>NC_137277.1:101435000-111435000 GCF_054371585.1 Giraffa tippelskirchi
CTATCCGGAATAAATCAATATTAAAGCTAATTAACCCTTTTCAAAGGCATTTTGTCCCAGGTTTTTATTTAATGGTTCAGTGCTGTTTAAAGCATGTATCAAGCTGGATAAGCTCCATTTAAAAAATGGCCCATTTTGAGAACAGTTTAGCAGTTCCCTAGGATGAATATATTTATCAGGGTAAACTTGACTTTTTCAATTGTATAAATAACTGACCAGAGTTCCTTAAAAGATCTGAAAATAAAAGAAAGATTAAGGGCCACAGACAAATCTGTTCATATAGCAATGTTATAACATTATAGGAACTGCTTTCATTCACTGCATTTTTAAAAATATTTATCTTTAGAAATATTTTCTTACTTTTGAAAATATTCCCAAGGGCAGGGGGAGGGACTCTCTGTATAAGATACTTCATTTCAGGTCATATGTGAAATGCAAACCTATGATTTGTTCTTTTTGGAAGAAGCCATGATTTTTTAATAGTGTTCAAACACATAGCGCAAAGCACACACCTTTCAGGACATAAGTGACTACTTTGACATATGAAACCCAATAAAAATTATATACATTATTTAAAGAATTCGGCACTCTTCCCCTTTTGTTACACTAGCAAATCACAGAATGTACTTTAATATCAAGCTATTTTTGAGTTATAAAATAGATGATATATTTTGTACATGAATTAAATTCTTCATGGGACCAGAGGAATTAATTTGTGATGTTATGAAATTTTGATTAGCTTGCTATAAAATCAGAATTGTTTACCACAAGTGTCTGGATTCTGACTCTTACAGTCTTTCCAAACAAATAATGAAATGAACTGGGGCTGGAGCTGGGGCAGGGGATGGGGGGGTGGGGGGTGGGCAGAGTAATTTATGAAAACATGGTACACCATAATTTTGCCATTTTTCTGCAATAAGGATGGCAAATGATTCATGGGATAAAATGAAATATTTCTCACTGTCATTTCAATGGATCTAAGATTTACAGCTTCTTAACTTGGATAGGAGAAACTCTGTATGCATAAAAATGAATTGTAAATCAATTAATGATGGGATGAAAAACAAAAAAAAAATTGATTTTAAGCAAAGAAGAGAAAAATCTAACAAGCAACAAATTAAAAGGGAGAAGCAGCAGTTATTTACTCTAAATCCTTTGAAAAAAGGAGTGAAAGGAGAGAAAACTGGATGCTTTAAAGAGGGCATTAAGGTCAGATTAAAGGAAAGTGATCTGTTGATTGAGCTCATTACATCGACATCGCTTAGACAAACAGAGGGAGGTAGCTTTTAAAGCAAAACCATATATGCCTAAGTTGGATTTTTTAAAGAAATCTCACACACTATAAAAGTTAGAGCTAGTTTTATAGTATGAGGTTGGATAAAGAAATCCTATGAGCATGAAAAAGCAGCCTCCAATTCAATATTCTCCTTTACTTGTTTTTTCAATAGACACCAGGGCCAAAAGAAAAAAACAAAACAACTTCTACACCTCCCAACTCCTTGAAACACCACACTGTAGGAATTCCAGCAAGCAGCCAATGAAGGAGTGAACCCTGGCTCTACAGGAGTCCCTGGAGAATGAGAGCAGAAGTCCTGCTGAAGACACAACACAGTGGGCTTGAAGGGCTCAGAAGTGGGTGGAACCAGCTGCACTGCATGCCACGTTCTACCATCCAAGTGAGACTCAACCCTCCCGTCTCTTCCAGTGAAACATGAACTATTATCTGTGACTACACGATACACACCTAAATCTACATGGATTCAAGCAACTCCAGTGTGAATACACGGGAATGACACGGAACGGAGGGGAGGGTTTGTTAAGCAATGCAATTTGATGCCGCAGGTAGAGGATGAAGATAGCCTCAATCATTTTGCAAAAGTGTTATTTTGTTTAGGTCAAATAAACCTTACTGTTCTGGATCAAGTATCTAACAACGTGCAAAGGTATTTATTGATTTTTGCCAAGGGACCACAGGACCTGCAGAACTATCTTTGGTGTCATTGTGGCTGGCGTATCTCTTCTTCCATGCATGTGTTTCACACGCAGGGTAGCTAATTAGAGGCCTAAAATACAAGGTACAGGCACAGAAGGCTCATTGACTCCAACTCTTGATACAGAACTTCTCTAGTTGCAAGGGTGCCATAACAATTGAAAATTTCTGTTGTCTGCTTCCTTCCTAAGTCAAATGTCATCAGGTGAAATCTGCCACGAGTGATAACGCGGTATTGACCAAGACTGCAAAGTATTGATGTGAGTATCTATTTCTCTTCCTTGGATTACCCAAAATTTTACACATTTTGAAAACCAGGAGCAATGTATTTTGACAAATTTTATGTTGGCAAATTTTAAACTGCTATGAAGTGTGATGAGCTAAATCAATAAACAATGTTTTGAGCTGTTAGATATTTTTTCCAGGCCTTGAACAAACAGTTCATTGTTCCAAGTCTGTCCGGGGACTAGTGCTCTGTGTTATTCTATATGATTTCAAAGAATCTCAGAAGCTCACACAGGCCTTTGAGCACACAAAACCAAGAGGCAGCACTTCTAAACCACAAATGGAGACAATGCTCCATATACATGTGTAAATTAAAACCTATAAAATAACATAGGCATTACAAAATTTGTGCTAAAACTGATAACAGCTTTACTGATTTACTGACAATGAAAATATATAGCATTTTTTCTGTCAGAGCATTTATCAACACTTGGCAACCCTACACTAACTTGACATGTAAGATGATCAAAATGGATTATGTAATCTTTCCCATTCATTTCTATTGATTTTAGTTATGATAAAATTCATCAGTGTGCCTGGGAATGCTCAGGCTAAAAGGCTCTGGTTGACAAAAGGAAAAAAAAATAAAGGAAAAAAAGAATTCAACAGAGTTGTAATAGGATGCATGTAATTTTAGAATAGGATTGCACAAATACAGAAGTCATGCCCTAAAGGCTCCAGAAACAAATTAATACAAATAAATCTGGCAGCCTTGTAAAATTACATCAGTCTATGCAGGGATTCACTTTTGAGATAAAATTACAAAATTGCAAGCGAAAAGTATTAACGTGTGAATGCAATTAAAAATACAGTTTGTGAAAATATTTCCAAACTTTTTTTAAACTACAAGTCATCAGAGTTATTTCTCTGACTGCAAGGTATATCAACATGCCAGTAAATGGACCATTTTAATCAGCTTTATTGATTCATGCTTTCAGTTCTTATTCAGTTAAAAACAAGGCACATTAAATACATCCTCTTATTGCTCTATAAATGCATGCAGCTCATTCTGTATATCAAAAGTAATAAATAATGGCGATAAAACACCAAGACAGTTATAAAAATGACAACCCAGCCTCAAACTTAGTATTTAACAGTCCAATCTAGAACAATAACCCAACACAATACATAAAAAATGCCATATATGAAAACATGCAGTGTGTATATCGACTCCAGAACTGGGCTTACACTTGATATTCTTTCAAAGCATAGTAGGGCTTTTTTACTCCCTATAAAGGGTTGACATAATGCAAAACACTGCAAGTTATTAGTGTCACTGACTTCAATATTATTGCATTCATATGCCAAAAATCTTTACAAATACATAAAAAAGGGAAATAAGATCAATGATCATTCTTACAGCATGTTCAGTAAAAGAATGAAATTTTGTTGTTGTACAAAAGAGCAAACTGCATACTTTGAAAAAGACAATACAAAGCTAGAAACTAAAGCAGAATAGGGAGCATGCATTTAGTAGCGGAAATCCTAAAGTTAAACTGATTGAAAGCAAGAATATTGCAAACAGCATGATGGCAATGAGGCAGACAACCTTGGCTTAACAAATAATCTGGCGTTATCGCTATTGTTATGACTGTGCGAAGGGCTACTGAAGGGAACATTCAGCTCTCCACCACAGATGGGGGTTCCTTCACCTGAATCCCATTAAAGGCTCTTTAAACAAATCACTTGATGACAAAAGACAGTCTCCACACACCCCACACCCAGCCCAAGAGAATCAGCTAATACCATGTTTATGCAGAAAAGAAAAAAATTCTTTTTCGCTTGGAATAGATTTTGAATCACACTTACACCCCACCCCCCATTTCTTCTCTCCTTTTCTGAAATCAGGTAAAGAAGCTGTACAGGTTTAATTAAGAACTTTATACAAAATGCGGGGGTGCTTTATTCACGGTAAAGACTTGGAACCAGCTCATTTCCAAGACGAGACTCTGGGATTGGTGAAGGAGCGTATGTTTTAGAATTAGCAGATTTTAAGCAAAGGCAGATATGCTCAAAGGAAGAAAAGTGTGCTTTTCTTTGTCCTTCAAGGAACTTCACTCAAAGCAAAGTGTGTACAAACAAGGCCTCTTTTCAAATACCATTCTGCCCAGGCCACTCAGGTTATAAGCCCGGTCCCTACTATAATGGATTCAGAGGGGATACAAGCCATCGTTATCTTGATTTAACTAGAAATGGAGAGAAAGAGAGAGAGCACAAATATATAATACTGTGGTACATCATTTCTGATATTTTAAAGGACAGCTCTTCTATTATGGGTAGCTGGGCTCTAAACAGTGAAATTACTGTCTTGATAGAAAAACAAAATTACAAAACCACATGCATCTATTATTTAAAAAAAAAGAAAAAGGAAAAGAAACCAGTGCAAAAAAAAAAAAATCACACCTTAAAAGAAAAAGTTCACAGTGATACTTGGGAGCCTCACTTACTCTGTTTTAGGTTTTCCTTAAGGAAGTGGCAAGTCTAAACTTCATTTTAAAAGCAAAATGAGTTACTGTGCTACCTTATCTGTTTCCGAGGTGAGGGTGGGGGCATAGGTGAGCTAACGTCCAGTGTGTGTATTATGACAGACAGGCTTATGCCCAACTCGAATGAGACATAAAGGTATTCACAATGTTGACATATGTAGAAATAACAGCACAAAAGTGTTTTATGTACCAGTTTGAAAAATTAAGTCTGCACAATGAAAACCTGACATTAAAAAAGGGTCACATTTCCTATTTTATATACAATATGATCTTAAAAATCAAAAGAAGCAGGTAGTTAACTTCACAAGAGGAAGCACAAAAAGACATATTCAGACGATTGGCTAAAATGCCACCAAAGTATTACAAAAGCATGCCAAATTGGCCCTTTAAACTCAGTATATTATGTATTTACTAAATTCTGGGCAGATTGATCTTTTTGTTTTGTCTTTCTGTGACTGTGTATGTGTGTGACAGTGGACATGTGTGAGTGTGTGTCAAGTATGGTTTTCTTTTTTTCTTTTTCTCTTTGGTTGAGAACTTTTCCATTTAGTACAGAAAGAGAAAGGCTTTAAGCAATTAAAATGACCATGAACTTTGTAATTTTGTGCCTTTTTACAAATAATTATAATTAAAGTTAACTAATAGGCTATCTATTCTCTTTTACTATCTGTTTACAAATATTCCCTCCAACTGATACAATAACCTGAGCAAAATAGGCCATGTTTGACGGTATCACATGCTCCAACATCTAGGATTTGAGAATTGAAAACTGTGCTATATATGTGGATATATGAACACAGGTTTTTAATCCTTAAATTTATTACAACTAAAGATTTGAGAAATCTAGTCCCATCCCACTGTATCCAACTTGCCACTTAAATGCTGGTTTTAAAATAAGAAAAGCAGGGATCTTCCTGGCAACTGTAATAGTCAAAGAAAAACCAGCAGTGACTGGGGGGAAAATGAACTGCTGAGATGAAACCGTCACTGTAACTCCCAGCAAATGTCAATGCTATCCTTACATCTCATACCTGTGATTCTGGAAGCTTTCAGAGCTTCTCTTTGAGACTTGCTCTTATAACCAGATCTAAACTTTTTTTCCCTCTCCAGTTTTACCAGTCATGCTCTAGATATAAAATCTGGATAAAGAAGGCAGACAAGCTGGAGGAAGAAGGGGGCTGAGAGGTCTCCAGAAATGCTATTGTTTTAATAGGTCCCACTCCATTTCTTTTAAGAACAAATACTATCCACAAGCTTAATGTTCAGAGCTTTGTGCATCTCACAAAATGCTTCCAGCTTCTGGTTTCAATTTTTGCCAAAATATTCTGCCTCTCAAATTGACTTAGAATAAATGAATAAACAAACAAAAAGGGAGTATGTCCAGTCTAACAGATCACAAAATGAAAGCAAAACATTAAATCAATGTGCACTGAAAATGAGAAAAGATGATAAAATACACTTTTAAGAAGCTAGACTGAATGGCAAATACCAATAAAGGGTCTACATGGACATCCTAAAGCTTTGGAATGTTTCCCAATGTTAAAATAAGGCAGCTATCTGTGTCTACTGTTTTGGAGTGGTGTCAGTCCTCTCTGGTTTGTTACATGATGATTTGTTGTTCCTGTGTTTGTCGGCTGTGGATTCACTGCTCAGACTCACAGTCCTCCACAACTTCGGTCCACAGGGATGGGAACTCTTCTATCGAGGTTTTCTTCAGCAGTTTTCATGAGTATAGCAAGCCGGCTTCCAGACACCCTTCCTTTTTGAATAGCACTCATCAGCTTAAAGAGAAAATAGGTGACAGATTCAAAAGGCCGATCAGCTTACTCCTGGTCTTCACAGCATTTTAATGGTAACCCTTGCAGCAGGTGAGGATAATTAAGTGCCCCCATCAAAAACCATAGCAGGTAATACAGTTCACAGAAGAAACTACAATTTTCAAACATTTCAAAAAGGGGAAAGGGGGCAGGTATTTTGCCAGGGCTGCAAAAACTAACACCTATCTAGCAAATCAGTCTGCCTTTAAAATGCAGATTGAATACATCACATTTTGCCCCTTAATGAGCTCAGAGCATATACATTTTTTGAGCAACTCAAATATTGAATCTTTAATTCCATTTTAAAATCTTAAAAAGGAATCTCAGGGATTGAACAAAGACAAACCATGACATATTTAACTACTCTTTTTTAGTGTTATTGTACTTGACAACTTCAAGTCCCCCAAATACAAATTCCTTAAAGACTTTTTAAAATAATTTACATTTAAGTCCTTGAAAATGGACCCAGAGATCTACCTTAAGAAGTAAAAGCACTCCACAGCCCAGATTTTAGCTAATTCATTTTTATCCAGTGGATAAAATCAGAATTAGTCTTGAAATTACATGCAGTCAGCGGGCAAAGGCCTTTAATCTGGAAGGCACTGTGCAATTATGAGCGTAGAGATTTTTTTTCTCCTTTTCAAGTTGATGTGGTTTTAACTATTTGCTTTTCTTGATCTCACTTCTTCAACATTTTTATCTATTTTTTAAAGAACTGATTTAGTCATTCATCAGGAGTACATATATATATATATGTAAATCCTCAAAATATTTTCAGGATTATAGATTCTAGCCTAAAGAGATACATTTCTTAAAAATGACTCTGAATAAGGGTCAGAGGCATCTGCCAAGGGGCTGGATCAGAATTTCATGACCTTATTAAAAGCTGTTTCACAAGCTATTGTTTATTAGAGATGGACTCCTACATGCAGAAGTGTCATTAGAGTCCAAACCTAAAAATAAAGTCATGTAATGATGCAGAATCTACAGAGATCTTCCATGAGGATTATTTTAAAATATCTATATTCAAACTGTGTAATGGGATAAACATGGGCTCTTAATCTTCAGGAAAGGAAACTATTTTAATAAAAATGAAACAAAACCCTGAAAAGATTACTCTCCATCTATGAATGGTATAACAAAGAATGATGACATCTAAAGACAGTAATGTCTTGTTTACTGTTTTGTTTGATTCAATGAATACCTTCAAAATTTATCAGCACCAACAGAACTGAGAGCTGGAGTTTTTTTTTCTTTATCATAAAGGTTGTGTGATGTATCAACTTTTAACAAATCAAAGTTTTCTTCAAACATTACATATATCTTAAAACCATATTACAAGAAAAAAATAATATTTGGGTGTGAATATATTTCGTAAGAAATATAAGCAGCATTTTTTAAGTTGAAAATTATACTATGTATGCACTTAGTAAAGCATGAATAGTGTCTTTCATTTAGAATTGGACAAGAAATTATTATTTAAAAGACTACAAGAAAACTTGCAGGTGGTTTAAATTATTTTCTATGTGTTTAGCTCTATTGCACTCAAGAAAATTACTTAACACCCAAAATCGATATCCATAACATTAGATTCTTATTGTTTCTAAGACCTCAGGTCTTTGAACCCTAAATGCTGTTGTTTATTTACAACCTATATGAAATGAGGCATTTACTATTTATTTGAAGAAAAGTTTTCTAAAATCTTGAGACAGACAAAAAAATTTCTCAAGGAAAACAACTAGACAAAAAAATGTATGAAATGGTTTCTAATTTCCAAGCATACATTTTAAACTCAATTTCAAATGTCCACCTAGTTAAACAGTAAGCTAAAGAAGTAACATTCTTTTTTGTAATGCTGGACACAACCCTGTGAAAATTTTCTGCATTTAGATTCAACAATGCTCTTATCTGCTGCTCATCTCCAGAGAGACAATTACCATTTCCTTTGCCTTGATCTTGTTTGTTTAACTTGACACAGTGAAGAAAGGGCTGACATTGACCAAAATCCCCAGCATTAATTTATTTCATGTTCAGCATTCATCATTGCCATGGTGCAAGCAAGATCTGGCATTCATTTGAAATACCTGCCCAAGAAGCACTATAGAAAAAACCTGGCCTGTCTGGAAACCAATACCTTCTTCATAACAGCAGAGTTCTATGGACAGTTACCAATAATGTATGAAGCTGTTGAGTTTCCTTCTTTTAAGGAACTTTTAAGGATTCATGTGTGGCATCCATTTTGAAGTAACAAAATTTACTTTCTTTCCAGTTATTATTAAACAACTGAATCTTGAATAAGTGGAAAATTAAAGATGCTTGGATTACATGGTCTTGACCCTAGAATATAGCTTTCCTTTCTCTTGCTTTTCAGGTTTGTTATAATGTAAGAATACAACCACTGCATTTTGGGTTCTCAAGTGAATATGATTCTCAAATGAACACAGCTTCGATTTCTTTAAACTTCCTCTATTAAAAATAAACTTTGTACTTTAGAAGTAAAGAAGTGTCCAGCAGTGGTCTCCGTCAGCATGCTTCTTTATAAAGCACATTTCTGATTTATCCCTTTAAGCTATAATTAACCTAGATTTAATCTAAATTGCCCATTACAATATAATGTATCTTATAAAAAGCAATGGAACACACACCATGCAAAGTCATATCCTTTAAGATGTATCAACCTTCACTGGCTTCAAGCTTTCTTCTTTTTCAGAATGAGGTGAAAACTGTATCGACTTTGAAATCCATTCCTGAGTATCTATTGATGACCAACAGATAAAAAGCAAATACACTTGTTTCCTTTCACCACAACTCACCTGCAAAAATTCATTGAGTTCAACCTGTCCATTTTTATTCAAATCTACTTCATTCAGAATTTCATGTAGCGTATTTTCATCCATTTGGACGTTGATACTCTAAGTAAAAGGAAAGCACAAAATAATGAAGTTTCATTAAAAATTATGTATATCCTTTTATTAACATTACTAGCCTTTCAAAAATTCAGAGAGAAATATTACTTATAGATAACACTAGATGATAAAAAAAATTACATAGGATAATCTTTACATTGCTCTGCTATCAAAGATACTGAACCATAAAAAATACCTCTAATACACGTTGAACATCAACAATGGTAATAAAGCCTTTCTGATCTGCATCAAATTTATGAAATCTCTTCTTGTACCTGGAACACAATGTTAAATAATGGAAAAATATACTTAGGTAAGTGAAGACAAAAAGAGAGAGAGAGATGGAAACTTATTAGAAGTACCTGTCAATGTCTGAAGGCAGTAGGCTAATTTCAGAGCGATCTGTTAACTGTTCTGATCGAGATTTATAGCCCATTTCATAATATAGAAACTTCCTGGCTGTTTCAAGTTCTTCCTAAAACACAGACACACACAAAGTTCAAAGATTTATGGAAAGAATTATTGATTTTTTTCTCCTTTTTTCACTTGGTTTTCTAATGAGAAAGTTCATCCTCATTTTTCTGGCCAGGACAATTTTTTATTTCCTCTAGTTTTACTGAAGTATAATTTTATTCAATAAAATTCACCAACTTTAGGTACACAGTCTGATGTATACACTACCACGAACAAGATAAAGAGCATTTCTATCCCCTAAAAAGCTTCCTCATTCCTATTCCAATTGATTCCTTCCCTTGACCTCTACCCCTAGGCAACCACTGATCTGATTTTGTCACCAGAGTTTTGTCTTTTCTAGAATTTCATATTAAAGGGTTCATGTAGTATGTAGTCTTCTGTGTTTGACTACTTTCATATAGCATAACAATTCTGAGTCATTCATGTTGTTGCATGCTTTAATATTGTTTGTTTTTATTGCTGAATATTCCTCCACAGTATTGACTAGAAAAATCCACAGGACCAAATCTTTGTGGTTTGGTGACCAAGGAGCAATTAACAGTAAATAACTATTGTAATGCGGCATGCTGTATCAAGACAGACATTACGTTGTTAACCAATTCTAACATTTTTTCACTAGGATGCTGCTAGTTGGATGGAAATGACAGCTTTGAGGAAAAAAAACAAACAAACATAACATGATAGTCTATTGAATAGTTACTTTTCTTGTTTTCAGTGACCTCAGTCTCAACTGATACTACCTATTGCTATGAACACTGCAATTCTATCAAATTGTTTGGAATTAGTGAAACTTTCTGACTAATTTTTTTTAAGTCAAAAGATTTTTTTTCCTGTATCACAGTACAACCAATATTGAGTTGGCAAAAAAGTTTATTCTGGTTTTTCCTAAGATGTTATGGTAAAACCCAAACAAGCTTTTTGACCAACCCAATAGAGCTTTCCTTCTTAAGAATTTTCTTTAAATCTAGAACTACTCGCCTGAATAACACATGATTTTAAATCCCTTCACCATGCTGGATAATTTCTCCCAAACCACAGCTAATCTGTCATGTAATAAAATGGTCAGAACACAACACAATACTCCAACAGAGATCTGGCAAGTACCCAGAAAGAACTATCAGCATCATTAGTCTAGATATATGATTTCTTTAGAAAGCTTAAGATTGTAATTGCACTTGAGGGCAGCCATGATCCACTGTCACCTGCTATGCATTTACAGTTAACAAAAAATATTTTTCTTTTTTGCATATGCTACTGTTAAGTCTTGTCAAATCTATCATGAATGGATGGCATTGTTTTTCTACCAAATACAAGGTCTGCCATTTGTCTCTATTAAATTATACCTAAAATAATTGCAATTTCACCCATTGCTTCAATCTATCACCAAGCATTCATTCTTCCTCCAGTTTCTTATGAGTACACCAAAGATGATCATTTGACTAGTTACAAATCCACCATTTTTAAAAGACATCACAGGGGGCTTCATAAAATGCTTTACGGAATCCAAATATATTATGTCTATAACATTTCCTCAATCTAACAATCATGTGCTTTTCCTGAAAAGGTATGTCTGAAGTGATTTTTTCTAAGTGGTTAATTATTACCTACTTCTTGCTAAATACTGATAAAACAAAACTTAGATGCCATAACTTATAAAACAGCCCAAATGCCAAGACCACTGGCTTAAAGGTTATAAACTTTATTTCTCTGCTTTCGTTACTCAAGGCCCAAGCAGCCAACTTAAGAATGTGGTGCTACATTTGCCCACCTTCTGTCTTCTGATTCTGTTCCTATTTGCCATAATATTTTAAACCTCAACAGTAGTTAAATAAACCCCATCTGCAAATTCTCTGAGTACCCTGAGGTATATAAAATTTCTGAGTTGGTGTAAAAATGCATTTAGAGCAGTCTCTATTTAAATGCCTATTTCCTCTTATCAATATTTATTTTGCTTTTCTCACAATGAAAATCATTCTCCTGACAAAAAGGAGAAAAAGAAAATACAAACTGGAATTAAACTATGAGTTGAAAGGTTCCCTCTGTTCTCTGGCAATCAAAAATCTGGTGTTAGCTACCTTTGAGCAAGGATCTAGGTTAGATTTTCTTTGTACTCTTTTCCAGTTTTAAAAGCTATTTTTAATGTTTTTAGGATTTTTGACAGTTCCTGACACTATTCATATACATTCTTATTGTCCTGGGTACTCTTTCACTGTTGAGTACCTATCTTGCCTCTGTTTGATATTTGGTGCATATCAGTTTGCTCTGTCCATGGTCACTCCATTTCTTCACTTGCTTACTCTTTATTCTTCTTGCTGGAATCAATTCTGAAATAATTTCCCTTTGGGAGATCCCCTCAATCTACTTAAGTGGTCTTCTTTTTAAAGTCTCTCAATGAAATGTATGTTTTGTCTGCAGGTTATAAAGTCTACATTACCAAGTAATACTGCAGCATTTCCCAAAATACATCCTAAAGCAATACTAGTTTCCCTTTCCACCAGCCCTTCCAACATGTGAGAGTTGGATCTGTCCCCAAATAAGCTGCCTTTGGGAAACTGACAATGCACATAAGCACTTTAAAGGCACCGAATTATCTGCACTAAAGAAAATGGTTTCATTTGTTTAACTCAGAATTTCCCAAACTCTTTTGACCATCTTTTCACTGTTATTAATTTAGACACTGATTATTTCTTTATAATTATGTATTATTTTTACATAGAGCTTCCCAGGTGGCTCAAGCGGCAAAGAATCTGCCTGCCAAAGCAGGACCACAGGAGATAAAGAGTTTGATCCCTGGGTCTGGAAGATCCCCTGGAGGAGGAAATGGCAACCCATTCCAGTGTTCTTGTCTGAAGAATCCCACAGACAGAGGAGCCTGGCAAGCTACAGTCCAAGGGGTCACAAAGGGTCAGACACAACTAAGCACATGCACACACATATTAACATATATATTTAATTGTATAAAACACAATTTGGCAGTGTTGCATTCCAAAATTTCTTCACCAACTACTCTACCAATCCCCAACTCCCCTAGATAATGTCTTCCTCCTTAATCAGTTCTTCTAAGTTGGCTGCCTTTGGTCTTAAATGATGGTTCTCTAAATTATTCTAGAAATTTTGGAAAATACACACACATTTCTGAGGTATATATATATATATATAGTAACCACTTGATTAAATTTGAAGACACTTGAAACTATGAGCTATTTATTATTCCCCTAAAATATTTAGTATAATGCTCAGGATACAAGTCACTCAGTAAGTATTGACTGGTAAAAACAACCACAATTCATCTATGGAGAGTTATTTATCACCCTGCTCCTCTTTCACTTTTGCAGGTTAAATAATCCCAGTGCTTTTAACCTTTTCTTAGAAGTCCAGTAACCTTTAATTCTTTTTCCCCTCTCCTTTGTTCTCTCTAGACTATCTACTGTTCTCATGAATACTTCTATGTCTCAGACACCGAGTAATAACTTTAGGTCTCTTATTTCTGTTATTTTGTTTGTTTAGGGGACTGGGAGAATATTTCTGAGTACATAAATCTGCTCATAAAACCTAAACCCATGTAAATCTAGTTTCCTCGGGAGGGCTGAACACAGCCAGTTCACAGAGTTTTCTTCCTCTTTCCTACCTCCTACAGCCTGCATTCCTGGCACAAAGCACCTTCCTGCATATTCAAATCACTCCAACCATAATTTCTACATGAACACATTATCCCCAGTCCTTCTACATGGTAGAAATGATTGGCAGTAGCACAGGAGTAAGTTTCACTCTAGTGTTGCCTCACTATATAGCTTTAAAACTGGCCAAACCCAAACTCAAAACCAGAAGAGCTATATAAACCAGTCCCGCCAATGCAGAGGCAACAGGGCAGGGTGGGAAAAGGGTGTGCTCCGGGATCTGGACACCTGGCTTCAATCCCAGTTCCACAATCTACTAGTTGTATGAACTCTCACTGGGACTTACTCCCTGAGTCTGTTTTCTCATCTGTAAAATGAGGGTAAAGGCTATGCCTGATAGCACTGTGACCAGGATTAAGAAGTTCTTTTCAGTGATTTCTACCATCAGTACACTACACATGTGGCATGAAAATGACTGATGGAAATATTTTAAATGTAGGGCTATGGCTTCACCCCTGAAGACTGATTCTAACAGTCTAAGTGTTAGTCGCTCAGTCGTGTCCAACTCTTTGCAACCCCATGGACTGTAGCCCACCAGGCTCCTCTGTCCATGGAATTCTCTAGGCAAGAATACTGGAGTGGGTTGCCATTTCCTTCTCCAGGGGATCTTCCCAAACCAGTGATCAAACCTGGGTCTTTTGCATTGCCTACATTGGCAGGAGGATTTTTTACCACTAGTGCCACCTGGGATATACTATATGGACTGAATTGTATCCTCCCAAATTCATATGCTGACAGCCTAACCTTCAATATGACAGGATTTGGAGATGGGACTTTGGGGAGGTAACTAATTTTAGATAAACCTTGTTGGGATTAGCACACTCAACAGAACAGACCAGACAGCGCCCCCTACCTGCATCTCCTCCAGTAAGTAGGTGTCTGAAAGCCAGGAGGAAGGCTCTCACTAGAATCCGACCATCTCACTCTGGCACCCTGATCTCAGATTTCCAGCCTCCAGAACTGTGAGAAATACCTTTATGTTGTGCAAGCCATTCAGCCTGTGGTATCCTGTCAGAGCAGCCTGAATAGACTAAGACAGGTGGTCTTTAGGAAAGAGGAAGAAATCAACTATAGGAAGGCCACCAACTGGCTGACTAAAAGGATGACGAGAGCCAACAACATGGAGCAGCGTGGAGGTGACTGGAAAGCGTGACCAGAACCACTGACAGCAAAGTGGCTGTGAAGGAGCCTAAATTGAATGGGTTCAAGAAAGACTAGGGGAAAGGAACTAAACCAGTGAACACAGGGAACAGTTTCCGAATAGATACAAGAAAATGCCTCCGCCTCAAACTTTGGTTTAATTAAAAATCATGACCATCTGTTTATTACAAGAGGCCCTGGGCTGTATATGTGGACATCTGAGCATCAGTGGCTTTCTTTTTTTAAATTTGGATATAAATATAAAGTTTCAAATGACACAAATCAATAAGCATTTGTGGTCAGGCCATAAAACCATGATTTCCTACCAAAGGCAAACTTGCAGGAGTGTGAATTTCACTGAAGAATACATTCTAAGAATGTTTTCAATGAAAACCAGAAAGAGTTCTACCCACAATCATTATTATCTTACTTTTTCAGGAATTATGACCACAAATTTTAGAACATTTTTCTATAAGGGATTTTCCAAAAACAACCAAGAAGAATATTTGGTTACAAGGATATTTGTTACCAGAATTTGTTATGATGACATATTTGTTACAAGAATATCTTTCCAGTTTCCTAAGGCCTAGTAGTATTAAACATACACAGAAATTGGCAGGAATTCTAAAGTCATCATCAAAAAGTATGCTAGCCTCTGAACCTATTTGCAGGGCAGGAAAAGAGACACAAATGCAGAGAACAGATACGTGGACATGGCAGAGGGCAGAGGGGTAAGGGGGAGGGTAAACTGGAAGATTAGGTTTGACATATATACAATACCATGTGTAAAACAGATAGCCAGTGGGAACCTGCTGTACAGCACAGGGAGCTCAGCTCTGCTCTGTGATGACCTAGAGGGGTGGGATGGGGTGGGGGCTGGGAAGCAGATCCAAGAGGGAGGGGATATTTGTATACATAGAGCTGATTCACTTTGTTGTACAGAAGAAACTAACATAACATTGTAAAGCCACTGCCCCCCAATTAAAAAAAGAGAAAACAACTGTTAACCTCTACTGACAGATTAAGACATTCCATGTCTATAATGGAAAATGTGGTTTTAGAGACTTCTATATAATACCTCTTTTTTAGAATCATCCCAATTCAGTTCTCTGCCCATCAATTCAACAATCCTGGGTAGGGCCTCCTCTGCCGCCTGCACATTTAGGAAGGCCAGGCGAGTACGACGTGAAATCATATCCACGGCGGTACAAGCATACTCCTTAATCCCATATTTCACCTGGGTTTGAATTAAAGTAAAATGATTAATTTACGCCTTTTGTAAAAGGAGGTTAATAAAGCTTCACTTAAAATCCATGCTTAGGTACAGTGACATTTTTCTTTACATACTCGGGTTCTCTCTAGCAGGCATGCAGAAAATAGTGACATCACACAAGTTCCCCATTTTTCTGCCTGCCAAAGGAGATTTGGAAATTGGAACAATTTGGATAAGAGTTAATGTCTTCTCCTTAAATAGAAACTGGCCTAAACAAGTAAACTGCATCACTTCTCAGTTACCATCCACAGTAGTCACTTCTTTTGTTTATACATGACAAGGATGTTAACACACATAGCTGAATAGGCAAAGAACAAGTTTAAAGTTAAAATTAAAAAGTTACAGTCTCATCGCTGAAGGCTGTCCACAGTTTTATGTCTCAGAGTAATCAGATGACAGAAGTCTTGCATTCAATCAACAACAAAATGCTTACTGGACACCCATGTTTAAGATGCAGTAAATTATACATGTCAAGTCAAGACTTATCATCAGGCACTTTCCTGGTGGTCCACTGGTTAAGATTCTGCCTTCCAATGCAGAGGGTGTGGGTTTGATCCCTGGTCAGGGAGTTAAGATACCAAATGCCTCATGGCCAAAAACCAAAACATAAAACAGAAGCAACACTGTGACAAATTCAATAAAGACTCGAAAAATGGCCCATGTCAAAAAAAAAAAAATGTCATCAGGCAGAACATAAGTGGTACAAACTTGAGGAGCTACATAGTCTCAAAAGGGGCAAACAACTGAGTCAATAAGACTTGGGATAGTTCTGTGGAGGAGAAAGAAATCCATATTTTCTATGATTATTGTTATCACTATCAATAGTGATAGTGATTGTTATCACTTCAGAGATAAAATTATGTAAATGAAAGGAACTGTGCTAGGCAGACATTTTGCTCCAGGTTATAGCTGATATTTCTGCATTAAAACTTAGCTATGTATAATTTCTAAAGAGGATGAAGAGTGAACAGATGAAAAGTATCCCAGGGCAGATGGGAAACTTCCATAGGGCCATTCACATACCTCTGCTTCAATGTACGGAAATTCCGACACAAGACGCACTCCAACAATGGGCCACCGTTTTCCTGTCACACTTGCCATCTTGGCCACCTCAAAAGCCTTATCACCATAGGTGGCGGCAAGATGCTGGGCCACCTAAGGAAATGAAACTGCATCAGGCAGGTCCTTTGAAGTATCAATAGCTTCTGGATACAAAGCAAAAAAATGTACCTGCTTATCTCCTCGGGTTTTCTTTTTTTTTAACAGCCTGTAACTAATAATACTAGGAGAGCATTTGATTTTGATTCCATGGGAAGAAACCACATGGGCTCCGAATGCTTAGGCCAGCACAAAGTTTTCTACACATGTATCACTGTACCAGTGACTGGTGAAGCTTCAGCTTCATTGTGCTCCTGATATCACTTCCGAAGAACAGCCTTCCTTATGCTCAAGAGAGAAAGAATTCGGGAGGTCCTGACTGCTAGGAACAAGCCAAAGAAACCCTAGATTCTAAGACAGAAACCAAAACATGCATTGCTTTTTAGGCAACTAAAGCAAAATACTTTTTCCCATTAGTTCACTCCCACAGTACACTGTCAGAAACAAACTGAGCAATAGGAAACTCGAAGTCATGGAGGCCCCGTGGTTGCCGATGTTGTTACTGGCAACAGAGAGATTAAGTCAAGAGTAAGATGATGTGGCAATGCACACCCACCTCACTTTCAAGTCCATAGTCCTGGACGAGCCTGATGTAGAGTGTGGGGCTCCAGTCTTTGCCCCCCTGAAGGAAAAGCCCAACTGTTCTACTTGGTCCTGCTTTCAAATTGTGTGCCTTGACTGCGGCATTTATGGTATCTTCTGCCATAGATCGATAGGTTGTCCACTTTCCACCTACAAATACATTGATAAGTCATTTGTCAGGTTACTACCCATTTTTCTTACAGTTAACCATTTCTCAACTTATTAGTAAGAAAATTTACCTGTTGTTTATAACAAATGTGGCGAAGCCATGGGTAAGATGTTACTCAGAATCATTAAAATAAAAAAAAAGCCTTCTGTTCATTAGCATTAAAAGAGATTTTGATATGAGAATTTAACTCAAGTTGCTATCTAAAGCACATGCAACAACAATTTAGCATCCTATACCCGCTATAGTGATAAGGCCACTCTCGCTGATGTCCACGACATGGTTTCGGGAGATGGACTTCGTGTCTGCAGACTTGGGATCTGTCACAAGGGGGCGAATACCGCTCCATGCAGCCAGGACATCCCCTCTTCTCACTGGGGAGGATCAATGCCAAGAGTTAAGAGGATGACTCAAAGACATCTCAACAAGACCATGAAATATTTAATAAGCAGAAGACAGTTCAGTAAAAGGAACACACAATATGTACTTTAAAAGGGAGGAAGAGCCCTTAAACATAAGAGCTAAATGAGTGGTAAGTTACAATGGGGATGGGGACGTCCCCGGCAGTCCAGTGGTTAGGACCTTGGTTAGGTCCAGGGGTTAGGTCCGTGCTTCCATTGCAAGGGGCACAGGTTAAATCTCTGGTAGGGGAACTAAGATTCTGCATGCTGTGCAGAGCAGCTAGAAAAATGGTAAAGGAGGTGAAAAAAAAGCAAAGAACTGGAAAAATCACTGATATGGGTTCTCAAAGAGGAAACAAAATAAATGTTAGCAGCCCTCAGCTGGGACAATCTGCAGTAGTTACAAAGAACAACAGTAAAGCAGAAACAAAAACAAACCAAACAAATCAAAAGACTTATGAGTTGTCATATCTCCTCCAAGAATATATCTTGCTGTCTCTTCCCAGAAAAGACAAAAATACTTATTAGGAGAAGAGGGCAATCTGGATTTCAGATCCCATTCACATCTGAATTGTGTGTTCTTGTATAGTGAACCTTCTATATATTTAGACAAAGCAGACTCTGAAAAATATTTAAATATACATCTAGCAAATTCTTGTGTAAAGAATCACAAAGACTCTTTGAAGTGACTAAATGTTAGACCAGTCCAAAAAAAGAGCATATAACCAAGTACAGGGAAAAGACTCTAAAAAGTTATACTGGATGACAGACAATCTCTCCATCTTGATCTCAAATGAAAGATAGATAACTTCATCTAAGGCTAAGGTAATCTGACATATTTTGGCATAGCTCATTAAGGGCTACACTCTTAATATGACTACAATCTGAAAGAAGAGGTACCCATACATCTCTACAGGAGTGTTTAATCAAACCCATATTCTAACACTGAATCTAAACAAAGGGAGAATAAAACTCATAAGCTAGTGAGGAAAACCTAAGGCTTCCAGCCTTGTAACTGGTGACCATGAGGGCATCTGATGCTGGGATACCATCCCTAGATTTGCCCCCCTAAGGGGGCATCTTCTTCAACAGGTTTAATCCTGATGGTTTCCATGGAATGGGGGTTAATTCTCACTCCACACAATTCCACAAAAGTCTTGTAAAATCTCAACACAAACCATGCAATATTTTAATCTTTACAAAAAGCTTAACTAGGAAATTACCACTATTTTCCATTAGGGTTCAAACTGCCCCCTGAGTCAAAAATAAAACTTAGCCAACCACTTAGAACGTCATTGTGGTCACTGCAAAGTCTCAAAGTGTGTCTCTGAAATTCCTTAGGCAGCCACACTGATCAGGAATTTGGTTTCAATTCTCACAGCCTTCTGACCGATCTTAAAATTATTTGGTGGAAAACTAAACTTTCTAAAGTAAATTTAAAGCACATGCAAATAATCCTTGTGGAAAATGCTTTACCTTTTCTGGTATAACAGGCAGAAAAACACATCTATGAATCTGTACTATCTGAAACAAAAAGACCAACCTAAAACATTTGAGTTTTTCATTCAGGGAGGAAAACTAAATGAAGCACAATATATACTGATATGATTTTTAATCCTTACTTTTGAAATTGATACCCAAAAAAAGGAAAAGGAAACATTATCAGGAAGAGTTCATAACATGTCAAGAACCTTAATTTATTTTGCTTGATATCTTAGCATTCAGTTTTTTAGTCTGAGAATTATATTAGATGAGCACTGAGATAAAATTTACTTAAAAAGATACATTTAGGATAATAAAATTCTAGATCACATTTAAAGTAGGAATCAGGTTTTATGGCCTACAGCATTGTTATATTATTACGTTAGAGTGTGGTTGGATCAGGGGATCCATTGTCTATCAGTTTTCTCCCAACCTTGAGATTTAACGACTTGTATGGATAATTCAAAATGCCATTTTGCAGGGGGCGGGGGGAGTTGATGAAGAATAAAGCACTTTTTACCTCTCTATCATCTAAATTAAGTAGTGACCAGTCAGGGCTGTGGGTATAATCTAGGCCCACAGGGAACAGCACAGCTAAACACATGAAACATGAATTCTAACCTCTTGTAGAAAAGACAGCAGCAAGTTGAACTAACAGGTTTCTCTCTTTATTACTTATTCACCCACAATGGAAAACTTGCACACTGTTAAACTCTAATTAAAATTCTCTTTAGAAACAGATTCATGAGCAGTGGACAGATAGCATAGAGGACCTTCCAATACTGCTAGGAACTTCAGCAGCCATATTGTAACAAAATGGGAAACAACTGCAGGGCAAAGCCAACAAAGCAATAAGGGTCCTGCACTGAAGATTTTGCTCAATCACTAAATTAATCACCTCTTGAGACTTCTTATATCGGAGATTTTCTTTTACAAGATAATGCATTCTTTATTTTATAACAACAAAAAATACAAATTCAATGACTCTAATAAATTGAGTATTTGCTTCTAAATTGTCTATGTAAGTACCTCTAGCTTCTGTAGAGTTATTCCACAGACTTTTCTGCAGTGATGGAAGTGTTTTGTACCTATACTGTCTAATTCACTAGCCACTAGCTGCATGAGCTTATGAAGCACTTGAAATGTGGTCCATGCAACTGAGAAACTGAATTTCAAATTTTATGTCATTTTAACTAATTTAAATTTAAATAGGTACATGATATTCACACGTACAGGCTATAATTTTGCATAAGGCAGTTCTAGAACAAAACTGTCAAGTAGTACATCTCAGACTTGTCCTGGTAAATCATCAAACTGGGTACCTCCCCATGGCTACCTTGCCTATGTCTCCAATGGAGCAATCATTTGATGAAATCTGACAGTGAGAATATAATCTGCTGTAATAGAATGTGACTCTCTCGAAATTACTTTACTGTCACAGTATGTTCCATACTTATCATTTCAAAGTATCCTTCTCTCCTACTAATCTCATCAATTCAAAGAAATGAAAATAGTTTTACTAAATTAAGTACTCTATCCTCAAGTTCTTACCCAGAAATTGACCCTATCATTCCAGTGGTAGCCAAGAATATCACCTAGCCAAGAATATCATCTTGGCTGTAGCCAAGAACTCACCATGGTATAATATGTGAGGAAAAACCTCAACTCAAGCTTGTATGCTTCAGAACTCAAAGATTCTATTCACCTTGATTTTCCTGGTCCCATACTGTTAAGATAGCTAAGCAAGATGGCATTATTGTTACATCTTCCTCACCATGTTGAAAGTCTTTGGCAGTATCAATTCTAGTATTTCTCAGTATGTCAAATACTGTATTAAGTAGAAGCCATGAATAGTGATCAATAAATATGAAATGGCATATTAGAACATTCTCTGAAGTTTTTATATCAAACAAGAGCTGACATTACAAAATCAAAAGAAATAACATTTTGGCCTCTGAACCAATATGCTAGACTTTAGGTTACTAATGATTACATATTTAAACAACTGGATATCCTCTTTTAGAATAACTGAAAACTTTAATAAACAAAATAAATAAAAAGCACCAGGGCTTCCCTGATGGCTCAGATGGTAAAGAATCAACCTGCAATTCAGGAGACCAAAGTTCTATCCCCGGGTCACGAAGACCACCTGGAAAAGGGAATGGCAACCCACTCCAGTATTCTTGCCTGGAGAATTCCATGGACAGAAGAACCTGGCGACCTACAGTCCATGGGGTTGCAACGAGTCGGACACGACTGAGTGACTAACACTTGCACTTAATAAAACAAGATGAGAGGAAACAACACTACTACTAAAGCTGAAAAAAAAATTCTTGGTAAACACCACTTATGAGAGTAGCTCACCCAGGTGGCACCTAGTTGATTTTTAAGTGCCAATTGCGAGTACCTCTGGAGTGTATAAAGGTTCTTGTCAATATTTTCAGAAGGATAGTGAGGAAATAACATAGTCCTTTTACCATTATGGTTAAGAATTATTTTTATTACCTTATTTTTATTTTTTAAGATTTTTATTTATTTATTTATTTTAACTTAGTTTATTTATCTATTTTTTAACTTAACAATATTGGGTTTGTTTTGCCATACATTGACATGAATTTTTCATTCGGGTTTTAGTGTATGAAATATATAACGACTAAAATATAAATAGTAAAGTTGAATAGACATTTTTCACAGCTAGTTGAAAAGACTAAGTGCTGTATAATTGTTTCCAATTATAATTAGTGTTTTTATCCTTAAAAACTTGGCAAGAGAAGCATTGGTTTTAAAAGTTAATAGAAAAGGCAGCCCACAGGAAGTGATAATTAAGAGCTAAATGTGCGGTTTTGCTTCACATCAGTTATTTAGCCACACATTTTGGGGTGCTCTTTCTCATGTTTGCCACTTTCAAAAAAATCAATAAAAAGCATGCGAAAATATCTAAACGAACACAGGGGAAACAGTGTCAGAAATCAATACTTCTCTACCAGCATGTTTAACCTGCGGAAATGAAGTGTTAATCACAGAAATAAGATACCATATTACATTTATAAACTAATGAAACTAGAAAAAGCAAAGCGCGTGACACTATAATTAAACAGCTGGAAAACATCCAAGCCTGTGTAAGTTGATAACCCTGGTACAATCTCTGGCAGTGAAAAGGCAGGTCTGCAGTGAGTTGATATGGCCAGCTCCGTTGTTAATTGAATAACAGGCAATCTATAAACACTACTAATTGCATATGTGAAAACCTGTGTACAACTAGAGACGCTGCCTAGAGAAGCACTCCAGGAAAACTCCATGGATAAAGCACTCTGCAGATCTTCTGTCTCCCTCCACCCCTTTAAGTCACAGCTTGGTTTGCCACTGCAGCCTCCTGATTAACCTCTACACAGAAGACTTAATGATACATTTTTCAAAAGATCATTTTTCCTCCTAATCCAATACACACTGCACAACTATCAATTATCCATTTCAGAAAAGAACAAACAAGTAATCTAGAAAATTCAGCCTGTGAATGGTGAGCTTTCTAAATTGTAAAAGAAGACATGGTCTCATTCCCAACAGAAAAAATGCTTTTCAGAATTGTTCCAACGCATTTTGCAGAAGTGTGGCAGCTGCTGTGAACAGCATGGAGTGTTAAGATTTGACACTTTTTTTTTTTCTTAAGGATATAGCCATTTGGGGAGGCTCAGAAACTGTTGTCAGAATTTTACTTATCCATCTAATAAATCATTTTTAAATGATTATTTCAATCCTGGTGAATACTAACCATTTCAAAAACATGGCTCTAGGATCTACACAAAGTTTCTATTTTTTTAAATCTGTAGAGAAGACTGCTTGGCCCAAGGGACTGGTTATGAGAAATGAAACCTCTACTTTAACAGTCACATCCAAATAAGACCAGTCACTTGAGAGCAAAGGTCACCATCCCTCTGAAGGTGTCTAGCAGCTTCCATGAAATGAACTGAGAGATGTAATCCACTCCCTGGTGGATATAATATCACATCATACAACAAACCCAGAACTACCAACTGGAATATGCACAATATTTAGAAGCATAAATATTAAAGCTAGACTGGCATACACAATATCAGGCTCCAAGATGAATGACCTATGGGAAAGAAACTTAAAGTCACTGGCCCTCAGTTTCGTCACTGGGCCTCAGTTTCGTCACCTATAAAATGGAAATTACAAAATAAAACTAAAAAGGTTGTTATGAAGAATCAGATAATATAAGCAATAGGCTTAGCAGAGTGTCTTGCATAAAAAGCTCTCCATGATGGTAGAGTTTTTAAAAATAAAGCACGCATTACCCACTGAGGAAAAATAAGATTAAAATATGTGTAGCAACAGCATGTAGTCAAAAAGACTGAATGGGGCCTGAAGCTGAGTTTCACTTTCACATTTCATCAGTATAGAAGAGAATATCAGGTTTCACCAAAATTCCTTGGAAAAAATACAAATGAGAATGCCTTTACTTTGTAAATAGACATACTTTAGCTAACTAGGACTCTACCAAGACTGAGAGTAATTCCTCATATACTCTGAGGACTTCAGTCCAATAAATAAGAATGAAAAGAAACCATAAAGAATCATTGTGGCTGAACTGCTTTTAAAAGGATAAGTTGATAAGGAGGAAAGGAGTGATAGATGGTGAGCACAGGGAAATAAATGAAGTACAAGCAAGAGCTGTCACTTCTGCTTTTATCCTGGATGTTTGCTACCTGGAGAATTCTTAATCTCAAGATTCCTGAGACCACCAGTGGAAAGGCAATTTACAGTGTCCACATATTAATGCGATTTACAGTGTCCACATATTAATTTCAATCCGTTTTTACAAAAAAAGTCAAAGTTGACAAAAATTCTTGGTTAGTTTCACCAATTAACCTGACTACCAAAAGGTATGTTAACTTAAAAGCCCTCTATAGACCAAGGAGGTCCTAGCTGGTATTACCAAGTCCTCTATCTATTAATAAGCAGAATATAAGTGAGGGGTATAGGCTTGGTATCTGTTCTAGCCCAAGGCTCATTTCACTAGTGGAAATCCCTACCCGTGATACGGGCACAGCAGCCTCTTGGAACCTATACCTGTTTCCAGCACATCCAGTCTCTGGGCACATATAAGCAGTTAAGATTTCTCATTCATGAATCTGAACTTTAACAATTTGGAACCTGTCAACTATAGCTCTCTGCTTTTGAATTAATTTTGTTTCTTGCTCTAGCAATCTAAACTTCCTTCTCTTGGAATCCAATATAAACCCACTTTTAAAAAATATATCCAGGTAAATGTGAAATGAAGCAGGATTCAGTAACAATAATCAATTCATTAAAGTACAATCATACCCAGATGAAGCACTTTCTATCTCACAAAATGAGGGAAAAAAGTATCAAGCTGAAGTTGCAATGGATATTAAACTGGGCATAACTATTTCTTAAATAACTGTGAGTGTGTGTGTTTGTGTAAAAGAGTATAAATTTAGCGACATAGATTTCAATTACATGTACTTAATATATTTATACTATTACTACAGATATCCAAAGAGACTCTACTCAAAATGAAATTACAACCATTATTTGAAGTTAGAAGAAACTAAAACTATACAATATGGATCAATCAATCAAACTAGGAGAATTCGCTCAACCACTTTGTAAAGCAGTTTGTTTTGTTTGATTTTAAGTGTGTGATCACATAATGAAAATAATTCCTTGGGGGGGGGATTCATAGATGCTAGAGAGTCACATTAAGACAAAAACTGTGTCCTTGCATGGCCTCCATTGAAGCTAACATTATAGGAGATTCCTGATATAAATGGATGATGACCATTTTTCAAAAATCTTAAATTTTGTACTTTCATATAAAAAGATTTTCAAATTGCTACTAGCATCAAAAACCTTGAAAGCACCTAATTCGTTTTGATTTAAAATAATCATAAATGGCATACCAGATATATATAACAAGCTTTGAAACTGAATAAAGAATCTTACCCTTAAGGAGCTTCAAGTGAGAATATATCTTTCATTAACACCTATTATACACCGTTGTGATATACTAGCTCAGTGATCTGCTGCTGCTGCTGCTGCTAAGTCGCGTCAGTCGTGTCCGACTCTGTGCGACCCCATAGACGGCAGCCCACCAGGCTCCCCTGTCCCTGGGATTCTCCAGGCAAGAGTACTGGAGTGGGTTGCCATTTCCTTCTCCAGGGCATGAAAGTGAAAAGTGAAAGTGGAGTCGCTCAGTCGTGTCCGACTCAGTGACCCCATGGACTGCAGCCCGCCAGGCTCCTCCGTTCATGGGATTTTCCAGGCAAGAGTACTGGAGTGGGGTGCCATTGCCTTCTCCAGCTCAGTGATCTAAGGGACTACAAAAGATAGGTGGCTTCTAAAGTATAAATAATATTTTGCCAAAATGAGAACTTGGCGGAAAGACTATCCAAGAACAAGACTTTGACCTACATAAACAAGGCATGAAGATTTAAAAGTGCATGACCTGATTTGGAAATAAGTCATGCAATATAATTAAATGATTGAATACACAGAGGTGGAATAGTTGAATGCAAACCTGCCAAGACAAGTCATGAAAAGCCTTAGATTCCATACGAGATAGTTTAATAACTTTGCTCAAGTTAATGATGAGACATCAAAGGGATATTTTTGTGCAGGGAAGTGATGATAAGAATTGGGAATTAGAGAGTTCTGATGGAAGGACCAGACCAGGTGAGGATAGGTCTCTGTCCTCAGAAAGCTAGTTAGGGGGTCAATGGAACTGTTTCAATGAAAAATGACACAGGTTTGAACCAGGGCAATGGAAGTGAGAGGGGATTTACATGATACTTCAGAGTAAGCAGAGATGGGAATTGGACTGGATGTAGAAACAGAAGGATCAGCAAAGATAAGCATGCCATTTCAGCCTGAGTGACTAGATGGATGGTGAGGTTATTAAGTGAGATAGGAAATAATGTTGGAAAACTTTTGAAACTATCGTGGATTAAAAAAAATGCATTACACCATATATATCCACTGGAGAAAATACTATGACATCCAAGTTAAAAGAAAGCATGCCAGGTTAGCACTGGAAAGAAGTGAACTTTATCTTTTTCAATTAAAACAGCATACTTATTAGCTAAATACATAGTTAATATTCCAGTTTCCACATAGTAACAGCTCACTAAATTTCTTAGAATACATTCCTCTATCCTCTCATTTCTCTAACTAGTTCTTTCCTACGGGTATCCTAGATTTGTAAATCATACCTTCAGAAGCTCTAGAAATTAGTGATGCAAACATTTCATACTCTCCTAGAAAAGCATGGGTGTTTAGAGCTCTGCTGGATTGGCACTCCAATCTTGCTACTAGAAATGACCAGAAGAGGATTGTATGTGTTTCATGTGGATATAGAAAGTGGAGGGGGAGAAAAGGCAACTTCTTCCTATTGTGTTATGCCTTGGTCTTCATAAGGCTTCTAGAAGAAGTGGTCAGTACGTAAGAGTCAGAGCCAGCCAGGTGTGAAGGTAAGACAGTGGGGGCGCGTGGCAGTTACCTAGTAAGAGCTGGGATGGTTTGGGAGATAAAAAAGAAGGAGAGTAAACTTAAAGGAATGCATGTTACCTTCAACGTCACAACTCAAGTAGTTACGCACTTCATTCAAAATGAAGTTGATGTCTTCTTCAGAAGGAATGGGATGGTGTGTAACATTAGTTGGGGTGTCTGTAGTGCCAGCTATAGTCATCTTTTGCCAGGGCAAGAAGAAAATAACTCTCCCATCACTGGTCGCTGGGTCAAGAAGTCCCATGCTCTCTGGGCTGGGGTGAAAAGATAGGGTCAAATATTTCTGAAGTCAGCCAGAATTTGATCTTAATCTGCATTCTAAAACATTTTATTCACTAATTTTCATATAACCAAACTAGGAACACACGAACTATTACTTTGACTGCCACTAACCTAATTTAGAAATTCCTAAAAAAAAAAAAAAAAAAATTGGTAATACAAAAGGAATGAAGCAAGTATGATTATAATAATATTACACAGCAAAACAAGCAATGCAAGGTTAGTTAAGTAGGTAGACTTCAATTCCAACTGGGTTTTTAGATCCCTTGCACCATTCACATCAGATAATGTCAGCAGGATAAATGCCTATAATTTCTTTCATGATGGTCACTTAAGAATAGTTCTTCAACCTTTTTTCAAGCCCATGGAAAGTATTTTCCTAGGACATTTGACATTTGGTACATCTTTCAGTATAAGGTCTAGAAGTCTGTGAGAAAAGTGAAGGGTCTAACTTTCTAGAAACTAAAATGTAATCAAAAAGTTCTTTACTCTTTTGTGCCTGAATAAGCTTATACCACTTCACCAAATATGAGATTTCTTACTTTATTTCAATTTTGCTGAAATCTCAAGAAATGCATCCATGAGAAAAGGGCTCAGTTTTCTACTATTACCTGGATAACAGTGTACTGGGATAAGATCAAAAAGGAGAGAAATATTTTAGCAATGAAAATCTTTAAATAGGCAGAAGATGCCAGTGTATTATATTACTAAATTAAGCTTTAAGGATGCCTCTTTTGCCAGACCAAAATTTTAAAAAATATTAAGAATTTTTCTAATACCTACTTAATATTCTAAAACCAAATTGTAAAACACACTTGCAAGAAGAAGCAACTGAAAATAAACACTGACAAAACCTGCCCAGTTGTGTTATTGAATCATTAGTAACTGTTGTTTTAATGTATTCATTAACCATTCTAAAATTTTGGAGACGCTGTTAAAATTGGCAGGAGGAATGTCAAAGTGTCATTTTCAAATAGTTGAACACTACAAATCTTCAGGTAGCTGAATTTGACTGAATTCTCACAAAGAACCAATGTTAAAGGTATTTTCTGTAAATGTATTTTCAGCTTCTATTAATAATATTTCTTAAATAGGAAATATAATTCTATTTGGTTTCAATAAATTCCAAAAATCCCTCTTATGCTCACACATTTTAAAGGACAGTCAACTATTCATAGTTATCTTTCTCTTAAAATTAAAAAAGCAAGAAACTCAAGATTCAAATGTGTAAGGATGAGAGTTTGAATACTGTTTAAAAGCAAACCAAAAATGACTTTTTTATGAAAAAGAAATCTACAGTCAGTTTAGTTAATGCATCTTCTTCATTGAAACTACAAGGAGTAATAATATTTCTTTGCCAAGACTCATCAGCCCCATGAAACGCCTGTCATGTCCATACAGCCTTTGTAGAAAGAAATCACTATCTGTAGCCTACACGAGACATAGGAGAGAGTAGGCTTCAATCCTTCTATTTAGCACATGCAAAAATCACCCCAAAGTGTGTCAATCATTTAAACCTTCAGTGAGGATCTCATCTTCACTCAGGGTTACTTAAAGTAATTTTACTTTCAAAAAATACACTGACAGCTATAAATATCGCGTATTTTCAGTCTCTGTATGTCTAAAGTTTTCCTTTGTATTTGTCATAAAACTTGCTAAAGATCTTAAAAGAAACTAGTTAAAATATGGTTTGTAAGCACCTAATTTGATCCTGGGTTGATATGCCATTAGACTAAACACGTCACTTTGTGATAGAAATTAGCTCATGAGTTCAAACTTTCAATTTGGTAAATAGTGCTATATTGAGACAAAAGGATAAATTCCATATTCTAAAATTTAAGGAACAAATTACATGTTGGTATAATATATATATATGACCATTTTATGGGCAAGATACTATGTGATGTATCTAAGTAACTCAATAAACTTAATCAACTTCAGCATAAAATTATAATATTCAGCAACTGAGACACGAAATGCTGTTGGAAAAGCACAACTATTGAATCTTTTAAAACCTTTCAGTGCAATAAAAGCAGTTTAAAGGGTGAATGTGATAGTTACCAACACACACATAACTGGAACCTGTAGAGAATCAACTGCTTAAGTGAAGACATATGTGTCAAACATAAAATTAACAAGCACAGAGGGAAGACAAAGCTATTAATGAATGGTATAAAAATTTAAGAATCCACTTGGAAATACTTCTCATCAGTTCTAAATTACCTAATTCATAACTTACCCTTAGGGAAAAGTCTGTTTTCTTACGAAGAATTAATTCTGCAAGGTCGCACAAAAGTTTGAAAATGGTTGTCAACTATAGTGATGGTATATACAATGCAGTGAGGCATAGGTCTTTTCTCAATATGTATAATTCACTTGACATCAGCAGAAGAAGCTTGTTGCTAATTTATGTGTGTTCTAGGATTAGATGTAATGAACATTTTTCTCATGCAGACCACTGCCATCCTGAAGTACCCTTATTTAAACTGAAATCAATTTATTGTTAACTACTCAGCAATCAGTGTTGGAGCCAGCAGTATGCACACACATTATGGAAAAAAAAAATGACCTCTCATTAGTAGTAAAAAGCATCTGTAGGCTAAAAGGAGGAGACAACTATTTTCATATATTTCAGTTGTTTGATGTATTGTAGTTACTTCTGTAAGATCATCTACCCACAACTCTGATGAAAATTCCAGATTTTTTTAAATTTATTTTTAATTGGAGGATAATTGCTTTATAGTGTTGTGTTGGTCTCTGCCATACAACAATGTGAATTAGTCATAAGTATACATATGTTCCTTCCTTCTTAAATCTCCTTCCCACCCCTCTAGGTTGTCATAGAGCACCAGGTTGAGCTCCCTGGGTTATATAGCAACTTCTCAGTTCTTAATGTAAAGAGTGCCTTCAAAAGTAAATGATTTCTGTGTGTTAAGTTTTCTGAAATTAAAACAATTCAGAGAGAGAAAGAAAGCTGCTACGATGGCACAAGATAATTTCACACGTGGAATGTTAGTTAGGGTCATAATAAGTTTAATAAATGCCATAAAGAAACTCTGAAAATAGCTCAACAGGGTAGACTGCATACCTGGTCCTCATTCCCCATTTAGCTGCCTACACTCAATAAATCAATGGCTCCTTTAGTCATTGTATCGTCAAACTGATCAGGTTCTAGTTGAAATGCTAGGCCTTAAGCTATTATCAGCTGGCTTATAAGGGCAGCACCATAAGGTCTTAGTCATCTCTGAGGACCTAGTAGAACCCTTGAGTTACAGTTGTTGAGTGAAGACTGACTGAGAAATCCAGAGAGCTATTTCAGTCTGAGATCTTCTGACCACACCCACCAAGAGAACAATTTGATATGGAGAGAAAAACCATCCCTCGGATGCCAGCGAGACAGCTGCTCAAAGTCAGTACTGAAAGAGGGACCAAACACTAAACCCAGACTGTAATCCCAAACCAAGGGACTCATCTGCAAACAGAGACTGAACAGGAACTGGGCTGCCAGACCACCCCTCTAAGGTTCCCCACAGGATGTTTAGTGGTTGTGGTTCAAGGTGCTAAAAACAGAGATATTAATTTCTCCCAAAGTAGAATGAGATCACTTACTGCATCTTAAACAGACCCAGCTGTGACTAACACTTTTACAACTTACGGGCATAGGTCTGAAACTAATGCCTAATTTTTACGATTAAGAAAGACATTTTGTTTTGAAAGTATTACATGCAGGTAATATATATTTATATTTCTTAAAAACCACCTATCTGCTCTGTTGTTAGCATATTGTAAAGCATAGTACAGAACATATGTATAGCATGAGTTCCTTCATGAAAAAAAGTTTAAAAGGATATACATTTGTGCAAGTATAAACATAAAATTTTATGGAAGAAATCAGAAAGAAGCATTATCAAAAACTGAAGCTGGGGACACGAGGAAAAGAGGGAGACTTTCACTTTTCATTCTATATCTTTCTATTTTTCTATAGCAATTACTTTTGTTTATTTTTGTCTACAGGAGTTATCTGGGCAGTAAAAAGAAAAATCATATTTTGTTTTATATTTTAATATCTATATATTTAAAATTCCCTTGTAGGTATAAGATTAAAATTTTAATTAGAAAAATGAACAATCTCAATTTGGGCAAGTTAACACAAAAAGTTAGTAGAACTCATTCAAAAAGTATTTACTGGTCATCATTATGTACCAGATAGTGTTCCGGGAGCTGGGGATGTAGCGGTCAAGAAAATAAAGAAAAAATAAACAAAGGAACATTGTTAAAATGTACACAAATTAGGAACTACCTTGAGATAAGGAACCAGAAGCTGAAAATGAGCAGCTTCCCAAAGCTGCACAGTTAACAACGGGTAAAGTGATGAACAAACCACGAAGTTCTTTACCAAGGTATCACCTTATCTTACTCTTCATATTGTCTTTGTCTGTATACTTGAAAGAGTAGAATGTCTTCACATTTTAACGACAGGCAAACTAAGGTTTACAGAATAAAATGGCTTGTCCCGAAACAGTGTCATTATGAAGTGGCAGAAATAACATAGGGAATAATATAGAATACGTCCTCTGATATCATGGGACAATTGTAAAGAAGACATGAAACACAATGCACAAGATCTAAGCAAATGTAAGGATTATGGTGATGTGTGTGTCTATAGTTTAGGTACTACACCTGTACTCCAACAGATGTTAAAAAAAAAAGCTTCCAAAAACTTACAAACTAGCTGACCTTGCAAATTTTTATCCAACACACAATAAATGCATATAATTGTGTCTGAAACTATTTTTGAAAACCTCTATATACAAGAAACATTTGCAACATGTACATATATTTACTTCTCTCCTTTTCATTTGAACTAAACTTCTGCTTAACAGTTTTTAAAACTCTTTTAAGCACCACTGCATAAGTTTTTATTATTGAGATTGGAAGCACCATGGTCTCTACAGTTCTAAGTGAAAACACTAATGACTGTCTACCAATTATATGTAGACATTTAGAAAATGACAAAGAAACCTTAGAAGCTGGTGGATACGAAATTTCATTAATATTCTTTTTGGTAGAAGTGTGATATCTTTCTCATTAGAAGTGTGCTTGGTACAATCTTGGACTCTCTTCAAGAAGACTTAGTGGAAAACTAACTAATAAAGCAGCATCATCTATTACATAGTGGGACAGCATTCTAGAAGAATGCAGATATTAAATGAAATATCATGGATCTGTATATCTGTTTTATTAAATATTAAAAATATGTCTTTTATGGAAAATTATTAGAATATAGAAGTGATAACTCCCATTTTAACCACATTACCTAGAAATTATAACCTTTTATTCATAATCACATCATCTAGAGGCAATCACCATTGGTATTTAAAATACTTCTTTTCATCTTTTTCTAGATACTTATATAATGTTTGATCAGGTTACAATCTTGTATCCTCCACTCTCAATTAACACTATCTCTAGGGTTTTCCTAGGACACTAAACTTATTCAGAATTTTTAATCACCGTATAATACTCCCTTGTGCAGATACACCATAATTTACTTATCCATCCTCCTAAGGTTAGAAACTGGTGTGGTTTCTAACATTTCTCAACTACAGTTCAGTTCAGTTCAGTCGCTCAGTCGTGTCCGACTTTTTGCGACCCCATGAATTGCAGCACACCAGACCTCCCTGTCCATCACCAACTCCCGGAGTCTACCCAAACCCATGTCCATCGAGTCGCTGATGCCATCCAACCATCTCATCCTCTGTCGTCCCCTTCTCCTCCTGCCCCCAATCCTACCCAGCATTAGGGTCTTTTCCAATGAATCAACTCTTCGGATGAGGTGGCCAAAGTATTGGAGTTTTAGCTTCAACATCAGACCTTCCAATGAACACCCAGGACTGATCTCCTTTAGGATGGATTGATTGGATCTCCTTGCAGTCCAAGGGACTCTCAAGAGTCTTCTCCAACACCACAGTTCAAAAGCATCAATTCTGCGGTGCTCAGCTTTCTTCACCGTCCAACTCTCACATCCATACATGACCAATGGAAAAACCATAGCCTTGCCTAGATGGACTTTTGTTGGCAAAGTAATGTCTCTACTTTTAAATATGCTATCTAGGTTGGTCATAACCTTCCTGCCAAGGAGTAAGTGTCTTTTAATTTCACAGCTGCAATCACCATCAGCAGTGATTTTGGAGCCCCCAAAAATAAAGTCTGACACTGTTTCCACTGTTTCCCCATCTATTTCCCATGAAGTGATGGGACCAGATGCCATGATCTTAGTTTTCTGAACGTTGAGCTTTAAGCCAACTTTTTCACTTCCTCTTTCACTTTCATCAAGAGGCTCTTTAGTTCTTCTTCGTTTTCTGCTGTAAGGGTGGTGTCATCTGCATATCTGAGGTTATTGATATTTCTCCCGGCAATCTTGATTCCAGCTTGTGTTTCTTCCAGCCCAGCGTTTCTCATGATGTACTCTGCATATAAGTTAAATAAGCAGGGTGACAATATACAGCCTTGACGTACTCCTTTTCCTATTTGGAACCAGTCTGTTGTTCCATGTCCAGTTCTAACTGTTGCTTCCTGACCTGCATACAGGTTTCTCAAGAGACAGGTCAGATGTTCTGGTATTCCCATCTCTTTCAGAATTTTCCACAGTTTATTGTGATCCACACAGTCAAAGGCTTTGGCATAGTCAATAAAGCAGAAATAGATGTTTTTCTGGAACTCTCTTGCTTTTTCGACGATCCAGCGGATATTGGCAATTTGATCTCTGGTTCCTCTGCCTTTTCTAAAACCAGCTTGAACATCTGGAATTTCACGGTTCACGTATTGCTGAATGAAGCCTGGCTTGCAGAATTTTGAGCATTACTTTACTAGCATGTGAGATGAGTGCAATTGTGCAGTAGTTTGAGCATTCTTTGGCATTGCCTTTCTTTGGGATTGGAATGAAAACTGACCTTTTCCAGTCCTGTGGCCACTGGCATATCGAGTGCAGCACTTTCACAGCATCATCTTTCAGGATTTGAAATAGCTCAACTGGAATTCCATCACCTCCACTAGCTTTGTTTGTAGTGATGCTTTCTAAGGCCCACTTGACTTCACATTTCAGGATGTCTGGCTCTAGGTAAGTGATCACACCATCGTGATTATCTGGGTCGTGAAGATCTTTTTTGTACCGTTCTACAAATGATGTCTTAATGAATATCTTGAGCATAAATCATGATTTCACAGAATTATGTACTAGTTTGCCTATTAGATTACTACATATGGAAATAAAAATGTTCCATGTTCATCATGGACACATGAATTTTTCCCCAGATATTTTGAAACATACATTAGGGGTAATCATTATCAGTTTCTTGGGATCACACACGTTTCTTTTCAAATTTATTAAAAATAAAAAATACTAAAAATTCAAATGCACATAAAAATTGCAGTTTCATGTGCATCACCCCACTTAAAGGATTTTCAATTAATAGCTGTTCTTATTTCATCTCTATCCCTCCCCATTTCTCTACCTCTGATTATCTTTGCCAAAATGATACATCAGAAATTATAAATTATTTTTCAAAATATATTTCAAAAATTATAAACATAAGAATAATTGGTCCTCATTTTCAGATTCTTCATAAGCAAGTCTGGGTATTTTATAAATTGAACTTTTTAGTGTTTTCATGAAAATGTCTTTTATGGACATTTTTGCAAAATTCATTTTAGGGTTTTCATGAAAATTAAAATTCAAAAATACTAAGACTTATCCTCTGATGATGAGTACACTGAAAAAAAGTACAGATTCCAAATCACTAACTCATAGAAAAGAGTATTGCCACAAAAACTAAGAAATTCTCAAGCCTGGTTTGCGTTTTGTGTTTTGGAAGAGCTTTTTTTTCACTCATTTCTCCTTATTTTAAACAGTGAGCTAGACCATCTATTATTAAGAAAGGTATACTACAAGAATACGTGTAGACAATTTCTTGTGGCCCTCCTTCTCTGGCGATGATGCATGAGTGGGAACACGGGTACCTGTAGTAACCAGGCATCACGATGTGGACGCCAGCACTTGGCTGGCAGATAGCTGTGGTGTCCTTATCGTCCATTTTGCGCACGGTGTCTGTGAAAGGTCCCGTGGCATTGATAACACACTTGGCTCTCACATCAAATTCCTCCCCTGTGAAAGAAAGCAGCGTCAGTCACACACCCCATTTGTTTCTCTGCTCACTGATGCTTTAGATTATTAATTCATCTATTAACTTATGGTGGAGTATACATTATCACTTCAGTGATACAGGCAACCAGAGCCATTGAGAACACAACAGGCCTGCATGTGAGTACATTTAACCAAAAACAAGTCCAAACTGCAGGAAATAAAGCACGCTGCTTTTTCATTTCAGCTCTCATTCTAGTTTGCAAAATGCCCGGCATTAAAGTGCCAAAGAAGAAGAAAGTGAGTAAATGAGCCCTTTCTCCTTAAAACTCAAAAGTGTGAGCAGTGGTTTTGAAGGAAACGAGGTAATTCTGAAACTTCGCCCACATGGCCACAAAACTGGACAGGCAAGCAAATCTCACCAAAGTTAAAGTGATTGACTTGAATGGCACGTAAACACACTGCTTCTGTCACCTAAAGGATACTTTTTGAAACTTGCCACATTTATTGACTTTTCTTAATAACATGTTTTTGTGAAGAAAACATAATGCATTCATAGCTGTGGGAATTTTGCAGACATTATTATCATGATCATCATTAATGTTTAACACAAAGAGGAAAAAAATTGCCAGGTTCCACAAAGGAAAATTTTCATGTGAAACCAGTTGTTGTTGACAATAAGGAATATAGGTAATAGGACTCTGAAATTTGGCTTCAATAAAAGAGAAGTGACAGAGAAATTATCCTTCAGTCATTGTACAGACAAAGCAAGATGCTAAGAAATCTGCCCTGCTGGAGCCTTTGCATACCTGTGAGCACATCCTTACACCGTGCACCGCTCACGTGCTCTTTCCCTGTCTGGGGGTCTGTCTTCTTGAGCAAACTCATGACCTCCATGTAATTGGCCGTGGCAGCCCCATACCTGGCAGCGGTGAGAGCAATGGCAAGGTTCATCCGTGCGTCATTGTGTTGTCCTGCAGCAGGAGAAAGCATCAGAGGAGGGACAGGAGTCACCTCAAGCCACAGACTGGTGGTATAGAAGTGTGTCACAACAGATATGTCACATCTGTCCCTGTCACGTGGAATATACTTGATGGCTGGTCAGCTCTACAGGGCATGATTTGGAAATACATGGTCATTCTCAGTCAGGCATTTACCTGCCACTTCCATAATTGCACTTTGTGTACCACAAAAGGATGCAAAGTCTCCCTTTCCTACAGAGCTCACATCAATTATCTGCAAGTTAAGAAATAAGTAATTCTTTCTGTTTGGGAACATATGTATATGTCAGGCTTTTCCTAATACAGACAACCCGTACACATGAAAGTGAAGTAATTCAAAACTTCAGAATATTTGACACCCCAACTGGTGTTGATTAACAATTTTTATGAATACGTGCTCTATCTAATATTCAAAATCAAGAGCTTAATCTTCCATAGAGAATCTCTCAGTAGTCTATAAAAGGAGTTTTCTCGGTTTGGATTTCAATCAGAGCTCCTTAAAATGTTAACTTTTTGTTTTTTGTCGTACATAAAAGGTAAGAAATTAAGCAGGGCAAAATTTAATTACAGAACAATTCCTACCTGTATTGTTAAAGATTTATTGCTGAAAAATCTTAGTTAAAGAAAACTGAGGGGGAGGCGAAGCGAGGAAAGATGATTAATCACTTTAAAATACTGGCATCACTAGAGACTTTTTCTATTTATTATTGCCAGTGGAGTTAACGCTGACCAGGAAGAATTACTCTACATTGCAGGGGCCAGGTTCTCTGTGCCCTGAATAATTAATTACACAGGACTAGATGTATTGAAGCAGAGTTCAAATTCCCACACATTGGGATCAGTTCTATCAAGATAATACTGATAAAGGGATGAATTTATAATGGATATTGTTGTTGATTTATGTTGCCGGCATACCAAGCATTTAGTATAAATGGTTTATGTAAAGTTTCTTCCTTGTGATTCAGTCTGTGCCGGGTCAGAAGCACCACAGGTAATCGGCTGCAGCTAAAAGGGCACAGTTATAAAGAGAGAATCAATGACAGGACTCTGCCGCCCCTCCCCACAGACATCTTATTCTAAAACTGCTAAACTAATGCAATCAACCAAGAACCTTTCCCTCAAAATTAAAGTCTCTATCAAGTTAAGAACATACATTAAACCTCGACATGCAAAATAAGGAGTTATTTTATCCAAAGATGAATAGAATGAAAGTAGAAGAAAGGAAACAACAGCAGCGGCAGCTGAACTTTAAGTGGGAAGAGAAGAGGGGCAGCATTTCTATCAATTTCACCTAGCACGACCTAGTGGTGCAATTAAAATAGTCGGTATATTTAAAATTAAGTTTAAGAAACTCACTTTTATTAATGTGGTCTCATTTAAAATTGGAAAATATGATCCATAAAGTTAAAAGCAGGCAAACAGATTATACATCTAAATTAAAGAAAGTACCCATCCCACCCACTAGAAAGTACCCATCTTTCTAGTACATAGCAATGAAACATTTAAGGAGAGTACAAGAAATCCAAGTCATGCTCCTATGGCAGGAAAACTCTCACCAATGCAAGTGTGCTCGACTTAGACACAGGGTGAGAAAGCCACAGGTAAATCAACTATTTTAAATCCTATATGACATCACTGTTCCTAGGAACCAAGCAGAAATCCATTTATTAAATGACAGATCCCTTTGTAAAGTGATATATTGTTGTTACTGTTTAGTTGCTAAGTAGTGTCCTACTCTTTGCAACCCCATGGACTGTAGCCCACTAGTCTCCTCTGTCCATGGGATTCTCTAGGCAAGAATACTGGAGTGGGTTGTCATTTCCTTCTCCAGAGGATGTTTCTGATACCAGGGACTGAACCCACATCTTCTGCACTGAAGCGGATTCTTTACCACTGAGCCTCCAGAGAAGCCCCTGTAAAGTGATATACTGTATATCTATTTAACGATCATCCAATAATGAAACTAACTTTTGAAAATACATAATCTTTCTTTTAATATATTTTCCAATTATAGAATTTCATTGGAGCAGTATTTGTATAGTTCATCAGGCTCTATTGTTTCTATACTCAGATATACCTCCTATACTAAGATACACTTCCTGAATTAGCTTCCAAATGCCAATATTTTTGAAGGTAAATAAGATGAACCTCAGTTAAAAATGTGAGGTGGAAACAAGTCTCTTTGCTCTTTATTTTGCATGCTTACCCTGATATCCAGCAGCACCTGCCTTGACTCAAATCAGAAATGTCACTTATTTATGAATGTTCTCCCTGCAATCTTCTACTCCCTTTATTCTTGAAAAAAATTATTTACAACTTCTTGAACATCCATGTTATTTCATACCTCCATGCCTTTGTCCATACGAATACTTTTGGCTGGAAAACCATTCTGGAAGCTCTAGACAACTCCTATTTCTCTCCCATGAGCTGATTCAAATATCTCCCCATAAAAACTTTCATTATCTGTATTGAACCCCTCCAAGGCCAAGTTGTTCATCCCATCTTCTGAATCCACACTGTACCTTGTACATACCATTTCTACAGTCTTTATGAAACTAGTCATCCATGTATCCATCAACTTAAAAAAATGATAAGCCTTAGTTATGAGTCAGGCACCGTGACAAATGCAAGGAACCTAATGGTGAGAAAGATACAGGGATACTTCTGTTCTGGAAGTAACATTCCACTGTAATTACTGCGTGATTTCCATGTCTCCTCAGCCTTGTCATGGGAAGGCAGGAAGTCTTACTTTTCATCTTTTCTCTTTCTCATTAGTACCAAGCACAGAACAGGTATTCAGGAAGTGTTAAATTTAGCCAAATTCCATTCAATGTGTTAAATAAACAGGTTTATTTATAGTCTTAGATTTTTACAGTCTTCCAGATTTATATAAATCTTATAGCCTTTATAGATTTATAATATTATCTCTAACTATAAAACAGAATGCTTTGTCTAAAGTTTTAAAAAAAAAATCAGTTTATCAGTAAGTTGGTGGTAATAAACTTGAGGGAAGCAGGGAAACCCCAGAAGTGTGTAAAATCTAAACTTTAACCCAAACTAGCCCTCATATTTAAGTTGAATAAGTGAGGCAGAATGAGAAATGGATATGAATGATTCCCTCTAGACTTAACCCACAAGTTGCCCTGTGCTTCACTGGGAAATGCAAACACAGTTATTATAAGCTGCTAAAAACTGAGGAATTAAGTAACTTGACTTTCTTCTGGGCCTAGGAGTTCACACCTCTACCCAGGAGTCCCTTTCTTTGCAGACATTAAGCTTAATCCAAGTACCTGCTTTGATTCAGGGCTGACCTCCCACTCCCCAACCGACATTAAATTCACCCTTTACCCTGAGATACCCAGAGGCTCACAGTGTAATGTATGCTTCCTATGATAAGTGGTATATGTTCACTATTCTTAACTAAATTCCCAATTCCTTTTCCTGACATTTTGAAAGGTATCAATATGCCTCTTGTAATTTTACTGCTGAAGAAAAAAGTTTTTGATAACACTGCATGTTATTGGAATGCAAAACAATAATATCAACTCTCCCACCCAACTGATCTGCTTATTAAGTTTGGATTTTCAAATCCTTTTTCTCAGAGCCAGGCAACAAGAGACTATTCACTGATCGGTGAATCGCTTTACGTTGGCACTTACGCAAGGACCCAGACTGGGACTGTGAAAACCTGTTTCCTACTCTGTTCTCCTTTTGCACTTGAAATCTTACATATGTGCACATACTGAACTTACAACTCTGATGCGAGGAAGCACATAAGAGGTGGGACTATAACTGTTTTTCCTTGTTTAGGAAAACAAAATGTAAAATCTACCCACCAAAGAGAATGAAGGTCAGTAGTAACAGAGAAAGATTTTGCCTTAGTCCACAATGGCCTTGCACCCAGGATAGTGAGAGATATTTTAAAGTGAAAAACATTTTTAAGATGTAATTCTCTAGTATAAGATAGGCCTCAAATATAAATATTTTGGAGACAGAGCAATATTGTTCTCCTTAGAGGGTTTCAAAGTTTGACAACTAAGTTAACATGCAAAATAGCTGGTAAAAAAAAAGGCGGGGGGGGGGCGGGGAGAGAGAGAAACAAGCATTGAATGTGTAAAGAGTATGAAGAATGTATAAATATGAGAAAACCCCAACAAATTACCTGGCATTTTCCTGGTCCTTCAGATCTAAAATTCCAAGATGCCCTGAAATTCTACATACAATCTTCTTTTACACCTACTGTTAAATGGTCATTTACATAGATAGTCACAGATCTATCCATGGATCCAGAAACGCATACAGAAAGTCTAATTGTTAGCCCAAAAAACAGGTGATTAATTAAAATAATTAAATATTTATTAAAATAATGTGATCATAACTTTATCAATTAAAAAAAAAATGTGCTGAGAGTATGAGAGTATTTCTTTCCACCTCCCTTTGCCCTGACCTGGGTGTTATGCATTCACGTGACAGTCTAGCAGAGGGAAAAAGGACGCAGGAGGAAAAAGAATACCTCCCTGAAGCATTAATCCCATTTCTAACAAAATTCACAGGGCATATGCTTCATTGTCTCAAACTGACAGTGACACAAAGACCTCTCTCGGGAAGCTTCTTAACAGTCCAGCAAAGGTAATTAAAGGCTAAGGTACCAAACCCAAACTGATTTAATAGAATCATTATATTTAAAATCCCCCTTTCTCATGGGAAGAGTGAAGTAGAGGCAGAGCAAAATAGGTGTGTGTGTATATCTGTGTGAAAGGCGATTACTAAATTCTGCTTTAAGTACACAGGATGAGTAAGCTTGCAAAGAAAAAGTCAAATGAGAACATACTTTTCAGGTAAATTATAACAACGATGCAATCTCCTCTCAAAGTAAATTATTTATAAAAATGGTTATTTGTTTGGGGAGTGGAGGGGGTCAGAGAGACACATGAAGCAGTTTAGGAAGACTGTACCTTACAAGACACAGCAGAGAGCCTTCCCTGGTGGCTGAGAGGATAAGAATTCATCTGCCAATGCAGGGGACACGGGTTCGATCCCTGATCTGGGAAGATCCCACATGCTAGGGAGCAACTAAGTCCATTTGCCACAACTATTGAGCCTGTGCTCTAGAGCCTGGGAACCACAACTACTGAACCCACACACTGCAACTAGAGAGTAGCCCCTGCAACTAGAGAAAAACCTCAGGCAGCATGAAGACCCAGCACAGCCAAAAATAAATAAATAAATAAAATTATTTAAAAAAAGAAAAGATACAGCAGAGAATGGCTCTGGATTGGGATAATAGGGTAATAAGTTTTGAGTGAATCACTAACCTGGTTAGGGGAATGCAGGTGATGCACTGCATTCCTCTGGGTTTCAGCATCCTAAAAACAAAGAGAAGCTAGGTGGGTACCTCTGAAATTACACAATGCATGCATTGCATTGGCCAAAAAGTTTGTTTGAGTTTTTCTGTGGCATGTTATGGAAAAACCTGAATGAACTTTTGAGCCAACCAGGTAATAGCTACTCTTCAATAGTTACCTATCTCAAGATTTCACTTCAATTTTATCCTTATTTGTGATTTCTCTGACTTTGCTTTTAAAAAGCATAGGATTAAAAAAGACCAAAAGGTAAGTGTTTATTTATAAAGACACCAGAAAAATAAAGTGAAAAATCATATGCTTCCATTGGATCTAGAATTATAAGGAAATCTTGATTTGATTAGCTTTTATGAGCCACATACTATATTGCAAAAGTTCTCCCAATTCTTCACCCCTCCTGTATCCACGCCGATTGTCAAAAAGTCTTCACAGTGTTGATCCCCACTCTGACTCTGGACCCAGCTACTGAAACTGTTTTAGTCAAGGGAATGTTAGCAGATGGGATTTTTGGAGTGTTTATATAGGTGGCTCTTGTCTGGGGTTGGGTGAGCGATTCTTCTGGTCTCTTCTCCTGTCTATTAGCTGGTTATAGGATGGCTTTGCTGGGATGACTCACCACAGGCCTTCATCATCCTCCTGGTACCAAGCAGGTTAGCCTGGGCATGTCATTCTTGGCTGTGTCTTTTTTTTTTAATATCATTTTATTTATTTATTTTTGGCTGTGCTGAGTCTTCATTGCTGAATGGGCTTTTTCTCTAGTTGCAGAGAGCAGGGACTACTCTCTAATTGCAGTGTGTGGGTTCAGTAGCTTTGGTTCCCGGGCTCTAGAGTGCATGTGTAATAATTCCTAATTGTTTTTATGCTACTCAGGTTTTATGGTTTTATGTGGAATTGTGAACACACATAACTTACACAGGCAATATAGCCAATTTTCTAATAAAATTTGTCCCAGCTTAAAAGCAGGTCAATCTTTGAGACTGCATTCTAAGATGGCTATTAAGAACACTATTTTCCTATATTAATAGAAATACTATAAACAGATTAGTGATTAGTTTGTGGCACAACTTGGACTGCAAGCAGATGAAACCAGTCAATCCTAAAGGAAATCAGTCCTGAATATTCATCAGAAGGACTGATGCTGAAGCTGAAACTGCAATACTCTGGCCACCTGATGTAAACAACTGACTCACTGGAAAAGACCTTGATGCTGGGAAAGATTGAAGGCAGGAGGAGAAGGGGACAACAGAGGATGAGATGCTTGGATGGCATCACTGACTCGATGAACATGAGCTTGAGCGAGCTCTGGGAGTTGGTGATGGACAGGGAAGCCTGGCGTGCTGCAGTACACGGGGTCGCAAACAGTCGGACATGACTGAGCAACTGAACTGAACTGAACTCTGCTCAGCTGCTCAGTAGTGATTGATTCTTTGAGGCCCCGTGGACTGTAGCCTGCCAAGCTCCTCTGCTCCTCTGTCCATGGAATTTTCTAGGCGAGTATACTGGAAGTGGGTAGCCATTCTTCCAGACCCAGGGATTGATCTCCTCTCTCTTGCACTGGCAGGTGGATTCTTTACTACTGAGTCAGCTGGGAAGCCCAAATAAAGTGGTCATCCTTGAATAAAACTCTGCTCTTTCACACCTCTGACTTTTCACTCATAGTATTCCTACTCCATGGAACATCTTACCTTACCTTGTAAACTATTCAAACATCTGCCTGATGATAGGCATTAGGGATCCACTGAGTAGGGAAAATAATCTAACACTGGTCTCTGTTCTATAGAACTACCTTCTAAGAGGGAGGACAGGTAAAATCAAGTGAAACAAATTAATAAGACAATTACAAACTGCAATAATGGCCACAGAAGGGAACACAGTGGGCAGGGAGAGCAACTCCCTGGGGAGCTAGGGAAAGCGGGGCAGTTAAGGAAAATGGTCAAGTTAAGCAAGAAGTAGAGAAAATGCAGAGACCACCACCTATCAACTTTAATCCCTACTAATGTGTAATTATATTCAAAGCTTATATGAAGCATAAGCTATCAGAAATGTGACTGTGGTATTAGGACCACCACATTTAATTAATCTCTGCAAAGTGATTTTTTTCATTACACTTATATTTCATATATACTTATCAGGAATTAGGTTTAAAAATCTTCCCAGGCTGATATACACTTTTGCAGGAAATATCTTCTAGTATAGACCGGTGAAATTCAAAATAAAAGCATTATATTCAAAGTTTATGAATTGGAATAATTTGCTGTCACTTATCCATACTACAGTTCTCAGCAAATGACACCTGTTAGCCCTAAGCATGTAATCATTGTTATTATTAAATACAAAGGTACAATTAAATACAGGCACAGAATGTGACCTGCATCATAATTCTATCCAGCCTTCTCATTGCAATATCCTTTTCATTATCGTGGGCCTTTTGTTCCTTCATCTTTCTTTTGTCTCACCCTAGGTTCTCAAATAAGCTATTTACAATCTGAATAATTAGCAATCAGCATGGATCTGTGGTCTCTGGCCCCATGTAAACGAAATACTGTGAAGTGCCTTCACATGACATATTTAAGTACATAAAGTTTCTATACCCTCAGGGCTTTCCTTTATTGAAAAAGTTTTACATGAATTTAATGAAGAGTAAGTTTTGTGCTTTTCAGATACTTAGGAATCTTGCTAGATTTGAATGAAAATAAACCACTTTTAAACTGCAAACAACAGAAAGCTCCAGGGATTCATTTGCTCTCATCTGTACAAAAATGTCTATACATCTGTTTATGCTGGAGAAGCCCCTCACCTCCCATGCCTATCCATACCAATTAATTCTCTCTCTAGCACAAGTCAAAAATAAGTTTTTATACTTGTAAGGAGGAAAAAGGAAAATGTGACAAAAATTAGTTGAAATGCAGTTGAAAAGTCAGAAAGAATGACCCTCTGGAGACTCTTTGACAGACCCATAACTATGTGGCCTAAAGCCACAGGTGATCCTCCGTGGTTGCTTGTGACATGCACCAAAGTCACTGATAAGCACCTCCAAGGATAAGGGTCTTTCTTTACTGAGAGCAGCAGTGTGGCATGCACGACATCTTAACCCAAGGTAACTGACCTAAGGATGCTTGAGATTTATTTTTTTAACAAATATTTATTAAACACCTTACTATGCACCAGGCAGTAAGCTAAGTATCATTGTGGGGAGAAGACTGAAATGGATGGGCCCAAGACTGCCCCAAGACTCTGAGAACAAGAGCAAGTTTACAGTCTAACTTGGAAAGGCTGCAAGTTCCAAAAATTCTCTCCATTTCTTACCATTTTCCCTTTCTCTTTCCTCTGTAGTTTTCCTACAGTATCACCTAGCATAGTGCTCCAGACACACCTCCCTTCCTCTCTTTATGTTACAGGAAGACTCACAAAGGTTCCTTCATAGGAGTGGGCTTAAGTTCAAGCCTCATCTCTACCAACCATGAAACCTCATGCTAGTTGCTTCATCCAAGGTTCAAGTAACTATATGTATGGGGCAGATAACAGTGGGATTGATAGAGGGTGAGGAGTGAGATAGAATGTATGTTATGACATCATGTGCTCAGTCACTCAGTCATGTCTGACTCTTGGCGACCGCATAGACTATAGCCTGCCAGGCTCATCTGTTGATGGAATTTTCCAGGCAAGAATACGGGAGTAGGTTGCCATTTCCTACTCCACATGACATCAGAGTTCTCAATAAATATTAACTATTATTATTAAAAGGTTAAAAAATGTACTGAAAAGTCAAGACCATTTTGTATCTTAATTGAAATGTATCGCTACTGCTCAAAATTCTTAAAAAAATAAAAACAAACAAAAAGCTCAGTACATTTTCTAGTTCTAAATAGTTTCTGCTCATCAATCTGGCATACTTTTCCTGAAACGTGTCAACTAATCTCTAATCTCTGCACTTCCTGAACAATGCTTTTTGTTTCTCTTTCTCTCTCTCTCTCCACATTTTACCACTGATGAGCAAATATTCTTTTCTGGGTATCACAAAGCACAGGAAGATATGAGAATGGTTTTCATTCCAAAAGAAAAACTGCATTGACAGGATAACAGAGTGTTTCAAAGTATTAGAATCAACAAATCTTCATCCAGAGGACTTCATCTGGAGAGCCTCTGCCAGTTTTTGCAAAGGAAATCAACACTTGCTATAAATTGAGAAAAGTCAAAAGGCCCAAGTTCTAATGCCTCAAAGAGTCACTAACTGGATGTGTTTCTGTAACAGATATTGGGTTTTGTTTGTTTTTGCTTTCCTACATCCACCCATCACCCACTACATAGGCCTTGTAAGAAGCAGAGTCTATACCTCCACCCAGGGACACAGACCTCTAACCCCACTCCACCAATCAGATGTTCTCCACACAGATTTCAATCTAGAGCTAGTGACTCAGAGAACTGGACATGGAGCATCCAATCTGATGGTGGAGGCAAAATAACAGCAGCACCATCCTGTTCTAAGGGAAAAGGACAGATACGTGAACAGTGATGGCAGACGCACTGCACGAGGGGTAGTCATCAGCATGAACATCTTCAGTGCACCAGTTCTAGGATAGGGTTTTTGCCTGTAGCTTTGATTGCTGCAATTATTTATGTCTTCAGCAGCTTTTGCAGCATTTCTGCCTTTTGTTCAAGGTCCTCTCAAAAAGTTCTTTTCTCCTTAAGTCAGCCCAATTTCTTTTTCTTTTGATGGTTTAGTTGCTAAGTCGTGTCCCAACTCTTGCAACCTTCCGGACTGTAGCCTGCCAGACTCCTCTGTCTGTGGGATTTCCCAGGCAAGAACACTAGAGTGGGTTGCCATTTCCTCCTCCTCCAGGGGAATCTTCCTAATTCAGGAATCAAACCCAGGTCTCCTGCATTGCAGGTGGATTCTTTACCGATTGAGTCTTTTGCTTGTAACTAAAAACCTGGGCCTAGTACCAAGCCCTGTGCCTCAGTTTCCTCACTGTTTGAACCACAGAGTGGCACTTCAGGATCTCTCTGGTTCCTTTCAGCTCTACCAATTTTATAAGCTGCCATCACAAAATGTCAAATAAGCCAACTGAGAACCAAATTCTGTAAGGAAGGAAAGGAAAGCCTTCAAGTGGGGACAATCGACCTCTCATAAAAGGACTGGCCAAAGTGAGTAAATAAATCCTTTTGCTTACCCAGAACCACCTCCCAGGCCCTCATTCATTTTCCTCATTCATTTGTGAGCACATGCACACAACTTTTCACAAACCTGCTGAAATGGCTCCACCTGTCCCAGGGGTGATTCCGAGTGTGAGCGACATAATAAATACATGAACTGTGTCCTAAGGACAAGCTGGGGAATTCTAACTGTAAGCAGTCTTTTGAGAAGCTTTATCTGTTGCAAGTGAGTAGTGTATCTTATCGGATTTCTCTCTCTAATCACAGGAAGATTCCACACCTTATCAAGTTGTCATCAAATCAGTCTGACCAGGGCACAATGTCCTGATTGAAAAAAATGTGCACTCTCACATAAGCATGAAAAGCAGGCTAACTCTCAGCCCAGGCAGAACACTGGGCCTGGAGACCCAGAACACCCAAGTCCAGTACACATTACCTCACAGACCCACGTGATCACTGGGCACATCTCAGAGTTAACACCAACTTCTTTGCCACTTACCCTGAAATGATCAGGTTAGAGCATGGTTTAGTTGCTAAGTCATGTCTGATTCTTGTGACCCTATGTAGCCCTCCAGGCTCCTCCGTCCCTGGGATTTCCCAGCCAAGAGTACTGGAGTGAGTTGCTATTCTCTTCTCCAGGGTTATCTTCCCAACCGAGGGACTGAACCCTGGTCTCCTGCATTGCAGGCATAGTCCTAGTGCCCATCAATAGAGCAGAGCCTTATCACTCTGAGAGAAGTGAAAAAACAGATACTGTGAATCTTTACAGCCAAGATCACGTGCTGAGGCAGAAGACTAAGGTAGAAATACTGTGAGAGGGCTTCCCTGGTGGTGCAGTGGTTGAGACTTGGAGCTCCCAATGCAGGGGCCCTGGGTTCAATCACTGGTCAGGGAACTAGATCCCACATGCAGTAACTACAAATCCCATGTGCTGCAACTAAGACCGGGAGCAGCCAAATAAACAAATAAATAAAGTTAAAAAAAAAAAAAAAGAAATACTGTGAGAAACAGCTTAACAGGGCTCTTCTTTTAATGCCATTACCTACTCCCTAACAGCTAATAGAATATTTGACATCTCTCAGATTGAAAAAAAAAAAAAAAGAAGTTTATACACAATGTATTAATAGTCATCAATGAAATTATGTCAATTCTGCAACTGCATACATCAAATACTATGCCAGATGCTCAGCCATATTTTTAAAGCCAACAGATTTGCTCTTCTGGAAAGATGAACACAAAGGAGAAAAAAAAAAGGCTAGACACAGTAAGAAAAAAAAGATCTTCTACTTTGAGAAAGTAACTTGAGTTGTAACTGACTGATGATTCAGGATGACTGTTCATACTGTTCAGAAGACTAGAAAATAAAATAGATAACTGCATTCTATTATCTAATTTGAAAATGTTCACTTTAAGTAAAAGACAACAATCTACTTCCTGACACATGCATAGAAAAGTTTTGTTTCATTGCTCTAACCTTCAATAATACTTCAACTTCTAGCTGGCCAACCTACATCTCATACAAAATTTGAATATGGACATTGGATTAGATGATATTGAAAAAAACTCTTTAAATTAGTTGGATATATCAATAAAAATGGCACAGAAGCTTTAAATTGTTTTTAAAAATAAAGAATAATTGTTATCTGTTAAATATGCTTTAAATCTTCTAGGCATGGGGATGGCATACTTCTCCTATACAGGCCATTCATTCTCTATTGACCTACTCAACTCTGCTGTTGGCAACATTTAAATGAATTAGCAAGGCTGTGTCCCAATAAAGCTCTATTTTATGGATGTTTAAATTTTATATAATTCCATGCCACAAAATTTAACCATTTAAAAATGTAAATACAATTCTCAGCATACAAAATAAGAGGCAGGTAGGAACTTAACCTCTGCTCTAGGAGGAAAAACAAAAAGGAGAGAGTGGGGAGAGAGAGAAAAAGAGGGAGAGAGGGAATAGATAAAGTAAGAATACCCTTGAGTTGATAACTGTTATAGCTAGAGATGCACATATCAGCTCAAAACCCTACTTTTTTTTGTATATGTTTGCATGTTTTGATAATAAAGAGTTAAAATTTATCAATCAATGAAGGGAATCCTTTCACAATGTACATCAAGCATCACATTGTATACTTTTAAATATCTTAACCATTTTATTTGTCAAGTATACCTACATAAGGGCTTCCCTGGTAGCTCAGAGGGTAAAGAATCCACCTGCCAATGCAGAAGACCCAGGTTTGATCCCTGGGTCAAGAAGATCCCCTGGAGAAGGAAATGGCAACCCACTCCAGTATTCTTGCCTGGGAAATCTCGTGGATGGAGGAGCCTGGCAGGCTACAGTCCATGGGGTTGCAAAGAATCGGATATAACTGACCAACTAATCAACAACAAATACTTAAATAAAGCTTGCGAATGAATTAAAGTTTTTAATGGAAAAGAGAAAGGAGGAAAAGAAGAAGGAAGGAAGCAGGGTGGAAGGAAGGAGGGAAGGAAAGGAAGATTTGATTTTTGCTGCCACCATCACCATTATGCTGACTGAGCTCCCAGTGACAAAGCTAGAGTTAATTTGGTTCACGTGAAGCTTCCTTTACCCTGCCACATGTTATCAAACTTGCCACACCAATAAAACATTGTTTAGAATGTTTGGTTGTTCTAAACATTGTTGGTTGTTTAGAATGCCCTCTCTGGGGGAAAGAACAAACTGACTATAGATTTAATCAAGCAAAAAAGACATTTCCAATATTCTACACAATTTGATTCATACCTACACTCAATAAATATTTAAGAGCTTAAACAAGATTCAATAAATAGGCTATAGCTTCATTTCTGATAAACTCTTATATAAATTAAAATTAAAGAGTACCATTAAAACATTTTTGTTCAAAAAGGTTTCAAAGAATGTCAAAAGATTTTCCCTTGCTTTCTGAAATTCTGGAGCTTGGTAACATGAAGCAAGACTCACATGTAAAAAAAAACTAACTAAAAACAAATAACCACACCCTCACATCTCTAATCATTTCCTATAATATAAAAAAAAATAAAGTTAGATATTATACAATACCACACTGAATTGAAAATATATTTATTAATTTTACTTTTAACTTTTAGATACAGGGCTGGGACATACCATAACTGTCACTAATATTTTCACTTTCATTTTAAAATGAAAATTAAAAAGAATACCATGCTCCAGTTTCTTGCCCATATTCCTAGCAGTTCTGAGTCTTCCTGGAAATGCTAGCCAGTGGTTACTGTCAAAGAAAGGTCATACTAGTTTCCATCTGAGATGGCCAAGTTACCCTCACTCAGCTATAATCACTTATAACCTTGTAGATCAACTTGCAGGCTCAGCCTTAAGCAGTCCCTGAGTTAATCCTGATGGTACTTGCCAATATATGAGGAGTTCCAGTCCTCCAGAATTAGAATCTGCCCTCAAACTGTCGTCTGCTTACCAGAAATCCCTAGACAAGGGAATTATGGGGTTTTCCAGCCTGTAGTCTCTTAAGCCACATACACCAAACACAAGAGTCCTAGCCCAGTATCTGACTTGGACCCTACATTCCTACTTGGACTAGACCTCTGCACTCATCTCAGCTTGCTTCCCTGGAGTTCTGACATTGTGCCTAGCCCTTCTTTCAAGAACTCACTTCTCTCCCTCTATTTCAAGGAGATGCCTAGTGTCCTCCATAAATACCCATTCTCCCAAAGAATCCCCAGAATGCACTTGACTCTATGCAGCATCACTTTCCTGAGAAAACTGTTTCCCTGCTCAGACTCACCATCAGTCTCCTGCACACTGATGAGGACCGGGGTTTCTGGGGTTGCCAAATCAGCTGAGACAGGTGGTTAGGACTATGAGCGCTCCCCTCAGAAGACTGCTCACGGACACGCTAGACCTTGAGGCTGCCTGTTCCTGGTTCACTTCTCTGTTACTACCAACCTGGCCCTGCCCTTGAGTTACTGAAGGGTGTCCATTATTTAAGGGTAAAAAACAGTTTAGCAGATCTAGCCAAGGTTTAGTGCTGCCACATAAAGCTATCTCTAAGAGTAGATTCTTCTTACTGCCCATAGAGAATAAGGAAAAGTCACTCATCCACCTTTCATCAATACCATAGTTCAGGATGCAAACTGAAAGTCAATCTTACTTTATGGGCTTTAGGTTCACCTGGTCACAAATAAAAACTTTAAATGTCAAAAATATTCAATTCTAGTCAAAAACCTAAGCCTAAGAATCAAAGACCCAAACAGACTCTTTACCTTAAGGAGAGGTCAAATTATAACATATTACTCCATTAAAATACAACTTAACATGCAGCACATTAGGCTTCAACTTAACATACGTCTCAAAACTTCTGAGGAGCACTGCACAGAGACGCTTTTGTAAAACAACCTTACAGCACTTTGACGTGACCGTATGTTCATTAAAAGGAAGTATTACTACGTACATACATAAGGTACATAATGAATTCAGTATGTGTCTAGAGTTGGCTAATACCATTAAAGCACACGCCAAAAGCACAGACTATAAATCAAAATGCGATTTGTCAAAGTAAGATCTTAATATGATACAGGTTAGAAATAAATAAGTAAACCACTGACGTTCTGACATGGAATTAGTGAGGCAAGCTAAGCCCAAACTGAGACCAGGTTGCAGTTGACATCCCTTTGTTCTATCTATAGCTTTGGCTATTCCTCTCTCTCTTCCACCTGGGTAAGTACAAAATTAGCATGCATGCACCAGGCATCCTTCACTCCCCCAAGGGTTTATATCTCTTACACTGATTTAAAGACTGATATTCTTTCCAAAATGTTGACATAAGCCAGTTGGACAATTACAGATTTTTTAAAGCCCACATTACTTGAGTTTTTAAAACTCTAGATTCTTCTTAAAACAGAATTTGTAAAACACTTGATGACATTGGTTTATTAACTCACTTCCATATTGAGGACAATTTAACAAAAGACCAGAAAGAGTTGGCACATAGTATATAAAAAGGCCAAGCCACAAGACAACTATCAAAAATGTAAGAAAATCTCGTTGGTGAATACCGGAATTATCTGGGAACTGTGAGCAGAGATGGATACTGCTACACGTATTATACCTTCTCTTTCCTATGCCTTCACTTCACTTTCAGCCTGGGTTCCTTCAGATTAGCATAGCAGATTCTTTGCTGTCTGAGCCACATGGAAGCCCCATTCAAGACTCTCTCACTAACTAAATATGGTCCCTAGAATCTGAGTTCCCTGCGTCAAATGCTGTTTTCACTCACTAGACGCCCACTGCCCACACATTTCAAAGTTAACTCCTTCGCAGGGCATGCCTGATCCTTCAGACCCTGGCGGTGTTTGTCACTCCACACCTCCACTCAGCCGGTGCTCACTCTCCCTTACAATGGCTTCCTGTACACCCATGTGCCTTCTTGCCTTTCGCCACAGTGTTCCTCCATATCCTTCCCCACTGGCCTCACCTAGCTATGTTGCTCTTCTTAAAATTCAGAAAAGTCTCGCTTCCTCGTGGAAGTTTTTCTCAATCCCCATAACCACCTTAGGTATATGCCTCTTATAGGATTTCTCACATATACTACAAACCACTGATTTCACTGTCTGTACACTCCACAGAGCTTTTGGAGGAAAAGAAACATTTTGTGTTATTCTGTGTATCTCCAGGATCTATCAAATTGCCTGGTTTTTACATGGTGCTAATATATGGCTCTGAATAGACACACAGGGCTTCCCTGGTAGCTCAGTGGTAAAGATTCCCCCTGCAATGGACACAGGGTTCGATCCGTGGGTTGGGAAGATCCCCTGCAGAAGGAAACGGCTACCCACTCCAGTGTTCTTCCCTGGAAAATCCCACGGACAGAGGGGCAGGGCAGGCACGGGGTCGCAAAAGAGTCAGACATGACTTAGCAACTAAACAACAACAAAAATAGATATATAAATAAATAAAATTGCTAGTCACAGGAAAAAAAAAAACAAACTAAAAATACTATTCTAACTAGAAAGGTATAAATCAACACTTTACTTCAACTTGCTGTACAAATGCTTTCTTTTCAGCCCTTCCAAATATCCCAAGACGATCCAAGGGGCCCTCAGTTCTACAATAGTGCAGAATTTTCTGGAGGACTCCTGTTTTATTTTGGACACAAGGTTTCTGGACATAAGGAAACCTGAAAGCAATGGGAGTGGTCACAACCCGCTGGACAGGAGAGAGGCCCTCAGTGCTTCAGTGGCCACTGCTGAGGCAGTGGCTTCACTCCGCTTCACAGCCACTCAGTGGCTTCTTCCTCCTGCCCTTGGAACTGTCCCCTCCTGCGGAGGTAGAGGATGGCTTTGAAGGTCTGGGGTAACTTAACCATCCCAAAGGCTGACTTCAGGTCTCACAAGCTGACAGAGATCTTCTCACACGGACTGACTACCCTACACTAAGTGCTATGTGTCTCTCATGAGTTAGGAAAACATTTATGACCCCTTGTTTTAACACATGCCTCTGCCCAATCCTAGCAAGGCACAATGTTTATATTAAATCAGATAGTAGAGGTGGAAATTAGGGAATTTTTCTTCTCCCCAGCTCTCTACTACTCAATAGCCTTCTATGTTCCTGTCGCTCTGTTGGTTCTGCTTCAAATTCCTGCGACTTGGTTTCACCTTGTTTCCGGGTGGCACTGCTCTCTGTTTTGTAACTGCTGTTACAGCCAGAAGAATGATTTCAATAAGAGCTGACAAGATCAGGCCCTGTGGTGTCTCAGAAATTTCAAGTTCAGTATGTGTGAAATTCAAACAGAATTCAGAGGAGGAAATAGTTTGAGATTTGTAGCTCGAAAAGTGCACATGGTGAGGGAAGACCACCTACTGAAGATCTGAGAGCGGAGGACAACTGTGGGGAAGCGGGGTGTCATGGACAGCCACCCGGCACACACAAGGCCTTCCCAGGGGCTCCCAGGAACTCAGATGCAATCAAAGGCTTGAAGATACTTCATAACAAAAAGGGAGGAGGATAAGTTTCAGGGAGTGAGTGAAGTGAAAGTCGCTCGGTTGTGTCCGACTCTTTGCGACCCCGTGGACTGTAGCCTACCAGGCTCCTCTGTCCATGGAATTCTCCAGGCAAGAATACTGGAGTGGGTTGCCATTCCCTTCTCCAGAGGATCTTCCCAACCCAGGGATCAAACCTGGGTCTCTCACACTGCAAGCAGATAATTTACCGTCTGAGCCACCAGGAAAGCCCGAAGTTTCAGACAAATGTCTAAATCAAAATGTATGGAGTGAATTAATTATATTCACATTTGAGGAGGATGACAGAAGAAAAGAACCGAAGTTACATCAAACAGCAAAGGTAGCAAATTAAAATAATTAAACTTCAGCAAATGAAGTATTTAACTGCAGCTAGGTACTTATATTGTGGGTTCGATCCCTGGGTCGGGAAGATCCCCTGGAGGAAGGCATGGCAACCCACTCATTTTTGCCCAGAGAATCCCATGGACAGGGGGGCCTGGAGGGCTACAGTATATAGGGTTGCAGTGAGTTGAACATGACTGAAGCAACTTAGCACACATGCACCCACAGGTATTTATATACTTTAAATGTTACTTTAAATTATATGTTTGTTTCATTGTGTTTGTATTAATCATGTTTACGCTTGGTTCCTTTTAAATAGGACCTTTTATTACTTAAAAAAATAGACATAATTGAATGGCTTTCCCTCTTTATTCATATTGAAGGATCATGAAGACATGAGTTTTACCCAAAAGAGATGAGAAAAGAAATACCCAAAGAGAAGATAGAGGGAAGAGATAAAAATATATATTAATCTTGCTCTACACAAAATATATTTCTTGTAACTCCCATGTACTGTTATTATTTTTTTTTAATGTTTTTTGAAGAGGCAACTATTGAAAAAGACAATTTGGGTTTATATTATTCCCTTAAGGAAATGGAAGTAGTGAATTTGTCTGATTTATAAATTCTGACTGTATTCAGATTATTTTTTTAAATAATAATGTATTTACACCCTTTCTTTTGCCAAAAATAGATCTGAATAGCTACTGAGGTACAACACTTTGCACACAAAAGATTATTGAGAGAGAGGCAGAGAGAACTCTCTGGAGCCTCTCCATGGCTGTCTTTCAGTCAGTTTGTTCTCTGTAAGGAAAAGTAAAATGGCATGAATTCCTAAGTCCACTCATTATTTTATTTCTCAGGTTAAAAATGAGAAGAATTTAAAACACCTGGAAAATAGGGAGTTCCTGGTATACTAAGAGACTTCAGAGTTACCTATGCCAAGTTAATTCAGCTATATATTAATCATCTTTGACATAAACATTACATACAAGTTATTTGATTTGTTCTTAATCTGATAGATGTTCATCTAACCCCTATGTTCTCTGACCATTTTCTCATCAAAGCTTTATTCTTCTGAACAGACAGTAAATTACCACACTGGTAATAATTTTTCAGTGAATGCAAGACTATCTCTTTGGTTTTCAATAGTAGAGAAGCAGCAGTTATACAAACTGTGTGGGAAATCAGTTGTGTGTGTGTGTGTGTATTTAATGTGCAAAGCTGAGTTGTTTTTTTGTTAAGTAAATGGTTGTATGGTTCATATTTTCTGTGGATGGATATAATGATCTAAGGAGTGTTTTACTAACATGAAGAGTGATATGAGTAAGTATTAATAGTAATAATGAAACTAGTTTGAAATTCACATTCTAAAATAGGTCTATTTGGCGCCAGAGAATATAATCTACCAAGGTGTTAGTTTCATTTATAAGAATGGCTTTTTTTCAGTTTTCTATATTATATTAGCAGGGCTTAGTTGTAGAATTTCTAGTTGCAACTGCCATAGGGGCTTTTTAAGTGAAGCGATGTTTTTATTACTGCTATTCTTGTGAGGATAGATACCAGCCTGGCGTTCCATTATACTAAGAAAGCCACCGTGTGTTGTGTGAACAGCTAGATATTGATTGACTATTTTTTTTCTCTCTTTCTTCCTTTTCCTAAGCATTTTTCTGGGCAAAGACTCTTAATCTCCTCGAAAGAATTCTAGAAAACATGCTAAAGTGCATAGATCAGTGGGCACCTGGGGACTCTGCCAATAGACACTGTCATACAATAAAGTAGTAAGAAAAAAAGTTCTAAAGATCAATCACTCCAGGTTTTTTTTTTAATTTCTTATTTATTTCCCCACATTCCAATGGTAATTATTTCTTTCCAAATATGATCTAAGAGACCGTATCTCTGAAGGAGAACTACTTTGAGACAAACATACTGGGGGATAGTTACTTTAAGCTTCAATACATGGTACATTTAAACACGGCTCCTATTTCTTGGGAGTGTGTTTTCCCAAGGTCTCTAAAACAAAAGCGGAAAATAAAAATTGAAAGTCTTAACCATAAACTACAATTAATTAGTTTCATGTCTAAAAATTTTAATTCATTACTATAAAGAATATAAAATCAAATTTTACTAAGAAGTGTATAATTTCATGTATTAGCATAAAACAGATGCATCTATTTAAAAAGACTCTACTTAACATGAATATTTAGTCTGAAGATTGGCTTTAAACACAAGCAGATGATATGTACTAGGTTTTAGCAAATTTAAACAAATCAGAGAATAACAATAAAAGCATTTGAGACTCACAGCCTAATTTAATCTCCCTACACAGATAAAAATAGTGGATGTGCCATTGTTCTGTGGTGTCCAAAGAAACAAAATTTCATTTTCACTTATAAAAAGAAAAATAATTTCGGACTTCCCTGGTGGTCCATGGTTAAGGACAGGAACCTGCCTTCCAATGCAGGGGACTCTGGTTCTATCCCTGGTGAGGGAACTAAGATCCTACATGCTCAGGGCAACTAAACCTGCGCTCCACAACTAGAGAGAAGCCCACACGCAGCAGCTAAGACCTAATACAGCCAAATAAATGAATAAAAATTAAAAAAAAAAGAAAACTAACTTGAAAATATTGATGATGACTAAGGCTGTATGAAAAAGAAATGCAAAAAAAGCAAAATGGCTGTCTGAGGAGGTCTTACAAATAGCTGTGAAAAGAAGAGAAGCAAAAAGCAAAGGAGAAAAGGAAAGTATACCCATTTGAATACAGAGTTCCAAAGAATAGCAAGGAGAGATAAGAAAACCGTCCTCAGTGATCAATGCAAAGAAATAGAGGAAAACAATAGAATGGGAAAGACTAGAGATCTCTTTAAGAAAGTTAGAGATATTAAGGGAATATTTTATGCAAAGATGGGCACAATAAAGGACAGAAATGGTATGGACCTAACAGAAGCAGAAGATATTAAGAAGAGGTGACAAGAAAACAAAGAAGAACTGTACAAAAAAGATCTTCACGACCCAGATAATCACGATGGTGTGATCATTCACCTAGAGCCAGACATCTTGGAATGTGAAGTCAAGTGTGCCTTAGGAAGCATCACTGTGAACAAAGCTAGTGGAGGTGATGGAATTCCAGTTGAGCTATTTCAAATGCTGAAAGATGATGCTGTGAAAGTGCTGAACTCAAAAAGACAGTAAATAGGGAAAACTCAGCAGTGGCCACAGGACTGAAAAAGGTTAGTTTTCATTCCAATCCCAAAAAAAGGCAATGCCAAAAAATGCTCAAACTACCACACAATTGCACTCATCTCACATGCTAGTAAAGTAATGCTCAAAATTCTCCAAGCCAGGCTTCAGCAATACGTGAACCGTGAACTTCCAGATGTTCAAGCTGGTTTTAGAAAAGGCAGAGGAACCAGAGATCAAATTGCCAACATCCGCTGGATCACTGAAAAAGCAAGAGAGTTCCAGAAAAACATCTATTTCTGCTTTATTGACTATGCCAAAGCCTTTGACTGTGTGGATCACAATAAACTGGAAAATTCTGAAAGAGATGGGAATACCAGACCGCCTGACCTGCCTCTTGAGAAATCTGTATACAGGTCAGGAAGCAACAGTTAGAACTGGGCATGGAACAACAGACTGGTTCCAAATAGGAAAAGGAGTATGTCAAGGCTGTAAATTGTCACCCTGCTTATTCAACTTATATGCAGAGTACATCATGAGAAACGCTGGGATCAAGATTGCCGGGAGAAATATCAATAACCTCAGATATGCAGATGACACCACCCTTATGTCAGAAAGTGAAGAAGAACTAAAGAGCTTCTTGATGAAAGAGGAGAGTGGAAAAGTTGGCTTAAAGCTCAACGTTCAAAAAACTAACATCATGGCATCCGGTCCCATCACTTCATGACAGATAGATGGGGCAACAGTGGAAACCATGACTGACTTTATTTTTCTGGGCTCCAAAATCACTGCAGATGGTGATTGTAGCCATAAAATTAAAAGACACTTACTCCTTGGAAGGAAAATTATGATCAACCTAGACAGCATATTAAAAAGCAGAGACATTACTTTGCCAACAAAGTCCGTCTAGTCAAGGCTATGGTTTTTCCAGTGGTCATGTATGGATGTAAGAGCTGGACTATAAAGAAAGCTGAGCACCAAAGAATTGATGCTTTTGAACTGTGGTGTTGGAGAAAACTCTTGAGAGTCCTTTGGACTGCAAGGAGATCCAACCTGTCCATCCTAAAGGAGATCAGTCCTGGGTGTTCATTGGAAGGACTGATGCTGAAGCTGAAACGCCAATACTTTGGCCACCTGATGCGAAAAGCTGACTCATTGAAAAAGACCCTGATGCTGGGAAAGATTGAGGGCAGGAGAAGAAGGGGACGACAGCGGATGAGATGGTTGGATGGCATCACCGACTCAGTGGATGTGGGTTTGGGTGAACTCCGGGAGTTGGTGATGGACAGGGAGGCCTGGTATGCTGCAGTTCATGGGGTCGCAAAGAATCGGACACGACTGAGCGACTGAACTGACTGAACTGAAGGCTGTATGTACCAATGCATATATTTTGATCTAAGCAGTGAACATGACTATAATATGTAATTCCATGAAATTTGGTTCCTGGATTCTTTTTAAATTCACCTTTTTAAAACTTTGGGGTTCCTTATACTACCATGGAATGAAATATTCATTATATTAGATGAAAAGAGAAAAGAATTACTATTATCTAAGGAATGGGAGGAGAAGCAAATGAAAGTGTACATAATATATACACGTATGCATACACATGCAGACAATGAGCGGATAAGCCAAAATTCTATTTTTAAAAATGTTGTCTTTAAAGAAAACGAGGAAATGGTGAGAAGGGAGAGAGGCTAGCCTTATTTGAATAGTTTTTGTGTCTATTTTGACTTTGAAGCCCTGTATCTTACATATTTTTTTTTAAAGCACACTTTTAACAAGAGAAATCCCTAAAAATAGAAAGCAAAATTAAAATGATTTGTTGTATCAAGCTGATGGCTTAGCCACACTGATAGAAACTATGTAAGGTAGCTTTAAAAGACAGTAATTCATATATTCCCATTGGCATATACTCTAAGAACAAAAACAACAAAACTGCAACAACAAAAATCTTAAACTGGTTTCAATAATAAAATTTCTGGAGGTATGATTGATGAGATTAAATAAAGTCATGTACTCATGAATTTAAGTATAATTAATTACGTCTAAGAGGGCTTTCCAGGTGGCACTGGTGGTAAAAAAATCACCTGCCGATACAGGAGACATAAGAGAAGCGAGTTCCATCCTTGGGTTGGGAAGATCCCATGAATGAAGGCATGGCAACCCACTACAGTATTCTTGCCTGGAGAATCCCATTGACAGAGGAGCCTGGTGGGCTACAGTCTATATGGTTGCAAAAGAGTTGGTCACAACTTAGTGACTAAACAACAAAACCCATCTCTTAAATCTGGGATGCCTCTATGATTCACTTTAATTAATAGAATATGGTAGAAGTGACACTGTGTGACTTCTAAGGCTAAAGCAGAAGAAGTCTTGTATTTAAGACTTAGTCTCTTGGTACTCACTGGGGTAAGCCAGCCACCACATAAGAAGTCCAACTCAGCCATGTGGAAAAGCCACAATGAGAGAAAGATGTGGGACCAGCCCCCAGCTATTCCATTCTTCTCAGCCCAGGAGCCAGACATGTAGGTAAGAAAGCTTTCGGAAGACTCCAGCCTCAGCCAGCACCTCACTGCTTATAGGAGGGGCCCCAAATGAGAAACACCCAGGCGAGCCCATCCATCCTCAAAACTCTGAGAGTGTCCATTGATACTCTGAGTCACTAAGCTTGCATGCTGTTTCTTTTGCAGCAACAGATTAATGTTGCTGTTGCTGCTGCTGCCAAGTCGCTTCAGTCGTGTCCGACTCTGTGCGACCCCATAGACAGCAGCCCACCAGGCTCTGCCGTCCCTGGGATTCTCCAGGCAAGAACACTGGAGTGGGTTGCCATTTCCTTCTGCAATGCATTAAAGTGAAAAGTGAAAGTGAAGTCACTCAGTTGTGTCCGACTCTTTGCAACCCCATGGACTGCAGCCCACCAGGCTCCTCCGTCCATGGGATTTTCCAGGCAAGAGTACTGGAGTGGGTCGCCAGTGCCTTCTCCGAACAGATTAATGGGACAAGCCTAAAACCACTGTACAGGAAACACAAGGGAACTGTTAAACAAAACCATGAGGAAACAAAGGAAGGGATGGGAAACTATTAGTTAAAAAGAATGAATTGGTATATAGAAATCTTAACTAGGATTTTGTTTATTTTATGGTTTATTTTTTAATTGGGAGCCAATTAAGGTTATGATACTATAGGTGACAATGTGATCATGATCAGACATTTGATCTTCAGGAATTACTGTTAAACATTTTAAGTGTGGCTATATTTTAAAGAAAATTTCTTAACTTTAAAGCTATAGACTGAAATATTCAAGGATGGATATTTGTTATCTGGGGACAGCAAACAGGAGGATAGATGAAGCTGGGCCATGAGTTTGTGTGTTGAAACTAGAAGTTCATTTTATTCCTCTCATTATTTTGCATATGTCTAAAGTTTCCTTTAGTTAAAAATGCAACTACTTGGCTATGTTTTGTTAAAGCATATAACTGACTTAAAATCTAATGATAGCTGAAACAAGACATAATGTTATAGCTTTTTGTAAAGTTCTTTATGTTTAGCCAAGGAAAAAAATTATTTCACATCGCTGCATGTCCAAAATATTGATCTAGCTATTTAACTCTGCTTCTGAACTTCTCCTGGAAAATAGGAATCATGATTTCCATTCCCATGTATGTTGAGTTTGATCAACTAAGACAATTTATGGGGAAAATAATGTTTTGAAAACCATACTCTGCTGCTGCTGCTGCTGCTGCTAAGTCGCTTCATTCGTGTACGACTCTGTGTGACCCCATAGACGGCAGCCCACCAGGCTCCGCCGTCCCTGGGATTCTCCAGGCAAGAATACTGCTAGGCAAATGCAAAACTTTATTGGTAGTGGAGACCACATGTTTGGCCTAATATTTGGAATATATGCAGTGAGCCCTCTCAAAATCTGTAAGCTCAGAACTCTGTCCTTAATGCATTTGGATCTAATACTAGTCACAGTGCTTAGAAAATAGAACTTTCAGAAAGATTTTTTGGATGAAAGAGTAAACTGGAGGAAAGAGGGCATGGAGATTTTTGATACACTTGCTTCTATCTTTGATTCTGCATCTTTTTTAAAAGCTCAATTGAGCAACAGAGTGTGAGAGAGAAGTTATCTTTCTGTGACCCCACCAGAAGTAATTGTTCAAACAACATGTGCATACATATCCTTCTACTGGTGAATTTTAGCATTGTTTTTAAGCTTTTAGATGCAGAGTTATGAACTACTATCTCAAAATGAATTACTATCTCAGTATGCTATACTTGATCAAACATACTTTTGTGTGCTTTTGATTTTCTTCAAAAAAAAATAATAATTATAAGAGAATAAATTTAATATATGATGCTATTTAATACACGATGGTCAAGTGAGCAGTAAACAATTACAAGCTTTCCTAGGGGCTATTTGCTCAGTCTCACCATCAGGAAGCTAAAGCATATGTTGGATGTTAGCCTGGGTGGACACAAATGTGCCCTATTTACTCAAGGTTTCCTTTGAAGACACAATTTGTAAGTTTTGTTTCTTAGGGGTACATGTCAAACTTCATTTAGCATTAGTTGGTATCCAGATACACTGAATAGCAAAAAGGCAGCATTCCAGGGCAAAATATATGACTGCTATATGAGCAATAATGTCAGTTTCATTTATGTAACTCACAGAAAACAAGAAGAGAAATACAATGGAAAAGCTGACAGGAGGATATATCAAGATAAAAATTACTCACTAAATTTATTTAAGTGTAAAACTTCATATAGACAGGGAAAATATTAAAACTAATAGGTTTTAAATCAACATCTAAGAAGTAGATAATTTTAGAGTAAGTTCTTTTAAAAAGTGTTCTTTAACCCTTAAATTTCAAAGAGTATATACTTATGTAAAACATATTTGTGTGCACAATATTTTCCTTTTTCCTAAGAATGTTTTGCAAATTTTCTAGAAGAATCTGCAAATGTTAAATATATATATATATATAAAAATATATATGGGGACATTTGTAGAATGGATGCTTTGCTTTAGAACATTTTTGTGAAAAGTTGAAATTTGATGGTTGATACAATATGCATAAAATTGACCCAAATAAAACAATTAAAATTTAAATAATTTTATACTTAAAAAGTTATTTTATATTTATATTTATTAATATATTTGAGGCTCAAACTACTTCATGAGCAATACATTATAAACTAAATTCATAGATGTGCAGCTCAAAGCTCAATAAAGTTTGTAAACTTAAGCCATCTACTTTCGCAGTATTGACTGCTTCAGTTGCACTTCGTTGTTGTTTAGTCGCTCAGTCATGTCTGACTCTCTGCGACCCAATGGACTTGTACCTGCCAGGCCCCTCTGTCCATAGGATTTCCCAGACAAGGATACTGGAGTGGGTGGTTTGCCATTTCCTCCTCCAGGGGATCTTCCTGACTCAGGGATTGAACCCACGTCTCCTGCATTGGCAGGCAGGTTACTTACCGCTGAGCCACCGTGACAGTCTGGAAAGCATTTTTCAAGTATGATTGCTTACAACTGTAAGAAAAGTTATCATACCATCTTAAATATATATTTTCTAAGACTCATCCCCGTTGTTCAGCTTAGCTTAGTTCATTCACTTTCAATGCTCTATTTTACTCCATTATGTGAATACACTATAGGTTACTTATTCATTTGTCTCTTGCCTCATATTTGAATTATTTTGCTTTTTGAAGTTATTCCCAGTGCTGCAATAAACTTTTTGTCCATATCTCCTGGTTGCCACATGTAAGAGTTTCTCTGCGATTTATACGTAAAATGATGACAAATTACTAACCCAGTGGTACAAAAAAGAAAAATCAAGTTGAGTATTTCAGAAGTAGAGTAAATGTCAACATATAACTCCAATATGAATATTTATTTATAAATTACATACTTGTACTATTGTACATACATACCTATATAATAGCCATTTAAACCATATGTAAAAAGAGACATTTCTAAGGAATTCGATAGAAACAGGTCTAAGTAAAAGTTCCAAAATACTCTTCCTTACCCCCAGCCGAGGTCTTGTGCAACCCAGGAGGTTCACACAACCACTTTAGGATCACCTCACAAGAACTGTACTAAGAAGCACAGAGACAAACTTGCATAATGGCATAGCTATTTCATTTGTAAATCCATACTAAACCAAGTCCATTTGGTTGTTTATTATATCTATTTCTGTTCTGAAGAAATCAATGTATCTGTCAGATTTCAAGTAGGTAACACCCAATTATAGTTCAACAACTGTGTTTGCAAATAATGTAAATGAGGATTAAAGGCACCATCTTTAGGTTTGACTTATGCTCCAAGAACAAAATGGAACAAAAATGAAAACGCAAGACCAAAAAAAAATCACCTTTGTGTTACTGGGTAATTGATTTTTCTTTCCTTTTTTTTTAAGCTTTCAAACTAGATAAAATCAACACCTTAAAAGACTTGTCTTTAACCCAGGCTTTCTTTTATTAAAGTATACAATTGTGGGTACATGCCTAGAGGAATAATAGTTTGTTCCTAACAAAAGAGTCTGGATTCCACAATATGCCTTTAGCCAGAGGCATCGTTCCCCAAAGCACACAGCTAACTGCATCTCCTGCTGTACCTGTAACAATTTAATTGTATAAGTCAGCCTAGTCAAGCATCTCCAGCTCATGACTGGGAGACATGAAATTCATTGTCATTATTGTCCCTGTCATTTTGGATCATTATATCCTGCTGCAGAATTTTCCTCACTTCAGTGCATTTTTACCTCCAGGAGCCAGGGATTATAGCTGAGGTTGGGGTGGGGGCAGGACCGTGAACTACATTACCTCGGGGGAGTCAGAGATTAAATTGGCTTTGCTCTCTCACAAGCTCAATTCATCTATTTGTATGCTGTAGTTTTAGGTTGGAATAAAAATGAATATTCTAGTGAAACTTGGGTTTCAATTCTCCCTTTGAAACATGGCTGTAACCAACTTTTATTTACATTAGGAAAGCCAATGTAATTTCTCGTAGGTTGCTATTTTCATATGTGCATAAGGAATACTTACGGGTATCATCAAGTATGAAATAACAGATATCTCTCTCTGTCACTGCCTGGACTCTCAGAAGGAAGGATTTAAAGCTGTAATTTTGTTCTCCAGTTGCATCTTACAGAAGCTTAACTGGGGTATCTTATGGTTTTAAATATTTAATGATTTTTAATGATATCTAATTTTCTGTGTACTGGATTGGATGAGTGAAGTTCAACTAGAATGGCAGCAAAGATCTCTAGGATCAAGCAGAGTAAAGTTGACAGAGGAAGACAAGTAAGTTTCTGAGGAAACTGGCAAACCATTCACAGCTGAAGGACCTCACAGCCTGCCAAGTCACCTGAGCCTGTTGTGCCTTAAACACTTCTTGCTGATGTGGGAGAGTTCCACCAGTCACCAACCTATCCATGGAAACCCACAATCAGTGGTAATGGCCACAGACCGGTATAGCAGGTCACTCTCTGGTAGGACAGGAAGAGGGACAGAGTAAAAACACTAGGACTTGTCTCAGGCAGAAAACCAGTGAGATGACTGTATTGTTTTCTCTAACGTAATATAAAAAAGAAAATATAACCTGGTATGTCACTTCCTACCTCAACTTTCACTTCAGAGGGATTTTACTGAAAAATCTGACATCTACTTTGTCTATACAGTCTGTGAGGTCGCAAAGAGTCAGACACGGCTTCGCATAGCGTGGCATACTGGAAAAAGATGGTAGTTATTCCTCCACATATGTGAATTTGTTTTTCAGAGGTTAACAAAATATGGCAAGCACAGAATAGCCACTGTAATTACCACATTAACAGAATCCCTTTGCTCTACACCTGAAACTAACATGACACTGTAAACCAACTACATTCCAATTAAAAAAAAATAATAAAAGATACTCTCTGCCCTACAGCCATTAAGCTTGAACCCTACCCTCTTTCCTATTCCTTGGCAGCCAGAGTGTTTCCACATTTGTGTAAATATGCCTAATCTGGACATTTCATATAAATGAATCATGTGAAAAAAAAAGTATGTGGTCAAAGATGTAAACTTCTAGTACCAAGATAAGTAAGTTCTGAGGATGTAATACACAGCATGCTGTGCTGCGCCGCGCTTAGTTACTCAGTTGTGTCTGACACTTTGGATCCCATGGACGGTAGCTTACCAGGCTCCTCTGTCTATGGCAATTCTCCAGACAAGAACGCTGGAGTGGGTTGCCATGCCCTCCTCCAGGGGATCTTCCCAACCTAGGGATCGATCCAGGTCTCCCGCATTGCAGGAAGATTCTTTATCATCTGAGCCATCAGGGAGGCCCAAGAACACAGGAGTGGGTAGCCTATTCCTTCTCCAGGGGATCTTCCCGACCCAGGAATCGAACCGAGATCTCCTGCATGGATGTGTTGTTGTTATTGTTAAGAAAGGTTTATCTTATAAATTACAATGTTCAGAATTCAACTGCAATGGTATATGCTTAAGTATTTTTTCCTTTCTGAAGTACTTTGGTAGCAGGATAATAATGCTATTTTTCTGGTTAAAGAGTAAGTCATCCTTTCCTTTCTTTGAGCACATATTTATTACATTTAATTTCTTTCTATATGCTCCTTTCTACCTTATTTCCATGTTGTTATTTAATTTGCTCATCACACCATTAGTTTTAACAAGAGTTGCCCTACCTGTGAATACAGCTGTGAAACCGTAGAACTACACCGTTTAACGTTGCTGTTTTGTCTTGCCTCAAGCATGACATAGTTGGACCTACATCATTTCAGAACAAGATTAAAAAAGAAACTATTTCCAGTGACTAGAATGATTTTTACTTTTTCAAGACTTGGGTTTCACAATCAATTTTCAAATATCAATTTGAAATTATTTAAAATAATAATTTTTAAACTTTTCAGTAATCTTTGCTAAACTCATAATTTTGAAATCTGTAACAAGCTATAAAAGCCAATTGTAGATTAAATTCTCCTTCCTCTGATTTTAATATGATAATGTTTCTCCTGCATTATGTGACATAGATGTCCCTTGGTTTCTCTAGGTAGAATCAATAAGAATCTATAATTCATAACAATATCAAACCAGCAAAAGACAGGACATCACAAATTCAGATATGACATCCACTAATATTCCCCTCAAGGAGATTCAGATATGCACAAGCTAAAAAATAAAAATAACAAATAAAAGTAGTTTGTGTTCAATAGATCATGTGGTAGAGAAAATGGCCAAGTACTTGAGAGAGTTTGCATGGGAAGGATTAAAACTAAGAGGCAAAGGCCACAAACATTTCCATGGCAGGATGGGCAGGGGTCCATCTGCAGAATGCCTTCTGATTCCTCCTGTACCAAAAACCTCTTTAATGTAATCACCCAACAAACTACAATGGATTAACGTTAAGGGCTTGAAGAAGGGAAAGAAATTCACAGTTAAGATTGTCCTTTAACATGAGATTCAATCAGGGGCACCAAAAAAGTAGTTAAGTGCCCCCCTGTGGTGTTTAGATGCTGCAAGGCATTGTAAACTGTGCATTTTCTGGCTTTTAATGTTTGTCAAAGACCCTTAATATTTTTCTAATATTGTTGCTCCTAACACATCTTCTTGAGTTTGTCCCCATTTCCCCAACTCCATGTATACATTTTGCATTCATACATGAAAGCCTGACAGATAGCTAAATTGATTCAGAAATCTAATGCTGAGGAGAAACAAAGGGGTAGCTTAAAAGATATCCTGTATTATGATGTATAAATATCAAAGTCTCCCGAAAAAAGAAAAAAACAAAATATTTCTTCATACTAAGAGTTTAGATATCTAACACTAAATACATAAGATCACATAGTGGGATTTTAAAAACTCACTGAGCTATAGAGTCTAAGCTGTCCTTTGTGTCACAAAATTTCTAAGACTTTTTGAATGTGTACAGTTATCTGTGTCCAGCTATTTATTTATAAACAGAAATTCCTGGACTATTTTCCAATTCCATTCTCCCTTAAAAACCGCAGTAAAATTTCACAAATAGCTTTTCCTGTGATGTTTTGTGTTGTATTGTGGTTCATCTGGAGCTATGTTAAGTGGTTAGTCCCTTCAAATAAAAGTGTACAAAACTGTATTGTTAACACACACGCAAACACAACGAATGAACACTGAACACAAGGCAAATGGGTACTAGATAATGTCACTGTTAGAAAACATCTAACAACAATAAAATAAGCATTAAAAACTGAAGGACTGAAGAAAAAAAACGAGGGACTGGTTTAACAGATGCAATGTTCATCTGCTTTCATCACATAAATTATATGTTCAAGAATTGTGTCTTGTGCAAAATATGAACATGTCCATTTCAGCCCAGAGGCATTTTTCCCTAGGCTTATAACCCCTTGAAAATAGAGGTTTCATCTAGAAAACCTAACAGATCCTCAGCTGCTTTCAAGATTATAATATATTCATAAGGTAAGCGTTCACTGGCAAACATATAACAAATTAAATGGCATGAAGGTGGGGCCCAAAATGCACAATGATGGAAAACGGACCAAACCAACCATGAGATTCAAAGTCGAAGGAATATTCAATATTCAATATTCGAGCGATGTTAAAAGCAAAACACTATGTGCAGAGTGCACATGTGTGTTTGTGTGTTGTGTAAGATTAGCATTAATTAGTATGCAAAACTATCTCATTAAGAATACACTGTAAGGGTCATGAGTGAGAGACAAGTATCCTGAAAAAACAAAAATCACGTACCATCATAGTAGACGATTGCTCCTACCAGTTTGTCCTTCTGGAGCATTGGGAAATGCTCAAGGGCTCTTGATTTGCTGAGGACATAACTGCTTTTCAGGCAATTACTTCCAGCAACCAGATCATATAGCTTGATTCCTACCCAGTAGTATGGTAACTGCCACCACCTACAGCATAAAGAAAGGAAAAGGTTTCTTTACAGAGTAAAACATTATAGAATGTCACTTTATAAGACACTTGTTATTAAGAAAAGTGAAGTATATCTAGAAGTGTACTCCATAAGAAACAAGAGAAGTGCCTTCCTGTTCTGAGACCAGTCCAGCTGAATTACATACATAAATGAATCATCTCAAAGACAGTGGTTCTGGACCTGACTTCATATTAGACTTTCTAGGGAGCATCAAAAATAAACATAGCTGCCTGGATCTTGTGATCCTAGAGATCAACTGAACTAGACTAGGGCAAAGATCAGAGTGACTCTAATGTACACCCAGGGTAGAAACTCATTGGCTTAAGATGTCTCAAGCCATCTATGACAAAATATAGACAAAAATTATAAAATTTGTCTCTAGACCCCACAACACTCATGCAGCTAACAGAGCTACATAATCCTGTATTTCCTATTATCTATATTCCAGTTTAAGTCAATTTGATGGATAGCTCTAACAATATTCAGAAAATTGGGTTTAATAATTTACGATTATCTGACACCTACAAACCAAATTTCAGGTTTGGTTAACTCAGAAATTTAAAATGACACAAAATGGCTTAGGGTTTGGAGTTGATATATGTCAGTTCAGATTTCGCAGCAGGATTCATTCTGGCTCTGCATTTTAGCCTGCAAATGACCCTCTTATGCTTCCCAGTGCAAATGCAGTTATTCCTCTATATACTCTCAGAAACTGGAGTTTAAAACAACTAATTATAAGCCACTTTGCCTTCAAGATCTAGCCCTCAGAGGTGAGTTGGCAGAGAGTAATTTAGGAAAAGTCACCCTTTTTAAAATACAACAAAGGAAAATATTTTAAAAGGATTAAAGATTAGGACCAATTACAACTACTTTAAGAAATACACATTGAGGCACTTCTGCCATTAAAACTGGGTTGTTCTATGGGTTTCAGATAAGCAAAGAGTATATTGATGATACCAAAAGGCTTACTTGTAAATTGGAAGCATAATAGGCAATGGAGCTGATAAATGGGGAGCAATTTCCAGCAGGTTGGCACGCTCATGAAGGGCTTCTTTTACCAGCCTGTACTGAAAAGCAAAACAGAGAAAATTAGTTTGGCAGTAACAGATCATAATATTTTCAAATGGCAAATAGACACCCTGCCAACTGATTGATACACAGAAACCTCTCTACCTCTGAGTGAGGATGGCTCCCTCCTAATCAAATTTCTAATAATACATCATGCTGTCAACCTGAAAGATTTTTTAGAAACCTTAACTGTATTTGCATAGGAGAAAAACATGCTGTCAGAGTTCCCAGGTGTAAGATATTTTCCTGACTTGAGTTACAAGATTATTGTAACAATTTATCTTGCATTGTCTGTATTGTCCCTTTTCTCAGTCCCCCATAATATTTTCTCATGTAAGAGATAACAGATTGTTCAAATTCATGTTAAACGTTTTCTTCTTGCCGCCATTAGCCCAAGCAGACATAGTACTTAGGAGTTGCATGGTATTTTATAAATGATCATGAAAAAGCTTTTGTCTTTAGTCTTCATTATCCCTCTCTGAAGACCCAGCATTACTATCATAATACTAATTTTTACAAATGAGAAAACTGGGGCTCATAGAAATTGAATAAATAAGTTATAGCACATCACAAGTCATCTGATTGTAAACCCTATGCTCTTTTCTTTATGTCCATCACGGTCCTAAACAGACATGTAAGAAAAGGGGACAGAGTCAAAACTGACAATGTCAAGTTAGTGCTGCTGTGTTTTTCATAGACGAAAAGCAGATAGGGAGTTCAGCTGATTTTTTTTTTTTTTACCCCCTCTGGGAAATGTCATCTTCCACACTGCCTTGGCAGTTTTCAAATGGTGGCAGACTGGACACAACAAAGTGTGACATAAAAAAAAAAGCATGACTCAGATCATCTTTTCCTTCAGAATATGTCAGTGACAATATGCACTGTGACTGCATTTGCAGTTAAGATCAGTTTAATACTCCTCATGTATTACAACAGAGCTCCCCTGAACCCACTGGGGAAGTAGCAATTTGGTGGCCATTGGTCAGAAAAACAAAACAAAAAACAATCACAACTGTTAAAAGGTAAAACATCCAAAAGTGATTTTGTAAATCTGCTACCTTGACATGTCTGTGTAGAAAAGGACCCTGGTTACTCATGAACGTATTGCTACAAGAAAAAACAACAACAACAACAACAAAACTGACACACCTCTCCTGAAAGACCCTCCAGCAGAATACACTAAATAGATATTTCCAATAAGAAATGTTAAGGCCATTAAAAAAAAAAACAAAAAACTGATTTAATTGGGTAGAAAAAAAGCATAGTAACAATTTTTGCTTAACAACCAGCATACACAATTACCTGCTCAATATCCAACTTCATGATAGCCTTCTGAAGATATCTCACACCACCATGGATCAATTTAGTGCTTCTGCTGCTGGTCCCCGATGAGAAATCATCTCTTTCTACAAGGGCTGTTTTTAGTCCTGTGTAACCAGAAAACCAAATTAACTTCTTAAATTACACAATTTGTATGTAATTCATTAAAGGCACTTCTCCAGGGTAGAGACAATCACAAGAAAAATTACTCTGAACATGGATAAATTTGTATTCAAAGTGCAGTACACTGTCTATATTATAATGAAGAGATTTTAGTCTCTTCCTGGGGGAAAAGTCAAACCAGAACTAGAAGCATATTAAACTGTGAATGAATCACAACTAGAAAATATTACAGTGCAATTTCATGGCAGTAATATACTCTGGTGTGTTTCAAGGGTTGAAGGGAAGACTGGCACCCATCTTTATCCATGTAGAGTTAACTCAGTATTGTTACGATGCCTTCTGGAACTGACATTTAACTCCTCACTACAAGAGTCCGGACGTGTGCCAGCCTCTCAGCTTCAGTCAACTCTAATGCACGTGCATGTGTGTTAAGGTGATTCAGGCATGTCTGACTTTTTTTGACCCTATGGACTGTAGCCCACCAGGTTCCTCTGTCCATGGGATTCTCCAGGCAAGAATCCTGGAATGGATTGCCATTGCCCTCCTCCAGGGGATCTTCCTGACCCAGGGATCAAACCCACATCTCTGGCACTTCCTGCATTGCCAGGCAGATTCTTTACCACTAGCTCAATTTGGGAAGCCCCAAATCTAATGCATCAACCACGAATCTAGACTAGCTCTCCACATGCACGTTCCTCTTGCCAGAGTGGTGTGACAGTGGGTATAAAACAGGAAAAGAGATCAAAGACATCAAAACAGAAGAAAAAAAGAGGAGAATAACCTCTGATGTTGAGTTTACAGTCTAACTGAAGACATGCAAGCACAATACTGTAGAATTACAAAGAAAAATACATGCCAGGACAAATGAACCCAGTACAGAGTATCCATGAGTAAAGACAATATTCTTGGGAAAGGTGAGGTTGAATAAGGACAAGTCATTCCAACCTCCCTTCTCTTTCAGAGTTGCAATAAATCTCTTAGGGATGAAATAAGTTTTGTTTTGTTTTCTTGCAGACACACCTCTGCCTCTTCAGGATTGGGAGGACCAACAGTACCGTGAGTCCCATACGCTAGTTACAGATGAAATCCAAAACTTCAAAAGACCCAAAGTATACATCAACACGAAGCCAGGAGGAATTTTCATGGCTTGGCATACTCTTGGGGGATGAGAGAATGTCATAGAGTCCAATTACAATGAGAATATGTAACTGGAGCAGTTTGGGCTCACAAAGCTCATATAAGAGAACCTGTGCATGCATTCAATTCAGAGCCATTTATTACATTTAATACCAAAGGGTCGTTTTTATAACTTTTTAACAGTTTAAATATCGTACCCAAATGTCATCATAAAATCAGGGCAATTCCCTTGACTCAAAAGGACAACATATTTGGAAACTGTGGAGAGAAAAGTAGAGAACTCTGATTCAAGGGCAAAACTGCTAACGCTCTAATGAACTAGCAAAATAACACAGAAATTACAGGTATCATAGATCCAGGTCACTCTTTTTAAGCATTTATGCCAGAAAAAGATCTGTTGAGTTCTCAACTATGAAAATGCTAGCAATATTTAGCTAATTTGGTACAGGATGTATTAAACACACATAAATATTTCATGTTAGTACATATTTTTGAGAGCCTAAGTGCCAGCAAAAGTGCTGGTGTTTGAAATGCTCCCAACAAAAAGAGAGGCAAGTGAACAAAATGAAGCAAAGTTTCATGGGTGTTTCATTTGAAAATGCAGTGGACTCTTACCTTAAAGGCGGTCAAAAATTAAACTCAGAATATAAACCCCAAATTGCTTAGTGGCAATTACATTTGCAATCTCTTTAAGAATGCACTGTGTTGGTGAGTTCTATCAACTTTACTTAGTAAATCCAACACAGACTTCTTCCTCCAGCACTAAAATATACCATTTTTTCTTCAGTTGAAGATCAGATGAGGGAGTTGACTTTCAAATGGCATTTAAGAGCCGGATTATTTAAAACACACCCCTCTTCCAGTCTTAGAAGCAGTCGTGGCATTAAGATGCCCACACCATGAGAGGCAGGGACATTAGACTGAGAGCGGAGAAGCAGTCTTCCATCCAGCCCCTGGCTCCCACCTGCCCAAAGGTACCCACAGGCTGTGGGAGAAGATGCTTAGTCCCCAGTCAGCCCCACTTCCTAGTATGTAATCCCCTACCCTCGTGTGTAGACTGGACCTAGTGCCTTATTCTAATCAACAGAATACAGCCACAATGATGGCCGGCCACTTCTGTGGTTAGGTTACCAGAGACTGTGACTTCCTCTCAGACGAAGCAAGCTGTCTTGTTCTGAGTCAAGGAACCCATTACCCCAGTCAATAGGTCACAAGGAACTGAGGCCTTGGTCCAATAAGGATCTGAATCACGTCAACATCCATGTCAATTGCTAGAAAGCACTGCAGCTTGTGAGAGACTGAGAGTCAGAGGGCCCAGGCAGATTCCTGACTTGCGGACACTGTGTAGGAAAAAAAATATTCTTGTTTGAGGTCACAAAATTTGGGGAGTATTTTATGGATGGGGCTTCCCTGGTGACTCAGATGGTAAAGAATCCACCTGCAATGCAGGAGACCTGGGTTCGATCCCTGGGTTAGGAAGATCGTCTGGAGAAGAGAATGGCTACCCACTCCAGTATTCTTGCCTGGAGAGTTTCATGGAGATAGAGGATCCTGGCAGGCCACAGTCCATGAGGCTCCAAAGAGTCAGACACAACTGAGTGACTAACACTTTCACTTTCTTTATGGATGACACAATTGTTGTGGTCCGGGTGAGGGTTGGAAAAGAATTTCCAGACATGAGACAGAATGAGAGGGGAAAAAAAAGTTTATTACAGTGGGAGACGCTGTTAGAACAGTGGACCAGCTCAAGGGAGAACCAACGTTGAACAAGGGTCCTTAGTCCACTTTTATACCCAGGGTACAAGGAGTGGGATAGGGGTCTTTTGGGTCATTTGCTGATTGGATGCGGCATGTATACTGGGTAGGGGAAGAGTAGGGTAAATACCTTCTCCCTATGGGGTAGGAGGGGAGACAGGTTATACTGTTCCATTAATAGGTACAACATGGGGGAGGGAAGGACGATAAGGGTCTGGTTTTTCCATTCCTGCATTCCAAGACCCTCCTCGGTTTTATCTGCTCTTTCGTTCTTGGGTCACCACATTCCTCCCTCTCTTTATTTTTAGGGCCAATTCTTTGGCCCCTTTTGATACCCTGCTCATGTCTAACTATCTCCTTATTTCCCTTCGCAGGCATTTGGGAACCCAGTCTCAAAGGAAAAGGGGCAATAACCTCTCTGACTTCTTCAGGCTGTACAGGGGTGTTGTGGGGCTCTGGGTTCCCTTTGCCTCGTCTCTGTCCAGGTGCATTTATGCAGACAGATGAGAATCCATGGAATGATAAGGTGGACATGTTTCAGCATTGTCTGGGTGTTGGTCAGGGAATATTCTTGTCGTACTACCACTTGGGGATTTGTTGTATTCTAGAAGAAACAAACTTAACAAGAAAGTTAAAGTTATGTGGCCCAAAGGTTAATAGAAGTAGAAAGCTGCTCAGGGGCTAGCCAGGAGAACCAGGACCAGACATTGGTTCCTGACGTTAGTGTTTCTCTAGGTAGGAGAAGATGCAAGAATTTGGGCTTATAAAATCTTTACCTGAAAACATCTGACTATCTGAAGGCCGGTTCTTCTGGTTTTTTTTCCAGAGCACAGAGTGCCTTATTTCTGATCTCTACCCTGAACTCCTTTCACGGGGTGTTGAAGGTCATCAGGTTGCAGTGGTCACAATGTAATCTTCGTAGAGGCAGCTGGCAAGTGCCAACTTCCACTCAGCAGGGTCCCTTCATAGCCACATATTTGACCATGTTTGGGGGGCATTTCATGGCCATTGTAAACCACAGTGCTGGGAAGACTCATTCCCAGGTCTAGGGAAGATTTCATTGATAGGCCATTCAGTGTGCTGTTATTGGAACAGGCCTTGCGAGTTGCAAAAGTCTCTGGACCGTACCTGTCTTACTAGCGTCTTGGTCCAGGAAAATATTCCCTCTTGTTGCTTCTTCCCATGTCTAGAGTTACATTATTACAATCATTGATCTCATATGGAACTTCATATCAGCATTTTACCATAGGCGCAGTCACACATTTAGTAACATAAGAAACAATCTTCTGAAACAAGTGACATAGAAAATAATATAGCTAGCAGTTATTAGCAAGGTCACAAGCAAGAATTTAAGTCAAGAACTTTCCTTAGGCGTAAGCCCAGTATACCCCAGGTCATCTGACTTAGTTAAATGTTTATAGCCAGGTGTTAATCTCCTGGTTGGACATCATGGAGCATCTGATCTTTATCTGAAGATTACTTACTGAGATAAGCTTTAGAAACAAACTTAGAGTGTCCTTTATAATAACTTAATGAAATCTTTTAGTAATATACCATAACAAGGAACTATCTCAGAAGTGAGTCTGAGTAAACACTAGACCATAATTAACAAAACTAGAAACTTAGTTTAACAATAAACAAAACTTCATATTCAGTGACACATAATTTTTTCATATAAACCCTGTAGCCAGGGAAGGCTTTAACCCATCAAAAAATGAGGTTTGTCAGGGACCGGGAAAAGCCAAGTGGTTGTCTTGGATCTCCCATAGCCCTGACTCTTTGATTTAACAGCTTCTGTTCACCCATTTTTAATTCCCCGATTTAGGAGTAGACTACTTTGACTTTGTGGATCACAAAAAACTGTGGAAAATTCTGAAAGAGATGGGCATACCAGACCACCTGACCTGCCTCTTGAGAAACCTGTATGTAGGTCAGGAAGCAACAGTTAGAACTGGACATGGAACAACAGACTGGTTCCAAATAGGAAAAGGAGTACATCAAGGCTGTATATTGTCACCCTGCTTATTTAACTTACATGCAGAGTACATCGTGAGAAACGCTGGGATGGAGGAAGCAAAAGCTAGAAAAAACATTGCCGGGAGAAATATCAATAACCTCAGATATGCAGATGACACTACCCTTATGGAAGAAAGTTAACAAGAACTAAAAAGCCTCTTGATGAAAGTGAGAGAGGAGAGTGAAAAAGTTGGCTTAAAGCTCAACATTCAGAAAACTAAGATCATGGCATCTGGTCCCATCACTTCATGGCAAATAGATGAGGAAACAGTGACTGTTATTTTTGGGGGCTCCAAAATCACTGCAGATGGTGACTGTAGCCATGAAATTAAAAGACACTTACTCCTTGGAAGGAGTTATGACCAACCTAGACAGCATATTAAAAAGCAGAGACATTACTTTGTCAACAAAGGTCCATCTAGTCAAGGCTAGGGTTTTTCCAGTAGTCATGTATGGATGTGAGAGTTGGACTACCAAGAAAGCTGAGTGCAGAAAAATTGATGCTTTTGAACATGTGCTGTTGGAGAAGACTCTTGAGAGTCCCTTGGACTCCAAGGAGATCCAACCAGTCCCACCTAAAGGAGATCAGTCCTGGGTGTTCATTCGAAGGACTGATGCTGAAGCTGAAACTCCAATACTTTGGCCACCTGATGCGAAGAACTGACTCATCTGAAAAGACCCTGATGCTGGGAGGGATTGGGGGCAGGAGGAGAAGGGGACGACAGAGGATGAGATGGTTGGATGGCATCACCAACTCAATGACATGAGTTTGGGTAAAATCTGGGAGTTGGTGATGGACAGGGAGGCCTGTTGTGTTGGGGTTAATAGGGTCTCAAACAGTCGGACACCACTGAGTGACTGAACTGGACTGATTCTGATTGCCATGTTTTAAGGACACCAGGATAGCAAAAGCCTAACCACGAGGGCTTATTTTTTTGTAGAAGCAGAATGAGCTTTGTCTACATGTACCATAATCTTAAATAATGTTTATTTACTTTACCAAAGTAACAAAAGATTTTAAAAACAAATATAAATCACTTAAAGGCAAAGAAATTCATAATCTGTTATCTAAAGCTGCATTCTAAGAAAACTTTGTTCTCTTAACATAGAGAGTAGACTAAATTCCAGTTTGTTACCAGTTTACCAGATAACAAAATTTGTTTATTGCTAAATCTTAGAAGTCTTTTCCATAAATCTTGAAGTAGCAGTATTCTTGCAAAGGCATCAGAGTGAAACCATAGAAGGCATGTTTAAAATCTGATTAAATTGCAATTGGCAAGGTAGCGTGGTCATTGCCATGATACTAAACACTTTAATATGATAACTAGAATTATAACTGACAACATTTTACCAGAACATACCAGATTTTCATGAATTTCACATAATTTCTAGGATATCTATATTAGTAACATCAACCATACAATATAACCTGAGAAGATACATCACTCCTCCAACAATACTTTCCTTGTAATTTAACATGTCAAATAAACTCAGTTCAGTTCAGTTCATTCACTCAGTCATGTCCGACTTTTTGCGACCCCATGAACCGCAGCACGCCAGGCCTCCCTGTCCATCACCAACTCCCAGAGTCCACTCAAACCCATGTCCACTGTGTCGGTGATGCCATCCAACCATCTCATCCTCCATCGTCCCCTTCTCCTCCTGCCCTCAATCTTTCCCAGCATCAGGGTCTTTTCCAATGAGTCAGCTCTTCACATCAGGTGGCCAAAGTATTGGAGTTTCAGCTTCAGCATCAGTCCTTCCAATGAATATTCAAGACTGATCTCCTTTAGGATGGACTGGTTGGATCTCCTTGCAGTCCAAGGGACTCTCAAGAGTCTTCTCCGACACCCCAGTTCAAAAGCATCAATTCTTTGGCACTCAGCTTTCTTTATAATCCAACTCTCACATCCATACATGACCACTGGAAAAACCACAGCCTTTACTAGACGGACCTTTGTTGACAAAGTAATGTCTCTGCTTTTTAATATGCTGTCTAAGTTGGTAATAAATTTCCTTCCAAGGAGTAAGTGTCTTTTAATTTCATGGCTGCAGTCACCATCTGCAGTGATTTTGGAGCCCAGAAAAATGAAGTCAGCCACTGTTACCACTGTTTCCTCATCTATTTGCCATGAAGTGACGGGACTGGATGCCATGATCTTAGTTTTCTGAATGTTGAGCTTTAAGCCAACTTTTTCACTCTCCTCTCTCACTTTCATCAAGAGGCTCTTTAGTTCTTCTTCACTTTCTGCCATAAAGGTGGTGTCATCTGCACATCTGAGGTTATTGATATTTCTCCAGGCAATCTGGATTCCAGCGTGTGCTTCCTCCCAGTGTTTCTCATGATGTACTCTGCATATAAGTTAAATAAGCAGGGTGACAATATACAGCCTTGATGTACACTCCTTTTCCTATTTGGACCCAGTCTGTTGTTCCACGTCCAGTTCTAACTGTTGCTTCCTGACCTGCATACAGGTTTCTCAAGAGGCAGGTCAGGTGGTCTGGTATTCCCATCTCTTTCAGAATTTTCCACAGTTTGTTGTGATCCACACAAAGGCTTTGGCATAGTCAATAAAGCTGTAGTTTAATATCTCTCTTTGGGATGTTTCAGAGGCCCTCTGAAGTATTCCAAAGTTAGTTCGAAGTCAAATAATGAAGGAAGTGTTTTCAATAAATATCAAAAAAGTTTATAACACTCAGTCAGATGGGATCATATAGATCACTGGGAAACAATATATTCCCTTAGCTAAAGTTAACAAAAGATTTCAAAGGCAAACACTGAACAAATCACTTCAGAGGTAAAGAAACTCGAAATCCATTATCGAAGGCAGTTCAACATCTCAAGAGAATTTGTATTTATGCACAAAACTCTTCCTTTGGGGTCCACTTTCCATAAAACCTCTTATCACTCTCAGTACCCATTACTTTGTTCTCCCATCCTGAAACTTCCACCTGTAAGTCAGATCTACCTCCTTTTCCCCTCATAAAATGTAATTTCATTTCTCATACCTTCTTTACTAAAAACACACATCCTACTTTCCTTAAGCAACTAAGAACTGACCTTTATGTTAGCATTCTATAGATTGGTGAACATAAATACCAGTGATAATTTCTAAAAAAAAAACAAAATTCTAGAGAACATTTCAGGATGGCATCAAACATTATTCATTAATAGTCCAAAATCTCTAGTTTCTCTCTAAGAGGAAGTTAGTGTTCAATAATGAATGTTTCAGAATCTTATTTTATTTGGAAATTACCTAGCTATTCAATAAACTTCCGTCACTTAGTTTAGCACAACCATAGAAATTCAGGTTACCAAAATCTAGAGACTGTTTTAGACAGAAATTTCTAAAGTGTAATTATTCTTAATAGAGTTTATCTAAAAGCTCATATATCATTTATTATTTTTTTTTGAAGTCTCTTCACTCGAGGTACTTTCCTTGCTGACAAACTTGTAACAGATATAATAATATAACAATCTTTAACTTATAATAAACATAGGTACAATGAAAATACTATGTTTAATGTTAATGAGTTTTAGACATATCTATATTAGATTAGCAAACAAACATTAATACTAGATATTTAATATTGAATATTTCCCAGCTCACGTGAATCTGAAATTCTTTTAGGTTAATTTCTCTTGTATTTAGAATTGTCTGATTTCTAAGCACTTACTTTTCTCTAGGCCAATTAAATTAGAACTTATTTACAACTTCAGCAACATTATTAAAAAAAAAAAAAACCCAAAAGACACACACTAAGACATACATAAATCCAGATAGACAGACAGACAGAGATCTCATAGTTTTCTGCTTGATATTTAAAATGTCTCTGTGATTCCCCCTCTTTTTGTTGAAGTTCTAATTTGCCCACAGAGGATGAGATGGTTAGATGGCATCACCGATGCGATGGACATGAGTTTGAGTAGGCTCCAGAAGTTGGTGATGGACAGGGAAACCTGGCATGCTGCAGTTCAAGGGGTCGCAGAGTCGGACAGGACTGAGCGACTGAACAGAACTGAACTGAATTTGCCCAAGGCTGAGGTCTCAGGTAACAAGGACATGGAAAGGGTTAACTTCAAGCTTTTCCCTAGGCAGGCCTTTTAACAAGATAGTTGTTTTTAATTGCATATGCAAAAAGAAGAGGTTTTGCAGTTTCCAAGAAAAAAATTTCACTTTAACCAGTTTTCTCCAGAGTCTAAAGAGTATCATGGCCATCCTATGTCAAAAAGTCATCTTTCCTTTCTGTAGTCATAGTTTTATAGCTAAAATATAGACCAAATAGCGCTCAAATTGACTCTGATGTCAGGGGGCAGATCAGCTGATAAAAATCTTGGATCGTCCCTCTGTTGGGAAGTGAGGTCTTTGTCCCATTAGAAGAATCTGAAGGGTTAAGGGAATTTGCAGGAGTGAGGGAAGCTTGGTCCTTCCCCATCCTGAGAAACTGGAGTAGTTAGAAGGGAATTCTGTAAGATGTTCAGGAATCGGGGAAGCTTGGTTCCCTCCCCTCCTGAGAGAGAAACATAGTTAGAAGCGGATTCTTGAGAATGTTAGGAGAGTTTTTGATCCTTCAGCCTTTTGAATATAAGAGAAAGATCTGGACCAAAGGGAACCTCAGAATCCTTTCCTAGAGATCATGTGGCTATGAAAGGTCAAGTATGGGTTGTCTAGGAAATCTGATGGAGAGAGACAGAGGGGGACAGGAGGCAACAGAAAGACACATGTGGCAAGAGTGGCATGAGTTCTTCATATCTGGATTCTGACTGAGGGCCATGAAGGACTGAATGTAAGGAAATTCTGAGTCCTTTTCCTGCTTTTGGCAAAAGCTAGTGTGCCTCTGCTCTTTCATCCTTCAGTCACCACAACAATTCCCTGTGTGAACAATAACTACAGCGAAGGTGGATTTTTTTTTTTTTAAATTGTGTCAGGGGAGGGATCTTGGAGAAAGACTGAGTCTAGAGGGGAGGGGAGGACGTGTTCAAATGGGTGGAGGGAGGTGGAAGGGAGTTATCATCAGCAGAGGTCAGCTCAAGCAAAAGAATGCAGATGACTGTACCAGCCCAGTTTATGTAGGGTCTGCTTCTCACTGAGGGGCTGGAGTGTAGGGGACTATCTAGGGGACCACACAGCAGGAGTGGGGCGATATAGAGTCTGCCTCACAAGGCAGAGAAGATGGTAACTGGAGAGTAATGTGAAGAGAGAATTTTATGGGCTGTGTTATCAGGATGGATTTTTTTTTTCTTTCCCAAACTGACACAGTGTGAGGCAGGGAACTACTCTAGAAATTAGCAAGCCATCTCAGGAGGATATTTCAGGATATTTAAGTGACAGCTAACAGTTAAAAGCCTTAAAACTGCTTTTGCGAGAATTGGACATTTAGAAAAGTTACTCACATGTACTTATGTGAGAAACCCTAGTGAATACCAACAAAAGTTAAAATGGGCTTCTCTGTCAAAACAGGCTGTTTTTATCTTATTCCATTATTTCCAGTGGCATATCATCAAACTACCTACCAGAATCTCTGAAGAGAAATGATACTGCTCCTTCCAGAGCAAAAAAACCCCAAAAAACTCCAAACAACAAAAAACAAAAAATTTAATATCTATGAAGTTACAGCCAAATTGGTAAATATTAAAGCACCATGTAACCTGAAAGAAAGTATTACCAAAAGTTTTCAGAACCTCAAAAACAAGGGGAAAAAAGAGACTCTAAGAAAACATTTCAACATTTTCAACTGCTTTTATGCTAAATGTTCTGGACTTCTCATTTTTGTTGCATGAAAACGATGGAATGAGGAAGGAGGAAAGTAATGCAGAATCAAGACATTATTAGTAGTTACAACTGCTTCTTCCTTTGATTAGCTGATGGCAGCAAAGGCAATGAAATCTGGTAAAGCCTTATAACGATCTTACATGGTTCCATTACCTAAGGTGTTCCTTTTGTTTCACCTTCCAAAAATTCAAACTCTTTTCCCCACCAATCTGAAATTAAAAATTTAACTAGTTTTTTGGTTTTCTTTTCCCCCAGTGTAAAGGAAGAAAGTGACGAGAGAGTGCTGTTTTATCGTCTCAGAGAGAATGAACACTACTTATAAGCAGATTCATGCTAACATTTTGGATATTAGGTAAAGTAATTAAATTTGAAGAAGGTCAAAAATAATGCACCCAGGCTTCCAGTAACTGTGCCTGGCTGTGGATCTAAAGCACCAGGAAAGATCTTTTCTTCGAGTAGAAAGAATGGGCAGTAGTGAAGGGCTGCCCTCTGTACATTTACAATAATTCACTAAACTTGTTCAAGACTTTATGAGGAATAGCTTTTTTTTGTCTCTTTCCAGAAGTTGCTTTTTACGGAAACCAATATATTCTATCACTGCTGAGATGAACCCGAACATTTGGGAATGGTATGATTATTCAATTTTTTGTTTTTATAATTGATTGCTGTAAGTAGGTATTCTCATGAATTTCTTGGTAGTGGTAAAGTATTAATATTTGGAGTGAGATTACTCTGAAACTCTTATGTGGAATAACAAGCTTAGTGACAGCAGCAGAAAAAAAGTGAACTTGAAATCTACCTTTCAGTCATCTTTACCCATCTCTGAAGTTAAAATTGTATTTTCAAGATACGGCCAGGGATATGAATTAAACACAGCTCATTACAGATTTGCCTTTTCTACTCTGAGTGAGAATGTCTAGCTACTAGGCACTTCCAACTAAACCAATTCATGGATCAAGACAGTTGGATGAATTTAGAGGGATAATTACCATCTAAGGGGAAGAATGGTACGACATTTAACTTTCACAACATGAAACAGAACAGAAGTATATTTTAATACCTTTTACTGATTATCTTATTATGCATGCAAACATGCTCAATATAATAAATGCAGAGAAGTAAAGAGAACAAAATAAAACTCTCCTGTAATCACACCATTCAGAGATAACCACAGTTGACATTTGGGTGTTTAAATGTTCACATTTTCTGTGCATGTATATAATCACATATGCACATTTTTATCAAAATAGGATTGTATAATACATTCAATTTTTTTCATTTAACATTGTTTATTGTAAACATCTCTCCACGTCAATACATATTTTTCTATAATTTCATTTCTAACGTGTGAATAGTAATACATTAAATATTTACAATGATTTATTTATTCAGTTCCCTGTTTCTGAACATTTTGGAGAAGGCAATGGCAACCCACTCCAGTACTCTTGCTCTGAACATTTGGGTTATTTCCTACCTTCAATACCACAGTACTGCAAGATTATATTTTCATTTAAACTCTCTGCATCTTTATTTCACTATAGTAAGTTTTCAGATTTAACTATTTTTATATAAAAAGGGCAGAGTAATAGCTATGAAATAACTATCAGAGGCACCCAGGTAATAACACACAAATCAAAAACTACAGACACTCTGCACATTAGTACCATAAACATAGTTATTAAAGCCACAAGCTCCATGAAGGAAAAATGCTGTCATTTAAGGAAAGGGAAGTTTATCTTTCTTTAGAAAAGCTTTGGGCACTTACTTTTGGATTTCAGAAAGCTATTGAAATTAATAAGAAAAGGGACCAACCCAAAGGCTGTGTATTTTATATGAAGGATAAATTTCTCTAAAAAATAACACTTCTGTAAAGCTGTAAAGCAATCCTGACTTATTAATCCTCCTGATCAGGATTCTATGTTTTAAGCCTAGTGTTTTCTAACAGTAAATGCTAACATTATACACAGCTATATAACATTGGATTAGTTATTATACCTGTTTCTATTTTTATATTAGAAACAGACACACCGTTAATGAAGATATTTGTTAAGTTAGAACATGTCATTAACATACTTTGTGCTCCTTACACACACACACACTTGAATATGGAGGCACAAAAATGTATTAAGCTATAACATTTATTATAGTTATACATAAATGGTTAGATGGCATCACTGACTCAATGGACATGAATTTGAGCAAACTCTGGGAGATAGTGGAGAACAGAGGAGCCTGGCATGCTGCAGTACATGGGGTCACAAAGAGACAAGACGTGACTTAGCAACTCAACAACAAAAGCAATACAATTTCAGGGGAATAAGGAAGTTGCCGATGTTGCTTTCTCTTTTTACTCTTTTATCATAAAACCAGCCAATGTTCAAAGAGAGAAGGACTATCCAAACAATATAAAATTATGAAAAGAGAGAATAATACACTGCTGGATTCCTATTTACAAAATCCAGACATAAGTAATTTTAACTAATAAAACATCCCATATATTCTACAAAAAACTTCCTATGCTTGTAAACCTGTGTGTACTTTTTTGCTTCAAAAACAAATACAATTAACAAACTCATTTTTCACAACTTGTTTTTCAATTTACAGTACATTTTAGCCCTTTTCCCTGTAAATACTTATAAACCTCTCTGGATAACTGAATAGACCCAATTTATTAAACCAAACTACACTCATTTTGCTAATAAATACTGCTATCAGTAAAATTTTGACCAATATGGCACTGTAAGTTTAGCTTTAAACTCTTCTCCAAACACAGAGACAATTTTACATATATATATTTTTACATGTATGTGTATATATACATATATGTATGTACACACACACACACACACACACACACACATATATTTAAGGCATGGTTGCCTCAAAAATAAACACCTCATGAACCACAGTGTAGTGAAACTCAGAGCGGAGTAGTTGGATCCAAGCCTCTGTCTTGGTGGAATTTGGGTCTAGAAACTGACGAAAGTAACCAAGATTTCTGTTCCTGAAAGGCAAGAGGTAGGGAGAGGGGAAGAAGGCAGACTAGTGCTAGAATGCCAGGACTGAAGAAGGGGCTGCTGACCATTGCCTGGTGCTGTGGACCATCTACTGGGACATGCCCAGGAGGCAGGAAGAGGGACACAGCCTGGAGGGGAGACCAGGGCCAGGGCACCACCAGCTGGCTGGGAGTCGGTCTGCAGGATGTCCAAGTTCATAACAGGGCAGAAGCCTTGATTTAGTTCTGAGAAAAGTCTCTGGGGGGACTTGAAGGGGGCAGTAACTATATCTGTAGAGTTTAATGTATGGAAACAGAGAGTGATACAAAGCTGATTTAAAATGGAGGAAGGAAAGAAGGAAATGGAGAAAAGTGAAATAAAACAAAAAAAGATGTAAGGTAAAAAATACAAACTAAAAGCACATGGCATCCAAATCAATGAAGATGGACCAAACATACTTACTGAAACATAGATTCTATCAAACACTAAAAAAATAAAGAAAAATCCTGCTATTTGTATTTTATCATAGACATACTAAAACAAAAGGATATAGAAAAGCTACAAATAATATGAAACAAATTCTGTTATGGTATTTTTCCAGTTTCACGGGTGCTTATTATATTTATTATATATATAATATATTGCTGTGCTTAGTCACTCAGTTGTGTCTGACTCTTTGCAACCCCATGGACTGTAGCCTACCAGGCTCCTCTGTCCATGGGATTCTTCAGGAAAGAATACTGGTATGGGTTCCCATGCCCTCCTCCACTGGATCTTCTCAACCCAGACATTGAACCCAAATCTCCTGCATTCCAGGCAGATTCTTTACCACCTGAGCCACCAGGTAAGTGTAAAAATATTACATTATATTATTATTAAATATATGTATGTGTAATATAATATATAAATTACATTTATATATTAATATCATACATTACAGTTAATATAAAATATATATTATATTAAATTTATATGGATAAATTTTAACTTTTATGAAATCAAGTTTAAATAGGATTTTCCAAAAGAAAATGGTTTCACTGATGTCATGCTTAAAAACATTCTTTCTTACTCCATTTTTAAAAAATTTCTTCTAATAGGTTTGTGGTGTTTTACTGTTAAATCCTTGGTTCACAGAGAGCATGATAAATAGAATATAAATATACATAAATATATATGTAAATATAAGCATAAATTTGGGAAAGTGGACACTTTAACAACACTTATTAAATAATCAATAATTACAAATATGAAATGCTGCCTTTATCATATCCTAAATTTTGTGTATTCAGATCTATTTCTAGCCTCTTACTTTTGTTCCACTGGTCTCTCTGTTTCTTTTGCAAACTATTTTATTTAAAGTAACTTTAGAATACACTTCAATATTGACAGAGCTCTATCTTCTTTATCATTATTCTTTTTCAAAATTAATATAGTAAGTCTCAAAGTCTAATTTTTCCAAATACCTTTGACACAGTTTCTCTAATCCTCCCCACCCCACTCCTGACAAAGTCACTCTAATGTAATCACTGAATTACATCAAATTTCCACATTAGTAGCAATTGCAACATAGTCTAATTAGCAATGTCCAGGAAACGGCAAACTTTCATCTGTTGCAATTCTACTGTCCTAAAATAGGGTGGTGGTGGAACAGGGTGAGAGGTGCAGGTTTGTAATTCCCAGAATGCACTATCTTCCATGGCTCTCCCTACTCTGCATCTTTTTTTTAACACAATGCTCATACCTCCTGCTTTTCACAAATCTTTATTTATGCAAAAGAGTGTTGTTATCTTCCATTATGTCTGAGAACCTCCAGGCTCTCCACAAGGTTAAGGCATTTAACTGAAGTTCATGGAGCTCGTAAATGATGAAGCTGACTGATCCCACTCAGTTCTAATCTCATAGCCTTTGTCCTTACTCCCTATCCTTTAGGGTCTTAGACTTGAAGGAGCTGCAGTGAGAATTCAGGAATTATTAGCCAGGCACCATTCATAAGCTAGAAGTATATATACATTTTTAAACAGGAGAACTACAATTAATGTTTTCTTCTAGCAAGAGGCAGTATTCTCTGGAATCTGAATTTAAGTCATAAAAGTTAAGTTTACAAACAAGATTTTAAATCGGAACTGTACTAGTTGATCCCTGATACATACAGGTAGTCACATAAAAGAACAAAAAGAGCTGAAAAAGAAACTTCTTGAAGCCGTCTGAGGGGGTGACTATATCAGATTCTCGTCATTCCAGTTCTCTTTTGGTGGCCTGTATCCCCATGCTTCTAGGTTGTGCTCTTGTTCAGGGACTGGCCACAGAGGTGTTAAACAGAGACACAATTTCTATCGATCCTAGAGACCTGCCCAAGAACGTGAGGAGAATCGTGCATATTATGTTTATCAAATAATATTCCCAAATGAAACAAATGAAAATTGATTCCCAAGAAAATGCAGATGGTAACAATGCAAATAAATGTTTATTATGAAAACCTCAAGACTTTTTCTCTTCCTTCTATGGTCTTTGTTTATTCATTAACAAAATCTCATTTGGGCACAGTATTTCATCAAAAAGCTTGTGCAAACATTTTTATACAAGCCCTTTAACATCTAGCAGTTCCCCCAAAACTTTGATGTCCTGAAAAATCTAATTATTACTGGTAACTTTAAAAGATCACAGTAATTTATTTTTGTCAAATGTGACTAAAGATTAATGGATACAATCAGGAATAATTTGGTAAAAACATATCAAATGCAGAGAAAGCAAAATTTGTTGTTAAGTGAAGCATCAAATATAATAAAAGAGCAAATTCCATGAATGAACAGCAACAATGCACAATTCATTAACCAAATGCCCACAATCATTTCACACTTCAGAGGGCTACTGATATGATCAGAAATTGTTGTAAAAGGATAAATATAGATTAACTTCAGCATCTCTATATATTTTAATTACAAATGCTACCCTCAGAGGGCTACCAGCATAATAAAGGAAATACAAACTATGGATTTGGGCTTCCCAGGTGGCAGTGTGGTAAAAAATACACTTGCTGACGTAAGAGACGCAGGTTCGATCCCTGGGTCAGGAAGATCCCCTGGAGAAGGAAATGGCAACCCACTCTAGTATTCTTGTCTGGAGAATCCCATGGACAGAGAAGCCTAGAGGGCTACAGTTCATGAGGTGGCAGAGTCAGACACGACTGACTGACTAATCATACACACACGCAAACTATGATTTATCCATCACTTTTATAAATTGCAACTCCATACACATAAAATAAGGCATTCAGTCGATTATTTAAAAATACAGCAATTGATATGTTAGGAGGTATTAAATGACATCATTTTCTTAGCTGTTACTAACTATAAGTATTTTAAAAATCTTGTCAACATTCTGGCTCTGAAAATTCTTACCTTTCAAAATCATCATCATCATCACTACCATCACCCACAATCAAATGCTAATATACTAGTTAATATTCTTTACTGTCCAAAGGAAAAAATGTTTGTTCGGCAAATATTAATAAACTCCTTGAGGGCAAGGCCACATCTTATTAGTTTTTATATTCCCAGAACTGGTTTAGTGGTTGACTCACTAATAGTATCGTTACCAATAGCAGAACAAAACACTGGAAATAACTTAAAGAGTCATTATAAAAAAATGAATACCATATACATATTTGCAAGTAACACATTGCAAAGTAATGACTACAGTATGATCTTGTCTATGTTTTCTAAAAGATACAAATATAAAAATTTCACAAAAGCAAATATAGGTGAGACTTTTCAAAAGGAGGTACGGTACAAAATGGACTTAATTAGTAGCTGCCTTTTTACTACTGCACTCAGGATCTGGCAACCCACCCTAATTCTTTGAGAAGTTGACTTTACAACTTCCCATTCCTCCCTCTAGTTCTAGGTCTCCATTTAAACAATTTCTTGCCTTCATAGAATCTTTTCTCATTTTCTTCTCATCATTGATACCCAGTCAGGTCTCAATTTGGGATTCTACCCTACCATGTATTTTCTCTGCCCCAACTCTGACACATAAGGGAACACACACACATATCCTTTTCTAACCAGAGCAAAGCAACCCCTATTCCTACCATGTTATCTTACACTTTGTTTCTGTCTCTGAGCAATGCTTCTTACTGTCCTGCCAAAGCTAAGATACATCTTTCTTAGCCCATACCTTGTATTTTTCTAAGACCTTGTCCACATGCAGCCTTCTATTATTTGAATATCAAGGTTCCCTTCTGAGTCTATAGAAATATTCAAATTGCGCCTATCTTAAACAAGTGAAAGACAGAAAAAAGCAATTCTTGCACATACTGCCTCCCTTATTCATCTCCTATGACATAAGCAAGTTTCGTCCTTTGTCCTGCGTCTACACCTCTTAAAAGTTTATACTCATGAATGCTTCTTCCTTATTGCCAACCCTTTCCTCAACACTAACGCTCTTCAGTCTCAGAGTGGCCTGTTGAGTAAAGTCCAAAGGACTTTCCCTGGTAGGTCAGGTCCACTCCTGCCTTTCCATGATTCTCTCACATCCTCCCCCACACAGCCTGGGTGTTTCCAACTGAAACATCAGCTGTTTCCCACACACATTGTTCCTTCACATGTTCCCTCAGATTGGCACACTTTCAGCAAGCAAGTTTGGCCTCTTAAAATTCTACCTGTGCTAAATAGCAGCTTGCTTTATCCAGATACAACAGTGCCCCTGTAGCTTATGCAAGGCACACAGGATAACTCAGTCTCCACCAACAAGAACTACAGAACTGGGAGCAACCTCAGTGTGCTCCCTGGATCAGTCATCTTTGTATTCACATGTAGTACCTTGAATATTACATGTACAATACTCAGCCAATATTTGTTTGAAATGAAAGAAAAAGAACTGCTATACATTTCAGTACATAGCATGAATATAAGTGACAACCTGAAGAAACATATTTTTCTGAATCCTACAGGGAAAATGACACCCTTGGACACAGAAAATTGTCATCTGGTAATTTATAACCTCTGGGGTAGTCCCAGGACAATTAGGGCAGTCCCAAACAAGATTTCCCATGACAAGGGAATGCGTACTTTTTTTCACTCTTTCTCCCAGGCCTCCAGGGGAGAGAGGTGAATTCAGATCCCTTGAGGGATCTTCAACCATTCTTTCCCTCTGACTTAATGTGCCCCAGGATAATCTAATTCAAATTATAAACCACGGATGGAGACAGAATTATATAAAAAATTAGGGTCTGCCAGGCAACAGAATAGGATCCAGGGCTTATCCTGTGAATTTACCATTATCTGGAAGTGACAAAATGGACCTAGGCTATGATGTCTACATGGATCAAATCTCAAGTGAGGGTCCTGTGCAATCCTAGTAAAATCTAGGGTATTTTTTTTGCTTAGGTGTGCCTAATCTCATGAAATTTATTTCATTTATGTAAGACTAAAATCTATCAGATATGCAAAGTAAGTCCACAGTGAATGTGGTAGTAACTTCATCTAATAAAAATTATTCCATGTAACAAATTATCACCATTGAGTTTGAAACTGCAATGAATATTGAACCTTACATAGTATCTAAAATACTCCAGAGTCACAATTCCTTGCAGCAGTACCCAGCCCAATGTGCTGTATCTAAGAACATCACAAAGGATGATTTCTCCAGGACGATTGGTTCTAAAAGTCTTTTGCCTTCATGTTATTACTGTCAGCTATCATATTGCCTACAGTTTATTGTTTTTTGCTTTGTGTGACAAGCCCTGTTTTAAATCCTCTTCATGATTATGCATTTAATTTTCACAACAATCATTAACAGGAGGTATTTTTTTCTTATTTGAAAGATGAAGAAACTTGGCGAAATTAAGTAACTCGCTTAAGTGTATGTGTGTGCATGTGTGTATGTGTACACATACATATATACATCTGATATAGCACCTGAGCCAGAATCTGTACCCATATTTCTTTGATTCCAAACTCCACACTAATAACCACAGGCAACAGAATCAAATCATTAAATATATCATACGTAAGACCACTGGTGTTCCCTACTGAAATTTATTTCTTTATATATCCTGTTGCCATGTTGAAAGAACTTCTCATAAAGTCTTTCCAAAACCTGACTAAATGAGTGACAGAACTACAGGTTAGCAGGTCTTTTTCATTTTTTACACATAAACTAGAGTTTCCCCACACTGTAGTCCATATTTCACTGGAAGAGATGATTTTAATAGAGAAACAAAAAGAATTATTTTAATAGATTAATTCATTTTAGCAAGTCTTTTTATTAAAGATAAATCATTGACATAACTGTGATTTTAAATGATACACAGATATTTTTATTTCACATAAGTGTACTTTATTATGTAAAAAAACACTAACCAGAACATCAAATCAATGAATTCACAGGAATATAAAGTTTTCTTTTTAGATAAACTCATTTCAATGTGAAAGACAAGCTATATTTAATTTTCAAATTGTCTAAGTACCTATACTTTAAAAACGAGAAGCTGCTTCACAAAGAATGGAAAATGAAGAAATGCAGTAGTAACGTGACTTTCCAGCACTGAATGCACATTTGTGTCTGCATCGGGAGGAAAGATGAAATTTTTACCTGCGTTACCTCCATCCACACCAGGACTCACCTCTGGTGACTGCATCCAGGGCACAGCCACTTCCTGTTGCTCCTCCTCCGATGACAAGTACATCGAACTCAGATGTGTTTTTCAAAGTCAGTATCTGAGCTTCTCTGGAAGGAGGCTCCCTGTTAACAGGTTCTGAAACGTCGCCTGCTGCTTCAACAAAGGCCAGGTTCACCTGAGATAAAAGGAGACCATTTTCAGATGTTCATCTGGAACTTCAATTTAATAAATTTTACATTACACTAAAAAAAAAAAAGAGACTTGTAATGAAGATGATAACCAGAACTAGACCAGAGTCCATAGTCCACATGGAATGATAGAATCAACTGCCTTGGAGGAAAAAAAAAGTCCTTAAGATTCTGTGGGGTTTTTTCCCCATGAATTATAGTTATTTAACTATAGAACACCTGATTTCAGATATGCTGTCTCAACTGATTGTTTTGATTCCATACCCAGCCAAGTTCAATTACTTTCCACAGGGTACAGCAATTCCCAAATACCCTGTCTGAGACAATTTATAGGAGAACATAAGGAAATGTTTTACCTAGTAGCAGCCATTCATTCAGATAACATTTAAAAGTGTAGAAAGGAGAAGAAAAAACACTTCATGCCTTTCTGCAATTTCTTAAAGGTATATGTTCTTAATTCCTTAACTTCCCCGACAAAAATACATTCTAGAGTTTGGGGATCTCTAAGTCAGTACAATTAAAAAGAATCTGTTCAAAAGAAGTTACTATCCAGCTTAATAATCAGCTGTGCCCAATGAGAATAATATTATATAAAGATTTTAGTTAGTGGTTTCCCCATTAAATGCTTTAACATAAAATTATAGATTATATATTTAATACATACTATTTCAATTTGTGAAAGCTTTAACAATAATATAATTAAAGCTGACCATAGTCCCCCTAAAGGATAATGACATTCCTTATTTCTAGTAATAGTTCTTTCATCAGACTATAACTTATCATCCTAAATCAAGAATGATGCTCAGTTCAGTTCAGTTGCTCAGTCATGTCCAACTCTTTGCAAACCTCATGGACTGCAGCAAGCCAGGCCTCCCTGTCTATCACCAACTCCCAGAGTTTACTCAAATTCATGTCCATTGAGTTGGTGATGCCATCCAACCATCTCATCCCCTGTCGTGCCCTTCTCCACCTGCCTTCCGTCTTTCTCAGAATCAGAGTCTTTACAAATGAGTCAGTTCTTCTCATCAGGTGGCCAAAGTATTGGAGTTTCAGCTTTAGCATCAGTCCTTCCAATGAATATTCAGGACTGATCTCCTTTAGAATGGACTGGTTGGATCTCCTTGCAGTCCAAGGGACTCTCAAGAGTCTTCTCCAACACCACAGTTCAAAAGCATCAATTCTTTGGCACTCAGCTTTCTTTATAGTCCAACTCTCACATCCATATGTGACTACTGGGAAAACCACAGCTTTGACTAGATGGACCTTTGTTGGCAAAGTAATGTCTCTGCTTTTTAATATGCTATCTAGGTTGGTCATAGCTTTTCTTTCAAGGAGTGTCTTTTATTTTCATGGCTACAATCACCATCGGCAGTGATTTTGGACCCCAGAAAAATAAAGTCAGCCACTGTTTCCACTGTTGCCCCATCTCTCTGCCATGAAGTGATGGGACCAGATGCCATGATCGCAGTTTTATGAATGTTGAGCTTTAAGCCAACTTCTTCCCTCTCCTCTTTCACTTTAATCAAGAGGCTCTTTAGTTCTTCTTTACTTTCTGCCATAAGGGTGGTGTCATCTGCATATCTGAGGTTATTGATATTTCTCCCGGCAATCTGGATTCCAGCGTGTGCTTCCTCCAGCCCAGCATTTCTCATGATGTACTCTGCATAAAAGTTAAATAAGCAGGGTGACAATATACAGCCTTGACGTACTCCTTTTCCTATTTGGAACCAGTCTGTTGTTCCATGTCCAGTTCTAACTATTGCCTCCTGACCTGCATATAGATTTCTCAAAAGACAGGTCAGGTGGTCTGGTATTCCCATCTCTTTCAGAATTTTCCACAGTTTGCTCTCCACCATGACCTCTCCGTCTTGGGTGGCCCTACATGGCATGGCTCATAGTTTCATTGAGTTAGACAAGGCTGTGGTCCATAGGAATGACACTAGTCTTAAGAAATAAAGTTGTCAGGGTCAATAGCTTAGAAAAACAGGTAAATATCTGTTTTTTCCTCCAAAATGCTGATACTAGGTTCATTCACTCTTTTGAACAGTGCTCGCCACTGTTGCTCTAACAGTTAGTTATCCACAGATATGTAACTCCTATTCTCTTTTATTTAAATCATAGCAGCAGCACAATTCATAAGGGTAGGTTTCTTTTCATTCTGCTGTAGGGGCTATGTCTGAAGCTCTGAGCCACAAGACCAAGCTTCTTCCATAAAAGGTGATCTTAGCTCTGATCAAGAGATTGTTCTGATAAGTGACTTTTTAATTCATTTAAATAAAGCAGACCACATTGCTCCTTACAATTGTATTAAATAATTATCAGGCCAATTGGATTTTAATAAAAATAAATCTAGAAGCCACAGAGTACATTGAAAGAAACCTGGATTAGAATTGCAGAGTCCTGCCTTAAGTCTTAGCACTTGTGTTTACTAGTAAAGAGATTTTTAACTAATTATCTCTCTGACCTTGTTTTTTTTTCCTTTGCAATATGGAATAAATCTCCTATGAAGTCTCTATCTCTATATCTCTGATTTACTCTCAGTCTGAATAGGATAATGAAATGAAAGTAGTTGGTAAACTATTAATCACACCAAAGAGGAGTTGGATTATTGTTAAATAGATTCCTTAGTAGCAGGGAACAATAAACTTAACAAAAGGTTATAATCAGGTTCCATAATTTTTCAGGTAACTAATTCAGATTCCAAGCCACAAAAATCTTCTGCTTCCTTACTTAACTCCTCCTAACTGTCTGCTAATAACCATTCCCCCATGTTCATATTTACTTGCATTTAAGGTAACAAGCTAAATAACTGTCACCAGCTAGGCTAGGTGCTGGGGAGAACATAACGCCTTTCAGTCATGGTCTCTGTCTCCTTTCATCTAAGGAGAAGGATATATACATACACATACACACAGTAAATACACACAAGAACAAATGACAAAATAGAGAAGGGCGGGGGGGGGGGGAGCACCATGCTATGACCATTCAGATTAGGGAGGGAGAGTCTTTCATCTGAGAGTTTCAACTGGGCCATGACAGATGGATAAGACTTGGACATGAGACTGACAAGTGACTAAACCGCTAGAGCATTTTCACACATCAAAGGAATTGTGCTGACATTTGCTGCTTGGTAAGTTTCCTAGAAATAGCTGAAAAATAAATGTAGGGACTCTACTACAGTAGAGTTCATTAGAAAAGACCCCATTCTACTCTGCTAACAGGTGGATATTAAAGTCAGCTGAACCTCTTCAGCAAGTACACTAGATCAGATGGACATTCCTTTTGCCCATCTTCCACCGACTATGCTGTTTCTCCTGTCCGCGTCCCCTGCCTCATCCTTCTCAAGGGCACACTCTAACCTGTTTCATCTTAACAAACAGTAAAAAATGTTTCTTACATATGGTTCTATCACTTAGCCTAAAAATTCCTAAAATATCTGTATACCCTTGCTTTTTTTACCACCTCACCTTCCATTCAGGCTTCCCAGGTGGCATTAGTGATAAAGAACCCTCCTGTCAATGTAGGAGACCTAAAAGGCACGGGTTTGATCCCTGGGTCTGGAATATCCCCTGGAGGAGGGCATGGCAACCCACTCTAATATTTTTGCCTGGAGAATCCCGTAGACAGACAAGCCTGGTGGGCTACAGCCCATAGAAGCAACTTAGCACAGCACCTCCTATTCACTCCCCATCTCGGTTTAATATGGATTTTCAGGTGTATACCAGCACCACTGTCATGACCTCCACCACCAACACTGACCAATATCTGTTATGCTGCAAAATCCAATGTGCACTTGTCATCCCTCACTTCAGCTGTCATCTCAGCACATTCACTCACTTCATCATCTGGAAGACGGCTATCTGAGATGAAACCACCCCACCCTCTCTCTCTCTCCCTCCAGCTCTTGAACCCAATCTCTCCTAGTTTCCTTTGAATGTCTGTCTTCTGTGCAACTTCAATCACTGAGGTTCCTCTTGGGTCTGCCTATTTACTCTTCTCAGTTCACTGATAACTCTATCTAGGGAATCTCATCTTTCTCCGTATCGTCAGATATGTGGTATACCACACTGACTCTCAACTGTGTTCCTCTATTCCAGAACCTGGATACCAAACTACGTAGATAGAACCTCTATTTCAATGTCTCACATATATCTCAAAATTCAACTGATACAGTTTATCTCCCCAAACCTTTTTCCCTATGAGTTTTCCTCATCTCGGTAAAGGCATCATTACACATCCAGTTGCTTGTGCCACTTTCTTAAGTCTCATATCTGATCAATCACTGAGTTCTATAAATTCCAACTCCTAAAGAATTCTCACATCTAGTGACATCATCTTCACTGCCCTCTTTCAATCCAGGTACCTTCCCTTTCCTCCATACTAAAATGATATTCTCCTACAGGTCTTCACACAGTTACCATTCTTCCCTCCAAATCATTCTCCATACTGCAGGTGGGGCAACCATTTAAAAACCCAAATCATGTCATTTCCATCATTTCCACGTGTAAAACCCTTCAAGAGCTTTCAACTCACTATGAGATAAAGGTAAAGCATCTTCACTCTACTTTCTAAGATCATTCATAGTTTTTCAGAGTAGCTTAAAACAAAGAAATTCACAATACTAAGGGTTGGTGGTGATACACACAACTGGAACTCTCTTATATTGCTGATGGAAATTGCAAAATAATCTAGACATTTTGGAAACAATTTGAGAGTTTCTAAGGACTTTCCAGGTGGCATTAGTGGTAAAGAACCTGCCTGTCAATGTAGGAGACACAGGAGATGCGGGTTCAATCCTTGGGTTGGGAAGAGCCCCTAGAGTAGGAAATGGAAACCCGCTCCAGTATTCTTTCCTGGAAAATTCCATGGACAGAGGAACCTAGCAGGCTACAGCCCATGGGGTTGCAAAGAGTCAGATGAAACTGAACACACACAGTAAAGGTAAACATACACTTACCATACAACCCCCCTGGCCAAGGTGATTTACTCAAGAGAAATCAAAATCTGTGTTGACACAAAAACCTATAGGCAAATATTTACAGTGGCTTTATTTATAATTTAAAAAAATCAGTAAAAACATCCTTCAACTGGTGAATGACTAAGCAAACTCTAGTGCATCTATGTGTTGGAACTAGCAACAAAAAGAACACTTCTAATAGTTGTGACAACATGAATGGATCTTGAAAGCATTATGCTAAGTCACAGGCTGCCAAATTATGGTTTTCCACCCAAATGTGGCTGCTACCTCTTTTAATAAGGTTTTATTGGAACATGGCCACCCACAATCTTTCATGCGCAGGGCACGACTGCGATAGCAGAATGGAATTTTTTGCAACAGAGATGGTAAGGCCTGCAAACCTAAAACATGGACTACTTGGCCCTTTACAGAAAAGTTTGCCAATCCCTGTGCCAAGTGAAAGAAGTGAGACTCAGAGGTCTATATAGGGCACGATCCATTTACGTGACATTCTGTAAAAGCAAAAGTATGGGGTCAGAAAACAGACCTATCATTGTCAGGGTTTGGAAATGGTAGGGGGGTAATTGACAACAGAGAGTACGCTTTTGAGGATGATAGAAATGTTCTATATCTTCACAGTAGTGGTAGTTATATGACCAAATGCTCTTGTCAAAATTCACAGAACTGTGTATTATAAAGGGTGAATTTTACTGCATGTAAATTATGCCCTATAGATATCTCAATAAACTTGACTTAAAAAATAAGTAACCATGTACACAGCAATTACGTGCCAGGCATTATTATAAAGGTTTTACTTTTTACTCATTTAATCCTCTCAATAACTCTTTGAGTTAGGTACTACTAGGATCTCCACTGTACAGAAAAAGGAACTGAGACACAGAAGTTAAGTCCCTGGCCTGTGATTATACAGCTGGTACATAGTAGAGCTAGGAACTGAACTTAAACAGCCTGGCGACAGCGACTTAAGTTTTAACGTTGCTGCAAGATTGTGTGTGTGTGTGCGCGTGTGTGCGTGCGCGCACGGCTTTGCAACCCCATGGACTATAGCCACGAGGCTCCTCTGTCCATGGAATTCTCCAGGCAAGAGTACTGGTGATTCTACATACAATTTGAGAAAAAAATAAATAAACAGACTAAATAGTTTTAATAGGATGAGATATTACCAGTTGCCAAAAACAGAAAGCTTGGGGGCTTTTTTTTTTCAGTATGGTTCTGTTGTGGAGGTTTTGCTGCATAGTCCTTCCAAAAATACTTTTTTTTTAAATATACGGCACTATTGAGGGTAATTTATTTAATTTCTGACACTACATTTAAAATAACATTTTATTTTTGTTTATTTTTTTTTCATAAAAGCTGGAAAGTGTTGCAACTGAGAAGCTAAGCACCAAGTTTATTTTAGAGGCAGTAAACACAGCCTAAGGCCCTCCTTATAATTATGACAAGAGAAAGACTCATTTGGGCTTCATATGGCTTTGAGTCACAAAAACACATCTGCACTCTACCTTCCCTAGAAATATGTTGATTGAGGAGAAATAAGAGAAAATCAGCAGGAATAAAACAGTAGCAGTAAGTAACAGCACGTTTTAAGAAAAGAGGCTTTTGGACTCCAAATTTTCCCAGACCTGATAATAAAACTGCCTTGTTTAATCAAGACAGCTTGATTAAACAGAAATCTGGGAGACAGACTCCATTAGAAGACTGATCCTGAGATTCCGGGAGAAGCCTTGGGAAAGCAATATGCCCTAAATCACCTGAGAAGACACCTTACTCACCACTATACTTCCTCATGCAATCAGTGTGTAGTGCAGGCCCTCAAGGAGTCTATAGAGATTAGAGGACAAAACAAACAGACAATTATACTACTGCTTAGTAGATTAAAGAGAGAGAAAACGTTGTAGAGCCATAAGAGGTATCCCTGACCCAGACTTGAGAAGGCTTCATAGCTAAATCAAGTCAACAAAGATTCACAGGCATTAGCTGGATGACAATACCAGATATGCAAGTAGACACAGCATGTGCTAAAACCATAAGTCACTGTAGTGAATTGGTCAGCACATTACTTTCTTTAAAGCATGAGTTACAATCCAATATTTAAAAATTGTTCTCCATATCTATGAGCCTGTTTGTTTTGCTACATTTGTTCATGTTTTTTAGATTTCACATATAATTGAAAATATACAATATTTGTCCTTATCTAATTTCACTTAGGATAATACCCTCCAAGTCTTTAGGGCTTCCCTGGTGGCTCAGACAGTAAAGAATATGCCTGCATTGTGGGAGACCAGGGTTCAATCCTTGGGTCGGAAGATCCCCTGGAGAAGGGAACGGCTGGCTACCCACTCCAGTATTCTGGACTGGAAAATTCCATGGACAGAGGAGCTTGGTGGGCTACAGTTCGTGGAGTCACAGAGTCGCACACAACTGAGTGACTTCCACTTTCTTTCTCCAGGTCTACCCATGTTGTCACAAATGGGAAGATTTCATTCTTTTTTTTATGGCTAATATTTCACTGTGTGTGTGTGTGTGTATACACCAGATCTTCTTTATTCATCTGTCAGTAGACACAGGTTGCTTCCATATCTCGGCTATTTTAAATAATGCATCAGTGAACACTGGAGTGCATATATCATTTTGAATTAGTGTTTTTGTTTCCTTCAGATAAATACCCAGGTCACCATAGTTTGGGTCGGGGGATAGCAGAAATAGGTGAAGAGGATTAAGAGGTAAAAACTACCAGTTATAAAATAAATAAGTCACAGAGATGTAATGTACAACACAGGGAATATGGGCATACTATATATGACATACAATACTGTAACAATTTTGGCACATAATCTGTATGTTGGCATATATCGGTTATTTGGCACATAATCTACAACAAATCACTATGTTGTATACCTGAATCTAGTATAATATTGTGTCAACTATACTTCAATTTAAAAATGATATAAATAAATAACAAAATTTGTTATATTTCAGATAAACATTAAGGTTTCTATCTGAGATCAATCTGCTGAAACTGAACAGTGGCTGCTGCCCTTAGGCAGGGCTCATGCACCCTTGTTAGCCCAGGATTCCCATTCACTGGCGTGACACTTTCATCCTACCAGTCTGATCCCTTTAGGCATACAGGCTTGCCAAGCTTGGCCTAAAGACAGGACAAGCCCAAGACCACTTCAGGATCTATTACCTAATTCAGCCCCTGAGTCTGAGAGCCCAAGACACAAAGCAAACTGTCTTGTCCCTAGCCTAAGTCCAAGCGCAGCTACCAAACAGGAAAAAAATTCTTATCTTGGTACAGTTAGGAGAATATCTAGTATTTAATATTACTTTGATGTTGTTATCTCTGATTATATTTAATTAAAACGGGCTGTGGGGAAGTAGGTAGTTTTGTTTTGTTTTTTTAAACTCGTAAGCAAAGGTTCCTCTCCATTTTAAAAAAATAAAATTCCTCCAGCATTCTGATAGCAAACATATAGCTTTTGTCAAGAGACGGGCACATAAAACACTTATATAGAATTGAAAGCCAAGTTCATAATCTTTGAGAGTTTACATCTCAGAGAACAGAATGGGATTCAGAATGAGATCAGTTTTACTATGTCTGTACACAATTAGACTTGCAAATTAAAAAAATATATATATCCTAGACATTTGCAACTTCGGGTGAGACAGAAAACAAGACCTAATAATTAGTGTCTACTTCTGAAAGAAGTGCATATTTAAAGATCACAGGCAATTAACAGCCAGGTTGTCCTGTAATCATGTAGAGTAATAATTGGAGAATAAAGTAGGGTTTCAGGCAAATCACTTCTTACTGAAACTATCACTCTCACTCTTATATTTTGTGGTTCAGTTCTATATTGATAATGGAACTTTTAGATTTAAGGGGAATTGCTTCATGTTTTGTTGTCACTGAAAAATACTATATTTCTATATTCCTGGAAAGGAAATGCAATAAGCATCTCCTTAGAGTGAATCTCAAGCTGTCTTAATGACCTTTCAACTCCTGAATCACTTTGTGATTCTAAACAATGATGTTGCTCACATTTCTCAATGTAAACAAACTGGGTGAGGGATTCATGATTACTCTATAGGAAGAGTGGCTAATGGGTCACCCCTCATCTCCACTGGGGACCACAAGAGAAAATAAGACAAGTCCATCTTTCAGAGCGGGGGTGGGGCTGAGAAAAGAGCTCTGGCTCACCTTGAAGGTGCTATCTTCCCTTTAAGTGGCTGTGATTCCTTTGAGAAATCACAGAGAAGTTATTTTAATACAAATCACAACCCAGCCAAATAATTAAATTACAACACTTTTTTATAGCTAAAAAGCAGGGAAAATACCCTTTGGCTCTGTCTGAATCTACTTCAAATAAAATCACATCACTACATGATCTGAGGTCTGAGAGATATGTTTTACCAGTTAAGTATTTTAAAGACAGAATATGTGTTCAGAGGTGTCCAAACTTGATATTGGGTTTCCCAGGTGGCGCTAGTGATAAAGAACCTGCCTGTCAATGCAGGAGACTTAAGAGACAGGGGTTCGATCCCTGGGTGGGGAAGATCCCCTGGAGGAGGGCATGGCAACCCTTTCCAGTATTCTTGCCTGAAGAATCTAATGGACAGAGAAGCCTAGAGGGCTATGGTCCACAGGGTTGCAAAGCATCAGACACTACTGAAGTGACTTAGCATGCGCGCGCGCACACACACACGGAAACTTGATATTGCTCTTCAGTTGCAATAGCGTACTGAGGATAAAAGGATCTGGAAAGGGAGCCTGAGAGCAGTGAGGGAAGAAGAGCTGCTGCGAGCCCACATACTAGTAAGTCAGGTCCCTTGGGTCTCACCATGACACAGCAGGGCGCATCCTCTGACCAATGACGAAACTGAGTTTTGTTATTCCTTGGGCAAGTAACTGACAGAATCGGAATCCAATCCCATGTTGGACTCCGAATCACCTGTCTTCATCTCTGCTAAGTTATCTTGCCCTCCATGTGTGAGGTACCGAGGGCCCTAGATCACCAGTCTCACTGGCACCAGCAATGCAGGGAGCTGCTGATGGCAGCCAGAGGAAACGGAAGTCCGAGGGAAGTTGGTTTGCCCAGGGCCAGCCACACTGGGCAGTGACACCCAAGGATTCACCTAACAGCATTTTTCCTTAAACGTTTCCATGACACATACATTTGGAAATGGACACAGAACCGAAATGGGACTAACTGTCCCCCTACCCTCTCAGGTGAATCAAATGTGACCCAGGGAGCCAAAGGACCACTTCCAAGCTTCACAATCCAGATGGCCCTTGGCTGCATTTTAATTATATGTTCAAAATACTTTGGGGTATAATTTATGATGCACACTTTCCATTTCTCTGTGAATTATTTCATCAGATATATACATATTTATAACTTTTCTAGTTTATGCTCAGAAGCATATAATTGGATCTCAGAACTCCTTTGTTGAAAAAATCACACATTTTGAAATAAAGCAAGTAAAATTATTTTGCCTAACATTGCCTAATATCTTAAAGTGTCTACATTCTTAATTTGCAAACTCTACCAAAAGGAGGCCTACCTAGCATTAACACAATTTAACTATTAAGCTGGAAAATGGGAAGAGGGGAGCTAGTGGACTTTTCCCAAAGCATTTACAGAAAGTTTCCTCAGTCCCACAATATTCCTAAAAAGTTTCTTAAAGAGGCCTTAAAATGGATAAATAGTTGAAAGTGAAATGCAAAGTCAAATCAAAATGAATGTCAACGTCGCTCAGTGAGCAACAGCCTAGAAGCTCACCAGCTGTCAACGCTAATCATAGCTCAGTCGTTGACTCACTGTGTGACCTACCACAGTACAGTTAACCTCTCGGATTTTGTATGCCAGCAATAAAATAGCATCGCAAACTCCTTGAAGGCCTGATGTGAGTTACAACTCAAAGATATCGCCATGGCCCCACTCTGGGAGCTAAGTGTTAAATAAAAACCAAAATTAAAAGGAAGATGATAGGATGCACTTCAAAGAACATTTCCAGCTCTGCATAATTTCAGTGCTTTAATGAAACATGCCTCTGAGAAACGGTTAACCATATAGAGTTAAGAATAGTTTCAACTGGCCACCTGGAAAATATAGTGTACTGAGAATCCTCATCAAACTTTAGATATATCAGACACAGCCCCAACATATTTGGTTGTGTTTTTAAGAAAAAAAGAGTCCTTCCAGGAATCTATGCATAGGATTCTAAACAAGAGAAGAAAACAGATACTACAGTCTTTGACATAAACTCTAAGGATAGAACTCTCACAAAAAGAAAAAGAAAAAAGAAAACCACACAGCTCATTTGTCAAACTAGATTAGAAATTAAAGTCAGGACACAGATTTAATGACTGGATGTTTATCAAAACTTTTCTCTTCTTCCTGAGGACACTACTGGACTACACTTCCCACCTTCCTTACAGTTGGCCAGAAATGATCTAGTGAGTGAAAAAACTATACAACATGGCAAAACCACGAGAATAAAGGGATACAGGTCCCTGAATAACTGCAGGAAACAACTGCCCACCTATTCACTTTGAATTGTAATGTGAGCAAGAAAGAAACGTTCACTGGGATAAGCCAGAGCTTTGGGAGATGCTTAATACACCAGCTAGCTTAACACACAGATATGAGATACGTTTAGCACTGCAACTCAATATTTACAATTCCCATACTTTGTTCAGAATCATCTTCTGACAGGTTAGGACCCACCATTTATAGAAAAATAAACCATAGAGATGTTGCTGTTGTTTAGTTGCTAAGTTGTGTCTGATTCTTTGTGACCTCATGGACTGCAGCATGCCAGGCTTCCCTGTACTTCACCATCTCCTGGAGTTTGCTCAAACTCATGTCCGTTGAGTGCATTGAGATAAAGCTCTAAAAGGACAGAGAATCGAATGAGAGCACCAGCAAACCATGAAAAGTGAGAGTGAAAGTTAGTCTCTCAGTCGTGTCCAATTCTTTGCAACCCCATGGACTGCAGCCCCACCAGGCTCCCATGGGATCCACGGAACTCTCCAGGCAAGAATACTGGAGTGGGCTGCCATTTCCTTCTCCAGGGGATCTTCCCAACCCAGGGATTGAACCCAGGTCTCCCACATTGCAGGCAGACTCTTTACTGTCTGAGCCACCAGGGGAGCCACTAGGGAAGCCACCAGCAAAGGTGCAGAGATATTTCTACTTTCATGGTTGACATAATGCTGATGCTGATGGCTCTCTAAGTAGGTAGGTGAACCTTGAAACCTATTATTCAACCACTAGTCCTTTCTCCTCTTAAATATACAGTCTTCATATGCTGTCTAACACTACCCAACAGCCTTCTCTGTTCATAGAGAATTTCTCAGGCAAGAACACTGGAGCCAGTTGCCATTTCCTACTCCAGGGGATCTTCCTGACCCCAGGGATCGAACTTGCGTCCCTTGTGTCTTCTGCATTGGCAGGTGGATTCTTTACCACTGCACCACCTGGGAAGCCCATTCAACACTACAGTTCTCACCTAAACATTAAAATCAACAAAAATGAAGACTGTTTAAGAACAGTTGCTGTTACAGCACTCTGTAAGATTTAAAAAAAAAAGAAAGGCTGTTCATGAACCTATAAAAAAGGCCTCTGGAGATGAAGGACTATTTACTCAGAACAAACAAGTCTGGTAGCCAGAATTGCCTCTGGTAAGCATAAAGCCAATGAGTCATGTGATAATTGCAGCTTTATCAGTGCTCAGGAAGATTTCGACTGATTTCAAATCCACATACTCTTTAGCTTAGCAGACAGAACTGCTGAGGTTACAACCGAGGTTAAATTCTTAAAGATATTAAGCACCTGCAAAAAATAGTTATATTCAACCAAAGATACTATTGAAAAGTGACGCTTAAGTAGAATCTTCGCAACTGACATTTTCTCAGTTGACATCATGTCCTAGATGGTATGCTTATGATTTTAAGTATAATTTTTAAAAATTAGAGCATTTTTAGTTTTACAGAAAAATTGAGGGGACATTCCAGAGATTTCCTATATACCTCCTGCCCTCACATAGGCAGAGCCTCCCAGATGATCAACATCAATCACCGGAGTGGCACAATTTTTACCAAAGATAAACCTGCACTGATACAGCATAATCACCCAAAGTTAACAGTTTACTTAAGGGTTCATTCTTGGTGTTAAACACTCTACGGTTTTGGATAATATATTACGACATGTATCCATCATTACTCTAAAAATCCTCTGTGATCAGCCTACTCACCTCCCTGCATATATCCATGGCAAACACTGATCTTTTTACTATCTCCACAGTTTCCCCTTTTCTGGAATGTCATATAGTTGGAGTCATACAGTATGCAGCCCTTTCAGATTGGCTTCTTTCACTAAGTAATATGTATTAAGGTCCCTCCATGTCTCTTCATGGCTTGATAGCTCATTTCTTTTTTAGTGCTGAATAATGTTTCACTGTCTGGATGGACCACGGTTCATTTATTCATTCACCTACTGTTGGCCATTTTAACTGTGTCTAAGTTTTGGCAATTAAGAATCCGTGCACAGGTTTTTCTGTGGACATAAGTTTTCAGCTTCTTTAGGTAAATATCAATGAGTGTGACTGCTGGATCATATGGTGAGAATATGTTTACTTTTGTAAGAAACCACCCAACTTTGGTGTTACAAAGTGGCTGTGTATTTTGCATTCCCACCAACAATAAATGAGAGTTCTTTTTGCTCCACATACTTACTAGTATTTGGTGTGCTTATGATTTTGACTGTGCTTATAATTTTGATTTCTTCTTGACCGATATTCATCTTAACTTCAAGTTTCTCTAACCTCTACCAGTTTCTCTGACCAGCAGTGAATATAAGCAGCATTATGCCAATCAAAAACTCAGCTATTTAAAGAAACCTATGTTGTATCTTTCTTATTATTCCTAACAAGGCTAGGTCTGTCTATTTCAAAACTTTTATATCCTATATGGGAGAAAAGAAAGAAGTATAATGGATACTAAAGACCTGCTAACATGTTAGGTCCTGTGATGACTGGCTTGTATATTTTTGAGTTGGTTAGTGCTTGGCATGGGAGTAAAGAGACATTATCCTTACCTTATAAAGAAACTAGAGTTTTGGAAACTTTCATAACCTGTACATAATAACACGCTCATCAAAACTCAACCATACTTGTATAAAGACACATTCAGGGAATTAAGTACCTTTTCATTTGGGGAATTTATTAAGATAAACCCCAAAGTAGATCTTACTTCGACTGGATGTAATCTTTCCATTTTCTGCTGTTGCCCCAATCTTATCTTTTGAATTCTGAATCATCGGTACTAAGAGTCAAAAGGTTGGTCTACAGAATCTCTTACAAGTAATGTATTGAGAGAGAGAGACTGAGATTAAAACAGTGTTCTCAAAATTCCTTTGGATTTTAACTATTGATACATTGCTTTGCCTATCATTAGCATAAGTATTTTTCCTTACAAAGGTAGTATAGGTTTACCTATAATTCAACTCACCTAACACTATCAACTCACTAACATCACCACTACATTTTTATCATGTTCCCTTAATTACCACGCATAACAAAGTAAACTATAGCCTTTAGCAATTCACTTAAAATACAATGAATTGCTATTTCTTACAAAGTGAGAGGTTATTTTGCAAAGCATGAAGATCCTGTCATTAACCAATACTACTACATCATTGGGCTTCCCAGGTGGTGCTAGTAGTAAAGAACTCACCTGCCAATGCAGGAGACAAGAGACTCAGGTTCGATCCCTGGGTCGGGAAGATCCCCTGGAGGAGGGCATGACATCGCTCTCCAGTATTCTTGCCCGGAGAATCCCAAGGACAGAGAAGCCTGGAGGGCTACAGTCCATGGGGTCGCAAAGAATCAGATGCAACTGAAGTGACTCAGCATACACGCACATACTACATTAGCTTTGGGAAGATATAAGTCCAATTGCATTCCCTTCTAGCTAAATTCTGATTTATCCCCAAAAACCTGATTCTCCCCCTACCAAAAAAACAGAGCTTTAAAAATTTTTCACCATAGAATAACAAATAGTATTGTATTTTATATTCATTAATTTATCAAAAATATTATATTTGTGTAACTTTTTAGGAACATATCACCATATAAATCAAGTCTGCCGTAACTGACATAAGCTTACATACAAAAAAAAAAAAATGATGGGAATGTCACAGAATTTATTACTTATAACAGGAAGAGAGTTTAAGCCAATAATTGGGGTTGTCTACCTTGATATTGGCTCATATTCAGATCAGGAATCAAGGAAGAGAGAAAACAGAAGGGTGTTTGTGTGACTGTTTTCACCCATTCTACAAGCTCAGATGAAGGTCATGCCACTTGCTACTAAACCTCAAAGTCTTAATTAACATGGTGTCCCTGAACCCAAGGGTCTCCAGTGATGAGAGCAACTTTCCTGCTAACTACAATCACACTTCATAATCAAATCACCTGGGAACAAGCTAAAACTTTTGGTAAGTTTACTATATTCTAGGAACTCTCCCATGCTTTAATGGTCTTCAACAGTCTTATAAGGAAAGTACCACTGTTTTCCCCCATCTTGTAGATGGTGGGGGTGGGGGGAGGGTTGTTGGCCCAGAGAATTTAAGAAAATTGCCCATTGTCACTCAGTTCTTCAGGAGGAGAGCTGGCAGTCAGACTCAGGCAGCCTGCAAAGATGTTCCCAAGATTGTGTTCCTGTCCTTTCTGTTGCTGGTGAACAGAACATCAATGAGAATCTCTCATTTCCTGGATTCTAATAATATCACTCCTCACACTGAAAAGAGACTCCCTGCCTATGAGTGGTGCAGAAAAAAAGTTCACATCCGGGCTTTGAAAAGCTGTCTGTGGTTCTCAAGCTTCACCTCAGAGCTGCCTCATGAAGCCCACACACCTCCAGAATGGGTAATGGAAGGAACACCCCAGCGCGGTGTACGTGAGACGGCCACCGTCAGACCTAAATAGATCTTTGTTACATCAGCCACACCGCTGGGGTTAAAAAGAAGCCCACACTGTCACATCAGTTTCCAGCTAGGCCCTAGAAGGTATAAAATAAACATGGAGTTTAATTTTTTTTTAAGTTTCCAGAAAAAGACCCCCAGTCTCTACGGCAAAGATAAAAGTCTGAGGCAGCCCTCTGTGAAAACTCTGCATTCCTACCCTAGTTTTGCCCCCATTCTTCCCATCGTCCTGAGGAACCCTCCTGCAGCCCTGACTATAAGGCTCCCCACACTGCTCCTTAAGCTACCTCTTAGTTACCACCTCTTAAGCTCATAACTTAAACTCCATTCTCCCTCCAGCTTGGAATTAGAAAAGAAAGCTGTCTCATGAAGTGACACTTACCTTTCACTAGACACCAAGGAAACCCTAGAAGAGCAAACTGTCCCAACAAGAAGACTGGATGTCTTCCAGGTCCCTTCCAATTAAAGTTTATTATTAAACAGACCTATACTAAACTCTCTCAGTCATGTCCAACTATTTACAACACCATGAACTGAAGCCTGCCAGGCTCCTCTGTCCATGAAATTCTCCAGGCAAGAATACTGGAGTGGGTAGCCATTTCCTTCGCCAGGGGACCTTCCCCCCAGGGACTGAACCTGGGTCTCCTGGATTGCAGGCAGATTCTTTACCTTCTGAGCCACCAGGGAAGCCTCCTATACTAAACAACGAATGATAAATACCTTGCTCTGGAAAATCTGCACACCAGTGCAGGGGTGTTTGCTTGCTACATACTGGTGGGATTTAAGACGGTGCTGGGGTGTTTATACCACACTACTCAGCCTCCTGTTCCTTGGTATATGGCTAGTCTGGGGAGAGAGAAACATCAAGAAGGTCTGTGGAAACTCGGTAACCTACATGTGGGTGAGGAAATGAGAGGGGAAATGCAATGAGTAAGAAGCCTCTTTAAGACCACTCAAAAAAAAGTCCTACAGACTTCCCTGGTGGTACAGTGGACAGGAATCTGCCTGCCAATGCAGGGGACATGGGTTCAGTCTCTGGTCCGGGAAAATACCAAGTGCCGAGGAGCAACTGAGCCCACGTGCCACAACTTCTGAAGCCCGTGCACCCCAGAGCCCGTGCTCTGAAACAAAAGAAGCCCCTGCTCACGGAAACTAGAGAAAAGCTCCCGTGCAGCAACGATTACTCAGCACAAACAAAAAATAAATAAATCACTGCTCTAACAGCCAATATTTTTTGAAAAAAAGAAGAAAATCCTACATGTACCCCTGGAAGCAGCCTGGAGTATAGATGCCATTTGTGGCCACAAACCTCCTTCCCTGCAGGTGGACACCGTCAAAAGAGGCCAACATTCCATTCATCTTCTCTCTCCCCGTCAGCTTTCTCACTGGAATTGAAGATTTAGGTTGCCAGCTCCAAAATATAATAACAACAACAACCACAGCTCTCTCCTTAGGCCATGATCTCTACCTTTTCCAAATGTGACCTTATTTATCTCAAAAGAAGAAAAAAATTCTCTTGACTTGAGTCAACCGTAGAGACTATTCACTACTGAAAAACATAAGTGTTAATAATATGCTTGCATGAAGAAAAGTCACACCACAAAGTAGGGTGGAACAAAAAAATCCTTACTATCACCTATAACCTCCAACCTGCCCCCGAAAATGCTAGTCTTCACAAATATATCTATTTCCTCACCTACAGCAGCTTTTTATTCAAGCAACTGAGTAAAAGGGAAGTGAATCACATTTTAGTGAATTTCACTGTTTTCCATTTAATTAATCAAAATAAGGTATATATAATATTTCTCTTTCTATCCTTTTCCTTGCAAATAAAAGCTAATTTCAAAGAGTTTTGTGAGCTGACCTGGCACCAAAACACTTACAGAAGTATCCATCACCATAGGTGCTGAAACAATTGACCACCTTTTAGAATCAGCCTGCTTGTATTTAGAATATGACCTCTGTCTGTATTTTAGGAAGGAAGTTTTGTACCAGGAATATCAAAAGAGCACCAGCTTGGGGCCAGGGGAAGCAGTGCTTCAAGTGCAGGACTGCCAGCAAAATGTGCCTGAACTTAAAAGTCAGCCGACTGCTTTCTCAGCCATCAGTACCTTGGGCTTTCAACACTAATTTATCACTAAAGGAGGACGGTTTATTGGTTGGCATCATCTCATAAAAATGGGGGGAAAAAACATAAAAAACACAAGCCAATACTTTGAAGCATTGCTCTCTAGAAAAATAAGAGCACACCTAGTCATATTTAAGGCCACAGCTTCTATAAAATGTAGCCAAACAAGGGGCATCAAGGGACAGCATTTCTTGACTATTGAAGTCAGGAAAATTTCCTTCCCTAGAAAGGCTCTGATTGGCAGATACTCTCTGAAAGAGGACAGCTGAGGCCTGTGGTCATTTATGTCAATGGCTCGACTGAGCTGGTCTTCCCTCCACACATACCCCTTTCTCTTTTTCTGCCAATCCCTATGGCTATATCCAAACCTGCTACCAAAACCATGCTCATGGCAGTGGCTTTAAGGGACAGGAATCACCACAAAAGAATACATGCACTCGGGCAGTGTCTCCTGCAGGTCGTTGACAGAATATGCCTATGGTGATTTTTCTCAAAAGAACCTGTCAGATTAAAATTACAAATGACTCAGAACTGCTGGTATCCGTTTCATCTGGCTATTAGGGTGGTCAGGATGTCTAACTTAGGAAGGAGAAAATGACAAAATGTCCAGGAATCAACAGACCCTTGCTTGACTTGATTTTCCTGACTAAAATTAACCCCTAACTTGATGGACTGGAGGCAGTATCCACTGCTTATTCTATTGAGAAATAAAAGAGAAATCAAACAACAACAACAACATATTTCTGAAACAGTATTCCCTAGGTACAAAGTTAAGTTATAAATTCTGAAATAGAACATGCTTACTATGGTTAACAGACATGAACCATGTACAAATTTAGCAACAACTCATCATATTAGATATCGGGACCTCTGGCACTGGCATTTTCCTGTATCATTTCAGAGTGTACTGGTAAAGATGGCAGACGAAATCTAATCTGTTAAAGTCCATGTCCCAAACAGAACTGCACTTCTAAAATAGCCTCAGCAGAAACAACATCATCTTTTAACAGTTATTTTTAAGGAACCAAGGAAACATTTTAAAAGAAATAGTACATCAAGTGTGTTCAGGAGTGAGAATGAGCTTCAATAGAAAGTTAGTTATACCTGCAACATGTATACTTAGGGAAACCTTAAGAGTAATACGCTCACAGGGAACTCTGCGCAGTGTTATGTGCCAGCCTGGATGGGAGCAGGGTTCAAGGGAGAATGGATACATGTATATGTATGGCTGAGTCCCTTCCCTGTTCACCTGCAACTATCACAACATTGTTAATCAGCTATGCTCCAATACAAAATAAAAAGTTCAAGGGAAAAAAAAAGAGTAATGTGCTCACAGTTAAGAATGGAAAGAAACAGCACAACCTATATCCAATACTGTCCATCTTTTGGAGGCAGAACTAAAAATTAGCTTCTTTTTTTTTTTTTTTTTAATATACAAGCCAGCAAGTTGATTCTTCCTAATATGTGTTTTTTACATGGCAGTTCTCATTCAGGACACGGGACTCCAAGCAATGTGGCTGGCTCTACCACCCTGGAGCACAAAGGAACACGAACAAGAACAAGACAACCCAGGCAGGGCTGAAGAGTTCTCACAAAAATGTAGGATATGAGTAGTTCACAGCCCAACTGCAAATAGTTTCCCAAATTCCTTCATCTTCGTCTTTGAATCTGGAATGAACCAACCAGCTGGTATCACAAAAAGTCCTAATGACGTTGGAAAGAGGGGACAGGAGATTAATACTAATTACTGAGTTAGTATTTCAATCCTGAAAAGAACAAAACCAAAAGTTATTTCCTGGCAACAATTTGAACTATGGGAAGGCATAGCTGTAGTGCAAAGGGGGAAAAAATGGAAAGAAACCAACACTCTGAATTATTTGTAAACTTCATGCCAATTCCCTTTTCATAGCTTTCTCCCACTAAAAATTTTACCCAATATAAGTAATAATGCTACATAACTAAACTACATAAGAAATAAACCCAAAATTTTGAGTTGGGTCTTTTGTGTAGGCTCTTTCTTTTCCCATTTCCTTTCTCAGCTGTCTGCCTGCTAATAAGACAAACTCTTGGCAGGAACATAGAAGGTATCCAGACATTTGGATGAATTAGACAAAGAAAGTCTAAGTGAATAAACCATGGCACTCGGAAATGAAGCAGTCTTTTAAAACCAAAGAGCCAAAACAGAGGCTAAGTAATATAATGCTTTCTGATAAAGAAATTTACTTTTTAAAAAATGAGATACACATAGTTCTCAATGATCATTAAGGCAATATTCTAAATTAGTGTCTTTCAGATCAAGTTGAGATAGTAATTTCTAAACAATACCATCCGCCTACACTTGTTTCATATACAGTGCTTTAACAGACTTAAGTTTCATATTATAATCAATACATGGATAATTACTTACTTGCTTCCTTTTGTAATGAGCAAAATGAGAGAGGCCTAGAACAGTGGCAAGAGCGCCTCCTCCAACAAGAATAGTCCCTTTCACTGCCTTTTGAAATGCCATTTCTTAGCCTAAAAGGCAAAAAAAAAAAAGGAAACAAAAAAGTTGAGATTTTTATCACATAATAATCCAATAATAAAAAGAAATTGTATAGATTATAAAATTATGTTAACAAGAAAGAAAAACAAGCCATAAGGAATTTATTAACATACCAGTTTGTATACCACAATTCAAAACCAACACACAAAAAACCCTAGGAAATTGACAACATAAAAGTTACCGTCCAATAGGAATTACAAAAAGGAAAATTCAGAGACAACTGAGGATATTTAAATAGTATAAAGTCAAGAGAGCTATGAAAAGAAATGTCATTGTGTGTCTGACAAAATTGCAAGCTGTACTTGCAAATTTGTTCAACCACTAATCTCCTCCACAAAAAAGAACTAGTTGAAGTCTTCTGTCATTCAACATCACAATGAACCTCAGGCCTGCTCCGCATTCTTTGGCAAGTGTTTAATTCCGCCCTGGTACAACTCTCTTCCAGAGTTTTCCCCTTCCGAATAAACTTCTCACTAAAACTGAAAGCCAACACACTTACATTTCTATTGCTGGAAGAGTCTACACTTTACAGATTAAAAAGTAAAGGAAAACCATGCTTTGACCCTTCTACAAAATGACAGATCCAACAGTGCTATAATTTCTTTCATTAAGGAAACTTTTAAACGAATGAAAAAGAAGGTTTCTTCTAATCAGAGTTTGCATGGCACCACAATTTCAAGGGGAAACCCTCTAGATCCAGCACTCCTTTATGCTCGCTGTATATTTCTAAATAAAGTCTTGCACTGTGTTAGCTATCGCCTTTCTTTCTGCTCATTTGTTTCAAAAAAAAAAAGTCCACTATTGGATTGATGGGATTTCTTGATTTTTTTTTTGTTCGAGGCCTTATACATTCTAACATTTTCCAGAAACCAAAAAAAAAAAAAAATGAAAATTCCACTGAAAAACCTATTCCCTTTTATTGTGCTAAACAAACAAACAAAAAAGATAACACTGTGTGATCACTTAAAAACAATTCTAACTTAGAGTTATATTGAGCAATTTGACCCGCCTAAGTCTTACACTTACAACAGCAGCTGGCACATCCAAATCTTACAGTGGAGCCACCACCCTACTGCTGGATGGGTGAAGTTCTGACCTATCTAGATTCACACTTTCTACTCTACAGATATCTCATAACTCAAAGTATTTAATGTGAGGCCAGTTTTAACCTAGGATAGTAAAAAACATACATTGTCTCAATGTAAATTATGATACAGTTAAAATGTTTGAGTTCATGTTGAATGAATAGAATATTAGCATAACTATCTTAAATCAAAGAATTTCAGTACAGTTGGTAACGATGACTCTACAGTAAAATCCATTTTGGAATGCTGTTTAAGTTATATACGGAAATAAAAGTTGGCATTTCTTAAAATTTTATTTTTTCTCTAATCTTCTTTTTTTTCTGACAAACTCCTAAATTCTAAGACTCATCTTTATTTTTAAGATTCTCACCAGAAAAATATTTTACATGCCTATGTTCTCTGCAGCTGGAGGTCTTTTCTTTTCCACCTCTTCTCTGCATCAACTGTCCCCTCTTTTCCCAAGTTATGCAAAAGAGTTGCTGTATATTGGCTGAGGCTTCCATTCAACATTCAGTCAACCCTAAGCAAAACCTAATGTCCACGATTTTCTGACAGTGAAAATCACAACTTGGCCAATTTCGAAGGCACCCGTGTGTCACAGCTCAGCATCACCATTCCTAGTATGACTGTAAATGTTCAAATGGGTGCCAATCGATAGCACAATGAAACCCTAGCAGCCGAGAGATACCATGCTATCCCCTAATTGGACTAATTGGACTTCCCTATCACTCCGAACAAAGCTAGAGGAGGTGATGGAATTCCAGTTGAGCTATTTCAAATCCTGAAAGATGATGCTGTGAAAGTGCTGCACTCAATATGTCAGCAAATCTGGAAAATTCAGCAGTGGCCACAGGACTGGAAAAGGTCAGTTTTCATTCCAATCCCAAACAAAGGCAATGCCAAAGAATGCTCAAACTACCGCACAATTGCACTCATCTCACACGCTAGTAAAGTAATGCTCAATATTCTCCAAGCCAAGCTCCAGCAATACATGAACCATGAACTTCCAGATGTTCAAGCTGGTTTTAGAAAAGGCAGGGGAACCAGAGATCAAACTGCCAACATCCACTGGATCATCGAAAAAGCAAGAGAGTTCCAGAAAAACATCTATTTCTGATTTATTGACTATGCCAAAGTCTTTGACTGTGTGGATCACAATAAACTGTGGAAAATTCTGAAAGAGATGGGAATACCAGACCACCTGATCTGCCTCTTGAGAAACCTGTATGCAGGTCAGGAAGCAACAGTTAGAACTGGACATGGAACAACAGATTGATTCCAAATAGGAAAAGGAGTACGTCAAGGCTGTAGATTGTCACCCTGCTTATTTAACTTATATGCAGAGTACATCATGAGAAATGCTGGGCTGGAGGAAGCACAAGCTGGAATCCAGATTGCCGGGAGAAATATCAACAATCTCAGATATGCAGATGACACCACCCTTATGGCAGAAAGTGAAGAACTAAAGAGCCTCTTGATGAAAGTGAAAGAGGAGAGGGAAAAAGTTGGCTTAAAGCTCAACATTCAGAAAACTAAGATCATGGCATCCGGTCCCATCACTTCATGGCAGATAGATGGGGAAACAGTGGAAACAGTGGCTGATTTTATTTTTCTGGGCTCCAAAATCACTGCAGATGGTGACTGCAGCCATGAAATTAAAAGGCGCTTACTCCTTGGAAGGAAAGTTATGACCAACCTAGACAGCATATTAAAAAGCAGAGACATTACTTTGTCAACAAAGGTCTGTCTAGTCAAGGCTATGGTTTTTCCAGTAGTCATGTATGGATGTGAGAGCTGGACTATAAAGAAAGCTGAGTGCAGAAAAATTGATGCTTTTGAACATGTGCTGTTGGAGAAGACTCTTGAGAGTCCCTTGGACTCCAAGGAGATCCAACCAGTCCCTCCTAAAGGATATAAGTCCTGGGTGTTCATTCGAAGGACTGATGCTGAAGCTGAAACGCCAATACTTTGGCCACCTGATGCAAAGAACTGACTCATCTGAAAAGACCCTGATGCTGGGAGGGATTGGGGGCAGGAGGAGAAGGGGACGACAGAGGATGAGATGGTTGGATGGCATCACCGACTCAATGGACATGGGTTTGGGTGGACTCCGGGAGTTGGTGATGGACAGGGAGGTCTGGCATGCTGCAGTTCATGGGGTCGCAAAGAGTCGGACACGACTGAGCGACTGAACTGAACTGAACTGAACTGAACAATTAGAAACACAGAATAGAGACCTAGTTCTATTTACCTGAAAATGCCAGTGCCCATCCCATACAGATAGCAGCCTGGCAGTCACTTGGATATGAGTTTGACAGGTGGTTGACTTTAGCTCAGTATCACTGCTTCTGTCTTCTTGATAATGTCATTGATGACCTCACAAAGGACACCACACATCAAAACAGCCAACTAAGGGACGTTATACAACACAGTCATCAAGGGTCTCAGCAGATGTGGTCATTCAGCCTGGGGTTAGCTTTTCCAATTGTGTAGGTCCTCACATTCCCTGCTCACCTTATTATATTGCTTCTATCTGATTTTCTTGAAACCAAAACTTACTAAGGAGGATTATCTTCATGGATTTTCTCAATGAGCCACAAATACTACAGGAAAACTGCTTTAACATATTATTTTGCAGAATTAGTGATAATTGGCTATAATAAAAAGTTTCTTTTTTCATTATTTTCATAAAATAACTATGCTGAAGTAGTATTATTTCTATTGTGATCAAATGTATCCATAAGATAATCTAACTAGTAGATTTAATTTGTAACAAATTAAGTCACTCTTAGAGATAATTCAAAAATAAAAGCATAGAAGCAGTCAATTTTACCTGGCTCTCCTAAGATGATGATAATCATCACTGTCATTGTCATCATTATTAATGTTATAATGACAGTAGCTGCCATTTACTGACTTATTTGCTAGGTAATAGGTACCATGATTTTCATTCTTTACGTAGATCAGCTCATATCACCCACACAACATCCTACTTTAATAAAGAGGCACTCGCAGTTCAAAGGGAATAGGAGATTTATACTAGGCTACTCACAGTAAGCGACAAAACCACAACTTAATCTTTGTTCTTAATCACAAGGTGGTTCTGCCCTGCCTTTGCTCTGAAAAGGTAACTGCTCCCCAAGACTCACACCATATTTTGCTATTATTCCTCCAAGAAGACCCTATTCTCAAGCATTCACCCGAAGTGTACAGAGCCTCAACATTAGGGTTTCTCTAAGGCAATGAAGAAGACTCTGACAAAATACTACTAGTAACCTTCTGCCAGATAAAACTGTTTTAATGTTGAAAGAAAGCAATGCAACACCAGATTAAAAACCATAAGCTGTGAACTACTGGTACCCATTTACATTCCATTATAAAAAAAAAAGTTTTCACAATGATTACAAAGAGGAAAAGATTACTTTCTTCTACATAAAAGCTGCAACCAGGAAGCTAGCAAAGACTGAGAACAAAGATGCCAATAAATCACCTATTGCAACTAAACGTGTGAGGAAACCAGAGGTAAAAAAGAAAACCAGAGGTAGAAAAATCATCCAAAAATAAAATTAGCTTAGTTATCACAGCATGATGTCCAGGTTTAATAGCCTGTGAATAAATCAAATATATGTTGATTCAGGACTGGCTACTGCATTTGCACAGATCAATGCCAGCCCTCTAAATTCTTGCAAGGAGAACACCAGGCCAACTAAACAAAACCCTAACTAAAGTTACTCAACTAAATATATCTGTGAGTTTATCAACTGCCCTCAAGGAACTTAAATCAATTTGAAAGCTTAAATAACAAAATCTGTCTTATTACTGTCTTATAACTAGTTGTGCTACACTGAGTGTTATTCACACTCTGATAGACAAAGGACTCTGAATAGCCAAACCAATCTTGAGAAAGAAGAACAAAGCCGAAGGCATCCCAATTTCTGATTTCAAGCTATATTACAAATCTATTATAATTAAAACAATATGGTACTGGCAAAAAAACAAATACATAGGTAAACAGAACAGAATACAGAGCCCAGAAATAAACCCATGCGTACATGGTCAATTAATTCAGAAGACAAGATATTTGAACAGGTTCTTTAAGAAAAAAAGGATTTGGAGGGGAGTGAATATGGGCAAGTCTGGACTGAGAAAGATCTGGAGGAGAAAGAGGAATCTCATGGTAAAATTCAGGAAGCATGCAAGATGTTATCTGGTTTGGCTGGAGATGATGTTCATTTGGAAATGAGGTTTCAAAAAAAGCTCACAGCAAGAGATAAAAAGACTCTGTACATGTGAATAAGGTATTTTTCTGTTGATCATGAGCTGAGATTCCAGATGAGCAAAGCAAGCGGCTGCATCTCATGACTTATGAAGAATGTTCAAGTAGATTGTTGTGTTGAAGCATACAATGAAGACTGAGGCACCAAGTGGAAGGCAGTAATAGCTCCCACATGAGAAGATGAAAGTCAGTTTAGGACAACATCAAAAAGTACAAATGCAGACAATGACGCTTTGCAGAAATCTGACAAGGGATTGTGGAAGGAAACAGGAAGAGACTGAATGGCATAAGGGGCTTTAGCCTGCGTAACTGGGGACTTTCCCCAACATTACAACATTAAGAGTCAGAAAGCGTAGCAAGTTTAAGGGAGAAGAGGAGCTCATTTGGAACCAAAGATATTTAAGATCTTGACAGGACACCTAACAGAGAGAAAACTGCAAACAGATTGATAGGTGGGTCTCAAACTCATGAGTCTTCAGAGCTAAAACTACTGTGTGGGGAATCTTCTGCCTAGAACCGACAGGCAGATACACCCGCTACAAAATAAAATGTATTTACTGCCAGCAAAACAAAAACTGGACTTGCTACTTCTCAAAGTTTACTGACCCATGCTTTGAGCCAACTCTGCACCTTATCTGGCACAGAACTCCTGGCTGTCCTGTAGGACTCCCATTATAGACAGTTGAGTGACTTCAACAATCAACACAACCGCTCGGATATTATCTTAAATAGCCCCTGAGAGCTCAACATTTTTGCCTCCTTCTTTTCAGAGGTAAGGCTACTCTGCCAGTGAAATCATGCATTTAAATAACTTGACCACACACTTGAGACTTAAAAACAAGAAATAACCATCCAATGAAAACGGTTGAGTTTCTTCTCTGCAACTACTCACAAGAGAATTTATTCCAGAATGAAAGCACACTTTCTGGCCCCTAAATTCTCAAAATAGAGTCTTCAAACTCCTCTCCCTGTTTTCCAGTCCTAGCTTCTCTCTTAATTTAGCATAAATAAAAATCTCTCCAAATAGAGTCTTCCTCCTCTACAAAGGAAGTCCTGGGTCCCTTCACTTCTACAAAAACTCCTATCTTCCTTCCTAATTTCCAGGCTCTACATTAATTCAAGAAAAGTTGAGGCATCTTAGGGTTTTCACTCTTAGGCTAGCACAGATGCAAGAATACTTCTCTCCATCCCTTTTAAGAGTGATCAGTGTGGGCGGTGGGGAGTGGGGAGGATAGCTCAAAGATCATTTTTTTTCAGAAGAGTCATTTCAACCACAAGCCCTGTGGTCCCTGGAACACGTGTTCTCTCACAAGATATAAATGTATTCCATGCCTTTCTGATCACTGAACAGAGAATCCCAGATGAACAAGGCATTTAAAACATAAAACAAAACTCCCAGTATGTAACCTAGATGTTGCATGTACTACTTCACTCAGCCCTTTACCTAAGCAGAGGCAGGTCCAAAGGCAGCAAGAAGCTCCTGACACTTTACTTGTGCAGCCACCACCCCACCTTGTAGCTGTGCGTGGAAAGCCTCCCCCTCATCTATTTTGAGCCATGACACTCTGTCAAACCCACCGATGGCAAAAGAGGGCCAGGCCTCAAGGTCTACCTGCACACAAACTCAGTAACTTAAGGCATCCTACTAAATAAGGCCTCATCAGAAGAACTACACAGCAAGTCTAGAATCATGGAAGTTGACAGCAAGTCCACAGCAAAATGGAAAATGAGGGAGTGAGCACAAAAGCGCCTTCCCACCCAAGCAGTTTTAACTATAAAAGTCAAGATTTGGAGGGTTGCTTTGAACTAGGCATGTTTCAACAAAGCAGACCCTTTATTCTTACAATTGATATGACAGCAAATGTTATGCATACTTTCCCATAAGAAAGAACATCATGGTTTAGGTACACCAAGCACAAGCTGATAAAGAACTTACACACAGTACCAATCAAAGCACATCATGTACTAGCACCTCTTTCCCCAAGGTTGACTTTCCAGAGGGGAGAACGATTAACACTCTGCTACAAACTGATCCTCCCCAGCCAAGCAGAGAGGCACTTCTGCACACATACATCTCACAGAGCAGCCTGTGATCCCTCCAGAAACAGGCAGCTCTCAAGCGTCCTTCTTGAAAGCTGTTAGACATAAATGAACAACACAGTCAACATCAGGCCCCATCAACCTGTCCTCTGCAAACAAAGACGAGCCCAAGCCTATAAACTGAAAATGAATTGCTCTTTTTTTGGTTGCTTTAAACGTTTTTGAAAAGGATTTAGGCCAAGTCTGGATAGAAAACGGACCCAAGGGTTATCCACAAAAGACTATCCCAAAGGAAATAAGTGAATGCATAAAATCTTGAAAAAACAGGGAATAATACTTAATTGTCTTCACCTTCTTCTCTAGATTTGCCTTTATTTTGAGCATAAATATATTTTTTTCCATAAGCCAAAAAACAATAATAACAATGAAAAAACTATAGTTGTAAAAAATACACACACTGAACAGGCTATCAAAGGACAAGCAAAAAGATTTTTTTGAAAACATTGAGAAAAGTATTCTCCTGGAAAACAAGATAAACCAAAGAACCATGTCAACGTCAGCAGAAAACGTAGAAATAAAACGAATCCTCAGACTCTGGATGTCCAAAATTTTGGCTATGGCGGATGAGTAAGCCTAGGCAATGCTCACATGCCTAGCACAGCATCCAACCCTAGCTTGGTCCCTGTCTTTCACATCCTATCTAAAAGTCAGAGTACTTTAGGGCAGGGCAGGTTCCATTTCCAATCAGTTTCCCCAGGAAATCCCTTGCCAGAGGGTCTAACCCAAAAGATGGAAAAAGAAAATGAAGGGAAAGTATTTGAAGAAAGGCCAAAGAGGGACTTCCTGGTGGTCCAGTGGTTAAGATTCTGCACTTCAAGGGGGTGCAGGTACCACTCCTGACCCCTGGTCAGGGGACTAAGCTCCCACATGCGGGGGAGATGGGAGGGATCAGGTAACAACAGAGAAAGTGAAAGAAGACAAACACTATAATACCTACATCGGTCCACAGAGCTGCCAGAAGGTACTTCAGAAATGATTTCTACTAGTCTCTCAGGGGCACCTTTAGGTCAACTGCATCACTTTAGAACAAACACAACACAGGGCTCCAGATGACTCAGAAAAAGGTTAGCCCAGGAGCCCCCTTCGGTTCAAAGGAGGGCAGGCGCCTGGAAGCCTGACAGAAGGAGTTGGCACAGAAAAGGGGTTGAGCTGGTTTCAGAGGTTCAAATCAGACTTTAAGAAATGTAAGCAAATGGCACCTCTCCCAAAAAGGGAGAGAAAATAAGGTCAATCATTTAACATGAGCCAGTTAGAAACCTCTGTTTATAAAAATTAAAAGCAAAACATTATCACATGAATTCTTTTGGTGTAATTTTTGTGGTTTTCTTTTTTAATTTAAAATGCAACGCCACAACCAATTAAAGCATTTACTTCACAAAGTCCTCTAAAAGAAAAACATATCGAAAGGGAAGAGAGCCCCAGAGGAACAGGACGATATATGCTCACACTCGAGCTGTCACTTATTATGTAAGACCTGATTTAAAAAAAAATAAATAGGGTTTCCAAGACAACTTCCATATTGTGTATTTACGCCTTCTGCCATTTCTAAAATGCATACCAATACTACAGAGTCACAAATTTGACCCTTTTCTCTAATTTTCATAAGGTTCACTGTAGAATTACAAGAAATCAATGAAGCCCATCTCAGCTAACAACAGCATTACATTCATTAAATGCAAATGATCATAGCTTAATTCATAATGAGATAATTTCTATTGTATCTGCTTCTCATAGAATTGCTATTAAAAATCATACAGAACTACAGTTAGTTCATGTAGGTGAACTTGTTTTCCATTTTAAATTCAGTGTAAAACCAAAAGTAATATATGTTTCTATCATCTTATATACGTTAATGGATTTTTGTTTACCACTGTAAAATCCTATCATTGATTTTCCATAAAAATATATGATTGCCTCTTTGTTTACCAAATATGTAATTTAAGGTAATCCTGAGAGGCATAATATAAAATGTCCCTTATAAGAGAAAGTCTAAAGTGTTCCTTCCCCAAAATGCCCACCTCTTATAAAGACACAAGTCAGCTGAAGGAACTGGACAGACAGGATGCCTACTATGAAATAACAATCTCGTCTTTATGTCTCAACTAAGAAATGCCTCACTTAAAAAAGCTTTAATTCTATCTTGAGGAAGAACAAATGTTATCAATCAATCACTAAAAAAAAGAAAAAAAAGTTCTTTAGGCAGACAGGCCACACTCATCCTGTGCTTATTGCAAGCTTTCTGACCCTTTGCTGACGCTGTTGTTGGGTTAGGAAAACGATTCACATTTCTCTAGCAGCACAAACCGCCTATTTTTTTAGATTGTACATGTTGTTATAAAGTCTACTTAACTAATTAAGACAAGAAAAAATCCTTTACTTTGTTACAGAATAAACTGCAAATCAAACAACAGAGCTCAAAATATGTCTTTACGCTAAAATATATCAAGCCTCTCAACCAGATTTATTATAAACATAACCGTTATGAAGTAATCACAATCATGGTTGTTGATTACACACCCTAAAACATTTCATAAGAAAACATGTATTTCACCATATAAATAAATGTACTTTATTAAAAATGTTTTAGATGTTCTAAAATAGTGCACAGGCACTGTGATTCAAACGAAGAGGTTTTTAACACATATATGGCTTTCCTGATAGCTCAGTTGGTAAAGAATCCTCCTGCAATGCAGGAGACCCTGGTTTGATTCCTGGGTCAGGAAGATCTGCTGGAAAAGGGATAGGCTACCCACTCCAGTATTCTTGGGCTTCCCTCAAGGCTCAGCTGGTAAAGAATCTGCCTGCAATGCAGGAGACTTGGATTCAACCCCTGGGTTGGGAAGATCCCCTGGAGAAGGGAAATGCTATCTATCCACTCCAGTATTCTGGCCTGGAGAATTCCATGGACTGTATAGTCCATGGAGTCACAAATAGTCGGACACGACTGTGTGACTTTCATTTTCACTTAACATACATAGGTGATACAGAACTTTAATCAAAAGAAATAGACCCTAAGAAAATTTCAATTAATTTTAGCATGTTCAGAAAAAGAGATGCTTAAGATAATTAAGCTTGTATTCACCTGGATCTTACTCAGAGATCTATTTCGTTGTTAGCCAATATCAAACATTTTTAAGAAATACAGCATTGTTAATTAGAAACAGCTATCTACTAAAAACAGGCATTTTTCTAAGACAAAAAAATCTTAAAGAAACTTAAGATCATTATTCCTAAATCTTTTTTTTTAATAGCACAGATGTAGAAGGTTTGAGCATCTGCCTTCAAATGTTATAAGCACAAACAGAACTTTGAAAAACTAGCTTTTTAACTTCAAAATGTTGATGCCAATTGAGTTAACTCAACCTTATTCATTATTTTTGTCATCAAATACATGGAAAATGTACCAATTCTTTCAAAAGTTATAGCAGCAATTGCATTATATATATCATTAAAAATGCATTTTAGGAAATACTTGTTGAAGATAGTTTATGAAATCCTGAGCTCATAAAAAACTATGACATAATTTTTATGATAATTAGTTAAGCACAATAATTTCAGCTAATTTAATTTACTTACATTGCAAAAAAAAAAAAGTTCTAAATTTAATTACAGCTCTATTATAGCTCTATCAATGCATAAGCCATGACTGAGAGTTAAAACAGAGACCAAAGAGTATATGGCATGGGGAGACCAGTTATTCTGCTTTCTTGAACTGGAGAAGATTTCCAGGAAATAAAGCTAACCACTTTTTACATCCTGTAACCTTTTCTTCCCCTACAGCCTGCTGAAATTTGCATTTAAAATTCACTCCCCTACATATCTAATAATCTATTACATGTATAAATCTAACTATCAACAAAGGGTCAAATTACACACTAAAAGAACAGATGCAAAGAAAATTTAAGATGCGCTACCTCGAAATAATCATATATTATATTAGTTAGCTAATGACACTCCTTAAAAATCTCACCCTTTAGGAAATAAGAATTAGACAACAGGAAAGATTGCACTAATTCATATTTCTAACCATTTCTTTCAAAAGTACGGAATACAAATCACACAACATTTTGTAAATGCTCTACCCCTGACCCCTCAAAAAAGGAGAAGAAAAGATAGTAGATCTTTCATCTATGCAGAAGTAATAAACAAAGCTGTATTTCCATCTCAGTCATCTTGGCTAAAACAGTCTTGGTCATAAGATCTTATTCTCCTCACTTGAATGAGGCATCCTCTGCAAGCCTCTCTTTTAGATTTTTCTTTTCTTCTTTAAAAGAACTGGCACATACCCGAAGTGGAAAGCTTTCAAGGACCAGATCATAAACAAGTCTAGTCATTAAGCATGAGATACTGTGTACCAACATTACACAGCTAATACCCTAGCATCTGACAATCTAAATTTTAAACAGCATGCACAGAAGATCAACGGTTCTACTCAACATTCTTGCTAAAACTGTCACCCCCCCCAAAAAAAATGTACACACATTCCAAAACCATTATATTCTTTTAATTCTTGAAACACCAGGCTAAAAAAGAAAATCACCACTGGATATTCTAGAAGGAGAGATTAAGGAGACTTGCTGTGTAATTCTGTCTATACCATTAACTTGCTTTGTGATTTCAGGCAAATCATTTGAATTTGCTGATCTTCACTCCAGCTATAAATGAAGCATCTTCAGAAAATGTACATATCTATTTTAACTTTAAATTTGTATTATTTTATGGTTTTTCTTCATTCCATAGGCACGCGGGAGAGGGGTGGGGAGAGCGGGTGGAGACTTTCTGCATTAAAGTTGGTGCTATGTTAATGTTTTATTTTTTTAGCATTGTGGGATGATTAAGGCTTGCATTCATTCTTTCATCCAATAATTATTTGCTGATCATTTAACACGTACCAGGCACTGAACATACAACTGAGGACAAACATAACAAAATTCCACCTTCCAAGAGCTCACATTTGAATGGAGTTTACAGGTTTTTTTAAAGAAAATGTCTAAACTGTTTCAAATTTAAATATTTCAAAAATACAGATCACACTTTGTCTTCTTAAGAATATTAAATAAGAATTCAAATATTGATGACTTGGAGCCATCCTTATGAACTGTGTAGACTATGCTGCTAGGGCAATGTCCTCAGGAACAGTTGAATACTATTACCTCTTTACTCAGTGGCTCCAAACCACACACTGTTCCTATTTGAATTCTTCTTGTATTCGCTTTATAAAGTTTTCCTGTTTCTTCCAAACTTTCAGGCTGATGGCAATTTTCCCTTTTGATCTTTGAGCTCTCCAGCTCACTTCTAACTTGTTGCCACTATGGTCAGAAAAGCGACAGCCAAGTGAGCTAAACCCGTGTTTAAAATACAAATAAATAACTCTGAGCAAGGCAAAAGGAGCAACTTATTAGCATTCTAGTGCTTGGATTTTCAACATTCTGGCTCTATCTATCTATTCAAGGGCTTTTTCCCACTTTCTTCCTTTGTTCTAGCTCAAGGGATCTTGCCAGATAATGTCTGAAGTTTGCGGTACACAGTGTGGATGAAACAAACCACACAAGTCTCTCATGAAGATTAAGAATCTCAAACCATATACAAATACATAGCCCAAGATAAGAGAAAGAAAACTTTTATTTCAATTCTGCCTCATCTGAACAAATTCACATTGCATATATGAACAAAAAAATATGGCAAAGCTGTGTACTTCTGCTCTAGAAACAACCAGAATCTTTGTGCTCTCTTGGATTTAAAGAAAAGTTTACAGATAAGCGGGCCAAAAAAGAAGCTATCTGCCACTCCTAAAAAACTTCAAAATTCATTGATGGAAACTGGTTTATGAAAAACACACCTACCATTGGTGAGGGAAAAATAAAAACTGTACACTCTAAGAAAATAACAAAAGCAAGAGTTCAACAAATCCTCAGGACGGTGTCACTGAAGGAATCGCCCAACTAAGGAAGGTGAAAAGAGAGGTGTTCATTCCCACAACATGGATTTGACTGGGACTGACTGAATGTCTGCTACATCCTCTGCACTGCTCTAGAGGCTGGAAATTTTTCTGCTCCCATGGATTGGGAGAAATCTATAAACAAATCTAAAAATTGAATATTTTTATAAGTGCTATGAAGAATATAATTAGGTTGGAGAGTGACTTGGGGATCTACTTAATTTTTTTCAACTTTTTATTTTGTATTGCGGTATGGCTGATTAACAATGTTGTGACAGTTTCAGGTGAACAGCAAAGGAAGAGACTCAGTCATATATATACATGTATCCATTCTCCCTTGAACTGCCCTCCTATCCAGGCTGCTATGTAACATTGAGAAGAGTTTCACATGCTATTCAATAGGTCCTTGTGGGTTATCCATTTTAAATATAGCAGTGTGTACACGTCCACTAACTATTCCCTAACTATCCCTTTCCCTCATCCTTCCCCCATAGCAACCATAAACGCATTCTCTAAGTCTGTGAGTAGGAGGGATCTACTTTAGACAGAATGTCCCCGCAAGTTATTTGGCACAAATATAGTGGAAGAGGAAGAGCTACCGCATAGAGCACTAAGAGGAGGGCCTTCCACACAGAGGGGACAGACGTGCAAAGACACACAGGGTGTGTAAGCTTGGCCTCTCCTGGACACTGAAAGGCCACTGTGGGGGCAATGCAGTGAATGATGTGGGCAGAGGGTTCCAGATCAGGTCAGGGAGCCACACAGGTGCCAAATCACATATGACTTCCTTCCAGCAAGGTGTTTCTTCTGACACGATAGAGACACAAAAATGAATGGAAGGTCCTAATCAATGTAATGATATGATGGAATTTATACAGGGGGAGGAAGGAAAGAAGATGGATCCTAGCTACAGCATAGAGGATGCTTCCCAAGGAAATAAGAGTAACAGCAGTTGCTTTTTCTTGAGGACACCATCAGCCCTGTTCATAATAAGCAGGTTCAAGTATGAAAAAAGGATGTAATGGGGAGAGATGGGGGAAGAATTAATAAATCACATAAGAAAATGGTAAAAACTGTAACCCACAATCAAAAATAGGAAAACAAACACTTCAGTGATAATCTTGAATATAAATATATGTTGAACTTAATACACTTGAAAGACTGTTCCAGCCCATTCAGTCTAACAAGGTAACAAAGAACAGACAGTGTCAACTGAAAGAGCTCTCAAATGTCAACAGCAGAAGTCTTTTTTATACTTCTCTTCCCCCTAGGGCTAGGGTATGTTGCAGGTGACTTTTGCCCTCACAATTCATTATATCTTGAACTGATTTTGAACTCATATTGGAAAAGAAGCCCAGGTCACATCTCAACATGCCGAGGAACTCAGAATATTCCCCACCAACCGCACAGCAGGGCGTTAAGGAGCTGTGTGAAACTTACTGACACACCGAGTATAGACGTAATAGACAAGAGAGACTGCATATGATTAATTATGGTTATTTATATTTATGGGTATGGATCTTGAAGATGCCTGGCCTCTCCCCATTTTATTTCATAATTTTCCCCCTGCTGGAAACTGAAGAGCAAAAGTCAATTGCCTGAGTGTCGGCATCATACTGGAAACTAAAGGGCCATGAATTTCAATTCCAGCTCAAGAAACACTCTGGCTGAGAGTATGTAATTCACCAGACCCCAGTGGGCTAGGCTTGCACTGTTGTCAGTCAAAGCACACAACTGATGGAAATCAGCAGAGCACATTAGCAATTTATACTAAACAGCCTCTTCTCAACCGTAAGTTTTGAGATAAAGTGAAGTGAAACCCCAAGTTAATCCAAAAAATTTAGCCCATAGTTTGAGCCTGCAATCATACCACGAGGCTGTCAGGACTTAGAAAACTGACTTCCAAAATGGCATTTCTAATAGGCCTCCTAAAACTCTAGCCTCTCCAAACTCCAGGCTCCAGTATCAACCCAGCGACCTCCAGGCGTGACCTCACCCACTGCACTTGCGCCCACTTCCTGAGTCACTAGTTCGGTGGTGGCCAGAAGCATGGTTTGCTTCTCAGGCTGTCTCCTAAGGCTCTGCAGCATCACAGGACAGGCAGTCAGCAACCAGAGCCAGACCCCTACCCCGTGACAATCTCGGCCTCAACAAAGCCACTTATCGTCTGGACAGTTCCTTTTTCAAGGTATTGCTAGATCCCATAACCCTGGCCTTCTGCTCCCCAGAGCCTCCTGACATTTTTCCCATCCAACTGGACCACAAGCATAGGTCACTCACTGGGTCTAAATGACTGCGATCCTCTTACCCCATTCAGACTTGAAAAGCAACATTTTTATGCTGGTGATAATTATAAAGGTCTAGAAATTAGTGGACGGTCTTAAATAAGTTACTCATTCTAAAATTTCTTGACTGCTTAGGAATTCATTCTTTTTGGGTTAATTACACTCTACATAGAGATGGGGTACCAGGCAGTAGAAATTAATCATGAAGAGAACAAAAGTAGATAAAATAGTATCTGTGTGTTTTTATTTTAAAGCATATATGCGTACACACACACACACACACACACACACGAAGGCTAGAAAGACACACTCGAAAATGTTTAAAATCTCATCTTTGAATGGAAGGGCTGAAAGTCATTTTTATTATCTTCTTTATGTGTATTATTTTTTTAATTTCTAAAATGAGCATGTGCTATTCTTGTAATAAGAGAAAAGAACCAATCTAGTGTGTGAATATGCGAGTGAGAGAAAAGTGGAAAAAAAATAAGGACTCTTAAGAGAACAGTGCAGATAGATAGCTGACATTTGACTAAATCCCCTACCATCTGACCACTACTTGAGTGATTTTCCTGTTACACAACTTTTCTCATCTCTAATGAACTAGACAGAGTAAAAGACCCACACAAAGAAAGGAAAAGGATAGTTTGCCTTTAGAATTTATTACAAATCTTGGAATAAGAAGTAGAAAATGTCACAGAATTATCTACTTCATTCTGAAGAACAGTCTACCCTACCTAGGATGAATGTGCCTCAAGCATCAGACACAATTAACTATTTAAGCCTGAATTAAACTACCCTTGAACTAGTTATGCATAGATAGTTAATTTCACATTATACCGTCTCGGGGATTTAAAGTTTAACACAACATCCGAAATCCCAACAACTAATCAAACTAGTGACTGCAAAGCTGATCGAACTTACTGGAATTTAGCGTTCCCCAGGCTTCAGCTTCATAAACATAGAAACGCTTCAGCCAACAATACACTCAGGGGGCCCCTCCACTGTGCCAGCCCTGAAGGAAGCCCACAGGTACATGCAGAAAGGACAGACCATCCGAGATGAAGGCCAACCCTCTCTCCCTGTGCCTGCCCTGTGATAATTCAGTGCTTATATGCAGGAACACAGCCACTTCTCTAGGCACGGCTAGGATTGTTCTCATCACAGGGTGCTGTCCTTGGCAAATTCAGACATCACCACCGACCAGTCAACAGACCATTCCCTGTGGGAGGCAGCCGATGTAGAGGTCATCAGAGACACCCCTGGACTGAATTCCAACTCAGTCACTTCCTAGTGGTGTGACTGTGAGTTTCCATCCTCTCAGGCATAAAATCTCATCTAGTTCACAACTTATATTGAGGATTTGAGAGAATGTAAATAAGGTGTACCCCTAGAGAAGGAAATGGCAACCCACTCCAGTATTCTTGCTTGGGAAATCCCATGGACAAAGGAGCCTGGCGGGCTACAGTCCACAGGGTTGCAGAGTGCCGGACACAACTAAGTGACTGAGCAGGCACGCAAATAAGATATAAAAATATATCTGCGTTAACAGCTCCCATTGCTCATACATAACTACAACGGGCTCCCACATGTGCAGTGCGGAACGGCCTTGAGAGAACAAAGGCGGCTACAACCCTGCTTCAGCCCGAGCAGTACTTGGCTCTGACCAAGCAAGTGCACTTAAGACTCCCAGGTTGGGGAAATGAAGACGGTCACTTCTCTTGAGAAAAACAGTAGGCAGGCCTCTTCCAGCATTTCTCTTGCATCTCTCCCCAAAATAAACATTCTCTTCCACAGAATGGATACTGTGATTTGTGGAGTGTTCTGTCAAAAATAAAAATCCAGTAAAGCCCCTCCTCTAATACAGACCTCACTCCAGGCCACAGGTTACCTGTCCCAGAGGTCACAGGGAGACAACAGACTTTTCGGTTTAAGTCAGTCTCTGATCACACAGGATCCATTGTTCCTAGCCTATCTCTAGTACCTCAATTAGTCAGTGGATTGAAAACAGTTCCCATGAGAGGCTTGATGTAAGGTTTGTGTCCTGAGTTAACCCAAGTCACTGTGACAACTTTGAGCCATAAGAGTGTTGGGTTTTTGGTTGTTTTTTTTTGTCCTCTCTTCACAATATTTCCTGGTATTTATTTCTAGTTCAGATAGAGTGAGGAATGCATGTCAACCACTAGCCAATAGTCTATTGTGTCCCCCAAACCACCTTTGCCCATGTCCACACAATCCCCTCTGCTCCCCACAGATACCTACTCCACCCCTCAACCCACCCTTGCCCTCTTACCACCACTCCCAATCCACCGACAGCCAGGAGTGACTCACTCCTGTCACCTCTTCTCACATTTGCTCTTCCCACCCTTCTCTGACTAGACTCTGATTGCTGATGTCATTCTTCATTAGGTATAATTAATCAGTTCATCCATGTAGGATCAAGGAAACCAAGGTCTGAAGAGACCTAAAAGGAAATGAGCATGTTAACACCAAGGATCTAAAAGGTTCCACACACCAACCTTGCAACTGTAAGCAGGACCTGCAAGCTGCCCACTTAAGCATACCTAACCAATACCAGAAACCTACATTTGTTTGATGTTTGCATTCCCTTGGGGGTATAACTGGAAAAGTGAATGATTACAACTCAACATAAAACCATGACAATGGTGAACAAAATAAACAAAAGTCACTTGGTAAAAGAAAAAGAACACAGGTCTAAGTCTGCCTCCCATACTAACTACCTGGTTACTCATTTTCTTCTGCATTCATCCTCTACCTCATCAAAAAATTTGCCTCCACTATTAAAGAAAAAGAATGTGTACAAAATATAATTTATATTTCATAACAGAAGTAATATGAAAACTTAAATATGTACTGGATTTTCATTTATTCAACATATTCATCCAGCACCTACGGTGTTAGACTATGAGTAAACAAAGATGAATAATTTAGTTTCTGTTTTTAAGAAATTTATTACTTCGAGAAGAGGATTCTAAAACAAACATGAGTGATACAAATAAGATTTGGATTAGGGGTTAAGGGAGTAATTACATATGAGGTTAAGAGGAGGTAGGAAACATCATCAGGGCAGAGTTGTAGAGAAAGCAATAATTAACTCGAATGTTGAAGGTTCAACAGATCCAAGACAATGTGAGGGAAGTCATGACTGTATGAATGAATACTGCATTTTCAAGAACAAGAAGGTGTGAAACGTATACCTAGAGAACAGGATGGTACACAGTGGTCATAAGTGAGGCAGTGAGGAGACTGAACAGGCAGGCAAGGAGATGTTACTTACAATTTCATAGGACTTTGGTCTTTGTCCAGTAAACAACAGATCACCAATGAAGGCTTTTAGGCATATTTTTGGCTGCATATTGTGTTACAAGGACTGTGCTAGTTAGTTGATACACATTATGTTAATCCTCACAATATTCCTAATAGGCATGATAGAATCATATTTAAATTTAAAAGCCCATCCTCCCATTCCCAGAAGCAGTGCTGTGAAATAAACTAAAAGGACACTCATCTGGGAGAAGGGAAATCAAGAGACTGGTTGTAAACACCTTGACACAGACTTCTACAGGTCTTTATTAAGCCAGTGACAACAGAGCAGAGAGCAGAGTCTAAATACACTGGGCTCTGATGGTGGTCCCCAGAACCAGCACTCCTTAGCTTCTGCCAAATAGGAGAAAGCACCTCCCCCAGGGGTTGCACCATCATTTTGGCTGAGAACAGGCCCTCAGAGCACCTGATGCTTCTGGCCACTTAAGAGCAGTCCCTTGGAAGGTTTTATACTCCAACTGGCCACCAAGCCAACAGGAGATGCCCTAGGGCTACAGATACTCCAAGGAAGCTTTTGTTCACCCTTGGCCACCACTTCAACAGGAGCTGCCAGAGGTCTGCACCAGGAGCTGCCAGAGGTCTTCACCAAGCTTCCCACATGACATCAGTGATCCCAGCATGTTCTTTAATCCCCTTTACCTCAGTCATCACCAGAAGCCCAATCTGCCCCATCTCTCACCTCCTCAGCCCTCCCTCCTTCCCAGTTAAGCCCTCTAGAACTCAAAATCTATCCTTTTCTTCTCCAGACGTTCCTTTTGGCAGGTAATATCCTGAAAACATGGAGAAAGCAAGACTTAACCTGAACTTTGAAGGCTGAAGCCAGTAATGCTGCTTTCACAGCATCCCTCAAGGGGAAGTTGTTTATACTCACATATTTAAGTCTATTGTTCAGCCAATATAAACAGGGATGACTATACTGCTGCTAAAATACCAAAACATCCCTGAACCAGGTGATAACTAGCCCCTTTCCTGGGAACTTCCTTTGATTAAGTGACTAAAGGGTTAATATCGAGGTTCACAGAAGGCTCCCAGGACTCCAGCCCAGGCTAAAGATCTGTACCTGCAGTACCCATTCCATTTAGTTGTAAATACTTTAAGTTAGACTCCTGCTTCCTTTCTGCAAATCCCCCAGCCAGAAGATCAAGTGTCTCTCCATTTATCTTCCAATTTCTCCCGATCCTCTCTCAAAAATCTTACCTGTTTTGAAGTTCATGTCATTAGACTTTCCACCTTTCATCCCTTCTTGCTGCCATATACCCATCTACTGCTGTTTCTTTTCATTCGCTGATTATGTAAGCACCTGGCTGTTTCCCCTCCCAAGCTCCTAACTGTCTTCATGTCTTCTGTCTCCTATATATATACAGTGAGGTCCCAGTTCCTAAAGCCCTTCACCTCTGATAGTGTTCTCTTTCACCTTGCCTCAGCCACCTGCTCTCATTGTCATAGCCTTTCATTTTAGCATCATTATTACTTGCACCAGCTCTGAGACTTCAGCTTCAAGCATCTTACATGTGAACACCTTCTCTTTTTCCAGCTTATCTACTCTGGTATTTCCATTCCAACATCCTCTTGGCATTATCTGGTTTTCCAATCCACTGGCAATTTCCACTACCAAGTTACATACTCTCTTCCTTTTCTGTCCAGCTTATGGTCAAGGTCCATCATTGTAAACTTTCCCTTGCAAGTACCCTTAGCTACCTTGCTCCTCTCTTTCTGCTTCTAACTTACCAGGCAAATCCTCAGGTTGATTAAGCCCAACTATCTGCCTGCTCCACAGCTCTACCTAAACAGCTAAAGAAACTGCCTGGAGAAAAAAACTGCATCTACAACTAGCTCAGTTAAATTTGTGGCTACAGGTCTCTAATGGACAATATATATTGACCAGCAATTCTATTAGTTCATTTCCCAGGATGTTTCAAAATAGCCATTTCACATCAGCTCTTTTCCCAGAACTGTTTAACCCTGTCCCACCACAACCTCATCACACATCACTGGGAAAGTAGAACCCATGAGGTAAGAACTTCATCTTCTCACCACCCAAACTAAGACCTCTCAGCCTCTCTATGCATTCTCTCTGCAGAGCTTCCTTCCTTTCTTCATTCATCTGTTCCTGAATGAAATGTCCCTGATCCCAGTGAAAACCAACCTCTTCATCTGTCCCTAAATCTCCCTTCCTGTCTCTTCAAGAATTATACTCCAGCAGGTATCCATCACTCTCGCCTGCCTTCATTAGTTTTTCCTCTCTAGTTATAATCATTCTATTAATATCATTTCCTCTCTACTTAAACTCATCCTATTACTCTCTGGTTCTAAGAAGCCCTGCCTTAGTCAGTAACTCCTTCCAGGAACTTTTCCATTGCTCTGCTTTTCTTCATGACACAATTACTTGAAAGAATTGTCTCTATGCACTGTCTCTACTTTCACAACTCAGTCCTATAGACTTTTAAAAAACATTTTAACCACTCCTTTTAAAAATACTTTGAACTTTTTTTTTGCTTTGGGACTTCCCTGTGGCACCAGACTCAGTAGTTGCGGGAGATGGGCTTAGTCACCCTGCCGCATGTGGGATCTTAGTTCCCCGACCAGGGATGGAACCCACGTCCCCTGCACTGGGAGGTGGATTTTAATCACTGCACCACCAGGAACGTCCTTAAGTTTAAGGATACCACACTCTCCTGGTTTCCCTCCTATCCACTGGCAACTCCTTCTCTTTCACATAATACAGTATTCCAATGGCCCTCTTCTCTACCTGCACACTCTTCACAGGTAATTCCATCCAGCATCAAATACAGCCTCTATGTAAATAATTTTAGCTCCTCATCTTCAGCCAAAACCCCTCCTAGAATCTCCAGATTCCATTTATCTGATTGTCCAACTTACATCCCCAGAGGAATGTCTAAGAAAACATCTCAAATTTAACACAGCCAAAACAGAACATCTTACCGCTTCAAGTACACAAATTGCTTCTCTCCCAAATCTCCCCTTCTTGGTTTTATGGTCCAGCAGCTCAGTTTAAAAATGTAAGCCTTTGTCTTGATTCCTGTTTCCTCTCTCCAGATAATTAATCTGCCAGAAAGTTCAGTCAACTAACTCAACTGCAAAGACAAATCTTAAATCCATGCACTTCTTTCCATCTTTAACACATGCTTGTCTATACAACTGTAATACCTTAGTTAGGCTACTAAAATAGTCTCTTAATTAGAGTACCGCTTCCAATCTTCCCTCTCCCACCTACTACAATCCAATCCATTTTGTGCACCCAGATCAGTCTTTGACAGCACCCATGCTCAGTGGGAACAGTAACACCTACAAGAGACAAAGTTGGTTCTTGAGGGATGGGGGGAGACAAAGAAAAATCTTAACATATTACAATGAGTGTGGTCCTCCAAAGCTCAACTTTGACCAACAAAATCTTATTTTTTAATATTTAAGGAATACACTCTTGCTGGAGAAGGAAATGGCAACCCACTCCAGTACTCCTGCCTAGAGAATTCTCTGGACAGAGGAGCCTGGTTGCCTGGCTGCCGTCTATGGGGTCACACAGAGTCAGACGCTACTGAAGCAAATTAGCAGCAGCAGCAGCAGCAGAGAAAAATAAATTTAAAATTTTAATTAACTAACTCCAACTTAACTTTGCTTCTTGGAATGATATAATGGGAAAAAAAAAAGTTGAGAGACACTGTTTTATAGCAAAACCATAATATTTCATTTACCAGCACATAATCCTCCAATGGCTTGTACAACCTTAGAGTGAAATCTAAATATTTTATCTCGGCTTGTACAGCTCTATAAGATCTGACCCTTGCCTACTTTTTAAAGCTTCTCTTAGACACTATGGTAGGTTGAATTTGTTGTTGTTTAGTTGCTAAGTCATGTCCAACTCTCTTGCGACTCCACGGACTGTAGCCCACCAGGCTCCTCCGTCCATGGGATCTCCCAGGCAAGAATAGTGGGTTGCCACCTTCTTCTCCATGGGATCTTCCCAACCCAGGAATTGAACCTGCTTCTCCTGCATTGGCAGGGGGAGCCACCAGGGAAGCCCCTATTGGCACTGAAAAGATGTCACATCCTATATCCTGGTACCCATGAGTTATCTTACATAACAACAACAACAAAAAGACTATGCAAATGTGATTAAATAAAGGCTCTTAAGTGGGGAGATTATCCTGAATTATCAGAGTGGGCCCCAAATGCAATCTCATATATTCTTATAAGAGGGAAGCCAAAGGGAGATTTGACACACACAGAAGAGAAGAAAGGCAGTATGACCACAGAGGTGAAGACTGGAGTAATGTAGCCTAAAGCTCATGAATGCTGGGAGTCACGAGCAGCTGAAAGAAGCAAGGAATAGCTTCTCCCTTCGCGCCTCAGAAGGGAGCATAGTGACTGGACTTCTGGCCTCCTGAACTAAGACAGCATACATTTCTCTTGTTTTAAGCCACCAAGTTTGTAGTAGTATGTTTAACAGCCACAGAAAACTAATACAGATACCTCTCCCTCTCACTAAGTTCTGGCTATATTTACCTTCTCCTGCCCATCAGATTCATCAAGAATACAGTTAGGGTTTTGGCACCGGCTGTCTCCTCTGCCTGGAATGCTTAGCTCATCTCTATACAAATCGGCTTCTGCTCACTCAGGGCCGGGCTCAAATGTCAGCTCCTCAGAGGCCTTCCCAAACCATCCAAATCCAAAATAATCATATAGCTTCCATCAGCTCATATGTCTCATCTTTATTTAATCATTATTATTTCTTTCCTCCACTCCCTAGAATGTTGTTGGGGCTCAGGACAGGCCATCTCCAGAACATGTATAATGGCATATTGATTATTTTGGATTCAAGTTACTTAAATGGTGAATGCAACAGGGACAGTGTAACTTTCCCTTTTGTCTCCCTAAAAAATAAATAAATAAATCTCATGAGGGATTTATTTCTTGCTTTCAGGAGAGGTACACTCCTTACATCTAGAGGTAGGACACCCTTTTGGACAGAGATAGGAATTTGGGCAGAGATTCCTATGTGAATAAACCTTCTTACTTCTTTAGTACTACCTCAGGCCCAAACTGTTTAGGTTCCTTACTAATTGAGCATCAAAACCTAAATATCTTTGCCCTGTTGATTTCTCACAAATTTATTGTTTCTTTGTCTAAAATGTATAAAAGCTGCCTGCTTTGGCCACTTCTTAGGTCCCATTTCAATGAGACCTCTGTATGCGCAAATTAAAATTTATCTCCTGTTAATATCTTATGTCAATTTTATTATTAGTCCAGCCACAAGAACTCTAGAGATGCAAACTCTACCAGAGAAGAGACTGTATCTGTTTTGTATACCAATATACTTTTATTTATTTATTTTTTTTTTTTCTTTTTTTGGACCCCCCACCCTCCTCCCTCCCCATCCCATCCCTCTGGGTCATCCCATTGCCCCGGCCCTGAGCCCTTGTCTCATGTATCGAACATGGAATGGTGTTCTGTTTCACATATGATAATATACATGTTTCAATGCTATTCTCCCAGAACGTCCCACCCTCACCTTCTCCCTCAGAGTCCATAAAATTGTTCTATGCATCTGTGTCTCTTATTCTGTCTCGCATATAGGGTTATCGTTACCATCTTTCAAATTCCATATATATATGCATTAGTATACTGTATTGGTGTTTTTCTTTCTGGCTTACTTCACTCTGTATAATGGGCTCCAGTTTCATCCATCTCAGTAGAACCGATTCAAATGTATTTTTTTAATGGCTGAGTAATATTCCATTGTGTATATGTACCACAGCTTCCTTATCCATTCGTCTGCTGATGGACATCTAGGTTGCTTCCATGTCCTGGCTATTGTAAACAGTGCTGTGATGAACATTGGGGTACACGCGTCTCTTTCAATTCTGGTTTCCTCGGTGTATATGTCCAGCAGTGGGATTGCTGGGTCATATGGCAGTTCTATTCCCAGTTTTTTAAGGAATCTCCACACTGTTCTCCATAGTGGCTGTACCAATATACTTTTAATTTGTAGAAAAATGCCTGGCACATAGTAGGTGACTGATAACGAATGAATGGATGATATAGGTGGGAGAAAGGATAGTGGTGCTCTTCAATGAGAGGATAAACAGCACGAGAGAGGAGTGGTAAAGAGGAATTATCAGTCTTGTCTGGACTGTGGGACATCCAAGTGACATATCCAAGTGGGACATCTATTGAGTCTGAACCCAGGGAAGAGGTCTGGCTGAGGATGCTGACTTGAAATTATTGAAATCAAATATACAGATGTACTCGATAGTACAGAGAAAATCTACAATAAGAAGACAGTGAACTAAGAACAGACCCTGGGAACTACAACATATCAAGCAGAAGGACCTACAAAGAGACCCATAAGGACCAGTCCAAACAGAGAACCAAGTGTCATGGTAGCCTAGTGAAAGTTCAGTTTCACAAAGGAGGAAATCAGCAGAATCACAAATATTTCAAGCAATAAGATCCCATGTATTTGCCAGTCAGTAAGACACCAGCAATCGTAAAAAGAACAGATTCCTGTGAGGTAGAGCCAAATTTTTAACAGTTGTGGGGTGAATGGAAGATAAGGAGATAGAAAAATGACATAAAACACTTTCAGGAAGCATAGCTTGAAAGAAAGGAGAGAATGAGCACAAGCAGGAGGGGAGGGCAGGTTGGAGGAATGAATAATTTGGGGTTTTGGTCTTTTTATTACTGTGATGGGAGAATCCTGAACATTCTTGTAAATATTTAAAATGCAGGTAAGGGACTTCCCTGGAGGTCCAGTGGTCATGACACTGCGCTGCCAGTGCAGAGGGCATGGGTTCAATCCCTGGTCGGGGAACTAAGATCCCGCATGGTCCTCGGCGTGGCCAATATTAGAGAAAATAATAATAATAACAATACAAAACAAAATAAAAGGCAAGTGAGCATGGAGAAATTTCACAGAGTAAGCTAGCTTCAGAAATGGGGGATCCAGAACATTGGGGAAAGCATAAACTCTGGGAAACTCTATGTTGGTTGTTAATGATAGAATTAATGGATTCAAATACAGGGAAGATGTGGAAAGGAGGACAAAATTTTAAGAGTGGACGTGATATCTCTGTGTTCTCAGTATAACAGGAGGCAAGGACACTGTATTGGAGACAGCTAACTCTTTACCAAAAACCCACAGTCTCTTCCTCTCCCAGCCAGACTACACTTGCCAGTCTCCGTTCATTCATAAGTGTGACTGTGCACCTAATTTCTGGCTGATGCTACGCGAGTGGAACTGTTACCTTCATTTCAAGACTAAGTATTTAGAGAGTGAATAGGCTTCTTCTCTTTTAGAGAAGCTGAAGACAGTTGAAAACACAGCCCTAAGGGACAGTAGAATCACAAAATGAAAAGGTCCAGGGTGCCTGAGTCATCAATTAGAGGAAAGTCCCCCAACCAAGACTATGACATGATTGAGAAATAAACATCTGTTGTGTCTGTGCTTTTATCTATTTTCAAATCTGTCAGAACAGTTTAGTCTGTTCTAACCACTAACGATCATCTTCTGGTAAGGAAATGCACAGTGGGGTAAGAGGCTCAAAGAAAATAGAAAATATGGGAGGTCTGGGAAAATTATGGGGAAAAACCATAAAAGGCGCTGTCTAGAAACAGGTAAAGATAAGAGAACTGACCTGTGGCTAAAACTAGAGAACATAAATTTGTGGGTGCCTCCAGTTTGCACGACTATGTTCATTTTCCTAAGAGCATCTTACAAACTTAGGCGTAGAAGCAGAAAAAGTAGACTGATATCAAGTTGCAGGTTGTTTCCACAGCCATTAAGACTAAAAAGGATTTAATAATGTCCCTGATGCTGGGAAGAACTGCGCACAGGAAGAGAAGGGGACAACAGAGGATGCGATGGTTGGATGGCATCACCAATTCAATGGACGTGAGTTTGAGCAAACTCCAGGAGATAGTGAAGGATAGGGGAAGCCTGGCATGCTGTGGTCCATGGGGTCTCAAAGAGTCAGACACAACTTAGTGACTGAACAACAACAACGTCACAGTTCCTAGAAGAAAAATCAAAAGGAATATTGTCTCAGGCAGACATACTGTGTTATGCATTCAATGTCTGAACAAGTTCAGCATCACTGGCAGAAAATGTTGAACCACAGCATCAACTATTAGGAAGTACAAAAGGCAAAGTTCAGTGAGTCGAGAAGGGGAATCCAAGGTAGCAAAAAAGCAGGAAATATATTACAGAAATGTAAGCGGGACTATCTCTTGAGTCTATTATTTTCTTTACACAGTTTTCAAGGGAGTTTCTGTCTGACCAGAACATTGCCGTGGCTTTGAGTGAGTCACTTACGTTCTTTGGAACTCGGTTTCCTCATTGATGTAACAGAGTTCACTACTGATGTATGAAGTAATGTGTGCAAAGTGCTTAGCATAGGGCCTAGAAAAGGGTGATTGCTCCAAATGATACTTAACATTACTATTTATTATCAGTAATAAAAAGACAGAGTTGGGTTAGATCTTTAACCCCCTTTCTATGTTAAAATTCTGTGAATCTATATTTTTTTAGATAAATGTCACAGTTCCTTGGATAGCGGAAAGACTAAGATAATGAAAGAGAGAAATGAAAAGATATCTATTTTAGCAGATCTTATGTGCACAAGCCAGGAGGGAGATACAGAGAATGTAGTATCCTCTCACTGTGAATGCTACATCTGGAGAGGCTGCAAGGACATCCCAAACTCTGGAAGTAAGAGGAACAGTTAAACCAGGTCCAGTGGAGAACAGAGCCCATGTGTTCTCCCCTTGGAAGACACGACAAGAGCAATAAAAATACCTCTCTCTTTTATGGTTTTAAATTCATGCAGTACTGTCACCTTATTTTACAGAGGAAGATATTGACAGGTGCAGAGAACGACCAAAGCCACAGGTAGGTGGCTATAATGTGACTTCAGGGATGCACAGAACTAAACACCACCGCCCAAAAGCTCATTCTACCTATCCTACATAAATGGTTTCAAAGTTCTGTCCCCTTAGAATCCAGAGACTTTGGAAATAGTGACAAGCTAATTTTTATCAATCTGCTTCCCTGGTGGCTCAGTGGTAAAGAATCCGCCTGCCAATATAGAAGATGCGGGTTCAATCCCTGAGTCGGGCAGATCTCCTGGAGAAGGGAATGGCGATCCACTCCAGAATTCTTCCCTGGCAAATTCCCATGGACAGAGGAGCCTGGTAGGCTACAATCCATGGGGTCACAAAGTAGGACATGACTTAGCAACTAGAAACAACAATTTTATCAATCTTCTTGTTATAAATTAAATTTCTGGACTCTTTCTTAAAAGAGACTGGATTAGTTGGGCAGGTGGAGAAGAAGGGAGAAGTTAGTGAAGAGAAAGGAGCCCTAAGGGCCCTGACAAAGGTGACTCTTCAGTGGTTAGTATATAACCTTCCCATTTGCAGATTCCTCCCCTGATGTTCTTCACAGATTGCTTTTATAACTTTGGTTCAAATTCAGCAATTTCTCTTTCCTGCTCCTAAAACTAAAATCCTTTAGATACAAAAACTGCCAAAATGCGTAAAGAGGATGCCTGAGAAAAAGCTAAAGATTCCACTTAACTCATTATCTGAAATGTATCTGCCTGTGTGTCACCTGCTGTCCAATCACACCCCACTCATTTCTATCACTTACTCTTGGTAATTAAGGGATGAGTGAATTATGAGTCAATCATTAATTCAACAACTATTTACTAGGTGTCCCCCTAGTAAAGGTGTCCCCTTTCCAAATACATGCAAGGACTTGGGTTGAGCACGTGAGGGCTATAAAATTGTGTAGGATCCAGCCCTTGCTCTGCAAGACCTTCTGCAGGAAAGGAAGTGATGCATGTTTTCAAATAATCACTAAACACAGGAGTAAAGGAGATACTTAAGAGTGGCATTAAAAGAGTAGTTGAAGGGTTTAGGACATGTACAAAGCACTTCTGCTTGGGGCAGTGAGGGAAAGCATCACAAACTGGTAGCCTTTGGCCAGAACATCAAGAACTGCTAGGATTTCAAACAGGTGAAGTGGAAGGAAGAGCGTTAGCATTAGGGGCAGCACTAGGATTAAAACACATCTAGGGAATTCCGCATTGTTTCACAGAGAAAAGAGGGGAAGAACTTCAATAATGGAGCAAGACTAGAAAGGCCCATGAATTCGAAGACAAATATTTAGAATTGAACGCAACAGAGCAAAGTGATCCACGGAAGGGTGGAGCAAGCGGTGATATGATCAAAGCAGTTTGGTTATTACCAGAGTGACACAAGACTTCCTTTCTTTATTCAGTAGAAACCAAAGGAAAACAACTTTTGAGAACCTAGTACTCTGAGCCGCACTGTTTTTATCACTTTCCAAATACATTTAGAAGTTTATTGTGTCTTATTGAAACTCAGAAAATCCTAATCAAAATTTTCCTAAAATGTTTACCTTGAACATCAACTTCTGTTCCTATTGAGAATAACCAATCAGAGTTAGCCAGCACTGGTGCATATAAGGCAGAGTGATACTTCTTTCTAAGCATGTCACCCACAGTCATCCTCATAGGCCATGTCATTTGACAGTAGTAGCTTCCAGAAATCTCATTTTCAGAAACAGTTTATCTGTTATAATTCGTGGGGTTTGAAGCACATAGGTGGATAATCAAACATGGAATTCCACAGAAGACATATCACTATTTAAAGAATATAAGGAAGGCTAGAAACATCTAAATGAAACAGTTGTTGCTCATCCATTAATAGTATCTGACTGTTACAGAATAAAGTACATTAGTAATCACTTCATTTTGTCAGAAAAAAGTAAAAGATAGCCCCAAGTAATTAAGTTTTGTTAACACATTTTGTCATAATAAATTTTAACTTAGGAGAGCAACAATTCAATTAATTTTTCCCAGTAATTTTAACGAACTAATAGAAACAGAGCTTGATCGAATTAAAATCAGAAACCGTGTTTTGTCTGCTGCATGAATCAGAAATCTTATTTTGAAAGAATCAACATAAAATTGTCAACTGAAAAATAGAAAACAAGAATACAGAAATTATGTAGGAAGAAATATTCAACCGAAAGAACTAGTAAGAACTGCCAGCAAAAGAGGAAAATCTTGGAAAAAAAGAAAAAAGAAACGCATTTATGTCAGGACACAAAATTAGAGTTCTGGACAAACTCTGACCACAAACATCTTTAGGTATTCAAACCATCTGCTCCTCATTCTTCCTTTTCCTAAAATGTTCCTGAGATCAATCTCTGGTCAGGGAATATAGGAAGAGGTCTGAAGTTATTAGAGATTTCCTGGCTTGTAGCCATGCTGGCCTTTGTCTCTCTCACTTGGAATTGAATCTGATCATCTCTCCCTCCTACATTTCTTTCTCTCATCATGTCAACAACTATAAAACAAGGAAACACACAACATGCCCTTTATTACATTCTGCTTTCTCTATAAAACAACTTCCAAGTTTCCTTCTTAACTCCAGGTGATGAGCCGTGATACAACTTCCTGAGTATTTTGAAGAGTATTTAAAACCACTTTCATTACACCATCTTAGTTCCATTCCATCCCTCCTTATCTCCCAAAATAACAATCTAAAATCAGCCAGTGTGGGGGTCCCAAACTTAATAACTAATAATTTCCCCCAAAACTTCAGATGAAAACGATATCCTATTGTACACAACTGGATAGAGTAACAGAGAGGCCATTTGACACTTTTTTTTTTAAAGCAAGCATGTTAGAAGTGGCAAGAGTGAAGACTTCTTCTAATTTTTAACTTGAATTCTGGGCTTTAAAACTTCAGACACACAGTGAAAAGTATTATTTAGTTCACATACAGAATGTAGGTTTCTATATGCTTTTCCATAGAAAGTTTATTTTTGAAAGCATATGATTGTGTTGGCTTTTTTAATACACTGAAGTACAAAATAGCAAACATTCTTAAACAAAGATGATCTGCTGTAATCTTCAAGAAACTCTAAGTCTCTTTGTTGCTGAAGCGACCTTCTCTTCACCACAAAATGATCTCCAACTACTTGAGACCATGTTAACCTCTCCCTTCCATAACCGCAACAGTTACAGCCAACATTCTACCATGGGGTACAGACTAGGCAAGATCTTATGTTGGTCTTTAACTGTTTGGCATTTGTACGTTTTACCTTGTTGAATGAATTCTCACCTTATCAAAATCAGGATGACCATACTTTTTCTTTACCTAGGACTTGTAATACTACACAAAGCTACAGAAAATATCATTTAAGAAGTCAAGCTTTACAGATATTCAATTTCTAATGCTCTTGCTGCTGCTGCTGCTAAGTCGCTTCAGTCGTGTCCGACTCTGTGCCACCCCATAGACGGCAGCCCACCAGGCTTCCCTGTCCCTGGGCTTCTCCAGGCAAGAACACTGGAGTGGGTTGCCATTTCCTTCTCCAATGCATGAAAGTGAAAAGTGAAAGTGAAGTCGCTCAGTCGTGTCCGACTCAGCGACCCCATGGACTGCAGCCTACCAGGCTCCTCCGTCCATGGGATTTTCCAGGCAAGAGGACTAGAGTGGGGTGCCATTTCCTTCTCCGTCTAATGCTCTTACTAAAATGTTATTTCTGCACTTAGGACAACCTAGTGAGTCTGGCTGTTGACAAGAAGACAGAATAAAGTTTTGGAAAACCTGAGCTGAAATTTTATCACATTAAAAATATAGAGGAGAAATTAGATAATAATCTGGAAATTGTTTCCCTTCTGTCATAACCATAGCTGCCATTAACCTCCCCTTCCCCCCACCTCCATCAGACACACCAAATTTATGGGGGAAAGCCTAGATAATTTATTCACAACATGTAAAAGCTAAATTATCCAACTAACTGCATTTTTTATCCAAGTGATCCTCTTTTGAATATAAAAAAGTAAAACATGTAAGAAAGAAGAAAGCAGTATTTTGAAGTCTACTAACAAGAACATCAGTAGTGATTTTATCTGTATGATATCACATATTACCTACATTTTGTCAGTGAGACAACTGAGGCTCAGTGAAGTTGAATAGTTTACCTAAGGCCAAAATTTCTGGGGTTTTTTCCCCTACTAGATCCAGCTAGAGTTTGTCCCACAGTTCAGTCACTCAATGAGAAAACATTTATTGAGCCTTTATCATAAGCTAGTCATCACTCTAGGTATTAGAAATACAAAGGTGTGTGAGACAGACCAAGCACTCTCACAGAACTTACATTCTAGTGATGAAAGAGGAAAACTTATACCCAAATAGGATAATCTGAGAATTATAATTGTTTATCAATATGACTTATGTACAATAATAGTCAAATATTCTAAATATCTATGGGATTAAATAGTTACAAAAACAAAGAGGGGGAGACACTGACCACTGGTAATACTGTGGCCCTCTCGTCAATTACTGAGCTAAACTACTGCATCTTTTAATAAATCAGGAGAGAGAAGGAAGCAGAGTATTTAAACTGCTCACAATGTCCTTTGAAAACAAAGTGACTATGTGAGATATAAGAATGGGCAGCTCCAACAGTGCTGGTTCTCAAACCCCAAATTCCATCTTTATCCATTATTACTAAGGTACAGATGCATTATTTGAAGAGTTGATTTGGAAAAATCAAGGGAGTGTTGTAATTTGACATAATCCTATGAGAAACACAGGAGGGTTTCAACATCCTCATCGTAAGACTCCCCCTCACTGCACATGATACCCCTTGAGCAATGGCATCCAGCACTCAGTCCCAGTCCGTGGCCAGCAAGAACTCTGGCGCTCATACACTATGGAGTGCTCAGCAGTTATCAGGAAGTGCCCGGCCCCAATGTGGTGGTTCCCCTTACCCTCCACCCTTCAAAACTTCACTTCTATTAAACTTGGGAACATATGCAAAATTCTGTTTTGTTTTTAGCAATGAGGACTCAGTGGAACTCTCCCATCCCCAACCTATTCATACAAGGATAAAAGTCGACTAAATTACCATTTCTATAGCTGCCCCTACCCCCTCCCATGATATTTATAGTGTTGTATAATGTGGATTGACCCCTGTCACTAAGATATAGTGAGAATTTGCATTTGTAAATTACTTCGGAACTCCTGAGGACAGTTGCTGGAGTGAAGGCTCCTTTTCAGAAGGTGGAAGTCAGTCTAGAGACCAAGAGCTAAGATCAGCACTTCATTCACAGGGCTACACCTTCCTGCCAAAACACCCTGCAAATCTATTTTTACTCGTAAGTTACTACTACCTGGGAGTGGGGGCTGTTTCAAGTTCATCAGTGTACACCTTCTATTTCCTCCGAGAACTGTCACACTCCAGCAGCTAAGATCTCAAAGAAGCCTCAGTTCCCTTCTAGAATCTCTCACTCTCTTGCTTCAGAGAGGAGCAACAGATCTTCTTATCAGACGAGCGGCATCCACAAACCAAAAGTTTGCAGCAAACTTTCAATAAGATACTAACCCTCACCCAAAAGTACTACCACTTAACCACCCTCCAAAATGTATATAGCTAAACCCCATAGGAACGAGCCCACGTTCTGTCGGTGGGGAAAAATTTTAAATCTTTCCCCAGATTCCGCCACCCACCCCAACACCGACTCCATCGGGTCAGAGAGGGACCACTCCCCGCTCTAACCAGAGGGCGGGGGAGGGGGTAGGGGGTCTCCCAGGAAGCACACACCTGAGATTGATCCTCTCGCACGAGGAAAGAGAGGGCAGGAGCACGGGTTCCTCCGGCCGGGGCGGAGTCTCTGCCTCCCCCGAATCAGAGTCTCGGCCCTGGTACTCCCGGCGAGGCGCGCCGGGATGTCACCCCCGGGCAGGCAGGGCGAGTGTAACCCGACGCGCCCAGCGCCGCCGCACCCACGCCTCCCGGACAACTTGCTCCTCCCGCTCCTCCTCCCGCTCCCCGCCCCGAGGGCCGCCCCGGCGGCTTGGCCGCCACATCCAGTCGTAGACCTCACGCCCAGGCTCCTCTGGCCCTGCAGGGAAATACGGAAGTGGAGGCGGGGGACCCTGCCGTGAAAGAGATGGGGGCGGGGAAGCGTTGCGAACCAGAAGGCGGAGAACGATCAAGGTCTCCGCCTCCCAGTGAACGTGACTAGACGGGGACTCGGGGGACGCAGGGCCAGCCTGATCGGGCCGCGGCGCGGCGGATCCCTGGCCCTGGCCCCGAGCTGCGGGTTCTACCCTGCGTCCTCGCCTGGCCACACTCAAGACCCTCGGCCCAACCTCAGGTGGGCTAGGCCCGGGGAAGACGGTGGAGGTGTCGGATTTCCTCTACCCTCCCCCTTGCGGGCCGCTCTCTCCACCTGCCCGAGAGACAGGCGACACTCTGGCGGGGCTGGCATACCTGATTTCTTGTTTCCGGCCTGAAACTGGCTTCCCCTACTCGGCAGGCAGGCTTCCTTGGGCCTAGAGACGCGTCTGGGAGGCTGTAGGACCCCTGGGACCGGCCTACAGAGCCCAAAGCCTTGCCCCGGCGCGCCCGGCCTCCTGACCCCAGCCTGAATGTCAGCGAGGAGACGTACAGGGAAGATCAAGTCCAAGCATGAGGGGGTGGGATGCTGAGCACCCGCTCCTCTGGCCCAGTCTCGTACAGGTGGGGGGAGGGGAGAGCCCGGACAGCAGAGCAGCAGGCTTCCTGGTTGCACCCCCAAACCCGACCTTGCCCACTGAGCATGCCCAGCTCACTAGCTGGAATTGCAAGGGCTAGGCGAGGCCAAGGGGGCCCAAGGAAGGGGCAGATGGGGTTCTAATGGATCCACTTCTTTAAGGTCTTTCCTCGGAAGGTCTCTGGGAGCTTTACACATACCTTTTCTACAGTGGCATTGCAAAATACCCAGGGAACAACTGGAAAGGCCTTTCCAAAAAAGGCACCCAAATTAGTTTGAATCAAAATCGCGGGGGTGGGTTTTTTCAGCCAATTACTTATTAACTCACTTACTAATTTCTTTAAATACCAAAGAATTATAATTGACCCAGAGGAATATGTAGACTTACTGGGTCCCACACTTGTAGTAACAGGAAACCAGCCTACCCAATAGGTAGTCTTTCCAGCGGAACAGTGGTTCTCAGCCTTGGATACACATTGCAATGAGGGATGGGTGGTGGTGGTGATTTAGTCCTCTAAGTCGTGTCTGACTCTTGCGACCCCATGGACTGAAGCCCAACAGACTCCTCTGTCCACGGGATTTCCCAGGCAAGAACACTGGAGTGGGTTGCCATGTCCTTCCCCAGGGGATCTTCCCAGTCCAGGGATGGAGCTCTTTCTCGTGGGTTTCCTGGATTGCAGGTGGATTCTTTACTGCTGAGCCACTAGGGCAGCCCTGGGGCGGGTAGGGGGCTGTTAAGTAGTCAATGCCAGGTTCCCATACCCACACCAATTGAATCAGTCTGTGGATGGAACCTGGAAATTTCTCTATTTTGAAACTGTTGGTCTCAGAGTGTAACTGGGGGAGCCAGCATCTCCAGAGAACTTGATAGAAATGCAGATTCTCAGAGTCACTCCATACCACCTGATTCTTAAACTACTGGGATCAGGAACTGAACTTTGAACAAGCCCTTCAAGTGAGTCAGATGCACACTACTGCTTGAGAACTATTGTTGAAAGCCACCCAACCTCCAGATGATTCAGGTGAGTACCCAAGCAGGGTTGAAAACCTCTGTAATAGACCCTTGCTCTCTCATTTTTTCAAATCCTAAACATTTGTCTAGAACAACAACATGATACACAGAAAAGGAAAAATCTGGTTGAATTGAGGTGCCATTAGTAGGATTTATTTCCTACTAATTCTCCCAGGATAGTTCACTGCTTGGAAAATGAAGACCACCTACTATTATTCACTTTTGTACCTAGCACAGTGCCTATAACATAATAGATGTTTGATAATTGTTCACTGATATGAAATGAATGCTCAGGTGAACAGTTTGTTCTGAGCCCTGTTACCTCTAGTATTTATGTTCCCCACAAGTCCTGGTCACCTTGCTAGCTAACAAGCCAGCAGGGATTCAGTTCTCATCAGTAACCCATGACTATCCATGATGGTCTGATCCAAGTCAGACCCTGAGAGAATAGGATATGGGAGGAGGTAGACAATTTTGGGGCTTCCCTGATGGCTCAGTAGTAAAGCATCTTCCCACAATGCAGGAGACCATCTTCAATGGTTCGATCCCTGGGTCTGGAAAATTCCCTCAGAGAAGGAAGTGGCAACCCACTCCAGTATTCTTGCCTGGGAAATCCCAGGGACTTAAGAGCCTGCTGGGCTACATCCATGGGGTGGCAAAGAGTTGGACGTGACTTAGTGACTAAACCACCACCACCAGAGAATTTTGAGGTGAGAAAACTCAGAAGCCTCGGAAGGTTGGGGCCCAAAGCAATCAAAGGAAAGCAGGACCCTAGGCATCAGTGGAATTCAGGAAAGGCATCAAATGAAAAAGTGTGTATGGGAGGAGTTAGGAGAGGAGAGGTAAAAAGGTAACGTGATAAGCATTCAGCTTACTCTGGATCTTCTTTTTCTAAACAACCCACCTCAGCCCTCTTCTTCCCCCAACCCACCTCAGCCCTCTTCTTCCCCATGCTCCATACACTTCTAAACTCAGTAGCAGCCTTGACAAAAAAATTAATTAAAAACTGTTGTAAAATAATTACTTCCAATTACTGCATCAAAACATAGCTGATTTGTAGTTTTTCAACATAAATTAGGCATCCACTTTTATTCAAGGCAAAAGTGGTTAAAAAAAAAATTTAATCCTTAAAGATAACACTGAAAGTGAAGTGTTAGTCACTCAGTCATATCCAACTCTTTGTGAACCAATGGACAGTAGCCCACTAGGCTCCTCTGTCTATGGAATTCTCCAGGCAAGAATATTGGAGTGGGTTGCCATTCCCTTCTCCAGGAGACCTTCCTGACCCAGGGATCGAACCCTGGTCTCCTGCTTTGCAGGCAGATTCTTTACCTTCTGAGCCACATGCACTAGATAATTTCCAAATGCAGAGTTTTATGATCTTTCTGCTTTAAGACTGACAGACTTACAGAATCAAAAATTATTCCCTATTTACTCCATCAGTATCTTCTAGAAGGAATAAAGTATAAAAATAATTTTTTCCTTTTAGCTTTAAACATAATGCTTTAAAACTTAGGTTACTATTTATGAGTACTTAAAGTAGCTTTCCACCTCTCTATCTCTGCCCCTGTGTCTTCTTTATTATGATAAGAATTCCCCTGAAAGAATTTGGCTGCTGATTGTGGTATCTAATACAATGTAATTTCCCATATGCCTAAGCAATTTCGTTTCATTTTTAAGATAATTTTGTGGGGAGGAAGGCAATAATCATTCATCTAAGAATTACTCTTCAGAATTAAGTATTAAGCTAGATACACAAACAATACTTAAAAGCAAAAACATCTTTCCTACACACATACACTTGCTACAGCTTCTCATGGAATTAAAACCAAACAAACACGTTGAGGGTTAAAAAGGGAGAAAACTGAGAGTGTAAGAGGGTGTAACACTTAGAACTAAATTTAAAAACATGAAGTAATTATTTCAGCAGAAGGCAATCTACTGATCTGACCAGTACTTCAGGAGAATTAGAGTCTTAAGTGTTCCTCCTTGTCATCATAAACATGACTCAGCATTTGGAATGAGACTATGTTTACTGTCTTTCAGATTGAAGGTGTCAAGTAACTTTAATGCCACCTCTTTCCTCCTGTGCCTGTGAAAACTTCAGGACTATCACCGGTTTTCAGGCTCACTTAGCTACCGAAATTTGAAAAGCTTTTCTCTTTTCATTCCTTCCTATCCAAACAAAACCTAAATTTGCCTGCCACTAATTTATCTTGCTTTTATAGTGTTGTCAGGTAAATCTGGGTTATTCTTTATATTCTAGTGTAACAATACAAGCAAGAAGTTCTTCCCTTCCTCAGTCGGCTGCTTAGACAACTTAAACCCAACTGCTGGGGGTGACCTTTCTCTAGTATGGGGAAGCTTCCATTGGTGATTCTGTTACATACCTTTTATGACCATTCATCACCTGCTCAAGGTCAACTCTTTTAGTCCCTGCCCATTTCTGGAGAGGAACACACTTTCTGCTAGTGTTCATTGGTTACCAAAGCTCATAATAAAATTTATGGACTATAAGGATTGAATGGGGCCATTGTTGTTCAGTCGCTCGGTCGTTTCCAACTCTGTGTGACCCCATGGATTGCAGCACGCCAGGCTTCTCTGTCCTTTACTATCTCCCAGAGTTTTCTCAAACTCATGCCCATTGAGTCAATGATGCTATCTTATCACCTCATCCACTGTCACTCCTTCTCTTCCTTTCCTCAATCTTTGCCGGCATCAGGGTCTTTTCCAGTGAGTTGGTTCTCCATATCAGGTGGCTGAAGGATTGGAGCTTCAGCTTCAGTACTTTGCCCATCTGATGCTTCCAGGTGGCTCAGTGGTAAAGAATCCACCTGCCAATGCAGGAGACCCCAGAGATGCAGATTTGATCCTTGGGTCAGGAAGATCCCCTGGAGTACGAAATGGCTACCTACTCCAGTATTCTTGAAGGGAAATCCCATGGACAGAGAAGCCTGGCAGGCTGCAGTCCACGAGGTCAAAAAGAGTCAGACACTACTGAGCAACTGAGCCTAGTACATAAGACAGTATATGAAAACAAACACTTTCAGCACAATATATTAATAACTCTAAACAGGGACTTCAAAGCTCTGTGTTGGGATGGAGCATACAGGTATTCCTGGGAGCATCTCTTGCAGAGAAAGTAGCAGTTTACTTCTAAGACAAGAGGGAATAAGATTAAAGGCCTAGAAATATGAAAAGGCCTAGGGTTTTCTGGGAAATGCGGTCATATAAAATCTGAGGGAGAAGGTATTGGCAGATGCAGTTAGATTGATAATCAGAACCTGGGTCATACAAAGTCATACAAAGGAAAGGGGCCATAAATATTATTAACTCTCAGATTTTTGTTTTAAAAATGATAAAACCAAGGCTCGGAGTAATTAAGTATTTTGCCTAAAGTTACAGAGTTGTTCAGTCATGTCCAACTCTTTGTGACCCCGTGGACTGCAGCACGCCAGGCTTCCCTGTCCTTCACCATCTCCTGGAGCTTGTTCAAACTCATGTCCATTGAGTCAATGATGCCAGAGTTAGCCTAACATTAATGCATGTAGTACATATGCCCTCCATCAAATCTGACTCTTTGTGACTCCATGGACTGTAGCCCGCCAGGTCCTCTGTCCATGTGATTTTCTAGGCAAGAATACTGGAGTGGGTTGCCATTTCCTTCTCCAGCGGATCTTCCCAACCCAGGGATTGAACCCACGTCTCTTGTGTTTCCTGCATTGGCAGACAGATTCTTGACCACTAAGCCACCTGGGAAGCCCCAGCCTAACATAGTGTTAAGACTAAAATGAGAAACTGCTTGGTGCAGAGAACAGTGTAGGAGCTTCAAATCTATCCTTTTCTAAGTTCTTTAACCTCTAACTTCCCAGAGCCTCTGTTTCCTCATCCGGGAGGATGTTAATAGCACACATTCAATACTACTTAACTCTCTTTCAGGCACTAGTCTTAACAAAGTACTTGTAATCACTAATCCTCAGAATAACTATAAGTTTTTTGGTTTCTTGGCTTTGTTTTTACAAACAGGGAAATTGAGGCATACAATGCTAAGTAACATGCCCAACATAACACAGCTAGCAACAGCCATACTGGGATTGAATAGGATAATATATGTAAAATGCCTGACATATTAGGCTGTCTATAAAACTATCACCAATGTTGTTTCCCTTCCCTGAAGCCCACACAGTCTGACTCGTGGTCCAATATTGGGCCAAGACACTTTTGTTCTGAGCTTTGAACGCTATGTATACTCACATCTTTTTTTTCCATTCTATTATTTTAGTAGTTTACATAATTTGGGAACACTATTAATATATTCACCTAATAATCTTAATCATTGTTAACAATAGTTACAAATTAATAAGATAATCAAACATTGAACAAAGACTACAAGTTTACTACTTAACAAAAGAAAAGACTACTATAGAGTTTCTAGAAGATTAGCACAATCTGTCCAGAAAAATCTTAAAACAAATTCTTGATCTGGACTGGTCCAGTACCTTTGAGGCTTGGATATTAGACCAGGTCATTTATCATTTAGTTGGTCTCCACCTCTTTGTTACTTGAATTCTTAAGAGTAGAATTATAGATATCTAATATCTAACAGAAAATCTTGCCACATCAGTGATTTTCAAAGAGTTAGGATCAAGAATGAGGTAAAAATACAGGATATGATCTTCACCTTGAAAAGATGAAAATACTAAGTATATTTTTAATGCGTACTTTAAGTTTTATCTCTGCTTTATAAGAATCTGGGGGCGGGGGGGGGGGACTTCCTTGGCAGTCCAGTGGTTAAGATCTTTCAGTGGAGGGGGTAAGGATTCAATCTACCATCAGGGAGCTAAGATCCAACATGCCTCACAACCAAAACACCAAAAAACAAAACAGAAGTAATATTGAAAGAAATTCAATAAAGACTTTAAAAATGATCTACATAAAAAAAATAATTCTGGGAAAGTATCTTCTAAATAAAAATTAGAAAAAATGACATCAATAAAAAGTGACACCAGGACACTTACTTAGAAGTAAAGGTTTTGAGGGTAAAGTAAATTTGAACTCCTCCTTGGGCAGGCATCCACTCTGTTCCTAAGACAGCACTGAAAACAAGTGTTTGTAATGTAAATTGAGTAACACTGTCTCTGGAACAAAGCCTCCCATTTGATAGCAGGAGGAAGATTGTGGGCAAGCGTTATGTCCTAAATAACTCATTCGGAGAACATGAACAAGTATTAGGTTCTGATGTGGGAGCTGAAACAAAATGGAGGATTGGACTCTTCAGAGCAACTCTGGTTATGATTCAGTTAAAGAGGCGTCTGAGCCCAGAGGAAACAGCCCAGGAAACTGGAGATGTGTTCAGTTCCATGTCTAAGAACCTGTTACATAACATGGAGATGATTTCAATCTCATCAGTAAATACTTAAACTTGACCACAGTTTGTAATATTTTGATGTGATTTTTTTTTAATTGAATGAATCTGAACAGCAAAAAATAGAGCAACAATAACAAGGGACAAGGTTTATGCCTGTGCATGTTTAGCCTTTAAAATAAGAGGAATGCTGTGTCTTAATTCAGCAGCCTTGAAACACGTGGGGTTGACCTAATTTCTGCCAAGCCAAGAGGGAGGCCCTCTACACACGGGGGTATAGGCCAGAGTGACAGGTGCTGTTCCCTCAATAAATAGCTTGAACTCAAAAGGGAATCTCCTGCATCCCTCCTCTATCAGTAAAAGCATCAAGCAAAGCCAAAAAATGTACCAGGGAAATGTAGAGACTCTTTGTTCTGTTATCTTTGAGTTACTTATTGAAGCTTATTTTTTAAATAGCTCTTTTAGGGGGCATAAAACAAAAGAAGAGAATGGTATAATGTAAACTTCATCAACGAGAAATTTGAAATCTTAATGAAAAGTCTATTAACATTCTCTAGACCACACTGTAAATAGATAATCCTATTTCCTTTACACCTAATTTTTAACCCTGGTTGTTTCTGAGAACTGAAACAACTTGACATGTGATTAAAAAAAAAAAAAAGTTAGAAACTGGTGTCAGGGTATCTGAAAAAAAATATTTTTTTCCTAGTAAATTTAGAGTATATGTGTTCTAAAAATATCTTTCAATAGTCAAATGTAGAGGAAGGCACTTTATCCTGAGCACGTGCTCTTCAACCTGATCCTCTTGGGGTTTTGCAATAGAGAAGTCCAGTCCTCACAAAGAGGCCTTCCTACAGTTGGTCTCAAAGTGCTGCAGGGTGGAATTCTAGCTTTTCCATCATTTTCCTCACCCAGACACAATTTACATTCCTGCTTTGGGGCTATGTGAAAGCAAATTGTCCCTAGGCTTAATGAGGTAAAGTGAAGACTTACAATCTATCCAGCTGAATAGTGACCTCCCTGGAACCTTTAAATGTCACTTTACATGGCAGGTGTGGAGTATTAACAGATATGATTTAACCAAGGATTCTGAGTGGAGAGTTTATCCTGAATTATCAGGGGGGACCCTAAATTCAGTCACATGTATCTGTCAATTTAAAAAATAGTCACAACCTAGAAATTGAGAGCTATGTTTTATTTGGTGGGAGTTTTTAGAGCCCAAGCCCAGGAGACAGCATCTCAAGTGACTCTGAGAGAACTGTTCTGAGGAGGCGGGAGGGAGGAGCCAGGTTATATAGAAGTTTGCAGCAAGGGGCAGGTAGTCTGAACATCAAAAGATTATTGTTAACTAAGGAAATCCAAATATCTCAACTTAAGTAATTTAGCACTCCTCTATGTATAGAAAGATGCAAGAGTCTGGGCTAACTGAAATCATCCCTTTCATATGCATCTCAGCTAACTGGGGCCAGCATCCTTCTTCCTGATTTTTCACATCCTTAGTTCCTTGCTTATTGTAGGGAGCAGCAGCAGCTGCTAGATCGCAAGCATTGTTCTCCCTCTTGGGCTCCCTCTGGGCTCAAAAATTCACTTTGAAGGCACAAAATCGCTGTGACATCTTTGTTTATTGATGTGGCAGGAAATATTTCATTTCACATATCTGTAGAAGAGAGCAATAAAAGGGAGGATTTATACAGACACAAGAGTAGAAGACAGTGGATCCATCATCATGGATGCAGGCTCGAGTAATACAGACACAAGCCAAGGAATGCCAGCAGCCACCAGAAGCTGGAAGAAGCACAGAGTGAATTCTCCCAGATCTTCTGGAAAGAGTTGGCTCTGCCAACCCCAATTTCAGTCCAGTGATAATAACATTGGACTTCTGCCTCCAGAAATGTTGTTGTTGTTCAGTCGTATCTGACTCTTTGCAACCCCAAGGACTGCAGCACTCCAGGCTTCCCTGTCCTTCACTACCTCCTGGAGTTTGCTCATACTCATGTCCTTTGAGTCGGTGATGCCATCCAGAACTATGGGAGACTGTATTTCTTGTTTTAAACTACCAACTTGTGGTAATTTGTTACAGCAGCGATAGGAAACCGATAACAGTTCCTTCAGCACTTCCTTCATTTATTTTCCTTTGACACCAACACCAGTCTATCTTTGTAGAGCTAGCCCTTCAGTACATCACTGACATTTGTAACGTACTCTTTATTCACGATGACAAAGCAATTTACAGCAATGTAAATGGGCTCAATTTTCTGTCCTGTGGGACATTCAAGTGATACTGCTGCTGCTGCTGCTGCTAAGTCGCTTCAGTCGTGTCTGACTCTTAGCGACCCCATGGACTGCAGCCCACCAGGCTCCCCTGTCCCTGGGATTCTCCCGGCAAGAACACTGGAGTGGGTTGCCATTGCCTTCTCCACAAGTGATACTAGAGACTTTAAAAAATTGAGAAATGCCTTGTTTTGTTTCAGCTTTCTAACAAGTGAAGAAATACCAAAACAAGGTTGAAAACATTATTTCATAGTTTGAATGTTACAATTAGCCAACTAACGCTTAGCAGAAGGATGTCAGTAATTGCCCTTTTAGCTTCATTTAGAGATAAGAGCAAAAATTTTAACGTGAAGTCTGTGGTAGATGGATTGCTGCACCACCAAGATTCTCCTTTAAGGAGATCTTCTTTCACCAGCTGCTGGAAGCATCTTCAGCTGGCAACTCCTCTAGAATTTGCCTGTACTGCAAAGAGCAGCCTCATTCAAGGCCATCCCTTTCCTGAACTGATCCTTACCATGAGATTGAGTGAAGCAGGAGTATAAAGGCCCAGCTAGATAATTGGGAGATAACACTAATGGACTGTGCATGCTCCAGAACTCCCTTAGGGGGGTAAAGGAGGTTTTGTTGGGCTTGCATCACAATTCACATTTTCCTCTGCCCACTTCTGCTTCTGTGCTCTCCTTATCACAAGTGTCCCTAAAAATAACATGCATGTCAAGTTGAATCAGAGACTTTCATAAATAGGAAGCACAGGTAACCCAAACTCTTGAGTTCCACAGAATTTTTAATTCATTCTTTCTCCTTATTCAGATTTCTCTCCTGTGACTATACATTTCTACCCATCTCAAATAAAGAACCATTCCCTAAAGCCAGGAGGCTTTGTAATATTTTTCTACATATCTGCATATCCAAAGGCTATCCAAGGGTTTCCTTTCTGGCTCAGAGGTAAAGAATCCACCTGCAAAGCAGGAAATGTGGGTTCGATCCAAAGGTCAGAAAGATCCCCTGAAGAAGATGGCAACCCACTCCTATATTCTTGCCTGGGAAATCCCATGGACAGAGGAGCCTGGTGGACTGTGGTCCATAGGGTCACAAAAAGAGTTGGACATGACTTAGTGACTAGACCACATCTACACATACAGGGGCACTCTCTGAACCACACAGAGTTTAGAAGTATGAGTTGCCCAATTTTCCCCCAAATGGTACTTCCTTTCAAGTTTCTCTAATTTATTTGTTTCTAATTTTGTTGCAGGAAGGGGTACCCCTAACAGGCCCAAAACAGGGCTCTTGTCTAACACTACGAAGTGAATTGTCTGAGGAGGCACACGTGCTGACAAAGCAAGAGAGTTTGTTGGGAAGGGGGTGCCCAGGCAGAGAGCAGGAGGGTAAGAGAATCCAGTAGGACTGCTCTGCCATGTGGCTCACAGTCTTGGGTTTCATGGTGATGGTTTTAGCTTCCAGGTTTTCTCTGGCCAATCATTCTGGCTCAGGGTCCTTCCTGGTGGCACATGCATTGCTCAGCCAAGATGTATGCCAGCGAGGATTTTGGGGGGTGGTAGACACATGACATCTCCTTTTGACCTTTCCCAAACTCTTCTGATTGATGTGGCTTATTATTTTCATAATAACAGGTTCCTTACTGGGACCTTCTATGACAAAATTACTCACCAAATGGTTACTCTGGTACCTGGCCAGGATGTGTGGTTTCAGTCAGTGTGTTTCCCCAAGCAATTTTTGACAGTCAGTGGATATTTGTTGAGCATCACCAGACTATTGTTCAGGGATACAGGCAACACCCAGTTGTGTATGTGTCTGGTGGTGAAACTAAAGTCGAATGCTGTTAAGAACAATAATGCATAGAAACCTACAATGGTCCTACAATAGGTCCATGAATCAAGGTAAATTGAAAGTGATCAAACAGGAGATTGCAAGAATGAACACTGAAATCTTAGGAATCAGTGAACAAAAATGGACAGGAAAGAGCGATTTTAATTCAGATGACCGTTATATCTACTGTGGGCAAGAATCCTTAGAAGAAATGGAGTAGCCATCATAGTCAACAAGAGTCTGAAATACTGTACTTGCATGCAAGCTCAAAAACAGAATGATCTCAGTTCGTTTCCAAGGCAAACCATTCAATATCACAGTAATCCAAGTTTACGCCCCCACCAGTATTGCTGAAGAAGCTAAAGTTGAACAGTTCTATGAAGACCTACAAGACCTTCTAGAACGAACACCAAAAAAAGATGTCCTTTTCATCATAGGAGATTGGAATGCAAAAGCAGGAAGTCAAGAGATACCTGAAGTAACAAGAAAGTTTGGCCCTGGACTACAAAATGAAGCAGGGCAAAGGCTAACAGAGTTTTGGCAAGAGAACACACTAGTCATAGCAAACACCCTCTTCCAACAACACAAAAGATGACTCTGCACATGGACATCACCAGATGGTCAATACCAAAATCAGATTGATTATATTCTTTGCAGCCGAAGATGGAGAAGCTCTGTACAGTCAGCAAAAACAAGACCGGGAACTGACTGTGGCTCAGATCATGAACTCTTTATTGCAAAATTCAGACTAAAATTGAAGCACATAGGGAAAACCACTGGGACACTCAGGTATGACCTAAATCAAATCCCCTGTGATTACACAGTGGAAGTACAAATAGATTCAAGGGATTAGGTCTGATAGAGTTTCTGAAGAACTATGGGCATAGGTTTGTAACATTGTACAGGATACCATCTCCAAGGAAAAAAATGCAGAAAGGCAAAAGACTAGAGATCTCTTCAAGAAAACTAAAGATACCAAGGGAACATTTCATGCAAAGATGGGCACAATAAAGGACAGAAACGGTATGGACCTAACGGAAGCAGAAGATATAAAGAAGATGTGGCAAGAATACACAGAAGAACTATACAAAAAAGATCTTCATGACCCAGATAATCATGATGGTGTGATCACTCACCTAGAGCCAGACATCCTGGAGTGCGAAGCCAAGTGAGCCTTAGGAAACATCACTACCAACAAAGTTAGTGGAGGTGATGGAGTTCCAGCTGAGATATTTCAAATCCTAAAAGATGATGCTGTGAAAGTACTGCACTCAATATACCAACAAATTTGGAAAACTCAGCAGTGGCCACAGGACTTGAAAAAGTCAGTTTTCATTCCAGTCCCAAAGAAAGTCAATGCCAAAGAATGTTCAAACTACTGCAAAAATGCACTCATTTCACATGCTAGCAAGTTAATGCTCAAAGTCCTTCAGGCTAGGCTTCAACAGCACGTGAACCAAGAACTTCCAGATGTTCAAGCTGGATTTAGAAAAGGCAGAGGAGCCAGAGATCAAATTGCCAACATCTGTTGGATAATAGAAAAAGAGAATTCCTGAAAAACATCTACTTCTGCTTCATTGACTATGCTAAAGCCTTTGACTGTGTGGATCACAACAAACTGCGGAAAATTCTTCAAGAGATGAGAATACCAGATCACCTGACCAGCCTTCTCAGAAACCCGTATGTAGGTCAAGAAGCAACAATTAAAACCAAACATGAAACAACCGACTGGTTCCAAATCGGGAAAGGAGTATGTCAAGGCTCTATATTGTCACTCTGCTTACCTGTACATCATGCGGAATGCCAGGCTGGATGAAACACAAGCCAGAATCAAGATTGCAGGGAGAAATATCAATAACCTCAGATATGCAGATGACAACACCCTCATGGCAGAAATCGAAGAGGAACTAAAGAGCCTCTTGATGAAGGTGAAAGAGGAGAGTAAAAAAGCTGGCTTAAAGCTCAACATTCATAAAACTAAGATCATGACATCTGGTCCCATCACTTCATGGAAAATAGATGGGGAAACAATGGAAACAGTGACAGACTTTATTTTCTTGGGCTCCAGACTCATTGCAGATGGTGACTGCAGCCATGAAATTAAGACACTTGTTCCTTCTAAGAAAAGCTATGACCAACCTAGACAGCATATTAAAAAGCATAGACATTATTTTGCCAACAAAGGTCCGTCTAGTCAAAGCCATGGTTTTTCCAGTAGTCATGTATGGATATGAGAGCTAGACAATAAAAAAGGCTGAGCACCGAAGAACTAATGCCTTTGAACTGTGGTGCTGGAGAAGACTCTTGAGAGTCCCTTGGACTGCAAGGAGATCAAACCAGTCAATCCTAAAGGAAATCAACCCTGAATATTCATTGGAAGGACTGATGTTGAAGCTGAAATTCCAATACTTTGTCCATCTGATGTGAAGAGCCAATTAATTGAAAAAGATCCTGATGCTGGGAAAGATTGAAGGTGGGAGGAGAAGGGGATGACAGAGGACGAGATGGTTGAATGGCATCATCAACTCAATGGGCTAGATGTGAGTTTGAGCAGCCTCTGGGAGATGGTGAAGGACAGGGAAGCCTGGCATGCTGCAGTCCATGGAGTCTCAAAGAGTTGGACATGACTGAGTGATGGAGCAGTAACAGGTGTTGGTGCTCTTATCAGATAGTTCTAATTGTAGCATGTTATAGACTCTAAGTTGACCTTTCTTCCAGGCAAGGTAAGATGAATTAATTAGGTTAGATATAAAAGAAGGAGTCATGGGTCTAGGGAAAATTGGAGAGAGCATACTACACGCTAAAGAGATTACCTCTCTGCCTAGGCCTGGTGGTCAAACTTTGTGCTACCAGCTAGAATAACAGATATTATATACTTCCTTCTGTGATACAATATGAAGTCTGCGTTATCATCTCAGAATTATCTTTGCCCCAAGTGTTTAATCTAAATTAGTCAAGCCTTTAAATCTGGACACAGGATAACTGACCCTTTTAAGACAATGTCATAGAAGAAAAGGAGGCTAGGGAGAGAGAGACTGATCTAGAATAAAGGTGACTTATGTAACATAACTAAGTGCAATATGTATGTTTTAATTGGATTCTGGCTTGAAAAGAAAATGAATGTGAAAGAAACTTTAGGAATGATGGGAAAATTTGAATATAGCCTGAGTAAAGATGAAAAAGAGAAAGATGACCTTAGGGAGTTATGATTGATTTTTTTTCTTCAGTGTGATAATAATATTGCAGTTATGTAGGAAACTATCCTTGTTTTAGAAATACATGTTAATATATTTAAGGATGAAGTAATATAACCACAGGTTACCCTGGTAGCTTAGCTCATAAAGAATCCGCCTGCGATACAGGAGACCCTGGTTCTATCCCTGAGTTGGGAAGATGCCCTGGAGAAGGGATAGGCTACCCCCTCCAGTATTCATGCGCTTCCTTGGTGGCTCAGATGGTAAAGAATCCGCCTGCAATGTGGGAGACTTGGGTCCGATCCCTGTTGGGAAGATCCCTGGGAGGAGGGCATGGCAACTGACTCTAGTATTCTAGCCTGGAGAATCCCCATGGACAGAGGAGCCTGGCAGGCTATACAGTCCATGGAGTCACAAAGCATCTGACACGACTGCACAATATAACAACTTTCAGATGATTCAGCAAAAGTATAAATGTACAGATATAAGTATTTAATTTTATAATAAATATTGGAAAACCTTAACAATTGTTGAATTTAGAAGTAGGTGAATAGATATTAATTTGTATTTCTATTCTTCATCTAGCCTTAAGATTTTCATAATCAAATTTTTGAGAAAAAAATAAACGGGGCAGTTTTTACACAACTTTGGCCCACTGCTATTATGGAGGAATTAGGCCCAGTGTTACTAGATATTCTGAATTTTCAAAAGATGCCTGAAATCTGGAATTTTTTGTAATGCTTCTCCCACTTAAGAAAATATCAGCAACCAATTTTAAAAACACATCATCAACAACAACAACAAAGCCTCTCTGCAGGCCTAATACCATGTATTTGGATGCTGAAGCTCTAGGCTCTCATCACCGTCTCTGATTCAGATCCTTTGCACCTTAATCCTTACACCTTGCCTCTGACCCTCCGCCTCTGATCTTCTTCTTTCTCAAAGTGGCATCTAGCCAACTTAGTCCTTTTCTCACCCTTGCTCTTCTTTTTCTCCCAACTGGTTTCTACCACTTTGTAGTTTCATTGAGCAGTTAGTGGATAATGTGAGAATGAATCAGGCTATGGATTTTTCTGGCATATCGGATGATTTAGCAAACTGGAGAATTGTTTAATAATTATCCTAGGGCACTAAACATTATCCTAATGATCTAAAGTAGTTATTAAACCTTCCCACTTAAGGTTATTAAATTGTAACATCTGTCTTCAGGAAGCATTTCTAGTGCATGTAATATTTGTAAAACATTTACAACTGCTTTTAGTTATATCTCAGACCCTATGATAAGTTTATAGGTTCCCCCCGCCCCTTATTTAATGGCTAAAAATACTAGGCATGGAGTCCTAAAGACAACTTGAGTCCTCTGCAGGAGAGCGTATTAGAGGCAGGCAAGCTTCCTGGATGACAGGCTGCTGTTTATCCAACTGCACCATGTTCTCTCCAGGCCTTGTTTGCTTTATTAGCTAATTACCAGGCTGCATATTCAACCCAGGTTCCAACTATATTAAGGGCTATTTACTAGCTAAAATCAATACTGTTTCGATTAGACACCTGGCGTGGCTTTTGGTAACTAAGCATTATTTGGGCTTCACTGCTTTTACTCCATCAGGGAGATGGGAAAGTGCTTTGTTTTGATTTTTTACACTTAGTGGCTACTGCTTTTAGCAGTAGGAGATAAAAGGGCAGTAGAGAGGCTTTGTCACAGCCGAGACTAGGAACACATACGTAATATTTACAGCACCAGGAAAGGGGCAAAGAAAAAATACAATGATGGACAGTGATTTCACTATTTTAAGGCTCTTATTTCATAGATAAATCTCTTTGGATAAATGTCTGGTGCACCAAGCACTGTATTACCCCTAAAATTAAAAACATAAATAAAAATACAGTCTCCAACCTTGTTAAGTTGGAAAGAAAATTGAAACAATAATAACTATTAAAGAGTGAAAACAGTAAACAGCAGATGTGGAACTGGGTTTGGACAGAGCATAGTAAATGGAGTGATTTATTTTGTCTAGAAAGAAAAATGCCCCCAAAGCCTTTTTTTGTTGGTGATGTTGGTGCAGTGAACAAAAAGTCCCTTTTTAATGTAGATATTTTATTATGAAAGTACAGTAATTCCCTTTTATCAGTGAGGGAACATTCCAAGCCCCCCAGTGGATCCTAAAACTGCAGGTAGATCACCAAATCCTATATATACTATGTTTTTTCCTATGCATGCATACCTGCAATAAAGTTGAATTTATAAATTAGGTACAGTAAGAGATTAACAAAAGTAACTAACAATAAAATAGAATAGTTATAAAAATATACTTAATAAAAGTTACATGAATGTAGTCTCTTTCTCAAAATATCTTATCGTACAAATTTAACACCTTTTCCATCTTAACTAAACAGTTACCATACACCTTGGCTGTAACTTTTTCAGTGTGCGATGCAAAACCAACGTGAATTTCTTTTTCTCTCCTCACAAGCTCACATAGAAGATTCTTTCTTACTGCAGATCTTAGCAACCTCAGCTCATGATTTCTTTTTCTTTCTGTATTAGGTCCAGAAGTTTCAGCTTACTTTATGGCTTCTCTTTGATATGTCTAAATTGCCACCATCACTCTTGAACTTTCAGACCAATATTAAGTAAAATAAGGGTTACTTGAGCACAAGCATGCAACATCCTATCTAATCTGATAACATAAACAGCCACTAAATAACTACTAGGCAGGCAGGATATACTGGGCAAAGGGATGATTCACGCCTGGGGAAGGACTGAGCAGGATGGCTTGAGATTTCATCACATCACTCAGAACAGTGCACAGCTTAAAACTTAAGAATTGTTTATTTCTGGAATCTCCCATTTACTATTTAAGAACCTCAGAAAACAGCAGGTAACTGAAATTGTGAAAAGCAAAACTGGATAAGAGGGACTACTACTGTAATCCATGGTTATTTTGTAAACATGAAAATATACAGACAAAATAGAGAAAGAAATTACTATGATCCTACTACTCAGATCACAACCTTTGCTAGTAGGCTGCTATAAACATATTATGAATTTTCTATTATATATATGTGCACAACTTTCTCAAACCCAAAAAACATGTGAAAATATAGGATTTGAGTCAGATTCTACCAAACCAAGGTCTTGTAACTTATTACCTTCATAACTTTGGGCAATCTGCTTACTCTCTCTGAGAACTGGTTTTCTTATCTATAATAAATAGGTAACAATACCTACCTTGGTGGGTTGTTATAAAGATAAAATGAGAAGAGAGAAAAAGTATGATACTTAGAACTATAATCTCAGAGGCATATAAAGCACTCAACATATTCATTCATCCAAAAAATATTTATTAAAAGCTCTCCATATATGCAGATGACACCACCCTTATGGCAGAAAGTGAAGAAGAACTAAAGAGCCTCTTGATGAAAGTGAAAGAGGAGAGTGAAAAAGGTGGCTTAGAACTCAACATTCAGAAAACTAAGATCATGGTATCTGGTCCCATCACTTCATGGCAAATAGATGGGAAAACAGTGGAAATAGTGGCAGATTTTAGTTTTTTGGACTCCAAAATCACTGCAGATGGTGACTGCAGCAATGAAATTAAAAGACACTTGGCTCCTTGGAAGGAAAGCTATGACCAACCTAGACAGCATATTAAAAAGCAGAGACATTACTTTGCAAACAAAGGTCTGTCTAGTGAAAGCTATGGTTTTTCCAGTAGTCATGTATGATGTGAGAGTTGGATTATAAAGAAAGCTGAGCACTGAAGAATTGATGCTTTTGAACTGTGGTGTTGGAGAAGACTCTTGAGAGTCCCTTGGACTGCAAGGAGATCCAGCTAGTCCATCCTAAAAGAGATCAGTCCTGAGTATTCATTGGAAGGAATGATGTTGAAGCTGAAACTCCAATACTTTGGCCACCTGATACAAAGAGCTGACTCATTGGAAAAGACCCTGATCCTGGGAAAGATTGAGGGCAGGAGGAGAAGGGGATGACAGAGGATGAGATAGTTGGATGACATCACTGACTCAATGGTCATGAGTTTGGGTAAACTCCGGGAGTTGGTGATGGACAGGGAGGCCTGGCGTGCTGCAGTCCGTGGGGTCACAAAGAGCTGGACATGACTAAGCGACTGAACTAAAGTGAACTGATATTAAGCACTTAGACCACATCAGTGAACTAAATTTAGTATTTAAGTATACTATTTTTTATAAATATTATAATTATTATTATATCCTGTAAGTCTTTTTTCACTTAGCATCATATAGAGAACATCTTTTTATGAAAATAAATATATGGATGTAGATTCATATCATCCTTTTTATTGGCTGTATAATACTTCAGTGGGATGAATCTATTCAGTCAATCACTTATTCAAGGACCTGCAGGGAATTCCCTGGGAGTCCAGTGGTTAAGACCTGGTTCTTTCTCTTCTGGGGCCAGGGTTTGATCCCTGGTCTGGGAACTAAGACCCTGAAAGCCACATGGTGTAGCCTGTAGAGGTGGCTTCCAATCTGTATTACAGACAACATGCATATCTTTGTATTCATGCTCCAAATATCTTTGTATTCATGTCCAAATGATTCTTAAGGATACATTTTTAAGTGGAATTATTGAGCCAAATTTGATGAACAAATAAAAATGTTTTAATACCTATGATTAGCTTGTACAAGGAAGGCTTTCAAGTAGAAGGGATATTAGAGCTGGGTGTTAAAGACTAGGCAGAAGAGATTAGGGAACAAAAGTGAGAGAAAGATGTCAGTAGGAATGAGCTCATTATCTTTCAGTTATTCTGAGGTCATACTCTAAACCAGGCATCTTTGGGGACTAAACAAATAATAAGGAATAGTAGTTTTCAAGAATGACTAATGTGAGGTAAAATATATAAAGGATAAGTTTTTTTTTTTTTACTTTCTACCCTCAAGAATATGCTAGACAGTTGGAACACTTTCTGGAATGCTAATGTGAACATTTTCATGATCCACAACACCAGGCAGAATTTTCAAGGAAGGCAAACCATTGTTACCTCTTAGCCCACTCTTCCAATGCACACTTAATCCTCTTTCTGCTCCCAACAAAAGTATAGAACTACAGGGCTCCTTGACACAAAGTTGTTGGGTTTTTGTTTGTTCTTTTTTAAATTTAATGTATGTAAAATTAGGGCTTCCCTGGTGGCTCAGTGGTAAAGAACCTGCCTGCCAAGGCAGGAGACACAGGTTTGATCCTTGGGTTGGGAAGATCCCCTGGAGGGGGAAATGGCAACCCACTCCAGTATTCTTGCCTGGGAAAACCCATGGGCAAAAGGAGCCTGGCTGGATACAGTCCATGGAGTCGAAAAAGAGTCGGACATGACTTAGCGACTAAACAACGATGTAAAAATAAACTGGGCCACTTATTTGAAAATGCTTTTCTGTAGAAGTAAAAGATACCTACATAGATTTTTGTCTCCGTAAAAACAGGTTGAGGACTAAGGATTTGCATTCTAATGAGCACCCCAAGCTAGTCTGGATTTAGGGAGTCCTCCAATTCCACCATGTTGAGCATCTCTGCTATAGTCCCTTGCCACTCAGAAGGCAGTTTCAGTATATACTTATGCAAAAGCATTACCTGAGTGCTTGTTGTTGTTGTTGAGTCATTAAGTCATGTCTGGCTCTTTGCAACCTTATAGACTGCATCACACCAGACTTCCCTGTCCTTTACCATCTCCTGAAGTTTGCTCACTCATGTCCATTGAGTCGATGATGCCGTCCAACCATCTCATCCTCTGTTAGCCCCTTCTCCTTCTGCCCTCAATCTTTCCCAGGATCAGGGTCTTTTCCAATGAGTCAGCTCTTCACATAAGGTGGCCAAAGTATTGGAGCTTCAGTTTCAGCATCATTCCTTCCAATGAATATTCAGGGTTGACTGCCTTTAGGATTGACTGGTTTGATCTCCTTACAGTCCAAGAGACTCTCAAGAGTCTTCCCAGCACCACAGTTTGAAAGCATCAATTCTCTGGCCTTCAACTTCCTTTATGATCCGACTCTTACATCCATACATGTCTACTGGAAAAACCATAGCTTTGACTGTAGGGACCTTTGTCGGCATAGAAATGCAGAATCTCAAACCTCACTTGAGACCTACTAGACAGAATCTGCACTTCAAATAATTTCCCGGACGATTTGCATGCACATTCAATTTTAATAAATCCTATTCTCTATGTTAAGTGTCAATAAATAAACTGAGTAGGTCCAACAAAGAAAAACTTTCCCATGAAAAGTTAGAAGACCCATCCACTTGGTTTTGGGGAAGGCCTAAAATTCATATACTACTGAATACTGAGAATATGCATCAAGAAACCTTGTGTCTCACATTCTTTTCAGCGACTAATCTGAGGAAAAAATCCCAGAAGGATAAATCAGTGAAACCAGTAGCATGTAAGAATCCAACACTAACATTTCAGGAAAAGTGATGAGGAAAAATGAGATAGAAATGATTTATTCATAGTTATCCCCCTCTATGTGTATATCAATTCCTAACTCTTTTCTAGGTATGAATGGCTTTATGAGGGAGTTGCAGCAAGTACTCAAAGTATCATCAATAAATGCAAAATGAAATAAAATTGGTTTTGGTTTTATTTCTCTTGTCAGTTTCTACTGAAGAACTTTTCAAATTATAAAATTATGCAGCTGAAACCAGAAGCAAATAAACGAAATGTTGGAATTTTTACTTAGCATTGCTAACTGGTATTTTAAGAGGTTCAAAATTGGTAGAAATGCATCTTGTTGAGTCACAAATGTCATTGTACTAATCTCTTATAGGGGTTCCCTGGTGGCTAAATAGATGGTAAAGAAACTGCCTGCAATGTGGGAGACCTGGGTTTGATCCCTGGGTTGGGAAGATCCCCTGGAGAAGAGAAACGTTACCCACTCCAGTATTTTTGCCTAGAAAACCCCAGGGACAGAGGAACCTGGAGGCTACAATCCATGGGGTCGCATAGAGTTGGACACAACTGAGTGACTAACACTTTATATAGGAATCTGGCTGAAGACAACAATCTTGTAACCAATCTGAATATTTATTAGGATATTGAAAGTTTCACTGAATAGTTAAATAATTATCTCAGATAAGTATGGTAGGATTGGAACAAATCTGAAAAGAAAAATATATGTTGGATGAAGTAACAATTTTCTATCCCGAAATTTCTTGTTTTTCAAATATACTTAGAAAAAAGTTTCAAAGTTTGCTAAACCTTATATATGCAAAGAAGTTTGGCTGTCCTTATGCTATAAGTTTATTTTAAATAAGGAAATGTTTGGTTTTAACCAAAAAAGAGAGACAGACAGACACAATTAACCATAGCGCCATAGACCACTTATTCACAAGTTTTTGATTAGTACTCAAAAGCATATGTCTCAAGGCATGTTTCACTATAAAATTACTCAGTTAAAATTTTTCTTATGCAAATTCAACCACATTTTGTCTCTTCATACTTGTTTTTGTTGATGATAAGGAGAAAGGTGATTTAAAAAAATAAACGAGGTCAAGAAAAATAAAAAAGCAGAATGGAAGTGGAAGAAATCCAGATGATATCAGTCAGTAAGAAGGTTTTATATTACTCAGATATATAAATTTAAAGCCAACAGTAACAAGAAGAAAAAAAGCTAAAAAAAAAAGTGCTAGCTCTTTTCTCATTAAAGAAATGCTATTTTTCCTGAAACTAAGCTTTATTATCAGCTATAATACTTCATGGTCCATTTGACTAGTCTCTAGAAATCTCTTTGTTGTCACTTTATGGTTCACTGTATTATATTTCTCAAAATTTTAGTATTTGTACATGTCTCTCACAATTTTACTTCCTTTGTTACATTTTTCTTCAGTTTACTTTTTAAAAAGTTTAACTACTTCTTAAGAAATAAATTTCATGAATTATACTTTAATATAAACAAATTAAAATAAATGAAAAAATTTAAATGTCCATATGCACCTAAAAGCATTTCATGAACCAAGAGCATCAGCAAATCCTGATGTAATAGGTGCTCAATAAATATTTGGTAAGTTAAGGAACAATCTTATTATTAGTAGCTTGTTTATGAACTTGAATACATAAACAAATACAGATACAAAGAGAAAATCATTGCCCATTCATCAAAGTTTTGTTCCAAATCATCAAGTCAATCATAATTTTCATCTTCTGGCATTTGTTTAATTTTATACAACCATTCACAGAGCTTACCTAATTACTGCTGCTGCTGCTGCTGCTAAGTCGCTTCAGTCATGTGCGACTCTGTGCGACCCCATAGACGGCAGCCCACCAGGCTCCGCCGTCCCTGGGATTCTCTAGGCAAGAATACTGGAGTGGGTTGCCATTTCCTTCTCCAGTGCATGAAAGGGAAAAGTGAAAGTGAAGTCGCTCAGTCGTGTCTGACTCTTAGCGACCCCATGGACTGCAGCCTACTAGGCTCCTCTGTCCATGGGATTTTCCAGGCAAGAGTACTGGAGTGGGGTGCCATTGCCTTCTCCGACCTAATTACTAGTATTAATCAACTACTATTTTCTAACTTTTCAGTGTTCCTTTTTATTGATCATTCACCTTGCAAAGAATGAGATCTAAAGGGGAAAAAAGAAAAAGAAAAAGAAAGTGACCCTAAACCAAATTCTGAGTAAAATTAGTTGATTCATCCTTCAATGAACACCTACAACGCATGAGGCATTGTTCTAGTTTCTGAAAATGGAAAGATAAATAAGACTTAATCCTGAATTCAGATTGCTTAACATTTCATGAGAAAACAAGTCAGTTAAACAGATAAATGTCATTCAGTGCAATAAATGTTACAAGAGAGATATGCTGAGGAGTGAGTGACCAACAATGCCTGAGGACAACCAAGGTGAGGTTTCAGTGGAGTCAGGTATTAGATAAACTCCAGTATCTGGCACCATATAAGACACGAATCATTCAGAAAACTCATGAACAGTGAAGGAACAGAGTCAAATGTCGACCACTTGGATAAACAGGGGTAAAAAAAAAAATCAATCCAGATCTAAGCTGTCCAGTATGCCAGGCAAATTAGTTTCACCTTTAGAATAAAGTGATATAAAATATGTGGAGACTTTGAAATATTCTCATTTAATTTTAAACAATGAATCCTAATACACGTAATCCCAATTACATTTAAGTAATATTTTTCATTTTCCAATATGATTTCAAAGGATGAATTATTTTAACTCTTATATAAGTGAGATTATTGGGGAAAGTATAAAATGGAGTAGAAGACAACCTGTGATCTGATGCCAGCTCTACCAGTTAACTGGTTCCTGTCTTAGTCAAACTACAGCTTCTCTGGGCCTGAATGCTTTTCAGCTTTGAAAACAACTAACGTTGAGTTGTAGTTGTAAAATACATTCAGTCTAACTACTTCTAACCATTGTCATTGCTACCATCTGTCCCAGCCTCCATCACGTTTCGCATGGATTATTGAAATACTCTCTTACCTAGACTCCTTGCTATCTTTCTTGCCCCCATTTACTCTATTGTCAACTTAGCAGCCAGACTACTTCTGTTAAGTACTATTAATTAAGTAAAACCATTCCTCTGCCAAAAACCTTCCAGTGGCGTTCCATATCATTCAGAGCAAAAGCCAAATTCCTTACCTAGCCACCACCTGCCCACTGTCTCCCTAATCTCATTTCCCATTACTTTCATCCACCTTTATCTCATTCCAACCACAGGATCTCCTTGCTGCTTCCTTAAAAAATCACCTTCCACCTCAGGGACTTTGGAATTTACACTTTCTATTCTCTCTCAAAGAATACCCTTCCCCCTTGACACATCTTCCCTGGAATGTCACTTCCTCAGTGGGGCCTTCCCTCACTACCTTATTTACAATTTTAGTCTCTTACCAACATTATGTTTTACCTTCCCGATGGCTCAGCAGGTAAAGAATCCGCCCGCAATGCAGTAGACACAGGAGATGAGGGTTTGATCCCTGAGTCGGGAAGACCCCCTGGAGGAGGAAATGGCGACCCACACCAGTATTCTTGCCTGGGAAATCCCATGGATAGAGGAGCCTGACAGGCTATAGTCTAAAGGGTCACAGAGAATCAGACATGACAGAGCACACACACACCAACATTATATAACCCCTTTCCCTGGTCTATTTTTCCCACAGCTCTTAACAACTATTTACAGAACTATACACTGTCTTCTTATATTGCATCTTTTTTTTTCAAATCTTCCCATTTAGAATGTTAGTGCCAGGAGGGTAGGGATTTTTGTCTCTTTTATTCAAGGATGTAGCCTCAGTGACTTGAAGAGTATCTGGCACATAATTTAAAAGCCTCAAAAAATATTTCATGAATGACTAATTAATGACAAGTAAAGACTTTGAATTAGACTTTCTTCTTGTTCTATTCTTCAACAGTTAAATAACAGAATGTGTGTTCATTATACTATCTAAAAGACAGAGGAAATAGGAGCACATTCACTCATCATCATTATATCTAGATAGTTATTATGTAATATCTTCATGTTCTTATCTAACAACATATATTAAATACCTACTGATCCTTTCTGGGACTGTCACTGTTATTTAGAATATATATGAAAAGACTGATGACATCCTCTGTTTTAAAAAATGCAAATGTCATTGAAATTATAATCATTTGAAGAGTAAGTACTCATTAAAGTAATGCTGGTACTAAATAACCTAAGAAAAAGTTTTTAACATGTCATCTACTTTTTTTTTTCTTTTGGCCATGCTGTGTAGTGTGCAGGGTCTTAGTTCTTTGACCAGGAATCAAATTTGTGCTCCCTGCATTGGGAGCGCAGAGTCTTAACTGTTGGACAGCCTGGGAAGTCACAGATCTCATCCACTTTGAATGTAAAAGTTAATTTTTTTAAATAAAGTTTACCAATAATATGATGCCAATAAAGCCACAGAAATGTGACAGAGCTACAGAGCTGGAAAGTAACCTGAGATCATTTGCTTCATACCCTTTCCATCAAGCATGTGAATATCTAGACTATTTGTGTGTGTGCTAAGTTGCTTCTGCTTTACTTTTGCTTTATTGACTATGCCAAAGCCTTTGACTGTGTGGATCACAACAAACTGTGGAAAATACTTCAAGAGGTGGGAATACCAGACCACCTGAGAAATCTGAGAAATCTGCCTGCTGAGAAATCTGTATGCAGTTCAAGAAGCAACAATTAAAACTGAACATGAGACAACAGATTGGCTCCCAATCAGGTGAGGAGTACGTCAAGACTGTATATTGTCACTCTGCTTATTTAACTTATATGCAGAGTACATCATGAGAAACACTGGGCTGGAGGAAGCACAAGCTGGAATCAAGATTGCTGGGAGAAATATCAATAACCTCAGATATGCAGATGACACCACTCTCATGGCAGAAATTGAAGAAAAACTAAATAACCTCTTGATGAAAGTGAAAGAGGAGAGTGAAAAACCTGGCTTAAAACTCAACATTCAGAAAACTAAGATCATGCCATCCCATCACTTCATGGCAAATAGATGGGGAAACAGTGGAAACAGTGATAGACTTTATTTTCCTGGGCTCCAGACTCACTGCAGATAGTGACTGCAGCCATGAAATTAAAAGACACTTGTTCCTTGGAAGAAAAGCTATAACTAGCCTAGACAACTTATTAAAAAGCAGAGACATTACTTTGCCAAAAAGGTTCGCCTACTCAAAGCTTGGTTTTTCTAGTAGTCATGTATGGATGTGAGAGCTGGACTATAAAGAAAGCTGAGCACTGAAGAATTGATGTTTTTGAACTGTGGTGTTGGAGAAGACTCTTGAGAGTCCCTTGGACTGCAAGGAGATCCAACCAATCAATCCTAAAGGAAATCATCCCTGAATATTCATTGGAAGGACTGATGCTGAAGCTGAAACTCCAATACTTTGGCCACCTGATGCGAAGAACTGACTCATTCGGAAAGACCCTGATGCTGGGAAAGATTGAAGATGGGAGGAGAAGGGGACGACAGAGGAGATGGTTGGATGGCATCAGTGACTCAACGGACATGAGTTTGAGTAAATCCAGGAGTTGGTGATGGACAGGAAAGCCTGGCATGCTGCAGTCCATGGGGTTGAAAAGAGTTGGACAGACTGAACTGAACTAAGTTGCTTCAGTCGTGTCTGACTCCTTGTGATCCTATGGACTATAGCCCACAAGGCTGCTCTGTCCATGGGTATTCCCAAGCAAGAATACTGGAGTGGGTTGCCATTTCTTACTCCAGGGAATCTTCCCGACCTAGGGATCAAATCCGTGTCTCCTGAATCAGCAGGCGGGTTCTTTACCACTAGCGCCACCTGGGAAGCCCATCTAGACTATTTAGGATCCAAGTATTCCTTAGGATGGGGCTTCCCAGGTGGCACAGTAATAAAGAATCTGCCTGCCAATGTAGGAGAAGCAGGAGACACAGGTTTGATCCCTAGATTGGGAAGACCTTCTGGAGTAAGAAAGGGCAACCTACTCTGGTATTCTTGCCTGGAAAATTACATGGACAGAGGAGCCTCGTGGTCTACAGTCCATGGGGTTGCAAACAGGAGGACATGACTGAGCGCACACACATTTCTTAGGATAGAAACATACTTCGATATATCTGTGAGAAGCATTATAAATACTTTCATATAATAGATCTATTCCATACATTTTAAGGTGAATGTTTGACCTCACATGTTAACTATCTGTACTTGTGCTTTAGCATCAATTATTACAGAACTGTTGAACTTAACTCAGTTTATATACAATTTGAAGAATTAAAAACACAGGTAAGTAGTACATTGTATGTTAATTATGTTTTAGTCTGCTTTAAAATGTCAGTTCTGAAAGCAGTTTCACTTAAAATGCTAAAATGAAAGTAGATTAATGACACATGTTCTCTATATTTTCTATTACCATTTAAAAATTTGTGACAGCAAGATTGACATTAGGGGCTTCCCAGGAGGTAAAGAACCTGCCTGCTAAGGTAGGAGTCACAAGAGACGAGTCCTCAATCCCTGGGTCGGGAAGATCCCCTGAAAGAGGAAATGGCAACCCACTCTAGTATGCTTGCCTGGAAAATTCCATGGACAGAGCAGCCCCTGGTTCATGGGGCCATAAAGAGTCAAACACGACTGAAGGAATAAGCACACATAAGAATGACATCAAGACCCTATCCTTCAATTATAAGGAAAATCAATATTTGTCTCCAAGTAATTTGTACATTTGCACCAAAACTTTTAAATTTAACACTGCAAATTATTTAAGTTGAAGTGACCGAATTTTTGAGGCAAACTAAATCCAACTGAATACTTCCTGCTGATTCACTAATTGTGTTAAATAGATAAATCACTTAATCTACATTCTCCACACTCCCATGGAAGAAAATTCAGGAATTTAGAATTAAAAAACTGTCTGCCTCTTTAAAATGGTAGCTTTAATTTTTTAACCTTCAGTTTCTACACTATTAAAACAGGGAAATATTAGCTAACACAGAATTGTTACAAAGCAAAATCACTGTGAAAGTACTCCATAAGTATACTATAAATATAAAAGGTCATGAAGATTAGTAGTCTTGACATCATCTCTACCAAAATAGCCACAAAAAGTATAAGCAAAGATTATGAAATATTGATGAAATACAGAACTGCTTTTTTGCTAACTCAGCAAAAATAGGTAGTTTTTGTAGTTTCTTTTCTACTACTACGTAGTAGAGTAGTATGTAGTTTCTTCTCTTAGTTTTATATTTATTGGTCCTTATAACTATGTTGCTCATCTTTATACTGATTATAAGGATATTTTATAATTGTTTTTGTTGTTTGGTCACTCAGCAGTGTCCAACTCTTTGTGACCCCACAAACTGCAGCATGCCAGACTCCCCTGTCCTTCACCATCTCCTGGAGCTTGCTCAAACTCATGTCCATTGAGTCAGTGATGCCATCCAACCACCTCTTCCTCTGACATCTCCTTCTCCTCCTGCCTTCAATCTTTCCCAGCATCAGGGTCTTTTCTAATGAGTTGGCTTTTTGCATCAGATGGCCAAAGTATTGGAGCCTCAGCTTCAGCATCAGTCTTTCCAATGAATATTCAGGGTTGATTTCCTTCAGGATTGGCTGGTTTGATCTCCCTGCTGTCCAAGGGATTCTCAAGAGTCTTCTCCAGCACCATAGTTTGAAAGCATCAGTTCTTTGGTGCTCAGCCTTCTTTATGGTCCAACTCTCACATCTATACACAACTACTGGAAAAACCATAGCTTTCACTAGACAGACCTTTTTTGGCAAAATAATGTCTCTGCTTTTTAATATGCTGTCTAGGTTGGTCATAGCTTTTATTAGAAGGAACAAGCGTCTTTTAATTTCATGGCTGCAGTCACCATCTGCAGTGAGTCTGGCACCCAAGAAAATAAAGTCTGTCACTGTTTCCATTGTTTCCCCATCTATTTGCCATGAAGTGATGAGACCGATACTATAATCTTCATTTTTTGAATGTTGAATTTTAAGCCTGCTTTTTCACTCTCCTTTTTCGCTTTCATCAAGAGGCTCTTTAGTTCCTCTTCACTTCTGCCATAAGGGCAGTGTCATCTGCATATCTGAGGTTATTAATATTCTTCCCCACAATCTTGATTCCAGCCTATGCTTCATCCAGCCTGGTATTTTGCATGATGTGCACTGCATATAAGTTAAATAAACAAGGTGACAATATAGAGTCTTGACGTACTCCTTTCTCAATTTTGAACCAGTTCATTGTGTCTGGTTCTAACTGTTGCTTCTTGACCTGCACACAGGTTTCGCAGGAGACAGGTAAGGTGGTCTGGTGTTCTCATCTCTTTAACAATTTTGTACAGTTTGTTGTGATCTTGATTCTCATTTCTTAGTATTAACAACTAACATTTATTGATCTAAGTCTATTATTTGCCAGATACTGTGGGAGAATTTTATGTGTGTTGGCCCATTTACTTCTCAGGAAAACCCTAAGAGGTAAGTACAATCGTGTGTGCATTTTACCAAGAAAAAAAATGAGACAGAGAGGTTAATGCTTTGCCTAAGCTCAGAGAACTAGAGATGGAAATGGAATTCAAACCTTGATAGCCTGACCTGATCCTGAACTTTTATCTAATATATCATGTGACAAGTGTCTCAAACAACTGTCTAAAGGCTGATGGATAAAGCTTACCTCTTTATTACTCAACACTGCTAGGAGAAGCTTTGGGTGTTCTGTTTTACGAGTGCTCTCAACTGACTTGGGCAAGCAGTTTCACTCAGGCTGGCAAACTGAGCCAAAGAAACTTCTTAGTATCTGAGCAGACTTAGTTTTTCTGGCCAGGTATAATATTCCTCAAGACCATGAAGGATTCTATAGGAAGAATTCCTATCAATGATCCAAACATTTGGATGTTAGTTTAACAGCATGTACTAGTTCTATAATAGGGGATCATTAAGTCAGAATATTATATTTTATAATATATACATTATATCAGAATATTCGAATTATATTTGGAATTCTGTACCCTTCTGAGGGACTTCAGGTTTAATGACCCTTAAGATCATAGTGGAAGCTACTTGGTGCTAAAGGAAAAACTGCTAGTAATAGCCATTGAAGCAACTGTTTAATATATAGAACGTAGCTGAAATTTATACAAATGAAATAGAAAGTAAATCTCCTGTGGGTCCATTATAGACCAGTTGTCAAGTGTGTAAGTTCTAGGGGCTTCCCTGGTGGCTCAGTGGTAAAGAATTCGGCTGCCAATGCAGGAGACACGGTTCGATCCCTGATTTGGGAAGATTGCACATGCAACTAAGCCCATGTGCCACACTACTGAGTCTATGCCCTTGAGTTCAGGAGCCACAACTACTGAGCCCACATGTCACAACTTCTGAAGCCTATGCATCCTAGTTCCTATGCTCCGCAGTAAGAGAAGCAACCTCAATGAGAAGCCCACATACCACAACTAGAGAAAGTCTGTGCGCAGCAACAAAGACCTAGCATAGCCAAAAATAAATAAATTAAATTTTAAAAAAAAAAGATATTCTGGAAGGGAATCTCTTAAATAAATCTCTTTATTTTTTTAAAGAGTGTAAGTTCTAGAGTCATATTTCCAATTCTCCACTTACTTTTTAAAGGATTTTAAGCAGTTACTTAAACCTTAATTTCTTCCATCTGTTAACTAAAAGTGTTCTAGTTTATGTAATTTCTTTGTTGTTAGTTCAAGCTGAACAACGACTAATTTCTAAAAAATACTGCATGCAGTTTTAGTTATTTTCACCTACCCTGTTATTTTTCTTCCATTGCATAAGGTTAGTGTTAGAAGTGTTAAAAAAAAAAAAATCACATTAAAATGGAAATAATTTGTCTGTTAGACATTCAGTTAATTGACCAAATCGAATACTCCTCTCATCAGTGCAATACCCTTTTTGGGTAAACATTGTGTATACATAACAGAGGAAAGGGGAAGAGTGAAGAGGTCTCCAAGTAACAAATAGCAGTATTAACATTTTAAGCACAAACTCCAGATAAGATGGTTCATGAATGTTAAGGAACAAAACAAAGTCAAATGGTATATGACTTTGCAATACAGCCCCTTACAGTAAATGAAGGTAAAGAAAAATAAGGAAAAATGTGTTGATGGTTCTTAGTGTTCAAAGTTAAATCTGTAAGTTTCTATTAAGATACCTTACTCACTTTCACAACTTCTGTGCTGAGATGATTCAATCTTTGATGGAAAAAGTTCAAGGTATTTACAAACAATTCAAAAAACAGATTTGTCTATTATATTAGGACACACAGAAAATTAAATCTGTGCAAAATGCTGAGGAGACATAAAATTAAGACGTTGCTTTGCCTCTATTCTATAGACCAATGGCATCCAATTTGCAGCCTTAGGGACTTAGATTAACTGAGCCTTCTGAGTACTGACTTAAAGTAGGTAAATGCCCCAAAGAAATAACAGGATGCAAGGGAGCTGCGAGTCATTTCCAAGAGCATGTCTGGGGGCCACAAGGACAAGGACACAATAGAATCAGTTCAGTCGCTCAGTCATGTCCGCCTCTTTGCAACCCCATGAACTGCAGCTCGCCAAGCCTCCCATAGAACACACATCAACAACAACAAAAAAGCCAGAGGGCTTTCCTGGTGGCTCAGTGGTAAAGAATCTGCCTGCCATTGCAGGAGACACAAGAGACTCAGGTTCAATCCCTGGATTGGGAAGATCCCCTGGAGAAGGAAACGGCAACCCACTCCAATATTCTTGCCTGGGAAATCCCAAGGACAAAGAAGTCTGGCGGTCTACGGTCCATGGGGTGGTCACAGAAGATACGGAAACAACTGAGTGGCTAAATAACAATATATTATATATCTGTGTTTGTTGGATTGTGTTGTTTAAAAAAAAAAAACAGCTAGAATTTGAGAGCAGAGGCTCTGTGGTGTGTCAGCACTTGCAGGGTTTGGCATAGGATGTGCTAGTTCAAATATAGGAAAGTCAGATCTTTCTGTGAACCTGCTGTACTGTAATTGTCATGAGTATGCTCTAGTTTTGAACAAAGATGTTTGAAAGATAATTCACTCCCGGTCAGAGAGGCTTTCTTGCCCCTTAATGTTATTTTGCATACGTTGTATATTTTAAATGTAACCTAGAAGTGACAGTCTGAGCCCTTCTTATCCTTAGATGAGTTGCACAAAGCTAAAGTGTTCCTCCCTATTCCAAACCGAGTATCCCCAACCAGAGACACACTTTTTTTTTTCTTTTATATATTAACAGCCTTGATAAAGTGACAGCTGGTTCTAGCTCTTCAGCTGCTTGCTTAGGAGATCATTTCTGCTGCATATAACATATTTTCCTTATAATTTAAATCCATTATATGACAAGATATCTTTGTTTGTTCAAAACTAAAGAGAAGATTGCTTTCCGCATGCATTTTCCAGTATCAGTCAGAATATCTGAACACTGATTTGCATACAACATTGCTTTAGGGACTACGGAGAGGAGCTGCCCCAGGCGGCGGCCGAGAGGAGCTACCCAGCGCTCGAGGCCGGGGGCGGCGGCTGAGAGGAGTTACCCCAGCTCCAAGGAGCCGCGGCTGCCTGGGCACAGGAGGGCCAAGAGGAGTTACTCCACATTCAAGGTCAGGAGGAGCCGCCGTGAGTAGATACCCCTTGTCCACGGTAAGGAGCAGCGGCTGCACTTTGCTGGAGCATCTGTGAAGATAGACCCCACGTCCAAGGTAAGAGAAACCCAAGTAAGACGGTAGGTGTTCCGAGAGGGCATCAGAGGGCAGACACACTGAAACTATAATCATAGAAAACTAGCCAATCTGATCCCACGGACCACAGCCTTGTCTATCTCAGAAACTAAGCCATGCCGTGTGGGGCCTCCCAAGACGGACGGGTCATGGTGGAGAGGTCTGACAGAATGTGGTCCACTGGAGAAGCGCATGGCAAACCACTTCAGTATTCTTGCCTTGAGAACCCCATGAACAGTATGAAAAGGCAAAAAGATAGGGCACTGAAAGATGAACTCCCCAGGTCGGTAGGTGCCCAATATGCTACTGGAGATCAGTGGAGAAATAACTCCAGAAAGAATGATGGGATGGAGTCAAAGCAAAAACAACACCCAGTTGTGGATGTGACTGGTGATAGAAGCAAAGTCCGATGCTGTAAAGAGTAATACTGCATAGGAAACTGGAATGTTAGGTCCATGAATCAAGGCAAACTGGAAGTGGTCAAACAGGAGATGGCAAGAGTGAACGCTGACATTCTAGGAATCAGCGAACTAAGATGGACTGGAATGGGTAAATTTAACTCAGATGACGATTTTATCTACTACTGTGGGCAGGAACCCCTTAGAAGAAATGGAGTAGCCATCATGGTCAACAAAAGAGTCCAAAATGCAGTACTTGGATGCCATCTCAAAAACGACAGAATGATCTCTGTTCGTTTCCAAGGCAAACCATTCAATATCACAGTAATCCAAGTCTATGCCCCGACCAGTAACGCTGAAGAAGCTGAACTTGAACAGTTCTACGAAGACCCACAAGACCTACTAGAATTAACACCCAAAAAAGATGCCCTTTTCATTACAGGGGACTGGAATGCAAAAGTAGGAAGTCAGGAAACACCTGGCATAACAGGCAAATTTCATCTTGGAGTATAGAATGAAGCAGGGCAAAGGCTAATAGAGTTTTGCCAAGAGAACGCACTGGTCATAGCAAACACCCTCTTCCAACAACACAAGAGAACACTCTACACATGGACATCACCAGATGGTCAACACTGAAATCAGACTGATTATATTCTTTGCAGCCAAAGATGGAGAAGCTGTATGCAGTCAGCAAAAACAAGACTGGGAGTGGACTGTGGCTCAGATTATGAACTCCTTATTGCCAAATTCAGACTTAAATTGAAGAAAGTAGGGAAAACCACTAGACCATTCAGGTATAACCTAAATCAAATCCCTTATGATTATACAGTGGAAGTGACAAATAGATTTAAGGGACTAGATCTGATAGACAGAGTGCCTGATGAACTATGAACAGAGGTTCGTGACATTGTACAGGAGACAGGGATCAAGACCATCCCCATGGAAAAGAAATGCAGAAAAGCAAAATGGCTGTCTGAGGAGGCCTTACAAATAGCTGGGAAAAGAAGAGAAGCGAAAAGCAAAGGAGAAAAGGAAAGATATTCCCATCTGAATGGAGAGTTCAAAAGAATAGCAAGGAGAGATAAGAAAGCCTTCCTCAGCGATCAATGCAAAGAAATAGAGGAAAACAACAGAATGGGAAAGACTAGAGACCTCTTCAAGAAAATTAGAGATACCAAGGGAACATTTCATGCAAAGATAGGCTCGATAAAGGACAGAAATGGTATGGACCTAACAGAAGCAGAAGATATTAAGAAGAGGTGGCAAGAATACACAGAAGAACTGTACAAAAAAGATCTTCACGACCCAGATAATCACAATGGTGTGATCACTCACCTAGAGCCAGACATCCTGGAATGTGAAGTCAAGTGGGCCTTAGAAAGCATCATTACGAACAAAGCTAGTGGAGGTGATGGAATTCCAGTTGAGCTATTTCAAATCCTGAAAGATGATGCTGTGAAAGTGCTGCACTCAATATGCTAGCAAATCTGGAAAACTCAGCAGTGGCCACAGGACTGGAAAAGGTCAGTTTTCATTCCAATCCCAAAGAAAGGCAATGCCAAAGAATGCTCAAACTACCGCACAATTGCACTCATCTCACACGCTAGTAAAGTAATGCTCAAAATTCTCCAAGCCAGGCTTCAACAATACACGAACTGTGAACTTCCAGATGTTCAAGCTGATTTTAGAAAAGGCAGAGGAACCAGAGTTCAAATTGCCAACATCTGCTGGATCACTGAAAAAGCAAGAGATTTCCAGAAAAACATCTATTTCTGCTTTATTGACTATGCCAAAGCCTTTGACTGTGTGGATCACAATAAACTGTGGAAAATTCTTTAAGTGATGGGAATATCAGACCACCTGACCTGCCTCTTGAGGAACCTGTATGCAGGTCAGGAAGCAACAGTTAGAACTGGGCATGGAACAACAGACTGGTTCCAAATAGGAAAAGGAGTGCATCAAGGCTGTATATTATCACCCTGCTAATTTAACTTATATGCAGAGTACATCAAGAGAAACGCTGGGCTGGAAGAAACACAAGCTGGAATCAAGATTGCCGGGAGAAATATCAATAACCTCAGATATGCAGATGACACCATCCTTATGGCAGAAAGTGAAGAGGAACTAAAGAGCCTCTTGATGAAAGTGAAAGAGGAGAGTGAAAAAGTTGGCTTAAAGCTCAACATTCAGAAAACTAAGATTATGGCATCTGGTCCCATCACTTCATGGGAAATAGATGGGGAAACTGTGCAAACAGTGTCAGACTTTATTTTTGGGGGCTCCAAAATCACTGCTGATGGTGATTGCAGCCATGAAATTAAAAGACGCTTACTCCTGGGAAGGAAGGTTATGACCAACGTAGATAGCATATTTAAAAGCAGAGACATTACTCTGCCAACAAAGGTCCATGTAGTCAAGTCTATGGTTTTTTCAGTAGTCATGTATGGATGTGAGAGTTGGACGGTGAAGACAGCTGAGCGCCGAAGAATTGATGCTTTTGAACTGTGGTGTTGGAGAAGACTCTTGAGAGTCCCTCGGACTGCAAGGAGATCCAACCAGTCCATCCTAAAGGAGATCAGTCCTGGGTGTTCATTGGAAGGACTGATATTGAAGCTGAAACTCCAATATTTTGGCCACTTCATGCGAAGAGTTGACTCATTAGAAAAGACCCTAATGCTGGGAAGGATTGGGGGCAGGAGGAGAAGGGGACAACAGAGGATGAGATGGATGGATGGCATCACCGACTCTATGGACATGGATTTGGGTAGACTCCGGGAGTTGGTGATGGACAGGGAGGCCTGGTGTGCTGCCATTCATGGGGTCGCAAAGATTCAGACACGACTGAGTGACTGAACTGAGCTGAACTGAAACACAATCTGCAGCAGTGGCCACAGGACTGGAAAAGGTCAGTTTTCATGCAAACAGAACAACTGTATAAATCTTTCTCTGACCAAAAGTATAATGTTAGAGGAAGGTATGAGTACAGTAAAAAATGAAATATTTTTGGTAAATATTTAAGAGGTAAATTTTGACAGGGACTAGAAGGAGCTCAGATAAGGAGCTCCTTCAATACAAGGAGCTCAGAAAAGTAAAATACAAAGAGGTTTGTTTATATACAAATAACCTGAAAAATCAATCTAAAAATGAGAAACATTCTAGTAAACAGGGTCCATCAATAGAGGATTGATTACATTATGTTCTCTCTCTCTGTCTCTCTCTCTCCCAACCTCCACCACCCCCATGACTGTACTAGAATGGAGGAAAAATTTTACTTCTTACTTTGTATCTTTTTGTGTTGTTTGCATTTTTATAACATACATGCTTTGCTTTTTACTTTTTATGATTTTTTTAGCTGGGGAGAGCTCAGTAGTCTAGAATTGAGCTACTCATACTTTCTGTTCATGATACATTATTCTTATCAGACCACACCTCTTCGTTGTTTTGTTCATGTATTTATTGACTTTTATCCCCATATCCTATTTAATTCCCTTTGCCTCCCCATAAGCCATCACTATACTGTGCTTAATATACATCTTTTGTTTATATGTGACCTTACAAAAGATGTATTGTTTTGCTTACATTATTTTAAACTCATATAATATTGTCATCTTTGTAGCTTACATTTGTAGCCTGCCAGGCTCCTCTGTCCATGGAACTCTCCAGGCAAGAATACTGGAATGAGTCGCAATTCCCTTCTCCAGGGGATCTTCCTAACCCAGGGATTGAACCCAGGTCGGAATCAAACCCAAGTTGGAATCAAACCGAAGTTGGAATCAAACCCAGGTTGGAATCAAAGCCGGGTCTCCCGCATTGCAGGCAGATTCTTTACCAACTGAGACATCAGGGAAGCCCCTACATTATTTACTAGGTACTATGTTTTTGAAAGCATCCATGTTCCTCTGTAATACATCTGACCCGACACCTTCTACATGCTGCATACAAGCCATGGTGTGTCCCATCACCATTCAAGTGCGAGGCTCTGGGTGACTACACAGGACACACTTCTATGAAGCTGGCCCTGGATCTAGCAGGGTTTAGAAAATGTCGTCACGCCCGGGATCCACTGAGGTTGGTGAACAAGAGTAATGTAATGAAATCAGTGTTTTAAAAAATATAGACCTCTCTTGGGAGTAATTCTGCAATATGTATGGAAAATTTAAATGCACTTACCCTTTGACTTATCAGTTGCACCTCTAGGAATTTATCCCGTAACATGTTCTACACTTGAGCAAAATGGCATTTGTTCAAGGATATTCACTGCAGTTTATTTCCACTAATGAAAGATCAGAGATAGTCTGTCCTCTGTTAACGACCTGGCTAAGGTAATGATGGCTCCTTCATGTAGTGGACATTCTCATCATCTTCATGCATCTTAGCATTACAGCTGCAGTCTTCATTTCCCTGCCTTGACTCAATCCTTAGAAAACTTGGCCTTGGGGCACTATTTGTGATTGTGAGATGGAATAAATAAAGTTTTAATTCCTAATCAGTAAAAAGCAGTTAAAAATGATAGAACCATTAAAAAGAAAGAAGTATCTTCCCATGTACTCGGAAGGAAATTTTCCTGAGATCCATTTTTCTGAAAAAAAGAAAGAAGAGAGAAAAGACAATGAGCACAATAGTGTGTATGGTATGTACCATTTGTGCATAAAAGTAAAATGCTATATGTGTATCTACATAGAATATCCGTGGAGGGAAACACAAGAAATGAACGACCGCAGGTTGCCTGCAGGAATGAGAACCCGGGAACCTGATTGCAGTGGGGCAAAGACCTACTTTTTAATGCATATTCTTATACCTTTTGAATTTTCTTACCATATTCATGGGTTACTTCTAAAATAGATATACACATATTAAGAAACCAATTGACTTGAGAGGAGGAAGAGAGCCCTTTAGAAAGGAAGAGAAAGCCATTTTTGCCATTAGATAGTAGGTGGCCAAGTGGCACAGGTCAAGAATATATGAATAAACGCTGCTCCCAGAGATGGCTGTCAAAAGAAAAAGATAAAGAATTCCCACACATAAACCTGAGGACTCTGTATGGACTTGAAATTAATTCAATTATTGAACCAGCAATAAAGGAACAATTTTATTTTCAAAAATTAAGGAAATAAGAAACAGGGGGAGGAGGGGAAAGAGGGAGGGAGTAGGAGAAGGAGGGAGAAAATTCAACTGGTAACAGCATGAAGGATGGCCAAGGAAACCAGGGGTTTCCCAGGTAGCCCAAGAAGTGTGCTGATAAGGGTCTGCACAAGGTAGGAGAGAGGGATGGAAGCAAGAATCAGTGCCATTTTAAAAGGGGGGAATCAGATGCCGTGACTGATTGGACATGCTGGAGGACTAAGCATGAGCATATCGCGAGCAGGAGGATTTGGCAGTGACAGCTTTCTAGGAAAAATTGCTGCATTCTCAACATCTGCATGCATTTGAGAATTACACCTGGATTCTTCATTTCCATGCCTTGATTTTAATCCTTAGGAAAGTAGGCCTTGGGGTACTACTTGTGATTCTAAAATGGAGTAAGTAATGATTTAATTCCCAGCCAGTAAAGGGCAATCCAAATGACTGGCTCCACCATTTCCCCAGGGCTAGTTTGTAACCTGGGACAGAAATAAGCTGTGTGTATTAAATCAATACAATCCTTCACAAGTAAAAAAAAAAAAAAAAGTCATTGCTTTGGTGGCTATGCATCCTATGAACTATTTCTGTTTCTTAATGGTTTGCTTTCAGCTTTAAGCTTGGCCAAATTTCCACAGTGAGCCAACGTCAACCAGGGACTAGGTGCCTTGAACAAGTGTCCCAAGGTGCCATGATGCAAATTACAAGCTCCTGCCTGCCCCATAGGGCTGTCACAAAGATCAGGTTTCCTAAGAGACGATTGTGCAACCTTTCACGGCACTCCCTGCTTTCTTCCTCTCAGCCACCCTCACTGGGGCTTGCTCATCAGAGCTTGGGAGCATGGGAGACTAGGGAAAGTGTCAGAGTGTGCCATCTGGTGATCTTTCCATGCTTAACCATACCAAGGGGGAAATCAGGGCCCCCCACAGCATCTCTGATGTGAAACAGGGTTAATATAGAGTGTATCTCTGAAACACAATGATAACTGTATTTCTCATGATGTGTCACTCAGAACTAGCAAAGGAGGAGGATTCTGCCGCTTGATAAGCCATGTCTCCACAGATTCCAGACACCCCACTTCCCTGTCTCTCTTTGACCCCTCAATTCCTGCTGCTCCCTAAAATAGACCTTCCCAAGGCTCTGCCCTCAACTCTCTGGGATTGCCTCCATATCTACATTCTTATCTTCCACTCCTGAGCAGCTGAAGCCCAACTCACCTTGGAGCCTTCATTTCTTTAGATCTAGATGACAGCTACCTAGTAAGGTTCTCCCCTGACTTATCTCAGTCAGTATTTTCAGAAGTGAACACCTGACTCCACTCTTTAGTTCCCATCCTTTCTCCTCTGACTTCCCTACACGACACCACTCTTCTCCCAGTCACTTAAATTACTTGCTATTCCATAGGTTACTAAGATTGTAGTCTCGATTTCTTTATTCCTTAATCTCTCAGGTTCATTTTCCTTCTTCTTCCTGCCTTGCCTCATGCTAGAGACCTCATCCTAATTCAAGACCTCATTGCTTCACTGCTCCCATTGTATTCACTTCCTGGGTTAATTCCCCTACTTACAGTTTCTCTTACTTTCACTTCTCTGACACATTGTTGCCAGATCATCTCTTCAGATGCTCTGATCTTTATCTACTCTGAAAAATCTTTGGTGGCTTCCCTTGCTACCGAATTAATACTTGTCCAACAAACTAACGACGGGTCCTTCAAATTTTTCATATGGCTTTTATTGGTGATTCAACCACTGATGATGAATTTCTCTAAACTTCCCTTAAACTTTCATATTTTCATCTTATAGCACATTCTAGAGTAAAAAGTTCTCTCAATTTACTGTTTTGGGGTAAAATAGCTTCTCAATGTGTGTTTTTCATTTGCAAGCAAAATAAATACTACTTAAAGTGATTTAAAAAATAAAAGGCAACTTATTGCATAAGGACAACTTACTGACTCATATAAATGCAAAATCTAGAATTTGTTCTAGTTAGGCATGACTGTCATACCAGGGACGGCCTCTCTCTCTCTTTTATACAAGCAAGATAGCTATAACCAACAATACCAGCTATACGTTCAACCTGTTTGAACCGCCCCCTCCCCCCCAAAAAAAGTCTCGGCTTATAACTCTGGAAAGAAAGTTCTGGTAAGGATTTTGATTTCCCTTGCTATGGTTACATATTGTCTTTAATTAAGCACAATGGTGAGGGAAAACATTTGGGTAGACTTATCACTGTGAGAAAAAGAGATGAAAGGCCAAGTTGTCTTACCCAAATCTCAAGGTATTGGTTCTTTACAGAGCAGAAGACTTGTACCAAAAAGGGTATAAACTGTTGGGAGACACACACACACATCCTACATGCCTTTGGCTGCATGAACAAAATATTTAATTCAAAGGGGCTTAAACAATAAAGAGCCTGATTTATCTTACCTAACCAAAAATCTGGGTGGAGAAAATTTCAGGATGGCACAATGTCTCTTTTTATCTTCCTGCTGGATCATCCTCTGTCTCCCTGCAAATCACTAGATGACTGGGGCAGCTCTAAGCATTATACCTCACAAGACGGTGTTATAAGCAGGAAAGAAAGGGCAAAAGAGACACCATCTTTCCCAGAAGCCCCTGGCTGACCGAAACAGGAAAGAAAGAGCAAAAGAGACACCATCTTTCCCAGAATTCCCTGGCTGACCATTCTTTCTGTCACTGGCAGGAAGTGTCACAAACCCATCCCAGCTCAACCCTTGGAAAGGGGAATGGAATAACTGGCTTAATGCACACAATTTGTCCCTGGAGCTAGGTAGACTTTCAGGAAGAAAAAAAGTAAACTAGTCATTGGTGAGTCACTAATAATGTTTGCCATTAGATCATACTTCTTATTTGATTCCTGCCACCTGTTTACATTTTTAAATTTGTAGTGTTTCTCATGAAGTTTTAGATTGCCTTTTTATTTTGAATCATAACATTTCAGAGTTCAGATGAACTTACATCATCCAGTTGAGGGCTTTTCAACATTTTTTATTCCAGACTTGTAAGCCATCAAACAAATGCAAATAAATGGGAGAGGTTATAAATGAGCTGGTGAAGTGTGGAAGCCAGGTAAAGAAGGTGAGCTCCCCCCATCCCTCCCCACCCCCACCTCCCCACCCCACCCTGCCTGCTGCTTGCTAGTGGCCCTGAGACACTTCTGGAATGTAATTTTAAAACCTCATCTCTTCTCTAGTTCTCTTATTTTAAGGAATTGAGGTCCTAAGAAGCAAAATGATTTGCACTTGCCCCCCCCCATATGTTACTAAGACTGTAGTCTAGATTTCTTTATTCCTTAATCTCTTTGTATTTCTTACATCTTTATAATTCGGTATTGTATTTGTCTTCAAATTTTGCTTTGTATGCACCCACTTAAAAAAAAATCCTTAAAAATAAATCTTGATGTAGAAGTCTCACCTTATTTCAGCAGTTTGTTATGTTCTTTCTTTAACCCCAGTCTTGATACACAGTATTCCTGAGCTATACATGAAGTATTTCTGGTGTAACTGCAGTGTTTTATTCTGTTGTAGGCAGGAGAGTGGCTAAGCAACGAAATATTAAGCATGATACCACTTGTGTTCCAACCTCGACTCTAATAGCCTCACTTTTTCTCATTTGTTAAGTTGAAGTAATTATAACACCTACTTCACTGGGTTGAAGTTCATATGTAATGTACTTACATAGCCCAGCACATAGCAACTGCTATGTGTTTACTGTTATTTCTCAGTCATCCCCCTTCCCCCAAATTCTTTTTGGCCTTCAAAGATCCTATAAATTGCTGGGAATTTCCCTCTCAGCGATAAAGGGGCAATAATGCCTAAATCCAGGGTCTTCTATCTTATGTTTAGATTCATTTCCATGAATGCATTTCCTTCACTTTACTTTCTCCTCCTCATATAACTTCACTGTATGGTTTGCGATTTTACTTTCCGTGGAAACAAAGGGTAACTCATACTATGGAGTATAAAAGAGTCCTGGGATCAAGTTTCTCACTGTGGAAGAAGGGACATCTTACAGAGTCTAGGTCACTTGTCAAGAATCACCAACATTCCAAAGATGCCTGTTTACATCTCATAGTTTCAATATACTTGTATCTAAGGGCCAGTTCATCTTCACTGCTCTGTCAATCCTACTCCCAACCCCTGACTAATACACCATGTATTTGCCTGAATTAGCTAAGATAAGAAAAATAAAACAGGAGTGGTTGTTTAAAAACATCTAAACACACAACTAATTGTGTAATTTTGTGTCTACATATTGATAAAATTTTTATTTGCCTCATTCACCGAGTACGACTTAAGAAGACAAAACCTCCTCTCAAGGTTCAACAGAACTAAGTATAATGAGTTTTTTTGGTAAATGTTAACTCAATATTTTATTATAGTTATTTAATGAAAAAACTCCATTTCTTTTTCTGATGTTGAATTAAGAACTTTACACTTTTGTAACAGAAAGACTCACTGCATATTGACAAATCTACTCTAGTAAGGTGTGGAAAACCACTTTCACGAACTGCATTGGTGGTTCAGTGGTAGAATTCTCGCCTGCCACGCGGGAGGCCCGGGTTCGATTCCCGGCCAATGCAATATGATGTTTTCCTTTTTTCCACACGTCTCGGCTCCTCAAAACGAGTTCATTAGAAAGTTAGGATTGGTCATTTTATGGAAATAAAGACGACGAGCATAATTTCCCGTTTGAGTTTCTCGTGGACCAATTAAAACGGCTGATTCCCTGAGGCGGGCCATATTTTTCGAGCCTCTCTTTTATATATTTTTAGGGCGCCTAGAGTACACATGTGAAATGTAATGGGACATACATTTTCTATATTATATGGATTAAAAAAAAAAAAAAAAAGCCCAAGGCTGTTTGGAGATGCCGGGGATTGAACCCGGGACCTCACACATGCGAAGCGCGCGCTCTACCACTGAGCTACATCCCCCAGCCGAGAAATCCCTTTCTGTTATAGGTATTCATTCAGGCTAGCGCTAGACCGATGGCTAGGTTAAGTTTCGAGACTTTATTTTGGTGAGAGCTTCCGCGGCATCCTCTTTCTACTTTTGCCACTTCCTTTTGAAACTGTTTCTGGGATGTATCAGAACTGCATGCAGCCAGCGTTGTGGGACGCAAACTTGACTGGCTCTCGAGCATTCCTGCCGGGCGCCTGGAGCCCGAACTGAGACCCTCCACCCTGCCCGGCGGCGGGGCGGGACGTCCCGGCGCAGAGTGCCAGCCCGAGCCCGACTCCTCCGTCGGCTTACTGCGCAGGCGCCGCAGAGCGCGGAGGTGGGGGTGCATCCGGCGCTTTGTTGCGGAGAGAAGCCCCCAGCACTGGGTCCGAGGGAGCAAGCGGGAATCGCCGCGAGCGCTGTCCTGGTGCCAAAAGAGACCTGGTCCTGAAGCAGAGCAGTGGGGACCTTCTGTGCACAGCCGAAAACCTTTCGGATTTACCTGTACAGCCGCCCCTCCCCCACCAAAATAAACCCACATCTCGGGAAAACATGTTCACGCCAAATCCACATAAGCTGGCTTTGTAGGGGTTACAGCCAACTCTTGGAGGAGAAAATGACTTCACAGCATGCTTTTTATGTGGGGTCCAAACTGAAAGAAGATGACACCAACACTCTCTTTGTAGCTTACTTTTACATAAATGATAAGGTCGATGGGAGGTACCTCCTCATGATGCACTTTTCTCTCCGATATTTACACCTTGGACCCATCTGACTGATACGTTGTGATAGAAACACGTAAGTCACTTAACACTACTTCATTGTGTCCTCTGAACTCTTCCTAACCGCTAATCCTACTCCCAGCCCCAAAGGAAGAAATGTACCCCAGTCCTGTTTCCTTGAAATAACCTCTCTTTGGTTATTTGAATGCTAGGTAATACGTTGGACTAACTTACCTTATAATGAAATGATGTGTTTGATCCTTCCCACCCAGTGCAGTTTAAACTGATACCACCCCAAGGAAGTGAAGGCTGAGTGGGAAAAGCCTCGGGTGCCCTGATGGAAACAACAGGGGAGCGATTTTGTGTCGGGGGAGCTGGGCTACCTTCTCTTCCAGATGACATGTAAGGCTGACCTAAAGGGCACACCGTGAGGGCCTAGAATTTCCACTGCTTTCCGTTGCAGTCGAGCGCCCCTCGTAAATTGAAAAGTCAGCAGGCCAACAGCCAGAGCAGAAAAGCAGAAGTTTCAAAATAACTCTGGGTAAACCACAAGTTTCATAATCAAGTCCTAGATTAAAAATAAATAAGTTACTGTGTTTGCTTACAGTAATTTCAACAAATAATGGCTTATAATCAGATTTTGTTTTTAATGAGAACAAGCCAGAACAAGCCACATACTGATCTAATACGACTTCAATGCAGAATGTCTTTAAAAAAAGATAAAAGCCACGTCACTGAACCGTCATTAAGGAGCTCTGCTCCAAACCAAAACATTTCCAAACCAACCCCTGCTTTCCATCCAGAGTCACTAGAACATGAACCTCTTCAGTTGACTGAGTCAAGAAACAGAGAACCATTTTTCACCAACCAGGGTTTTCACCAATGCAAATGACAAGTGTAGTATTCCATTAGTTGTCAAGTAAGCTTGTTTTCCTTTGGTGACCTCACCTTGACATCCTCTTTAGGATCCATTCCTCATATTAAGACTTATTTCTCCATCATCTGAGGCACTTCCTTTCTGGGTCTTTGTTCTTAGGCAAGAACCTTTGTTCTTAAGGTTCAGAGCTAAGCCTAAAGAAGGCTCCTTATAAATTGTTCACAACAACAGATGTCTAGTGATGGTTTTAACTAACCTTACTGGGAAGGACTGGGGGCAGGAGGAGAAGGAGATGACAGAGGATGAGATGGCTAGATGGCATCACCGACTCGATGGACATGGGTTTGGGTAAACTCCGGGAGTTGGTGATGGACAGGGAGGCCTGGCGTGCTGCGATTCACGGGGTCGCAAAGAGTCGGACACGACTGAGCGACTGAACTGAACTGAACTGTGTTAGTCATTTCACAAGATATACATATATCAAATCATGTCATGCACTTGAATCTAGTACAATATTATATGTTAATTATATCTCAATAAAACCGGGGAAAAACCCAAGAGATGTCTATCACCAGTCCAGTGGTTCTCAAACTTGGCAGTACATTGAAAACACCTGGCAGGCTTTAAAAAAACTCTGATGCTTGAATTCCATTCCTAAATATACTTATTTAATTGGTCCGAGAGTGGTCTGGGCATAGGAATTTTAAAAGGTGATTCTAATATGCAGCCAAGGTAGAGAACCGTAGTGTTCAAGTACATGCTTTCTCAAGATCTTCACCCAATTATGTGAGCAGCCAAGCTTGCTAAGATTCTGACAGTAGAGAACTACTCACTGTCCAGGGGCTCCCACACTGGGAAGCTGGCATTGCTAGAGGATGAAAGAAACTATCTCAGTCCAACTTCTCCTCCCTATTTTCCTTCATATAAAATAAAGCTGGTGGAGGCAGGCGTTCAAGTGCTAACAACAAACATGCCTTACCCTTGCATATCCTGTCTCCTCTAACCACCCCCACATCACATGAATGAGTTCTTCCAACCAGCTGTCCCTGTTGATTTGCTGGCCATTAGAAGGGCTCAAGATGAGACTAAGAAAGAATAGGAGTGGAGTAATCTACACCTGGCACCTGGGAATGCCCTGTGCTTGTGGCTTCTTGGATGAAAAAGGAGTGCTTTACTCAACACCTAAAGAAGCAGGCAGCTCTTTGAAATATATTCTTTTGCTTCTCAGGGTCATAACTATTAGTAATTCTTCATCACTACAGTTAATTATCATTAATAACAACCCAAGGGCCAAAAAAACTACTGGTTACATTTAATTCAGAGACAGTTAATAAACATTACTCTTTTCAATAAGTACCCCCAATGTGAAAAATTATAGTGATCATAATTTGCATTTAGAATTAGAAGTATTTATTGAACAGTGTTAGATTCTACTTGGAAAGATGCAAATTCTATAATTTAGATTCTGGTTACAAATAGAAGCAGAAGGAGGTACATATTTAAGATGACATTTAAGAGAGAAAAGATGTTACAGAAAGCCCATACTTCTGGAAACTCAATGGTCAGTTTCAGAAAGTGTGTTATAGGCCTACAGGGAGAAAAAAAAACAAAACATTTATCTGTATGGGATATGAAAGATTTTTCCAAACTTAAATTATCTGCTCAACCACAGGAATCCCTGTAGTCTTATACTGGCCTATTCACAAAAGCTGGAAATAGGATACATATTCTCTTGTGGAGGCCTCTGACTGAGGTCTTATTTTACCAACTAGTTAGTCCCCTGGAGATTAAATATCATATTTTATTCTATATGAACTCCCCATAGCATCAAGCACTCACTGAGTTCTACTGAGGCGCATAATACATCCTGGCTTTACAATGTCAAGTGGGAAATTGGTAAAAAGGGTGTTTAAGGGTAAATGGACATAAAGGATTCTATTGCACTGATGAAGATATTCTAAAGGATATTCTAAAACTGGATTATGGTGACTGTTGCACAACTCAATAAAATTAACCAAAATTATAATACTTAGTTTGGCAGTTAAAATAGTTGAGTTTTATGATATGTAAATTAGACCTCAATAAAGCTTTAAAAGAGGGGGTGTAAGGAAATAGAATGGGGTAGCAATGGAATAGGATTAATGTGACAATAAGAAGTTATACATACAGATTGCATAACTGATCTGAAAAAGAAAACAGATGATGCACAAAAGAGGAAAAGTGGAGAATGAAAGGCAATGATTTCCTGTGATGTAGAAAGGAACAAAGAGTTGTTACACAGATAGGGAAACTAATGTTTCCAATAATTGTTACAAGAATAGGGAATGAATAGCATTTAGATAAATGTTATGTGGAGCTTCAGAAAGAATTCCATAGCATTGTAAATATAGAAGTATATATTGCATGAATACAATAATAATATAAAATATATAATACATATATGTATTAAGGACTCTGTACATATTTGTTAATGCAAAACATCTCTGATATTAATTCACTATTGATTTACTTACAGATATATTGAAAATTGGGATTATGAGAGAAGGAGGTGTCTAAGATAATTCCCAGTCTTCTGGCTTGAAAAATTACACGCATCATGGTGTCATTCAATGAAACAGAAAACATGGGAGGGAGAGTGAACTTTATAGGTAGTCATTAATTCCATTTTTATTCTGTTCAAATTGGGATAATTCATCTCTCCCAAATGGAATTTTAAATGGATAATTAGATGATGAATTTGGAGACAAAAAGAGAGGTTTTGTGTTGAAATATATATTTGAGAAACACTAGTGTAGACAAAACAAAGTCATGGATTGTATGAGACTATTTAGGGAGACAGCAGAGAATGAGACAAGAAAGGACTGAGGGTCTGGCTTTGAGAAACCCTAATATATAAAGACTGAGAAAGGAGAATGACAAGGAACAGCCAGTGATACAGAGGAAAGCCATAATAAGATTTCAGGGATCCCAATGAGAAAAGAATGTTTCAATACAGAGTTAAGTTTAAAAATACTGGCACCTGAGAAATCAGATAAAATTTCGAAGATCCAAAATGTCCCTCACATTTAGTGACATGGAAGTCATTGGTTAACTTTAATAACACTTATTTCACAGAAATCAAATGTTAATTCTTCTAATATATGCCCTGCAATTCACAGTTACTCTCTCTGGGAAGTTTTCTTGTTTTCTAGTGAAAGAGCTCTGTCAAGCTCTTTACTTTTAATACCTAAACTTAAAGAAACTATTTCTTTTGAAGCAAATTCATCTGGAAATTCATGAGTGCCTAGGAATTAAGAAAAGACAAGAGACACAACTACCTTTAATCACAAAAAAGTTTGCAAATAGGAAAGATTATTCTTTTATTCTTTTCTGGTCTTAAACAAAGATCACATGTACTCATTTACGTATTCATTTACTCAGTGAGCATCTATTGATCACACACCATATGTCAGGCACTATGCCTGGAACTGGGGCTAAAAAAGTGACAAAGTTAGCAATGCCCCCACACTAACTGTACTTAGAGGTAATGGAGGAAGCAGCAAACATAAAGAAAGCATTGATTATACAATAAAGCCTACGGTAGAAGGAACTAAGAGTTCCATGTGAGCACAAAAGAGGAACACACAATCCAGACCAGGGGATCAGGGAAGGTTTCTGTGGAGACTTGAAGTATGAGTAGCAGTTAGCCTAGTGAGGATGGGGGTGGGGGATAAGGAAGATGAAAAACAAACTAAGTAGGAGGAACAGAATGCAAAATGACTTCGAAGCCAAGAGGATCACAAACCTTTCAGGAATAGAATATATTTAGCAGGTGTGTGTGCTGTGTTGTGGAACATGACAAGAAGGAAGCTGGAAAGTAGACAAGGTCTACTTTACACAGGGTCTTGTAAGTATCCTAAGAGCATAGAGAGCTGTGAGAAACCATGCAGAGTTCTACAGAAGGAAAAAACATGAGTTTTATTTTTAGAAAAAGCATTCTGGCCTTCGATGATAGAGCATATGGAGTGGGTCCCAGCAGGAAATAAGGAAACCACTGGAAGCTTCCTTCTGGTATCAAGCAATGGAATGATAGACTCAGTCAAGAAATGATGGTCTAGAGTTGCATTCTACAATATAGTAGCTACTAGCAACATATGTCTACTGAAATATGGCTAATGCAAATTGAGAAGTTAAAATATCTCATTAGTAGTTTTTTTCATGATGACTACATGTTGAAATGATAATATTTTAATATACTGGATTAAGTAAAATATATCATTAAAATTAATTTCACTTTCTTTTTACTTTTTGTCATTAGCAGTTCTATTGGACAACACTGATTCTGAGCCTTTGTATTGGAAATGGAAAAGGAGAAAACTGAGTGAATAAAGAGATATTGAGGAAGTGGGTTTGGCAGAACTTTCATAATCAATTGGACAACAGGGATAAGGAAAAGAAAGGAATAAATGATTCCAAAGTTTCTGACTTGAGCAACTAAATGAAAGAATGGTAGACTGAAGAGAGTCAAGGAATAAGAAAGTTTCTTTGTTTTATTTTAACGTAGAAGAAGATTCAGTATGTTTGAGTGAAAATATGGAGTCAGAAGAGAGGGAGACAACAAAGATATAAAAGAGTAAAGAGTGGTTAATAAAGATGAGATGTTCAAGAAACTGAAAGACTTGAAATATTTGGGCTTCCACAGGGACATTAATTCACCTCAAGAAGAAGGTTGAGGCCTGGGTGGAGTAGGCAGTGAGCCCAATGCATATCTTTAAGAAATGGAGGGACTTTCCTGGTGGTCCAGTGGCTAAGATCTGAGTTCTCAATGCAGGGGGCCCAGGTTCAATCCCTGTTAGGGAACTAGATCCCCCATGCCACAGCTAAGAGTTCGAAGGCCACAATGAAGATCAAAGATCCAGTATGCCACAGTCTGGTCAAATAAATAACTATTAAAAAAAGAAATGAACAAGGGGTTGGGGGTTGGTGATGGGAAGAAGTAGATTTATAGCATCATAGTTATCCAATAAATATTAGTTTCTTTAAACAGTTCACATACAAAGTAATAATTCTGTTTTGTAATTTCACATTAGAATATTTCATGTTTCTTTCCACAAACATATGAAAACACAATAAATGTCTTTACCCCTTTTCTCTCTCTCTTTCAACACACACACATATACACATTTACATATGCTTCCCACTACAGATATACATTAATCCAGTTTTTTAGACAAAAATGTTACAGAAATTGAGAAAATCCCCTGAAGGAGGGCATGGCAACCCACTCTAGCATTCTTGCTTGGAGAATCCCCAGGGACAGAGGAGCCTGGTGGGCTGCAGTCCATGGGGTCACAAAGAGCCGGACACAACTAAGCGACTAAGCACAGCACAGTTATAGAAATTGGAGGTAAATGTGTTAAATTATGCAATTTCTTTTAGTGATACAAATAGAAAAAAATGATGTACTATTTCTTAGCATCATTAACAAAAGAGACTTCATAAATGTGCTCAAAAAACAGCTTCCAAAGGTTAGAGGCAGGTCATGCTGGTAGATGCTGAAGAAGCATCTTTAGACTGATTTTTATACTGAAAAGAGTGCTGAATAGGAGTCAAAAGACCTGGTATCCCCAAAGTGGGCAAGGGAGGGTGAGATGAATTGGGAGATTGGGATTGACATATATACACTACTATGTATAAAATAGATAACTAACAAGAACCTACTGTATAGCACAGGGAACTCTACTCAGTGCTCTGTGGTGACCTAAATAGGAAGGAAATACAAAAAAGAGGGGATATATGTATACATATAGCTGATTCACTTTGCTGTACAGCAGAAACTAACACAACATTGTAAAGGAACTATACTCCAATAAAAATTAATTAAAAAAAGAAGACCTGGTATCCAAGCAGATTGGTCAGTTAACAGTTAGGTGTCTGGGGCAAAACATTGAACTTTGTTGAATCTCCACCTAGTCATCTGTAGAAGACAGATGGCTTTTATAGCTCCTACAATTCAATAGAGTCTTTGTGAGGATTCAGTAAGAAAATATACTGAAAATTCTTCTGTGACTTGATAAATGCTCATGTAAGTTATCTTGACCTAGTTCCAATAAAAATTTATCACAGTCACTATAGTACTGATAATATTCATATTCATAATGGGAGTTACGAACTGAGTCAAATTTACAATTGCTTAAGGATGGTTGCACTACTTGTTTACGGATTATTGATCATTCTGAACTTTCGTGGGATTTCTTTTCTTGTTTAGGGGAAGTACCAAAATACATCACTTCTTTTAGATTTCCGTAGAAGTGTGGCCCTTAAGTCATCTCATCCGAGTCACCTGAAATATTTGTTTAAAGCACAGTTGCCTGAACTCAACATCCAGAGATTTGGCCCTAACACTCAAGAACCTGTATTCAAGTGTGACTCTACACACTATAAAAAATTTTAGAACAACTTTGTTGAGACACAGTTTATCCCTTTACGGTGTACGATTCATTGGTTTTTCTCGTATATTCACAAAGTTGCACAATCATCACCATAAAATCTAAAGTCTATTGGGTTAGGTAAAAATTTCATGGAAGTGGCTGTTTTGCGGGCCCAAGTATAAAGAGCCCTCCCCTACCCCCAGTATAATGACAAATAAAAGAATTTTTGCATGCTATCAGACCACTCTGCTGGTCTGCTTTCTGAGCACTAGTGGCCCCTTGCTAAACAAATCTCCATTTTACAAAAGGGTTAGGAGATAGTATACAGAGAACATGCAACTGTTGCATGGCCAAGTTGCTGAGCATGATCAGAAAGCGTTTGTAAGGGGAAAAAATCACGATTAGGCTAAGGCTCCTCTCAGCCCCTCTTCAGATTATGAGACTGATGCGCTGCCTACTACGCTAAGAGGGCAGACCTCTCAGGCCCCCTTAAGGCCTGCATTCTGATCTAAAGGCCTTTTTCTCTTAAGCATTCAGGATCAATGCAACTTCCTAGTATCCTTAGACAGAGCATGTTGTTAATAGCTTATTGATATTTTCAGTTTGTCAGCTTCTGGAACTCCATTGTTGATTCAGTTTCATCTCTGTTTAATTTGAGGGGAAAGACTTTTAAACAAAAACACTTCATTGTTCTGCTAAAGGGTAACCTAAACGGTGATGTGTGAGCCAGAAATACTCAAGACTTTAGAAGAAGCCACAACTCTAGTTAGGATGATGTTTTAGGAAGTCTGCAAAGTACTTTTCTTACTGTATGGGGAGCATAATGTTCTAGAGAAGCATATTTGGAAAGCTAGATAAGTTTCTTTTCTGGTTTTTACAGAAAGGTCTTCTTATTTAGTTTACAGTGTTGTAAATTTCTTGAGCATCATATTCACTTAGAAGCATTATAGAGACTTCCCCAATGGTCCAGTGGCTAAGACTCTGCACTCCCAATGCAGGGGGGCAGGGTTCTGTCCCTGGTTGGGGAATCCCATGTGCCACAACTAAGAGCTCATGTGCCACAGCTGAAGATCCCACATGCCGAAACTAAGACCCACTGCAGCCACATAAATAAGTAAATATTTTTTAAAAGAACACTAAAATATTGCTGTACCAAAAAAAAGTATTATAATGGGTAGGTGTGTCTGGTACATACACACATATTCCCCTAGGCCTCTCTTCTTTTCTGATGAAACTGATAGTCACTCTAGGGAGGTCATATCAACAACATCTGAATTTAATTATGAAGATTAAAAACAAAAAAAACCCCCACAAACTCTTACAGGGGGTTTAAACCAAACATTCCTTTTCATAGATGAGAAAACCAAGGGTCAGATCAGATGGTAACTTTGAACTCAAACACACATTTCTGCTTTCCTTGGAGTCAGTGGTCATACCTCTAAAGGGAATTGTCTTGAATTAAAGTTAAGAGCTCAATGAAATATGATTTTCAGGGTAAATTCTAAAAGCTGTCATGAAGTTAAGTCCTACTCTCTGTTAAGAGCCAAGCATTATATTTTCAAGATTATGACATTAAAATGAAAGCAGAGTGGAAGTTATGTTTTAAAATTGGTTATCTTCCATTATGTCAAAATAAAAGCAGAGCAAGTTATGTCTTAAAGTTGGGTATTTTCCTCTGCTATATGCAAAGACTGTCAATTCAGTATAAAGCTCAGCTCAAACTATCTATGAATGGTTTCTAAATTCCAGAGACCTCTCTGGGAATATTGTTCAAACAGCTGGTGAAATTGTCACATATAGATCCTGTCTTGATATAAAGCATGGGCCCCCACAACATTACCCTTGTTTATATGCCTTGAAGCAGCCCCTAGTTCCAGGAAACACTTTGTCATCATGCACTTGACAATTTTTGGTTGCCATCAACCACGTCACAAACTTAACACTCAGCTCTCCCAGTCAGTCTTTCCAGGGACCTAACTCACCTCTGTCTGTTTGGGTTTCCATGCTGACATTTAGGAAAACAACAGCCACTCGACTCATAAAGCCCTTTCTCTATATTCGTACTAATTTTAATATTGACTCTTCTAAAAGCTTCAAAATATTTTAAGGATCCCCCCCTTTTTTTTCACAGTATTGAGCTTCCAACTTGTATTTTTTAAGTGCTTCCAAATTTTTTCTTAACATATGTTGCACAAAGTCTGTCCTATTAACAGAACCCACTCCTCTTCCAAATAGTATAAAAATCCAAAGATTTAGCCTTTCAGTGAGCGTTTCTAGGTTGTACCATTAATTTGAGCTTTGTGTTTAGCTCAAATCCATTTGTTTAAATTCAGTTCAGTTCAGTTCAGTCGCTCAGTCATGTCCAAGTCTTTGCGACTCCATGAATCGCAGCACGCCAGGCCTCCCTGTCCATCATTAACTCCCGGAGTTTACCCAAACTCATGTCCATCAAGTCTGTGATGCCATCCAACCATCTCATCCTCTGTCATCCCCTTCTTCTCCTGCCCTCAATCTTTCCCAGCATCAGGGTCTTTTCAAACGAGTCAGCTCTTTGCATCAGGTGGCCAAAGTATTGGAGTTTCAGCTTCAGCATCAGTACTTCCAATGAACACCCAGGACTGACCTCCTTTAGGGTGGACTGGCTTGATATCCTTGCAGTCCAAGGGACTCTCAAGAGTCCTCTCCAACACCACAGTTCAAAAGCATCAATTCTTCGGCGCTCAGCTTTCTTCAAGTCCAACTCTCACATTCATACATGACTACTGGAAAAAGCATAACCTTGACTAGATGGACCCTTATTGACAAAGTAATGTCTGTGCTTTTTAATATGCTGTCTAGGTTGGTCATAACTTTCCTTCCAAGGAGTAAGCGTCTTTTATTTTCATGGCTGCAACCACCATCTGCAGTGATTTTGGAGCCCAAAAAAATAAAGTCAGCCACTGTTTCCACTGTTTCCCTATCTATTTGCCATGAAGTGATGGGACCAGACACCATGATCTTAGTTTTCTGAATGTTGAGCTTTAAGACAACTTTTTCACTCTCCTCTTTCACTTTCATCAAGAGGCTCTTTAGTTCTTCTTCGCTTTCTGCCATAAGGGTGGTGTCATCTGCATATCTGAGGTTATTGATATTTCTCCCGGCAATCATGATTCCAGCTTGTGCTTCCTCCAGCCCAGCGTTTCTCATGATGTACTCTGCATATAAGTTAAATAGGCAGGGTGACAATATATAGCCTTGATGTACTCCTCTTCCTATTTGGAACCAGTCTGTTGTTCCATGTCCAGTTCTAACTGTTGCTTCCTGACCTGCATACAGGTTTCTCAAGAGGCAGGTCAAGTGGTCTGGTATTCCCATCTCTTTAAGAATTTTCCACAGTTTAGTGTGATCCACACAGTCAAAGGCTTTGGCATAGTCAATGAAGCAGAAATAGATGTTTTTCTGGAACTCTCTTGCTTTTTTGATGATCCAGTGGATGTTGGCAATTTGATCTCTGGTTCCTCTGCCTTTTCTAAAACCAGCTTGAACATCTGGAAGTTCACGGTTCACGTATTGCTGAAGCCTGGCTTGGAGAATTTTGAGCATTACTTTACTAGCGTGTGAGATGAGTGCAATTGTGCGGTAGTTTGAGAATTCTTTGGCATTGCCTTTCTTTGGGATTGGAATGAAAATTGACCTTTTCCAGTTAGGCTCTTCCAAGTCTCTTTTCTATGATCATCAATGATTCCAAGTTCAAATCCATTTCTTGAACACCCAGTTTGGTGGTGTATTTGGATGGGGACACATTTCTTTGTACTTGTGAGGGCAGTGAAAAAAATTTTTTTCAATGAACACAGCAGGATACTTGCTTCTAACATTTTTGAGCAGCTCTCTTTTGCTTCTTCTTTCCACTCAGAAAAGTCTACTTGAAATCAAGATTTGATAAATATGTGTAGCAAAGTAAGAATTTTAGAGATTATTATTATTATTTGAGGTATTATTGTGTGTGATTAAGCACTTTGATGCTGGAATCAGATTACCTAGGACTGAATTTTGGTTCTCTTTCTTCCTACATGAAAAACCTTGAGACAGTTGCTAACCTTCTTGCGCCTCAGTTTCTAAAAGGAATAACAAAAGCTAAGTGGAAACTGAGTAGTATATACATGCAGATCTCTTAGAACTCAACTTGCCGCAGAGAAGTAATAAATGTTAGCCATTTTTATATAACTGAATTAAATAGAATAAAATTCAGAGATCAGTTACCAGGAATATAGGAACCATAGAATTTGGAGGACACACAAGATCCCTGGGATACATAAATAGGAAAATTCTGGGAGGAATTTGTGAGAAGTTCCTTATTTTTTACTTAATGGTTTGAATTTTTACTTTATTGTTTTATTTATTTATTGCCTTGAAGAATATTACTTATTTCCTTGGATTTCAACTTGCCTCATAAAGAAATAATGAGAGGTGGTATTTAAGGACTCAGTCCTTTATGGCTATTACTGTGATCATATTCCATTTTGATCTCCATTTCATGATAGGGTTAGGATCTGAATGAAACCCTTTCCAAATGATTGTGACTAATCTGAGCCATTATGATTTTGGAATTCTTCTATAACAAAGAAAAGACTGGAAAGTCTGCAGGGGACAGAGGGCAGGAAGGCTGCTTGCTCTCACCCATCAGGAAGGTCATCCATAAACACTAACCAGATCCCATAGACTTGTGGCAAGGCTGGAAGCTGAAACAAATATTTAGAGTGTAACTTAGGATGATTAATACTTGATTTACCTTGTTTTGGTTAGATAGAAACTATTGCATAGAAAGTTGCAATTGCATAGAAAGTTGCAGCCATTGCATAGGAACTTGTGCTTATACAGCTTACTTGACCATTGTTGAACTACTCAAACTATTCACAAGTCTTCACTTGCTCATTAAAGGAATGGTCAGAGACCATGATTTAAGAATTCATTAGAGAACGAAGATTAAATTGATTTAACTCTTTGGTGTGGATAAAATATTTACTATACAGATATATATGCCTGTGAATATGAAGAGAATACTGATGTCCTTAAAAATTCAGTGCCTAAATAATGATGAAGGCTCATTTGGGATATATGAATTCAAATTCCTTACGTTCTGTGCCCAGGAATTCAGCTATTCTTCATTTGCTGTCTTCTGTTCTCCAGCCCTGCCATCTAGGTAAACCTTACCTTCCTGAGCAGGTTTCAGGACTTGCATTTCTTTCTCATCTCCTTGAACACTTGCACTATATGAGGCTGTTCATTTAACTGTAGTACAGCTTTACAACAGGTATCCTAGCCTCCATTCAACCTCTCAGATGTCATCAGATATGCTGTTGGCAGTACCATGGGTGGCATGGGCAACAGACCTCCCAAAGGCATACATCCTGTGTATATTCAACTACAATCTATGCCTCCAGAGAGGAGGTTCACAACTAAAGCCAGAGGGCAGACTATCTGCTCTGGGAGGCCCAGAGCACTATGCAGTGATAAGAGAAAGGCCAATGTGACTCCTGGCTTAAACATACACTCTAGTGTAAATGTACAACCTACACTTTACCAGCACTCTGCATCTTTCAAGCTAATTGTTGGGCTTGGCCCTGCAAATATAGAAACAGATGAATCTGACCCTACCTTTAAGGATGGAATAGCCCAAAAAACACATTCTGAGACAACAGGGTTAGAAAGAAAGAAAATAGCACTTGTCATTTCAGGATGACTATTGTCATCTAGAGGATGTCTATTATCAAAGTGCAAAGAAAAAAAGGTGGGGGGGCCGAGGTGAAAGGACAATTAAATCAGCTGAAATAGCTTTTTGCCTATAAGATGACCAAGTCCACTATGTAGTAAAAACTAAGTGAAATGAAGTGAAAGTCACTCAGTTGTGTCTGACTCTTTGCGATCCCATGGACTATACAGTCCATGGAATTCTCCAGGCCAGAACACTGGAGTGGGTAGCCTTTCCCTTCTCTAGGGGATCTTCCCAACCCAGAGATCTAACCCAGGCCTTCAGCATTGCAGGCAGATTCCCCACCAGCTGAGCCACAATTAAATGACAATTAAGTCAGCTGAAATAGTTTTTTGCCTATAAAATGACCAAGTCCACTATGTAATAAAAACTAAAGCTCTACATATATGTCAGCTCCTACAGAAAGGGTAAACACTAGCCTTTATAGCTTTGACATTCTGAAATAAGGAGGGTAAAAGTAGTTATATAGATTTACACAGATCTTAAAGTAAGAAATTTCCAGATAATTAAGTGACTCAGATTTTTACTGGCCTTTAATTTATAATCTCACTCATGGATCCATGGAAAACCTGATTTAAAAATTAATACAGCATTTAATTAGGACAGATCATTAAGTAGGACCATCTGTATTCCATTCAAAGAACCCTTCTTCCATATTTTACCTTAATCTCAGAAATGTGTCAATATGAGTAAGTACCTTTCATTGTTTATTTAGACAGTCAGTCAGTGGCATATAATCCAAATTTGTATACATTTATGATTTTAAAAACTAAAATATAGACTCTCAGAAGCATCTAGGCAGGCTATAGAAAGGAACAAAAAAAAATCTTCATGTGCCTTACAACAACAGCCTCCCAAAACAATGGAGAAACATCTGAAGAGATTTAAAGAAAAAAATAACTAAAAATATTTACATTTGGAAAGTTGTCTTTCAGGCATGAGGGAAAAGGAAGAGATTCTTAGGAACACATTGTCTCAGAAAATATCATGTCCTGCAGTTATATTCTGGAGAACTGAGAGATGATTCAAACTTAAGATTTTCAAAATGCAGTAGTGATATGAAAGAACTTGCATAGTTCTTCTTACTTAGTGTGGCTTTCTATCATTAATCCCGTTGAAAATGTAATATCAGATGAATTCTGCAGTTTTGAAACAACCTTAATATTCAGTGATGCTTTAACTTGTTCTTTCTTCTTTTTCCTCTTTTCCAACTACCTGAACAGAAATGTTTATTTGCAAATCTGTACCTCTTGATTTATAATGAACCTCTCTCTCTCCATGTCTAGTGATAATCTAAAATAATATCTGTTGTTCTCTAGTTTTATAACTTGTTTAAAAATGATAAACAACTTCTGGTTAATGATTATATTTGTTTATCTCTGATCCTTCTAAAAATCTCAGTAAAATAAAGATAAAGGAATAAAAAAAACTCACAGGAGGAAAAATAATGAGAAGAAATTAGCAAAAAGAGGATGTCGACAAATGTGAAAGAAAGAATGCAGATGGATGAATGCTGAGAAGGCTTAAGATTACACCAAGTACCTAAGAAGATGAAAGTAGTGGCTGGAATTGAAAATAGAAAAAACAGCCAACAGACACATCTTCATGCCACACTACCCAGCAACATAGCTACCCACACACATGACCACCCCATTCAAGGAACTATTACCTTCCCAGGCAGGTTCCTGGCTTATGGATGGATTTCTTTATATATTTGGCATGAATCAGTGAATCATTTTCTAGACAAATTAAACTATAGGGAACCCACACTAAGATATCAGAGAATGGGAACTGAACTCCTCCAGAAAACAGAAAGCACAGGGAATATATGAAATTCCTATAAAATATCAAGAAATCTCAATTCTATTCCCTGTTCTGTAACTAGGAGAGATCAGCAGATAGGAAACTGGAACGTGTGATAGGCAGAATGGTGACCACCTCCGAAAGATGGCCATCTCCTAATCCTCCAATTTTGTGAATATGTTATGTTACATGGTTAGGGGGAATTAAAGTTGCAGATGAAATGAAGGTTGCTAATCAGCTGACCTTAAAGTAAGAAGATTATCCTGGATTATTTGAGTGGTCCCAAATAGAGTATCTTTTAAATGCAGAGGAGGGAGGTAGAAAAGTAGAAGTCAGAGTCAGAGTTATAAGATGTGAGAAAGACTTGAGCTGCCGTTGGTGGTTTTGAACATGGAAGGGGGCCATGAGGAAAGAAATGTGGTCAGCCACTAGAAAGTGGAAAAGGCAAGAAAACCAACTTCCTGTACACCCTCTACAAAAAAACACAGCCCTGATTTTAGCCTAGTGAGACCTGTTTAAGAGTTCTGAACTACAGAACCGTAAGATAAATTTATGTTGGTTTAAGTCATTGTTTGTGGCAATTGGCTACAGCAGTCACAGAAAGCTAATAAGAGGGTCTGGCCCCAATAAAAGATCAACAACACTGACGTTTGGACAGCTTGGTCCCGCTCCTTTCACCCTGCAGCAGTGAAGCCTCAAATCAGCCGCAACCTTCTCACTGCACACTGTCCTCTGCCCCTGCATATACACGCACAGAGCCTCCAATTAGCACATAGAGCTTCCATCTAGAACCTGAGAGACAGCCCACCATCCCCAGGAATGTTGAATGCAACCTCTAAAACGCAAAATAAGAATAAATATTAAAAAAAAAATCAAATCGAACGCTGAAGAAACAGAAATGTGGAGGACAGAAGTATTGTGTTTAAAATGTATAATTTATATAATCAGAAAGACAAGTAACACTGTATCCATAAATCAATGACAGTGTTATTGAAGAAAAAGAAGTAGTGGAGGGGAAGAATGAAAAAATTACAAGTACATAGAAATTATAAAACAAGTCAGCAAATTTTTTTAAAATTAGTAGAGTGTTTAAGGACTTCCCTGGTGGTCCAGTGGCTAGGACTCCGAACTCCTAATGCAGGGGGCCCAGGTTTGATCTCTTGTTGGGGAACCAGATCCCACATGCCGCAACTAAGAGTTCACAGGCACAACTAAAGATCCTGAGTGCCACAACTAAAACCCCATGCAGTCAAATAAATAAAGATATAAAAATATATATTTTTTAATTAGTAGAGTGCTTAAAACATAAAGTTGGGGAGGTCACCCCAAGAAAATAATTTAAAAGGCAAAAAGATGAGCTATAGGAGAGGAAAAGTAAGAAAATCAAGCATGCCAACACAGGAAATACAAAATCAGAACAGTAGAATTTGAGAAGGGAAGGGGAGAAGGGCATATTGGTAAAAAGAAATGATCAATGAAACAATATAAGAAAATATCCTGTTACTGAAGAACATGTTTCTGTGGAGTTCTTGGTACAATGAATGAAAAGAGACAGACATCAAAGCTCATGATACGATTTCAGAACACCTGAGACAGAGGTTAAGAGCTTCCAGGGAGAAAGCAGAGACCACATTCAAGAAAATGGAACCGCAAACCCAGGATGCCAGAAGAGTGGAGCAATGCCTCTATTATTCCGAGAGAAAATGTTTAGCTTTGAGTTATCTACCCACCCAAACAATCAGTTGAATGTGAGTGAATAAATATTTGTCAGACAAGCAAGTTCTCAAAAAATGGCCTTCTGATGCCTGATTTGCTCTACCAAATGAGTGAGTACAGTGCAAGAGGGAAAAGTTTTCAGAAAATGGTCAACACAGAGTGGTGAGAATCCCAGAATGACAGCTATGCAGAGGACCTGGAGGGCAGTCAGTCTGTGTCCCTGGGACAGAAGCAAGCAAGCCAGCAAGCAACTGGATATGTTTGCCTCTGTTGATATGTTTTTCACTTCAGTGAGAGATTTTTAAAAATTAATATTAAAAATTTGGGGGGGTTAAATAATGTTAGGTGTATAGAAAATAAAGAAAACTTGTAATAAATACAACCAAATCAGACAGTAATTAACTCTGGAAGGCAAAGTTATAGAAGAAAGGAAGTGTAAGCAAAATAATTACATATTCATCTATAAACAATATTTATATGGACACAGAAATACAAACAATTTACGCTGATTTAACCAAAAATTGTGATATAATAGTATTTGGAGGACGAGAAGGAGAGTGGAAGATTGCTAAATACTATATTCCAGAGTTGAGAGGTAATAATTCATGTTTAATACTGTAACTATAAATGGCATTAAAAGCACTGAGACACATAACAGGAGAGTCCAAAAGATACAGCAAAAAGAAATGAGAGTGGGTATCTCTAGGGAGATGCACTAGGAGTGGATCTACTAAGAGATCAGAGTGGAGGACTTATGTGCTTGTATTTATCTTTTAAAATTATATGCATACTACTTTGATTTTAAAGTTAAAATAAAAAGTGGCTAAACTATTTACTAAATTGTGAGCCACACTGAGAGGATTATTATATGTAAGCCCCTACTCTCCCTTCCATAAAACAGAGCTACATAGAGCAAGAGTGATCATTTTTATTGCTAGGAAACTTGAGTTATGAGTTTCCACATCTTTAAAACTCATATTGATTACCTGAGTCACTTTTTTTTTAATTGGGAAAGACTAATAATCCATCCAGTGGTAAATATTATCCATCATCTAAGACAAATGAGCATTTCTTTGTTAATTATGCTTAAAACGCAAGAATAAATAGCTTTACCTCAACTACATAAAACAAATATTTGATGCATACTAAAACTTAGAGAACATATTTAATGAGATTTCTATTTTTTCTTCCTTCCTTCCATCTATCCTTCTTTTTTATTTTACATTTCTGTATTTTCCCATCTTAAAAACATAACGAGATACATCTCGTGTAATAAAGAAAGGCATATATTAATTTAAAACTCAATTTAAAATAATACACAAAATTCTGTACATAACATAATATACACACACATAAGAGAAAGACAATGTTGATAACACTAAATTTTGGGGACAATTTTCTTCGCTGGAGAAACGAGTCTTTTCTCTCTTCTAATTTTCTATATTTTTAAACCTTCAGTAACAACATTTTAGTACTTCCAGTATTAAGTAAATAACACAAATAACATTTAATGCTGGAAGCTTTTTTCATTTTAACCCAAACTACTTTAATGCAAGCAGTAAGGGTAAGTCTAGGCAACTGCTGTATGCAAGTAGCCAATAGTAAGTGTATTTAGGAATAACCCTATGGAGGGGACTTGAGGTAATTCCTCCAACTACAATTCTCCTCCAGCACATTGCCTGACATCTTGTTGGTTTTAATGGTATTTGCGGCATCTTCAGCTTCAGGGACTGATCCTTGTGTGTTAAATCAATTAGGATAATCCCATTTCCCTTATCAATGGCATTGGTTCAGGGACAGAGGAATCATGGCTGAGCCAGTCAATGCATGATATCCCCTGGTGATAGTCACTAGCTCAGGGGTGGTCCAATCTCCTTAGGACTGGAATTTGGTAAATTATCCAAGGTCAACATCCAGCAACAGTTTTGCTCATTTAAATTTTGCTAAGTACATTGTTTTAAAGTGCCATGTTTCTATCATAATTTCATAAAAGGAAGAACATCTCAGTAAAAATTAAGATAGCCAATGGTCTGAAAACAAATGACAGTCTTTCTCAAGAAAGGGCTGTTGTCATCATCACATGAATATCTTCACTGCAGCAGATGAAAGCTTCACCATGGGTGGGTTCTGGACCAGCTGCATAAAATGTCATATTTTCATTCAGCAGGACTTAACCAGAGATCAAATTGCCAACATCTGCTGATCACTGAAAAAGCAAGAGAGTTCCAGAAAAACATCTATTTCTGCTTTACTGACTATGCCAAAGCCTTTGACTGTGTGGATCACAATAAACTGTGGAAAATTCTGAAAGAGATGGGAATACCAGACCACCTGACCTGCCTCTTGAGAAACCTGTATGCAGATCAGGAAGCAACAGCTAGAACTGGACATGGAACAACAGACTGGTTCCAAACAGGAAAAGGAGTACGTCAAGGCTGTATATTGTCATCCTGCTTATTTAACTTATACGCAGAGTACATCATGAGAAACGCTGGGCTGGAGGAAGCACAAGCTGGAATCAAGATTGCCGGGAGAAATATCAATAACCTAAGATATGCAGATGACACCACCCTTATGGCAGAAAGTGAAGAGGAACTAAAAAGCCTCTTGATGAAAGAGAGAGGAGAGTGAAAAAGTTGGCTTAAAGCTCAACATTCAGAAAACTAAGATCATGGCATCTGGTCCCATCACTTCATGGGAAATATATGGGGAAACAGTGGAAACAGTGACAGACTTTATTTTTGGGGGGCTCCAAAATCACTGCAAATGGTGATTGCAGCCATGAAATTAAAAGACGCTTACTCCTTGGAAGGAAGTTATGACCAACCTAGACAGCATATTAAAGAGCAGAGACATTACTTTGCCAACAAAGGTCCGTCTAGTCAAGGCTATGGTTTTTCCAGTGGTCATGTATGGATGTGAGAGTTGTATGGTGAAGAAAGCTGAGCACTGAAGAATTGATGCTTTTGAACTGTGGTGTTGGAGAAGACTCTTGAGAGTCCCTTGGACTGCAAGGAGATCCAACCAGTCCACCCTAAAGGAGGTCAGTCCTGGGTGTTCATTGGAAGGACTGATGTTGAAGCTGAAACTCCAGTGCTTTGGCCATCTCATGCTAAGAGTTGACTCATTGGAAAAGACCCTAATGCTGGGAAGGATTGGGGACAGGAGGAGAAGGGGACAACAGAGGATGAGATGGCTGGATGGCACCATCGACTAGATGGACATGAGTTTGGGTAAACTCCGGGAGTTGGTGATGAACAGGGAGGCCTGGCATGCTGCAATTCATGGGGTTGCAAAGATTCAGACATGACTGAGCAACTGAACTGAACTGGAGGTCTGGAAATGGGATTTTTCAATTGTACATGCATGCATCCTTCATCCCTCAATCGTGTCCAACTCTTTGTGACCCTGCCAGGGAAGAACACTGCAGTGGGTTGCCATTCCCTTCTCCAGGGGATCTTCCTGACACAGGTATCAAACCCGGGTCTCCTGCATTGCAGGCAGATTCTTTACCATCTGAGCCACCAGGGAAGCCCTTTCCAGAGTATTCCTGGTAATTCTGTAACTAGTCTTAGTGGAGAATTTCTATTCTGGAAGACACTGGTATTCTTCACCTAGTGTGTGCATGCCAAGTCACTTCAGTCATGTCCGATTTTTTGCTACTCTATGGACTGTAGCCCACGATGCTCCTCTGTCCATGGGATTCTCCCAGCAAGAAAACCCACTGGAGTGGGTTGCCATGCCCTCCTCCAGGGGATCTTCCCGACCCAGGGATTGAACCCACGTCTCTTACGTCTCCTGCATTGGCAGACAGGTTGTTTACCACTAGTGCCACCTGGAAAGGCTATTCTTCAATGAGAACAGGACCCTATTGCCTGCTTTCCCCACAAGTATCTTTCCTATTCTCCAATCTGCTTCTATTTGCACTTCAAGCTATATTCCTCAGCCTGGCAGATCCATGAATAAGGTCTCCTCTGGCCCATAGTTTCTAATAACTAACATCATTTCTGTTTTTCTTGTTGCCTCAGAGATTACCTGGTTCCATTTTGATGATTGTTTTCTTATTCAGAACTATTTAGGGAAGAAAGGATGTATGAACCATTGATGAACCTCTATAAACCATTAATCACAAGCTCACAGAAAGGAAATAGTGGCATGGCTATTTTCTGAGACCTCATCCATTAGGTACTTGCCTTGAAAGATGAACATCAGTTCAACCTGATCCAAAATAACTTATGATTGCAACCTTAATCAATAATTTTATCTGGATATATTATATTCTTTGGAAGGATGGGATTACATTGCATTTTGAAAACAGATTCAGTGATTCTCATGGCCTGGTGATAATATAATTCAGCTCCCTAAATAACTGTTCAATAGTTGACACTTTAATGTTCCTTTCCCCCCAGTTTCCAAGATGAAAACTTATGTTCATTTCTAGAGTTCAGCTATTGTTCCCTTTCCCTTATTCTCTCTCTAGCCCTTTTTCTCTCTCCTCCCTTCTCTGTAGCCTGCCTCGGCTACTGATATATCTGTCATTTGTCCCTCATGCTGTTAATCTTCCCAAAGTGAGGAGATGTGATTATGTTTGTCTCTCATTACCTAATAATGTACATTCCTGTTCGGGAGCTTTCGGGTCAGCTTTTGACTGATCCCTTGGTTTAATCAATAATGATCACGGTAGTGAGACTGGTTTCATTCTAAGCACTCATCTTCTTTTCTCCAAAGGTTTTAGTACAGGAACTATAACTGGCAAATCCTCTGAGGCTCCATAATTCACTGAGTAGTCTGGCTTAACAAACACCTGTAAAATCCCCAAGCAAGATTTGGCTAAGGACAGAAAGAGAGAGAGCAAGTAATCTTGTGTAATGGCTCTATCTTTCTTCTTTGCAACAGGGAAATGACAGTACCATCTAGATCTTCTCAACCAAGTGTGAGTTGGGGGAAGCTCAGACAGCTATTTATTTGCAAATTTAGTAACCTCAGAAAGGATAACGGCTTCCCTGATAGCTCAGTTAGTAAAGAATCTGCCTGCAATGCAGGAGACCCTGGTTCGATTCCTGGGTTGGGAAGATCTCCTGGCGAAGGGATAGGCTACCCACTCCAGTATTCTTGGGCTTCCCTCGAGGCTCAGCTGGTAAGGAATCTGCCTGCAATGTGGGAGACCTGGGTTCAATCCCTGGGTTGGGAAGATCCTCTGGAGAAGGGAAACACTACCCACTCCAGTATTCTGGCCTGGAGAATCCCATGAACTGTATAATCCATGGGGTTGCAAAGAGTCAGACATGATTGAGTGTCTTTCACTTTCACTTTCAGAATGGATGCCTGAAGGTGTCCCTGCTTTCATGCTGCCTTCGCAACATGACTCCTGCCAACCTCTGCAGCCTCTTCTCTCACTCCTCCTCATATACAGAATGTGCAGCTCTAATTATTTGCAGTTCCCTGATTGTTCCATACACTTGCAGATGCAGCTTCTTCTGCCTTTTTAAACCTTTCCAACTTAATTCACCTGGCCAACTTCTACTAGAATTTCATATTCAGCATAACCATGATCTCCATGAAGCCTCATGAGTGTTCTTGGGTAGCTTCTGCAGGTGACACTATTCCTTGCCAACAAAAAGGTGATTCCTCTTTTTATTCTTTCAAATGGAGCTCCAAATTTGTTCAGAAATCAGGCCACAATCTCTAGTTCTTAGGACATGAGGCTTCAGCAGCAGGTCAGGGACTATTGTGGGACCAATTTGGAACCAAGCTGATGTAAAGAGAAGTCTGTTGAAGGGTTTCCTCTCCTTTCTCAGAAGACAGTATCCAAGGAGAAAGTCACTTGCCCACACACCTCCTGCCTCCTGCATTTGAAACATGCTTTTGCTGGGACAAGGGTGCCAGAACACTTTTATGCTGCTGCCATCTTTTGATATTGAAAGGAAGGCCAGTGACATTGCAGAGATAGCAGCCTTAATGTCATAGAGCTACTGAGCCAAAATGTGTTGAAGCCACTGCTCGTTGGTTCTTCTGTTGCTTACATCTGAGAGCATCCCTAACTGCTACCTTCTCTGTGTGCATACATGGGATCAATGAAGTGATTCCATCATCTCTTTAGAATCAGTTTTACCTGAGAGTGAAAATACAGTCACTATAGTAGTACTCTATCAGTGATGACAGGAAAGCACCTGTCACTGAGTATGTTTGGACACATTTTTGTTGTTGTGTAGTCACTAAGTCATGTCTGATTCTTTTGCGACCCCATGGACTGTAGCCCGCCAGGTTCCTGTGTTCATGGGATTTCCCAAGCAAGAATACTGGAGTGAGTTGCCATTTCCTTCACCTGGGGATCTTCCTGACCCAGGGATCAAACCCGTGCCTCCTGCACTGCAGGTGGATTCTTTACCACTTGAGCCATCAGGGAAGCCCAGACACATACTCACAATGCCAATAAAAATACGGCAGCTACACTGGCAAAAAAGATTCATGCTTTCATTAAGCGGTAGAATTTAATATAAACCCAAACTGACCAGGCAAATTATCTTTGCAGTATGCCTGCATACAGAAATACAGGAAAGAAAATTTTTAGCTGAGTAGAAATAAAAAAAAATTTCTCATCTAATGATTTTCAAAGTCTCACAATAAGAACACCAAACCTCACATTATGGGAGCCAAAAATCATCCATCATCAGCTATATATGTTTCTTGGTCTATATTATTTCTGTCCCAGACACTGGAAGTCTGGACTTCTCCCAGAGAAGAGAACTGTCATCCTGTCACATGATTGCAATTGGCAAGTCTTACCAAGAAAGTTTGGCAGATTCTTAGAACAGGACTAACATATGTTTTATATATGTGTGGGTAGGTGTATATATAGCCATTCATCTACATACATATATGTACACTTATTTATTTATAAGTCTTAGTTAAAGTTAGAAAAATTAATTTAGATGCATATGGGTAAGCCACACAAATTAGCACTAGTTTTAAAGGAATTAGTATAAACCTAAAAGAAATCATTCTGATTTTTTTAAGTAAAAATGCCAATGCAAATTTTAAAAGTGGAACATTATGTTAATAACTTTTATCTTTAGGTTATTGCTCATTTATATCAATGATTCACTCACTCATTCAACAAGTGTTTATGAAATAAATTACAAAGACATATATAAAGCACAAAGTCCTTGCCCCTGAGAATCTTATGGTCTAGCAACAGACAGAAAAAAAGGAAATAGTTTATTCATTCCAATTATTTGAGAAATCATTATTGAGGATCTTCTATGTCTGTCCTATGTACTGATAACATGAAGGTGAAAGGACAGAGAAAATACCTGCTTTCACAGAGCTTATGTAATACTAGGGGGAGAAAAACAGTAAACACATACCATCAACGTATTATGAATTTATTTATTTTGGCTGTGGGAACTAATGGGCTTCCCTAGTGGCTCAGCAGGTAAAGAATCCGCCTGCAATGTGGGAGACCTGGGTTCGATCCTGGGTTGGGAATATCGCCTGGAGAACGGAACAGTTACTCACTCCAGTATTCTGGCCTGGAGAAGTTCGGGATCACAAAGAGTTGGACATGACTGAGTGACATTCACTTTCACTTTTCACAGGGAACTATATTAATATCTTATAACAACTATCATGGAAAAGAATCTGAAAAGAATATTATATGTATAGATACTGACTCACTTTATTATACCCCTGAAACTGGTACAGTATTATAACTCAGCTATACTTTTAAAAAGTTCCCAGGACTAAAGTTCATTGCAAATAACAAGTATACTTTACCTAGAAATGGTTGCTTGGATGATTATTTCTAATGATTCTTGAACAACAGGTCTTCACCCTCATTTCTAAAAGATTTTCTAAAACTCCCAGCTCACTAACTGTACCCTAAAGAACTGGACCAAACATTATTGATGCTATTGTTTTTTTGTTGGTTATTAAAACAGATTCTTACATGTTAAAACATTAAACATTAAAAATTAAAACAGATTCATCTTACACATTTTGTTGTGACTTGTTCTTCACCTGACTAAAAAAATGCTGTAATCGAGGTAAGGCTTCTTTGTAAGTCAGTTTTCAAATAAATTTGGGATGATTGTGTCAGCTTGACCCTCTGCTAAACCATAGTTCATTGATTCATCTATTATAGAGAATTACAAACTTTGCTGAAATCTAAAATAAACCTTCTGAAATTGTTAAATAAATAAATAAATAAAACAGATTCTCCAAATGTTTAAATTCAGTTCAGTAACTCAGTCGTGTCTGACTCTGCAACCCCATGGACTGCAGCAGGCCAGGCCTCCCTGTCCATCACCAACTCCCAGAGTTTACTCAAACTCAAGTCCATCGAGTCGAAAATGCAATCCAACCATCTCATACTCTGTTGTCCCCTTCTTCTCTTGTCTTCAATCTTTCCCAGCATCAGGGTCTTTTCCAATGAGTCAGCTCTTCGCATCAGGTGGCCCAAGTATTGGAGTTTCAGCTTCAACATCAGTCCTTCCAATGAACACCCAGGACTGATCTCCTTTAGGATGGACTGGTTGGATCTCCTTGCAGTCCAAGGGACTCCCAAGAGTCTTCTCCAACACCACAGTTCAAAGGCATCAACTCTTCGGCGCTCAGCTTTCTTTATAGTCCAACTCTCATATCCATACATGACTACTGGAAAAACCATAGCTTTGACTAGACGGACCTTTGTAGACAAAGTAACGTCTCTGCTCTTTAATATGTTGTCTAGGTTGGTCATAGCTTTTCTTCCAAGGAGCAAGCATCTTTTTAATTTCATGGTTACAGTCACCATCTGCAGTGATTTTGAAGCCCAAGAAAATAGTCTCTCACTGTTTCCATTGTTTCCCCATCTATTTGCCATGATCTTAGTTTTCTGAATGTTGAGCTTTAAGACAACTTTTTCACTCTCCTCTTTCACCTTCATCAAGAGGCTCTTTAGTTCTTCTTCACTTTCTGCCATAAGGGTGGTGTCATCCGCATATCTGAGGTTACTGATATTTCTCCCGGCAATCTTGATTCCAGCTTGTGCTTCATCCAGCCTGGCATTCTGAATGATGTACTCTGCATATAAGTTAAACAAGCAGGGTGACAATATACAGCCTTGACGTAGTCCTTTTCCTATTTGGAACCAGTCTGCTGTTGCATGTCCAGTTCTAACTGTTGCCTCTTGACCTGCATAGAGATTTCTCAAGAGGCAGGTCAGGTGGTCTGGTATTCCCATTTTTAAGAATTTTCCACAGTTTATTGTGATCCACACAGTCAAAGGCTTTGGCATAGCCAATAAAGCAGAAGTAGATGTTTTTCCAAAACTCTCTTACTTTTTTGATGATCCAGCAGATGTTGGCAATTTGATCTCTGGTTCCTCTGCCTTTTCTAAATTCAACTTGAACATCTGGAAGTTCCAGTTCATGTATACTGTTGAAGCCTGGTTTGGAGAATTTTGAGCATTACTTTTACTAGCATGTGAGATGAGTGCAATTGTGCAGTAGTTTGAGCATTCTTTGGCACTGTTTTTCTTTGGGATTGGAATGAAAACTGACTTTTTCCAGTCCTGTGGCCACTGCTGAGTTTTCCAAATTTTCTGGCATATTGAGTGCAGCACTTTCACAGCATCATCTTTCAGGATTTGAAATAGCTCAACTGGAATTCTATCAACTCCACTAGCTTGTTCCTAGTGATGACTTCACATTCCAGGATGTCTGGCTCAAAGTGAGTGATCACACCATCGTGATTATCTGGGTCATGAAGATCTTTTTTGTATAGTTCTTCTGTGTACTTTTGCCACCTCTTCTTAACATCTTCTGCTTCTGTTAGATTCATACCATTTCTGTCCTTTATGTGATCATCTTTGCAGGAAATGTTCCCTTGGTATCTCTGATTTTCTTGAAGAGATCTCTGCTGCTGCTGCTGCTGCTAAGTCGCTTCAGTCGTGTCCAACTCTGTGCAACCCCATAGACGGCAGCCCACCAGGCTCCGCCATCCCTGGGATTCTCCAGGCAAGAATACTGGAGAGGGTTGCCATTTCCTTCTCCAGTGCATGAAATAGAAAAGTGAAAGTGAAGTTGCTCAGTCGTGTCCGACTCTTAGTGACCCCATGGACTGTAGCCTACCAGGCCCCTCCGTCCATGGGATTTTCCAGGCAAGAGTACTGGAGTGGGGTGCCATTGCCTTCTCCGAAGAGATCTCTAATCTTTCCCATTCTATTATTTTCCACTATTTCTTTGCATTGGTCACTGAGGAAGGCTTTCTTATCTCTCCTTGCTATTCTTTGGAATTCTGCATTCAAATAGGTATCTGGCCCCATCACTTCATGGCAAATAGATGGGGAAACAGTGGAAACAGTGACAGATTTTATTTTTTTGAGCTTCAAAATCACTCCGGATGGTGACTGCAGCCATGAAATTAAAAGACGCTTACTCCTTGGAAGAAAAGTTATGACCAATCTAGACAGTATATTAAAAAGCAGAGACATTACTTTGCCAACAAAGGTCCGTCTAGTCAAGGCTATGGTTTTTCCAGTAGTCACGAATGGACGTGAGAGTTGGACTATAAAGAAAGCTGAGCACCGAAGAATTGATGCCTTTGAACTGTGGTGTTGGAGAAGCCTCTTGAGAGTCCCTTGGACTGCAAGGAGATCCAACCAGTCCATCCTAAAGGAGATCAGTCCTGGGTGTTCATTGGAAGGACTGATGTTGAAGCTGAAACTCCAATACTCTGGCCACCTGATGCAAAGAACTGACTCAATGGAAAAGACCCTGATGCTGGGAAGGGTTGAAGACGGGAGGAGAAGGGGATGACAGAGGATGAGATGGTTGGATGGCCATCTTCGACCCGATGGACATGAGTTTGAGTAAACTCTGGGAGTTGGTGATGGACAGGGAGGCCTGGCCTGCTGCAGTCATGGGGTCGCAAAGAGTGGGACAGGACTGAGTGACTGAACTGCACTGAACTTCCTTTTCTCTTTTGCCTCTTGTTTCTCTTCTTTTCTCAGCTGTTTGTAAGGCCTTCTGTGACAACCATTTTGCCTTTTTGCATTTCTTTTTCTTGAGGATGGTCTTGATCACTGCCTCTTGTGCAATGTCGAGAACCTCCATCCATAGTTCTTTAGGCACTCTACCAGATCTAATCCCTTGAATCTATTTCTCACTTCCACTGTATAATTGTAAGGGATTTGATTTAGGTTATACCTGAATGGTCTAGTGGTTTTCCCTACTTTCTTCAATTTAAGTCTGAATTTGGCAATAAGGAGTTCATGATCTCAGCCACAGTCAGCTTCTGGTCTTGTTTTTGCTGACTGTATAGGGCTTCTCCATCTTTGGCTGCAAAGAATATAATCAATCTGATTTCACTATTGACCATCTGGTGTTGTCCATGTATAGAGTCTTCTCTTGTGTTGTTGGACGAGGGTGTTTGCTATGACCAGTGCGTTCTCTTGGCAAAATTCTGTTAGCCTTTGCCCTGCTTCATTCTGTACTCCAAGGCCCAATTTGCCTGTTACTTCAGTTATCTCTTGACTTCCTACTTTGGCATTACAGTCCCCTATAATGAAAAGGGCATCTTTTTTGGATATTAGTTCTAGAAGGTCTTGTAGGAGTTCATAGAACCGTTCAACTTCAGTTTCTTCAGCATTACTGGTTGGGCATAGACTTGGATTACTGTGATATTGAATGGTTTGCCTTGGAAATGAACAGAGATCATTCTGTCGTTTTTGAGATTGCATCCAAGTACTGTATTTTGGACTCTTTTGTTGACTATGAGGGCTGCTCCATTTCTTCTAAGGGATTCTTGCCCACAGTAGTAGATATAATGGTCATCTGATTTAAATTCATCGATTCCAGTCCATTTTAGTTCACTGATTCCTAAAATGTCAACGTTCACTCTTGCCATCTCCTGTTTGACCACTTCCAATTTGCTTTGATTCATGGACCTAACATTCCAGGTTCCTATGCAATATTGCTCTTTACAGCATCGGACTTTACTTCCATCACCAGACACATCCACAACTGGGTGCTGTTTTTGCTTTGGCTCCATCTCTTCAGTCTTTCTGGAGTTATTTCTCCACTGATCTCCAGTAGTATATTGGGCACCTACCGACCTGGGGAGTTCATCTTTCAGTGTCCTATCTTTTTGCCTTTTCATGTTGTTCATGGGGTTCTCAAGGCAAGAATACTGAAGTGGTTTGCCATTCCCTTTTCCAGAGGACCATGTTTTGTCAGAACTCTCCACCATGACCCACCCATCTTGGGTGGCCCTACACAGCATGGCTCAGTTTCAATGAGTTAGACAAGGCTGTGGTCCATGTTTTCAGTTTGGTTAGTTTTCTGTGATTGTGGTTTTCATTCTGTCTGCCCTCTGATGGATAAAGATAAGAGGTTTATGGAAGTTTCCTGTTGGGAGAGACTGACTGAGGGGGAAATTGGGTCTTGTTCTGATGGGCGGGGCCATGCTCAGTAAATCTTTAATCCAATTTTCTGTTGATGGGCGGGGCTGTGTTCCCTCCCTGTTGTTTGACCTGAGGCCAAACTATGGTGGAGGTAATGAAGATAATGGTGACCTCTTTCAAATGGTCCCATGCATGCACTGCCACACTCAGTGGCCCCGACCCTGCAGCAGACCACCATTGACCCACGTCTCCACTGGAGACTCCTGGACACTCACGACTCCTAGACACTCATGGGCAAGTCTAGGTCAGTCTCTTGTGGGGTCACTGCTCCTTTCTCCTGGGTCTTGGTGTACACAGGGTTCTGTCTGTGCCCTCCAAGAGTCTGTTTCCCCAGTCCTGTGTAAGTTCTGGTGCCTCTATGGTAGGGTTAATGGTGACCTCCTTCAAGAGGGCTTATGCCATACCCAGATCTGCTGCACCCAGAGCCCCTGCCCCTGCAGCAAGCCACTGCTGACCCGTACCTTTGCAGGAGACACTCAAGTACAGTTCTGGCTCAGTCTCTGTGGGGTCACTGGGTCCTAGTATGTTTAAATTATTCCCTGATATTAAGCCAGGTCACACTTTATAAGGAGAAATTAACTCTTTAGGACCCCTGAGTGTAATATGTTGTACCTTGCTAGTAATCTAAAGGTATCTAATGTGCTTCTTAATAGTAAATTGGGCCCTAGGATACTGGTTTATTGCTTTTAACTTGTAAGGTTTCTGTTTTACCAATGACAAAAGAGATGGTGCATATTTCACTTGATCTTAGTGAAGAAAACCACAAAAAATGGTTTGAGTCAATTAAAGTACATTGATGTGAAAACCTATCTTTTTTCTTTATTTAAACCATTTCTTTTATATTTTCTTTTGAACTTTTTATTTTATATTGAGGTATAGCAAATTAACAATGTTGTGATAGTTTCAGGTGAACAGTGAAGGGATTCAGCTATACATATACATGTATCCATTCTCCTCCAAACCTCCCTCCTATCCAGGCTGCCACATAACATTAAGCAGAGTTTCATGTGCTATACAGGGCCCTTGTTGGTTATCCATTTTAAATATAGCAGTTAAACCATTTCTTGTAAGCAAAGACATTTCATGGTGAATTAAATAAAATTTGATATTTGTTTAGTGATTATTATATGCAAAGTCTTGAAGAAACAAAGCCTTACATATTCTTGGTTTATTTAGGTACATTTATATAGAACCAGTATTTGAGATTAAGAAAAAATCAACAATTTAGGAAGAATATGTTATATATTAATAAATGAATTATGCAAATAATAATAGCCATTCCCAATTACTGAACTTCCACTATTTCTCAACATTATAGTAATAATTTTATATGAATTCATTTACTTACTTCTCACTATAACCCTAAGGGGTAGCTTTGGTATCCCATCTTAAAGACAAGTAAATTATGACCAACAGCTAATAAGTGTCAGAGCTGAGTTTCAAATTTAGACCCATTTGACTGCAAAGCCCTTGATCTTAATCTGTATCTCATTATACTTCAAAAACACACATTTTAGGCTGGGTAGAATCAATAAGTAAAAGCCAGTTATTGTAGGATATGGATTTTTGCCACTCTTGACAGACAGAAAGATGTGACATTTCTACTGCTGGCAATAGGTCTTCAAGAGTTCCTCTTAAAAATGCAAATCTGTACTCCTAGAAGGATAACATAGTAAGAAAATAAACATTTTTAAGCTCTTAACATGTATGTCCTTGCAAAATCTTAAAAGAATGGGACAAAGGGCAGATAAGTTTTGATAAGGTTGAGGAGTGACAGGCATGGAATAAGGGAGGAGCAAGCCTGAGCCAGGGTTTGGGAGAAGTACCACCAGGAAACAGGGAAGCATGAAAGAACAGGAGTGGGGATGGTGGTGGTGTGTGTGTCGTGGGGCTCCTAACTAGGGACAAGAGAAGAGAACATCTAAGACAAGATTTTATAGCTCCATAATTTGCACAAGGCCAATACTGCTGCTTCTATTAAAAAATTCAACAGTATTCCATTAGCAAGTATGATAAAATTGACTTGTATGAATGCAAAAACTATAGTAGTTGCTTTAAGCAATGACTGAGTTATAATTGCTATTGTCAAAGAGTTTATAATCAAAGAAGCATTTTTTCCCTCTTTCACACCTATTTGCTCTACCATTCTTTACATAATATCAAATGTTACCCATAAGCTCTTGCAACGTGATTCTGAATTAGTCTTATACACAGAATAAGAATGATAAGTGAATTGATTGCTAATTAGTTCTGTTGCTTCTTTTCATTGCAGTCATATTCTTAAGTTAGTATACTCATCAATATATGACTCATTCACAAAACTTAACTGCAGTTTTAGTTAAATACTTAGTTACCATCATTGTAATGCTAATAATTATAAGGACGACGATGATGATAATAATAATAAACTGGAATGGTTTTAGGGTTAGAAACGTGAGTCTAAAAATGCTATCTTCATGATCCACGTTTATCCTACATCAATAATTTTGCATCAAATTTGCTCAATTTACAAATCAAAAATAGATTTTTCTGTCAGCAAAGACTACGCTTATATCTGAAAATCAAGCACAGCTTGTACATCATCATTAACCATAAAGGCTCTGAAATCAGAACCTAGCTGCCAATTTTGTTGATGATGCATAAGATGAAATCGAGTACAGCTGGCTCTTCTGTCCCATGCTAGCTCTGCAGTACTGACATTAGTGAAAAATCTGTTTGTTTTTTGTTTCAGGAAATTAAATAGCTATGACTAAAATGCAGCAGAGGGAACAGATATATATGAGTAATAAACAGGTGCTATTTTTAAGTTTATTTCACTTCCATTAGGTGCACCACTACTTTGACAAGTTGCAATGACCTCAAAGAAAATATGTTAATCTTAAAAAAACACAAAAACTAGAGGCGTCCCTTTATTGATAAATGGGAACCAAATTACACAAATAGTTTATAATTTAAAATCCACCATAAGTAAATATAATTCTCTTAATGATTATTCCTCCTAATAGAGTGTCTATGGACACCTTCAAAAAGGAGATTTTATTTCCTAACATGTCAACTGCCTTAGTAGAATACGCACTTCATGATTTGGGCCCAAGGTGAGTAACCTAGTGGTGGAGAAATAAACCAATTTCTAAATATTTCCTTAAAATGAGGAAGTGAGAGAATTTTCAATGAGGCAATATTAAGTTAATGGCATGAAACTAATTTCCAAATCCCTAAGTTTATTGGAAGCTTGTTGAATCAAGGAGATCCTTATCCTCTTTTTCCAGGCAAACATTAAATATGCTGTGCCAGTGTGGGGTGGAAGTAAGGACTGAACACACACATTAACTGCCAACACTTCAGGAAATCTGGTGAAAGAAATCTTTTTAGACACACACACAAGGATGGGGGGAAGGGATAGTTAGGGAGTTTGGAATTGGCATGTACACTCTGCTATATTTAAAATGGATAACCAACAAGGACCTACTGTATAGCACAGGGAACTCTGCTCAATATTATGTGGCAGCCTGGATGGAAGAGGGTGTAGGGGGAGAATGGATACATATATGTGTAGGGCTGAGTCCCTTCTCATGAAACTATTACAACATTGTCAATTGGCTATACCCCAATACAAAATAAAAAGCTTTAAAAAAAAAAAAAAACAAGGAGGAAGAGAGGAGATGACAGCAACATACTTTTGAAAACTGGAAAATAGGTGAATGAAATCTGACTGACTTAGCAGATCTCAAAGAGAGGAAACTAAGTTAGTAAGGGAGAAAGCTGAGAAACACCCCCATTAACACAACAGAATCTTCCAAGAAATGACAGCCCTAGGGAATTCTGAAACTGAAAATGAAGGAGGGACGGTCTCCTGGAGGATTGGGTGAAAGCTGACCAAGGAGCAATTCTCTCTGTGAATTCCTTTTCAAATTGATGCCAAAGGAAGATTGACTCTCCCCACTTTGGAATAAGTCCCTCGTGTTATTTTGGACTTATAGAGCCCAGGCACAGTTGAAGATCTAATATTCTATTGAACATCCCTTCAAGCCCCTTCTCCACTCAGCCCCCAGGACACTAACAGCCAAATCTTGACCCTCCATGAAGTGGAAAGGTGGACTTTTCCCTAATACCTGGCCATTCCACCTGGAAAGATCTAAAACTATTCCTAACCAGGATACCTAACAAATAGTCTTTTCAGATCACCTTGCAGTAAAGCTCATGATCAGTGAGTTCCATATGGGTGTATGCATTCAGAGCTCCCAATCAGCTTTTAGTCTTTCATTCTTAATTGGAAGCAGAAAATCAAGGATTATAAGACATCTGAGAAAATCTCTAATGCAGAGGGGATAGGGGACTTGAAGAAGGAAGGAATAGGAGTTGTAATTTAATGGGTACAGAGTTTCAGTTTAGGAAGATGAGAAAGTTCTGGAGGTGAATGGTAGTGATGGTTGCACAACAATGTGAACTTACTTAATGCCACTGCACATTACACCTAATATTGGTCAAAATGGTAAATCTATGTTATATATATTTTGCAACCATAAAAATAAATAGAAAAATTAAGTTTATGAGAACGTCAATTGGAAAATAAAGGTGCAGAATTTTTTTAAAAAATACAACAGAAACAAAATTAAATAAAAACAAGTAGAAAAGTGATAAGAAATTAAAGGACTAGACCAGAAGGTCTAATGTATAATATATAATGAAGATATTTCCAGAAATGGAGAAAAAAGAAAACATAAAAGAGGAAATCATTAGTGAAATCATCCAAGAAAATTCCCCATAACTGTAAGACATTAATTTCCAAACTGAAAGGCCTATTCAGTGTTCAATATGATGGATGAAAACAGAATCACATCAAAGCATTAACACTGGAAAATTTTAGAATAATGAAGACCAAGGAAAGATCACCAAAGTTTCCAGGGAGGAAAATATCAGGTCAAGAATCACAATGGCATTGCATTTCTTCACAGTAAGACTGGGACTGGAGCAACGACTTTAAATTTCTGAAAAAAAGTATTTCCCACCTAAAACTATATTATCAGCCAAACTGTTAATTAGATTATAAGAAAGAATAAAGAGATTGTCAGAAATGTAAGATCTTTAAAAATTTACCTCCTAGACACTCTTGCTCTGAGTCTACTGGAAGATATACTCTGAGAGAAAGAAAATGTATGTTGGCAGGGAGGAGAATTTGGGGGAGAACACTAAGAGAAAGAGGACTACATAGGCAGAGAGAACAGAGAATTCAACACAGAATAAAGGGCAGAGAAGCCCTAGATAAGAGTATAGGATTACAGGGTAACTATGGGTCACCATATGCACAAGTCAAACTCCATACCAGATCTCCTTAGACAGTTTTTGACTGAGGACAGTGCAAGGCTCTTTATTCCATATGCTTCCTTCCCTCCACACAGAACAGCTGTGCACAGATAAAAGTGGTAGAATTACTCTAAATGCTGATGGTGCACGACGCAGTAAAAGAATATGTCCCTGACTTAAATGGTTACACTGAATGCTGTCAGCCATATTAGCAAGAGTCTTATGATCTCTGCAGACTACAATTTAGAAGAAAATACATATTTGCCTAAATACATTAAATTCTCTCATGTGGACATTCTCCTGCATAGGAGTCTGTACATGTGTGTGCTAGGTGTGTGAGTAAGTCTCTGAAGGGATATACAAGAAGCTGATGACATATTCATTTCTGGGGAAAAGAAGTGTGGGGTTGGGCAAAGGGGGCATGAGGAAAATTTACTTTTCAAGATTTATCCTTTCGTTCCTTTTGAATTTTTATCACAATTCAAAAAAATGAATAAATTACATTCTTTAAAAATTTATAGTTTTAAGCAATAAATTCAATGTCTAGGAGTTTATACTAAAGAAATCTCTATCCTTAAAGCAAATGATGTAGGTGCAGGGATTTCTTTGTGTTAGCAAAACTTTAGAAACAGCTTACATATTCATTTACTAGGTACTGATAAAATAAATTATGTATATTCCTGCAAGGGAATAGTATACAACCAGAAAAAAGTAAAAGGCCTTTATGTACTGATACAATACTATCCCCCAAATAAGATGTTAAGGAAAACAGATAAGAAACATACTTAAACAAATATATGAACTCACATTTGCTTGTATACATGTAAACTATCTCTGGGAGAAAACACAAACATTTTAAAATATTGGTTTAGCCTGAATTTCATGGCAGGGGAACGGGGATATGATAGAAATTATTCTCTGGATGTAATTTTGTACCTTTTGAATTTTGAGCCATTTGAATATGTTACCTTTGAAAACCAAATGGAATTACAGTTTTGAAAATGTGGGGCATTTTTAAATAGCCTAGATTCTTTTCATCTCGATTCTTTCTTTTTTCCCTATTGCAAAGCCAGTATGAGATCTTTCATCTAATAATAACACTCTGGTTGTAGTTCTGCAATGTTTAAGAAATGAAATCTGTTACTCCTGCTGGGATCAGAAGAGTTGTCAGCATACGTGGGCAGCAGTGGGTGAAGAAGAGCTTTTGGATTTAAGGCATAGAAACTAAATACCAAAGTTGAATGTATTATAACAACATTGTTAATATAGGAGAAATTTTATACCAATGTCACTTATGAAGACATCAGTGATATACTTCTCTAATATACAGATAGACCATTCAAGATAGACCAAAGGGACTTCGCTGGTGGTCCAGTGGTAAGGAATCCATCTTCCAAAGCAGGGACACAGGTTCGATACCTGATCAGGGAACTAAGATTTCCCACGCTGTGGGGCAACTACCTAGCCTGAGCTCTCCAGTGCCTATCCGAAGTTAGAGTACTGCAACAAAGACCCAGCATAGTCCAAAAAAGACCAAAGATAGGAAAAGAGAGGAATAATGGGAGCTCCAGACTGGATTTCAAAGCTATCTCTGGGTCCCTTTTCAATAGTATGACTTATTGGGATAGAGGAACATATTTTCTGTTTCCTCCTTCCTCTTCCATGTGTTTATAAACCATCATGCATATTAGAAATGTGGGTATGAATTTAACTCCATAGAAGATTTTTGAAATGCTATAAATAACTAACTTCCAGGAAATTAAGTGAGCTTTGTGTATAAAAAAGCCCCAGATGTAATGTGATAAAGACAAGATGCAGTGGTAAAGATCCTTGCGCCCCCAAATTGGTCTATTTGTATTCAAAATCTGTGTTCAAAGACCCCATCATGGTCTCTAGCACAGCCCACATTACCATCTATAGATTCATCTAGGACCAAAAATATTTGATGAGATTATAGAATTATCTAAAAAACCCTTTGACTATATGAACATTTACTTTCCCAAACAAAACTGACAGATTTTCCAAGACATCACATCAAGCTTCTACTGTGTTGCCATCTGTCTCAATACTGAAAACTTGAGTAATCTTTAAGTGGGTAAATCTTTAAATGGAATCCTCTTAGCATGACAAATGACTCTAATGGCATCTCTTAATGAACAAATGGCTACCAGCTTGAAAAACCTACATCTCTGAAAGAAAAGTGCAACTTTCAATAGAAATCCCAAGGACAGTAAACAAGCAGAAAGAAGGTTTTTACTGGAGGTATTGGCCAAGCACTGGGGAAGGTCAAGGGCCAACACTCTTTAGAAAGACAACCATGGCAGTCTCTTGGCAGTCGTGTGGAGCAGAACCTGACTAGGGCAAGGAAGCTACTAGTGGTAGGAAATAATATAGGCAGCTGTTGTCAGAATTCAAGTAAAAAATGATAAAAGGTGAAGGAAGAGGAAGGAAGTAGATTTTGAGGGGAAGGAAATAGGGGTGAGGGGATACAATGTTTAGAGTAAGAATGGACAAGAAGCTCTTGACAGCTTTGGCAAAGAAAGTTTCTAACCCCCCTCTCCTGAGTTGTCTGTGTATCTACAGCTCTTTCAGGGTCTTGTTCTCCTCTTTTGCCTTCAGAGGCCACCATGCACTTGCCTGCTACTTGCCAGACGTTGGGATTACAACCTGGCCTCAGGGAAGTTGGATGTGCAGAAGGTTATACTTTGCAGTGCTCTTCTTTGCTTTGATTGTCCCATACTCCCCCCTACCCCCACCACCATTCAAGTCTGTGCAGATGTTAATAATGACTAAAGGTGAGAAACAAATGAAAGAAATTACAACATAAAGGATAGACTACAAACTGTTCATGAAATAAAACTTTCCAACAGTTTAAAGGAAGAGAGCAATAAAAAGCTTACCACTTACAAATAAAGAGATCCCCTTAAGAGCACACCCCGATTCCTAGCCTTGCTTCCTAGCCTCAAGTCCCACGTAATTGACTCTCCTCTTAGAAAATGTGGTGCTGGTGCTTAGTTGTGTCTGACTCTTTGTGACTCTTTGGACTATAGCCCTCCAGGCTCCTCTGTCCAGGGGATTCTCCAAGCAAGAATACTGGAGTGGGTTGCCGTCTTCCTGACTCAGGGATCAAACTCACACCTCCTGTGTCTCCTGCCATGCAGGCAGATTCTTTACCCACCCAACCGTCGGGGAGTGCCTGTCCTCAGGTCTCTATACTACACGTCTTTACCATGGTTTGCCCTACTCATGATAGTTTAATTTCATGAAAGATCCAGCCCTCTTTCCAATCAATGCAACCCACAGGATATTATTATACTTGAATATTTGCAGCAACACTTTTCCCAAGCCTGAGTTAAGCATTATGAAATTACACTATAGAGGCTCTCTAACAGCACAGCCCCTTGTAGAGTTTGCATTTCAACTGGTGCCCACTGGTAGCAGTGAAGATTTGCCACCTTATTCTTCTTGGTCATCCACTGAATTCTACACAAGCATACCTCCCAAAGGCAAATAATAATTATCAAAGACAATTCATATTAAGGAAGAGAAAAATTTCCCTAAATATAACATAATCTGCACCGAGTCTACCTTAAATGGAGATAACTGGCTACATTTTTATTCAGAGTTATGTCGATTCTCACTTTGTTCATCCTCCTGCTTCTAACCATGCCCAGATTCCTATAGGTCTGTAAGAAACAGGATGCATCACAGTAACCTTTTCAAGTGACAGCAACTCCCTTCCTACACAAAGATGTTGAAATCATGGAATTATTAAAGAGTATAGACATAAATGTCATGTGTTTGCGTGTGTGTGTGTGTGTGTGTGTGTGTGTGTGTGTGCGCGCGTGTGAGCAAAGTGAGTGGAGGGTCTTTTTCCAGGTATAATTAACTTGGCTCTTTTAAGTATCTGATTTCATTTGCTATTTGAACTACTGTTTTGGTTCTTGGCTATACTAAAATATTCTGTAATCACATATATTGCATAGTTCTAGGGAGCAAACAGACAAGCACAGGGAATAAAATACTTAAAGGAAAAGAACGTCTTAAATTTAAAAAAGAGAAGCAACTTAGCCAAAGTTTAAAAAGTGAGAATTCTTAAACTTCGTAATATATGGTTACAATTTGCACAAGAATAAAGAATGCTATTGTGTGATGGGTTCCAATAAAATTTAACCTTTCAGTCTCTTAGAATTTATAACTTTGCTATTCTTGTTACTATGGTAAATGTTTTCATTCACAAGGATAAGGTGGACTCTAAGATCTCAGCTGTAAAAATGTACTACTATTTCTGCTTCCACATTCATTTATTTAATGTAGTCCATGATTTCCACTATTTACAAATAACTGTAGATAGCCTAATGGCCAGGCCCTAAAAATTTCAAGATAAATTAGAGAGAATTTTTGCCCTTATAGAGGTCAGTTTAAGAGGGGAGATAGAGAAAAAAAAATTGAATATGGGTCACAACAGAAAGATGTACAGAGTATGACAAGTAACTGATCAATTTTAGAGTATGTAGGTGGGAGGTGTAGGGAGCATGGCAGTGTTGGTGTCAGGCAAAATTTCACAGAAGCTAAAGCCCTTGAACTGAGTATTGAAGGGTAGACAGTATGGGAAGTTCATTCTAGCCTGAGGAAAGAGCTTGTGCAAAGGTACTAATACATGAAGCAACACAAGCAGTTTGGGGAACCAGTCTTAACTGACTAGGAGAGGAGCTGAGGCTGGGTGCCTCAACAAGTAAAGAGGTGAGAGATATACAGGGACCAAAAAAGTTGCTGTGTTTCCTGTCTCCAGCTTTTATCACTAAACTCTCTGTTGTGATGGTAGAAGGGTTTAATGTCTCTGACAAGAAGAGTCTCATCCTCCCTGGAGTTAGTCGCTCAGTCATGTATGACTCTTTGCGACCCCATGGACTGTAGCCCACCAGGCTTCTCTGTCCATGGAATTTTCCAGGCAAGAATACTGGAGTGGGTAGCCATTCCCTTCTCCAGGGGATCTTCCTCACCCAGGGATAGAACCCAGGTCTCCTGCATTGCAGGCAGATTCTTTACCTTCTGAGCCCCTAGGGAAAGAGGTTTAACCCAAAATGGGCATTCTTATTTGATTTTGACACGCCACTCCCTATGTGATAATACAAAATGGTCCCTTCCCCCTGCCCAGTAACAGCAGCATAATAAATTATATCCTACGTGTATTCATCAATATTAGTCATCGGGTAAGTTCTGTACGTGCTATGCCCCAGCACTAAGGCCTTGAACAGGTGGATATTAGAGACAAGTATATCTCTTTCCAATTCAAATGGAAGCAAATTCAGTCCCAATTGACTCTAGCTAAAAGAGAACTGATTTACTCACATGAGAATCTGATAGGTCTCATGAGCTTCAGGAACAGCTTGACCAAGGCTCAAATGTCTTGAACACCCAATTCCCCGCCATCTCTTGGATTCATTTTCTCTGTGTCAGCTGCATTTGCTAGCAGACTCTTTTGCCTATGGTGGCAGTTTTCATCTTTTCATGCTGAAGTGCAAAGAACAAACAAAAAGGAGAGATCATTCCTGGTGGCTCCCACACATATCCTGACCATCCTTGTGTCTACTTGGGGTGCTGATTGGTCAACATAAGGAAGAACTAAGGTAAGCAATGGTACAGATGAATGAGGTCCAGGTGGTATTTGTGTGATGATTCACCTGCCATGACACATCTGGATACTAGAACCATGACCTCAGGGGACTCGTTTGCCGTCTACCCTGGATTCTGTACTTCAACAACTCCTCCAGTATCAGCTCCCAGCTCCCTGTCTCTTCCTCAGGAAACATCGATCATGCTGTTTCTCTCTCCCCTTCTATGTGCCTGTGGGTATCCTCTTCCTATTTTCAGGGAAACACTATCCCCCTCTGAAGCTCCTTCAGGATATTTAGTCCTATCCGGAAACCCTTTTCCCTGAGAATTTAGGATTCTATAAAAACAAAGCCAGATGCATGCATAGATTACTTTTGTTTTGCCTTTCTTTTTCCCATGTCTTGGGACAGTGAACACTTAGCAGGAGACCTGCTTACAGACGTGGGAAAGGAGGAGAGAAGCAATAGCAGAAAACGCGAGGAAAAAAAGTGTAAACATTAGATTTCAAAATATTATCCTAGGACTCACTCACATGGCATTTCAAATTGGTAGTACAGAAAGTTCTGGGTTTTTTCCTTTCCTTCTCTCCCCCTCCTTTTTCTCTCTGATATGAGAAAACAGAGAGACCACTGGCAAATAAGCTGGTAAATGAGTAGCCCTTATATAGAATGTGTGATGTAATTGTCCTGACAGGTATTACATGCTACTTTTCTTTTTAGGATGGAATTTATATATCAGTCTCAACTAAGTATAGCTCCGATCTGACTAATATAAGCTTATAATATTTTGTGTTTATAGTTTTGAATATTGTGACCACGGAAAATTGATTTTTTTAAATGTGTTGGGTTTCTGCTTTTTTGAGGACTGAATGCTTCATTAGCATTTTTAAATAGCACATTTAAAATAAAGAATTTCCAGCAAAAGAAAACCAAGGAGTAACAGTTTTTCATGTATATCATTGATGCCTTTCAACAGGACGTAGAGTCAGGCTCCAAACAGAAACTGCTCTAAGAAGTCAACACAGGGAGAATTTAACTCAAGGAATTTGTAAAAACAGGTGATGAAAGGTAGAAGAGAGCCCCCAAAGAAGGCAGTGACTCTAGGATAAAACAACTATCCTAAAAAATAGGATAAAACAGCTATAATTCTTAAGTGGGAGGAATAAAGGGAAAAGGCAATGTTACTGGAGCCCAAGGTCAAGGGTCACAGGGCATTTGGGCTTCCCTGGTGGCTCAGAGAGTAAAGAATCTGCCTGCAATGCAGGATACAAGTTCGATCCCTGGGTGAGGAAGATCCCCTGGAGAAGGGAATGGCTACCCACTCCAGTATTCTTGCCTGGAGAATTCCATGGACAGAGGGGCCTGGTGGGCTACAGTCCATGGGGTCACAAAGATTCAGACAGGACTGAGTGACTAACACTTTGACTTTTCAGAGCAGGGAGCAGATGAGGAATATTCTGACTTGGCCCATCCTCCAGCTCTCTCTTTTCCTGCTTCCCATTGGTCACATCCAGCTGGCATCAGTTCCTCAGGGAAGGCAAGGCAACACTGCTCGCTGCTTGCTGGATCAGCTCCTCTGTGATTACAGACCAGAGATGGGGAGAGAAGAGCCAGGAATGGATCAGAGAGCACACAGGCCTGGGACCCTGAAGCCTCCACTAAGAATTTTTAAAAATTCACTGTTAACAATTCCAGGTTTGATGTTATAATTTACGCAGGCAGAACAAAGTTGTCTATAATGGGTCCCATCAAGGAGTTACCAAAGGCTCTACAACTTGGGGATAAATCATTGAAATCAGGAAGAAAAAAAAAAAGGACCAGTTATATATGTATGTTCATATTTTGAACTGATGTTGGAAATCCTGTTAATTTTGCTGAATTTAATCAACCTTCTTTTTAAGAACACCACCTACCTTTATTTCTTGGCTTTTTAAAAGCAGAAAGCTCCTAGCTCTATAACCTTGCTTGCCCCTTTCTTTTCATTTGGAATACTGAGAATCCAATAGCTTTTTATTGTTAGACTTCTGTTTATCCATTTAAAGGTTACTGCATTTGCTTATACTAGGACTTCAATGATAGTATCCAAAATGAATTTTCTATCACCAAAACTATTTCCTATCTGTACTGCACTGCTGCACGGGAAACAGCAAATGTTTGTGCTCATTTCTTTGAAGCCTCAACTTGGCTGGCACAACTCTCTAAACATAGATCAGGATTAACTGAGTAATAAGGCAAGAGTGTACAATAGTTTCTCTAATAAATTCTTCAATACTGTTACCTTAGAGAAGTCTTTTCAAAGGATTTAACTTCAGGTACACAGAAACTTTGGAAATATTGAGAAATCTCCACATGCTAAAACATTCACTGTTTAAAAAAATTGTAACAAGCTTTATGGTGTCAAGGAGATCCAAATAAAAGATTTCCAAATTTTCAGTCTCCTACTTTTATTTTTACAAATTTCAGCATGATGGTTCTGGTTTGGTTTTTTTTTTTTTTTGCTTTTACTTTGAAAAACTGATTGTTTCACTTGTACTTCTACTGGTCCTAGAACTAAGCTTTTCACCTCTCTAAAATTGGGCATGTTTCTGTTTTACTCTGGATACTCTAATCCTCACTCTGTTAAACTTTTTTAAAATTTAAATTGATTTATCTTTAATTGGAGGATAACTGCTTTACAATATTGTGTTGGTTTCTGCCATATATCAACATGAATCAGCCATAGATAAACGCATGACCCCTCCCTCTTAAAGCTCCTTCCCACCTCCCACCCCATCCCACCCCTTAAGGTTGTCACAGAGCACCAGGTTTGAGCTCCCTGCATCATACTGCAAATTTCCACTGGCTATCTAATTTTACACGAAGTAATGTATGATGTATGTTTCAATGCTACTCTCTTAATTTGTCCCATCTCCCCACCTCCACCAAATCTATTTTCTTACTCTAAAAGTTTAAGTTCCATTCCATGGAGAATGGAACTGGCCTCATGAAAGGATAAGAAATAAGCAAAAGAGTTTAAAACTATGTGAGAAGTTGGAAGTTTCAGAAAAGTAGCAGTGAAAGCAAAATACCTCTTCATAAGCTGCAGAAGAAAGAACTTTAAGATGAAATTAAATCAGAGATACAGAACATTTTGTGGAAAAGGCAGACAGATGTGCTTTTGGAACCGGGAAAATACTGGTTAACTTTTAGTTGTGATCACACTTTGGTGGTGTCTATGTGAAGCAAATGCTTTGGCTCTAAACTTGTTTCTTCCGCTTTTATGTTTTCTGCCTTCACCAACCTGGAGCCAGGAGAATGAGGTAAATTTTGACTCTCTGGTGGTCAATGAGATAACTTTTGCTTGTCTCGTAAATACTGCTGATGGATAAACAATTTAGTGTCTTTCAATTGAAAACTTCCTCCTAAAGACCATACAAGCCAGGTTTGGGGGAAAAAATTGGAGAAAGTGGTCCTTGAACATTTTGCTACTCATAATTTATTCACTCACGTGGTGAATATGACATTGGAAAGGGCCTAAGACATCATCAGACCGTAGCTGTGTTTGCTGTCATTTGAACAAAGCAAATAGTGACAACTATTTTTTCCTCTTAATATAGTTTTAACGGTGCAGATGAAGTCATTCTTTTTCTGAAGTAGCCCTAATATTTCTGAAAAATGTACAACATAATAAACTACAGGAAGATTGAATAATTCTATATTTGGTTACCCTTTTCCTATAAGACACATTAGTAACTTTACACCTGAACCCAGTTATATCCTTTAGAATCCTACAACGCTAGCACTGAAAGGGGCTTAGAAACCACTTGTCCTTCATTTTGGAGATGAGGAATCTGAAGCAGAGACAGACTAATTTCTGCAAGATGGCATAGAGAGAAACAATGAAAATATAACTAAAACCTGAAAACCGGCCCAGTCAAGTCTTCACTATATTATTTTGTCCTGATTGTGAGCCAAGAACCACTTTCTCAGCCCCTTTAATTCACTCTATCCATGTCTGGTCACTTCAAAACTTTGCTGGCTTCTGCAAATTACATATCAGCATCCCAGAAAATGTGGAGTTCATACACCTGAGATCTTTTGCTCAAGAAGAACTACTATTCTTACTAGTCTATTAATTGGTGGTTCCTGGAACAAACAGACTTCCTCCAGTTGTATATGGGCACCATAATAGAAAGGAGGAGTGTCCGGATGTGGGACAGAATGGCCTAAATATGGTAGCTAGAGCAGAAAATCCCGAGGGCAAAAAAAAAAATTACTTATAGAGAAAGCCCCCTTTAAATGGCAGCACTTATGAAAACCAGGACGTTGAAAGATTATAGACTTTGGAAAATTCAAATGTTGTATGTTCAAGGCCAAAAAGACACGTAAAAAGGCTCTAGGACTAAATGCATGAGTCATGGAATTCATGCCCACGCTGATTCTACTGCACACCCTTTATACAACTGCCCAAATGAAAACAGCAACACAGACCTGGCCCCATAAAAACCTATATAAATAATCCCGGTGGAGTTTAGGAAAAAAAGCATACGGTCCAGATATGGTGTAGGATGTAGGCAGAACTCCATGAGATGCAAACATAGGCATATACTTTAAAATACGCTAGATGAGGACGTTTAACGGGGAAGTGTTTTTGTTTTGAATAAAGGATTTATTGCCATAAACACACCGGACCTGAACTAGAAAGGGGTGTGAGAAAGCGGAGCAAGCATCAAGTTGTGTAAATCAATGTGGGAGTAAGTAACTCAGCGACCTGTTAACTAAACTCGTTGCTAAGTTCCCGGCGCCAGCCCGTTCCCGTGTGTGGAAGGAGGCCCCCTCTAGCCCAGGAGGAGAGGGATGGGTCTCGACCCCGGGGTCTTCCCGCCGGCTCCGCTAGGTCCTTCCCACACGCGCGCGCCGCTCCGGGCAGGGCGGGCCGGGGCGGGGACAGGAGAGTACGGAGGGAAGGGCCGAGGGCGGCCAGGGGGGGCGGAGGGAGGCCGAGGAGGAGGGCGGCGGGCGGTTTTATTGTTTCCTTTCGCCCTCCTCCTCCCGCGCCTCGCCCCGGCGTCACTGGAAAGCAGCCCGAGCCGCCCGGCGGCGGGTTATTTATAGCGCTGGCTGCGCGCGCGTCACGGAGCCCGGCCCGGCTGACGGGGCCGCTGACGCGCTTGGCCGCGGGGCCGAGTCCGCGGGGCTGCGCGCCGGGCGCCGGCGACAATGGGGTTCTGTGTGTGCAGCTGCCGTCGCCGCTGGGGGCCGGGGGAGGGGGGCGGGCAGCCGCTCCCCGACCCCCTTCCCTCTCGCCCGCGACCCCCCGAAAGGTAACCGGCCTCTTCTGCCCCTGGCCGGGCCCCGCCAGCTGCTTTTTTCTTTTCTTTTTTTAAAAATTGAATCAGTAAGTTTCCCTCGCCCCAACCGCTTCCATCTCCCCCGCTTTCCCTTCTGACCCCCCAACATGACGAGACAGGGGGCTTTAGCCGGCCGGGGGCGACCGCTTTGTGCGTCCCGGGGAGCGGGACCCGCCCAAGGCGCGCCCAGCGGGGGACGCGCTGACCGAGGGGCCGGGAGCGCCGGGCAGGTAACGTATCCTGGACCAGGAGCGGGGGCTTTGTTTGGGTCGGGGGAGGGGACCTGGGGTGGGTGTAGACGCCGGGCAGCCCTTCTGGGACTCCTGTCTCCCCTCCACTCCCCGCTCTCCGCCCCGCTGGCCGGCGCGCAGGAAGCCAACCTGGGTGTGTGGCGCGAGAAGCGAAAGAGAAACTTCTGCGTGACTAGCTGAGGCTCCTCCGAGAGGCCAGGACGCTAGAGGCCCCCCCACCCCTCCCCGCCGCCGCCCCTCCTCCCCCGCCCGCTCCCCCTCCTCGCCGGGGACTTCGGAGCCCTTCCCTCGCCCGCCCCCGCCCCGCGGAAGGAGGGGCTGGCGACGATTTTAGGGACTTCCTGGGACACCGAGACCGGCTCTGAACCGTCCCCTTTCAGCCGTCGGGAGCTGGGCAAGCTAGCTCTGGAGCCTCTCGCACGTGGCAGGCAGGCAGAGAACTTGCTGTGCCTTCTAGGAAATTGCAGTCGATTTGTAATGCAGTTTCGCTAATTGGGAGTTCAAAATTAAACTTTAATAAAGCATTTGTGTCGTCTCGTCTAATTGTGAAAGCTTCCATCCGTCCTGGTAGATAGACTCTGAGTCTCCAGTTAATGGTGCTAAGCTAGATTTCCCCCCAAGTACAATTCCGTCAGCCGGCGTCGGCGCAGCTGGATTTCCGTTAGGTACAGATGTTGCTAATGGCAGCTTAAGCACGGATGGGCAGATAGCATACGGAATGCAACATGTTGCCATATGGTTCCGTTAGCCTTTCACCTCCAGGGATATCAATCACATGTATTCTGGGAGGAACTTAATGACTCTCTGAACGGCAAAATAAATTACCTGGTACAATTTATATCCCTTGACCTGATACGTTATAACAACAGGAAGATAGCATCCCACAGTTTCTGTGGTATGAATTGAACTTCAGAGCTACATTTCAAATTTTATAACATCTATTTGTAATGTGAGGGGCTCTGTCAAACCATTCTGGCTGAAAAACCCCTTTCTGTGTTGTCCTCCTACCCCTCACCTCTGGCTGATAGTTCATAAAGTTTAGCGAAACTGTTGCCTTGGTAATTGCCAATCGGCTGACCAAATACTAATTAAAGCGAGTATGGAGAAATAGAAAATACGATTTCCAGAGCTAGTTACTTAAGAGCAATCACTAGGGACACCATACTTTCAGAACTCCCGAAATTAAAGGACTCCCAAGAAAAATCTATTTTGTGAATCGTTTCAATGTAACTCCTAAATCCATTTATTAACTCTCTGAAATTCTGTTTTTTTAATACTTCATTCTTAGGAAAGTAACTCACAAAAATGTACTCAAAAGTATGAAATATAAGGACCTCCTTAGCAAACTAGTTTCTCTTCCCTCCCCGGCAACCTACACCCTCAACTATGCGGGTACCTGAACTTGAATTCTGTATGTGGTGGTACTGGAGGTTTGCTTTTTTTTCTTCCAAACATGTCAGTGACAGCATATTGAAGTCACTGTTAGATCCTAGTAGAATGATTCTCTAATATTTCCCAGGTCTTTTAAAAAAATATCCTGGTGATTAATAAAATGTTTAATTGACTGGCTCTAATTTCAGATTATAAACATGGTTGTCTTTTGCTGTATCCCTCCTTTTTCCTTCACTAATACAGAGAGGCAGCACTGCAAGACAAGAAACTTAAGGGTAGAAAAAGTAAAATACTAGAACTTGTTAAAAACTTTTTCCTATTAAGGGATATATGAAAGCTGTGGGCATACTATCTTAACAGATTTTGCTTCCAACAGTGCATAAACCACTTTAATTCATGTGAACTGATAAACTAGGGTAATACACAAAATAGAGATAGTCTGAAAACATATTTTCAGTCATACAAGTTTCATAATTCATTTTTAAATTACAAGATAACGTCTCCTTTTTTTCTTTTTGTAATAGGTGATGATTTGTTACCTAGTGCTTGAGTTCGGGCAATGATTTTGATAAGTATGAAATAATATAAGATCTTCTGTGTATGTAAATAGAAAATTTTATACAGAACAAAATAAGATATATCTGAGTTATGACAACCCTTACTGGAGACTGTTTTTGGTAATTTTTAATGGCTGAAATTGTATTTTTCTGTAGCATCAGCATTCAATGAGTTTTAACCTTGATCTGTAGTGAGGCTGTTAATCATGACTACATCTCCATGACTTATGAATAGATTGTGAGTGTGTCCTTTAATCAGTCACACAGAACTCGCCTTATAAAGCTGTTATTGTCATGAGCAGATACTGCAGGCTTTTGTCAAGCCCCGTGATTATTAACGTGTTCGTTCTTCAAAAGCCAGGCTGAAAGTCCTGCTGTGCTTTATTTCATAATTCAAGTCCATTAGTACATAAAATCCTAAGGAGCAATAGTTGCCTTTTCTCAAGTTAAAATATTACATACATCGTTCATAATTTCAGGCCCATTTGTGGATAAAAACTATGTGTGTATTTGGTATACATATATAGTAACAAAAACAAGATATGCATCTTGCATCATGACTTATTTGAAGTGAAGATTTGATGGATGTCCATTGTTACTCTAGATGAGGTGGCTGGCTGCCAAGGCGATCCCTCTAGCTTGAAAGTACTGGCATTGTTATTGTCTATCAGGGAATCACTTTCTAATTTTTAAGCTCCCAACTTCACCTCCCTCTTTCAATATGGCCCTTCCATACTGCTAATCTGAGAATTTGTTTGAATGTGAAAACTTTTGAAAATGTGTTTGTATTGGCCAAGATTTTCATCAGTATTTCTGGTTGCCTGCTGGCTTATCTTGAGCTGGCAAGTATATTTTAATTGAAAGCGAAGTAATACTATCAGGACAAGGTATATTCCCCATGCTCTGAGTAATTTTAATTGTGATGTAATCCTCGGTGCTTTCTTATTTTTTTTTTACTTATGAATGTATTTTAAATTATTTAAGATAGGACAGATTTATGCCTTTCTCAAGGTAATACAGGACAAGTTATGGATAGGCATTAGGCCTCTATTAGAACACTTCATTCCAGTGAGTGGGTGTGGGGAGGAGAGCTGTCAGGAAAGAGTATACTATACAGGCCCACTGCACTGGCCCTGTTTGCTTTTCAAATTTAAAACCCATATTGCTGCGTTGGAAACTTGTTTCTCTTTTATAACCTTTCATTTAAATTTTTTTTTTTAAACTGTCAATCTGTAAATATTTAACCAGCCAAGCAGGAAACAGTCTTTTATTCTCAACTGTATGCAGCTTTGTTTTTATCTGGGTTAGTGTGAGGGCCATGTAAATACATAAAAATTTGATTTGGTTTTTCTTACTTTGAAGATTGACAGAGGCTTCTTTAGTTAATCTTGTTCTATTTCATGTTCTGTATTCAGATATTGAAATACAGTATTTTTATACATTTATAAGATTGTGTTTGCATTTATTTATGTTTCTTTTTTTAAAGCATGTAGCCTTGAATGTTTGTTCTACTTTTTTTTTTTTCTTCACATCATTACTCTGGTACTGCTTGATGTAACTTGATTAGCTCCCTCCCCAGTCATGATTGGTAATTAAAATAGGCATTAAAATTAGTCACTTAGCAATTTTGCTGTTCAATTGGCAATTAAATTACTTAATTGCAATTAAAGTCCTAATTTTAATTGGCAAAATGATAGATGTAGATTTAAGATAATATGTATAAATACTTTAATAAGTGTCTATATAAGGATTACTTAATTACTCAACTTCAAGTTTATGCTGTTAACTTTAGAACTTTTAAGTGAGCAATGAAATTTATATTACATCTATTCAAAGAATATGGTAATTAGGTTTATTACTTATCACTATAAGGGTCCTTGCTATAAGTTACTTTTATAATGTTAAAATTGTAGGCTTGTTAATTGCAGAATTATGTTGACGAAGAGGGCATATATGTCTTTGTCGTAATATATCAATAACATGTCTTCAGTTTTTATTAAATTGAAAAGTTCCTATACACCAGTTAGTCTGAGGGAGAAAATCAAAAGTGGTTATTTTATCATTAAATGTAAAATTAAAAACTAGCTAGCTGTTATATACAATGAAGACTCTTGCAAAGTGTATGTATTTTATCTACTAAAAGAAAATCGTACATACTACTATGATGGTTACTGATGTTATTAGCTACTTTTACAATTTCAAGTGCTCTTGGTATTTTCTTAGCATATAGCACCTTATTCTCAGAACCTTTAAAGCATATTTCAGGACTTTGTACTTAATGACTCCCATGTTTAGTGAAATTAGCAATGAAATCTAAAACCAAATTAACCCTTCCTTGCTTAATCAAAAAAAAGTCTTACATAAGGAAATATTGATGATTGCTAGGTGTGGGAGGAGGGGAGAATGGAGAATTATTGTTAAATGGTTACAGAGTTAGAGTTTCGTAAGATTAAGAGTTATGGAGGTGAGTAGTGGTGATGAGTGCACAACAGGATGACTGTATTTAACACAAATAAACTGTACATTTAAAAATGTAAGATGGTAATTTTTATGTGTGTTTTACCACAGTAACAAAAAGAAAGTATTAAGTGGTTAATTTAAAAGTATTTAGGAGATAGTTACTGAGAGTCAAGAATTAGAGAAAAGATGAAGAATTTTTATTATGCAAAATACTTTTTGAGTGGCATGAGGTTTTACCATATGTTCAGTTTTGTAATTTTAATTTACAAGTAGATGCTTCTAGAAAAAATGAGTGCTGTTTTCTTCTGCACATCTTTACACATTTCTAGAACTGAGTTGTGTATCAAAGTAAGAAACAATTTTTAAAATCTTTGGATTAAGTGATTTGGGGTGAAAAATGGGCTGGGTAAAACTGAGTAAAAGCCACAACTACCCAAAATGTAAATTACCAGCTAAGCATTTTACTTATTCTCTAGGCATCTCATAGAAAAGGAAAAAATGATTGGTTGATTAATATCTTTTTACTGCAAGTGAAATGGCAAAGCAAATAACCAGAAACCTTCCATATTAAAAAATGATTTTGTATTTTCAGAAACTGAGATTTTTTTCAAAGTGAAATTTATTTCTATCACTAATATAAAACTGAATGACAACAAATGACATGAAATTTGTCCAAATATAACCTAAAATAATCTCATTTTTATGCTTAACATAGATTCCATTAACTAATGTTATGAAATATCTTCAAGTTACCTTGATTCTTATAGTATAACAGTTGTGTCTGTTTACTATATTTTAACTGTAAGAGCTAAGGGCTACTCTGAGTACATTTGGGGAGAATAGCGAAATAAATCCCTAAAGATCCCTTTCCCATGCATTATGATAGAAAATCCTATGGAATTAAGGATTCCATAGAATTAAGAATTAAATCCATGTTTGCTTTCTAAGTCATACCAAAAATCTCAATTTTATTAAGTATAATCTGCTTAGCCTTGCATAAAATAAAATGCTTAGATTTAGATTTGAGTATGTATTATTTACATTGCTTTTTATGAAAATATTTTTTCTATATATATACCAATATGTTCTGCTTAATACTGGCTAATATCGTAAAAGATAATATTATTTTCCTATGTGCTTTTTCTGAGGTCATCTAATACTGTATATTGACAGAAATAATAATTTTGTAATTTCAGTTGGTTTCAAAAAAGAGCTACTTATGGGTAGGATCAATTTTTATTCCCATTTATTTTAAATTGTTAAAAATACTGACCTTCATTTGGGGTAACTTTATGTATTTATACATGGCAATAATTTAAAGTTATATCAGATTCTGGGCCCTGAAAGAAACATTATTGTCATCTTAATTGAGTTATAAAGTAGTTTATATTCAAGAATCTATTTACGTTCAAGAATCTTGCAGGATTGCAGTCATATAAATGCAGAATTTCAGTTTCTTTTAGCCTAGAGCATCATTTGAACATTTTCTAAAAGGTTGTTCAATTCTACATTTTGATTCCATTATATGTGTAATTAAACCTCTATGCACAAAAGCATTCTCTTATGTACTAGCAAATACACCCACAGGAATCCTCTTCTAAACTATAATTTATTTAAACATGTAATCATAGGATTTTAAAACATGCTTTCATTTTTCCAAACTATATGCCAATTTGAGCTGCTTGGTGATAAAATGAAAGATTTTATTACCATTTTGATTATTTTTTTCCTCTCTGTGACCTAACAGTGAGTTAAATACGGGTGGGCGGAAATAAAGAAAATCTATTGTGAACCTAATTCCAGTGTTAAACTGTTTCCCTTTTTGAGAAAAATAGAAGAGAATCAAAGATTTGTAGTTATTTATGAATTCCAGCAGAATATGAATGTCTGGGCCTGCTGCAAGATCTCCTGGAGCTTGACCTAAGTCAAGCTAAGTCAAATAGCTAGGGGTGTGTGTGTTTGTGTTCGCGCGCGCTTGTGCGTGTATTTGTATGACAGTGTGTGCTTGTGTGTGTATTTGTGTGATGGTGTGTGTGTGCTTGTGCGTGTATTTGTGTGATGGATCATCCTGACTGTTGTGGATTCAGGCCCCCTACTGACAGCATCGGTCAATTACAGACATTGGCCCTTCTACTGAGACCTGTTCCTTTCATGAGAATCTGGTGGGGACACAAGAGTCTGGTGTTTTGAGCGTGGTGGTTCTTTTTTACAGTTTCTAATGTCTACCGGATCCTTTCCACCCGGAGCATATCTGAACCCTACCAAAAACGCCAACCCAAAAAACAGCTTACCCAGTAATTGGTTTAAGAGAGTCTATCGGTCTTGATTCTGATGTGTCTTAATAAGAAGACACACTTCCTAGCAGCTATTGTAGAATAGGGATTTGAGGAGGAGAGAACTCATATGCATTGTAAAAAAGAAGGCCAAAAAGTCACTTCTTCCCCCTCGCATGTTGATGTTATATCCGATTCATTCCCAGTTACTAATAATTGTTAACAATAAGCTGCTGTGAAAACTGTGTTTCTATCTTGGATGCATAAAAGACTAGAGCGAAGCCTCTGTTACCAAGAAGCCAGACTCGACAGGTTGCTGTGACAGAATAATGCTTCTTATTACAGTGTTTGTCTTCTTGGAGTTCACTTTAAGAACTCCAGCACACCTTTTCCATTCACTGGGAGAGAATTTTCGGATGGTCCGCAGACTCACCCCAGGCTAAAGCCAATTGTTTTTTAAAATGGTTTAAGGGAGGAGGAGCGTGTGGAGGGAATGCACCTCCTTAAGATCCGCATATTTGTGTTTGGAGAGTGCTGGTTACAACCTTAAAGTTCTCCTGGCCCCCGCCTTCCTAGAAATATATTAAAAAATAATAACTGCTACCCCAGCATGGCTGCGCTTGAGTTTCCGACTGCCTGAAAATAGCTGCTGGGAGCCTGGCCCACCGCTGGGATCAAGGAAAGCACCCTCAGGCCGCGCCCTGCTCTCTTGCGGAAGGGGAAGGGAACCCGGGAGGGCGCCACAGAGTTAGCGCTGCTGCTATTTTGGGCCCAGCTGGGCGGGTGCGTCAATGCCTGCGCCCCTGCGTCACCGCCACCCCCACCCCTTTCCTTCTCCCCGGTTCTCCAAACTCTCACTTTTTCCCTTTCGTTCGCGTGGAATCGCTTCTGCCCACAGGGCGCTGACGCTACCCAGCTCATGCTAATAAGCTATTCTTCCCCCTCCTCCCCTCATCCCCCTACTTGCACACCCTCACCCGCCACCACAACACGCCCCCTCCAACAGACACACACACACACTCGCGCACGCACACACACACACACACACACACACACACACACACACACACTCGCACACACTTCCTGGTTTTATTTTTTCTCCTGCCCGCTAGGGCTCCGCCGAGCCGCCGCGGCGGCTGCAGCGGCAGTCGCAACATCTGGGGGAAACTTAAGGTGGTCACGTAGGTTTCTCCGAGGCTGCAGCGCGGAAGAGCCTGCGGCCTTTCGGGGCAGTCTCGGGGCAGCCTCGGGGCACTTGTTGGCAATGCCTCTCCGGCCGCCGAGAAGCAGGAGGCGGCGGGAGCGGGCAAAGGCGGGGGCTGGGAGTGCAGATTAGGACTGAGCGGCTCTGAGACTTGGAGAGCTCCCGGGCGCTTTCGGCCGGCCACTACTGGGAACCTCAGGACGAGGGGTGCAAAGGGGTCCCGCAGCCTGGAAGTCAGCCACACCAAGAGGGAGGGGCGGCTGCAAATCTTAGCGGGCGGAGGAAGGGGACGTCTCCGAACCCTCCCTCCCCAGGTGATTCCCCCGAACCCTCCCTCCCCGGGTGACTCCCCCAGCTCCACTGGAGAAGTCCCAAAGCCCGGCCAGCTCGGGTCCAGGAACCAGGAAGCGGGCTGACTCCTGGGAGAAGCTGTTTCTTTGCTGGAGAGAGCCTTGTGCCCTCAGTCTGGAGGGTGGATTGCCTTGCGAATCGGAGTCGGCCGAAGCTAGGGCGACCGCGGGGGTGCGGCGAGCTCCGGCCGCCTGCTGGGCCCTCTCCTGGAGAGCTGAACCCACACACTGTGCGCTTCGGAGAGATCCAGCCAGCTCCGCCCCCTGTGTCCCCGGGTTTAGTCTTGCCCCCCTCGGCTCTCAGATTGTGGCTTCGAGTGTCCTGGTGCTTCAGAGGAGGGTCGATTTATTTTCCTAAAACTCGTGGAAAGGCACGAGTTGATGGGCACCCAGGAGTGTCGAAGTATGAGAGTTGGTAAAAGGTGAGACTAAAGCACCTTTCTGCAGAACACACCTGTTGCCCGTTGCTCGGCTGCATTGTCTGCGAAAGGAAAGAGGGCGACGCCTCACTCTGACTTTTGGGGTCCCTGAAGGTTGGATCACGGCTACCCTTTCCTTTTTCCTCCCCTCCCCACGCACCACGTCCTCCCTCGCACGTGAGCCCTGCGAGGAAAGAAGGGAACACAGAAAATAGGCCCTCCTTACTCTCTTCCACTTTGGAGACTGTGTGTGTTGGGGCGTGGGAGTGGGATATACCAGAGGAGAAGGCCAGGGACAGGAAAAGAGAGAAAAGGGGGATGCACTGGACTAGGGAAATCCCACCCCAATTGTAGGAGCCCTCTGAGCGTTCGGTGTCATGGGACATCTGCACTCGCTTCCGCTAACGGGGATGGCAGTCGTGGGTGGATGAGGTTAGGGCTCTGCCAGGCACGCCCCATCTCGTGCGACTCCAGGTGCTGGTACCTGGCCCACGCTTGGGTTCCCTTCCGCCGGGCTTTTGTTGCACCTTCCCCCACGTGTGAGCTGCCGGGCGGCAGCGGTGGCGCGGGGGTTTGGTGGGGGGAAGGTGAGGTGAGATGTCGAGGCGCTGAGGGTTGCGCGGACCTGAGTGGAGAGGTCACACCTCTTTCGGAAAAAGAAAAAAACCTAGCTGGCTACCAAGGTGAACCCTGAACAGTTCCCACCTTAAAATCGGCCCTGCTCGTGACGTCAGGTCGGAAATATACCAAAGCGAGCGCTGGCCAGGAGTCTGGGGAGAGCGGACGCGCGGCGATTGGGCGGCGGGCCGCTGACGCGCGCTGACGCGCGGAGACTTTAGGTGAATGTTGGCAGCGGCAGCGCGAGCCACATAAACAAAGGCACATTGGCGGCCAGGGCCAGTCCGCCCGGTGGCTCGCGCTAGGCTCCGCGGTCCCGCTCGCCTGCCCAGCCGGCCGCCTTCCCCTGCTCCCTCCCCGCTCTCGGCGCCGCGATTCCCTTCGCCCCTCTCGCCCACCCCTCCCCGACCCTGCCACCCAGACTCCCGGAGGGAACTACACTTCGGCCGAGTTGAATGAATGAAGAGAGACGCAGAGAACTCCTAAGTGAGTAGGTGCGGCTGGCACAGCTCGCGTTCTTTTATCCTTCTTTCTTCTTTTGCACGTTTCTTCTTTCCGTTTGTCTGGTGCAGGTTCTCTGGAAGTGGGCGCCGGAGGCGCGGAGCGCGAGTGGGGCCGGAGGATGGGGAGTAGGTGTGTGCAGCTCCAGAGGGCATTTGTCGGAACTCCTGCTTTGCCACCCCGCAGAGGCTTCCTGGCTCCTCATTGGTGGACGTGGAAGGGAGCTTGCACAGTTTGGGGAGCTGCGGACTTGCCCGCGGAAATGTGCGCAAAGTTTGCTCTTAGTGCGGAATTGATAGAGGTCTTTGAACACGTAGACTCCAAGTCCCGTGTATAAGAGGGGCCTGGACGCGGCCCAGAAAGTGACAAGGAGAGAGACAGTTCTTCAGTTTCTGTGTTGCTTGGGAACTGTGTCACTGCGGCTGGACAGCGTGCCCGTGTTTCCTGGGTATTGTTGAGTGAGGAGGGGTGGTTGGTAGAGTGACCTGTTACTAAGTTGCTTGCAAATTTTTGGTTTTCCCATGTGCCGCGCTTGTTTGTGAGTTTGACAGAGAGAGAGAGACAGAATATTTAGAGTAGTTATGAAGCTGCGGAGTTATCAGAGGGTTAATATCCAGCACAGGCATATCTGTCAAGGGCTGGGGGTGGGGGTGGGGTGGTCAAGAGTCCCTTTCTTTCTACTTTTTCTGGTTACCCTCCCTCCTCCATGAAGCAAGATTATGACGGGGGCGGGGGGTGGGGGAGGAAAAGGGAATTGGATGTTTGGCTTTCTTTTTCATTAGTAATAAAATTGTCTATGCTCTAGAATGCCTTCCAAGTGGGAACATCTGAAAATTACTAGGACAGAAGAATGCCTTGTTCCAGCAAGTAGGCAGATTGTGCAAGGCTGGATAGGGAAGGTGCTCAGCTTGCTATACTGAGAGGTGCTTCTACCACTGGTGCCAATATTGGATAAGCAGTATTTCCCTCTCTCTGCAACTCACCTAAGATGCTCTTGACAAAATACGGTCCCCTCTTTCCGCCCCTTGGCCATTAAAGATGAAAGACATTTCCTGGAAAAGTGAATGCCAATTTACCTGTATCCCCAAACCCAGTGCTCAGTCAGAAGCTCTTAGGAAATCCAGATGCTTCCATTCATATTGCCTTCAGGGCTCCCCAGGCCTTACTAACATTTTGTAACTTCCTAGGGGTGGAGGGAGAGATTGTTTTTACATTTTATATTCTTGTCTTCTACTTTCCTTACCCTCTACTAGATAAAAAGCCAATTTCACCACAGGGGGGAAAAATCAGGAGAAGGTTCCAATGCTGTATTTCATTAAATCCTAGTTTCTTCTTATTTAGTTCTGAATTAAACTAAAATGGAAATGACACTCCCTCCCACCACCCCACACACACCCAGCAAAGGGGCTAATTTATTTCATCATAAGTATTAACTAAGTACATGGAATAACTTTCCTCCTTTAGAATCCTCTCTCTGCCAAGATTAACACAGTCCATGGGTGAAATTTTCTGTTTCGAGCCTCTTTTACACATTCATTTTAACTGCTAAGTTTGGTAAAGGCTACACACTAATTTCTAATTAAACAATCAAGGGCACAGAAGGGCCTGCCTAGTGATACAGATGTCCAGCCAAATCAGTCCAGAAATTCACCCTAAAGCTTCCTGTGTCTTCATTTCAGGGAGGAGATCTGACAGGCTGCTTTTCTAAAAATCTTGGAAACTTTGTCCTTCATTGAATTACGACACTGTCCACCTTTAATTTTCTCCAAAACGCCTGTAACTCGGCTGAAGGTTAGTGCCACTTCATTTTTTCCCCCTCCCTTGAGTTCCTTAAACGTCAAGAAACAGGACAATGCGATCTTTCCCCGCAAACCCTGTAACTTAAGTTTTTCCCCAATCCATCGCCTTCGGGAACAAGTTTCTCATTGTGCAATTCAACTTCATTTCTGGATTGAGCTTGCTGAACCCGAGCTTCAGAGGAAAGGCTCCTGGGAACGGGAATGCTCCTGAAAGGGTTGAAGGGGGAGGCGTTGGAAATACCCGGGAATGGAGACCCTAATAACTTTCCAATTCAGGGTCTTTATTGGGTCAGCCTTTCCTTGCCCCGCACTGTTCCGATCCGCAGTAATCGCGCTCTCTGCCGTTCCTCTCGCGCCCCTTCTTGCTCTCTGACCGCTGCGGGCTGCCGGTGTAGCTCCAGGTGTACCCGAGCCCGGGAGAAAGTGTTCACTTGACCAGGCTGAGTGTATATTACCCTGTTTCATTTCCAGCCATGCCTTGTGTTCAGGCGCAGTATGGGTCCTCGCCTCAAGGAGCCAGCCCCGCTTCTCAGAGCTACAGTTACCACTCTTCGGGAGAATACAGCTCCGATTTCTTAACTCCAGAGTTTGTCAAGTTTAGCATGGACCTCACCAACACTGAAATCACTGCCACCACTTCTCTCCCCAGCTTCAGTACCTTTATGGACAACTACAGCACAGGCTACGACGTCAAGCCACCTTGCTTGTACCAAATGCCCCTGTCCGGACAGCAGTCCTCCATTAAGGTAGAAGACATTCAGATGCACAACTACCAGCAACACAGCCACCTGCCCCCTCAGTCCGAGGAGATGATGCCGCACTCCGGGTCGGTTTACTACAAGCCCTCCTCGCCCCCGACGCCCACCACCCCGGGCTTCCAGGTGCAGCACAGCCCCATGTGGGACGACCCAGGCTCCCTCCACAACTTCCACCAGAACTACGTGGCCACCACCCACATGATCGAACAGAGGAAAACGCCGGTCTCCCGCCTCTCCCTCTTCTCCTTTAAGCAGTCGCCCCCCGGCACCCCCGTGTCTAGCTGCCAGATGCGCTTCGATGGGCCCCTGCATGTCCCCATGAACCCGGAGCCAGCGGGCAGCCACCACGTGGTGGACGGGCAGACCTTCGCCGTGCCCAACCCCATCCGAAAGCCCGCATCCATGGGCTTCCCCGGCCTGCAGATCGGCCATGCGTCGCAGCTGCTCGACACGCAGGTGCCCTCCCCGCCGTCGCGGGGCTCGCCCTCCAACGAAGGGCTGTGCGCTGTGTGCGGCGACAACGCGGCCTGCCAGCACTACGGCGTGCGCACCTGTGAGGGCTGCAAAGGGTTCTTTAAGGTGAGCCAGGTCGGGGGCGGAGGAGGCAGGTAGGGGCCCCCTTCTGCCCAGAGCCTCAGAGTGCTTGCTCCACTGGGGCGCAGGCTCCGGGCCCTAACTGGTCCCCGGCGACTCCCCGGGTCCCTGGAAGCTGCCTTGCAGCCGCCCCTGGGCTGTGGCGGGGAGCTTCTGGGTGCCTGAGAAAGGCAAATAGGAAGGCGGGGAGACCCGGGGTCGCATCTCCACACGAGGCCGACCCTGGCCGTCCCCCGCCTGAAGTTGCTGGAGCTGAGTTGGAAGAGGGTTATTTGCATGTGCTAGGAGCTGTCTTCTTGGTTCAGATTGAAATTGGTTAGGACAGAGAACCGTGTCTGAGCTAACCAAGTGGAACAGAATTCCCTGTGGTCAAATTAAGTGATCTCTTTATTTCGCCATCCTGATTGAATAATCTTATCATTTTAAATAGAGAAGGTCTCTAAGGAATGTAAATAATATGAATGCCCACGAATTTGTATTTACTGAGCGTCTCCTTCTCCTTCTCTTGGCATATAAAACACAGCAAGGAGCGGAAGGTTAGCTCAAATGTTAACGCTATCAATTTTCTTCTGTTAAATGCCCTGGGGGAGGGGAAAGAAGAGAGAGAGAAAGGAAAAAGGAAAAAATAAAAAGGAGTTGTGTATGTGTTTGTTTATGGGGAGGGAGTGTGGACCCTGTCCTCTCAGAAATTGTCCCTGGATTCCCTGAATTGTTGGATTTTCAAGATAAAAAAAATTTTTTTTTCCCGGCCTATATTGTCTCCTTTTGCAGCGCACGGTGCAAAAAAACGCGAAATACGTGTGTTTAGCAAATAAAAACTGCCCAGTGGACAAGCGGCGCAGGAATCGCTGTCAGTACTGCCGGTTTCAGAAGTGCCTGGCTGTTGGGATGGTCAAAGAAGGTAGGTTGGGACAAACAGCCCACTCCCTAGTCTTCGCCTTTGGGAAACTGCTGCCCCTATCCTAACCCCGCTTTCTACTTCCCAGAGCGGGGAGAGGGGAAGTGGAGGGTGTCTCCGGCTTTCTCCCACCCGCCTCTGGCCTCTATGACCAGGCAGCTGCCTGCCAGCTCATTCTGCCCAAGAGAAAGCCGCCAGGGCCTCCTCGCCTTTAACTATACGACCCATTTGGAAGAAGACATAAAACAACCCCGCATTTTTTATGCTTCTCGTCAGTAAAGCCTTTACAAGCAGTGGGGCCCTACACTGCCCGATGCAGGGGCGCCCCGGCGGCTGTGGCCTTCCCTGGGGAGGGGTCCAGGCGGCAGCTGGGTCCTGCTTGGGGGAGCGGCGCTCTCACCCGGCTGTTCCTTTGCAGTGGTTCGCACCGACAGTTTAAAAGGCCGGAGAGGTCGTTTACCTTCCAAACCGAAGAGCCCACAGGAGCCCTCTCCCCCTTCGCCCCCGGTGAGTCTGATCAGTGCCCTCGTCAGGGCCCATGTCGACTCCAACCCGGCTATGACCAGCCTGGACTATTCCAGGGTAAGAAGCTGGAGGGGGTTTCATTTGGACAAACCGACAGATGGGCAGGACCCCTTCCCCACACCTGTCAGTAACCCCTCAGGCCCAAGGGACAGAGGAGGCATGCAAGGTTCTGCCTGCTCTGGGTGGGGCCACAGAAGACAGATGGTGTTGCTGGGGGTGTGGACATGAGGACAGGGCAGGGGAAGGAAAAGAAGATGGGCCACAGTGGTCAAATCTCTTTGAGGCCCCTTCCCAGTACCTGGGTGCACACACATACTCAACACACCAATGCCTCTGATGCCCAAACCAGAGGCAGTGCAAAAACCCCCACTTGGGTTCTAGCCCCAGTCCTCCATGGAGAAGCTTGAACCCCCACCTTCTCTGGTGCTGTCAGAGAGAGGGACACCTGCTTGGGGTTGGGGAAGGGGAAGCGAGAGGGTGTCAGGGATGGCAGTGGGTGGGGGAATCAAGTGGTCAGATTCCTCTTTTACCCCAGCTATGAGGAATGTGTGGACTTTAATTGGAGGAAGTATGTCAGGCAACCTAGAAGGCACTGCAATTTTATGAAGATTTGCAAAGGGTGACTCTGCTCAAGACCCATTCCGGGACTGGCATGAATACTAACGTGTCAATTGTTTTGTGGAGATAAGAGTGAACATTTCCCAGGGCTGGTTGGCACTGTATTTAGTCTGTATGAAAATGGTAATTTACATATTTAAAGCAGCGACCTCATAGCACCATCCCTAATTGAATTAATTGCCCCGGAACATCTAATTTCCGTACTGGTCAGAGAGAGGTTTAATTGTTATAAAAACCTGGCTCCCCTACTAGAAATGAGGTTAGCAATTTCACGGGTTATATATTTTAGAGAACCTCATTAAGTGCTTTTTAAAATGAAATTCCAGTTCCAGGCGAACCCTGACTATCAGATGAGTGGAGATGACACCCAGCATATCCAGCAATTCTATGATCTCCTGACTGGCTCCATGGAGATCATCAGGGGCTGGGCAGAGAAGATCCCGGGCTTCGCTGACCTGCCCAAAGCCGACCAGGACCTGCTTTTTGAATCGGCTTTCTTAGAACTATTTGTGCTGCGATTAGCCTACAGGTAATGGAAGGCTGTGAATGAAGAGAGGAATCAAGGAAAAGAAAGAGGAAAAGGGGAAAAGGGGTGGAGGGAGAAAGAGAGGAGAATAGATGTGAAATAAAAGAGAAGATAGGAAGGAAAGGGGAATAGATAAAAGGAAGAGAAGGGAAGCAGTGAGCACAGAAGCCTTGTATGAATAGAACGGAGGTGGGATAGGGGGCGTTCTTGATTGTTATGAAATTAAACCCTTTCAAGGTCCACTGGTCTACGTTTTATTAACTCTTGGGTAATTAGGTGCCTCTTAAATCCCTCATTTATTGCTCTTCAAGTAATTAGTTGTTTAGCTTTTTTTTTTTCTCTCTCTCTCTCTCTTTTTCTCCCCTCTCTCTCTTTGGTATTAATTGCAGGTCCAACCCAGTGGAGGGTAAACTCATCTTTTGCAATGGGGTGGTCTTGCACAGGTTGCAATGTGTTCGTGGCTTTGGGGAATGGATTGATTCCATTGTTGAATTCTCCTCCAACTTGCAGAATATGAACATCGACATTTCTGCCTTCTCCTGCATTGCTGCCCTGGCTATGGTCACAGGTCAGTACCACAGGCACAGGGCATTTCTCCTCCTGAACTTTCCTTTCCTGCAGATCCTCCCTGGTCCTGTCAGCTAGCTAACTGCTTAGTGCATTCCTCTTTTGTTTCTGATTGTGTTTTCTGCAGAGAGACACGGTCTCAAGGAACCCAAGAGAGTGGAGGAGCTGCAAAACAAGATTGTAAATTGTCTCAAAGACCATGTGACTTTCAATAATGGGGGCTTGAACCGCCCCAACTATTTGTCCAAACTGTTGGGGAAGCTCCCAGAACTCCGTACACTTTGCACACAGGGGCTACAGCGCATTTTCTACCTGAAACTGGAAGATTTGGTACCACCACCAGCAATAATTGACAAACTTTTCCTGGACACTTTACCTTTCTAAAACCTCCTTCCATGCACTTCAGAGAAACTGGAAAGAAACCTAAAACTGTCCAGAGGGGGCAAGTGACAAGGGCAGAGAGATCCCCCTGAGCTGTCTCAGCTCTAGTCAGCCCCCTCCCCTTCCATACACCCTGACCCTTGATCCCTAAAGAAAAAAACAGAAACAAACAAAAAAACAAAAACTGTTGCTATTTCCTAACCTGCAGGCAGAACCTGAAAGGGCATTTTGGCTCCGGGGCATCTTGGATTTAGAACACGGACTACACACAGTACTGTGGTATAAACTTTTTATTATCAGTTTAAAAATCATTTTATTGTTCAGAAGGAAGATTGCTAATGTATGATGGAAAACATTTGGCCACGTTTGGTTGTTGCAGTTAAAATAAATGTAATACACATACAAACACACACACACACACACATTGTAAGGGGACCCACAAGTATTGCCCTTTAAAAGACTTCAAAGTTTTCTGCTGTAAAGAAAGCTGTAATATATAGTAAAACTAAATGTTACGTGGGTGGCATGAGTTGAAGAAGGCAAAGGCTTGTAAATTTATCCAATGCAGTTTGGCTTTTTAAATTATTTTGTGCCTATTTATGAATAAATATTACAAATTCTAAAAGATAAGTGTGTTTGCAAAAAAAAAGAAATAACTACACAAAAAAGGGACAAGCATGTTGATTCTAGGTTGAAAATGTTATAGGCACTTGCTACTTCAGTAATGTCTATATTATATAAATAGTATTTCAGACACTATGTAGTCTGTTAGATTTTATAAAGATTGGTAGTTATCTGAGCTTAAACATTTTCTCAATTGTAAAATAGGTGGGCACAAGTATTACACATCAGAAAATCCTGACAAAAGGGACACATAGTGTTTGTAACACCGTCCAACATTCCTTGTTTGTAAGTGTTGTATGTACTGTTGATGTTGATAAAAGAAAGTTTATATCTGGATTATTTTGTTGTCTAAAGCTAAACAAAACTTGCATGCAGCAGCTTTTGACCGTTTCCAGAGTGCTTATAATATACATAACTCCCTGGAAATTACTGAGCACTTTGAATTTTTTTTAACATCTAAGATTGTCAGTTAATATATTATTTTATGTTTGAGTAAGAATTTTAATATTGCCATATTCTGTAGTATTTTTCTTTGTATATTTCCAGTATGGCACATGATATGAATCACTGCCTTTTTTTCTATGGTGTATGACAGTTAGAGATGCTGATTTTTTTTTCCTGATAAATTCTTTCTTTGAGAAAGACAATTTTAATGTTTACAACAATAAACTATGTAAATGAACAGAATTTTGTCTTCTTTCTGGGTTAGGTAAAAATGATTACTAAACAGCAATATACAATAGACAGAGTTGGAGAATGATTTGGGATAGGTCATTTATTCAACATTTGAGTTTCAAACTGACAGCCTAGACCTATTCTGGCAAAAGGAACTGGAAAATTGAACTAATTATCCAAAGAATTCAGAACAACATTTTTCCTTAGCCAGAACTTTCCAATGTGGCAGCATGCATTTATCAGAATCAGGTGAGACTATCTCAACTCTTCTATTAACTTTGCTCTGAAAGCTAAGTGCTGCTTTCATAGGAGAAGTTCAGAAGACCCAATAGCATTTGAACTTTTCCAGTTTCGAAGTCCTGTTGGGTTTTTTGTCTTGCATAATGTTTAGAAAGTATCTATTTACGACTCAGTCCACACGGATTTGAAGTGTATTGTATATAATCTCTGGTTTTTTTCCAATTCCTTGTAAAGGGTCTTGGAGGAAGAGTCAAGCATTTTGGTCCCTTTGGGTCAGTGGTCTTTGGCATAGGACAGAACTCAGTAAAGACATTTCTTACAACCTTTCTCCTTCAGTGAATAGTGATGAGGTTCAATTTGCTGTCTTAGAATAATATACCTGTCTTAAAAGTTTCTCAGATAAAGAATAAAATATCTATTTGTCAGGTTCTGGTTCTTTTTAGATACAAACAAACTATGCCACAGTATCTAGGATTCCACTCAGCACTAACTTTTAGCAAAAAAAGTAGTAAAGTCACTTTTGGTCTCAGCTTCCTCTCAATGACCTGGAGGTCCAGCTAGTCGTAAATTCTGGAAAGTGTAGGATGGGGATGATTTTCTTCCTTGATCCTAGTGAGTTACAGATGGCCTCCTGGTCTCTGAAATTGACAAAAAGAGTTATTATTTTTAAAATGCAGAGTTAGTAAATTGCCAGGAGAGTTCTTAGGTTTTGTTTTTAGTTTACCTTTGCTTACTTTTTTAAAGGCCTGTTTTGCCGGTCGAGCAATAGAGAGAAGGCAGGTCTCTGGGGTAATCTGAGGTTATTTTCATGTGATGCGCTTCTCTACAGGTAACTCTGAGGGGCAAAAGTTGGTGGCCACATAAAGAGATTAAAAAATAAGCGGAATATTTGACGCCCTTGCTTTCTTGAAAAGATGAGGCTTGCCATTTCCTTTTATTTTTCACAACTTCTGCCCACTAATAAGCAGAGAGAAAGAGAAAGCTCTTCAGAAATGCTAGGAGTCTGCAGAGCCGTCAGCAGTCTTCTCCCAGGTGTCTGCAGCCCCGAGACAATTACATCCCTACTCGGAATCCTCCAGGGTTGAACCCAGAAACGAACTCTGTTGCAGGTTCTCCCTTAAGGCAGCGGCTGCGCATCACCCGAGGCCAATAGGGTATCAGGTAGTGCGCCTCCTGAGAATTTGGGGTGAAAGGAGGGAGGGGTAACTCTCTCCGTGTCCGCTGGCAGACTGAACCGGCTCCGCATATATTTAGTTGTAATTCCTAAATTGAAAAGTGGCTAGTGCTTTTTCTGCTTCACAGTTACCAAGTCCGTTTCCAACTCCCCGCTGCGCACCGGGTTGTGCGGGGGAGCCTCGTGGGTATCTCTCCTGCTGCTTCCGGGATCCCTGAGGTTGAGGACTTTGCTTGTCCTGGTCTTTCTAGGAGTAAAGGCCAGGAAAATCAACAGACACGCTGTTTTGCCAGAGACGGACGTTGTGTGGAACTTCTCTAGAAAGAGAGGAAAACTTTATAATGGGGGCTTCGTATTACCCTCCCCTTCCCAAGTCCTCTTAAGAATTTCAGTTGTGTGTCGTTTCAGCAATGAAAAATGTTTTATCATTGTTAGAAGACATGACCAGACACTTCTCAGCTATGAAAGAAGGTCTAATTTTTTAGTCTTCACAGTTTCTAGACCCACGGTGAGGGGTTGCTTAGAATGCCCTGAATTTGTGGAGAGTTGCCCTTAATACCAAACACGGATGAGCAGCGCTACCGCCTGTTACTTGATGGGCTCCACTTCTTTACCGTCCAGGCGACTGCCGAAGTCTCTCGGAGTCTTGCGCTTTCGGAAAGAGATCAAGAGAAGGAGAGAGTGTTTGAATTTCTGGTCTTGATTCTAAGGAGAGAGATAGCCTGGTCCCGGAAGCTGATAGCACCCTGCAGTGACAGCGGCACCCAACGACCTTATCCTGTGTATTTCTTTTTTGCTGCTCCATTCCATCCCTCGAGAGTCGATGTGCCCCCTCCAACTAAAACCAACTGATCATAAGTCTTATGGGACACTGGTTCTCAGAGTGCAAGGAGCCGGACAAGGAGAAGCAGATATTCCTGCCAACTTAAGAATGTCGCTTGAAGGTTCAATTTCACTTTGCTATGAGACTCTCTTGGCTTTATTTGCGCTTCAACGCTAATAGTCAATTATCTAATTGTATTTTAAACCTAGGCATCGGCAGTGAATACTTTCAAGATACAAAGAAGTCTGTGAAGGAAAAGTTTCATTTCATTGTAATATTTTGGTCAGAGTTATCCAGTTAAGGGTATATATCCATCCCTCCAGGCCCTATCTAGGATAGCGCTAGCATGACACTTTTCCAAGCTTCTCCGGAGTTGCGCATCTGTGCGCCACCATCTCCCTCCTTAACTCCGTATTTGCGTGGGTTTCCTTTTTTATCCGCGGCGCGGCAGCGCGGAGGTAGCTGCGGAGAGTGCGGGATGGGGTCTCCCCGGCCGGCCTTGCTTCTCGGTGTGAGAGATGCTTGTTTCTGTCTCGAAGCCGTGTTGACCGCCGTCACCTCAAAAATGGAGACAGGTTCTGTTAAGGTGGGGGGGAAAGAAGGTATCTAGTCCTGTGGATCTAAAAACTTTTTTTTTTTTCAGTATTATTTTGTTGGCTGAACAAGAGGTCTGGGAGTAAGTATCTCAAACGTTCTCCTCCGAAAGGGGTTTTAAGGCTTTCTCCAGCCCCCCTGTGCCCGCTATTCCTTCGGGAATAGGAACTGTCACTGAGTGGGCGCGCCTGGAAATTTCTCAGCCGTCTAAGTCTCCTGTGCACACCGCGAGTAGGACTTGACTCGGTTTTAGAGTCCCACCGGGGAGGGATGGAATTTGGGGTCCCAGCCAACGCCCAGTCAACCGACCCATCCCCTGCCCCTCGCCTCCACCCCGAAATGGGTCTCAGCCAGGACTAAAAGGAGCGCATCCGGTTGCAACAGTCTTCGAGGAAAAGTTCTGCCTAGTTCTGTGCATCTAGCAAAACTCAACCAAGGGAATGCGTTTTGCGAAGCGGCGTTTTTTTGGGTTCAGTCAGTTCAGTCGGTACTGGCTGACTTTACTAGTGAAGCGAGATAAGAATTTCAAACAGGGCCGTCATTTTCTGGTAATTCGTTTTTAATAATAAAACAAACACATGCAAATCCGCTTTTCATTTTTACTTTTGAATTTTACCAGAAATCCCAAGTTGGATATTACGCATAACCATTTAGGATGGTGAGGCTGTCATTTAAATCCATTTTCACTCGGTCTTTCCGTTTCTTGAGCACGGCTGGAGACGACAGCTGGGGCTCGCAGGATCTTTGCTCCGACTTTAATTTGGCGCTTCTTTAGGGAAACTCCCGCTTCCGTCCGAGGGCGCTTCGCGGAGCGTGACAGCGGGGCCCCACCCCACGCCAGGGGCGTAAGGAGGTGGCTGTACCCCTATCTCCTAGCCGCGACGTGCGCTCCCTGCCTAACAGACAGAGGCGGGAGAACTCCGAAGACCGAGACTCCAGCCGCTTACTCCCCACCCCACGCCTTCTCACTAGGCCCCCCTCCCAGCGTGGTCTGATTTTGAGGTCCCAGGGTTACTGGAGAGATGCGTGTCTGTTTGTGGTTCGAGGATGCGAATGTGTGTAGGCACGCGCTCCAGCTCTGCCCGCTGCATTTTGGAGACAGGATTTGACTCCGCCGGTTGCACCAGGAGACTTTGTCCGGGGAGCCCTGGACCAATTAGAACGAACGGGCCCGGGTTAACTCTGTTTCCTCCGTTTCCTGGCCTGTCCTCCCCAGCTGCTCCCAGCTTCTCTCCCAGCTGTTTCGTGTCCCCCAGGGCGAGAGGCCGCAACAGGTTCCAGTCGCCGCGTGGCCAGGTTCCGTGCGATCGGGCGAGAGCACGTACGGCCGAGCATGCCCCCCGGATCTCTCTGCACCCACAGATCAGTGGTCAGCCTTGGGTCTCCCCAAGTTGTAAGCGAGGCTGGAGCGTTCATTCACCCTCACACTGGGGAAAACCTTTTTACCTAGTTGTGGAGCGCACAAATAGGCGTGGCAGAGGAGCCAGGACGCGAGTCGGAGGCGCATCCGCGCTGCAAGCCACAGGACTGGGGAAGGTCCCGCTCCCCCGCCCCGCGCCCACAGCACACGTGTGCCCCGCACGTGTGCTCTCAATTCCGAAGCTCGGAGGAGTGATCGTGCGCATCCGGCTCAGCTTTCAGGTCTCCTGGCACCACAGGTTATGAGCCTTGGGCCCGCGCGCTGGGGGATGCTACTCGTCAGGTGGCCAGAGGATTGCGGCGCCTGAAGGGGCCTCAGGGTAGCCCGTCCGCCTGTCTGCTTGAGGCGGGAGCCCTTCTTCCTCTCCTGAAGACGGAGACAGCGGGGTGCGGGCTGCCCTCTGCTCTGTCGTGCTCAGCTGGACCTGACATAGAGCCGAGCAGGGACCTGGATCCTGAGAGAGATCGGCCTCCACGCTTTCCGCCGCGTTTCTTCTTCGCCCAGTTGATCTCTTACTCCTTTTTCTCTATATTCCTATCTAAACTTGTTTTTAGAGCAACTAGAATTTCCAGGATACGTGCCACCTATCCTAACAAACAGAGTGGCAGAGTTTCTGATAGAGACTCCCCAGGGCGGTAGAGGGTGGTCGAAGGGCAGCTGTGCGTGTGGGAACTCCATCGGACGCTAGAAGGGCTTCTAGAGGGACTGCTCCTGCTAAGAGAAGATCGTGTTAAAGAGCTCAGATTTTCAGACCTTTGAAAAGGATAAGAGGTAGAGGTAGAGAGGACCTCAGTAAACTACACGTAAGTCAGTGTTTTTCAAACCGAGGGTCCTGGCCCATTAGTGGTTTGTAAAATCAATATAATGGGTTGCGATCAGAATTTGCTTTCAAAGAAATATAATAACAGACAAGCAACCAGGAGTCCTTTGCACAGAATAGCCGAAGGGTAAAATGTCTAAGCACTGTTGGCTGAAACTTTGGATAGGCCACAAGTATAGACTGTATTTATGAGCGTGGGTCTCAGGAAAAAAGTCTGAGAGCCACTGCTGAGGGACCAGTCTATGCCGGAAGTAAAGGAGGGGTGTTGCCTTTACTGAGAGATGCTGATAAGGAAATTTGAGCACTGTGGTTTTGTGGTTAGTCTTGACTTTTCTGTATATTTTATTTTTTGTTCCCCATCTCCTCCCCATTTGCACCAAGATTCCACATTTCTTTATCCCCTAGCTCGATGAGTGCTTGGAGCCCCGTTGGGGCATTATAAGGACCAGGAGACAAGCCCACAAAGCCACTCCCTTTTCTTTTCCCTCTGTCACTTAGCACCTGGGAAGAGAGTGAACAAAGAAGACGTTTCCTGGAGGAAGCCAGAGAGAGGGTAGGGGAGTGACCCTCACACTGACCATTTACCATGTGCCTGGTCTTTTCATTTATTGCCCAACTCTAGGAAAGAAGCAAAGCTTTTTGAGGAAAATAGGTAGAGACAGGGTTGGGTAAAGATAGTGAAAATACTGAGAAAGATCAGATAAGTGGGGACTGAGGGGATGGAAGAAGAAGGGAAGTTTGAGGATTTATTTAATCAGAGTGCTAGAACTGAAGGCCAGTAGAGATGGGAAGGAGAGGACTAGAATGCCCTAGAAATGCAGGATGCCAGGGAGCCAACAATAATGTGGATGGGCTTGGAGAAAAAAGAAGTAATCAATAAGAGCAAACAGAAAGGGCACATAAAGAAGGCTGGGGGTGTGGTGGGGTGGGCAGATCTAAGATGAAAGTTGGATGTTGAAGCCATAATAAAAGGATTATGTAAGGGGAGGGTGGCTTTAGGTGTGGGAAACCTTGGGTTAATGGGGACCACACAGCAGTTTCAAGTTATGTCATAGAGAAATTAAAAGAGGAAAAAAAAAACATTGGCACAGAAAAATACTTCCCTTGTTATTTCATTCTAACTAAAGAGCTTCGAAGGCAGGCTTGTTTCCAAAGGGGTGCTGCCATCTCCAGGCTGAGGTGATATGGATTCCTTTGAAGATTCAAGCCAACCTGAAAGGCAGAACCAAATGGCAGATGAGGCCACCTTCCATGGTTACTGAGATTCCTCAATCACAATGTATAACTCTGCTTGTCTTGCTGCAAGGCTAGGTCTCAGCTCATGTAATCCTCTCAACTCCAACCTGTGAGGTTCAAGTTGTTGCTCCCATTTTACAAGTGAGATGAGGCTCAAAGGTATTGTTAAGTATCTTGGCTTCTGTGTGCTTGGAATAGCTGGAATTTGAACTCAGAACCAAGACTGTAATCCCAACTTCCTTGCTTTTATGCTACCTGGGGAGAAGGATTGTACCATTTCCCTCAGCAACTTTTAACAAAACTATGAATTTCTGCTGAGAGTTGAAGATATTGTATTTAGACTTCTACAGGAGAGAACTGGCTAAATCATAGTAGGGTAGTGATAACAGTGCATGCTCTTCTTTCTTATTTATGAGAATAATCCCTTCCTAACTAGGTTTTGATTGCTTTCATAGTTAATGTGTGAAGGAGTTCTGAGTTGCTTGCTTTGCTGCCCAAGAAAAGAATGGGAATGATTGCTGTATTTGTTTATGTCACTGAGAAAGTCATATTAAAGATAGTAAAGAGGAAAAATGTTTTTGCTCCTCAAGTTGTTTGAATTTCCTTTTATTAGTCATTTTATTTTGGGCCAGCTTCTACGTTTCCTCTCAGAAAAACCAAATTGCACATCAGTAAGCTCACTGCCACCACAGCCCGGAGCAGACCACTCTGTGAAAACGGGCTATGCACGAGCCATTCACTCTTTCTCCTACTTCTCCTGTATTTGTGGTCTGCAGTGTTTAACTGTTATGAACATTTTCTTAAAAGCTTCTCTCACAGTCCACCAAATGGCATGAATAGATTTTGCTTAGAGTGTCCAGTGTAGCATGATATTTCTCCAGAAGACTATCTGTATCCAACTTGGCATGGTCAAGGGCTGCCAAAATAGTCTTATTCCATTACACAATTTATTAGAATATAGCACTTGACAAAATATGGTGGATTTAGGTCAGCTGTTTGCTTATACAATAGATTTTGTTTGTCTTTGACATTTAATTCAAGCTTCACTTATCTGAGGGGTGGGAATAAGATAAGTATGTTCTGCATGTGTTCTGCTTCTTGTTTTATAAAACTTGCCTGTCTGAAGCTATCCGGAAATAATTCACAATCAGTAACTTAGGACAAGGAAGCCTTGTGACATGTTCTGAAAGTGCCTTTCTGAAATGAAGTTGTGAAAAGTTGAATTATGGAGACCCTAACAGAGGGTTTTATATTTGAGGAATGAAGATAGCTACATTTGCTTTCCTGGTCTTTTGCTGAATTATCCACCCTGTACAGTGAATTGATAGAGCTCAAAACAAGCTTCCAGAAGTCCATAATGAATCTATTTGATGCCAAGGATCTGTGTTCTGCGTAACTGTTCCACTCTCAGTAGTGCTGGGCCACATGTGTGGAAACATCAAAAACATTTGACAGATCAGCGACTTATTTTTAGTATATCGGAGAAAAATAAAGCCTGTTGCTGTAAAATCTGCACTTGCAGATGTGTTAGCCCTAAATAACCTTTAAAATTGGTCGTGGTGTGGTGGGAGATCTTGGTATTCATGAGTGTTTTGACATATTTGACATTTTATGTATGGTGTACTGCTCTGTCTGTCTTGCATTTTTTCCCCCTAACAGTGCATGTTTTCCTACTAAAATGCAGCTCTTGGTGTTTATATTTGGCATCTATAAGTTTCCTTATTGGATGGTTTGTTATTATTTATGCAAACTATGTTTTAATGAATTAGGTTATAACTACTTTCTTTACTATGGCCATAAAAGAGAGCCATATAAAGAAGAGATAATTTGATTTTTAGTTTTTAAAGAAAAAATATATTTGCTATATGTCAAACATACCAAATTTGCTACAGTCCTGGATTATAACATAAGGAAAAGCTATTCTATGGGATGATTATGCTTTCAGAAGCTGAGGAATTTGTGTGCCAGAATCTGGTGTAATGAATAGAGGTTTTGAAGTTTGTCTGAGAAGCATTTAAAATTGTCCTCTATTTGTTTATTTTTGGAAGGAATGTAAAGGATCCTTAGCAGGGAATTACCAGTTGAACTGAGCAATTTAGGTGGCCTTTAGGTAAGTATACTGTAAAAAAAAAAAATCTACATGTTTAAATATAGAGAGAATCAAAGATTTGGACACAACATTCTCTGAATAAGATATAGGTTTGATACTTATGGTCATCTTTCCCTTGCATCTTCTGTGTTAGTTCTGCAGGTAGAGCTGAGTAAATGAGTTCAAAAGATTTAGCTAATCTTTGGCGAGGCATTTTTCAAATTTATGAATACCATGTTACAAAAAGAATTGCATTTTTTTTTTGAGTGTTGGAAAAGGCAACAACTTTGAAAAGATTTTGCTACCACTTTTTACCTTGTGTGATAAACATGGGTGCTACGCAAGCTCTGTTCTAATGTCTGTTCGGACTTGTTGAAGAGGATGGATGGATTTGGCTGAAAGTATTGTAATTTAGAACTAATAAATCTCTAATTACCTTTTCCCCCTCTAAAGCTGATGTTGCTAATAATGTGACTTCCCTTTGAATGTTACTCTCTTTAAGACTGTTACTGACTCTAAGGCTTTGACATTTTTTTGTCCCAGATATTTCTCCTGTTGTTAATCTCCACCTGTTGTCATCTGCTAGGACCACGCTGTACCTTCAGGAGGAGGACAAAGGGGCAACTTCCTCTGTCCAGGGTGTCACTGCTGCTTTTCCTTTGGAGTGGAAGTTTTATATGCACTTTCCTGTGTTCCCTCTCCCTGGGGACTAGCATATCACCTCCATGACACACACAACAATTGTGGCCTGGTGTTTGACAAGAATACCATAAGTTTACTTTCAGTTAGCCCAAGTATTTAATGTTGCATCTTGCAATTCAAGTAGTATCAAGAGACCAACATGCACACTCTCTGTTATCTATTGGTATCTTCCAGTTACTCCTCAGGACTCTCAAAGCCTTAAGTCTTTCACATCCCTTTGAGGATTTTTCTGAGGAAAATTTCTCTCATAAAACACAAGACAACAGAAAACTTTAATATGAAAGGTGAAGTGCTGTTCTTTTAAAAATAGTATTTTGACTTGTAGAGCAAAGTGGGTGATAGAGACTAACACTAACAAGATTGTGAATCTCATTTCCAATGTTATGAGTTAGGAAAAAATGCAAGGCTCGTCTTCAATGTGCAGTGTTTTGTATGCTTAACATTGCTTTCATCAAAATATGTATTGTTGATTCATTCATTATCTATCTTGTATGTACTTAACAAAAAAAGCAAGAAAAAAAAAATCAAATGCTTGTCTTTCCTTGAGGTAATTTCCCTTAACATGTATTCAAAGTAAGCATTCCAATGTAGCATAATATAAAATAGTTATGGAATTTGATGACTGTAGGAAAGTTGGTGTGAGTGAGAAATACATCACTCATTAGATTGCAAGTAGCAATGTATGATACAGGAAAGGCAAGGTACTTTAAACAGGAAACTGTAAATAAGCATTTTTTCCTTTCTGTAACTAGAATATAAATACTTGCGTTAGGTAGACATATTCATAAATTTTGATGATAACTTAGTGAAACAGGACCATAAATATGGAAACTAGGCATACTATTAAATGTATATGATTTAGCAATGAATGCTTATTATTTTTAAAAGTCTATGTTCTTTTACTTAGAGAAATCAGTCTACCACTATTATGAACAATCTAATCATTTTTTTCCTCTAGCTAATAATGGTAACTCCCAAAATTGAAGACTGAACAGCAGTCATCAAACTTAACAACCCTATGATCAAATTACAAAACTGAAGAACATGAAACCTGTGATACAATTTCACAAAATCTTTTTTGAAATCTTATTCAGATTAACGTGAGCGCTGTCACATGTGCTGAACATTGATTGAAAGAACATAAATAAAATGAACTGTTGTCTGGCAGTAAGCTGACTTGTGTGGTGTGATTCAGTGGAGGTGCTTGTTATAAGGTTTTTATTTAACCTTATTATTAACAATCCTTATAATGGGCAAAGATCACATTAATTACAGTCACAAATGTACTGAATGGAGAAGTTGGTGAGACCAGAGAAATACAGAGGCACAAGGAGAGGTCAGACATACACGGAGAAAATGAAGCACTTCTCAGCTGAGAAAGATGAAAGCAAATACATCCACTACATGTGTCAGCATAACAGGTTTGAAATACAGATTATAAGTGCAAAGGAAATATTTGTAAAACGCTAATGCTTGGAGTGAACGCTAGATAAAAATTTTGGAAGAAATAGTCCACATAAAATTAGAGCAAAAAAAAGAAAAATCATATATGCTTTTAAAGCTGCATGTCCAGGGACTTCTCACCGTCAGAACAAGAGAGGTGCTAATCTTTTCCTGAAGAAAGCTTTAAGGAGGCAGGGCCAGAATCCTGCATGCAGTTCTGAACCTCCCAGCACCAGAGGGATGTTGACAAATTGGACAGATTTCAAAGAACCACAACAAAAATGATTAAGGGCTGGAGCAGTTGACTTTGGAGAAAAGATTAAAAGAACCAGTTATGTATTGCTTATCCAAACAAGACAAGCAGTAGACTGGGGAGGAGAAACAAGAAAACCATGTATGATTATTTGAAGAGTATAAATATCAAGGTAGAAGATGAACTATTTAGATTGGTCCAAAGTGGTGATAACTTTGAGATAAGGGGAAGAAAATAAGTAAAGAAGGATTTAGAAAAATAATTTGCATAGCGTTATTTGTAAAATAATGGGACCAATTTTGGGGAATTAGTAAACTGTATTGCATTATTATTATTTTAATGCAAAAAGACCATTTATTCACTACTAGGAAAACTTTGAGATAAGAAGAAAAAAACAATAGTTTACTTCAATTTAGAATGGGAAGAGTTTTAAATGTAGTTTAAATGAAATATGACACGTTTGAATAAAGGTCAGAGTGAATCTTAAATGAAGCTATCCTAAAAATAGACTCTTTCCTACTTTCAGAGGTCTTCTGAGCAGTAGCTGATCTACCCTTATAATATTCTAAAGTAGGGTAATCTTACCTTGGTCAATGGAATAAGAGGATTTTAATGTTTTATTTTAATAAAATATCCCTTTCATGGAATTATTTCCCCTTATAATGGAAGCAATGTTGATGGAACACAGCGCACTAAACCCACAAATACATAAAAGAAGAAAGAAGTGCTCTCTTTTGTCTTTTATTAGTATTTTCTCTGGCATGTCCTCTGAAATTTGGTGCAGCTTGGAAGGGAAGAGCACGAATGGAATGAAGTAGCCACTTTAAATTACAATAAGCAAGGAAGTGAGGGAGAGGATATTACAAAGCATCCTGCTCTAGAAGCCAAGAAAGGAAAATATTTCTTCCAGCATCAATAAAAAGTAGAAATAGATCTAAAAACATTAATAGTTTAAAAAAAAAATAGAAGAAGAATAAGAAGTAAGGGAACTCAAGACTCAAAAGGATTGCCTGCTTTCCCTGCCATAGGAAGGGAGTGATTTTTCTGTGCTGGAAGATGCAGTCTGTGCAGTAGAGAGAGATGGAGAAAGAGAATCTCATTAACATGAGCTCTCCACTCCCCATGCACTTTGAAACTGCCTGCTGTCAGGCTGCTGAGAAGCCAACATATGCAGGCTTCCAGGGCGTGCCTGCTGCAGAAGGCTGCGTGTAATTATTTCTGGATAGGATCCTATATGTGATTCCATAATAATACTGACTTATAGTCTGGCTTTATTTGAACTGATAGTTCCTATATGCCTAAGCTTCTGACATAAGGTGTCATGTTGGGAGCACACAGGTATTTTCTCTTAAGCTGCATAGTAAATGTTAATGTCTGAAATCTGGTGCATTTAGTGTGCTGATTGGAGGGAAAAAGAAAGCCAACATTTATTTTTACATTTTTGGAGATGTTGTTTATATCCAGTACATGATAGTTTGTGTCAATTATAGTGGGTTGGTTTTATCTGGAGTATCTTTACATTTCTAAAGTGTATCTTTTATACCAAAACTTACCACATAATTTTAGCTTCAAGATAGCACATAAAGTGTCTGTGTGGTACCTTCTTAGTCTGCCGCAGAGGATCCCAAGTATTTTTATTTATTATTATTATTTGTTTTAAAATGGTAAAAAAAACACAATATCCTAATAAACGTCAATAAACTATATTTACTGGACAGTTTTATTAAGTGAAGAGGATGCTATAAGATTTCAGTATATTTTTTAATTCATTTTGTAAGTGGTCATAATTTCTGTTTTTATTTTAGCAAACTCCTCAGTCCAGAGACTTAAACATTTTTGCCTTAAAAAGCAATAGACAAGAGATTACACAGGTAGAGTATGCTGTAAGCAAACATTTATAATCACTAAACTGCTTTACTTTTGTTACTGTGCTAATGATTTAATGGAAAAAATGACCCTACTTTTACACAATTAATTAAAGTAAATAAAGCTGCTATTATTGACTTTTTCTTGTAAAACTAATGATAAACTTTTCTAACAAGGAACATTTCTGCTGTAGCTGTGCATTTAAAACTACCACTGTGGATAAAGGAGGGGTTAATTTTTATTTTCAGTGCTGTGATTAGCTTATTTCAAATACTCTTAATTCTTCTGATCATTTAAAGGAATGTTGAATTTTAGATTATTCCATTTAACCTAGGTTCTACAACTAATGCCAACGTCTGTTTATTATTCTAATTTATTTAATAGCCAAGAATTTGTTCTAAGTGCTGTTAAGGATTTTTTTTTTTAATGAATTAATCATTTCTTTTTCCTTTTTAATCTTGTAATGGCTCCAAAGTAGAATCTCAGTCCTAACCCTTCCATTTGCATGCTAAACCTTTCATTTAGTTTACTTTGTACATTATTTTGAGCTCAGGTTTTTGACCACAAAACTTTATGAAGTGATTATGCATTTTTCTTTTTTTAAAAAATTTTTCTGGATGTGGACCATTTTTAAAGTCTTTATTGAATTTGTTACAATATTGCTTCTGTTTTATGTCTTGGTTTTTTTGGCCATGAAGCATGTGGGATCTTAGCTCCCCAACCAGGGATCGAACCCTCACCTCCTGCATTGGAAGGAGAAGTCTTAACCACTGGGTGACCAGGGAAATCTCTGCATTTTTTTCTTCCTGTGCTGTTTGTGGTTCCTTTCTGTCTGTCATTTAAAAGCAAAGGATAAGTCCTACCAGGGCAGAGGGATCATGTTAAGGAAGCTGAGGGGCAGTGACACTGTATAAACGAGTTGTCTAGATCCTTGCAAATTCATTAGATCATTGTACAGCATGTAAATTTTCTTTGGGTACAAGAACATTATTATTAACCATGACATGGCATGCAATACTTATAATGTCTATTTTGTGAATTAGATTGATTTTTGTGATGGTTAACATTTGCTGTCTTCTTAGGAAGATAAGCACTTGTCTTTTTATAGCATTATCAAATGAACTTAAATTATCAAATGATAACTCACAAGGTTATCTAAGGCCACCTTTCTCTGGGCCAATCTTGTCTTCTTTCCCTTGCATGTCAAAGACAATATTCCAGTTTATCTCCAAGTACACGTAAGGATTTGTCATGGAATGGGGATTTGAAAAAGAATTTTATGAGCACTTTAATATTAGATGCTAACTACTTTGACTATGCCATTAAAAGCAATGAAAAATTTATCTTTTGATAAATTTCTGGGACCTAGTAAAAATCCTTAGGCACTCAAGTATTTTACCCCATAGTGCATTAACACATTTATATTCCAGATAAACGTCTCAGAAATGACTGTTTTTAGGCCCACTTTAGGAAGGGCATATTTTGCATATAAAATATTATGATACAGTGACAGAATATTACAGCATTTAGTGAATGATTTTGTGAATACTCTCCCAAGTGTTTTTAGGATGCCAAGTGTATATAAATTACATTATGTACATTTGGCTTACTTATACAAAATGTATTTATTTATAGAAAAAGTAGTTTTTTGGGATGATTCTTTAACATATGTGAATAACTTCCAGTGATTTTTTTTTTCCAAGGAATAAGATTTGAGTTGGTATGAACAAGAGAGTTCCTGACAATGGTAAGCTTTGTTGCTTAACACTTTCTTTGTGGATTTATAAATAAGGACTTATGTTCTAAAGATGTGCACAGTGCAGAGGAAACGCTTGAGGCAGTAGACATATACTATTACATATACAGATACCCAACTGCTTTGACACTAATTAGGGCATAAATAATGGCATACCTAACCAAAGGCAAGCAAAACATTTGCGTAGTCATTAAAGTAAAATTTACTTCTTCACAGGTTCAAAGTTCATGTTTAAAGCAGTCTAGGTCAGTTAGACAAAACGTAAACTAGTAGATGTATGCACAGTGCCCAGCCGCTCATTGTACTGAGTGCACTGAACTCCCATTGAGAGTCTAGGATCTGGAGACTTGTGGAACTAGGGAGTGTTGACATATTTAATAAGACAATCCTTGTCTTAGAGCTTTTTATTTTCCGTCAGTGTATATAAGGTTCTCCGTACCTATCTTGCTCCCCTTGTTCATTTCTATTTAGAGTTTTTAAGGGAAGAGTGAACCCATATTATGCTGATATCAGGAGCCCTTCAGGAATTAGATTGGTTGCTTTGTTTAAAGCTCTCTGTTTTAGAAAAATAAAGGGAAGAAGCACACTCTCATGGAATGATAGCTTTAGGATCCTTTAGAAGTACCCTGTGGAATAGTTGTGAACAGTTGGATATGAACGTGAGAGTTGACTAAATTCAAGATGATTGTTATTCCATCACTCAATAACTTAATGCATTGTATCATGTACAAGATAGAGGGAGATTCCTGGCACTTCCTGTGAGCACTGAAATAAAAGTAGCAATCATTGTAACTAACCAAACACTTAAGTTTGCTGAGAGTTGCAGACTACTAGCTGTTTTAACTTTGAGCAAATTTACCTAGCCTATCTATGCCTCAGTTTCCTTTTCTGTAACTGTGACAAAAAGTAGTCTGGCATATGATGAATTCCCAGTAAGGTATGGTTATTTCTATTGCCACCATCTCATTAGGTCCTGAGAATACAAGCAATTTTAATTTCAATTTCATCTTCCACTCATTCTTTTTATAGTTGTACTTGGTACTTTGTGATATTGTTCAATCCGAAGGGCCATTTTTGTGTTTATTTAATTGACAAATCTTGACAGCAAATTCTCTATGTGCTACTGTAGGAACACAGAGAATACAAAGAAGAAAATCCATAGTCACTTTTGTCAAGTCTCTTACATTTTAATAAGAAGGACGTGCATGAAAACAGGGCTTCCCAGGTGGCTCAGCAGTAAAGAATCTGCCTGCCTATGTAGGAGATGTGGGTTTGATCCCTGGGTCAGGAAGATCCCCTAGAGGAGGGAAGGCAATGCACTTCAATATTCTTGCCTGGAGAATCCCATGGACAAAAGAGCCTGGTGAGCTACACTCCATAGAGGGGCAAAGAGTGGCACGACTGAGCACAGCACACAGCACAAGAAAACAAACACTTTCAGCAATTATGTTAAAGGCTCTAAATAGGGACCTCTAAGCCATGTGTTGTGATGGAGTACTCAAGTATTCCTGGGAGCATCTCTTGCAGAGAAAGTAAGAGTTTACTTCTAAGACAAAAGGAAATGTAAGATTAAAGACCTAGAAATACGAAAAGTCCTAGGGTTTTCTGGGAAATGCTGGCATATAAAATCTGAAGGAGAATATATTGGCAGACACAGATTTGATAATCAGAACCTAGGTTCTGCAAAGCCATACAAAGGAATTTATATTTTATACTTTGACTAATTGTCAATCCATGAAACTTCAACTGGGAAGTGAAATCATTGGTTAACTTTTCATAAAGATCACTCTGCCTAAACATGGAGGATGGATTGAGGGTGAGAAGTTGCTTTAAGAAATAGAGAATGTTGCATATGTCTAGAGAAAAGATGGGTCTCTGAATTAAGGCAATACAGCAAAGGGGACTGGCATGCAGTCTGTCTTGGTCTCTGAGGTGCAGGGGTGCTTCAGGCTCCCCTTCTCTATTCTAGAATTCTTTCAGCGGTGTCTTGTTCTTGAACAGATGTTAGCCATTCTTGTGAGGGGGAAGCAAAATCAGGAAGACTCTACGTCACCATCTTGGTGGCGTCACTCTCCTTACTCTTTTGAAAGTGGTTACTTATGGGGAGATGAATAGTATTGAGAGAGGATGAAAAAATTATTTCCATTTTATTATACAGATTTCTGCACTGGTAATTCCCCTCCCCCCTCCCCAGGTACCATGTGCTCATTGGTGAGTTTTATAAATTAAAAAAATTGATAAAATTTTCTCATCATCAAATAAAATTAACCAAAAGGCACCTACTCCTCATTGTTTTCTTGTGGGTTCAGAATGTTTTCTGTCATGGAAATGTATACCTTGAAAGTTGTGACTATCTTAACTTGAGAAATAATCTTGTAATCATGTAGCAAGCTGTATTTTATTTCTGACTGTTTTATACTTTATTATCAAAGACATATTTGTCACTTACTACTTAATAACATTTTTTGCTTTTCTTAAAGAATATATAGAGTACCAAAAAAAATCCTCTATCAAGATTGTCACAACAGCCTTTGGCTGTGAGAATATCAAGAAATGACTGATAATTAGTTTTCATTAGAGAGAAGAGAGAAGCAAAGAAGAATAAATATGTTACCATATATGTGAGTCAATCTAGGATTGAGAGTTCTATTTTTTCTTCCATGTGAATGACTTTATTTTTTTAAATTATAATTCTACTATAGAAGGATAAATAGCACATGAATACTTCAGATTTGTAACATCCTTGAAAACTTTATTAAGCATAAAATTTGTTCATTTAAAGAGGAGCAGTATTTAAATTAAAAATATATACTGCTGCAAAGAGTATAAGTTTGTTTTAATGGGTTATGGAAAAAATACGTGTTCTTCGTGACTTACATCTATCAAGAAGATAAGAATTTTAATGGATCTTGGTGTTCTTTGTTGTTGTCTTAAACATTATGTTAGCTTCAGGTGTACAACATAATTATTTCATGTGTGAATATTTTGCAAAATAAATATATACCCATATTCTTTCTTCTCATTTCAAATTACTTGTGAATAACACTAGGTTCTTTGAAAATATACTATGTTTCCTGGTTCCCTTAAGAAAAGACCTATTCAGGGTTCTCTGTATCACCTCTCAGCTTCAGACTCTAAGTTCAGAGTCAGGTTTGTCATATATCTTGCTGCTGACAAATCTTATGCAAAGAGTAACCCCAGCATCACAAGTGATGATGTGTTCTGTGAAGGCAGCTTCTGGGTGTCTAGGTCACATTTCAAAGCATCAGATTGCATGGTCCACTCCAAGGCTATGAATTCTTCAATGGACAGATGTTTGTGGAATATGCCTTCTTTTTTTAAAATTTTTGCTGTGATTATTTCTTTGAAGTTTCTACAAAGCTAAGCAAAAATCAGGGTTGTGGACTGTTTGGGGAGAAGAGTCATTGTTATTCCAATGATATCTTATTTATAAGTCAAGAAAAGTCTCTTTTATACCATTCTTCTTTTTCAAGTTGTTGTTGTTTAGTTGCTAAGTTGTGTCCAACTCTTTTTGCAATCCTGTGGACTGTAGCCCGGTAGGCTCCTCTGTCCATAGGATTTCCCAGACAAGAATACTGGAGTTGGTTGCCATTTCCTTCTCCAGAGGATCCTCCCCATCCAGGGATTGAACCCATGTCTCCTGCTTGGCAGCTGGACTTTTACCAATGAGCCACCAGCAAAGCCCCCTTTTCAAGTAGAGTGATGTAAATGCTCAATCTTTTTGGAAAAAAAGAAAAATACATGTGCCCTAAGGCAAAAATTGTACATTTAAGTTATGATCTTTTATGCTAAGGGAAAGGTGTATAAATGTTGATGCATATCAAAATACAATTCATTAAAATGAGCATTTGTTTTTACAAAGAATTAATACAATAGATTTGGCAAAAATAAGAATTTCATCCTTTAAAACAACAGGTCTGTATAAATCATAATTTCATGGAGAGGTGTAAAGCACCCATGTATTGCTAGAAAGATACAACTATGTCTATGAAAAACATACTTTCATGTTTTATTTACATTTTGTGTATATTTTACTGAAAACTTAGGGTAAAAATCAAACGTATTGCCTATTGTTAAAAAATCATGCTTGTAGCCTCCCAAATATCTATTTCAAGGTTATAAATATTTACTAAAAAAAGACTCAATCTGTAATCAAAATAAATTATAATTCAAGGACAAGGTAATATCATGTTTAGAACTTAACAATCAAAAATCAGACAAAAAAACCATCACTGCAGATGCCCTTGAAGCGTGAACTGTATGCTTTTTTACTGATCCCAACCAGGCAAAGAATTTTTACCTAAAATAATTTCATTTTTCAATTGTAGGTTAACTAGGCATGGCAACCCACTCCAGTATTCTTGCCTGGTGAATTCCATGGACAGAGGAGGCTGGTGGGCTACAGTCCATGGGATCATAAAAAGTTAGACATGGGTGAGCAACTTTCACTTTGGGGCTTCCCAGGTGGTGCTAAGTGGTAAAGAACCCACCTGCCAATACGGGAGACTTAAGAGACATGGGTTCCATTCCTGGGTCAGGAAGATCCCTGGAGGAGGGCATGGCAACTCACTCCAGTTTTCTTGCGTGGAGAATCCCATGGATAGAGGAGCCTGGCAGGCTATAGTCCATAGGGTTGCAAAGAGTTGCAAAGAGTCAAACACGACTGAAGTGACTGAGCATGCAGAGTCTTGAAGTTTTCGTTTTTAATCCTTGTGAAGATTTCCTGGTTAGCCAGTTCATAAAATGCAGCTCACTTGGAGCTCAAGGGACATTGTGAGGTAGAGAATGACAGGATTTGGGTCTGGAGACAAAAGCAAGAGCTGGATCACCCAGGATCTTTAAGTGGCATTATCCTTGTCCTGAGGGCAATGGGTCCCCAGCAACATAAATTACCAATAGATATTATCATTCTTATTGGAAAATGATGGCTTCTTTAAAGAAGACTTTTCTCTGGGATCAAAAGTGCCTAAAGAAGAAATTCACATTGAAAATAAGATATTCATTCATTAATTAAGCAAATATTTATTAGATTTCTATTAGTACCAGATAACATGAGGGATGTAAAAATGAAAAACACAGATCTTTAGTCTAATGGAGCAGTAACAAAAAGCAACAAATATGCTATATAGTAAGCAGTGCTGGACTAGATGTATGCACGTTGTATAATAAGAATGCAAGGACACATGTTTATTTCACGTTGTTAGGAAATGAAAAAAATCTATGAATATGTATAGTTTTTCTATACACGTAAAGCTTATAGAAATTATTTAAAAATACTTTAAGCGTTTGTATGAGTGTATGAAATCCTCAAAGTTGTGTAAGACTTTTCTTACTTACAAAAAATATTACACAAGTGAACTTGATATGAGCTTGACACATTCATTGTTCTGAGTTGACCTAAAACATTTTAGGCCTCAATATAATTTGATGTATAGATGACTATATTGCAAATCCCTCCACAGAAGAAATTGCTGAGACAAATATAGATTTATCTGCTCTGTTACTCAAGACTCTTAGTGTTAATTCATTAAAAAATGTATTGAGTACCTAGTATGTATCAGGCAATATGCTAGGGCTGGGGATTAAAATGGAAAAGAAAGACATAGTCTTGGCTCCTCCAGAAAATACAATCTAGCGGGAAATATAGATAACTAGACAGTCAATCTCACATTGTTGTGTTTTTCTAGTTGGTGAACATTTTCTTCTTCCCTGGTAGTTGTCACTTCTCAGTATTGAGTTGTTTCAAAATCTGATTTGACGTGATACTAATTAGTAGTTGTGAATGAGTAATACTGTCTTTTCTCATTCAGGAGCAACCTGCTTTGTTTATTATTCCTAAAACAATAACATTGTAAATATGGAATTGGTTTACATATATAATGTCTTATTTATTCAGTTGGCTTGTTTAAACCTTTTGGGAACAAGCCAGTTACAAATGAATGAATAATTATTTACAACTGTCATTGATGAAGTGTTTTCTATGTATCCTTTACATTCAGTAACTCATTTAATCATCAGAACAACCCTGTGAAGAGGATCTTATATTCCCCATTTTATTGAAAAGGGAACAGAAGTACTGAGAGGTTAAGTAACTTGCCCAAATTCATACAGCCAACAAATTGGAACCAGAATTTAAGCCCTGGTATCCGGGCCCCAGAGCCTTTGCTCTGAATCAATACACTATACTGACTCCAGAATGAATTAATGTATAAACATTCCATTGTATATGAGGGAAAATTTTAAATATCAAGAGTTCTAAACTATAAAGCTTTGATTGTCATTGATCATGATATAATCTGGTTGTCACAAAAAGATTAGGGGACCTTTAAAATTATTTCATTTGACTGTAAGTATAAAATAGAAAAAAAAGATAAAGTCAGTGATAATGACACATTGTAAGTGTTTAATAAATATTTGTTGAGTGACAATTATGAGACATGTATCAGATTTACCTGGTAAGATCTAAGCCAGTGAAAACTTAGTGCAGTTCAAGAATACTATGATTTCCCAACTTTAACACTTATATTTAGAGTCAAAAGTAGGCAAAACTGATATAGGAGATACACTTCTTTGTATCTTCACAAGGTTTCTTCTCTTCCAGGAATTATAAACATATTTCAGGACTATTCTGGTACTATCCTAAAAGGATTTTCTTTCTAAACTGGACATCAGGTGTTTGGAAATCAGCCTAAAACCAACAAGTAACTCCATGCTTCCATGCTTTAAAAAATGTAAAATTTCTTACTTTGAGTTTATTTCTAGATTCATATGCAATTATGAAAAATAACAGTAAGATATCTCATGTATCCTTTACTCAATTTGCCCCTTTGATAACATCTTTCATAACTATGGTGTAATATCACACCTAGGAAATGGACATGAATATATAATCCATTGACCTTATTCAGATTTCACCAGTTTTACATAAACCCCTTTGTGTGTGTGTGTGTGTATATATTTTATTCTATGCTATGTTACCACATGTACAGATTTGTAGAACCACAGTCAAGATAAAGAACAGTTGCTTCAACGCAAGAATCTCTTGTGCTGTCTTTTAATAGAACCTTCCCTCTCCCCAACCTGTGTTCCTAACTCTTGGCAACCATTAATTTGTTCTTCATTTCTATAATGTTATCTTTTCAAAAATGTTATAAAATGGAATCTTGTATTATGTAACCTTTTGAGGTTAGCTTTTTTCACTCAGTAAACTTCTGAGACACTAACTTTTAAAATTCAGAAAAATGACTGTGTAAAAATGATATGAAGAAATGGATATTTTTGAATAAGAATTCCTATGTGTTGCCTGTTTCTCCGACCACATTCCCTTTGCTGAATTACCTCCTTCTTCCACTATCTACATCAATTCACATCATGTCAGCAATCTTTTAACTTCAGTAAAAAGATTTTACCTGAGAAGGTGGAAATCACGCAAAGGGAATTGAGCCTGATCTATCATCTACCAAATGTGTTGTTTCTGACAATGAGCTCAAATGAAGGAGTTACATTTAAAAACCACATTTTCACCTTGGAAATTTTATGATTAGATTTATAAAGATCCCATAAAAATGAATGTTTATAACCATTTTGGCCTGTAGAGTCGAGAAGGCTGAGGGTAAACGCCTGTTAAATAGTAGAGAATAAGAAACTGGAAAGTAACTTGCGCAGGACATAAAATGTTGATGTCTTCACACAAAATGAAAATAGGTCTTATTGTTATTGTTTTACAAACGAGCAAAAGAGAGTTCAAGAACTTAAGTAATTTGCTTAAAATTACACGGTTGGAGGCAGGTTTAGAATCCAAGTCTATTTTCAAAGAAATCTCTCTCTTAAAAAAACGAAACCAAACCAGTGGTATAAGCAGAGACAATAAAGTGTAAGCATCAGGGGAAGGGAGAGTTTTGTGTGGTAATGCAGTCTGAGTGGACTATATGTTGACTGAAGTACAGTGACCATTCTAGCCAGTTTGTAGGATATGAGAATACAGATTTATATTTTGGGCTTCCCTGGTGGCTCAGCTGGTAAAGAATCCACCTGCAATGCAGAAGACCTGGGTTCAATCCCTGGCTTGGGGAGATCCCCTGGAGAAGGGAATGGCTACCCACTCCAGTGTTTTGGCCTGGAGAATTCCTTGGGCTCACAAAGAGTTGGACACAACTGAGCGACTTTCACTTTCACATTTCAGAGACAGCAAGATGAATGTGTTTATGTAGGGAACTAATTCTCAAAGTGGGATCCCCAGACCAGCTTCATTAGCCTCACTTAAGATCTTGTTAAAATATGCCTTTTCTGGCTCTGGACCTACTGAATTACAAATTTTGGGGATGGAATCCAGAGGTCTGTTTTAACAAACTCTATACATACTTCAGATGGGCAGTACGGTCTGAGAACCATTAGTAAAAAGCTTACTTATGGAAAGCTTATATTGAGTAGTATATGAAAGTGAAGATTTGAAAACTTTCAGTGGCCAAAAATGGTGGTCCTATGTTTGAGGGAATTTCTTAGGAACTGTCTGTATTCCTCTGTTCCTTGATTCTGATCCACTTACAGTGATCTCCACTGACTTAAACTCCAAGTTTTAGTATATTTGACCTTGATTCCTGCCCCTTCAAATCTACTATTTACTGAATTTGAGTATATTCTATTTTACTCTGACTTACCTCTGGTAGCTGCTACTGCTAAATCGCTTTAGTCGTGTCTGACTCTGTGCGACCCCATAGATGGCAGCTCACCAGGCTCCGCCGTCCCTGGGATTCTCCAGGCAAGAACACTGGAGTGGGTTGCCATTTCCTTCTCCAACGCAAGAAAGTGAAAAGTGAAAGTGAAGTCGCTCAGTCGTGTCCGACTCGTAGCGACCCCGTGGACTGCAGCCTACCAGGCTCCTCAGTCCATGGGATTTTCCAGGCAAGAGGACTGGAGTGGGGTGCCATTGCCTTCTCCGTACCTCTAGTAGAGGTAGCTCATATAAGTCCTGGGAGGTTTGGGAGAATAAGAGAAACTTATGTAGTATGAATTTTGGTGAAATGAAAGATTTTCCAAACTGGGACGTTTAAACTATTGTTTTTACTATTGACTATCCATAAAAGACTTTCAACAGAGGGGTGACATGACAGAATTATATTTTTGGAAAATTAGTTTGGAAGAAATTTGTAGAATATATGAGGTGGAAGTTATTTATGGAGCTCATGTCATAAACTAGGCATGAAATAGCCAGACCTATTTGGCTGTTTGGAAGGGAATGATGTTGGAAGCGAATGATAGAGAAGGGAATAGAATATGAGAAATATTTAGAGAGAAAATCCAATGTAACTTGGGAACTAATTGGGGATGAATAACAGGGAGGAAATAACAACCAACAAATTAAGAGACTTGATAAATGGGAAAATGATGCTGTTGACAGAAATCTGACACAATTTCAATTCAAGTATCTTGTTTTGGAGAGTTAAGCTTCTGATTTGAATGTATTCGGTGTGAGATAATGGTGAAATACTAAAGCGTTACTGCTCATTAAATATATGAATAGAGATTTTTTCTCAAGGATCAAATGAGAGAGTTGGATTGTCTTAGGGAAAATTGTGATTTTCTGCCTTAAATTTTATGTATCCCAACATGATTAAATATATCTGTATGATTTTGAAGGCAAGTTATTCCAGACAGCTCATCCACAACTGCAGTAAATGAACAAGACAAAGCTAACTCTGAAAAAAGCATGGCCCTGTGCAGTAGTCTTCTGTGACAGAGACTGTAATGGTCCTTGTCATGATGGGGCTTTGATGGTACAAGGGAGTGGGTGTGGATATTGGAAAGGATGGTGGTGATTTAGTAAATGAAGAATGGATCTATCTGGTATATATTTTCTTTATTTCAATAGTTTGCTGCTCAATCGATCTTGCTGACCTTGGATGCCTAGAATAATGCACAGCAGAAACAGATATGAAAATCAGTGGCATATGATTGTGGTCTTGTGGGACAATCTGTTAGAGATCCCTTGCTTATTTAGGAGCTGATGATAACTAAAAGATATCACCTACTCTGAGATGGAAAAAGGTTCCCAGGTTCCATTTTCTTAGCTTGCCAAATCATGATAGAATTTAGTTTGGAAAATAACATCACGGACATTATTTAATTACATGGAAACTATATGAAAGGGAACATATTTTTTCTTCAGCAGATATTCTATGTGCTATTACACTCTTTACCTGACAAGTCATATTTTCTGTTTTAATTCCTTGGAGTTTATAATAAGCTTGAGAATAATATATGAAATAGAGCCTGGGGACCCCAAAACACTGAAGACAAGATTCATAAAGCATTTATAAGAAAAGGCTGATATAGCTCTTAAGGCCATCCCTGTTAATCCCCTGTTACTATAGATGTCTGAGGAGCATATTAATATGCCTATTGTCAGTGTAAGTCTATTTCATTTTTGGGTCAAACAGCCAAAAGACTATTTCTTTTCTTTTCTTCTTCTGATTGCTCTACCTGGGCTGTAACTAGATGAACATTTACAACTCTGAATGATATAATGCAATTAAGACTCTCTATAACACTCTAATTTGCATATCTCATTATATGGAGTGACACCATTAGAAGACATGTGTTGAAGCTTTCAAAATGATTATGATATGTGAATGCATTATGGGATGAATATGCTTTGCTGAACCAAGACTGTACAGCATTCACAGGCCTACTTAGGCTAGCAAGTGCTTCTTGAGGAAGTGATTTCTCTGAGCAAATGTCAAACACATTCTTTATTTTGCTTGTCTTCCTTATGAACACAAGCACAAAAGGCCAAAATAAGATATAAATACTGTAAAATAGAAGTTTTGAAAGACAGGAATTATTCAAACACAATTACCTAGGCTTCTCATACTGTTTGTCCCTCCAGGTCTGCCTTTCCATTTGGCTTTGGCCCATTGGAGACACCAGCAGTAGAGAGAGGTTGAGGTATTGGTTTTCCTGGGCTTCCTCCATGATGGACCAAGATTTAGCAGTGACTGCATTTGGAGGAAGATTTCCATGAAATGAATGAAGCTTAAGTTTCAGAACCACTCACAAATTCAGGCTCTTTCCAAGGCCTAGGGAGTGGCTTCAACAATATTTGCATGGTTGTATGTTTTTGTTAAAAGGAAAAAAATGTTCTGACATTAAAAAGTATATTTGAAAAGAAATTTTAGAATATTTCCATAATACATCACAAATTTTTAAAATCCAAGCAAGAAATAGATTCCTGATTAGGAGATAAATGAAGGATACTTTCTTTTATCATCTCTAAATATGTTTATTTAAAAAACTGAGAGATAAGCAATGAAATATGAAACAAAAATGATAAATTAAATGATTAAATCAGCAGAAGCTATCATGATAATGAGAAATAAAATAAAATTTATTTTTAGATTTTATTAAAAGCTATAATTCATTAAGAGGAAGAGACAAATTATGAATGGAAAGAATGAAATAGCTCTTGAATTGTTTGATAATCTAATTAACAAAGAGGAATGAATCATACAGACATATTGGAGAAAGATATAAAGTTGCTGATGATTTGACATGAATTACTGACATTGATAAATATAATAGAAACTCACAATAAGACCCTATAATGAGGACAGTTAGGACAAACTAGTTAATGACTATTGTCAACTCAAATAGTATTTAATATTAGTTGCTACACAGGAAAACTTGAAATCTTATAGCTTAGATATGTCAGATACTTAATAGATAGTTTCCAAAATTTGAATACAAAACAAAAAAATTTAATGACATTAATAATAGGAACTGTGAAGCTACATACTGTAATAGCTGATTCTAAATTCACAATGATGAAAAATTTCTTTTCATAATGTTAGAGAAAATACTGACTTATTTTCTTCTTATAAAAATCGATCTTAAAATTATATGAAGAAGCAATCAGAATGTGCAACAAAAGAAGTCAGATAAAAGATGTTTCAAAACTGTTTCTGGTAGTTAATAAAATAATTATTTTCTAGATTTTGCTATGTTTGTGATATTTATTTGATTTTTAAAATTTGAATTTTTTTTAATTTTAAAATATTCACATTCATTCCTAATATTATACTTGTAATTTTACTAAAGTTTTTCCTGAAGGGAGTACTTTAAACTATGTAAGCTGGAGCCCTGTAAAACCTGAAGCATGAGCCCTCTCTATACCACAGCTCTAACTGAGATCTGGTAACAGCTCTCTTGACACTTTAGGCCTAACAGTAATAAATGTTGGTCACTCAGTCGTATTGACTCTTTGTGACCCCATGGATTGTAATCTGCCAGGCTCCTCTGGTCCATGGGATTCTCCAGGCAAGAATACTGGAGTGGGTTGCCATGCCCTTCTCCAGGGGATCTTCCCAGGGATCAAACCCTGGTCTCCTGCATTGCATGCAATTTCTTTACTGTCTGAGCCACCGGGAAAGTCCAAGGGTAGGAACGATAGTAACCCCTTCTTGATTTTATCTGAGGAATTCATCATCTTTTGTTGGTTTCTCAACCTTGGCACATTGACATTTTGGCTGGATAATTCTTTGTCATGGGGACTGTCCTGTGTGGTGTAAAATGCTTACTACCACCCTTTGCCTTTACACATTAGATTCCAGTAGCACTTCTCATGTTCTGAAAACCAAAAGTGTCTCCAGACATTACCAAATATCTTTTGAGGGGAAAAAAATCATCATCCTCAGTTGAGGACCCCTGTCTTAAAAGCTTATCAGTGGTCCCTTTATTAAAATCCCTTTGATTACCCCTTTCAGCTTGCCATATTTTTTTCTAAAACAATTATCAAAATGATGGGAACATATTTAAAATTCTGAGAGGTTAAAAATATGTACTGTACCATTTCTTCCATTAAAAAGCTATGCATTACATTTCTGTAAATATAATGCATAGATTTTTAAAAAATATAATGCATAGTTTTTAAATGAAAGAAATGATACAGTACACATTTTAACTTCACAAAATTTTAAATCTGTTCCTATCATTTTGATAATTGTTTTAGAAAAAAGTGGCAAGCTGAAAGGGATAATGAAAGGGATTTTAACAAAGGGGCTTCCCAGGTGGCACAGTGGGAAAGGATCAGCCTGCCAGTGCAAGAGACACAGGAGAGGCAAGAGACAGGGTTTGATCTCTGGGTCAGGAGGATCCCCTGGAGTAGGAAATGGCTACCCACTCTAGTATACTTGCCTGGAAAATTCCATGGACAAAGGAGCCTGATGGGCTGCAGTCCACAGGGTCAGAAAGAGTCCGACACAACTGAGCGACTGAGTACATGTGAAGTAATAGTCTGAAACAAATTAATTTTAAATGATAAGTCATTTGTAAAAAGAAAAACATGCAAACATATATAACAAATATAAAAATGAGAAAAGGAAAATACATTCTAGAGGGAAAAAAAAGCATAATGTCATTGGCTAAATACGGTGGAAAAAAAGACAAAACCTTGAAAATAATTGAAACTGCTCAGAAGATTTAAGCAAAAAAAAAAAAAGAAAGAAAGAAAAAGAAACAGGAAGCATCACAGAAGAAACAAAAAAGAGGTAGGTTTAGATGGCACTTTGGGTGATGGCAAAGTGAAGGGTGTTGGCAAACCCTCTTTTTTCAAATCCAACTGAATTCTTTTTGCTATTGAGTTGAAGGAGTTCCTTATATACAGGTGACCTTTGAACAATGTGGGTGTTGGGGACTCCAACCCTCTGCACAGTCAAAAATCAGTGCATAATCTATTGATGGCCCTCCTTATCTTCATTTTTCCATCAACGCAATCAACAAGCCGTGGATTGTATAGTACTGTAGTATTTACTATTGAAAAAAAATCCATGTATAATTGGACCATCACAATTCAAACCTGTGTTGTTCAAGGGTCAACTGTAATTCAGAAATTATGATCAGATATGTGATTTGCAAATATTTTTTTCCCATTCTGTAGGTTGCTTTTTCACTCTTGACAGTTTGCTACACAGAAGTTTTTTTGGATTGATGTAGTTCTATTTGTCGTATGTATTTATTTATTTGCTTTTACTATCTGTGCTTTTGATGTTGTATGCATGAAATCATCACTAAGACCAATGCCATTAAGCTTTCCCTATGTTTTCTTCTAGGAGTTTTACAGTTTCAGGTCTTACTTTTAAGTCTTCCATCTATTTTGAGTTGATTTTTGTGTATGTTGTAGGATAAAGGCCCAGTTTCATTCTTTTGCATTTGGATGTCCAGTTTTCCCAGCACCACTTAAAGAGACTATCTATTTCCTACTGTGAATTCTTGATGTCTTTGTTGAAGGTCAGCTGACCTTATATGTGTATATTCTGGACTCCTCAATTCCATTGTTCTATATGTCTCTTTTTATCCCAGTATCATACTGTTATAATTACTGTAGCTTTGTAATAATATATTTTGAAATCATGAAGTATAATGCTTCTAGTTTTTTTTTCTTCTCAAGACTGTTGTGATTATTTCAGATTTGTTATGATTTTATATGAATTTTAGAGACTTTTACTATTTTTAGAAAAAATACCATTGGAATCTTGATAGAGATTGCATTGAGTATGTTGATCACTTTAATTTTTTAAATTAATTAATTTATTTTTAAATGAAGCAAAGATCAACATTTGTAATGATAAAAGGTGCAATTAACAAAGAAAATAGATGTCATAAACCAACAAACACCTAACACCAAAGAAACAAGGATAAATAAAGCAAAAATCAGAAGAAATATAAGAGAAAAGAAAAATATATAATCATAGTGAGACATATTAACATTTCTCTGAGAATAGTTTACCAAATGCAGAAAAAATAAGAATATAAACATTTTGAATGATGTCATTAATAATTTAAATATATTTCTATTTATATTAACTTGTATTAATCTTATATCCTACACAAATATATTTAAAATTTTGTATCTCATATGTTGTTATTAGATGTCCATAGGACATTTAGAAAAACTAGCAAAAAGATAAGCATTACTAAATTTTAAAAAGAAGAACTCTTTCTTTTTGTAATTCATTTATACATATATACATTTATTGTTTTTGAAAATTTCCACTATAGGTTATTAGATGATATTGACTATAGTCCCCTGTGCTATATAGTAAAACTTTGTTGCATATCTATTTTTTAAAACTAGAAATCTAGCATTCTATTCAAGCTAAGTCAAACAAGTGGAATCAAAATGCCATAAATTTTTTAGTCAAGCAAAAATTCATAAGTTTTCTAAAATATATATTATACATATTATTTACATATATGTATATGAGAGCTTTTCTACTATGCTTGATAAAGACTTGAGAAATAACAAAAAAAAAGAAGACATGGAAAAATTGGAAAACATAGGCCATATGGACATTTTAGCAGTAGCAAGTCTTTCAATCCATTAACATGGATGTTTTTTCCACTTATTGTGTCTGTTTTAATTTCTATCATCAATGTTTTGTAGTTTTTAGTATGCAACCCTTTTACTTCCTTGGTTAAATTTATTCCTAAGTATTTTATTCTTTTTGATGCAATTGTTAATGAGGCTGATTTACTGGTTTCCTTTTCAGATAGTTCATGTTAGTGTATAGAAGTGTAACTGATTTTTGTATATGGAGCACATATGCTACAACTTGATTAAATTTGTTTACTAGTTCCAACAGTTCTTTTTATGGAGCCTTTAGGGTTTTCTACACATATGATCAAAACCACAATGAGACATCACCTTACACATGTCAAGATGGCTACTATTAAAAAAGAAAAACAAAGACAGCAAGTGTCAATAAAGATGTTGAGAAGTTGGAATCCTTGTACGCTTTTGATGGGAATGCAAAATGATGTAGTCTCTGGAAAAAAGTGTGCAAGTTCATCAAAAAATTAAAAATAGAACTACCATGTGATTTAGCTATTTCACTTGTGGGTATTTACCCAAAAGGATTGAAATCAGGATTTTGAAGAGATATTAACACTTCCATGTTCATTGCAGCACTGTCTGAAATATCCATGATGTGGAAACAATCTAAATGTTCATCAGTGGATAAATAAACATAGCAAATGTGGTTTATTCCTATAGTGAAATAATATCCAGCTCAAAAATAAGGAAATTATGCCACATGTGACAACATGCATAAACTTTGAGGACATTATCCCAAGTGAAAATACCAGTTACAGAAAGTCAAATACTGCTTGATTCCGCTTATACATCTAAAAATAGTAGAATTTATAGATGTAGAGAATAGAATTAGGGTTGCCAGGGACTGGTAGGGTAGAGGAGGAGGGGATGAGGAACTGCTAATCAATGGTATAAAAGTTTCAGTTATGCAAGAGAATAAGTTCTAGAGATCTGATATACAACACTATGACTAGAGTTAACAACACTGTATTGTACACTTACAAATCATGTTGTGTTCTTCCCACAATAAAAAAAAATACTTTAAAACTGGATAAAATTCTCAAAAACAGTCTCCTGAAATTAATGAAAGTCAAGTGATGAATTGAGAAATATTTGTTTATAAAAAACTGCTGAATGTTAGGTAAACCATGGAAGTTTATAATGTTCTTGCCTGGGGCTGTTCTCTTCTCTGCCATTCTTCCGCACTATTCCTCTGCCTGGTTAATACAGTAATAAAACCAGTGCAGGGCTAGCTGTGAAAAACATCAGTTTCACTGCCAGAGAGGTCTGGCTTGACTTAGAGGGAGAGTAGAGAGGAAAACAAAACAAAACAAAACAAGCTCCTTGGTGTTGTCAATAAAAAATAACAAACTTGGAAGAAAATGAATGGTGAAAACTTAAAGTTCCCCTAGGCTAAGATGATACCCTGTTTAGGGCAAGAAACAGACCAGCTGACAGGTACAATATTTAATAGGGAGATCCCTAAAAGGAGATGGTAACTCTTGGACTAGATAAGCTCTATACCTTGCTGGCTGAGTAAAAGGCTGTGCACATAAACAGGAAATACCAAAGAGAGACTTGTATAAAGTAAAAGCTTAGGAAGACTTGAAAGAAGCTCTCGATCCACACACAGCTCCATCAGCAGAGGGGGGAAGCCATATTAGCTCAAGATGTTTGGATATATTCTCTGATCAAGCACTTGTCAGCTGCTATGCAATCAGGATGACTCCTGGGAAACTAGGCTAAAAAGTAAAAAAAAAAAAATATTGAGCAGAGACATCAGTTCCCACACTGCAAAGCAAAGAAAGTTTCCACAGATTAACTCCAGGCAAGTCATTAAAAAGAAAAACAAACAAAACAAAACAAACACACAAAAAACAGCAACAGTAACCCTCAGGAGTGGAACAGAATCCAGAGTTGCTAAACTTTGATAGCCAGTTTTCAACAAAAATTGATGGAAAATTCAGAGTAACAGAAAAGTAGTTTCCTGAGTATTTTTCCTTTACTCAGGAAAAAATAAACAGCAATACAAATTGGCATAGATGTTGGATTTAGCAAAAAAGATTCAAAGCAACTATTATGAATAGAATTAAAACAACTGTGTAATTATGTTTAAAGGATTCAAAGAAAATATGGTGATGATGACTAAATAAATATAAAATATCAATAAAGAATAGAAGCTATAAAATAGAACCAACTGGAAATTCTGTATTTGGAAGGTATGATGATGAAAATGAAAAATTCACTGGTTAGGCTAAGCAACAGATTTGAGATGGCATAAAAATTAGTGACTTCAAAGATATGGTAAAAGAAATGAACCAGTCTGAAGAACAGAAAGAAAAAAAAATTAAGAAAAATGAACAGAACATCAGAGACTCATGGGACAATATTTAAATGCACTAACACACATGTAATGAAACTTTAGGAAAGGAGAATAGAGGAAAAAATTTAGAAAATAGAGTTGAAGAAATAATAGCTGAACAATTTTCAGATTTAGTAGAAAACAATCTACAGACTCCAGGATCTCAGTGAAACTCAAGTAGGATACACAAATATATACACATCTGGATACATTGTTGTCAACTTGATGAAAGTGGCAAGAGAGGAACTACAGCATGTTTAATAAATGACTTCTTTTTAGAAACAACATAGGCCAGAAGGACAAGGAATGACATATTCAAAGTGAGAAAGACATAAAAGACCTTGTCAACCAAGAAAGTTATATTCAACAAAACTATTCTTCATACACGAAGAAATAAAGATTATCCTAAGTGAAGAGTAAGAGAATTTGTTCTTAGACCTGCCTTAGTATTTAGAAGTGTTTAATATTTAGAAGAAATACTAAAGGAAGTGCTTCTTTAGGATGAAAGGAAATGATACTAAAGGGTAACTTGAACTTATAGAAAGAAATGAACCATGAATAGTAAATACATTGGCAAATATAAAAGTCTGTATATTTTTCTTTTCTTAATTTCTTTGAAAGATAAGATTTTTAAAACAATACTTATAACACTATTGTTTATTTGATAATATACATAGGTAGACTATATACATTTGATAACACAAAGGAAGAGGGAATAAATGGGGTAATATTGCATCAAAATTTCTCCATTTTAATGGAATTTGGTGACATTAACACAAATCAGATTATGAACAGTTCAGATGCCTATTGTGATCTGCAGAGCAACCAGTAAGAAAAAAATTAAAATATGTAGTTAAAAATAAACAGAAAAATTAAAATAACACACTAAATATATTGATTAGTTACAAAAGAAAGCAGTACATAAAAAAAGACAAAAGAAATGAAAATGGCATATATAAAAAACTAATAGCAAATGGCAGCTATAAATTTAACCATATCAATAATAACCTTAAATACAGATTGGCTTGGGCTTTCCTGGTGGCTCAGTGGTAAAGAATCTGCCTGTCAATGCAGGAGACGTGGGTGGGTTTGACCCATGGATTGGGAAGATCCCCTGGCATAGGAAATGACTGATAACACACTCCAGTATTCTTGTCTGGGAAAACCTGTGGACAAACGAGCCTGGCGGGCTACAGTCTCTGGGGTCGCAGAAGACTTAGCGACTAAGCAACAACAAGTTGGATTAAAATAAAAAGGAGTAAACCACTGACATATACTAGTGTGAATGTACCTCAAACACATGGTCAGTGAAAGAAGTTTGACACAAAAGACTATAATTTGTTTGGTTCTATTTAAATATACTTTTCAGAAAAGGCAAAACTATTGAGATAGAAAGTAGATTAGTGGTTGCCTGGGTTTGAATGCGGGAGCAGGTTTGACAATGAGTGGGCATGAGGGATCTTTTTAGGGCCATAGAAATGACCTAAATTGAAGTGTGATAATAATTGCACAATTGTACATGTTCACTAAAAATAATTCAATTTTACCATTATAATAGTTTATAAATAAAATTTCAGTGAAAGTGAAAGTCTCTCAGTCATGTCTGACTCTTTGCTACCCCATAGACTATGCAGTCCATGGAATTCTCCAGGCCAGAATACTGGAGTGGGTAGCCTTTCTCTTCTCCAGGGGATCTTCCCAACCCAGGGATTGAACCCAGGTCTCTTGCATTGCAGGTGGATTCTTCACCAGCTGAACTACCAGGGAAGCCCAAAGTTTCAGTAAAGCTCTTTAAAGCCAAGGAAAGTCGTCATGTTGGTAGACAATTGATGCTTTCTTATACAAAAATGGAAATGATGTTTGAATTTAGCCACAGACCTCCAACTATCTTATGAAATCATCAATATATTTTCATTCATTGTCTTGTTTGAATTTTTCTGTTCATATTATCAAAATGCCTTATAGGCAAAAGAGTTTGTGGTAAGCAGTTATCCTTCAAAGTTCTGAGTAATTGTGACCCTGCAAATGTTAGAGACAATCTCTGCTTAGATTGGAAAGGGATACAGACATTCTCCTTGTCATTTCACCATTTTGTGCTTTATAGTTAGGTTTGCCTAATTTTATTATGTCCATTTCATTTTTGATTTTGTAAGTTCAACGGCCCAGTTCAAATTTCCTTTGGTTCAATCCTTCCATACAATTTGATCTGGTGATGATTGTTAAACTAATTTCGTTATGCGTATATATATATATATATATATATATATAGTTAACAGTGTATACATGTATATACACATATCACACTGGTCTGCATTTATCACATCGGGTTCTGTGTATCTGTTCTAGTGAACATTACTGTGACTTAGAATTAGCTTGACTTGGTTTGGTTCAGTTTGGATTTGCCCAAACATGTTCTGTGTTCATACATCAAGTGTCTAACATTCACTTGCAGTTGTCATCCATGCCCTTTCCAATCAGGTTAGATAATGTGACTTGGGAAGCAGATTTCTTATTAGCATACCATCTGATCAATCTAATAAGCTTTAATTCAGTTCAGTTTAGCTTATTCCCCCCCGCCCCCCAGGGTGCAGCATGAGTTTCACCACCTTGTTGAGGTAAGGTTCTGATTCCACAGCATTTAATGCATTCCAGAGGAACTTACTCAACAGTTTTCCTACTGTTAAGTTACACTAGGGGCTGCCAATATGTAGCCCTGTTAGTTTCCTACCTTACCTAATCATTTACTGAATAATCAGATGCACTTTTCTTGAAAAGTTAACCATGGGGTTAATGCAGAAGCTATTGAAATTAATTATAACCACTGAGATGAATACTCAAAGTCATCTGAAAATTCTAATAGGAAAAATATACCAGAGTTGCCTAGTGAAGGTTTTCGGGTTGGTGTGATCACTAGTGTGTGTGAACTCAATGAGTTGTTAAATATATTGTAACTAGAATGATATAATTGTATTTTAACAAAAATTTTTTTTAGAAAGTTAAAAACAATGAAATTTGGACATGAATTTTGATTTCTGTGTTTCTGAAACACTTTTCTAGACTCATGTCAACTTTTAAAAGAGAAGTATTTATGTTCATTTTTGACAAAATTGTTTTCTATTGCCCTTATTCTCCCATCCCACTTCTGTATTTGGGCTTGTCAAAATTTTTTTCCCCTATTTTTCAAATCTGAAGAGACATAAGATGTAAAAAGAATATGGATTTTCACATCAAACCATCCCAGGTTTGCTAATGGTTTAGTCGCTAAGTCATTTTGACTCTTTTTTGACCCCATGGACTGTAGCCCACCAGACTCCTCTGTCCATGGGATTTCCCAGACACCACGGTTGAAGTGGGTTGCAAGGGTGGGGTTGCCATTTCCTTCTCCAGGGGACCATCCCCACCTAGGGATCAAGCCCACGGGTCCTGCTTGGCAGGAGGATTCTTTACCATTGAGCCACCTGGGAAGCCCCCTGTCTCAAGATGGAAGTTATAAAATCTATCTCAGAGGACTCTGTGAGAAGTGAAAGTAACATCCATAAAATCTCTGGCACAAGTAGTACACAACAAATATTGGCAGATGCCCTTTATTTTCCTTTCCTTTTCTCTTCATTATTGCAACCTTTGTATGTCTACTTAAGACAAGCTTGTTGGTAGTCATAATGCCCTTTTCCTTCCTTAAAAAGTCTCTCTCTGTTTTGTAGAGAAATATGGCGCTAGGCATTCATTTATTTATTCAATGATCTTTATGGCCCCCATTATGTGTTGGGGGGCTTCCCAGATGATTCAGTGGTAAAGAATCTTCCTGACAAGCAAGAGACTCAAGTTTATCTCTGGGTGGGGAAGGTCCCCTGGAGAAGGAAATGGCAACCCACTCCAGCATCCTTGCCTGGGAAATCCCATGGACAGAGGAGTTTGGCAGGCTGCGGTCCATGGGGTCTCAAGAGTGTTGGACATGACTTAGCAACTAAATAGCAATGACAATAATGGGTTGGACAGTGCTCCACACATTGGATATAGATATGAACAAAAATGAAATCCCTGCCCTCATGGAACATACATATTAGTAGTTATGAGTAATCACATAGATTTAGCTCTTAAAAAAAAAAAGCCTGAATTAATATAAAATCGAATAGAATTTCCACAGTTTTGAAAGTGCTACTATAAACTGCCAATGACATGGTGGTCAAATGACCTGACTTTAGAAACAATGGCAGCACTCACGTGAAGTCTGGTATCAGATGTTTTAGACAGTTTGAAGATACTTAAAAAAAAAATAAAAGGATAAATTAATCCTTGTCACAAATCTTACTTCTTTTTTTCTTTAAAACAACCATTAAAGGCAGGTCTTATTTTTCTTCTATTTAGAATGAAGAACCAGAGATGAAAAGATAAATAATCTTGCCTACATTATATAGCCAGAACGTAGTGGTTCTGTTTGTCTTCAAAATCCATCTTGTTGATACTCTGTCAAGATAATGTAGCAGCATTTGCTAAGTAGATCATCACCAGTTCCTAACAATGGTGGACTAAGATGGCCTTTGTCTTTGATACCCTTCTCTATCTATATCCTGTTCTTCCTTCCTGACATTTTAAAATGGCTTAACTAAGGTTATCATCAGCCACAGATTCTATGGAGCAGAGGTGGGAATACACGATTTCAAGAGTTGCTTCAGTCTTGTGATTTATGATCTTTATGGATTGGTAGCTTAACATTTTATTCCATTTATTTGCATTTTTAAAATCAGAGAATAATGTTTAACCCAAATGAATGAATCTATAAAGGGAGAATTTCAAGCTTGATGGCACATGGGGACAAGGGAAATACTTTATGGATGGGGCAGATGACTTTCTGGGTCTTGGTTTACTACTAGAGTACACAAATCAGATGGTAAAGAATCTGCCTGCAGTGTGGAAGACCTGGATTTGATCCGTGGGTTGGGAAGATCCCCTGGAGGAGGGCCTGGTAACCCACTCCAGTATTCTTGTCTGGAGAATCCCCATGGACAGAGAAGCCTGGCTGGCTACAGTCCATGGGTTGTAAGAGTGGAACATGACTGAGTGACTAAGCATAGCACACCACAGACAATCACCTACTCCATGGACTCTGGTCCTGGATGTGCATTACCTTGGACTTCAGAGAGCAATGATTTAGAGACATCATGAAGTTCTTGTTTATAGAAAGGATAAAAGATGTGTTGTCTGTCTTATATACTACTCCATTGTGACGGTCTGAAAACACCCCTTAGGTGACAAGAATCAGTAATTCATAGAGTATGCTCACCGAAAATATTTTATTGGACTGGGTGAGTTTTACCATTAATAAATTAAATTAAACTTCTAAAATCCATCTCCCAAATGAAGTATTTTTCCTATATAGATTCAATTCTTTGAGAAAGTACATCAAAGGACAAAGTCACCAGTACCATATCTCTATTTTGTTACAATTACATAAAATTTTGAATGGAAACAATGATGATTTCAATGGTAAAAACAGATTTTAAAAGGATACATTGAATACAGTCACATATATATTCTAATACTTGTTTAGCCTAGAAAAATTAATTATAAAAATACACAGAAAATGTCATTTATATCTTAAATTCTCCAAATAAAAAATCTTTGCATCAAAAATTGTCTCTTTCCTATTATTTGGGCAGCACAGAGGAGAAATCGACTTCCATAAAGAGCCAATATCTTCAGCTTTCCCTCTTTCCTAATTATATGGAAAGTTACTCTGAAGTCAGACTAATTTTATGCATTAATTAACCTGATTCCCCCATGCAAATATTTAACAAACATCCAAGAAACAAATATTCAGACATTGATTGGATTAAACAAATATTCAGCCATTGATTACATTAAACTGAACCCATAATCCAGATTCCATATGCTGTTTGTTTTTTCCTCACCTGAAGTGGATGGATGAGTGTAGGTTTGACTTTTCTTATACTCCCGGGGTTTTGAGCATCATTTGATATAATTGATTTCCCTACAAACTGACAGGCGGATAGACAAGGAGCATATTTATTTCTTTGTCAGAGAAATGGGCTATAATCTGGAACACCAGGGCCAATCTTTCTCAAGTAAAATCTATTGCTTTCATTTAAATTATGTTTAATTTAATTTAGAAATTATAATGAGATGAGTTATAGAGAAAACTCAAGATGTATATAATATCTAAACAGTTTTGCTTGTGTTAATAAAAATAATTGAATATCAATAGTGTGATATCTCAACCAATAAATAATAATCACTGTTGCTTTGTGAAAACATGTAGATGGTTTGCCCTAACTTGACAATAAATATTAAACGAAAAAGAGCAAAGGGCAATAACTTTTTAAAAATTCTGTGATAAACCTTAAAAAATAAACCTCTAAAGATTTTTTTTTTCACTATTACCCTTCCTTTCTTCTCCCTTAGCTCTCTCCTATCCATTATTCAGAGCTTATTGAGATTGTACTATATTGCACGCTATGTACTAGATACCAGATAAGCTAGTCTTTACATTTTAAAAATAGTTATATTAAAGAGATACCTGGAGTAACAGGCAAGTTTGGCCTTGGAGTACAAAAGGAAGCAGAGCAAGGGCTAACAGAGTTTTTCCAAGAGAACACACTGGTCATAGCAAATGCCCTCTTCCAACAACACAAGATGACTCTACACATGGACATCACCAGATGGTCAATACCGAAATCAGATTGATTATATTCTTTGCAGTCGAAGATGGAGAAGCTCTATACAGTCAGCAAAAATAAGACTGGAAACTGACTGTGGCTCAGATCATGAACTCCTTATTGCAAAATTCAGACTTAAATTGAAGAAAGTAGGGAAAACCACTAGGTCAGTCAAGGTATCAGTTCAGTTCAGTTGCTCAGTTGTGTCCAACTCTTTGTGATCTCACGGACTTCAGCACACCAGGCTTCCCTGTCTACCACCAACTCCCTGAGCTTGCTCAAACTCATGTCAATTGAGTTGCTGATGCCATCCACTGTCTCATCCTCTGTCATCCCCTTCTCCTCTTGTCTTCAATCTTTCCCAGCATCAGAGTCAGTTATTCGCATCAGGTGGCCAAAGTATTGGTGTTTCAGCTTCATCATCATTCTTTCCAATGAATATTCAGGACTGACTTCCTTTAGGGTTGACTGGTTTGATCTTCTGGCAGTCCAAGGGACTCTATCAAATCCCTTATGATTATACAGTGGAAGTAACAAATAGATTCAATGGATTAGATCTGATAGAGAGAATGCCTGAAGAACTATGGACAAAGGTTCGTGACACTGTACAGGAAGTGGTGATCAAAACCATTCCCAAGAAAAAGAAATGCAAAAAGGCAAAATAGCTGTCTGAGGAGCTGAGAAATAGCTGAGAAAAGAAGATACATGAAAGGAGAAAAGGATATTCACATCTGAATGCAGAGTTCCAAAGAACAGCAAGGAGAGTTAAGGAAGCCTTCCTAGGTGAACAACATGAATAAATAGAAGAAAACAATAGAATGGGAAAGACTAGAGATCTCTTCAAGAAAATTAGAGATACCAAGAGAACATTTCATGCAAAGATGGGCTCAATAAAGGACAGAAGTAGTATGGGCCTAACAGAAGCAGAAGATAATAAAAAGAGGTGGCAAAAATACACAGAAGAGCTATACAAAAAGCAAAAAACACCTTAATGACCCAGATAACAATGATGGTGTGATCACTCACCTACAGCTGGACATCTTGGAGTGCAAAGTCAAGTGGGCCTTAGGAAGCATCACTAAGCTAGCGGAGGTGATGGAATTCCAGTTGAACTATTTCAAATCCTAAAAGATGATTCTGTGAAAGTACTGCACTCAAAAAGTCAGTAAATATGGAAAACTCAGCAGTGGCCACATAACTGGAAAAAATCTGTTTTCATTCCAATCCCAGGGAAGGGCAATGCCAAGGAATATTCAAACTACTGCACAATTGTACTCATTTCACGTGCTAGCAAAGTATTGCTCAAAATTCTCCAAGCCAGGCTTCAACAGTACGTGAACTGAGAACTTCCTCATGTTCAAGCTGGATTTAGAAAAGGCGAGAAACCAGAGACCGAATTGCTAACATCCACTGAATCATAGAAAAAGCAAGAGAATTCCAGAAAAATATCTACTTCAGCTTCATTGACCAGGCTAAAGCCTTACTGTGTGGATCACAACAAACTGTGGAAAATTCTTAGAGATGGGAATACCAGACCCTTTACCTGCCTCCTGAGAAACCTGTATGTAGGTCAAGAAGCATCAGTTAGAACCAAACATGGAACAACAGACCGATTCCAAATTGGGAAAGAGTATGTCATGGCTCTATATTGTCGCCTTGCTTATTTAATTTATATGCAGAGTACATCGTGTGAAATGCCAGGCTGGATGAAGCACAAGCTGGAATCAAGATTGCCTAGAGAAATATCAACAACCAATAACCTCAGATATGCAGATGATACCACACTCATGGCAGAAAGCAAAGAGAAACTAAAGAGCCTCTTGATGAAAGTAAAAGAGGAGAGTGAAACTGGCTGGCTTAAAAGTCAGCATTCAAAAAATGAAGATCATGGCATCTGGTCCCATCACTTCATGGCAAATAGATGGGGAGACAATGGAAACAGTGACAGACTTTATTTTCTTGGGCTCCAAAATCACTGCAGATGGTGACTGCAGCCATGAAATTAAAAGACACTTGCTCCTTGGAAGAAAAGCTATGACCAACCTAGACAGCATATTAAAAAGCAGACATTACTTTGCAGACAAAGGTTCATCTAGTCAAAGCTATGGTTTTTTGAGTAATCATGTATGGATGTGAGAATTGGACCATAAAGAAGGCTGAACATTGAAGAATTGATGCTTTTGAACTGTGGTGTTGGAGAAGACTCTTGAGAGTCTCTTGGACTGCAAGGTCAATTGGTCTCTTGGACAAAGAGGTCAATCCTAAAGGAAATCAGTCCTGAATATTCACTGGAAGGACTGATGCTGAAGTTGAAGCTCTAATACTTTGGTCACCTGATTCTAAGAGCCAAATTATTAGCAAAGACCCTGATTCTGGGAAAGATTGAAGGCAGGAGGAGAAGGGGATGACAGAGGATGAGATGGTTGGATGGTATCACTGACTCAATGGACATGAGTTTGAGCAAGCTCTGGGAGATGGCAAAGAACAGAGAAGCCTGGCATGCTGCAGTCCATGGGGTTGCAAAGAGTCAGACACAACTGAGTGACTGAACAAATAACATTAGGTAGGATTTTGAGAGGTAGAAGAAGGGAGGATGGGCAAGAGAAGGGTAAGAGCAATGAGTAAGATGGAAAGAAAGGATGTCGATGAAGGCAAAGACAAAGGTAAATTGTTAATGTTGAGTCACATTATATTCACCTTTATTTCCCCTTTAGTTTGTGTTTTACTGACTTACCAAGTGTTTATTCAGTGAATACTGTTTCAGGCACTGGCCTAAGCCCTGAGGACACAAAGTCAAGAAAGACTTGCCTATTCCCATCCTGCTAGAAGGTACAACCTAGTGGGGAAGATCAGGGTCCATAAAGCACACTGGCCTTGGAGATGCAGAGCCATGCACAGAGAACTGTGCCTGCCTAGGGAGAAAGCCTCCAAGTCAGATGAGAAAATGGCACTGAATTTACAATGAGGAGACCCCAAATATAACAAAACAGAGAATATTTATTTGTCAAGTTGGCCTAGATCAAAAGGGAAGGCTTTAAATAAGCAAAAGTGAAAGACATGACTATACTTCTTAAGGCTTATCAGCCTGAAAATCCCATAGTTAACTTAAAATATAAATGAGTAGATTTCCACTTGCTATGTCATGGTGTAATGCTTACAGATTGCCAACTCACTTCACAGATATACATCCCACAAGATGACATTGTGTGGTAAGTGTAATTTATAGGCTTATAAATATTGTTAAATTTCTTTGATAAGCCCCAAGTTATTTTATCATACTAGCAAATGATCAATAGTTCAATGACTATTTTAACCATATTGAACAAACTGCCTGATATTTTAAGTCTGTTTACTAGAGTTATTATTTTACTTAGGTGAAATGGTTTTTTGTTTAACTGGCAGTTCCTAAAAAATAGTCAGCTCTGCCAGTCATACCATGACATGGTGGTAACTGCTGCAAAGTTGAAGTTGGAATGTCTTTCCTCACTTTGTACAGAGGAAAAAGGGCAAACAGTGCACTTTACGTACTTCTCTTTTGTGGGCTGAGGCACCAAGTGAAGAGCTGTGTCTTAACTGTGTTAGCTGTGCATAGAAAGGAGTATATTTTATGGTTGTCAAAATAAAATCCTTCAGTTTCAATCAAAGTAGCACTGACATGAATAAATTAAGCAATTACTTTGAAGTCATTTTTAACCAAGAAAGCCAATATTAGAAAAATAGAATTTTTCTACATTATCATGTAGAAAAGATGCATATAAAATTATCAAAATAATGTTAATAGTAAAACGAATTAAGATAAATTAGATACTACACCTAGTCGATGATGGTACATAATAAGAGTAATATAGTATAGATTCTTTTTATAATTGTGATTTTGCAAATTCATATTTACTTAACATAGCATTCAATTTAAGGTAGCATTCATCCTGCTAGGAGAGAGACACCTTAAGTAAGATATTCATTGAGCAGACCTCCACACCAAAGATTGTTGATTAGATAACCTAGTGAAAATCCTGGAACCACTTCTGGCTTTGCCATTTTAGCTTCATCATTGTGAGAGGAGTGGTACTGATTCTTTCTAGCAAATTTAATAGTAATTAGGTAATTGAATTTCCAACTTAGAGCACTTCTTCCTTCTTTGGTATCAGATATTTAAAGCTTCTCTGAAGCCTCAGTATGAGGAATTTCCTAGGAATGAGTTTCATCACAATTTAGCCCTTTAGAGTAAATCTGTTTTCATTAGCTAGTGAGAACTATCAGAATATTGGCTTCACCACTCTCTACATGCTCATTCTTTAATATGAGACAAATCTATTCTTATTTAATAACGAATTCAAATTTAGACTAGGCTATTTCTTTTATTACAAAAGTTTATTATAAATTTTTTTTTCTAGCATATTTATTTATTTTTTGTCATCTAATTATAGCCATCTAATCACCCTACAGTTTTTGACTGGTGTCCACTTTGAAACACACCACAAATCCTTTTTCTTCAAGACTCACAGGTGATTTCGTCATAAATCTATATGTATTTTCCTAATTTCGAGGCTACCGAAGATAGTAACATTTGATGTTAATTCATTTAAAGTGACATGACAAGAAAAACTTCAGGTAATAAGTGCCCAATTTATAAAAATAGCATACATAGCATCTTAACCAACAATACAGTTGTCATACCAGATCTATAAAAAATCACATTTAAGGGAGGAATGGGAAACACAGAAAAGTTGATATGTAAATGTTTTAAAAATATGAATTATTGATAAGTGACAATTATGGCACTTTTGTTGTTTTCTGGATAAGCTGTCATCAAATAGATTCAGCAATGTCTGTTATTTTCTTTTAAATCAATATACTACATTCTAATAACATGGTAAAGAAAGATCTATGGTAATTACTTAGAGCCTATAAGAAGCTCATTTTATTTTGAGTTTTTTTCACGTACATTTAAATGTAATCAAGCTTAAGTCTGATCACTGTTTTAGTTTGTGAAGTGTTATTATGTTAGAAGCCATTATACTCTACTCTTGGCAAGATGAAGGTTCACCTGGTTTTTGACTAAATTGATGAGCTGCTTCTTGTTTAACATGGTCTTTACACATTTTTGTCTCTGCTAAGACTGTTCTTTCTCACCTTGTTCAACTGGCCAACTCATGCTTTGTTGTTAGAAAACTTTATTAGTCTCAGGGAAGGTTTCCCTCCTTCTCTCAATTTCTGCTTTCCCATAGGGTTAGTTGTTGTTGTTTTTTTTTCTAGTTTCATTGAAATATAATTGATATATAACATTGTATCAGTTTAAAGTATACAACATGATGATTTGACAGATGTATATATTGTAAAGTTATTACCACAGTAACTTCAGTGTAATTTCATCACCTTATGTAGTTATAAATTTTTAATTTTCTTGTGAAGAGAATTTTTAAGACCTGGCTTCCCAGATGGCACAGTGATAAAGAATCTGCCTGCCAATGCAGGAGCCACAGGAGACTTGGGTTCCACCCCTGCGTCGGGAAGATCCCCTGGAGGAGGAAATGGCAACCCACTCCAGTCTTCTTGCTTGGGAAATCCCATGGACAGAGGAGCTTGGCAGGCTACAGTCCATGGGGTTGCAAAGAATCGGACATGACTGAGCAACTGAGCACAGAGACGCACAAGATTGATCAGTCCTTGTGTAAGGCTTGTGAATACTTGTATTTGCCTCCCTGTATTTTGGTCTGGGCATCTTCCTTACTAGAGAGTCTCCCCTACTAGACTGAACACTTTGAAGACAAGAACTCTATCTTAAACATCTGTTTTTTCGCCAATGCTTAGAACAATTTTTAGCATTGTACAAGGTAGATGTTACATATTTACTGCATCAAAAGCATGTCAATTGCTATCTTTATTTTAAAAAGATTGTTATAATACCTAGAAGTGATAAGGAAATGTGGATCAACACACATGATATGATTAAACATTTTGAAGGATTCATGACAATAAATGTGTTAGACAGATGTGGCTTTACAACCCTCTGTTTAAATCTTTAAGATAAAAAAAGGATTATTTTATTTTTAATAAATTCTCACTGGTTTAGAACATGTGTGACTTTTCTTCAAGTCTTTCTCTTTTTTTTTTTGTTATTTGTGAATAAGAAGGAAACATCCTACCTACATGCATAGATAAGTGATGAAATCAATACAGCAAAAAGTTAACAACTGTAGAATTGTACTAGTTCGACGTTCTGTGAACACTCTGACTTTTTGGTATGTTTGAAACCTTTCATAATAAAATATTGGGAATATCAAAGAAAGAAAGAAAACAGGTATCAATCCATAAGGGGTGTGGGATACATGTCTCATGTATTCTTTAATAAAATCAAGTTTACTTAAAAAAAAAAAGGGACACATTCTGTAGGAATGCTCTGAAAACTTCAGCAAGCTTCCAAACTTGAAGAGTATTGCCAAGTTGTGCACATCCTAAGATTTTTCTCTTATAAAGCCAAGAAATGTGAAACTTATTAGCAGTTCTCATGTGTGGTTTTACGAGGAAAAGGAAAATGCAGCAGTTAGTGTTCCTATGGCAATGAGGCTTCGGTTCTGACTTCTTTCCCAGCTTTGCAACCAGCGAGCCACGGCTGTGGATTCCTCACTCAATCAGACAGCTGGCGGAGCCTCCCAGGACCGAACAGTTGCTTTGACAAAAATCTTTGTTGGATCTGCGCTGCTTTTTCCTTCTCTGCTAATTCTCACTTTTGTTCAAGAAAAACCCATGCTTATGTACTGATAACTGGGTTGATTTTTCATAGAGCTTGCTTTCCTTTCATATCCATATAACCCATCTCTTTTTCATTTTCTTGTGCTTGACTTATGAATCAGCCTGCATTTTGCAGGCTCTTATATTCAGAAAAAAGTCTGAAAACCGGTGCATCATCTCTGGAGCAGGAGCTCAAACTCTGATTGATGGCATTGCCACAGGGACACAAACCAGGCACATGAGGCACCAAAAGCTGTATCTATGGTGTCAGTGGATTAACAGTACTGTACCTTAGAATTCAGTTTTGAATCATTAGAGGCTGTGTTCATTAAAGACTGAATTTAGGCCTCAGAAAAAATTCTGACACAAGAATGCTTCCCACTCATAAGATGTATTACTTAGGATTAAATTAGGATCTGATTCCTGGATTTGTAGAGAGAGATCCACCAGAGTCCATCTATTCATTTTTTTTTTTTTTTGAGAAAGAGTTGTAAGAAGCAGGGATAAGAAACAGCAGGTTTAATTCTAGTTAAATAAGATTTAATTCAGGCTAATAGTCCTCTCTCACTCTCTCTCAGACTTGTTAGGGGTTCAGGATAAAGTTTGTTTCTTTCCTTTGAAAAAAACTTATCAAGTTAGTAGCCCTTTTTTTTTTTGGTGTACAGCTCATGAGGCCTAACACATGTACCCTTACCTGTTACCATCATCATATTTAAGATGCAGAATAATTCCCTTCCCCCAAACATTCTCTCTTACTATCCCTTTAAAGATCCTGGTTTCCCAGATGGCACTAGTGGTAAAGAACCTGCCTGCCAGTGCAGGAGACATAACAGATGTGGGTTCAGTCCTTCGGTGAGGAAGATCCCCTGGAGAAGGAAATGGCAACCCACTCCAGTACTCTTGCCTGAAAAGTCCCTTGGACAGAGGAGCCTGGTGGGGTACAGTCCATGGGGTTGCAGAATTGGACACGACTGAAGCAACCTAGCACACCTGTCCCCACCTCTAACCTTTGGCAAGCACTGACCTGTGTTGTTGGTACTATAGCTTCATGTTTTTGAGAATACATTAGTCCACTAGCAAGTTATAATATGATGTAAGTCTTGTGCATGCGTGCTGAGTTGTTTCAGTCATGTCTGACATTTTGCAACCCTATGAACCGTAGCCCACCAGGCTCCTCTGTCCAAAGGATTCTCCAGGCAAGAATACTGGAGTGGGTTGTTATGCCCTCCTCCAGGGGATCTTCCAGACATAGGGATGGAGCATGGACCAGTCTGACTAGCACATTTTAGGAATGGGGAGCTAACAAGGGAGGTGGTTCAAGAGAGAGGAGCTGGAATAACTACTTTCTCATCAGTTGATATGCCTTTCCTGGTGTCTCTCTCAACCTCATTTTCTCTCCATATTAACACAGAATAGTTGTGTTAATAAAGAACACATCTTTATTATGTAATGAACATCTCCTGTCCCTTGTTCTCCAGCAAAGATTGTGGTAAGGAAGTATTAAGTTTATGTAATGTATTAAGTTTATGTAATGGAGGGGAGAATAGAATTCTTTTTTCTTAAATGTTTGGTAGGGGAGAATAGAATTCTCTCTTCTTAAATGTTTGGTAGACACAGTCCATTGATAAATGTAACCTGGTATTTTGATAATCTTTGATAGTATTTAGTCAGATACCTAGAAATCTCTTGCAGCTCTCAAGTACGGTAAGGGTATCTTCTTACTTATAGAGAGAAATCTTTGTGACTTGACTTCTCAAGACTTTTCTTGTTCTGGGCATGCATCATACCAAGAACTGAAGAGCCATGCTGACTGGGCTATGATCCCCTGTATCCATCATGTTTAGTCTAATTTATGCAGCACAATCTAATGGCCTCAGTAACTGCAACCAGCAACTGCCCAATTAACCGAAATGACTGGAGTTCTTAGGTTTCATTCGTACAAGTAGAGCATCCAGAAAAGGAGGAGGGAAACAAACTTGCTCCATTTGTGCAGCAGAATATCTAGAGCATTGTGCCTGGTTTCGGGGCTGTATTTTGTGTGTGTGTGTGCTTAGTCTCTCAGTCGTGTCTGATTCTTTGTGATCCCATGGACTGTAGCCTGCCAGGCTCCTTTGTCCGTGGGGATTCTCCAGGCAAGAGTACTGGAATGGACTGCCATGCCCTCCTCCAGGGGATCTTCCTGACCCAAGGATTGAACCCAGGTCTTCCGCATGGCAGGTAGATTCTTTACTGTCTAAGCCACCAGGGAAGCTGTGTTTTACAGGTGATATTTAATATACTGAAGAAATGAGTGAGCTGAATAAGCTACTGAAATGTGGAACAGGTTAAGGAATTACATATGGTTGGTGTGAAAGTGGAAGACTCACAGCTGTATGATTTTTGTCTTCAAATACCATACATGCAAAAGGGGGTTTAGATTTATTCTGTTACCCACAGAACAGTGACTCTTAAATTTTATGAGTCATAGACACTTTTGTAAATCTGATGAATGCTTTGGGCATTTGATGCAGAAAAATGCACACATACGTTATATATGTATGTATATATTTATATATTATATATATGTGTATATTTTAGGAAATTTTGGAAATAGCATGCATACATATGTAGGAAACCCTAGGTATGCCTTCTTCCTAGAGGACGGATGTAGAGGGATCAGAATAGCAGCTCTTAATTTAGTAGGAGTAGAACTTTCCAGTGATTTTAGCTCTTTGGAGCCAAAATTGATTGTTTCATAAGTGCATAAGCTCTCTATCACTGGGCAAGTTTAAACATAAGCCCCTTGATGGTTGTGTTGAAGAAGGATCTTATAAATATGGTGGAGTTTTGCCTAGATGAACTCTAATTCCTTTAAAACCTTGAGAATCAATTAGATTCTATGAGTCTTATACTAAAAGCCTCATATAATGTGAATGGTCTATAAGGCATATGGTAATCTTGTTCACAGACACTGGCATTCATGTATGGTTTTATAGAGTATTTGATTTATTTTAGGACTTCTGCTTGATTTCCTCTTCGTCTGCCCCATAATTTTCATTAGCTCCACTTGGGGTTCCTTTTGGGTTTGGCTCTATGGACCAGTACCCATATTCATTGCAGTAATAAAGCTTTAAAACTGAGATATAAAGTCATGTGTTAGTTATCAAATTGCCTTAGCTCATTAGCTCCCAGAGAATAGAAACTGAAATGTTTTCAGGTCTATCTTGTAGAGAGACCTGCTCCATAGGGTTACCAAGGTCATTCTGACTCACTGCCATACTTTGCAGTCATAGTTCAAGGAACCTTTAAGGCAATAGCCCTAATGGCCTTACATGTTTTGTTGAAGGAAGGACAGGAGAGAAGGAGAAAAAGAGAGAGAGAAGGAGAGAGAGAAATAGAGAGAGAGAGTGAAATGGAGAGAAATTGTGCTCACTTAGAGAGAACCTCTTAATACCAACCTACTATATTGTTGAACTAAAAGAACAGGTTCAGTTTCCATTTTTCTATCCTTGGGTTTTTTTCTGACCCCAGAAGCAAAAGTGTTGCTTAATGATAATTATGTTGCTTGGGGCTTCCAGATCAATTTGGGATAGAACCGTATCTTTCTTGTCCCAACAAAGCACAGAAAAACAATGAATAAGATCATCTCCCCAAAGGTAGAAACCTCATAAAAAATAGAAACCAAGAGGTATATTACTGTAGAAGCATTTGTTGTTACATCATTAACAAAGCCTCAGATGTATGACAAGTAGGTTTAATTTATATTTTAAAAATACTAAAAAAGAGAATTATAGCAACAACAAAAGATACTGATAAAATATGTTGCTAATCTTTTCATTCCCAAGAACTGGGGATTACTTGAGAGATTTCAAAGAGTAGATGCTCCCACAGGAAAACGACATGTTTTTCAAAGTGCTAGCTATTTCTGGGAATCATCATAAAGGATATTAGAGTCAGATGATCAATGTGTGGAATTTCGGATGTTGCAACCAGTGGAATAGTTAGAGAATGTCCAGAAAAAGGCACCTGAACTGAATCAAGAGAGTGTGAGCACTGCCATCTGAGGACAGTCTAAAAATATTTGCTCTCATCTGTCTGGCAATATGCAGGCTAAAATGAAAGATGATTGATGTCTGTCAAATTATGAGAGTTATGTATAATTGGAACCAGACTTAAATGCAAATGAACGAACATATGTGAATGGGATTTAAATAGTTCCTGGCACATAGTAGGTGTTCAATAAATGTTAATGCCCTCCTTGTGAAAGCTTACTCGGAAATTTAAAAGGAAATTTTTAACACACAAAAAAATAAATATAATTTGAAATAGGTAGTAAACATACGAAATTTAGTATAGAAAGGGGTTGTTTGATGTAAATGTAGAATTAGCTTCAAGACAGACTTGGATAAATCAAGAGATGATAGATATGTACTGTTTAGTTAAGGGAAATGAGTCTTTGTAGGCTGAAGGGACAATTTCTAACTTCAGAAAATAAGTTTCTTGTTTGCCTCATTATAAAAGACAATATTTGTTAAGTAATTTTCAGAAAATAGATGAGGAAAACTCTTAAACTACTTATGATCTCACCATTTAGTAATATCACTCAGAATTTTACATGTATAGTTACAACATTTTTTGTGTCTGTGAAGATTCTTCATCACCTGTACATAAACGTTTGATAACTTTGATCTCCCTTAATGAAGCAAACATCTTTCATATTAAAATGTGCAAACACAAATTTATGTGATTAATATTTCAAAGTAAGAGCAATGTCATATAAGTTATATAATCAATTGCTTATAGCTGGACTTTGATAATTTCTTCAAGTTTTTGCTATTATTACCAATATCTGTGTATGTGTCTTTGTGTATTTCTGAAAATATGTTATGAGGTTGAATTCCTAGAAGTGAAATTACTTGGTCAAAGGACGTGAAAATTCCTGAAGCTTTTAATAGATATTGCCAAATGCTCTCTAGAAATAATGTAATAACAATATGTCCTCTCATCTTGGTTTATAAAGTACTCGTTTCCTCAAACCTTCTCCAAACCTGGATAATAAAAAATAATTTAAAATTTAAAATTCACCAAATTTATTTAAAAAATATGTTATACTTCTAATATAATTTGCTCAGTAGTGAGATTAAATACTAAATATTTTCAAATGTTTATTTTTTGGAGGGACATTTTAAATACTTTCTCCAATGTTGTTTTGATGTGTTTGTCTTTTTTGTATTAATTTGAAAGACTTTTCAGTGTTGCAATGTAGTTGGTCTTTTTTCTTTACTTTGTTTGGGAATTTTCGTTTGTTTGTGCTCTGGCTGGCTTTCTACTCCAGAAGCCTACAGAATAGGATACTCTTTCCCAAGGTCCTTTGCAATTATGGTGGTCATGTACTCTACTGCAGCAAGTCAGCTGTATCCATCTGGGACTTTAAATTGGGAGCTGGTAATGTGAAAAAGCAGGGAAAGATGAGGATTTATTCTGGTAATGTGGCAGCTCAAGTAGTGTCTCTAGCAGCACATAATGTCCTACACTGAGCTTCAGCAGCGGCGGTGTCTTCAGCAGCTGGAATCTGTGAAATGAGTTTGCTTGTGATTTTTGGCTGCCTAGGTACCATTTACAGAGAAGGCAATAGCAATCCACTCCAGTACTCTTGCCTGGAAAATCCCATGGACAGAGGAGCCTGGTAGGCTACAGTCCATGGGGTTGCGAAGAGTGGACACGACTCAGCTACCTCACTTTCACTTTCATGCATTGGAGAAGGAAATGGCAACCTACTCCAGTGTTCTTGCCTGGAGAATCCCAGGGACAGCGAAGACTGGTGGGTTGCCGTCTATGGGGTCGCACAGAGTCAGACACAACTGAAGCGACTTAGCAGCAGCAGCAGTTACATATAGCAAAAATCAAATATATTGTTTGATGACTTTTGACAAGTGTATATAGTGCTATAACCACCACCATAATCAAATGAGTACATGCCTGCTAAATCACTTCAGTCAATATCTGACTCTTTGTGATCCTATGGGTCGTAGTCCCCAGGCTCCTCTGTCCTTGGGGATTTTCCAGGCAAGAATACTGGAGTCAGTTGGCATGCCCTCCTTGAGAGGATCTTCCTGATCTAGAGATCGAGCTCCCATTGTCACATCTCCTGCGTTGGTGAGTGGGTTCTTTACCACTAGTGTCACCTGGGAAGCCTATAACCAAGATACAGACTATTTATTGGCTGCTTAGAAGTGCCAAGTGTGACATGTTTTATTTATGTTCTTTATTTAAGTCACATTAAAACTTTATGTTGCCAGTTTTGTTATCATTCCCATTTCACCAGTGAGAAAAGAGCCATTAACTAACTTGTCCAAAACAACAAATCTCATTGGTGGTTGAGTCGGGATGTAAGCCCAGGCAGTCATTCCTCCTGCTCTGCACTGTTTCCACACATCAAGGGATTGTTCACTTGTACTCATTACCTAGATTTCCATTTGGAGATATGATTTCTGTATATTATTCCTATTTCAAATCCCTAACATTCAGAAACATAACCTAAAATCAAAACAAAATCTAACCATACATAACCTCATTTACTGGGCTCTTTAGAAATAATAATTTGGCATCGAAAGTAATTGTATGTTTTGTAATTATGTTCATATCAGAAGTCAATAAATAAGTCAACTAAAAGTCAATAAATGAGTCTACATAAATTTATCAAATTCATCTATGCTTCCCTGGTGGCTCAGATGGTAAAGAGTCTGCCTGCAATGCGGGAAACCCAGGTTTGATCCCTGGGTCCGGAAGATCCGCCGGAGAAGGAAATGGCAACTCATTCCAGTATTCTTGCCTGGAAAATTCCATGGACGGGGGAGCCTGGTAAGCTACAGTCCATGGGGTCACAAAGATTTGGACACGACTGAATGATTTCACTTTCACTTTTGGCAGATTACTGAGTGAAGAAGAAGGTATAAGAGGAGGAAAATGTATGGCCTTAGTCCTCAACTTTGTTGATGAGAAAAAAATGAATAGAAATTAATGAGTTGGGGTGCAATAAAAGATTCTTTATGACTAAGGATTAACTATGTGAGAGAACAAAAGATGATAAATGGAAAAGTTATCAAGAAAAGTTTTGTGAGGAAAGAATAGGTTTGAACAGGTGTATTGAACACAGTGTAGTTTTGGGATAGTAGAGAGGAGGAAGCAATTTCTTTGAAAACGTCAGGGAAGTGAGAATGAAGTAGACACACGTAGTAAAAGTGATTTGGAAGGTACGATGAAATAAGATTGCATAAACATACATTATAAAAGAATTATTATATCAGTAAGAGAAGTCTGGGCTTGATTCAGTAGGCGGTGAGGCATCAGTGTACACTCTTGGCTCAGAATGATAATTTAGGAATCATGATCTTTGTTCTCATAAAACTAAATAAGATGTTGAACTTGGGAGGCTCGTTAAACACCAGTTTCCCCGTGAATTTATCCAAGGACTTCTTTTCCCTTTTGAAAACTTCTTTGTAGCCTTTGTCACCTCCCTGTGTAATCCTTCCTTTTCAAGAAGAAAGAAAAACTTGTAACAGCTTTTAATGGAGTATAATCTGTAAAAATACTAAATCACTATGCTGTGCATATTGTAAATCAATTATACTTCCATAAAAAAGAACACAAATAATGTAATATAATTCTCTTTATTGAAAAATTTGGCCAATATATTAAAATTTTTATTGTCATCATTATGCAGTGAAAGAAGTCTAGTCCTATAGTCATCTCCCTGTTCTGAAAAAATGAGAACACTGCATGCTTACATATCCTATCATGTTGCTTTCAAGTTGAAATGAAGTATTGAATATAAAGTTGAGTGCACTCACCATGGAGGAACTCAGTAAATGTTGACATAAGACACTTCTTACGTCTACCAGTGATTGGTAGTAGAAAACAAAACCAATGAGGAAACAGCAAGTAAAGATCAATGAGAAACATCAGAAACAATTGATAATTTGTATATTTATTGTGTGTATCACATATTTTCTGAATATGTTTGTGTATGTGCTTGCCTCATTTTATTTTTTATCATATGCCGTTTAATGGATTTCTTGAAGTTCTTAAAATGCACATTTCTTGTAAGTTGAAGAAAGAAAGATGAGCTAGTATCACAATGGGTATGTAGACTTTCCTACACTTTCCTACAGGTGGGAGGTAACTTCTTCTTCCCACCTTGAGAAGGAAGAAATGTACATTTTTTACTGAATATTCTGTTTTAAAATACACTGTTTGGAGTGTATTAATGAAAAATAACACTATATTGGGTGATGAAACTTGGTCATAATAATATTTCAATTGTTAAGTGTTTACTAAGCTTTTTTAGAAGCTGAAGTAGTTAGGTCAGTAGAGATTAGTTTCTCAACTTTTCTGAGTGAGTGTTAAGTAGAAGCAAGCTAATAAGATCATAGGCTCTACTTCTAATGCTACAGCCTTGGAGTAGATATGTGAGGGAAGACTGGATCCTACTTGGCTAGATGAGTGGGTTTCCAGGATGGAGGCATTATATGAGGATAAAGCCCTTGTGAGGAGTAGGGGCATGTATTTGTCTGTTAAAATGATGCTCACAGATGGCAATCTAACCAAACCTTGACCTCCATCAGCAGTCACATATCCCCAGAGGGAAAAGACCTGACTCTACAGTGCCATGCCCTGGCACCTGTTGGTAGGATAAGTTGCCACATGATACCTTGTCCACTACCTCTATTCCTTTTATTTTTAAAGAGTATTATGCTGAGTGCTTAGTTTTGGTACTTTTGGGGGATATAAGGAGGAAATTTAATAAGCCCTCTTCCTTGCCCAAATGCCTCTTTTTAACTTGAAGCCTTCCACACACTACGATATAGTAAATTTAATTTCTTCTAGTAAATTGGTCTTCATTTGAATAAACATACCGGTATCATGTGCTCACAAATCTCATCGTATACTCCACTACATGAACAGGTTTAGTAGCTGTCTTAACTGAAGGAGAATGTGGTATGAGAGATGTGGATACCGAGTAGAGGGTTGTATCAAAAACCACTTTTTAAAATTGCACATGCCCCAGCTTAAGAACTAAGAAGCACAGAACACCCTTTCTAGTAAAAGAACCACTTCAGCCCTCGAGGAACATGTAAATGATTACACATATTAATTAAGCAAGATTTTAAAGTGTTTGTTTTGAAGACCATGTTAATGTAGTGATGAAGATATAAAAATATGGGGGTTTCCAAAATGAAGAAATAAAAACTAGATTGAGAATAGCATGGAGATGAAGTCCTGAGAGCCAATGCCTGGAGCACTGTGTCAGCTAGTTACTGGCTAGCACAGCTGTGGGATCTCTGATATAGTTATCAGCTTTCCTTTGTTTTGGCTTCATCACCTATAAAATGGAGATACTAATAATTGTCACATGACTAATAGGATTGTCGTATGAATTAAATGTTACCATAAATGTTAGTTGTATTTATTATCTTTCATAGCTATTATTTCATTTGCTGGAGAATGTTATTGGTATAGTTCATCTTTTCTTCTCTGGAATAATAGCTCTCAGAAACTTTTAAAATAAACATTCACTAAATCGTATTAGAAATCATATATTTTAATAAAAAATGCAAATCTAAAATAGAAGCAATAAGATAAAGGGTATAAATGATTTGTTATTTTGAAACAATCGGTTGGTTAAATTTACCCTAAGGGAGGGGCATTCTAGCTTAGATATTTAAATGAAAGCAGGTTAAAATGCATAGGCTGATAAAAGGCATTTACAGCTCTGGGATTTTTCCCCCCAAAAATAATTACCTGGAGATGGGGATGGGACATTGTGCAAGTATATCTTTACTTAAGTTTGCTTTTCTCAAGAATTATGCACCACGAGCGTATAAGGCTGAGAGGCATCTAGCTATGTATCAGGTTTAAATGTTGATTAATCATAAAAATGCATATTTTATAAGGGGGAAAATGCATTCAACATTTTTCCCTGAGTAAAGTATGCAGAAAACTTGCTTAAATGGGGCATATAATTTTTAATGACTCAGCCCTTTAGTCCTTGGAAATGAACCAAGTATGATAAATAAGATGAAAGCTGGTGAATATTGAGTGTCTCATCATCACATCATCAAATTTGAAATCACCTGAGGATGTGTGTGAAGGATAATATCTTGAAAGAGTTAGTCTTTATCTGACTTTGAAGAGTGTGGAATAAATTGAAGAAAGTGTAATCAATTAATCCAAAAAACTCTTCCTGAAACTTGAGAGATACTGCCATGATAATCAAAAATAGCATAAAAGTTTCATATCAATAAATAACTATCAGAGTTCAGTTTCTCATGTTAATTATTTTGGGGTCATTTTCCATTGATTCATACAGTATTTATAAGAAAATTTGTTTCCACCTTGAATCTTTCTTTTGCTAACTTTTGACCTTCATTTTCCAAACACCTTATAGTCCACCTTATAGACTGCTCTTACTTCTGATCTTATTTCATGGGCTATCCTTAGGAAGAAATGTTCACTAGTTAGCCCAGAAGAAAAGCAAGATTTATGCATGATTAAAAAATAAATGAATGCATTCATTCTTTTAAGTAATCAGATGTAATAATTTAAAGCTGTATTAAGCCTGTCCCTGAAGGTCACAAAGATGGAGAATGTGGAAAATTAAAGAATTAGGTAAATTAGAAAAGCTTAAGATGAACATATAATTAGAGGAGAAAAAAATTAAACATACTGTATACCCAGTTGATTTTAATATAACACCAATGGATCGTCAATACAGAAAATTCTATATTCATGCAGTTCAGTCTATTTTTGCTTTGAAAGCCACTCAGTATGTTAAAAGTCTCTCAAATTAAGTAACATAGGACATAAATTTAAATGCACATAAAAAAATGGAAAATGGTGATTGACTAAGCTGATCTTAAGAACCATTAATGATTGATAATAATTAGAACAGCAATTTTCAATTTTGGTGTTGAGACAGTCTCATTAGCGAATGAAAGATTCACTGACCAATACAGCATTGTAAAGCAATTATCCTCCAATTAAAAAAAAATAATCACTTAAACTCTCAACATACTATAAAGTTATCAAAATTGTGAAAAATTAGACATAATATTAATAACAAAACAAAAGATAAGGGATTAAAACTTCAAAAAGAATCACAGAGCTAAGGACTAAAGATATTATAGTAACTATCAAATATAGAGCCATAAAGGTCAAGAAAATGGACATTTGAGAAATATAAATTAGATCTGTGGAGATGAGAGATGAGAATTGAGAGTTATATATCAAAAACTAAAGAAAATTTTCATATTTATGAAAAAGCTTAGAATTCATAATGTAGAAGAAACATCAGTTCATCTTGATAAAAATAAATTTGAAGGATGGGAATGTATGTTTATCAAATGAATTTCACAAAAATTCCTTAAACCTAAAAACATCCTCAAGAATATTTCAGTGTTTCTAATAAAGAAAAGCAAGGAAAGGGGAATCTTTATTGCAATTGCAAGCCAATTATGTGCTAAAATTCTGGGAGAAACATTGACTACATTTATAAAATATAAAATTAGCCCATATAGATTTTATAATTTACATAAGAACACAGTCGCAATCACACACATAAATAAAATGCAGATATACATACATATTTATATTCATGTATATATGTGTGTGCATGCTAATATTATTTTTTCTAGCAATAAAACCAACATTCTGGGCCTTAAAATAATAAATTAAAAACATAAGAAAATGTATCCACTCTGTGTAATATTGCCTCTCATTGAAAGCTTATTGTTCTACCTTAAGAATTGACTTCATAGGTGCAATTTCATTATTCATGAAATGGTATAAAAGCCTTTACCTTATACTGTTTTGTATGGACTAAGCAGGGAAGTATATGGAAAGCACTTAGCACAATACCAGGCATATAGTAAATCTTTCATAAATGTAAATATTATTAAAAGAAATTATTAAGAGAATTGGGGAATTGAATGCTTATAGTTCTACCAGAGGTCTTACCTGGAGGCTCAGTGTTAAAGAATCTGCCTGCCAATGCAGGAGACATGAGTTTGATTCCTGGGTTGGGAATATCCCTTGGAGAAGAAAATGGCAACTCGCTCCAGTATTTTTGCCTGGGAAATCCCATGAACAGAGGAGCCTGGTAGGCTATAGTCCATGGGACTGCAAAGAGTCAGACACAACTTGCTGCTGCTGCTGCTAAGTTGCTTTAGTTGTGTCCGACTCTCTGCGACCCCATAGATGGCAGCCCAGCAGGCTCCGCCGTCACTGGGATTCTCCAGGCAAGAACACTGGAGTGGGTTGCCATTTCCTTCTCCAATGCATGAAAGTAAAAAGTGAAAGTGAAGTCGTTCAGTCGTGTCCGACTCTTAGCGACCCCACCGACTGCAGCCTACCAGGTTCCTCCGTCCGTGGGATTTTCCAGGAAAGAGGACTGGAGTAGGGTGCCGTTGCCTTCTCTGCAGACACAACTTAGTGACTAAAAAACAAATAAGTACTACTAGGGGTGCTTTTATTAGTGGTACTGAATGATAAATATTCTAGAGTCCCTACAAAGATAAATCTAAGTATGAAAAATTTTTGCTTTTAATTTGATAAATTGGCCTTATCCAAATAAATGTAACTGTTAGTTAACATTTTCATTTTTTTATGGCTAATTTCTTGGGTTAGTTGACAGGTGCTTGTTTTGGTCATTCTACATGGTACTTACCACTATACTGAAAGGAATTAGGAAGTCTATTGTATACTTTTCAATTGCACAATATGCAACATATCCTTTTCTCAAAGTATATGAACTGATTTCAAAGGTCAATTATTAAATGTCCTAATATTTGTGGCAGATTAAATGTGGATTCAGGATTATGGGAATTTCTATGTACATCCAGGGTAGATAAAGACATGATGAAGTTAAAACTTTCATTTTCTAGAAATCCACATTCTTTAGACCTATCTAGGAAATCAGCTGAATATGCATGAAACTGTGTTATCATCTGGTGTACATTTTCCCATCTGGTCCAAAGAACAGTGTCTGTCCAATCTCTTGCTACAGCAAATACACTATCATTTGTTATTCTCCATATCTAAGGGCTTAGTAATTCTATTAAAATGGAAATTTGTCTTGTTGGTTATTTTTTCATTTGACTGTAATTTCTAAACATAGACAATAATATATTATTAGTGAATCCATGTTGATCTTTAATGACCATCATTTTCTAAGTGCTTGCAAGGTATCAGTTCTGTAAGCGTTCCATAATTTTGCTAGTCTACAGTTTTGAGACTTCAACATACAGCACTAAAATTCTAATAATGTTTTCTTTATGTTGTTTTTAATTGTATGAACAGAATATTCTTTCCCATGAGTAAGCAACTGTGAAGACTAAGCATAAAAATGTGGCCAGTATCTGGCATAAATTTTAAGATATTCAACAAACAAGAATTAATTTTTTTTAATTAATAAAATCCCAATGTTTGGCATTTTCTCTTCTAAATTCTCCAGAATCTAGGGTATATTTTTAGATTTGGGTTTGAATCTCAATTTCAAAATAACTTCTCTGAATTTCACTTACTTCCTCAGTGAGTATGGATATCATATTTTTTGTGTTCTAGGATTATTGTGAACAGAAGATTCACAACAAAATAAGGTAGTAATGAAGCATCTAATATAAGATCTGGAACACTGTAGAGATTCAATAAACCAGAGAAGGAATTGTTGTTATCCTATTAGTCTAATTTCAAGTACTTACAAGAGCGTCCTTCAGCTGCCTGTTCAGCTTCTCTACACGCTTTGACACAGGAGCCCAGCGGGCTGCAGTCCAGGGGGTCGAAAGAGTTGGACATAACTGAGAGCACAGTTATTACTGAAACAGGAAAGGGTAGGTTGGTGTCTTTGCTCAAAGTCCAAATATACCATTTGCAACTGAATGAGGACAGTGATGTCAGCAGAGCACTTGTAACATCCAACAATTTACAGTTCATTGATCTTGAGCAGATCCAGGCTTAATTTATCTCCCATGACAAGAGGAGGTTAGATTTCAGGGAAGGAGAGACTAACTGTACAACTTCCTCAACTTACAATGGCATTGTGTCCTTGTAAACCCATTGGAAGCTGAGAATACCATTAAATAAAAAATGTATTTACTACATCTAATCTACCGAACATCATAGCTTAGCCTAGCCTGGCTTAGCCTGGTCAGAACACTTAAATTAGCATACAGCTGAGTAACATCATCTAACATAAAACCTATTTTATAATAAAGCTGAATACATCATGTAACTTATTGAATACTGTACTGAAAATGAAAAGGAATAGTTGTATGGGTGCAGAATGCTTGTAGATATATCCATTGCTTACCCTTGTGATTGTGTGGCTGGCTGGGAGCCAGCCAGCATCATAAGAATGTCATATTATGTATCAGTAACCCAAGGGAAGATCAAAATTCACAACTCAAAGCACAATTTCAACGTGTATTGCTTTGGCACCATTGTAAAGTCAACATCATAAGTCAAACCATAATAATTGGGACTGTCTTGATATAAAGATTAGAAAAGATGTATTTTCTAATTCTAAACTAAAAACCTTTGCCCCAAGCAGCTCCCACTCAGGGACATTGATATTTCTCAAACACTGGCTTAGGGAGGCTTGAATGTCTCTACATTGGAAGCAAACTATTAGTGATAAAGGCTTTAAATGAAAATAATTGAAATAAATAACAAATTTGTTTCTATTATAATGTATAGGATGTGTACATAAAGAAGGCTGAGTGTCAAACAACTGATGCTTTTGAACCGCGGTGTTGGAGAAGACTGTTAAGAGTCTCTTGGACTGCAAGGAGATCAAACCAGTCAATCCTAAGGGAAATCAACACTGAATATTCATTGGAAGGACTGATGCTGAAGCTGAAGCACCAATTCTTTGGCCACTTGATGTGAAGAGCCGACTCGTTGGAAAAGGCCCTGATTCTGGGAAAGACTGAAGGCAGGGTGAAAAGAATGAGGATGAGATGGTTGGATGGCATCACCGACTTAATGGACATGAGTCGAGCAAACTCCGAGAGATGGTGAAGGACAGAGAAGACTGGCATGCTGCAGTCCATGGGGTCACAAAGACTCAGACATGACTGAGCGACTGAACAACAGCAAAGTATGTTCTCGTGGATAAGAGCACCAAAGAGGTACCCTTGGTACCTGTTCCAACTGTGATTTCTCTTTCCTCTATGGACAGATTTCCTAAAAATGCCAGATTTAATGAGGTAAAATTTACATATAATAAAATTCTCCATAGGTTTAATTTTGATGAGACACAAGACAGCACTTCTTCAGTCATCTTAGTAGACACTTATGCAAATGCCATTCAGGCTGCACCACAAATTGTTGGTGAAATTCTGCTTCACACACTGCAGTGATCTATGGTAGAATGGAAACAGCATCTTGTCAATGATCCAGGTGGATTCCTGAGACCAGCTAATTCCATTATATTCCTGTCGTTTTTGACACTGTCAGAAAATGTAGACTCTCCTGCTTCCCAATCCTGGTACTATTTGCTTTGGGCCTCCTAATCCCTCTTTCCCCCAAATCTTGCTTCCAGCTGCAGCTTGCATTCCGCTTTAAATGACTCCTTTGTCTTTAATGCTGATGTTAGTCATTAATTGAGCTGTAATGTGCACATTTTGCCTACTGATGGGTTTGGAGAGTCACTTACACACATATCCAGTATTATAAACACACATTCATCCTTCCACACACTCTAGAATATTCTTCGCTGATAGCATGTAAGCTCCCTGAGGGCACAGGTTTTTGTTTTACTCACTAAGGTGGACCAAGTAACCAGAACAGTGCCTCTCTTAGAATATATTCCGTAACTATAGTTGAATGAATGAAGTCTTTGGGTATTCTTCAACAATTATATAGTTATATGGTAATATAACAATTAATGATTAAAAACTTCTTTGCCTCATGGAATTTACATTTTAATGTGTATGTGAGTGCTGGAAAAGGCAGAACACCAGACACTGGGAATGTGAACAAATATAATTTCAGACTGCCATTGTTCTATGGGAAAAATAAATCAAGCTAAGGAAATAGAAGGTGACTGATAGGAGGTGTTTTGGTTGTTTTTGAGAGAGTGGGCTGGACAGTCCTCTTTGAGGGATATATTTTTGGGTATAATATTGATTGAGTGAAAATTTTGGATATGAAGAGATTTGGGAGTAGGCAAGAGTAACACTAACAGGCAAGAGTAACATGTTTCCCAGGGGGTGCAGTGCAGAATCCACCTGCTAATGAAGAATCCACTTGCTAATGCAGGAGACTCAAGAGACATGAGTGGGTTTGATCTTTGGGTTGGGAAAATCCTCTGGAGGAGGAAATGGCCACCCACTGAAGTATTCTTGCCTCGGAAATCTCACGAACACAGGAGCCTGGTGGTCTACAGTCCTTGGGGTCACAAAGAGTTGGACATGACTGAATGACTGAGTATACAGCGTAAGAGTAACAGAAAGTATAAAGATTCTGAGATGGAGCATGTTTTGTGCATTTGAGGGAGAAAGAGGGTAGGCGATGCTATCAGGGAGATGAGCAAGGGCTGTATCGTGCAGGTCTTATAGATTATGCTAAGGATTTTGAATTTTACCTAAATGTGATGGAAGCCAAGGGAAAGAGTGGAACAGGAAAGCCATATAATTTCATTTACAGGATTAAAAGATCACTGAACAAAATCTTGGTGAAGAGACCAGCAAGGAGGCTACTGAAGCAAGTGAGGGATGATGGTGGCTTGAGCTGGGATCGTGGCAGTGGAGGGGAACTCTGGTTCTGGATATATTCTGAATGTATAGTTGGTGTTTTTTTTGCCATACCCTGCAGCATGTGGGATCTTAGTTCCCCAACCAAGGAGTGAACCCACACTCCCTTTCAAGGAAGCTTCAAGTCTTAACCACTGGACTGCCAGGGAAGTCCCATGAAAGTAGAGGTTTGAAGGTGGGTGGATTTCATTTGGGTAAGGGAAAGAGAGGAATTAAGGAGGGGCCCTAAGTATTTCAGTTGAGCTGGGAAATCCCTTTTACTGTAAGTATGTCCTCAGGAAAGAGATTGAGTTGGTGCATTTGGGAAAATATTTTCCTTTGATGCATTTGAAAGTAGGTTGCAGCCAAGATGATAATGAATCCCTAGTATTTCAACATGTATTTACTGAGAACAAGGAAATTTTCCTACATGAGCACAAAACCAGAAACATTTAACATTGATACAATGCTATTAATCTAATATGCAGCCGATATTGAAATTTTCTAGTTGTCCAAGTAATGTTTTATCTTTTATCCTTGAGTCAATCAAGGATCATTCATCACCTGAAGTTATGTTGCTTCCATTTCCTTTAATTTGGAGAAGTGGTTGGCAAATTTTTCTGTGCAAGCTCAAATAGCAATTATTTTAGGCTTTCTGGGCCACAAGTAGTCTCTGTTGCAACTACTTAGTTCTGCTATTACAGTGCAAAAAGAGCCATAGACAACCTGATGACTGTGGCTGTGTGCCAATAAAACTTTATTTATGGACTATGAGAGTTGAATTTCTTATACATTTCATGGTTCATGAAATATTATTATTCTTTTGATTTTCTCCCCAATAATTAAAAAGTATAACCAAATGGTCTGCTTGTGGGATGTACAAAAACAAATTGCATTTATCCAGTGGCCTATAGTTTGCCAACCACTGATCTAGAACAACCTTCTCACCTTTTTATTGTCTTTAATGGCATTGACATTTTTGAAGAGTCCAGGCCTGTTGTCGTGTTGAATGTCAAACTCAGATTAGTCTGATTGTTTCTTCATTATTAAATATATGTTAGTCATTTTTCCAGGCACGTGTACAGGTGGTGGTGTGTCTTTTTCAGTGCATCACACATCAAGAGGTATACATGATATCAGTTTATCCTGTTATTTGTGGTGCTCCTTTCTTTTCTCCAATCCAGTTTTGTGAGTATAAAATGTGATATTCTTATTGATCTGACCACGCCCATAGACAGAGTGCCTATAAACACTGGAATTCATGATGAAAAACCAAATGGTATCCAACAGAAAAACAATTATATGGAGAGATGATCAACCACTACAAACCTTGCACATTGTTGATGACATAATGTTAGTAAGAAATAAACACTTGCAAATGAATGAAGAGTCTTTTTAATGATATTTTTACTTTATTTTATTAAAAAGTTTTTAAAAATCATGTACAGAAAATTGGGCCAGTCATATTCCTCTGTTCACTGTATGCCATTATCTTCTATCCCTGAGAGATCCCTCTCATTCTATTTCTTCTTTTTATTTTCATTCTTCCTCTCCCACCTCCCAAATAGAAGCCCACTCTATTGCATTTGGATATGTTTGTATTTGAAAAACTACATAATGTTGCCTTATAATTTGTAAGTTTTAAATTTATATGTGACAGTGTATTACAATCTCTTTCTGATTTTCCTTTTCTGCACTATGCTTTTAAGATTGATGCATATAGTTCTATGTTAAACAACAAAGCTCTGGGCATAGTATTCTATAGGACACATCCACCATACTTAATTTTTTATTTCCTTAGCCAAGTGCAGCCAAGTTGCTTTCTACTTCCTTTTACCACACACAATGCTGTGATAAACACAATCACACATCACATCTACTTTATCTCTGTCCCTGTTTCTCTGGGACATGTACGTAGGAAGGCTGTGGGCCACAGGGTATATTCATTCTGCAGTATCCTGAGCATGGCCAGGCAGAAGGACCCCACCACTCCTCATGCCTATCAATGATCCATGATGTTCCTTTTTCTCCATATTCTCACTAACATTTCCCAATTTTTTGCCAAATAGGTTGGTATAAAGGGATGCTTCATGTTTTAATTTACATCTATATGAAAACTAGTGTAGTTGTTCTTCCCTTCATATAATTAGTTTTCTGTTGGGTGCTCTTGGGTTTCTCATCTTGTCCTTATTGATGCAAGAATCCCTTCTATCTTCTAAATATAAATTGATGGTCTTATTTGATTTGCTTATCTCATAAAATAAAGTGGGAATTAAAGAGAGAGAAGGAGCATGGGAGAGAACAAATATGACAGAATGTTAACCGTTAATGAATCCAGTAGAAGTTTATATGGATTTCATGCTATTCTTTCTGCTATTTTTTTGAAAAATACTATACTAAAAATTAGGGGCTTTTTTTTTTTTGCATCAATAGAGCTCTCAGGTGCTATGATGATTACCTGTGAAGCTGAAATATAGAAAGTATTTATACATTAATTCAGCTATTGAAGAAATAAATATTGACAGACCACCATGAGACAGATAGTCTTCTGAGTAGCAGTAATACAGTGGTGAATGTGACAAACTCCCTACTTATAACAGAGTGACTCTTAAGTGAAAAAAGATAACTTCATGTAGAAACACATACTCTGAAAAAAATAAAACAGGTTGTTTGATAGTGACTGGAGAGGTCTGATGTACTTTGAATGTGAAATCAGTGGATGGGGTGAAAAAATAATTTTTAGACTAAAGGTAGAGTGGAGTGATGTGAAATGGTGGTCTTTGGAATCAGATGAATCTGGGACTCAGACTCTGACCTCTTCTCTGTGTAAGGACTCGGAAACACGTGGATTTAGATCCTATTTCATTCTGTGGCAAATAGTAGATTCTTAATAAATACTCTCTTGCTCATGCTTTATTAATCACTGGATAAAACAGAGGACCACAAGTAGGTGGGTGCAGGATCAAGAAAGGGAAGAGGGAAAGTGGGTAGTGAACAATAAATCGAAAAAAAAAAAAGGAGGAAGAGAGGAATCAGGGTAAAACAGAACGATGGAGGAACAGGGAGGGAGGGCAGAAACGCAGCGGCTGAAGTTTAGTGAGGTGATCAGTGGAGCGTATTAAGTAAAATAGAAAGAAAGTGAAAGTGCAGTCGCTCAGTCGTGTCGGACTTTTGGCGACCCCATGGACTGTACCTGCCAGGCTCCTCCATCCATGGGATTTTCCAGGCAAGGTTACTGGAGTGGGTTGCCATTTCTGTCTCCAGGGTGCCGTCCCAACCCAGGGATCGAACCCGGGTCTCCTGCATTACCCTCTGAGCCACAAGGGGGCTTCACATAAAATGCTGCTGCGGCTGCTGCTAAGTCGCTTCAGTCGTATCTGACTCTGTGCGACCCCATAGATGGCAGCCCACCAGGCTCCTCTGTCCCTGCTATTCTCCAGGCAAGAATACTGGAGTGGGTTGCCATTTCCTTCTCCAATGCATGCATGCATGCTAAGTCGCTTCAGTCGTGTCTGGCTCTGTGCGACCCTATGGACAGCAGCCAACCAGGCTCCTCTGTCCACGGAATTCTCCTGGCAAGAATACTGGAGTAGGTTGTCATTTCCTTCTCCATTACATAAAATAGAGTTCTCTTAAATGAAGATGATTCAGACTTGGTGCCATAGTTAGAAACAGACTGAGCAGACAGATCCTTCCTTTTGGGGCTGTTTGAGTTCATGAGACAATATTAACATTAGCTCTTTTCCCTATCTGGCTTTTGAAGGAATGCAACTGACTTTACATGATGCCAGATTAACATTAAGGTAAAACCTCAGAGGTGTGCAGGGGTAGATCTGAACGACATTGGGCCAATCAGGGGAGAATAGAACAGAGTTATTAGAGAGTTTGAGAAAAGGGCCAGAGTTATTATTCAGAGAGGTGTCTGGCAACCTTTCCATTCTATACCTTGATTTTAAGAGGTTTTCAAATTTAGTTCTTATAATTCACAACAGGTTGGAAATTGGCAGCTGTTTCTTAGACCAGATGCAGTTTTCATTAAAAGATATTTTGATTGAAAATGGTTCTCCTCAAGAATAGCAAAAAATAAAAAAAGGGGGGAGGAGGAAAATAATTATCTTGGCATTATGCTGTAGATTGTTTTAAATTAAGAAAATATTCTAATTAATAATGATATGAATTAGAAAATTAATATCCTATAGCTCCACAGCTATATTATAAAAACTCAGGCATGGCAAGAAAGTCAAGAGGGGCTTAGGAGGATACAGAATTAGTTCATATTGATATAGGTGTACATAGATATAGAAAATCAGAAACCAAGAGGGTAAATCAAAATCAGGTAATGAATATCAGAGCTAAGGGATTTCTGATATACTTTTTAACCCTTGTCATAGTTCGTTAAAATTTCAATGAGGAGTTAGAGAAACCACGTGTTCCTCAGAGTTCATTCAACACAACAGGGCCCTTGGCACATAGTAGTATTCCCCACATTCCTTACTCATGTGTTTTTTGCTGACCTACTTCCTGCTACCATGCAACACCAGGCTCAGACTGGAGCGGATGAGTGCAATTTACAATCATGACTTCAATGGCTGGTTCAGAGAAAGGCACATGGCCCAAAGCTTCCAATAAGGTCTAGGGATTTTTGCTGGAGTGACTGGGAAAGAGTTACATCCTATCCTCTGGGGATGGTGGGAGAATAGCCTGTAAACTTGAAGCTGCCAGCAGTCCTATGGATACCTGAAAGGAAGAAACTGCCTGAGCACTGAACCAACACAGATAGAGCAGAGGAAACAAACTTGAACCCATTCTAATATCACCTTGTATTCTACTGTTGTTCAGTCACTAAATCGTGTCCAATTCTTTGTGACCCTATGGACTGCAGCAGGCCAGGCTTCCCTGTCCATCATCAACTTTGACCCCTATCTCCTGAAGTTTTCTCAAATTCATGTCCATTGAGTCAATGATGATATCTAATGATCTCATCTTCTGCCACCTCCTTTTCCTTCTGCCTTCAATCTTTCCTAGCATCAGGATCTTTTTCAATGAGTTGGCTCTTAGCATCAGGTGACCAAAGTTGTGGAACTTCAGCTTCAGCAACAGTCCTTCCAATGAATATTCAGGGTTGATTTCCTTTAGGATTGACTGGTTTGATCTCTTTGCAGTTCAAGGAACTCAAGAATCTTCTCCAGCACCATAATTTGAAAGCATCAGTTCTTTGATTGTCATCCTTCTTTTATGCCTATTTTATAGAGCCAATCAAGTCCTAGTTTATTTAAACCAATGTGAATTTTCTAACATTTTAAACAAAATCAGTTAAGTAATTTCCATACAATTACTATTGGAGAAAATTACATCTCTTAGCTGTGAGTGATCAGAAGCAGAAGGAATTTCAACAAATATCCAGGATGTTGTTTCATTCTGTGCTTGACAGTAGTTAAAACATAATAAGATAATTCATATTTTAGAAGATGGATAATCTGAGCTTATGTGCACGTGTGCTAAGTCAACTTCAGTCATGTCTGACTCCTTGTGACCCTATGGACTGTAGCCTTTCAGGCTCCTCTGTCCATGGGATTTCTCAGGCAAGAATACTGGAGTGGGTTGGCATGCCCTCCTCCAGGGAATCTTCCTGATCCAGGAATTGAACCCACATCTCTTACATCTCCTGCATTGGCAAGTGGGTTCTTTACCACTAGCGACACCTGGGAAGCCCCTTCTGATCTTACACATGACTTAAATTTATAAGGGTTTATTATTTTATGTTTCTAATGTGCTACAATACTGTGTGAAATATAGAGATGTGAAAGTCTTCTCATGACCTTTTCATGTACAGGGAAAATAAAAATTTCAGCTGATGAATGGTGTATTTGTGGAGTATGTGCTGTACTAATTAATGATTCCAATTTAGTTTTGGGAATACATGGTAGAATAAGTATGAATCTTAAATAGTGGTACGTATCTACATACAATAATTGTGTGATTTATACTCTACAATTAAGTACCCATATATTTAAAGCCAATTTGTTAAGATGCTTGAAGGTAGGATAGTGCTTTATCAAGTACCAACTTGTTGGTCAGCCATTTAATAATATGGTCCAATAATTTAAAAAGTTAGTAGTATCCTACCTCTCTCCATGGGATTTCCCTGGTGGCTCAGATGGTAAAGTGTCTGTCTACGATGCAGGAGACCTGAGTTCGATCCCTGGGTCAGGAAGATCCTCTGGAGAAGGAAATGGCAACCCACTCCAGTACTCTTACCTGGAAAATCCTACGGATGGAGGAGCCTGGTGGGCTACAGTCCATGGGGTCCCAAAGAGTCGGACACGACTGAGTGTCTTCACTTCACTTTACCTCTCTCTATATTCTTAGTTTCATTCTCCAGAGGCATATCCCTCAAATCCTCTGACTCCTTTTCCCTACATTTATCATGTCTTTAAATAATAGGTTTATATGGATATCATATCATTTACCCATTATAGATATTGGTTCATGTCAGACTGCCTGCATAACAGGATAAGTACATTAGATTTACTAAAGAAGTAGATTACATCAAAGTATGTTTTAATGGCAATGGAAATTGAGGAGGTAATAGAATCTGGAAAAATCTTAGAAGTCATCGAGTCCAGTGAGTCTCAAACTTGGCCATAAACAACTTTGGGGAGCATTTTAAAAATAAAGATTCCTTGTTTTCGTCTCTAGTTTATTAAAATCAGATTTTTAATAGTGTTCTCAGTATTCTATATTTTAAAAAGAGCTTCTCAGGTGAATGACATGTATTTTGGTTTCACTAATTAAGTCTAACCTTCTACTCAAGGCATTAATTCACCTTACAGTACTATATCAAATAATTCAGCAAACATTTGTGGATATGAAGGTAAATAAGTTAGAATTTATTATCCTGCCAATTTACAAGCCTAGTGACTTTGGAGTATAGAAAGAATTCAGAATCCAGTGAAGGAGACAGATTGCAATGCAGTACAAAGTGTTAACTTAGAAGTAAGTAAGGTGTTAGAGCTGGGAGAAATAGCATATAATGCTGCCTAATACATAGACTAATAGAGAGAATTAATAAGTTCTCTTTTTAAACACTTCTGATCACAAGAGACATATCCCTCTTATGGCATCCATTCTGTTCTTGGACAACTACAAATTTGAAAATATTTCTTTTACATTAACCTAAAATATCTCCATATAACTCTTAATCAAGGATTTTCATCCTGTTCATTATAGCCATGAAGTGAGATGAATAAATGAAATGCCATAAGTGGCCCAGTGCCAGGCTCAGACATAGTATCTGGGAAGTCTCAGGGCCATCCAGTGCTAGATTAGACATGTCTCCTATGTGCTCTCGCAGCACTAAATCAATCTTACTGCAGTTACTTTTTGTGTTTCTTCTGGACTGTAAATGACTTAAGGGTGGAGACTGTATCTGTTCTTTCAGAATCCTTGAAAAGTTTTAGTTGTTTAGTTGTGTTCGACTCTTTGTGACCCCATGGACTACAGCCCATCAGGCTTCTCTGTCCATGGGATTTTCCAGGCAAGAATACCGGAGTGGGTTGCCATGTCCTCCTCCAGGCGATCTTCCTGACCCAGGGATCCTTAGCGACTAGTATAAGAACTGGCACATAGTGGGACCTCAATAAATATTTTCTAAATGAATGGACTAGTTGGTGTGTTTTACCAAATCTTAGATTTCATCCTCTTTCTTTTCTTCTCAATGTTTCTCTTCCTCTTCACATCTAGCCAGTATTTAAAACAGTTAAATATTTTTCTCTCACCTAGAATTAACAACTTTGGTTCATTTGGGTGTTTCTCACACTTAATATTTTTCAGATTCTTCCCCACCTTTGCCTCTTCTCTGAATATCTTTTGATGGCTGATTTCTCTATGAAAGTGTGATACAAAGAACTGATTGTGAGGCTTTAGTTGTAGTATAAGCAGCAAAGAGTATAATAGGACTCATCACCCACCTTTAGTGGCTACACTTTTGTCAGTACAGCCTAAAGAAGTGTTGATTACTTACCCACCTTATCACCAAGTTGCCTCAAATTGAACAGGCAGCCAACAAAAACAAGTAAGCTTTCTTCATATTAACTTTTCAAAAGGCATTTTCTTCCCCAAACCATTTTGTGCCATTTTTTTTCTAAAGCTGTAACTTCATAGAATTTAAATCTGGAATTTAAAAGATTTTAACTCAAATTTCTCTTTGATTTAGTCTATGGATATGTGTTTGTAAATATCTTCATTGAAACTTCCAGTTCCAGCACATTTCCATATTGGTTGACTATACCAACTTATCTATATGAAGTTTAATAATAAAATGTTGGGTAGAACAGAGACAAGATTAGAAATACTGTCAGTTGCTACTATAAACTGCTATTTAGAGATACTGGAATCTATTAATGTTTAAGTAACTGATGAAGTAATTAATGCATCAATTTTCATTCTTCAGTGTATTAGCTAAAAAAGATATAAATCTATTTAACTATATCATTTTCCATTTTGCATGTCTACTTTATTGATGAGAATATAATGGGAGACTTTGTAAAACAGCTTTTTACACCTTTGTCTATTTGTTGAAACAGGATAGAAAACCCAGAAATAAATCCATGTACCTATGGTCAATTATCTGTGACAAAGGAGGCAAGACTACACAATGTTGGAAAGACAGTCTCTTCAACAAATGGTACTGGGAAAACTGGATAGCCATATGTAAAAAGAAAATAGATCATTCTTTAACCCCATGCACAATAATAAGCTTAAAATAAATTGAAGACCTAAATGTGAGACCGGACACTATAAAACTCCTAGAAGAAAACCTAGGCAGAACTTGATGCATCTCCCAGAATAATAAAAATAAAAACAAAAATAAACAAGTGGGACCTACTCAAACTCAAAAGGTTTTGCACAGCAAAGGAAACAATAAACAAAATGAAAAGACAACCCATAGATTGGGAGAAAGTATTTGCAAATGATGTGACCCATAAAGGATTAGTTCTCAAAATTTACAAACAGCTCATGATGCTTAACAGACTTAAAACAAACAATCCACTAAAAAAAATGGGCAGAAGACCTAAACAGACATTTCTCCAAAGAAGACATACAGATGTCCAGTACGCATATGAAAAGATGTGCAACATTGCTAGTTATTTGAGAAATGCAAATTAAAACTACAATGAGATAGCACCTCACACCAGCCAGAAAGGCTATCATCAAAAAATCCACAAACAATAAATGCTGGAGAGGATGTGGAGAGAAGGGAACCCTCCTACTCTGATGGTGGGAAAGTAAATTGGTACAATCACCATGTAGAACAGTGTGGATGTTCCTTAAAAAACTAAAAATAGAGCTACCATATAATCCTGCAATCCCATACCTGGGCATATATCTGGAGAAAAACATGATCCGAAAGGATACATGTAGCCCAATGTTCATTGAAACACTGTTAATAATAGCCAAGACATGGAAGTAACCTAAATGTCCATCAACAGAAGAATGAATTATAGATGATTTGGTATGTATTTACAGTAGAATATTACTCAGCCATTAAAAAGAATGAAATAATGCCATTTGCAGCAACATGAGTGGACCTAGAGATTGTCATACTGAGTGAAGTAAGTCAGAGAAGGAGAAATATCGTATGACATCCCTTATTTGTGGAATCTAAAAAGAAATGAGACAAATTAACTTACAAAACAGAAAGAGACTCACAGACTTAGAAAATGAATTTATGGTTGCCAGTGGGGGTGGGGTAGGAAGGGATAGTTAGGGAGTTTGGGATGGTCATGTACACGCTGCTATATTTAAAATGGATAACCAATAAGGACTCATTGTATAGCACATGAAACTCTGCTTAATGTTATGTGCCAGCCTGGATGGGAGGTGAGTTTGGGGAGAATGGATACATGTATATGTATAGCTAAGTCCCTTCATTGTTCGCCTGAAACTATCACAACATTGTAAATTAGCTGTACCCCAATGCAAAATAAAAAGTAAAAAAAAACAAAAAACAAAAACCTTTGGCTATTTGTGACATTCCCCTAAGATATTAATAAAATATTAGAGCAAGAATGTGGTCTGAATCAAAAAAGTTGCTGAAGAGTGGAGGCATTTAACAGAAGCATCGAGGCTATTGGAAAATAATGGTGGGGGTTGAGTTGCATAATTTTAACACTAGGACCTTGGAGGTAATAGAATCCAGTTCCAATAAGAGATAATCAAAAAGTTTGGAGCAGTTGGGTGACTTTGTAAAGTCTTGTACTTAGAGGCAGATGGGATTTCCAACACGTTTTTCCAAACATTTTGTCCAGTGCTGTTTCTATCATATCACACCATCACTCCATTGCTCTGTATTTCTTAGCGAAATGGCTGACTAATTTTCTCTTTCTTTCTCATTTATGAATATTTCACTGTCCTAAAGCTAAAACTGTGAGAACCTGGTGAAATTCTTCCTTGCTAGGTCATCCCTTTACCTTTAAGCTATGTTTAATCATGGCAAAAACTAAATGGTTGAAAAGTGTCTTTTCTTTTTCCAGTTTACTTTATACTGAGTTCTCTAGAGATGAATAGATAAGATTAGATGTCTCATTTTCTAGGATTATTCTTATAAATTGCATACCTGTTTGAATATAAGAAAACATGGTTATAAAATTAAACAACTTTCATGTCCCAGCTTTTGTTTGGCATGTAATAATTAGTTGGATTTAAGACTATTAAAAGTTAAGGGTAAATTTTGAATTCCAGGAGGTTACTAGTCAGGGCTATTTACTGCCTTTAAGTTTTCCGTGTAATCTAAGTGGCTAAAGACTGTTCAATCATCACATTATCAAGTGATTGAGCATTGTAATAGAATAAAAATAATAAAATAATTATCATGACAGGGGCTTCCCTGGTAGCTCAGATGGTAAAGAATTCATCTGTAATACAGGAGACCTGGATTTGGTCCCTAGGTTGAGAAGATCCCCTAGAGAAGGGGACAGCTACCCACTCCAGTATTCTCGCCTAGAGAATTCCTTGGACAGAGGAGCCTGGTGGGCTACAGTCCATGGGGTTGAAAAGAGTGAGTTGACTGAGCGACTTTCACTTTCACTATTATCTGTTTCATAGGAAGGAAAGATCATATAACTAGTAAGTACATCTGACTCTACAATCTGTGTGCTATCAAAATATCCTGATGCTTCTTGTTTAAAGAACTGAGCAGTCTTGCTAATGGATATCTGTCTACTTACAGTGGGACATAGAAAGAGAGATGCTGGAGGTGGGGTTCTAGACATGAATGCTTATTTAGTCATTGATGCCTATCCCAGGGCCTTTTATATTTTATTTGACATCCTCAACCTCTATGTCCATTTGGGAAATGTGTTTTTTAACTGCATCACAGCTTTCAGGTTCCTAACATGGGTTTCTTTTCTAGATTTTCAGATTTCCTACTTTTCTCTTACCATCTTCTTGTTTCTACTATAGAATTATACTTTTTAAATTTAGTTCCATAACAATGGAAGCTGGTCAATCATTTCACTAACTTTGAAAATATGTTATCAGAATTGGATGATAACAAGAGAATTTCAGTTACATTGTTCCAACCCAAATCTTTCCTTGGTTTTCTTTCCCAGGTTTGGTTGATATTTCCTCTTGTTACCCACCAACTTTTTCATCAAAGAATTTATATGCTAAGTAGATAAATATTTGTTTACTAATTCAGAGGAGAGTTAATGAACTGTCATTAATACCTATTGAAAACCCCTCTTCTAAGAAGTTATTTTAATCACTGTAATCTATTAACATTTTATTCACTTTCTCTTTAAGTTTTTATTATAAAAATATTAAACATATACAAAATTAGAGGCTACTTTAATGAATCCCATGTGTCCATCATCCAATTAAAATAATTGTCAACATCTTACTAATCTGTTTCTCAAAAACTTACTGAATATTTGGAATCAGGGAGAAAATAATGATTAATTATGTAGCACGCAAATTATTTTCCTACCATTCTTACAATGTTGTCACCCTTATTTTGCATATGCTCACTTTTTCAAAGGTATTTAGCTGGACTCTGAACTTAAAAAAATATACTGTCATTTATATAACATTTGCAATATATTGTGATTTCCATAAAATTGGATGAAATTGTTTAATGAGCTTTCTGAGACCATAGAAGAATTTCTTATAACTTCAGAAATTGAAAATTCCAACTTTTCGTACAAAGCAAAGAATGCTCACCTTTGTTTACTCTTTCTGGCTATGTGATCTTCATTTAGGCTTAAGTCCAACGGAGATGGCTTTGTAGATTTATCTGTTATGAATTACCAAGTACTTGTTGTAAAAGAAGAATTTAACCAATTAATGAATTATGGAGATATTATTTAAACTTTCACTCAAAAGATACACTAAAGAAAAGAAATGGAATCCAAACATTTACATAACAATAAATGGAGGGCTCTAGGGTAAAGCAAGAAACCTAGCAATTCAGAATTAACTCATTTGCTGTTGGTTAATAAGAGGATTTAAGTGTCCTAGCAAATGTGTTGTACAACATTATATTTTTCTAAGGATCCTTACAATAAGAACAAATGGAATGCTTTTGGTATGCTTCTAAGGTCTCTATTCAATGGTCATGCAAGAATGGGACTACAATTTTGTAATTACAGCTGGCCTTGAGTATGCAGCTCATTGCATGATGATGTGACAAAGTCCTGCTTGCCTCCACTACTGGTCTGACCCAATATCTGAAAAACTCACAATTGATAACATATTGGGGTTATGACATTGAATGCTTACATAGTATCACAGTATAATTGCATTGTATGTGAAAGCTCATCTAGTAAACCATAACCACTATTATTACACTGGCACTACTTAAGTTATCAGATCAGCTAGCCACCTGGCTTCAAGACAGGCAGAAACAGGAGAGCTATAATGGAGGAAAGGAAGAGAAACAGGTACAGAGGAGAAGATAAGGAAGCTTTGAAAAACACAAAAGGTTCATTGCTTGAGGGCAGGAAACTTTGGGATTGGGAGAGCATTTTTTTTGGTTTGTTTGAATTTACTTATTTGGATGCTCTGGGGCTTAATTGTGGAGTGTGGAATCTTAGTTTCCTGGCCAGGGCTCAAACATGAACCCCTGGCATTAGGAGCCTTGGCTTAGCCACTGGACCACCAGGAGCGTCAAGAAGAGAACATTCTTAAGGGAAGTAATAAATTGCCAAGTAGTAGCTCTATTTTTACACAGAACTTGTTCAGATTACCGTAGTTACGGATAAGAGATGGTGAAAATATTCCACAATAGTAAAGATTTACTTTATCTACTTTTAGTTTTCTTTAGAAAATTTAGTTTTTCTTCTATGGGCTTCCCTCATAGCTCAGTTGGTAAAGAACCCGCCTGCAATGCAGGAGACCCTGATTCAATTCCTGGTTTGGGAAGATCTCCTGGAGACAGGATAGTCTACCCACTCCAGTATTCTTGGGCTTCCCTTGTGACTCAGCTGGTAAAGAATCCGCCTGCAATGCGGGAGACCTGGATTTGATCCCTGGGTTGGGAAGATTCCCTGGAGAAGGGAAAGACTCTCCACTCCAGTATTCTGGCCTGGAGAATTCCATGGATTGTATAGTCCATGGGGGGCAAAAAGTTGGACATGACTAAGCAACTTTCACTAGTTTTCCTTCTATACTATGCTAAGATATCAATAATCATGGTTTTGTGGTTTAGCCTGTTCTGAGGAAATTCATGAATAACAGAACATATTGAGATTTATTCTCAAAAATCTAAATCATGAGGGGAGAAGTACAAAATTTATTCTACATACTAATCAGAATTGTGACTTCCTTATTGCTTGGATCACAGAACTCAGGTTCATGACTGAATGAGGGAGGCATCACAAAGTTTGGTTATGAAAATATCCTTGAGTTGCAAGCTCTTGTTTAGAAACCAAGTACCACAGTGTATTCCTCAGACGGCCTGAGATTCTAACATGGGAGGACTAAAGATGTAATATGATAAGAATTAAGCAAGTAAAAACCCAAGTGTATTGTATTTTAAAATTTCTTATTTATTATTGGTAGATTTTAAGATCCCTTTTGGGAAGACCCTGGTGGCTCAGAGGGTCAAGAGTCTGCCTGCAGCGTGGAAGACTCAGGTCTGATCCCTGGGTCAGGAAGACCTCCTGGAGAAGGAAATGGCAACCCGCTCCAGTATTCTTTCCTGGAGAATTCCCATGGACAGAGGAGTCTGGTGGTCTACAGTCTGTGGGGTTACAAACAGTCAGACACAACTGAGCGATTTCACTTCAACTTAAGATCCCTTTTGGCCTGAATTAGATTGGAATAGAAATTAAAAATCATGAAGTTCACAGTCAAGATTTTGTGAACGTTCACCTGTGTTTTGCATTAGAGGTTTTGTAAGACCTGGTATCTTATTTTAAAAATACTTAATATTTGAATGTTTATATTTATTTATACTTAAAATATCTATATGTATTTAAATATTTATCCTTAAATATTTAAATAAACTTGCTAATAATTCCTTTCTATTCATTCTTTTATACATGAGACATGCCATGAAGTTTACGCAAATATTTGGGCCTAAAAAAGTTGTAAAGATTTAAAGCTCTTCCAAACAAGGAGATAAAGAAATATTAAACTTAATTTTATTTATTTAAAAAATATTTCTTCATTCACATAATAAACTTTTTTTGAGTGCATAGTCTATGCAAATCTCTGTATATTAGCTATTAAGAGGGTATACAGTTGAGTAAGACTTGGTACTTGTAAGAAAGATGTAGTATTTCCTGTAGTGTAGTTATTTTGAGAATAGTTATTTTTTGGTCAAAGGTAGTGATAAAACAAGTTGAGTTACAGAAGACCAAAACTGGATAGACCAGCTCATAGAGGCATTGGGCAACAGCTCAGGTATTAGGATGGAGATGGAGATTGTAGGAAAGTACAAGTCTCCTGGGACATTGAGTCATCAAGAGACAACGCCAACCACAGGATTAATTTTTTATCTGATCTAGAGAATTGTTGAAGGTATTTGTATACTGTATCTGGCTAGAACCAAATTTAGAGTTTCAAGTGGTCCTCTGTATGAAGATAAGTTTAAATGCTGTGAAGTACTGTGGCTAGACAAGTGTGAGGAGAAAGAGAGAGGAAACTCTAGCTAGGTTGTCAAAGCTAGGGAATAATAAATGCGGAGAAACTGTTGCAGGTTGAATATTCCCAATGATGTCCAAGTAATAATCCCTGCAATCTGGGAATGTGTTACTTGACATGGCAAAGAGGAACGAAAGTTGCTGATAGGGTGTTAATCAGATGATTTTGAGATGGGGAGATTGTCCTGCTTTATCTGGATGGACCCAATGTATCACAAGTCTGCTTAGAACTGAGAGAGGAAATAAGGTGAGATAGTCAGAGGAATGGCACATTTGAAGGACTTCAACTGTTGTTGCTGGCTTTGAAGATGAAGGCAGGGGGTTGTAATTCTGGTGTAATGGGTACTTATAGAAGCTGAAAAAGGCTTCTGAAGGAACAAGGCTCTTAGAAGAGACTCCAGTAAGAAGGTAGTCTTGCCAGCACCTTAATTTTAGCTTGGTGTGATTCATTTCGTATTTCTGACCTATAGCACTCTAAGATAATAAATTTGGGTTATTTTTAAGTGAATAAGAGTTGGACCATAAAGGAGGTTGAGCGAAGAATTGATGCTTTTGAATTGTGGTGCTGGAGGAGACTCTTGGGAGTCCCTTGGACAGCAAGGAGATCAAACCGTCAATCCTAAAGGAAATCAACCCTGAATATTCACTGGAAGAACTGATGCTGAAGCTTTAATACTTTGGCCACTAGATGCAAAGAAACAACTCACTGGAAAAGACCCTGATGCTGGGAAAGATTGAGGGCAGAAAGAAAAGGGGATGACAGAGGATGAGATGGTTGGATGGCATCATCGACTCAGAGGACATGAATTTGAGTAAACTCCAGGAGGTAGTGAAGGACAGGGAAGCTTGGTGTACTGCAGTCCATGGGGTCGCAAAGAGTCAAACACAACTTAGCGACTGAACACCAAAGTGAATAAGTTAGTGGCAATTTGATTCAGCAGTAATGGGATACCCAAATCATAAAAGTCAAAATCTCTGAGCTTTATTTTCCTTCAGTCTAAAAAGAGGTTTGTAATACCTGCCCCCGAAACAATAACTTCAATATCCTATTTCTAAACTTAGATGATACAATCTCTTTGAAGTATATAGCACATGTGAAATGCTTAATTAGCACAGTTATTTTAAAGTAGTTTTTTTATATAGTTTGGAAAGAGGCTCAGTATCACTTTTTTAAACGTCTGTCTGTTATTCTTGAAGATAATTTTTACCTATGCACTGCTGATGTGTCCTGCTGGACTGGACAATCAAGCCACAGTTTACAAATCATTTCAGATAGCATTTAACAGAGTTCCGCATCACAAGCAAATGTCTAAGGTGCAGAGTCGTGAAATAGAACAGAAGTTGACAGCTTAGACTGAAAACTGGCTAAGGGCAGAAGTTAAGGGTAGAAGTAAATGGAAAAATTTCAAACAGGACAAAGAATACCTTGGGGAAGAAGACTGAAAAAAAATCACTGAGACACATAGTGTTTATTTCATATCTAACACTGTTTTTAAAAACTTTATATCCATTAGCTCATTTGATGCTCAAGATAATTTTTTGATGTAGGTATTTAACTATTTTCATTTGATACATGAGGTCACTGAGGCAGTTAACTTGCCTATGTCACACACCTAGTAAGAGGTCAAGCTGAAATTTGAGCCCAAGTAGTCTGTTGCTAGAGTCCATGCTTTTTATTTTTGGACTCAGACAAAATTGTAATATTTGAATCATATTTCCCTGCTTTATACCCTATAGGGCTCTTTACCTAGATACATTTTTTAACATTTAAAAATAAGGATGATAATTTGGAAGAAATATTGGATTGTTTTGCTAAAATTAACTTGTAGCCATTTGTTCTATATGTGATTTCCCTCCCTTTGCATATTTGGGGGAAACTTTTCCGTTATGAGTCCTGTCCCCTGATATGAAAATCAGAACTCAAACTTCCAGATGCTCTCATAGCTGGAGACCTAGCCTCATGCAGGAACACAAGACTTGAGTTGGAGAAAACAGACATTGCATGGAGCTTCTGTTTTTCTGGTGTCTGGTGCTGGTTGCGAGATAAGTTTCCTGATGCAGAAGAGGCATCAGTGCTAGAAACAATAATGATGGCTGTAAATCAATTCTAGGCTGGTAGCTGGTGGTGTGGTGGCAGAAGTGGTATTGGTGACCGTTTTTTGCCAGTTCTCTGGCATGATTTCGTCCCTTATCATCCCTGGAAATTTAGACTCAAAGCTCAGCAATTCTGTGACCTCTCTTATATTCAATAAATTCTTTTTCTGTTTTAGTTAGCCTAAGAGGATTCTGTTTCTTGTAGCTAAAGAATCCTAACTAACAGAAGAGTCAAATAAGAAAATAATACAAAATTTTCTTTTAAAAGAGGAATAAAATAAATTTTAGCAGAACTAAAGGGTTAATATAAAAGATTAAATGATAAAAGGATTTGAAAGTTTGTTAATGTAACTATCAGATCACCAATTGTGAGATGATTATCTAAGTGTTATTTAGATTAATCTGATTAAAAAGTGATAGTTATGCTACATATAAATATATTATCTATGAAAATAAGGTAAAAAATAAACAGCCAATGGAGGGAATTTTCATAGCAATTGAAATAGCTTATATGCAATTTCATAAAAATATGATATAGCTTCTACTGCCTTATCTAGTTTCTCAGAACAAGAAGAGTGAAAGGAATTAGTTGATATTATTTGGGTACGTATTATTTGCTACCAAATATAGAAGTCATTTATATTCATGTCAACTGCATCAAAATGAATGTTTTGTACAAAGTGCACATAAACATAATATAAAGCATTTTTTTTAGAGTTTTTGGTACTTTTTAAAGACATAAAACAATTGGGATACTCTTATGACCATAAGGTTTGAGATTATTTTAAAATAATTAATGAGAGTATTTTTCTTGAATCTTCAAAAGAGGAGCATCAGACTATTAATTTGTGAGTAGCAAAAGCCTGAGGGAAGTTGAACCCTTCTACAATTGACTTCTAAAGTCAACTCTTTGGGGCTTCCCTGGTGGCTCAGTGGTAAAGAATCTGCCTGCCAATGCAGGAGACGTGGGTTTGATCCCTGATCAGGGAAGATCTCACATGCTGTGGAGCAACTTAGCCTGTGTATCACAACTATAGAGCCTGTGCTCTAGAGCCCAGGAGCTACAACTACTGAGCCCATGTGCCTTAGAGTCCGTGTTCTGCAACAAGAGAGGCTACCACAATCAGAAGCCCGTGCACTGCAACTGGAGAGAAGACCCTGCTTGCCACAACTAGAGAAAGCCCACACAGCAATGAAGGCCCAGTGCAGCTCAAAATAAATAAATAAAATGATTAAAATTACAACTCCCTGTAATCACAAATGGGACTTCCCTGGTGGCTCAGCTGGTAAAGAATCCACCTGAAATGTGGGAGGCCTGGGTTTAATCTCTGGATTGGGAAGATCCCCTGGAGAAGGGAATGGCTACCCACTCCAGTATTCTGTCCTGGAGAATTCCATGGACTCTATACTCCATGGGGTAACAAGGAGTTGGACACGTTGAATATACATTAAAAAAAAGTATACCGTTAAACAAGAAGTGTTATCTTGTAAATTAGGCTTAGCCCATGTAGGCAAAGTAAAGCAGAATTAAATAATTAGAAACATTACTGAATAGTGAATTTTGATGACTAATTTGAATCATTTGGAGCAATAACTCCTTTTCATTTGAATTAGTATATTTCAAGCTACTCAATTATCTGGTTAATTATTATCATCCTTGGTTTCACTTCACATTCTAAAATAAAAAATAAAAAGGTGTTATTTCTATATCCAACAATTATTATTTGTATATTTGAGGTGGAATGTCTTATATGGGACAATTAAAAAGTGTTGGAGTTAGTTTTAACTTCCTGGCTTGGCCAGTTAATAGCTGTGCTATTAACTGCAATTAATAGCACTTAATAGAAAGATGTTCACTTAACTCTTTTGCACTTGAACTTCTAGTCTGTAAAATAACTATAATAATACCTCATAGTATTAGTATGAGGACTAAACAAAATGCGATTTGTAAATATTTGATATTTTGGATGCAATTAATGGATGTTTTCTTGTTAGAAGAAATAATACAAGTATTATGAGTGATATAATACTTATTAACTTAATAAGTCAAGCATACCAAAATGTGTCTAATACCTGAATTGATGTTTTAGACTGTTTAAAAACATACTATGAAACATATATTTGTGGTTCGATATTATTATTGTACCTTGATGTTCAATTCTGCTCACAAGTGGAAAGATCAATAGCATGGTAAATTCTGAGCAGCATGCAAACCAGTTTTCACATGTACTGAGATTTAGAATTATTTTTACTCACAACAGTTTTGTCTTTCTCATTATGTCTGATCTGAACTAATATTAAAATGAGTCTCCTTTTTATTCACACATAAGACTAGACAGCAAGACACAAACCCTAGAAAAACAAGCTGAATATCTCAGACAAGCACACTGAAAACAAACACTGTGAATAATCCATATGATGAAAATTGATTATGTAGGCAAACACAATCAAAATACTTTCTCCTAGATTTACATCCATAAAGTTTTATCAGTCAGAGTTTACTCATGGGCAGACATCCCTCAAAGAACATTAATGAACAAATTTCCATAAATAGTGAGAGAAAATGTTATAAAATAGTTTGGCATATGAGAAAAAATGAGTGTTATGTTCTATAAATGTCAATTTAGGTCCTGTTGGTTTGCAGTGTTGTCCAAGTCTTCTATTTCCTTGTTCATTTTCTGCCTATTTGTTCTGACAATTATTGTAGATGGGCATTAAATTCTCCAGTTGTTATTGTTGAATTATCTATTTAAATCGGAATTCTTCAATTCTTTCAGATTTTATATTGAAGAGTCACAGCTCATGACGTTGACATTTTGAGAAGAGTTATCATGGATTTGAAAAAGGAAATGTTCCAAGTCCCATTTAGTTCCTCATCTCTCATATGAAATTTTGTATGACACAGGTCTTATCACCTCATGACATTCTTACTGATTTCAGCCTTTCCTTTGGTCATTGTCATTGTATTCATTTTCTGAATACACTACCTTCATCACTTTCAACTCTGCTTCCCAATACCTTTGTTTTGTAACATTTGAATTCCACAATAAGGCATGAAAACCCTTGAATGTTGTGGTTCTATACTATCTGTACTGGCTTAGTTATTTCAGGCAGCCACGAGAGAATACCATAGACCGGGTGTCTTATACAACAGAGTTTTATATGCTCACAGTTCTGAGGGCTGGGAAGTCCAAGATTACAATGCTTCCAGAGTTGGTTTCTAGTGATCCCTCTCTTCCTGGCTTGCGGACAGCTGCCTTCACACTATGTCGGCACATGACCTGTCTCCCAAGAGAGAGAAAGAGTGAGAGAAGTATCTCTAGTGACTCTTTGTCTTCTTTTAAGGACATCAGTCCTATCGGACTGGGATTCTACCCTTATGACTCCATTTAACCTTATTTTTCTCCAGTAGGACCTAATTCCAAATACTATCATTTTGGGAATTAGGGTTTCAACATATGATTTTTTGAGAGACAAAATGCAGTCCATGACATGTACTATTTAGGATCAGGCTCAGGTGAAAGTGACAGAAAACCCTAAATAGCAATGGCTTAAAAAGAGATTTATTTCTCTTTCATGTAAACGTAGGCAGTTCTGAGATGATGTGGCTTTCCACAGTGTCAGGGAACCAAGCTCCTCATATTTTTTTGCTCTTCTGTAGAAGTCTGCTTACTCCCTTTAAGGACACTTCTGGAAGCTGTTCACATTACTTCCAGCAATGAGTCATTGGCCAGAATTTAGACACATGGCCACACCTAAATGTAAGGAAATCTGAGATATTCAGTCTTTACTTGAGGTGGATGTTCTGTCTCTGAGGAAAATGTAAACAGTTCATGTTGTAGGAAAACGATCAGCCTTTGCTACAGAATTTTCTAGTTTTTGTTTCCCTGTTAATTTATACAAGTTCTCCACACTTTTGCTAATCTGGTTACCTTTTGTTTCTTACTTCTTTGTATTTTACTATCTCAATTTTTTATTATGGTACTCTTTATTTCTGGAATGCATTCCTGCTTTAAGGTGGATTGACAGAACTTGGCCATAACCCCTTCAAGACAGAGGGAAAACATTTTGTCTTTCTGCAGAAACTGGACCAAATTCACTGAAAGAACTTTTTCTCTGAATAATTATGGTCTACTCTGAGCTGTAGTCAGTGACAAAGTTATTTCCTAGAAAGTAAAAAATGCCTGATTTATTATTGTTCTGGTGAGTGATTTGTATGCAGTGGAGCACTGTTGGTCATGGTAATTTTAACGTAAAAAGAACTTGCTTTCAGAAGAATGTTTTATGTTTCATTTATAGTTCTCCAAAGCAATTTATATCAATTCTATAGTTTGTTTTGGTGTGTGTATTGCCTAAATTGCACTAGAGAAAGATTCTTAACACTGTTTTTAGTAAATGATTGCTTTTCATGGTCAGGATCATTATTTGCTATCGTGATTGGCAATCCATAATTTTAACTTGCAAAATAAATATTAGTTGCTTTATTATTATTATCTCATAATCACTCCGTGGTGTGGTGTGGTTTAGTCACTAAGTCGTGTCTGACTCTTTCAAGCTCATGGACTTCATCATCACTCTAAAGATAGCTATTTCTAAAGTTTGAAAAAACTTTGTCAGGTTTGTTAAAAACACTTTCTGGATAAAGTGACAATCGCAAGTATCTTCTAAATTTTTCACTTCATGTATAATTTTCCTTTAAAAATATTCCCTCCACTCATTTGTAGAATATTTGTTGTTGAGAAGGTGGTCATTATTAAGGAGACTGAGAGCTACAGCACCTTTATCAGTGATGGTTGAGATCAATTTCTTTCTGTTCCTTACTGAACTCTAGACTCTCTTGTATTTGATTATCTCCTTTACAAAACCTGATATTTTGCAGAGCATAGTTTTATGTCAGGCCAGGTTTTTGTTTTTTTTTTTGCCTTGAGAGTTCCATCAGTCAGGATGGGTGAGGTTATGCTGTGGAAACAAGCAATTTATAATGTTAGTAGGTTACAACAACAGAGTTTACTTCTTAGTCGTGCTCCACATTCAGCTCAGTAGTCACTCAGGGGCCCAGACTGATGGAAACGCCAACTTGACACACACTTCTACCACCTCAGGGGTGAGGGGGAGAGGATGTGCTCTCACAGTTTCATCCCAGGAGCAATACACGACACTTCACATTTTATTTGCCCAAGCAACTTGTGAGCGCACATCTGAGTTCAATGGGGCAGGGAGGTATAATTCTCCCAAAGGAAGAGAAACGAAGTAAATGGGAACAGTAACATAGCTTTCCACAGCCATGGCATAGACATGTCTTGCCCTTGAGGATTGTTTGGTGGTATGGAAATGACACAAATTCACTGATAAAAATTTGCAAAATAGTATTTTAAGAAGAAGACAAATTGGCTGAATAGGATAACTACCTGTTAGCAAATGTGGTGAGAGTTTGTGGAGAGATGGGACTCATGTTGGTCTGAGGCTTGAGAGAGATGGAGTTTGTTAATGTCCTCAGAAACTCCCTGGTGACTCAATGGAAAAGAATCTGCCTGCAAGGCAGGAGATGTGGGTCGATCCCTGGGTCAGGAAGATCCTCTGGAGAAAAAAATGGCAATGCAATCCAATATTCTTGTCTGGGAAATCCCATGGATGGAGGAGTCTGGCAGACTACAGTCTGAGGGGTTGCAGGAGTCAGACAGGACTTAGTGACTAGCCCACTACCATTAGAAAGTAGACCTCTGAAATCTAAGTAATTAAGTTCAAGCTTAGTTTAAAAGACAATAGTCAAGGAAAGTAGATTTAATTAATCTGATTAAATGATTGTTCTTTGGAGTGATCAGAATGAATATTCTCTAGTTGTACCAGAATTTTCTGGTTAAATCAATCAATTAATTATTTCTACCTATACAACAAGTGTTCCTGAGTTCAAAAATGGTAAAATGTTTGGTGACTAGTTAAAACATTATAAACTTACCCTATAGGGAAATGTTCCCAAATAATAAAATAGCTAATCCATATCTATACACATTTTATTGATCATTTAAATAGTTTTTTATATGATCACAGTCATAGTCCATCAAAAGGCTGCAATTTTTTTTTGAAAAATGCTGTATGACTTTGTTACCATTATTGGGCCTCCAGTATGTGTCAGGAACTATCAGCTAATTATTTTGAATTCTCATACAATGATAAGATATTAATCCTATTTAGGATAAAAAAAATGAGGTTAAAGAAGTGAAATAATTTTTCCTAGATTTTCTAGCTGCTGCTGCTGCTGCTAAGTCACTTCATTCGTGTTCGACTCTGTGCGACCCCATAGACGGCAGCCCACCAGGCTCCCCCATCCCTGGGATTCTCCAGGCAAGAATACTGGAGTGGGTTGCCATTTCCTTCTCCAATGCATGAAAGTGAAAAGTGAAAGTGAAGTTGCTCAGTTGTGTCCGACTCCTAGCGACCCCATGGATTGCAGCCTACCAGGCTCCTCCAGCCATGGGAATCTCTAGGCAAGAGTACTGGGGTGGGATGTCATTGCCTTCTCCAAGATTTTCTAGCTAGTAAGTGATTTTTTGAGATTTAAACTCAAGTCTGCTTGAAGTCAAAATCATCCTTCTCTCCCCTATTACATACCACATCTTTCTACTAAACTGTACATAAACTGTGTTGCCATATTTTCTTTGCATATTTTGCTTTTGAAACTGATGTTGCTGACAGTGTGATTAATCAAATATTCACCAGACATGATTTGTTTGTGAAAGAACGTGAAGGTTGGTTGACTTGCTCAGATTATTCACTGAATTCTTTCTCTGTTGTCTATATACTGCCATCATATGTTGAAGATAATTGTTTCCCCCAGTGGATTTTAACACAATTTCTACTACTGTAGCACTTTACAAAGATTAGTTCTATAGAAAGACATATCAAGGTGCATCTGCTTAAAAGACCAACTCTAGTGTATTTTGACAAGTAAAACTACTTTGCTTCACAAATTAACATGTATTAACTCTCTCCCATTTTCTTTTTTTTTTGTAAATTAATTTATTTTAATTGGAGGCTAATTACTTTACAATATTGTAGTGGTTCTTGCCATACATTCACATGAATCAGCCATGTGTGTACGTGTGTCCCCCATCCTGAACCCCCCTCCCACCTCCCTCCCCATCCCATCCCTCAGGGTTGTCCCAGTGCACCAGCCCTGAGCACCCTGTCTCATGCATCGAACCTGGACTGGTGATCTATTTCACATATAGTAATATACATGTTTCAATGCTATTCTCTCAAATCATCCCACCCTTGCCTTCTCCCACAGAGTCCAAAAGTCTGTTCTTTACATCTGTGTCTCTTTTGCTGTCTTGCATATAGGGTCATCATTACCATCTTTCTAATTGGAGAAGGCAATGACACCCCACTCCAGTACTCTTGCCTGGAAAATCCCATGGACGGCGGAGCCTGGTAGGCTGCAGTCCATGGAGTTGCTAAGAGTCGGACACGACTGAGCAACTTCACTTTCACTTTTTTCACTTTCATGCATTGGAGAAGGAAATTGCAGCCCACTCCAGTGTTCTTGCCTGGAGAATCCCAGGGACGGCGGAGCCTGCTGGGCTGCCATCTATGGGGTCGCACAGAGTCAGACACGACTGAGATGACTTAGCAGTAGCAGTAAATTCTATATATATGCATTATTATATTGTATTGGTGTTTTTCTTTCTGACTTACTTCACTCTGTAAAATAGGCTCCAGTTTCATCCACATCATTAGAACTGATTCAAATGCATTCCTTTTAATAGCTGAGTAATATTGCATTGTGTATATTTACCACAGCTTTCTTATCCATTCATCTGCTGATGGACATCTAGGTTGCATCCATGTCCTAGCTATTGTAAACAGTGCTGGGATGAACATTGGGGTACATGTGTCTTTCATTTCTGGTTTCCTCAATGTGTATGCCCAGCAGTGAGATTGCTGAGTCATAAGGCAGTTCTATTTCCAGTTTTTTAAGGAATCTCCACACTGTTCTCCATAGTGGCTGTACTAGTTTGCATTCTCACCAACAGTGTAAGAGAGTTCCCTTTTCTCTGCACCCTCTCCAGCATTTATTGTTTGTAGACTTTTTGATAGCAGCCATTCTGACCGGTGTGAGATGGTGCCTCATAGTGGTTTTGATTTGCAATTCCCTGATAATGAGTGATGTTGAGCATCTTTTCATGTATTTGTTAGCCATCTGTATGTCTTCTTTGGAGAAATGTCTGTTTAGTTCTTTGGCCCATTTTTTGACTGGGTTATTTATTCTTCTGGACTTGATATTCATGAGCTGCTTTTATATTTTTGAGATTAATTCTTTGTCAGTTGCTTCGTTTGCTATTATTTTCTCCCATTCTGAAGGCTGTCTTTTCACTTTGTTTATAGTTTCCTTCATTGTGCAAAAGCTTTTAAGTTTAATTAGGTCCCATCCATTTGTTTATTTTTGCTTTTATTTCCATTACTCTGGCAGGTGGATCATAGAGGATCCTGCTGTGATTTATGTCGGAGACTGTTTTGCCTATGTTTTCCTGTAGGAGTTTTATAGTTTCTGGTCTTTCCTTTAGATCTTTAATCCATTTTGAGTTTATTTTTGTGTATGGTGTTAGAAAGTGTTCTAGTTTCATTCTTTTACAAGTAGTTGACCAGTTTTCCCAGCACCACTTGTTAAAGAGATTGTCTTTTCTCCATTGTATATTCTCGTCTACTTTGTCAAAGATAGGGTGTCCATAGGTGCGTGGATTTATTTCTGGGCTTTCTATTTTTTTCCATTGATCTATATTTCTATCTTTGTGCCAGTACCATACTGTCTTGATGATTGTAACTTTGTAGTATAGTCTGAAGTCAGGCAAGTTGATTCCTCCAGTTCCATTCTTCTTTCTCAAGATTGGTTCAGCTATTCAATGTTTTTTGTATTTCCATACAAATTGTGAAATTATTTGTTCTAGTTCTCTGAAAAATACCATTGGTAGCTTGATAGGGATTGCATTGAATTTATAGATTGCATTGAATTTATAGTATATGCATTTTCACTATATTGATTCTTCCGATCTGTGAACATGGTATATTTCTCCCTCTATTTGTGTCCTCTTTGATTTCTTTCACCAGTGTTCTCTAGTTTTCAATATATAGGTCTTTTGTTTTGTTCAGTTCAGTTCAGTTCAGTTACTCAGTCGTGTCTGACTTTTTGCAACCCCATGAATTACAGCATGCCAGGCCTCCCTGTCCATCACCAACTCCTGGAGTCCACCTAAACCCATGTTCATTGAGTCAGTGATGTCATCCAATCATCTCATCCTCTGTTGTCCCTTTCTCCTCCTGCCCTCAATCTTTCCCAGCATCAGGGTCTTTTCAAATGAGTCAGCTCTTTGCATGAGGTGGCCAAAGTATTGGAGTTTCAGCTTCAATATCAGTCCTACCAATGAACACCCAGGACTGATCTCCTTTAGGATGGACTGGTTGGATCTCCTTGCAGTCCAAGGACTCGCAAGAGTCTTCTCCAACACTACAATTCAAAAGCATCAATTCTTTGGTGCTCAGCTTTCTTCATAGTCCAACTCTCACATCCATACATGACCACTGGAAAAACCGTAGCCTTGACTAGACAGACCTTTGTTGGCAAAATAATGTCTCTGCTTTTTAACATGCTGTCTAGATTGGTCATAACTTTCCTTCCAAGGAGTAAGCATCTTTTAATTTTATGGCTGCAATCACCATCAGCAGTGATTTTGGAGCTCAGAAAAATAAAGTCAGCCAGTGTTTCCACTGTTTCCCCATCTATTTGCCATGAAGTGATGGGACCGGATGCCCTGATTTTAGTTTTCTGAACTTTGAGCTTTAAGCCAATTTTTTCACTCTCCTCTTTCACTTTCATCAAGAGGCTCTTTAGGTCTTCTTCACTTTCTGCCATAAGGGTGGTGTCATCTGCATATCTGAGGTTATTGATATTTCTCCCGGCAATCTTAATTTCAGCTTGTGCTTCTTCCAGCCCAGTGTTTCCCATGATGTACTCTGCATGTTAGTTAAATAAGCAGGGTGACAATATACAGCCTTGACGTACTCCTTTCCCTATTTGGAACCAGTCTGTTGTTCTATGTCCAGTTCTAACTGTTGCTTCCTGACCTGCATACAGGTTTCTCAAGAGGCAGGTCAGGTGGTCTGGTATGCCCATCTCTTTCATAATTTTCCACAGTTTATTGTGATCCACGCAGTCAAAGGCTTTGGCGTAGTCAATAAAGCAGAAATAGATGTTTTTCTGGAACTCTCTTGCTTTTTCAATGATCCATTGGATGTTGGCAATTTGGTCTCTGGTTCCTATGCCTTTTCTAAAACCAGCTTGAACATCTGGAAGTTCATGGTTCATGTATTGCTGAAGTCTAGCTTGGAGAAATTTGAGCATTACTTTACTAGCGTGTGTGCTGTGCTGTGCTAAGTGGCTTCAGTCGTGTCCGACTCTGTGCGACCCCATAGACGGCAGCACACCAGGCTCCCCCATCCCTGGGATTCTCCAGGCAAGAACACTGGAGTGGGTTGCCATTTCCTTTTCCAATGCATCAAAGTGAAAAGTGAAAGTGAAGTCACTCAGTCGTGTCTGACTCTTAGCGACCCCATGGACTGCAGCCCACCAGGCTCCTCCGTCCATGGGACTTGCCAGGCAAGAGTACTGGAGTGGGGTGCCATTGCCTTCTCCGTACTAGTGTGTGAGATGAGGGCAATTGTGCAGTCATTTGAGCATTGTTTGGCATTGCCTTTCTTTGGGATTGGAATGAAAACTGACCTTTTCCAGTCCTGTGGCCACTGCTGAGTTTTCGAAATTTGCTGACATATTGAGTGCACCACTTTCACTGCATCATCTCTTAGGATTTGAAATAGCTCAACTGGAATTCCATCACCTCCACTAGCTTTGTTTGCAGTGATGCTTCCTAAGGCCCACTTGACTTCACATTCCAGGATGTCTGAGTCTAGGTGAGTGATCACACCATTTTGATTATCTGGATTGTGGAGATCTTTTTCGTACAGTTCTGTGTATTCTTGCCACCTCTTCTTAATATCTTCTGCTTTTTTTAGATCCATACCATTTCTGTCCTTTATTGAGCCCATCTTTGCATGAAATGTTCCCTTAGTATCTATAATTTTCTTGAAGCGATCTCTAGTCTTTCCCATTCTATTGTTTTCCTCTATTTCTTTACATTGGTCACTGAGGAAGGCTTTCTTATCTCTCCTTGCTATTCTTCGGAACTCTGCATTCAGATGTTTATATCCTTCCTTTTCTCCTTTGCTTTTTGTGTCTCTTCTTTTCACAGCTATTTGTAAGGCCTCCTCAGACACCCATTTTTCCTTTTTTGCATTTCTTCTTCTTGGGGGTGGTCTTGATCCCTGTCTCCTGTACAATGTCACGAACCTCCGTCCATAGTTCATCAGGCACTCTGTCTATCAGATCTAGTCCCCTTAAATCTATTTCTCACTTCCACTGTACAATCATAAAGGATTTGATTTAGGTCATACCTGAATGGTCTAGTGGTTTTCCCCGTTAAGGTAGATTTATTCCTAAGTATTTTATTCTTTTCGTTGCAATGGTGAATGGAATTGTTTCCTTAATTTCTGTTTCTATTTTCTCATTGTTAGTGTATAGGAGTGCAAGGGATTTCTGTGTGTTAATTTTATATCCTGCAACTTTACTGTATTCATTGATTAGCTCTAGTAATTTTCTGGTGGTGTCTTTAGGGTTTTCTATGTAGAGGATCATGTCATCTGCAAACAGTGAGAGTTTTACTTCTTCTTTTCCAATCTGAATTCCTTTTATTCCTTTTTATTTTGCTATCCAAAGCAGCTTAACATTATGGAAGATTTTGTATAAAACAAATAATTATTCCCACAGTATGAGAAAACTGAGAAACAGTAAGATTAATTGGTATATTATAGTTTCTAACAAATCTACTAAGCTAGGTATTTTAGTCTTCTAGTGGGGAAGGGCCATATTTCCCATTCATCATTTACCTCTATTTTCTTGGAAAAAGGAATTCTTGGTCATCCATGTGGCATTAAAATATCAGTTAAAAATATAAGATTTTGAGAATAGAGAGATGTCATAAACTGAAAGTAGATATTTGCAATGAATGTACTCAACAAAGGACCTAAAGAAAATACATACTGAGCATCTGTACCTCAACAAGTATGAGATGAATAAAATAGAATAGTTTACAAAAGACTTGAATAAGTACGATGTCCAAAACACAAGCCTTACTCATTAACTTTCAGGAAAATGAAGAATAAAAGCACAACGGTACACCACTTTACACCCAGCAGAATGACTAAATTCAAAACCAAACCAATCAACCAACAAAGAAAAAAATCCATACCTGACTATAAATATTAACAAGGACATGGCATATTCAGAATTGCCATATACCAGCAGTGAAAATGTAAAGTGGCCTGAACATTTTGGAAAATTCTATGTTAATATTTTCTAAAGCTGAATACATGACCCAAGTAATTCCAGTCCTAGGCATATGTCCAAAAGATATCCATACACCAGTTTCACAAAAGACATGAACTAGACTGTTTACAATGTTATAATGTGGCACAATGACAAAACTACCCAAATGCCCATCAGTCTTGGAAAAGATGAATAACTGATGATGTAGTAACACTGTACAACAATTCAAATGAGGGTACTATAACTACTAATACAAGCAATAGTATAGGTGAGTCTCACAAACACAATATTGAATGAAAGGAACCAGACACTAATGAGTAGGCACTGTGTGGTTCCATTTACATGAAGTTCAAAACAAGATGAAAAATGTTGTGTGGTGTTTGGAGTCACAATGATGGGTACCTTGAGGAATAGGGAAGGGGGCAAACCAAGAGATAAGATAAGCCTTCCCTGGTGGCTCGGTGGTAAAGAATCCTTCTGCCAATGTTGGAGATGCAGGTTTGATCCCTGGGTTGGGAAGATCCCATGGAGAAGGAAATGGCAACCCACTCCAGAATTCTTGCCTGTGAAATTCCATGGACAGAGGAGCCTGGCAGGCTACAGTCCTTGGGGTTGCAAAAGAGTTGGATACAACTTAGTTACTAAACAACAACAACAATAAGATAACAGTAAGGTGCAAGGAATATGTTATAATGTTGATCTTGGTTAACATTAAGAGTTGTATTGCCTTGTGAACATTCATGAGGCTGTACATTTATGATCAGGGAACTTTTATATATTGTTGTTTTATATATTGTTGCTAAGTTGTGTCTGACTCTTTGCGACCCCATGGACTGCAGCACGCCAGGCTTCCCTGTTCTTCACTATTTCCCAGAGTTTGCTCAAACTCATGTCTGTTTTGTTGATGATGCCATCAAACCATCTCATCCTCTGTCACCCCCTTCTCCTCTTTATACTTCAATTAAAATGTACTTAAGGTCAGATGTGCTTTTCCTTTCTAATAGAACCTTCTCAGACTTTTACAATTCCTTTAATCTGCCACCCATACAAAATACACCAAACAACCGTTAACCCTTAGATGAGGTATATTCAAGGAATGTAAGTGGGTTTAGACTGGTCAAACAAAATCTTAATTGGAAATTAATATGAGTCAGATATAAACAGTCTCAACATTATCACACCTTTGAGCCACTCTGTAAATATGAGTAACTGAGAGTTATCTATAACTTATTGTTGGAGAGATTTCTCAATTAATGTTTCTATTAAGTAGGCAGAAAAATTAATTTTGCTTGTAATAAAATACTGAGCCTGAGAATTTCTAGCCTATATAGTTAGATTATTCTTTATCCTCATTGTTCTATATTTCTCTTTTCTCTCTTTTTATCCACCGCAGAAAAACATTTCTGTTCACTTAATGAATTTCAGACCTTTAAAAAAAATTCAGATCCACCTGATATTTATCTTGATTTGGACGTCATTCAGAGTGTTTGCAATGCAAGAGATTTTCTATATGCCTTTCTAATATCTAGTGTCTGTCACTGCTGCTAGATTGGTATGCCTTTGGTTTTGTCTTGCCTTTTGATGAAACATTTCATGAGAATAACATCAGATACCTAAATGTGCATTTAAAAAATAATTTCAAATATTAGATTAAGCTGTTAGACTTAGAGACTAGGTTTATTTACCTAGATAGAAGTAATAGCCTGGTATAATTTTAAATATGATGATTTTTGTGTAACCATTTGAAAAGTGATACAGGTGGTAATTAAAGAAACCCATTTGTGATCTACATATTCATGCAAAATAAAATCCCAGAATCAAGCTACTACCCAGATGGGGTCTTCAAAGACTTTGATTTTGCTTTAGTGCATCTAGACCATTCAAATATACATGAAAACGTTTAATATTTGTTTTTGCTGATGATCAAAGAGATGGAGAATGGAAGAGGCAATTTTATGGGAGTATATGACTGTAGTGAAATATTGCTGGTAATTATAGTACCTATTTTGAAAGTAAAAGTGTTAGTTGCTCTATTGTGTCTGACTCTTTGCTACGCTATGGACTATAGCCCGTCATGATCATCTGTTCATAGACTTTGCCAGGTAAGAATACTTGAGTGGGTTACCATTTCCTTCTCCAGGGGATCTCCCCAACCTGGGGTTTGAACCAGGTCTCTTGTATTGCAGGCAGATTCTTTACCACTAAACCACCAGGGAAGCCCCAGTGTATATTTTACTCAAGTGTTGATTTTTTCCATTCTCCCCATGTCTGCCTCCAAACTCACCAATGTTTAACATTCTCTAGCCTAATTAATGGGCTTCCCAGATGGCTCAGTGGGTAAAAAATCTGCCTGAAATGCAGGAGATGCAGGAGACACAGATTCAATCCTTGGGTCTGGAAGATCCCCTGGAGGAGGAAATGGTAACACACTCCAGTATTCTTACCTGGAAAATCCCACGGACAGAGGAGCCTGGCAGGCTACAGTGCATGGGATCCCAAAGAGTCAGACATGACTGAGCGACTGTTCTCTACTGGCTGTAGAGAACATCCTGTGTGTTATCTGGTACACAGACCTCACTCCTCTTTCTCTGGCCTTCAAGTTAGTAGTTCTGGTTTTCCAAATATTTCTGTTAAGACTCTCTTCCACTTCTGGGTGCTTCAAATCACTCCTTCCACTCCTTTCATTGTCTAATATAGGACAAGAAAGATTGGTCTTAGTTTCATTGTCCTTTTCCAAACCAAGCCCTGAGGATCTCAGCATTGAAACCCTAGTGGCCTGTCAAGGTGTTTTGCCAAACAAAAGGCTGTCTACTCCAGAGAGGGATTATGCTTATTCTTTGGAGGTGAAGAGATTTCACTTAGTTCTATTGATTCTCTCATGTGTTACAAATATATGAACATGAAATGTCACAGAGGAATCTGTCATTCCCTTCTTGAGATATTGATATTACTAGTCATACACTCTGCCATTGCTTAACTGTGCTGATTTTTTTCTTCTGTTTACAAATTTGCCTGCTGACAGCTATCTCAAAGTGGGTTGTGGCCGACAGTCATTAGAAGGTGATACCTCCCACCACCTCTTGGTGCCAGGAAGCAGATCAGAAAAATGAAATGATCATAAATGTCTTGTGGAATAAAATATAATCAACTTCATGCCAATTTTTGAGAAAAATCACTGAATAAGATTTTTATTTTATATAACTGAACCATGGGACTATTTAATTAGTATCTGTGTTCAGTTTCTGAATGCTATTTATATTTGGCTCATACTTCTAAGTCAGTGATTCACAATGACTGAGTGGGATGAGATTAAGCTTCTCATGTGTACATGAGTGTGTGTGTATACATCATTTGTGTATGTGCATGTGTTCATCTTCTTGTGTGTGTATTTGAAAGAAGCCTTCCACCAAACTGCCCCCACCAACCACATTTTAATATATTCCTTTTCCCAGTCATCCTAAGAATAACTGCTAGATGCCAACCTTACAAAGTGGTTAGCTATGTGATCAACTTCTTTAACAATTATGTTCAGTGAATCAATTTGTCAATTTTGGCGCAAAATATTAATATTACTGTTGATGCTGGTTTTAATGCCTTGAATCATTATTTGAAAGCATGCCCTTAATTGACCACTCTTATTCTTTTTAATTTTTATTTGGCTGTGCAGTCTTAGTTGCAAAACGTGGGCTCTTTGATCTTCGTTACAGCATGTGGGATATTCTAAGTTGTGGCATTAAAACTCTCAGTTGTGGTATGTGAGATATATTTCCCGAACAGGGATTGAACCTGGGCCACCTCCATTGGGACCATGGAGTCTTAGCCACTGGACCACCAGGGAAGTCCCACCACTTTTATACTTTAAATCTGTCAGAAAGTCTAAAAAACAAACAAAAGGGGGAAAAAAGGGGGAAAAAACCCCAAACTAAACAACCCTACATTCTTTATCAGCTTCCCGAAAATTAACATTTTTTAAATTTATTTTCGAGCATATGGATAATGCATACAGAACAAAGTAAAAAATATAAGACTGTATAGGGAAGAAGTAAGTTTCCCTTCCATATCTGTCTCCAGCTACTCAGTCCCTTTCCTCACAGGAACAACTATTTTAGTTTCTTTTCTTCCATAAATTTTCTATACACATACAAGCATAAACATCTATCTAGCAATTGATCTATCATCTGTCTCTCAATTTATCACCTATTTACATTTCTGTCTATCATCTATATATCTTGTAAAACATTCCAAAGCAATGCTTTAAAAAATTGCTCAATAAATGTCATTTTATTTTATTATAAATTTCTTTAACCAGTCCACTACTGATAGACCTTTGATTTGTTTTCAGTCTTTGGCTCTGACTGACAGCAATGCAGTGAATATCTATTTATATATGTGGAAGTGTGGGATAAATTCCTAGAAGAGGAGTTGTTGGGTTTGCTGAATTGCTTTCCATAGTGGTTACACCAATAACAGTGTTATCCACAATGTAAACCTCATAAAATATGTGTACTCTAAGTTGTAATTATTATTATAATTTAATCATCACAGCTCTTTTATATGTATATATGTATGTTGTTGTTCAGTAGCTAAATTGTGTCCAACTCTTTGTGACCCCGTGGACTGCAGCATGCCAGGCTTCCCTGTCCTTCACGATCTCCTGTAGTTTGCTCAAATTCATGTCCATTGAGTCAGTGATGCCATCCAGCCATCTCATCCTTTGTTGCCCCATTCTTCTTTTGCCTTCAATCTTTCCCAGCATCAAGGTTTTTTCCAGTAAGTTAGCTCTTCATATAATAAGGTGGCCAAAGTATTAGAGCTTTAGCTTCAACATCAGTGCTTCCAATGACTACTGGAAAAGCCACAGCTTTAACTATACAGACCTTTGTTGGCAAAGTGATGTCTCTGCTTTGTCATATGCTGTCTAGATTTATCATAGCTTTCCTTCCAAGGAGTAAGCGTCCTTTAATTTCATGGCTGCAGTCACATCTGCTGTGATTTTTGAGCCCAGGAAAATAAAATCTGTTACTGTTTCCACTTTTTCCCCATCTACTTGCCATGAAGTGATGGGACTGGATGCTGTGATCTTAGTTTTTTGAAGGCTGAGTTTGAAGCCAGCTTTTTCACTCTCTTCTTTCACATATGTATTTATTTGCCTCCCAGGTGTCTCAGAATCTGCCTGTCAATGCAGGAAATATGGATTTGATCACTGGGTCAGGAAGATCCTCTGGAGGAGGAAATTGCAACCCACTTCAGTATTCTAGCCTGGGAAGTCCCACGGATGAGCCTGGTAGGGTGCAGTCCGTGGGGTGGCAGAGTTGGACATGATCTAATGATTGAGCGCACGCGCACACACATACACACACGTGCGTGCACACACACACATACAAATTTATTTTTTTAAAGATAAGATGAAGAAACTGTGACTTAGGCTGGTTAATGTCTTGCCTCAAATCCAACAAGCTCCTGAGTCAGAAGCACTTCCAAGATTGACTCTTCTTTCTTTCTTTTTTGATGACTATCTTTTCCCTATATCCTCACATGGCAGAAGGGAGAAGGGAGCTCTCTGGGTCTCTCTTTTTTTAAAAAAACTTTTTAATTAGTACTGGGATGTAAATGATTAAAAAACAATGTTGTGACAGTTTCAGGTGAATGACTAGTTTCTCTGTCTTTCAAAGATGTGAAAGAAAACGTCAGGTCAGCAGAATTGACAGAAGCCAGAAGGCAGCCCAAGGACCATCCCTGAGATATATACTGTAGCATTACTATGTCAAAGTAAACTGTCCCTTCTTCTCTGTTCCTTCCATGTACAGAGAAAGCATGCATGAATACATGCTTTATGGATATTAAAACACAAAAAAGAAACTTCTAGAGACTAACTGTGGAAGATCATTTCTGTCTCTTCATCTGTAAAATGAAAGATTGGATTAAATTATCTCTTAGAATTGTATTTTAAATATGAATTGTTCAATTGACATGAAGGCTCTGAATGAAAATTTTTTTTTAATTTTATTGAAAAACCCATATTTGGAGGGTTTAAGACAGAAAGGGATAATGACTAGATACCTTCTAGATTTGATAAGATTTGACATTGCTTTCTTTTTTTGGCAACTCAGTATAATTATTTTCTATTAAGGTCATATTATCTTCTTTTTCTTGGCATGTTAAGTGGGGTCACACCTGAGAGGGTAATTTAGAGAGAAGAGGGTATTTGACTGTCTGAGTTATCTGGGGATCACGGCATGCTTCCCATGATGTTGCTCTAAATGATATGCATTTATAGTGAATATATTTAATTGCCATGGCATATGAGCTTTAAAAAACCATGCTGATAATTTTGTGATTGGTTACTTTGCATGTTCCAGAAAAGGTTATAACCTGAATTTTATAAAGTACAGCCATGTTTCCACAGATTTTGCAAATATTGCTTCCACTTTGTCCTCTACCCAACTTTACATTTTTTTGCAAATTAGGGTTGAAAAATAAAAAAGCACTGGTTTTGAAAGAGAAGTGAAAGTAAAAGTTAGAAATGATTCTGTTTTGCTTGGTCTTAATTTTGAAATTGTTTATGAGAAGCACTTGCAGAAAAGGGTTTGAAAGCTAATCATTTCACTCTTCCTCCCTTCCAATAATGTGAAGTGAAGTAACTGTGTGGGTTTTACAGACTTAAGTTAGTAATGTAGTTTTTTGACAGTAAACACTTTTTATTTATCCATTACTTGTTTGTTTATTTATTTTCACAAATAAATAATTTTGTATTATTTTAGAAAAAACATGAATTAAAAAAAGTATCTTGGCCATTTGTTTAGATACTTGAAACACTTTACATATCTGCTGTGAAAACAAGTTTTTTTTTTATGTTGACTTAATTTCCTTAATCTTTGGACTCTGAATAAATTCAGGTCATTGGAGAAATTATAGGTGGAGAGAATCAAATCTAAGAGTCAAATAAATAAAAGCCCAACACACCCAGAAACCCAAATTGGAGATAAGAAGAGCAAGAATAATAACTAGAAAATATTTACTTTTTTCTCTTTTCTTTCTCATTTTCATTATCATTTTTGTCCTTTCTGTTGCCTTATTTAATCTAAACACAGACACACACACACACATACACACACGTATTTCCCCCTAAGTCTCTCCTAAATGGGAAACTGTGTTCAGAAAGAAAAAAAAATTAGCAGATTTACTTCCCTAGTATGCTCTATACATACTTTATGAAAAGTTGCTTATCTTAAAACATATTTCATATGCACAAAGAGAAACCAGTGACAAACTGATCACCACCTTTCCCCCATCTGATTTTACTATTATTTGTGGTAAATCCTGGACCCTAAGGAAAATCTGTGAGTTCAGAGACAAGGAAGAGAAAAAATCTGAGAAGAAGAAAAGCATGGCTGATCACGTCTCAGGATTGGGGCAGACAGAGGTGGTATCAGAGAAGCCTGAGCAGGATCCCAAGCTTGTAGCCACTGAGCCATAAGGATCACACCTCTCCCTCTCTGCCCAATCGAAAGCCAGGAGCTTCACCAGGGTCCAGCTATGAGAAGGGTACTCTTCACACCAGGAACCAGAAATACCTCAATTTGAAAGAGAAAAGATAATCAACAGATGTCAACACTGAGATGAAAAAAATATTGGAATTATTTTATAAAAGACTGTAAATGGCCATCCTAAAACTGCTTCAAGGAGCAATTATAAACAGGCTTTATGTTAATACAAATAAAAAAATAGAAAGTCTCAGTAGAGAAATAAAAGCTACAGAGACAAATTGAAATTTTAAAATTAAAAAGTATAGTAACACAAAGTGCCCAAACAAAACAAAAATCTTATGGGATGGGCTTAACATTAGGTTGAAGAGGACAAAAGAATCAGTGAATATGAAGATTAAAAAAAAAAAAAAAAAAGGAAGCTATTTGACCAGAATATCAGAGAGAAAATCAATGGGGAAAAAAAAATAGAGCCTCAAGTATATCTGACACTAACAAAAGATCTAATGTCTGTGTCATCAGAGTCTCAGGAGAGAGGAGGAAAAATGTAAGGCTAGAAAAATGTTAGAAGAAATAGTGGCTAAATGTTATCCAAATTTGGCATAAGATATAAACCTAGATGGGCTTCCCTGGTGGCTCAGATGGTAAAGAAACTGCCTGCAATGCGGGAGACCTGGGTTCGATCTCTGGGTCAGGAAGATACCCTGGAGAAGGTAATGGTTACCCACTCCAGTATTCTTGCCTAGAGAATCCCATGGACAGAGAAGCCTGGTGGGCTACAGTCCATGGGATCACAAAAAGTCAGACATTACTGACTGACACACTTTCATAAACTTAGATATTCAAGTTGAACAAACCCTAAACAGTGTAACCCAAAGAAATCTTGATCAAACTTTTGAAAACTAAAGATTAAGGAAAAGCTTTAAAAGAAGTAAGAGAGCAATGACATTTTTCCTATAGGGGAAAGCAATTCAAATGACAGAGAATTTCTCAGGAACCATGGAGATCAGCAGAAAGTGTGACATTTTTCAAGTGCTGAGAGAAAATGACTATCAACTAAGAATTCTATATCTGTTGAAAACATCCTCCAGGAAGAAAGAAAGATAAAGCCATTCTCAGATGAAGGAAAACCAAGAGAATTTGTTGCAAGAAGAACTACCATAAAATAATGGCTGAAAGCAGTTTTATAAACAGAAGGGAAATGATATAAGAAGGTATCTTAGAACATCAAAAAGGAAGAAAGGACAAGGGAAAGATTGAAAATATGGATATGTGGATCTGTGCAATTGATATTCCTTTTTCTCTTAGTTTTTTTTAAAAATTAGTTTATTTTTTCTTTTTTGTGTTATTGTTAATTTCCCCTTTCAAGGGGGAAATTAACAATAACACAATAATAGTGGGAGACTTTAATACCCCACTCACACCTATGGACAGATCAACTAAACAGAAAATTAACAAGGAAACACAAACTTTAAATGATACAATAGATCAGTTAGACCTAATTGATATCTATAGGTCATTTCACCCCAAAACAATGAATTTCTCTTAGTTTTATAAATTATTTTTGATGTGGCTCTTAATGTATATATAAGAAATATTTAAGACAATTATGAATGAGGGAGAGTTTATGGATTTAAAGAAAGACAAGCTTTCGATATGCCACTTGCACTGATAAAATATCAATGCTGGAAAGGCTGTGAAAATTATACATGTGAAAGAATGTCATACCTGAAACAACTACTGCAAAACTGCCTAGAGACACATCTCAATGTAGTATTTCATCTGTGGATAAATCAAGATAGAATTCTTTAAAAACTTCAGATACAAACCAGATGAATAAAGAGAGCCTCTGAAAATTATTCAAGGAACACTTGAGAAGATAAAAATATTTCACAAGTTAATGATAATGGTCAGTTATTTGTTTTCTTTCTAAAATCCAGTTGAGGAGCATTGCATAGAGTGAGTGAGTATTTTATCTAGGGTGGAAAAGGTAGTAGTCAGTTCAGGGTTTGGGCTTCTTGAAGACCGAGGACTTGCTTACAGGGACCTGTTGGGTGAGGTGCTTAGTGATGGTTGAGCATGATCCTAAGCACTGGAAAGACTGAGCCAGAGAAATTAGGAGATTGAAAAGAAGCACCAAAAGGAGGTTTAAGCAAGAAGAATTTTACTTATTTAAATTTTTTTTTTTTTTGCCTAGCATGAACTCTTCATCTAAGTTGGAAAGAAGCTTCATTTCCATTCCCTCTTGTACCACCTGTATTGTCACCCACATCTTCTATTTTCTAGACTTAAAAATTCCAGGGTATTATACATTACATTATATAATAGGCTAAGTAGGTTATTATGGAGAGAGCGTGAGCCTAGCAGTCATGAAAACATCACTTTTTTTTTTTTTTTTGACTAAATCAGTTTTGAGTTCTAAATAACAGATTTAGCACTTGTCTTTTGGATCAGCTCCTCTATGGTTGGGGAAATTTGGGTTCTGCTGAATCTCAGTCCTAATGATCAGAGAACAAATTTCTCATGAAATTTGTCATGAAAGTTGTCAGCAAGATTTGAGGAGCTAATTTTTTCAGCAGATTGTAGTGGAAAATTTAGCTACAGACACTTTTCAAATGCAGAGTCAGCAGCTTCAGGGTTCTATAATATATTAAAAGGAAAGCAAAATCTTGACCTTGGGATTCAGAGTTGGAGTGGAAGCCCCTTTGCACTCAGTGAAGGACACCCTTCTGTAGGCTAAATGTAAAGAGGGAATAGAAACACACACACACACATACACTTCTCATGGGGCCAATTATTCTTTTAAAATTATATTATCCACAAAGCATTTTTAGTTTGAGTAAAGTATACAATGACAGAAAACAAGGATCATTTTATTTCTTTCTCTCTTCCTCCCTTCCTTCCTTCTAAAAGAAAAAAGACAATATCATTCATCCAATCTGCTGTTTTAGATCTTGGGAACAGATTGTTTTTGAGTTAGTTAAAAAAGGACTGTGGACATATAGTATAGTATATTCATTTGTGTTGAAATCCACTTATTTCCCTGCTGTCATTAATGATTGGGTCTGTTGCTAAGTTGCTTCAGTTGTGTCTGACTCTTTGTGACCCCATGAACTGTAGCCCACAAGGCTTCTCTGTCCAAGGGATTCTCCAGGCTTCTCTGTCCAAGAGATTCTCATCTCCTGGAGAATAGTGGAGTGGGTTGCCATGCTCTCCTCCAGTGGATCTTCCCAACCCAGGGATCGAACCTGCCTCTCTTATATCCCCTACATTGGCAGGTAGGTTCTTTACCACTAGAGCTACCTGGGAAGCCCATGATTACTGTCCCATAAACTATAATTGTTTTAAACCTGAATAAGTTTTCAGATGACAGAAAACCTATGTAGCAAGATGATTATTTCTTCTCTATTTCAAACTGGGTTCTCTGCTTGAATTCCATAGTTCTAGAATGAAAAGTCATCATGTAAGAATAAAGTGCTTCCCAGGTGGCACAGTGGTAAAGAATCTGCCTGCCAATGCAGGAGACTCAAGAGATGAGGATTTGATCCCTAGGTCTGGAGGATCTCTTGGAGTAGGAAATGGCAAACTTATCCAGTTTTTTTGCCTGGAGAATCCCATGAACAGAGGAGCTGGTGGGCTACAGTCCATGAAGTCTCAAAGAGTTGGACATGATTGAGCACACACACACACACACACACACACACACACACACACACAAGAAAAAGTAGAATATAAAATATTATTATTCCTCATGGTTCTAGAGTCATTCAACAAAACACAAGTTTCAGATACATGATTACTGTGAAACTCCCTAAATGAATTTCTTTAGAAGGTAAACAATTCTTTTGTCTTGCGCATCTGAGAAGCCCAAATATGTAATTAGTCAGTCCTGTGTAGTTTCAAAATAGGAACCTTTCAACTTGAATAGAAGAGAGGCGTTTTCTTGAATAATGGGTGTGTGCAATTTTGGTTTCTTTCTGCAGATAAGAAGTCCCAGGGTGTATCACTGCATTTATAGTAATTAACTCCTTAGGCACTAGTGCCCTGTTGGCTCTAGATCAAATTGTGATTTGTTGGGCCAGACGTCTTTATGAGGAAGGCTTGGTCTTGTTTTGTACTGAATTAGCTAGAAATGAATTGTCCATCATATTCTTCAGTATATAGTCTGAATGCTCTTGGGCACTCAGGCCACAATGGTGACGGAGGGATGGGCAAGACATTCAAGTATTTAAAATTGATATTTTGTATGTGCATTTGGGATGGATAATAATTTTTATATATTTTGAATGAGTCTATTCAATTCACAATGACTAATCACTAAAGATGCTGCACAACTGAACACAGTTGACCTTTTGAGAAGTTCAGGGGTATTTATACAGGAGAAAATGATGGTGAGGGGGAGAGCTAGACTATGGAAATACTAGGAGAATAGTTAAAAAAAATGATAAATTATCACAATGCTGATTAGTGATTTTACTTAAAAGACATTTATGCATTTCAAATTGCATCTTTAAAAGGAGAAGTGTGTTGATGGCATTCTAATGGCTTCCATCAAAATAGAAGAAATGGGTAAAAAAAAAAATCTGTGTCCATTGCACAAGATTCTATACCTACTACATTACACATATGGAAGTTGTGTATTTGATTTTGCTTGTTGATGTGGAATAAAGTTTTGTAAGAACTGCTAGGAGGGGTTTTTCTTTCCTCATGCCAGTCATTGCAATCTACTGATAGCAATTTTTTCTTATTCAAACCCTACCTAATAAGATGTCATGTTGTGAATATGATATATGAATATGATTTGAGTACTTCCCAAATCAGATGGAGTGGATAACAAGTGAGTTCATGAGTCATGAAGAAGAATTCATTTGTCTATGATACTGTTTTCTATCTGAAGTCTTATATTTAACACGTTGAGATAACTTCAGCAGGACTCCGACCTTTGGCGGTAGCTGTTATGATAGCTGTGGCAGAATGGCTCTGACACACAGTGGCTGCTGAGTTAGCGGTCGCATAGCTACATCTCTGCTTATACCTCCTGAGCAGAGTGGAAATGCTCTGTTTCTCACACTTCACCTTCTCCTCCTGTTGTAGCAAGTTTTGCTTATATCTTCCAAAGTTAAGACATGACTCTTTTCCTGGGGGCCACCTCTTTGAGTGAGAAGTGTAGTTAGAAATGTGGCTATAGCTTCTTGGTTGGAAGGTGGTAGAAACAACCAGACATTCCTTTCTCTTCCTCACATAAGACTAAGTGTTCATTTAGTCTTTTAAAATAAAACCACAAGTGGTATTTGATTTTTTGACCATTACAACATGCATTAAATGAAATGGTAAAAATGTAAATATACTTGGAGCAGCAGTAACCTTTTAATTTGGTAATAATGGAATTTGTTTTACAGTTACTCCTTATGCAAAGAAATGGTTTGGATGAAGATATTTTACTCAAGATTTAGTTAACGTTCTGGTCATAATGCAAAATTATATAAGGTGTTGGTGCCTGTCTCATTTGGAATATGTAAAAGACCTGGAAAAAATCTAACGCAATTAAGCCGATTAAAATATGTCATCCTCCTTTAAGTTAAAACCATTTGTTCAAAGAAAAGAAATATTACCCTGTGAAGAGTATGGGTTTTAATAAATATTTATTGAACTGTAATGTCTCATTTGATAAGAGTATGTCTCCACCATGCTCAGCATTTTGAAGACTCTACTGGCAGCAGAATCACTTTGCTTCAGAAATGTAGCAGGTGAATTGTAATTGCCCAGCCAAAATTGGAATCAATTCAATAGGACTATCCTCCATGTCTATCCAATTGCAAGCAATGTCAAGAGGTGAGATGTTTGATGAAGGGGATATGATTTCTCATCTATGAAATGTTATTCTCATTTGTTCCTTTGGGGACTGTAGCTGTCAAAAGGAAAAAAATAGACAAGCCAAAAAAATAAAATCTTTATTTGAAGAGAACTATGGAAATGTCTATTTAATCCAGGTTTTAAAGAAAATTTTATAAATCTCGCTTAAAAAATACGAGCACTTTATCCTTTTTTAGTCAACCACATATAATAAAATATACTGTTGGAGTGGTCACCAGGCATTCTGTGATTAACAAGTCTGTGTTGATCCCTCCTTATGAGTGTAGTGGACTGAGGGCTTTTGGGGAGTCACATTTTATGGAAAACCATTGACTCCTACTTTTTTGCTATCTCCTATCTACAGAATTAGTCTCTCTGGTAGCCCTAGAGAGTCTTCTAGCTCTCTTAGCTTTCCAATTCTCACAAAATATTTTAGCTGTGTTCTCCCACAGGTAAAATATTTTATTTTACACAATTTTATGCTTTGAAAATGACACTTTACTGACAAGGTAAAAAAAAAAATGAAAATTTTATGTAGACCATTAATTTATTTAGTTTTACAATTAGCCAGAATCAAATGTACTTTGCATATGAGGTATAATTAATATTCAATGACACTGAAGGAGCACAGTTTTAATATCTAATGTAAAAAATGGATTCAGTATTCATTTGGAAAGCAGAGGCCTACCTAATTGTTTGTAGATAGGTTTTTAGAAAAAATTTTGTTAATGATATAAAAAACCGCCCAAGCTAATGTCTATTTATCTGGAGAACTTCTTGGCACTTGATTATAAATACACATTTAACGAACCAACAATCACATAGACAGATTAGAATTAAACTATAAAGGTTTTCAATTTTAATCATTTCCAACTAATAATACAATTAACAGTTTTGTTTCAATTCTTTGCTGAAATTTTGAAGATAAACTATGCTGGCAATGATGGTTAAGCATTTTAATGTTTTTTGTTTTGTTCAAAGAGTAACAGTATTAATTTTATCTTGAAATTTTGTGTGTGTGTGTGTGTGCGAGAAAGAGAGAGAGAGAATATGAAGCTATTCCTATCAGTTGCTTTTTGAATAGCACTTTATTCTAGCAATCACTGATAAAGGGGGAAAAAAAAAAATCAGTCTGTAGAATGCCAAAGGAGGAAGAAATATATTCCCTATTTTTAAGATTAAGTGTTCCAATAACATAGAACTACTAAGCAGTTAACAGTGATACTTTCTTATTTGTGTTTCTAAGACTACCTAGGTGCTTTAGTATTACATACTATACCCATAGCATTGAGTGTCCTCAGTCTCTACAACTCTTCCCTCATATTTCTATAGCCAAATTAAGCCACAAGGTCTAAACATACTTTAAAATAGCAAAATTAAAGACTGCCATTGAACTGTTTCTCCTGTATGCCCCCCTCCATAAATTTATAGATTGAATTGGGGCACTCAGTGAGCTTGATCCTTCAAATGGATGATCCACTCCAGAGAGAAACATGGGACTTCCGTTAAGTTGTAAATTTTTTTTTTTTTTAGTTTATGAACAAGCCTTGTTTAGGATAATGAAGCAGTGTTTTAATGAAACTTTCAAAATACCTTCTTGTAGGAACTGTCTATAGGTAATGCTTTAGGCAAATGATCAAACACACTACATATATTTCATCTCTTCCCACGAGGAGAGAATCCTAGGAAACATATACCAGGGATGTATCTCCTTATTCTCATTCTATAGTCAACTTTCAAGAACTGACTTTTTTAAAGTAATGCTTAGCATAGCCTTGAATTCTATGTGAGCCTTATAATTGGGAAAGGCTTTCAAGAAGAGGTGAGAAGTGAGGTGTGGGATATATACCTTACTGATGGGAGAAGCATGGGTATCAGGACAATGAGGATAAAACAGTTCTGCAGGGCATGGGGTTGGGAAGAGTTGAGAACTAATAGATGAACAAGTAACTCTCTGATAGTGTTAAAGGATTATATAAAAAGCATGGAACCCAGCTGTTCTATACTTTATGAAGGGCAGACAAGAAGGAATGAACTGAACTTGAAGTAAGAATTGACAAAGGAGGTTCTTCAGTACTGGAAACACATATGAAAGGAAGTTCTGTCCTTGTCGCTTGACACACACACATACTCAGCTGTTATTCTCAGTTGACAGAGACCAGGCTGCAAGACCTTTTGAGGCCCTTCACAGTTTTATAGAAATTTGAAAACCAACTGAATTGAATCATGTGACTCCAAGAACAAAAAATTCTGGTAAACTGTTCTGCCTTTCCAACCCAGGGTCTTAAAGTCCTCTCAAAACCATCAGGATATGCAAGCATCACTGGAAAGACAGTCTTCAGAGGCTTGTTACTTTCCTCTGTTGTGAGCCAAATAGAGAGTCTACAGTTCATAGGCAGACATCTGGTCATTTGCAATTAAGAGCAACAATTCTTTCATCCATTCTTTTATTCCTTTTCAACATTTTTTGAGTGGCTATTGAAGTGATAGAATCTGACTAATTTCAGTAAAAAAAATGAATAACTAACATTTTCCAAGCACATGCAATTAGGTATATGCACATATAATAAATTAAGATTATTGCCCTCATTTGTCCAGAGCTGAGCTTCCCATCTCAGTTAATGTAGGTAAGCCTGCAACAAAACAGATGAGCATTTAGGATTCTATTATATAGAAAGTTCAGTATTCTAATCTGCTAACATATTTTTTTAAAGCATTGTTTATTTCATCCAGCTGACATTAAAAACAAGATTTTCACTTGGTGGATACTAATTAATGCTTTCTTCCATATTAGAAATTAAGTTGCTTTCATTTTTTCACTGCAATGAATAGAAACTTGGAGAATTACTAAACCAAAAGGTAAGAACAATTTTAGTGCTTGTAATGCTGCCAGATTGCTATCCAGGAATTTCATCAAGAGTGTATGAGTATCTTTTCCATTGAACCTTAACTGGTATTGGCTGTTAACAGTACTCAAAGTTTAGAATATCATTAAATAATTTCTGATTTGAACAGGACTGATGAAATTATTCTTATGGAGACATGTTATCACAGACATGTGGGACTACTTCCCAATCTTTTAAATTAAATACATTCTTCAAAAATGCTTTTGACTTCATGTACTTACATTCATTCACTACTGTGACAGATATTACCTATGTATTCAATAAGCTCCTACTGTGTGCCAGGTTGTGATATCTATTACAAGAATGGATGGTAAAATTTCCATGTTCAAGTCACTATAATATCTTGCTTAATTTAATACACCAAATTTTCTCATATTTCCCTGGATCCCGTGTTCCTTTTTTGCTGACCATTGTGATGGTTAATTCTGTGTGTCAACTTAACTCAGCCATGCGGTGCCCAGAGATTTGGTCAAACATCACTCTGGTGTTTCTGAGAGAGGGTTTTTGGAAGCGATTAATGTTTAAATCAGTAGACTGAGTTGTTTGCTCTCAGTGTAGGTTGCTCTTCCTAGGTGGGTCAGGCTCATGCACTCAGTTGAAGGCCAGATAAGAATAAGCAGGCTGAGGCTCCTCTCCTCCTCCCTCCAGGTAAGAAAGAATTCCACCTGCCTTAGAACTAGAACCACACCACTGGCTCTCCTGGTTCTCAGGGTTTTAGACTCGGACTAAAACTACACCACCAGCTTTCCTGGGTCTCCAGTGTGCAGACAATAGACTGTGGGACTTCTTGGTCTTCATAGTCCGGTGAGCCCATTCCTTATAATCAATCTGTCTCTCTCCTTCTTGTTCTCTGTCTCTCTCTCTAGGAGATACGTGTGTCTCTCCTATTGGTTGTGTTTGTCTGGAGAACCATGACTAATACAATGACTATGGCTAGAGTAATCTCTCTGTAAAAATCTAGTAATTCTGCTTTCCTTCTTGGAATTACTTAGTGGTTGCCAACGGCTTGCAAATAAACCTCAAACTCTTTCACATGGCTTTATGATTTAGTCCCTGCTTTCTACATCTTTACTATCTCTCTCATTTCCTATATTCTCTCCATAGTTATTATATGCATATTTCTTTAAACACTCTGTGCTCTGTCATTGCTCTGAGCTACCTCTCACACTGTTCCAGCTTCTTAGTCATATTCTCATTGTCTCTCCTCTGCCTTATTTCTATCCATCCTTTAGTTCGTAGCTTAAACAGAATGTCTTCTAAGAATTTCTTTCAATCTCTTAAATCTAGCTAAAGTGCTCCAGCTACTTTCCTCATGTTAGCACTTACCATCTATCATTGTTGTCCATTTCCTTACCTGACATTCCCATTGACATTGAGAGTCCATGAAGGCAGCAATGTTTCTGCCCTTTTTGCCCTGGAACTCAGCTTCTAACACAGTGCTTGACATAGTCTAGGCTTTTAATGGACACCCATTGAATAAATAAAGGAAGGTGTTTCATGAGATTTGGGGATTTCCTTTATCTGCTATATGAAATTGTGGAGGTTGCAAATCAATTACTTTTTACTCAATGGGCCTGCTAACACTTTTAACAGATATGAGTCATGCAACTGCCGCTGATCACTATATTGTTGTTGCTTTTTAGTCGGTCAGTCATGTCCAACTCTTTTGCGACCCCATGGACTGTAGCCTCCCAGGCTCCTCTGTCCATGGGATTCTCCAGGCAAGAATACTGGAGTGGGTTGCCATTTCTTTCTCCAGGGGATCTTCCCCACCCAGAGATAAACTTAAGTCTCCTGCTTGGCAGGAGGATTCTTTACCACTGAGCCACCTGGGAAGCCCTAATCATTATATTAGACAAATGTAATTTCAGAAGATTAGCCCTGCATCCAGTAGGTAGATTGTTTAGGTACTGTGATCTAGTATAGGGGTCCCCAACCTCCAGGATCTAGCCTGATGACCTGAGGTGAGGTGGACGTAATAATAATAGAAATAAAGTGCACAATAAATATAGTGTGGCTGAATCATCCTGAAACCATCCCCCCTCTCTTAGTCCAGGAAAAAATTGTCTCCATGAAAATGATCCCTGGTGCCAAAAAAATTGGGACCCCTGATCTAGTGCATTGTGCCTTACTGATGATTACTTTCTTGTAACTATGCTCCATAGCAGTGAGTCTCAGCTGGGGACAATTTTATCCCCCAGAGGACATTTGGTAATATCTGGAGCAGTATTGATTGTTGTGCTTTGGGTTTGAACATGGAGATGCTGCTGGTCTCTAGTAAGTAGAGCCCAGGGATGCTGCTTAACAGTCAACATTGCACAGTGCAGCCCCTACAACAGAGACTCATCAGGCCCCAAATATCTATGGGGCTGAGGTTGAGAAACCCTAGTCTATATAAATCCAGAGAAAATTTGTGAACAGCAAACTGTCTCATGTGATGGTCATGCTTGATACCTCTGTTTGACATAGATTGTTGCATATTATCTGACCAGTTAAGGGAAAACACAAGAAGAGAATCAACCAGGCAGCCAAATGATACAGAGTGTTACTGCATGGGAGCTGTTTTGGTGCTGTATTTTAACTCATTAACATTTAAAAATTGTTATGCAGCAGAAAAATAATTATGTCCTTTTAACGTTGAAACAGAATCCATTTTTCCAAGCATACTTTTTTTAAGGGCATATTGCTAAAACACCAACTGTTTTACAAGCACAGTAATCACATTGCTGTTGAGTTTATTGTGCTTTGTTAGGACACACTTTACAGTGTGGAAAATGCATTTTAGAGTAATTCTTCTGAGTGCAGTTATGGAAAAGAACAAAGGTACGCTTTTTTTTTTTTTGGTAACTGAACAGTTAGCTGCATAGTGACCCCCTCTGGCAGGTGCAATGGTTTCTCCAGGTGGCTTCTGGAAAGTTCAGTATCTGAATCTTTGACCCTGTTTGTAGGAATGAGGAAACTAAAGGAACAAAATGGGAAATGGAGAAAACTTCAGGGGTATGAAGATGTCAGGCCTCTTTTGGAGAATCATTTATACTGTTCACGATCAGTAATTCTGTTGTGGCCCTTCATTTCCCACTTCTATCATCCTTTAAGGCAGCTGTCCCCAAACTTCTTGGCACCAGGTACTGGTTTCATGGAAGCAATTTTTCCACAGACCAGGGGAGGGGAATGGTTTTGGGATGATTCAAGCGCATTACATTTATTATGCCTCTGCTGATCTGACTGACAGGAGGCAGAGCTCAGGTGATCATACAAGCCATGGGGAGTGACTGTAAATATAGATGAAGCTTTGTTCGCTTGCTGCTGCACTCCTTCTGCTGCATGGCCCAGTTTTTAACAAGTTATGGACCGGTACCAGTCCATGACCCGGGAGTAAGGGACCCCTGTTTTAAAGCTTTGGTTCTTGATCTGGTTTCATGGACCTACATGTGGGATTTCAGGGGGTTTCTGAATCCAAAGAAATGTGTACAAGATTGATATATGTGCAAATTTAAGAGCTTTTCAATGAGAGGGGTTCACAGCTTTATCAGAATCTTGGAAGGATCATGACTGAAAAAGTTTGAGACAGTTCTTTCGAAAATTCATGCATCCTACTGTAGCAATTTGGACATTTGTGTGGCTTTACAAGAAGGTGTAATATCTTTAAAAGGGAGCTGCTTAATCACTAGTGGGGTAAATAGCAACTGCCCTGTTTGTAGACCTGGTGTGGGATGTTGGGGCATAAGATTTCCTTTGTCCTTTTATTCTATTGCTACACAAAAATGGGCTCCGAGGGTCACCATCTCTACACTGAGAGATGATTTTCAGATTTTTCACTTCTCTTGTTTGCCAAAGCTGAGTTGCAGCTCTCTTGATACATCCAGCTCTGCCTTTGTTTCAATTTTCCGCCTTAAAAAAACTTCATTTAAATTACACATATCTTTTTTTATATGGGATTTAATGTAGTTTGGGATTAAATATAAAGGAAATTTGTACGTAATGAAAAAAAGAGCAATGCGGCTTTTTTTTAAATGAGGGAATTCTGATCTGATCTTGATTACTCTGAAGGCTCATTTATATGCTCCTTGGGCTTCCCTGGTGGCTCAGATGGTAAAGAACCCACCTGCAATGGGGGAGACCTGGGTTCGATCCCCAGGTTGGGAAGAACGCCTGGAGGAGGGCATGGCAACCCACTCCAGTCTTCTTGCCTGGAGAATCGTCATGGACAGAGAGGCTGGGTGGGCTACAGTCCATAGAGTTGCAGAGAGTCAGAGACTGAGTGACTAAGTACAGCACAGCAATAAAGAGTTAAAGCTGGTCTCTTTTCAGGTGCACCGACATCTCTCTGCATTGTCAACCTATGTGTGGAACAGAAGGGCAGGGCGACAGTAGCTCCTGCAGTTTACTCCGGAAACATGCAAATTTGCTTTCTCCCATGACAAAATTACACAAGAACCGGACATAAACTAATCCTCGATTTCCCTTCCTTCAGAAGTTGCCAGTCATGTCTCTATTCTTGTGCAGTTTGAACAGTCACGTTCTCTAGACTGCTTGCCATGGGGGTTGGGCAAGGCAGAAGGGACTGCTGTGTTATTAATATAGTATTTTCTTACCCTCGACATTTCTGTGTTCTTGAGAGAGGATTATGTGATTTAAGTTTGTATAGTCACAATCCATCGAGGGCTCCTAGACTCATAAATAGGTAAACTTTGATCATCAGAATAATAAAAGGTAGTAAACTTATTTTAAAACAAACTGACTATGGACAAAGGCTGTAAGTAAATATATTTTGAAATGGATGCATTCTACTATGAGATATATTCATTGTGGATTGGAAGTACTTATTTGGTGCTACACTCAGGGAATTTTTTCTTTAGATTAGTTTCTGATTGTAAATCATGGATTTACAATGCTTGATCTGTGAAGAAATTGATGAATATGAATATTAAATGATGGTGCTTTAGTATAGCACTGTATTTTCCTCAATATCTTATTAAGGAAGTTTCTTCTAGGAGTATTGGAAGATCAAATACCACATCATACATTAACATGAAACAGAGTTCAGTGTGGGTCATCAGCATGCGAACCCAGATGCAATCTTTCTTTTTCAATTTAAATACCTTCAAAAACTCCTTTTAAAATTTTGGTTTATGAGGGCCATGATTCAGAATGCTTTATCGCTCATGTTAGGTATGAGAGGGCTTCCCTGGTGGTTCTGTGGTAATGAATCCTCCTCCCGATGGAGGAGACATGGGTTTGATCCCTGGGTTGGGAAGATCCTCTGGAGGAGGAAATGGCAATCCACTCCATTATTCTTGCCTGGAGAATCCAATGGACAGAGGAGCCTGGCAGCCTACAGTCCATGGGGTTGCAGAGTCAGACATGATTTAGCTACTAAACAACAACAACAAAGGTATGAGAAGACCTTTGATTTTAAAAATGACTTTACCTTGGACAATGTTGGAGCTCTGGAGAGAACTCAATCCAACATTTAAAAGTGAGGAAGCACTTGGGAGCAAAGGTTAATTTAGGTTTTAGCTGCATCAGCATCAGGTAACAGGTACTAAGGCTCTAACATCATCCTGGTTGTTCTGCTGGGCATTGCACCAAGTTGGTTAAACAATAGGAGCCACACCAAATTATCTATTTAAGGTCAGATCATGCCCTTTCGACATGATTTACAGCCATGAAAGTGGTATATCAATGAATATTAATATAATGTGTGTGTGCTAAGTTGCTTCAGTCATGTCCAACTCTTTCCAATCCTATGGACTGTGTAGCCTGCCAGGCTCCTCTATCCATGGGATTCTCCTGGCAAGAGTACTGGAGTGGGTTGCCATGCCCTCCTCCAGGGGATCTTCCCGATCCAGGGATCAAACCCACAGCTCCTGCATTGCAGGTGGATTCTTTACTGCTGAACCACCAGGGAAGCCCATTAATAACATTAATAACTATTAATAGAATAAGTTGTAGCAATAATATTCATAATCCTTAGTTGGGGTTCAAATGAATTTAAGAATATATTCTTTTAAGTTGTATTATTCTTAAACGACATCAGTGTGAGGAATTGTGTATTCTTTAATGTTTTAATTTCAATAAATTCTTTAAGTATTTATTGAGTGCTCACTCCATGTATATGTTACATAGACTACGTAGCACATAAAACCTGCTCACAACTTAAAAAGTAATTGGGAAGAAAAAATATATACCATGAAAAACTAAAGAGTAGCATTGAAACATATATGAATATATTATCATATGTAAAATTAAATAGCCAGTGGAAATTTGCTGTATGATGCAGGGAGCTCAAATCCAGTGCTCTGTGACAACCTAGAGGGCTGGGATGGGTGGGAAGTGGGAGGGAGATTCAAGAAGGAAGGGACATACATATACCTGTCAGGTGAGTGTATGGTCCTCAGTTCTGTCTCATCACAACAAAGATTTGGAGCGACGGACGTTAAAGCCCTCAGCACGTCACAGCTCTTGGGTCTTAGACCATGTTATAGCTCTCAGGTCTTGAACGGACCGTGTTATAGCTCTTAGACAAATCAGTGTTACAGCTCCGTGTTACAGCTCTATTTTATTTAGATAATAGCAGGAAAATCTATCCTCGAGGCGTGAAGGCATGTCGACCCAAAGATGCAAAGAACGCCCCAGCGTGCAGGAAAGAGACAGAGAGAGAGAGCGCGCTTTGGCTCCTCTTTTTATATGTTTTTTTCCTCCCCCTGGGCCTGCCCTATGTAAATTGGGTTAGCCAGGAGTGTTGTTTGTTCTACCTGAAGTCCTCACTCTGGTCCTTGGACCTTCCTTTGTCCTTCCTTTGTTCTATTTTTGCAAGCTTTTCCCTTCCTTGTGTTTTAGACACCACCATTTTGGACTCCTCTTTCCTATTCTGAATACCTAACATACCTATGGCTGATTCATGTTGATATATGGCAGAAACCAACACAGTATTGTAAAGCAATTATCCTCCAATGAAAAATAAATTTTAAAAAGTACATTTAAAAAATTTAATTATTAAATATTAAATAATATTAAATATTAAATAATATTAAATATTATTTAATGTCATCGTTAAGGTGACAAAGCAAGAAATGTGACAAAGTAAGACATGCTTAATAATGATAGGGTTTCAGAAGACAGATAGAGAGAGTACTTCAGGCTTTGGTGGAGATTTTATTGATGTGAGGTGATAGGATTTAAGTTTACTTTTGAAGAATGTGTGGATTCTCAATAGGTGAGGTAGAGAAGAGTGGCCTTTCTATTTCAGAACAGCTTGAGCAAATGACATTGTGCTGTCTTGTTGGAGGACAGTGAAAAAAGAAATTCAATAGTGGTGAAAAATTTGTGAAGCTAATTCAGCCAAAGTAGGTTGGATTCTGACTGTAGAAGACCTTGAATGACAAACGAAGGAGTTTTTGCATTTAGCTTCTATTCAATTCTGAGCTGCTGAAGATTATTCAGATTTTCTATGCCTACTTGTGTTCTTTTGGTAACCTATGCATGTCAATGTCTCCTTTTCCTATTGGAATGCAGGCTCAGAGAAAGTACAAAAATCACTCAGTTAAATTAAGCTAGGATTCTATGTCAGCAAGAAACAACAATGAAATTACTTTTTCCTAATCTAAAACCCTGATAGCTTATCCTTCTCAGGAATGAGCCAACCATGGGTACCCTGTTCTCAAGCAATCATTGTCTAAACACACCACTCCATTCACCAAGGTGTCTTGTGTACACAGTGCTGGCTGCGGTGTTTGTTTTATTCCACAGCTAATTGCGCATTATGCCAGCCATCAATCACCAGTCAGAGGTGTGTCTCTTAATTGCCATTTAAAGGTCCTGTGAAAGTGACACATATATTATTGTTCTCTTTCTTCTACAGATGAGTCCTTGTTCAGCGCTACAAAAGGATGCTGACTATGGACTATTACACTCTTTTTAAAGTTGCCCCCTCATTCAAGAGTCAAGAATTGTTGGTGTTGCTCAGGATAATGCTTTCATTTGTAAGACTTGCAATATATTGCCTCAAAATAGGAGAATCAGTGCTTTTCTTACGGCAGGGATCAGATGATTTCATTACCCAATGTCTGACTTTTCTAAAACAAGAAGGCAAATCCTATAGATTATAATCTGTTGACTATGAGGTTATTTCTAAGCAAAATTCTAGAGTGATTTATTCAACCATAATTTTGTGTTTAGAAAATGAACGCTTGATCACTTTAAGCTAATTTACTGGAAATATCTCAAACTGAACTTGTAGCCTGTTTTCCTTTATTTAAGTCTTCTTTCTAAAATCCATGTATTTACTTAACACATATTTATTAAGTCCAGCTCCACAACAGGCATAATACTAAGATATGTATATATATATATATATATGTATATGTTGTTGCACAAGAAGCATGTTTCCTGGCCTGATGGGGTTTATGTTCATGAGGAACAATGCACCCAAACAAAACTGAAAACAATGAGTGCAACCTGCAGAAGTAAACACATGACATGAAAAAAGAATTTTAAAATGTCAATATATCCATGAAAAAGCAAAAAAAAGGGATAAAGATTGATAGAGACCTGTAGATGTTGGTGGTCAAGGTCATTTATATATGGAAATGGTTTATGTTATTTAGCCTCCTTATTAGGGTAGACTGATTTTTGGTAACAAATGGACTTAAAATGTCTTAGGTTCAACACAGTTGGCATTGATATCTGCTCTACTAATGGTCCTGGGCACCATTCAGGCAGGTAGGGTAGCACTGCGCTATGTAGTTGCTCAAAGACCCTGGACTTATTCAACACTGTAGCTCCATCATACCATAGAATGGGGGTCTTCTCAGCCTTCACATTGTTTATTTGAGGGGCTGTCTTGTGCTCATGGGATGTTTAGTAGTATCTCTGGTCTCTAATCACTAGAAACCAGTCGCACTTTCCCTGTTACCCCTTGTGACAATCAAAAATGTCTCTAGTCAATGTTAGATGTTCTTGAGTAGACAAAATATTCACTGCTCAAGGGCCTTGTTGCCATTTGTCTTCAGCAAGTAGAGGTGAAAGTCACAGCACAGAGAAGGCAAACTCCTTCTCTTTAAGTTCAGGTTCAGAAATGAGAGGCATCTCTTCCACTTTTCTTTCGGAGAGACCTAAGTTATGTAGCCACATCTAAGTTCAAGGAGGGGCTGGGAAATAGGATCTAATCATGTGCCCAGGACCAGGCGCACGGTCAACCCTTTCTGGATGTTGTGATAGGAAAGAGTGTAGCCATCTTCCAGCTGCTTGTCTGCAGAAATGAGTCTCTACTGATCAGGGGGATGCCTTCCTTATCCTGTACCTTGGCCTTCACATTCTTGATGATGTCACTGTGCTCCACCTTCAGGGTGACGATCTTGCTGGTCAGTTTTCACAAAGATTTGCATTTTGATCTGTGAGCAAATGTGAAGATACTATGAGAATTCAATCACGCATAGTCATCTCCAAGGCAATGCACCACCACTTGACCATGCCAGTCATCTCTTTTGTTCTTATGAAAGGAAAATCTACCAGATTTTGATGGATTACTAGTGGTCCCTGCCACACATTTCAATGAATTAAAAGTTATAATTTTCTTATAGTTCAAGAATCGATGAACTCTCACTGTCAGCTTGTTATACCTGTGGAAAAAACTGTCTTGTCCTTGGAGCAGCTTCTGCTTCTGTTTCTTCTCAGAGTTCAGTGCAGAGTCACCTGTAGGCTACAGGCTTACAGAAAGTCACTGCAGTCCTGAGACAGCTCTCGAAAGTGAATAATTATGGCACTTTCACATTGATTACAATTTTACTTTGGTTTTGGGCTTCCCAGGTGGCGCTAGTGGTAAAGAACCCGCCTGCCAGTGAAGGAGATGTAAGAGATATGGGTTTGATCTCTGGGTCAGGAAGGTTCACTGGAGGAAGGCCTGGCAACCCACTTCAGTATTCTTGCCTGGACAATCCCTTGGGCAGAGGAGCCTGGGGGGTTACAGTCCATAGGATTGCAAAGAGGTGGAAATGACTGAAACGACTTGCACAGCACAGCATGTCTGGTTTTAACTACTGCCTTCTAAAGGTATGTTGAGAAGACACTACTAGCCTAGAGGAAAACAGCAAAAACCATTTCAGAAAAAGGAAATAGGCTCTCCAAAGCAGATGAAAGATCTTTGGGTATTTAGCTAGTAAATATCTTTTGCTATATAAAGGAGTTTTAGTTTTTTAAAGGTGAGGATGTAACATTATTTCCCATGTAAAACTAAACTATAACACTTATGTTACTATTAGAGTGGATATTAATTTATTTATTTTGGCTGTGCTGGGTCTGCGCTGCTGCACGCTCCTTTTCTCTAGTTTCGGGGAGCAGGGGCTACTCTCTAGTTGCAGTGCTTGGGCTTCTCGTTGTGCTAGCTTCTCTTGTTGTGGAGCACAGGCTCTAGGGCAGGCAGGCTTCAGGAGTTGTGGTTTTTCGGCTCTAGAGCACAGGCTCAATGGTTGGAGCACACAGGCTTAGCTTCTCCATGGCATCTGGGATCTTTGGGACCAGGTATTGAACCTGTGACTCCTGCATTGGCAGGCAGTGTTTACCACTGAGCCGTCAGGGAGGCTCCCTAGAGTGGATACTTTTAAAAATTAAGTTTGAATGAAAAATTTACATATTGTGGCAATAAAAACTTGAGTGGATTATCTCTGAGAAAAAATGGTGAAAGCAGAAGAAGAAGAAAAAGAAGAGGTGGGTAGGGGGCACAGAGAAGAGAGAGAAATATAGCACACATATTGTGACTTGTATTTGAGTTAAGCTAATATCTCCATTCTGACCGTGGTAATCACTCCAGGAAATTAGTGCCTTTGAGAAAAGAGGTGCTGGCTAGCCCTAACTATCCTGAGGGATTTAATATAGTTCCTATGCTTTCCAGTTAGGTTACTTGGAACAAGATTTCTCCTTATTCCTGTCCAGAAATATGTATATAGTTTTTTCTTTTGGCATCAGTGGAATCTTCTCATTCTGGGTATTTTTGTCAGGTAAGTAATAGAATGTACTTTTAACTAAACAGTTGGTGTCTTTTTAATATTAAAGACTTAAATTGTGGCTAAAGTGATTTCATTGTACATTTCCAAAGATAGATTTCAAATCACACATGCTCATATAGTCATGCGCCGGAACTTCAAAATCCACCTCTATTCCATTTTTAACTTAAAATGTTCTCTTTGGCAATTTGCATGCTCTAGAAGCCTACTTCCTAGATCTGCTCTTTCATCTGGAACTAAAATTCTTATTAAGAAACTGTGCCACAGACCCACCATTGGAAAACATCCCTCTTTAGGGCGTAACTTGGCACTTAGAGACTCCTGCAGAGCAACAGGATGTGACAATTTAGGGCAAGAAAACAATGGTATATATTGTACTACAATAGAGTCTGACATGCTAGAAGCAATTTGAAGGGGCCAAATGTAACTTGCTAAGGCACTTGGTCTCTGAGAAGTCAGCACTGATTTTCCTGATACACTGGTAGTGTGTTTATTAATAAATAAAGCAAGAAATGAAGATGCTGAATTTTTCCTTTACTTTAAAATGTAGCAACTGGTTAGAGTTTTCAATTTTTTAACTTGTAGAAGAAGAACAGACCCAAGTTAGTCTATGCTTATAGAATATACATGTCAGTGGGTTAGCTTATGACCCAGAATGTTAATTATCCAATGATTCTGAAAGCAAACCAGGCTCTTCATTGAATGAAGGAAACGCATGGGGAAAATGTCTTCCTAATGGTGAGAATATATGAAAAAAAGCACAGAGTTACAGTGATTGCTTATAGTCTCTCCATTTCCCATAACACATATTTCAAACCTTTTCACTTATTTCAAGATCTCAGCCTGTGTTCTCTGCTTTGCCCAACTCTATTTCCTCTACAAATTATATCAGACACTCCATCTCTAGCTCCCTCAATTTTGCACTCTTGAAATTTGTGTGAACTTTCCTCCTGCTCTTTCTTGACTCTGAAAACCAATGTTCTCCCCCCTCCCCCTTAATTGTATCTTCAATGCCATATTGAGTGCATCTGCCAGGGCACTGGCACTTTTACCTTCTGTTTTCAGTCATTTTCCCTCAAACTTCTTCAAGCTAAAAGTGAAAGTGAAGGTTACTCACTCATGTCTGACTCTTTCAGACCCCATGGACTATACAGTCCGTGAAATTCTCCGGGCCGGAATACTGGAGTGGGTAGCCTTTCGCCTCTCCAAGGGATCTTCCCAACCCAGGGATCGAACCCAGGTCTCCCGCATTGCGGGCGGATTCTTTACCAGGTGAGCCACAAGGGAAGCCCAAGAATACTGGTGTGGGCAGCCTATCCTTTCTCTAGTGGATCTTCCTGGCCCAGGAATGGAACCGGAGTCTCCTGCATTGCAGGCGGATTCTTTACCAACTGAGCTATGAAGGAACCCACTTTGTCTTTTTTCTCACTCTTTTCTTGAAGTTTTCAGCCTCCAGTACCTCATCATTCAAACATTCTTTACTTTTCTGCAAATAAAGTTTCACAGGGTACCATCCTATGTTTTTCTGGAGAAGGCAATGGCACCCCACTCCGGTACTCTTGCCTGGAGAATCCCATGGATGGAGGAGCCTGGTAGGCTGCAGTCCATGGGGTCGCTATGAGTCGGACACCACTGAGTGACTTCACTTTCACTTTTCACTTTCGTGCATTGGAGAAGGAAATGGCAACCCACTCCAGTGTTCTTGCCTGGAGAATCCCAGGGACGGGGGAGCCTGGTGGGCTGCCGTCTATGGGGTCGCACAGGTTGGACACAACTGAAGCCACTTAGCAACAGCAGCAGCAGCATCCTAGGTTTTTCACATACCTGTTAACTATTCTGTTTCGTCCATTTTCTTCTTCTTCCAAAAGCAGATGTTTTCCAAGGTTTAGTCCTTAATCATCACCAGTCTCCTTACTTCATATTGGCAATAATCTGGTACACTCAACTCTTACCGCAAGGTGCATCATTAGTAACAGTGTTATTGCCACACTTTATATCTTACTGAAGATTCTGCCCTATGCTGTCAGCTGCCTGCTGCAAATCTCTAAATAGAGCATGTTTCAAACAAAAATGCAATTTCTTCTCTATCTTCCCAAACTTCTCATATTCTTGACACCCTCAGTTTCTATATGCAATCATTTGCTAAGCTCTCAATAGTTTCACTGCCTCTCTCCCATCATCTTCTTCCACTCTTGGTGCATTTTTAATTAAAATTGGAACTATTTTACTAGTTTGCTAAATTATCTTTCTACCTTCTGTATTCTTTTCCTTCTAATTTAATTTTTTACTCTAATCAAATTAGATCCCTAAATTATTGTTTCACATTAAAAGTTCTGATGGACTTTTGTTACACAATGAGAGTAACTGAAAACCCTTTAGCTTGGCATCAAAGTTGTCCTTTCTTGCTGGAGTGGGCGAGAATAATACTTCCTAAGTGTCCTTGGGAGATTAACTGACCCACCATGAAATCAGGAAAACAAAATGAGTTGCCTGGAAGTATTTGCTCTCTTCATTTATATGCCATGTTTGTCATAATTCTACTTTGAAATACTTAATGAAACCTCTGGTTATAGTTTCATTTACAATTGATGTCAGTTTGGTAGAAATCTTCACTGTTTATCAGCATAGTTGGCAAGTTTTCTTATTATTTGCCCTCAACCACAGCTGTATTTTATTGCTATGGTAACTATTTGAATTCCCTTTTAAGTATAAAAGCAGAATATCCTTTGCTCTAGTGGGATGGTTGTCTTCATGCAAAATGAAAACTATAGCTGAGATGATTATTTTTTTTCCAGGAGAATTAACAATGAGAAAGTCATAGATTACAATCAGCTAATTTTTCTGCAAGTTATAATAAATTATGGTTTTGTTAACTGCCATATTGGATTTAATAATCTGCTAATTCAAAAGATAGAAAATGTTTATAGACACATACAGCCTTTACTCCTTGTTTATTTAGAAAACAAGTGCCTATGAAGTTTGCTTAGAAAAGACAACAATCACTGTTACTTCAACAGGTTGTGCACTCCCTTACCCACTAACTTTCCTAACCAGACAAACTAGAAATATAACCAGGAAAGGAAGGCTTTTCTAAACCAATTTCCATGAAGTAGGTAATTCAGTATGCTTTTTGGTCAATGGGTTGGAATATTTGCCTCGAGCCGTCACTCTTTGAAAATGTACTTGTCCCAGACAAGGTTACTGATGTCACAGCGAGGAGTTCACATCCTGGGAGAGGTTTACTGTTGAAGCGGAGGTGTATCTGATTCAGCCCCGAGGCAGAAAAACTGGCCAAAGCAGTTTTTCCCCCTTCCCTTTTATAGAGTGTGTGATTTATGCAACAGCCCTGGCTTGGCAAATAGGGAAGTGTCAGAGCTAAATCAGCTTTACTCTAAGGGCACAGAGTGCCTGTGTTTCTTAACTCAGTGATACCCAAACCCAGGACCATTTTGCTTCAAGTGGAATACACACACAGAGCAAACATTCTCAAGGTCAGTGTACATGCTCTTTAGTTTTCCACCACAAGAACCATTTTTCTTGTTCAGACAGAGGCATAGAACTCATTCATGCTTCAGAACAGTAAACTCCATGGAAAAAAATGTTCAAAACCACTTCTTTTTAAAGAGAGGGTATTACGCAATCAGTATTTGTGGAACAATCAACTATAGGGGGTGGCAGACTAGGCTTACCTTCCTGAGCACACGGCTGGCAGTCTATTTGTGGGATGGTCAGATTCCTATGGCACAAGGAAGTGAAAAATTGAAGCATGTAACTATATACTTCAAGCAATATTCCATGACTTCCTTCAGTTACAGTGTTTCAAGCAGTAGTAGGGTTGAGGACTTAGTCATTTAGATTAAATTTTCTTTTGGTGGATTAAGTAACAGTTGGATGATGTGCTTTTTTGGGGGGTGTGTGTGTCTATCATTGTTATTGTTATTATTATTTTGCAGTTCAATAGAGCTTGTTTTTGTGTAAACAGGTTCGGGCGACTTGATCAAGGAGACCTGAATTGTCCAGATGCCTGTTGCTGAATGGAGCGGTGTGGATTTTTCGTTTTATAATTGTGACTGTTAGAGACAGTCACAATTACCAATGGATAGGTCTTTTATAGCACAGGTTTGGGAAAAACCCCTGGGTTCCCCTCCACTTCTCAGTAATGAATGCTGCCCTATTGTTTTCCTTTCAGGTTGTGATGCTTCTCATCTCCTACCTTTCCCCACTTTGTTTTATGTAAATTTTGCATGGATAATGGAATGAAATGGTTTCCATGGAGCTGACCAAATATAGGTCATAATGTAAGGAACTCTTCCCCTCTTGAAGTACACAGGTGAATTTGCATATAATTTTAATTATTCGATTTTATAAGTAAGACTGAAACCGTGAACAAGTTGAGCTTCCAGTGAGTTAAACTTTCACTTTTGCCCATAAAATATGTATGTACAGGTATAATAAAAAAGGGCTTCCTAGGTGGTGCGATGTTAAAGAATCCACCTGTTAATGCAGAAGACACAGGGGACGTGGGTTTGATCCCTCGGTTGGGAAGATCCCCTGGAGAAGGAAATGACAACCCACTCCAGTATCTTGCCTAGGAAATCCCATGGACAGAGGAGCCTGGTGGGCTATAGTCCATGGTCGCAGAGAGTTAGACACGACTGAGCACTACTCACACACAGGTATAATAAAAACTCAAACTACACAAAACAAGTAGAAGCTAGTAGAGGGAGAATTCAGATGGGAAATCTATATTTTTAAACCTGTTTTTTAGTACCCACTAGCTGAGTGACTTTTTACTCAGGTTTACCTTTTAGTGCATCAGTTTGAAACCTTTAAGCCTCCCATACATCTAGGTTACTCTCCTTCATTTATTTACACATTAATTCATTCATTCAGTAAATACATAAGCTTTGAATCCACACAGACCTGAAGTTGAATTCTAGTTCCACTCCATACTAACTTTTATTTAGGAAGAAAGTTAGTGAACCTTGCTGAATATTAATTTCTTCATGGGTGAAGATGGGATGATTATACAACCTTACAAGGTTGCTGTGATGCAGAAAGATATGCACATAAACTACTTGATATGAGGCCTGGTGCATGATGGGTGCTATATTGGCTCTGGGCAGGTGACTTTCAGACCTCCAGCTTCAGGGAGTATGACCAACCAAGGACATCAATTTCTGCGATCTGAAATCTACCAAAGCACTGGCAACCAAGGCTTGTGTAGGCTGTTCCTAGCAGGTGACTGGGTGCATCAGGGAAAAGTCATGAAGGTTCATTCCTGGAAGACAGGGGCCTCCTCAGCATGGTCACTTTGGCTCAAGGACAAGGCTTGATGGCCTTGTCCTGGCTGAGCCTTCCTTACTCTGCAGGGCAGTCTAAGACTCTTCCTTGCTTCCTTCTCTTTCACTTGTATTGTGGTCTGAAGGCTCTCCCAGCCTTTCCTGGCTCCCTCCTCATGTTCTCCACAGATGTTTCTCCTAATAAAATCCTTGCATCTTGGTGTCTGCTTCTTGGAGAACTCATTGAATACAGATGTTCATTAATAATAGTTGTTTCAAAGACTATATTTATTACCTATTTGTGAAAAGCACTTTCTGGATTTAGTGCATGATGGAAAGCTGAAAAAGCATATTATTTCAAAGACATGGGAGCATGATACTGATGTATGGTATCATAAGACCAAAAGATACAATATTGAAGACTTTTACCCCTTAGATAAAAAGTGTCATAAGAATTAATGATTGACAAAATAAAATTAAAGGGCACCTTTTAAAATAATATCATTTAGAAGTGTAATGCCAATGCATCTCTAGTCTCCTAATACAACTTTTCTCTAGCATAATTCTTCAGGCAAATGTTTGTGAAGGAAATTTGCAATGAGAGAGTTACAACAGGGGTTTAATTTACTCTAACATATCCTATGCATTTTGATCACTTCAGTCGCTCAATCGTGTCTGACTATTTGCAACCCCATGGATTGCAGCACACCAGACTTCCCTGTCCATCACCAACTCCCAGAGCTTGCTCAAATTCATGTCCATCAAGTTGGTGATGCCATCCAACCATCTCATCCTCTGTTATCCTCTTCTCCTTCTGCTTTCAATCTTTCCTAGCATCAGGGTCTTTTCCAAGGAGTCTGTTCTTTGTATCAGGTGGCAAAAGAATTGGAGTTTCAACTTCAGCATCCATCCTTCCAATGAATATTCAGGAGTGATTTCCTTTTGGATTGATTGGTTTGATCACATGCAGTCCGAGGAACTCTCAAGAGTCTTCGCCAACACCACAGTTCAAAAGCATCAATTCTTCGGTGCTCAGCTTTCTTTATGGTCCAACTCTCACATCCATACACGACTACTGGAAAAATCATAGCTTTGACTAGACAGACCTTTGTCGGCAAAGTAATGTCTCTGTTTTTTAATATGCTGTCTAGGGTGGTCACAGCTTTTCTTCCAAGGAGCAAGAGTCTTTTAATTTCACGGCTGCAGTCACCATCTGCAGTGATTTTGGAGCCCAAGAAAATAAAGTCTCTCACTGTTTCCATTGTTTCCCCATCTATTTGCCATGAAGTGATGGGGCCAGATGCCATGATCTTAGTTTTCTGAATGTTGAGTTTTAAGTCAACTTTTTCACTCTCCTCTTTCACTTTGATCAAGAGGCTCTTTAGTTCTTCATTTTCTGCCATAAGGGTGGTGTCATCTGTGTTTTGATAATCATTTTTCATTTTGATAATCATAGTGATATCAGAGCTATGAGAAGGTTATTTGTGGAAAGAGAAAGAGGATTGGATTAAACTGATTTCTCCTATTTACTGTGACCTTGGGTCATCTGTAGGATCCTTATACTTTTTATTTGTCAAGTTAAGTTTGAACTAGAAGAGCAAAAAGACCTGTAACCTCTGAACTTCTGAGTTTGAAAGTTCTACATCCTTTCAGATAGATTGATAGGGTGGTGATTACAATAACAAGATATCTCATTTTCAGTAACTAAACTAACCATCTCCATTGCTCAACTTTGGAGAGGGGTTTCTGGAAGGAAAGCTATCTTTCCTCTTTCTGTTCTTGCTATCTTACCAAAGGAAAAGTTATGAACATATGTTTATGTATATGGCCATGGGTTTGTATATATTTTGTGGAAATTAGTTTTTAGTTTAAGAGAAAAGAATCATTGCATACTGCTCTTAAGCTTTGGTGATGCTTTAATTTTTTTATTAAACTATAGTTGATTTACAATATTGTTTTAATTTCAGGTACACAGTGAAGTCAGCAAAGTGATTCAGTTATATATATATATATATACATATATATATATATACATACATATATACATATATATATATATACACACACACACACACATAGATATAAGTATATTTTCAGATTATTTTCCATTGGAGCTTATTACAAGATATTGACTATAGTTCCTTGTGCTATATGGTAAATTCTTGTTGTTTATCTTTTTATAAATAGTGGTGTGTGTATCTGTCAACCTTAAAATTCTAATTTATCCTTCCCCTCCTATTTCCTGTTTCATAACTGTAAGTTTCTTTCTTTTTTTTTTTGTAAGTTTCTTTCTATATCTGTGAAACTGTTTCTCTTTTGTAAATTCATTTGTGTTGTTTTAAAAATTTCATATGTAAGTGATATCATACAATATTTCTCTTTGACTTGCTTTACTTAGTATGATAATCTTTTGGTCTATCTGTGATGTTTTAAATTTTAAGAATTATTTTAAGAAAACTTATAGAGCACTGTAGACTTAACCCATTAATTTTCACTCCTCCAGGCAATGTAAGAGGGAAGCTTATGCTATTATTACAATTTTATAGGTTAGGACCTTAAGAAATCCAAAGTTTAGTGGCTTTTTCAGCTTCAGAAATAGACCTGATACATGCTGATACCCAATTTCCATTTGACTCTACAGATATTTCCTGTAATTGAGGAAAATTGTATTAACAAGTCCAAATATCTTAAATTTTTGCCTTTCATCACAACTCTGTATACCAGAAAAGGTTATTAGTAGCTTGACTGTGTAATACACATACTAAAGGGGCAGATTAATAAGAATTATCATCCTTGATGTAAAATAATTCAGTTGTTTCAATCAACAATGATTATTCTTTTTAAGCATCAAAGTTTATAAATAGACTTTTAGTAAATTCATATTTGTAGCATAAACTTTCCAATTTTCATAAGTTTTCTATCTTTCCTTGCAACTCCAAGGTAATACTGTACATCAAACCTGAGACTGCTCTTGGTACTTTGGTTACTGAAGAGAGTGAGGACTGTTGAGTCCGAGACTTGAGTATATTTCAGCCTCATCTTCCCTATTCCCCCTCTGACCACAACTTAAGGCCCTAGACTGACTGTCTGCTTCTGTCTTCCCTCATCATCTTTATAGACTATATTTGGTATACAAAAAAGTATCCAATTTTTTTACACTAAGTATTAACCTTTTGTATCCCCCAAGTTCTCCTCCTACTTTTGCTGGCCATGCAGTCATACAAAGTATCTACAGGTTGACCTTAACCCCACAGCACTTACCTTTAGGAGAATCTTCCTCTCAACAAATCTTTTGTGTAAACCTGAGTTCTTCTTAAATATGTCATTAAAAGTTTTTTCTTCTCCCAATGAATATATAAAACCAGAACTACCTCTCAAGTACTATCAGCCTAATTCTGGAATGAAATTATGTCCCTTATTCTTTAAGCCTATAATATCATTTCAGAACTTTTGTACATATCTCCCCTAAAGTTCTTAGCTCTTATATTTACCTTAAACTTTCTAGCATCGTTGTTGTCATGCTCAACAAACCCCTAGACTTTTGTCCCATAAATATGGAAGCAGAAAAGTGATGTCTGTACTTTCTCAATTTTATGTTTCCTTCTATAAATTTTTCTTAAACCTGTGTCAACTGCTCTTACTTGAATCTGTGTGAGATGAGGTCTGGTTTTGAGCAAAATTGCACTAGTTATTCTAAGTTTAATGTCTAAACACTTACTGGTGTTACACATGACTTTGGGGGCTCTGCTGTCGGAAGGGGGAAGGCTTCTTAAGTGAAGAAGTAAAGATGTCTGGACATTTATTCACGTTACAGACTTGACATCTTTCTCTGAATATACACAGATCCGCTTTGGGGTATTCTGGGGGAAAGGAATCTTCCATGGCCAGATCATTTTAGGAAGTGCTGCATGTTTGAACTCTTCATGTCTTTGTTCTTCAGGTGGAGCTTCTCCTAAATCTTGATCAGAAAAAATTGTCCATAGCCTGTTTTCTACAATTTGGAGAGAGAAGTTCCCATGGGCTCTTTCTGTAAAAATGTCTTTATAGCTTTTCTAAGATGTTTTCTAAGGCTTTTTTCTAAGTTATTTCAGTATCTTAGAAAATTTGTTGGCCAGAAATTCTAACATCTAATCTAAACATCTCTTGTTTTAGAATCTATTGCTGACTCCAATTTGCCACTGATTAAATGCATCTTTATGTAACTGTGTGATACATTGACATATATTAAGTGAAGTGAAGTGAAAATCGCTCACTCATGTCCGACTCTTTGTGACCCCATGGACTATATGGTCCATGGAATTCTCCAGGACAGAATACTAGAGTGGATAGCCTTTCCCTTCTCCAGGGGATCTTCCCAACCCAGGGATCGAACCCAGGTCTCCCGCATTGCAGGCAGATTCTTTACCAGCTGAGACACAAAGGAAGTCCAAGAATACTGGAGTGGGTAGCCTATCCCTTCTCCAGTGGATCCTCCTGACCCAGGAATCGAACTGGGGTCTTCTGCATTGCAGGTGGATTGTCTACCAAATGAGCTATGAGGGAAGCCCTGTGAGAGTAATAGTAGTATTTCTTTTAAATACATTGATGTGAACCAAATAAGAAGTAAAATATTTTTGTTGTATATAGAGTTGCCTGGATAATAGGAAAGACCCTATCAGTGTGGCAGTTCTTAATCTTGGCTGTATTAATATAAGAGAATTACTTAGAGTGCTTCAAAAGAATTGTGATGCCCTGGTGTTACCCCAAACTAATTAAATCAGTCTCTGAGAAGTTGGGAGTATAAGGGGACCCAGGCATCAGCATTAAAATTCGTCAAGAATTCTAATGTGCAGCCAGAGCTGAGAGCCACTAGTTAGAAAAATATGAACTTAGCTCTAATGATTTTCTTTATGAGTGTAAGTTGGTGCCAAATATTTCTGCTAGCAGGGCATCTCTTGAGGAACAGCTATGGGCTCCTGGTACTTCAGTTCCACAAGACACACCTTGGGGTATGAAATGACCTATGTATGCTGCCGAAGAACTGACCTGACCAGTTAGTTAAGGCAATTCGTGGGCAAACAGAAATCTGTGATTACCCCAAGGGAACTGTTTTCTAGCTTCAGGTTCCCAGGAATGGAGTGAAATCAGTTTGGACTCCCACAAGTTTTAGTGTCAGAACAGAGTCAAGAGAAAAGAATCTGTAGGTCAGTTCCTCCCCTTCTTATGCAATCCTGCAGATATCTCTTTCTATAACCCCAGGGTCCAGGACATCTTGTATTTCTCAAGGAGCCTCTGTGGCAGTTAAGTTTGACCAACATCAGTTGGTCAGTTGGTCAGGTGTGGCCAATATAAATTATTAACAATATAATGAGTTTACATGCAAAAAAAAAAAAAAAGGAAAAAGCCAAACCAAACCAAAACTTTCGCAATTCATTAACACCTGAGTAGTATACATTTGGATGAATAAGAAGGAGGTTAGTTCACATCAGAATCACTCCTTGTAAAATTATTGCCTTTCCCTTCCCCTATGCTGTTGATTCCTTTCTCAGGGCCAGAGCTTGGTTTTGAACCGTGGGTCCTGCCTATTTTAGTCTGGTCACTGGGGCCTGTCAGTGTCCTGTACTCCCCATGCTCCCAAAGGCAAACATCTAGGTCACAAGGCAGAGGGGACTGAATGGTGAGATAAGATTTTGATCTCAGTCCCCAGGAAGGCTGGTTGTCCTTGCAGTGGCAGATGCCAGAGGGCAGACTCCTCTGAGACCTCAGAAAACAGTGAAAGTGAAAGTTGCTCAGTCATGTCCGACTCTTTGCAACCCCGTGGACTATACAGTCTATGGAATTCTCCAGGCCAGAATACTGGAGTGGGTAGCCTTTCCTTTCTCCAGGGAATCTTCCCAACCTAGGGATTGAACCGAGGTCTCCTGCATTGCAGGCAGATTCTTTACCAGCTGAGCCACAAGGGTACCTCAGTGTTTACTACAAATATGATCTCTTTCTATGTGTCCCATGACATGAAACAGTTTGGAAGAAGTATGTTTTCATGTCCAAAACTGTATTATTTTCCACATAGTAAATTCTATTTATTAGAAAACAAATCTCTATATTTTATTTTATTTTATCATTTAAACCTTGACATGCATGGGCCCATAATGAGACTTGATTTCCATGAAGGAGTTCCTTTCCAACAGGTCTCAGGAAACTTATGTTTCTAAAAATCGTGAATCTGTTACTGACCCTTTCCAGTTGGACCCCCAACAAAAGGTCCTGCTGCCCAGTGTCACTCATGCCAACAGAAGGAGACAGAGTTCAGTTGAGAAACAAAGGAAGGAGACAGAGTTCGATTCTTTCACCAAAGAATGGAGAGGTGGGAGCTCCTTCTCTAGATAGGTGCTCTCCCTGGGCTGTTTTTAGGGTTCTGGCCAGCGGGAAAGGTGGTGGGGTGCTCACTGGTTTGTGCAGGTGCAGTTGTGCCAGTCTCGGCTGGGCACCACATCACAGTGCTGGTGGCCCACTGCTGTCATCGGGAATTAAGGTGTTATGAGCAGCGCCTCTGCACATGGTCCAGTGAGCTGAGGTGATGCGAGCAGCCATTTGGCACCAAGAACTCTGTTGTGAAGGACCAGGTGTGAGACCTCTTCACGTGCGCCCCCCCAGGAAGAAGTGTGGCTAGACTAAGCACAGAGGGGAAAAAAATGTTAGACTTCATTTTATTACCCAGATTCCATTTTTATTTCCCAGGAATTGTTAATGGACTTTTCCAGGACAAATCCTCAGAAAAAATCAGTTTGGAATACAGGAAAATGAGAAAAAGCATTATAACTTTTCCATGAGAATGACAGCTTAATAATCAAGAAGCTTCTTGGTTTGAAGGAATCCACTGCAAGAGCAGGAAATACTGATATGGGAAATGAAGGCTTCAGCAACTAACTTGGAACAAGGAGGAGCAAAGTAGTCACCATTTCATCAGTCTTACTTGTAGTTGTTGCCCAGTTATAAGTGTGTGTTTGTTGCTCTATTGCTGACATAAGATTTTTTTTGCAAATAAAACAAATATTAATAAGCTTGTGCACAGAGTATATTTTATACAATTTCTATGTGTGCTTGCTGGGATAATAAGCTTTGGAAGAAAAGAACTTTTTAAATTGGAAATTTTGAAGTATGAGTCTACGTAGTGCTAATTTTGCTGCATGATTCAAGTGTTACCTTATTTGATTACTACCCAATAATGTGCCTGGAGTTTTCCAGTGTTTGAATATTCGATGAAGACTACAGTTTTTTGAAAATACTTTGATAGAAAAAATACAAAGAAGAAGTGCATTCAACACTCAAGACAATTTAAAAACAAATCTAAAATTATATTAGCAAAATAGTATTAATTTCAAGAGCAAAACCAAACTCAGAGCAAGCAGACATATCAGACAAAATATTTTCAATTGTTCATATGAAGCAATTTGCACCCAAACACCTAGCTTGAATATGTTTTTGAATGCATTCTGAGCAAAGCAAAATGAAAGGAACTTTTCAACATCTGGAATATTTGTCATAGAACAAAGGTTAAGACTATTTGATAGGATCATTAATGCTTTATGTGCTTAAAATTTCATTTAAAGTATAACAGCTTTTAAATATTACATCTTTATGGTATTATCTTTTAATTTTTAGGATGATTTTTAATTTGCTTTTTTGTACTGATTCCTTCTAATGTTTTCAATTATCAAATGTTTCTATCATGTAGAGATTTTTTTTATGAATTATAAATATATATTGCTTCTAATATTAACAAATCATGAGTTTATTATTTATTCTTTGCTGTTTTACCAAAAAACCTGTGAAAGTTTAATAGAAAAATCTCTATCAGAAAAATGATTTGCTGTGTATTATTATGGTCATTCATTTTTATTTAAAAATATAAAATGTTACAAGCAATGCAGAATGCTTTGATTCCGGGAATTCCAGAGAGTTTCTTGTGTCCTAATTATGAAGATTAATATTAGGAATCCACAAGGCTAAAATATAAACCAGAGATATGCTGGGGGCCAGTATCAGGGAAAGAGATCAACATGAAGCCTGGAGGCAGGAGAGGAGTTGGAGGGTTAAGCCAAGTTCAATTACAGGGTGTCAGGACAAAAGACACTAGGAGCAGAATGGCATGGGTACCAGAATTGGAATCCTGAAGACAGATCAAAGTCAGGAAACATCAGAGGCAAATGAGGGGGCAGAAGAAGGGGAGTTAAAAAGGAAACTAATTCCAGGGGTCAACATCTTCTGGAATCAAGATTGCTTTAAAATGGTTGAGCATGGATCTCTGTGGTCCTTGAGGCAAGAGATTTTAAAGGAACAGCTTATTGTCAAGTGTTGCCTCCTTCAGAGTTTCAGGATTTAAGAATGTATGTTTGATAAATTCTCCTTTTGGTAATAGACCAGTGGGAAACCGTGATAGGGAAGAAATTTATTTCTGTAATCAGAACTTTTCTTATACTTCTATGGGTTATGTATGCATAACTCATGTTCCCTTTTCCTAATTTATAAGCTGAAGACTTGGGGGGTGGGGCACAGGAAGATAGAGAAGAGAAAGGGCTGCGGGGACAGAGGAGATATGTAGAAGAGGAGTCGTTTGTTAATCTAGGGAGGGGAGAGAGTTGAGGCTTTTATTACCCCTTTCTTAGCATAGGAGAGGGAAGGGAAGTATTCTTCATCCAAGTTAAACGAGAGACCTTCAATATAATTATTTGTAGAAATTGATGGTCCCTGCAAGAAACAAAGAGTGACATCCTGGTCTTTATTTAGACTTCTGCTAATCTGATCTCTGTGACTACTTGGGCAGGAGAAGAGAGCTAGAGAGAAATGTCAGGCAGAGAGAAGAGAAGCGCAGAAACTGCAGCTTGGTGTGGCACTGACATGGTTTGTTCCTATGGGTTCCTGCAGTCTGTACAGAGTGGCCAGACCTGATACAGTCAGCTGAAAACCCACCTAAGAGGACTGGATGAACGATCCTGCTGCAAGAAGCAAGGAGGAAGGTCTATTACCAAAAGGAGTTAGAAGGGACTGAGTCAGAACAAGCTCCACATCAGGTATTGTTGAAGTAGGGATGGGCTGCACCCCAGCTATCCAGGGAGCACGAGGTTTGTACACAGGCCATTCATAAAGCTTCATGTAGCAAAATCAGCAGCATTGAGTCCAGTTGCCCATCTAGGGTCTTTCCTCTTTCAAAAAATATTTCTCCTAGGTAGTCATAATCTGTGGATATTTCATTGTCACTTCAGCTGTATCAGTTGCTCTGATCTTTTGCAGTTCTTTTACTACGCCACATTCCCTTTTGTTTCTGGACTCTTACATATGCTGTTCCATCTGCTCAAAACACCTTTCCTCCTGCTCAATGACTTGTTGACTCCTATTAATTCTTTCAAATGTTCAGCTTAATGTTGCTTCTTTAGGGAAATCTTCCTTGAATCCCCAGTGGTTTTGTCCTCTCTAATGTGCTTTCTTATTCTGAAATTCTCCCTTCTAAAAATATTTCAGGAATCAAATCTATCTTATTCAAAATTGTACTCCAGAACCAACCACTGAGCTTAGTGGCATAGGGATAAATAATGTATATTCCTTGTCTGAACAAATGAAGGGAAGTAACTATAGCCACCACTGGAAGAATGAAGAAAGTAGACTTATATTGTGCATAGCATCAGTTGTGGACTATAGGACTATAGATTTATACTTTGGAAGCATTACTATGGTCAAATAAAAAGTTAGTCTTGTCTCTAGCCATTTACCCACAGGCAGTCACGATTCATATATTAACACTGACAATATTGATTTTGACCATCTTATTATTTTTGGCATGGCTCAGGGTTAGGTAAGCAGCTGTGGTTGTACCCAGGTAGGCCTTTCACAGAGATGGAGCTGGTGTGATTTGCATGAGGTGGTCTGAAGAATCTTTTTTTTTTTTTTTTTTAATATTTATTCCTCTGCTCTGGCTCTTAGCTGTGGCATGTGGGATCTTCAGTTGTGACATGCGAGATTCAGTTCCCTGACCAGGGATTCAATGTGGGCTCCCTGCTTTGAGAGCATGGAGTCTTAGCCACTGGACCACCAGGGAAACCCCTGAAGAATCTTGAGGTATCACTTAACTTAAAGATTGCTACCCTACTCGCCTATACGGTGCCAGAATTCCCATAATGATATTAAATACTCCTTTGAAAGTGAAGGTACACTAAGAAGAGATGCATTCTGGGAGTGTGAAGATGAATACGGATGATGAAACAGCTCTCCTTTGGTCACCTTGGGTTCACATGTCTGTTGTCTTCTATTGAAGGTCTATATCTCCTCCTCCAGTCAGGTATGTCTTGCTTGGTGACTACAAAAGGGGACCGGAGAAGCACTTGGGGAGTCCTTAGCCTTGTTGGCGGGAAAGGAGGAGCATCACACAGCTCATTTCCAAGTTTCCTATTAGCTTTGGCAACCCATGGTTTCATCTAAAATAAGGCTTTTTTTTTTTGGTAATGAAACAGCACTGGACTAGGAGTTAAAGGATCAGGTGTTTTGTGTTAACAATCTCAGACGTCAGTTAAGTTCTCCGAGTTTCAGTTTCTTCCTCTGGAAATTAAGTGTTATAATTTATGATCTGTTAGGCCTTTCCCAACCTTAACATTTAATAAATATTGATAATTATTCTCAATAATGGAGAGTATGGAAGAATAAACTTTGAAAATTCTCTTTTGTCATAATGTAATAATTCTGTCTATTCACTAAAATGATGGGAAATAGGTAATAAATATATTAAAAGGAGAGAGACGTTTATCTAGAACTCATCCAAATATATTAAAGAAAAAATATCCTGAACGTGAATTTTTATTGAAATGTTCATCTTTCCTCCTAGGAAATTGAAGGAAGCACCAAACACTTGAGAAAGATGATCCAAATAGCAAAGTCTCTGGCAGGTTAAGGAAAGGGGGTGTGAGAACAAGATTACCTTTATGAAACACATTTAAGGGAGAAATTCTAGATGACCTTGGCTTTGGCAAAAATCTTCCCAGGCATTAAAGGTCATACGAATTTCTCCAATGTATCTGTGAATGGATTGATGTGTCACTGTATTTCTATTACTCCCTGAGTGAACCTCACAAACTCTAGGTTCTTTGCTTCCATATTATGAGTTGAAAGGGATAAGAGGGATTAAGAAAAAGTAAGATTCCCATTTACTCTTTTGTAAGAATTTCAAACCAAGTTTGCTTCCACCATGTACAAAGAGGTATTAGGTGAGGGGCTTATTCTTTGTGTGAGAAGTTGCTGCATGCTGCAGAAATCTGTGGCTGGGCTCTCAAGATGGCCTATTTAAGGCCAGAGGTCCCCTTTCTCCTGAAATTCAAAAGTCTGGCTGTAGGAGAGAAGCATGCAGGGAAGACTCCTCCATAAAAGGTGGGAGTTGGCCCCTCCTCTGAGACAGATACCATCACGGGGCAACAGGGAGTCTCAAGATCAGTGGGCTGAATTTCCTGCCTCTCTTTAGGGGCCTTCAAACTTACAAAAATTAATCCTTTTGATTGACTCTGTCACCTAATCTTGAAGATAAGCTCAGAACATTTACCAGTTTTCAGCACTGCTTACCAGGCCAAGTCTCAGCACCAAATTATGAATTTTGTCATCAGTGACCTTTCCAATCTTCCCTTTTTACCTGCCCACTTGGTAGCTCAAGTCCTCCTCCTTCCTCCTCTGTCAAAGTGTTTGGGATTGTTAAGGATTTAAAGAGATCAAATCATTCAGTCTTTTCATTTTCAGAAGAGAAAACCAAGATCTGAAGAGGTTAGATGACTTCCCTAAAAATATACTTTAAATCCTCTTGATGACTTCACTATAAGGCATCTGAGTTAGTTATCGATGTTGGGGAATCATTATTAAATGATTTCACAGGTAGGTCACAAAATCTTAATTTGGTACCTCCTATCATTTCCAGATATTCAAGTGTCAATGAGGTTGTGTTTCATGATAATTTAAATATCTTTAAATTTATAAATCATCTCCTATCTTTCATTTTTAAAACTTATTAACAAAAAGATTTTGGGATGTGAGTTATTTGCTATAATTTTGACAGTTTTAAACTATGAAAATAAAAATGGCTTCTGCTTAAGGAGTATAGATCTAATAAGAAGTAAATACAAAATAAGTTTGTGAGCTAACACTGAGAACTTAGTGATTTATGTACTATAGAATATGAACACAAGCATCAGGTGGACTTTTGAAAAATCAAGTTTACTTGCTTCTTGGGCTAAGGGTGTAGGTAAGTCTTCTCCGGGTCAGCATGCAAAGATGAACAGACTGGAAGGCAGAGGCATTTGGCCTTGAATCCTAAAGTGCTATCAGTCTTACTCAAGGCAGCTATTACCATCTTCAACACATTTTTGTAACCCTGTTTGATGCAAAACGGTTCCCACGAGGCTTCTACCTGCCAAATGAACTTTAGCTTTTCTGTAGAACCACTGACATGGGAAATCTTACAAACAGACAACCTCAGTGGAATCTTTTATCATTAACACACTGACATCACCTCGTCCTTGTTCCCACTGTAAAGGTTTCACTACCTGCTGAATTGGTCTCCTCAAATTTATTTTGTCAACTTTTCCAGGGAGAGTTATGATAGGTTTTCAGCGTGGATAAGAAATTGTTAGTCTTTTAGATAGATGATGAATCATTGGATATATTAAAATTTCCCTGTAAAATAATTTAGTGCTAAAATAAATGATCTAATTTTTGTGATGTTATTACTTTTCCTCCTAGATGTCAAGTTACCAATTTTATTAAAACAACATGAAAACATTTTCTATAAGTAGTTTAAAACATATTCTTAACATAATGAGAAATAACACTGAATAAAATATTAAACATTAGCAGAGCATGTGATTTTTAAAAATAATTTAATAAATATTTTATACTTATTTTTAATATTCCTTTTTTAAAGACCAGCATATAAATTGCTGGCTAATGTTACAATCCTTAGTAAGAGAACCAGACCACTCAGTGCTCTTGCTTTTGCCGTATTTTCTCTGAGTGTACATTTCTCTTCCCAAGTACAGTGATTTAGAAAACATAACTTCACAGAAGAACCCCTTCTACTTGCTATGCCCCTATCTGCCATTTATATCATTTAAATAATCAGGAACTCATTTTCAGAAGTCTTCTTTAATATATCCTTTTTATGGAAAGGATAATATGTGAAAAGACAAATGCATACAATGAGAATAAAAATTTTAAAACCTGTCAAAAGTGAATCGCCAGTCCAGGTTCGATGCACGATACAGGGCACTCGGGGCTGGTGCACCGGGGTGACCCGGAGGGATGGGATGGGGAGGAAGGTGGGAGGGGGGTTCTGGAAGGGCAACACATGTACACCCATGGTGGATTCTTGTCAATGTATGGCAAAACAAATACAATATTGTAAAGTTAAAAAATAGTTAAATAAACTAATTAAAAAAAAAAAACTGTCGAATAAGGTCATGGACTTTCTGCTTTAGATCCATATCTGTGAAGAAGGACTCTCACCTCTTTCCATTCTTGCCAGTAGTGATATGTTCTTGTATTACTGGTATTTATATTACTTTCCTTAAAGTCATCTTTTTATTAGGTATCTTAGACAATGTATGGAACCATGCTAGGCCTACTGCTGCGGATTAGCTGCTACACAAAAACCTTGCTGTGCACTACTGAGAGTGTGAAGACAGCATACTGTGTGCATCCATTACTGAAGATAACAGAAAGTTAGTCTTCTCTTCCACAGTGAATTGAAATGTCAATCCATGGAGAGGAGGTTTCCAAACTTGGAAGACCAAATTCTACCATCTAAGATTGGAAAAACTGAACATGTTTTCATTTCTAATTGACCTCGATGATGCCGAGTCTCCATTGAAAGGCTAATGGTGAGGCTTTCAAAAATCTTGGTTCATTTGGGAGAACAAGATGCCAGTGTGGATGAAATCAATAACTTAGACTTGTTCCTTTTTATTCAGAAACATGTGCAGTGGTACATTTAGATAAGTTCTTATGCCACAGTCCACACCCAGAACTCTAAATATGAAAGATGAGATAGGCTTAGGGACAAGGCTTCAAAATCCTGCTGTATTGCTGGCTGTGTCACGCTCATCAACCCCTCTTGTGTACTGGTGTGTGTTGGTGTGTGTGTATTTCTGTTCCTCTGAAATTAGCCTCTGTAGCATTATTTTTTGTGTAGTGCTTGGAGACATCACAAAGAAAGAAAACTAAAAACTTTAAATAATTAGAATTTGTCTTTGTATTGTATGCACATTCTAGCAATACAGAAACACTCACTATATGCAAAATGCTAAGCTAAGCCATAGGTGGGGTTCAAAATAGAATAGGATACCCTAGTCCATGGAGTTGCAAAGAGTCGAACACGACTGAGCAACTTCACTTTCACTTTCATGCATTGGAGAAGGAAATGGCAACCCACTTCAGTGTTCCTGCCTGGAGAATCCCAGGGACGGGGGAGTCGGACACGACTGAAGTGACTTAGCAGCAGCAGCTACCCCAGCCTTTGTGGGATATTATAAGCTGGGATGGTGAAATAGGTAAATCTAAAAGTATATCTTATGCAGGGTAGATCAGGCTGAACAGTCCAGTACAAGTAAGGTTCAGTGTTGAAAGCATGGGCTCTGGTTTCAGATTGTCAGGAAATTCAGTTCTTATAGCTTAACATGTATGTGATCTTGGGAAAGTTATTTAATCTCTGGAAGCCTCAGTTTCCTCATTTGAGAAATTGCAGTTAAAATGGAACCTACCTCATGGAGCTGTTGAGCAGATTAAACATGATAATTTATGTTAAAATTCCTTTTTGTTTACTATTTTATTTTATTTTTATTGAAATATGGTTGACACAGAGTATTATATTAGTTTCAAGTGTACTATACTCAATTTGACATATACACATGTTATGAAATGGTCACTGAAGTAAGTTTAGTAACCCTCTCTCCCCATACAAAGTTATTACCATATATCTAGCATATTCTTCATGCTATGTTCCATCCCCATGGCTTATTCATTTTATACCTGTACGTTTGTACCTCCTCATCCCCTTCACCTATTCACCCAAACTCCTACCCTCATCCCCCCTGGAAGCCACCCTTTTGTCCCACCCATGAGTCTGCATTCATTTCATTTTCTTTGGTTCATTTTGGTTTTTAGGTCCCATATATAAGTGAGATCATTTGGTATTTGTCTTTCTCTGTCTGAATTATTTTACTTAGTAAGACACCCTCTAGATCCATCCATGTTGTTGCAAATGACAAGATTTAATTTTTTATGGCTGGGTAATATTCCATTGTATTTTATGCCACATCTTTATCTGTTTATCTATTGATACACACTCAGGTTGCTTCCATATCTTGGCTATTGTAAATAATTACAATAATTTATGTTAAAGTTTCTTTCTTTAAACATAGTGCCAGCCACATAACACATCTTATAGATCAATAAATATTAGCTATTATTATAAACAAAGCCCATGGGGTGATAAGATACATGTACCATTAAATAAACAGAATGAAATAATGTAAGAGCAAAATAAATCTGCCTCCATAAAGGACTATAGTTTAAGGTTACCTGCTGCTGCTGCTAAGTCGCTTCAGTCGTGTGCGACTCTGTGCGACCCCCTAGATGGCAGCCCACCGGGCTCCTCTGTCCCTGGGATTCTCGAGGTGAGAATACTGCAGTGGGTTGCCATTTCCCTCTCCAATGCATGCATGCATGCTAAGTCGCTTCAGTTGTGGCCGACTCTGTGTGACCCTATGGACAGCAGCCCACCAGGGTTCTCTGTCCACGGGATTCTCTAGGCAAGAACACTAGAGTGGGTTGCCGTTTCCTTTTCCATTAAGGCTACCTAGAGGTGGCTTTAACTTACACATACAGGTTAGTTATGCAGTTTTCACACATTGCTGAGTATGTTATTCAATGACAAAATATGTACTTACAATGGCATTAACAGAACTTAATGTATCACTGTAATATATCACAGAATACCTTTGTAAGGAAACATAGTTGCTATAGATAATTTTAGATAGTTATGATTTTATGAATATTTTAAGAAGTAAAAAAAAAGCAGTATAGTGTGGTGACAGTATTTTTAAGCACAGATCTCAGAAATCTAAAATTGTGTTGTGGAAGAACTCTAAAAAGCTCCTTTAATAAAGGAAGATGCTTCTCCCTGCATGAAAAGATTTACCTTTGCCTACGCTGATAACTGAATGAAAGAAATTTTGTAACATTTTTAAAAATTACATATTAAGCATTGGCTTCCATATTGTTTAGAAATAAATTTGCAGATGTTTGCTTTTTTGTACATAAATATTATAGTCAGGTCAAAAGCACAGAACAATAGGCAATTTTGAGATGATATTAATAAATATCTGTTTTCTTAAAGTTTGTCCAGGGAGAAGTCAAAAAGGAGCTCTGAAAGTTCTGTGGACTCTATCACAACAAAAATTACTAGTCATAGAAGACATGATGAGAAGTAGGTTTGTTCTCAGTTGTGGTTGAAACAGAGAAACTCACCTTCCTCAGAAATTAATGGAGGCTTTCAATCTTGCTGGCATTGCTACTTTATCATTCATATGACTAAACAGACAATCAATTTAGTGGCAATGTATGGGAATGAAGGGAAGGAACAAATAAGCTATGAATGATGAGAACAGAAACATCAAAACCCCCTCCGTTACTCTTTTTTAATGGCTGATACCAACAGGGACAAGACCAGTAAAAAGAGGTTAATGAATTGCAAAGATCCTTTAGGAAGTGATTGACTAGTATTGAAGCACAGTCAAATCAGTCATAAATATTTACTTTTATTAGCAACAGTGGGTTGCCTGTTATTTTCAATTGATTTTTAAGGCTGGCAAAAATCTACCACTGTGAGTATTATCAAATGTTCCCAATTTTGTCAATATTTCTCTGCTCTAAACAATTCCAGGACTCACACAGCCTCCTAAGCCCTATTTCAAATGTACTTTTTCAGCACAATTTCCAAATGATTACAAATGACAAATTAAAGTGAGGTTCCCTATATCATTAAGAATAATTATAATCTTTTCATTTTGACATTTGTTCAAATGGATTGAATGGCAGCAATTTTGGGATTAATGTTCTCTGATAATCTATATTCCACTGCCATTGACTTGCTAACCTAAAGTTGTGTTATTTGTTTTACTAAGTGAGAATGAACCATAATAGAGACCTCTTTTTTTTTTTTTTTGATCCAGTCGTTGTAGCAGTGAGTAGAAGAACTACAAGAGTTAACAGGACAACATCGTTCCAGTTTCTGAACAGTGTGTAATAGTGCTGTTTACATCATTGGCTAAAATGCTGCTTTATTTTGTAAAATCCAATCCAACATAAGGACATTTTCCTGAAACTTGCTGTCTAGACCATCAAAATGATGGAAATTGCTTTTAACACAGCGTTTGTAACATTAAGATCCAATAATTCAATTCAAAGGAACATAACAAAAGGAATTTCCTACAGATAACAACAAAGAGTTAATATTTCCCAGGGCAGACAAGTTTCCAATTCAATTAGTTTTAATGAACCTTCTGCTCACTGGTTACTGAACTAGAAAGAACAGCAATAAATGCCCAGAGGAAAGAGAGAGAGGATATTAAAGGAGGGTTAGTGTATAGTATATAAATTTCCAAGTTGACTAAAAGAGTAGCCTTGATGTAGTTTTGGGAGCTAAAGACACAGAAGACAGATACAGATCTGTCTTCTGAATTTAGTGTATAGGAACAGCAAATCTCAGCCAGTAGTTCTGTGTGATGAAACTAAGACATTTAGTTTCGTCCCTGCTGTCTGATAGGGAAATACATAATAGAATAGAAAATACAGTCATATAGATCCTTAAAAGATCTATACATATTCTATAAGGAAAACATAAACAAATTTTCTACTAATAGCAAACCAGATTTGTTGGTTTATACACATGTATAGACGTTTATATGTATATATGTATGATAAATGTGTATTTATCTTTCAATAATTTTTTCAAAAAATTAGGATAGATTTTTTTTTTTCAGTTCACATATAACAAATTTTCACTCACACAGACAGCAGCGTAGACATAAAATTAGGAAAGTAAAAGGCTGCTGTATACAAGCAATTTTTAATTTGAGATCCAGAGAATGAGTTTTAACCTAAGAATTTAATGGATTTCATATTTTTATTTGATTCCAATGGTCACCTTAAACCTGTAGTATAGCACAGCACACTTGTATTTCCAGGATCAATCTGCAAGTCATACTGTGGTTAAATATGACTACTCTCACAAATATGATTATATAAGCATACAAATCCCCTCCAGTTAAATATTTGAAATAAATAATAGAGTCCAGCAAGAGCCTCCATGTCTATTATTGTTTCAAGTAAGCATTGTCAGGAATTTTTCAATTTCTTGAATTTCTAAAAAAATTCAGTCCTAGTTACACTTTCATTATGCTGAACTATCCCTTCTATTCTTAGTTACAACCTAGTTCCTACCAATGTTTTGGAAATCATTTTTTGGATACTGAATATGAAAAGTTCTGAATTCATGGTATTAGAAGGAATTGATATTTTCTATACTGCATAAGGATTCTTATAACCCCAGAGATACCTATTTTTTCCTGCAAAAGTGTTGAAAGAATACAGATACATTTTAAAATAACCTGCAGCTTGCATCATTCTGTTTAATAAGGATCATACTTAAGAATATGGCTGCAAGTTTGATCAGCAGCTATAGCATTTCAATGATGCATATTTTTCTTGCAGATGCTTTTCTTTGATTGAGTTTAAAGTTAAGCTTGTGCTTGTGGATGGCTGCTTTGTCAGTGAAAATTTGGATTTTGAAAAGGCAGCACCTGGGTTGATTTTAAGAGAAAAATGCTTTCAGCTTCATAATCACACATTTGACCACAGCCATAACAAAATGAGGGTGAAACTGAACCAAATCGAATGCACAGTTTTAGTTTAATGGTTCAATGTCTCTTAAATAATCTCTAAAGAAAACTGCCAAATAATTAACAAAAGGGGTCAACTTCAGTGTAAAATGCTATGGAATCTGTGTTCTACTGTCCACTTGAAGCAAAGGCTACTGTAATACCTTAAAAGTAATTTAAATTTTGATGTTATCAATGGTTTTCTTTTCTTTTTAGTACTATATTTTTATTATGAAGAGAAAATATCCACTCATTGTATAGTTCCTAAGACATGATTGCTTTAAGTAGGATGGAATGAAAAAGAATAGGAAATAAAATGAAATATAGCGCAGTAATTTCTAGCACAAATCTTTTGTCTTGCAATTATCTCTGTTCTGACCACATAGAAAATTACTACAAATAATCTGCAATACACAAGAGATCTTGCTCTAGTTTAAAAATAGAATATGATAGGGCTAAATATATTTATATTAGCCAAAAGGTTATTTCCAGGGATGGAGTTTAAAAATTCTTTTTCAATTTAGTCACATGTTTTACTTTGTCTTAAATTCATCTGAGGTTCTTGTGTATAAGCGATCGGGTAGATTTTTAGGGTTTCCAAAGGAAAGGGTTAGGGAATGCAAAATTCACATTTGTCCTCTTGGCAGCGGTATAGGAAATGAAACTTCAGGAAAAGGGTACATTTTTTTTTTGTCAAATTGCAACTTAGAATATGACATGTGATTATGAACACATCTGTGGAAAAATGACCTTTCTTACCAGGAGGTGTGCCTCAAGGTGATAAAATTAAGGCTCGTATTGTTGGATGGTAGAATGAAAGCAGAGGGACTACTCCCATAGAACAATAGAGACACATGAATAAGCAGAGGTAGGCAGAAAAGGAAATATCTTAGTCTAAGGCATTTAATAGCAAAATGAGAACACAAATGTGCAAAGTACTAGAGACCTCTGATGCTTAGTTTTCTTAAATAGCAAGAGAAACTCTAGAACTTTGCCTCCAAGGTATTACAAGAACTTTGTCAAGTTGCACATGAGAAAATAGAGCCCACAGCCATATAGTAAGCAAAAAAAAATTCTGTTTGAGTATTGACATGACAGTTTTTGAAAGTTCAAGCAGAAAACCAATTATAATGAGCACTGGAAAGCCCGGAGCCCTGCTGTTCAATAAATAAAAAGTACAACAAACTATTTTCCAAAAAGGTTCTAGAGAGTTTCTTCTTGTCCCACTACTTACAATCTGATTACATAAATAGTCTCTATTTGCTGTTGAATTGCCAGGCAGCTGTATTAAAGTACAAATCAAATCAAGTCAGGATTAGAAAGTAAAAGAGCATGGTTTAAAGTAATCTATCCCCCAGGAACTGTGCTCAGATTCATCAAACAGAGCTTAAAGTACAGTATATCTTATACCCTCGTGTTTCCATGCTGCATTGCTGCAAAACCAGTTATTATTTTTGATATTCAGAGAATGTTGCTTATTGCTGGGGAAGGCTCACTTGCTTATTTAAAGGTACTATTCATACGAGCCACTTATTTATTACTTCTTTTGGTTAAGATTCATGGGAAGGACGTAAGTACTAAAGACTAGTAGGCTTTTTATTGATCATATCCTATGTGTCCCAGCTATGAATTGTCATGAATATTTCTTATAGAAGAGTGACTAATTTATTCCAGATTTTGGGTGATACACCATTATGATGATATTAAAGAAGACTAGGAGTCCTTAGACGCTATTGGCTAATAAAGAATTATGCACATCTGTCCTTGCAAATCCTGCTCCATCCAGTTATTAGCAAAGAAGAAGGCGAGTTAGTCATTTCAACCTGTAATTGTTTTTGAGGGAAAGCTCTATATGTAGTTGTCAATGTGCTCATCCTAGGCATCAGTTTTTGGTACTTACAAAATTGCTGTCACCTTAAAGTAGAATGAACAGGATTTTGATAATTATGGTAGTTTTATCAAAGACGATTTTTTTTCTATTACAGAAAAAACTTACTTAAATCTACAAATATAAGCTTATATTTGATCAAATTCTTTGCATTTCTTATAATAGCTAAGTATCTATTCAGAGATGTTATAGCGGCTTCAGTTATCACATTCTATATTTATCTCCAAAGGGCATAAATGTAGCCTGTGAAGATAGCTAGATATTGATTTATAGTGATAAATATATATTTTATGTGTAACATGGAGGGGAAAACAGGCAAAAGTGTTATTTCTGTGAGCTGAATAGCTTCCAGAAAGTGTGTAATGTGTGTTGTAACCAGGCAGTCCAATGATCATTTTTCTTCCTACATCCCTGAGCTAGGGAAGAAAAAGTCGACGGTTGCCATTAGTTAACATCTCTCATGTAAGTAGCTCTACTTGAAAACGATGCCACATTAAAACAAGCAATCAGTGTCATCATTGTGCACCAGGATGTTTGAGACGCTGGCACCTCTCCATTGCAGTCTGAGGCTTTTCAGCCCAATTTAAAGTTTAGTTCTCTGCACTTTGCGAACTTGATCATTAACACTGCCGCAGATCACCTGTAGTGCAGTGTAGCCAGGTGACTTGGCAGCAGTGGAAAGAGACCTGAATGAATGCAGGTCCCTTGGAGCTTTCTCTGTGTGGGGATTGAGATTCCTGTCTGAATTGTTGAAAAAAGTGGGAGGCTAAATAACCTCCCCTTCATCATCCTCTTCTAGATTTATGATGGAAAGGTCAAAATTGGAGTTTGTTATTTATAGCCTCTCTGCACCACATGTTATGAGGAAGGACCTTGCCAATTTACCAGGGAGGTAACTGCAGACCAAGATCCTTCACACAAGGTATTGGAAATGAGTGGTGTTCATGGAGACATTTACTTGCAGATTCAGGCAAGATGTTTGCTTATGAGGAATGGCCACCAAATTGGTCTAGCTCTGTGTTTGAAACAAACAATTTTTGAAAATCTTTTAATGAAATATTGATTTTTATCAAGCACATCAAACTAAAGGCAAACACACCATAGTGTCATGATTAAAAAATAACAATGTATTACAGGTAAACTAAGATAAATGAGTTAAGTGCTCAGTTTGCAGTGCAAATTGAAACCATATATCACAACCTTTCATTATATTACATTACTGCAAGAGTACAGAATACAGAAGCTGATTGAATGGTAATATCAAATTAGTAGGAGATTTACCCTGCTTTTGTTGATGGTGGAATATGGAGCTAAAAGAGGAGCATTTCTGTAATAACATAAGTTTAAAAACAATTTTTTTAAAGTGAATGCGACTGATAATCAGGGAGATGATGGCACCCTGCAATTGCCTTCCCAGATCTCTCATGAAGAAATGAAGGGATCTGTATTAATTTTAAACCTCCCTTTGATTGGGTGAACCGGTCTCCGTTTTGTATGACATTGTTGCCACAGGTCATTGCCTGGTGCGGTGTACCATGAAACAAACAAATAGAAAAAGGCACCTTCTGGCACTTTAAGTCTCACTACCATCTGACTACTACCCTAGTGGTTCAAAATGATGAAAAGCAGAGGCTGGGAGAAATCTTCCTATGGTTAGATTGGGAAAAATGAGCATGATGATCACATGTGCTGGGAAGGGCAGGAGAGACAGCTGAAGTCATCTCAGAACTCAAGAGAAAAGAAGACAAGAGGTCACAATTATATTCTAGTATCACACTCCCTTTCACAGAAATCAGTTTGTTCTTGTATGGTGCTTAGGGAAGTTCTAATTAAGGGAAGAAAGAATTTTGACACATGTGAAGCAGAGATCAATATTTAGCACTATAATCAGCAATTCCTGATGGTTTGACAATGTCACTATACACATTGTAACTATCCATTATTTTCTCAGAGAGGAGAGCCAGGCAGAGGCTAACAGGCTTACGGCAAGCTATCATGAATCACATAAAGCAGTGTCTCCTTCGCTTCTATTTGTCTTGCTTTTCATCTTCATTCATCCTTATAAAGAAGGCTGTACTGCCACCAGCACTGAAACGCCACCCTGCCTCTGCACTGCAACAACAAAAAGTAAAGACAGTTTCTAAAAATGTCTACCATATAAAGTAAAATAGCTACTTTCCAGAGCGGGGGGAAAAAAGGTAGTGTTGGCTGTTTACCCTCTGAAAGCATACATGGTAGATTCCCTTTACATTTAACCTAAAGGGACTCTATTAGCCACTAGAAAAATATTAATTTAAAACACTTTGGGGGGAGGTTATGTTTATAATAAGTTACAGGTTTAGAATATATTGATCTCATTTTTCACCCAGACTAAACAGTGGCGGCTGCATAACAAAGAAAATCCCACTGTCACAAAGCTGAGCAAAAACCTGTACAGAATTTTGGTTTTGGCTATAGAGATGAAATTGTAGTAAAATATCAGAATAGTTAGTCATTTAACTTTAGGGGTGCAAGTAGGTGATAGGGCTCCGTGTTCAGGTTTTCATCCTGCAAGAGATGTGTTAAGATGTAATCATTTTAGCACATTTAATGCCAATGTAAAATAAAACACAAAATAAAATAAGAAAGGCTGTTGTTTTCATGATTTTAAGTTAATTGCATTCTATTGCTCCTTTTAAGTATAAAACTATTCTTTGTTTTTTAATATTGAAAATTATGTCAGGTCTAGTTAATTTTTGAAAATTAATTTTCAGAAAATTGTTTTCAAGATTTATCATTTTTGCACATCAGATTTTGATTGGAGAACATGTTCCTGTATAACTTAAAGAAATAAACACCCTGTAAAAAGTGATGGAATAATTTGAGTCCAATTTACATACAGAACATTATTTCTAACATTTTTCATAACGTTCCCAGGCATGCAGCATGCAATGTATGACTGTAGGTGGAAGTGGAAGACCTGGTGTCTTGCATTTCAAACTGTCAGCTGATTCTCACTGCTCTATTCCTGTTTAAGTGAGATGCTGACACAAGCTCACACACTGACTATCCCAAGTAGCACTAATTAAGGGCTGTCCAACTGTGCTTTCTGTTGAGCAGTTTGCTCCAGTGGGTGACAGGAAACAGCCTGAGCTCTGTCTGCAGAATGACATAACAAAGAAGGTTTAAAAAAAAAAGAACACAGATCTGGGGGGCTGGATAAAAACACCTAAGAGAGATCTAACTTGCCTATTTGTTGCTATGAATATATAATTTTAGACTAAGAAAACTTGCTAAGTCACTGTTTATCATCAGTTTTTTAGGGTACCTTTGATTAAAATCAGTCCTAATTATATGAGAAGATTGTGAATTAATAGGGAACTTGGGGACCAAGCATTATTTCTAGTCATGAGGTTATAAACAAATATCTTTTTAAAAAGATGGTGGTCAAATGTTGTCATTATGGTGTAATGGCATTATCTGTAACTCGGAGAATTTAGCTTAAAAAGCAGACTTAAAGGGAATGATTCCTTTACTCTAGAAGTTAATTTATTAGCAACCAGGTTGATTAAGAAAGTGTTATCAAAAAAAAAAAAAAGAAAGAAAAACAAAACCAAAACCAAAATTCCCACAAATAAGGAAGGAATTAGAGTAGTGTTAACCTTATGTTCCTTTCCTGCACTTGTTTTCCTTAAATTCCAGTGAATTCTGAATCTGAGATTTAGAGTTTTTCTCCACTCCCTCTAAAAATAACCCCATGTAGAGTCTTAGGAAAAAATATATATAAATGAGCCAACTTCTCCCCAGGGTATAATATCATTACTTGGAAGTATAATAGATCAGCATGAATAGCTGGCCAAACTGAAAAGGAGGAAAAACACCAAACTGTGTTCTCAAGGTGTTGCTGTGTATTCTAATGAGGATATCATCACCATCCTCTTCATCTACTAGAAGACACGGAGCTAGAACCGAATGCAGAGTGGATTTCTTGACAGCACTAAGCCATAACGCCTCCTGGCTGCTGTGGCGTGCTTGAGAAATTGACTGGCCCACTACTGTCCTTTTACAATGGTTTCATTTAATTGTAATCCAAAGATCAAAGGTCTGTAACTCTTTAACCAAATTCCAATGTCTGCCAAATTCAATAGCTGTCATTCTTATAGAAAAAGGCAGTGTAATATGTGTGTCCTGATCTAATTTTATAGAAAAAGACACAATTTACATACTGTTTATTTAGTTAAGTCCCTAAAATCAATACCTTTGTCTGTACCTCTTTTGTTTAAGATACATCATGACATGGCAAACGGCTATATAAATGAATTTTTCTAAACCACACGCATTGTTAATGTTTCTCTATTGCACACTCAAAAAAGAATAGTTGAAATCATAGCATTTTATAGATCAACCTAAATGTATTTTAATATTGGATTACTAAAGAATGTTAAGTTTTACATTTCTAAAATTATAAATTTTGTTTGAAAAGGTCAGTCATTTTCCTGAGCCACATTTACCAACAGGAGAACATATTTCAGCTATTGAAATGAAAGGAAAAGTGATTATGTTCACTATTAAGAGAAAATAATTCTTAAAAATGTGTCTCTGTAGCAAACAGATGAAAACCCAAACAACAGTGAGCTCTGGGAAAAGTTTCAGGATGAAATAGCAGTATTCTCAAGAAAAAAAAATCCACTTAGGGTGAATAAGATATAAATCCATTCAAATAGTTATGTTATAGATTAACCTGTAATTCATTTCATCTAAGGAAGAAAATCATGCTTTGGCTCTTACAGTCACAGACATCTCTTTACTGACATGTCTATGGTCACAGCAGTGTTTCTTTGAAATATGAAGCAAATGACTATCTTTAGAACAATTTTTTTTCCAACTCTGAGAATAGCTCTTTATGCGTTAATTTTGCATTTTTAATGACATGTGGCTTTTATATTTTGATTAGCTCTTTAGAATAATTTCCTTCCTCCATTGTCTCTGGTATGTAACTATAATTAGTTAGCAAGATTAAGCAGGATGGATCTTAGTGACACATACACCATAGTTAGAGGTGACAGTGACATGGTTAGACCATGTGACAGTGAATGTAAAAATGTATGTGTGTGTAAAAACCCACACAGTCACTGTTTTAGTAAAATTTCATGATTTTATACTTTATAAAAGCTAAAGTTTATTGTTCCCATTTCAATTCATCAGACTTAAGTGGCTAGTGTATGTATATATGTTCTCCTTTCACATAAGATATTGAACATTTAGTTTCCTGTTAATTTTTCTAGGAAGAATTTTTCCAAGCTGAAATGATAACAAATCTTTAAAGAAATGAAATCTTAACCATTATTCTCCACATAAAGACAATCATTGCACCTAAATACCCCATTTATCTCATGAGAGGGAGAAGAACTTGGTGACTCTTAAAAGCAAGGGCATTAGGGTCTCAAATCAGAGGTCTTAATGCTTTTATTTATCCTTTAAATTTTTAACTGCATTGCATGCATGCTCAGTCACTTCAGTTGTGTGCAACACCCTCAACCCTATGGACTGTAGCCCCCCAGGCTCCTCTGTCCATGGGATTCTCCAGGCAAGAATACTGGAGTGGATTGCCATGCCCTCCTCCAGGGGATCTTCTGACCCAGGGATCGAACCCGCATCTCCTGCATCTAACGTTTTGAAGACAAATTCTTTACCCACTGAGCCACATGAGAAGTTCATTAACTGTATTACTTTGCACTTAGTGTTGACAAAACTGCTCTGCTACTTTTTAGCTCATTTTCAAACACTGTACACTTTCACCATACTCTAGTTTTTTTCATTTTAGGTGCTTTAGGTTCTGGTATTTAAGTTTGTAATCTGGCCCTAAGGTATTTTTGTAGGTGAGTCTGGACATCAGAAAACTCTCCATTTTCCAATAAGGAAAATCTTTTAGAAATTTTCATTCTTCAAGAAAGAAAGTGCATGGGAAATTAAGAATGTAAGTTATTTCTCTTAATTATAGAATATTTCTAAGTCCCTGCCATTACCACACCTCCTCTACGAAAATCTACTTATCCATTCATCTTCCTACCCATCCATTCATCTAACATATATTGTATATCTTCTATATGCCAGGCGGCATACCCAGAGTTACAAAACCAAATATTACTATATCAAAGTGCAGCTCTGAAGGGCTTCCCAGGTGGCGCTAGTGGTAAAGAACCTGCCTGCCAATGCAGGGGATACAAGAGACGTGGGTTCTATCCCTGGTTGGGAAAGATCCCCTGGAGGAGGGCATGGCAATCCACTCCAGTATTGTGTGTAGAATTCTATGGACAGAGGAGCCTGGTGGATTACAGTCCATAGGGACACAAAGAATTAGACTGACTGACTTCGAATTGAACGACAACTGAATGACAAAGAATGACTGAAGCGACTTAGCACGCTCTCATGCATGCATCTCTGAAGGGATTTTTGCTATAGCAAAGGAGACAGTCACATTAAAAAAAATCACCTCCCCCAACCTAAAGCTACATTCTTATGTACTTAAAGAAATGCTTTGTATTTTTTTGTAGCCTGAAGCTCAAAGTAGTCTGAAAATCTGGTGCATATACTTCCTTTCCTAAATCTGAAGGATTGAGTGATACTAATGTGGAGAAAAGGGTACTGATTGTTCATCCTGGCTTTTTAGCTGATTTGGGGAAATGAATATCTCGTGGTAACTTGAATAGAAACAATTGCTTCTGAAAAGCCCAACTGGTAGCTATTTTCTCCAGCCTCACATTGGAGAAAAATTACCCTAATACTGAATAGCCCTGGTGTTTATAATTTGCCTTCACTTTATCATTTGCCATTTGTGGTTTGCATGTCACTCTTCAGAGAAACAATAAGCCCAGTGCCCTCGTCTTTGTCCTCACCTGGCTGCCTCATCAGGGCACCGTGCACTCCCCTGCTGCCCTGCTGCCCAGCACACCATGTCCAAGGGCAGGAAGGGATAGTCTTCTGAAGTCCAACTTTCCTGTGACTGTCGGGTAATATGTAGTACCCTCCAATTTTCAACCAACTACTTTCTATTCCTGTATTGCTACAGGGTCTGGGATCTGGGACCTACTTTGTTTCTTTGTTATTTAAGACTTTGTTTAAAGAAAATTAGTATTTCTCAAACGTTAAAAATTTCCCTGGACAAACACATTGTCCAACTACATGAACAACTGACAAGACTTTGTTGCTCAATGATGTTCTAGGCATCATGCATTGTCTCTGGTTTTTACATTTGACATTCGTATACTTTGTTTAAAACATTGTGCTAGGAAATCTGTCAGATCACAACATTGCAAAAGGGTTAGTTCTTGCCCACTGGGTTCTCAGGCAATGGCAACCTACTCCAGTACTCTTGGCTGGAAAATCCCATGGGCGGAGGAGCCTGGTAGGCATGCAGTCCATGGGGTCACTAAGAGTCGAACACGACTGAACGACTTGACTTTCACTTTTTACTTTCACGCATTGGAGAAGGAAATGACAACCCACTCCAGTGTTCTTGCCTGGAGAAGCCCAGGGACAGGGAAGCCTGGTGGGCTGCCGTCTATGGGGTTGCACAGAGTCGGACACGACTGAAGCGACTTAGCAGCAGCAGCAGCAGCATCTAGTGAGTAGTAAAGAAAAGTGCTTCCAAAACAAGGCAGCTGATGAAAATGCAGATGACTTGAGAACAGTTTTTTAAATTCCCAGTAGTCAATAACAATAAATAATATAATTTAAAATATTATTTCTTTGGAAATTAATTATATAGACAATTTTGTCCTTTACTTTGATATAATGCTATCATTATTTGAAGCTTGACTTAATACTTGATATGGGCAGTAGAAAATTGGGGTTTACTGATATGTGCTAAGTCACTTCAGTCATGTCTGACTCTTTGCAATCCTATGGACTGAGCCTGCCAGGCTCCTCTCTCTGTGGGATTCTCCAGGCAAGAATACTGGAGTAAGTTGCCATGCCCTCCTCCAGGGGATCTTTCCAAACCGGGGATAGAACCTGCATCTCCTGTAGCTCCTGCCTTGTGGATTCTTTACCGCTGAGCCACCAGGGAAGCCCTTACAAAGAAGAATTTTTTTTTGTCACCATTAATTCAAAAAAGAGGGCCATGTTAAATGAGAAGACACCTCTTTGAGGGTAGAAGAAGGAAATTTTGGGCTCTAGTGTTCCCACCTGGAAACTCTTTCAAATATAAAGTCTGTAGGCTTTGCAGATTATAGCTCATATTCAAGATAGAAAGAATGTTTTAATCTATATCAAAGATGCTAGCACACAGCTATTGCACTATGATTATATACTACAGTATTTTAAAAGAAAGAAAGGAATAAAGGAAAGTAGGAAGGACAGAGGTAAGGGAGAAAGGAAGGACAGGTCTGCTATTGGGCTGGACATTTCACAGACATTATTTCTATGTAAAGTAGATATTATTATAGTCACTTCACAGATGAAGAAAGAAAAGCTAGATAATTTAAGTCTTTATCCCAGATTGCACATACAATAAAAGCTGAACTTCGCTTTAAACTCAGGTTTGTCTGACTGTAGTTTGCATACTCTTTCTTTTGTACAGGATTCTTGAGTAAATGCTTTGAGAGGTCTGATAAATGAAGCAGGCATGTGAAGTACTCAGTCCAAATGTAAGACTCCGGTAAATTGCAGAATTCTGAATAAAGACCTTCAGTTTCAGAAAATTTTTTAAAATCCCGTGCAGGCCAATAATAAAATTCAGATAACAACAACAGCAGCAAGACAAAAATCATTTGTGGGACCTGTTATCTACATCTGGAGTGTCCCGTGATTTATGTTAATCTCTCTCTCTTTAAATGATTACCCTGTTTCCTAGATCCTTATCTCAGAAACTCATAGTTGGAGGCATACTATTATATTTCAATAATATTTTATCTTTATTGCTGTGTAATTTTCTATGTGTAAGTGCAGTTGGAAAGGAGAGAGAGATGACTTGAGACATGTGGGAATTCATTGATGTAGAGGGAGGGACAAATGGCAGATGTGGCCATTAAAGAAAGAAGGATTATTTCTTCTTCCATCTACATAATGCCTTATTAACACTTATGCTTTTGATTTTGGCTTACATGTAACTTCCCTGAAGAACCATTCTTTGATCCTGCTAGGTTTGTATACTTCTGTAGCACCTGGTACTTACCCTTTCATAGAACGTTGTTCTGTATTCAATTGCCTATATGTGTGGGTTAGTCACTCAGTCATGTCCGACTCTTTGCGACCCCACAAACTGTAGCCCATCAGGCTCCTCTATCCACGGGCTTCTCCAGGCAAGAATACTGGAATAGATTGCCATTCCCTTCTCCAGAGGATCTTCCTGACCCAGGGATCGGACCCAGGTCTCCTGAATTGCAGGCAGATTCTTTACCATCTGAGCTATAGGGAAGATCTCACATATGTCCCTTTATTTTCCTCTAGCAACTCTATGTTGGAAGGAATCACATCTAGCCTGCTTATCACTGAATTTCTAACAGTGTGTATTGCATTTATGACTGAGTTGGTATTCAATAAATACTTGTTGACTTAATAAGGGAATAAGTAAATATTAAATGTTTTATGCACATTTATCTATGTTGCTTTGGAAAATGCATAACTTTCTTCATAACTCCTAATTGTATTAATAAGAACCTTATGATGTTTTTGGAAATAAAATATTTTATATTCATTTTAAGTAAGTTGCAAGATATTTAGAACTTGGTATTAGTCAAGGTTTGGTCAAGAAAACAGAAAGCACTCTAGGTGTTTCAAACAGAAGGGGTTTATTTGTTAAAAAGCTATTTTAAAGGGAAGGTTAAATTTAAGAAGTTAAAAATCAATTGGAAGAACTGAGGATGTGGTGGAACTCATGGAAGGCAGTTGCTTGGTTTCAGAAAATCAGATTTGCAGGAATTGTAGATGCCCACTGCCAATGGATTCAGTTGCCTTCAGAATGACAAGGGATGAGATATAGGAGAAATCCTGGGAGCTTCCTCCAGATTCTCTGAGCCTGCACATTACTGCTGGAAGAATAATAATGGTTTGGGTTCTCTTCCATCTTCCAAATTTCATGTTCATGTTTCTAACAAAGAGAGGTTGACAATTTACTGTGGCTGCTGTGACAAATTATCAAGCGTGCGAAGGATTAAAGCAATGTACACTATTCTCTCATAATTCTGGTGGCAGGTAGTCTAAAATGGGCTTCCCTGGGCTGAAATCAATGTGTTGGCAGGGCCACACTTCTTCCAGGGATTCTAGGGATAAATGCATTTTCTTGACTTCTCCAGCTTCTGGAGAATATTCCTATTCCTTGGTTCACTACATCATATCATCTTTTTTCTCTTCCTGTTCCTTTGATCAAACTGCCTTTTTCTCCTTGTGTTTCAAATGTTCCTCTGCCTCCCTCTTATAAGGATATATATGATAATATTTAGGATCAACCTGGATAATCCAGGATTATCTCTCCATCTTAATATTCTTAACTTAATAACATCTGCGAAGTCTCTGTTATATAAAGTAACACTCACAGGTACCAGGGATTAGGAGCTGGGTATCTGGAGGTGAGGGAATGGAAGGTGGGAGGAGGGGGTACTATTCAGCAATATAAGGGAGAACATATGAAGAACTGAAACTAAATAAGGGCTATGAAGTAATTGGTATCCAGCACAGATTCAGTAACACTAAGTTGTCAATAAAGTTGATGGATTTTGACTTTCGGGCATTAACAGAAGATATGTGTCCTAAAAAAGGAAACCATATTTCTGTTGTAGTTTATATTCATTGGAACACTTAAGAGATCAGTGGTTTTAATTCTAAGTATAACACTTCAAAATTTCTTTTATTCCTGAGTCATTCTAAGGTAGGCTAGAAGTAACCAGTACTTTTAGTTCAAATGCAAGAAGAACTTTCTAACCTTGAGTCATTTTGTAATGGATTATGCTGCCTTATGAATAATACAGACATAGATGAACATGAAATTAAGAGGACATGTGATTACTACTGTCTATGATGTCTTTATATTTCTGTTAATACCAGTTTCATTTAAAGGTTCTGTAATTCATAATTAAGGAAAATGCTTTCTGATTCATTTAGATTTTCAGATTTACCACTTCTTGAGCTTCTAATTGGAGAAGGAAATGTCACCCACTCCAGTATTCCTGCCTGGAGAATTCCATGGACAGAGGAGCCTGGTGGGCTAAGCTCTTTATATTTAGTATTTACTGGAGGTAAGTGAAATTTCTTTTTATTTTACTCTAAATTTAATGGGCTTGAATTTCAATGGCTATCCTTTGCCCTATTATTTCTGAATTATACAGAAATCCTGACCACCATCTAGTCTCTTATAGCTGTTCATAGCTCTCCTTTCTTATGTTGTACACACTATTTTCAACAAACCCTACAGTTTCCACTTAATAAGTCTAAATTTATTTTTATCTTTATGTATTTTATGAGTTAACAGATTTTATTAGTGCATTCCTTTAGTCACCCCTAATCTAAACACAAATATATAACTCTTTTAGTTTGATTTCGCTATAGACTTATTGTTTGTACACCCTACCTTCACCTCAAATTCAAATGTTGAAACCTAATTCCCACTCTGATGGTGATGGAGGTGAGGCCTTTGACAAATGAATAAGTCATAAAAGTGAGGCTCTTATTAATGGAATTAGTGCCCTATTAAAAACACCTGAGAGATCTCTCTTGTCCCTTCTGTCATGTGAGGACACGGTGAGAAGATAGCCATCTATGAACCAGGAAGTGGATCTCTCCACACACTTAATCTCCTGGCACCTTGATCTTGTACTTCCAAGACTCTAGAATTGTGAAAAATAAATTTCTGTTGTATATAACCTACCCACTATATGGTATTCTGTCATAACCATCTGAATAGACTAAAACATATTTCTTTCCCACGCTTCAATTTGTGCTTTAATTGGTTTCTGAAAATATTCTGGTTCCACAACATCATTCTTGAGGTGAAAAGATAGTGTTCTAGAAGAATATTCAGTATAACTGAATTATTTTAAATGTTTGTGTTTTATTTTAGTATGCTGGGTAGGATTGGGGGCAGGAGGAGAAGGGGACAACAGAGGATGAGATGGTTGGATGGCATCACTGACTCGATGGACATGGGTTTGGGTAGACTCCGGGAGTTGGTGATGGACAGAGAGGTCTGGCGTGCTGCAATTCATGTGGTTGCAAAGAGTCGGACACGACTGAGCGACTGAACTGAACTGAACTGATGCCTACTGGTCAGTTGATCAAAGTGTAGCACAGTAGATACTCCACTATGTTTTAGATTGTAGCAGAGGAAGTTTTCATCATTGGGATTTTTTTTTTTTGGTTAAATATTTACAGGTCTTGTACAAAAAATAGCCTGAAACTCTTATTTGAAATAAACTTGTGAAATAGTGTTGGTTGTACTTTGCATTATTATTTCAAAACTTTTCAGATAAAGAATATTTCCCCAAGTCTTTTTTTCTTTCAATGCTTCCTATTTCTGTATAAAATTTAAATACAGATCCGGTCACAGTGATTGCTCTAGATATGTGCATGACACCTAGTCAGAGGCAGGCAGACAATGAATCATTTCTTGAAAATGCTAGGAAAGGGTCTCTTGTTTTTTTCCTATTAAAATTAAACACTTTGTGATACCAAAGGCATAGACAACAGATAGCAAAAGAAAAAAATGACAAATATGATTTCATAAAAATTTTAAAATTTTGTACATTAAAAGACACTATCAACAGAATGAAAAGGCAACCCACAGAATGGGAAAAAATGTTTGGAAATCATATACTGATCAGGGATTAGTATCCAGAATATAGGACTCTTAAAACTCAATAACAACAAAAACAACCAACCTGATTTAAATATGGGCAAAGGATTTCAATAGACATTTCTCCAAAGAAGGTATATAGATGACCAACAGGCACATGAAAAAATGTGTAACATCACTAATCATTAGAGGAATGAAAATCAAAACAACGAGATACCTACAACACCCTTTAGGATGGTTACTATCAAGAACAAACAGAAAACAAGTGTTGGTGAGAACATGGAGGAATTGGAACTCTTGTGAACTGTTGGTGGAAATGCAAAACTGTAAAATAGTACAACTGCTATGTAAAACAGTTTATTTTCCTTCAAAAAATAAAAAAAAATAGATATATAATTATCATATGATCCAGCAATTCCACTTTGGGGTATAGACCCAAAAGAATTGAAAGGGATATCTTGAAGTGATATTTGTGTACTTATGTTCATAGCAGCATTTTCACAATAAGTAAAATGTGGAAACAACCCAAGTCATTCATGGATAAATAGATAAGCAAAATGTGGTTTATATGTACATATAAATATAATGGAATACTGTTTAGCCTTGAAAAGGAAAAATCCTGTTATGTACTACAGCATGAATGAACACTGAGAACATTATGCCAAATGTGGACCAGTCACACAGAGCTATACTGCATTATTTCACTTAGATAGGTACTAAGAGTATTTCTGGGTTTCCCTTCTCTCAGTAAAGAATCTGCCTGCAGTGCAGGAGACCGGGGTTTGATTCCTGGGTCAGGAAGAACCCCTGGAGAAGGAAATGGCAACCCACTCCAGTATTCTTGCCTGGAGAATCCCAGGGACAGAGGAGCCTGGTAGGCTGCAGTCCATGGGGTCGCAAGAGTCAGACACGGCTTAGCGACTAAACCACCACCAAGAGTGTTTAAATCCATAGAGACAGAAAATATAGTGGTGGTTACCAGGGGCTGGGGAAAAGGAAGAAAGGGAGATTATAGTTTATTGGGTGTAGAATTTAAGTTTTACAAGGTGAAAGGATTTTGGAGATGGATGGTGGTGATGATAGTGCAACATCATATATTTAACAACTCTGAGTCTGTACACATAGTGAAGATTGTAAATTTTATGTGTATTTTACTACAATTAAAAAGCATTGGAAAAGATGAAGTCAAATGAGAATATTAAATTAAGTACTGTAATAAAGGCAAAAAACTGAAAAACAAATTAAATATCTTACTATCACAAGATAGCAATTTGAAGCTGTCAGTAGTCACATGTTGTGCCTAGTTATTAAGGTGAGCAAGCAAGAGGCAAAGAAAAGAGAAAAAACTGGTTTCAATGACATCGTTTGAACTTCTACTGTGCCTGAAGCCCAGAATACTTATTAGAACTTTTGGTTACATGAATCAGTAAATAATTTTTGGTAATAAAGTTTAAATCGAGTTTTGTAAATAAAAAGACTCAATGGATATATCCTGGTAGATATCTAAATCACTGTATATAGAGCAAGTAAATGTCACAAGTCCATCTTAACTTATTCTTTCTTTCTTCATTTCTTGCCTCTCTGGACTGTCTTCCCCAGGACTAGCGAGTCCTTTATTCCCTTCCTCCCCAGGACATTTCTGCAGTTGGCACCCTAGTCCTCTGCATCGTTCTCTATCCAGCCATGCTCTCACAGCATCTTTTCCTTTATGACATCTCCCCACTAGAAATAAGCAAAGAATGAGTACCATTTTCAAAATTTATGTCTGCCATTTTTTTCTTCGGATATCAAGTGTTCTTGCTTAAATGCTGAGAAGGGGGTTCATAGAACATTTGAAGACAAAAATCTCATAACATTGTTTAACCAGTCACAGAAGTTATGGGAATTTCTACTGGGGAGATTTGAGTTCTCCAGATTTGCAGTAAAAAATGGATGCTGGTTTACTAGGGTTGAGTATCTTTGAGGTAGTGGTGATTACCCGAAGACCTTTCCTTTTTGATGTAAATTCTGGTCCATTTCTTTGAAGATGCTGTGGGTTTTTTGTGCCAGATTTCAGTGAAAAAGTGGGTATTCCTTATTACACATTATACATGAGAAATTGGTGCTCAGTTTCAGGACTGAAGAATCTTCTGTTTCATACTGTCTTAACTCTAAAATGTGTGATTGCTTAGAGTGATGATATAAAAAGAACTTTTCCATTTCTCTTAGCTGCTTATCTTAAAGATCTTTGTGCTGTTATTTGCTCCAAAAGTTCAGCAAATGCCATGTTGTCTGAAGCTATTACTTTTGTGTATGGCTTATGCTCTGATTCCCTCTTTCTTATAGTTGGCTTATTTCTGTTTGTCCTTTGATTACTTGTTGAAAGCATTATACTGTTTGTAGTTACTGGTTCTTCAAATATGATCATTCATCCACACCTAGGTAATTCTTACTCACCCTTCTGCTATAAGGCACTTAGTAAGGAACATCGCTAGCCCATTCTTCCATCCCCCACTTTCCAGTGTGGGTTGTGTGCTCCTTCTGTACTGATACACAACACCCTGTGCCCTACCGTAGTAAAGCATTCAGTTCAGTTCAGTTCAGTCGCTCAGTTGTGTCCGACTCTTTGTGACCTCATGGACTGCAGCATGCCAGGCTTCCCTGTCCATCACCAACTCCCGGAGCTTGCTCAAACTCATGTCCATTGAGTCGGTGATGCCATCCAACCATCTCATCCTCTGTTTTCCCCTCCTCCTACCTTCAATCTTTCCCAGCATCAAGGTCTTTTCCAAAGAGTCCATTTTTTGCATTAGTTGGCCAGAGTATTGGAGCTTCAGCTTTAGCATCAGTCCTTCCAATGAATATTTAGGACTGATTTCCTTTAGGATTGACTGGTTGGATTTCCTTACAGTCCAAGGGACTCTCAAGAGTCTTCTCTAACACCACAGTTTAAAAGCATCAATTCATCAGTGTTCAACTTTCTTTATAGTCCAACTATCACATCCATACATGACTACTGGAAAAACCACAGCTTTAACTAGACAGACCTTTGTTGGCAAAGTAATGTCTCTACTTTTTCATATGCTGTCTAGGTTAGTCATAGCTTATCTCCCAAGGAGCAAGTGTCTTTTAGATTCATGGCTGCTGTCACCATCTGCAGTGATTTTGGAGCCCCCCAAAATAAAGTCTCTCACTGTTTCCATTGTTTTCCCATCTATTTGCCATGAAGTGATGGGACCAGATGCCATGATCTTAATTTTCTGAATGTTGAGTTTTAATCCAACTTTTTCACTCTCCCGTTTTACTTTCATTAAGAGGCTGTTTAGTTATTCTTTACTTTTTGCCATAGGGGTGGTGTCATCTGTGTATCTGAGATTATTCATATTTCTCTCAGCAACCTTGATTCCAGGTTGTGCTTCATCCAGCCTGGCATTTTGCATTATGTACTCTGCATAGAAGTTAAATAAGCACTCAACACACTACAGTATAGCTACCTATTGACTTTCTTCCCCTTTCACTGACTTCAGGTCTCATGAGAACAAAAATTTTATCTTGAATCCTCTCTGTGCCAATGCCAAACACAATGGTTGACCCATCGAATTTGTTGAATAAAGGAATGAATAAATTAATGATTATTTGAGTGGACTAAAATCATTTAATCTCTATTCCAAGAGGTTGAATATAGTGGGCATTTGTGAAAATGTCAAAATTTTTCATAGAATTGAATTGTAGAAAAGACGTATTTTTGCATTTGAAGGAAACCATTAACTTTTGAGGATTTCTTAGAGTAATTTAGTATTAGAAAGGGACTTTATGTATTATGTTGTTGCTGAATCAAGTTTCTCCTCTTATATTATGAAATCATCATTTTATACCTCACCATTCAAGCCAGACAACCTTATAAGGGTCAAGAGTTTAAATCATAACAATGTCTGGAAGTTAACATAAGTGTATTTTTTTTTAAAAAAATTTCAGCCAGTATCAAACATTGAAAGATTTCACATCACAATTCAGATTTCCAGCTTATCATGGAAAATTAGAAATTTATCAACTCTGAACCTCCATTCCTTTATAACAAAGATGAAGAGTGGATTCCCCTTTTGGATAGAGTCTTTGGTTAGTCATAACCCCTAACATTCACATGACATATATCTCCCATATGAAAATGTGACAGATGTCAGTTAGGGTTCTGTGACAACCCATATAAACCCATTATATACTTGAAACATAGACAATTCAGAATATGTTTTCCAAAGAAAATTTATTCTTATTTCCAAAAATTCAGCAGTGGCCACAGGACTGGAAAAGGTCAGTTTTTATTCCTATTCCAAAGAAGGAGGATGCCAGAGAATGTTCAAACTATCATACAATTGTGCTCATTTCACATGCTAGCAAGGTAATGTTCAAAGTCCTTCAAGCTAGGCTTCAGCAGTATTTGAGCCAAGAACTTCCAGATGTACAAGCTGTATTTAGAAAAGGCAGGAGAATCAGAGCTCAAATTGCCAGTATTCATTGAATCACAGAGAAAACCAGGGAATTCCAGAAAAACATCTACTTCTGCTTCATTGACTATGCTATAGCTTTTGACTGTGTGGATAACAACAAACTATGGAAAATTCTTAGAGAGGTGGGACTACCAGACCACCTTACCTGGCTCCTAAGAAACCTGTATGCAGGTCAAGAAGCAAGTTAAAACCAGACATGGACCAATGGACTGGTTCAAAATTAGGAAAGGAGTATGTCGAGGCTGTATATTGTCACTTTGCTTATTTAACTTCTATGCAGAGTACATCATGTGAAATGCCAGGCTGGGTGAAGCACAAGCTGGAATCAAGATTACCAGGGGAAATATCAACAACCTCAGATGTGCAGATGACACCACTCTAATGGCAAAAAACAAAGATGAACTAGAGAGCCTCTTGATAAGGGTGAAGGAGGAGAGTGAAAAAGCTGGCATGAAACAGCATTCAAAAAACTAAGATCATGGCATCTGGTCCCATCACTTCATGGCAAATAGATGGGGAAAAAGTGGAAACAGTGACAGATTTTATTTTCTTAGGCTTCAAAATCACTGTGGAAAGTGACTGTAGCCATGAAATTAAAAATATGCTTGCTCCTTGGAAAAAAAGCTATGACCAACATAAACAGCATATTAAAAAGCAGAGATATCACTTGCTAACAACGCTCTGTTTAATCAGAGTTATGGTTTTTCCAGTAGTCATGTATGGATGTGAGAGCTGGACCATAAAGAAGGCTGAGTGCTGTAAAATTGATGCCTTCGAACTGTGGTGCTGGAGGAGACCCTTAAGAGTTCTTGGATAGCAAGGAGATCAAACCAGTCAATCCTAAAGAAAATCAATCCTGAATATTCGTTGGAAGGACTGATGCTGTAACTAAATCTCCAATACTTTGACTACCTGATGTGAAGAGCCAACTCATTGTAAAAGATCCTGATGCTGGGAAGGCGTGAGGGCAGGAGGAGAAGGGATGACAGAGGATGAGATAGATGGCATCACCGACTCAGTGGACATGAGTTTGAGCAAACTCTGGGAGATAGTGAAGGACAGGGAAGCCTCATGTGTTGCAGTCTGTGGAATTGCAAAAAGACAGACACGACTTAGCGATTCAAGATCAACAACAATTGTCTAGAAATCAATCCAAGACAGTGTCCAAAGTTGCCAATATCAAAACCAAGACTTTTATAGTATTTTGTACCCTGGTATTGTTTCCACTGTTCTCCATCCTTCTGCTCTTGCCCTACTCAGAATTCTCTCTGGTTTGATTGTTAAACATCATAAATTGAAAATGTTATTCCTCTAATTAAAACAAGTGACCTTAAGGACCTCCATCCAATGACTTCGTCTCCCATTTTCTCCTGGAATTATTCTCCCCATTTCTCACCAAACTTCAACTATTGATCTTTTAGTTCCATAAATAAATCAAATAATCTCTCAGCAAGACCTTCACACAAGCTATTTGCTAAAAAGCTCATCTTTCCGGTCTCATTTTCAAACACTCTTCCTCCTAGAGACTTTCCCTGATCACATAGTCTGAAGAGGTCCTCATTTTTCATGGTTCGTTATTATTTACATGTATCCATCAGAATTTGTAGTTAGATATTTAATAGTGTATTTGCTTTTCACCCTATAATACTTTAAGCTACATGAGAGTAAGACCACATGTGTTTTATACACTGCTATATGTAATCTCATGTCTACCACATGATATATTCAATAATATTTTTAATAAATAAATATATACTATATTGACATGGAAATTTGAAGTTAAAAATAGTGAACTTTGCATGGTTTTGGATTTCAGGTGCTAATATTTCTCATGTAAGAACCAATAATTCCTAAAACATTGAGTGTAGAATATGAAAACACTTGCTTTGAAATATGTAGAATAAAGAAATGGATGTTGGACTAACTTTCAGTTGAGGCAGTAGAATGTACTGAATCATAGTATACTGTTTTCCAGATGAATGCAGTTTTGTGTTTCTTTCTTTTTTAAATGGGAAATGTTATCTCACTTGGGAAAATATTGCAAGAGTCTACAAGCATATGAGTAATCTCAGTCTGGTTGTGCTCATAGAGAATTTTCAACTTAGGAGATAGGTAGATATCCCTTTTTGCATTGCTTGGAATTTTCTCTCTCTTGGAACTGAAATTTTCTTTCCAAGGAATGCAAAGTAGATTAGGGATAGCTATGTACTGACATTTTGTATTCCTCATTTTTCTATGGTGATGGAATTATGTAACAACTTGGCCCGGTTAGAGTTTTGCTAGTGGGTTTGCATTGTTCCTCGAATTGTGTGAAATTACATCACTGGCATGTAGAATCAGTTTTTCAAGGATAGTTGCCATGGATAGAGTGCAATATGTTTACATTTCCTGAGGGAAAAATCCTATAACTGTATAGTGTACTTTTGTGCTTAGGCTTAAGGTTTTAACATCGATTACAAAATATTTACTGTGATTAAAATGTTCCACTGATACCTGGTTGCATTTAAGTGTTTTTGTTTCTCAAAATGCTTCTTATGAGTGGAAATAGAGAATTAAAGGATCTGAGTTTAAATTCTAAATGCAAGAAAAATTAAATGAAACCTCTTTCACATTGTTGCCTGCAAGTACAATTTCATTTAACATGTGCTGTGGACATATGTTTTCTCATACATACATACACAAATATACACAGTCATATATGTAATAGTCTTTTCTTCATTTTGTAACCTGAACATATTCAATTGAAATTAAAGTAATTTCAGGCACTTTTTTGGGGGAAGCGCTGTCAGAAGACTGTTTAGTGCTTCTTTCTTTTGCTTTGCATCACAACATCATTGAAAACTGAGAATAGTTTGGGAAAAAAATCAACTTACTTGGTGATTTCAGTTTAGACTGCTAAATTGTGGAGGTTTGAGTATAAGCTTGGCTTACATTCAGCTAGGGCAGTGGCTTCACTTTCACTTTTCACTTTCATGAATTGGAGAAGGAAATGGCAACCCACTCCAGTGTTCTTGCCTGGAGAATCCCAGGGACGAGGGAGCCTGGTGGGCTGCCGTCTATGGGGTTGCACAGAGTTGGACACGACTGAAGTGACTTAGAAGCAGCAGCAGCAGGGCAGTGGCTTGATTTTGTTCACCTGGAGAAGTGGCCTTTTTTTTTTTTCCACTACTGTATTCTCATTTCTGAATACAACTCTTAGTAGATAGAAAGTACTCAACAAATGTACTGAATGAATGCATTTTCTTCTATTACCTGGACTGTCTACATTTGTTAGAGATACTGTGCAATAGTGACATCAACCGGAGAAGGCAATGGCACCCCACTCCAGTACTCTTGCCTGGAAAATCCCATGGACGGAGGAGCCTGGTAGGTTATAGTCCATGGGGTCACTAAGAGTCGGACACGACTGAGTGACTTCACTTTCACTTTTCACCTTCATGCACTGGAGAAGGAAATGGCAACCCACTCCAGTGTTCTTGCCTAGAAAATCCCAGGGAAAGGGGAGCCCGGTGGGCTGCACAGGGGTCGCACAGAGTTGGACACGACTGAAGTGACTTAGCAGCAGCAGCAGCAGCAGCAGCAGCAGTGACGTCAACAAAATTGAGAAAATGAGTTTCTTTAGCTAACTGACCAGACTTTCCTTTGATAACAAGATATGGTCAAACTGGACTAAATAAACAACCTGGGAATCCTTGGGAACATCTGGAGGAAGAATGCTATCTTTCTGGGGCTTTACTTATATTAACATATGCCATTCTTGCAACACACAAAGCTAGAGGTAAGATATATTCTTCACTTTACAGAAGAGAAGCCAAAACACAGAGAAACTAAATAACTTGCCATGTCCCATATCTACTAAGGGGCAGAAGTGGGCTCTAAAACCTGCATTCTTAATTCACTGTGCTATAGTGAGTTTGAGGAATAGGGGTTTGGAAATATATTAACTTAAATATTAAAAGAGAAGTGGACATATTTTGAGCCCCAGGATAAAGAGGGGCATGCCAATTACAGGCATTTTTAAATAAGAGAAAAGATAAATTTGTGATGATGCTGTTTCGTTTCTTTCGTGCATGTTACCCCAGACATGTTGAATATACACACATGTATGTTTACCCACACATACAAAATTACAATTTTGTATCTACTAAATATTTGACTATCTATATGATCTTTTTGATTCTCATTTATTCTTTGTGCATCTGTGTATGTCTATGTGTGTGTATATTATTTATTAGGTTTTAATAAGCTTTTAGACACAAATTTTAAGAAGAAAGGACAAGAGAAGCTATAATTACCTTTTCTAGATAATCAATTATTTTATGAAAAATTCTGAAAGTAATAATTGAATCTGCTTAGAGAAATAAAACAATTCAGTGATAAAAAAAAGTAAAATGAAAACTACCTTTCCCTTCACCACAAAGCCCAAATTTATGCTCCTTAAAAAAGACTTGTTAACTCACTTTAATCAAGTGTTGTCAATTTTTTGTAAAAAAAAGAGATTTTCTTAAACAAAATTTAAAATGTATCAGGAAAGAATCACTAAATAGATGCAAATTTTCATGTATATATTGTACATTTTAAAATTTTACTCTTAAGAAAACAAAGAATGTTTCATTGTATGGATGTATCACATATTAGTTGTCCAGGCTTTTATTGATTGTTATTTCAGTTGTTTTAGTACTTTCATTTTACAAAATTAACCCTCGTGAGTGTGCCCGTGTATGCATATTTTTATACAAATATCCTGCAAATTTCTGTAGATTTTCTTAGTCTAGTTGGATATACATTTTTAATGTTGAAAGATATTGCCAAATTACTCTTAAAAGGCGACACTAACTTGTTCAGTAGAATATGGGATTCTCCCTTTCTCTCTCCTAGTTATCAACAAACCTAAATTACACTGCCTATTTGGTGGGCAAAAATTAGTATTCTGTTTTAACTGTTTAATTGTGAGTGAGTTTGAACATCTCGTATGTTTATTATTTTTCTCTTACTGTAAAATTCTTTTGCCATTTCATTGTGTTGTATTATCTTACTGATTTTTGTGAGCATTCTATCATTTTTTTCCTTATACAAAACATGCTTGGTTATAATTTTGGTCTTATAATAAGGAATTTTGTTAAGTAGTTCTGTAAAATGGAACAGTTAAGGTTATTCCTAATTCTTTATAGAAAATGTTGCTCAAAAGTTTACCAGAGAGGTGGGAAGGAGGTCCAAGAGGGAGGGGATATATGTACACTTACAGCTGATTCACATTGTTGTACAGCAGAAGTTAACACAACATTGTAAAACAATTACACTCTAATCTAAAAAAAACTTATAAAAAATGTTTACCAAAGAGTACTTTATGAGGAGACTGATATTTAAAATGTTCCTAAGAAACTATAGTCAATAAGAAGGACATAAGCTAAACTGAAGAAAGGAGGTCTTTATTACATGGTAATTCTTTTTGGTAGTCTTCTATGTTTTAGATTTGAGTATCACTTATATTTTGGCACTAGATTTATATGGTAATACATACTTTGTCATGTTCTCTCTAGAACTGTTACTGTATTTTCAGCTCAGAGTTTACTAGGTAAATTTTCCATGTTCTTTGATTTTATTTTTAACTTTAAAATTTTGGGAAACCAGAATCAACGAGAGAATTTCTTAAAGATTTTGTAAGACATGAACAAAAATATTCCACACTGTTCTTTGATTAGAATTAAAATAAATGTTCTTCCTTTTACTTATAATTTTAGTTCTGTATGAGCAGAGGAAGCAACTAAATCATTTTCTTTTCCTTCATTTTTATGCACTATAAAAATTTCCATATTATTCTTGGTAAAACAACAAACATATGTCCATTGAAACCTTAATTTATACATAGTTGTCGCTTTGTCAATTCGTTTTAATCCTAACATGCTTCAACATTTTAACTTTAAAGCACTTAAAAAAACCCTATGAAAATCTGAATTTAATTTTTTTATGTATGGTTGGTATTAATTACTTAATAATCAGTAAATTTGGAAATAATGTACCCTGTAAGAATCCTTAGTAAAAATATTTATATAGCAAATATATATTTCAATTTATTTAATACATTTATTTAGTAAGCTCCTTTTTATGTTAATGAAGAAATTCCCAATAATTTATTATTTAATATCAATTCTGAGAATTTTTACTGTTTCAGCGCTCAACTTCTTGAATTTCATTGAAATTCTTTAATTGATTTTATGTATTACGAAACCTATCATAATATTAATTTCATCCTTCCTAATTTTATTCTAGAAAGCATTTTCCATTCAGTGTTCATATTTTCATTGCCAATCTCTTAAGTCTAAAACATCAAATTTATTTTAAAAATTGGATCGTTTGGTCTGTTATTAATCCCTTCCAATGCTTAATTTATACAGAGGCAACTAATTGGTTCCAAATAACAAAATCATTCTAGCTGTAAAACTCTGTAATATATGTTTGTTTTATAAGCATTTCAAATTTCATATAATTTGAGATTTAACATTAATTTAACTTCTGTATGTACTTTCCTCTTAAATTTTTTTAGTTAGAATTTGAATTTTTGACTTATATTTTATACAATTTTAAAAAACAGGTAATTTATTTGAAAAATTAAACCAACTATTTCTAAAAATGTATAACGTTCAGTCAACATCTACATGTAAGCAATTAATTGTTGATAAGGAGATTTTTTTTTTTATATCCTACCCTGAAAATAATTTCTCTTTTAGAATTAAGAAGATCCTAGAAATACATTCGAAACATAATCAGCATAATCTTTATTTCTTACCATAGTAAAATACTAATAGCATGCTTATTTTTCAAATATTGAAGCTATGGGGCAACATTTTGTGCACTTAAAGTTAAAATGTTGTTTATAGAAGAGCTAAAAGTTTAAAACATCTTTGTATTACATTGTCCAGGTTATTTACTAAGTCCATATCAGATGCTAAGTACCTTTTGATTTAAGGGAAAAAGTGGTATTAATGAGTTTAAATTTACAGTATTATTAAGATAAGGAAGCGGATTCTTCACACAATCCACATCATTGTATTCATGACTCCTTTCATTGTGAAACGTTTTTTAAATGCACCACCAGTTGTTATTCATTTAACCGTTCATCCTCCAATGGTTTGCTTATGTATCTAACTGTTACTCAACATATACTACATACAAGACAGTGGGAATATTGAAAAGAAAAACAGATTTTTTTTCACTTGTGGAAAAGAAATACAAATGCTTAAAATAATACTTGAGTATGATGATAAAACCATCTATGGGACCCATCGGAACCAAGGATATAATGCAATCCAGCCTTACCAAGAATATTACTATTCTTATTTATGAGGAGAGAAAGAAATACAAAGAAATAGCAAAATTATCAAGTGCAAATTAAAACACCATTGAAACATGCCTTCCATAACTTTGAGAGCACTAACCTTATATCCTGTTATTGCTAAAAGTTTTTGCTCACAAAATTAGTGGAAGGTTTTCCCCTAATTTTATATTCAAATTGCTTAAAAATAGATATTAGTAAGGAATGTCTGTGGTTACTTAAACTTCGGGATTCCAGGGCTCAGAAATTTTTACCTTAGAGAAATAAAATGCCATAACGTACCATGAAAGTTAACGAAGTCAAAATGAGAGCATTAGATCCAGTGAACTTGGACATTAAAAGTCAAAGTTCTCAAGCTTTGAGTACACAAAGTCCTGCTGTTCAGCTCTTTGTAATGTTAATTTGTTCTCAAACAAAATAAATTTTATAATGCTTAAAGCTCACTACTAATTCTTTTGACACTCAAGAAAATGAAAGTATTGTAAAGATACATTTCACCTGCTGATTTTTCTTCAGTAATACCCTACTATTCAGTCTAGGTCTTTTTTTTTTTTAATTGTGCTCTTTCAGTCAAAAGCTGACACGACTGTCGAAATATAGTCACTCATACACTAGTCAGTCACACTCCGATAATGTGTCTGTCATCATGTTAAAACAGTCATTTGCTGACATATTTTATGGCCATGAACATGTTTCAGAAACCAGCAAAAAGGATTGGCCTTTAAAAAATAAGCAAGAGTAGCGTTTCCTTCTAGTGAAACGACATATAATTTGAAATAATAGTGTGTCAATAGTGACTATAGGAAATTGCTAGAAAGTGGACATTTCCAAGTCTACTTTTATCTGGGAAAATGTAGTTCTTCTTAAACCAGAGAAATACCTTATTGAATTAAAAGCATCTTTGTCATATTCTGAAAATGTTTATTGCAAAAGATTTGGAGTTCTGAACATCTCTAAATATGTGAAATAGCAATTTTGTAAAGAATAAATGTTAATGCTGTCCGAGGTAGCATTCTATTCTCAGTATCTTTTTATTTATATTAGACCTTGTCCAAACTGACTTTGGCATTTAACAACCTATATCGAAAAGTGTAAGAATAGTCGGGAATATTTATAGATAGAAACATAAACATCCATGTAGATCAGCTTGTGTCCATTGGTTTATTCCAAATGCTTCTAAAAAATGTCCTGGATAAGCTCTAATTGTTTAATAGGTAGGGAACATTTTTGAAATAATAAAGCATAGACAAATCCAATAAGACTATATACAAATGAACACTAATTTTTACATGTCATTGAAATTGGCAAAGTGAATACTTTAGTGGATCCCTAAGTAGCTATAAGAGTAGTATCTCTTCAGAGTGAAGAATTTACCTAATAAAAATACCCGCTAGTTCCCATTCTGCATTATAATTAATACAAATAAAACCTCATATCCTGTTCATAATATTATCAAATTTTGATTCAGATTTAGAATATTCATTCTAAATATTTGATTTAGAATATTCATTTGTATTTCCAAGATCTTATTGTTGAAATATGAAAAATCATTAAATATTAAACTATCAAAATGGTTTTCTTATTTTCTAAAATGCTTGCTAAATTAGCAAAGAGATCACAGTCCTGAAAACTATTTCATCAGCATTGGCACCCTGTTGGAGTCATGGGTAAGAAGTTCATATACTTATATGCTAAATATTGTTGAAATTATAGTGACTTTTATATCCAAAAAGATTTGTTAGTTCTTTTTAAGCAATAATTTAAAAGTATTTCAATGTTCTTTATTAGTATAGACATTTAAATCTAGCATCGGGTCCCCAGCAAGCATGGAAAGCCAAACTGTTTTGCAGATTCTTATGTCACAGAAGCAACTTTTATAGAAAAGAACATTATTTCACTTTATTTCACTTACTTGGTTTCTTTGTTCATTAAGCTAATTACTCTAGTCTACATTCATGCCTTTCATCTACCTTGTTTCTTGAGCTTGATCCTTTCCCAACCCTGAATCGACTGTTACTGAACAGTTGAAGCTGAACAGGAAGGAATTGCAGGTGTCAACTCACAGTTTACAAATATGACATCTCCTCTGGCATAGCTGGAAATATGAAATATTGATTTATGTGCAGTAAAAGGTCTTATAAAAATGATCACATACACATGAGAGATTAATGCGCAAGAGATCAATAGAAATTTCATTCTTGACGCTAGACTGTCACCTATGGTGAAATGCTAAAATACAGAAATCAATATTATCTATGAAATGTCAAATTTATTATAATTATGAGGATGAAAGCTGGCCAAGTGGCTCCCAGGAGAGAAGGAAGGATAGGTTACTGTGCTGAAGCATCCTTCATGTCCCTTGTTCACTTGCTGCCAATTTGAGAGCAATATTGGTGCAGGGGGTTTTCAGGCATTATGTACAGTTGTGTAGTAACAAAATTCTGCTGGAATATTTAACTCTTGAAACTGACCATAATACGCGTGTCAACATAGTCAAAAGGTGCAGAATTTTTAGCTCCAAAATATGAAGAACATTTTAAGCATAGATTTAAATGTGGTATGTGTAACACAGGCTCATTGTGGAGGAAAATTGAGCTTTTGCAGACAGAAGATTAATAAGATCTTGGTACAATTTTATTCAAGCTCATGTTCTGTTCTCACCAGTGGTGGGGAGGAGGGGGAGAAATCCTAAATTATCTATTAGTAGGCTTCACATTTTCTATAGTTTAAGCCATTAGCTTTATTCTTAGAAATTGCTATTCAATTTCCACTGCTAGGCAGCAATTCTTTGAAAAGATTTTTATGAGTTTGTGGCAGTCTACCAGTCTCATGTATCAGGTTTAATAGAGTCTTTGAAAAACTAACACAAAGCTAAAATTTTATGAGCCTATAAGAAAACAATAAAATGAGGGTATTTTCTCTTTCCCTTTAAGTGGGGAGGGGGATTTTTAGAAGTTAAGAGCATAAAAGAAAAAGTTCTTGACAACCCAATCCATAAGTGAACTGAAGACCTACATGGACATTTCTTCAAAGAAGGTATCTAGATGGCCAAAAAACATGAAAAGATGCTCTGCATCAATAATTATTAGAGAAATACAAATCAAAACTGCAATGGTGTATTACCTCACACTAGTCACAATGGCCATCATCAAAAAAGTGTACAAACAGTAAATGCTGGAGAGGATGTGGAGAAAAGGGAACCCTCCTACACTGTTGGTGTGAATGCAAATTGGTACAGCCTCCATGGAAAATAGTATGGAGGTCCCTTAAAAGCTAAAAATAGAGCTACCCTATGACTCAGCAATCCCATTCGTGGGCCTTTATCAGGAGAAAAACATATTTCACCAAGATATATGCACCCCAGTGTTCACTGCAGCACTATTTACAATAACCAGGACAACCTAATGTGCTGCATAAAGCAACCTAAATGTCCAGCAACAAAGGAATGGATAAAGAAGATGCTGTACATATATACAATGAAATTTTAGTCAGCCATAAAATGGAACAAAATAGTGCCATTTGCAGAGACGTGAATGGACCTCTTAGAGACTGTCATACAGAATGAAATAAGTCAGAAAGAGAAAAACAAATATTGTATATTAACACACAGATGTGGAACCTAGGAAAGTGGTATAGATGATCTTATTTGCAAAGCAAAAATAGAGACACAGATGTAGAGAACAAACACATGAATACCAATGGGGAAAGGAGGGTGGAATGCATTGGGAGATTGGGATTGACTATATATGCTATGTGCACGTGTGCTCAGTCATGTCCAATGGCAGCCCACTAGGCTTCTCTGTCCATGGGATCTTCTCAGCAAGAATATTGGAGTGGGTTGCCATGCCCTCCTCCAGAGGATCTTCCCGACATAGGGATCGAACCTGCATCTCCTGCATCTCTGCATTGCAGGCAGATTCTTTATCACTGAGCCACTGAGCCACTGGGGAAGCCTCATACATGCTATAAAATAGTATAAAATAGATAATTAATGAAAATCTACTGTATAGCACAAGGAACTCTATTCAGTGCTTTGTGGTGACCTAATGAGAAGGAAATCCCCCAAATTGGGGGTGTATGTATACATATAGCTGATTCACTTTGCTGAACAGTAGACTCTAACACAGCATTGTAAAGAAACTATACCAACTCAATGGACATGAGTTTGAGCAAAATCCAGGCGAAGCTTGGCTTCCTTTCACACATGACTTACCAACTGAACAATGACAACAAAAACTCCAATAAAAACTAATAAAAAATTATTTTTGTATACTCTCCATGATTACAGAAAAGTAAAGTATTAAACGCTTATCAATACTACTATTTCTCCTCATGACAAATATAGGTTTTACTAGTGAACATCATGATATTACACTGTAATTCTTGCAGAGATTGGGACTTGGCCTGGGTTCAAGGAGGATGAATGCACCTGACCAACAAGTGAAGTAGGGTTCTTGCAGGAAAATCTCGATTCCATTGTAGGTGGTAGAGGTGATGAATAGACTGTGTTATTTGCTGTCAACAAATGCTATTATAAAGCCTTTTTGATTCAAATTTTAATGATTCGCAGTTATAAATATAAAGCAGTGTGCTCTGCCCACCATGCCCAGGTGACAGTACAAAAACTTTGTTTTGCTACTCTGGTGCCTGCATTTAGAAATTCCTCCAAAATTTGTGGAATGAATGAAAGAATGATTGACACATTAGCTTATCTGATGGTGCTCTGGTACCACATAAGTTGTAGGGGATAGAATTTCTTCCCACTTGGACTTAATATTCTGTTTGCCTTTAGAATTATGATTCTCTTTTCTTTTTCATTCTCTTCTCAGATCTAGATAACTCTTTGGTAACCAAACTTTGGCTTGGAACATGGACTTGAGTACTATTTTGTTACATATCAAAATCTCAGACATAAAGTCTGCTAGTATATATGCCTTTCAATTTATGGTTCATTGTTGAACTTTTAATTGAAATTACATACAAAAGGGAAAATTTATTTTCATTATTAGTAACATTAATTTGTTTTACAATAACTACTACGAGTTTGTTAATAGTCTTATTTGTTAGTCTATGTTGTATTGAATCTTCCTAGCTTTGAATTTATTTTAGAGCTTTATCTTTCATTTGATTCTTAGGGAGAGATTTCTTGTCTGTACTTGGATTTAGTTGGAGACATTTTGACCAAAGGGATACCTAAACATTAGCATGTAGCATTTATTCTGAGTTTTTAGATGTTGGTTTAAAAATTGAGCAGTGCTATTTCAACTAGTGACAATCAGGGCCCTCTCCCATTAGTAAATTGCCATTTTTCTAGAGTTTTGGTTTTTCAGTGCTCTTATCTAAAGCTATTGTTTTCTTTATGGCATACATTTCCAAATATTGCTTCTATATTATTCTTGGAGGAACATCTGTCTTAAGTGCTACTGTCCTGGCAGACTTAGACATCTCTTACAGAGGAAAACAAAGAGGAGTCATGGGGAGGTTTTGTAAATGCTGAGTAAGACCTCAAGTGAATGTCATTTAAGTTAATGAGTGTTAGTTGAATGTTTACTATGTGCAGTAAACTGGAATGAAAAAGGCACAGACAGAGCTCTTAAGGAATTCACAAAATAGTAAATATTGTGTAATACTTAGAAATGGGAAATATTTAGAAAAAGAAATTGCAAGCTGTGGAACCTATACAAGTTATCCTGAGTCCTTTGATTGGTACACTGTAGGCACAAATAAAAACCTATTTCCATATCCTTTAGAGTCAATCCATTGACCTTCCAGAGACATGAAGTACAAAGTCATTTCTCATTTATTATTACTGAATTATTTACTTTTCCTAAATATTATCTCTTTTGTCCAGAATTGTTGGATTATTATTACTGCCAAATATGATGGAAGATTCATAAACTTTCCTCCAGTGGGTAATATAAACACCTTTTTTTTTTCTAAATCTGGAAAAGAGATAAAGATTTATTTACTTTAAAAAAAAAGCTGTAGCCTTTACACAATTTATAAATAGAGATTTGGGAAGATTTTCCACTCTACACAGCTTCTTAAGGCTCTTTTTTTTCCTCTTCTGTACCTCAAGTACCCAAAGCAGTTAAAGTTAATACTTAATGCAACCCAGTTGAAGAGATAGGCATTTCTTGCAGTCAGGTCTCAATTAAGAGATAAAAGACAAAAAGTGCAAAGCGCTTGATAAAGCTAAGAATACAAGGCCAGCCATGGATGTGCTTGAAGCTGTCCATAGCGATAACTGGATAGTCAGCTGGAATCTTCTTGAATTGAAGTGGGTGCTCTAACTTATCAAATTCCACATATGGGGAAATTATTGGTGCCCACAGTGGTGATTAACACTAACCCACTGGGTCAGAAACAAGCTGGGATAAAGGTGAAAACTGTATCTGACTATCAACACCAAATACATCCATTTAGAGAAAGATAGCAGAGGGTTTTTTTTCCTTTTTTATATCTTCAGTTGTGCAGGTTGTCAGGCTGGTCACACAGTTAACGCTGCATATAGAGTGCTCTCTATAATGTGCAAATTGCAATGCACATTAAAATGTAATCTACTTTAATAAGTCACATGAAGATTACATTTTAAGATAATTGTTTGCGTGTTTATGCTATACACCAAAAATATTTTCCTGCTTTGTTTACAGTATTTTCCCTTTGCCTTTAAACATAATGATTGCAACTATTAGCACTGAATGACTCCCCCTCTTAAATGATTGGGGACAACGTTATGGAAATTCAAATTTTGGATTCCTGGACCCATGGCTCATAATGTAATGTTCAAACTACTTGATCTTATCAAATTTCCCAAAGTTAAACTTGTTACGATGTTATTATCATCAAAATCTTCACAGGGCACCAATAATTAGAACACTTGACTTGAATTATGCAGACAGTTTTATAAAGTTGTCCATTTTCCAATCCTGTATAGACAAAAATATTTGAGAGATGACAATTTTTGAAATATTTATAATGAACATTATAACCTCGGCTTTCTGACAAATCTATTCACTTGGAATATAGCCAATTATCAATGATTTATTAGAATAGGTGAAAAGGAAATTAGAGGAAAATGGAAATGACAAATAATCTCCAAATTTCACATTGTTCATTCATTTATAAAACTGCATTTCCACTCAGCCACCAGTAAAATCATTTACAAGTGATGACATTTAACTGAAAAGATTTTCATCTCTTTTTTTTCCCTTCTTATCCATCTTGTAAAGGAAGTACCAATGAATACTAAAATAACCAGTTAGGGTCAAGAAGCAAAATAAGTCCTTATTAGTCTATGTAGTTATTGTGCACCCAGCAAAAAGCAAAATGACTGGTCTAGAGTTGATTCTAACAAATATTTCTAAGAATGAATAAACAAAGAATTGAAAATATAACTGAATTATGAACTGACTCAACTACGCATTTTTAAAATCTGGAAATTATTATAATTCTCAAAACTTGCTGCAATACATTGGTTTGCTTTATAGAGAGACTATCTTTGAAGAACAAGCATGTGGTTTAATCATATACGACCACTTATTTGTATTAATGTCACTAATATACATCATTTTACTCAGAAACATTGTAGGTAATAGTCTTCCTTTGGAGCCATGAGACACTTAAAGTACTTGTTTTCTCAATAATCTTTTTAGATTAATAGGTAAAATTTCTGATCTAACTTTCTGTTAAAATAATTTAGTAATCTTTGTTTTTATCTGCTTGACTATTATGACAAGAGATTCTGACATCCTGGAAAAGTAAAGGGACATATGTTGAGAGAAATGTTTCAGTTCCATGTGATATAAAACTCAACTGGAATAGACTACAGAAAAAAAAATATTAGTTTATATACACTAATATAACTGAAAATTTGGTAGGAGATCTTCAGGCACAGCTAGATAAAGGAGCTCAAAATAACTCCATCAGAATTCAGATTTTATCTTTTGGCTATGATTTCCTCTGTGTTGGTTTCCTACTCAAGTAGCTCTTCCTACAGGAAGATTAAATAGCCCTCAGAAACTCAAAGCTTCCTTATTACTAAACTCAATCTAATGGAAAGAGAATCTTCATTCCAATACTCACCCAAAGTTCTGGAGTTGGAGCTTCCTTGACTTGCTTGGGTCTTGTGCCTATCCTTGACCCAAGCACTCTGACCAGACAAATGGAATACGTATTTGTAATGTCCAGATCACATGCCCTTTCTTAATTCATGTTGCCAGTGGGATGTGAAGTCTTGGGTCCTATGTCTAATGCTTGAAGTCAGGAGTAGGATTAATATAAGCTGAATCACAAGAATTGAGTGGAAAAAAAGATGGCTCCCTAGGAAACTAAATTATATTGCTAGAAGAAAGAATGGCTCTTGGGGTGACAGGACTAATAGATGACATTGCAAGAAGTGCAGACAAAAACGGAAGTATAAAAAGAATTACAAAGAATGAAAACCTATTTAATGAAAGCTCTGAAATCATATCTATTAAATAACTGAAGTTTTTCTTAAAGGCTATATCCAATTATTGTACCAAAAACTGTAGAGTGTTACTAAACATCTAGGTCTACCAAAATATTTTGGAATATATTCCATCCTGTAGTTGAGAAATGTGGTTAATACATTATTTTTGATGTTGGTCAGAGTAAGAGAGGAACCAGCATATACAGGCTTTCCTATTTTTAATTACATCTGGACTTTGGTTTTGAAGGAACTGAGAGTCAAAGCTGGAGATGAGCGGAAGCAGCACATTTTCTCTACAGAAGAGATGTTTTAGCTGGGGGCATATGCATATTGCTCACACCACATTGAGTCTCCCTGCCCCCAGAGGACATTATTTTTAACATGAGGAATGAGATTGCATTCTTGAATGAGAATGGTAAGTGGAGAAAACTGATTACATAGACGAGGTTCAGTAGCTTAGCTAAAATAATAGTCAAGTATAAGATCTCATCCGGAGAAGGCAATGGCACCCCACTCCAGTACTCTTGCCTGGAAAATCCCATGGACAGAGGAGCCTGGTGGGCTGCAGTCCATGGGGTCGCTAAGAGTCAGACACGACTGAGCGACTTCACTTTCATTTTTCACTTTCATGCATTGGAGAAGGAACTGGCAACCCACTCCAGTGTTCTTGCCTGGAGAATCCCAGGGACGGGGGAGCCTGGTGGGCTGCCGTCTATGGGGTCGCACAGAATTGGACATGACTGAAGCGACTTAGCAGCAGCAGCAGCAGCATAAGATCTCGTCAGTAACATCAAGCAGTATTTATTTTAGACTCTTAACATGACTTAATGGATATAAAAGATAGCATCTGAAAATTTTGACATCTAGAATAAATTCGTTTAAATTTAACATAATTTAAATAAATTGTGAATAAAATCTTTTGTTTTATACTTTTGTTTAGAAACTTTGCCTTGTTTTAATTTGCTTTGTCTTTTGGAACCTACTACTGAAAGAAGAAATTATTCTTTTTATTTATATTCCGGGCTTCCCTTGTGGCTCAGCTGGTAAAGAATTTATATTCCATTGTTTCTTACAAAAATAAGATCGTCTTCCATCACAATTTTAAGCACTATTTTACCAGAATTTCAAAATTCTAGATTTTGAGGCAACAGTTAGGTCCCTGTGATCTTGGTTTGATTTAATATACTCAGAATTATAAATCTGGCTTTTAAATGATTCTCTTTAATTCCTTCTTGATCTACTATCACAAATATGTAGCAATTTCTCTTTAGCAAGTCATTGGGTTTTTCTAAATCGTGCCAAACCTGATAGTGTACTGCACTTTTTAATTTTCTAAATTATCTCAGGTCAAAATTTATTTGCATTTGGAATACTTTATATATGGAACTAAGATGATATTATAAGATTAGTGTTGAGTTTTAGATAAGATATATATTTCAGCTTATAGTTAATTGTTTTCATATTTCCCAGGCAGTTTAATCTGGACTGACTTTATGAGCAGGCGTCTTGTGTGCCATGGTTGAGGGGCAGCCAAAAGGCCCTCTGGACCTACTAAAACTTCCTTTATCACAGGGTGTCTTGAAACAAGTACCATAATTCCCATCAAGTGAGCCACCTTATCATTAACTCATTATTCCTAGAAGGCCCTGTGAGGATAACATATATTCTCATTAACAGAGGCATTAACATTTGAAGTCAGCAAAGGTATGGGGGCTGGGGAGAAAACTGGTGAAGGACAGGGTCTTAAGCCCTGTGGTATGCAGAGGAAGAGCCTGTTTAATTGCTGAAAAAAGAAATAACTTCACAGTTTTGCCTTCTTAATCATTTTGTGTAGATATTATTAATAAATTGGATTGAGATTTAAAGATTTTACACAATACTTAACACATAGAATTTTGCAAGATATGCTTCTTTGCTTCAAGGAGTTTGTTTGCTCTTATGTTTATCTTTCATTTACAAAAGCTGTTTTTTAAGTTTATTGGATGCCACATATTGTCCTAATTATATTACATGTATTAATATTATCTCATTTAAGTCTTCTAAACTACCCTCTGAGACAAGTACTATTTTTATTCACATTTTACAGAATGAAGAGACTAGCATAGACATTAAATCAGCAAGGTCATAGAGCTAGTATGATGTGGGTAGGAGTTGAGGAGGGTTGAAGCACAGTTAACAAGTACATGAAAAACTAGTACATGTCAAAAAAAAATCAACATAGGTGATGTGACTGAGCGATGGGTTTTGGCTACAGGACGATAGAGATTATAATGTGTCAATCAGGATGTTAGGGAAGGATTTAGGAGGAGGTGACATTTGAGAGAAGACCTGTAGGATGAGTATCAAAGAGCTATGCAAACACTAGTGCAAACTTCCTAAAGCAGAAATAAGCTTAGTATGTTTGATGAAAATAAAAGGGAACTCCTGTTAGCCATGTCTCAAGAGCAGTCCTTCAGCTGCAAAAGTCTAGTCTACTTAGAGATCTAGAAAGATCAGAGGAAGAACAGATAGTTGGTTTTTAAGTTCTATTCTTGTTGTCCATTCTCTCTGGAATCAGTATGTCTTGGGTACCAGAGTGTCTTTTTTTTCTTGGATTTCACATGGAATTTCTCTCTCTTGCTCAAGGTTCTTATCCAAATGCACATTGGTATACACACTAAAGCTCCATAGCATTTGACTGAGAAGCAACTTCTTTCTATATTCAGTCTTTATTAAGATTGGAATCTGAACTTGGTTAACAAAAAACATGCTTCTTTAATTCACTCAAACACTAATTGAGGGCTTACTATATATAATTATGGTAATACTAAAATGAACTTGTCATGGACACTATCCTTAAGAACTTTAAAGTCCAATATGAAAAATATTTTTAAAATATACATTATTTTTTAAATATACCTTATTTATTTTTTATATCCCATCAATCATTTTGGACTGTGATTCCACCATCCGCAGAGCCCAGGGACCACTCAGAAAAAATAAAGAAGCTGTTCAGGCTTAAGTTTCAAAAGTGACTTTAAGTTAAAGAGACAAGAATATTAAAAACCAAGCTTTGTTGAGAAAGAAAATGACATCCAAAGATCCAAAAGTTTGCCTTTATAGAGAGCTTGATTTTTCATTAATTATGGTTATTCTAGTAATATTAAAAGTTTATATTATAAACAATAGCTTTGTAATACACTCTGTCCTCATTTTTTAGGAAGAAAGCACATAACCACACCATTTCTGAGGTCCTGCACCATGTACAACTAGGTTAGTAGAGTTATTTTACTTACTTGTTCTGTATTTTGTTTAGGGATGAAGACAAAAGAGAAAGATATTTTCACAGCATACTAAGAGGAGTTAGGCAGTGAGGAAAATCAGCAGGAAAGGACTTCATTTGTTTTATAAATTATTTTCATGGAGGCTAAACTGGGAAGGACAGTTTTCTTCATCTCCTTCCACAGAATCTGGACGTCAGCTCCTTTCACCTCAACTTGCTAGAGGAAAGATTACATGGGCCAAAAGCACAGTGTAGAAAGACTCAGAAACTTGTCAGACCTCAGAGGGAATAAAGTGCAAGGAAATTTTGGAGTATTGGAGAGGAGCGGTCAGAGAGAAATTGTCCCTTAATGTTCATAGGCAACAGACTCAAGATGACTGACAGGCAACTGCTGGCACAATTAAATATTTTCCATCAGTTCTTGGACACTTTGCTTGCTTCTCCAATAGTAATGCTTTTGTATACTGGACTGTGTTTTTATTCTTTCTAATATTAAGGGTGTAACTTAATATTTTGTGGGCATTTCATTTTCCTATGGTGAAAAGTTTGAGAACATGTTATACTTTTATTTTCCTACCAGCACCTAATGTGATATCTGACGCATTCTCAGTAAATGAACAAATTAGAGTAGGTAAAATTCCAAAGTTACATATTTGTCTTTTATGATTCTGAACATCAGATTTTCTTTTAGTTACTGGCCAGTTGATTCCTCTAGGGGATTTTAAGATTCAAGATGTTCAAGATGATCAAAATGTAATTGTAGTTTGATGTATATCTTTTTAATAGCATTCTCCAAATATTGCATGAGGTTTTCAAATTATAAAGGAAAGGAAACTTTAAAAAACTTCAAGTGACTTAGTTCATTATAGAACAAAAATCAAATGAGCTATTGTGTTTACAGTAGGTTTTTGAAGGACTGGTAAAATTTTTTGAACTTTTTCTCATCAGAGATAACCTTTTAAATAGTAATATATATGGCTTCCAGGTGTTGCTAGTGGTAAAGAACCTGCCTGCCAATGCAGGAAACATGAGACACGGTTTCGATCCCTGGGTGAGGAAGATCCCCTGAGGGAGGTTATGGCAACCCACTCCAGAACCCTTGCCTGGAGAATCCCCTGGACAGGAGAGGAGCGTGGTGGGCTACAGTCCACAAATTCGCAAAGAGTAGGACACTACTGAAGTAACAGCACACACGCACATATTGACGTAAGATCATTTTAGCTACCTTTCCTTTAGAATACTTTTGGCTAATTAATTTATTAATTTCACAAATAATGTACCTCTACTATGTGAAAGTCACTATTATCTATGCTAGCAGCTGAGTAGTGAACAAGATGCTTTCCCGCCCTGGTGAATCTTACATTCTAGTGGGAAGCACGGACAATAAACAGAATAAATAAGTAAATTACAAAATATACTATGTTACATTTACCCCAAACTACGTACAAGCATTAACTCAAAATGGAGCAAAGAACTAAAATGTGAGAGTTGAAACTGTAAAACTTAGAAGAAATCACAACATTAAAGTTTCAGAATCTTTGTGTAGGCAAGGGACTCTTATATATGACACCAAAAACACAAGTGATAAAAGAAAATCAGATAAATTGTATTTCATAAAAATTAAAACTTTTCACACATCAAAGGACACTGTCAGAATAGTGGAAAGACAGTCAAAAGAATGGGAGAAATATTTGTAAATCATGTATCTGATAAGGTCAGGTATGCAAAGTATAATAAAAACTTGTAATTTAACAACAAAAACACCATCTCAGTCAAAAAATGGGCAAAGCACTTCAGTAGACGTTTTTCCAGAGAAGATATACAGATGACCAATAAGCATATGAAAAGATGCTAAACATAATTAGTCATTAGAGAAATGCAAATAAAAGCCATAATGAGATATCACTTCATACCCACTAGGGATGGTTAAAAGATAAAACAAAATTCCCTAAATAACAGACTTTGGCCAGGATGTGAATAAACTGATACTCTTGTGTGTATTGCTGATGTGCTAAGTCACTTCAGTCGTGTCTGACTCTTTGCAACCCCACAGGCTATAGCCTGCCAGGCTCCTCTGTCCATGGGATTCTCTAGGCAAGAATACTGGAGTGGATTGCCATTCTCTTCTTCAGGGTATCTTGCCGACCCAGGGATTGACCCTGTGTCTCTAATGTCTCCAGCATTGCAGGTGGGTTCTCTACCACTAGTACCACCTATGAATGTAAAATTGTGAAGCCACTGTGGAAAACTGGCAGTTCCTCAAAACATTAAATATAGAATTACTGTATGATCCAGCAACTCTATTCCTAGGCATATAGGCAAAATAATTGAAAACAGGTATTCAAACTATACTTGTCCATGGATGTTCATAGCATGACTACTTACAATAGCCAAAAGTTTGAAGTAACACAAATGTCCCTTAATGGGTAAATGGATAAAGAAAATGTGGTGTATCCAAATGGAATGAAATATCAATACATGCTAATATGGAGAAACTATGAAAACTATTATACTAAGTGAAAGAAACAGCACAAAAGACCATATATTGTATATTTCAATTTATATACAACATCCAGAATAGGCTATAGCATAGGCGATAGAATTTGATGATGGTTTATGTATTCTATCTTAGAAGAGTGAGGAATGATTCAAAATTTTTGGTCTGAACAACTGGAAAAATGAAGCTGGTATTTGCTGAGATAAGGTTTATAAGAGGGGGAGTTAGTTTTGTCAGTTGAGAAACTATGTCTTCTAGTAACAACAGCTTAAATTTCTCTTGGGGGAGCATTTATCCCATATTCTTCTCCAGATGATCTGGATGGTGTTGAGGGCATTCATCTTGTTAACAGAGATGGTTACAGATTCCAGGCCTGCCGAAACAGCCCCTTAAACGCTTCAGGGATGAACAGGCAACACAAACTTGGCAGGTGAATCACTTTGTATCACTTGCCCCACTTTACTTTTCATTACAGCTATTAACATAATAATTTTACATGTTTATATCTGTATGTCTAATATTTATTTTCCCCTCCTAGAATATGAGCTGCATGAGGGCAGAAGCTTTGTCTATTTTAGTCATTAGTCAAGCCCTTAAACCTGCTATACTGCCTGATATTTAGTGTGCACTTCAGTTCAGTTCAGTTCAGTCTCTCAGTCGTGTCCGACTCTCTGCGACCCCATGAATTGCAGCACGCCAGGCCTCTCTGTCCATCACCAACTCCCGGAGTCTACCCAAACCCATGTTCATCGAGTCGGTGATGCCATCCAACCATCTCATCCTCTGTCGCCCCCTTTTCCTCCCGCCCCAAAACCTACCCAGCATTAGGGTCTTTTCCAATGAGTCAACCCTTCGCATGAGGTGCCCAAAGTATTGGAGCTTCAGCTTCAACATCAGACCTTCCAGGGAACACCCAGGATTGATCTCTTTTAGGATGGATTGATTGGATCTCCTTGCAGTCCAAGGGACTCTCAAGAGTCTTCTCCAACACCACAGTTCAAAAGCATCAATTCTACAGCGCTCAGCTTTCTTCACCGTCCAACTCTCACATCCATACATGACCACTGGAAAAACCATAGTCTTGACTAGACGGACTTTTGTTGGCAAAGTAATGTCTCTGCTTTTAAACATGCTATCTAGGTTGGCCATAACCTTCCTTCCAAGGAGTAAGTGTCTTTTAATTTCATGGCTGCAGTCACCATCAGCAGTGATTCTGGAGCCCAAAAAAATAAAGTCTGACACTGTTTCCACTGTTTCCCCATCTATTTCCCATGGAGTGATGGGACCAGATGCCATAATCTTAGTTTTCTGAACGTTGAGCTTTAAGCCAACTTTTTCACTCTCCTCCTTCACCTTCATCAAGAGGCTCTTTAGTTCTTCTTCACTTTCTGCCATAAGGGTGGTGTCATCCGCATATCTGAGGTTATTGATATTTCTCCCGGCAATCTTGATTCCAGCTTGTGTTTATTCCAGCCCAGCGTTTCTCATGATGTACTCTGCATATAAGTTAAATAAGCAGGGTGACAATATACAGCCTTGACGTACTCCTTTTCCTATTTGGAACCAGTCTGTTGTTCCATGTCCAGTTCTAACTGTTGCTTCCTGACCTGCATACAGGTTTCTCAAGAGACAGGTCAGATGTTCTGGTATTCCCATCTCTTTCAGAATTTTCCACAGTTTATTGTGGTACACACAGTCAAAGGCTTTGGCATAGTCAATAAAGCATAAATAGATGTTTTTCTGGAACTCTCTTGCTTTTTCGATGATCCAGCAGATGTTGGCAATTTGATCTCTGGTTCCTCTGGCTTTTCTAAAACCAGCTTGAACATCTGGAAGTTCACGGTTCATGTATTGCTGAAGCCTGGCTTGGAGAATTTTGAGCATTACTTTACTAGCATGTGAGATGAGTGCAATTGTGCGGTAGTTTGAGCATTCTTTGGCATTGCCTTTCTTTGGGATTGGAACGAAAACTGACCTTTTCCAGTCCTGTGGCCACTTCTGAGTTTTCCAGATTTGCTGACATATCGAGTGCAGCACTTTCACAGCATCACCTTTGAGGATTTGAAATAGCTCAACTGGAATTCAATCACCTCCACTAGCTTTGTTCGTAGTGATGCTTTCTATGGCCCACTTGACTTCCCATTCCAGGATGTCTGGCTCTAGGTGAGTGATTACACCATCGTGATTATCTGGGTCGTGAAGCCGAGAGGGCCAGAGGGGCAGCCGAGAGGGGCTAGGCCAGGCCGGGGGCTGGGGCCGGTGGCGGCGGTGGCAGCGGCAAGAGGAATTACCCAAGGCCCAAGGCAAGACAAACCCAAGTAAGACGGTAAGTGTTGCGAGAGGGCATCAGAGGGCAGACACACTAAAATTAAAACTACAGAAAACTAGCTAATCTGATCACATGGACCACAGCCTTGTCTATTTCAATGAAACTAAGCCATGCCGTGTGGGGCCACCCAAGACGGATGGGTCATGGTGGAGAGGTCTGACAGATTGTGGTCCACTGGAGAAGGGCATGGCAAACCACTTCAGTATTCTTGCCTTGAGAACCCCATGAACAGTATGAAAAGGCAAAAGGATAGGACACTGAAAGATGAACCCCCCAGGTCAGTAGGTGCCCAATATGCTAATGGAGATCAGTGGAGAAATAACTCCAGAAAGAATGATGGGATGGAGCCAAAGCAAAAACAATACCAAACTGTGGATGTGACTGGTGATAGACGCAAAGTCCGATGCTGTAAAGAGCAATATTGCATAGGAACCTGGAATGTTAGGTCCATGAATCAAGGCAAACTGGAAGTGGTCAAACAGGAGATGACAAGAGTGAACGTTGACATTCTAGGAATCAGCGAACTAAGATGGACTGGAATGGGTGAATTTAACTCAGATGACCATTATATCTACTACTGTGGGCAAGAATCCCTTAGAAGAAATGGAGTAGCCATCATGGTCAACAAAAGAGTCCGAAATGCAGTACTTGGATGCAATCTCAAAAACGACAGAATGATCTCTGTTCATATCCAAGGCAAACCATTCAATATCACAGTAATCCAAGTCTATGCCCCGACAAGTAACGCCGAAGAAGCTGAAGTTGAACGGTTCTATGAAGATCTACAAGACCTTCTAGAACTAACACCCAAAAAAGATGTCCTTTTCATTAGAGGGGACTGGAATGCAAAAGTAGGAAGTCAAGAAACACCTGGCATAACAGGCAAGTTTGGCCTTGGAGTACAGAATGAAGCAGGGCAAAGGCTAATAGAGTTTTGCCATGAGAACGCACTGGTAATAGCAAACACCCTATTCCAACAACACAAGAGAAGACTCTACACGTGGACATCACCAGATGGTCAACACCGAAATCAGATTGATTATATTCTTTGCAGCCAAAGATGGAGAAGCTCTATACAGTCAGCAAAAACAAGACCAGGAGCAGACTGTGGCTCAGATCATGAACTGCTTATTGCCAAATTCAGACTTAAATTCAGTGTGCACTTAATATTCATTAAATGACTGAATAAATCAGTGGCACTGGCCTATAAAAACTTACGGGGAAAATTGCCTATCTCCGGGTTTGATAATCTGGTAGGATACAAACAAACTATAAGTGATTATTTTACTATCACTTCAGAGAGCCTGCCTGAGAATTAAGTCAATCCTGAATCAAGGGGAGCTAAGAATTAGCCAAAGACAGATTTCTATCAGCATGGTTTGAATGTCTGGATCCAGCTGGGTCTGGACTTACTAATGTTTGCAAAGTTTGCAGTTTGTGAAGCAATATAGTCTTCCTTTTTCCAATACCATCTGCCCCTCTTAGGCCAGTTTTAATCATTTGCAATGTTGAGTATCTATGTTGAGTATGTACTGTATCATTTGCAACACATGGCTTTTATCATATTTTAATCTGTACAGTATATCATAGATTTGGAAAATTTTAATCTCTTCTGTTGTACTGTAAGCTTTCTGAGGGTAGAGACTGTGCCTTATATTCATGTTTACATTTCACATGGTATTAATCCACTGATTTCCTGTTGTCCATTAGTAAAACATTTGATAAACAGTTGCCGAATTAAAATGAAACTGCATGTTCTATTTGAAAGTCAGAAACAGAATTTCTTACATGATATTTTGAAGAAAGATATTGATATTCCTGAACAAAATGTTTTCAGTAATTCCCTTTTTAGTGTTCTTTAAAAGGATAAAGTTAACTATTTCAAAACATATTTTGACTAACATTTTATACTAATTATATTAATAATATATTAATTACACTAGAATTTTGAATAAGTCTGTTAAGGAGTATGATAAAATTTGACTCCTTTGCAAAAGGCTGGGAAAGATTATTGAAATATCTCTACTTGAATTTGTAACTTTGAGTTTTTCTTTGGTGTATATTAATTAAAAAATAGAGCGTGGTTCTATTATTTGAACAGAAATGCTGTATTTTTAGATTTGTAGGTTAATGCAATCCTAATGATTTTCTATCAGTATCCTTATATTTTGGCTTGTATTTCTGCCTAGGAAATTCAGCTTAAATGAAAGATTTTGGCTGTGCCTAAGCTCATTCCTTCTCTCTCAATCAATCTTGCTGGTATCAGGAATACCTACAGGTCTGCTGGCCAGAGTTAGAAAACAAGTGACCATGCTGGGCAAGAAATCAACAGCTTTGATCACCAAAGCTCAGGGTTTTAAATTAATTGAAATGAGCAGCCAAAGATATAAGGTAGTCTATTCCGATTCATTGGTATTTCAGGGGGAAGAAAACAAAACCTCCAATTTCTCTCTGTATTTTTTGACAGAAACATAAATTGTAACATACCCACAGGCCATAGCTTGCAGGTAATTCTCTGCATACTTTTCATATGACCATTAAGGCACAAATTCCTGAAATTATATTCTAGCCAAGAAGTCAGAAAAATGTTTGACCCAGAAGTAGTTTAGAAATCACTGGATGCAGAGAACAGATCTGGGTGCAGGAGACATCCCAGCTCTAGGGAGAAGCCTGAGGAACGGGACAACGTCTTCCTTATATGCTCACACAAACAGTGTCTGACACATAGCGGAGGCTCAACAATTGCTATTTTGATTGATAAATGAAGAAACGGAGTCCAGCCACCATCCTTGGGGCAGAATTACAAGCTATGAAACTCAGAAAATTGATTTTCGGTTTTATTCTTTGAGACATCCTAAGCAGATTTAGTACCATTCACTGATTAACAACCCTTAGAGTCAAGATTTTTGGAATTACATTTCAGCTGATACATCTAATGTTACCTGTCAAGATTATTTTTTCTTTAGGCCAGTGCTCTATAGAGTCAGAGAACAGCTGCTCAACACCTTCTTCATAATTTCAATTCATTAATGTAGAAACCTTTCAGACTTCTTTTCCCCTCTAGGTTAAGTAGCCCTAACTTCTCGGAAAACTCCCAGCATTAATTTTTTTTTTCTCTAATTACCTTTCTCTGGATAATCTCCAGTTCCTCCAAGGGCTTCTTTTAAGGGTGTAAAAATTCATTACTGCAGGCTTTCATGGACAATAACAATTCTGTTCCCAACTCTTTGGTTGATGGTAACATAAACAATGTTATGGAAATATGAGGACTGAGGAAATTGAGAGTTGTTTTTTTTTTCACCCTTATTCAGTTTGAATATTATCCAAGGTTACTACATCGTGGTCTCACATCAACTGAGAAAATTCTTACATGGAAGCAAAAGTTTTTTTTAACATTGTCATTGTAATATGAGAGGCAATTTTCCAATTTTTGCAAACACATCTGTAGGCTGGTGCTCCAATATCAAGTGCCATGGGTCAAACTCATTTAAACCTGTGAAGCTGGTCAAGTCCCAAGCACCTGTTCTAAGCATTCCATATGGTTTTCCTCATAGAAGGAATGGTCAGTCTGAAGTAGCTGTAGGTGACTTTATAAGCCAAAATAAGCTGGAAGCAAAAGAGAGAAATAACATAACTAAAATCCTGAATGGAACCCAGTACAATCTCATTAATAAGCTACAAAGCACTTAAATAACTAGTGCACCTATGTGCTTGCCAATATTACCACATCTTCAAGAAAGTGGAAAAATGGACATACATGTGATGTATTATATCCTCAATGGTAGGAAACTTATGAACCAATTAGTTCAAATAGGTAAAGGAAGCCAAGAAGTGTGGATTACTTCATGGAAAATAACAAGTGAGCCCATTGCTAACTCACCTGGCTTCTTTGTTGTATGGTAAAGAAGAAATATATATTAAAGGGTGCCACCAGGAATAATAAATATGCATTCTCTATAAAAACCTCAGAGCAACATTATGGGAGTTATCAAGGAGACTACGTCTTGAATTCCTAGTCACGGTAGTGTTATAGCCACAATAATGATTGCTAAAGATATTCACTAAATGTCAGAATGACAAAAGTCAAGCAAAAGTGGAAAACATGAAATGATGCTTAACATTGCTAATCAATAGAGAAATGCAAATAGAAATTATTAATATAATGAGATATCATGTCACGCCCATCAAAAAATCCACAAAAAATACAGGCTGGAGAGGGTGTAGAGAGAAGGGAACCCTCCTATACTGTTGGTGGGAATGTAAACTGGTGCAGCCACTGTGGAGAACAGTATGGAGGTTCCTTAAAAACTAAAAATAGAGCTACCATATGATTCAGCAATCCCACTCCCGGGCATATACCCAGAGAAAAACATTGCCTGAAAGTATCCAAGTACCTCAGTTTTAATTGTAGCACTATTTACAGTAGCTAAGACATGGAAGCAGCCTAAATGTCCATTGACAGAAAAATGAATAAAGAATATATGGTACATGTATACAATAGAATATTACTCAGCCATTAAAAAGAATGAAATAATGCCATTTGCAGCAACATGGATGGACCTAGAGATTGTTATTCTGAGTGAAACAAGTGAGACAGAGAAGGAGAAATATCATATGATATTCCTTATATGCAGAATACAAAAAGAAATGATACAAATGAACTTATCTATAAAAGAGAAACAGACTTACCCACTTCGAGAACAAGTTTATGGTTATCAAGGGAGAAGAATGAGGGGAAGGATAGTTAGGGAGTTTGGGATCAACATGTACACACTGCTATATTTAAAACAGATAACCAACGAGGTTGCAGTGTATAGCACAGGAACAGTTTAATGTTATGTGGCAGCCCAGATGAGAGAAGAGTTTAGGGGAGAATGGATTCATGTATATGTATGGCTGAGTCCCTTTGCTGTCAGCCTGAAGCTATTACAACATTGTTAAATGACTATCAGTTCAGTTCAGTTCAGTCACCCAGTTGTGTCCGACTCTTTGCGACCCTATGAATCCCAGCACGCCAGGCCTCCCTGTTCATCACCACTCTCTGGGTTTACCCAGACTCATGTCCATTGAGTCGGTGATACCATCCAGCCATCTCATTCTCTGTCGTCCCCTTCTCCTCCTCCCAATTCTTCCCAGCATCAGGGGCTTTTCCAATGAGTCAACTTTTTGCATGAAGTGGCCAAAGTATTGGACTTTCAGATTCAACATCAGTCCTTCCAATGAACACTCAGGACTGATCTCCTTTAGGATGGACTGCTTGGATTTCCTTCCAGTCCAAGGGACTCTTAAGAGTCTTCTCCAACACCACAGTTCAAAAGCATCAATTCTTCCGGTGCTCAGTTTCCTTTATAGTCCAACTCTCACATCCATACATGACTACTGGAAAAACCATAACCTTGACTAGATGGACCTTTGTTGGAAAAGTAATGTCTCTGCTTTTTAATATGCAAACTAGGTTGGTCATGACTTTCCTTCCAAGGAGTAAGTGCCTTTTAATTTCATGGCTGCAATCAACATCTGCAGTGATTTTGAAGCCCCCAAAAATAAAGTTTGACACTGTTTCCCCATCTATTTGCCACAAAGTGATGGGACCAGATGCCATGATCTTAGTTTTCTGAATGCTGAGCTTTAAGCCAACTTCTTCACTCTCCTCTCTCACTTTCACCAAGAGGCTTTTTAGTTCTTCTTCACTTTCTGCCATAAGGGTGATGTCATCTGCATATCTGAGGTTATTGATATTTCTCCCGGCAATTTTGATTCCAGCTTGTGCTTCATCCAACCCAGTGTTTCTCATGATGTACTCTTCATATAAGTTAAATAAGCAGGGTGACAATATACAGCCTTGATATACTCCTTTTCCTATTTGGAACCAGTTTGTTCCATGTCCAATTGTAACTGTTGCTTCCTGACCTGCATACAGGTTTCTCAAGAGGCAGGTCAGGTGGTCTGGTATTCCCATCTCTTTCAGAATTTTCCACAGTTTATTGTGATCCACACAGTCAAAGGCTTTGGCATAGTCAATAAAGCAGAAATAGATGTTTTTCTGGAACTCTTTTGCTTTTTCGATGATCCAGTGGATGTTGGCAATTTGATCTCTGGTTCCTTTGCCTTTTCTAAAACCAGCTTGAACATCTGGAAGTTCACGGTTCACATATTGCTGAAGCCTGGCTTGGAGAATTTTGAGCATTACTTAACTAGCAGGTGAGATGAGTGCAATTGTGCAGTAGTTTGAGCATTCTTTGGCATTGCCTTTCTTTGGGATTGGGATGAAAACTGACCTTTTTCAGTCCTGTTGCTACTGCTGAGTTTTCCAAATTTGCTGGCATATTGAGTGCAGCACTTCCACAGCATCATCTTTCAGGATTTGAAATAGCTCAACTGGAATTCCATCACCTCCACGAGCTTTTTCTGTAGTGATGCTCTCTAAGGCCCACTTGACTTCCCATTTCAGGATGTCTGGCTCTAGGTGAGTGATCACACCATCGTGATTATCTGGGTCCTGAATATCTTTTTTGTACAGTTCTTCTGTGTATTCTTGCCACCTCTTATTATTATCTTCTGCTTCTGTTAGGTCTATATCATTTCTGTCCTTTATCGAGCCCATCTTTGCATGAAATGTTTCCAGGTATCTCTAATTTTCTTGAAGAGATCTCTAGTCTTTCCCATTCTGCTGTTTTCCTCTATTTCTTTGCAGAGATCACTGAGGAAGGCTTTCTTATCTCTCCTTGCTATAGTTTGGAACTCTGCATTCAGATGGGTATATCTTTCCTTTTCTCCTTTGCTTTCGGCTTCTCTTCTTTTCCCAGCTATTTGGAAGGCCTCCTCAGACAGCCATTTTGCTTTTTTGCATTTCTTTTCTATGGGGATGATCTTGATTCCTGTCTCCTGTACAATGTCACGAACCTCCATAGTTCATCAGGCACTCTGTCCATCAGATCTATTTCCTTAAATCTATTTCTCACTTCCACTGTATAATCATAAGTGATTTGATTTAGGTCATACCCGAATGGTCTAGTGGTTTTCCCTACTTTCTTAAGTCCCTATTTAAGTCTATAATTGACTCTACTGCAATATAAAATAAAAAATATTTTTGAAAAAGAAAAAAATATAAAAAAGAAAATATACTAAAACAGAAAATTGTAATAATCACTAAGTTAGAAGCAGTATGTGATAGATAATTAAAAACTCTTCTTATTCCTGTATGTGTATTCATCTGAAATGTGACTTTGCTGGTCATCTTAAGCAGTGAACTTTATTCTTCACCCATTGTATCTGGGCTTGCCCATTTTAACTTGCTTTGGTCAATGGAACATTAGCAAACAATTCAAGCAGAGGCTTGAAAAGTCTTTGTACACTGGTTCCAGTGATGGTTAATTTTATGTATAACTTGACTGGGCTAAGGGAAGCCCAATGTGCCATGTGCTCAGTTGTGTCTAACTCTGTGACCCCGTGAACTGTAGCCTGCCAAGCCTCTCTGTCCATGGAATTTTCCAGACAAGAATACCAGAGTGGGTTGATCAGATACCTAGGAAAACATTATTTCTGGGTCTGTCCACAAGAGATTAGCATTTGAATTGGTGAGATGAAATTGATGTCACCCCAATGTAGATTGGCATCACCAATACCTTAAAGGACCAAATAGAAGAAAAAGGGGGAATAAGGGCAAATTCACCATCTTTTTCTCTGCTTGAGTTGAGACACCCATCTTCTCCTACTTCTGGCTTTCAGGCTAATTGGAAATTACATCAACTCCTTTCTTCATCTCCCGTCTTGGGCCTTTTCACTCCAACTGACTTACACTGTTAGCTTTCCTAATTTTACATCTTGCAGAGGGAAGATTGTGGGACTTCTCAGCCTCCATAACCTCATGAGTCAATTTCTATAATAAATTTTCTTTATGTAAATCTATGTATATATATCCTATTGGTTCTGTTTCTCTGGAGAACCCTGACTTAATACTGGGGCTTATTCTCTCTTATTGCTAAGAACCCTTAGAGCATCAAGCGAAAAGCATGGGCTAGCTTCCAGGAGAGAGACCAGAGGGAGAGGCTCAAATGTTCTATTCTCCCTACCAAAACAGTGTTTAGAGAGAGGCACAAACATTCCAGCCATCCCTGCTCCAGCCATAGCCACTGGAGTAAAGCCAAACTAGATCAGCCAGTCCTCAGTTTAACCACCCCAGACCAGAAGTGCTAACCCCCTACAGAAAAATGAGAAACAATAAATTGTTTTGTTTTAAGTCACTAGCAAAGGCTGATTGATATGCAATGAACTAATGTTTATATAATTAAAATTTAACTATAAAATGTGATATGTGACATAATGACTAGAGAAATTATACAAGGATGAGACCAGGATGGAAAAGCCTCAAAAGTCAATGAGGTTTGGTGATTTTGCTAAGATTATTTTGCAAGGATTTTTTCTGCTTCATTTTAATCACAAAACTCTCTGCAAATCCTGGTTACTTTAGATTCCTGCAAAGATCTTTTTCCGTATCTTCCATTTCGTCTGTTATCCAAATAAGTATGCTTAAAGCCAATTGAATTATATATAAATACTTTGAGAAATGAAACTGTACTCAGTATCAAGACTTTTTGATTGTTCAAATAAAGTATTTCACCTTGAAAGCTGAATATATAAGATGGTGGTTTTAGAATATGTTTATAAAATCTCTGACTCCCCCCTTCCTTTAAAAGGTGGAAGCCATGTTCTAACTAACTAGTTCTAAATAATTAGTCTGTTTATTAGGCCACTGTATGAAGTGCTATATGCTTTCTGTTCAACTGAAAAATTCCAGACTTAATGATTTGTTTCTATGATTAGATGGTAATGGAAGGGATGCCAAGTGACTTCTGAAGCTAGACCATTGAAAGGATAGAATTTTTACTTGATTCTGTCTCTCTTGGATAATTCATTTTGGAGATCAACAAACATGAGGACAATTAAGAAGTCCTATGGATAGGCCCACCTGTCCAGTAACCGTTTCACACCATCAACCAGCACCAAATTATCAGCCACATGAGTGAGTTACTTTGGTAGAGGATTCTCCAGCCCAAGTCCAAGGCCACATCCAAAATCAGCATCTTGACTGCAATACAAGGGACCCAGCTCAGCTGCTTTTGAATTTTTAACCTTGAGAAAATCCAAGATTTAAAATATTTCTTGTTGTCTTAAGCTACTTATTTTGGAATAATTTTTTTCACAGCTATAGATAACTATTACACATAGTTAAAAAAAAGGTAAAATTTACATTTGTTGTTGCTGTTTACTCACTTAGTCGTGTCCAGCTCTTTTGCGACACTGTGGACTACAGCCCACCAGGCTCCTCTGTTCATGAGATTTCCCAGGCAAGAATAATGGGGAGGGGGTTGCCATTCGCTTCTCCAGGGATCTTCCTGACCTAGGGATCAAACCCATGTCTCCTGGATTGACAGGTGTGTGCTTTACCACTGAAGCGCCAGAAAGCCCAAAATTTACATAGTATTTGTTAAAATAAAACTTATAAATAAATCCATCAAATTTTGGTACAGCAGATGAGCAAGGAAAGTTAGTTCCAACTTCTTACTTAGGAGTCCAAATGTAAACCCACACATTTAAAATATTTTACATGATATAATACTATCATCTAATCAGTAGACCTTATTAAAATTATGGCAAATGTTGTGATATCTTCTTTAAAGAAGGACATTGATTCCACACTAGCTAAGTATATTTCTTTAATAACCTTTAATTTTCAACATTTACAAAACCTTTCTACAAAATCTTTTCAACATTTACAAAATCTCTTTGAAATTAAAAAATACTTTAATGTTAAACTATTTAAAACATACTTACTATGCAAAAAGTTATGCCTCTTTAATGTATATAGTAATATATTTATTTTGAGTTTGGACCTAAACATACACCAATACCATCATCACAAATAAGATACTAAACACATCTTTTAACCTCCAAAAGATATCTTGGGTCTTCTTGCTTTTTTAAATTTTTTGGTGGTAAGAACACTTATTATGATAACTACCTGCTTAAATAGGTTTTAAAGTGTATTGTATTGCTGTTAACTATAGGCACTATGTTGTACAGAGTTTCTTTTTGAGATGATGAAAATGTTCTATGGTTGATTGTGGTTATGGCTGTGTATCTGTGTGAATATACCCAAAACCCTTAAAACATATAGTTTAAATGGATGAATTGTATATGTCTTAGAATACAGATATTGATATTGTTACATAAAATGTGTTAATGCCAGCATGTCAACCCTACCTAGTACCAAACCACCCCAACCCCAGAATACTTTCCTGGACAGTTTCTCCACATTTTATTGTTTATGTTTTCTTTTTGTTTACCTTCTACAATGCAATCCTTAGATAAATCCCTGGATTATCACTTAGGATAACTAGTTTTTAAAAAAGTATTAAAGGATGTATATTTTTCAGTCCATAAACATGCAGAATACTCTTCTGCTGAGAGACAGCTTCTCTTGGGGCATTGCTGCCAAAGTCCAATAGGCTTATCATCCAGGACATAGCACTATGCCTGTTATTATTTAACTAAGCCATAAAAAAGAATGAAATTGGATCATCTGTAGAGATATGGATGGACTTAGAGTCTATCACACAGAATGAAGTAAGTCAGAAAGAGGAAAACAAATATTGTATATTAATACATAGGGCTTCTTTGGTGGCTCAAATGGTAAAGAATCTGCTTGCAATGCAGGAGACCTGGGTTTGATTCCTGAGTGGGGAAGGACCCCTGGAGAAGGAAATGGAAATCCAGTATTCTTGCCTGGAAAGTTCTTTTTTTTGAAGCTAGGTGATAGTTTTTATTAAAAATTGTACAAATAACAAAGCAGAACATATGGATAACTTTTAGCACATATAGGAACTTGAAGTTATTTTGTATAATCATTCACTCTATTGTTTGGTAAAGAAGAGGTGGTAAAAGTTTATTCAAAGAAAAACTGAAATAAAAAACAAAAAACCCCACCCTGAATTCAGTCCCCTTTAGTGTTCATGGTACTAATTCCACCCCAGCTTCTGGCCCCATCATCCAGCTCTTTTACACATACACAGCCTTACATGTTTCCAATGAGCATTTATTATTAGTTAAACCATGATTCAGGATCCCAGGGTGGGGATCACCATGTACCCAGGTCCCCCTTCACCACCTTGGGGAGAAGGACAGAGGACAGAGGAGGTGGGATGGAGCCAGTTCAGATCTTTCCAGGAAACATGCCTTCTGCCTGGTGGTTGTCCCAAGCTGACACCCAAGATATGGGGTAGAGGGACTTGGACACATGCCGGTACCATTCGCACATGGGGATGTCACCCCCTTTAGCGGTCATTGCCTTCTCACAGCAGTGGAAGTCCAGGTAGTTCTGCCAGCAATTCCTGGTCTGGTTCTGGTTGGGGAAGTGGTGGTCAAAAGGAGCAGTATGGTAGTTCTTGATTTTGGTCTTGATGTCTTCTGCCGTAGTGCTGACTCCTAAAGATGCCCCTGAAGTCGCTGGAAGCTCAGTGTGACCCTCAGCAAAGACGCCAGTATTGGATCCTTGCCTGCAGAATTCCATGGACAGAGGAGCCTGGTGGGCTACAGTCCATGGGGTCACAAAGAGTCAGCCACAACTGAGCAACTGACACTTTCACTTTCACTTTCATATTAATACATATATGTGGAATCTAGAAAAATGATACCAACCTATTGGACAGGAGTAGAGATGCAGATATAGAGAATGGACATGAGACTCCCCAGGAATGCTCTTAAGGACCACAGTGATCAAGTAAGTACCTGAAAAGAGACAGCCTGGAAGCAATTCTCTATTCAAATCATATCGCTACAACTTAACCGGTACATGAAGTGAAAGTTCAAGTCGCTCAGTCATGTCCGACTCTTTGCTATTTCATGGACTGTACAGTCCACAGGATTCTCCAGGCCAGAATACTGGAGTGGGTAGCTGTTCCTTTCTCCAAGGGATCTTCCCAACCCAGGGATCGAGCCCAGGTCTGGGCAGATTCTTTTACCAACTGAGCCACCAGGGAAGCCCAAGAATACTGGAGTGGATAGCCTATCCCTTCTTCAGCAGGTCTTCCTGACCGAGGAATTGACCCAGGAATCTCCTGCATTGCAGGCAGATTCTTTACCAGCTGAGCTACCAGGGTACCCCATACCAGCTGTATGAGATTGGGCATATCAGTTTGATCCTCTGAAACCAATTTGCTTTAATTGTAATAGGTGATAATAGTAATATCTACCTTACAGGGTTATTGTGAGAATAACAATAATTCCCACAATTAATAGTAATAATATTGAATGAGAATAGTGTCTGATACATAATTAGCAGTATATGATATGATAGCTATTTTCATTATTGTGTTCAGACATCACACATCTGGGGCACTGAGACCCCAAACCTCATCTTCCATATTCAGCCACACAACAGATGTGAAAAACTTTTGGTCACCTTAACATCAGGAGTGTACAGCCATCTGGAATATTCAGTGGAAATGTTTTGAAAGACTTGATAAAAGCTAACTGTAGTATTTTTTCAAATGAAATGACAGCTGTGAATGGATAAGAAACCATTTCCTGCCACTTTTTGGACAGTTCCGAGGTACTTAACATTTTAAGAAGAACAAATGCTGGAGATCACTTTACATAGCTTCTTTATTTACTGAGCAAGGCCACACGATTTGACTAGGAATTAATTCTCAGCAGTTTACTTTTCAGAGAAGGAAGAAAAGTTTTTAAACTTTTCTTCTATATACCCACAGGAATTTGGTATTTCTTAGTAGCAGCAGCAGCAGCAGTACTGATTAACAGTGAACCTAAAAGAGTGAATAATCTTATTGACATAGCATTTCATGGTGTACCAAATTAGGTGACATGGTGGTTAATAGTCACTAATTCGTAACTGGTCATAAATAATTCTACTCTTTTCATTGAAGAACTTATTTTGTGATATGCATTATTTGAATTTGTATTTTGTATATTGACAAATGTTACTGGTTTTAATTTATGTCAATGATTTAAAGCTAAAAAGAAAACCCTTATTTTTTTAAGTGACTTAAAAAAGTTAAGGAATGTAGTATGCTGCTAGGGTTTTCCCAGTGGCTCAGAGGTAAAGAACCCAGCTTCAATGCAGGAGACACAGGAGACATGGGTTCAATCTCTGGTTCAGAAAGATCCCCTGGAGGAGGGCATGGCAACCCACTCCAATATTATTGCCTGGAGAATTGCATGGACAGAGCAAACTGTGGGGCTATAGTCCCTAGGGTTGCAAAGAGTCGGACACAACTGAAGTGACTGAACACACACAGTATGTTGCTATGGCATGACAGAAGCCAGCTATATATTTGTATCCTCAGTGTATATTATGTGCTTAATGAGTGTTCTGTGAGTGAATATGAGTAGAATTCTGCCTTGCTTTCCAGCGCATCCCTGTCATGTTCCCCAGTTCCAAAAAATGCACTTTCATGGAATCTGCCAGTCTGTGTGCACATATGGCTCAGCTGGTAAAGAATCCACCTGCAATGCAGGAGACCTGGGTTTGATCCCTGGGTTGAGAAGATCTTCTGGAAAAGGGAAAGGCTACCCACGCCAGTATTCTAGCCTGGAGAATTCCATGGACAGTCTGTGGGGTTGCAAAGAGTTGGACACGACTGAGCGACTTTCACTTTCACTTACATACCCCTTGTAGTCACACTTGCCTTTGAGTATTTATTTCTTTTTATTTTAACCATTTTTGAGCAATCTGAGGTATAGGACAGCTCTGTATTGTTTTTTTCTTTGCTCTTTACCCCTTTTTTTCCCCACCCACTGAAAGATCCAATTTCCAATTTCAGGGACTTTTTCTGCTATATATTTTTTGTATCGTCCAGGACATAGCACAATGCCTGACATTTGGTACTAGATACAGGTTTAAAATTGATCATTATTCGTTCTGTGCCTTTGCAATCTGGTAAAACTATATGCATTGCTTGCATATTTTTAGCTTGATCACTTAGTCTTCGTTTTTCTCCATCTTCTTATCACTTGTCATATCTTTTTTGTAACAGTTGTACCTTAAACAACCCAGGGGTTAGGGGTGCCAACCCCCACAGAGTGGAAAATCTGCGTTATGATTTGGCTCCACCCAAACTTAATTGCTAAAAGCCTATTGTTGACTGGAAGCCTTATCAATAACATAAGCAGTCGACTAGCACATATTTTGCATAAGTATTATATACTATATTCTTCCAATAAAGTAAGCTGGAGGAAAGGAAATGTTATTAAGACAATCATAACAAAGAAAATACATTTATAGTACTGTATTTATCAATATCAAAAAATTACATTGGTTATAAGATGAATTGTCTCTGTCAATACTTACATAGATATTATTGATACTGTCTTCTATGGTACAAAACTGTAGATATTATACATATTATACTAACATAGACATCATAAGTGAAAATATAATATGAAAAAGAAATTCATACTTATTTACAGATATAATAGTTCATATATTGATAATAAAGAATCCATATTATGATTGCTTTAAGGGAACCTAGTGCAATCAATACTCTTATTTCATGGTAGCCTAGACTATACACTAATAAATGAGTCATTATAAATTTTTACAGCATACAATATAGCAGCCATATTTATAATACAGTGTTGGGAAAAATTGTTACTTAAAAAAACCACTTAGCTGTGATAATAGGCTGGTGCAATAATGTAATTTTTTGAAAGTGAAATGATAAAACACTAACACAGCATTAATTTTATCTTAAATATCACTCACTTTTTGCCTGCATAAAGATATATTAGTATCTGCATATATTTTCTTTATTCATGACATATTTAAGTTTTTCTTAATTTTTTTGATATTTCTAGGCTATGCAGTTCAACTATCACATGAATATGCCATTATTTATTTTTCCATTTGTCTGTTAATAAATATTTGAGTTCTTTTCAATTTTTGGTACTGATAAATAAAGCTGCTCTGAATATTCATGCGCAAGTCTCTTCATGGATATAGCCTTCCATTTTCCAAAATGTTTGCACCACTTTACTTACCCACCAGCAGCATATGAGCCCTCCAGTTCCTTCACATTCTTGGTAACACCTGGAATGGCCAGTCATTTTAGTCATTCTAACATGTCTGTAGTGGTATATCAGTGTGATTTTAATTTGCATCTTTTCATATGCTTATTTGTCACCTCTATATCTTCTTTGATGAATTATCTTTAAAATCTTTCCCATTTTCTTATTGGGTTATTCTATTATTGTCGAGTTGTGAGAACTTTTTAAAAAACATATTTTAGATACAGTATTTTTATCAGATATATCATTTGTAAATATTTTCTCCTGGTTTGTGGCTTGTATTTTCATGGTACCTTTTGAAAAACAAAAGTATTAAATTTTGATGAAATCCAATCTACCACTTTCTTTCAGATTTTATTTTTTATTGTTGTGTCTAAGAAATCTTTGCTTAAGTAAAATCATAAATATTTTTCTTGTATTTTCTTTCAGGTATCTTATAGTTCTAGGGCTTACAGTTAGGTCTATGATCCTTTTTGAGTTAACTTTTATGTATGACATGAGGTATGAATTGATGTTTATTTTTGTGAATAATTGAATAATATGAATATTCAATTATTCCAGCTTCATTTATTGTGAATGCTATTATTTTTCCACCAAACTGCTTTCTCCTCTTTGTCAAAAATCAGTTGCCTCTCTATGTACGGATCTATCTCTGGAATTCCTATTTTCTTCCACTGATCTGTTTGTCTGTCTTGATGCTATATCCACACTCTCTTGTTTATGCATCATATTCAAAAAGAACATACTATGCAGTGTCCCCATTCATTTTGTTATTGTCTCTTTCTCTCAACCCCTAAAATGCAAGCTCCATAAAGGATGACATTTTTGTTCTCTGTAGTTTCCTAGAATACTCTGCTGTGTCCCAGAATGCTTCTTATTACAATGTGGTCACTTGATACTTGTTGTTAAGTAAATGAATGAATGGACAGAAATGTGAGGGAAAAGATAATTGGCTTCTGCCAAATTGAAGTGACAACACAGCCTCCAGGGAGATTGCTTTTGGAAATATGAAACTGTAGCGAAGTCAGATAAGATATTGAGATTTGGGGGACTTACCTGGAAGTCCAGTGATTAAGACTCCATGCTTCCACTGCTGGTGGTGAGGATTCAATCCTTGGTCGGGGAACTGTCCTGTTTGCTGCATAGTGTGATCAAAAAAGAAAGAAAAAGATATAGAAACTTGGGAGCTATTTGTATAGAGGACAGAATTATTGGCATCTTTTCATTGTTTCAGATGACTTAACAACAGTGAGGATATCTAGATTCTGAGTGTTGAAGCTCTGGGAAAGCTTGTCCCTGGTTTCAGCCTGGCATGAAGGTAGAACAGGTAGGATTTTCCTCTTTAAGGTGCTTGGTATATGAAACTGTGTGTTTCTGGACTCTGTCACCTGTCCCAGTTTAAAATCCACTCTGCTAGCTTGACATCTGGCTGAGGCATGATCCCTTTCTTTTCATTTCACTCAGCCTTGATCTTCCAATTGGCCGTTGACAGCTGATTTCTGTTTCTACTTGGTTCCAGACTGTCTGCTTGGCTGACCCTGTGCTTAATGCCTGACCTCTCTGTGACTCTTAGGAACTAAAGCCTGAATCCTAGATTGACTGCTGTCCACAGTTCAGTCAGAAGATGGAAGCCTTTAGAATAAATGAATTATCAAAGAGAGGAGAATATATACTAATATAAGTATAGGTCTCTGAGTTAAACCTTGTGAAATGCTCAAAGTAGAGGAAAGGAAGAGAATAAAAAAAGGAATAAGAGACACAAGAAAGGTGGAAGAGTATAAAGGAGAATAAATATTATCATGAAGAAGAGATTAGTCAACTGAATGAAATTCTACATAAACACCATAGAGAACAACAGTGAGTCAAGTTCATTGGATTGTGCAAACAGAAAGCCATTGACGGCCTTTAATTGAGTCTTGGAATTTACTTGCTGGATAATTTTGGTACTGATTTGAATGTGCTTCTTCGCCATTTAAAAATGAATATATGTTTCCATATGTGTAAATGTAAACTCTTCTAAGAGATGATTTAATTCTTATTGAAGATAAGAAGTGGTTTGTGTGTGTGTGTGTGTGTGTGTGCACTTGTGATATAGTGTATGTGTATCATTGATGGGTAGGGAGGAGAAGCTTTTAAAATTTTTAACATTTTTCTTTGTCTTTAGTCCCCACTTTCCACCTCTTATAACAAATCCAAATGGTATAGCAGTAGGAAACAGGTCAAGAATTCGCCTACAGTGCAGGAGACCCAGGAGATATGGGTTCGATCCCTGGGTTGGGAAAATCCCCTAGAGGAGGAAATGGCAACCTACTCCAGTAGTCTTGCCTAGAGAATCCTATGGACAGAGGAGCCTGGTGGATTATAGTCTGCTGCTGCTGCTGCTAAGTCGCTTCAGTCGTCTCCGACTCTGTGCGACCCCATAGAAGGCAGCCCACCAGGCTCCGCCATCCCTGGGATTCTCCAGGCAAGAACACTGGAGTGGGTTGTCATTTCTTTCTCCAATGCATGAAAGTGAAAAGTGAAAGTGAAGTCGCTCAGTTGTGTCCGACTCTTCGCGACCTCATGGACTGTAGCTCTGGCTCCTCTGTCCTTGGGATTTTCCAGGCAAGAGTACTGGAGTGGGGTGCCATTGCCTTCTCCAGGGTTATAGTCTATGAGGTCTCAAAGAGTTGGGTACGACTGAGTGACACAGCACCCAGAAGAGCACAGCACATGGTCTTGTTTGAGGGGTATGCGTTGGGTTAGGAAAAAATATTCTTGCTCTGAAAGAAAACAAACAAACCTTTGTTTTTTGTTTACCCATCTCCGACTCTGATTTGTTGCTCTTAAAGGCTAGCAGCATTTGGAGATCTCTGTTCTACTTCATTCAATGATCTCAGTCTGTTCAGATGGTTTATATGACAGAATGGTCTCACCTAGTTTTTTCAAAAGTTCAAATAGGGACTTAAGAAGCTGAAACTGGAAGCAAGATATGACTAAACATATCAGAAGGACAAAGATAGTCTAGTGCTTCCACGGCAGCCAGCATTCCTTAAGCATCTAAGGAACCTTATTTCAGAAATACATAAATATATATATTAGTATATATTATACATTTAAATAGCTCTCATTTTGATGAAAATGTTACTGCTTAATAATGTAAGAAGATGACTTATTTAAAGCCAAAACTATTTGAAAAATTGCATCTTAGCTTTTGTAATTGAAAATGTTTTTAACCAAAAATTTAATGGCCCAGTTTATAGGTTGCTTTGTAGCATGCACAAACTCACACACATTTGATATATGGGGTAGGAGAAAAGTACTAGTTTTGGAGACCCTGCTTGATTGCATGTCACAATTCAAGGTAAGCAGGTGGCCTAGTGAAACATAAAAGGATTGCTAAACAAAGAATTTTATTTCCTGGTTGGTGCCTGCAGGGAAGGAATTATGAAGGGAAAGCAGAAATCTGACAGCTAAAGAGAGTCCAGAATTTCGAAATGAAGTGCTTTTATTGATTTTAAAAGGTATGCAAATTAATTACAATTTATAAACAAACCTAAGCTTTTGAAAATGATAGATTATTTTAAAATAATAACAGGTGAAAAAATAGTTCATTATACTTTATAAGAAATCATAGCTCTAGCTCAATAGAAGCGTGTAACTCTATTTTATCATAGATGACAGATTTCATAAAAGCCAACTAACTATACAATTTGAAAGAAAGAGTGGTATATTGCTTAGTTACCTATTCTTTTGCATAAGCTTTTAATGGATAGATTAAACAGAAAAAAAATCCTTAGAGGATTATAGTATGCCATATTCTGAAATATTTTATGTTACAATTCTAGTCTCAAATTATTTCTAAATTGGAAAGACCATCTACCTCAAGCTAAATAAAAATCTTCATTTTAGTGGACATACTAAATAAATATTACCTGCTCCTTGCATTTCTGAAATTAATAGTTACTTGGAGCCACAAATGCCCACATTTGTTTTCTTATTTTCATAGATGATTTCACTAAGCAGAAGCCCTTGTTAATCCTACATTCACATAGATAGAAGGTCAAAGTTGGTCAGTGAGCCAAGAAATACCATATCAGAGTTTCTTTCCTCTTCAATTGAAAAAGGTATAAATTGTGGAATTAGTGTATTGATTGAAGGCTACAACTTCAAGCAATCAGTTTTTCTGGCTTGACAAGATTATTTTATCCTACTTTTCTTTTATTATTATGTGTAGTATTTGAGTCATCCTTCAGGCAGATGAAGTGACAGCTTGATTTAACTCAATAAAATCCACCAGTTAGGTAACCTACTGAGCCGAACAAAAGATGAAAACGACTGCAAGGAGCAGGTGCGCCGTTAGTTTAAGTGAGCAGAGGAGTCTGAAGAAGAAGAAAATATTAACAGAAATTATGCTCTAATCAATGCATTTCTATGGAAACTTGAGAGAAAATTTGTAAAACCTTCTTGCTGGGCAATTGAGCAAGATAATGCCTTTGCTTTAAAAACAAAACAAAATAAACAAATCTTTAAAAATAGTCTACGTGCATGAAAAGCAATGCCTCCATAATGGCTGTGCTTTTGTTTAATTGCTGTGAGTCAAATAATCTTTAATTTCTTGATGTATTTGAGATGAAAATGCTGCACGGTGAATTTGTGGTGGTTTGGAAATAAAAACTATAATTTGTGTATCTTTCGTTGAACCTTTGCTTTCTCACATCACATCCAATGGATAGCTCATGTTTTCTTGAAATCAGAGTGTTTGTGCATTAACAAATAATATCAATCTGTATTTTCCTGAGAAACCTAAATACATAAACCATAGTGGACATTTTGTTTGTAGAACTAGAATAAGAATCGTATAATTTTAAAAGTTGACTTAATGGATCCCTTTGAGTCTTGATTTAATGTCCTTATAGACCTAAGGATGCTCACTGCTGTTTGATTATATGTAAAGCTTCCATACTGACAGTGGGAATGGCTCCATTGGCAATTGGGAGCAACTTCTTCCCTGCTGACTCAGATGGTAAAGAATCTGTCTACAATGTGGGAGACCCAGGTTCTATCCCTGGATTGGGAAGATTCCCTAGAGAGGGAATGGCTACCTACTCCCATATTCTTTCCTGGAGAATTTCACAAATAGAGGAGCCTGTGGTACAGTCCATGGAGGCTCAAAAGAGTCAGACAAGACTTAGTGACTAACACTTTCTAACAGCTGAAGTTTGCTTTTAAATGAACTGTTTCATTAATACTCACTTTTTGGAACTCTGGAGACCACGTTGTATTCCACATTACTTTAGTGTGTTGACTTGAACAATACTGAGTTCGAGATCCTTGGGTGAGGTTTGTGGTTTGATTGTGTGGTGAAAGGTGGAGAGTGGTTTCATTATTATTAATATAACAAAATTTAGTAAATCCTTTCATGACACTCAGGTTTCAAATTTAAAATTGATGTCATCTGGGTTTTTGCAGAAGGCATATCTTTTTTTTTAACCCAGATACTTGAGGACAAATTTTTTAAATGCCTTCTATAGTTTTTCCCCCAAATAGATTTCATATTTATTTGTTATATTAATTTTTTCTGTAACTTATCTTTGCTCTTCTCTGAATTTTCTATTCTACATCTTTGTCTTACCAGAAATTTACATAGTTCAGGGAGATTTCTGATGGGCAAGAGGAGTGATATTGAGGAAGCCTGATTACTAGGGGTGCCAGGTCTGCATTGACTCCACTGGCACAGCAGTGGTGTCGGCAAGTTAAAACCACTGGGAACAAACAGGGTAGTGGTACTATGGAGCAGGTGTCCATTTACTGAAAGCACTGACATTACAAAGATTTATTATTTCCAAATAATTTTCATTTCCTTTGTGACCAAGGAATTAAAAGTACCTGGAGAAACTGTGGTAACATAAAGGAAATTAAAATCTCATGCCTAAGGATGTAAACTTTTTATACCCTTAAATTTAGGAGAGGAAAAAAAGGAAATATTTTGTTTAGAATCCAGACAGGATTGCCCCTTTAAAGCCAATAAAGTGAGAGATGTTTATCTTTATCAGAGATATAATTTAGAAGGTACTATCAGATGTCCAAAATACAATTCAGCTCTTATTAGTGCAAGATGTTGAAACTAGTCAAGGGTAATTTTATTTTAGTAAGCTACATTTGAGAATGAATGACTTTTCAGGGAATTCATGTCTAAGGGTGACCTTTTGATCCACCTTCCCCCACAGGTGCTCCATTTTGTTTGTGGTCATTGTGGGAATGAAACAATTATGGTACCCCAGTTTAATTTCAAAATTTATGTGTTATTTTATTTTATATTGAATTATACTTCACATGTTCAGTTTGATGGATCTTCAGAGTTATATACACCCATGTCACCATAACCCAAACAAGATATAGACCATATCTATTAATGCTGAAAGTTTCCTCAATGTTCTTTTAATTAACTCCAGACTCCTCCCTGATGTCCATAGGCAATCAGTGTTTTGATTTCCAATATCAATATGTGTATATAGGTAGTGGAGTATGGTTGAAAAAGAAAAAAAAAATATAAATGTGTATGTACCTGTCTTTGGACTTCTTGTAAATGGAATAATATAGCATGCATATGTTCTACTTTGTATTTAGCTCCTCTTACTCAAAATAATATTTTTAAGATTCATTTGTGTTGTTCCTTTTTACTTCAGAGTAGTACTTCATTATGTAAAAGCATCACAACTTGTTTATTCATTCTATTATAGTGTATTTGGGCTGTTTCTAATTTCTGGTTAGTATGAATAAGGCAATTAAATGCAAGCCTTTTGTGGACACATGTTTTCATTTATCTTGGTAAATACTTATGAGTGAAATCGTTGGGTCATAGGTTAGATGTATAACGTGTTTTAAAAATTATTTGGAAGTTTATATACATATATTAACTTTTTGCTTTTCTGTGTACAGTTCTATGAATTTCCACATGTATATAGATTTGTGTAATCACCACAGCATTCAAGATAAAGAATAGTTTGTTTGCTCCAAAAACTTCTTTGCAATGCCTACTTTTTGTCAAGCACTTCCCTCTTTCCTAACCTCTGGCAACCACTGATATTCTCCATTTTCGTGGTTTTGCCTTTTACAGATGTCATACAAATGTAATTATTTAGTTTATAACCTTTTGAGACTTTCCTGGTAGCTCAGACAGTAAAGTGTCTGCCTACAATGAGGGAGACCTGGATTCAATCCCTGGGTTGGGAAGATCTCCTGGAGAAGGAAATGGCAACCCATTCCAGTATTCTTGCCTGGAAAATCCCATAGATGGAGGAGCCTGGTAGGCTACAGTCCATGGGGTCGCAAGGAGTCGGACACGACTTCACTTTCACTTTCAAAACCTTTTGAAATTAGCTTCTTTCACTCAGCATACTGCTTTTGAGATTCATCCATGTTGTGTGCAACTATAAATACTCCTCTTTACTGCTTAATAGTACTGCACTCTATGGCTGTAACATCATTGTATGGCTGTTCCAGTTTGTTTTTTGCCCATACTTTGAAAGACATTTTAACTGTCTTAGGATAATCTTAACAGAGTTGCTATAAATATTCAGGTACAGGTTTTTGTGTGAGCATAAGTTTTCATTTTTTTAATGTTAGTCTGTTATCGTCCTATGAACTTGCTAAACTTACTTAGTAGTTACAGGAATTTATTTTTCATTTCTTGGAGTTTTTGCATAGATAATCATGTTATCAACCCACAGGAGTAGTTTTATTTCTTTTTTTCTGAACTATATTCATTTTAATTTATTTTACTGCACTGGCCAGAATTTCCAATAAAATTTGGATAGAAGTGATGAGAATAATATTCTTACCCTATGCCTGATTTTAAGGTAAAAGCAATTATTCTGTACCATTACAAATAATTTTTGTGATGTGTGTTTTGTTTTATTTTTGTTTTAAAATTTCTTTCATAAGGCTAAGGAAATATAGTTCTATTCCTCATTTGTTGAGAGTTATTTAGAAATCATGAATAGATGTTAAATTTTGTCATTTTTTTTTGCACTGGTTTATATAATTGCATAGTTTATTTTCTCTAATCTGTTAATATAATGGATTATAAAAATTGATATTCAATATTGAACTAACCTTGCATTCTTGTGGTAAAAGCCATTTGGTCATGATGAATTATTTTTTTAATTTATTGCTGGATTTGATATGTCAATATTTTGTTGGTAACTTTTGTAGATAAATATCCATAAAGATTATTGGCTAGTAGTTAAGTTTCCTTTTCTGTTCTGGCCTGTTTTTTTTGGTAATGTTGGCTACATATAATGAGTTGGGATGTAATCTATCCTCTTCTATTTTGCTGGTGAAATTGTTTAGAATTGTTATTATTTTTTCTTTAGATGTTTGGTAGAAATCAACAGTGAAAACCATCTGCTTTGAAAACAATTCTTTTGCAATTTTGTTCTTACAGCATGGTTTTAATAGCTGATTTAAAATTTTGCTTTGTTAATTCTAAAATTGATGCCATCTTAAGTTTGACGTGTATTGATTATCTTAAATGTGAGAAGTTAAAATTTTTCAGTATTATCTGTCAGGTTATGTTGGATTGTATCTTTATATTTTAATATTATGTTATATGATTATTTTTGTTCAGTCACCCAGTCGTGTCCAACTCTTTGCAACCGCATGGAATGCAGCATACCAGGCCTCCCTTCCTATATGACTCTAGGTCTTACTTACTCCTCTGGAGAATGTCACTTGTTTTTGTTTGTTTTAGCACAGTCAGATCTATGCTTGCTCAGCTTAGTGGTGAACCAGGAGTTAATACACAACTTTATGGAATCACTTTATTGAACTTCCAACTCTCTGTGATTTCTCTAACACATTTCTCTTCTTCAGTTGGAAATCTTAGGTTTTAGTTTCCCTGCTTTCACATGCATCTGGTGTGATTATGTCTGTTTCTGGGGCTAAGCAGAAAGGAGACAGAGAAGAGAAAATGATAGAGGAGTGGAGAAGTTGGAGGGAGAGAAAGAAGCATAACAGGATTCCCCCCATACTCTTAGAATAACACTTTCTCTGGTCAGTGAGAAAGATTCTCTCCCTTAGAGTTTAGACACCTGCTCATCTATTGCTGTCATCAACACCACTACAGCTATAGGATTTCCTGGGGACTAGAGGAAGGCAAAACTGCAAAAACAAATGAAAAACCCCATGATATTCCCCACACTGTCTCTGACCCATTGAAGTCTCCTTCCTACAGTGTGCGCCAGAATATGTATTGTCTCTTGGCCAATTTTCTGTTCATATTTAGCACACAGGTTCAGATTTGATGATGTTTCTAAGTCCAAAAAAAGCGATACTGCGGGAAAAAAATCTATGTTAAATTCACTACCAGTTCAATGGCATTCAGTTTCTATTCATAGTTTCCTTCCCTTATTCCCTCAACTGTTTACTGTTTAGAGTCTTCAGGTGACTGATCCATGTATTCTATCTGCTGTTTTTAGTTACAGCCAGTGAGAGAGAAACAGTGGAGGTGTTTACTCCTCCTCGATTGGAACTGGAACTTGCTAACAAGTTCACAGAAGTAGTTTCAGTAAAATACTTTGAAAACTGGAAATTGCTTTAAAACCCCTCAGTTTGTAAAACACAAAGTGAGGGAAGGGCTGAGGCAGAGCAAGGTCACTTTTCCTAGCAGTTATCCATGAGTGGGCAGGGTACCTGGGAAAGTATACTAGGGGATGTTTCACTGAAATATTGTGAGATTGGCCTAGGTTTAACTTTACTAAAAAACCACCAAACACTTCTGTGATGTAACTGAAAGCATTTTACACACATACCAGTTTTAAATGGGTGGTCTAGTTTATATGAGTTGTCCAACAACATTTGATATTGTCATCTGTTTTGATTTTAACCTTGCTAGTGGAAGTGTCTCCTCAACAGAATTTTAATATCATTGATAGTGGTGAGCTGTGGCTACGGCGGCACGGGAGCAGCGAGCGGCCAAGAGGAGATAGCCCATGTCTAAGGTCAGGAGCAGCAACCAATAGGAGATACCCTGCATTCAAGGTCAGGAGCAGCGGCTGAGAGGATATACCCCACGTCCAAGGTAAGGATCAGTGCCTGCACTTTGCTGGAGCAGCCATGAAGAGATACCCCATGTCTAAGGTAAGAGAAACCCCAGTAAGACAGTAGGCGCTGAGAGAGAGCATTGGAGGGCAGACAGACTGAAACCACAATCACAGAAAACTAGCCAATCTGATCACATAGACAACGGCCTTGTCTAACTCAATGAAACTAAGCCATGTCGAGTAGGACCACCCAAGACGGACAGGTCATGGTGGAGAGTTCTGACAAAATGTGATCCATTGGAGAAGGGAATGGCAAACCACTTCAGTGTTCTTGCCTTGAGAACCCCATGAACAGAATGAAAAGGCAAAAAGATAGGACACTGAAAGATGAATTCCCCAGGTTGATAGGTGCCCAATATGCTACTGGAGATGAGTGGAGAAATAACTTCAGAAAGAATGAAGGGACAGAGCCAAAGTAAAAACAACACCCAGTTGTGGATGTGACAGGTGATAGAAGCAAGGTCTGATACTGTAAAGAGCAATATTGCATAGGAACCTGGAATGCTAGGTCCATGAATCAAGGCAAATTGGAAGTGGTCAAACAGGAGATGACAAGAGTGAATGTTGACATTCTAGGAATCAGTGAACTAAAATGGACTGGAATGGGTGAATTTAACTCAGATGACCATTATATCTACTACTATGGGCAGGGTTCCCTTAGAAGAAATGGAGTAGCCATCATAGTCAACAAGGGTCCAAAATGCAGTACTTGGATGCCATCTCAAAAACAACAGAATGATATCTCTTCATTTCCAAGGCAAACTATTTAATAACACGGTAATCCAAGTCTATGCCCCAACCAGTAATGCTGAAGAAGCTGAAGTTGAAGGTCTATGAAGACCTACAAGACCTTTTAGAACTAACACCCAAAAACGATGTCCTTTTCATTGTACGTGACTGGAATGCAAAAATAGAAAGTCACAAACACCTGGAGTAACAGGCAAATTTGGCCTTAGAATACAGAATGAAGCAGGGCAAAGGCTAATAGAGTTTTGCCAAGAGAATGCACTGGTCATAGCAAACACACTCTTCCAAAACACAGGAGAAGACTCTACACATGGACATCACCTGATGGTCAACACCGAAATCAGATTGATTATATTCTTTGCAGCCAAAGATGGAGAAGCTCTATACAGTCAGCAAACACAAGACCAGGAGCTGACTGTGGCTCAGATCGTGAACTCCTTATTGACAAATTCAGACTTAAATTGAAGAAAGTAGGAAAAACCACTAGACCATTCAGGTATGACCTTAATCAAATCCCTTATGATTATACAGTGGAAGTGAGGAATAGATTTAAGGGACTAGATCTGATAGATAGAGTGCCTGATGAACTTGGATGGAGGTTCATGACATTGTACAGGAGACATGGATCAAGACCATCCCCAAGAAAAAGAAACGTAAAAAAACAAACTGGCTGTCTGAGGAGACCTTACAAATAGCTGTGAAGAGAAGAGATGCCAAAAGCAAAAGAGAAAAGGAAAGATATACCCATTTGAATGCAGAGTTACAAAGAATAGCAAGAAGAAATGAGAAAGCTTTCCTCAGTGATCAGTGCAAAGAAATAGAGGAAAATAATAGAATGGGAAAGACTAGAGATCTCTTCAAGAAAATTAGAGATACCAAAGGAACATTTCATGCAAAGATGGGCTCAATAAAGGACAGAAATGGTAGGGACCTACAGAAGCAGAAGATATTAAGAAGAGTTGTCAAGAATACATAGAAGAACTGTACAAAAAAGATCTTCACAACCCAGATATTCATGATGGTATGATCACTCACCTAGAGCCAGACATCCTGGAATGTGAAGTCAAGTGGGTCTTAGGAAGCATCACTACGAACAAAGCTAGTGGAGGTGATGGTATTCTAGTTGAGCTATTTCAAGTCTTAAAAGATGATGCTGTGGAAGTGCTGCACTCAATATGCCAGCAAATTTGGAAAACTCAGCCATGGCTACAGGACTGGAAAGGTCAGTTTTCATTCCAATCCCAAAGAAAGGCAATGCCAAAGAATGCTCAAACTACTGCACCATTGCACTCATCTCACATGCTAGTAAAATAATGCTCAAAATTCTCCAAGCCAGGCTTCAGCAATACATGAACCGTGAACTTCCAGATGTTCAAGCTGGTTTTAGAAAAGGCAGAGGAACCAGAGATCAAATTGCCAACATCCAATGGATGATGGAAGAAGCAAGAGAGTTCCAGAAAAACATCTATTTCTGCTTTATTGACTATGCCAAAGCCTTTGACTGTGTGGGTCACAATAAACTGGAAAATTCTTAAAGAAATAGGAATACCAGACCACCTGATCTGCCTTTTGAAAAATCTGTGTGCAGGTCAGAAAGCAATAGTTAGAACTGGACATGGAACAACAGACTGGTTCCAAATAGGAAAAGGAGTACATCAAGGATGTATATTGTCACCCTGCTTATTTAACTTCCATGCAGTGTACATCATGAGAAATGCTGGGCTGGAGGAAACACAAGCTGGAATCAAGATTGCTGGGAGAAATATCAATAACCTCAGATATGCAGATGACACCACCCTTATAGCAGAAAGTGAAGAAGAACTAAAGAGCCTCTTGATGAAAGTGAAAGAGGAGAGTGAAAAAGTTGGCTTAAATCTCAACATTCAGAAAGCTAAGATCATGGCATCTAGTCCCATCACTTCATGGAAAACAGATGGAGAAACAATGGAAACAGTGGCTGACTTTATTTTGGGGGGCTCCAGAATCACTGCAGATGGTGACAGCAGCCATGAAATAAAAAGACACTTACTCCTTGGCAGGAAAGTTATGACCAACCTAGATAACATATTAAAAAGCAGAGACATTACTTTGTCAACAAAGGTCTGTCTAGTCAAGGCTATGGTTTTTCCAGTAGTCATGTATGGATGTGAGAGTTGGACTGTAAAAGAAGCTGAGCACCAAAGAATTGATGCTTTTGAAGTGTGGTGTTGGAGAAGACTCTTGAGAGTCCTTTGGACTGCAAGGACATTCAACCAGTCCATCCTAAAGGAGATCAGTCCTAGGTGTTCATAGGAAGGACTGATGTTGAATCTGAAAGTCCAGTACTTTGGCCACCTAATGCGAAAAGCTTACTCTTTTGAAAACACCCTGATGCTGGAAAAGATTGTGTACAGGAGGAGAAGGGAATGACAGAGGATGAGATGGTTGGATCGCATCACCGACTCAATGGACATGAGTTTGGGTAAACTCTGGGAGTTGGTGATGGACAGGGAGGCCTGGTGTGCTGCAGTCCACAGACTGCAGAGTTGAACACGACTGAGCAACTCAACTGAACTGAACTGAATGATTTCAAACACTTTTTCATATGCTTATTGGCTATCCATATATCTGCTTTTGTGATGTGTTTTTTGAGAGATGATGATAAGGTGTCTGAAATTTATTATATTTGCAGCAGATGACGTAATCATGGAAGAACTTGATAAAGACAAAGTGTGTTGCGTGTGTTAAGTTGCTTCAGTTGTGTCCAACTCTTTGTGACCCCATGGACTGTAGCCTGCCAATCTCCTCTATCCATGAGATTCACCAGGAAATAATACTGGAGTGGGTTGCCATGCCTTTTTCCAGGGATCTTTCTGACCCAGGGATTGAACCTGTGTCTCTTATGTCTCCTGCATTGGCAAGCGGGTTCTTTACCGCTAGCGCCACCGGGTAAGCCCTAAAGACAGAATGCTGCTGCTGCTAAGTCACATCAGTCGTGTCCGACTCTGTGTGACCCCATAGACGGCAGCCCACAAGGCTCCCCCGTCCCTGGGATTCTCCAGGCAAGAACACTGGAGTGGGTTGCCATTTCCTTCTCCAATGCATGAAAGTGAAAGGTGAAAGTGAAGTCGCTCAGTCCTCAGTTGTGTGTGACTCTTAGTGACCCCAGGGACTGCAGCCTACCTGGCTCCTCCGTCCATGGGATTTTCCAGGCAAGAGTACTAGACAGAATAGACGTACTTTAATAAAAGGGTAAGAATAGACATATAGAAAGAGGCTATGAGAGAGCCTTTATGACAGAGTGGTTAAGCTATGTGGTCTTTGGAAAGTTACTTAAACATTTTGTGCCTTAGTTCTATCTTTGTAAAATGAGGACAACAAAAGTACAAATTTCATGGAACTATTTTATAAGAATTTAAAAATACAGTATTATTAAAGTGTTTGGTCCATTTTGAATGTGTTGTTAAGTATTGCAAAGTAAATAATATATATAGAAAAGTGGGTTTAATTTAAAAATTTTCTCCTTCCAACAATTATGAACTACCCTTTTGTGTTTATTCATGACTTATATGACTACTGAGTGATTGCAGAAATAGAGTTTTTCTCATATTTTATATATATGAGAATTAGCAACAGATTCGCCATTAATACACAGTTTCCTGCTAGAAGATATTCCTTTTCTTTTCTTTTCTTTTCTTTTTTAATGAAAATACTCTTTTAAGAGTCATCATGAAGTGCATCTTATTGCTCTGTTGAATCTGTTGTTTTCAGTGAGACTCTGTCTTTCATTCTCCAGTTATACTAAGCATACTTGAAAGCTCACAAATGGTTAACTATATTTGCATCAATTTCTTAGTGATGATAGAGATTTGTCCAAGAAATACCTTGTTAGGTTTTGAACCAAGTTGTTTAAACACTACTTTTTAAAAAGAAAAATCTGTATATTTAAAGTATTTACTTTGAAAATTGTGTTAATGTTTCACTTTATTTCCAGTTAACAAAATCGAGCAGACTTATTATGGTAAAGAACCCGCCTGCCAATGCTGGAGATTTGGGTTCATTCTCTGGGTCAGGAAGATCCCCTGGAGAAGGGTATGGCAACCCACTCCAGTATTCTTGTCTGGAGGATCCCATAGACAGAGGAGATTGGTAGTCTGCAGTCCATAGGTCACACAGAGTTGGACATGACTGAAGTGACTTAGCACACAAGTAAGCATAAAGTAAGGAAGCCAGCCCTTTCATAGACTGTCATAGTTAGGCATTAGTTTAACAGAAAAAAAAGAGTGAAGTTAAGCAAAGTACTATAGAGGAAGAAGACACATTGATGTGGATGTTAAGAGAATATGGTAATAGAAAGAGAAAGATGTGAATGTGTTCCTTTAGCTTTTAATATGTGAAATCAGTGTTTTTAATATGAAACATTAAAATAAGTGAAGGAGGCCAATACACATCTGAGGTTTAACATAGGCATTAAGTGGCCTGCAGAAGTTAACAATATAGAAAACACATTGTTCTGTTATGTGTCTGGGGGGTTGGAACATACAGAGAGTAGCTATCAGAGTGCATGTGGAAGAGATGATAAGTGCCAAATTAAAACATTTCCATGTTTGTAGTCATGAACAAGATATCACATGTGTGAAACACAAAGAATAAAGAATTGGACAATTTAAAGAAAGAAGGAATTATTATTTAATTTTGTCATATTGCCCTCTGTTAATTTAACTCTAGCCAACATTGTTTGCAAAGTACTGTAAGTGAGGAAAAAAATCCAAGGAATAGTAATTACATGTTCATCACATATCAAAGCATGATATTTACAATAATCAGAAATTGCAAAATTTATGAAGCAGTAATGAGCAGAAGATTAAAGCCCTAGGAACTTTATTTAAAACATTTCTACTTACATAATTACAGGTGATAAAGCTTGTCATCTGTTTATATTTTTCTTCCCAATTTATAAATTATAAAAAAATATAAATTCAATGAAAAATTCATAAAATGTTTACAAACATTCACATCTTGTATTTTGGTTAGATCCATTCTTCTCATAGAAGTAAACTTCCACTAAAAAAATATTATATAAAAAAAAATGAAAAGATTCAAACAGGATTGTACTTCTCCCTTTCATCTGGTTTTCTTTTGTTATTGTTGTTCAGTTGCTCAGTCATGTCCATGGACTACAGCACTCCAGGCTTCCCTGTCTTTCACCATCTCTTGGAGTTTGCTCACGAGTTGTCCATTGAGTTGGTGATGCCATCCAACCATCTCGTCCTCCGTTGTCCTCTTCACCTCTTGCCTTAACCCTTTCCCAGTATCAGGATCTTTTTCAATGAGTCAGCTCTTTGCATCAGGTGGCCAAAGTATTAGAGCTTCAGCATCAGTCCTTCCAATGAATATTCAGTGTTGATTTCCTTTAGGACTGACTGGTTTGCTCTCCTTGCAGTGCAAGTTATAATGGGGTAATCTGAGTAAGTACTGTAGCAAAATGTTAATTGTTCAATTTTAATTGCTATTCCTTAATTCCTTTATACATTTTGTATAAAGGATTGATTGCATTGAGTACCAATCTTGTGACATGTACTATTTGCATCTGATAGTAAACCATTTGAGAGTTGAAGAGAGAAGTCATATGAGCTAATGTTTTAAAAAGATCACTTTAGCTACTATATTGATCATAGACTGTGTGTTTGCATATGTGTGTGGAGAGGGAGCAGTAAAGGTGAAAAGAGGGAGCCACAATACAAGGCTACTGTAATTAATTTGTTGACAAAATATCAGCTCAGTTCAGTCACTCAGTCATGTCCAACTCTTTGTGACACCATGGACTGTAGCAGGCCTCCCTGTCCATCACCAACTCACAGAGTTTACTCAAACTCATGTCCATTGAGTCAGTGATGCCATCCAACCATCTCATCCTCTGTTGTCCCCTTCTTCTCCCGCCTTCAATCTTTCTCAGCATTAGGGTCTTTTCAAATGAGTCATATGAAAAATATGGGACATACAACATATGACAAAATATGGGACCAGGTTATTAACAAAGGAGGTGGTAAGAAGTAGTTGGATTCTAGACATATATCATATGCTGATTATATAGAATTTACTGATGGATTGTATACGAATTTGAGAGAGAGAGAAAGGACTTAAACTTGTTTCCTAGGGACTTGAGGAATTTGAAAAAAAGGAATTCCATTAAGATAAGGAAGACTACAGGGAGATTAAGTCTTAGGCATAATATGTTTGAGATGTGTCTTGGACAACTAAATGGTGATGTCAACTAGATAGTTCTATTTATAAGTTTGAATTTCAAGAGAAAAAAATATAGCTTAAAGGTATATATTTTGGAAATAACATTTACTGGATAAGATTATTTTGAGAGTGTGTCTAGCTAACAAGAAGAATATTTAGTGGTTAAGGATGAGCAAAAGAGGTAGGAAGACTGAAAAGTGAGCCCGGAAAGATAAGAGAAAAACCAAGAGTTTATGCTATTTCTAAAGCCAATTGAAGAAGTGTTGGAAGAAAGAGTATGTATGTGCTTTAATAGAAGCTGTTGTTGCCTCATTCACATCATTTGGACCTTCCTACTCTGAATGTTCCTGCCAACTTGCAGCTATCGGTAACAACATCTCCATACCTGAGAATTATTTCCAAAACAAAGGAAAATTCACTCTGCCCAAGAAGGAGCCAGAAATGCTGAGTAATTAATACAATCCTCTTACTCAGAAGCCCTTAATCAATGACTAGAGGGAGTCAGTGTATAAATATTCCAGCTCTAAATTGATAAGTGGAACTAATGCTTATGTGAATGTTTATCGTTTCTATGAGTTTCCTCAATGAAATAAATTCCAGCGGTAGCTGTTTAAATAATTACCCTTCATTGACTGGATTTCCTTTCCTGTACCCCTTCCACTAATCTATTAGTGTTCCTTGAAATTTCTAAATAAATACTTTCATTTGAACCCTTGTCTCAGGGTCTGCATCAGGAAAAATCCAAACTATTGCTGCTGAAAAGTTAAGGAAGATGAAAACAGTGTTTGATCCTTGGAGTTAGAATTAGTGGCCTTGAGAATAGTGGTTTCCGTGGAAGATTTAGGTTCAAAGGTTTAGTAGATTACCTTCAACAAAGAAAGGAAGGAAATGAAGTAGGAATATCAATGATACCCTACTATTTAAGGGAGTTTTATAGTAAAGGGAAACAGAAAGGTAGTTGGAAGGAAATATAGAATCAAGAGAATTTCTTGTTTTATTTTAACATGATAAAAATTATAGCATGTTTGTGTTGATGGGACTGATCCAGTAGGCAGTGTAAAATAATGATGTATGAAAAAGAAGAGGTAATTTCTGGAATAATACACTTGAGTAATCTAGAAGTGCAGAGAATGAGGGGACAAGTTGTCAGGAACATGGACATTTATCTATGGAAACCAAAGTAAAAATAGCACAAGGACTTATTTGGATAAGTGAGTAGATGTGGTAGGAGTTTGTGAAATTCCTTTTCTGATTACTGTTTCGCTGAAAGTTTTACATTTATTTTAGGGTCAAAGGATTCGTTAACAAAAGAAACCCTTTGTTACACATGAATAAATAATTTCAATTTTTATAGATTGTTTGACTTCGTTTCAATATATAGTCATTAAAAGAAAACAAATAGAAACAACAGAGAAATAACAGTGTATACATCACTGCATTGAATTGACAACCCACACCCAGATTTGAATAGCTGTGGAAAGTCCCATATTAACAGCAATCTTGATCCTAGTTGGAAAAGAGTCCCAGGTGATGCTTCCACCCCATGGGTGAGATTTTGAACTGTAGTTTTGTGAGCTCCTGTTTTAATCCCAGGCCAGAAACTGATATTATCATTGGTTTGCACACAAAAACGCAGCTCTGGTTTTACTTTAACTTTTACAATGCTGTTTGTTTCACCTTGTGAGTCACAAGACTTCTTAGACCCTGAGGGGCTGGCCAGGCCCTCAAGGGCTTATGAGATTCCAAGACCCACTCCCTTTCTTATCTAAAGTGCCACTTGACTTGCTGGTAACAATTGGTATGCTTTCAGGCAGGCATGTAGTACAGTCAGGGTCCAGATAAGGTCAGAATTTGATAAGAGGCCTTCTCCCCTAAGTCTGAAGCCTGAGTAGGACTATTTCCATTTTGATTTCCCTAACAGTTATTTCCATTTTCATTTATTAATTGTGAGATAGGGTAGGAGGTGTAATGGTTAGAGGAAGATGGAGAAAGCAGAAAATAGATAGCAAGAAAAATGAATTGATTAAGGTAATAAAATAGTTCTTTTATTTTTAAACTTGAAGTCTGTTTAAGTTTTGTGCTTATGAAGTGAAAGAGAAACCAATGGATATGGTTTTTTGTGCTTTTTTTTTCCCCTTTCTGTCACTTATATTCAACTGCAAAGTTATAGGCACAAAGCAGGTGGAGAATTACATTTATCCAGGCTTGATATTATTTTCAATAAATATGTTCAAAAGAAAGAGAAGTATGAAAAAGAATGATTAAAATGCTGGAACATAGAATATAAGATGGGTAAGGAATGAAAGAAAAAAAAATGATGTTATATCAATGGATTGAAAGTTCCCAAAAATCATGTAATTGTTGGAGTCAGAAGTCTAGAGGAAGTAAACTGAAAATACAGGAGACAGAGGTCAAGAGAGTGAGATGCCTACAATGAAATTATGGGCAAAGAGTACAATTATTGTTAGCAATATAAATATTTTAGGCTTTCAGGCCATAGAGTCTCTGTCACATTTACTCAACTCTGCTGTTGTGGCTGAAGAACAGCCACAGACAATACATAAATTAGTGGGCATGGTTGTGTTCCAGTGAAACTTACTTATTAAAAAAATATAATATATATGATTGAAGAATTCAAGATTAATATGCTATAGGCAATTGCTTTCTTATATACCAGCAAAGAACAAGTAGAATTTGAAATAAAAAACAAACACAATTTACATTGGCAACCCCCAAAAGGTAATACTAGGTATAAGTCTAATGAAGTATGTACAAGATATGTATGAGGAAAAATTCAAAACTCCAATGAAAGAAAGGCAGAATTAAATAAAAGAGATGTTTCATGTTCATGGATAAGAAGGTAATACTGTCAAGATGTCAGTTCTTTTCTACTTTACCTACAGATTCAATGCAACCCCAATGAAAATCTCAGCAAGTTATTTTGTGGATATCAAAAAACTGACTCTAACATTTATATAAAGATGCAAAAGACCCAAAATCGCCAACACAATATTGAAGATGAAGAACAAAGTTGGAGGACTGACAATACCCAATCTCAAGACTTACTGTAAAGCTTTAGTAATTAAGATAATATGATATTGGCAAAGGAAAGGAAAAATAGATCCATGGAAGAGAATAAAGGACCAAGTCAATGCAAACCTAGTTAACTATCTTTGAAAAAGGAGCAAAAGCAAATAAAATGGAACAAAGACAGTTTTTCAACAAATGGTACTAGAGAAACTGGACATTCACAGGTAACAAGATGAATCTAGACACATACCTTACACCCTTTATAAAAATTAGCTCAAAATAGTTCATAGATCTAAATATAAAACACTAGCGGTTAACATAGGAGAAAACCTAGATGACCTTGAATTTGGCAAAGACTCTTTAACTTCTACTCTAAAGCATGATCCATGAAATAAATAATAGATTATCTCAAGTTCATTAAAAAGAAAAACTTCTCTCTGAAAGACTATGTCAAGGGAATAAGAAGACAAGCCACAGACATGGAGAAAATATTTGCAAAATACGTGTCTAATGAAAGACTGTTATCCAAGATATACAAAGAATGCTTGAAACTCAATAATAAGAAAGCAAGCAACCTGGTTACAAAACAGACCAAAACCCTGAACAGATACCTCACCACAGAAGATATACACAGGGCAAATAAGCATATGTAAAGATGTTCAACATCATATTTCATTAGGGAATTGCAGGTTAAAATAACGAGGTATCAATGCATATCTATTGGAATGACCAAAATTCAGAAGACTGACAACACCAAATTCTGGCAAGAATGTGAAGCAACCAGAACCCATTTATCTCTGGTGCAATACAAAAAGGTACCACTTTAGAAGACAGTTTGGCAATTTTTTACAAAATTAATTGTACTTTTACCATATGATTCGATTCAATAATCACACTCCTTGATATTTATTCAAATGAGTTGATACTATGTCTACAGAAAAAAAACCCTGCACATAGATGGTTAGAGTAGTTTTATTCATAATTGCCAAAATTTAGATGCAGCACAGATATCCTTCAATTTTGTTGTTTAGTCACTAAGTTGTGTCCAACTCTGTGTGACCCCACGGACTATAGCCTGCCAGGCTCCTCTGTCCATGGGAGGTAAGCATACTGGAGTGAGTTGCTATATTTCCTTCTCCAGGGGATTTTCCCAACCTGGGGGTTGAACCCACATCTCCTGCATTGCAGATGGATTCTTTACCACTGAGCCACCTGGGAGGCCCTTATCCTTCAATAGATGAATGAGTAAATAAACTATGGTACATCCAAACAATGCAATATTATTCAGTATTAAAAAATGAGTTATCAAATAATGAAAAGACAGAGGGAACTTAAACGTGTATTACTAAGTGAAAGAAACAAATCTGTATGGGCTATGTATTGTAATCAATATATACAATATAGTAATCAATAGTAAACTATATGACATTTTGGAAAAGGCAAAATTATGGAGTGTAAAAAGAATAGTGGTTTCCAGGGATTAGCAGGGAGGGAGGGATGGATAGGCAAAGCACACAAGCCTTCCAGCAGTGAAGGAATTCTGTACAGTACTACAATGGTGGATGCATGCTACTAGGCATTTGTCAAAACTCATAATGCAGAACACCTAGAGCAAACTCTAAGGTCATTGTAGGTTCATTGATTGTAAAAAATGTACCACTCTGATGAGTAAAGTTGCTAGTAGAAGAGTTTCTGTATATGTGGAAACAGGATGTGTACATATGGAAAATTTCTATATTTTTTAATCATTCTTCTGTGAACCTGAAATTACTTTTTAAAATAAAACCTATTAAAAAAAAAAAAACAAGTGACTGGCCTGGCCCAAGTCCATAATTTGCCATCCTCTGATCTGTAGTATGCCCATGAGCCTGAGTCACTGAAGTAGGATGGAATACAAGACTATTGAAGGAACGGAGAGCCTGAGTGTTGAAAGAGCCATCAGTGTGGATACTGACTTAACTCAGACCCATAAAAGTAATGCTGGGGAAAATGACAATGGACCTTGTGTTCTAGAGTTTAAAGAGTGAAGGAAGTGAATCTGGTGTTAGTAAATGGCTTCATAAATGTGTGATAGAACAATCTTTTCTTTACAACAGAGAGTTCCAAGTATCCTAAATACCTGAATCATGAGTATTATTAAGATGACATTCAAAGGCAAAGAATCTTTCCTCAAGTTTTAAAGAAATGAAGAACTATAACAAAGCAATCAAACTTAATCTTAAAGCAAAATGCTGAAAAGTTATGAATTATGTGTCCTGTACCAGATCAGACTTCCTCTATCTATGACATCAGTATCCATGACCACTGATTAATCTTAGTAAACTCTGATGTCAGAGTTGTTTGGCAACAAACTGGTTTGGGTGCATTTAGTTTTAATTCTTAATAACTTACTTAACATTGTGATTTTTCATTCTTGCATTTCATATTCATTTTACTTTTATTTATTTTGATTTAAAGATATGCTTTCCTGGTGGCTCAGTTGTAAAACACCCACCTGTTGTTGCAGTAGACGTAGATTCGACCCCTGGGTTGGGAAGATCCCCTGGAAAAGAAAATGGCAAGCCACTCCAGTATGCTTGCCTGGGAAATCCCATGGATAGAGGAGCCTGGTGGGTTACAATCCATGGGGTCACAAAAGAGTCAGACATGACTTAGTGACTAACCAACAAAGATCTGCTAAATTCAATAATTATTTAAAAGCATAATTGAACTAACTTTAGTCTCTGTTAGGTAATAATGCTGGCTTCTCAATACTCCATCAAAATCTAGTTGATTGGCTAATAATGTATATCTCTTCTTACAGCCTCAGATTTGTAGAAATGTGACTTAATCCTAAACTGATGTCAACTATAGCTGGTTAGCTGTCATGAGGGCAGAAAAAAAGATAAGAGACACTTAGAGGAGGTTTTGTTGCCAAATGATTACTCATAACCATAGATTGTAACATTAAGATGCATGGGCTTGTGGATTAATCTTTTTATCAACTTAGATTTTTTGTTCACCCTCACCTTTTTACCACTTAAAATTCTTGACTTTTTTTGTCAGAATTGCATTATAATTTCTCAAATTATAGCTTAGTAAAATTACTTGTTTAGAATTTAAGTGAAAATATTTATAAATAAATACAGTTTTCTTGTATTCCTCACTAGATGTCATTTATTTTGACTAAATTTACTTAAATCATAACTTACAGAAAAAGTACAGGCGTTTATATTTCTTTGCTCAGCTGACATTCTGATTTACTAAAAGGACAACAACATTTTTCAAAGTGCATCTGTTCAAAATCAGGAGAAAAGAAAAGCTTTTGTTTTCTTTTTTTTTTTTAATTAAAATATTTTTCACCTTAAGGAGTTTGGGAAATTCTTATAGGTGACGCATAATGTTCTTAAATGCCATAAGCTGTAGCCATAAGGTACAAAATACTGTCAACTGTAGTAATATAAAGGGTCATTAAATATCAGAAGTCACTGTTTTTTCTTTGTGCACATTCAAGCCTATGTGACCGAGTATGTCTCCCATTGATGCCATAATGCACTGTCCTGTTTATCAGAGGAAGACGCTCTTGCCACAATGGACAAGGGGCATTCTTTCAGAGGAGGGTTTTCCAGGACCTTTCCTGTGTAGAGTCATGTGTACTTTTTTAAGTCTTCATGTGACCAGTATATTGGCCACCTGGCTGGCTAAGGTTTCAAAAAGTTTCAAGAATTCTTTTTATTCTTAGAAGGCAAGATTTTGGGTAGATGTTTTTAATTTAAAAACTATTTTACCTGTTCAAAGAATCTGTTTCTAATTACATAGTAAAATATATTTTTACTATTCATTTTAGAATGAATATGACATAATAGGTGGAAGGGCAATGGTTCTTATTTTATACAAAGGGAAACTTTTGCTGTTGTTTTATACAAAGAAAAAGATTTTTATATATTTATTGCAATCTTCATACCGGAGATAGGATATTCAGGAATAAAACCCTACTTTGGTAGTATGTATGTGTACAAGGACTTAACACCCATTACAGATATATATATATATATATATATATATATATATATATATACACATATATATATATAAATTCATTAGTTGCAATGACAACACTTGTGTGTGTTCTTGAAGAATAGAATTACTGGCATGCAGAAGCTTCCAAATGATTGGCTCTAAGATTTTTAATGATATCTGTAGTTATTCAGTTATTTGAAACAAAACTACTGAATGGACCAAAAATGTATGGTAATAGGAGTTTCAGGTCACTTGTTGTAAGTGTGTTGTAAAAATAGTTTAGCACCTAGCCTGTTTCATATTCTGTCTTCATTCTATATTTTTAAAAAGTAGATAAAACATTGGCTTTGACTTAGCATATGCTGGGTTAAATTCTTACTCATTTTACCTTGCATAGTGGATGACAGAGAACAAGCATTCTAATTGCTTCAATTATCTATTATTCAGAAGAGGGACATGTTGAAGCAATCACAATATATTAATACATGGTAGACCTTGAAGTTAAGAGCACATTTCTAAAAGGTACGTCATAATTCTAAAAATGTGTGTGTTTATGTATAAATGTATACATATATATGGGCATACATTAGTATTTAGTATTCATGGACTAACTACTGAGAAGTATTTCATATATTATGCAATCTAGAGTCTATAAAGAAAAAGAAACTGGAATGATTAGAGCACAGTTTACGTCTAAAGATAGAGAATGCTATCTTTCTCTGTTATTAAGGTAAAGCCATGCATCTTTTAGCCTTCATGAAATGTAACTTATCTGAGGAATTAGGCAGATGAATTTACTTACTTTGTAAATTTTCTACCCAAAGCACTGTGCTAGGTGTTAGGATGACAAAAGATACAAGGAAGAATGAAAAAATTTTTTAGTGTGGATCGGGTCTCAAAATAACATTGGGAAACTGAGCACATTGTATTACATTCTTGCAGGTTTATGAAGAAAGTTAGCATATTAAAGGTTGTGACAAGCTCTGATGTTAATGTATTTGTTTAACTTGAAGATAGCAATCCCTAAGAACTCGCCTTTGGTAAAAACAAAACAAAAAAACACAACTGCTAATTTCTCCAGCAACCTCTATTTGATGAACAGACTGGGAAATTCTGGGCTGCGGTCACATTAGTTCCAACCACCTCTCCCCACCCCGTGCACCTCCCATCTCCTATGTCTAGGCCTAGTTAAACAGATACCTCAAGGCAGGATCTCCTTGACTTGCATGTCAACAGCCAAAGCTAACAACTGGAGTTTTGTTTATTTATCTCCTTGTAACCAAAGTGGGTGCATTGCTTTTCCTCATATTTAGAAGATTTAGAAAATACTGACTATACAATTTGAAATACTATCAAGTAAACAAGTGGGATTTACATTATTAGTAAGTTTCTATCTTCCCTCCCAGGTACTGAGCATATTCATAGTGACTTTGTAGGGTCACCAAATGACCATGATAAACCATTAGAGACCTAGAGGAAGAAGAGGCATTTCAGAACTACAATACCAAGATTCATGTGTAGTTCACAACTTAGCCTAAATCATCAACTTACCCTGCTTTGAGGACCATGACTGCAGAACTTTTAATTAGCAATATTTTATCAAGTAGACATAAAATAGGACAAACATTTTTCTTTCAGCAAAAATACTTAAATTGCTTTCAAGCTAGATGGTAAGAGTATCTATTATCTGTCATTAAAATGACTACAAACATCTCATAATTGTTTTCCATGTATCCACCCATATTCCCATCTCTGAAGGGCTTTCATAGCTAAAGGGACCCTTGTAAAATAGGTTACTTACTCTTCTATTCACAACCCTTATATGCCTCCCCATTTCAGAGAAAAAGACCAAAATTCTCACATGTTCAACCAGGCCCTACACAGCTTGGTACCTTTGTTACTGATTCCAAGCTCATTCTTCTCACCACACAACAGGCCAGTAAATCCAAAGACAGAGTGTTGGGGCAAGGAATAGTAGGTTTATTGGGAAAGCCAGAAGTCTGAGATGGTGGTGGACTACCAGCATCTGTCCTAGAGAATCATTTTACTGGGGTGTGGATGCTAGTTTCTTTTATAGAACAAAGTGTGGGGTGGAGATGGGGGAGTGATGGGTGGTGAGGAGGTAAAGTAAAAAGGACATAAGTTGTTGCAAATATTTCCTGGTTTAGGCCAGACTCCTGAAGGTGATGTCTTAATTTCTTCTTTCCTGCACCCATCACAGGTGGGCTGGGTCAGGATGTTTACTGTGAGCTAAACAGAGGTAGTTTAGTCTTACATTCAGGCATGGGAGGGGGAGATGCAGGGTTCTCTGAGTTAGGCCATTATGTATACTTTAAGCTATAGGCAACGTTATTTAGCAAAAACAATAAAACACAAAGGTTAAAGTAAAAGAAGCAGGTCTATATAGAAAACAGATTTGTTATTCCTTATTATATCTTCACCAGAATTATCCCTGGTGGCTTAGATGGTAAAGAATCCACCTGCAATGTGGGAGACCTGGGTTCAATCCCTGGGTTGGGAAGATCCCCTGGAAGAGGGCATGGCAATTCACTCCAGAATTCTTTTTGGAGAATCCCCATGGACAGAGGAGCCTGGAGAGCTACACTCCATGGGGTCACAGAGTTAGACATGACTGAGTGAGCACACACAGCACATTACATCTTCATTCCATCTCATTTCCTACCACTCTCCCCTTTACTCTCCTTATCCAGTCATACTGACCTTCTTGTTTCACAGTCTCCCCAAATGACATGGTCTTCCTCCAAAATAATGTATGGCTAACTTCCTCACTTCTTTAAAGTCATTGCTCAAGTATTAGTTTCACAGTATTATCTACCCTGACCAGCTATTTAAAGTTGCAACTCCTCTGAGAACTTCCAGTCTTCCTTATTCTGCTTTATTTTTGTCCAGAGCATATATCATTTTCTAAAATGCCACATAATTTACATATTTATTATGTTTCTTGTTTATAATCTGTCTCCTCTGCTAGAATTTAAATTCAGTGAGGTCCAGTATTTGTATACGTCTGTTTAGGGTTTGGCATCATTTGTTCATTGCTGTATTCTGAACACCTAAAACATTGCTGACACATAGCAGATGGTTAAGAAATATTTATTGGCCAAATGAGTACCTGAATGGATAAGATAGTCAAAGAAAAGGATTTCCTACTTGTTTGAAGACAAAATTCATCAACCTAGATCATTTTTTAAATAAACAAATAGAGTAATTTACAAGATAGAAAAATCTAGCTTTAACCCAGCTATTAATTTCATTAGTTTTTCTTTAAAGAAGCAAGTTATGAAATTCCTCACAGTTCAGGTCCTTGTGTAGTTAAATATTACTTGGGTATTTGTTGTTGGTTTTGAGTGATATTCTTTAAGCTCATCTAGATAAATGCTGTAGGCTCTTGAAACCAATATTGTTCCTTCTCAATGGGCTGCAGATATTTTCTCCAATATTGCATTAGCCTATAAAAGTCATAATAGAGGCCAGGGTTTCAAAAGGCAGCAGGAGACATAGGTTTCATACAAAAGGAAACTAAATAAGTTTTGGTACTATTTATTTTCTCCATTTCCCCCCAAATGTTGTTTGAAAACAGTCAAGAGAAAACCCTCTTAACTGAATGTAATGGCAGGTTCCGCACGGGGGCCAGGGTGGGAGAGGCAGGGTTCAGGCTTAAATCATGTGTTCTCAGAGGAGGATTAGAGGACTCTGAGCAAGAACTGTGGGGTGAGGGAGGTTAGAAAGCTGGCAAATCTTGGGAAACACACTCACACACACACACACACACACAGTGTGCCAGATTTACACAGCTGTGTCCACCACTGACAATCCTTCCACATGAACAAGCCAGTTGCTTCCTAGAGCATCCTGGAAGGGGCCTTAGTTCAAAGGAAAAATCAAAAAGTCAGAGTCTTATTTAGAAGTTCTCTACACATTGCTTTACTTTTGTCCTTCTCAATGATGCCTCTCTGCTTCTTTGGTTAATTGGATGATGGCAGCTTTTGGTCATATGAGGTTATATATGAGGATATAAAGTAGTCAGCCAAATTCTAAATGAAAAACAATTTTTGCATATTGATTCACTTCTCTTGCTTTTACATTAAAAAAAAAACCTCATAGTTTTTTAAAAACCAAGAAGAAAGCTGAAGGGATGCCCCAGTCACCTCTTTCTTGGCAATCTGAAAATATAATTCTCTATGCATGCATACTAAGTTGCTTAAGGTGTGTCCAACACTTTGCGACCCTATGGGCTGTAGCCCTCTGTTCATAGGATTTTGGGCAAAAACACTGAAGTGGGTTTCCATGCCCTCTTTCATGGGATCTTCATGACTCAGGGAACAAACCTGTGTCTCTTATTTCTACTTCATTGTCAGGCAGGTTCTATACCACTGGCACCACCTGGGAAGTTCTGTAATTTTCTCTCAGTTCAGTTCAGTCATTCAGTTGTGTCCGACTCTTTGCAACCCCATGGACTAGTACACGCCAGCCTTCCCTGTCCATCACCAACTCCTGGAGCTGCTCAAACTCATGTCCATCGAGTCCATGATGTCATCCAACCATCTCATCCTCTGTTGTCCCCTTCTCTTCCTGCCTTCCATCTTTCCCAGCATCAGGGTCTTTTCCATTGAGTCAGTTCTTTGCATCAGATGGCCAAAGAATTGGAGTTACAGCTTCAGCATCAGTCCTTCCAATGAATATTCAGGACTGACTTCCTTTAGGATTGACCGGTTTGATCTCCTTGCAGTCCAAGGGACTCTCAAGAGTCTTCTCCAACATCACAGTTCAAAAGAATCAATTATTCGGTGCTAAGCTTTCCTTATGGTTCAACTCGCACATCCATACACGACTACTGGAAAAACCATAGCTTTTACTAGATGGACCTTTGTTGGCAAAGTAATGTCTCTGCTTTTTAATGTGCTATCTAGGTTAGTCATAGCTTTTCTTCCAAGGAATAAACATCTTTTTATTTCATGGCTGCAGTCACCATCTGCAGTGATTTTGAAGCCCAAGAAAATAAAATCTGTCGCTGTTTCCATTGTTTCCCCGTCTATTTGCCATGAAGTGGTGGGACTGGATGCTATGATCTTAGTTTTCTGAATATTTGGTTTTAAATGAGCTTTTTCACTTTCCTCTTTCACTTTCATCAAGAGGCTCTTTACTTCCTCTTTGCTTTCTGCCATAAGGGTGTTGTTGTTTGAGTATCTGAGATTATTGATATTTTTCCCAGCAATCTTGATTCCAGCTTGTGTTTCATCCAGCCTGGCATTTCACATGATATAATCTGCTTATAAGTTAAATAAGTAGTGACAATATGCAGCCTTGACATGCTCCTTTCCCAGTTTGGAACCAGTCCATTGTTCCACGTCTGGTTCTTACTGTTGCTCCTTGACCTGCTTACAGATTTCTCAGGAGAGAGGTAAGGTGGTCTGGTATTCCAATCTCTTGAAGAATTTTCCACAGTTTGTTGTGATTCACACAGTCAAAGGTTATGGCGTAGTCAATAAAGTAGAGGCAGATGTTTTTCTGGAATTCTCTTACTTTTTCTATGCTGCAACGGATGTTGGCTATTTGATCTCTGGTTCCTCAGCCTTTTCTAAAACCAGCTTGAACATCTAGAAGTTCATGGTTCATGTACTGTTGAAGCCTAGCTTGGAAAATTTTGAGTGTTGCTTTGTTAGCATGTGAGATGAGTGCAATTGTGCAGTAGTTTGAACATTCTTTGGCATTGCCTTTCCTTGGGATTGGCATGAAAACTGACCTTTTCAAGTCCTGTGGCCACTGCTGAGTTTTCCAAATTTGCTGGCATATTGAGTGCAGCACTCTCATAGCATCATCTTTTAGGATTTGAAATAGCTAAGCTGGAATTCCATCACCTCCACTAGCTTCGTTCCTAGTGATGCTTCCTAAGGCTCATTCCAGGATGTCTGGCTCTAGTACAGTGATCACACCATCATGGTTATCTGTGTCATGAAGATTTTTTTTTTTTTGTATAGTTCTTTGTGTATTTTTGCCACCTCTTCTTAATATCTTCTGCTTCTGTTAGGTCCATACCATTTCTGTCCTTTATTGTGCCCATCTTTGCATGAAATGTTCCCTTGATATCTCTAACTTTCTTGAAGAGATCTCTAGTCTTTCCCATTCTATTGTTTTCCTTTATTTCTTTGGGTTGATCCCTGAGGAAGGCTTTCTTATCTCTTCTTGTTATTCTTTGGAACTCTACATTCAAATGGGGTATATCTTTCATTTTCTCCTTTGCCTTTTGCTTCTCTTCCTTTCAGAGCTATTTGTAAGGCCTCCTCAGACAACCATTTTGCCTTTTTGCATTTCTTTTTCTTGGGGATGGTCTTGATCACTGCCTCCTATATAATATTTCAAACCTCTGTCCATAGTTCTTCAGGGACTCTTGTCTATCAGATCTAATCCCTTGAATCTATTTGTCACTTCCACTGTATAATTGTAAGGGATTTGATTTAGGTCATACCTGAGTGGTTTTCCCTACTTTCTTCAATTAAGTCTGAATTTTGCAATAAGGAGTTCATGATCTGAGCCACAGTCAACTCCCAGTCTTGTTTTTGCTGACTGTATAGAGCTTCTCCATCTTTGGCTGCAAAGAAAATAATCAATCTGATTTCAGTATTGACCATCTGATATATATATTTGTAGAGCAGTCTCTTGTGTTGTTGGAATTCTTTCTATTTTAGTACAATCAGCTGTATATTTAGTATCTTTATTTTTCAACATGCTCTTTTTAACCTTGACAAAAGGAACATTTATTCAACATTAAAATTCTGAAATCTACAGTTATATATTTTAATCTGGCAGCTTAATTTTAAAATATTAATTAAAAGTATACTCTTAAAAAATAAAACAGATCTTATTAAAAGTTTTATTTTTTTTTCTTTTTGAGCTTGTATATAATTTGCAATTTCTGCAGTGAGAATTATGACATAATGAAAAATATACTTCATAAATTTTAATGATGATTTATGTATGATTATTATTATTACTATTTTTTTCTTAGGCTACTCTCTAAAGTTGTGGACCACTAATTTTGTATTGCTTCTTTTAGCTCTTCATAATATGTGCATCTTTTATACTGTTTTGTATTTTGAAATAGCAATATTATATCTCCTCATACACTATTATATACATATTATAAAGGTAATTTTCATTATTGCCAAAAATTCAGAAAATTTATAAATTTATAAATTTATAATTTATACTAGGATTTTCTCTAAATATTTACTCTATAATTATGTATATACACATATCCTATACACACACTGTTTTGGAAAAAAAGCATGTGTTCTAGGAACAAAGTCTATTAACCAATAGTGATTCAGCAAAGAATTGAAAGGCACTTGGTAATGAAATTTAACTATACCTGAATTAGTTTTCAGTTTCAGATCATTACAAACTAGAAAAATGCAGTACTTTTCCTAGTGCTTAACACTGAATTAGATGTTTCAATAATAATCCTGAATTCCTCCCATCAGGAGCACTGTTCGAATAAACAAAAACAGTAAATTATAAACTTGAAAAGGAAACCCTGAAACTTTTCACTTTTATGGGAGAATATGTAAAGAAGGTTTATAAGCTTACTGATTTCTTTTACTGTATTTTTGTTAAAAGTTTCAAATACTAAGGATTTTTATACAAATATTAAAAATGTATATAAAAAATGTCCATTGCAATGAAAAATGAAGATAATCTAAATGCTTGTTGATAATAGATTAAGTAAATTATGGTACATCCATTCAATACATGTGCATACTATAAACTTAAATAGAAGAATAAATTGAATAATAGTGTGCAAAGTATGCCTGCACATGGAGCCACAAAGAGTCAGACACGACTGAGCAACTAACATTTTATGAATGAGAAACTCTGGGCGTGGGACTAGGTGATTCTGGTAGATGTTAAAAATTGATAACCACTGGGCTAGCTTATTCCATGGTAATAAATGACTTCAAATAAAAGAATCCCAAAATATTTATTTCCAGCTCATGCTGCATGTCCATTTTGGACATGCTTACTGTGGGTGAGTTGCAGTTCTCTTTTTTATAGGACTCGGGCTGATGATGTGATGCCTGTTCCCTGTTGATGACATTGCTTGTCACCATGGCAGAGGGGAATGAGAACACAAAAGAGGCTGGCTGAGAAGTGACACAGGTCATTGTGCTTTGTATAGGCCTCATTTGGTTTATTGTCATGCTCAACTTTATAAACTTTTTTGTATTTCTTTATAAAAACTTGATGTCTTTCTGAGTTAAAATAATTCAAATTATCTTGAATTATATGAGTGTTTATTTCTCAATCACTTTAGTATCACTGAATACCATTGTCATCAGTGTCTGTCAACTTTGCCTCAATATATTTGGATGAAAACTATCAGAAAATAAAGCTTAACTTCTAAAACAAAGATAGCATCTACAGTTGATGACTGAAAGAATGGCAAAGTGCAAATGTATTCACTTGGGAGTCAGGGACTTTAATTCTAACCCTAGGTCTAGTATAGGCTATTCAATTGTGGGGAGAACTCAGTTTACACTTCAATAAGAAGAAGTTTGGTTGAGATACTCTCTAGGATTCTTTTTAGCAATGTAACACAAAGCTTTTATGTCATATTTGCTTAATTATTAGATGAACATTTATAGAAGTGGAAGTGAGATAGAGTTGTCTGCTGTTAATCACCATTTTTCTCTTTTTTACCAACAAAGCCTGTGTGTTATACTGTGACCAATGTGAATTTATCCTTAAATATTTCAGGAAAACATAGTTGACATGTTCAGTTCAGTTCAGTCACTCAGTCAATTCTGACTCTTTGCGACCCCATGAACCGCAGCACGCCAGGCCTCCCTGTCCATCACTAACTCCCTAAGTCCACTCAAACCCATGTCCATCGAGTTGATGATGCCATCCAGCCATCTCATTCTCTGTCGTCCCCTTCTCCTACTGCCCTCAATCTTTCCCAGCATCAGGGGCTTTTCCAGTGAGTCAGGTCTTTGCATCAGGTGGCCAAAGTATTGGAGTTTCAGCTTCAAGGTCAGTCCTTCCAGTGAACACCCAGGACTGATCTCATTTAGGATGGACTGGTTGGATCTCCTTGCAGTCCAAAGGACTCTCAAGCTTCTTCTCCAACACCACAGTTCAAAAGCATCAATTCTTCGGTGCTCAGGTTTCTTTATAGTCCAACTCTCTTATCCATACAACCACTGGAAAAACCATAGCCTTGACTAGACAGACCTTTGTTGACAAAGTAATCTCTCTGCTTTTTAATATGCTGTCTAGGTTGGTCATAACTTTCCTTCCAAGGAGTAAGTGTCTTTTGATTCCATGGCTGCAGTCACCATCTGCAGTGATTTTGGAGCACAGAAAAAAAAGTCCGCCACTGTTTCCCCATCTATTTGCCATGAAGTGATGGGACCGGATGCCATGATCTTAATTTTCTGAATGTTGAGCTTTAAGCCAACTTTTTCACTCTCCACTTTCACTTTCATCAAGAGGCTCTTTAGTTCTTCTTTGCTTTCTGCTATAAGGGTGGTGTCATCTGCATATCCGAGGTTATTGATATTTCTCCTGGTAATCTTGATTCCAGCTTGTGTTTCCTCCAGTCCAGTGTTTCTCATGATGCACTCTGCATAGAAGTTAAATAAGCAGGGTGGCAATATACAGCCTTGATGTACTCCTTTTCCAATTTGGAACCAGTCTGTTGTTCCATGTCCATTTCTAACTGTTGCTTCCTGACCTGCATACAGGTTTCTCAAGAGGTCAGGTGGTCTTGTATTCCCATCTTTTTCAGAATTTTCCACAGATTACTGTGATCCACACAGTCAAAGACTTTGGCATAGTAAATGAAGCAGAAATAGATGTTTTTCTAGAACTCTCTTGCTTTTTCGATGATCCAGAGGATGTTGGCAATTTGATCTCTGGTTCCTCTGCCTTTTCTAAATCCAGCTTGAACATCTGGAAGTTCATGGTTCACGTATTGCTGAAGCCTGGCTTGGAGAATTTTAAGCATTACTTTACTAGCGTGTGATAAGAGTGCAATTGTGTGGTAGTTTGAGCATCCTTTGTCATTGCTTTTCTTTGGGATTGGAATGAAAACTGACCTTTTCCAGTCCTGTGGCCACTGCAGAGTTTTCCATATTTGCCCGCATATTGAGTGCAGCACTTTCACAGCGTCATCTTTTAGGCTTTGAAATAGCTCAACTGGAGCTCCATCACCTCCACTAGCTTTGTTCATTGTGATGCTTCCTAAGGCTCACTTGGCTTCACATTCCAGAATGTCTGGCTCTAGGTGAGTGATCACACCACCGTGATTGTCTGGATCATGAAGAACTTTTTTGTAGTTTTTCTGTGTATTCTTGCCACCTCTTCTTAGTATCTTCTGCTTCTGCTAGGTCCCTACCATTTCTGTCCTTTATTGAGCCCATCTTTGCATGAAATGTTCCCTTGGTATCTCTAATTTTCTTGAAAAGATCTCTAGTCTTTCCCATTCTATTGTTTTCCTTCCTTTTCTTTGCATTGATTGCTGAGGAAGGCTTTCTTATCTCTCCTTGCTATTCTTTGTAACTCTGCATTCAAATGGGTATATCTTTCCTTTTCTCCTTTGCTTTTAGCTTCCCGTCTTTTTACAGCTATTTTTACAGCCTCCTCAGACAGCCATTTTGCTTCTTTGCATTTCTTTTCCATGGGGTTGGTCTTGATTCCTGTCTCCTGTATAATGTCACAAACCTCCATCCATAGTTCATCAGGTATTCTGTCTATCAGATCTAGTCCTTTAAATCTATTTCTCACTTTTACTGTATAGTCAAAAGGGATTTGATTTAGGTCATACCTCAATGGTCTAGTGGTTTTCTCCACTGTCTTCAATTTCAGTCTGAATTTGGCAATAAGGTGTTCATGATCTGATCCAGTCAGCTCCCGGTCTTGTTTTTGCTGACTCTTGTATAGAGTTTCTCCATTAGTGGCTGCAAAGAATATAATCAATCTGATTTCATTACTGACCATCTGGTGATGTCCATGTGTAGAGTCTTCTCTTGGGTTGTTGGAATAGGGTGTTTGCTATGACCAGTGTGTTCTCTTGACAAAACTCTATTAGCCTTTGCCCTGCTTCATTCTGTACTCCAAGGCCAAATTTGCCTCTTATTCCTGGTGTTTCTTGACTTCCTACTTTTGCATTCCAGTCCCCTATAATGAAAAGGACATCTTTTTTTGGGTGTTAGTTCTAGAAGATCTTGTAGATCTTCATAGAACTGTTCAACCTCAGCTTCTTTGGCATTACTGGTTGGGGCATAGACATGAATTACCGTGATATTGAATGGTTTGCCTTGGAAACGAAGAGAGATCATTCTGTCGTTTTTGAGATTGCATCCAAGTGCTGCATTTCGGACTCTTTTGTTGACTATGATGGCTACTCCATTTCTTCTAAGGGATTCCTGCCCACAGTAGTAGATGTAATGGTCATCTGAGTTAAATTAACCCATTCCAGTCCATCTTAGTTCACTGATTCCTAGAATGTCGATGTTCACTCTTGTCATCTCCTGTTTGACCACTTCCAATTTGCCCTGATTCATGGACCTAACATTCTAGGTTCCTATGCAATATTGCTCTTTACAGCATCAAATCTTGCTTCTATCACCAGTCCCATTCACAACTGGGTGTTGTTTTTGCTTTGGCTCCATCCCTTCATTCTTTCTGTAGTTATTTCTCCAGTGATCTCCGGTAGCACAGTGGGCACCTACCGACCTGGGGAATTCATCTTTCAGTGTCCTATCTTTTTGCCTTTTCATATTGTTCATGGTGTTCTCAAGGCAAGAATACTGAAGTGGTTTGCCATTCCCTTCTCCAGTGGACCACATTCTGTCAGACCTCTCCATCATGACCCGTCCTTCTTGGCTGGCCCCACGCGGCATGGCTTAGTTTCACTGAGTTAGACAAGGCTGTGGTCCATGTGATCAGATTCGCTAGTTGTCCGTGACTGTAGTTTCAGCCTGTCTGCCCCCTGATACCCTCTCTCAGTGCCCACCGTCTTACCTGGGTTTCTCTTACCTTGGACACGGGGTCTCTCTTCACGGCTGCTTCAAAAAAGTGCAGTAGCAGACCCTTACCTTGGACTCGTGGTAACTCCTCTCGACTGCCGCCGCTGACCTCTGGCCCGGGGTAGCTCCTCTCCGCTGCACTCAGTTTGCCACCGCAGCCCAGTTGACATGTTAGTTTCAAGCAAATATTTGTTGATTTATAGATTGGCAATAGAATTCCGTTGGAAAATGCAAGAGAGTAAACTACAATAACCCTATGAGGGCTGTTTATACAACGAAAAGCAAGCATCAGAAAAGTTAGGTGTCTTGAAAAAGTGTGCATAGCTTTAGCAACACCAGAATTTGTGTGTGGTTTTATCCAAATTATTTAATCTTTTTGAGTGTCAGTTTACTCATCTTTAAAACCAGAATTAGAATACAGTTAGAGTGATTTTAAAAACAAGCATCTTCCCAGGTGGCGCAGTGATAAAGAATCTGCCTGACAACGCAGGAAACGCAAAGAGACACAGGTTCAATTCCTGGGTTAGGAAGATGCTCCGGAGTAATAAATGGCAAACGACTCTTGTATTTTTGCCTGGAAAATTCCATGGACACAGGAGCCTGGGGGGCTACAGCCCATGAAGCTGCAAAGAGTCGGACATGACTGAGTGACTGCACACACACATAAAGCAGTTAGAAGATACAGCGCTTGAATGCTCCTCAGTGAAACATCTAGCATGTAGTCTATTCCTTATAATTGTTATTTCCTCTTGCCTCTTTCTGCTTATCCAAAGCACATATTCTAATGCTTTGTATATAATAGGTGCTCAAACTAAACAGATGCTTGCTTGATGGGACCTAGAAATTCTTCTTTGGCTATAGTTGTGTACTAGTTGCTGTAGAAGGATATTTGTGACATTCTTGTCACTTTCATATCTGTTGGTCATAATGATTAAGAACTTGACTGCTTGGAGTCCAGGTTTGAATCTTGACTTTGGTGGGTATTAGCTATGTGGTCTCAGCTGGAGTCATTGAGTCTCAGTTTCCAGGACTGTAAGAAAATCCAAGCAGTCCATCCTAGGGGAGATCAGTCCTGGGTGTTCATTGGAAGGACTGATGTTGAAGCTGAAACTCCAATACTTTGGCCACCTCATGCGAAGAGCTGACTCATTGGAAAAGACCCTAATGCTGGGAAGGATTGGGGGCAGGAGGAGAAGGGGCCAAAAGAGGATGAGATGGCTGGATGGCATCACCAACTCAATGGTCATGGGTTTGGGTAGACTCCGGGAGTTGGTGATGGACAAGGAGGCCTGGAATACTGTGATTCATGGGGTCGCAAAGAGTTGGACACGACTGAGTGACTGAACTGAACCGAACTAAAAATGAATATACTGGTGATGATGATGATGAAAGTGATAATTTTCTCATAGATTTGTGTGTGTGTGTATTGAAGAAGTTCATACCTGTAAACAGTTAGAATAATACTTGGCACAGATTCAATGCCCCAAAATTGTTGGTTTGTATTTTCTGTCTTATACAAAGTACACATATTGTTTGATAAATGCCTCTCTCCCAACAGACACACACATAAACACATTCTCTAAATAACTCAAATGATCTCTCTCCTAAGAGTGACCCCAAAATGCACAGTATCAATATGTGTAGGTTTGCAAGTAACATTTTATAAATGGGCACCAAAAATTCTCTCAAGCTAAAGAGAGAGAACCAAATGCCAAACACCAATTAAATAATATGAAGAGTAAAACATTATGTGACACAATCAGGCAATGGAGAATGAAGGCCAAGATAGCATTTTCAGCTGTACACTCTGGTGCCCTTTTCCCCCTCATAACAGGGTGAGTTAAGGTAGAGTGTCATCCTTAACTTTGAATTTTGCTGCTTTTGTCAGTTTGTGTCACAACCTTAACATCATTTAAATGTACTTTTTTGTATTTAATATTCATATTCAGGTGTTCAAGCCATAATTTCTGTTAGTAAAAGTGACATTTCTTAAAGTTCATTATTTTTTCCACATAGAAATCTCAGACATTAAAAAAAAAAACAGACTTTAAATAATAGAACAGAAGTGTCTTCAGGCTAACAGCCACCCCTATGATTTGTCATTTTAGTACTTGAGTATTTGGAAGAAATAAGTTTGATAACACCAGAGTCATTTAGCTTTGTGATTAGAAACCTGGCAGTCAGCTACGTGTCTTAGGCAGCCCTTCATATTCAGTGGAGAGCTTACATAGACTATGTTGCTTTGCCTTTTTCTGCTTGACGTTTTCCAGTCAAGAAACACTACATAAAATGTCCATTAAATTTGTCAAGGATTTCAAATTATCGGGGCAATGTATCTTATTGATAATCAAGAATGTGGCAACAATTATATGGCATACATCTGTGGGGTTTAGGTAAAGAACTCAGCTGAAATCTTCAAATAAATTCACTTACATAAAGAAAAATGAGTAGCTTTTATTGCTGAGAGAGAGAGAGAGAAGAGTAAGGAGAGCTGTTGAAATGTACCATGAGAAGAAATGCAAGAAAATACCAACCTATTGTGAGGGTGATGAGAAGCTTTCTAGTTAGATTTTATTGCGTATATATGACAATGATTTTGTCTCTTTCTTTGAATATGGAAGATTTTTTGAAAGTCCTACCAAAAAGCATTTCACATGTATCCAACGGCATTAAATGTAGGAAACTGTTTCAAAAAACATGTTTTTTAGTTATTAGAGTTTGATAAATACCATTTATCATCAATGCTGTTGGTTTACAATAGTGGAGAGAAAAAAGAAATTATCCAGGCTTTGCTGTTACATTGTATTAGAAACATACTACAATCAATACCTTCGCATCCTTATGCTCTATTTTAATAGTCTTTAATGCTTATTCACACCTCATTCTCACTGAGGGGTCTGTGTTCATGTTTGGTTAAAGAGAATGCTGTGTCATATTTAACTTTAATAAAACTTGCCATCGTCTAAGACTCCAAACCAAAAAATTAAACTACTCATTGAGCATATGAGTCATAAAAAGAAAAAAATTATAAACAATAGAGAGTTACTTTGAGTGTCTTGTCAGGAACATATAAAACATCTGTATCAAAATTCCAACAAGTTATTGCCTTCATAATTCTTATCTAAACTGTGTAAAAATAATAAAAAGGAAATGTAGAAGGAAGTGGAAGATCTATTTAAAAATAACTTTTAGAGATCTTTAATCTTTGCTGGCATTTAAAAATGTTATTTTGTATTTATGTTTTCACAGTTGGCTAATACATATTATGATACCTGTTGCCTGGATTTTTAACCTTTTCTTGGAAGTAAATTATTGTTCTATACTTGTTTTAAACAGACGCAATATGTTTTCCATCCATGCTTGATTATGCCTTTGATATAGACATGTCTTTTTACTTTTATTTATACATTTATTTATACATATATATTTATACATATATGGGCTTCTTTGATAGCTCAGTTGGTAAAGAATCTGCCTGCAATGCAGGAGGCCCCAGTTTAATTCATGGGTTGAAAAGATCCACTATTAAAGGGAAAATGCTACCCACTCGAGTATTCTGGCCTGAAGAACTCCATGGACTGGATAGTCCATGCGGTCACAAAGAGTTGGAAAGGACTGAGCAATTTTCACTTTTGGGGGGCTTCCCTGGTAGCTCAGTTAGTAAAGAATCTGCCTGCAATGCAGGAGATGGGGTTTTGATCCCTGGGTTGGGAAGATCACCTGGAGAAGGAAATGGCAATTCACTTCAGTATTCTTGCCTAGAGAATCCCATGGACAGAGGAGCCTAGCAGGCTACAGACCATGGGATCACAAGAGTCGGATATGACTTAGAGACTGAACCACCACCAAACATTTATTTATTTTAAAAGATTATTACTTTATTTTTATTTTTGGGGGGGGCCACATGGCATGCAAGATCTTAGTTCCCTAATCAAGAATCAAACCCACATCCCTTGCACTGGAAGTACAGAGACTTAACTACTGGATGACCAAGGGAGTCCCTTTATACTTTTATTTTTATTGAAACTTATCTAGTCTTCCTTTCTTGCTAAGCAAAGTATCTAGATACAATTCTTTTCTAGAAGAAAAATTTCCCTAATAGGGAGAATATAATTTCCTTATCCATTCCTGGAATTTTAGGGCTTCTTGGTGAGGCTCTTACTTTTTTCAAGACAGTAAATAGGAATTGCAAAGACTAATTCATTTTAATGAGTGTGATCTTCATAATTTCCTTTACCTATTCAAATCTTAACCAATCTTTGAGGCCCAGGTAAAATTTTACTTCTTAAATTCTTCTTTGTCTTTCCCAGTTAACTTTCATCTCCACACTCAGGATTCCACACCATTTGTAGTTTTTTCCACACATTTTTGCACATAATCATGTATCTAAAAAAAAAAAAAAAATCTAATGAAGGAGTGACATCAACAAAGATGTTAACACAAGTTGCTCCTGAGTTCTCTCCCCCTCACAAGAAAAAGAATTAACAACTATTCAAGAATAAGATACAACCTAGAGAATTTGAGAACTTCAGGGTGAAACTGAAGCACCCCCTCATGACAGAGACCAAGACCAATATTGAAAGAAAGTAACTGTTAACCAAAACTTCTAATACTTGGCAAGACTGTCCTTCAGAAATAAAGCGATAAATAATTTTTCAAACAAACAATACATGAGGGAATTCATTACCATCAAATCTGCCTTAGAAGAAATGCTAAATGGAATTATTTGAGTGGAAGTAAAAGAATATTAATTAACATCATAAAAACAGAAAAAGGTAGTGTAAATCTCAGTAGTAGTGGTAAACATATAGTCAGAATTATATTCTACAATATGATACTAGTAATGCCTCACTTACTTACAACTCTTAGTTTAAAAGTTAGTAAATGAATGTAATAAAAATAACCATAGCTACAAAAATCTGTTATTAGTTACAAAAGATGATAGCAGGATAAGAAACATGGAAGAATAGATCTATAAAGAAACTGGAAAACACTTAACAAAATGGCAACAGGAAGTCTTTACTTATCAATAATTACTTTAAACATAAATTAAGTTGTTTCATTAGAAAACATAGAACTGTTAAATAGATTTAAAAAAAAAAGAGAGAGAGAGATCCAACGATACAATCCCTACAAGACTAAGTGTGACACACCTAGATTAAGTGTGAAGAGATGGGAAAAGATATTTCCAGCAAATGTAATCAAAAAAAAGAAAAGAAAAGAAAAAAAGAAAAAGCAGGGGTAACTATATTTATATCAGACAAAATAGACTTTAAAATAAAAACTGCAAAAATAAAATCATTATATAATAATAAAGGGATCAATACATCAAGGAGATATAACAATTGTCTATATTTATGCTCCCAACATCAGAACACCTAAATACGAATAGAGCTAAAAGAAAAAGTAAACAGTAATACCATAATAGTTGGAGACTTTAATACCCCACTCTCAACAATGAGTAGATCATCCAGACAGAGAATCAATAAGGAAATAGTTGATATGAAGAATACTGTAACACAAATGAAGTGAACAGATATATATAGAACATTCTGTCCAACAACAGTAGAATACACATTCTTCTCAAGTGTTCATGGAACATTTTCTATGGTACAGCATATGTTAGGCCACATGACAAATCTTAGTAAATTCAAGAAGACTGAAATCATATTAAGTATCTTCTCTTACCAAATGGCATGAAATTAGAAATCAATAACAAGAGGAAAACTGGAAAATTCATGAACACAAAAAAATTAAACAATACTTTTCTGAACAACCAATAGATTAAGGAAGAAATTAAAAGGGAAATTAAAAAGTTGCTTGAAACAATGAAGATGGAAATACAATAGAGCAGAACTTGTGGGAAGCAGTAAAAGCAGTTTTAAGAGAGAAGTTTATAGCAAAAAATATCTACATTAAGAAGCAAGAAATATACCAAATAAACAACCTATCTCTACACCTTAATAAACTAGAGAAAGAACAAATTGAGCTCAAAGTTAGAAAAAAAAAAGAAATAATAATTAGAAAATAAAAAATTAGAAATAAATGAAATAGATAACAAAAAAAGGAAACAAAAAAGTTTAGTGTTAGTTCCTTGAAAAGATGAACAAAATTGACAAATCTTTAGCTAGATTAGCTGAGAGAAAAAACCAAAAGAACCCAAATCAACAAAATTATAAATGAAAAGGGACATTGCAACTAATACAACAGAAACTCAAAGATTATAGGAGGCTACTATGGACAACTAAACATCAACAACCTAGACAACCTAGAGAAAATGGAAAAGTTCTAGGAAACATACAATTCACCAAGACTAAATCAGGAAGAAATAAAAATCTGAAAAGACCAATTTTGTTTCAATGAAGGAAAGCCCAGTACCAGATGGCTTCACTGGTGAATTTATCACTTAACTTTGATGAATATAGAGGCAAAATTTCTCAGTAAAATAGTAACAAACTAAATTCAGCAGCACATTAAAGGCTCAGACACTATAATCAAGTGAGCTTAATCCCTGGGACACAAGGATGGTTCAACAAATGGATTTCAATAAATGTGATACATTACAGTAATGAAAGAAAAGAATCATAATTCCAGTAGAAGTAGAAAAATCATTTGACAAAATTCAACTTTCACTCATGGTAAAACCCCAACAAATTAGGCAAATAAGGAATATATCTCAAAATGATAAAAGCCATATATGACAAGCTCAGTGCTAACATCATACAACAATGAAAGGCTGAAAGTTTGTTCTTTAAGATCAGGAACAAGACAAGTGTGCCACTCTCACTATTCCTATTTAACATAGTACAAGAAGCAATCAGGCAAGAAGATGAAATAAAAGGTATCAGAATTAAAAAGGAAGTTGTAAAATGTGTATCTATTTTCAGATGATATGATTTTATATATAGAAAGTCCTAAAGGCTCAAGCAATAAATGGTTAGACCTAATCAATAAAGAATTAAGTATTAATAGCAGGATACAAAATTAACACACAAAAATTAGCATTTCTGTACACTAACAATATATTTTCTAAAAAAGAAATAAATCAATCTCATAATAGCATCAAAAACAATAAAATAGTAAGAATAAATTTGTCTGAGAAAGTGAAAGAGCTGTCCTCTGAAAATTCCAGATATTGAGGAACAAAATTGAAGAAAACAGAAATAAATGGAAAGGTAGTCCCCATTCATGAATTGGAAGAATTACTATTCTTTATATATCACTACTATGAAAAGCCATCTATAGATTCAATGCAATCCCAGTCAAGATTCCAATGGCATTATTTTACAGATGTAGGGAAAAACACTCCCACAAACGACCTAGAATAGCCAAACTAAGCAAAAGAAAGAACAAAGTAGGTGGCAACAAACTTCCTGATTTCAAGCTATACTATAAAGCTATAGTTATCAAAACAGTATGGCATTGCATAAAAAGAGACAAATAGATTAATGGAACATAGTTGAGAACCCAGAAATAAACTCAAGCATATATAGTCATATAATATTTGACAAGGGTACCAAAAATATTCAGTGGGAAAAGAGTCTTTTCAATAAATGAAGCTGAGATAATTAGGTTTGCATATGTAAAAGAATAAAACTTGATCCATAGCTTACACTACTCACGAAAATTAACTCATAATGGATTAAATTTTTAAATTTAAGACCTGGAGCCATGAAGCTCCAGGAAAAAAACATAAGAATAAAACTCTTGAACATGAGTCTTGGTAATGGTTTTTGAATATGACTCCAAAAACATTATCAAAAAAATGGAAAAAAAATTAAGTAGGATGAAAGTGAAAGTGAAATTTGCTCAGTCATATCTGATTCTTTGCAATCCCATGGACTATACAGTCCATGGACTCTTCCAGGCCAGAATACTGGAGTGGGTAGCCTTTCCCTTCTCCAGGGGATCTTCCCAAACCCAGAGATTGAACCCAGGTCTCCTGCATTGCAGGCAGATTCTTTACCAACTGAGGATGACATCAAACTAAAAAGTTTCTACACAGCAAAAGAAATAAGCAAAGTGAAAAGAGAGCCTATGGGGTGGGGAAAATATTAAACTATATGAGAGTTTAATCCCCCAAATATATAAAGAAATCATAGGGTTCAAAGGTTAAAAAAAAAATACTCAATTGAAAAATAGGCAAAGGACCCGAACAGACATTTTTCCATAGAAGATATTTGAAAAACCATCAGGTACTTGAAAAGATGCTCAACATTACTAGTCATTAGGAAAACATAAACCTAACCCACAGTGAGAAACCACTTAAAATCTTTTACAATGGCCATCATGAAAAAGACAAGAGAAGACAAATGCTGGCATCAATGTGGAGGAAAGGGATCCCTTTAGCACTATATGTGGTATTGTAAATTGGTACAGCCACTGTGCAAAACTGTTTTGAAGATCCTCAGGAAATTAAAAATAGAATTACCATGTGAATCAACAATTTCACTCCTGGGAATATATCCAAAGGAAATGAAAATCATAACCCCAAAAGATATTTGGGAAATACCCTGACAGTTCAGTGGTTAGGACTCCACACTTTCACTGCTGGGGGTCTTATGTTCAATCTCTGGTCAGGAAACTAAGATCCCTCAGGCTGTGCAGTGTGGTCAAAAAAAAAAAAAAAAAATTCTGCACTCTCAAGTTCAAAAGAGAATTATTTTGCTATTCACAATAGCAAAGACAAGGAAACAACTTCAGTGTCCAGTGATGGGTAAGTGGATAAGGACGTTGTGGCATACACATATACTCTGTGTGTGTGAGTGTGTGTGTGTATGTATGTGTATAGATACATACAAAGTTCAGTACAGTTCAGTTGCTCAGTCGTGTCTGACTCTTTGGGACCCCATGGACTGCAGCACGGCAGGCTGTTCTGGCCTTCACCAACTACTGAACTTGCTCAAACTCATGTCCACTGAGTCAGTGATGCCATCCAACTATCTCATCCTATGTCATCCCTTTGTCATCCTGCCGTCAATCTTTCCCAGAATCAGGGTCTTTTTCATAGAGTAAGTTCTTCGCATCAGGTGGCCGAAGTATTGGAGTTTCAGCTTCAACATCAGTCCTTCCAATGAATATCCAGGACTGATTTCCTTTAGGATGGACTGGCTGGATCTCCTTGCAGTCCAAGGGACTCTTAAGAGTCTTCTCCAACACCACAGTTCAAAAGCATCAATTCTTCAGTGCTCAGGTTTCTTTATAGTCCAACTCTCACATCCATACATGACTCCTGGAAAAACAATAGCTTTGGCTAGATGGACCTTTGTTGGCAAAGTAATGTCTCTGCTTTTTAATATGCTGTCTAGGTTGGTCATAACTTTCTTTCTGAGGAGTAAGGGTCTTTTTATTTCATGGCTGCAGTCACCATCTGCAGTGATTCCAGAGCCCCCAAAAATAAAGTCAGCCACTGTTTCCCGTTTCCCCATCTATTTGCCATGAAGTGATGGGACCGGATGCCATGATCTTAGTTTTCTGAATGTTGAGATTTAAGCCAACTTTTTCACTCTCCTCTTTCACTTTTATCAAGAGGCTTTTTAGTTCTTCTTCACTTTCTGCCATAAGGGTAATATCATCTGCATATCTGAGGTTATTGATATTTCTTCTGGCAATCTTGATTCCAGCTTGTGGTTCATCCAGCCCAGCGTTTCTCATGATGTACTCTGCATAGAAGTTAAATAAGCAGGGCGACAATATACAGCCTTGACGTACTCCTATTCCTATTTGGAACCAGTATGTTTTTCCATGTCAAGTTCTAACTGTTGCTTCCCGACCTGCATACAGGTTTCTCAAGAAGCAGGTCAGATGGTCTGGTATTCCCATCTCTTTCAGAATTTTCCACAGTTTATTGTGATCCACACAGTCAAAGGCTTTGGCATAGTCAATAATGAAGAAATAGATGTTTTTCAGGAACTCTCTTGCTTTTTTGATGATCCAGAGGATGTTGGCAATTTGATCTCTGGTTCCTCTGCCTTTTCTAAAACCAACTTGAATATCTGGATGTTCATGGTTCACATATTGCTGAAGTCTGGCTTGGAGAATTTTAAGCATTACTTTACTAGCGTGTGAGATAGGTGCAATTGTGCAGTAGTTTGAGCATTCTTTGGCATTGCCTTTCTTTGGGATTGGAATGAAAACTGACCTTTTCCAGTCCTGTGGCCACTGCTGAGTTTTCTGAATTTGCTGGTATATTGTGTGCAGCACTTTCACAGCATCATCTTTTAGGATTTAAAATAGCTCAACTGGAATTCCATCATCTCCACTAGCTTTGTTCATAGTGATGCTTTCTGAGGCCCACTTGACTTCACATTCCAGGATGTCTGGCTCTAGGTGAGTGATCACACTATTGTGATTATCTGGGTCATGATGAATTTTTTGTACAGTTCTTCTGTGTATTCTTGCCACCTCTTTTTAATATCTTCTGCTTTTGTTAGGTCCCTACCATCTGTCCTTTACTGAGCCTATCTTTTCATGAAATGTTCCCTTGGTATCTCTAATTTTCTTGAAGAAATCTCTAGTCTTTCCCATTCTATTATTTTCCTCTATTTCTTTGCACTGATCGCTGAGGAAGGCTTTCTTATCTCTCTTTGCTATTCTTTGGAACTCTGCATTCAAATGGATATCTCTTTCCTTTTCTCCTTTGCTTTTCACTTCCTTTCTTTTCACAGCTATTTGTACGGCCTCCTCAGACAGCCATTTTGCTTCTTTGCATTTCTTTTTCATGGGGATGGTCTTGCTCCCTGTCTCCTGTACAATGTCACGAACCTTCATCCATGGTTCATTAGGCACTCTGTCTATCAGATCTAGTCCCTTAAATCTATTTCTCACTTCCACTTTATAGTCATAAGGGATTTGACTTAAGTCACACCTGAATGGTCTACTGGTTTTCTCCACTTTCTTCAATTTCAGTCTGAATTTGGCAATAAGGAGTTCATGATCTGAGCCACAGTCAGTTCCCAGTCTTATTTTTGCTAACTGTATAGAGCTTCTCCATTATTGGCTGCAAAGAATATAATCAATCTGATTTCAGTGTCGACCATCTGGTGATGTCCATGTGTAGAGACTTCTCTTGGGTTGTTGGAAGAGGGTGTTTGCTGTGACCAGTGCATTCTCTAGCAGAACTCTATTAGCCTTTGCCCTGCTTCATTCTGTACTCCAAGGCCAAATTTGCCTGTTATTCCTGGTGTTTCTTGACTTCTTACTTCTGCATTCCATTCCCTGTAATGAAAGGACATCTTTTTGGGTGTTTGTTCTAGAAGATCTTGTAGGTCTTCATAGAACTGTTCAATTTCACCTTCTTCAGCATTACTGGTCAGGGGATAAACTTGAATTACTGTGATATTGAATGGTTTGCTTTGGAAACGAACAGAGATCATTCTGTCGTTTTTGAGATTGCATCCAAGTATTGCATTTTGGGCTCTTTTGTTGACTATGATGGCTACTCCATTTCTTCTAAGGGATTCCTGCCCACAGTAGCAGATATAATGGTCATCTGAGTTAAGTTCACCCATTCCAGTCCATCTTAGTTGGATGATTCCTAGAATGTCGATGTTCACTCTTGTCATCTCCTGTTTGACCACTTCCTGTTTGCCTTGATTCATGGACCTAACATTTCAGGTTCCTACGAAATATTGCTCTTTACAGCACCGAACCTTACTTCTATCACCAGTCCCATCCACAACTGGATATTGTTTTTGCTTTGGCTCCATCCCTTCATTCTTTCTGGAGTTATTTCTCGATTCATCTCCAATAGCATATTGGATACCTACAGACCTGGGGAGTTCATCTTTCAGTGTCCTATCTTTTTGCGTTTTCATACTGTTCATGGGGTTCTCAAGGCAAGAATACTGAAGTGGTTTGCCATTCCCTTCTCCAGTGAACCACATTCTGTCAGACCTCTCCACCATGACCCATCCATCTTGGGTGGCCCCACATGGCCTGGCTTAGTTTCATTGAGTTAGACAAGGCTGTGGTCCATGTGATCAGATTGGCTAGTTGTCTGAGCTCTCTTTTCACTGCCTTTATGACAACTAGTATCTATCTTTTTCTATGTCTGTGGTTTCTACATATTTTTCCTATAAGACACTTTTATAAAATATATCTGGCTTCCTGGGTAATTAAAAACTCAAGTAGATATTAATAGACATACACAAGGTGTGTCATTTCATTTCTATTAAATATCTAAGTAGGATTGGAATGGCTATTGGCTGGTAGAAGCAGATAGTAATTGTATCTTATCAGAGATAATGATATTCCAGATTAGTATTCTACTGTCCTTGGAGCAGAAGAACTAGATTACGTATGGGAAGATTTAATTGTGTTGAACATTCTGGAGTAGTGGACCATATTAAGAAATATACTAAAGGGTATGCAGTGAGTAGATTCAGACTTGAGTTGCATCAAAGGATTTAATTACTGGGTTAGATAGGAGTTACTTGTGTGAATGACCAAAACTTTACATAGAGTGTGATTATTCAATAATCAATTTATTTTCAAAGTTTTCAAAGTGCACCATAACTATTCTCACTTCCTATTAAAATGGTAATTAGTTTCATTAGTGTTACTCTCACCTCAAAAGATGATTTTGTTTAATGGTAAACTGAAAGACACATTTAGTCTTACTATTAGCAAAGTCATTTGGCAGCATGGAGAGCACATCAGAACTTCTCTAGAAGGAAAAAAAAATAACTTTGTAATTATAAAATAGGATTCTATTTCCATGGTAATTACTTGTATAGTAATTACTTTAACCACTTGGTATTTAGCCATTATGGGATAGTGCTTGTCACTTTTGGTCACCATGAGTTGGCTTCACTATCATTTTTGGGTGTCTATGAAACAAACAAAAATTGTAATACAAATCAATTAATTGTTGTATAATTACAAAAAGCAAAATCACAGATAAACACCTATAATTTGCATGACTAATAGCACTCTATAAAAAGTGAATTCATCCCTTAAACATTTTTGTTCAGAACATAATACGTATAAAAGGCTATGCTTCTTAATGGGAGAAGTAAGAAGTATCATCAAAAGAGCAGAAAAATGATTCAAAGCAGTAGTAGGTTCAATACAGCATGTGAAGTGGGTATACACATCAGAACACATATACTCAGGTGTGCAAGAATGATTTTTCTTCTTATTCAAAATCATCTCTGTTTTGATCCTAAAATCCCAACCAGCATGAATGGCATGAAATTTCATCTCAGTAATTATTAGGGCTTCTGTTTTCTATCAAAACCTTAAGCACTGGAGGACACTGTGCAATGCCCAGAACCAACAGACTGTTACAGGATTGATGATATATCCAGGTCCAATTATTAGTGGTCCCTTGAAATCCAAAAGTTCCTTGCTTTGATCCCAGACAAGGGTTAGGAGGATTTTCCCCAAGTTTGGGAATACTGTTTTCACTATTTAGGTTTCCTTTCTGAAAACTGCTAACTCATCTATCTGACATAGTGGGAGTGGGGTTCAGGTCCTTAACAATCTTGGGACCAGCTGATTTTCTCTTTCTTCCCCAACCAGAAATCTACCAGAGTGCTCCCCTCTCTTTCCTCCTTGATCTCTCCTCCCTTCTCTTCCTTTCCTATCTCTGCCTTCTTTCCTACCTATCTCCCTTCCAAGCATCAGACATCATTTTTTCCCCTGAACTTCAGGTTCACAGAAAATAAGAAGAGATCCTGATTCAGGTTCTTTTCCTCTTTCTGTCGTCTAAACTCAGGAGAAAAATCACAGAGAACATACACAGAACAGTATCTCAATAAAGTATAGTGACACTAGATATACAGCCAGTCCTCCACATTCACTTATAAGGAAAGTTGATTATGGGAACTGGGCATCTGCGGATTTTGGTCTCTGTGGCCAGTTCTGGATGCAATCCCCCAAGGGTACAGAGGGACAACTGTACAGTCATATAACATCAAAGTCAAGTTTTTATATTCTCTGAGACAGTTTCAAACTTCAGTGAGTGAATTTAGGGTATGGGATGAAAATGTTAGCGCTTCTGTTTTGTATTTGGATGATATTATCCTTTACACCTTTTAATTTTTGTCATATTTTATATGTGCATATTTTTAAAATTAATTTTTATTGGTGTATAGTTGCTTTACAATGTTGTGTTAGTTTCTACTGTACAACAAAATGAATCAACTATACATATACATATATAACCTGTTTTTTGGATTTCCTCCTGATTTAGGTCACCACAGAGCACTGAGTAGAATTCCCTGAGCTATACAAGAAGTTCTCATTAGTTGTCTATTTTATACATAGTATCAATAGTATATATGTGTCAATCCCAATGTCTCAATTCATATGCATGTTATATCAATGCAATATTAAGTATATATATATATATATATATATATATAAATAAATATGTTTTGAAAATGGATGTTTAAAACTATATGAATACCTGATATATACAAAACAATGTGCTAAATATTTCAGGGTCACAAAATATTTGCGGTCTTGTAGTTTACTACTGTGGCTTCCCTGGTGGCTCAAGGGTCAAGAATCCATCTACTAATACAGGAGATACAGGCTCCATCCCTAGATCAGGAAGATCTCCTGGAGAAGGAAATAGCAACCCACTCCAGTAGTCTTGCCTGGGAAATCCCATGGACTTAGGAGCCTGTTGGGCTACAGTCTATGAGGTCACAAAAGAGTCAGACACTACTTAGCAACTAAATGACAACAAAAACAAGGTTACTACTTAATAGGGGAATTAGAAAATGAAACTTATATCTATACCACAGGCATGTTCTATTTTAAAAAATCTTTCAAATAAATCCTATTGTAAGGTTTCAAAAGAGGAAAAGTTTATATCTAGCTATGTGTTTGTGTGGTAGGGTCATTGGACAGGACATAGTTGAGGAAAACTTCATCAAAGTGATACTTCTGGACTTAAGTCTTGAAAGCAGAATACATATTGCCTGTGGAAATAAATTAAGGGAGAAGGGTAATCCATCTCAAATAGGAAGGCCTTTGAACACCCCTGAAGGTGCACAAATAATTTGCAAGAGGTATTCAGGTATGGATATTTATAAAGAAGCAAAATTTCTGATTTTCAATGTGTATTTTTTCTTAAAATCTATCTGCCTGCTTTTAAAAATCCCAGGAACACAAAGTGGTGATTCTGGAATTCATGTTTTGTTTTTGTTTTTACCCCTAAACAACATCTGCACGTGGGGAAGGGTTATTAACTATACATTAGAAATGTTGTAACTCCAAACTCATAATTTTTAAATTGAAATTTGAAAGAAAGCAGACTCAGAATGGTGACTAGGAGAAATACAAAATACATCACAACACTATGTAAAACACAGAATAATAATTAGCATTGATTGTTGATGTTGACAAAGAACTCAGTGATGTAGCAATAATGACTTCAACAACTAAAAGGTTACTGCCTTAAATTATCTAGAGTTTTCATATATATTGTCTCACTCATTTTTCCAACATCCTTATGAAATAGCTGACGTACGTCCAAATTACAGAAGACACTGCGACTCAGAGAGGTGAAACAACTAAGCAAAACTATAAAACTCTGTATGCTGTTGTTTAGCCACTAAGTCATCTCTGACTCTTTTGTGACCCCATGCACTGTAGTTCACCAGGCTCTTCTGTCCATGGTGTTTCCCAGGCAAGAATACCAGAGTGGGTTTCCATTTTCTCTTCAGGGGATATTCCTGATCCAAGGATCAAAGCTGCATCTCCTGCACTGGCATGTGAATTCTTTACCCCTGAGCTACCTGGGAATGCTGTACAATTCTATACAGAGGAACTGTAGCTAAAATACAGACCTTTGGAATATATCTTATGTATATGCATACTACTATGTTATCTTTATGCTCCATCCTTGCAAGTTTTCAAAAAAACTACTGAGTAAATTGGGTAAAAGTAAAGTTCAAAAAAGATAACTGACCTGTCAGCATGTGTTAGATTCAGACTAAATCCCTAAATTTCAACCCCCGTCTGTATCCTTGCTTCCAAAGTACAATTCTCAGAAATATATATCACTTGTGAGATCTTTGGAAATGTAGACTTTCTGGCCACAAAACCAGACTTACTAAATCAGAATTTGCATCTTTAACAACATCACAGATGTTTCATTAAAATTTTAGAAGCACTAGTATAGATGACAAAGCAAATCTCTCTGTACAGGTAAAATAGCTTGTTTGGCATTTACAAAACTCTTTCTGCCGGTGAATGGTTCAAATACCTGCTTCAATATTAGAAATTCTCCTTGTTATCCATAAAAATCCAAAGACAGAAAAAGGAAAAAGGCAACCACAATGAAGTATCCCCAAAGTTTATTTCCCTAAATTCTGATGTAGTGCCCTATGCTTCCAAGAATGTAGTTTTATTTTTTTGTCTGTTTGTTTCTTCTTTTTAGCATAAAGTCAAAAAAAGAAATATTTATAAAGATGGTGGTGGTTTGTTTAAACTCACTGCACTTTTGTAAATTTTAAATGACAAGTATGTTCTGCCATTAATAGAGTTTTTGGAGCCATTCATACAAATGTGCCAGCACATGCAAAAGCCACACATTCTTTGTTAAACTAAACAGTCCTAAGCATTGTGTGGACTCCTGGCATAGTGTGGCTAAATATTCAGACACATGCCTATATAGTACTGTGTGTTCTGCCAAATAGAGGGAAAACAAAAGAAAGAAAATCATATAAATATACTGGTAAACATTGACTTTGTAAGGAACAGCATAAGCTGTGTTGGAAAAAAATGTAGAGCATGATTCAAAGAATACATTTAAATTTTTTTCCTTAGGAAAATGTATCTAATTTGTTTTTCATGAAAACATGTATTTAGCAGTGGGGAGTTTTTCATTGGCTAAGATATTTTGGCATATTTATGGTGTAAAGGTGATTGGAATTATATTTGCATTCATTTTGCACTGAAATTTGAAATTAGTATAAGATATACACTTTGTAACATAAAATCTTTGCCAGTCAGGATATACTCCCTTTAAGGAAGCATAATTCAGTACATGAAAATTCAAAGTGACTAGCCTATAAATATGGGGGAATTATTCATGTTACCAAAGGATCCTTCCTTTACCAAACATCTATCACAGGATATCTTTAAATAACTAGCTTCCTTTTAGGACATTTATGAGTACTAGATTTAACATTATGATGTTCAAGAAATATCTAAAAAGCATACCTATTATATAAGGCATAGGTCTAAGTACATGATTTTAGAAGTCCTTAATGATCTTGATTTATGCTACAATTATTAATCATTACCAATTGAAGAAGAATTTGAAAGGCTAATCATCAAGCCAATATGATGTTTCTTCAAAAATTTTCTCTAAAAGTATTTCTCTTCAAATACTTTCTCACCCAAACTCCCTTTATTTTTATTCTGGTATGATAATTTTCTTTTCTTAAATTAGTTTATTTTCTGTTTTTTAACTGTACAATATTGGATTTATTTTGCCATACACGGACATGAATCCACCATGGGTGTACCTGTTTTCCCCTTCCAGAACCCCCCTTCTACCTCCCTCCCCATCCCATCCCTCCAGGTCATCCTGGCATCTGTTTTTTAAAGGGCTATTTGAAATTCATCTCTCCTTCCATAAAAATCAATGCTTTGCTCTCCTTTCTCTCCAAACACTTCCTACAGAATTACACAATTAAATCTCCTTGTAACCAAGCTCAGCTTCTTCTAGGACCTTTCACAAACTCCATCATATCATGGCAGATGTTGTGAAGGAGTGATTCGAACTGATAGAGTAGTTTGTATTGGCTGTTGCTAGTTTATTTTCCATTTTCATTGGTTCTGGTCAAGCTTGAGGCAGAACCAGTTATTACTTTCTCACTCATGATTTTGTTTCTTGTATAAACTACCATCTAAATCATGTCAATTTTCATTCATCCTCTGTGTTCATAGAGTCTAGTGATTCTCTCCAGTGTATATCCTTTTTTAAATTGTCACCAGTGTTTATCTTCCAGGAAATAAATCTGGTCTTACTACTCCGATGTTTAAAAGCTTCCCATGAAGTCTCATGTAGGGTGGGAATTTCTCATTTGCAGAAAAATTATCCAATGACTGAGGCTAACTGAGTGAATAATGAAATCTTAGAATAAAATCCTGGAGTCTATCAAAGATCTTATATAGTTTTATATCAGCTCTCCTAAACAATGGGAAAAACAGCCAATAGCCTTTGTATTTAAGTCCAAGATACAGAAGAAAATTATCATTTATATTCTTATCCCTCCCTATTAATACCTGATATTGTGTCCATCTTCTTACTTCAACATAGTTTAATCAACTCAATCTAATTCATCCAATGCTAATTCCAGGTGATATTTCTTCTTCTATATATCTTTTCTCTATAATGCTTTCTTTTTGTGGCTATAAGATTTGTTTTATTTTATTCCATTTTCAGAATTTTCTTCTTATTCCTTTCTAACTAAGATACTTACAGTGCCTCTCCTCAAGAACATGTATTCTATCAATTTTCTTTGTCAATTCAGCTAGCAGTCTCTGTCAGCCTATGTTTTGTGCCATTCTGAGAAAGATTATAAGGCAGAGTAAGATGAAGGTAGGCATAAGCAGTATCACTTTAAAAATGGAGATTTTCATAATGCTGTCATTTGGAAAATTAAAATACAATAAATTCATATTGGCTTGTAATTATGCTCACACTATCCACTATTTGTCCTCGTGTATGCTACTCCATAGCTGGTCAGAAAGCCTTGTCATTTCCTTACTATGCTAGACTCTTGTAGGACCAAATGGCATTTCTCAAACTTGAGATTCTTTTCCTTTCTTTTTTTTTCCCACCTGGAAAATTCCTAGGCATGCTTTAGAACTCAAATGTCATCTCTTTAGTGAAGTTTTCTAAATCTCTCTGGGCAGAATTATGCTTTCTCGTCTGTGTTGCAGTATTTTAAAATTCACGTTAATATCCATTTGAAAATTTTCAGTATGGAATTTAAAAACTTATGCGAGTACACATAACAATGGGTTACATAAAAGCCTAGGGCTCAAGTCATATTATGGTCAGAATAAAAACAAAGAATCAGAAGGGAATTTGCTTATTTTGTACCTTCCTTGCAAACTCACCTTAGAAGAAAAACCAAGAAGCATACAATGATGCCAGGTGTATAATTTAGAGAACTTTACATGCTAAAATTATTTTAGTTGTCCAGCTATCAACAGAAATCTAGAAAAAGATATAAGCTATTGCAGCAAGTGAACTGGCTCATATTCTTACTTGCATTGACAGGCTACAAACTTCAAACATCACCTCTAACATTTCAACCAATATATTAGATGTTCCTAAGCCAGTTTCCCTGCTTAGGTAACTCTTTCACTGAGTAACACACAGGTTGGGAACTTGTCTCATTAATATTTAACACAAGTATACTATATGATATTCAGTTCTTAAGCTTTGTGGTATTTAGTGTTTGCAGACATATAAAAGTGCACCTTTTCAAAGAATGAGACAGATACTTTTCCTGATTCTGCTTCCAGGCCTTACTTTCTAACTTATTTTGGCAAGAATTTTATTATATTTGGAATAAACATTGAGAAATTTTCAAAAGGAACTAATGGCTTTTAAAATAAAAATGATTAACCATTGCAATTGTATATTGGGATTTATATCTAAAAAATGAATTAGAATACTTTTGCATTAGAACTTAAAGGAATCTTTCTCTGTTTGGGAGTCTTTTTTAACTCTTAGGAACTGATTTGACTATTTCAACCAGAAAGCTTCCATAATGGTCTGAATCCCTTTGTATATGTGATTTGCTTAGGTTAGAGTAACTAAATCAGATTATCTATTATGGAGGCATGCAGACCAGTTACAATTTGTTCTTACAGGTCTGACTACTATTTCTTAGTTTGTTAAACATATTTCTCAAAGTATCATGTTTGAACAGGTAGTCTGCAATCTGTATTTTCAGGACAAGCCTGTAAGGAATATATTATTTAATTTATTTTTTATAACATAATTTTTTTTTTCAGGTGGTGTATGCAATTCTTTTACTCATGTGTCAGGTGCCAAAATATTTCAAAAAGGAAGCTTACTTCTGCCATGTGTGATTTCTGATGTGTGATTTCTTTGGATGTCATTTTGCATTGCATGTGAGACAGTTATTTTTTATTTCTTGATGTCTGTTTCACCCAAAGAAAATCTGTATTTTGCTTTCTGTAAGAAAAGAGCAACTGGGTGGCATCGGAAAAACTTCCACCCACTAACATAGAAAAATATTCAATCTGTCCCATTACATTGAAGTGGGAGACTTTAAAGGGCAGCATACCCAGTTAAGGAAGATATATTTCCATCTGTGATCAATAGCATGTGAAGAACAGCTCCTCTCTGAGCTCTATCCAGAGCACAATTACCTTGGTAGTTCCTGGACCGTAGACACTTCACGAATTTCTAAGGTTGAGCAGCCATGGGAGCTATACCTGATTCCAAGGGGGAGACTGATGTCTCTGTGAGGTCCATGGAATACAACATTTTGCTATTTCCCAGAGCTCCAGGACAGCTTTTAGACACTGTATTTTCTATACAGACTATATAATAAGCAAGAGATAAATAGGTCCCAGAAAGCATTAAAATAGGGCTCGTATGACAAATGTTTTCTCATTCTCTTCTGTCTTTCCATTCCTCTTAACAAGAGAAACAATTTGGTTTCTTGATTGGTTTGGGAGAACTAAATATCTTTTCCATAAAAGAACCAGAGCATCTAGTTCTCTTTAGTCAAATGGAACCTGTTTTATCTTGAAGCTGGTGCTCACATCTCATCTTGCTATCTGAATATTTTTATTCTCTCAGACATATAAAAAATTAAAATGCAATAAAAGTCTAATAATAAGGTTTCTTTGTAAAGCTATATATAATATTCCACTTTTTAATAGTAAAGTCCATATACATTCTGAGATCTCTGTTTGGTATCATCTATCACTTTATCTTCCTCCCTCCCTTCTTTCCTGCCTTCCTATCTCCTCCTTCCCTCCTCCCTCTCTTTCTTTTTCTCTTGATAAAGAAAACAGAGTTAATCATAGATGATTTTTACTCATTTGAAATAAGAATTTCTTTTTAACATATGTGAACTAATCAGTTCAGTTCTTAGTGGGTGCACATAATTTAATCTGAATTTCTCCACTTGACATAGGAAAATGCAAACCAACAAAAGGCACAAAAAAGAAAAGTTACATCTCTGTATTACACCAATTTTTAAAGTTAATTTTGAATTTTTCATCAGGAAAGATTTTTCTTCCTGGGGTTGCGGGCCTTTGGTACTGATGACAATATTGTTTCTCCTAAAGAGCTGGACCTATTGATGATAAAAGGAATTATATTTGTTTCCTCAAGAAATGAGAAATTAATATTGGTTACCAGTATTCTTTTTGGTATAACCTTAACCACTTCTCTTGAAGGTCACTGTTGAGAAGACATTCTCAGGCTGCATCCTGGATAATAACAAACTGGGAGGATGTGAAGAACCAGAGTAGATGGCAGAAAACAAAAGAATGAGGAAAGGGAGTACTCAGAGCTCAGGGTTCAAAACAAAACAGTGTTGAACACAAACAATATAGTGCAATTGAGAAAATACTGGATAAAGAACCAAAGGCAACTAGCCTGACCACTAATTAGCTGTGGCCTCAGACAAGGAGGAACATTTAAGTGACGAAAAGTATTTTCTTTTAGGAAAGCATGGAAAGCACGTGTTTGAAGGAGACTGAAATTTTTTATCCAAGATGGTAAATTATCTTATTAGAAAATACCACAAGTTTATCAGCCCACAAAATTTCTAGTTAGCCTTTTCTTTTCTTTATTGGAGTATAGATAGAACAGATACTTTACATTAACTTATTTGGCAAATCACTGACAAACCTTAATTTCTAAAAATGTAAAGTAATTATTAAATCCTAAAATGACATTTACAAAAAAAATTATACAATCTTTTTAAACAAGATGTACAAGAGTTTATTTATTGGAAAGAATGTGGGACCTGCTTGTATTTACCAAACAAAGTTGATTTTTCTGTTTTTTGATAGACTTGCCAATTGTCAGGCTGGAAATGCAAGTGTTATTCTGTCTGGAGATAGAACCATAACTAAATGACCCTCTATTCACGCTTTCCAGATTTATTGCTATTTATATTTTGTGTGTGTACTAAGTCGCTTCAGTCATGTCCGACTCTTTGTGACCCATGGACTATAACCTGCCAGACTTCTCTGTCCATGGGATTCTCCAGGCAAGAATACTGGAGTGGGTTGCCATGACCTTCTCCAGAGGATCTTCCTGACTCAGGGATTGAACCTGCATCTCTTGAGTCTCCTGCATTTGCAGGCAGGTTCTTTAACACTAGCGCCACCTGCGAAGCCCCCTATTTATGTTATGACTAGATAACTCCCTGAAGAAATTCGAACTGTTTTTATTCTTTATGTCTGAAATATAGTCTCTGCACATTTCCTCTTCAATAATTTCAGCACAGGTGTTTTTTCTCTCTTTCCCTTGTGAGACCATCAGTAGTCTGTCTAGTCAGAATGATGTTAATATTTGGGGACATTTTCCATGTTCCTTTATGAATCAAGGATTAGTCAGAGGAGATTAATTGGTATGTTGATTATTCAGGCCTCATAACCTCTCCTCTTTTTCTTCTTCTCCTCACCTTTTAGTTATTTCGTTACTCATTAGCAAGCTTATCAAAGAGTGGGCAGGCAGAGGAGGTGAAAATCGGCATTTTCTACCATTTTCCAGGACTGGTTAAAAGTTTTAAGTGTGGGAGGGATGGTAGTTAAGATGAAGAAAAGAAAACTATAAATGGAAATGAGGCTTTCTTTTTTATTACTCATAAATTTCATCTCAAGTGCAAAGGAAAAATGAATGTACTGCTACCTTTACTTTTTAAAAACATGTCTTTACAAGAACAGCATACATTAGTTTATTTATCAAAGCTGAGTCAAATAATACTATTCAGAAAATGAAATACAAAGCAGAGAGTCTTCTAAGTGCATATAGCTTGAAATACCTGTTGTTCACTTAGTTCCTACTTTACAAGCAGTAATAGGCCTTTTATGCCCAAACTCCCATCTTCCTTAGATATTCTTTTCCTTCTGGACATTAGATGAATTAGCCCCTCTGCTAATTTGCAATAAAGCTCTTTCTAGACATGATTTTACTCTAGTATTTTCCTGGTAAGACCTCCTGTTTGCTTCGCTGTTCATCATTTCTTGTAGTTCTGGAAAAACCGACCACCCCTTGGGAAGATGCTATTGTCCGTGTTCAGCCTTTAGGAGGAAGGAGAAGGATGATCTCCTCTTTACTGCATATGTGCTTGCTCAGTCACTCAGTTATGTTCAACTCTTTGTGAGCCCATGACTGTAGCCTGCAAGGCCTCTCTGTCTGAGATTTTCCAGGTAAGAATACTGGAATGGGTTGCCATTCCCTCTTTACTATTACATCCCAAACATGGACGTAGGTTCTGGTCCTAACTCTCCAAAACACATATGAGACCAGACTATAGCTTTTAACAAATTGTTTTTAATACTTACAGATAACAGAAGACTACCCAGTTCAGGGACACCGCAAACTGGATTAAATATTAGGCTGGGCTTCCCACGTCACTCAGTGTTAAGGAATCTGCCTGCCAGTACAGGAGATGTAAGAAATGCGGGTTCGATTCCAGGGTCAGGAAGATGCCCTGGAGAAGTAAAGTGCAACCACTCCATTATTCCTGCCTGGGAAATCCCATGGACAGAGGAGTCTGGTGAGTTACAGTCCATGGGGTCACAAAGAGTTAAACATGACTTAGTGACTAGACAATGATAACAACACAACAAATGACTCCTTAAGCTCTTGTGTGCATCTTAAAGAGAAATATTTCTTTCACCAACACTTTAGGAAAACTTGAGTATTTATCCATGCACTGAGTAGTGCCAGCCCTCTGCACACATCTAAAGCCTCCAAAGTGGGAGGATGCTTTCTCAACTCCAGTCTAAGATCAAGTTCTCAGTTTCTGAAATCCAAATGATCTTCATTTAAGGATATTCACTAACTACCCATCCCTGATCCATAGTACAGTTCAGTCGCTCAGTCGTGTCCGACTCCTTGCGACCCCATGAATTGCAGCACGTCAGGCCTTTCTGTCCATCACCAACTCCCGGAGTCCACCCAAACCCATGTCCATTGAGTCAGTGATGCCATCTAACCATCTCATCCTCTGTCGTCCCCTTCTCCTCCTGCCCCCAATCCTACCCAGCATTAGGGTCTTTTCCAATGAGTCAACTCTTCGCGTGAGGTGGCCAAAGTATTGGAGTTTCAGCTTCAACATCAGTCCTTCCAATGAACACCCAGGATTGATCTCCTTTAGGATGGATTGACTGGATCTCCTCGCAGTCCAAGGGACTCTCAAGAGTCTTCTCCAACACCACAGTTCAAAAGCATCAATTCTGCGGTGCTCAGCTTTCTTCACCAACCAACTCTCACATCCATACATGACCACTGGAAAAAACCATAGCCTTGACTAGACGGAAACTGTGCTAATCTTTAATATCCAATGGCTCACTCATATCAAAGGACCAACTCTTTGGAAAAGACTCTGATTTGGGGAAAGATTGCCAGCAAAAGGAGAAGGGGCAGAGGATGAGATGGTTAGTTAGACAGCATCACTGTCTCAATGCACATGCATCTGAGCAAGCTCTGGGACATAATGCAGGACAGAGGAGACTGGCGTGCTACAGTCCATGAAGTCATGAAAAGTCAGGCACAACTTAGCAACTGAACAACAACAAAAACAACAGCAATGCACTCAGAATGCATAATCTGACATTAGTGTATTGCCCAAGATCTGAGCTATTTCACTTGGTGGTAAGCCTCATTTGACCACGAACCATTCCTGTTAAACTGAGCCTCATAAAATGAAGACCTATTTGTTCTTATAGGTTGTCCTCTAACTTAAAGATTGCATGAGATTTTGTAGTCATCAAGGTCTTAATTCTTAATCTCTTGGTGTCAATTTCTCAAAAAACAGGGTGTGCATATGTACAAAAACACACATACTAACAAGCAAAATTTTCTAGAATTGCACTATAGATCATCATTGTTGCTGTTGTTCAGTCACTAAACCAGGCCCGACTCTCTGTGACCCCTTGGACTACAGGACGCCAGGCTTCCCTAAGTCATTCACTATCTCCCAGAGTTTGCTCAAACTCATGTCCACTGAGTTGGTGATGCTATCCAACCACCTCATCCCCTGCATTATTCTAAGTATTTCTCAGAAGGATACTGGACCTAGAGACACATTATTTCCCATGAAAAAATCCCACTATTTCACATAATCATACAGAGCAGATTATTTTCGTAGAGCACAGCAAGTTCCTTCATTTCATAAGAGTAACTGTTTTGCAGTTTCTTGACTAGAAATACCTACTACAGTAGTTTTTAAAAATAAAAGAAAGCATGGCTCTTAGGGTGGTTTCAAGTTCTCCTTTCTTAGCCTTTGAATATGATTATCTTCTAACTTCCAATATCTCCATTCAAAATTCAAAGATTTGGGGGGCAAATTTGGTTAGAATTCAAGAAATTTATGCTTCTTCTCCCCAAGAACCCTTTTCCATAAAATTGTTTCTCTCAAGCACCTATATCATAAATAGGAGCTTAGTCTTGGAAGCATGGTAGAAGGCAACCTGCCTTACCCTTTCCATATATAATACCAGAGCTTTCTTTGCTGCAAGCAAAATGCAAGCAAAAATTAAAAATATTTCTTTAGCAAATTTGCTTTTAAAGTTTTTGTATCAGATCATTCCCTCTTGACTTTAAGCTTTATTTCTGTGTTAATAACATTTTATTTCTTTCTACTTACTAGGCTGTCTTAGCAATATTTTGTTCTGCTGCTTTCTCGGATTGTAGGGCATCAGTTTCAGTTTATTTCTATCCTGTCTTCTTCCCCTGGTATGGTATCTTCTCTTTTCTGTAACAGCTTGTAGCAAATCTCTTCTTTCTCTGATTCTACTGAGCCTTTTATAGTGGTGACATGTAATGCCAATCTGTCTTACTTGATTCTAATTAATACGCTTCCAGACCCTCTCTGGGTGACCTGACTTTTAAGAAACACAACTAATTGGAAGACCCATCATAAATTATATACAGTTACGTCATTCAATACTGTAATGTAAGTGAAACATAAACTGATATCTTCACAAATCACATGGTACCTAAAGTTATGAATAAAGGAAAGACTTGATTACATTTGAATTATCTCCCTTTCCTGTTGAAATGATCTGTAAAGAAAGGAAGATGCTTGCAGATTTTCTGTTTTTATAGAGTGAAGATTATGTTCAAAGAGGTGACTAGATTTTGCAGCAACCTTTAAAAGATTATGTTCTCCCAATGTGCACTTAGCCTATGTTTATGAGTTGGATTGTGTCTGCCTCAAAAAATGATTATACTTAAGTCATTACCCTCAGTCCCTAAGAATGTGACCTTATTTAGAAATATGGTTATTGCAGATGCAGCTAGTTAAGTTAACTTGAAGTCATACTGGAGGAATGTGGTCCAGTAATCTAACCACTGGTGTCCTGATAAAAAGGGGAAAGTTTTATAATGAAGACATGAAGAAAGTGAGAACATAAAGTGAAGATAAAGGCAGACATTGAGGTGATGCTTCTACAAGCTAAGGAATGTCAGAGATTGCCACCAAGCTGCCAGGATCTGTGGAAGGAATGGACAGATTCTTCCTCACAAGCCTCATAAGAGGAAGCTGGGACATGGAGGGAGAGCTTGTCCAGGGGAGCTGCTGCTGCTTGAAATGCTATGTGAGGAAGAGCGAGAGAGCAGGTGAGCTAACTCTGGCTTCTCCTTTCCTTCTGCCCTCTATGTCTGGTCAATGTCTCTTATGGGCTGAATTTAGCTGTGAGCTAGCAGGCAATGGCACCTGGGAAATGAAGTTTGCAGTGGAAATGTAGGAAATATATTTTTTTGTCTCCAAAGCAAAATAATTGGCAAGGCCAGCATGAAATGACTTTCAGATGTGGTGACAGGAGTTGACAATTTTTCACAAATGGTACCCACATTTTGTTGAAAGGTGGACTAACATTTACTCAGTGTTTACTCTGTGCCAGGCACTGGTTGGATATTTTAATATTTCTTACATTATTTCATTGATTTTATATAAGCCTATGTAGCAGTTTTATTGTATACATTTAATGTTGAAGGAGACTTAAACATAGACTATTTAGATGTTTTATACATCTGTAATAGCTGAAGTTCCAACACTTTGGCCACCTGACGTGAAGAGCCAACTTGCTGGGAAAATTGAGGGCAGGAGGAGAAGGGGGTGGCAGAGGACGAGATGGTTGGATGCCATCACTGACTAAATGGACATGAGTTTGAGCAAACTCTGAGAGGTAGTGAAGGGCAGGCTTCCCTGCCTGGCGTGCTGCAATCCATGGGGTTAGAGAGTCGGACATGACTTAGCAACTGAACAACAACCATACATCTGGTGGCTGGTAAAACAAGAATTTGAACCATTTGTTTTGTCTGAGTCCAATCCAGTGCCCATGCAATTTGTCTGCTTCATCTCACTGGGCTGTGGGTCAGGTTGAGGAGATAAGGTGAGAGATTGGTAATGGATGAAGAGGCAAGAACCTGTAACACAAAAATTGATCAGGCAGTTGAATGACAGATTTGTGTAACAAGGATAGATGCCAGATAGTAGAGTAGCTGAGTTGTAGACTCAGTATGAACAGACAACGGAATTTAAATCATAGCTTATGGTATTTTAATGGATGTGTTGGAATAAGAATCTTTTATTATACATTTTAAATACATAGGTAATGTAGAGAAATGATCATAACTGTTTTACTTCGATTAGAAAGTTGAACATATTTGAAAAAAGAGTGGTACGTGGGTAAACTTACATAGCTAGAAACTTGCAAAATATGTTTATGGTAATGTGACAGATTAGGAATTTAAGTGTAGCAGTGAATGACACTGACCTTCTTAGGTTCCAACCACAGGCAACAACTAGGCATCATCTTCAACTGTCTCCTCCCACGACCGTTGCTAAGGTAAGAAAGCCATAGAGTAGCCCAAGGAAACCATTTATTTTAGGATTATGATCTACTGAAAGACTTGGAAGTGCATAGTCTAGAATTATAATCTGGCAAATAAAATTTCTTTGACACGTGATAAAATCTGCAAATACACAGACTTTACCATATTTCTTTAAACTATACCTGCATCATGAATAACAATGGTATACATGCAGATGACCTACACACTGTCTTAGTCACTAGGAAGACGTGTAAATTTTGGTGGGGATTGGTGCTCTCCCCTCTATTGGGATTGGGGCAGTTGTAGAGAGAATCTTCTCCTCCTGCTTGCATCTCCCTAAATGAGATGGAATCCCTTGTATGTTGGTAAAATTGAGAAGACCTTGATATTTACTGACAAAGTTTTTGCTTTTCTGCTGGGTGTTCTTATCTATCCCCGAAATGGGCAGTGGAGCTCACCCTCTCTCCCTCCCATCCCTCTCATGTTATGTTCTATTCTCCCTCCCGTCATTCTTCTCCCTTCCCTCCCTTCTGTCTCCATCCACTTCCTTCCCTCTCTTACTTTTATCTGCTTCAAAAATTGTTACAGAAGGAATTGGTCTCTTCTCTACTTTCTTTTTCTACCCAGTAAGGAAAGTCAGGTCATGTCACAACTTTCTCTTTCTCCTTCCTTTCTACTTGTAGCTTGGGGCCACATAACCTTTCAGATATCTCACTATTTTCCCCACTACACCAGTTTTGAAATCATCCTGATGCCTAGAGCTATTGTGCCCATCTTATCACTTCCTATCTCTTAGCATCACACAAATAGTTTCACTTTCCAGCTTCTTCAGTGAATTCCTTTCTTTCCAATACCCTCAGTTTCCACTCTTCCATGTATGTCCTTCTGCATGTAAATGTTCCTTGTTGGATTAATGCAGTCATGCTCCTATCCACTCTGAGAGTTGTTAGCATCAATCAGTACCTCATATCAATTTGTGTTCCTAAATTTTGCCTTGCTTGTGTGTGTGCTAAGTTGCTTCAGTCGTGTCCAACTCTTTGCAGCCCTATAGACTGTAGCCTGCCAGGCTACTCTGTCCATGTGATTCTCCAGGCAAGAATACTTGAATGAGTTGCCATGCCCTTCTCCAGGGGATCTTCCTGACCCAGGGATCGAAACTGTATCTCCTGCAACTCCTGTATTGCAGATAGATTCTTTACCACTGAGCCACTGGGGAAGTCCAAATTTTGCCTTACTCAATTTTTATTCTAAGTATTCAACGTAAGTTTGACTATACCATGCATATACTAGATATTTAGATTCTAAACCTCTGAAAGGTAAAATCTGTGTTTTCATTCTCAGGGTGGGACTTTTTTTTCTCACCTAAAGGTTAGGTAGAAACAAATTTCATTTTCCCTTAGTAGGTAGACAGATTTTCTTCCCCTCTAAGATCTTTTTACTGAAGACAGAGTCTCTTGAAGGTTTCAGTAATTAGCTGTGCCCTTTCTAATTTCATGCCTCTTATAGCCCCAATCCTTTCTCAAAATTATAGTTAATCTGAACTCTTGTTTATAAGCAATTTTGATAATCTCATTTCCCCACTGAAGAGATATAGTATACTATGCTAAGTGAAAAAAGACAGAGAAAGACAAATTCTGTATGGTATCACTTACATGTGAAATCTAAAACAAACAAAAAAAATAACACAACAAATTAGTGAATATATCAAAAAGAAACCAACTCATAGAAATAGAGAACAAACTAGTGCTTACCAGTGGGGAGTGGAGGAAGGGTAATATAGGGGTGAGGAAGTGGGAGATACAAATTATTGGCTGTAAGATAGGCTCAAGGATGTAATGTACAGCACAGGAAAAATAGCCAATGTTTTATAATAACTGTAAATGGAAAGTAACCTTTAAAAATTAAATAAAGATAAAAAATTAAATAAAAAGAGCCATGGCAGAACCAGACATAGCATTATTGCTATGGCCTCATTTTCCCTTTTGTTTCTGTCTTTTGAGATTTTTCCCTTTTTTCTCCTGGGAGATCCATTTTAAAATATGTTTGTTATATTTTATCCAGTATCAGTTTAACTTCTGCTTAGTCCACCTTGTTTCCAGTTTTCAGGTTATTCTATTACAGTCCCATGTTGTAGGATTTGCTCACCCTGTCCTAGAGATGAGGAAATCAGGCCAAAAGTGACACCCACACCACCACGTGGCTATGAAACAGCAGAGTCAGGAGTGTAGCTCAGAGAGTCCATGCAGTTAACCAATCACCCTAGCATGAGACTTTAGTTCCCCAATTTCACCTTTAGAACTCTTTAAATTATCATCCTCTTCTAGTAAAACTAAAAAGAGCTAAAATATAGGAGAAGCATTTAGCTCTCTAAATGAATAATCTTGAGATGATTTCTAGGGAATCACATCAAAGACATTAAAAAGTCCAGGTGAATATTCATTTTGTATTATGTATGGGCACGTGAGCTGGCTTTAAATTACATATTTGGCGAAGTTTCAAGTTTTAATATTTTAAGGCTTAGAAGTTAAAAAAAAAACACATTGTCTTCAATTTCTTTATAACTCAGATAGCAAATCTTCAATATTTACTGTATAGAAAATGAACTTAAAGAGATGAAAGACATGGTTAGAAAAAGTCTCCCAAAATGCCAGGCTGCACTTAGGAAAACATCTTGCATTTGAGGCAATCTTTTTCCTGCTGTGTGATTAGCCTTTGGTTCTGCCAGATATCCCAGCAGTGTCACTGGCCTGCTACCAGTGTGTATGGGTTTGACTCTCTGTATCCTGTAGTTTTGAATACATGAGAAAGAAAAGTGTGTAAGAAAAAGAGAGGTTAAAAGCATAAGTATTCATTAGTATATTTAATGGTTAATGATATTAGACTCCACTTTTCCTTTCATAAATCAAAAAGTTATGACCACTACTTTTTCCTAACTGGTACTGCTAGAGTCCATATACAGTATATTAACTGAAACTGAATATGTTAGGCCAATATTGCTCATGTCCGTTTCTGTAGTTAGATTTTGTGTGAGAATCAAACAATAAAATGACAAATATGAAAGGAACTGAAACGTTCTTTGGGTGGGATGTCCATAACTTACACAACACTCCATATATGTGCTTTTAAGATTTGAAAGGTGCTAAAGAACTTGAAAATATGGGTGACATACATAGATGATCTCTGAAGAATTCAAATTAGCAAAATTAATGAGACATAGAAAACATGAATAGGTCAAAAACTATAGATAAGATGAGTATAAAATAGATGACAAAATTGCAAAGTGCCTAGCCTGATGGAGCATGCTCATCAGAAGGAAAAAGAAGGTAAAAACAGTAATCTGACTCTGAAATTTAATTTGTATTTTAAAAATGACAAGTCTATAGGAATGTTAGAAAAAAACAGTATAATGAATACCAGTGTATCCCACACCTAGATTTACCAACTGTTAGCATCTTGCCAAGTCTGATCCCCCTCTCTCTATAAATAGACATACAATTCCCTTTTGCCAAATCATTCGGAAGTAGATTCCAGCCATCATGATACCTCATGCCTAAAACTTCATCATGTATCTGCCAAGAACAGGGACATCTTCTGGCAAACACACATGCTCATCACACCCAAGAACATCACTATTACTTATAGAACACCATACAGACCACACTAAATACTAAATTTTCCCATTTCTTCAAAATATTTCATATAGCTGATTTTTCCTTTTGATTCAGGATCCGATTAGGGTTTCACATTGTGATTGATACTTATGTGTCTCAAATGTCCCTTGGAACAGCCACACTACCTCTGCTCTTCCTCCACGCTCCCACTCTGTTCCTCTTGATATCTTCCTTTAGAGTTCAGCTGTCTAGCAGGATACCTACATTCTGAATTCTTTTGTTTCTTCAGGATTTAGTACAAAGTGATCCAGGAAGGATACCTTAAGGCCATTTGTTTCTGTTTGTATTCAATGTTTTCATTCTTTTTGTTTTAATTCTGTGTTTTTAATATGTAAGACATTGATGTGCTTAAAAAAATCAAAACAATAGAAAGTGATATATTCAGAAAATCTTGATCCCTTGCATATCCATCCATCCCAATGCTACTTATTTCTATAGGATGCTATTATTATCAAATTCTAGTTATTTTTAATTTTTTGTAAATAAGAAAAAATATATTTATGTTATTTCCTCACAAAGCTATTATATTACACACACTTATCTGTTTCATTTTTTTTAAACTAATTTTAATTTTGACAAAATATAGATTTATAGAAGATCTGCAAAAATAGTATGGGGTTTCCATATACCCATCATTCAGTTTCCCCTAAAGTTAAAATCTCATATTACTGTGGTACATTTGTCAAAACCAAGAAACTAACATTAGTGCCTTACTGTTAACTAAACTTTAGACTTTACTAGAGTTTTACTAGTTTTCCCACTAATGTCCTTTTTTGGTTCTAGGATCCCATGAAAAAAACACTACATTGCTTTTAGTTATCATGTCTCTTTAGTCTCATTTGCTCTCTGACAATTTCTTAGTTTTTCCTTTTTTTCCTGACCTTGGCACTTTTGAGATGTGTTGGTTAGGTATTTTATGGGATATCCATCATGTTGGATTTGTCTAATGATTAGACTGAGGTTATGGGTTTGGGGGAAGAATACTACAAAGATGAGATTCCCCTCTCATTGCATCATAACGAGGGACTTGTTATCAACCTGACTTATCACTAGTTAATTTGATTACTTGATTAAGGTAGGGCTTAACAGTCACTTTTTTCCTTCCTTTATTCTATCCTTTGGAAGTTAGTTTCTATATCCAGCTAATGTTCAAAAGGGAGTAGTTGCTTTTTTGAATATACCATATTTATTCAATCAATGCCCCATGGATGAGCATTTGAGTTGTTTCTAATATTATTAGGTTATAGTATCAATTATAAATATTGTCATAATAGTTGCCTTTTATCATACTGAAGAAGGTTTTTTCTATTCTTTTTATTCTGAGAATGCTTAATAGAATGAGTATTGAGCTTTATTAAATGCATTTTCTGATTTTTTGAGATGTCATTTCTTTTTTTTCCTGTTAGTGGTGAATTACATTGGGTTTCCAGTATTAAATAAACCTTGCATTCCTGGGGTAAACTATACTTTGCCATGATATATAAATCTTTTTATTAATTACTGAATTAAATTCATTAAAAATTTGCCAAGAATGTGTGTATCTATGTTGGTAAAAGCTGATAGTCTGTAATTTTATGTTCTTATGAATCAATAATTCCTCATTAAGTTCTTATATTTTATCAGGTCCAACTAGAGAATATTGTATGCTGTCTCTTAATCATATTGGGCAGTGACCTGGGGGCAGCATGTTCACCTCTTTCTCTTGGTTAGTGACTGATGTGTTTTTGTGTCTCTTAATTGTTGTGTCTTGTAATGCCATGATTCCCATGACTCCCCAACCAAAGATAAAAGGTTTTTCTTAAGCCAATCAGTTTGATTGCATGTTTTATGGAAAGTTCACAATGTGACCCAAATTATTTATTAATTCTTTCATTATAACAAAATAATTAATTCTTCCAAGGTGTTTGACTCTTTTCTTACTAGGAAAATATCCTTATTCTTTGTAATCAAAATCTTGAGGATTTATTAGGGGGCCCACTCTCCTACTACCCATTGTCTTTTCTGGTAGCAGAAAGGACTGCTGAGAAAAGTGGATTGATATCTGGGCATCTTAGACATGTAATCCATAGATCAGACTTGTGAATGTCTATATATGGGTTCTGAATGATAGAAGAGATAAGAATTCATACGTTTTTCAACTGATATCCTGAGGTTTGTGTGTATGTATGTGTCTATGTATAGATGCATGTGTTTATTTTGTGTTTCAAGTTTTATTGAGATATACTCGGGGTTTGAATTGCCTTCTTAGTTTCAGTGATGGAGCACTGATCTTTAGTTCTATTCAGTTAACAAGAGACAGAAGGAATCTGTACTTCCCTTGAGGTTTATTTTAGAGTAAGGGTGGAAAATCTAAACTTGGATGATAGAAGATAATTAGGCTAAAAAAGCATTTAACCACTCTTACTATTGCGCATATGAATATCCCCTACCTATATCCTTCTTAACTCTCACTCATGTTTCGTTGTGAATTAAATGATGAAAAGATACATAAAATAAAAAAGTGTATGAAAGAAATAAAATTAAGATAATTTTCTAAAAGGAAAAGGGATAAGAATGATAATAGTCTATGACATTGGAGAGTCAAAAATAACCTTTTTCCAGTTGAAGCACATTGTTATTTAATTTGGAGATTTAAACTGGGTTAAGCAGGCAGCATATGTATTTACTTTTACTTTCATAGCATTTTAAAAATGTTTAAATTGATGCCAAAATTTTAAAATCATGATTTTTTTTTTCCCCATAAAAATCTAGAATTCTGGTTTCTCTCGAAACATCAAAAAGATTTGGCTGGTCTGGGCTCAATGCTCTTCTGAAAACAATTAGCTCTCACTAAGTGGTGCTTCTTCTTTTACATGGATGTCATGTTTGTCCAGTTTATGATAGTCTACCTCTGAGTAACTTCACTCATTTTATATAACTTTCTGGCCTGAGTAGGCATTTGAGTTTGAAATCCCAGATATAACTACTGACAGCTTTCTTTGTTAGGATTCTTATGCGCATAATAAAGGAATTTAGTTTCAGATCAACATGGTATTTGATGACTTGTGAGAAGATAAAGTATTTTTCTGTAGTGAAATTTAGAACTTATAGGAGGTCTTGCTAGGGTGGACAAGATGAAAGTATGTGCTCAAAGTTACTCAGCAGAGTTAATCTGTTTTATTTTATACATTTCTAATTGCTTATGCCTAAAATATTGTTAGTTAATTTCCATGAAGGATCAGAATTGGTAGTTAGATGGCAAGTAAAACAAGGAGGTAGGAAGGAAACACTAAAAGAAATTACACAGTAGCACAAATATTGATTAATCCAGTTTCTAGACTTAGACTAGATTACTGAAGTCTGGTCCTGAAAGTTTTGCTACCTGAGTATGATGATTACAGACAACCAAGTTGACAATTATATGGGTTATCCCGCTTTACCATTTCATAATAACTGATTGACAATTAACTCTGTCATGATAATCAAGTTAATAATGAGCAAAGATACAGGCAATTATTTTGGTGGTCCACTTTTGAGGTCTAATAATGCCAGCTAGATTTCATATTTATTATTATATTATTGATACATGCCTAATGGATATTTCATTAGTGAACTGACACCACAGGGAATCCATCATAATGTATCTGCTTATAATGTTGTCTAAACTTTAATATATTTCATGTGAGTACTGAAAAATCACATGTACCAATTATCAAAATAACATGAATGCTTTATCTGAGATTCAACTGAAATGACAGGGGAGGGTTTTCTTCACTTAGATAAACAATGAAACTAATTAGAGTTATAATAAAAGGTTGGTGTGCAATGGGAAAGTAAGAGCAAACAACCAGTTTATAGAGATCAGAAGTAAGCCATTTCTGAAAAAAAACAGATAGTTCGTGCAATAGATTTGAATCCTAGGAAGCAAGCCTTCTCTGTTGTACATTTGTGGCCTTTAAGGCCATTTTGTTTAATCTCCTTCCTACACTTACAAACCCAACCAAAAAAAAAAAAAGATCCCTATGTGATGAAATTTACTTTTTATTATTTGCTTTTGAGAACCAGGACTCGATTCCCAAAGCAGGCAGCTAATGTTAGTTAATAAGAACTATGTTCAACGGCTTTGTAGGTTTGCACCTCCTTGTGTTCTACTTAAGTGACAAAAAAAAAAAAAAATGAAAAACAGAGTTTGTCAACTACTTTGGACCTTTTTATAAGACATGCTGAATAATCATTAGCGCTCCATGTCTAGCTACTATAGTCAACTAGACTTCCCTCTAGGAAGTGGATTTTTATTGTGTTCCCAAACCCTCAGAGTTTACCTAGGAGATTCACAATGGGCTGAGTATAAAGTCTGTTCAATTATTCTTTTCTCACAGCTAAAGCTTAAGACTGAGAGAATCTCTGGTGATAGGATCTTTTTTATTTGCTTATGTTTTATTATGAGGAGTCATACCATGTGTTTTAGTGAATGACAAGATATATTGGGAGTGAAATGGAGGGGAAATTTAAGACACTGAGACTTGATCATTTTGTCTCTCTATAGAATTCATAAATTTAAGCTTTCATATTTACTGTGCTAATTAATGTACATTTGATGCCAAAAACACACATGTAATATAATTACTTATAGCTCTTTTTATTTCTCAGGCAATCATATTCTATAAATCCTATTAGTGATTTTATTTCAACTATTTCTATTTTATTTTAATTTTTGAATATAATGATATTACTTATCCACTGTTAAAGTAAGTTTGATAGAACATGTACATTTAGAAGAATCTCTCTATGGCCTGAATTTCTTCCTCTCTATTCTTTCCCAATCTTCTGGAAAGTTTTGCTTGCCACATCAGTTTTCTATTTCTCTGAATATTTATAGCACTGGTTTGTAATATCTACCACATATGCTATCATTTGGATAGATGTATTGTTTTCAAGTTGTTTATTCATAGATTTTATTTGAGATTCTCAAGAATAGGGCCATATCACCCTCTATTTTTATTCCCCAAAATTTGATGCAACAGACATCTGATCATGTAGTGCCAGTGAATATTTTACTGTCATAATTATCTATTCAAATATTTACATCAGATTTTAAAAGTAACCTAAATCTTCCTATCTTAACATTTTCTTAGATATGGACTATTTTTTACTTTGTGTAATCATAATTATAATGGGCAGCTTTGTTGAAAAGAATAATGTAATGCAATAGGTTTTCTGCCTTTTATATATGTAAAAACTAACAGATTTGTATATAAGGTATACAAATTTACTCTCAAAACAAGTTTCTCTCTGAAACTTTTCTCAAAAAAGGGCCATTCTCTCAATTTCTGATCTTTCTGTTGCTCTGCCTTATCTAAGGGCGTTTTTTGTAATTCTATTCCTATAGCTTACTTTTTTTTTTTCTTATCATCTCTGCTTAGATTTCCAAGATCACAGGACACTATTTTCCTTTGGAATTTATACACTAAGTGTTGCTTTAATGTTTTACAGATTTTTAGCTCACAAACTCAGTAGGCAAGAGATAACACTCTCCTTTATTTTTTAAAATCTACACAAATCTAACTCTAGGGTTCCCCCCCTGCAAGACCTTTTGCAAATTTAACCTTAATACTAGTTAAGACCCTCCATAAAGGGTTCAATGAAAGTCATACCTAGAACAAGATATATAGTAGATCTTTAAGAGCCATAGTCATCGGTTACACTGGTAACTTTAGAGACGTCCCTTTTAGTCTGGAGGTTTGACAATACTTTGCCATCCTTCAAACATAGGGACCCCACGAGCCTGGGACTCCTGGGCTGAGATCTGATCTTCTGTGTTACTCTACATATAGCCACGTGGTCACTGCTACTCAGGGATAACAAACCTGTTCTTTTACCTACCTTACAGATTCTCCTTCACTGCACAAGCCTTCTTCCTCAAATCTCCCTCTCTTGAACTCTTATCTTCTCCTGTCTTTGACTCCATCTATTAAGGTCAACATTCCTAAGGCAAGAGCACACAAAACCAACAGCCTGTCTGTGGTATGGGTGAAGAAGAAATAAATCTTCAAGCAGAAAGATGCATATTAACCTTTTCAGGAGCCCCACTGTTTTTGTTATTAGACATTTATCATACGTTTGATCACAGAGACACAATGAAATGCCTCAGAAAGCATGCTCCACTCTGAAGAACATGGAACAGGGAGATATGGAGAAGAGTACTTGAAATGGCCAGCTGGTTTGATAGGAGATGCTGTCACATCTTCAAACCCAGGGCCAAAAGGCCCGTGGTGTCTCATTCTCCTGCAGTGAGATCCTGGCATGACACATACCTCTGGATCACAAACAGAGACCACTCTTCTAAGTTTACATTTATATTTTTTCTTAAATGTAAACACAATGGAGAAAAATAGTGTTTCAACTCTGCCCACTTTCAGTAGATGACAATAGGGTCACTAAGTGCTCATCGACAAGTGACAGTATAAGCAGACTTATGGAACATACTTTATTAGTATTTCTAGAATTTCTGTTCTAAAGTTGGACATAAGCACAAAATAAAAGCCAAATTTATTTATTTATTTATTTATTTTTCTCTTCTTTTAATTCTTTCCTTGTCTTCCTTCCCCTATTCCAAATTACTCAGTGGTGGTTTTTTAGTGTTCATGAGGTGAATGGAGCTTAGTGTCTTCCAACTCATCCATCTCTCAAAAGTCTCTTTATGACTGTTTCACTTTCCAAATACTGGGCTGTCTTTCAATCAAGACACTGAATGTTAGAATGAGGAAATACTTTTCTGAGCAAATTTAAGCAAACTTATTTACTTCTTTATTACTGTGAAAATGATTCTCAGCAAACTATTGGTATTAATATTCTTCTGTCTCTCTTTATCAAATGGTAAATTTCTGGGATATAGATTTCAGCTACAGAGATATTGTGAGTTCTTAATTGTACACACGACTTTATTCTGTAATGGAAATGATGATAAAAATGTGTAACCTCCCTCAACTTTTATTTATATGAAAACACCTTTTTCGTATGAATATTTATGTGCGTGTGTGCTAAGTTGCTTCAGTCGTGTCCAACTCTTTGCAACACTATGGACTGTAGCCTTTCATGTTCCTCTATCCATGGCATTGTCCAGGCAAGAATACTGGAGTGGGGTTGCTATTGCCTCCTCCAGGGGATCTTCTTGACTCAGGGATCAAACCTGCATCACCTGCGGCTGCTTCATTGCAGGTGGATTCTTTTCTGCTGAACCACCAGAGAAGCTCATATGAATATGTAGGAAATAAGATCTTAAAGTTAAGCTAGGAAGACAAATTCTGGCCTAATAGCTTAAAGAACAATATTGTCCTCCATGAATGTTTACATTTATAAGAACACTTTTTAAATGCTCAGTAGACTTTATATATTTGTAAAAACACTGAAAGGATGAAAATGAACTCTGAAGTCTAAATGTTTATGTGAAATCATGGAATGAAAAATCTAAAAGAAAATTTTTAGTGATATTTTTTCTCAGACAATCTAGAGATTTTAATTAGTGAGTTATGAGTTGGCATGAAGAAAAAAAAAAACAGTTTTCTGAATGTTTGGTCTTCCTGCAGAATCAAACTGGAGTTTTCAGTTGTTGTATTTTATATGTATTAGTTTTGGCGATTTTAGGCTCAAAGTTTTTGTGTTGTTCTTCAAAGTTGCTTGGTTGTTCCTAATTTCTAATCTGAAATTGAGAAAGATTTTCCCAGTTAATCTCTGTCTAGAAGAAATATATTTAAGAGATTGCCATAGTCTCTGAATTCCAATCAATTTCAATGGAAATTTGCCATTAGGCACAAGATAGTCTTTATTCTTCCTTCATATGATCAAAATTCCTAATCTACTCTCTGGATGTAGATGTTAAAATTGTTTGGTTTTTCTGGAATTCTGGCACACAAAGCAAGTGGTGCAAATGTTTTCAACTTCCACCTGTGTTAAAGTAAAAACAAATAATGTCAACAGAGGTTCGTAGAGTCAAAACTATGGTTTTTCCAGAAGTCTTGAATAGATGTGAGAGTTGAACCAAAAAGAAAGCTGAGTGCCAAAGAAAGGATGCTTTCGAATGATGATACTGGAGAAGACTCTGGAGAGTATCTTGGATTGCAAGGAGAACAAACTAGTCAATCCTACAGGGAATCAACCCTGAATATTTATTGAAAGGAAGGATGCTGAAGCTGAAGCTCTAATACTTTGGCCACCTGATGAGATGAGGTGACTCTTGGAAAAGACCCTGATGCTGGGAGAGATTGAAAGCAAAAGTAGAAGCGGGCAGCAGAAGATGAAATAGACAGCATCACCAACTCAGTGGGTATGAATGTGAGCAAATTCCAGGAGACAGTGGAGGACAGAGGAGCCTGGCATGCTATAGTCCATGAGATGGCAGAGTCATACACAACCTAGCAACTGAACAACAATAACAAATAGTAATTTCTGTGTAGATAGAAAAATATGCCTCCCTCATGGAATCTTCAAAAGTAAACAACTCTTTCTCATAATTCTTGTGGTGAATCTGATAGTGTCTTAATGCCATAGGCAGGACTAGGGCATAGAAACATTTTTTTTGACATGATTCTCTTCAACTAGTGTAATTTTATCCCTGGCACAAGTACTAAATGGTAAAAGAGCTAGTTCCTTTGCCTCTTCAAGAAGTGATGCAGTTTTCATAACTGTACAACCTCATCTCTGTTTGAAATTTAAGATTTTGTACATGTGATTGGACAGCTAGTTATAAAATGAAAAATGTTGTTTTAAGTCAAACTTGTTGATAACAGTATTGTGAAATTTGCATGATCCGTCTTCTGAGTTATAATACCATATTGGCAATAGATACATATTTTTTTTTTCTGCTTTTACATTTTGTGATGTCACCTGTAGTCATCTGCTTGATAGAATTCTAAAACGACTTATTATTCTGGTTTCTAGCTCTGTCCAGATGTTTAGCTACAGGGCAGTGTTACTGCCCAGATTAGCACAGCTGGTTAGAAGCACTGTGCTAAATATGTAGAGCATCTGTGGTTTGTCTTGGGAGGTTGAATTTCAATTAATTGAATGTGCAGCTAACTTACAAAGATCTTGCTTTTCAGTTAAACTGACTATGGAGCAGAGCTAATTGTAAAAGACAAGAATAAATAGTACAACAGAAAACTTAAAAAATAAATGCCCCGGACTACATAAATAGACTGAAAATAAATATTTAAATAAAACTTTACTGTTATTTTATATGGAAAATACGAGTCTATTTTCAATATTGATAGAAGAAAACAGGACATATTTGTAAGATTACCTGAAAACTAAACTTTGATTTCATTAAGAATTTAGTTTAAGAGGCCACCATTTCTTCCTGTGTTTTCTCTGCTTTGGTGTTTACTTTCACACAAGAGTAAAAAAAAAAAGTTGAGTCAAAAGTAATCATTCCAACAACATTGTACTGAGCCAAAATTAATCAGACAGCAACTACAGCTTATACCACTTATGATTACAGTTGTGATTTTTAGATGAATTTCCTGGCTTAATATTCTGCTAGGAGGTCTTTTGTCATTATTCAGACATTTGGAAAATGGATTTTATGAAAAAATATTCTAACAGTGAATACTTACAAAACCTTTCCGTGAACATCTGCAACAAATTAAATAAGCTTGTAAATATAATAAATAATCTAACTTGAAAAGTACGAGGGAGTAAACAAGACTTGATTCTATTTTCTTTGGCTAGCTACAAATAATTTTATTTGTAATGGTTTTTTCAGTCTTTGTAGTATACACACCAGATACCTGCCTGATATAAGGGACCACCAGGCTGATTAGCTTAAAAAAAAAAAAAAAAGAAAAAAAAAAGAAGAAAAAAAGGGAGAACTAAACTGCAAGCCCAGATTCCACACATGACATGAGTTTGGAATTACGCAGTTTTCAAGCATCTAAATGAGTGAGGCTTCATTGGCTCTTTCTTTGGGCTGTGCTATGGATTGAATGTGTTCCCTCCAAATTTATATGTTGAAGCATGTGTCTGTGTTGAATACAGGACTTTAAGTAGATAACCAAGTCTTAATGCAGTCATAAGGATGGAGTTCTGATCTGCAAGAACTGGCATCTTTACAACAGAGGAAGAGACACTAGAGATTGCTCTCTCTCCGCCATGGGAGGACATAGTCAGAAGGCAGCTATCTGCAAGCCAGAAAATAATTCTCACAAGAACCAGACATGCTGGCATCCTGATCTCAGAATTCTAGCCTCCAGACTGTGAGAAAATACATTGCTGTTGTTTGAGTCACCTAACCTACGGCGTTTTGTTACGACAACTCAAGCAGACTACAGCAGGCTAACTCATCCAGTGATGACTTCTGTTTTAAAAGAAGTACTTCATTACTGAACCAGGTTATAAAGCTTTTTCATAGTTCAAATACTGCGAAGCGGTTTGCACAGTTGACTTCAGCTTGCTTTGTAGGTATCCATATAGATATTTAGAAATTGTAATTAACAGGTGAGTAAACTAATTGTCATAAGCTTTATTTTTCAAGAAAGTGAAACTTACACCTTGGCTATCACAAAGTCATTCCCTGGGATGACACATAAGGGCAGGAGATAGTCCCTCAAGGGAATTTTAAAGATCATCACCTGTTTAAAAGACCCATGGGAGCTTTCCAATTTCCCTGATATTGGTAACAATATCTGGCTTTTAAAAACAGGAGAAATTAAACTTGGTAGCATTTTGCTATTTGAATGACCTACTCCGTGGAATTACAGCAGCAAACTAATCCTTTAGGAGCGATGGCTCTATCAATCTTTGGATTTTTCTAATGTGGAAGCTACTCAATTGCATCTCAGAAATCAGGGAGGTAATTACTCATGCAGACAGCACAAAATGAAAGAAAAAAAATGCAAGTTCTGCTGAGTATCCCTTTTAGAACAAGCCGTGGAACAAGGAAAACAGCCTCTATAATCAGTCAAATTCTTCCACTAATTTTTCAGGTGTTGAAGGCTGTAGTGAGCATACATGCTATGAAAGTTAACAAAGCAAAGTGGCTTTAAGAGTGGATTTTATAACAAAAAAAAAGGAAGAGGCATTTCTTATTTTTAAGCAAGAATTCTACTGGGAGTGAAGTTCAGATTCTTCCAACTTTATTGCTTTAAGTAAACGTTCTAGGACTTAAATTTGATGGTATTTTATGGGTCATTTACCAAAAGTCTCATAACTCTATAAATTATAAATATTATACAAAAATGTTAATCAGTGAAGTGAGTTAATTCAAATGTTTTCCTGGGACAAAATGAATAAACTGTAGGAAAGAATTTGAGAACTTCGGTATTGGTACATCCTAGATTACTTCATATTTTTTCATATTCCAAAATTCTAAACAATTTTAGATTTTTCTAGCTGAAAATCCACTTTGCCATAAAATGTTTGCCTATAAGCATTTAAGTAACTAAGGAGGCTTCAGTTTCTTTACAAAAAAGTGAAGGGAGATAGCACTGTTATTATATAACTTGCAGACGTTGGATTTGGCATTGCTCAACTTTCTGTTTTTTATATAGTGCACACAAAGATTTGTTTATAAGTGCCCTCTGCCTTCTACTCAGCCTTCCCTGTTCCCCAATCAAACCTGCATATTTCTTATGTAGGGTGTTTAATTTGAACATTTATTTTTAATTAGCATGCTTCCTTCTTCTTAGGGAAAACAAAGGAGTGAGGGATAAGGGTAAGCAAGCTGTTCATTATTGTGATTATGGACTCCAAATTTGCTGATTTCCAGTTGAAATTCCTTTTATAGATAACCCATCTTTCAGATTGCCAGCCATATGAGAGCAATTTTGTGCCATGAAAATACTAAAAAATGATATAATTTTCTTAGACTGCTAGCTTTTCTGTGATGCTACACTTACAGGGATGAGAAATAGCTTTGAAGAATATTGATATTTCTAATCTATATAAATGAGCTGGCTATACACTTGATCTTAGCAGCTCTTTTCTTCTCCCTTAGAGTTGTGCAATTGTGACTTTAGCAATCATTTAAAAAGCCATTGGTAACAGTAGGCCAAGAAACTGAGAGAGTGGAGGTTTAGTGTTCATCATTATAGCTGGGCTTTTGTGTGGCCTTTAGGAATCACAGGCCATTGAGGTTTCCTTTTGGACAGGTTCCAGATAATGCAAAAGTGAGTTGCTTTTCTTCAGAAATTCAATTCAAAGTTCACAAAACTGTAATAGGATATAAAGATTGAGTTTTGTGTCTCCTCTCACTCTTTCTACTTTAACAACTGTTTTGTACGAAATTGGCATTTTCCATATTGGTGAAAATCTTATTGGATGACAGTCTTTGAATAATTAATGGAATTCAGTCTTGATGCCTAATATTAAAAAAAAAGAATCATAATTCAAAGTATGTTGAAAATAGAGGTATCAAATTCATACTGTTGTTGAAAGTTTATATAAATAAAGCATGCCAACTCTAATCATGGGAGACCTAGATTCATTTCAATTATATTGATTTTTTGAAAAATTTTAATTTCTCTTTTCTCACATGCTTTTTCTCATAAATAGCTATAGGCATAAGACAACTGACATAAAGATATACATACACAAAATGTTATGAGGTATGAAAGGAGGGAGATTGTGCTGATAGTGTGTATATCAAGAAAAAGACCATGACGGAAGTGACATTTAAACTGGACCTTAAAGTAGAGGTTAGGCTGTCTTTTGGCAGAGAGGATCTCAGAGATGCTTTGGGTAGAATAATCTGACCACAGTGTATGGGTTCGATAAATATGACTGGAGAAAGACGGGACATGAGTTCTGATAGTCAAAGCAGGGAATATAAAATGTGTGAACCAGGGTGGTGGTGATAAGAATGGCAACAAGGATTCATAATGCAAAAGGTACTGAAATTTGGAAACTAGTTATAGAGTTGAAAGCAAAAAAGGAGAAAAATACGAATCTCTTATTTTTGAGTTAAGAAACTGAAAATGTGGTTGAGATGTAAGATATGCAGAAATGTTTTCTGCTATTGCAAGTAAGGAACTAGAATCAGGAGTTAAGTGTTATATCTGGGAGTCATTGCCATAAGTGTGATAATTGAGGCAATGGGAATGATTGCATTTCCAGAACCAAGAAGTGTAGAAGAGAAGGGAAAGATCTTAAGGACAGAAGTTTAGAAAATGCATTTCCCAGATGACAGGATTAAAAAAAAATAATCACTCCAAGGTAACTTTACTTATGTCAGACATTGTAACAGAGGAAATTTTCAAGGAAGTTTAGTTAAATTTATCTGTAATTTAGAGATAAGAAAGAAGAGGCAGAAAACTCATCAAGGTTAAATTTTCTTTTCTAACTCCATTGATTTATATATAGATGAATATTCATATGTAGATCATATATAGATTTTCTTTGTGACACTGTATCTGAATAGAATAGCTTGAAGGAAAAAAAAAACTTGTTCACATTGTTTATAATTTTGATACATTTCCCTTGTGATTTCTATAAGGTAGGAATAAAAGATGGCTATTGAGAACTGATGACCAAAGACATTTTCCTCTTGCTGTCACTCATTTCCCCTTAGGCAAGTGTTTCATCTTCTCCCTTAGCCAATCCCTCCCTGTCACAGCCTCTCTGTTTCTCAAATTCAGACCATAAGTTGAATAGAGCCTCTGAAAATAATAAATCCATTTTCAGTTGGAAGATAAACAACCGGTAAGCATACGAATGCTCTAAGGCCATGTCTTTCTCCACTCAGAAAACATTCACTTCTTGTTTATTTATAAATAAAATGGCATCCTTGGAAGGAAGAAAAACATGTGTGCCCTCAAGAGTGAACTCTGTCTAGTAGGAGAAAACAGCAAAAAGCTGGTTCTATCTTTTTTCATTTTTACTTTAGAAAACACAAATGCCTTTTGACGTCAAGATAAGAGAGATGAATATGAATAGAATATATTTCTCCAGTCATACAAACAAGAAACTTTTTTTTCCCCGTGCTCTTAGCCTTCCTTAAGAGGGTGAAAAAGGGGACAAAACTCTCATAGGGAAGGGGATAGGTGGAGAAATTGTGCTGAACACTGGTGAGTGTGTGTTAGTCACTCAGTTGTGTCTGACTCTGTGATCCCACGAACTGTAAGCTTCTCTGCCCAGGCTTCTCTGTCCACGGAATTCTCCAAGCAAGAATACTGGAGTGGATTGCCATTCCTTTCTCCAGAGGATCTTCCTGACCTAGGGAATCAACCCTGGTCTCCTGTGTCACAGGCAGATTTTTTTACCATTTGAGCTACACTGGTAGAATCCTCATTTCCTGTTTTCTTTCATTGTTGTCCTAAAACAAACAAACCACAACAGTATTGCAACAGCACATTCAGGACTTCTCTGAAAAAGGTATGGTATTGCCCTTACCTATGGCATCTTTATTTCCTAAGTGTGAGTCACAAAAGAACTAAATACCTCCTAATGGTCAGCAAATCGTTCTCTATTGAAAAACAATAGAGACACAATATTGTTGAGTTTTTAGCTGTACTAGACTGTTTATTGGGTTTTTACCAGAATTTCTGTGAAGACCTATATGGTCATCAGTCAATGTCTTCTTATTGAGAAGTATGGCAGGTTGGTTCTTTACTTAGAATCTTCCTTCATGGACCCTACACTTTTGTTGCTAGAATTATCCTTAGTCAATATTTTTGTTGCTGTTGTGAGTGGGGTATTTCATTTCATCATTTAAAATTGTTTTTTGATATCATAAAATAAAAAAAATCAGTTATTAAAGTACACTTACACACTTGTCATTGTTCATCATTATACTTAAAAACTAAAGTGTTTCCATTAAATGAAAAATAAGCTCAATTGGCAAAATAGTAAAAATAGTATTAATAAAATATAAATTTGGGCCTTACTATAGGGCATTTTGGTCAAGTTTTCTAGTGGTGATATCATTTAGTCTCACAATAACCTGTGAAGTTGGTGCTTCTGTTGTCTGTGTTTCTAGATGAGGAAATTGAAGCTTAAGGATGTTCTTTTGTAGACATACAGCTGGTAAGCGGGGGATTTTGGATTCAGGCCAAAGCAGCTTGACATGTTTTTAACCTCTAAGGTTATTTTGGTGAAAGAAAAAAATGTAAAGCCAAGAAGTAAAATGAACAGCAAACACATCCCCAGTCCACTCATAGCTACATAAAATATTATTTTGTATTTCATATTTTAATACATTTTAAAACAATAAAAATTTTTATAACTTTAAAGTAAACTCTTTTCATTATTTTCTTTCTGTTACTGGTGTATTTTCAACAACATGTCTGTTTGATTAGAATCAGGAGTTGGATGTGTTGAATAAATTATGTTTTGTAAATTCACGGATTTTTGACTTTTTAATTTTCCTTTGCATTCTTTGCTTTTTTGCTATCATTGCTTTCATTGCTATCATTTTCCTACCTTCTAGAGCTGCATTTTAATTTATTTTTAATCTTATTTTTGGAAATAATAAAATTAGATAGCAGCAAATTTACTTTTGAACATCATTTTGACTGAATTCCATAGGTTGTAGTTGGGTGGATTTTTATTTTTCTTAGTTTTTAGATCAGTTTACTGTAATTTTCATATCCGCTTTGATTCTATAATTTTTAGGGAGAATTATAATTTTATTACCTAGCTTTGGAGAACATTACTGTTGCTATTATTTTAAATTTTATTATTTGTTTCTAGTTTATGACACTGTGGGTAAGAAAACAGTCTGAATTTGCTTTATGTTTTGAATTATATTGACTTTCTTTTGTGTATCTTATTAGAAATTTTATTTTTGATTCTTCTAAACAAGGCAAGCTCTCAAGAGGACAATTTACTTAAAACTAGAATTCACCTTTTTAATTTGCATTATTTAAACACTCTAGGTTTTAATTTAGGTAGTTCATAATAAACTAATCAAAGATTACTGCTTTAATTTTGTTTCTGCCCATTCCTATTTTTGTTTCTAAGACTTTTGCTCTATATATTTTGATAGTAGTGGTGTAGTAATATAATCTGATAGTCAGACTAGGACACTTTAAAATTAAAGGAGGTGCTATTAATGGGGATGGGACACAGGCTTATATTGGGATCATCCTATGAAAATTTGTATTTTTGGTTACCCTATGCCTGTTTCCTTTTTTGCTGTCTGCCTAACAGAGAAATTGCCATCTCTGAGAACTACTATAGTTAGTACTTTTGGGTATTATTGAATTTGGGGAAGAATGTATTAACCTCTTTTTACCAAAGTGTTCCAAAGCTTGCTAATAGTCCTGATAAAGACCTGACATTGATAAAAAGCCTGAGTTATAAAAAAAAAAAAAAAAAAAAGCCTGAGTTATGCATAGAGCCATACCCTTTTCTTCCCTGAGCTGCATATTCTTGGCTTCCCCTGAGACACACTATCCACTCTCTCCACCCTCTTCTGTGTCCTAGGTGATCTGAGATTCAAAACACCTTGCCTTTTGGCTTCCAGCAGGATTTTGCTGGAGTTTCCCAGGTGGCTCAGTGGTAAAGAATCTACCTGCTAAACAAAAGACGTGTGTTCGATCCCTGGATTAGGAAGATCTCCTTGAGAAGGAAATGGGAACCCACTCCAGTATTCTTACCTGGGAAATTCTTTGGCTAAAGGAGCCTAGCGGGCTCCATGGGATTATAGAGTCAGAGATAACTTAGCGATTAAACAGCAGCAGCAGAAGGATTCCACTGATTGACACTCAGTAGGATTTTGGAGAAAAAGGGAAGAGTGATGGTGATGAGCTTGATTGTGAGTAGTCAAAACTGCATTGATGTTGCCCTACACCCGCTCACACCTTGGTAAAGATCCCTTTATTGAACTCTCCTCTGGGATGTTCCGTCTGTTTCCTGCCCACTCCATGTCTAGTACCCTATCCATGAGTGTATGACTGGTTTTATTCCTATATGAAAATGTTTCATAATAATTAACATTTTCATCAGAAACATCTAAGCAATAGTAGAGAGATTTTTTTTTAAAGATAAAAATCAAAATATTTACCTAGGCATTCTGTAATTATTAAATTGTTTTTAAACAAAGCAAAACATCTGGTAACTGGAAATAAATGCCTCTCATCAATTTCTTAAAATGCATTCACTGATTTATTTCATTAAATTCTGAATTCTTATCATTTACATTGAAGGCAAGTGTGGCCGCAGCTCTTTTGGATTTTATAGTGTATGTGGGAAAGCACCTAGCTGGAGATGTGATGATGACCATGAAAAGGATGAGCAATGATTCTGGTGAAGAATAACAAGAAGACATAATCTAGAGGCATGTGTGCATGTGAGGGGGAGTATTAAGGAAAGGATATAACATTTTAAGTTGAGACCTGAATGATGAATTAGGTAAATGAAGGGTAAGAATGTGAGGTTAGGATGATTCAGGCTGGCATGTTCAATAAAGATTCTGAAGGAATTGGTCTTTACGGGCATTTACTTTATGGAAAGCTACTGAAATGATTTACTCAGAAAAGTAACAAGAGCTATTTGTTTTTTAAAAAAGATCCCCCTGAGTGATTAGTGAAGTCTGGATAGAAGGAAATTAGAACTGGAAGCGATTAGATAGCTATTGGTGGTGGTTTAGTCACTAAGACATGTCTGACTCTTTGCAACCACGTGGGCTCTCGCCCACCAGGCTCCTCTGTCCATGGGATTCTCCAGGCAAGAAAACTGGAGCGGGTACACTGGAGCCATTTCCTTTTCCAGGGCATCTTCCCAAGCCAGGGATGGAAGCCTGGTTTCTGGCATTGCAGTCAGATTCTTTACTGACTGAGTCACCAGGAAAAACCAGTAGTCTAAAAATATTGGGTGGTGCCCTGGAATAAAGGCAATGAGAATGGAAAGGGATGGAGTTTTCCAATACAGCAAGGGTGAAATTATATCCCACGATATGATTTTACTGACTGAAACTTGCAATTGATTAGATGAGTATAAGATTGTGATGAATATGAGTAAATGATTAATTTTAAGTATATGTGCCTATTAAAATCAGTTGCAGTGACCTCTCTGGTGATCCAGTGGCTAGGACTCCAGGCTTCTAATGCAGGGGGCCTGGGTTCAATCGCTGGTCAAAGAATAAATATTTTTTTTAAAAATCAATTGCATATGTTTTTAAAATTATAGTTTTATTTTGTCTGTATCCTGGAGATCCTGATTAAGTAGGTCCCTTGGACGTTCTCTCCATATGGAGAGAACTTAATTTGGCTTTAACACTCTCCTACAGTTTTAACTCTCTCCTCCAGTTTTCTTCATACAGAGAGAATTTAACTTGGCTTCCTCATAGCAGAGTGTCTTCAGAACTGGCAGACAGTTATACCAAGGATCAGAGCCCTAAGAATGGGTGTTCTAGGGAGGATGTATTGTTGTTTATGATGCAACCTTGGAATATGCATAGCATTTCTCTGCCATACTCTATTGATTAAGCAGTCATAAGGCTGCCCAAATTCTAGAGGCAGGTACATACACCTGATTTCTCACTGGGATTAATGGCAAAGACTTTTAAACAAAATATTTAAACTCAGTGTTTTAAAACTACCACAGATGTTTGTCTGTTTCCTATTGATTTTCCCTCTTTGCTTATTGTGGCTATGAATCATTTGTAGTTTATGATTATTGAAAATTGTTTTGACCGTGTTGCCATCTATCCTCATATTTTTTCGGGTTAAAAATATCATATTTAAATAAAAATGAGTAAAAATGAACTAAATAACTGAATTTTCAGAGATTGTCTAAGATCAGATCTATTGATAATTCACTCATAGATGACAACTCAATTTTAAGATTACGCAGGCAAAACATGTGGTAAGATTTCAGGGTAACAGATATTAAAAAATTGAGAGAAAAAAAGTTGAAAATTATTTGATATGATCACATTTATATTGATGTCAACATTCTATTTTGCCTCTGCTAATATTTTTTAAAAAATTCTAAAAAGTTGCGGTATCTGAGTTTTTGTAACCAATGCTTGAATCAAATCTAATTTTGAGGTATTTCTTGGTAATGGAAACTACACCTGGATAGCACCAAAGTATCAAAATTAACACTTTTTTTCTCTTTTTTTGTAGGTTTCAATAAAATTTGTTTTATTTAATTCTAGGTAATTTATTTTTATGACTTGGCACAGAAGACTTTATTTTAAAGTACTTATTAGGAGAGGATTTATTTTAAAAATATGGATTGAATTATAAATTATCTATATTAAATTTTATATCTTCAGAGACTGAAGTTTCACTTGTATTTTTTGAATAAATCTATATGTTAATAGATACACCATTTAAAATGATAAAATAGAAACAATTTTTAATCATACTGCAGAAAAGCTTTGAAAGAGGCCTTAATTAATAAATATGGATCAATGTTCGAAACCTAATGTTCTTTTAAGAAAGATCACCTATTTAGCCCTCATGTATTTAACACATATACGCTTCAATATATTTGATTGGGACATTAATAAAACCTTATTGCTTATATTAGCATCCACTTGTATAAAACAATTAACAGGCAAGAAGAACCAGGCACAATACATTAATCACTGATACAAAAGCAGAACAATTTAAAGAGTTTGTTGAAGATAATCACTTTTGATAAAAATAGGAAAATGAAATGTAATATTATTCTTTTAATTAGTCTATATACATGAAAGTGTAGGGGGATGATGTTCAAAGACCATATAAAACCATAGCAGGAGGGCTCTGTAACAGCCATATCATAAGCCAAAGATCTATGCTTTGTGTGTTAGGAAAAGACTAGGGTCTTCATTATAATGATAAATAGTGTGTTTAAGCAAATGGTCATGTCTAAAAAGTGTTTGTTTATTTTCAAAGAACACATATATTTACCATTTTAGAATTATTTTTAGGTTGCTACCAGATAATTTTGGATCACACAAAAGAGAGATAAATACTAATGTCATTCTGAAGATATCTCACATGCAGAAAACTTACATTTGGCCTAGCAGTATACCACACATCCTTTTGCTTCCTGAAGAGGTGTTTTAGACACTTTCTATTGCAATTGTGCTTTTATCAAGATATCAAGGGCCTGCTGAACATGATTCCTAGAGACTATGTCTTAAAGTGACACCCTTGTAAAACGTTCCCTAAATGGTTTATTGTCAACCTCTGGCAACCAGATAACTAACCCCTATGAAAAAAATTGTATCAGTAAGGGCAAATATCCTCACTAACCTAAAGCACAACTGGAGAGATACTCACCAAAGCCTATCTCTTAGATGAGGGCATTGCAGCCAAAAAGAAAATGGCAAGAATGCCTTTGTAATAGTTTAGCAGTTGAGTTGTCAATTTGGAAAACTTGGAAGACATGAGGAAAAGGAAATTCTAATAGTGAGGTCATGTGAAATACAATCACTCATGAGATATTATTGGAGAGAGATATCCAGGTTTAGTCCTTACATGGAGCAGTCCCAGGAAGCCAAAGAGTACAAGTACTCAATCAGTATTGAGTAAATGAATCAAAAATAAATGTGAGAGAAGAGGGGAGGTTATTCATTCTTTTTTGTTGAGCACCTACTATTTTAAAGGCTTTGTATTAGATTCTGTAAGTACATACTCATGTCTACCAGATTTCATTGGTCAAAGTTGTGATAAGGCCACATCTGACTTCAAATGAGACTGGAAGAGGCTGTTGAATCTTGTGGACAGAAGGAGAAGGAAAATTATTTGGTGGACACATAGGCGACTCTTGCCAGAGTTTACGTTTCTATCCTATCAATCAAATTCTTCCTTTCAAACATATACCACACACACCCTTCCCAAGGCCCACCTTGGCAGTGTGGGAGGTTCTTTAAGTCTTAAGTCCTAACTTCGCTGTATATATATCTATATATGTATATGCTATATATCTATCTATATATATGTATATATACTATTAGAATTTCCTTTCACCTATATGCACACATACATACATACATAGATACACACTGTATCTATATTAATATATAGCATATATGTGTATAGATGTTATTTTTAAATAAGGATTGATTTTACATAAAGAGCCAATTTCATGATAGATAACACTTTCTTTTCATCTCTCTTTGAAAGAAAGTACTTATTTTAAAGTCTGATCTTTCATTGAGGATATATTTTTTCAAGGATCTTGGCTTTCTTTGGTGTCTCAATTCCAACTCTTCAGCTCACATGTCTCTAGGATTTTATAATTTGTCCCTTAATGTCCATTAAATCCCAATTCCTTGGTTACCAAGGTTCACAACAACCACACACTGTCCGTCAGTTCACAACCACAACCAGGACAGCTGAATCTTGCATTCATGTCTATTTTAGGTTTTTAATTTTTCTCCAGGGTCTGCCCTTGGAGATAACTCATTGCCTCATGAGGTCAGCTATGCGCACAAAAGGCCTTATGTTATATTTTCTATATTTCTAAATAAGTTTTTCACAGTAGGGGGGCTTTGCGATGGCTAGTCAATCATATTACTGGATGGAGAAGAAAATGGCAACCCAATCCAGCATCCTTGCCTGGAGAATTTCATGGACAAAAGAGCCCTGGCAGGCTACCGTCCATGGGGTCGCCAAGAGTCAGATATGACTGAGCGATATTATTATTATCACTGATATTATTGGAAATGCAAGTCCTGGGACTGAACTTTGGAGCTGGACTATGCTATACATTTCAGGTTGCATAGACCTTGTAGCCATAATGAAAGAAGGGAGGATTGTAGCAAAGAAAAACTGGTCAATTTTATAAAAGTTGCAATCTACTGTGTAGGTATTGCATTTCTTGTTTTTGTAATTTTAAAGTCTTAAGTCTTAGAACATACTTTTAATATAATCTACTTAATTTCTTCAACACTGTTTTCTTGTATGTGAACTACTGGGAAGCCCCATATGTGAAAAAACTGAGGACAAAAAAGTCACAGACTTTTTCAAAGATACAGTGCTACCTCACAGGTCTCTTGACAGTATCATATGCCTTCTTATTTATTACCTTGTACTCACAGAAACTTTGAGGAACTTAACTTAGGCTTAGCTTGACTAAAATTGCTGTGATATATTTCAAGTGATCTAAAAATAATTTTTCCTATAAAAAGAAAGCAAAATACAAGAATATCCTCAAGACTGAAAAATGCATTATGATGTTAGCTACAGCAAAATGTTATTTAGTATAAATTTTCATATTCACAATGAACAGGGCAAGAAAAGTAAATTTTAAGGGAGTAAGATTCTTTAAATAGGATAAAATTCAAAGGACATTCACACAGAAATCTAATTTAATAATGATAATTGGTTCTGTTTAATTTCACTTTTTAAAAAAAAATAAATTTATTTATTTTAGTTGGGGGCTAATTACTTTACAATATTGTAGTGGTTTTTGCCATACATTGACATGAATCAGCCATGGGTTTACATGTGTTCCCCATCCTGAACCCCCCTCCCACCTCCCTCCCCATCCCATCCCTCTGGGCCATCCCATTGCCCCAGCCCTGAGCATTTGTCTCATGCATTGAACCTGGAATGGTGTTCTGTTTCACATATGATAATACACATGTTTCAATGCTATTGTCCCAGAACGTCCCACCCTCACCTTCTCCTTCAGAGTCCATAAGACTGTTTTATGCATCTGTGTCTCTTATTCTGTCTCGCATATAGGGTTATCATTACCATCTTTCAAATTCCATATATATGCATTAGTATACTGTATTGGTGTTTTTCTTTCTGGCTTACTTCACTCTGTATAATGGGCTCCAGTTTCATCCATCTCAATAGTAATTTCACTTTTATCATAGCCAAGGTTTTTAATTTTTTTCCCCCAACAATGTAGTCAAGTATCTCATTTTTTCCCTAGAGGGTTTACCAATGTCCAGAACTGTTGGATGGAAGCTTGGCTATGAGTTAGTGTTGCAAGATTCAGAAAACAACAAGAAAATAGGACACCCAATTAAAGTTGAATTTCAGGTAAACAACCAATAAATTTTAGTATAACTATTTCATAAAGGCACAGATATTACATGGGACATACTTACACTAAATATTTAATATTTGTTTATTTGAAATTCAAGTGTGACTGACTGGTGCATGTGCATGCTAAATCACTTCAGTCATGTCTGACTATTTGAGACCCTATGGACCATAGCCTGCCAGGGTCCTCTATCCATGGGATTCTCCAGGCAAGAATCCCGCAGTGCATTGCCATGCCCTCCTCCAAGGGATCTTCCTGACCCCAGGATCGAACTCCCATCTTTTACATCTCCTGTATTGGCAGGCTAGTTCTTTACCACCAGCACCACCTGGGAAGTGTAACCGGTAACCTGTATTTTATCAGACAACCCAACTATGGGTAATATGCCAGAGGGGCAAGGGGGCCCACAGCAATGATAGCTGAGTGCTGAGTCCATAATTTCCTGATTTTCTTGGAAAAAGAGTGAATTTTCATTTCATGGACTCTCCACTTTTACTTTCGTTGCTCTTTTCTATTTACCTACCTGCTCCTCTTTATAATAGTGAGGAAGTAGAATATATTAAATGCTTTCCTGACAGCTCAGTTGGTAAAGAATCTGCATGCAATGCAGGAGACTCCGATTCAATTTCTGGGTTGGGAAGATCTGCTAGAGAAGGGACAGGCCACCCACTCCAGTATTCTTGGGCTTCCCTTGTGGCTCAGCTGGTAAAGAATCTTCTAGCAATGCAGGAGACCAGGGTTCAATTCCTGGGTTGGTAAGACCCCCTGGAGAATATATTAAAAAAAAAACAAACTCATGTAGATTAACGTTTCAACTTGAAGCCCTGTTAATTTGTGTTTATTTATAATATATATATATACACATACATATATACATACATATTTACACACACATCAATTCACACATATCACATATCAATACACACATATCACAATTCAATGTTGTTTTCTTCTTTAGGGAGTAGAATTTCAATTTTATTCTCCATTCTTCCAACACAATTACATTTAGTGAATCAGATATTTTCTTGTCTATTCGATTGCTAAGTTCACCTTAATGGTTAATGAATAAGTGGAATTCTCACACTGATTCAGTAATATATCTCCAGTTATCTTTTGCCACCATGAAAAGTTTTTATTTATGACCATACCCTCATCTGCCCTTTAGCCAACATTCAATCCATTACATGTACATTTATGTCCATTTTGTTTTCCTCTTTTTGCAGACCTCAATCTTTCTGCCAAGACCTTGATCCCTGATGTGGAACTTTATCAAATGCTGTCTGGAAATGTAAGAGCACACTCTTCACTGCAAAAGGACAAAGCCAGTGCCTTCTTTTAAAGGCGGGAGGGTTCTGAATGAATAAACATTGGCATTTCCTGTTGGGCCTCTGTCAGAACCAAGCTGTTCCAGATACGAAATTTCAATTAAAAATTTCAAGAGGTATTGTATGAAAGGGCATCATTGGTCTGTTGTCTAGTGATTTCATAGTTTACAATAAGACTTCTCAAACCATTTGTCAATGGTTGAGGAAGAAGACAGAACAGTCAGTGCTAAGCATTGCCCCAGAATGGACAATGGGAGTGAAGAAATGTTTTTCCCTTCTTTTTTTTTCTCAGCTAAAACTATCTGTGGTAAAGGTCTTAGGAATAGATCAATTTGACTGCTTTATCCTAAGAGAGGCTTGGTGAACTGTGAATGAATATTCAGTCTTTTTAGAGAAACATTGATTACATTTTAGTAGTTGGTATAGGTTTTATGAGCAAACATATGTTTCCTATTCCAATTTGCTTTGGGATGAATGCAATTCTTTAGAACAAAGCGCCATATATATATCTGTGTCTCTATACCTATGTATCTGTGGATAAGAATTCTCTTTTAAGAGCCGAATAAAGCTTGAAAGACATAAATTATCAAGATTTTTATTCAGCTAAGATTATAATTATAACCCTTTTCATACTCTGTTAAAACTTTAATTTTTTCCGATTCTTCATTTTAGGACTGGAGTGTACTGATAATTATCTGACCTTAGCTGATAATGAAAAGGGAAAACTGTAATGTAATCTCTGTCTCTTCACCACTGAGTTTGAACACCCCTTGCTGGGGATCAAAATTGTGGAGAATATTTTATATACACACACACACACACACACACACACACACACACATATACACACGTTTGAAAAAACCTAAACACTCGTGTTTCTTGCAAATTTTTCTAAATTTTATCTTTAACTATTGACATCCATGTTTTCAAAAATTAAATACTTCAGGTGACAAAATAAGGACCAAATATATTTGTTAAACATTTTATGATGATCTTATAATCTATTGAACACTTATTTGAAAACAACATTCAGGTAAAATAGTAATACATTTTCTTTAAAAATGTTTCAAGCTCTACAGAAGTTATCAAGAATCATACCTTTACCTTTTTCCTCAATTGTACCTCTCCTCAGGCTTTACTACTGTGTGTTTCAAGTATTTGTTCCAAGTTTAGGTACACATATATGAATATAGTTATCTTTGATGGTTTCTTCTTTGAATATTCTAGATATTGGAGTTCTCCAATGTTCAGTCTTGTCTCCCTTCTCTGTATATTCTAATTGTGGAGTTTCTTTTTTTGAGTCTACAAATTCTTTAACGTCCCTTTTCCCTCAATGATAGGTAGGGTCCAAGTACCTGCTTCCTGAATTTGTGTGGGTTCATGACTGCTTTGATCCACAGAGTATAGTGGAAGTCACACTGTGTCACTTCTTAGTTTAGGTTATAAAAAGTAGGCAGATCTGTCTCATTTTCTTCAAAGATTCTCTCATTGATGTTATTCTCTTTGCTATGTCACCTTGCCATAAGAAGTACAAGCCGTATGCAGAGATCATATGTATGCATTTTAGTCCAGATCCTAAGTAAACTCTTCTAATTGACCAGACCAGGCACCAAATATGTGAGTGAAGGACTCTTTGGATGGTTTTCTCCATGCAGCCATTCCCAGACATTCTGGAGAACAGACCATTTCCATTGATCCTTGCCTGAATTATCAAACCACAAAGTCCCTGACCATATATGTTGGTTGTTGCTTGATGTCAACAGATAACCAGAACACTAGGGAGTCTTATTTAGTACCATGGCTTTAAAAGCTATCTATAAAAAATATATTATTGATATGAAAATAACTAACTCCCTGATCTGTCTCCTTAGCTTGCTTTTTTAAGCTTTCACTTGGAGATGCAACAACTACCTATATAATGGGGTTTTATGAAAATTAAATGAGTTAATATACAGCAAGAGCTCAAAACATATTAAGCATTACATGAGTATTGCTTATGTTATTAATATTAATTCAAGCCTAAGATGATAAAAGCTGAATTCTTGATTCTTGCAGGTTTAACACCTGCCCCTCCTCTTGTTATTCAATCTTAGTAAATTGTTCTACCATCCATCCTGACTGCTCGTGTCCAAAATCTTGAAATCTTGTTTGGTTTCTTTCTCACATTCCACCTAACAGAAGGTTCTGTTGCTTTGCCTCCTAAGTATATGAACTTTATCTCTCCAGCTAGTGCCCACCACTGTAATCTGTCATTTGGATTACTGTAACATTTCTTAATGGATCTCTCTGTTTTACTCTTGTTCTCTACAATTCATTTTTTATGTGGGAGTGAAAGTGACATTTCTATCACACAAATCAAATTATGTTACCTGACATAAACCCTCCAACAATTATTTCATTGTGCTTTTAATAAATCCAAACTTTATCCTATGGCCCATGTGGCCGTACGTGAACTGACCCTGGTCTACGTCTCTGCTCTCAAGCCTCACATGTCTGCCTGTCATACTGGGTGTCTTCTTTTTCCTTCAAGTCTTGGCATTCTCTGTGCTGAAATTCCATTTCCCTTCTCGGTTTGCTCCTCACCTTCCATGTTTTTGCTTGAATGAGCCCTTTTCAATGCAGCAGTCCCTGAGCACTTCATCTATTATTTGCACACACATCTTCTTCCATTCTCTATGGTGTTATCTGTATTATCTTCTCTATCACACTTTTCAGTGTGTGAATTATTACTGTTTGAATAACTTCCTTACATAGTTCTTTGTTCATGTTATTGTGTTGTTGTTCAGTTGCCCAGTCATGTCCGACTCTTTGTGACCCTATGGATGACAGCATGCCAGGCCTCCCTGTCTCTCACCGTCTGCCAGAGTTTGCCCAAGTTCATGTTCATTGCATCAGTGATGTTGTCCAGTCATCTCATCCTCTGACACCCTCCTTTCCTTCTGCCCTCAACCTTTCCCAGCATCAGGGACTTTTCCAATGAGTCTCTGTTTGCATCAGATGACCAAAATACTGGCGCTCCAGCTTCAGCTTCACTCCTTCCAGTGAATATTCAGGGTTTTTCTCCCTTAAGATTGACTGGTTTGATCTCCTTGCTGTCCAAGGGACTCTCAGTAGCCTTCTCCAGAACCACAGTTCAAAGTTCTTTGGTGGTCTGCCTTCTTTTCGGTCGGTCCCACACTCACAACCATACATGACTACTGGGGAGACCATCGCCTTGGCTATACAGACCTTTGTCGGCAGAGTAATGTCTCTGCTTTTCAACACACTGTCTAGGTTTGTCAAGATTTGTTCATGTATTTGTTAACAGTCCTGGAGAGGAGGGACGCTATCTATCTTTATCATGCAACAAAGACTGGTGCATAGTAGATAACTGACAAGTGTCTCCTGTATGAGTGCCTGTGTTTTCTCCTTCCTCACCTCTCTCTCTTCATGTCTCTTTTCTCTCCTCCTCCCTTCTTTTCTATTTCTGTCTCTCTCAGTCTCTTTCTCACTGTGCTGTGTACTCTCCTTTATATAAAAGTTATTGTTAATCTATAATACACATATACAAGTTGCTTTGTGCTCTTAATATATTTTATTTAGTTTATTTATGGCCTTTTTGTGCCACACGTGGGATCTTATTTCCCTGACCAGGGGTTGAACACATGCCCCCTGCAGTGGAAGCATGGAATCTTAACCACTGAAACTGCAGGGGAAGTCTTGATGTGCTCTTAATATATTTTAGACATACTTACATACCAGTGTATTTAGTTCTAGCTAATACATTTAAAGAGCTTCCCTAGTCGCTCAGATGGTAAAGAATCTGCCTGCAATGCAGAAGACCTGGGTTTGATCCCTGGGTCAGGAAGATCCCCTGAAGAAGGGAATGGCTACCTACTCTCGTATTCTTGCCTGGAGAATTCCATGGGCAGAGGAGCCTAGTGAGCTACATGGGGCCGCAAATAGTTGGATACTACTAAGGGACGGACACTTCCACTCTTATGCTTTTAAAGAGAGTCAAGGTATTGTATTGCATCAGTGAGTCATAATTTAATCATTCTATAGTGAGAAATATTGACATGGTTTATCAATTTCTTAAAAAATAAGCAGCCAATGTTATAACGAATATCCTTACACACTGTTTTTTACTCATTCATGCTTGTGTTTCTCTAAAATAAAGCCGAGGTGGAATTTTCCTAATAATGGCAATTTAAAAAGATTATCTCAAAAATGGCTTTACTAAAAATATAAAAACTTGCCCATTTTCTCCCCTTTATCAAACTTGGTTGTTAATAGTAACATTTTTTTTCTCATTTTTTGCTAAAACATAAAATCTTATTTTAAAATTGCCTTAGCCTGATTTTTAGTGAGGTTGAAGTATGTCTTTGTATTTATGGGCTGATTATATTTCTTCCCTGAGTTATTTTTTCATATTCTTTTCTTATTTTTCCATTGTGTTGTACTTTTCTTATGATAGATTCTGGATATAAATATTCTGATTCGTGTATGTGCTAAAAATTGTTTTCCTAGTTTTTGCCTTGCTTTTTTATCTTCGGCCGTAATAACTTTTAAAACACAGAAATATAAAAAACTTGGCCAAAATATCAAATGTTTCTTTTATGAATTTTGGATCTTGTAATTTAGAAAAGCCTTTTTCATTTTGAGACTACTAAAATATTTTCAATTTTTTTCAATATATTATATTTTTAGAATTTTACATTTGTTCCTACACTTATCTGAAATACACTTTTGTTATGTTGTATGTGTTTATGAAATTGATCTTTATATTTTCCAAATGCATAACCAGTTATTATGTGGTCATTCACAGTACAGTCCATTTTCCTTACATAATTCAAATTCTTAAATGTTGACAGAAGCATTTTCCTCTTTTGGGACTCTATTCTCTTTCATTGATCAATATGTATATTCCTGCAACAAATGCCCATTAAGAACTGCTATAGCATTACTTTATGACATGATAATATACTGACAGTATAGAGTAGGCCCAAATTTGATTATAAATTCTATCTTGGAGAACTGAACTATAAATACTAATTGCCCTATCTAAGTGGAAGTTCAAAAATGACAAAAGCCAAAATAACTGGGTCTGAAATAAAAAAAAGAAACCAAACAGATCTTACCCTTTGTGAGTCTAAACATATGAAAGCTGGGGAGAGAGAATATGTAAAAAAACAATTATTTATTTAGATTTTTATACTTTTCTTATGAAAGAGAACAATATGGTATGATTGACTCTTGGAAATCAGTTTTTAAAGTTTAAATACACTGTTTAAAATTTTAACAGGAGAATAGAAATGGACGTATAACTTCCGAAACCCTAGATAAATAAAGGAAGAATGGAGAAAGAAAATCCAAACCAGCCAACCAATGTCAGAAAAAGGAAGAAAAATACAAGAACAATAAGAAAGCAGGTTAAGGATAGCACCTGAAAAATTGAAGCACCTAAAAAATTGAGCAGCAATAATCCTAGGCAGACCAGTAAGTCATGATAAATATTAATGGATTAAGCAAGCTTTTAACATAGAGACCCTTATTTGTCTTTTTTTTTCCTTTGAAAAAACATACTATATGCTATAAGAATCCCACAGAAAACAAAATCACACATAAAAATAAAAATACAAAAGGTATTTATAGGCCATTACTTACACAATATGATTTGTGATAAAAATGTCAAACCAAAAACATTAAATAAGACAGAGACATTTTGTGCGCTGCTCTCAGCCTGTCAGTAGGTTATTTCTATCTTTCTCAGAAATAGACAAAATGAGTCAATAATAAAAAGTAAATAAACAATAAAGTGGATTTAAATAATATTTTTTTTTTGCATCAGATGGACAGGTAAAGTACATTATAGTCAAATTTTGAAGACCCATTCACAGAAACTGTTGAATAAAAATCATGGATAAATAGAAAAGCAACAAGGATATATTTTATAACACAGGAAATTATAGCCATTATGTTATAATAACTTTTAGTGGAGTATAATCTGTAAAAATACTGAATCACTAAGCTATACATCTGAAACTAATATAATATTGTAAGTCAACTTATATTTTAATAAAAATGGGCAATTTAAAAGAAAATCTCTAGAAAATTTTAATACACAAAAATCAGAGAACCTGTATATTTAATCATTAGGTGATAAAATAAACCACAAAAATGTCCTATGGCCTACTTGTTGTTCAGTCGCTAAGTCATGTCCAACTCTTTGCAACCCTATGGATTGCAGCATGCCAGGCTTCCCTGTCCTCCCTCTCTGGCCTAATAATGGGACATTTTAAAACATTCTACATAACTCTTGGGTATAAAGATGAAAATGCACCTGAGATGGCAAACTATTTTGAAATGAAGATAAAGTGACTGTTTGTATACTCAGTACTTGTGAGTTAAAGCCAAAGCAAAACTCAGATAATGCAATTTATCACCACAATTTAATTATTAGAAAACAAGGGAAGTAAAACATACCTTACATATTTTATAGAGGAAAAACCAGAAAATAATGCCATAAACATAATATTTCTTAAGAGCTTACTATGTGCCAACCATGTTTCTAAGTCATTTGCATATAAATAAATTGATACAGCAAAACGTTTTAAAGAGGTTGGCAATTACTATATTTATTTTATAAATAAGAAATTGAAGCACAAGAAGCTTAAATAAATTGCATAAGGTCACCCTGATAGCAAGTTGGGGAAGTTGGCAATGACTCTAATCCAAGATAGATAAAATGGGAAAAACAAACCAGGCTGCATCATTCCATTCTGAAGATTGTCTTCTGAAAGGGTCAACTCAAGGAACCAAACTCATAGTCAGTCTGATTAAGTAGAAAATTTTTAAAATGCAAAAATACATATTAGAAATATAAAAGGTAAAATTACAGATGCCTTCCCTGGTGGCTCAGATGGTAAAGAATCTGCCTGCAATGTGGGACATGGGTAGAGTTTAAAAACTTCATGAGAATACTACACCCAACTTTATAGTAATATGCTTTATAATCTGGATGATATATAAATAGATAGATAAAATGAAATTTAAAACTGTCTCAAAAAGACATTTGTAAAGTCATTTTTCAGATTTTAGAAGTCTACGTAGACTAATATTTACAGAAGAAATTGAAGGTATTCAAGGATTACCTTTGAAAGTGAGTAGCCCACATTTTGGGAGGAGTATAATCATTTATTCCATAAATATTGTGTTCAGAGTTAACACAGCCCCTCTACGGAATGCCATGACTCTATCAGCAAAGATAAACTGGAGATTCTTTCTTAATGTTTTTGGGTCCAACTGACCCCTAGCCCTTAATTTTATGGCTGCTCCTTAGAATTCAAAGTCTTAACCTTTTTTTATGGGATGAACTGGATTATCAGTCTGGTGAATTCTGTGTACCTTTCTTAGAAAAAAATGTTTTAAAATGCATGCAATCACCCACACAAATACATATGATCATAATACATAGGCTTACAAAGAAAACCAATTATATTTAAAAGTTTTCTAGCTACAGGGTCCTTGGAGGGGAAACAAATTAAGAATCCTGTGAAGGTCTTGTCATCAAGCTATTTTCATTTTAATTTTATGATATTTAAATTCCAATGGATCTTTAACGTGGCCCAAGAATCACACATTTCTACACTCCATTCACCTTCCCTCCCTCCTAGATGACTGTTATCATCTTCTCTACTCACCTCAAATCTCCAGTGCCTCCTTCTAATCCTCACTCTCAGCAATGGAAAATTCCTCTCCCTCCTCTCTTTCTGTTTGTGTTGTTTTTTTTTTTAAAGAAAAGTGAACAGTTAGAAGATAATATTCTTAAGGTTTTACTACTACGTCTTGTTGTTTACCTCTTCTGTGCCCATATACTTTACCTGTTGTGTGCTCAGACACTCAGTTGTGTCTACCTGCAGCCCCATGAACTGTAGCCTGCCAGGCTCCTCTGTCCATGGGACTTTCCAGGCAAGAATATTGAGTAGGTTGCCATTTTCTGCTCCAGGGAATCTTCCCAGTTCAGGAATTGTACCCACGTCTCCTGCGTCTCCTGCATTGGCAGGCAGATTCTTTAACGCTGTGCCACCAGGGAAGCTTGTTATCCTGTTACTAAAGAAATTTCTTTTGTCTAACAATAAACTTTAATATAAGTATATTTATATTATTGTTAATAGATATTTACATTTAGCCTAATTATTTTAATATAGATTCTATCAAAATATTTTTGTTACCACCTTTACCATTATGAAATAACTAGGTCAAAACATGCTTTATAGGGAAATTGGCATTTGAGCAAGACTCTGGAAAATGTAAAATTGGTGATGAGATGATTTCAGGATAAAAAATTTTCAAAGCTGATATTTAGTAATTATGAATGCAATATGCATATGTGCTCAGTTGTGTCCAGCTCCTTGCAACCCTATGGACTGTAGCCCACCAGGCTCCTCTGTCCATGGGATTTCCCAGGCAGGAATACTGGAGTGGGTTGCATTTCCTCCTCCAGGGCAACTTCCCTATCCAGGAGTCAAACCAACATCTCCTGTGTCTCACGCATTGGCAGGCAAATTCTTTACCACTGAGTCACTTGGGGGGCAGTTTTTTTTTTTTTTTTAATAATGCATAGTTTTTAATGAAATAAATGATACAGTACATATTTTAAACTCTCAGAATTTTAAATCTGTTTCTAGCATTTTGATAATTGTTTTAGAAAATTAGGAATACCCTACAATAGTGATTCAAAAAGGATAGTTTAAATACCTATAGGCACCCTGAAACACCTTCTAAAAAGTCTGCAAAGTCAAGCTCTTTTTATGATACACTAAGATGTTTTTGGCTTTCTTACTTTCCTTCTCTCTTGAGTGCCATGGGTTTTCCAGAGGCCACATGATATCTGATTACATCTTTGCTCTGAAGGCTAGTGGAATGTATGCTGTGTAGTTTTGTGTTTTAAAAAGTTTACAGCTTAAATCTCTAATATGGTAACTATCAATAAGTAAAATACAAATATGCAAAAATTCTTTGAGTTCTTTAATAATGATTAGAAATATAAAGCAATTCTGACACCAAAATGTTGGAGAACCATTGTTGTAGGATGATATTTAGTACTTATGACTATCCTAGGGTTGTTGAAGTCTGGAGTGTATGTTCATGTATGCTAAAAGACATACATAGGCCACTCTTGATATAAATCTCAGAATTAAGAGTGGAAAACTTATTCTGTACCTCAGTGATTTAGAACATGGTTTCACATTGCAGATGGGCTAAAGAGGAGAGAATAAACTGACTATGAGCACTATGGAGAGAATAGTTTTTTAAAAAATAAAGCTTAGATATGGACAAGAGAGCTTCTAGGCAAAAATATGTAGTTTGAAAAAACTCCTCTTTCATTTTGGCTTTATTCTTCTCCACCTACCCCAAATGCCTTCGCACCCACCACCAATACACACACACACACACACGCACACACATACATGTGCACATGTGTGTACATTTGCACATTGAGTATTACTACTTGGGTCATTAGTAATCCATTATCGTTTTATAAAGATCATTGTATTTGTATGGAAAAAATGCATAACAAAGTGAGAAGTATTTAGAAGGGGGGAAGAAACAGAGTTCTGAAAATAGCTTGAGGAAGAATTCAAACTTTACCAGCAAAATATGAGAGATGTCAGTTTTTAATCTGGTTGCCAGAGTAGATGTTAATATTATGTGACATGGAATGAATGTTTGTGTCTGCCCCTAATCATATGTTGAAATCCCAACCCCTCAATGTGACCATATTTGATAAGGCCTAATGGAGTTCAGTTCAGTTCAGTCGCTCAGTCGTGTCCGACTCTTTGTGACCCCATGAATCGCAGCACGCCAGGCCTCCCTGTCCATCACCAACTCCCGGAGTCTACCCAAACCCATGTCCATCGAGTCGGTGATGCCATCCAACCATCTTATCCTCTGTCATCCCCTTCTCCTCCTGCCTCCAATCCTTCCCAGCATTAGGGTCTTTTCCAATGAGTTAACTGTTTGCATGAGGTGGCCAAAGTACTGGAGTTTCAGCTTCAACATCAGTCCTTCCAATGAACACCCAGGGCTGATCTCCTTTAGGATGGACTAGTTGGATCTCCTTGCAGTTCAAGGGACTCTCAAGAGTCTTCTCCAACAACACAGTTCAAAAGCATCAGTTCTTCGGCGCTCAGCTTTCTTCACCGTCCAACTCTCACTTCCATACATGACCACTGGAAATACCGTAGCCTTGACTAGACAGACCTTTGTTGGCAAAGTAATGTCTCTGCTTTTAAATATGCTATCTAGGTTGGTCATAACCTTCCTTCCAAGGAGTAAGCGTCTTTTAATTTCATGGTTGCAATCACCATCAGCAGTGATTTTGGAGCCCCCCAAAATAAAGTCTGATACTGTTTGCACTGTTTCCCCATTTATTTCCCATGAAGTGATGGGACCAGATGCCATGATATTAGTTTTCTGAATGTTGAGCTTTAGCCAACTTTTTCATTCTCCTCTTTCACTTTCATCAAGAGGCTTTTTAGTTCTTCTTCGCTTTCTGCCATAAGGGTGGTGTTATCCGCATACCTGAGGTTATTGATATTTCTCCCGGCAATCTTGATTCCAGCTTGTGTTTCTTCCAGCCCAGCACTTCTCATGATGTACTCTGCATTGAAGTTAAATAAGCAGGGTGACAATATACAGCCTTGAAGAACTCCTTTTCCTATTTGGAACCAATCTATTGTTCCAAGTCCAGTTCTAACTGTTGCTTCCTGACCTGCAAACAGGTTTCTCAAGAGACAGGTCAGATGGTCTGGTATTCCCATCTCTTTCAGAATTGTCCAGAGTTTATTGTGATCCACACAGTCAAAGGCTTTGGCATAGTCAATAAAGCAGAAATAGATGTTTTTCTGGAACTCTCTCGCTTTTTCGATGATCCAGTGGATGTTGGCAATTTGATCTCTGGTTCCTCTGCCTGGAGTTAAGAAGGTTAAATAAAATCATAAAGATGGGGCCCTAATCTAATGATTGGTATCCTTATGAGAAGAGATGTAGGAAATCTTTCTGTCTCTCTTACTGTGTGTGTGTGTGTGTGTGTGTGTGTCTTGGGAAGACACAGTGAGGAGGAGGTCTTTGCAAGTCAGGAAAAGAGCTCTCATCTGAAATCAAATAGTGAGGAAAACTAATACTGGATTTCTAGCCTCCAGAACTGTGAGAAAATAAATTTCTGTTGTTTAAATCATGCAGCCTGTGATATTTTATTAATATAGCCCAAGCTAAGATATTATGAAGTAAGATACAGAAATGAGGTGGACAGGGAAATAGTGCAGACAGACTTAAGAAACAAATAATGAACTGCAAAATATTACTTTCTCCCTAAACCAGTTAAGTTGCCTGAAATTTCTTGATATATTTGACAATTATTTTGGTTTAAGATTTCTGTGTTTTGTTTTTTTTTTACAATGTTATCTGAAAGTTAGAACACAGTAAGAATTCATCATTGCGCTTTAATCCTTTAGTGTTGAATTAGCTTCTCAGATTAACTGTGCTTGAATGGGAATGAAAACAGTTGTAGAGTTGGCCAGGAAGATAAGTCATAAACAGGCATTGGGTATAGTGCCTAATGCCGTCTATAGGACAATAACAGGGCCACTCATAGAGTTTGAGGAGACGTTGCAAAACAGGAAGCCCTCATTTTACTGACAGGAAAGATTAACCCCAAAGTTGTAAAGATTTTTGTCCATGATCTCATGAACAGTAAAAGGGATTGCACTGAAACTCAAATATTTTTACTCATAAAACTTTCCACTTACTAATGACTTCCAAGTCATGTTTTAGTTGGGTATTTTTGGAAGTACATGTTTATAAAGTATTATTAAAATATTGGCTATATTTTTGGCACTTTTTTATTAAGAGTTTACTTTTAAGAGAATTTTAAGGTTCATATCAAGATTGGGGGAAATGTATAGTGATTTCCCATATATTTCCTGCCTTCTGCTGCTGCTGCTGCTAAGTCACTTTAGTCGTGATCTCCCTCATTATCAATATTCCCCAACAGAGTGGTACATTTGTTTCAGTCATTGAATATGCATTGACATATCATAATGTCCTGTAGTCCCTAGTTTAAAGTTCACTCTTGGTGTTGTATGTTCTATAAGTTTGGTCAAATGTAAAATGACAGGTAGCCATCATTATGATATCACACAGTATTTTCACTGCCTTAAAAACTTCTGTTTTCTATCTATTCATCTCTTCCTCCACTCTGTCCTTCAACCTCTGGCAACTGCTGAACTTTTATCTTTTCCATAGTTTTGCCTTCTCCAGAATGTCTTGTATTTGGAATCATGCAGCATGTAGCCTTTTCAGATTGGTTTCTTTCACTAAGTAATATGCATTTGAGCTCTCGCCATGTCCGTCCATGGCTTGATAGCTTATTTCTTTTTAGTCGTGAATAATATTCCATTGCCTGATGCTCCACAGTTGATTGATCCATTCATCTACTGATGGACATCTTGGTTACTTCCAAGTTTCTCCACTTATAAATAAAGTTTCTATAAACATCTATGTGTAGGTTTCTTCATGGACATAAGTTTTCGTTTGGGGCATATTTCTGTTTCATCTGGTAAGAAAATGTTTAGTTTTGTGAGAAACCCCCAAACTCTGTTCCAAAGTGGCTGGAATTTTGCATTCCCACTAGCAATTAATGAGAGTTTCTGTTGCTCCACTTCCTCACCAGCATTTGGTGTTGTCAATTTTCTCCATTTTGGCCATTCTAATATGTGTTTATTGATATCTCATTTTTTAAATTTGCAATTTCCCAATGACTTCTAACATGAGCATCTTTTCATATGCTTATTTGTCATCTATTTATTTTCTCTGATGAGTTATCTGTTCAGGTCTTTCAGTTCAGTTCAGTTGCTCAGTTATATGTTTAGGTCTTTAGCCCATTTTTAAAATTAGGTTGCTTGTTTTCTTATTGTTGAGTGTTAAGCATTTTTTGTACACTTTTGATAACAGCCCTTTATTAGATATGTATTTTGCAAATATTTTCTCCCTGTCTGTGGCTTGTCTTCTTATTTTCTTGGTGTTGTCTTTAGCAGAGTATAAATTTTTAGTTTTTGTCAAGTTCAGCTTATTAATTATTTTAATGGATTGTGTCTTTGGTGTTATATCTAAAGAGTCATCACCATAACCAAGGTCATTGGTTTTCTCTTATATCATCTTCTAGGAGCTTTATAGTTATGTATTTTACCTTTAATCTGGGATCCATTTTTGAGTTAATTTTTTGTGAAAGATATAAGGTTTGTATCAAGATTTTGTTTTTCATGCATTTGTCCAGTTGCTCTAGCACTTTTTGTTGAAACGACTGTCTTTGCTACATTGTATTGCTTTTGTTCTTTTGTCAAAGGTTAGTTTATTATATTTATGTAGGTCTATTTCTGAACTCTTGTATTCTGTTAAATGATCAGTTTTACTTCTCTTTCATCAATATGACAATGTTGTGATTACTGTAGATTCATAGTACGTCTTAAAGTCGGATAGTGTCAGTCCTTCAACTTTGTTCTTCAATATTTTGTTTGCTATCCTGGGTCTTTTGGCTCTCTATATGAATTTTAGAATCAGTTTGTCAATATCCACAAAATAAGTTGCTGGGATTTTGATTAGTATTGCGTTGATTTATAGATCAAATTGAGAAGAACTGACATCATGCCAGTATTTTCTTTCTATCTGTGAACATGAATATTCTCTCCCTTTTTTTAGTTCTTATTTGATTTTTTTTCTTTTTGTAGCTTTTCTCATATAGATTTTGTACATGCTTTGTTAGATTTATATGCAAGTATTTAATTTGGGAAAACTGGTATAAATGGTATTGCATTTTCATAGGTAAGCAGTTAACTTTGGGGCATTAGCCTTGCACTCTTCACTCTTGCTATGTTCACTTACTCATTACAGGAGCATTTTTGTCAATTCTGTTAAAATTCCTTCATAAATACTCATATCATCTATGCATTAAGATGGTTTTATTTTTCCCTTTCTAATTTGTATACATTTTCTTTTATTTTCTTGTCCTATGGTATTACATATAACTTAGGAAACACAGGATGACTAGAGTGGGCTTGAATTGGATATTTCCCTTTCCCAGGTTAGTTAGACTTGGAGGATATCCCAGCAGGATAGGTTCAGGTTAACTAGTTTCCCCTGAGGGCAAACTTTGTTAAGAACAGAGTGCTCTGATGTCTTTCAAAATGCTTCTTTTCTTTCACCTGTTGGAAGAAAGAGATTTTTCTGTGATAGTTACTGTGGGCGCATTGTTGAGTTTCTGGAGGCAAATCTCCCAAATCAAATATTTTGGAAGCCCCCATGTTATTGAATTCCCTTGGAGTTTTTAACTCTGTGATTTGTCTACAGTGAGCTTCTAGCAATTCATCCATTACAGTTTAGGTTTTCCTACCTAGTACTGGTTCCCTCCACAGTTAGTGGTGGGAACTCCTTGTCTCCAGCAGTCTCTCCAATCTGCAAGACCGTGGTTTTCCCTAAGTCCCCCACTCTCATACAGATCCAAGAAAGCTTGTTGACTTTTCAGTCTCTTCAGCCTTTTTTTTGTCTTAAATTTTTTTTTAATATATTTTTTTTAACTGAAGGATAATTGCTTTACAGAATTTTGTTGTTTTCTGTCAAACCTCAACATGAATCAACACTCGCTAGGGGGTTGCAACTTCCAAGGTCCTGACATATTCACTAGAAAACATTCTTCTTGGATAATTTTCTTTAAACTTTTAATTTTTCATTTTAAACATTTATTGGTCTGAATCATGCAGAAAAGAAAAAAAAATAATGTAAATAAGTAAATAATTCTCAGCCAATGTTCTCTGAGTGTCACACTTTAACAGTAGAGGTTTGTGCTTAATCTCTGCTCCAAATATGTTACCTCCCCAGTTAAAGGCTATCAATGTTTATCGAGCATAATAACTAAAAATTGCCTTGAATAAAAGCAAAGTACATTTTACCACATTTGGTAGTCCTCTCTTGCTCTTAGGGTTTTACTTTTTCCAGTTACTAGGTAAAAGACATGTCTCTAGGGAGGTATAGTAGAAGAATGTTCCTCTTTTGACTTGGGATGTCTTATTGATTCCTTCATTTTCTTCACTGTTGAGCCTATGCTTGCCAATACAGCCCCCTGTAGAGAGATTTTTTAAAATTCCCAAATGTTTTGAAGAATGCTTTAGAATGGAACTTCTGCCAGAATCTAATTAGACAGGAAACCTGGATTTGGGGAGACATTCTTTATAACTGGCTCATTTTTTCTTTATACTTATTCTCAAAAGGAATCTTAAAAATATTGTCTTCATAATTATTCCTTCTCCTTATTTTTGGCCTTTTCCATAATGGCTTAAAAATTCTTCTAAACAATAAGAACAAACATTATAAACAAACCCTTTCACAGGCTTTTTCTTCCTCACATCCTCCTTCTCTTCCTACACTCTGAATAAAACAAAGGCAAAACCTCACAAAGCAGATTTTCATGAAGCAAATGCAGAAATCATAAATCTAAAAAAATAAGGCAGGGTTAATTTTTCATGACTTATCAATACATTTAGCTTTTCAGAATGACTTTTCTATCATATCTAAGGGATGTTGATCACATAAGCAACAAGCTAGCCTGGTGGTGGAGAGACTGCTTACCATTTTGGCATTGATTTCTGCCCACAAAAATATGCAGCAAGTTACAAGTGGAATTTACCCTTTGGCCTTTGGCTCCCCCTCTTCTAAAACCAAGAAGTATTGTTTGCACTGTGAGACCAGCTTTTCCACCAGCTAAAAGTGTTTGTAGCTTATTACTAAGTGATCTTAAAACAGCTCCTGAAAATATGGAAATTCTTTTGTCAGGAGCCCAAGAAAAAAAAAATAAAGAGAGAGAGAGACCTAAAATTACCAGTTTAAAAAAGTGAAACCATTAATATTCTTCTAGATTTTTGTTTCTTTCTTGACGTTTTTCTTGGTGTTGAAATCATATTAGAAATTATGACCAGAATTATATGCATCTAAGAAGACACAGTGATTCTCAATATTCACATTCCCACTTACTCATCACTTTCTTTACTTATCTTTACTTACTGTTAAGATAACTAAAGTTTACTTATCTTTACTTTTAAATTCTTGAAATGAAGGAAAATGAGTTGTAGGTATTTGCAGAGTTTCCAAAAATAAGGTCGGTATGCTCAAATAAAAGATGTCCAGTAGTCAGGAGAGAGAGATTTGTCTTCTAAAGGAATAGAGGACATAAACTGGTATGTTACAAAAGTAAGATATGCCTAAGAAAGTACAGAAAATGAAGAACATAAAAACTGCCTGAATTTTCTTTTATGCAGATAAATATAGATAATTTTTGGATAATGCAATTATTATATTTTTAAAATATAGTCCTTATCATGTGAATGTTAGTTGTTATAGCTACTTTTATCTTTTTACATTCAAGAAACTAAAGACTAAAATAGAGAATTGTTGAAGTTAGTGCCTGAAGTTGAAAGAAAATCAAATACACCTTCGTGTCTCTCAAACCTGCCTGTTACTACTGAATGCTCAGCTCTCCATGGTAATATTAGTAAAAAATACATGTAAATAATGTTTAATGAGGAAAAAATGGCTAAAATACACAATGCAAGCGGGAAAAGAACTAAAGCTAGAAAGTGTTAAAATGCCAAATGTGATTTTCTTGGCTTAATCATCTCAGATTTCAGATTAAGAACTGAGATTTATTTAAGTCTCTTTTGTTGAGGCATAAGGATGGAGTTCTTGTCAGAAAATTGTTCACTTTTCTTGGCTGTAGTAACATTATAAATGCCATACAAATACTGTTTTTCTTCATAGCCTGCCAAAAAAAGTGGTAATAAAGAGTTAACTAAATATATCCACATCTCCAAACCATTTTAATTTTAATTTTAGAAAAAGATTGTAGTTAATTCACTTTTAAAGGCTGCAAACTTTCTTAATTGTAAGAAGTAAAAATGGAATTTATATACAAAAAAACTGTATGGTTTGCTAAGAAAGAGAGAGAAAGAGACAGAAAGAATGCACCCACTCAAAAATGATTGGTAATCACTCTCAGATCTTTTCAGAGATGAGGGTGATATTAAGAATGAGGATGAGTGCTAGTTTAATTTTATGCTCTCTAGTTTCCATAATCTCAGAGGATGTAAGGTGAAAAGAGATTGACCATATATTACTCTCTGTCGTTTAATTCTCTGGTCTGAATTTCAGTGCTGTCTTATATGTTGTAACAAGATACAAATTGCTCCCCCTTGCAATACCAGTGCTTTAATTCCAAGGGGATGCAATTCCTGGAACTGGAAGTATAAAAAAAAAAAGTATGAAACATTTTCCAAAGTGGTCCTTTCTCCAGAATGGCTGTAGTTTTAAAGGATTACAGATAAAGTACTCTTTTCCCTGGTTGGAGGTGACAAGGAAAGGTGAAAAGGGATGCATCAACAAGCAAAATACAGGTATTTAAAAAAATCAACTTTATTGGCATATGATTTACATGAAATAAACTTCACAAAGTTTAATTGTACAATTCAATGAGTTTTGAAAATGTTTACAGTTGGAAAATCCATACCACAATATGACATTGAATTTTTTCATCACCTCAATAGGTTTCATTTCCATGTGCTTCCTTGTTGCCAGCCTGCCACCGACTTCTGGCAACAACTGATCTGTTTTCTATCTTTGCCTTTTTTAGAATTTTATATAAATAGAATCACAGAGTATGCAGTCTTTTGTTTCTTTTTTTTTCATTTAGCATACAAATTTGAAGTTCATCTATACTGTCATATATATCAGTAGCTTTTTATCTTTTTGTTGTTGAGTTGTATCCTATTATATGGATTTATTTACCAATTGATAAACATTGAGTTTTTTTCTGTTAGTAATAAAGACTTTATGAACATTTGCATCCATGTCTTTGTAACAATATATAGGAATGGGATTTCTCATTCATATGGTAAATGTATATTTAACTTCATAATAAATTGCAAAATTGTTTCCTAAAATGGTTATAACCATTTTGCCTTCCTTCAAGCAATGTATTAGAGTTCTAATTGCTCCATATTCTCAACAACACTCGGTATCTGTTCAAATCTTTTGCTCACTTTTGTTTATTTTTAAAGTGAGATTGTTTGTCTTTCTGTCAGTGAATTTTAAGGCTTCACATATTCTTGATTTAAGTTTTCCTTTTTTTAATAGAGAATAAAAGTTTTTCATTTTGGGCAAAGTCCAAGGCATCAATTTTCTTCTTTTATGGATCCAAGTTTTGGAACACTATCTAAGAAACGTTAACTGTCTTTAGGTCACAAGGATTTTCTTTTCTGTTTCCTTTTTTTAGTTTTACAGATTTAGCTTTTACATTTAGCTCTATGATCCACTTCAGGTTAATTTTTGCAAATGGTGTATGGTAAGGGTAACATTTTAGTTATTTATTTTTATATAGAAATATCCAACTATTCCAGAACATTTTTCAAAAGACTATTTTTTTTCCCTTGAATTATCTTGGCATGTTTGCCAAAATCATATATATATGTGTAACTCTATATATATGTGTAACTCTATGTCTCAACTTTATATTCTATTCCATTGAGTTAAATATCTATCCTTTGGCCAATGCCACAACGTCTTGATTACTGTAGCTTTATTGTAAGTTTTGAAATAGGATAGAATTAATTCCACAACTATGTTCTTCTTTTCTAAAATTATTTTGGTCTTTGCATTTCATGTAGACTTTAGAATCAGATTATAATTTATACCACAAGTCTGACTGGATTTTGATTGAGACTGCATTGACATCTATAAACCAGTTTTTCTAGGTCTTCTTTCTTTTCTTTTGGCAATTTTTTTTTGTTTTATTTTTAGTTTTCAGTGCATAAGTATTGCACATTTCTTATTAAATGTAACCCTAAATATTGTATCTAATGACATTTAAAAAATTTAATTTGGTGTTACTAGAATTTAGAAATATCATTAGTATGTCGATCTTGTTTGTATCTTATAATTTTGCTAAACTCATTTCTTTACTGAAGAAGGAATGAAGAGGTAGGAAGATGTCAAGATTTGTTAATTCAGTATTATGCAACAATCAAAGATCTAAATTTATAGTTCAGCTCTGCCACCTTCATCATGGTAGCTTTTGACTGCAGATTTATTTTGTCATAGTCATAAAATGGCTGCAAAACCTCCAGGTATCATATTCTCACACATAGACACACAAAATGCAAAGCTTAGGTGAGAAAATACTTCTTCTGAAGCCCTTTTATAAAAGATTCAGCAAATACTCTCTTTTCCTATGGCTTATCCTTGCAATTTTGCATCCATTGCAAACCTATTCTTGGACAGCCATAGTCAAGGAGACCAGATTTACCATATAACTGGCCTTCACTAATCAAGACTCACCCACTGGGTCTGAAGAAAAGCCTAGCTCCTCTAAAGAATGTGACTACCTCACGCCCAAACAAAATCATATTCTCTTTAGGAGAGAGAATGGAGAATGACTAATGGGTAATCAGAAAGAGTTTTTCAGGCCTCTAATAATTTTAAGGATGATTTTATATGCTTTTAATCACTTGGCTACAGAACACTAAAAATAATTATTTTAAATTTGACTTACATTTATGTTCTGAAATAGGGACATGAGATAGTATTCAGTTATCAGTTCATATTCAATTATGATAGTTCTGATAGTGTTGATATGATAATATGATAATTATTGATAATATGATAGTATTTATATGACAATATGATAATTGATTGATTAATATGATAGTATTCAGGTATCAGTTCATATTCAGTTATGATAGTTCTAAATCAAATCTTGATAGACTAGTTAAAGGGACAGGAAGTCAAGTACAAAACTAGTAATTATACACAGAAGATTTTAGAAAAACCTTTACTCCTCTTTGATAAGCTATTCTATGTAAGGTTTTCTATATTTATAAACTTAAGTTTAATCTTATTTGAGTGAAACAATGGCAAAGGAAAAACCCTTTTTTGTGTTATTTTTGGATGCTATAAAATGGCAAAAATGAGTAAGAATATTTTATTTGTAATCTTAAAAAAAGAAAGATATTAATGTAACCAAAAAGAAACTGGCCAACTAACACACATGAGGAGAATATAAAATAACAAAGCACAAAATTGAAAAGTTGTTCATTGATCTCTTAAAATAGGTATTTGTATGTGAGTGGTCAAGATGCAAAAAGGCCTACTTAAATTCAAACATAAATTCAAAAAAAGCAGTGAATCAAGAATTTAGACAGTTCTTTCACTTATTTTCTTAATTAAAAAAGCACAGTATTTTTGGTATATGTGATCTAGTTCATTTAATCACTTCTCTCCTAAAATATCTTATGTCCCAAAACCTTTAATATAACACTCTAGAATTAAATGTTAAAACTTTAAATTTGAAAGTTAAGGGTATAATAGCTTTATTCACAAATTAGAGTATTTTGTGTTCAAGTGGCAATTTTTTACATTTATGTATTATAATGACTATAGAGAATTATCTTTTCTGATATCATATATATAAAATGAAATTTTAATACATATAGAAACATTGTGTGTGTGTGTGTGTGTGTGTGTGTGTGTGTGTTTGTGTATCACACTGCAGCCTCAATAAGTACCACACAGGGCATACACTCAGGCACCTAGAAAAATATCCTGAAATAATCCTGAATATTAAAATACTTCAGCTTCTTAGCATTTGGGAGGTTAGGAGGCTCTGGGAACATTCAGCCACAGGTAGCAGGGGCAAAAGCACTGGACAGTAGTCTCACCAGCTCAAGGGGAAAGGCTGGGTAAGCATGTGGACGGCATGAGTACCTAAATGCATATGTGCTGGTGGATTCTTGAACCACCTCAGTCTTTTAACCCAGTAAACACTACATGAAACATACTCCAGTGGGAAGAAATGAGGAGGGTTGAGGCCAGGGTCTCAGGACCCAAAGGTATCCAAGGCCCTTAAAAGAACTTTTAGTGCTGGGTAGAAATTATAGGAACTAGAGACTCTATTCTCAAAAAGGGAAGGTGAAGCTTAAAGGTATTGACCGGAACTCCTGGAATTAGTGGCTTTCTAGTCCTTTCTCATACTCCTAGCCATGTATAGTTTTTTTGATTTTTAGAGTAAAAGATATTTACCATTAAATAAAAATTCTAGGGGATGAAATTCTCCTTCTAAGAACAACTTGTGTATTATTATTACTCAGATTAGAGTCTGGCAAGTCAAGCACCTAGTCAGTAAGAGATGAAGACTCTAGGGATCAGATGGTGAGCAGGACAGATTTTCTCCTCTCCACTCTCCCTACCTGCACCGACTCTTCTCCTGCAGCTTTTGAATACATTTGTCTCTTGGTATTTGTGGGGGATTGAGTCCAAGAATGTCTGTGAATATCAAAATCCACAGTGCTCAAGCACCTTCTATAAAGTAGTGAGATACAGTGAATATGGCTTCCCAGGTGGCGCAGTGGTAAAGAATCTACCTGCCAATGCAGGAGACTCATGAGATACGGGTTCAACCCCTGGGTAAAGATCGCCTGGAGTAGGAAATAGCAACGCATTCCAGCATTCTTACTTGGAAAATCCCATGGACAGAGGAGCTTGGCGGGCTACAGTCCACAGGGTTGCAAAGAGTCAGACATGACTGAGCAACAGAATACAGAGAGACAGAGACTACAGTGAGCATAGTCTGCCCGCTTATCTGCAGTTGTCAACCAACTGCCCTTGGATGTCATCTTTCCACATATAGTAAGACAAATCATGCAAACACTACAAATGAAACTACAATTGAACAGCAATTCCCTTAGTTTACCAATGTCTGTCTTAGTTAACATTATGAGAATATCTTCTCCTTTCAACATCACAGTTTATTTACATCTTCACTAATTGTTCTGGCAAAAATGCAGAATGATTTTTCCAATTGCCTATTTGAAGTGATGGATGTTTTTTGACTATCCTACTCTCTTCTTTGTGGTGGTGGTGGTTTAGTCACTAAGTCATGTTCAACTTTTGCGACTGTCACCTACCAGGCTCCTTTGTCAGTGGGATTCTCCAGGCAAGGATACTGGACTGGGTTGCTATTTCCTTCTCCAGGGAATCTTCCCAACCCAGGAATTGAACGCAGGTCTCCTGCTTGCCGGCAGATTCTTTGCCAACTGAGCTACGAGGGAAGCCCTCCATTCTGTTTGGAACTCTTAATTCCCTTAGCTTCTGGGTCTCCATTTATTCTCTTTTTGGCTTTAGATTTCTGATTACTTGTTTCAGACTTTGTTTTCCTGTTCTTTACCTGTATGCTTGTGCTCTTGATTTTGTACACCCAGACCAGATATCTTTTGTTTGCTCTTGTGCCTATTGGACATCCATAACTGGAAATCTTACTAGCGTCTGAAACTCAAATGTCCTTTAAAATATAGGTAAATTTAAAAAAATGAATTTACTATATAATTTCTAACTCCAAGCCTCCTCCTTCCTTTTGAGACTAATATGTGTTAATGATAGCACTCATTTGCCCAAAACTGAATATGGGAGACCAATATGTGTTAATGACAGAATTCATTTGCCCAAAACTCATTTACCTCACCCCATTCATTTGTTCAACCATCAAATCTAACAGAAGTAGGCTTTTAGAGTAATGGTTTTAATGTAAATGTTGTATGTGTACTGCTTTTGTTGAAATCTTGGCTCTATTATTACTAGGTCTGCATCTTTTGCAAGTTACTTCACCTGTCTATTCTGCTCTCCTTTTCCCTAATGTAGGGATGATAATGCATGGAAAAGTCATGTAAACACAGATACCAATCTGATAATATAAATTAGCTAAGAAGGTGGAAATGTAGGGAGGGTGATGGAGAGTGTTATTAGCTTTTTCTTGATATATACTTTTTCAATACTTGAAAAGAGAATGTATTGTTTTGTAACTTAAGCAATTAATGAAGAAAAATTAAAAACAAAATTATTTAATAAAGGTCTAAATCCAACAGTCATCATTTTGAGTGGTGATGATCAGAGATATCATGCTCTCCTAATTTCCTGATTACTGATAGTCATTATCAATAACAAGTGCTTCTTAAATCTCATTGATATATATTGCTCATTTGTCTTTATCTTGGTTTTTCCTGTAGTCAGGAACAGCTTAGCAGTGTAAAGAATCTTTGAGATGTGCCTGAAGCATTCTAATTGCTAAATATGTTGTTGTTTATTCTCTAAGTAGTGTCCGACTGTTTTGTGACCTGATGAACTGTAGCCTGCCAAGCTCCTCTGTCCATGGGATTTCCCAGGTAAGAATACTGGAGTGGGTTGCCATTTCCTTCTACAGGGGATCTCCCTTACCCAGGGATCTAACCTGTGTCTCCTGCATTGCAGGTGGATTCTTTACCGCTAAGTCACCGGGAAAGTCCCTCTTGCTAAACATAGAATTAAAATTCCTCCGCTAATTTTGTTTTCAGAGAATTCCTTGAAATATGTGATATGCAGAAATCCTCAGAATAGAGGATATATTTTTAATGTTTTAATCATTTTGGATTCTGTCTTTAAACATATGTATTCTTGATTTTGCACAGCATATATAACTGAATATTATCAAATGAAAATAACACATCCACAAAGAGAAGTACAAATATTAATGACAATTATAATAGCTCAACTGAATGAATGAAATAACATGATTACCCATAGTGAATTTTTTTCTGCCAATAATGTTTATCATATTTAAATGAAACTTTATTCTGTTTTGACCCTTTTTATAGCTTTATTACAGAAAATGTTAGCCTATATTAACTACTTACTGGATAAATACAGGAAAACTGCTTGTCACTTATCGGTTTATCCATTGTCATCTCAATGGATGAGTGGTCTGATTTCAAAGTGACAGCTGGTGGTGTCTCTTCCTGATACATGCTAATCCAGTTTTTATTATGGAAAAACTGCCTGTGCTTTCAGACAGCGAAAGGGAGTTACTAAATGTAATCACTAAGGAGGAACCTTGGGATCACAAACATAAAAGACTAAAATGAACAGTTTTCTCATTACAGAATGGTTTCCTGATTAAATACAGATTAAGGGTAGGGAGAAATCATTTAGAGACCTAAATAGCATTCTCCATTGTGTGTATGCACACAGACTCTCAGGTACACCCACTGTCAAGTGGATGTGGCTACAGAAGTTAGATGCACATAATATAGGTGTAGCATTGCTGTAGCATGGTATGTAATGGTACAAACCATCATAGTGTTAACTCTCTCTTAATACAGTCATTAAACAACTTAAGAATTATGAATCAATTCCCATTTTTAGGCTGCATTTTTTTGGATTAGAAGCATAAAATAAATTACTGTCATTTAAACAAAGTTTGAATTTTTAGATAGATCACTGCTGTGGTTTCATTGTATTACTCTAGTATAGATTGACTTGTATCAGAAAAATGGAGGAATACCCACAGTCTTTTTCCTGCACAGGAAATGAAAAACTAAGAAAAAGCTATCAAAAAGGACTTAGTCACTAGGGCATCATAGCTGCATGACAGAGTCACCAGAAATGAGGGCACTTAGTGTGTATAGAGGCATACCTGCCTCATATTCTACTTTGGAATCTTGATGCCATTTGTACTCTATAATAAACAGCTCTTTCGAATTTTAACTCCTAGCTGTCAATTGAAAAGGCCACCTAACTATTTCATTATGCTCTAATTAATAATACACTTCAATAAAAATAACTTCCTTACTCCATAATTTATCAGTGTGTTGAATATCTTGCCCACGACTTATTGCCAGAATAAAATAAATATCCTATTTGTGAGAGAATAGGGAGGTTGTTTAGTTGACAGAAGAAGAGATGGAGAGTTAGACCTAAAAGCAATGAACCTCTTTGTTCAATCTCTGTAGTTGTTGCTTCAATTAGTTTGAACTTCAAATCACAAATACAAATAACTGTGCTGGAGTTAGGCAGTTATGCCCACAGATAACTAGGTTGCCAGCACAATTAGCCATCTCACCTCATTTTGAAATTACAAGTGACTCCAACTTATATATCCTTGGTAAAATTAGTGCCCACACACAATTCTGGGTGCAGAATTTGGCACAAATAGCACAAGTCAAAGGTCTAGTGGAAACGTTTTTCAAAATCTAGCTATCAGTGTTAACAAACTCTTTTTTTAGCCAGTCTGTGAATTCAGAAAGTGCAAATAATCATACTCAGAAACACATACTGTTTCTAGAAAGTAAAATTATTTCTACTCCTGCCTATAAGGGATGTCTTAGTCTGTTTGGGCTAAAATAACAAAATACCAGAGACTGGGTGATTTATAAACAACAGAAATTTATTTCTTACAGTTTTAATGACTGGAAAGTCTGAGATCAAAGTACTGGCAGATTCTGTGTCTAGTGAGGACTCACTTTCTTGTTCATTGATGGCACTTTCTCATTGTGTCCTCTCATCCTGAAGGGGCTAGCTAGCTGTCTGGAGCTAGCTCTCTCTTTTATAAGGGCACTAATTCCAATGTCTTATGACCTAATAATATCCCAAAGGCTCCATATACTTCTACCATCATATCAAGGGTTAGGATTTCAACCTATGAATTTTGGGGTGAAGGGGGACACAAACATGCAGCTCGTAGCAGAAGGTGGGAGATTATTACTCAAAGTTCACAGAAGTCATAGTCCCTCAAATGGTAGACACAGGACTCACTAAATTGGGTATTTCTTTTGTATATATGATGCCTTTTCATCACTCAGAACTAAGGATAGCCTTCAGAGACCCCTAAGACAATGCTCTATAACCAAAACCATTACATGCTTTTTGAATGTTGCCACTTTAACCAATCTATTAGTATAAAGAAAACTGGCAACAAGAATCCCTACCCATGATGATACTGAGAAGCTTTGTTGCTGTTCATAAAATGTACTTTTTTATATATAATTCTTTTAGAAATAATGGTATTTGGCATTAATGTATGTTTACATTCTGCAGTGGTATAAACAGAGATCAGAACTCTTAAATACTATTGTTGGAAATAGAGGAAGGAGAAAACACATAATATGCACAAAACTTGTACCGACTGCTCCACATTGATTCAATTTTGCTACAGTGAAAGACACCTGAAAGTTAATGATTCTATTTCAAGAATGTTGATACTATACTCAGGGTAATAATTTATAAGACAATAAAACATAAAAATCGTTGCTTCCCAAATGCCCCACATTTTAATTTTTAGTTAATTTATTTTTATTGAGGTGTAGTTGGTTTACTATATTATGTTAGTTTCAAGTATACAGCATAGTGATACAAATTTTTATAGATTATACTCCATTTATAGTTATTATAAAATATTGGCTGTATTCCCTGTGCTGTACAATGTATCATTGTAGCATATTTTATATGTAATAGTTTGTACCTCTTAATCCTCTACAGCTGTATTGCCCCAGCCACTGGTAATCATTAGTTTGTTCTGTATATGTGCCTGCTTCTTTTTTTGAGATACATGCTAGTTTTTTTTTTTTAATCTTTTTAGATTCCATTTGTAAGTCATAACGTATGGTCTTCAGCTTTCTCTGTCTGATTTATTTCACCAAGTTTAATATTTTCCCCTGGTGGCTCAGATGGTAAAGCATCTGCCTACAATGTGGGAGACCCCGGGTTTGATCCCTGGGTTGGGAAGATCCTCTGGAGAAGGAAATGGCAACCAACTCCAGTATTCTGCCTGGAAAATCCCACGGAAGGAGGAGCATGGTAGGCTATACAGTCCATGGGGTCGCAAAGAGTCGGACACGACTGAGCGACTTCACTTTCACTTTAATATTTTTCAGGTTTACCTGTGTTGTCGCAAATGGTACAATTTCATTCTATTTTTATTCATATATACACATATGTCACATCTTCTTTATCCATTCACCGATTGATGGACTCAGGTTATTTCTATATTTTGACTATTGTAAATACTATACTGTGAACATTGGGATGCATGTATCTTTTCAAATCAGTGCTTCTATTTTCTTTGGATATATTTCCAGGAATGCAATTACTGTCACGTGTGGTAGTTCTATTTCTAGTTTTTTTGAGGAGCCTTCATATTGCTTTCCATAGCCACTGCACCAGTTTGCATTCCCACCAACACTGGTTCCCCTTTCTCCACGTCTTCACTTACATTTATTATGTATGGTCTTTTTGATGACAGCCATTCTGAAAGGTGTCAGGTGATATCTCATTGTGGTTTTAATTTTCATTTTTCTGATGATTAGCTATGTTGAGCATCTTTTCATGTGCTTGTTGACCATTTGAACGCCTTTGGAAAAATGTCTACTCAGGTCATCTATTCATTTATTAATTGCCAAAAGCCCCATGAATTTGTTCTAAAGTTTGTAGAGTATTGTCAAAGTAACCAAATTAGGTGGCACAATAAAGAATGTGTAAGAATTAAAATTATAGTTTGAAAACAGGGCTGAGAAAAATCAATGACAGAATTGCTGAAATAAAAAGCTAATATAAAAGATAAAAATAATAATTTACAGAGATTAAAATATCCCTGCATCTCTCAGTCATATAGGAAATATCTTATTTTGTTTAGATAGGCTGGTCTGACTTCATATGGACGTTACCCACAATTTTGGACAGAGAGTCAGAAGACTGTCTCTAGAGCAAGCTACTAATGACTTCATGGATCTCAGTTTCCTCATTGGTGAAATAAGTTGTATAATAACCATTTTTTCTTTCATTCATTCTTATTCACAGTGTGAATGAGATAATATAAATAAATCAGTTTGTAATTTGCCATTTATTCGATATTTTTACTGTTGACACATTATCATTGTCTTGAATGTAAGCCTATAGAAGTTGGACTGTGCCAGCTAATAGTGAAGTGAAAGTCACTCAGTCATGTCCGACTCTTTGTGATCCCATGGACTACACAGTTCATGGAATTCTCGAGGCCAGAATACTGGAGTGGATAGCCTTTCCATTCTCTAGGGGATCTTCCCAACCCAGGGATTGAACCCAGGTCTCCTGCATTAAAGGTGGATTCTGAGCCACAAGGGAAGCCTGTTAATAAAAGTCTTTGAAATCCAAGCAAAAACTCATTAACTTTCTGGGATGTTCTAAATAGAAATTCATTTTTAATACTGTTAAAAATGTTGTTATACATTTCTACTGTGTGTCTTGTCATAACTTGAAACTCAAATGTCAAGCTCCTCTGTCCATGGGATTTCCCAGGCAAGAATACTGGAGTGGGTTGCCGTTTCCTAATCCAGAGGATCTTCCCGATTGAACCCACGGATTCTTCCAGGGATTGAACCCTTGTTTCCTGTGTCTCCTGCATTGGCAAATGGGTTTTTTACCACTGGGCCACCTGGGAAGCCCTTAGGGGCAGCCTTCAATCAGTAAAGGGTAAGAGTGGCTGGATACATGCCCCAGCCTTCCCAGCTCTCTATGGGATAATTATGAGATATGTTCCACACGATTTCTCACAGAGTCCTAGTGATGTTGAGCCCCAGTTGCTCATAGAGATAATCTACTCATGAATGCAATATTAATACTTTTCTCCCTTCCCTGTGCCACGTCCTTCCTCCTTCACTTGTGCTTCTCTAGATTTCTTCTAAATAAACTACCAAGACTTAGTCTCATCATTTGTTTTTGGAGAAGGCCAAACTAAGACAGCATACTTTTACAGTTTAGTATCTCTCATCTTCTTTATAAGTTAGCTCAACAATCTTCCATAGTTCCCATGTATACAAGGGAAAATATAAACTCTTGGCTTTGGAAATTAAGACTCATTACAATATGTCATTTTATATTTATCCTGTCTCCATTTTCTCCTGTAAAACCAAGTGGTTTACTCATTATTTTAAAAATGTAGCAAGCATATTATTTCCCATGCCATTTTTTCATTTTTTCACATCACTGTGTCTGTCTAGGACGCTAGCCCATTTATTTTCTTTTAAATTATACTGTTTCTCCAAAGCTCATTTCTGTGAATTTTCCCACACTACACAAATCAGCATCTGAAGTCTGTGATGTGACTGTTTTCCCTCTTTTTGACTCCTGTCGTAACTACCTTATAAAGTCCTTCACAATCCTCATGTCCTGTGCTTAGTGCTATTGGGAGAGAAGCTCTATGTTTAGGTTTTTATAGCTATAATGCCTATTCATTACAGAAAATCAGCATATCTTGAAAAGAGAAACAAAACTAATTTTTTGTCATGCTGTTTAGAAATGGCCAAAGTCAAGATTTGAAATATTTCGTTCTAGTCTTTCTATATGCTTGTTTTACTTAAAGTATATATACATGATTCTATATAATATGCATATATAAAGTTATATATACAATATATATTTAGTTAATTTATATTTAATGATCCTAACATTTATTGTGAAGATATGCTTTGTGCTAGGTATTATAGCAAGTGTTTTATATATGATATGCTATACAGCAATGTGAAGGATACTGTTTATGTATGAGGAATCTGAAAATTAAAGAGTTTATATAATTCTTCTGTTCAAATACTATTAAGTGCTTATGTTGGGATTCAGACCTATGTCTGTCTGGTTGAAATTTTTACACTTCTAATCACTAAAACCTACTACCATTTTCACCTTCATGTTATGTCTCAGGATTTTGGTATATAGAAATGGATGAAACTTTCAGTGATGATACCCTGCTATTTTTTTGAGCTCCAAAATCACTGCTGATGGTGATTGCAGCCATGAAATTAAAAGACACTTACTCCTTGGAAGGAAGGTTATGACCAACCTAGATAGCATATTGAAAAGCAGAGACATTACTTTGCCAACAAAGGTCCGTCTACTCAAGGCTATTGTTTTTCCAGTGGTCATGCAGGGATGTGAGAGCTAGACGGTGAAGAAAGCTGAGCGCCGAAGAATTGATGCTTTTGAACTGTGGTGTTGGAGAAGACTCTTGAGAGTCCTTTGGACTGCAAGGAGATCCAACCAGTCCATCCTAAAGGAGATCAGTCCTGGGTGTTCATTGGAAGGACTGATGTTGAAGCTGAAACTCCAATACTTTGGCCACCTCATGTGAAGAGTTGACTCATTGGAAAAGACCCTAATGCTGGGAAGGATTGGGGGCAGGAGGAGAAGGGGACGACAGGGAATTGATATGACCACTAGGAGGTTTTGCAGCTCCTCACACAGTCAGAGATGGTCCTACACCTCACCCAGTTAACCTTTCACACCTGTGCAGCAGGAGACCTGCAGCAGCAATGTCCACTGCTTCATTGTTTGTATTAATAGATGTCCAGACTGTGAAGAACGGGAAAATAAAACATGTTATCGTTACATAGTAAAATAAGCTGTAGTCAAAATGAATGAAGTCATGTGTGTCTCAGAAACATCATCTAGACATAAAGTTTCCAAATGGTACATTTAATATTGTACTATTAGTACAATATTTGTCTCTCATATAGTACAATATTTGTTTCTCTAATAGTACAATATATCCTCTCTCAGAGGATGAGATGGTTGGATGGCATCACCGACTCGATGGACATGGGTTTGGATAGACTCCGGGAGTTGGTGATGGACAAGGAGGCCTGGCGTGCTGCGATTCATGGGGTCGCAAAGAGTTGGATACGACTGAGTGACTGAACTGAACTAAACTGAATTGACCCTGTTAATGTAGCTCTCCTATTTGCTATGTATGTATGTATCGGTCTATCATATATCTATATATCATCTGTTTTTATCTGTCTTCATCATCATCATCATTAATCTATCTGTATTAAGTAATGAAAACCTATGAATCTATCACCCAGCTTGGAATTTAACAAAAATCCTTACCTGTAAGCTCTTTCTCATCTTAAAAGCTTGAATCTCATATGTATAAGTACTTGGCTTTTCTTTTTATGCGTGTTTGTTTCATTTGTGTGATGTGGTATGTTTGTGCTATGTTTTGTTGTTATTCATTCGCTAAGTCATGTCCCACTCTTTGCCACCCCATGGACTGAAGCACACCAAGCTTCTCTGTCCTTCACTATCTCCTAGAGTCTGCTGAAATTCATGTCCATTGAGTTGGTGATGCTAACAATCTCATCCTCTGCCACCCTCTTCTCCTTTTGCCTTCGATCTTTCCCAGCATCAGGGTCTTTTCTAACGAGTCAGCTAGGGTATCATGCTGTGTGCTGTGCTTAGTTCATCTGTGTCTGACTGCAACCCCATGGACTATAGTCTGCCAGGCTCCCCTGTCCATGGGGATTCTTCTGGCAAGTATACTGGAGTGGGTAGCCATGCCTTTTTCTGGGGGATATTCCCAACCCAGGGATTGAACCTAGGTCTCCCACATTGCAGGCAGATTCTTTACCTTCTGAGCCACAGGGAAGCCCAGGGTATCATGCTGAACCTAATCATTTAAGGCTTCTTTTCTTGCATAATAGGTGCTCAAATTCAACTATATTGTTACCTGTCACTGTAGTTAAGTCATTTTGACTTCTATATATAATCTAGAAAGAGAATATGGGGCTTCCCACAGGGCACTAGTGGTAAAGAACCTGCCTACAAATGCAGGAGACATAACAGATGCTTTTTCCATCCCTGGGTCAGGAAGATCCCCTGGAGGAAGGCATAGCAACTCACTCCAGTGTTCTTGCCTGAGAATCCAATGGTCAGAGGAGCCTTGTGGGCAGGCTACAGTTTATAGGGTCCCAAAGAGTCCAACATGACTGAAGTGACTTAGTATGCAGCACATATGAGAATATACAAATTTATATATTCATTCTCCTCTTATGAATATTTAGACAGCTAAGATTTTGCTATTGTGAACAATGCTTCCATGATCTCGTGCATGTCTTTTCTTCTCGTCTTTATTTATAATTCTGAATGCATTTTAGAATCTTTTATCTCATAACACATACATTTGTCATCTAATTAAGTCAGTTCTAAATTTTTTACAGTAAACTGCTACCTGATAGTTTATTGCATATTTCACTTAAGAGCTCCCAGTGTTTTAATTTGTGGGTAATTCTAATTTTCTTCTGTTACCTTTCTACTTAGTTTTTCATGTGTAAGAAGATCCAGTTATGATCTATATGAATTACTGGAATTAAGATGGAGACTACAAATAATACATTTGCTAAGATTATATTCTATGAGTATATGATATGATATAAATGCTGCTACTGCTAAGTCACTTCAGTCGTGTCCCACTCTGTGCGACCCCACAGACGGCAGCCCACCAGGCTCCCCTGTCCCTGATAGGGTGTCAAATGCACAAAAGTTAGAATATGCTCTTGTCACATGTTACCTATGACACCTAATTCAATGCAGTTGTAATTTTTTGCCTTTAATAAAATGTAGGTTAATTCAGTTCTGAGACGAAAAAAGTCTTATTGATACAGCATTTGATAGAACTCAAGCTTCCTCAAGCAAAATCATACAATTTGTGAGTCTGAAATATTTCAAAGTTGTCTAGGGTAGAACTGATTTAAATGTTTATTTGACTTAAGACCTACGTATGCATGTTGTAAAAAGGAGATATAATTAACTTAATTTAGAATCAAATAAAGTGAAATACACAGGGCCATGAATAAAAGGCTTTTTGCTGCGGTTGAGAGCCCTAGCTCTTCATCTCATCTCATTGAATCACCTTCATCTCGCAACACCTTTTGGTATTTACAGGCATATCAGAGAGAATTAACAAGGTGTTCTACGTTCTTGACACCTTGAGCCCTATAGCCATCGTTCTTGTCTAAGTTGAACTGCCCCATCAGTCTGAGACAATTTTTAATGACATAATGTGTTAGTTGCTCAGTTGCGTCTGACTCTTTGCGACAACATGGACTCTTCTGTCCGTGGAACTCTGCAGGCAAGAAGACCGGAGGGGGTTGCCATCTCCTTCTCCAATGATATAATACTTACCATAAAATTATACCTCTCCTTAGAGATAGTTCATCCTTTTTAATTGCCACTATTCAGAACTGGAGGGATGTTTATTTCTTACAATTTACTAGAGATTGTGTGGACATAATACCAAAATGAAGAAAAATGAAGAGGGTCAGAACAAAAATATGAATCTCCTTTACAGTTTTCTTAGGGGCACCTTGGGATTAGTTTTAGATTGCTGTCTAACTATCTGGGCAAAGGCCCTATGGTGGTTAAAAACTCATATATCCTTTACTTATCCCCTAGTTACAGAATTAGTCTTGCTCCTATTTATAGAATTAGGCTTTATAATATCTGGAAACTTTTCCTTGAATAAGTGGTAGCTGTTAATTTTATATTATATAAAAAATTCAGAGATAAACTACAAAGATATGACACAACTAACATACATTGTATTCAAACCACTTAATATCAGAATTCTTATAAATCTAAAAATTGTCTGCTAAAGAGGCAAGCTGTTTAAAATCTGCTGCTATGTAATGAAACATATAATTATATATGAATAAAAAGCATAGAGCATTACAGCAATGTGTATGCTTTGCATCCACCTTTTCTTCTATTAAAATATAAAGTGTAGATTTTTGTGTTAAAAAGGAATTTTAGGTTTCCATAGAAATAATTTTAAAATAAAAAATTTTAGGATTTTACAATGTAGAAAAAATTGGGTAAGTAGAAAATAGAAACGTTACAATAATAACATTCAATGTGCCATGTAAAAAATTTGAATAAATTAGTTACTGATATGATTCCAAATATTACATTTGGTTGTCAACATAAAACATCTCTTTGCACAGTTACAGTTTTGCTGAGAAATAAGAATTCAACTATACAAACTCAGTTTACAAAAATACAAGAATAAAATTATTAGCATAAATAAAACTAGCAGCAATATGTCACATAATTAGAGGTTTGAAAACTGAAGAATTTTTTCAGAGTCTGAAGCAGTTTTTTTTAATTTAGAATTATTAAATATAGGAGCAATTTTATATGATCTAAATTTAATATGAAACAAGTTAACTGAAAAGTTATGTAACCCATATCATTGTTTTCAATGAAAAAAATTCTCAATATTTTGAAACAAAATTGAAAATTTTTAAAGTGAGTTTAAGTATGATAATATTAGAAAGTGAGAAATTGAGACAGGGAACCCCTTCATTGTTCATACAACTCCAGATACGCACACATGTTGTTACTATTTTGGTGAGCAATTATGCCATTTCAACTATTACTAATAAAATTCTCATTTGGTGGATTTAAGTCAACACCTTAATATTATTTGAGCATAATTTTTGTGGCATATTACAAAATGGTTTTAGGCTAGATTTTGGTAGAAAATAGTCAGAGCCCATTTGGCTGCTACTTTTCTTGGATGAGAAAAAAAATAAAAGCTTTATCTTAATTAAAGTTTAATTAAGGATCACGTTTGGCAGTACTTTTCACACCGATCTACACCAGCAGATTTTCTAGGGCTTAACTTTATCGTGCAGAAAATCCTCTTTTATTACTCCCAACCTGTTGTAAAAGCTGTTGGCACAGAGAAGTGGTTGCTTCATTCAGACGCCTTGTTTGCCACTGGAAATATCCCAAATCTCTAGAGATAGCACCGCAGTGGTTCAATTTAATATCTGTCCTATCACTACAAGACTCCAACTCATTATTAATGATACTATTCATTAATTTCTTGTTGGGCTGATGTTGTTATTTATTAAAATATTAAAGAATGCCCCCGGGACACATGCATAATGAGGGACACCTCAGTTTCTTGAGCATGAACAGTACCGGCTGAAGGAATGAATGAACACACTACATAGTTACCCACCCTGCGCTGCACCATTCCTCCCTCATTAGTCCTGCTACATCTCTGAGTGACACTGTAAATTCATTTTGTGCTCTGTCCAATCAGAGCTTAATACAAATGCGGGGCCCTTTTTTTTAATAATGAGCCATTCCTATGCAAAATGAATTGACTAGTGTCTAACTCATCTAATCTGCCTGTATTTTGGGGAAGAACTAAATTGCTTGAATTTATATAGGAGATAAATAAAAGCTGACATATTTTTTTTTTCTTTTCAGTCTTGCATTAGGAAAATTTCAACATAATAAATTCTCCATCTTAAGAACCTGCCACCTTAGTTAACTAAATCCCAGCATGACATTTAAACATGTGATCGTCGTATTTAAAAAAGCCTAAACAAGCAGTTTGTACACGGCAGTGGTCATTTGATGTGTGTTTGCACATGCATTCAGGTGCAGCCTACAGAAATTCTAAGAATGCTTGATGTATTTGCTCACCTTTTCAATACATGAGTATTTGAAGACATCCTTCGAGTGTACTGAAATGTATATGATCATATAAAAGAGAAAATATGTGACATTTGCAATTATTTTCAACTATTTAGGGAATAGATAATTTTAAAATATTTTTTCTTAGAGAAGAAAAGTCCTATTATTTGATTCTCTTGCTGGTGACTGAATGTACAAAGTGAAATTTGCATAACAATTGAGGTAGCATCTGAAGGTAAAGTTTTAATTTGTTCTATATGGTTGTTATTTTCTCTCCCGTGCAAATAATTACTTTAGTGAAGAAATACCACAGTGTTTTGAGGGGATTAACTGGGCATAATTGCAGCCTGTTTTGATCCCTCTTTTAATAATGGATTCTTTCAATCTATATCTAGTAGACCAGCTTTGGAGGAACAATTTAAAAGCTTTATAGATGCCTGTGCAAACATTATACTGTGAATTTATACCTGTTTGTTTATGAGCAAAAAAATTTTAAAAAGAGGTATTGTATTTATTGTATTTGGATGACTACATCAAGGGTTCATACAACAAACCTTAATCTATCTTTGCCTAAAACAATGAATTACGATTGTTTAAATCGCACCCAATACTTTATATTTCAATATGCATTCTTTCTAGATTATATTCTGTGCAAAGTGACATTTATTGCATGTTTTATTTTGAAATACAAGCTCATTTCATGAAATAATTTTTCCTGGCCCGTGTTAAGTGCTCAAAAAATCATTCACAAAAAAAAAAGTATGCTAGATAGGCTGCAAAACATTTTGTCTAAATTTGCAAGTCTTGAACTATTAGTGACCTGATTTTAACAATGCAGCATGTTTGCTTCACAGTAGTGACTTAGAAATGTACTGATTTTTTTTTTTTTTTTTTTTTTTTTTTATTTTTTTATTTTTTTTACTGATTTTTAAGACATATTTTCTTCCAAGTCCTGAGTAAGGTAAATTATGTCTTCACATTTTTATTTATCAGTATTGGCTACATTTAGGAAGGACTAAGGAGTCTATTTTCTCCAAAGTAACAGGAACCATGATGATCAAATGCTATTAGGTTCTCATAACTACATAAAAATGATTTAATAAAACTTCAATCCTGAAAAAAGAGCAATGAGACATTTTTCTTAATCATATTAAAGAAAAGATAGAGTTTGGAAAAATGAAGATTAGGAGGAGCAAGGACTAGATTTTATGAAAATCATGACAGTGCAAGAATGAAGAGATGCCAATTTGAAAAAATAAAAAAAGAAAGAGATGATGATTATGATGATTATTTTACAAAATCCCTGAAAACTAAAACTAAGGTTCTTTTAGAAGAATTTTAATGTCAAAACAAATAATAAATTAGAAAAAATGTTTATTACTGTAATTCCTCTTAGGACATGAGCTGCATTTTTTTTTTGAAAAAATACTTTCATATAGTCTCTTAAAGTGGAGAGTAAAACAAAGAGGGCCTCAGATTAAGGGAAAAATATTTAAGCTATCAGAGTTGAGAGTGGAGACTAGCAGGGAAGGAGAAGATGTGGTTTTCCGGGGAGATGGGGGAAGGGAGCCAATGGGAAAACACCACTGTTAGAAAGAGGGGCTACAGGATGAGTATGCTGTGTGCCCTTTCAAAGTAAGTCAAACTTAAAATTACCAAATGTTTGGTGAAAGATGAATTTTGAAGCAGGAATCAGTGAAAAGCTTGGCTTCAGACAAAGGTGGGCATCCCTTGTGGCTCAGCTATGCCTGCAATGCGGGAGACCTGGGTTCAATCCCTGGGTTGGGAAGGTCCCCTGGAGAAGGGAAAGGCCACCCACTCCAGTATTCTGGCCTGGAGAATTCCATGGACTGTATAGTCCATGGGGTCTCACAAAGTGTCAGGCATTACTGAGTGACTTTCACTTTCACTTTCAGACAAAGGTATAATAGTTTATGTAGATATGGAAATGCTGAAATAGAGAAAAACCATGGTACTGGAAGTTGGAATACAAGTAATACACTATTTTGTGGATAGAAACCCAACAACAGGGTAACACACAAATTTCTACAGATGGAGTTAGAAGGATCCAGTCCCATAGATATTTTTTAGCCCAACAAGCCATCTTATCTACAAATAATGAAAAATACATTAGGAAGTTAAATGGCATAACTAGTTGCATACTAGTTGGTGTAATTTCCACTCACCATGTTTGTATAGGATGGTTATAAGCTTGTAATGTTAAGAAGTGGTATAGAATTAAATTCTATGGTGCAGAAGGTCTGAAGTAAAATTATGTATTAAATTATATATGATTGGAAACATAGTTTTGGGCAGCACAGTTTCAGAAATATTGAAATGGGTTAGCTTCACAGGAAGTAGTTAGACATTAAGATTTCCTTGGATTTTCCATATATTTCCTTGAATTATCATCAGAGAAAAGTATTTTATGTGCTGACCAGTGGTACGACATTTTTAGATTCTTATGACACTTTGATTACTTTATACGAGAAAATATTCATTTTTTGTACCATACATTTAAAATTTTAGAAAGATTAAATAAAGGTAACACTCAGACCACCTGACCTGTCTCTTGAGAAACATGTATGCAGGTCAGGAAGCAACAGTTAGAACTGGACATGGAACAACAGACTGGTTCCAAATAGGAAAAGGAGTACATCAAGGCTGTATATTGTCACCCTGCTTATTTAACTTATATGCAGAGTACATCCTGAGAAACACTGGGCTGGAAGAAGCACAAGCTGGAATAAAGACTGCCGGGAGAAATATCAATAATCTCAGATATGCGGATGACACCACCCTTATGGCAGAAAGTGAAGAAGAACTAAAGAGCCTCTTGATGAAAGTGAAAGAGGAGAGCTTAAAGCTCAACATTCAGAAAACTAAGATCATGGCATCCGGTCCCATCACTTCATGGCAAATAGATGGGGAAACAGTGGTGGACTTTATTTTTAGGGGCTCCAGAATCACTGCAGATGGTGATTGCAGCCATGAAATAAAAAGACCCTTACTCCTTGGAAGGAAAGTTATGACCAATCTAGACAGCATATTAAAAAGCAGAGACGTTACTTTGTCAACAAAGGTCCATCTAGTCAAGGCTATGGTTTTTCCAGTAGTCATGTATGGATGTGAGAGTTGGACTATAAAGAAAACTGAGTGCCGAAGAATTGATGCTTTTGAACTGTGGTGTTGGAGAAGACTCTTGAGAGTCCCTTGGACTGCAAGGAGATCCAACCAGTCCATCCTAAAGGAGATCAGTCCTGGGTGTTCATTGGAAGGACTGATGTTGAAGCTGAAAATCCAATACTTTGGCCGCCTCATGTAAAGAGTTGACTCATTAGAAAAGACCCTGATACTGGGAAGGATTGGGGGCAGGAGGAGAAGGGAACGACAGAGGATGAGATGGCTGGATGACATCACCGACTTGATGGACATGAGTTTGGGTAAACTCTGGGAGTTGGTGATGGACAGGGAGGCCTGGTGTGCTGTGATTCATGGAGTTGCAAGGAGTCGGACACACGACTGAGGGACTGAACTAACAATAAGCTATGAGAAAAAGTAATATAATTTCTCTCTGAGATTACCTTTAAAATTCTAAATTAAAGTATCTACTTAGTGGCATATCATCATCACTAAATGACTGTAGTTGCATTTTGAGAATGATGTCTTAGAGTTTAAAAGGTGAAATATCTTGATGTTTCTTTTGCAGTGCAAACTTAATCCTTTGGATTAAGAAGCAAGAGTGTAATATACTGTTCTTTTTTTTTAAGTTATTCTTGTTAATTATTTCTATAGAGTCAATTTGCATATAAAATATAAAAATATATTGTAAAAAGTGAATATTTCACATGCCATTATTTTATATTATGTTTTATAGGGTCCAAATAGACTATATTGACCTTCAATATAGTCAGATCAAATTGTGAACTTATTTGTGACAATAAGTGAACTTATTTGACAGATCAAATTGTAAACTTTCTTTTCATCTCACTTAGTCATATCATATTTGACAACCAATCATTATTATTTTATTATCTTTCAAATACTAAGTTAATATCTGTATTCTTCAAGATGCTTTGTGGGAAATAGAAATTTAAAACAAAGTGTACTTTAGAAAAAATTTCTTTTCTGTTTTGAGTCATATGTTTGATTTTTCAATTGCCAGGATGTTAAACTTAATAAGGGAATCTATTTTTCCTGGAAAGTTCTTCCAGTGCACATTTAGAAATGAGTTATTTTTGCATTATATTTTATACAGAATTTCTATCCAAAAAAACTGAGAGTTTTAAAAAACTTTGGTGAAAATTGTTATTTAAAACTTCTGATTGAAAAAGGAAACTTGCATAATTCTCCCCTCAAAAAGAGAAGAAATGTTAAATTCTACTTTAGCTGAACTTTTTCTTGAGATTGAATCAATTGATAATTTAATGAAAATTTAAAAGAAAATTTTAATTTTTAAATAAAATTAAAAAAAAAAACCTGTAGTCTCAGACATATGGGAAAAGATTTTATTCTTTGGAATAGAGGATGAAGATTGAAAATTTTGTGCTTAGGGAAAAAAACCTTTAGTTTGACCTGAATGAAAGTGATCATTCATCAATAATTTAGCAATTTTAGGGAATGAAGTTTTTTTTTTTTTAATATATATGTATACATATAGACACAAACATATACACAAATGTTAGAAAAGAAAGTAAATATCATGCTACTTTTCCAGTTTTATAAGAAAATCAAGATTTTACTTACAATAATTCTGAAATTTTGTCTGCCAGTATCCCCCAGTCTGTAGCTATTCAACAAGTCCTCTTTACTATAGTAAATTTAGCTATACTTCTCATCCATTTGTGCATCTAATTAAATATTCTTGACTTACTTGATGAAACCTTTTCAAATATTGGTATCTATGCCTTGAATTTGAAGTTGTAGAGTTTGTTTGATTGTTTTTGAATTATTTTAAAAGAAGTTTTTTGTTTTTTTTAATGGTAGTGAAAATGCTGCCTCTTAGCTGAGCCATATTCTTTGCATGCATTGATTAGTGATGAAGATGATCATTTTCATTTCCCAGAAAAATACCTGGACATATAAAAATAATACTTGATGCCACAATGAAACAGGAATCCGAGTTCTTGTTTGCGGAGCCAAAGAATGAACTTCACGAACACACAAACACTCACAGTAGCAAGTGGATAGGATTTATTAAAGAGAAGGAAAGTACAAAGCTCTCAGCATAGGCACTGAAAGAAGGTAAAGAGTCCCCCAAAGGCAGGACTTACAGCAGTTTATATCCTTATCAGTATCGATCTGCACATTTTTGATTAGCTCCTGTCCTTAAAATATGTAATTTTTAACCAATCAGTTTAAAGGTCTAAATGTTTAAGTTAACATCTTTATGGCTTCTCTTGATCCTTGGATTAAATCGACCCCCTTTTTTACGCTCCCTAGCCATTTTGCAATGGACCAGATGTATGGGCTAAAGATTAATGATCACCAGTTGTTTTTCCCTCAGGCATATGAAACAGAAGTTAATTACTGCCCTTCCCTGGATATGAGTGCTGATAATTTATCAGATCAAGGACACATTTCAGGAATTCAGGACAAAGCATATAGTTTTAGGTTAATGGAGAGAGATGTTTATTGAAAATAAGGCCAAGGACTCAGAATCCTACACTGATGGCCTAGCAATTTTTACCTCAATAGGATGGAGAAAGAATATTGCCATGCTGATCCTGACTCCAAAGCAGAGGTCCAATGCAGTGTTTTGTCACTGACCATTGCATCAAGCTGCCACATGTGAGAGAACATGGTTGTTTATGATCCCAACTTCAAAAGTTAGGAATGCAACTGAAACCATCATTTTCTTAAGATTCATTAAAAGTATACTTATTTTTTTTCTCTATTATTTGTGAAGGTAGAAAGGACAGCAGTAATGGTCTTCTTCAAGAAATACTTTCTTTAAATTTATGTTTCTAAATTTTAAGAATTTGTCTAGGACTTGGTGAACAAATTTGTATTCACGCTATTCATTCTATTAATTGACTATTCTTTGTCATATTTTCTAATTAAGGAACATTAACCTTTTATGAATCTCTAAGATAGATGGGCAGATTGGGAAGGGAATACATCCATGCATATACATACATATACATATATGTTAGCTCTTCAAATATGCTCATTCACTTTGAGTTATTAAAATTATATTTTGATTACAAGTAAGCTAGGTTCACTTCTGGTTAAAATTTAGAAAGTTACAGGAAACCTGTACTTTACCAAATAGAAAGAACCAGTTAAACTATAATACCATTTATATTAGAAGACATAGAAAAGGTGTGGTGAAAAGAAATATAAAAAAATTCAATTCCTTGAAGAAACAAATTTTTCCTCATTGATTATCAGTAGCTATTGTTAAGTTGCTGATTGCATTTGTCATATTGGGCAAAAGTGGTATAAGTAGGAAGACGATGAGACTCCTTTTAGCTGAGGGATTATACGTAAAAAGAAACTGATAATATTTTAATAAGTATGCAGGCCAGTGTGACCTACTGTAACACCAAGAATCTTAATCATTAATGCCCCACTCCTCACCATCATTTTCTCCTGAAGGACTTGGCTGAAATGAGAAGCTGAAGGCCTCAGCTAGCAAGACAGATTAAAAATTCTCCCAGGGAGTTATGATGGTTGGGAGAGAGTTCTTCTGGTGAAAGGAACAAATAATAAACACAACAATGTTCTTCTTCTCAAGAAACTTTAACATGAAGTAAAATGATGCTAAATAGAGTCACAAAACAGCCTCAACACAGCTCAGTTTCCAATCAAACCTAAGCAATCAGCCCTTCACTCTACCTGCCTTATGAGAAAAGAACAGGGAAAATACATTTCAAATTATCTATCATTTTAAAATACAGAATTCATGGCATATACTCAAAATTATGAGATATGGAAAGTTGCAGAAAAAATATAACTCATATAATGGAAAGAAAAATAATTCAATGGCAGCAGGAATACACATCAAACAGATGTGGTAAGGAGAAAAGTATTTTGAAATAACTATTATAAATATATTACAGAGATCAAGAAAAAAATGGAAAATGGATGAATGATGGAAACATTCAAAAGAGTACTGAAATAAAAAAAAAATTAGGTCTTTAATCCATTTTTAGTTTATCTTTGTGTATGGTGTTAGGAAGTATTCTAATTTTATTCTTTTACATGTAGCTGTCCAGTTTTCCCAGCACCATTTATTGAAGAGGCTGTCCTTGCCCCATTGTATATTCTTGCCTTCTTTGTCAAAAATAAGGTACTTCTAAGTGTTTATTTCTGGGCTTTCTATCTTGTTCCATTGGTCTACATTTCTGTTTTTGTGCCAATACCATACTGTCTTGATGACTGTAGCTTGGTAGTATAATCTGAAGTCAGGAAGGTTGATTCCTCCAGCTCCATTCTTCTTTCTCAAGACTGCTTTGGCTATTCAGGATCTTTTGTGTTTCCATATGAACTGTGAAATTTTTTGTCCTAGTTCTGTGAAAAATGCCATTGGTAATTTGATAGGGATCGCATTGAATCTGTAGATTGCATTTGGTAGTATAATCATTTTCACAATATTGATTCTTCCTACCCAGGAACATGGAATATCTCTCTATATGTTTATGTTATCTTGATTTCTTTCATTAGTGTCTTATAATTTTCTGTGTACAGTTCTTTTGTCTCCTTAGGTAAGTTTATTCTTATATATTTAATTCTTTTTGTTACAATGGTGAATGGGATTGATTCCTTAATTTCTCTTTCTGATTTTTAATTGTTAGGATATAGAATTGCAAGTGATTTCTGTGCATTCATTTTGTATCCTGCAATTTTGCTAAATTCATTGATTAGCATTAGTAATTTTCTGATACTATCTTTAGGGTTTTCTGTGTAGAGTATCATGTCATCTGCAAACAGGGAGAGCTTTACTTCTTTTCTGATCTGGATTCCTTTTATTTCTTTTTCTTCTTTGAGTGCTGTAGCCAGGACTTCCAGAACTATGTCAAATAATAGTGGTGAAAGTGAGCACCATTGTCTTGTTCCTGATTTTAGTGGGAATGCTTTCAGTTTCTCATCATTGAGAATCAAAGCAACATCCCTTATGACCCACTTCCTAGAGCAATGGAAATAAAAACAAAAGTAAACAAGTGGGGCCTGATTAAACTTAAAAGCTTTTGCACAAAGGGAACTATAAGCAAGGTGAAAAGACAACTCTCAGAATGGGAGAAAATAATAGCAAATGAAACAATTGACAAAGGATTAATTTCTAAAATATACAAGCAGCTCATACAACGCAATACCAGGAAAACAAATAACCCAATCAAAAAGTGAGAAAAAGACCTAAACAGACATTTTTCCAAAGAAGACATACAGCTGGCTAACAAACACATGAAAAGATGCTCAACATCGCTCATTATTAGAGAAATGCAAATCAAAACCACAATGAGATCACCTCACACTGGTCAGAATGGCCATCACTAAAAAGTCTACAAACAATAAATGCTGGAGAGGGTGTGGAGAGAAGGGAACATTCTTGCACTGTTGGTGGGAATGTAAATTGATACAGCCACTATGGAAGACGGTATGGAGATTCCTTAAAAAACTAGGAATAAAATCACCGTATGACCCAGCAATCCCACCCCTAAGCATATATCCTGAGTAAACCAGGGTTGATAAAGACACAAGTATCCCATTGTTCATTGCAGCACTATTTACAATAGCTAGAACATGGAAGCAACCTTGATGCCCATCGACAGATGAATGGATAAAGAAGTTGTGGTACATATATACAATGCAATATTACTCAGCCATAAAAAGGCATGCATTTGAGTCAATTCTGCTGAGGTAGATGAACCTAGAACCTATTATATACAGTGAAGTGAGTCAAAAACAGAAAGATAAATATCATATTCTAATGCACATATATGGAATCTAGAAAGATGGTTTTGAAGAATTTATTTACAGGGCAGCAATGGAGAAACAGACATAGAGAATAGACTTATGGACATGGAGAGAGAGGAGGAGAGGGTAAGATGTATGGAACGAGTAAACGGAAACTTACATGACCATGTGTAAGATAGATAGCTAATGGGAATTTGCTGTGTGGCTCAGGAAACTCAAACATGGGCTCTGTATCATCCTAGAGGAGTGGGATGGGGGGAGATGAGAGGGAAGTTCAAAAGGGAGGGGATATATATATATACCTATGGCTGATTCATGTTGAGGTTTGACAGAAAACAACAAAATTCTGTAAAGCAATTATCCTTCAATAAAAAGATACATTAAAAACAAGCAAACGTGGGCATTCTAGAAGAGAAGATACAATATCTGAAATGAAGAATCAGTTGCATAGGCTTCTAATAACTGAATGAGGCAGAAGAAATGTTCAGTGAAGTACAATCTGAAGTACAGAGAGAAAACAACCAAAAGCTGAGAGAACGGAGTATGAGAGACATATGAAACACTGTCAAGTTATCTAGCATATGTGTAGAGACCCACAAGGAGAGGAGATTAAAGAGGGCAGGAGCTTTCTTTGAAACTGATAATAAGATTTAACATACATGTTCAAGAAGTTCAGTAAACCCCAAGTAGGGTAAATACAAAGAAAGCTACACCTAGGCATATCAGTCAAATTGCTAAAAATCAGAAATAAAGAAAAATCTTAAAAGCATCCAGGAGGAAAAAGACACAACACGTTTGGGAAGCAGTCATAAGATTTAAAACTGATTTCTAAATTCAAACTATGGAAGCCAAAATCACAACGGAATGCTAGCTCTAAAGTTCGAGGACAAATAACTGCTAACTTGGAATTCTATGTTTATTGAAGACATTTCTGAAAACTGAAGCCAAATAAAGAAAATTTTATCAGGATGAAAATGAGAGAGTTCACTGCCCAAAATACCCAAATTGTAGGGACTAATAAGGTTTTCAGGGTGAAAGGAAACTTTTTAGACAAAACTATGGAACTGAAAGAAGAAATGGAGTAAATATTTGGGTAAATATACAAATATTAAAAAAAAACTTTCAACATAAGCTAACTGTATAAAGTAGCACAAGTAATGATGTATGGTGTATAATATTTATAGAGGTAAAATACAGCACCCAACAGCACAAAATGAGAGGAGAAAATAAATAGAAACATGCTATTACTAGGTTCTTACATTATTCATGAAGTGATAAAATACTAAATTGATGTAGATTCTAATTAGTTAAAGATGCATATTGTGATCCCTATGGTAGCTAATTAAAAATGCAAAAAGTTGTAACTAAAAAGCCTGTAGGCAATGTAAAATGGAATTAAAAAAATTCTTGTCTAACTCAAAAGAAAACAAGGAAAGGAGAAGAAATTAAGAGTACATGGGCAAACAGAAAAAAAAAATAGCAGAATGTATTTAAACTCAACTATATAAGTTAAGTGACTGAGCATGCATGCATGAACATACAAGTTATAGCATCAAGTTTTATTAAAAACTCCAGTTAAGAGACATTGTCAGATCGTATTAAATAAGGCCTGGATACAGTATATAGTTACCTACCTCAACGTAAATGGATGGGAAAAAAAAACTATATTTCACTATATTGTTATTGGGTAGAGTAGACTATAAGTCAAAAAGAATTGTCAGAGATGACAGGGGACATTTCAAAGTGGCAAATGGAATAGTTCAGCAGGAAGACATAACAGTACTAAACGTGTATGCAACTAATTACATACCTACAAAGTATCCTAATGCAAAACCAAAATAAACAAAAAAGGAGAAATAGAGAAATCTTCATCATATCTGAAGATATAACCCCTATTTCAGTAACTCTGAGAACAGACATACAAAAAATTGGTTATAGAAACTGTAGAAAATATGAACAAAATGGACCAAGTTGAGCTAATTAACATTTACATTAATAGAACACTGTGCCCATCCATGTAGAATACACAAGCATATAGAATTTTCATCAAAATAGGCCACATGCTGGATAAAATAAAGTATGTGTCAAGTAATTTTCAAATGGCACTAGACTATTTTAGATAATTTCACCATCTTATCATTAGTGACTTTCTCTAGCAGAAATATTTACAAGACTCTCAAGGAGTCATACTCTATCTGACTTCTAGATGTTTTCAATGTACACAGCATTGTACTTATGCTCAATTTTCTCCTGGGTAATATATTATTTTTGAGGAAATAGATTATATATCCGCTTCATTGGGAAGATAACCTTGTAAGCTAAAAATTGTGATACTCTTATGTCTTTTCAAAATACCTTATGCTTATGCCTAGCATAATATATTGTTGTTGTTGTTGGCTAAATATCTATATCTATATATATCTCACCTAGTCTTAATCCATTCACTTATTGATGGACACAGGTTGCTTCCATATCTTTACTGTAATGATTAATATTGCAATAAACTTTGGGGTGCATAAACCTCTTCAAATTAGTGTTTTCATTTTCTTTCAATAAATGATCAGAAGTGAGATTTCTGAATCAAATGGTAGCTTTATTTTTAATTTTTTTTGAGTAAACTCCATACACTGTACAAATGTACAAATTTACATTCCTGCTAGGAGTGCATGAGGGTTACCTTTTCTCCACATCCTCACTAAGACTTGTTATTTGTTATTTAGATAAAAGCTCTTCTGACAGGAGTGAGATAATAATTCATTGAGGTTTTGATTTACATTTTCCTGATGATTAGTGATGTTGAGTATCTTCATGTGCCTGTTGTCCATCTGTATGTCTTCTTCATAAAGATGTCTATTCAGGTCCTCTACCCTTTCATACATTGGATTGTATGTTTGATTTGATTTGATTTTTTTACATTGAGACCTGTGAGTTCTTTATATATTTTGGTTATAATCCTTATTAAATATATCATTTGCAAAATCTCCTGTTCATGAGGTTGCCTTTTTGTTTTGTTAATGATTCCTTTGTTGTGCAAAAGCTTTTTAGTTTGATACAGTTTCATTTGTATATTTTTGTATATATTTGGTTGCCCTTGCCTGAGGGCAAACTCCAAAAAAATATTGCTAAGATCTATGTCAAAGAGCTTACTGCCTATGTTTTCTTGTAGGAGTTTTATGGTTTCATGTTTTAGATTTATGTTTTTAATCTGTTTTGAGTTTATTTTTGTATATGGTGTAAGAAAATGGTCAACAATTTATCCTCAAACTATGCTGAAGAAGTTATCTTTTCCCAATTGTATATTCTTGACTCCTATATAATAGGTTAATTCACCATATGTGTGTGAGTTTATTTCTGGGTTCTCTATTTGCTACATGTCTGTTTTTTGTGCCAGTAATATGCTATTTTGATTACTGTAGCTTTGTAGTATAATATGAAATCAGAGAGAGTGATATCTCCAGATTTGTTCTTTCTTAAGATTGCTTTTGCTATTTGGGGTATCTTGCGGATCCGTACAAATTTTAAGATTATTTGTTCTAGCTCTATGAAAAATATCATGGGTATTTTGTTAGAGATTGCATTAAATCTGTAGATTTCTTTAAGTATTATTGGCATTTCAACAGTATTAATTCTTCCAACAATGAGTATGGCATATATGTCCATTTTATTTTGTTGTCTTCAATTTCTTTCATGAAAGTTTTATCGTTTTTAAAGTACAGTTTTTGGTTAATTTTTTTATTCTTTTGATGCAGTTATAAGTGGAATTATTCTAAATTTCTCCTTCTGATAGTTTTTAGTTTGTAGAGATGCTACAGATTTCTATATATTAATTTTGTATCCTGAAACTCTATTGAATTGATTTATTCTAATAGTTTTTTGATGGAGTCTTTAGGATTTTCTGTATATAGTATCATGCCATATGTAAATAGTGACACTTTTACTTCCTTTTTAATTTTTTTGTATACATTTCATTTAGTTTCATTTTTCTAATTACTTTTCCTAGAATTTCCAGCTATGCTGATTAACAGTGGCAAGAGTAGACATCCTTGTCTTGTTCTCAGTCTTAAAGGAAAAGCTTTCAGCTTCTCATCATTGTGTATATATTAGCTGTGGGTTTACCATATATGACCTTTATTATGTAGAAACTTGTTCTCTTTATATTCACGTTATTGAGAGTTTTTATCATGAGTGAATGTTGAATTTTATCAAATTCTTTTTCTACTTTTATTGAGATGATCATTTAATTTTTATCCTTTGTTTTGTTACTGTGATGTTTCACATTGATTGATTTGCAAAATATTGAACCATTCCTGCCTTCTTCATTTCATCATTGTGTATGATCCTTTTAATGTATTGTCAAATTCAGTTCCCTAGTATTCTGTTGAAGATTTTGCATATATTTTTTGTTGTAATGTCACCATTATGTTTTACTATCAAGGTAATACTGGCCTTTTAGAATGAATTAGAAAGCATTCCCCCCTCTTCAGTTTCTTTGGAAATTTCTTTTTTTTTTTTTTTTTAAAAAAAGGTATTTACTCTTCTTTAAACGTTTAGTAAAAACCTTTTTTTTTTTCTTTTTTTAAAGAAACTTCCAAAGAAATTGAAGAGGGGGAATGCTTTCTAACTGTTTAGCAGAATTCTCCTTTGAATGTATCCATATTATCCTGCACTTTTGTTTGTTGGGAGTTTTTTGATTACTAATTTAATTTCATTACTAATTTGTTCAGATTTTCTATTATTTCTGATTCAATCTTGAGAGACTGTATGATTCTAGAAATAATCTATCAATTTCTTCTCAGTTCAGTTCAGTTCAGTCACTCAGTCGTGTCTGACTCTTTGCGACCCCATGAACAGCAGCACGCCAGGCCTCCCTGTCCATCACCAACTCCCAGAGTCCACCTAAACCCATGTCCATTGAGTCGATGATGCCACCCAACCATCTCATCCTCTGTTGTTCCCTTCTCCTCCTGCCATCAATCTTTCCCAGCATCAGGGTCTTTTCAAATGGGTCAACTCTTCGCATCAGGTGGCCAAAGTACTGGAGTTTCAGCTTCAACATCAGTCCTTCCAATGAACACCCAGGACAATTTCTTCTAGGTTGTCCAATTTGTAGGCATACAATTTCTCTTATGATTTGTTTATATTTCTGCGACTTTGCAATTTCTTCTCTTTCATTTTAATTTTATTTATTAGGCTCTTTTTTTCTTAATGAGTCTGGCTAAAGATCTGTAAATTCTGTTTATCTTTTTAAAAAGTCAGCTCTTAGCTTCGTTGATCTCTTCTATTGTTTTTCTTTTTTAATTTCATTTCCGTTCTGATCTGTATTTTTCCTTCTTTCTGTTAACTTTGAGCTTTTTTTTCCTCATCTTAATATAATTTCTTGGGTGTAAGTTGAGGTTGTTTATTTGAGATTTTTCTTGTTTTTTGAGGTAGGCCTGCATCACTATTAATTTCTCTTTTAGCGCTGCTTTTGATGCATTCCACAGATTTTGGAAAGTTTTCTTTCTACTTTAATTCATCTCAAAATATTTTTTAATTTTCTTTCTGATTTATCCACTGGTGTTGGCTGTTTAGTAATACTGTTTAGTATCCACATATTTATGTTTTTTCTAGTTTTCTTTTTTTGAAAGTGAAAGTGCAAGTCGTTCAGTCCTGTCCGACTCTTTGTGACCCCATGGACTTTACAATTCATGGAATTCTCCAGGCCAGAATACTGAAGTGGGTAGCCTTTCCCTTCTCCAGGGGATTTTCCTAACCTAGGGATCAAATCCAGGTCTCTCGCATTGCGGGAAGATTCTTTACTAGCTGAGCCACAAGGGAAGCCTAAGAATGCTGGAGTGGGTAGCCTATCCCTTCTCCAGCAGATCTTCCCAACCCAGGAATAGATCCCGGGTCTCCTGCATTGCAGGCGGATTCTTTACCAACTGAGCTATTAGGGAATCCCTTTTTTTTAAAAAAAAGTTTTTTAAAATATAATTTTAAAGGTATTTTCCATTTAAAGTTACTAAAAAAATATTGACTATGTTCCCCATGTTGTACAATACATCCTTTTAACTATCTTACAACCCATTGTTTTTATTTTCCAATCCCCCAACACTGCACTGCCCCTCCTCCTGCTGATAATCACTAGCTTGTTCTCTATTTCTGTGACTTTGTTTTTGTTATGTTCACTAGTTCATGTATTTTTTAAATTCTACATACAAGTGATATCATATAGTATTTGTCTTTCTCTATCTGACCTGTTTCACTTAGTGTAATACCTTCCAAGTCCATCTATGTTGCTGGTTCATGTATAACAATTTATACATACAGCTATTTTTTTAAGCTGATAGCTGCTTAAGTTTAACCACATTTTAAAATTTCTACATTTTTGACTCTCCTCCATCATATTTTATATGCTGACATCATATTTTACATCTTTTTACTTTGTGTATCCCTTTCCCCGATGATTCAGATGGTAAAGAATCTGCCTGCAATGCAGGAGACCTGGGTTCGAGACCTGGGTTCAATCCCTGGGTCAGGAATACCCCCTGGAGAAGGGAATGGAACGCACTCCAGTATTCTGGCCTGGAGAATCCAATGGACAGAGGAGGCTGGGGGGCTACAGTCCATGGGGTCACACAGGGTTGGACATGACTGAACGACTAACACACACACACGTAACTACTTGTTATAATTGATTTTACCTCTTTAGTCCTTAAACCTTCAGCCTAGCTTTTTAAGTGACTGATTTACCACGTTTATGATTAATATATGTTTGCTTTTACCAGCAAGATTTTTTTCTCTCATATGTTTTCTTTCATTTTGGTCTTTTCTTTTAGCTTAATGAAGACCATTTAACATTTTTGTAAGACCATTTTAGTGGTAATGCATTCTAATTTTTGCCTGTCTGGGAAACTCTTTATTTCTCCTTCAATTCTTAATGATAACCTTACTGCATAGAGTATTCTTGGTTGCAGATTTTCTTCAACACTTTAATTAGTCTACTCCCTCTTGTCCTGCAAAGTTTTTGCTGAACAATCAACTGATAGCCTTACAGGGGGGAGTTCTTTTTTTTTTTTCTTCTTGCTGCCTTTGAAATTATCTCCTTATCAGTAACATTTTAATTATAATACATCTTGATGTGCATCTCCTTGGGGCTTCCCCAGTTGCACTAGTAATAAAGAACCTACCTGCCAATACAGGAGATTTAAGAGATGTGGGTTCTATCCCTGGGTTGGGAAGATCCCCGGGAGGAGGACATGGCAACCAACTCCAGTATTCTTGCCTGGAGAATCCCATGGATGGAGGAGCCTGGTGAGCTATAGTCCATAGGGTCACAAAGGGTTGAACACAACTGAAGTGACTTAGCTTGCACACACACATCTTTTTAAGTTCATCATGTTTGGGATTCCTTATGCTTCTTGAACTTGGATTTCTGTTTCTTTCCCCTTGGTTCTTTTTTTTTTTTTTTTTTAATATTTTATAACTCCTTGTTGAAGTTCTCACTGTGTTCCTCTACTCTTCTTCCAAGTTTGATGAGCATTTTTATGACTGTTGCTTTGAACTTTGTGTCAGATAAATTACTTCTCTCTGTTTCATTAGGATTTTTTTCTGGGAGTTTGCTTTATTCTTTCACATCTATTTTCATTTTGTTTGACTTTCTGTGTTTGTTTCTATCAAATAAGCTAAATGGTTACCTCTCCTGGTCTTGAAGTTCATATCTTCAAGAGCATTCTTGAAGCATTCTTATGTAGGGGCATTCTTATGTAGACTGCATGTGCCTTGTGGCTTTGATGGCAATGCTGGATCCAGAGCTGGGCATGAGCCAAGTGTTTTCCTGGAGTCTGCTGGCGATTGCCACTTGGCAGGAGGATAGGATGTAGATGCCAAGCACCTAAGCCAAGAATGGGTTAGGTGGCATGTTGGAGCAATCTTGGTGGGATAACTAGGGTTCCAGGCACTTTTCAATCTGCTTCCTCTATGCTAGAACTCAGAGGGCATTTTGTGCACAAGCCCTTAAGAAGAGGGTCTTGGTTTCCCACAAACCTGTAGCATTCTTGGATGTAAGTCCTGTTGGTTTTCAAAGCCAGTTATGAAGACTTATCTTTCTGCTACTATTTCCCAGGGGTTTTATGCCCTATCTGGGGCTTGAGAACTTTGTCTCCTAGGGAGGACTTCTGAGTTTGTGAAGCCCTCTCCCATTTGTGGGTTACTCTGCCAGGGGTGGAGGTCCTCACTAGATCACGTCTTTGCCCCTCCTATCCAAAATGATGCATTTTTTTTTTCCTTTCTTTCTTTACCTCCTTAATTGCAGAAGAGCTATTCTGCTGTCTTCAGGTCATTCTCGGAGAAAGTTGTTCTTTGGGTGTGTTGAGAGGAGGTGAACTCACGATCTTTCTACTCTGTTATCTTGATCTGTCCTCAGGGAGAGAAAGCATATTCTTAACACTATATCTAAAGTGCCTGGTAAAATAAATATTTTTTGAGTTAATAAAATCTTTAAGAATAAATAAGAGTGACTGGTGGGAACGGGTGGGAGCCTTGTTGTTTCCTCACTATTAGAGGCATTTGGGATGGAGGGTCACTTCCTCCTGGAACAACATTAGTATCCTTATGTGGTTGAGCAAACCAGCCAGGGTTAGCAGAGAAGATTGAGAGGGACCAGAAGCATAATACAGAGGATCACTAGGCCAAAGTTAAAAGAAATTAAAAAAAGAATAAATAAGAGTATTTATGAGTATCAATATAGAAAGTCAATGTTAAAAAAATGATCATTCTTTGTTCTACCTCTTTAGTCTCTCCTTGTTCTCTTGATGAGTATATGCTCTTTTGAAATAATAGAAAAAGATTTTTTTAAAATAATAATTTAGAACATGCTAAATGCTTGTTCTACAAGCAAGTTCTACATGCTTCTAAAGCTTTTTATTTGAATGAGAAATGTACTGAGAACAGTAATCCATTTTCTTCATTTCAGATACTGAAATTTTGATATTGTTAAACAATGCAAAGAGTTGGACAAGACTTAGTGATTGAACAACAACAAAGCAATGCATGACTGGGGGAGAGAATTAAAAGTACGGGAAAAAAAGTTGTGATCCTTGAAGATATTGCAGTTGAGTAATGAATTGATCACTTGTATAGTAATAGCTCTATTATAATGCAAAATAATTGTGACTTTAAGGATAAATAAAGGGTTATAGGAATTCCAATGAAGGAAAGATCTGATGAATTACTTGAATTACTTGAATGTTGGGTGGTTGAGGAAAGCTTCAGAGAGGAATGTACAGTTGATATGACCTCTGTGGAATGAGTAGGATTTGGACAGGTTGAGATAGGAAAGGGCTTCCCTGGTGGCTCAGATGGTAAAGAATCTGCCTTCAATGCAGAAGACCTGGGTTTTATCCCTGGCTTGGGAAAGATCTCCTGGAGAAGGAAATGGCTTCCCCACTCCAGTAATCTTGCCTGGAGAATCCCATGGACAGAGAAATCTGGCGGGCTACAGTCCATGGATGTGCAAAGAGCTGGACAGGTTAGGAAGGAAGGACATTCAAAGCAGGCGAATTACTTGAGGAAAGGCACAGAGATGGCAAAACAAGGCATGTAAAAGGGAAGGTTTTGCCTGGATTATTAGGTGGAAGGAATTCATTAACAGGTTGGAATGGTGAAACTAATGTTAGTTACCAGCTTTGAATGTTATTATGCATGTGGGTATTGGATGAGAATGCTCTACATTTCCTAAAGTCAAACAATTTGCTTCAGCCTCTTGGAAGTTAAATGGAGTGTCTATGGAGACGGTTGTGGTTCCTCTTTAGCAGATACATATCCAGAATAGATTCCCAAAGCTCAAATTAAAAAAAAAAAAAGTCTAATAAAAGCTGTTTGAGGATAACTGGTTTTAAGGAGCCTAACCTTCTGGATAAGCATTTCTTCTATTATTTCTATGTGAATTCGTGATATTCTAGAGAACATTTTCACAATCATATTTTTAAAAAATCTAGTGTTCACTGTAAAACATTTCCTGAGGGTTGATACATACTCTACAGTGTCGAAAAGTAGCAATTGCATGTTAAGAACTAGGCAGCTGCAAAGTGAATAAATTATTAATGCTTTTTGAACTGAGTTTGTTTTACCATTTAAAATTTGGAGAAACTAGTTTTTTAACAGAAAAATTTTTGATTATTATAATTGAAGGTTTAAGGTCTCAGGGAATCTATTCTGAGGGCTAATAACTCTTGGACACAAAAACATTTTATATCCTCAGCAACCTGCAGGAGTTCGAAATGTTTCCAAGGGTACTTTCTTTGAAGTTATAGTTAGGGTTATTAAAGTTCATTTAGAGGTAAAGTTTGCTACCATTTTCTGGAACTCTATGATAAGATGACAAGGTTTCTCATTTATAAAACTAGAACAGAATACTAGAGGGCCATGAACCATAATGAAATAATGTTCAGTATATATAAACATAATTTTGTATATTTTGGGACACTCTGGGTACACCTTCATATTTTCTCCATTATATGGAGTTCAATTGATAAAGGAAATTTTGAAATACTCAAGCTGAATTTTACAGAAGTAGCTATATCGAGTTCTTAGTTTTTTCCTTTTTCCTTTGAAAATAGATCTTGACTCATTTCTTAAAATAATAAAATATTGTTAAAATAATAAATATTCATAAATTTATATATATTTATATATAGTAAATATTCATATTATATTATTAAAATAAAATATTATTAACTAACTTCTATTTATTAAAATTTAATGTTATTCATGTAAGAATATTGGAATAAGTATTTATTATTTTTTAGAGTGTTCTGATGGAAAGAGATTCATTTCTTAATGAACAAAGCTTGACAACCTTTTTTTTTAATTAAAAAGAATTTTATAGTTTTTTACATTTTCTGGATGATCTATTTTATCAGGTATATGACAGGTACATATTTCCTCCCAGTTTCATTAGACGCATGATGTATACATATCTACTTCAAATTTGTGTCTAATTGTTTTCTTTTCTTAACATGCTTCTGAAGCTCAGAAGTACTTGATCTCAAGTTCAATTTGTAAATTTTTTTTTAATGAATCCCAACACACTATTTAAAACTAGAAAATAAAATACTTAGTATCTCTGATAACCCTCAGTCTTAATGTTCTCAAGTGAACTTATTTGGGTAGTAAGTGTGAAAGAATGTAGCACTACTAAAAATTACAAAATTATGTTTATATACACTTAACATTACTTCATTATTTTTAATACAACTGACTTAATAGATTAATTAATTTCAGAGTATCTGATTCAGTTAATTACTTCAGTCTTCTAAAAATTATGCAGGTTAATATTAGTCTTTGAGTTCTAGGTATTGTAGATTTAATGAAAAACTGAATACTAATTTGAATATTTCAGCTGATAAAATACTATTAGGAAGTGAACTAGGTTAAAATTAAAAATATTTCTTAATATATCATAAACATATTATCATTCTTTTAAAGAATAATTTCTTTTTTCCCAAGTAGTACTTCTAATTACTCATATATTCAAAGTATGAGACATTGTGTCTCCCTAAGTCTTGCAATCTAAAAGTTGCCCTGGAATTTTTGAGACTTCCATATCCTGTTTCTGCACATGGACATCACCAGATAGTCGATACTGAAATCAGATTGATTATATTCTTTGCAGCCAAAGATGGAGAAGCTCTATACGGTCAGCAAAAACAAGACTGGGAGCTGACTGTGACTCAGATCATGAACTCCTTATTGCAAAATTCAGACTTTAATTGAAGAAAATAGGGAAAACCATTAGGCCATTCAAATCCCTTATGATTATACAGTGAAAGTGACAAATAGATTCAAGGGATTAGATCTGATAGAGTGCCTAAAGAACTATGGATGGAGGTTCATGACATTGTACAGGAGGTGGTGACCAAAATCATTCCTAAGAAAAAGAAATGCAAAGGCAAAGTGGTTGTCTGAGAGGCCTTAAAAATAACTGAAAAAAGAAGAAAAGTGAAAGGCAAAGGAGAAAAAGAAAGATATACTCAACTGAATGCACGGCTTCAGAGAATAGCAGTGAGAGATAGGAAAACCCTCTTAGGTGAACAATGCAAAAAAAATAGAAGAAAGCAATAGAATGGCAAAGCCTAGAGATCTCTTCAAGAAAATTAGAGATACCAAAAGAACATTTCATGCAAAGATGGGTACAATAAAGGACAGAAACAGTATGGACCTAACAGAGGCAGAAGATATTAAGAAGAGGTGGCAAGAATAAACAGAACTGTACAAAAAAGGTCTTAATGACCATATGACCAGGATGGTATGATCACTCACCTAGAGCAGGACATTTTAGGGTGTGAAGTTAAGTGGACCTGAGGAAACATTACTACAAACAAAGCTAGTGGAGGTAATGGAATTCCAGCTGAGCTATTTCAAATCTGAAAAGATACTGCTGTTAAAGTGCTGCACCCAATATGCAAGAAAATTTGGAAATCTCAGCAATGACCACAGGACTGGAAAAGGTCAGTTTTCATTCCAATCCCAAAGAAGAGCAATGCCAAAGAATGTTCAAACTACTGCACAACTTCACTCATTTCACATACCAGCAAGTCAAAGTTCAAAATTCTCCAAGCAAGGCTTCAACAGTACGTGAACTGAGAACATCCATATTGACAAACTAGATTTAGAAAAGGCAGAGGAACCAGAGATCAAATTGCTAACATCCATCGGATTAGAGAAAAAGCAAGGGAATTCCACAAAAACATCTAGTTTTGCTTTTTTGACTATGCTAAAGCCTTTGACTCTGTGGATCACAACAAACTGTGGAAAATTCTTGAAGAGATGGGAATACCAGACCATCTGACCTGCCTCCTGAGAAACCTGTATGGAGGTCAAGAAACAACAGTTGGAACTGAATGTGGTAAAACAGACTGGTTCAAAATTCAGAAAGGAGTACGTGAAGGCTGTATATTATCACCCTGCTTATTCAACCATATGCAGAGTACATCATGAGAAATGCCAGGCTGGATGAAGCAAAAGCTGGAATCAAGATTGTCAGAAGTATCAATGAGTTCAGATATGTGGATGACGCAACCCTAATGGCAGATAGTGTGGAGAAGCTAAAGAGTCTCTTGATGAAGATACAAGAGAAGAGTGAAAAAACTGGCTTAAAACTCAACATTCAAAAAACAAAGAACATGGCATCTGGTTCCATCACTTCATGGCAAATAGATGGGGGAAAATGGAAACAGTGACAGACTATTTTCTTGTGCTCCAAAATAACTGAAGACAGAGACTACAGCCATGAAATTAAAAGTTGCTTGCTCCATGGAACAATAGCTATGACAAACCTAGACAGTATATTAAAAAGCAGAGACATCACTTTGCCAACAAAGGTCTGCAGCTCCAATTCTTTGGCGACTTGATGTGAAGAGCCAACTTATTGGTAAAGACTCTGATGGTGGGAAAGATTGAGGACAAGAGGAGAAAAGGGCGACAGAGGATGAGATGGTTGGATGGCATTATCAACTCAATGGGCGAGTTTGAGCAAACCCTGGGAAACAGTGAAGGACAGAGAAGCCCGTCGTGCTGCAGTCTATGGGCTCACAAAGAGTCAGACATGACTGAGCAACTGAACAACAATATTCCCTTTCAATAAAAATAAATAAATAAATCCATGTACTGATGATGTATTATGTGAAAATTTGGCTTTTACAACTCAAGGTTAGTTTCTTATATGAATTTGCTGTCAGTGTCCCAGGTATTAAGATTTCTGCCCCAAGTGCTTGTAGTTTTATTTATTGGAAGACTCTCTAACGATGAAGAGTTTGAGATCTCCTGGTCAGAATATAAATGGATTTCCCAGAGGTTAGCATAACAATGTGTAAAATAGATACAGAAATGATGTGATGCAAATTTTCTCAGAGGTGTTTTTTCGGGTATTTTAGAGAACACTTTTCTCATTAGATACTTTGTGAAAACTACAATTCCTTGGTCAGGGGAAGGCTGCCCTGCCCACATCACCTTTAGTTTCAGGTGTAGTCATTTCCCACCCTCTGTGGAGAAGGCAATGGCAACCCACTCCAGTACTCTTGCCTGGAAAATCCCATGGACGGAGGAACCCGGTAGGCTGCAGTCCATGGGGTCGCTAGGAGTCGGACACGACTGAGCGACTTCACTTTCACTTTTCACTCTCATGTATTGGAGAAGGAAATGGCAACCCACTCCAGTGTTCTTGCCTGGAGAATCCCAGGGATGGGGGAGCCTGGTGGGCTGCTGTCTGTGGGGTCGCACAGAGTTGGACATGACTGAAGCGAGTTAGCAGCAGCAGTGAAACCTGGCTGTTAATAATTCACCATTACTCTTTGTGTTTTTAAATTTTTCCTGGAGATTTAGTGTCTTATTAAATATTAGCTATCTAATGAAGAAGCATGTGCTAGTTGCTCAGTCATGTCCAACACTGCGATCTCATGGACTGTAGCCCACCAGGCTCCTCTGTCCGTGGGGTTTCCCAGGCAAGAATACTGAACTGGGTAGCTATTCCCTTCTCCAGGGGGTCTTCCATACCCAGGGATTGAATCTGAGCCTCCTGCATCGCAGGCAGATTCTTTACCATCTGAGCAAAATGTAGAAGGTAGAATTAAAAAAAAAAAAGGAAGAATCGTCATTTGTTCTAAGCCCACGTTACCAAGCCAAGACTTACCTAACTCAATTGCAGTTTGAACTTCTTCAGGAATGTAATCTTAACTAGTCAGTCTGGAATTTTCTGGTCTGCACCAGTGAAGTAATATACCTATTAGACCCACTTTGTTTTCCAAAGGAAGGTGACCTTGTTCAAAATAATTATTTTTCCATTTGCAACTTCCTTGTCCCATCCATTTCCTAAGAGCTACTGAAAAGGGAAAATGTTTCCTTTTCTGTAGCTCTTAGGAGATCCTTTCCATTTCCTTGATGGGATGAGATTCTATTCATGAATTGTTGAATAAAGCCAATTAGATCTTCAGATTTACTCAGTTGAATTTGGTTGTTTAACAGTAGCATCTATTCTTCACTACAATCCAGCCAACACATAGCCCATGACTGACTGGCAAAGGGGTACAAAAAAAGCTATAGCCACCTTGCCTCAAAGTGGGATGAATTTTGTGCTGTTCAAGAGGATCAAACTGAAGCTAGTCTCCAGCTGAAATGGGTATTTGGTTTCTGAAAGCACTCTCAGTAAATCACTTATGCTTCTCATGTTCTGCCTCTGGCAAATTTGACTTAAGACAAATATATTTTGGGGAAAAATTGTTTATTACTTATTACTGTTTATTATTATTATTACTGCCTACTCTTGGAGAGTCAGAAAACTTTGTATATTAAAATTATTATGTTCTACAGTTGTACATATTAATAGTTTTCTTTTGTACATGGTATTCTAATTCCTTAACAATGGAATAATTTTTTTTTTTTTCTGTAGTAAGATGTTATATCTCTCAATTCTGGTGTTTCTTAGGATTTGCTTGGGAAAAAGCTGGCTTAATAGATGTGATTCTTTATTTAGGCCTAAAAGACACAAACTTTGGATTGAAAAATTATATCTAACTCTCTCAGTATAATACCATTTTTGGTCCATGCTCTTTAAGCTCTAGCAAGTACTTTGCTAGCTGACTTGAAAGGATGAGACACAGAACATTTGAGATTTTGGTCAGATATCAAAATAGAGAATATCTTTCAGGAAACACTCTTTGTTACTTTAAGCAACTCTCCTTGGGTGCTCCAACTTGATGGATTGAAATTCTGACTCCTTTATATTAGCATTTGCCTTTCTTCTCTCTGATTGCTAAGAAGAGCATACATATGTTTTGCCCTGCACAGTAAGTCTTGGATTGACTGGTTCTCTAGGGTTATTATTAACAGTGTTTTTCTCTTAAAAATGCCCTTGCTTGCATAATAACATGTAGAGTTTATCTAACTATAATCAGTGATTTTTGCTTTCCTAACTCTGGAACTCTTTCTAGGCTTGATACCATCATGTGCTATTGAGTTACCACAAGTTATGACATTATGTAAATGTGTAAATGAGCTCTGTCAAAAAGTCCTCTGCCCACTTGATATATTGAAACTTATTCTAGAAATACATTGAGATTATAATATCCAGGGAGAAGTTAATAACTTGTTTAAATGTGTAGATTATTGCTATATGAATAGCTTCCTTTTTATCCGTAATCTTAACATCTGCTTAGTATACCATCAATTTTTCTTAGACTTCTTTGGAGAAACAAGAAGTTTGTACATTTTTTTTTTCTTTTGTGAAATTTCAGTTCTAAGATAGAATGGTGTGAGAGCATCACTCCTTATGCCAGCTCGAAGTTAAAATGGTGTGAAAATATTGAAAGTGTTGAATGTAAAACAAACTTCTGGAGAACATATCTACAGTTAAAAAATAGGTCACTTATAGCTCAGGACTACAGAAGTAAGAAATCAAGATTCAAGAAATTTGGCTAAGTATGACAAATAGTGAAAAAATATCAAGTATTTTAAAACATTTTTTATTCTCATGGAATAAAAATTAAGTCATTTTATATTTTTTCTTTAGGCCTTGAAAAACAATTTTACATTGTTTTCCTCGGGACGTAAAATGCAGAATTAATTCATGTATTTTAAGTATTTACCTGAACTCCATAATTCCAAAAATGTTTTTTAAATGTGACCTTTCTATACTGCCAGTGGGACTAACATTGTGAATGTGGGAGAAGAGGAACCAACACACTTTCTGATGCTCAGGGGGGTGGAAGTCCCATAAATCACCCTGTTAAGAAAAACACACAAATTTCTTCTTTTGTTATATTTTTCTGCTTTGAAAAAATTTTTCATGTGGTTTTATGTTAATTTGTAATAGAAAATTTCACCAAAATGTGTTGAAACTTTTTTCCAGCATTTTGAGTTGTGCGAAAAAAAAATGTTGAGTTCTGCAGAGATTTCCTATGTCTAATGTTTTGGTTCTACAAGTATTTTGAGAAGAAATAAATGCTTTTCAAATGTTGATGCATGATTGTATAGATTAGTGACTAAATCTAAAGTTGATTTAAAGATTTGACTCTTCTCTGTGGTTTTCCTTTACCTTACAATTCTCATTAGTACAATAATAAACCAACAGACACATTGACATTAAGGGATTTTCTTTTTAAACAACAAAGACGTCACAAGTTTTAAAAAAGCCATAAATATGTCATTGTTTTGTTAGTACTACGGAAATATGTACATTACCTGTCTAACACCATTGTTTTTTAAGTCAAATTTTATGCTCAATGAGGACACTATTAGAACTAATAGAACATGATTAGTCTAGCATGAATTATGTAAAGATTTTGCATTTCATGAAAAGATGAGTGAAGATGGACAAGACTAAGTGACTGAACTGAACGTGAATTGTAAAAAATAACTGCATCACAAACTCAGTTACTGATGAGGGAGAGATGTGAACGGGTTACATAGGCCTCCATCAGTTCAGTTCAGTGGCTCAGTCGCGTCTGTCTCTGCGACCCCTTGGACTGCAGCACGCCAGGGTTCCCTGTCCATCAACAACTCCCTGAGCTTGCTCAAACTCATACCCATCAAGTCAGTGATGCCATCCAACCATCTGAACCTCTGTCATCCCCTTCTCCTCCCATCTTCTATCTTTCCCAGAATCAGAGTCTTTTCCAATAAGTCAGTTCTTCGCATGAGGTGGCCAAAGTATTGGAGTTTCAGCTTCAACATCAGTCCTTCCAATGAATATTCAGGACTGATTTCCTAAAGGATTGACTGGTTTGATCTCTTTGCAGTCCAGGGAACTTTCAAGTCTTCTCCAACACAACAGTTCAAAAGCATCAGTTTTTCAGTGCTCAGCTTTCTTTATAGTTCAACTCTCACATCCATACATGACTATTGGAAAAACCATAGCTTTGACTAGTAAGACCTTTGTCAGCAAAGTAATGTCTCTGCTTTTCCTTATGCTGTCTAGGTTTGTCAAAGCTTTTCTTTCAAGGAGCAAGCGTCTTTTAATTTCATGGCTGCAGCCTCCATCTGCAGTGATTTTAGTGCCCCCCAAAATTAAGTCCCTCACTGTTTCCATTGTTTCCTCATCTATTTGCCATGAAATGATGGGACCAGATGCCATGATCTTAGTTTTCTGAATGTTGAGTTTTAAGCCAACTTTTTCACTCTCCTCTTTCACTTTCATCAAGAGGCTCTTTCTTTAGTTCTTCGCTTTCTGCCATAAGGGTGGTATCATCTGCTTATCTGAGGTTATTGATATGTCTCCTGGGAATCTTGATTCCAGCTTGTGCTTCATCCAGCCTGGTATTTTGCATGATCTACTCTGCATATAAATTAAATAAGCAAGGTAACAATATACAGCCTTGACGTAATTCTTTCCTGATTTGGAACCAGTCTGTTGTTCATGTCCAGTTCTAACTGTTGCTTATTTACCTACATAGAGATTTCTCAGGAGGCAGTAAGGTAGTCTGGTATTCCCATCTCTTTAAGAATTTTTCACAGTCTTCTGTGATTCACAGTTAAAGGCTTTGGCGTAAATAAAGCAGAAGTAGATGTTTTTCTGGAACTCTCTTGCTTTTTCAATGATCCAACAGATGTTGGCAATTTGATCTCTGGTTCCTCTGCTTTTTCTAAATCCAGCTTGAACATCTGGAAGTTCATGGTTCATGCACTGCTGAAACCTGGCTTGGAGAATTTTGAGCATTGCTTTGCTAGCATGTGAGATGAGTGCAATTGTGTGGTAGTTTGAGCATTCTTTGGCATTGCCCTTCTTTGGGAGCGGAATGAAAACTGGCCTTTTCCAGTCCTGCTGAGTTTTCCAAATTTGCTGGCATATTGAGTGCCGCACTTTCTCAGCATCTTTTAGAATTTGAAATAGCTCAGCTATTCATAGTGGAATTCCATCACTCCCACTAGCTTTGTTCCTAGTGATGCTCCCTAAGGCCCACTTGACTTTACATTCCAGGATGTCTGGCTCTAGGTAAGTGATCATGATTATCTGAGTCATGAAGATCTTTTTTGTCTAGTTCTTCAGTGTATTCTTGCCATCTCTTCTTAATATCTTGTGCTTTTGTTAGGTCCATATCATTTCTGTCCTTTATTGTGTCCATCTTTACATGAAATGTTCCCTTGATATCTCTAACTTTCTTGAGGAGATCTCTAGTCTTTCCCATTCTATAAAATAAAAATACATTTACATTTAAAGGGGCTTCCCCAGTGGCACAGCAGTAAATAATCCACCTGCATTATAGGATACTTGGTTTGCATCCTTGTGTCAGGAAGATCCCATGAAGAAGGAAATGGCTACCCACTCCAGTATTCTTGCCTGAAAAATTCCATGGGCAGAGGATCCAGGGGGGCTACAGTCTATGGGATTGCAAAGAGTCGGATATGACTGAGCAATTAACACACACACACACACACACACACACACAGACATTTAAAGACACTGCAATACGACGAATGACAGAAGTAGAAGAGAGTTTGCAGCTTCCTAATCCAAGTGTTAGGAAGGCAGGAGGAGAAGCAAGGCAGGAGGAGAAGGGGATGACAGAGGATGAGATGGTTGGATGGCATCACTGCTTCAATGGACATGACTTTAAGCAAGCTCAGGGAGATGGTGGAGATCAAGGAAACCTGGCGTGCTGCAATCCACGGGGCTACAATAGTCAGACACGACAGAGCAACTGAACAGCAATAATCCAAGTGTGCTGCCCAACCCCCATAGGCTATGGGTGAAGGAAATGACATTGCAGAGACATACGTTATATTGGAAAAACAATAGATTTATCAATTGTAGTTAACAGAGATAAGCATTTCTGTTTGGAAAACATCCAGAAACTCAAAGGGGAAATCCCTAACTGTGAAAAAGCAAAAGAGTAGATCCTTTCAGAGCCTAAATTGTCAAGTCCTTGGTTGACAAGTTATGCATGTGCAAAAGACACCGCAGAGTGAACACCAAAAAGAAAGGCAGAGACTAGAGAGAAAAATACTCTTGAAACTTAGAGCAATAGGGAACCAGAAATATAAATTTATTGTTTTTAAAAGACAAGTGCATTCTCTAATTGTAACTATCTTTGGGTGCAGAAAGCTTCAAGGGTAAGATTGCAAAATTGAAGCCAAGAATTGATGGAATTAAGGATATTCTAAAAAAGCAAGGAAACCTGCCAAATTCTGTATGTAAAAGAGAATCCCAAGGGATTAGGTTAAATAAAATGGCAGCAATGGAAAAGCATAAGAACTGGGCAGATATACAAGCTGCATGACTTGGAGTAGAAATAGTTTGTGATTTGATTCTGGGCAACTTAACTATCAACTAGAAAATAAATCTGATAACCATTAAGAGAACATTGTCCATTGTTGTTACAATAAATTATCTAAAATGGGCAAATAACAGCCAAACCACCAGACACTAAAAGTGTAACTCATACCTAGGTAATTTTTTTTGTAATTTAAAAAAAGGAATCAATAGAATCCTGCTCATAGTAAGTCATATTAAAATAAACAGAGGAAGATTTCAAAGCAGACATTCTAAATACATCCTAGGAATGAAATTAGAATGTTTTCAAATATTAGAAGGCAAATAGGGCATCAATAATTGAAGAGATGAGCAATCTCAACAGAGAAATGTAAACCATTAAAAAATTGTTCTAGAACTGAAAATTACAATTACTGAAATAACAAGGTGAATGCAACAAGGTGAACACTGTATTAGAAACGGTAGAAGAAAGATGCAGTGATTTGAATATAGATCAATATAATTTTCTCAATCCAAAGATGAGACAAAGTTTGCCAAGTGGTGCTAATGATGAAGAAGCCACCTGCCAATGCAGGTGGTAAGGGACACGGGTTTGATCCTTTGGTCTGGAAGATCTCCTGGAGTAAGAAATAGAACCATTGCAGCATTCTTGTTTGGAAAATTTCATGGGCAGAGGAGGTTGGTGGGCCACAGTCCATGGGGTCACAGAGAGTCAGACATGACTGAGTGAATGAACACATACTAAAGATCAGATGGAAAAAGATAGAAGAAAAATGAACATAACCTCAGAAATCTGTGATTATGTATGAAGCAGTTCAACATACATGTAATTGAAATCCTAGGAGGAGAAAAACGACAGAAAAATGATTTGAAAAAAAAGTCAAAATCTTAAAATTTGATGGAAAATACTTATTTAAAGATTCAATACTCATGGAACCTTAAGCTGACTGAAAATGAAGAAATCCAGTTTGAGATATATAGTAGTTTAAATATAGATTGTCGAGCAAAAGGAAATTTTGAAAACAATGAAGGAAAACAATAACTTTAATAATTTTAATGACTCATTTATCATTAAAAATTCTGGAAGCCAAAACACATTGTCTTGACATTTTCAATATTCTGAAGGAACAAAAGAAGCAAGAAAGATTTCTGAATCCAGTGAAGTTATCCTTCAAAAATAAAGATGACTGTCTGTTTCTAATTGAAATAAAATTCTACAAAATGCAAACTAACGGATAGAGAAAAAGCAGATCAGTGATTGCCTGAGAACTGAGGTGGAGGGAAGGCTGTGAAATATTGAGGTAATAGGAAACTTCTGGAAGTCATGAGAATGTTTGTTCTCCTCATTTATTGATTCTGATTATATATATTAGGGTTGGCCAAAAAGTTCATTTGGTTTTTTTGTGAGATAGTACAGAAAAACCTGAATGAACTTTTAGGCCAATTCAATATATAAACCTGATGAAATATACACTCACACGTGCATAGCATGTGATAACATGATAAAAACTTATCAATTTATATCTTCTAAATATGTGAAGCTTATGTTGCATCTATTTAACCTCAAAAATCTGTAAAACATGAAGGCAGAATAATCACCTTTTCAGGAAAGCTAAGACTTAGAGAATTTGTTGCCACCAGACTTGAACTATAAGAAATGGCAAAGAAAGTCTTCAGCTCAGAACGGAAATGGTACTAGTTAGCAAATTAAATATATAAGGAGAAATAAAGATCATCAGAAAAGGTAAATACAATAACTATTTTTCTTCTAATTTTGAAAAGTGACTAAAAATTATAGCACTTTTTGTTTATTATATATATAATCTGTCTATTTCAGATAAACATGACACTAAATTGAGAGAACAATGGAAATAAACTTTTATTAACTGTCTTGTATTTTTCCTGAAGTAATTTACTATTTTACTAGTTTAATATTAATTATAGGTAGATTGATACATGTTTAAGAAACATACCCCTATTCTCAGAGGTACCACTGAAATCACAAAGGAAAGAAACAGCTAAAAATCAATAGTGTTGAGATGGAATATTGCAAAATATATGAATATGTTAATCACAAAAGGAAGAAATGGAAGGAAAAGAACAAAAACATACCTTACAATGATGGGAATAAATATAATTATATCAATAATTATAGTAAATGTAAATAGCTAAACACTTTTTAAAAAGGCAGAAGTTGTCAGTCTGTATTAAAAAAGCAAGAGCTAAATATTTGTAATCTACATAAGGTGCTCTTTAAATACCAAAACACAAATAGACCAAAAGTAAAAGGCTAGAAATAGATACTCAAAGTGAACAGTAAGCATAAGTAAGAGTGATTACATTAATATCAGACAGAATAGATTTCCAGAAAAGGAAACAAAAAATATCTTAAATCAATGAGCTAAGCTTACACTTAAGCAACTAGAAATGGAAAAGTGAACTAAGCCAAAAGTAAGCAGAATAAAGAACATAATAAAGGTGACAGCAGAGAGCAGTGAAATGGGAAACTAACAAAGAAAAGAAAAAAAAATCATAAAATGAAAATGAAAAATAATCCATCATGTAACTTTAACTGAAGTGATAAGGAAAAAATGGAGGCAACACAAATTACCTAAATTAACATTAAAAGAAGATTCACTACTCTAAATCTTTTAAAAGTTAAAAGGAAAATAAGGAAATATTATGAACAATATTTTCCATTAATCAGAAGATCTAGATACAATAAACACATTCAGTATATAAAAAAAAATTGCTTTTTCTATATACTAACAATAAAAATGTGGGAAATGAACCTAAAAACTCAACCTATCACGAAGAATAGGAAACGTTGCTGGTCAGTTGCAAAATCGTATCTGACTCTGCGACACCGTGGACTGCAGCATGCCAGGCTCCCCTGTCCTTCACTGTCTCCCAGAGTTTGCTCAAATTCATATCCACTGAGTCTGTGCTGCTATCAAAACATCTTATCCTCTGCCTTCTCCCCTCTAGAGATGAAAAAAAGAAAGTGAAAGTCGCTCAGTGGGTTCGGACTCTTTGTGACCCCATAGACTGCAGCTGCCAAGCTCCTCTGTCCATGGAATTCTCCAGGCCAGAATACTGGAGTGGGTAGCCTTTCCCTTCTCCAGGGGATCTTCCCAACCCAGGTACTGAACCCAGGTCTCCAGCATTGTAGGCGGATTCTTTACCATCTGAGCCACCAGGGAAGCCAAAATATAAGAAAATAAATGAATAACATATTTTGAAAATGATAAAACATAGCGAAAAAGTTAAAGAAACAAATAATTACAAAGATATATCCATTCATTGATTAGAAGATTCAATATTTTTAAGATATAAACTAACTGAAAATTGATCTGTAGATTCTGTGTAAAAGGAATCAAAATTCCTGTGGAATTTTTGGTAGAAATTGTCAGTTTAAAGTTGTAGACTTATATAGAAATGCCAAGATCTTAGAAGAGGAAAAAGAATTCTGAAAAACTGGAAAAAATTAGAGGATTTAGATTCCTGATTTCAAGACTTAGATAATGTGAGATTAGAATAATGATAAACAAATAGATCGATGGAACAGGATAACGTCCAAAATTAAATCAACCCATATATTGATTGTAACAATAGTACAGAGATGAATCAATGAGCAGTGAGTATATTTTCGATGAACTGTACAACAGTTGGATAACTATGCACAACATATATATACACACATATATTTATGCATATATATATACATACAATATACTTCTCTCTCATGCTACTCACAAAAGTTAATTCAAAATAGATAATAGGTTGAAAAATTCTAAAAGAAATCATAGAGATCTTTGTGATATTGGGTTAGACAAAGATTTATTTTAAAAGACACCTAACCATGACCTATGAAGGAAAAAAATAAGTAGAAACTTTAAAATTAAAACTATTGCTCTCCAAATATGTTAAGGAAAATAAAAATGCAAGCAACTAACCCGGAGAAAATATCTCCAAAACATATGCCTAATAAAAGACTTGTATCCAGAATATATAAGGAGTTTTCACAGTACAATAACCGGATAATCTTGTTAAAAAATAATAAAAAAAATATTTGAACCCATACTTCATAAAGAAGAAATAAAAATGAGGAAAAGATACATGAAAAGATTCTCAACATCAGCACACATTGAGGAAATTCAAAATACAGCCAAAATGATTTATCACTACATACTTACCGAAATGGCTAAAAGGAAAAAATGAAAGTGACAATACCAAGTATTGGTGGGAATGTGAAACAACTGAAAATCTTAGTCTAGTTTACAGGAATGCAAATGAATATACCTTGGAAAATGGTTAATCTCTTGTAAATTAAACATATTTGCCATAATACCTAGTACTCTCAGTCCTGATGTTGTCAAAAATTGTATCAGAAAACAAATGGGATGAAAAAGAGATGCCTATATGCAAGTCAATAGTTTGGGTATAGGACTCTGTGTTGCACAATTAGATAAAGAAACTGCAGAATTCAGTGAGAGTCCAAGGCTGAGAACCAGATTTCATCATCTGACATTAGAAGTAGGGAACAAAGTTTTAGAATTGATTACAAAATCAAAGAATTATTTGTTCTCTGAGAATTTTATAAAACTCTACTATCAGTTCAGATCAGTTCAGTCACTCAATCGTGTTTGACTCTTTGCGACCCCATGGACTGCAGCACGCCAGACTTTCCTGTCCATCAACAACTCCTGGAGTTTACTCAAATTCATGTCCATCGAGTCGGTGATGCCATCTAACCATCTCGTCCTCTGTTGTCCCCTTCTCCTACCACCTTCCATGTTTCCCAGCATCAGGGACTCTTCAAATGAGTCAGTTCTTCGCATCAGGTGGCCAAAGTATTGGAGTTTCAGCTTCAACATCAGTCCTTCCAATGAATACTCAGGACTGATATCCTTTAGAATGGACTGGTTGGATCTCCTTGCAGTCCAAAGGACTCTCAAGAGTCTTCTCCAACACCACAGTTCAAAAGCATCGATTCTTCAGCGCTCAGCTTTCTTTATAGTCCAATTCTCACATCCATACATGACTACTGGAAAAACCATAGCTTTGACTAGATGGACCTTTGTTGGCAAAGCTACGTCTCTGCTTTTTAATATGCTGTCTAGGTTGGTCATAGCTTTTCTTTCAAGGAGCAAGCGTCTTTTAATTTCATGGCTGCAGTCACCATCTGCAGTGATTTTGGAACCTCCCAAAATTAAGTCTGTCACTGTTTCCACTGTTTCCTCATCTATTTGCTCTCCTATAATACCCTTCTATACCTAATGAATTTTTAATTTAAGTAATTGACAATCATTTCCATTTCTTTTATTTAGTTCAGATTTTATCACTACTCAAGTCAACTTGGTTGTTTAAATTTTCCTTGAAAATATAACCTCTTTCACTCAGATTTTATTAGTTAACATAAAATTATCTTTTAAATTTTTGAAATTTTCTGCATCTGGAATTTTGTGTCTTTTTTCATTCATAACCTTCAATATTTAGTGTTCTGAGTTTCAAATTCACTTTATTTTATTTGCTCTAGTAACACCAACTTCTGCTTTTTTTTAAAAAGTATTTTTACCACTTTATTTATATAAATGAGGCAGGGGTACTGAAGTGGTTTGCCATTCCCATCTCCAGTGGACCACATTTTGTCAGAACTCTCCACCATGACCTATCTGTCTTGGGTGGCCCTGCATGGCATGGTTCATTGCTTCATTGAGTTATACAAAGGACATAATGAAGGACAGGGAAGCCTGATATGCTGCAGTCCATGGGGTTGCAAAGCGTCAGACACAACTTAGCAACTGAACATCGACAATTGATATAAATGACATATAAATGTGTCAATTTAAGGAGTGCTATGTAAAGACTGAATGTATGCATATATTGCAAAATGATTACCACAATAAGGTTAGTTAATACATCCACACCTTACATAGTTAATCTGTGTGTGTGTGTGTGGTGAGAACTTTTAAGATCTACTCTCATAACAAATTGGAGAGCCTAGAAGAAAAGGATAAATTCCTAGAAGCATAAAACCTTCTAAAATTGATTCATGAAGAAAAAGAAAACTTGATTAGACCAATAATTAGTAAGGAAATTGAATAAGTAATCAAAAAAACTTGTAACAAAGAGATGTCCAGTACCAGATTGTTGCACTGGTAAAATTCTATCAATAATTTAAAGAATTAACACCAATCCTTCTTAATCTTTTCCAAAAATTTGAACAGGAGAGAACACTACCAAACTTATTTCACAAGGCCATTATCCTGATAGTCAAAGCCACATAAAAACACCACAAAAAAACTTTAGTCTAATATACCTGATTAATGCAGTTTCTGGTTGTATTGGTCAATTATATTATTTGTTTGTGGGTGGAAGGTGTTAGATTAGTTCAGTTGAGTCGCTCAGTCATGTCCGACTCTTTGTGATTCCATGGACTTCAGTACGCTAGGCTTCCCTGTCCATCACCAACTCCCAGAGCTTGCTCAAACTCATGTCCATAGAGTTGGTGATGCCATCCAACCATCTTATCCTCTGTCGTCCCCTTCTCCTCCCACCTTCAACCTTTCCCAGCATCAGAGTCTTTTCCAATGAGTCAGTTCTTTGCGTCAGGTGGCCAAAATATTGGTATTAGATATGTATCTTTAAATTTCTGCTTGATTAATGAAGATTATTCATTACTTTTATTCTCTTTATTTGTTTACATCAACTTATGTTTGTTAACTGGCAGTTTGGTTTTAGAATATGTAGCTTGCAATATTTTAATTTTTTGAACTAATTTGACATTTTATGGTTGAATTTGTTCAAAATCCTTAAATATTTGAAAAATAGACTTCATTTACTTTACTGTGAAATGCAAATCTATTTAAATTTGGACTGTAATTCAAAGTAGTTTGTAGTCACCAAACAAATTCACTACTTACCCTGTTTAAAACTTTTACCTTCTTCATGTTCTACCTTTTCTGTCAAATTATGGGAAACACTTAAGCCATGTTTAGATTTTTGTTAATTTCTCCTATTTCTAGAAATGTGCTTGCTGTAAAAAATTTTGGTGCTATTATTTTTAGTGCATAAACCATCAAGACTATATTCTACATAAATTGCAATTTTTACTGAGAAAATTTCCACATGGTTGGAGCCTATTATATTTTTCTTGAATTTTAACTTGTCCAAACTTAATATTAATAACCCTCTATTTTTTCATTTGTTTAGCATACCTATTTTTGGTAGGCAAAGTTCTAAGGTAGCATCCAAGTTTCCTGCCCCGGTATACAATCCTGTATAAAGCCCCCTTGACTTGAGTGTTGGAGGAACTTAATATGATATGGCAGTTACTCCCTTTATGAGGTTACATTATATGAGCAAGAGTGATATATGTATTACTTTATAAAAGACTCTATTTTAGTATTAATAGATTGGGGAAGGGGGTTTCTCCTGCTGGCCTTGAAGAAATAAACTGCTCACGTCTAAGAGGACCATATGGCTAGGACCAGAGGATGCTTTTAGAAGCTGAGAGAATCCTCAGGTTACAGCTAGAAATACAAAGAAAGTAGTATTCACAATCAGTTAAAGCTACTCCATCATTTGCCATCATAATTTGGTAGTAAACATGAACCTGGTCACATCTATTGAATTAAAATAGACTTTTAACAAAACATTTTAAAAGTCAGTGTAAGCCAGGAAGTTAGGTAGTTGGATGATGGTGTAAGTCATTCTAAAAGTCCCCCCATTCTCATCTAAGACACTGTACTCAGATGTTTTCAGTGAAATCATATGGAATACTTTCACAAACTCGAAAATGTATATAGCTGAGTAGGAAATGGCACCCCACTCCAGTCTACTTGCCTGGAAAATTCGATGAAGAGAGGAGCCTGTTGAGCTACAGTTCATGGGGTTGCACAGTCAGACATGACTGAGCATACATGCACACACAAATATAGGGTAAAAAATACTGTCTCTACAAATTAATTGAAAACTTAAATTGTCAATGAATTTATCTAGTGTTTATATATATAGCAATTTAGCTAACAAACAAAACCTTACTTTCTTTCAAGTAAGACAGAAAATTTTACGATGGCTGTATAAGATATTCAATTAGATAATAAAAGCATTAGTGTTTTTTGTTAAGTTTTTAATTATCCTTATTATTTCTCTGTTATGCAATGTCCGTTATGGCACCTGCTGGCCATTTGTGGATGTGGAACAATTTAAATATGCTATTCTGACTATGGAAATAAGTTTTTATTTAAATTAATTCAAATTTGAAAACATTTAATTTTGTTATTGGAAAAGTTTTAAGTATGCTTGGAAAATCTGGGTGTGTGAATCTACTTTTTCAACTGTAAATTGCATGAAAGCTAAATATAGAAAAAGAATTTCCAGTGAAAACTTAGTGGCCAAACCATGATATGAACAAGTGTAAAATATATACTTGATTTACAAGATTTAGTATAAAAATTGTAAAATATCTTGTTAAGAGTGTTTTATATGTGTTGTATAGTCAAATGATATTTTGAATATATGGGGCTAAATAAAGTACTTTAAATGTGGATATTTACTTTTTGATTATGTTTGCTTAGAAATTTAGAATTACACATATGACTTTTATTATATTTTCATTGGCCAATGCTACTCTATATGGTCTTGATCTTTTGTATTTTACTTTGCATTTTTATCTTAGTTCTTTTCAGGAAATATTTTTAAAAATTTAAATAGCTAAGGATTATAAATCCTTGGGAGAATTTTACAGAAGAAGAGTTCACATTTTAACCAGGAGAACTGACACTCTTTGGGTGGGGGAAAGGGATGTTATTCTCAAGTGTAAAATGAATTTCATAGAAGAATTCATTTTAGCATGAGCTACTTAGTATTTACATAGGCATTTTGAGATTGAAAATAAAAGCGCTCTAGGACCTGGTGTTTAAAGAATGACAGATCAGCTCCATCAGAATTCTTTGAAAAAGAAGGGTTTATATTAATTACTTTTGATTATTTTCCCATTCTTAGAACTTACATTTTTCTCTCTTAAATTGGTAGAAGACAACAAATGGAATTTTTCACTGAACTCTAATCTTTCTTAGTTGTCCATGACACAAAGAACACCGTACTGATTTTTAAAAGATAATAATTAAAGCCAAAATGATGTTATGCAAGCTTTTTCTTATCTTAATTTAGAGTAGGATTAAGGTTTGGGCTTCTGTTTGTGTTTGGCTTTTGAAGTATAGTGGATGTCAATTCCAGATTTTGGAAGCATATTATAATATAGTTAAGTGTTGTTGAATTTGTAGTATTTACCAGCCACTAAACTTTTTGTCTGTTATCATGAAAAATTTAGAAAAAGGGAGGGAAATAGTGTCAGATACATGTATTTTCTGCAGACATATAAGGCTAATTATCACAGTTTGAGATTTTTAACTCAAATGAATCACTGTAAATGAAAGAGATTTGGATACTACATCTTTAATTATTTTTTCCTTTAATACTAAAGAGAAGGAAAATATATGAGTTTATTTATAAGCTGCTATGTGAGCAGTTATATGAAATTTATGCTATTTATGGATTATGGAAAGTAGCTTTGAACTAACTAAATGCCCATTTCATGTGATCAAAGCATGTTTTTACAAATCCAATAATTATGCAATGTACAGTTTTGTTTTTTTTTAAGTTTTCTAACATATGGTAAACAAGCACTAGGTTTTCCTCATTTGCACAGTAATACAGACTTATAGGCTAAGGGTGATTTATGTACTGAAGTAATTTAAATTCCATACCTTCAGAGTCACAATGCATATGTTACATGCCTATAATTATGCTCCTCCGGGTGTGCAAGCCAAGAAGGTGGCAGAATCAAACACAGAAAAAGAAAGGAGATTGATGATATGGTATTTTGCTAATACAAGGCAAGGCACTAACAGATCATGAACCTCATTCTTGCCTTTTCTACTAGTACCTTCTAAATTACATTTTCAAACTGATGTCTTCACTGCTTTCTCACTTACAGAATTTGCCTTAATTATAAAGAAATCCTCAGGAAAAAAAAATTGCAAAAAAGGGTAAACAAAATAATACTTCAAACTTCTTTGGTTGAAGGATAAAGGATCTCTCCCACCTTCTCAGACATACTCATTTATTAGATCTGACATACATATGCTTCAATATAAAACATTTTTTCCTAAATGTATAGTCATTTGAGGAAAAAAAAACTAGTTTAAGGGAACCAATATACAGCACTCTTGTCCTATGAAAAGTCACGCCAAAGGAAGGTAGAGTATTTTAGGAGGGTACCACTCATTTTACTACTTACAAAATTGTAAGTTACAATTTTGCATACTGTTGTTTCAAAAAGACTGATGTTGTGGATTTTCTTAGGTTTCCCGCAGGTTGTTAGGCATTTTCTTATTCTTAAGTGTTAGGTGACCTTTAAGATGACCGAACATTTATACAGAATACAATTAGACCTGGTAAGCAACTTCTATTAAATCATGCATCCTAATTCCTTTATTAAGTTAGTGGTATGATGTTTAATGGCCACTTCTTTGGGTCAGTTCAACTTTAGGCTTCATAGATTCTATTTTTCTCTAAGCTATTAATGGAATCCTACTTAATTTCAAAGTTTTAAACACAATTCTTTGCTTTTTTTCTCTAAAGAAGTATGTTGTCCCATTGATAGTATCACAATATATCTATTCAAAAAGGGAGAAATAAATACTGCTTTACATATTTTTTTAGGATGATTACCTCTTGTTGCATGTAAAATGCTAGTTTGATCTTCAGTTGTTTTTATTTTAACCCTATTTGGCCATTTCAGATCAAATTTTCCACAGACATATTTTGCACATTTGATGAGATGTCGAGAAAATAAGAAAATTACATAAACACATAAAAGTTGATTGACATATGCTATATCTGAAGGAGGGTAACAAATCTAAAAATATGGAAAATTGCTACATCTATTAGAAAAAATTCTTTTGTACAGTTTTGTTAGTGTTGCTTGGTTTGTTGGTTTTACCTGGAATCCTGTGGTTGGGGTGTATTGTGTAATGGTGGGCAATTGAAGCATTGGCTCTTCATATGTCTAGAAATACAATAGGCTCATCCTGCTACGTTTTTTAAGGTAGCTTCACTTTAGCAGGTGCTCTTTTGACCCAAAAGAAAAGGAGAAAAAGAAAATTTAAAAAATCCCTTAGATAACAGATTAGAGATGATTAGTGAATAATTTTAGAGTAAAAGAGTCAGATCTGGTCATTTAAGTCATAGGACACAGTGGCTACCCAAACTGTGTCTTTTGTGTGACCTCATTGTTTTACTGTGAGTGTGTGTGTGCATTTATGATCATTTTTCTTTATTTGTACATTGAAGTTACTGAGACTCAGAGATTAATAGGGTGATGTTAACACATGTGGTTTATTGCATAAATTTGAGAGCTGTAAAGGGTGGCTGATTTTTAAGACTAAATGATTGTGCAGAATTTCTGAGTTATGTTGTTTATACATTTTGGAACCTCAAAATAGAATATTGTTGAACCAAGGAGTTTCAAAATAGACAATAATTAAAATATTTTCAAATACTAATAGTGACAAAATTAGTTAAGAAATTATTGCAAATATTGCAGTCAATTTTTGAGTGGTTATTCAAAATTTATTACACCAAATTATTCAAATTATTCTCTAATAAAATTAGATTTTTTTCATTAGTTATTCCATGCTTTTCTTTAAATTACCCAGCAGTCTTTGCGCATTAAAACATCTTCCTGAAAATAAATAAAATCATTAATTATTTACTTGTTTTTAAGAATTTCCTTAAGGAAGATTTGCTAAAAATTTCTTCAAAAGTTAAAAATTACACGTTAATATAAATATAGAAAGTCTTCCAGTCTGAAAGTTATCTTAACTCGAAATTTGTCATTGTAGCCTTTTATTTCCTGAGAGTACCACACCATGTATTATTTATTATTAATAATGATTAATTCTTCCGAATGTTGTCTAGTTATTCAGTTATGTCTGACTCTTTGAGACCCCATGGACTGTAGCCCACCAGGCTACATGTGATTTCCCATGCAAGAATACTGGATTAGGTAGTCATTTCCTTCTTCAGGGGATCTTCCTGACCTAGAGATCAAACTTGCCTCTCCTGCATTTGCAGAGGAATTTTTTACCTCTGAGCCACCTGAGAAGTTCATTCTTCTGAATATTAATTGGCAATTTTTCTAGTAATTAATAATTTTTCAACTGCTAATATTTATAATGTGTACAATAAATTCTAGATAAAGACAAAGACATAGTGATTTCTCTGAGGGTTAATGAAAAGATAGAAATGCAAACATACTTAATGATCAAAACAATTGCTGCTTTAATGAAAGTATTTCAGAAATTAGTAGGAACATAGGAGAAAGACTACTAAATTAGAAGAAAGAAATTCATTCAGCAGTTGCATCATTCTTCTTAAAGCTGTTTTACATTAAATGCTATATTTTCCAAAGACCTGAACAGCCTCTGACAAATGACTGTCACAGCTTTACAGGAATTAAAGACTAATTTGGGACATTGATCAATTGTTTTGGCATCCTGTAGACAAAGACTATATCAAACATCTTGCAAAAAAGTTCAAGGGGAGTTTTAAGAACCACATATCTCTACTCAAATCAAGAGATAATAAAAAAACCCAATATTCTGTGGGGTTTTTTTTTTATAAAAAGACTTTTTGTGTCCATCAAAAATAAAATGGAAACTCAACATACTAAAATCAAGAGTAAAAATTTTACAGTATTAGAAAATCTTAAGACTAATTAGGTACTTTAAACTTTTTTTTTTTGTGGAGTCAATCCAACTACTTGAAAAATGAGTATCAAGAATATACAGCAAATAAAAAGGCTCACTGTTCAGAAAAAGTAAAATTTTGTCCCCTGCCACCACTGTATCTGACAGTGGTGTGCTAGAATCAGCCCACCGGGGTCACAACACCCAGTTGCTGGCATCCTTTCCCAACTTTGCATTCAGTGACATTACATTGGCAGCTTGTCACTGGTCATATGGGAGTATTAACATCCTGGAAACTGGCAAAGGCTACAGATTAGCACTTTTTTTTCTTTTCCAGAACACCATTGTTAAACATCTACCAGTCTGCCACTGAGTACTGGGTGTGGAATAGAAGTACTCTGAGGAACATATATGAAAAAAACATCAAGCTAGTGCAATACTTCAGTGTAATCTACATGTTACACTGAGGGGCTCAGAGAGATGATTCAGTATTTTCTGCAGATTAACATATCTTGATATATTACAATGGATGTTTAGGATAGACTGCAAGTGATGCTGTTAATGGGCTGAATTTTGTCTCTTTAAAATTTACGTATTGAAGACCTAACACCCAGTACCTCAGAATGTGACTGTACTTGGAGATAGGACCTTTCAAGAGGTGATTAAATATAATGAGGGCATCAGCGTGGGCCCTAAATTAATTTGATTTACATTCTTAAAAGAAGAAAAAAAAATGGGTATGCAAAGAGTCACTGAGGATGCGTGCTCAAATAGCAAAGATCATGAGGACACAGGGAGAAGGTAGACATCTGGAAGCCAGGGACAGAGACCTCAGGAGAATCAAGCACCTTGATCTTGGACTTTAAGCCTCCAGAACTGTGAGAAATAAATTTCTATTGTTTTAGCCACCCAGTTTGTGGTACTTTGTTATGGCAGCTTTAATAAACTGATAACAGATGTTTAAGGTCTTTGTCCAAGAATGTGCACGCTCCGTTGCTAAGTCATGTCCTAATCTTTGTGGCCCCCTGTGACTGAAGCCGACCAGGCTCCTCTGCCCGTGGAATTTTCCAGGCAAGAGTACTGGAGTGGGTTGTTGTTTCCTTCTCGAGTTGGATCTTCCCAACTCAGGGATCAAACCCTCATCTCTTGCATCTCCTGCATTGGCAGGTGGATTTTTTTTTTTTTTACCGCTAGCGCCACGTGGGAAGCCCACTGTTTGTCCAACAATAGCTCAGCACCAAAAAGACGGTCAGAGCAATTAGAAAAGGTCCTAGCATGACCTAATCAAATGTGGTTTTGGTCATTGTTTTACCAACGATTCTTAGTTGTAAGGAGACTTGTTTTTCATACGTATATACAAGCAGATGTATACTAGGCTTAGTGTCTGCCTCTTTAGAAATCAGCATTTATTCTTAATTCTTTTACTATTCTTTAAAAAATAGCAAGCAGTTTCTTTGCACCTAGCTGATCTTGCATTTGGAGAAGGAAATGGCAACCCACTCCAGGATTCTTGCCTGGAGAATCCCATGGACAGAGAGCCTGGTGGGCGATAGTCCATGGGATTGCGAAGAGTCGGAGACAACTGAGTGACTAACCCACACACACAATCTTGCATTGACTTTGGGTATATTTTTGCTGTGAATTCAGAGTGAACAGATTCTTGGTTTAGTAAATAGGCAAATCATTCATCAGAAAAGCAGGGGTGTGAGAAATTCTCAGCCTCTGATTGTACAGATTTCATGCATATCTTTGGAAAAAAATAAAGATGAAGTGTTTTAATGTAGTTTTGATCACAAACTGTATGATTTCAATTGACAAGTATTGCTTATTGCAGGAGCAAACTGTATTGTTCCTTATACAATTATCACACAATTCTCATTCCTGGGCCTTCCATTATTAAGATCTTTTCCTTCTTATTCAGCTAGATATTGTTAACCTGTTCTTACTTTTCACCTCCCCAAACACTCTCTTTTACAATTGCCTTCACTTAACCTTCTTTCTGGTTTTCCCATTTCTTTGGTTTTCCTGGTACTAATAAATATACTGACCTCCACTGTTTTTAATCTAACAGAACATGCACGAGTGTTACAGCTCAATAACAGGAGATAAACAGCTTCCATGTTATTGTAAAGCAGTTTTAAGAAGTATCTGTACAGCAATAGAACTGGAATCCAGAGCAACTATAGGCAATCAAATGTTAAATCACTGTTATTTTCCTGACTATGAATTCAAGCAGTGTGGTTACAAATCACTAGAGATATTCATTAGTGAATTGCATTCATCATATCTTAATGTGTAATTTTCCACATAGTTAATGGTTGTAAGTTTCTTTTAAAATAGTGAGTCTTTTGACTTTTTCTGAAACTCAGCTTCTTCATTTCTATGCGTTTTACCTACAAACTTCAATTTCTAATGCTTGTTTGTCATTTGGTATATGTTTACTTCTGATATTAAAAAGATTTGAGAAACAAGAATGTGTAGCAACACATTTTTGGATGTTAATATTGCTGCTGATCTGACTTGTATTTATATAACATACTATCATTAATATTTGAAAAGCACAACTATTTTTTAGCTAAACAATTGCTATGAAATACTTCATTATGAAAAATTTGATCAGAAGACTTGTGGTACTACTTTCTGCTAGGTATTTATCTAAGATGTTGGAATTTAGATGTAGATGATATATGTATCAAGGTTGAAAAGTATTGGCGAATAGCAAAACTGTTTTTCAGTTCTTGACTTCCCTATTTCCTACTTTATAATTTGAGGGAGTAACCAGAGCTCTCCATCATAATTTTATTGGAAATAAAAAAAAGCTCTCCTTTCCATTAAATAGCTCTTATTTAAGAACTATTCAAGTAGAAATGTATTGTTAATCTGAAAACGTTAAATTTAAAATTATTGTACCTTTCCTAGAATAAATGTATAAAACATCTTCATTTTCTTCTCAGTATTGAGAAAAAAAACTGATGCACTCATAGCATAGAAAACAACATCTCTTATCAGTATTTTCATTTATTTGACAGTATAAATTTTACTTTAGAAATTTTTATGCTTTAAAAATTTATGTATTCTAAGTTGTAATGTTGAGAATATTGTTTTGTTGTTAAATAGAGATTTAGAAAGTAATATGACATTAACATTTTCCAAAACTCTTAGCTAAAATCAGAGGTTTGGATGAGAAAGAATTTCACAAATTGATGCTCTAATAAACACTGCTTTGCATACTAAATAAGCAATTCTGGAGTTCTTCAAATGTAATATCTATAGAATGTCTCCTTTTGGAGAGTTCCAAATTCCTAACAAATATGATTTTACTAAATCCACATGAGGTTGCATATTTTAATTTCAAGAATATGCTGTATGTTTGGAAAATTGAAGAGCTGAAATATTATATGTTGAAATCACATAGAAGAGTCATTGACAGTTACCAAACAACAAAATTGCTTTGTCTTTTGAATATTTCTACTAAGAAATGTGCACCAACATTCTTGGAAATGATATTAAAAATTTTCCAAAAAAAATCACAAAAACCGAAAACACCCTCAGTTGTTTGTTCTTGTTTCCCTTCATAAAATAACATTATATTAGTTTCAATAAAATAGAATGATTTCCTTTAATTTGATAAAAATGTAATACTCCATAACTTTTTTATGACCACGGATAATTACTTATACCCATATTGAAGAAAAAGTAGGAAATATTTAGCAAGATAGTAAAAAAAAAAAAAATCACTTAACATTTTGCTTACCAAAAATTGTCTGGACTTCAGAAATGTGAAAACAATTTGGAAAAAAACCCTTATAGAATTGATCTTCACAAATATAAATAAACCTGTAAAAATTAGGATTTTATTTTATGGAAGGACTTTAGTTTTACCTTTTAATTTTTAACTACAAAAACAAGTCTATCCTTCTTGAAATAAAATCAAGTAGCTCAGAAATAAATGTAGTATATTATGAAATTCTCCCTCTCAACTCCTTTATTTCTATTCCCAGAAATACCCACTGGTAAACATTTGGTGTGTATTATTTCAGACGTCCTTTCATCATATAACCAAATATAAAATTTTAAAATGATCATTCCGTGCATATTTTTTAGCTGCCTGCTTTTTTAATGTTTCAGAATATCTTTTAGTGCCAGTACATGAAGAGTTACCTCATTCTTTCAAATGGCCTAATAGCATTTTCTTGTATAACTACGTCATCATTTATTGAATTAAAAACCTATAGGGTGATGTTTAGATTATTTCCACTTTTAATTCAATTTCTAAGGCAATAGTTGCAAAAGATATGCTTTAATTATAAGCAAGAGTATTAGTTATTCAGATGAAGAACACTAATCTCCTAGGGAATTCTCACTGACTAAAATCAAAACAGGAAAAAATAGAGATCTAAATGTTATACTACATTTTTATACCAGTTACCAACTATGCAGTGTATTCGAAAGGACTGTAGATTTGGAGTCAAGGAATCTGGGTCTCTTTCAAATTCAGTCACTTATTAATTATATGTCATTGGGCAAACCATCTCACTTCTCTGAACCTTGTGCTTTCATCTACAAAATGATGAATGTGAACTCCACATTCATCCTTAAAATTCAACCTGTGAGCTCCACATTCAGCCTTAAAAGAGTCCAAGAACTCTAAATGGAAGATTCAATGTTGCTATTGTAAAAAAATGATGTACCATCACTCACTAAGTGAGGTGAAGATTTCAGAGAAAAATAAACAGTCCCCCATCACTTTAGATTATTTATTTTGTGGTAGAAAAGGCTGATGGGTGTCATGGCACACCTTTGCATGCTTATATTTTAGCTATTCCTTGTCCTAAGCTTCTACTACAGATACATTCCTTGTCCTATACACTATACTATGATACATCTAGACTTTATGTTCCTAGGAGGGATGTTCTATACTCAGACACAGCAGATTAATTCAGTTTTGAGTAGAAGAGTTTCTGATCCTTAATCTGTCTTGAATTGATCAGATTTTCTCAGAGCCTTTGTTGTCCAGGTAGATGCTTGACATTAGAATTTAATTAGGACAGTCTGTTTAGCATGTAGTTTGCCAAACAGCAGCTTTGAGATTCTGCAAGTGGCAGAGAACTGATTCAAGGACACTAGTATTTACTCTTACTTCTACTAATTTTTTAAGTGATTTGTTTTTGGCTTGTTTGAATCATTAAATAAAGAACTGATTGTTGTTGTTCAGTCACTAAGTCATATTCGACTCTTTTCTACCCCATGGACTGCCCAGGCTTCCCTGTCCTTCACTATCTCCCTGAGTTTGCTCAAATTCATGTTCATTGAGTCCCTAATCATCTCAGTCTCTGCCACCCTTTTTTCTTTCTGCCTTCAGTCTTTCCCAGCATCTGATAAGTTGGTTCTTTAAAATGGTAATATGGGAATAATTGATTTTGATCATTCTATTACTTAGTTTGATTAAAATAAAAATGGACTTCTTTAGGGGAACCCTTTCTTTGGACTTCCCTGGTGGCTTCCCTGGTAAAGCGTGTATAACCCTTTTTTTTTTTTTTTTTGAGCTGTAACTCCTTTTATTTTCTGTTTAAAAGCAATCAGAAAACAAACATCGACTTTGTTATACATGAACAAAACTTCTGCCTGCAATGCTGGAGACCTGGGTTTGATCCCTGGGTCGGGAAGATCCCCTGGAGAACGAAATGGCAACCCACTTCAGTACTCTTGCCTGGAAAATCCCATGGATGGAGGAGCCTGGTAGGCTGTAGTCCATGGGGTAGCTAAGAGTCGGACACGACTGAGCGACTTTAGTTTCACTTTTCACTTTCATGCACTGGAGAAGGAAATGGCAACCCACTCCACTATTCTTGCCTGTAGAATCCCAGGGACGGCGGAGCCTGGTGGGCTGCCGTCTATGGGGTCACACAGAGTCGGACACGACTGAAGCGACTTAGCAGCAGCAGCAGCAGCAATGAGATCACAGAGAGTTTGTACACGACTGAGCAACTTCACTTTCTTTGGACACACATATCAGGCACAACTCTATAGTCTTTGTGTCTGGGTAATGACAATAAAAATATCAAGAATAAAAAAAGTGTGTAAAATTCTTGGATGCATGTTGCCACAAGGCAGTACAGATATCAACACATTATGCTTTTTTCCTAACAAATCCAAAGTGAGCACCTGAAATCAAGCTATGAGCTAAAGGAAGTTGTCTTATAGTGGCAGACAGATCATCTACACTAACTCTGAACACCCTGCGCATAGACTATTCTTATTTATGCCCCAGATAGTGCTAGATTTTATTTGCTTTATATTGCATTTCCCCACAAAATGTACTTTATAACCAATTTTCTTAATGGCAATTCATACACAGTGTATTTAATAGTCATCAATCGCTCTGTTACTAATTGTTTCATCACCTTTCTCATATTAGCAACTGTGAACACCTAACATTATTTATCAGGTATATGAGTGCCCTCTCTCTCCTGGGCAGTGATGCTTACTTAGGAACAGAAAAGAGATCCTATAGCAGGATTCTTGCCTTTCACAACTCCTACTGTCCCCTGGGGTGAAGGCCAGCTCTAATTTTTAGAATAATTGCCATGAACATAGTTTATATGTACAAGGAGCCCATGAAAACGGCTTCAGTGTTGATCCTCACATTAATCCTGTTTTTCTACTCTCAAAAGAAAAACTAGCATTATCCTTATATAAATAATTTATATGAAGCCATTGGCAGAGGAGTGGGGGGAGGCTGGTGGCTTATCTAAGAAGTCTGATAGGCCAAATTGCTTCTTCTTGTAGGGGATAGAATATTTTTAATGACATTATTAAATTTGTTTAATCATTTCCATAAGAATTACAGTCCTGACCGAAATATCTCCTAAACTGTATGATTTTGAATGAAGAATTTTACATGCCAGTATCAATAATCATGTGAAAGCTTCACAGGAATTTAGTCTGTTGAAAATATAAGGACTAAGAGTGTGATTTAACTGCTTTGCTCTTCACCTAAATACAACGATTTCTTTAGTCTACTTTTTAATTTTTCTTTTTGGTGAGCTTAATTTAATATGAATCATCGAAGAATAATTGCAATTATCTATAAAGCAAATTCATCTCCTTTATTTGTATATTGGGTTGGCTCTGCAGCGTTATTTCATTTAAAAAAATAATTATTCACATATTCATGTTGAACATTCTCAGAAATCTTCACCTACTTCTAAGCAAAAAGCTTTAGAATTTTTTTAGAATTTGGACGTTAAGGCAGGCACCACCACCAATTCTGGGTGAGACAGATGAATGTATTTTCTCAGCAAGATTCAAGACTTCATGCTCCCCTGTTAAGGCTCATGCTATGAGCAGGGCTGGTACTGTTTATGACAGATGCAAATTATACTCAACATCTTTTGTATTTTACAATTTATAATCAGGCATGCATCCTCCAAATCCAATTCTGTCCTTTAAAGCCTAGAATTCTGGACACTTCATAAAGCAAAAAGCTTGCTGCCACCTTCAAGGAACTCAAATTATCTGATTTTTTTTATTTGCTGCTGCCATTAGATTGAAATGATTTTTCTTCAGTTTGCTCAAAGCCAGATTTAAAGTCAGGTCCCAGAGGTAACAGGAAAGTCGATCCCCTAAGCTACTCAGTCGTTGTTTGCTTTTTTTACATGTAATATCCTACTTCTAAGCCAGAATATAATTTAAAATACAAAACACACTCTACATAAATATGTCCTTTGGAAATTTTGTAATCTGGCATTTAATAGAAGTTAACTAAGATCCTTGTATCATATTTGTGGAGGAAAATGGAGAAATTATAAATATCCTTCAAGACAATTAGTTCTTAATAGCTTTCTACATATTTTGAATGCTACACAATTCCTTACTACTTTAGGTCAATAACACGACAAGGTCTTTTTGAACAGAGACCTGCTAGATTTTTCATTTACTATGCACCTAAATAAGCTAAAAAGGCATTCAAAACACTTCATACATTGTGAGCTTCTGATAGCCATTCCAAAAACTCTCCTTTGCAGTCCCTTTCTATTTGCTGGGGAACAGCAAAGGGTTACTTAAGCCCAGACGCTCAAGAGCAACAGGAATCCATTGGCTTTCATTTGTCCATGTCTTTCATTTGATACTACCAGTATTAATAGCTTCGCAAGGAAATTCTGTAGTCATTAATCATAATAATTAATCAGATCCAATTATATTGCATATAAATGCGAACAAATTGCTGAAAAAATAATGATCTATCACCAACATGTCACAAGGAAAAAGAGACTAAAATAGTAATTAGAAGCAGGGATTTAGTTGTGTACAAGTGCCCTGCAACTGATTTTAACAGTATGATGATTCGATGATGTAATTAGTCAAAAGTCTAGCAGGCTTTTTTATAGCAGACCATCTAATGACTGTGCATCTGGAGAAAATAAAGTCCACTTTTCTACAAGATTGTTCTGCATTTGCTCCTCACTTTGCATTTCTGAATAAAAAAGATTTGTTGCCCTTAGCTTTCTAATACTGGGAACTAAATTGTTCCTGCATATGTTTTCTGGATTTTCAATGTATATTTGTGAAGTAAGGCTGTCTTTAACTGAAGATCACTGAATTTAGGAATTAAGATACCCTAATGGCTTTTTTTCTTTTTTACTCTTGCAATCATAAAAATGCATAACATGTAATTCAAAATAAAATGTTTTGGTTACAGTGAGTTAACACTGTGGGTAACGTGCATGTTAGCTACGTTCACCTATCTTCTTTCCTTTGAACTGAACTGGAAACATTTCAGAAAATGGAATTACTCTGTTTTCACTTCTGTTAGCACTCTCCAGAGCACTGGCAGATTTTATCAGAAACCATTTTTAAAAATATGTGTGTGTATCAATTCTTCTTTAACAGATTTAAAGATCTAACCAAAGTACATTGTTCTATACAAGTTACTCTATATAATAATTTTAATAGGTTTTTTTTAATTTTCACTTGTCTCACGGGATAGAGCTTCCAACATATATTTTCAATTTAAAACTTCTGCTATGCACATACATAATTAGCACTAGTTTATTGTGTGGTCAAATATGTATTTTTAGACCTTTCAAAACATTTCCTTGCTTGACTCACAGATTACACATAAAATGGTTAACTAAAGATTGATGAGCAGTTTTTATGATAGGTTTGCGACTTGAAAATAAATGTTAGGTTCATCATAGTTTTTTCAATACTAAGCACTGTACTTTACCGTCTTTGATCTCAGTGTTGCGACTACTACAAAGAAATAAAACCTTATCTTACCTTTTCCAGCATCTACTGCAGAAGACCTCAATAATGCATAAGAACATCTGGAAGTACGGTAATTTCAGCTATCAGAGATAAGAATTGACACAGAACAGGTAAACCCTACAAAGTCATCATGTTGAAATGAACTGATTAAGGTTTAGTAACATAAAACATCATGTATAGTGTTTCCATGCTTGCTACATCTTGCTATTTTATATTAAAAAGGAATGTCAATTATATATATTTAATAGGTTGATTAGCTGGTAGCAATATTATATTTTACATAAAGAGACAGAAATGTCTGTAGATCTATTGCCACACACATCTATTTAGAGTTAACTGTGAGTTCATAGAAAATACATGGGCATAGTAAACAGGGTTTTGAAATGACAATTTTTTACTGGTTGCAAGTGCTAATTGCTAGTTTCTCAAGGGTATAGAATTAATCACCTGCTAGATTTACAGTCTCTAGGTTGAGACCTGAGGATGGAGGCAATAAGAAAAGCTCTTGAGGGACATATCATATGGTGAGTCTAAATATCAGTCTCTATGCATATGTAAATTGGTAACAAAGTTTTTTCAAAGCTCAAGTATGCTAATTTCAAACAGGCAAGACTAAAGCTAGCTTTTAGCAGCTGTTTAACGTCTGCCTGTGGGTGGTAGAGAGAGCTTAAAATACAAGCAAACAGTGGTGCATAAGTAATTAAGCAACATTTTGCTGGGCATAAATAATTCTGTTTATATTGCTCTTTTGAAGAGTATGGAATACAAAATAACAGATCAAGTGCACTTTTGGTCACCAGAGGTTAACTGTTTCTCCTTACCTTTCCTTTGGTTTTACAATTTAAGGGGAATAAATAAAAAGTCAATCTTTTTAAATTGATAGGACGTAAAATTATTTAAGGTGGGGAAAAAACACTATTACATAATCACTGCACTTATAGTTCAACTATATTGTTTTTAATTTATGGAAAGTAACTGTAATATTTAATCTAGCAATTTATCAAAAGAAAGTATAATATCTAATCAAAGATTTGCTTATTAACATTATTTTAGGGTTATTAAAAGCAAATTATTGGGACGTCTGTTTAAAAATTTTTTTTTCGAAGTCTGAAAGAGAAAAAAAAAAGCCTCAATTTTTCAGGACCAGTTTTAATTAACCCATGTTAAAAATAAACAGATAAATGATTCATTCAGAGGTTATTGCCTAAAAATAAGGAATGATTAACTCAATGTACCACATATAGATAATCACCTAATTTGAACAGCTTTTGCTAAGCCACTAGAAATGTCTAAAAGCAAAAAGGAAGCCGGTATAGAAAAATTTCATTTGATTCAATAAAAACCTTGAAATTGACCAGAATGAAGATGAAAGATTTAACATGATTTCGAAATACCTAGTCTGGAAAAAAAGGATTATAGATACTAACTGTGAAAAGAGTCAGGGGTTTAAACTTTGTTTTCGTTAAATATTCATGGTTTAAGGAGTTAATGGTAAAAGGAAGTACTCAGTTGGGTATCAGATATTATAAAGGGTTTTATAACACATGAGAATTCTAGGAAGGCAGGAGTAGCCATTTAAGCACAAGATTGCTATTTCCCTTTGTACTGAAGGAGGAGGTAAATGAAATAGAATTTTCAAAACCCTCTTTTATCCATCCTCAAGATTCAAAAGATGTGTAAAATTTGGTGAAATAAAACAATTGATTTTTTATGATGTTTCTATGTTTTCTAATTTTTCATTTAAAAAAAAATCTGTTATGAGGTTGGGTTTTTAAAACCACATTACTTTAACAGAATATCAGCTAGAACAATGCATGATATGTACAGACTTGATATTCAGTCCTGGTCATCTGTGGTCTTTCCCTCGGAAAGACACTGATATTTTGCACCTGGTTCTTCCTCTTTCTCTCCTACAAGATGTGGATATTAACACCACTTGCATTCTCCCTAACAAAGTAAAAATGCTTCCCAGGTGGCGCAGTGGTAAAGAATCTGCCTACCAGTAGAGGAAACACAAGAAACACGAGTTCGATCGCTAGGTCGGAAAGATCCTCTGGAGTAGAAAGTGGCACGCGCTCTAGTATTCTTGCCTGGAGAATTCCATGTACAGGGGAGCCTGGCGGGCTACAGTCCATGAGGTCGCAAAGTGTCAGACATGACTGACTGTGCACACACACACACACACACGACAACGTAAAAAAATGAAAGTCAGTTAAATGATTAGAAAATCAGCATTTCTTTGGGACACCATTCCAAAGCTTCTCAGGCTCATAGAACATCTTTCTCAGATTCACCTTGCTGAGCAGTTCATTCTCTATGAACCAATGGGTAGAGCTCTCATTATCCAACTAGTGGAGGGTCTAGGGGAAAAGAAACCAAGTCACAGGCTCCCTGTTATCTACATGACAACTTTAAGATTTGTTTTAAAATTCTGACAAAAATGGATAGTCACCACTATTCAAAGTAGTATAATTAGTGTTCTTTCTCCTCAGTCAATATTTTCCTGAAAATCGTACTTGTTGTCTATGCATATCCTGAGCAACATCTTTTTTTTTAATCAGAGGAGGACTTGACTATGTACATTTAGGTAAAAACATGCAAATTTTTATATGTTATTAGGTTACTGTAAGTCTTGGTCATGTATGATTACTCCATATGCTCAAGGTGTTCCATCACTTAAAGTATGATTATGCATGAACTTTAAATATTATTTTAGGAGATTTTAGGAGTACGTCAAGGCTATATATTGTCACCCTTGCTTATTTAACTTATATGCAGAGTACATAATGTGAAATGCCAGACTAGATGAAGCACAAACTGGAATAAAGATTGCTGGGAGAATTAACAATAACCTCAGATATGCAGATGACACCACCCTTATGGCAGAAAGTGAAGAAGAACTAAAGAGCCTCTTGACAAAAGTGAAAGAAGAGAGTGAAAAAGTTGGCTTAAAACTCAATATTCAGAAAACGAAGATCATGGCATCCAGCCCCATCACTTCATGGCAAATAGATGGGGAAATAATGGAAACAGTGAGACTTTAATTTTTGGGACTCCAATATCACTGCTGATGGTGATTGCAGACATGAAATTAAAAGACACTTGCTCCTTGGAAGAAAAGCTATGACAAACCGAGACAGCATATTAAAAAGCAGAGACATTATTTTGCCAACAAAGGTACGTCTGATCAAAGCTACAGTTTTTCCATTAGTCATGTCTGGATGTGATAGTTGGACTATAAAGAATGCTGAATGCTGAAGAACTGATGCTTTTGAACTGTGGTGTTGGAGAAGACTCTTGAGAGTCCCTTGGACAGCAAGGAGATCAAACTCAGTTCAGTTCAGTTCAGTTCAGTTGCTCAGTCGTGTCCAACTCTTTGCGACCCCATGAATCGCAGCACTCCAGGCCTCCCTGTCCATCACTAACTGCCAGAGTCTACCCAAATCCATGTCCATCGAATCAGTGATGCAATCCAGCCATCTCATCCTCTGTCGTCCCCTTATCCTCCTGCACCCAATCCTTCCCAGCATTAGAGTCTTTTCCAACGATTCAACTCTTTGAAAAGGGTGGCCAAAGTATTGGAGTTTCAGCTTTAACATCAGCCCTTCCAATGAACACTCAGGACTGATCTCCTTTAGGATGGACTGGTTGGATCTTCTTGCAGTCCAAGGGACTCTCAAGAGTATTCTCCAACACCACAGTTAAAAAGCATCAACTCTTTGGCGCTCAGCTTTCTTCACCGTCCAACTCTCACACCCATACATGACTACTGGAAAAACCATAGCCTTGACTAGACGGACCTTTGTTGGCAGAGTAATTTCTCTGCTTTTAAATATGCTGTCTAGGTTGGTCATAACCTTCCTTCCAAGGAGTAAGCGTCTTTTAATTTCATGGCTACAATCACCATCAGCAGTGATTTTGGAGCCCAAGAAAATAAAGTCTGATACTATTTGCACTGTTACCCCATCTATTTCCCATGAGGTGATGGGACCAGATGCCATGATCTTAGTTTTCTGAATCTTGAGTTTTAAACCAACTTTTTCACTCTTCTCTTTCACTTTCATCAAGAAGCTCTTTAGTTCTTCTTCACTTTCTGCCATAAGGGTGGTGTCATCTGCATATCTGAGGTTATTGATATTTCTCCCGGCAATCTTGATTCCAGCTTGTGTTTCTTCCAGCCCAGCGTTTCTCATGATGTACTCTGCATATAAGTTAAATAAGCAGGGTGACAATATACAGCCTTGATGTACTCCTTTTCCTATTTGGAACCAGTCTGTTGTTCCATGTCCAGTTCTAACTGTTGCTTCCTGACCTGCATACAGGTTTCTCAAGAGACAGGTCAGATGGTCTGGTATTCCCATCTCTTTCAGAATTTTCCACAGTTTATTGTGATCCACACAGTCAAAGGCTTTGGCATAGTCAATAAAGCAGAAATAAATGTTTTTCTGGAACTCTCTTGCTTTTTTGATGATCCAGTGGATGTTGGCAATTTGATCTCTTGTTCCTCTGCCTTTTCTAAAACCAGCTTGAACATCTAGAAGTTCACAGTTCATGTATTGTTGAAGCCTGGCTTGGAGAATTTTGAGCATTACTTTACTAGCGTGTGAGATGAGTGCAATTGTGCGGTAGTTTGAGCATTCTTTGGCATTGCCTTTCTTTGGGATTTGAATGAAAACTAGCCTTTTCCAGTCCTGTGGCCACTGCTGAGTTTTCCAGATTTGCTGGCATATTGAGTGCAGCACTTTCACAGCATCATCTTTCAGGATTTGAAATAGCTCAAGTGGAATTGCATCACCTCCACTAGCTTTGTTCGTAGTGATGCTTTCTAAGGCCCACTTGACTTCACATTCCAGGATGTCTGGCTCCAGGTGAGTGATCACACCATCGTGATTAGTCTATCCTAAAGGAAATCAGTCCTGAATATTCATTGGAAGGACTGATGTTGAAGCTGAAACTCTAATACTTTGGCGACTTGATGCAAAGAACTGACTCGTTGGAAAAGACCCTGATGCTGGGAAAGATTGAAGGTGGAAGGAGAAGGGGACGACAGAGGATGAGATGGTTGGATGGCATCACCGATTCGATGGACATGAGTTTAAGTAAGCTCCAGGAGTTGGTGATGGACAGGGAAGCCTGGCATGCTGCAGTCCATGGAGTCACAAAGAATTGAACATGACTGAGTGACTGAACTGATCTGAACTGAACTAGGGGATTTGAAGTGTTCTGGTTGGGCATACTATATTTCTTCCTCTTGATCTTCAGGCTTCTATGTGCTTCTTAGTACCTATTATATTTGGAATTGCATATGCTGTGAGGTTTTTGTCCCACCAAAAATGGATAGTAGGCGAAAAAGCAAAGTAACACTGGAAGTGGAATTAAGTTGGGGTTGCCACAGACATATCATGGAACATTTGTTCTATACCTCCTCATGTATTTGTCGGTGGAGGATAATAATTTACACACTTTAGTGTAATTCATAAGTAAAAATGTTGCTTTTATTCCCATATTATCTGCAGAGGTATGAATACAGCCAAGCTTAGACTTTTAGTGATCAGATTAGTTTAATGCATTTTTAAAGAGAGAGTAGTATAATTTTGTTCAGAATAATCCATCTGATTAATATAGACCTCAACTAATGAACTATGATCAATTTATTTTCTTCCACTGGCAAAATTAATATTAATCTGTAAGATATGAAGAAACAGTACACAGATTACTAGGAGAGATCAGAAATAGAGATCCAAGTTGGAAAAATGATCTATCTGTATACTGAAATATGAAGTTTTATTTCAGAGCTGAGTCCAGTGCTAGAAAGGCAGGATGTGGTAGATACAATGTATGCTGCTACTTGCTAAATTGCTTCAATTGTGTCCAACTCTTTGCAACCCCATGAACTGCAACCCATCAGGCCTCTCTGTCCAGGGGATTTTCCAGGCAAGAATACTGAAGTGGGTTGCCATGCCATCCTCCAGGGAATCTTCCTGACCCATGGATTGAATTTGTGTCTCCTGCAACTCCTGCATTGCAGGTGGATTCTTAACCACTGAGCCACTGGGGAAGCTCTGATACAATGTATATAGATATCCAATGTCAGACAGTTAGCAAGAACATCATGGGACCAGGAAAATCCAGAGAATTCTAATCCCAGGATAGAGACTGCTTTTCCTCTACAAACTTTGATGCTTTTTGTAGTATACTTATGTACAAAAACTTATACACATGTGCAGTGTCAGAGGGTAGCAGAGATTCTACAGTCTGGCAGATAAATATTCTGTAAAGGTGGGCAAAGCAGAAAATTCCCTTAAGGATAAGAAGGCCTATTCCTAGAGATGTTTGGAATCCATCCCAATTGGCACTCGGTGCTTCATTTCATCTGAAGGAAATGCACATTTACTTATTCATTCTTCCATTCACTCAGCCATTGACTGTTTACTTCCTTACTGCAACGGTGTGGGATGCTATGCAAATTAAAACAATGCAAGGTACAAGGATACAATAGAAAGGTAGGATGAATAAATGTGGAAATACTAAAAAGTGAGAACTGAATGTTATTCATCACTGATAGATCTCTCACTTGATCTCTGACTTTTTGAGCCAGCATTATGACAGCTATTAAGAGATGGGCTTACCTGCAATGTGATCCAACATATACAGAGAATGCAGAATACCTGTGAATGTGGAATAGCTGACTGTAAACTTTCTCTTTTCAGCTACTCTAAAATTCTAACCACTCATCATGCCATGCTCTTTGGAAATGGTTGCATGGGTATATGCTAGCATAGATTGCCTATTGCTATATTATTCCCTATAAAATTCTAACCGTTTTGAATGTAGGAAACTTACTCATTCTTAAATGGTACCCCATATGCCCATAGTCACTCTTCCCAGTGATCATTCAGAAAACATTTGGAGCCTGTTAATGAAAACTATCTTCTTCAGGATGAACCTTTATCTTATCTTTGCTTCCATTCACAAAGTTAAATTTACTAAAATTTCAAATGTCCTCTCTTTGAAAGTTGTTGATTTCAAATGAACACTGCATAGTTTTCTATATTGAGAAAGAAAATTTTAATTTGTGAATCACTTTTTGATATTTTTCTTTTTAAAGAAAAGCATTCTGCTGATTTGCTTGAAAGGTGTGTTGCTTTGAAAGAGGTAACAATTACATGAATGGAAGAGTTTGTGTGGGAAAATTAATGGAGAATAGCAAAATAACTCGAACAACATGAGTGTCTGAAAGAGGAGAAATCCTACTTTCTTGTATCAACTAACTTCTTTTCCAGATAATATCCAGGTCTTTTGGATATAAAAGAGAAATTTGCCTCATGAATTCCCTTTGAAAGCATCTAAGCTCCTCTTTCTTTTTACGTTTTAGATTGCAGTCAGCACATGGAGTTGATACATACTTGGATCAAACAGGGAGGGGACAGTGGCAAATCACAAACTAATGGTCTTACCTTGAGGGAAAAAACTGTGGTGTTGGAGAAGACCCTTGAGAGTCCCTTGGACTGCAAGGAGATCCAACCAGTCCATCCTAAAGGAAATCAGTCCTGAGTATTCTTTGGGAGGCCTGGCGTGCTGCAGTCCATGGGGTCGCAAAGAGTCGGACACAACTGAGTGACTGAACTGAACTGAACTGAGGGGAAAAATGTTCTGTATGAATTACATCTTTATAAAAAATACTATTGTACATATGTTTTGGAGGTAAAATTGAAGAAAATTAAAATTCGTCATACTATATTTTTAACCAACCCAAATCAACAGCTGTATAAAGAGAAGGGCTGGAGCAAAGAAAGATGAGAGTTTCTCATCGAAGACTTGGAGGTCTGTAGGTTGCATAAGATACCTTGAATGTGGAATCACTTCCTCCACATTCTCTCCCCTTTTGGTGTCAGTCTGATATATGCATAACAGCTATACAATGTTAAGCCTTCTTGTGGTTTCTGAACTGAAATTCATCTTAAAGGCATCACCAAATCTGTTGATTATATGTCATGATAAGGGGAAAATCTCGATATCATCATTTCAGTCTTTGGGTTTTTCTCCTGTTTCTAATGTATTTTCATGGAGATGACTGTACAATGCTGAGATTAATGGCACCTGAGAAACTTCTCTCATTACATTTAGTAATTTGTATAGCAACCAAAAGGTAAAAAACAAAAACAAAAACAAAACATACTTGGTAATTTCATGAATTTAAAAAATAGCCCTGGGGAAAAATGCATCACTTTTTATTTTGTATCACTGCTGTGTTTAAGAAACCTAAAAAAGGGAATTTCATATTCTCATATTTTGACAAGTACTTTACATTTGCTTGAATAAATATTTTACTATGAAAGGAATATGATTAAAAAGAAAGGAACCCCCACACTGTTAACTTCTTAGGAACATTAAAGCAGTAAAAGTACACACTCCATAAGCCAAGGGATACAGCAGACTTCACTTAACTCCAACCCATCCTGGGAAAGAATTTTTTTTCTTTCTTATTTTTAAAAGCTCCAAGAAACCCTACACTTGAAGAAAGGGAAGATGTGCTTCAGCTGTCATATTGATGTGGCAGAATTTAGCTCTTTTGTGAAGAGCTCCCTTGTCCTCAGAGTATAAAGACAATAGTATACTATGTAGAGAGCCAATAAATCAATTAGCTTCAACAGTCAGAGTTCAGGAAATGTATTTATTCTCTTCAATGAAAACATAGCTTTTACTTGCGACCATTCTTCATAATGTTAGGATCAATTTTTCACATGGAAATTATATTTAGTGGCTGAAAAAAAATCACTCATAAATTTTGTAAAACAGAAAGAAGTACTTACTAATGTAGGAGAACAAGTTTGTTTTATTTGTAATTATCTATCTTTAGAGTAATTGAGATTCTAAGCAGCAGCTAATAGCCTCACTGTCTCAAATTACTACTGCCTGTAACTTTACCTTGCCAAACATCAAAAAGCTTTTCAATTGCGACACTACTACTAAAACCCAGGTCATTTTCTAGCAATTAATTGGAAGAGGTGATTAATAGCTTAATAATGGGTTGCTCTGTGTTTAAAAAATGCAGGGGATGTGCATAGGAAAGGAATATGTAATTTTGTATCCCTGAAACATAACCTAATTGAAAAATCAGCAGTTGGTCTTATTTACTTTAGGTTTGTATTTCCAAACCCTCTTTTGATCTACTCTGAGAAAATGTGTAAATCTGGAGAGTATTTTTTAATTAACTCCTTAAACACTGAACACGCTATGAACTTAAGGAGCACAAGCTATTCCATGGCACCTGCTGTGCCACAGTCAACTTCACAGGAATTTGAGGCCAATACATGTCAAGCATCTACCTGTATGTGCAGATGGTGGAACCCATTCAGCAAGTCACCCACTATCAGGGTACCTGTGGGTTCGTAAAGCATACCCACCTACAGCAGAGGCTTGTGGCTGTGGTGCCTGGGAGCCTATGTCCACTTCTATTATGCATTCCTGTGAATAGATACACACAGATTCAGTGGCTATAAAATAGCTGTAATCTATCAAACTACCCTTCTAGAAATATTCAATGAGATATCAGTGCAATTTTGTGAGTTCTCTAAGCTAAGTACTCCATGATTTGAGATTAGGTCTCAAGGAAATGGCAAGTTGGCTAGTCAGTTGCAGGGGAGTTTACTGATGGGGTGAGGTCTTGGATATGGGACTCACTGATTTTTTTCCCATGATCTAACATAATTGCCATAGATTCTCTTAATTTCTTTCTCATGTTGCCAGAAGAAAATAAAGAACAAGGCTGTCAGTTTCCAACAAATTTCTTGATGTTATACATTCTCATTTCCAACATTAGTCTCATCTTATTCCAAATGACATTAGGAAAGTGAAAGTGAAGTCGCTCAGTCACGTCCAACTCTTTGCAACCCCATGGGCTGCAGCCTACCAGGCTTCTCCATCTATGGGATTTTCCAGGCAAGAATACTGGAGTGGGTTGCCATTTCCTTCTCCAGGGAATCTTGCCAACCCAGAGATCAGACCTGGGTCTCCCACATTGCAGGCAGATGCTTTACCCTCTGAGCCACCAAGGAAGCCTGACACTAGGAATACTGGGCTATTTATCTCCCACAGAAATTACATGATGACTTAACACTAGAGGAAATCAGTACTTCACTAACTGATACTCTTTTTATAGGACCAAACATAAAACAAAAAAGAAAGGACTATTAAATAAATAGAACAATTCAGAAGTGAGCTCCACTCCCCAAGCTCTCACAAACCCAGTAATCCATTCGGGAAGTCCGATTTATTCTCCTTGTTTGATTTATTCTCCCAAGGTTAAGGACCCAACTGGTTCCAGAAATTTTCTTTTAACTCTTTACTTTCCACACTTATTGGAGAACATATAGAAATTAAAATAAAATAATAATAAAAAAATTAAGAAAACAATGGTTTTCTCTGCCACCACTAAAAAATATACAGCTACCCCAATTGAATTTTTTAAAAGGGGTGAGTTTTATTTTTCTCTCTGAAAGCAATTCTAATCTAATTGTAAAACTTGATACATTAAATTTTCATGATTTTGTGCTTTGATATTTGTCATTTTTATTCTTCATACTGGGTGCATACCTGGAAATATATATAGCTTTTAGTTCTGGGAAATTTCCTTTGTTTTCCTTAATAATTTTTCCTTTCATTGTCTCTGTTTTCTACTAGCCAGATGTTAAAAATCCTGGGTTGGTCTCTTAATTGTTTTATTTTTTCTCATCTAATTTGCTCTGTATTTTATATATATCCTTGAGCTTATCTTTCAACTCTTATATTGATTTTTAAAATTTTGCTTTTAGATTATGTTTCCATGGCTTATTTCTTATTCTTTGATTTTAAAGGTATTATTTTGTATGTTCTATGAATGGAGTATCATATATTAGTTTCTAAGTGTACTAATTACATTTCCCACACAATTTTCTTTTGTATCAATGCTATATCTTTTTCTACTTTTAGTCCATATTTATTGTTGATGTCCCTTTTATTTCAAGAGTTTTAATTCACATCTTCTTGCAAATATCTGGTGATTATTGACTGTACTAATTGGATCATTGACCGGACAATAAGCACAAGAAGTACTTATTGTGCACAGGAAGAATGTCAGTTGGCTGACTTTGCTTTAGTATTCTCAACCTGCTAGCTAGCTTGCTTTTTTGCTGGCATATGGGGTAGTACAAGCTTAGCCATTGTTACTAAGAGTGGGGTAAAAGGAACATTGTAGACTTTTCCCGGTTTACAGTGTTTTGCTTTTCCCTGTCATCTGTCCTTAAATACAGTATTTCTTTTTTTTTTTGTTTTGCTTTTCCCCTAGAAATTTGAATTTTCAAAATTTTAGGGATGGAAGAAATTCAGTGCTTAGCTGTACAGATAGTGTCTGGACTACCTATCACACAAACTGTCAGACATTTGTCCCTATGCAAGTATTCTCATTTAGAAAGTTTTTCTTTTCTTGCAAAATTGATGCATTTGCAATGCTTCATTTTATTTGAAAAGTGGAAAAGAGAAGACTACTTTTTTCTTAATTAATACTAAAATTCAGGGTAGCCTAAGCACTTAGTGATTTAATTTTCCCCAAATCTTTACAACAGCATCACTTGTTAAGAACTATCACTTCTTTTATAGATTAACCAATTAAGGCTTGGAGAAATTTCTTAAGTTGCATGAAATTTCGGGGTAAATGGCAGAATCAGTATTTGTACCCAAATTGCATAGATTCTAAAGCATATCTTATTTTTAACACTATGAAACCTCCATAAAAAGCAGGTACTTTAAAACTGATTTCAAAGCTGATTCTAGCTGGAAGAAAATTGATGGGCTGCAGAGTAAATGAGACTAAGAGTCATAATGATTTTTTCTTGACAAGGCACCATTTTGTTCAGCCTTTACCCCAGAGCCTGAATTTTCTCCCTATCCTCCCTATTAAGCTCTGCTTTGGGCATTTTAACTTATATTAGAGTATAAAGTATAAACAAAAACTTAAGAAATTGCATTTTCCAGAGACATTTGAATGATAAGAAAGGAAGATTTTCAATGAAGCCCTAGTGATGTTTCAGGAGGTAAAATAAGACACATTTTGGACTCAAGTAAATTTCTGAAATAACTATGTAGATGGACATCTGTGATTTCTACTGACAAGGCCATTTATTAATGTTGAGAAAAAATGAAGCAATATGGCATTACAAGATAGCCTCTCTTATTAGCAAGAAGAGAAGGAGGCAGAGAAAGATCTACCTAGGATGCTGACTTAATAGGCCAGCTCTTAAGATTCGGCTCTCAGGGGTGGGTCTGGGTTATGCACAATGTTTTATCTAAAGCAGATAGGAATGGGAAGAATGAGAGTATGATTAAAAGCCAAATGGGAACCAGTGACTAAATTAGAGAGACAATATGGTATTCCTAAGGTTGAGACAATATTATGAGGAGTCTCACATTGAACTGTATTATATGACAATGGAATACTAATGGTAATCTTTGCACTTGAAATTTACAGTTAGACCTATACTTGGAGAGATTGAATCTGATAGAAATATCTTCCTTATCTTCATCTGTGTTTAAGTAGTTTAATTTGTTGACAAGGATATAAATGGAATTGAATGAACAATAGACTCCAGAGTCACTGTAGATAAGATGGTTATCATTTATTGCCCAGCCTGAATCACTTATGAGACTGGAAGGGGGACATTAGTGCAAAACACATAAAAAGGAAATCTCTCAAGTGCATTGGGATGTATAGTCATCCTACCTAGGATGAAGATGGAGAAATAGGGTAAGATAGAGCATATAAGAACTTAAATGAATGTTTTCAGGAAGACATGGGAAAAGGGAAAGATACTGAGTCATTATAATAAAATCTTTGGCTTTTAACTTCATATTCCAAGTCTTTAACGGACTCAAAAATAACTTTTTTTCTGATGTAGACCATTTTAATTTGCAAATCTCTTACTCAAAAAAAGTGCGAATGTGCTCCTGTGAATCCATATATTCAGGGATATTAATTAGCAATATTTTTGATGATTTAAAAATTTTACTTTCATTAGTTTAGAGAAATATATTTAATTTTACTCCTTTTATAACCAGAGAAAGCAATACACTCTGAGTTTATCTTACGTATCTAAGTGCTCAAAATGTATGCTGAAAATTATTTAATAATGTAGGATGCCATAAAACCTGTGAGATGCAAATGCAGTATTTTGTTGAAAGAATCATTTAGTCCTTTGATAGACAAACTGAGTTCAAATTATTTCTCTTTCCTTTGGGCAGGACCAACTTATCCATCAAGTCCACCAATGGGCACAGCAGCATAGTCCTACGATAATTTTGGAGGCCTAAGAAATAATCTCTTTAAAAATCTGATTTCAAACAATAAACTTTTAAAACATGAAAAATGTTTGAAGTATTTAATAATAATATAATTGTTATTATGCCAATCAATATAATCAGTAAATACAATTTTTGATAATTATTATGGAGAAAGAAGTCCCCCAAAAACAGAATGAGTGAGGCCTACAAAAGTCATTGAGTCCAAGGAAAGTGGAAAAAAAAAAGAAAATCTATTTCCTAAAGAAATGCTCTTTAAAACCCTGAAGTATAGTGTTGGAATACATTTTTTCAGTATTACTTAAGATTTCATCTTCTAATTTGAGTATCTGGAACAAGGTAACATATTTTCTTGGGAGTTGAAAAATCTCTAAAGATAATTATACTCTTTCCTCAGATATCCTTGTTATGTGTTTTGTGGAGAAAACTACTTTTGTTTTCTAATGTCTTTTTCATCAATTATGGTAAAAAGTCCTCATAGGAACTATTGAGGATGTTTCCTTAGGGAAAGGTTGAGGAGATGCCTGAGCTGGAAGCATTAGCAAGCCTCTCAGATGGAAACAGGGATGTGTGCTGTGCTAAGTCGCTTCAGTTATGTCCAACTCTTTGTGACCCTATGGACCATCGCCCACCAGGCTCTTCTGTCCATGGTATTCTCTAGGCAAGAATACTGGAGAGGGTTGTCATGCCCTCCTCCAGGGTATCTTCCCAACACAGGAACTGAACCCATGTCTCTTGTCTCTTATGTCTCTGACATTGGCAGGTAGATTCTTTACCAGTAGTGCCACCTGGGAAGCCCCAGAAACAAGGATAGAGGGAGCATTTGATTATAACTCAGGTTCACAAAGGAACTGGGTGGGACCTCAGCTTCACATGGCCAGCTTCCTTTCATTTAGGACCAAATTTCAGGTGACTGTTGGGGTTTCCCAGGTAGCACTAGTGGTAAAGAACCCGCCTGTCAATGAAGGAGACATAAGAGATGTGGGTTCAATCCCTGGGTCAGGAAGATCCCCTGGAGAAGGGCGTGGCAACCCACTCTAGTATTCTTGCCTGGAAAATCCCCTGGATAGAGGGGCCTGGTGGGCTGCAGTTCATTGGGTCACAAAGAGTCAGACACAACTGAAGTGACTTAGAACAACATAGCGTTCAGGTGGCTGTTAGGACTACTTTGCATATTTCTGTGTAAAGTAAACAAATGCCATTACTTCTGCATCCAAATCTTTGCTCAATTGGTGAAGGCAAGTACCACACATAAGGAATAACACTAAGCATATGCCCTTGTTACATGAACACTTTAGTAGGATGCTACAATTTTCTAAAAGATATACATATGGTATATACCATTTTTATCTTTAACTACTTGCATCATTATTAATACAATGATGATACTAGTGGAAAAAATAATTTAAAACAACATACATGGGGTAACACGTTATTCAAATGTGTTGCTGCCTAAAGCTCAGCTTCTTTGTGCACCAACGCCGAATCAAATCTTGGACACAGAGTTTTGGGTGAAGTAGAAAAGGATAGCTTTATTGCTTTGCCAGGCAAAGGGGGAAACAGTAAGCTCATGCCCTCAAAATCATGTATCCCCACTTGGGAAAGATAGTGGCAAGTTTTATAGTAAAAGAAGGTGTGATCAGCTCATGGACATTCTTCTAATGGTTTGTTGGTGAGGTAAGTAGGAGTCAACATTGTCAACCTTTAGGTTTAACTGGTCTGGGGTCTACATACTTAAGGCCAGCATATCATAATTTCTCCCACCTGGAGGCAGTTTCAGATATTGCTGTGTGTATCTGTTGATGGGGAAACAGGACCTTGTCCCAAGGTTAGAGACTGGACCATTGGGTTCAAACACATGGTGACCTTAAGAGTAGTGTTTGTGATGCTGTGAGAATGGTAGTGTGGTTGGATTAGATTGAGGAAATTATGTGGAGAAAGTGAATGTAAAGCATCATGTCAAGAAACATTGATGAGAAGGAGACAGTGTAAAAGGAAGGAGGCTAGAAGCAGAGTTGTTTTTCTTCTTTTCTTCCTTTCTTCCTCCTTTCCTTTCTCTCTCTCTCTTTTTTTTTTTTGAACAAGAGCTTCTAGATTATCTTTGTATACCCATAGAAATGACATTGGAGGGAGAGAGAGGCTGACAATGCAAAAAAAAGCCATAGAAAATTAAATTAAAGATCAAATTTCTCATCAGTGTGATGGATGGAGAGAAGGAAGGATTCCGATTCAGCACTGACAGGTAGTAGGGCACTTTATTTCCAGTAATAGGTAGAACAGGAGGTGTGATGTGAACTGATTGGTCATTTTGCTGGGGGGAAAATAAGGAACTTGTGTTGTAGATACTGGCAAAAGTAAATGACTTTATTTGAAGACAAGAATTTCTAACCAGTTAACACAGAACAGTAGAACAAAGACTTAAAGTCAACTAGGAAAGATTAGAACCTGCTTTTACTTGACCATCTCTTGAAGGACATTTGGAGTCTTTTGACGTATTAGTTTCTAAAGATATCATTCAATGCATAATCATAATTGTGTAGCCCATTACCCTATCTTATTTACTGGTCATGGATAAAATAGCTTTTTTGATATGGTGGTGGTTTAGTTGCTAAGTCTTGTCCAACTCTTGCAACCCCATGGACTATAGCCTGCCAGGCTCCTTTGTCCAGGCAACTGGAGTGGGTTGCATTTCCTTTGCAACCCAGGGATCAAACCCAAGTCTCCTGCATTGCAGGCAGATTCTTTACTGACTGAGCAAAGAGGGAAGCCCCTTTTTTGGTATAGATATGCCATATTTGTAAATGTACCTAAAACCTCTAAAACTTTGACATAGATTTTCTTAATTCCTTAAAACAGGTATCACAAATAATTTCCCCATTCACTTACCAATCTCAGAATTCTACAATTTAATTTTAGGACTCATACTATTGGAATATCTATATTCCTATCAAAGGCTAACTGTTTATCCACACCATCTCCTTGTATCACCACCTCCCTGATTATACCAGACCTATGGAGTGTTTTCCTGAAATGCTTTCAGTTCAGTTCAGTTCAGTCGCTCAGTCGTGTCCGACTCTCTGCGACCCCATGAATTGCAGCACGCCAGGCCCCTCTGTCCATCACCAACTCCCGGAGTCTACCCAAACCCATGTTCATCGAGTCGGTGATGCCATCCAACCATCTCATCCTCTGTCGTCCCCTTCTCCTCCCGCCCCCAATCCTTCCCAGCATTAGGGTCTTTTCCAATGAGTCAACCCTTCGCATGAGGTGGCCAAAGTATTGGAGTTTCAGCTTCAACATCAAACCTTCCAATGCTTTAGCTGTACAATATAATGTCTGTTTGATTGTATATGGTCTATCCTGATACTCAATTTATCAGATAAATTTCTCAATGAATTTTAAACATTTTAAGGCCAAAGAGCTGGCCCGTTGATAATTTTTAACTCTCTCCTTAGTTCCTAGTCCAGTGTTTCCAAGTTTTAGCATGTGTTTAATAAATGCTTGTTGAAAAACAGAGATGAAGTATATTTCTAAAACTTAAGAATTCCTATTTTGCTGACACACACCTTTTTAAGATTGTTTTCGAAGAAGTGGTCTACATATGGTAAAAAAAAAAAAAAAAAATTAGTATAAAAGTGAAAGTCGTGGCAAAAGATTTTTTTGCCCAGTAACCTCAGGCAGGCCTGATTATCTCCCCAGAGCCATTCCTGGTTCCACTTTCTGTATATCCCTACTGGTGAGGTTCATCTCACTTTGCAGTATTCTGAGATGGCAGATGGTGTATGTGTACAGACTGGAAAAAGTTCTCTTTGAGTTGAAAGACTGGTTTATTTTTTAGCTGCTGTGAAATAATTAAAAATGAATGGATACAGTTGAGTTGTAGGGAGCATATTTATTATTTGGAGTAGTTATAAAAAAATTCCTTGAAATTAAAAATCATACTTTGAACATGTCGATTAGTCAGATTTAATTTTTCTTTCACTCTCTTATATTGGTGTAAATATTTTCATGTCTTATGCATAACCAAAAAGTATATTAAACTGTCAAAACATAAATGATTTCCTTTTGGCCACCATGGCTTGAGGGATTTATTTTAAGTCTGTTATGCTACTATTTGCCCCTAGGATGTGTAATCTATATTTTAGGGGAATGTGGCTTACTGCAAGACACCTGTATTATTTATGTGTGATTAATATTTGTGTTATGGTGAATGAGGTCTTTTGGCTTTACTTTTCTCTTATAGTGACTTAATCATTTCTCACAAGAATGTAGTCATTGTAATAAAACATTCCACGTACTAGTTTGTTTTTCAGCAGTGACAAATGCAATTGTTGTAAAATGTGAATTTTCAGTTATTAAATATGGCATCATGAATGTAATTTACCGGGCTACATCTACAAGATGCTGCTGTATGGCACCTCTGAAGCTGAAACCAAGCCAATCCTTGTTTGTATGAATTTAAATATAAACAGTAGTGAACAGCATCTTTAAATCACAATGCTTAGGCCAGCAGACTTAATTTTGTGTTTCCTGAAATAAATCTGTAAAGTGTACAACTAGTTGGTTATATGGATGCCTATTAAAATGGTCTCATTGTAGTTTGCAAATTTGCAACAAATTATGAAGATCTTTGATCATCCCTGACAGATAATATCATGTGCCAAATTAGGACATATTTCAAAGTTCCTTTCTGTGGGTCATAAGCTATGACATTTTTCACAACTTTCCATTAGTAAAAGCATGTATAAAGAGTGAGAAATTGTATCAGTTCCAAAATCTCCACTACTAAAATTCGACTAGGTATTAACGCTACCTTCCAGAATCATCTTCTTTCACAATGATACAGTAAAACATATTGCTCTTAACAGCTATTACTCAGATTTGGTAGCATATGGATTATTAAATATAAAAGGAATTCATCTTAAAATGTCCATAATAATTCTTTTGATCATATTTTGATAGCATTGCCAAATGACCAGAAAGAAGCTATAAATCTAAAAGATGATGTATATATTGTGAGCTTCCTCTTGCAAATACATAAGAATTTGTGTGTGTGTGTGTGTGTGTGTGTTGCTGTTGTTCAACGCCATATTACTTAAAATTTGAAAAAATATAAATAACTCTGGAACATACTACTTTTTTGTCTTTGTATATAATCCATTATTAGAGCTATGGCCTGGTTTTTATGCTGTAATATTGCAAGTGGTAAATATTTGGAGAAAAAGCCCTCTGTCTGTATTTTGGAGAAGGAATTAGAATATGTCTGTTAATGGTGTGAGAGAGGAATCTTCCATATAAATATTGGAACTGTGACATATTAAATACCTTTCAGGTATACATTAAAATTGTAAAAGTGCTCAAACTTATTGAGCTTCCAGAGAAAGTCATCAAGAGTATTAAAGAATGATGTTGATAATTACACTAAATTCAGCCAGGATACGGTGGACAAGGGCTTTAAAACTTCAGAAACATCAATTAAAGCCCAAGTTGTGTGCAATAAGCATCAAAAATTGATAAAAACTCAAATTTAGGTTTTTAGATTTAGTGTTTAAATCAATCAACTGCAAACAAGATTTAATTAAAGAATATTATTTCAAAGTGTAATTACCTACTGGGATTAGAATGAACCTCTATTGCCCATAATGTTCTCCTACTGTGATCCCACACTGAAAAATGTTGAGTTTTAGATTAATATGCATCTTGTAAGTACAAGTCCTAATCTCAATCTTAAAGGACATTTAAAACACACTTGGAACCTTCTATGCAATCAAGCCCAGTGTGACTACTCTGTCCACCATGCTAAATTTGTGATTACATTTTTTATGTGCATGATTTAAATCGCTTTAGCAGCAGTCCAGGGAGCATTTTACCCTGCATATTAATTACACAAAGGCTTTGTCATGTGAGGGTCTCAGTGGTCATGGTCTGTAATCCAGCTCATTTGAACTGTGAGTACAGTTTTTGAGCATGCTGTGCACATCAAGCCCAGTTTTAAAGCTAGAATAGGCTGAGACGGTTAACAGGTATGGTTCCTGCTTAAGGAATGAATGCCATTTATTTAGTGACATCTGCAAACTAATTGCTTAAAAATCTGAAAGTGAATATGTGTGCTCAGAAGGCTGCTATTAATACATAAGAAAGGAGACTCCATGTCACAGCATTCCAGTTCTTATTGTCTTAAGCTAGCATTTTACAAATGATCATATGAATCCTTTATAAAATTCTTCATATTTCAGCAGTGGGCTTTTTCTGTCATTAAATTTTAATAATTTTGTCATCATCAGTATGTTTTCAGATTTGAGACCATTTAAATATTATTATGATTTAAGAGGAATTAAATGTATTTTTCAATATATTTATCAATAAATATAATATTGAATATAAAGAATATTTATAAATATTCAGAATATAAAGTGAAAGATCATAAAAGAAATCACATCATTTCAACATAATAATTTGTAAATATTCAGGACTTTCAGATGTATTGCTTTACTATAACAGTTCGGTCCTAAAGATCAGAAAATTAATATTTTTGGGGGTTTCACATGTTAGGAGTTTAATCATATAATATTAGTATACTGTGTGCATACATGCTAAGTCACTCCAGTCATGTCTGACTCTTCGCAACCCTATGGACTGTAGCCTGCCAGGCTCCTCTGTCTATGGGATGCTCCAGGCAAGAATACTGGAGTGGGTTGTCATGCCCTCTTCCAGGGGATCTTCCCGACCCAGGGATCAAACCCCTGTCTCCTGCGGCCCCTGTATTGCAGCTGGGTTCGTTATTGCTGGGCCACTGGGGAAGCCCTGTATACTGTATATTACTAAGTTAAAAACAAATATAAGAGCTCATATCTGATAAGACACTGGAGGTTTGATGTCATGGAAGTCAGCACTGAATTTTAAACATGAAAAAGAATCACAGTGATTTGAGTGAATGCCACATATAGATCCCCAGGACCCAGGCCAGACTTTAAGAATCAAAACCAATAAAGGGGCATTTGTAAGTGCATGTGTTTTCTGAAAAAAAGACACTGAAAATTCAGAACTACTGATAATTAGCTGAGAAAATTAATAGAAAATAGCTATACTTTAATCCCTGTCCAAACAAGTGTAATGACAAATGTAGAAAAGACTTTACAGTAGAAGAGTGGCAAATGCATCAAGATTCACTTTGCTAGGAGACTCCACTGAATCTCTGTCAACTAATGATGAAGCAAGCAATCTTTTAATTGACACAGTAAAGAATTTGCTTGCGATGCGGGAGACCTGGGTTTGATCCTTGGGTCAGGAAGTTTCCCTGGAGAAGGGAATGCTACTTACTCCAGGATCCTTGCCTGGAGAATTCTATGAACAGAAGCTACAGCTCATGGGATTCCAAACAGTTGGACAAGAATGAGCGACTAACACTTTCACTATATTATCATACTTTCCTGGGAGAATGAGGGAAGTACAATATTTTAAAATACTAAATTACATCTTAAAAATAGAAAATATAGACTTAGTCAGACAAACTGAAATACTTTATAAAGCCTAAATTGAAATAAAGTAAGAATGATACCCTTGTTTTTAAGTTTTTAAATGTATGGCCTATCATGACCACAAATATTTGAAGGAAAAAGAATCATCTTCAGAAAGAATGATGATTTCTGCTTTAAAAAAAAGTTTTCTGTGATTTATGTATACATTTTTCTATCCAAAGCAATTTGCCTTTTATTTATTAGTCTCAAAACCTAAGTTGTAGCTAAACTATTTGAAATTCTTGCAGGAATTCCTGAGAAAGTTCAACTCCTTCAACTTTCAATCTGGATATTTTTTAAAAGTACATTTGTGTATAAGATGATGTAAATGGTACTTGAGAGAAAGATAGCTAAACTACGGTCTGTGCTTTAGAAACTCAGAATCTATTGCAGATGGTAACAAATAAATAGATAAATAAATAAAAGATTAAAGTGTAGTATGACACGAACTTTATAAAAATACAAAACGTTATTTTCTGAAACTTTCAGTCCTCTGTTGTCAGATTCATTTTTTTATTTTATGTGTTTTGTAAATAAATGATTTCCTACCTTATTTAAAACAATTATTTTGGGAAAAAGTAGAGAAAACACAATATTAACATTTATGAAAATAGACTTATTTTCATTTACACAGGGTAGAGTTCATGATTTGAATGAAGTAGATCCATTCTAAACCAAGGTAGATAATTGTAAAATGATTTTTTGCTGCAGGAAGAATTGTGTGTAAGTTTAATGTTAGGTTATAACATGCAAAGGGTATGTAAAGTTTTATATATTTCTGTGGAATTGGCTCAAATTCATCCTATGGTTTGAGTTGTGTATTTAAAGGACTTTTTGGTGTGGTATTTGAAGAGTCAAATGCTATGTTGACTTACACTTATGCATCATTGTATTATAAAAAGATTCAAGAGAAATTTGGCTATGCCATTTAGCAGGTCTGACAGCCTTTGCAGGAGTGTGAACACTCAAGAGGCCATGTAAAAAATGCAGTGTCTATGTCTGAACATTTGTGCTCTGTACTGTTGGTTTAGGTTACAAAAGATTATGATGCTTTTTAAAGAAACAGCATCAATTCAATCAATTCTACATATCTTAATATTAATTTTGATTTTGGTATAAACTTTGGAATGAAATTTTAGGATAAACATCTATATAATTCAGATTATATAAGCAGCTTTGGCAAAATGATCTGAATATCTTACTAAGAAAAGGATTATCATTAGAGTGGAACTTGCTTCTGTTCTTCATTTCCCACTTGGCCCCATTGGTGCCAAAAATTATGAATATTTGGAAACATTGTTGGTAATTGAGTTTTTCACTTTTCTTGAGGATGTTTGGCATCATATAGCCATAAGCCTCATCGAATTTTGTATCGTTTACGATGATTTCCTAACAGAAGAAACTTCACATAAGACATTTGTTAAGAGCATATTACTTAAATTGGTTTGAATACTAAATCCTAATGTCATTCCTTTCACATCTTATCAAAGAAACAGTTTTCTTAAAATAATCTTAGTCTTCTAGTAACTGCCTAACATAACACTATTCACAATACAGCATGCTTCTTTCCAGACATAGTCACTGAAAATTATACTTTTTGATCATTTATTCAAACTTACAATTCTTTAAGAAATGTCTTTCTTTTCTTAGAACTGTTCCCAAAGTCTGGTAATGTGAAGTTAAAAATGCCCTTTCAGGGTCGATGACTTTTCTTTAATGTACTTTCTCCTGTTCACCTAATAGAGTTGTGCATTAATAAAAATCTATAGATTAGCTGTGTAGTTATTTTTCTAATGAAAAAGCTCCCTAAATATCTGGCATTTTGGATCAAATTTTAATGTTTCCAATTTTGAAATCTCAGCATAAAACTGTTGATGTGGTTCCCCTTTGATAAATTATAAAGGTACACTTTAATGAACATTGAATAGGATCACCTTTGCTACTTGGGGTAATAGAATAAAATAAAACAAGCAAACACATTTTTCTTACTGCCACATGCCTCTCCTTAATAATAACTTTTGTCTCTTCTGCAGAAATAGATGCTGTGTAAGTCTCATTAAATTACCTGACGGAATAAATACACAGCCCATAGCTCGGCAGTCCCTACTAAACTGAGCAAGGGTCTTGATATCTCAGAGTTCTGCTTATTTACACATGCCTTGGACTCTTCTCACAGATATGTAAATTATTCTGGTTAAAACTAAATGCTAAAGTCTACACCATTAGTCTTCCACTTCATGATCTCCACATGGGGCTGTTAGAGGGATAATGTACCATACAATACACGGTTTACTTTTAATTAATAGAAAAAAAATGTGAAATGAATATTAAATGTAGTTTAATGTGAGAGAAAGCTCAAAGCAGTTTGGTTATTTATTTGATTAGTAAAAAATGTTCAGCCCTGCTTCATCATTAGAAAATTAAGTAATGCATTACTGGACCCGCAGCCTTGCTGGATACTTTGGAAGTAAAAGGCAGCTTGGAGAGGTCTTAACAAACTAGCTAATGGTAACAGGGCCTGGCACAAAGAGGGGTTATTTTAGGAAGAGGTTCAGGAGTTCTGCTCTGTGTCTTTTGAATCCTAACAGAGCTTTTCTGCCAGAGTCTGTTCTATGCTAAGAATGTCCCCTGTTCTATACTGTACGAATCATAGGATCTGGTGTTAAATCTTAGAAAACAAAACAAAAGAAAACAAAACTCATCAAATAGAGCATCTAATTAAAACACAAGATCTGTTTGTGTTATAATTCAATGTGTCAGAATTAATGCCTCTGTTTTTAATAAATAGAATTACCAATTTGCAAACTGTTTATCACACAGTTCCCAACAACAGAGTAGAATTTTAATTATATAACATTATTTATAGCAATGAAATGATCATGTTTCATAATATTTGCCAACAGCACAAGTTAGGAGTTAAATAGAAAAGCTCTATTAAATAATCACTTCCTCCAGTGGATTCCCTTTTGTCTCATTTGGCTCACCTAGGATAAGGTGAGGACTTTGGGAAAAGACAAAGGACACACAGGACTCTGGCTAGGCTTTAGGAAATAACAAAGTCCTCACTGAAGGCACTTATTTGCAAGATTAAAGGGTTTGAAGTAAAGCCTGAAATTAGTAACTTTTCATCTCCTCTTTCCCAGACAGCCAGTGTTTTGTAATAAAATAAAGACCTTGCACTTTCCAACCTTTGTGCCAGGCAGACTGTGAAACTGAACGCTACTCAATTTTAAATTATTCATACATTCTTAATTGTGATGTTATCCTTATAAATGATAGTAATGGTACCGTTTAGAACCTAAAACCAGCAGGCACCTGCCAGTGAAACGGGTTCATTTAAAGCACAGCCATTGAATTCTTAATATGTGAGGCTATTCGAGAAGACTCAGCTAGGAGAAAGTCAGTAAGACATTCGATTTTACAGTTAGGAATTAGGTGGCTTGACGTGATTAGCAGAAGGGAAGTAAAATGCCAGTGCTTAATTTACAGAGAATTTACAGACCATTTGGAAAAATCACCCTGTGCTTGGAGAGTACATACAGAAAATTCTAACTTTCCTTATAAGACCTTTAGCTACAAATAGTTGTTTTTGTATTGTTTAGCAGAGATCGAAATGTACTGTGAGGCAAAGAAGATGTGAGGTTGTGAATAAAATGACTTGCTCACTTTAAAAATTATGAAAGTTTGTGTGTGTGTATGTGTCTGCGTGTATCTGTGTGTGAATGTGAGCACTTAAAAAAGTTTTCGAGAAAGATCCTTATAGTCCAAATAGATCTTTTAACAGAAAGATTATTAAGAGAACACAGTTAAATCTGTAAAATGAAGGTCTTTACAAGACATATATACCAAAGTCATTTTACTTTCTCCAACATTTAAAAAAAAATGATGTTGCTTTGAATTCATTTTCAGAATTCTTTTAGTGATATCAACACTTGTCATGGTGTTGGGAGAAGAAATGTCTCTCTGAAATGTGGCCATATTCTTTTGGAACATACTTGTTAAAAAAAATAGAAACTTTTTGAGGTTGTGTCATTTTTAGATGGCCATTTTTATATGCATCAATTTCTGTAACCTTTTGAGCAATGTTTTTTTTGCTTTTTTTTTCTGTTTGTGATTTCAGACTAAATGTCTTTAATAGGAAAAAAGAATTTAACTGTTAAATATTTTATTTAACTATCAGTTTTCTGACAGACTAAATAAGTCAGGAGATAAGTAGCAGATTTCTGTGTGTTCAACTTCGAGTGTAAGATATCCATGTCTCCAGGTCTCTAATGATACTATTTCAGGTATCATTAAATGATTCTAGCCTGCATATCATTAAAGGCTTTGAAGAGTGGGTGTTAGTGGATTGCAGTAGAAAGCCTAAAAATCTGTTATTTATATCTGAAGTCTTTTCTTGTATCCATAAAAAAAAGCACTCTTTGTCCACAAGTCTAACAGGTCATGAATATAAGATCTTAACGTAATTTTCCACAAAGCCCAACCAAAAAGATTTTTGTTATTCTTCTTTAGTTGTTTGATTACTTGGATCTGTTATGTGACCTCATTGAAATGAATTGCTTTTCTACATGAATTTATGCTGATGATAGTTTTAATTAGTATAATAAGTACAACAGTCAGATAGGAAGCCTACTAATATCGTACAATTAAAATAAGGTGTCTCAGATTTGAAACGTATCCTTTACTTTGAATTTGAAATTTTAGAGTCTTAGAAGTAAATGTAGTTTACATATTTCAAGTATGGATGCTTGATTCAGATTATTTGGGTTGAGATCCAGGACTTACTTATTTATTTACCACTTGTGGTGTCCTGGGGTTTAAAGAAAAAAATGAGATCAAATAATTTAAGCATTTATTTATGTGACTGATTCGTAGTTCAATAGCTATGAACTGGTTTGAAGGTCAGTTTTCGGAGAAAGCAGCCTTGTACATTATTTTATATGGCCTTGCCAGCAAATGATTGGGTCCTTAGCATATTAAACAAGTAAAATGCAATGAAAGTAATCATAAAATCAACTTTATTTAGCTGTTCCACTACTCCTTTAAGCCATTGGAGGATAGTTCCTACCTTGCTTCTTAGTGAAAGTTCCAATAGGTCCATGACTTCCTGCTCATCTTCAAGTGTTAAAAAAAAAAACAAAAAAACTTTTGTTTCTGGCTCAATATTCAGTTTCGTTAATTGAAATGATCCAATTGCAATAAATAATAAAACTCTGTAACATAATTAATCATAAATCTTTTCCCAATCTCTACTTCATTACACTGACAAGGGCTGGCACATGTAGTAAAAGATCATCACAGTTTGTCTTTCTCCATCCAGCTTACAAGGTTGTTGACTGAAGTTTCAGATTCTGTCAGGTAGGAATGGGGGCTGGGAGGAAAGGTAGAGGAATAAGAAAATACAACACATGACACTTTCATGTACGCTTGTGTTTCTCTTTAGCATTCCATTATTTGTATACTTATAGAAATTCATTTTATTATTATTTTTTTCAATCACCAACAAAGGTCTGTCTAGTCAAGGCTATGGTTTTTCCAGTAGTCATGTATGGTTGTGAGAGTTGGACTATAAAGAAAGCTGAGCGCTGAAGAATTGATGCTTTTGAACTGTGGTGTTGGAGAAGACTCTTGAGAGTCCCTTGGACTGCAAGGAGATCCAACCAGTCAATCCTAAAGGAAATCAGTCCTGAATATTCATTGGAAGGACTGATGCTGAAGCTGAAACTCCAATACGTTGATCACCTGATGTGAAGAACTGACTCACTTGAAAAGACCCAGATGCTGTGAAAGATTGAAGGCAGAAGAAGGGGATGACATAGGATGAGATGGTTGGATGGCATCACTGCCGCAGTGGATGTGAGTTTGAGTAGGCTCCGGGAGTTGGTGATGGACAGGGAGGCCTGGTGTGCTGCAGCCCATGGGGTCGCAAAGAGTCGGACACAACTGAGCGACTGAACTGAACTGAAGTCATGTCTGACTCTGCAACTCCATGGACTGTGGCACGCCAGACTCTTCTCTGTCCTCCACTATCTCCCAGAGTTTCCTCAAATTCATGTCCATTGAGTCAGTGATGCTATCGAACCATCTCATCTTCTACCACACTCTTCTTTTGCCTTCAATCTTTCCCAACATCTTTACCAATGAGTCAGCTCTTCGAATCAGGTGACCAAAGTTTTGGAGCTTCAGCTTCAACAACAATCCTCCCAATGAATATTCAGAGTTGATTTCCTTTAGGAAAAATGATTTGATCTCCTTGCAGTCCAAGGGACTCTAGAGTCTTCTCCAGCACCACAATTTGAAAGCATCAATTCTTTGCTGCTCAGCCTTCTTTATGGTCCATCTCTCACATCCGTACTTGATCATCGGATAAATCATAGCTTTGCCTGTATGGCAAAAACTATGCCTGATATGTTGCTTTGTTGGCAAAGTGATGTCTCTGCTTTTTAACATGTTCTCTAGGTTTGTCATAGCTTTCCTTCCAAGGAGCAAGGGTCTTTTAATTTCATGGCTGCCATCACCATCCACAGTGATTTGAGAGCCCAAGAAAATAAAATCTGTCAATGCTTCCACTTTTTCTGCTTCTATTTGTAATGAAGTGATAGGACTGGAAGCCAGGATCTTAGTTTTTTTCTTTTTTTGATGTTGAGTTTCAAGCCATCTTTTTCACTCTCTGCTTTTAACCTCATCAAGAGACTCTTTAGTTCCTCTTCAACTTCTGCCTTTAGAGTGGTAACAACTGCATATCTAAGGTTGCTGATGTTCAGTGTTGTCTTTTTTCAGATGGCTTTCTTTCATTTCTCTAGTCAGAATTAACTGTCCATCTTTTGTGTTCCCATGTGTGCTCAGTCACTCAGTTGTGTCTGATTCTTTGTGACCCTGTGGACTGTAAGCTGCCAGACCCCTCTGTCCATGGAATTTTCCAGGCAAGAATACTGGAGCAGATTGCCATTTCCTACTCCAAGAGATCTTCCCAACCAGGGATCGAACCCGTGTCTTTTAAATCTCGTATATTGGCAGGCAGGTTCTTTACCACTGCAACACCAGGGAATGCCCAGGGCACTCTGCATATTTCTTTATTAAGAAATTTGCCAGTTGACACCACAAATAATTATTTGTAAACCCTTTTCCCTTGGTCGACTGTGAACCACATAAAGGAAGGACTGTGTTTAAAACTTGTTCATTCTTTGGGTCTCCAGACAATATCACAACTTCTAAAACATAGCAGCTAATAGCTAAATTGAATTTTTAATCTCATTTGGACAAACTAAATTGATATTTACTTTTAGTTGAATAAAAATTTACACTTAGGAACTACTTGACCTTCCTTGTTCTCTCAGTCTGTATATCTATTAATGCGGTGCTTTCAGTATATAGAACAATTCAGGTTTGTTTATGGAACAATTCAGGCTCCTTCCTCATATTTGGAATTATTCTTTGGAAAAGTTTAGCATGTAATTCTCTTAATTTTGATAGTACAAATTTCCCATTAGGCATGTTTTCTTGGGATAATGAATTTATTTCCTTTGGATAGTTCTGATGGTGGCCTAAAATTTTAAACTATTTAATATGTAATCACATTATTTCTAAAAATAAGAGTATAGAAAATTTGAAAAATAGAAAAAAATAATTCATAATGAAATTTCTCACAAAGGGATGGAAAAATATTGTAATATGACTGCTAAATCTGACAGAGTTTAATGACTCCAAGGCAGTGAAGATTCTTTGGCCACATCTGGTCCTGTAATTGATTTACAATGTCTGCCATGATGCAAAGGGAGTGCCATGTATAAGCCATCCTCATCCTAAACATAATCACTAATCACATGGTAAGGATTTCTTTCTAGTCATATTCCCTCATGTAAAAGATTTATGCCATTGTAGTTATTGTGCCATTATTGAAAAATTAAAGTAGAAAAATAATGTCTAGAACCAAGGAGATGACAACTTTAGTGCATTGCGCTTTCATTGAAAGGAAGAAAGTGAAAGTGGAAGTGGCTCAGTCGTTTTCAACTCTTTTCGGCCCCGTGGACTATACAGTTCGTGGAATTCTCCAGGCCAGAATACTGGAGTGGGTAGCCATTCCCTCTCCAGTGGATCTTCCCAACCCCAGGATCGAACCCAGGTATTCCACATTGCAGACAGATTTTTTATCAGCTGAACCACCAGGGAAGCCCAAACAAGTGCTTTCATTAGGCAATGCCAGAGGTAATGTGCTCCATGTAGGTGATATACATGTGGCTCTGTTTCTTTTTTTTTTTTTCTCTTCACTAACCTGACCTGCCTCTTGAAAAACCTGTATGTAGGTCAGGAAGCAACAGTTAGAACTCGACATGGAACGACAGACTGGTTCCAAATAGGAAAAGGAGTACATCAAGGCTGTATATTGTCACCCTGCTTATTTAACTTATATGCAAGGATCATGAGAACACTGGGCTGGATGAAGCACAAGCTGGAAACAAGATGGCTGGGAGAAATATTAATAACCTCAGATATGCAGATGATACCACCCTTATGGCAGAAAGTGAAGAAGAACTAAAGAGCCTCTTGATAAAAGTGAAAGAGGAGAGTGAAAAAGTTGGCTTAAAGCTCAACATTCAGAAAACTAAGATCATGGCATCTGGTCCCATCACTTCATGGGAAATGGATGGGGAAACAGTGGAAACAGTGGCAGACTTTATTTTTGGGGGCTCCAAAATCACTGCAGATGGTGATTGCAGCCATAAAATTAAAAGACGCTTACTCCTTGGAGGGAAAGTTATGACCAACTTAGACAGCATATTGAAAAACAGAGACATTACTTTGTCAACAAAGGTCCGTCTAGTCAAGGCTACGTTTTTTCCAGTAGTCATGTATGGATGTGAGAGTTGGACTATAAAGAAAGCTAAGCGCTGAAGAATTGATGCTTTTGAACTGTGGTGTTGGAGAAGACTCTCAAGAGTCCCTTGGACTGCAAGGAGATCCAACCAGTATATCCTAAAGGAAATCAGTCCTGAATATTCAACGGAAGGACTGATGCTGAAGCTGAAACTCTAATAATTTGGCCACCTGATGTGAAGAGTGGACTCATTTGAAAAGACCCTGATGCTGGGAAAGATTGAGGGCAGGAGGAGAAGGAGATGACAGAGGATGAGATGGCTGGATGGCATCACTGAGTCAATGGACATGGGTTTGGGTGGGCTCTGGGAGTTAGTGATGGACAGGGAGGCCTGGCTGGCGTGCTGCGGTTCATGGGGTCACAAGGAGTTGGACACGACTGAGCAACTGAACTGAACTGAACTGAACTGAAGGTGTCATTTGTATTCAATAAAATGCACCCATTTTAAGTGTGGTTTTATATGCTTCAGTAATTGTATAAAATCATGTAGATACCACTACTATCAAGTTACAGGACTGTTATTAGGGCATTTTAAAGGGGAATTTTAATTGCCTGAAATGTATGTTGAAGATCAAGATTATGGAACAAACAGAACTGATACATACTGAGACTGACGGAAGGAACTGGACATTTTCTTATGTGAAGAAAATTCAACAGTGAAACATGACAGAGTTCTTCATATATTTGAAGGGTCATCATTGAAAAAAAGAATTAGATAATTTCTTGATGTCCTTAAGGTACAGAACAAAGAGCAATATGTGAAGAGTACAGGCGGGTAGATTTCAGCTGAACTATGAGGAAGATGTTTTAGGAATTGGTGTCTTACAAAGTAATGAGATTCCAATAATTGCATGTATTTAACCAAACATTTAACATGTTAGGAATTTTATGGTAAAATTTCCTAAACTGGATGGAGGTTAGAGAGGATGATCTCTAAGCACGCTCTTGTGAAATATTTGTTGAATGAATGAGATCACTGTGGTAAGTTAGCAGGCTTAGATGGTGAAACACACAGGAGAAATGGGATTTGGGTTGAAGTAGGGAGGCCTTGGGAGTTTCAGCTAGGTACAATGGAAGGTAGGTGGAAGTAATGGAAGAAAAAGTATTAGAAAGGTAAAGGTATGCAACAACACATTTCCAATCAAACTGGATTGCTCTAAATAACCACTTGGTTTTTATGGATCACAAACCACTGAAATAGGAAGAAAAATAGTCTCTCTTACGTTATTTTCCTTATTCTTCTCTTTATTCTTAAAATGGATTTGCACAAAAGAGAAGAAAGATTTTTATCTATTTGAACAAACTCCCTGGTCTTTTAAGCAGAATCAATGATCTTAAATTTACAAATGGCTCATAACTACAAACAAATATATAGTTTTCATTTAAAAGCACCATATAGATTTGCTTTTCTTTCAGGCAGATAATGGGGCTTTTTTCCTCGTAGTTCAACTGACAAAGAATTGGTAGATTTTCTCTGTAATTTGCTATTATCCTAAAACTCAAAAGCAAACCCAAATGCCATCAGTGGCTATAAGCTGTGATGTATTTGTAAATGGAAATTGACCACTTCAAATAGCAAAATCTTCATTTCCATTAGAGTTTTATGAACTGTCTGATTGTAGATCAGGATAAAACATACACTATTCTGTAGACTGCTAGGATGTACCAGGCAAGATGATGAAAACAAAGGCAATTATTTGTTCTAGAAATAGCATATTTCATTAGGATGTCATGCATGACTATAGCCACATTGGTGCACACTGGTGCACATTGCTCTTTGTTGGATTTATGCCCTCAAACTTACAAAGAAGTCTTCTGTTTTAGTTAAGAAAATTTGCCTCTGGACATCTTTCTTGTGTATATCTTTTAATTATGAGTTTAAAATACAACATTTTATAAACCACCAACATTTAATAAACACCAATTAATTTGGTAATCATCTTCCCAGTCAACTCACAAAAAAATGCATATATAAAAAAAGATAAGATATTCCTCATTACTTTTGCAAAGAAAACTAAGGATAAAGTTTAAATAATTTATTTTTGTAGGATTAAACACAGGTAAAAAGCAAAGTTTAATGGATCAGAATTGACAGAAGTGACAAAATATTTTATTGGAAATAGAAGAATGTAAATATGGTTTTGAAAGAGAATCAGGAAAAAGGAGAGTTTTACACAGAAAAATGATGGAAATATAACTGCAAAGTTACTGTTCTGAATATCCAAGCTAGTAACCAATTCAGACAAAATATAGGCTATTTTGTTTTTCTTGTTCAGATGAAAACAATGTGAGTAGAAAGCCAAAAGTCTTAGACTTTTGTGCTTTTTGAAGGAACTGATGAGAAATATTCCTGAATGAAACAGAAGTGTTTGCCTACCCTGTTGGCATAAATGAATGTTCTTAAAATAAGTTTACTAGAAAATTTCTTCTTTTGTGAGGTTTGAGAAATAACAGGCATAAAGGATAGGATCCTGCTTTCTCTAGATTCAAGATCTTTGTATACCTCCATATTGGATGTAGGAACAGCCCTTTGATTATCCTTGCTCTCTTGGAATAAGTTATCCGGATTTGGCTATCCAAGGTTGCTATTGGTTTTGTGATGTTATTGTAGGTTGAGAAATCTTCACATCTGTGTAATCCTTGATGTTTTTTTCTGTGAAGTAGAGTTATAATATGCCCAATTAGGGCATGTTTGGAGGTTGACTCTACTACTCTTTAGTTATGCTACTTTGTATAAGTTATTGAACTATTTTGAGATTCAGATTTTCACCATGAAATGGGTTTTAAAAATATCCAGTTTAGAAGGATTGATGTGAAGACTAGAGAATGCATGTAATGCATCTAATGTAATGTCAAGTTTTTAATACATGAAACAAAGATATACCACTATATTTATTGTTAGGGGAGATATAATTAGAAGACATCATCATGTTTCAAAGGAAAGAATGTGATTCATTTGTCGTCTATCTGGTCAAACCTGAAATGTACCAGGTTCAGCTATACTGGGAACTTCACAATCTTGGCTCTAAATATTCTCATTGTCATTCATTTTTAGTTATTCATTCAACAGGCGTCTGTTAAGTGCCCACTACATTTCAAGCACTACTCTAAATTCTAAGGATAGTCAGCCCTCAGTATCTAGAGGCGATTGAATCTAGGACCAGCACCTCCACTCCTGCCACCCTATACTAAAACCTGCAGATGCTCATCACCTCATATAAAATGGAATAGTATGTGTACGTAGCCTAGGTATATAGGCTATGTACATAGCCTATCTTCTCAGATACTTTAAATCCTCTCTAGATTACTTATAATTCCTGGCAGGCTACAGACCATAGGGTCACACAGAGTTGGACATGACTGAAACAACTTAGCAGGCTGGCACATGGTGTGGAAGGGGGACCACTTATTGCTGAGTGTAATCATTATCACATGGTAGGAGTAGTAGAAAATGAAGATTTCAAAGTACATAGGGATCTGGATACCATTCCATGGGAACAGAGGTGGCCCTGATGATGTTTAGCAGAAGTCAGATACCAGATTTTCATTTTATAAAGATCCTTTCAGCATCAGTGTTAAGTATGTATCTGATGAACGGGAAGTAGATACAGGGAACTAGTTGGAAGTCAGGAGAGTGCATCCCCTCATAAAATCTATTCCCGATAATTTAGTATTGCAATGATTGTTAATCCAATCCAGTTAACGTTTACACATTACCACTCTATGTGATTATGCCCATTAATGAAAATGATCAGTATTGCTTCAAAAATATTTATGTCACTTTCTCCCAAACTGTTTATTCTACATAGCAAAAATAAATTAATGAGGTGATTTGAATAGTTAAATATAGTTACGATTTTATGTTTATTAAAGTTTTTCTCCCAACAAACTTATTTTGCTATCTGTGGAATTATACTATGCAGATGTGTCAATATGCACATTTAAATAATAAAATAAATACCCCTTATACCCAAAACCTAGTCTAAGAAATAAAGTTTAGCAATACCATTCGAAGCCACTTGTATGCCTGTCCCATCACATTCTCTCCCTGCTCCACTATCTAGAATTTTACACACCTGCTTTATTTTCCATAAAAACTTTGTCATCTTGCAATTTCTTTGTTTAAACTCTTTCTCCTGCCCCCATGGCAACCTAAGAGAGGATTAAGATTTGTAGTATCTACCCTATGTCTGATTGATGTGCATGAGAATATTCCCCAGTTGGTATTATAGCACAGAGCTGGTGAGGTGAAAGCACATTTTATGTTAGCACAGAGTCAAAAATACTTGGAGCACTGGAATGCACATATGTTATCTTTGAACTCCTGCCAAATCATAAAAGGATGTAAAGAGATATAGAAACTATTCTACTATAAAATGAAATATTGTCATCAAGACCATACATTCCTTGGTGTCAGTCATTCATATTTTCTTTGAAACAATATTGACTATTAATTACTCCTCTAAGATTCTAAAAACTATTTTCTAGGTCAATAGTAACTATTTTCTAGGTCTTCTTTGACATTTTACAAAACACCACTTCTACAAAGCCTTTTAAATAGTGTCCAGCACAAAGTATTCAATGAACATTAGCTCACAGTGTTGTTGCTGTTATTGTCATTATCACTGTCACCTCTGTTCCACCATAGATATTCTATAATTCAATTAAGAGAAATACAGTGGTGAGAGAAGTTATTGTATAATTTGGGAAATTTTTGCTACATGAATGGTAAAGCACTACTTTCAATATTTTGATAGTTTTGCAGATAAATGGAAATTCAGTGACCCTATAATTAGATTTTTTGCAACCTTTCTTTCCATTTCCATCAGTATAATCACCTCTTTTTAGAGCATCCTTTTCTATATTATTTAAAACATGAAAGCTGCAGCTCAGCAATATTTCTTTTCTTCCTGAGCCCACTGAGCCAGCCCTGACATAGCTCTAGGTAGGGTCACATGAGCAATTCTGGCCAGTAAAATATGTTACTCCTAAATAGCAGCAATGAGAAACCTCTGCATGATTCTCCTGTCTCTATTCCTCCAGTAGTATTCATGGAAATTGTTTGTTGGGAAGGTGGAGAAGCAAGGTTGAAACATCTTAGATTATTAAGAGGTGGACACAGAAGACTGCTGCCCAGGGGGGTGACTTGACCTATAGCACACTTTGCGTCAACTAGAAATAAATTATAGGTGTTAAGCCACCGAGATTTTGCGGTTGTTTGTTACCTAGTCTGTCTTGATTAGTACAAAGTACTACTTTATTTTTTATGCACAACTAATACTGGCATCTTGTCTTAAAGAAAAAGAGCACATTACTCATCTTAATAGACTCTCACTGTACTAAAAGGATGAAGACTTGGGAGATAAATATTTATTGCTGCTGGAATTCACTTGCTTTTATTCGGTATTCTAATGGTTGTTTTCAGATACTTAAGTATATATAATAAACTGACCATAACATTTAATCATTTTAACATATAAATACTGAACATCACATAATAACTTATTGTAAGGATTAGTGTTGGCTAAGAATATACATAGACAGATATACTAATCTCGAATCCTATTGCCATCACAGATGAAGTAATCTAGATAATGGTGATCTTAGAAAATAGGATCTAATATTAAATTCAATCAGGTTATTTTGCAGATGGCAGTTTGTTGTGGGTGGAAAACTTTTTATCTAAGACTGAACAGGCCACAACAAATGCTGATTGGACAGAGTTTGTGGCTGGCCACTAGGCTAAGTAATGATGCAGGAAGAAATTACCTCAAAAATGATTTGCAACAAGTTTGATACCCACTTGTATTACGTATCCATTTTTGATAATATGGCTCTGCTCTGGGTCCTCATCTTCATTCTAGGATTCAGGCTGAAGGAGCAACTACTATCTGGAATATTTCTGGTCTTGAGCTGTGCTCACTAGCTTGGTTTCTCCAGTGGTGAAAGCAGCTGTGGTCCTCTGAAGAGCCAGTCACTGTGATCCATGGTCGCTCCTGCTATGAGACTGATCCTCAAAGCCTGTATTATTCTTCATTGTTCATAGCTGTATCTGTACATCTCAACTTTGCTAGTGTCTGGGTAGGGTGAAATCAAAGAGAATCACTCATGTGGTGCCAGAAAAGACTGGAGAACCTGGTCTCTCATCCTGCTCTTCCTTTCCTGGTGAAAGAAACTCTTTCTAGCTGGGGTGTCTCCTTTTAGAGCTGTACAGTGGCAGCTTAGAGGATCAGACGTCACAGGGAAAATGAAGCTGTTCTTCCCTTTTCATTCAATTATTCCCAGTTTTGTTTGTTTCACTGTGTTGCTGATGTTTTCTTAAGTGAACTCCTGCACTCTCCCAGAACTGTTATTGAGGGATAGCTGTCTAATTGTTGATCTTTGTGGTTATGGAGGCTGGGGTCTCCTACTTTGCCGTTTCGATCCCTTTCCTCCTGTCTCGAAATGCATGTCTTTATCTGGCTTTAGAGACAACATAATATCATATTTCCTACTTAACTGGTCTTTACTTCACAGTTTCCTTTGTTTGCTTCCTCTGTTCCACCTCTAACATTGGAGGGTAATCAGGGCCAGGCTGTGCTCCTTTTTATTTTGTCTATGTATATAAAATTTTCAGGTGAGATCTTTTAGTCTTAGGGCTAGAAAGAATCTCAATTTATGTCCAGCATCAACTTGGCATTCTTATAGGCATGACTCTAAGACTCCAGAAGTCAAACCATGGCCAAAGCAAAACTTCTCTTCTCCTCTCCTATACTTGCCTATCTGAGTAAACGAACCCTATCTACATGGTGATCACCAAAAATCTTGGAATTATTCTTTTCATTAGGTCTGCTACCGTCTTTTCTACAAATATATTCTGTGAATTTTACTTCCAAAATATAGTCCAAATTCATCCAATTCTTTCAATTACCCCACATTTTCTCAGCAGTGGTCACAGGACCGGGAAAGTCAGTCTTCATTCCAATTCTAAAGAAGGGAATTGCCAAAGAATGTTCAAACTACCGTACAATTGTTCTTATTTCACATGCTAGAAAGGTTATGCTCAAAATCTTTCAAGCTAGGCTTCAGCAGTACATGAACCAAGAACGTCCAGGTATACAAGTTGGATTTTGAAGAGGCAGAAGAACCAGAGATAAAATAGCAAACATTTGCAGCATCATGAAGAATGCAAGGGAGTTCCAGAAAAAAACATCTACTTCTGCTTCATTAACTATGCTTAAAGCCTTCGACTGTGTGGAACACAACAAATGCGGAAAATTCTTAAAGAGATGGGAGTACCAGACCATCTTATCGATCTTCTGAGAAACCTATATGCAAGTCAAGAAACAATAATTAGAACTGGACATGGAAAAACTGACCAGTTTAAAATTGGGAAAGGAGTATGACAGGCTGTATATCATCACCTTGCTTTTTCATATAACTTACATGCAGAGTACATCATGTGAAATGCCAGACTGGATGAATCACAAGCTAGAATCAAGATTGCCAGGAGAAATATCAACAACCTCAGATATGCAGATGATACCACTTTAATGGCAGAAAGTGAAGAGGAACTACAGAGCCTCTTGATGAGGGTGAAAGAGGAGAGTGAAAAAGCTGCTTGAAACTCAACATTCAAAAAACTAAGATCATGGCTTCCAGTCCTATCACTTCATGACAAATAGAAGGAGAAAAAAGTAGAAGCATTGACAGATTTTATCTTCTTGGGCTCCCAAATCACTGGATGGTGAAATTAAAAGATGCTTGCTCCTTGGAAGGAAAGTTATGACAAACCTAGAGAGTATATTAAAACGCAGAGACATCACTTTGCCAACAAAGGTCCTTATAGTCAAAACTATGGTTTTTCCAGTAGTCATGTATGGATGTGAAAGTTGGACCATAAAGAAGACCGAATGCTGAAGAATTGATGCTTTCAAACTGTGGTGTTGGGGAAGACTCTTGAGAGTCCCTTGGACTGCAAGGAGTTCAAACCAGTCAATCCTAAAGGAAATCAATCCTTAATATTCATTGGAAGGACTGAGGCTAAAACTCCAATACTTTAGCCACTTGATGTGAGAGCCAACTCATTGAAAAATAACCTGATTCTGGGAAAGATTGAAGACAGGAGAAGGGGGAAACAGAGGATGAGATGGTTGGATGATATCATAAACTCCATGGACATGAGTTTGAGCAAACTCTGAGAGATAGTGAAGGACAGGAAAGCCTGGTGTGCTGTAGTCCATGGGGTCACAAAGAGTTGGATATGACAACAACTGAACAACAGCAATAAAAACATCTGTTTCAAGCCATTTTCTGTTGTTTGAACTACTGTAACAATCAGCTAATAAGCTTGTTTAAACTCTGATTCTTTGAATCTCCCCACTGAAGCCTGAAAGAGCTTTTGAAATCCTACACTGCACACATATTTCCAGGCTTAAGAACTTCTAGGAATTTCTAATGAAAATAAGCTTATATTTGCCCTTTGACCTTTTCACTAACTTCTCATTTTACTTGGATATTCTTCCCATAGATTTTATCACAGTTAACTTCTTTGTGTCATTTTGATCTTGCGTAAATACCACATCCTCAGAGATATCTTCTGAAATCCTCAGTTTAAATTTGCATTCACTATCACATTGCACTCTTAATTTCCTTCCAAATACTTAAAACTACCTGAAAAGCTTCTTGGATATTTGTTTGTTGATTTTCCTTTACTTGCAGTGCAAGCTCCATGATAAACAATGACATTCTCTGTGTCTTTTAACCTATGTCTCAGCAACTTTGTCTATTGCTGTCACATGTAGGCACTATTTCTTAATAAAGAGAAACATCATTGGGCCTTACAAGTGGACATATACAAAAATTATAAAATAGTTTAGGAATAAATCTATTCTATCTGCATTAACAACCAACATCTGGGGAATCACATTCACAGTCTAAAAACTGATGCTATTGAATAAAAAGCAGTTACTGAATTCTGTTAACTTAAGTAGCTGTTGAGTGGCAAGAAGCTACAAAAATCCATCAGGAGGAGTCCTCAAGTAGAAGGTTGGCAGAAAAAAAATCAGAGTGGCCAAATCTTCCAAATTAAATAGAAGTTTACCAAAATCTGAACCTGTTGTGTGAAGCACATAAGACACATTTTATTAACATCACTTAAAGGTCACAAATCAGACTTCTTGGGGTGGCACTAGTGGTAAAGAACCCACCTGCCAATGCAAGAGACATGAGAGACACAGGTTTGATCCCTGGGTCAGGATGATCCCCTGGAGGAGGGCATGGCAACCTACTCTAGTATTCTTGCCTGGAGAATTCATGGACAGAAGAGCTTGGCAGGCTACGGTCCATGGGGTCTCAAAGAGTCAGACATGACTAAAGTGACTTAGCATGCATGCAAGAATCACAAAGAGCAGTGAATAGAAAAACAAGAAATGAATCCCAAGTCAGCTGTTGTTACTGAAGACAAGTTCATATTCCTATTAAAATAGAGTGTCAATATAAAATGACAGTGTGACTTCATAAGAAGTATATTATATTGAGCCCAAAAAGAAAGTGAGATGAGTATAAAATACTATATAAATAGCAAAAAGATCATGATAGAAGAAATTAATTGCCATTGTTGTTAATCAGAATGATTAGATTAATCTTCTTGGTAGGCAACTTTATAGAATTAAATCCTTTCTATCCCAATGGGTGCTGCAGGCAATTAAACAAATATTTTCAGTAATGCATTATAGAAGCAGAGAAGAAAGAACATTTCACAGGTTACTTTGACCAAACATTCAATATATTTCATGTCAGGTGCTCAGTTTCAGACTCCTCAGTTACAGTTCATCCATATAAAATCTTAGCTGAATTTTTAAGAACTGGTTAAGAGCTCAGTTTGTTAAACATTTTATTTTTTGTCTACATAATCTTTGCTCTAAACTTGTTGGATTATTGCATTAACAAAGGAAGAGTTTGCTTTAAGTAAGATGAACTCCATTCCTTTCATTCTCATCAGTTGAGATTTTGATGACTGAGGCCTGCCACCCTTAGTGATGTGGCCTGTTCTTGAAACATTTTAATAGAATGGTCAAGAAAACAACATAAAACCAAAATTCATCAACACTCTTTAAATAAGTTTTCAATCTTTAATATGAATGAGTAGAAAAATTCTTGGGCTTCCCAGTTAGAGCAGTGGTAAAGAATCCCCTGCCAATGCAAGAGATGCAAGAGACGCAGGGTTCTATCCCTGGGTCTGGGAGATCTCCTGGGGTAGGAAATAGCAATCCACTCTGGTATTCTTGCATAGGAAATCCCATGGATAGAAGAAGCTGTTTGGCTACAGTCCATTCATACACAACTGAGCACAAGAGTACATGGCTATGTCAGAACAATTCTTATAGCAGTCAGATGGTTCTTGACTGTTGGGGCCTTGTCAGCAATGCACAGGATGAAATAGAAAGAAGGGGTATATTCTCACAGGGAACAGAGTTGAGAGAATCTAAAGAGAGGAAAGGATTATACTTACTGATGGATATATATTTGAACTTCTTAGGAATATTTTGTGGTTTGTGATTGCAGAGCACTGTGGGATTTTGTTATATTGTGTTTCCCTAGGGTCTTATCATTAGATGGTTACCTAATTAGCACACGGCACATTCTTGCCTATGTCCTATTTGCACTGTAGATGCTTTCATTTCATACATCATTCACAACATGCAGCAATTACAAAGTGGTAAATGACCTCATGCTATAATTACACTAATAGATCTGTATTGTTTCATTTGGAGAAGACTTTGGAGAAATGAGATATCTGACATGGACAAAGAGTGGCTGCAATTATGTTCTCTCGTTATGTCTGGAACATAAAGCAAGAAAAAAAGATAAAATGTTTGTCATAAAAGTTGTGTCATATACTCTGTTTGAAGAAATCCTTAGGTAGAAATTTCTCTCTAGAATGAGTATAAACTTCCCACCACTGTCTCAATGTTGTACTTTTTCTTGGACACAGAGTATTTAGACTTATCAATTAGAACTGATGGTCTAATAAAGTCAATAGTGTCCTATACTGTTAAAATCAGGAAAAGAGGATGATTATTTTCCCTTAAAACTGCTTGAAAACTAGTCTTGTTTTTCTAATAGCTGTAAAAATCCACAAATAAACTATAATCCTCATCCTGAAAATGGTTGCAGCCAAACCAGTAGCAAATTTCAAGGGAAATGTACATTCTTAAAATATAGATGCCAATATGAAAAAAAGAGAGACAAAAATAAATTAGTTCCTCCCTCACCTACCTTCCTTTCATATGAGGTACCTTAGGAAGTTGTGTTGAGATGATTCCCAGAAAGGATTTGTATCATATGAACATGCTGATAAGATAGTCTAAAACCTTGTAGCCAAGTATATACATAGAATTTCTTTGTTAATTTGACCACATATAACTCTCATTTATATTTAGTCCTCAGAAATAATCTCTATCCCTACGTTCTGGATCTATTGCCAATGTATGTGAAAACACTTAACAGCTTAGTCTATGATATGTTAATTGTTTTCATTGTTAACATTCACAAAATATTGACACAGTTTTGATTTTCTTTGTATTGACCAGAACTTAAAGGTAAGTGAAGCATCATAGTATTTTTCTCTACCCTAAACAATTATCATGTGAAAACTATAATTATAATAATTAATGTGTCAGAGTGAAAAAAATAGCTTTATAGTTAGAAAGGATGTATTTTAGTCTTTGCATAGCTAACGTTTTGTGGGATTTGAAATAATTAAATAACAAAAGTTTTTAGGTGTACTTGAAGTGGTATTCCTGCAAAAGTTCCATCATGTCCAAAATCTACTCACTGGAATTCTATTTCATTGGCTTATATCTCAATCTGGAAGGTATTTGTCCAAAAGATTCAGGAATATAAGACAGATCATATATTTAACAGAACACCTTAGGAGAGAAAAGAAAAGAGAGAAAGTGAAGAAGGAAGGAAGGAAAGATAGAAATATATAAGAAGAGTGGGAGGAAAATAAAAGAAGTAAAACATGACTCTTTTAAAATGTACACATTAATTGTGCATACACTCATATTTCAGAATTGTAAGCATATGAAAAAATAAACATACAATTTAGCAAGATGGGACAAAAATTATTTACCTGGCTATGCACATACATGCCCAGCAACTACAAGCTCCAACAGTAGCTACACATTAAATGATGGCATTGAGCAACCATTTAATTTGTTTGGATTTATAGTTTCTTCTTCTAAAGATGCTTGGGGGTGACATCATAGAACACAATTTTCTAACATCATACGTGGCTTCAGTACGTGGTCTCATTCTATATTCATTGAGATGTAGATTTTCTTCCTTTTTGGAGGAAAATCTAGAATTCATATCTGTGGAACACCAAGAAGTGTCAGGGGGCACCGCTCACATATTTTAAGTATCTAATGTAAACTCTGTCTGACTCCGTGTGGTTTTTGCCTATTTTCTTCATTGTCCTGGTTTTGCTCCATGATGTTTTCTGTTATACGTTTACCATGGTCACTATTAAGGTCAGGTTTGTTTTTAGGCTGTCTGGTAACTTTCTCCTCCCCATCACCAGTAGCTCTTCTCACAGACATTTTCCTTGAGTCTTTCTCATCTAGTCACACAGTGCTTTGCTTGACCCTCACTCCTACAGGGTAGGTTTAAACTTTGCTTCTTTAGTAATCTCAGGGTTTTTCTTAGATTCTGTTTTGGTAACATCATGGGACTCACTTCTTCTACCCCCTGAACTAGTTGCTGTCTGATACAACCCAGAATTACATTATTTCACTCTCTTCTCTTCATAGCTATTGTTATTTTATTATTATTTTTTTAAAATAATTAAGTAGTTCATCTCTGTTCAAAGCTTGGCATTCTGAACTCTGAGTAATATTTCAAACAGGATGAAATGAGGTAGTGAGCTGCACTGTGCCAAAATGAAATACTTGCCCCTTCTAATCAGTGCCATTAAATAAGAAAGACTTTGTTGAATGTCTTATAAAGCATTCCTAAGTACACATTTTATATGTAGCTGAGTGAGGAAACAATTGCAGTACTGTGAGTGGCTTCACAGCATAAAGCTGAATAACACATTGAAACAACTTCAAGTACCGCAATTCTCTTTTTGAGAGCTAACGTGCTTTTCTTCATTGGAATAGTCTTTCTTGATATTCACATTTGGGGATACTGAGAATCCTAATTTAGGCATTTCCATTTGATTTTCCTTGTCCCTTTCTTTTGTTTGATGATCATAATTGAGTGAATTGGCTGTAGTAACTCACAAGTCTATTTGCCTTGCTATCAAGTAAATACCTTTTCTGAAAGGCATCATCTATTTTTAATGGAAAATGTCCCCCCTTTGATAGTGAGAGGTGAGAGAGAAGAGTGAAGAAAAATGACAACTTGAATGAAAGTCATACTACAGGCACTCTTGGTAACCTAGCTTACTAGGTACCCAGTGGGCTAGTCTCTGGCACAGGAGAAAAAAAGAACAGGAATGTGTGGTCATTCACCCATGGGCTTTGAAGTTAAATGAATAGTTTCAGTGTCCCGACAGCCATCTACCAGGTTTGTGATCTTGAGCAAACCACACAATTTCTGTGGGCCTCAGACTCATCTTCTCTAAAACAGGATCATAACAGGTCTTCCTTTTCATGACTGAGAACTTTAATTTCTTTTATTTTAAGAATGCAGAAGCCTATGAACACAATGTTATTTAATCCTGGGGCTGCTGCTATTGTCAGATGGACCTTTAAACATATGTTAAAAAATGACAGGGACAGTTGCATTCCTTCAGCCAAATCCATTCATCAGCAGATATTGCACTCAAATAATTAGTTAGAAGGAAATGCACATATTTGCTTCTTTCCCTAGTGTCTTCCATCTTAATTTTAATGACAAATTTTAAAGAACAGATGATATAGCAACACTTTCCTAGAAAAGATACACGTAGGAAAAGAATCTTGAGCAATGTCTGAAAGAAGAGCAATTTTTACAACTAAGAGTTTTTAAATACACTGATTAGGACAAAAATCTTACTTTTCAAGAAAAAAATTATTTCAGTTTCCTCACTTGAGAAAATAATTTCAGTTATTTGTTGGCCTATGTTGAAATGTCATGAGTAGAATGGAATAGCATAATTTTTCTCCCTTGGGGTTCAAGAGTTTATTTCTTTTGATACAACAATAAATCAACTGACAAAATGGAATTTCTTTGCAATACATATGAACCAAGTTAGGCTGCAGGGACAAGTTGAGCTTCGGTTTAGTATGAAATCTCTGGAACATTTATTATAAAACTATACTGCTTGGAAACTCCTTAAAGAGGTAACTATAAGAGTAACTATGAGAAGAAGATTATATGATTAACAGCAGTAGACCTTAAAGTCATTTATGCAGCTTTTGAAATAGCTCACCAGGTCAAACAGCAATACTTTTGGGTGAGTACAAAATAATGCTGACTTAATTAATCTTTCTAACGTTGTTATTTTCTTACAGTGGACAAGATGGTAGAAATTTTATATGAATTAATATAGCTCATTTTATTTTCAATGCAAATTAAGTTTTTTGAAACTTAAGGATCCATGCTCAATATTGCAACACCTTTATCTCATCACATGTTTTGAAAACCCCGTAACCAGACCAGTCTCTTGAAGAGACAAAAGCCAACTTTGTAGCTATAGACAAGACACAAACGTTAAGCCAGCTCATATTTTCCTATAGCTCCTCTTTCTAGTTAAGTCTGCAAACTAATTTGGATTAAACTAAAACAGACTTTTGCTCCAAGCAGTTTGGAAGTTTAAAGAGTTTGGCTAATTTTGGTTGTCTTTTCAAAATATTTCTTATATGGCTTCATGTCTGCGTTCTGGAAGGGGACCAATATGTGCTTAAATCTTGTAAAAAAAAGTTGCTCTTTTCTTCTTTCCAGGCTTCTGAAAGGCAGCAAATACACTGAAGTTCTAGAGATTTTTGTCTGCTTTCCTCAAAGTTCATTGTCACTAGGATCCAGAGACACGGGAAGAAATGTAGGATGTGCATTGTAAATTGTCTATTGTTTTCCCGATATTCTAAAAGTTAGTAGGTAGTTAAATAAAATAATTTTTAAGGAAAGTAAGAAAGAACAGAAGAGTATGTTTTAGGTCCTTTCTCATCTTTTTCTCTCCTTTCATATACACTATGACTATTTCTTGCCAGTTGAACCTGAAGGCAGGTTATTTTAATTTCTGCTTTAGATTCTGTGCTATCACTGGTGCATGGTACTACATAAGAAATCTACTCTTCTAAAAAATCTTTGCCACTGATGCCACATACAAATACCGTATGGACTAGCTCTCAGAGCCAAAGCAGGAAAAATCGCCAAAGGGTAAAAATAGTTCTTGATATGATGATATGCTGCTAAAAGCCACATGGTGTTTGGGTGCAGCATTTCACAGTCAAACAATCATAATTTCATGCCTAAAATGTGCATGTTATTTCAGGAAAATACAAAATCTGAGCATTGCACATTTGCTACAGAATGACCAGTGAGTGTTGCTATAATGATTTGTTTTTCTTTTACAAATGAATATTTCTTGCTGAGCCTTTTCATGCCATATTGCCTACGGGTGCAATGGGAGTATGTACAAGCTGAGGTGAAAGTAGGAGGGAGTATTTAGTATATTTGGTCTTTTCTGCTGAATTCTTATGATTCTACAAACTTGGTAGGGTATTTAAAAAGCCACTCTTCTTTATCCTCCAGAATGTTAGGTAATATAGTCCTCATCTCAGAAGAACTGAGCTTTGCCGGGCTTCTGCCTGATGGCAGGTGACAGCCTTTCAGTTGGAGGCTTATATTCTGTCCCTAAAAATCCTAGAGTTCCCACATAATCTTTAATAAATCTTTAAATAAATCTTCAAACAGCAGGAAAACTCTCCCTCCCTTAAAGTTGTAACGGATTTGAAAGGGTTCAATGATCTTAGGCCATGGTCATTACAATGTGGACACAGGAAAGTAATGACAGTTCCACTAAATACTTTTCATATATTACTTAAGCTATAAAATGCTACATATTCTACAGGGTACAAGGATAGTGAGGGACAGAGGAATTAATGGGGGCAAAAATTAGAAGCAAAAAAGATTAATTAGGGTGTGTTTTGTTTTGTTTCATTTTGTTTTGGTAACAAAAAAGTTTCTTATACAAAGAGAAAGATGAAGTCCTAGAATTATTAAACACAGACTGAAGTTTCATGGTGCGTAATGACTAGGAAAACATTAAAAGCCTCGAGACAAAAAAACAGAGAAAGAAAAAGCAGTTGCAAGATTATGATAATCATGTTGATAGGTAGTTAATCCAAAAATCAAGTCAGGGTAAGTGAAAGAAAGGTCTAATTTTTACTAATAATAACAATTGACAGCTTTATATAAAGCTGTGTGCCAGGCACTTTAAGAAAATTAATTCATTTAATCATCTGTAGAAAACCTTGTTACCATATCCATTTTACATATGGGGAAACTGAGAAAGAGAAATCAAAATATCTTAAGCACATCTCTAGAATCCTGGCTCATTGGTAAGCTGGATAGTTCCGAGAACTGAGGCTGAAGGTCAGAGACATAATCTGTCAGTATGACGTCAACATGAAACTGGAGCTGGGGAAAAGAATTACTAAGTATTGGGTTAGTCAAAGAAGACTGTGTGAAAACGAAATTATAGTAAAGAAGCTGTTTGATGCAACTGAGTGATGCTAATGTGTACACTCATTATCTACCTTAGCTCAATATTTTCTAGGCCAGCAAAAATGTATTTTAGAACTGTAGAGGCTTTTAAAGGTCATGTGGTTCAGCGGATTTTTTTTTTTTTTAGAAAGAAACTCACCTGAAGGACAACATTCACATGTAGGGCATATCCCCAGATGAAGATGCTGAAGGCTAAAGAGGTTAACATAAGGTTTTAGAATTAATTAAAAATAGGATGAGGGACCTGACTCAGCTGTTCTAATTTGTAGCTCAAATTAATGAATATATGTTTGGTGAGGGATAGGAGAAGTCAACGTCTCCAAAATCATACTACTAAAATGGATTTTTGGCATATTTATTGACTATTTTATCTCCAGTGTTGTGATAATGCACATCACAGATGTAATTCCAATTATTGTATTTCCTTTATCTAGCAAACGAGAGAAACAGGCCAGTTGCAATATACTTGTAACAGAATCAGGCATTCTCTGACCACATTGACAGGCAGGTTCTTTACCACTGTGCTACCTGGGAAGCTCCATTATAACAAATGTGGGTGGTGAGAAAGTATTATGTTAAAATCCAAGTGTTTTGGACCAAGTTGTGTCCCCTTCAAATCTGTATATTGAGACTCTAAGCCCCAGTGTCACTGTATTTGGAGATACGGATGTTATGGTTGTAACTACAGTTAAATGAGGTCATAAAGATGGGGTATTAATCCTATAGAACTGATGTCCTTTTAAGAAGAGGAAAGGACATCAGAGCTCTCCCTCTCTCTCTCTGTGTATGACTAGAAGAAAGGCCATGTGAGACACAGAGAGAAGGTGAAAATCTACATATCAGAAAGAGCCCTAGTCAGGAACTGAATTGGCCAACACATTTAGGAAATTAATTTCTATGTTTAAGCAAACTAGTCTATGGTGTTTTGTTATGACAGCTCAAATGATATACTATAATATAGTATAGTTTGTCGCTTTTCTCATCTTTAGTAGATAATAGTGACATTTACCAATTTTGAAAATACGGGAAGGGGAGTTTTAGCTATGATTCTTAGAGCAGGAACCTCCCAAGGGGGAGTTAGAGATTTAACAGAAAAATCTGGAAAGTGTAGTGTCACAGAAGTCAATGATGATGACTTCAAGGAGGTAGTGGTCTAGTGTCAAATGCAGTAGAGAAAACAAGAAAATTAAGGACTAAAGAGTTCATTGGTTTTATCCATAGGAAGCTTGCATGAGAGTGATTTAAAAGTTCAGAAGACTGGGTGTGTTGTGAAGAGAATGCTCTCTCTAGCATTCTGCTGCCAGAGCATAACTGAGTTATGACTCCAACCATTGTTTTTCTGGATTTACCAACAATGGAGCCCAGTCCATATTTCCCATTAGTTGCTTGAGGCTAATGACTGACCACAGTGGTAGTGCAATGCAGATCCCTTTCTGAGAGCTCAGCATTTCTTAACTGGGCAACTCTGCTTCTAGGTGTCTCCATTGGCCAGGTTGAAATGATCCTATATCTCTGCTACCATTAGAGACTCTTCCCAACCAATCCTCCTTCTTGCGTGTCTCAGGAATGGCTCATTCCAGCACATCTGATAGCTCTCCCTACTTTCTGTGCTCCCTCCCTTTTCTTCTTTACAGGTACTTCCCCCAAGAAACCTCTTCTTGAACATTTAATTTTGTCCTGGTATCTGCTCCTCTGAAAATGCAAACTGGCAATTGGGGATCAATAAGAGGTATTAATAAAAGCTGGAGCAAGTATGCAAAATGACATTTTCCAGAAATGTGGCTACTAGGAAGGAGTAAACATTAAATGGGTAGAGAAGGTTCTCTGAGCAGTCAGAAAGGGTAGAATCTGGATGCCAACAGAAAAGTAGCCTTAAAAAAGGGTAACTCTACTATTTTCACACAACAGAGGTGCTAACAGCAAATATGTAATGATTTTGTAGGGTTAGTGGCAGGATCTTAAGGCAGTTTTTATTTTCTGGCTCCTTTGTATTCTGTGAATTAGGAGATAAAATCTCTCTTGAGAGCAAAGGGCATGGCTAGAGATTAGAGGAAAGAAGTCTGAAATAACTGTGGTCCCTACAATGTACAGCTTTGGAGAGAGCAAATTAAAGAAACATAGCTGGACTTCAGGGCAGATTCAAGGGCCAAGATGAATTTGGTTGATTAATTTGATGAACTCAGTAAAGTTTTTTATTGAATGAGAAAAATCTGAGAGTTGAATTTCAGTTTCCCTATCTTCAGATAATGCTTCTGACTGCATACATCCCTGTCACTGTTTTCTACTGTTTGGGAAATTTGAATGAAATTGTTTCTGAAAGTTTGAATTACAATGGCAGTGGTTTTAAGATCTCTGTTTCTTTAAGGACCGTGACAGCGTGTATCAGTACTAGAGAGATTTCTTGTCTTTAGTATAAATAGTGATACCTGATTTCTAGTCCTTCACTAATAAAAATCAAAATGCTGAAACAATAAAAAGATTATCCTTAACTTCTTTTCACCTCTCCTTTGCATACCTCTTCTGAGGCATTTCAAATCTTCCTGATGGACTGCTCATGTAGCACCCACTATCTGGTCCCATCATTAATAAATAATGGAAAAGGAAATGGCAACCCACTCCAGTACTCTTGCCTGGAAAATACCATGGACAGAGAACCCCGGTAGGCTATAGTCCATGGGGTCGCAAAGAGTCGGACACGACTGAGGGACTTCACTTTCACTTTCAAAGGTATATCATGAGGAATGCTATTTCACCTTATTAATAGCTTGAAAATGCATTGTCCTGATTGCAATTATAGTTTCATAATATGACAAAGGAAAGGAGAAAAGAAGTGAATGTCTGAAGCATCCTATAACCAGAAAATGCAATCATTAACAACAAACTGATGATGAGACTCAGATAACTGAGTTTTATTTCTTAAGAGAGAAATAAAAAGGTCTAATTAGCTGTGATACTGACACTGGAAATTGTGATATGTACACAGAAAAAGTGAATATCAGTTTCTTCATTGTGTTTGTCAAATGCCATTGGCAAATTTGTTGGTGGGTAGGCATGTAAATAGAGAATTTGAATATGAATGTATTTCTTACTGTTAATTATACATATCATTTGTTGAAAATTCCATCACCTGAAGGCACAATCAAATATGAACAACAAATACTTTGACCAGATGCTACAGTGAAAAAGAGAAGGATAAGGTGTTCCCAAATTAAACACCATAGAAAATGATAGCAATTAGGAAATATATCAATTTTTAAAGATGTTTACTACTTTACAGGAGACATAGATAAAAACTATATCCTGTATTAATGAAGTTTTAATAATGAGTAAGTAATATTCCTATGTTTTATTCTCTTTTGTATGATAAACATTTGTTGGTTGCTTACACATTTTTGAAAGCCTCCTAAAGACTGTATGGAATTTAAGGTATAACACAAATTCATACTTTCATCTTTGGAGAAAATGTATCATTGTAAGTAGACAGAGAATTTAAGATTCACTATAATATACCATTTTATGATATCCTCATAAAAATGCTACAGAAAAAATGAATTATAATGGATTAATATGGACTATCGTCCTTTTCATGAACAACATATTCTCTTCATCTTACCTTTCCTTTTAAATGAAGAAGTTGCCTTTATTTTTCAATTTTTAACAAAAGGTTAAGATGTATATATCTTTTTTAATTTTAGCAAATTCTTGTCTACTTACTGTACATGTATGGAGAACTAAAATTTGGCAGATTTTTTTCAGAATTGTTTAAATTTGTGTGAGTTTGAGTGTTTATGTGCATGAATAATGTCAAGATAGTGAAACAGTATGAGAAATATTTTAAAAAGAAATTTTCAAGATAAAAAACAAGTTTATCCTCATTGCACAACCTATCAGTACTTCACGAGGGACTACTTGGGGATAGATATCCATGTGTTTGAGGTACAGTAAGAGTATTAAGATTTTCTGAGCAATTTGAAAAATAAATCAAAGAAATACTTAAGGTTTAATATAGATTCTGTTGAAAGCATATTTTACTTCTTTTTTAATCCATAATCTATGCATTGAATACATGTAAACTTTTAATTAACTGGGACATCATTTTCAAATTATTCTACTTAAATAATCTGCCTAATAATTTTTAATCATTTTTTATTTAAAAAGAGAAAAATGTATTTAATATCATGCCACAGTTTTTGCAAATTGTGTTTTCAGACAGTAAATTGATATTTAATTTTAAAGGTTTAGCACTTTATAGATATCAAATCTTTTTGTAACAAGGATGATGTCTTTTAAGTTTTACTTTAAATTCCCCAAATATTTATAACTACCAACTTTTAACTTTTATGTTTACAGCATGCAGGTTGATGGCAATTTTGAATAAACTAGCTCATAAGCTCATAAGGTAGCTTTTATATTCATGCCTAAATTTATATAACTTATTTAACTTTTATAGGCTTCATTTTGATTCCTGTGATCCTTGACACATCTAATGTTGTTTGTTACAAGTAGATTCAACAGTTTTATATCTTCCCTAATACATAAACCAAATCAGTTTGCAGTCAAATTTAATAAAATTATGAATAAATAACAGGCACCGTTTCAAGCACATCACTGAATGGTTACAGTGGAGGTCTTGTCATTGCAGGCCTCCACTGCATACTAAGGGATTTTTTATGTTTTTATTCTCTTTTTTAGCGGCTTTGCCATTATGATATAAATAAGAAAGTTTGAGTCTGAGTAGTACGGCAATGTTTTCTCTAGTTATTTCTTCATAAATCAGTTTCTCCTTTGGACTCTAGCACCCTGTGATTTTCACTTTTTTTTCAAAGATTGTATTTATTGGGAATTTTTTTTTTTTTGAAACTCAGTCAAGCTTCATGAGTTTGGAAATAGCTGAAGAGATCATTCTCAAAATTCAGATTCACACCATTTTTAAATTGGACTTGAGAGTGATAGGCAAGTTTCCTGCAGGATGGCCTCAAGGGAGGAGGAAGTGCCTGGGGCCCTAGCAGCTGAATGCCCCAGGCAATGTGTAAAAAGCTGGGAAGGCACCTCCCTGGACAGATTTGCTTGTTGGAGTTTTTTTTTTGTTGTTTATTTTTTCCTTTTTCTTTCTGCTTTTGAATCAAGATGGAGAAATCATTTTGCTCTAACGTTACAAAAAAAAAGTCAGGCAATACTTAACTTGGGAAATGTATGTTCTCATCTCATTGTGTGCCTGTAACTCCCACTGACAGTGATGGCAGTTATACAGATGCATGCAGAAGAAAATAGACTCTTTTTAACATTAAACATCAGATTTGGGTCTCCCCAGAGAGAGCTGGTTACTGGAGTGGCTGTGAATGATGCATTTTCACGGAATGTTTTAGCCATAAATCAATCTTGAATCATACTTTTCCTAGAGTTCTTTGTAGCTCTTCTGAGATCCTAGTGTATCATGCACACACTGATTCTATTTCAGACTGAGCTTAAATACATTTACCAAAATAAGATCCAAATAATTAAATGTGACTTTTATAATTGTTTTCCTCTGAAGATCCAGAGCCTAATCTGGCTGTGGTTAATGGTTTTAATTTGACTTATAATACAGTGTCAGTTTATTTAGTTGAAATTAGTTTTCTATTTCTCTCCTTTTTGTAAGTGCTGCCTGTTTACTTAACAATATTTGGCTTTGCCTAATGATATGTACAGAAGACAGTGCTAAGTGGAACATCAGCTGTTTACATCAGCTCTAACAATTAATGCATGTTAATTTTTAATTACACTGATTGTACTAGAGGCAGAATGTATGTTTCTTCACAGAACAGATGTACTAGTCAGCTTGGCTGGTGAACATGCATATCGATCAGATGTTGATGCTGCCAGCAATTCAGCAAAGTCTGCTTAAGTGTCGGCTTCTAATGTACTTACAAGTTTACGGCTTAGAGTCCTGGTGGAGGCAATACAGCTCGATGCTATATCCTCTGATGTTTACAGATAATCACAATATGTCTGTTTTGTGGTTAGCATTCTACAGTGTATGATTGGAAGACTGAATAGGTATGAGGGGAACTAAAGGTGTCTTGCGGACACCTTGTGGACTGCTTTCTCCATTCTTATTTTGAGGCAGTGTCTTTCAAGAATTTATTTTGCCTTTAGAAGTTTTATTTTTTTAACTCATGGTTGTTGTGTTAATAATAAGTGCCTGACATGGATGACCACTGTCACCACAAGGAAAAATTGAAGAGATAATATAGTTACTTACAATGAAATCTCTCTCTATCAAGTATTATCACCAGAGCTAGTTAGAAAACATATAGAAAATGCCAGTAGTAAAATTGCAGACAGCAGTCAGGCCTCAGTCAATTGTCAATCAAATAAGAAGCGTTTATTGAATACTTCAATATGCTGAGTATTTCACTAAGCAATATAGGTTGCCTAGCATGAGGGATAGCAAGAAATCTCAAAGTCCTTTCCCTTAGGAGACTGAGACTCTTATTGGACAAATAATACTCACATACAGGAAACAATTAAAGAATGGTTATATTCTGTACTTGATAATGTGTATATTCTTTTCAATAATAAGTATGGAGAAAGTGCTTTATGATAGAACTGAAATAGAGTAGAACTGGAATCGTTTACTTCCGAACTATGGTTTGAGTATATAGGTATTAAGCAATTGCTTCTTAATTTGTTGTTTTTCAGTCATTCAGTCATGTCTGACTCTTTGTGACCCCATGAATTGCAACACACCAGACTTCCCTACACTTCTCTATCTCCCAGAGTTTACTCAAACTCATATCCAAACTCCAGGAGATTCCAAACTTCTTAACTGGCTTTGCTTAAATCTTCTACACTATTTTACAGGTAAGAACAACAAATAAAATATGTTTTTTTTTTTTCATTTAGCATATTCTCATCTATTCCCCTCTAAAATATGCCTGAAAGAATTCCTTGGGTCTCTTTTTTACTTATGGGTAAAAAATGATTAGGTAGGAATAAACCTATGTAATGAGGCAAAACTGAAAAATTGTTTTGACTTGGAAAACTGAAAGATACTGATAAAAGAAGTTGAAAATGACACAAACAGATGGAAAGATATACCATTTTCTTAGATTGGAAGAATCAATACTATTAAAATTACCATACTACTGAAGGCAATCTACAGATCTAATGCAATCCCATAAAAATACCAATGGCATTTTCCATATAACTAGAATAAAATATTTTAAAATTTATATGGAAATTCAAAAGATGTCAAATAGTCCAAAACAATCATGAGAAAGAAGAACAGAACTGATAGAAATCAGACTCCCTGACTTTAGACTATACTATAAAGTTACGGTAATCAAAACAGTTTGGAACTGGCACAAAAGCAGACATATAAATCATTGAAACAATACACAACAAAGCCCAGAAATAAACATATGAACTAATGGTGAGTTAAACTACAACAAAGGAGGCAAAATTATACAATGGAGAAAAGACAGTCTCTTTAATAAGTGATGCTGGGAAAACTAGACAGCAAGGTGTAAAAAGAATGAAATTAGAACATTCTCTAAGCTATGTACAAAAGTAAGCTCAAAAAGGATTAAAGACCCATATGTAAGACCAAATAATACAAAACTCTTAGAAGAAAACAAAGGAAGAACACTTTAACCTAAATTGCAGCAATATTTTTTTAAAATCTTTTCCAGAATCTTTGATATGTCTTCTAAAGCAAAGGATATAAAAGCAAAAATAAACAAATGAGACCTAGTTAAGCTTAAAAATTTCTGCACAGCAAAGGAAATCTTCAAGAAAACAAAAGGACATCCTACTGAATGAGAGAAAATATTTGCAAATGATATGACCAATAAGAGACTAATATTCAACACATATAAGCAACTCATACAACTCAACATCAATAAACAAACAGGCCCAAGTAAAATAAGCATAAGAACTGAATAGATATTTTTCCAAAGAGGAAATGAAGATAGCCAATACACATATGAAAAGATGTTCAACACTGCTAATCATCAGGGAAATGGAAATCAAAACCATAATGAGATGTCACCACACATCTGTCAAAATGACTACCATCAAAAAGAACACAAATAACAAGTGTTGGTGAGGATGTGGGGAAAAGGGAACCCTTATACACTGTTGGTGAGAATGTAAATTGGTATAGCCTCTGTGGAAAACAGTGCAGAGATTTCTCAAGTTATTTACAATTGCCAAAATATGGAAGCAATGTTAATATCTACCAAATGATGAATGGATAAAGAAGATGTGGTATATGTATACAATATAATGTTATTCAGGTATACAAAAGAGAGAAATTTTGCCTTTTGCAGCCACATGGATGGATTTGGAAGGCATTGCCAACAAAAGTCCATCTAGTCAAGGCTCTGGTTTTTCCAGTAGTCATGTATGGATGTGAGAGTTGGACTGTGCAGAAAGCTGAGTGCCGAAGAATTGATGCTTTTGAACTGTGGTGTTGGAGAAGACTCTTGAGAGTCCCTTGGACTGCAAGTCCATCCTAAGGGAGATCAGTCCTGGTTGTTCATTGGAGGGAATGATGTTGAAGCTGGAACTCCAATACTTTGGCCACCTCATGGGAGGAGTTGACTCATTGGAAAAGACCCTGATGCTGGGAAGGATTGGGGACAGGAGGAGAAGGGGACGACAGAGGACGAGATGGCTGGATGGTATCACCGACTTGATGGACATGAGTTTGGGTAAACTCCAGGAGTTGGTGATGGACAGGGAGGCTTGGAGTGCTGCAATTCATGGGGTTGCAAAGAGTCAGACATGACTGAGTGACTGAACTGAACTGATGCTAAGTGAAATAAGGCAGACGGAGAAAGATAAATACTGTATGTTTTCAATTATATGTGGAATCTAAACAATACAACAAATAATATATATATATATATATATAACAAAAAGGGAGAATCACAAATATAGAGAACAACTAGGAGTTAACAGTGGAGAGACGGAATGGGGATGGGGCAATATAGGAGCAGGAAGCTTATAGGTGCAAACCATTAGGTATAAAATAAACTACAAGGATATATTATATAAAATAAAGAATATACTCAATATTTTATAAGTATAAATGGAGTATAACCTTTAAATATTGTGAATCACTATATTGTACATCTATAATATATAATATTGTTCATCAACTATATATTTCAATGAAAAAATGAAGGTGAAATAAAGGCATCTCTAGAAATAAAAAATACATAAAAACAATACTTAAGAGAATTTGTTGTTAGAAGACTTACTTTACAAAAAAATCTTAAAGGAAGTTTTCAGGCTAAATGTGACTTCAGACAATAATTCAAATTAATATAAAAATCCGGTAACTATATAACTATAAAGAACAGTATAAATTCATAGTTCTACTTTGTTTTCTTACAAATTTTTAAAGAAATTGCTCATGTATATCTATCTATATATCTATAAACATATATAAATACAGACAGAGGGATAGAAAGAGAAAGAGAGTTATATCTATAAGATATAGACATATGCAGATATCCCTTGATATACTTTGGGATTACTTTAAGGACCCACTGTGGATAATGAAATTCTCACATGCTCAAATTCCTTCTATTTGGCCCTCCATGTCTGTGAATTCCACACCCATGGATATGGAAGATCAATTTTAATTTATTGAAAAAATCCATGCATAGGTAGACCCCTGCAGTTAAAACCTCTGTTGTTATAGGGTCAAGTAATATATTTGACAATAACATCACAGAACAGGTGGATAGATGCAAAGCTATATTGAGTTCATATAATGACTGCAGATGGAAATTTGAATTAATTAGAATAAATGAAAAGATTGACAAATGATAGTAAGAACATTAAAAACAAAACTCATGTTTTTAAGGGTCAACTATATTATAGTTGCCTATGATAGCACAAAAGAAGTGGGTAGATGAAAAGCTGTATTGGGTCAATAAAATGACTACAAATGGGAGCTTGAATCAACAAGAATAAATGATTCAGAAATGATGAGAAGTTTAATATACAAATGTTATGAAGACATATTTTTTCACATTTTAGCTTCTTTAAAATGTATAAATTATATAAAATAATTTCCATAATGCATTCTTGGATTTGTAGCAATTATAGATGTAATATGTAGGAGAATAATACCACAAAAAAAGTGAAAAGAGAATTGGACTATATAGGAATAATGTTTCCACATCTCACTGAAATTGTTTGTTTAATGTGAAGATGTTTCTTATAAATTACTATGTATATGGTAAGCCTTATATCAACCACGCCACTAGAGAATATTTACTTAATGCAAAAAAAAATGCAGTAAAGGAAAAATAAAGAACAGATAGTGATATAGTATTAATTACTCATATACAAAAATCAGACAAATACTCCATAAGAACAGAAAATGATAGACTAATATATTCTGAACATGAAAGTAAAAATCCTCAACAAAATACTTGAAAGCCAAATCAGCAACATATAAAAATGTTACGCCACTATGAAGTGAGATTTATCTCAGGAATGTAAGCTAAGCTTAATATCTGAAAATCAATGTAACAATATACCATATCAATAGAATAAAAAATGTGTTTATCTTCAGAACATAGAATGCAGAGAAAGCGTTTGACAGAATCAGACACTCTTTCATGATAAAAACAATCAACAAACTAGAAAGATAAGGGAATTCCTTAACCTGATGAAAGGTAGGTACAAAACCCATAGCAAACATCATGCATAATAGTGAAAGACTGAACATTTTTTCCTCCTAAAAGATCAATAAAAAGAAAACAATGTTCATTTTCCTTACTTCAATTAAACATTGTATTAGAGGTTCTATCCAGGGTAATTAGGCAAAAGAAAGAAAATAAAAAGCATACATGTTGAAAATAAGAAATAAAGCTATTAGTATTCACAGATTATATGATCTAGATTAATAGATAATTCTGAAGAATCCACTACAACCTGTTAATTTTTAACAAGTGTGGCAAATTGCTAAGTATGGGATTAATATATGTAAAATTAATTGTATTTCTGAATACTTCTGATGAATAATTTGGAAATAAAATTAAGAAAACATTTTCATTTATAACTGCATCAAAAAGAATAAAATTCATAAGGATATATAAGTGTAAATATATATATAACAAAAGAAGTACAACTTTTATACTCTGAAAACTGCAAGGCTTTGTGGAAAGAAACAAAAGAAGATTTATGTGAATGGAAAAACATCCCATGTTCATGGATTGGAAGATTAAATATTGTTGAGATGGCAATACTCCCCAAATTGATTTATAGGTTCATTACAATCCCTGTAGAATTCTAGCTGGTTTTCCTTTTTTTTATATAATTGGCAAGCTGTTGTTAAAATTCATATGAAATTGCAAGGGAATCATAATAAGCAAAACAACTTTGAAAAAGAAATACAAAATTGAAATACTCACATTAGCCAGTTTCAAAAATTACTACAAAGCAGCAGTTTTTGAGACATTATGAGACTTGCATAAAGGATAGACGTATGGATAAATGGAATAGACTTGAGAATAGAAAAATAAATCCATATATTTATGGCCTATTGATTTTTGACAAGGAGACTAAGACCATTCAATGGGGAAAGAACTGTGTTTTCAACAATGGTATAGGAAACTGGATATCAACACACAGAAAAAATGAAATTGGATGCTTATCATTCCATATACAAAAAGTAACTCAAAATTTTCAAAGACAAGACCTAACAACTAGAGCCAAATTTATACAAGTCTTGGAAGAACTATATTGGTAATTCTGGATGACTTTATATTTGGCAATGAATTTTTATTTAAGACAACAAAATATGAATAGCAAAAGAAAAAAAAATAGATAAATTGGACTTCATCAAAATTAAAATCTTTTATGTTCAAATGACAACAAATGCCTGAACTGTTTCATTCTTGTTTGTAGCATCTGTCCTCTAGATGCTGTAAGTCTGAATATTTGGATGCACAAACAACTGAACATAACACAACTGTAATGAAGTAAACACTCTAGCAGAGAATGATGAATGTTCATAAATAGAGAATGAGGAAACACAGAATACTAATTGGGAGAAGAACTCTGCTTTGAGGGGGAGAGAGGGTGGTATTGTGATGGCCATGAAACAACTATGAAGCATAAGTGACATTTCAAAGGTATAATTTTCTCTGGCAATTATTTTCTGCCTTTCCAGTTTATAATGATAGAAAAAATTAATTATCATAAATAGCTTAATAGAAGGTAGCTAGTAGTAGCTAACGTGAGAGAATAGTTTTACTGTATATAATCTTAACATTATTAAATATATTAAAAATAGCAATAATTAGAGTAGTATTGAACTGCACAAAGATCAAGAGACAGAGCAGTGAATTTGTGACCCAGAAATATATTCAAGTACATATGGGAATAGGGCATCTTTTACCAGTGAAGACAACTTTTTAAATAAAAAGGATGTTAGAATAAAAGCATTTGAACAAAAAGATGCTTAAGCTGAATCTCTAATTTATCGTTTATAAAAGAGTTCTTGGTGAATAAAAGGCCTAAATATAAAACACTGACTCCAATCTTTGGAAAAACATAGGTGAATGTTGGGGGAAAAGAAAGAAATCATATTTTATCTTTTATTCTAAATAAATTGGACATTTTATTGTTTCTTCTGATGTGCAGATTTTCAGTTCACAAGTATAGTCTCACTTGTTGATTTTTTCTTTTCTTGCTTGTGCTTTTGGTGTCACATCCAAAAAATAACTGTGAAGATCAATGTCAAAGAGATGTGTCCCTATGTTTTCTTCTAGGTATCATATCTTATATTTAAGATTCAATTCAAGTTAACTTTTGTGAGTAGTGTAAGATAGGGTTCAGTTTTATTTATCTGCATGCAATTATCCAGTTTCCCCAACATCATTTATTGAGGAAATCCTCTTTCCCCATTGAGTGTTCTTGGCTCCCTTGTCAAATATGAGTTAACCATTTATGTGGACGATATTTCTAGCTCTCAACTCTGTTCCTTTGCTCTATGCGTTTATGTTTATTCCAGCACCATGCTGTTTTAATTACTATATCTTTGTTATATAGTTTGAAACCAGAAAGTTTGATGCCTCTGACTTTATTTCTCTTGCTTAGGATTACTTTGGCTATTCAAGGTTGTTTGAGACTCCATACAAATTTTAGGATCGTATTTTCTATTTCTGTGTAAAACACAATTTGCAATTTTGATAGGGATGGCATTGAATCTATAAATGGCTTTTTGTAATATGGGCATTTTTACCAATATTAATTCTTCCTACAAGATGGGAGAAAGGATTTGCAAATCATAGAGTAGATAGGGGTTAATATCTAAAATATACAAGGAACTAATACAAATTGTTAACAAAAACACCAAATAATCCAGTTAAATGGACAGAGAAACAGCAGTCATTTTTTCCAAATAAACCATCCAAATGGTCACTTCAGGTACATGAAAAATTGTTCAACATTATTTACATAAATCAAAACAACAGTGAGATATCACCTCACACCAGTTAAGGCTATAATCAAGAAAACAACATAACAAATGTTGGTGAGGATGTGGAGAAAAGGGAGCCCTCATTCACTGTTGGTGTAAATGTACATTTGTTCAGCCACTATGGAAAACAATTAAAAATGAAAAATAGAACTCCATACTATCCAACAATTTCTCTTCTGAGTATATATCCAAAGGAAATAAAAAATGGGATATTGGAGAGTTTTGTGCACTCCTATATTTATCATATCATTATTCACAAAAACCAAGATATGGAAACCACAAAAGTGTCTGTCAATAGGTGAGCTGATGAAGAAAATGTGGTATTATATATACAAGGAATATTATTCAACCATGAGAAAGAAAGAAATCCTCCCTTTTGTTACAGCATGTATAGATCTGGATGATATTAGAGAGACAAGACAGACAGAGAAAGTCCAATACTATCTGATATCACTTATATGTGGAATCTGAAAAAGCCAAACTCATAGAAACTAGAGTAGAATGGTGGTTACCAGCTGGGAGGAGGGGAAATTGGGAAGATGTTGTTACAAATTACAAATTTGAAACTAGAAGATGAGTAAGTTCTGGAGATCTAATACATAGCAGAGTGATCATAGTCAACATGCTTCAAAGCTGTTAAGACACTAGATGGTGAATGTACTCTTCACAAAAAAGAAATGGTAATTGTGGGAAATGGTAGAGGTGTTAGCTAATGTAGAGTAATAATCGTATCATATAAATGTATCAAATCAATATGCTGTATACCTTAAATTTAAAGAATGTTATATGTTAATTATATCTCAATAAAAATAAATTAATATGAATTAAAATGACATAAATTACACAGAATAAGAAATCTAATTACAAACACAGATTTTAACCTAACTTCAGGAAGAAGATGTACATAATTTTGTCTTTATAGTTTTAAAGAAAGTATAAGTATGTAAAAATGCTGAGAAACTCTTATCTCTTGGTCTGCTGTGAGATCCTTATAGACATTCTCTCTGCTTTAGCCTTTGTTCTCATCCTCTATAGTCTATTTGCTGTAGTACAAGAAGAATGATCCCTTAAAATTAAACCAGATACTCTGTTGAAAATCTCCCAGTGGCTTCTCACATAACAGCCTACAAAGCACTACCTGGTTTGATACCTGTCACCTTTCTGATCTCATCTGCTACCACTTACCTTTCACTCATTGACTTGGCCTTTGGCCTCTTTGTCACACTTAGCAGGATCCTGTGTCACTTGCTGTTTTTCTGCTTGGAAAGCCTGTCCTTATGTGGTTCACTCTTTCACTTCCTCTTGGGGTCTGATTAAATGTCACACTTTCAGAGAGACCTTTCTCAACTGCTTTATGTAAAGAAAGCGGCAGCCCCACTCTCCCCAACACTTTTTGACTTTTTCTCTGCTTATTCTTTGCACAACATTAGGAATCACTTTAAAATATAAGATGATACAATAAATGTTATGGTTTTTGTCTACCTCATCAGGTAGGTTTGGAACATTAAGAAAGTGTGACAATCTGAAGGGTTGGCAAGAGTTGGAGACAAGAGGAACATTTGCACAGTGTTGGTGTTAGGGCATGTGAGAAGGCAATTTGGAAGTAGTTATTAACATTTTAAATGTTCATCTGTTTCACTTTTAGAGCTCTTTATGCTGAAATTAGCTCACACAAGAATGCAACAGTTACTTAAGTCCATTTCATTTCTTGACATAGTGGAAAGATTGAACCAACTCAAGTGTCCTAATAATAAATCCATTCCTTGAAACAGCATATTGGCATATTTATTCAGGCCTCTGTTCATATACTCCCTCCTGCTTTCTTGATCACCCTCTCTAATGTACACTCCAGATTTTGTTTTTTCTCTTAAAGTGTAAGAAATACTCAAATATTTATTAAAAGGAATCTATCAAAACTGTTATGAAAGGATAGTCATAATACGTTGTCAAGAGAAAAAAGCAAATCATAGATACTTGCAAGACTATAAACCAATCTGTGAATAATGATTCCTTTGGAAGAGTAGAATAGAGGACTAAGCCCATTACTTTATATCACACACAACTGTTTCATTTATGTTTTTTTTAAACAAGGCGCATATGTTTGACACTTTAAAATATGTAAGAACAACAAAGTATTGACATTATCTTTATAGTAGATAAAGATATAAAATTGTGATTACTAATTTTTTTAATAATTTCAAATTTGAATTGGGATTGGGCTGAAAATTTTATTCCATGACATTTCTTTCTAGAGAGTATATGAATGAGGGAGGGCATGTGCACACATGTGAGATTGCACACATGTGTATGTGTGTGGGTGGTACTTTTCACTCTGTTCCCACTTGAAAAGCATGGGACATTTTTGGGTAAAAGAAGGAGTTGTGAGGAACATATGGAAATTAGCACCCTAACTTTTCCATTTTTCATTCCTACAACCAGCCTTATTCTTGCTTCACAAATGCAGTACTTTTAATTGAGTAAAAGAAAGTGGACAACATGTGTTCAGTATAACAATAAGTCTCTATTATTTTAAGAGACTGGTATTATAATCCATGTTTTCTCCATACTGTTATTCTGTACTCATCTAACTGAAATTTATTGTATGCCAATACATTTTGTATTTTAACACAATTTTAGAATATGAATGACAATGTAATATTTCATCATCCTTCATAGATACTCATAGCATATTCTCTTAACTTATTAGAACTGAATAGAACTTCTGAAATGCCCTTTAGATAAATAGCTGGGTGTGAAATCTGTAACAACAAATGAAGTTAGCAAAAGGAGACAAGAACTCTACCATATCTGTTTCTACTACTAGGATTTCTATTCCTACTAATAATAATCATTATTATACTTAGCATCTACTGAGAGCTCAGTTTATGTCAGAAGCTATTCCATGTGGCCTATACATGCACAGATTCAATGTACATGTAAAGTATTGAGGTGTACTATGTTCATATTAAATGTTCACAAGTATTAACTATTATTATTATGTACAATAAGGTGGAAACTATTACTATACTGGAGAAAACCTGAAACACTGAAAGTTTAAGTAACTTTCCTGAAGTCATGCAGTTAACAAATGATGTTACTGAGACTTGAATCAAGGCAGTCTGATTCCTAAATTCATCCTCTTAACATTGATTCTGTAACTCTCTTCAGTAAAGTATCTAGTATGTTATATTGTATCATATAAAATATTCATATTATTGAATCCTTAAATTAGGTGGGTGCAAAAGAATACTGGGGGGCTTTTTCAGTGGCTCAGTGGTAATGAATCCACGTGCAATGCAGGATACATGGGTTTGATCCCTGGGTTGGGAAAGCACATACCCTGGAGGAGGGCATGACAACTGACTCCAATATTCTTACCTGGAGAATTCCATGGAGAGAGGAGCCTCGTGGGCTAAAGTCCATAGGGCTGCAGTGAGTTGGACATGACTAAAGAGACTTAGAATGCACGCACGCAGCAAGAACACTGAGAAAAATCAGTTCATTTGTTGTATCATACCAGAAAATTCCCGAAGTCAGAACTAGACACTCTATGCATCAGAAGAGATGATTTTTAACCCAAACTTGAAAAGCACTCTTGTGTGTAGCATAAGAAAGTAGGCTTTAACTATAACAGAGCTACATTGTACAATAATCTGCTATTGAAAAGGGAAAGGCTGAAGATATTTTAGGCTGGTGGATTGTAATTACCTAATTGGGATATTAATTCCATTTGTGTTCCTTTGAAGGATGTTTCATCTTCTATTTAACTTTTTGGTGATACAACCAATTATTAAAAACAGAATATGACTATTGAGTTCAGCACAGTCATTCAGTCATGGCCAACTCTTTGCAACCCCATGGACTGCAGCACGCCAGGCCTCCCTGTCCATCACCAACACCCGGAGTTTATTCAAACTCATGTCCACGGAGTCGGTGATGCCATCTAACCATTTCATCCTCTGTCATCCCCTTCTCCTCCTGCCTTCAATCTTTCCTAGCATCATGGGCTTTTCAAATGAGTCAGTTCTTCACATCAGGTGGCCAAAGTATTGGAGTTTCAGATTCAGCATCAGTCCTTCCAATGAATACTCAGGACTGATTTCCTTTAGAATAGACTGGTTGGATCTCTTTGCAGTCCAAGGGACTCTCAAGAGTCTTTTCCAACACCACAGTTTAAAAGCATCAGTTCTTCGGTGTTCAGCTTTCTTTATAGTCCAACTCTCACATCCATACATGATTACTGGAAAAACCGTAGCTTTGACTAGACAGACTGTTGGCAAAGTAATGTCTCTGACTATTAAAAAATTTCAATTCCCAGCCTTGGGGGGCAAATGCATATCTATTATTAATTATTTTCATTGAAACTTAATACCCTGAAAAACCAAAATAGTAAATGGTAATATTAGTAATTAAAAAAAAAAAAAACTCTCCATGTTGTGCAATAGGAAAAACACAGAAAACAGTTTTCATGGTTTTGTTTTGCTTCGCTAGAACTGAAACTACTTAAAGTGAATAGTTAGTTGCACTTGTCAGTTCCATTCCATCTTACTTTGTGAAATATACAGAGGTGGTACAAGGCTCATATATTTACTGGACACCATTCCACTGAAAATGCTGAAGTCCACATACCACCCGCCCATGTGAGCTACCACAGCATAACTCACATGGACAAGTTCTCCCTTTGGCTTGCTCATATAACAGTATCCTTAGTACAGAATTCAATGCATCTGTTGCAGTCAAATGTCAAAGGAGAGAAAAAAAGGCCACTTTAACATTTTGGGATAAGGTGTTAAAAAATCTTTCAGAAAAAAATTATCCAATGTGTTAAAAAATCTTTCAGAAAAAAAAAATTATTCAGTTAAATCAAAGACTAGAAGAGACAGTACCATGCTTTCTATCATATCTCTGTTTATATTCTCCTGGATAGCAGAAAATATGCCTAATTATTAAATTTATACACAAAGATCTTGCAAGCTCTCCTATGAAATCCAGTGGTAAGATGTACAAGAGACATGTTATTCATTAAACATATTTACTAATGTTCCACAGTTCTAAAAACTGGAGAACTTTTGTTCTCTAGTATAATGATATTTTACTTGATCATTTCTACTGGGATTCTGCCGGCTTTAAGGAGCTACAGCTGTCCCTGATGTTTTATTTAGTGCTTAAACTCCCAAACCAACAAAGACTCTTATCAGAGAATACTCTTTATAATTTGCCATACTTTAAGATTTCATTTTGTGATTCATTAGCCAAACTTTTTCTAAACATTAGAGGATTTAGTTCTTTGCATGTCTCAGAATTTTGTATTTAACTGTTGCGTATTTAACTCTCTTCTTTTTTTTAATGAGTGCATGTGAATATCTTAGATGTGAAACTTCCCATGTGTAAGGATTGTGTCTATTATTTATTTTGTACAGAAGCCAGCACAACTCCTAATACATGTTTTCTTATAACAATGCTGAAAAGGGAGAAGAAGATGACACTAGATTAAATGTGGCCATATATTCTCAGAATGAAAGATGTTTGCTTCAATTTATGTTCCTCTTAAGTTAGATTGGAGAAGCTTCAGTTGAAATCATGGTATGCAAGTCGCAATTGTTGTTACTGAAAAAGTCAAGGCTTGACTTGTTAACAAAGGCCCTACCTTTTATTTCATTTTGTTTGGCTTCTCAGGTAACTCTAACGGTAAAGAACCTGCCTGCCAATGAAGGAAACACAAGAGACTCTGGTTCAATCTCCTCTTGGAGGAAGGCATGGCAATCCACTCCAATATTCTTGCCTGGAGAATCCCATGGACAAAGGAGCCTGGGGGGCTATTTGTTAAATTTATCTTGATATCCTGTTTCTAAAATCTTGTGTTTTTGATAATTCTCTAAAATTTGTGACATATTGAAATTTAAGAAGTATGTCTTCTTCACATCATTCAAAGGACAAAAATGTGAGTGAGAAATGCATTAGCACACCTTGATTCTGAATGCTGTCAGTCTGTTCTTTGGTACTCATGTTGTGTTATGATTGTTTAACTGATTATCTACCTAGTTGTGTTAGCAATCAGGCCCTATTATTTCCACTCTATGAGTTGCTCTAATATCAGTCAGGATAGGCTAGATTTATGCTGTGATGACAAACAACCTTGAAGTCTCAGTGGTTAGGTCAGTTTTCTTCCACTGCTTACAGTTGACTACCAACTCAATTGCTTAAAACAACATACATTTATTATCTCACAGTTTCATTGAATCAGAAGTATGAGTATAGTTTACCAAACAAGATGTTGACCAGGCTTCATTCCTTTCTAGAGGTTGGGGTAATCTCCCAAGTTCATATGGTTGTTAGCAGAATTTAGTTCCTAAGACAACACAGAGGGTTCAGTTTTTCTGCTAGGTATTAGCTAGGAAATACTCTTAGGACTTAGAGGCCTCTTAGAGTTTCTTACCAGAAACTCTGGTTATTGGACTTCCCACGAGGTGCTAATAGTGAAGAACCTGCCTGACACACCGGTACAATCCCTGGGTCAGGAAGATCCCCTGCAGAAGGGAATGGCAATCTACTCCAGTATTCTTGCCTGGAGAATTCTGTGGACAGAGGAACCTGGCAGGCTACAGTCCATAGGATCTCACAGAGTTGGACACGACTGCCTCGACTTAGCATGGCAGAGTTTCTTACCGCAGTGTCCTTTCCTTGGGTGGTTCTTATCCTATCAGCTTCCATCTTCCGGGCCTGAAAGAGAGTCTCTCCCTTGTGGTCTACTGAGGCAAAGGCTTTTCTATATTATTACATAGTCCTATTGTTTTGCCACATAGCATAACCTATTCAAGGGATTGATTGTCCCATCACCTTTGCCATATTCTAATTAGTAAGAAGTAAGCCACAAGTTCTACCTGTACTCAAGGAAAAGGGATTATACAAATGTGTGACTCATTGGGACTCACTTTAGGATGTTCCTGCCTCAGTGGTTTAACAAAAGCAAAACTTTGTTTCTTATGCATGCAAGGTCTGCTGCAGTACTGAGTAACCACAAAGGGCAGTTTTCCTTTATGTGGAGACTCAGCCATCCAGGCTGCCTCATTCTTAAAATACTCACATGTCAACTCAAGATCACAATCTCTGTGGCAGGGGAACAGAGTGCTGGAGAGTATCACACCATGAGTTAAAATGCTCACATAGTAATATAATCAATGGGCACAAGTTTCCACTTAACTGTAAAAGGATGAGGTGCTTAATTTTCCCAAATGCCTAAGAAGAGAGAAAGCCTGGTATGAGTGCACAATAGTTTCTATCACATTTATCCTAAGAAATGTGCCTTAAAATTTTTGATGCTGTGTATATGAATTTATATACAGCATGTATACATTTGTATGGGGCTTCCCTGGTGACTCAGACAGCAAAGAATCTGCTCACAATATGGGAGACCTGGGTTCGATCCCTGGGTTGGGAAGATCCCCTTGAGTAGGAAATGTCAACCCACTCCAGAATTCTTGCCTGGAGAATCCCATGAACAGAGGAGCCTGGTGGGCAACAGTCCATGGGGTCACAAAAAGTCAGACACGACTAAGAGACTAAACACACCACATAAATGAATTTACTTGACTTATTACTGATTGAACAACTGCATGTTCTCAAAATTCATATGTTGAAGCTTTAACCCTCAATGTAACTATAGGAGCTAGGCTTTAAAAAAAAGGTATGTCTGCCTTTACTAAGTTTTCCAGTTGTGTCTGACTCTATGTGACCCTATGGACTGTAGCCTGCCCGGCTCCTCTGTCCATGGAATTCTCCAGGCAAGAATACTAGAGTGGGTCGCCATGCCCTTCTCCAGGAGATTTTCCCAACCCAGGGGTTGAACCCACAGGTTCTTTACCACTGCTGCTGCTGCTGCTAAGTCGCTTCAGTTGTAACCGACTCTGTGCGACCCCACAGATGGCAGCCCACCAGGCTCCGCTGTCCCTGGGATTCTCCAGGCAAGAATACTGGAGTGGGTTGCCATTTCCTTCTCCAGTGCATGAAAGGAAAAAGTGAAAATGAAGTTGCTCAGTCGTGTCTGACTCCTAGCCACCCCATGGACTGTAGCCTACCAGGCTCCTCCGTCCATGGGATTTTCCAGGCAAGAGTACTGGAGTGGGGTGCCATTGCCTAGTGCCACTTGAACTTTTAAAAGGTACTTGATATTAAATGAGGTCATAAGGTGGGGCCCTAATCCAATGACTGATGACCTTATAAGAAGATGAAGATACACCAGGGATACACACACATAGAAGAGAGACTATGTGAGGACACAGCCAGAAGGTGGCCATTTGCAAGCCAAAGAGAGACACCTCAGGAGAAACAAAACTTGCTAACACCTTGATCTTGGACTTCCAGCCTCCAGAACCATGAGAGATAAATTTCCATTGTTTAAACCACCTAGTCTGCAGTATTTTGTTATGACAGCTCTAGCAAATTAGTGTAACACAAAAGAAAAAGAAATATAATTAGTGTAATATTTAAAACATAACTAATTTTCACCTATTTGCTTATTGATTTGGTAGCCATCCTGTAAATTACATGTTTGTTTGCTTTTTAATTCTAGTTCTACAGATTAGGAGGAGGAGACTATCAAGAGGAAACGTAATTTATACAAAGTTACCAGGTTAACAGGACTTCCGTGGTAGCTCAGTGGTAAAGAATCCATCTACCAATATAGGAGATGTGGGTTCAGTTTCTGGGTCAGGAAGATCCCTCAGAGAAGGAAATGGCAACCCACTGCTGTATTCTTGTGTGGGAAATCCCATGAACAGAGGAGCCTGGCAGGCTACAGTCCTTGAGGCCCCAAAAGAGTCAGACATGACTTAACAACTAAATGACAATCTAGTTAACCAATAACTCAAACTCAGTTCACTGTTTACTGTGTGTTCTGGGGTAATTCAAATTTTCAGTAATGAGTTATCTCAGGCAAAACTGGTTATTTAAGAAGCCTGAAAACATTGGCCTTTGGCCACAGAACTAAGCTTGCTACCTTAGGTTTATTAAGATTTACCTCATAGAAACTTCAATTTAATTGAAAATTCCCATGCAGAATTTTTTTTAGCGTCTGTAGCCTGGGATTTAACTAAGTTTTCAATTTTTCTGTGATTGTAGGAAACAATATTTGAGGCAACTGGTTGTAGCAACGATATTTCCTAGTACTATTATTTAGGTGCACCGGTTAGTGGCCAGATTTCTATGAGTGGAATATCCAGAAATCTTAGTTTGGGCAGTTTTTATTTGTAAAATTGTAAATAAGGCTGGGGGTATGGACTCTTCTTATGAAAAATATATGTTTGCTTAAATAATAAGGAAATGCTCCCAAACCCTTTAAAGGTTTGATTTTATTTATGTGTTCTCTTCGACAATGTGGGCAATCATCAGTTTCCATGGTACACTGAATGTAATTAATGTATAAATTTGTATTTGTAAGACTCTATCTTCATTCCTCTTTGTGTATCTTACAAATATTACTTTCATACCCGTTTGCTTTACTGGCTCCTAGCATCTGTACTTAAAATATACTTTAGTTCCTTGAATAGTCTGTGCATCAAATTTACTAAAATGCACAGAGTTCATAAATGCATCAAAAATAAAAAAGTTTTTTTCCCTCTATCTCTTTATTCCTATTTGTTTAAAATAGCCTTACAGCATAACTACTTTAAGTGAAACCACTGTATCCCAGTCTTATTTTCCATGATATTTGAGTGGTATTTGTTTTGTTTAATTAGGATGGGAGTTCATTTTCTATATCATTTCACCACCACCACAATGATCATTTCAAATCACTGTGGTGTCTATTGGCATATTCAATCTGCTATATCCCATATCAGAACATCAACTAAGGTCCTGGTCCAATCTCATGCTACCACCATCAACACTCTCAGCTCTTGCTTTAGTCTGAGCTGATGACACTCTCAAAATTCAGATCCACGTCAGACTGTCCCCAAAAATCTCCAGAAAGTGGTTGGCCACTATTTTCCAGCTAATTCTGTGTAGATTTTTGTGCTGGAGGATTTGCTTTAGGTTACCAGACTGCTGTAGTGTTAATAAAAACATGTGCTTCACACACAGTCTTTTTTCTTAAATAGGTGCCCATTAAAAATAACTATATGATAATTAATGAAGAAGAAAGGTAGTACTGTGTAGATGGTTTGTCAATATTGTAGTTAGGTCATTCATCTGTGGAGCAGTGATATTCACCTACTTTCTTCTTTGTTTCAGAGATGTAGAGTTAATATTTCAATTCTTATTTTAGACACTATCTCAACCATTATTTTAAACAGGCAAATGGGGACCTACTTCCAAGACAAAGAAAGTTGCATTTTTTGATGATGAATTAATAATGAAAGGAATCCTCATTTTAATGGAATTTTGTAAAGCATCATTCTCCTGAAGCCAATGTTCCTAAGTATGAGGGGAGAAGCAGTTAATGAATGTCAAATTAAGTTGTAACATACTTAGAGACATGGGTGATGTTTGTGTGACACTAGTTTACTTTAAAACATCCCTATTGACCTTTAAAGAATCTGCCTGCAATTCAGGAGATGCCAGAGAGGTGGGTTTGATCCCTGGATCGGGAAGATCCCCTGGAGGAGGAAATGGCAACCCACCCCAGTATTTCTGTCTAGAGAATCTCATGGGCCGAGGAGCCTGGTGGGCTACTACAGTTCATAGGTTTGCAAACAGTCAGACACAACTGAGCTCACACACACTATTTTATTTGTTGACCTTTACAAAAATAATACAATAGCGATTTAAGATGAATATTTACAGTTGGTGGAAATAGTTTCAATATGCCAATTCCCAAACCCTTGTCTGTAAAACACCCTACTTCTTTGATCTATATTTTTCTAGGTTTCCTCAGGCAAAAATGGACAAAATTGCCAAGTTCAACAAGACAATTTCTGACTTCAGATCAGATGGTAACTGCAGCCCTTAAATGGGAAGAATCATGTAGTCCAGTTTACTAAAAAAAAAATCACTTAATTTGTCACATGATAATCTATACATTGAAACTACTAGATGAATTTGAAGAAACCCCAGAAATATGTCACAGCAAAGAGATTATATCAGTTAAATGAAAAATCTGCAAATAGTAACACCTGGTACTTTTATATTGAGTGCTACTTTTAAAATTAGTTGTATCTATTGATGAATATTGTCTTTGCAGTGAATATCTTTCTATTTAGGTCTTACATACTTGTAAGTTGTGGGGAAAGTATTTTAAATCAAAGCTGTAAAATAAGCATAGTTAGAGAGCTAGCATGAGGATTTTTACTTCATTTACATTCATTACATATTATGAGTTTAATTACCTTCCTCAAATAATACCGGTAAGAAGGAAAGATGCTGAAGAAGGCGTACTTCTATGATGATTTTATTGATTGTGACTGATGGATGGCATCAACATTTCATAGTGAAGAATCATGGTTTTGTTACATCAGGAAAATTAAATTGGGAGAGTTATTTTCTTTCCCAGTGATAGTGGCAGTTAGAATATTTCACCTGTAATGAGATGTGTGCGTTATGTGCCATCGTGAACCACGGCTCAGCCATTAAATATATGTAAATGAAGAGAAACACAAGAGAGCCCGGGCATAATAACGTGCAGAACAGAGAAATGGATCCTGGAAAGTGATTAATTTATTTGATGATGCCTCAAGTGAGGAATTTTAGGTCACAAATGAAGTGACAGAATGACAAATTACCATTTTAAAGAATTTACTGGGCATCATTACTGAACAATTGTCAGGTAGTTTATGGTGGCTGAGAAGATGGTATAAATATAGATCTTTTCCTTATCTGAGATGAATTATTAATCACCTTTTTAAAAATCTTTGTGAGTGATGGTTGGCTGTCTGATTGGAAATAATGTGTTCTACAATTTTAACTAAATTCTAATATGATATGTAACAGGAATCTTTACAATTAAAGTCTCAGTGGAGAGTGGTGGGAGGTTTACAGTCAATTGCAGTTTTAATGTGATAGAAGAGGATGAATCCACTAGCATTTTTCAATAGATTTCCTTAGGTATATTATCCCTGCTGTGATGTTATTCAAATGTTTACAGTTTATTTTCATTTGAAAAATGACATTCAGATACTTAAATTGTTTTCCTTGGTTTATTAGTTAATGAAAATGAAATTCTAGTAATTACTATAGTTTTGCAGCCTGCCACATTATTTAAAGTGAAGTGACTGCCTTTGTCAGTGGCATTATAAATGTCGTCTTCCTGTGTTTTGTTCAATTTTTGTTTGCTTTATCTATGTCATGTCCCTTCTCTGTCTATATGTCGCTGTGTCTAATACCAGTAACAACTGGAGTGTGGGAAACAAAGTCAGAATTTGAAATAAAGATGTTTTCTCAAGTTTCCTTTTATGTTTGGATAATTAAAGCGCATGCTAACCTACTTTGTGCATGGCACTAACAACACCAAAAATAAAATCCACCAATAAGAAGTACACTGAAAAATCTAAACACATTTTAAAATGCCTGTTTATGTCAGGCTTCTTAAACCAAAATTTGTACATCTACTCATGTGTGATCAGCCTCTTAGATAGAATGCACTTGCTATTATTATAAAGTTCTTTATATTTTAATCAGGATTAGGGACAGAGGTTGTTTCTTAAACAGTATATGCTAGTTATCTAACAGAGTAGAAATGTCTGGAAGACTATTTTAAACAAGCTTGTTTCTAAAGCAAGCAAAGAGCAGTTGCTGTTTTGCCATTGACATGGGAAGGACCTAAATGACTAATTTCTCACCAGGAAGAAGGGCTGAGATTTTGCTCCTTTTACACTAATACGTGCACCTCTCTTTTTAATCTTGATTCATTTTGTGAGTATATGAAAAATTTAAATAAGTATCCCCCGCATTACCCGTGGCATCTAACATTGCTGAACTGGCAAGAAATTTAAATTTTGAATGTACAGGCTACGTTTTAATTCATTTTGCTTTTACTTTTCCCCTCAACCTGGGTGGTATAATTTTACTGACACTTTCTGTCATTAAAAAAAGAAACCAAAAAGAACTGTTTGCTGTTAATTTTAGGGTCCAGGCTCTCCATGGCATGCTGACTGTAGGGACCAACTTGGCAGAACTTCTGTGGTACATTCTTTATCCACAAAGCCTGCTCACATATCCTCTTCTGTGTGTGTTATCCTCACATAACTCTTTCAGGTTAGTCCATTCCAACATTTCTCCATTAGAGATGACCCTCACCTTTCCCTTTTCCTTTATTCTTCTTGCCACAGAAAATATAAACATACAAACAAATGAATGAGGGCGTGCTCCTCAGGGCAAAATTTAAATCCTTTGTGAAATACTATAGAGAGATAGGACTTGTTTAAACGAGCACAGTTCAGAGCCAATCAAGAGTGTATTAGAGGAGAGGATGGCTTCTTTATGTGCACTGAACCCTTCCATCACAGTTTAAATACCTTTCGTCTTCTGCTAGCTTCCATCAGCTGTCAGAGAGAGTCAAAAAAAAAGAAATGAAGACGCCTTTGACCCCAAAGCATTGAGAGAGCAAAAGAAGGGTTCTTAAGTAGAATAGTGAAGAATAGATTTTAAATGAATCTGCAGGCATGGAAAAGGAGATGCTTTATGCAGTTAAAAAACTATGATTTTTTACCCTTTTCATGATTCAAGAATATGCTATAGGAAGAAGACGAACACTTGATTAATGGAAATGGCTATGAGTGGTCACTCTGACAAATGTATAGAGAAAAACAAAAAATGTGTTGGCTGTATACTTAGTAGTCTTATAAACTGGTGAGCAGTTGGGCCACAAAAAAATCCAGACTTCTTTTTCACGATTCTACATATTGAGGTTTCTGAGTAATTTTATCATACTGAAATGACTTCATTATACTTATTTTTTTAAATTAATTATGCTTACTCGTTTTCTTTTGGAGTTGGTTTATTCCAGAATCAGCACTTATCCTTCTGCTTTTCCCACCTCTGAATTCTTGCATTGATATGGTATTTCTCAGATCAAAAGGAAATTCAGTCATATAAGCTCCAGAAATCTTCTCCCTACTGCCTATTTTTCCAATATCCTGTTATATTAACAAAACTTGTCAGGCATATAAAAAGTAAGCATCCATGTAGCCACTACCTAGATTCTACCATTGGTATTTCCCTGTATTCATTTTAATCACACAGCTAACCACTCAACATTCATCCATCCTGTAATTTTGTAAGTTTTAAAATGTATTTTTTAGTAAATTTCAGACATTACATTTCTCCTAAATAATTCAACATACCTATTATTAACTTGGCCTTAATATTTTGTTTTTTTCCCCTAGAAGTAAATTTTATGTACAATGGAATATATATTTGTTGTTTCAATAAATGCATGCATTTGTATACCCCAAGCCCCTATCAAGATATAAGGCATTACTTTCACGCCAGAAAATTCCCACATTTCCTTCCCAATCAATACCTTACCTCCACCCACAACAAAGGAAACTGCTAGTCTGTTTTTTTCCAACAAAAATCAGTTTTGTCTGTTTTAGAACTCCATATAAAATGAAATCATGTAGGATATACTACTTTGTGTCTGGCTTCTTTAACTCTGCACTTTTTTTTTTGAGATTCATCCTTGTTGTTACATGTATCAGGAGATTATTTATTTTTGTGGCTGAGTAATATTACATATTCTGAATATACTTTAATTTTCATATCTTCTAATTCAGGGAGTATTAGAAAATAAAGTAGCTACGGACATACTTTTATGAACATATCTTTTTATTTCTTTTGGATCAATATCTATGAGGGAATTGTTGGCTCAGAAAGTATACGGTTATTATAAGAAACTGACAGGGTGTTTTTCTTTCTTTCTTTTTTTTTTAGCAAAATTATTGTGAGTTTTAGAGTCTCATCAACAATAAATGATCTTCCGGTTCTTTCACTTCCTTGACAACATCTGTTGCTGTCAGTCTTTATTTTAGGATGCTTTGCACTTCTACTTTTCCAGTTTTCCCCTCCTCTCTTCTATGCCTTCAATCATTCTACTTCTCCAAGATTTTCTTTTCTTTTTTTTTTAATTAGCCTTCAAACTTTCTTTGGTATTCTTAAGAAATGAAGCAAAACAAAAATTTTGACCAAATGTCTTCCTTAGTTGCTAAATTACTTCTTTACTCTCTTTAACAGCTAAACTGCTTCATTATATCAACTAAATTGCCTCTACTTTTCATCACTTAAAACTTCTGACTTCCAGATGCTGGAGTTTCTTAACCCTTGGTCCTGAGTCCTCTCATATGCTAATTATTCACCTTCTCTCAGGATGATCATGTTTATTCTCATGAGTTTCCAGTCAATCTATATGCCAGCAATTCTCAAATTTATATCTCTGACCTGGACTTCTCTCTGAGTTTCATCTGCTTGCTTTACATTTCCACATGTCTATGATTCTGATATCTCACAGTCACTGTATCTGATTTTGAACTAACACTGTTTCTCCAGAAATACTTACTCTCTACTAGGATTGTGTATTATTTCTTCTTCCTGTGAAATGGGCAAACAAACAAACAAAAACTAGTAAGTTTGAAGCCTAGTTAAATAATGTAAATGATACATTTCAAGAATAATAAAAATAATCTAAAAATAAGAACTAAAATGCCTAATGTCTACAATGAGATTAGACAATACTTAAAATGAATAAAAACTTCATGTATTAATATTTAATGGATATAGCTAAATATACATCCACTGAAGTGGTATAGTGATATAGTGGAAATGATCAGCCTTAAGAAGCTTATTCCACAAAAGAAGAAAGATAAACATGAATGAGTAAAGCAAAATAATTCAGATAATAAGAAAGAAACAAAATAAAAATCACAAATAAATAAAGGATGAAAAACTAATGATCAGAAAGTAATAAAATAGAATCCTTGTAAGAAATTAAACAAGTAGCATATCAAAAATGTCAAAAAATTTAATATTTTTAGACTAGTAAAACTGTCTGTTTTCCAGATAGGTATCCAGAAAGACTCATTGAAACAAAAAGGAAGGTCTAGATAAAGAAAGCTAAGAAAGCAGGCATAAATGCAGTAGAAATTAAGACAATAGTAAGAAAAAAGTAATATTTATGCCACTCAATTAGAAATTTGAAAATATAGCTATTTGTTCATATTTCCAGCAAGATTCAGCCTACTGAAACAAGAAGAAATGGAAAATATTGATGATCCTATAACTATTAAAGTATTGCAATGGTACTTAAGATGATCACATAGTCGCTGAATCCAGATGGTTTTAAGGGTGATTCAATAAAATATTATTAAAGCAATAGCAAACATAGTTAATCTCAAGCATAAACTATTCCAAAGACAATAAAACAGAAGGTATTTTGTAAAAAAAAAAAAAAATCCACATAAAAATATGTGTGGCTGGAATACCATTGAAACCAAAATCAAATGAAAAACTTGTAAAAAAGAAAAGTTATAGGCATGTATCAATCATGATAATAGATGCAAAATTATAAACAAATTGGTCACAAAGAAAAGATTTAGTAAATCAACCTACTTCATTTTTAATTATTTCATTTATATAAAGTTTAAAACTCTGCAAAAATAAGCCATATTTGTTTATGGATGCATGCATGCATTGGAGAAGGCAATGGCACCCCACTCCAGTACTCTTGCCTGGAAAATCCCATGGACGGAGGAGCCTGGTAGGCTACAGTCCATGGGGTCGCTAAGAGTTGGACACGACTGAGCGACTTCACTTTCAGTTTTCCCTTCCATGCACTGGAGAAGGAAATGGCAACCCACTCCAGTATTCTTGCCTGGAGAATCCCAGGGATTGGGGAGCCTGGTGGGCTGCCGTCTATGGGACCGCACAGAGTCGGACACGACTGAAGCGACTTAGCAGTAGCAGTAGCATGCATGCATAGGAGACTAAAATATATGTATTTATTAAAGTGAATCAGTTCAGTTCAGTTCAGTTGCTCAGTCGTGTCCGACTCTTTGCGACCCCATGAATGGTGAACACTAATTTCAGAATTGTGATTGTCTTTGGGTGATGTAGGAGGGAAATGCAGTTTTATTATGACCAATGTGCTTTCAGTGAACTCTGTTATAATTCCTATGCAGATGTTTAATTACATGAATATTTAGTTCAATATTATTCTTTATATTTTACATAAACATTGTATACTTTGGTATGCATGAATATGCATGATAAAATTATTTTTGAAAACAAAATAATAAAAAAATACTTGAGATATAAATGATGAACTTAGTCTTATATTATTCTATGTCAAAATTAGATATATTCTTTTAACTCTTATTAAAGTGAAAGAAAGAAAGTGAAGTCACTCAGTCGTATCCGACTCTTTGCTACCCCATGGACTGTAGCCTACCAGGCTCCTTTGTCCATGGAATTTTCCAGGCAAGAATACTGGAGCGGGTTGCCATTTCCTTCTCTAGGGGATCTTCCTAACCCAGGGATCGAACCCAGGTCTCCCACATTGCAGATAGATGCTTTACCATCTGAGCCACCAGGGAAGCCTAACTCTTATTAAAGACAGGAAAATTACACAAACCTAATGAAAGTAAAAATAGAAGTAACATAAACCAAAATCATGATGCCATGAGCATATTTCTGATTACTAAATTTATTTAGACAATGATACGAATAGTGATACTATTCTGTAAGATTTCTATATTTAATTAAAATATAGTTATATGTGAAAACTAAGATAAAACGTTCAGTCAGTTCAGTTAGTCGCTAAGCTGTGTCCGACTCTTTCTGACCCCATGGATTGCAGCACGCCCGGCCTCCCTGTCCATCACCAACTCCCAGAGTTTACTCAAACTCATGTCCAGTGAGTCAGTGATGCCATCCAACCATCTCATCCTCTGTTGTCCCCTTTTCCTCCTGCCTTCAATCTTTCCCAGCATCAGGGTCTTTTCCAAGGAGTCACCTCTTTGCATCAGGTAGCCACAATATTTGAGTTTCAGCTTCAACATCAGTCCTTCCAATTAACATTCAGGACTGATTTCCTTTAGGATGGACTGGTTGGATCTCCTTGCAGTCCAAGGGACTCTCAAGAGTCTTCCCCAACACCACAGTTCAAAAGCATCAATTCTGCGGCGCTCAGCTTTATATTCCAACTCTCACATCCATACATGACTACTGGAAAAACCATAGCCTTGACTAGATGGATATTTCTTGATAAAGTAACATCTCTGCTTTTTAATATGTTGTCCAGGTTGGTCATGACTTTTCTTCCAAGGAGTAAATGTCTTTTAATTTCATGGCTGCAGTTACCATTTTCGGTGACTTTGGAGCCCCCCAAAATAAATCTGCCACTGTTTCCACTGTTTCCCCATCTATTTGTCATGAAGTGAGGGGACCGGATGTCATGATCTTTGTTTTCTGAGTGTTGAGCTTTAAGCCAACTTTTTCACTCTCCTTTTTCACTCTCATCAAAAGGCTCTTTAGTTCTTCTTCACTTTCTGCCATAAGGGTGGCGGCATCTGCATATTGGAGGTTATTGACATTTCTCCCAACAATCTTGATTCCGCTTGTGCTTCATGTAGCCCAGTATTTCTCATGATGTACTCTGCATATAAGTTAAATAAGCACGGTGGCAATATACAGCCTTGACGTACTCCTTTTCCTATTTGGAACCAGTCTGTTGTTCCATGTCCAGTTCTAACTGTTGCTTCCTGACCTGCAAACAAGTTTCTCAAGAGGCAGGTCAGGTGGCCTGGTATTCCCATCTCTGTCAGAATTTTCCACAGTTTATTGTGATCCACACAGTCAAAGGCTTTGGCATAGTCAATAAAGCAGAAATAAATGTTTTTCTGGAGCTCTCTTGCTTTTTCAATGATCCAGCAGATGTTGGCGATTTGATCTCTGGTTCCTCTGCCTTTTCTAAATCTAGTTTGAACATCTGGAAGTTCACGGTTCTCATATTGCTGAAGCCTGGCTTGGAGAATTTTGAGCATTGCTTTACTAGTGTGTGAGATGACTGCAATTGTGCAGTAATTTGCACATTCTTTGGCATTGCCTTTCTTTGGGATTGGGATGAAATCTGACCTTTTCCAGTCCTGTGGCCACTGCAGAGTTCCAAATTTGCTGACATATTGAGTGCAACACTTTCACAGCATCATCTTTTAGGATTTGAAATAGTTCAACTGGAATTCCATCACCTCCACTAGCTTTATTCATAGTGATGCTTCCTAATGCCCACTTGACTTCACATTCCAGGATGTCTGGCTCTAGGTGAGTGATCACACCATCGTGATTATCTGGGTCATGAAGATCTTTTTTCTACAGTTCTTCTGTGTATTCTTGCCACCTCTTCTTAATATCTTCCGCTTCTGTTAGGTCCCTACCATTTCTGTCCTTTACTGAGCCCATCTTTGCATGAAATGTTCCCTTGGTATCTCTAATTTTCTTGAAGAGATCTCTAGTCTTTTCTGTTCTAATGTTTTTCTCTATTTCTTTGCACTGATCACTGAGGAAGGCTTTCATATCTCTCCTTCCTATTCTTTGGAACTCTGCATTCAAGTAAGATAAGATGTTATAAGCTAGTTAAAGTCTAAGAATCTATAGTTGTGACTATTTTTGGGAGGGTGGGACACACCTGAAATTCAGTTCAGTTCAGTCGCTCAGTCGTGTCTGACTCTTTGCAACCTCATGATCTGCAGCACGCCAGGCCTCCCTGTCCATCACCAACTCCTGGAGCCCACCCAAACCCATGTCCATTGAGTTGGTGATGCCATCTAACCATCTCATCCTGTGTCGTCCCCTTCTTCTCCTGCCCTCAATCTTTCCCAGGATCAGAGTCTTCTCCAGTGAATCAGCTCTTCACATGAGGTGGCCAAAGTATTGGAGTTTCAGCTTCAACATCAGTCCTTCCAATGAACACCCAGGACTGATCTCCTTTAGGATGGACTGGTTGGATCTTCTTGAAATCCAAGAGTCTTCTCCAACACCACAGTTCAAAAGCATCAATTCTTCTGTGCTGGGAGCTTTCTTTATAGTCCAACTCTCACATCCATACATGACCATTGGAAAAACCATAGCCTTAACTAGACGGACCTTTGTTGGCAAAGTAATGTCTCTGCATTTAATATGCTGTCTATGTTGGTCATAACTTTCCTTCCAAGGAGTAAGTGTCTTTTAATTTCATGGCCGCAATCGCCATCTGCAGTAATTTTGGAGCCCCCCAAAATAAAGTCTGACACTGTTTCCACTATTTCCCCATCTATTTGCCATGAAGTGATGGGACCAGATGCCATGATCTTAGTTTTCTGAATGTTGAGCTTTAAGCCAACTTTTTCACTCTCCACTTGCATTTTCATCAAGAGGCTCTTTAGTTCTTCACTTTCTGCCATAAAGGTGGTGTCACCTGCATATCTGAGGTTATTGATATTTCTCCTGGCAATCTTGATTCCACCTTATGCTTCCTCCAGCCCAGCGTTTCTCATGATGTACTCTGCATTTAAGTTAAATAAGTAGGGTGATAATACACAGCCTTGATGTACTCCTGAAATTACTGTAATGGAATTACCAATTTAAGTTTGCAGTCCTGGCCTGATGATTGCTAGAATTAGGGTCTGTTAGTTGGTGCTGGATTGGCAACTTAAATTTTATTTCACTCTACCTTGAACTCCACATAGACTGCAAGATTTCTTTTAGATATTCTCTCTGGTTAGTCTCAGACAAGGCAATGGCAACCCACTCCAGTACTCTTGCCTGGAAAATCCCATGGACGGAGGAGCATGGTAGGCTGCAGTCCATGGGGTCGCAAAGAGTCTCACATGGCTGAGCGACTTCACTTTCACTTTTCACTTTCATGCATTGGAGAAGGAAATGGCAACCTACTCCAGTGTTCTTGCCTGGAGAATCCCAGGGACAGCAGAGCCTGGTGGGCTGCCCTCTATGATGTCGCAAAGATTCGGACACGACTGAAGTGACTTAACAGCAGCAGCAGCAGCAGCAGCAGCTAGTTAGTCTTCAGTGTCTCTTAGACCATATTCTGTGCCTTCAAATTCACAGTGGTTTGATTTAAATACATATTATGTGTGGTTTCTAATTTGGAAAGGAAATTTGTGGCATAAGATTTTATTAACCAACTCATAAGAAGTTATGGCCCTTTCATGTGGAAGGAAAACAGCTTTATCTAGGGAAAGTATTAAAGCAAAGGAAATGATGTACAATAAAAGTCACAATATTCCCTAAGTAAAATAAATTCTTGGTATATATTGGGTTTATAAATTAACTTGAGATGAGAATAGTACATTTTTTCAGTCTGAATGACACTAGGAAATAAGTTTTTTTATTGAAATATACTTGACATACAATAGTTAGTTTCAGGTGTACTATACAATGATATGATACTATGATACTATTTTTGTGGTAGGTGCTCTCAGTTTTACATTCCCATCAATAGTGGAAGTAGGTTTCTTTACTCCACATCCTCACCAACACTTATCTGTTACCTTTTTAATGATAGCCAATCTGACAGGTGTGAGGTGGTATCTCACTTTGGCTTTGATCTCCATTGCCCTGATAATTAATAATGCCGAGCATCTTTTCACATGTCTGAAGGCCATCTGTATATCTTCTTTGAAAAAATTTCTCTTCAGGTCCTCTGCAGTTTCTAAAATTGGGTTGGTTGATTTTTTGACATTGAGTTGTATGTATTCTTTGGCTAGTAACACCTTACCAGATATATCATTGGCAAATACTTTCACCCATTCAGTATTTGAGTTTTTTCAATTTGTTTCAAGTTTTCTTCACCATGTAAAAGCTTTTTAGTTTGATGTAGTCGCATTTTGTTTGAGAGTGGGCGTCCTTGTCTTTTCCTTATCTTAGAGAAAATGCTTTTAGCTTTTCAACTTTGAAGATGAAATGTTGGTTTGATGTTGAAGGTAGCTCATGAATGTCCTTTATTATGCTGAGGTGTGTTTCTTATACACCCACTTTGTTGAAGTTTTGTCATGAATAAATGTAGAATTTTGTTGAGATTTTCTGTGTTAATTGAGATTATCATATTTTTTTTTCTTCAGTTTGTTGATATATTGTATCACATTGATTTATTTGTGGATATTGAACCCTCCTTGCACTCTGGGGATAAATCCCACTTGATCACGGTGTACAGTCCCTTTAGTGAATTGTTGAATTGAGCTGGTTAATATTTTGTTTCAGATTTCTACATCAAATTTCATTGGTAATATTGGCCTGTAATTTTCTTTTTTTGTGTGTGTGTGGTATCTTTGCCTAGTGTTGGTATGAGAGTGATGTTGTTCTACTAGAATGAGTTCAAGAGTGTTCCTTCCATTGCAGTTTTTTGGAATAGTTTGAGAAGAATAGGTGTTAATTCTCATTTTACTGTTTAGAAAAGTTCACTTGAAAACTGTTTGATCTTTGGCACATTATCATTTTTTTTTTCTTTAACCCAAGTAATTTCTTCAGGTATATCTTCCAGTTAATGAATTCTCCCTTCATCTGTGTCTAACCATTGTAATGAGTTTTTAATTTCTATCCCCATACTTTTGTATTTAAAAATTCTATTTTATTTCTCATAAAAATGCTATCTGTTTTTATTTTAGGGATGTGTTTTCATTTCCTAATGCATTACATATTTTTAAATCTCTCTAATTATTTAAAAAAGACTTTATTAATTCCAATATCTTTGCAGATTTTAAGGATACAGGAGTGAACTAAAGAGAGTTCTGTCCCTACAGAGCTATCATTCTAGTGTAAAATTTATTTTATTTCTACTACCTATTGTTTTCTCTTATCCAAACTTAGGAGTAGTGGTAATATAAGCCTGTTACTTTCTGTATATGTTGAATCATTATTATCTTTAATTTTATTTTCTATATTTTGAATAGTAATTTTAAAACTTAATTGTATGCCATCTTAAACACTATCTCTGCTGTTTTACCTCACTTCATGCTTTGAGATAACTGACACAGTGAGAACAGTGAGAAATACATTTCCATTGTTTAAGCCACCCAGCCTGTGGTTTTTTGTTATGATTGCTCAAGCAGACTATCATATAAAGAGGAAAGAGGGAGTATTTTAGTTGTTATTGAGTGAAGGAGTATAATTTCCATATAAAATAATTTCAGTGCAGAGGAGAGGGAAAACACACTGAAATTATTCTTCCTATTTAATATCTACATCTAAGAAATAACTAAATAATGCCCTCCAAAATGTCTCTGAAACAAAGAAGCCATAAAAATATTATATGAGAAAGTCTATAGCTGATAACCACAAAAATTACAAACAGGGTTACAAAATCTTTGAAATTATTTCAGAGGCTGTGACTGGGAAGATCACCTAATCATTAGTAATGAATTTCAAGGTATAATGATATTTTAAGCGAAGAATCAAGACTGTTAGATAAGGGGAGACTTAAAATCGAATAAAAATTAAAAAGATATCCACAAAGAGTCAGACATAACTTAGTGATCAAACAACAACAACAACTACATCCGAATTCTAAGAATCTGTTACCTTACATAACAAAAGAGACTTTGCAGATGTGTTTAAGGTTATAATCCTTGTTATAAGGAGGTTATCCTGGTTTATCTAGCTGGACCCAATCTAATCGAATGAGTCCTAAAATGGAGAATCATTCTCAACTGTAGTCAAAGAAAGAGATGTGATGACAGAAGTTCTCTGAAAGTGAAGGAATGGGGCCACAACCACGGAATGGGGATGATCTCTAGAAGCTGGGAAAGTAAAAGAAACTGATACTTCCTTTGCAACTGAAGAAAAGAGGAAGCCATGCTGAACTTTTAGTGTGACCCATGTTGGAATTCTATATTACAAAATGGTAAGGTACTAATTTTTGTCATTTGAGCCAGCAAGTTTGTAGCAATTTGTTATGGCATCAGTAGAAAACTAATACAAATTTTGTTTTACCAATTTAGATCAGAATATATGAAATAAAAACACAAAAATATAGCATCAATATGCAAACATTTGGCAAAACACACAAAGTAAATATTAGTCCAACTACATATAATAATATAAGGATGCTGAACACTGAAATACCTACTAGTGTTTAATTCATGAGCTTCCCAGGTGGCTCAGTGGTAAAGAATCTACCTGCCAAAGCAGGAAACAGGAGACGTGGGTTTGATCCCTGAGTCAGGAAGATCTCCTGGTGGAGGAAATGGCAATCCATTCAGTATTCTGGCCTGGAAAATGCCATGGACAGAAGAGATTGGCAGGATACAGTCCATAGAGTCACAAAGAGTTGGACATGAATGAGCAACTGAGCACAGCACAGGGTAGTTCATAGTATGTACAGAGTATAAGTGTATGTTACATAGAATTATTTAGTGATTTTCATATTTAAATAGCTTTCACACCACCAAAAACAGGAGACAAAGGTTTTAGGTGTGCAGGTAACTCATAAAAGAAGGAATACAGAGATACAGATGGTGTATAAATATACAAAAAATATTCAAAAAGGAATACATCCCAATTTTTCATTGAAATAAATTGGGCTTAAAAGTTAACATTCAAAAAACGAAGGTCATTGCATCCGGTCTCATTACTTCATGGCAAATAGATGGGTAAACAATGGAAACTGTGACAGACTTGATTTTCTTGAGCTCCAAAATCAATGCAGATGGTGACTGCAGCCAAGAAATTAAAAGACGCTTGCTCCTTGGAAGAAAAGCAATAACAAAACTAGACAGCACATTAAAAAGCAGAGACATCACTTTGCCTACAAGGTCCATATAGTCAAAGCTATGGTTTTTCTAGTGAAAGTGAAAGTGAAGTTGCTCAGTCATGTCCAACTCTTTGTGACCCCACGGACTGTAGCCTGCACCAGGCTGCTCCATCCATGGGATTTTCCAGGCAAGAGTACTGGAGTGGGTTGCCATTTCCTCCTCTAGGGGATCTTCCCAACCCAGGGATCAAACCCGAGTCTCCAACTGCAGGCAGACACTTTATCCTCTGAGCCACCCGGGAAGCTCATGGTTTTTCTAGTTTAGTTCAGTTCAGTTCAGTCACTCAGTCGTGTCCGACTCTTTGCCACCCCATGAATTGCAGCATGCCAGGCCTCCCTGTCCATCACCAACTCCTGGAGTCTACCCAAACCCATGTCCATCGAGTTGGTGATGCCATCCAACCATCTCATCCTCTGTGGTCTCCTTCTCCTCCTGCCCCCAATCCTACCCAGCATTAGGGTCTTTTCCAATGAGTCAACTCTTTGCATGACGTGGCCAAAGTATTGGAGTTTCAGCTTCAACATCAGTCCTTCCAACGAACACCCAGGATTGATCTCCTTTAGGATGGATTGATTGGATCTCCTTGCAGTCCAAGGGACTCTCAAGAGTCTTCTCCAACACCACAGTTCAAAAGCATCAACTCTGCGGTGCTCAGCTTTCTTCACCGTCCAACTCTCACATCCATACATGACCACTGGAAAAACCATAGCCTTGACTAGACAGACTTTCGTTGGCAAAGTAACGTCTCTGCTTTTAAATATGCTATCTAGGTTGGCCATAACCTTCCTTCCAAGGAGTAAGTGTCTTTGAATTTCATGGCTGCAATCACCATCAGCAGTGATTTTGGAGCCCCCCAAAATAAAGTCTGACACTGTTTCCACAGTTTCCCCATCTAGTGGAGGTGATGGAATTCCAGTTGAGCTATTTCAAATCCTCAAAGGTTTTTCTAGTAGTCATGTACAGATGTGAAAGCTGGACAATAAGAAAGGTTGAGTGCTGAAGAATTGATGCCTTTAAAATGTGCTGCTGGAGAAGACTCTTGAGAGTCCCTTGAACAACAAGGAGATAAAATCAGTCAATCCTAAATGAAATCAATCCTGAGTATTCATTGGAAGGACTGATGCTAAAGCTGAAGCTCCAATACTTTGACCACTTGATGCAAAGAGCTGAATCATTAGAAACGGCTTCTGATGCTGGGAAAGATTGAAGGCAGCAGGAGAAGAGGATGACAGAGAATGAGATGTTTGGATGGCATCATTGACTCAATGGACATGAGTTTGAGCAAACTCTGGGAGATAGTGAAGGGCAGGGAAGCCTGGTGTGCTGCAGTTCATGGGGTCACAAAGAGTTGGACATGACTGAGTGAACAACAACAACAATGTTCTATCACTTCAAATTAAGTTTAGGGAAAAAAAAAGTTTCTTGTACCTAGTGAACTTTGTGTAAGTTAGAATGGAAACTCATGCACCCCAGATGGAGTGTAAAATAATGCAGCATTACCAGGCCAGAGGAAAAATTCAAAGTGTAAACCAGAGTTTTTAAAATATCCCTATCTCACTGACCGATTTCAATTAAGAAAAAATATTGCAACACATGTTAGAGTATCTCTCATTTTAGAAATGATCAAGACATGTGACAACATGAATATGCATGGATATAGGATGGATATGCTCAGCAAAACACAATTTACAATAACTAAAATTATATTTATATGGTCAAATAATGCCATATTAGTTAAATACACTGTGAAAAGTCTACAAAAGGGTTACTATGCAACTCTAAAATTATTAAATTATAAGAAGCTTTACAACCTTGGAAAATTTCAGCTATTTTTATTTAAAAAACACAGAATTTATCTGACAATTATTAAGAATCAGGAAAATGTGTATGTATTGGGTGTATAAACAAACTTCTGCATAGAAAGTCCCTTTTCCATTCCCACTATAAGATATTCTACCTGATCCTCTTATCCTTACTATGTGTCCAACTCTTTCCTTCCTTTTCTTCTTCTCTGACAAGAAATTCCCTTTCCCGTTTTTTGCTTCATCTATTCCCTTACTTTCTTCTCAGTATCTCCCTTTCTTTCTTTCTTCCTTCCTCTCTCTCTCTCTCTGTCTCTTTCAAACTATTGGGTATAAATTTTGAACAAACTTTGAATTCATCTATTTTTTTAATGTGGATTATTTCAACCCTCCTTTATTTTCTTCCTTCTCCTTCAAGAATGTTGCCTTTCACCCATATATGATCTTCCAGGAAATATTCTCAGACAAAAAGCCAAATTATTTGATATAGGTTACACACCTTTCTAAATATAAAAAGCAGATGCAGTGTCAGGCTTTTTGAAAAACATTTAATAGCATATTTTTCTTATTGCTTCTGCATAGAAAACTATACAAAAGCAAAAGTCATAAATGCAAAGAGAAAATTATAAAAATGTTCATCATAATGTTGTTTACATTTTAAATATATGATGTAATCTGAATGTCCTTTACTTAATTAGTAGATGTGTTTTATACTTTGCCTTATTCACACCATATAGTATTATAACATATATATAACAATATATCAGTGTGGCTAAATCAGTGCAGATTAGTATTTGTAACATGGTACTAATAAATACATACATACATAGATCTTCCTTGACTTATTATAGAGTTTCATCCCAATAAACCCATTGTAACTTGAAAATGTAGTAAGTCAAGAATGCATTTAATATACCTAACCTACCCAATATCATAGCTGAGTGCAGCTTACTCTAACATGTTCAGAACATGTAAATGAGGTTACCATTGGGCAGAACCATCTAACCTGAAGTCTGTTTTATAATGAAGTGTTTATTATTTCATGTACTTTATAAATATTGTACTGAAAGTAAAAAAAAAAAACCCAGAAAAACAGAGTAGTTGGATAGGTACAGAATGGTTGTAAGAGTATGGGTATTTTATTCTGATGATTGTGGGGATCTGCCAAGCATCACCAGAGTATTATCCTGCCTATCACTAGTCTAGGAAAGATCAAAATTCACAATTCAAAGTATGGTTTCTACTGAATGTATATTACTTTCACACCATCGTAATGTGGGAACTGTCTATAAATACTAAAGCAGAGAAGCTAGAAGAAATTTCTTCACAGATTTCAGATTTCATCTATAGTTCAACTGAAGTTAAGGTCTGAGCATACGGTATCTGCCACAGACAGTGTACAACTTATGGACTAAAACAAGCAAGCAGAGAACAGCATCAGCCTTCCAGAGTTACTGTCTGGTTAAGACAGACACGAGCAGTAAATAATGAGGAATATGAATTAGCTTTAGTGCTGAAACTAACTTGGTTAGTTACCTGTAAGTGAGATCTCAAGAGTACCAGATGAAAGCAGGTGGAGTCATGCTCTTGTAGTATGATGGCTCATCCTCCTTTTATGAATATATGTGCAAGCCAACATCCAAGTTATCTTATTACAGTTAGGTTTCTTGTAGCTGTTTAATGCTATTATGCACAACAAAATATATTGGCCTATTTTTCTAATTTTTTCCTTAAAGCAGAAAAACATTTTTGGTTGTTTGTTTTCATTGTAAGGAAGAAGGAATACATGTTAAAGTAACTGATTCAATTTATCTTTCATTATACACTGCTGTTGAACATCTAATTGTTTTTAGTTGACTAAGTAAAATGACTCTATAACAAACAAACAAAAGAAGCCAAAGTAAAACAAGAAAACACTGGCATGGGTTAATTCAAACACAAAAATCAATTGATCTGGGATGGGACTCAAGAGTTTCTAATATTTATTATACAATCCAGATAATTGTTATCATCAATAAAGTTTGAAAATTAGCTTAATAAGATTAACTTACATCTAATACATAATTGAAACTAGCTACTCTGGGACAAATAGTTTTTAAATTTGAAGACAAAGAGAGGTAGGTAATTTTAGATCATAGTAGGATAAAACTGAGAAATTGCAACATGAGCACATTAGGTACTTGAGAACATAAAAGAAAATGATACTTTGAAGAGAAAAGTGATGTAGAATAGGTATGTGTGCTGTGTATGCTAAGTTACTTCAGTCTTGTCTGACTCTTTTCGACCCTATGGTCTGTGGCCTGTCAGGCTCCTCTGTCCGTGAGATTCTCCAGGCAAGAATACTGGGATGGGTTGCCATGACCTACTCTAGGGGATCTTCCTGACACGGGGATCAAACCCGAGTCTCCTGCATTGGCAGGAAAGTTCTTTACCACTAGCACCACCTGGGCATCCCCAGGTTATGTATGTAACCAAAAATATTTTACATATTTTAATTTCTTACTTAGAATGGCATCTAGGCATCCTTTTATTCCTCTTTCTGTATATAATGCCCAGATTTAAAACCAGTGCTACAGGGTTTATAAATTAGCCCCATTTTATTTGAAATAATTTACTGTAGAACATCCTGGTTTTATCTACAATTACAAAATTATCTACATAAAACTGAAAAAAAAAAAAAAAGCCCTGAAACTGTTAGCCGCTCAGTCATGTACAACTCTTTGCCACCCCATGGGTTGTAGCTGCTAGGCTCCTCTGTCCATGGGATTTCTCAGGCAGTAATACTGGAGTGGGTTGCCATTTCCTTCTCCAAGGGATCTTCCCAACCCAGGGATCGAACCCGGGTCTCCTGCATTGCAAGCAGATTCTTTACCGTCTGAGCCACCAGAGAAGCCTTCAATATAAAGTACACTCTAAAGTTCAAGAATTCCTTTAACACTTGAATGACAGCCAAGTTGAAAAGTCAATTCCATCTACATTTTTTACCATATAATTTATCTTAATTCTTCTTCTTTCTCTCTAAAAATATGAGAATATGTACACATTACCAGATCTTTAGCATTCAACATATATATGCGCTTAATCACAAATGTCATAAAATGACATGATGTGTGACAGTATATCCCTGTCATTTCTCTGATAAACAGTGAAGTTATTTTGGGTTTAATATCTCTTTACATTTTATATTTCCTCAAGTGATGTAATAACCCATTGTATGGCATTGTGAGGTAAAATGACTAAATTAGAAAGATGTAGCAGGATGTTGTAAAATCTAGTAGAAATTTTCAAATTTGGACTTCCCAGGTAAAAGCATGGCAAACTAAAAGACCTGAGTATCTTAGGACCAATTGACAACCTTTTAGGTGAACTTAATCCTTTGCTGAAAGAATTATAGAGTGGTGTTCAATTTAGATTTCTAAATCATGCTTCTATATTGAGCAAGGATAAAACATGTACTGAACTATTTTTGTGTCAATGGGTATGCCAGTTTATATTAAAACATTTCAAAGTTCTATATTTTCAATGAATGTTTATATTTCTACCTAAGGAAATAGTATAGGTTAAAGTGATTTTATGAATTTTCTTTGCAACAATATATTTAACAATAACAAGATATCATAAATATATGATAGCTCACTTTTTTCACAAGTGTGTAAATCACACTTGAATTTAATTTGTGTGTGTGTGTGTGTTTATGTGCTTAGTCTTTCAGGCATGTCCGACACTTTGTGATCCCACGGACTGTAGCCTACCAAACTTCTGTTTCCATGAGATTCTCCAGGCAAGAATGCTGGAGTGGGTTGCCATTTCCTACTTCAGTGGATCTTCCCAACTCTGGGATTGAGCCTGTATCTCCTATGTCTCCTATTTTGCAGGTGGATTCTTTACCATTGACCCACCTGGGAAGATGCAGTTAATTCAGTTCAGTTCAGTCGCTCAGTCATGTCCGACTCTTTGCGACCCCATGAATCGCAGCACGCCAGGCCTCTCTGTCCATCACCAACTCCTGGAGTCCACCCAAACCCATGTCCATCGAGTCGGTGATGCCATCCAACCATCTCATCCTCCGTCGTCCCCTTCTCCTCCTGCCCCCAATCCTACCCAGCATTAGGGTCTTTTCCAATGAGTCAACCCTTCGCATGAGGTGGCCAAAGTATTGGAGTTTCAGCTTCAACATCAGTCCTTCCAATGAACACCCAGGATTGATCTCCTTTAGGATGGATTGATTGGATCTCCTTGCAGTCCAAGGGACTCTCAAGAGTCTTCTCCAACACCACAGTTCAAAAGCATCAATTCTGCGGTGCTCAGCTTTCTTCACCGTCCAACTCTCACATCCATACATGACCACTGGAAAAACCATAGCCTTGACTAGATGGACTTTTGTTGGCAAAGTAATGTCTCTGCTTTTAAATATGCTATCTAGGTTGGCCATAACCTTCCTTCCAAGGAGTAAGCGTCTTTTAATTTCATGGCTGCAGTCACCATCAGCAGTGATTCTGGAGCCCAAAAAAATAAAGTCTGACACTGTTTCCACTGTTTCCCCACCTACGTCCCATGAAGTGATGGGACCAGATGCCATGATCTTAGTTTTCTGAACGTTGAGCTTTAAGCCAACTTTTTCACTCCCCTCTTTCACTTTCACCAAGAGGCTCTTTAGTTCTTCTTCACTCTCTGCCATAAGGGTGGTGTCATCCGCATATCTGAGATTATTGATATTTCTCCCGGCAATCTTGATTCCAGCTTGTGTTTCTTCCAGCTCAGCGTTTCTCATGATGTACTCTGCATATAAGTTAAATAAGCAGGGTGACAATATACAGCCTTGATGTACTCCTTTTCCTATTTGGACACAGTCTGTTGTTCCATGTCCAGTTCTAACTGTTGCTTCCTGACCTGCATACAGGTTTCTCAAGAGACAGGTCAGATGGTCTGGTATTCCCATCTCTTTCAGAATTTTCCACAGTTTATTGTGATCCACACAGTCAAAGGCTTTGGCATAGTCAATAAAGCATAAATAGATGTTTTTCTGGAACTCTCTTGCTTTTTCGATGATCCAGTGGATATTGGCAATTTGATCTCTGGTTAATTAATACCTATAAAGTGATCCTGTACACATTGTACACATATTTTTTTTGTACCACTGAATAGTAGGCAATTAGTTATAACACACTGGTGGTTAAATTTCTAGGTCTTTGCTATATTTTTAGTTGTAACATTTTATCTAACTTCAATACTTAGTAACCTCCTACAACTTTGTGTTTTACTACAAATATAGTAATAGAACTAGTAATAACTCTTTGTACTTATTTAACTGTAGATGCTACTTAAATAATTTTAAAAGAAGATTAATATTTGCTTTGATCAAAAGATTTTTAGGATTTACACTTAGAAAATTTCCTTCTCAAGTTTCTATCTGCAGGAAATAGTTGAGTTTTTTCACTAGTTACCAGCAGAATGCTCCTTTTCTTTCATATTACTGTGTATAGTAAGATATCTGCAAAAGATATACATTTTCTTTGGGATTCATTCATGACAATACCCTTCATTGTCTTCCATCTTCTCTCTATATGTATAGATATATGTGTGATCAGAGTAGCTATATCAGTATAGAAGTGTTTATCTAACCCTGAGCATACCCATTGAATTGGGAATCACACATTGCCTATAGTTACCTTGGAATTTCAGATTAAACTGACATCTGAATTTAAATTTAAATTCTAGTTCTTTTGATTCTGTACATTATGATCTCTAATTGAACACAAAGCTTTCCCCACACTTAAAGATCTGTAAAACAAAAATACAGGTATTTTGTTTATTGAAAAAAATTCATGTTATAAGTGAACCTGCATGATTCAAACCTCTGTTGTTCAAGGGTCAACTCTAGAAAAGTGTTTATTCAAAGTAAAAAAACTGCAATGTATTTTGTGAAGATAGCAAGTAGATGAAGTAAAATAAGTGATTTCAATGTTATAAAGGATGGTAGGGAGAAATTAAGGACAGTCTGTTATATGGTACCTGTACTGCTTGTGAAGTGGTAGTGTTATTTGAATTTGGACTTAGTTTAATATACTTTTATATATATGTTTCAATTTTTAGGGCAACCACCAAAATTGTTTAAAAAGAAGTATAATCAATATGCTAAAAATGGAGAGAAAGCAGAATCATATAAACAGAATCAATGAAAACCAGAGACAGAAAAAGAGAGAAAAGAACTGGTGAAAAAATTTTAAAGTTATATACATGATAAATATTAATCTAATTATATCGGTAATTACTTTAAATGTAAATAGTCTAAATATACCAGTGTAAAGATGGAGACAGTTGGAGTGGACCCAAGACTCAACTACGTGTGGTCTACAAGAAATACACTATAAATAAAAAGACAGATTAAAACTAAAGGGATAGTAAAAGATGTTCCATGATGATTCTATTCAAAAGATAGAGTATTAAAGTAAATTGCCAGATAATGAGGTATAAATGATAGTCTTTTGAGTGAAGTTGACTATTTGTCTATAGCCTTGAGAAGAAAAAAATTAAAAAAAAAAAAAGCTGTCAAGTTTTCACCATTGAGTATGATGATAGCTGTGGACTTACATATGTCCTTTATTGTATCGAAGTATTTTACCTCAATATACACTTTGTGGAGAGGTTTTATCATAAATGGATGTTTAATAGATGGGGAAATAGTGGAAACAGTGGCTGACTTTATTTTTCCTGGGCTCCAAAATCACTGCAGATGGTGATTGCACCAATGAAATTAAAAGATGCTTACTCCTTGGAAGGAAAGATATGACCAACCTAGACAGCATATTAAAAAGCAGAGACATCACTTTGCCAACAAAGGTCCATCTAGTCAAGGCTATGGTTTTTCTAGTAGTCATGTATGGGTGTGAGAGTTGGACTATAAAGAAAGCTGAGCACCAAAGAATTGATACTTTTGAACTGTGTTGTTGGAGAAGACACTTGAGAGTCCCTTGGACTGCAAGGAGATCCAACCAGTCCATCCTAAAGGAGATCAGTCCTGGATGTTCATTGGAAGGACTGATGTTGAAGCTGAAACTCCAATGCTTTGGCCACTTCATATGAAGAGCTGACTCATTTGAAAAGACCCTGATTCTGGGAAAGATTGAGGCAGGAGGAGAAGGGGACGACAGAGGATGAGATGGTTAGATGGCATCACCGACTCAATGGACATGGGTTTGGGTGGGCTCCAGGAGTTGGTGACGGACAGGGAGCCCTGGCATGTTGCAATTCATGGGGTCGCAACGTCGGACACGGCTGAGCGACTGAACTGAACTGAATTTTGTCAAAAGTTTTTTTTTGCATCTGTTGAGAATGAATCATATGATTTGTATTCTTCAATTTGTTAACAAGGTGTATAACATTAATTTATTTGAGAATATTGAAACATTCTGGCATCCCTAGGATAAATACTACCACTTAATTATGGTATATAATCCTTTTAATGTATCATTGAATTCAGTTTGCTGATGTTTTGCTGAGGATATTTGCATTTGTATTCATCTGTATAGGAGCCAGTAATTTTCTCTTTTTGTGTGTTATCTTTGTCTAATTTTGGTACTAGGGTGATGCTGGCCTTGTGCAATAAGTTTAGAAGTTTTTCCTTTCTCTCCAAATTTTGGGAATAGTTTGAGAAGTATAGATGTTAACTATTCTCTGGGTGTTAACTATTCTCTGAATGTTACCTTTTCTCAGAATTTACCTGTGAAGTCATCTGGTCTTGGACTTTCATTTGTTGAGAGGTTTTCTATTATTACTATTATTACTGGTTTAATTTCATCACTGGCAATTGACCTGTTCATATTTTCTATTTCTTCCTGATTCAGCCTTGGGAGATTATGTATTTCTAGCAGGAGGAGAAGGGGACGACAGAGGATGAGATGGTTGGATGGCATCATCGACTCGATGAACATGAGTTTGGGTAGACTCCGGGAGTTGGTGATGGACAGAGAGGCCTGGCGTGCTGCAATTCATGGGGTCGCAGAGAGTCGGACACGGCTGAGTGACTGAACTGAACTGAACTGAACTGAGCAATCTATCCATTTCTCCCAAGTTGTCCATTTTATTGGTGTGTAGTTGTTCATAGTAATCTCTCATGATACTTTGTATTTCTGTGGTGTCAGTTATAACTTCTTTTTCATTTATAATTTTAGCTAGTTGAGCCCTCTCTCTTTTTTCTTGATGAGTCTGGCTAATGTTTTATCAATTTTATCTTTTCAAAGTCCTAGTTCTTAATTTCATCAATCTTTTCTATTATGTTTAGTCTCTATTTCATTTTCTTCTCTAATATTTATAATTTCTTTTCTTCTATTAACTTTGAGTGAAAAGAATGTTTCCTATTTCTTTAGTAGTACAAGGCTGAGAATACGTTAACTGCTGTTTGAATACTGTTATTTATGAATTAACTTTGTCTGCATGAGCTAAAAGATTCTGAGAAAGATATACACAAATATATAATTTATTTATCAGTGGTATAGATACTCTAGAAAATATAGTGTGAGAGAAAGACTAAAGGGGGAAGAATGAAGGGGAAGGAAACTGAAGTAGGAAGAAAAAAACATGTTAATTTGTATGTTACGAAGGTGAGTACTGCTTCATGACAAGCCTCAAAAAGAAAGAGCTCAATAGATATGTCCAGTCAGCACACAGAATTCCTCTGGATGGAAATTCTTATGTTAATGCCCTAACACCCAATGTGACTATATTTGGTGATAGGGCCTTTAAGGAAATAATTAAGATTAAATGAGATCGTAAGGATGTGACCCTTAGAAATAGGAATAGTGTCCTTATAAGAAAAGGGAGAGACTCCGGTGATATGTGTGCACAGTAAAAAGGCCATGTGAAGACACAAGGAAAAACTGCTACCTAAAAATGAAGGAGAGAAACCTTAGAAGATACCAAATGTGCTGCCACATTGATTCTGGAGTTGCAGCCTCTGGGACTGTGAGAAAATAAACTTCTGCTGTTCAATCCACCCAGTCTGTGGTACTCTTACAGCAATCCTAGCAGGGTAATATAGTAAGGAAGGGGGATTTATCTTCCAGGTTCCCACTTTTCTCTTTAATCTGTGGGTTAAAGTTTATCCCATTAGGTACTGACTTCCTCATACTTCAGGATTACATCATCCCTTGGGGAGCAGAACAGGGACCCATGTTCCTTGGTACAGTTTCATTCAAGTCTGGTAATATCATTAGAGCTGGAAATTTCAGATGTTTAGCTGGTTGGCTGAGATATGCAGGTAGCCAAAGGTGAGTGACTGGTATATGGCTTATGTGTTTTAGGAAGTGAGTCCCTTTCTATAATCTGAGGATATCCTTAAGATATGTGTCTTATGTAATAGGAGAAGTATATCATTATTGACCTCTTATCTGAAAAATTCGTATGTTTTAATTCTCATTTCTCTTATCCTTATTTTCATTTTACTTAAATGAACATATTTCACACTTAAATAGACAACAAACTCTTGGGATTATGTAGTTTAGAATTCTTATTTTAAAAGTGAGAAAAACTGAGGTCCACAAAGATAATAATATTTGCTTTTAATTTGTTAAGGCAAAGGAGGTTGCTTTATTCAATTGGTTTTGTCTTGGAATTTAAATCATTATGAAATCCAAGGAACTTCCAAGTATTTCATGTGTGTGCTTTACGAGGATAAAGCAATAAGGCATGAGAAGCAGTAAGGTTTCAGATAGCACATAAATGTTTCCCAAACATGGTATCTAATATAACAGAACTTGAACAGAATAAGTGTTCAGTATAAAAGGTAAAGCAGTGATGTTGACTTCAAAGTTAGCAGATGAAACCAATCATTTCTCTACACTGAATTGTAAAAGGTCAGTTACCAGGGAGATAAAGCTCAGTGAAGGCTTAGATTTAGTGTCTCAATGTAGCTGGCATTGGATAACCTATTTAACAAACTTGCTTTGGTGGCCATCTTTTGTCATTTATTTTTGTGAAAGGGCGTATTAAAGTCCAATATGTTTTAATTAACAGAAATGTATGATTATTAGAAAAATATGTAACTCAGGAAGGATAAAAGTATTACAAAGAAAAAAAAATCATCACAAATTAAAATTCTAAAAATACCATTTCTTAAGCACCTAGGTTCACAGAATTAAGAGATTATGATACAATTTTGGCGGCCTAATCTTTAAAATGAAAATAATCAACTGTGTATAATGCATATTCAGTGTTTGAGAGTATAACAAGAGCTAAATTACAAAAAAATTCAGACTATGTTCTTTATTGCCACTGCAACTAGAAGCAAATACTACCTATTTCCTGGTATGATGCTAAGTGAATGGGTGATAACTGGCAGTTCATTCAGAATAGTTCATATGCAATGAGTAGGCACAATGCCTTATGCGACAGCTCTTCATTTAGTTTAATTTACTGTAACTCACATGTATTAATATCCCAGTCAGCTCCCTGGTGTCCCATTTCTGGCAGCATGTGTGTCTCATTTTCTCAGTGTGGGATTCCCTTGTGAAATATTTGGGAACTCTATCATGGAAAGCATTAGGAAGGGAGGTATGCTGCTTGGAGGAGTGGTTTTTAATAGGGTTGACTAGGTAATTTGTTACTCAAGAGATGAGTAAAAACATGTAGTTTGGATAAATTGTTTCAACATTTATTGTAAAATGTATAATAGCACATTGTGTTAAAAATAAGACCATCAAATGAATGCAATAACATTTGCTGTTCTTGCTGTATTTCATTCCTAGACCCCACAAATATTTATTAAGTTAATACTATGTGTTATAAGCACAGTGGTATATGTTTTAGATATTCAAAATGGATTGTAAGAAATTCCATTTTTACAAGTATGATTAAATAAATACTTCCCACTAAAAGCAACTGTGAATGCTTGACAAGCTATAGTCATCTATTTAGGTATTTATTTATTTACATTAAGATGGTTCATAGAATCTTATTCTATGTAATATATTGTATTCCATTAATATCATTATTCATTTTTGATGTTCAATTTCTATCAGATTTGTTCAATGGGCAAATTTGGCTCTTGAGTCCTTCCAATTTGTCCCCATTTCAATATTCTCTTATTGAAGATTGTACAAAAACATTTCAGACTTACTAATAATTTTCATATTCCAGCTCTGGAATTAGCTTTTTCTCCAAAAACACCTGACAACCATTAGTGGAAAATGGTATTTAGACACCAAGATCAGGATAATAGGTGTGCTCACTGATACCCATGTCATTGCTTCTAGACCCTCTTAGTAGCCCTATGACATATATAATGATGTTTTCACATTCATTCATTTATTTTTTTTCTCTTTCCTAAAAACTGTGAGTTCATGTTGATATTTTAAATTTCTAAAAGTGAGAAACTGGGTTCTCATTACTGTCAATATGCTTTCTCAAGCCTAGAACATACAGAAAGTAATTTCAAAATTATTAAATTATATGACTACAAGAAGGAATTTGATTTTCATTTACTGTTCTCTTTGTAGAATACATGTCTTAAGCATTCAGTTCAATTAGTTTTTCCAAAAGCAAACACTCATTAATTCCATGCCTATGAAGACACAGAATATTTTTTATTACTTTTAAAGGTTTTCTCAGTCTCCTTTCCAGTTGTTATTCTCTCATTCCAAGCTACTTTCATGATTATTATCATGCATACTTCACAATCTGCCAATGCATTCTCTTGTTGGTGAACATTTAAATTATTTCCAATTTCTGGCTCTTAAGAACAAAGTTTCTAAGCTATTCTAGTATAAAATTTTTGTGAACACACTTTTATTTCTCTTGGATAAATAGCTAGGAGTGGATTTATATCGATTATATCATAACTGTATGTTCAATTTTATAAGAAACTGCCCGACTTCTCTCTAGTTTATTGTTCTAGTTTATAATCTCAATATCAATTTATGAGAGTTCTAATTTCCCCACATCCTTGCTTGCATTTGATGTTATTTATCCTTTTAAATTTCATCAATTGTAATTTGTAAGATTTGGAGTCTCATGTTTTTATTTCCATGACTTATTAATAATACTAATTACTCCTTCATGTGCTTGTTGTCCAGTCATATGTCTTCTTGTAAGGTTCTATCCAAAAATTTTGTCCTTTATTTTTAAATCTATCATTGAGATGCAGGTTTTTGTTTTTTACTCTTTGTAATCCGTGTACAAATCTTTAATTTGACATATGCTTAGCAAATTGTTTTCCTTGTTTTTTTCATAAAGAAAAGTTAACATTTTTATAAATTCTAATTTGCCTAATTTTTCCTTTTAGAGATATTGTTTCTGTGTCTATTCTAATAAATATTTGCCCATCCCTGACAATATTTTTCTATGTTTTATTCTAAAAATTTTAGTTATTTATTTAAGCTAAATTTATACTATTTAAAAATTTTTAATGTTGTCTTAGGTAAGAGTTGAAGTTTTTTGTTTCCATATGTATATCCAGTTGTTCCTGCACAGTTTTGAAAATAATTATATACCCCTCTGGATTCCTTAAAACCTCTGTCAAAAATCAATTGACTATATAAATATTGTACTATTTCTGGACTCTATGTAGATATTTCTTGATATTGTAGGCTTGTATTAAGATTTACAGTGAGATAGTGTGTCTCTTATTTTCTACTATTGTTTTGGTCACTTTCATTTCTCATATGAAATCTAGAATCAGCTTATCAATTTTTATTTGAAAAGTACTTTATCATAATGACTGATTATTAATGTTAAACATCTTTCTTGTGTTTATTTGCTATCTATATGCTTTATTTAATTTAGTGTCTTTTCATATTTTTTTTCCATTTCTAATAGGATTGTTCTTCATTATTGAATTCTGAGTAATTCATATGTTTTAGACACTAGTTCTTTATTGAAAATATGACTAAAATATATTGTCTTAACTATAAATTTTCTATTATATCAATGGATCATTTGCTGAGCATCCTTTTTATTTTTGATAAAGTCCAATTTATCATTTTTAATGGATTACTGCTTCTGGTGTCATATATAAGAACTTTTTTCAGAACCAAGAATATGAAAGCTTTTTCCAAAGTTTTCTTCTAAAATATTTCTACTTAGACACTTTATATTTGCCTCTTGACACATTTTTAAATTCATTTTCTACAAGGTAAGAGATATGGATTGAGGTCTATTTTTCTCCATAGAGGTATTCCAATTTTTCCAGAACTATTTCATTCAAAGCTATCTTCTATTTCCTGAATTACCTTCACACTTTTGTCAAATTGATTACTGGTGTCTGTGTCTTATTGTGTGTGTTTAATCTATTAACATGGTAAATTACACTGAGTGATATTTGAGTGGTGAATCAGCATTGTACTCTTGAGATAAACTACTTGGTTATCATATAACACTATTGTTGAATTTGATATGCTAGTATTTTGTTGATGAGATTTTCATCTATTTTTATTTTTAGTACTAGTGGCCTCTGTGCTTCCCTGATAGCTTGCTGCTGCTTCTGCTAAGTCACGTCAGTCGTGTCCAACTTTGTGCAGCTCCGTAGACGGCAGCCCACCAGGCTCCGCCCTCCCTGGGATTCTCCAGGTAAGAACACTGGAGTGGGTTGCCATTTCCTTCTCCAATGCATGAAAGTGAAAAGTGAAAGTGAAGTCGCTCAGTCGTGTCTGACTCTTCACGACCCCATGGACTGCAGTTTACCAGGCTCCTCCGTCCGTGGAATTTTCCAGGCAAGGGTACTGGAGTGGGATACCAATGTCTTCTCCCCCTGATAGCTTAGTTGGTAAAGAATCCGCTTGCAATGCAGGAGACCCTGGTTCGATTCCTCGGTCGGGAAGATTCCCTGGAGAAGGGAACAGCTACCCATTCCAATATTCTGGCCTGGAGAATTCCATGGGCTGTATAGTCCATGGGGTCACAATGAGTTGTACATGACTGAGTGACTTTCGCTTTCACGTTTAAGTGCCCTAATCTTTAGAGGCTTCCCTGGTGGCTCAAACAATGAAGAATCTGCCTGCAATGTAAGAGACTGGGATTCAATCCCTGGGAAGGGAAGATCCCCTGGAGAAGGAATTGGAGTCCAACATGATTGAGCGATTAACTTTCACTTTTCAGTGACCTACAGTTCTCTTTTCTTGCAAAGTCTTTTTCTAGTGTTGATGTCAGAGATCAGAGTAATATAGGAGTCATAAAATAACTTTTGAAGAGTCATTTTCTAAGCTTTCTAGAAAAGATTGTGTAGAACTGGTGTTTTCTTCCTCAATTGTCTGGTAAAATTTGCCAGTGAGACCAACTGTTTCGAAGTGTTTTGCTGGAAGGTTTTTAAACAGTAATTTATTTTAAAAATACATGGAGGACTACTTAGGTATCTATTTCTTTTCGAGTGAGTTTTGTTTATCTGTGTTTTTCAAGAAAATGGTGTCTTTAAGTTGTCAGATTTATGGGTAAAGCATTGTTTGTTAGGCTTATCCTTTCAATGAGTATCTGAGTTTGTAGTGAAGCCTTCCTTTTTCATTTATAATAATGGTAATATTGCTTTTCCTCTTCTATTCAGTGTCAGACTAGAGATATGACAATATTGTATATACTTGTATGTACAGTAATTTTTATTTTTAGTTTTTTCTAGTAACTTTTTATTCATTACTGGGAATTTTACATGTTGTAGAATCTCTCCACCCTCACTTAAAGTGTATCATTTCTTTTTCTTTTTTCCAGACAGAAAGAAATTTCTTTAATAAGAGATTCAATTTATGAATGTTACACTGTTAAGCTGAATTCTCCAAGAAGGCAGTGTATTATTTCTTAACTGTTATGTAGTTAATTTAGCTGAACTCAAACTCAATTCTTGCCTACTTGAAAGAAGGTGAATCCTCTACTCAGTTTTCAGCTTTACAGCTATGGCATTTCACCTTGAACTCTTCCTCATGCACATACAGTTTAGGGGTAAAATAAGGATTTAGGTGGCATTTAAATACAGCTTTTATGACTTCTCCTTCTGCGACTATCTCCTCACTGGGATTTCTTCCTTCATCTTCCATCCATTCAGAGAACCCTAAATGTTATCTTCTGCCTCCATAAGAGCAACGGCTGTGACTTTCTATTTGAATTTTAGCTCCTCTGTATGCAGAGACTGTAAAATATCCTCAAGTCATATAAATGTAAGTTCTACACAGTATAGCAGACTTCCTAGGTTGATCAATGGTAATGAATCCGCCTGTAATGCAATACTCATGGGATTGATTCTTGGGTTGGGAAGATCCTCTGGGGAAGGAAATGGCAAACCACTCCAGCATTCTTGCCTGGGAAATCCTCTGAACAGAGAAGCCTGGCGGGCCACAGTCCATGGGGTCACAAAAGAGTCGGACATGACTTAGAGACTGAACAACAACAACAACAACAACATAGTATAGTGCCCTTCTTTCAAGGGTCAGCTCACTCTCCTATTTCTGCCTACATTTGGTCACTCTTCTGTGTCTTTAGTTACTCTTCACATTTCACATTTTGTGCAGAGCTTATATTTGTTATCTGTAAAAAGCCAGTTTGACAGTAGTAACTCTTTTCTAACTGAATCAATACATACCCCAGAAATACATGAAAGATATTTTATAGTTTGTGTGGTAAATGATTTGATATACAAGTTTGATATACATATCACATTTTTAAAAAATTAAGTCATTATCATCATCTCTATTTTTGTTACTTGTTCTCTTGAATGGAGAGATTCTTACATTTTTTATTTAAATTTTGGTTATGTTTTTCTGTACTTCTATTTGTATTTTAAATTTTCTTTCTCTTTTTTTCTCACTTTTGTTTTGGTTATACAATTCATCGCTAGGTCATTCAGTGCATAGATGCGCACATTGCTATACTTGTTCTTATGTGATGTAACACTTTTTTTCTGCTCAATTATGTTCCTCTTAAATTCTGCCTTTGCATCATCTAATGTAGTATGTGATTTACCATTATTCATTCTTTTTACTTTAACTTTTTTGAGAATGTATTGCTTCTTGAAGACAGATACTTTGGAACATGTTGATAAGTTCCCATTTTCTAAATTTATGGGAATTGCATGATGGTGGTAATCTATTGTTTAACTAATAGCTGAACACTTACGCTAACAGATAAGTGGATTTTGCATAAAAGCAAGTAATGTAAATTTGTTTGGAAAACTTCATTATGTCAAAATTTGTTATTTTTAATTTTCAAATGTGAATTTTCTTTATATTTCTACACAATATAGGGATTTCACTACCATCAGTTCAGTTTAGTTCAGTTCAGTCGTTCAGTCATATCTGACTCTTTGTGACCCCATGGATTGCAGCATGCTAGGCTTCCCCATCCATCACCAACTCCTGAAGCTAGGTCAAACTCATAGCCATCGGGTCGGTGATGCCATCCAACTATCTTATCCTCTGCCGTATCCTTCTCTTCCTGCTTTCAATCTTTCCCATACTCCACATTATAATAAAATCGTTTGTATCATTTGTTGATGCTTGTCTAGCTTTTCATTAGTCACTTTGCTTAATAAAAATTTTTAACTTTTAGAAGTACATAATTCAATTACTAGCAGTAATTTTCATGGCAAATAGAGATTTTTTCACTCTTGAATATTTAGCATATTTTAGTCCTAAATATCGGAGAAGGCAATGGCAACCCACTCCAGTACTCTTGCCTGGAAAATCCCATGGATGCAGGAGCCTGGTAGGCTACAGTCCATGGGGTCGTGAAGAGTCAGACATAACTGAGCGACTTCACTTTCACTTTTCACTTTTCACTTTCGTGCACTGGGGAAGGAAATGGCAACCCACTCCAGTGTTCTTGCCTGGAGAACCCCAGGGACGACGGAGCCTGGTGGGCTGCTGTCTATGAGGTCGCGCAGAGTCGGACACGACTGAAGCGACTTAGCAGCAGCAGTCCTAAATATGTTATCCAAACGGAGAAGGCAATGGCAACCCACTCCAGTGCCCTTGCCTGGAAAATCCCATGGATGGAGGAGCCTAGTAGGCTGCAGTCCATGGGGTCGCGAAGAGTCGTACAGGACTGAGCGACTTCACTTTCACTTTTCACTTTCATGCATTGGAGAAGGAAATGGCAACCCACTCCATTGTTCTTGTCTGGAGAATCCCAGGGACAGCTGAGCCTGGTGGGCTGCCGGCTATGGGGATGCACAAAGTAGGACACGACTGACGCGACTTGACAGCAACAGCAGGAGCATGTTATCTAAAAACTAAATTACATAAAATTTTAATTCTAAACAGAAGTTTCTGAGTTATTTTCCTTAAATATATTATAACTTAATAATCTTTGACACATTTTCTCTGAATTAATTTTTAAAATACCCAGTTGCAAATCAGAGTTTTGAAATCATAGCTGATACTAAATTGATTGGCTGATAAAATAGGCAACACCAAATTTACAGTCTTGATATATAATCTTTTTTTTGTTTAACAGGTGATGAAATATTCCATGATCAAAATTTTAGTCAGGATATCATTTCTTTCCGAGTAGTTTTATATATTTATATAAATCGAGGACAAAATTTCTGAAGCAAATGAAGTCTATTTTAAGATGTCTATTTATTTTGAAATTGTAATTAGGTAAGGATATTTTAATCTTTAAAATCTCTAAAATCTTTAAAATATACTCAAGCAATAACACAGATAATATAGTTAATTTTGAATTAATTTAAATCTTTATTGCGTTTTGTCCACGGACCTCTGGTATTTAACATTATCATGGTTATTAGACAGTTATGGCCACCCACAGGGAATGCACAACTATGCTTGAGTTTAACGGTTAATCAAACAAAATTCAAACTCTCTGTTCTCATAACGGAATTAAAATCAAAAGCAAAAAGCATGGCCATAAACGGTAAGAAAATAAAAGCCCAGAAACTGTCTGAAAGATGCATATTCTAAGTAATTTTTCACTAGACAACAGAGATGTACTTTGCTTAGTATTGAAACATAATGGACTGATTATTAAATTTATAAAACCTGAATTCTAGATCTGTATCCACCACCTACCAGGAATATGGTTTCAGAATAGCCACTTACATATTTGAACTCAACCTGTAATACAAGAATAATGATACTTTTTCTCTCTCCCTCATGGAATAATAGTGAAAATCAAATAAAATAGGTTTAAACTTAAAAACACTTTCTAAAACTGTCAAACAATATGTGAAAATTATTTTTACATGAAGATATAGCCATTTCTCACATATTTCTTATATTGTGCTCTTTTATTTTTTAAGTTATTTAATATTTTCTGTTTCCCATTGTCTTATTTTCATAAGAATATGAAGGAATATTCAACAGCTTGCCAGATTGCAGAGCTTCACTATAATACAACAAGTGTGATGTAAAATGCAATAATCAAAGAGAGAGCAAGCAAAAATAACTATCCTTCTAGACCATGCAGTTCTCATCTTCATCAATCAATCAATATATCTTATCTATTATGTACTCATGAAAAAAACTTACTCACTTCTATGGTAGATTTAAAAATATGGTCATGCTCTTTTGGCAATTCTCATGGAAAGACGTGATCTATTTTTTAGTCTCTTCAATCTGATCTAGTCTTTGACTAATATAATGTGGAAATCATACTGTGTGAATTATCCAGCCTAGCTCTCCAGTTGTCTTGCAGCTTCTGCTTTCATCCTTTGAAATGCAGCATTATGGCCATGTTAAATAAATAAATAAAAACCATTCTAACGATGAAGAGAATGGGAGACCACATAGAGGAATACTGAGCCAGAACCAAATTCAAGATTAGTTAGTGGGGTTGTCTTGAACATTCAAGCCCAGTAGTGTCTACAGTGACAGAAAATTCAGCAGAACTATATAGCAGATTTGTGAGGAATAGCAATTTGTTAATGTTTTAAGCCACTAAACATGATACAGACTAGATAACTGATAAAATTTTAACACTTTGGCAATATCTTACTATTTTCCCCTATCTATTTTTAGTTTTGACCACATTGTGACTAAAGCAAAAACTTTTTGTATACTAAACTAAAACTTGGACAGTGGTCAGTTTATTGTTGGTTCTCAGTTAAATGATGTAAGTTAGTAATGAGTGAATAATAATCAGCAGTAGTTGTCCAGTTCTGCATATAAAGTTTTAGCTTTAGCCTTGTTGATAAAATAACTATTTCTATTTCCTCCTTCAAGAGAAGTAAAGATCATTGTAGGTCTATTGGTTTTTGCTGTAAGTGAAAGGTTTTTGTTTTGTGTTCATTCATATATGGTGCTGTACTCTGTCTTGGTTGTATCTTAGCTTTACTAGATTTAGTACAGTCAAACCATTTCTCAGACATATCTAACTTTTGTGTTGGTTTTATATTATCATGGTTGTTTGAGGTGAGAGACCCTAAACTGAATAAGAATCAGTACTTTAAATCAGGGGAATTTTTGAAAATCTAAATTTACAGATTTATTGATATAATTGCTATATTGAGATTAAATATTGATATGATAATAATTGCTATTGTTTTATAATAAAGAGAAAAGATTACAGGAAAATAATTGTGTGATTTTTGGAATAGAAACAGCTTAGAATGGTGTTAATAAGTATAATTCTTAAGGAATAGCCCTTTGATCAGTTTTGAAACTAATCCTTAATAAGATGCAAACAAATTTGGAATATTATCTTCTGAATAAAATGGGTCCATTTCTTTTTTGCTAAATATTCATTTCTCAAGGAATAAGTTGATTACCTGTGGATCTTATTCTGACGTTCCAAATTTGTCCATTTGCCAAGACTTTAATGAATAAACTTTCTAATGATTTTTGGGTTTCAATGAAGATTCTTGAGATAAGTTATTATGCTACTTCTACAATTATGCCCAAATTTAGAGAAAAAAGTACATGCTGGAGCAAGAATGCTATGTTTTGATTTCCTCAGAACTTTTTCCCTTTCATTTTAATGTCAATTCAGTTCAGTTCAGTTGCTCAGTCGTGTCCGACTCTTTGCAACCCCATGAATCGCAGCACGCCAGGCCTCCCTGTCCTTCACCAACTCCCGGAGTCTACTCAAACCCATGTCCATCGAGTTGGTGATGCCATCCAACCATCTCATCCTCCGTCGTCGTCCCCTTCTCCTCCCGCCCCCAATCCTACCCAGCATTAGGGTCTTTTCCAATGAGTCAACCCTTCGCATGAGGTGGCCAAAGTATTGGAGTTTCAGCTTCAACATCAGTCCTTCCAATGAACACCCAGGATTGATCTCTTTTAGGATGGATTGATTGGCTCTTCTTGCAGTCCAAGGGACTCTCAAGAGTCTTCTCCAACACTACAGTTCAAAAGCATCAATTCTTCGGTGCTCAGCTTTCTTCACCGTCCAACTCTCACATCCATAGTTTACCAGTAAGGATATTGAGATCAGATAATGTCAATAGTTCAAGTCATATTTATGAGATGTGGTATGAGAAAAATCTTAGTTACCTCATTTTTGGACTTACTATATTCTTCCAAAAGGCTTTTTCCCCCACTTTGTGATTAACCATTTTTATATAACAAGTATATCTCTACTGCTTCTTTTAAATGGTCATATTAAGATAGATTGGCTTAGCTGGTAATTTAATAATTTTTGATGCAATGTGACCAAACTTAAGGAAGTTTTAAGTGCCTCAATTTGAGTGCTGTATAATCCATGCTCCAATTTTTCAACAATAAACTGAAGGAATAAAGTTTTCAATTTTGCCAAATAAAAACTATATTATACAAATATAAATTTAAATAGATAAAATAGTACTAAATTTCCATGCAGATAAGATATATTCCACTTGAAAGAGACCATTTGACTATAAGGATTAGCTGCAATTCCAATGCTGTTTTTACCGTCTCCATGGTTTTGCCTTTTTGGAATGTCATGTGATTGGAATCTTATGGTGTTTAGTATTTTCAGGTTGGCTTCTTTCACTTTGTAATATGATCTTAAAGTTTCTCTATGTCTTTTCATGACTTGATAGCTCTTTCATTTTTAGTGCTGAGTAATATCCCATTGGGGTTTCCTAGGTAGCTCAGTGGTAAAGAATCCACCTGCCAATGCAAGAGATGTGGGTCCAATCCAGCAAGATATGTTGGCATAGAGAGTAGCAACCACTCCAGTATTCTTGCCTGAAAAATCCCATGGACAGAGAAACCTGGTGGGCTACAGCCCACGCGGTCACAAAAGAGTTAGACAGAACTTACAGACTAAACAACAACAACAACTCTGACTTTTCAATGGGTTTGTCCTCACTGTGCATCAGGCACATGAACTTCGGTTCAACAGCAGCATTGCTTTTGCTCCTTTTTCAAAGATCAGCTGAATACATTTACCTGAGTCTATTTCTAGGCTCTCTATTCTATTTCACTCATCTGTGTCTATTCTTTGGCTAACTACCACACTGTTTTGCCTATTGTAAAGTTACAGTAAGTTTTGAAGTTGGGTAGCATCAGTCTTCCAATGTTGTTCTCCTTTAATATTTTTTTGGCTTTCTGGGTGTTTCATCTCTCCATACAAGCATTGTTTATCCTTTTTGTTTTTTTTTAATGAAGTATGGTTAATTTACAATGTTGTATTAGGTTCTGCTGTGCAGCAAAGTGAATCAGTTATACAGATATAAATCCACTGTTTCTTAGATTCTTATGCCATATAGGCCATTACTGAGCATCGAGTAGAGTTCCCTGTGCTATATAGTAGGTACTTATTAGTTATCGGTTTTATATATAATATGATAGATTCTCTTTTGGTGCCCATTTCAAAAGAAAATGGCTTTAATGTGTCAAAATTTTTCTTTAAATAGAGTACACATTCTGAATATGTGTAGTACTCTGTTTAAACCATCAGTTTTTGCTCAGTTCTTCATAATTTTCTCATCTGTTTTTAATTCAGGTGTTCCACTTTCACCTGAATAAGTTTTTAAAGGATTTGACATTCTGACTCTCATTCTCTCCTCCTGTTCTTTCTTCCACTCACAGCCCTTGATTTCTTATCTTCTCTTTTCCCAGTGTTCTTTGAGAGTGAGGCCTTAGATTAACAAGTGCTTCACATTTTTTAACTAGCATTCAAGTGTTGTAAAGATCATAAGCACATGGAAGAAAGTAAAAAGGAAATATAGATTCAATCATTAAACACTACAGATAAAAAGCGAGTATTTTCTTTTGCTACAGAATTTCAAGTAACTTTTAGTGTTTTCTCAAAATTCTAGTCTCTATACTGAAATGTGGAAAACATAATTTTTCTGAAAAATTCATAATTTGTTATAGTTTTCAGGTCAACTGTTATCACAATGATTCTGTCAACATAAGGTCCTTGGCAGGAGAAGAGGACGACAGAAGATGAGATGGTTGGATGGCATCACCGATTTGATGGACATGAGTTTGCGCAAGCTCTGGGAGTTGGTGATATACAGGGAAGCCTGGCGTGCTACAGTCCATGGGGTCACAAAGAGTCAGACATGACTGAGTTACTGAACTGAACTGAACTGATATTTCTTAAAACAAATATTTCAGACTATAAATTCTAAATTGCCAAATTACATTTATTGGTGGACTTCCCTGATTGCTCAGCTATCAGTAAAGAATCTGCCTGCAATGCAGGAGACCTTGGTTTGGTCTCTGGGTTGGAAAGATCCCTTTAAGAAGGGAAAGGCTATCCACTCCAGTGTTCTGGCCTGGAGAATACCATGGATTGTATAGTCCATGGGGTCACAAAGAGTTGGACACGACTGAGTGACTTTCACTTTCACTTTTGTATTTACTGGTATAAATTGATGTAGAAAAGAATTAAATACATAAACTAGTTTCCATAAGATCACTGTAGTAAATGTTTTTATTATATTTTTGCAATTAAAAATTTGCTATATGGCTACTAAAGACAGCAGTCAGTGAATCTCAGCTTCATCCAATAGAGCTTGGCAGTTCTTTATGTAGAGGATATTATTTAGAAATTCCTTTGCCTTGTGAACTGACAGAATACAAGTTGATTGACCTTCAGGCCTGGGATCTTGGGTCAGGCCATTGATAAAGTTCAGTGGCTAAGAAAGAGGTCACTGATTGCTATTTATAATTTGTTTTCTGATAACTTTATCATGCACACGTACTTAGAGGCCATGGGTTGCAGTTCATAAATTGAAACAAGCGAATAAAAATATGCAAAACTAATTGTCAGTTTTCAAAGCACTAAGATATTTGTTATATCCATTTAAATTAGTATGACTTTATGTATTAACTTTAAAGCTGAGGTGGACAATAGCAAAATATCATCCTGTATGTGCTCCTTTATGAATTTTCAGATATGAGTATTTATAAAATGACATTAATAAGGAAATTCAAAATACAACAGAAAATGTAAAGGTAACTCTTTTCTCTTTTCATATAAATCTGACTCATGATTCTTCATTGCTATTTCTTTTATTTCTTAATATCAAGAATTTAAACAATCATTTCATTTTGTCTATGCATAATAAAATGCTTCATCTAAAACATACATATATGTTTGAGAAAACATATATCAATACTTTTTTGGGATCAAATGTTTTATTCTGCTTGATTGAAAAACACAAGTTCTATACTGAATTTCTTGTAGCTTTCCTAGCAAATTTTACTTTTTATTTAGCTAGGAAAATTCTTGAAGCTTGGGAAACATAGCATATAGCCATGGTTAAAAGAATATTTTACTACAAAACAACATTAAGAACAAGCTTTAAAAAAACAAAACAGAATAATCATTAATTAAATCAAAATGTCACCAGATATTAAAAAAAAGAGACTAAACTAATTTTGAAAATCCTTTCACTTATATTTTCTTTCGCTTGGTAGTCATAGAATTCTGTGTCGATGGGAAATACAAGGTCATTTCCAATAATGACAATTGCAAAACCCAAATCTAACCAAATTGAGCACATAAAAACAGGCTTGAGATTTCAGAAGCATAGCTATTTTTACCATAGCTTTACTATGCAGAAGACAAAGTAAGGAAAGTTTTCTTGGAATTCTGTTCTTAAAAATCTAAAAGTAGGTTAATAGTACACAGAAAATAATGTATCTTCCAAGTGTATGTGTGGCAACATAAGTGAATATTTGATGTTGAATTTGGGGCAGAAGGGAATGGCAACCCAGTCCAGTATTCTTGCCTAGAAAATCTCATGGACAGAAGAGCCTGGCAGACTACATTCCTTGGGGTTGCGAAGAGTCGGACATGATTTAGCGACTAAACCACCACCAGGATATCCATTACTGGAGGTCATTCATTCCCATGTTCCCTTTAATGACAGGTCTATATCTGGTTTAAATAAATGTTAGTGCTACAATGACTATATTTTTTCTGAATAATGCAATTTTAAATATATTCCTTCTACAATGTTTAAATATCACATAGAAGATGAGCATGGGATTAGGGATAGGGTATTGATGCCTCTAATAGCACATAAACTACATTTGGTGGAAGATTAATTGATGTGACTGTTGCTAGAGAATGTGAGGTTTCTGAGAAAATGGGTGATCACAAAAAGTGACCAATTTTACTTGGCATAAGAATCCACAATAAGAAAGACTGACATGTGCACAGGTCAGACCTGGTGTGATCACTGTTAGCTAGGAGGCTGAATAACAATGTAGTTAAAAATTAGAGCATTGGAATTGGACTGTATTCCAACTTTAGCTCTGGCTCAGTCTAGCTCTATACTAACTGATGGGAAACTACTTAAATTCTCTAAACTCCAATTTCCTTATATAAGTTGAATTAATAAAGCAGTTGGTGTAAGGAGTAAAATAGACTGTGTGTGAAATTCAGAATAGTGACTGACACATGTAAGTGTCCAATAGATGTTAATATGTTAAATGTATTTAAATCTCACACTGTTCTATAATATGGTTTCTATGATAAGATTTAACATACGATAAAATAGAATGTTTATATGGTCACTGTATAGAAGCTATTTTAGAGACATTAGTTGAAGATTACTTTTGTGTCCAAGCATAATTTCTCCCTCAAGGGGGAGCAGGCTTTTCCATGGACGTTAGGACTAACTATTAAATCTGTAAAGTGATCATTCAGCCCATAAACTATAATGTTGTGGCAGCTGTTGCTTCCTTGCCACACTTCCATAGATTCAGCCAATGAGAAAACAAGGAGCCCAAATGAATCCACAAAGTATTGTTACATAGTTTTATGGACTCACAAAGAAAGTTGGAGGTATACCTTAAAATGCGGCAAAGTAGACCTGCATGCTACTGTAACTAGGAATATGAATGAGAATTAGTCTTGGGGAATTCTCCCATAAAATATAGATGAGAAATTGAATGTAATAGCCATGTATTAGCATTTGAAGGACATTTCACCAAACCTTATATCAGATTGTGGTCAAGCATTTCCTATATGATCTATGTGGTTATGTCCATGGTCTTCAGGTTACCGGAGCAGACTTGTATCTCTACAAAACCAATTAGATTAAGAAGAGAACCAAAAGCTGGAAAAAGTTATTGATCTGTTTCAATCTCTTTAAGAGCTTCCCAAGTTCAACATCCATTCTTACACACACAGCACTCTTACCACAATGTTGCTGTGCTTATATCTTCAAGATTGGAAAAAAAAAAAAGCTCAGTAGGACTGAGTTTCTCCTTGTCTTCGTCAAAACATACATTTGATCAATACTGAAAGACTACAGTTTTCTGACATGTACACTTCCATGCACTTTTGGGCATACTATTTTTTCTGCTCTTCCAATACTTGGCAGAGGTGAATTCAGAGCAGAAAGCATCTTATTTATCATTTACAATTATCTTAAGTTCACAAATATGCTCTTCTTACTTTCCCATCAGATGATCCTCACTGTCCTGTGCCTTGGATATATTTCTCTTGTGTTCACCTCAGTTCAGTTCAGTTCAGTTCAGTCGCTCAGTTGTGTCCGACTCTTTGCTACCCCATGAATTGCAGCATTCCGGGCCTCCCTGTCCATCACCAACTCACAGAGTTTACCCAAACTCACCTCACTAAACTATTATTTCTCTTTACACATTTATCTCTGCTAATGAGCTATAACACCTTTGAACTCCAGTTCATGGTTGATGGTTTTGCATTCCTGGCATAGAGTTCTTTAAGATTTTGTTAAATTGAATTGAGTTGAATTTAATTGAATAGTTGTGTATTTTTCTATGGAACTATTCACACTCTTCCCTCACTTTACTTCTAACCAATGACAGGTATTGGAAAGATAGACAGTTTTAAAGGCATGTTCTTTTGAAATGGAGCAAAGTAATGTTAAATGACCCACAAAGAGATCAATGCCTAGAATTAGGCCATAGAAGCATAGTACTCAAACCAATAAGCTTACCATCTTGAAATCTGTAATGACACTAGAAATACATTTCCCTTTCTTTGCTGTGGTTTAGCTTTAAGAAGTATTTCAACACTTACAGGTAACAGATACCATTAAAATATAGTCAATTATCATTTTTATTCATCTATTTAGTGAAGGAGATAAAAGTAACATTAGTTCATATTATCTTATACTTTGAATTAGTAATACATTGTACTGAAAAGTCAAGTATTTAAATAGAATTTATGGACTTTCTCTGTTCTATTAGATGTTGCGTCCAAGGAAATAAAATTGTTTGAGTTGCCAAGAAAGTAAACAGTTATCTCATAACAGGCTCTTGGTGGAATTAGGATTGTCATATATTTCATCTAATATTTGTTGCTGTAGATTAATTCAAAGATGAAGTTTTTTATTTGATCTGTTTGCTTTTCCTCAGGTTGATCAAGTTTTGGCTAAACATGATAATGTCATGTAAATGCTAACCTACCATTGTTTTCTAAACTTGTCAGATAATAATAATCACTGGGATACTTGTTATAGCTGTAGATTATCAGTTCAATTTGAAGAATTTGTGTTGGACTCTGAGAATCTGTTTATTTTAACATTAAATCCAGATAATGCTTATTTTTTGACACCCTTAGACTACTGCATCTTTGTACTATTTTAATGAATAAAAATATCTGGAAAACTTGCAGGTCTTTTTGGTCAAAATCACTCCTTTTCCTTTAAGATATCTTCTTTCCTTTCCAGATTATCTCTCACCACTAATCTGTTTTTTAAGAATTAGTTATGTTGGACTGCCTACACGATCCCTTTTCTTTTGCCCACGCTGTTCCTGCACTTCAAATCCTGCTGCCTGTGAGTTTCCTTCAGTTGGCTGACCACACTTATCTGAGACTTAAATTTACTGTCTTACTGGAATCATTCCTTCACATCCTATGACTGAGATGTCTCCACCTGTTCTACTCAAAACCACCTGTGCCTACCACGCTGCTGCTGCTGCTAAGTCACTTCAGTCATGTCCAACTCTGTGCGACCCCAGAGATGGCACCCACCAGGCTCCCCCATCCCTGGGATTCTCCAGGCAAGAACACTGGAGTGGATTGCCATTTACTTCTCCAATGCATGAAACTGAAAAGTGAAAGTGAAGTCTCTCAGTCGTGTCTGATCCTAGCGACCCCATGGACTGCAGCCTACCAGGCTCCTCCGTCCATGGGATTTTCCAGGCAAGAGTACTGGAGTGGGTTGCCATTGCCTTCTCCGTGCCTACCATAATGCTCAGCATTTTTCATTGTACTCTTTACCTTTACATCTCCTCATCTAGAAGATAGATTCTTGTGCCCAGGCACACAATGAGTTACTCTCTGTGTTCCCAGACTAGCCTAAATCTAACTTACAATGAATGTCTAATAATGTTTATTAAAGAAATGAGAAGTACAAGTTGTTTAAATTCTATCTTCATAATTTTAATCTCTAAACAAGCATCTCTTAAAAGGAATAAGTCTTTTTTATTTTCTTCTTGGTATGTGTTCCATCTACATGAACAACTGTTATGGCTAGTTTTATATTATCAGCAAGTGGTTATTAACACAAAAATTTGATTAGTTTTAAAAATTATAAAGTAATGTATATGTGCAAATAGTATAAGGATGTGTAAATTAAACATGAGCTTTCTTACCATCTCTAGTTCATGATAGATAACCATTGTTACTAGTTTCTTATTTGTATTTCTAGAAATAAAGCATATATGTGCATGCATGCTAAGTCCCTCCAGTTATGTCCAACTCTTTGTGACCCTAAGGACCGTAGCCTGCTAGGCTCCTCCATCCATGAGATTCTCCGAGCAAGAATACTAGAGTGTGTTGCCATGCCATCCTCCAGGGGAACTTCCCAACTCAGGAATCAAACCCACTTCTCTTACATCTCCTAAACTGGAAGATGGGTTCTTTAGCACTAGCTCCAGCTGGGAAGCCCAAAGCATATATCTATATCTATATATATAAATATACATATTCACATAAGCACAAGAACACAGACATCCACACATAAATATTTGTCTTTTGTATACTTTTATATAAACAGAATACTATGTTTATATATTGAAAAAAATTCATATTAAATTATATAAATCTACTTCATTATTTTTATTGGCTTTATATTATTCTATTTAATATGTGTATCAAGATATAGTTAATCCCCTCCTACTGGGTAGTTGTGTTTGTTTTAATTTTTTCCCCTTATAAATAATACTCCAGTGAATATTCTTGCATACAATTCTTTGTGCAATGAAGAATTTTCTGATTAAAGTAATATGATTTTGGATACATATTTTTGAATTAATCAAGAAAGATTGTTACAATTCATACTTCTATCAAGAAGAGAATGTCTGTTTCTCCACATGCTCACTAATTTTGTGTTTTTCAATTTATATTATGGTGATCTCATGTGTTTTAATTAGCATTAATTTACATACACATGAAGAGTACTATTTTGCATATGGTTAAGAATTTGTATTTCTGAAAGACATTGGTTCTTTATCTTTGTCTGTCTTAGATACTAGTATATGTCCAGTTTTCTCTGCTTTAAAGTTCTCCAAAGTTTGTTGTTTCATCTTTTGATCTCTGGTTGTCTGTTCATTTTCAAAACTCTAGTTTCCTTACTTTATTTGAAATATAAAATTATGTTTTATATAAGGTCAGTTTTCCAGTATTGCCATTATATTCACTTCATTAGAAAGGATTTGACACTGATACAGACTTAGTTTTCTTTTTTTACTCAATTCAGTCACTCAGTTGTGTTCAGCTCTTTGCAACCCCGTGGACTGCAGCACTCCAGGCCTCCCTGTCCATCACCAACTCCCAGAGCTTGCTCAAACTCATGTTCCTCAGTGATGCCATCCAACCATCTCATCCTCTGTCGTCCCCTTCTCTTCCTGCCTTCAATCTTCCCCAGCATCAGGGTCTTTTCAAATGAGTCAGTTCTTTGAATCAGGTGGCCAGAGTATTGGAGTTTCAGCTTCAGCATCAGTCCTTCCAATGAATATTCAGGACTGATTTCCTTTAAGATGGACTGGTTGGATCTCCCTGCTGTTCAAGGGACTCTCAAGAGTCTTTTCCAACATCACAGTTCAAAAGCATCAATTCTTCGGCGCTCAGCTTTCGTTATAGTCCACCTCTCATATCCATACATGACTATGGAAAAACCATAGCTTTGACTAGTCGGACCTTTGTTGGCAAACTAATGTCTCTGCTTTTTAAATGAAATTTGAATGGAAAATATCTTCTATGGGTTTTGATTTCCAGTACCTACCTACATAGAATTAATAATACTTCCAAAATTACAGAAATTACAGAAAAGAAAAAACCTTCCAAAGTTAGAAACTGTCTAAATTTGAGGTATAAAATGAATATTCATTAAAAATATGGAATACTTCCCAAATTTTGGAGTCATCCTTGCACAGGGGCCATGCTAATCTTCTTTGTATAGATCCAATTTTATCATATGTGCTGCTGAAGTGAGCACTAGACTTAATTTTTCTAATTATATATTTGTTTATACTGGTATGATTTGTGTGTGTATGTGAGCAAGTATATGCATGCTCTAGTATTTAATTTAACTTGTATTACTACTGCATAAGTGCTTTACTTGTTCTGGAGTTGCACTTGATGAAAAGCACTAAAATAATCTGTATTATAAGTTTTGTGTATACTCTGAGACTTCAGAATATTTCATCTGCTACTGCTGCTGCTAAGTTGCTTCAGTCATGTCCGATTCTGTGCGACCCCATAGATGGCAGCCCACCAGGCTCCGCCATCCATGGGATTTTCCAGGCAAGAGCACAGGAGTGGGTTGCCATTGCCTTCTCCAAAGTGATGAACTAGAAATAATTTTTAATTATTTTAGTATTTTGGTAATTTCCTTTTTATTGAAGTGTAGTTGACATATTATTATATCAGTTTCAGATGTACAACAGAGTGATTTAATATTTTTATAGATTATAATCCATATAACGTTATTACAAAATATTGGCAATATTCCCTATGCTATACTTTATATCCTTGTATCTTTTTTATACTAATTTCTTAATATTCAGTCCTCACGGTCTTAAAACATGAGATCACTTGCCATTAGAAAGCTCTGTTTTTGAAGTTTAGTGTCTGAGCCACCAGGGAAGTCTCATCTTGTTTTTTACCACATGTTAAAAACATATTTAAAATTTTTGCATTTTAAAACATTTATGTTCATATATTACCTTCTTTAAACTATAGTTGAAAGGAAATATTTATGTTTGTTACATTTTGCATAAGCCTCTCTCCCTCCCTCTCTCTCTCCAAAGGAAAGCAGGAACAGAAGTCAAGAGGAGAAAAGTAATTGAACCCTTGACCAAGTTATTCTGTTTAGAGAGGTTGTACCACATTGCCCTTATGAGGTTTACAGTAAGAGCGGAGCAGAGGTCTGGAGTAGAGGGACTAACAGTGTTAGGATCAAAGGACTAATTGTCTGTTTTCTTGAAGTTAGAGTTATTGGCAGCTGCCATTATACCATCCATGCTGCTGTCACCCAGCACAGCCAACCAGCATGCACTAATTGCAGTGGCCTTTTCATCAAGTAAGATCATCCCACTAAACACAAAGAGCTGTCTTTCCATTAGCACAGACAGTAGCTAGCTAGATCAGCTGGGCTCCTTGAGTATGATTGGACTGTCATATTGTTATGATTTGTTCAAGTTTAGAGCATTTAGCAGATACCCTTTGCACCTCTCTTTGTACCTGAATACTATAACCTGACTGCCCCTATCATTTAAGAGGGTACTATAGCTTTTCAAAGTTCAGCAGCGCACAATTGCAGGCAGGCAACTGGTTCCTGACAAGAGATCAATACTGTCCTTCCAAACGCTGGAGTCAAGCTGCTGGGTCTGTCAGAGGGATGTGTGCTGTAATTGGATCATGGATGCTGCGAGTCATCTGAGTTTCCCTTCAGCACTGTCACAGCTGTCAGATGTCATCCCTTTGTACAGCTGTCACTGCAGGAGGGTTGGGGTTCTTTTTCCGTTCTAACCCAATGCAAATGTCCACTTAGCAGATGAATATTGAAGATATTAGACACTTCTTTATGCCTTTATGCAAAATAAAGATCTGTGTCATCTGTGAATTTCATGGAAATAAGTTGCAATTTATTCACTGTGAGAAAAGTGAAGTGAAGCCTGTAAAAATGAGAAATTATTTGGTTCAGGCTATTAAAAAAAGGAATATTTTACAGAATAAACAACAATATGCATATATTTTTCTTGAGATGGAAAAACTAAAACTGTGCAGTATTTAGAACGGTCACCTGATATTTTGATAGTATACATATATATAATACATATATATATATCTTTTGCTTCATGTATATCTTCAGAAAAGGGACAAATCTTGAATAGATTTAAGTCCTTTAAATCATTAAAATTTATTGATAAATATAAACCCAGTGTCTATTTTAAAGTAGCAATACAATAAGATTTAGGAATGCAGTTATATTTAGAATCAGGTCAAGGAGTCTCAAAAAAGTTTTTAAGACAGGACGGGAAGTCTCAATAAAAACAAGTATGATGTTTTCATCACAAAAATCTTTTTTCCTAAGTTATTAGAAATTAGGTAAAAAGGTATGTCCATAGCTGGCAAAATAATCACATAACCAATAAGTAGCTTCTATTAATTTTAGTCAATTTTGCTTTTGTTTAAAGTACAGAGAATAGTCAATAGAAATATATTTTATTTTACTGTTCTTATTCTTGTAACACTGTATTTTTAAAAATAATGATTAACTCCTAGATCTGTACAACTTGAGTTATGTACACTTGCAACATGTAGTAAATGTGAAGAGCTTTCACCAATGTGGTTTTCGCAATTGTATTTTTAATTCAGGAAATTCCTTTCACAATATTGCAATCGATCCATGAATTTCCCTTGACTATTCTAGAATAAAGTACAATCTTAACTTTAAAAAAAAAAAAAAAAACATCATTTCTTCCTGTCTCACTAAGCTGATGTCAGAATCATTTTTTGGATGGAAGACAGGGTAATTTTTGATCTGGGTGGCTGACTTCCTTTTTCTTGAGGTCCAGACCACATACCACCTTCTCTGTCAAGCAGGCAGCCTGCACCAGCCCAGTGACAGAGTAGCATGAACCTTATTTTCCAATATCTAACCTTAGCATTCTGTCACCCACCAGGGTACTCACTGGGTCAGCCCCTCAAATATCCAAACTTTTTCCCTCCATCTGGCATTACTAGGTGACCTTCACCTCATTTGCAGTGGCTTAAGTTTTTTTGGACGCTAAAATTAGTGGCTGCCAAGATCAAAACATAGACATTTGACCTGCATTGTGGGGTATGAGAGGGAACAAACTATAAGAAAATGCACATTCATTTAAAAGACAGTGTGTTTGAAGTGATTGTAATATATGCTAATCAGGATAAGAAGTATTGCAGTTCCCCTTGCCTCAGTTAGCATTTTTCTTTCAATATGATTTTACTTTTACAACAAGCAGGATAAAAATCCTACCAATATTAAAGTGTTTTACTCCTACAAAATGAATTATTTAGCAATCAAATCTTAGTTGACTATCACTGGTATAGTTAAATGATCTTCAGTAGTTACTTGGGCAGAGAATATAAGAATGAAGTAAAAATTTTAAACTTAGTTTCTTAAAGGTTAGTCTTCTGTGATGATAACTGTGAACTTTATATGCAACTCCAGTGACTCAAGTAGGCACTCTCTCTCTCTTTTTTTTTAACATGGTTTATGGCTAATTACATCAAAGATCCAAAACAGTCTTTTTTACATTTGCATTAATAAGGGTGTCACATGACCACATTGAAGTAGAAGTATACATCAAATGTGGATTAAAGGTTGGTTAAGCATCAAACCATGTTCCATATGTAAATTTATAGCAATGATGTGCTGTAGAAAGATAGCTTACCCTCTATTTCTCTGCTACTAAATAAAATTAAAAATTCACAACTCTGGTTTATGGGATTTTAAATGAATTTGATCTCTCTTTTGGGCAGGGCAAATAAGTGTTTTGTGATGTATTATTTTATAAAAAAAAAAAGACCATCGTTCTGGCTCATTTAATTTTGCAAGTGAATGATCTAAGATTAACTACAGACTAGTCAGTGCAGTTTAAAAGCTGAAAGCAATTTTCAGCCATAGATGGTAATGCCACATTCAGTCCACAACCGAATGACTCTAAATGACTAAGATTCGAGGTCTTTGTATATGACCACAGGGCCTGATAAAGCCATAGGAACACAGTAAAAGCACAAAAATAGTTCCAATTTATTTGGTGCCATCACCTTAATGAGATTAATACAGACGTGTTCATGTGCCTAATTGGTGATTTTGTTTTAACTAGTAATGAAGGATTAAAACTTCAGGCAACAGGCTGCTTGCTGAAAAGAGGGTTTGAGAGGAAAAAAAGATTTTAATTATAAAAAGGAAGCCTGTGAAATATACCATTACAAAGTTCATAGTAATTCTTTTAAAAAAATGAACTGATTAAAATGGATACCTTGGATTTTTCCTGCCATTTTGGGAGAAAGGGTGATTTTATCAGCAGAACCACATACTGATTTTATTTACCAATAGACACTTTGGCAGACAAGAACGTGTTAAAAAACTGTTACTTCTAGTGAAAAAGTGTTAAAACTGAACAACATTGGCCCTTAGGCTACTATGGAATTTAGAGTATGTAGAATTTTATTCTAATTTATTTTTTAATGATTTATTACAAACGGATGGCCTGTGGCTAGCTGTCCCACTAAATCCCACAGCATCCCAGTAAATCAGAGCTTCTTTGCAGAAACTTCACCTACAACTTGCGATGGGTTTGCTCCCCTCTAAGTCTAGTTGTAACCATTTAAATGCTAACACTATTAACCACGCTGCCAAAACACAAACACTCAGCCTGAGTCATTAAAATTTAATTATAAGGGGGCAGCTGAGCCCAGTTTGAGTTTTCAGTCTGAAAAAATATTATTTAAAAAAACAAAAACAAAAGCTAATAAAAACAAAACCACCCAACCAAACCTATCAGCATCTGTCTATACCGGCCCAGTGAACTATGTTTAAATAAAATTGGAGGCTTTTTCTCTTTTTTTCAGAGTGCAACATCTAATCCTCACACTAAAACATATTTTGACAATTACTTATCTATCCTAACATAAAGTGAGCCATTGATTTACCTTGTCATTAGTGGTGAGTTATATAACCTCTGCTTTATATATTCCTGCAAGCATGCTAATTTTGTCTCTCGAACACACGGTAAAATAAAGGGACTATATCCTTCCACTGCCAAATGAATAAAACAATATTATCTAGGTTATTCTTTTCTCCTTGAAACTTTGGCCAGTGCAAAGACATCTTTTTGATTACAAAAAAACCAAAAAACAAAAAACCGAAATGCAATAATTTGGTCTTTGATGTTCTATTACAAACCACTTTAAAAGGATTCTGGGTAGTAATACAGTACAGTGTAAGACGCTACCTTCCCAGAGAATGAAGACAGAAATATATTTTACATTTCTTGTCAGATTGAACTTTAAGACATCCTGACTGCTTTCTCTATAATTTAAACATCACAGCCAAAATGGCAACATGCTTTGTTCAGTTCCAGTTGTGTGGAGTTTTAGTGCTTCATTGATTCAGAGGAAGGCTGAGGCTGGCACAGGGAGCAGGGCAACGGAATCACACTCTCACTGCAGCATGTCAAGCCATTATATCTGGGACCAGAATGTCACCGTGGTCTCAATGGTTCGTCAGCTGAAGGATATGGTTAACAAATGTAAAACCAAACTTCAGAGGAGCTGGTTTTCTGTGCTAAGTGATCTGTATTCCCTCTGAATTTACTTTCCCCTAACCCCGTGAAATTAACAGTACTTTCTGACATTCGACCCCCTGACCTCACACATAATAAGAATTTAAAAAGCACCATGCATGAGTGTGTCTCTGTAATGCAAAACTGGGAAAAATGACCATGTCACAGTTTTATTATACAAAACCTTCTCAATCTCCATTGCATGCTTCATATATGAGTGCTCAGTTTAAAGTTATTATAAAGAAAAACACAATTTTAAGAGTCATAATTCACTGTTCGTGACTTTTATAGACAATAAATTGTAGCAAATACATATTGCTACCAAAAAGCTTTGTACTCCATTAATGCAGATATTTACCGAGATGAGTGTTCAGAATAGTCCCCTGGAAGACTGATGGTTCAAAGGAAGGGCTTCCAGGGAGCTGGTTACCAAGGGTGCAAGTACAGGCACAATGCATAGGTCTCAAGGTTTAAGAGACAGAAGCAGGGAAGTGTTATGTGGAAATGATTTTGTGTTATCAGGCTCAGGGGATGACAGCATACAAGAGTAAGAACAAGGTGCTATGTGGCTTTTTCTTCCCTGTGAAGTAAAGATTGGCAGCTGGAAGTAAGGCTCACAGACAGACCTGCACACAGGACCTCTTCACCTAGGACTCATAATCACTACTCAAAGGAAAATGCATTTACCAGGGAAAAGCGGCTGTAGCCATCAGAAGTGTTCTTAAAACACCACTTAAATATCACTTTATACGCTATTACTTGCAAACTGTGGCTTCGTATTAAATTATACTTGCATAGGCTTTTGCTTAGGTGCTGATAATGCTTTTGAGGTTGCATTGGTGAAGAAGAATTTAGGCTGCTTCACAAGAGACGTGACCAGAATACTCCATGCTGCTGACAGTGACAGGGTGAAAAATTGCAGAACTGTACTTTCTTTCCCCATATAGATTGTAATTTTAATTGTCATTGTGGCCCTTCTGTTTTAATTATGGGACTTCTTTGATATATACCAGGACATCGTATTGAATGAAAATATGGTGCTATAATAGTCTCTTTATAATTAATGACCACATGTAGATCTTGGTGCATAAAAGGGAAGGAATAAATGAACAATTTATTTAACTAGGTTTTGGATTTCTTTCTGTCTTCCAGTGAATATAAAATGATCCTGGAGTTTCTGAGAATGTTTGATATAAGAACTGCACAGAATATATAATAAAATTACTTTAGGCTGGATTACAAAACATATTATGCTTTAAAATGTCCTGCCCCCAGGTAGTAAAATGTATCTATTTACCACATTACTCTTTTAACATTTCATCTGAAACCAAAAAATAAAAAAAAAATTATAATAATCATTTAAATGTATTTGCATGTATATTTTAAATGTGTGTCTTTTTAGATCTTGTTGTATAGATAATTCTTACAGGTAAAATGAGGGTTCAAGAAAGAGACTTTTGAGCTTGATTTATCAAACTGAAAAAAAAATCTTTTTGAACATTTCTTTTAAAATAGATCCATGCTACATCTTTTCTCTGAAGGAAGAATAATTTTTTTCTCAGTTACTACTACTAAACAGAAGCTGTTTTTCTACAAATCAAAAATAAGAGGACTCTTCATAGGCAATTTAAATGCCCTGCGAACTGTGAAGAGGAAACCAAAAAAGCACAGCAAAGGCTTAACATTGTTCTCAAACTATCACATAACAAGCTTACCATAAAGAACACTGTGACACAAATATGCTGGGCTCATATACACTTCAAGAGAGCCAGACCTCTATGGATTTCTGGAGAGCAGACCTATTTGTCCAGGGTCTGTCACTGTAAAACAGGAAAATTCCCCCTGACAAGCTTCTGCTAATTTTATTGTGGCATGGGGTCCTGTGCATACATCCTCTATAGTATGACTGCAGTTCAATTGTAGAGCACGATGAAATTGGATCGGCAGAGACAGGGACTACCCTGGGGTCAGCTGTGACCATGCCACTTCCATGTGATGTCTAGTTGGGGTGATGGTGTGTAAATAAACGTAGAGAATTGCAAATCTTGTCATGGCCACGCAGAACAGCTCAAGCATTTAAAGATGGTTGCCCGCAAACCTAACTGGAAGGTGGTTGCTCTGTGTGGTGGCTGAGGAAATACTCAATTCCTTGCCGGAGTCTTCTTCTTGACATATCTGAAAGTAGTGACCGAGCATCATGTTGCTGAAGGGATTAATCACTAAATAGTTTTTCACTGCAGTGGAAAGTAAAGAAACAAGCTAATCATGTTTGAATATTGTGCTTTTAGAGCTATTGTGCTGATATCAAGGACACTTTTTATTTATATTATCCTACTTTGATTTATTTGTTTTTTTTTTTTAATGAGGTGAAGCATCTTAACGTCTTACTGTTTATTGAATTTAGCACATTAAAGTTCTATGAGTTCTTGTCATTATCATGAACTTTCCTAATGTTAGGAAATAAAATATTATAGAATTCACATTTTCTGCTTATGAATCTAATTTTATTTAAATACTACTTACAGTACTCATTAAAATGTACTTAGGTCTTCCTTCCTTCAACCCATAAGGTGTATTTTGTACCAGTTTTGCATTTACACGTATCTGTTTTTCTGTTACTTTTCCCACATGACAATTACCTTTCATTACAAATTTATAAAATCATTTACATTTTAGCAGTTTAAATGTTTCTGCTGACATTTTGTAACTATTACCCTCTTCTAGAATGGCATATGTTCAGGCAGTTAATAAAAAATTAAATGGAATAGCACTAGACAAGGTGAAGCTTTGTTTCAGAGTGTTCTCCACATTTCTGAAAATACCATCTTTGTGTTGCAAACTGTGAAGTGAGGTTAGGGCTGTGCCAATATGTGTATTTGTCACAACTGTCACAGAGACCGCGAACTAGCCAATCACACAGTCCTTAATTAGACAGTTATATTTTGCTTTTTAGAAATTGTCTTCATGTAAAATGGTGTCTAAGACTCAAGGAAGGTGCTGAGAGCTAAGAGGGCAAAGAATGCCAGCAGAAAAACACTTTGATTTCTTTGTAGAAGATTTATTAACTGCTGTATGATTTCTTAAATATAGAAATAAAATATATAACATAAGAGAAGTTGTGTAAATTTAGCAAGAAAGAAAAGCAACATAAGGATTATTGAAATAGCAATAGGCTGAATTAAACATTACCATAATGTAATATGCTTTTGTATGGATTTTGAAATTATAAATTAAAAAATTTATAAAACAAAATGAGCATTCAAATAGTGAAGAGATCATAGATGGCTTAAAAATCTTTATATAGGTTCACAATTTTGACATTGGCTTTATTTGAAAAGCAAATTATCTGTCACAATTTCAATTATCTATTACTGAAGGTATATCACATATTTTTGTCAAAGATTATTTATGCTTTTATATTTTTGAAAAATTATAGAAACAACTATATACCATAATTGTATAGTTTTTCAGAAAATAAATCAGGGTCCTTCATTCTGAAAGTAAAATATATTGAATATCTTGTCACATTTTTTATTTTAATTTTTATCCTATATTTACACACAGTTATAAAGTTTCATGGAGAATGAAGCAGACAAAAATATATCAGTAAAATTGTGTCTGTGCAGTTATTATACCTTTATATACACTTACCTTGTCTGTGAAAATGACACTAATATATTCTTTTACTGATATTATCATCATATATTTTTACATTTTGAAAATTAGAAATCAAAATTACATTTGCCTTTTAAGTAATAAGTCATCAACACACTGGTAATTTTTGCCAGCAATATTGCTTTTTGATAAAAATATGATGAATTTTATAATCTTGAATATATGTAAATAAGCATGATTTTTAAAATATTGTAAAAATTATTATAAACTTATTTTTTTATGTGATTCAATAGGTCTTAAGTTTTTTAAACTATTTTCAACCAGTGTAGAAATACTTTGGGTTTCTGGAACCTGAGGGTGGAAAGCCCTAAAAATAGCAATAAAAGAAAGCTACACAATATCATTAAGAGCCCTTTCTAAGAAATTAATAATTTAAATGGAAGATTTAAGTCTCTAATTTAGATGAAAGAAATGTAGTTTATTTGTTTGTTTTAACAGTAGAAATTTCATGTACATTAAAAGCAAAAAAAATATCTATTTTGGGGTAACTTGCACAGTTCATCCCATTTTAAATCTTTATTCAATACGCATATCATAGAAGTTTTAACAGTCATAGCAGATTAACCTTGCCTGTGCTTTTGGAGGCTAGTCATCTGATGAATTTACATGCAGCTGGATGAAAATGCTATTTGGAGAGAGATTGAGAGTTTATTTGATTAAATCCCTTTCTCCACTACCTTGACCTCTTTCTTGTGAAATAATCAGAACTGTTTAGCAAGAATATTCAGGCATTAATAATGAATTGCTTTTGAGCCGATTTATTCTGCATGCAACAAACCCATTGGTGTCCCTGCTTTTTTCTTTTTTCCTTTGTAAATAGCACTTTATTTAATGAACACAATGATTAGAAACAGTAAGAACATATCGTTGAGGAGTTTTGCTTAATAATTTGTAGGCTGTTTTGCTACTTGTAGTTCTAATCGCTATGTTTTCACTTTCCTCTTCTTCCAAATACTGCCTGCCCACAATTTGTACAAAGGTGGGATGCGTTAGGCAGGGCCAAATGCTTCAGGATGATAGGATGGCAGCTACTTGATTTATCCTCACCAACTATAAGGGTGGTTTTGAGAATTTACACATACTATGATGTTAAGTAGAGATTCCATTGTTTGTGCAATTAATCAGATCACAGCTATTTCTCTGAGCAATTATTAGATCATTTTTCATAGAATTTTTTATTTTGAAGACTTTTTATAGATTATCTAGTAGTGAAAGCTATTTCTTTTTTAAGAGAAAAAATATTATCTGCAAGGAAATTAAATTAATTCCCTATCTTGAACAACTAGACTTGTGTTGATACCAAATCTACTTTGGGTTAGGAAAAAGGGCAAGGTATGCCTGTTCTCTTCTTCCATTTGAAATATAGTTGAAGGACAAGATAGTCACACATAAAATGGCAATTAGCAATTAATGTTAGTTGCTGATGAATGAAATAGGAACTCTTTACATTTAATGTTAAGAGGAGGAATTTACCTCCTGTGCATCTCCCTGGAGTATTACTGGATGAATTCCAGACTTTATTTGGCAATAAAACATTGGTCAGTGTTTGGAACATATGATAACCTTCAAGTGTAACTTTGACATGAAGTAATAGGAGCAAGTGGAAATTTTTAAAGTGTGGTGCATATTTAATACTTTTGATACTTGAATGTGGCAGATTTGCTGTATACAGACCCTATTGTACTGTCACCTATTATAGGCTACAGTATCTTGTCTTTATACTAAATTAAGCTTCATTATAATTTGTTTCTTAATAATAACATACACTTGACTATAATATGTAAAATGCTTGGCTGTCATGAACAACTCTATGGAAAAGCTGTACAGTATCTCATTTGCATTTAGCAATGATGTTACATTTACCATATACTAAACTTCAGAAAATCTAATCTAACATCATAATTTAAAATAATAATTTCCAGGACTTTACAAGTAGGATACAAGTCAGATTACAATAACACATTGTACTATTTCTGTTGAGTAAAACAGAATTGGCTCATTATTTTTTCCCTCAAAAGTATTCAGGAAAGACTTAATTCTTTAATAATGAGAATAGTATTACACTGAGAGGGAAAGACCATTTAAATTGTCATAGGTGGGTAAAATTTTTGTTTCTTGGTCATAATTTAGTCATTTTCGGGATCTCTAATCATATCATTAATATGCTAAGTTTAGGGGAGCGGTTTTACGACACTCAAATGACCTGATAGCAATCCTGTTGTAAAGACCATGTATCTGATTTTCAAAAATGTCTCTATTTTTATTTTTATTTATTTATATTTTTTCTTTTTTTTCCCAAAAATGTCTATATTTTTAATTATGAAGTAGTGGATACTTCAAAAATTCACATTCAAGAAAAATTAAAAATTAAACATTTTTATATTGATATCTAAAAGTATCCACTCTCAAACTTTTGTTATATTTTTTGATGTTTCATATCCTATAAATATTATGTAGTGTTGCAAATTTGATGCTTAATTTGACCATATGGATTTGAGGATAGAATTTTTTAATATTGATACATACATTTTTGAAGATTTCTGAAAAATATAAAATATATTCAATAAATGTTTGAATACTTATGTGCAATTAACTCTAGAGTACATGTTGGAAAGCACAATCTTACCACTAAGAATTGTATGATGTATATCAGGAGCAACATTTTTACATTTAATTATAAGAATAAAGTCAGTGGCATGAGAGACTGAAAACAGCAGCACCTAAGGAAAGAGGTCATTTTTAACAGAGGATCAGAAAATCTTTCATGGAGAAAATTTTATTTTAGATGAGGCTGAACTTCAGTTCAATTAAAACCAGAAAGCATTTAATATCATCAACCATGATATGATCTCTGTTCGGAAGGAACTTATAATATAGATACAATAAGGATACATTGAAAAAGACAATAAATTCTATCTGAGCTGTCAGAAAAAGCCTCATGAAATAAGTCGTATTTGACCAAGATCTTAGCTAAATGAGATAAAAAGAGAGGTGGAAGCATTTTGAGATGAATGAAAAGCATAAGAAAAGAGAAAGAATTAGGGTGTGAAAGAGCATGTATCTTCTGAAAAGAGACTTGCCATTGTGGCTGAATCATAGGAAAATGGAGCACAGAGATAGCTGGTGAAATAAGAATGGAAATTGGGATTGAAACACCTTGTAGGTCTGAGCAGCAAAGTGACAACCTCTGTCCTGATTTCTTTTCTTTTCCTTTTTTTTTTTGTCTGCATTGTTTTTTCTCTTCCAGGAAAACAACCTTGACAGTTCTGCGAGAGCTCAGTTAGAATGGGAAAGAAGAGAAAAATGGAGAAATTTAACTTCAGATTGAAGCAATGTCATCAGCTAGAAATAGGCTGAGAGCAATCTTAACTTCTAAATGATATTATGCTTCTGACAACACTTGTGCTGAACAATTTCCAGTGCATTCTTTACTTTGTTTCTAATTAATTAGACAATAATAGGAACTAGAGATCTTGAGAAATTTAGATGACAATCCTTGTAGCTAAGAAAATCCACACCTCCCTATTCCAAAATTATGCAAATCAATTTTAGAGTAAATCAAATACCTAGTTTTTTGCTCTACCTCCCTTCAGCTTTACTCCATAAACAAACCTTTAGTGAGTAGGATGTTAGTAACTTCTCTTTTAAGAGCTGTCCCAACTCTTGGGCTCTGATTCTATCAAATTCTGCATGTCAGTGAGGAGAAAACATAGCAAATTAAATTAATTTTATTCAATTTTTATATTCTTTAAAAAACTATGGTTTGATGGTTTGATCTTTTTGTTTCTCTTGCAAATAAATTTTAACTTAGAAACTAAAATCAATAAAAATATGCAAAAAATTAAAAAATATTTAAAAGAATGATATCCTCTTGAAGCATGCTTCATGTTTATTTCAGATGCAAATATTTCTAATTTAAAGCAATATCTTCATCTTATTCAGAAAAGGTGCGAAGCATATCTCAATCATGAATTAGATAAAGCACTAACTTTGTAACAATCATATGTTTTAGCTACTTGTTATTCCATATTACTCAATTCTGTGTAAAAATGTTTCACTCCTCCTTTGGATAGTCTGAAAGAGTAAAATCCTGGGAAGACATATTTCCAGAAACTAATGTAATTAAAAAAATGAGAGAAACAAAAATATATACATTACCAATAATTTCAATTTATCTCCTTCCTCTAAATACTTATTGCCAAGTTAACTTTGAATTTAATTAAATTCTAATGAAAGCTAAAATTGTTGAAATAATAACATCAGGAAAAAAATAGATGATCTGACTAATGATGAGCTAAACCAAGCTCCTTAATGCTCAAAATAGTTTGAAATTTTAGAATGTTTAAAGAAATGTTTTATCTATACTGTGCAGAATCAGGAGGAGGTTGATAGGACATATTGGTACATTGTTTTATCTAAAAATTTGATTCTGCTTATATCCTAGAAGTTTAATTGATTATTTCTTATAAAAACAAACAAAATGGAATTAAAAGAAATTACTCCATTGCCTTAATCATTCAGCCTTTCTAATATCATACAACCTACTTGATCAGCATAGTATTCACATCATCTAACACAAACTCCTCCAACCAAAGTTGAAAGTTCAAATTCAGTTCCATATATTTTGTTTTTTCATTAAAAATATACATTATAGTGAGCTTCCTCAGTGGCTCAGTGGTAAAGAATCCACCTGCAGTGTAGGAGCCTTGGGAGACAGGTGTTCAGTCCCTGAGTTGGGAAGATCCCCTGGCGGAGGGCTTGGAAACCCACTCCAGTATTCTCGCCTGGAGAATCCCATGGACAGAGGAGCCTGGCAGGCTACAGTCCATAGGGTCACAAAAAGTCAGACATGACTGAAGTGACTTAATACGCACACATGCATACAACATAGTAGGTACCCTCCCGTAGAGAGAGGTTTGGGGACTGAAATCAACAGCAAAGATAAGGGTCATATTTATCTCTTAATGTGAACTTTTATTGGAGTATAGTTGCTTTACAATGTTGTGTTAGTTTCTGCTGTATAACAAAGTTAATCAGTTATACATATACATATATTCCCTCTTTTTAAGATTTCCTTCCCATTTAGGTCACCACAGAGCATTGAGTAGAAGAGTAAGAAAGCTCTCACATATACAAGCATATAAGTCCTTCACTTCAGAGTCCATTCTTCCCTTTTCTTAAAAAGCCTTCATTGTGCAGAGCAAAACATACCAGACTTACTAATCAAAATATCCTCCAAGTTTAATACGCCTAAACTTTCACTGGAACACAAAGGACTGCATCCAGAATCTCTAGCTCCTTCTCATTTTAGTAAAGTCTCTGTCTCTTGACAGTTTTCAATTTTATTACTTAGTTACCTCTTAAAGTTTCTCTCCCAGACTTTCTGTGCTTTCCCTAAGACAATAACCTCATCTCACAATGAAAGGATATGGGATCTACTGGTCTTGGACATAGGTTGATCACGGAACCTGGTCAAGGAAGGAGTAAGGGAGAAGGACGAATCCAAGACAATTCTGAGTGTTGCGGACAATGGTGGTGCTATTAATAAAATTAGAAAATTAGGAAGAGAGCATGCTTGAAGGAAGTGGTAAATAATAAAGCAAGATTCTGTTTTATTTAGAAATTTATGGCTAGGTAGTCTTCTGACCTTCATGAGTGGCTTTGGCACAGTGTCGAGAAGTAATCCACACTTCAAGAGAGTAAAAGTTGGTGGACGGTGAGATGTGCACTAGAGATATAGAGGACATTGTAAATATTTGACAACAAAGGTAAAACCAAAGACAAGATGTTGTCTTGAAACTGAAAAGGGAAAACATTTTCTATGGCAGAAAAATTATGCCTGGGTTGAAAGGCTCTAGAAAAGTGAAGGACAAGCACATTCAAATGAAAAAAACGTCACTTTCTTAAGTAAAGACGGAAATTGAAAGCAAAGGATAAAAGTTGAGGTTCTGAAGTAGAAGGTGGTATTCACAGCAGATAAATTCCATCTTCTCATGAAATAGTAGCCAAGGCAATTTTCAAAAGTGGGCTGTTCTTTTAAGCAAGGTAGAGATTATTTCCGAGTTGCAACTGAGAAAAATAATGAAATCACACACATACAAACAATATGTAAAAAGAATCCTGAGAAGTAGTGAGAACCTGGCAATGGTGTAAACTTATTCTACCCTTACAATTCCAAAATGCCCTGTTAGAGTGGAGTTTCAGTTTCTAATTGTTTTGTCCATTTCTGGATGTTTAATCTCATAATAAAATTTTAAACACCATGTCAGAATTAATGTGTTTGAAGCCATCCTGTGCCAACTTTGTAAAATTTTTCCTTATGATAAACTGAAAACTTTCTCTCTGTAACCCTGGTATTAATCTATTAGGAAAAAAACCCTATGATCTCATTAGGAGTCCTTGTTATGTGCTATTGCATCCTTTTTTGCTTTAAAACTCTGGACTAAACACTTTCTTTCATTAAATAATTTCTAACATCACTGAATTTCTTTCATCTTCAACAAGGAAAAATACACATTATTTTGCCCAAAAACTGCACATACATTTAGAAATAACTCTAAGCTCAAATAATATAAATTACTACAAAGTAATTTTGTACAAAGTTACAACAAAGTTCTATTGCTTGATTTACTTTCTGTTTTCTACATGTTTATATAAAAATTTTGTTTAGCTGGAACTCTATTCAATCAATTTAGATTAGTTCATACTAGCATTTCCAAAGATACAGTGTTGTGAGGAAAAGATGGAGATGAGGAATCAGGAATGAGATTTATAAAAGATCTTGAGAAAAATATTCAAATAATTTTTATTATTTGAAATTTTTAATTCTTGATATTAGGAGGAAATAGGATTATATATATTAATCCCCTATGAGTTAATTTCTTCCAGGAGTGGGGGTGGCATACTTTAGAATAAAAGTGGCTCTTTCTTATCATTCTCATTGCATTTTTCCAAATAAGACAATGATTGAAAAATTACATTTTATGATCGATATCCTAGATTTATCAGCTTTTTCCCCCACTATCACAGAGTAAGTCCACAAGTTTATGAGCATTTCCTCTACTGTGAATGCCTATATTCATTAAGTTATACTCCTCACACTATGTCTAGAAAAGGTTAACTCACTTAAACAATATGGTAATAGTATTCTTCATAGATTGATTTCTTTATTGACCACAATTTAGATTAGTTATTTATATACATGATAAAATGTGGGAACATTCTAATATATTATAGGACTCTTTTTCTTTGAAATTTAATATAACTCAGAAAATAACCTTCAGAGAATGCAGAGTATGCATATAAAAATTCTTTGTATAATATTAGTTTCAAAATCATTGCAATTGGCTTAGAAATGTTGGTAGAACTTAAAAGCTATCTACACGTTTAGTCAATAAAATAGTTTATACCCAGTATTCAGTCCATTTTCTACACTAAAGCTAGTCTAAATATTAATGAAAATTGCAACAGAGAGAATTGCATTAGTTTCTGACAAGATTACAGACTGCAAAAGGAAATTTACAATCACTTGTCATAGCCTAGGCCAATTCAGAATCCAGATACCCTCTGTCTTGTCAAGGGTTTTACCTTAGGCCATATATACCCTTCCCACCTGCCACATTTTCAGTAGGAATTTTCAGAACAGATTTATTAATCCTTCAAAAGCTTCCATAGTGGCATAGTCTACACTGATTATCTAAAATGTTCAGAATACTTTAAAAAAATTAACCATTACTAGAGTGAATTTTTCCACCTTTCTTTCCCCTTCTCTACCAAGGAGCAGAAGTGAATGGAGAACCCAAACTTTTAAGCTTCCTCTTTCAAAATAAAATCAAACTAGTATATTTGAGCAATTTAAGCTGATTCTAGCAAACTATTATTAGGGTTGTAATTTACTGTTTCTTTCAGAAATTAAAGCCTACTCTGATTTTTCTCTTCTTCATTGTATTAAGAATTTAATGCATATTTAATTTTTGTCTGTGATTGTCTATGATTAATTCTAAATAATGTGCTATTTCAATTCCAATCATTCATTTGATTTACATTATCTGGCATTTTCAGCTTTGATTCTGTATTTCTTCAGTCTTCTTATCAATGATCATTTCGAATGTATCCCACCCAAAATTAAGATTCTTAAATTCTACATAGTACCTGCAACTTTAGGTTTTATTATATTTGTGAGAAGTGTTTATGAAAATATCAATAATTCTTTCAATTGTAGGTTGATATTGCTTAGAATGATCTATGATTCACTTACTGTGTGCTAAGGATTGCTTTAAAGTCTTTGTATAAATAATTACTTTAATTCTCAGAACAACCTTATGCAGTATTGTTATTATCATTATTCTAATTTTGCAGATGAAAATTGTGGCAGAGAGTGTTAGTAACTTACACAAGATCAAAGAGCTAGTGGATGGGAAAGATAGAAATTTTAAGTCATGTAGCTCCCAGTTTCTATACTCTTAACCATGGACACTACTGGATTTTCATAAGGTAGGAGTTTTGGGGGCCAGGGCCAAAACTCTATTCTAAAATGAGGCCAATCATTCTATTTTTTGTAAAATTCATTTTTATAGATAGCTGTTATAGAATATGAGATTTTGATAAGTCTATTAGAGAAAGATTATCAACTTTGAAGTCAGCTAATATAGGCTTGAATTCTCTTTTTTATAAGTAACCTATTGTATGACTGAATTGGAATCTTTTTCTTCATTTCTCTGGCCCCGTTTCTTTGCTATCATGAGGATTAGAACAGTGACATATAAAAGGTAACCACACAAAATCTGGTTCATAGTAGATTTTCTCTCTTTTCCCTACAAGAATAAAAAGAAATAACCTATTTTCTTTATTCCTCTGTTATTTCATATAGGTATAGCCTGAAGAAGTAAAGGATTGATGTCCTTGGTCTAGGGCTGGAAAAAAGCTAGGCATTTTATATATTGATTTGCAATATTTAAGCTTCCTATATTCCTGTCTGTGAATTAATTAGATGTGTCACAATAGATGCACTCTTCCCTTCTCTGCCCCAGAGTTTTAATCTTCTGCCTGAGGAATGAGCATTTTATTTTACAGATTTTACTAGAACCAAGCATGGGAGAGGGAGAAACACTCACCACCATTTTACAAACAACTCCTACTTGCTATAGTTTCTGAAAGTTTGTTCTTTGTGAGGAATATACATAGCCAGTTCAAGTTCCATGAGATTAGTGAAATGCTTACATAAATTATTTTAATTGGAGATTATATCTATTGACAAAAGACTCTACTGAATATTTCAATGCAACAGGGATTACGTTTTTGTCTTAACTCATCTGCCTTTCAGACATACCATAAGGAAACCTATGAAACTTTTGAAAATAGAGAAAAATCCTACTCAGCACCAAGAGTACATTTTGAGTATTAATATATGTGGTCAGTTTGAAGGAGTATAATGAAAGAAACTAAAAGTGAAAGTGTTAGTTACTTAGTCATGTCCGACTCTTTGTGACGCCGTGGTCTCTAGCCCACCAGGCTCCTCTGTCCATGGGATTCTCCAGGCAAGAATATTGGAATGGGTTGCCATTCCTTTCTCCAGGGGATCTTCCCAACCCAGGGATCAAAACCAGGTCTCCGGCATTGTAAGTGGGTTCTTTACCATCTGAGCCACCAGGGAAGCCAAGAAGTTAATATATTACCAGGGAACTGAGATGATATCTTCTGTTAATCTGGGCTTTGCTTCTTGTGCTAATTAGAGGTATTAAGGCTATAGTATACTTCCCAGGTCAGGAAGCAACAGTTAGAACTTGACATGGAACAACAGACTGGTTCCAAATAGGAAAAGGAGTACATCAAGGCTGTATATTGTCACCCTGCTTATTTAACTTATATGCAGAGTACATCATGAGAAACACTGGGCTGGAAGAAACACAAGCTGGAATCAAGATTGCCGGGAGAAATATCAATAACCTCAGATATGCGGATGACACCACCCTTATGGCAGAGAGTGAAGAAGAACTAAAGAGCCTCTTGATGAAGGTGAAGGAGGAGAGTGAAAAAGTTGGCTTAAAACTCAACATTCAGAAAACTAAGATCATGGCATCTGGTCCCATCACTTCATGGGAAATAGATGGGGAAACAGTGGAAACAGTGTCAGACTTTATTTTTTTTGGCTCTAAAATCGCTGCTGATGGTGATTGCAGCCATGAAATTAAAAGACGCTTACTCCTTGGAAGGAAGGTTATGGCCAACCTAGAAAGCATATTTAAAAGCAGAGACATTACTTTGCCAACAAAAGTAAGTCTAGTCAAGGCTATGGTTTTCCCAGTGGTCATGTATGGATGTGAGAGTTGGACGGTGAAGAAAGCTGAGCACCAAAGAATTGATGCTTTTGAACTGTGGTGTTGGAGAAGACTCTTGAGAGTCCCTTGGACTGCAAGGAGATCCAATCAATCCATCCTAAAAGAGATCAATCCTGGGCGTTCATTGGAAAGTCTGATGTTGAAGCTGAAACTCCAATTCTTTGGCCACCTGATGCGAAGGGTTGACTCATTGGAAAAGACCCTAATGCTGGGTAGGATTGGGGGCGGGAGGAGAAGGGGACGACAGAGGATGAGATGGTTGGATGGCATCACCGACTCGATGGACATGGGTTTGGTTAGACTCCGGGAGTTGGTGATGGACAGAGAGGCCTGGCGTGCTGCAATTCATGGGGTCGCAAAGAGTCGGACACGACTGAGTGACTGAACTGAACTGATACTTCCCAGGTGGTGTTACTGGTAAAGAATCCACCTGCCAATGCAGGAGATGCTGGAGACATGGGTTCAATCCCTGGGTGGGGAGGATCCCCTGGAGTAGGAAATGGCAACCCACTCCAGTATTCTCCCCTGGAAAATTTCATGGGCAGAGGATCCTGGTGGTCCACAGTCTGACATCATTTAGTGACTGAGCATGCACTATTACTAACGTGTGTGTGTGAGTGCATGTGTGTGTGTTCGTGTGTGCTAAGTCACTAAAGTTAAGCCTTAATAAAAAAAAAGGACTTAGTATCTCATTAATATGACAAACAATTCCTGTAAAGCTGAGCTTACTGACAGTAAAAATTGATAAATGGAAAGAAAACAGCCTAGTTAAAACGTGAATGATTTTAGACTTTTTGTGAAGTATTTGTCAAAAATTACATGTGTCTGGAGTGAAACTGTTTTTTTAGCTAAATATTTCTGTAATGCCATGAAGTTATTCCAGTGTTTGTATACATTTTGGAAGTATTTGAATTATGGGTTAAATTCAGGTTGTTGTTGTTTAGCCGCTAAGTCATGTCTGACTATTTTGAGACCCCATGGACTGTAGCCCACCAGGCTCCTCTGTCCATGGAATTCTCCAAGCAAGAATACCGGAGTGGGTTGTCCTTTCCTCCTGCAGGGGATCTTTCTGACCCAGGGATCGAACATGGGTCTCCTGCATTGCAGGCAGTTTCCTTACCACTGAACCATCACGGAAGCCCTAAATTCAGGTTAATTATGTGTTAATCAAGTTATTGTCAGCAAGAGATTTGAGGAGGACCATGGAAGAAGGCAGATGTTACATTCGCCTCACAGAGTGTTCTTGTTTTCTCTTTTTATCACTTATACATAGGTTTCAAAACAAGTGCAAAATCACTGAAATGATTCAAAAACATACACGATTGGCAAGAGAACACTGAGTATATGAAAATTAAAATAGACCTAGAGATTATTCCCTTTCCTGACAAATTTGCATGCTACTAATTCAATACTTAAGGCGGATGCTAAGACAGATTTTAAGAGTTCAAGGCATTATTGGTTATTTACCATAAGAATTTGGATTTTCTCTGTATAAAGCAAATTCTGAAATTATCTCCTCTGAAATCTAAAGTTCCCTACAATTTATAATATTAGGAAAATGAGTTGTTTTTAGCTAGCATCTTTTCCCTCATATTTTATTTTATATTTCACCCGGTTTCACTGTCTGGGTGATGATCATCTATGTAATATGTGTTAGGAATTTTCACTTGAAGGACCATGTATCTTTAAATGTCTTCTCTTTATTCGTCCTAGTTCTAACACATGTAATTTCCCCTTTAATTTGACATCATTTAACGGCACATTACACGTCAATGATGTGATCTGTGAATATTTACAATGTTCATGTCATTTTTATTTTCTAATCCAATTTAAGTAGCTCTGCTTTTTATGACATCATGAATTCTTCAGTCTTTTTGGTCTTTTTGGGACTAATTATTCCATTAGTTCCTTTGAACTAGCTCTGTGTTGTCAGTCATTTCTTGTCTTTTGATCATAAGACCTTTGCTGCCCTCCTTTGCATGTACAATCAGTTGTAGGTCTAAGCAACCTAGCTAAGGAGCAAGTACTAAGTTCTCCTCCTTGCAGCTTGTTGTTCCCAATTATTTCTGTCCAGAATGCACTTTGCAAGTAAATCTTCCTACTATAAAACCATGGCTTCTAATGTTCTTACCTGCTGAAAAATAAACTTGGATATATTTTAAAATATTTTTATAATAATAGTAAATATTTTATATAAAGTACTTGCACTTAAGACAAAGGTTTAAAGAAAAAAAAAAAAACCAGAAGAAAAGCAGACTAAATTTCACTTGCCGCAATATTACATGACACATAGTCTATGTTTATTGTTGAAAGCTGCTTTTGGCAGAATTACAAAATGTCCTAGATTCAACTTTTGAAAATTGTAGTCTTTCTTGGTACTTCCCATATCCATTTGCCTGCTAACTTATATAAAAGTTTATAGGTGTGATTACTTTTAAGTAGCATCAAGGCTAAAGGTAATTTAGAGTGATTTAAGCGTGACTTTGTCTTTAACCCTCTTGTTTCCTAGGAAATTTAACATTTCCTCTGTAATGCTAAGGAGCTCTGCTGTCTGTTGCTGCCCTCTGTAGTGATGACAGAGCACAGGATCAGTTCGTGATAGAATCTGACTAAAAATTTTCTCTAGAATGCAATTGCAGCCTAGTTGAGATTCACATATTTTCTGAAAATAAAAAGCCAATGGTTGTATTTTTTCATTTGAAGTGTTCTTCAGCAAGTACTAGACACTAAGAGCATAACCTGACTGCTTTTTTAAGTATCATTCTTAAATATTGCAATGTGATTCATTTAGTCTGATTGAAAGTACCAGTAAGAATACTTACATGTAAACTAAAATGATAAAATAATATATTTAAAAAGTAGATTTATGATTTAAGATTTCAGATTGGATGGCAACAACTAAGAATGGTCCAGAATTTCTGCCTTCATAGGCCAATTTTATATTAAGCCATTTAATTCTCCCTGAGGCTGTTACCTTACGGATCAAATGGGATCATTGTAGAGCTAAATTCATATGAGGAATGTAGTTTGTACTCTTCCCTGGTGGCTCAGACCGTAAAGATTCTGCTTTCAGGACAGGAAACCCAGTTTTGATCCCTGAGTCTGGAAGATCCCCTGGAGGAGGGCAAGGCAACCCGGCTCCAGTATTCTTACCTGGAGAATTCCATGGATAGAAGAGCCTGGTGGGCTACAGTCCATGGCATTGCACAGAGTCAGACACAACTGAGAGACTTTCACAAGATCTATCTATATAATAAGCATGTTTATTTCTTTAGCTAGGTTTAGTCTAATTTAACTATGAAATGAACTTCTTAGGTGGTGCTAGTGGTAAAGAACCCACCAGACAATGCAAGATACATAAGAGACAAGGGTTTGATCCCTGGAAGGGGAAGATCCCCTGAAGGAAGGCATGGTAACACACTCCAGTATTCTTGCCTGGAGAATTCCATGGACAGAGGAGCGTGGCAGGCTACAGTCCATAGCATTGCACAGAGTTGGGCACGACTGAAGCGACTTAGCATGCATACGCACAACTGTGAAATAGTTAAAATGTGTTCTTCCCTTGTCATTCCACTCTAAAACACTGCTCCCATTGCCCCTTCTTCTGGGAATAGGGTAAGAGAGGATTAATCCAAGGGACAGGCCGTTGCTGAGTTAAGAAGGAACTTACTAGGACCTGAGTCATGTCATCACTTCATAGCAAATAGATGGGGAAACAGTGCAAACAGTGGCTGACTTTATTTTTCTGGGCTCCAAAATCACTGCAGATGGTGATTGCAGCCATGAAATCAAAAGACGCTTACTCCTTGGAAGGAAAGTTATGACCAACCTAGACAGCATATTGAAAAGCAGAGACATTACTTTGTCAACAAAGGTCCGTCTAGTCAAGGCTATGGGTTTTCCAGTGGTCATGTATGGATGTGAGACTTGGGACTATAAAGAAAGCTGAGCGCAGAAGAATTGATGGTTTCAAACTGTGGTGTTGGAGAAGACTCTTGAGAGTCCCTTGGACTGCAAGGAGATCCACCCAGCCCATCCTAAAGGAAATCAGTCCTGAATATTCATTGGAAGGACTGATGTTGAAGCTGAAACTACAATACTTTGGCCACCTGATGTGAAGAGCTGACTCATTTGAAAAGACCCTGATGCTGAGAAAGATTGAGGGCAGGAGGAGAAGGGGATGACAGAGGGTGAGATGGACAGGGAAGCCTGGCGTGCTGTAGTTCATGGGGTCGCAAAGAGTCGGACATGACTGAGAGACTGAACTGAACTGAGTCATGTCTAGGAAGAGACAACAGAAATATGCACTCTTGAAAAGAAGGCTGGATAAAGCTAAATAGGGCTTATGGCCCTAGCTAAGTGGCTCGAGGCTCAGGGCAAAAGGTTCTTGGCAGAAAATCTCAGAGAAAAGCCCTACTATAAAAATAAGGCCATCTTTGCTAGGGTTAGGTTGTGGCCAGAGAATGGCCACCCTTTGAAATTACAGCTAATTTCATCTGATGTCACTTTAAAATTCTTCTATATTATACAGTCTTTTATATTATAAATTATTTTATAGTATAAAGATGTGAGTTTGTGTACTAGTTCTGCCATTTACTGGCTGCCTGGTTATCCTAGAGCCAGTCTCTTCGATTTCTCTTCTTCCTTTGTAAAACTGGGGTTACTTGTGAAATAATATTGCTAAAACGCCCAATCTAATGTATGTTATCAAAAATAGTAGATATTTATACTTACCTGGTAGGGGAGGTACCATGACCATGAAGATGGTTTTCCCAGTTAGGTTTATTCATTTCACACCAGTGTGCTGATCCCTGCAATTTCCCCAAATGTGGGAAGCCCAACTGCATAATTTGTTGTAGTGGGGGATGGTATTTGCATTAAAAATAGCATTTAATAAAAGTTAACTCATTTTAAATCTGGTCAGAATAAGAGCAGGAACTGGGTAGGTCAACCAGCAAGTAACATCAGTGAGTTTATTTAAGGAAGACCAAAAGAGACCATGAAACTTTTCTGAATTTCTGGAATTATATGACCTATGTGATTGCCTGATATATGTATTTCCATAGAAGAGAATTCTAGAATTGACTGGAAGACATTGACATGTGGTCAGGGATCAGATTTTGTACCATGCTTTCTATGAGTCAGTTGCCATGTTTAAACTTCTATTGACTTATACTTTGATTTTTCAAAGACACCATCCCTGAGGTATAAGTTCAGCCTAAGTCTGACTGTGACTCCACATGTCTGACTGTGATTCCAAGATGTGTTTAGTTTGTGGAGGTAGCTCATATGATTAATATTTCAATGTTAAGAGAAAACTTGCCTAAATGACATGTGGCATAATTAACTGACTTTTTTTTTCTGTTTAGTGGCATTGCCATTGGGAATTTTTATGGAGATCATATTCAGCTTTCAACGTAGTTTGAGGGAATAGTTGCAAAAAAATTAGTGATTATTCGATAGACTGTGTATCTTTTTTTATTTCTTTTAGCTTAAAAAACAAGTGGCCAATTTTACAAACTCACCTCAACATAATCAGCACTTAAAATGTTGGATGAGGAAAGGTTGAGGGTTTTGGAGGGTGACTGATAAAGCCAGGATTCACTGGCCTTCTTACATTGTCTCAATTTTCTTTTGAAAACAAGAGAATACAATAAACATTTAAGTATTTAACTTCCATAAGTAAAAGTAAGAAGTGATTTATTTAACAATGTTCTAAATGAACTTTGGAACTGATGAAAATAAACATATGGTCCTGGAGATAGAATATCTGGTGGTTTTGAGTCACAAATGTGCTACTTCCTAGATCCATCACACTGGGCAAAATTCTATGCCTTTCTATGCTTTACTTTTCTCTATTTTAAATGGAACAAATTATAGATCTAACAACACCATGTTGTGAGGAGTAAGCAAGTTAATTCATGTGAAGCATCTACCTATATTTGTAGTCTTACAGGGAAACAAAATAACACAATATAAATCCAAGGTTTAGAGACAGTTACTGTGTGGCTCAGACAGTAAAGAATCTGCCTGCAATGCAGGAGACCGGGGTTTGAACCCTGGGTCAGGAAGATCCCCTGGAGAAGGGAATGGCAAACTACTCCAGTACTCTGGCCTGGGAAGTCCCATGGACAGAGGAGCCTGGTGGTCTGTAACCCATGGAGTCGCAAAGATTTGGACACAACTTAGTGACTAAACAACAAAATAGTGACACAAAACAATAAGGAGGTTTTAAAATAGTTGTCCAATTAGATAAGTTTTTCTTTGAATGATTATAATAAGGGTATTTATTATGCAAAGTCCATAGAATAGCAATTTTATTTAGAAACCTCTGAAACGTTTTAAGAAAAAAATTGAGCCATAGACTTTGAGCATCTCTACCAGCTTAATGTTGCTCTTGGCTCTAAGGGTGTTCTTCAAAACATTCAGCGGTTTGATGGCAACCATCTCCATTTTCTAGGTGCATTTAATAGTATATGTGTTTTAAAGCCCTGTGCTTATTACATTATTGGTGACTGGATACTTGTAAAAAGTTAAGGTGGTTGTTGGTAGTCGGCCTCCTTGGTGATGCCCCCTATTTTTTAATGCCTGCTTTTGTAGAGTGCAATTTAATCAATGTTTTAACTGTGAGTCAAAAGTACATATTTTATGAATTCTCCTTAAAGGTTTATGATTTTTTCTTTTACTACTAATATACAAAATGACCATTTTATGTCTCTAATGATTGTGTCTCAATAGCCCAATACAATTACTAATAGAGAACTACATGGTCTGAAATGAGCTCTAATATAATTATTTCTATCCCTGGGTTGTGGATAATTCAATCTTCAGTTCTGATTTACTCAGTTAAACATGGTGGATTCACACACCCACAGTCCCAGGTATGTATCTAAAGAGGCCAACTAGTATCATGAATAATCATTTCATTTTGGTATTTATCTAGTCAAAATCAGGTTTCTGAAAGCCTTATACGATTTTTCTCAGGTGCCCAATATTAATGAAGGAGAAGAAATTTATATGAAATACTTAGGCTTACAGGTAATTGAAACAGTCTGCCAAAAGTATAAATGGAACTTCAAAGTTTGTATTTTAATTTTTTTCCAAGTGAATTTACAAAGCACTATTTTCAAAACATTCTCACCAGCAACACATGTATGTTCTTTACTGTACTGAAATTTGTGCTGTATTATAGATTCTTAGTAAATATAACAATGAATATCACATAAATGACTGAAATAGAATAATGGTGATATGCTTTGATCTTGTTTAAAGAGTTATTCTGAAGTTCCAGTTCACATAGCCTTCTACTCCTCTTTACACTACTCTGTAATTTCAAGAATTTAGAACAATCAACTTACTCTGCTGCTAAAGAAAACTTTGAGAGTAACTGCTATGATTACACGTTTGCTTAACACCAAGGTTGCTAAGCCCCAAGAGCTAAAGGAAACATTGAATCGTGAAGACTATTCATTGAGCTTTGCTATCCAAGAGAATCTATTTTGTAAATATAGCACAAAATACTTGTAAATTCAACTGACTTAGAATATTTTTTTCCATTCTTTGCTATGTTACCTGAAGTGTCTATAAGTAGAACTATTCCTCTGGGTTCGAGTATTATCACAATCATTACCTAGAAAGTTAAACTGTTACTGCACATTAGCCTATGAACACATATGATCTTATCAAAGATGTATCTCAAACAGTATTCTCAAGAAAAAATAATATATTGGAATAGGAAAAACCTAATTCATGGATTATTCTGAAAAGGGCAACTTTGAGTGGCATAAGCAATATAGAGTTTAGCCCTGATATAAAACATTGTTATCTTCATGTTGATGTTTGGCAGAAACAATCTCAATTGTATAAAGCAATTATCCCTCAATTTAAAAAATAAATTAACTAAAAAACATTATTATCATTATAATTGGTTCATCAGTGAGCCCAAGTATTCATTCCTTACAAAAAAAATCAAAGGAGATATTACTTACATTAAAATGAAAAATATGTGAGTTCTTTGGATTTGATGAATGATTTACCAAATATTTATTACATATTTTTTGGCATTGGCTATTTACTATGAAGCTTATTTCTAGTGGTGAGATATCTCCAAAATAAATAAAATATGGCTTCTGGTCCTTAAAACACTTCTCAGTTTAAAGGAAGAGACAGCTTTTACACAAATAACAGTGGACAGTAAATGATACAAGAAGCTGAATTTCTTGAGTAAGAAGGTTAAGGCCACATTTCAAGTTGGAACACTGGGAAACTAACTGCAATGTAGCCTTTCCAACTGTTTTTCAGAAGGTACTATGGAAATGTATAAGAAGGGACCACTTTTAAAATCAACAAAACAAATATAAAGCATTTACTCTTATAAAAATATATTGTTTCCCAAAATAAAAAAAAAGTTGTAAAAAATCCACACTGTAAATAACTGCATAGATGTTAATACTTGTCCTTCCTTGAAGACATACATATTTTTTCCCTCAGTATGGTACCATTCTAAAAGAACTCTTTTGTAATTTACATTTTAATTTATCATGAACTGCTTCCCATGGTAATAAAATTCCATGTATAGTACTTGAATATTCATCATTTGTTTTATTCATCTAATAAAAAAAATTGCTCATGGAGAATTCACTATATTCTTAGCATAGTCATGGTCAGGGGATACAATGTTATATATCAAAGGCATGTGTTACCGATGGCACCCAATCATAGTAGAATTTTGATGTTAAAGGACAAATGGCATAAAAGAAGACAAGGGAAAAGTAGATTTTTTAATCTCCTCTATTCAGTCATTGTTGAGAATGTTAACTAATTATTTGGATAATAGACATGTCCATTGAGCTACAAGATCAAGGTACTGATAACTACTTAAGTTTGTTCTGCTGTTCTGCTTCTAAACAGATATGATGTCTATTTATTATAGATACAGATGAGGCTATACAGTAACAAAAATAATGACTTTAAAGGTTGAATGGGGAATTATATAGACATAGGTTCAAGTCCTGGCTCCATCACCTTAATGCTGGGCAATTGGGCCTCTTAATTACGGAGAAATGGTTGAAAACATTCTATTGATTACTGGTCTGGAAGCTCAAAGAGTAGGTAAAGAAAATTTTGCTTTTCTGTCTCCACATGATTCTGATCATCTGAAACAAGAAAGCATAAATTAAAATTTTGGTGGAACTTTTAGATAGCTATATCTAATTTTGTTTTACTTGAAAACAACTATTCTTTATTTACTTTAAATATTTTTAAAATGGAATATCATTGTTTACAATGTTGTTATAGTTTCTGCTATACAACAGCACGAGTCAGCTATATGTATACATATACACCCTTCCTTCTGAACCTCCTTCCCAACTCCCCCACTCCATCCCACCCATCTAGGTCACCAGAGAGCACCAAGCTGAGTTCCCTGCACTTGACAGAAGATTCCCGCTAGCTATTTATTTTATAGATAGCAGTGTAGATATGTCAACCCCAATCTCCCAATTCTTCTGACCCTCTCCTTACCCCTCTGTTTCCACATGTCCATTCTTTAAGTCTGTGTCTCCATTCCTGCCTTGCGCATAGGCTCATCTGTATCATTTTTCTAGATTCCATATATATGCATTAATGTATGATATTCAGAGAGTGATTTCTTAATAAAGTACATATTTTCAATACAAGAGTTTTATAATTATTTGCCTGTCATCCATTCATCCACCTGTCCATCTAACCATCTGTTCTTTACCTATCATCTAACACAAATATAAGAGCAAGTATGTACTAAAGTGTGTGAGTAAATAAGTTTTCATATGCTTATGTGTATACCTAGTGCACTTGTTTCTGATTTTTTTTCCTATATAACTCTTGTTCCCTTTCTTGTAACTTTTCCTCTACCTAACCAAATACTAACACACCAGAAAGCTCTTTAAGTGGAAGAGGGAATGCTCTCCAGTTATGTAGGATTGGTCCATGTGTATAAAAAACTAAAGGGAAATAGAGAGCTCTTCACTTAAAATTAGTGTTCAAAACAGAAAGTAATTAGGTTTAGAAGAAAACTCAGTTAAAGTTGTTATGTGACTACACCATTAGAATTAAGAGGTAACTGAGATTTCCCAAGTGATAACAGATAATTTGCCATTTAGCCTATAATGAGGTTAAAAAAAAAGATACTCAACAAGATATCAGCAGTAACTAGAAATGCATTTCTTAGAAGGTCCACCCAATGTGCAGTTATTCCTTTATCCTTACAAAAGAGAAAAATTGTTGAATGCAATGTACTTTCAGCAGTCATCAGTAGTGCACCCTCAAATATTTCTATTGACCCTAACCGTCTCTACTGACTATTTCCTCCCCTCTGGTTTCTCCTAGTTTTCTGCTGAGCTAGTGTATTATAAGCCATCTGGGTCAGATGTGGTAGGATAGTACAGAAAAATAGAAATCATCACCTTCAGTGTTGTAGTAATTACACTTTTACTTGAAATATTCAGAGAAATATGATGCAATCTTTAAATGCAGATGCAAATCATGTGCAAATTATATGCTAATACATGAGTGGCCCACCTAACTATTACATATAACTGAATGCAGCCCTTGGGAAAATCTTATTGGAGATCATTGGTCTAATGAAAATTGCTGCTGCACGCTAATTATAGTGACATGTGTGCTGCTGTATTGCCTCTTAGCGGTGAGGGGGATGACAGAGGTTAGTTGAAGTTAGATGACTGACTGACAGAATTATATCTGTTATCATGGGAGTAAATAGTAAAATATCTTTATTCTTTAAAATCCAGTTTTATGACTTTACATCTAAATTAAAATGCAGCATTGGGTAACTATTGACAATGTGTTCAGGAGGATATGGGCCTAGAATTCAAAAATCACAAAGTACCACTTGACTGATTCAGTTAAATCTTTCTTTATTACTATTATTATTATTTTTTTTACCAATCTTTCATTTCTCAGCAGTTGGATAATTCATTGGAAATATACAGATTATAGAAATATATTCTATACATTTAGAGAAGTAATACCATATTCACATTCCAAAACTAAGCCAAGTGCTAAAAGGATTTAATAATTCCTTTGAAACAGTCAGATCTAAGCTCCATTATGCTCAGGCTGTATGACTTTGGGCAAGCCTTTTCATATCTTTGAGTCTTCAGTTACTTAACTATGAAAATATGATAAATGTACACACCTTCTTGAGTAGCTAGAGGAATACATGAAATATTCTTTTGCAGAGCCTGCAGTGTGACAGATAAATGCTTATGAACCTATTATTATATTTGAAATGAGTTATTATTAAAAGTATTTTTATATCTGAAGATCTCTAGTCTAGACTAATTTCTAATTTATGATATTTATATTTCCTAATTAGAGAGATACTCAATATCTGAAAGATGCCCATTCTTATTTAAGCTATAAACTAAGAAAAAAGCAACAACAAAAAAATTAGTCTTAATTGTGATGTAGAATGTTAAACAAGTATAATGTGTGATTGTATTTAGGAGTTCTAATACCACCATTTGGGGTTTATGACTAAGAGATGAAGAGATTGAATTGTGAGGGAAGAAAGAATTACCTTAATTATTCATTAACCTAATTAGCTTAATTAATTTAAGCAGTTTCCCTGCTTGAAAGAAGTACTTCCCTGAACTTGTTCTGAAATTATATGTACCTTCATTAAAGCCAAAATAGGCAGAAATTGTTTAGTGTTTAGCTTATAATAAAGTTTAGGAATCAAAGGCCTTGCCAGTTGTGTTGGTCAGAAAATAGATCATGGAAAAGATTCCTTGATTTCTAAAATTTTTCGATTCTTGACAGCCTTCTTTTTTTTTGTTAAAAGATAATCATTTTGCTACTGCAAATGCTATTTCAAATTAGAGATTTTAGTATCTTTAAGAGCTTCTTGAAGGTTTGGCTAGCAGCAAAGATATTAAGATTAGTGTGTATGGGAGACCTACTGGACTTCTAACTGTAGAACATATAATTATCTTGAAGTTTTAAAAAGGAAGAAATTTATATTTTATTCCCTTAAATAGCTATGCATTTAAGCAACTATCCATGCCTGCCTTACACTAGGCATACATTTAGGTAGCTGAATATTCCTTTGTGTAAGATTGTTTAGAAAAAGAGTGGGTAGGGAATGTTAATGATATGCAGCTCATTATACATACTATAAAATAAAATGTTAGCAATAAATACATGTTGGGTCTCAACCAACAGAAAGGTCTATCTTATGTCTAGTTCAAATTTACTAGTTGCAGTTAATACTTTCAGGCTTATCTTCAGAACTGTGAGTTTTTCCTACCATACAAGCAGCATTAAGGGCAGTGCTTACTAAGTGCTTTTATATTACTAGGATAATGACAACCAATATGATTGTTTTGGCATTATCCTTTTACTGAATTTGTTCTGTGTGACACCTTAAAATTTAAATACAAGGTTGTATTATGATGGACACATACTTGTGCCTTAAATCTAATGTCACATTTTTCCCTCACACAGATGACTTAATTACTAAAAATGAAGTCATTGTCCAGTCCTTAATGACTTAATTATTTGAAAACAAATTGATTTATCCTTTTTATCTCAATAAACTCCTTACCTCCTGTGTTGAGCAGAAGGAGGATGTATGTTATGAAATAAAATTGAAGGTTTAAATATGTTTGATCACAGTTTTCTCCTAGTATAAAATGTGTGAAATCAACAGATTCAACACTTTTAGCTTCAGGAAATGCTTGACTCTCTGAAAGGCATATAATTGAGTGTACCTGTGGTATAGGGCTATGTCTAATCAGTCGACTGTGTAGCTGGGTAGAGTCAAGTGCCATTCATCTGCCTCCCCTGAGATTTGTGGAAACAAGAAGGAGGAGTAGACATAAGACAAAGATATATAACCATGTTGACCACTGAAGTTCATGGTTAACAACTTAATTATCTGAGTTTAGCTATCACTCAGAAACAAACCTGTGCAATTTAGGCACATTTTATAACTTACAATAGAAATAGCATAATGCTAAGGACAGTGCTGCTAGAATTAGAATCTACATTGTGTGTTTAATTTAATTTTCTAATTATATTTCTAATAGCTTAAATATCTACACTGATAAAACGGTTAACCACCTGCATTTAAGTGCCACCTGATGCGTTTATTTTGGAACAGTAACAGATTGGTATAATTTGAGCTCAAGTTCCTCTGAAAATTTTTCTATTAATGGGTCCTAAATTAATCTTTGTGCCTGATTTGCAAATGATGTTATAAAGCAACAATCATCATGAGAATTGCCATTACATGGTAATATCCTGGGTTTTTTTTCCAGTTCGAATTTGGATCAGTGAATACTTAAATTAAAAATAGAAATTTGCAGTGGCATTTCCATTTTCTTATGGAGCTTCAATGTTGGAATAATGCCTGGCTCTAAAAAAATCAATTCAGTGAAATGTTTGCATAGCACTATGTGAAGAAGGTTAGGTGAATATGCACTACACCTACTGTACCAAGTGAGCAAACATATGCAGACCGCCCCTATTTCCATTCAGTTTCTATATGTTCCATATATTGTGGGTTGATAAAATCATGTAACTTAAAATAATTTATTGTCCAAGCAGCACAAAATCTAATCTTTTGAAAATCTGATAAATAACATAGGTCCTCTCTCTAAAAAAAAAAAAAAAAACACACACAGAGAAAGAAGGCATCAGCATTTCATCAAGACAGTCAAATGAAAGTATTCTCTATTTCTTTTTGGTTAGAAATAAACCTAGTTCTAGCAAAGCTCAGAGAAGTGAAAAGATCAAATAGGCTATCTTGTCCATCCTTAGACACACAATTATATTTTAAAATGTTAAACCTGAACACACTGAAAGTCAAGACTTCCAGATCTCTGACTCTAATGATATCACTCTCTCACTGAACCAGTACATGGTCCATGTTGAATATGCTGTTATTTCCAGGACACATGAAACAAAGACCACAGCGAATAATGTGGTAGTTCTATGGAAGTTCCAATGATAACTAAAAGTATGGTTTCCATTGGCAATGGTGACAATAATATTGATGATTGTTATTAGAATATCTATCATCATTGTTTTAAGTTGAATTTGTGCAGAAAAGAGCTGAGCTGGGAATCAGGAGTTTGAGTGCTGGTGCTAGCTCTAACTCATTCAAGGTTATGTGACCTTGACAAAGTAATTTACTCAATAGGTGCCACAGTTTCTGCCCTTGTAAATGTGAAGGTTAAACCTGATGATCTTTAAACATAAAACTTCTGTATTGAATACAGTGTTGTGAAGGGGACCAAATATGAGCTTTGTAGTCCATAAGATCCAGGTTTTACCTTAGACTTTACCATGTATTACTGACGTGATTTTTTTTCAACAACCTCTTCCATTCTCACTTTTCTTCTGAGTACATTCAAGATAATTAATTCAGACAGAGCTGAAGACAAGAATAAAGGGTAACAGCTCATAGTAGGTACCTAAATGTTTGTTCATTTGATTTCTTTATAAGTAATATTTCCTTGACTATGACTGTGGCAGAAGGGACAGAAACCATGTCAGTGGCCAGTGATGATGTAGTTAGAAAAATGTATGGGCTCCTCCTCACAGGACTGTCACAGTAGGTTTTGTCCCACATGGAGCAAAATGAATTGACTATGCTGTCTTGAACCTGAAGTGCTCAATTTGAACCTTGTCCTCTGTGTCAGACTGACTTTTGCACGCACAGAGAAACTGCAGCAGGCTAAAGCCATGGCTTTCTGTGAGAAATTCATAGATATTTTTGTTCTTCTGTTCACAAGCATGCTCTTAAAAAGTACTTCATGGTAGGGTTTGCCAAAGGCCCTTTTTGGGCACTCTGTGGAATTATAAGGTGGAGAAAACACTCTATCTTAACTCATAATCTCACAGCAAAATTGCTGCAGATTCACTTTTCCTTTTCCACTTTTCCTACAGAGTCTGAATTCTTTCCTCTCTTTGGCAGAGAAAATTGAGCTCACTATGACTTCTAAAATATACACATGGTAAACCATGTTTTGAATTGACAGTAGGGAGGAAAATGACATACGTGACTCCTGTTTGGACATGAATGACTATCGGAAAGGAAGTCAACCTTGAATGGCACTGAGGAGCAGGATAATGAAGCATGAATTGACAGGTGATGGGGAAGATCTAAAGCATTTGAAGGGCCTATGTAATAAAATGAGTGAAATAGGTTGACTCGATCAAGAGACATTATGGGAAATTATGTCATTTCTCTACTGTTTGTTTCTGTGATGAATGAAGAACTCTATTTCCTTGACTCAGGTTTAAAATCTTTTCTATTCATAATTTCTCCCAAATCTACTTTGGAAAAAAAAAAAAGAGATTCATTTGTAAGGTATTATTACATTTGTCTCCTAGTCCAAATTGTGTATGTCACTTTGTGCTACCCAAGATGAATATTGTGGTAATGATGGTCTTGTTTTCTTTCCCCAGTAGAGATCGAAAAACAATTCCAGGTTATGGTAAGCTTTGAGGCCATCAGAAATAGCCAGTACATGTCAAAAATACATTTGAAAAATTACTTAAGATTTCTTCAGTGATAGATGGATAGGGTAAAAAAAAAAAGTATGCCAATTTGGATTCAAGTCATTTTTGACATTAAGGAAAAATGATGCTTCTTTACCCTTTCCAGCATCTTCACTATCAACCGGTAGCAGGTTCTGATTCTGGACTTGCCCATGGAGTCGTGTATGTGTCTTTTTCCAGATAAGGGTTACTGACTCTTCTGAAAAGTTACTTTTAATCTCCTCAAAGTCTTGCCATCACTGAATGATACTGAGAACAGCAGAGTGATGCAGAGAGATCTCAGAGGGGCTGAACTGCTGACAAGGAAATACCTGAGTGGACCAGGGATGAAGGCTGCACTGCCAATCAGTTTGTCCCCTCCCATCAGGGAATAATGCCAGAAAACTATGGGCCGTATGTCAAGCATTGGTTAATACCTGTTGAGGTTTCCAGATTGACTAATAAAAGCAACTTGTTTGTAGGTCGTTTGTCTACATGAGAAGTGACCTAGTTGCTCTATTTAATTGTATGAATCTAATCAATTCTTTAACACATGTTTAAAGCACTGACTGTAATGACAAGTGTTTCTGCCATCAGGGAAGGCTCAATAAAAAGAATAATAAAATTCATTGAAAATGTTGAAATCTCTATGTCCTCTAAGCCTGTTCTTCATTCCTTGTTCAAAAATGATAAAATCTGAATTTCTGTTGCCTTCTCCCTCTAATACCAGCCATTCCCCAGTTATTCATCACATACGGTCACATCTATTTCACAGATATCTTCCAAACTTGGCTGTTTTTTTTTTTTTTCCAATATTTCCACTCCCACAGTTAAGACTGTGGGAATCTTAGCAACTTAGTTCAGAATCTTAGCAACTACCTTTAGGAATAACCTCTTAATACGTCTTACTTCTTTGATTTCTGTCTGAATGGCATCCTTCACTTTGCTTCTGGTCTCCTGTTTAAAGAACCCTGCTGCCTAAACACAACTCTTTTGGGTCCAGATCTAAAGGAGGAGGGAGTTGGAAGGGACAGAAAAAAGAAAAAAAAGGATTATCAGAGAGGAGTCAAGTTGGAACTGAAGTTAGAGGGTAAATCTTCCTTTCTACCTTCTTGAATCACATCCCCTCCTATAATTACAGCTAAGCAAGTATACAGATACATCAATTGCTTTTCTGAAAATGGACATTTTTAATTTTATTGATAGATGTTTTCTAAGAAATCATTTGTCAATGGAAAGTTTTTTTCATTTCAAATTAAGTAACTTCTTTATGTTTTCTTGGTTCAGAGAATCATCAGGTATAATGGAGATTTTAGAATTAGAAATGAAAGTTTGTCCACTTAAAGCACTTAACTAGCTAGGACCCCAGTTTCTGGTCTGTGTTTCATTGACATCTCCAGACTCATTTAATGTTACATTTCAGCTATACAGAATTAGTTACTGTTTCTGAATCAAGTTATGGTGTTTTCTTCCCTTCAGCCTTCACGAGTGTTGTTACGTCTATCCGGAACATGCTTTACTAATTCACCTTTAATCAGCTATTTCCCATCCCGACCCCCGACCCCCACACCCACTTGTGTACCTGATATCTCACCATCTTCCAGAACTCAGCTTAAGTGACACCTCCTTCAGGAGTCCTTCTTTGACCCCTACTTGAAATTATTTCCCATGTATGACTCTACACATCTTCCATCATAAGGCATCTTATTGAAGGATGTGTTTATGTCTTCCCAACAAGACCATCAGCTCTGAAAGCAAAGATCTTGTTGTTCTCACACAACACTGTGCTTAGCACCTATTCTACCCTCTGGGAACACAAGAGACCCTTAGTGAAAATTTGTGGGATGACATCCTCCAATGTGATTTGTTATTTATCAGAGTCACATATCCACAGTCTCATTAGTTGTGCTGTAAACAACAGTCTGACACACAATAGCCATTCACAAACATCTGTTCAAAGAAGGATGAAGTAAGTGCATAAATAAATGAGTAAAGTGTTGAGAAGAACACAAAAGCTTTTTTGTCTAAAGTATTTGTTTCTAAAACTTGAAGTCCTGAAAGATATTATTTTGCTGAATAACTATTAATTCTCCATCACAGCACAGAGTATAAAAATGACAGGAAACTGAGAAAATTCCCATTTGAAAACAGATCCTTGGAACCCTGGAAAAACAACAACAACAACAAAACCAGTGAAGACCCCAGGAAACTCAAGAACAGAGGGAAAAGGCGAGTGAGAGAGAAAAACACTAAAACCATCCACCTCTATTCATTACTCCTCACTTCTAAGGGCAACATTTTTGAAGATTTCTGTAGCAAAGACCTCAGAAACAAAGGCGACATATGCAAGTTCAAGAAAATGAAATCAGTGTTTAATTACTAAATATTCTACCTCTAAAATTAAAGAAAAAATGCTTAAATAATTCAGTTTGATTTGTCTCATTAGTCTGATTTCCTAGTATTTAGCCTTAATTATGTGATACATAAGCCCTAATTATGTGGTACATATACAGTGCACTCTCTAAAGTTAAAGATCAGAACGGATACTGACTTAAATGATAAAATATGTTAAATTATTAATGATAATTAATCTTACAAAATAGGCATAATTAGTTTAAGTACTTTAGATATTATTCTTAACAGCATTACAAATAATATGGCACAGTTTGATCATTTTAAAAGTAATTTATTGGGAAGAAAAGCAATGCAAGCAATGTTTTTTACTCAGGAGGGCCATGGGATTGCTTGGTGCTGTCAAAATATATCTAGCTGTCCTTATCGAAGAGGTGAGCTTGTTTTAACCCATTAAGTGCTGCATCCTAAACAAAACATTTCTTAAGATATACATGACATCATGCAATGTGCTCTTCATGAGAAATTTGCTGAGAAAATACTGTTTGAACTTCATTGTGGTTTGGATTAAAAAAAGAAGCAAACTAATGAACATTGTGACTTGTGTAATTGCCAAGTCCTACTTTTTTATTTTTGCTGCAAAATCCCTTGAAACCACCAATTATGGCCAATTACTAGGTGTGTGTATATATCTTTATACCATAAGATTCTGACCTCTTTTCCAGCCTTTTCCCTTGACTCTTTTTTGCATATGTTCCCATATTTTAAAATACATGCTGTCTTCATACAGTTTCACAAATTATCTTAAATGTTAGCTGAAAAAAGTGTAGATCAGAACAACATAAATAATAGATAAATTCAAACACCTTGTTTCTCCCAATGATGTTCCACTCTTGGAGAACAAGATCATGTCTAAATCATTTTTGTATCTTCAGACTTTGGAATGTGTTTGCCATTTAAAAGAATTGTTGAAGTCATGAAAATACTAGTAATTCTATATCTCTATTTTTTCTTTGCTTATTAACAAAAATATGATGAAGCCTTTTAATAACGTGGTTCCTTTTTACTCTGTAAATACATTTGCTCTTTCACAAGTTTGCAGATACCTAAGCACATCCTATGCAGGAGAGCTGGGTTCAATTCCTGGGTCAGGAAGATCCCCTGGAGAAGGGATAGGCTACCCACTCCAGTATTGTTGGGCTTCCCTGGTGGCACAGATGGTAAAGAATCCGCCTGCAATGTGAGAGACCTGGGTTTGGTCCCTGGGTTGGGAAGATCCCCTAGAGGAGGGAATGGCAACCCACTCCAGAGTTCTTGTCTGGAGAATCCCAATGAACAGAGGAGCCTGGCATGCTGCACTCCACGGGGTCTCAAAGAGTTGGACACAGACTGAGAGATTAAGCACAGCACAGCACAACAAGCATATCCTAAGTTATTTAATAATTATACTCTTGCATGCAATAATTCTTGCATTGTTTTTTGTCTGTAATAAATTTTCTCCCAGTTTAGTTTTAACCCAAATATCACTTCCTCTCTGAAGGCTTTTCTTACTCTGTCAGAAGTGTTTATCACTCTTTTCTTGAATTTACAAATATGCTGCTGCTGCTGCTAAGTCGCTTCAGTCATGTCCGACTCTGTGCGACCCCATAGACGGCAGCCCATCAGGCTCCACCATCCCTGGGATTCTCCAGGCAAGAACACTGGAGTGGGTTGCCATTTCCTTCTCTAGTGCATGAAAGGGAAAAGTGAAAGTGAAGTCGCTCAGTCGTGTCCGACTCGTAGCGACCCCATGGACTGTAGCCTACCAGGCTCCTCCGTCCATGGGATTTTCCAGGCAAGAGTACTGGAGTGGGGTGCCATTGCCTTCTCCAATATAACTACCCTTAAAACTTTATACAATTTTTATCAAACTAATTTTAATTATTAATTAATATAACTGTTTATCCTGAAAGTCTGTGATCTTTATAGGAGATCATCTTTGTGTCTGATTTATCATATAATGGTTTAGTCTCTCAGGCATGTCTGACTCTAGCACCCCGTGGACTGTAGCCTACCAGGCTCCTCTACCATGGGATTTCCCAAGCAAGAATACTGGAATGGGTTTCCATTTTTTTCTCCAGGGAATCTTCCATTCCCAGGGATCGAACCCAGGACTCTTGCATTGCAGGTGGTCTGCTGCATTACAGCTGGATTCTTTACTGACTGAGCCACCAGGGAAGCTCTCCTGGCATATCATGAATGATCAATAATTTTACTAAATGTATGCTATTAAGCAAATTTAAAAACAATTGACTATCAGTCCAGGAGTTTTAGCTTAACATCTTGAACTATTGAAAACAGCACATATGATTGCTATTATTTTCACTAACTTTGGCTACTTTCTTGTTTTATTTGTACTAGTGGAGATGTCCTTGTGGTTCTTTTCCTAAATTTAGAGATAACAGCTGTCATTAAAATCTTTCATGTTTCTGAAACTTTTAGAAATGTTAATAACCATTTTTAGGGCTTAAACACTTTGTCAACATAAGACTAAGTAATACACATACATATTATATATATATATATATATATGTTTATTTATACAGATAATTAAGCAGGAAAACAGTAAGCTAAACTATATGATATTGTTTTTGGAATTTTGCAGATAGAGCTGCAAATTTGGCTGGTGCTGTATACAATGCATGGAATTGTGATGTTTGGTTACTATGTTTGCTGCCTCCGTTTAAATTTGTAATCTGGCTGTAGAGACAAGTCAAGTCAGCATAGCTTTTAATCCAAAGAAATGTGATGCTTGAATTTAGCCTCATACAACAAAAAAATAATTTTAAGAGTGACTGTTTTCAATTAAGGATGATCTACAAAGGGGATAAATTCTTAGCATGTCAGTTTTGCAAGTTTTATAGTTGTAACGTTTATTTTTATCAGTTAAGATACTATAAGTGCTATGAAATGGGGCTTAGTTGTCTATTTATTTTAAACCATCCAATTATTAATTTGACACATATTTATTGATTTCTAAACATTTTCCTTGTCTGTAGCCTTGAATTGAATTGATGAAAGTTTCAGAATAACATCATCAAAAGAAACTCATGGATTTTTCATTTGTTTGCTTTTTTTAACCTCTGGAAAAGCTACAAAACAACCACAATTACATAATCACAAAGTGTTAAAGTTATAGCAATTCATAGTTTTCAAACTGGAATGCTCATGAGTGGTATTTGCACTTAATGAGAATTTTTGTGATCAAAGGACATTAACACTGATTAGCTGCATATCACCTTTATATTTATAATCATATTTCAATGGTATTTAATTGTTATGATACATGATAATAATCTCAATATGATAATATACTCATGGAAGGTAATCATACTAATTTGATACCAGAATGTTGCCTGCATTGTCCAGCTTAGTAATTATAACATCAAAATGTTAGTGTAAAGTAGATTCATTTTTCTTAGCTATTTTCATTCTGGCTCTCTCCTTACTTATCCTACCATTTGCTTATCAAACAGTTAATAACATACTGAAGCCAAGATATATGATGAAAATATTTAAAATCAATTTTTAGATCTATTTCCCTATTTTCTCGTTTGTTGGAAATCATATACGTGTGTATTAATGAAAAATTTTAAGTAATTTCAATATTTTAATGTTCCTTTTCTTGATTAATTTTAGTTTTTAATGATAATTTAATGAATTTCAATAACATGCTTACTTTTGAATCTTTGGGAAGTAAAGCATAGGTTTTTCCTGTTTTTTTTTTTTACATTGTTCGTTCTTTTGGCAAAGCTTTTATAATTCATATTTCAGGAGAGAGAAAGAGACAAGTGAAGAGGAAAGAAAAGAAGAGAAAGGGAAGGAGACACTCATTGTCCAGATCCTGGGCTTAGGAGAAAATTTAGCTCCAGGCCTTTTGGCTAAGATCAAGTGTAGTAGGGGGGCTTCCAGGTGGCATAACGGTAAAAATCCACCTGCTGATGTAGGCAGTACAAAAGATGCAGTTCCATTAACTGTGTCAAGAAGATCCCCTGGAATAGGAAATGGCAACCCTCTTCAGTACTCTTGCCTGAAAAATTCCATGGACACAGAAGCCTGGTGGGCTACAGTCCACTGAGTGCAAAGAGTCAGACGTGACTGAGTGACCAAGCACGCAGGTGAGTGAACAGAAGCTGAAGATGCTCCAGGAGGGTGATGGGTAGAACACTATAGAAAAAGGCAGAGTGAAATATCACTTTACCACTGGCTATTTCTGAATTAATTTAAACATTCAGGAAAATTTAATGTGAAGATATAATTTGCCAAGTCTGTCAGTCCTCAATCAGCTTCCATTCTGCCAAACAGGATAGATCGCATCAGCACATCTATTATATCCTGCGTTGGGTGAGGAATGTCTTGTGAATCTTAAGCATTAGGTTTCGTCAGAGTGTAAAGGAAGGAAACCTGCTATCTGACAGTAACAATCAGGTAAGTCTTCAACGGAAAAAGTGGCGTTTAAGTGGGACCTGACAGACTTGTCACAAAGACAGACTAGCATGCTTTTCTCCATCTTGAATACTCCATGCAAAAGAGCAGAATGTATGGCTCAAGGAGAGGTAATAGGTAGTTAGGTAGGATTGGCTAAATTTGAGATATAATAAGGATTTTGAAAGTTGTGAAATAATACTCATTTTGCAGGAGTTTACATGATTGTAATTTAATATAATTAAATTTAGCAGCAACATTTTAGGTAGTTTATAGAAAGGAACATCTGAAGAAGAGGCTAAAAATAAGCCTAGTATATAAAAAAAGACTCTGGTTTATAGAAGTAAGAGTGAGGATAAGTGAAATGAAGAGACATAAAATTTTCTTGAAGATGGCTATTTTTTAAAAAAATTATTTAACAGATCAATAAGTACTAATTTTCTGTCAGACACTGTTTTGAGACCTTATAAATGTTAATTTGTTTAATTTATAAAACTTATTCCTAAATATTTGCATAAAATGAGAAACAACTTTAAAATGACTGCATTTGTGTGGTCACGAGAGTTAACAATGAACGTCTAATGGAATGGAAATGTAATTAAATAAAATTTTGCCACCGGGTGACCTATATGGTTAATGAAATAATCTATATGAAAGAAGTTAATAAATAGCAAAGCCTTGAACAAATGTGCTTGATATTATTATTCTAATTATTCAAAATCGACCACAAACTTAAAAAACTATATTTGAAAAAGATTGGAATCAGGCAGTAGATTATCAGAATTATAAGAGAACTAGTTTTATATAACACTTGCATCTAGGCAACAGTGGAAAAAATGTTTGCATGATAACAAGCTATATGGCCATTATTTGGAAACTGTTATGTGACTATTTTCCGTGTACTTCTTAGCATTTTTTTGAGATGGAAAATCCATGGAATGCCCCATTTTCCTTTTTGCATTAAGAAGCCTTTCATAAAAAACTCATTGTGCCAGAGTGATAATTTTGCATAGCTTGATAGTTCCCATGAATCATGAAACTACTTTCAACCCACACATCATTTGACCCTTCTCAGCTTTTACACACAATCCCATAAGAAGAATTTGGATAAAATAAAGAAGTGCCAACCATGAAAAATTGTTATGGATCAAAGACAAAGATGAAGGAATTATTTTGAGTACTATATAAATGTACTTAAAATATACAAAGCTAAACGATCACCACATTAGGGTGCATTGTACAGAAATGATAGAATTAAATCAGAAAATAAGACTTTGTAGATCCCACCATGGAATGTATCAGCTTAATTTTATTATTACCTTGTAAATGATAAACATGCTAGCTTTTATTTGAGCCTCTGTGTTGTCAGTTTTTAATTTCATTAGCTATGTGGTGTAGAAAAAATGTGGTTTAGACTTCTTGGATAAAAATCGACTGTCTCATTTGAAAATTTCACATACTGTCATGATATCAAATAGTATTTTTAAGCTTCATGTTGTACAATATTTATGTATAGGTCTGTCTGTCCCAAGGTTTCTAGGTTTATACATTAAACCGGCTCTAACCTTCTTGCTCAATGTCCCATATATTTCTCAAGCTTAACATATTTGGAACACAAATTGATTATCTTCTCTGCACATTCACTGCCCCATATACCAACCTCAAAATTTCTACCTCTTTCTCTGATTTGGCAGAATGGAAAGGCTGAAATCTAGGAATTTCCCTTGATGCTAATTTTCCTTAACTCTAATTCAGCCCTACATCTCTTGACTAAATGTTGTTGATTTTACCTCCCAGGTATTTCTCTCCTGCCCTACTCTCACTACTCAGTATTTCTCTCCTCGCTGTTAAAACGGCCTCCCTCCAAACTGATCACCCTGGCATGATCCTCATCCATATCGAGTTAGTTTTTCAGACTGTCATCAAAGTGATAATGCGAACATGCAAGTCTGGCTGTATACCACTTACATTTTCCTGGTTGTCTCCTAGTGCCTAAATTATAAATCTAAACTCATCTTTTCTGCCCTACTACATGTTTATCTCCTAGCTTTGACAAACTCTTGGAAATGTGTTTGACACAGAGTGTCAATAGGACCAAGTGGGTCTATCCAAAATAATGTATGGCTTGAGGTGGTCTGAGGAGTGAAGTGAAAATTTAGGAAGAGAGTCAAACCTACCATATTTATTGGCGCATATTTCCAAGCATTAAGTAGATACTAAGTGCTTACAAAAACTAGTAAGGCAAGGTATTTGCCCTTGAGTTGTTGTTCTCCCATGACAGACCTTTAAACTACACATCTATTTTTGAATAGGTTACAAGGTGGCACCCAGGAAGAATCTTGAAAGACAATGAATGAAGTGTTATTTTAAGTAAGAAAGGAAGAAAGGGCTTTTAATCAGAAGAAACATCATGTTAAAGGTACAGATACTAGCAAGATCATATTAAATTCCAAAAACTACAAAAATTTTGGGCTACATAGTTAGGAACAGTAAGGCAGACAGGATAAGCAGAGGCTGAAATATAAACATCTTTGATTTTCATTTTACAATGCTTGATTTAACTTTGTCATTCATGTATGGGAAGCTTTTAGTATGTTTTTCAATTTTTCTGAGATTCGGATGCATAGATGTAAAAAAATTTAGTGTATAAAAAGTACAGTTTAATGGTACCATATCAATACCACATCAAATGTATGATAAAAAGGGATGACTTGATGAGCAGTGCATTTTGAAAAATTCTTCCAATTTAGGGAACAGATAGAAGGGAATCAAATCATGCAGTAAGGACACTGACTAGGAAAATACTACTATAATCCAAATAAAAAATGTAAAAAGCCTGATGGAATCAAGAAAAGTGAATATATTTGGAGATATTTAAGAGGCAGAACTGATAGTTGATATGTGATCAAGGAAGTTAAATGAATGGAAAATAGAGAAAACTAGCACACTAGAATAGTAAAAGAAAATTAATTTCTTTGCAATGGTGTAAACAAAACTATTTTAGGTAAATTACAGAAATGAAGGAACAAGACCAACTATACATTTATATGTATAAATAAGCAGAAGATATTAAGAAGAGGTGGCAAGAATACACAGAAGAACTGTACAAAAAAGATCTTCACGACCCAAGTAATCACGATGGTGTGATCACTCAACTAGAGCCAAACATCCTGGAATGTGAAGTCAAGTTGGCCTTAGGAAGCATTACTATGAATAGAGCTAGTGGAGGTGATGGAATTCCACTTGAGCTATTTCAAATCGTAAAAGATGATGCTGTGAAAGTGCTCCACACAATATACCAGCAAATTTGGAAAAATCAGCAGTGGCCACAGGACTGGAAAAGGGCAGTTTTCATTCTAATCCCTAAGAAAGGCAATGCCAAAGAATGCTCAAACTACTGCACAATTGCACTCATCTAACATATCAGCAAAGTAATGCTCAAAATTCTCCAAGCCAGGCTTCAGCAATACGTGAACCGTGAACTTCCAGATGTTCAAGCTGGTTTTAGAAAAGGCAGAGGAACCACAGACCAAATTGCCAACAACCACTGGATCATTGAAAAAGCAAGAGAGTTCCAGAAAAACATCTATTTATGCTTTATTGACTATGCCAAAGCCTTTGACGGTGTGGATCACAATAAACTGTGGAAAATCCTGAAAGAGATGGGAATATCAGACCACTTGACCTGCCTCTTGAGAAACCTGAATGCAGGTCAGGAAGCAACAGTTAGAACAAGACATGGAACAACAGACTGGTTCCAAATAGGAAAAGGCTGTATATTGTCACCCTGCTTATTTAACTTATATGCAGAGTACATCATGAGAAATGCTGGGCTGGAAGAAGCACAAGCTGGAATCAAGATTTCCAGGAGAAATATCAATAACCTCAGATATGCAGATGACATCACCCTTATGGCAGAAAGTGAAGAAGAACTAAAGAGCCTCTTGATGAAAGTGAAAGAATAGAGTGAAAAAGTTAGCATAAAGCTCAACATTCAGAAAACCAAGATCATGGCATCCAGTCCTATCACTTCATGGCAAACAGATGGGGAAACAGTGGAAACAGTGGCTGACTTTATTTTTGGGGGCTCCAAAATTACTGCAGATTGGTGACTGCAGCCATGAAATTAAAAGACGCTTACTCCTTGGAAGGAAAGTTATGACCAACCTAGACAGTGTATTAAAAAGTAGAGACATTACTTTGTCAACAAAGGTCCATCTAGTTGAGGCTATTGTTTTTCCAGTAGTCATGTATGGATGTGAGAGTTGGACTGTGAAGAAACCTGAGTGCCAAAGAATTGATGCTTTTGAACTGTGGTGTTGGAGAAGACTCTTGAGAGTCCCTTGGACTGCAAGGAGATCCAACCAGTCCATCCTAAAGGAGATCAGTCCTGGGTGTTCATTGGAAAGACTGATGTTGAAGCTGAAACTCTAATACTTTGGCCACCTCATGCGAAGAGCTACTCATTTGAAAAGACCCTGATGCTGGAAAAGATCAAGGGCAGGAGGAGAAGGGAGTGACAGAGGATGAGATGATTGGATGGCATCACCGACTCAATGTACATGGGTTTGGGTAAACTCCAGGAGTTGGTGATGGACAGGGAGGCCTGGCATGCTGTGATTCATGTAGTTGCAAAGAGTCGGACAGGACTGAGCGACTGAACTGAACTGATACATATATATGCTCTCAAGGAATGTCTATTTGGTCAGATCAAACCCATTGAAAGTTGTTAGGATGTAACAAAGTAGTTATTGCAGTTATGTTCTTACTAACAACAACAAAACCTAAAAAGGAGATGTGTAATTTTCAGAAATTTCAATGTAAACAACACTTTTTTAAAATTTGAGGCACCAGGAGCTATACAGTATATAAGTTGTTTATTTTTTCTGTGGTGTAGTGGTAAAGAACCCACCTGCCAATGCAGGAGATATGAGACATGGGTTTGATCCCTGATTCAAGAAGATTCCCTGGAGGAGTGTGTGGCAATCCACTCCAGTATTCTTGCCTGGACAATCCCATGGACAGAGGACCCTGGCTGACTACAGTCTTTGGGGTCACAAAGAGTCGGATATGACTGAAGCAACTTAGCATATATGACTAGCATATATGACTATAAGATCCTTTGAAGATGGGAAGCTGTGTCCTAAGTTGTGGATATTGGTTCTAAACATCCTTAGATTTTCAATGAGCAACACTACTCCTACTCCTATTCCAATTTTTTATGGACAGAAGAGAGTCAACAGAGGCAAAGCAATGATAAAAAGAAAGAACATAAGGAGAGAAAAAAAAAGCTATAAGGGACCTGAGGATCTACTCAGCTAAATTTACTGAGCTTGATTTAAACCTTGAAACTAATTTTAAAAGGAGGCATTCTTCATTATTCTAACTTCAAGTCCTGAATATAATTAAGCTTATAATATGATTGAGTTTGAAGGAAGTATCCAGATTTTTCATTTCTAGGTCTGTATAACTTTATCATTAAATATTCTTTTATTTAGAATTTTAATTGTGTAAACTTCCTACTTGAGCAACTTTAGTTTAACCAAAAAAGCATGGTGTGTTGGGTATCCAAGTTTTCCATTCCATTTTCTTTTATCTTTTATTACTAATATGTTTATTGTTAACTAAGGAGTTAAATACTCAGCTCCTCTTTGTTCTGTGTTGAAAACAAAACTGGGAGAAAGTTAGATTGTAATTATTTTAAAGAGAAGCTATGATCCCTAATGAATTCTAGAAGCAAGGAGAGTTGATTTGTGAGGGACTTGGTTATGCGTGAGAGCTGTACAGAATTAATCTAATGAGGAAATTTGAATCATGCTTCAAGGCACAGGATGCCTCTGAACCAATCATTACATAAAGACGTTTTTGTTGCCCCCATGCCTTTGGCCTCTTAGTGAGGTTATTCTTTTGGCAAATGATCTATCTTAATATTACACAAGGAAGCTTTGTGTGGGGCAGTGTATCATCAGAGTTCTCTTGTTCTATAATAACGTAAGGAAAAGAATGTGTGCAATACTAAACTCTAGGGTCTATAGTAAAAATAGTATTCCTTTGTTATATAAATATAAAAGTAATAGTGAGGAGCAACCACTTAAAAAGAGTACTGGAATTAAGGAAACTCACCATCTTTTGGAAAGTTATCTTCAAATGATGTCTTATAGTTCCAATAAGAGCATCAATAGTAGCTAATAAGTGTTAAGTGCACTATATGTGCCAGTCATCGTACTGTTATTTATCCAATATTTCCTTCCAGTAATTTTGCAAATTTTGGTTCCTCAAGAAATGCTCAGTGGCATGTGATAAAGAGTTTTGTTTATTATTATATTAAGTTAGATCTATGACAAGGTGAAAGAAATTTTGATACTATGTCAGCCTCTCTCATATTTTCAACATTTCTAAATTGCATTTGCTTCATGGATTTTTTTTTTAAGACTTTATAGATCCCTAACAAGTACGCACGGAAAAGGCAATGGCACCCCACTCCAGTACTCTTGCCTGGAAAATCCCATGGACGGAGGAGCCTGGTGGGCTGCAGTCCATGGGGTCGCTAAAAGTTGGACACGACTGAGCAACTGCACTTTCACTTTCATGCATTGGAGAAGGAAATGGCAACCCACTCCAGTGTTCTTGCCTGGAGAATCCCAGGGACGGGGGAGCCTGTTGGGCTGCCGTCCATGGGGTTGCACAGAGTCGGACATGACTGACGCGACTTAGCAGCTGCAGCAACAAGTAGACAGATGTGTGTTAGGGGATCAATGACTCTGTAAAATTATATCTTTAACTTCCTGTGCATACAATTTGCTATATTTTTCTGGAAAGTAAGACAATTGCTTCTTCATATTTTAAAGCTCTATATGACTCTCCAAATATTTAGGAATCATTGGCCAGATGTTGTATACTCTGAAAGAAAAAAGAAATCTTAAAGCAACACTTTGACAAGCAAAAGGTAGAAATGATCTTTGAATTTTAATATGATCAATGACAGTCATAGATGTATAAAGTTTTAGACTAAATTTAAGTAGGAAAGAGTGACTTTTAAAATCATTTGTAAGAATTGGAGTGTTATGCCTATGTGATTTTGAGTGAGTATTCATTATCTAGCCCAGTTATAATCCTATTTTTAAATTTATTTATGTCAAACATGAAAATTTCAAAATCTCTTAATATGAATCTATCAAATCTGGTCTAAAACTGGGCATATAGTCATCTGGATTAACCACTTTTATTCTATTTAGCCATCATTTTACCTTAAAAATAAATTTAATTCTTTGGTACATGTATGTTTAATTTTACAAGAGATTGCTTGACTGTTTCACAATGTTTGTATTATTTTACATTTCCCACAGAACTGTATGTGAGTTCCAGTTACTCCACATTCCTTATCAACATTTGGTGTTTTTACTCTTTATAATTATTTTTTCTTGTATATTTGTAGTGGAATCTCACTGTGGTTTTAACATTAATTTTTCTGATTGCTGTTGATTAATATTAAGCATTATTTCTTGAATTCATCATCTATTTGTATTTACTCCTTTGTGAAGGTGCTGTTCAAATCATTTCAACAATTTTAATTATTTACCCAATTATGACTATTTTGTAAGCATTGTTTTTACATCTTAGATACAAGATCTTTGACAATTTGTATGTTGTGAATATTTTATTTTGGTCTATGGATTCCATTTTCATTTATTTAATGGTGCTGTTCTAAAAAAATAATATTTTAATTTTGATGGGTAAGAAGTGCCCGCATGGGAATGTTCATAGCAGCACTGCTTATATTTTACAAAAAAGTAGAAGCAACTCAAGTGTCCAATAATTGTTAAATAAATGTGATATATCTATGCAAAATAATTTTATTTGACAATAAAGAGAATAAAGCACATGCTGCAACATTAATAAATCTTGAAAATTTTAAAAAATTCACCACTTAGGAAAATTATATCACATATAACAACCATGTTTGTGGTATTTATGCTGCCAATACAACACACCTGAATCAGCCTGCATTTATAAGTGATTCTATCTTTAGTGATTCAGATCCAAGCATCTGGATTCTTTATTATGTCTTCTAATGCAGTCATTTCTGGTCATTTATGTCTTAAAATTTTCTGCTTTATATTAAGTTGCTTTTTGTAGTTAACTTTATTAATAAGCTACCTATAAATTTTATTTTTAAACAGTGAAGGGATTATATCTTAATGTTATTTTGTATATATGCATATGTATGCATGCCTTGTTTGTGTGCACTCAGTTGTGTCTGACTCTTTGTGACTCCATGGACTGTAGCCAATCAGGCTCCTCTGTCCATGGGATTTTACAGGCAAGAATACTGGAGTGGGTGCCGTTTCCTTCTCCAGGGACCTATGCGTATGTATGTGTGCAAACTACTCATATATAATAAATTATATGTAATTACAAATTTCTTTGTAAAAATGGGTTTTCAGGTCAGACAGAGTTAAGATCACCACCCTCTGGGCTGATAACCATGTAATCTGTGGGCATCAGTGCTACCTATCTGTTTGCCAATCCTACATCAGCCTTTGGAACTTCTCTACTGTTCATGTTCTGCTTTCACCACACCTTACTGGCTAACTATGATTTCCAAATCTGCTGTGGATTGTTCTGCCTATCCTTGTTCCATTCTTCAGTCTCCTTTTTCTGAGAAATCCATACTCCTTTTTATAATACTCTGCTCAAACGGTAACACTCTTAGCCAGAGTTTATGTCACTCATTCCTGAACTACTGTATAATTTTGCCCTTTTCTCCAAAATAACATTCCCATTTCTATTTTCCCAGTTAAACTCTAAACTTCTAAAGGGCAGGGGTGATGTTTCTTCTGCATTCCTTGAAGGCAGAGATTGTGTTTTATTCATTTCTATCAGCACTTGGTTGCCTAAAAGAATGTTTTTTGGTTGCTCACTTCAATATAATTTTAATTCTCAGTGAACTAAATAACAAATAAAAACATTTAATGCATGACTTCAATTTGAATTTTGGCATTGTCAACCCCCTCGCCCCCCACTCCACACACACACACATCGAGAATTAAATGTTTATGGACTCGCAGTCCTAACTCCATTTGACCCCTGGTGGCCTTACCTGTGCCAGTTGTCCTCCACCACCTGCCACCACTGTCGTATTTTTGCATATATTCTCTTGCAGCTCCAGCCATGTCCCATTCTGAAATAAAATTTAAAAACAGTCAAAACACAGGCAAAATACTGTCTCTTGGTCAGCATGGATCCTCCAGTGATTTTGATTCCTATGATTGAATTACTAGTCCCTTGTTCTGGCATTCCTAAGGACCAAGTCAGTTCTTTCCAAATCAATCATTGGGCCACTTCTTTTCATAATACCAAAGCTGTTTAGCTTTAGAACTTGAGAAACACTTTGTGGATGTAAATTCATGCATTTTAATTAATAGGGGTAAATAAAATGGAGGTCGTTTCACAAATACACTTTTCAGTAATGAATAAGCTGTGGAAGGCAATAGAATTTTTTAAATTTAACATCGTTTAAAAAAATATGTGCTTCAGTTCCGTTCAGTCACTCAGTCATGTCCAACTACTTGTGACCCCAAGGAGTGCAGCACGCTAGGCTTCCTTATCTGTCACCAACTCCTGGAGCTTACTCAAACTCATGTCCATAGAGTCAGTGATGCCATCCAACCATCTCATCCTATGATGTGCCTTCTCCTCCAGCCTTCAATCTTCCCAGAATTAGGCTCTTTTCCAGTGAGTTAGTTCTTCGCAACAGGTGGCCAAAGTATTGGAGTTTCAGCTTCAGCATCAGTCCTTCCAGTGAATATTCAGGACTGATTTCCTTTAGGATAGACTGGTTGGATCTTCTTGCAGTCCAAAAGACTCTCAAGAGTCTTCTCCAACACCACAGATCAAAAGCATCAATTTTCGGTGCTCAGCTTTCCTTATAGTCCGACTATCACATCCATACATGACTACTGGAAAAACCATAGCCTTGACTAGATGGAACTTTGTTGGCAAAGTAATGTCTGCTTTTTAATATGCTGTCCAGGTTGGTCATAGCTTTTCTTCCAAGAAGCAAGTGTCTTTTAATTTCATGGCTGCAATCACCATCTGCAGTGATTCTAGAGGCCCCCAAAATAAAGTCTCTCACTGTTTCCATTGTTTCCCGATCTATTTGTCATGATGTGATGGGACCGGATGCCATGATCTTAATTTTCTGAATGTTGAGCTTTAAGCCAACTTTTTCACTTTCCTCTTTCACTTTCATCAGGAGGCTCTTCTCTGCATATCTGAGGTTATTGATATTTCTCCTGACAGTCTTGATTCCAGCTTGTGCTTCCTCCAGCCCACCGTTTCTCATGATGTAATCTGCATAGAAGTTAAATAAGCAGGGTGACAATATATAGCCTTGATGTACTCCTTTCCCAATTTGGAACCAGTCTGTTGTTCCATGTCCGGTCCTAATTGTTGCTTCTTGACCTGCATACAGACTTCTCAAGAGGCAGGTCATGTGGTCTTGTATTCCCATCTCTTTCAGAATTTTCCACAGTTTGCTGTGATCCACACAGTCAAAGGCTTTGGCATAGTCAATAAAGCAGAAATAGATGTTTTTCTGGAACTCTGTTGCTTTTTTGATGATCCAACTGACGTTGGCAATTTGATCTGTGGTTCCTCTGCCTTTTCTAAATCCAGCTTGAACATCTGGAATTTCATGGTTCACGTATTGTTGAAATTTACAATTATTATAAGATTTACAATTAATATAAGCATTTACAATTATTATAAAACATAGAAATTTGCCAAACTTAAATTTACCTAATAAATGAATGTGCTTCCAAAGTCAAATGGTAGCTAAAAAATTTAGTCAGAATAGAAGCAAAGCTGATTGTCATGTAAAGAGAAAGCCAGTGTTATACAACTAAGTGATGGTTTACTTGTTTACTGATCATGTTAGTGTAACCTCAAGCACTACTAGCTTGATTTCAGTAAATAAAGAAAGATATGGACTATTGAGGGTTCTGTATTAAAATGAGAAGGCAGTTTTAAAAGAACAGCATACTAAATCTTGAATATGTTCTTTGTAAATATTTCCATAGCTAAAAGTCTATGAGTCTTTCCCAGTTATGTTTCTGCCAATAGAAATATGATCTATGGTTTAAAAGATATGTGCCCTTGTTAACTTCCCTGTAAATTTCCTGTAACAGAATTCTTTCTTCTTACTAGTAAAATAGGAAATTATACTTTTGTAATAAAATTTCACTCTAAAGATTAAATAAAATTTGTATTAAATGTGGAAATAAACTTCTCTGTCTGAATACTAAATATTAAAATAACCAATAATATATAAATACTCCTAAGAAGTAGAAAACTATAAATAATTTTCCATGTCTGAAAATCTTTTCCAGAAATGTTTTGTCCTTGGAGGCCAGAATCATATAAGAAGATATATTCTTTAGGTCCCGTGTTCCCACCTTTCTCTTCCTTTAATACTGAAATTTTTTTCTAAAATATTTTTGTGTGGAGATTTAAGCTTCTATTTCAACAGTTAATGCTATGCCAGAAAAATAGCATTTATAGGATTTAGAGCTGGAAAAGATAGTAGAAACCATATAGATCTAATACATCATTGGTGTTTTATTAATTCTAAGAGAGTTCTAAAATTATGAAGAATCTAGGGCACTCACCAAAGTATTATAGTACTAGAATCTGGGTTTCTTGACAATGCTGGAGTCTTTTAATAATTGCAAGAAGTAGATATGCTTGTGTTACAATTCTGGTTGGAGCATTTTTGAGGGAAAATGAAACTATTTAGCTTTTATTATTCTCTCTTCTCTTTCTCTTTTTTCTAAACTTCATAATCAATCTTTCTTCCACAAGTCTCCAATAAATAAATTATCTATTTTCAGTAAAGCTACATTTGATGTCAGGACTGCCTCACCAGCCAGTCACAGATGCCATTTATAGTAGTTTGTAATTTAATTCACCCCTTTATCAGTCAAGTTCAGCAGCTAATATTTGACAGACAGCGGTTACAAACCTGGATAGCTTTTGACATAGACCATTTACAGCCAGAATCCCAAATCAATGATTTTGAAACTGAATCTTGCTGCTAGTGTATTTTTCTTTGGTTGCATAGTGTTTTTAAAGAAATGAATTTGAATGCTTAATTAAGAACAGACTTACCAGTGTATCGTAGTTCCTACATAACCTATTACTTTTGTGTGACAACTGATCAATTATGTTATGGTTATGGAACTGAAGCCAACATGAATATTGCTTTGTGTTTATTTCATTTTGTAATCGGAGAGGAAGATGCACTGATGTTTTCTTCTCATAGAGACGCTAGTTGGAGAGGATGAAGGCAATCATCAAACTAATATTGCCACTGATGCTTCAGAAGTAAAGTCTTTGCACATGATTCCTAAAACCTCAAAAGCCGTAAAAACACTGCTAACTGTACATAGTATTGTGAAACATTTCATACCGTTAATTGCTAAATAGAAAGTGCCATATTGGCTTCAATGGTGGCTCAGATGGTAAAGAATTTGCCTACAATGCAGTAGACCCCTTGGGTTCGGAATATCCCCTGGAGAAGGAAATGGCAGTCCACCCCATTATTCTTGCCTGAAGAATTCCATGGACAGAGGATCCTGATGGGCTACTGTCCATGGGGTTGCAAAGAATGGGACATGACTGAACTACTTTACTCACTCACTCAAGTATTAAAGTGATTAATTAAGCTTGTTTCTAAATACAGTCTTACTAAAAGCTGCTATCTTTTATATCTTTTAAAAATGATTGATTATAGAATTTTTAAAAAGCCAAAGCATTAAGACAGTTAATTAGTACTTAGTGTGTATCTTTGAGTATTAGAATTAATGTTTTGTGATGATTTTAATTAGAAACACAGTAGTAATATTTTAGTTAACATTTCATGATATCAATGAAAACATTGCATTATATTTTCCCATGAATGCAATGGCAAACAGTAAATGGTAAAGATTTTGCCTATTAATTAAGTGTTATTAATGAAGTCTATAATATATGTATAAATCGTAGTTTCATTTAGCTTTGGAGAATGATTATATTTTACTGCAATGGTTAAAAGATCTAGACTTAGACTTACAAATAATGCTTTCTATGAGCTTTTCTATGAGAAATTTGGCATGAAAATTAAACATGGATTGAATAAAAGAGTAAATATTATTTTAAAAATTTTGCTTTAAATATGGTTTTTCTCCAAATGTATTAGATACATTTTCTCCAAATGTATTTGATCAAAATCAAAGAAATTAAAGTTTTTCTTTTCAACCAAAATTAACAACTAATGATTAATCTGAATCTGAATGAGAGTGACAAATTGGAATTTTATTTGCAAACAGTCAAAACTATGAACATTAATGCTGCATGACCTAAATATTATTCTACACTGACTAGGAAGATGTGGCCTTTGTTTAGGGTTTGTATAAATATATTATGATTGTTCATACAGTTTTATCAAAAAAAAGTTTTTTCATCTTAAAGTTATTAGATAATTTTAGTAATTATATTGGTAATAAGTTGTTCATCACTTTTGGTAATGTTATTCTCAGGACTTTTCAACATATATTTAATTTTATTTTATTATTTTAGTATTTGATAGTTTGCTTATCCTTTCAAAGTGTGAGATATACAAATATGCCATTTTATTTTTTCCAATGGAATAGACTTAAATTTTAATTTTCCTTTTCTTTAGAAAAAACACTCATATTGAGTATTTGATCTAAAACTATAGTTTGACTAATATTAATACAGCCATGGATTTTTTTTTGTGTGTGTGCATTTCAAAATTTATATTCTCCATTGACAACACTAGGAAAAAAAATCTGTCCCTCTGCCGGACTACTGTTAGTTTGATGATTATACTAATATTAACTGCTTCACTTGAGTAAGCAAAGAAGAAGTAAAATACCAGTCAGACCAGCTGTTAATTCACAGAGTGTTGTACTATGCTTATTAAAAATACCCAAAAGATGTACCTTTGTGGTTCAGTCTTTTGAATTAGAATCAGAATATTAATCATGCCTCAGGCCTAAATTAAACATTGGAAGGCCCCTTAAGAATTTTCACCAAATTTTCTTGGATTTTTCTTTATTGGGTCTTCCTGGACTCTGTTTAGCTCTGTAATTGCTTTGCTCCTTTGTTGATAGGTTAAAGCACAATGTGATTTTCCCTATGTCATAATATTTAAGAGGACAATTCAATGGTCTACCCCAAGTTGCAATGTGCAGCTGAGACACCGTTTTATAACAGAAATAGTGTTTACAATGTCAACTAAAGTATGAAGTAAGAACAATCATGTATCACGAAGTCCATAGTTATAAAAGGATCTGAATCATTACTATCTTCATATCATTTATATTCTGAAGGGGTTATCTTAAGTGACCCTGCCAAATGTGGTTGACCTCTTATATATAAGTATGCAAATGCAAGAAAAAATAAGGAAAAACCTATCAGGCGTGTTCAAAATATACAAAGTCTGATTTCAGAAATGGTCATTGTTGTAATGACTGTGTGCCTGATTACTTACATATGGAGACTGTTTCAAAAATAGAAGTTTGTGATTAATTTAGCATTTGTGCATGTATCTCAGGATTGTATCTTAAGTATACTATTTATTGATACTGGAGTGCAATTTGAAGCCCACACATGAGATCAAAAAAATGTGTTGACCTGAAATATTTTTTTAATGTCTAATACATCTCTACCACCTCAAATGGCAAAAGGATGAAATGGAAAAAAATATCAATTTGAGAGAGTATTGTTTTATTTTTATTGGAATATAATTGCTTTACAATATTATGTTAATTTCTGCTGTACAGTGAAGTATATCAGCTATATACATATGCATATCCTCTCCCTCAGAGGCTTGTCTCTCACACACTCCCCCATCTCACCCCTCTACATCATATAAGAGTACCAAGCTGTGCTTCCTGTGCTATAATCAATGATAGTAATAAAGTATCAATGTTCTTCATATATCACAACACTTCTTTTCCCACTTCTAAATGAAATTTATGATAAACTACTAATATCTAAATAAGAACTTTGTTGATTCTGAACTACTCAGGATTATTTTTGAAAAGAGAAAACATGTCTCAAAATTAATATTTGATTTATTAACACATTTGTTTGAAGCAACAGGCTCAAATTTTTAAAGGTTTGCTTAACAACATTTTGGCTAAACTGACACATGGACTTTATCTTGGTGTTGTTTGTATAACACAACAGAATAATAAATGCTGTTCAATGTGATTAAAATCAAGGGAAAATTTATCCATTCATAGTATTGTGAGACAAAATCCAAAATTTAGGGGTGATGTAGTAACAGTTTACCCATTAGTATGTTTGCTAGTTCCTATTAAAAGGAAATATGAATTCATTTGATCTGTTATAAGCACTTTCGGTAGCCAAGAATCACCTGGGGGAAAAAAAGCATGATAACCAAAAGAATGTATGTCTTTTGAAAAGAAGTGTGACCAGTGACTGGTGAGTACTTAGAGAATCTAACTTTGTAAGTATGAAACCAGTGGTGCTTTGCTGTGAAATAGTATTTCACTGATGCTCTGAACTGGACTGTGCCTGTCTCCTTCCCTTGTCTGTGAAAATGTTCTTAGCTGCTTGGGTGACAGACAAATGAATTATAATTTATTCATAGAAATGCATGAGTTATGAAATAATCCTACTTTTCAAAAAATCAAATTCAATTTCATCAAGTATTTCCATTAGACATCAAACTGTAACCAATAAAGAAAACAGCAACTGAAGGAAACTTTTGCAATGGCTCTCTTTGATAATCTTAGAAGTGAAAATTAGAATAAATCCAAAATATAAAATATTAAGTAAACTGAAGATCACAGTACATGATGCAGTGATCAAGACCATCCCCAAGAAAATAAAAGGCAAAATGTTTGTCTGAGGAGGCCTTACAAATAGCTGACAAAAGAAGAGATGCTAAAGGCAAAGGAGAAAAGGAAAGATATACCCATTTGAATGCAGAGTTCTAAAGAGTAGCAAGGAGAGATAAGAAAGCCTTCCTCAGTGATCAATGCAAAGAAATAGAGGAAAACAATAGAATGGGAAAGACTAGAGATCTCGTCAAGAAAATATGGGCACAATAAAGGACAGAAATTGTATGGACCTACCAGAAGAAGTAGATACTAAGAAGAGGTGGCAAGAATACACAGAAGAACTATACAAAAAAGATGTTAATGACCCAGATAACCACCATGGTGTGATCACTCACCTAGAGCCAGACATGCTGGGTTGTGAAGTCAAGTGGGCTTTAGGAAGCATCAGCTACAAACAAAGCTAGTGGAGATGATAGAATTCCAGTTGAGATATTTCAAATCATAAAAGATGATGCTGTGAAAGTGCTGCACTCAATATGCCAGCAAATTTGGAAAACTCAGCAGTGGCCACAGGACTGGAAAAGGTCAGTTTTCATTCCAATCCCAAAGAAAGGCAATGCCAAAGAATGCTCAAACTACCGCACAATTGCACTCATCTCACGTGCTAGCAAAGTAATGCTCAATTCTTCAAGCTAGGCTTCACAGTACGTGAACTGGGAACATTCAGATATTCAAGCTAGATTTAGAAAAGGCAGAGGAACCAGAGATCAAATTGCCAACATCTGTTGGATCATCGAAAAAGCAAGAGAGTTCCAGAGAAACATCTACTTCTGCTTTATGGACTTTGCCAAAGCCTTTGACTGTGTGGATCACAATAAACTGTGGAAAATTCTGAAAGAGATGGGAATACCAGACCACCTGACCTACCTCCTGAGAAATCTGTATGCAGGTCAAGAAGCAACAGTTAGGACCATACAGGGAACAACAGACTGGTTCCAAATTGGGAAAGGAGTACATCAAGGTTAAATTGTCACCCTGCTTGTTTAACTTATATGCAGAGTACATCATGGAAAATGCCAGGTTGGATGAAGCATGAACTGGAATCAATATTGTCAGGAGAAATATCAATAACCTCAGATATGCAGATGACACCACCCTTATGGCAGAAAGTGAAGAAGAACTTAAGAGCCTCTTGATGAAAGTGAAAGAAGAGAGTGAAAAAGTTGACTTAAAACTCAACATTGAGAAAACGAAGATCATGGCATCTTGACCCATCATTTCATGGCAAATAGATGGGGAAACAATTGAAACAATGAGAGACTATTTTGGGGGGCTCCAAAATCACTGCAGGTGGTAACTGCAGCCATGAAATTAAGAGACGCTTCCTCCTTGGAAGAAACGCTATGGCCAATGTAGACAGCATACTAAAAAGCAGAGACATTACTTTGCTGACACCGGTCCATCTAGTCAAGGCTATGGTTTTTCCAATAGTCATGTATGGATGTGAAAGTTGGACTATAAAGAAAGCTGAGTGCTGAAGAATTGATGCTTTTAAACTGTGGTGTTGGAGAAGACTCTTGACAGTCCCTTGGACAGCAAGGAGATCGAGCCAGTCAATTGTAAAGGATATCAGTCCTGAGTATTCATTGGAAGGACTGATGCTTAAACTGAAACTCCAGTACCTTGGTCACCTGATGCAAATAGATGACTCATTGGAAAAGCCCCCAAATCTGGGAAAGATTGAAGGCAGGAGGAGAAGGGGACAACAGAGGATAAGATGGTTGGATCGCATCACTGACTTGATGGACTTGAGTTTGAGTAAGCTCCATGAGTTGGTGATGGACAGGGAAGCCTGTCATGCTGCAGTCCATGGGGTCACAAAGAGTTGGACACGACTGAGCTACTGAACTGAAACTAAAGATTGATGCGATCTATGAGTTTATGACCTGTTCTATTCCTTCAAACTCTCATGATTTAGTATTTTTTTGAAGAGGAACTGTTAGAATAATTCTTTAAAATTCAACTTGAACCGTTATAACTATTTTAGCAATTTTGTTTTGTGTACCCACGATTTTTTGTTTGTATACTTTAAAGCACATCCCAAATAGCATATCATTTCACCCACAAATACTCAAGTATCTATTATTAATAAAGATACCCTGGTATTATAAAGAATAAAGAATACCCTGGTATTTTTGTTGTAGTATTTTTTAAACATTTTAGCCATTTTAAAAATTGAATCATACCCAGAGTTCATTAACTTATGGGGTTTCCCTCATAACTCAGTCAGTAAAGAATCTGCCTGCAATACAGGAGACCTGGGTTCAATCCCTGGGTTGGAAAGTTTCCCATGGAGAAGGAAATGGCAATCCACTCCAGTATTTATAATGCTTTGTTAGTTTCGGGTATATAGCAAAGTGATTCAGTCAATTCTTTTTCTAGAGTTTTTTTTTCATTGTAAGTTATTATGAGATATTTAATTATTTCCCTGTTGTATACAGTAGGTCCTTGTTGTTTATCTGTTTTATATATAGTAGCATGCATATTTTAATCCCAAATTCCTAACTGGTTTTCCCCCTTTATCCCTGCTATCTCCTTTGGTAATATCTTTCTTCTATGTATGTGTGTCTATTTCTGTTTTGTAAATAATTTCATTCCTATCATTTTTTTTAGATTCCACATATGAGTGATATTACGTTATTTGTCTTTGTCTGACCTACTTAACTTAGTATGATAATCTCTGGGTCCATTCATGTTGCTGCAAATGACAATATCTTCTTTTTTTTTTAGTTACTGATTAACATTTTATTGTATATATAAATATACCTTGTATATCTATTCATGTATATATTATATGAATGAATATTGTCTATATATATGCAAGAAATATATATATACATATACACATACACACATATATATAAAAATATAGCTGAATCATTTTGCTATATACCTGGAACTAACAAAACATTATAAATGAACTATATTTTAATTTTAAAAATGGCTAAATATTAAAAAATACTGTACTATACATATATATATATATATATATATGAAACCTCTTTTTTATCCACTCATCATTCATCATCTGTTAACGGATATTTAGTTTGCTTTCATGTCTTGGCTATTGTAAATAGTGCTGCTATGAAAATCGAGCTGAATGTACCTTTTCAAATTATAGCTTTCTCTGGATGTATATCCAGAAGTGAGATTGTAGAATCACTTGCTAATTCTACTTTTACTTTTTAAGGAACTTCTCTACATTTCTTCACAATGGTTACACCAATTTGCATTGCCACCAACAGTGTAGGAGGATTCCTTTTTCTCCATACTCTCTCCAGCATTTATTATTTGTAGACTTTTTAATGATGGCCATTCACTAGGATTTATGTTAATTGTGTTAATGAACATCAGTAACTATGTTAATGCATTTCATGTCAGCTGATGATCATTGACAAGATCATTACTTTTTAAGTTGAAAAATGGTGATTTTTTTTCTAATTCTGTCATTCCATCTCAATTTACTGGCTACAGTTTATTGATATAAAATAAAGTTCACCTCAAAAATATTGAGTTACCCTGATGTAGAGTTTGGATAGGAAAAGCAAGAAAAATGGTTGATCTTTTTAACTTCATTTAATATTTTTTAGAGTAACAAGACGATGACCTAGCAATCTCCATTTGTAACAAACAACTAGTCTAAACATCATGGTAAATTCTTTTATTTTTATGTACTTATATTTTAAACCAAGTTGAGGAGCAAATTATCATTTTAACCTAGAGCAAGTCGCTTTGATTTGACTTTGGATTCTTTTGATATGATGCCCTAGTCTTCCTTACTTGTCATTCCAAGTCATCTCTGGTTCATCCTGTACTTGCCCTCGCCAGGCCTGAAAGAAGCCACTTCTTTAAGGAACTCTGGTTCTCTATGCAACTAAAATATCTAGTGGCCATAATCTGAGCTCTGGGGATTTTCTCAGTGCCCTTTGCAGTTAGGTTCATACTATCTGTGTGTGTGTGAGTGTGTGTGTGCGCGCTCAATCGCTAAGTCGTGTCCGACTTTGTAACCCTATAGACAGTAGACTGCCAGGCTCCTCTGTCCATGGGATTCCCAGGCAAAGAATACTGGAGGGGGTTACCATTTCCTCCTCTGGAGGACCTTCCCGACCCAGAGAACAAACTCGCATCTCCTGTGTGTCTTGCGTTGGCAAGTGGATTTTTTACCCCTGAGCCACCTGGGAAGCCCCCAGCCTTTTTTAGAGCTTGAAGTTAAAATATATATTATGAGTTCTTGTATTTTCTAATTAAATTTAAAATGGTGGTGTTTTAATAATCTGTTTTGATACTATACATATATTTCTCATTCCTTATATTGAACACCTTGATATTTTCTAATTATTTAAAATTTTAAAATTCATTTATTTAATCCATCTATATAATATTTTCATTTTAACAGTGCTAATATAGCTGCTAATATTAAGACTACTGACTGCAGTCAAAATTTCTTTGAAGTCATTTTGATTTTGACTTTGAATATTATCTCACTAGGTGTTTATAGTCAAAATACTTTTAATTAAAAGTAGTTTGACATGTGCTTTCCTTCTGATGTTTATGCAACCAATTTATGTATAGTTAGTTTTTTCAGTTTTTTTTTTATTTTTTTCAGTTTGTTCTACAATTTTAGGGATGGTGTTCTTGTCTTTTTTTGAGATTAAAAAAAATTGTGTTAAATATATTATGGTTTCAAATTTAAAAACAAGTACATTAGGAGAAGACTAACTTTTAAATTCACCCTGCATCTTCTTTCCTCCCTCTCTTTATAAGTAATCATGTCATTTGTGTTCTATTGTCCAGGAATTAATAGGAAAACATTGATGAAATTAAATATACTGGTGAAGAATCTCCCTATAGTAACTATACAAGAAATGTTACTGATAAAGAAGTAAAGTTAGATATCATCAGTCTAAAACCTGTACTAACAACATGACAAGCTACATTTCTCAAGTGCTGTGTGTTAGTCACTCAGTTGTGTCCAACTCTTTGTGACCACATGGACTATAGCCTACCAGTCTCCTCTGTCCATGGAATTCTCCAGGCAAAACTACTGGAATGGGCAGCCATTCCCTTCTCCAGGGGATCTCCCCAAATCAGGGATTAAATCTGGGTCTCCTGCATTGCAGGCAGATTCCTTACTGTCTAAGTCACCCAGGAAGCCCATTTCTCAAGGTAGCAGGCAAATTGGAAAAAAAAAGTAATAAACCAAAAATAAAATCACAAGGCATCTGCAGTGCCCCCACAAGGCAGAGAACAATAGTGAATCTGAATTTCTGTGTAGAGACCAGGTAAAGGGGGATATTCAAGAGTAGCAGAGGTAAACTCTGGATGGCAGGTACAGTTCAGATTTGGCTCTGTTTGATTGAAATAGAACACTATAGATATCAGGTCTTTTAAAATATCTTTGGAATGGCTAACACAGGAGGTGCATTTATAGCTCTTTAAAAGAACAACAATATTTGTTGTCCGTGGCCAGATATAAATTCAGGTAGTCTCCCTAGGCATCCACCACTCAGCCACAGTAGATTTCTGACCTGACCTAGAGAAGCCACTTTTGTCAGAGAAAGATAGATCCTTCGCGCCCATGGGCCAAAGTTCTATGATAAATGAAAGAAAATATTTCATTGTAGAATTGTATTCTATTTTTTGATGTGGTTGTATTTCATATTGCATTTATAAAGAAATCAAGATGAAAGCAAAATAAAACTGTTAGATAAATTGCTTAGATTAAATCATACTGGAGAGAAAATCTGCCAATATTCTAGTGAGTGGGACTTATCGAGGACCTGATTATTTATATTTGAGTTTAATTTCCATAGTTGTTGAGACAAGACTCATCTTTTTTGAAAATATATAAGAATATATTTGGGGAGAGAAGATTAAAACCTGTGGGCTATCATTTGAAAAGCATTTTTATTAATGCCCTGCAAAATTATTTTGAGTAATATGTACCTTATTCTTCTATTGTTAGAAAATAGTGTTCCAATGTAATCTGCTCAATTTTAACCATAGTTTCACTTTTTTCTTAGGAAATACTTGGCACATTCTATATCTTGTTAATCAAGCTACTGTTTTATACCCATGTCTCCCAAACTTTAGCATTCACAAAAATCAAGGAGGAGCTGTGCTAAATGGACATTCTGTTTCAGTTTTCTAGAGAGGGACTTTTTTATCATCATTTATTTGTTTTCTTTTTTTGTTTGTTTGTTTTTCTTCCCCATCTGGAACCCCACTCACAAGCTCTTGGAGAGGCCAGTATTGCTGTTCTCTGGACCAAATATTATGCAAAACTCTATATGCTTATTGTGATTCTTCACTATATTATGTGATAAAAATATTTCCAATTTCATACGAGTCTTATTTTTATAGAGTGCTTTCATTAGATAGATAGAATGGAACTAAAAACAAATTCATTAAATATCTCTACATGAAAGTTTATTTCTGAAATAATATTAAAACATCATGCTAAAAATAAAAATGTTTTAGGTTAGAATCTTGTAAACATTGATTTTATGTGATGATTCCAGAGCTGTATAAAGGATTTATGGTTAGTATTTTTGTCATAGATGCTCTAGTTTCTTTTTTAGTGGATATTTTTACGTAGTTTATGAGATTAGAAAACCGAAAAGTTCTTACTGGCAATTTCTCTGTCATTTATTTGAATGATGAGATAGCTTCTGGCAATAGTGATTTTAGAGTGTGATTTAAAAGTATACACACACACAGATACATACATGCACACCCTGCATCCTTCATTCAAAATCCAATATTCACATGTAAAACTGAGAAGGATGAACCTAGTTTAAATCTGCAATCAGCACCTATTTGACCTGCTGAGAATTGGCAGTATTTTGAACCACTATGTGGCTTGTTTCCTAATGTACAGTAAATGTCTATTAAAAGGAAGGTGTGTGTGATTTTTGACTTTAGCAAGAAGGACAAAACAGGAACATAATGAACTGCAAATTTTAGTGTATTTATGAGTATTTATAGCTCACTGTAAGGATTTACTGTGTTTTTCAATATTTCCTCCAAACTTGGCTCAGGCAGTAGGTTCACTATGTTTGACCTTCTGGCTAGAACAGCTACTTCAGGTCCACGTTAACCCCCAAATGTTTTACTTTGTGGAGAGACTTGCAGCATAAGGGAGGCTGGAATGATTCCTAATACAACACGCAGCTGGTGTGACTTTTAGGAAGTCCCTTTCTTTTTTATTTCAGTTTTAGTTTCTTTTTTAAAGATAGAATTAATGATTACCTTTATTAGAAATAACATTAATTTGAAAAATGCAGCCTCCATAGTCTTTCCAACGCACATTATCATTTGTCCTTACGGGAGCTTTTGAATGTGAAAATCCCTCTGAATGTAAAGGGATAAGTAACCATACTGCTGTCTGTCTACTCTTGGGACTATTTACAAATTGCAGAAATTTGAAGCTCTGGGCCTATTTGACTTGAGCCAGTTGGGGCTTGATTGCCCAAGTTAACTGTGTTAGATTAGTACAAAGAAGAGAAAATGGTGTTGATCAACAATAACACCTCTGCCACTTTGATTGGGCCTAGTACTTCCTGTGAGATGTGTCTCTGTTCTTCTAGCTTGTTTATCTTCATGCCGGTTCAACATGGTCACAGTGGGATAAGGGGGTAAACTGTGCAAGGGCCTTCTCAGCAGTAGCAGGTCCTGGGGGCCCACCGGTGTGCAGAGGCCTGCTGGGAAAGGTGTCGGCACCGGTTTAGTCTAGGGACCATGGCGGTCATTCATAGAGCTCCTACCTGATGGCAGTGCTCAGGGGGAGGCATGAACATTGAAGCAAGTACTCTTATTTTCATGCAACAGAATAAAAAATGTTTACAATTGTGTTATCCAGATTAAGTATTTAAGGCCTCTTTTTTTTCTCCTTTCACCATATTTTCCTTAATCACCTCATTAATTTCCAGTTTCGCTTAAAATAGCCAGTGGACTGGAACTGCATGGCTCATTTATTCTACTTCACTTTATTTACTTTTTCAGTGTAAAATGGATAAAATCAATTAATAAATTTAAGCCCATTTACTGTAATTTGGAGAGCTGCTAAATAATGTATCTTCCTTTCTTTGCTAAAGTGCTGCAACGTAATTCATTTGTGAGAGTAAGGCCACCTCTTTCTTGAAGTGCTTTTAAGAAAATGGAAGATAGTTATCATTTTGAGGTTTAAGTTCAGTTCTGCCTGGACCCAAGGATATAGGCTACATAGGGACAGAGACTCTATCACGTGCAAACAAAGAAATGCTTCATCACTGGCTTGTGATACTTGGATGAAAAGTGTAATTAATCAGTATTCTGATTCTCCCCCACCTGGGTGTAATGGTAGCTCTATTTCTAAACATGTTATTTCCTAATGATATGTTCATTTTTTTAAAAACTAAATACTGTAGAAAGAATGGCAAAACCACCCTCCAACACCCATTTGGAAAGCATTATGACTGAAAATACCGCACTCACACGCAGGCACAATCTCTGATATTGCCAAGTATGTTAGATTGAGTAAAGTTATGTCTGGTGGGAAGGGTGGATAAGATCTGGATTAAGTTAGAGAGGGCAAAGGGATATGTTAATTTTGCCCAGGAAAGGGAAAAGGAGAGCATTTTAAAATGGTCTGGAGAAGAAGATCTTTAGATCTGCCTGAATCCAGGTAAAATTCTGACTATGTTAATCTGCCAATGTAGGCACAGATTGTTTTCCTGGTTACCAATAAAGGACTCAAGTTTTCAGGAGCACAGATCCTTCAGTATCTGGTAGTGATGAGAATGCATACAAGGGTGTTGAGGGTACGCAGGGGAATAGGAAATGTGTGTAGACCAATGTCTGGGACAGTCTGTGACCATAAACATTAGATGTAATTGAGGTACACACACACACACACACACACACACACACACATACACACACGCATACACACCATGAGACATACATGTTTATGTCAATCATTTATGGAAGGAATGAAAAACAAGGCCATGAAAAACCTGGACACAACTTTCCTAAGGCTAAAAATATTTTTTCTCTTTGCTTCTTTTACTTAAGTAGTTATTTGCTCATTGTGGGAAAGTAAAGGGCTCTTTTTTGTCATGCATAGATGTATTACAACTTTATTCTTCATAGTGTGTGAATTTAAAAGGGTGGGATTTTTTTAGGTGCATATCTACATTTTTTATTTCTATATCTTCACTAAGGAATCTAATAGCATAAACATAAGTGTTGTTACAAATATCTAGTGAAAAATAGTTTAAAGTTTCTCTTTAAAAATCCGTGTTAATGACCTGATAATGCTTTGTTATGGCTTTGTGGAAATGTGTGAAGTGTTCTGACAGTATGTCAACAAAGTGTCAAATACAGTGAGAGAGAGGCTAAGAATTGGAATCTTAGCGTCAGGAAGTGTTAAAGCTAGAAGGGACCTTAGACCTCCTTCATGTTGGAAGTGATGGGGCTGAAGCCCAGGAGGATTAAGTGATTTGTTCAAGGTCACACATAGAGCAAGCAAGGCCCAAGGAGTAAGACCTGGGTCCCCTGGCTCCCAGTCCTGTAGCCTGTTAGGTTTGCAATTTTGCTCTTGACTATACTCATTCCTTTGTTTTTCACAAAATGAAACACAGACTTTAGAAATAAAGGAGTCAGTTGTTTTTGGAATCTGAGTCATTTTAAAGGTCACTCCATCTCTCATTAGTCAGAAGACATAGCTATCTACCCCCAATCATTTATTTAAGCATTTATTCCACATGCAAGTTTTGGAGATATTAATTTCTCTGACAATGCAAAGCAGTAGTTGTTTTGAATAATATAGTCATCTCTCACCTTAAATCTATTTTTCATTGAAGGAAACAATTTTTCTTTCCTTTTTTTGTATTCTTGCTTTTTGATAAATATGTCTTTTCTTTTTACTGCACTATATCCTGACAGCCAAAGAAGAAGAATTATTATCACGAATACAAATACACATTCATACAAACACATCATACATGGAGCCCTTGATAGATATCAGAGGACTTTTGTATATAAATTCTTGCTATAATTGATAACTAGTTACTCGAATATTCTCAAAAGCCCATTTTATAGATGAGAAAATAGAGTCAGGGTGTTGAGATTTTTCAAAGTAAAGGTGGAACTACATTGTTTATCTTTTAAATATATTCCTTTTCAATACATATAAACATAATGGATCATATATCATTAATGGATAATTAAGGTAAAAGAGGACTTCCCTTGTGGCTCAGCTGGTAAAGAATCTGCCTGCAACATGGACGACCTGGGTTCAATCCTTGGGTTGGGAAGATCCCCTGGAGAAGGGAAAGGCTATCCGCTCCAATATTCTGACCTGGAGAATTCCATGGACTGTATAATACATGGGGTCGCTGAAAGACAGGACACTGAAAGATGAACTCCGCAGGTTGGTAGGTGCCCAATATGCTACTGGAGATCAGTGGAGAAATAACTCCAGAAAGAATGAAGAGACAGAGCCAAAGCAAAAACAATACCCAGTTGTGGATATGACTGGTGATGGATGTAAAGTCCAATGCTGTAAAGAGCAATATTGCTTAGGAACCAGGAATGTTAGGTCCGTGAATCAAAGCAAATTGGAAGTAGTCAAACAGGAGATAGCAAGAGTGAACGTTGACATTTTAGGAATCAGTGAACTAAAATGGACTGGAGTGGGTGAATTTAACTCAGATGACCATTATAGCTACTACTGTGGGCAGGAATCCCTTAGAAGAAATGGAGTAGCCATCATAGTCAACAAAAGAGTCCGAAAGGCAGTACTTGGATGCAATCTCAAAAACGACAGAATGATCTCTGTTCTTTTCCAAGGCAAGCCATTCAATATCACAATAATCCAAGCCTATGCCCCAACCTGTAATGCTGAAGAAGCTGAACTTAAATGGTTCTATGAAGACCTACAAGACCTTCTAGAACTAACACCCAAAAAAGATGTCCTTTTCATTATAGGGGACTGGAATGCAAAAGTAGAGGGTCAAGAAATACCTGGCTGCTGCTGCTGCTGCTGCTAAGTCGCTTCAGTCGTGTCTGACTCTGTGCGACCCCAGAGACGGCAGCCTACCGGACTCCTCCGTCCCTGGCATTCTCCAGGCAAGAACACTGGAGTGGGTTGCCATTTCCTTCTCCAATACATTTAAGTGAAAAGTGAAAGTGAAGTTGCTCAGTTGTGTCTGATTCTTCGCGAGCCCATGGACTGAAGCCTACCAGGCTCCTCCGTGCAGTAACAGGAAAATTTGGCCTTGGAGTACAGAATGAAGCAGGGCAAAGGCTAACAGAGTTGTGCCAAAAGAACACACTGGTCATAGCAAACACCCTCTTCCAACAACACAAGAGAAGACTCTACATGTACTGAAATCAAATTGATTATATTCTTTGCAGCCAAAGATGGAGAAGCTCTATACAGTCAGCAAAAAAAAGACCAGGAACTGACTGTGGCTCAGATCATGAACTCATTGCCAAATTCAGACATAAATTGAAGAAAGTAAGGAAAACCACTAGACCATTCAGGTATGACCTAAATCAAATCCCTTATGATTATACAGTGGAAGTGACAAATAGATTCAAGGGACTAGATCTGATAGACAGAGTGCCTGAACTGAACTGAACTGAAGCAACAGTAGACATGTGGCTTATCAACTCCTCCTGGTCAGAGGCTTTCGCTGAAGCGGAAGAGAATACAATGCTGCCTGGATAGTGCTGACCCCTACCTTAGCTCCTGCCACCCTCTCAGTAGTGTCAACAGATTTTGAGAATGTACCCAGAGTTGGACATGCCCTAGAGACTAAACAACAACACATACATATAAAATGCCAAGAATGAAATTTAGCTTATGGGTTCAAGGTTTTATCTTATAATCTCTTAGTTTCAACATCCATATATCAACCAAATTAGGTAACCATTTGAACTAACATGCTCAACTGAGTATGTTTACCACTGAGTAATTACATTAAGCACAAATTTATCTTAAAGATGTATAAATTGTTTTCATTGCTTTTCACTGAAATATGTAGCTACTTTGATGGCATTTAATGAAGGCTCAGAAACTGTAACTGTGTCTTCATGAAGGTATATGTTTGTATATTTATAATAATTGTTGAATTGTTTTGCTTTCATATTTAGATTGTTTATAAATATATCTGCTTTGTTGTTGTTGTTTAGTTGCTAAGTTGTGTCCAACTTTTTTGCAATCCCATGAACTGTATATGTCAGGCTCCTCTGTCCATGAGATTTCTCAGACAAGAACACTGGAGTAGGTTGCCATTTTCTTTTCCAGGGGATCTTCCCAACCCAAGGATTGAACCTGTGTCTCCTGCAGTGCAGGCTGATTATCACTGAGTCACGTGGGAAGCCCTATATCTCTGCTTTAAGAAACACAATAACATAAAATATTAATGGCCAAAGTATTCCAGTTTTAGCTTCAGCATCAGTCCTTCCAATGAATATTCAGGACTGATTTCCTTTAGGATGGACTGGTTGGATCTCCTTGCAATCCAAGGATCTCTCAAGAGTCTTCTCCAACACCACAGTTCAAAGCATCAATTCTTCTGCGCTCAGCTTTCTGTATAGTCCAACTTTCACATCCATACACAACTACTGGAAAAACCATAGGTCCAAACCTATATGGACCTTTCTTTGCAAAGTAATATCTCTGCTTTTTAATATGCTGTCTAGGTTGGTCACAACTTTTCTTCCAAGGAGTAAGTGTCTTTTAATTTCATGGCTGCATCAACATCTGCAGTGATTTTGGAGCCCCAAAAAATAAAGTCTGCCACTGTTTCCACTGTTTCCCCATCTATTTGCCATGAAGGGATTGGACTAGATGTCATGATCTTAGTTTTCCAAATGTTGAGTCTTAAGCCAACTCTTTTACTCTCCTCATTCACTTTCATCAAGAGCCTCTTTAGTTGTTCTTTGCTTTCTGTCATAAGTGTAGTATCATCTGCACATCTGAGGTTATTCATATTTCTCCCAGCAATCATGATTCCAGCTTGTGCTTCATCCAGCCCAGCGTTTCTCAGGATGTACTCTGCATATAAGTTAACTAAGCAGGGTGACAATATACAGCCTTGACGTTCTCCTTTCCTAATTTGGAACCAGTCTGTTGTCCCATCTCCAGTTCTAACTGTTGCTTCTTGACCTGCATACAGATTTCTCAAGAAGCAGATCAGGTAGTCTGGTATTTTCATCTCTTGAAGAATTTTCCACAGTTTGTTGTGACCCACACAGTCAAAGGCTTTGGCATAGTCAATAAAGCAGAAGTAGATGTTTTTTTCTGGAATTCTCTTGCTTCTTCAATTATCCAACAGATGTTGGCAATTTGATCTCTGGTTCCTCTGCCTTTTCTAAAACCAGCTTGAACATCTGGAAGTTCATGGTTCACGTGCTGTTGACGCCTGGCTTGGAGGATTTTGAGCATTATTTTCCTAGCATATGAGATGAGTGCAATTGTGTGGTTGTCTGAGCATTCCTTGGCATTGCCTTTCTTTGGAATTGGAATGAAAACTGACTGTTTCCAGTCCTGAGGCCACTGCTGAGTTTTCCAAATTTGCTGACATATTGAGTGCAGCACTTTCACAACATCATCTTTTAGGATTTGAAATAGCTCAGTTGGAATTTCATCACCTCCACTAGCTTTGTTTGTAGTGATGATTCCTTGGGCCTACTTGGCTTCACATTCCAGGATGTCTGGTTCTAGGTGAGTGTTTATACCAATTGATTATCTGGGTCATGAAGATCTTTTTTGTACTGCTCTTCTGTGTATTCTTGCTACCTCTTAATATCTTCTGCTTCTGTTAGGTCCCTACCATTTCTGTCCTTAATCGAGCCCATCTTTGCATGAAATGTTCCCTTAGTATCTCTAATTTTCTTGAAGATATTTCTAGTCTTTCCCATTCTGTTGTTTTCCTCTATTTCTTTGCATTGATCACTGAGGAAGGCATCTCTCCTTTCTATTCTTTGGAACTCTGCATTCAAATGGGATATCTTTCCTTTTCTCCTTTGCCTTTCCCTTCTCTTCTTTTCTGGAGAAGGCAATGGCACCCCACTCCAGTACTCTTGCCTGGAAAATCCCATGGACGGAGGAGCCTGGTAGGCTACAGTCCATGGGGTCGCTAAGAGTCGGACACGACTGAGCGACTTCACTTTCACTTTTCCCTTTCATGCACTGGAGAAGGAAATAGCAACCCACTCCAGTATTCTTGCCTGGAGAATCCCAGGGACGGCGGAGCCTGGTGGGCTGCTGTCTATGGGGTCGCACAGAGTCAGACACGACTGAAGCGACTTAGCAGCAGCAGCAGCAGCAGCAGTCTCTTCTTTTCACAGCTATTTGCAAGGCCTCCTCAGACAGCCATTTTTCATTTTTGGATTTCTTTTTCTTGGGGATGGTCTTGATCACTGCCTCCTGTACAGTGTCACAAACCTCTGTCCATAGTTCTTCAGGTGCTCTGTCTATCAGATCTAGTTCCTTGAATCTATTTCTCACTTCCACTGTATAATGATAAGGGATTTGATTTAGGTCATACCTGAGTGGTCTAGTGGTTTTCCCTACTTTCTTCAATTTAAGTCTGAATTTGGCAAGAAGGAGTTCATGATCTGAGCCACAGTCAGCTCCCAGTCTTGTTTTTGCTGACTGTATAGAGCTTCTCCATCTTTGGCTGCAAAGAATGTAATCAATCTGATTTCAGTACATGTAGAGTCTTCTCTTGTGTTGTTGGAAGAGGGTGTTTGCTATGACCAGTGTGTTCTCTTGGCGGAACTCTGTTAGCCTTTGTCCTGCTTCATTTTGTACTCCAAGACCAAATTTACCTGTTACTCCAGGTATTTCTTGACCCTCTGCTTTTGCATTCCAGTCCCCAACAATGAAAAGGACATCTTTTTTGGGTGTTAGTTCTAAAAGGTCTTGTAGGTCTTCTTCAGCTTCTTCAGCATTACTGGTTGAGGCATAGGCTTGGATTACTGTGATATTGAATGGCTTGTCTTGTAAATGAACAGAGATCATTCTGTCGTTTTTGACACTGCATCCAAGTACTGCCTTTTGGACTCTTTTGTTGACTATGATGGCTACTCCATTTCTTCTAAGGGATTCCTGCCCACAGTAGTAGCTATAATGGTCATCTGAGTTAAATTCACCCACTCCAGTCCATTTTAGTTCACTGACTCCTAAAATGTCAACGTTCGCTCTTGCCATCTCCTATTTGACCTCTTCCAATTTGCTTTGATTCACGGACCTAACATTCCTGGTTCCTAAGCAATATTGCTCTTTACAGCACTGGACTTTACATCCATCACCAGTCACATCCACAACTGGGTGTTTTTTTTGCTTTGGCTCTGTCTCTTCATTCTTTCTATCGTTGCTTAATACAATGAAAATCCATTGGATTTGTTTCCTGCCTCTGCTGTAACATGTGAAAAACCAATTTGGTATCTAAAAGCAATAGCAATTTGTTCTTTCAATAGTTCTGGAGACCAGAAATCTGAAATCATTTCAATTAGTCATAACCAAGGTGTTTGCAGGGCCACATGTCTTCTGAGGCTCTAGGGGGATTCAGCTCCTTGATTTCCAGTTTTTGGTGGCTGTTGGCATTTCTTGATTTGTAGTCACATCACTCCAATCTCTGCCACCATGGTCGAGTTGTCTCCTCCTCTTCTGTATCTTATGTCCTTCTCAATCTCCTATCTAAGGGCATTGGTGATAGCATTTAGAATCCAGCTAGATAATCCAGGACAGTCTCCTCATTTCAAGATCCTCAATTTAATTTCATCTGCCAAATGTTACCATATGATGTAAGGGTCAAGGTACCATGGATTAAGGCAGGGACTTATCTTTGGAGCCATTATCAGCTGACTCTATCTCTCCTTTCATCTCTCAGCAATGTGTGCAATGAATGTTTCACCTGTGTACCGGATAAAATGACTTCTAATTGCTTGTTGTTGTTCAGTTGCTAAGCCATGTCTGACTCTTTGCAACCCCATGGACTACAGCATGCCAGACTTCTCAGTCCTTCCCCATCTCTCAGAACTTGCTCAAACCCATGTCCTTTAAGTCAGTGATGCCATCCAACCATCTCATACACTGTTGCCCCCTTCTTCTCCTATCCTCAATCTTTCCCAGCATCAGAGTCATCTGGAATAAGTAGGCCCTTTGCCTCAGGTGACCAAAGTATTGAAGTTTCGGCTTCAGCAACCATCCTTCCAAAGAAAATTCAGTGTTGATTTCCTTTAGGATTGACGGGTTTGATCTCCTTTCTGTCCAAGGGGTCTTCTAATTGCTTAAGAGTTTGTAATACAGATTTTAAAATTCACACACCAGGGCAGTATCTTAATAATAGTGGCAAGAAGATGGGAAACGAGATAAAGTCCACTTTGTCATAGATTAGGTGACCATAGGTGCTTTCAGAATATAGATGTAGAAAATGGACCTGCAGACATGACGGAGGTAGTGGTGGTGGTGATGGTGCGTGAATTGGGAGATTGCAATTGGTGTATGTGCACTGTGATATGTAAAACAGATAGCTAGTGAGAACCTGCTCTGTAGCACAGGGATACAGTTCAGTGCTCTGTGGTGACCTAGATGAATGTGATGGGGGAAGGTGGGATTCACTATTCGTTCATATACCTCATTCATTTCATTGTACAGCCAAAACTAATAAACATTATAAAACAACTATCCCTAATTAAAAAAGAAAGGAGAAAGAGAAAGCCCAGTTGCTATTTAAGACCAAAGGACTTGTTTTAAACTTAAATGTAGTGTTTAATATTTAAATTTAATGTAAATATCTTGTGACAATTAGAAGAGATCAAATCTTTTTTGAATCCAAATTTTAAGTTATTTTCTATTGCTCTGGTGGTGACTGTTATATGCTTTTGCACCCACTGCCTCCTATGCTTAGAAAGACCTTTCTTTTCACCTACCTATTTTTTTTCTTCTTGTCTTTTTTGTCTCAATTCAAACATTAAGGTAGAAAATAGGAAGCTGTATCATATAATCTTGATAAATTTTAGATTGCTCAAATCACTACTAGGGATTTTAATTATTTGTTGCTTATTTTATTGTCTACCTCTCCAATCTCCCCATGGAACACTAGCTTTATAAAAGTTGAGATATTTTCTATAAAATCCCAGCCCCTAGAACTGCATCTAGCATTAACAGATTTCAATGACTGCTGCTCATTAATTTAGAAGTCTTAAGGATTTTGTTCAAATGCTACACTCTCCACGAATGCTTCCCTGAACCAACTTCCTGGGAAAGTTTTCCTTCTTCAATGAACCAATATTACACATATGTGTGTGCTTAGTCACTCAGTCAGGTCTAACTGTTTGTCATACCATGGACGCTTGTGCATAAAACCAGCATTGATCATGTTGCATTAATTAATTAATTTGTTCATATAGCTATCTTTTAAGAAAATTGTAAGTTCCTTGAAAGCCAGGATTTTATCTTAGCTCTATTCATATCTATAAAATCACATCCATACTAGTTTCTGGAACATAAAAGTCCCTCAATGAATATTATAGCACCCTATTATTTAATCAAACACTGATCTCAGTGTAGCTGTGAAGCTATTTAGTAGATGTGATTAACATCTCTAATTAGTTGACCTTGTATAAAGGAGATTGCCCTCTATAGTATGGGTGGGGCTCATCTTATCAGCTAGAAAACCTTGAAATGAAGACAGACTTGTCAGAGAAGAAATTCTGCTTCAAGATTCTGAAGTATTAATTACTCAGTCGTGGCTGACCTTTGTGACTCCATGAACTGTAGCCCACAAGTCTCCTCTGTCCATGGAATTCTCCAGGCAAGAATATTGGAGTGGGTAGCCATTTTCCTTCTCAACCCAGGGATTGAACCCTGGTCTCCTGCATTGCAGGTGGATTCTTAATCTTCTGAGCCACCAGGGACGCCTACCATTAACCCATGCCTGAGTTTTCAACCTGTGGGCTTCACCATACAAATCCCATCCCATCCTTCTCTATGCCTCTCCCTCTTCCTTCCTGGAGAACTCTGATAGGCCAGCTGTCTTTTCATTTAAGCCCAATTTAAGGCAGTGGTGAGAGTTTAACCATATCTCACCAGATTAAGCTTGAGAAGTAATGGCAGTGAAGAATTAAAATTAAAATAAAAAAAAAACCTGAAAAATTGAACAAAGAGCTAAATTATGACTCAGAACAGTAAAATATGTTTTGAAATTATAAACAAAAAATGAAAAGTTGAATCACATTCAATAATATTTACTTCAGGTAGGACAGACAATTTTTGAAGATATTTATTTATAAAGACTTGAAAAAATATACCAACATGTCAATGTGTTTGTGTTACACCAGAAGAAAAAAAGGATGATGTCTTAATAGTTATTTGAGTTAGTTCACAATCGTGAAGTTGTAACTTCTGAGCAAGAGAAGTTGGAAAAGCGTTTTTACTTTCCCCTTGTTGTTGTTCAGTCACCAAGTTGTGCCCAACTCTTTGTGACCCCAGAGACTGCAGCATGACAGGTTTCCCTGTCCTTCGTTGTCTCCTGGAGTTTGCTCAAACTCATGCCCATTTTTTCCCTTAGACCGTCGCATCTGCTTGGGAAACTAGGCTATGTCCACTAGAAATATTTCCTTTGAGATTTTCTCTACTATTGACTGAGCAATCAAACTCTTTATGAGGCTGCATCTCAAAACCCTAGCCATTGTGGCTCCTCCTGAGGCAGGGGTGAAGATAGGAACTGGTCACTCTCAGTTCTCACTTTTGCAAGCCTACCCCATCCTAAAAGCCAATCCCATCCTTCCTTTCCAGACTCAGAATGTAAAATTCCATCTATAGCGGATACGGCTATGTAAAAACATTGCTATCTTGAACTTAACAAAGATACAAAAAACACATACCATGTGTATTGATATTATGAAATGTATCTTTCTTGTTTTTTGATTTCTTGTGTTTTGCATGTTTTGTGCAATAAAATAAGACTACAAAGAGAAAGTTATGGCTGCTGACATCTCTAACGAATTTTGGTATACAAATGAAAAATGATTCAAGTAGGGTAGGTTTGATCAAATTTGACTTATTAGGTAAAGACAAATCTCTCAAGAATCAGATGATGCTATTCTGGATTTTAGGGTGTTAAAATCACAAAAGGGCCTCTCTTGGTTGGGAAGAACTTTGAGGTGGCCTGGGAAATAATAGGTATAGTTGATGGCAGGGAGAAAGGGTAAACAATATCGGCTGCTGATTTAGCCTGACCTGCCCATTTCAGTTTCAGTCCCTCTTCACCCTAACATTTCATTTGTAAACTGGCCCCACTTCCTATAAGTAGTTCCAATCTTTTCCAGCTTTAGGCTATCTCCATCTTTTGCTGTTACTCCTTCTCAGTTGCTCTCCCTACCTCAAATTCTATCTGTTTATCATTTTTTCTAGTTATGTTCTTTGTAATTTTTCTGCTTTGTTTTCTTCTACTGTGTTCACCCTCATTTTCACACAATTGTTATAGCCTTTTACTAGCCACCCTGCCGTGCAAACTCTCACTCCTTCAGCCTTGTGTACTTTCACAGTGACCACATTACTCTTCCCATAACACAGCTATCAGGATTCCTCTTGATTTAAAAATTGTCATGCGTCTATGAATTGCAGACTGGATAGTCAAGATTTTTCACCAGTCACACGGATTCTCCCAACAAGAACTTTATGTGCCTTCTTCTTTTATCCTTCTCCTTTCCATTGCCCCAAATTAATCCCTGGTCTTCTAAATATAATCCAGTCTAAGTCTCAGCTATATATTTGATGATGTTTGATGTGAATTCTATCTAAATGCTTTGCCTCCTTTGAAAATAGAGCCAGAGACTTCCTTGTTAAGGAAATCATGGTCAAATTTCAACCTAAGCTATCTCTTTCACTACTTTACCATAGTGGGTCTTTTCTGAGATGGATCACAATGTGGCACAAAGACACGTGGGTGTAGGTAGTCTCTCAGCTCTGCCATTATGCCACATTTTGGAGTGTGGACCGATGACATCACCTCTCTGCCTCTGTTTTCTCATCCACAGAATGCAGATTAAACTGTTTATCTTAGTTATATTAAGTATCTCAGTATTTTTATTTTTATTTATTGCTTCACCATTAGAAGTTTAAAAGGCCAGACATTGTCTGTTTTGTTAGTTGCTTTCTCATTCCTGCACTTAGACCAATGTCTGTCACAGAGTAGGAAATTTATGCCATTTGTTGAAGGAATACATGATTAAGCACCTAGTTAGGGCTTCACAAATAGTGACCATCATCATTTGTCATACAGCATCTTCTTAATGTTGCCTGGCATTTTCATTTACTTTTTATGTGAAGTCAAGATTATATTATTTCTCCTTTATATGTCATTAACAACTACTTCCCTGGTGGCTTCCCTGGTGGTGTCCCTGGTGGCTCAAATGGTAAAGAATCTGCCTGCAATTCCAGAGACCTGGGTTCGTTCCCTGACTTGGGCAGATCCCCTGGAGGAGAGCATGGCAATCCACTTCAGTATTTTACCTGGAGAATCCCCATGGACAGAGAAGTCTTGTGGGCTATCATCCATGGGGTTGCAAAGAGTTGGACACGACTGAGTGACTTAGCACAGCGCAACAACTCCTTGGCAATTGGGCTTATCCAGAAACATACCGTAGCTTATACTATACAAGATTACATAGATCGATTATTTGGGGAAACAAGAATTCGACGATAGAATCAAAGCTTATTCAGTGGCATCTTTTCCCCCTTAGAGACAACACATTCACATCTTATAGCAAGTAATCTAACCAGAGATTATCATCTGCTCCTGGGCTCTTCGTGTCATATATATTTACTTTTACAGCAGCCATTTTTAATTATTTTCTATTCCCCTTCAACACCCATAAAATAATGATATGTCATATTTTAATAGCACCTCAGAGAAAATAATTTCTGACTAACACATGAGAGCTTTTTAAAAAAGGTCAAATTTACCAGCATGTATGTGAGAAGGGGTGATGTTATTGGTAGGACTCTACAGTGACATTTCAGTGGAGCTATGTGAAATGAACTCCGAATACCTAACTCTCTCCTAATCTATTACCCTGCACAGGATAATATTTTAACCACTCAGTTGATCAGTTAGTCTTGTGTTCAACAGCTCAGTTGGGTCTGACTCTTTGCAACCCATGGACTGCAGCCTGCCAGACTCCTCTGTCTATATGATTTTTCAGGCAAGAATACTGGAGTGGGTTGCTATTTTCTTGTGCCCTACAAAAATATATCTTTTGGAGGAGTAAGATTTCATCTCCCTCAGTCAGTCATACCACAGCTTTAAAGAAACTATTCAGTTCAACCTCTCACATGCAAGATTTGGTGAAGAAAAATCAGAGAGAGCACAGCCAGCCCTGGCTTGTGGAGCTTGATTGCTTCTGGATTAAGAGCTATGAGCCACCAGAAATTTACAAAACTTTCCTATTCACCTAGTTAATACTGAGGTTATTTATCAACAATGAACTATAAAGTAGGTGTTAGTATCCCCAATGTGCAGACTGGACTACTGAGGTTCAATGAGGTTAACCAAACTTTGAAAGTCCTGCTTCATAATCTAAAGACCTTTATTTAGTTATGAAATATCAGGCACTTAAACAATTAGAATCACTTATTGGCTTTAAATAATTTCTTTTTATACATTTTCTTATTGGTGCCTGTAAAATCATCTGTGTTGATATGGATTAAAGAGCAACTTTTCACATCCCTCTACCAGCCTCTTTCTCCAAGTGCAGACATGCAGAGGGTGAAGAAAGGAAGAAAAAAAAAAGTATTTGATCAGTAATCTTAGTGATATTGACCTACCTATGTGCTTATTTGACAATTTTGACTGAATACATTTTGAATAGTTCGGGGAGAAGAAAGTTATACTAGCAAGAATTTTACATATAAATCTCTGGTGATATAATCTTGAAAACTGACTAATATCTCTATTGTTCCTTTTCATAAAAAAGAAAAAAGAATATTTTGTTCTTAAATCGCAAAATTATTGTTCTGAAACTCAAGCACATATAATTTTATATGTGCCCTCTCTATTATTTTTTGTAACTGTTACATGAATAAAAATTCAGGATATTGTGATTGAAATTCCCGGAGGGGATTTTTGTGAAACTGAACAGCAAAATGTAGTTGACACTCGTTCTATGTTACCCTAGGGCTACAGTTTTGATCACAGTCTGTGTGGATTCATTCCTGTCAGAACAATGAATTTTATACTCATGTCATAAGTAAATTTTGCCATGCTTTTGCTTTTTTAAAGTACAAATGAAGGAAGAATGAATTCAGTTACAATATAGAATTTCAATTGAAAGGTAAAGAAAATAATAGTATCAAACAGATATATAGACCAAAATCGTTCCCCTTTCAATTCTGATTGCCTAATTAAATATATTGTAATGCTAATATTAATGTAATACTTTCACACTTATACAATTACATTAATCTTAAACATTAAATTTATCACTATAAATAGAAAATAAGAATAAATGAGCTAGGTATTTATCAATTGGTCTGTAACCATAATAAAACAGGCTATTTTGCTACTAAATCATATAAACAGCTTAGTCCATTATATATCATCTTCCCATTCTATATTATATTTAAGCTCCAATTCCCCTTTGCACAGGTATGAGACACGAGTGACAGTTGCTTTGAATTTTTTAAAGAAGTAGGTACCAAAGAAGGTTAAATATAAATTAGTCATAAAGCCAATGGAACAAGCAGGAAATGATTAAACTGTATGATTATTTTCAAATTTATAGTGTTTTAACATTACTAGTGTTTAATTAAGGAGAAAAAACAGTTGATTTTATTTTACATGATCATATAAGACCTCAAAATTAATGTTCTTCTTACTCTGTAATACTGAAGTTCTAAAGCAATGTTGAGGACAACAAAGTCTTATTTGATAGTCTAGCCTTTCAGTAAAGAGCTGTTCTTCCTGCCTTTGATGTAGGAATGGTTTATTTAATCAATTATTCATCAAAGTTATGGCATTCTTCTTATATATTTAGGTAAAACTAAAAGATGACTTTCTGAAGCCTTATTGCTTAAATAAAAGTTTAAATAGACTGTGAAAACACTTGACTTTGACATGGCAGATATGGCAATGATTTAAGTTTCAGAGAGTCCCTGGTCTCAACTGGGTGCTTAAATAAAAAGGGATGTGTGTGTGTGTGTGTGTGTGTGTGTGTGTGTGTGTTCAGTGCAGTTTTCTAGAAGTAGATGATGAGCAGGGCCAAAATATCCAGAGCACTTTTGATGACCTTCCCATCAAAAACGGCAGGACAGACAATTTGATTTAGTGTTTTCTTTGCACAGGTGTTAAAGTTGACATGAAACAGCTGAAAGACACAGCCTTGTGGTGCAAGCTGGGCAGCTGGACACTTTGTGCATGGAGAATCTTGAGCAGTTGGTAACATTTGGCAGCCTAACATAGAAAAAAAGTGACTGCTAGCAAAGTCTCAACTGCTGCTAATTAGCAGCAATGAACTGTGGGTAGGACAGTGCGTTTTAATATGAGAAGATTTTTACAGTAACCACCACACTAAGGGGAGAGATAGAAAGAAATGCTCCCTAGCTGACCCTCATGGCAATCCAGGCTGCATATTGCAATAATCCTGTAAATTACTATGCTTTCTTATACAGTAACTTGGAGTTAATTAGTAATTTAACATTCCTCTACACTATTAAATGTCTTTCTTGCATTATATTATGTTGTTTCATGGGCTTACCTTAACACTAATGGGGTTTTGTTATATTTTCTCAAAACAGTAACAGTAAAATAAAACTGAGCTAGAAAATTAATTAGTTATCTTTTACCTTTGATTTACCTGTTATTAACAATTAAGTGGTGGTATACATTTTTCAAGTGGTTCCGGAGGTTAGGTGAAGATGAATATACTTCCAGAATATATTACAGAGGAAAAGTGAATAAAAATGAGTAGTGTGCAGGCTTCAAGAGATTACCCTGCAGATGCAGAATGCAATGCAAACACTTTTCATATTTCCACTCTCATAGGAAGAGGTAATGACTAGTGGGTGGAGGAGGGTCAGGGAAGGATAGAAATAGAAGAGGGAAGCATATTTAGCTACATTCACTAATTTTTAAGAGAATCCTTGAAAAGAAAAATTTCATACCATTCATGGTTTACACCCTAAAATGTGAATATGCTATAGTGAAGTAGTGGATTTTACCATATAGAGGGAAAAAAGGCACATTTTTGTAGCTTTGCAGTTTGTAAATGCCAGAGAATTTTGTAGGATATTGTGACTGGGGAAAATTGATACTCAGAATTTAAATATGTAAATTAATGCATGCAATATTAAAATTCAAATAGAAAGCCCTGAGGTGGAAATTGTGGTGAACAAAATTATTCTGATCACCTGAAAGGAAAAAAGGAGTTAAAATTATTAATATGTTTAAAAATTTTTCTTAACCAGCCACGTCTTTATTTTCCTGCAAACTTAATTTTCCTATTGAATGAAGTAGACAAATACAGCAGTATTACACCCATGCACTTTAAAAACTGTTCTTACTTAAAATTAAAATTCTGGTCTTTAAAGATAAAGGAAGTGTTTTTTATTTGGCATCTCAGTGATCAATGTGAACTCGAAGGTGGAACAATTTAGTTAAAGCAGGGCTTCAGAAGAAGAAAAGCTACAGATGTGTATGTGAAAAGGAATTAATTCAGTACAAAACATTTCCAAAAGATTTCGTCTCTTGGGGCTCCCTCTAAAAGAGTGTCTGCTACCATTTAAAACCCCATCCTTTGCAGCTGGATTTGAACATTCCATAAAAAATTCATCTGTGCTTTAAGAGATTTCTGCTTTTCTGTCCTCTCTATTGTTAGACAAATTGAAGTGTGCACTCGGAAGGAGAGTGGCAGTGAACTGCGAATTTATTTACTCATTCGATTCTAATATTGAGAGAATCTACTTGCTCCGTTCAAAGGGTAGAGCAACAATGCAAGTGACATCAGGTCACCCAGCACTTCATAGCTACCTGTGAGATAGAATTGTTCTCCTTGCGGATAGGAAGTGACTGAAACCTCTTTTTCTCATCAATGTCTATTATGATTGATGGCTCCATGGTCACATTGAATATGCCCTTTTTAAATAATTCACAATGTCATCACCATAGTACTAGTTTATAACTAGCCTGTTATTTTTACCTTTGTTCATTCACTATCAGAAGGTTAGATAAATTAAGTACTATGTGGATTTTGGTAGCATTATAACCAACCAAAGTACAGTGTTTAGAGCCCAACAACAATAAAGCATCAGTTTTATTTTTCACGGCACACTCTGAATGTCTTCCTCTCAATAAATCCTAAAAGGAAATTCTAATAAAGCAGAAGCACTTGTGGCACACTTTAACTTGAAACCACTCTTTGGTTATTAAGGCCTCATAAGACTTTCACTATAAAAAGCAGTCATGCTGTATTGAGACAAGAAATTTTACCTAAATTCTACACTTATTTCAAAATAAAATATTATGTTCATTTAATACCTCCGTATTAAAGAAATTTATAATTCACATCTAAATACCAAATGCAAAAATTGTACAAAAAGCAGTAAAAGTGTACGTTTAAAAATATAATGCTTGATATTGGGAGAGTACTATATGATAAATAATATAATGTTTTTATTTATTTTCTAAACTGATTCAAAATCAGTTTTGTCAGATAGACCAGCACTAAATAGTCATTAACACGAATAGTTACATCTTTTCTTAATACCCATTTTTAAAAAATGTTATACATTAATCATGGATAGATCAATTATACAAACTCAAAATATCAATCAGGGCACTATATACTGCTTTAATAACCAGAGCTTCTTTAGATTTTAACATTGTGATCAATAGTAATTTAAAAAAAATATTTTTGCAAGTCTTCTCACAGAGTACAAAAGAGTATGAAACATTTTTTGTTAAATTTAGGTGTTGTGTACATATTCAGCCTGTAATAAATATAAAACTTTTATAGATAAACTGTGTGGTTTAATGGACTTACATCTTTATAAACATATACCTTGGTGATTTTCTTTTCAGGATCCTAAATTTGAATTCTTATCATTTGTTGATTTTACTGTGGAAATGTTTCTCTAGGTATTAATATCAATGGAATGAAAAACTCAAACTTGAACAGAATGTATGTGGTCAGTCTAAATATGCTGTCATAAGTAAAAGAAGTCAAACTGATAAAGGATGCTATATGATCAAGGATGATATAAGAAAAAGTTCAAAGCTTCTATTAATTGATTTACCCAATAAGTATGTATTGGCCAGTATAAAATGGAGAAACGGCTCTTGTTTGTATGAAGCTTAGATTTTACTACAGAAGACAGTATTTTTTTTTAATAAATAAGGCAACCACAGATAGCAATAAGTACATTGAAGAAAATAAAGTAAGATGATGTGCTAGAGAGACTGGGGTAACTAGGTGTTAAGGACCTTATTTAGACTGAATGGTCAAGAGAATCCTTCCTGTGCGGTGATGAGATACTGAGACAAATAATGAACAGGAATCATATGCAAAAATACAGGGCCAGATTATTCTAGATCAGTTAATCCCAGTTCTTGCTATGGAAAGAACAAGCATGATATTTCAAAATGACTAGAGTGATGAGGAGAAGGTTGATACAATATGAGGTCAGGGAGATAGGCAAGGGCTGGGGCAAGCATGTCATTTAGACCCCAAGATGTTTGAATGATATCCAGTTGTATGCTACTTAACTTCTGGGATCTTCAGTTCCTGTAACTCCAGTAGAGGGATAGGTCTAATTTGAAAAGTCAATAAGAAAGTGCCTAACACAGTGCTTGGCAACTTATAATGATAACTAATGGCTCAATTAATATGAGATCTTTTCTTCACTGTTACTTTTGAATGTAAAGTTTCAAAATTACTAAGCATAGAATTCCAGCTTATCAATACTGATATTTATTCATTCTCATTTTTATATTAAATCCAGTAAAAAAGAAAGAGAGAGAGAGGTCACTTTAATATCTATGAAAGTGAAAATGAAGTCACTCAGCCGTGTCCGACTCTGTGACCCCATGGACTGTAGCATACCAGGTTCCTCCGTCCATGGGATTTTCCAGGCAAGAGTGCTGGAGTGGAATACCAGCACTTCTCCAGGGGATCTTCCCAATCCAGGGATCGAACTCAGGTCTCCTGCATTGCAGACAGACGCTTTACCGTCTGAGCCATGAGGGAAACTATAGGTACTAGTAAAACAATTCCATTTATTGAGATTTTAGTATGTGCCAGACTCTAAGCTTTTCACATTTATTAGCTGATATAACTTTATAATAAAGCTATGGATTAAACTGTTATACCATTTTACAGATGAAGAAAGAGAGGGCCAGAGAGATTGCATAAATCACAATAACAGAGGCAGGATTTTGACACAAGTATTCCTTCTCTAAGGAGAAGGCAATGGCAACCCACTCCAATACTCTTGCCTGGAAAATCCCATGGACAGAGGAGCCTGGTAGGCTGCAGTCCATGGGGTCGCGAAGAGTCGGACCCGACTGAGCGGCTTCACTTTTACTTTTCACTTTCATGCATTGGAGAAGGAAATGGCAACCCACTCCAGTATTCTTGCCTGGAGAATCCCAGGGACGGCGGAGCCCGGTGGGCTGCCGTCTATGGGGTCGCACGGAGTCGGACACAACTGAAGTGACTTAGCAGCAGCAGCAGCATTCCTTCTCTAATGCTAATATCTTACCAACATTCAGAGTTTAAACAATTTGCTAATTTAAAATGCTGAGATTTAATATGGTTAATATATATTTCTCAATTCATAGGCTAATTGTGCTTAGGCGTTCAGTCATGTCTGACTCTTTGTGACCTTTTGGACTGTAGCCCACCAGGCTCCTCTGTCCATGGGAATTTTCAGGCAAGAATACTGGAGTGGCTTGCTGTTTTCTCTTCAGAGAGACTAATTGATATACACATAAAATGAAAATTCAATTGGGGATTACTAGCGTCATTTTACAAACTAAGCAGCCTAGGCCGTTAAAAATACATGTTAAAGATAGCAAAATGAGATTCTGCTTAGTTGCAAAAGATCAATCTGTTTATCAGTTTCAGTCTCAGACCTTCCTTTTTAAAAAGCAATTTTAAAATTATTTTATAATTATCTTAAGTTTTCCCTTTCTACCTTAATTCTTTCCTAACTGTGACCTAAATACAGCCTCAAAGTTCACATGAAAAATGAAGACCAGTTAAAGACTGAAAAACATTTAACTAGATATAAATTGCGTTTCATTGAAATAAGTTTCCTCCTCCCTCCACAATGTGTGAAGGCTTTTTCCTATGATAGGTATTCAATTTTAGTTATACGATGAAAATAAGCACTTTAAATACACTTCAGAGACTATTATCACATATGACACACAAAAAAACAAAAGCAGGAAACCTCTAGCCCAGAGGAGTTGTGAAAAGTTTTAAATTCACGTTTAATTGTGATTTCTATTTCCTACCACATTGAAGAAGAGCATGCTTCATGTGTATGGCAGTCTAACTATCCTATTTAAAATTTCCGTGGCTTTCTATGTAAACAACCTCATTTCTATCCCATTTTCACAGCCTTGCCTCACTTTAAAAGATTTGTTCTTTAAAATAATGACAATAATAACTTCATTATGTGTTCACTACATTCAAGTAAAGACACTAGATGTCTTGGGAGATAAAGGGCAATGGTAACCAGTGTCCAGTCTCAAGGTCTGGAGACTTGGCAAGGGTAAAACAACTGCATCAGAAACCCCGTATGGACTGGGCTTAAACATACTGAGTTGGTCAGTTTACTTGGTGGTGTCCTTAACCATTTCACTTTAGTGAGACTGAAGTTATAGCTGCTGTTTTTTTCAGGAAAGATATAGGTATGGCTTTTTATTCATTTTAAATTGTCTCTATTTAACTTCTTCCACAACTGAATATTGCATCTTAAATACATAAAAGACTTCACATTCCAAGATGACTAATTAACCTCAATCACTAGTCCTCTTCTCAGCTGGAGAAAGGAACACCAATACATTGTAACCTAGGAGGAAAGCTCTTAGACAGGTCTCACGGGGTCAATTTGAGAAGTGATAGAAGAAAAATGACATCTATCCAGTCATGCATACACACATTTCCAAGAAATGAACTTAAAGTATCACAGTACAAGAAATTTAAATTAGCTAACTTATGGTAAATACATGAAGTAATCACAGTCTGATCAATGGCCAAATTAATGGCCAGCATTAATTTGAGGATATGAAAGTAGTAGTTGGCACACTAAGAATAAGAGATTCTTCAAAGAAAAATCTTGTGAAGGTAAAAGACAAAGTTCTAGACATAGAGCTTATGGAAGGAGAAGTAGAGTAAAGTAAGACAGCAAAAAAGAGGTGGGAACATAGGAATCCTAGGAAAATAGTGTTATTAAAATGAAGGGGGAATATTATTCATCTCTCCTTATTGTCCTTTGAAAAATTAAGCATTCTTATTATAATAAACATAATTGTCGAACAAGAATTTAAACCTGAAATAAATAAATAAACTAATAAGCATTCCCTCTGGCCAAGAGTAGTGAGCAATTTCAGAAGAATTTTTTTTTTTGATTGCCTTTTATGCTCTTTTATTTTATTTTATTTTTTTAATAAATTTATTTATTTTAGTTGGGGGCTAATTACTTTACAATATTGTAGTAGTTTTTGCCATACGTTGACATGAATCAGCCATGGGTTTACATGTGTTCCCCTTCCTGGACCCCCCACCCACCTGCCTCCCCATCCCATCCCTCTGGGTCATCCCATTGCCACAGCCCTGAGCATTTGTCTCATGCATCGAACATGGAATGGTGTTCTGTTTCACATATGATAATATACATGTTTCAATGCTATTCTCCCAGAATGTCCCACCCTCACCTTATTTTTTAAGAGGAACCAGTTATACAGGAGATAAAAAATGAAATTAGTATCACTTACTTAAAAAGTTGGACACCTGTATTTTATGCTCATGATGGCAGTAATGAAAACAAAAGTATTTTGCTAATTTTCATAAAATATTCAGAATTTATACAATTAAGAACTGAGGTAGACATATATGTACTTATATTTATCTGATATTTTTATTTTTTAAATTGGTATATAGTTGATTTACAATGTTGTGTTATTTTCAGATGTACAGCGAAGTCAATCAGCTATACATATACATATATCTGCTCTTTTATAGGGCATTACAGAGTACTGAGTAGAAATTCCTGTGCTATTTAGTAGATCCTTAATAGTTATCTACTTTATATGTAGTAATGTAATATGTCAGTCCCAATGCCCTAAATTATTATTCCCTTTCTCCCTCTTCCCCAGCCCTGGCAACTACAAGTTTGCTTTCTACATCTGTGCCTCTATTTCTGTTTGTGAATAAGTTTATTTGTACTTTTTTTTTTTTTTGGATTTCACATGTAAGCAATGATCACATGATATTTGTCTTTCTCTGTCTCACTTCACTTAGTATAATGGTCTTCATTTACCTGGTGTTTTTAAATAGAGTTTTTGTGTGTGTTTATTAACACATAGTGTTAATTCTTCCTTGTATCAGCTCAGTTCAGTCACTCAGTCATGTCTGACTCTTTGCAACCCCATGGACTGCAGCACACTAGGCCTCCCTGTCCATCACCAACACCTGGAACTTACACAAACTCATGTCCATTGAGTTAGTGATGGCATCCAATCATCTCATCTTCTGTTGGCCTCTTCTCTTCCTGCCTTCAATCCTTCCCAGCATAAGGGTCTTTTACAGTGAGTCAGTCCTTCTCATCAGGTGGCCAGAGTATTGGAGTTTCAGCTTCTGCATCAATCTTTCTAATGAATATTTAGGACTGATTTCTTTAGGATGGACTGGTTGGATCTCCTTGCAGTCCAACAGACTCTCAAGGGTCTTCTCCAACACCACAGCTCAAAAGCACCAATTCTTCCGTGCTCAGCTTTCTTTATAGCCCAACTCTCACATCCATACATGACTACTGCAAAAACCATAGCTTTGACTAGACAGATTTTTGTTGGCAAAGTAATGTTTCTGCTTTTTAGTATGCTGTCTAGGTTGGTCATAACTTTCCTTCCAAGGAGTAAGCGTCTTTTAATTTCATGGCTGCAGTCACCATCTGCAGTGATTTTGGAGCCCCCAAAACATAGTCTGTCACTCTTCCCATCATTTCCCCATCTATTTGCCATGAAGTGATTGGACCGGATGCCATGATCTTAGTTTTCTGAATGTTGTTTTAAGCCAACTTTTTTTTTTTTTTTTAATGTGGTATTTTTTTTTTTTTTTTATAAATTTATTTATTTTAGTTGGGGGCTAATTACTTTACAATATTGTAATAGTTTTTGCCATACATTGACATGAATCAGCCATGGGTTTACATGTGTTCCCCTTCCCGGACCCCCCACCCACCTCCCTCCCCATCCCATCCCTCTGGATCATCCCATTGCCCCGGCCCTGAGCCCTTGTCACATGCATCGAACATGGAATGGTGCTCTGTTTCACATATGACAATACACATGTCTCAATGCCATTCTCCCAGAACGTCCCACCCTCACCTTCTCCCTCAGAGTCCATAAAATTGTTCCATGCATCTGTGTCTCTTATTCTGTCTCGCATGTAGGGTTATCGTTACCATCTTTCAAATTCCATATATATGCATTAGTATACTGTATTGTTGTTTTTCTTTCTGGCTTACTTCACTCTGTATAATGGGCTCCAGTTTCATCCATCTCAGTAGAACCGATTCAAATGTATTTTTTTTTAATGGCTGAGTAATATTCCATTGTGTATATGTACCACAGCTTCCTTATCCATTCGTCTGCTGATGGACATCTAGGTTGCTTCCATGTCCTGGCTATTGTAAACAGTGCTGCGATGAACATTGGGGTACACGCGTCTCTTTCAATTCTGGTTTCCTCGGTGTATATGCCCAGCAGTGGGATTGCTGGGTCATATGGCAGTTCTATTCCCAGTTTTTTAAGGAATCTCCACACTGTTCTCCATAGTGGCTGTACTAGTTTGCATTCCCACCAACAGTGTAAGAGGGTTCCCTTTTCTCCACACCCTCTCCAGCATTTATTGCTTGTAGACTTTTGGATAGCAGCCATTCTGACTGGTGTGAAATGATACCTCATTGTGGTTTTGATTTGCATTTCTCTAATAATGAGTGATGTTGAGCATCTTTTCATGTGTTTGTTAGCCATCTGTATGTCTTCTTTGGAGAAATGTCTGTTTAGTTCTTTGGCCCATTTTTTGATTGGGTCGTTTATTTTTCGGGAATTCAGCTGCAGAAGTTGCTTGTATATTTTTGAGATTAATTGTTTGTCTGTTGCTTCATTTGCTATTATTTTCTCCCATTCTGAAGGCTGTCTTTTCACCTTGTTTATATTTTCCTTTGTTGTGCAAAAGCTTTTAATTTTAATTAGGTCCCATTTGTTTATTTTTGCTTTTATTTCCAATATTCTGGGAGGTGGGTCATGGAGGATCCTGCTGTGATTTATGTCGGAGAGTGTTTTGCCTATGTTTTCCTCTAGGAGTTTTATTGTTTCTGGTCTTACGTTTAGATCTTTAATCCATTTTGAGTTTATTTTCGTGTACGGTGTTAGGAAGTGTTCTAGTTTCATTCTTTTACAAGTGGTTGACCAGTTTTCCCAGCACCACTTGTTAAAGAGATTGTCTTTTCTCCATTGTATATTCTTGCCTCCTTTGTCGAAGATAAGGTGTCCATATGTGCGTGGGTTTATCTCTGGGCTTTCTATTTTGTTCCATTGATCTATATTTCTATCTTTGTGCCAATACCATACTGTCTTGATGACTGTGGCTTTGTAGTAGCGCCTGAAGTCAGGCAGGTTGATTCCTCCAGTTCCATTCTTCTTCCTCAAGATTGCTTTGGCTATTCGAGGTTTCTTATATTTCCATACAAATTGTGAGATGATTTGTTCTAGTTCTGTGAAAAATACCATTGGTAGCTTGATAGGGATTGCATTGAATCTGTAGATTGCTTTGGGTAGAATACTCATTTTCACTATATTAATTCTTCCAATCCATGAACACGGTATATTTCTCCATCTGCTTGTGTCCTCTTTGATTTCTTTCATCAGTGTTTTATAGTTTTCTATATATAAGTCTTTTGTTTCTTTAGGTAGATATATTCCTAAGTATTTTATTCTTTTTGATGCAATGGTGAATGGTATTGTTTCCTTAATTTCTCTTTCTGTTTTCTCATTATTGGAGTATAGGAATGCAAGGGATTTCTGTGTGTTAATTTTATATCCTGCAACTTTACTATATTCATTGATCAACTCTAGTAATTTTCTAGTAGAGTCTTTAGGGTTTTCTATGTAGAGGATCATGTCATCTGCAAACAGTGAGAGTTTTACTTCTTCTTTTCCTATCTGTATTCCTTTTATTTCTTTTTCAACTCTGATTGCTGTGGCCAAAACTTCCAAAACTATGTTGAATAGTAGTGGTGAAAGTGGGCATCCTTGCCTTGTTCCTGACTTTAGGGGAAATGCTTTCAATTTTTCACCATTGAGGATAATGTTTGCTGTGGGTTTGTCATATATAGCTTTTATTATGTTGAGATATGTTCCTTCTATTCCTGCTTTCTGGAGGGTTTTAATCATAAATGGATGCTGAATTTTGTCAAAGGCTTTTTCTGCATCTATTGAGATAACCATATGGTTTTTTTCTTTCAATTTGTTAATGTGGTGTATTACATTGATTGATTTGCGGATGTTAAAAAAACCTTGCATTCCTGGGATAAAGCCCACTTGGTCATGATGTATGATCTTTTTAATATGATGTTGGATTCTGTTTGCTAGAATTTTATTAAGGATTTTTGCATCTATGTTCATCAGTGATATTGGCCTGTAGTTTTCCTTTTTTGTGACATCTTTGTCTGGTTTTGGAATTAGGGTGATGGTGGCCTCATAGAATGAGTTTGGAAGTTTACCATCTTCTGCAATTTTCTGGAAGAGTTTGAGTAGGATAGGTGTTAGCTCTTCTCTAAATTTTTGGTAGAATTCCGCTGTGAAGCCGTCTGGTCCTGGGCTTTTGTTTGCTGGAAGATTTCTGATTACAGTTTCGATTTCCGTGCTTGTGATGGGTCTGTTAAGATCTTCTATTTCTTCCTGGTTCAGTTTTGGAAAGTTATACTTTTCTAAGAATTTGTCCATTTCTTCCAAGTTGTCCATTTTATTGGCATATAGCTGTTGGTAGTAGTCTCTTATGATCCTTTGTATTTCTGTGGAGTCTGTTGTGATCTCTCCATTTTCATTTCTAATTTTGTTGATCTGATTCTTCTCCCTTTGTTTCTTGATGAGTCTGACTAATGGCTTATCAATTTTGTTTATCTTCTCGAAAAACCAGCTTTTAGTTTTGTTGATTTTTGCTATGGTCTCTTTTGTTTCTTTTGCATTTATTTCTGCCCTAATTTTTAAGATTTCTTTCCTTCTACTGACCCTGGGGTTTTTCATTTCTTCCTTCTCTAGTTGCTTTAGGTGTAGAGTTAGTTGATTTATTTGATTTTTTTCTTGTTTCTTGAGGTACGCCTGTATTGCTATGAACCTTCCCCTTAGTATTGCTTTTACAGTGTCCCATAGGTTTTGGGTTGTTGTGTTTTCATTTTCATTCGTTTCTATGCATAATTTTATTTCTTTTTTGATTTCTTCTGTGATTTGTTGGTTATTCAGAAGCGTGTTGTTTAGCCTCCATATGTTGGAACTTTTAATAGTTTTTTTCCTGTAATTGAGGTCTAATCTTACTGCATTGTGGTCAGAGAAGATGGCTGGGATGATTTCAATTTTTTTGAATTTACCAAGGCTAGATTTATGGCCCAGGATGTGATCTATCCTGGAGAAAGTTCCATGTGCACTTGAGAAAAAGGTAAAATTGATTGTTTTGGGGTGGAAACTCCTGTAAATATCAATTAAATCTAATTTGTCTATTGTATCATTTAAAGTTTGTGTTTCCTTGTTAATTTTCTGTTTAGTTGATCTATCCATATGCGTGAGTGGAGTATTAAAGTCTCCCACTATTATTGTGTTATTGTTAATTTCCCCTTTCATACTTGTTAGTATTTGCCTTATATATTGTGGTGCTCCTACGTTGGGTGCATATATATTTATGATTGTTACGTCTTCTTCTTGAATTGATCCTTTGATCTTTATGTAGTGTCCTTCTTTGTCCCTTTTCACATCCTTTATTTTAAAGTCTATTTTATCTGAAATGAGTATTGCGACTCCTGTTAAGCCAACTTTTTCACTTTCTTCTTTCACTTACATCAAGAGGCTGTTTAGTTCCTCTTCAGTTTCTGCCATAACCGTGATGTCATCTGCATATCTGAGGTTATTGATATTTCTCCTGGCAATCTTAATTCCAGCTTGCGCTTCATCCAGCCCGGCATTTTCCATGATGTACTCTGCATATAAGTTAAATAAGCAGGGTGACAATATACAGCCTTGACGTACTCCTTTGCCTATTGGGAACTAGTCTGTTGTTCCATGTCCTGTTCTAACTGTTGCTTCTTGACTTGCATACAGGTTTCTCAGGAGGCCGATAAGGTGGTCTCGTATTTCCATCTCTTGAGGAATTTTCCACAGTTTCTTGTGATCTACAGAGTCAAAGGCTTTGGCATAGTCAATACAGCATAAGTAGATGTTTTTCTGGAACTCTGTTGCTTTTTTGATGGTCCAACGGATGTTGGCAATTTGATCTCTGGTTCCTCTGCCTTTTCTAAATCCAGCTTGAACATCTGGAAGTTCATAGCTCATGTACTGTTGGAGCCTGTCTTGGAGAATTTTGAGCATTACTTTACTAGCGTGTGAGATGAGTGCAATTGTGCGCTAGTCTGAACATTCTTTGTCATTGCCTTTCTTGGGATTGGAATGAAAACTGACCTTTTCCAGTCCTGTGGCCACTGCTGCATTTTCCAAATTTGCTTCCATGTTGAGTGCAGCACTTTCACAGCATCATCTTTTAGGATGCTTCCTTATATAATCATCCTGTATTATATAATAGAGGTTTATCTGTGACCTAAAAAATTCAGGAAAATCTGAGTGAAACTTTCAGAGGTAAAAGTAACCAGCCCTGATACATGAAAACATATCACTTCTGAGAGAATTCCCAGCCGATTCCAGTCAGTTATCAAATCAAGCCACAGCTGGAGATTTGAATTCCAAGAACTGTATCAAATAACCACTTGCTATATGATGATTATGATGTTGGCAGTTATACTATCTGACTATCTGACTCTTGAGAGTCCCTTGGACACAAGGAGGTCAAACTAGTCAATCCTAATGGAAATCAACCGTGAATATTCATTGGAAGGACTGATGCTGAAGCTGAAGCTCCAATACTACGGCAACCTGATGTGAAGAGCCGACTCATTGGAAAAGACCTTGATGTTGGGAAAGATTGAGGGCATGAGCAGAAGAAGGCAACAGAGGATGAGCTGGTTGGATGGCGTCACTGACTCAATGGACATGAGTTTGAGCAAACTCCAGGAGATAGGGAAACCTGGCGTGCTGCATTTCATAGATTCACACAAAGTTGGACATGACTTATCATCTGAACAACAATTTACAACAGCTCTACATATAACCAGGGTTCTAATTAAAATAAAAAGTAAGTTTATAGATTAGGAACCCAAACAGTATGGGGAAAAAAAATCAAAGTTTGAGCAAATGGACTCACTGGACTAAGCTGATTTTTTCTAGAACGAAAGACAACAGATATTCTGTCATTTCTAACACTCTCTTGTCATAGATATAGTATAGCATGGTGCAGTGCAGTGTATTATCATATATGGTCATTTATTATTGTATGGATATTGGACTTAAGCAAGATGAAAGAGATCATCTTTCCAAACCCTCACTTATCACATATTTTTCTAGGAATATAATAAACCTTACAAGTAAAACTCCTGCCCACATGAAGCTTGTAATATAATTTAAAGAGATAAACCCAATAAATGTGATTTTTAATTCTCTCCAGTTCCCTCAGCTAAAAATGGAAAATTAGAACAAGAGTTCATCTTCAGACTTCCGATTTGTTAATATTTCTAGTATTCTGGTCCTGGGAGTCAGAAGGATTATTCTAGTTTTCTATTCATTGACAAATACTTTAGAAATGACCTTTGTATATGACATGTTCATTAGTTTATATTTAAAAAGTAATTGTTCAAACCAATAGTATTTATATTCTTTTTTATATTTAGTGGAAATGAAGTTCTTGGGTACTAACAACACTGTTTTATTTTTCGTATGAAGAAGGCAAGAAACTTAGATGAGAACTTATATGTTATAATGATGTCTCAAAGAACAATGAAATGAAAATGCTATTCAGGTTAGTTTATATGCAGAGCAATTGAACTAAGCTGGTCTTTGACAACTTTTCAAATAAAACTACTAATTCAGAAATTTTAAAATGGCCTCATGTTACTGTAGTACAAACTTATCCAAGCTTTGAGAGCAAATGAGGTGGCATTAAAATTAGTATTCACAATTTTAAGTTATTTGTTCCTATTACTTCATATTGGATATTCAGCCCTATATAAAATACTTTTGTCTACAAAATGTTTCCAAGTGTTACCAATGTTTCTCTACAGACTGTGCTACAATTCTGCAACCTCCAAATCTTGCTTAACTTGTTAAATAGTATTTTATCTGAAGCTGCTTCCTTGCAACCTCAGTTGGTAAAGAATCCACCTGCAAAGCAGGAAACCCCGGTTCCATTCCTGGATGGGGAAGATCTGCTGGAGAAGGGATAGGCTACCCACTCCTGTATTCTTGGGGTTCTCCTGTGGCTCAGCTGGTAAAGTATCTACTTGTAATGTGGGAGACCTGGGTTCGATCCCAGGCTTGGGAAAATCCCCTGGAGACAGGAAAGGCTACCCACTCCAGTATTCTGGCCTGGAGAATTCGTGCGGTTTCGTATGGATAAGGATACTTTAAACAGTCCATGGGGTCCCAAAGAGTTGGACAAGACTGAGCTACTTTCACTTCACTTCATTTTATCTGAAGCCCCTCCAGTTACATTAATTCTTGCTGGTGCATGCACGTGTGCTAAGTCGCTTCAGTCGTGTCTGTCTCTGTGCTACTCTATGGACTGTAGCCTGCCAGGCTCCTCTGTCCATGGGATTCCCCAGGCAAGAATACTGCAGTGGATTGCCATTTCCTACTCCAGGGCGTCTTCCTAACCTAGGGATTGACCCACTTCTCTTTATCTCCTGCATTGGCAGGCAGGTTCTTCACCACTAGCGCCACCTGGGAAGCCCTTGTTCTTGCTGGTATTTGCCTCCATTCTATTGGACATTGCAGTTATCGCCCATTCATCATCAACACAGCCATCTTTACGAGGTCCCTGTTACTTAATTTGTTAGACTGAGTACTGCTTTCATTCCTACTGTTCCTCTATGAATGACATTTCACATTTGGTGTTTTAACTGTTTTCCTTCAACACCAAAAGTGATCTGGCAATGGTGGCCAAAAGGGATATTCTCTTAGGTTTTAATATTCTTTTAGGGAGTGTTCATGAGTGGTACTGATTGGAGTCCAATATTACAGAGATACAACTCTTAATTTTCTTATAACACTCTACCATGTATATGGTCATGTCTTAATGAGGTAATTTACAGTATCAAATTATTACTCCTTTTTGAACATCTAGATGAAGTATGTCAAACTTATCATGCCTAACTTCTTATGAGTGGACTCAAAATTAAAATCAAGGTTTTAAGGAATCTTAGAAATGGTATGTGAGTAAAAGGATAATGCTTTTAAAATAGAAAATGAAAGGCTAAGCCCCATTGCCAACTCATTATGATTTCTTTCTAAATTCCAAGACAAAGAGCAAAGATCAATATTCAGGTGTCCATATTATATTTCTTCATGCTGCAAGAGTAATTCTCTAGTGACATGTAGGTGGTCTACATAGTAGTGGGATATTTTAGTTACTGGAAGACACTGAACTTTCTGCCAAAAGTTCAGACTTTCTATTATAGAATCTTGTGCTTACCTGAATTACTTCTCTACCCCAAAGGTACAGGGAGAAGGAGCACTCTTTCCCCTTTTAGTTTTTAATGAACAATACTTGGATTTTGTGTTCTATTGGCAATGGAAAATATTAGAAGCCAAAATGTTATATTGCTGTCACAAATATAAAAGGAAAAAACAACAAAAATTGCAAACAATCAAAGAGAAGACTAACTTTACCATTGCTGTTGGCTGATGGCCTTATCTGATCAAAACACAGCACGAAGCCCTGATCCAAGAACTGAGTAGGATTATACAAGAGTTTTATGGATGTGACTGGAGTGTTAGAATTCCACATTGATTGTACATGTGTTTTAAAGGATTGATCTTCTATAAAAACAAAATAGAAATAAATTACCCTTATCCATACGAAACACATTATGAGCAAGATTGGTTTTCCAAAATCCATGTTAGGTGGGATTGTGGTGTCTGAATGGAAGTCTTTACTTTATGAAAATTATAATTATTTTGATTTTTGTCCACAATCAGCTTGAAATGTTGCAAAACTCTGCAGGTGCTCGCTGTTATAACAAAACCATGGGAACAGATGGTGCAAGGTACCAGGCCAGCTCAAGGGATTAAATGTGAGGCTTTTGAAATTTAAAATTAAAGCTGGGTGATCTTGGGAAAATGTGCCTGCCAAACATGGTTGCTTAAAAATAAAAATAAAAATAAATTATCCAAATTCTCCTGACAAACTTATTTACATTCAAATGACTGGGAAATATTAAGCAGTTATAAAGTACTCTTGGCAGGGTATGACCTACCTGACAAAATTAAAATATGAAATGCTCACTTCCATTATGGTGCTAAGGCTTTGCATGCAGTGACTCCCCTCTTAGATTTAGTTCCTAATGGGAAGCAATTTCTTTGGGAAAGGTGGTACATTTTAGTTGCTAAAATAAAAGTAACCTAAACACTATCTATTTTAAATGGACCAAATAAAATAACTTGGTTGAAACACTGAGGATGAATTTAAAGATTTACATGAATCGCTGTCAGTAGAAGAAATGAGAAAAGTAATGTTTCAAAAGTTAAAATGGTCAACTAGATTTACTTAAGAACTAAATCCATGCTAATAATTTACATTAGTGAAAACATTTAACATATCAAAGTTGTTAATTTTGTATTCTTACCATGTTTTTATAATAAACAATGCCTTATAATAGATATTAGCACATTCTAGCAACTGCTATGTAACATGAAATTTGTGTATATTTAATGTTCCCATTTTCCTCCCAAGGTATATATCATTATCTGTATTTGCAAATGTAGAAACACTCTTCATTACTTGGCAATGTGTTTTGTAAAACTTGGGTATAAGACTAGGTGAGTCTGATTTCAAATTATCTTTTTTTTTTTTCAGTTTGACAGATATATTTGGGTCATCTCATTTGATCTCATCAACAATACTTGAAGTCAATGCAAAAGTGATAGTACCCATTTTATAAATGAAAACGACAGAACTTTTGAGAGAGGCTGAGAATTGCAGCATTTCACGTGACCATGAAATGGCAGAGCCAGGCATATTTCTGGGTTTCTTTTACTGTGTTTAGTGTCATTCCCATTGGCTGATTTATTGGGTTACATACCCTGGAGTAGGATGAAACTTTGGAAGAGGTGGGTGTATGTACTTTAGCCTATATCTTTTTCTCTAAAAAGCTACCTAGTAGCTTAGATCATCATTTTTCTTCTTTTGGGGGTTATAGTGTTGTTTATGATCATGGGTCAGAATTCTTATATTCTTTAAGGCGATTTTGAGCCAAATAAGAAACTGAATGACACAGACATATATGCAAGATATTGGTCTAGGCATTTGAGACATGAGGGTAAAACAGACAGACCTTGACGTTAGAATAGTCATAATCTAGCTAAATTGCATACGATTTACATATTTTATTTCATCTAATGTCTTTATGTTGAGTTAGTATTGTTATTCTTACTTTAAATATGACAAAATTGAAGCTCTGAAAAATTGGCTTATTTTCCTGAAGCCACAAATCTGGTATGTGGGAATGCTGGAGTTCATATACAGATTCACTTGTCTAAAGCAAGAAGGAGAGACAGAATATACACAGTTAAGATGAAATGTGAGAAATTAGATGAACTGTCAGAACTGAAATGTAAATGAGGTGATATGAAAACACATTGATTGGAAGAAGGTCTCATTATAGGAGGTAATGTTTGGGTTGAGTTCTTGAAAGAAAATTTTGCATCATGGCCTAGGTGATGAATGGAATTCAGGCAAGGGTAGTGTCAATAAAGACTTGGAGTCACAGAAGTTTATTCTACTTGAGAAAAAAAGTGGAATGTGAGTTTGGTAATCCTCATAATGGAAAAAATAATCAAAATGATAAACATAGAACACATTCGAGGAGGGAGAGGTTCAAGGTCATCTATCTTGGATTTGAGAAGTCTATTACAGATGCTTGGGTTAGTGGAGCCACGGAAGAGCTGAACCATCTATCTTTGCATACCTTTCTTCCAGGTATCTAATGAAATACTTCCAAAGCTAAGCCTTAGGTTACACAGGGAGGTTTGGATATATTCAGAAAAAAATGCTTACCTTGTTTATAATTGGTTTTTTTTCCTTAAGGTTTGACAGCATTGTTTCTTTTCTACTGTCTTCTTGACTAATTAACAGTAAAAGCCACATTGCTTGTTTATGAAGAATACAATCTCTATTCCAAGTTTAAAATTCATGAACATTTTAGGTGTATTAATTGGTCAGAGAATTGAGTATAAATAAAATCATTATGTTTTGTAGGTTTTTGATAAATATCTAATCAGAGTAAAAGTATGAATGTTATTCACCCACTATTGATGGGTGAGTTTTTGTAGTGTCTGGAATATCAGTGACCATTTTATACCAATTAATGGTGTTAAAAGAGGAGTACACCTAGTAGAGATTTGCTAGTCTCAGTAGACCTGCAAGTGGAATGCTTGCCCAGTTTTGTGTTTCTCTCTTTTGCCTCTGTTTGCCTACAGGAATATTTCTAATATCCCTGAAGGTTGTGGCCATATTTGCAAATTCAAAACCAAGTATGCATGTGTGCTTCAGTTCAGTTCAGTCGCTCAGTCGTGTCCGACTCTCTGCGACCCCATGAGTTGCAGCACGCCAGGCCTCTCTGTCCATCACCAACTCCCGGAGTCTAACCAAACCCATGTCCATCGAGTCGGTGATGCCATCCAACCATCTCATCCTCTGTCATCCCCTTCTCCTCCCGCCCCCAATCCTACCCAGCATTAGGGTCTTTTCCAATGAGTCAACCCTTCGCATGAGGTGGCCAAACTATTGGAGTTTCAGCTTCAGCATCAGTCCTTCCAATGAGTATTCAGGACTGATTTCCTTTAGGATGGTCTGGTTGGATCTTCTTGCAGTCCAAGGGACTCTCAAGAGTCTTCTCCAACACCACAGCTCAAAAGCATCAATTCTGTGGCGCTCAGCTTTCTTCACCGTCATGTGTGCTTAGTTGTATCATATTCTTTATGACACCATGGATTATAGCCTCCCAGGCTCCTCTGTCCACGGAATTCTCCAGGCAAGAATACTGAAGTGGGTTTTATTTTCCTTCTTCAGGGGATCTTTCCACTAAGGGATGGAAACCTGTATCTCCTGTGCCTCCTGCATTGGATTCTTTACCACTGAGCCACCTGGGAAGCTCAAAACCAAGTGTTACTTAGTTAAACTTGTGGTTGTCATCCAGAGAAATACAAGCGTAGCCATAGGAGAAGCCATTATAAACGATGTATAAAATAAGATATTTATTTGCTGTGCAATCTTTTATCTACCTTCTTAAAGAAATATTTTTTTTCCATTGACCAGGTCATTCATAAAATTACCTCCTTATATATCAGCATTTTAGGAACTATAATTCCTTATAGATTTCACAGGAAGAAAACCATCTATTTTTCCTTATTCGCTGAGACACTAAAATGCATCAGTTCACAAGCACTTAGAGAAAAATAGACTCAAAGTGAAGTGAGGCAAAGATTGTGTTTGGATTGTGTTTCAAAACTTTCACCAACATCCATTGTAATTACTATGTCATGAAGGAGTGTGCAATGTGGAGTTTTTCTGTATATTTAGGAAAAAAAACTTATTATAACTTTTTAAGAACAAGGAAGAATGTGTGTACTTTTCACCCAACTATGGACTTGATTAGCACAGTTGTGCTTATAGAGGCCACAATACCTTGAAAACTAAAGCTTCTTGAAAATCCAATATTTCTATGCAATCTTTGCTTGCACCTTTGGTAAAGTCCTAGATAACCTATTAATTGTACCTTTATTATTTGTATGAAAAATATGCTTGGAAGAAAAATTAATCATTTATTAAGGTACTTTATTTACTTTACTCTCACTTTTCCTCCCTTAAGTCTTTATGTTCATTGACTAAATACTAACAGGCTACAGTGGAAAGACTCTGGTAAGTTCATCATACAGTTAAATTCTATGAATTTAGAAGAGTGTTGAGGAAGAAGTGAACCAGTGACTGACCTGATGGCCTCAGGTGTTAAAGGTCTGGAAGGAACTGACATTGGCAGAAAAAAACAGATTGATGAGATTTTGTACCACTGATAGCCAATTTGATAATAATGATCAACTGACTCCCTTTTCTTCCTCCTTTTAGATACCTAATCTAACATATCAGTAAAATTTTTAAAGGTTTTCATTAGGTATCATGATTATAAAGATGAAATGGAACAATAGTCTGCCTAGCATCAGACCAAATCTTTCTGCTTTGCACACTAGACATTTGATTAGGATGTTTTATTTGGCAGGTACAGGCTGACAAGCAGAACTAATTTAAATTAACTACAAAAGAAAAAAAAAGCGACAATCTAAATTTTAAAAAGGGAATTTATAGCAAAGACCTGTGTCTGTCTTCAGGTGCCATGTCATTGGGCACATATTGTTCTTTATATCAGCCTGCCCCATGACAAAGCCAGTGTTTATTCTGGCTGATTCTTTAAAAATGTGAGCTTCAGAGTTAAAACATGAGGAACTAGGTCGAGACAGTAATTATAAATGCACAGTTCTTAGAATGTTTTTCTTCAAAACTTTACTTTCTAGGAAGATTTTCACCTTATAACTAACGCCATCTGAGATCCTTTATTTTCTAAATAGTAAGACAATGCCTTCACTAAAGTATACATTGGGGCCAAAATTCCATTAATACTATAACCAAGTAAAATATTATCCAGCTTGGGAATACTGCAGCACATCAGAATTATAGTTTCTAGCATTTTGATACATAGTAATGCTTTGGGTGTGAAAGAATACATTACTCTAAGGAAGAAAAAATATATTACTTTGGTTGCATCCAAACTTTAAAGCATTTCTCATGTAAAATTATCCATCTTTTTTCAATTTAGAAAGAGTTTGGTTCAGTTGAGTCCTATTTTTGCAATATCTTAGGATTTTAAAATATCACCCTGTTTTGAAATGTAAATTAGCACACATTGGTAGGAGAGGAAAGGATTATGAGTTATATATGGGCCAAAACTCTAATATCCAAACCATATGGTTCTAATCCAAATTGGAGTATTTCTTTTTTAGTGGAAATAATTGGATTTATTCTGAATTACTGAAATATTATCCATTTATAGTTTTCAGGGAAGTTCGAAAGTATCTCAATCTAATGAGGAAATAGACAGGTAAGTCATTTCCCTCCTGTCAAACAGCTAATGAAAGGCACAGCTATAACATAGGCTATCACAAAAGAGAGAAAATAACACACTTCTTCCATACTCCATCCCCCACAAAGTATACAGCATATGCACCTCAATTACAGAGGTATTTTGTAGAATCAATAGTTATAACAGAATAAAAGTTGTGCATCAAATATGAGCCAATTCTATAGCAATTAAGCCCAGAACAGATACACATCAACCATTTCTTATTATGGGGTACAGTGCTTTGTAGTGTCTCTACAGAAAACTATCCTAACAAGTAATTCAGATTACTTCTCCATTAATCCTCTAAATATTTGCAGTGAATTAAATTAGGGTTTAGAGGAGCTAAAGTACACTTGCAAACTTGATGTTTTGATGTGTATGATACATTATAGAATTTACAGTTCTCACAATATGCTAAGTCTAAGTTTCTACTGAAAAATTGTAGTCCTTAAAGGATTGAAATTATTTAATAATGATAAATATCTGAAAATATTTGGAAGGGCTTTTGTATTATATTTTTCTGAAAACAAAACAAATTTCAACAGTGCATTACAAAGTCAAATAAAGGAGACCTCCTCTTTTAAAAGAGAAGAAAAATAAAATGATTCTCTTTCCTTAGAAATAACTTCAAAACAACCAGGAGAACAAGAAACAGAAACATATTCTCTTCCTTGACATAACTGGGCATTGCCTATAATCTCAAACTATAGTTTGTGAAGAAGTACTGCTAAATAGAAGAAAAATCAGATATGTGACAGTGCCATCATACAGAGTGAAGTAAGTCAGAAAGAGAAACACCAATACAGTATATTAATGCATATATATATGGAATTTAGAAGACAGTAATGATGATCATATATGCAAGGCAGTAAAAGAGATACAGATGTAAAGAACAGACTTTTGGACTCTGTGGGAGAAGGCAAGGGTGGGATGATTTGAAAGAGCAGCATGAGATATGTATATTACCATATGTAAAATAGATGATCAGTGCAAGTTCGATGCATGAAGCAGGACACTCAAAATCAGTGCTCTGGACAGCCCAGAGGGATGGGGTGGGGAGGGAAGTGGGAGGGGGTGTTCAGGATGGGGGGACACATGTGCACCTGTGGCTGATTCATGTCAATGTATGACAAAAACCACCACAATATTGTGAAGCCATTATCTTCCAATTAAAATAAATAAATTAATTTAAAAAAAAAGAGGCCTGTGGTTGCAAATCTCAAAATGGCAGAGCAGGGTTCTGATGAAAAAAAAAAAAACAGAGAGGGGTTCACACCAAAGAGCAAATCAAACAAACTGTAGCTTGGAGTAATGGAATGATGAAATGGGTGTGTGCTGGCAGTGGTAGTCAGCACCTATGTTGCCTTGAAAAGGAAACACAGACCTAAGGGGTGAGTCTCACAGAGAACAGTACTTTCAAAATCATTGTGACAGTGAGGCAGAAAAAAAGAAACACTCTATTGGAAAGAAGGTTGTAACTGCCAGTATATATGGCTAGATAAAAGTTTAATGCAAAGCTTGTGTCATTAGGAAAATTCCTGCTATTCTGGAACATGGCCCCTTCTCTACATAAACTCCTTCCAGCCCCTCCAGAAACCACTGAAAACTAAATATAAAAAAAGAAACGAGCACAGACTGTGTAGAGTAATAGTATTTATAAAATAACATTTATAAAAAGAGACCTCAAGGGAAAAACATGAGAAAGAATAAACAACAATGGCATATCGAAGACACATGTTAGGAAACCATTGTCACAGAGCAGACAAAAGTTGCAACAAACTCATTGCTCTGAGTTATAAATAAATCTAAACCTTTTTGAAGTGTTTGTCTTTATCAACTGAGTCCAAAATAGATGTACACAAACTTAGAACCATAAAGCTAACCATAAGCAGGTAGTAACCAGGAGAGGAGCGTGTGTGCTCAGTCACTCAGTGGTGTCTGACTCTTTGCAACCCCATGGACTATAGCCCACCATGTTCCTCTGTCCATGGAATTCTCCAGGCAAGTATACTGCAGTGGGTTGCCATTTCCTACTCCAGAAGATCTTCCTGACCCAGGGCTGGAATCTGCTCCTCCTGCATTGGCAAGCAGATTCTTTACCACTGCACCTCCTGGGAAGCGCCAGGAGAGTAGACAAAGATTTTAAAAAAGTGTGATGTGATTGCAGCCCTTAGTGAAAGCAGTTCAAAGGAGATTTTCATTTCTAAAAAAAGAAGTCAAAATTAAAAACACAAAATAAAAACCAACAAAGACATAGTATATTGGAGTTAAAAGACTTTTGAAATGAAGTGCAAATAATCAAGGGTTTTAAAAGAATATAAAAAAAATGCTATCAACATATTTATAGAGAGAGAGAGCCAGGAAAAATGGCTAACATTTTTGATGCTAATGAATATGAGAAACAAAAACAGAAAGAAAAACACTTCAAAAAATTCCAGAAATCTGAATCTATAAATTAAAATGGCATATTTTATTGCAAAAAAAAAATGATGCAAAACAATCAACACCCAGACACAGCCTAGGAAAAATTAATTAGTGAAAGCAATAGCAATATCAATCCCTGGCATTCGACATAAAGATGAAACAATGGTTATCTTATAAACATATCTTAGGCCGATGAGAAAATCAAATCAATAATTTAGAAATATCTACACAGATGCATAGAACAATTTTATGGACTCTGAGGGAGAAGGTGAGGGTGGGATGTTCTGGGAGAATAGCATTGAAACATGTATATTATCATATGTGAAACAGAACACCATTCCATGTTCGATGCATGAGACAAAGGCTCAGGGCCGGGGCAATGGGATGACCCAGAGGGATGGGATGGGGAGGGAGGTGGGTGGGGGGTCCAGGAAGGGGAACACATGTAAACCCATGGCTGATTCATGTCAATGTATGGCAAAAACTTACAATATTGTAAAGTAATTAGCCCCCAACTAAAATAAATAAATTTATAAAAAAAATAAAAAAAAGAAATATCTAGAAAATAATGATAATATACAGTGATTCTCAAAAAAAGCCTATATGCCTTAAATATTTATATTAAAGTACAAGTAAGAATAAAAAGTAAAGTAACTCTCAATTAAAGTTTTAGAAGAATGAAACCAAAGTAAACTGTAAGAATCATAAAGAAGAAAGTAGAGATTAATATTATAATACAGGAAAATAATTCAATAATGAATGTAATAGTTTTTTCTTTAAAAAGCAATGAACAAAATATAAACATTCAGCCAATCTAATTAAAAATAAACTGACAAAAATATATGTGCATGAAATAAGAGATTATATTTGAACTAAAGTGACAGAGGAAATTCATATAAAAGTAATATTTAAATGTGAACTCAGAAAAAAAGGATAACTAAGTAGACAAATAACATACAGAAATTAAGGCCAAAGAGTTATCCTTAAATGAGTATACCTGGCTAAGTTAGTTTCACAGAGAAATTATACTGAACCTTAAAAAGGTAAAACTCAAATGAACCAGCTGTTCTAGGATACACAGGGAAAAAATCCACACTCTCATAAATGACATGCATTGATATAAGTGACATAAAAAGCACACAAAAGAATATACAAAACAATCATATATAATGAATATTGGTATAAAAATCTAAATAAAGTATTAGCAAATAGAATTTAATTGTACAGTTAGATTATTACCTCAAGATACACCTCAAGATGGACCACATTCTATCAAACAAACAAAAGATATAGAAAAGGACAATGAAAAGACATCCTAGGTTTTAAAAATAATCTCAAACTGGCAAAATCATTCTAAGTATGTAACAAAACTCAGAAGTCATTAAAGAAAATGATGTAACTATAAATACACAAGCAATTGCAAGGAATATTCTGCATGGCAAGATTCATAATAAATAAGATAAAATAAAAATTTGCAACTTAGACACACAAAATTTTAATTTCCATAATATAAAAATCAAGTCCATACTACCAATAAAAAAGATCATCAATCAATAAAATATTTTGTACCTAGTTAATGAAAAAAATGCAAATTATTGTGTAAAAAGTTGTTTCAGAAACACTTCCCATGAAAAAAATAAATATAATATTGTGAGAATCATTCTTCATATACAGTTTGGCCAAGCATCAAAGGTTTACTGTGAAAAGTTACAATTCTTTCAGTCGAGTCCAACTCTTTGTGACCCCATGAACTATACAGTCCATGGAATTCTCCAGGCCAGAATACTGCAGTGAGTAGCTATTCCCTTCCCCAGGGGATCTTCCCAACCCAGGGATCGAACCCAGGTTTCCAGCATTGCCGGTGGATTCTTCACAAGCTGAGCCACCAGGGAAGCCCAAGAATACTGGAGTGGGTAGCCTATCCCTTCTCCAGCAGATCTTTCCAACCCAGGAATCAAACCGGGGTCTCCTGCTTTGGAGGCGGATTCTTGACCATCTGAGCTACCAGGGAAGCCTTTCAAGAGCAGTAGATTTCAAATTGAAAATGGACATATCCTTTGACCAAGTTATTCTGCTAGTAGGAACTTGTTGCTGTTGTTTAGTCACTAACCGTGTCTGACTTTTGCAACCCCATGGACTGTAGCCCGCCAGGCTCCTCTGTCCATGGGATTCTCCAGGCAAGAATACTGGAGTGGGTAATCGTTCTCATCATTCCCGGGATCTTCCCAACCCAGGGCTTGAATCCGTATCTCTGGCATTGTAGGCAGATTCTTTACAGTCTGAGCCACCAGGGAAGCCCGATAGGGACTCTACTCTTTTTTAAGCCCTGCACTTCCTCAGCAGCTTACCTAGGTAGATTCTGTTCTTTTTGCATATGTAATACCTGGAGGTGAGTGCAATTGTACAACCAGGTAGCCAATTGAAACACAATATATGTTTCATCTTCCTGATTGTACCTTTTGGGGAGGGGGACATCTAGAGCATTGCTTTTTCACCTGTGTAAAGCCCATCTTCCTCTCTTGAGCTTCAAGACATGGAGCTGTACCATCTCTTTGCCCGCTTGTGCTCTTTCTCCCATCCTAGCTAAGCTGAATAGTCACGTCATGGACTATAAGTACACTAACACAGCGACACCCATCTTCAGAGAAAAAGAGAAGGCAGAGAGAGTGATCTCCATTCCTGACTTTATAGTTTTGGGGTTCAACTCTTTGAGAGCTCCAGTTATTTGCTAGCCCATGGATTCCACAGGAAAATTCTGTGTTCCTTGCAAGCAGTTATTTTTAGTTCTTGTGGAAAAAGTACCTGCCATAAGGAAACACATACTGGCTACTTGGAAGTCAAAATAACTTGTTTGTCTTAGTATTTGGACTTGAATCATATTAATCAAATTTCCTTGTGTCTTTAGTTTTTCATCAACAGCCGCTTTAAAAACAATGTGGTACAGTGGATAGAACCCCAAATTAATAGCCAATAGCTAGGTTATTTTTCTTGCTAATTACCCATTTCATTTTAGGAAAGCCACTTAACTTTAAAAAGTCTGTTTCCCTCCATTGGGTATGATCAAAATAGTAAAAGAAATTCAATAATAAAAATGAATAAAATAATTGATAGTGGTTTGGAACATGATGTGGAAAATCATTTAACTTGTTTGTCTTATGTACTGGATAACTTGTTTTCATTCTCCTTTTTTTTTAAGGCAGGGAAGTCCTTAAAATGAAACCTTACATTTTACCCAATTTCTAAACCTAATGTTTATCATTATAGGATAGCATCCTAACTTATGTTATTAAATGATGCTAGAAATTATGTCAGCGTATAGTTGACAATGGCTACTAGCTATCATTTCATAAGATGATATAGTTCAAATAGTACAATAATAAAGTATTTCTAATTCTTTGAGCAGTAAACTCCATGAGGCATAAATTGAATTCGTCTCTGTAATAAAGTTCCAATATATTAATAAATTATGATTTATCAAAGTATGTTTCTTATGAAATGAAGTACATTGACTCTTCTTTTAGCCCACATATCCTATTCTTCTGATTCCCCTGAAGAATTGTTAGGTTGAAGAAAATGAAAATATATATGTACAAATATTTTCTAATCTCTGAAATGATATTCAATACATAAAATATATAGCTATATATTTCCCATTTTAAAACATGAAAAAATTAGTTTTTATTTTCTGGAACCATGCCTAAATTCACCCGTGTCCTTTCAAGCCCCATTCAAAAATACGTTGATAATACAAGCATGTATTTAAAAATATTAACAACCTCTTCATCTTACTTGAATCTATTGAAATTGTTAACTGATCCAGTAAAGCTTCATTATTCACCAAACAGAATAGTTAACATTTAAGTCTTTCAACAGTGGTTTCCAGGTTGCTTGTAGATGTTTTATTCAATAATAAGGATTGTATTGTGTTTAATCCTATGAAGAGATACAGTAATTAATTGGCAAATTGCTACAGCATTGGTAAGTATTTTAAACCTTAATTACTTCCTTTTGCATTCTGCTTCAAATCATCAACTAGGAAAGTCTGGCATACACACTTAAAAAAAAAAGTAAAAGAGCGTTTAGTTGAAGAACCAAAATGTTAACACTAAAGTTTCTTTATTTCACAAATACTCAAAACCTAAATTGTCTGGTTCTTTGTAAAGTTTTAAATTAATGGCTAGGACAGAAAGAGGCTTAATTTGTAAGAAAGAAATCTTAGATTCAAGGAACTTATTCTTTTAAACTCCAGAGAAATGTAGAGCATTTATCAGCTTTGAGTGGATATCATTGTGTTTATAACAGAGTGGAGGCACCATGCAATTTTGCTCCTGAAATTGGTTTATATAGATGACTGGTTGCTGTGAAGTGTGTGTCAGAGTTCCACGCAGCTGTTATGAAGTAGTACAATTGTCATCGCTTCTTACATGGTTGTTGAGAAGAGCTTGAGAGCCCAGCTCAGTCAGCTGTTGAATAGATAAGCCAACACAGTTAACGTGGCATACATTGTAAAGAATTACATGCCTACTACAATGAGCTTTGGGCCTTTGGTCTAGATAATAATCCTGGTGGGTGTACCACGTGTAGTGGCTGTCTGATCACTCAGATATAACTGACGAAACATAAAGAAAAATGTCAGTCGACTGAAAGAAAAATGCTGCTGCAAGTTTGTTTAAGGTTCATGTAAACGGCTATGTGTATTTTTTAACTCCAAGTTTGCCAAGAGCTTGACTGCCACGTTCAATGTCTTACAAGGCGATGCAAGATCTGGAGATGATGACCTATTTAAGGCCGCATTTAAATATGTTGGTGTGCGTGAAAGCCCTGTCTGTCACTTTTGGTTACAGAAGTGAGCATTTCTGCTTCATAGAAAATACAGCCTCTTTGGAAAACAACTTATCTGTACAGTGGATGAATAAAGCAATATTAGAAAGAAAATCATTGAGAAGTTTTGAGTAATGGCATTTCATTTGATTTTCCAAAAGCAACCAGAATAGCAATTTAGCCATTTTGGATGATTATTAATTATAATGAAATTTAAAAAGTGGGAAGAAAACTGTTATTTGCCATTTAAGCATAGACACAGAAATTGGTTTAATTAACATGTTAAAATAATATTCATGAAGCCCATTGGGGGTGAAAGCAACTAAAGTTATAGGATTTCTAATTTAAAGTTTTTGTTTATTTTTTAATTGTTGTTCCCTAACTTAACATTTCTGGACTTGATTGTCACAGCCCATATGGCATGTCACAAATATAACCTGAACTAGGAGTACTTTGATTTCCATGCTGGTTGGAAGAATTTATGGATATAAAACATCTGCTTAAACTTGGAGATTTATTTTCATATCTAGTGAATTTTACCTTTAAACTCACCATTTGTCTCCTTAACTTCCATAAATAACTGATTTATCAAAAATGGATGTAAATAAAAAATAAAATAAAGTACCAGTTTTCTTTACGTGACCCACATAATAGGCAACTGAGTTTTCACAACCTGAGCTAATTTCGGTTCTAAGTAACTATATTTTACTATTATGTATGTAGACTTTATCTTCTAAAAATACTTAATTATTAATATTTAGGTGTTAGTAAAATAAGGAAAAGGAGACCCATTCCAGTATTCTGGCCTGGAGAATTCTGTGGACTGTATAGTCCATGGGGTTGCAAAGAGTCGGACATGACTGAGAGACTTTCAGTCACTTACTCACTCTCTCAATATATTTTGAGAAAGAAAAAAAATTCATTTAACCATTTCCCCAAATCTCATATTCTAAATCACAAAAAGAACTTTACCTTTGAGCTCAATCTCTTAAAGAAGCATGAATCACATTTAAACATTCACAGCTGATTTTAGTGATAGATTTGACTATCTGAAAAAAATTTTTAAATAATATATCATCTACCACTCAAAATGTGTTTAACTCCTGATTATATCACTTATATTTTCTAAGGGTTATCGTGTGATAAGCATATTTTTTAAAATCAATATTTCTCAAAATAGAGCCCAGGTACCAAGTGTAGTTTGAGAAGGAAGTAGCCACCCACTCCAGTACTCTTGCCTGAAAATCCCATGGACAGAGGAGCCTGGCGGGCTACAGTCCATAGGGTTACAAACAGCTGGACATGATTAGTAACTGAACAACAACACCAACCAATTCCATTAGGATCTTGATGCAAAATTGCAAATATTTAGGCTTATTAAGCTAGCTTGTTATCAAGTTCCTCCTTATACACATGAAAAATCATATCCCTTGTATGATATTAAAATATTATGAACTTGTAAAATAATATTTGTAGATCAACTAAAATCCACTTGTCTGTAATGATCATTTTGGCAAAATTATATTTTGTCATTAAGGCTAGCCAAAATGAACAACTCACACCTAATTAATTATAAGCCAATTATTGTCTGTAAGTTATGACCTTCTCCCACGTCTTCTCTCAGTAATAAATTTTTCAAATACTATCTTTGTTTGTTCTAGAAGGACTGTAAAGCACAAGAGTGACTGGATAATATGCAAATGATACAATTCTTTCTTTTTTTTAATGACTTGGGTTTAAAATTTCCAAAATAAAAATATTTGAATATTTTGTATTAAAAGAAGTGGAAATGAGGAAGATTTAACATGGTCAAAAATTATTTTTCATTTTTCCTTTTAGGAAATGAATCTATTTCTCAACCCCTTGAATCTAGGCTGGTATTTAAAATAGCTTTGATCAATGGTATGAGGCATAAGTGACTTTATGTGATTTTTGAGCCCAAACCTCAAAAAGCCTTGAATTTTCACCCTGCTCTCTTGGAACACTGTTGCCATTTGTATTATACCTGGGTTATCATGCTAGAGAGGCTATATGGAGAGCAATCCAATCCAGTGTTCTTGCCTGGACAATCCCAGGGACGGTGGAGCCTGGTGGGCTGCCATCTATGGGGTCGCACAGAATCCAATACGACTGAAGCAACTTAGCAGAAGCAGCAGCTAGGCATAATACCTGACTGACCAAATTAACCACTAGACTCATGAGTAAATCCATCTTGAAATATCCATTTCTGATCAAATCTCTAGGTGCGTGTATGTGTGTGTGTGTGTGTGTGTGTGTGTTAGTCGCTCAGTCATGTCAGACTCTTTGCAACCCATGGATTTTAGCCCACCAGGCTCTTCTGTCCACGGAATTCTCCAGGCAAGAATACTGGAGTGGGTAGCCAGCCATTCCCATCTCCAGGGGATCTTCTTTACTCAGGATTGAACCAGGGTCTCCCACACTGTGGGCAGATTCTTTACTGTCTGAGTTACCTGGAAGGCTAATCTTCAGGTGACTACCTCTATATAAGTGACACCAAGCAAGGGCAGGAAAACCACCCAACTGAGTAAGCCAGCCCAGAAAGTAGTCACGGTAAAAAAAAAGAAAAAAGATTATTATTTTAAGCTGTTATGGTTTGGTGTGCTTTCTTACCAATAACAGATAACTGAAGCAGATGATTTCTTTGAGAAATATTTTTGTATAAACAGCACCATAATAACAATAATAGTGATTTCTATCTCAAGTTATTAAATTGTATTTCAATAACTCTCATTCTAAATATAAGAATCTAAACACAGCATATATGTATTTGTGGCTGAAGACATAGATTTCCAAATATCCACTCCTGTTTACCAAATAAACAATCTGAATAATGACAATTTTATTTCATTGACTATGTTCAAAAAATACTTGTTTTTATCTTGTCTAAATGAAAATAAATTTGCTTTTTCCTACCCAAATTGACTAATGCTTTAAATACTTTGGCTATGCTTGGTTACTTGGAAAAAGAAAATTCATCCTTCTCTTAAAATAGGATTGTTCATTGTCTCTACTTGAAGATAGTTCCAACAAAGGCCATATTTCTTGGATATGTTAGAGCTTGTCAGAACCAACCAGCAAGGAAAAGATAGCATTTTAAATATTTATTCTTATTTAAAAACTATTTGAGTGGCATGGTTTGACTGACCCTGAAGCCAGTCAGCAGATTATCTGCTAGAACATGCCATTTGGTGCTAAATATATAGATTTTGACAGTGATTTTTATAGAGATATTTCATCTATTCAAGCCTGGCTGCATTTCTGAGCAGTAGGAGTAGGTTATAGTCTAAAAACATAAGACATTTCTGTCTTTCTTTTGAGGCAAATATATGGGGCATTTATGAGTTTGTTTCCTTCCTTCAGCCATCATTCTTTTGAAGAATGAACAAACAAATAGGGAAGTCTCCTTTTGAGAATCGAAGCTGGAGTCACTGCCAGAATTTTTTTCCAATGGGAAATGCTAGCAACATTCTGCCAAAGAGCTTCACATTCTTGTGTGAGGAGCCAGGTTCAATTTTGGAACCTAGAGCTTGATAGACAATACTGGATGTAAAACCCATTTCTCACAAAATTAGAAGAAAGAAGGCAAGTTTAGAAGATAAGCAGGTAAACAATAATAAAATACAGCAATAACTTGTCTTGAAAACTTGTGGCTATCTTATTGGTTTTAACAAGTAAACAAAACAGATTTCTGGAAATGCAGTAATCTCAGAGAATTAGCCATTTTTCAATAGTTATTGTCTTTTACTTGGATTTTTTAGACTCCATATTTCATTTAAAAACTAATTATGTGTCATTAATCATATTTGTAACAACATAGATTTATCTGAGATTCTAACTGCAGTACATGAGGTTGAGCAAGCTCCGGGATTTGGTGATAGACAGGGAAGCCTGGCGTGCTGCAGTCCATGGGGTCGCAAACAGTCTGACATGACTGAGTGACTGAACTGAACTGACCTGATAATTGCAGCATGCACATTGTATCTGGATTTATTGATGTCATTGGAGAATTTATAAATCACACATCTTTAATACTTAGTAAATGCTAAAGTATAAAACATGCTATAGAATTTTCTACAGCTAAAATACCAAATACTGTATCAATTTCTGAGAAAGAAAAAACTAGAAAGTCTTTGGTTGCCAGGAAGAACATTACACAAATTCAAAAGTTATCTATGTTTCAGAGACTATGTGTTAAAAATTTAAACTTAGAACAAATCACAAGTCAGATATAGAAGATTATTACCTACCAGGTCAATTTCTAAACACCATTTAATTTCAAGATATTTGTTCCTGTTAGTATGTGATTCTCAGCCTCCTCAAGCTCAGAGAGCACTTGCTGTGCTCCCTGCAGGAAACTCAAGCTCCTAGTACATTTAGGATCAAGCTCTTGAGCAAGGAGTGGCTAGGAATTGTTCAAAATTGCAACACACATTCAGAAGAGTCTTTACTATATGTGTATGGTCTCTGTGATTTGGGCTCTCAGAAAACATTATCATATATAATGCTGACGGCTCTTCCCATGCCCAGATTTGCTGAGACTTAAGTTGTTGCCCTATACAGTAAAATAATAATAATAAAGTGAATGTGACATTATTATTTTAAGACATCTAAACCAATTATTTATTTTCAATAAAAATTTATCCCCCTACTATGGATGCCTTGATAACGAGTCCTATGGCCCTTTGACATATTTTTTCCATAGCTCATACATTTTTATTCATTTGTAATATCATCTGACTGATAATAAAACACAAATACATTCATTCATTTACTTGTTCAACATATTTATTGAGCAACTACTCTGTGACAGACTCTCTTTTAAGCTAAGTAGACTGTAATGAACAAAATAATATCCCTACTCTCCTGAAACTTAAGTTCAAGTTTGGAAAACTCTAACAATATCTAAATATCAACAAATCTGGATGTATAGACATCCACAAACATGTAAAATCAGGCACAAATGAATAATTATGATTTTAAAAAATAGTGAGTGTAAAAGGGTGTTATTTTAGCTAGCAGATCAGAGAAGCTCTAAGAGTACAATATTTCCCCACAGACCTGAATGAAATGAGGAGATGAGGCAAACAAATATAGGGAAAGTAGTATTCCAAACAGGTTGTGAAAGGAGAGCCTGGAGGAAGTTTCCAGAAATAGGGAGAAGGGCAGGCGGGTAAAGCCAACATAACTGCAGGCATGTTAGATTTTCTGATTGCGTGCTTGTACATGCTCAGGTGTCAGACTCTTTGGGACCCCATGGGCTGTAACCCACCAAATTCCTCTGTCCATGGGGTTTTCCAGGTGAGAATACTGGAGCGGGTTGCCATTTCCTCTTCCAGGGGATCTTCCCGACCCAGGTATTGATCACACATTTTCTGCATCACCTGCATTGGTAGGCAGATAGTTGCTTTCAAATAAATTTCCATATTTAATTAAATATGCTGGCATTTTTCTTCTGCAGTCTCACTTCAGTCAGTCCTATCCATGTAGTATTCTCTTCTCAATCCCTCCCTCATCTTCCACCTGCTTCTAGACTCCTGAACATCAAAACTGAGCTCTACAGTATCAATGGCCACACTTCAGTGGCCAAGAGGCCAGTGGTAAGGACAGTTACGCAGTTTCGTCCAGTCAATTTACAAACTCTACTGGCTTCAGTACTTCTCAGAGTGCGACACAGTCACAGACATAGTCACCCATCACGTTCTGAGATCTCATTCTGCCAATCTGAACTTTTCTACCTCAGTTTGTGCATTTTGTCTTTCCCTTTAGCCAGGTTACTATAGATATTTCCTTGTTGATTTCTGCTAGGTCACTTTCTATTTCTTACTCCTATTGGCAAAAGAAAGTTTGAATTCTAGCCCTGTTCTTAAAGGTTCTGGGTCCTTGCTCTGCAATGGTTGTCATTGTCAGGCTCTATTTTGTCACATAAAATTGTTGATGAAAATTTTAACTCTGCTGGATTGCTAGAACAGTGTTGGTTCTTTCCCAGGATTGAGGGTAATCTAATGAAATCTTTTTGTTGCCTTCTGACTTCTCTTCATGTCCCACACACTACAGAACTTGCCCTTCCTAGTGTGATAAACAGACCTGCAGCTTCAGCAGCACAGAAATTGCCTGGTAGTTTAGAAATGCAGACTCATGAGCTCCACCCTAGATCTGTTTAATCTGATTTGGCATTTAAACATAATCTCCAGAGGATTTATATGCACATTCAAGTTTGAGAAACACTGCACTAATGACTCCACAGCAGAGTTCCTCTTAATTATAAAGCTCTTTAAAAATTGTCATCAATTGTCATGGTGTAAATGATTCTTCTCAGAGGAACACTGTAGGTGCCAACCCACACTGTATTGTAATTACCACACCAAATTTGATTATTTATGTTGTACATTTGAACTATGAGTTCCTTATTTCTGGCACTAAAAATATGCTAGCCTCATGTTATAGATTTCTACCCAGTCCTAGAATCAGACGTTTCTCCAAGGAGCCCTGATTCCTTTTACATAGAGAATGAAATGGAAACAAAGATTAGTGTATTAGGTGTGACACTGAGGTATCATTGCTTCTAGGTCCTCCAGATGATAAAAAAGGAAACATATTGTGCATATTAACTCATTCATATACACACACAGAGACATACACAGACACTTCTGTATGGAACCATCTGCCTCTAAATTAAGCTAAAGATGAGTTCATAGTGATCTCTCCAAATCTAATCCACTACCATGTGTCTGATTCTATCCCCTCCCCTTGCTTATCCATACATGTCCCCCTCTAACAGTGAGCAACCTTGCTCTTACCACATACTGTCAGTTGCCTTAAAATATTAAATTCCAGTATACATGTTTTCAAGTATCGTAATTGTTAACTCATATCCATGTGGGAAACAGTTTTATCAACTGCAGTAGAGTGCTAATCTACAATTCTTCCCATTACAAATATTGCAAGTATTTTTTTTTTCATCTGTGAAATGCCTGGAGACTGTGATATCCCTGAGCTACACAGAATACTATAGAATATTCAGCATCCCTGGTCCTCACCCACAAATGATAGCAGTGTCTTTCCTTCAATAGGACAAATAACGCTATAAATTTTCTTTGCAAATTTCATTCTATCGAGAACCACTGACCTACTAGAAGGCCGATGTTAATACAGTAAATAAATCTCTCTTTAAGAAAGCATAGGCAAAAAAAAAAAAAGAAAGCATAGGCAAATTTGGCACAATTTGATTGCTCTCATTAGTTCTTCTACAAATATGTACAGAGAGCATTTTTATCTTCTGTCAGTACACATTCCCTTTGATGCATTCTCCAGTGGTCCTGAGAACACATAGACTATAGTCTTTTTAAAAATTGAGTCCAGTAGTTGAATCTTCAATATGTGGGAAAGAAAATCTGAGACAGTATGGAAAATAGATACTTTTACAATTTTTAATGCTTTCTTAGACATTTAGTATTGTGGTTTTGGTATTGTGGGATGAACATACAAAACTATTAAGAAACTCTGAGAGTGAATTTTGGGGCTCAGTCAAATAAAGAGGTGCTTTACATTAAGCTCCTAAGAAGAATATATCTCATATGAAAGGAAGTCAGTGCATTTGGAGCCTTCTGTTGTTTTCAGGTAACTTTATTTTACTTCACAGTTTAAAACTCTTGTCCTAACAAGAACTGATAGCAGTGACTGCTGAAAGAAAATATTTAAGCACTGAATTTGAATAAGTTTAAATTATACTAAGTATAAGGAGTTTACAGAGATGTTTAAGGATAATTTAAGGATACTGCTGTTATTGAAGTACAGCCTTATAATTTGGTGAACAAAACATCTATTGATACCTGAATTTGGTTGTTTTACTGTCTCTTAATATCTTGTACTGGTACAATTTGTACAGGCATTTTAAAGGTCTTTGTGGTTCTTACTGAGTACATAGTTCTTTTCATTATTTTTTCCATTATACTGCTTATTTCCAATCGAGTTCTATTTATTGAGTGATTTCATCAAAGTACATGGTTTCTACTCTCACACCTGTAAACTACTCTCTAATCTAAATCACAAGTCTCCTTGGTCTTCTCAAAATCTATAGACAAATCACTTATGAATTTGAATATCCCAGGCTTTCCCATCATGTTGAAAACTAAACACTCAACTTCTCCTTTTAGGCCTCGGGAACTTATCAGATATTTCCTCTAGAACTGAGACTTGTATCTTCTGCTTTAGACTTATAATAAACACCCCAAAGTAACCCTTGATATTTTTGTTTTATTCTCCCTTCTTACCTAATAGATAATAAATCCAGTTGATTTTATCTCTTAATATGTCTCCTTTCTGTTTGCTATTTCTGTCTCTACCATTATTGCTTTTCTTCAAGCCTTCATCTACATATTGAGTGTTGCAATGAATGTCCACCAGAGTTTCCTTGACTCTAGCCTCACCTGCTGTAAATTATATTTCATCCAATAATTTGGTGTTTTTAAAATGAAAATCTGGTCATATTTCTCTCAGTCTTAAAATTTTTATTATTATCTTATGGTTGAGTGATAATCCAAGATTCTGTGATGTATTTCATTTCTACAAATCAGAGTCCACCTCCAACTAGCTCCTGCGTAAAGAAATTATTTACCTGTCTCTTGATGAGCCATATGATATTGTGACGGCTTTGAACTAGCTATAACTTTTGCTCTGTATACTTGATCCTTTCTCTGATTCATCTGATGTTTTCTATTCATCCTTCCTATTAACTAAACAGGAGATAGTTAATTGTTCTCTAATCTTGTATCAGTTACTCACGGCCATAATCATGCTACATAACGAACAACTCCCCAGTAGTAATAACAGCAAAACAAAGGATCTAGGTGGCTCTGCTGACCTTGGCTCGAATTGTTCTTTTATCTGAATGTTGGCTGATAGCTAATATAGGCTGGTGCCAGTGGAGAGATTAACTCTGGCACGTGTGGCTTACCCAGTAGTCTAGCCTAGGTGTGTTCTCATGACAAGACATAGATGAAAGTGAGGGCAGGTAAAAATAATCCCTATTTCTGAGTCTTAGATTCAGAAATGCCAATTGTCACTTCTAACTCAAACAATTGGCCAAATTAATTGCATGAGATGAGGATATATACATTTCTGAGGGGGAAATCCTGAGTCATATGGATTCAAGGAAGGATGAAGAATTGAAGCCATTATATAGTGACTCTACCATACTTCTTTAAAGCATTTTCATAATTTATTAAAATTATTTTTTTACATAATTCCTAGTGTGTGTTCTTTAACATAAGGGCCATGACTTATTCAGCTGTCTACTTTGGGACATACTTACTGATTCTCTAGAGGTATTTATTGAATAGCAAATCATAACTTAATGAAAATACAATATATATTCATGTATATCAACATGAGTTATATATTATAAATGATATATTTAATAAAAACATGTGTATACATCTTTTTAAAATGAGTGTTTTTATAATTTGTTAAAATATAATTTTTTAAAAATATGAAAAATGCTTCACTATCTGAAGAATGAAAGAAGGCATTTTTATGAAGCAATTATTAATATGAGCATTAAGTGTACAGCATCATAGCAATTAAATACCTTAAATGGGCAAAGTTCATATGGCTTAAAGTAATGGTTATAATTTTTCGTTTGTTTTAATAGAACACTACAGTTATAAATTTGTGTTCTGTAAGGTTAATAATATTGAAAAACAGATAATTTGTTCATATATTTTCATTGCATTTTTATTAGTTGTAATCCTTCACTATAATGAATTAGTCTATAATGACACTTTGTGCTTTCACTGATCATCATTTAGTTCATTATATGCATGAATAATGTAAGTCAATGCTAACATCCCAATTTTACAGAAATTAAATTTTATTTTTGATGATCATAGTATATAGAACAAAAAGTATTTTTACCATTTTGTCCCTCAGTGATCAAAATAAAATAGTAATGAGTAGTTGTATTCTAGAACATTTTCTCAGCTTTTAAGACATTTGGACAACATAAACAAGAGATACACATTTTAACATTTCTTTTCAATCCAGAAATGAATTAACTTAGACCTAAATAAGTCACTGCTGAAGGAATTTGTTATTAAAGTTACATAGGGTTTGAGTTATTAAAAGGGTACACACTATGAAATAATATTAGAATATTTAAACGTTTGCCCCGATTCCTATATCACTAGTCACCCCATTCCAGAAGATTCCATAGATGAGTAGTTTTGTTTTCTCTTTGGGTGCTCAGTTGCTCAGTTGTATCCAACTGTTTGCGATCCCGTGGACTGTATCCTATCAGGCTCCTCTGTCCATGGAAATTACCAGGCAAGAATACTGGAGTGGGTTGCTATTTCCTAATCCAGGGAATCTTCCTCAACCAGGATTTGAACCCACGTCTCTTGTGTCTCTTGTATTGGCAGGCAGATTCTGTACCTCTGACATGACCTGGGAAGCTCTGTTTACTCTTTAGAGTTAGATAAAATGGAAATACTTCAGAAATGTGTTCATAATTTCAAGAAAAGTCATGGGTTTCATTGGCTATGATATTTCTTTAGATATATTTAGATCATTTACTAAAGCTGCCTTTACCACTGGTTCAAAATCAGGCTTGAGAAGGATGTGCACCATTGAGAACTCTCTGTATTACTGTGGAAATATGAATTGCTGCAAACTTTTAGAAAATTTTAGATCACATTGGGAAAATGTGATAGTATCTATCACAGTTGGAAATGCCCATTTAAAAAAAAAAATCGCTGTAGGATATCTCTCCTACAGCAAATAAAATAAACATTTTTTGTATGTTTGTTTGTTGCAGCAGGCTCAAACTGGAATCAGCTAGAATGATTTTCAAAAGGAAAAATATTTGAATATACTTCATTATATGTTGATAACTAAGTTAGAGAAGAACTCAAGAGATAAGTGGTTTTTAACAAAATCTTTGATTCATCTGACTTCATTGTGCTAAAGAATGATTACCTAATACTTTTCCTCACCAAAGGGGTCCAACAGAATTTGCTGCCATTTTTTTAAATCTTCCTGTGTGATGAAGATTTTATGTCCACTAACTTATTTAATTTTCAAAACAACGTTATAAGGTAGACATATGACTATCATCTTTCCTATCAGGAGAAGGCAGGTAATTAACTTGTCCACTGCTACACTGTTAACCTGTGATAGAGCTGGAATTTGAACCCAGAAAAACTCTAGCTTCCAAGCCCCTCTGCTCTTGGTCACTATGTTAAGAAACACCTTCCTTCCCTCCTTCATCACTTAATCTTCAAACTATCATTAAGTTTTAGGATTGATGACTATGTCTTTTTCACGACTCAAAGCGTGTTTTTCCCCAGTGCAGCAAATATCAGCTCGGAGTTTAGGGGGAAGCAGCCTAATTAAATCTATTCATATTAATGTGGGAATATTAGTCACTAAACCTTCCCAAAGGTATTTTCATTTTTAAAGAGGATGCTTGTTAAAGCAAATTAATCTATCATTGGTAAAACATCCATTTATGTAAAACCAGCAAGTGAAATATTTTAGGAATGTGAGACGGAAATATTTTTGAGCACCAGGGTCACACATTAAACAAAGTGACCTACAGTTCCTATAAGTTATTTCTGCCTTTACATGGCTGATGTAATTCTGCATGTTCCAATTCAGATTTTTGTGTTGTGGCTTGTTGTTTTTTCACTGCTATTCTCAATTACAGTAAGAGTGGGGAATTTAGAGGACAAACAGAGAAAGTGAAGGAAATGGAGAACATAATTATAAATGAAGAAAGTGGAAGAAAAGTTGAATAGCCATTTGAAGTGACTGCATGTATACCATGAGAAAGACTACAGAAATGATACACACAAAAAATGTGAATCTATCCGTTTGTTAGGATGTTATTAGTATGCATAATTATTAACTATCTTATACATTATTTTAGCACCTGCAATGATATTCCCAGGTGGCTCAGATGATAAAGATTCTGCCCACAATGTGGGAAACCCAGGTTTGATTCCTGGGTTGGGAAGATCCCCAGGTGGAGGGCAAGGCAACCTAGTCCAGTATCCTTGCCTGGAGAATTCTATGGACAGAGGAGCCTGGTGGGCTATAGTCCATGGGGTTACAAGGAGTCAGACATGATTGAGTGACTAACACACACAATGATAATCCAGGATACATTCCTAAAATCATCAAGCATGTATATTCTCTTGACATTCCTACCAAAAAAGTGAAATATAATATACCAACTCACTAATTTAAATGAACAATTACAGATTACTAGGATAAATTATATAAAATTAAGCTAATCACTATCACTACAAGATAAAGTAATATTTTAATCTTGAAATATTTTAGAGTTTTCCCTAATTTCAATTGTGCTACTGCATGTTTATCTTCTTTTGCATATTTAAATATAATCAGTAAAATCTACTTCACCTACCTGTAATAAGCGTGGAATGAAAAGACTAAAATCAGTGTTGACAGAGATTCTAGAGAGTCACCTTCTAGTAAAGCCATAATTAAATGATTTTATGGCAATGATCCATTCTTTCCTTGTCTTCCAAAATCTCAGGCGAGAACTTCCTAATCAATAGAAAGTTTTCAGCAGCATCAATTTTATTGAAATTTGCCAAACATAAAAGATAAGATAAAGGGCCCAGATTAACAGAGAACAGGTAAATATCTGTGCTTAATTCTACTGAATAATAGATCATCTTTTCATCTTTTCTGCATCTCTGTAGAGCAGGCCTATCTTGAAAATGTCCTCCAGAGTGTAAAATTACCCCATGGTGCTGTGTAACAAGTTAAGAATATTTTATGGATATGGTCATCTATCCTGACTGTTCAGTTGCACTGATAAACTCTTCTCAGTTGAAAAAAATCATCACCATTATTTTATATGAGACTGTATTTAACCAAGTGGATTTAAAACTTACATTTCATTCTATATTTCATTTTAAGCAAAAATCTAAATGTGAAATATTAAGTGGGATTGAGCCCCTAGAAAGTTAATTTTAAGATGCAATTATTTTGCTTTCCACACAAACATTGTGCCAGAACTTTGCTGTTAGACCAGTAACACTACTTATATGCCTTGTATTTAAGAAATCCACAAATCATACTTCTAAATTGCTCTTTTGTTTCAGTTTCTAAAATTCCAAATGTTTTCATCATTGATTTAAGTGTCTCCTGAAATGTGTAATTGCAAAAACATTTTGAAAATTAAAATGCTTATATTCTTTTACTCATCCATTACTACCGAGGTGTTAAAATAATTTATTCCATTATATTAACGATTGCTTGATGCATCAAAAGATAATTTGCCATGTAATTTTGTTAAACCTGAAACTGTAGCATATTTTCTTGATAATACCATTAATATATCGAGTAAATAAAATGTTTGTGGTAGGCACATTAATTATCGCCTTCATCTATCGGTGTTTAAAACTTAGAAATAATTAAACGCGCTTTAATAAGATATGGTTTTGAGAAAGCAGGATCATTTATGAATCGCTAGAGGTGCATGGAGCTGTGTTTCCCTTGAGAGACGGAATTTATGCCTAACACCCCGCTGATTGTTCAGGAGGTAAAGAACCAATAGCTGCATGTACAGAGGTTTAATTTAAAGTGTGTTTCTCACTAGGCTGCTCACAACACTTAATTAAACTCTGCTGTTTTGGCAATGACAAATGCTGTAGTGCAAAAGGAACTCGAGTCACAGTGACTGAGAAGCCTTTGTAATTTCTTTCATGTGCACTGGCAGCCAGATCCAGGTCAGAAAAGAAAGTAAGAATAAAAGAAGACAGATTTAAAGTGTTTCGACAAAGTTGCCACTTTTAAGCATCTATGTTAGGCACCCACAAGTGCTGCATTATTTAAAGGATTTAATCATGTTTGTGGAAAATATGGCAGGTGATCAGAGACAACAATTTGTGAAGTCATTGCCGCTTTGGGAAAAAGCTTCTTTTTCATTAGAGAATATGAAGCCTGAAATAATAATTGATTTGAATTTAGATAAGTAAGTAGTTAAACATTTCTAGGCAATATTTTTATGATATATGTATTATATTTATATGTATTAATATTTTATATGATATGTGTGATTTCATTTTTGGGTATATTTTCAAAATTAAGGAAGTCTATTATGTGGATCAAATTAAAAAGCCCAAATTTTTATATTTATATAAAATTAATTCAAAGTAAAGCATAGACAAGTTTAAAAAATTCTTCCTGTTGAAATAGTTAATTTGAACAATAGCCTAAAAGTCCCTTTATATAAATCATCATCCCTTATCCACAGCCACACTTATATATCTCAGTGCTTTTAGTAAAACATAGATCCATGGCTCCATTTTTATATCATACTTATTCCCAAATGAGTTAAAATGTAAAAAGAATGGAAGATTCAAAAAGACAAAAATAGCTAACATTTATTGAATGATGTTTACTATGTGTCAGAAACCATTTACATATGTTTACATGTGCAAACTCAGTTAGTCCCCATGACAATCTATGTATTCAGTACCAGTATAATCACTACTGCACCAATTAAAAGACTGAGGTACAGAGAAATTAAGACATTTATACAAGACTACAGTTAGTGATCCTTTAGAGGGAGAAAAAATTCAAACCTAGGTGATCTATTTCTACAACCCATATCATTAGCTAATCTACTATATGACAAATATATTATAAATTATAAGCAGATAAAGAGAAAATGACACATACACAGTAATTATTTCCTTGTGTGTGTGCTAAGTTATGTCCAACTCTTTGTGACCCAATGGACTGTAGCCCGCCAGGCTCCTCTGTCCATGGGATTATCCAGGCAACAATACTGGAGTGGGTTGCCATTTCCTACTCCAGGGGATCTTCCCCATCCAGCGATTGGACCCATATCCATATTATCCTTCATCGGCAGGCAGATTCTTTACCACTGTGCCACCTGGGAATCCCAATTATTTCCTTAGTCATGAGACTTCCCTGATGGCTCAGACGGTAAAGCCTCTGCCTACAATGTGGGAGACCCAGGTTCAAACCCTGGGTCAGGAAGATCTCCTGGAGAAGGAAATGGTAACCCACTCCAGTATTCTTGCCTGGAAAATCCCATGGATGGAGGAGCCTGGTAGGCTACAGTCCATGGGGTCGCAAAGAGTCGGACACGATTGAGCGGCTTCACTTTCTTTCATGATTAAAAGAAGTTTGCACTCTCTCCAAGAACCATATTGTTGGAAGAAATTTATGTATCTTCCAACTCCTACCTAGGTACAGAAAGCGAAGCCCTGAGAGGTTAAGGAAATGCACAATATTGAAAAATTATTTAGTGGTAGAACTAAAAACAAAATTAAGCTTCCTATTGCCACTCATTTTGCTTTCCAAAATACCATGCTTCTTTCCTCCTGATGGCTGGCATACCTTATCTCAGAAATGAATGCCTTTTCCAATTATTACAAATAAGTAGTGATCTATTATTGTCTCCTTTATTAATTAAAATATTACCACATTATTAAAACTCCTATATCAAGTTTTTTACTTTATTGAATTTTGTAGATAATAGCTTACACTGACATGATGTTCAAAGTTTAAAAATATTTCTCTAAATAATTCATTGTTCGTCTATTCAACTGGTGTCATAATTTCAAATAGATTCATCTTACATCATAGGGCTATAGGAAGAACTTCAGAGCATAAGAATATAACTTTTATTCTCTAATGGATGAGCATTCAGTCTTTATCTGAAAACATCTAGGATACAAAATTTCAGCTTTGAACTATAGCTTTTTCATCTTCACTTAACTCCAATAAATCATTGTCTGGCTTATTTCAGCTCCTGGAACTTCTACATTGGTTTAGACAGTGGCCAGAGCTCAATGTAGTGTAGTATCATGAAATCTGCTACAAATTTGAAACAAATAAAACTTGTTTGAAAACAAATAGCATGAATATATTGATATTATGGAAGGTGGGAAATGTAATAAGCCTAGTTCATTTCAGCTTTATATTTGGGGCAATTCTAGAATATGCTATGCTTTAAACTAGAATAGAACTTGTATAATTAAATCATATCAAATATTGGGTTATTCTGTGCATTGAAAAAAATGTTGAAGTCTAGAATAATGAGCTCAATAAGAATTTTATGTCTTTGATTTTTAACAATGCAAGGACAAGTATCACACTCATAAGGGAAGAAGTCATAATTCTCTTTCCTATTGGAATACATTGCATATTCAGCTTGACAGCTTCGAAGACACAATCCACCAAAAGCACCACATTTGAAAAACTGTGCTGGGGTATGTGAAATTATACCTCCATGAGGAAAGTAGCAGATAAAACTTTCAATTGAAACACAGTTTTAATCTCATTCATTGGCAGTGGAGATTTAGTTTCTGGAAGGCTACCAACAGACATGAATTTTATTTTCCACTTTTTCACATTTAGGCAACTTTACATTTAACAGAATTTACACTTTCATTCATAATGTCCTAGTAGAGCATTTTGATCAAATGATTTTAACTTCTAAAGTAGACTTCTCAAAATGTTCCATCAACTCTAGATGATTTTCAATTTTTGAAAAATCATTTATATCTGTATTGAAAATTTATTTTCTCCATTGTAAAGAGTATGTTTATTACTGGGGTAAATATCTTTCATTTTGGCTTAAATACCGCCTTCTTATAGATGTATTCTTGGGCTATTTTATCAGAATTATGATCTTTATCTTTTTTATTTTTTATCACCAAGCTCAGTTTCCTTCATAATGTTTGTTAAATTTTTCAGTTTCTTAAGGTATATGCATTGCTATTTATCTTTATTTCTATTGCCTCTTCTAAATTACAAACATAGGTCAGGGACAAAAATATTATTCCTGATTAAATCCTTAGCACTGACAAAATCCTTGCCATTCAAGCTGCTCTGTAAATTTTTACTGAAAGAATTAATAACAAATGCACATAAAAGTTCAATTATAATACCTAAAGCAGTCTATAGATTCAAAGAAATCCCTATCAAGCTACCAATGGTATTTTTCACAGAACTAGAACAAATAATTTCACAATTTGTATGGAAATATAAGAAACCTCGAATAGCCAAAGCAATCTTGAGAAAGAAGAATGGAACTGGAGGAATCAACCTGCCTGACTTCAGGCTCTACTACAAAGGTGCAGTCAGCAAGACAGGCTATACTACAAAGCTGCAGTCATCAAGACAGTATGGTACTGGCACAAAGACAGAAATATAGATCAGTGGAACAAAATAGAAAGCCCAGAAAGAAATCCACACCCCTATGGACACCTTATCTTTGACAAAGGAGGCAAGAATAGACAATGGAAAAAAGAAAATCTCTTTAACAAGCGGTGCTGGGAAAACTGGTCAACCACTTATAAAAGAATGAAACTAGAACACTTTCTAAGACCATACACAAAAATAAACTCAAAATGGATTAAAGATCTAAACATAAGACCAGAAATTATAAAACTCCTAGAGGAAAACATAGACACAACACTCTCTGACATAAATCACAGCAGGATCCTCTATGACCCACCTTCTAGAGTAATGCAAATAAAAGCAAAAATAAACAAATGGACCTAATTAAAATTAAAAGCTTCTGCACAACAAAGGAAACTATAAGCAAGGTGAAAAGACAGCCTTCAGAATGGGAGAAAATAATAGCAAACGAAGCAACGGACAAAGAATTAATCTCAAAAATATACAAGCAACTCCTGCAGCTTAATTCCAGAAAAATAAATGACCCATCAAAAAATGGGCCAAAGAACTAAACAAACATTTCTCCAAAAAAGGCATACAGATGGCTAACAAACACATGAAAATATGCTCAGTATCACTCAGTATCAGAGAAATGCAAATCAAAACCTCAATGAGGTACCATCTCACGCCGGTCAGAATGGCTGCTATCCAAAAGTCTACAAAAATAAATACTGGAGAGGGTGTGGAGAAAAGGGAACCCTCTTACACTGTTGGTAGGAATGCAAACTAGTACAGCCACTATGGAGAACAGTGTGGAGATTCCTTAAAAAACTGGAAATAGAACTACCACATGACCCAGCAATCCCTCTGCTGGGCATACACACCGAGGAAACCAGAATTGAAAGAGACACGTGTACTCTGGTGTTCATTGCAGCACTGTTTATAATAGCCAGGACATGGAAGCAACCTAGATGTCCATCATCAGACAAATGGATAAGAAAGCTGTGGTACATATACACAATGGAATATTACTCAGCTACAAAAAAGAATACATTTGAATCATTTCTAACGAGGTGGATGAAACTGGAGCCTGTTATACAGAGTGAAGTAAGTCAGAATGAAAACTACCAGTACAGTATACTAACATATATATATATGGAATTCAGAAAGATGGTAACAATGACCCTATATGTGAGACAGCAAAAGAGACACAGGACTCTGTGGGAGAAGGCGAGGCTGAGATGATTTGAGAGAAGAGCATTGAAACACATATATTATCACATGTGAAACAGATCGTCAGTCCAGGTTCGATGCATGAGACAAGGTGCCCAGGGCTGGTGCATTGGGATGACCCAGAGGGATGGGATGGGGAAGGAGGTGTGAGGGGGGTTCAGGATGGGGAACACATGTACATCCATGGCTGATTCATGTCAATGTGTGGCAAAACCCACTGCAATATTATAAAGTAATTAGCCTCCAATTAAAATAAATAAATTAAATTTAAAAAATTTTTAAAAAATGTTCAATTATCTATAGATTCACTATTCTTTCTTTCTATATATTCTTTCTTTTCCAGTTTTAAAAATTCATTTATTATTAATTAAAGGATAATTGCTTTACAGTATTGCTTTGATTTCTATCAAACATCAACGTGAATCAGCCATAGGCTTACCCATGTCCCTTGCACTTGAACATCCCTCCTACATCCCTCCCCAGCCCACCCATCTAGGTTGTTACCAAGCCTCAGTTTGAGTTCCCTTAGTCATACAGCAAATTGCCATTGGCTATCTACTTTACATATGGCAATATATGTTTCCATGTTACTCTCTCCATGCCACCCATCCTCTCCTTCTCCTCGGCTCCCCTGAGCCATGTCCATAAGTCTGTTCTCAATGTCTTTGTCTCCACAGCTGCTCTGCAAATAGGTTCATCAGTACCATTTTTCTAGATTCCATACATGGAATCTAGTTAGTATATGATAATTGTTAGTATATGAAAAGTGTTTAGCTAGTATACAATAATTAGTATATGATAGTATATGTTAGCATATGATAATTGTTTTTCTCTTTTTGACTTACTTCACTTTGTATAATAGGCTCTAGGTTCACCACTTATTTCTTGTTTGCTGCTTGCTACTCTGCAAAGTCCTTTTCCTGGTTCTTTTCTCGGGAGATTTGTCCTGCTAGTCAAAAATTCACTGTTCTTCCCAGAAGAGAGAAAACCATTTGAAGGTTTGCACATTCTAAAGTCTGGGATTACAGTTTTCTGAAGCTTGATAGTTGCAGTTATTTATCTACAATAAGAAGCACATAGTCAAGGAGAGAGAGGATTTCATAGATGTGAGCAGCTGGTGTGACTGGATATCAATGTTCTTGTGTTTAATTTGCTTTCTAACTAGCTGTGAAATATTGGGTATATCATTCCAGTCTCTCAAATATGTATTATTACCTGTAATATGTGGGGACAATAAAATTTGACAGAATTATGTGATGAATCAACTGATCTAACATATTTGAAAGAGTTATGACAAGTGAAATAATTACACAGATTAAAGTTAGAGTAATAGTAATGACCACCATGTTGAAAGTGTATGATATTTAATAGTTTTTTTAAAATATAACAAACCATCACTTCCTTGATTTTTGTTTCAGTTTTTTCTATTGTCAGTAATAGTAATTTAAATCTGCTTAAACTTTCTAAGCACGTGTTCTATCTTCTCTACAACGTATCCGAGCAGATGCAGGAAAACACTATAGTGAGGTACAGCGATAGTAACAGTTTATTATTCTTAACGTTTGTAAAAATAGACCTTTTCTCTTTGGTCTTCCTACATTTTCAGTCCCTTGGATCTTCCTGAAAGCTGATGGCTTTTGAGAAGTCAAAGCAGCTCCCTCTCCTGTATTCTCACGATGTCCTTTGCAATGTTTTAAATGAACTTAAGCTATAACGGGCTTAGTAAATTTCACCTCTCTAGACACTCAACTCTCTTTGCTCACATCCCTTCACCTAACATGTAGTGGTTACAGATTGTACTTGAGTGGTTAGGCTGAACTTCACGTTCCCAACATTTAGAGAAGCAATTCAAAGCAGATAGTGAGCAATTCAGCCAGGGCCTATTTACCCTAGTCATTTATTTTAAAACCCTAACACTAAAACCAGACCATTTTAAATAGTAGATAAAAGGCAGTGAAATTGATGAATGCCTTTTGGCAAGTACAGTTGAGTTTCCATGGGGTTTTATACATTATTGACACTGTCAGTGATTTCAGTGATTGTGGCTACAGCTGGGATGTTATTATTACCATGTTGCAGTACTTCTGTTGGGAGGCTATTCCGTGGTCACAGCTGGAAGTGTTAGTGGCATTTGATGTTCATGACCTGCAGTAATTGTACCATTTTATAAGAGGAGTTCACAAAATCCACAGTCAAGAATTAAGCTGTGCCCGACCAAGTGACTTACGCTAGTAGGCAAGAGAATGAACAGGAGTGGCCTCAGTCAGAATTCAATAGTTGCCACGAGAGACTGAGCAGGTCGTTGTGAGGGTAATGTTAGTGCACAATGGCGCCAATCTACACAGAAGTCTGGGGGTTGCTGTGTTGGCACTGATACATTTCCTTCAAGGCTGTCTTTGGGGTGGGAATTTTTTATGCCTTTAAGGCCAAGTGAATTCTATTCCACAAATGTATTGTGTGATGAATAACCCTTTTACTTCCTCTAAATCTACTTTTTTAGATTATAAAAGTAATACACATTCATTACGGGTAATTTGAACAATGCAACAAAGAATAAAGAATAAATTTGAAATCACATTAAATCTTACCACTCAGAGGCAACCACTTTTAATCTTTCTTTGGATGTCTTTTTGAATATACATGCATATATAATTTTTAAAATTGAATTAATGCCATATATATTTTTAAAAATTCTTTCTTTCCATACTTAATATGAGGACTTATATAATGAATTGATTCACATAAAAATCAAGAGCCAGTGACATTCTTTTAAACTTCTGAAATGAATAAGTTGATTTATAACAAAAATATTTTGTATCAGGTTTTCGACAATAACAATCTGTAAGATATATTTCCTTTGGTGTGTTGCTTATAAGAAATCTTAGGTAGATCAAGCAGTGGCTTACCTTATATAGTACAATGGGGCATTGAGAGACAGCTCTAAGATCCTTGACTCCACAAGACTTCCCTTGTTGATAATTTCTAGCTATCTAAATTCAGTCCAGAGGCATCAGTCTTTTGGTACACAACTGTGTTTGCAGAAATCCTCTGAAAGTAACTATTTTTAGTGGTATAGGGCAAGTATATTCTCAGTTAATGGCGTGGGTTAGTAGGCCACTGACTTCTGGGATTTTGGAAAGGAGAGAACAGAAAGCCAAGGAAAAGGGACTCAGGCAGGCAGATGGTGATGAGGGAAATGAAGAATATGATTAGTACATAAATTTGTAATTTGTATGTGTATATAGATGTGTTACCAAAGTCATGGAATTGTCCAGGTCATCACTTATGTGCTGGATTTCATGTCTACTTGTATATATATTTATATTCCTAGCACAACAAATAATAAATGTTGTAGCCCAGCACAATTCAGAAGGTATACACGCTGACCTCTGTATTCTGAATAATAATCTTTTCCAAGTAATTTAAGCATTATTGTTAAATCTCCCCTCACTCTCCCATCTATTATTTATAATATATTGTGATTTGTTAAATTTACCTAAGCAGTAATCCCTTCCTGCTAGTTTCTAGGGCATTGAGGGCATGGCAACCCACTCCAGTATTCTTACCTGGAGAATCTCATGGACAGAAGAGCCTGGTGGGCTACAGTCCATGGGGTCACAAAGAGTCAGACACGACTGAGCGATTAAGCACACAACACAGTATCATCTTTCACCTGGCCTGTTAGAATAGGCCTCCAGTTCGTATCCCTCCTTCACTTCCTCCCTCTAATATTTTCTCTATCAAATATTTTAACACATAATAATGCATTAATATTTCCAACATATTAACCTCGTCTGCTGATCAAAGCTGGCAATAGCTCTTCATTGCTAATAATAATAATACCAAACAGCTTAACTTAAAAACTGAGATGTTCTACGTGCACGCATGCTCAGTCATGTCCGACTCTTTGAGACCCAGGGACTGTAGTCCACCAGGTTACTCTGTCCATGGGATTATCCTGGCAAGAATACTGGAGCAGATTGCCATTTCCTCCCACAGAAGATCTTCCTGACCCAGGGTTCGAATCCTTGTCTCCTGTGGCTCTGGCAGGCAGATTCTTTAACACTGAGCTTCTTGGAAAGCCCTCTAAGATGTTCTACAATATAACTCAAATTTATCTCCACATACTTAAACTTTCTAAGTACTTTATGGCATTCTCTACTTCTGTCTATTTAGTCTAACTTCTGTATCTTGTTCTGTATCATTCTTTATTTTATGAATATCAAGCTGCCCCATCATTATTTGTTGAAAAGATAATTCTTTCACCATTCAATCATCATGTTACCTTTGTTGAAAATAGATTAACTGATTTTGTGGGTTTCTTTCTGGACTCCAAATCCAGTTCTATTGATCTATAAGTTGATCCTCATGCTAATACATGTATTACTGTAATCAACACTGTATTGATTACTATAGATTCGTATTTTAACCTGAATCATAGGAACAGAGAGCCTTAATCTTTCTTCAATTCTCAGCCTTTAGTCAGTTTACAGATCCAGAACTCTTTGGATGAAAAGGAGGTCAGAGTCCCTTGATGAAGGACCTTAGTATGGTACCAAAAATTTATGTGGTTAATCTTTCTCCCAGACTTTTCCAAATGGAACTCTTACCTTTTACCGGGGTGCCTGCGTACTTGGTAAAGGGGATAATCAGACTTTCAGAGACTATCAAACCCTGGTTTTGAACTGACACTCATTCCTGGAAAACCAAAATGTCACTCTGGCTCTCCAGTCAGAGTTGGGACTTATGAGATCAGGCAGTCAATGGAGTTTTAGCCAGGCCCCTCTTTCTGGGATGTTGACAATGATTTGGCTGAATAATCAGGGACTTGGAACATGATTTGAAAATTGGCAATACTTTCTACTGTGATCCTGCCATTTTTCTAAAACAAATGCACCTTGGATTGTCATAGTCTGATTAATTTTCAGAAATCTGCAAGAGCTGACTTTTGTTGCATTGATGGGAGAAGATTTTGAGAGATCATTACCGTGGTTTTCCTTCAGATGCCTGGAATCTATCATTTCTAATATATGTTCAGTTCAGTTCAGTCGTTCAGTCGTGTCTGACTCTTTGCTACCCCAATGGACTGCAACACACTAGGCCTCCCTGTCCACCACCAACTTGAGTCAGCGATGCCATCCAACCAACTCATATTCTGTGATCCCCTTCTCTTCCTGCCTTCAGTCTCTCCCAGCATCAGGGTCTTTTTGAATGAGTCAGTTCCTCACATCAGGTGGCCAAAATATTGGAGCTTCAGCTTCAGCATCAGTCCTTCCAATGAATATTCAGGACTGATTTCCTTTAGGACTGACTGCTTTGATCCTCTTGATGTCCAAGAGACTCTAAAGAGTCTTCTCCAACACCACAGTTCAAAAGCATCAGTTCTTCGATGCTGAACCTTCTTTATGGTCCAACACTCACATCCATACATGACTACTGGAGAAACCATAGCTTTGTTTGTCAGCAAAGTAATGGATCTGCTTTTTAATAAGCTGTCTAGGTTGGTCATAGCTTTTCTTCCAAGGAGCAAGTGTCTTTTAATTTCATGACTGCAGTCACCATCAACAGTGATTTTGGAGTCCAAGAAAATAAAGTCTGTCACTGTTTCCATTGTTTCCCCATCTATTTGCTATGAAGTGATGGGACCAAATGCCATGATCTTCGTTTTCTGAATGTTGAGTTTTGAGCCAGCTTTTTCACTCTCCTCTTTCACTTTCATCAAGATGCTCTTCAGTTCCTCTTCACTTTCTGCCATAAGGGTGGTGTCATCTGCATATCTGAGGTTATTGATATTTCTCCTGGCAATCTTGATTCCAGGTTGTGCTTCACCCAGCCCAGCATTTCACACGATGTACTCTGCATATATGTTAAATAAGCAGGGTGGTAATATACAGCTTTGACGTACTCCTTTGCCAATTTGGAATGATTCCATTGTTCCATGTCTGGTTCTAACTGTTGCTTCTTAACCTGCATACAGGTTTCTCAGGAGTTAAGTAGATGGTCTGGTATTCCCATCTCTTTAAGAATTTTCCACAGTTTGTTGTGATCCACACAGTCATAGGCTTTGGTGTAGTTGATAAAACAGAAGTTGATGTTTTTCTGGAATTCTAATATATATGTTAGATTATATTCAGTCAGTTCATTTCAGTCGCTCAGTCGTGCCCGACTCTTAGATAAAACTAATTAGACATATTAGTTATATTAATATATATGTTGCTACTGCTGCTGCTAAGTTGCTTCAGTGGTATCCGACGCTGTGCGACACTATGGAGAGCAGCCCACCAGGCTCCTCTGTCCATGGGATTCTCTAGGCAAGAATACTGGAGTGAGTTTCCATTTCCTTCTCCAATATATGTGTTAGATACACATTAATTTTTTTTAATTTACTTATTTTTTAGGGGTTACACTAGTTATTTTTTGCAGTACGTAGGATCTAGTTCCCTGAGCAAGGATCAAACCTGCATCCCCTGAAGTGGAAGGCAGATTCTTAACCACTGGACCACCAGGAAAGTCCCCAAATTAATTAATTTTTAAAGAATGGAAAACTGTAAGCAGAGAAAGACTGTGGAAACCATAGGCTCAAGAGAGAAGTTGCGAAGCATGCATGAAAACGTGAACTCTTTATGAGTACATATAACAATGGAGTTGAGTGAATTAGAGTTTAGCCAACTTTTTTATACTATATTGTATAAATGCAATTAGTGGTTAACTGTTTCTGGCTGTGAAATATCACATATCAATAGCTTTAGAGTTATACTTTATGTTATGACATGATCTGGTGTTCTATATTCTATTTAGAAAGTGGAGTGAGAGGTAAAAAGTCATTTGAAGGTAAAATGTAAGCTTTTGTAAGTTATCTAGAAAACTGAGGTATGGGTGACTAGATAAGAGTAACTTTATATAGTCTTTAGATAAAAGTTGCCTATTTAGGCACACATAGAGAAGTGTTTGATATGAATATGTAAAATTTATAGTAAAAAATATTAGCATCAGAATATTTTTGAATAAAGTAGTTGTCAGCATATAATCCTGATAAGAATATTACAGAATTTTAACTACTATGATAAAAAAATTCCTTAATAATGTAATTCACTAAAGCAAAGAAAAGAGTCAGACATGACTGAGCCACTGAACTGAACTGAACTGAAAGTACAGACTCAATCAGATAAAGGATGTTTTTTAAGATTCATAGCTATATAAAAATTAAAGATTTTATGTAATAGAACTCAATTTCTTTTTAAAATTATTTTGGAGAAGCAATTTGAATTCTTTGTAAGACTTAGGAGTATATATATGCTTATTTCTCTTTCTCTCACTCTCCCTTTCTCACTACTACAATATTATATTTAGTACATAATTTGAATATAATATATTGAACCTAGTAATTATATAAGGAATATGTAGTTGAAAAAACCATCTTGTTCAATTCTGATATTATTAGCCTTTTTAGGATTTGTTCCCTGTTTTATTTGTAGTGGTGAAATACAGCAAAACGTCTTTCAAATATCCTGTTGGCTCTTCTAAGATTTTAGGGAACAAATAATCCCACAGACAACTGTGTAGGAAGCGTGTGTTGCAAACTTACTGCCTGATAAAGAGGTAGGCATCTATCATGTTTTGAGTGCCTATTATATGAGAGCTCTGCACTTTTCTTGGTTTCCAGTTTTGAAGTCATCAAGGAGCTTTATCTTACACTTTTTGATATATTCTCAGATCTGAATCCTCCTCTTTTCATTTATTTCCTTTCACCTCTGTATTATTCAAGGAAGAGATATGCCCTGCAACTACTTCCGGGTGCACTGTCAATCTGATGCATTGCTTCAGCCATTGCTTATAGTCAATAAATACAGGCTATAAGGTGGTGCTAGTGGTAAAGAACCCACCTTGCAGTGCAGGAGACCTAAGAGATACAGGTTTGAATCCTGGGTTAAGAGGATCCCTTGGAGGAGGGCATGGCAACCCACTCTAATACTCTTACCTGGAGAATCCCATGGACAGAAGAGCCTGTCCATCAGCTACGGCCCATGGGGTCGCAGAGAGTCAGACATGACTGAAGTGACTGATGCATGCATGCATAAAAAATACAGTTACTTGAGACAAGTATGAAATTTACTTGTTGATTATATTTTTTCTCCTTTTCTACTCTTCTCTTATGAGACTAATTTCTCCGTTTCTTTTTCCTCATTTTCTTTTTCTTCTTTGTCACCCTTTCCTCCCTTCCCTCCTCCCTCTCCTCCTAGCTTGCTTCCTTCCTTCCATGTATTCAGTGTGTTTGTGTCTCTGTGTTTGCATGTGTATATTAACATTCTCTTTAGGTTTCATCTTTCTATTTTTTGAGAGGACACAGTAGGATATGGAATATTTTTATTTTCTTTCCCTGTATTATTATCACAAAATGCTAAAATAGAGAGCAAGCCAAAAAGGCCAGAACTTTGGACACTGGTCTTTAGAGAATTTCTCCCCTGGAGCACTAGAGATGAGCGAGTGGAAGCAAATTACTTTCTTCCTCTTCTCTTTTCACTTTAATCTTGGTCAACCTTAAATACACAGAGAGCTTAAGTTTAAAAGCCCAGAATCTCTGTCCAATTAGTGTTTCTGTGAGAGAGATTTGCTGGATGCCTCCAAGTCCCTTTATCTTAGGGTTATCTAAAAATCCAAAAGATTCTGACATTGTGATTTTTCAGGAAGTAATGAAAAGTGTCTTGTGCTGATTGGAGTGTGTGCACAGAAGGGAAAAGGGGGTTAAGCACTTTGGGGAAGAGCAAAGAATGAGATTACCTGAACTCTGCTTCTCTCGAGTGACAACAGGGGCAGTTGTTTTCAACTGAGCTCACAAAATAGACTACAGAATAAGAACATAGCTTTAAAAATTATTGCAAAGGTCCTTCCAAATCCCACAATGAACTGTGTGTCTGAGCCACTTCTACTAAGTTTTTTATCCCAGAAGATGCTGCTAATCTTTGAGAAAGAAAATATATTTTATTTATATTTAGATAGCATGAATGCTTAAAACATGAATTCTGATCCACATTCACTATTGACTAATTCTCCACTACTGTTGCTTATCTGAAAAAACCTGAAGTCATGTTATTTTGAACATTCTTCAAAATTTGGTGAAACAAAACATTTACCCAGAGTAACAAAGCCAACCTAGAATTTTGGTTGAATACTTTCTTCCAAAATTCTATCCTATTTATTTACATTTAACTTTTTCTTTATTGGATTTATCTATAATGCAGAAGTATACCTTCTAATTGTACAATAAGTGAAATAATACAGGGAGAAGGTATATAAAGGCAAAGCTAAATATGTTCTCCCAACTTACCCTGTACTTCTCCAGTCTCCCCACTGAATAACCAACATAAAAAATGTCTCCTGTGTTCTTCAACATTCCTCTTTCTACAAATGCCTTGTTCTTATTTTTACTGATGTAATCGTACTGTACCCATCAATTTGCAACTTTCTATTTTCACTTGACATAATTCTCTAAGTCAGTATGCATAATTCTGTCTTATTATACTCCTATATATGTATGTATATATATATATATATATGCACACATAGATATGTATTTAAATGAACAACAAGGGGATATTTCATGAGACTTGATTTCTAAGGCCCCCCTTTTTTTTTTTTTTGCTATTGCTTCATGCTTTCCTTCTATTTCCTCTGAATTTCTGCATTATTACCTAGCTCTCAGATATGTAGAAGCAAAGTCATGATAACCCTTGAATGTGATGTTATCACAATAACCTATGGTTGAAATGTACAACAGGTTTTGGGTGAGGCTGGACTTTCCTGGTAGCTCAGACAGTAAAGCATCTGCCTACAATGCGGGAGACCTGGCTTCAATCACTGGGTTGGGAAGATCTCCTGGAGAAGGAAATAGCAACCCACTCCAGTATTCTTGCCTGGAAAATCCCATAGATGGAGGAGCCTGGTAGGCTACAGTCCACGGGGTCGCAAAGAGTCGGACACAACTGAGCAACTTCACTTAGCACAAATAGTCTAAATATCAAAAATGTTCTATTTTAATGACCCGGGAAGGTAAAGCAGATTAATGAACATGACAATTATCTCATACAGATGCTGGTACAATAAGATCCTCCCACTGAATTCTATAAGCATTTGAGTTGAAGACATATTAAGAATCAAAATGGAGAAAACCACTGGCATCTTTGAGCCTGACCAAAAGATAATCAGTCCCTAGAAACAAATAAGCTTGCATATAAGACTTCACATGTGGACTAGGAATGGGACTAGGACAGATAAAAAGTAGAACTTTTCATTTTACATGGCTGGTCGACAATCTACCCACCAGTCTGACTTTACTACTTCCTCCTGATTCTAGAACCTTTCCTTACAGAGCTAAGGATATTGTCAACTTTAGCCTAAGGTACATACGCCAAGATTGAACTTCCCTGTTGGCTCAGTTGGTAAGGAATCTACCTGTAATGTGGGACACCTGGGTTCAATCCCTGGGTCAGAAAGAACCCCTGGAGAAAGGCATGGCAACCCATTCCAGTATTCTTGTCTGGAGAATCTCATGGACAGAGGAACCTGGTGGGCTACAGTCCATGTGGTCACAAAGAGTTGGACACAACTGAGCGACTAAGCACGTAAGCAGAGATTACTCAGAAATAAAAGTAAAGCAGAGAGTAAAAATAAGAATATAAAATATTATTTGTTCCTTTACCTCAAAACCAGGTTGGGAAAATTCAGTCCTCATTACCAGAGGTTTCTATTTAATCCAGAAGAGATGAAATAGCCAGCACTTATTTAAACAACTTAGCCATAAGTTTTTAAGTCACAGAAGCACATGCTGTGTAACAATGGGAACCTCATTTGAGGTTCAAACTGTGTTAAGATAAAATAGAGAAGAAGCAAAAAAACCTTAATGATGCAAGAGTAGAATAAATATTTGGATATAGGGAGAAGAAATAATCGAATCTATGCTACAGAGTTACATGGATTTCTCTATCATCTTCACATATACAGAAAGACACTAATTTGGATTTTTTTGTTGTTGTTCCTTTTTTATGATAAATTTACCTGAATTTGGAGTATTGGTCTCACAATTATTTTTTTTCCCATTCTTGGAAGTTTAGAAGAGTAAATGCTGATATTATTGTTTATATTCAATGATTTCTTAATTGAAGTGAAAAGAACTCAACAAATATTCATGGTCTTAATATTTCCTAAGTCTTTAAATTTCCATCCATTCTATTGGAAAATTTCATTTTCTTTATGAAAAATTTAGCCAATATTTGAGCAATGTGTGTTTTATTTTTTGCACCTTTACTTGTAGGTATTATGCTTGCTGAACAATTTAAAGGTAAAGTCAAAACTTATAACTGACCACCTGAAGAAAGAGATGACTGATTTGAAAAGACTCTGATAATGAGTACGATTGAAGGCAGGAGGAGAAGGCGGTGACAGAGAATGAAATGATTGGATGGCATCACTGACTCAATGGACATCAATTCAACTAAACTCTGGGAGATAGTGAAGGACAAGGAAGCCTGAAGTGCTGCAGTTCATGGGGTCACAAACAGTCGACCACAACTCAGCAACTGAACAACAAGATCAAGGATAAAGTACATTTACATTGTGCTTAGGTTTGCTTTGAATGAAAAAAGGAATTATGGCAAAAAAAAAAAGGGGCAAAATTTAATAATGACAAATTTAAACAAGCAAAACCTAAACATGTCCACGATAGACATTGCTAAATAAATTGATGAGTGATTATGAATTTTAGCATTTTGCTGATTAGAAATAGTTGATATAAACTTCAGGAAATTAATTTACCAGAGTTTTACATTATTTGTGCTTTTTCCTCCTAAAACCAATGAACAAATATGCTTTAAATATTATTAATGAAATAATCTATGTTGTCATAGATTATAGCCTTTATCTTATTTTAGTCAATCCTCAGTTTTCTTAACTATAAAGAGAAGTTGTATTTCTAGATTGTCTCATAGGTTCTTCCTAAAGTCAAAGTATTATGTATCATTTTTAATCTTTAGATAAATTCTGTTGCTTCAGTTTCCATAATGCTCTGATTCATTTTTATAACCATGTACATTTTCTTAAGTTTTGGACTCTTACATGTATTTTTCAATAAATATTATTATAGCTTATTTCTCTATCACCAGTAAGCCTTCATTTCAATTGACATCTGTTTCTGATATCTTTATATTATTAATACCAAAATTTGAAATATCACTGTCATTTTTAAAACATTAATAATAAATTTGACAAGTTTATTTAATTTAATTTCATCATGTAGGAAAATGATTACAATTCATATGACCCTTATAAGATTCCATAATTTGTATAAAGCATAAATACTAGTGGTTAAAATATTCTTGGATATAAAAGTTTCAAACTTCCATTTATATAATCTAGGTGTTGATAATCAATATTCCTTATAAATTTGGATATACTGGAACAAAATCAATACCTAATTTTGATTAACACTTGTTAATATGAGATTTCTATTTCATGTTTTTCAAAGATTAACACAATAAATTTTTCCTTTTGATGTTCTTTGACATTTTGCAAATTAAATGGAGCCTTAAATATGATCCTCTTCAGTAAAAAGTGGACAGAATTCTTTGTTACTACTTTATTAACTTCTATCAGAGCACTCAAATCATGATCTCACAAGAAAACTGTTTATCTGATAGATGATGATTATTATTATATTTAAGTTTCATAGATCTTTAAACTTTGCTTCATGGAATGCTGAATAAATACACATAGAAGAAGCCTCAGTTAGCGATGTTAAATGGTGGAAGAATAAAGCGTATTATGATGACATCATTTCATTAAAATTGTAAAACCACTACTTTAAACCAGTTAGAATTGCACTGTTGAAATGCAGATGATTCTATGATTCTGACATTCACAAATAATAATAACAAAGATAATATAATAATAGTAACAAAATAGTCATAATAACTCAGTGCTTACTAAGTGCTAGGTACTATTCTGAGTAATTTACAAGCATTAACTAATTTAAACCTCACCCAAATCCTAGGAGTTGGGCTTTCCAGGTGGCTCAGTGGGTAAAGAATCTGCCTGCATCGCAGGAGACACAGGAGATGTGAGTTCGATCCCTGAGTCAGGAAGATCCCATGAAGAAGGAAATGGCACCCCACTCCAGTACTCTTGCCTGGAAAATCCCATGGATGGAGGAGCCTGGTAGGCTGCAGTCCATGGGGTAGCTAAGAGTCAGACACGACTGAGTGACTTCACTTTCACTTTTCACTTTCATGCATTGGAGAAGGCAATGACAACCCACTCCAGTGTTCTTGCCTGGAGAATCCCAGGGACGGGGGAGCCTGGTGGGCTACTGTCTATGGGGTCATACAGAGTCGGACATGACTGAAGCGATTTAGCAGCAGCAGCAGCAGCCAGTATTCTTGCCCAGAGAAGCCCATGGACAGAGGAGCCTGGTGGTCTACAATCCATAGGGTCACAAAGAGTCAGTCATGACTGAAGCGACTGAGCTCGCATAAAACCCTTTGTTGTTCAGGCGCTCAGTCGTGTCTAACTCTTTGCGACCCCATGGACTGCAGGACACCAGGTTTCCCTGTCCATCACCATCTCCCAGAGCTTGCTCAAACTCAAGTCCATTGAGTCTGTGATGCCATCCAACCATCTCATCCTCTGTCATCCCCTTCTCCTCCTGCCTTCAATCTTTCCCAGCATCAGGGCTTTTCAAATGAATTAGCTCTTTGTATCAGGTGGCCAAAGTACTGGAGCTTCAGCTTCAGCATTAGTCCTTCCAATGAATATTCATGGATGATTTCCTTTAGGATTGACTGCTTTGATCTCTTTGCATTCCAAGGGACTCCCAAGAGTCTTTTCCAACACCATAGTTAGAAAACATCAATTATTTGGCGTTTAGCTTTCTTTATGGTCCAACTCTCACGTCCGTACAGGACTACTGGAGAAACCATAGCTTTGACTAGATGGACCTATTTTGGCAAAGTAATGTCTCTGCTTTAAAATAGGCTGTCTAGGTTGGTCACAGCTTTTCTTCCAATGAACAAGCGTCTTTTAATTTCATGGCTGCAATCACCATCTGCAGTGATTTTGGAGCCCCCCAAAATAAGGTCTGTCACTGTTTCCACTGTTTCCCCATCTATTTGCCATGAAGTGATCGGACCAGATGCCATGATCTGAGTTTTTTGAATGTTGACTTTTAAACCAGCTTTTTCACTCTCCTCTTTCACTTTCAAGAGGCTCTTCAGTTCCTCTTCGCTTTCTGCCATAAGGGTGGTGTCATCTGCATATCTGAGGTTGTTGATATTTCTCCCAGCAATCTTGATTCCAGCTTGTGCTTCACCCAGCCTGGCATTTCGTATGATGTGCTTTGAATATAAGTTAAATAAGCAAGGTGACATTATACAACCTTGCTGTATTCCTTTCCCAGTTTGGAACCAATCTGTTGTTCCATGTCCAGTTCTAACTGTTGCTTCTTGACCTGCATACAAATTTCTCAGGAAGCAGGTAAGGAGGTGGTCTGATAGTTCCATCTCTTTAAGATTTTTCCAGTTTGTTGTGATCCACACAGTCAAAGGCTTTAGCATAGTCAGTGAAACAGAAATAGATATTTTTCACAAAACCCTAGGAGTTAGGTACTATCTTTAGCCTCAGTTGCAGATGTGGGAAATGAGCAGCAATTTTATCAAGTAATATTTCCCAAGATCACAGAGTTAGTGAATGGTGGAACTATGCTTTGAAGCCAGAGGATCTAGCCACAAAATCCATGATCTTGACCAGCAAAAGATGCCTTCTTATAGATCAACTTTTAAAAGCATACTATACAAAAGGAGTTATACAAGACAATTTGGGATTGTAAGAATCTTATAACATACTCTCTTAGTTTTAAGAATTGAAATCTAGGGCTTCGCTGGTTGGTCCAGTGGTTAAGAGTCTGGCTTGCAATGCAGGAGACACTTATTACCTCCCTGGTCTGGGAAGCTTCCACAAGCCACGGGGCAACTAAGCCCAGGCACCCATCTACTGAGCCCACATAACAAAACTATTGAAACCCTTGTGTTTAGAGCCCACGCTCTGCAACAAAGAAGCCACTGCATCAAGGAGCCTGCATACCACAATTAGAGAGTAACCCCAGCTTGCTACAACTAGAGAAAGTCTGCATGCAGCAATGAAGACCCAGAAGAGTCAAAAATAACTAACTAGATTTTTTTTTTTGATTAAAGAAACCTGAAATCTAGTTTACATAAATCCAGAATATCTGGTCTTTTTGTAAAGGGTAAAAAATAGCTCTCCAAGAGGGTCATGCGTTTTTGCAAACTTATGACTTTACTCGTGCTGTTCTATACTCTATATAGAATTCTATATGTTCCATATAGCCTCTATTCTTTCTATGCTCCTTCCTTCTAAGAATCCTTCATGTATAATGATCAGTTTACATGAAGGTGTTTCTGTTCCTTCTAGTGGCAGAACACAATCTATCTTTCTGATCACATTATACCTAGTATTTTTACTTCTATTTAGGACTTTGGGCCTACCAGTGCCAGTGTGTGTGTGAGTGTTCTCAGTTGCTCAGACATGTCTGACTCTTTGTGGCCCCATAGACTGTAGCCCAACAGTCTCCTCTGCTCAAGGGATTTTCCAGGCAAGAATACTGGAGTGCGAAGCCATTTCTTACTCCAAGGGATCTTCCCAACCCAGATATCGAACCATGTCTCTTGGGTTTCCTGCACTGGCAGTGAATTCTTTACCACTAACACCATCTGTGAAGCCCACTATGTGCCAGACTCTATAATAAAGAATTCCACAAATGAAAGCAATTGCAGAAACACATGTAGCAATAATGCTATTAGTGAAGTTCATGCAAAGACATATATGCTGGCCAGGCAGTTAATGATGGCAAATTGAACATGTTTATTAGCCTCCTTTCCCTCTAATATCCTTGTTAAAACAAGAGAAAGATATTATCCCCCAAAGTGGGGGGGCGCACTGGTGATGAAAAGATCCACAAAATTAAAATGAATATAAAAATAGAAAAAAAAAAATGAAACCTGAACATAAATAGATGAACGGTCACTGCCTTAGAAGACTCCAGAAAGTTTAATACAGCTGTCAATTTGGTAAGAGCCAAGAAGCCTATCTGCACTTTCAAGATTTCACTAGCCACCTTTGAATTCTCCTGCTCTTTTAATAGTCAGTGTATTTTATTTCTATTTGTTCTAGAAATTCTGACTACTCCAATCACCTTAGCCCAATTTTCTGACTCTGAACTTAAATGTCAAACTGTTGAGAATTAAAGAAGTAGCTTGTTAGAGAAAACTTCAGAATGTAGCAATGGGAATTTTAAATAAACCATCCACATTTTTGTGAATTCTCACCCTCTTTAAAAAATTTATTTTTTTATTTCTTCAGATATATTATTGCCATTTTTCCAGGTCAGTCATTAATATCTTCCAAACTTTGTAATATAATCATGCATATATATGCTTAGTCGTGTCGGACTCTTTGCAACCCCCTGGACTGTAACCTGCCAGACTCCTGTGCTATAGGATTCCCCAAGCAAAAACACTGGAATGGGTAGCCATTTCCTTCTCCAGGGGATTTTTATGACCCACGGATTGAACCCAGATCTCCTGCATCACAGGCAGATTCTTTAATACTGAACCACCAGGAAAGCCCGATATGATCATATTACATAGTGGTGCTAGTGGTAAAGAATATATCTACAATGCTGGCGGTGCAAGAGATGTGGTTTTGATCCCTGTGTTAGGAAGATCCCCTGGATAAGTGAATAGCTACCCACTCCAATATTCTTGCCTAGAGAATTCCATGGACAGAGGAGCCTGGCAGGCTACAGTTCATGGGGTCATAAAGAGTCAGACACAACTGACTGGCGAACAACAATGTAGTCATATTACATTGTTACTGGACATAAGTGCATATTAACACCTAATAACAACAATAACAATAGTGATAATAATAAATGTGGTTGTAACATCCAATATCACAGTTTTCAAATACATAAAGCAAAAAATTGGCAGAAATAAAGTAAAAAATTTAAATATCCTCAATCTTTGTTTTAGGCTTTAACTTTATCAATAAGTAATTAATAGAACAAGTAGATAAGAAATCACTAAGAATAAACTATTGAACAACACTACCAATTAAGTTAGACTTCATGAATGTTTACACGAAAGAGGTCAGTGACAGCAGAATATGAAATTTTTCTCAAATGTGACTAGAAAACTAATATTGACCATATGTTAATCAAAGATAACATTTCTCTTCTAGCTTTACTGAGATATGATTGACATATAGCACTGCATATGTTTAAGGTAAACAGCATGATGACTTGATTTATATAATCATGAAATAATTACTCCAATAGGTTTTAATGAACATAGAACATTTCACATAGACTCAAAAGAAAGAAATAAAAAACGAAAACCCTTTTTCCTTGTAATTAGAACCCTTAGTATTTACTCTCTTAGCAACTTTCATATATAAGAGAGTTAATTATATTATTCATATTGTACATTGCATTGTAGTTCTACATAATAATTTACTTATAACTGGAAGCTTGTACCTTGACTACCTTTTTCCAATTCCACTTCCCTACCTCCTATCTCTGATAAGCACAAATCTGATCTTTCTATAAATTTTCTTGTTTGTTTTTTGAAGCATAATTGACCAACAACACAGGTCATGTGCACAACAGAGTATTTAGATATTTCTATACCTTTCAAACAGGTGGTTTAATTATGGTGGTTCATAGTTCCCCAAACTCAATTTGTAATGAAACCTGATTTCATTATATTATTTATCTTTTTGTATTACCATTATTCATTACAATTTCTTTCATAAAGCTGAGTTATTTTTCTTTTTCCTTACATCTATTCATTCTCCTCATAATATAATATCTCAGATTAAAGGCAGGGTGATAATTGTAAAAATGTATATCTGATTACAATTTTCCCTCATTTCTATTATTATTGAGAGTATTTCAAATTCAAATATAGGTAAATATTGAAAATGTCTAACCAGAAATAAATAGGCTTTGCAAAGCTAAATGGAAAAAGACAGCAAAGAAAACTTTATTTTGGAGGGGACTTATTTATATGCGAATATTGTAGAAAAATTTGTTTGAGCAGTAGCCCAGAAGATATATCGTATGTACTTTCAAAAAAATTGTCCATTTAATGCAGTCAGCTAATATTAATATTAATATTAATATATTATTTAAAAATATTTTATAGTATTCAATGTTTAATATTTAGTAATATTTATTATTATTTATAATAATATATAATATATAATAATACACTAATATATAATAATATTATATTTATATATTATAAAATATATAATAACATTATAAAGTATAGTGAATATATAATAATGTAATAATTTATTATACTATAATATTATTAAAAACATTAATATGGTAATAACATTTAAATAATCAATTATTAATAATAACATATAGAATATTAATAATATTATATTATTATTTTAAATAATCTTAATACTAATAATTAATAATATTATTATCAATAATTAATATTAATATTGAAAACTTAAGCTTTGCTATTAAAAAAACAACTTTGAATAAGTATATAGAGGACTGGGAGGGTAAACACTCACACACACACACATATATGTGGGTAAGTAGGCTTTGCAAAGCCCCTTGATTGGGAAGATCCCCCCTGGAGAAGGAAATGGCTAACCATTCCAGTATTCTTGCCTGCGAAATCCCATGGACAGAGGAGCCTGGCTGGTTAGAGTCCATGCAGTCGCAAAAGAATTGCACAACTTGGCAACTAAAGAAAAGCAAATCTATATATTATTTAAATCATACTTGATAGCCAGGTTAAAAGGAGTTAATTAATATAAAGATGCTTTCATTGCTTAGTATAGAAAAGCTTATGAGAAAAGACAAAATAAGGGAAGCTACTGACATGTGATGTCACCAAGTCCAAACTAGCACTGCTTGCCACACAACAAGCCAATAAATCAAGAAGTAAGTTGTTGGGGTAAGGAAGAGTGATTTTATTTGGAAAGTCAGCATACACAGGAGATGATGGACTGTGACCCAAATAACCACCTTTCCTGAGTTAGGTCTTAGTTTCTTTCATGAAACAAAGAAGGGGAGGTGAGGTATGAAAGTAAAAAGGCCAAATGTTGCAAATATTTCCTGGTTTGGACAAACTGCAGAGGAGATGTGTTCATTTCTTTTTTTCTGCAGCCATTCACATGTGGGTCTGGTCAAGGATGTTTCTTTCCTATGAGCTTAAACAAAGATATATATATGTATACATATATATGTACATACATATATATATATACATACATATATATATACATATATATAATACATATATATATAATTGTTTTACAACATTGTGTTAGTTTCTGCTGTACAATGAAGTGTATCAGCTATATGTATACATAATCTGCTCCTTCTTAGGCCTCCCTCTCATCCCCCTTCTCACCCAGCTAGGTCATCACAGAGTACTGAGCTGAGCTCCCTGTGCTATACAGCGGTTTCCCACTAGCTATCTATTTTACACGGTAATGTATACATGTCAGTGTTACTCTCTCAATTCAACTCACCTTCTCCTTCCCACCCCCACCTATGTCCACTTGTCTATTCTCTATGTCTGCATCTCGATTCCTGCCCTGGAAATAGGTTCATCAATATGCCAAGGAGTGGGATTGCTATATTATACAATATTTGTTTTTCACTTTCTGACTGCTTCATTCTATATGGTAGACTCTAGGTCCATCCATATCTCTACAAATGATTCAATTTCATTTATTTTATGGCTGAGTAATATTTCATTGTATCTATATACCGCATCTTCTTTATCCATTCATCTGCCATTGGGTATTTAGGTTGTTTCCAAATCCTCATACCTATGGTCACCTAATCTTTGACAAAGGAGGCAAGAATATACAATGGAGAAAAGACATCTTCTTCAATAAGTGGTGCTGGGAAAAGTGGATAGCTACATGTAAAAGAATGAAATTAGAATATTACCTAACATGGTACACAAAATAAACTCAAAATGGATTAGAAACCTAAATGTAAGTATGAATACTACAAAACTCAGAGGAAAGCATAGGCAGAACACTCTTTGACATAAATCACACTAAGATATTTTTAACCATCTCCTAAAATAATGAAAATTAAAACAAAAATTCAATGGTGATGTCCTAGCCTCAGCTGTGACTGCCTTTGGAGAAGGTTTTTTTTTTTTTGAGGAGGTAATTAAAGTTAAGTGAGGTCAGCTGAGAGGTGCAAATTCGCTAGCCCTGGTGTTCTTGGAAGAAGAGGAAGAAGAAATCCCAGTGACTTCCTTCTCCACCAGTGAGGATGCAGCAAGGCAGCCATCTGCTGCCAGGAAGAGAGCGTGTACCAGAAACACACCCTGAAACTCACTCCGATGGCCCCTTGCTCTGGGACTTGCAGCCTCCAGAACTAGCGCCATCCAGGATGCCACATGAGAGCAGATCATCCTGTCCCCTGGAGCTGCCCTTGGCTGGGCCACTTTATCGGACTTTTCTTACTTTTTAAGACCTTGACAGTTTGGAGGACTGGTCGGGGCATTTGTGACTGAGGAATGAAGAAGAGGAACACTGCGTTCCAAGAGCCCATCAGGACCATCATTCTGAGGCTTATATGATACCCCACATCCAAGGGCAGAGAAACCCCAGCAAGACAATAGGTGCTGGAGTGGTGGCTGCACGGTGCTGGAGTGACTGTAAGGTGATATCCCTTGTGTAAGGGCAAAGAAGAAGCCCCAGTAAGACGGTAGGAGGGGCAAAATCGAGTTTAGAATCAAACTCCATACCCACCAGAGATGCTCAGAGGGTTCAAACAAACCTTGTGTGCACCAGGACCAAAAGACTGAGACGGAACTGTGTTTGGGTGTCTCCTGAGGAGGTCTGGGTCAGCAGTGAACTGCTGCAGGGGCAGGGGCTCTGGGGGCAGTAGACATGGGTATGGCATAAGCCCTCTTGGAGGAGGTCGCCATTTACCCACCATAGAGCCACCAGAACTTACACAGGACTGGGAAACAGACTCTGGGAGGGCACAAACAGAAGCTTGTACACACCAGGACCCAGGAGAAAGGGCAGTGACCCCACAAGAGACTGACCCAGACTTGCCCGTGAGTATCTAGGAGTCTCTGGCAGAGGTGTGGGTCGGCGGTGGCCTGATGCAGGGTTGGGGGCACTGAGTGTAGCATTGCATGCATGGGACCTTTTGAAGGAGGCCATTATCTTCATTACCTCAGACATAGTTTGGCCTCAGGTCAAATAACAGGGAGGGAATACAGCCCCGCCCTTCAATAGAAAATTGGATTAAAGATTTACTGAGCATGGCCTCCTTATCAGAACAAGACCCAGTTTCCCCCTCAGTCAGTCTCTCCCATTACCATTTTGAGTGCCGAAGAACTGATACTTTTCAACTGTGGTGTTGGAGAAGACTCTTGAGTCCTTGGACTGCAAGGAGATTCAACCAGTCCATTCTAAAGGGAATCAGTCCTGAATACCCATTGGAAGGACTGATGCTGAAACTGAAACTCCAATACTTTGGCCACCTGATGCACAAAACTGACTCATTGGAAAAGACTCTGATGCTTGGAAAGATTGAAGGCAGGAGGAGAAGGGTACGACAGAGGATGAGATGGTTGGATGACATCACCAATTCAATGGACATGAGTTTGAGCAAACACTGGGTGTTAGTGATGGACAGGGAAGCCTGGCATGCTGCAGTCCATGAGGTCACAAAGAGTCAGACATGACTGGGTGACTGAACTGAACTGAATTGTGGCTGCAGGAGAAAGGAGCTGTCTTAATTGGTTAACCATTATCATTACTACATGATAAAGAATTTGATTATAGAGTATTTATGCCTTATTTTGAAATTTTCCATAATAAGATTTATTATATTTGGAAAAAATAAAATTACAATAAATAAATACAAGTTAAGTTGATAATAAAGTCAGATGACACTGGAAATTGAGAGCCAACTATATGAATGGACTATATACAAGCACTAATGCAGCATCCTTCTCACTGTGAAGTATTTCTAATGGTGAAATGTCACTAAGCCTATCTATGAAATTAGTGCCCTTTTCTGGATCTGGGACTGCTTCCCAAGCTTTATGCTCATTTGCTCTCTAAGACTCCTTAGTGTACTCTGGGAGAGGAGAAGTGGGAGATAATTCTAGGAATCTATGCACTGTTAATATATTTCTGTTCATAAGAAAACATGTTTTAGTTTGAGATATCTGGCTGCAACTAACATATTTCATTATAGTTCTGTAATTTGTAAGTATTTCTCTCCAACATGATGATTGGATGGACAATGAATGCAAGAAATGAGTATGTGAATGAGTCAAGCTCTTCATTAAATATGAAAAAATACAATCATTTAAAAAAAATCTAAAGTTTCAATAAACTTGAAATGTCCATGAGGTTTCCATGAATGTTAAAGATACAACTTTAATAATACAGAATTTAGTTAAATCTGTATGAAATAACATTTGATAGAATAGATTGGGATTATGTGGACATAATATGATTGAATTATTAAACATTTAACTAAACATTTTTAAACACAAATTCTTCCTCATAATTAAAGCCAATGGGTAAATGCTATTATACATTATTATAATGATGTACAAAAAGAATCATTCATGATTTTTTAATTTTATAGTCATTTGACCTGTTGACATCAGTCATAATATAGAATGTGACCAAGGTACCATTCAATTCAGTTCAGTTCCGTTGCTCAGTCATGTTCGGCTCTTTACAACCCTATGGACTGCAGCACACCAGGCCTCCCTGTCCATCACCAACTCCCGAAGTTTACTCAAACTCGTGTCCATTGAGACAGTGATGCCATCCAACCATCTCATCCTCTGTCATCCCCTTCTCCTCCAGCCTTCGATCTTTCAGCTTCAACATCAGTCCCTCCAATGAATATTCAGAACTGATTTATTTAGGATGGACTTGTTGGATCTCCTTGCAGTCCAAGGGACTCTCAAGAGTCTTCTCCAACACCACAGTTCAAAAGCATCAATTTTTTGGCACTCAGCTATCCTTATAGTCCAACTGTCACATCCATACATGACTACTGGAAAAACAATAGCCTTGACTATATGGACTTTTGTTGGCAAAGTAATGTCTCTATTTTTTAATATGTTGTCTACATTGGTCATAACTTTTCTTCCAAGGAGCAAGTGTCTTTGAATTTCATGGCTGCAGTCACCATCTGCAGTGATTTTGGAGCCCCCCAAAATAAAGTCTGTCACTGTTTCCACTGTTTCCCCATCTATTCACCATGAAGTGATGGGACCAGATGCCATGATCTGAGTTTTCTGAATGTAGAGTTTTAAGCCAACTTTTTCACTCTCCTCATTCACTTGCATCAAGAGGCTCTTTAGTTCTTCTTCACTTTCTGCCATAAGGGTGGTGTCATCTGCACATCGAGGTTATTGATATTTTCCTGGCAATCTTGATTCCAGCTTGTGCTTCATCCAGCTCAGCGTTTCTCATGGTACTCTGGATATAAGACTACAGTCCTCTGTACTCTGCATATAAGTTCAATAAGCAGGGTGACAACACACAGCCTTGACATACTCCTTTTGCTATTTGGAACCAGTCTGTTGTTCCACGTCCAGTTCTAACTGTTGCTTCCTGACCTTCATACAGATTTCTCAAGAGTCAGGCCAGGTGTACTGATATTCCCATTTCTTTCAGAATTTTCCACAGTTTGTGGTGATCCACACCGTCAAAGGCTTTGGCATAGTCAGTAAAGCAGAAATAGATGTTTTTCTAGTACTCTCTTGCTTTTTCCATGATCCAGTGGATGTTGGCAATTTGATCTCTGGTTCCTCTGCATTTTCCACAATCAGCTTGAACATCTGGAATTTCACAGTTCAGTATTTTCAAAGCACAGCTTGGAGAATTTTGATCATTACTTTACTAGCATGTGAGATGAGTGCAATTGTGCGGTAGTTTGAGCATTCTTTGGCATTGCCTTCCTTTGGGATTGGAATGAAAACTGACCTTTTCCAGTCCTGTGGCCACTGCTGAGTTTTCCAAATTTGCTGGCATATTGAGTGCAGCACTTCCACAGCATCATCTTTTAGGATTTGAAATATCTTAACTGGAATTCCATCACTTCCACTAGCTTTGTTCGTAGTGATGCTTCCTAAGGCCCGCTTGACTTCTCATTCCAGGATGTCTGGATCTAGGTGAGTGATCACACCATCATGATTTTCTGGGTCATGAAGACCTTTTTTGTACAGTTCTTCTGTGTATTCTTACCACCTCTTCTTAATATCTTCTGCTTCTGTTAGGTCCATACCATTTCTGTCCTTTATTGAGCCCATCTTTGCATGAAATGTTCCCTTGGTATCTCTAGTTTTCTTGAAGAGATCTCTAGTCTTTCCCATTCTGTTGTTTTCCTTTATTTCTTTGCACTGATTGCTGAGGAAGGCTTTCTTATCTCTCCTTGCTATTCTTTGGAACTCTGCATTCAAATGGGTGTATCCTTCCTTTTTTCCTTTGCCTTTTGCTTCCCTTCTTTTCACAGCTATTTGCAAGGCCTCCTCAGACAGCCATTTTGCTTTTTTGAATTTCTTTTTCTTGGGGATGGTCTTGATCCCTGTCTCCTGTACAATGTCACAAACCTCCGTCCATAGTTCATCAGGTACTCTGTCTATCAGATCTAGTCCCTTAAATCTATTTCTCACTTCCATGTATATCCTTAGGCCCTTGCAATAGTTTACAGAATAAGCCGGCAGCATTCTGAAATCACTTACCAAAATATCCAGTCCATTTCAAAACCAAGTACAATTATCATTGTGCAACATTTGGAAAAATAAAACTTTATTAGAATAAAATTGGTTTGTGAAAAAATCAAACATCAAATAATAAATGAAATATTGGTACTGATCATCATAAATAGTGAGTTATTATGTGGAAAATGAGCTCATGAGAAGATGCTTTGATAGGTATAGATGATAGATAATTAGACATATAGAGAGTAGAACTCAATAGATTTCACACGATTGAAATAAATATATTATTACCCCTACTGTCAAGCCCATTAATTTTTTTTTCCTTCCTTAAGTTGGAAGCATAAATGAGTCTACTGAATATCACTTTTGAACTTGAAAATACCAGGCAAACATGTAAGGAAAAATAGCAACTTTGTGTTTGAGGTATTTACATTTGGTATGTGTTTGTGCATGTCTGTATTAGTCACTCAGACATGTCTGACTCTTGTGACTTCATGGACTATAGCCCTCCAGGCTTCACTGTCCATAGAGTTCTTCAGGCAAAAATATGGGGTTGGGTTGCCATTTCCTTCTCCAGGGGATCTTCCCAACCCTGGGATCGAATCCTGGTTTCCCGAATTGCAGGCAGATTCTTTTCTGTCTGAGCCAGACTAGGGGTAAAAAGACATCAGTCATTTTCTTCTACTCTTCTTACTGAAGCCTTTGCACGTGTTAATTCTCCCAAAGTAAAATATGGAGTAGAATGGCACTCCTCTATATAAACACTGCCTCTCATCACAGAACTCATAGGATACTTGAAACCTGGTTTTGAGAAGATTCAACAGTATTGTGTTGTTTCAAAAGTAATCCTGAGATAAGCTTCCTTTTTAAAAAAGGTAAATAAAAGCCATGAGGGAAAAACTGATGTTTTTAATTTAGGTTTTTAGCTTAGAGCTTTATTTAAACTATTTTTTTCCTCCCTTAAACAAGATATTTGCACAATATTGCTAAATTCAAGTCATACTCTATGTAAGGCATTGTACTAAATTCTAGGCAATAGTCTTAATCTTTTTTCTTGGTTTTGAGAGGAAACACAGGTACTCACACATTCTCAGAGTTCAACAAGCATTTCTTAAGTGGATGTATTTATAGAAATAAAATTCTCAGATTATGTTATAAAGAAAAGGAAATGAAGATAAAGGGATTAGAGAGTGCTGCTGTAGAGGGTGGGAGTTTTATTTTATAGAGAATAATCAAAGGATGACTTTGAGATCAATAACCTCTGAGCAGACAAGGAGGGCTTGTAAACTCGAGTCAAGCATTTCTAGGGAAAAACCTTCATAGGCTGAGAGAAAAGCATCACAGAGAGGCCCTGAGACAAGATGGCATTTGTGATTTTCAGGACAGAAAGCCAGGAAGATAACTGTAGGAGACTGAACAGCGATTAGTCATGTAGGACCTTGTGGGCTTTTGGAAGACCTATAGTTTTAGTCTGAGAGTCATGAGAAGTCATGGATGGCTTTAAGCAAAAACAGTGACACAGTCTCATTTGGGTTTTAAAAGGATCACTGTGCTTTTTATTAGACTCAACTATAGAGGGGAAAGAATACAATTACATCAGTTGGAGGGGTATTGAAAATATCCAAGCAAGAGTCCATGATGGTCTAGAACAGAATGTTAGTTGTGGAGGTGGTTAGAAATTTGAGGATGTATTTTGAAGAGCTAACAGTATATTGTGCTTAAGCTCAAAATCTGAATTTGCTTCTCATTGGAACTTAGTCAGACAGGTCCTCTAAAGGCAGTGTCCTGGCTACTTCTCATGTATGATTTCTGTTGCTCTCTTCATGAATACTCCCTTTTGTGTCAAATCTATTCACAAATGTCATGTCCTCACAAACATCTTCTTGGAATACCTTCTTAAATATACCTACATCATCTCACTTTCTCCTTGCCCTGATAGTCATCACTTCATGGCATTTATTAAATCCTTCATTATATTACTTATTTATTTATTCTCTGTCTTCCCATCAGAACATAAGCATATAAGAAAATATCATACAAGAAATAGATACAGAAAAATTAAAACCAGCTTGACATTAAAATTGCTTAGTTTATAGATGTCAATTATGTTACCTGGCTGAAAATAATATAAAATCTTAGAAATGCTAATTGAATTCTACTTTCATTGCAATTTGTGTCCCATACCTTATTCATTATGTTGTTTTCCACTGATTAGATAATTACATTTTAATCATAAATGTAAGGGAAATTTACTAAGCCTACATGTTGTATATTCCTTCACATTTATGATTCCATCACACTTGAAAATAAGTACAATTTCTATAAAAAAAATAGGGGTATGTAATCATTAGATTGTTTCACTACATTACTGATCTAATACTGTAAATGTCTTAGCACTGTGTATGTTCCTGCATTTGTAAATTTAAAAAAGTTTGTCGTTGTTATTCATGTCAGACTCTATGACTCCATGGACTACAGCATGCGAGGCTTCCCTGTTCTTCACTGTCTCTGGGAGTTTACTCAAGTTCATGTCCATTGAGTTGGTGATGCTATCCAACCATCTCATCCTCTGTTGCCCCCTTCTTCTCCTGCCCTCAATCTTTCCCAGCATTAGGGTCTTTTCCACTGAGTTGGTTCTTTGCATCAGGTGGCCAAAGGATTGGAGCTTCAGCTTCAGCAAAATGCTTACTGATGGCCAAATGCCTAAGCCTGTGAAGTTAAATTAACATCACTCTGTCTTTGAAAAGCTTATAGTCTATTAGAGAAAAGCAAATTGCCATCAATTTTGGAAGAAATAATATCTTAATAGTATTGAGTCATCCAAACACAGTTTATCTCCATTTATTTGGTATTTAATTTCTTTAATAGGTGTTTAGCATACAGATCTTTCACCTACTTTATGATATTTATATCTAAGCATTTCATGTTTTTGGTGCTATTAATTTTAATGATCTATCAAGATAGACTTTGATTTGATTGTATGGTCTTGAATTCTTGTTTTCAATTTCATTGGTATATAATTGTATTCTAAGTAGTTCCTTCCATCTACTTGCTTTGTGTTAAATATTATTAATATTTGTTTCTAGTTTCTTAAGAAGGAATCTTAGATCACTGATTTAAAATCTCATTCTTTGGCTGCTATCCAAAAGTCTACAAGCAATAAATGCTGGAGAGGGTGTGGAGAAAAGGGAACCCTCTTACACTGTTGGTGGGAATGCAAACTAGTACAGCCACTATGGAGAACAGTGTGGAGATTCCTTAAAAAACTGGGAATAGAACTGCCATATGACCCAGCAATCCCACTGCTGGGCATGCACACCGAGGAAACCAGAATTGAAAGAGATGCATGTACCCTAATGTTCATCGCAGCACTGTTTACAATAGCCAGGACATGGAAGCAACCTAGATGTCCATCAGCAGACGAATGGATAAGGAAGCTGTGGTACATATACACAATGGAATATTACTCAGCCATTAAAAAAAATACATTTGAATCGGTTCTATTGAGATGGATGAAACTGGAGCCCATTATACAGAGTGAAGTAAGCCAGAAAGAAAAACACCAATACAGTATACTAATGCATATATATGGAATTTGAAAGATGGTAATGATAACCCTATATGTGAGACAGAATAAGAGACACAGATGCATAGAACAGTCTTAAGGACTCTGAGGGAGAAGGTGAGGGTGGGACGTTCTGGGACAATAGCATTGAAACATGTATATTATCATATGTGAAACAGAACACCATTCCATGTTCGATGCATGAGACAAATGCTCAGGGCTGGGGCAATGGGATGACCCAGAGGGATGGGATGGGGAGGGAGGTGGGAGGGGGGTTCAGAATGGGGAACACATGTAAACCCATGGCTGATTCATGTCAATGTATGGCAAAAACCACTACAAAGTTTAAAAAAAAAAAAAAGAAGAAGAAGAAAATAAAGAAAAACCAAAAAAATAAAAAAAAAAATCATTCTTTTATAAATCATATGATTTTTATTTATACTAATTATGTAATTTTATATTTAGTATAAGTTAATATACAATCTATATGTTCTATACTATATATTATAGAACATATATGTTTATATGATTATAACTAGAATATTTAATTTAATTAATTTTTCTCCTAAGCACTGCTTCAGCTGCCTCCCATAAATTTTGCTGTGTCAGTTTTAATTTTTATTCAATTCAAATATTTTCTGCTTTCCCTGTAAGTTCCTTTCTATCTCATGTTTTTATTTTTAAAAAGCTTATCTTTAATTTCCAAATATTTGGGGATTTTCTGAATATATTTCTGTTGATGATTTCTAGACTTGAGAATAAGTCTCCTCTGACTCTTTAGTGTTTATGCCCATTTCTCCATGAAGGTAAATGTCTTTAGTTTTCAGACAAGGTGGTTGTCTTTAGGTTTCAATTCTTTAGTAGATTGTGATTCTGCAGACCAACTAGATTTTTCTTTTCATATGTTGAGATACATACACTTTCCACCTTTCTCTACTCTGCATAGAGACCAGAACTACTTTTGTTGTTGAAATCTCATACTTCGTACATTAACCAGTATATTTGTTAATTTCTTTCTTCTTGTTGTTCTTTGCATCTTACTTTTTTTATTCTCCTGGTTTTAATTTCCTTCTGTTTTAAATATATCTTAGTATTTTTATTTTTAATTGATTTTATGTAACAAAGTCAGTATTTATTTGCTTAATGTTGTCAATAGGCAATTTGGGTATAGTGATCTAATTAGAGTTATTGTCACTGAGAGTTTTAGTGATACTCTTGTATTTACACTTGCTATTTGTTGATGCAAGGAGACATTCATTGCCATCCAAACTACTGTTTACTTTTAGGTAATTTATCTTTCCTCCCTGATTATTTTTGTAATTTTCTCTTTGACTTTAAAATTAGCAATTCTGTTATACAGTGAATCTAGGTTTTCGTTTTGTATTTAAGTAGTCCATCTCAGTCCTCAGTGAGATTTCTGAACCTGACACCTCATTTCACTTGTTTATATTTTGGAAATTCATAATAAATTAGGTCTTTCAATGTATCTTCTCTGTTCTTCATCTTCTCTTCTATAATTTATAAAAAAAATATATAGCTAATTTTCTTATTCTGCTTTTCATACTCTTAATCTCTCACACTTTCATTTTATTTGAATTGTGTTTCATTTCCTCAAATTTATTAATACAATTTGCTTATATCCTCTCAGTTTGTATCTATGTTAATTCATTTGTTGGCTTTATTTTAATCTATACACTGGGTTCTTCATTTCAGTAAGTATACTATACTGTTCCTTATATGAATTTTTTCATATTCAACATCTCTGAAATTTGATTCCCAAAGATATATTAAAATTATCACCAGGTGTGTGTTAATATTAATTTGGCATTTTCTCCACATGTATAATTAAAAACATTAGGCTCAAAACTTGCAGAATATTTGTTAGTCCACTTATAAAAAAAATCTTAAAGAAGATTTTGGATGCAAAAATAGAAATATATTGCCAGTAGCTAATACCAAAAAAGAGCTGTGTAGATCATAATAAACTGTGTAAAATTTTTCAAGGAATAGGAAAACCAGACCACTTTACCTGCCTTTTGAGAAATCTGTATGCAGGTCAAGAACCAACAGTTAGAATCAGACATGGAACAACAGACTTGTTCCAAATTTGAAAAAGAGTATGTCAAGGCTATATATTTTTGTCACCCTGCTTATTTAACTTACATGCAAGGTACATCATGTGAAATGCCAGGCTGGATGAAGCACAAGCTGGAATCAAGATTTCCAGGAGAATTATCAATAACCTCAGATACACAGATGGCACAACCCTTATGGCAGAAAGCAAAGAGGAACTAAAGAGCTTCTTGATTAAAGTGAAAGAGGAGAGTGAAAAAGTTGGCTTAAAATTCAACATTCAAAAAACTGAAATCATGGCATCCAGTCCCCTCATTTCATGGCAAATGGATGGGGAAACAATGGAAACAGTGACAGACTTTATTTTCTTGGTCTCCAAAATCACTGCAGATGGTTACTTCAGCCATGAAATTAAAAGACGCTTGCTCATTGGAAGAAAAGCGATGGCCAACCTAGACAGCATATCACAAAGCAGAAACATTACTTTGATGACAGAGGTCCATCTAGCCAAAGCTATGGTTTTTCCAGTAATCATGTATGGGTATAAGAGTTGGACTATAGAGAAAGCTGAGCACCGAAGAATTGATTCTTTTAAACTGTGGTGTTGGAGAAGACTCTTGAGAGTCTTTTGGACTGCAAGGAGATCAAAGCAGTCAATCCTAAAGGAAAGCAGTCCTGAATATTCATTGGAAGGACTGATGCTGAAGCTGATTTTCCAATACTTTGGCCACCTGATGTGAAGAACTGACTCATTTGGAAAGATCCTGATGCTGGGAAAGATTGAAGGCAGGAGGAGGAGGGGATAACAGACGATGAGATGGTTGGATGGCATTACTGATTTGGACTCATGTTTGAGCAAGCTCTGAGAGTTGATGGACAGGGAAGCCTAGCATACTGCAGTCCATGGGGTCACAAAGAGTTGGACATGACTGAGTGACTGAACTGATTCACTGAATACCAAATAACTGGCCATGCCTCATATAACCTCTTACTTTTCGTAGAGTTACATACTATAACTTCAAATGGCAATTTGAAGGACTAAACATTATATTTTACTTTTGTTAAAATACTGAGGTTTTTAATATAAGCTGGAATAAAATGATTTGATCTCTGGTTCCTCTGCCTTTTCTAAAACCAGCTTGAACATCTGGAAGTTCACAGTTCACATATTGCTGAAGCCTGACTTGGAGAATTTTGAGCATTACTTTACTAGCATGTGAGATGAGTGCAATTGTGCGGTAGTTTGAGCATTCTTTGGCATTGCCTTTCTTTAGGATTGGAATGAAAACTGACCTTTTCCAGTCCTGTGGCCACTGCTGAGTTTTCCAAATTTGCTGACATATTGAGTGCAGCACTTCCACAGTGTCATCTTTTAGGATTTGAAATAGCTCAACTGGAATGCCATCACCTCCACTAACTTTGTTCATAGTGATACTTCTAAGGCCCACTTGACTTCACATTCCAGGATGTCTGGATCTAGGTGAGTGATCACACCATCGTGATTATCTGGGTCCTGAATATCTTTTTTGTATAATTCTTCTGTGTATTCTTTGCCACCTCTTCTTAATATCTTCTGCTTCTGTTAGGTCCATACCATTTCTGTCCTTTATTGAGCCCATCTTTGCATGAAATGTTCCCTTGGTATCTCTAATTTTCTTGAAGAGATCTCTAGTCTTTCCCATTCTGTTGTTTTCCTCTATTTCTTTGCACTGATTGCTGAGGAAGGCTTTCTTATCTCTCCTTGCTATTCTTTGGAACTCTGCATTCAAATGGATATATCTTTCCTTTTCTCCTTTGCTTTTTACTTTTCTTCCTTTCACAGCTATTTGTAAGGCCTCCTCAGACAGCCATTTTGCTTTTTTGCATTCCTTTTTCTTGGAGATCGTCTTGATCCCTGTCTCCTGTACAATGTCATGAACCTCTGTCCATAGTTCATCAGGCACTCTATCTGATCTAGCCCCTTAAATCTATTTCTCACTTCCACTGTATAATCGTAAGGGATTTGATTTAGGTCATGCCTCTATGGCCTTGTGGTTTTCCCTACTTTCTTCAACTTAAGTCTGAATTGAACAGTGGTGGAGAGGGAAATGGTGACCCACTCCAGTATTCTTGCCTGAATAATCCTGTGGACAGAGGAGCCTGGTGGGCTGCCATCTATGGGGTCGCACAGAGTTAAACACGACTGAAGCGACTTAGCATGCATGCGTGCATGAACTGTGGTGTTGGAGAAGACTCTTGAGAGTCCCTTGGACTCTAAGGAGATCCAACCTATCCAACCTAAAGGAAATCAGTCCTGGATGTTCATTGGAAGGACTGATGTTGAAGCTGAAACTCCAATATTTTGGCCACCTGATGCGAAGAGCTGACTCATTTGAAAAGACCCTGATGTTGGGAAAGATTGAATGCAAGAGGAGAAGGGGATGACAGAGGATGAGATGGTTAGATGGCATCACCGACTCACTGGACATTAGTTTGGGTAAACTCCAGGATTTGGTGATGGACAGGGAGGCCTGGCGTGCTGCGGCATGAGGTCGTAAAGAGTCGGACATGACTGAGAGACTGAACTGAAGAATAAAATGATAACATAATTTTCTACTAATTAAGCTAAGATTAATAAAAATCAAGTAGTGTTTCTCAAGAAACTAGTATGTATATGATATAAGGCACTCTGAATACATGACAATAGAATATTGCATTTGATTCAGACAGACTTGTCTTCAAATTCAGGCCTACCATTTAACAGCTGCATGACAAGTAAATAAGTGACTAAATCTCTATTTGCTAGAGAATACCAGCTGATTCTTAAGTCTATTTCTCTAGGCTTCTTAATCATGCAAACCTAATGTTGAGTTTAATGCCATGCCCTCCTCCAGGGGATCTCCACGACCCAGGGATGGAACCTGTGTCTCATGTCTCCTGCATTAGTAGGTAGGTTCTTCACCACTAGAGCCACTTGGGAAGCCCCCTTGCCTAGCCTATTTTATAGTTATTTAGGGCCATGTGGCTAGATTCCTATCTGTATGATTTAAGGAGAAAAACTGCTTGGAATTTATTGAAAGGCTTCTTAAGAGAATGGTGCAAATCCTCTTTTTTCTTCCTCACTTTTTCTGCTGATTGGAATATAAATGCAGTATTTGAAACTCTGCAAGCTATCTCTGATTTTGTGGTAATCTGCTTGACTAAGGCAGAGCAGAAAGAGAATTCTGACTTCCTGATGGCAGTTTGAAGTTACCATAGTAGCTCTGGTCTTCTTATATGAGAAGTATAAATGTCATTTTGTTATGGTATTGGTAATTTTTTTCTGTAATATGCTGATAAACTGATCTTAACCAAGTCATTGTACAAGCAAACTTTCTTCTTGTGTTTCATATTTATATAATTACAGTAACTCTTTCATTAGGTTACTTGTTTCAAAGAACAAATAATATATGAAATTATGAAGATCAGTGTCTGGCACATAGAAATTGCTTTAAAAACATCAGCTATTTTTATGTTCTATAAAATAATTGGTAGATGGTTTCTTCTTTTGAGAATATCCCACATCATGAAGCCTACTTTTTCTTTTTATCTTCTATAATCCATATACCAATAACAGTTGATTTGCAAATAATTTTAATATATAAAGTTATTAAGCTGGCTAAGGAATATGTGCAAATCCCTTTAAAATAATTTTACTAAATATATTATTTTGCTTGAAAAAAATAGTTATTTCTTATATTTGATAAATATATCAACTATGAGAATAGGAGAAATTGATCATTTCATGTATAGATAATGTCCACCCAGATATTTACAGAGGTAGCAAAGAGAAATTTATTTGACCTAAGATTTATGAATTCAATATGTATGTGTAAAATATTAGAATAAAGTACAGTTCTTTAATGCCTCATAATAACTGTTCCATTTGCATGTACTACTAATTTTCTTCAAGATATCCTGGGATATCAACCTCTCTTTAGATTGAGTGAAAAATCTATAAAACAAGATTTTGTTTTAACCTACTTGAAAATAATCACTACAGTTTCACATTTCTACCAGTTATTCCAGGTTTACAGGAATCCAAGCTTATTGGCAACCCTGGAATTCCACTGCCTGTGAGGTCACATATTCTATTTGGGCCAACAAGAGATATCTGGATGTCAAGTTTGAGTTGTACTGTTGTGATTAGCTAAGTTTCCACAAGTATTGGAAGGCAGAGTAAGGAGAACAGAGAATCTAGGAATATTTTCTCTGAAACCATATGACAGATAAGGTGTCCTCTGAGTTAGTCTAAATCTCAGTAGGTGCTGAATCACAGAAGCTTCTGCAGCAGTTACCTAAAGAGACCAAATTTTTTTGAGAAGAGAATATGCATGGTTTATTATAGAAGTTGTCTTATCACAGAACTTGAACATGTATGATACAATTCTACAATCCTTCTAAGAAGAATTATTCCTTATTTTATTAAAAAACAGAACAAGTAGTTACATAAAACATATATAATTTGCTGTCTTATGAATCAAAGCCTCAGGCAAATCATTTTTTTTTTCTTTTATCTCATCCCCTATACTTACAAAACAATCCCAATGTTAAATTGTTGTACATTGAGAGGACATTTTACACTTTAGCCCCTTAAAACAATAACTGCAAACCATGTTTTATTTTTTTTCTATATCTTAGATTTTATCTTGATTCTATTTTTTTCTTCATTGTGCTGTTAATGAGTGAGGTATATGTGTAAATATTAAAATGTATGATTTGGTTAATAAAATACATGCTTTAAAACCACAAAAAAAGTGAGATTGAAAATAATGTTGTACTACCTTGGAAAGGGAAAGTGTTAATTATTCTGTGTTGGAAGAGCACTTACCTAAATACTGATGTAGAGATGGATACCATATTTATCTTAAACTACCCCACGGCAAAGAACCTGTGAAGAAGACAGTTACCTTTGGAACCATATTTATCATGTAAATAGCTCAGAAAAGGATACTGCCAGTTACATCTTTAAGATACAAAAATGCATGCATTTCACTATTTTGTAAATGCCAGAGAGATGCAGCATCCGTTAGAGTTAACGGTGCGGCACTTTTGTGTTCAGTAGCATGAATCATTAATCATGAGACAGGCCATATTCTTGTACTGCTTCTGCTTTCATTACTTGGCCTAATTAAACAGTTCTCTGAACTGGAATCTCAGATTCCTCTGTTACAGATTATCATTAATTATGGTGAAAGTGCTCAGAGATGTTGGACTCAATTATATTCTACTCAACTCTGGCACCGTGTGATTCATTGCACAGCCTGCTCTGCAGATGTACTCTTTTCTTATCTCGCACTCCCACTTTTGTAAATTGGGCTCTGGCAGCCAACAAACTAAGAGTTATGTGCTGCGTTTTCATTAAAAACATGTTGGAGAAGCACAGACCAATTAAGGATTCTGTATTTTATAAGGAGTGATGAGATGAACAGTGGATTCTGGGAGAATTAGCTCAGTGAAGAAGCCATCTCAATTCCATTGTATTGCTAAATTTGGTGCCTCTTTTCTGTCTGGGGGTCATTTGGCTAAGTTGTTGGCTCGAAACTTTTCCTTTTCATAATTTAAAATAAACCAAGTTATTGCTAGTCAATGGGAAGAAACTCAAAATTTTGTTTGGTGCTTGTGTGTGAGCTACTGGAAAATATTCCTAGCAACGTATGCCAACCATATTATAGCTCAAAAGATACTAATTTCATCACTTTCGACAGTCATTTTCTGTGCTATGTAACAAAATCTGTTCAACAGCACCAAGTCTAGGCAGACTGGACTAATAGACGGCATAGACAAAGCCAGAGTATCAGGATTGGCAGGCTTTTGATAGTGTTTATGTGAGGAAAGAGTGTGTAATCTGACATATAGCACAAGCAAATCATATTATCCCAAAGTAGTTCTATTGAATTTAGACTTTATTTAAGGAGTGTCATTTCTTCATTTGTTTACTACTTTCCTTCTTTTCCCCCTTCCTTCCTTCTTTATCTCTGCCTTTTTCTTCCTTTCTTTTTAGGAGAATCAAAAAAAATTTCCTTTTGTTTTGAATATTATGGAGACTATGTGCACTTTGAAATGTGTTTTAATAATTAAATTAAACAAAGCTTACAATAAAATCATTTCTTCAGTTTTCTCATTGACTACAAAACCACACATGCAAAATGATATTTTAAATCATGGTTATTTAACTATTTCATGGAAAGACAATGTGTTTATCTAATTTAAATTTAAATTACAAAAAAAAAAGAAAATGATATGAATTTTTATCTGGAGAATGTCCATTAAGAAGTTGGATGGGCATTGAGAACTCATAGATCATAATTTCAATAAGTGTTTAAACATGTTTGGAAAGTGGTAAAAAAGATATCTAGCTTTCTTTTCCTTTCCTATCATGAATTTTAAATTATAATGTAATAGAAATTATTTGTTTCTAGAACAGCTGTCCTAAAGTGAAATCCATTATCATTCAATTTACTTCTTCTATCTTTTATAAAATGTAACAAATTATCAAGGTTTTTACCTGAAAATACTTATTTAATAAAAATGAGTATTGATACTAATTTGTATAATATGGAAAGTTTGTGTTGTTATTGATAAGAAGAGATAACTATCTGGTTCAGTGAGAAGTTGTATTGTTTTCTTTGTTGTTCAAACAGTTATTATGGTAGGATCTGATTTCACATATCATCAATAGGGACATCAAAAAAAAGCTTTCAGAGATGTACAAACTAATCATTTATTTAAATGTAGCAAATGGCTTAAAGCCAATGCTTGTTATCAGGTAAACATGCCTTCTACTCCATATATGAGAAAAAAATGCGTAAACATGATTTGTTCAAAGTAAGTATGAGTTTACGAGTTCTCTCTTCCTCTCATTCCACTTGAAAAGTATGGTGCCAAATCAATCAACTGGTGTTTATGTTTCCCTTTGTTTCTCATTTTGAGAGGTTAACAAAAATAACACACAGTAGTAATATACCACAAAGCTATGCTCAAGGGTGACATATGGACAGCTCTGCCCTTGTTCAAGTTAACTTAACTAATAATAGGCCTCATCATTATTACTAGTTTTCTACTTTTACAGGCATCACTTTATTTATCTGACATTAAATTGTCCTCAACTTGATCTTAGAATCTCTTTCCTACAGTGGAAGATATTAAACTGTATATATTCACCCACAAAAGCAGCCCCATAAATAAAGGAAGGGTGCATCCTTTCTCTTATTTTTACATTTTCTAAAGTTTATATTTTGGTATTTCCTAAATAAAATTTAATTTTTATGTATTTCCATTGACTATATGTCCATTTCTCCTGAATGTGGTCAGGAAGAGAATAGAATTAAAACAATGTGGTGAGAAAAAAAGTTCTAGATGTAAGCCTTTTGGCTTAACAGTTTTTAGGTTTTCATATCCTGCAGTAGTTTCAGGTTTTAATATATATGAAAATCAGTGGTCTTGTATCTATGCATATGTGTCGTCTATAATATAATTTTGACAGATGGTGAGCTGGATAAATCTAGTCCCTGACTATAGAAAACCTTGGCTTATCTTGCACTCTACCAAAACTTGTTTAAAAAGGCATTCACATGTATTTATTTTTTAAATAAAGGTTCATTTTTTTGCCTGCCCTTATTTCTCATTGAGATGCTGGCGTCCCCGTCTTTGACAGTCCCATATATACATTTTACCTGAGCTGTTGTGATTTTTTTTACAGGATTATTCCATGCATAATACTGATGACTATACTATTCTACATCTTCTCCTTATTAAAAATAAATATGTTACCTTGCCCCTATTTGCACTATCTAAAATTCTGACAACAATATCTTACTTAAAAAAATAAAAACCTAGAAACCAGGAAGCAGTTTCTTGCACTAGCAGCTCAGACAGACTGCTCATTGAAAATGTAATACACTGCTGCTGTGTCACAGGTCAGCTGGCAAATGGCAATCTGAATTTTAAAAGGAATATGAATAAAATTCTGTTTTATTTTGAAAATGAACTTTCTGCCCTCCATCATGAATCCAATATATGTCTTAATCTTCTATGCTCTTGAAGCCTGCGGCTCCTGGCTGAGTCCTTTGACTTCTGAACCTAATAAGGAAATAGGTTGTTTTCTCATCCTCGTCTCATTTTTAGAAGGGCTGAAACAAACAGTCCCCTATTTCAAATGTAATTGACAAAGCATAAAAACATGTATGTTATATAATTTTAGGTTTACAACCAAGCTCAGCACTGGGGTGTTTTATTTTTAAATTTGATTAAGATGTTATACCTTTGGAAATGTGCAGTCAAGATTCAAAATCAAAATTTCCAAGTGTATGATTGCATGTTTACCTTAGAACTGTACATGTGAAGCTGATAAAGGATAGAATGGATAATGGTACACTTCAATTGGGAACATTTTCATTTAACCTGGACAGATTTATAGCCTAAGAGAGAGATGTATAGACAGAATTTAAAATACACATTTATGTTTATTGTTCCTGTTTAAAAATCAACTGGGTGTGTGCTGTATCTATATCTGTTTGGTTTATTTTTTTTTAATAGAAGTTAGTTCATCATTATGCTCATATGTTTCTAAATTGAATGTTTCCCCATTCCCTTAAAACTATGACTTTTAATTAGAGAATAATATGCCCTCATTTTCAGAAAAAAAGGTTTTAATTTTTCAGTGTGTTCTTTTTTATTTAAAAATCCTAAGAATTATATATTGCTATGTGTTAATCCCACTGTTATTTTTTAATGAAATAATTACAGGAACTACATTTTAAGAAGAAAAATGGTAGAATGGGAAAACACTTAAAATAAGTGCAGTTAGGGTGCTATGCTGCTACTGTGTCTCATAACCAGATTTGTGTAGCATCAACACAACCTAACCAATCATTCTAAGGAAATAAATGCTGACATTGCAGAGAGCATGTGTGTGTTGTGTGTGAGACAGAGAGAGATAAAATAAAGGGAGACGTATACATGCACACTTAAGCAAAGAGTTATGTAAATAGTTGAACTTTTTTAGCTTAACACTTGTCCATGTTATTTTTCAGGTCATGGTTATTTTAAATTTCTTTGGGAAATACGTGGCCATTCTAAGCTTAGAGCAATTAACTTATTATCAGAAATGCTGTAGTTATTAAAGTTTACAAGACAGAAAACTGCCTGAAACTTTGAATAGCTGGTTTTAGTCTTCACTCTTTTTCTTGACATTCTAAAAAATATAGGCTTAAAGAAAACATGAACTAAAATGGAATCACAGTTGAATTACAGTTCAACAAATAATTATTGAATATCCAATATAGTCTAAATGTTGAATTCACAATTAATGTATACAAGGATGGTATAGCAAGAAGACAGATCTTTTAGTTGAGTAAATAGACAAATAATATGATAGTTGTCATATCACATGACATGTGAAGTGATGACAGTAGGCAAAAAATAAGTTAAAAGCACAGAGCAGGGCAAACATGGCATGGGGAAAGAGGCCAGGGAAAGCATTGTGGGAAAAGTGATTCTGCAGAGTATTGTTGAAGGATGACGTGAAGTGTATTAGAGGAAGGGTAGCTTAGATTACCTTCCTATAGAGTGAGTTTATTGAAATGTGTAAATGAGGGAAAGGATTTATATGTTTGTTGGGTAACTGAAAATGTGGGCAATAGGATCCATATTTTAAGTGACTTCTTAAACATTCATTCTGTTGCTTCCTTATTGTATACCAGCCATTTAGTCTAGAAGAAATTAGTTCTAGGTCCACAGCCACTTGTTTCTTAGACTAAGCAAATTATGATAAGTTCATTTCCCTAGAGTCATTGTTCCAGGAAATTTGCTTCACATAAATTATGTCTTAATAGTGTATAGACATTTTATCTTGGTTCAGGTGTGAGTATATGACCTGATTGGCACAATCATACTAGAAGACAGTGATTTTACTTCATACCTATAGGAATGATGATCTTTACCTCCCACTAGCATGAAGGCAGCAAGGATGCTAGAGCTCAACATTCCAGACAGGAAGAAGAAAGATGAAAAGCAAAAGGTATGCACATCAGCTGGGTCACCTCCAATAAAGAACCTTCCCAGAAACCACATCCAATAGATTGTGTTTATATCTTACTCACCAGAATTGTGTCAAATATCTACTTCTGCTTGCAAAGGAAGTGGGACATGTATTCTTTGCTGGTACACATCCACTTCAAAATAAATTGGAATTTTGTTAGTAAAGAAGAGGAAAGTGACTATTATGTAAGATACTAACATTTTCTAATATACAGTCCCTGACCTCAAAGTGTTCATAGTCTGCTATGGGAACAGAAATACAAAATAATTACAACCTTTTTTAAATTTTACTTTAATAAAGGTAGCAACAGCGCATTGTTATGGAGAGAATTATTTTTTAATGATGGGCCTTTATTTACAAGAAATACATAGACTACATTTTTCTATATAGAAATTGAAAGAAGGTTCTAAGTTCAAAGCCCAACAAATCCCAATATTGTAGAAAAGAAATTTAAAAAAATAATAGCCTAATTATTTTTTTTTAAAAAACAAAGCAAGGATGTCATCTGTGGACTGATTCCCTGATGCACTGTTTTAGGGGAGTGAGTAAAAATAAAATCAAGATAAAAAGCCAAGACTGTGGTACAAGTTTGAAGCTTTCCTTAATAGAACTCTTATCTGTTGCAGTGGGAAGATGGTGAGTCATGGTGCCTAGTAGTGTTGATGGATGAATCTTCTGGGGGTTACAATGTACACTGTATTAGACTACTCCCTTTTATAAGCAATATCCACAGCTGTGCAGGGAAGAAGGCAATCCTGTCTTCCGTTGCTATATAAACTTAAACTTAGAAAAAGTGAAACAACCCCTTGAAAATCTCAAACTAGCAAATCACACAAGATGAAGTTGATACTCTGAACTATCCTATACTATTCTAAAAATGTAACTGAATCTGTAGTTAAAAAACATTCCAATATAGAAATATGCAAATCCAAATATCTCACTGCTAAATTTTGTTCTGTTCTATTCAGTTGCTAAGCCATGTCTGGCTCTTTGTGATCCTATGGACTGTAGACTGTAGCCTGCCAGTCTCCTCTGTCCATGGGAATTCCAGGCAAGAATACAGAAGTGGGTTGCCATTTTTTCTCCAAACAAAATTCTAACAAACATTTAAAAAACAAATAAAACTGATTTTGTATAATATCTTCCATAAAATAAAATAAGAAGGAAAATTTCTTACCTAGTTTTATGGGGCAGAATTATTCTGAGTCAAAAATCAGATGAAGAAAGTACAAATAAAATGACATATCTCTACCTCTCATGAAAATAGACACAAAAATCGTTTGCAGTGTTATTACCAAATAAATTATAACAATTAAAAATGTAATGAATCTTGACTTATTGGTTTTTATCCCAGGAAGTATAATATTCAATATTCAAAATTAGTCAATTTAATCCATTATAATCCACACGATCATAACAACTGAAATGCATTTCACAAAATTCAATACCACACTGATTCAAGATAAACTCCTTAGCAAACAAGAAATACAAGGGAACTTCTTTAATATGACAAAAAAAAATCAAGAAAAAGAAATCCTACAGCTAATGTCATTTTTAATGGTGAAAGACTGAATGCTTTCTCCCTAAAATGGGGGCAGGGCAAGGATATCCACTATCAGCAGTGCTATCCAATATCTAACTGGAAGATCTAGTCAACTCAAAAAAAAAAAAAAGGATATAAAATACATGCAAATTGGAAACGAAGAAATAAAACTCTCTGATTCATGTGGATGTGACTATCTACATAGAAAATCTCAATAAATCTACTGAAAAGAATCATAGAGAAATGTTTGAATACAAAATTTATGATAGCTCTAAAATTATGGAACACAGAGCTACAAATCTTTAACAAAACATTTACAATATCTATATGTTGAAAAGTATAAGTATAAAACATATCAAAGAAAATCTAAATAAATGGAGGGACATTCTGTGTTCACAAATTTAAAAACTAAAGCAAATAAAATTATCAATTATATGAATAGTCACATAAAAGTTTAACACAGTTCTTTCAAAATCCCAGTAAGATATTCTATAGATATAGATAAAATTATTCTAAAATTTGGGGCTTCCTAGTTGGTAAAGAACCTACTTCCCATTGCAGGAGATTTAAGAGACAGGTTCAATATCGCTGGGTCAGGAAGATCCCCTGGAGGAGGACATGAAAACCTGCTCCAGTATTCTTGCCTGGAGAATCCCATGGACAGAGGAGCCTGGCAGGCCAAGGTCCATAGAGTCACAAAGAGTCAGACACAAGTGTAGTGACTTAGCACACACGAATGCATTCTAAAATTTATAAGGTGAAGTAAAGGAATTAGAATAGTTAGAAGAATTTTGAAACAGAAGAGTAAGAGGAAGTAATCACTCTACCTTATTTCAAGGTTTATTATTATATGGCTACAGAAAACAACACTCTGTTGGCAAAGAGATAGACGTAAAAGTCAATGAGGCAGAATAGAGAACCTAGAAATCATCCCAAACAAAATGGACAAATGACATTTGTCAAAATGCAAAATCAATTCAGTGGAGGAGAGATAGTCTTCTCAAACCTTCAAAAAAGTAAAAGTTGCTCAGTTGTGTCTGACTCTTTACCACCCCATGGACTATACTGTCCATGGAATTCTCCAGGACAGAATACTGGAGTGGGTTGCTGCTCCCTTCTCCAGGGGATCTTCCCAACCCAGGGATTGAAACCAGGTCTCCCACTTTGCAGGTGGGTTCTTTACCATCTGAGCCACCAGGGAAGCCCTTTCAAACCTTAGTTGTAGAGAAATTCAAAATCTGTAGGCAAAAAATTTAACCGAGAACAAAACCTCATGAAAAAAATCTCAAAATAAATCACAGATTTAAATGTACATATGGATTTTCAGAATATAACATAACATTTTTGAGGCCTGGGGCTTGCTAAAGAGACTTTAGACACCAAAAGAATGATCCATCAAGGAAAAAAAAATAATGAATTAGACCTTATTAAAATTAAAGAATTACTCTTTGAAAGACCCGTTTCAAAAGTTATAATTTTAAGGAACTCTCTATTCTACCTAGGTTTTTACTTTTTTTCTTATAGAAATATGCAAAATTTTGGATTTTTCTTTGTCACCTAAGCCACATTCCATACATTTAACATTTTTAATATTGTACAATTTTAAGTATTCTCTAATTTTCATTATAGTTTTTCATGTGACCGTAATTTATTCAGAAATGTGTTCTTAAAAAGTTTATGAGTGTTGATTCTGTTATTTATCCCTATCTTAGTTCCTTCAACATTAGAGAATATGTTCTATGTAACGATTACTCTCCTAGACCTTTATGTTGTTGTAAAGATTTCTTCTGTGCCCTAGTCTGTGTTCAATTTTCATAAGCAGATAATGTATGCTTAAAAAAAAATCAAGTTTTCTACATGACAGCTGTAGATACTATATACGTCCATAAGAACATGTATTTCTTCACTGAACTTTTCAAGTAATATATATTTTAACTAATATTATTTTCTATTTAATCTGTCAGTTATTGAAATAAGTGTATTCAAATCTATAAAGATGGACATTGATTTCTCCTGATAATCATGCCAAATATGTTTGTATATATTTGGAACTATGTTAAATGAAACAAAAAATCAGAGGAGTTATATTTTTCTGGTATGTTGTTTGTATTTTATCTTTAAAGATCCATTTTAGACCTATATATTGGTTTTGTAAGTATGTTTATTTATATTATGTATTTCATAAATTATTTATGAGTAATTCCAATGATCATTTATATTACAGGAAGTATACCAGTTTGACTTAAATTAAGCAAGGTTATTATTTTTTAAAATTATATGTTCTAAACACAAAGTTCAGTCCATTTATACTTATGATGCTTGAAGACTTTTTCTTTAGTTCCACCCTATTATTTTTTTTTCTATTTACTGTCAGTTGCTTTCTTTTTCTACTATTTTTCTGACTTTTAATTTGATGAATTGATCAGATTTTCTCCATTTCATATTTTGTTGTACTACTACAGAAATTAATCATTTTATTTCTCTCCTTTTGATATTTATCATCAAACTTTTAATCTATATATGTAACACAATCTAATGATACTAATTATTCCTTCCATTCTCACAAAAAAACACAATTTTTAAGCCCTCAAGTCCAAAAGATGTTTATATTTTACATTCTATTCAGTATTAATTAGGCAATAAAAATAGTTATCATTGTTACAATAAAAATTATCTTGTATTTTCAGAGATTATTCAGATTTGCCCACATATTTATCAATTTTTATTGCTCATCTTCACTTTATTTATCTCATTCCTTTCTTCTCTTAATTTCTTCTTTCTGATGTATGTCATTCAGCCTTCCCTTTTCGCAAATTTGGGAGAACACTATTCTTCCTCTATCTCACTTTCTAACAATATCTCTTTTCTTCTCTGCACATAATAAACTAGTTGTATATAGAACTGAAGCTAGACAAATATTTTCTCTCCATATTTTAAAGATATTTTTCTCCATCAGTTTGTTGTTTTGTGTTGTTCTGGAAAAGTTATGTATAACCTTAAGTATCATTCTTTTATATGTAATACTATTTATAATCTCTGGTTATATTTAAAAATATCTCCCCTACTCTTGATAAACTTTCCTACAATGTTTTTAATTATCTTGTTTAGGATTTATTGCATATCTTACTCCTGAGAATTCATAGGTTAATATTGCTGGGGAAATTGCTTTCGGAACACTCTATATAGGGCTATTCATGGTATCTAGCCTTTTCATTACCTGTCCTTCATGCTTTGCGTTTCATCTCTTTTACTCTCTATGCTATAAACAAAATAGTTTTTTTTTATTTTCTTTCATTTTTACTAATTCTTTAACTATGTCTAATGTGATGGCTAAATTTTCCACTGTTTTTATTTATTTATTTTCTCATTTCTTAAAGTTACAGCTAGTTCTTATTGAATCAAATTATACTTTATGTTATATTGTTGTTTCCTATTTGTGTTTTTCCACTTAATCATTTTAAACGTACTAATTACGTTATCTGAAGTCTAATCCTGCTTTTTTATTTTTATTTTTTAATTAATATATTTATTTTAATTGCAGGCAATATTGTAGTGGTTTTTGTCATACAGACTCTTAATCATCTTGTATTTCCCCTCCCTGTGCCTTGTAACTTCAACTGTGAAATAGACTTATCTTTTAAATTATTTGCCATCTTGCATGAAGCATATTTGACTCTCAAAATATTAGTAGTGAAGAAACATTTTTTGCTTTCAAATCCATCATAGATTGTACTTTTCTAAATAAAATGGATTGTTAGAAAAGATGAAATAAATGAAGATATAAAGTAAGTACTAGGTCTTTAAAAAATATTAGACCACATTTTTATTGCTTACTTCATCAAATTGCTATAACTATCTCTAACACTTTCCGTTTCTATACTTACTTTGTAATCACTGATGAGTTGAAAATTGTTCACTGATCAGCACCAGTTCACAGATCACCCTCTAAGTAACATTGCTCTATAATGCTTTCGTATTTATTCTGTCATATACAGCAGATTTGTCTCTGGTGTGAGATAAAATTTTACCTCTAGTTGCTGACTAGAAGATTGTTAAATTATGTGGATAAAGTAAATTTGAAATTCAAAGTATATTCAAATATATATATATATATATATATATATATATATGCGCCAATGTTCAAATTCTCAAGAGTTGTATTTTTCTTTTTTCTCAACAATAGACCAGGTAGGGAAAGATAAGTTTGTTTTCCCAGTTCTCATATTAAAGGACAGTTATTTTTCTCAAGCATCCATTTTCTTCAGAGTACAATCTTTAGAATTTTATGGCTTTTTTTGGAGCTCCATATGATAATAGTCCACCTTGTGTGGGCACAGAATAACAATCCTATTTCTGAGATAAATCACAACCTTCTATCTTCTATCTACCTCACTCCTGGTCATACAACTTTAGAATGAAGTGGAAAGCCTATTGATTTAACTTTGATCATTGTAATGAAAAGCAAGTCAGACATATTTTATCTTATAGTTCTAATACTTAATCCAAAAAATACTTTCTATTATTTCATCAAAAATAACCTGAGAGGCTAATACATTCCTAAAAACCTAAACTTTGATTTGAAGAGCTTTCTTGGCTTGTTTATAATTTATTATGCAATGCTTATATTTCCTTTACAGTTTTTCTCTACTCAGAGAACTAGGTGATCTCTTATTTACAATCACCTAATTCATAGCTAATACAAATCTATAATTTTTGAAAATCACAAGATGTAAAAATCAATAAAACAATAACAACAACAAATAAAATATTGTAAAGTTAAAAAAAAAACAGAAAATAGCTAAAAATGTATACTGTCTTTGAACTTCAAGAAAGGTTGGAAATATAGTCAACTATGTATTATGTATAGGAGACATCTAGAACAAAATGATACCATGGTATGAAGTATGGGAGGAGAATATATACTATTTAAATTCTAAAAAAATGTGAGGGTTACAATATTAATAACAAATTATATCAAATGTACTAAATTAAAAAGAGAGACTGAAGTTCAATAAGTTCAATTCTAGATATTGTACTAGGAATTTGGGTCACAGAAGTTATAATTACATGAAGGATATGTATTAGTGGAGAAGGAAATGGCAACCCACTCCAGTGTTCTTGCCTGAATAATACCATGGACAGAGGGGTCTGGCAGGCTACAGTTCATAGGGTAGCAAAGAGTCGGACACAACTGAAGCGACTTAGCATAGCATAGCACAACATATGTATTAGCAGAAACAATCAAGCTAAAAATAACTGGATAAAATATTTTTGGAAATGGTAAGATCTAAAAATCAGGTAATAGATACAACATTGGTTAAGACTAAGGGCTCTCAATGTGGAGGTACATTAAATAATATGGTTAAGGAAGATCTTTCTCAAGTTACTTTTTAATTGTTATATTCAAACAGATACAAGTCAACATAGAAATATACAGAGCAATGTACCTCTACCCCAGATGCACACTGGAATTACCATGGGGCTTTAAATTTGTAAAAAAACTTGATATACACATACACATGAAGTTCTAAGTTAATTATAGAAGTTTTAAGAAAATATACATAAACATTTAATAGACCAGTAAACAAAGATGATATGAAAGAATGTCAAAGAGCTCCCTATAAAAAAATAAACAAGGTCTGAATAGCTTAGTTGATAAACTTTTTTTCAAACAAGCAAGTTCAAATAGTATTTAAGCTCATCTGAAGCATTACTTTCAGAACAAAGTTCCTCAATTTTTAATCTATCACAACACTGGTAGCAAATAGAACTGCCATATGACCCAGCAATCCCACTGCTGGGCATACACACTGAGAAAACCAGAACTGAAAGAGACACGCATACCCCAGTGTTCATCGCAGCACTGTTTATAATAGCCAGGACATGGAAGCAGCCTAGATGCCCATCAGCAGATGAATGGATAAGAAAGCTGTGGTACATATGCACAATGGAATATTACTCATCCATTAAAAAGGATACATTCAAATCAGTTCTAATGAGGTGGATGAAACTGGAGCCTATTATACAGAGTGAAGTAAGCCAAAAAGAAAAACACCAATACAGTATACTAACACATATATATGGTATTTAGTCAATTGGTAAATATAACACCATATGCGAGACATCAAAAGAGACACAGATAAATAGAACAGTATTACGGACTCTATGGGAGAGGGCAAGGGCGGGATGCTATGGGAGAATGGCATGGAAGCATGTAAATTATCATATGTGAAATGAATCACCAGTCCAGATTCAATGCATGATACAGTGTGCTCAGGGATGGTGTACCGGGATGACCTGGAAGGATGGGATGGGGAGGGAGGTGGAAGGAGGGTTCTGGAAGGGGAAAACATGTACACCCATGGTGGATTCATGTCAATGTATGGCAAAACAAATACAATATTGTAAAGTTAAAAAATAGATAAATAAACTAATTAAAAAAAAAAAAACTTGACAAAGGCAAAAAAGCCAGCCAGCCAAAATAAACTCAGATATATCTCACTTACTAAAATGATACCAAATTCCAAAAGAAAATTTCATCAGACCAAGTTAAGCTCTGTGTATTAAGCACCATTCCGTGGACAGGTGAGTTTCATCTCAGGTATGCAAAGGTCATTTCCTTTCCGAAAAGATACTTAAACAGTATATTAACTAAGATACAAGCAAAGACATTTAGAAAGATTGAAATTATGTCAACATAGAGCAAATAAATATTTTTTGCTTCTCAGCCATGCTACATGAGTTCTCTGGGTTGCCGTATGGCTGAACTCTAATGAGCTGCACTAAGCCATGTTGAGCAGGACTGACTGGGATCCAGTCTGAAGAATTAACCTGAGCATTCTATTCTAATGGCATAGGACTGAGAGGTAGAGTCGGGTGAAGAAATCACAAACCCATTAAACTACTGCATTCATGCAGCTTTGGTCAAAAGTAAGTTACATCGTCCAGTCCCAAAGTCAATAGAGTGGGAAATGAAGCAAAGAATGAGAGGAAGTGTTATTAGGAACAAACATGCAATCTACACCCTCAATAACATATCTAAATTAACATTTAAAAATCTTTAATAGCCTGGAAATGGATGAGTAATTTCTGACATAATAATATAGAGATGGAACTAATAAGACCCAGAAGCCAACATATATCTGCAGCTTAGCACTACACACTTTTTTATTTAAGTGTTACAAATGGAACAGATGCTTAGTTTATCAGTATATTGAACAATATTCTGGAAAATCTAGCCAGAGCAATTAGAGAAGAGAAGGAAATAAGTAGCATACAAGTTTGCTAAGAGAATAAAATTTAACACTTTTTGCAGATGGTATGACTATATAAGCTAGAAAACGTCAAAGAATAAACTCTAGTCAACAAGCAGTAAAATAATTCAGTAAAGTGAATAGTCTGCCAATTAATTTAGAAAGCAGCTTTCTATATACAAACAATGTCAAGTTAAAATATAGGCAAAGAAAAAAATCTATTGTTTTATATTAAAACCAATAGTAATAATAATGATGGTAATAATAACTGAGTATACCTAACCAGATATGTACTGAATCTATATAAAAAACATTATATAATTATGATCTAGTGTATGTCAGATATTATACAACTTATAGATCATAATATCTTGAATGAACAGTAGGAAAGACAATGTTCTTTGTTAAGTATATTGCCATTAAATTAAATCCATAAATTCTATTCTTTACCAATTAAAATTCCATCAGCCTTTTTACTTGGGGGGGGGCATTTGACAAAATGACATTCGAGTTCATCGGGGGGAATAAATGTGTGACAATTTCAAGAAATTTCAGAATAAAATCAGTAATGAGACCCTTATCAGGTATTAAAAAGGCCACTAATGAGGGACTGTTTAGATAAATTTTTGTTCCTTTATGTAATAATTAATATGAAGCTATTAAAATAGATATGAATATGTCATATGCAGAGTTCCATGACACATTATTTTAAATACATAAACATTTAAATTTAAGAACATACACACATCAGAGGATTATGACCAAATATAAAACCTATCAAGTGGTTTTACCATATCCAGAAAGGCATAAAGTGTTTTCTATGAGGGGAAAATCTTGTATTTTTCATTGTATGATTGCCTTTTTGCCATGTGTATGCATTATTTTAGATTTTGTTCTTAATTTAATTCTCAAAAAATTTGTAATGCTTATGGGCTTATGATGTGTCCAGGAATCACAATGAAATTTATCTCCATAACAAACATTATAATAAAATTTACTTACAAAACAAAGTAAGTTCAGAATTTTCTATGAAACTTTAATAATTTATTTCCTTAATGTATGTACTGCACTATCAATTTTAAGGTATGTGTTTGCCTGCAGAATAGATTTCACATAAATTTCTCTGTTTATAATTATAATACTAACTACTAAAATAGGAAGGGCTCCCCTTTACAAAAGCTGAAAATTATTTGAGGTTTCCGTTAATCTTGATGAGTTTCTACTCTTTTTAGCTTTTCATGTGGATATATAGCTTTTCAAAGGAGCCAGTCAAAAATATTTGGAATATTCTAATTTAGTTAAGAGCTCAATAACATCATTCCTTGAGACACTATACAATTACTACACTATGAGTGAAGAGTGTCATGACAGAGCGGACAATAAATCTCCCCTTTTTGCTTAAGGGGCAAGATAACTGCAGCTTCTACTTAAAAAAAAAAAAAACAAACAAACAGTCCAAGTATGATATAAACCTCATTCTTCACTGGTGTTTAAAAACTCTTCACTAAAAGGATTCAAGTCACTGTGACTTTCAAATGTGAGTTTTTCAAGTATATGAAATGGATGAATGTCTGAAATTACTCCTTTTTGAGATGGAAAAAGTTAGCAAAGACTTAATGCAAAGGAGGTATACCACATCACATTAGTTGCATCCTCAACACTAAAACAACTTTGTCCAGGAATCTGGCCCTACGGAAACATATTTGATGTTGAAACAAGGTCTCTTTGCTAGTTATTTCATTGCATGTCCATCTGCTATGTTGAGATTTTGCCAACTCACAAACTGGTCTGCTATTTTCAGTAAGCATGTGCCAAAGCAGCACATGGTTTAGACTGGCAGATTACATAAGGCTGTGAGTATCCACTATAATAAAAATTTAGTCTTTTGCCCAGTGTGTTTGATCCTTAAATTGCTCACTGTATATTCATTAACTCTCAAAAAAAATCCCTTGAAAGAGGTGGCATATCATTAGTTCACTTTATAGTTAGGGAACCTTGACAGGAGATGAAGTGACTTAACCAGATCCACAGGTGAATACTCAGTAGAATGTCTGAGTTTGTTTACCTGGAACTACATCTCTTCAACTAAGTTTTCAATACTTACATTGAGTGGAGAAAAGTCATGTAATTCAATATGGTATAGATTGTGCTCAGCATGGTATGATATTCTTAAAATAAGACAAAACACCTATTATTACTGTAAATTCTGCTGTAGTCTATGTCTATAAACCATAGGATTTAAAGGGGTCTTTAATGTCTGAGCTGCTGCTGCTGCTGCTAAGTCTCATCAGTAATGTCCGACTCTATGCGACCCCATAGAAGGCAGCCCACCAGGCTCCGCCATCTCTGAGATTCTCCAGGCAAGAACACTGGAGTGGGTTGCCATTTCCTTCTTCAATGCATGAAAGTGAAAAGTGAAAGTGAAGTCGCTCAGTCGTGTCCGACTCTTCGCGACCCCATGGACTTCAGACTACCAGGCTCCTCCGTCCATTGGATTTTCCAGGCAAGAGTACTGGAGTGGGGTGCCATTGCCTTCTCCCAAATGTCTGAGCACTCATCAGTATTAAAAAATTCCCAAAAAACTTTAAATTTGATTTTTTTAACAACCCTAGAAATTTGTTTTGATCAAGAAGACAAGCTTCAAGTAGTCTACAGGATCACAAAATATCAAAGCTCTTTCTTCTAATTATGGTGATACTGAAATTTTGTTGTGATACCATGTTTATATAGTTAGAAATAGTACGTTACGCATTTTCATAAAAATTTACTTTCTTGTATAATTTTAATCTCTAAAAAGATTCAATACCATTGAATCAATATAATTCAATATAATAATTACATATATAAAATATATAATTCAATATAATACCATTGAATTAATATAATGTTTTCCTCTTACAAGTCTACTTTGGTGCTTACTCAGAGCTTTTTGGACTGGCAGTGTTTATGCCAGAAGGGCCAGTTCGAGGAAACTTTAGGAATATTACCTAGTCCAATAGAATTCTTCAGAAATCTTCCACCACAACTTCTTTGGAAAGATGTCAGATAGTGTTTAAAATTTATCAGCTTTTACAATCTTTTTACAGGTTAAACTTATACAAGAAAATAAATTTTTGTGAAAATGCATAAACTTACTATTTCTAATTATATAAATATGGCATTACAACAAAGCTTTAGTATCACCATAATTAGAAGCAAGAACTTTGATATTTTGTTGTCCTATAGACTAAATGAAGCTTGTCTTCTTGATCAAAACAAATTTATAGGTTAAAAGAAATCAAATTTTTCTGGAATATTTTAAGACTTTGTTGAGCTCTCACACAGCAGAACAATCACATCTGTGAAGGACATGAGTCTACTCACGATGTAGAAAATATTCAGTTACTATCAATATCTAAAGAAACTTTGAACAAAAAATAGACAAATCCAATATAGTTCTAAAGGGGTACTGATTAATTTAATGTTATCTTGCCTTAGATTCTTTAAAAAAACAACAACAAAAAATCCAAGCTTTTACAAAGGCAGAATAAAGAAAGCTTACCTTAGATATACTTATGTAGAAATCACAGTGACGTTTTAGTTCAGTTTCATAATCATTGTGCAGTGACCAGGCCATCATACCCAGTTTGGGGAAACCATATTTTGAGAGTAATTTTTAACAAACAGGAATAAGAGAACATGAAGCATGATGGGTAAAAATTCAAAGAAATTATACAATGCTTAATAGTGAGGTTATTTAACTTAGAGAATGTAGGTTAGACACAAATATTTTTAAATATTTGGAAGTCTGCATGTGAAAATTTATTTAGCCATGATTTGTATGATTCCAGAAACAGGAATAAAATCCACTGATTAAGTATTACTGTGGGACAGATTTTAATTCATGTTAAGGAAGAACTCTCTTTAGAATAAAACTACTTAAAAACTGAATGGGTTTTCTAAGAGAAAATGCTACAATGCCTTTATGCAGAGGCTAGAAGACTATTTGTAATTGGCGTGTAAAAGGGGATTCAATTATCCACCTGGAAAGGGGAAATAATGTATTTGAGCATATTGCCATCCTTTTAAAATCCATATGCATTTCTAGAAGCTAATGCCAATTGGTTGAGCTAAGCTGGTATGTAATATATATAGCATATAAGTATATAATAGAATATTATGCTTATTTACATTTGGATCAAAAGTATAGCTGGTGAATTTGAAATCCAAGTTTTTTATGTTGTAAGAAGTTAAGTCAGTAAATATGTATTACTCTTTTTAAATAGAATAAAATTGGATTCTATTCTTTTGAATAGAATACTTTGAATAGAATACTCAAGTACTTTGTCTTTGATATCACTTGACTTCCAGCTTAACTGTTATCATGATTCTAATCATTGACCAGAGATAAAAGTGACAGCTAAGGCTGTGTGTACAAGACAGAAAGGGGAGATAGAGGTGGGTTCCTTGAAGATGACAAGAGGAAGGCTGGATTTGCTATAGGAGGCAAGAGGCCATGAGTAAACGGATTCAGAAGGGAATAGTTTGGTCTCAACAACAAGAAACAGGGAAATGTTAAGCTCTCAAAAGCTTTCCAAAATAAAAGGGACATGGAGAATACAAGATTTGATATGTCCTAACCCTGCTATCTAACTGAGAGACACACAAAAGAAATGGGCCAGATAACACTGGCATTTATCAGGAATGGAGCAGATACACCCTTAACCTGGTGACTCCATGGGCAGACTACAAGGAAGAAGCTTACTTGTTCTGGGAGGCGAGTTCAACATCAACAAGGAGGGATAAGACCTGAACAAAGAAAGACAGAAGTAAGTCTAAGGACATGAGGTGGATGCCTAATGGGATTGGGCAGCAATTCCCATTTCCTAGAGTGAAAATGACTTTTTCAGTAAGCCTTAGTAAGTGACTGCGTTTTCAACATCCCTGGGCTACCGCGTGGTGAGTCATGACCCTGCTGGATATACAACAAGCAGTGGATATGCAGCTATCTAGTAGGGGCTACAGATCATTCCCTTTTGGTAGGGATAGATATTATTTTGAAACAATTTTAAGAAGAGAGAGATTATATTTCATACACATTTCTGTACACAACTGGGTAAGTGGTTTTCAAGGGCTTAAACTCTTCTATTTTTTTCCTCACATATGTAATAGAAGGATATTTGTTGAAGGAATTCTTTTTAAAATTACAATGCTATTAAGATATTTGCTCTCTTTGCATATCTATAAGTATACATAACAAACATATACATACACATACATATATATATGTATATGTGTATATATATATATATATATAGTTGTTCAGTCACTCAGTTGTGTCCCATTCTTTCTGACCCCTCATGGACTGCAGCATGCCAAGCTTCCCTGTCCTTCACTGTCTCCCAGAGTTGGCTCAAACTTATGTCCATTGATTCAATGATGCCATCCAACCATATCACTATCTGTCGTCCCCTTCTCCTCCTTCCCTCAGTCTTTCCCAGGATCAGGGTCTTTTCCAATGACTCAGCTCTTCACATCAGGTGGTCAAAGTATTAGAGCTTCAGCCTCAGCATAAGTCCTTCCAATGAGTATTCAGGGTTGGCTTCCTTAAGGATTGACTGGTTCGATCTCCTGATGTCCAAGGGACTCTCAAGAGTCTTCTCCAACACCACAGTTCAAAAGCATCAATTCTTTGGCACTCAGCCTTCTTTATCGTCCAACTCTCACATTCATACATGACTCCTGGAAAAACCGTAACTTTGACTACATGGACCTCTGTCGGCAAAGTGATGTATCTACTTTTTAAAGAATTGATGCTTTTGAACTGTGGTGTTGGAGAAGACTCTTGAGAGTCCCTTGGATAGCAAGGAGATCCAACTAGTCGATCTTGAAGGAAATCAGTCCTGAATGTTCACTGGAAGGACTGATGCTGAAGCTGAAACTCCAAAACTTTGGCCACTTGATGCAAAGAGCTAAGTCATTGGAAAAGACCCTGATCCTGGGAAAGATTGAGGTGGGAGGAGAGGGGACGACAGAGGATGAGATGGTTGGATGGCATCACTGACTCAAAGGACATGAGTTTGAGTAAATTCCAGGAGTTGGTGGATGGACAGGGAGGCCTGGTGTGCTGCAGTCCATGGGGTCACAAAGAGTCGGACATAACTGAGCAACTGAACTGAACTGAACTGAGGTTTGCCTAGCCTTTCTTCCAAAGAACAAGTGTCTTTTAATTCCATGGCTGCAGTTATCGCCTGGAGTGATTTTGGAGTCCAAGTAAATAAAGTCTGTCACTGTTTCCATTTTTTCCCTATCTATTTGCCATGTAGTGATGGGACTGGATGCCATGATCTTCGTTTTTTGAATGTTGAATTTTAAGCCAGCTTTTTCACTCTCTTCTTTCACCTTCATCAAGAGGCTCTTTAGTTCCTCTTTGCTTTCCGCCATAAAGGTGGTGTCATCTGCATTTCTGAGGTTATTGATATTTCTCCCCACAATCATGATTCTAGCTTGAGATTCATCCAGCAAGGCATTTTGCATGGTGTACTCTGCATATAAGTTAAATAAGCAGGGTGACAATATGCAGTTTTGATGAGCTCCTTTGCCAATTTAGAACCAGTCTGTGTTCCATGTCAGGTTTTAAGTTGTTGTTATATGTATGTATGTATATATGTATATTATTGTTTAGTTGCTAAGTCATTTTTGACTCTTTTATGATCCCATGGACTATAGCCTGCCAGGCTCCTCTGTCCTTAGGATTTCCCAGGCAAGAATACTGGAGTGGGTTGCCATTCCTTTCTCCAGGGATCTTCCTGACCCAGGGATGGAACCTTAGTCTCTTGCATTGGCAGGAGATTCTTTACCACTGAACCACCTGGGAAGTTTATGTATGTATGTATGTATGTATATATACATACATACACACACACACACACACACACACATCACTAATAGATGGGTTTTATCAGATAAGTGTATATCCAGGAAATAAAAGTGTGCTATTACTCATCATTATTGTCTAAAATACTGCTAGTAAATCGTTTACTAAGTTAACAACACTGATTCTATTAAAATAACATTTCATATTCTAAATGCTCTTTATTGAATGCATACTTACAAAGCTAAGGTTCATTTTCAGGAGCCAAAGGTGCTTTCAACAAATCTTATCCCAGAGGGGCTAGCTAGCTCCACAAAAGAAAGTAGTTCTTTGACCATCCCTTAGTCACCAGTTCTCAGTACTCACTGTTTTTGAAGCATTGCTCACAGGAAAAGAGCAAAAAAAGCAAGAGTCAGAGAGGAAAGAGAGAGAGAAACAGAAGAATTCAGGATGTGTGTTCACCTTCTAGAGTTAGGATACCCAGAAATATCACATAAAAACTCTGGTGAAGGGGTGGGACATCAAGCTGCATGATACAATGTAAGCAACTGAATATAGATAATGCTCAAGTCCTGAAGCTATCCTGAAGAAGAGAGCAAGAGAAGATCTCCAGTTGAAGAGTGATTGATTTGTAGATCGATTTTGGGTCTCATAAAAATTGATTGAGGGGAAAGTTGACCAACCTCAAAAACAAACCAAAAAACAAACAAATAAAAAAACAAACAAAACCTGAGATAACCCCACTACAAAGTAATCCTATTAAGGCTTTTATAATCTCTTCACTCTTATTTCTACCTCTGTAACTTCCATAAACCAAAATAAAATAGTCGATGTATAGCAGGCTTCTCAAGTAGGTAGCAGGTACCTGGCTCTCAACATGGGACTGTATAAATAAAAATGCCCTGATGGGAAGTGAGAGAGAATCCCATTAAACAACTAGGCACATAGATGGGCAGATAATTCCACAGACACACAGCTTTTTTGTTGTTTAGTAACTAAACAGTGTCTGACTCTCTGCAACCTGATGGACTGTAGCCCACCTGGCTCCTCTGTCCATGGGATTTCCCAGGCAAGAATACTGGAGTGGGTTGCCATTTCCTTCTCCATAGGGGATCTTTCCAACCCAGGGATCAAACATGTGTCTCCTGCATTAGCAGGTGGATTCTTCACTACTGTCAAATCAATTTTCCAAGCACCAGAAAATTAGGAAAATCCATCTGTGGTTGATGAACCACACCTTTGGCATGTTCTATGTGAACATACTGAAAAAAATTCATATTATTTTCTAACTAGAGGCTCCATACTTCATTTGTCCTTTTAAAAATCTAGCCTAGATTTACATTTTAAAATATATAGTCTATAGCATATGTATTAATTAATTAATAAGACATCCACAGAGATAGAAGAAACACACATGAAGTAAGTTCTTATTGCTTCTTTATCATCATTTCCTTTATTTAACCACATTATCTATAGTTCTACTTACATTCTTTAATTATGAAAACATTCCTATGATTTAATATCAAGCCAACTGAATCATCAAGCTTATCTTATTCTTAAAATACAACTATGTGGTCAAATCTAGTTTGAGATAAATTTTTCAGTGAGTCTGTAATAAAAAATTTGAATAAAAGATCATTCATAAATGTATGTGTTAAACATTCTTTGACATTTATTTCTATTCATCTTGACAGTAAAAAAGTTTCAAACATGGAAATGGACAGAAAAGTACAATGAACAAGTCTAACTTAAATAATCACTTAAACTTAAGTCATGCAAGGAACGTTTATTATAATAGAAGTACTTGAAATTACATGGGGAAAAGCTATGACAATTGGCAGATTATGATTCAAGTACCTGTAAATTTTTATGACACTGTAATGTTTTAAAAAACGTAAGAGTAGGGATTCCATATGCTATTCAGTTTAGGATAAATTAATAAAATTCTGCATATTATTATCTACTTTACTGATATTTTGTGGTGTCTTCAGTTAAATTCAAAGTACTGTAAATCAGTTCAGCAATAGTTACTGAAATAAAGAGAAAGAAGATAAAACCTTGAATAAATGTACCAAGAGAAAAACATTACATCTTGGCATGTTTATAGTTCAACAGGACATTAAGTTAGCAATTTAGCAAAAAATGAGCCTTCCAAAATATTTAAAAGAACTGATTTATTCTTTCATACAAACAGGCTAGTGATTTCTTTAAAGTTCTCATCCATACGTGGACTTTAATTTCTTGTTGAAGCCATGGATAGCTTACTACACATTAGGTAACCCATTACCTCTCTTCTTAAAGCCAGGACAGCAATAGTTTTTCTTAAGATCAAACATATAGTTTTGGCAGTTTTGCCATATGAAAATAAAGCAAGGCTACTTTTCCGGAGTCTGCTATTTATCTTTAAAAAAAAAAAAAAGCCCACTAAAGTTTGACTGACACTAATTTCCAGAACAAGATACCCTAGAAACTCCAGTTTATCTCATAAAATCATAACAGACAGGGTTTGTGATGTCCCCTCTGCAAGATTCTTTATTCTGTCAGTTTATAGCATTTGAAATGACGGAAAGAGATGCGTTCCTTTCATATGCCATCCAGAAGAACAGAACCTGTCACCAACAGTGTAATGTGTTGTGTATTATCACTCTGAGTGATCCAGAGGCCCAGAGTCTGTCATCTTTTTAGACTGTACAAGTCAACACAAATAAAACTGAGGAGGCAAATGATAATGTCTGAGATAGAGCTAGGCTCATTCTGGCCATTACTTTTTATTCAAACCTTACAGATGACATGATGTGAAAAATGAGCCTGTGTCTAGCTCAGTGCCCATTAGTGTGTGAGCACATTATCTTCCACTTTTCACATTGAATCTCTCTGTACTCACTCTGCCAGTTAGAGCTCGGCAGCCTGTCAGCTGAAAGGGGTTTGGATTCCTCTTCTTTTTATTTTTAAATTAATTTTAAGTTATTATAAATAAACAGTAATACTACCTTTCTCTTGATAAATTGCAATGATTTGAGCTACTCATTCAAAAAAATTATTCACAGTATTTCCTAAAGTTTCTTAAAGATTATTCTTCTGTATCTAAATAATTAGATTGGCAACTTCCCTGTATTTTGAACCAAAATGCTCATTGAGGATAATTAAAAAAAAAAATAAAATAAAAGCTCAATAGAAATTTCATTTAAATAAACTTAGTAGTTTAATCTGTATTGAAAGAGCATTTTGAGATAGAATTGCCATGTCATTTTCTATCTATGGTAGAGTCCATAGTTCCCTATATCTAAAAACCTCAGGTATTCCCTATCAAAAATAGAACAAATACCATACTTTTGTGCTGTGTAAGACACCCAAGAATATTTTTTTCTGTGGAAATTTAGTGCTGAAGAAAAGCCTGATGAATATTTTTACAGTCTTGTCAGTTGCCAGAATTTCATGTTGCCTCCATTGACGTAAAAGAAACATCTTTGTGCCTGGTGATGTGAAGAAATCAATTAATTTATCATATCACTCTTTAAGTGTCACATTATTGTGGCCAGTGGTAGCAAATTGAACTATGAAAATGTACTTTTTAACAACTCTATTGGATAGAAAACTCGACAGCCCTCAAAGTGTACAGTTGTCATCTTCAAAAGTAGCTGAAAGCACACACACACACACATGCACACATAGACACACACACACACACACACACACACACACATTTTGAATATAAGTCCATTCCCTGAAGAATTTTTAACATTTTTCACTAGCATATTCAATAGTTCAATAAAATTCTTAATTTTCTATCTGTAAATTAGCCCTAATACCTTCAAAATATTCTGCAATTACCTTGTATATAGAAGTAGGTGAATTTTAAAAGTTTTCTTAAGGATAGAAACATTAAATATGAGCTTTCTATGGGTCAATTTTTTAAATTACAAAGCGCTTCACTGAAATAGTAAAAAGCTATTATCACATGTGACTTGAAAGACACAACTTGTGATTGCTTTAATTATTACTGAATATTTAGTTTTCCATTATACAACCACTTGCTATTGCCCTTATGTTGAATTATACTCCATCCTGTAGACACAGAAATCTGAGAATTTTAGAAGAAGTAGCTGAGTTTCTTGTTAACAAACTTTCACATAACAGGAGATAACAGCATGTTTTATGATGAGCTTTGTTTTATGTCAGAGTCATCAGCCTTTCCCTTTTAGACTGAAGCATTGTTTGGATACCGTAATTTCTTATATCAGAAAATGGTTTACAATGTTTTCAGTTCTCTTCTGAAATGTCAATGATAGGCATTACTGTCTGTGCAGAAATTAAATGGTACCACATTGGAACAATGGTAGATGAAGAGTATTTATTTTAACTTTGTCTTCCATTTTCTTCTGCATGGATTATCATCGTGGGTTATTTATGGAGACAATGATGGCTTGAATGTACAAAACTACGTGTACTGCATGAATGAGATATTAGAACTACCATGATGACTTTCTGTGGTAAATATTTTGTTCAGATATCACAAAGTTGGTGACATTAGTTGAAGTTTATTTTAAAATTCTGGTTCAAGTAATAAATAGCTGTACCTTCAAATGAATGACCACCTTTGAAGGAAATCAAACCTTACATTATGGAAATGTGTGAGATACTTATATATAATGCATGATAAAATAAAATATTCTACCTCTTTTTTTTATTTGATGTTTTGAAGAGTTTTATGTCAGCTATGTAACTATTTCATTTTACTTTGTCTAAAATCCAAACTATCCCACATGAACAAAAATTAAATTGGAGTATTTCATTAGGTTTTGAATTGTTCTGTAATTTCATATTTTTTTAAGAAACATGGAGATTGAAAGGAAACACAATGTTAAAATTGTATTTCTAAAAAGAAATAGCTTTTTAAAATTTGATGACGTACTTAAGCTCTGAGCTAGTAGAAGTGATTTTTTCCCATTATTTATGATGAATCTCAATTCATTAATAACTTTCCCTGTGATGCTGTTCTTGATACATATATTTTGAAGAGTAGCTACTAATACTAAATTAGAGTGATATACTGGTTACCAGTGGAAAGATGTCATTAAATTTATTCAACTCATGGGCAAGATCAATTTGTTACCAGAAGGCACCCAAATAACAAATAATTTCTAGTAATGTAAATTTTGCTCCCAATCTCTTTTTCATTCAGAATAAGCTTAATATATGTGACTATCATCATATTCGATTTTCATTTTAATTGAATTAAACAAAGCATTTCTATACTTTCAACTCCTGTGTAAGTGGTTTTTCTTCTACTAAAAATATTTCTAATTTATACTTTTTGACTTGATTTGGTCCTTTTGTCTTTTTCTTTCTGTCTTTCTATTTTCCTTGTTCAGAAAAATATCAAGTACTTAATCTACTGATTATATTTACATTTTTGAAAGATATATCTAACCGGTGACTTTTCGACCTTAAATAAGCCTAATTTTTTAAAGTGAAGTTCCAATATTCTTCTAAGGTTTATATACTCTTGGTTTTTTAGTTATTAGAAATTCTGTGAATTTAAAAGTTATTTTGCCAAAGATCAATGGATATTAAAAGGGAAGGGTTAGTTTTGTGAATCTCAAGACTATTATATTATTCAGTGCAGAGAATATCTATAATGAATCTTAAGTAACTTCATGCAAATTGTTCAAAAATATACTAGGGAAACACAAATGAAAACAAAGAGCCCAGGTTTTGATTTTTTTTTTTAAAGGGTAGAACACAGGCTTTAAAGAAGAAGGAAAGAAAGAATAGAGGAAAAAATAAAAAGAGAGAGAGGGAAGTGGTGGGAAAGAAACAGAGGGGAAAAAAGAAAGAAGAAAAGAAGGAAGGGAGGGAGGGAGAAAGGAAGAAAGGAGGAAGGAAGAAAATATGACTAAGAATTTTCCTTTGAGTACTACTTTAGTAGTATCTCATAGTAGTGATTTAGTTGCTAAGTCGTGTCCGACTCTTGAGACCCTGTCAGGCTCCTCTGTCCATGGCATTCTCCAGGCAAGAATACTGGAGTGGGTTGCCATTTCCTTCTCCAGGGGATCTTCCTGACCCAGGGATCAAACCTGGGTTTCTTGAATTGCAGGCAGATTCCTTACTGACTGAGCTACAAGGGAAGTCCACAGATTTTAATATTTAATTTTCCCATTTTTTCCTAAAACTATTAATGTTGGTTTGCATTTCTCCTTTGACACAGGAATCATTTTATAAATGGTTTGCAATGACCAGATATAAACAACTTGATTAGAGTTTGTTATTAATTTCTTCTTTACCTGCAGTGTCATGTATCATAGTGATAGTATTTTTGCATTTAACAAAATAAAATAAGCCTTTGTGACAAAATATTCATGTCTGTATGTTTTCCATGTGTTCATGAAGATATACTCTCTATTATCAAGTGTGTTATCATATTGATTAATTATATAGGTATTATTTTATAAATATTATCAGCCAACTCAGACTGATAAACTAAAGTCTATTATTTCTAGTCAGAGATAATGCTGGGAAATTACTAATTTCTCTCACAGATGCCTACATTGCTTATATCATGGAATAACGGAAGAAGCCATACGTATTTTGCAGGCAAGAAGAGCCCTAAAGGAAAGAATGATGTTGAATAAATATCACTTCAGTTCAGTCACTCAGTCGTGTCCGACTCTTTGCGACCCCATGAATCCAATGCAGGAGACACAGGTTTGATCCCTGATTGGGAAAATCCCACATGTCTTACAACGACCAAGCCCATGTGCCACAACTATTGAGCCTGCACTTTAGAGCTGGGGACCCACCACTACTGAGCCCACATGCCACAACTACTGAAGCTACCATACCCTAGAGCCTGTGCTCTGTGAAAAGAGAAGCCACCACAATGCCCATGCTGCGCAACTAGAGAGTAGCCCCCACTTGACATAACTAGAGAAAAGCCCATGCAGCAATGAAGACCTAGCACAGATAAAAAGAAATAAAATTATAAAAAGTAAAGAATTTACAAAATGTCAAGGTTTCTGTTTTTATAATCCTTTAGATTTTATCCCATTTAAAAATGATTCTCTCTTTTCTCTATAACAAAAACCAATATAAAAAGACAAGAACTTGTTTTATATGGACATGTATAAATCATATTCACTTATTAGTATCCATATAACTTCATTCTTATGTTTTATACACTTAGAAAGAGACTAAAATGATGGGGAAATAAATAAAATGGATTAGAAAACTGAATGGTTCACAAATATACTTTATTTATTGAGATTTTCTCTCCTTTTCTTCCTAAGGAAGAATATGCCATTGATGAGTGTTGAACTAGATTGGGTCATGGAGTGATGAGAAGGAGTCCGGTGTAAATCTCTATATTTCATGTCACTGCTTAGAATAGAACTTGCCTTCTTGGAAAAAAAACTTTTCTTGAATTGGCTAAAAAAGTCATACAGTCCATAAAACTGTCTGCACCACCATCTGGAAAGGAAATTAACAATCTGGTAAATAGTCTGTGGTGGAATCCTTTGCACTTCACTGTGGTGGACAGCAGAGACCAGTTGCATTGTAACAGATGTGCAAAATCTTTTGCAAGTTGCCTTTTATGTTTCCACAGCTTCAAATGAAATAAGGTAGCAAATTTGCTCTATAAAACCAAAGATGAAAAATAGAAATTTTTCAATTGCAATTTTTATTAGTCTTTCAAAGGACCTTACAAACCCACAACAGACTGTTAAAGTGAACTCACATTAATGGAGACATTGGCATATTGATATGTCAATGAATGGTATCTATTGCATTTAAGAAATTCACCACCCAACAAAGTGATAGTTAAAATACAGAGCTTTTTTAAAAAATTAAAGGTAATTAATGACCTAAAATGATCTTTTTAAAGGGTTCAGACATAACAGAAAAAAGTTAACCTATTTAATGCAATAATTGCAAGCAGTTATAGCCTTGATATGTATAAATAATTTTTGAACCTGTGATCTCTAACATTTTTATTATAATTTCTTCAGATATTTCTTAATTGTTTTTATTTTATTAAAATACCCTATCATACTTTATAGAGTAAATTCTGTCTAATGTGAACAATTTAGTGAAAATGAGGAGCAAAAACACAGACAGAAAACACCAAAATAAACTTCTCTAGGCCAAGTCTTCTGCTCTAAGGTAGCCCACTACATTTCCTTTATTGAAAAACTGTCTGCAATAAGTAGCTTTTATATCATAGACATTTTCCCATTTCTATTATGTTTATAATTGGTGGTAAAGGATTCACCTGCTAATACAGGAGACGCAGGAGACACGGGTTCAATCCGTGGGTCGGGAGGATCCCCTGGAGTAGGAGCTGGCAACCTACCTCAGTATTCTTGCCTGGAAAATTCCATGCACAGTGGAGCCTGGTAGGCTATAGCCCTTGGGACTACAAAGAGTCAGACACGACTGAGCACAGCACAGCACAATACAACAAGAAGACAGAGATAATAATTCAGCATTAATAAATAAATGAATCTTCAGATTTGGAAAATATGTCTTGTTCATGATAAGTTTACAAACTCACAGAATACATTGTATTAAAATTGCAGAACATAGTACTCTTTTGCCTGGAAAATCCCATGGACGGAGGAGCCTGGTAGGCTTCAGTCCATGGGGTCGCACAGAGTCAGACACTACTGAAGCGACTTAGCAGCAGCAGCAGCAAGCATAAAAAGAAAGATCTTCTAAAATATCAGGGAAAAAAATTAAATTTACATTACAGAATAGCGAGCATATTATGAAGTGTCTTTATACAACTGATACTTTAACATTCTTTAGCAACATATATAGTGCTAAGAAAAATAGTTATAAAATTCTATATGCTTATAAACTGTTATTCAAGAGTAAAGAAAAGGGACTTCTCTTGTGGTTCAGTAGCCTTGCAGTGCAGGGGCATGGATATGATTCCTGACTGGGGGAACTAGCATCTCACATGCCGCAGAGTGCAACCAAAATAAATTTAAAAATTAAAAAAAAAAAAAAAGAGTAAGAAAAAATAATGACATTTTCAAACCAAAAAAAAAAAAAAAAAACACCAAGACTGTCCCCTACAAACCATATAAATAGGATTCTGAAGGATAGTTTTCAGAAAGAAAGCAATCAAGAAGGAAGAAATGAAAAATAGGAAGTATGGCTATGAGCTGCTGCTGCTGCTAAGTTGCTTCAGTCATGTCCTAATCTGTGCGACCCCATAGACGGCAGCCCACCTGGCTCCCCCGTCCCTGGGATTCTCCAGGCAAGAATCCTGGAGTGGGTTGCCATTTCCTTCTCCAATGCATGAAAGTGAAAAGTGAAAGTGAAGTTGTTCAGTCATGTCCGACTCTTCGCGACCCCATGGACTGCAGCCTACCAGGCTCCTCCGTCCATTGGATTTTCCAGGCCAGAGTACTGGAGAGGGATGTCATTGCCTTCTCCGATGAGAGGAACTGGCAAATAGTATGAAAGGCTGCTTCTTTCTCATGTTTTATGTTTCCATGTTGACAGATATATCCCATGTTCTCTCAATTCCCACAGTTGATAAGAGCATGAGCTACAGGATAGTGCATTTTTTGAATATTGATAATCAGATACGCAGATGACACCACCCTTAAGGCAGAAAGTGAAGAAGAACTAAAGAGCCTCTTGATGAAAGTGAAAGAGGAAAGTGAAAAATTTGGCTTAAGGCTCAACGTTCAGAAAACTAAGATCATGGTATCTGGTCCCATCATTTCATGGGGAATAGATGGGGAAACAGTGGAAACAGTGTCAGATTTTATTTTTGGGGGCTCCAAAATCACTGCTGATGGTGAAGGGAAGACTGAAGCCTGACATTTTGTAAATTCTAAAAGAAAATACAAATTATACTCATTGAAACTTACTATTTTCCACTTGGTGGAGGTTTAGCTCGAAAAATCAGTTCTTTGCCAGTCTTAAACAAATAGAAAATTAGTAAATATTCCCTATATATTACATATTTATATATTAAATATGTACTATATATGCTATATATATGAATAAATTAGTTCAGTTCAGTTCAGTCACTCAGTCGTGTCAGACTCTTTGTGACCCCATGAATCGCAGCACGCCAGGCCTCCATGTCCATCACCAACTCCCGGAGTTTACTCAAACTCATGTCCATCGAGTCAGTGATGCCATCCAGCCATCTCATCCTCTGTCATCCCCTTCTCCTCCTGCCCTCAATCCTTCCCAGCATGAGGGTCTTTTCCAATGAGTCAACTTTTCGCATGAGGTGGCCAAAGTATTGGAGTTTCAGCTTCAACATCAATACTTCCAACGAACACCCAGGACTGATCTCCTTTAGGATGCACTGGTTGGATCTCCTTGCAGTCCAAGGGACTCTCAAGAGTCTTCTCCAACACCACAGTTCAAAAGCATCGATTCTTCGGTGCTCAGCTTTCTTCACCGTCCAACTCTCACATCCATACATGATCACTGGAAAAACTATAGTCTTGACTAGACGGACCTTTGTTGGCAAAATAATGTCTCTGCTTTTTAATATGCTATCTAGGTTGGTCATAACTTTCCTTCCAAGGAGTAAGCGTCTTAATTTCATGGCTGCAGTCACCATCTGCAGTGATTTTGGAGCCCAGAAAAATAAAGTCAGCCACTGTTTCCACTGTTTCCCCATCTATTTGCAATGAAATGATGGGACCAGATGCCATGATCTTAGCTTTCTGAATGTTGAGCTTTAAGCCAAAATTTTCACTTTCCTCTTTCACTTTCATCAAGAGGCTCTTTAGTTCTTCTTCACTTTCTGCCATAAGGGTGGTGTTATCTGCATATCTGAGGTTGTTGATATTTCTACTGGCAATCTTGATTCTAGCTTGTGGTTCTTCCAGCCAAGTATTTCTCATGATGTATTCTGCATATAAGTTAAATAAGCAGGGTGACAACATACAGCCTTGATTTACTCCTTTTCCAATTTGGAACCAGTCTGATGTTCCATGTCCAGTTCTAACTGTTGCCTCCTGATCTGCATACAGGTTTCTCAAGAGGTAGGTCAGGTGGTCTGGTATTCCCATCTCTTTCAGAATTTTCCACAGTTTATTGTGATCCACACATATATTCCTTAACAAGTAAGTTCAGTGCAACATTAAAAATAATGTACTAAAATAAGTAAATATGCATTTGTAGATTTTAGATTAAAACACTCAAAGAAATGTCTAACTACAAAGCTGCTTTTATCTCCATAATCTCAGATCAAAAGCAGAGATCCAAGCATCCTAGGGAAGAAACTAGGAAATAAATCCCTTAACCATTTGCCTGGTATTTTTCTGGTGTTACCCATTTGTCAAACACAAGGAAGCCAAGAAAGCAAGTTGTCCACTTTGCAGGTCAACATCTCTGAAGAAGATGAGGTAAGAAGGATAGACAATAGATCAGAAGAGGCCCAGAAAAGTAGAGCAAAAATGTGAACATTTTGTGGTTGCTGTAGGTATGAAAATTCATGAATGTTTCTAGTTGTTCTGTTTGCTTTCTATATTTTTGTTCAAAGTAAATACAATTTCATATGTGACTTAGAAACTTTAACAGCCTTTGGAATCATCTGACTTGTGTGTCAGCTTTATAATATAAAAAATAGAGGGAAAACAAAGAGGTATACTAATTTGATGAAAAGTCTTGAATATAAAGGTAGCTTGTCTGTCCTGAAGGGAATGAATTTATATAGAGCATGACCTTATCCTCTAAACCAAGGGTCAGCAAACTATTTTATTCCCTTTTTTGTAAAGAGTAAATACTTAAGGCTTTGTGAGCTGTAAGGTCTCTTTCACGACTATTCATTTTCATTACTCTAGCCAGAAAGCAGCTGTAGATGATAAACCACAAATGAATGTGGGCCAATAAACTTTTATTTTTATTTTTTCCATCCATTTTAAAATATAAAAATCTAAAATCATGGGATGTATAGAAATCAATGGCAGGCCATTATTGGCATTCAATCTATGGCTTTCTTACCCTTACTATACATTAGTGTGTTAGTCGCTCAGTCATGTCCAACTCCTTGAGACCCCATGGATTGTAGCCCGCTAGGCTCCTCTGTCCATGGAATTCTCTAGGCAAGAATACTGGAGTGGGTAGACATTCTCTTCTCGAGGGGATCTTCCCAAACCAGGGATTGAATCTGAGTTTCCTGAATTTCAGGCAGAGTCTTTACCATCTGAGCCACATTAATGAACTTCAGGTGTGCACATTTTGGGGGCGAAAAGGGATGTGGTGACAGAAAGACTATTCACTGGAGAGCAAACAATCATAACATGATTTTTCTACACTTTTCCACATTTCATTTTTGTATGTTTTATAATTATGTGTTTAATATAGCAATGGCTAATATCAATTAATATGTTTATTAGGTGTACTAATTTTTTTAACTGGTAGAAAACACAACCCAAATTTTTGCTGATTACAACACTAATATAGCTTCACCTACCAGTAAAAGAACCACTTGGACTCAGAAATATGTATTCTAGATGAGATAAAGTTTCTGAAAATATGACCTACAAGTACTGGTCTCTCAACCTACAAGAAAATGACAAGGGTGACATATTGTCTTGAGTACTAATATAGTGCACATTCTCCGCCTCTGTTTCAGATTTTAGTTTCTCATTCAGTGTTTTGCTCATTATCCAACTCTGAAGTGTCTTAATATGTGTCTTTCTATTAATCCTTTTTCTAGAAATTATCCACTGGGCTTTTCCCTTATCCATTCTCCAATTTCAGGCTGATTGGAAGAAAGCTTAGTTCTATTACATGCAAAGTTTTTTTAAAAAATCCTGGAAATGCATATTTACTTGCAATAAGTAGCTTATAAAGGTAGGTTGATGAGTGTCCTCTTCTAGTATTTGCTTCAATTTTATCACCTACATACATCTTCGAAAAATGAGGATGGGAAAGTAGGTGTTGAATATTTGAATAGAAAGGAAACCCGTTATGGGGCATAGAAATCCCCATGGTAACTTTCTTAAACCTGAGTAGGTCACTATGGAGCTTCACCTGGACAATCCAGGTTGGTCGTTGAGCCTCCAGATTCAGTTCCTTGCATTATTTTGCAACTGGTGCAATGTGAAAATATTTTGTTCTTCTTTTTTTTTTACATCTAATCAGCAATATTGTTTAAACGTAGTTTTATTTGGATCTAAACCAATCCCAAAGAAAGACAATGCCAAAGAATGCTCAAACTACCACACAATTGCACTCATCTCACACACTACTAAAGTAATGCTTAAAATTCTCCAAGCCAGGCTTCAGCAATACGTGAACCATGAACTTTCAGATGTTCAAGCTGGTTTTAGAAAAGGCAGAGGAACCAGAGATCCAATTGCCAACATCCACTGGATCATTGAAAAAGCAAGAGAGTTCCAGAAAAAACATCTGTTTCTGCTTTATTGACTATGCCAAAGCCTTTGACTGTGTGGATCATAATAAACTGTGGAAAATTCTGAAAGAGATGGGCATACCAGACCATTTGACCTGCCTCTTGAGAAACCTGTATGCAGGTCAGGAAGCAACAGTTAGAACTGGACATGGAACAACAGACTGGTTCCAAATTGGAAAAGGAGTATTGCAAGGCTGTATATTGTCACTCTGCTTATTTAACTTATATGCAGAGTACATCACGAGAAATGCTGGGCTGGAGGAAGCACAAGCTGGAATCAAGATTGCCGGGAGAAATATCAACAACCTCAGATATGCAGATGACACCACCCTTATGGCAGAAAGTGAAGAAGAACTAAAGAGCCTCCTGATGAAAGTGAAAGAGGAGAGTGAAAAAGTTGGCTTAAAGCTCAACATTCAGAAAACTACGATCATGGCATCCGGTCCCATCACTTCATGGCAAATAGATGGGGAAACAGCAGAAACAGTGGCTGACTTTATTTTTCTGGACTCTAAAATCACTGCAGATGGTGATTGCAGCCATGAAATTAAAAGACACTTACTCCTTGGAAGGAAAGTTATGACCAACCTAGACAACATATTAAAAAGCAGAGACATTACTTTGCCATCAAAGGTCTGTCTAGTTAAGGCTATAGTTTTTCCAGTGGTCACGTATAGATGTGAGAGCTGGAATATAAAGAAAGCAGAGTGCAGAAGAATTGATGCTTTTGAACTGTGGTGTTGGAGAAGACTCTTGAGAGTCCTTTGGACTGCAAGGAGATCCAACCAGTCCATCCTAAAGGAGATCAGTCCTGGGTGTTTATTGGAAGAACTGATGTTGAAGTTGACACTCCAATACTTTGGCCACCTGATGTGAAGAGCTGACTCATTTGAAAAGACCCTGATGCTGGGAAAGATTGAGGGCAGGAGGAGAAGGGGATGACAGAGGATGAGATGGCTAGATGGCATCACCAGCTTGATGGACATGGGTTTGGGTGAACTCCGGAAGTGGTGATGAACTGGGAGGCCTGGCGTGCTGCAGTTCATGGGGTCACAAAGAGTCGGACACGACTGAGCGACTGAACTGAACTGAACTGAATCGATTCAACTTTTCATTGAATGAAGCATAATATTAAAAAAAATTATCTCTTTACAGCAAGTAGAATTTATGCATATGTGTTATGAATCACATTTTAAATGTTTTTCATAGAAGAAATTTTCGTGTTCTTTATTAGATATTCAGATTTCAACTTCCTTCTTGTGTTGATCTTCTACGGTTATTAGAAAGTCAAGCCCCCCCCCCAAGTAATTTATCCTTTCTTTACTCTTACTTCCTTTTTTTTTTCTACTTAAGTGCATCATTTACATCAGGCTGAAAAATAGGTGTTTACACACACACAGACACATAAACACACACATAAGGTACATTTATTTTTGCAAATTAAAATTGCTTTTTGCCACTCATTTTTTTGTTTGGGAAACTAATTTTGCAGTATAAGAAAAAAATTATCAAATTATTTTGTGTCTCACTATTGGAAAGAGCAAATTTATGCTAAAATTATTCAATTATTTAAAATAAATTATGATTATTAGTCCAATAGCATTATGACGACTCCTTGATATTTATATGATAAATCCAGTATCATTGCTTTTATTGTATTATATTAAGAAAAGACAAAGGCCTTATTTTATCTTGATGTTCTTTGAATTGATTTTAACTGTACAATGTGTGAAATTCAAAACATTTTCCCTTCTCTTGGTCTATATTTATATAGATTAGATCCTCTAGTACAAAAATTCTTCTAAGAATGTTCTGCATATTTGGTGAATAAAGGGAAGAATCAAAAGAAGAAAAGAAGGATGGGAGGGAGGGAGGAAAGAAGAAAGCAAGGGATCTAAAATTGAAGCTACTTTACCCAACAGCTTATAAACAGTTACCTGTTACTCAAGGCCTGAGATCTAGCCAAGCCCATATACCATGACTATTCATCAGTGCTGTTTAAACTTATGAAAGTTGAGAGCAATGACTTGGTAATTCTGAATTCATCTGCTGAGCTCATCTAGTCATTATTAGGAACTTTGCAGTCTCCCACATTACACATGCATACACTGCACCGTCATTTACAGATGCAATGAGAGAAAACCTGGTAAGATGAGTCTTTTGGAGAAAGAAAGGCATATAACAAATACAAAAATTAAAACACTCGGGAATAAGGTAAATACTGAGAGTAAGAACTGGGAATGAGGCAAATATTGGATTAAGACAAATACTGCTGCACATTCCAATGTCAATTCTAACGGTGCTCATAAAGATTGGGTTGTGTTGATTGTTGAAGATGAGCAGCTAAAGCAGAAAGCAAGAAAAAAATCTTCGAGGCAGAATCCTATGTCACTGAACTTTTTTTACTCAGGTGACTTAAATTATCAGATTATTAAAATAAATTAAGTTCAGGTGGTTGTACCTTTAAAGATTATAATGTCTAATAAATTAATATAATTAAATAAATTTAAATTGACAGCTAATAGTAATATGTGAAAGTCTTCTGAGCCTCTAAAGTGTTTCTATTTATTTTTTTTATTATTGAGAGGTAAACTAGACTCAAATATTTCACTTTTATGCAGAATTTTAAGTCTAAATACAGGTATTAACACAAAAGAACGTGTAATATTAATATTGAACTTATAAGCCTACCTTATTTTATTATCATAATGTATTTTAATGTATTCAAGTAAAATGCCATGATTATTGATGTTCATTTAAGAATATCTCTATCAGAAGAAATTAGAGAGGCAAACTAGTGTAGTGGTTAAAGTCTAGGGTCTGAAACCAGATTGTTTGAATTTAAATGCAGATTCTGCCCTCTCTGAGATGTGGTTCCTTGGACATGAGTCAATTCAAAAGAAGGAGTATCTGGTCTTTCTTCCTTTTTTTTTTTTTAAACCTGGTCTTTCATATCACAGCTTGCCCAGATGTGGGGCAGAAGTGGGGAGTAGGGCTGGGGCTTGAAAGCTGTCAGTCATCAAACATCAAAAAGGGAGTCAGACTCTTTATTACCGTGGGTTATTTTAAGAATTAATTGAGTTGATTTTCTAATGCTCACAACAATGCCTGACACTCAGAAAATGCTCAGTAGATCTTAGTTGTTATATTTGATCAGAGATGCTGAATTAGAATGTGACTAACATGTATGGCAGTGAGGGGAAAATGAGACATTCATGATCAGAGGTTAAGTGTGCTTGACAAGAATGATGGGTGTGAGCACAAAACACTGAAGGATACAACTGAAAGGCATAAAATGGAACTGGGAGGGAGAACACATGGATACTTCTATTCGTCATATCATAGTTTCTTAGGAAAATAAATTAATTCTACCATGTACACTTCCTCTATGTTGCAAGCAAGTTAATGTGGTCACAGTTCAGAAATAACCTTGAAGGTTAATTATGCTCCTTTCAGTATAGAATTGTGGGCAGTGCTTCACAAGGAGAATGGTTAAAGACGTAAAATCAACAGAGAAAAACTCCAAACCAAAAATAACTAAACATATATCCTTCTTTGAAACCAAGAGAAATATAGCTAACTTATATGTTGTGCTCTTATATTGTCACATATGCACAAGTAGAAAACAGTGGGTTTTGGTGTCTGTTTAGTAGATGTGAAATACAAAGCCATTCTTGGTCTTTGTAAGCCATTAAAGCATGTATTTACCTTGGTTATCTTGGGAATATGATAGACTTGAAACGGTTTTCATCTAAATGGCCCCAGATACTGTTGTCACTTCTAAACCTTTCCTAGAGATTGGAAACTTCTATGTCCTGGAATTCCCTAGACCAAAGAAGCTGTGAAATTAAGTTGATATTAAACTAGAGTTTCCAATGGACATTCCCTCCAGAATCCTCTACCCTCAGAGTCTGGCAGTGTAGACAAGTTCCAGGGTAGAATATGCTCCACATTCCATTCTTAACTTTCAGATTCTACTTCACGTTGCATAGATGCACCAAGAACATATTAACAAGGAATATACTTTAAAAAAATCTATATTTAACTTAAATATGCTAAATATTGTGTCAGTGTTCTAGGAATTTAAGTTTCCATTAACAGTATCAGTATACAACCATCACCCAAGCTTAAAATTTTGAATATACATTTGTTTAGATCCTAAACATTATTTACCGTAGAAGTCTAGGTCAAAAGTTAGGGATTAAATTTAGCATTGATTACTCCAACTCTCAGATATGCAGATGGCACCAACCTTATGGCAGCAAGTGAAGAAGAACTAAAGCGCCTCTTGATGAAAGTGAAAGAGGAGAGTGAAAAAGTTGGCTTAAAGCTCAACATTCAGAAAACTAAGATCATGGCATCCGATCCCATCACTTCATGGCAAATAAATGGGGAAACAGTGGAAACAGTGGCTGACTTTATTTTTCTGGACTCTAAAATCACTGCAGATGGTGATTGCAGCCATGAAATTGAAAGACACTTACTCCTTGGAAGGAAAGTTATGACCAACCTAGACAGCATATTGAAAAGCAGAGACATTACTTTGTCAACAAAGGTCCATATAGTCAAGGCTATGGTTTTTCCAGTAGTCATGTATGGATGTGAGAGTTGGACTATAAAGAAAGCTGAGCGCAGAAGAATTGATGCTTTTGAACTGTGGTGTTGGAGAAGACTCTTGAGAGTCCCTTGGACTGCAAGGAGATCCAACCAGTCCATCCTAAAGGAAATCAGTCCTGAATATTCATTGGAAGAACTGAAGTTGAAGCTGAAACTCCAATACTTTGGCCAACTGATGCGAAGAGCTGACTCATTTGAAAAGACCCTGATGCTGGGAAAGATTGAGGGCAGGAGGAGAAGGGGAAGACAGAGGATGAGATGGTTGAATGGAATCACCGACTCAATGGACATGGGTTTGGGTGGAATCCAGGAGTTGGTGATAGACAGGAGCCTTTGTGTGCTGCGGTTGATGGGGTCACAAAGAGTCAGACACGACTGAGCGACTGAACTGAACTGAACTGAATTCCAACTCTATGGAAATTCTCTAAACTAATGTGTTTTGTATTTGCTGTTTTCCTTTAGCTGCTTTCTCTGCCATACCTAAAACATTTAAGCATCTTTTTTTTTGATACCTTAACCACTGTTGTTATGTGACCCATATTTTATTCCTAAACTTCCAAATTGTGATGTTATCCTAAGGCTACATCTTTGTTCTTTACCCATTTTCTTTGATGAATTCATTCACTTCTATAGTTTCAACAAAGGTATTATTTCTAACTTCAAATTCTCCCTGGAAACCCAGTTATACATCACTCAGTGACCAACTGGTTAACTATTAGTACTTCAAAGTCAACCTGTGTAATTACAGATAACTTAGCTTCATGCTGACTCCTCTCTGGATTTCTTTATTTCATTTAATGGAATTATGCTTCTCCACTCAACCAACGTGAAATAGAATTTTTGTTTCTCTCTCTGGAAACAATCAAACTTTAAGTGTGTGCGTGTGTGTGTGTGTGTTTTAATAGCTGGAATGTCTTTTACATCTACTCCTTTTTACAATTTCTGTTAATCCCACCTTAGTTCTGTTACCAATTGCTTTTCCACAAGATCACTCAAACAGCCTCTTCACTAATTCCACCCACAATCTCTTTTCTTTATTAATACCACACATTGTGTCAAGCTAAATATTTCTCAAGAACAATAGCCCTGCTGAAAAATATTCACTATCAAATCCTGTTCTCCCTGAACTTCAAAGCCCCAGCTTGCCTTTCAATCTGTGTCTAATAACTCATTTACATACACTAAATCCTTCCCCCAACTACACTACACATGTTTCCCTAAACATTCCCTTTTCTTAGAAGTTCCACAGCTTGTACTTTCTTTTACTTTCTTTGTTATTTCCCATCAGTTATAACTCCCTGGCTGTCAAAAAATATAACAATCTATAGAGGTCCAGATCAAATACTGTTATCCCAATAATGCATTCTTTAATTCTCCCTTCCAAGCTGAAGTTAATTTCTTAATATCCATTTTATTTTGTTTTTGTATTTTTTAAGTAAAAAACTGCAGGATTTTTCATTACAGTTATCTGTCTTCATAAGTTCTCCTTTAATAGAATGTAAGCTTCTCAAAACAAGAATTGTGGCTTAGTTACTGATTGTGTTTCTCCCATGGCCAAGCATGATGCCTTTCCTGAAATAGGCAAACTTTAAATGTTTTTTGTGAGTGTATAAATAACTTAATGTTGTAAAGCCCTCTAATTTAAGAAACTAAAACCCATTTGTATAATGGGGATAAAGTAATTGAACAAGTTCATACCACTTGTTACTGGCAGAGCTAAGCCAGAATGCCAAGACACAGAAGAAAAATAAGAATGATTTATGATTTCTAGTCCCTATTTCCAGTGCCATATTAGTCAGGATTTTGTTCAGTTATAAATGCATGAAAATACCACTGCAGACAATAGCAATATGCAAACATTTAGAAGGAAAGTATAGATTAAAGATACTGATCAAATATTTAAGACCATTTTATTGGTACTTTTATGCTTGAAAGCAAAATTTGAACAGATATAAATAAAGTATTTTCATTTTCCAGAAACCTCAGTTGAACTGCTTATGCAGAGAGTCACCAATTACCCAGAGACCAATTAGCCTGTTTATGGATTATTTACACCCTGTGGATTCTTCCTCTTCACTTTTCTCCTCATGCCTGCCTTTTGACCACTTCACAATTGTTAGACAGAAGAAGATATTAAAGAAGTACTAAAATGTAAAAAACAGAAAAAGAATTATGAATCTGTTATTGTATGTTAAGCAGAATTGCACTATTATTAGTCAGTTAAATCTTTTGAATGAAATATCAGACAATTGAGCCAAAGAATAATTAATCACAAAAAGTTTCAAATTTATTTTAATTACCCAAATTGTTTCATTTTAAAAGCTCAAACTAGTAGAATATTCTGATTTAGCAATAATAATTCAAATCAAATTGGGGTATTATTCAATATTTTATTTTATACTATCCTGTATATTCACAGTTTGCTAAGAGCTTGTCCAAAGAACTTTAGTATGGTTCATATGACCTTTATTGTCAATCGAGAATATTCCTGTGCAGTTTCTTCCCTTACAGTTCCCAATGATGTGCTCCTATTCATAGGGAAGTTCTCAATACAATCGGAAAAAAAAAAATCCATCTTAACTACTAACATGTACTTTTCTATTTATGCACAGTTGGAAAGGGTCCTATAAAATCAATTTGTAGTGTTGCCCATTGGGGAAACGATTCTTCATACTTGAATTTCATTTTTGCAGAAAGAAATTTACCTGAGCACATTTTAAACATTTTTTTTTTTAATCCACATGCTGTGCCCTCTATCATTTTGGGCCAGCTCCATGTTGACAATCACTGTGGAGTTTTCGCTTTTCCCTGGAGGTCTCTGCTATGTTTCATGAACACAATGCAGAATTTCCCCTCTCAGCTCTCCTGTAACTATTCGTTTGTCTCTAAGAATAAAATTCTATTCCTGACATGTAATGATTTTCTCTGTACTTGACTGTAGATCCAGCTTCTAATAGTTTCTCCTTTTGTAACTCTTCTATTACACATCTTATTTGCATGAAACAACCCCAAATCATGAAGTAGATGATTATCAAACTATTGCTTTACCCATACTATTTTAAAACTTTAGTTCCCCCATTTTTATTTTCTTAATTTTTTTTTTTTTTAAGCTAGACCTTTCGGACACTTATGCCCAGATTAAAACAAAAAAAAGGCGAGGGGGTGGGGAACTTTGAATTAAATTGCAAATGTATTCTAATGCAGTCTGTGCCCTTGATTGTATCTCAAAATCATCCAGGGAAAGGAAAAGATTAGATTTCCATGCTGAATCAGGAAACAAGAGAGCGTTTCTATCTGAGAACCATAAAATTTTTATAGTTGACAAGATTGCACTTTCTTTTGCAGTGTTTTCTCAGTTGGGTGAAATTATACTTACTCCATTTTATTTATTCTATTCAAAAAAGCGTTCATGAAATTATGTTACATAGTTCATTTACTCTTAGAAAGTTTATCAAACTTTTTTTAAATTTGTATTTTTAATCTATAGAATTTGGTAAAGTGTGAAACAGTGAAAGATCAAGTGAAAGCTATACTCTGATGCTAATCTTCCTACAAGTTGGATATCTTTATTTTTCATTCTTCAGGCTTCAGTTTAGCATATACATCACTCTAGAAGTAAAAGTAAAATAAAGATTCCTTATATAGATACAGAGGTTCACAGCTTATACCAAACTTACTGTATCACCTCCAAACCTGCAACAGTCCTGTAAGGAACAGAAAAACTGAAATATAAAAGTAACTTACTAGCAAAAGTTGAGAGGCCACTTTCGTACTTGATTCTTACACGTTTTTCTAAGTTAAGCTGCCTTTTTGAAAATAAATGAAACAATAAAAGTCTTTATTTGTCTAATGTTTTAAAATTTATATAGGATGTTTTTGCAGGACTGTTTTATTCCCTTCCCCCCTCCCCTTTTTTCTGGCAAAGTGTAGAGGAGAGAAAAGATTGCTTCCTACTACAAAAAAACTCTTATGTCAATCGTCAATTAAAGACAGATCATATGAAATAAGAAGGAACATGGAACAGGGAAATGTTCTCAGAAGAGAAATACGTTGAAGAAAACAATTGGATATTTTTTTCTCTAATATTGTATTTTTTCCTTTCAAAGTAAAGTTAAAATGTATAAAGAAAGAAAAATTACTGAGAATTTTTCATGCTTCTTGCTTAACATGTTGATTTTAATGATGTAAAAAATGCTTCGATGTGTTTGGAAGATGTAAAATATACAATGGAAGTATTGTAGGTTTTCACAGGGTTGTCAATGGGGAACTTTTATTATTTTTGAGAGAGAAATGGAAACACATGCATGTAAAATTGTAAAAGACTTAGAAAACAAGAAAGTCTGCCTTTTGCGACATGGTTTTAAAATGTGCATGAGGAAACATCAGTCATAAAAACATTTCTTGCAGCATTTTAGAAAAATTAAATTTAAAACATATCACTTTGTTTATTAGACTACAATCATCTTAATAGTATACTCAAAGATAAATGGAAATGCATTTTTCAGGATAAAGTTTAGCAGTGTGCTGCATATGACATAGTGATTATTGATAGTAATGGTAAAGTTCAAAACATCAAAAAGTTAAAGTACTCTGCCGGAATACCAAAAATGGTGGAGAGGAAGTAGAAAATTATGTGAAATGTTAGGAATGTTTCATTCCAATACCTTGGCCTCATTATGTTAACAGCTAAATATAAAATACATAGACCAGATAAATGTCTCATTAAGTATTTCACAGTTCTTTCTGGGAACTTGGTAGTGGTCTTGAAAATGAAAAAGAGAAGGTTTGTTTAATATGAAAAGATGGTCCCAAAAAGTATTTCACTTAAAGTTTTTAACTCACCAATGCATGATGGTAGTGATTTTATTAATTGCCTTTATTTAAAGAAGGCAAAGATCTATCTATGCCACATAAAAATTTTAAGATATCTATCCCATTTTAAATTTAGGTGTATTTTCAATTTTTCAGATGTGGTCCAAATTAGAAGCTCTCAGCTTCCAATTCTGAGAAGGCTCTCCTCAGATAATACCATTTTGACCTTCATTTGACATTTATTTCTACCTACATATACTCACATATTAATGCATGGAATACAGAAATAGCTTTCATACTGAATTTACTTATTTCTTTTTTTATCTAAAAAATTAATGTGAACACAATGCAAGAATTTATGGCTAAGAAAAATAGAATTATTTTTCAAGATAAAAATAAACTTTCTTTGACAATTAATTAATACAGGTGATTTTAATTATTCCACATAATTAATATATCCAATCTTTTCTAATGAAAATTAGAAAAATTCTATAAAATGAATTATTACTTTATTTCTAATTCTAGCAAAGTTCCTATTGCTTTGAGATATACTCACGTATGACAAGGTGAACATGATGACACCACTTTTCTTTCAAAAACATAGTCATGCTGACAATATCTATGTAGAGGACAAGTCACAAAGCATGGGAAACATCATAAAGGATGCTTGTTAACAAAGAAAAAAATGAATGGAAAAGAGAGAGAAAGGTGTCAGATGAGAAGTGCTCATAATACCTGCAATATAGGAACACCAGGCTTCAGTTTCCAAGACAGGTGAGTCTCAGATTGACAGATGGTGGATGATTGCTTCTGGTGGAGTGAATGATAGTTTGCAAAAAAAGCACATAAAGGAGCATGTGAATAACAGTGAAATCTTTGGTATGTGGGTAAGGCTTAAATTATAAATGGCTTAAATTATAAATGGTTCATGACTGACTGGCCACAAGCAACTTATTAAGAATGCACATATGGTGAAGAAACCGCAGTAGTGTTCGAATGGATGAATGCACCTGATCTTAAAAAATTCTGTATTACATGGAAAGGAGTACTTAGAAAAGAGCAACGATGATGGAGACCTAATGGTAGAGGAAATACAAATTAATGAGGCACCTACAATTCAAAAAGCAATGAAAACATGTTTGGAATTTGGGCTTGTTAAACTCCAGTTGATCCAAGAACTAAGGCTCAAAATGCAATTGGTAAAATTCAATGATAAAATAACATAAAAGTGCTAAATTTAACAAATGAAACCATGACCTCAGGCTTTTGTCTATAATAATAGACCCAAGTACTCTCTACAGAGAACATGACTGTCATCCACCATGTGATCAAACTCGGAGAATTAGGGAAATATCATACATGGAAAAAGGAAATATTTATTTTCAGAATTATGGGATCAAATGGGTATCCAAGAGATGCTTTCCAAGTTTATTCTTGTACCTCTTGAAGAGACTATGCATAAAGAACTTTTTATCATGTTAAATAAAACCTAGGGAACTGGTTCCTAATCTATTTCTTATTTTTAAAACAATGTGTGTATGTGTTTTACTATTCTTATTATTCAGGTAGAATTGACAAGACTATAATAACTTGAATGATTATAAGTCATAAAATGTTCATGCTGAAATTATCTGGAAGCCATTTGCTCTAAATTCCCCTTTATTGTTCAGATGAAGTGGTTATTTTCAAAAAGACAAGAAATAGCAATTATTGGAGAAAAAGTGTTGAAAGGAACCCTTGTACACTGATGGTAGACCAGTAAATTGGAGCAATCACCATGGAAAACAGTATGATGATGCCTTAAAAAATTAAGAAAAGAGCTACATATGACCCACCTATTCCATTTTTGGATATTTACCCAAAGAATATGAAGACACTAATTCAAAAAGATATATGTGTCTCTATGTTCATTGTAGCAATGTTTACAACAGTCTAGGTATGGAAACAACCTAAGTGTTCATTGGTAGATGAATGAATGCAGAATATGTAAGATGGGTATATGTGTATATATATATATGTGTGTGTGTGTGTGTATTAATATGTATACATATAATGGAATATTATTCAGCCATAAAAAATTGAAATCCTGCCATTTGCAAAAATATGGATGGACCTTGAATGTATTAGGCTAAGTGAATTAAGGCAAAGAAAGAGTACGATTTCACTCGTATGTGGAATCTAAACAAAAAACAAAATAAATGAGCAAAAACAAACTCATAGTTACAGACATACATTTAGTGGTTACTAGAAGGGAAGGGGTGGGGGGAGCAAAATGGATGAAAGTATGCCAACTATATGGTGATGGATGGAGACTAGACTTGCACTGATCACTTGTAGTATATACAGATGTCAAATTACATAAATGTTGTACACCTGAAACTTATGGAATATTTTTTTTATACTTAAAAATTGTCTAACTGAATTCCTCAAGGCACAGCTAACTAATTATCTCCTTAGCTAAGACTAGAATCAGGCATCTTGATTCCCCAGTGGTGTCAAATACTACTAATAATGACTTGACCAAGAACAGTTTTTCAAGGAAAACTTTTTTTCCACCTTTCTCAAAGAAATGATGTCATTCTAAGATTTTTTAATGTAGGAAAAATTACATCAAACTTTGAATAAAACTTTATTTCCAGTTTTGCTCTCCTCTCTGACAATTTAATATGGATTATGAATTGGGGGAGACTCTGGTTTTACTTTAATTTCTAAATTCCACAAACACCACTTTTAAATATCTAAGCTTATCATTTAATTTAAATGCTGGCAGACTTTACTGTACATGATTACACATTGGAACTATACTTTGAATGTGTATGACATGTTTTAACACCTAATTTAGTTTACAGGTTTTCTCATTTTCTCTCTATGCTAGCAAAGCATGCATGGATAATTAATCTTAATCTGATTCCTATCGAGAAACAGAGAGGTTAAGTGAATGGCTCCAGGTCACACAGCAAGTCAGCAGCAATTTTTTAAATGTCTTATTTGAATATAAAAACATTTAGATAATAGAATAATTATTTAGGGTCATCAATAGTGGTAACACTTGTCATGTTGAGATAAGAAAAACATATTTATAATACTCACAGGACATTTTCTGATGGTAAGAATCGGCACAGTGGAGGCTTCCCTAAACTTAATTTTCATATCATTTAACCTTGCATATGATAAAAAGGAGAAATTCAATTCTATTTAGTGAAAATGCTGAATGTTCAGTATTATTATAATTTTATGGCAGTATATATATTCATTCAGATAAAATGAATTCAATTATTTTCCTTTTTAGCATTTATGAAATAATAAAGTCAAAACAGCAAAGCATTATATCAACATTAAAATGGAATTGTTTAGATAGTGTATAATATAAATAAGTAGCATTCCAAAACTCTCTATTTTTGGTGATGAAAAAGAAAATGTGTTAAATATTTTTGTTTGTTTTGATTATAAAATCCAACAGCATACGGACAAAAAGAAATTACTTTCTTTAATTTTTTTAAAATCACATCTAGAGTTTATTACAGAAAAGAGAGCCTCAGCATTGCACTTGCTTGAAAGATTAAGGATCAGAGTTTAAGTAGTTTTGCTATGAAGCATCCTCTATTAAAATGATATTTTTACCAGTGAAAGTATATGTTACATTTTTTAAGTCACCTAGCAAGCAGTATGCCATACAAATAAATAGTGTTAACATATTAAACTATGTTATAATTATATTTATCAAGTGTTTCTACCACTTTTAAAAGCATTCTGAACTATATAATAATGTATTTCAAAAAACAAATAATTCCTTGAAAATTCAGACACCTTTTTCTCCCACACAGTAACTGTCTGTGATACTAACTAAATGTGCTGGTCCAATGATACTAATTCAACTTCATTTGTTCCCTGATATTTAAACATTAAATAATTCCCTCACCTACAGTACCATATTTCCTTCACCTACTTAGTATTTATTCCATCAAGATGAGTTTTATGCTTTCTAATATGCTTTATAAAAATTACCTATTTTGATTATGTCTAGCCATACTGCTTCCTAGGAATTATAATAAAATTAAAAGATGCATTTTCAGAAATGACAGAGAATATAATCAATGGTTCAAGCATTGTACTAATGTGGAATATAGACTCTGAACTTCACAGGAAGAGAAGATCTTAACTAGTAAGAGAGCTTCATAGATTATTGGGAATTACTTGGATACACATTATTCCTTTATCTTTCATATTAGGAAAATAGAGATAGCACAAGACATTTCTAAAACAAAATCAACAAAGAACTTTATTTGAACGGCTTGTGTGTATGTATATTTAAGATATGTATGTATCCTTAAGATAGACAATAAGGCAGATGGAACATTTGGCCACTGTGAAATCCATCAATGAAAATAAGGAAACAATTCATTTTACCAATATGCTCCCAGGTGGCTCAGTGGTAAAGAATCCTCCTGCCGATACAGGAGACACAAGGAATGACGGTTCAGTCCCTGGGTCGGGAAGATCCCCTGGAGGAGGGCAGGGCAACCCACTCCAGTATTCTTGCCTGAGAATCCCATGGACAGAGGATCCTGGCAGGCTACAGTCCAGGGGGTTGCAAAGAATCAATACGACTGAGCACACATGCAAATGTGCATAAGAAGCTATTAATACTAATTGCACAGGTTAATAGAAGGAAGTATTTTCCAGAAATGATCTCCTATTTAAAAGGAAATATGTTATTTTAAATTTGGTAAATGCATAAAAATCAAAAGAGGAAAAAGAACGACATAATATCACAACTCAAATACATTCACTGTCAACAGTTGTACCATTCACTTCCAGTTTTAAATGTAAGATTCAAATTTATATAACACAAATCACGAGCATGGAATTGTGTATCTACTTTTTCATTAATTACTTTTAAAATCAGAGATTCTAAAGTTATTATTTTAATATCTGCAATTAATTTATTTGCTTTGTTAATTATAATTTGCATAATCATTTCCATTCAGCTAGCCATTATTTTGAATCTTGTTTTTCTGTATAACAAAATTGCTGCAATAAATGTTACTAGAAAATGATTGCTTTTAAGATTCTCTGTATATATTGCTAAACTGCTTTATTAAAAATTCTACATTTGCTTGTGGAGAGGCAGTATATAGTATGTTGCTTAAGAGAGGAGAATCCAGACATAGATATAATATTATGTATAAAATCTCTGAATAAGGAAATTGCAACCCACTCTAATATTCTCACCTGAGAAATCCCAGGGATGGAGGAGCCTGGCGGGCTGTCATCCATGGGATATCAGAGTCAGACACAACTTAGCAACTAAACAACAATGTATAAAATAGATAACTAATGAGAACCTGCTGTATAGTACAGGGAACACTACTCAGTGCTCTATGGTCACAAAAAAGGGATATACGTATATGTGTGGCTGATTCACTTTGCTGTACAGCAGAAATTAACCCAATATTGTAAAGCCACCAAACTCCTATAAAACAAACAAACAAACAGAAAGAAAGAAACAAACAAACAAAAACCCAAGAGTGGAGAATCCAAAGCAGTCTTTATGGATTCTACCACTAACTTTCTTCATGACATTTGAAAAACAGTTAACCTCTCTGTCACTCAGGTTCTTCACCTCCAAAGTTTGGGTAGTGACAGCATGTTCTTCATAGAAGTGTTGTCATAATTTTAAAAATTAATGCTTAAAATATTACTTGCCCATAGCAACATGAACCTACATTTCTCGTAAATGTATCCTGGTAGGCTAAATTAATAGAGTCAGTCCTTCGGTTCATGGGCTTAGTGTTTGCATCCCTGCCTTAGGGGTTCAGCCATTTCAGCCTTAGCATTCCATTTGACCTTTGAGCTGGCACCTTGGATTTTTGTTTGGCATCTACAGGGCACATCAAAATTATTCTTCTAAATCCCACTGTGGTTTCCATAAATAAAGGTCCCATATGAAGCAGTATTTTTTTTTCTTTTTTAAAATTATTTTTCATTTTTAATTGGAGGACAATTGCTTTACAATGTCATGTTGGTTTCTGCCATATAACATGAATCAGCCATAAGTATACATACGTCCCCTCCCTTTTGAACTTCCTTCCCAACTCCCCACCCCATCCCATTCCTCTAGGTTGTCACAGAGTACCTGGTTGAGTGAAGCTGTTTTGAAAAAGACCCATTTGCCTGTTTATAATCCAAAACCATTGACTATAGCCTAAAAGCTCACAAATATCCAAATATTCCCCTGAGGTATGAGCTTAATTTCTCTATTTCTGTTTGATAGGTGGGTCTCAATTCTTCCTACTGTGGGTTTTCTCTTGACTTCTTCCACAAAGGTTTTATTTCTGTAGGTGATAGTGTGACTGATTTCCAAGTAGCAATGTATCCCTTCAATTTAGGAACTCCCAAACAATCTGCTTTGCCTCAGCTGGGGGAAAATCAGAAGGTACTAAACACCGAAGAGTCAGATTGGTGACTACAGAGAATCACAACTTATTTAATAGTAAAGCAGAAAAGTCTGTGGGAACTAGTTCAGGTGTAGGAAACTGGAATGGTAATTGATGAACTGTTGGATGCTCAGGGTGGACAACTTTATAAAAATCTCCAGGTGGACCAGTCTTAGGGAGACCCAGTCATAGCGACTCCCTCACACTTTTATGAATTTTACTTGCAAGAGCTCTACCATTTTCTTACAGAGAATATTGAGGAAAAATCCCCTCAAGCTTCCAGCAGCAGGAGGGGGGAAGTATTTTGAAATATGCCAAAGTATTCTGTTTTTAACTTGCTAAAAACAGCAGAATGTCTTCCTGCTCTCAGAAGAAACTGTTTTACTAAAGCCTAACCTGCAGAGATTGCCTCCCTGGTGGCTCAATGGTTAAGAATCCACCTACCAGTGCAGGAGATGTAAGGGACACAAGTTCAATCCCAGGGTCAGGAAGATCTCCTGGAAAAGGAAATGGCAACCCACTCCAGTATTCTTTCCTGGGAAATCCCATGGACAGAGGAGCATGATGGGCTGTACAGTCTGTGGGTTCGAAAAGAATCGGACATGACTTAGTGACTAAACAACAATAACGACTCATCTGAGGGAAGGGAAATACCAAACTCTAGATCCCTCTAATAAGGGGCTGTCCTGACCTAACAGAGGTGGCAGGGAATGGGGGTGGTAGGAAGGTGGCAGAGGGAAAAAAAAAAAAACCTGAGAAACACTCGTGACATTCATTGTTCAGGGATATAGGCTCACAAAAGTTTGAAACTTAATCATAGGATTATAGAAACCATCCCTTCCCCCAAATCTTACTACTGCATTACCACAGGCCTATGTTTTGCAGTTCCTTTTACCCATTATGTGATGTCTGTCTTATAACAAAATATTATAAAGCTCATTAAAGGTAAAAAGCATAGTTTGAAAACACTGAACAAGCATAATAATCAAATACAGACATAACAGGAGTATTGGAATTAAACCAAGAATTTTTTTAAGAAAATTAATATGGAACGGTTTTAATGGAAAAAATAGATAACATACAGAACAGATAGAGAGTATAAACAAACAGATGTACAAATTAAGGAACACCGTAAAAAATGGAACAGAACATCCAAAGACTGTGGGACAACAACAAAGGTATGCATAATGGAAATATCAGAAGAAGAAAGAGAGAAATGAACAGTAGTAATAAATGGAGCAACAATGACTGAGAATTTCCCCAGGCTTATATCAGACACCAACAAACCACAGATCCAGGAAGCTCAGAGAATTTGGTTATTACATATGATGCTACTATTGATATATCCCACAATTATGGTACCTTTAACAATGTGGGATGACTGTGAGGATGATACACACTATTCCTAAAACTCAAAATGGTTATGGTTCTTTGTAAGGCATGAAATTAGAAAAAAAAATTTTTTCCAATCTTCACACCCCTGCCTTCGGTAACAAAAATGTTGTGGAATACACTAATTATGATAAAGTAGCTTAGGGATGCACTAATATGAGATTGCAAACAAAAAAGCTTATATCTAATCAATTATACTTTGAAATTAATAGGCAGAATTAAAGATGGTCAGATTAGTAACTGAAATATGTCTATGAGCAAAGAAAGGATTTGGCCTTCTATATTTAAACTAATGGCTTAGGAGAACGTTGTATATTTTCAAGCCTAAATAACATCCACCTCAGTTTCTAAGGTTCTCCACATTACACGAAGTAATCAAGCAAAATTACAAAGTACATAAAAGCAAGAAATACACCATTAAAGGGAAAAAAATCAATAGAAAAATGAGTAGGAGATCTATATGTTGGAACTATGAGACAGATAATTTACAATACTGTGATTATGACAAAATCTTCTTGGAACATTTTGGCAGACAATTAGAAACTATAACAAAAGCTGAATGGAAATATGAAAGAAAAAATTAAATGAAAATACTGAAAGTAAAAGACCCTATAACAGAGATTAAGATGGTTTTAGTCAAAGGTATCCATATTTTTCACAGTGAATCTTAGGAACGTGAATTTATTGTCTCATTATATCTGTAACTTTCTTAAAGATATTGAACACTTAAAACATGTACAAATTTTTTTATCAGTTCTACAAACATACAGCAAATGTGTATTTTTCAACTGTGCTCTACAATTACAAGGATGTTGAGAATGTATATCATAGTTATGCCAAAAAATAAAATTTTATTTAATGTGCTGGTGATATTTCTGTCTAGACATTGACCATGGCTGAGCATATATTAAGGATATATTGTCATTTCTAATATTTTTAATGTGTGTGTTAGTCACTCACTTGTGTCCAACTCTTTGTGACCCCATGGACTGTAGCCGCCAAGCTTCTCTGACAATGGAATTCTCTAGACAAGAATACTGGAGTGGGTTGCCATTTCTTCCTCCAGGGGATCTTCCCGATCCAGGGACTGAACCCAAGTCTCCTGTATTGCAGGCAGATTCTTTACCAACTGAGCCATGGGAAAATTATACAAGAATGTCTCTAATAATTTAATTTACATCTATATTTTAAGCCTTTCAGCATTCTTTATTTTTCTTTTAAAGTCCTCCTTCTGGACTTCTAGTGAGATTATAACCCAGTGTTATCGATTTAATAATAGTAAAGTATGATGACAGGACACTTAGGAAATGCCACTATATGTGAAACAGAATGTAATGTGATTTTATATCTGGAAATCACTGGTGGCGAGCAAAGTGCGAATAAATATCAAATGTGTTCTCTTTAGCACTAAATGTAAAAAGTTCCAAATCATTTTATCCAAGTCTACATGTTAACTTAAATGCAAATGCACATATTGAATGCAACAGTAGCATAGCAAACATAATTCATAGCAGAACAAGTAATGTTATTGGGGATTCTGTTTTACTGTATTTCTTAATGCCAAGAAACAGCAAACGGAATTGGTTTTTAAAAACACAAAGTGTAGGGCACTTAGGGTGCTAGAATAGATAACACTGCCCTATTCCCAATCTAGATTGCATCTAAATTTTAATCTTGTAACATCGAAGAGTGAGGTAAGAACCTTACCTGGGAAACTGTACTGAAACAAAATCTAACATGTCAGTTCCAAATGGTTAAAATATCTGCTTGAGAGCATACTTTCAAGTCTATCAATTAGCCTATTTGCTAAGACACTCAGGCTGAGATTTCACCTTCTTGATTTGGAGATAATACCAAGACCAAAGAATGAATCTTTTTATGCCTTAAGAGATCTAAAAATTACATAATAACAGTTATGTTTTGACTAAGTCAAAGATATTGGGTAAGTTTATAGACTTATTGAAGACATACTTTTAAGGATCATTTAGAGATCTAAATTTTACTTAAAATTATGCATCAGAATCTGAGGAAAAAACACAGTAATGGGAAACTCAAAGGTTTGGAGTTTCCATTCTGAACAAAATAACATTACTCTTAAAGAATTCATAATTTTTATTTTGCATTTGTCATTTACTGCCCTGAATTGTGTCCTTATTTTCTCAACTTGACTAAAGCTGTTCTCAGTAGGGTGTTGGGTACATCAGAATTCATCACTGAATATCCTCTGGTACAGTTAAATAAACTATGGTATATATTTGTACAACAAAATAAATTGGCATTATTAAAGAGAATGTATATATATCTGTGTTCTGCAATGTTCTCTAGAACTTAGAACAGTGCAAATGATATGATTTATTCTGTTTTTTAAAAAAGGATATGTATGTCCACCTATAAACACAGAAATAGATTATTTTTACCTATATGCTAGTTTATGCATCTTGTTTCTCTGAAAATAAGCAAAAAAAAAAAAATGCTGATGATAAATAACTTTGAAAACAAAAAATAGGGTCAGTGAAATGGAGCAGAGATATGTTTGCTTCTCATTTTGTACTAGTGTGTGTTGCTTGCCATTCTTGGCAGATTATTCATTTTATTTAAAATGAATCACTGAGATTATCTGGCTGGTAAGAATATAGGCTATTTCAATTTTCTTTTCTGTACCTAAAACAGTATGAATTAATTAATTAAAATAAGTTCATTAATTAATTAAAAAAACATAAGGTAGGAGGCAAAAAGGGAGAAAGGAAAAGAGGAAGGAAGGAAAGAACATATAGAAGAAAGCTTTCAACGAAAATGTAGCTGGCTCTCCCAGTTGGTATGTCCTGCATGAGGAATGGACAGGAGTCTGGAGGCAAATACAGTGTGAAAAAATGTCATTAAGTAACTGATACTTAACTGTCATTAAGTACTGAGTTAAAAATTTTTGATCCTTTCTCACATCAATGTGCTTAACCTTACGATGATTTCTCCCCTAGATTCTAAATATCTGGCAACCCATTTTTTATATAAGCTACTGCAAGAAGTCTTACAAACCTTTAAATATAGAGTTGTTGTTGTCCAGTTACTAAGTCATGTCCAACTCTTTGAAACTCCATGGACTGCAGCATACCAGGCTTCCCTGTCCTTCACTATCTCCCTGAGTTTGCTCAAACTCATGTTCATTGAGTTGGTGATGCCATCCAACAATATCATCCTCTGTCAACCCTTTCTCCTGCCCTTAATCTTTCCCAGCATCAGGGTCTTTTCCTGTGAGTTAACTCTTTGCCTCGGGTGGCCAAAGTATTGGGTCTGCAGCATCAGTTCTTCCAATGAATATTCAGTGTTGATTTCCTTAAGTATTGACTGGTTTGATCTCCTTGCTGTCCTTGGGACTCTCAAGACCCTTCTCCAACACCACAGTTCGAAGGCATCAACGTTTCAGTGCCCAGCTTTCCTTATGGTCCAAATCTCACATTTGTACCTGAGTTCTGGAAAAACCATAGCTTTGACTATACAGACCTTTGTCAGCAAAGTGATCCTTGGTATGGGAAGATCCCATGCTGTGGGGCAGCTAAGCCCATGCACTACAACTACTGAAGACCAAATATAGAGCAGCAAAGATTTTGTCATTAAGTGTTCAGCACTGGTTAACTGCCCATAAGCAATTGTGAATAGTGCAGATTTTTAAAGAATATTTTGCTTGTAAAAATCACTGTTCATTTTTCCAACCCAGTATCCCTCTTAAAAATGATATTTGGCAATATTTGCTTAAGAAAACTGAAAAGTTACTTTTGCATAAGAAAACAAATAAATAAGCTACGATGCCTAGTTTTGATGTGTGTAATTAAATAATCACTCTCTTCCCTCTGCTGCTGCTGCTAAGTCGCTTCAGTCCTGTCTGACTCTGTGCGACCCCATAGACTGCAGTCTACCAGGCTCCTCCGTCCCTGGGATTCTCCAGGCAAGAACATTGGAGTGGGTTGCCATTTCCTTCTCCAATGCAGGAAAATGAAAAGTGAAAGTGAAGTCGCTCAGTAGTGTCTGACTCTTCGCAACCCCGTGGATTACAGACTACCAGGCTCCTCTGTCCATGGGATTTTCCAGGCAAGAGTACTGGAGTGGGTTGCCATTGCCTTCTCCCCCTCTTCCCTCACTTCTAAATAATTTCAAGGTTTTCTATAAGTGGGTAAGATTTTCTTAGTGCAAAATTTATAAAATGCCTTTAATGTAAATATATATTTTTGATACTTCTGGGAATTTACCTTAAATATATAACCAATCACAGACTTTAAAAAGAATATGAAAATTTATTCAGGGTTATTCATCATATTGAATATTTAGAAGTGACCAAAATATATAATTAGTTTTAGAAAGTATGCATTGAAAAATTTTGCAGTCTAAGAGACACAGAGCTTATAAGCATTGCCAGATAAATTCATAATATATTTTCTTTGAAAACAACCACAAATAAAATGTATAAGTTTGTTTCATTGGCAAGAATCATTTTTATTTTTTTCTATACATAAATTGATGCATGCGTAAAAACTCTGGAAAGATACACACAGGAATGTTAGTATTATTTGTTACCAATTAATAGAATTAATGGAGCCTTTTTTTCCCCCATATGTGTATTATCTAGTTATTCTACAAGGAGTATTTAATATTTGGACAATAGAAACAAATTAAGAATAAAGTATAAAATACTGAATGCTTTTGAAATATGATTTTTTCTACTCCACTCATGCCTGGAGTCTCAACTCAAACATCATCTCCTCTGAGAAGCTTGCATGGAATTTTGCAGCTTGGTTTGATCATACTATTGTCTATAATCTACTTGTCTTTATTTTTTGAAGACTATCTATCAAAATGAGAACTAGTATTTAATAACAAGCCTAGTTGCTCACTGAACTCCTTGAAAGCAAAAACTGTATCCTCATTGTCTAAGAAAAATCTATAAATTAGCATTTAGTCAGTGTGGTTTAAATTGAAATCAGAAATATAAGAGAAATTTAAAAATACCTGTAATCAGTCCATATGTATCAAAATTTGGTTAGTCTATAGGTAATTACACATTAAATCTCTCTGTAATAATTCTGCAGGGAAAATTTTTTTTTTAAATATATGGTGTTTAAAAGCCATCAGAATTGGATAACCTCTGGGAATTTTATTATATTCAAAGTGACAGGATAGAAAAGATAAGTTTTTTAATGTACGTGTTAGTCACTCAGTTGTGTCCGACTCTTTGTGATCCCACAGACTGTAACCCACTGGACTCCTCTGTCCATGGAATTCTCCAGGCAAGAATACTGGAGTGGATTGCCATTTCCTCCTCCAATATTTGTTAATAGCTATGAGTAAAAGGTGAAATTCAATCCATTATTGATGAAACAGACCAATAATCAATACATGTAACACTGAAATACTTTTGACACGTCCCTTTGTAAGTGTACAGCTACCGAGTCAGACATTTGCCTATTGCTGTCCCATCTCAAGGCTTTTATTTGCTCTGCTCTTTGTTTTAAGGAACTGCATTCCTGCATACTCTTTTGCCAAATGTGAGGCTCTGGTAGAATATTAGAGCTTAGGAGAATAGAAATCAAGATATATTTCCTCTCTCATGCCGCCACTGATGTTGTCACAAGTGTGAGTCACCGTGGTGACTCTAGCACCTGCCACATATTTTCTCTCCCCACGTTCACGGCACCCACTTAGCAGTCTCCACCATGGCTCTAGATCTGATAGAATCACCTTGGCTTCCAGGTTCTAGTAACATCATTTCCACTTGTTTTCCTTCAGACTTTGGCATGATATCTAATCCTTTCTGGTTTTACCAGTCTTTAGACTGCTTCATTGGTTCCTCAACTCTTGTAGCACACACATAATCACTTATTTGCATCAAAATCTCTATGTTTGAAACAAGTAGGGTGTTTTCTCTTTTTTGTCTGGTAAAGTTTTCTATTGTAACTCAAGAGACAGAGAAGTTGGTAAGCAAAATTCCTTCCTCAAAAGTACAATGTTTAAAGTATTACATTTTGCTAACATTGTGTATTTTGGTTTATAAGTAAATAATCCAATCCAAATGAAATGGCTGCAATATTAACAGATTTAGAAAACTCTAAATGTCTAGTTTTGTTTTATAATGATTTTTGGCAATATCATACCAAGTTAGAAGTTACCCTGTCTAAAGCTCTAATTTTTTTTTTCTATAAAACAATACTATTGTCAAATCTTTTCTAAGAATTATGTCTTCTCAGGCAAGTTTTCTGCACCTCTAGAGCCTTGCTAAAATAATCAACTTGGCAGAGCAATGTTAATGTCCTGGTCATCTTCTATGTGGATTTTGAAACTATGTTATTCCACATCCCTGCAAAGACTGAGAGGACACGAGAATTTTCTGACTCCTCTGCAGGCTTCTCATGTTGCATGATTAGCTGTCTGAGATGCTAGTTTGACCCAACTCAGTCTGTGCCTGGAGGGAAAGTCAAAAAGACAAGTGCCTGAGGAGTTTAAACCTTCACAGGCTGTCAACAGGAGTCATAAAACCATAAAATATATGTTGTAAGAACAGATTGTGATATGCAAGAAGTCATTCACACAGGAAGGAATAGTGAAATTTGGAGCCACTGAAAACTGAGTCCAAGCCTCAACTCTGCCACTACCTCAGTGACCTTAGACAAGCAGGTGCTCTTTTCTGAGCCTAGATTCATTCTCTGCCATGTTAGCAGAATTGACATCAGAGCCATGGCCTGACATTTTAAAGATAAGAAACCTGGAAAGTCCTTCCAGATTCTCTTCTTCAACCATCTGCTACCAAAAACCTTTACAGTTTGAACTTTTTTCTTAAGTCCAAACAGTTATGTGATTATGATGATATTCAACGATGACAGCTTTGACAGGGTTGCCTTTCATAATTTGCTTAAACTTAAAGGTAAATGTGGAACATGGTCACACACAGCAGATGCAGCGATAACCTCAGCAGAATTGTCATCATTGCAGCAGGATTTTTAGATGGATTTAGGTCTCTGTTCTGAAGCAGCTAGCAGTAATTAAGAAATTGTGCCATCTGAAATAATCCTGCACAATGAGTGTGATTTTTTGACTACCAGAGACCTCTTACAGACTGAGAAGTCTGGCCTGTAGTTAACTCCTTATCGTCTTTGTAGTACAGGGATCAGTTTTAAGCCATAAAATTTGTCTCTAATTCATTCAGGAAAAATATTCCTCAGGCATGAAGGAAGTATCATCATTTTACAAGTGGATTTAAGAATTGATCCTGTCTTCTTTGTAGTATTTTCTTAAAATGGATTAAATCTTGAGAATCAGCATTAATTTCTTGATTTTTATAGAATGATCTTTATCTGTATGTGTGTGTATGTATTTATATTTGGTGCTATGTTAATGTAATGACAAAACAATGTGGCTTGGGAAGAAAAATCAACTAAATGATTAATGGGATCACAGATGCAAAAAATTGTATTTATACATACACATACATTCCCAAATATATTTAAGTACACACATTCCCTGTATCTTATTATATGTATATAAATATATTTGATTATAACAAATATTGTTTCTAGTAAATAAAGGAGTATGATTCAAAATAAAGGATGAAACAAAGATACATTAGTAAAAAATTGACATCAAAGAGATCCAAATTGAAACTCTTCATATTTATATAGCATTAATTTTGAAATATTACCTTATATTATTTCATTACAATATCTGATATTTCATTATAATATCTATAATATCAGACAAAATAATATTGGTAGTATTTTATTATAATCCCAGACTGCCAGATAAAGTGTTATTCCACTTTGTAGCATTTTTTTTCCAATGGCAATAAAGAAGTCTTAAATGTATCATATTTTTTTATTGAAGAAAACTATTTCTACTACATTTCAATCCATGTTTTCACATAGTTTCTACTTAGCATTCAAGGAGAATTTTATTTTATTCAATACTGTATCATTTCTTCCATAATCATTCATTCAAATTTGACTTTCTCTGAAATGAAAATGAATGTGCATGCTTCTTTATATATAGTTAAGTTTTTGGTGCAATGTGCACAGCCCATTTAATAATTTACAAAGTATTTTCAGTTCTTTCATTCACCATTCTAACAGATTGTTGATGGAGATCAACATGGAAGGGAAATTGTGTAATCAAATTTCCTAAAACAATATATTACTAGTGAAAGATAGGATTGATGACACAGAGAATTAATCATAACCATGATATATACATTTCCCAGATATAAGAACATTGCCAGGAAGTTAAAATTATAATCGTCAATTTTTTTAGCAGTCTGGGTAAAAGGGTTGGAGAACTCTCAAATGAAATTATTTTAAAATAGTTTGCATGATTTTCACCTAGTTAGAATACAGAGATTGAAATATCATGAGAATATTTGTAAGTGATAATCATGGATATAAATGACTAGTGTTCAAGTAATAATATTTTTGTGGTTTATATTCGTGCAGTGTAAGAATACTGCCAAAAACTAAAACAAAAAGGCCAATGAAAAATTTAAATAGAAAATAATTTTCCCCAAGTCTACAAAATTTTATATTTTATGTTTTCACAGATGATTTTTCCAGGCCACAGCATATACTATTGTGTTCTATCCTGCCACAGATAAATTTAATACAGTGTAATTGACAAATACTGATGAATGTCCATTGTGTTTACTCATGTCAAATATCAATACTTATGGACTTTGAAATTAGACCTTTTTTGTACAATAAATTCTTATAAATAGTTGAATATGCTTCAGTGTTTTTCTAATTCATTGCCTTGTTTATCACCTAAAGTGTGCTAGAATCACTTTGTTTTGATTATCGTAGTATTATAATTCAGATTCTCACTGACAAGGCTATCCTCCTCCAAAATTGCCTTATCTTCAACTGCTAGTCCATATTTCTCTTCAAAAATGCCCTCGTTATATCCATTGAATAACACATTTTAGAATTGGTGTCTGTTCTTTTAAAGCATGCTTGATATTTGCATTAGAATCAACATACCTATCGGCTGCTTCCCAGGTGGCTCAATGGTAAAGAATTCACCTGCCAAAGCACGACACTGGACAGACAAGTGTTTGATCCCTGGTCAGGAAGATCCCCTGGAGAAGGAAATGGCAACCCACTCCAGTATTCTTGCCTGGGAAATCCCATGGATAGAGGAGCCTGATGGGCTACAGTTCATGGGATGGCAAAAAGTCGGACACGACAGAGTGGCTGAGCATACACAAACATCTATTTGCTAATTTATAGGTGAAATGGTATAATTATAATCCTGAATCTTCCCGATCTAGAACAGATGTGGCTCTCAATACAGGCAAGTCTCTTTTTTTTTCTTAGTACAATTTTGTGCCTTTGCTCTTGTGTGGTGTCCATGATTTATTGGCAATTTTGTTCATAGGTGCTTTTCTATGTTACTATTAAGAATATCAAGTTCTTCATAGGCTTAATGGTTTATTACTGATATGTAACAAAGTTACTGATTTCATACATCATTTATAAACTGGAAACTATGCTTAACTGCTTTCATTTTTACCCATTGTCAGATGATTCTTTTTGATTTTCTAGGAATAGAGACATGTTATCTACAAATATTGGTAGTTTACTTCATTTTTCCTATTATACCTTTTTGCTGATAATTTTTAAATAAATGGAGTTAGCATCAGTTTCAAATGAGGTTTAAAATGGTCCCTTGGATTTCTTGGGGAGAAGGCAATGGCACCCCACTCCAGTACTCTTGCCTGGAGAATCCCATGGACGAAGGAGCCTGGTAGGCTGCAGTCCATGGGGTCGCAAGAGTCAGGCACGACTGAGCGACTTCCCTTTCACTTTTCACTTTCATGCATTGGAGAAGGAAATGGCAACCCACTCCAGTGTTTGGAGAAGGAAATGGCAACCCACTCCAGTGTTCTTGCCTGGAGAATCCCAGGGACGGCGGAGCCTGGTGGGCTGCCGTCTATGGGGTCGCACAGAGTTGGACACGACTGAAGCGACTTAGCAGCAGCAGCAGTGGATTTCTTGGTGGTGCAGTGGATAAGAATCTACCTGCCAGTATTGGGGACACAAATTCGATCCTTGGTCCTGAAAGATTCCACATGCTGCAGAGCAACTAAGCCCATGCCCATAACCACAGCACCCACACTCTAGAGCCCATGAGCTGCAATTACTGAAGTCAGAACACCTAGAGAAGCCCTTGCCCTGCAATGAAGAGAAGCTCCTGCTTGCCACAACAGGAGAAAGCCCGTGTAGTCACAGCAACAAAGACCCAGTGCTGTCAATAAATAAATAAATAAATAAATAATGGTTCCATGAAGGAGACCCCTTGACATCTTATGACAATGACAATGTACAGGAAAATTCACTGTCAAACATAGATTGGCTGTTAGTTTGAGATAGACACATTGTTGGATCAAGTAACATTTTATCTCAAAAATGTTTTTAGGAATGAATGTTGAATCTTGCAATATGTTTTTTAGAAACTACTGAGGTAATATCACTATTTCTATTTAATTATGAATTTTACTAGTTGTTTCCTATGTAATATAGAATAAGTTCTTTCAAGTGAATAATCTTAAATTTCATTCCACATTTTCTGAGATGTTCAGAATGATGAGTTTCATGTGCTAAAGTTACTTGTAGTCAACTTTGGTACTCATTTCTGAATTTGGAGGAATTATCTTCCTTAACAACTCACTAACCACTTAATTGTTTGCATTTATGTATAATATCATAATGGCCCAAAACATGAAACATGTTTTGGTTCATAATTCAATTTTTCCTTTTATACTTTTATTAATCCCCTTTCTTTCTTTCTGCTGTAGGACTAATATTTTGGGATTAGTTTTACTTTTCTTGGTTTTTATTTTGTTTGTGTTACAAACCTGCAGTGTTCTATACCTGTAAAAATACTTTAAAACATTCTGTGCAGCTTTCCCTTGATAGAGACTTGGTTTTCCCTTCAAGTCACCACTGTCCTAATAATTGTCAAGGTCATGGTTAGGGCTAGAAGAAGTGAGCTCAGGTTAGCTTCAGTTTATATAAAAATTCAATTTCTATTGTTCTCAGTACTGAATATGAGGTAATCCTCTGACTCTCTACTCTTTCCTTTAATAATTATTTTTCAATAAATTACTCTTCCTTGCACTTATACTTTGTTCCTGTTTCATATATATATTTTTTTATCTGTTATTCTTCTGTCTATAATGCTCCTCCACAAAATATCAGCCTGGTTAACTTATTTTTCAAGTTTCACATTACATTTCACCTCCTGAGAAAAGCCTTCCTTGACCATAATATCTACAGGTTTTTAAGGTTCTCATCACCAACCACTGATTTTCTTCTTAGCATCCTTTTATTTTCTTCATAACACTTTATCACTTTTCCAACCTATCCCATTTATATAATCAGTTGTTTACTAGTCCCCTGTCTCATCTCTGCCTGTCACTAGATCTTGCAGACTAGAAGAGCAAGGAGCTTATCTAAGTTATTCACTGTAATACCCTCAGTTCCAAGAATATGAAGTCTTTTTTCCAGGTATAATGAAACATATACTTTCTTCCAGTATATACTTTCTTCCAATATAATGAAAACTTATACTGAATTTTATATAGTTCAGATTTGTTTTATTCACATGCAAACAGAAAAGCAGTGTGGTGTTATGTAATCTAGTTACATCTCATATTATATTGCTTTTGTGGCAAACTTTGAATATTGCAGTATAAAATATCAGTTAAATATCTGATTAAATTTTGCTATCACACTATCACCTAGAGTAGGAAATGGCAACCCATTTCAGTATTCTTGCCTGGAAAATTCCATGGACAGAGAAACCTGGTGTGCCACAGTCTATGGAGCCGCAAAGAGTCAGACATGACTGAGCACACACACACACACAAACACATACATCACACAGTCAGTGATAAATAGGAATATTTTCCAGGTTTGTGCTTTACAAATTTATTTGTCTTGTTTCTCCATCTCCTCTACAATTTACAGTAAGACAACAATAATTAAAGGTGCTAAAAAAGTGATTGTCAAAGACACAAAAGAGTATCTTTACATGGTATGTGAGGTCTATACATAATACATACAATCTGGAATACTTAAAAACATATATTTATTGAAATATTGTATCGAAGTTAACTATTGCTATAAAAGGCTTGAACTCCTTTAACCATGTTAACCATGTCAAAACTTAGATTAGATTTAGAATGCATATGCCAATGTTATTATTATTGTTATTATGTTAGTTGCTCAGTCATGTCTGACTCTGCAACCCCATGGACTGTAACCCACCAGGCTCCTCTGTCCATGGAATTCTCCAGGGAAGAATACTGGAGTGGGTAGCCATTCCCTTCTCCAGAGAATCTTCCAGACTCAGGGATTGAAACAGCGACACCTACATTGCAGGCAGATTCTTTACCATCTGAACCATCTGAGATTTAGAATGCATATTGATGCCTATATGTAGGTATAAACAGTAACTTTTTAAGCAAAGTTGATATCGTTGTATTTATATATATATATATATTTAAGTTGTTATATTAAATGCCTATGTTCACATAGCTTTAAAAAGACAATATTAAAACACTTGCCTCATATTAAAACTTTTACTTTAAAGATGTTTAGTATTGTTCTTTAAACAGAATTTAAAACCTGATGTGAAATACTTTGCAGTTACGGATATAGGATAAGTTTGCCTTAATTAGATTCAAGAAGCGGTGCCTTGGGGATAAAGGCTGGAGTTAACAGCCAGTCATGGCGTGGTTGATAAGTATAATTTATCTTCACCATTTTCCAATTGTCAACCTCCTTGGTAATCACAGAGGGTAGTATTCCAGGATGCACAGGTTAAATATAGTAGTGAAAGAGAAAAATGTTAATAAATTTGCTGTAAGGCTTTAAGTAAAACAAAAGCCCTTTTCAAAGAATGTCAAAATGCATAATGCTTGAAGATTTCAGACCAACTACATTAATATTAGTGACATTTTGCCACATATTGCTTGTCCCATTTTACTTTTTTAAAGTTTTAAAAATTTCCATCAAAATTTCCAAACACTTTGAAGTTAAATCCATGGGAGATCTATGAAGCTCTTGAAAAAAACTGGGAAAAGCCACAGGGAAAGTATTTTCTGTAACTAATATTCCAAATGGGAAGTGAATTTTGTATTCTGAAATAGCATATGTTCTAGCATATACTGAATGCAATATGTTAAAAGGGACCTTGTTTGAACTACACTCTGTTAGGCAGCTAATGACCAGAGTGGTTTCTCCAATCTAAGTTTAGAATACACATCAAGTAGAGACAATTGCTTTAGATATTGTATTTATGTGCAGTGTTGTATTTTATTGTTCTATTTTATTATCTAGTTTATTTTTAATTTTTATCAAGTCATGATAAAGTTGTTCTTGGACAATCTTAACAAGATGCCACACACACGATGTATCTTAAGACCAGCAGAAAAGCAAAGCAGCTTGATCAGGGTATAAGTAATATCATTTTTTATTTATTTGTTTGCATGTAAACTAAATTTTTTGATATTTATAAAATGTTTTTACCAAAGTATTCATAAGAATTTATCACACAAAATTTTGAATAAATTTAGGACATTATAAAGGAAGGCGTAATAGAAAACAAATAAATACAATAAAAACTGTTAGGTTAAATTCATGCAAGAAAGTCAATATTGCTGGAACTCAAACTGAATTCTCTTTAAGATCACCAATATGCTAGGTAATTCTGTACAGACAAATATTTTCTTAACCTTAGTATTTTTAGTTAGACATCTGTGGTTCTCAAACTTTAGCCTGCGTTAAAATCTTTAAGATTTTTAAAACACAAATTACTCTTTCATAGCACTTGCCCTAGCCCTGATACAACAATTTGGAGGTTATTCTTCCAGATTATCTAGCTTCAAATTGTAAAGAGTTACCTGATCCACACTGAATTTTATGTGAGACATCTCTCTTTCTTTCTTTTTTTTTTTTATCTTAAGTCTGTAGAGTTTGAGACCTATTTACTACCGTAACATAGTCTATTAGTACAAGTTTTATTCAAGTTGAATAGGATCTTGTGTAAATGTTATTTATTACACCAAAGTCTCTTTCTGTGTATCAGGTATCTACAATAGATGCTGTCGATATAATGATAATAAAGTAAAGTTCCTCCCCTCTGGGGGAGTCCAGAGAGAAGCTCAGAAAATAGTAATGGACTCTTAGTCTGCTGCAGTGTGCCAGCTTATTAAGTGTATCATCAGTTCTCAAAACACTCTGAAAAGAACTGTGGGTACTTACATTGTCCCCAGTAAAGGAGTAAATTAGGAGACAATTGTTAGGCAAAGCTAAGCAAAGTAGATGGAAAGAGGACAAAAGCATATAGTGTTAAGTACACAAAGTCTTCAAACCTTGCTCCACCACCTAGTGTCTTTGTATCCTTGGGCAACTTATTTAACGTCTCTGTGCTTCACATTCCTCATCTGCAAAATAAGGATAATAACAGTACCTACCTCACAGAGTTACTAAAGTGATTAAATGGGTTATTATTTGTAAAATTATTAGAACAGTGGCTAAAATAAATAGTATGCTTTAGGTACTTTTAATAATATCTGAGGACTATACTTCCCTTTTGTTCTTTACCAAGACTCCTAAAAAACTAAGGGCAAAATTTAATACTTTTATCCAACCATTTACTTATAAGCTATAATAGTAGCATGCTATTAAAATATGTTTCCTGAAATTAAATAAAGTAGCATTTCTCATCTTTTCTGCTTTAAGGCCTGTCAATATAAAATACAATAATTAAAAGGAAAATATAGATAAGCAGCAAACACTCCCGAAGTCTAATAATGCTTGTTATTATACTCTGTATTTTATTGTCTTCTTAATGTAATATATCAGAGCTACTATCACACAAAAAACCATTGTGAATAAGTTGTCAGGTTTAATTGGTCTCTGCTATAAAAATACTCTTGATAAATCAAATTGTCTCATATTGAGTTAAATTGGAAAGAGGGCAAATTTGGTTTCATTTAAAACACATTCCAATACAATTTACTGGGGGACAAATTTCTATTTTAAAATATTTCAGTAGAAGGAAATAGAGTGCTTTACACAGATGGGTACTAAGTAAATCTACTTAATGTTTTTGGTTGATGCAAAATACGTACATGTGTCTAGGCTACAGAAAACTATTGATTTGAAAAAGGAGGTACAGAATTTTGCCCTCCTGCCCTCTTATAGGAGAGGTTTGCTATAAGAATTATTCTCAATATAGATATCATGTCAATTTATAGACAGAAATAGATAACATCCCTCCGAAGTATTCAAGATTAATATACCATTATCATAAGTCAACCTATTCATCCCCTCAACAAGTATTTATTTACTGTCTTTTATGTGAAGAAATTTGTTGATTTCTGTCTTCATGAGGCAAATAATAAGCTTCATGAAATAAATAGTTTATATAAAATGTTAGAAGATGATTTCAGTAAAAACAAAGCAAAATAAGGAGAATGGAAAGTGACAAGTTTGTAGATTCTACAATTTTAAATAATATGATCTGTGAGGTCCTCACTGAGAAGAAAGAAACAAAGTTTTAAAGGAGGCCAGGGATAAAGCCTTGCATATATCTAGCAAAATAGCATTTCAGGAATGAAAAAAAGTCAATGCAAAGGGTCTGAGAGGATGCCGTACTTGGAAAAACAACAAAGGCAGCTAATGTGAAAGACAGAAGTATAGATGATGGCAGAAATTATCAAGAAGCCATGTGGTATGGAGTCTTCAGGGCTCCCCCCATGGCTCAGCAGTAAAGAATCTGCCTGCATTGCAGGAGATGTAGAGACTTGCGCTCAATCCTTGGGTCAGGAAGATCCTCTGGAGGAGGAAATGGCAACCCACTCTGGATTCTTTCCTATGAAATCCTATGGACAAAGGAGCATGGCCAGCTACAGTCCATGGGATCACAAAGCGTTGGACACAACTGAGCGACTAAAAAACAAACAAACAAACTAGAGTCTTCAAGTCTTTGAAATGATTAACACTTTTATTCTGGGTAAAATGGGAGCTGTGCTGACTACTTTATGGGAAAGAGATTCTTTACTTAGGGAGATAAGGAAGGAGCATGGATTTCTATTTTGTATACTACTGGAATAGACTTCCCTGATGGCCCAGCAGGTAAAGAATCTGCCTGCAATGCAGGACATAAGGGTTTGATCCCTGGGTCAGGGAAGATCACCTGGAGAAGGGAATGGCTACCCACTCCAGTATTCTTGCCTGGGAAATTCCATGGACAGAGGAACCAGGCAGGCTAAGGTCCATGGGTTTGCAAAGTGTTGGACACGACTGAAGTGACTGAGCTCACACACAGACTCTGAAATAATTCAGGAAAAAATGTGCTTGGAGGCTTAGGCCAGAGTGTAGCAATGGAATGAGAAATGACTGAACTAAGGATATATCTTGAAATAAGAGGTTATAGGATTTCTGTCTGAACTTGGTATAGGTTGTTAAATGGGTGAATGGGGAATGTCTCCAAGATTTTAGCTCGACCAAATGAAAGGAAAGAGGCATATTAAACTGGGTTGGAAAGACTGTTATAGCTGATTTAGTAGATGAAGAACTTGAGTTCACTTTTAGACATGTTAAGTTTACATGCTTTTTGAATATCCATGTAGAGAAATCAAATTGGCAATTAGATAGATAGAAATCAAATTGGCAATTAGAGTTCAAGGATAAGGTCTAAGCAGGAACAATAAATTTGGGTATCTTGGAATAAAGATAATATTATGTCAGTGGTATTAGAGGTGATCATCAAAAGGAAGAGTTTAGATGGAAAAGAGAGATGAAAAAAGGATTAAGTGCAGGGATGCTCCAGTGAGTTAGTGTTGGGAAGAAGCGAAAGAGCCAACAATAGAACCTGCACAAAGTAGCTGATTATAGAGGAGGAAGATCATTGGAGTTTGAGCAGGTAGGAGAGTCATGCACTGAGTCAGATGTTGCTGAGTGGTAAAGGAAAATGAAGACTGAAAACTCACCTCTTATTTAGCATTGTGATGTCATTGGCCACTTTGATAAAAGAGTTTTGGTGAATTAGGGAGCATGAAAGCCAGAGTATATTTAAGAGAAAAATGGAAAATGATGTCAATGCTCACCAGCTGAGAGTTTTTTGCTGAGGGTGTGGGCAGAGAAATAGGGTGAAAACAAACAAAAACTAGAATGAAAACAGTGAAAGATATTTTACATGTTTTTCATTTTGAATCATTTTAAATTGCAGGCAGGTGCAAACTTAATATAAAGTTTTCCATATATCTCCCATTCAGTTTCCCCCATTGTTACCAGTTTATATTATCATGACATATTTGTAAAAATTTTGGATGCAAACATACCTAGGTTTAAGTATGAGGTCATTCACTCATTGAGAAGTTAAAAACCTCATAAAACTTTCCTAAGTAATCCTATTTGGGGACTATACCTTTGGATCACGGGCAATAGTGCCTGGTACAGGCTCCTAAAGACTAAACACATGTTTGATGTGGTTTCTGATTCTCATTTCTTTAGATTAGGACTCTGCCTGAATATCTGAACAAACTTGCAGCTTTGTAGACTGCTGGCTTTTTAATGATATGATGACTTTTCTAGGAAGTCTTTAACAGTTAGTTGATTATCGTGTACATCAATGAAACAATGAATAAAAGACCATTTTTAATGGTTGGGTCAAAAATTAAAAGATGACCAAGCCACACAGAACGTGCTTAGTCTCATCACAAAGAAATCAACCAAGTTGACTCTAACACCAATTTACCTATTTACTTTCAAAATAAGAAAAACTGAAATCATAAGAGAACATATTTGTATAAGTTAATGATGTTTCTTTCAATCAATAACATTAGAAAGTTCTTAAAAGCACAGCAGTGTTTTAAGTGTCATACCAACTTTTTCTTTTTAGTTTTGCCATCCTGAGCTTTTGTGACCCTTTACATTCATTTCTCATGTTTCAAATGGCCTAGCCTGGCCTTTTCCTCTATCTCACTTACATGGTCAGGTCTTTTACAATAGGAATGGTTAGCATCAGAAGAAAAACCTATTCACCAAAGGTAATTGAAAATCCCTCCGTGTTCTCCATCTTGTTACCCTTCAGCCTTTCTTTTCTATATCTATTATTTTAAAAGGTAAGTTCTGTCCAAAGCAGAGCTTCTCAAGTTTGATTCTTCCTTTAACTAGGGATCCTCTACTATTATGAACTACAATAGAGGTCAAATTACAGATGAAAATCTTCCACTTCACACATACTGTAGTCTCCATGATGGGAAGTATTATTAGAATTTATAGGAAATGTGGGGGAGGGGTAAGCAAAACTATTCAATCCTACTTTCTGTTGCCGTAGGCACAGATGTACATATGTATGTACATATACTATATATATATATTTTATATAAACCTATAATTCATTTTGTTTTATTTAGTCATCTGAGAGATGCACTTCCTCATATTCAAAAAATATATAAATTCGCTTATAAGAAGTGTTTCAGTGACACTTGCTCAAACAATGTATCTCCATTTAGTCTTTCTAATGTGGGAGAAATAATATTATTTTCATTTTTATTTATAAAAAGTATCAATGTAAATGATGTTTTTGGAACTAATTTAACTCACATATAAGCAAGAGGTTTTTTTTTAATTAATTAATTAATTTGGCTGCATGGGTCTTAGTTGTGGCACACTAAGCCCCCATGGGGAAAAGAGCACAGTCAGCTTAATTTGCTGCAACTAAGAAACTTTTTTGATGTAAAGAAAGCAGGAAAATGGGAATGGAGCATAAACCAGAGAAAGAGATAAAAATTGTATTTAACCAAATTTAACCTCTTACTCTGGATCAATTTCCCGATTATAAAAAAGAGGTGAGCAGATGGCACAATTGTGGCAGTTAAATACAGTGAGGATAGTTAGAGGAGAAAAGTGGTCAGTAATAGGGAAAGAAAAAAATATACAAAAATTTACAGGATACATTTTTGGACATTGGTCTAATGTCTGATCCCAGAAAACAATTAATTGGTAGCTTAAGATGAGGGATTGGAAAATTTGTTATTTTAACTTGCTAGGATTTCAAAATATGCTACCAACTTGTTCAGCAAAGAAGAAAAATATAATTCAAAAATATCATTTACTAAGTGGCTGCTGCTGCTGCTAAGTCGCTTCAGTTGTGTCTGACTGTGCGACCCCATAGACGGCAGCCCATCAGGCTCCCCTGTCCCTGGGATTCTCCAGGCAAGAACACTGAAGTGGGCTGCCATTTCCTTCTCCAGTGCATGAAAGTGAAAAGTGAAGGTGAAGTCTCTCAATCATGTCCGACTCTTTGTGACCCCATGGGCTGCAGCCTACCAGGCTCCTCTGTGCATGGGATTTTCCAGGCAAGAGTACTGGAGTAGGGTGCCATTGCTTTCTCCCTTACTAGGTGGAGAAGTGGGTAAACATATCAAGACATATAATATGAAACTCAATACAAATCTGTAAGGAGTAGTTTGATCAATGTGATTATACTGTGAGAAGAGCAAACAAAATGAGGGAAACCAACCACAGTAATGAGATAGATAAAATTTTGCAAAATAGTTCTGGTCCTCAGAATTTTATGTGAAACCACTTACCCTTCAAATGAAATAAAAAAAAAATGTTGTATGGAAGATGAAATGGGTAGGGATCATTAAACTCTAAAGTATTTTGCACGATCTGATTACATAATCAGACATAGAGACTATGTTTCCATCTATTATATATATCCACACATAATTTATACTAATTTAATCTCACAATAATACTGGAGTGGGCTGCCATTTCTCCTTCAAGGTATATTCCCTGATCCGAGGATCAAACCCACATATTCTGCTTGGCAGGCAGATTATTTACCATCGCACCACCTGGGAAGCCTCAGAAAACTGATAGTAATGCAAGTAATTATTGTCCATAGAAATACAAATAAATTTTGTCCAATAGATATACAATTGCTTTCTACCTTGGGGAAATTATGACCCCAAAACAATATAATTAACAAAATGCTTAATAATTAAGGTTCTATTAAAGTTCCAAGGTAATTGGGAAAAGTTCCAAATTGGTAAAAGTTCCATAATTAAAGCTCCAAGGCAGAAAACAAATTCCCAGAATCAATAATCTTTTCCAGTGAGTTAACTCTTCACATCAGATGGCCAAAGTATTGTGGCTTCAGCTTCAGACTGGTACTATGAATGAATATTCAGGGTTGATTTCCTTTAGAATTGACAGGTTTGATCTCCTTGCAGTCCAAGGGACTCTCAAGAGTCTTCTCCAGGACCACAATTTGAAAGCATCAATTCTTCAGTGTTCAATCTTCTTTATGATCCAACTCTCACATCCATACATGACTACTGGAAAAACCATAGGTTTGACTATATGGACCTTTGTCGGCAAAGTGATGCCTTTGGTTTTTAACACATTGTCTAGGTTTGCCATAGCTTTCCTTCCAAGGAGCAAGCATCTTTTAATTTCATGGCTGTGGTCACCATCTGCAGCAATTTTAGAGTCCAAGAAGATAAAATCTTTCACTGCTTCCATTTTTTCCTTTATTAATTAGAGTTTACTTTTAAGTTATGTTAGTTTATATTTGTATATGAAAATTGTGCTTTTATCTTTTTGAACATTTATGATGTGTGTGTTAGTCATTCAATCGTGTCTGACTCTTTGCAACCCCATGAACTATAGCCCACGAGGCTCCTCTGTCCATGGAATTCTCTAGGCAAGAATACTGGAGTGGGTTGCCATTTCCTTCTCCAGGGGATCTTCCTGACCCAGGGATTAAACCTGGGTTTCCTGCACTGCAGGCAGATTCTTTACCATCTGAGCCACCAGGGAAGCCTGGTAAACATTTATACTTTAACACAACTCTTACTTGATAAAATATTCTGATGGTAGGTATATATGGATTGTTACACTACAGATGGATTAAAAGATCATGTTGGGGATTTCAGTTTATAAAATCTGAATTTAAGCAAGCACTTGAAAATAGAAAAAGAGCTTGTCTTTGCAGAACTATGCTTTCCAACATGGATACATAGTTATCAGAATGTCTAGACATCCTGGATTATAAACAATGTACTGGTACCTTATTCATTATGGTAATAATTTTAGAATTCTCTCTGATAAATCATTTGGAAGGATTATTGTATATTGTGTTAATTTTTAGAAAGTCAATATTTCATAAAAAAAATTTCAAATGTTTTAATATATTCCAAAGAAGAAGCAGTGTGTTCTGAAAATGCTTTCTTCTCTTCTTTTTTGTGGGGAGAGGTGTTAAAATAAAACTAGGTGTCAATCATAACTCCATTGTTCCCCATTGACTTTAATCAGAATATTTTATTTTGGTCAAAGCACATTTCTTGTCTCAAACTTGATTCTCAGATGTGTGCGATCAAAATAAATGCAAAAACTACAAAATAAGTAGACATGTAATATTCTACCTTTCTCTGATTTTACTGTATATTCAATGAAAATGTTGATCTAAATGTATTTTTAAGACACTTTTGTATTACATGATATACATAAAAATTCCTTTACAAAAACTATAAATTCTTGCATTTCTCCTTTCAATCATATGATTTATATAATTTTGAGAACACAGCAGCCCTGCAGCAAAACATTCAATGAATTATTTACAAAGTGCTGAGAACTGCTTTATGGATATAAAGAGCTAAATACGGATAATCTAATTTTACCAGTTATTAACATATAAACTCAAAAAAAGGAAAAGTCCACATCCAGGTAGTTTGTCCAAAATTAATGCTTCCTACTTTTAAGAAGGTCATAAGAGCAAAAATGACATACACTTTGGATCCACTTCATTTCACACTTTTATTTATTCATCAATATTTCCATCAGTAAATTTATTAACCTAAGTGTAAATGTTTCAAAGAGGAAAAAAAGTTCAGAATAAATCAAAGGAAAATATAGGAAATTAAAAAGAATAATAAATATGTGAATGCACATAATCATATTCACTAGAATGAAAGCTCAGATAAAACAGTACATGCCGTAGGGCATCATTCATTATCATGCACACACATAAATGTATATACAATAGTGATACATTTGGGGAAGAACATGAAAAATTTGTAGATAACAAGAAAGATTTTGAGGAACAGTTTAGAAAATGAGGAAAGGTTAAAAGAATAAGACATGTTCAGTCAAATCAACCTACTTAAAGGTAAGATGGTAGCTATTTACAAATATAAAACAAACTGATAAAAAAGAAGACAAAGAGTGAAAAATATGAACTAGGAAATACATGCAAAAATTAAGAAAATCTCTAAATGATGAAGAATGTAAATCCAAAGAATATGCAACTCTTGTGGCGATATTGGCTGTCATTGCTGAAAAGCCAAGATTGATGTTCGATGCTTATTAAGAAAGGCTTATAAATAATTAAGCTAACCCTGCCTTACTACAAAGGAGAACAGATATAAACCAAGACCTTCCTTCCAAAGTTGAAATCTAATTTTACTTTCTCATTCTCTCTTTTGTTGAGATTTGGCTGTCTTTAGCCTTCTAACTCATATTTGAAAAAAAAAAATGAGTTTTTTCACATAAAAATAGAATGAAGTACAAAATGAAGTGAAAAGAATAAATATTACCTCGAGAAAAGGATTAGCTTGTGTAAGCACTCATGCATGGTCAGTCTCTTCAGTCATGTCCGACTCTTTGTGATCCCATGGACTGTAGCCAGCCAGGATCCTCTTTCCATGTGATTCTCCAGACAAAAATACTGGAGTGGATTGGTGGAAAATAAATTGTATGTTTTTTAAACTGATCCAGAAGCTAAACATGAATTATTTAGTCTATATATATATAATGATTTATTATGCCAGGCATTGTACTAGGTACTAACACAAATCCATTGCAAGAGCAGAATCCAAATACGCAAGATCATGGGTCTTAATATATGCATATCTGATATGACTACTAATCATCTCTGCTTCCCAGGTGGCTCAGTGGTAAAGAATCCACCTGCCAATGCAGGGAATGCAAGAAATATGGGTTGGATCCTTCCGTAGGGAAGATTCTCTAGAATAGAAAACAGCAACCTCCTCTAGAGTCTTGCGGACTACAGTCCATGGGATCACAAAGAGTTGGACATGACTGAGCATTGAGCACACACAACCATCTCTCAAAAAATGTGTTGCTGGTTGCAAGGAACCTCTTCTCTACATATAATGGGAAAGAACATCAAATCAGAAGTAACTTCTTCCAATCAATAGAATCACCTTTACAAATGGAGAAAAATACTTTATAGCAAATAACTTCTAGTAAATAAAAATAACTTTTTAAAAAACTGTGAGATTATAATTAGGGTGTTAATGGTAGAGCAAGAATTTAATAATTGTGTTTCACTAATTCAGAATTCATTATTTGACCAGAAGCTGACAGGAATGTTATTTTTTGCATTGATTAATTCCTTTTTATAGAAGTAAATTAATAATGTAAATAACATTACAAGAGGATCCTTGAAAATACTTAGTAGAACAAACTTTCTAAGCACCCTCAAGTACTTTAGAAGGAACCATTTCCACACAATTGATATGCTAATTACAAACCATTAAATCAAGTCAAGGATGTGTATTGGATAACATTTTGTTAATTTAATGTGAGTTAATGTAGGTACTTGAAATAATAGAACTCTATTCCTTTCTGAAATAATGTATTTTCAGATTTTTTTCTTTAATTGAGACTAAGCTTCCTCCAATTAGTACAGATTAATGACATTTTAGAGGAGTCAATATTTAGGAACCAAGAAGTATTGCTGACTCTCCTATAACTTAGTTATGGTCGGAGTAATCCTAGAGTTGATATCTTCCAGTTGATATAGTACTTCCACACAAAATATAACAGAGATGACAAATTTGAATATGATCCAAATCAAAATTATTAACAATTTGAAATATATATTTTTAGCAAATAAAGAGGAAAAAGTAAATTTGCTAGCCAACATTGAAAGCAACTTTTAATATATAGAGATTTGTCTAAGAAAAAGTGAGTCTAATGCAACAGTGTGTGGATATATGTATGAATATACCTTCCTTCTGTCTAACCCACGTACACTGACAAACAAGTATTAAAATAAGAACAAGGTAGGAACCTCGCTGGGCTTCCCTGGTGACTCACTGGTGAAAGAATCCACCTGCAGTGCAGGAGTCACAGAAGACATGGCTTCAATCCCTGGGTGGGGAAGATATCATGGAGGAGGGAATGGCAATCCACTCCAGTATTCTTGCCTGGAGAGTCCACAAGGACAGGGGAGACTGGCAGACTACAGTCCATAGGGTGGCAAAAAGTGGGACACCAGCAAGTGACTTAGCACGCAGGTATAGGAATCTAGCTAATTTATACATCATTAGAGACCATTTCTATTGGGGAGGTAGGTGGATACTGGAAGCATAGGATAGTGTTGATTTGAGTAAAAAAAGTTGGTGCTTTTCATCAGCATTACTATTTTATTGACCATCATATGGCATACTAAAGGTTATGGACTTAATTTCTTGAGTGATGTTTATGGGAGGGGAATGACCAATATGTTCTTTTTTTTTTTTAATAATGTAAGGAATATACTCACCACACTTTATTATATTTGACAGATGACGATATAGTCTCTAAAAATATATTTTGTAATGTGAAAGTTTCAAATATTGCAAAAGCACAGCGAAGAGTAAATTAATTCTCTTTTACTCTTCACCAGATTCAACTTTTTCATGATTTTGCTAACTTGATTATTCAACCTCTTCTCCAGCTCTGTCTCTTATTCTCATGTCTCTTTCCTGAATTATATAAAGCAAATTTCAAAGGTTATCTTTCACTCCAACATCTTTTGGCAAGCAGCTCTAAAAAAGTATATGGATATTTTATCACAAACAGTAGTACGAAATGATTTCCATTTTTGGTTCTAATTTGCTCCCCATGGCTTTGCTCTGTGAGCCAAGTGAATTGTAGAGTGCTCAGAGGCAGTGACCTCTTTCCATTAAGAACATGGTTAGTTATAAAATATTGGCAAAATTTACTTTTACTTTGGAGTAATGAGTTGTGATCTAAATACTATGTTCAAAACAATTTAAGTTTCATACTGCTTGATTTTGTAAATATCTTAAAATGTTTTCTAGTTAGAAGAAAACTGGAAAAAGCATTTAAGTGAGAAGCATAGATTGCCACAACCTTGATACTATTCTGAGTTCAGTGGGGAGGGAACAAGATAATCAAAATTTGGCATTATTCACAATTGCTTTAAACTCAGTCAAGATATAAAAGATATATCATATTCATTTTTTGTCATTTTTCCTTCTCTCCCATCACTTAAAATAGTTCAACAATAGAGGAAGCTTTAAAATCATATTTTTCAGCTCATCACTAAATTCAATTTTGTTAAGTCTACTTTATTTTCTCTTCAGATAAATAAAAGCTAAAACAACAACTGTGCCTTTAAATGATTCTCTCTGCATATTGTTCTCTCTAAATATTTTATTTATTTAAAAACAATATAACCACATTAATATTTATTTAGACATTTTTAGTAATCATTTTCTTTTTCACATAATGAGACATTACCATAGGCTAATTCAGTGAATGAAGCATTTCACATACAAATTTTTGCATTATCTGATAGGTTTTCATATGTAAATTACATGCATCTGTTTATCTCCGGTGAATAGTGTCAAATATCCTCAATGCAAAATGAACCTTAAGTAACATTATCTTCCTAATGACTTTTCTTTTCCCAGTGAAAAATTGGCTATTTGTGCCAAGTATTTAGAAATTGTCATTCAAAAATAGCTTTTTTTGTTGTTTGTTTTTACTGGACTGCACCAGGGTAAAATTAAAAAAAAAGGGAAAACGAACTTTTTGAGATGAATTACAAATTTATATTGTCCTTCTACAAACCTTTTGGAGTTTTGAATTAATGATTATGAAATCTCAGCCATAAACATTTTGAAACACAGAAGGTAGACTGTTTCAATTAAAAAAAAAAGTCCACTACATTTAAAGGATTTTTGTTAGCTGTCAGGCACTTAAATCACTTTATCACTTTTACAAACATGGAAAGACAAATGCTCAAACAACATCAGAAAACAGTCTCTCTCTACTCTCAAGTAGACCTGTCTTTGAATTCACCATGTGGGTGAAATCAAAGCACAGAACAAACACTGTTTTGATATGGCTTTGAAGATGATAACTGCTTCTAACAGAGAAAAAGGCAGCTTTGGATTTGCAAGAAAATGATGATTGACATGACTCTCAGCCCAAGGAAGTTTACCTTTTAATGAATGCTTGGTGAGAAATCTCTCACCCAGCGTTTTATTTTTTGAGGGAAGCTGCCTAACTAGAAAAGTTCTCAGACATCCAGGGCTGTAAGATGTAACACACGTTCTCATAAGCAGCGACATCTTTTGATTCAAATGAGCACGCACATGATCCAAATGTGCACAGAAAAGTTAGAAGTGACGTAAGCGTTAGAACTTTTCGTCTATGGTGTATATAAGCTTTCCTATAAATTCATGCAATCTGGTCCCCGGGTAGAATGACTAATTAATAATCTTAAATATTAAAACAATGATCACAACAAGGAAAATAGTTAATCTCTGTGGCTTTCTTTCTTTTTTTTTTTTTTTTTAAGATCCTGGAATCTTTGGTCTCAGTGATATTAATAGACGTGTTAGTCAATATCCTCATTTTTCATCTTCCTTTAAAAGTGTTTAGTCATCAAGAACTTTCCTATAATTCTAGTTTCAGATACTCAGAATTTTCACTATTTTGGTTTGTTTGTGTTTCATTATTTAGATCTTGGAGTTCAAACTATCTTAGAGAAGTGAAAGTTGCTCAGTTGTGTCCTATTCTTTGCAAACCCATTGACTGTAGCCTGCCAGGCTCCTCTGTCCACTGGATTCCCCAGACAAGAATATTGGAGTGGGTAGACATTCACTTCTCCAGGGGATCCTCCCAAGCCAGGAACTGAACCCAGGTCTACTGCATTGCAGCCAGATTCTTTACAGTCTGAGCCACCAGGGATCCCAAATTATTTTATGTAGACTCAAATCAATTTGGCTTTAAGTTTATGCTTATATATTAGAGAGAAATTGGTTTTAAACTGTGAGGTAATAAGCAAAGTATAGAAACCCTAGAGGATATTAAAAATGTCAAATAAGTATTAGTACCCCAAATTATCCTTTGAAATAATGACATTGCAGTGAATGAAACAGTTGGAGCTACATTTAGAATTTTTTTAAGTATAATTGATTAACAATGTTTTTGTTATTTTCAAGTATACAAAAATGTGATTCAGATATGTATATATATATATATATATATATATGTGTGTATGTATGTATGTATATATCCTTTCTCAAGAAGGAAAAATGCAACTTGCAGCAACGTGGATGGACCTAGAGATTATAATACTAATGAAGCAAGTCAGACTGAGAAAGACAAATATATGATATCACTAAATGTGAAATCTAAAAATAAAAGAGAAAAGATACATTTAGTATTTTTGTCAGAGATTGGTTAGATGCTCTCTAATCCTATTTTCTACTCGGGCACACAAGGAGTACATTTCTCAAGTTCTCCTGGGGCCGTGTGATGGTTTCTAGCCAGTGGATTATGAGTGAAAATAATATATGCTCCTTCTAGGCTTGAGAAATCTGTATGCAGGTGAAGAAGCAACAGCTAGAACAGGACATGGAACAATGGTATGGTTCCAAATTGGGAAAGGAGTATATTGTCACCCTGCTTATTTAACTTATATGCAGAGTACATCATGTGAAATGCCAGGCTGGATGAAGCACAAGCTAGAATCAAGATTGCTGGGAGAAATATCAATAACTTCAGATACGCAGATGACATCACCCTTTTGGGAGAAAGTGAAGAAGAACTAAAGAGCCTCCTGATGAAAGTAAAAGAGGAGAGTGAAAAAGCTGGTTTAAAACTCAACATTCAAAAAATGAAGATAATGGCATCTGGTCCCATCACTTCATGGCAAATAAATGGGGAAACAATGGATACAGTGACAGACTTTCCTGGGCTCCAAAATCACTGCAGATGGTGACTGCAGCCATGAAATCAAAAGACACTTGCTCCTTGGAAGAAAAGCTATGACACAACTAGACAACTATTAAAAAGCAGAGACATTACTTTGCCGAAAAAGGTCCATCTATCAAAGCTATGGTTTTTCCAGTAGTTGTATATGGAAAACAAGTTGGACCGTAAAGAAAGCTGAGCACCAAAGAATTGATGCTTTTGAACTCTGGTGTTGGAGAAGACTCTTGAGTCCCTTGGACTGCAAGGAGATCAAATCAGTCAATCCTAAAGGAAATCAGTCCTGAATATTCATTGGAAGGACTGATGCTGAAGCAGAAGCTCCAATATTTTAACCCCCTTATATGAAACACTGACTCATTGGAAAAGACCTTCATGCTGGGAAAGATTGAAGGCAGGAAGAGAAGGGGACAACAGAGAATGAGATGGTTGGATGGCATCACTGACTCGATGCTCATGAGTTTGAGGAAGTTCCAGGAGTTGGTGATGGACAGGGAAGCCTGGTGTGCTGCAGTCCATGGGGTTGCAAAGAGTTGTACACGACTGAGCTACTGAAGTGAACTGAGGCGTGGGAGAAAAATTTCCTAACTATTTTAATTCCTACAAATAAATCTGACCTGACTGAATTATGGGTAATATCCTTTAGTAATTACAGAATACAACTATGCCTAGTTGTTTACAAATATCTATGGCTGCTTTTATGCTATAATGACAGATTGAGTATTGCAAGACACCTTAAAATTATTGTTGTTGCTTAGTCATTAAATTTTGTCTGACTCTTTGTGGCCCCATGGACTGTAGCATGCTAGTTTCCTTTGTTCTTGGGATTTTCCAGGCAAGAATACTGGAGTGGGTTGCCATTACCTCCTCCAGGGGATCTTCCGGACACAAGCATTGAACCCATGTCTCCTGCACTGCAGGTGGATTCTTAAGCAGCTGAGCCTTCGGGGAAGCCCACACTTTATAATAGGGAAACAAAATATTTACTACCTAACTCTACATAAAAAAGTTTGCTGATTTAAAGATTGGAAAGAGGCTCAAAGGTTGATCCTTGATGGGGTTGGAAAAGACCCTGATGCTGGGAAAGATTGAGGGCAGTAGGCAAAGGGGGCGACAGAGGATGAGATGGTTGGATACCATCATCAACTCAATGGACATGAGTTTGAGCAAACTCTGAAAGACAGCGAAGGACAGGGAAGACCGGTGTGCTGCAGTTCACAGGGTTGCAAAGAATCAGACATGACTGAGCAACAACAAAAACTGGCTACTATGATTAGAAGAAAGAGGAAAGTTAGTGGTATTAAGGGAGATATTTCAGAGTTTATGACTTGAAACGGTAATGATATCCTTGGTGTGGCTATACATCTTAGTTCCTAAAGTGGCATAGGGTAAATTGATGTAAGGATGTGGGGATGTATAAACATACATCTTCATACATGTAAATAGTGGGACCTACCCTGCCAATTTGGGCTACGTATATAATTACACTTTTTGATCTTGTTTCAATTAATTTCTATAGCCTACAATGCCCTACTAGTAGTAGGTGCACAATCTCTCGCTAGACCTTTCCACCACCTCATATTAGGCAAAGATCCCATCAGCTTACCCATCAGAGGGCAACAATTCTTTGACTGACAAACTGAGACAGAGGTGGGATCTTAACTGGCTTACCACTGCTGTTATTTCTTCCAGTCATGTAGAGGAACTTTTGGAGACATCCTTCACAATCAGTAGGTAATGTTTGTTAACATTACTGGCATAATATGGTCTTATGATCCCAAGTCATGTTTTATTTTAACTTCCATGTAAGTTCCACTTAAGTTCTGTCACTGTTCCTCTGGGAAGTGGTTTAGAAGAGACAGCATTAGCAGTAAACTGGGCTAAAATCTATTCCAATCAACAAACTTGTAGGTTGTTTCTTTAATTGAAGGTAAACCACCTGTCTAGTTTCTTCTGCTCATTAACAAAAATTTTGTATCAGAGACTCACTCATTGTAATTTCATGCTTAGTACCTTGGCCAGTATGTCCCCAGAGCCATTATGCAAATAGGTTATTTCTCTAACCCTGAGCTCTTCACAGAGGTGGGTTTTGCTAAATCACATACGGGAAAAAATCTTGTTACACCCTAATCCCAGGACTATGAGTTTCTTCTTGCCCCATATTTGCATAACTAAAAGAGTAACACAAATGACCCAGACCAGAATAAAGAAGACCTGCACCAGAATGACCTTCCACTTCTGCAAATTCAAAGAGCAGCTGGCAGCCTCTCTGGGCAATAGAGAAATTAAAAAAAAAAAATTTAACACAGTGAAAAATGCACTTTCTGGTGTACATGTATGTATGTGTGTGTATATATATATGTGTGTGTCTGTGTGTTTATGAGAGTGTGCATTTGTGTGTATGTCTATCATATGGACATATATGTTATATGCAAACATATTATGTATGTTCTGTTATATATGTAGATAAATACATATAGATGTATTTAGATACAGATATATATTGATAAAAATAACTTGAAATATATATATTTTAACAATTTGATTAAGTAACTCAAATAGTACTTAAAAGTTTATGTTGGAAAAAAATGCAGTACCTTTATACACATCTTTCTAATTCCCAGCTCTGTTCTTTCAGCTCTTAATGTGAATTTTTGCTTCTGTATTAGTGAATAATAAACTTAAAATTAATTTTTGATTTATCAATTTTAAAAATAATCTATTAATTTTATCTTTTCATAGTTAACACCATTTTATTCTATTTTTCCTTCTTTTATCCTTCTTACTACAATTTGGCATTCTCTAAAGTCAACGTTTACATGTTTGTGGCAATGTAAGAGCTGTACATTCCCAAATGGAGAATTATATTCTTTTCAGAACTTTTAATTTTTATTGGATTAATAATGTCATTTTACAACTTTGCATAGCTTTCCGTGTATCTGATTTTTAAAAATGCTCCACTAGATGTTTCAAATGACCAACATAACTTGTGAAAGCACAAGCACATTGGCTAATCAGTCAGCTATATTTTTGTCTCCTAACTCTCTCATTGCTACCTCAGCTAACCTAGCCACATTGCTTTCTAAATTCAAGCCAGAATTCTTATCTTGATAGCTTCCTTTCTCTTTGCTCTGTGTTTGCTTTTCTGTTCCTTGAAACTGGTGTCTTCCTCTGTGTTTAATTCTCATTTTCCTAATTCTTCTTCATTTTCTTAATTCTCATTTTCTATAGTACTCGCTAAGACAAAGAGACAACTTGTATTTTTTAAATGTCTTAATTCAACCATTGCATTTAATTAATGATGTAACTAAATTTAAATTCTGAGTTAAAATGCTTTTCTATCATAATTTTGAAGCTATTTCTTTGTAGTAAACTAGCAATAATGTTACATTTGAGAAATCTGATGCCATTTTTCTTTTCTTTTCTTTTTTTTCCTTTTCTATGCCTGTGACCTCTGGCTTTCTCCCCACCTCTCTTCTTCTTTCTCTCTCTCTTTCTCTCACTCAGAGTATCTCTTATTTTAATCTCTCCTTTGCTTTCTCCTCCACTTCCTCCACCTCTGAATGTTTTATGTATATTCTCTCATTTTTATTACCAAAAACTTACAAACATGTATGAAAATAGAAAGAATAATATAATAAGCCCTTATATCCTTCCATAACCTTCTCCCAGCTTCACCAATTGTCAGCACAAAGTCAGTTTTCATCCTTCCATATTTCCCTCAATACTGTATATCTACCATCTACGCTGATTTATTTTTGAGCAAAATATTTTCTTTATCATTTCACTCACTAGTGTATATTTCTAAAGTACAAGAAGTCTTTTTCCCTTTTTGCTTTTCTGGAAAGAAGATAGAAGAAGTCTGAAGATCCAACAATTTAGTATTTACACATTCAGTTAATCCCTTTAATAAGATCAGAATGTATTTTGCTTTTATGTAAATTAAACCTGAAGGAAGGTAGGGCGAGGCACAGCTGGAATCTTCAAAAATCTTCAGGGACCCAAGACTCAGTCAGTGTCATTTCCTGTCCCTTCCACCCAGCCTAGAGGTTCAGGCAGTTTCTGTAAGAGCTGACTGCTTCCTGTGCCTCTCTGCATTTTTCTTAGGCACAGGACTTATCCCCACGGTCCAGGATGGTTGGTACAAAACCTAAATTCATGCTTTGTTCCAAGTTGGAGGATGGAGAGGAAGGAAGAAGAGTATAACATTTCCCTTTTGAAGACACTTCTCAGAAATACAGCAAACATTTCTGTTACGTTTCATAAACTAAACATAATGAGTTAACCAGAACAAACTTCAAGAGAAGCTGGGAATCAGACAAAGAATCTGCCTGCCAGTGAAGGAGATGCAAGGGATCCAGGTTCAATCCCTGGGTTGGGAACATCACCTAGAGTAGGAAATGGCAACCCACTCAGTGTTCTTGCTGGGAAAATTTCATGGACAGAGGAGCCCAGTGGGCTACAGTCCATGGGGTCACAGAGTAGGACACAACTGAGCACGCCACATCGCACCATGCCAGAAACATAAATACACAGATGATAGATAGACACACAGATACAGAAGGTGGATAAGCACATAGGCACCTTGATATATAGAGATATACCTACATATTTATATGTACTATGCCTAGGTTTAATATGTATATAGCTCAATGATCAAAAATCCATTAATTGGAATTAAATTCAATGGATTTTTCTGCACGTTTAAAAATTGTATTTTCAACATTTTTTTTAAATAAATCTCTAAATATTAAGATATAAAATCAGCCTACGATAAGCGATTTCCTGTGTGTTCTTTTCTTTCAAAAAGGTATTACAATACCAGATGCATACCTATAAAATGCCTCGAGTCTGAAGGTTGTTAATTAAATCTACTTCCTCCTTTGCCTACATTCTCACTATTTATGCTAACTGGTACCAACTGTCTATTGAGATAATAATGTTAGTTGAATGTTTATGGTAATATTTTGAATATACAAATTAAATACATATTTTAATAGGACATTTTGGGATTGTCCTCAATGTGTGAAAGATGTTAATCAACACTGATAAAATCTCAGTGTCTTTGCTCAAGCTTTTATGGATCCTGACTCAAAACTTTGAGAATTTTCAGTTTTAGGGTACTTCACAGGAGACACAAGGGAAGATGTTTGGCCCACATTCGTCTTTCTAATTTGGCCTTTTAGTCCCAGAGCCTCAAATCACTGAACATAACTTGAAATTATTCATGATCACTCAAGAATGCTTGGTAACAATTGCACAGCAATTGGAAATAGGATAGTTCTTTAAAGCTAATATCTATCTTTTGGGAAAAAAAGGAGATAGAGAGAGCCGCAATGCAATTTCAGAAGAAAACAAAACTGATGCCTAGCTTCTGGACTCACACTAAGATAAGAATTTCCACGAAAAAATTGACTCTTTTGAATTTAGGGCATTTGAAACATTAAATTTTTATTATGCTTTATTGGATACATCTTATAAATAAGGTCCTGCCAAAGTGGATTCAAGTTTTTTGTATGTTTATTTTTTCTTTTTATTTAATCAGTGTCAACTTTTCACAGATTGATTACAGTTCTCATATTTAATGGTAGATTGTGATGCTAAAAGAAAACAACATGTAAACCCATGGCTGATTCATGTCAATGTATGGCAAAAACTACTACAATATTGTAAAGTAATTAGCCCCCAACTAAAATAAATAAATTTATTAAAAAAAATAAAAATAAAAAAATAAAAGAAAACAACAAGCCAAGGTGATAGAAATCATATGAATTATGTTACAAATAAATATCAGGAGTTAAAGTTCAACTTCTAAAGCTTAAAAAACCCTCCTCATTTTTATCAGCTATAAATTACAATCTCATTTAACATAGAAAAGTTTTCTAAATTTAATATAATTTGTAAAAGTGCTTTAAACTTAAAGCAAGAAATGAAATGCTATACGTTTACTTTTTACAAACTTCTTTTGTATTACCTACCCACTTAACTCCCATTCATGTACAGCCTCTCCTTATGAACATCTCACACCAGAGTGGTGCATTTGTTACAATTGATTAACCTACATTGAAACATTATCATCTCCATATTTTTGCCTTTTCCAGAATGTTATGTACTTGAAATCATACAGTATGTAGCCTTGGCAGATGGGCTTCTTTCAGTTAGTAATATGCATTCAAGTTTTCTTTATGTCTTTCCACGGCTTGATAGCACATTTCTTTTTTATCACTGTCTAGACGTAACACAATTTATCTATCCATTCACCTACTGAAATATATCTGGGTTGCTTCCATGTCTTGAGAATTATGAATAAAGGTGCTATAAACATGCATACATATGCAGTTTCTTGTGTAGACAAATATTTTCAACTCCTTTGGGTAAATACAATGGAGTGTGATTGTGGAATCATTGGATAAGAATATGGTTAGCTTTATAGTAAATTACCACACTGTCTTCCAAAGTGGTTGTACCATTTTGCATTCCCCCAGCAATGAAAGAGTTCCTGTTGTTCCACATCTTCACCAGCATTTAATGTTGTCAGTATTCCACATTTTGGTTATTTGAATATGTGTGTATTTCATTTTTAAAATTTATATTTCTCTGATAAAAAATAATGTGGAATAGTTTTATATGCTTACTTGCCATTTTAAATTTTTCACTGGTGAAGTGTCAGAAAAGGTCTTCAGCTCACTTTTCAGTTGGGTTATGTGTTCCCTTATTATTGAGTGTTAAAGGTTTTTATATTTTGAATAACAGTACTTTATGAGATGTGACAAAATATTTTGTCCTAACCTGTGACTTGTCTTCTCACTCTCCTGATATTTTCATTCACAGAGTAAAAGTGTCTAATTTTAATGAAGTGCAACTAATCAAATATTTCTTTAACAGACCATGCCTTTGCTGTTGTATCTAAGTAAATGCCATACCTAAAGTCTTCCAGTCTTTCTCCTATATTACCTTATATAAGAGTTTTAAATTAAGTGTGTGATTCATTTGGAGTTATTTTTTTGTAAAGGATGTAAGGTCTGCACCTAGATTCATTTTTTATGGATGGCTACTTCTTCCAATGTCATTTTTTTTAAAGATTATTTTTGCCCTATTCTTTTTTTTTTTGCTCCTTTGTCCAAGATCAATGACAGTATTACATAGATCTATTTCTGGGTTCTCTATTCTCTTCCATCGACCTATTTGCCCCTGCCTTTTTTTTTTTTTGCCCATACAATACTGTTTTAATTACTGTAGTTTTCTAATAAGTCTTGAAGCCAGGTAGTTTTATCCTCCAACTATTTTCTTCTCCTTCATTATTGTGTTGGCTATTCTGGGTCTTTCGCATCTCTATATAAACTTTGGAATCAGTTTGCTGATGCCCATAGAATAACTTGCTTAAATTTTAATTAGGTGTTGAATCTATATGAAATTGGGAAGAACTGACATCTTGAAAATATTTGTCTCTCTATCCATGAACATGAAATATCTCTCCATTTATTTAGTTCTTATTTGATTTTATTCACCAGAATTTTATTGTTTTCTCATATAGATCTTATATATATTTTCTTAGATCACACCTAATTATTTTATTTGGTGTGTGCTAAAGTAAATGGCATTTTGCTTTCAAATTCTACTTTTTCACTGTTGATATGACTTTTGTATATTAATTTGTATCCTAAAACCTTGTTATAATCTGCTCATTAGTTCCAGACTGTTTTGCCAATTATTTTGGATATTCTACATAGATGATCAACTCATCTTTGAACAAAGACATTTTTATTTCTTCCTTGACAAACTGTATACCTTTTATTTCCTTTTCTTGTCTTAGTACATTAGCTTAAATTTCCAAATTGATGTTGAAAAGACATGGTGAGAAGGGACATTATTGGCTTGTTCCTGATCTTAGTATGAAAACTCCAATTTCCCACTATTAAGTATGATTTTATACATTTCCTTTTAATATCACATGGCACTATAGTTTATTGTTCACACTTACTATGTTCTTTATAATTCCTGCTTTATCTTCATAAAGATATCTTTTTATCTTTTTTATTGAGAAAGATGCTGCGTGTTTTCTCATACTTAGAATGTGATATGAAGCCATTTATTACTTTTTTAAAAAATAGTCCTCATTTCTCTATGTTGTAGTTCCTTTTTGATCACTGTCAATTTCATTTTAACAATTTCATGGACACTAGTGTATGTGTCTTGTTTATTCTGTAGCCTTCTGAAAGGATTTTTTTTCTTTCATGTGTTCAACAAAATATAATCATGTCTTCAATTGATGGCACTCATAGAACATAATTAAAATACATTACCTCTATATAATTGTCACATAAATACAATAATAATTGATATTATGTAACAGTTATGCTTTCTCAATATCATAAATTGGTCTTATATGTGCTAAGGCAGTTAAGGTTCCAAAAGACAGGTCCTAATCATTTTTCTGTGTCTGATGGAATAATAAAATATTTTGTAGTCTTTGAAATTAAAAAAAAATGGTAAATTACTTGGTAGATCAATGATAAATTACTTGGTAGTTTCAGGAAGTAATTTTAGATGCCCTGGGGCATAAGTTTCATAGTCAAATAAGTTTAGAAAAATACTACGTACTAAATCTTAGAATTGTTCTATCCATTTTTCACAAAGTACATTTGGATAATCAAAAACTCTGAAAACATATAGCAGTATTTTGTAATATATTTTCTTCATATCTTAATAAATATCTCTATGATCCTCATATTGGGAAGGAGCAGAATGCAAAAATAAAGTACACCTATACCGGGACATACCTGATGTTTTCAAAGGTTTGACATAAGCTAGAACTCTGTAACATGGTTTCTAATGCTGTTTATTTAACTAGTAACTAATATTTTGCTGCTTGGCCTTCATGACAAAAGAGTATAATATAACAATTCTATTAAGGGATATAAAATTCAATTCTAATTTAAGCACAATTTTACATTATTGCTGGTGACATCCTACTAATCTAATATGCACTAGTCAAATCAGCACTATTAATACATGTAATTATTTCCTCTCTGCTTTCTCCATCACCACCAACAACAACCAAAGATATCTGAGCAAACTTTAAAAATATGTTTTAATAGTTAAAAAGTGTGAAAAATAAAAGTTTTAATAATTGATCAGATGTGTCTGACTCTTTGCAACTCCATGATTGTAGTCCACCAGGCTCCTCTGTCCATAGTATTTCCCAGGCAAATATCCTGGAGTGGAAGCCTTTCCTGTCTCCAGGGGGTCTTCTCAACCCAGGGATTAAACCCGGGTCTTCTACATTGCAGGTGAATTCTTTACCATCTGATCTACCAGGAAAGCCCTCAACTGCAACTATAAAAAGGACATACATTGAAAAAAAAAAAGAGGACCTAAAAAAATTAAAATGGAGAAATGGTGATGAGCAGAATATGTGTCCTTCTACACTGAGGAGCTGACTGTGGCTCAGATCATGAACTCCTTATTGCAAAATTCAGACTTAAACTGAAGAAAGTAGGGAAAACCACTAGACTATTCAGGAATGACCTAAATCAAATCCCTTATGATTATACAGTGGAAATGACAAATAGATTCAAGAGATTAGATTTGATAGATAGAGTGCCTGAAGAACTATGGATAGAGATTCGTGACACTGTACAGGAGTCAGTGATCAAGACCATCCCCAAGAAAAAGAAATGAAAAAAGGCAAAATGGTTGTCTGAAGAGGCTTTACAAATAGCTGAGAAAAGAAGAGAAGCTAAAGGCAAAGGAGAAAAGAAAACATATATCTATCTGAATTCAGAGTTCCAAAGAATAGCAGTAAGAAATAAGAAAGCCTTCCTCACTGATCGATGCAAAGAAATAGAGGAAAGCAATACAATGGGGAAGACTAGAGATCTCTTCAAATAATTAGAGATACCAAGGGAATATTTCATGCAAAGATGGGCAAAATAAAGGAAAGAAATGGTATGGACCTAACAAAAGCAGAAGGTATTAAGAAGAGGTGGCAAGAATACACAGAAGAACTATATGATACAGAAAACCACAATGGTGTGATCACTCACCTAGAGCCAGACATCCTGGAATGCGAAGTCAAGTGGGTCTTAGGGAGCATCACTATGAGCAAAGCTAGTAGAGGTGGTAGAATTCCAGTTGAGCTATTGCAAATCCTAAAAGATGATGCTGTGAAAGTGCCGTACTTAATATGCCAGCAAATTTGGAAAACTCAGCAGTGGCCACAGGACTGGAAATGGTCAGAGTTCATTCCACAACCAAAGAAAGGCAACACCAAAGAATGTTCAAACTACCACACAATTGCACTCATGTCACACGCTAGCAAATTAATGCTCAAATGTCTCCAAGCAATGCTTCAACAGTACGTGAACCATGAACTTCCAGGTGTTCAACTGGATTTATAAAAGGCAGAATAAAAAGAGATCAAATTGCCAACATTCGTTGGATCATAGAAAAAGCAAGAGAGTTCCAGGAAAACATCTACTTCTGCTTCGTTGACTATGCCAAAGCCTTTGACAGCGTGGATCACAACAAACTGTGGAAAATTCTGAAAGAGATGGGAATACCAGCCAACCTTACCTGCCTCCTGAGAAACCTGTATGCAGGTAAAGAAACAACATTTAGAACCAGACGTGGAAAAACACACTGGTTCCAAAATGGGAAAGGAGTACGTCAAGGCTATATATTGTCACCTCGCTTATTTAGCTTAAATGCAGAGTAAGTACATATGAGAAATGCTGGGCTTGAAGCACGAGCTGGAGTCAAGTTTGCTGGGTGAAATATCAATAACCTCAGATACGCCGATGGCTGAAAGCAAAGAGGAACTAAAGAGCCTCTTGATGAAAGTGAAAGAAGAGAGTGAAAAAGCTGGTTTAAAACTCAAAATTCAAAAAATGAAGATCATGGCATCCAGCCTCATCAGTTCATGGCAAATAGATGAGGAAACAATGGAAACGGTGACAGACTTTGTTTTCTTGCACTCCAAAATCACTGCAGATGGTAATTGCAGCCATGAAATTAAAAGACACTTGCTCCTTGCAAGAAAACCCATGACCGACCTGGACAGCATATTAAAAAGCAGAAACATTACCTTGCCGACAAAGGACCCTCTAGTCAAAGCTATGTTTTTTTCCAGTAGTCATGTATGGATGTGAGAGTTGGGCTATGAAGAAAGCTGAGCACCAAAGAATTGATGCTTTTGAACTGTGGTGTTGGAGAAGACTCTTGAGAGTCCCTTAGACTGCAAGGAGATCAAAGCTGTCAATCCTAAAGGAAATCAGTCCTGAATATTCATTGGAAGGACTGATGCTGAAGCTCCAACACTTTGGCCACCTGATGCGAAGAACTGTCTCATTGTAAAAGACCCTGATGCTGTGAAAGATTATAGGCAGGAGTAGAAGGGGATGACGGAGAATGAGATGGTTGGATGGTATCACTGACTCAATGGACATGAATTTGAGCAAGTTCTGGGAGTTGCTGATGGACAGGGAAGCCTGCGGTGCTGCAGTCCATGGGCTCTCAAAGAGTCTGAGTGACTGAACTGAGCACTTAGGAACTTCAAGACATATGATTGACTCTGATATTACAAAGAGAAAGATACAGAGAAAGATGCATAGAGAAAGACAGAAAATCTCTCTCTACCATTCTACATTTTAAAAAGCAAGAAATTTCATTTGTCCTAGTCTGTTGTCTCTGTCAGCAGCTTAGCATAATAAAGAATTCTCCATATTTATTCTGCTTAACAACCTGAAAACTTAAAAATAATTTATTTTCTTATAATTCAATTAAAATTCAAAGCTTACAGCTTACCTGAGTGGTAAGACTGATAATAATTTCCCCATCTATTTCTTTGAATGATGAACTAGCACCACAGAAATGGATTTTGAATTAGCATTAGCAGTTCGCAAGAGGAAATATTTTAAGATAAATAAAATGATTCTAGTTATTTTTCTTACTTACATGTTCAATTCTTTAACTTAGATTAAGAAACTGGTCTTTTTAAGGATATGTAAATAGTATTCCCTTGCTTGGATATATTGTCTAAATCTTTACTCTGTGTGCACATAGCCATTAGGCAAGTTTTGTCCTTTTATTCTCCTCCTTATAATGATTTTGTACAAATTCAAGAAATAAATGCTAAAAATGTGAATTATAGCCAATATTTTTAGCAGTGTAGGTCAAAATATAAGTTCAAGTTAAAAGTTGCTTTAAAATGCCAACTGGCAGTTTTCATAAGGAATTCAGTTTTTAAAAATTATTGATTAGATAATGCATACTCTTGATTAATAAACTGCATGCTAAATAGGTAACCTATATTTCTCCCTTTAATCATGATTGATTATCTAAGTATATATAAATTTTCTTTTCTTTTTAAATAAAGCAAAAATAAAGGCTCTTGGACGTCCCTGGAGGTCCAGGGGTCAAACTTTCATTGCAGGGCTGCAGGGGTTCAATCTCTAGTCAGGATACTAATATCCCGCACGCCAAGAGAAAGTGAAGGCTATTTGCAGATGGTGACTGCAGCCATGAAACTAAAAGACACTTTCCCCTTGGAAAGGAAGCCAAGACAAACCTATACAGTGTATTAAAAAGCAGAGACATCAATTTGCCAACAGAGGTGTGTATAGTCAAAGCTATGGTTTTTCCAATAGTCCTTTATGGGTGTGAGATTTGAACCATAAAGAAGGCTGAGCACCAAAGAATTGATGCCTTCGAATTGTGGGGTTGGAGAAGACTCTTGAGAGTCCCTTGGACTGCAAGGAGATCAAACCTTTTTCCTTTGGCTGATTTTATTCTGTATCCTTTCTTTATAATATACAATAAGCAAGAGTAAATATATTTGAATGAGTTCTGGGATTCCTAGGAAATTATCACAACTAAAGGTATTTTGGGGAACCTCCCATACTTGTAGTTTGTGTCACAAGAGAGACTGGTCTTATGTGGACTGTTCCTGCTAACTGTACACTGGCCAAAATTCTCACATTTAAAACTGACATTTAAGGAAATGTATAGTTGAATAGGCTAGAGTATGTTGCATTAATAATCAGTGCAGATTCTCAGTGGCTTACAACGTACAAAGTTAGTTCTCATTCAGGCTAATGCTCAAAGGTCTACTCAAGGATATAGTCTTTAGGTACCCAACATGACAAAATCTCATCATCTTGAACAACACCATTTGGATCACTAGTCATCCATTATAATAGAACATGTTAAAAAAAATTGCTCAGCATCAACAGTCAACAGGTGCTATAAGATATATATTTGTTGTTGTTTTTGTTTAGTTGCTAAGTTGTGTCCTACTCTTTTGTGACCCCGGGACTGCAGCCCTCGGGGCTCCTCTGTCCCTGGGATTTCCCAGGCAATAATACTGGAGTGGGTTTCTATTTCCTTCTCCAGAGGATCTTCCCAACCCAGACTCAAACCTGCATCTCGTACTTGGACGGTGGGTTCTTTACCACTGAGCCACCTGAGACTGAAACCAAAATGTTTTTCTTTACCTATTTTATTTTACCAGAGATATCTAAGACAAATTTTTCTTACCAACTATCACTACAAAATAGTTGTGCAGTGCAAGATATAGAAGCTAAAAATGAAAACTCCCAAAGTATAATGACAAGAGCATTTACACTGAATTTGGGCATTCCAAGAAAACCCACTGCAAAGTACCCAAGGAGATATTCTGGGACATTTTGGAAGAGAAAATGGAATCTTGGCAGCAGTAATGATTGGGATCATCAGAAGAGAATGGGGTTGGGTTAGAAATAAGTATACAAAAAACAAGCATGCATTGTGCTGGTTTTCTGGGTTATTATCGATTCCTTGTTTTTCTCCGTTTCTGAAGTGAATACCTGTAAATCATTATTGTAACACCACATTGTTTCATGTATTCTGATAATCAGCCCCAGGGCACAAATGATGAGCTTTGGGGAAAGGTGCAAAGTCTCACTCATGAAAGCCTGTTAAAACTGGCCTGAAACTGGAGAGGTCTAGTAAACTTACATGTTTTGATTATTCCTTTTCAGGTCAGTTCAGTTCAGTTGCTCAGTAGTGTCCGACTCTTTGGGACCCCACGAATCGCAGCATGTCAGGCCTCCCTGTACATCACCAACTCCCGGAGTTTACCCAAACCCATGTCCATTGAGTCGGTGATGCCATCCAACCATCTTGTCCTCTGTCGTCCCCTTCTCCTCCCACCCCCAATCCTTTCCAGCGTTAGGGTCTTTTCCAATGAGTCAACCCTTTGCATGAGGTGGCCAAAGTATTGGAGTTTCAGCCTCAACATCAGTCCTTCCAATGAACACCCAGGATTGATATCCTTTAGGATGGACTGGTTGGATCTCCTTGCAGTCCAAGGGACTCTCAAGAGTCTTCTCCAACATCACAGTTCAAAAGCATCAATTCTGTGGCACTCAGCTTTCTTCACCATCCAACTCTCACATCCATGCATGACCACTGGAAAAACCATAGCCTTGACTAGACGGACTTTTGTTGGCAAAGCAATGTCTCTGCTTTTAAATATGCTATCTAGGTTGGTCATAACTTTCCTTCCAAGGAGTTAGTATCTTTTAATTTCATGGCTGCAATCACCATCAGCAGTGATTTTGAAGCCCAAAAAAATAAAGTCTGACACTGTTTCCACTGTTTCCCCATCTATTTCCCATGAAGTGATGTGACCAGATGCCATGATCTTAGTTTTCTGGACGTTGAGCTTTAAGCCAACTTTTTCACTCTCCTCTTTCACCTTCATCAAGAGGCTCTTAGTTCTTCTTCACTTTCTGCCATAAGGGTGGTGTCATCTGTATATCTGAGGTTATTGATATTTCTCCCGGCAATCTTGATTTCAGCTTGTGTTTCTTCCAGCCCAGCATTTCTCATGATGTACTCTGCATATAAGTTAAATAAGCAGGGTGACAATATACAGCCTTGACGTACTCTTTTTCCTATTTGGAACCAGTCTGTTGTTCCATGTCCAGTTCTAACTGTTGCTTCCTGACCTGCATACAGGTTTCTCAAGAGGCAGGTCAGGTGGTCTGGTATTCCCATCTCTTTCAGAATTTTCCACAGTTTATTGTGATCCACACAGTCAAAGGCTTTGGCATAGTCAATAAAGCAGAAATAGATGTTTTTCTGGAATTCTTTTGCTTTTTCAATGATCCATTGGATGTTGGCAATTGGATCTCTGGTTCCTCTGTCTTTTCTAAAACCAGCTTGAACATCTGGAAGTTCCCGGTTCACGTATTGCTGAAGCCTGGCTTGGAGAATTTTGAGCATTACTTTACTAGCGTGTGAGATGAGTGCAATTGTGTGGTAGTTTGAGCATTCTTTGGCATTGCCTTTCTTTGGGATTGGAATGAAAACTGACCTTTTCCAGCCCTGTAGCCACTGTTGAGTTTTCCAGATTTGCTGGCACATTGAGTGCAGCACTTTCACAGCACGACCTTTCAGGATTTGAAATAGCTCAACTGGAATTCCATCACCTCCACTAGCTTTGTTCGTAGTGATGCTTTCTAAGGCCCATTTGACTTCACATTCCAGGATGTCTGGCTCTAGGTGAGTGATCACACCATCCTGACTCTCTGGGTCATGAAGATCTTTTTTGTACAGTTCTTCTGTGTATTCTTGCCACCTTTTCTTAATATCTTCTGCTTCTGTTAGGTCCATACCATTTCTGTCCTTTATCAAGCCCATCTTTGCATGAAATGTTCCCTTGGTACCTCTAATTTTCTTTACATTATTCTGTGTTGCCTTCATCCTGAATGGTAGGGGTGGGGTAAGTGCAATAAAGATTGTGGGAGTATTTGACAAATGTCTGCTTTTGCTGTTGGACTGTGAGTATTGTGAGGGCAAAACAATGTATAAATTGTTTACCATTTTACCTCTAATGTCTACTGAATATTGGTCATGATGTTAATGCTCAATTAATATTTTATGACTCAATAATTTAAAAATGAATGTTTACATAAAGTTTTAAAATTTAGGTGGGGGTGAATAAATGGCACATGTTTCAGATTAGGTGAATTTTACATTTTTAAAAAGTAGATTATAGAAAGGTGCTCTCAAATAAACTCAGATTTATTGAAACTTTCAAATAAAAGAAACTGCATTTAAACTTGCATGCTTATATAATGTGATCCCTGCAAAATATAAAAAAACATGAAATATTGACTTTCAGATTCATGTTTTTACCAATTAAAGAGATTCATCGGCATATTACAATGTTTAATTATGCATTTGAATAGTTCATTGGGGAGCAAATTATAATGTTTTCTAATGTAATTGTCTGAAGTATAAAAATTTGAATTGTTAGGTAGGCTATTTTATGAAAGGTTCTTCAGAAAGCTTTCACCCAAAACAATTTTCTTAGAAAGTGTCTATCAAAAATAATTTTCTACCTTTCATAAGGCTTGCATCTCACTTTTAATGCTCTTTGATACATGGAAGACTAGATAAATAAGCATAAGTGAAATACACATATCCCCAATGTAATTTTAGCAATTAGCTTAAAGCTCTTCCACTACCAATTTTTATGAGCAATTCTTGCAAGTAATAATATCTACTGATTTAAGCTTTCACACCTTTCCTTTTCCCTGCCAATCTCACTAACAAGCAGAGAGTAAAAATACTAACAAGGCTATAACCGTCTGAAAGGTGGACTGCGGGATGAAGAAGAAGGGGAAGCAAAAATCCTGAATAATTGACAACCTGCATAATCAGCCCCCAACATAATTACAATCTCACTATATTCTACTGTAATTTATAAAAGAGTCACATTATTATGAATAGAGTTGGTTTAGGTATAAAAATGAATATTGGCCTGTTACAATTGCAATAGTTTTGTGTTTGCAAGAGCAATTTTTTCTGTATCATTTGAATATTAATTTTTTCTCCCCAAAGAATTAGTGTCCACTGGACTGTTGTATGAAAGTTAAGCTAAGGTAATCTGTAATTCTTTTCTTGCATTTAACAAGAAGCAAATGAAAGATATTTAACAATCTTGCTATTTTGGCAGAAAGTCAAAACAAACATATGTAACAGTTTTCAAGAGAAATATCAAGCAGGCAGTGCCAAATCAAGGCATTATATTTAGTTTGCTGTAAATAATATGGTGTTTGCACATACTCCGTTCTGAGATCGGTCCTGTGTACCTTCTAAAATTAGTAGAATACAGGACAACACCTTTTTTGGAATTCAGTGGTAACATTTTCTCATTGAAAATCATGGTCAAGACAAATGTAGATAAAGAACCTAGCCTTTCATATTAGAGCTCACTGAAGACAAGGAGGCATGAATAAAAGTACTTAAATTATTGAGAAAATTTATCCATGATATAAATATGTTAAAATTACAGTGCCTTAAAACTATTCTGTTCTTATGCTTATCCAAAATATCTTCTGTGCTATATTTGTGGCAAAGAACATTGTATATATAAAATGAAAGACCCATTTGTTCAACAGGAGAATCTGCTACAAAAAAAAAAAAAAACAGAATAGAATAGAATTATCAGAATTTCTTTCTTCTGCCAATGAGATTTTAATTTATCAAATGTTTGGGTATTTATTTTATACATGAATAGAGGTGAACTTTTAGGTTTTGGAGGAGTCCATACATGCAGATTTTTTCTAATCATTTTGTATTCACTCTCATGGAAATTCCTCAGATTAATGCAATGATTTAAGACTGGAGTACACTGAAAACAAACTAAGGAAAGACAACCAAATAAAGGGCTTAAAGTTGAATCTGCAGGAATTATTTCACAGACCGGCCAGATGGATGCACAACATCCATCCAAAATTAATTCAATTGTAGAGATAACGCAAAACTCATTGGAGAAAAAATAATGACAAAATTGAAAATTTTATGGTGATGATTTCTTCACTCTGCTAGCAGTCTCTTGCACTGAATGAAAGTCATTTTAAAAATATTACTAGTAATAGTGCATCACCCCTAATAGTGCATCAGCCCCCAACCCCTGCCCTCCTCTGCCACACACACGACATGTATATTGTGCTACTTTTTAAAATGAAAATGGCCAACCAAGCACATTGAGAGCAAAATTGTTATGGTAGAAAGTTGTCATTGTTAGTTGCCCAGCATCGGAATTATCTTGCCAGTGTAACAATATGTTAAAGTGGAAATTTCGGTAGGAAGGATAAGATATTAGATAAAATAGGAGAGCTTCAAAGGACATGCCAAGGACACTGATTGAAAGCTTGTAAGCTTTGCAATTTCATTGAGGATAGTAAAGAAAAAAAAATTTAAATTTTGTGAGCCTGAATTCCCTTTCACAAAGGGAAAAAGATGAATGTGCCTATTATCACCTCAAATCTAATCTAATTTAGCTGAGAGTGAGACTGCTCAGCTAGCCAAATATGACTCTCTTAGAGTACTGAAAGTTACAGAGGATCTAATATATAATTTCTTTCAGTAAAAGTCAGAGACAAAAGATGAGCCATCTACCACTGATTGACAAACCAAAAAGAAGTAGTTGCTTTTGGGTAGCCTGAATTCCCATGGTTTATTGGGGAAAAAAAAAAAATTTATGAGGGCTTCTGATGGACCAGTTGTTGGCTACGTGAGGGATGTGTAGGTCCTGCCCACTCAGAGAGGTAAACAGAATATAACACAGAGAACCTGGAAGTGTCAGCAAATTTCTCAAGGATTTGGAAGGAGTCAAAGAATAAAGTATTATCTTCATTAAGGGAAATAAATGTTAAAAAAAAAAAGAAAAAGAGAAAATTCCCAGTGAAAGAATAATCTTCCTTCCTAGCTGGCTAATGTGTCTTATGACTCCTAACAGGTTGGAATGATGGAGAGATATGTGACACAAGGAAGTTCTTATTGGACTAATAATGATTTAAATTTCCAATTCCTTAGAACTATATGAACATCTTTTAAAAAGCAAAGACTGCACATCATTTGGGGCTTCCCTTGTGTCTCAGCTGGTAAATAATCCACTTGCAGTGCGGGAGACCTGGGCTCCATCCCTGGGTTGGGAAGATCATTTTAAAACTTGAAGAAATTAAAGGCAACTCATATATCTAAATTTTCAGATAAGTCACAAATTGAAAACTAGGTACACTCTATGTTTTTTTTAAAAAAAACAAACTTGTATGTTTCAACAGCAGGAATGAGATAGACTTGAGTTTTGAAAATAAAAACAAAAACACTTTAGAATGCTCTCTGTAGGCTGGAAAAAAGACTTCCTGACTTCAACAGGAATATGACTATAGGTAGTAGAGAGTTATCAATTTCTAGACTTGAGTCAAGTTAAATAGCAGGAATATCTTAAATGATGCCTTCACATAATGATTCTTTTCATGTCTGCTTTGTTTCCAATTTCAAAGCCTGTTTTTCCAGCCTTCTTATTTGTGACCTACACTTACAGTGTTTTTTTTCTCCTGATGTGTGCCAATATTGACTCTTTTGCTTACACGTGAGAACCCTTAATACTACTGTGATTAAATTGTAAATAATTTTATCATGATTTTATAAAAAGAATAATAAGGGGAAAATAAGAGATACTCAGGGAGTCCACACAAAATATATTTAAATATTTGAATGATTGGAATTTGGAAGAGAGCTCAGACTTCTTCTATAAGGAAGTCAGTAAGTGACTGGAAGATACTGTAAAGGAAATTGTAGTTAATTGTTTGTATAAACTTTATGATAATTTCAAATATATGCATTTATTAATTCAATAAATATATTTAGTAACCACACTGCTGGTTGCTAAGACAACAAATCTCTTTAAAAAAATCTCAAGATCTTTCAAAGGAGACATGCTTATAAAAATATGAATATATGCAAAGTATCAGGTAACAAGAAGTCCTGGGAAGGAATAGGTGAAGGAGTACATAATTTCTGTGCACATCTGGAAAATTTTGATTTAAGAGATGATATTTGCACTGAATGTTAAAAAATGTTTTCAAAGTGGTCAATATGGATGGTAAAGTTATATAAGCAAAGTTAAATTCTAGAGGCTAAAGCACTTTGTTAAGTAGAAGAAATATACAATATTTAATAGGCAAAACCAATTTACTTGAATCATTGGTCACCTTGTGAAGATGGGATTATCTTATATTGGACATATTGTTTTGTCCTTTACAATTTTTTTTGAAGAGGCAATTTATCCTCTTCCTGCAAGAAAATTTAGCAGTGCGTGCCTTTGTTAGTTTAAGTTTCCAACTTAGTAATCAGTAATATTTAGCAATTTTAGCGATTAAAAATTCAAACAAATTAATGTTAATATACATCTATTTTCTACTTAGGGGCTGTTGCAGGTGATAATGTGGGCAAGTGAGGAGAAAAGTCTTCATTCTTACCTCAGTTTTTTTATCTACTGTTTCCCCCATCATGACCAGACTGATTCATCTGAAAGGAACATACTGAACAGCAGGTAAATGGGAGAAGGTAAAGATGACCTGGCAGGTGTTTTAAGCCAACACTTATATTTGTGGATTACTTCATGGTTATCCATGAAGGGATCTATGGAGCCCTATTTCAATAACTGGTAATCTTTAATTTGCAGTTCTTATAGCCTTGGTGGATGTACTCTACTCTAATGGTAGATATCTTGATCCTTTGCTGCTGGAATTTGGAAATATCCACCTACAGTTTCTCTACAGAAGCTTGTTTACTCCTCTAAGAGATCCCAAGCTTCTCATTGCCTCAGCTCTCTTCCTGGTTTGACCCAGATCCCTGGGAAACTCATGCACCCATTTTGCCTGAAGAAAATGTAGGTGTGCAGGTCAATTTCAACGCAACAAAGATTCTTCTATATGGGGCCACCTAGGTAACTCAGCAGCCATCCCTTATCTTCCAGATTATCAATAATAATTTTGGTGGCATAACAAGACTGCCCTCAGTGGTTTCTCAACTGTTCAGTGTTATCAAGTCTCAACAAACCCTCATTAACTGGGTGCTCAGATTCCCTGAGGGGTTCTAGTATTATGATTGCTTTGTAAGGTAAACCTGAAATTTTTTAAGATTTCAAGAGGACTACTTTTCCCCCTAGTTTTAGTTTTTGCAATAAGACATCTACTGTCATAAATTCTGGAGGATTCCCAAATCAATATAATGGGTAAGAAAGGATTAGGTTAAGTAGCTGAACTTTCGGGAGTTTCAGGTTAAGCTGGCTCTAGTTTGGTCTAAATCACACTGAATTGGTTTTAAAGTTTGTTGACACTGATGCTGAGGATGTGTTTGATTTATACGGAGGTTATTTTGCTTTATTTGATTCACAGGTATAAGCCAAAACCTTAACCCAATGATTTGGCCTTACAAATGCCAACAGAGTACAGCAGATACTTCACCATAACTAGGAAAAGCCAAATCACACATACCAAAATTCTAGCTTTACTTATCAACAATAGTATTCATAAGTGTCATTCTCCTACCTTGCAATTCTGATTCTGGCAAGACTGTGACTGTACCAATCATTCAGGACATGGACTCTTTCAGATATTGTGATTTGCAAGCCAGAGGGTCATGGGAACAGATGGGAAATGAGAGAATTCACCTCAAATTACCGGATTGAAAACAAATTCTGTATAAATGACAAAAAATCCAATACAGCTAGAACTCCTGTCCCCTACAACAAGGTGTATCTTCCACAGTACAGTTTTGAAGCTGAAAATAAGTCCCATATATTAAATTTCTAAGATAAAGATTTTAAGAACAATTGATAGAAGGTTAGTACCCTCTTGAGAAATAGGCTGGAGTCCTATCAGAGATTAGAACTCATTCTTGAAAATTGGAGCTAATGAAAGATTTTCTAGATGTTTAGTATGCCCAGATCTGTTGTCCCTAGTTATTTCCCAGATATGCTTCCTGTAAAAGCCCTGGCCAATTATTTCTAATAAGTTTGATGCCCTTGGAAATAGTAATTGATATTAATTATTCAATAGAACCACTAGAAAAATCCTTTAATCTTAGAGCTGCGTATTCGCATTACAAACATCTCTCACATGCTCTGCTCCATCCCCTTTCCTATTCCTCCTCAAAAGATATTCAAGTTTATATGTTCACAGGAAAGAGTATTTGTAATTTTTTTCCTAATAAAAATTTAACTTGAATTATTTCTGTAATCTGTTGACTGGGCCTTTAAAAATTGATGTCCCAGGAGCCTGTGAAACTAAATCAGAAGGCAGCAGACCTCTCTGCCTTTTAGAATTCCAAAGGTTTGGCCCATAGCTCTACGAGGTCAGGAGGTGGGATTAACCTCTCACATTCTAGTAATGATTTTAGAAGGACTCTGAACATTCACAGTGATTAAAAACACCTAACTGACGGGCACTGAAGAAGAATGTGAAAAGTGAATTTCATTTGTTAAACACAGCTCTATCTAATGACGCTAGGCCAAGCTACCTTGCTACAATCAGCTACCTGGTTGGACATCCTATCTCTCTCTCGCTTTCTCTCTCATTTCCCTACTACCAATCATATAGCTATAGAGAGCTTTTTTTTTTTTCTTTTCCTTTTCCCAAACCAGAAGAGTCTTTGATAGTGCATTATCCAACTCCTTTATTTATTTAATTTTTGGCTGGAAGTAAACTCATGTTTCTTGCATTAGCAGGCAGATTATCACTGAGCCACCAGGGACACCCTCAACTCTCATTTTGAGGGGAAAAGTCTGGTGCCCACACTTAGAAAATATGTGGAATTCTACATTTAACTGTCTCAACGACACTGAGCCTTATAAAGGTAAAATCGAGCCTGAATTTTCCAGATTGTAAAGCATGTGGTAGGATAAGATTTCACGTTAGATTTTCATAAATCAGTTTATATAAACACACTTTTATTTTATTTATGCATTCAGTTAAAAGGAAAATATCTCAGACTGTAAGTCTGAACTTTCCTTTTTGAGGATGATACAAATAAAAATGTGCTTACAGTAAAGATCTTTTTTAAAGGTGAATTTTTCTTATTCTAAATTTGGTAATAGGTTTACAGCATTAAAAACAACAACAACAACAATATTGTATTTGACCACCTCTAAAAATTGCTATTGTTTCTAGACGGTAGATCTTGAAGGCAGGGGGAGGCAAAACTAATTATAATATTAAACATACCTGTATGACTCAGCTAAAAATGTCATCTGCTTAAAAAATAAGCATTTTAGCACCTTTCAAAATACACTGTAAAATATTTTAACTAGTCCTTGTTTTACATGACCAGAACTCTTCTCTCAGAGGGTGGATTATTACCATGTTTCCTCATGGTGATGAGGCCATCCATTATCTCTTTCCATCAATATTATCAAAATGAGTATGAATTATGATGAGCATGGAAAATAAAAGCTATTTTCATTTTCTCATCATTCAACATTGTTTTATTCAGTCAACATGGACTTCTCTACTCTGGATTGCTATGGCTTACTGCCCAAGGAGAACATTATATTTTTACTGGAAATGGGATCAGGGTAATGAGGGTATCAAAAGAAAATCACTGTTTTAAAATATTTATTTCTACTCTGTACCACTAGAGAATGTGATTTGGCAGGTCTAGGAAGGTTCTTGAATTGTATAAACTAATTTTTTTGTTTTGTTTAATGTATGGCTGCACGGGGTCTTCACTGCTGTACATGAGCTTTCTCTAGTTGTGGTGAGCAGGGGCTAGTCTTTGTTGTGGTACATGGGCTTCTCATTATGGTGGCTTCTCTTGTTGCCCACCACAAGCTCTAGGCATGTGGGTTTCAGTAGTTGCAGCACATAAGCTCAGTAGTTGTGGTCTCTAGAGTGCAGGCTCGGTAGTGGGCTTAGGTGCATGGGCTTAGTTGCTTCATGGCATGTCGGATCTTTCCAGACCAGGGATCAAACCTGTGTTCCCTGCACTGGCAGGAAATTATTATTCCTTGAATTGCATATTTTTGATAAAAGTTTGGTTTTCTTCATACGTTCCCAACATCACGAATCACTAACAAAAAATCTAACAATGTTAGTGAATTCTAGAAACAGCAATGATAATATGAGTTCATCAATGATTAAAAATTTATTGAATATTTGTCTACTGGCATTTACTTTACTTTACTACTTTACTCCTGGCATTCAAGATGTTACTCCAAATACTGTGCAATGAATTAAGTAATTAATGGTTAAGTAATCATTGCTCCACAGAAATGTTCAGTTCCCAAGATCTTTGTGTTGGTATCACAACTCAGGTGTTGTGATTTTCTGTGTAGCACCTAAATCAGCATTATGGTATTGATGTTAGATAAATTCTATCTAAAGTAGAAAAATGATAATTCAAATTATTTTGATACAAGAAGTCTTTCAAAAATTTATTTAAAAAACCGATAGAATGCCTGAGGAACCGCAGACGGAGGTTTGTGACATTGTATAGGAGGCAGTGATCAAGACCATCCCCAAGAAAAAGAAATGCAAAAAAGGCAAAATAGTTGTCTGAGGAGGTCTTACAAACAGCTGAGAAAAGAAGAGAAGCTAAAGGCAAAGGATAAAAGGAAAAATATACCCATCTGAATGCAGAGTTCCAAAAACACTACAGCCTGCATTAATTTGGGCAAATACTCATTATTAACACTACACCACTGTGTCACAAATATATCCTACCATAAGGATTATCTGGTACCACATGAGTCATGATATATCAGACTCTCTGGGAGAGAGGAAAAAATATCTTTATTTTTAGCTAGCACCCCCCGGTTATTATAACCAGGATATTCAGGGGAAAAAATGAACAAAAGTGTAATTTCCCAATGTTGAAATGACCCAAGTGTCTAACACTATGTATACCACTCTTTGTTTAACTGAAAAAAATATTAAAAAATCAAAAATATATTAAAGATTAGATAAAAGAAGGCGGGAATGATGAGTATACAATTCTGTGTGTATGCTAAGTCGCTTAAGTTGTGTCTGACTCTTTGCAATCCCATGGACTGTAACCCACCAGGATACTCTGTCCATGGGATTCTCCAGGCAAAAACACTGGAGTGAGTTGCCATGCCATCCTCCAGGGGATCTTCCTGCACAATTCTATAAGTATTAAATAAACTACTGTTCCTTAACTTAGTGTATTTAGCCCTTGATTTCCTGATCTATGTTTAGCACATCAAGGAAAGCAAAGGGAAGGGAAGCAGGTCCATGTATGAAGAGACTGTGTTGGCAGTGCACCTTTGAGCTGATATGGGAACTAAGAGATGCAAAATCTTATACCATTTAGTAAGTAGCTTTGGCTTTTGAGTAGTTAACTGTTGAAGAGAATGATAAAGATTAGTTTATGAATTATAAAACTTTGTGTGTATGTAGTTGTGTGCACATTCACTCATATAAAACATATTCTGTAGAAAACATATGCATTTTTTATCAATACAAGTCATTTACCACATGAATTTCCTTTTCTTAAACTGTGTCTACATATGCCTACTAAAAAATCTATAGTCTCTCAGAAATCTGAAAGTTGTTTTTCTTTTTTTCTAATAGGGATATGTTGAGAGTGTGGTAGAGATTGTCTCAATTTGTGTCACAGAATACAATGAGAAGCTATGAGAGATTAAAAAAGAAAAATGTGTGCATGTGTAAACATAGGTGTTTTCAAGAATGTCTCCCCATGTATGAAGTAAGTAGGGAAGGAAACAAACAAACAAAAAAGATAATGAATGAAATAAATTGAGGAAAAAGAGTAGAGACTGATTGTCAGAGGCAGGTTTGTCCCCAGATCATCAAACTTGTGTTGAGGAGATGAGAAATAAGGAGGTTGGACCATGCTAGTGAAATCGGCCCAACATTCCCCTGATCTGTGCCTCGGCATCAGTTCCCAGACATCACAGTGCCTCAGCTCTGGTTTTCTCTCTGATGTGATTCCATGTAAGAGATTCAGCACCTCCCATTCTGTGTCTCTTTTTTCTCACTGTCTGATGGCTCTTGAGCCTGCTATGCTGCCATGGGAACCTGTGGGAGACAGTAGGCGCTCATTACATTTATTCCCTTTCATCTCTTTTTGAAAATGAATTAAGTGTTTTCTGTTTAGGTTGGCATGAAAAACATGTCCTGACTCCAGAGTCCTGAAGTTTGTACATTCAAGATGCCTTAACGTTGGAAAGCAAGAAATATGTGACTGCTAACAGTGTCAACCTTGAAAACCTTACTGGCAGATCTTCGTCATGAACAGATATTTACACAAGTATGACCTATATTAGTAGTCAGTTTCTTCTGTTGATGAGAAATAGCTGAGATTAAAACTAGCAGTCAGTGTATGCATCATGGTGAGTAAGAAGGTTAAGTTCTTAAATCAAACATATGTAGGTTCAAATTTTAGCACCACCACAATATGGTATTTGAGCAAGTTATTTTACCTCTCTAAGTTTTGGTTTCCTAAGACAGTAAAATGGCTTGTCAGAAAGTATGGTCTCAGCTATAGGAAGAGGTTAAATCATGAAGTTTACATAAAATGCTACTACAATGTCTGGCTCAGTAAATATTCAGTAAATAGGTATATTTTTATTTAAAAAAAAATCTCCTCAGAAGAAAATTAATGGGGATTATACCTAAAGAAAGTAATTGTGGTAATTGGTGAGTCAGTGTTTTTTTACTTGGCAAAATTGCACAAACACACCTCTAATTTTAAAAACCAGTTACCTGCAATTTAATATGCTATCCATATATAGTTATGTATAGCTAGTACATATACATAATAGATCAATTTCCAAAAATTCTACAAGGTAGACAAAGATGTTTCTAGAAAATGAGGTGATAAATCTGAGAAGAAATCATTCTTTTTATAAGTTTACAGGTTGAGACCCAAAGAGGTCAAATAAATTGGCATATTTAGAATATAATGAACTTGATTTGAAAAAGAAATTAGTTTGTATACATGAGTATTACTTTGATTTATTCTAGATATCACCAATCTTAGAGTATCCTTTCATCAGAGTCTTTCCATTTCTCACACAGAAAATGAATCTCCTGTTAAAATATGCACTGCACTCTTAAGGTTTTACTTTATATTTGATATAGATGGTAGTTATGCTAGAAAAAAGACTTATATCATTCATAAAGAGAAGTGAACAGAGAAAAGGAGATTCTTTTGCCTTTTAATGCTATTACTATGATATTTCAGTGCTGATACTTACCATATCTAATTAGTAAATTGCACAAATACAACAGGAGTTTGAATAACATGTTATGAATTTTCATTTGTACACATGTGGCTTTTGGAGCGCTGCCATTTCCTGAAATAGGAAGATTGTTCTGAATAGTAAACAGTAAGATTTTCTGTTTTAGCTCCAACTTTAATTTGTATCTGGCTTGAGAAATGTGATCAAATTATCTAATCAAAATCTTTGACACCATCAATGGGCTTTTTAAAAATAAAGACAATATTAAAATGAAGCCTGCGAATTAATCTCGTTATCTGCATCAAATTGAATTGAGGACTGAAATAGCGCTTGTGCCTGGCAAAGTTTAGTTTTCAAAGATGATGTTGACACATACATTTTTCTGTTCCATGGTGGTCTTTGGATTAATTTCAAATCTGATATTTAAAATGAAATAAAATGAAGACTAAGTATCTGATCCCAGGGCAGTCATTTTCAGTTTTATCCATCTCAGTGAGGTAGAATGACTTTGTGTGAGTGTGTGTATGTGTATACTTACCCATATACATAGGTGTGTCATATGTTTTATATTAATATATATTCCTTCATAAAGATATATATGTATATATCTTTATATAGAAATATAATGATATTAAGAAACATTTCTGTAAGAACTTATGTGAGGTAGCTTAAGAGTAAAATCTTTCTAATTACTGTCAACTTGATCTTCAGATTCTAAATGCTTTCCATTTTTACCAAAATGTCAAATTATTTTTGGTATAAAAGAGAAGGCACTACTTGTGAACTGCCAGATTGTATACCTGACTGTTAAACACTGCCAAATTTTAAAAGCAGACAAAACTCAACTTCCCATATTCATGAGAACTATTTATCCCACCGGAAAGATGTGCAGGGTATTAACACCTTGCATTTATAATAACTTACAGTTATCAAAATACTTTCATTATTCCCTTATTCATAGGAAAATCTAGGCAAGTTTTGGTAATATCATTTTACAGGTGAGGAAAATGGGAATTTGTGATGTTTAAAACTTGGCAAAGGTGACATGGCTAATAAAAATGGAAGGAGAAGTTAGGTCACTGAATTTCAGTCTTAGGTTTTCCTTCACTATGCCATCCTGCCCTTTGACATTTATGCCTACAAAGAAACCACTTACTTCTCATCATCCACCCCTTGAGAGAGCCTTGTGTTAACCCAAAATGAACTCATTTTATAAAATCAATAACACTATTAATGCATTGTAGGGTTTTTAGTGAAATGAATTTATAATCATAATAATTAAAGACTATTTTCATCTTAACTCATTTTTTGATGGAAAAACCATCAATGCAATTTATATATATATATATATATATATATATATATGTATATATATATATATATAAGAGTAATCCTTGTACCTAAATCCCTGTAATTTATAGACAATACTTTTTAATCTCAGAGAGGTGGTTTGGGATTTGGGATTAGTAGATGCAAAGTATTATATATAGAATGATAAACAACAAGATCCCACTGTATAGCACAGGGAACTACATTCAACATCCTATAAAGAATCATAAAGGAAAAGAATATGAAAAAGAATGTTTATATGTGTTGAATGAATTCCTTTGTGGTACAACAGAAATTGACACATTATAAATCAACTATACTTCAATAAAACATTTTTTTTAAAAAAGACAATGCTTTAAAAATTACAAGCAAGCTAATAAAACTAAGTTTCTAATACTGTCTGTTTCTTCCGAATTTGGCTTTAAGTACACTATCCTACTTCAAGACAATCTTAAAACAGAATTATAAACATATAGACTGCAAACAAAATGACCACTGTTTATTATTATGATTTTAGCAGGATTATTTATAGTCAAGGATTTATTTATAAAATCTCCATGAGAAGTTATATGGAATTAATAATCAAATAATACAAGTGGTGGTTTGGCTTTTCATTTATTTCAGCTTCTTATTTAAAAACATATTTAGTCAATGTGCTGAACAAAATTAGTTTAGCCAAATTTGATTGACATAAATACTGAAAATTATATTACATGTAAACTTTTTCAGATGAAGTTCTCTGCCTTGGGAAGTCATTCTATTTTCCCTTAGGGTACTGATAGATATATATATATGGCTATTTAATAATATGGCTATATAATAATATATATATATATATATGGCTATTTCAAGAGTTTTGATGCAAATGTATATCTTTTTTAAGCTTCAAATATAATTTTAAAATTGATGCCCGAGAAATAAAGAGCTAATGTCAGCCTGTCAGCAAGAAAGAGATAGAGAGGTATACTGTGAGTGAACTCAGGAGACACTCATGTGAGAAATATATTGTAGGATACGTATATTGTAGGAGCTAACATCAATAACCATATCAGTTCTCTAGGATACTCAGGGCAAAGCAATCAAAATATCTTTCAGCAGTTCAGTGTTTTAATACAAATAAATCTTTTTTTTTCTACAAGAAATAAACTTTCTTTTTTTCCTAAACAAAATGCACATTTATCATAAATTATATTAAATAGTGACATTTTGACTTTGGTAAAAATAACTAAAAATCTTTAATTTGCTGCATGTACAATTTAAATGAAAGAGTTCATCAGAACACTAGTAGAATGACAACTAGGTTTCATTTTCAACATTAAAATTCATTAGGTGACACTCCAGTTAAGAAATCATACAAATAAATAATATTGAAAAAGTTCCCTCTTTCATTCATAATTTAAGTAGTGAAATATGCTCTCTAAGGAAATATAAATTAAATACAGACAAATACTGACTCAGAAGCACTTTACTTTGTGGTTCTCAGATGCATTACAAGGAATTTGAAGTAAATGAAAACTAAAAGGAATGTTTAGAAAATGTTGGCCTGCATAAAAATGATATGCTTCTAACATCTTAGTAGGCCTGTATAACATATATGAACAGATTTTCTGAATAAATTAAAAATACTTTATAAGGTAAAAAGACATATTCAAATTTGAACTTAAAAATCTTGAGTCTAGGTACTTTGTCAAGAAGGTTATCTAAAATCTTATAAATTTATATAACTTATTACTATAAATTTCAGTACTATGATTGTTGAGAACTGTAGTAATAGGATTTACCTTTTCTTTCAATTAACTGGCTAAAGACCTAGACCGGACAGTCTTTTTTTTTTTTTTTCTAGTTTCCTCTTACCTATTGTGACAGCAGTCCAACAGAAACTTGCATCATACTATAAATTTCTACAGAACTTTTTCTGTGCTCGGTACATACTCATAGCCAAATTGAACTTTCATGAGCAATCTTAGTTTGTTTTACTCTTAATTGGCTTTAATGTTTACATGTCCTTTGATAATTAATAGTTTACAGTATAGAATCATTGGGTGGCTTGTATTTTTGCACACTTAACTCTATGGTTTCTATATTCTCTTAATAGGAACTGAAAGTATATGCTGAGAAAGCTTTTGTTGGAGAAATGCAATAGAGTTAATTTTCCACATTCATGGGAAAGTACTGATTTGAGGGGTAGGCAGGTATCTGAAAAAGAACAAAGTAGTCATCCTAAGCTGAAGATGTAAACTACAGCTCTTATCTCAATCTGCCAAAACCATTGTGCCCTATTGCCTTAATAGAACAAAAATATCATTCTGTGATGTGGGTAGGTATTTCTAGCACTGCCACTCACACTGCATTGTACTTATGTCTTCTGAAATATGCAAACGTGATGTACTATAATCACACACAGAATGTTTGGGTGGCATCACTTACGCATATAGGCTGGGTACAATTTACAATGCATTTTAGATTTGTATTCATTTAAAAATAGAATAGCATTGATTTTTGATAACATTTGTAATGGAATGATTCCCTTCCCCAGTAGCTTTTCAGTTAGAACAGGAAAAGTGCTAGATTATGATAACATAGGGAAAGAAAGCTGATGTCTATTCTAGGGAAGAAAATGGGTTCCTAGGCTTATTGAATTGGCCTTGTTGATCTTAAGGAAATAAACAAGCAAAGAAGAACCTCTTTCGATAGAAATGCCACTTAACTTGATTTATAATGTGCAGCATTAATGGAACTGAATCATAAAAATACCATGTGTTAGTGTTGGCCTGCATGTCTCATGGCCTTCATTAGCCTGTAAGGAAGCTCCGTGGAAACTTGAAAATGCTAACAGAAAATGACAGAAATCAGTCATGCTATTCTCTGTTTTTTCTTTAAAATAATAGTAATACTGAAAATAATGATGACGATGATGATTAAAGTTCTGGTGTAGGAGTTAGTTTACACACGAAAAGTGAAGAACACCCAGCTAGACAGAACAGAGATGCCAAGATACAGAAAGCAATGTTTAAAAGAAAGAGCCCTGGCCGTAAATGTGCACAATATTTCACATTATATACATGTCATTTCTGAGTACTGTTGGAACGATGTGGTGTCAAATCTGGATGACGGATTGAGGTGAAAGCTGGGAAGAGAGAGCTTGTGAAAAAACAGCCCTGACTGACTGGGGGCATCCTATCGGACTTATCCTGCAGGCTATAAGGAACCAGTTTCATCACATGAAAGGAGGAGTAGAACAGGGATAATTGTCTACTAATTTAACTAGCTCATTTGATCAGTGTATTATTCAAATTGTATTCAAGTGTAACAATGCCATCTAGCGATGAGACTCTAAACTACCTTCCCGCAGTTTACTTCCCGCAGTAAGGTTAGAAGGCAAGTGTTTGGCTATTCCATAGCACTTTAACTTGCTATTCTATGAAATAATAGAGTACTTCTGATATCCATTTTAGTGTTAAATAAATTATCCATACAAGGTAACACAAAGCATAAAATGAACATCCATTTTTTGCTTTCTATATACAGTTTCCTTTTTTATGTAGGAAGTTCATATTCAATAGTAAAACATCCTATGTGTCTCCGTCAGCCTATGACCTGAGTTTATAGAATCTCTGATATATGCTCATTCAATAGATCTTTACAATCATTTGTACTGAAGGCATACGTTTTATTTAATCTTTGCTTTTCAAAAATAGTCTTCATAAAACCATGGCTAACCAAACTATTATTGCATTCTTTTCTCTTTTGCCCTTTTCAGCTTTTTGTTTCCAGTGTAAAGCCAGGTCTGAAGAATGAAGGTTGGAATTCTTCAACATCATAATTCATGTTGCCCCAATAGCAATGATCATTTATCCCATAGCCCTTCAAAAACTTGAAACCATCTTCTAATTCTATTGGGAGAAATGTGAACCTATAGTAATACACATTTTGATTGTAACTGCTCATCTAGAATTTGGGCAAAAGTCATTTGAGAGCAAGGGCTTAAATCAGTAAGAATGAATTCTAGGATCTTTGCTACGTGTTAATTGTACAGGCTTGAAGTTAAAAGACAACTTCTTGGACTTCTGTTTTCTCCGAAAAAAAAGTCTATGGATTGGACAAAACCATCTGCAATGTGTTTTTCAACTATAAATATCTGGGATTCTTAAGGAGCTGATAAATAAGATTGTTAAGAATGGTAAGCAGAGTTGAACTTACTCCACTGACTGACCTTTGAGGTGCACTGAATGACTTTGAGCTCTTCTTCATTTAATATTCAACAAAAGCTGTATTTTGACAGACTATCCAGAATACTTTAAAATATCTTATGTAGACATGGGGTAGAGGAGGGAAAGGTATTCAGATATCCCAATACAGAATAGAATTGGATAACATTCAAAATATTTCTCCACGTAAATTTTGGTATCAGCTACATTCTAAAATGTTTAATGTAGACATATGACCAAAATGCGGAGAATGCAATGGCACCCCACTCCAGTACTCTTGCCTGGACAATCCCATGGACAGAAGAGCCTGGTGGGCTGCAGTCCATGGGGTCGCTAAGAGTCGGACATGACTGAGCGACTTCACTTTCACTTTTCCCTTTCATGCACTGGAGAAGGAAATGGCAACCTACTCCAGTGTTCTTGCCTGGAGAATCCCAGGGACGGGGGAGCCTGGTGGGCTGCCGTCTATGGGGTCGCACAGAGTCGGACACGACTGAAGCGACTTAACAGCAGCAGCAGCATGACCAAAATGGCAGCAAGGAATGGTATAAACATATAATATGCCCCATTTTATCCCCATTCAGTAATTGCTAATTATATTGTAGTCTATTTTTCCCTTTCATGAAGGAAAAATATCTTAAATTCCAATCCTTAAATTTTAGATGATATTCCAAAATTTTGCCAATTGTTAATACATAAAGTTCTTAGAACATAAAAATGTGCTGCTTGCTGCTAAGGAAACCTACATGTATTTTTAGATTGTTTGTAAAAATAATTCATATTTTAATAACAATAGGCTGATATTGACTCCTCTTCCTTTTTGATAGATTAAGAAGACAAAATTATATTTTGTTAAAGAATGGGGCATTCTATATACACACTTTTTTTGGAAGTTTTAACATATGTCATTGGTATTCTCCACCAAAGTAACTACACTATATTAAAAGCACACAGTAAAATATTCTTCTGTTTAAACATCACATAAGAAATAATTTTTAGCATCTTGTGATTATTTACCTACTTGTTTCCAATAGTTGCATATTCTGATTCAACATTATTGGTAAAAGAATATGTGACAGCAAGTCAAAAGTATCATGTATGGAAGTTCACACTAGGTTGTATGAAAAAATTTAAAAGCAACAAACAAAATAACACAAAAAATAAACAAAGCACATATAATCTCTACTTAACAACACTAATGAGAGCAGAATTCGGAGAATTTGCATGTTCAATTTCAGTTAAAAATAAAAGTCAATGATTATAAAAGGAGATATGTCACATGATATAAAAGCAGTGTTATGTGCATACCTATTGTATTTCACGACATTTTCTTTGAAAACATTTGCAAACTGAATTGAGGGTATCAAAGATCTTCATTAAATCAGCAATTAAAATCAAGAGACTCCTTTTCTATTTCAGATATTGCCCACTACTTTCTCTACTTTTTCTTCCTTCTGCTGTCTTCAGTCCTCCCCTCTCCTCTTTTTTTCTATATTGATTATAATCAAATAATTCTAAGAAAAACATATAACTTTACTAGTGAATTATCTAATTGTATGAATTTGCAGAATTTATTTTTTGTAAGCTACTTTAATAGCTTTAAATCTCTACAACTTTTACATGACAAATAATATATACAAAGAATTTCAATTTCCTTGGAAGAAGACTTATTCATTCTAGATGTTCTTAGAAATCATCATTCCAATAGATCTGCCAGCCATTGTAAGCCTTTATTTTCTCTCTCTTTTTCCTTTGGTACATGTCAATTTATGTCTACAAATATTTCACAAGAATGAAAAACTGGCTGATAACCTACTAGCATATTTTATAAATATTTACTACAATCATATTCAGCTTCTAAAATCTCAATATGAATTATATATTAAGATATTCTGAAGAATCACAGCCTCTCTTTTACTTGTTTATTAAAGTAGTGACTAGTCACTGTTCCATTTACAATTTTTCTCACCTAAACTTTACTATGGTCACAACAACGCAGTCTTAATTTAAATAATTAAAATGGAGAAAAAAACAACAAAAAAACTGGTTTCTTTTTCAACATGGTTCCAAAAACATGTTTAACTTTCTGATTTTTTTTTGAAACCTGACATTCACTGTTATTTGACTAAATTGTTAATACTGATTATTTGCATTTTTGTGTGGCAACCTATCTGTTACAGACCTCTCATTCCATGATTCAAGTGATAGGCTCAGCTCACCTGTAAAGGATATGCTTTGTGGTTGGTGTTGTTCAGTCGCTAAATTGTATATGAATCTTTTGTGACCCCATGGGCTGTAGCCCTCCAGGCTCCTCTGTCTATGGGATTTCTCAGGCAAGAATACTGGAGTGGGTTGCTGTTTTTTTCTCCAGAGGATGTTCCTGAACCAGGGATTGAACCGGGTCTCCTGCATCGAACCCGTATCTCCCGCATTGGCAGGCAGATTCTTTACCACTAAACCACCAAGGAAGCCCATAAAGGATATGCTTACACATTACTAAACAACTAGGTTGATTAGGTAGAATCAGAAAAGAAACATATTTGGTTTCAAGGATAAAAAAAGGAATGCTTATTGGGCAAAATTTTCATTATTCAACCAGCTGCTATTTACTTTATCTGGAAAAGTTGGTAATATATAACTAGAGACAAAAGATTTGCTAAAAGAATTGACAAAGTAAACTTTATAAATGTGAAATACTTAGTCAAGCAAGTACTTTGTCACTCTGAAGTTCAATAATCTGCCAAATACTTGAGTACTTTCTTCATTTACATGAAGAAATGAAGTGTAACTCATAAAAAACAAAGTATTATGAGTTTGCCAACAAATTAACTTTTTTGTGATTGACATTTTAGGCTATATCTTTGGGATAAAGTTTTTAAAAATGATAATTTAGTTTCAGTTTTATTTGTACATTAAAATTTTGTGACTTTAAATGATATTGAAATAAGATTATTCCTAGAATAGAAAAACTACAATAGAAAACACTCATTTAATATTTTGAGTTTTGTTTTTTGGATTCTCTTAATTGACAAAGTAGAAAGCCAAAATTTGCTGTTTGAAAAGCAAAAGGAGACTGACTACATTGGTAACTAATCTAGATATACAAAATCCAACAACATGATATAGGGAACGGATTTTTTTTTAAGAAAAAGATGTAAAAGAATATATAAAACTGATTATGTTCACATTCCTTCTTTGCCTTTATCTTTTTATGTTATCATGAACTACTCTGGTTTTATAACATGCCTCATCATTTCTTTCACTATCATTTTCCTCTTTTTTCTTTTTTTGCAAAAAATGAAAGAAGCTGTATTTTAAAATTTAAGAGTAAACTGGATTTTTTGTATTATTTTTAAATAATGGTTATATAGTACTAATGATTGGAGAAAGAAATGGCAACCCACTCTAGTATTCTTGCCTGGAGAATCCTAGGGACGGCGGAGCCTGGTGGGCTGCCGTCTATGGGGTCGCACATAGTCGGACACGACTGAAGCGACTTAGCAGCAGCAGCAGCAGTACTAATGATTTTAGAATATACATGGAAAACGTCTGAAATTTAGCCAATGAAAGACTATAGGAAAAAAAATCTGTCACCTAAGGTTTATATATACAGAATTTTTCAGGAAAAAAATGTGAATGAACCATCATTCTGATCCTAGTAAATAGCTTTAAAAGTAAAAATTCAGTTTCTTATCGTTTTCCTTTGCTTTATTACGCTAGTAAAACTGTTTTAGCTTAAGCATCCTTAGACTGCAGAGCCTAACATGGACATATTTTTTATACTCTGGCTCCATCTAGTAGAACCTGAAGAAATTACTTCAAGGTATGACTTTCATTCGTAGGACTTAGGAGCTGTATTTCATGGTAATGGAAAAAAAAATTTTTAAAGGATGGCAAATAAGATGTATTTAATATTTCATAGTGTGTTACTATTGGATGATGTGAACTACTATAGTGTTTATTGTATGCTCTTTTCCTAGGGTTAGTCAATTGTTTATGATGTTAGCAAAATTCAGGGTTTTGGCATCTTAAATTTTAGAGAGATGAAAAAATTTTTTATTCTAGTACCATTTCTTACTGCTCAGCTTCTGTTTTTATAACAGGGTGGGATCAACATAACCTAAGACAGAAGAAAGAGGGTACTGTAACTATATTTCCAACTCACGTGTGAACTAGCTGAGATGTACAGATGTGAAGCATGAAACTTGTAAAATTTTACTTTGTGTGAGGAGCAAGTGTTGCCTACATTTTAGTGATGGGTAAGCATAGGAAGATGGTAGGATTTTTGACATTATTTTAAAATTACCAGTATCTTAAAAACCTTGGCATTCTAATAAAAATATCTTCTTCCACTTTTTTATTTCATTTTTTCCTTCTTGAAGGTCATGCTAGTTCCTTGACTGGTAAGACTACAATATCTGCAACAGGATGTATGTTTTCTATAATTGCTTTAAACAACACTAGTGCTCTAATCAAAATGACCATTCAATCTAAACAGAAAATTTTTTTCCAGGAGAACATGTAGCATTTAACAAACAGCATCCCAAAGGTTGTAGAGGAATGGATAATTTAAAGTAGCTAATAGGAATGACAGCATTGATTGTAGTTTTTCAAATCTAATTGCCAATAAGAAAACCTCTGCAGACTTACTACCTGAAATAAACTTTCCACAGAACCAACTGAACTAACCTGCAACACAGCCAATTCAGTCGTTACTGACACTTTTATTCTTCAACACTGATCATTGCCACCCAATCAGTAGTGTCATGAGGAGCCATTGATTTCAAGATGGCTAAACTAAGTAGATTGCCATGAAAAGGTCCAGCTGGTTAGTGCCTATATATGCAGCCATTCCTTGTTTACGGGTGGGAAGCTTAATGAATTTCAGAGATGTGATTAGTGAACCAGTTAAGACTATTTAAAATTGCATTTCAGTCTCCTAAATATAGAGAATATTTTCTTTAAAAGGAAATATTTTTGAAAAAATATAGTGACTACATAAAGTTATGCCACTCTCAATTTTATTTTTTGAATGACTTTTTAAAAACAATCAAAATTTTAGAACAGCTTCAGATTTACATAAAATTTGTGAAGAAAATAGAGTCTCCATGTATGCCATGCACAATTTCCCCTATTACTTTAGTGTAGTACTCTTTTAACAGTTAATGAACCAGTATTGACACAACATGGTTAACTAAAGTCCATACTTTTTCAGATTTTCTTAGTTTTCCCTTCATGTCATTTTTGGTTCTAGGATTCTTTTGAGTCATCTTAGACTCATTCAGATTATGCCAGTTTTACAAACTTCTCTTGCTTTTGGTGACTTTGTTAGTTTTAGTTTTCAGGAGTACTGGTGAGGTTCTGTAGAATTTCCTAACATTGGGGTTTATCTGGTGTTTTTCTTGGGAATAGATTGGGGTTATATCTTGTGAGTAATAGCAGAGAGGTAAAGTGCTATTTTGAAACTGAAGAACTAAAGAGCCTCTTGATGAAAGTGAAAGAGGAGAGTGAAAAAGATGGCTTATAATTCAACATTCAAAAAACTAAGATCATGGCATCCAGTCCCATCACTCCATGGCAAATAGATGGGGAATAAATGGAAACAATGAGAGACTGTTATATTTTGGGGCTACAAAATCACTGCAGATGGTGACTGCATCCATGAAATTAAAAGACGCTTGCTCTTTGGAAGAAAAGCAATGACCGACCTAGACAGCTTATTGCAAAGCAGAGACATTACTTTGACGACAAAGGTCTGTCTAGTCAAAGCTATGTTTTTTCCTGTAGTCATATATGGATGTAAGAGTTGGACCATAAAGAAAGCTGAGCACTGAAGGATTAATGCTTTTGAACTGTGGTATTGGAGAAGACTCTTGAGAGTCCCCTGGATCCAACCAGTCCATCCTAAAGGAAATCAGTCCTGAATATTCATTGGAAGGATTGATCCTGAAGCTGAAACTCCAATACTTTGGCCACCTGATGCCAAGAACAGACTCATTGGAAAAGACCCTGATCCTGGGAAAGACTGAGGGCAGGAGAAGGGAATGAAAGAGAATGGGATGGTTGAATGGCATCACCAACACAATGGACTTGAGTTTGAGCAAAGTCCGGGAGATAGCGAAGGACAGGGAATCCTAGCATGCTGCAGTCCATGGTGTTGCAAAGAGTTGGACATATGACTGAGTGACTGAACAGCAACAGAAAAAATATTAACATGGGCTAATGGATAATTTTTTTCTTCAATTTGAACTTTATATTGTTTAACTGCAAGTAGTAAATCCTTATTAATTAAGAATTTGATGAACTTTTTGCAAGATAGATGATTGTTACAGAAATGTTAAAAATACATCAGATTTCTATGATTTTGCATGTATTTTTGAATAATATATATAATTTACAAAATAATAACGTATTCATAAAATTTCTTCTAATTTACTCAACTGTTATTAAAAATTTCATTGAATCATGAAATTACATTTTTATTAGAAAGTGTTCCTTCATTCTTCATCAGTGTTATCTGTGTTATTTTTCAAATATTATATATTCTTTTTAGGTTTTGCACCATCCAGTTTTCTATGAGATGTTATAAAGTCATTTATTTTGGCAAGTTATAAAAGCATGTAAGTTGTTTACATTCATAGTAGATTGCTTTAAATAGTTAGCAAAACTTAAGTAAAAAGTACCTTTGAACTATCAGAATGGAAAAAGAAAGAAATTTTAAATTAAATTTGTTGTTGTTTAGTCACTAAGCTGTGTCCAACTCTTTTGCAATCCCATGAACTGTAGCTCCCGAGGCTCTGTCCATGGGATTTCCTAGGCAAGAATACTGGAATGTGTTGCCATCTCATTCTCTAGGAGATCTTCCTGACCTAAGGATTGAACCTATGTATCCTGCATTGGCAGATGCATTCTTTATAACTGAGCCACCAGGGAAACCCTTTTAAATGAAATATTTCACAATAAAACACTTTTATATAATGCGTCAGAACTCAAAATTGGTATACTTCCAAAAAATAATTTTTCAGTATAAAAACAACATGCTGCTGCTGCTGCTGCTAAGTCGCTTCAGTCGTGCCCGACTCTGTGCGACCCCATCCATAGGCGGCAGCCCACAAGGCTTCCCCATCCCTGGGATTCTCCAGGCAAGAACACTGGAGTGGGTTGCCATTTCCTGCTCCAATGCATGAAAGCGAAAAGTGAAAGTAAAGTCGCTCAGTCGCGTCTGACTCTTAGCGACCCCCTGGACTGCAGGCTCCTACCAGGCTCCTCTGTCCATGGAATTTTCCAGGCAAGAGTACTGGAGTGGGTTGCCATTGCCTTCTCCAAAACAACATGAATATGCTGAAAATTGTGGTAATATAGGATCGTATAAAATAATAAAACAAAATAACTCATTCTTGGTGTCATTTTCTAAGATTAGCATCTTATATCATTTCTGTTTTTAGTTCTTCTGTAGATTTTACATCAAGATCTAGATACTATGTTTTAACTCTTCTTCTGGATATACCTAAGGTAAACAGGATTTATTGTTTCACATTGTTGTTCAGTCGCTCAGTTGTGTCCAACTCTTTAAGACCCCATGGACTGCAGCACACCAGGCTCCCTGTCCTTCACCATCTCCCGGAGCTTTCACTAACTCATGTCCATTGCATCAGTGATGCCATCCCACCCTCTTATCCTCCGTTGTCACTTCCTCCTCCTGCCTCCAATCTTCCCAGCATGCTCATGCAGACATTTAGCTTCCCTATTTGCTACTTTTCTCTATGAGTAAAATACTCAGGCATGTATTTTTAAACCAGCCTCTTTAGTCTGTGTATGTGAACCACTATATTATCCAAGGATTTGGCCCTTGTATATTTCACATCTGTTCCACTCCCTCTACCTCTTGATCATTTTCAGACTTGCAATTACTTTAGGCTTTAAGGTTACAGCATTTATTATTTGTCTAAAAGTATAGGCCAACCTTAAGTCACCTGTGTTTATAGGTTGATTATACTAATGAAAATGAATAAATCACAGCTAAAGATCATTTGATCATTATTTATAGCAATATGAAACACTGATTTGTAAAAAAGTGAAATATAATCTTTGTCATTAAATATGTATCATTCAAAAGAGGAAAGTGCTAAGTCTCAAATTCAAATGAATGTTTAATCTCTAATGACTGAATAAAATGACAGAACATTTTTACTTGTTTGTAATAGTATCATGTTTTATTGTAAAGCTTTTCAATTTTCCTTGAGTTCTTTATTCCTTTCCTATTTTTTCTTTTTTTGGTGTGTTACTCAGTAGGCATAGGAGAGTCTTTCATTTTCTTAACCACAGTAATGATAACCAATTCTCAAGGTTTTTTCTTAATAAGTATATCTAAAATTTGATTCAACCTTGAATATTCATTGGAAGGACTGATGCTGAAGCTGAAGCTCCAATACTGTGGCCACCTGATGTGGAGAGCTGACTCATCGGCAATTACCCTGATGCTGGGAAAGATTGAAGGCAAGAGGAAAAGGGGACAGTAGAGGATAAGATGGTTAGATAGCATCACTAACTCGATGGACATGAGTTTGAGCAAACTCTTGGAGATAGTGAAGGACAGGGAAGTCTGGCGTGCTGCAGTTCATGGGGTCACAAAAACCTTTGGAGAAGGAAATGGCAACTCACTCCAGTGTTCTTGCCTGGAGAATCCCAGGGACGGGGGAGCCTGGTGAGCTGCCGTCTATGGGGTCGCACAGAGTCGGACACGACTGAAGCGACTTAGCAGCAGCAGGGCAAATGGAAGAAAAAGAATAAAATAAGCACTTAGTGAATGTTTAATAACTTTTTCAAAGTGCAGTGTGTGAAATTTCCATCTTGTTGAATAGAGGAAATGAGAGAGATTGAAGCAAGAGCACCAATCGACCAATTCAGCTGGCCCTGTGACAGAAAAGAAATATTTTGGCAGGAAATTCTTCAGTAAAGCAAAGCCCATCAGATTCAGTGAAACATTTCTGTTAATAACTTGTCAAAGGGAAACGGTATGGATGTTAGGTATCCATGCCAACACGTGCCAGCTTCTCACTTCTCAGAATACTTTGCCAAGGTATAGATTTAGAATGATTTCAGATTTTCACATGCAGTGGAATATGGACTGAAACAAGGATTTTAAAAATTTAGGCCACCACAGTCTTAATATTAAATCTAGAATCATTCACTTTATTTCATCTACAACAATTTACCATTTGCTTTTAATTGACACTTAGTGCATCCATTCATTTAATAAACAACTATCAGCATTAAAAAAAAAAAAATTGATCTATTCTGTGTTTGGTAGTAGCGATCTACCCTGTACAACTTATGTTAATTAGACCATAGTGCCTTTTTAAAAAGAGAATATTTTACTGCCATCTGCTGGACAAAGTTGGTAATAACATCCTGGATCTATTCAAACTGAACTCGCACAACGTAAAGCTTCAGTCCTGATAGGGATGCAGGCTTAAAATGAGGTACTGTTTCCTAGTAAATGTATTCCTCCATTGCCCACAACCAGGGTCATGTAATCCTACTTTCAGATTTAATTCTTACCCAAACAAGAGTCTCTCATTGATCTTATTTGCTTTAGGTGTTTACTCATGGTGCTTTCAATGACTGTATAGCCAAGGAATACAGTCACATAGAAAGGATGCTGTTGTAGAGTCCAACCCTGTTTGAAACAGGATTGTTAAATAAAAACAAAAAATGTTAAAAACAATGAGAACAAAAAATTAAGTGATAGGCAACAGAGTTCCACTGCTGAGCTAGCAGTCCACAAAATAATATCTGCTGCCTGTTGTCAAGAGTATTGTTAGGTTAGGCATCAGGCATGAAGCTGAGACCATAAAGGTGACAGTCACCATAGCTTTAAGGCTTGTAAGGTTGTTTTTGTTTTTAATGTCCACTAACTCAGTGTTTTCACATTTGTAAAGATTTCTCAAATAAAATTTTTCACAAGAGTCCAATTCAGATAGAAAATTTTCTGGATACAGAAGGGGTAGAAGAGATGATCAAAGCCTTGTCGGCTCATTCCATTTTTCACTTCACAGGAAACTCTGATAGTCTTGGGGCACTCAGTTAGCTCTCCTAAAGATTTGAAATCTATAGAAAATCTCTTTTTTTGTTTGGATTATCTTTCCTCATCCAATATATTCAGAACTTATATTTTATATGGAAAAATTATGAACATATAATCATACAATAATCTCTAAAACATGTACAAATTTTCATAGAATAGAGCTATTTTGCTGAACAGGGAAAGTATGACACAACTATTTTAATCTGAATGAATGCATAGACATCAGCGATAAATTGAAAGATTCCAAAGTAGATTAAAATTATATTTGACTATATAAATAGAAATAACACTGTAAATTAATATTTGCCACTACCTTAATAATATAGCACATTAATACATGTGCACTTCAACAATAGATCATGGTTTTATCTACATTGTCCTGGAATGTAACCATCTAGGCAGAGTTGCCATCTCTTCATTAAAGGAAGTAAGGAACACGTGTAGTGTACAATTCTGAACTGAGACTTGTCAACTAAAAAAGATGCACAACATGAGTGCAAGTTCAGTTTTATTTGGGGCAATCTGAGGAGCCTGGGAGATAGCACCTTAGATAGCTCTGAGAGACTGTTCCAAAGAAGTAGTGGTGGAAGGTAAAAATATAAGATTTTGGTGAAGGGGGAGTTCAGTGCAATCAAGTGCTTAGTTTACAAAAGGTTTCTGCTAGTCACAAGGAGCTGATGTCACCATGAAGGGATTTAATGCTTTTATAAACATGAGCAGATGCAAGGATTGGGATCATGAAATCAGTTCCTAAAAATATCTAACCATCTAAAGACCTGTTCTGTTGTGGTCCTTTAATGGACCAGAACTTGGGGGTACAGAGTCGACCGATAAGAAAGTGAAAGAAGGAAGAAAAGAGGCTGAGCCGCATGAAGGGGACAGAGAGAGAGAGAGGGAGAGAGAGAGAGAGAGAGAGAGAGAGACACGGGGACCAGTGCTCTGATGGAACAAAGGCGTTTATTTAACATATTGTGGGCATATATATACTCTCTTACAAGATACACCTTTTTAGCAGAGACAGGGATCAAAAATCTAACAAGTCACCCAGAAAGCCAGAGGCTAGAATCTTTCTCAAAAGAGAGGGTTGTAAAAGTTACTTTACATATCAGAAGGGAAGAGAGTTGTAAATGGCTGCTGTTCATGGTATGGAATTTCCATACGAATGAGATACATGAATTTCTATTATTCCCAAAAAGCCGGCTTGCCGCTCTCTGGCACCTGTATTCAGGTGCTGTTAAGGAACATAGAATTCATGCAAGACTGAAAACAGCACAGAGGAAGCCTCCTGTTAAATGTATCCTGACACTGTTCCACCAGTTTCCCTGGAGCAAAGAGTGCCTCACTCTTCACCCTGAACTCCCCTCAGGGGATATTGAAAGTCAGCAGATGCAACAGCACTGCTGTTCAATCTCTGCAGAGGCAGATGGCAAATACCCTTGTTGTTCAAATGCTCTTGGCAAGTGCCAATTTGTAGTTGACAGTCTCCTCTTCCAGTTTAGCCTCCAATTAAAATAAATTAATTAACTGAAAAGAAAAAAGTTGAAGTTATAGAAACAGGTGAAGGAAATTTTGATGAGAGAATAGAGATGGATTGTACCTCATAAGGGCTTCCCTGGTAGCTCAGCTGGTAAAGATTACACCGGCAATGCAGGAGACCCCAGTTTGATTCCCAGGTCAGGAAGATCTGCTGGAAAAGGCATAGGCTCATGAGGGAGAAACAGCATGAATTTGACTCAGCACATAGAGAAAGGAGAAATAATTGAGTAAAAAATGCCATAAAAATGTCATAGAGTTGTAGAGTCAAACATAAGAAGCCATCTCTTTAAGTCTGCCCAGATCCAAATGTGGAAGAGAGCTGGTTCTATTCAAGTGTGCTTAATCATATATGTGGGTCAAACATCATTCTCATTCCATTTTGTCACACCACTGAGAAGGAATCACAGCTGGAGGCTCATTTTTGTCTTTCTCGTATTTATTCCACACATCTACATATTCCCAAACCCAATGTATTGGAGTTGACAATGTAGTTATGAGGTGGATATTTCCGTGTATAAAGAGCACAGTTGAAACCAAACAAGACCCTGTGAGGCTCCTGGACACAAAAGCCTTTCTATGTCTCTTTCTCTGAATTCCAAGGTGTAGAAGTGTGTGAAACTGTTAGTTGTGTGAAACTGTTAGTTGTTTCCATCGTATGTGACTCCTTGTGACCCCATGGACCATAGCCTGCCAGGCTCCTCTGTCTGTGGAATTCTCCAGGCAAGAATACTGGAGTGGGTTGCCATGCCCTTCTGCAGGGGATCTTCGTGACCCAGGGATTGAACCCACGTCTCCTGCATTGCAGGCAGATTCTTTACTGTCTGAGCTACGAGGGAGGCAAAATGTCAGGTTCCAATGAATCAGGGAAGGAAGGGGATGCAGAAGTAAGGGAGGAGTAGTCGAGAAACAATAGTACTGCACTGGGGACAGGGTCCTGGTTCTCCCTCAAGCTATATACATAGCAATATCTTTGAGCTATTCTGCAGACCTAAAACTCCCAACAAATGGAAGATGTTAAAGACTTATTGAATCACTCTTCATAACAGAGAAGGTCACGGTTCACCCTTCAGCACCTGACACCAAGAGATCTATGGATTAAAGGAATGTGGACCCTGGACCCTGGGAGCACCCTGATCCTTATCAGCAACTTCACACCTTGAATATAAATCTCCTTACAAAGACCCTTGGATTGGGACACACAGTTGTGAGGGCATTCGTCTGCTGTGGCCCTCTTTGCCTGGCAAAGTGGTAAAGCTGTTCCTTTCTATCTCACCCTAAACTCTGCCTCTGAGATTTAATACAGTATGGAGCTACACCGGCCAGATTCAACTTCACAGTTACAGACTACAAAGATCTAGTAACTAGTGTGTGTGTGTGTCTGCACATACAAATCTCAAAATTAGAGAAACATCTTATTTTTTTAGCCTTAAAATATTTCCCATACATTCCTGTGTTGGTCAAGTGCTCCAGGGAAATTTTTTGGAGAGAAATTTTTCTTCATGTAACTAATTATTTAATTGTAACTTCAAGATCAATTTTTGAGATGAGTAGAAATGTTTTCTTCAAGGCCTATTGGAGATAAGTAAAGAAGACAGGTGAGTCAGTTGGGCAGGGAAAAGGGATTCCAGTGCAAGAAAAGAAACTTTTAAAATATATGTTTATGCATTTATGCATATGCAATATGTAATATAACCACTTCTTCCTCATTTCTTTGTGAAATATATATTTTCTTGAAAATACCTTAAACTTAGTTTAATCCATTTTGAGCATGAGATTTAGAAAGGTTTTCATCTTTAGCAAGAACAAACATTAACCAAAGGGAAAGTGTTATGCTTAAGAAATTATCTTTATCCATCCATACATCTATCTTCCAAATACTTTTTGGAATCTGATTAAAAAATAAATGCTAAAAATTCTATATATGCACAAACAAGAGGTAAAGCAATAGAGAATTTTTAAAAGGAGACTAGATCTGTGCATTCTTTGTTCCAACTATATAAAATTTATAAAAATTTGAATAAAATCATTATGAAAAATTACCAATGAATTCTAATTATGAATAATTTAACATTTAGATATATCAATCTGCCTGCAATATTTTGTTACTTCTTCACTGATTTATACTTATATCATCATAAAATAATCCTTTCTATCTCATTTTCTATAGCTCACAGAAATTGGAAATTTGTACCTTAGGAGATATTAACAATATTTTAAAATTAGGTTATGTTAATAAGTAGGAAGCACATTCATTATAAGCTGACATAATACACATAGAAAGTTCATACAAAATTTTCAGATGAAAGAAATTATGTAAAAAATTCTGAATATGTTTGAATTATTTTTGGTATTAATGCTACAAGTCATTTCACTTATGCTATTAAAATGCTGATATGTTAACACTTTAAGTGTCTCAAATGTGCATTTAACTTAAACTTAATAATGCAAGTTTTGCTTATGAAAACCAAGTCAATTATTGAAAGCATTTCCCAAGGTTTAGCAATTATTTAAGAGCTGCATTTAATATAAAGTAATTAGCTCAAATGGAATGTTCATGAAAGCAGATTTAGAACAACTTTACATATTGGTACGAAAGGGAAATGTTTAATACCAATATAGCTGAAAATCAAATTTATTTGATCTGGCAGGCATTTTATTTTCAACAAAGGAACAAGCATGTATTTTCAAGTGGCTTTTTAACATTTTCAAGATGTAAAATTGCATATTTATAACTAGAATTTTATATAAAAGAAGAATGTCAAAATTAATGGAATGGTGTAAAAATTTCAGGGAACTTTTGTTTCTTTTTTATGTTGCCAACTTTATTGTTTTAATGCTATCATACATGCAAAATAATATAATTTATATGTCTGTACATGTTATATAATAAGACAAAACAAAATAAAAATATCATTATTAAGCTTACAAACTAGAGCACTAAAAGTACAGTTGAATTCCTGTGTGGGAATGCAAACTAGTGCAGCCACTATGGAGAACAGTGTGGAGAGTCCTTAAAAAACTGGAAATAGAACTGCCATATGATCCAGCAATCCCACTGCTGGGCATACACATCAAGGAAACCAGAATTGAAAGAAAAACATGTACCCCAGTGTTCATTGCAGCACTATTTACAATAGCCAGGACATGGAAGCAACCTAGATGTCCATCAACAGACGAATGGATAAGAAAGCTGTGGTACATATACACAATGGAATATTACTCAGCTATAAAAAAGAACACATTTGAGTCAGTTCTAATGAGGTGGATGAAACTGGAGCCATTATACAGAGTGAAGTACGTCAGAAAGAGAAACACCACTACAGCATATTAACGCATATATATATGGAATTTAAAAAGACTGTAATGAAGATCCTATGTGCAAGAAAGCAAAAGAGACACAGATGTAAAGAACAGACTTTTGAACTATGTGGAAGAAGGCGAGGGTGGGATGATTTGTAAGAAAAGCATTGGAACATGTATATTACCATATGTAAAATAGATGACCAGTGCAAGTTTGATGCATGAAACAGGGCACTCAAAGCTGGTGCTCTGGGACAGCCCAGAGGGATGTGGTGGGGGGGTGGGGGGGAAGGGGGTAGGGGGATTTAGGATGGAGGGACACATGGACACCTGTGGCTAATTATGTCAATGTATGGCAAAAACCACCATGATATTATAAATTACTTAGCCTCCAATTAAAATCAATTAATTAAATTAAAAAAAAATTTGCTGTGTGAATTAACTCACCACATGCTCATGCATCTTCAATGAGGTAACCAAAGTTCTGAATTTTGCATTATTCATTCCCTAGTTTTCTCTGTAGTTTTAAAACACACATACACACGTGTTGTTTGGTTTTGTCTTATTTTAAACTATATATATATATATACACATATATTATAAAGTAAATATATGTATACATACATATATATATTATAAAGCAAATATATGTATACATACATATATATATTATAAAGCAAATATATGTATACATACATACATACATACATATATATATATATATATATCAGTTCAGGTCAGTTTAGTTGCTCAATCCTGACCGACTGTTTGTGACCCCCATGGACTACAGCACACCAGGCTTCCCATGTCATCCTCTGTCGTCCCCTTGTCCTCCTGCCTTCAGTCTTTCCCAGCATCAGGGTCTTTTCCAGTGAGTCAGTTCTTCGCATCAGCTGGTCAAAATATGAGAGTTTCAGCTTCAACATCAGTCCTTCCAATGAATATTCAGGACTGATTTCCTTTAGGATTGACTGGTTTGATCTCCTTGCAGTCCCCTTGCAGGAACTCTCAAGAGTCTTCTCCCACACCACAGTTCAAAAGCATCAATTCTTCAGCACTCAGCCTTCTTTATGGTCCAACTGTCACTTCCACTGGTCTCTGGTGGCTCAGATAGTAAAGCATCTGCCTGCAATGCAGGAGACCCGGGTTTGATCCGTGGGTCGGGAAGATCCCTCGGAGAAGGAAATGGCAACTCACTCCAGTACTCTTGCCTGGGAAATTCCATGGATGGAGGAGCCTGGTGGGCTACAGTCCACGGGGTCACAAAGAGTCAAACATGACTAACCGCCATCACTTTCTCACATCCATGCATGACTACAGGAAAAACCACAGCTTTGACTCGATGGACCTTTGTTGGCAAAGTAATGTCTCTGCTTTTTAATATGCTGTGTAGGTTGGTCACATTTTTTCTACCATGGAGCAAGTGTCTTTTAATTTCATGGCTGCAGTCACCATCTGCAGTGATTTTGGAGCCCAAAAAATAAAGTCTGTCATGATTTCCATTGTTTCCCCATCTATTTGCCATGAAGTGATGGGACTGGATGCCATGATCTTAGTTTTTCAAATGTTGAATTATAAGCCAGCTTTTTCACTCTCCTCTTTCATTTTCATCAAGAAGCTCTTTAGTTCCTCTTCATTTTCTGCAATAAGCATGGTGTCATCTGCATATATGAGGTTATTGATATTTCTTCCAGCAATCTTGATTCCAGCTTGTGCCTCATCCAGCCTGTCATTTCGCATGATGAACTCTGTATATAAGTTAAATAAGTAGGGTGACAAGGTACAGCCTTGATGTACTCCTTTCCCAATTTGGAACCAGTCTGTTTCTCCATGTCTAGTTCTGACTGTTGCTTCTTAACCTGCATACAGATTTCTCAGGAGGCAGGTAAGGTGGTCTAATATTCCCATCTCTTTATGAATTTTCCAGTTTGTTGTGATCTACACAGTCAAAAGCTTTGGCGTAATCAATAAAGCAGAAGCAGATGTTTTTTTCTGGATCTCTCTTGCTTTTTCTATGACCCAACAGATGTTGGCAATTTCATCTCTGATTCCTCTGCCTTTTCTAAATCCATCTTGAACATCTGGAAGTTCATGTTTCATGTATTGCTGCAGCCTGGCTTGGAGAAATTTGAGCATTACTTTGCTGGTGTGTGAGATAAGTGCAATTGTGCAGTAGTTTGAATGTTCTTTGGCATTGCCCTTCTTTGGGATTGGAATGATAACTGACCATTTCCAGTCCTGTGGCCACTGCTGATTTTTCCAAATTTGCTGGCATATTGAGTGCAGCACTTTCACAACATCATCTTTTAGGATTTGCAATAGCTCAACTGGAATTCTATCACCTCCACTAGCTTTGTTCATAGTGATGCTTCCTAAAGCCCTCTTGACTTCACATTCCAGGATGTCTGGCTCTAGGTGAGTGATCACACGATTATGGTTATCTGGGTCATGAAGATCTTTTTTTATAGTTCTTCTGTGTATTTTTGCCACTTCTTAACATTTTTGTTACATCCATGCCATTTCTGTCCTTTATTGTGCCTATCTTTGCATGAAGTGTTCCCCTGGTATCTCTAATTTTCTTGAAGAGATCTCTAGTCTTTTCCATTCTATTGTTTTCCTCTATTTCTTTACATTGATCAGTGAGGAATGCTTTCTTATCTCTTCTTGCTATTCTTTGGAACTCTGCATTCAAATTGGTATATCTTTCCTTTTCTCCTTTGCTTTTCGCTTCTCTTTTCTCAGCTATTTGTAAGGCCTCCTCATACGAGGTGAATATTCTGTTGTATGCATAGGCAAGTATTTATTCCTTCCCTGTTAGGGATTTTGGTTAATATATATATTTTCTGTTATGAACAAAACTAGGTGTTATTTACATTCTTGTGTCCATCCCTATCACAACTGTGTAAGAGTTTCTGTGTGATCTATCTATGAGTTAAATATCCAGTCATATGATGTGTGTATCTTTAACTTTAGTATTGTTTTCCAAAATGGCTGTGCTATGAGAGATTTGTAGGAATATTTGTTTCATATGGCCACTATACTTGTTAAGGTCAAACAGTTTTTCTTTAATTTTATGAGAGTAAAATCATATATCATTGTGGTTTTGTTTTCATTTAAATAACTGATAATAAAATTCAATATTTTTGTCTATTTTGGAAATTATGTGTTTCTTCTTCTTTGAAATGTTTGTTCCTGTCTTTTTCCCATTTTGGAACGGTTATTTTTTTCTCCTTACTAATTTTAGGATGTTTTTATATATGTACTTGATACAATTTTTATTTTCTATATATGCAGTACAAATCTTTTCTTTGAGTATAACTTCTTTAAGAATGTTGCTTAATTTAATTTATTCAAATACTGTGGTCCATAGGATAGTAATGTCTTTTAGAATTAATTGTTGCTTTTAAAAACATCTGAAAGTTTATTTATCTAAATATTTTAAATGAATTTGAAGGGAATGCAAGTTTATAATTGTTTGGAGCAATGTTGTATACATGTACTTTTGGTCAAGTACTAATTGTGAATAAAAATTTCTATATCTTTACTGCTGCTGCTAAGTCGCTTCGGTCGTATCTGACTCTGTGCGACCCCATAGACGGCAGCCCACAGCTCTGCCATCCCTGGAATTCTCCAGGCAAGAATACTGGAGTGGGTTGCCATTTCCTTCTCCAGTGCATGAAAGGGAAAAGGGAAAGTGAAGTTGCTCAGTCGTATCTGACTCTTAGCAACCCCATGGACTGCAGCCTACCAGGCTCCTCCGTCCATGGGATTTTCTAGGCAAGAGTACTGGAGTGGGATGCCATTGCCTTCTCCCTATATCTTTACACTTGGGTTTATTTTTGTTTTGCATTGTTTGTCAATCATTGAGAAAGGTATATTTAAGAAATCTCCTTCTATTCAGGTGGGCTTGTTAATTTCTTTTTATAGTTCTGTTATCTATGTAATATTATATACATGTTGTATATATATATAATGTATATATACATTTAATTTGTATATAATATACATTTGTATATAATATAAATTTTGTATATAATATAATATAATCTGAGACCAAAATAGTGCCTGTAGCCCTATTTTTTGGAACTGATCAAACTCACACCAAACTTTATATTAAAAATAAAATAGAACAAAAACAAGCAAACATAATCAATAAAACCCTGTAAAGAAAATTCATTAAGGAGTAGCAACCCCTCCTAAAAATTGTAAACATGCTATAAGAACTCGATAATTAGAACAGTATGCTTTCATAAATATATTGATTGGGCTGCCCTCTCCCAGTTTGGATGCTGTGCTGGGTATAAGCAGACTCCATCCCCCACAACTGCACACCCTTCTCAGCAAGGACAGTCTTCTCCCTAGTGTGAGGCTGCCCTTGCTCCGCTTGGGGTTGGAGCCACACTTGGTGCCATCTGAAGCTCAGGCTGCGACTCTCACAGGAAAGCAGTCAGATTCCTGAGCAGTTTCAATCTGCTTCCTCTGCCCTGTTTCCAAAGTAGGCAAGTATGTGTCAACTCTTCAAGAGTAGAGTCTAGGTTTCCTACAGCCCTGCTGTTAGTACCACTGATTTTCAAACCAGCTAAGAGGACTTGTCCTCCCAGTTTCAGGCCCCAGGGATGGGATGCCCAATATGTGTTCCAGCTGCTCCCATCCCAGGGAAGCTCCCCAAGTCTATGTAATCCCCCTCCTCTTCTTTGTTCCCTCTAGTAGCACAGGTCCCAACATGACCTCTCTCTTCCCTTCCTGCCTGACTGCATGGATCTTCCTCACAACCTTGGTTGTAGGTATTGGAGTCTTATCGAGATTATTTTCAGTGAGAATTGCTCCGTATGTATTGATAGATATCGTTTTAGTGTATTCATTGGGGGAGGGAAGTGAGCTTTGCATCTTCCTACTGCACCATCTTGGTCTCCTCCTCACCACAGTAGCTCTTAACTCACAAAGAAAAAGACCAATATGGGTATTCTTCTAGCTATTGAGTATGTCTATGTTTTATATATTTATCAGCCAGGAAAATGACCATCATGTGAGCCAGACTAAGCCAAGGTCCCCAAATATAATCAATCTAATGAGGGGAATATGATGATACTTAGAGCTCAGAGTCAGTATCATCACAGATCTTGGTGTAATACCCCTTGAAAAATTTGAGTATTATTTTTTACCCATTATACAATAATTTGAACCTAAATGGCCTTAGGTCTCTTTGGGGGAAGACCAGCAGAAACATTACTGTAAATATTTGCTGTGATACTGCAAGATCCTTCCTCATAGAGACTCAGACTTTCTATAGCTGAGAACTAGCTTAGTTCCAGGGAGAATCCATTTTCCAATGCAGGAGACATAGAGACACAGTTTCAATCCCTGGGTTGGGAAAATCCCCTGGAGGAAGGCATGGCACCCCTTTCCAGTTTTCTTGCCTGGAAAATCCCATGGACAGAGGAGACTGCTGGACCAGGGTACATGGGGTTGTAAAGAGTCAAACATGACTAAAGTGATTGAGGATGCACATGCAAACTCAGTTCCAAATACTGATTTTAATGGGAGAGATGGCCTTAAACATTTTAATATTCATCCTTGATTTATTTTGTTTGTATAAACTTAGCAGTAACATTACTAGTGTCCCATCAATTTTGACCCTAGGAATACGATATTCAAACATTAGCTATATTTATAGCTCTTGGTGAGTCAGACTTTTCTTGCAGCCCCTTGAAATTTGTCTCCAATTACTTTTATTATCTCCGCTGTGGTCAGAGAAATTGGCACGTAAAAGTATCTCCTGCCATCAGTCCTAGATCTAGAGAAAAAGACATCCTCAAGGTTTTCAATAATTCTGTTGCCCCTCTCAATAGTGTAATTTCTTTTTCTGCTTTATTAATAGAAAAAGGTTAATTTTCTAGTTGGCCACATATTTGAGCCTTTTGCTTCTTTATCCACTATTTCTCATGACAATTTTGGAATTTCCTTATCTCATAGTATGGGTCCTGTTTTTCTCTCAAGCTTCGAAGAACCAACTATCTTAGCAACTTCTTAATAATATTCCTATGATCCTTGTCAGATACCTTTTATATACTCTGTGAAGTAAGTCAGACAGAGAAAGACAAATACTGTATGATATCACATATGTATGGAATCTAAAGGACTTCACTAGTGGCTCAGATGGTAAAGAATCTGATTGCAATGCAGGAGATTTGGGTTTGATCCCTGGGTTGGGAAGATCCCCTGGAGAAGGCAATGGCAACCCACTCTAGTACTCTTGCCTGGAGAATTCCATGGTCAGAGGAACCTGGTGGGCTACAGCCCATGGGGTCGCCCAAAGAGTCAGATATGACTGAGCAACTAACACACACACGGAATCTAAAAGACAAAACAAACAAAACAGAATGAAAACAGACTCATTGATTACAGAGAACAGATAGCTGTCAGAGTATTAGGAGATGGGGGTTGAGGCAAAATAGATGAAGGGAATTAGGAAGTACAAACCTTCAGTTATAAAATAAATATGCCATGGGTATGTAAAATACAGCATAAGAAATATGGTCAATAATATTGTAATAACATTGTATGGGGACAGATAATTTCTAGACTTATTGTGTTGATTATTTCACAATTTATATAAATATCAAACACGAAGTGGCACACCTGTAACTAATGCAGTATTGCACAACACTATTTCAATAAAAAGCTAATCAATCAATCTTCTATCATGAGACAAGCCTTCTAAATTGATAAATTTTTCCTTATCCAAATTTATGTCCCACACCAACACATATACAATACCATCAGAATCTAATTCCATATACTCCCATTCTAGTCTGTGACTAGTTTCTGCAGAAATTTCTGCAATTTTGGCTCTAACAATTGTAGCATTTCTCCAGTTTGGTTATGTTGACTTGACAGTAGTTACAGATTTGGTGTAAAGAATAGAAGAAGGTGATAGATCCTGAGGTTTTTGTACATTATCACATCTAACACAGAGCTTTTGTACCATACTTAAACAAGGAAGATCACTAGCCTTTAACAAGGAGTGGGTCAATTTCTTAGGCCCGGAGAATTTAGGGAAATTTGACAACCGAACTTTTCAAGTATATTAACTCAGATGTTTTATGCCGAGTCCTTCTCAATTAGAGTACTGATCTTATCGTAAAGGACTTACTGGTATTGAACATTGTTCTTTTCTGGAGCTCTGCTACCACTATAATTAAGTCCCTGGATCTGATGAGCAGCTATTTCTGCCCTCCTGCTGCAGTAAATGAATCTTTTTATATAATGCCAAAAAGACCCTCTGGCTCTCACCCTTCACCTTAAATTGGTGATTAATCACCCTAAGTCTTTCTTTGTTTTTCTTCAATGCCTGGTCAGTCCCATCCAATTCTACAGACTTTGTAATTATTATTTTCCCCTATTGTCTTAAATGCTCAAGCTCGTATCTACCAGTGCATTTGTTTTGATTAGTGTTCCAGTCCAGTTCACCCTTCAGTGTATAAGTCTTAAAAGTTGAACTGCTACAGTATGCCAAAGCTATCAGTATTCTATCTACAACTTGCAATTAGAGTCCCCATTACCCAGAGGCCAGTAAATGATCCATTTCTAAAATCGTGTTTTAAATTTTGCTTTCTAGAATCAATTCTGTTATGAACTCTCTTAGATCAGGTTATCTTGGAAATAGACTCTGAGGTAGAAATTTTCATTTATGGACTCCTGGGAAAAATATATAGAAAGGAGCAAAAGAAGTAGGGTTGCACAGAAAAGTAGGGTTTTTTGTTTGTTTGTTTTTTTGTTTTTCCTGTTTTTGCAAAACAGATGCAAAAGCTTCAACTGACCCAGTGGTGAGCTTTGGAGTTCAGGTAACTTTGAGATTTGTCTTTTCAAGGCAAGTATGTTAGACCTTTGAACTCATTTGTCAAACTTTCATTGGATAAGTTCTGTCGCAAAGAGGCTGTGTAACCTAAAAAAAAAGGCAGCAATTTTGGCCAAGAGACCCTGAGATGTGAGTTGTGAGAAGCCAACACTCTTGGCAATTGAAGGGATAAATATTTCACTCCCAAGAAAAGAATTTCAGTGGCATATATATCATCCTTTACATCTAGGAATGGTTACATGGGTGTGATAAATTTGCCATAATTTGTTGACTGTACTCTTAATGCTTTTTGAATTTTATACATGTATATTTTTAGTTTTATTAAAAATTGCTTATATTTGAGCACAGTTGACTTACAATGTGTTAGTTTCAGATGTACAGCAAAGTGATTCAATCATACATATACATGTATCTATTCTTTTTCAGATTTTAAATAAATGAATACATATTTTCAAAATAGAAATGCTTGAAATTTAGCAGGAGTTGGTTCATGGGGTGTCAGGAAAGAAGTCATCTTCATAACATGAAAGTTCAAAAAATAGAATACATATAGTTGTCACTGTTATATATCAATATTAAAAACCTACTGTGCAGAAACTCAGGCTGAAATCTCAGTCCTTAGAGTAGACAAGTTCCTTAAATGGATAGAAAAGGAACTCTCAAAATTTGGTTTCTTAGTCCCCAGTTTGCTCACAGGAAGAAAATTCCTTGCACATTATTCTCTGTGCCTGCATCTGTAGCACATCATGGAGTAGCTGTTGATGTCTAAAAACACTTTGCTGATTCTTTTTCTGCTAGCACCAATTTGGTAACCAGGAGTGGCTTTAAAGTTCATGAATTTTGACAAGTCAGATATATGATTTCTTTAGCCATGGAACATTTCCAAAATCTTACTAGACTTTTGATCTATATGCATCCACTCCTTTTCATGTGCTAGGATCAACACGAAAAGGACACCAATGTAGTTCTTAATTCTGAGGTTTGTACTGCTCAGTCATGTCTGACTCTTTTGGGACCTCATGGGCTGCAGCCCATCAGACTCCTCTGTCCATGGGATTTCACAGGCAAGTGATACTCAAGTGGGTTGCCACTTCCTCCTCCAAGCCAGGGATCGAACCCACATCTCCTGCCTTGGCAGGCAGATTCTTTACCACTAGCCACCAGGGAAGCACTTTGATCTATATATGTCCACTCTTTTTCATGTGCTAGCATAAACAGGAAAAGGGCTTATTCTAAAATAGCTCTTAATTCTGAGGTTTAGACTTTTCTGTTTACTGATCCCTATGCATGGCCCATTCACCTCATCCTCAGTTTAGTGAGGATTATCTTATAGGTGTAACAAAAATGGGTTTGTGGTAAGGCAACATCTCTAAAATGAGAATAGATAGTGGAAGCATTGGATCCAACAGTCTTTGTTATAGATACTAGGGTGGTAGTTGAGATGAGAGAAGATACTGCTTTGGAAAAAGTTGATACCTGGTAAAATTAAAAGGAAATACATGCTACATATTTTGGAAGTAATATAGATAAAGTAGTCTACTGGACTATATACTGAAAGATAGAGAAAGAAAGAAATCAAGAAAGATGTCTAGTGTTTGGGCTAGAATAATCGGTTGCATTGTGATTCTATTTATAGAAAGAAGAATATTTGCCTTGATTATCTCTACCTTAAAGAACAATGTTATTTGGATAATTTCTACTTTAACATTGGGTTTAACCATTGTATACTTAATAAATTTATCAATAATGTGTTTTCCTTCAACTACTGAAAATAATTCATTCTAACAGAGTATAGCAATTTCTTGTAGTTTTTGGATATGGATTTTAAGGTTTAATGTGCTTTCATCAATTTTTTTCAGATTTGAAGTTGAGCTGTTTATTATTTTATTCTCAGATGTCAGCACTCGCTCTTTCACTGTGTTGTCATATGGAGTTTTACAGGTTCCCTCATTATTCTACAGTCAATCAGTTGAAATATCATTTATATGCACAGAAGAATTTCAGTTTTTCACTTTCAAGAATGTATGAGTGAACTTTGATGATATCACTGAGAAAAGCTAGCAGTGGATTTGTGCAAAATATACCCTTTTTTTTGGCAGAAATCAGTTTCTCATTCAGGGACACCCAATTAAGTATCCTTTATGACAGAGCTATTAAAACATTAAGTACCATGTGAAAAACGAAGTGTGACTTCATCCCTTAGGAGGTAGTTGTCTAATGTTTTGTAGTCTTAGCTTTCTTTCTTTTCTCTATGCTTAAAAAAAAAAAAAATCACACACACAAAAACACATAGCAAGCCATTTGGAACAGTTTCTTAAAAGTGCAGAATAAATTAACCATAGAATCATGGAACAGCAGGAGAAAATACTTCTAATAAAAGACTAGTAATTTGAATATTTTGCATTATTCTGTATAGATTCTTATAGTATAAAATAACTAGAAAGAACATAAATAACTTTTCAATACCTGAGGGAAATAAACTGGTCATTTCTTATTGATATTTTTAGAGAAGTTTTAGGTTCACAGGAAAATTGAGGAGAATTATAGAGATTTCTCATATACTCTTACCCCTACACATGCATAGCCTTTCTCACTTATCTGCATCCCCCACAATTATGATACACTTGTTACAATTGATGAACCTAGACTGATATAGCATATCACCCAAAGTTCACAGTTTATATTAGGATTTACTGTTGGGGTTGTACATTCTATGAGTTTAGACACATGTATACTGACATGTATCCATCATTATGGCAGTCATTGTAAAGAATAATTTTTTGACCCTAAAAAATCCTCCATGCTCTGCAGATTCATTTTCACTTCCCCATTCGGAAGCGGCAACTGCTAGTTTTTTGACTACTACCACTATAGTTTTGCCTTTCCGAGAATGTCACATAGTTAGAATTACACAATGTGTAGTATTTGCAGACTGGCTTCTTTCACTTAGTAATATGTATTCAAGTTTCCTCCATACATTTCATTAGCTGATAAAACATTTCTGGCGCTGAATAATATTCCATCATCTGACTATAGCATGGTATATTTACCCAGCACCTACTGAAGTATATTTGTTTGCTTCCAAGTTTTGACCACTATAAAGAAGCAGCTACATGCATTTACATGAAGGTTTTTGTGTCAACATAAAATTTCAACTCCTGTTGGTAAATATGACTGAAGGTAGTTTTCCCAAACAAATTTTCATCTTGATGTCCCCCACTTAAAAAAAAATGACTCTGATCTTACATTTCTAATTCTAAAATATTGAAGCTAAATTCTAGTTTGGGTCTAAATCAGGTCATAGATTTTTATTACACCATTGACACTTTTTGGCATACTAACATAGGGTTTAAATACACCAAAGTAAATATTAATTTATAACTCTAGCCTTGAAATAAATTGAAATGTTTTATATACCTTTTTTGTTTTTAGTTCATAAGCTTACATTGTATACATATTTTTCATCTGACTTCTTTTCTAAATTCAATTTTGTTCCCTAACACTGTTTATGGGGAGGTAAAAAACAGAGAAAAGAGAAATCGCTACCACTATTGATGTTGAAGCTGAAACTCCAATACTTTGGCCACCTGATGCAAAGAGCTGACTCACTTGAAAAGACCCTGATGCTGGGAAAGACTGAAGGCAGGAGGAGAAGGGGACGACAGAGGATGAGATGGTTGGATGGCATCACCAACTCAATGGACATGAGTTTGGGTAAACTCGGGGAGTTGGTGATGGACAGGGAGGTCTGGTGTACTGCGGTCCATGGGGTCACAAAGAGTTGGACACGACTGAGCAACTAAACTGAACTGATTTCAGAGATATGCAAAAGTTTTCAATAAGTCTAAATTACTCCTCAGAATTTAGGAAAAAATTGAGTATCCCAAGTTACGTATTTTCCTTGAGAAGTTGTCTGGACTACAATCAACTCTTCTAAGAGAATTGGGGAATAGATTAAGGTTACATCATTAAAAGTGTTTAGTGTTGTTCATTTTTGCAAAAGACTTTTGCAGGATACTGGCTCAAGCTTGAGAGACTTTGCAAGCATTTGACTGCATATGAAAAAAATGATTGGAAGCCAGGACAATTCCACAGTCTGTGTTGAAAAGAATTATTTCACCGGAGGAAGTTATTTAATAGTTCATAAGAGTTTGATGCTCCAGGGAACTTAGAAGTCATAGAGATGTTGACAGAGATCTAGGAACTGGCAGAAATAAGCAGCTGTGTGGAGAGACTCTGCATTGGGAAGGATTAGATTTAAGCAATTGAAAGGGACTCAGAACTACAAGATTTCAGGAAAAGAAATCTAAAAGAAATTAAGTTTCTTCTGACAGATATAGTAACAGAGAAGAACTCTTTATTTACACTGGTTTTGGAGAACACTAGAAACATTTCAGCACTAACTGAGAACACACCAATTTCCTCTGTAAGATAGACACTATTTCATATTAACTTTATCAATGCTTTATTTTTTTAAAAAAATGAAATATAGTTATCTTATAAAATTTATATTAGCTTCAGGTGAACAATATAATGACTAAATATGTTTGTACATATGCATCACATTTCCTTTATCCATTCATCTGTCAATGGACCTAAGGTTGCTTCCACATGTTGGCTATTGTAAATAATGCTGCAATGAACAATGAGGTGCATATATGTTTTCAAATTAGTGTTTCCATTTTCTTGAGATAAATACCCCAAAGTGGAATTGCTGGATCATATGATAGTTCTATCTTTAGCTTTTGGAGGAACTTCCATATTGTTTTTCACAGCAGTTGTATCAAGTTAAATTCCCACCAACAGTGCATAAATTTCGCTTTTCACTACATAGTCTCCAACACTCAACATTTCTTATTTTTCAGTCATAACCATTTGTGGTGATATCTCATTGTGATTTTGATTTACATTCACCTGGTTATCAGTGATGCTGAGCATCTTTACATACATATATCAGCCATTTGTATATATGTCTTCTTGGAAAATTCCTATTCAGGTAGCCTGTGCATGTGTGCATGCTAAGTCACTTCAGTTGTATCCAGCTCTTTGAGACCCTATAGCCCTCTAGGCTCCTCTGTCCATGGGATTCTCCAGGCAAGAATACTGGAGTGGGTTGCCATGCTCTCCTTCAGCGGATCTTCATGACCCAGGGATCGAACTCTCAGTCTCTTTGCATCTCCTGCTTTAGCAGGTGTGTTCTCTACCACTAGTGCCTTCAGGGAAGCCCATTCAGGATCCCTGCTCATTTTTAAATCAAATAGTTTATTTTTGGTGCTATTTCATTGCATGAGTTCTTTATATATTTTGGATATTAAGACCCTATTAAACATTTTATTTGTACGTATCTTCCCATTCAATAGGTTACCTTTGTGTTTTGTTAATGGGTTCTTTGTCTATACAGAAGTTTTTCAGTTTGGTGTAGTTTCAATTATTGTTCAATACTATTTTTTTGTTAATTAATCTTTGTGATTTTCATCTCACCTTCCCTTCCTCCCTCTCTCACCCCTAGTTTTCTAGTATATATACTGTTGCCCATAGATAAAAATCAATTGTGTAACAGCACAACTGATTTTTGAAAGAATAAATAAGTTATTCAACCAAAAGATTTAAAGTCTTCCATAATATATCATTTGAATATTATTTCTACTGATACTAACACAAGGACCCATTAAATAGTAAAATATTTTCTTCATGTTCTTTCCTAAAATTTTTCTCCATCAATGTCTTTCAAATTTCTCTTCAGTTAAAATGTATTTTCCTGATATCTGGAACAAATATGACTTCTCCTTACATGTAGAAATGCTTTTTATATATCCTATTTGCATTTATATAATAGCAATTTGTATATTTTTCTTATTTTCCATATTGAAGTGTTAAGCTGCTTAAAGCTTGGGACAACTTAATTCATTTTGCCCTTCATTGCCTACCTAGTTCAGTATGTTTCATGTTGCAGAAATTTAGTATAACTAAACTAAATTCCATTGAATTATATTAAGATAAGCATACTCTGCAGTGAAGCACTTCTACATAATAAAAATTAAAATGTAATATAGAGAGACTTTGAGATTTTAGAAGCAATGTTGAGCACTGAGATCTGGTGAATTGAATTTAAAAATACATTCAGTATTAATTATGTTAAAGGTGGTTTGATCAGTGTTGAAAGGCACTACTTCTCAAATTATCTATGATGAAGGACTAGGCTTTCTAATTTCCAATTCATTGCAGAGCAATCTTCTCTTAAAATATAGTGAAAATGGACTACTAGAAAAGTGAAATTCAAAAAAAAAATCACATGATATGAAATGCAAGTCTAACTTTTTGTTATTAGATGCAGCAGACATAAAATTTCATTTCTATAATATAATTAAAACATATGTTACATAAGCAAATACAAGAGAATTGTACAACCATATCTATTTTTCCCTGAAGAGCTGTGTACTGGTCATTAATATATTCAATATTACATTATAATTTTTGATAAAAGAATAGAGAAATCAATCCCCCAGAAATCTGTTGTCAGAACTGGAAGTAGCAGCTTTAATTCCATCAACTTCAGAATGTTTTCATTTTTCTACAAAATGAAGCAAGTAAAGCAATTTCAAAATTCATCTTAGTCCTTCACTTGTAGACAGTTCAACAATTTAATTTTTAATATCACAGTTTAATTTTAAATTAACTTTTGATAAAAGAGATGGGTTCTGAGTGCATGAATCTCTTTTATATGGACGTTCTTTCTTCTTTGTTGTAAATCTCATATTATTATAAAGTGAATCTTAGATGGAAAAATCTACAAAATAAATGTATAAAGAATTACTGTAACACAACTAACTGTGAGCTCATGAAACAGATTATCAACTATTCAAGAAGCACTTCTTTCACTCTTTCCATAAACAACTATTATCAGTTTTATTGGAACTATTTTCTTGTTTTTTTTTCCTTTAAGTTTTATCATATAAATGTTAGTTCCTAGAAAATATAGTTTAATTGTGTGCATTTAAAAATTAATATTTATCTACTTCTTTTTGTCTTATAATTTATTTTTGACAGAATCAACTATTTGACCTAGAGTATTTTCCACAATCTGGACTTTGCTGGCTATACATTTAGAATGATTTAATATGATTCTCCACCATTTGCATTTTTAAAAATTAGCTACTGCATCCAGAGGTTTAATGAGACTCAGGTTGTACCCTTTTGTCATGACTGAAGTCCTGTTGGAGAGGATTACAGGAGAAATACAATGGCCATTTCTCCATTTGTAATGTTGATCAGTTCAGTCACTCAGTCGTGTCCAACTCTGCTAATGCTTAATTGTATGTGTGTTAGTCACTCAGTCACATCTGACTCTTTGAGACCCCATAGACTATAGCCCATCAGGCTCCTCTTCTTATGGAATTCTCCTGGCAAGAATACTGGAGTGGCTAGCCATTCCCTTCTCTGGGGGATCTCCCCAACCTAGGGATCAAACCTAGGTCTTCTCCATTGCAGGCAGATTCTTTACTGTTTGAGCCACCAGGGAAGACCCCATGTTGCTTATTAATTCTGTGTGGATGGGATTATAACATGGTGATATTTTAGTTCTATCAATTCTTTACCAACATTATAAATGGTTACAAAAAGTCACTTTTATTTAGCCTTCTGTTAATACAATTCATGAAAAGGGTGATGATTGTTTCTGACTTCAGTAAGCACATTAATAGGGAACACATGCTGAATTCTGTTTGCTAAAATTTTGTTGAGAATTTTTGCATCTATGTTCATCAATGATATTGGCCTGTAGTTTTCATGTTTTATGTTATCTTTGTCTGGTTTTGGTATCAGGGTGATGGTGGCCTTGTAGAATGAATTTGGAAGTGTTCCTTCCTCTGCAGTTTTTTGAAAGAATTTTAGAAGGATAGGCGGAGAAGGCAATGGCATCCCACTCCAGTACTCTAGCCTGGAAAATCCCATAGATAGAGGAGTCTGGCAGGCTACAGTCCATGGGGTCGCTAAGAGTCGGATACGACTGAGCGACTTCACTTTCACTTTTCCCTTTCATGCACTGGAGAAGGAAATGGCAACCCACTCCAGTATTCTTGCCTGGAGAATCCCAGGGACGGCGGAGCCTGGTGAGCTGCCGTCCATGGGGTCGCACAGAGTCGGACACGACTGAAGCGACTTCGCAGAATACAGGTATAGAACTCATTATAACACAAAACAAAGATTCAAACTTGAACCAAGTGATCTGTCTCATTAGGGAATCAGGGAACATTACAGACTTGGTAGCATTTAATCTGAGGAGAGAAAAAGAGGTAGGTTTTAACGTATGCTACTTCTGCAGGTGGAAGTGGAAAAGAATGTCCATCCAGACCAGTGCCCAGAAGTGGCATTATGAGGAAGACTTCATTTTATACCTAATAAACTAGCAAATAACTAGTTGCATTTCATCAAAGTAACCATATTAATAGGTTTATTAATGCATTGAACCAGACTTAAATATGGCCCAAAAGTACATTTGGATTTTTCTGCAATATGTTATGGAAAAACCCAAACAAACCTTCTGGCCAACCCAATATATTCATTTATATGAAAGGACAGAAAAAGTGAAATAAAAACAGGGAATGTGAAAACAATTTAATAATACTACCCTTTATTACCCCCTTTCCCGTTTAAGGCTCTGTTTGATATCTGAATATGATGTGAATGTTAAGAAGATGATCAGATCATTTCCCAGACCTGCCACATAGTTCACTTTAGCAATGAGAATATCAAAGAGATTAGAACTAGTAGTCTTAAGGCATATTTATCCACAGAGTAGGTTTCAAGTAGGCTTCAATAGGTAGGTGACATATGATTTGAAGGCAATGGCACCCCACTCCAGTACTCTTGCCTGGAAATCCCATGGATGGAGCAGCCTGGTGGGCTGCTGTCTATGGGGTCGCACAGAGTCGGACACGACTGAGGTGACTTAGCAGTAGCAGTATGATTTGAAAAAAATGGAACAATGAAAAAAATGTCTTGGGAAAAAAAATTAGTAGGATTTTGACAGATGTGATTATATTAGCCAAAGAAAATCTAAATATGCCTCACACTGATGCTGTAGAGGTGGCACCCAGGAATGACATTGCTAAAATGTATCTTATGTTTCTTATTATGTGACCTTGTCATAGGGCAGCTCACAACATGGCAGCTGACCTCTGCTTGAGCAAATAATGAGAGGAAGAGAGAAATAGAGAGTAGAGAGAGGGACCAAGATGAAACTCCTGATGACTTTTATAACCTAAAGTTGGAAGCAGTATATGATCACTTTTGGCATGTTCTATTGGTAATGCAGATCAACTCTGGTATATGTTGAGCTATGGAAACCAGGAGGTGAGAATCAAGAGCAATGAGTTGGATGTTGTCTATTACACTGAATCAGATGGCCACCACTGACTGTGTCCAGGAAAGCAGGACAGTATCATCATTCATTTAAAATACACTTGGAAGCTGGGTTTAAAAACTCTTCCCATGGAAAGAAAGGAGAGCTGGGCCTATTCCCACCAGCACACCTCCACCCACAACACCCCTACACACACACACACACACACACACACACACACACACTGTCTACCACCAAGCAAAAGTATTTCAAATCCTATTTAATTCTCTCATCATTTCATTTGCTTCCCAGCTGCACTTTCCTCTGACTTACAAATCAAATAGTCAAAAACTCTGATTCAAACATATCATTTGTATATTCAAAATAAAAACTCAGCAACTTTCCATACATTTTTATTGGCATTGGCATTGAGTGGCTAATATATAAGAAATTGAGTTTCACATCAATTACTGGAATGAGAGAAAATAAACATATGTTGTTATCAATTATACTTTTACTTCAGCCCCTTAAATACATATTTCCTTTGAAACCACAGACAGAAAATACAAGTAATAATGTGTTACTCTATTTGTTCATTAACTTTTATAGTTCAACTTTACCTTTTCAACAATAGTTCTATCTTTAGAAAAATAAAGTTTGATTCTATATCTCTGATGTGGAAAGTTTGTGATCAGTTCAGTTCAGTTCAGTTCAGTCGCTCAGTCGTGTCCGACTCTTTGCGACCCCATGAATTGCAGCACGCCAGGCCTCTCTGTCCATCACCAACTCCCGGAGTCTACCCAAACCCATGTCCCATCGAGTCGGTGATGCCATCCAACCATCTCATCCTCTGCCGTCCCCTTCTCCTCCCGCCCCCAATCCTACCCAGCATTAGGGTCTTTTCCAATGAGTCAACCCTTCGCATGAGGTGGCCAAAGTATTGGAGTTTCAGCTTCAACATCAGACCTTCCAATGAACACTCAGGATTGATCTCTTTTAGGATGGATTGATTGGATCTCCTTGCAGTCCAAGGGACTCTCAAGAGTCTTCTCCAACACCACAGTTCAAAAGCATCATGTTGGATTAAATTGAAGCATCTGTATATGTCATACTAAATAGCCTGTTTTTGAGCATTTTGAGGAAAGAACTTAAATAATTGTACTTTGTTATCTTTCAGAGTACTGAAATAAGTCTTCTTCCTATTTTATTTATAAGTTAAATATTTGTGGAGCCGTAAATGTGTGTGCGTGCATGCGTGTATCATTATCATGTGAAATTCTAAATAAAGCCACTGAGAGGAGCTCTAATCAAGACAATGCAGCTTGTTAGAACTGATGCATATCCCCCTTAATTTGATGAAGAAGTGAGCAAGAACTGATTTTAAAACATTAGTTTTGAGTTTCATCCTTTGTAGAGCCAAAGAATTTGGTCTTCTTTAGATTTACGAGAACTGTCATTATTATTTTGCTCTTATGAAACAAATTTTCCAAAGTTTGAGCATTCTAAAGTGGACACAAGTCTATATTTGTTTATAGCATAGATATAAAAACTGTCCTTAAGGAAAAATGTTTATAAGGATCCTGAAACACACAATGGTCTGTAAATAAACTAAATCTCTATATTTATCTAAAATTAATATGATTTATTTTATGGATATAATGATATTCCTTTTTTGAAAATTTATCATAAATTAAACTTATTGAAAAATGAAAAAAATAATAAAAATGACTCCTATCTGCCACTTACTCAAGTGTATCAATTATTAACATTTGCCTTATATTTTTATATAAAATGTTTTAACCATTGAGGGTAGGTATTAGATATCCTGGTAACTTACTTTTACATACTTCTATATGTATCCTAAAAATGACATTATTTTACACAAACTTATTTATAAAAATCAGGAAATCTATTCTGTAATTGATACTGATATAATACTATTTTCTAATCTATATAACTTATGATAAAATTTTGCCAATTTTCTCAATACTGCACTTGCTGCCATTATTTTCCTCTGTTCAGGATCTAATCCATAATCTCATATTGCTTTCAGTTTTCATATTGCTTTTAGTTTTCTCTTTGGTCTCTTTTAACCTGGCACATTTCTTGCTTTTTATAACCTTGATATTCTTAAAGAGTCCAGGCCAATTATTTTGTTAAATATCCTTTTCTTTGGGTTTATCTAATGTTAATTCATGAAGGATGATGTAAACCTGAAATAAAAATGTACCATATATTGTACCATATACTGATGACTGGAATTATTTATACTTAAACAATTTTACTTTAAACAGTATAAAATTAATATTAAGCTAAAATATAATATGATGATCTTCCATGTTTATATTGATAAAGTTTTCTTTAAATAAATATGGACTTCCTGAATATCATGTATTGGCTCCAACAAAGATTTTAGAAATAAAAATAAGGATATCATGGGATGAGTTATTTTGCTTTTAATTGCTACCATCAGAAACATTTATTTGAAAGTGTTTAAATTATGGAAGAAGTTGGGATAAATAAAAATATTAATTTTGCATTAATATTATTGGTGGCACAGATTATTTGCTGCAATTTAACATGATTTTTAGATTTTGTGTTTATAGAAAAATTCTCAAAGAAAGGAGTTTGTATACCATACAATGAAATTCAAATTAGAGAAATGAGTCAAGTTGGGTGGTGAAACTAAGAAATAAAATTTTATTATAAGTAATCTCACTAATCACTTTTAACTAGGTGATGATACTCTTAGCCTGCCCTATACATAATGCACAACAAAAAGCTGAAAATTACAATTATGTAAATTTCTAGAATACAATTGCTAGAATATGTTCCCTATACTGAGAGGAGCTTAAACTTTGTGTCAGATGTTTACCAATTCCTCAGGGAAGGGAGGAAAATTACTTGCTAAGAGGAGAACTACCTGCTAAATTCTTCCTAGAATATTTAAAATTAAGTCTGTGCTCTCATGTTTGTCCCATGTGCTGTAAGTGATGATCTGTGTATACAAAATTTTCAGGAGGCAGCATCTCTGAGTCATGAATTCTTCTTCTTATAAACCTTTCTAAAGTACACTTTTTCTATGTTAGAATTATGGAATGATAGACCTAGAACAGATTTTAAGGATCCTCTAATCCCAGATCTTCATGTAAAACAAAGATCTTTAATTTTTTTCTGTAATTTATAGGGAACATGGGTTTATATGTGCCCATTGTGCTCAGTCGCTTCAGTTGTGTCCCGCTCTTTGTGATCCTATGGACTGTAGCCTGTCAGTCTCCTCGGTCCATGGTATTCTCCAGACAAGAATACTGGAGTGGGTTGCCATGCCCTCCTCCAGGTGATCTTCCCAACTCAGGGACTGAAACCTCGTCTCCTGCATTGCCGGCAGATTCTTTAGCCACTGAGCTATCCAGGAAGCACTGAGCAAGATTTTTCATCTAGTCACTCAAGAATGTGATTTATAGGGTCATTTCAACTGTGTATTCTTATTGATCACTGTTAAGTGAAACAGTAAGCTATACTTCTATATAATCTATATCTCTTATTAGTTGTTTATCATTTTTTATTCATAATAAATCTCCATTGTGCACTAAATCTGATTATTGAGGCAGTGACAGATGGAGAAGGGGCATTGCATGGCTAATTACTAAGGCTGGCTGGGTTTAGCAGCTAGTGCAAAGGAAAAGCACTAGATAGTTGTCCCAAAAGAAACACGTGGATGTACACATTCCTCATCTGTCTAGAAAATTAATACAGGGGATGGAAAGTATTTACATAAAATACTTATGAATTTTACGGTTTCCAACTGGTTTATAACAAATATCTAGGCAGTTTTCCTCTGAGTGGTACTCTAGTATGACCTAGCATAGGATTTCGATAGATAATTTTTACTCACCTTCCATTTTATTAATCTACACTTTGGATTTGGCTCTTGAATGGTAGGGTCAAATCTCAAGTGACTTAGATCACTGAGGAATTGGTTAATCTTCTTAGTTTAAACTGTCTGTTTATCTGCTTTCTGAGTTTTTTTCCTATATACACTTCAAATTTAAATGTTCTAATGTATTTAATAGATTTAGTTAATACAATAAAGAGAAACTGACCCTTTATTTGATGACTCCGTAGTCATATCTGAATACAGACAACACATGAATATTGTCCTAGCCACAAAGTACTAGAGAACCCCTTTCCCCACTATGTGAGTGACAGCTACTTCATTAAAACTGCCAACTGCAGTTTCAGCCTTGGTCCAGTTGTCAACTCTTCTAGATAAGATTTATTAAGATACTCAGTCATAATATATATTACCCCTGCTTCCCAACAGCATTCCATCCAGAGAAATGTCTGCTTCTTTAAATATTCCCCAAATTATTAGTATCAAACACAAGGCCAAATCCTGTCAAAAGTTCTTTCCAATATCCCTTTTTTGAGATGAACTAGTTTTCTATGCTGTACCTTTTCCCTCATGGCCTTAAGTAATAAGTCCAACTTGTTCATATACAGATGTGTTCCTGTGGTTGCTGAAAGGAGGGCATTGGCCCTGCCTAGATTTCCAAGATACCTACATGAAGGCAGTAAATACTATAACTACTTAGCACAAACTGTGATATTCTAATTGATTTGCTATGCATTTTATGCTATTAAAAATTAAATGATGATAAATTTTCTTTTAAAATGATTTTATTGTTCTTTCTTTATGTTTCTATGGATCAGCGACTACTCAGATGAGGCCTCCACACAGTGGTTTCCCCAAATCAATCCACTTAAAGTTTGTAAGAGACCCTATCAGTCCCTGCATGTATCAGCTCAACCCACCTGGAGGTTATCAGGGGACAGTTCCTGAATGCTCCAATAGCTTCCTATATATCTTCCTGCCCAAGAGTGTTCTCTCTTTGTAAAAGAATGCCCAGCCAGAGCCAGGAGCTGGCTGGAGGGTTTGAGAGGGAAGACATAATTAGTGTCCAGAATCAACAATAATGGATGGGAGTGTTGAATGAACTTGAATGCCTCTAGGAGAACTTAATGAGCACTCTGGTTGGAAATCTAGAATTGGATCACTCTTCATTCTGAAGGCAAGAAGGTATGTGTTGTTAATTTTAGCTTGGAATTGAAATTTGGAAATAAAATTGGAATTTTAGCTTGGTGAAGGATCACAAATGTTCATACTTTCTTCCCTTGCAGAGTACTGGAATTAGGTATATACTTTAAATAATTATTTTAGTGCTTAAAAGTTACATATGATATAAGCTATATGTGGAGTCCAAAAATATAATAAACTAGTGAATATAATGGCTCAGTTAGTAAAGAATCTGCCTGCAATGCAGGAGACCTGGGTTCAATTCCTGGGTTGGGAAGCTCCCCCGGAGAAGGGAAAGGCTACCCACTCCAGTATTCTGGCCTGGAGAATTTCATGCACTGTATAGTTTATGGGGTCGCAAAGAGTTAGACACAACTGAGCAACTTTCACTTTCATTGAATATAATGAAAAAGAAGCAGACTCACAGATATAGAGAGCCAGTTAGTGGTTACCCAGTGGGGAAGGGACAAGGGTCAATATCGGGGTAGGGTATTAAGTGGTACAAACCATTAGGTATAAAAGAAGCTACAAGGCTATATTGTGCAACACCAACAGTATAGCAATTCTTTTGAAATAACAAAGAGAATACAAACTTTAAAAATTGTAAGTCACTATATTTTACACCTGAAACATATATTATATATCAACTATACTTAAGTAAAAAATAAACAATTCCATTAAAGGCTAAAAAAACAATAAATAAATTTTCTTAAGAAATGGCTGATGCAAGAGAGATGATTTGACTCTTCTCTCTTGTCTCCCTGAAAGTAGAAAATAAATCTCCTATGTTAAAGATGCTCTCCTTGTCCTGGGAGGGAGAAAGACACTCAACACCAGAGACAGAATTCAGGGCAAAGCAGCTGATATAAACAGTGTTATTTCTTACTAATTTAACTACCCAAGCCCAAATGTTGCTTAAACTCCTTACACATCCAAACCTAAGTTTCTTTGTCCTGTCAAATCTTCATAAATGTATTGTTTCTTTGTATAAAAAGATATAAAAGCTTCCTGCTTTTGGCCACATTCTGAACTTCATATTATGATCTCTTGTGCACACAGAATTAAATTGATTTTTCTGCCATTACTCTGTCTTATGTATTAGTCCAGGCACAAGGACTCAAGAATGGTGGTGTTATCCATCCCTACAGATGGCTATCAGATTAAAGTGTATTTAGGCTTTCAAAATCCCATGGACGGAGGAGCCTGGTACGCTGCAGTCCATGGGGTCGCAAAGAGTCAGCCTTGAGTGAGCGACTTCACTTTCACTTTTCACTTTCATGCATTGGAGAGGGAAATGGCAACCCATTCCAGTGTTCTTGCCTGGAGAATTCCAGGGACAGGGGAGCCTGGTGGGCTGCCGTCTATGGGGTCGCACAGAGTCGGACACAACTGAAGCGACTTAGCAGCAGCAGCAGCAGCAAATACACTACAATTTTAAATACTCTGCTTTTATCTTATAAATGTTGTTGAAAATATATACTAAGAAAGGTGAATATTTGGTAGACTTTTTTTCCTAAGGTTGAGGTGAATCTTTCTTAAGATAGAATATTGTGGGGAAAATGTGTTTTTATGATACCTGAAGCATTTGGTAAAACTTGGGATTGTGAAAAATGAAGAATGGGTAAACTGGGTGTCTTGGAAAGCATCTAGGAAATCCCAAAGAAAGATGTGACTGTGGGCTCAGCATTTTCTTGAAAAGAAATTTTCTAACTGAAATCAATTTTTATCCTCAATAAGGAAAGGAACTGCACCTCAGGAAGACATTTAAGAATGTTAAATCAAGAAGGTAACTAAAAGACCATTGGATCTCAATTTTTTAATTTTGTAAACCATGAAGCTGTAATCAATTTTATTAAGTCAGAGCACAACTGTCAGCTGGCTTGTGCTCTTCACCAGCCCTCTGACAAAGGATACCCATTCCTTTCCTACTTTAATGCAACTTTTACACCACAGCAATCTTTGTAAACCTTCTTCCCTATTTATGATGACTGTCCTAATTTATTTTTTAAAAAACAGAAGAATTTTGTTCATTAGCAAATGTGATTTGTGTTTAAATATTTTGACTGAGAACAGTCATTTAGTTTTAAGACATGCAAAAAAGTATGAATGTTGCTTCCCTTTGTTTCCTGTGAAATAGGAAAATTTAGCTCTGTCAGAAAAAGAAGGGGAATGTTGGAACAAACTCAGTAGTTTGTGATATACTATGTCACTGTTTGCCGTGTCAGAAAAAAAAAAAAAATTAGTGTCCTATTTTTTAGAAATTTTCAGATGTGGTGACCTGAGATTTTCCTCTGGATACAAAGCAGAACCTGGATTACAACAGTGCCTTTAATTATGAACTGTAAAATTTCTTTGTGGATTACACATTAAATGGCAATGTTATCATCTGTAGTTTTAAAATCTCCTTCTGAGTAATGCTGCAAATCATAATGTTTCTTTTTTTATTTTCACAGTTCAAAAAAATAAGATCTATCATGCAATGATTCTGTGCCATTGTATTCAAGAGTTTGCTCCTGTGTGGGTAGTGCATGCATGCAGTGTTTGAAAATCATCTTGTGACAAGTTTACACTTCTTACACAATGCCTCTGTTAGGTGGTTAGAATAGGAAAAAGGAGTCCAGAACGGCTGTGGCTAAAAGACAAGGAAGGGAAAAGCCTGAGAAAATAGAACAAAGGAAGGTCCGAGGATCTGAGGGAGGACCTCAGGTAGAACAAACAGCACTCCTGGCTAGCCCAATTTACATAGGGCAGGACCCGGGGGAGGAGAAAAAACATATAAAAAGAGGAGCCAAAGGGCTCTCTCTCTTTTCTTCATGTCTTTTGGGTCGGCATGCCCTCCTGCCTTGAGGATGCATTTTCCTTTATTTTCTAAGTAAAACTGAGCTGTAATATGGAGCTGTAACACTGATCCATCTGAATGTTGTAATGCTGGTCTGTCGCTTCAAATTTTTGTTGTGACGAGACAGAACCAAGGAAATTACAGACGCCCCCAACGCCTCAAATGATTCGAACTTTTTAAACTAAAATTAAAATGCTGAACCCAATTTTGATATTTTTTCATAAAATCTGATGAGCTCATGGAAAGCTATAAGCAACACAAGTGGAAATTCTATTTTATGGCTTATTATACCACTCAGTGGAAATGAAAAATCTTCTTTTACATATTTATTTTTAAAATAACAATAAAACAACAATAAATAAATTCAAGGATAGTGTGGTGGTGCAGAATGTAATTTAACTGGAAATAGCACTTGACTCTGGGGAATTGGGTGGCTTTAGGAGAACAATTTGTTTGGCCTTAAGGAGAGTACTATTCAAATACAGCCTATTGTCCAAGGCCTGAATCACAACACAAGCAACCTTTGGAAATTTATTTACAGCTTCAGGCAAAGCCCAGAACTTTTGAATTAGACTTTCTGTGGATGAGACTCAGCAATCTGAGCTAACATTCTCTCTGGATAATTTTAATGCCCACTAAAATTTGAGAAGCTCTATCTTAAATTTCCCACTGGAAATAAGGGGTTAGAATACATTACTGACTGAAGTTACTTCAAACAGTTAAGTTAAATGGCTTGTTAATTATAAGTGCTGCTGCTAAGTCGCTTCAGTCGTGTCCGACTCTGTGCGACCCCATAGATGGCAGCCCACCAGGCTCCCTCGTCCCTGGGATTCTCCAGGCAAGAACACTGGAGTGGGTTGCCATTTCCTTCTCCAATTATAAGTGAGTAACTGATAAATGAAGGGCTTTCCACATGGCACTAGTGGTAAAGAACCTGCCTGTCAATGCAGGAGACATAAGAGATGTGGGTTCCATCTCTGGATAGGAAGATCCCCTGGATGAGGACATGGCAACCCATTCTAGCATTCTTGCTTGGAGAATCCCATCGACAGAGGAGCCTGGAGGGCTACAGTCCATATGGTCACAGAAAGTTGGATGCAAGTGAATCAACTTAGCAGTCATGCATGCATGCAATTGAAAAATGGGGATGAATAAGTGAAATTAAGGGATTTAATTTTACCAGAGAGTTATATTTTAATACTTCAGAGGCATAAAGAGATGAAACTATTTATTCAATAAGAAGGTGTTTTAATATCCCATGTATATATTTTGACTGTTGTTATTGTTGTTCAGTCACTATGTTTGACTCTTTGTGACCCCATGAACTGAAGCATGCCAGGCTTCCCTGTCCTTCACCATCTCCGGAAGTTTGCTCAAACTCATGTCCATTGAGTCAATGATGCAATCCAGTCATCTCACCTTCTGTTGCCCCCTTCTCCTCCTGCCCTCAGTCTTTCCCAGCATCAGGGTCTTTTCCAGATGGCCAAAGTATTGAAGCTTCAGCTTCAGCAATCAGTCCTTCCAATTAATATTCAGAGTTGGGTTGACTGGTTTGATCTCCTTGCTGTCCAAGGGACTCTCAAGAGTCTTCTCCACAATTCAAAAGCATAAATTCTTCAGCGATCAGCCTTCTTTATGGTCCAACTTTCACATCCATACATGACTACTGGAAAAACCATAGCTTTGACTATACACACTTTTGCCAGATAGAGACAAAAGAAAGACAAAAAGGTTTCTGTTTTTTAATATGCTGTTTACTTTGGTCATAGCTTTTCTTCCAAGGAGCAAGTATCTTAATTTTGTGGCTGCAGTCACCATCAGCAGTGACTTTGGAGACCAAGAAATGTTGAATATGAGGTAAATCTTTTCTCTCACTCTAGCGTATCTTTTTATTTTCTTAACAGGATCTCTCATAAAGCAAAAGCAAATTTTGATAAAGTTTTAATTTATCAATTTTTTTCTTTTATGGACCATGTTTTTAGTGTCATGTCTAAGAACCTTTTGCCTAGCTCCAAATCTAGAAGATCATCTCTTTTTTTCCTCAAAATTGCTATAGTGTTTTGCTTTATATATAAATCCCCCTGCCTTTTTTTTTTTTTTGCCTATAGATGTTAACTACTTGGTATGATAGATTGAAAAGGCTATTCTCTACTGAAAATACACTGAATTGCTTTGAGCATGTAATTTTTATAAACCACAGTTAAAGAGGGTGGTAATTATAAGGAAGTGCACGACACTTAGAAAAATAAAATGCAAAGGAATTATGAGAGAAATAACAGATCAGGGCCAAGAGCACATTTGTGTGCTCATGCCAGCTTGTGTGCTATAGGAGAGCTAAGCAGTGAACCAGTGAAGTTGCTTAGTCGTGTCCGACTCTTTGCGATCCATGGACTGTAGTCTACCAGGCTTCTCTTCCATGGTATTTTCCAGGCAAGAGTACTTGAGAGGGTTGCCATTTCCTTCTCCAGGGGATCTTCCTGATCTGGGGATCGAACCCAGGTCCCCCTCATTGCAGGCAGACGCTTTATTGTCTGAGCTACCAGGGAAGCTAAAGAGAAGGAAAATAAAGGAAAAGAAATCAAGAAATACCTTTGAAGGAGGATTAAACAGAATGAATTAATTATCTAAAGAAATAGAGTATGAAAGTCTATAATGCTATAAACCCAATAGGACGTTAAAAATATGTCTCTAGGGAGCCATAAGGAATTCCTCTTTATTATTCTGTAGTAGGTGGTCTCCAAGTGGCTGTATGACAGGCAGTCCTTTGAGGTGTGAGATGAAAGTATTAAATTCTATTTTTAAAAAATTATTATTATTATAGAAATAGAAGACTGTCAAATTTAAATAGTGTAAAGAGTAGTGACTTGGTTAACATCATCCAAACTAAGAAGTAAAATATTACCTGCCATAATTTTGAAGTTCCTTTGTTTCTTGCATTGTCTGTGCCTTGTTTTTGGTCAGATTAAAAACCATTATCCTGAATTTGTGCTTATAATTTCCTTCTTTTTATCATAATTTTACATTTTTATTTCTAAACTATATGTAGTTCAATTTTATATGTTTATGGTACAATTGTGCTGCCTACGTGACTTGTATTTCTCAATCATAATTAAGTTTTTAAAGATAAGTTTGTGTTGTTGTGAGTACATTAGCTGCAACATACTCCTTTTCAACCCATACTCTAACCTATGAATATGAGAGGGACATTTTATTCACTCATCTTTTAATGGGTGATAATACTCTTCCCAGGTGTCTGCTAATGTAAGCCCATCGATATTCTTGAAGAGGTCTCCTGGAGCTTATAAATAGCAAGACCTTCTTTAGGATTTATTCCCAGGAGTGGAATTTCTAAGTGTTTTGCATATCTTAAAATATATTAAATAATGCCAATTGTTTTCTAGGCTTGCTATGTCATGTTACATTATCACAATCAGTTATTAGCCTGTAGCTGTTCTACATATTTTCTAGTACTTGACATTTTCAGATGTTAAAATTCTTACCTATCCAGTGTATGTGTGAAATAAATCTCATGATTTTATTTTGAATTCCTCTGATTTCAAACAAGATAAGGCAAAATTTCATATATTTGTTACTTGATTCCCTGGTGGCTCATATGGTAAAGAATATGCCTGCAGTGCAGAAGACCTAGGTTTGATCCCTGGGTTGGGAAGATCCCCTTGAGGAGGAGATGGCAATCCACTCTAGTATTCTTGCCTGAAGAATCTCCATGGACAGAGGAGCCTGGTGGGCTACAGTCTGTGGGTTCGCAAAGAGTCAGACACAACTAAGCAACTAAGCACAGCACACAGCCCCTATATAATGTATCTGCAAGGTTTTTCCTGTTTTTTTACCAGAGTTGCTTATCTTTTTCTTGTTGGTTCAAATAAGCTCTTTTTTTATAATATATAGTAAATGATATATGGCATATCCCTGGTAGATCAGCTCATAAGGAATCTGCCTTCAATGCATGAGACCTGGGTTCAATCCTTGGGTTGGGAAGATTCCCCGGGTTGGGAAGATTCCCTGGAGGAGGGCATGGCAACCCACTCCAGTATTGTTGGTGGAGACTCTCCATGGACAGAGGAGCCTGACAGGCTTCAGTCCATGGGGCCACAGAGTCAGACACGACTGAGCAATTAAACACAGCACAACACAGATGATATATGAAATAGGATGTGTATATATACGAGTTACATATCTTGTATGTCTAAAAATGTTTTCCTGATTTGTGGCTTATTTTTAATTTTCTTGTGTTCTGAAAAACAGAATTTCTTAAATTTAAAACAATTAGCTGGTGTCTCAGACAGTAAAGAATCTGCCTGCAAATAATAAATGTGTGGTAAATCTCTCATTGTTATGGTAAGTATGTTTGTTGCTTGTAGTTTCTTTGTGTTTGTTTTACATATATAAAGACTAGATATTTACTTGAAAACATTTAGTGTATATATATATATGTGTATGTGCATGTGTATAAATGTGGATTAATACTTTATTGTTATATAGAGATCTTTATCTTCACCAACATTTTTCCCTAACATCTAAATTACTCCAGTTTGAATATACTACTTTAGGCTTTCTTTTCATTAGTATTTTTAGGCGTACCTAGTTCAGTTCTTTGACTTCTATGTCCTTAGGTTCAAACCCTGTCTCTGGTAAATTGGACATGACTATATATTTTTTGCAATCCATAGTAATATGTTAATCTTTTACCTGGGACATTGAGTCCATTTACACATATTGCAATTTCTAACATATTTATATTTATTTGTACCATTTAATGTTTAACAGACACATTACAGAACACTGAAATTAGGTGATGGAATTAACAAAACAAACACAATTTCTTCCCTTGTGTGGTTTGTTACACACTCCCACCCAGAACATCCTTGGAAAATTCTAATGGGAGGTCACATATAACAAGTATGAATATCAGAATTTGCTTCTGATATTCCAGTTTAGTAACTGGATTTAGTCTGTCCATTACTGTGTTAAGATAATGCCTAATCCCTTCCCTTGTTTCAGAGTCTTTTTCAGAAAGCTTGTATGTTTACCAAAGTCAATCTCATGCAATGCTTTTATTTTCCTATTTTATAAACTTCTTATTTAGTAAATGACTTTTCAGCTACAATATTGGTTATATTGTCAGTGTTCTGTATTGACATTGCATACAAAGCCTTTACCAGAGCAAAGGGAGAAAAATTAATAGTGAAATTCAATTCTGAGAGCTCTGAGAGAATTTCATACTGAAATAATGAAAAATACTAAAGTTAAAATAATATGAAAATCATGTGGAAAGAAATATTTAAAGTTACAAATTGGATTTGTGTGTGTATATTTACATATATACATATTAGTATACATATATATATTTAATTTTTACTGAGTTTTGTGGGTTTAACTTGGATGGTGATAAAGAAAATATTAGAACCTAAAGACACGAAAACTAAGATCATGGCATCTAGTGCCATCACTTCATGGCAAATAATGGGAAAACCACGGAAATAATGACAGACTTTTTTGGGGGCTCCAAAATCATTGCAGATGGTGACTGCAGCCATGCAATTAAAAGACACTTTCTCCTTGTAAGAAAAGTTATGACCAAACTTTTAAAAAGCAAAGACATTACTTTGGAACAAAGGTCCATCTAATCAAAGTTATGGTTTTTCCAGTAGTCATGTATGGATGTGAGAGTCGGACCATAAAGAAAGCTGAGTGCCAAAGAACTGATGCTTTTGAACTGCGGTGTTGGAGAAGACTCTTGAGAGTCCCTTGGACTGAAAGGAGATCCAACCAATCCATCCTAAAGGAAATCAGTCCTGAATATTCTTTGGAAGGACTGATGCTGAAGCTGAAACTCCTATATTTTGGCACCTGATGTGAAGAACTGACTCATTTGAAAAGACCCTGATGCTGGGAAAGACGGAAGGCAGGAGGAGAGGGGATGACAGAGGATGAGATTTTTGGATGGCATCACCCACTCAATGAACATGAGTTTGAGTAAACTCTGGGAGTTGATAATGGACAGGGAGGCCTGGCATGCTGCAGTCCATGGGGTCGCAGAGTCTGTCATGACTGAGTGTCTGAACTGATTGAGAGACATGAAGGAATCCACCTTGATATTTCCTCAACAATATTTTCGAGTACTAGAACTCTAGGTAACATGTGGACTAGACTGCACAACTTTGCTGAGTTGAATATAGCAGGCTAGCTGAACAAGAGTGAAACTGTGGCATGCAACTATGTCTAGGGATTTTTTTTCCAGCAGTCATTAAATAAACAATGCTTAAAGTCTTTAAGTTTTTCAAGGACTCAGGAATTTTGAAGCTAAAATATTGTTTTTGGCTTAAAAGGAACAAAAATGATTATTGAGAAATAAGCTAGTATCTATAAAATCATAACATGTGTGATTATTATCAACTGTTAAATTAATGTTATGGGAACTTCATGAGGAGCAATTGCATTTGAAAATTATTTGTAAGTGAGATGTCTCATTTTTGCCAGAATTTCTAGGTACATATGAGCTGTTGGCAAATCATGGCCAATTATCAAGTAAATGGATTATTCACATTGATAGATAAAGGACAAAATTTCTAAAACTCTTTCAAAAGTATTGTAGAAAAAATTGCTTTGATATGGAATGTGGATTCACTTTAATTGAATACTATGGTCATATGTGGCATAGGGTTTCTGAAATAAGAGGGCCTAGAGATTATGAAAGACTAAAGCGTGTTGGCTGAGATTCTAAAACAACTTTGAGCTTATACTCATCTTCATGCATATAATCTTCAGTGAGAAAATATCTTTTCTTTTTATTAAGATATCCAGGTCAATGCATCACTTGTTATAGCAACATGAAAATTATTAAACACTATTCTTCAAAAGTATAGTAGTCATAGTTGTGTTGTACTAGAGCTTTATGAACTAAAATTTGGAAATAATCTACAAGACTTGATTTTTTCTGTCTTCATCAGCATTTTTTTTTAAACTGAGCTCACAATATCTTAGTTTAGGGAAGAGGAAAGAACTAGTAGAAGATAGCTCTCCATTTAGTGCAAACCATTTTTTTTCTTAAACCTTAGTTGTTAGAAGTCTCCAAATAAAAGAAACAGTGGCTATCATCTTGTCAGGTGCTTTCTTTACATACTTAAGTAAATATGAATCAGGGTTATTGATAGTAAGTCAAATAATTTGGAGAATAGGCAAAAACACTCACATCTCTCAACACCCAATACAATTCAGTGACCCATCCACCAAACCAAGGCAATGTGAAACTTCAAAGGTAAAATACCAATGTATATAATCTACCACACTGGTTTCCTTCCTTGTTCAAATTACTTTTGAGCTCCATCTTGCAACCACTGTAGATACCAGTTTTGCTGTCAACACTGGTGCTCAGCTTGTCCTGCCACTAAATGTGTATGTATTATATAATACATTATACATAAATTATAAATATTTTATATATTTGTATATAGATATATAACATTCTGCCATAGAACTGAACCACCCAAAATATGAATCTCATCCTGTCCCTCCACACACATAATTTTACTCTCTGGAACCCTAGATTTTCTCTAATATACTTTAAATGTATACTATAACTAGAGTCAATTTTCTTTACGCCTGGAGTAGAGTATAAGTAATTAATTTACTGGAAACTAATGTGAAATTCTGAATTTTTTTTCCATGCTTATATTGTTAACATGCTATCTGTACAAGGGCTTCTCTAGTGGTAAAGAATCCACCTGCAATGCAAGACATGCAGGTTTGATCCCTGGGTCAAGAAGATCCCCTGGTGGAGGAAATGGCAACCCTCTCCAGTATTCTTGCCTGGGAAATCCCATAAACAGAGGCAGGCTACAGCCCGTGGTGTCACGAGTCAAACACTTGAGGGACTGAACACACACACACACAAACCTATAAAGGCTTCCCAGGAGGCTCAGTGGTAAAGAATCTGCCTGTCAAACAGGAGACATTGATTCAATCCCTGGGTCAGGAAGATCCCCTGGAGAAGAAAAACGGCAACCCACTCCAGTATACTTGCTAGGGAAATCCCATGGACAGAGGCAGGCTACAGTTCACAGAGCTGGAGAGAATCAGACAGGACTTAGGGACTCAACAATGAAAGCAATAACAACAACCACCTATATATTAATTACATTAAAATTCATTTTCTCTTATGTATTTAATGTACTCTTGCCTTACTCCAGAGAGAAACGAAATTCATTTTTACATAGATATTTTCAGTCTTGTCTGAAACCCTAATTTTTGTAGAAACCATTATTTTTCTGAAAAAATTATTTCTGTGTCCTAAAGAACTGACTTAAACAGGTCTCATGTAGCACAGTCTATTATATGGATTATAGGCATGGTTTTACATATGCTTAGATATTTACTTTTTATTTCACATATTAATAATATGCCAAACAGAGCTCATAGTCAGATGAAAGCAGACTGCTTCAAAATGCAATTTTGTATTTCCCACAGAGACCAATTAGCTTTATTACATCAAGACATCCCCCAAATTTATGTGAAAACATGGGAAGATGGATTATCAGAAAGAATTACAATTCATTCCCTCTAGATTTAATTATAGATTGTAACTCAAAATATAAAACAACATGTGTGGAAGACAAGCAAATCTCTTTGGATTTGATTACAAGATAGCCATGCAACATTTCCCTTTTTCATATTTAACCTGGAAATCTTTCATTAATTTAGGATGAAAGTACACTTTTTCTTGACAAGGAGGATTTTATATGGTACCTCACTGATCATCACATTCAGAGTTTCATGTAACAGAGCAAAGCCTAAGAAAAGAGAATTTCAATAAAACCACAAACCAGTGGTAGATTTTTTTTTATTGTCAACTGTACATGTCTAAGCGTTTCCCAGGTGGCTCAGTGGTAAAGAATCGAATGCAACACAATCTGTTCAATCTGTGGTTCGGGAAGATCCCCTGGAGAAGGAAATGGCAACCCACTCCAGCATTCTTGCCTAGAAAATCCCATGGACAGAGGAGCCTGGTGGGCTCTATAGTTCATAGAGTCACAAGAGTCAGGCATGGCTGAGCAACTGAGCTTGCATTCAAGTACATGTTTAAATCAGTCACTGACTTTCATTTCTGACATGTTTTTATTTTTTTTGTCATTCATTCCTAAAAGGTTGTATTTTCTTAATTCAGTTATTCATAAACTTCAGTAACAAGCCTAAAGACCTTTAAAATATCAGAACAGATTACCTTCTACAAACTTAAAAGCCTATCAGTGAAGAATAGTGGGTCATTATGCATAATTCTTTGCATCCTATGGCTATTCTCTCTCTGTTCACATAAATTCAAGATTCCTTGAAATAGAACATGGATGAACAACCACACTCAGATATGATTTTTCTTTTTTACCTGGCAAGTGCAGAATACTCAATGTGAACAAAAGTATAAATACAATAAATTGTAACAATAATTTTGTGCATGAGATCCCAGTATATCATTTTCTTTCTCTTTTTTTTTTTCTTTATAGTTCTTAAGAAACAAATTCAGTTCAGTCACTCAGTCATGTCCAACTCTTAGCGACCCCATGGACTGCAGCATGCCAGGCTTCCCTGTCCATCACCAACTCCCAGAGCTTGCTCAAACTCATGCCCATCGAGTTGGTGATGCTATCCAACCATCTCATCCTCTGTTATCCCCTTTTCCTCCTGAGTTCAATCTTTCCAAGCATCTGGGTCTTTTCTAATGAGTTAGTTCTTCACATCAGGTGACCAAAGTATTGGAGCTTCAGCCTCAAATTATTTGAAGTTTAAAGAGCAATCATTTATTATCATGCTCATGGGTATGAGGACTGGCTGCAAATCAGCTGGGTTAGCCTAGACTCTAGACATCAGTTTCTGAGCCTCAGGCTGCAGATACAAATTCAGGTTAGTTTCATATTTATCTCACCTTGCTTGAACTAGCAGCTATAGGGCTTATGGTCTGCTCTACTTGTCTCATCCTGAGGCCTTGGCTATCTGGAGCATATTATTCCCACGAATAGATCATCATATCATAAGATTAAAGCCAAACCTTTAGTTACTGCAGCATCATTACCCCCTATTAGGCAAAGTTACATGGCTAAGACTAACATTAATGCAAAGATGAATTATTCTTCACTCATATTTCCAAAAATGTTGAAATTTTTCTGAAAAATAATCCAAAGAATCATATGCGTACTTTCATTTTGTAGGCCCTGTCTTTACCATTATCCTTACATGGTAAATTATGGTTATACTTTGTGACTCTTATTCCATGAGCCTCATTATTCACTCAAAGTGATTTTTATTGTGTTATATGATTTCAACAAACTAGCTATTTTATGATTATAAATAATCTGGTAACTATTCAATGTTGCAAATCTAAACTGAGCACATTTTAATAAGTTTTTTTCCCACTTTCTTGCTCCCCTATTTCCTTTCAATCATGAATAAATTGGTTATATTCATTTCAAGAATCACTTTTATGTAAGACAATTTACAGTTTCATGAAAATATGCTTTGAACTGAGACAACTTTGAAGATTTGTGTGTGTGCTCACCAATATTTATTTTAGAACTCTCCTATTCTAAATTAATCTTCAATGTGACTTTGAGAATTTATACTACATATATTTTTTTTCTCTTCTTCTCACTCTCTATATTTTTCAAAGAGTATTCTCTACCTATGACTTCTAAGGACAGGCTGTAGCTGTTAGCCTGTAAGGAGCCGGTATGATATTTCATATCTATAAAAGAACAATAATATATTTTACTTTTATCTGTTTTTAATATCAAATGATACTCAAATATTTAAATGAAGAGCACCTTGCATAAATCCTGTTTTAACTTTCTATGAAGGATGGAGTTTGCTGCCAAGCAATTAAAACTTTGTAGTTCTCTACTGGGTAATTATTATTCTGCCTTTTTTAAAATACACTATAGGTAATGTATTTTATAAGTAATATATTTTACATATAATATATTTTATAATTTATTTTCCAAGTGGCCATTGGCTCCTGAATATTTTGATATATAATCTGCCACTTTTATAGGCATTATCTAGCTGGTTATTTTCCATTTGAGATATTATAGAGGAATTGTGAACATTGGTGGTCTTTCTACTGATGTTTTGGTATTGATACAATATTGTAGCCGAATATTTCCCTGCGGCATGGATTATCATACAGAAGGCTAGGAAAATTGTGTGCAGCATGTATCCTGGGGGTCTTTAAATGGCGTTTTACTTTCAAAAAATTTTTCTTTGCATTTACAAACAGGCTTAAAAATGTTTCTTGGTTGTTGGTACCTAGTCTGAAATGATTAATTAAATATCTATCCAATATCTGGATGCTAATAAGGAGGAATATATAAAGGTCATCAGCAGTACTTATTTCAACCACATTCTTTAATACAGAATAAGAAGCAAATACAGTATCTAGCGGAGAAGGCAATGGCACCCCTCTCCAGTACTCTTGCCTGGAAAATCCCGTGGACGGAGGAGCCTGGTAGGCTGCAGTCCAGGGGGTCGCTAAGAGTCGGACACGACTGAGCGACTTCACTTTCACTTTTCACTTTCATGCACTGGAGAAGGAAATGGCAACCCACTCCAGTGTTCTTGCCTGGAGAATCCCAGGGATGGGGGAGCCTGGTGGGCTGCCGTCTATGGGGTCGCACAGAGTCGGACACAACTGAAACGACTTAGCAGCAGCAGCAGCACAGTATCCAGGAATCTGTTCATCTCTACTATAACTGGTATTTTCCTAACCTCCTGCATATCACTTCCACAGATTCACAAAGAAAAAGTGCAGAACAGATTCTCCATATTAAATAATTCTGCTTATTTTAATAAGACTCTTGTCTCTTATCACAAGTCAGACTAGCACACACGGGCTTTCAATTGACTTCTTTTGCAAAGGCGACCAAAGACCCAGGATTTACAATAACAAGTAGAGAAATTCCTTTGGGAATTCATCCTGCCTGTTTTAACTCACAATTGGCATGGAAAAGAGAACCCAGCCTGGGAGGAAGATATCTCTGTAACTCATGATTTAAACCATCATTCCACACCTTTTCTCTTCCAAGGCTCCCTCTGGCTTCTGCTTGATTTACTAGACGGGTAGAGGAAAGGTTTTAGAATGAATACACCTGGATTTGATTTATTTTCTTAATTCATACTCAGGAAATGGAGAAAGCAAAAAGGAATATTAAACTCTCTAAAAGTCAACAGCCCTCAAGAAACACATTTTGTATACATTGATGACTATTCTAGATGCAATAGTTTTCATTTTTCACGTTACAGTTCTGCAGGTGCCCAGTACTATTTCTAGGTTATCAGAATTCTTGATCTGATAGTCTGAATTAGCTGGAAACGGGCAAAGAGAGAATAAACTGCAGACCTAGCAGAAGATTTTACGTCCCATTGCTGGTGCCCACATACTACTGGACAGAATTAAAGGTAATATTTAGATGCAAGGAACCTGGAAAACAGAAAGAAAATAAAATGGTTGGATGACTGCTTTGCATGTCTCTGCCTAAAGACAAAGCATGTTCACTAATTTTCTACTCCAGTCAGCCCACTATTCAACTAGACACAACTATACTAGTAACAGTCCATATTATTCAACAGAAACTGAATGTCACTGATTTTCCTAAAATAGTCACTGCTCCTAGAAGTTTGTAGGAGAGTGAAGGGAGAACGATGTTAAAACAGCAAACTGCAGTAAAACACAATATGGTACAAGTTATGAGCTCATCAAGGTAAAAATAGAATCTAAGGATAATAGAAATACTAGGATTCCAAGAAAACTTTAGATGGATTATTCTTAAGCTAATATTTGACAAATGAGTAGAACTTTTCAGGTGGAGGGAGTATGAAAGTAGAGGCTGAGAGGAACTTAATAGGCAAAGAAAAAACAGAACAAAAACATAAGCATTCATTAAGTATTTTAAATTACTAAAGTAATTTAGTTAGACTACTCATGAGGCCAAAATCAGAAAGGAGAATCAGAAAGATTAGTGGGGGATATAAATCAAGAAGTCCTTTACATTGTATCCCATTTAGGGTTTTATCTTGACTATGATTGGGACCATTTAAAAAATTTTAAGTGAATGACTAAATAGATCTCAATTTAGAAATATCACTCTAGTGCAGAGCAAAGAACTGGAAAAGGGTAAAGGAATAGAAGAAAGGAAATAACCAAGGCAAGAAATTATATGGTCCAGAACTATGGCAGTTGGTACAGTTGGTCTGGGTGTGAGAAATGTTTAGAAGTAGTATAGAAGTAGAGTTGTCAGCTCTACACTTTTGGTATCTGTATAGCTGTAGGGATTTAGGAAAGTTAGTTTTATGATAGTGCTCAGGCATCAAGTATTGAAGCCTGTTGTAGAAGGTGCTGGTCATATGTTTTAGGCCATACAGACCTCCTTATTTTTCTGTGAATATTAGATGATTTCTCATGCCTCCTAGTAAAAACACATGGAATAATTTTTGAAATAATCAAATGTTATGTTTTTTGAATATACCTGGGTGGCAATGGTTGAAACACAGGAATGAAAATAAGAGAATACTGATCTGTATTGGGGGGGTCATCACTTTCTAAGATATAACTGAAATCACAGTGTACAGTAGTTAAGAGAATTAGTGAGCTCTCATATTTAAGAAGTGAGCAAGGAGGGAAAAGCCAATAAAGGAGAGTGATCTTTATTTTTTATTTTTTATTTTTTTTTATTTTTTATTTTTTATAAATTTATTTATTTTAGTTGGGGGCTAATTACTTTACAATATTGTAATAGTTTTTGCCATACATTGACATGAATCAGCCATGGGTTTACATGTGTTCCCCTTCCTGGACCCCCCACCCACCTCTCTCCCCATCCCATCCCTCTGGGTCATCCCATTGCCCCGGCCCTGAGCCCTTGTCTCGTGCAAGGCCCTGAGCCCTTGTCTCGTGCATGATCTTGATTTTTTAAAAGTCATTTGTTTTAACATACAGGATGCTGCTGCTGCTGCTAACTCGCTTCAGTCGTGTCCGACTGTGTGTGACCCCATAGACGGCAGCCCACCAGGCTCCCCCGCCCCTGGGATTCTCCAGGCAAGAACACTGGAGTGGGTTGCCATTTCCTTCTCCAATCCATGAAAGTGAAAAGTGAAAAGTGAAAGTGAAGTCGCTCAGTCGTGTCCGACTCTTAGCGACCCCCTGGACTGCAGCCCACCAGGCCCCTCGGTCCATGGGATTTTCCAGGCAAGAGTACTGGAGTGGGGTGCCATTGCCTTCTCCACATACAGGATATTTACTTATTATTAAGTAAACAGTTCTTTTGAGCTTAAATCATATGCATTGCCTAGGTGAATGTGTCTCAGAATCTCTCTCCTATGACTAAGTTACTTGAAAATTCTGGAAAACTCAATCTTTTTATGTTTAAAACCAAATAGTATAATAGGCTCCAGTTTCATCTACCTCATTAAAACTAACTCAAATGTGTTCTTTTTATAGCTGAGTAATATTCCATTGTGTATATGTACTACAACTTCCTTATCCATTCATCTGCCAATAGACATCTAGGTTGCTTCCATGTCCTAGTTATTGTAAACAGTGCAGCAATGAACATTGGGGTACATGTGTCTCTCAATTCTGGTTTCCTTGTTGTGTATGCCCAGCAGTGGGATTGCTGGGTCATATGGTAGTTCTATTTCCAGTTTTTTAAGGAATCTCCACATTTTTTTCTATAGTGGCTGTACTACTTTGCATTTCCATGAAAAGCATAAGAGGGCTATGACCCACCTCCCAGAGTAATGGAAACAAAAACAAAAATAAATAAATGGGATCTAATTAAACTTAAAACTTTTGCACAACGAAGGAAACTATAAGCAAGGTGAAAAGGCAGCCTTCAGAATGGGAGAAAAATAATAGCAAATGAAACAACTGACAAGGAATTAATCTCCAAAATATACAAGCAGCTCATGTAGCTCAATATCAAAAAAATAAACGACCCAATCCAAAAGTGTGCCAAAGAACTAAACAGACATTTTTCCAAAGAAGACATACAGATGGCTAACAAACACATGAAAAGATGGTCAATATCACTCATTATCAGAGAAATGCAAATCAAAACCACAATGAGGTACCATCCCACACTGGTTATTGTAATTAGCCTCCAATTAAAATAAATAAATTAATTTAAAAAAGCAAATAGTAATAATAAGTTATTTTTATATCACTTAGGGAGAGTATAAAATGTACAGTTGACATGAAATATGAGATAACAAAACTATGTAAGTTAGATAGTCAATGGGAATTTGCTGTATGACTCAGGGAACTCAAACTGGGTTTGGTAACAATCTAGAGGGGTGGATGGGAAAGGAGGTGGTAGGGATGTTCAAGTGGGAGGGGGCATGGATAAAACTACGGCTGATTCATGTTGATGTTTGTTAGAAACCAATGCAATACTATAAGGCAATTATCCTTCAATTAAAAATAAATAAATTTTAAAAAAGAGAGATACTGAAACTGAAGTGTAAAGAATTTACTGATTCACACAATATACAAGGTTGTATAACACAATAAGATGGTGAAAGGTAAATACTTCTGCCAGGAAATGAATTGGCCTTTCTTGGTATAGGAAAAGATTTAAAAACTAGTGTCATGTTGAACTCTCTGAATTCAATAAAGCCCTCAGAACTTTCATAAATTCCACTTGAGAATTATACTTAATAGTACTGCTGTTATTGTTCACTCACTCAGTCGTGTTCAACTCTTTGCCACCCCCATGGACTGCAGCACACCAGGCTTCCATGCCCTTTACCATCTCCTGGAGTTTGCTCAAACTCATGCCCATTGATGCATCCAACAATCTCATCCTCTGTTCTCTCCTTCTCTCCCTGCTTTCAATCTTTCCCAGCATCAGGATCTTTTCCAATAAGTTGGCTTTTCACATCAGGTGGCCAAAGTATTGCAGCTTCAGCCTCAGCATCAGTCCCTTCAATGTATATTCAGGATTGATTTCCTTTAGAATTGACTAGTTTGATCTTGTAGTCCAAAGGACTCTCGAGTCTTCTCCAAAACCACATTTCAAAAGCATCAATTCTTTGGCTCTCATCCTTCTTTATGGTCCAACTATTACATCCATACATGACTATTGGAAAAACCATAATACTGTTATACTTAATAGTATAATACATGAAAAGTAAATTTAAAAAACATGAAAACTATGTTTTCTTCAAATTGATTTTAATGTCATACCTCAAGAACACTTCTTCTTAGCCTATATTTTATACAAAATTGATAATTTAGGTCTTAAAATGCTGCAGCCATAAGAGAGAAGAGACTGAAATATATATTTGAACTTACAATTTGGTTTTAATGAAACTTTCTGGCTGAGTGTTAAAGCAACATCTGCATCCTTGTCTTCTGTAGGAAGCTGCTGCTAATTTTTGTGCAGAACAAAGAATAGAGTAATTAGAGTGTTTGATGAGTTGTTTTAAAGATATTTTAACTTCCCAAAAGAGAGCATATAGTTTTCTGATCAAATGTTGGGCAAACCTGACTTAATATCTGTGATTTCCCCCAAAACATTGAAACAACAGAAAAGGAATTGTTTTCCACTTTGTTCAAGAACAGTGTAATTACTATTGCTCTCTAGATGCTATATAAATAGTTTTTGTGCTAATACTTACATGTGTTTATATTAAATTTATGGAGTATCTTGAACACAGACTTTTTTCATTTACATATTGGAAATGTATAGATTCTCATCAATCCTTGTATTGATTACAACTGTATTGGTCTAAAACATTTTCTCAACCTTTGCAATTTCAACATCTTAGGCTAGGTAGTTCTTTGTAGACAGGGAGCAGCCTAAGCATCATGGGATGGTTAGTGGTAGTCCTGGCTTTTACTCGCTACACACTGGCTCGCTAGCTAGCCACTAGATGACAGTAGCAACTTCCCTCTCTTGAAGTTGTGATAAAACCGTTGTTGCAGACAATGTCAAATGTCTTCTCGGGGGCAAACATCAAATTAGTTGAAAATCAGTCCTAAATTGAGAATTGAATAACCATTTACATTTCAAATTCATCATTGATTCATCCATTTGTTGAGCTTACACCCTGTAACAAACATGGTACAATGATTTTTTGAATACCAGAGACAGATCACTGCTTTTGTTGAATGAGGATTCTAGTACCACCTTTGCAACCTGTCAATCTAAAATCATCACAGAAAATTAAAAAAAAATTCCCTTAAACAAAAAGGTCAGCTATAATAATGAGATGTACTCTACTGTGGACTGGACTTCTAGAATTATCTATTGTATTTGCTTTGGTATTTAAATCAACTCTTTAAGGATTCTCATTCAATCATATTAAAGTGAATATCCATCACTCTGAAATAGTATACTTTCAATATATTTTTAAGACTGTCACGTGAGTATGGCATATAAAGAGATACAGCACACTGACTTTAGGTAGAAATACAGGTAGGGAGAACATGTGGCAGAGAGATTACCTTTAAAATAAAAATCAAACAATCCAATTCTATAAACTTTATTTTGTCTAACTGTGAAAATTTTTAAATATAAAAATCTTACCAAAGCTTGAAGAGAAGTAATATGTTCCCATGTTATTTTGGAGGGAGTAATACAGATATCACTGGAAGAATAGCTATGACAAACCTAGATAGTATATTAAGAAACAGAGATATCACTTTTCTGATAGAGGTCCCTATGGTCAAAGCCATGATTTTTCCAGTAGTCCTGTATGGATGTGAGAGTTGGACCATAAAGAAGGCTGAGCACCGAAAAAATAATGCTTTCGAACTGTGGTATTGGAGAAGACTCTTGAGAGTCCCTTGGACTGCAAGGAGATCAAGCCAATCAATTCTAAAGGAAAACAACCCTGAATATTCATTGGAAGGACTGATCCTGAAGCTGAAGCTTCAATAATTTGGCCACTTGATGAGAAGAGCCCACTCACTGGAAAAGACCTTGATGCTGAGAAAGATTGAAGGCAGGAGAAGAAGAGGATGACAGAGGATGAGATGGTTGGATGGCATCACCAAATGAAGGACATGAGTTTGAACAAACTTCAAGAGATAGTGTAGGACAGGGGACCCTGGCATACTCTTCATGGGGTTGTAAAGGATTGGACACAACGTAGCGACTGAACAACAACAATACAGACATCCTTATGATGATTCCATTTCCACAGTTTTTAATATGCAAGGTATGTGTGTTTCTTGGTATTCATGTTGGAAATTAAGTAGATAAGAGGCTTAAGAAGGATGAAGGGTGTAAGCATTACTTGGGAAAGCAAAGTAGTGTAGCAGGGATTGCATTTGGTGTCAGAAAATTCTGGGTTTATTCTGACCTCTGCTACCTAACAAACTGAGTGACAATGGAAAAATATTTATCTCTTTTAATCATGAGTGGTAGAGAAAATAATGGCTTCCCCAATATGCTCACCTCCTAATACCCAAAACCTGAGTCTGTAACTTTATATGGCAAAAGCATCTTTGATCATGTGATTAAGTAAGACTTTTGAGATGAGGAAATTACCCTGGATTTGAGGGGGCTTAACACATTCAGAAAACTTATTAGAGGAGGTGAGAATGTCAAAGGCAGAAGAAGGAGTTGAGACAAGGAAAGCAATGGTTGGAATAATGTGCTTTGAAGATGGAGGAATAATCCAGGAATGTGAATGGCCTTTACAAGCTGGAAAAGACAAGGAAGTATATTTTCCCATAAAGCCTGTGGAAGAAAGACAATCCTGCCAAGACCATTTCTTTTTTTAATAGAAGACTTCTGACATCCATACTCTAAAACAATAAATTTGCATTTTTCAAGCCACTAAGTTTGTGGTGGCTTGTTTCAGATGTAACAGGAAACTAATGTTATGCTTCCTATCTGTTTATCTACATCAGGCAACATTTCAGTTCAGTTCAGTCACTCAGTCATGTCCCACTCTTTGTGACCCCATGAACTGCAGCACACCAGGCCTCCCTGTCCATCACCAACTCCCAGAGTTTACCCAGACTCATGTCCATTGAATCGGTGATGCCATCTAACCATCTCATCCTCTGTCATCCCCTTCTCTTCCTGCCTTCTATCTTTCCCAACATCAGGGGCTTTTCAAATGCATTAGCTCTTCACATCAGGTGGCCAAAATATTGGAGTTTCAGCTTCAACATCAGTCCTGCCAATGAACACCCAGGACTGATTTCGTTTAGGATGGACAGGTTGGATCTCCTTGCAGTCCAAGGGACTCTCAAGAGTCTTCTCCAAAACCACAGTTCAAAAGCATCAATTTTTCAGTGCTCAGCCTTCTTTATAGTCCAACTCTCACATCCATACATGACCACTGGAAAAACCATAGCCTTAACTAGATGGACCTTTGCTGACAAATAAATGTCTCTGCTTTTTAATATGCTATCTAAGTTGGTCATAACTTTCTTTCCAAGGAGTAAGCGTCTTTTAGTTTCATGGCTACAGTCACCATCTGCAGTGATTTTGGAGCCCCAAAAAATAAAGTCAGCTACTGTTTCCACTGTTTCCCCATCTATTTCCCATGAAGTGATGGGACCAGATGCCATGATCTTTGTTTTTCTGAATGTTGAGCTTTAAGCCAACTTTTTCACTCTCCTCTTTCACTTTCATCAAGAGGCTCTTTAGTTCTTCTTCACTTTCTGCCATAAGGGTGGTGTCATCTGCATATCTGAGGTTATTGATATTTCTCCAGGCAATCTTGATTCCAGCCTATGCTTCCTCCAGCACAGCATTTTTCATGATGTACTCTGCATATAAGCTAAATAAGCAGGGTGACAATATACAGCCTTGACGTACTCCTTTTCCTATTTGGACAGTCTATTGTTCCATGTCCAGTTCTAACTGTTGCTTTCTGACCTGCATACAGGTTTCTCAAGAGTAACATTTAGGGCATTGCAAGTTCTCAAGGAATATTATCTATAATAATGAGGGTTATTTTTCTAAAGGATAATACATACATAGTAATATATTACATTAGATACTAGTGGCACAAGAGAGAAGTACAGATAGAGAGACTATCAAAAGAGGAAGATTTTTCAATTGGCAATTCATCAGAAGGTTATAGTATCTGGAAGTGTAAAAAAGAAAAAAAAATCTACAGAGTATTTAAGTAGTGAGTGATAATCATCAGTTTGCAGAATCAATTAACATAGAATCTACTTTGCATATTTTAGGGAATGAATGACTTCTTTACAAAAAATATTAGGAGGAATTAATCATGACAATTTCAATGTAATCTTATAGATTTTGAAGTTAATTTTCAAACAAGTTCTAAAATTATGATGGTTTTTTGACAAAAATAGATCTGTTGCATTGCCTTAGAATAACAGTATGTGATAAAATTAGAGACAATTTATACTTGCAAAATTCATTTTATCTTGAAAGGAAATGAAAATTTGCAAGTCATAAACTGACAGCTGATTGCTATATGAGTATGGAAATAGATTAAGTTAAAATAGATTTCTCTTCTTACTATATTAGATTTTCCATGTTTTCATAATATCAAATAACTCTACATCCACTGTTAATGTTAATGTAGGATATTAGAATTAGCAGACATATTCTGATAACTAAGTTTTACAAATGAACTTCTTCCGATGTCTACTGAGATCTAGTCCTAAAATTGTAATTTTTCTCAATGTTTATCTTGCTATATAATCATATTAATTGTGCCAAATATTGAATTAATCATTTTCACATGTCAATTTTACTGAAAAGATTCCATTATTTGTTTAGCTATCCAAAAAAAGGCAAATAAAATATCTTATTCTTAGTTTCATCTTTATCTTTTTCTATCTTACTTGTTATCAAGTCCTATTGATTTCTTTTTCTCAATAACTCTGTACTCTTCCTCCCCAGGCCACCTGGTAATAGCCCAGTTTTAATCCCTACCATCTCAAAATTAAAATGCTGAAAGGGTCATATAGCATGTTGTAAATTCCTTTTGCTCCTAATTTCCAAAGTAATATGCTTCCAATCCATCGTGTTCATTTTTTCCCTTAATTATTGCTTACATCATTTTGGCCCACAACTAAAATATTTTGTGAAACACTATGTAGGTCAAAAAGGAATTTGAGTTTACCACTGACTTTAGAGTTCTATAGATTACCATCCCATTGTACCTAAATGCAGGCTCATTTTAGGGATCAACACGGAACATTTGCCTCCAGTATTTTTTCATTGGCATCTCAATTATGTCTCCCTACTATCCTCATTTGACACAGCATGAAGACCATTTCTGGGTAACTCTGTTAATATAAGTGACGATTATGACGAGTTTAGCTGATAAGATCATATGGAAGAAATCTTCTAGAAGGATACTTTAATATAGCTTTATTTAGAAATAATTTCAAATGTACTGAAAAATTAGCAAGATTCTTACAAAGAACTCTTGTATCTCTCTAACAGATTAGACAATTGTTTATATTTTGCCACATCTATTTATCATTTATTATTAATCTTAATAACTAATAATAAAATATTAATTTATTATTTGAGAATATGTTGCAGAAACATGCTCCTTTACTTCTAAACATTTCAGTGTGTATTTCCTCAGAACAAGGACATTCACATACATAGTCATGATTCAGTTATTCAAATTCTGTCAGTTACTTCAATAGAATCTTAGAGCAATTTTTTTCTGATCCTAAATCCAACTCAGGACCAGACAATGCACGTAGTTTTTATCTATCTTTAGTCTTCTTTAACTGGAGTGATTTACCTAATTTTGTTTTATGAAACTGATATTTATTTAGGATACAATCAAGTATTTTGTAAAATGTCACTGTGGGATACAGAATAATGGCTTCCCAAAGATGTCCACCTAACTCCCTGAAACTTTTGACTATGTTATCTTCCATGATAAAACAGACTCTGCAGGTTCGATTAAATTAAGGGTCATGAGGCGGGAAGATTATCCTGTATTATCCAATGTACACTACAGTTTTTGGAAAAGTACTTCTAAATCATTATGGAGCTATGCAAAAGAACATTTCACTTTGAGGAAGAGTTGGTCTTTGCCCTTATGTATTATTTTCCTACAAAAGCTCAAAGCCCTGTGCAGACATTTTACTCTTTCACAGAATACACTAAAAAAATTCAAAAGTGCTGTCAAATTGTAATTTCCTACTTTTCATGGGTAACACGTTATGCTAGAACAGAAGAAATGTCCTCCACTTCAATTTGATGACCTGAACCAACACATTTGGGTTGTTTCTGTCCTTTAAAATTCTCTTTCAAATGCCATAACCTATGAAATTGTTCTGCAGAAAGGATTGATAAAGGGAAATATTACCACATCTCTGGGATGAATTTAATCTAATTTCCTATGAAAACCCCAAAATATACTTCAAATGAGAGTACTAGGTGCTAAAATTGAGGGGTGGCCACAACAGAGTCAGGAGGGAGGTATCAGGCATGTATCAACTCCAAGGACAGATGGATGTTGTGTAAATGTCAGCACCAGGAGGGGAGCCACAGTGTGTTCTCACTGAACCTCAGCAGACACAGCAAGAATTGTGAAATCGGTTGTTGATGGGACACGCTCTCAACATGACCAAGTGTGCCAGTTGGAAGGAAAAGTGGTGCCCCAAGCTAATTCCCAGCTATCACACTTAATCTCCGTAACCCTATAGTAAGTGTTACTTCCATGCCAGACTCTTCTCTGAGGAGTTCTCTCTTGATGCTTCCCAGAAAAACACCCTTCCCAATTAACAACATGAGAATGCAAACAACATAATTTCTCTTCCTTCTTTCTTTAAGACTTAAGTTTTTAAAGTGGATCTGTAAAAAAAAAAAATTCTAATAAGACAGTCTTAATCATAGTGAGGAACAAATGTATATTTTCTTTGCAAAAAGAAAAATGTCGTGCATATGTAAATATTCTGAAAAGGCAGTTCATCTTACATGAAGATGAAGAAATAATATTCACCTCTTAAGCAAACATTCTGAAAAACTTTAGAAAGGCTTTGAAAATATATTTTTTTTTTGCAATTTTAACAAGGTTCAAGTTATCAATGAATCTAGTAAAGAAAAAAAAATATTAACTGACAGAAAATATTAACTTTTTAATACTTCGAATTGCCAATTAAAAAAAATCACTTAGGAAAAGACTGTAAATAGCAAAAAGGGGCAAAACTTTAAAAGCTCAGCTTAAGGAATCTGCTAAAAACTGAAAAAAAAAAAAAGCCAATAAGTTTTATGATAAAAGAGCAAAAAACGCAGAGGTAATTTTGCTGCAATTCATGGGGTCACAAAGAGTCGGACACGACTGAGCGACTGAACTGAACTGAACATATATTTAATATACTTGTAATACAAATGCAGGAGAAAAATGGATCAGGAGAAGAAACATAGACAAATAAAAAGTAAAGCAAGATCTAGGTTCTTAGATCATAAGGGTCTAGTAGTTACTAAGAGAAGTATTTGTTAATTTGAGTCAAAGTTATCTCCCTGCTTTAATGGAAACTAAAACAAATGTGAAGGCCAGTATAATGCTGAGATACTAATTTCTATTCTGTTTTCATGTGTTTCCCCCTCTCTTTTATCACAAGAAATTATTTATCTTTGCTGCTGGCTGGTTCTGTGTAATCACACCTAAAGCAGAAATTGTCTGGGGAAAATCAAAACAAAATAAACACAGCACACAAGCAAACAAAAATGAATCTTGCTTTGTTTTTGTTTTTAAAAATGTAATTTATTGAAGTTATGGTCAGGGATACTATTAGTGAGTAAAGTTGCTCAGTTGTGTCTGACACTTTGTGACCCCATGGAAAAGTCCACGGAATTCTCCAGGCCAGAATATTGGAGTGGGTAGACATTCCCTTCTCCAGGGGATCTTTCCAACGCAGGCATCAAACCCAGGTCTCCAGCATTGCGGGTGGAGTCTTTACCAGCTGAGCCACCAGGGAAGCCCAAGAATACTGGAGTGGGTGATCTATCCCTTCTCCAGGGGATCTTCCCAACCCAAGAATCGAACCAGGGTCTCCTGCAGTACAGGCAGATTCTTTACCAGCTGAACTACCAGAGAAGTCCAGGAGGAAGGAAAAGAAGCAAGTGCTTATGAAGGATGGATAGGAAGATGGAATCATTAGAGGGTAATAGGAGCTATATAATAACATACGTAACTACTAAAATTAATATATCTAATAATTGGTCAATATTCAAAATATGTAAGAAACTCCTACACCTCACTAGCAAAAAAATCAAACAATTTTCTTTTTAAAAAAAATGAGCAAAGAATTTGAATAGATATACAAGTAGACAACAAGTGTGTGAAGAGATGTTCAATATCATTAATCATCAGGAAAATGTAAATCAAAACTACTATGAGATATATAACCTTATACCTGTTAGGATCGTTGTTATAAAAAAAACAAAAAACAAAGGATAAAAAGTTTTGGTAAAGATGTTGAGAAATTGGAACCTTGTACACTGTGGGTGAGAAGATAAAGTATAGACACTATGGAAAAGAGTATGATGGTTTCTCAGTAAACTAAAATAAAGCTATCACATGAACCAGCAATTCCACTTCTGGATATTTATCCTAAAGAACTGATATCAGAATCTTGAAGAACTATTTGCACTCTCACTTTCATTGCAGCATTATGTGCAATAGCCAGGATATGGAATCAATCAAAATTTTCATTGACTGATGAATAAAATATGATATTTATACAAATGGAGTGTCATCCAGCTATGAAAAAAAAAGGAATTCCTGCCATATGTAGCAACATGAATCTAACTGAAGGACATTATGCTAAGTGAAATAAATTCATCACAAAAGGACAAATACTGAATGATTTATTGTATGAGGTATCTAAAAATTGTCAAACTCATAGAGAATAGAATGATGGTTGCCAGGGCCTGGGGATAGAGGGGAATGGGGAGTTGTTAAGTGGGTATGAAGTTTCAGTTATTCAAGATGAATAAATTCCACAGATTTACTGAAAAACAATGTCATACAGGCACACTTTTTTTACCTGTACTTTACTTTCTTGTCCTATGCAGATACTGTGTTCATCAGAAATTGAAGGGCTGTGACAACTCCACCTCAAGCAAGTCTTTTGGCACTATTTTTCCAACAGTGTTTGGTCACTTAATTTTTCTTTATCAGATTTTAGTAATTTTTGCAATGTTTCAAACCATTTCATTATTATCATATTTGTTATAGTCTGTGATAGTGGTCTTTGATATTACTGTTGCAAAAGGATTATGACTCACTGAAGGCTCAGGGGATAGCTAACTTTTTCTTTTTTTAAGCGATAAAGTACTTTTCAATAAAGATATGTATTTTTTTAATACATAATACTATTGCACACGTAATAGACTGCATGCGTGCTAAGTTGCTTCACTCGTGTCTGACTCTTTGTGACCCCATGGGGTGTAATCCACCAGGATCCTGTCTGTGGGGATTCTCCAGGCAAGAATACTGAAGTTGGCTGCCATTTCCTCCTCCAGGGGATCTTCCTAGGGATCAAACCAGGTCTCTTAAGTCTCCTGCATTTGTAGGTAGGTTATTTACCACTAGCATACCTGGGAAGCTCTAGTAGACTACAGATGTGCACCAGGAAACCAAAAAGTTCATTTGACTCACTTTATTGTGATGTTCATTTCACTGTGATTATCTGGAACTGAATCTGAGCTCTATCTCTGAGGTATGTCTGTAGTTAACTCAGTATTGTACTCTTGAAAATTAAGATCTCATGTTAAATTTCTTACCACACAAAAACAACAACAAAAAATAAACAAAACATCTAAAGAGTAGGATAATACTTTTGGAGGTGTTGGCTATGTTGTGGTGATGGATTCATCTGTGTTTGTATATCTCCAAACTCATCAAATTCTATACATTAAACTGGTCCATTTTTGTCATGTGAGTTATACTTTAGTAAAACTGTCTAAAATTAAATTAAATCAATGTAAGTGACAAGATAGGAATATGAATTAACACGGGTGGCAGGGATAGAGTTAAAGTGAGAAACCCTTTCATTATCTAACTCAAAATATGAGTAAGTATAGGCAAGGGGAGATTCAGGTACACAACTGAAGTTTTAAAGTGAAAATAAAACTAAACTCTCTTCTTTTAAACAAAAGTTTTCTATATTTCATTTCAATTCCTGGGTTGGGAAGATCTGCTGGAGAAGGGATAGGCTACCCACTCCAATATTCTTGGGCTTCCCTGATGGCTCACTGGTAAAGAATTCACCTGTAATGTGGGAGACCTGGTTTCAATCCCTGGGTTGGGAAGATCCCCTGGAGAAGGGAACAGCTACCCACTCCAGTATTCTGGCCTAGAGAATTCCATGAACTAGTCCATGGGGTCGCAAAGAGTCGGACACGACTGAGTGACTTTCACTTTTTCTATAAATTATCATTAATTGTAACTACACTTCAGCAATGTCAATGCTTTCTTCTTAATTTCAGTCTTATCAACTAATAAAAGGCAAGGTTTTTTGTCCTAATTTTTTGCTTAAGACACAAATGCCTCTCCTTGATGTTTCTTACTGGACTCACAAATTGTAGCTTTAGAACTGTTTTCTATTCTTTAAAGTCTCCTCTGTAAAATAACGAGTGAAACATTTCTCAATACTTTGATTTATAATTCTTACACCCTTTTGCTAACACTAACACTTATTTAATTTGTTGGACCAGTTCAGTCCCTTTAAGGACCCTCTTTCTGACCAAGAGCTCCTCCACTGGCATTTTATAAGACTCTCTACTCCAAACCTAGATCTTGTAACGTTGCCTTGGGAAATTTTTCCAGCTCTTACTTGCTCCAGAACTTATTTCCAGTTGCTGAACGTGGCTTTACTTCTTTGGATTGATTTATTTTTTGTACGTTCCTTTATATACTAGCCAACTTCTGCATCTGCAGTACATCACACTACAGACCAGATCCATCCTCCACTTCATCCTTACTCATCCTCACTGAGAGGAGGTTACCAGGTATTTTGCACGCTTAGTGGAAAGAAAATGCAAAGTGCTGGTCTAGGCACCCATTTAAAAATGTACAGACATAAATCTGTCTAGACAGAGGAGTATCTTTTAATGTAAACAGTTTCTGTAGAAAGAGGTGATGAGTTAGTTTTTCAATGTTTAATTTTCACTGATTAACACTGAAACATTGAAACTGATTAACATTGTCAGTATATTCGACTATTTCTGGATTCAGATTATGTTATTGCTTTATTTTTCTCCCATAGACACAGACATGAAGCAGGAGTTAATTTCTGTATTACAATGATCCTTTAGAAGTTTAAGGTTATGCATTTTACCACTGTCAAAACATAGCATCAAAACTTAATCTAAGTAATTTAACATATATTGAATTCCTATTATTAACTACATACTATGCTGATTTGGAGGGGAAACCATGTTTAATTTTACCATAATCTCATGATAAAATATGTGTTATTATCTCTATATATGATACTAAGAATGGTTGAGAAACCTTTCTAACATGGCTATTTACATGTCTTTAGAGATACTTGTCAGAGAAAGGATTTCAAACTTCATCTTTAGACTCTAAAGACAATATTCTTAACTACTTACTGTGTTTACTATTCTCCCTTGAAGAAAGAATGTAGCCTTGGATTTATTTAAAAAATCATTTTTTTGAATACCAAAATATCTATTTTTACGTTAAATGGTAAGCTTTCTAATTTCTTAGGGTTATTTTACATCTAAATGGAAAAGGAGATGATTATGAAACATGATAGGTATCATATTTTCCTCTTTTAAAAATATATTCATTTATAACGTGTTGATATTATGTGTTTCAGGAAAAGAAAGACTATAGCATTAAATATATTCTTCAGTGTTTAGCTATAACTCTGAAAATGTTAAAATGTAAGAGATATCAATATGCCAGAAAATCTGGAAAACTCAACAGAAAAGGTCAGTTTTCATCCCAATCCCAAAGAAAGGCAATGCCAAAGAATGCTCAAACTACCTCACAATTGCACTCATCTCACACACTAGTAAAGTAATTCTCAAAATTCTCCAAGCCAGGCTTCAGCAATATATGAACCATGAACTTGCACATGTTCAAGCTGGTTTTAGAAAAGGCAGAGGAACCAGAGATCAAATTGCCAACATCTGCTGGATCATCGAAAAAGCAAGAGAGTTCCAGAAAAACATCTATTTCTGCTTTATTGACTATGCCAAAGCCTTTGACTGTGTGGATCACAAAAAACTCTGGACAATTCTGAAAGAGATGGGAATACCAGACCACCTGACCTGCCTCTTGAGGAACCTATATGCAGGTCAGGAAGCAACAGTTAGAACTGGACATGGAACAATAGACTGGTTCCAAATAGGAAAAGGAGTACATCAAGGCTGTATATTGTCATCATGCTTATTTAACTTATATGCAGAGTACATCATGAGAAACGTTGGGCTGGAGGAAGCACAAGCTGGAATCAAGATTGCCAGGAGAAATATCAATAACTTCAAATATGCAGATGACACCACCCTTATGGCAGAAAGTGAAGAAGAACTAAAGAGCCTCTTGATGAAAGTGAAAGAGGAGATTGAAAAGTTGGCTTAAAACTCAACATTCAGAAAATTAAGATCATGGCATCTGGTCCCATAACTTTATGGCAAATAGATGGGGAAACAGTGTCAGACTTTATTTTTGGGGGCTCCAAAATCACTGCAGATGGTGACTGCAGCCATGAAATTAAGACGCTTACTCTTTGGAAGGAAAGTTATGACCAACATAGACAGCATATTAAAAAGCAGGACATTACTTTGCCAGCAAAGGTCCATCTAGTTAAGGCTATGGTTTTTCCAGTGGTCATGAATGGATGTGAGAGTTGGACTATAAAGAAAGCTGAGTGCCAAAGAATTTATGCTTTTGAACTGTGGTGTTGGAGAAGACTCTTGAGAGTCCCTTGGACTGCAAGGAGATCCAACCTGTCCATCCTAAAGGAGATCAGCCCTGGGTGTTCATTGGAAGGACTGATGTTGAAGCTGAAACTCCAATACTTTGGCCACCTCATGCGGAGAGTTGACTCATTGGAAAAGACCCTGATGCTGGGAAGGATTGAGGGCAGGAGGAGAAGGGGATGACAGAGGATGAGATGGCTGGATGGCATCACCGACTTGACAGACATGAGTTTGGATAAACTCCGGGAGTTGGTGATGGACAGGGAGGCCTGGCATGCTGCGATTCATGGGGTCACAAAGAGTCAGACACGATTGAGCGACTGAACTGAATTGAAGAGATATCAACAGAAATAACATAATATTGCACATAATAAAATCAAAGAGATAATGATCAAGCTTGTAACATGTTTCTAAAGTCTGTAAAAATGAAAGTGTTAGTTGCTTAGTTGTGTCCAACTCTGTGACCTCATGGACTTTAGCCCACCAGTCTCCTCTGTCCATGGGATTCTCCAGGCAAGAATAATGGAGTGGGTTGCCATGACCTCCTCAAGGGGATCTTCTCAACACAGGGATCCTACCCCTGTTTCCTGAATTGCAGACATATTCTCTACCATTTGAACTACCAGAAACACACTTTCCTTAACCAAATATTAGTCAGACTCCTCTGAACCCTCTTCTCAACCCAGCCGTGGCTTTGGCCCTTTTCCTCGGTAAGTCTGCATTGTCCAGTTCTAGCAAGAATCCTGCTAAGTAAATTTAGAGAGAATTTCCCTCCTTGGATATTTTATTTCCCTGGATATCTGATTCCTCATCCACTGCTCCCCACAACCCTTGATATCTTGCGCCTGTCTACCTTCAGTAAGAATTCCTTCTCTTTCTTTTAACTTTTTAATTATATGTTGGAGTATAGTTGATTATCAATGTTGTGTCAGTTTCAGGTGTACAGAAAGGAAATCAGTTATACATATATGTCTATCTATTCTTTTACAAATTCTGTTCCCATTTAGATTGTTACATAATATTAAGCGTCGTTAACCTGTGCTATACAGTGGGTCTTTGTTGGCTGTCCATTTTAAATATAGCAGTGTGTACATGAATCTGTAACTAGCCTTTCACCACCACAGGTCAGTTCAGTTCAGTTCAGTCGCTCAGTCATGTCCCACTCTTTGCGACCCCATGGGCTGCAGTCGCCAGGCTTCCCTGTCCATCACCAACTCCCCAAACTTACTCAAACTCATGTCCATTGAGTCATGGAGATGAGTTGTGATGTCCAACTCATGTTGGACATGGTGATGTCATCCAACCATCTCATCCTCTGTCGTCCCCTTCTCTCCTCCCACCTGCAATCTTTCCCAGCATCAGGATCTTTTCCAATGAGTCAGTTCTTTGCATCAGGTGGCCAAAGTATTGGACTTTCAGCTTCAACATCAGTCCTTTCAATGAACATTCAGGACTGATTTCCATTAGGCTGGAGTGGTTGGATCTCCTTGCAGTCCAAGGGACACTCGAGAATCTTCTCCAACACCACAGTTCAAAAGCATCAATTCTTTGGCACTCAGCTTTCTTTATAGACCAAATCTCACATCCATACATGACTAGTGGAAGAACCATAGCTTTGACTAGATGGACCTTTTTTGGCAAAGCAATGTTGCTGCTTTTTAATATGCTGTCTAGGTTGGTCATAACTTTTCTTTCCTCTGTACATGGGATTTCCCAGGCAAAAATACCCGGAGTGGGAAAGTGCCATTTCTTTCTCCAGGGGATCTTCTAGACTTAGGGATCAAACGGGTGTCTCCTATACTGGCAGGCAGATTCATTACTGCTGATATGTTACATAAATATCCAAATTTATTAGTGATTAATGAAGGTTATGGCCAACCTAGATAGCATATTTAAAAACAGAGACATTACTTTACCAACAAAAGTCCGTCTAGTCACGGCTATGGTTTTTCCAGTGGTCATGTATGGATGTGAGAGCTGGACGGTGAAGAAAGCTGAGCGCCGAAGAATTGATGCTTTTGAACTGTGGTGTTGGAGAAGACTCTTGAGAGTCCCTTGGACTGCAAGGAGATCCAATCAATCCATCCTAAAAGAGATCAATCCTGGGTGTTCATTGGAAGGTCTGATGTTGAAGCTGAAACTCCAATACTTTGGCCATCTCATGCGAGGGGTTGACTCATTGGAAAAGACCCTAATGCTGGGTAGGATTGGGGGCGGGAGGAGAAGGGGACGACAGAGGATGAGATGGTTGGATGGCATCACCGACTCAATGGACATGGGTTTGGGTAGACTCTGGGAGTTGGTGATGGACAGAGAGGCCTGGTGTGCTGCGATTCATCGGGTCGCAAAGAGTCGGACACGACTGAGCGATTGAACTGAACTGAACTGAATGTATTCATAAATTCAATTAATATGTATAACACAATTATATTCGAATACAACAGTAGAAAAACAAAATGTAGTATTCTAACATAAGTTTTTATGTAGAGGAAGTTGTAATACAAATTTTAGATAGTTTCTTTTTACAAAATAAGATTTGCAATGGCAAAATATTTCATGTTTATATAAGTTGAATGGCTGTTAGTCACAAAAAATTATAAAAACAACTATCGAGGTTTCAAACAGTCAGGAAAACGTTTGCTAACTTTTGTGTGACATATTAGCATCTAAAATATGTGTAAAAATAGACACTCCTAATAGTTCTTCCGTTGGTGTTCAGTTGTTATATAAACCCTAAGTCTAAACAATATCTGGTCTTCCCTGGTGGCTCAGCAGTAGCTTACACTACAGCTTTCCTATTATGGAGTCCCAATTCAGGAATTATTCAATCTCTGCTACACTCCCAAGAGCTCTCTCTTATCAAGTAACTTTTCAGATTTTTATATCAAAATCTGACTTCATCTCTGCATTATATATTTGGCATTAGTTCTAGACCTGATGTCTGGGTGGTTATAGAATTTAATGATAATAGCCTTCTCACCTTCTCCTCACTATAATTAATTTTTCACAGATATGTCCCATTTCTCTAGCTTTTCAACTCTTCTCCCATAACCTAATATCCCAAAACTTCATCCTTTTGTATATGTGCCATTGCATACCCTTTATTTTTTTTAATAGGACTCTTCAATTGCAAAACTAAGTATAATACAAAATTAAGTATAATACATTAGATGACTGGTTAAGAGAGAGCAGTGCATGAACATATGTTTTTTAAAACATGCTTGTAAAAAGATAACTTAACCTAGAATTTGCTCTTGTTCAAGATACTTTTGAAAAGACAATTTAACCTAGAATTTGCCCTTATTTAAGATAAGCTGTCTTATCTAAACTTCTTAAATCAGAAAATCATCTCCCAGAACTACACTTATGTAGTTTACTTATTTTTAAATTATAAAACAGAATATTACACATATTCCTTAGAATATACCTTTCTAGACACTGATGAAATAATAAGAGAATGTACAATTTATTCTAAAAGAATTTATAAGCCAGTAGAGGGCAGACAGAAAACATCAAAGACATACTAGACAGTGAAATACTGAATAAATGAACAGATCACAATGTAAAGAATTAAATAGTTATTCTAATGAAGACATAAACAAGATTTTATATAAAAGAAAATAAAAATTTTAATTAAAATATAGTTGATCTAAAATATTATGTTAATTTCAGGTGTACTACATAATGATTTGATATAGCACTTTTGATCATATAATGATCATCATGAAAATTCTAGTAACCATCTGTCTCATACAAAATTATTACAGTATTACTGACCATACTCCCTATGCTGTATATTACATCCCCATGACTTATTTATTATATAACTGGAGGATTGTATTTAATCCTATTCAATGAGTTTGATAGTTTGATCATCCTTTAAGTCTCTGTGCCTCCACTTTCTGGCAATAACTAATTTATTCCTTGTATCTGTGAGTTTGTTTTATTTTGTTTTGTCTGAGGGTTTTTTTCCCCCCAGATTCCACATATAAGTAATATTATGCAGTATTTGTCTTTCTCTGTCTGATTTACTTAACTATCTAGATCCATCCGCATTGAACCAAACGGAAAGATTTTGTTTTTCAATGGCTGAGTATTAGTCCACAGTATAGATATACCACATCTTTTTATATCTGTCTTCAGATGGACACTTAGGTTGCTTCCATTACTTGGTTACTGCAAATAATGTTGCAGAGGACTTTGTAGTGCACTTATCTTTTAGAATTAGCAATTTTATTTTCTTAGGGTAAATACCTGAAGTGAAACTGGTGGATCATATGGCAGTTCTATTTCTACTTTTTTGAGAAATGCCCATATTGTTTTTCATTGAAACTGTACCAATTTACAACCCCACAAACAGTACACAAGGTTCCTTATTTTCCAGCCTTGTCAACACTTCTTATTTGCTTTCTTTTTGATGATAGACACTGTGATAAGGGTGAAGAGGTATCTCATTGCAGCACTGTGTGTTTTTGTGTGTGTGTGTTTCTTTTTTTTATGTTTAAATTGGAATATATTTGATTTATAGTCTTGTTTAGTTTCAGGTGTACAACAAAGTGAATCAGTTATACATATAAACATGTCCACTCTTTTTTAGATTCTTTTCCCATATGGGCAACTACAGATTATTGAATAAAGTTCCCTGTACTATATAGTAAGTCCTTATTAGTTATCTATTGTATATATAGTAGTGTGTATATGTCAATTCCATTCTCCCAGTTTATCGTACCCCACCTCTTACCCCCTGGTAATCATAAGTTTATTTTCTACTTCTGTAACTCTATTTCTGTTTTTCAGATAAGGACCCAGAGATTGTCATACTGAGTGAAATGAGTCAGAAAAAGACAAATATCTATAATATTGAATATCTATAATATTGCTTATATATGGAATCAAAAAATGTTTACAAATGAACTTATCTATCTCATTGTGGTTTCAATTTGTATTTCCCTTCTGATTAGTGATGTTGAGCATCTTTTCATGTGCCTGTTCAACAGGTATTGGAAAAATACCTATTCAGATCCTCTGCTGATTTTTAAATCAGGTTTTTTTTTTTTTTGGTATTTGAGTTCTTTGTATTTTTTAAATATTAACCCCTTACTGTATATATTGCTTGCAAATATCTTCTCCCATTCAGTAGGTTGCCTTTATATTTTGTTGATTGTTTCCTTCTCTGTGCAAAAGCTTTTAAGTTTGATGTAGTCTCATGTGTTTATTTTTGCTTTTGCTTCTATTGCCTGAGGAGACATCCAAAAAATATTGCTGCAACTGTGTCAAAATATATAACTTAAGTTTTCTTCTAGGAGTTTTATGATTTCAGGTCTTACATTTAAGTCTTTAATTCATTTTAAGTTATTTTTTGTATATGGTGTGAGAAGGTAGTCCAGGGTGATTCTTTCTCATGTGGTTGTCCAGTTTTCCCATATCATTTATTGAAGAGCTGTATTTTCCCTTTGTATATCCTTACCTCCTTTGTTGTAGATGAACTGACCATGTAAACATGGGTTTATTTCCATGCATCCTTTTTTTATGCCAGTACCAATAGGTTCTCTTTTACTGTAATTGCAATGGAGATTTCATGGAGAGATTGGTTCAAAAACACAATAGAAAGTTTGATTAATGTCGCATAACAGCACCTGTGTTTGCCATCATAAGAATGTTAATGTGTGGATTCCTAACACTATCTGAAAGCCAGGTATTTTAAGATCAGCATGCTCTTGTAGGAAAATATCAATCACTAATGGAAAGGATGTCCTAAAAGAGTTATATGTTAGAGTGGAAGATGAGATTAGAAACTATGGCAATAATCTAGGACATATAGTCAAGTGTCAAAATTAGGGCAAAGTCAGGATAAATATTTTTAGAATTTGTGTTACATTCAATTCACATCACAAAGAAAGAAATTCAACTTCCTGGCTGATATTTTAGTTCCTGTATTAGGAGAAAAAACATCCAGAAATGTATGCTGTACATCTGAGAAGATCCAGATGACTTTAAAGGACATACAGTTGATATATGGGCAACATAAAGGGTTGGGGTACTAACCTTCCACCCAGTCAAAAATTCGTGCATAACTTATAGTCAGCCCTCCGTATCTGTAGGTCTTCCATATCCATGGCTTTGCATCCACTGATTTCACCATCCTCATATCGTGTAGTGCTGTAGTATTTACTATTGAAAAAATTCATGTGTAAGTGGACCAATATAGTTTAAATAAATCCATGTTTTTCAAGGGTCAACTGTGTTTCTCTAAACCATTATGTATACACATTAGTCCTTCCTCAACCTTCTTGTCCTTGGTAACTCATACTTATCCTTCCTATTTCTCCATGTTCTATACTCCCTCTGTGCATTGAAACTAGCCTTCACTTATCCTAATACTTAGCTTATTGTTCAATTCTTTTTTGGCTTCATTTTTCTCTCAGATATTTAAATTTTGAAGGCAAGGGTGATTTTGCCTTATTCAGTGTTCTGTCCCAATATTTAGTACTATATTTAGTATAATAAATATAGTGAACATTTTCTAAATAATTATTTCATTGTATATAAGTGTACTTAAAGGTAAGTTATTTTTTTCTCTGTTCTAAATAACAATGCATTTATTCATTCATTTAGGCAAATACTTACTTCTTTATTCATTTAAACACATTTGAACATTTCTGAATTATCTGAATGATAAGAACAGTATGGGTACAGGGCAGCCACATTCTTCATAGAATTGTTTGCTTGAAGTTTTTTGATATCTTGCAGAGATACTCAGAGGAGAAGGAGCTACTAAACCTGTATACTGTTGTCAATAACATTCCTAGAATTTTTCAAATTCAACACTCATACATTTCCCTGACACTACTAGGGATTTTGGATAGAGCTATTCGTCTCTAATAGGGCAACAACTAAATATAAAGAGTGTATAGAATATAGCTTTAAAATATGATTGCATCAAACATGCAGATAATTTTGTAACTTTTTTATTATTTAAAAAACATATTTTTATTAATTAATTAATAAAAATGTAAGAATAAATGTTTTCTGTAGAATTTCATTCCTGATAAAATGTGAATGTGTTTTAGCAAACTGGATGAAGAGTAATAAAAACAATGCTTAAGCAACACATTTTCATCACTTGTTTTTCTCATATCTCTCAGAAGACAGTCAAAAATATCTGCTACATTAATGGCTTATTAAGAGATCATGAGGCAAACAATCAAGAGATTTATTAGTGCATATTAATATCAGGGAAGCATTTAATTCCATTTGTAATTCCAACCAAAGGAAAGTCAATCATAAGTTTTGTCAAAAAATGTGAGCTTTGCAAAATATTATACACATAAAAGACATTTAATTCAATAACTCTTATGACAAACTCTTTACTGTTTAGCCAAAATGGAAGAATAGTTAATTAATTCATTAGTTTCAGGTAAATATAAATTCTAATAACTTCTGCACTTAAGTTTTAAATTCTTTCACATATAGATCAGAATGCTTTGATAAATATATCATTACATGTTATTCTACTTGCATATCTAGCCCTAAGACAGTGTTATCTCCAATATCATATCATCATTTTTATTAATGTATATTTTTATAAACAGTTGTTTATCTATAGTTATATTTTACTTTATTTCTCCCAATAATGTGTCTTATATCCTACATTTTTGGTAGGGGATTTGTTTTCTGTTTTGCTAAATTTATCATCTTTGAATTTTACCAAAATTTTTTGAATACCTTTATTTAGTCTTTATATTAGAATGCTAGTTTTTCCTGGCATAAGATGATGGGTTTAAAATAATTTCCTTTCAAGCTGTCATTGTCTTGTAGCAGTGATTTTTCAAAAAAAATAACAGCAAAAAAAAGAAAACAAAAAATGATGCCAAAGACGTTTTATTCTATTTACTTTTGGAGTTCTAAAACTTGACGGGAATATGACTAAATTTGTCTTACTAAAATACATCGCTGTTGATTTTTCCCCCTTTTTAATTTTTTTTCTAATTAGAGTGCTGTGAGCCCTCTCAATTTAAAGAAGACTCTGGGAAATTTATTCAGCCATGTTATTATTTTCCTCAGTTCATTCTCTTCGTACTTTCTTTTTACTTATTTCCCTTAGATACATTTTGGAACATGTGAATACGTCTTCACATTTTTTTCTAAGTTTCCTCCTAAATTCTACCACTTTATCCTTGGCTCAGCATTCAGATGGAAATTCTCAATTACTTTTTCCAGTTTACCAAGTCAATATTCAGTCATGTTTATTTTGTTTCTTTTTAAATGTATAATCTTAATTTCTCTTAAAAAGGAACTTTTTATTTGTTTTATTTTTTAGCTGTCCACTTTTATTGAATATAGTGAATACATATTTTCTTTAAACCCATTACTTTGATGTAGTGCTTTTGTCTTTTTGGGCTCCAAAATCACTGAAGATGGTGATTGCAGCCATGAAATTAAGATGCTTACTCCTGGGAAGGAAGGTTATTACCAGCCTAGACAGCATATTAAAAAGCAGAGATATTACTTTGCCACCAAAGGTCCATCTAGTGAAGGCTATAGTTTTTCCAGTAGTCACGTATGGATGTGAAAGTTGGACTATAAAAAAACTGAATGCCAAAGAATTGATGCTTTTGAACTGTGGTGTTGAAGAAGACTCTTGATAGTCCCTTGGACTGCAAGGAGATCCAACCTGTCCATCCTAAAGGAAATCAGTCCTGAATGTTCATTGGAAGGACTGATGTTGAAGCTGAAACTCCAATACTTTGGCCACCTGATGCAAAGAGCTGACTCATTTGAAAAGACCCTGATGCTGGAAAAGATTGAAGGTAGGAGAAGAAGGGGATGACAGAGGATGAGATGGTTGGATGGCATCACCAACTCAGTGGACATGAGTTTAGGTACACTCTGGGAGCTGGTGATGGACAGGGAGGCCTGGTGTACTGCAGTCCATGGGGTCACAAAGAGTCGAACATGACTGAGCAACTGAACTAAACAGAAGTGAGTGCTTTTGTAGGGATTCCTGTCTTTACACAAAACAGTTGATTTTTCTCAAATATCTGTTTTTTCAGTGGGTTTTTTCCCCCTTAATTGCATCTGATTATTGATATTTCTTCGTGAGTTAACTGTGTTCTTATTTTAGCTAAAATCTCTGCATGCTTATTAAGACTGGAGAGTGTACAGTTAGTTTGTATTCCATCTCTGGCGATTGCCCATCCTTCTTATCCTCAACATTTTCTACTTTCTTTCTTAAGATAGAGCCTGACATGTTAGAAGTCTCGCTTCAGAGAGTCACTGCTTCTGGATGGAGGCTGATGGCCCTTTTTCTTCTTTTGTTTCTACCTTAATAGTCCTTGTGGTGGTCTGGATTTACCCGTGCTCCTGCAAATCTCCAGCCTTGATGAAAAAATAGGAGCTCTCTTTTAGCAGATAGCTGTTTATTTAGACTATGCTAGAGAGTTTGAGAGAGAGGATTGTCCATGCTGTCCAAGGACAGCTTCTCAGAACAAAGACCTCAAAAATGCTAAAGAAGATCCTATGTCTTTGCACTTCCTCTCACTTTTGATTATTTACCTTCCTTTGAGTGTTTCTCTAGAATCTTGTATGATGTGACTTTGTTTGTAGTTCCCTCTGATCCTTCTTATCAGTAACTAATACCCCATTTACTTTCTATCTTCTAAGATTTTCTTGAAATACAGGATCTATTGTTTGCATATTATCTGCTTTTCCGTTATGATTATGAGTTTACTCATTAAAAATGTGTAAAATCTAACATATCAGTACAAGGATTTTTTTGGGTAGAGTGAAGGAGTCAGGGAAGCAATTATGCCCATTGGATTTTAATTTAAAGTTAATTTTTGTGCATGTATCTCTCAATAATACTTTTATTAAACCTCTTGCATTGTTTTTTAAATATTTTTGTTTCTTTCAATAAATTTATTTTCTCATTTACGCAAATGTGACATTCAGTAAAAGCTAGTTTTTGTGCCCATGTTTTACTATGGACTATAGTAGGGACTTTGAATTTGGACCTTTGATAGGCAATAATATCAGTGTAATACAATATAACAATTAACTTTAAGCTCAAACAGAAGAGGATTTGAGTTCTAGTTTTGACAACTAGTTCTCTGACTTTGCTATATTTGTTTAATATTTCTAAACCTCTGCAGCTCTAGTTGCATAATAATAAAAAATGATAGTAATAATAATGTATCCATCATGAGGGCTAAATAGGATAATGCATACACAGCACTTATGACACTGTTTGACAATTTGAAAATACTCAGAAAATTCTCATTTATTATTATTAATAATTTAAGTAATGCAATAAATTAAAAACTTCATTTTATATTCTAGCTTTAAAGTTATTTTAGATACATTCATTGATGACAATAAGCATTTCCAAACCATAACAAGGATATATATGATTGAAACGAAATGTTATGTTTTTAATGGACTGAGTCTAAACTGTTCTTTGTTGCTTGACAACAACTCTATAAATGGAAGAAGAAGTGTACTTTTGGTAATTTTAGTTTACAGTGGCAGTAGATAATGCTGGAATTAGGATATATGGAATGCTTGTCAGCACATTCTAGAAGTTGCTGAACATGGCTGGCTAGGCTGGGCAATTGGTCATACAGAAGAAATCAGGACTCCCACTGTGAGAATAAGTATATATATAATAATAATAATTGGAAGTAATTTATCGCAGAATTTAAGATCACAATTTCTCCTATTCTTAAGGATTATGTAAAGATAAATACAACATTCAGAAAACTAAGATCATGGCATCTGGTCCCATCACTTCATGGCAAATAGATGGGGAAACAGTGGCTGACTTATTTTGAGGGGCTCCAAAATCACTGCAGATGGTGACTGCAGCCATGAAATTAAAAGAAGTTTACTCCTTGGAAGGAAAGTTATGACCAACCTAGACAACATATTAAAAAGCAGAGACATTGCTTTGCCAACAAAGGTCCGTCTAGTCAAGGCTATGGTTTTTCCAGTAGTCATGTATGGATGTGAGAGTTGGACTGTGAAGAAAGCTGAGAGCCAAAGAATTGATGCTTTTGAACTGTGGTGTTGGAGAAGACTCTTGAGAATCCCTTGACTGCAAGGAGATCCAACCAGTCCATCCTAAAGGAAATCAGTCCTGAATAACCATTGAAAGGACTGATGTTGAAGCTGAAACTCCATTATTTTGGCTACCTCATGCGAAGAGTTGACTCATTGGAAAAGACCCTGATGCTGGAAAGGATTGGGGGCAGGAGGAGAAGGGGACGGCAGAGGATGAGATGGCTGGATGGCATCACTGACTCGATGGACATGAGTTTGGGTAAACTCCAGGAGTTGGTGATGGACAGGGAAGCCTGGCGTGCTGCGATTCACGGGGTCGCAAAGAGTCGGACACGACTGAGCGACTGAACTGAACTGAGGATAAATAGAGCATTGACAGTTATAGGTATAGATGTGGATATAGATAGATACAGATATATTTTCAAATGGGAAACCAGTATTTCCTAGAAATCTTCATGGTTACATAAAAATTACCTAAGCTATTTTATGAAAAGTGTCAGAATAGTAGTCAGGAAAGCTATTGCTTTTAGATTGGAATCTTCTTTGTGAACTAGATAAACTACTTGACATCAGGATTTCACTTGTGTTTTACCTACAAGTTAGGCATGGTGCTGACTGTTTAATGCAGATGTTATAAAAGGAAATGAATGAGTTTGCAAACCATGGCACAGTTTTTAAAGCTGAAGTTTTCCTGGTTCCTTCCAAAATGTCCTTGTGAAGCTGACTACCTTGATGTTGACTTTACCTCCATTCCGCTCTGCTCTAGATCTTCTTCTGCACCTCCTCCCCCCATTCAACATCCACTTTTTCAAGCTCTCTCGTCATCTCTCATTTAGATTACTGCAATAGACTAGAAAATGATCCTTGGACTTTGTACCTACCATGCCTCCACATTGCACAGTGGCTGCTGGAGTTACACTTCTAAAAGAGAGCTGGTAATTTAAATTGCATAATGTATCTCCAATATTTAGCTTGATCTTCCACTTCCTGCCATGCACTGCCCATGTTAGTTGCACTGATTTGCAAATTATTATGTGATTGCCTCATGTAGTTTCACCATGTCTGCTTCTTTTATGGGGCTTCCTTGATAGCTCAGCAGGCAAATAATCTGCCTGCAATGCAGAAGACACAGGAGATGTGGGGTTGATCCCTGGGTCCAGAAGATCCCCTGGAGAAGGAAATGGCTACTCACTCCAGTATTCTTGTCTGAAAAATCCCATGGACTGAAGAGCCTGGTACAACCAAGGGGTTGGACATGACTAAGCATGCTTCTTTTATATTATTTTCTCTACTTGGAATCAATCTCTTTTTTTTCCTTCTTGGTTTGATGAAATCCTATTGATTTATAGAGTTTAGCTCTTAGAGCACCTTCTCTGATATTTCTTTACTCAGAGTTTGTATAAAGAATTTGCTTGCAGGATCATAGCTCATTGCATTGACTCTTATCTGTTAGATGGCACATTTCCTTTGTCAAGGGCAGAAATTTGATCTTTTCAGTTTTGATTTCCAAGTACTTAATATAATGTATAGTTTATCATATGGATTTTTAAATTATTTGAATTGCACAATTTAGAAATCACAGAACACCATATTTAATTAACCATAATAATGAACATATTCTTGTTGGTTGTGGAATTCATAAAGATTATTTTCTGTATATTATGCCTAAATTTCATGTATTTGCATTTACCTTAGGTCCACAATAATATATTTAGCATTTTTACAAATTCAGGGAAAAAATACAACCACATTCATGTTTAACACTAGTATTCTTCATACTCTACTATCACCTTTGTTCTTTTATTATGAGGTGTTTGTTTATAAAACAAAGTGTGAATAATAACATTTGGAAGACAACGTTTTGGTGCTTTATTAAGAAAGAGTGCTAAGCTGGTAAAAACAAGAAGCTCTTATTTCTAGCTGTTATCTTTCACAATACAGTTATCTAGCATCAGTCACTTGACTAATAGGATGGTAACTTTTAATCATTAACTTTCTATTTTTTTTTTCATTAACTCTTTCTTTAAAAAGATATGACTTCCTAAGAATTGCACAGACAATTAGAGACAAGAACGCTAATTAAAAGTTGTACAGAAAAGACACTGCACAGATTTAGGATGTATGTTAATTTCTTCCCCAGATTCACATATTTATCCACCATTCTTAAGAAGTCTTTTGAAGTACAGTGAGCTATTGTTACAAAGTTATTTAATAATCTTCTGTGGCCATCGTGATATGCCCCTTTGTTTCTAAATTTTAGCTACCAAAATGGAAAAATAAGACACTCCAAAGCAAAGATATTTTTTAAGGCAGAAAGAAATGATTATGAAACAAATAGATATGTTTACATAGCTTCATGAATGGCAAGCAGCTGAATTTCACTGCAATTATGAGGTTAACGTGAGTTTACACAATATGCTTATGTGAAGTTGCGCACAAGAAGCTTATATGTAGTTGTACACATAATGTGAAGTTGTACACAATGAGCTTATGCTTCATCGCACTATGAGAAGACAAACAGAAACTCATAAAGCATATTTGTTCTGTGCAGGTCTCAGCCATTAGTTGCCAATAACGAATGCTGTGGCTAAACCCACCCTTGTGGTTCTTATGTTTGCAAGATGTCCTTTGCAATAACCATCAGGAAACTTGAAAAAAGAGTAAATTATTATTTACAAATCCTGGCTGTTACATGGCACATCTAGGGTCCCATAGAGAGGTCACATGTCCAAACAGAGAGCGAGGCATGAGTCAGAGTCTACTTTTATTGGGGTCAACGGAGAGGGCCTAGGTTTTCAAGAGTTCATTCTTTATTGGTAAATTTAAAACAATGGAATTTAAAACATGGAAAGAGGGGGGAAAAAAAGTGGTCCAAAGGTCAGTTATCAAAAGCAACCAAGATCTTTAAAGCAAAGCAGACTGGCTCTTTACCTAGTCCTATACCTGGTGTTATGTTTATTGGAGACAGCTATCTTTGAAGCAGATTCTTCTTTGAAGTGAATGCCTGGGCAATCAGAGCTTAAGTCAAGCACTTGCATTACAAAAAGAAAACCAAACTTTCAGGACTTACACTATACTAGCATATAGCCTGACATTAAAATCATGCTAAGATAATCGTCATCCTTCCAGTATGAGAGAACAATCATTTGGAAGATAATTTTGGAGTATCAGAAATTTAAAAAATAAGTAAATAAAAAGATACAGTATTTTAAAACATGAACTCAGAGGTTCTAGAAAACTCTTTTCAATTCCATGCCCTATAAAGAAAAAAATTACCGACCATTCCAGTTCTATAAGGATCAAGCTATTAGCCACTGCAGTTACCTTCTGATAGTGTGCCTGAGGGGAACTCAAGATGGAGAAAAATAGGAAGCACTCTGTGCTTTAGATATACTAACCTCTAGAAAGTTAAAATGTATATCTAAAGAAAATTTTAAAAGACCCTAGATTCATGCATCTTCCCATGTATAGAAAAGCACTAAAATGATTTACTTGAGATGTCTGTGATTAGTGATTTACTTTGTGATTTGTAGTACTCTTTCTAGGTTTGACTACTAGTTTTTCCCAGCAAAACAGTTCATATTTACTCTGGCTCCTCTCTTTCTTCTTTAGGAGAACTTCTTGTAGCTAGCTGAGAAGCTGTCTCTCAAGCTATAGTCCTCAGTAAGACACTGAATAAACTCACCTCATAGCCCTTATATTGTGAGATATTTTTTTCAGGTAAACAAGCTCTATCATGTACTGGTCATATATACTGGGTAAGGCACTTAGCTTCTCTGAGTGATATTACATAAAAGGGAAAGCTATGACAAACATGCACCATGTATTAAAGAGCAGAGACATCACTTTGCCAACAAAGATCCATATAGTCAACCTATGATTTTTCCAACAGTCACGTATGGATGTGAAAGTTGGACCATAAAGAAGACTGAGCACTGAAGAATTGATGCTTTCAAATTGTGGTGCTGGAGAAGACTCTTCAGAGGTCCCTGGACTGCAAGGAGATCAAACCAGTCAATCCTAAAAGAAACCAACACTGAATATTCTTTGTAAGGACTGATGCCGAAGCTGAAGCTCCAACATTTTAGCCACCTGATGGGAAGAGCCCTCATTGGAAAAGACCTTGGTGATGGGAAAGATTGAAGGCACAAGGAGAAGAGGACAGCAGAGGATGAGATAGTTAGACAGCATCACCAACTCAAAGGACATGAATTTGAGCAAACTCTGGGAGATAGTGAAACACAGAGGAGCATGGCATGCTGCAGTCCATTCGGTCACAAAGAGTGGGGCACAACTTAATGACTGACAATAATAACAACAAGGGGGTGCTAGGTTTTGGATCCATTGCATTGGGTTTTAATGAGGATTAATTAGGGGAATTCATCTAAAGTACTTAGAACCATGTCTGGCACATTATAAATACTCATTTACATATAGCCCTTTGGAATAAATGCATACTGACATGTTTACAACATATTTAGAATTGTATTTGCCTGATTCTTTTTATTTCTGATGCAATTTGAGAAGGCATATTAATTTCATCAATAACAGATATATAAAATATGACACACATAATGGAACAAGTATATACACATGTGTGTATAAAGACTATTCATTCACATGTTAAGCAAGTTGAACTTGAGATAAAATAGTGCATTTTAGATAAAGGAGATTTATAGGTATATCACAAATACCTAAATAATTATTTAAAATAAAAATAATTCATTTCCTCTCCATATATAAACAGTGAAAATGTGACGTAAAAAAATTCAAACAGTATGTGAAGAAATAAGGTAGGAGCTTTCTTCTATGTGGTTCAGAAATATCTACTCAATATTACTGTGTGACTACCTAGGTAATTTCTATGAATATGCAAACATATAAATGTTTTAAATGGTAGATTATTATTGCTTATAATGTTTCACATAATTTTCCTTTAAAGATATCTTATGAATTTAAAAATATTAAATTATCTAATTGTTGGAAATACTTCTAGTTTTTCATTGTTGATATCAGTTTCATTACCAAATATATAGTAGGTGTCCAATAAATATTAACATTTGCTAAAAAATGAATGCCTGATTATTTATAACATCACATCTTTCCTTGACAATTAACACGGATCTATATTACTTTTATAAGTGGATTTAAATAAATTCTATTAATGTACATTTACTTATCTAAGTGACCCACTCTTGTGGAGTGTTTAGGTTGTTCCCATATTTTGCCTATTTTAAGTACAATCATGATAACATACAGGACACTTTATACACTTTAGTCAATACCAGGTACTGAGATTGAGGCAGCTTGTGCATCAACTGGCAGCCACAGGTTCTTATCTCTTAACCTGATCTCTGCAATCTGAAGATCAAGAAGAAACCATCAGAACTGTTGGTTCCAAAGTCACTACACACTCTCCCACTAAGTGGATGCCTTGTTCTTGTATTCTCTTCTCTCTCTGTTTCTCTGATCTTTTTTTTTCTCTGTTTTAATTTAGTTTTCAATTTAGAATTCATATGAATACATTTGATGATAGAAATATAAACCACACATAGAACCCTAGCTGTTGCTGTGAACTCAGGAAATATATTTCTTTGCTTTCTAATTTCTATAGTATAGGAAGTTATGGAGGAAGTAGATAGGAATGGATGATGGATAAGATAGAATATTGACTATGTCACACCCTGTGGCTCTGGCTCTCCAGTATTAATCTATAATAAGAAATATAGTCATGGTTTCCAAGATTTTCTACAACACACTTCCAATAACTCTCTCCTGGTCTGTGGAAAGATAGTTACTTTTAAAGTCTGATATCTTCCTTCAGTTTAGTTCAATTTTTACTGTATGCCTCAGACACTCTTAAGTTTTTGAGATGCTATTACCTGGTGTAATGATGAAATTATGGAAATGTATTTCTCTTCAGCTATTCTGTTTATTTTCTAAGACAGAATAGAAAGTCTGTTCTTTTCATGTATCTTCTAAGCCATTCCTTATTATCTATTTTAGGAAAATAGTTACTAATATACATTACCAGAATTCACCACTTTAATTTATCAATTTGGCTTGAAAATTATCCTATATGTGAGTGTGAGTTTTTGCCAAGAATAAAAACAAATGCACAGCTTGTCTCTACAAGTTTCTAATTTTTAAGTTCAACTGAATGGGTTATTCTTTTGCCAACAAAAGTCCATCGAGTCAAAGCTATGGTTTTTCCAGTATGGATGTGAGAATTGGACTATAAAGAAAGCTGAACGCCAATGAATTGATGCTTTTGAACTGTGGTGTTGGAGAAGACTCTTGAGAGTCCCTTGGACTTCAAGGAGATCCAACCAGTCTATCCTAAAGGGAATCAGTCCTGAATGTTCACTGGAAGGACTGATGGTGAAGCTGAAACTCCAATACTTTGGACACTTGATGCAAAGAGCTGACTCATTGGAAAAGACCCTGTTGCTGGGAAGGATTGGGGGCAGGAGGAGAAGGGGACAACAGAGGATGAGATGGTTGGATGGCATCACTGACACAATGGACACAAGTCTGAGTAAACTCTGGGAGTTGGTGATAGATAGGGAGGCCTGGCGTGCTGCAATCCATGGGGTCGCAAAGAGATGGACACAACTGAGCAACTGAACTGAACTGAACTGAATGGGATGCTCTAAAGGCCATTTATTCCATTTGAAAGCATATTTTTTTAAAATAAAATCAAGACATTTAGATCAAGCTTCTAAAGGCTATCCACACCAGTATTCTGGCCTGGAGAATTCCATGGACTGTATAGTCTATGGGGTAGCAAAAAGTTGGACATACTGAGGGACTTTCTCGTTCACTTTCCTCAAACTTGGTATTATTTTGAGCCAGAAATGTATTTGTTTTGGGGAATAAACTATCAGGAAGTTTATTAGCATCCCTTGTTTTTACCAAGTAGATATCAGTAGTACCTTCAGTTCAGTTCAGTTCATTCGCTCAGTCGTGTCCGACTCTCTGCGACCCCATGAGTTGCAGCACGCCAGGCCTCTCTGTCCATCACCAACTCCCGGAGTCTACCCAAACCCATGTTCATCGAGTCGGTGATGCCATCCAACCATCTCATCCTCTGTCGTCCCCTTCTCCTCCCGCCCCCAATCCTACCCAGTATCAGGGTCTTTTCCAATGAGTCAACCCTTCGCATGAGGTGGCCAAAGTATTGGAGTTTCAGCTTCAACATCAGACCTTCCAATGAACACCCAGGATTGATCTCTTTTAGGATGGATTGATTGGATCTCCTTGCAGTCCAAGGGACTCTCAGGAGTCTTCTCCAACACCACAGCTCAAAAGCATCAATTCTGCGGCGCTCAGCTTTCTTCACCATCCAACTCTCACATCCATACGTGGCCACTGGAAAAACCATAGCCTTGACTAGATGGACTTTTGTTGGTAAAGTAATGTCTCTGCTTTTAAATATGCTATCTAGGTTGGCCATAACCTTCCTTCCAAGGAGTAAGCGTCTTTTAATTTCATGGCTGCAGTCACCATCAGCAGTGATTCTGGAGCCCAAAAAAATAAAGTCTGACACTGTTTCCACTGCTTCCCCGTCTATTTCCCATGAAGTGATGGGACCAGATGCCATGATCTTAGTTTTCTGAACGTTGAGCTTTAAGCCAACTTTTTCACTCTCCTCCTTCACCTTCATCAAAAGGCTCTTTAGTTCTTCTTCACTCTCTGCCATAAGGGTGGTGTCATCCGCATATCTGAGGTTATTGATATTTCTCCCGGCAATCTTGATTCCAGCTAGTGCTTCCTCCAGCCCAGCATTTCTCATGATGTACTCTGCATATAAGTTAAATAAGCAGGGTGACAATATACAGCCTTGACGTACTCCTTTTCCTGTTTGGAACCAGTCTGTTGTTCCATGTCCAGTTCTAACTGTTGCTTCCTGACCTGCATACAGGTTTCTCAAGAGACAGGTCAGATGGTCTGGTATTCCCATCTCTTTCAGAATTTTCCACAGTTTATTGTGATCCACACAGTCAAAGGCTTTGGCATAGTCAATAAAGCAGAAATAGATGTTTTTCTGGAACTCTCTGGCTTTTTCGATGATCCAGCAGATATTGGCAATTTGATCTCTGGTTCCTCTGCCTTTTCTAAAACCAGCTTGAACATCTGGAAGTTCACGGTTCACGTATTGCTGAAGCCTGGCTTGGAGAATTTTGAGCATTACTTTACTAGCATGTGAGATGAGTGCAATTGTGCGGTAGTTTGAGCATTCTTTGGCATTGCCTTTCTTTGGGATTGGAACAAAAACTGACCTCTTCCAGTCCTGTGGCCACTGCTGAGTTTTCCAAATTTGCTGGCATATCGAGTGCAGCACTTTCACAGCATCACCTTTGAGGATTTGAAATAGCTCAACTGGAACCTTCAGTAGGGAGCTCAAATATCTCCAGATATTTCCAGATGCCCCCTGAGAACCATAATTGCCCTTGATGACAATCACTGTCTTAGATGTTATTTTTAGTGCTTCTACTAGGTGACTAAACATCACTATTACAAAGCCCTAAATTCTACAGTGGTTTATAGTTAAAACAATTGTTTTTGTTGCTGTTTAGTCACTAAGTTATGTCCAACTCTTGTGATCCCATGCCAGGCTCCTGTGCTTATTGGATTTCCCAGGCAAGAATATCAGAGTGAATACACAAATATTTTAATTTAAAAGAGTGACCTGGAAACAGAGATGGAATTCCAAGGTCCATTTATTCCAGGCATAATTTGAAATATCGTTAAATATAATAGTTTGTTTATTCAGTGATATTTTACTATAAATTTTAGATTTGATTCATAGTTCATGATGGGTTAGTTAATAAGGGAAATATTGTAACTTATTAATATTCAGTGTTACAAAAATAATTTTGCAGAAACTGTTCTTCAGGATAAAAAGTTTGCTAAGAAATTGTAACATTTTACTTAAATATTATATGAGCTGGAAAGTTAAGTTCATTATTAACAAACATAGTACAATGACATGCCATTTTGGTAAATTAATGTGAATTTCTGTTTGAGTTTAGTGAGGAACTAAATTGAGAAATCACCAGATGGTCAACCCTGAAATCAGATTGATTATATTCTTTGCAGCCAAAGATGGAGAAGCTCTATACAGTCAGCAAAAACAAGACCTGGAGCTGACTGTGGCTCAGATAATGAACCCCTTATTGCCAAATTTAGATTTTAAATTGAAGAAAATGGGGAAAAGCTCTAGACCATTCAGGTATGACCTAAATCAAATCCCCTATGACTATACAGTGGAAGTGAGAAATAGATTTAAGGGACTAGATCTGATAGAGTGCCTGATGAACTATGGATGGAGGTTTGTGACACTGTACATGAGACAGGGATCAAGACCATCCCCATGGAAAAGAAATGCAAAAAAGCAAAATGGCTGTCTGAGGAGGCCTTACAAATAGCTGGGAAAAGAAGAGAAGAGAAGTGAAAAGCAAAGTAGAAAAGGAAAGATATACCCATTTGAATGCAGAGTTCCAAAGAATAGCAAGGAGAGATAAGAAAGCCTTCCTCAGCGATCAATGCAAAGAAATAGAGGAAAACAATAGAATGGTAAAGACTAGAGATCTCTTAAAGAAAATTAGAGATAACAAGGGAACATTTCATGCAAAGATGGGCACAATAAAGGACAGAAATGGTATGGACCTAACAGAAGCAGAAGATATTAAGAAGAGGTGGCAAGAATACACAGAAGAACTGCACAAAAAAGATCTTCGTGACACAGATAATCACGATGATGTGATCACTCAACTGGAGCCAGACATCCTGGAATATAAAGTCAAGTGGGTCGTAGGAAGCATCACTACAAACAAAGCTAGTGGAGGTGATGGAATTCCAGTTGAGCTATTTCAAATCCTGAAAGATGATGATGTGGAAGTGCTGCACTCAATATGCCAGCAAATTTGTAAAACTCGGCAGTGGCCACAGGACTGGAAAAGGTCAGTTTTCATTCCAATCCCAAAGAAAGTTAATGCCAAAGAATGTTCAAACTACCACACAACTGCACTCATCTCACACGCTAGCAAAGTAATGCTCAAAATTCTCCAAGCCAGGCTTCAGCAATACATGAACTGTGTACTTCCAGATGTTCAAGCTGGTTTTAGAAAAGGCAGAGGAACCAGAGATCAAATTTCCAATATCTGCTGGATCATCGAAAAAGCCAGAGAGTTCCAGAAAAACCTCTATTTCTGCTTTATTGACTATGCCAAAGCCTTTGACTGTGTGGATCACAAGAAACTGTAGAAAATTCTGATAGAGATGGGAATATCAGATCCCTTGACTTGCCTCTTGAGAAACCTGTATGCAAGTCAGAAAGCAACAGTTAGCTTGGACATGGAACAACAGACTGGTTCCAAATAGGAAAAGGAGTACGTCAAGGCTGTATATTGTCACCCTGCTTATATAACTTATATGCAGAATACATCGTGAGAAATGCTGAGCTGGAAGAAGCATAAGCTGGAATCAAGTTTGCCAGGAGAAATATCTATAACCTGAGATACGCAGATGACACCAGCCTTATGGCAGAAAGTGAAGAAGAACTATAGAGCCTCTTGATGAAAGTGAAAGAGGAGAGTGAAAATTTTGGCTTAAGGCTCAACATTCAGAAAACTAAGATCATGGCGTCCAGTCCCATCACTTCATGGGAAATAGATGGGGCAACAGTGGAAACAATGGCTCACTTTATTTTGGGGGGCTCCAAAATCACTGCTGATGGTGACTGCAGCCATGAAATTAAAAGATGCTTACTCCTTAGAAGGAAAGTTATGACCAACCTAGACAGCATTTTAAAAAGCAGAGACATTACTTTGTCAACAAAGGTCCGTCTAGTCAAAGTTATGATTTTTCCAATAGTCATGTATGGATGTGAGAGTTGGATGGTGAAGAAAGCTGAGCGCTGAAGAATTGATGCTTTTGAACTGTGGTGTTGTAGAAGACTTGAGAGTCCCTTGGACTGCAAGAAGATCCAACCAGTCCATCCTAAAGGAGATCAGTACTGGGTGTTCATTGGAAGGACGGATGCTGAAGCTGAAACTCCAATACTTTGGCCACCTGATGAAAGAACTGACTCATTTGAAAAGACCCTGATGCTGGGAAAGATTGAGGGCAGGAGAAGGGGACAACAGAGGATGAGATGGCTAGATGACATCATCGACTCAGTGGACATGAGTTTGGGTAAACTCTGGGAGTTGGTGATGGACAGGGAGGCCTGGCGTGCTGCAGTTCATGGGGTCACAAAGAGTCAGACACGACTGAACGACCAAACTGACTGAAAGAGGAAAAATTTTAAACATTATTTTGTTTGGAGATTGAGTTTTTATTCATTATCATGAATTTCTTCAATTTTTGTAAATAATAAGTGATTGAATAAAATGTAATTTAGTCTGAATTCTTAGATTCAAATTCAAAATCATGTTACCATTTCTTGTTCTAGGAATGTCTCAAAAGAAGATAAGAGAAAAACAGAAAATAAATATGAAAGATAATTCCAGAGAAAATAAGCACAAAAAATCCAGAAGTTCTCTGAATTTAGGATCTTTTCCATTTATCTTTACCAAGCCAAAAACCTGCCTATATTTATATTCATGATTAAACCAGGGAAAACAAGATATTGCTCCAATGTTATGCCATATTACTTGATCTCAAAGTTATTCAGACAAAAACAAAAAAAATTGCATATAAAAGTTTTTAATTCAAATGGTTTGCAAGGTGGTTATTCAACTTTGTCTAATAATTTTTGTTTAATAGCTTCACAGAATTTTATATTTCCCATTACTTCTCATGAAATTCTTTTCTAATTGTTTTGTGGGATTTGTTTTTAATATGAGTTCATGCCATTTTTAAATCATAAAATAAATGGAAAATTTCAATGTAATAAAAGTCACTTTCTCACACAAGCTGAAACTGTCCATTTTTGCCTTGTATGAATTTTTTAGTATAATGATTTTCTTCTGACATAAGATCAAACATTATTCTTGACTTCTCTGAAGTAACAGGCAGGAGTGGACAAACAAATTTACCAGTCACTTCATTAACAAGTTTTATTTTCTACTGTCAACTGAAAAGAGATGTTTTCTGTCTTTTATAATCATGTAACCATTTTTTGTATCCCATAGTGTTCATTTTATTATTTTTATCCTTTTCTGCTTTTGTCCTTTCAAATCTTTGCAAATAATACTTTAAAAAACTGAGCAGTTATTTAGATACAAAGATAAATTTCTAAAATATAATTATTTTTATGTATGCTTATATAAGGACAGAAAAAATGTTCTGCATATTATAGCTATATGTGTATGTGTGTATAGATATAGGTATAGATATGGAATGTTTTACCTCTCCTTATAGCTACAGTGATAACAATACTTATAGATCTTTTATGCATATATTTGCCAATATATGAATCATTTATTCATTATTTTAACAGATGTTTATTGAACCAGGACTATTTTCAGTGGTGGGACACTGGTGAATAAGACAGGAGGGTCCCTGCTTTGGTGGAATTTACTAGTGTTGAGGAGGCAGTCAACTTAAAGACAGAAATTAGTTCACTAAATAAATTTTGTGTAACAATGATTGTGAAAAAATATAGTGTAGGTTAATGAAATAGAGAGTAACTGTGGAAAAAATCATGTATCATTTAAAAAAAAATTTTCCTAAATCCTGTAATTGAGTCTACATTTGGCATTTAATATAGGAAAAACAAAGCATTAGTTAAAGAATTAGAAATAATATATAAACAGTGTGAGGAAAGCTGACCATTATTGTATTTTAAATCTAATTTGCTATGGGGGAAATCCAGTTTTAAATTTTTCAGATTTAACACACATGTCTACTTTAAGGAAAATAAACTGCATATGTAAAGGAAGATTAAGGTGAAAAATAATAATGCTATGCAGCTCAGAGACTGTCTTATTACACCAACCATATACTGATTATGTAAGTGTTCTCTATAGAGATTGAGCTTTTATGATGGAAGGGTACAAATTAATGCAGAAAGGAAATTTACAAATGAACATTTCCATGCAGAAAGATATTTTTTTTAGCACCATCTAACTTTTCCTATACTTCAATTTCTGTCCCTAACAATACCATCAGGCGACCTACCCATGTCTTTTCTTTACTTACTCCTAAGCTCAGTTCAGTTCAGACACTCAGTCGTGTCCGACTCTTTGCGACCCCACGGACTGCAGCATGTCAGGCTTCCCTGTCCATCACCAACTCCCGGAGCTTACTCAAACTCATGTTCATCGAGTTGGTGATGCCCATCCAGCCATCTTATCCTCTGTCATCCCCTTCTCCTCCTGCCTTCAATCTTTCCCAGCATCAGGGTCTTTTCTAATGAGTCAGTTCTTCGCATTATGTAGCCAAAGAATCGGAGTTTCAGCTTCAGCATCAATCCTTCCAATGAACACTCAGGACTGATCTCCTTTAGGATGGACTGGTTGGATCTCTTTGCAGTCCAAGGGACTCTCAAGAGTCTTATCCAACACCACAGTTCAAAAGCATCAATTCTTCAGCGCTCAGCTTTCTTTATAGTCCAACTGTCACATCCATACGTGACTACTGGAAAAACCATAGCTTTGACTAGATGGACCTTTGCTGGCAAAATAATATCTCTGCTTTTTAATATGCTGCCTAGATTGGTCATTGCTTTTCTTCCAAGGAGCAAGTGTCTTTTAATTTCATGGCTTTAGTCACCATCTGCAGTGATTTTGGAGCCCCCCAAAACAAAGTCTGTCACTGTTTCCATTGTTTCCCCATCTATTTTTATGCCTGAGCTCATTGCATTTTAATTAAAACTTCAAGGAAACATTTTTGCTATTATCCAAAGGAGGTCAGGACTTATAATTTACTCTCATAACATCACAAATATTTCTCTATCACCGTCATGCTTCTGTTTGTATCTTTATTTATGTGACATAGACTATTGATGCCCTCCTCCACTTTGGGCAACTGAAATACACCTGAATGATCTTGAGTTAGCTATACTTACCATTAGACTAACATCAAAAATTCACACACACAAAAAAAAATTTACAAGTTTCAAAAGAAAGAATGCACACGAACATATTAAAATGTCCTAAAATTCCCCTCAAGATAACTTCAGTTTCTTCTGACAATTACTAAATCTGTCTCTCAGTGTGGGTCACTTTAAAATATCATATTGGAATTGTCTCTTTTTCATGATCACTATCCCTCTACTTTTGTCTTTGTTTCCATATTCTCTTCACAAATAAAAAAATTTAGCGTTTTTGAAGTATACAACTCCAAGTACTACACTGATCTACTGCAAAGGTATGACAGCCAAGAAAATTGAAGAAAGAATTCTTCATCAAGGAGAAACATCTGCGATAACAGTAAACTCCTTGAGAGCAGAAGTCATGTTTGTTATCACCCATTACCTAGCACAGTGTCATACAATCAACACCTACTGACTATTTATGAATGAAAGGGTAAAAAGAAATCAATTGATATGGAGGAGACCCAGCTTTGTGGAAAGAGTATTACCATTTGCTTTTTATGTCAATGTTTTTTCTTTTGCAATTGAATATGAAAAAAAACTAAAAATGAAGAAGAACTGAATTGAGAAACAAAACAAAACAGTTGTGAAGTCTCCATCGCACACTGCCCTTTGGAGAGATACAGAACCAGTGCCCTTGTAAATAATACTAGTTTTTACTCCTGGATGTAAAGCCTTTACTTTTTTGCAAGAAGTATTTGAAACATGATGAAATAAAAATAGGATTGCACCCAAAATACTTTAAAAAGAAATGACAGTATCATTGTATTGTCTCTCAGCTCAAATCCATTCTTTAATACCTGCTCTGTGATCACGAGAGAATTCTGTATAGCCTTTCACCTTTTGAGCGAGCCTGATGCTGAACTTTCTCAGGAGGGGGTCTAGAAGAACACTGAAGGAAGAGGGCTTTCTCTTGGTTGTGGCACGGCAGACCTGGTCAGTAATGCAGAGTGTGGACATTTGTTTGAGCTTTCGCTCAGTCACACATATACAATGCAAGGCCCCTAAAGCAAGCCTGCAGATCTGCCTGGCCTGGCGATCTCCTCCTGTGGCCATTGTCCTCTGGCTGTAGCTTGCCTATTCTTTATAAAGTGTTGTTTTCTGCTTTTTCTGACCACGGCAACTACACAGTCGGCTACAACCATCCCTCTCCAATGTCTGAACTCCAGGACATGGCAGGGAGATTCCTCTTTCAAATTTGTCTTTTCTTGGGTACTCTCCCTTCAACCCTCAGTTCAGTTCAGTCACTCAGTCATGTCCGACTCTTTGCGACCCCATGAATCGCAGCACACCAGGCCTCTCTGTCCATCACCAACTCCCAGAGTCCACCCAAACCCATGTCCATCGAGTCGGTGATGCCATCCAACCATCTCATCTTCTGTCGTCCCCTTTTCCTCCTGCCCCCAATCCTACCCAGCATTAGGGTCTTCTCCAATGAGTCAACCCTTCGCATGAGGTGGCCAAAGGATTGGAGTTTCAGCTTCAACATCAGTCCTTCCAATGAACACCCAGGACTGATCTCCTTTAGGATGGATTGATTGGATCTCCTTGCAGTCCAAGGGACTCTCAAGAGTCTTCTCCAACACCACAGTTCAAAAGGATCAATTCTTCGGTGCTCAGCTTTCTTCACCGTCCAACTCTCACATCCATACATGACCACTGGAAAAACCATAGCCTTGACTAGATGGACTTTTGTTGGCAAAGTAATGTCTCTGCTTTTAAATATGCTATCTAGGTTGGCTATAACCTTCCTTCCAAGGAGTAAGCGTCTTTTAATTTCATGGCTGCAGTCACCATCTGCAGTGATTTTGGAGCCCAAAAAAATAAAGTCTGACACTGTTTCCACTGTTTCCCCATCTATTTCCCATGAAGTGATGGGACCAGATGCCATGATCTTAGTTTTCTGAACGTTGAGCTTTAAGCCGACTTTTTCACTCTCCTCTTTCACCTTCATCAAGAGGCTCTTTAGTTCTTCTTCACTCTCTGCCATAAGGGTGGTGTCATCCGCATATCTGAGGTTATTGATATTTCTCCCGGCAATCTTGATTCCAGCTTGTGTTTCTTCCAGCCCAGCGTTTCTCATGATGTACTCTGCATATAAGTTAAATAAGCAGGGTGACAATATACAGCCTTGACGTACTCCTTTTCCTATTTGGAACCAGTCTGTTGTTCCATGTCCAGTTCTAACTGTTGCTTCCTGACCTGCATACAGGTTTCTCAAGAAACAGGTCAGGTGGTCTGGTATTCCCATCTCTTTCAGAATTTTCCACAGTTTCTTGTGATCCACACAGTCAAAGGCTTTGGCATAGTCAATAAAGCAGGAATAGATGTTTTTCTGGAACTCTCTTGCTTTTTCGATGATCCAGCAGATATTGGCAATTTGATCTCTGGTTCCTCTGCCTTTTCTAAAACAAGCTTGAACATCTGGAAGTTCATGGTTCATGTATTGCTGAAGCCTGGCTTGGAGAATTTTGAGCATTACTTTACTAGCATGTGAGATGAGTGCAATTGTGTGGTAGTTTGAGCATTCTTTGGCATTGCCTTTGTTTGGGATTGGAACGAAGACTGACCTTTTCCAGTCCTGTGGCCACTGCTGAGTTTTCCAAATTTGCTGGCATATTGAGTGCAGCACTTTCACAGCATCACCTTTGAGGATTTGAAATAGCTCAACTGGAATTCCATCACCTCCACTAGCTTTGTTTGTAGTGATACTTTCTAAGGCCCACTTGACTTCACATTCCAGGATGTCTGGCTCTAGGCGAGTGATCACACCATCGTGATTATCTGGGTCGTGAAGATCTTTTTTGTACAGTTCTTCTGTGTATTCACAGCCCTAGAAATGGGTTTTCTCTAGCAAGCACAATAATTACCAAGAAATCACAGCCAGCCAGATTTTGAATCATTACTTCTATCCATTAAATTTCAAAATCACCATGATTCTTTAAATTTACTTTTTTTAAATGTAAAAGATGTTGAATTTTTAGCATTTTGCTATGATGTAGATTACAGGTCTCCAAAATAGGAGTGTAAAAGATCTTCCAAGATGTGAAAACTGATAAGTTGAGTTAAAAATTAGCCAAAGTTAAATGATAAAATCTGTTACAATGATTTCTTTCTTTTTTTTTTCTTTTTCATTTTTCAACTACTTATAGACCATGGCAATGTCTATGGCTACAAAGTTTTCAGAATTAAAATGATGCAGGTTATAGTTCTTAGAAGGAGAAAATAGGATCAAAAATCTGTTAGTGATAAACAATAGCAGTGGCTGTATCAGTATTATTACTGCACTTCTTTCTTTATATAGACTCTCCACAATATCTAACTTCATATATTCTAACGTTTGAATTAAAACTGCTAGTCCTAAATTTGTAAAAATTGTACACATTTTAAAATTGGCTAAATGCTCTGCTATGAGTATGTGTGTCTCAGTTACTTGTTGAAGAAATTTTCATCTCCTCAGGGGTTATTGATTTATCATTTAAAAATATTCCTTGATATGAAAGGTAGTTGTGCATTTGAAGATTCAGTAAGTTGAAATATGTAACTAAAGTATTTAATTTAATTTAGAGTATATAATTTTGTCAGAATAATTAATTATATTATTTTTAGATACCTTGTATCTCCTAAGTATCTTGTTCCTTGCCTGGCTCTTCCAATCCTTAGCTTGCCAGTAGTGTGAAACTGTAGGAAAACTCTTCTTACAGTATAGATAGAACAAGATAGAACAAATCTGTCCACTCCCTTTCCTCTTTTAAAAAAATAAATTATTATTTTCATATTTTTTATTTTGGTATAAGATTTAACATTTTAACTACTTTTAAGTGTATAGTTTAAAGGCATTAATTTCAATCACATTGTTGCACAACCATTACCTCCAGAACGTTTTCATCTGAAAACATTCACCAAGAAGTTGCAAACTGAACCTCTACTTCCCAAGCTACATTTTCCCACCCAACAAAAGGCCATAGTCAGGGCACCCAAGTGGGGGTGTCTGCAACACAGTTTGGATTTCCTCTCCTCCCACAGCTTCATTAACAGTGAAGTGTCTTTGAGAAAAGTTTGACTAAGTTCCCCCTGTTAGAATGGGATGCTCCAGATCTTCAGATCTTTGATCACATGATGTTTTCCCATCAAACATAGGATACTGCCAGAGTTGCAATGAGTTAATCCTCCAATAAGTGCAGCCAGCATAGCTTAATTTGAAATAAAATGGATGATGTTAATAAGCTTAACTTTCTAGCAACCCAGTTTTACTTAATGCAGTCCCTTTGGGAATGTACATTAGCCTACAGGCTGCAAATTTTAAAAGTCATAATTTTGCAAAAAGTTATAAATATATTGTTTTATGTTATTAATGCATTTATTATGAATATAGTAGTTTAAATATTTATCAAATAAATGAATATTATTTAGTAAAACTGTATGAATAACCAAATGGATAAATTAAGTAAACCTTATACATATTTATTAAATCTGAACAATTATCAAATTTGTCTGTAAAAATTAAAATTCATAAGCAGAAAAGGAAAAGTTTCATTTTAATTAAATTTATGTCTGTTGTTTCTTGCATGCTTTAAATATATAGGTAAACACAGTCATGAATATTTACTGTAGACTCGGGAACTATGTAACACTAAAGTGAGCATTAGACTGATTATGCTAAGTTTTTCAATAGTCTGGTTAAATGTACAAACATCTCTCTGAAAAATGTCCAAGCCCATATTTTGCATATAGTGTTGCAGATTCACCAGTTGTCTACAATCTTGACATGACCTTTTAAGTCTTACAATCTTGAGATATGGCATACATGCACAGATTATCTCATATTGTCGTGTGAAAATCTGTAGAATATCAGTGATACCTTAAATAAGTTTGCTTGCACTCTTAGTACAAATAAAGCTACTTAATCAGAAAGCACTTATTATTGTGGTTTTTACATTCTTTATTGACTAATCTATTTGGGGAAATATTAATATTGGGGAAAAACATACCCTAGTCATAAAAAATTGAAGCTACAGTGTAAACATTGCCATTCAGATAAACATTATAATAGCTATTTCAGAGTACCAAATCCTTACTTCCAATATAAAGAACAAAATAACTAGTAGTATGATTTTACTCTTCTGTAAATTAGGCATAGAAATGAAACACAGTGTTATTTGATTTTAATAGGATATTTCAAAAAAATAATCCTGGGCCCCAAACTATTTTCATTTATTAGTATGAAGTATTTTTATTAAACTATGAATTCAGTTCAGTTCAGTTGCTCAGTCATGTCTGACTCTTTGAGACCCCATGGATGTAGCATGCCAAGCCTCTCTATCCATCACCAACTCCCGGTGTTTACTCCAACTTATGTCCATTGAGTCGGTGATGCCATCCAAACATCTCATCCTCTGTCATCCCCTTCTCCTCTAGCCTTCAATCTTCCCCAGCATCAGGGTCTTTTCAAATGAGTCAGCTCTTTTCATCAGGTGGCCAAAGTATTGGAATTTCAGCTTCAACATCAATCCTTCCAATGAACACTCAGGACTGATCTCCTTTAGGATGGACTGGTTGGATCTCCTTGCAGTCCAAGGGACTCTGAAGAGTCTTCTCCAACACCACAGTTCAAAAGCATCAATTCTTTGGCCTCAACTTTCTTTATAGTCCAACTCTCACATTTGTACATGACAACTGGAAAAACCATAGCCTTGACTGGATGGACCTTTGTTGCCAAAGTAATATTTCTGCTTTTTAATATGCTGTCTAGGCCTGTCATAACTTTTCTGCTGAGGAGTAAGTGTCTTTTAATTTCATGGCTGCAATCACCATCTGCAGTGATTTTGGAGCCCCCAAAAATAAAGTCAGCCACTGTTTCCACTGTTTCCCCATCTATTTCCCATAAAGTGATGGGACCAGATGTCATGATCTTAGCTTTCTGAATGTTGCGCTGTAAGCCAACTTTTTCACTCTCCTCTTTCACTTTCATCAAGAGGCTCTTTAGTTCTTCTTCACTTTCTGCCATAAGGGTAGTGTCATCTGCATATCTGAGGTTATTGATATTTCTCCCAGCTTGTGCTTCCTCCAGCCCAGCATTTCTCATGATGTATTCTGCATATAAGTTAAATAAGCAGAGTGACAATATACAGCCTTGACGTACTCCTTTTCTTATTTGGAATCAGTCTGTTGCTCCATGTACATTTCTAACTGCATGCAGATTTCTCAAGAGGCAGGTGAATTAGAACACTTTTATTGCTTTTCATTTCATTCTTTTTTATTTTGTGAGACTGAAAATGAAATCATGGCATAGTCTCCCTTTACAATTAAGGATCAAACAATTGTGTTGTATAATGAATCAATCACAGCTGGTTAAGGTTAAATAATATCATTTCTAATCCTCCAAGGAAAGACTTAATCAGCCAAGTACATTTATTAAACTATTGAGATAATAAGACTAAAATGAGAATAATAGTGATAGTAATAATAATAATAAAAGTAACTAACTTTAACCACCTCTATATTATGTTAGGCACATTAAATGCACTGTCCTCATATCTTAAAAAAAAAGAAAAAACTCTGTAAAGTAAATAGATTCCAATTTTAAAGGTAATTGAAAAATAGTAATATCAGATGACTATTTCAGTTGTCAAAACATAATTCCTAACAAATTATATCTGGTTCCAAAATTTCTCTAATAGGCACAGTAGCATTTCTAAAGATAAGTAAGTACCTGATCAGGGCTACAGTGCTTTGAGTTTATCTTCTTTGTGAAATTTTGAGCTTAAATTTCATTTTTCTCATTTTTCAATGTTGAAAATAATTTCAACATTGTTAAATAATAAATTAATTCTTTTAAGATTTAATCAGAGTTAACATTTTCTGTTTATTTTAAATTTAGATAGAATTCACTCTATAAATTTCAAACTTCAAAATATAAAATTCATTGATTTGTAGTATACTCACAATTTGCAGTATACTCAGAAAGTTGTGTGATTATCTTCATATATAATTACAGACTATTCTCATTAACCCAAAAAAATAAATCTTGTACAATTCTTTTTTTGATTTGTAATGGAACAACCAAGCTCTACTTTTTTCTTGTTTTCCTTTATCTTTTGATTTCATCTTTAAAAAACTGTTGCTTAATCCAAAAGATTTACACTTTTTTCTAGGAGTTTTACATTTTACATTTAGTTCTTAGATCCATTTTGAGGATTTTTTTGTTTTGTCTTATTTTGTTTTGTTTGTATATGATATGAAGTAGCAATCAATATACAGTTGTATCAGTACCATCTATTTAAGAGATTATTAAATGATTGTTCAATGGTCTTGGTATCCTTTTAAAAAATCAGTTGACCATAATGTTTCTGCTTATTTCCAAGCTCTCAGTTCTATCCTACTATTTTTTGTTGATTTTCACTATTGCTTTTCTATTCTCTGTGTTACTAATTGTCTTATTTCAATTTGATTTGAGTTCAGTTTGCTCTTCTAATTCTAGTGTTTTAAAGCAGAAGATTATGTTATTGATTAACCAACTTTCCTTTTTTTTAAATAGAGAAATTTACAGTTATAGATTTATTACTACACATTACTTTAGCTGTATCCCACAGATTTTCATACGTTGTGTCTTTATTCCATTCATCTCAAAGTATATTCTAATCCCTTTGTGATTTCTTCTTTGACCTTCTGATTAATTAGAAGCATGTTGTTTAATTTCCACATGGTCATGAATTGTCTAGATTTCCTTCTGCTACTGATTTCTGTTTTCATTCCACTTTTATTAGAGAAGATACTTTGTATGATTTCCATCTTTCAAAAATATATGAAGAACCACTTTTTATGGCCTAATATGAAGTGTTAGACTGCTGGGTTTTAACTGTGATTATGAAGTTAATTTTCAAGGCTACTATGGAGCTGGGAAGAGGGTGATGGAAATAGAGCAATTTAAAACAGCACAAATCTTACTGTTCTTTGAAATTTGCCTGTTTTTTTTTTTTTTCCTTCTTTAATTAAGTGCTGCCCAGAATTGTTGCAAGCTTTTGGTTTACTCCCAAGGTCGTGAAAAAAAGTGATATTTGAAAAATTTTGACAGTGTTCTCATTGCTTTTCCAAAGGTGAATTCTCAAGGCTTTTTCCTGAAACTTTCCTGCTGACAACACTCTTTATCTGATTATTAAGCTATAAAATGGGATGGGATCAGCTTGAATATTTAAATTAATAATTATGTTGTATCTTTAAATGTGCTTATTAAAAGATTAGTGTTTAATTAACATCTATGCATTTTTGAAAAATCAAATAGGAAAACACAAAATCAAAATGAGTCCATAACTAATGTATGTTTAAATTAAATTTGGAAAAGCATTCACTACATGGGAATTTAAATCCAATATTTAATTCTAAAGAGATAACTAGAACTAAATATAAAAATGGCTACTAGAATTAAAAGTAACTTGGTTGTTATGTGATAGTTTCTAAACTGAGATAGGTTTCAATTTTAGAAGTAACTGAATAAAATTGGAAATATCCTAAATCGAGCCAAATCTAAATCAGGCTCAAGATCGAATTTTTATGCTATGTTTCCCCAACTGCTTATTAACTATACTATGATTTCAGTTTCTTGGCAATATTGGCTGGATAAATTGTGATTTGATATATCTTAGCTCTTTAAATAAATGTTCTGAGTTCTAGCTGGATCAGCTTTGCTTAAAATGTTATAACTAAACACACAAACAAAGGGATTTTAATTGCTCATTGTTTCCATAAAATAAAGCACACATAGCAATTTTATATCGACCAGGAATTTTAAAGAAAAATGATTGCTCTGTGATTTCTCATTTCTACTCTTTGAATGAACAGGCCTTTCTTTCAAATATAAAAATGGCAGATTGCAGCTCCCTAGCATCTCTATTTGGAATTCTAGCTATTCTAAAAATGAACACTGCTGATCGGCTTCTATGTAAATTTCCAACATTCGCAATTCTATTTTAATAGCTGAATACATTGGAGGACTAGGAAATCGCATCATCAGTGTAGGTAAGGAATTTATTTGGCAAAGGAAGAAGCTGAAGATTCTCCTTATATAACAAGTGCACAAAGGGAGTTGCAGTGTGAAACTAGCCAGATAAAACCATTTATTGATATAAGCATCTGAATTACATTTGATTATGGACTTTTTATTTTAATTCCAAACAAACTGTATATCACAATCTCACTCTTAAGACTAAAGTAGATTATAAGGCTTCTGGCTTGAATGAAATATCCAGGGTTGCCAGGATACCACTGTAGGTGGCTTCTAGGGCAGTCTACAGTAGTTTATTGAGCCCCTGGCTGGCTCCAGTGTTAATCCTGCTTACACAAAGGGCTGAAAAATCAGCCTTCAAGTTCAGTAATAGTGAGTTTGTTTGGTTTTTTTTTGTTCAGCACTAAAGTATGCTTTTCACTGTTTCTCCCTAAAAGTCATACCCTTGCTATTGTTGAGAAACCTGGTGCTGCAGAGCTAGCTGAGTTGCAATAATAATAATAAGCTTTTTATTTATTTCAATTTTGTTTCAGGAAAGAATATACACTGTAAACTATAATAGCCATGTTACTGTTATACAACTGCATGCAACAGGAGGGACCAGGCATTAATATAGAAGCTCATCTCCTTGATTAAAATGACTCATCTAATACACTAGGGTATGGTTGTTATACTTAAATTAGCATTTTTTACCTTGCCTGCATTCTGTGTACATTTGTGAGAACTAAAATATGTTTTAGTCAACTGTTTTTGAAATATGTGCATAAGCATATATTTAATTAACCAAGAGTAGTATAGTATTTTTTAAATGTGAGTATATAGTCTTGTAGCATTTGTGGTATACATGTATGTTTATGCATTATTGTGTGTATATTAGACTGCGTGTATTTATAAATTTTATTTCCTAATATAATTTATTTGCTTTAGAAATGATTATTAATTATGTTGCAGTGTTCTACACATAATAATATAATGGTAAAAAAGATTAAGTTTCTAATTTCTTCAAGATAACATTCAGATGGAGAAGGTAGAAACTAACTGTATTAGTTTCCTATGACTTCTATAACAATTTGCCACAAATTTAATGGCTTAAAATAATAAAAATATACTCTCAGAATTTTGGAGTTCGTAAGTCAAAAATCAAGGTAGAACTGCATTCCTTCTGGAGGCTTCAGAAGAGAACCTTTCTCTTTGCCTTTTTCAGTTTTCAGAGCCTGCTTACACTCCTTAATGCGTGACCTCTTCTCCACACGACTGCAACCTCTTGTTTCCATTACCATGTGTTCTGCATCTGATCCCCCTGCCTCCACTTTACAAGGACTCCTGTGATAACTTTAGGCCCACCTGGATAATTTAGAATAATCTTGTAATCTCAAAACCTTTAATTTAATCATTCTGCAAAGTCCTTATTATGATGATGGAGATTGGGACATGAATATCTTCAAGAGGTGGAAGGGTGCCATTATTCAGTCTACCACAGTAAGCAAGTACGAGTTTTGAAATACTAAGTAACGTGTGTGGCTCAGATGTTCCATCATGCCCAACTCTTTGTGATCCCATAGATTGCAGCCCACCAGTCTCCTCTGTCCGTGGGATTCTTCCAACAAGAATACTGGAGTAGGGTGCCATTTCCTCCTCCAGGGGACATTCTCAACCCAGGGATCAATATCCGATATTAGTTAAAGCTATGAATGAGTGATTCCCTGGTGGCTCAGTTGTAAAGAATCTGCCTGCCAATACAGGAGACATAGGTTTGATCCCTGGTCTGGGAAATCCCACATGCCGTGGAGTAACTAAGACTGTGCACCACAGCTGTTCAGCCTGTGCTCTAGAACCCAGAAACTGCAACTACTGAGCCCATGAGTGCAAGTTCTGAAGTCTGTGTGCTTAGAGATCATGCCTTCTACATCAAGAGAAGCCAGCACAATGAGAAGCCTACAACCGTAACTAGAGAAAAGTTCTTGCAGAAATGAAGACCCAGCACAATCAAAAGAAAATAAAAGGTATGAACGAAAAATAAGCAAGGTAAGAGGATACTGAATAATAGAAGCCAGAAAAGCTAGCATCAACAGAGAAAGGAAGGAGGAATACTGAGCAGAAATATGAATAAAGCAGGGAGAGAAGCAATAGAGGATCTCGCAGAAGCACTTTCAACAGGGAATATCCTCTACAGGGGGCCTAATTTGGGCAAACTTGACATGTACATGAATCAGCACAAAGAGCAAACTAAGAAAAGGCAGAACTCATGGAGGTGGGTAGGAAATAGAAAAAGTAGAGTTTCGTAGGCTCTACTTGGGCAAGGTTAGAACAATTATTCATGAGTAACTCTGAATCCATGAAAAGTGGTGATCTATCAATCTGTTGTGATATAATTCTGAACACTGTGTTTATTGCTATGAGATTTATCTGCAGAACTGAGCCACTGGGCTTGTAAGAGAGATTAACTAACAACCCATAATGTTATCTAAAGTTCTCTATCTGTGTGTATGGAAAGTATTTCCTGAAATGATACATCTTAATTTTTTGTTAGATTAGACATTGTCCATTTATTTGGACAGAATTGGAGAAGCACTATAATTGGGTAACATGGTTCTTAGCCAGAAAATAGAAATTTTAGTTAAATTAGTGTTCAGAAGACTGAATTAAGTAGTGACCCAAATTTATGACTTGTGTAAGTCTAACATATTTCATATTTTATGAAACTGTTTTAGTTAGTTCTCTAGACAGTGCAAAACTTACTCTGCAAATGAGAGCTGAAATGTTAGATAAAGTTGAACATTGGTTAATTCTTGATTCAGAATATGGAAAATGTACCAATGATTTCAGATTTTAGAACTTGCCATGCTATATCAATCAACTTCTAGCTATTCTTTTTCCTAAATATCTTTTTCCTAAATACCCTTTGAATTCAGGGTATTTTTCTCCATTACCACAATTTGATTCTAAGATGCTATCATTTCCTGCTTGTTTATTACACAGGTTTCTTACTCAGGATCACTTCATTGCTCCTACTATACTTCCAATAGCTCCATTTATTTATTTATTTTTTAACTGGGGCATAGTTGCTTTATCATGTTGTGTTAGTTTTTGCAGAACAATGAAGTGAATCAGCTAAGTGTGTACATATATCCCCTCCTTCCCTTCCACGCCCTGCCCCACCCCATATCTGTAAGTCACCACAGAGCACCAAGCTGAGCCCCCTGCTATACAGCAGATTCCCAATAGCCCAATGCATTTCCAACAGTGTGGATGGAGTGATGTTTTATTTTTTAAAAATACATTATGTAATTCCCCTTCTTACATTTTTTTAATGCACTCTTAATGAAATTAACTTTTTAAAAAAGCTACAGAATCAAATTCTTCTTAACACCTTCTGATTACAATTTCAAGCAAACATCCTCTTATCTTTCCACCTTATGCCTTTATATAAGCTGTTTTTTCTTCTTCAAGGCTGGACTACCTCCCAATTCCAATTAACGATTGTTAGTCATTCTTCAGATCTCAATTCACATTACCTTCTCAAAGAAGCCCATTCCAGAAAACACATCACTGTAATGTGTTTATGTGTCTCTATACTTCTTCAATGCATTTTTCACAACTGCTAATTACACAGTTTTTAATGACTTGTCTGCATGTTTATCAAACAAGAGCCTGTATGATCCTTGACTATGAAGGCTAAGTCTATGACATTTACCAGTGTCCGCAAGTCTTTAAATGCCAAGAGAGCCAGGAAAGACTCCAGTTTTGCTTAACAGATATCTCCATCTCTTAGCAGTGTCTTCCCATGGTTCAGTTCAGTTCACTCGCTCAGCTGTGTCTGACTCTTTGCAACCCCATGGACTGCAGCACGTCAAGCCTCCCTGTCCATCACCAACTCCCGGAGTCTACACAAACTCATGTCCATTAAGTTGGTGATGACATCTAACCATCTTATCCTCTGTTGTCCCCTTCTCCTCCCACCTTCAATCTTTCCCAGCATCAGTGTCTTTTCAAATAAGTCAGTTCTTGCATCAGGTGGTCAAAGTATTGGAGTTTCAGCTTCAGCATCAGTCCTTCCAATGAATTTGCAGGACTGATCTCCTTTAGGGTGGACTGGTTGGATCTCCTTGCAGTCCAAGGAACTCTCAAGAGTCTTCTCCAACACCACAGTTCAAAATTATCAATTCTTTGGCCTCGTCTTTTTTTATAGTTCAACTCTCACATCCATACATGACTATTGGAAAAACCATAGCTTTGACTAGATGGACCTTTGTTGGCAAATGCTTTTCAATATGCTGTCTAGGTTGGTCATAACTTTTCTTCCAAGAAGCAAGAGTCTTTTAATTTCATGGCTGCAGTCACCACCTGCAGTGATTTTGGAGCCCCCAAAAAATAAAGTTTGCCACTGTTTCCATTGTTTCCCCATCTATTTGCCATGAAGTGATGAAACCAGATGCCATGATCTTAGTTTTCTGAATATTGAGTTTTAAACCAACTTTTTCACTCTCCTCTTTCACTTTCATCAAGAGGCTCTTTAGTTCTTCATTGCTTTCTGCCATAAGGTTAGTGTCATCTGCATATCTGAGCACCTAGAAAATGTTTGGTGAATTGATAAATAATAAATGAAAAGTGAAAGAAGCCAACATGACTAACTTGTAACCCTGTTGGTCACTAAGTTCAGTATCTGCTCATTGAAAATGAAGTAAAGGGTTGACTGTCTTCTAAATATCCTTCCTAATCCCCAGATTTATGAGGGCTCTACTTTCAGTTCTCACAGCTCAGAGAATGTGAAGACCTATGTGTAACTGTTTTCCTGAGATTGTCATTTAAGCCTTGTTCTTTGAGAGTTATAGTTTATAAAATATACATTGTAATGTTGCTAAAAATTAAATATATATATTCAAATTTCACAATAGTTATTCACTTACAAACATATCACAAAAATTTAAGTTAAACCATATTAAGCAATTTAAACAATTTAAGACCTAAAATAATAAAGAGCTACATAAGAAGCTTATTAATACATAGGTGAAATTATGGTTACTTAACTTTGACTTTCCATTTCATTAAAAAAAAGAAATCCTTTACAGGTAGAATGATATAAACAGAAATATCTATGTCTAATATTAAATTGATAAATAAAGGGAAAATGATACACATAAACATAAATATTTAGATTTTGTTGAAATTTATTGCAGTATGAATCTTTTTCTGTACTATCATTTTTAAGGTAGTGGATATGTTTTCCTGTACAAAGCATACTCATGAAAATATGTCAGAAACTAAAGTTACCTTTTCTCCATTATTCTTTGGGAAGTCACACTATAGTTTTAAATGTATAACTTTCAGTAGGATAACATTAATATTCCTCAAAGTTTCTTGTGAATTTCATGGAACCAAATAAGAATGTAGTTTTCTTCCTATGTAGGGTGGATAACCTTTGGCATCATTTTCTAATTCTTGAAATCACCTCATTGTAAATAGAGGACAGTAAGAATGTATTCTTCAAATGGGATGATTTAGCTAGACAGTCATTTATTAGAAATAAATGAGAAAAAATGTATCTTTAAATAAAGAATCAGTAAGTTCATTTTAGAAGTGGAAATATGTCATTCACTAGAAAGCAATATTCTTATTTTGGAGTGTAATTGTTCATGTTTATTGAGTGACTACCTCATACCAGGCACTTTATGAGCACCTATATACACTGTTCCTTTTGTTTCCAAAAATAACTAATTTGCTATTTAAGTATTACTATTCCCTTTGTGGAGATAAAGAAACTGAGGGTTAAAAATTTGGAGTCTTTCTGTAAATAGAAAAGTAAGCACAAGGATATTAATCCAGAATGAATTTTTCTTCCAAAGCTTTGTTCCTACAGTTTGGTTCAAAATTCCCTATAAATCTATGTATTTGAGAAGGCTATGTGTGCCATCAAAAGTGGCATGGTCAGTCTACTAACTAAATATTTGTTAAATGCTATATGGATGGGGTACAAAAATAGATAAGTACTTTTTTATCATATAGTCTTTGGAGACAAATAGAACAAGCAAAGGTAACTGCAAAGATACAAAACAAAAGGATTGTATCATCAATGAAAATAAAGCCATCATCTATGCCAGACATTCAGAAAAACTCTTCACTGAGCAGATGCCTTGTAAGTTGGTTTCAGTGGCTAACTAAAACTTTGCAAGAAAAGGATATTGGGCATTGAAAATAGAAAAATTGCATTGCTGATAGGGTTTAAAGGTAAAAATTTGTCACTTCAATTTATTTATGTGGCTTCTGCACAATTAAAGAACAAGGTAATCTGACAGATGAAGACTAATACATCAGTTTTATTAAACATCCCCATTCTAAACTGTAGTCTCCCACCCAGCAGGTTGTATATAGATACACTTAGGTATCTCTCACTGGGGGACATGGAGTAGGAGTAGGTGCCTGCCTACCCTGCTACAGGATACTAGGACTGAAAGAATTAGAGAGGAAATAGTTGAACTACCCATGTCCAGGTTTTTTCCTCAAGTTCACCACTAGGAAGCCAGTCCTACTTAGGGAATATTCGAGTAAGAAAAAGTTTTGAGAAAACAGAAATAACTTTTTTATTACTATTCTTTTCTAATTATAATGGAAAGGAAATGTCTTCATGGACACATAATATAAGTGATGGATCGGGCTAATATTTTCCAGATTTCTATTTTCTTATTTGTTTCAACATTTAATCCAGTTGTCTACCTATTCAGGAAAAAAGAAGCGATAGTACTATATCACCTTCATGAGACTCTCTACAATTATCTGTTGCTCTTCTGAGTTTTCTGAATCCAAGGTGGGTGAATAAACCTTTATCTAAAGAAGGCTCTGAAATGGGTCCAAATAGTTAGCTCTAAGACTATGCTGCTTCTTAAGTCAAAACTTTACAGTCTATTCCATTTCCCATTCAAAATATACAAGCCATGTTCAACACATTTCACTAGAACCTAGGTAAACACAAATAATAGCTTCAATGTATTTTACACAGTAAGTCAAAATGTAATTCATTCCACATATGAATAATATGAACCTCTCTAACTATCCAAATCTCAGAGTAATCAAGATGGATATAATTGTATTTTCCTTGAATTTTGTAACTAAAATAAGGAAGTTCAAATTCATTAAGGTTTAGTTCAAAGGAATCATAAACCAATATTTTTCCTAGCCAATTTGTTATTCTTTTTCATCTCCAACAAGCGAAGTTTTACCCTGATGCCCAGGGAGAGTAAGGACAAGGTTTTTATAGCAAATACATTGGCTACCTTCTACCAAAACAAGTGTTAATTTCTTTAAGTCCTTTGAGGTTGAGTTAAATCAACCCCACATTTCATATTTCTCACTTTTAACATTAACACAGCATTAAACACACAAAATTGAGAAAATGCAAACATATCCAAACACCTAAAGCATTTATTAAAAGCAAAAGTATGCTTCCAGAACCATGGGTTGATTTTTATACAATCCAGGCCCATGTGCTGTTTCCCAAGAACAAAAGAGACACTCAGAGACATCTTGAAACAGAAGATGGAGAAAGATAGTATAAGAGAGAAAAAGAGACATCTTAGACTCAGTTCTTTGGATATTTGGCATATACAGTGTTAATAAAGCAACTGAAATTTCCATATCTGGAAAGGGAAAAGAAATCTACCTATGCATACAGTATTTCTGCTCAGCAAAGGGAATTTACCACCCTTTCTACGTGGAACTTAAAATTCAATACAGCACCTGGCAACATTATCAGGCATCACTTGAAGCTGACTTCCATCTCCATGTCACACAATAAATATGTGTTTGCCTTTAAAGACCTGTGTTCTGAGCCAACTGGTCTGCATGGAGAGTGACCTATTCTCTCTCACTCTCTTTTTTCCTGCTGTGTCCTTGCTTTTGTTTCCGGCAGATAATCACTTTGAACAGAAGTTTGAATGAAGCTGTTCTCTGAGCATCTGAAGCCCATATACCTAGGACACTAGCAAGGAAAAACACTTTTGTAGTGCCCTCTTCAGAAAACTCTATGCTTTGCCTAAATTTTGAATTTTCTAGGCCTTGAATAACTTTTTTGTCTTCAGAGATAGTAGAAATATTTTCACCTGCCATATCATTCTTAGGGCATTGGGATTACCTCTGGTCTTCCCTGGTGGCTCAGAGGTTAAAGTGTCTGCCTGCAATGTGGGAGACCCATGTTTGATCCCTGGGTCAGGAAGATCCCTGGAGAAAGAAATGGCAACCCACTCCGGTACTCTTGACTGGAAAATCCCATGGATAGAGAAGCCCAGTAGGCTACAGTCCCTGGGGTCACAAAGAGTTGGACACGGCTGAGTGACTTCACTTTTACTTTTCTGGTACTTTATCTATCTCTTTTGTTGCTTCCCTACTGTTAGCCAGTCTCAGCTTATTGTTTTAACTTTTTAAGACTTGCTTCTTGAGGTTTTCTTTTCTTTGCTACTGTCTTCTGTACCTACTCTCTGCAGCATCTTCTCTTTCCTTCTGTTCTATATGTTTTATCTCCACTTCATCTTCTCTTAGCTTTCATCACACACTGGATTAGATGGTTAAATTCCAGAATACATAGGTGATATCACATTTCCTTTTTCAACTCTGTCTTCCTTTTTGTTCTGCATTATGAAACTGGGGCCTCTGGGGACATTCTCACTCCTCCCACGGTTTTCTTTGTGCTCCCAAATTTGTCATTTTAAAGACAAGATCAAATAAATAACTTTGAGTTCTGGGCCAGTATCAGAGATGAGGGGGCTATGAATTGGCTCTAATTTGCTTTCCTCCTGTGTGTATAGATTTTACAGTGTAATAAAGATGTCCTTCATTGTGTTTTTAACTTTATTTATTTACTTATTTATTACAGTTTATTTTCTTATTTCCTTAGACATGGAATTTCTTTATCTTTTTTTAGATAGGGTGAGGTTTGTAAGAAGAAAGTAGAGTAACAATTCTCTTATACCAACTCCAACTTTATTTCAATTCATTTAAATGTTACCTTGTGCATGAATATTTATGTAAATTATCCTTGTGAAGTAAAAGGAAATTGTGAAATGCTATTAACACTTAAATCATAGTTGTAGCCCCTGGACTTAGTCACTTATGACCTTTAATAAATAAAGTGAAGTTGCCACTTCTGCAGCTAAAAAATGAAAATGTGAAAAGCAAACAAAAATGTTTGTCTCATCTTTCTCATAATATGAACCATCTTAAAATTGAAAACTGCTATGCCTATAAAATTTTTGTTGGTAGTCTATGTCTTATATATTTTAATTTCCTTAGAGCACAGATGTCTGATTTCATCTTATTTATATTTAGAAAAATATTTTGTATAGCATATAGATATTGACAAAGAAATTTCACATAGATGTTTTTAAACTTTGGAATAATTCTGATAGCTAGATACTGTTAGCTCTGAAGATTTATGTTTAAAAGTGGTAAGTTACTGGACTATGGTCCATAATACCACATACAAAAACAAATTTTGTAGTAATGTTGACCTGGATGCAGTTTTAATGGGTAATAAGTAAAATGTGTTTTTTCGTTTATGAACAAATAAGGATATACGGATGTTTGGTAATGTTCAATTCTTAATTAGCTCTCCTGCTGACCAGATAATCATATAGTCAGCAATTAAAACTTATTGAATATCTTTTCAGAGGTGAAAAAATATTAGAAGGAGTACCATCTAAAGTCTCTCAAATGCAAGGAGTCAATGAAAAAGAGTATAAAACTGTCTGAGCTAGAGTCTTCAAACACATACACATATCCACAAAAAAAAAATGAAAAATAGAGGACTTAGAAGAATGGTTTGTAGAGACTCTGGAATAGCACTGTTAATCTATATGCAAATTATGGAATTCCTGAAGGTCTTATGTGATTTTATTTAAAATAATTAATTTGCATAAATTTAACTGACAGTGATTTTTATGAATCACCTTCATTTCTGAGATTTTAAAGGTAATAGCTTCTATTTACACCACTGGAAGATATACTGCTTTGGAAGTAAAATGGAAATGCTTTCCCATTATAGATAAGAGCTACAGATAATAGAATAGGATAAAAATTAATTGTTATAGTTTAACAATAGCAAAGCTAATTTTTATTACTTGATAACTAAGTACCTTTTAAAGGTTTTTGAAAAGTTTCTATTATAGAATTTGGAAATATAGTTATATTTAAACATATATTTATATATATATAAAATGTCAATATAAATATGCATAAAATTTTAAGTGAGTAGAGTATAACTATCTTAACTATCTCAAAATAATGAGAATGGTGGTACAAAGAATGAATTTCTATATATAATCAAGATTCTCAATTTATCAACTTTCAATGAGTCAAAAAAAAAAAAAGGCAAATCTATTCAATTTGGAGATTCAAACTTGTTCCTATATAGTTTTACTATGTGCTTATGAAGGAATCATATTGTCAGGGGAGTGTGTAATTTCCTTGGTTCTGTCTCACCGCAACAAAAATTTGAAGCAATGGACGGACCAGTGTTACAGCTTGGTGTTACAGCTTGGTTACAGCTCAGTTTTATTTGGCAAGCAGAGTAAAATACATCCTCCAGGTGTGTGGGGGAGCCAACCTAAAAGAAATGAAGAGAAGAGAGGGCCTCAATTTTGCCTCCTCTTTCTATGTTTTTTCTCCTCCCCTTGAGCCTGCCCTATATAAATTGGTCTAGCCAGGAAGGCTGTTTTTTTTCCTCTAAGGTTCTCACTCTGGTCCTTGGACCTTCTTTTGTTCTATTTTTGCAGGCTTTCCCTTCTTTGTCTTTTAGTCATTGCCATTCTGGACTCCTTTTTCCTATTTTAACTACCTAATACTCTATCAACAGTCTTTCAGAATCTAATCATTTTCAACTAGGGAAGCTTCTCTATAATAAAAGAAGATTGAATTATAGCCAATATCTGCTCTGTTTTTTGATTTTCAAGCAATTTCCTGATTTTCTTTACAAATCACTGCTTAGATAATTAAAATGTAGCTAGAATTTTTATACGTTATACAAGTCAAAGGTTGAAATAAATTTCTAAAATCATTCACTTCTGTCCATATGTCCTGCTAAATATCCATTTTTGACTTGCCTTAATTTATGCTAGCCATTATGATTATTTTCAATCTAAATGTTTAGTTACTGATTTAATTATTTTGTAAATAAAACTATTCATTTTGAAATCAGCTTTAGAAATTAGGCAGTAAATATAATTTATCAGTGTGATAATTGCTTTAATAAATTATATTTATACCTAATAAGAATAATATGCATTTACTGAATTACTCACTAGACTTGACATATGCCAGCATAACCAAGTCTAGTCACTTACTGAAAATCAAAATAAAACTAAATCTCATTGTGATATCACTGCATCTCCTTCTATTGTTCTTATAATAGCAAAATTCCCATCTTTATACAAGTTGAAATTGTGAATCTTGTGGTGTCTCAAAGATGAAAAAACAGAAAAAAAAAACAAGGGTCTTGGAATGCAGGAACACTGAAAATCAGATCCTTATCATTCTTCCCACCACTGTGTTATAACCATTAAGAAATTTCAGGTCCTGCTGAGCGGTATAACCTGTCTCCCCTCCTACCTCATACGGATAAGGTGTTTGCCTTACTCTTCCCCCACCCACCATACATGCCTCGTCTAATCAGCAAATGACCCACAAGACCCCTATCCCACTCCTTGTACCCTGGATATAAAAATGGACCAAGGACCCCTTTTCACTGTCAGCTTTCCCTGGAGCCTCCCTTCTATTCTAACAGCATCTCCCACTCTAATAAACTCTATTTTCCTTTCATTCTGTCTAATGTCTAGAAATTCTTTTCTACCCACTCCCAGACTACAACAAGTTTTCCTACTTTGTAGAGAGTTCATAATGCCTATGTAGTTCAAATAAGTGGAAAGGAAAAACAAAATTAAATTTTTACACAGCACTTGTTGGGGTCAGGGCAAACTCCAAAGTACTTCTGCCACAGCAGTGAATATCAGAATTGTTGGGGATAGCAATTTACCTTTATCAAAACAATACTTATCCTATGACAATGTGTTGATTTGAACTGTATTCTTATTAATTGTGTCTGGCTTTGCATTAAATTTGATCTCGTTTTGTTGTGACATAAAAGCTATTTGTGGGAAGAGATTATACTTAGTTCTGCAATTATAGACATTATTTGGAGCATTAATTTGTAGAACTCAAACTGTCTACTTGGCAATTAACATCTTTTTTTCTTACTCACAACATATAAATATACTTTATTCACTAATACCACTTAGCCACATGTTAGGAGACAATGGATATTGTTTTAAAAGTCCTTAGTATATTCTACATCCTTTATATATAAATAATTATCATCATTCATCTACTAATGTTGCATTAATGAATTTCCTGCAATAGAGAAACTTTTATTATTAAAACTTTGAAAATGAAATTTAAAAGCACAATAATTAATTGGATCTTAATTACTTATATAATGTAAGAAATAGTCATTTAAAATATATCAAATGAGTACATTACATTTGAAAAAATTTCTTAGGACATTTATAAATTCTCTATGGCTATTTTAAGCCAACTTAATGACTACTGCCAGAGTATACCAGGGATAATTACTAAGTTACTTAACAGACTCCCTGTTCACATATTTATTAAATTCCTGGCAACTAATTTATCAATTTCCTGAAAACTTTCATTGATCAAAGTGCCTGATTAACATCAGGAAATATAATAGACACAGAATATTGCAATTTTGTCCTATTAAATAATTATTTTTCAAGTGTCAATATTGTTGAAATTAAATACAAAATGGAGACCAAACTTGAAAATTCCCTCAGCAGACAAAACCACTAACACCATGTAACCAGAACTAAATCTAGCTTTTTCATGAACATAGATGACATTTAACTTAGGTTATTTCTCATAAATGCCTCTGATAATGATAAAAACAGCTTATTTCACATCCAAAAATGGTATGAGATAATTCCTTTCAAACAATCCCTGCCATCTGGAAACCCTTATTTTAATGACCAGTCATTATAAAGGTTAAAAAACCTTTTCATTTTCATCTTATAGCCATCCCATAATAGCATGCCTGTGAGCTCCAAATCAGTTTTGATTTTGAAAACTCTCCGTTCCTATAAAACTCACAGACTATTCCTATAAGCACAATAGACTTATACTACATACTATTTTATCAATCTGTGGCATTAATTTTCATATTTCTGAATTTTTAACACCATTGATATATGACAGAAATACTATATCAAAGCAAACATCATAATAATCACTTCAATATACATTTCATATCCATGGCAGATCTGAATTTAAGCCATGGAGACAGAAACAATTTTGGTTTTGATCAAAAGTAGCAATTGAGACTGTGGGAGGTGGAAGGGAAGCTAAAGAGGGAGGGAACAAATATATACCTAGGCTGATCCATGTTGATGTATGGCAGAAAGCAACACAATATTGTAATTATCCTTCAATGAGAAATAAATAAATAAGGAAATAGTAAAGGAAACAATTTTTAAAATGGCAAATAAAATTATTGGAATAGAAACAAGTTGCCATTTTTTCTCCAGACTGTAAACTCATGATTCAAATACAAGTTTACACTATTATATTTAAAATTATATACTATAACTTTATATTATATTTGAAGTTAAATTGTTAAACTGGATATTTGGTATTGAATGCTATAAGTTGTACAAAGTAGTTTAGGACAATGGTGACTTTTTAGACTCTTAAAGATAATATTTTGTATATTGTTGTTCAGTTGGCAAATCACATCCAACTTTACATGACCCCATGGACTGCAGCACTCCAGGTTCCTCTGTCCTCCCTTGTCTCCCAGAGTTTGCTCAAACTCATGTCCCTTGAGTCAGTGATGCCATTCAACAATCTCAGCCATTGTCATCCGCTTCTCCTCCAGCCTTCAATCTTTTCCAGCATCACAGTCTTCTCCAATGAATTGGCCGTTTGCATCAGGTGGCCAAAATATTGGATCTTCGGCTTCAGCATCAGTCCTTCCAATGAATATTCAGGATTAATTTCTTTTAGGATTGAATTGTTTGATCTCATTGCTGTCCAAGGGACTCTCAAGAGTCTTCTCCAACACCACAGTTGAAAAGCATAAATTCTTTGGTGCTCAGCCTTCTTTATGGTTCAAATCTCACACCTGAACGTGACTACTAGAAAAACCATAGCTTTGATGGACATTTATCGGCAAAGTAATGTATCTGCTTTTTAATATGTTGTCTAGGTTTGTCATAGTTTTTTTAATATGTTGTCTAGCTTTGTCATAGTTTTTCTTCCAAGGAGCAAGCATCTTTTAATTTCATGGCGGCAGTCACCATCTGCAGTGATTTTAGAGTCCAGGAAAATAAAATCTCTCATTGTTTATATTGTTTCCCCATCTTGCCATGAAGTGATGGGACTGGACGCCATGATCATAGTTTTTTGAATGTTGAGTTTTGTCAGCCTTTTCAGTCTCCTCTTTCTCATTTATCAAGAGGCTTTTTAGTTCCTCTTCACTTTCTTCCATAAGGGTGGTGTCATCAGCATATCTGAAGTTACTGATTGATATTTCTCCAAGCAATCTTGATTCCAGCTTGTATTTGTCCAGTCTGGCATTTCACATGATGTACTCTGCATATGAGTAGCCTTGACATTATACTTTATCTTGTGTAAAAAAGCTAATGGGAAGCTACTGTATAGCATAGGAAGCTCAGCTGGGTGTTCTGTGATGATCTAGAGGAAAGGGGATTGGAGGCCTGGGAGGAAGGCTCAAGAGGGAGGGGATATATTTATACGTACAGCTAATTCAATCTGTTGTACAGCAGAAACTAACACAACATTGTAAAGCAATTATATTCCAATATATATACATACATATATGTATATAAATGTATACATACAAACAAATAAATAATAATAATAAAATAAAATTTAACAAAAAGATCATTTGGTTTTTAGTGAATCCCAAGAATATTCATCACTTGGCTTTATATGCAATGATATATATAAATTGGAGATCTATACCTGAGGACTACTTTTTTTCTAATTATAACATAAAATGTGTTCGGTTACTCTCTGTTTAGTGTACTTTATTACTGATTGCTATTTTGTATCATAAAATATAATTATTACATGCACATATTATGCAATAATAAAATTATCAGTGTTCCCTTAATTAAAATGAAATATTCTTCTCATTGAAGAGAGAATTTGGTTGATATTAATGAATGAAAATAAAAACACAGAGAAGAGGTCAGGCATTAAAGGTACTGGTGTGATATGTAAAAGTAACTAATGATATGCTAGAATGTTAGAAAATGATTAATTTGGGGTTTGAATGGTTGTTTTCGAAATAGAACTGCATTCCTTAGAGATCAGAGGTTCCTCAGGAATATTTTGCATATTACAAGTATCTGGGGTTCTATCCCTCAAAACCTCCCCAAACCAAAGCAATTATACTTTCAGCTGTCTGCTTTATTGATCTTACTAAAATTTATTGCTAGAAAGCTTTTCAAGAGCAAAACTATCTGAAAAACATTTGTTGCTATATAATATTAAATATTATTAATATTAATCTGTTAATAAATACAACCACTATGCTAACATCATTAACATAATAATGATATAATATTAATCTTAAATATTAAAGAGTATTTCTGCTAATTTGTTTAATGGGAAGATATGCATTGCACATGATTATTGAGCAGGTTGTTTATTAAATAATCTTATTTATAGATCAATAGTTTATAAAGTTTTATGGCAGATAAGTAATAGTAAAGCATTTTATTTTGTTTACTATATGTATTGTAATCACATAGTTCTTCAAATCTCAAAAGTAATATCTAATTGTCATTGAAATCCATTTTATTAAAATAACACAGACATGATTCTGTTAAAATTAAAGAGCAGCAAATAAAGGAATCATCTTAATATTTTCAAATTTACAAATACATTTCAGTACTAAATAGTAGTTTTCTATTTGTGTTAAATTACTAGTTTAAACCAATCTAAAAGTAAATAATGTTGTTGATGGTGTTTTAGAAACTTAACTTCATTATTTCAAGAAGCCTGATCTTAGCTTTATCTATTTTTATATGACTCACTTATAATTTCTAATATTTTAATATTCAATCCATATAAGATTTATTTTATGCATGCCCTAAGATAGAAATCTATTTTTATTCTAACAGGTTGCTAATTATCCTATATTTTGGGCAATCTATTTTCCACACTTTTAAATTACCATTTTTATTACATACAAACTTTAATGACAAGTGCTACAGACTACTGAAAAGAATTTGATGCCATCAACTTAGATGTTAACATTGATAGCCAATTTCCATTGTGAAATAAATTGCCAGATGGAGACATAAACATTTAAATAATCAGAAAACCTAGTCTGGATGAAGCCAACCATGGTGAAAATGTAAAGAGAGAGAAGATCTATCATGTAATATCAATGAACAAGGATGTTTAAGAGATTAGAAAACAGTCAAGAACAATGAAGGAGAAAATCTAAAATAGCTGCCCCCCATAAGCTAAACACTGCAAACTCTGGAGAGCAGAAGTAGTCACCAGGCAATACGTTTTCAAAAGTTACAGTATGAGAGAAAAAAATGTGTCCTTTGTCTTTAGTAACAAAGGTGTTGTAGGTACTTTGGCAAGAGGAGTTTCAGAGAAGTAATGGACCAAAACTCTGAGACTTGAATTGCTGCCTCTGAAATGTAAATCATTGAGATCTATTAATAGTAACTGGGCACAGAAATTTTTCACAAAATTTATATACAAAATTAGAATTAGAATAGCACTGAAGTTAATTGATCACAAATAAATGAAATAGAATGAAGGAAAATCACAAAGACAAAAAAAACCAGCTATTCATGTGAAATATATTTATAGTATACTGACTTCATATGGTTATACTTTAATTCTTCCTCTCAAGGCAAGATTATTTCTTCTCAATATTGGGGGCAAAATTTCTATCCTCAAAATCTCTTTAAGTAGAGGAATCTAATTCTGTTTAACACAAAGTCTTAAAGAAATTACATTGAATATATGAATAACAATTTTTCCCTGTGTGGAGGTTCTCAAAAGCCTATATAATCCAGATAGACTGAGATGTACTGCTATAGAAGATAGAAGATGGATTGCTGACTGTAATAATAAAACTCCATAATCATAGCATGCTTTCATGGAGAACTACATAAAATTAGGCCAAATGACAACTTCAGTTCAGTTCAGCCGCTCAGTGGTGTCTGACTCTTTGCAACCCCATGAACTGCAGCACGCCAGGCCTCTCTGTCCGTCACCAACTCAGGGAGTCCACCCAAACCATGTCCATCGAGTCAGTGATGCCATCCAACCATCTCATCCTCTACCGTCCCCTTCTCCTCCCGCCTTCAATCTTTCCCAGCATCAGGGTCTTTTCAAATGAGTCAGCTCTTCGCATAAGGTGGCCAGAGTATAGGAATGTCAGCTTCAGCATCAGTCCTTCCAATGAATATTCAGGGCTGATTTCCTTTAGGATGGACTGGTTGGATCTCCTTGCAGTCCAAAGGACTTTCAAGAGTCTTCTCCAACACCACAGTTCAAAGGCATCAATTCTTCTGCACTCAGCTTTCTTTATAGTCCAACTGTCATATCCATACATGACTACTGGAAAAACCATAGCCTTGACTAGACAGAACTTTGTTGACAAAGTAATGTCTCTGCTTTTCAATATGCTGTCTAAGTTGGTCATAACTTTTCTTCCAAGGAGTAAGTGTCTTTTAATTTCATGGCTGCAGTCACCATCTGCAGTGATTTTGGAGCCCAGAAAAACAAAGTCAGCCACTGTTTCCCCATCTATTTGCCATGAAGTGATGGGACCGGATGCCATGATCTTAGTTTTCTGAATGTTGAGTTTTAGGCCAGCTTTTTCACTCTCCTCTTTCACTTTCATCAAGAGGCTCTTTAGTTCTTCTTCACTTTCTGGCATAAGGGTGGTGTCATCTGCATATCTGAGGTTATTGATATTTCTCCTGGCAATCTTGATTCCAGCTTGTGCTTCCTCAAGCCCAGCATTTCTCATGATGTACTCTGCATATAAGTTAAATAAGCACGGTGACAATATACAGCCTTGACGTACTCCTTTTCCTACTTGGAACCAGTCTGTTGTTCCATGTGCAGTGCTAACTGTTGCTTCCTGACCTGCATACAAGTTTCTCAAGAGGCAGGTCAGGTGGTCTGGTATTCCCATCTCTTTCAGAATTTTCCACAGTTTCTTGTGATCCACACAGTCAAAGGCTTTGGCATAGTCAACAAAGCAGAAATAGATGTTTTTCTGGAACTCTCTTGCTTTTTTGATGATCCAGTAGATTTTGGCAATTTGATCTCTGGTTCCTCTGCCTTTTCTAAAACCAGCTTGAACATCTGGAAGTTCATGGTTCACGTATTGCTGGAGCCATTAAGTGCTGTATATCATTATTAAGCTTGACCTTAAAACTGAATAGAAGTTTTATATTGGATACATAGATGGAGATAAAATGTAATGGTAGAGATGGTAAAGTGATCAGAGAGCAAAATAAAAGAAGCCTGAAAATGCTAGGCGAATCCAGAAAAATACCTTAGGTCTATTGAAATATTCTTATGCTTCTACTGATATATCATCCATTCAGGAAAGGTACATCAAGTTCTCTATTTAAAATGTAATTTACATCCAATTATCTTAAAATGTAATGGTGCTAATTAGATCCCAGGGATACAAAGTGAAGTCATAGTTCATGCTCTCAAGGAATTTGAAGTTTAGTTGAATTTAGGGGGACGGTTGGACAGGGCTTGGTGACTGAACAACAACAAAAAGGGAAATAGCAACAGAATGAAATGAAAAAGTGTATTTTTGAGGAATTTTGTAGGAAATGAGAGTTTTTTTAGGTAAAGAGTGGAAGGATGGCAGTGTGGAGATTGCTCACCACATCCAAGGATTAGATCAGCAAATGAGCCCATAAATACTGTTAAGAAGTCAGGAGAGCAGAAACTTTGACATTTCTCACTAGACTGTCTTCCCTGAGAGTCCCAAAGGAGCATTTCAAATCTTAGTGAAAAAAAAACAAACACCATTGATTAGCCTTTTAATGTAATCGTTCATTTCATTGTTTTAGTTTTTATATAAAAAAGTTATGAACTAGAAAAGTGAGAAGAGTCAATTCTTATGTCCTATATTTTAACTGTCTCTTTTCCTTCTCTCTTTTTTTTCCCCTGTAGTTTTGGTTTTGTGGAAACATTTACATGAAGTCTGCCTCTAAGGGAAGTGTAGAACATCTGAATTACATTTTTAATTCAGACCATTTTGTATCATTAACCAAAATTTTAACAGAGATCTGATTGATATCAAGAGGTACCTATTTGGGGTTTGTTATGATGGCAACTTGGGAGACATGGATGCAAGAAGCTCTTAAATTGTGTTCCACCAAACCACAAAATGGGGAGGCTTATAAAGGCAAAAAGCTGCAAGGCCACAGTTACAAGAGTTGTTTATATATATTTGCCACATCTTTATCGATTTATCTATTGATGAACACTTCTGTTGCTTCCATATCTTGACAATTGTAAATAATGTTGCTATGGGTATTGGAGTGCATGAATCTTTGCAAATTAGTGTTGTTGTTGTTGTTGTTTTAATATATATCCAGGAGTGGAATTGCTAGGTCATATGATAGTTTCATTTGTAGTTTTTTGAGGAACCTCCATACTGTTTTCCATAGTGTCTGTACAAATTCACATTCCCAACAACTAAGTAGGAGGGTTTCCTTTTCTCTACATCCTTGCCAACATTTATTTGCGGGCTTCTTGATGATAGCCATTCTGACAGGTGTGAGGTAATATCTCATTGTGGCTTTGAGTTGCCTTGCTCTGATAATTCATGATATTGAGAATCCTTTCATGTGCTTGTTGGCCATCTGTATATCTTTGAAAAATGTCTATAAAATCTTCTGTCTATTTTTTTAATTGAGTTGTTTCTTTTTTCTTGATGTTGAGTTTTATGAACTGTTAATATATTTTTGATATTAATCCTTTATTGGTCATATCATTTGCAAATATTTTCTCCCATTCAGTAGGTATCTTCATTGTGTTGGTGGTTTACTTTGCTACTCAAAAGTCTTTAAGCTTAACCAGGTTCCATCTGTTTACTTTTGCTTATATTTCCTTTGCTTTAGGAAACAGATCCAAAAATAATTGCCACAATTATACATCAATATGTCAAAGGGTGATCTGCCATGTTTTTCTCTAGGAGTTTTATGGTTTACAGTCTTACATTTAGGTCTTCAATCCATTTTAAGTTTATTTGGAGTATGGTTTTAAAAAATGTTCTAATTTTCCTCTTTTACATGTAGTTGTCCAGTTTCCCCAGCACCATCTATTGTTTTGTTTTAAGAAAAAGCTTGTGTCCTTGGGTTTGGTATAGTTCACAGAAACAGTCTCAGTGCTATAGGGACATTCTGATAATCAGGTTCATAATGGTTGCTCAACTCCATTTTTGTATGTCCTATGATTACTTCATTACAATTCCAGTCTATCATCAGTATTCATGAGGAGTCAGAAATACATGATGCTGGAAGTTAACATAGTACAATTCTCACTCAATTTCCAAGAGTTTGTGGTCAGTTTTCATTCCAATCCCAAAGCAGGGCAATGTCAAAGAATGTTCAAACTACCACCCAGTTGCACTCATTTCACATGCTAGCAAGGTAATGCCCCAAATCCTTCAAGCTAGACTTCAATAGTACGTGAACCAAGAACTTCCAGATGTTCAAGCTGGATTTAGAAAAGGCAGAGAACCAGAGACCAAATTGCCAACATCCGTTGGATCATAGAAAAAGCAAGAGAATTCCAGATAAAACATCTACTTCTGCTTCATTGACTACACTAAAGCCATTGACTGTGTGGATCACAACAAACTGTGGAAAATTCTTAAAGAGATGGGGATACTAGACCTCCTTACCTTCCTGCTGAGAATACTGCATGCAGGTCAAGAAGCAACAGTTAGAACCAGACATAGAACAACAGAATGGTTCAAATTTGAGAAATAAATATGTGAAGGAAATAAATATTGTCACCTTGCTTATTTAACTTACATGCAGAGTAAATCATGTGAATGGATGAAGCATAAAATGGAATCAAGATTGTGGGAGAAATATCAATAACGTCAGATATCCAGATGACACCACCCTAAAGAGAGAAAGCAAAGAGGAACTAAAGAGCCTCTTGATGAAGGTGAAAGAGAAGAGAAAAAGTTGGCTTAAAAATCAACATTCAGAAAGCAAAGATCATGGCATCTGGTCCTATCACTTCATGGCAAATAGATGAGGAAAAAATGGGAACAGGGACAGACTTTATTTTCTTGGGCTCCAGAATCACTGTGGATGGTAATTGCAGCCATGAAATTAAAAGACACTTGCTCCTTGGAAGAACAGCTATGACCAATCTAGATAGTGTATTCAAAAGCAGAGACATCTCTTTGCCAACAAAGGTCCATATAGTAAAAAATACTGTTTTTCCAGTAGTCATGTATGGATGTGAGAGCTGGGCGATAAAGTAGGCTGAGCACCAAAGAATTGATGCTTTCAAACTGTGGTGTTAGAGAAGACTCTTGAGAGTCCCATGGACAGCAAGGAGATCAAACCAGTGAATTTTAATGGAAATCAGTCCTGAATATTCATTGGTAGGACTGATGCTGAAGCTGAAGCTCCAATACTTTGGCTACCTGATACAAAGAGCCAATTCATTAGAAAAGATCCTGAAAGATTGAAGGCAGGATGAGAAGGGGTTGACAGCAGATGAGATGGCATCACTGACACAACTGACATGAGTTTGAGCAAACTCTAGGAGTTGGTGAAGGACAAGGAAGCCTGGCATGCTGCAGTCCGTGGGGTTGCAAAGAGTATGTGTGTGTTTCTCACTTCTTTTCTTACCATGCAATACCTTGAGAGAGTAAAAACCCCAACTTTTTAAGCATCCTGGTGTCTCTGTGGAATCTACTGCAGACAAGGTTTCTTCTTACATTGTGTGCAGAGTTGAAAAAGCAAGTCCCAGCAGTACATAACTGTTCCAGTCACCAGTACGTCTGCTACTGCTTTCATCTTCTCTCTTTTCTTCGTGTCTCCAGGCTTAGTCATATTATACCTGTTTTAGTAATGCAAATTTCCCCTATGTTTTGCTTTTTTTAGTGTTTTATCTTTGATCTTAGGTCTAAGATGTTCCTTATAACATATCATGCCTACACTCTGAATGCTTTAATACCACTAGGTTTTATCTTTTTCAGATTTCAGATTGGGGCTAACTTGTTCAACACACAGAACACTGCATCATCTCTTTCAGCTGGCTCTCCTAAATTTGACGGAAGGCAATTTTTTTATTATCAGTGTCTCTGTTTGTAATGATGTTTTTTCTATTTGAGGCAGGAGATAATGACTTGAGGTCAATTATTCAGGAATTGGTTTTAATCATATCTTATATAAATATTCAAGTTTTTCAAATTGTTCAACAACAGTAAAACCTATGGTTTACTTAAATATCCTATTTGCTCTATTTTTTTGTTATAATATATGCCAAACAAATTTGTACTTATTGAAAAACAAAACAAATGCTTTGATTTTGGAAAAAATGGAAGTATTTTTAAATTTTATACAAAGTCTACTTTTTGTAGATCATCGTGTTAAATATATATACACTTTTCTATTTTCTATTATTTTAAAGTATGTCCTTGTTGATTTTTTTAGGTTAAACCTTCCCAGCTTTATTGTAAGTTGGGTGTTAATTTCTCCACTACATTCAAAGATATGTCTTTGTTTTTCTGTAAACATTTTATAAATGAATGAATGCTGAATTATGATAGTTTTATTGTGTTTAATTCTGGAAATTATGAATTTTTGGTTTCATAATAGTTGATAAAATTATGCCAAAACACATTCAAGTGAAATTTCAACTATACAAGGGTCTGCTGCTTCTTGGGATATAAGATAGTAAGTTTACAGATATTGATTCTGTTTGATATTATTTATTCTTCAGTGTGTGCATACATGCTAAGTCACTTCAGTTATATCCAATTCTATGTGACCCTGTGGACTGTAGGCCACCAGGCACCTTTGTCCATGGGATTATCCAGGCAAGAATACTGGAGTGGGTTGCCATGCCCTCCTCCTGGGGATCTTCCAGACTTGGGGATTGAACTTGCATCTCTTATGTCTCCTGAAGCCTCTATTCTCTAGTATTTGTAAAATATTTCAGCATTATGTAAGGCCTTATATTTGGAATTTATTTTCTTCAAATATAGATTTTCAAATATTACATTATGAAGGTCTATTAAGTTAAAAAGCAGAGTACTTTATCTAATTCCTAAAGTAACAAATAATTTCAAAATATTACCAAGCTTCTGTCATATGTTGTTAGAAAAGGAAGAGCAGCAAGTGTTCCAAATTCTTTGATATGTAGATTTGTGATAGTTTAACACCAATGTAAAGAGTCTAATCTTACCACTTTGCTCTTTCCCTCACAGTGTTTCTAAATCATGTTTCTTAATCACAGATCAGATCATAGCATTCCCTTCCTATGTGGTATTAAGCAAATGGTTTGTAGCTTAGTAACATCTGAATCATACTATCACCAAAAAAAATACCAAAAAGTTCTTTAGATTGAACCAAGGTTGTTGTGATAATACGAATTTGAACTGCTAGCCCTGAAGACAACCTCAATTTAAAAAATAAATTCTATTACTCTACCCAACAAATTGGTGGCATAATTCTATACAGTCAACAAATAATTACTGATTGTCTGAGTGTCAGGAATATGTCAGGTATTGAATATTAATATTCATATAAGGTCTAGCTGTGCATGAAAAATTCTTTCAGCCTGCTAAGAGGGACAGCCCAATGGACAGTTAGCATACTCTGTGACAAGTTCTATTTTGGACTATCGCCTAGAAATCAAAAGAGCAAACAAACAAACAAACAAACAATGGAGGGAAGGAGTATACTTGCTCTGCATTATATCAAGGACTCTTCAGAGGAACAATGTCAGGACTAAGAGTATGTGAGGTGGATGGGACTGGAAAGGGCATTGCAGAGCAATGTAACTTCACTTGTCAATCTACGGAGGCATGAGAAGGACCAGGCACCCACATGTTGTACACTGTTTGACATGCTGGGAGAAGAGCTCATTTTAGTGATGCTGGAGATGAAGCAGAAGATAGAAACTGAGATGGAACAATTGAGAGGCTTTCACACAACTCTAAGGTTGATAAAACTTTTATTCTTAACTCTAGTTTTCAAAAGTTTATTAGTACTCATAATAATTTTATTCTTAATGTTGGATCATTGAAAAAGTAAAAGAGTTCCAGAAAAACATCTACTTCTGCTTTATTGACTATGCCAAAGCCTTTGACAGTGTTTATCACAACAAACTGTGGAAAATTCTGAAAGAGATGGGAATACCAGACCACCTGACGTGCCTCTTGAGAAATCTGTATGCAGGTCAAGAAGCAACAGTTAGAACTAGACAAGGAACAACAAATTAGTTCCAAATCAGGAAAGGAGTATGTCAAGGCTGTATATTGTCAGCCTGCTCATTTAAATTATATGCAGACTACATCATGGAAAACGCCGGGCTGGATGAAGCATAAACTGGAATCAAGATTGCCGGGAGAAATATCAATAACCTCAGATATGTAGCTGACACCACCCTTATGGCAGAAAGTGAAGAAAAACTAAAGAGCCTCTTTGATGAAAGTGAAAGAGGAGAGTGAAAAAGTTGGCTTAAAACTCAACATTCAGAAAACTAAGATCCTGGCATCTAGTCCCACTGCTGCTGCTGCTGCTGCTAAGCCGCTTCAGTCGTGTCCAACTCTGTGCGACCCCATAGCCGGCAGCCCACCAGGCTCCACCGTCTGTGAGATTCTCCAGGCAAGAAAACTGGAGTGGGTTGCCGTTTCCTTCTCCAATGCATGAAAGTGAAAAGTGAAAGTGAAGTAGCTCAGTCGTGTCTGACTCTTCACGACCCCTTGGACTGCAGCCTACCAGGCTCCTCCGTCCATGGGATCTTCCAGGCAAGAGTACTGGAGTGGGTTGCCATTGCCTAGTCTCACTACTTCATGGCAAATAGATGGGGAAACAGTGGATACAGTGAGAGACTAATTTTTTTTTTTTTTTTTTGCTCCAAAATCACTGTGGATGGTGACCGCAGCCATGAAATTAAATGATGCTTGCTCCTTGGAAGAAAAGTTATGACCAACCTAGACAGCATATCGAAAAGCAGAGACATTACTTTGTCAACAAAGGTCCATCTAGTCAAAGCTATGGTTTTTCCGGTAGTCATGTACGGATGTGAGAGTTGGACTATAAAGAAAGCTGATTGCCGAAGAATCAATGCCCTTGAACTGTGGTGTTGGAAAAGACTCTTGAGAGACCCTTGGACTGCAAAAAGATCCAACCAGTCTATCCTAAAGGAAACCAGTCCTGAATATTCATTGGAAGGACTGATGTTGAAGCTGAAACTACAATACTTTGGCCACCCGATGCAAAGAGCTGACTCATTTGAAAAGACCCTGATGTTGGGAAAGATTGATGGCAGGAGGAGGAGGGGATGACAGAGGATGAGATGGTTGGATGGCATCACCAACTCAATGGACATGAGTTTGAGTAAACTCCGAGAATTGGTGATGGACAGGGAGGCCTGGCGCAATGCAGTCCATGGGGTTGCAAAGAGTCGGACACGACTGAGCAACTGAACTGAACTAAACTGGATATGAAATAATTTATTATAAGCAAGATGTTTGGTCTCCTTAGTTTTTGTCAAGGTGGTGATATTGGTGGCATGTCTGAAGTCATCTAATATATTTTAGCTAATATTCTTCACTTGGGAAAGGAAGCTATACAAATACATATATAGCTGCTTTCTATAGGAAAATTCTGGCAGTATCATATATTCCTGATGTCCTCTTCTTCTCCAGGGATCTGACTTTATATCTGACATTGATACCGAGTACTCCTCTTAGTTTCTAGATGCTGAATAAATCTTTTGTATGATCCATATGTAACATCTGAACTTCTAAGGTTTTTCTTTCAACTTCAATGTACTATTAAAAACTACAAATTCCCTTATAAACTTGAAATTAGGGAAATAAGAAACAAATATTATCTCAGAAATATAATTAATGAATAAGTCCATAGAGTTGACCTGACATCTACTTTCAATAGAAATAGAGATGAAGAACGAAACTTCCCTTACTTAGAAAGGTAATAATTTGTACTAAAGATATGAGATTTTGTGATGCCTAGTAAGAAGGTAAAGAAAATTATGGTCCCATAGTTTATTTTCTCATTACTGCGTGAAAAGCTCATATTCAATGAACTTACGTAACATGAGTGGAAGAGGAGCAAGTATGGATAAAAGAGGAAATTTTAGCATATCTCAAATGTAACACAGAGGGACCTTGATAAGAACTGCAGACAACTGCACCTGGCAACCAGTAATTGGAAAGAAGGTGCTTTGTTTTGAGTAATGATTTTTGGCCATTTCTCAAACCAAGAGTCAAAAATACCCATGTATACACATTGGTACAGCAGCCACATATTAGAGGATTATTTTTAGTTATTCATGACTTCGTGATGAGAGTGGGAGGTAAGCCTGCATGGCCAGTGATAGCCTATTCTCTATGGAGGCTTTTAGAAAGATGTTCTTTGTTGTAGTTTAGTGATTTCAAATGTACTGAATTGTAATTATAGAGTAGACTAACATTTTAAGTCATGATGATCTTTATATGACAGGGGAAAATCCAAAATTAAAATTAAATTATACCTGCTTAAAGCAAAAAGATGGAACCATGTTCTTTTTACATTCTACATCTATAATTTAGCATACAAGTTCAGATACACTCAGCAATGGGTTTCTTATTGTCAGTTACCTTGTGGGTGTAATAGCATGGTTAAAACCAACTGAAAATTTATAACTGTAATGTTTGTCTTGTAGTACTTTGACTTTAATTCTACATAATTAATAAGCATTCATTACAGTTGGAATTCTTAATGTGTGAAGGTTCCTTAAGACCAGGAAAAACAGGAGAAAAACTTTGGACTTTTCCAGAAGAAACATTAATTCCAGTGATCAATGGACAATATCAATATTTTTTATCAGTGTAATGGTGTAAACAGAGAGAAGGAAATAATCTTTAAAACTGGTGAGTACAGCCTCATATAATTATCCAAGCCTCCATGGTAGAAATATTCCAGTGGAGTTTTACCAATAATTTTCTGAGCATTTACAAAGCTGAATGGGCTTAAAATTATTCAATAAGAATATGACCTGAATCAATCATTAGCTTTAGGTTAATGTCTATAAGGTCACATACTATAAGCTAAACATATGAATTACATGATTTAACAAAAACAAAACCCATATCCACTGTTGTACTGAATCAGTGAGAACAAAATAAAGCATATGCGTTTTTTATATTCACATTATTAGAATATGAGCCTCCAAAACTTACTTGCCAGATATTAATATCCTACAGAGTCATTTCTCAGGTTATTTCTGGAATTTTCTTAAGATATAGCTCTCTGAATAGATTCTTTATCCTGACCCTCTTGTGCTGTATATGCCAATGCTGACTCTCATACCATGACCACTATACTGAGCAGAGCTGTCCTCAGCTCATCAGCACCACCCATATTCTTACTTTTGCCTCCAGGACTCAGAGCTGGCATCCGAGATGCTGCTGTCACGGCCATTGTTATGCCTAATCTACTTCCACACCAATATAATAATAATATACTGTGTCTTCTTTTAGCCCCACTACAGGTACATCCAGGTTTTTCATGTCTCAGAGCCTAAACTGATATCTTAAAATCCCAGAGACAGATAGAAATCTCCTTCTCAATCATATCGTTACATTACTCTCCCTAGAATTAACTAGTTCACAAAGTGACTGCAGAATAATTGAACACCTTAACAAGGAAAAAAGAATATGTTCCTTATCCATTCATATTCAACCTTATTTATCCTCTAGGAAATTCTTAAAATATAAATAAAGTAGCTGCCATAAACATTTGCACAGAGTTTGTGTGTGTGAGTGTGTGTGAGTGCATATGTTTTCATTTCCCATGAGTAAATACCAGGTAGGCAACTCATTAATTTTATTCCTATGTATTTACCAAAGAGAAATGAAAATGTATGCTTACAGACAGACTTCTCTATGAATGTTCATGAAAGTTTTATTCATCATAATAAAAAATACACAAAAACAAAAAAACTAGAAACAACGCAAGTATCCCCCGACCAGAGAATGATTTCAAAAAATGTAGTCCATTCAAATAGTAGGAATCAACACAGAAATAAAAATAAACAAAGTTTTGAAATTGCAATAACATGGATGAATCTCTCCAGCATTATGTTGATAAAGAAAGCTAGACACAAGAGAATATGCAATGTATGGTTCCATTTCTATGAAATTCTTAAGCAGGCAAAATAAAGTTATGGTGATATAAATCAGATCAATGATAGCCTGGAGTAGGGGCGTGGAAGTGGGGGAATCAACTGCAAAGATAGAAATGTCCTATATTTTGATGGGAGTAGGGTAACTTAAATCAGTGAATTTTATTTTGGGTGAATTATTTCTCAATAAAGTTGCCATAAGACCTAGTAAATATATCTTCTCAAGGTCTGAGTCACTCATCTCTTATCCTACTACTTCTATCTTTAATAGCTCAGTAAGAAAGCATTTTCATATACATATTTTCATTGGATGTTACAACTACATACAAATTCTACATATTAAATAGGACAGATATTAGTACCCAATTTTGTATGCTTATATATATATAAGCATATATATGTATATATATATGCTTAAGATTTTTTTGATATGGACCATTTTTAAAGACCTTTTTGAATTTGAAGCAACACTGCTTCTGTTTTATATTTTGGTTTTTTGGTCCCGAGGCATGTGAGGTCTTAGTTCCCAGACCAGTGGTTGTACCTACACCCCCTGCATTGGAAGATGAAGTCTTAACCACTGAACTGCCAGGGACTGCATACAAATATGCTTTTGTGTATTTTAAAACATGATTGACTTGCATAGACTTGGCTTCTTTTCTCAGTTCAAAGCCATTTGTACCTACCAATGCAATATACAACTCACTTACACTTACTAATAGAGAACAGAGTTCAAAAAAGTTTCTTTGTGATAGCTGATAGAAAAAGAGGAGGGTACTTTGCCTTCTTTATCCTTCTCAGTCTGTTAATAATAATAATCTATTTTTGACTTGTCTTAACTTATAATTTTGAAGCTTGACTTGAGTTAGAAGGTAATATGTCCTTGATTTATGCAAATCGCATCTAACTTCTATATCACATAATAATTTATGACATTCCTTAATTATATCCTTTCATCTTCTTACCATCTGGTCATTTCCCCACAGAGTAAATTTTATAGAGCTATTTCCAAAAATACATTCTTTTATGTTTTTAAATGTTTCACAAATCATCTTTATTCTTTCCACTTGGTATTTCTAGCCTTATCTCAATGTTGCCACTGTTGAATTGTAAAGGTTTTCTTTCCATTAGGAATGGTTTTAACTATAAAATAATGTCCCTAAAACATACTCAGAAGTATTATTTATTTTATCTTTTGGCAAAGGGAATGTACTGCAACAACTTTATAAACGTCAGCAAAGTCAGCCAGGAGCCATTTACAATATATGCTATAATGCACAAAGGGAGTGCTTTGGCTTGAATCTTTAACTATTTCTGTGTTACAGCAATAAAACTTCAAAAGTGCTTTCAAAGGTAAATACACTGTACAATTCCCCTTACTTCATAAAATCCATCATAACCAAATTTCCCGATGTCACGAACTGATCACCACTCCCACTCTCACTAGGTTTAGTTTCTTTAACAAAGACTTGGAAGTTAATCCATCAACCAAAACCAGATTATTTCAGCTAATCTCTTAGTTAATACAAGCTTATGTGCACAATCACACACAATCTCCTCTAGTTTCATTTAGGCAAAGGTTTTTGTTCATTTATATAGCTTATATAGCTAAAATATTACACCAGATGTATTTGTTCCCCAGGGTTAGTTAATGAATGATACGTTATTTAATCTTTGTGTATACCCAGTAATCATAGGATTGACGAAGTTTTAAGCAAAATATTGTCCTATTAAAAAATCATACCCTTTTTAATACATACGTAACATGACTTTGGCCATATCCTGAAACTCCAAAATATTTGTGTTAGAGAAAAACCTCATAATGGGGTACTTAAATTGAAACATTATGCTTCTAGAAGTAATAAGCAATATTTGCTTATAAGAATTTCACACTTTTTTGGAGAGTGTCTATCTCCACTAATTAATACATTTATTTTTTGCAGTGATCTTAGGTGAAAAGTGAATAGGATAATGGGGAAATACCTAGTACATCAACTCTCCCTGTTCATAATTCTGTATCATTGAGAAGTGCTAGTAGATGCTTTCAGTAATGTTTTCAAAAATGTAAATCTAATAATGATTTTTCTTAGAAATGGAAAAATATGAAATAATTTGTGAACAGTTTTCAGAAATTAGTAGAAAAAAATAAAGGAATCTGACTTTGTGCATGTAGCCATAGTTCAACTATATTGTTTTGAATAGTGTGAGTTCTCATCTTCCCCTTGTTCCTTTATTTTAGATAACCCTTGCCCCCCTCTACTTTAAGATATCCTTCTAAGTACAGAGAGAACTGTTGTAACCATCTGCTTTCATCCCCTAATTCCAATTCCTCAGCTTCAGGTGCTTAATATCTCCCTTTGTGTAGCACTTCAGAGAAGCTGATTCTGGACAGAAAGAAATGAGGAGAACCACCCCTCTCAGAAAATCACTGAATTGATCCCAAGTTGCTTCTAGTGCCCTGTGTCTGACCTATGTCCTGACAAATAGCTTGCAATTAGCCTGAGTTCTTTCATTTTCTTTGGTTCTTTCTTTTAAACCATTTTTTCTTCCTCTGATTACCAGGAATGTGGTTATCTGTACTAAAATTTGTGCCATAGACCATTATTTCAGCTGATTTCTCAGACCTGCCCTTCATTTGCCCAGTTCTATAAAATTCATGTGCAACTCCTCCCCTTTTCTCTCCTTTTTGCTGCCCACACACTTGCTATTCTTATCTTGAGAAACTCCTACCCACTTCTGTGTGGCTGAACTTAGGTTTTGGTCCCCATTTCTGTCCCTCAAATCCTCATCAGTCCAGTCCATGATGCCTCCCAAGTCCCAGCTTGACAAAATCTGTAGACTGCTTTAGTGAAGAATATCTAAACTGTAAGCAGGGCTGGCATAGAAAAGAATCAAGGATGTTTGGATCTGCTCAGAGTAATTCAGTTAAGACTGAACTGACTATATATTAAGCAAGTTTCCTAAATGAAATTCAGCCCAGCTTCCTAACTGTGCTATACCGTTTTTGTTTGATTTTATTCTTTTAGTTCATGTAGTTCAATGTAATGACATTGTAGTTATCCTGTAGCAATAGTTTTGGTGTACTTGCTCTTCTGTAGTGGATATTTATGTTTAACATAATATCACAGAATAAACTGAAATGTATCCTGAAGAAATGAGTGCTGAGAGATAGCCTATTCAAAAAAGGAAAAAAGAAAAATACATATTTTTTTGACAAAAGTACTTGGAGTTATGATTCATACACCCCACTCTTTTGGGAAATGTTTACAAGCACATTATTATATTAAGATCCTGCTGTATAAAAATTTATGTTCATTTAAACCATCATCTCTCAAAATTATTTGGGAGATTTTGGAAAGGAACAAGCCTATTCTCTTTTGTGGGACTGTACAATAGGTATTATACTGTATGCATAATAAACTTTGGAAAATTATTACTTTATTTATGTTGATTTCCTCTCTTTGTTATCACTTATTCTAGAAATGGTTAGAAATGGACTCTGAGTACTGATTCAAAAACTTTGACTATTTATCATATTCATTCTGCTTTGTATTCAACTTCTAACTCAGGGACTACCAATTTTGTTGAACTCTATAGCTTGGTAATAGTAGAAAAAACCTGTGTTGGATCCAAATAAAGACAGATCTATTTCTTGACTTCTTTATTTCCTATCTTTGTAGCCTTAGGCAGTTTCATTAAATTCTCTGAGTCTCAGATTTCTCATCTGGAAAACAGCCTTAATGGACTTACCTTCTTGTCCTGCAGAGATTTAAATAAGATACATTAGGTACACAGCTTAGTTCCTAGAACATAGCATTCAATAAATGCTAGCAGTTCCAAGAGCAAGTTCTGAATACTTTCAGAAAGTTATTATTCTGTACAGTATTTATTTACAATTCTTTCTGAGCACATCACAGAATTGAAAATTATGAATTCAGACTTGTTCCATATGTGAGGAAACGAACACATGACTTTTAAATGTCCTTTTGTGGTATATTTACCTAAAGCCTTAGTTAAATTTCAGTTAAGTTTAATACTCAAAAAAGAGTATGCCTGTATTATATAAAGTTATTTAATATAATTATTGTTTATAAAGGTATATCAACATTACTTTTCCTCTACTTTTGAGTCAAAAAATCAAGGAACATTTGGAAGAAAGCTTACATACACTTTCAGAATATTTATTTTCATGATTCAATTGTTTAATATTATATTTAAGGGATTATTAAGTTTTTAAATTGAAATTATTCTAATATTAATCTTGAATACATTTGAGCTTATATTTTATATGGTACTGTTTCCTTCAGATATATCTGGACACCTATTTGATTAAAAATGCATAAATATATTCAAAATGAGAGAACATTTTTTACATGTTTTGAGAAAAAAATAATGAATTGCTTTCAGTCGCTCAATCATGTCTGATTCTTTGCAACCCCATGGACTGTAGCCCAATAGGCTCCTCTGTCCGGGGAATTTTACATGGCAAGACTACTACAGCAAGTTGCCATTTCCTACTCCAGGAGATCTTTGTGACCTAGGGTTAGCACGTGCATCTCTTGCACCTCTTGCAGTGGCAGGTGAATTCTTTGCCACTAGCACCACCTGGGAAGCCCCTAAATAATGAATACTGAAACTTAAAGAAAGCTGTGAAAAAGTTTGAGTTTTAAAAAATGGAAAGCCCCATTCAGAACATACGATATATAAGTAGATAGCGGTACTTAGCATGTTGATTTCACACATGTCTTTTAAAGATTCATATATACTGAGGTCTGATATTCATATCCTCTTTCAGAACTGGGGCCTTACCTGACAGCTCACAGTCCAATCCCTGTCCAGGAATTCCCACAGCCAAAGGAACCTGCCTCATAATGGTGATATCCTCTTTCCAGGGCAAGCAGCATCCAAAGATAGCTCTTATGAGGATTTCAAAAGGCCCCGGGCCCATATATCTGAAAAAAGATAAAAATTATAATTCAAAAAGATACATGCACCCCAATGTTCATAGCAGCACTAGTTACAATAGTCAAGACATGGAAGCAACCTATGTCCATTGACAGATGAATGGATAATGAAGATGTAGTATATATATATGTACAATGCAATACTCAGTTCAGTTCAGTCACTCAGTCGTGTCTGACTCTGCGACCCCATGAATTCGCAGCACACCAGGCCTCTCTGCCCACCACCAACTCCCTGAGTCCACCCAAACCCATGTCCATCGAGTCAGTGATGCCATCCAGCCATCTCATTCTCTGCCGTCCCCTTCTCCTCCTGTCCCCAATCCTTCCCAGCATTAGGGTCTTCTCCAATGAGTCAACTCTTAGCATGAGGTGGCCAAAATATTGGAGTTTCAGCTTCAACGTCAGTCCTTCCAATGAACACCCAGGGCTGATCCCCTTTAGGATGGACTGGTTGGATCTTCTTGCAGTCCAAGGCACTCTCAAGAGTCTTCTCCAACACCACAGATCAAAAGCATCAATTCTTTGGCGCTCAGCTTTCTTCACTGTCCAACTCTCACATCCATACATGACCACTGGAAAAACCATAGCCTAGACTAGACAGACCTTTGTTGGCAAAGTAATGTCTCTGCTTTTAAATATGCTATCTAGGTTGGTCATAACTTTTCTTCCAAGGAGTAAGCGTCTTTTAATTTCATGGCTGCAATCACCATCTGCAGTGATTTTGGAGCCCCAAAAAATAAAGTCTGACACTGTTACCACTGTTTCCCCATCTATTTGCCATGAAGTGATGGGACCAGATGCCATGATCTTAGTATTCTGAATGTTGAGCTTTAAGCCAACTTTTTCACTCTCCTCTTTCACTTTCATCAAGAGGTTCTTTAGTTCTTTGCTTTCTGCCATAAGGGTGGTGTCATCTGCATATCTCAGGTTATTGGTATTTCTCCCGGTAATCTTGATCCCAGCTTGTGTTTCTTCCAGCCCAGCATTTCTCATGATGTACTCTGCATATAAGTTAAATAAGCAGGGTGACAATATACAGCCTTGACATATTCCTTTTCCTATTTGGAACCAGTCTATTGTTCCATGTCCAGTTCTAACTGTTGCTTCCTGACCTGTATACAGGTTTCTCAAGAGACAGGTCAGATGGTCTGGTATTCCCATCTCTTTCAGAATTTTCCACAGTTGATTGTGATCCATATGGTCAAAGGCTTTGGCATAGTCAATAAAGCAGAAATAGATGTTTTTCTGGAACTCTCTTGCTTTTTCGATGCAATACTACTTAGTCATAAAAAAGAAATGTTGCTATTTGCAGCAATGTAGATGGACCTAGAGATTATCATACTAAGTTAAGTAAATCAGAAAAAGATAAATATAATATGGTATTGGAGAAGGAAATGGCAACCCACTCCAGTACTCTTGCCTTGAGAATCCCATGGACAGAATAGCCTGGTGGGCTACAGTCCTTGGGGTCACAAAGAGTCAGACATGACTGAGAGACTCACACACACACACACAATATGGTATCACTTATATCTTAAAAATGATATTAATATAAAATGAACTTATTTACAAAGCAGAAACAGACAGACACAAAAAACAAACTTATGGTTTCCAAGGAGAAAGGGCAGAGAGGGATAAACTAGGAATTTGGGATCAACAGATATACACTACTGTATATAAAATGGATAAACAACAAGGACAGTGAGCTATACTCAATATCTTGTAATAACTTATAATGGAAAATAATCTGAAAAGAAATATATAACTGAACCACTTTGCTGTACACCTGGAACATTGTAAATCAACTACAATTAAAATTCCCAGGCCCCTGCTGTCAAAAATGACAAATCTGAAAGGTGCTACATTTCCACAGCTCCCTGAATGAGTGATGGAGGCCTCTGTTGTCACTATCTGGCCAGTCCTGCTTCCCTTTCCTCACTGGGCTTGAGGAAACACAATATTAAACCTCTTGCTTGCAAACCTGATTTACAGTCTGTTTCCCTAGGGAAACCAACCAACACACATCACCAAAAAAGTTGTGACAAATGATTCAGTCACAACTCAAAGCATATATATATGTATACACATATATACGTATATATATGTATACACATATATATACGTATATATATGTATATTACAATCACAATGTATCCACAAATCTCTATTTTGTTTGTTTATTTTGTAAGTGAATAGTAAGATCGAAAAAGCTATACAAATAGGAAATGAAGGATTCATGACAGAAATAATTGAGGGTAATCATGTAAAGCAATGCATTTCTAATAGGAAACATTTCTGAAAGCTCGACTATTTCAAACAATTTTTAAATGTTAATAAGTATAGACAGTTAAGTCAATAAAGTCCTTTCATATTTATTCAAGTGAAACTGATATACGAAGGCTTCCCTTTCCCTGTTACCCTAACAATGTTCCTAGAAATCACACAAAAAGTCACTATTTGTAATATGCTCTTGAGCATAGTAAATAGAGTAGCTCAAAAGTTTTCATTAGTTTATAGTCAGGAGGTGATTTGGATTACCACTCTATCTAAACAGCAACACCAGGGACATGTAAGTACAGATTACATTGAAAGCAATACACTAGATAATAAAATATATGGATATATTTTTGTAGCAGAGAAAGATTTGCATTGGTTCCTGGACAACCAACCAGAGGAAGAAGGAGTAACAAGGAAAAAGAATGACAAAGACAATAAAGTGGTTATTCACTGCCTAACAGCTAGACATATTCTATTCTAAATGAGGTTTAAGCCTGTATATTTACCTGGAGGAATAAAGAAGCCCATAATTTAAAAAGCAACGCTTATAGATTATGAGCTTAGTGCAAAGTGTTTGACATGGGAATAAAACCTTGAGAGTAAAGATTGAGACCCAGCTCTTAACTCCTTGGTAGCCTCATTAAATTTAATATATATATATATATATATTTTTTTTTTTCCTGAGAGTTTGATCTAGTTATTTGCAGCTTCTTGGGCTCAAACTCTCTAGTGGCTCAGACCATAAAAAAGGCAGATAATTAGCCTGCAATGTATAAGACCTGGGTTCGATCTATGGGTTGGGAAGATCCCCTGGAGAAGGAAATGGCTACCCCCTCCAGTATTCTTGCCTGGAGAATCCAGCAGACAGGAGCCTAGTGGGCTACAGTCACTAGGATCGCAAAGAGTCAGACACAACTGAGCGACTAAGTATACTCCTGTGATTTGAAAGCAACTTCAGAGTTTATATTTGGGTACCTATATTACTACTGTCTATAAACTGATAAGAATTCTAAAAAGAAGAGATTAAGATTATAGTAAAATATGTGTTTATAATCTAAGAATAAACAGTGCTCTTGTTCTTAAGAAAAACTTACCTGAGTTGGTAGATACTGTGTTCCCAGGACAGACAGAAAAGTGTTAAATTCTGGCTGCTCCATCTATCTGAGCTGTTACTTTGGAAGTCCCTTAGCAAATCAGAAATTTGACTTTATCAAATGGGGATGATAAAGTACCCACCACATAGAATACTTACAAGAATTGAGCAAGATTTGGTGCGCAAAGTGTTTAGTACAGAGTTTGCAAGATAGATTAACAGTTCACCAACTGTTCATTACTTACTTGAGCCTCTTTCAATAATTGAAAACTATCATTAATCTTACCTTAACACTTTAAGTCTAATACTTTTGCAATAATCCTAATTTATTTTAATCAATCACTGAAAAATTAGTAAATTTTCAATGTATTTATACAATGTAAAAATTATGTTTTCATTAAATAATTAAACATGTAAATATGATAAATAAATAATGCTTTAAAAATTCTTATTTTTTTCCATAGGAATTTGTAAATCTTATTAAGATGATAAATTATATAATTTTGTAGTTCTTTCTCATCTAATATAAGCATTATATAGCACAAGTTAGAATTTAATTACTCAGATATATTCTAGATGATTTTTACCTGCTATATTATGATTTCTGGCCTCTCAAAATCCTTTTACAGTCTATATAAAATATAAATGTATTGGGATTGAGTAGAAGGTATGCAAATTCTCATCTACAAAAAAAAAACTGTTCTCTTTTATTCCAAAGCATAAGAAGTTGAAATCAACTCTCAATTTGAAAAAGAAAAAAATATAGAATTAAATGAATATGAAAAAAGATGGTTGAAAAACATTGATTTATTAAAAATCCATTTCAAAAAGTTAGAAATAAAATGGAAAAATCAAACATAGTGAATGTGGAAATTAGAAGTGATTAAAAAAGAAGGAAATGGCAACCTACTCCAGTATTCTTGCCTGGAGAATCCCAGGGACGGCAGAGCCTGGTGGGCTGCTGTCTATGGGGTCGCAGAGAGTCAGACACGACTGAAGCGACTTAGCAGCAGCAACAGCAGCAAAAAAGAAGAGTAAACAAAGAAGTAGAAAACAAATATAAAACAGAGAAATACAGAAATTATAAAGCTGAGTATAAAGTTTAACAGTCATTAATATCTTACAAGAATGATCAAAGAGAGAAAACAAATTGAAGAGAACAGAAATATCAGGAACAAATTGATAATAAAAATTCTAAAATGTTACTAATTACAAGATACAAAGATATTAAATACCTGGAAATATAACTAAAGCTGTATAAGATCTCTAAAAAACAAAACAAAAATCTAAACATGTTTGAGAGAAATTAAAGACTAACCAGGATCATGGATTCATGAGTTTGAATACAATATTGTAAAGTTGTTAATTTTTGGTCAAGAACCTAAAGATTTAATGTAATTCACCATGAATTCCCAGTAGGTTGTTTTATAAAAATTGCATACTGATTCTACCATATACATGAAAATAAAAATTACTAACAATAATCAAGACAATTGTGGTACTGGAGGTCTTACAACACCAGATACTTAATTTTCATGAAATTCCAGTGTGAATAAAAAGTGAAGTATGGGCATGAATATAGACTGTTTAGTGGAACAGAGTATAGAGTACATATATAGGCACACCCAGAAATAAACAGTCAGCTGAATATGACACAACAAAAAATTAAGACATTCTGTTTCTCTCAAAAGACACCATTTAGAGTTAGAAAAGGCAAGTCATAGGGAGAAGAGTTTATGGCAATGTATGTGTATGTCTGTACACACACACATATGCATGATATTGAGAATACAAAAAGAAATATTTCATACCAATGACATCAAGATAGACAACCCAATAAAAAAAACAGGCTAAAGACTCAGGCAGGTACTTTCAATAAAGGTCATCTGAATGACTTATAACATGAAAAGATGCTCAATGTCTTTCACCATCAGGAAAATGAAAATAAAACAATGAAATACTGAATACCACTCTATACTCACTAGAATTACTAAAATATAACAAAATACTAATACTTCTAAGTTTTGGGGAAGATATGAAATTCTTATTTATTGATGGTGGGGGTGTAACTTGTTACACTCCCTTTGGAAAATTGTATGGCGATATAAGGGAAGCTTAATATACATATACTTTGTAAAGCAGTAATTCTATATTCATGTATATGTCTATCAGGATGCTTACACATGTTCAAGATACATGTAAAACAATCTTTAAACCACTATTATTTATAATAAGTAAAACATCCATCAATATTATTCAGATATAGCAAGATGTAGAATTTTTATGGAAAGCCTTACATCAATGAAAACGAATGAACTGCAATTATGTGTAACAACTTTGATAAATCTCACATATAATGTTAAGTGAAAAAAGCTAGGTCAAAATGTGCATATATAGTATAATTTCATTTATACATTTTTGACTTAGGGAAATGTAATCAATAACAGATGTGGAGAAAGAGGTCATCTAATGACAATGAAACACATTTAATCATGTTAAGTTATTAATGAACTGTGGGATGTACAATTGTCAGGAGTGGAACAGAATACATTTCTCTTCTTTAGTTTCCAATTTACTTTTTAAATCAAGTTTCTTAACTACAGGATTACCTTTGCTTTTACTAGCGAATGATGAAGAGCACTTAACAAGTAGAATCCAAAAGAAATATAACCCAATATGCTAGCCCTATTGATCCAAAGCTGTCCTGTTTTAAAGATTTATTACACCCCATCAATCTGAATTGAAGCATCTTATGTGCTCAGAATAATGCAAGTCAGAGTTCCTTAAATTCTCCTTATTTTATTTCCCTATAAGCCAAATATCAATACCTTTGAAAGGTGATGCTTGTATCCAAATTAAATGATGACCTCTGGCTCATCATGTTGTAGACCTGTTTATAATCTTCCTCAGTCTCAATTAGCAGAATAAGGAAGGAAAGATATTTTTAATTAGCTTATTGATTCATTCGTCACCTGGATAATGTTGAAACACACAGTGGTTTGTTTTTCTAAATCTGATCTCAGGAACCATAGTCAAAACTGTCAAGCTCCCAGCTGTGCTCACATTCTCTGCCACAATTTAAATTGTACACTCGTGCATTTACTCTCTCCCCACCTCTCTTTTATTATGTGTTTCACAGTGTGTAATTTTGCTAAAACAAGCCCTTTAATTATACATTGCCAAAAATGTCATCTACTGTTAAATGATTCCTGGGCTGCAGACAGAGAAACTCTGGGTCCTGCAAGATTCTGAAGTTTCCATTAGTATATAGACCCTAAGAGCAGCTGTTAACAAACCTGTTGGTGGATGTGTGCAAAAAGGAATCAGGCTGTGCTCCTGCTGTAGTTTTGGTCAGAGAAAGCAATTTGCATTTTGACAGGCTTAGTGGGCAAGAGAAAAGAGAGCCCAGGTATAATAATAGCTCAACATGAAACATTTCGACAACATATTACTAACACTGAAAGTGGGTAGTGATCAGTGAGAAATTTATCTTAGGAGAACGGAATATTAAAGCTAATAGCAATCTATTGAATAATAATGAGTCCATTGTTCTTAAGCATTTGTAAAGATATGCATGATTTAACATTCTATTGGTCTGTTTAACATAAATCTAACAATCACAAACCAAGTAGAATAAGATAAATTGGGTAGTAAAATGTATCAATTTTGTTTTTAAGAAAAATTTTAAAATATTTGAATTCTTTATTCTATTGTTACAAAATATTTAAATATTTATCTATATTGGACCTGACTATTTCCTCTTATTTTAAATTATAAGTCATCTGTGATATGAATTATATGAATTTTCTTGGTGACCAAAATATCTACACTTGCATTTTAATCTCCATTCTATTTTTTTCAAAGCGTAAAATAATGATTTAGAGTATAGCATGAGCCTTGTTGGGTTTAAATGTTAATCTAAGTTAACTGGCAATATTATTGCATCTAAATTAATTTTACTCTATGTTCTTCACTGGTAATAGACAAAAATAACTTCAATATTGTTTACATCAACCATAAATCTCAACACAAAATCATTCACATTTATAAAATCTTAATAAGAATACTATTTTCTAACCGTGGTAAAGGTTGATACTATTTTTCAATATCTTGTCCTTCTCTGCTTACTGGACATAGCTAAAGGCATTCACTAGCCTCTTGCTTATGAATGGGGAAAGGAGACAAAATTCTGACTGATGAAGTGTATATGACAGAACTGTAAACTCCTCCCCAAACTGACAAAAACACAATCTCCCTCTCTGTCCTCCTAAGCTCTAGAAAGTGTCAGACACATTACAGGGCAGGGTATATTTGAGTTAGAGCTTGGAAAAGAGTTGTCCTCAAGATTTGTCTAACAATGACCAAATGCACTGGACTGCACACAAATGTGAAATAACAGTTTACTGTGTTAGCCCAGGAGATCTGGGAGACCTTTTATTCCCTCAGTTACCCTACTCTGACTAATATTAGTGAAGTGGATATTTAAGCATGCTGTACCTATATTTATAAGAAAATAATTGATCTATATTAACTTTCTTCACCTAGCAACATTTCCTTTATTACCATTATTGCTCTTGTTTTTGGTAATGAAGGTAGACAATTTATATAGATATAGATAGATATAGATATAGATGATATATATAGATATAGATATAGATAGATATAGATATAGTAGAGACTAAAATGAGAAACATCAAATACAAGAACTGAAATAGAGTACATTAAAAATCAAGAAAAGTACATAATGTTTTTAAGACTTTCCAATTTTATCATAGCTATACATTACAAAACGTAAAATGAGCAGATAATTTTAAGGAGACAATATCATTCTATTTGTAAGTTTATAGAGGACCCAAGTTTGGTTTGATAGCTACAAAGAAACATATAAATCTTTCTTTTTAGAAAACATAAGGGCTAATAAGTGAGTATATTAAGGACAAGCATCTAATTATCAACAAGTAGTACAGTAACTCTGTTATTCTTAGGTATATGGTAGTTTTCAGACTAAAAACTCAATTTCATTGCTTGTAACTGTATTATATTATTATGTTCTAATCAACTTTAATACATTATAATGGAATAAAATGCTAGCATATTTATTTAATCAAAAAATTGGGAACAAAATACTGTTATATATACAGTTATCATATAATGATTCCTTGAAAAATGACTACAAGTCAATGTGCAAAACTAGAAAAAGTAGCTTTCTGAGATAAACTATTAAAGTAATACTTCAGACAACTATACTGTACTATTCTTCTCTAACATAGATGCACAGTGAATAAACGATAATCCTAAAAATAAAAATATAATGATTTGTTTTAGTGACTGTCTGTGAGGAACACATTTCTCATTTACATATTTTCCCTTGGAGCTTCCAGAACAGCAGCAGCACATGAAAGACCCTGAAATGTTCAAAGCAATCACCTACCTGTTACATATTCCATCTCCCTATATCCCCCACTCGAGTGCTCTGTTTTTTCCCCCCTTTACCAGCTCCTGTCTCACTAACTAATATCCCACTGCTCAATACATTCTTTGGGTCTCCATCTTGTCCCTTTCACCTATCAATCACCATTATGTTCAAGACGTTAGAATGACTTAATCCTATAGTGAGTGTAGTTTAATGGAAATAATATTTCCAGATTTCCTGTGGCAAACTTGAATTTTAGTATGTCTTACCAATGCTGCAGTCTTAAGCAATATAAAAGGATCTAAATAAATTTCACCCTTGGATAGGATTGAGTTACAGTATTGATTGGGAAGTTCCCAATCAGTTCACAAATACCTGAACAGATGTTGAAAATATAATCAGTTAAATCAGTGGTGTGAGGCAGGTAAAATATCAAGACGTATGACAAATGAGTCTACAGATGGTTAATCCAGACAATTGAGGATCAGGTTGGGATAAATCCATCGGAGGCAGACATATGCCTGGATGAGACATTTGCCTTTCTCCACCAAGCAAATTTTGGATCCATCAGTGGTGTGAGGCAGGTAAAATATCAAGACGTATGACAAATGAGTCTACAGATGGTTAATCCAGACAATTGAGGATCAGGTTGGGATAAATCCATCGGAGGCAGACATATGCCTGGATGAGACATTTGCCTTTCTCCACCAAGCAAATTTTGGATCCATCAGGTAGGCTGAATAAACAAAGAGGAAAAATCCCAAATAGATATCCTTATACATACAAATACATTGAAACTATCCTTATACATACAAATACAGAAATATTTCTAAAAACTTTGCTCAATAAGAAGAATCACAATGTTTTACCTTTCCTTCTCTTTACTGACAGATTCCATGAAAGGTCTATAAAATTACCTTCCTTTATATTTTAAACTTCTATTCACTACTTCCTCAACCTTTTACATCTAATGCCTTTCTCTACTATTTTATTAATATTTCTGGTGTAAAGCCAGAAATCTTACACCAGATTAGACAGACTTCTAATTGCTACCTCCATAAGCTGTTTCTAAGTTGTCACATTTAGCATTATTCACTCGCACTTTTATTAACAAAATGCTGTTCCCTCTTATACTCAGTGGCATCATTTTTTTTTCTGGTTTCACTTCTGTGTCATATATTTTTACCTCCATTATTTTAAAATTACTTTTTAATTAGCTGAACCAGATTATATTTCAATGTATTTGTAAGACTTTTCACATTGTAACTCTTATGGATTCCTCTCTAAAAAGTCTAGATTTCACATTATATGCATCAAACTTACTGAGTTTGTTTCACTTGCCTGTACACTACATTTGTATGAGCCATCCTTTCTAAGGGGTTCTTAGTATTTTCCTTCTAAATTATATTCAGCAAGATGACTTTAAAGCTTCCCTCAGCTTGACTAAACTTTTTTTTTCTTTTTTTTAAATTAGTTTATTTATCTATTTTTTCACTTGACAATATTGTATTTGTTAAACAGGCTTCCTTCCACCTCTAAGCCCCTGATCACCCTCCTTTACAGAATCCAGATGGCCTAACCACAGAAGTCCATTACCTCCTTTTTCTTAAAGCATTTACTTTAGAAAATTGGTAATTGAAATTTCTTTTTCTTCCCCTTTGAGGTATAAATCTTTCAAAAAGCCTTTTACCAGTTTTATATCACAGGACAGTTTTACTCAAGAATCTGGAAGGCATCTCTTGGAAATGTAATCACCAAGGAAGATAGCACCACTATCTCCCAGGCTCTGTGTGAGGTAGGAGCCTCACTCAGTGGAAATCTTGCTCCAAATTATACTACTAGCTCTTGCTGTAAAGATATAAAAATATTTCTTCTTCCTCTGAGTAAGGTGGATTAGCAAATCAATACATCCTAAAATCTCTCATGCCAACCTTATGGAAATGACCCCTGAGAGGGATTTAGTTTTCATTAAGAGAAATCCTTTCATACTAAGGCAAGGATAGAAGGAAACTACAGTGGGGTAGAAGTTGGTAGAATAAACATCCTGATCATGTTCTCCGGTCTCCCCCATTTGCCTGCCAATATTCTGCCGAACGTCGGGTTTAGAGAGCCTAACCATGAGGTCACATGGACCCCAAAGCAAGGTGAACTGGTTGACTCTATCTATTCATTCCTTCAACAAACATTTTTATGTGACAGGTAAGATAAAACAAAGTAATATAGCATTATATTAATAACAACACTGCAACTAGTATTTCAGAAACATTTCCAAAAGCAGGGGAATTCCAGAAAATAAAGATAAGGGAAGTAGTAAAATTCTTACTACCACTGAGTTGGGTCTTATAGAAAAATGATGCTTGTAAAATGATAGGTGATAGATATAGATAGATGATTGAGAGATAGATAGATGATAGATAGATAGATGTGTGTATGAGAGAGAACGATGATAGATCATCACCATGGAAACTAATAAAGAACAATGTTTACAGTAGTGTCACTTAACATTGTCTTAAATATGGAAGACAAAGAGAATCAAAACTGAAAATTGACCTTTGAATTTTGACTATGAGAAAAGTATTAAAATTTTTCAAAAGATTTGGAGGTTGAAAACTACAAAAGGCTGAGATTTTATTCAAAGCTGAAGACATCTAAACAGTATTATATAAAGAGTTTTCTAAAGAATTTATGATTAAAATGAAACATTAGTTTGAGTTGAGGAACACCATTTTTCTCGTTTTGTTTTCCTTTTTCTTTTTTGCTGGAAAAGGTTTTAATAGTAGACTCTATCCTTAGTGCCTTATAAACCCTATTTCCTCATCAGAGAAAAGGAAAAGGTTACACCACTGTTCTAAAACAACACATGAAGTATTCTAATTTGATAGTACCATGTCTGCATAAATGTAGAGCTACAGCTACCTAAATCCTAAATGTGTTTGCATATCCCAAGAACTCAGAAGTAAATTCAGTATTTTTAATGTGTCAGATCATCCAGCTAAGTAGTTTTTCTTTTTATTTTCTCATTTTAAATTACAAGTCTTCAATGAAACTGTCAACTACAATCTATTAATTGTAAACATGTTTTTCATTAAAAGTCATTCTAGTGAAATTTCTAAATAGTATTTCAGGTTATTAATTTATGGATTTGATTATCAATACTATAAAGACATTTAATAACAGTATCATAAAATTTTATTCTGGAAAATGATATCTGATCCTATTCATAAGAGTTATTAGAATAAATCATGTAAATATAAAGAAATAAAGAAAACAATATCAGTCTATAAAAGAAGAATGAGGCAATATCATAAATCTAGGTGATAAGATAGTTTCAATTAAAGGAGCAATCAACAAATCAAAGTCTAGATAGTTCATACTGAGAATACAACATTTAGTTACAAAGATAATAAAAAGATATAACAATCTAACAAATTATGTCAACATACCCTTATTTCCCCAAATTTGGGATTTCATTGTGCATTAAGAACTTCTACAACTGCAGCCATAGATTTTCACTGAATCCCTACTACGTACCAGTAAATATGTATAGAGTTTAATATGTTTAAAGTCATTCACTAGTAAGTGCGTAATACAGGATTTTTTCCCCTAGGTAGCTCATAGGTACTACTGTACAGCATTTCACATTGTGATATTAGTGCATATTATTTTTTCTCCACACTAAGATCTAAGCTCCTTAAGGCACAGATTTATTTATTTTTAACCCATGCATTTTTTTGTGCTAGCACAATGACTAACAATGGGTGAATAAATTGGAATCTATGTATACAGATTTTAGCACAAAAAACAAGGCACCATGATACATGGTAGAAGTTTACATTTAACTATATTAGAAATGCCTAGAGGTCAATCAGTGATTTCATGAAAACACTGACCCATTGAGGGACTACTAAGGGATTAGCCAAGTGTATTCACGAGCCAGAGAATATCTTACATTGAGACTGACATATTTAGTTTCAAGATGCTCTATGGAAATATTATCAGAGATTGAAAACCAAGATTTAGGAAAATGCTAGATATAGGGAGATGGTAGATAGATGAATGGATAGATAGATAGATTGATATAGAGAAATATAGATAAAGATGAGAGAGATATCAGAAGTCAAAAACAAACTCTTGAGTTTCAAGAGTCAGCTGACATAGATAATAACCAGCAAGATAGAATCATGTATTTGAAAGGTTATGTATGTAGGTCATTATACAGTGCCAATAAGCATAAGCTCTAGGAAAACCTCGGTAGAAAATTTTGCTTCTGTAACCTCTTCTACAACTAGGATCACATATGGGTGATCCTATAAGTGAGTAGAAGGTGAATCTAGCCAGAGATAGAATCAAGAATAAGAGTTTTTATTTCTCTTTTGATGGAGTAGATAGATCTAAGACTATAAGAACACATCTCTTATGTGGAAATTGACAGCAAAATTTTTCAATGTTAATTTATAAGACAAACAAGTTCATATATTTATGAAGTTAAATTTATAAAATGTGTTGCCATAAAGAATAACAAATCAAAGGTACAGTTACTGCTTGTCCTAGTGGTAAAGAACCTACCTGCCAATGCAAGAGTTGTAAGACATGCACATTCCATCCCTGGGTTAGAAAGATCTCCTGGCCGAGGGCATGGCAACCCACTCCAGTATTCTTGTCTGGAGAATCCCATGGACAGGGGAGTCTGGCAAGCTATAGTCATAGGGTCGTACAGAGCCGGACATGCGTGAAGCAACTTCTCATGCAAACATATACAATCTCATGACAGAGTGAAACATAGCTGCTCTAGTTCCTCCATGCTGAAAGAATTTTGACATCCTCAGGGATGTCAAATTACAAAGGCTAAAAACAAGTTTTTGATATGCAGTTCTGATCTAAGGTATATATCATGTAACATACTTGAAATTTAGGATTTTGTCAATTGGTCTTCTACTGATTAACAAAATGTATCCAGGGATTAACAAAATGTATCCAGGCATCACGGACTCCATGGACATGAGTTTGAGCAAGCTCTGGGAGTTGGTGATGGACAGGGAAGTCTGGTGTGAAGCAGTCCATGGGGTTGCAAAGAGTTGGACACGACTGAGTGACTGAACTGAACTGATCCAGGGATTTAGAGTTTTTTGGTAGGTTTTCAAAAAATATTTAAAAGTTGAAGAAATAAACATTATGATAACAAGTTTTGGAGTGAAACATGCTACCACATGAAGAAATCAGCAACCACACTGAAATTCCCAAGCAATTACACCATAGTCCCTCCTGAATTTATCACATATGTATGCCTATGGAAAAGTTTTGTGTTAGATGACACATGTATAATCATGTGTGGATTCAGCTGCATCTGAAATGCTCTGTGGAGGAGATAATATTTGATATGGGGTTGGGGGAATATCTTTGAAGGAAGGCAGCTACTCCTCTAGGAGAAAGAAGAGCATAATAACGTGATCAGAGGAAGAAATGAAAAAAACAGAAATGAAGGGGCTGGTGGGTGGTCATTTTTGAGTAAGTGAGTATGCAGAGATGTGTTATAAAACAAAACAACCTGTGAATCAAACATGTGATTTTATTTAATTTTATATTTTATTTCTAGAAGTTTTTTCCTTCTTCATACAAATTGCAATTGATCATTATTTGACCTACTAAATAAAAATGCTTGAACGAAGGTCAGAACAACTATTTTAAGTAGTAGACATTATAATTTTTTAGTCATTCCTGTAAATCCAATTAAATACCACAGATCCATGTAATTAAGCAGCAAATGTCACAAGCTGTTTCTAAAAATAAATACATCTGACTGTATTTTCAAACTGAAAAATTATTAATTAACCAAGATAATTCCAATTATAATCCATTAGTATACCCTGTGTTATGAATTTCTTTAAAGCTTATAAATTATTCTATTGATATTTTTGAAGACAATACAGACTGTATGTTAACAATTTGATAAATTACAGTAAGAACTTATTTTTAGTGACTTCATCATTATTCTGTCAGAACCAAAACACTTTCAATTTTGAAACTATAACTTGTAATACATACTATTATAGTATTTTGATGCTAAATATAAAAATTATTCATGAAATAGGAAACCAAGCTTTAGAAGTCATATTTTTACTTTTAGAGTTAAATCATTCTACTCAAGTGTATAGCCTAAAATAATAACATAAAAGTCAAGGGGGAAAATTGTTAGCTATATATATGTGTGTGTGTGTGTGTGTGTGTGTGAGTGTTTACACATATATTAATATATGTACACATATATACATACATATAAGCTTATGTATACACATATCAATATATGTGTTATCTGAGGTAAATTAAGATCCAGATTTTACTGAGCATATCTTGTAAACAAGGGACCACTAGATGCTTATTTGCAAGTGGACACAGTTCACCCTTGGAAAGAAATGGGTGTATAGAGTTTCAAACATAGCCATCCTTAGGTATCTGCAGGGGACTAGTTCCATGTCCCCCTGGCATTCCAGAGTCTGTGGATGATCAAGTCCCTTACACTAAATGCCACAGAGTTTGTATATAACCTGCTCACATCCTCCCATAATCTTTAAATCATCTCTAGATAATTTATAACATCTAATACACTATAAATAATATACAAATAGTTGCCAGCACACAGAAAAATCCTAATTTCTCTTCTTGGAACTTTCTAGAAATATTTTTCAAATATTTTTCATTCACAGTTAGTTGAATCTGAAGAGGCAGAAGCTGAGAATACCAAGGAATAACGGAATATAAATATTCTCTCAATCAGATTAGTTAGCTAGGCAGACAATAGTTTATTTGCATATACAAGGAGGCGTTGAGGTCTCCTCTGAACAAAAAAGAAAAAGAAAATTCCATCCTAAGACAATTAAGATCTGGCCCTTACAGACTTACCCCTTTAACAATACCAACAAAATTACAGATAGAAACACTAATTCTCAACAAACCCTGGTGTATATTAATCAGATTTTTCTTCTTACCCACACCAGTGAGGTAAGGAACTACAGGTAAAAGCTTAAATATATAAAACATTGAACCTCAAACATTATTCAGTTAAGACATTGAAGACATTGCTAAAGGAGTATCCTGCTTCTTACAAATACCAGCCAGCTTTTGTATCAGGCTTTAGCATCAGTATCAGTAGACAAGCAGACATAAAATGCAGCTGGGTACAAAGGGACATAGAGGAGCATCAGTAGTAAAAGGAGGCAGCCTGAGAGTGAGAAGGCATGAAGCACCATAATTATGTGCTGATGCTGCACTATTGTTCAAGTCCTTCAGAGCAGAAAACTTTTCTCCCCAAATGCCTTTGGTTATATCCTTTTCTCTATCTGACTAATTCTGAGATCTGTATGTATAGAAAGCTCGTTATATTTATATTGGATATATCAGATTTCTCATGTTATTTATATTTCCTAATTTATATCTTTCCATCTCCTTTTGTTCTTAGTTCTGAAATAATTTGTTCAAGAGTCTAAGTAACTAACATGCTTCCCTAAGTACTCACTCTGCTGTCTACTGCCATTATATTCTAGCAAACTTGTTTTCTATTTCTCTCTCATTATCATCATGTTTTAAATCATTTCTCTTGTATCATGAAAGTCTGCTTTTATCTAACTCATGCAAAACAATCCTTAACCTTTTTCCTACAGAGATTCTCTTTCATTGAAGTCCATCTACTCTAAGCGCATAGAATTGTATCCGTATCTTTTCACCCCGGCTCCTTCCACCCTGCTTCCCCATACTTAGAGAAGATTTAGTTTAATTAGTATTCATAGTTGACTTGATTGTATCCCTTTCACTTCTTTCAAACCTAGGCTACAAAAATATGGAAAATTTAGACTTTTTTCCTATTGGTAGCAGCAAAGTGTTATAGTTTATAAAGTGAAATTGAAAGTCGCTCAGTTGTGTCCAACTCTGCGACCCCATGGACAATATAGTCCATGGAATTCTTTAGGCCGGAATACTGAATAGGCTTTCCCTTCTCCAGGGGATCTTTCCAACCCAGGGATTGAACGCAGGTCTCCTGCATTGCAGGTGGATTCTTTACCAGCTGAGCTACAAGTGAAGCCATAGTTTATAAAAGAAAATGTCAAAGCCACAGCCACAAATGTATAGGTAGGGACTTAAGAAATGTTTATCCTGAAAGCCTGAAATTGGAAAAATTAAGTTTTTGTTGTTGTTTCCTTGTTTTCACCCTACAGCAGCTGACCTAGAGGATTCCATTTTTCATTTTTTCATTGGAATTCCTCTACATGTTTTGTTTTCTGTTTTGTTTTGTTTTGTTGAGGAATAACTGCTCTCTATAGACACATGGTTGATATGGAAATCTAGACATACCCAATTCCTTTTCTAACCTGGCCACCATCTTGGGTTTGTTTTTAAAGTTACTTGTTTCTATCAGTTACAGTTCTTTTCTATCTGTTACTCTCTCAGGCTCCGTTCCAATCAAATAGTCATTACATAGCAGGAATGTGGACAGCTGCAGGTCCTTCTCATTCCCTGGCCACAGAAATTATCCTAATTTATCTATACCTAGACTTCTCTGGATCCTCAAAGACCTGTACGCCATTTCCTTCTCATCATTTCCTTTTGAGTTGTCCAGTGAGTGGAACATTTCTGCAAATCTCATTAACAGCAAAGACTTTTGTGGGTTTCAGTGAGGAAACTGAAAACAGGTGGGTGTCAAATGTATGACACTGGTTCTGAAAAGTCACAATAGATAAGATGTCTACATACATGCATGTTATGTGTAACAGCTTTATTGGGGATTGGGCAGTAGGAAGGATAGGCATCAGGTGCTATTTTCTGTTTTAACAATTAATAATTACATTGAGGAATTTTTCTCACACTTATGTTGTGTCTTAATTATTTATAGCTCAGATCCCCAGCTTTGTCATAACACTTTCTGCCTCCTGTCTCTAGAGATAGCTATCAATAAAAACAGCTGCTAGAGGAGAGTGACTTTAGATCATGGACTGAGTTGAATTTAAAGTCTTCATATTGCAGAATATGTTCTGTTGGTTTCTCCTTCCCGTGGTGGCAACAAAATTTATCTTGCTTTATTGATCATTCCCCAGCTATTCAAAAGAGTGATGATCAATAAATAAATTGAAGGGAAAAAACAATGGCAAAAGGCAGTATTATATTCATCTAAGAACACTTCGACTCATGTGGTTTGACATGATATATTAAAATACAGTTGTAAGTGCTGCTTAGGGGAAAGTATTCCACAAAAAGTTAAGAGTTCTTGAAAGATAAAAATTTGATCAAAACAGAATCATACTCAGAGGGTTTATTGTCAACTTTCTTGTTTTAAAAATTCACACAGTACATTAAAATGGAGATGCACAAATAATGAATGTGGATAGGACTAAAAGGCTTAGAAAGATATTTAAAATACAAAAGTGAATTAAGGGGAGCTGAAGAAAAAAAAATATAATCATGTAATAGCAAGCGCTGAAAATAGATCCTTCAGCTAAAAACCCAAATGAAATACCATTGAGTTGTTTCTCTAAAGTATACCTTGCAATCAATTGATTGAATCTAGCCTTTTGTGAAATAAAAATTTATATACACATGTGTTGGAGAAGGCAATGGCATCCCACTCCAGTACTCTTGCCTGGAAAATCCCATGGATGGAGGAGACTGGTAGGCTACAGTCCATGGGGTCGCTAAGAGTCGGACACGACTGAGCGACTTCACTTTCACTTTTCCCTTTCATGCACTGGAGAAGGAAATGGCAGTCCACTCCAGTATTCTTGCCTGGAGAATCCCAGGGACAGCGGAGCCTGATGGGCTGCCGTCTATGGGGTCGCACAGAGTCGGACACGACTGAAGCGACTTAGCAGCAGCAGCAGCAGCATATACATGTGTAGAAAATGAAGATGAATAAAAGTCCTGTTAAGTGTTAGGTGTAGTTGTAGATATATTTCTTTAAAATGGGCATTAACTATCCTTTAAATGGAATTTTATATTAGAAAATATAAGATAATGCTGTATTTAAACTTTTAAAGCTATGAATTCTAATTTTAAGTCATTGTTATAGACCAGCCTGAAGTATTTACCAGCATGAATTCCCTAAATGAACAAAAGATATTAGTCACAAAATGGTTCCAAATTCTCCATACCTTTGAGATTCTTTAAATGTTAACATCAATAGCTTGACTCACAGTGAATCAAGAAGCTCCAAATTCTATGATTATGGATATAAGTATGTGTGTAAATATTCATTTATATATGTATATGCAAGTTAAGTTAACCAATACTCTCATTTTAACCTTTATATGTAATATTTTATAAATTCTCATATTTCATATTTCAAAGAGAGATAATACAAGGTTCTTGATACTACAGCAGGGTGATACAAATAGTGAAATTATGTCAAAGGCCAAATGAAAAATGGGTAACCCAAAAAGGCATCATATAGACATACATTAAATAATTCCAAATCTACATTCATTTCTATACCATTGCCTTCAGTGGAAAAATCTCTATTGAAATTAGAGTATTTTTTAGTTAATTTTAAAACTAATGCAATTGAAATAATTCAAGAATACTTCATATATAGAATTACATGTAGAAATATGTAGAAAAAACCTTACTTTACTAGACTTTACTTCAAAAAGATATTCTTCAATCAGACAGGAAATTGCTCACAGAGCTGTTTTAGATTTAGAGTAAATTAGAAGAAATGTAAAAGTGTAAGTGAATGGAATTGGTAGATCCTTTCCAATATTAAATTTTTATAAATACATAGCAACATGTAAATACACATGTAACTTTAGTTCCTCTTTGCTTTCTGCCATAAGGGTGGTGCCATCTGCATATCTGAGGTTATTGATACTTCTCCTGGCACTCTTCATTCCAGCTTGTGCTTCATCCAGTCCAGCATTTTGCATGATGTACTCTGCATATAAGTTACATAAGCAGGGTGACAATATACAGCCTTGACATACTCCTTTTGCAATTTGGAACCAGTCCGTTGTTCCATGTCTGGGAAGTTCTAACTGTTGCTTCTTGACCTGCATACGGGTTTCTCAAGAGGGAGATAAAGTGGTCTGGAATTCCTATCTCTTGAAGAATTTTCCACAATTTGTTGTGATCCACACATTCAAGGCTTTAGCATAGTCAATGAAGCAAAAGTAGATGTTTTTCTGGAATTCTCTAATCCAATGGATGTTGTCATTTTGATCTCTGGTTCTTCTGCCTCTTCTAAATCCAGCTTGAACATCTGGAAGTTCTTGGTTCACTAGCTTGGCAAATTTTGAGCATTACTTTGTTAGTGTGTGAAATGAGTGCAACTGCGTGGTAGTTTGAACATCTTTGGCACTGCCTTTCTTTGTGATTGGTATGAAAGCTGACCTTTTCTAGTCCCATGGCCACAGCTGAGTTTTCCAAATTTGTTGGCATATTGAGTGCAGCACTTTCACAGCACCATCTTTTAGGATTTGAAATAGATCAGCTGGAATCCCATCACCTCCATCCACTAGCTTTGTGGAGGCCCACTTGACTTCGCACTCCAGGATGTCTGGCTCTACGTGAGTGTTCACACCATTGTGGTTATCTGGGTCATTAAGATCTCTTCTGTATAGTTCTTCTGTGTATGCTTGCCACCTCTTCTTAATATCTGCTGTTTCTGTTAGGTCCATACCATTTCTGTCCTTTATTGTGCCTATCTTTGCATGAAATGGTGCCTTGGTATCTCTAATTTTCCTGAAGAGATCTCTAGTCTTTCCCATTCTATTAATCCAGTTACTCTGTTGCAAATGATCTCAGACCTTCAAGAACTTCTAAATACATTTTCATTATATATTTACAAAATATGTACTACCTAAAATAATTTTGATGATAAAGATTCTGATTAAAAGCATGTGTTTATTTGAGAGGAAATAATGATGATCTCCTATTTAATAAAATATTTTAAAATCCCTATTTGAAAATCTGGTAGTGTTCAGAAATGAGGGACACAAAGCTGAGCATATTGAAGTAATATCTAATTTTCAATGAATTAGCATTTGTTTTGCGAATTCATAGGAATTGAGATTGGGGGGAAAAAATCTATGTTTTGTCAGGTGATCTTCTGTTTGGAAAATGTTTGTGAACGATGCTAGAAAAAATTAAATCTTAGGGTAAGATAGCAAGCAAAGTGGTCAGTAGATAATTTTCTATCGATTAATGATCCTTAATATTAATAGCTTCTCCAAGTTGTTTATAATGACCAGGGATTGCACGCAGAAAACCTGCTTCTCAGAGTGAATTGATTGAAGGGTTAATGCAACATTTGACCTGAATGGCAAAAGATTTAAGCATATATTCATTCAGTTGTTCTACACCTGAATTAGACATTACTAGGCACTTTTCCCATTTCTGATAATTTCCCGTGAGCAAATTCAGTAGAGACATATGCCCTATTCCCTTGACATTTTAGGTGCTGAGAATTTCTCAATTCCTTTTGGATGGGTGCTACTCAAGCTATCTGGTAGAAAAATGCCTTTCTTTTTATTATTAATTTCTAATGCATTGGTTTTGTATATTGAGACTCCCATAAAATAAGATAAACAACTAGAAAAATTCACACAAACACAAGCAAAACTTTTCCATTATTGGACTCAATACCCATAACTTTATGGTGTAAAATTTCCAAACTCACATTATGGTATTCATCTCTTTGCTGCTGATAATTTACCTACAGGGACTGGCTTGCAGCCTTTGTTATGAGTAGAACTGCTTTAGCAATGGTGTCATGGGAAGGAGAATTAATTTCTTCTCAGCTTACTCTTGTCAGTTGTATTTCCTGAATATTGAATCCTTCTAATTGTCTATTGTCTTTGATCGAACAGAATTCCAAGATCAGCATTAGTTCTGACTGACTTATTTCTCTTTTTCATTTATTTAACCAAGTCCTCTCTTTTTCTGAACCGTACGAGTTTTGTATCTCTATATCTGCCTAGAACTGAACAGAATCTGCCACCCTTGTTCAAACTGTCATTAAATGACTCTTCAGTCACTGCCCTACCAATCAAATAGCTCCCTACCTAAATGTATCCCAGCTTCCCTTCCAGCCAGAAGTATAGCTGGGTTGCAATATCCTAATTCAAAGGATCTTAATTGAGTTTTTAAGACACCTAGAGTATCTAGAGACTTACTTTAGGAGATTCATGGTTCTACTAAATTAGTTGCAACATTTTATGCATTGGTACACCTGTGCATGTTCAAGTCTTTTGTATTAAAAAGATTCACTGTTTAATGGAAACATTATTATACTATAAGGCAATAAATTGTGATATATTTAAAATTTTCATCTTCTTGAAGGGACCTTGGATTCAAGGTAATAATAGCATAATAATCTATAACATTCATTATCCCAAAGCATTATTTTTCTGGTGCTGTTTAAACAAGTATTCAATCCCTATCATCTAGATTATACTTATGCTCTACTTATAAGTCAAGTGCAACCCTAAAGAAAGAATAAAAGATCTTTTTATCAACATTTCAATTTACAGAATGTGGTCATAAGCAACAACCAGAATAAAGATTTGAAGGATATTACCACAGACTCAGACTCAGATTTGAAGGATATTACCACAGACTCATCTAGGTAAGATAGATATAATCAGTGTTGGTTTGGAGATGAAAGGGGACCACAAATAAAGAAATGTGAGCAGTCTCCAGAAACTAGAAAAAGTGGGGAAATATTCTTACCTAGAAATTTGTAGAAAGGATACAACTCTTCTAATCCTATTATGTTAGCCAAATAAAACCCATTTCAGTTAGTAAATTTGAATTGTTTTAAATCACAAATATGCATTGTGGTAAGGTGCATATCATATTTTATTACACAAATGTCTGTATTGTATAAAAAATATTCCAAGTCTTGAATAACTCCAGAAACATTTTCTTGCCAAAATTTATCCTGACATTCCTCTTTATGTTCCATATTCTTACTATTTTTTTCTTTCGGCAAAAATCTTGGTAAGAAGTCATGGAACTATAGAGTGGAGAAAGACATTTATCAAGACTGTATTTGTTTCAACATTGCAAATTTCTCAAAAATATTTTAAATAAGTTAGCAGGTCTATGGTTAGTAATTTGAAGAAGCTATTTAATGATGCTATTGTAGATAGATACACACTTCCACAAAAAAATAAATTATTATTTGAAAAAAATGAAGGAGGCTATATTTAGGTTTAATTTATTCATTTTTATGCAGGCCTATGGAGCAGCAAAGACAAATTACAATTTCTAATAAATGTTAGAAATGTGTAAAGTTTCAAGAAATCATGACTGAATAATTCTATGCACTGCAAAATACATATTGAAATGGCAGGTGTTGCGTGGGCAGTAAGTTTAAAGAGCTATAGTAAGTGTCGGTGTAAGTGAAAGAAAAAGAAAAAAACTGCTTTTGTCTATCCCTTATTTAAATATTGAAAAGAAGGAGTTATTTTATTTGAAATTGTATCTATATCTAAAAATGACTTTTATGTTTTCATCCACACTTGAGTCATCTTTATAGATTATTAAAGTAATACCCATCTCAACTAATAGAAATACATTCAATAATCATGCCCAATTCACTTCTGTGATCACATCAATATTTTGAGATGAAAATATTTGGTAAAATGAATTGGAAGGATTATGCCAAGTGCAAATGAATTATTCCCTGCTAATTTCCAAATGTTTAAAAATGCTTAATAAGTGAAAAACATGAATTTGACATTATGAAAAATATAATAATGTAGACTGTACTGCCTAAGCCTTTCAAATTTATAATTGAGTGTAAAACATTTCACTTTAAAAACATATTCACATTAAATACAAAATAGCAAAAGACAAGTTGTCACAAACTAGCCCATGCATATTTCCTAAATGAATTAATACAACATCACACTGGATAATTGAAGTGTTTTATTCCCATAATATATTTATCTAAGTGGTTAATAAAATTTCAGTTGAATAAAATTAATTCTTCAGTTGCTATCTGAAAGGTCATACTTGTCTGATGGCACAATATTATATTACCAGATATAATATTCCATAATATGCAGTATAGCCCTAATTAATTTAAACATATCTTTAAATATTTTAAAGTGTAGGAAAAAGAAGGAAAGAGAAAGAGATAAATATTGATTCTATTACATCTCTTGAACAGCATATTTTATTCACATGCATTAAAGAAATGCATATAATTATTAGATATCTAAATGGTAGCTTTAGTATTGATTTTTATATTTGGTATGTATTTTTAAAGTTTCAATAATTTACATATATTACTCTTATATTCAGAGAAAAATGTATTATAAAACACCAATAAATAAATGTAGACCAATAAAGTTTAAAGGAAAATAATTTTGCTTCAATAGATATTTACACATACAGCCTAATGAGTTTCTTCATTTTCATAAATGTAACATACTCTCTCTCTTTTTCTTTCTCCCTCTTATTTTTGAATAAAACATTAATGAAAACATAAATATATAAAAGAAATAAACTATAAAAATAAATGGATTTCCAAGATTAGAAAAATATATCTGAAATGAAAAGTCAGAAAGTGGGTTCAAAATAAGACTAGATCATTGAACCTGTATACAGAAAAAGTATCTACTAAAATTGAAGTACTGCAAAAATAAAAATGCTTAAAAAAATGAACAGAGCTTCAATGACCTGTCTGACAATGCCAAAGAATGCAAAATTTGTGTAATTGTAGTCTCAGAAAGAGAAAGGGAAGCAGAAATATAAGAAAAATACAACCTAATAGTTGAAAGCTATGTTTTATTAGATGACTGTATCGAGTTCTATAGCTTGGAAGGCAGCCTCTCGGGTGAATTGTTCCAAAGAGGCAGAGGAGGAGTCAGGATACATAAAAGACATTCCTTTTTTTAAAAAAATGGTAGTTGAACATCAAAAGTTTACTGCTAATCACACACACACACACAAAAACTCAAGTCAACGAATTTAGCACTTTTTATGTACAAGATGCAAAGAGTTTGGACTCATTGAAATTATTTCTTTGACATGTACCCTGTCTAGGGCCAATACCCTGTTTTTCTCAGCCCTGAAATCCCCTAGGACTCACCAGGTCATTGACTGCAACAGCTGATGGCCTGATGGTGGGCAGCACTCATTCACCCAAATGGCAGGCAACACATTCACAACAAGGACCTTGACTTTCCTGTGCATGAAATAGAAAGCATCATAAGTTATTTAGCAATAAGCAAAACAATTTGATCCATATTTTGAAGAACTGCTTTATTTATGTGTTGGAGAAGGCAAACTAGTGGCTATTGCAGTTATTCCGGCAATTTTTGGTGATGATTTAGAGCATGAAGTAGCAATGCAAATGATGAGAAGTGGCTGAACTTGAGATATTTGGGAAGAGAGCTAATAAAATGTTCTGAAAGAATAACTCTGAGATGTGAGGGGGAAAAGAAAATAGAATCCAGACGGTTGCAAGGATTTGACTTGATCATTAGTACTGTTGTCAGCATCTAATTCAGAGTGCTACCTATGGAACAGTTTTGTGGGGAAGGCTAAAGAATGGAGTTCAAGAATGTTTAGAATGTGATACCTGTTGGATTATGAGTTACCATGTCATACAAGAAGTTATATGTTAAGATTTCTAATGTTGGTGAGATTTTCATACTCAAAGCATTATGTTGTATATAATGTTCTAGAGATAGATAATGTCTGTGGTCAGCTTGTCTATCTTTTTAGGAAAAATGACACCTAAATCAATAACTGACAGTGATAAAAATGAGCATTAAAAAAATTAAAGTTGTTCTGAGAATGTTAAATAACCAGCACAACGCTTTAGAAGTCCTTTCAAATTCTAAATTTTAAGGAAGATGAAAAATATGATTGCAAATATCTGGCAAACAGCAACTAATATTTCATTGAAGAATGTTAAAGGAAAGACTAGGATGAAAGGAGTGGAAAACTATCACTTTGTCAAGAGATATATCTACTCTTGTCTTCTTTATAAGTGAAATTTGAAAAACAAAATAAAATAATAAGTCAGAGACTATGTGCTTCAAAGATGAGTACAAATTTAGGCAGAGCTATATATCAATTTTAGAATACATAAAAGAAAATTGAAAAAAAATGAGTGTAAGTCATTCAGTCTGAGATGCCTAAATTTCAGCTGTTTAAGTAAAATTATTTTTGCTATGAGAAAATTCAATCTTATGTGGGTTAAATAGATTTTCAAGAATATACTTAACAATTAGCAGTTGTATACATGTGTTTGTATCTGTGTATGTGAAGATAGAAAAAAAAGGGGGGGAAGAGGGAATCAATAAACCATAACAATCCAAATTGATAACTTCAAAATATATTTTTTCTATTTAAATGAATTAATTCTAATTCTATGGAGAAATTTGGTATCTGATGCTTTGCTGATTTTTCTCAATAAAAAATTTTTTGTATTGATGCTAGCTGAAAAGAAACTAATACAAATAAAGTAACATAACATATATGGCAACAGTGTATATAAAGGAAAAGTAAATAAGTAATCAGAATTTACTACTTGTTTAGACATTTCAGTGCTTTTCTGAGATTTGCATTTGTGCTCAGTATGATGCTTCATCAGTGAGCTGGGGTGAATAAGAGTGTTGAGATTGTTCCGCAGTTGATGGTGAACAATTTTCAAACGCAACCTCATTTTCCTTACTTATTAACCTATTTCTACATAATCACTTCCCAAATTACTTCTTTATTATTATATATGTTATTCTAATTGTCAAACAAAATGTAATGTAAAGCCCACAGTTCAGTGCTCTCAGGAATTTCTCTTTTTGAGACTATGTAGGTATCTCACAGATTTCTGAAGCCCCATTACCCAATTTTTCCATGAGGAAATCTGTGACTATCTGAGCATTTACCTTATGACTACTTAGGTCAAGTGACAAATAAAAGTCTATAAAGAAAAAAATTTTAAATGCTATTTGAATTCTTTGCTTACAAATAGTTTTGACCCAAATTTTGTGATCTTCCTAAAACCAAATTTAATAAGCTACCAGTGATTATAACTGAGAGACAAATTCCCTGCTCATTGTAACAACATATTCTTGAATGATAAAGATAAATGAGATTTTGGGAGAAGGTAGTTGAGACAAGAGTACAGTAAAGTGGTTTTCTTAATAATGCTCATCTTTCTTCTTTGAAGTTAATTGTTTGATAATTAAAGCTTAGTACATTGCCTCAATCTTATCATAAACGTATTCTATGTAAATTATATTGTAATGAATAAATATTAGACAATTTGGCTTCATAACTAAAATGTAAAGTTTTAACTTAAACATTTTCAAACTGTGATGTGCATCATGATTTGTGAACTCTATAAAAGATTTATGTCTGTGCCCTTTTGACTCAGAATTTTGGCAATGGAACTAATTGGGGGAAAAATTAGCCTGTTTTTAGCAGGAGTCAAAAACACCTGAACCAAGTTTTAAGGGCAACAAAATGGAAATATGCTAGATGACAAGGTTTTTTAAATGTTATAAAAGGCTATAAAATGAAATTTGACTTTTTAAAATCCTCGTGTTTTCACTGAATAATATTAAAAGTTGAAATTGTGGATTTACTAGTGGGTGTAAAAGTTCAGTAAAGCCAGTCTTTCTGCATGTGGGGATGGAGTGAAGGGAAGGAGTGGCTTCTTGAATAAGAGTTTAACTGTAATTGATATCATGTACTATTATCCAAATGAATGAGCAATCGCTACAAATATATAGTATTATTTTCCCCTACTGAGTTTATGATATCAGATCATGAACACCTTATTGCCAAATTCAGACTGAAATTGAAGAAAGTGAAGAAAACCATCAAACCATTCAGGGATGACCTAAATCAAATCCCTTATGACTATACACTGGAAGTGAGAAATAGATTTAAGGGACTAGATCTGATAGACAGAGTGCCTGATGAACTATGGACTGAGGTTCCTTATGTTGTACAGGAGGCAGGAATCAAGACCATACCAAAAAAAAAGAAATGCAAAAAAGCAAAATGGCTGTCTGAGGAGGCCTTACAAATAGCTGTGAATAGAAGGGAAGTGAAGAGCAAAGGAGAAAAGGAAAGATATACCCATTTGAGTGCAAGCTCCAAAGAATAGCAAGAAGAGATAAGAAAGCCTTCCTCAGTGATCAATGCAAAGAAATAGAGGAAAACAATAAAATGGGAAAGACTAGAGATCTCTTCAAGAATATTAGAGAAATCAAGGGAACATTTCATGCAAAGATGGGCTCAATAAAAGACAGAAATTGTAGGGATTTAACAGAAGCAGAAGATATTAAGAAGAGGTGGCAAGAATACACAGAAGAACTGTACAAAAAAGATCTTCACGACCCAGATAATCATGATGGTGTGATCACTCACCTAGAGCCAGATATCATGGAATGTGAAGTCAAGTGGGCCTTAGGAAGCATCACTACAAACAAAGCTAGTGGAGGTGATGGAGCTCGATTCCAGTCGAGCTATTTCAAATCCTGAAAGATGATGCTGTGAAAGTGCTGCACTCGATATGCAAGCAAATTTGGAAAAGTCAACAGTGGTCATGGGACTGGAAAAGGTCAGTTTTCATTCCAGTCTCAAAGAAAGGCAATGCCAAAGAATGCTCAAACTACAGCACAATTGCACTCATCTCACACACTAGTAAAGTAATGGTTAAAATTCTCCAAACCAGGCTTCAGCAATACATGAACCATGAACTTCCAGATGTTCAAGCTGGTTTTAGAAAAGGCAGAGGAACCAGAGATCAAATTGCCAACATCTGCTGGATCATCGAAAAAGCAAGAGAGTTCCAAAAAAACATCTATTTCTGCTTTATTGACTATGCTAAAGCCTTTGACTGTGTGGATCACAATAAACTTGGAAAATTCTGAAAGAGATGGGAATACCAGACCACTTGACCTACCTCTTGAGAAACCTGTATGCAGGTCAGGAAGCAACAGTTAGAACTGGACATGGAACAACGGACTGGTTCCAAATAGGAAAAGGAGTACGTCAAGGCTGTATATTGTCACCCAGCTTATTTAACTTATATCCAGAGTACATCATGAGAAATGCTGGGCTGGAGGAAGCACACACTGGAATCAAGATTGCCAGGAGAAATATCAATAACCTCAGATATGCAGATGACACCACCCTTATGGCAGAAAGTGAAGAAGTACTAAAGAGCCTATTGATGAAAGTGAGAGAGGAGAGTGAAAGAGTTGGCTTAAAGCTCAACATTCAGAAAACTAAGATCATGGCATCCAGTCCCATCACTTCATGGCAAATAGATGGGGAAACAGTGGAAACAGTGTCAGACTTTATTTTTCTGGGCCGTAAAATCACTGCAGATGGTGATTGCAGCCATGAAATTAAAAGACACTTACTCCTTGGAAGGAAAGTCATGACCAATCTAGACAGGATATTAAAAAGCAGAGACATTACTTTGCCAACAAAGGTCCATCTAGTAAACACTATGGTTTTCTAGGAGTCATGTATGGATGTGAGAGTTGGACTATAAATAAAGCTGTACGCTGAAGAACTGATGCTTTTGAACTCTGCCGTTGGAGAAGACTGCTGAGAGTACCTTGTACTGCAAGGAGATCCAAACAGTCCATCCTAAAGGAGATCTGTCCTGTTTGTTCATTCGAAGGACTGATGCTGAAGCTGAAACTCCAATACATTGGCCACCTGATGTGAAGAGCTGACTCATTGGAAAAGCCCCTGATGCTGGGAAAGATTGAGGGCAGGAGAAGGGGACAACAGAGGATGAGATGGTTGGATGGCATCATGGATTCAATGGACATGGGTCTGGGTGCCCTCCAGGAGCTGGTGATGGACAGGGAGACCTGGTGTGCTGCCGTTCATGGGTCGCAAAGAGTCGAACACGACTGAGAAACTGAACTGAAGCAAGGAAAAACCTGTCAAGAAACATATTTAATTTAATTTATATACAGAAATATTAAATTTTGTAGTGTACAGTTTTGTACATTTTGACAAGTACATAATGTCACATAACTACTGTTATATTCAGGATACAGAACAATTTCCTGACTGCAAAAAATTCCCTACTACTGTCCGTTTTTGGTAAAATGCCCCCTTTCCCTATCCCCTGCCAAGCATTGGCCTATTGTTAGATTTTGCAGAATGTCATATAATTTTTATCTGATTTCTTTTCTTAGTATAATGCATTTTAGGTTCAGTCATGATTTTTGACATTGAGTTATTCATTGTATTTTATTTCTGAAAGTTACTGTATTGCATAAGTACACTAGTATGTTCATCCATTCACCTGTTAAGGATATTCAGCTATTGCCAATATTTGGTGGTTATGAATAATGATGGCATATACATTTGTGTTTATATTTGTAAGTGATCAAATATTTTTTAAGGGCTTCTCTGGTGGCTCTGATGGTAAAGAATCTGCCTGCAATGCAGGAGACCCACGTTCAATCCCTGGGTTGGGGAGATCCCCTGTAAAAGGGAATGGCAATCCGCTCCAGTATTCTTGCTTGGAAAATCCATGGACAGAAGAGCTTGGTGAGCTTACTCCATGGGATCACAAAGAGTTGGACATGGCTGAGCAACTAAAACATATACACAAGCTTTATTCTCTAATAAAAATGCTAAAAGCAGGCCTGTTAGGTCATGTAAGACATTTATACTTAACTTTATAAGAGTACCAAGCTATTTTCCAAAGTTGCTGTAATCTCACAAGCAACATATAATATGTCTGGTTAATCTGCATTCTTGTCAGCACTTAGTATTGAGATCTTTTATTCATTCATTTTTTTCCATCCATTTTAGCCACTCTAAAAGGTATGTGAAGAATCTCTTGCAGTTGTAATTTGCATTTCCCCAATGATTAATGTTGTTGTGTTCTTTTGAAGTGATTTTCTGACATCTATAATCATCTTTGGACTTCCCTGATGGCTCAGTTAGTAAAGAGTCTTCCTGCAATGCAGGAGACCTGGGTTCGATTCCTGGGTTGGGAAGATCCCCTAGAGAAAGAAACAGCAACCCACCAGTATTCTTGCCTGGGAAATTCCATGGACAGAGGTTCCTGGCTGACGATAGTCCATGCGGTTGCAATAGTTGGAACTCGACTTGGAAACTACACCTATAAGCATCTTTGGTACACATTTCTTCAAACTTTATTTTATTTTTAAATTTTTATAGGAGTATAGTTGATTTAGCAACCCACTCCAGTATTCTTGCCTGAAGAATTCCATAGACAGAGGAGCCTGGTGGGCTAGAGTTCATGGAGTCACAGAGTCGCACATGACTAAGGAGTAACACACTTTATAGTTGATTTATAATGTTGTGTTAGTTTCTACTGTATAGAAAAGTGAGTTATACATTTACCCACTCATTTTTGCATGGATTGGGAAATTGGGAAAGGGGTACGTCAAGGCCGTATATTGTCACCCAGCTTATTTAACTTATATGCAGAGTACATCATGAAAAATGCCAGTATGGATGAAGCACAAGCTGGAATCAAGACTGCCAGGAGAAATATCAATAACCTCAGATATTCAGACGACATCACCCTTATGGCAGAAAGTAAATAAGAACTGAGTATCTTGATGAAAGTGAAGAAGGAGGGTGAAAAAGTTGGCTTAATACTCAACATTTGAAACTCTAAAATCATGGTATCCAGTCCCATCACTTCATGGCAAATAGGTGGGGAAACAATGGAAACAGTGACAAACTTTATTTTCTTGGGCTCAAAAATCACTGCAGATGGTGATTGCAGCCATGAAATTAAAAGATGCTTGCTCCTTGGAAGAAGGAGTAAGGCTATGACCAACCTAGACAGCATATTGAAAAGCAAAGACATTACTTTGCCAACAAAGGTCTGTCTAGTCAAAGCTATGGTTTTTCCAATAGTCATGTATGTATATGAGAGTTGGAATATAAAGAAAGCTGAGTGCTGAAGAATTGATGCTTTTGAAATGTGGTCTTGGAGAAGACTCTTGAGAGTCCATTGGACTGCAAGGATATCAAACCAGTCAATCCTAAATGAAATCAGTCCTGAACATTCATTGGAAAGACTGATGCTGAAACTGAAACTCCAATACTTTGGCCATCTGATGCGAAGAACTGACTCTCTGGAAAAGACTCTGATGCTGGGAAGGATTGAAGGCAGGAGGAAAAGGGCATGACAGAGGATGAGATGGTTGGATGGCATCACTGACTCAATGGACATGATTTGAGCAAGCTCTGGGAGTTGGTGATGGACAGGGAAGCCTGGAGTGCTGCAGTCCATGGGGTTGCAAAGAGTTGGACACAACTGAGTGACTGAACTGAACTGACTCATTTTTAGATTTTCATATCAAAACTTATTTTTTAAAGTAAGTTGTTTGCTTGCTAATTGTTCACTTTTGTGAATTTTTACCATTTATTTTTCCAAATATTGAAATATAATGGCAAATAAGAATCGTTTATATTTAAGGTGTACAATGTAATGTTTTGAAATAAGTACATTTTGTGAAATGACTGTCACAATCAAAATAATTAACATATCTATCATCTCACATAGTTATCATTTTTCTATTGTGGGAAAAAGATCCACTTAAGATATACACTTAGCAAATTTCAAGTATATAGCACAATAAGTTACAGTCACAATGCTATATGTTGAATGTCCTGAACTTTCAGTTCAGTTCAGTTGCTCAGTCGTGTCCAACTCTGTGCGACCCCATGGACCTCAGCACGCCAGGCCTCCTGGTCCAGCATCAGCTTACTGAGTTTACTCAAACTCATGCCTATTGGGTCAGTGATGCCACCCAACCATCTCATCCTCTTTTGTCCCCTTCTCTTCTCGCCTTCAATCTTTCTCAGCACCAGTGTCTTTTCCCAGCAATCAGCTTTCCCATCTTCCCATCAGGTGGCCAAAGTATTGGAATTTCAGTTTCAACATCAGTCCTTCCAATGAATGTTGCGGATTAATTTCCTTTAGGATTTACTGGTTGGATCTCCTTACAGTCCAAGGGACTCTCAAGCATCTTCACACCACAGTTCAAAATCATCAGTTCTTCAGCACTCAGCTTTCTTTATAGTCCAAATCTAACAGCCATATATGACTACTGGAAAAAGGATAGCTTTGACTAGACAGACCTTTGTTGGCAAAGTAATGTCTCTGCTTTTTAATATGCTATCTAGGTTGGTCATAACTTTCCTTCCAAGGAGTAAGCGTCTTTTAATTTCATGGCTGCAGTCACCATATGCAGTGATGTTGGAGCCCCCAAAAAATAAAATCTGTCACTGTTTCCACTGTTTACCCATAAAGTGATGGGACCGGATGCCATGATTTTAGTTTTCTGAATGTTGAGCTTTAAGCCAACTTTTCACTCTCCTCTTTCACTTTCATCAAGAGGCTCTTTAGTTCTTCTTCACTTTCTGCCATAAGGGTGGTGTCATCTGCACATCAAGGTTATTGATATTTCTCCCAGCAATCTTGATTCCAGAGTGTGCTTCATCCAGCCCAGCGTTTCTCATGATGTACCCTGCATATAAGTTAAATAAGTAGGGTGACAATATACAACCTTGACATACTCCTTTTCCTATTTGGAACCAGCCTGTTGTTCCATGTTGAAGCTAACTGCTGCTTCTTGACCTGCATATAGATTTCTCGGGAGGCAGGTCAGGTGGTTTGGTATTCCCAACTCTTTCAGAATTTTCCACAGTTTATTGCGGTCCACACAGTCAAAGGCTTTGGCATAGTCAACAAAGCAGAAATAGATGTTTTTCTGGAAATCTCTTGCTTTTTTGATAGTCCAATGGATGTTGGCAATTTGATCTCTGGTTCCTCTGCCTTTTCTAAATCCAGCTTGAACATCTGGAAGTTCACGGTTCATGTATTGCTGAAACCTTGCTTGGAAAATTTTGAGCATGATATACTAGTGTGTGAGATGAGTGCATTTGTGCAGCAGTTTGAGCATTCTTTGGCATTGCCTTTCTTAGGAATTGGAATAAAAACTGAACTTTTCCAGTCCTGTGGCCACTGCTGAGTTTTCCAAATTTGCTTGCATATTGAGTGAAACACTTTCACAGCATCATCTCTTAGGATTTGAAATAGCTCAACTAGAATTTCATCACCTCCACTAGCTTTGTTCATATTTATGCTTCCTAAGGCCCACTTGACTTCACATTCCATGATGTCTGGCTCTAGGTCAGTTATCACACCCTCATGATTATCTGGGTCATGAAAATCTTTTTGTACAGTTCTTCTGTGTATTCTTGCCACGTCTTCTTAACATCTTCTGCTTCTATTAGGCCCCTTCCATTCCTGTCCTTTATTGAGCCCATTTTGCGTGAAATGTTCCCTTGGTATCTCTAATTTTCTTGAAGAGATCTTTAGTCTTTCCCATTCCATTGTTTTCCTCTATTTCTTTGCATTGATCTCTGAGGAAGGCTTTCTTATCTCTTCTTGCTCTCCTTTGGAACTATGCATTCAAATGGGTATATCTTTCCTTTTCTCCTTTGCTTTCACTTCCCTTCTTTTCACAGCTATTTGTAAGGCCTCCTCAGACAGCCATTTTGCTTTTTTGCATTTTTTTTTTCTTGGGAATGGTCTTGATTCCTGTCTCTTGTTCATTGTTACAAATATATATATATATATCACATTTTCTTGATCCATTCATCTGTCAATGAACACGTTTAGCATACAATTCTTGCATGTGTTATCTCATGTATACAAGATATATACATGAGAATTGCATGTTTAGAGCCACTCTGGATGATTCTAATTTTTATGCTTCCGTATCTTAATACTTATTTTTAGAATATGGAAAGTTAATGAATTTTTAATACTTTCATTAGTTTTAGGTGAAGCTTTTTTGGATATAATTTTGGTGATTTTCCCATGTAGAAAATTGTTTGGTCTCTAAATATAGAAAGTGTATTTCTTTCTTTCTAATGTTATAGGCTTTTTAATTATTTTTCTTAACTTATTACACTAGTGAGAGAGGGCAGTCTTGTTTTGTTCCGTATCTTAGGAGGAAAGGATTCGGTTTTTCACCATGAAGTAAAAAATTAGCTGTATTTTTTTTTAGTTGATACATGCTATCAGATTAAGGAAGTTTCCTTCTATTCCTAGACTGCTGAGAAGTTTAACCATAAATATATATTGAATATTGTCAAACTCTTTCTCTTCATCAATTGGTATGATCATGTGTTTTTTTTCTTTACAGCTAATACTGGGGATTATATTCATTGACTTTTTCATATTAAACCAGCTTTGCATTCTTAAGATAAATTCCACTTGGTTATGAAGTATTATCCTTTTTCTATATTGTTGATTTAATTTGTTAATATTTTGTTAAAACTTTATAAATATGTCTTCATGAAGGATATTAGTTTGTGGGTTTCTTTTCTTATATTGTGCATTTCTGTCTTTTTTAAAAGTTGAATCAGGGTAATATTGGCTTTATAAAGAAAGAGTTCCCTTCTCTTCAATTTCTTGGAAGAGATTCTATAGAACCAATGTTATATCTTCCTTAATCATTTGGCAAGTGAAAAATAAAAGCAGTCCTTTTCGAGCTGCTGTTGACTGCAGTGGTCACACATTGCAGTTTTCCAGAACCATCATCTCTTCACTTGAATGTAGTGGCCCTGCTGTTTGAGGCCATTCAGAAGATCCTCCCAACCTGTCTGTGAGCCACTTGCCATCTTCTCTCTGGTTCACAAAGACATGCACTCTCCCATACAGAGGAGCACCCTTCCCTGATGCTCTGAATAGCACCATGTCTCCTAACACTGTCATATATTTTCTGGGACTGAGTCCAACATGGGGCCTAGTGATAAAATCAAAGAGAGAAAAAAATAACAGGGGTTCTTTTCACAGTTTTAGGGACAACAGATGTCCCTTTTCCCAGTTCTTCCAAACAGAGAGGCCATTTTTCTCTAGTGTTTTGGGTGCCCTATGTGGCCAAATCTGCTGGTACCGCCACCACTACAGTTGCAAGAGTGTAGCTTTTGACAGAGGTTGCTTTCACTAAGACCAGGAAAGTTTTTTTTAAAAAAAGTAAAAAGAAAAGAAGAAGAAGAGAAATCAAGGATTTCCTCAGTCATTTGTTTCTTGATTTTCTGGTCAAACACAGAATGTTCTTCTTGGAGCTTTCTGTGTCCACACAGTTCTGGATTTTAGGCTTTGGTTTCCCAGGTGGCTCAGTGTTAAAGAATCTGCCTAACAAGCAGGAGACAAGGCGGTTTAATACCTGGGTTGGGGAGATCCCCTGGAGAAGGAAATGGCAACCCACTCCAGTACTCTTGCCTGGGAAATCCCATAGACAGAGGAGACTGGTGGGCTACAGACCATGGGGCAGCGAAGAGTCAGACACGACTTAGCGATTAAATAGCAGCAGCAAAGTCTAAGCTAGGGTATGGGAGGGAGAAGGGGAAAAACATAGCTTCTTTGGTCATTCCTTGAGTTTTGACTTCCCTCCCTAACCCATCAGCTCTTATTTTCTCAACAGTCAGTTCAGTTGCTCAGTCATGTCTGACTCCTTGCGACCCCATGGACTGCAGCATGCCAGGCTTCCCTGTCCATCACCGACTCTGGGAGCTTGCTCAAACTCATGTCCATCAAGTCAGTGATGCCATCCAACCATTACTCATGTCCATCAAGTCGGTGATGCCATCCAACCATTTCATCCATTCTTTACAGGGTCCTTGGGTATTTGTTTTCTGTGTTGCGCCCATCATTTCAAGTTGGAGTCTGTGGAGACATAGGGTAGCTTGTGCTTACTCCATCTTAGCCAAATCCAGAATTCTCCAAACATGCTGTTGTCATGTCCCATAGAGAATATTTTGCAGCAGTTCCTCTTAAAGCTAGATATATAATTTCCTATGAACAGAAATGTACTATCAAAGTAGGATGAAATTAAATAAGAAACATGTAGATGGATTATTGGCCATGTTACCATAATAAATAAGTTATGTTTATGTACTTATAAGTATTAATACTTTTAAATGTTTCTATGAAGGAAATATGTTTGGAAATCAAAAGAAAGGGTATATTTTCAATGTGAGGAAGACATCACAGTATGAAAGATGTCCAGAAATATAAATATCTTAATACATAATTGTTTTTAATTCCCATTGTTAAACACATCAAGCTTTAATTTAAAAAAAGTTTATAGCTTTTTTCTTTGAAGTAAACTTTGAAAATGAAGTTAAAGCTCCTCTTCTTTAGGATATAATGACAATGGCACATGTTTTTACATTTTACCTTTTATCTTCAAAAATTTGAGAGCAAAATATAGGTTTTTTCCAATGATTTATTGAGCAAAGTGTTTTCTTTCACTTTTTCTTCTTCTTCAATCAAAGCTGCAACACTGGAAAGAAGAAACAGGAGACTTGGAATAATTTTCACTGAACTTGGACTAACAGTATAAAAGTGTATTGATAAGAAGTTGTAAATGGTATCTTTCATGGGACAGGTATATTCCCATGTACCTGATCAAAGAAACTTCAATCCATGAGTTTCCTAGAGCAGTTGAGACTTCTCTGAGCAATCTATCTATACCCATTGTTGTTGTTGTTTAGTCTTTAATTCATATCTGACACTGTGTGTGTGTGTGTGTGTGTGTGTGTGTGTGTAAGAGAGAGAGAGACCGAGAGAGATCCCATGGACTACAGCCCGTCAGGCTCCTCTGCACTTCAGATTTCCCAGGCAAGAATACTGGAGCAGGTTGTCATTTCTTTCTCCAGGGAATCTTGTCCACCCAGGGATCGAACTCAGTGTTTCCTGCTTGGCAGGAGGATTCTTTACCACTGAGCCACCTGGGAAGCCCAATCTATCCACATAGTGAATAGTTAATGTCTTCTTGCCCAAGATCAATTCTTCTGTAAACACCTGATTTTCCCCCAGGAAATATTCTCTTCTCTCATTTAATCCTGTTTTATTTATGTGGAGCAGATGTTTCAAGGATGAGTATGTGATGCAGACCTGGCCAATAAAGCATTGCATTTTACTCTACCCAGACAGGAATGTGAATCAATCAAAGGCAATCAGATCTAGGGATTTTGTGGAGCACCCAGTAAAGATGTTTGTTTGTTTCAGTTTCCTAAAGCAGTATGAAAGCAACCTGGAGATTTGTGAGACTGTAGTTGGTGTTCTCAAGTGCAGTATATACATGAGTGTGAATAAATCGTAGAAGAATTTAGAATCATAAGTGATCCCTCAGTATATACACATGGAGAAAAAGTCCCAGATGATATCATATGAGCCCTGAATTTCCTACAGACTAAAGAATACTTAATTCCAGGGTTTCTCTGTTAAGTCCAATAAATGCTTCTTATTATAGAATGCTTAAACCAATTTAAGTTGGATTTTCTGTCATTTGCATTTAAATTTTCCTAAGATATGATATAATTCCTTCTGTTGTCCAATATAATAACTCAGTGTTTTTTAAACTTGGGTAATTATAAGAATCAGTTGGTATTCATTAAAATGTATATCTCCAGATAACTCCCATGAGAATTCTGTTTTAGTAAGAGTTCTGTTTTTAAGAATGGTCTGGAGATGACTAATAAGATTGAAAGTATGAAAATCATCATAATAGGAAAGAAAGTTCAATAGAAAATAGTAATGTATTACCATATCCCACTTGCTGAATATTACATAATTTTCTGATTTGCCTAGCAAAATAGTATACAGCCACAGAATCATAAAATCTAAGAGATGGAAGAAATGGTAGACAGAATCTAGTCCAACAGCTCATTTTCTACAATGAAAAAATTATAGGTGAAAGAAGTAAAATCACACATATAAATCATATTGAGAGTTAATAGTAGAACAAATACTGTAACATGAAAACATGAATCTCCTGCTAGCTTCAATTCATTTTGTTACCAAAATCACATTCCTAAATTAGAAAATCATAAGAAAAACTACATAAACAATAAGATGCTGAAAAATCCACCTTTATTCTTCTTGGCTATGGAAGATTAACTGAAAGAGCAGATAACATGTTCTAAATTTTTAGCATACTTTACTATGAATGGGCACTTACTATCAATCATAGCAATAATGAATCCCTTACTAGTTACATGGGACTTCCCTGGTGGCTCAGACAGTAAAGCGTCTGCCTAAAATGCAGGAGAGTCAGGTTCAATCCCTGGGTCAGGAAGATCCCCTGGAGAACGAAATGGCAACCCACTCCAGTACTCTTGCCTGGAAAGTCCCATGGATGGCTGAGCCTAGTAGGCTACAGTCCATGGGGTTGCAAAGAGTTAGACATGACTGAGCAACTTCACTTTCTTTTTCTTTCTACTAGTTAAATAGATTCTAAACACTTATCCTAATTCTTGCTGTGATTTGTAACCATATAGTCTAATGCTCATGTATCAAGTATTTTTAAATGTATAATAAAATACTGAGAGGCATTACTGACAAAAGTCTTTTAAGACGGACAAGTCACTTTTTTTTTATTAACCCTAGAATTAGTACAGTAAGTTGCTTAAAGAATGAAGTGGTCCAAATACAGTGGTCCCAAATAAATTCATAGAGTTTCAAACTCTAAATAAGTATTTTTCAAGTTTATTTCACCAGTATTTGGTAAAGAAGTATAAGCAAAAAAGACTCAGAGGTAGCTGCTTAAAAGGGTTATGTAAGATCACTTGATGGATTTATAGGAACAAATCTTTTTTACATTATAAAATAAAGCATTTTAAACTAAGCATCTTCATTTTTTTTCCTTCCCTTGAGAAGCAAAAACCAAATGGATCACTAGCTATAGCTGGAATTGTTGAAGAAAACCCTCTATTAATGTCACAAAAATGATACTCTTAACTATTTGTTGCCAGCTCGGAACTCAATGTCCTTAAAAATATATAAATCATTATATAGATAAAATATAATACTGGCATGATTTGTATAAACAATTTTCTCAAAGTATCATACCTATTATTATATGCTGAAAATATGTATATGCATTTACATAAACATTACAGTCATAGAAATTCATTGCACATACACTTTGTTATTTAAAATGTTTTTTTTTTTTTTGCCTAAAAGTATTTCTGATTGTTAAATTTAAAAGCACAATTTTGTTGTCTATTTATAATGAAAATAAGTAAATACTCATAGTTTAGGAATGGATTTGGAAGATAAAAGGAAAAGTGTTTATGCCATTGTATAATATTTGTTAATGCCATACTGAAATAAAAATAGAAAAAAATATTTAGTACTAAAATAAACTACTGTTTTCCATATGTGGCTGTATATCAGAATTAACATGGGTGCCTTTCAGAAAAACAGGCCCTTCATTTGAAGACTATTAAGTTGAAATTTTAGGAAGTGGTGCCATGGATTCTGTATTTTTTAAAGACAATTTTTACTTTGATGTTTAGAGGACTACAAATGTGGTGATTACTGAGCTCCCTTTCTGTCTGGGTCTCTGTGTTGATCTAGAGGAGGATACGAACAGCAGAAACTTTTCCTACATCTCAGGCAACTACACATATCCATCAAGTTTCTTTGTAGCAATCAATGATTTGAATGTTCAAAAGATCACCAAACTGAGATGTATTTATATATCTTGTTTCAGGCAAAAAACAACAGGAAAAAAAATTGAAAAGATCGATGAAGATGTTAAAAACTATGGTTAGTGTTCAAGAAGGCATACAGATGGCCAATAGACACATGAAAAGATGCTCAACAGTTCTAATTATCAGAGAAATGCAAATCAAAACTATAAGTGAGTACCACCTCACACCAGTCAAAAGGGCCTCATTAAAAAGTCCACAAACAAATGCTGAAGAAGGTGTGGCAATAAAGAGAACCCTTCTACACTGTTGGTGGGAATGCAAACTGGTGTAGCAATTATGGAAAACATTTTGGAGGTTGCTAAAAAAAAAAAAGCTAAAAATAAAGTTACCATATGATCTAGTACTCCCACCCCTAGGCATATATCTGGAGAAAACTCCAATTTGAAAAGCTAACATGCACCTCAATGTTCATAGCACTACTCACAATAGCCAAGACATAGAAGCAATCTAAATGTTGATCATTAAGTGTATAAAGAATATGTAGTACATATATATATATATATATATATATATACAGTGGAATATTACTCAGCCATTAAAAAAGAATGAAATAATACCATTGGCAGTCACATGGATAGACCTAGAGATTGTCATACCAAGTGATGTAAATCAGACAGAGAAAGACAAATACATGACATTGCTTTTATGTTGAATCTAAAATATGATACAAATAGACTTATTTATAAAACAGAAACAGACTCAGGGACATAGAAAACAAGTTTACGGTTACCAAAGGGGAAAATGGGGAGAAGGATAAATTAGGACTTGGATAGATATAAAAGACCATATATATATATATATATATATATATATACATACATACAATAGACAACCAACAAGGTCCTGCTTTATGGCACAGTGACTATATTTAATATCTTATACTAACCTACAATCAAAAAGAATAGAAAAAAATACATATATTAATATATAGATAGATATTAATAGATATATCCAAATTTGTTATACACCAGAATCTAACACACTGCAAATTAAATATTTAATTGTATATTTCAATTAAATTTAAAAGAAAAAGCTAAGGTTAGTGCTGATTGTTTTAAAGAACAATAAAGATTCCTGACTTTAGTGGAAAGAGTGAAAATTAAGATATTTCACATAATCTTTAATGTATATTGAATATGCAACCAAGCTACAGGGAGTAGTTTATGTATCTGTAACAAAGAGAATCAAAAAGAGAGATAGCCCTGTAAGAATTTCTTAACATGGTTAGTTGCAGTGCATTTTAATAATGCGCTATTCCCATCCTGTGCTTTTCCCAAAACCACAGTGTCTATTTGGATCTTTAGGGATTAAGAATAAAAACTCTGAATACATTTGTATGTGGCACGTCCAATTCTCTGGGAGTTTGAACTACTCCTCCTCTCCACGGTCTGAATTTCAAATAATCTTAAAAGTTGATAGCCTCATTTGAAGCTCAATGCTCTTGGTTTGTTTTGATTTATAAATCATTCTGAGACATCATATAAAATGCCTTATTGTAATAATGAAAGCGACTGGATTTCCATCTTTTAAGTGGTATTTCTACTTCTCTGAGTGAGAAAAGTTCAGCAGCTCAGTGAAGCATATGCATTTATAATTGTATTTATTTTGAGGGTATCTATTTCACACTAAGTTACAGTTTATTATTATGCAAAATTCAAAGAAAATACTGATAGAGTATTTTAATCTGTGAGTTAGCATACAACATTTATTTACTTTCTCCCAGTAAGAAGTATTCATGCAGTGAAATAAAAGTGTCAGTTGTTTTTTTTTACCTACCATTTTAACAGTTGCTAGATTCCCTCATTTGTATTTTTCTTTCTTTCTAACAGCTTCGCTGCATTCAGTTGGACCATTTCTTTTCCCTGTACTTGCTGTTGTTTGAACTATTTAGAAATTTTAAAGTATCACTGTGAAACCATTTAAGCCCAAGAACAGGAAGCCTAAAGCAAATAGTGTGGATAAGACCAAATAATAATTTCTAGAACTTTTCCATTGAATGAGAAAATAGTAACACTATGAGAAAAGTGATTGGATGAATAAAATAATGAAAATAGTAGATTGGGAAAAGTAGTTCAACTGACTCTGGAATTCTGGATTTAACTTTTTATTTCCAATGTGAACAGTGAGTGTACCATTACAGGAAATCATTTTAAAAAATGCACAGTGTGAAAAGTTGCAAGTTAAGATTTATTTGTGGCAAAATGAGGACTATAACCTGGGAGACAGCACTTCAGATAGTTCTGAGAAACTGCTCCAAAGAAGCAGGTAGGAAGGTCAGTACTTATGAGAGTTTGGGGAGGGGGGGAATACATGCAATCAAGCACATACTTTTCCAGGTTTCTGCTAGTCTCATGAAGCTTTTGCCAGTCATGAGGAATAGTTGTCGCTGTTCCTCATGAAGGATTTTAGTGTTTTTCTAGATGTGAGGAAATACAAGAATCTGCCACATAATATCAGCTCCTGAAACTGTCTAACTACCTGAAGACGTATCCTGACAGTTTTTCCCTAGTGCAGAGTGGCTCACTTCTGATCTCTATCCTAAACTCCTTTCAGGGGGTGTCGAAAGTGAGCAGCTGCAGTAGTTCATGATTTAATCCTTACAGACATAGATGGTAAGTGCCCATGGCAAGTGTCAAACGAACGTGACAAGTAACAATCTTATTTTTTCCTCCATAATTCCTTCCAAATTATGAATATTTGGTTCATTTCATTATATATAGTCACTTGAATCCACAGTAATCACATAAATCTACTGCTCACATAAAACCTTTAAAATTTTATCAAATACTTCAGCTTTACCTTCTTTACTTCAGTTCAATTCAGTTCAGTTGCTCAGTCGTGTCTGACTCTTTGCGACCCCATGAACCACAGCACACCAGGCTTCCCTGTCAGTCACCAACTGCCGGAGGCCACCTAAACCCATCTCCATTGAGTCGGTGATGCCATCCTGCCATCTAATTTTCTGTTGTCCCCTTCTTCTCCTGCCCTCGATCTTTCCCAGCATCAGGGTCTTTTCAAATGAGTCAGCTCTTTGCATCAGGTGGCCAAAGTATTGGAGTTTCAGCTTCAACATGAGTCCTTCCAATGAACACTCAGGACTGATCTCCTTTAGGATGGACTGGTTGGATCTCCTTGCAGTCCAAGGGACTCTCAAAAGTCTTCTTCAACACCACAGTTCAAAAGCAATCAATTCTTCAACGCTAAGCTTTCTTTATAGTCCAACTCTTACATCCATACATGACTACTGGAAAAAACATAGCCTTGACTAGACGGACCTTTGTTGACAAATTGAGGTCTCTGCTTTTAACTATGCTGTCTCAGTTCAGTTCAGTTCAGCCGCTCAGTCATGTCTGACTTTTTGCAACCCCATGAATTGCAGCACGCCAGGCCTCTCTGTCCATCACCAACTCCCGGAGTCCACCCAAACCCATGTCCATCGAGTCAGTGATGCCATCCAACCATCTCATCCTCTGTCGTCCCCTTCTCCTCCTGCTCCCAATCCTACCCAGCCTTAGGGTCTTTTCCAATGAGTCAACTCTTTGCATGAGGTGGCCAAAGTATTGGAATTTCAGCTTCAACATCAGTCCTTCCAATGAACACCCAGGATTGATCTCCTTTAGGATGGATTGATTGGATCTCCTTGCAGTCCAAGGGACTCTCAAGAGTCTTCTCCAACACCACAGTTCAAAAGCATCAATTCTTTGGCACTCAGCTTTCTTCACAGTCCAACTCTCATATCCATACATGACCACTGGAAAAACCGTAGCCTTGACTAGAAAGACTTTTGTTGGCAAAGTATTGTCTCTGCTTTTAAATATGCTATCTAGGTTGGCCATAACCTTCCTTCCAAGGAGTAAGCGTCTTTTAATTTCATGGCTGCAATCACCATCAGCAGTGATTTTGGAGCCCAAAAAAATAAAGTCTGACACTGTTTCCACTGTTTCCTCATCTATTTCCCATGAAGTGATGGGACCAGATGCCACGATCTTACTTTTCTGAACGTTGAGCTTTAAGCCAACTTTTTCACTCTTCTCTTTCACTTTCATCAAGAGGCTCTTTAGTTCTTCTTCACTTTCTGCCATAAGGGTGGTGTCATCTGCATATTTGAGGTTATTGATATTTCTCCCGGCAATCTTGATTCCAGCTTGTGTTTCTTCCAGCCCAGCGTTTCTCATGATGTACTCTGCATATAAGTTAAATAAGCAGGGTGACAATATACAGCCTTGACGTACTGCTTTTCCTATTTGGAACCAGTCTGTTGTTCCATGTCCAGTTCTAACTGTTGCTTCCTGACCTGCATACAGGTTTCTCAAGAGACAGGTCAGATGATCTGGTATTCCCATCTCTTTCAGAATTTTCCACAGTTTATTGTGATCCACACAGTTAAAGGCTTTGGCATAGTCAATAAAGCAGAAATAGGTGTTTTTCTGGAACTCGCTTGCTTTTTCAAAGATCCAGCGGATATTGGCAATTGGATCTCTGGTTCCTCTGCCTTTTCTAAAACCAGCTTAAACATCTGGAAGTTCCCGGTTCACGTATTGCTGAAGCCTGGCTTGGAGAATTTTGAGCATTACTTTACTAGCATGTGAGATGAGTGCAATTGCGCGGTAGTTTGAGCATTCTTTGGCATTGCCTTTCTTTGGGATTGGAACGAAAACTGACCTTTTCCATATGCTGTCTTGCTGGGAGCCAGCTCACGAGATCCCACCCATGACCAGGTCATGAGGAGAAGATCTGATCAAGCAAGGTTTCCCAGGCCTCAGGGATTCTCAGAAGGCTGCCGCAGCGCTCACCTTAAAGATGATATCTGTCTTTCTGATGTTTACTATAATAAACCTCTTCTTATTTTCTGTGACTTAGACAACAGGCCTTTTCCTGATTCTCTTCTAAAATAGATCAATCTGAAACCTCAATTGACAAGGTCCCTGAACGGTAGCACCTTAATGAAATTATCAGGATACAGAGTATTCTAATCTAAATTCCTCTTGCTAGCATATTAGTTTGTTTAATTGATGTGCATGACTGCTCCTTAACAATAAACAGCATTGAGAGCCTCCACACAGATAGCCCCAATGGGCACAGAGCCCTTCGTAAGATAAAAGGCTTATTAGGAAATATAAAAGATATTGCTTTATGAAACTGTTACTTAGCCTATATTTACTATGTTTTTGCTGTTAACGTATTTAGCCTATATAATGAAAGCATAATAGTTAGAGATTTATATAAATAGAAGTTTAGCTTTAATACAAATAATAAGATGATTGTTAATTTAGCTGGTGATTTTGCTAAGCACTGACCTTGGCGCTACATTGTTTTCAGCTTGCTGTGCCGTGACTTTATGGCACCACATTCTTCTCTGTTAGGCTCAAGGCATAAGATAGAGTACAGAAAACAGGTTTTACCTTGAAACTCTGAGTTTATGAATTCTTTCTTTGTCATAATCTGCTGTGCCTGTATTCTTTAAAAAAAATGTAACCCTGGTACTTTCTGTGCCTGATGCAAAAGTGTCCTGGCTGATCAATCCTTATCAATAAAAGAGTCACCAGATGTTAGCAGGCCTCCAGGACAGAAGATGATGTAAACAACTTTAAACTTTTTGTAACTAAAAACACAAACAGTGTCCTGGTTCCGATAAGGGTCAAAAATTGCTGACCCATTGATTTGATTTGGCATGACTTTACACTTTACATTTGTCTCTATGTACAACTAAAAATATAAAAGCTGTCTTAAAAACAATAAAGTCAGAAGACATTTGGAGACGCTAAGACTCGCTGTGTCTTCTCATTTGCCGACGCCGTCCATCCTGAGGGAACCCCTGGACCAGCTGGAGCAGGACTCCGGCACTGTCTAGGTTGGTCATAACTTTCCTTCCAAGGAGTAAGCATCTTTTAATTGCATGGTTGCAATCACCATCTGCAGTGATTTTGGAGCCTAGAAAAATAAAGTCAGCCACTGTTTCCACTGTTTCTCCATCTATTTGCCATGAAGTGATGAGTGACACAATAAAATCTTTTGCATATTTTTTTGTATATGGTTTTAGAAAGTGTTCTGGTTTCATTATTTTACATGTAGTTGACCAGTTTTGCCAGCACCACTTTTTGAAGAGACTATCTTTTCTCCATTGTATATTTTTGCCTTCATTGTCAAAGATAAGGTGTCTGTAGGTGCGTGGATTTATCTCTGAACTTTCTATTTTGTTCCATTGATCTATAATTCTGTCTTTGTGCAGTACCATACTGTCTAGATGACTGTAGCTTTATAGTATAGTCTGAAGTCAGGGAGGTTGATTCTTCCAGTTCCATTCTTCTTTCTCAAGATTGCTTTGGCTATTCAAGTTTTTTTGTGAAAATTTTGAAATTATTTGTTCTAGTTCTATGAAAAATCCTGTTGGTAGTTTGAGAGGGATGGATTGTGTTGAATCCATAGACTGCTTTAGGTAGTATATTCATTTTCACATATTAAGTCTTCCAATCCATGAACATGGCATGTTTCTCCAACTATTTGTGTCATCTTTGATTTCTTTCATGAGTGTTTTATAGTTTTCTAAATACATGTCTTTTGTTTCTTTAGGTAGATTTATACTAAGTATTTTATTCTTTCATTGCAATGGTGAATGGGATTGTTTCTTTAATTTCTCTTTCTGATTTTTCATTGTTGATGTACAGGAATGCAAGGGATCTCTGTGTATTAATTTTATATCCTGAAACTTTCCTATGTTCATTGATTAGCTCTAGTAATTTTCTGGTGGTATCTTTAGGGTTTTCTATCTAGAGAATCATGTCATCAGCAAACTGAAATTTTCACCTCTTTTCCAATCTGGGAATGTAGATGTATGGTAAAAACCATCATATTATTGTAAAGTAATTATCCTCCAATTAAAATAAATAATTAAAAAACCAAAATAAAGAAAATCTTTTGCATATTAAATATGTATGTTTTAAGTACAGCTCTGTAATGCCCAAACATTTATTATCCCACAACTTAGTTCCTCCTCATGGTTTGAATGAGCTTCCACCAAACTGTAGCACCGATTCCAAGAGGAAGAACAGAAAACATCTGTAAGAGTATGTAAAAGTAGAAGCTCTTAGACTAGTAGAGTGGTTTGTCTGAATGGGGAGACTCTGGAGCTTGAACACTAGAATAGCTCTCTTCCTTTATTGAGTAGCTTTCTGCTCAACTTTCCAAGGTGATTTGGAAATGAGACTACAAGATCATCTAGATTTTTCTTTTAGATATTGGGAGGGCAAAATCATCACTTATCTTTTGTATTCCTAAAATAGATGCCTTTGGAGAGACTCTCTTGCCAAGGAATTGTTTTCTAAGTTACATAAATCATCATTTCATCACCTCCTTTGCAATTGTTTGAGATGGTAGTCACTTATAGGAAGTTGATCAAAATGAGATTGTGATATAAAAGTAATTTTTAAATCAAGCCTGTTTTCAAGATTTCAACAACTCACAACAATATTTTAGATCTCTTAACTGGCATTTATACTGGAAATTCTGCTGGAAGGATGTAACTTGCTTTATAAGCAAATAAATACAAGAGAAGATACCTTTCATGAATAGGACTCAAAATGTAAGGAACAGTTATTAGATCTCACAAAATCCATTTAACAAGGAAGGGTTAATTTTGACTCCATACTGGATCTGCTTCTGTGAATTCAACCCTTATTTTGCTGCTTTTGTTATTATTTGTGCTGTGCTTAGTCGCTCAGTCATGTCTGACTCTTTGCAACCCCATGGACTACAGCCTGCCAGGCTCCTCTGTTCATGGGGATTCTCCAGGCAAGAATACTGGAGTGGGTTGCCATGCCCTCCTCCAGGGGATCTTCCCAACCCAGGGATCGAACCCAGGTCTCCCACATTGCAGGCAGATTCTTTGCTGTCTGAGCCATTAGGGAAACCTAATAATACTGCAGTGGGAAGCTTATCCCTTCTCCTGACCCAGGAATCAAACCAGCGTCTCCTGCATTGCAGGTGGATTTGTTAACAGTTAAGCTACCAAGAAAGTCATAGATAATGGCCTGCCTCAGGGAGCCCCTGCCCCCACCTCTGCCTGACCCTTAAGCTAAAGTGCCTTTGTTTAAATTACGAGAAGATAATCTTAACTTGTGAAGGACTGTGACATTCTTGTGTTCTTTGTATGGAAAATGGCACCTCTCATCTGCTAAATGGCATGATTCAGATATTTACATTTGGGAGGTCAGAATGGCAGATAGCAGTGGCATCATTGTTTACTTGATATGATAGGAGCTGTTCTATTTCACACCACCTGTGAAATGACTGTAAGGATCTGAAACTCACACATACCCCTATCTGAGGTTTGCCATTCTAGGAAATATTTGCAAGAATTCAATGGTCTTTTTACTTTGCTTTCTCAGCTCCCCCATCTCTGATCCATAAAAAGTCTGGCATCAGACCCCAACTAGATGGTTATTTTGAGATAAATAACCATCTGCCATCTTCTCAGTCAGTGAGCTCTCCAAGTCAAGTCATATTCCTTGCCTCAACACCTTATCTCCCAAATTTATTGGCCTATCATGTTGGGAGCAGAGTGATCCTGAACTCAGTAGCTGCTGCTAAGTTGCTTCAGTTGTGTCCAACTCGGTGCAACCTCATAGATGTCAGCCCACCAGGCTCCCCCATCCCTGGGATCCTCCAGGCAAGAACACTGGAGTGGGTTGCCATTTCCTTCTCCAATGCATGAAAGTGAAAAGTGAAAGTGAAGTCGCTCAGTTGTGTCCGACTCTTAGTGACCCCATGGACTGCAGCCTACCAGGCTCCTCCATCCATGGGATATTCCAGGCAAGAGTACTGGAGTGGGTTGCCATTGCCTTCTCCAGACTCAGTGGCGCCCATACTGAACTAATTCTTATTAAATCTTACCATATCAACATTAAAAAAAAAGGAGGGGTATCTCCTTTTGCTTTGATAAATTGCAAACCATAAAAGGAGCAGTTTTGCTATTTATCATACACTTTTTATTTTATAATTGTTCCCTTTATGTGGTTTTAAAATTACTATTAACAGATATGTACTAATGTACACAGAAATATTCATAACTGCTTGTTCAGATTCTGAACTTATATTTCAGCTAAATAATTCCTTCCCATTTGAAAACTGAAAAAACAAATAATGAAAACCTGAATTTCTTAATATTTAAAAAGACCTAATTTTTATTACTGTTTTCAGAGCCCCTGATGAATCTTGTAATCCTCTAAAGAAAAATAATCAGCAACCTAAAATTTTGAATATGGCATTATAAGCAGTTAATAGTCTTAATATGGGGCTAAATATTTAAAAGGGGGACACATTCCATTCATAAAAGTAAAACAAGAAGAATGACCGGACACCTGGAACATCAAGGTATAAATGATTTCACAGAAACATATCACTATTTTTACAGTAAACATTTTTAATTTTTACCAATGGCTAATCATAATAGAACTTAGTGGAGAAAACAGCACTACCAAACCTGTGGTCAAACAAAAATCAATATTTGCTAAGAGGCTGATACTTTTCAGTTATTTATACAGTCAACACAACTCAAATAAAATTCTCAGCAGGATGTTGTATAGATGTTTAAAAAAACTGCTTGAAGAAAAAAATAATTCACCAAAGATATGTTTATGGCAAATATGCACATGAAAAGATGCTCAGCATCATTAATTATTAGGGGGATGCAAAATAAAACCATAATATAATTATACTATACTCCATTAAATAAAAACCTAAAACGTTTCAAATATGATGAGGATGCTGAGCAGATGGAATTTACATACACTGCTAGTGAAAAGAAAATGGTATACTCACTTTGGAAAACATTTTGGCAAGTTCTTATGAAACTAAACATATACTTACTATAAGACCCATCAATATCATTCTTAGGTATTTACTCAAAAAATATAAAATCTCAAGATCACAGAGAAGTCTGTCAGAATATTTATAGTAGCTTGTTCATAATTTCACTATCCTGTAGTCCAATAACTTGACTATCCTCTAGTGAGAACGGATTTAAAAACAAAACAAAACAAACAAACGAACAAAAACTGTGATACAACCATATTGTGAAATAGTACTCAGCAATAAAAAGTAATTAGTAATTAATACACACAACAAAGCGAGATGATGAATCTCCCTTTTAACAAACTTATAATTAAATATTATTAAAAAGGAGCTTTCTATTTGCAATTATTTTAGCTACTTTTGCTCAAATTAAGTAATTCACCTTATTTCTCAAAATGTGCTTATGTCTGAATTGATCCTAAAACATTGTGTAGTTTCATGGGTCCAGTTGGGTTCAGCCTTAAAATTTTAAATTTTTTAAACAATTTGTATCTTCCCAAAATATTAGAATGTATGCAATATTTCAAATGTAGTAAACATACATTGAAACTTCATACACAATTTAAAAATCAATCATCATATATTTTAGTAGTATATAAGGAAAAAAATAGTTTAAATTCCTTATTCAATTTATGTGAAGGTAATAAATTGTGATCATTTGCAGTGAGCAAAGTTAACTTACAATATTATGATGTTAGTTCAATAATAATGACCTTCTCTAATATTGATTATATCATTTTGCAATTTTAGAATCATATTTTTTAAAATATCTGAAAGACGTCACAACAGATCAAAATTCCCTCATTTTGATCTTTAATTTTGCACTAATTATATCAGAATATATCATACACATCTCAAATAGCAAGTGATTTTTTAAAACAATTCCTTTGGTTCTAACTTTTGTGTAAGAAAGATGTTCAGAGACATTCTTACTCTATTTTAACATTTATGAATTAATCTATTGCTTATCAGCATAGTTCAGTCACTCAGTTGTGTTCGACTCTTTGCGACCCCATGGACTGCAGCACACCAGGCTTCCCTGTCCTACACCAACTCCCGGAGCTTGTTCAAATTCATGTTCATGGAGTCGGTGATGCCATCCAAACATCTCATTCTCTGTCATCCTCTTCTCCTCCTGCCTTCAATCTTTCTCAGCATCAGAATCTTTTCCAATGAGTCAGTTCTTTGCATCAGATGGCCAAAGTATTGGAGTTTCAGCTTCAGCATCAGTCCTTCCAATGAATATTCAGGACTGATTTCCTTTAGGATTGACTGGTTGGATCTCCTTGCAGTCCAAGGGACTCTCTAGAGTCTTCTTCAACATCACAGTTTAAAAGCATCAATTCTTCAGTGCTTAGCTTTCTTTATGGTCCCACTCTCACACCCATACATGACTACTGGAGAAACCAAAGTTTTGACTATACAGAACTTTGTTGGCAAAGTAATGTCTCTGCTTTTTAATAAGTTGTCTAAGTTGGTCATAGTTTTTCTTCCAAGGAGCAAGCATCTTTTAATTTCATGGGTGTAGTCACCACGTGCAGTGATTTTGGAGCCAACAAAAATAATGTCTGTCACTGTTTCCATTGTTTCCACCTCTACTCTTAATTTTATTAATAACAACATTTATGATTTGTGATATTGATGTCAGAATCTCCGTTTCTAAGATAGGTAGATAAATGGTTAAAATACCAGTTTTTACTTTTTCATTGACTTCTCTGAGCCACAGCTGGTGCTCTAACAGTTTGTGCAAGGAGTTACATTTGGAAAATCAAATATGTTGTCCATAAGTCATAAATATTGGCAGACATTTGGTGACCATTCTCAATAATTTTTAAAATACAATTTTAATACTTTTCATTTTGTAGAGACAACATATGTGAGCAGTAAAGCTTCATATTGACACATGATATTCTCATGTGACTGTAATAAAAATGTGCTTAATGGCAATTCATCTTACAACTGATTTTTCACATCTTTTGCCATTGCATCAGTCTTTCTTGAAACACTATTATTTCATAATGAAGTATGAGGAAATGCATTATTTGGATTTTTCTTTCAGTCTCAAAACCTCTCATAGCTGACAAGTTTAATCTTTTTAACAGTATGTAGCTTAGCTTCGGAGAAGGCAATGGCACCCCACTCCAGTACTCTTGCCTGGGAAACCCCATGGACAGAGGAGCCTGGTAGGCTGCAGTCCATGGGGTCGCGGAGAGTCGGACACGACTGAGCAACTTCACTTTCACTTTTCACTGTCATGCACTGGAGGAGGAAATGGCAACCCACTCCAGTATTCTTGCCTAGAGAATCCCAGGGACGGGGGAGCCTGGAGGGCTGCCGTCTATGGGGTCGCACAGAGTCGGACACGACTGACGCGACTAAGCAGCAGCAGCAGCAGCAGCTTAGCATATTCTGTGGTCATTTGTGCTATACTAAAATAAACAACAGTCTCTTTTTTTCCTCCTTAATGTTAAGGTGCCCCAATGTTAACGTTATTTTTCTTTTAACATTAAAATCATGGTACAGAGTTTTCAAAACTTGTTTCTAAACCTGGGAAGTGTGTTACTTTTTGTTAACCACATCAGTATATTTTGTTTTAAAAAATTCTATTCAAAAAAAAAAAAAATTCTATTCAACTTAACATGTCATTGTTTCATTAAAATAAAAACAACATTAGCAGGTTATGTAGGTTGATAAATGTTATTTATGGCATATATTTAAAACCCAATATGAAATATACCACTGAGTACTGTTGAAATATATTATTTCTTGTTAATATGCCAGACTAAAAGTAAAATCTATAAGAAATAAATATTTTCAAATGTTAATATAGTCATATAAGTCAGGTGACTAATCCTTCTTCAATTTGCTTTTTATATTTACTTGTAAAAAAATCCAATGTCATTAAAGCCAGGGAAATGTATTTATGTGTGGATTTACATTTTAAAAGATAAGTTTTAAGTGATTTTTAATGTACATCATTATCCATCAAAGCATTTGAGATTTGTGTGGGATATGAAACCATTATTCTTGTTTGAAGCTCTCCATGACAGAAAGTCTTATATCTTTGGCACTTACCTACATATGCTAGCATCATCATCCTATTACTGAAAAAAAGGTGCGGGGGGGGCCCAAATTCAGATAATGTCCTCTTGGAATTGCACTGCCTATAGGAATTGTTACTGACTTATCATGTGTGCCTCCTAAAGCATCATATCGATCACGTCACTATTCGGTTCAAATTTACAAAAGTCAGCCTCCAGAGTCCTTATTCTGGCAGCCAGTATTCTCCATCCTCTAGGTCCAAAACTCAGCTCAACTTATCTCTACTGGGAGACTACTTTAATGCTTCAGTTAGTGAAAAAAATTTACTCATTTTGAATAGCTTTTCTTTTTCTTTACCTAGCATTTATGCTTTTCTAGGCTGTACTTCTGGTTATTGCTATTTTGATTTGCACATTATGTGGACTTGTTTTAAATGATTTATCCATATTAAGTTTGTCCAGAATTTTTAGTCACTAGAAATAAATTTCTAACATTTCACAAAATAAATTATTATTCTACGCCACAAATATTATTCACCTAATTAAATCCACAAATAGATAATATTAAGGTGTAAAGAAAATATTCTTGCATTAAAATCTTTAGGGAATATAGTTTGCCCTAGAGCTCAAATACCAAGAAGCAAATACAAAAATCCTTTTCAAAGATTCATTTGCATCTGTTCCAAAGTAACTTAGTTAATAGACTTCCTTCATTCTCAAATCATTTGAATTAGAATCCCATTTTCTTTCGATTCTTAGAATTCCCATTAGTTTTTCCTGACACAAAAGTGACAATAAATGGATTTAGGTCAAAAAATAAATAAAATAAAATAAATAGAGGTTTAAGATTCAGGCTGACTCTGTATGTGTGTGGCCGAATCAAAATGATCTATAGATTATACTGAAACCAATTTGCTGCAAAGAGTCTGCATGATTCTCCCAGTGACAGAGCAGCTAGAAGTGATAGTCTCTCCTGTTGAAGGTGCAATGTGCATAAATCACTGTAAATTGGGTCTACAAAACCATTTAGTACAAGGTAATCTACCATGGAAATGTAGACTCAGCCAAACTTATTAAACACTGCCTGGCCCAAAGATTCAATTGGAAAGGAAAATTTGCTCTCCATGTTAAATATGAAAACTTTGTAGTATTTTTACAGTTCTCCTGTAAATCTAAAATTGTTCTAAAATGAAAAAAATGTAAAGGACTCACATACCACCAGACTACTTCTGTATTGGTTAAAATTAGTGCAATTGCCAAGGAAAAAAAATATAGAGACTCAAAATACATTGGGAGAACTTGCCAAAATTGACAGAGCTAGTATATGCTGGTGATCTTAAACCCAAATGTACTCTGAGGCCTGATTGCTTGACTCTGCAAATTTGTAGAAACTGAAATAGGGCAATGACAATTGGACCACCCGTTATAGACAGCAAATACAAAAGACTATGGTTCCAATTATGGATATGGTTTAACTCTGCTTCCTTATTACTAGTTAATTTTCAGGGTTAATTAAAATGATAACTTTCTTCACTAGTTTTGCTTTCTTGATAAGCAATCAATTTTTTCTATTTGAAGTAGTTGCACTACGGTTAATTCATTTTATAAAGAGGGAGGGGCAATAAAAGCTACTTAAAAGAATTTGAAAAGAGTAGATACATGTATGTGTAAAATTGAGTCACTTTACTGTACACCTGAAACTAGTACAACATCGTTAATCAACTATACTATGATATAAAATAAAAAGTTAAAAAAGAGCATTTTGAGAAAAGTGAAAGATATGAAGATCATCCTAACTTAAAAGTTCATTTCTTAGACTCTAGATACCTGATCTCTTTACATGAATAGAAAGTTACTCATCAAGGTGTTTACCTAGGTAAACTGTGTTTGGGGAAAACATTATAACACATTGATCTGTTTTTGTTTTTGTTTTCCTCTTTCAGGTCTGTGATGTGTTTGGCTGAGGTTATTTGCACACAGCCTCTATTTTCCAAAATCACTGCTGCTGCTGCTGCTGCTGCTGCTGCTAAGTCGCTTCAGTCGTGTCCGAGTCTGTGCGACCCCATAGACGGCAGCCCACCAGGCTCCCCCGTCCCTGGGATTCTCCAGGCAAGAACACTGGAGTGGGTTGCCATTTCCTTCTCCAATGCATGAGAGTGAAAAGTGAAAGTGAAGTCGCTCAGTCATGTCCGACTCTTAGCGATCCCACGGACTGCAGCCTACCAGGCCCCTCCGTCCATGAGATTGTCCAGGCAAGAGTACTGGAGTGGGGTGCCATTGCCTTCTCTGCCAAAATCACTAAGCTATATCAAACAGAGTTAAATCCAAATATTTCTCTCCCAAAATGTTAAACCTAATATAGAATCCCTAAGTTTAATTTATTTTAGTTATGGATTTCAAGAGTCTCTTAATTATGTCTCCTGAATTACTGAAGGTATGGTATGCATTCTTGTGATATTTATATGCTTTATTATAGAAAAGCTTTGTGTATGTGGGATATATTTGTGGCCCAAATCCTCAAGTTTCTTCTTACAAAGTTAGTCTTCCTCTGGATTTTGTTGTTGTTGCTTTTCTGATTTCTAAATGTTGCTAAATTGGTACACTCTCTCATTTTACATATAGGTATTCCTTCTCTTTTCAAGCTGAAGTGGTACAAATCCATATTCTCTATGGTTTCCTGAAAAACATTTTATACAAGCCAACTATTATGTAGTTCAAATTTATTAAATTAAGTAGATTTTCACTATGTTGCTTGCCCAGCATTTCAATTCCCTTTGAGGGGAATAATATCTAAACAGAACAACTTCAGTATTTATACAATATACTTCAGTAAAGCTCACTCTAGCCTAGGTCCAAAGGCTAATTATGTGGCCTCAGTTAACCAAGCTTAATATTCCATCTCTGAGTGTCTGATACTGGTCCGACTAATCAGGTTAAAAGTAACAGACCAAAAAGTAGATATTGGAGGCACTATTTTAGTCTGAAACAGGCCCTATCTTCCCTCTTAGTAGAAAAAGTCATAGCACCTGCAATTAGAAAAAGACTATCTGATACAGTGTAGGCCGAGGGGGAGGGGAATACTGCAAACGAAATATCTCTTTATAAAATATCATTTTACCACCACTTATCTCAGAGATCATCTCTTAACATCTAGCTTCTTACCATCTTGCTGTTTCCTCCTTCTTCCATCACAATTCACTGTGTTCTATTTCCTCTCTTAAAATCCTTCTCCTCTTTCTTCCCTGACTCATTAGTAAAACTAAACATTTTACTTAGTTATTATACAGTGAAAATGGAATTTTTCCAGGATTGGTCAGCCTAATTACTATTTTTAAATGTTTTAAAGGCTGTGCATGCACACGGTACAAAATCAGAAAGGCAGCAAAAGATACAAAAGGAAAAGAAAGTTTTCTTGCCCCCACTACCTCTGGGATAATTTCCCTCCCCAGAGACATGCATTGTTACCAATTTAAAAGCAGACATTCGAGAAAATTTTTGAACTTTTATATGGATTTTTTGAGAATCAATATATTACACTTTCAAAGAGCATTTTGAAAAAGAATATTGCTTCAGTTAAGTCATAATGAAACATTATGCAAGGAACACATAAAATAACGAAGTATAATTTTATGCTTCTTATGGAAGTACATAGAAATTGCCTTTTATGTTTGCTCATAAATTTACTCCTTAAAAAGGATTAACAGTATGTATGAGTCAAATAAAAAAGAAAAAATGATTCTATATTCTTTATTCTATATATTATTTTAAAGTTTATATCAGAAAGATAAAAAAATATTATTATAAATGATAGAAAAGCATACATATTTCAAAAGATGCCATTAAATGAAATATTCACTTAAAGCTTATTGTTAATCAGTATCTTGGTTTTCTTTTTAAAAATGTACATTCTAAAGTTAAAAATTAATTAGTCTTCATATTATAATTTTTCAACTATAATTTAAAAGATGGATATATAAAAGAGGATATATAAAAGTTGGAATGGCAATGGAATATAATAATATTATGTTTAACTAGATGCCTGTTCTTCATGCTCGGCATCATTTCAGTTCAGTCGCTCAGTCGTGTTCGCCTATTCGCGACTCCATGAGCTGCAGCATGCCAGGCCTCCCTGTCCATCACCAACTCCCAAAGTCTACCCAAACTCATATCCATTGAGTCAACTTCAGCATCAACTTATCCAATTCTTTCCATCCAGGTTCTGTACACATGCAATAGACATGGACCAAGGCACAAACATAACACATGTTCACTTTTGCACCATCTAGTTGTCTTACACTAATTTTCATATAGTGCTTTTCACTATGTTTTTTGATTACCTGTGAAATACATTGCACAGAATCAACATCCTCTTTTTATCATAAATTATCAACATGGTTGAGCTGATTTTGTCATTTTTTAAAATCTTTTTTCATTATTTTCATTAGTTTGGATAAAGAATGTGCAATTTTTTTTTACTTAAGAGGGTGAGTTTTTCTTTTTCCAGCTCCATGTAGTACTCTATTAACTCATGTTCTTTACCTGTATTCCTTATATTTTGAAATAGGCATTTTAGGCATTTTCGGCAATGCTTAGGTAGCAATTTTTCTTACCCAGGAAAGTTACACTATAAAGAAGCATGTTTTACCAAGGATTCATGTTCTCATAATCTCACCATGGCTGGCTATCTTTTGTCCTTTTCTCACTGAAGTAATGGTTTTAATATAATAGGCTGAAAAATTGGATCTCTGATCACAGAAATTCGTGGCATAGAATGCGCATTTCCAAGTAGTGATAGCTATGAGTATAGAAAGAGGAACTGATCATTATAATTCATAGCGAAAGAGAAATCAAGTTCTATTATTTCTGTTGTGGAAAAATGTATCTTTTGTCTTCAGCATCATACATATTGATTATAGTTCTAATAATGATATACAATTTCTTAAAAGAGAAATCAAAAAATGAAAAAGGTAGAAAAGATTCACTTAAAAATTTGATAGAGAGAAAAAATGAGTTAAATAAGGTAGTGTGTCAAGTTTAAAATTCAATGCATTGAAAAGAAAGTCATGTTTTCATAGTTCCTCAAATCTTTTTTCCATGGGCCGAGAATTATTTCTTAGGGCTTCCCTGGTGGCTCAGAAGGTAAAGCATCTGCCTGCAATGCAGGAAGCTTGGGTTAGATCCCTGGATCTGGAAGATCCCCTGGAGAAGGAAATGGCAACCCACTCCAGTACTCTTGCCTGGAAAATCCCACGGACAGAGGCGCCTGGTGGGTTACAGTCCACGGGGTTGCAAAGAGTCGGACAAACTGAGCGACTTCACTTCATTTCACTTCACAACTCATCACATTCAGTCTATTTCTAACAGTTAAGGATTTTTTATTATTCTATAACTTAAACACAAGTAAAAATTAATAAGATCTTGGGGAAAAATTGAGTAATTCTGGTTGATTATTGCAAAGAGTTTTCTGAGCAGAATTGCAGAGGAAGGATTAGAAAATTCAAGTTGTGAATCTAAATTCATTATAATGAAGAAAATTCTAAGAATTCAGCAGATTGAAATGGTATTTAATATTTTAGGCTTTTTCATCAAGGGAGTATGTTTCTTGGCCAAAGATTTATATTAATATATAGATTCAAATAATACCTTCCATTTTTGTAACATTTGTTCTTTATAGAATACTGTCATATACATGACTCAATGTATATAAGCCATTTTTCCTCCTAAAATTTTACCAAATATTTTAGTCTCATCTCTCAACTTGGGTTTAAAAACATTAATATGCTACCAAGTTAATGGTTGTCAAATGGTTGAAAGGATCATCATCCTTTCAAAGCTTGCAATAGTCAGTCTCATCTTCTGTTACTGATATTATCATGACAGTATCAATTTGCAAATTCACTGGTTAGATTTGCTAAATAATATGCATGCAAATATACATCAAACCAAATATCATTCCAATTACTATTACTAAAGAATAACCAGACATCAGAGCTTTGAAGGAAGGTATTGTTAGTAAATTAACAGGAAATACATGGTGTTGTGAAAAGTGTATCAGAGGGAGAGAGAAAAATATGAATTGGAGAGAAAGTAACTGAAAAAGAAATATATGTAACACTTATTGTAAATAAATGAATTTAAGATTAAAAAAAAGGATGTCAACAGGGTTTTAAGTTTTTTCTCTGATCAGATTTGATGAGTAATTGTCCATATTGATTTTTTTTCTTTTAGTTTAAAAGTTCACATCAAAAGATCCAAGTTTGCTTAGCCTAACACATATGTCTCCACTAATGTGATGTTTAATATGATTTCCTTTCTGAATTAGATTTATAAGTTAAATATTGATCATGTATACTGAAGCATGAATATTTTTACATAAAAAAATAGAAAGGATCCAAGTTTTTAAGGGACTGATCTCAAATTCTAAGATTTTTAATACATTCCTTGGTTGCATATGTAGATTCAAAAATTATTACTTCTGAAAATAAATAAATAAAATTCAAATAAGTCATACTAATCAGAAAACTTATTATAATTCTATTCACGTGTTTAGTCACTCCAGTGTGTCTAATTGTTTGTAACCCATTGGACTGTAGCCTGCCAGGCTCCTCTGTTCATGGAATTCTCCAGGCCAGAATACTGGAGTGGGTAGCCATTCCCTTCTCCAGCAGATCTTCCCAACCCAGGAATCAAACCAGGGTCCCCTGCATTTCAGGCAGATTCTTTACCAACTGAACTATCAGGGAAGCCCAAAACTATTCATATAAAATATCAATTGTTTGCATGTAAATTCCTAACAGATATGCTACTATTGCAGATATTTGGAGTTATTTCAAAATTCTGGAACGTAAAACTTATATGTACTATTAAGTGATGGACATGAATATATACCTTATAATTATTTTCAGAACAAACACAGTTTAAATTAAAACATTTCAGTTATTGCAACTAGAGGTTCAACATTCTTGGAAAATGTATTTATATGAAGCAAAAATCTTCCAATCATGTGTTTAAATTCATGAGCCTGCATCAATCCTTTGCTCCCAAATAACTGCAGGATGAACTCAGTAAGTAAGATGAGGAATATAAATCACAGGAATGCTGTGCACCTTTTATTCCATTTCCCAAAATGATAACATCTTTGAGAACTATGGAACACTATCACAACCAGGATATTGACATTGATATAATCACCAATCCAATTCAAATTTCCTCAGTTCTACTTATATCCATCTGTATCTGTGCATATTCACTTCCATGCAGTTTTTTCCCATAAGTGTAAAATCATGTACTCATCGCCACAGTCAAGATTCAGAAGAGTTATTTCACCACAAGAATCCCTTGCATTTGCTTTTATAACCACACACTTCTTCCTTCCCATACTCTCAGTTGTAATCCATAGTGAGGACTAATCTCTTCTCTTTTTCTATTGTTTTATAATTTTAATAACTCTATATGAATGGTATCACACACAGTATGTGATCTTTGGGATAGCATTTTTTAAATTTAATATATTTCCCTTGAGATTCATCTAAGTTCTTCCATTCACTATTTTTTAATTGCTGATTAGTGTTAAATAGTATGGGTATACCATAGCTTGTTTAATCGATCATTTATCAATTGAAGGATATCTGCATTATTTTCAGACTGTGGCGCTTACAAAGTTCTCCATTTTGTTATCTGTGTTCTGTTTGTTTTTCCTGGTTCTCATTCTCTTATTACTCTTTTATCTTCCTGTGGATTGTGTGAAAATTTTAAAGGATTTCTTATTAAATAATTTATCTTGTTTCTCTCTATATTTTTACTAATGGCCTTTCTGAGTATTGCAAAATACATATGTGATTCATCATAATCTACTGGTGTCAACATTTTACTATTTCAAGAAAAGTGTGGAAATTTGACTCGCATTTTGTTTCCTTTATTCTCTTTTTAAAATATCATTGTCTTGAAATTAGATGCCGTTATTATTTTGAATCACAAAATTTGACTTGTAAAACTTTATAAAGATGTTCTACTGTACACACCTGTATTTTTGTTCTTATTGTTCCTCATCTTGATGTTGCAAGATTTTCTTTTTTTAATAATTTCATTTCTGTTTGAGGAAATATTTTAGCCTGACTTTAAGGGCAGATCTAGTGAAGATCTAGATCTTCTTATTTGTGTTTTCCTTAATCTGAAAATGTCTTTTATTTCTCCTTCATTTCTAAAGGATAGTTTTACCAGATATAGAATTTGAGATAGATAGATAGATAGAATTCTTTCAGCACTTGTAATATTATGTTCCACTTTCTTCTGATTTCAGATAAGAAATCTGTAATTTGAATTTGTGATCCTCCATAGGTAATTTGTTATTTATTTCTGGCTGCTTTTAAGAGCTTTTTATTTTCAGTTTTCAGATGTTTAATCATGATGTGTCTTAGAATTAATTTCTTTGGGTTTATCATATTTTGGGTTATCAAATCTTCTTGAATCAGCACTTTTATGTCACTCACCCATTTAGGAAAGGATTCAGTAATTACTTCTTTGATTACTCTTTCAACCTCACTTTCTCATGTCTAGGACTATGACATGAATATTAGATTTTTGTCTTATTTTGTTTTATTCCACAGGTCCTTCCTTGATAGTCTGTTTTCTCCTGCTGTTCAGATTAGATAAATTTTATCAATCCATTCCCAACTTTAATCACTGTACCTTCTGCCATCTCCATTCTAATCTTGAGTTCATCCATTTTTATTCTTATTATTGTATTGTTCAGGTGTCATAATTGCCAATGGATTCTTTCTTATATTTCTTCAGTGAATTTTTTTCAAAGGAATTTATAATTGCTAGTGCAAGTTGTTTATGATGACTATTTAAAAATATTTGTTGATAATCCCAACATGGAGAAGGAAATGGCAACCCACTTTAGTATTCTTGCATGGAAAATTCCACGGACAGAGGAGTCTGGTGGGCTACAGTCCGTGGGGTCACAAGAGTCAGATATGATTTACTGTCTAAACTACTACCACCAATCCCAACATATAAAGTATTTTCTGTTGAAATAATATGATTGCCTTTCTGATCCAATTTGTGTTTTCTTGGATGTTGATATGAATTAGTTTTGATTGTATGCTGGACATGTTTGCTAACAGAAGATTCTGTTGTTTGTTGTTCAGTCACTGAGTTGTGTCCAACTCTTTGAGACCTCACGGACTGCAGCACGCCAGGCTCCCCTGCTCTTTATCATCTCCAGGAGCTTGGTCAAACTCATGTCTATTGAATTGGTGATGCCATACAAACATCTTACCCTTTGTTGTCCTCTTCTCCTTCTGCCTTCAATCTTTCCCAGAATCAGGGCCTTTTCTAATGAGTCAGCTCTTCACATCAGGTGGCCAAAGTATTGGAGATTCTACTTCAGCATCAATCTTTCCAATGAATAATTCAGGGTTGATTTCCTTTAGGATTGACTGCTTTGATCTCCTTCCAATTCAAGGGACTCTCAAAGTCTTCTCCAACACCACCATTCAAATCAATTAATCAATTTTTTGGTTCTCAACTTTCTTTATGGTCCAATTTTCACAACCGTATTTAACTAGTGGAAAAACCATAGCTTTGACTATATGAACCTTTGTCGGCAAAATGATGTCTCTGCTTTTTAATATGCTGTCTAGGTTGGCCATAGCTTTTCTTGCAAGGAACAACTCTCTTTTAATCTCATGGCTGCAGTCACCATCTGCAGTGAGTTTGGAGTCCAAAAAAATATCACCATTTCCATTGTTTCCCCATCTATTTGCCATGAAGTGTTAGGACCAGATGCCATGATCTTAGTTTTTTGAAAGTTAAGTTTGAGCCTGCTTTTTCCATCTCCTCTTTCACTTTCATCAAGAGGCTCTTTAGTTCTTCTTTGCTTTCTGCCATAATGGTGGTGTCATCTGCATATCTGAGGTTATTGATATTTCTCCTGGCAATCTTGATTCCAGCTGACGCTTCATCCAACCTGGCAATTTGCATGATATACTCTGCACAGAAGTTAAATAAGCAGGATGACAATATACAACCTTGATGTACTCCTTTTCCAATTTTGAACCTGTCCTTTGTTCCATGTCCGGTTCTAACTGTTGCTTCTTGACCTGCATATACATTTCTCAGGAGGCAGGTAAGGTGGTCTGGTATTCCCATCTCTTGAAGAATTTTCCACAGTTTATTGTGATCTACACAGTCAAAGGCTTTAGCACAGTCAATGAAGCAGAAGCAGATGTTTTTCTGGAATTCTCTAATCCAACAGATGTTGGCAATTTGATCTCTGGTTCCTCTGTTCTTTCTGAAATCCAGCTTGTACATCTGGAACTTCTCAGTTCATATACTGTTGAAGCTAGCTTGAAGGATTTTGAGAATTACCTTGCTAACTGTGAAATGTGTGCAACTGTGCAGTAGTTTAAACATTCTTTGGCTATGCCCTTCTTTGGGAATGAAAACTGACCTTTTCCAGGCCTGTGGCCAGAGTCCTATCTAATTTTTTTTATTTTAGCAGATAACCATAAAATGGCAACCCACTCTACCAGGCTTGCCTGAAAAATCTCTTTGATAATCCATGAAGTTGAAATAGAGTTGGACACAACTGAGAGACTAAACAACAAAAACAGATACCATAGGTTTAGCAAGCAGGTCTCTGCATACTTTTGTGGGCTGTGGTTCCTAGGATAATTTAATTTTTAAAACATATTCAGAGCTTTTTGGTCTTCTTATTTTATCTGGTGCCTCTAGGGTTCCCTCTGCCATCTGCTGGTGCTACCTGAACAAGCTGAGACATTTCCTCATGCTGGGGTCCCTAGTGCTTCAGACCCAACAGGACCAAGAGATCCTTCTCAGTGTATGAGGGATGTCTCAGCCTCAGCAGGAAAGGACAGTTCTATCTCTGGATGTTTCTCAATGAACTCCTGATGTACTCCCCTTGTCAGTAATGCTGGAATCATTTAGTGTCATTGGTGGAAATTTCAACCTGGAGTAAAACAGCAAATTTATCTGGGACAGTTTTTTTTTTTTTTATCTTTACTAGATTGAAGGTTGAGATAATGTTGGCCTGGGTAATTTTTTCTGCTGGGTAGGGGTCATGAAATGTCCTTCATCTATACTGTTCTTCTAGTCTTAGGTGCCCTAAACATTTAGGCTTCCACCTTTCATCTTTCATGGTTCTTCTTGGGTTGGCTCTTGAATTATTTCCAGGGAGTATAGTCATACTTAGTGGGGAGGAACAAGGAGAAATGAATAACAGATTTTCTGTTGCAGAAGTCCTTAATCCTTGTCACTTATTTTCAGTTAAAAGTAGACCAATTTGAGAGTAAATTTTCAGAATATGAATTTACTTATGCTGTCTTATAGACTCTAGCATTAAAGTCCAGGTAGTGGTCTAATGATACTTTTATTCATCTCAAAATAAATACTACAAGTTTTTAAAATTGAACTTAAATCCTCCCAAATCCTTAAAGCCTTCTCTTATGAATACATCCCTATGTAGTCATTTTTGCTCTTACATTGTCTTAATTATTTTCTCGTTTATTATCTTATATTTGTTATTAATATTTATTTTACTCTATGCTCACCAATTATAAACTTCTAGAAGGAAGATACATATTTAATTTGTATTATCCATAAGCCTTTACCATATACACAAAATTATATCTTACTTGAGAATTTGACTGGACCAGCTTATAAATGCCAGCAGTGCCTTTTAAAGTTCTTTGTAAATCTTCTCCTTTCCAGGAAAGAATTGTCCTTGATATCATTGTTTTTATAGGGATCTTTGGGCTTATGGCAGAGACACCTGGGTGTTCAAAAATAGCTCAGATGTAAGCTATTGATGATTTGCTCCTTTGTCTCACCATTTCAACAGCTCTAGACCCTACTGAGCGCTGCATAATAAAGTGCTAAATTTAGGCATGGACTTTTTATGGACTTTCTGAATAGAGATTGGTTGCTGCTGTTTTTATTATAATAGATTAGCATATCAAATTTTACTAAATATGGAATCTATTGAAATTGAAGATTCTGAAGGAAGGAATCAAGTATCAGCCCAGTAGAGTACTACTGGAGGCAGTGGTAGAAGAGTTTTCTTCAAGCCACCTTCTCATTGAAAATGACTACTGATGATGACAAATTAAAAAAAAAAATTGAGGACCAAGAATGCAGAGGAGTAGGGGGACATGGAGTACATCTCTCTCCGTGGATACATCAGGACTACAACTTCAGACACAGAAATGCATGTGGAACACCAGCTGAGAGCAGACAGGAGTACCTGACCAGAGGAAAAGAATATATGCTGCTGCTAAGTCGCTTCAGTCGTGTCCGACTCTGTGCGACCTCATAGACTGCAGCCCACCAGGCTCCGCCGTCCCTGGGATTCTCCAGGCAAGAATACTGGAGTGGGTTGCCATTTCCTTCTCCAGTGCAAGAAAGGGAAAAGTGAAAGTGAAGTCGCTCAGTCGTGTCCGACTCTTAGCGACCCCATGGACTGTGGCCTACCAGGCTCCTCCGTCCATGGGATTTTCCAGGCAAGAGTACTGGAGTGGGGTGCCATTGCTTTCTCCGAAAGAATATATAGAGCCACATAAAACTCCGTAGGAGGAAGGAACTCAGGTGAAAAACAGGAGTGTTAGTAAGACTGGACCTGCCCTCGGTGGATGGGGGAAATGAAGCAGGAGTCTGATCCCCACAGAAGGGTAACTGTCTCAGTCAGAGGAGAAACATTTAAGGCTGAGTGAAACAGCTGATTTGGGGCAGCCTAAATGGAATGAGACTCAGACAGTCCTTGCCACAGCCATACATAACCCAGACAGGGACACAAGTCCCCTGGAAGGCACAGCAGCTGGGAGCTGGAGTTTAGGGATTGTGGAGCAGTCCCAAGGGAGGGCTGCTGTTGAAGGCAGAGAGACAGATCAAAGGGATGTGAGCGAGGAGATTGTGGTGGGAAATGCCTGTGGAGGAAAGTCGTGCAGCTATGGAAGCAAGGCGATACTGCTGAGTCATGTGTAGGGAGTGGAGCCATCATCATAGCCTCTCTCTCCCCACATCGGCAGCTGAACAATAGAGAGGCTGGACCATCAAACACCTGACACACTGAACTACAGGGTTGGACCCCACCCAGGGTGCCCCTTTAAGTGCCTGACATGCTGATCTACAGAGTATGACTCCAGCCAGGGGGACCCCTCTACGTGCCTGAGGCACCAAACAACAAAGAAGGACCCCAGGCAAGGGAGTCTTCTAAGTGCCTGAATGGGCAGAGCTATGGAGAAAGACTGCCCAAAGAGGTCTTCTGATTGCCAGCTACAAGAGGCTCAGAAAAAGACTCTGATAGGCCCATAACTCTTGTAGTGGAGGCAGTCTGTGACCCTGCACACTTGGCACCACCAGGGTCCCTGAAAGCCAAGCAGCTGTGCCACCTTCACGCTCAACTCTCACTGGGGCAGAGATGTCACAGGCAAAAAAAGTCTTGCATCTGTGCACACATGGTCGCTTCAGTTGTATCCAACTCTTTGTGACCCTGAAGACTATGGCCTGCCAGGCTTCTCTGTCAGAGGGTGTTCCCCAGGCAAGAATACTGTAGCACATTGTCCAACACTGATTGTCATACCCTTCTAGAGCACTATATTTCCTGCTGCCCTAGAGGCCAACTCCCTTGAGTGCCTGGTGCTGCCAGAATCCCTGAAACCCAAGAAGCTGCACCACCTCCACACCTGACTCTCACAGAGGCAAACCCAGTTCCTCCAGGGCAGCTTCAGAAGCAAGCGACATTGGACAACCCACATGTAGAGGTGGAAATAAAACCACAATTGAAACCCAGGGGCAGTGTGGCTAAGGAAGAAGACCCAAAACCTTCCCACCAGCTGTACAAGCTGTAGAATAAGTCCACACAATCAACTAGGCAGACTCTATGTTTATGAACACTCAGAGTTCCCACAAAAGAAAACAGACTAGTTCTGATAGCTGTGGACATTGGAGGCAAAAACACAAAGGAGTAGGACCAGATTAGAATCTGAGCTGCCTCCACAGTAGGTCCAGAGATCAGCACAGTGTTGGAGGGCATTCTAGGGAGGTGAGGTAAACAGTGACTCCCACCGAGGGAAAGGACTCTTGACAGCAGTGACTCAAGAAAAACTTTTGTTATTCTTATATTTTGACTTCTTCTGTAGATTCTTTTGGATTTTTTTCTTTTTTTTCCCATTTTCCCTCCTTGGCACTGTGAAATCTAATTAAGCTTTGAGCTTTTTTTTTATTTCCTAATTTACATTTTTATTGTTTTTAAAAACCTCAGCCTCTATGTTGGGCTTTTTGCAGTTCTGTAGAGTTTTCCTTTTTTTCTTTTTTCTTTCCTCTTTTTTTAATTTCAATTTTTAATTTTTAATATCTCTTATTTTTCTTTATTTTTATTTTATTCTTTTTTTACTTAGCCTACTGTTCTTTTTCCCTTGCAGTTACTCTTTAACACATATAAATCTTCTTTATCTACCTTTATGTATTTTGCATATCTATTCTTTCTTTCTTTCTCTCCTTTTCTCGCAACATATTTGTTAGTTTTATTTTCATTGCTTTATTCCCCAATTGGCACATTGCTTTATTTTGTTTTCCAGTTTGTGCTTTAGTTAGTTTTGTTCGGGAGATATAATTCTTGGTTTCCTATGTTCGTGCCTCTACCTTGGGCTTTTGCAGTTCTGTGTAGTTTTCCTTTTTTTTTTTTTCTTTCTTCTTCTGTTTTTTTCTTTTCTCTTTTTTATAATTTAATTTTTAATTTTTTAAACCTATTATATTTTTTCATCAAGTGAGAATAAAAAGTTAGCTTAAAACTTAACATTCAGAAAACTAAGACCATAGCATCTGGTTCCATCACTTCATGGCAAATAGATGGAGAAACACTGGAAAGAGTGACAAACTTTATTTTCTTGGGCTACAAAATCACTGCATATGGTAACTGCAGCCATCAAATTAAAAGATGCTTGCTCCTTGGAAGAAAAGTTATGAACAACCTAGGCAGCATATTAAGAAGCAGAAACACTACTTTGCTAACAAAGGTCTTTCTAGTCAAAGCTATGGTTTTTCCAGTAGTCATGTATGGATGTGAGAGTTGGACTATAAAGAAAGCTGAGTGCCAAAAAATTGAATGTGGTGTTAGAGAAGACTCTTGAGAGTCCTCAGACAGCAAGGAGATTCAACCAGTCCATTCAAAAGGAAATCAGTCCTAAATATTCATTGGAAGGATTGTTGTTGAAGCTGAAACTTCAATACTTTGGACACTTGAGGCGAAGAACTGACTAACTGGAAAAGACCCTGATGCTGGGAAAGTTTGAAGGCAGGAGGAGAAGGGGACAACAGAGGATGAGATGGTTGGGTGGCATCACTGACTCAATGGACATGAGTTTGATTAAGCTCCAGGAATTGGTGATGGAAAGGGAAGCCTGGCATGCTGCAGTCCATGGGGGCTCAAAGTGTAAGACAATATTGAGCAACTGAACTGAACTGACTGATTATATTTTTTCTACATTTATGGCTTTGTTTGCCTTTCCTACTATTCTTTTCCCCTTGCAGTTAATCTTTAATGTATATAAGTCTTTTTATCTACCTCTATTTAATTTTGCATATCTATTCTTCTCCTTTCTTTCTTTCCTGTCCTCTCAAAATATTTGTTAGTTTTGTTTTTATTGCTTTATTCCCCACTTGGCACCTTGCTTTAATTTTGTTTTCCAGTTTGCTCTTTAGTTAGTTTTGTTCTTAACTGGTAAATATAACTTTTGATTTCCTTTGTTCACTGGGTCATTCTACTTTATTTTTGTTGGACTGTTTTGACTTTGCTCATGGGTGTATATGTATATGTGTATATTCCATCATTTTAATTATTATTTGCCTGATTTTATAATTGCCATTTGTCTGGGCTTGATTTTGGTTTCCTGTTTTTGGATAGTTGTTTTCTCTCACTTAATGCCATTACAACCACATGTGGAATCTTCATTCAAGACCAGAGATCAAGCCCTGAACCATTGGAGTGGGAGCACTGACTCCAAGACCATAGACTACCAGAGAACTATCCCTAAGGAGTATCAAATAGTGATAACTCATACAAATGAAACCACTTGGATACAACCCAGCCTCACCCAACCACCAGTAGCACCCTGTGCAGGACGCCTCATCTAAACACAAAACAAAGCAAAACTACCAACCCACTCATCAGCAGACAGGATTACCATCTCACTCCTCAGCCATGCCCATCAGAGAAAAAAGAAACAAACAAACAAAAAATCAGCACAAATCTTACTGTAGACAAATCTTACACAAACCACTGGACCAACCTTAGGAGGGCAGAACCAAAAGGAAGAAAGAATTTAATCTTCTTCAAGAAAAGAATTCAATGTTCCTTGAAGCCTGGGAAAAGGAGACCTCAAATGCAATAAGTTAAAAAAATAATAATAATGAAAAGGTAGAGGAATACTACACAAATGAAGGAACAAACTAGAAACACAGAAGTCCAAATAAATGAAGAGAAAATAGGCAAACTACCTGAAAAAGAATTCAGAATAATGATAGTAAAGATGATCGATAACCATGGAAACAACATGGAGACAATGAAAGAATAAATTAACAAAGATCTAGAAGAATTAAAGAATAAATGTACAGAGACAAACAACCCAATCACTGAGATTAAAAATACTCTAGAAGGAATCAATAGCAGAATATCTGAAGCAGAAAAACGAATCAGTGAACTGGAAGATAAAAATGTGGAAATAACTTCTAAGGAGCAGAATAAATTAAAAAGAATGAAAAGAACTGAGGATAGTCTTAGAGACCTTTGGGACAATGTCAAAAGCACCACCCTTCAAATTATAGGAGTCCCAGAATAAGAAGAGAAAGAAAGAGTATGAGAAAATTTTTGAAGAGATTATAGTTGAAAATTACCCCAACATGGAAAGGAAATAATCAATCAAATCCAAGAGGCACAAAGGGCCCCAAACAGGATAAATCCAAAGAAACAAGCCAAGACACATACTAATCAAACTAACCAAAACTAAACACAAAGACAGAATATTGAAAGCAGCAAAAAGAAGTGACAAGTAACATACAAGGGAACCTCCATACGCTTAACAGCTGATCTTTCAGGAGAAACTCTGCAGGCCAGAAGGGAATGGCAGGATGTCTATAAAGTACTGAAAGGGAAAAATCTATAACCAAGATTACTGTACCTGGCAAAGATATCATTGAAAACTGATGGAGAAATAAAAAACTTTTCAGACAAGCAAAAGTGAAGAGAATTCAGTACCACCAAACCAGCATTACAACAAATGTAAAAGGGACTTATATAGTCAAGAGATACAAGAGAAGAAAAAAGACCTACAAAATTCCCCCCAAACAATTAAGAAAATGGCAATAGGAACATATATAACAATAATTACTTTAAATGTAAATAGATTAAATGCTCAAACCAAAAGACGCAAGATGGCTGAATGGATACAAAAACAAGACCCATATATATGCTGTCTACAAGAAACCCACTTCAGATATCAAGACACATATAGACTGAAAGTGAGAGGATGGAAAAATATATACCATGCAAATGGGAAGCAAAAGAAAGCTGGACAGCCATCCTTGTATCAAACAAAATAGACCTTAAAATGAAGAAGATGACAAGAGATAAGGAAGGACAATACATAATGATCAAGGGATCAATCCAAGAGGAAGACATAACAATTGTAAATATCTATGCACCCAACATAGGAGCATCTCAGTACATAAGACAAACACTAACAGACATAAAAGGAGAAATTGACAGTAACACAATACTAGTAGGAGACTAGTAACACCCCACTCACACCAATGGACAGATCATCAAAACAAAAAATTAATAAGGAAACACAAGTATTAAATGTACATTAGATGAGATGGATCTCATTGATATCATCAGGACATTCCATCCAAATGCAGAAGAATACACCTTCTTCTCAAGTGCACATGGAACATTCTCCAGGATAGCCCACATCTTGGGTCACAAATCAAATCTCAGTAAATTTAAGAAAATTCAAATCGTATCAAGCATCTTCTCTGACTACAACACTATGTGACTAGATATCAATTATAGGAAAAAAATGTAAGAAACACAAACACACGGAGATTAAGCTACACGTTTCTAAATAACCAACAGGTTACTGAAGAAATCAAAAGGGAAATCAAAAAATGTCTTGAAACAAACGACAATGAAAACATGACAACTCAAAACCTATGGGATGCAGCCAAAGCAGATATAAGAGGGAAGTTTATAGCAATACAATCCTATCTCAAGAAACAAGAAAAACATCAAATAGATAGCCTAACTTTACACCTAAGACAACTGGAAAAAGAAAAAAATTAATAAAACTAAAAGCTAGCTCTTTGAGAAGATAAACAAAGTTGATAAATCTTTAGCCAGACTCATCAAGAAAAAAAGAAAGAAGAATAAAATCAACAAAATTAAAAATTTAAAAGGAGCAGTTACAACAAACAATGCAGAAATGCAAAGGATTATAAGAGACTATTATGAAAACTATAAGGCAATAAAATGGATAACCTTGAAGAAATAGATTATTAGAAAAGTTCAATCTTCCAAGACTGAACCAGGAAGAAATAGAAATTATGAATAACCCAATTACAAGCACTGAAATTGAAACCGTGATCAAAAATCTCCCAAAAAACAAAAGCACAGGACCAGATGGCTTCACAGAAGAATTCTATCAAATATTTAGAAAAGAACTAGTGCCTACCCTTCTAAAACTCTTTCAAAAAATTGCAGAGAAAGGAACACTTCTAAACTCAATCTGCGAGGCCACCATCACCCTGAAACCAAAACCAGACAAAGACAACACAAAAAATGAAAACTATAGGCCAATATCACTGATGAACATAGATGCAAAAGTTCTCAACAAAATTTTAACTAAGAGAATTCAGCAACACATCAAAAAGCTCATACACCCTGATCATGTTTGGTTTATTCCAGGAATGCAAGGATTCTTCAATAGATGCAGAACAAAGCCTTTGACAAAATTCAGCACCCATCTATGAATAAAATCCTTCAAAAATTGGCATAGAAGGAACCTACCTCAACACAGTAAGGGCATATATGATAAGCCTACAGCAAACATTATTCTCAATGTTGAGAAACTGAAAGCAGTCCCCTTAACATCAGGAACAAAACAAGATTGTCCACTTTTGCCACTATTATTCAACATAGTTCTGAAAATCCTAGCTACAGCAATCAGAGAAGAAAAAGAAATAAAAAGAACCAGATCAGAAAAGAAGAAGTAAAGCTCTCACTGTTTGCAGATGACATGATACTGTACACAGAAAACCCTAAAGAAAGTATCAGAAAATTACTGAAGCCAATGAGTGATATTAGCAAAGTTGCAGGATACAAAATCAATACACAGAAACCACTTGCATTTTTATATGCTAGTACATCATGAGAAAGGCTGGGTTGGAAGAAACACAAGCTAGAATCAAGATTGCCGGGAGAAATATCAATAACCTCAGATATGCGGATGACACCACTCTTATGACAGAAAGTGAAGAAGAACTAAAGAGCCTCTTGATGAAGGTGAAGGAGGAGAGTGAAAAAGTTGGCTTAAAGCTCAACGTTCAGAAAACTAAGATCATGGCATCTGATCCCATCACTTCATGGGAAATAGATGGGGAAACAGTGGAAACAGTGTCAGACTTTATTTTGGGGGGCTCCAAAATCACTGCTGATGGTGATTGCAGCCGTGAAATTAAAAGACGCTTAATCTTTGGAAGGAAAGTTATGGCCAACCTAGATAGCATATTTAAAATCAGAGACATTACTTTGCCAACAAAGGTCCATCTAGTCAAGGCTATGGTTTTTCCAGTGGTCATGTATGGATGTGAGAGTTAGATGGTGAAGAAAGCTGAGCACCGAAGAATTGATGCTTTTGAACTGTGGTGTTGGAGAAGACTCTTGAGAGTCCCTTGGACTGCAAGGAGATCCAACCAGTCCATCCTAAAGGAGATCAGTCCTGGGTGTTCATTGGAAGGACTGATGTTGAAGCTGAAATTCCAATACTCTGGCCACCTCATGCTAAGAGTTGACTCATTGGAAAAGACCCTAATGCTGGGAAGGATTGGGGGCAGGAGGAGAAGGGGACGACAGAGGATGAGATGGTTGGATGGCATCACTAACTCGATGGACATGGGTTTGGGTAAACTCTGGGAGTTGGTGATGGACAGGGAGGCCCGGTCTGCTGCGATTCACGGGGTCGCAAAGAGTCAGACATGACTGAGCGACTGAACTGAACTAAAGTGAACTGAACAATGAAAAATCAGAAAGAGAAATTAAGAAATCAATTCCATTCTCCATTGCAAGAAAAAGAATTAAATATCTAGGAATAAACTTACCTAAAGAGACTAAAGAACTGTACACATAAAATTATAAGACACTAATGAAAGAAATCAAAGATGACATAAACAGATGGAAAGATATTCCATGTTCCTGGGTAGGAAGAATCAATATTGTTAAAATGACTATACTACCAAATGCAATGTACAGATTCAAAGCAATCCCTATCAAATGACCAATGGCACTTTTCACAGAACTAGAATAAAAAATTGCACAATTCATATGGAAACACAAAAGGCCCTGAATAGCCAAAGCAGTCTTGAGAAAGAAGAATGGAGCTGGAAGAATCAACCTTCCTGACTTCAGATTATACTACAAAGCTGCAGTCATCAAGACAGTATGGTAATGGCACAAAAACAGAAATATAGACCAATGGAACAAGATCGAAAGCTCAGAAGTAAACCCATGCACCTATGGGCACCTTATTTTTGACAAAGGAGGCAAGAATATACAATGGGGCAAAGGCAGTCTCTTAAATATATGGTGCTGGGAAAACTGGACAGCTACATATCAAAGAATGAAATTAGAACACTTCCTAACACCATACACAAAGATAAACTCAAAATGGATTAAAGACCTAAATGTAAGACAAGAAACTGTAAAACTCTTAGAGGAAAACATGGGCAGAACATTCGATGACATAAATCAAAGCAAAATTCTCTATGACCCACCTCCCAGGGTAATGGAAATAAAAACAAGGGTAAAGAAGTGGGACGTGATTAAACTTAAAAGCTTTTGCACAACAAAGGAAAGTATAAGCAAGATGAAAAGACAACCCTCAGAATGGGAGAAAATAAGAGCAAATGAAACAACTGACAAAGGATTAATTTCCAAAATATACAAGTAGCTCATACAACTCAATACCAGAAAAACAAACAGCCCAATCAAAAAGCGGGAAACAGACATTTCTCCAAAGAAGACATACAGATGCCTAACAAATACATGAAAAGATGCTCAACATTGCTCATTATTAGAGAAATGCAAATCAAAACTACAATGACATATCACCTCACACTGTCAGAATGGCCATCATCAAAGAGTCTAAAAACAACAAATGCTGGAGAGGATGTAGAGAAAAGGGAAAACTCTTGCACTGTTGGTGGGAATGTAAATTAATACAGCCACTATGGAAGTCAGTATGGAGATTCCTTTAAAAACTAGGAATAAAATCACCATATGACCCAGCAATTCCATTCCTATACATATACCCTAAGGAAACCAAAAGTGAAAAAGACACATGTATCACACTTGTGATTATTGCAGCACTATTTACAATATCTAGTACATGGAAGCAACCTGGATGTCCATTGACAGAAGAATGGATAAAGATGTTGTGGCACATATGCACAATGGAATATTACTCAGCCATAAAAAGAAACGCATTTGAGTCAGTTCTAATAAGGTGGACAAACCTAGAACCTATTAAACAGAGTGAAGCAAGTCAGAAAGAGAACAATAAATATCATATTCTAACACATATATACAGAATCTAGAAAAATGATACTGAAGAATTTATTTACAGGGTAGCAATGAGAAACAAACATAGAGAATAGACTTATGGACATGGGGAGAGGGGAGGAGAGGGTGAGATGTAGGGAAATAGTAACATGGAAACTTACATTACCATATGTAAAATAGATAGCCAACGAGAATTTTCTCTATGGCTCAGGAAACTCAAACAGGTGCTCTGTATCAACCTAGAGGGGTGGAATGGTGGGTGATGGGAGGGAGGTTCAAAAGGGATCGGATATATGTATACCTACGGCTGATTCATGTTGAGGTTCGACAGAAAACAAAATTCTCTAAAGCAAATATCCTTCAATAAAAAATTAATTAATTAAATTTAGGCATTTGAGAATTGCAGAATCAAGAAGGAAATATCAAAGAAACAATAATATTTTCCAAAAGACAAAGATATTGCATAGAGATGAGCCCTACATTGGTACTGCTATCTCTTCAAGACATGTGTTGATTCAAAATGTAGTCACAACCTCTTAGTCAAGATCCTGGGAAATCCTAAAGGAAATCCTAAAGATCCTAAAGGAAATAATAGCTGAAACTGGCAGTTTATGAGGCTGAAGGGCAAAACTGGGACTCAAAATCTCACAAAGAAAGAGGGACCCATTCCTTGTGTCATGGCTTAAGCAGACAGTTGATTTCACAGTGGATTAAAGCTACCAGCCCCTACATCAAAGTTTGAAAAAATAAAGATCAGTAGTTTCTGGGGGAAGATAAACATTAATAAAGCTTGAGTTGCCTTTACATGCTTTAAAAAAAGGTATGTGATTTAAAAAACAAGCATTCAAAAATATAAGAATGGGTCAATATCTTGGGGAAAAAAAAAAACAACAAAAGAGACTTAGCTGGAGACTCAGTTATGTTGGTATTAATGAAGAGCATTAAAATAATTATGATTAATATTCAAGAAATTAAATATGAAAAGGCAGACTACCAGCATAAACATGGAAATCATAAAGAGCAATCAAATGAAAACTCTAGAACTTAAAAAATACAGAAATTGAAATTAAGAACACAATAGATTCAACTGAAAATTCTGTAGTCTTAAGGTTACATTACAAAAATAAAAAGTAGGTCGTGGAAAACTATAAAAATAAAAAATATGAAACAAAATATGAAACAACATAAAGTATACATATATAACAAGGCATATGTAGCTAAAATACATAAACTTAGGCTCTAGGAGGAGAGCAGAGAGCAAATGAGGCACAAAAATACATTAAGAAATAATAGTAGGGCACTTTTTGAAACTAATAAAAAAATATCAAGCCACAGTTTCAAGATTTACTATGAACTTTCAGTAGGGTAAGCATGAAGAAACTTGAAGAAAATCAAGCCTGTAGGCAAAAGAAAAGAAAGCAAAAAAAATCAGCCAAAAGAAAAAAAAAAACAAAGAGCCAGATAAAATGAAGAGAGAAGAATGACATTTTCAAAGGAATGACTAAAATAACTGACAAACCTAATTCTGTATTCATCAAAAATACCCTTCAAAACTGAAGGCAAAATACAGGCAAATAAATACTGAGATAAATTATCCCCAAAAACTTCAATGAATAAATATTGAAGGAAGTCATTAAGTTAGAAAGGAAAAGACCACAGATGGAAACATAATTAACATTGTAATTACTGGTAAACAATTAAAAACATTCTTCCCTTCCCTGAAATCAAGAATAAGACTAGGCTGCCTGCCACTGTCAGTTCTATTTCACATTGTACCAGAGGTCCTATTCAGTACAAAAGACAAAAGAAAAAAATAAAAGTCATTATTCATAGACAATACATTTAGAAATTAAAAGTAGGAATATTAAATTAAAAGCATGATCTGATCATGGCACTAGTAACAAAGAACCCGCCTGCCAATGTAGGAGACGTAAGAGACATGGGTTTGATCCCTGGGTCAGGAAGATCCCTTGGAGAAGGGAATGGCAACCCACTCCAGTATTCTTGCCTGGAGAATCCTGTGGACAAAGGAGCCTGGCGGGCTATAGTCCATGAAATCACAAAGAGTCAGACATGACTGAAGTGACTGAGCACATACACAAAAGCAGGAAAGAAAATTCTGTAGCATTAGCCGTCAGTTTAAGGTTACATTTGTGCAAGAGCTGAAAGGTTGTGATGGAGGGACTCAAAAGAGGCATAAAGAATATTCCTAGGATGTACTGTATTATGTCTTGATCTATTTGGTGATTACATAGGGGTGTTCACTTGGTGAAAAGTTATTCAACTCTATAGATATTTTGACAAAAACTTGTGTACATGCATGCACATATATATGCGTAAACATGAAAAAAAAGCTACCAGCCTACCACTTCATCATGAGCGGGAGTTTTTTATAGAGGATCCCCTATGAAACCAAGTTAAAAACTCCATAGTTGAGCCACTTTTAATTTTTTAGTTTCTATGCACATGAAAATATTAACAATTTCCTGCATAGCGGAATTAAGAGATGGTTTTTATTATCCATTGTTTATATTTTCTAGATGTTCAGCAATCAAAGAGAATTGCTTATGAAGTGGGAAGTTAAAAATTACTTTTTTGAAGAAAAATTAATTACCAATAAACAGAAAGCAAATACCAACCCACTGTAATATAGATAACAATAGCAATGAGATATCATTGTCCCTGCTGAAGACTAGAATCCACCAAACAGCAACTACAGTGGTAATTTGTGAGGCCAGTGACATGATGTTTCTTAGCTTTTCTCACATCGTGGTGTTAAAAAAATGAAGACTTGTTATTAATGAGAAAGATAAAACTAGATCTGATATCTGGAACTAATCTAATGTTCATAGTTAAATGCCAATTTTATTACAAGCTGGCCAGTTTGTTCTCTATTTGGACATAAACAATCTTGCAAGGGTACTCTGAACCTATGAACCTAACAAGATGAAACAAAGTCATTTCACAATTTTGTCTAATCACAGACAAAATCAAGGTCACTGTACTATCTTCAAAATGTCAAACAATGCCCTCTCTTGGCTAAAATGAGTAATTGCTACTTCTGAACCAATTACAATTTTATCTTCATTACGTTCTTTCTTACTTATAGACAAAATTTATTGAAATGCTGAGTCATAAAATTACCCATGATACATGACAGATTTCAATCAAAAAGAAACCTCTACCTCCTTAGACATTCTCCAAATCACCTCACAATTTCTATATCCTATGAAACCTTTTGCCTAATTCCTTTAATAAGATACTCATGTTTTCCCTTGTTTGCACTGTCACTGAAACAAGTAATAAATTCAATTTCCCTAATTTCAAGTATGTTCATGTGAAATTTTGCTGAAGGGCACTCACACACAAATGGTTCTATTTACTTGACAGTTAATTGACTAACTTTATTGAGCAATACTGAATTTTGGTGAGATTCATGGTTAAATTTCTTTCTATGCCAGGCATTTTGGGTAAAAAAATAACACAATTTTTTTCCTTTAAACTATTAGTAACAAAAAGAGAATTATTTATGTTGATAAAACTCTACTTCTGTATATGACAATTAAATGCAGGCCTGACCTTATAATAAAATTCACTGTAGTCCTGATTTGAAACTTTCAGTGATTCTCAAGTTACTCTTAATCTAGTGGTTAAAAAAAAAATTACCTTTAGCTACCTGGATAACCCAGATAATTTCCAGGAGATGGGGAAGGACAGGGAAGCCTGGTGTGCTGCAGTCCACGGGGTCACAAAGAATCTGACACAACTCAGCAACTGAACAGAAACAATCTGGCTAGCATCAGATAGGTCTTGATTTTTTTAATTCATCCAATCACTCTCCACCTTTGACTGGGGATTCTAATCCACTTATATTAAAAGCAATTATTAATAGGTAAGGACTTACTAATGCCATCTCAATACTTGATTTCTGACTGTTTCATAGTTCCTTTCTTCCTCTCTTGCTATCTTCTTTTGTGAAATAGTAACTTTCTGTAGTGGTATGCTTTGATTCTTTTCTCTTTATCTTTTGTTTATCCACTATAGGTTTTTGTTTTGTGCTTTGAATGAAACATCTTATAGATATGAGTCTATTATTTTACATTAACAACTTAAGATCACATTCAGAAACTTTATACCTTCACTCTCCCCTCCAACATTTTATGTTTACATCTTTTAATATTGTGTATCCATTGACAATTATTATACCTATAGTTATATTTAATACTTTTATCTTGTAACCTTTATAATATAGTGGTTAACATAACACTATATAATTAGAGTTATCTGAATCTGATTATATATTTAAATTTACCAGTGTGTTTTATATTTTCACATGTCCTCATGTTACTAAGCAGTACTCTTTCATTTCAGCTCAAAAACTCCTTTCAGCATTTCTTATAAGGCAGAACTAGTGGTGATGGACTCCCTCGGCTTTCGTTACATTGAGAAAAGACTTTCTGAAGGAAAACTTGCCATGTGAATTATTCTTGGCAGGTTTTTAGTTTTTGTTTTTTTTTTAGCACTTTGAATATGTCAAACTAGTCTCTCCAGGCCTGCAAGTGTCTGCTGAGAAATCCACTGATAGCCTTATGGAAGCAGTCAGTCAGTCAGTTCAGTCTCTCAGTCGTGTGTGACTCTTTGTGACCCCATGGACTGCAGCACATCATGCTTCCCTGTCCATCACGAAAACCCAGAGTTTACTTCAGCTCATGTCCATCGAGTTGGTGATGCCTTCCAACCATCTCATCCTCTGTCGTCCCCTTCTCCTGCCTTCAAATTTTCCCAGCATGAGGGCCTTTTCCAATGAGTCAGTTCTTCGCCTCAGGTGGCCAAAGTATTGGAGTTTCAGCTTCCTCACCAGTCCTTCCAGTGAATATTCAGGACTGATTTCCATTAGGACTTTCTGGTTTGATCTCCTTGCAGTCCAAGGGACTCTCAAGAATCTTCTCCAACATCACAGTTCAAAAGCATCAATTCTTCAGCGTTCAGCTTTACAGTCAGCTGAGCTATATAGTTGGACTTTATAGTCCAACTCTCACATTCATACATGACTACTGGAAAAACCATAGCTTTGACTAGATGGACTTTTGTTGACAAAGTAATGTTTCTGCTTTTTAATATGCTGTCTAGGTTGGTCATAGCTTTTCTTCCAAGGAGCAAGCGTCTTTTAATTTTGTGGCTACAGTCACTATCTGCAGTGATTTTAGAGCCAAAAAGAAATAAAGTCTGTCACTGTTTCCATTGTTTGCCCATCTGTTTGCCATGAAGTAATGTGACTGGATGCCATGATCTTAGTTTTCTGAATGCTGAGTTTTAAGCCAGCCTTATCATTCTCTTTCAGTTTCATCAAGAGGCTCTTTACTTATTTTTTGCTTTCTGCCATAAAGGTGGTGTCATCTTCGTATGTGAGGTTATTGATATTTCTCCCAGCAATCTTGATTCCAGCTTTTGTTTCATCCAGCCCAGCATTTCACATGATGTACTCTTCATATAAGTTAAATAAGCAGGGTGACAATATACAGCCTTGACGTACTCCTTTCCAATTTGGAACCAGTCTGTTGTTCCATGTCCAGTTCTAACTGTTGCTTTTGACCTGCATACAGATTTCTCAGGATGCAGGTAATGTGGTCTGGTATTTCCATGGCTTGGGGAATTTTCCACAGCTTGTTGTGATCTACATAGTCCAAGTCTTTGGTGTAACCAATAAAGCAGAAGTAGATGTTTTTCTGGAACTCTCTTGCTTTTTCTATGACTCAATGGATGTTGGCAATTTGACTTCTGTTTCCTCTGCCTTTTCTAAATCCTTTAAACATCTGGAAGTTCACAGTTCACGTACTGTTGAAGCCTGGCTTGGAGAATTTTGAGCTTCACTTTACTAGCGTGTGAGATGAGTGCAATTGTGGGTAGTTTGAACATTCTTTGGCATTGCCCTTATTTGGGATTGGAATGAAATCTGACATTTTCCACTCCTGTGGCCACTGCTGAGTTTTCCAAATTTGCTTGCATATTGAGTGCAGCACTTTCACAGCATCGTCTTTCAGGATTTGAAATAGCTCAACTGGAATTCCATCACCTCCACTAGCTTTGTTCGTAGTGATGCTTCCTAAGGCTCACTTGACTTCATATTCCAGGATGTCTGGCTCTAGGTCAGTGATCACACCATCATGGTTCTCCGGGTCATGAAGATCATTTTTGTATACTTTGTGTATTCTTGCCACCTCTTCTTAATATCTTCTGCTTCTGTTAGGTCCATACCATTTCTGTCCTTTATTGTGACCCTCTTTGCATGAAATTCTCCCTTGGCATCTTTAATTTTCTTGAAGAGATCTCTAGTCTTTCCCATTCTATTGTTTTCCTCTATTTCTTTGCATTGATCACTGAGGAAGCTTTTCTGTTCTCTCCTTGCTATTCTTTGGGACTCTGAATTCAAATGGGTATATCTTTCCTTTTCTCCTTTGCCTTTAGCTTCCCTTCTTTTGCCAGCTATTCGCAAGGCCTCTTCAGACAACCATTTGCCTTTTCACATTTCTTTTTTGGGGGATGATTTTGATCACTGCCTCCTGTACAATGTCATGAACCCCTGTCCATAGTTCTTCAGGCACTCTGTCTATCATATCTAAACCCTTGAATCTATTTGTCACTTCCACTGTATAATCATAAGGGATTTGATTTAGGTCATACCTGAATGGTCTAGTGGTTTTCCCTACTTTCTTCAATTTAAGTCTGAATTTGGCATAAGGAGTTAATGATCTGAGCCACAGTCAGCTCCCAGTTTTGTTTTTGCTGACTGTATAGAGCTTTTCCATCGTTGGCTGCAAAGAATATAATCAATCTGATTTTAAGCCTTGTGGAGGCTCTCGTTTGTGTGTGTGTGTGTGTGTGTGTGTGTGTGTGTGTTTGTATTGCTTCTTTTAAAATTCTATTTTTGTCTTTGATTTAGACAGTTTTACTATGATGTGCCTTAGAGGAGACTGCTTTGAGTTGAAGCTGTTCGTGGATCTATCAGTTTCATGAACTTAGATATCTAAGTCTTTCACCAGATTTGGGAAGTTCTCAGCGATTATTTCTTTAAGCATCTTTTCTGGCCTTTCTTTTTCTCTTTTCATCTTCCAGGTCTCCAATAATGCATAGACTATTTCATTTAATGGTATCCCATATTTCATACAGGTTTTCTTAACCAGCTTTCACTTTTTTGTTTTTCTGCTTGTTCTCCTATGATTGGATAATCTCCAAGGACCTGTCTTCTACTTCACAGAATTTTTCTACTACTTGATTGCATCTGTTGTTTGTGCTTTCTATTGTATTTTTTATAAAGTACTTATTTATTTGTTTTATTATTTATTTTTGGCTGTATTGAATCTTCAGTGTCATGCACAGGCTTTTCTCTTTTTATTTATTTATTTATTATTTATTTATTTTTTTACTTTACAATATTGTATTGGTTTTGCCATACATTGACATAAATCTGCCATGGGTGTACATGTGTCCCCCATCCAGAACCCCCCTCTCATCTTCCTCCCCATCCTATCCCATCTCTCTGGGTCATCCCAGTGCACCAGCCCCTAGCACCCTGTATCATGCATTGAACCTGGACTGGTGATTAATTTCACATATGATAATTTACATGCTTCTAGTTGCAATCAGCAGGGGCTACTCTAGTTTTGGCTCATGGGTTTCTTTTTTGGTGACATCTCTTGTTGCACAGCACTGGCTTTCAACACATGGGCTTCAGTAGTTGTGTGCTGACTCTAGAGCACACAAGCTTTAGTAGTTGAGGTCCATGTGCTCATAGTTGCAGTTTTCAGGCTCTAAAACTTGATCTCAAGAGTTGTGGCATGTGGGCTTAGTTTCCCTGTGGATTGTGGAATCTTCCCAGACCAGGGACTGAACCCATGACCCCTGCAGTGGCAGGCAGATTCTTAATCACTGGACAGCCACAGAAGTCTTCTATTGTATTTTTTTAATTTCGTTAGCTGTATTCTTTAATTCCACAATTTCTGTTTGGTTGTTTTTCATGATTTCCATCTCTTGTTCAGCTTCTCATTTTGTTAATATATTGCTTTCTTGATTTTACCAAAAGGTTTCCTGTGGTGTTTCATAGCTCACTGGGTTTCCTTGAAACAACAATTTTGAATTATTTTGGTGCAAATACCAAATCTTCATTTTCTCGGAGTCAATTAATAGAAAATTACTATGTAACTTTGGTGATGTCATATTTCTTTGATTTTTCATGTTCCTTGAAGACTTTCACTGCTTTTTATTACATGTAAAGAAGCAGTCACCACCTTTAGTCTTTACTGAAAGGCTTTGTGAAAGAAATGCCTTCCATCAGCCCTATTAGACTACTGAGGCTTTCTCCCATCTTTTTAATGGATTCTCTTGCTCCTATTTCTTTTTCCTTCTTTGAAGAAGTTCTTAAGATTGCATGCCTTCTCTCAATTCTTCAAGGCCATCCTGGGTGCTGACGTTTTTCATTTTGCCACCCGCTAAATGCTCAATCAAATTTGTGTGTGGTTTCTCTTAATTCTGCAGAATCAGGCCAGCTTTCTACACATGCTCATTAGTCATCAGTAAAGGCTCTCTCATTTCTGTTGGCAGCACATATGGGGAACTTACCATGAGGTGGTGGAATATGTGAGTAAGGCACATGGTATATTGAGGGTTCCTGTGGGTCACTTGGGGGAATCTGTAGGCAAAGAAGTCCTTTGTGGCTTGTGGGCAGGCTTCCTTATAAAGTCCTTTACACAGCTAGTAGGATTAGCATTCCTTTGACGCCCATCAAGAGCCTGTTCTACTGTTCTCCTAGCTGTGCCCTGTAGCACACCTGGATTTTTCTGGATAGTGTGAGAAAAAAGTTGGTCTCTTTGGCATTGTCCCACTCAGCTGGGAAAGCCAGGCACTCACTCTCTTACTTTCCCCTGCAAGTAAAACCTCATGTCAAGGAGGTCTCTCTTGGCACTGAGCTGTGTCACTATGGGTGAGGGGTGACACAGGTAAAGTGAAATAGTTCCTCTTATTCTCTTCAGTTTGCATCGAATCTTGGATCTTTTTCTTACCCCAAAGGTGTGCTGGAATTTCTTTGCTAGACTCCTGGACTTCTACAAATGCTCTCTTATCCATGGGATATTGTTTAACTGGATGTTCTTTGACTTAAAATGCTAGAAAACTCATATTCTGCCATGAAAATGTCAATCTCTCATTAACAGTCAAATCTTTAAAATCAATCTCCTATAGAATATTTAGTTCATGTCTCTAAAATGTTACCATTTTAATAAGAAAATAATAAGTTTATTTGACTTTTCCAAAGCAAAAATGCTTATCTCCCACTTTTAAAATCTATTATTCATGGAAAAATATATACAGCAATCATGGCAAATAGCAAATATTACATAGGAAATAACTCAAGAGAAATATGTTAATAATGTATGATATTAGAGTGACATATAGTATTTAATAAATATATTATTTTTACAAAATTTATTCAGCTAATCAGAAATACTAAGTTTGATATTGAATTTTATGCATTGAAATAATCATAAATACTGAATCTGTGGACCTTGTTCTATTATTAGAATATCAGAGGCTGTAAATCATTAAGTTTTAAATTATATCCCTTACCGAATTTGGGAAAATATTAATGGTAAACTATATAGATATTAAATATTACATCATAAAATTGAAGTTAAACTCTATTTAGGAACTTTGAAATGTATAAATAAGAATAAAAATGATTTATTTTGTGAATTCCAAATATGCCTTATCTACATTTGTATAAATTGTGTGTGCAAGCTAATAAGATTCCAAATTTCTCTCTTTTTTTTAACTCACATTCTGATTTCAAATCTATTTATTACAGATCTCCATTTGTAACAGATCTGATCTGGTCATTTTTTTCTCTTTCAATTATATTTGTCTTTCCTAATTCATTTGTGTATTTTCACATGAAGATGTTATTTTCCCTGCAGGGAGAAAATGAGATTGTTCATCATACATCACTTTTTAAAATTCTGTTTGTAATTACACACGCATTTTTAACAATAGATCACTCAACTACCCATTAAAATTAATGTTTTTGAAATAATGTTATATAATAAAATATATTTGCATTATATCAGATTCATATTATAAATGTATTAAAAAGCTAGAAGAATTAATTTAACTATGCATACTTGTAATTTAAACAATTGAAAATATCTTCATATCATAATGAAATGAATTGTCTGTCACTTAATTTGCTTTAAAATGACAAAATTTTGTAAGTCATTTGGAAAGTCATATACTGGATGGATAAGTAACAAAATTTGAAATATTTTCCCCTTCAGGAGACTCTAGTAACCCAATAGATTATAACAATGACAACTCCATCAAATTTCAATTTACTGTTGCACAACACAATGAGTCCTCAAAAAATAAAAAATAAAAAATAAAATTACCAATTGCTTACATTATTATCTCATGTAAAATTTTGGACAATATTACTCAGACTCAGATGGAAAAGTAGATGTTCTCAATTTTGGCTGATACATTAAATCATCAAGACAATTAAAACTTCTGATTCCTGGGTTCTTTTTTTCAGGAATTGGATGTAAAAGCTCTGGAGTGGTGCCTGGGCAAGGGTATATTTTTATAATAACACCATAAGTATAAAACATAGGCAGAGTCGAGCAGCATTACCTTAAGAGTCAGCCATGTGTTTACTTTTAACATATTTTAGTAACATTAGAAGTTATTACATATACTATTGTTAGACATCTCCCCACACAGAATATTACTGTAGCTATGATATCAGTTCAGCATTTCAAATTCAGCAGAAACAAAGAGCTCAATTCTGTCAGAAGTAACTCAAAATGAAGATAAATACTTTTCAAAAAAGTTGAAAAATCACACCATGTTAAAAGTGCATTTCTTTCTAAGGGCACAAATGCTTATTTCTACCAATGAAATACTCCACAGAATGATCTGAAAAGCATTATCTTTAAGTCAGACCAGTATACAAACACTGTTGCTCAATACTGGGTCAACTGCTTGCTTTTCCTAGTCCTTGATTTCTTACTTTATAAATTAGAAAAATGCCCTATACTCATCTTGAAAATTAATTTAAGCTAACAATTAAATAATTCAGTAGGTACATTGTGAATACTAGTTCTCTCCTCGAGTGTTATAATTTTTCCGTTCATTAGAAAAATATACCACTACAAGTCAAACTGCTTAATTCTTGAATAAAATATATATGAATCTTCTAAAAAGAATTTTCTGAAGTCCATGTAGTAATTACACACTAATTAGTTAATTAATTAAAACTAATTAAACCAAAGAACTAAGGATTGACTATCAAAGTTTTAAATGGAGTTGTTTTAAAAGCAGACTCACTCATAAGTTTTGTAATACCAACCTAAGTCTATCCATAATATGATTTTTATCAAAATTTAATTAGCTGTCAAGATTTCATGAATATAGTAGTTATATAAAGTAAATCACATCTTTAGTTTTTTAGGACTATATGGTAGAAAATATTCCTTTTGGCTTATTACTTAAATATACTTAATTTTTTTTTTTACTGTGATCACATATTACTTTCTCCATTATATGCACATTTACATTCTTCTTGCACATTTACATTCTTCTTACTGTGCTATTTATTTTCAGTCTTAGAGTTTCTGTATATGGTCAATATGCTCATATTTCCCTAGCAAATCTATATGGTCATAATTTCTAACTAAGTATTTTAATAAAAGGACATAGGATCTATTAATTTTATGGAGATCCAGAAAGGCTAGATACAAAAATCCAAAAAGGTCATAAGTCTTATAAATTGGTTCCCTTTGACAGACTCAGAGTCAGGGCTGAGTGAATGGAATATGGCCTCCTATGAAACAGAGAATGCTTCAGACAGCTCCCTTTACACAGGGCTATGCTGAGGCCTTAGAGAAGGAAATGGCAACCCACTCCAGGATTCTTGCCTGGAGAATCCCAGGGACAGCGGAGCCTGCTGGCTGCCGTCTATGCGGTTGCACAGAGTCGGACAGGACTAAAGCCACTTAGCAGCAGCAGCATGCTGAGGCCTAGCATGTGCAGTATAAAGAATAGAAAGCCTCTGTTCCTGATAATCTCTTGTTGCTAACTATACTCATTGCTTTAAGTCTACAAGTTCTAGACTTTTTGAATATCATCATCTTTCTACTTCTGTTGTTTTACAACTGTAGTTCTCTCTCATCAGGAATGACCTTTCATTTTCTTTTCCCCTAATTAAACTACTCTTTATTCCTTAAAGGCATCCCACTGCCTCTTCTGGGATATCACTCCTACAATCTGCCTGCTGACTGGTTGGAACTCCTCACTTGTTCTTGTGATAGCATAGCAACCTTATTCCAATGGAGCACTTCTCAGAGTCTACAGAGATTATTTACCTCTGGGTAGGTAAGGTTCATGTGTCTTACATAGGTCTTAATGGTATTTGAACCAATAATTAACAGAAAGAGCATTTCATATAAACGTCCAAATATCTAGCATCTCAGAAAAAACAGATATATCCAATAACAATGGAGTGACATGACAATAATTTTTCAGAACTGAGTAAGTGTTACCTTTCAGAAGGGGAGTAACTAGATGCTCTCTAGTTCTTAAAAGTGTACACTGCCTAGTTTTCTTCCAATCTGTAAATTTCTTTAAGTTTCCTTAACAGTGTGGCCCTATAAGCTCTTATTTTAGCTTTGTTAAAACTGACTCTTTCTCTGACTTGTTCATTATTAGATGAAAAAGCAAGTTATTTAGCAAGTCACTCAGTCTTCTTGTTACTTCTTTTGCTGATTATCAATACAGGAATAAGAGCACTATTGTTCTATAATTCATAATAAGGTAATTTTTTAAGATCAAACATGCTGATATATGTAAAATACTGTATAACTTTAATTTTACTATAGTTAGTAGAGATAAAATAATACCTCTTTTAAATACCATATTGGTATTTTCTAGCTAAATGTTAAAATGTGCACTTACAATTACCAAGATAACAATTCATACTCAATAACATCATTGAATTTGATAATTCAATTGTACTGAAGAGATAGCATAACTATAAAATAACGAAAACAATTAATCAGCAATAATAAAAATGATAAATCAAACTAAGATAAATCAACATTACATACAAGGAGTATTAGGGGGAAGAGTGAACAAAAGTCATTCCTTACCTAGTAATAGTTTAAACAGATATTGTTTATGTGAAATGATAAAAAAATCTTAAGAAGATAACATTGTTGTGGCTTTGGTGACCATAGACTTCATGATTTAGAAAATAATAATTTAAAATAAAGAAGGTAAACTATGCCCATACTTTATTTAATAAAGGCTGGGATTCAAAACTAAATACAATCAAAATAAAGATTACCATTCAACTCAAATTATATCTAATGTGGGAAAAAATTCATCAAAATGGTAATACTTATGCTAACTTAAAATCATTAGCAATAATACACTAATCATAAGGAAAATTTACACTTACAATTTATACAAAAAATATTATTGTGACTTCATGAAAAGCAAAATCTATAAAAAAATCTAAATGTTGAAAATCTCTTGCTCACTTCATAAAATCATTATTCTGTGACATAAAGTATCTGGAACATGCAGAACATTCTTATAGATGTTTAGTATATAAAAGAATATACCAGTTAGCTTTAAACGTGTTATAGAGTGAAACAAACATTGAAAACTCTGAAAACATTTAGTTTAGTTACTTTTTATCACTTAAAAGGTACCTTGAACAGTAAGAAAACACAACATATGCCACTAATAACTACTTCATATGTGTTTTTTCATTTTAGCATTTTAAACTTTTTGGAAGTAATCAGATTCTTGTCTTCAAAATATATTCATGAAAATGAAATCTTCTTATAGAGTTATTATTTCTGACAAACACACTACTGTACCACACTGAAAGTGCAAAGATGAAAATTCATGACTCTATCTCACAAGACACGGTGAGTTTGTCTGTTCTCCTCTCAGCATGGATCACCCAAAATGAGGCAGTATCTCTTCCCTCTGATCTATCTGATGATAAAAATTATCTAGCATTTTTAGGACACAACTTTTATGTTGGAAAATATGTTAGCATCACAGTGGCACTGTTCAATAGAAACAGAACTCCAATATGCTCTTATGGTTCATAATTTAGTTTCTGAATATAATTGAAATTGCCCTAAATCCATTGTAACTCAGGCTAAGTTTACAATTGCCCCTTATTTGTTTTTGCTTGCTTGCTTTTTATTGGAGAAGTTTGCCAAGTTTTCAAGGAAGAAGAAGCATTCAGATACTTGGAAACTTTAGATTTGGAACAGTCCACCAAACCGTCTATGAAAGGATGTAACCAGTTTCCCTTTTCTATAATTAAAACACATTGCCTGGAATAAACCTTACCATTGCTAGGGAGAAATGCCTTCCTCATCCAATATGTAATCACCACAGTCTCCCTAGTATTTCTCTCCCACAGATTTTCAAACCCAGCATTGTATGAAAATTATGTCGTGAAATATTTTTTTCTGAAGTTGGAACACCTGAAAATAACAACAACAAAATGGGCTACTAATACATACTTGGTTCCAAATTGGGAAAGGAGTCCCTCAAGAGCGTATATTGTCACCGTGTTTATTAACTTATATGCAGGGTACATCATGCAAAATGCCAGGCTGAATGAAGCACAAACTAGAATAAAGACTGCCAGAAGAAATATCAATAACCTCAGATATGCAAGTGACAACACCTTTATGGCAGAAAGCGAAGAAGAACTAAAGAGCCTCTTGATGAAAGTGAAAGAGGAGACTGAAAAAGTTGGCTTAAAACTCAACATTCAGACAACTAAGATCATGGTCCCATCACTTCATGGCAAATAGATGGGGAAATAATGGAAACAGTGAGAGACTTTACTTTGGGGGGATCTCCAAAATCACTGCAGATGGTGACTGCAGCCATGAAATGAAAAGATGCTTGCTCCTTGGAAGAAAAGCTATGACCAACCTAGACAGCATATTAAAAGCAGAGACATTACTTTGCCGACAAAGGTCCATCTAGTCAAAGCTATGGTTTTTCCAGTAGTCATGTATAGATGTGAGATTTGGACCATAAAGAAAGCTGACCACTGAAGAGTTGATGCTTTTGAAGTGTGGTGTTGGAGAAGATTCTTGAGACTCCCTTGGACTGCAAGGAGATCAAACCAGTCAATCCTAAAGGAAATTAGTCCTGAATATTCATTGGAAGGACTGATGCTAAAGCTGAAGTTCCGATTGTCTGGCCACCTGATGCAAAGAACTGACTCATTAGAAAAGACCCTGATTCTGGGAAAGATTGAAGGCAGGAGGAGAAGGGGGTGACAGTGGATGAGATGGTTGGATGTCATCACAGACTCAATGGACATAAGTTTGAGCAAGTTCTGGGAGTTGGTGATAGGGAAGCCTGGAGTGCTGCAGTCTATGGGGTCACAAAGAGTCGGACACGACTGAGCAGCTGAACTGAATACATACACAAATACATGAATGTTTATGATAAGAGCCTTATCTGTTAAAATCTCCAATTGTGGTCGTGTGGGTTGGTTTATGATTTGGAAGAATCTGGTATAGGAAGAGAGAGAGAGAGAGAGAATGAGTTCCAGTTGAAGTGTATGCTTGGAAAGCCATTGAAAACATGTACCTGAAAATCAAGACCGAGTCCAAACCTAGAGATAAATATTTGAGAATTACCTTTATGAAGCTATAGGAGTTTTCCTTTTTTTTCCCCCAGTATGGCATATCATCAAGTCTTCATGATTTGGGCCATGCCTGTTTCTCTCTCTGTTCCCCTACTGCAGTTTATCCTTTGAACATACTGAACAACTTGTGATATCCCAAATGTGTCATGTTTCTTTGACATATTACCTGGAATGAACTCCATATTTTCCTCCCTTACCATAAATCCTAGAAAACTTCTATATCTCACTTAAGACCCTTTCGGAAAGTTTATCTTTGTAAGATTTTTCATGACCTCTGAAATGAAAATGGCTCATTCTATTCATTGTTTCCTCAGTGTTTATCCCATTAATTGCAGTTATGTGTTTAATTACCTGACAGCTGTTAGGCTCCTCTAGGGAAAGGTATATATTATTTGTCTAAAGCATACGTACATTTTCAACACATTTGCTAAATAAACTGATTTGTTAATAATTAACAATTTAACAGACTTCCTGCTAATTCACTATAGCATATTTGTTTCTGTAAGAATTCTCCTCCTGAACTGGGTACAAGTAATTCTGTCTTTATCTGAACTGTCTTTATCTAAACTTGCTTTCATCAAAGTCAAATTTTAAATCAGTGATAGAGAAATTGCAGAGTAATTCATGTAACAACTCAGCTATAGTGCTTATAACCTCAAATTTTCCCCTCAGTATCCATCAAAGCTAATGTGACACAGCAACAAGCAGGAGAGGATGCTTTCATAAATGTATATGAGCTATTATTTCTAAACTTTTTTTGCTGACGTCAATGTAATCCTTCATTTAATTGATTAATATTAATGTAGGTTTGACATTTACTTAGTATCTATTATATGTTACGCACTGTGCTACTTGTCCTTGATCCCTATCTGGTGATTCCTAGGGGACATGATAAGAAATTAAAATCTCACTATGTATTAACAATAGCAAACAATGAAAAAATTCTAGAATACACTGATAATAAATATCATTCTATAGCTGTAAACATACATATTAGTAGAGTTTATGGATTATGTTTAGACTTAATATAACATTACTGACTTTGAAATTTTTATCATATTTTAAATTATGCTCATACTGGCACTAGATTTGTTTGTTTTTTCCATTTACAGTAAAATAAACAAAAAAAGTACAGAAAAGGAGCCCATTGTGAGAAAATCTCTCTTTGCTCTTAAATATGATCTGCTTAGAGTCAAATGTTTAATACATGGGAAACTGAAAAATATAAATGTGACTGAAAGTTCAACTCATATGTTATATACACTTGGAAAATGTCAAGCATGTTTAAAGTTAGATTTGTTTGAAAAAACAGTAATCAAACAATATAGATGTGTTACTCCAAAGGAAGTTAACTGAATGAACGTAGAGAATTTAATAAGTGCTTTTGTTGCAAATATTTTTCTGGAATACTTTTTCCAATGCTTTTGTCATTTCACCTTGATTTGATTTTGTAGACTGAGAACTTGAATGGTTCACATGACTCTCCAATCCCAGATTAGGCACCAGGGTAGAGACAGAGACAGCTGCGGGAAAGCTCCTATGGGTTGCCTTAAGGAGGCAGCAGAACTCTTAACATTTAAAGAGCCTGGCACCATCATGTGGATTTTTTATGGCTCAAATAAAACATTTCAAAACTCTTATTGATTCCCCATCCTCTCTCAAAAAATTTAATTATTCTGAGGCACTTTCTGACAGATTAAAGGAACATCAATGGTGACAGGATGGTTTTCTAGAGCCTTTTGTGGACTCAGCTTGTTCCAAGAGAGGAAATGTGATATATATTTAACTAGAGTTCTTTAGATTTCAATTTTAAACACAGTCCAACCTCTTCACAGTAAAGCAAGATGGATATCATTCACCTCCCACAACTCTAAATCACCTATTTGATAGAGATGCCATTTAACATCTTACAATGCACAGGCCCCCATTCCTCTCCACCCCACCACACACACATAAACACACACACATACACACACACAATAAAGAATTATCTGATCCAAAATATCAAAAGTGCAAAACTGAGAAAGCTGCTACACAGGAACTGTAATTTGAGTGATAATGGATTTCCATTGCAAAACTACGGAGGCCTGAAAGAAGTGATACAATATTTGAAAACTGCTAAAAATAAAAGGAGCTTTTGATGTAATATTCTACATTCAGTGAAATTGAATTTCATGAATGAAATGACAAAAAGATATTCTCTGAGAAAATAAAGCTAAGGGAACATTTCTGCCAGCAGATCTGCTCTCAGTTGGTAAAGAAAGGTTTGCAAGACTTCCCTGTTGGTCCAGTGGTTAAGGATTTCTGTGCCATACAGGGGCATGAGTTCAATCCTGGTCTGGGAAGATTCCACATGCCACTGGGCAACTAAATTGATGTGCCACAACTACAGAGTCCACACACATAGCTACTGAAGCCCATCTGCCCTAGAGCCTGTGCTCTGCCACAAGAGAAGCCACTGAAATGAGAAGTCCGAGCACCGCAAATAGAAAAAAACCTGCATGCAGCAATGAAGACCCAGAAAAGCCAAAATACATACATACATACGTTTGTTTTTGTTCAGTCATTAAGCCAGATCCTATTTTGCAAGCCCACGGACTGCAGCATGCCAGGCTCCCCTGTACTTCACTGTCTCCCAGAGTTTGCTCAAATTCATGTCCATTGAGTCAGTGATACTTTCTAATCATCTCATCCTCTGCTCTCCCTTCTCCTTTGCCTTCAATCTTTGCCAGAATCAGTCTTTTCCAATGAGTCAGTTCGTCCCATCAGGTGGCAAAGTACTGGAGCTTCAGATTTAGCAATAGTCCTTCCAATGGGTACTCAGGGTAGATTTCTTTTAGGATTGACTGGTTTGAACTCCTTGCAGTCCAAGGGACTCTCAAGAGTCTTCTTCAACACCACAGTTCAAAAGCATCAATTCTTCGGTGCTCAGCTTTCTTTATGGTTCAACCCTTACATCCATACATAACTACTGCAAAAACCATAGCTTTAACTGTATGGGTTTTTGTCAGAAAAGTGATGTATCTGCTTTTTAATATGCTGTCTAATTTTGTCATAGCTTTTCTTCAAAGAGTAAGCATCTTTTAATTTCATGGCTACAGTCACAATCCACTTTTTCCCCTTCTATTTGCCATGACGTGATGGGACTGGATGCCATGATCTTAGCTTTTATGATGCTGAGTTTTATACCAGCATTTTTACTCTCCTCTTTCACCTTCATCAAGAGGCTCTTTAGTTCCTCTTCACTTTCTGCCATTAGAGTGGTATCATCTGCATATCTGAAGTTGTTGATATTTCTCCCAGAGGTCTTGATTCTAGCTTGTGAGTTATCCAGCATTTCACATGATGTACACTGTATGTAAGTTAGATAAGCAAGGTGACAATATACAGCCTTGTCATACTCTTTTCCCCATTTTGAACCATGTCCTGTTCTAAATGTTTCTTCTTGACCTGCATACAGGTTTCTCAGAAGACAGGTAAGGTGATCTGGTATTCTCACCCCTTTAATAATTTTTCCAGAGTTTCTTGTGATCTCCACAAAGACTTTAGTGTAGTCAATGAAGCAGAAGTAGATGTTTTTCTGGAGTTCCCTTGCTTTTTCTATGATCAATGGATGTTGGCAATTTGATCTCTGGTTTCTGTCTCTTTTAAACCCAGCTTGAACATCTGGAAGTTCTCAATTCACAAATTGCTGAAGGCTAGCTTGAAGGATTTGAGCATAACTTTAATGGCATGTGAAATGAGGGCAATTGTACTGTAGTTTGAACATTTTTTTGGCATTGCCCTTATTTGGGATTGGAATGAAAACTGATATTTTCCTGTTATGTGGCCACTGTTGAGTTTTCCAAATTTGCTGGCATATTGAGTGCAGCACTTTAACAGCATCATCTTTTAGGATTTGAAATAGCTCAGGCTGGAATTCCATCACTTCCACTAGCTTTGTTGTAGTAATGCTTCCTAAGGTCCACTTGACTTCACACTCCAGAAAGTCCAGCTCTAGGTAAGTGACCACACCACTGTGGTTATCCTGGTCATTAAGACTTTCCTTGTATAGTTCTTCTGTGTGTTCTTGCCACTTCTTCTTATTCGCTTCTGCATCTGAAAGGTCCTTACCTTTCCTTTATTGTGCCCATCATTACATGGAATAGTTCCTTATGTCTCTAATTTCCTTGAAGAGATCTCTAGTCTTTATCATACCCCCCCAAAAAAAATTTTAAAAGAAAGTTTTACATAAAAATGGAAATGGCTTCAGAAAGAAACTTGAAAATTAAGAACAAATGAAAAACCCAATGATATGTTTGGGTAAATAAAATGGGTTGATCTTCTTTTGAATTCTTTAAAAATATATTTGGGTGCTAAATGTGTAATGTATAATATGGCCTGAAAGGATTTTCAGTGTTTGTAGATGTAATATGTAACAAACTTTGAGGTAATCAGGAAAGGGTAGAGACCTGTATGGTGGCTCAGACAAATTAAAATAGAATGTTTAAAATTGTCCAAATATCTCAAAGGAGTAAAGAGAAGAGAGGAAAAGAGAAACAAAAATAAGAGGAAACAAATAAAATTATAAAACTAAATTAACTCTTGTCAATAATTATATTAAATGTAAATAATTTAAACACATCAATTTTAAAAATGGATTGGATAAAAAAATGATCTTTTGTCAAGTGCTCACATTTGTTGAGTGCAAAAAGTGTGTAATCTGTGAGCAGATCAATTGGCTGTGTTGCGTAAGTTCAAAGAACATAAGAAAATACACCTATAGAAAATGAAACCATCAATTCTGACTTAATTGGACAGAATTAAAAAAAAATTATCACCAAAACCAACTCAGGATTCTGTCTAAATCTTGAGATGGCAAAAGTATTCTTAAATCTCTTAACACTATTAAGAGTTATTTATTGGGAGGCAGTCCTAAGATGGTGGAGAAATAGGATGGGGAGACCACTTTCTCCCCCACAAATTCATCGGAAAATCATTTGAACACTGAGCAAATTCCACAAAACAACTTCTGAATGCTGGCAGAGGACACCAGGCCCCCAGAAAGCCAGCCCATTGTCTTTGAAAGGAGGTAGGACAAGTTATAAAAGATAAAAAGAGAGACAAAAGGGTTTGGGATGGAGACCCATCCCAGGGAGGGAGTCGTGAAGGAGGAGAAGTTTCCAAACACCAGGAAACCCTCTCACCGGCGGGTCTGTGGGGAGTTTTGGAATCTCAGAGACCAACATAACCAGGAGGAAAAAATAAATAAAACCCACAGATTACGCGCCTAACCACAACTCCCAGTGGAGAAGTAGCCCAGATGCTTGTGTTCCCCACCAGCGAGCAAGAGCTGAACAGGGAGGTGCGGGCTTCATTGCTTAGCATAAGGACTGGGGCTGAATGCCCTGAGGACAATCTGAGGGAGCTACCGTGAGATAGCAACCAATACTGTGGGATAGACAGAAAGAAAAAAAAAGAAAGAGAGAGAACTTTCCCATGAAAAGCTCTAACCTAAGGCACTGCCTGGCCTGCTCACAGAACAGAGGACTGAGCGAATACCAGAGGAGAGCTAGCCAGCCGCAGACCGGCCCATCCCCCACTGGAGGCAGAGAGGCAGGCGGGAGACAGCCAGAGCTGGAGAGGGGCAATCTCGGCCCCATAGATGGCATCCTCTACCAAACTGTGAGCAGGCTCCCAGTTGCTAACCAAGTCTTCCTGGGGTCATGGATGATTGACATCCACCAGGAGTATCACAGCCAGAGATCAGCTCCACAGAGGAAACACATGGCACACCTGAGACGGCGCTCCCACTGTGCACCCAGGAAACTGAGCGGCTAGGATGGGGGAGGTAATAAGATGCACCGCCCCACCAGGGGAGAGTGTGCTTGCCAATCAACTGGTCGCCTGAGCTGCTCAGACCTGGGAAGGGCACAAAACGCAGTTCCAATGGAGTCGGTGCCTTTGTGGAGTACCCAAGAACCTGAACCTGAGTGGCTTAGACCTGGGAAGTGCACGCAACCCAGGGCCCATTTTAGAAAGCTCCCCTGCAGAACAACCTGGAGCTTGAGCAGTGTAGACCCAAAAGCACACAAGCCATGAGTGGGGGCAAATCCAGTGTGGCCCAGACACTGCAAGCACTCCCCACACATGCCAGTTATATTTGTTTGCAGTGTTTCTCCCTCCCCACAGCACAACTGAATATGTGAGCCTAAATAAGTGACCACCTCCGCACCCTTGTGTCAGGGCGGAAATTTGACACTGAAAAGACTTGCAAACAGAAGAAGCCAAAATAAACAGAGGGAACTGCTTTGGAAGTGACAGATGCAACAGATTAAAACTCTGTACGTAGTACTGACTACAATGGAAGGGACCTATACACCTCGAGAAGAACTATAAGCTGGAACAAGGAACTATCTGAAACTGAACTGATCCCACAATGCCCGTCACAGCTCCAGAGAAATTCCTAGATATATTTTACTATTATCATTTTTTAAATCTTTTTAATTTTTAAGTACTTTATTATTCCTTTAAATTTCATTTTTATAACCTACCATTACCTTGCAAAAAAAAGATCCCATTTTTAAAAAAATTTCATATATATTTTTTATAATTTTTGTGATTTTGTTTTGTTTTGTTTTAATATTGTATTTTTGAGAGTCTATACTCTAGATATTTAATCTTTGCTTTTTGGTATTTGTTATCAATTTTGTACCTTTAAGAATCCAATCTTCAGTACCCATTTTTACTTAGGACTGTGATTACTTGCTTGATTGCCCTCTCTCCCTCTTGACTCTCCTTTTTCTCCTCCAGGTCACCTCTATCTCCTGCCTCCCCCTTCTCTTCTCTACTCAACGCTGTGAATCTCTTTGGGTATTCAGGGCTGTGGAGAACACTTAGGGAACTGATTACTGGCTAGATCTCTCTCTTTTGACTCCCCCGCTTCTCCTCCTGGTCACCTCTATCTCCTTCCTCCCTCTTCTCTTCTCTATGTAACTCTGTGAACCTCTCTGGGTGTCCCAGGCTGTGGAGAGCACACAGGGAATTGATTATTGGCTAGATTGCTCCCCTTTGATTGCTCCTCTTCTCCTCCTGGTAACCTCTATCTCCTTCCTCCCTCTTCTCTTCTCCATGTAACTCTGCAAACCTCTCTGGGTGTCCCTCATTGTGCAGAATCTTTTCTCCATTAACCTAGATGTTTTATCATCAGTGCAGTATGGATGGAGAAGTCTTGAGGCTACTGTAAGAATAAGACTGAAAACCAGAGGCAGGAGGCTCAAATCCAAAACTTGAGAACAGAAAACTCTGACTGCAGGGAACATTAATCAACAAGAGCTCATCCAAAAGCCTCCATACCTACACTGAAACCAAGCTCCACCCAAGAGCCAACAAGTCCCAGAGCAAGACATATCACGCTAATTCTCCAGCAATGAAGGAATATATCCCTGAGCATTAATATACAAGCTGCCCAAAGTCACATCAAACCCATAGACACCTCAAAACTCACTACTGGACACTTCATTGCACTCCAGAGAGAAGAGATCCAGTTCCACCCAGCAGAACACTGACACAAGCTTCCCTAACCCAGAAACCTTGACAAACCACTCGTGACAAACCACTCGCCCAAAACCATCCAAAGGGAGGAACTTCCACAATAAAGAGGAACCAGAAACTTCCAGCATACAGGAAGGCCACCCCAAACACAGCAATCTAAACAAGATGAAAAGGCAGAGAAATATTCAGTAGGTAAAGGAATATGATAAATGCCCACCAAACCAAATAAAAGAGGAGGAGATAGGGAGTCTACTTGAAAAAGAATTCAAAATAATGATAGTAAAAATGATTCAAAATTTTGAAAATAAAATGGAGTAACAGATAAGTCTGGAACAAGAATTGAGAAGATGATAGAAGTGTTTAACAAGGACCTAGAAGAAATAAAAAAGAGTCAATCAATAATGAATAATGCAATAAAGTGAAGTGACGTGAAGTTGCTCAGTCGTGTCTGACTCTGCAACCCCATGGAATGTAGCCCACCAGGCTTCTCCGTCCATGGGATTTTCCAGGCAAGAGTACTGGAGTGGGTTGCCACTTCCTTCTCCAGGGGATCTTCCCAACCCAAGGATCGAACCTAGGTCTCCCGTGTTGCAGGCAGATGCTTTACCCTCTGAGGCACCAGGGAATCTAACTGAGATCAAAAACACTCTAGAGGGAACCAAAATAGAATAACTGAGGCAGAAGATAAGATAAGTGAGGTGGCAGATAGAATGGTGTAAATAAATGAAGCAGAGAGGAAAAAAGAAAAAAGAATTAAAAGAAATGAGGACAACCTCAGAGAACTCTGGGACAATGTCAAATGCCCCACAGTTGACTTATAAGAGTTGTAGAAGAAGAGGACAAAAAGAAAGGCCATGATAAAATACTTGAGGAGATAATAGTTGAAAACTTCCTTAAAATGGGGAAGGAAATAACCACTCAAGTCCAAGAAACCCAGAGAGTCCCAAATAGGATAAATCCAAGGTGAAACACCCCAAGAAACATATTAATCAAACTAACGAAGATCAAACACAAAGAGAAATATTAAAAGGAGCAAGGGAAAAACAACAAATAACACACAGGAGATTCTCATAAGGATAACAGCTGATCTTTCAATAGAAACTCTTAAGGCCAGAAGGAAATGGCAGGACATACTTAAAGTCATGAAAGAGAAAAACCTACAACCCAGGTTACTGTACCCAGCAAGGATCTCATTCAAATATGAAGGAGAATTTAAAAGCTGTATAGACAAGCAAAAGCTCAGAGAATTCAACACCACCAAACTAGCTCTTCAACAAATGCTAAAGGATCTTCTCTAGACAGGAAACACAGGAAAGGTTTATAAACTCGAACCCAAAACAACAAAGTAAATGGCAATGGGATCATCCTTATCAGTAATTACCCTAAATGTAAATGGGTTGAATGCCCCAGCCAAAAGACAAAGACTGGCTGAATGGATACAAAAACAAGACCCCTATATATGCTGTCTGCAAGAGACCCACCTCAAAACAAGGGACACATACAGGCTGAAAGTGAAGGGCTGGAAAAATATATTTCACACAAATGGAGACCAAAAGAAAGCAGAAGTAGCAAAACTCATATCAGATAAAATAGACTGAAATAAAGGCCATGAAAAGAGACAAAGAAGGACATTACATAATGATTAAAGGGTAAATCCACAAAGAAGATATAACAATTATAAATATATATGCACCCAACATAGGAACACTGCAGTATGTAAAGCAAATGCTAACAAGTATAAAAGGGAAAATTAACAGTAACACAATAACAGTGGGAGACTTTAATACCCCACTCACACCTATGGATAGATCAACTAAACAGAAAATTAGCAAGGAAACACAAACTTTAAATGATTCAATGGACCAGTTAGGCCTAATTGATATCTATAGAACATTTCACCCCAAAACAGTGAATTTCATATTTTCTCAAGTGCACATGGAACCTTCTCCAGGATAGATCACATCCTAGGTTATAAGTCTAGCCTTGGTAAATTCAAAAAAAATTGAAATCATTCCAAGCATCTTTTCTGATCATAATGTGGTAAAATTAGATGTCAATTACAGGAAAAAAAAACTATTAAAAATACAAATATATGGAGGCTAAACAACACACTTCTGAATAACCAACAAATCACAGAAGAAATAAAAAAAGAAATCAAAATATGCATAGAGATGAATGAAAATGAAAACACAACAACCCAAATCCTATAGGACTCAGTAAAAGCAGTGCTAAGGGGAAGGTTCATAGCAATACAACTTTACCTCAAGAAACAAGAGAAAGGTCAAATAAGTAACCTAACTCTACACCTAAAGCAACTAGAAAAGGAAGAAATGAAGAATCCCAAGGTTAGTAGAAGAAAAGAAATCAGAAAAATTAGGGCAGCAATAAATGAAAAATAAACAAAGGAGACCATAGCAAAAATCAACAGAGATAAAAGCTGGTTCTTTGAGAAGATAAAATAAAATAGACAAATGATTAGCCAGACTCATCAAGAAACAAAGGGAGAAGAATCAAATCAACAAAATTAGAAATGAAAGTGGAGAAATCACAACAGACAACATAGAAATACAAAGGATCATAAGAGACTACTATCAGCAACTATATGCCAATAAAATGGACAACTTGGAAGAAATGGACAAATTCTTAGAAAAGTATAACTTTCCAAAACTGAACCAGGAAGAAACAGAATATGTTAACAGACACATCACAAGCACAGAAATCAAAACTTAATCAGAAATCTTCCAGCAAAAAAAAATCACAGGGCCAGACAGCTTCACAGCTGAATTATACCAAAAATTTAGAGAAGAGCTAAGACCTATCCTACTCAAACTCTTTCAGAAAATTGCAGAGGAAGGTAAACTTCCAAACTCATTCTATGAGACCACCATCACCCTAATACCAAAACCAGACAAAGATGCCACACAAAAAAGAAAACTACAGGCCAATATCACTGATGAACATAGATGAAAAATCCTTAACAAAATCCTAGCAAACAGAATCCAACAACATATTAAAAAGATCATACATCATGACCAAGTGAGCTTTATCCCAGGGATGCAAGGATTCTTTAATATCTGCAAATCAATGTGATACAGCACATTAACAAACTGAAAAATAAAAACCATATGATTATCTCAATAGATGCAAAGAAAGCCTTTGACAAAATTCAACATCCATGTAGATAAAAACCCTCCAGAAAGCAGACACAGAAGGAACAAACCTCAACATAATAAAAGCCAAATATGATAATCCCACAGCAAACATTATCCTCAATGGTGAAAAATTTAAAGCATTTCCCCTAAAGTCAGGAACAAGACAAGGGTGCCCACTCTCACCACTACTATTCAACATAGTTTTGGAAGTTTTAGCCACAGCAATCAGAAGAGAAAAAGAAAAAAGGAATCTAGATTGGAAAAGAAGAAGCAAAAATCTCAGTGTTTGCAGATGACATGATCCTCTACATAGAAAATCCTAAAGACACCACCAGAAAATTACTAGAGCTAATCAATGAATATAGTAAAGTTGCAGGATATAAAATTAACACACAGAAATCCCTTGCATTTCAATACACTAACAATGAGAAAACACAAAGAGAAATTAAGGAAACAATTCCATTCACCATTGCAACGAAAAGAATAAAATACTTAGGAATAAATCTACCTAAAGAAACAAAAGACTTATATATATATATATATATATATATATATATATATATATATATATAAAACTATAAAACACTGATGAAAGAAATAAAAGATGACACAAATAGATGGAGAAATAAAACATGTTCATGGATCGGAAGAATCAATATAGTGAAAATGAGCATACTACCCAAAGCAATTTATAGATTCAATGCAATCCCTATCAAGCTACCAACAGTGTTTTTCAGAGAACTAGAACAGATAATTTCACAATTTGTATGGAAATACAAAAAACCTCAAATAGCCAAAGCAATCTTGAGAAAGAAGAATGGAACTGGTGGAATCAACCTGCCTGACTTCAGGCTATATTACAAAGCTACAGTCATCAAGACAGTATGGTACTGGCACAAAGACAGAAATATAGATCAATGGAACAAAGTAGAAAGTCCAGAAATAAATCCACGCACCTATGGACACCTTATCTTTGACAAAGGAGGCAAGAATATACAATGCAGAAAAGACAATCTCTTTAACAAGTGGTGCTGGGAAAATTGGTCAACCACTTGTAAAAGAATGAAACTAGAACACTTTCTAACACCATATACAAAAATTAACTTAAAATGGATTAAAACTCTAAATGTAAGACCAGAAACTATAAAACTCCTAGAGGAAAACATAGGCAAAACACTCTCTGACATAAATCACAGCAGGATCCTCTATGACCCACCTCCCAGAGTAATGGAAATAAAAGCAAAAATAAACAAATAGAACCTAATTAAACTTAAAAGTTTTTGAACAATGAAGGAAACTATAAGCAAGGTGAAAAGACAGCCTTCAGAATGGGAAAAAATAATAGCAAATGAAGCAACGGACAAAGAATTAATCTCAAAAATATGCAAGCAGCTCATGCAGCTCAATTCCAGAAAAATAAATGACCCAATCAAAAAATGGGCCAAGAACTAAACAGACATTTCTCCAAAGAAGACATAAAGATGGCTAACAAACACATGAAAAGATCCTCAGTATCACTCATTATCAGAGAAGTGCAAATCAAAACCACAATGAGGTACCATCTCATGCCAGTCAGAAGGGCTGCTATCAAAAATTCTACAAACAATAAATGCTGGAGAGGCAGCAGAGAAAAAGGGACCCTCTTACACTGTTGGTGGGCATGCGGACTAGTACAGCCATTATGGAGAACAGTGTGGAGATTCTTTAAAAAACTGGAAATACAACAGCCATATGACCCAGCAATCCTACTGCTGGGCATACACACAGGGGAAACCACAATTGAAAGAGACATATGTACCCCAGTGTTCATCGCAGCACTGTTTACAATAGCCAGGACATGCAAACAACCTATATGTCCATCGGCAGATGAATAGATAAGAAACCTGTGGTACATATACACAGTGGAATATTACTCAGCCATTAAAAAGAATGCATTTGAATCAGTTCTAACGTGGTCGATGAAACTGGAGCCTATTATACAGACTGAATTAAGTCAGAAAGAAAAACATCGATACAGTATACTAAGGCATATACATAGAATTTAGAAAGATGTTAACGATGACCCTGTATGCAAGACAGCAAAAGAGATACGTATGTAAAGAACAGTCTTTTGGACTCTGTGCGAGAAAGCATGGGAGGGATTATTTGAGAGAGGAGCATTGAAACGTGTATATTATCATATGTGAAGTGGATCGTCAGTCCAGGTTCGATGCATGAGACAGGGTGCTCAGGGCTGGTGCACAGGGATGATCCTGGGGTATGGGATGGAAAGGGAGATGGGAGGGGGATTCTGGATGGGGAACACGTGTGCAGCTGAGGCTGATTCATGTTGATGCATGGCAGAAACCACTACAATATTGTAAAATAATTAGCCTCCAATTAAAATTAATTTAAAAAGATATATATTAAGTGGTTATTCTGTCTAGAGTAATATGATAACACTAGTTCAGTTACATATATTACATAACAGAGGTTTTTGATTGTAAATGATGTAGTTGATAGGACATTGAAGTTGATATTAATCTGTGTGGTTCATTTAATAGAACTGGTGTATATTATTTTAAAATCAATATCTAAGTTCATTTACTGAATTTAGATTCCTTATTTGCATGCTAAATCACTTCAGGCATGTCCAACTCTTTGATACCCTATGGACTGTAGCCTGCCAGGCTCCACTATCCAAGGGATTCTCTAACAAGAGTACTGGAGTGGGTTGCCATTTCCTACTCCAGAAGATCTTCCCAACCCAGGAATCAAACCCAGGTCTGCATTGCAGGCTGATTTTTTTTACTGTCTGAGCCACCTTAGTCAGAAATATTTATAACCATATTCATCTTCAGAGAAAACTCCTTTTTTCATGGCAGTTCATATAATAACTTAGTTTCCAGGAAGGTTTTTGGTAAAAAGTGATGCTGCCTACACAAAAAATGTCCTATCAGAAATATTTCCCTCTCAGCTAATTTGAATAAAAATACTGCTATAAATATTTCACAGTTATTAGTAAAAGGTGTACTGAGAAAATCAAAACAAAAACAGAGTCTCTGCCTCAAAGGATTGCAATATTTTCTAGTGGTTTTGAGTTGGCACTAATATCGGGACAGAAGGAAATACCCAAAATAGCAACAACAGGCTCTTTTGGCTCCCTGCATTAATTTTCTCCCAAATACCAAACAAGTCTGTGTGTGTGTGTGTGTGTGTAATATTGTCAAGAGAACACAGGATAATATAATTTTGTGTGTGAGCCCATTAAAAATATATGAATCAACTTCATGTAATGGAATCAGAGGAAGCTAATTTAAATTTTGGTGAACTGTTTAAGAAAGACACTTAGTTAAGGAACTTTTCCCAATGTACATTGAAAATTTACTTTCTTTTTTTATTACTATATATTTGTAAAGCAATAAATCTCACCAATATAGATTATCAAAACTTAGAAATCAGAATGAGGTTACAGCTCCTTTTATTTTGTTTAGGATTCTAGAAAGATAAGTAATGAAAAGAATAGATATTTGAATCTTTTTTAAATGCATATACTTATAAAAGACTTATTCTTCAATCTCATTCCTTCTTTACCTCCACCCCCATGCACTCCATGTCACACACAAGTATCCACGGGGTTACTGTGGGTTGTATTTCCTGAATTGTGGGCAATATAAATACGATGGCTTAACATTTCAATGGTTGCTGATAATCTAAATGTGTTCTCCTTATTTTCCAGGTGTCGCTATGATACTGGGAGCAGAGTCAGTCATGAAGAGTAAATGAGATATAAACTGTGAAGAAATAATATCAACCAGTGCCTTGCATTTTGTCATTAATTTATAGAAATGTTTTGATTTAACACTTAAAAGTTTTATTTTTGCCTGTCTACACTACTTAAATCCCTGTCCAAAAGATTAGAATTCTTTTCAAGGAAACTAGAGGATTCTGTTACAGTTCTGGATCAGATCTAGATGAGAACTGGACCCCCCCCCCCCAAAAAATAAAAAAATGTAGAAAATCTTCTATGCCAGTAATAGGATTGAAAGTCTCTTTCAAGATTAGTTCAGTTTACAGGAGACCAACTTCTGACTAGTTTAACCTCCTAGTAATAAATGGGAATCCTGAAGAAGAGCCTCCTGGATGATTAGATCTCATCACTTTCAGTAGATCACTTCTTATGAGAAATATTTTCTAAGGCAGTTCTACACTGAGATCCTCAGTAATGTTGAGCCCTTTCTATCTTAAAGGAAACTATAAGCAAGGTGAAAAGACAGCCTTCAGAATGGGAGAAAATAATAGCAAACGAAGCAACAGACAAACAATTAATCGCAAAAATATATAAGCGACTCCTGCAGCTCAATTCCAGAAAAATAAACGACTCAATCAAAAAATGGGCCAAAGAACTAAACAGACATTTCTCCAAAGAAGTCATACAGATGGCTAACAAACACATGAAAAAGATGCTCAACATCACTCATTATTAGAGAAATGCAAATCAAAACCACATTGAGGTACCATTTCACGCCAGTCAGAATGGCTGCTATACAAAAGTCTACAAGAAATAAATGCTGGAGAGGGTGTGGAGAAAAGGGAACCCTCTTACACTGTTGGTGGGAATGCAAACTAGTACAGCCACTATGGAGAACAGTGTGGAGATTCCTTAAAAAACTGGGAATAGAACTGTCATACGATCCAGCAATCCCACTGCTGGGCATACACACCAAGGAAACCAGAATTGAAAGAGACACGTGTACCCCAATGTTCATCGCAGCACTGTTTATAATAGCCAGGACATGGAAGCAACCTAGATGTCCATCAGCAGACGAATGGATAAGGAAGCTGTGGTACATATACACAATGGAATATTACTCAGCCATTAAAAAGAATACATTTGAATCAGTTCTATTGAGATGGATGAAACTGGAGCCCCTTATACAGAATGAAGTAAGCCAGAAAGAAAAACACCAATGCAGTATATTAATGCATATATATGGAATTTGAAAGATGGTAACCATAACCCTATATGCAAGACAGAATAAGAGACACAGATGCATAGAACAGTCTTATGGACTCTGAGGGAGAAGGTGAGGGTGGGACATTCTTAGAGAATAGCATTGAAACATGTATATTATCATATGTGAAACAGAACACCATTCCAGGTTCGATGCATGAGACAAATGCTCAGGGCTGGGGCAATGGGATGACCCAGAGGGATGGGATGGGGAGGGAGGTGGGAGGCGGGTTCAGGATGGGGAACACATGTAAACCCATGGCTGACTCATGTCAATGTATGGCAAAAACCACTACAATATTGTAAAGTAATTAGCCCCCAACTAAAATAAATACATTTATTAAAAAAAAAAAAGACTTCAAAGTATCCATTATAAATACATTCAAAGAACTAAAGAAAACCATGATTAAAGAAATTAAGAAAAGTATGAGAAAAAAAAGAAGCTTATGATTGCTGTGTTTATTCAAAGAATATCACTGCATCTTATGTAACTCAACTCTTTATGGAAACATTGGCAATAAAAAGCAAAAAGAATAATAGAAAATAATGGAAAAATATTAATTCAGACTGAGTGCTAATAATGTGAAATGCCATTCACTTTTACCATGTGGAGAGAAATAAAAGGCTATGAAGTATTATGAAAAGTACCGTCAAAGTAATAGAATTTTAAGTGTGTAATTTAAGGAAAAAGAGCATATTGATACTGCTTCCTGGCTTATGTTTTAATTTTCTTCATGTCAATACGTTTCCTGGGGTCGTATTTTAGTTCTTATTTTAACTGTATCTTACCAACATAACTGAGTCCAAGCTTCTACTGCTCCCTCCATGATAGGCCATCAAGTTGAGAGACAAGGTGCTAGGACAAAGAATACTGACTTTACTTAGAAAACCATCAAAACAAGAAGGTGGTGGACTAACATCCTAAAGAACAACCTTTTATGTATCTATTATGTATGTTTCAACTATAAGCCACAATCCTTTTTATAATTAATGTACCTACATGCATTGTTACCAAGACTGGACAGAAAGCAATTAGCTGTAGAGAACAACGGCTAGAGCTTAAAGAAACAGATCCACTATGAAGTCTGGTTAGTTCTTCCTATTAATACTAGTATTTTTATCTCTCTTCTATGTAGAGATAAATATATGTATTTCTTTTATTAACATAAAATTACTTTCTTTCATTTAAGAGTATACATGTGAAAAATGCACAAAACTAAGCATTTATGTGTCTAACCTAAATATGAAATTAATTTTATGATTCTTGAGTTATGGTTTTCTTGCTAAAGCTGGAATAAATGTATTAAGTATCTGCTGTCTGGCAGGTACTGAAGTTAATGCTCAACTGTTATTGAGACAAACGCAAATTTATTAAAATCTAAATTCTTTCTTAGCACTTATTTTAGTTCTCTAGCTTGAAGAATTTTACAGTAGCTATATCAATTGTTGAAAATGTCTATGATTAGATGCCCTTTAGGGAGGATATGAATCTTGAAAAACAAATAGAGATTTTTGACACACTTTCTGATAATTCAGAAACTGCAAGCAGGCAGAGGTGGGGTTCTTACTCTCTGAACACCAAGATCTCCTCTTGGAATTTAAGAAGCTTGAACATTGGGGAAGGACAGAATAAAGAAATGTGACACTGTGTATTTCACACAAAATTGAGTCACTGATAAATCTTGAAAATTCTTTGAGCAGTATTATAGCTGATACAGGAAGATCACGTAGGAACGTAACTGAAAACTAGCAAATGGTGCTTCCCTTGAAAGAATAAGAGGGTACTATCCATTGACCTAAGCTTTTGAGAACTCTTAATTAATGTATTAGCATTGGTGGTTCTTAAAAAACAAACGAACAAAAATGCTAATGGAGTGATTACTTTGTCCTACCCCAGGAACTTAAGCTACCAAAGTTATCATTACAAAGAGCATGGTTGGAAGAACTTGCTTGTGATGAGACCAAATTAGCAACATTCCAAACAGTCAACAAGAATAAGAATTTCCCGTTGAAAGGACTGAAAAAAGTGAATGTTTTACCTAATGACCACATCACCTGACTAATCAATGAAATACAAATCTAGCTTTCTCTCCTCTTTTACAAATCAACACTTCACCTCATCTTGCACCAATGAACTCTTCTTAAAAACAACTTACCACATCTTCCTCTCTTTTACCCATCAAAACCCTGAGTTCTTCTCTTGTAGTCAGGGGACACTACTTCTGTAGTCAGGGGACCCAAATCTGCATACTCCAAATTGCAATTCTTTAGTCCCAACTAAATGCTCTGCCTTTAGAACTGGTTTCTTATTCTTTGATCAGCAGGCTAGAGGATGAAACTTTTGGTTCTATAAAAGGACTCCCCCACACACAAATAGTATTCGATTTGTCAATCTGAGTTTTGTACCCACTGCATAAGATAAAATCAAAGAAGAGATCAAACTATAGTCTTTGCTACAGTTAAAAGCTAGATATTAAAGAGCATTAATTGTTAATTAAATTTACCCACCAATCTAGTCCTAAGTAATACTAGGTAAAGATATGCCTGTCAAGGTGGGACCCTGCCCCAAGAGTTGTAGAGAAGATGGCTGTGTCCTATAAGCAGCTCGATCCCCAGACAGGATGAAATTTTGGCCTATGCATGATGAATTTCTAGCTGATCAGAAAAAGCCATTTCTTTTCTCCCAGGGAAGAGTCATAAAAATAATAGTTACTATTACAGACACTTGCTCCATTTTTAAGGAAATATTTGAGGAATGGAACAAGCATTATCTCTTAGAAAAAATTATAACATCCATACCTATGCACACAAATATATGTGCACACACAGACCTACAGTTAACAATATATTGCAATGAAGATTCTAACAGTGAAGTATATGTCTATGATTTCACCAGTGCCATAATGTTCTATAGTAGCTTTATAGGAAGTTCTGAAATTAGGTTAATGAAAGTTCACTAACTTTTTATTTCATTTTAAAATGTTTTGACTATTCTAGTTCTTTTGCCTTTCTCTAGATGATAGATAGACAGAAGATAACTAGATGAGCAGATAAAAATATATCTAGATGATAGAATGGTCTATATATATTTATCTATGAATAATCACTTGTTATGCAAAAACTGCTAGAATATAAATTTATAATTGTATTGAGATACAATTGATATAATTGAATAAATTTCCCACATGTAAAGTGTACAATTTGATATTTTATAAAACATAACTGCAATAAATATAATGGAATTAACCATCACTGCCAAAAGTTTCCACATAACCCTTGCTAATTACAACAACACTTACCTCTCAGTACTACCATATATTCCAAATATAAGGAAAAGTCTTTGAGCTGTAAAAACCCTATCTTTGGGCTGTAAAAACCCAGCATTCATTTCATCTGTATAAATGACATTTTTAAACATCTGAAGGCAAAGACGTAGACTTTTATATGGAATTTGGAAAGACTGAGAAAGTCAGCAAATGTGTATTTCTAACAGACTGGGCAGTATCCTCAGCATGCATACCAATGGGTAGTCATCATATAGCTACAAAATAAAAAGACTGAACCAATATGTCTAATTCCACAGTGTTGAATTGGGTACATTTGTTTGGTTATTATTATTAAAACCTTATTATAATTAATTTTGAATAGGAAGGGCTTTCTCAGGGTACCTGCCAAAATTCAGGTTCTCAAATTTCAACTAAGTACTACTAATTACTGAATTCCACTGTCATAACACAAAACATTTTATGACTAAAATCAAATAAGACTTATAAATATGATGATAATATTCACTGGAAGTTTTATATTTCTGAATCTGATTTTTCTACTGATTTTCAGTATCATTAGAAAAAGATAGAAAAAGATAATCATAAAATGACTAAAATTAGTCACTTACATAAAAAAGAATCTCTCATAAATCGAGTTTCCACCTATGCCCCAAGGGGCTTTTTGAATAAAATACTGAATAACTTAGACAAAATAATATGACAGTTTGATTTGGCTAAATCAGCTTATAATAAAAAAAAACACATAGAAATAATAGTTAAATCACAAGGCAAATATACAAATAAATATAGTATATACTGGGGACACAAATATATTAACTATTTAAGTTAATGTGATTGCCAGGAGTCAAAGCAAAAATTTAAATAACAGGGCATAGAAAACAAGACAGTGAAGGAGTAAGTAGATGTGGAGTATATCTCTCTCCACAGATACATCAGGAATACATCTTCAGACACAGAAGTGTATGTAGATCACCAGCTGAAAATGGGCAGAAGTACCTGACCAGCAGAAAAGAATGTATAGAATCACGCAAAACTCGGTAGGATGAAGGAATGAGGTGGGAAAAAAGGAGTGTTAATGGGACTGGACCTGCCCTCGGTGGGTGGGGGAACTGAAGCAGGGGTCTGATCCCCACATTGGGGCAACTGTCTGAGTCAGAGGAGAGACATTTAAGGCTGAGAGTGAAACAGCTGTTCTGGGGCGGCCTAAATGGAATAAGAATCAGACAGTCCTTGCCATAGCCATAATACCCTGGACAGGAATGCTGGTCCCCTGGAAGGCACAGTGGCTGGGAGGTGGAGTTTAAGGACTGTGAAGCAATCCCAGGGTGAGGGCTGCTAGTGACTGCAGAGAGGCAGATTGAGGGGATGTGAGGGAGGACATCATGGTGGGAAATGCCATTGATGAAAGCCAGGCAGCCATGGAAGCAAGGTGATATTGCTGAGTCATGCGCAAGATGTGGAGCCATCACCATAGCCTCTCTCTTCCCACATGCCAGCATTGGCAGCTGAACAAAAGAGAGGCTGGCCCATCAAATGCCTGATGCACTGAACTACAGAGTAGGACCCCACCCAGGGTGCCCCTTTAAGTGCCTGACACGCCAATCTACAGAGTAGGAACTCAGCCAAGGGGTCCCTTCTATGTGCCTGACTCGCTGAACAACAGAGATGAACCCCAGGCAAGAGAGCACTCTAAATGCCTAAATGGGGTGGAGCTACAGAGAAAGACTGACCAAAGAGGCCTTCTGATCACCAGCTACAAGTGGCTCAAAAAAAAGACTCTGATAGAGCCATAACTCCTGCAGTGGAGGCAGTCCAAGTCCCTGCATACTTAGTGCCACAAGGGTCCGCACAAGCCAAGTAGCTATGCCACCTCCATGCTCAATTCTCACTGGCGCAGAGCTGCCACAGGCAAAAAAAGTCTTGCATCTATGTGCTCAGGGTCGATTCTGTCACGTCTGACTCCTTGCAACCCTGTAGACTGTGGCCTTCCAGGGTTCTCTGTGAGGGAGGGGGGTTCTCCAGGCAAGAATACTGGAGTGTATTGGCCAGTACTGGTTGTCATACCCTTCTAGAGCACTATATTTCCTGCTGCTCTAGATGCCAACTTCCCTGAGCATCTGGTGCTGCCAGAACCCCTGTGACCCAAACAGCGGCACCACTTCCACACTTGGCCCTCACAAGGACAAACCCAAGTACTCCATGGCAGCCTCAGGAGAAAATCCCAGTGGGTGACCCACATGTAGAGGTGGAAATAAAACCACAATTGAAAAGCAGGGGCAGTGTGGCTAAGGAAGAAGACCCAAAACCTTCCCACCAGCTGTACAAGCTGCAGATTAAACCAACACAATCAACTAGGCAGACTCTGTCTATGGAATATAAAACGTCATTGAGAGCTTTCATAAAAAAAATGCACTAGATCAGAAGCTGTGGACATTGGAGGTAAGAACACACAGGAGCAAGACAAGATTAAAATCTGAGCTACCTACACAGCAGGTCCAGAGATCAGCACAGTGTTGGAGGGCATCCTAGGGAGGTGAGGAGGTCTGTGACTCCCAGCGAGGGAAAGGACTCTGACAGCAGTGACTCAAGAAAAACATTTATTATTCTGATGTTTTGACTTGTTCTGTAGGTTCTTTCAGACTTTTTATTCTTTTTTCCCTTTTTGCCCCTTCTGTTATAGTTGTCAATTTTATTGGCACTATGAAATCCAATTAAGCTTAAAGCTTTTTTTTTTTCCTCAGTCACATTTTTTATTGTTGTTATAAACCTCTGCCTCTACATTGGGCTTTTGCAGTTCTGTGGAGTTTTCCTTTTTTTTTTTTTTTTTGTCTTTCTTTTTTAAATTTTAATCTTTTAAACCTATTATACTTTTTCTACATTTATTCCTTTGCTTTTCCTACTGTTCTTTTTCCCTTGCAGTGAATCTTTAACGTATATAAATCTTCTTCATCTACCTGTATTTAACTTTGCATATCTATTCTTTCTCTCTTTTCTTTCTTTCCTTTCCTCTCAACGTATTTTTAGTTTTGTTTTACTCCCCACTTGGCACCTTACTTTAGTTTTCAAGCTTGTGCTTTAGTTAGTTTTCTTAACTCGTAAATATAATTTTTTATTTCCTTTGCTCACCAGGTCAATCTACTGTATTTTATTTTTGTTGGATAGTTTTGACTTTGTTCATGGGTGTATATGTATATGTGTATATTCCATTATTTTCATTATTATTTGCCAGATTTTTTAACTGCCATTTATGTGGGGTTGATGTTTTGTTTCTCGTTTTTGGATATTTGCTTTAATCTCACTTAATGCCATAACAAACCACTCATGGAATCTTTTTTCATGACCAGAGATAAAGCCCTAACACTTTGGAGTGAGAGCACTTACTCCAAGACCCTAAACCACCAGACAATGAACACTACAGAGTATTAAATAGTGAGAACTCACACAAATGAAACCACTTGAATACAAGACCCAGCATCACCCAACCACCAGTAACACCCTGTGCAGGACACCTTATCTAAACAACAAACAAAACAAAAATACAAACAAAATCATCAGCAGACAGGATTACCACCTCACTCAGCCTTGCCCATCAGAGGAAACACAAACAAATGAAAAAACAAACAAACAAAAATTCAGCACAAATCTCATCCTGTAGGAAGTTAACACAAACCACTGGACCAACTTTAGGAGGGAAGAAACCAAAAGGAAGAAAGAATTCAACCTTCTTCAAGGAAAGAATTCAACTTTCCTTGGGCCTGGGAAAAGGAGACCTCAAACACAATAAGTTTAAAAAAATAGTAATTAAAGGCAGAGGAATACTACACAAATGAAGGAACAAACTAGAAACACAGAAGTCCAAATAAATGAAGAAGAAATAGGCAAACTACCTGAAAAAGAATTCAGAATGACGATAGTAAAGATGATTAAAAACTTTGAAAACAAAATGGAGACAATGCAGGAATCAATTAACAAAGATCTAGAAGAATTCAAGAATATATATACAGAGACAAACAACACAATTACTGAAATTAAAAATACTCTAGAAGGAATCAATAGCAGAATATATGAAGCAGAAGGATTCAGTGAGCTGGAAGACAAAATGGTGGAAAAAATTACTGAAGAGCAGAATAAAGTAAAAAGAATGAAAAGAACTGAGGATAGTCTCAGAGACCTTTGGGACAATATCAAATGCACCACCCTTCAAATTATAGGCGTCCCAGAAGAAGAAGAGAAAACGAAAGGGTATGAGAAAATTTTTGAAGAGATTATGGTTGAAAATGTTCCCAATATGGAAAAGGAAATAGTTAAGCACAATAGGCAAAAAGAATCCCATGCAGGATAAACCCAAGGAGAAACATGCCAAGACACATACTAATCAAACTAACAGAGACAAAATACTAAGAAAGAACATTAAAATCAGCAGGGGAGAAGCAACAAGTAACATACAAGGCAAAGTCCATATGCGTAAGAGCTATTCTTTCAGCAGAAACTCTGCAGGCCAGAAGGCAATGGCAGGATGTCTATAAAGTACTGAAAGGGAAAAATCTACAACCAGGATTAATGTACCTGGCAAGGATCTCATTAAAAACTGATGGAGAAATAAAAAGCTTTTCAACAAGCAAAAATGAAGAGAATTCAGTACCACCAAACCAGCTTTACAACAATGTAAAATTCACCCTACTTATTTAACTTATATGCAGAGTATGTCATGAGAAACTCTGGGCTGGAAGAAGCGCAAGCTGGAATCAAGATTGCCAGAAGAAATATCAATAACCACAGAAATGCAGATGATACCACCCTTATGGCAGAAAGTGAAGAGGAACTAAAAAGCCTCTTGATGAAAGTGAGAGAAGAGAGTGAAAAAGTTCTTAAAGCTCAACATTCAGAAAATTAAGATCATGGCATCTGGTCCCATCACTTCATGGCAAATAGATGGGGAAACAGTGGAAACAGTGTCAGACTTTATAGTTTTGGGCTCCAAAATCACTGTAGATGGTGACTGCAGCCATGAAATTAAAAGACGCTTACTCCTTGAAAGGAAAGTTATGACCAACCTAGAAAGCATATTAAAAAGCAGAGACATTACTTTGCCAACAAAGGTCCGTCTAATCAAGGCTATGGTTTTTCCAGTAGTCATTTATGGATGTGAGAGTTGGACTATAAAGAAAGCTGAGTGCCGAAGAATTGATGCTTTTGAACTGTGGTGTTGGAGAAGACTCTTGAGAGTCTCTTGGACTGCAAGGAGATCCAACCAGTCCATCCTAAAGGAGATCAGCCCTGGGTGTTCATTGGAAGGACTGTTGTTGAAGCTGAAACTCCAATACTTTGGCCACCTGATGCAAAGAGATGACTCATTTGAGAAGACCCTGATGCTGGGAAAGATTGAGGGCAGAAGGGGACGATAGAGGATGAGAGGTTGGATGGCATCCCCAACTCAATGGACATGGGTTTGGGTAGACTCCGGCAGTTGGTGATGGATAGGGAGGCCTGGCGTGCTGCAGTTCATGGGGTCACAAAGAGTCGGACACGACTGAGCGACTGAACTGAACTAAACTTGAATGCATATATACGGCATCTAGAAAAATGGTGCTGAAGAATTTATTTACAGGGCAGCAATGGAGAAACAGACATGGAGAATAGACTCATGGACATGGGGAGAGGGGAGGAGAGGGTGAAATGTATGGAAAGAGTAACACGGAAACTTACATTACCATATATAAAATAGATAGCCAACGGGAATTTGCTGTATGACTCAGTAAAGTCAAACAGGGCCTCTGTATCAACCTAGAGGTGTGGGATGGGGAGGAAGATGGGAGGGAGGTTCAAAAGGGTGGTGATATATGTATACCTGTGGCTGATTCATGTTGAGGTTTGACAGAAAACTACAAAATTCTGTAAAGCAATTATACTTCAATAAAAGAAAAATAGGACACACAACACATGCTAACAAAAAGAAATATCTCAGCTTTGTTAAAAGATATTTTCCTGAAATATGTGTTTAAAAAGTTTGATTGTACAATATTTGCACAAAAGCTTGAGTAAAATTACAAACATGCTTTGAGTAATAATTGGATGCTGCTAAAGCATATGTCCTTCAGCATTGTAACAGAAGCAATTTACTGACCCTGAGGCCTGTTAAGAATTCATACTAGCAGTATGAATGTATATAACTGAAGATCCATCTATTATTTTCACATATTCTTTTTCCACTAATACATTTATTCAATAATTATTTGCTATGTTTCTATTCTAAGACTGATATTATGCTAAGAATGTAAAATCACCCTAGTTTTATAGTATAGGCTAGGAAACCTTTACTGATCTTGACAAGGGGAGGTAAATTCTTATCTAAGATGTTTATTTGATACTCTTTTTAACAATTGTCATCAGCTTTAAGCTCAAGCTATTGAAAGCATAGTTACCTTCTAATTTATCCAAAATAGCATTCAGAAACAGTTGGAAAACCCCAGAATCTTGGATGGTTTTCCATTTTTCGTCACACAAATTCAAATAATTGGCATGAGTACACATGTTTACTGCTGAGTACAGTGTGTCACTGAGCAAACTAGTGAGCCATGGCTACATATTACAACTTCTAAAAAATGAAATCAGATTATTATTTACTTGAGAAATCAATAGCATTTATGATGATTATAATTATTTTTAGTAATATTACCACATACATATATGCTAATGGAAATACACATAGACAGAAAAAAGATAGTGCTTGTGGATGAGCTGAAGTTTTCATTGTGTCAAAGACAACTGGTAGCCACAAAAAGCTAGGCTATAATAGGATATGTACCCTTTAGAAACAAATCAATGCAATGTGTATTAGCGGTGCTTTCCCCATGCTGGTTTTAGGGCACTAAAGCAAAATTAGAGCTCTTAAATTATTGCAGATAGAGAACAACAACAACAATAAAAGCATCTCTTCCCTATGAAAGCTTAGTTTCTCAAAGGCAGAGTTTTTTGGTTAGCCTTAAAATAAAAATAAATAATTTTGATTCTTCAGGCAATGACCTCTGAAAAGCAATACTGGAGTCACAGAAGGCAACTCTATTAAAAATACCAATTGGGCTAATAGCCTGCTCTGTGTCATGTGAAGTAGCGCTTTGTGAATTGAATTTCTCTGCTGATATTTTTAGCTCAGTCCATCACTTAAGGAGGATCATTCATCTCTTAAACCAATGCAGTTTCCATTTTCTATCTTAGCCTAGAAATCAATTGAAAGTGACTGAAGGAACTAGAAATGCTATTTGTGCCTATAGAAGCCTCTCAGCAGTTTTGCCAAACAGTAAAGGCCTTCAATAGCCTGATCTTGTCCTATCTAGCCAGTAGTTCCCAAAAAGTCCCCACTTTAATAATTTATTACAGTCAGACTGATCTCTTTGCTGCCCTCCTAATGGCAGATGAATTGCTATTCCTCTACTTTTCTGTGCCCCAATGTCCCTTTGTCTAACTTTCGGTCTAAAGAGACAGTGTATTGATGTACTTAACAGCATTCACCCCTAATCCAGACAGCCTTTATTTGAACTGTAAGGCTGCCACTCACCATATTTTGGCAGTCACCTGTTTTGAGACTTTTTCCACATCTGCAATCCAGAGTTAGTAATATTACTTTCTTTTAAATTTGTTATGAAAACTAAATCTTATAATCTATGAGAACATTTAAAAATAAGACGTAGCACACTATAAATGCTATATGAGTGCTTATTCAATCATTAGTGCAAATATTCTATCTTCCAAATGCTAACCATTAAATATTTTTGTCTAAATACTGTAGCCCATTCAGATTTTGACTTCCGAATTTCTAAAGCACTTTGACAATACCACACACGTGTACTTAGTGGTTTGCTAATTGTTTCATTTTTTTTTTTTTTATTTTAGTTGGGGGCTAATTACTTTACAATATTGTAATAGTTTTTGCCATACATTGACATGAATCAGCCATGGGTTTACATGTGTTCCCCTTCCTGGACCCCCCACCCACCTCCCTCCCCATCCCATCCCTCTGGGTCATCCCATTGCCCCGGCCCTGAGCCCTTGTCTCATGCATCGAACATGAAATGGTGTTCTGTTTCACGTATGATAATATACATGTTTCAATGCTATTCTCCCAGAACGTCCCACCCTCACCTTCTCCCTCAGAGTCCATAAAATTGTTCTATGCATCTGTGTCTCTTATTCTGTCTCGCATATAGGGTTATTTCATATATTTCATCACTATTTATGCAAAGAAATTATTAGCACTTTAAGTAAATTTTCTTTCATTTCTACATCTACTAAAATTATCCCTGTGCTAGAAAAATAATAGACTTAATTTATTAGTTGATTGATTTATAAAATCCAATTTATAAATTGAAAACTATATTCCATTGCTAAAGACTAGAAAATGTCAGCTCTATGACTTCTGATGTCCTGATATGCTATTAAGTCCATTGGAACTTTTATAGCAAAAAACTCTATTTTGAATTAAATAATTCCATTTTTCAATATTTATATTTTTGAACTTGTATTCTCCATGTACTCACACATTATGAACATTATTTTCTTTAAATGTTAATAATAGCTGTTTCAACATTCTTTTATGCTAATTTTGAGTCTGTATCATTTTCTAATATATTTTTATTGATTAATATACCTCCTTATAGGTTATATCATTATACTTCCTAAACTAGTAGTAAGAAATTGTGGTTATCATGTTGTTAATGTGTATTGTTATTGTATATATGTTTCAGTTAATAAACTGATATCTGTTCTCTTCATTAGTGTTGTTACTTTTAGTTTCTTCTTAGACTGCAGGAAGCTGGTTTTATTAATATAACATTGCTTGCATTCTTCATCATACCAACCAACAAACTGGGACAATCTGCACTCTAACGATTTTTCTACAATTGATCATAAGTTGGAGGTCACAGGAAAAACAACTAACCTGAAATCCAAAGAAAGACAAGTGTTTGCAGTGAAAGACAAGAGATGAGCATTTACACACCTGGGACAAATAAGGCCAGACAGTAGTAAGAATTCAGGTAAAAATGTAGTGTGTAGGTCAACAAAAGAATATAGAAACCACAGAGGCCACAGATATAAGGGAAATACACACTCAGATTCTACTCCACAAAACTCACAGGAGCTCACAGAAGAACACTGGTGACAGGAGTGGCATAGAACTATTTGTGCTTCATGTCTTGGGAGAGGAGTACCTGCAGATATGGAAAAGCAATACCACTCCCCACATTCTCTCTCCCTTTTCTCCCCTAGAGACAAATACGTAGAGAGGAGAGGGGGAAGGAAACACTTTTTCCTACCGGTACTGGTAAAAATCCCTTGCATATGGGAAAAAGTAACAGAAAACCATTCTCTATATCTGGTAAATATGAAGAAATGTATGCTAACTCCAGAACTACAGCTGAGCAATGGGTAAAAATGCTGAAATGACCACATTTATGAGGAGGTACCCTCAGAAACACAATGCTTGATTAAGAGTGAAACTTTGCCACAATAGAGACTACTTCTCTTCACCACTAGGGTAAAGACACTGAGTAACAAACAACAATGTAATACTGCAGGGATACTTACTAGAGTATATAAATTTTCTTAAAGTACACCACAAAGAAAAAATGTAATGCTTAGTATAAAGCAGATGTTAAGAAAAATCCTTTGTCAAACTAATACACATGACAAACACAAGGTATCACAAAAATAATTCAAGACTTGAAATACACTATAGGAACCATACCAACAACAAACCCTAAACACAGCTAAACCCTTGGATAGAGACAAATTGAACACCAAAAGTCTAATAGAAGGAAAAGCTAATCCATTTCATGAAATAAAATATAGTTGTCAAACAAAAAAAATGTCCTATGCCTTTTTATTGTCTTGCAATAGATGCTTTACATAATGTACCCAATTCTTAGCAAAATGTTGAATAATAGAAAAAAGGGGGAAAACGAACCAGAATACTAAGAGATAAGGCAACCAGCATAACTAAACTCTGATATGTTGGAACTATCAAGAAGGGGAAATCTTGAAATAGTTATAACAATGTGTTAAAGATTCTAATGTTTAAAATGTGTAACATGAAAAGACATATGTATTATTTCAAGAGAGAGATAGGAAATATAAGAAAGAATCAGAGGAAAATTCTACAAATAAAACATACAAACAGAGATGTAAAATGCATTCAGTGGGCGTATCAGTAGACCAATACAGACAAGAGAAAATAGTGAAATAGTGAAACAGATAATATAAATTTTCCAAGCTGAAACATAAAGGAAAAAATAAAGCATTGATTAGAGTACTCACTCATGATCTCTAGAGCCATTGATGACAAAGAGATCAGTTCTCCAAGAAGATAAAACAATCCTGAATATGCCTGAATTATAAAAACAGCACACATATCTATTAAATAAAAAACTGAGTGAACCAATAAGTTAATAATAACAGGTACTTTCTGATGGGCAACATAAAGTATATAACAAAATTAGTTTTTATTCTTGAATCAATAATGGTATTTTTTTTAGTATAACCATGAGTTACTTATTAATTTCCTTGTAATTTATCCAATATCTCTACTGCTTAACTTTATAGACTTATCCTATAATGCCAGAAAATAGAGCAACTTTTAAATTCCTATTATTTATACCTATTACTACATTGTGTGAAGGGGGGTTGATGAAAAGGAAGGAGTAGAACTCAGTTTTCAATTTAGTTTTGATAAAGCACAATTCAATAAAACCATTAGGTAATTTTAACTTAATGTTCAATTAATGTTATTAACATTAATGTATTTCATTTCTTTCCTGTTAAGAAAAATTTGAACCAAGAAAACATTTTTTTTGAAGCTTTTAAATCTCACTAAATCTCTGTTTTAAAGTACCTGTGTCACTGAACTGCCACTGGCCTGGCCAAGAACACTCACTCTTCCTGGCAGACTTTTCTGACACTATTATTCTCCTTCAATTTTTCCAACATTCATGTGTATAGGGATTCATAGGCAGGCTGAGCTGATAGGTGTACATGAAAATTATATAATGTGTGATCAATATTTCCTAAGAATTCATAATCTAACTCAAAATTAATGGTTATTCAAGAAAGGAATCAGTAAAACCACAACAAAGAAGATGGGAATTAAGATATGTCTTTTATCTAAGTAGACAAAATAATATTTAGGAAGCACAATTAAAACAAGCAGGATGAGGTGTGGCAGAGGGAGTATAGCATTGAAAAGCCAACAGAAATAATGGAGATTTGTTACATTAATTAGAGGATAAAAAGTAAGAGATTTTTCTGAAGCATTATTCAGTATCATATGGAGAAAAAATTAAGATCTTAGCAATTTGATTATCAAAGGATCTTCGTTTTTGTAGCTAGTTAGTATTATTTACAAGGTTTGTCACTGGGTACTAACTGCTATTCTATGATGTGTTGGTCTTTATAGACAGTGATTGCAATAGGTAGACATAAAGAATGGAATTGTATATCTGAGAAAATAATCTAGATTTTGTTATATCCGACAACACAGAATTTAAATAGTCATTTTACAAAAGACCTAAACAGACTTTTCTCCAAAGAAGACATATAGATGGCTAATAAACACATGAAAATATGCCCAACATCACTCACTATTAGACAAATGAAAATCCAAACTACAATGAGATATCACTTCACACAGGTCAGAATGGTCATTACCAAAACATCTACAAACAGTAAATGCTGGAGAGGGTGTGGAAAAAAGGGAACCTTCTTACACTGTTGGTGGGAATGCAACTTGATACAGTCACTATGGAGAACAGTATGGCGATTCCTTAAAAAACTAGGCATAAAACCGATATATCAGCTTTAGTTCCAATCCCAAAGAAAAGCAATGCCAAAGAATGCTCAAACTACCGCACAATTGCACTCATCTCATATGCTAGTAAAGTAATGCTCAAAATTCTCCAAGCCAGGCTTCAGGAATATGTGAACCGTGAACTTCCAGATGTTCAAGCTGGTTTTAGAAAAGGCAGAGGAACCAGAGATCAAATTACCAATATCCGCTGGATCATCAAAAAAGCAAGAGAGTTCCAGAAAAACTTCAATTTCTGCTTTATTGACTATGCCAAAGCCTTTGACTGTGTGGATCACAATAAACTGCGGAAAATTCTGAAAGAGATGGGAATACCAGACCACCTGGCCTGCCTCTTGAGAAACCTGTATGCAGGTCAGGAAGCAACAGTTAGAACTGGACATGAAACAACAGACTGGTTCCAAATAGGAAACGGAGTACGTCAAGGCTGTATATTGTGACCCTGTTTATTTAACTTATATGCAGAGTACATCATGAGAAACGCTGGGCTGGAAGAAACACAAACTGGAATCAAAATTGCCGAGAGAAATATCAATAACCTCAGATATGCGGATGACACCACCCTTATGGCAGAAAGTGAAGAAGAACTAAAGAGCCTCTTTATGAAAGTGAAAGAGGAGAGTGAAAAAGTTGGCTTAAAGCTCAACGTTCAGAAAACTAAGATCATGGCATCTTATCCCATCACTTCACGGGAAATAGATGAGGAAATAGTGTCAGACTTTATTTTGGGGGGCTCCAGAATCACTGCTGATGGTGATTGCAGCCATGAAATTAAAAGACGCTTACTCCTTGGAAGAAAAGTTATGACCAACCTAGATAGCATATTAAAAAGCAGAGACATTACTCTGTCCACAAAAGTCCATCTAGTCAAGGCTATTGTTTTTCCCGTGGTCATGTATGGGTGTGAGATTTGGACTATAAAGAAAGCTGAGTGCCGAAGAATTGATGCTTTTGAACTGTGGTGTTGGAGAAGACTCTTGAGAGTTCCTTGGATTGCAAGGAGATCCAACCAGTCCATCCTAAAGGAAATCAGTCCTGAATATTCATTGGAAGGACTGATGTTGAAGCTGAAACTCCAATACTTTGGCCACCTGATGTGAAGAGCTGACTCATTTGAGAAGACCCTGATGCTGGGAAAGATTGAGGGCAGGAGGAGAAGGGGATGATAGAGGATGAGATGGTTGGATGGCATCACCGACTCAATGGACATGGGTTTGGGTAGATTCCAGCAGTTGGTGATGGACAGGGAGGCCTGGCGTGCTGCGGTTAATGGGGTCACAAAGAGTCGGACACGACTGAACGACTGGACTGAACTGAACTGAATACAATACTGTAAAACAATTATCCTTCAATTGAAGATACGTAGAATTTTTAAGAAGTATAGCCTTTTTATTCAGTAAGTTGACTATTTTCATCCATTAAATGTAAATCAATGCTCACTAATTATTAGGTAACCCAACACCTAAAAATCTAAGACACTGATCATATATGTCTAAAATTTTATCTTACTTCATATTAATAACTTTTAATCCAACAAATAATCCAAACTGTTCTTATTGGAAACTTTTCAAATATTAATTAAAAATGAAAAAGATATTTCAGTGTGAGGTACATAATTATAATCTCATTAAAATTGAAGATTCTTATCTTTTCTCCCAACATTCAATTAATTAAATTGTCTTAATAGCTCTCTTTCTTTTGCAGTCATTCGCTGAATCACCAAACTGCCTGATAATAAATGTTCTAGGCATAAAAGATTTATGCTCAAAGTACAAAATGAACATGTTACAAGTTACCAATTAATATATAATTTTCTGATTGGCAGTATTTCCTCCTATAATGTCTACTAATCTGTTCACATTATTCTCTGAAAGTCTAGTTAAAATATTTCTAGATTATGTTCTTAAATTATCTCTACAAAACTAACTTAGACTGTGAGATCTAGCAATTTTGATGTAAAAATCTTCCAAGGGCCATAGAAAAATTTATTTGTAAAGCATCTTCATAATGCTATCAAAATGCTTTTGATAAAAATTATTTAGTCATTGGATCATTGCGTATAACTTTTCAGATAGGGGATTTAGATAGTTATTTTCAGTTTCCATATAATTACTTTATTCTAAACACCTGGGTTAAGATTTTGCCAATTTATTAGTTCATTCATTCATTCATTCTGTATCTATGTTTGAAGCGGAGTATAGAGAAGCCCACATGACAGGTCTAGTCAACTAAATAAATGATAAGGAAAAAATTTCCATATCATAGAATTGCACAAATAAATAAAATGTTACCAGAGAAGCAATATACAGGGTCTGTTGAGAACAACTTAAGGCCATTAGTTTAGTTTGGGAGGAGCTAACGAAGTTAAGATGGAAGTTAAATGGTCAAGCATTATTATTATTATTATTTTTTGATGAGAATAACCTTTATAAAGGTTGCAAAGCAGGATGGTTGTTATATATACTTTCTAAAATTTTGCTTTTTTCTTAATGTTCAATCTTAACAAGACTTGCTTTTAAATAACTTCTAATAATCCACAAGCATAGAAACTTTCTATATGAGATTCCTTCATTGTAAATATAATTCTTCTTTACATGGAATCCAATATGGTACTTTATCTAATAGACTATACAGTTTAAAAGTTTACAAAATATTTTGCTTTCAAATTCAAATTAAGACAATATTCTTCATAGTAGGAAATGTCCTATTTTATAAAATAAAAACTAAAGCTGATACTGTTTAAATGTTTTATCAAAGATCAGATGCCTGTAAGAGTCAGACATAGAAATCAAAACCAGGTCAGTTAAATGGAAGTAGTATGAAATGGGAGTTTTCCTTTGGAGCTAGAGTTTTCATGGATACCCTGGAATAATTGCTGATCCCAGTGTAGGACTCTATTAAATGGTTTATTATTGGGATCCGGCATTGACTTCTGGTGATGTACTGAGCCTGATAATGGAGGAAAGACACCAAATGTGTAGCAAGAATTAGCACAAACCCCAGCCAGAGGAATACTCCCAGAGTTTGAAGGTTACTTCAGTAAAGAAACTAGATGTATTACTGGATAAATAAGAATCCACTGACTGGAAATATTTTATCAGGATGTAAGTTTTACCATTCTAGCAAGGGTCCTGGAGAATGGGGCAAATGTTGCTATTGGATGGCACTTAGAAGCTTGGAAATATGTGCTAGCAAGCATTAAGCAAAATGAAAGTGTCTGAATTGCTTTGGCAGACAGCAGAGGAAGAAATAGAAGATAAGGAAAGTAGACATGTTGAAGTGGCTCTATTATGTAAATCTACACGATACATCAGAGGATTATATTTCATGGAAGGGCCAAAGTGACAATCCATTCACCACTACAATAAATAATGTGATGATGTGTAAAGCACCAATATCACTAAACATTTAGAGTTTGCTCTTTTCCATCAGGAAGGGCTGAAGATGGAAAGGCAATCAAAAATATGTGTTTATTAATACACATTGGGATGACAGAGGCCCAAATAGAGGATGAGAGGTACCACTTAGCCAGAGCCATACAAATCAATTACCTTCACATCCAGAAAATTTAGAGAGGGTTTGATCTACAGACAGTTATGGGACATGGTCAATAGAACCCCATATCCTTAGGATCAAAGCCAGTGGGCAGCTAAATAAATAAGAGGGACAGTTTAGCATGTAAAATTATATGTAAGAAAAATGGAGAAACTGGAGATTGATTGTGGCCACTTAAATAAAAGCATGAGTTTTTGCTCCATTTCTAGATATGAGTCAGTCTGCAGAACAAGAGCAATTGTTTAAATAGGTAGCCAGAACTGTAGGAGGAAGAACACTATAACAACATGCTAATTATTTATCATAACAATTTCTATTTTCCTTTCCCAGTGGGAGTATGGTCATTCATTTCAGTGACCTAATGTTGAAGAAAGGAGAATAACCAGATAATTCCAAATCTAGGAAAAATACTCCAGCTCATATATTAGATGACATAAGAAACTATATAGTTTTGCTGGGTATAAAATTATAGGATGAGATAGTTTTCTTTCTGTAAGTTTTAATATGTAAATAAGTGGGCAAGGATATGAAGAAAAAGGACCTCTTGTGTACTGTTGAAGAAAATGTAAATTGGTGTAGCCATTATGGAAAACAGCATGGAGGTTCCTTAACAAATTAAAAATGGAACTACAAGATCTAGCATTTCCACCTCTGAATATTTATCTGAATAAAATGAAAATCCTAGATGGGAAAGATATATGCATCCCCATGTTCATGATAGCATTACATGCAATTATTACACAATAGCCAAGATATGCAACCCTGTCCATCAGTGGATAAATGGATAAAGAAATTGTAGTATATGCACATAATGGAATGTTATTCACCCATAAAAAGAATGAAATCTTGCCATATGCTCAACATAGATAGTCTGTGAGGGCATTATATTAGGTGAAATAAGTCAGATAAAGACAAATACTTGGGGGAGGGAAAAATTGGGAGACTTGAATTGACATATACACACTAATATATACAGAATAGATGACTAATGTATAGCACAGGGAATTCTACTCAATATGCTGTAATGACCTATATGAGAAAAGAAACTAATAAACAGTGGATATATGTACATCTATAACTGATATACTTTGTATACAGCTGAAACTAATGCAACATTATAAATCAACTATACTCTAATAAAATTTTTTAAAAAGAAAAAAATATTGAATGATCTCTCTTACATGTGGAATCAAAACCAAACAAACCTCATAGACAGATTGGTAGCTGCCAAAGGTTAAGTGTGGAAGAAACAAGTGAACAGCTTTCTTTATTTCTTTTAGTTTAAATAAATTGAATAATTTATAATAAAAATTATTTCTTTAGTTTTTTATAAACTTCAGTCATTTCATGAAACCAAATACCTGTACAGTGAACATGTACTAATATCTTTCATGGAGTGTGAATTTACTGTGAAATGCATAAGATCAAAAAAAGGGCAGGGAAAGAAGGAAGGTAGTTGGAATAAAAACTGTCAATTAGTATTTTTTTTCCTTTTTTTTTTTTTTTTCTATATCTGTGTTGTCTCCTTTAGAAACCCAGTATGAGATAACTCCTCAAACACATTCCTACTTATTGGCTGGCTTTTGGTGAGTTTATTTGTTTTTAAGAAATTAGCTGGAATGCTGTGGGAATATTGAGGGATGTCAGAACTATCAGTCAGAGTAGTCAAGTGGGAAGTCTTTTTTTTATTTATTTTTTTATTGAAGAATAATTGCTTTACAGAATTTTGTTGTTTTCTGTCAAACCTCAACATGAATCAACCATAGGTATACATATATCCCCTCAAGCAGGAGGTCTTAAAAGGACCATTGCAATGTGGTGGAGACTTTTTTCTTTTTATATAAGGGAATATTTTTAATTAATTTAATTGGAGGATAATTACTTTTCAATATTGTGGTGGTTTTTGCCACACATCAACATTAATCAGCTGTATGTGTTCCCCCATCCTGAACCCCCCTCCCACCTCCTTTCCCACCCCATCCCTCTGGGTTGTCCCAGAGAACTGGCTTTGAGTGCCCTATTTCATGTATCGAACTTGTACTGGTCCGGTCATCTATTTTACATATGGTAACATACATGCTTTAATGCTATTCTATCAAATCATCCCACCCTCGCCTTCTCCCACATAGTCCAAAAGTCTGTTCTTTACATTTATGTCTCTTTTGCTCCCTTGCATATAGGATCATTGTTATTGTCTTTCTAAATTCCATATATATGTGTTAATATACTGTACTTGGGTTTCTCTTAAAAATCAGTCAGTACGGTGTAGTCAAACTGCACAGTCTCTGATCCTTCCTGGAACAGCCATACCGGGAGAGGAATTTCACCCTGTGAAACACCTTAATGTTTGCAAGGTCTTATAATAAGAGGCACACAAATGTCAAACATCTCATTTGAACACACACACAAACATATGCATACACACTTAGAAGTGTAACTGTCAATATCAATCATTTTCTACCTTTATGTTTTAAAATGTTTGTAATATTTTCCAAAACTACGCAAGAAGTAGGAGTTACATGATGGCTACTTGTCCAGTGAACAACTTTTCAGCGAAATGAATGGTGAAGTGAAAGTGTTAGTCACTCAGTCGTGTCTGACTCTTTACAACCCCATGGACTACAGTCTGCCAGGCTCCTGTATCCATGGGATTTTCCAAGTAAGAATACTGGAGTGGGTTTCCATTTCCTTCTTCAGGGGGTCTTCCAGTCCCAGGGATAGAATCCAGGTCTCCCGCATTGCAGGCAGATTCTTTACTGTCTGAGCCACCAGGGAAACTAATTGATCTTGAGGAGATATTTCAGACATAGGTTTTTTTAACTCATTATCTTCAGTCTTATATTTTCAACATTCAGTAGGAAAACTAGGAGTCTCAGCATCTGACAAGGATTTTAAATCACAGAACAATTCATTGACCCTTGCAGAATAGTTAGTTTCATTTGCCATATTTCTTTGACCAAATAATACATGCATGCCTTGCATCTTTTTCCTTTGGGGCCTCTTAAAGGAAAGGGGCTAATAAGAAACTAACATCCTTTTTCTCATTATTTCCAATTCACTAAAGGAAAGTAAAAAATAACATTTGTGCTAGAGACCTGAGTTTTGAATAATAGCAGAAACAGAAACATGATTAAATGATTTTGAGAAATGAAAGAAGGTAGGATGCATTGGGGAAAGCCTAGCAAACTGACTGGGACATGGAGAGGGCAGCAAGAATCTAGTTATATTTCAGGCTATAGATTAAGAGAGCAGAAGAGACTAAATGAAGAGAACTCATCTAGAGAGTAAAGAGTCAACCTGCCTGACTTCAGGCTCTACTACAAAGCCACAGTCATCAAGACAGTATGGTACTGGCACAAAGACAGAAATATAGATCAATGGAACAAAATAGAAAGCCCAGAGATAAATCCACATACCTATGGACACCTTATCTTCAACAAAGGAGGCAAAAATATACAATGGAGAAAAGACAATCTCTTTAACAAGTGGTGCTGGGAAAACTGGTCAACCATTTGTAAAAGAATGAAACTAGAACACTTTCTAACACCATACACAAAAATAAACTCAAAATGGATTAAAGATCTAAATGTAAGACCAGAAACTATAAAACTCCTAGAGGAAAACATAAGCAAAACACTCTCCAACACAAATCACAGCAGGATCCTCTATGACCCACCTCCCAGAATATTGGAAATAAAAGCAAAAATAAACAAATAGGACCTAATTAAACGCAAAAGCTTTTCCACAACAAAGGAAACTATAAGCAAGGTGAAAAGACAGCCCTTGGAATGGGAGAAAATAATAGCAAACAAAGCAATGGACAAAGAATTAATCTCAAAAATATACAAGCAACTCCTGCAGCTCAATTCCAGAAAAATAAATGACCCAATCAAAAAATGGGCAAAGGACTAAACAGACATTTCTCCAAAGAAGACATACAGATGGCTAACAAACACACGAAAAAGATGCTCAACATCACTCATTATTAGAGAAATGCAAATCAAAACCACAATGAGGTACCATTTCACGCCAGTCAGAATGGCTGCTATACAAAAGTCTACAAGAAATAAATGCTGGAGAGGGTGTGGAGAAAAGGGAACCCTCTTACACTTGGTGGGAATGCAAACTAGTACAGCCGCAATGGAGAACAGTGTGGGGATTCCTTAAAAAACTGCCATACGACCCAGCAATCCCACTGCTGGGCATACACACCGAGGAAACCAGAATTGAAAGAAACGCGTGTACCCCAATGTTCATCGCAGCACTGTTTATAATAGCCAGGACATGGAAGCAACCTAGATGTCCATCAGCAGATGAATGGATAAGGAAGCTGTGGTACATATACACATGGAATATTACTCAGCCATTAAAAAGAATACATTTGAATCAGTTCTAATGATGTGGATGAAACTGGAGCCCATTATACACAGTGAAGTAAGCCAGAAAGAAAAACACCAATACAGTATACTAACGCATATATATGGAATTTGAAAGATGGTAACAATAACCCTATATGCAAGACAGAAAAAGAGACACAGATGCATAGAACAGTCTTTTGGACTCTATGGGAGAAGGTGAGGGTGGGATGATCTGAGAGAATAGCACTGAAACATGTATATTATCATATGTGAAACAGAACACCATTCCATGTTCGATACATGAGACAAGTGCTCAGGGCTGGTGAAATGGGAAGACCCAGAGGGATGGGATGGGGAGGGAGGTGGGAGGGGTGTTCAAGATGGGGAACACATGTAAACCCATGGCTTATTCATGTCAATGTATGGCAAAAACCACTACAATATTGTAAAGTAATTAGCCTCCAATTAAAATAAATAAATTAATTTAAAAAATTAATTAAAAAATTAAAAAATAAAAACTCTGGCAAAGAGCAAAAAACAAAAAAAGAGTTACCATGGACATCAGTGGATTAGACTAATATTAGACAAACTGATTAGACTAGTTAGACTAACACAGCACTGGTAAAAAACCATGGTGTCTCACACTGTAAAGCTGTCTACACCATCGATTTAAGCCTTTTGTGTGGTTCACATTTCCCTCTCCTATTTGCTAATTTCCATACTCTATAGTCACAGGTTCCCTGAACTTTTTCCCTAGGACTCACTCATCACATGCACATATACCAGAAGCATATTTTCCTTTATATAGTGTGATCAGGAAAGAGAAACTCTCTAGCACGTTACCACTATTCTCTAACACCAGATCTTCTGTAAGCATTGCCTATACAGCAGGCCAATACTGGCGCAACAGCAGGCTCTGCTTTGACAATATCCTAGACCTGTTTAATGACCTATTCCCACAGTTGCAGCCACTGTTTCTGCTCTTATCCAACTTGAGGAATTTCTAGGGTTTGGAAGATTTGTAGACAGATTCTTTTCAACTAAATTTATAAAACAATATGTTTCTCTTACTTGAAAAATTTAAGGAGTGTCACTAGGGCTGTTCCCAAAAGTCTTTAAATTGCATTATTGCTTTTTTTTCTCAGTAATATTCAATGGCCTTAAAACTTGTATCTGACCACCATACGAGAGTTGGGTAGTTGTTCTACTTTCCTGTATGATTTATCAAGATTTGGGAAAGCTTTTATCTATATTTTTGCAATTGTATTTTAAGAGTTTTGTTTTTATTCTTCTTCTCAATCTCAATATTGGTGTACTGTAGTTCTGATCAACATTGCCAAAAATCCTTCATTCCCCTAGGGAATAAACAGTTCAGTTTAGTTCAGTAGCTCAGTTGTGTCTGACTCTTTGCAACCCCATGGACAGCAGTACGCCAGGCTTCCCTGTCCATCACCATCTCCTGGAGCTTGCTCAAACATAAAATATTAGCATTAGGTAAAAATTAAGTTTCAGATAGCCGTAAATAGAGACTAACGGTTAGATAATATGGAAATCATTTTAGTCCATTAGTCAGTACACTAGCATCATAGAAATCAAAAGAAAAAGTTAAAAATCAATTTATAAGAAAAAAGTAATATATTGGAAATTTTAAGCTATATACATTTTATTAGAAAAAATAATTTAAAGACTTAAAATCACAATTTTCACTGCAACCCTTTATTCTTTCTCTACCAATGTAGTTGCATGACAAATCTGAAAAATTCTTGTTTAAAGCAAGAAATTGGACAAGAACACTTTGTGAACCCAGATATGAAAGCCATGAAAGAAAGTTCTAGTGCAAAAGCATAAAATACCAGTGTTTCATGCTTTGTGAAATCCAAAGAATTTTCATAGGTTTTATGACCTATAACAAAGATAGAGTTAATTTTTTTAATTCTGAAAGAAGAAACTTTAAGTCCTGTGATCTTCATTCTATTATGACCTAATTTAATCAATATGTTATTAGACATAACCAATATTAATATACCAAAAATCTGTAGGATTTTAATCTACAGATGCTTCCACTTACATAAGTGTGCTCACATTTTAGTAGGAAAGTGGGTTAAGAAAAAGAAGAAACCCATAATTATGCATTATTTGAATCAAGATGAACAGAACATGGTTATTCAGGGACAAAAATACATGGTTGTTTTCCTCTTACTAATTCCCTGTCAAGAATTTAGAGTTTAATCCTCTCCATGGGCCCACAATTAACTGACTTTTTCTATTCCTCTGATGCTTCATTTTCCCTTCCACCAGAATGATGCATTGATGAGTGCTGTTCTTGGTCCCCAGGAGATTTACATGATAAGCATTCCATGCTCACATCATGGATCAAAATGTCAGGAGTCAGAAATTGATCAACTTTACCAACTGTTGTCAGTTTCTCTAAAGCAAAATCATGCCAGCTTTATTCAAATAGTAACTTATAAAATATCACTGAAGATATGAGTCTGTTATTATTAAATGCACCTTAAACATAGCTATACTGTTATTTGGGATATACATGCAGATTAGAAGGGTACATAATTTAGAATATTCACAGTTGTAAATTGGAATTAAAAATGGAAATGTGTATAATTATATTGTCCATATGGCACAGCTGCAGTATGATTTTATAAGATTGAATCTTGTATGGGGATAAAAAATGATAAGCCAGTGTTGTTATTATTATGAGCAACACAATAACATATGGGATGTAGGCCAATAGCATCATTCTAAATCAGGCTTAGAATTTCATAAGCCACTGAATGTCACAGATGGAAGCTGTTATTCATTCCACCTGCTAGACATGATGAAAGATAATGATAAAAGTTCAGAAGTAAAATTAAAATGGAGACAGCTAAGCCTGCCTCAACTCTTCTGGCTACAATTACTAGTGATATGTTGTTTACAGAGGTCAGAGGTTCCCATTGATCATCAAACTATGACAAGATGACAGTGCATTAATTTTAATAAGAATTTCATGGGAATCTGCTTTCATAATTTACATGAATATGCCCAATGCTCATATAATCCTCCTTGAAATGAAGATCATCAAAAGAAGAAAATATATCTGGTTATCTAATCTCTATCTAACTATATTTAATTTAAAACAACTAGAGGAAAGCACAAAATTTCTTGCTAGTTGTTTCATTTAGGATATTATTTTTTATTTTTTTTAAGATTTATACTATGAATCCATGCTTATTATAAAATGTTGCAATAATGAAAAAATTTACAGAAAGGAAAAAGTAAATATTTACCTTTTCTCCCTTTCACATGACATAAATCCAAGCCTTACCCCCCTCCTTAAGTAATCTACATATACATAAAAATATACTCTATACATATACTTTGGCTTAAGTACATGCATTATTCCCCCCACATAAATAGAATTGAATTATATTTGTGCATTAACAGATACAAACATAATTTTGCATTTCTATAAATAATGTTATATTATAGATACTTGTCTTAGACTTGCCGTTTTTACTCAACAATATAAGCACATAAGATTTATGATATTTGTTAAAGTTCTGTGTAGTATTTCTTATGAAAGAAATAAGAGCATTAATTTCACTATAGCTTTACTGAATAATTTTGTTTTATTTTTAATTATTCACTGTCATGAAAAAGTCTTGGAAGAAAATTACATATACACGTAGTTTAGTTCAGTTCAGTCACTCAGTTGTGTCCGACTCTTTGTGACCCCATGAATCGCAGCACATCAGGCCTCCTTGTCCATCACCAACTCCCGAAGTTTACCCAAACCCATGTCCATCGAGTCGGTGATGCCATCCAGCCATCTCATCCTCTGTCGTCCCCTTCTCCTCCTGCCCCCAATCCTTCCCAGCATTAGAGTCTTTTCAATGAGTCAACTCTTCGCATGAGGTGGCCAAAGTATTGGAGTTTCAGCTTCAACATCAGACCTTCCAATAAACACCCAGGACTGATCTCCTTTAGGATGGACTGGTTGGATCTTCTTGCAGTCCAAGGGACTCTCAAGAGTCTTCTCCAACACCACAGTTCAAAAGCATCAATTCTGCGGCACTCAGCTTTCTTCACCGTCCAACTCTCACATCCATACATGACCACTGGAAAAACCATAGCCTTGACTAGACGGACTTTTGTTGGCAAAGTAACGTCTCTGCTTTTCAATATGCTATCTAGGTTGGCCATAACCTTCCTTCCAAGGAGTAAGCATCTTTTAATTTCGTGGCTGCAATCACCATCAGCAGTGATCTTGGAGCCCAAAAAATAAAGTCTGACACTGTTTCCACTGTTTCCCCGTCTGTTTCCCATGAAGTGATGGGACCAGATGCCATGATCTTAGTTTTCTACAAATAGAGATATATTTAGATAGAGATATATGATGAATACACATATGAGTGTGTATATACAAAGCATGCACACACAGTCAAAAGATATTCTTCTCCACTTAAAACAGAAAATTCCCATTGATACATAAGCATTTTTCTCATTTTCTCATCTGGTTCAGTGTTGCATATGTACATCAATACACCAGTAAGATATACCTTAAATTTTTACATATTTATATATTTTAACACATAGATGAGAAACTCTGTTGTTTTTTTATTTTCAAAGTTGTAGGGCTATTATTGCATTTTTATTTCTCAAGATGAACTTTAGAGTTTTTCTTGGGATTACATCTTTAGGTTACATTAAAGGTACAAGTGTTCTACTACATTGATATTAGTTATTCAGATATATTATGTTTCCAATATTTTATTTTTTTCACAAAATTGTTATATATATTCATCATTCTTATATATTTACATTTTCATGAATTTATGAAAGTGATTATTTTTCCTGTTATAAATTTTTACTTGAATTTTGCTGGTGAAAAAGATGACTATGTTTATTGATCTTGAAACTAATTAATTTCCTAAATTCTTGTATCTGCTTTAAATATAGCTAAAAAATCTTGAAAGCAACTAGAATAAGTTAAGCAAAATTGCAAATATATGTCCTTATGCTGACCATGAAAACATTGTAAATGTATCAAATGACTCAGCATTTTGAAGCCATCAATTCTCTCCAAACTAAAGATCACAATTATGATCAATTCTCTCCTAGCAGGATTTTGATAGATGTAGATAGATGCACTTTAAAATTTATTTGGAAAGACAAATTAACTAAAGTAAGTGCCAATTGGCCAAAACAATTTTAATAAACGAAGATCAGTTTGGAGGCACCAGGCTACCTGAACTCAGGACTTACTGCAAATCTATAATAAATATGAAAGTATGGAATTGGAAAAGAGCTAGATGAATACAGCAGAATATAGTCCAGAAACAGACCTAAACAAATATGCCCATTTTTTTTAAGTACAAAGGCAAATAAGTAGAAAAGATCATCTTTTCAAGAATTGTTGGAATGCCTGAATAGTTGAATAAATGCCAAAAAATAGCATCTCAAACTAAAACTCTGTACCTTATATAAAAATTAACTCAAAATAAATCATAAACTTTAAATTAAAATGTAAAACTAAAGACAAATATGTAGAAAAAGAAACTTTATGCCCTGGTATTGGCAAGAACTTCTTAGAAAAGACAAAGTATAAAAAAAAAAAAAGACAGAAAGTTGCTTTGCTAAATATGGTGTTACTAGAATAAAATGAATAAGTCACAGACTGAGAAAAAATATTTGCAAATTACATATTGAACAAAGAATGTGTACTTAGTATATACAAAAAGCACTCAAAACTCCACAGGAAGAATGTAAACAATTTAATTTAAATATGGACAAAATTTTTGAAAATACACTTGACCAAAGTGCATAAAAGAATGCAAAATAGCACTTACAATTATATTCATCACCATTAGATATTCAATAAGTGCAAATCCAACCAAGTTTATTAAAAATATATGTTACTGACAACAACAAGTGCTAGTGAGGATGCAGAACATTGATGTATCATAACTGAGAATATACAGCTTCCCTGGAAAGGAGGTTGGCAGTGTCTCAGGAATTTAAACATGTATCTCACTCCTAAGAATTTACTCAAAATGAATGAACAATTATACTCATACCAAAACCTATGTATTTGGGTTCATAACAGCTCTATTCACAATTGTTAAGAACTGGACATGTACAAATGTCCTTTACAAGCAATTGGGTAAGCCATGGCACATTTATGTTAGACTATGATTCTGTAATAAAAAAAATAATGAACTATGGCTCCAACAACAACTTGGATAGATCTTAAGTCAAGGGAGAAAATTACTACAAAGTGGTAGTGAGAGTTTTTGCAGAAGCTGTAGAAATGCTCTGAATTCCGATTGTGATAGTCATGACCACACAGACCTATACACAAGTTAGAATTTATGAAACTCCACACACAAAAAAATGTTAACTTAAAAATAAATTAAATTATAATAAACTCTAAGGGGAAAGGAAAATAATTTTCTTCTCTTCCATTCCAAAAGATTTCTTCCTGTGTAATATCTCAAGGGATATTTGTTTCAAATATTGTGAACAGTTTGACTTTCATCCTTTGATATGCTCCTCAGGTTGGTAGCTAAGGAGATAAGCAAATCATTTTAGCACTTTGAAAGGAATAAAGGGAAGTATAGAAGGTGGAAGGCTTCCCAAGTGGCACACTAGTAAAGAATTTGCCCGCCATTGCATGAGACACGAGAGACGTGAGTTTGATTCCTAGGTCCAGAAGACCCTTTGGAGAAGGAAATGGCAACCCACTCCAGTACTCTTGCCTGGGAAATCCCATGAACAGAGGAGCCTGGAGGGCTATAGCCCAGGGAGTCACAAAGAATCAGAAATGACCGAGCAGTTGAACACACTCATGGAAGGTGGGTAAGAACAGGTAATATCCTCAGAATGCTTATATATCAGGAACTTGAAAATGTTTCTCAGTTTCAAATAATGCTTCAACTATATAGGCAGCAAGGACTCTGTGAAAGATTGTATTTTCCAAACAAAAATGGCTGTAAAGATATTTCCCATGTCATATGCAGTTATCAAGGTCACCTTGCCACTCTTCCATCAAAAGACGGTGTTCATTTCTCTACTACCTTAACCAAGTCTTGAACAGACCCTGTTACTGCTATAAAAAACACAATTTCTCTCAAGATTTGGTACCATTTTCAGATATGATCCTTAGCAGCACTGGAAGCTCCTGCTTCCTGTCCAGTGGAGCCTTCAGATAACGCTGGCCTGAGCTGCAACTTGACACAACCCTGTAAGAGACTGCAAACAAGAATCCCATAGCTAAGTCATAAGCTACAGAACCCTGAGAGACAATAATAAATTGTTGCTGTCACTAAGTTTTATTAAACTGTCTCAGGGAATTAGAACATTCTTCCTTCCTCCAAACTGAGACTAGACTGTCTCTTCAAATATGTACAATTGTGTGACCTGCAGCTAATTACCCAGTTCTAGCCTATAAAAGAACTTGAAAAGATCTTGGAAAGAAGTAGCAAACAAGGGAGAGAATTTCAGCAGAGAGAGAGTTGTCAAGGTGTTTCCTCCTCAGCTCAGGCCTAATCAAGGAGATTCTAAAGAGACCATGAAGAGGACTTTGTAAGTATTTTTGGGAGTTTGCAGGGAGCAGTAAGAAGGTCACAGTAGATCTGTGTCTACCTCAATCCTGAGGAAAAATTCTAAAGGGCAAGAAGTTTGAAGACGGCCTGCAGAGAGAATGAAGAACTGTTAAAAGGAAGTAATTCTCTCCAATTAACAGAATGAAAAGACATCCTGCCCCTATTTCCATGTTTCCAACTTCCTGCCTTAAGCAAGCCTGAGCTAACAGAGAAGGAAGATTCTAAATTAAAATAAGCTTTGAAAGTTTGATTATTATGTGGAACATACATTTTATGTGGAAATGAGAGTAGCTTTTCACCTTGAAATTCTGAAGGGGATTTTTTTTTCATTATTTGAGAATGTCCAGAAAAGACAGGGGTCTTTCCTAGATTTCACCCAAAAATCAAGATATATTGTGTTGGAATTGATAGAGAATAAAGATGTTTTTTGTTCATCTTACAAATCTCACTTGTTTATTAGTTTGGTTATAGCTAGAATGTTCTAGGTATAGTGATAAGTTATTTCTTTGATTCTCAGAAACACGCAGTAATGTAGTCATTAACATGTTCATGAGAAACACTGATGACTGGTGAATTTACGGTCAAAGCATTCCAATTAAATATCTCAAACGCAAAGTCCAAGAGCACCCTCCTGAGTCATGTAGTAGGACTGTTGATTAGCTGGAGCTCCTTGCACATCCTCTGTGAACTTTACAGCAGGAGAGGAAAGACCACAGGGATGGCTTGTTGTTTAAATTAAGGCTGTTTGGATTTAAGATCCTTAGTAAACTAAATACTATTGCTCTTAACTGGAAAATCCGTTTCTTTCAGCCTTGTATGTATAAGAATAGTGACCATATTTTGAAATCTATTTCTTAATTTTTTAAAAAATAATATATTTAAAAATAAAACCAAATTTAAAATATACTGCTTATGATTTCTTTCCTTAACTATGGTTATTACATCTGAGATATTTTGCTTTCTCCTTGCCTATTTAAATTTAATTAATGTTACCCTTTTTTAAAAAATTCAATTTATTTAAACTAAAAAAAGAGTTATCTTTTTAAATTATACTTGTTTTACTTTTAGAAATACCTTTCCCTTTTGTTTAGTATATATAATAACTTTATATTTTTTTAAAAATCTTCTCATTATTAATATAACTTTCCATGAAATACTTTTCATTGTAGATCTTGTATGTCTAAGAGATGATTCTCATATGATATTCAGTCTAAATATCATACATAATTTGTATTCAGTGTGGCCTTAATGGTGCAATTTGTTGTCACTAGACAAAGTTTTCAGGTTTCTTTGGTTCTTCTCCCCAAACTGTAAAGGTTATTTTAACAGAAGTCTCTCATTCAAAACGACTGACAGAAGACAAAATACATATGTTCCTAGAGCATACCCATCTGCTCTTATCCACACAAGGTGCACTTGACTTCTATAAAAGGTTTTCTTGGAATCAAAGATTTGGAAATGGGCACATAGGTGAAAGGCAAAGTTCTGGCTACTGAAAAGTAAGGTGCTTCCTAGGGACCAATGTAACTTAGGTAGCTGGATTTTGAAAAACTGACGTCAATCCAAAATATTGCTAAAATTTTTGAAACTTCTGGTGGCTAATATTAAATTTCTTTAAAAGTCTTTTTTTTTTTTCTCCTTTTAGCTCTATTTCTCTCATGCTTTTCCCTTTTCTTAGTATTACTTCTGCTTTTCTATGCCTTAGGTCTCTCATTATTATTAAGTAGCCCCCACAGTCACTGAATTTCAGTAATTCTACATTAAATGCATTATTAAAGCTACTCTACAGATTCTAATTCTTTTCATGAAAAATGAACACTTAAACTTATTTTGAAACATTTCTAAAGTAGCTCTGCAGAGTAACCATCTTGGTTTATCAATTATAAAATGAACTTAATATTATATAGATGCTTACTTTACCCAGTAATTTTAGGTGGGATATTTTTAATAATAGGGGAGAAGAAAAATAGATCACCTTTATGACATCTTTGTTCTGTCAACTAATTCTGACATGTACTTGAAAAGGCTTCTCTGTGGAATAAGTTTTGCAAAATCACCTTCTGCATTGACTTAATTCTATTTCCTTTTAAAATGTCACACAGGCTTTCCTCTAAACAGCCTAAATACACCTTGTCTTCAAATTGAATAAATCTAAAAAAAATTCTGAATTTTTTTTACATAAATTAATATTTGTGACTAACTTAATTTTGTTAAACATGAAATATGAAAATAAAGAGTAATTTTACAGTTAAACGTTTTTAAGAAAAAATGTCAAAATGTTCTTAATCACTACCGTCTAAAAAAGAATAAGTTCTCTTTAAACATCTTACACATTCCTAATCTATTTGCATGCTCAGTCATTCAGTCCTGTCTGACACTTTGCAACCCAGTGGACTGTAGCCACCAGGCTCTTCGGCCCATGGGATTTCCCAGGCAAGAACACCAAGTGGAACAATAGATGATGTGATTTAAAATTGCTTTGTGTTTTTCTGCTTTAATTCTCTGTTGCGCTTGTTTGTTGTTTTTCAGTCACTAAGTTGTATCCGACTCTTTTGCTATCCCATGGACTGTAGTCCACCTCAGTCCATGGAATTTCCCAGGCAAGGATACTGGGGTGGGTGGCCATTTCCTTTGAAAAGGTATTAAATGTCATTCTGCAAACAATTATATATAAAAGCTAGAATAATAAATGCTCTATTTAACTTTTGATGACAAGTATTAGGAAAAAAAAATAAAAGGAAAAATACTTTTACAAGAGAAACTTAAGTCTAAAACCATTCTAAACTTATACGGTGAAAATGAATAAACAAGAGTCATAACACTGGCTCAGTTGTCAGTTACAGGGCATCAACAACAACAACAAAAACAAATTTAGCCAACAGGGAAGATGAAAACACTTTTCACAGCAGCAAAACATTTGAAGAAAAACAGCAGCTGAGACAAATCAAAGGCTCAAAAAGTCCCTACTGAGTGTATAGTCCTAAGAGAACTGGTTGGAAACAACCCAATGAAAAAATTGACAGAAGTTATAAATAGACATTTCTAAAAGAAGACATACAGATAGATAAAAAGTACATGAAATATGCTTACCATCACTAATTATCAGAGAAATGCAAATCAAAATTACAATGAGGAAACACCAGTCAGAATGGCCATAATCAAAAAGTCTACAAACCATAAATGCTGGAGTGCTTTTGCAGGAAAGGGAATCTTCTTAAACTAATGTTGGAAATGTAAACTGGTGCAGCCACTACGAGCCATGCCGTGTAGAGCCAACTAAGACGACAGGTCATGGTGGAAAGTTCTGACAAAACATGGTCCACTGGAGAGGGGAATGCCAAACCACTTCAGTATTCTTGTCTTGAGAACTCCCATGAACAGTAATAAAAGGCAAAAAGATAGGACAATGAAAGATGAACTCCCCAGGTCGGTAGGTACCCAATATGCTACTGGAGATTGGTGGAGAAATAATTCCAGAAAGAATGAAGGAACAGAGCCAAAGCAAAAACAATACCCAGTTGTGGATGTGACTGGTGATGGAAGTAAAGCCCGATGCTGTAAAGAGCAATATTTCATAGGAACCTGGAATGTTAAGTCCACAAAAGAAGGTAAATTGGAAGTGGTCAAACAGGAGATGGCAAATGTGAACATCGACATTTTAGGAATCAGCGAACTAAAATGGACTGGAATGGGTGAATTTAAGTCAAAGAACCATTATATCTACTACTGTGGGCAAGAATCCCTTAGAAGAAATGGAAGTAGCCATCGTTGTCAACAGAAGAGTCTGAAATGCAGTACTTGGATGCAATCTCAAAAACAGCAGAATGATTTCTGCTCATTTCCAAGGCAAACCAGTCAATATCACAGTAATTCAACTCTATGCCCCAACCAGTAATGCTGAAGAAGCTGAAGTTGAACAGTTCTATGAAGACTCACAAGACCTTCTATAACTAACACCCCAAAAAGATGTCCTTTTCATTATAGGGGACTGGAATGCAAAAATAGGAAGTCAAGAGATACCTACAGTAACAGGCAAATTTGGCCTTGGAGGACAAAATGAAGCAGGACAAAGGCTAACAGAGTTTTGCCAAGCGAACACACCGATCATAGGAAATACCCTCTTCAAACAACACAAGGGAAGACTTTACACATGAATACGACCAGATGGTCAACACCAAAATCAGATTGATTGTATTCATTGTGGCCAAAGATGGAGAAGATCTATACAGTTAGCAAAAACAAGACCAGGAGCTGACTGTGGCTCAGATCATGAACTCCTTAGCAAAATTCAGACTTCTGTTGAAGAAAGTAGAGAAAACCACCAGAGCATTCATATGACCTAAATCAAATCCCATATGGTTATGCAGTGGAAGTGACAGATTCAAGGGATTAGGCCTGATACACAAAGTGCCTGGGAACTATGGATGGGGGTTCATGATATTGTACAGGAGGCAGTGATCAAGACCACCTCCAAGAAAAAGAAATGCAAAAAGGCACAATGGTTGTTTGAAGAAGCCTTACAAATAGCTGAGAAAAGAAGAGAAGCTAAAGGCAAAGGAGAAAAGGAAAGATATACTCATTTGAATGCAGAGTTACAAAGAACAGCAAGGAGAGATAACAAAGCCTTCCTCAGTGATCAATGGAAAGGCAAAAAGGAAAACAATAGAATGGGAAAGACAAGAGATCTCTTCAAGTAAATTAAAGATACCAAGGGAACATTTAATGCAAAGATGGGCACAATAAAGGACAGAAATGTATGAATCTAACAGAAGCAGAAAATATTAAGAAGAGATGGCAATAATACACAGAAGAACTATACAAAAAAGATCTTCATGACCCAGAACCAAGATGGTGTGAACCCATACCTAGAGCCAGACATCCTGGAATGTGAAGTCAAGTGGGCCTTAGGTAGCACACAACAAACAAAGCTAGTGGAGGTGATGGAATTCCAGTGGAGCTATTTCAAATCCTAAAAGATGATACTGTGAAAGTGCTGCACTCAATGTGCCAGCAAATTTGGAAAACTCAGCAGTGGCCACAGGACTGGAAAAGGTCATTTCTCATTCCAATTCCAAAGAAAGGCAATGCTAAAGAATGTTCAAACTACCACACAATTGTACTCATCTCACATGCTAGCAAAGTAATGCTCACAATTCTACAGGCCAGGCTTCAACAGTATGTGAACCATGAACATACATATGTTCAAGCTGGTTTTAGAAAAGGCAGAGGAAACAGAGTCCAAATTGCCAACATCTGTTGGATCATCAAAAAAGCAAGAGAGTTCCAGGAAAAAATCTACTTCTGCTGTATTGACTACACCAAAGCCTTTGAATGTGTGGATCACAATAAACTGTGGAAAATTCTGAAAGAGATGGGAATACCAGACCACCTGACCTGCCTCCTGAGAAATCTGTATCCAAGTCAAGAAGCAACAGTTAGAACTGGACATGAAACAACAGACTGGTTCCAAATCGGGAAAGGAGCATGTCAAGGCTGCATGTTGTTACCCTGCTTTTTTAACTTCTATGTAGAGTACATCATGTGAAATGCTGGGCTGGATAAACACAAGCTAGAATCAGGATTGCCAGGAGAAATATCAATAACCTCAAATATGCAGATGACACCACCCTTATGGCAGAAAGAGAAGAAGAACTAAAGAGCCTCTTGATGAAAGTGAAAGCAGAGAGTGAAAAAGTTGGCTTAAAACTCAACATTTGGAAAACTAAAATCATGGCATCCGGTCCCATCACTTCATGGCAAATAGATGAGGAAACAGTGGAAACATGACAGACTTTATTCTCTGGGGCTCCAAAATCACTGCAGATGATGACTGCAGCCATGAAATTAGAAGAGGCTTACTCCTTGGAATAAAAGCTATGACCAACCTAGACAGCATATTAAAATGCAGAGACTTTACTTTGCCAACAAACGTCCCTCTAGTCAAGGCTATGGTTTTTCCAGTAGTCATGTATGGATGTGAGAGTTGGACTATAAAGAAGGCTGAGCACTGAAAAATTGATGCTTTTGAACTGTGGTGTTGGAGAAGACTCTTGAGAGTCCCTTGGACTGCAAGGAGAACCAACAAGTCTATCCTAAAGGAAATCAGTCCTGAATATTCATTGGAAAGACTGATGCTGAAGCTGAAAGTCCAATCCTTTGGCCACATGATGCAAAGAGCTGACTCATTTGAAAAAACCCTGATGCTGGGAAAGATTGAAGGCGGGAGGAGAAGGGGACGACAGAGGATGAGATGGTTGGATGGCATCACTGACTTGATGGACCTGAGTTTTAGGAAGCTCTAGGAGTTGGTGATTGGAATAAGTGTTTGGTCAAATAGAACAGCATTTCACTATGATTTTAGCTTGTATTTCCCTAAATGCTGATTATTTTTCAAGTACTTATTTCCCATCAATCTCTTCTGTGGTGAAGTGTCTGCTCAAGTCTTTTGCGTAATTTTTAAAAACTGGGCTATCTTTTTATTACTGATATGTCCAAGAGTTTTTTATACCTTCTGGATAATTTTGTTATCAGAAGTGTTTTGACAGCTTCTTTTTTGAGGAATCAGAAATTGTACCATTTTAATTACAAACCACTATCCCCTGCACATACATGTTGATCAAGAAAACAGAAAAGATGGACGGAGGAGCCTGGCAGGCTACAGCCCATGGGGTCGCTAAGAGACGGACATGATTGAGCGACTTCTCTTTCACTTTTCCCTTTTATGCACTAGAGAAGGAAATGGCAACCCACTCCAGTATTCTTGCCTGGAGAATCCCAGGGACGGCGGAGCCTGGTGGGCTGCCATCTATGGGATCGCACAGAGTCGGACACGACTGAAGTGACTTAGCAGCAGCAGGAGTTGGTGATAGACAGGGAAGCCTGACATGCTGCAGTCCATGGAGTCACAGAGTCAGACACAACTGAACGATTGAACTGAACTGAACAGCCACTATGGTCAGTATGAAGGTTCCTCAAAAAGCTGAAAATAGAACTAATATACGATTCAGCAATCCCACTCCTGGGAATATACTTGGAGAAAACCAAATTTGAAAAGATACATGAACCCCTATGATCAGTACAATACTATTTGCAATAGCCAGGAACCTAAATGAAGCAACCTAAATGTCCATCAATGGAAGAATGAATAAAGAAGAAGTGGTACATATATACAATGAAATATTACTCAGCCATAAAAGGGAGCAAAATAGTATGATTTGCTGCTGCTGCTGCTAAGCACCTCAGTCGTGTCAGACTCTGTGCCACCCCATAGATAGCAGCCCACCAGGCTCCGCCATCCCTGGGATTCTCCAGGCAAGAGTACTGGAGTGGGTTGCCATTTGCTTCTCCAATGCATGAAAGTGAAAAGTGAAAGTGAAGTTGCTCAGTCATGTCCAACCCTTAGCGACCCCATGGACTGCAGCCCACCAGGCTCCTCCATCCATGGGATTTTCCAGGCAAGTGTACTGGAGTGGGGTTCCATTGCCTTCTCCCAGTGTGATTTGCAGAGACATACATAGACCTAGAGACTATTTTTGGCTTCCCAGGTGGCACTAGTAGTAAAGTACCCACCCGGCAATGCAGGAGACATAAGAGATGTGGATTTGATCCCCGGGTGGGAGAGATTCCCTGGAGTAGGAAATGGTAACCCACTCCAGTATTCTTGTCTGGAGAATTTCATAGACAGATGAGCCTGGCAGGCTGCAGTCCATAGGGTTGCAAAATGTTGGACATGACTGAAGCAACTTAGCACACACAGACAGAGACTGTTACATAGAGTGAAGTCAGGAAGAGAAAAACAAACATTGTACAACATTGCTTATATGTGCAATCTAGAAAAAATGGTATAAATGAACATATTTCAAAGCAGAAATAGAGACATAGAGAACAAACTTATGGGTATCAAGGCAGGAAGAGAGGAGTGGGGTGAATTGGGAGATTGAGACTGACATATATATCCTACTATATATAAAAGTAGGTAACTAATGAAAACCTACTGTATAGCTCAGGGAACTCTACTCAGTCCTCTGTGGTGACCTAAATGGGAAGGAAATTTTAAAAAGAGGATATATATGTATACATATAACTGACTCATTTTGCTGTATAGCAGAAACTAAAACATTATAAAGCAACTACACGCCAATAAAAATTTTTAAAAATAAAATAAATTAAAAAAAAATCAACCTTTTGGGGAGTGTTGGTTTCTCTTTGCTGCTTTTAGCAACGTATTTCAGAAAGCAATAAGGTGAGGTAATAAACTAGCTGGTCTGCAAACAGATTGAAGATAACATAGAGGATCCAGACATTAAGCTCTTCCCAGTCCAGGAAAAGTCAATTGTTCTTACAACCCAAACAGCAGAAAATGAGACTGAAAAAGACATAGAATAAGAAAGGGTCTTATGGACAAATGAGGCTAAAGAAAGGCCCTCAGCTTTGAGATAAAAAAATAAATAAATAAAAAATTTTGTAGCTTTCCCAGTAGTCTTTCCAGGCAATCCTATGTTTTCAGATGGTTTCAAAGTAGGTGTCATTAAGCAGAGAGAGAGAGGCAATGACACAAAGTAAGCAGGGAAATAAACTAGGCTTAAAAACTACCTCAAGGAAATAACTTGAGGTAAGGCTAAAATCACATAGAAATAAGTAGAAACAGAGAAGTAGAACATTATTAAGATTTTAAAAAATAAACTATTAAAATATACCTACCTTTAGAAAAATACACAAAGCATAATCATAAGCTCGATGAATTTTATAAGGGTTAAAAAAGTTCCTATGAGGGATGGGATGGGGAGGGAAGTGGGAGGGGGGTTTTGGAAGGGGAACACATGTACTCCCATGGTGGATTCATGTCAATGTATGGCAAAACAAATACAATATTGTAAAGTTAAAAAATAGATAAATAAACTAATTTAAAAAAATTATAATTAGAGACAACTCTGTCAAAAAAAAAAAAAGTTCTTATATAACCAGCACCCAAGGAAGAAACAGAATGGTCCACAGCAATCTGCATACCCATATTTATACAAATAAAAAAGTAAATATTATAAAGTATATCTTGGGATATATTTTTAATTGAATAGTTTAATATAAAATTACTTAAATCTATGTGTCTATTTTCTAACAGGTGTCTTTTTTTTTTATTGAAATAATAGTTGACTTACACTATTATGTTAGTTTCAGGTAATTCACATAGAGATCTGACATTTGCATACTTTATGAAATGGATCACCACAGTAAGGTTTACTAATCATCTCTCCACACGAAGGTCATTACAGTGTTGTTGACCATATACCTTATTTGACTATTACATTTCTGTAGCTTATTTTATAACTGGAGGTTTGTACCTCTTATTGCTTTCACCTATTCCTCACCTCCCTCCCCTCTGACAACCACCCATTTGCTGTCTGAATCTATGAGTCTGTTTTCCTTTTTTATTCTTCATTTGTTTGTTTTCTTTTTTAGATCCCACATATAATTGAGATCACATTGTATTTGTCTTTTTCTGTCTGACTTATTTCCCTCTATATCTATCCATGCTGAAGCAAATGGCAAGATTTCATTTTTTATGGCTGAGGAATATTCCATTGTATATGTATATATTTATATATATACCTATACACACACATATACCATATCTTTATCTATTCTTCCATTTATGGACACTTAGGTTGCATTTATATCTTGACTATTTAAATAAGACTAATATATAGATGCATATATTATTTTGAATTAGTGTTTTTATTTTCTCTGTGTGAAGATCCAGAAGTGGGATTGCTAGATCTTATGGTAGTTTCACTTTCATTTTTTGCGGCTGCACCAGTTAACATTCCCAGTGAACATGCATGTGCATGAGGGTTCCCTTTTCTCCATATCCTCACCAACACTTGTTGCTTGTCTTTTTGCACTCAGCCTGTCTCCTCCCCCATCTTGGCCACCTCCCTCTAATAGGTATGCTAAAGTCTTCTCTGGTTTGCTTTTTGGTATTTAAAAACAATGTCATTTTGCTTAAAATATATATATTTCTTTGACTAGGATAAGATCAGTTAGAATTTATAAGTATGTATCCTTTCCAGTAGAGCATGAGTTAATTTTGTTTAACAAGGAAGAACATTCTTTCCTCTTATGAGTTATATTACTTTTTATAAGAAAATATTACAAATAATGTCTTCTGTATATTTAAGCTTAAGTTAATAAAACTTAGAGCAAATCAAGAAATTTGATTTTAAAATCAAAATTAAATTCATCTTATTTCAAGAGTTTTGCTTAGTTGACTCAGTGAATATTAAAACACACTAGATAATCAGCCATCCGCTTAATAAAAACTAACACACAATTCTTAAGATTTTTTAGACCAGGACCACAAACCTCCAGCATCTAATGCCTGATGATCTGAGGTGGAGCTCATGTAATAACAATAGAAATAAAGTGCAGAAGATACGAAATGTACTTGAATCTCCCCTCTTCCCTCGATCATGGAAAAATCATCTTTCACAAAATTGGTTCCTGGTGCCAAAAAATGTTGGGGACCTCTGTTTTAGATCACAAGGTAGCCATTTTTCTTTCATAGTTTAGGTAATCTCTTTGTTGAAACCAGAGAATTGGATCATATGATAACTAATCATAACTAGTCACAAATCCTTTAATGTCTACTACAAGTACAGAAAACTTTTGGTGTGATATAAAAATTAGGGAGTAGATGCTTTGACTGTAGCATTGAGTTGGTACTCATATCCTGTCCACTTTTCTAATCTTCTCAACATGAAAGACATGAAAGTGTAAACCTTTTATCAATGCAAACCTGAACATTTTAAAACAGCTACCACATTCTAAAATGATAACAACTAGCAGTTGTCACATTCAAAGCGTTGAGAAATATTAAGAATTTAGTGTATCCCTTTAGCACACTTTGATGAAATGCATATTAAGTACTACCAATAGGATTTTTTACTCCTTCAAACTACAAAGAAAATTTGCCACCAGACAATTTTCACAGCTCTAATTACAGTGTTATTTATGCAACTATATAATTAAGAGTGAACTACAATTTTGATTCCTACTCTCAGCTGGAAAAAAATAAAATAAAAATTTAAAAGTAAAAAAAAAACTTGCTCTGAATTTAATGGAACATTTTATTTCTTTAATTTTTGGCCTATTTGCACCAAAATATTGTTGAAATCAATTTCAATCAGTCATGTATGGATCTAATTAGCAATAGATGTCAGTCTTTAAAAATGTATGTCTATCTCAAAATGTCAACTTCTAGAAATGCATGTTTTGGTTTATTACTCAATTTTTATGTAATTGTTTTCAGTAGTTTATCTTCATGAATCAATGCGCCTACAAGCTACTTAATTTTCTGTTTTCATTCACTTTGTTGAAGGTTTGTGAATGTTCCTCTGTTTTACAGTGTTATATATTTATAATTCAGATTAAGTGCAATTATTTTAAATTATGATGCTTCAGACATCTCTTCAACTAATATATTTATTCATTTTTCAATTAGTTCTTAGAACTATGTCTCCAGTTATTCTGGAGCACAATCTCTTATGCACTATTTTTCCCTACCTACTTAAATGATTTTGAAATTTTGACATAATTCCAGTGAATAATACTCATTTTTATGACAATTTGGAAAATGTTTGACCAGGTAGTTTGATCCGTTGGTGTGTGCATGTATGTGTGTGTATACATGCACATATATACATATATGAGAAGGAAATGACAATCCATTCTGGTATTCTCGCCTGGGAAATCTCATGGATCGAGGAGCCTGGCAGGCTGAAGTCCATGGTGGTTGCAAAGAGTAGAACATGACTGAGCACACAAGCAGACATACACACACACACACACACACACACACACACACACACACACTCCAGCCTCATGCTCCAGGCTGACATTCATGCAAGATTTGTAGCCTCATTTGCAGCCCTAGGAAGTGATAGTTTGGCACCACGTCCTCTGGGGATGAAAAACTGGACGACTTTGCAGCCCTCATTTACAGATAGAATTGTGGGGCCTCCTGGATCATATGCATGCCCAAACAGATAACCTCTTTTGAATTTCCCTAAACTGGGACTTCAAAAAGCCAAACTTTTCTTGTACATTAGACATACAAGGCTACTCACCAAACACCTTTCCTATGTTTTTCACCATCCTGCCTTTTCAAGCCATATCTGCATCTCCTTTCTTCCAAATTCTTGCCTAGATTCTTATTCTTCTTCCAATTATTCTTCTCTCTTTCTCTCTCTGTCTTCTCTTTATACCTCTTAATATCTTCTCTCTCTTTTGTGGTTCCCTTTCTCTGTTGTGATAGAGGACCAAAATTTAGAAGTAAGCTATAGTGGAATGACAAAAATTTGAGTAAAAGTCTCAACATTCCCCAGCAAAATATTCCCCAGTACTGTGAATTTCTGAAACAAGAATTCCAACACTGATAAGATAAATCAAGAAGTTGTAGAAGATTTTCTCTTTTTGGGGGTAGGGGTGTGTTTGATTTTTTGAAGTTGGAGGCAGGGGTTCAAAGAGGGAGAAAATAGCCAAAAAAAAACACACAAAGGGTATAGGGAGGCAAAGACAAACTTGTCCTACAGCTCAGTTTTGTCTTCCTAAGGCATACTCTGACTTCTGCCTGTGCTCTTTCTGTCCCCACTTTTTTGGCTTCCGTATCTCCCCCATTTCATGTAAGTTGATTAAGAAACAGAAAGAGAACCAGGAGAGAGAGAGAGTCATAAAATTTTAATTTTTAGGAATTTAGGAATTAATAGCCTTGTTTGAAGGTGAAAAGTGTTAGTCGCTCAGTCGTGTCTGACTCTTTGCAATCCCATGGACTGTAGCCCACCAGGTTCCTCTGTCCACGAAATTCTCCAGGCAAGAATACTGGAGTGGGTTTCTATTTCCTTCCAGACCTAAGGATCAAACCCGGGTCTCCCATACTGCAGGAAGATAGCTTTGTTTAATAGTCAAAAGGTTGAAAGGTAATGATTCTTCTTGGCTCCAGAGAAAAATAATTGAGAGAGGATGGCTCAGGCTGGCTTCACTGAGAAACAGACTTGGTATCAAAGATGAGCAGTCAGGAGGTTTCTGAAGAACTTTCTGGGCATCACTGCCTGTGCTTTAGGGAGAGCGAGGGAAGGGTGATGGGTTCTCAATAAAAGTCTTTGCCCTTTGGAAAGCTCTGAAGAAGTTTTTCATTTATCATGTGCCAGTCATGACCTAAGTACTTTACATATATTAAATCAGTTAATCCTCACAACTCTATGAGGTAGATGTTATCATTATACCCATTTACCATTGAGAAAGCTGATTTACATAGAAGTTAAGTAACTTGTCTGAGGTCAAACAGCTCAACATGAAGAAACAGGGATTTGTTGCTCTATACCAACCTCTTTTAAATAAGAGATGATTCAGTTCAGTTCAGTTCAGTCGCTCAGACGTGTCCGACTCTTTGCAACCCCATGAATCGCAGCACACCAGGCCTCCCTGTCCATCACTAACTCCCAGAGATTAGCCCTGAAGAAACATCTCAACACAGTTTTCTGCTAGAATCAATATAAATATTCAATGTAAATCACTCAAGGAAATAATTATTTGCCCTTCTATTAAAAGATCTTTTGAAAAATAGACCTTACATTCTTGTCATTCTTAATTTTATCTCCAATTAAACTGGAGGCATTTCCATAAATGTGAGTTACAGCAGAAATAGTTACATCGGTTATTATGGACAAATTTTACACATAGCATAAAAATAGGACTGTGATGGCCAGGATGGCTTTGAGAAACTTGTGAAGCATTAAACAAACAAAACAACAAAATAAAAACCAAAGCGTTTTAGCAAATAAGCCTATCCAAATAGGAAGAAAGTTTTGGGCCATCTGAAAATTTAAAATTCAGGACCTCTTGATGTCACATGCTTAAGATCAACAAATACTTGGCCTACCAAGAACATTTTTGGCCCTTCTAAATAAGTGAATTTATTACCATTCCTTCTAGCAGCTCTTATTATTGTTTATTGTGATTTAGTGTGTTTATCTGTTTATTGCTAGATACAAACTGCTTTGTCCTTGCCCTTACATATCTATCACTTGCAAAATATATTTTGATTGATTTTGCATTCTATTCTGCTTTATGATGAAGAAGGTACAGTGGTGAAGCTGGAATTGATGACCAGGAGCAGAAAGGTTTGGCTCCTCCTTTCATCAGCCAAGGGTCTTTCTTCTCTCTTCTAGGTGTCTGTTTCTTCTCTTGATAATGAGGGAGTTTCAGGCAGCATTTCAGGGCTTTTTTACTGATCTAATAGTCTATGAACTTTTCCCCCTATTGGGGAGTTAAAAGGTAAATGAATGTGTGTGCATCTCTGAAGACAGGCTGCTTTTCCTACTGCATTCATTATTGTTTGCCTCTCCTGTTATAAGAGATGAATGATGTTTAAATAAAGATCTCCATCTTGCCAAATGAGTGTTTCATTTTTGCTCTAGGCTGGTATCTTCTGTTTATTCTATATCATTTGAAATATTATCCATCAAGTCCACTTTTCCTTCTATTAAACCTGAAAAAACTCATATTTTTTTTTCATGGATTAGGGAGGCTGAGTTGTTTTCATCTTTAGAAAACACTAAGTAAATTTCCAAGACTCAATACCATTAACAGATATTACCCAAAAGAAATACCACAGGTAAAGTCAGTTTTACTTGTTTGCTTCTTCACTGTAAATGCTGATTTTATCACTGTTCCTCAAGGAGAAAAAGGCAGCATAGCTTTACTTCTACAAAGAAAACCTATTTATATAAAGAAGTATCAATCATGATAGTAAAAACTTATCAATACTTCTCTTTACAACACATTGTTTTCATATTTCATTCTTTTAATCATTCAACAAATATTTATTGAGGACTGAGTTTCTCCTAGACTAGGATTGTAGCATGAAACAAAATGGACAAAGACATTGCTTGGGGAGGGCTACATTATAATAGAAACAGCAATATATTTGTCAGATGGTGCTAAGAATTACGAAGAATAGCAAAAATGAAGAAGAGAATAATACTGAGAGAGTGGTGTTCCATTTTTAGAATGCTGAAGAAAGAAATCTCTGATAAGATCATATTTGATCAGATTCCTAAAGGAAAGAGAAAGCCAGGCAGAGACAACAAAATGTATAAAGACTGAGGCATGAGCATTTTTGTGTGTCCCATGAACAGCATGCCAGTGTAACTATAAGTAGAATCTGCAGGTGGGAAGTGACAAGAGTTGAAATAAGTGAACAAAATATGTGGCTTCTGGTCCCTAAAATGCTTTGGATTTTACTCTGAGTGAGATGGGCTCTGCCAAGGCAGTATTTTGAGTTTGTAATTACATATTATACAAACAACTGAAATTAACCAATCATACTCAGCATTTCCACACATATGTACACAGATATTCTTTAAAATCATTATATATGTGTGTGTGTGTGTGTGTGTGTGTGTTCAGTATGTTTTAAAAGCACTACTATAGTTGCTGAATGGAGAAAAGACGGTAAATACTCAAGACTATAAAAAGGACATTAAGATGACATACTAAGAATATGTGGAATATGAGGGATAGTATCATGCATGCTTCTGTATTTGAACATAGAACACACAAAATGCTCACAAATACTTTAAAAATTTAACTATATGAATAAATTAACTTAGTTAACTATGCAGCCTGATGATTTTGAAATTCAATGCTAAAATTTTTAGAGAAGTTTTAGGTTTACAAAAATTAGGAAGGCATAGAGATTTTCCACACATACATAGTTTCCCTCACCAGCATGGTACATTATTTACCAAGGATAAATCTATATTGACACATATAATCACCCAATATCCATAGTTTACCTTAGGGTTCACTCTTGGTGTTGTACATTCTATGGGTGTGGACAAACAGGTAATGACATATCTATCATTATAATATTATACAGAGTACTTTCATTGTTCTAAAATCCTGTGTGCTCTATTCATCTCTTCACCATCTTGCCTGGCAACCACAGATCTGTTTATTGTTACTATAGTTTTTCCTTTTTCAGGTTGTCATATAGTTATAATCATGGAGCCTTCTGTATCCTTTTCAGACTGACTTCTTTCACTTACTAATATACACTTAAAGTTCCTCCATGTCTTTGTATGGCTTAGCAGCACATTTCTTTTTAATACTAAATAATATTCCAAGGCAATGGCACCCCACTCCAGTACTCTTGCCTGGAGAATCCCATCGACGAAGAGCCTGGTAGGCTGCAATCCATGGGGTCGCAAAGAGTTGGACACAACTGAGCGACTTCATTTGCGCTTTTCACTTTCATGCATTGGAGAAGGAAATGGCAATCCACTCCAGTGTTCTTGCCTTGAGAATCCCAGGGATGGCGGAGCCTAGTGGGCTGCTGTCTATGGGATCGCACAGAGTCGGGCACGACTGAAGCGACTTAGCAGCAGCAGCAGCCTGTATATATCACAGTCTATTTGTCTGTTGAATTACTGAGGGACTTAATGGTTGCTTTCAAGTTTTAGAGAATATCAATACAACTGCTGCAAACTCCATGGGAAGGTTTAGATGTTATCATATATTTTCAATTCATCTCAGTAAATATCAAAGAGCCAGTTAGAACACATGCATTTCAATTGTCCCAACATATTCAGTTGAGTTGAGTTCATTTCAGACACTCAGTTGTGTGTGACTCTTGGCGACCCCATGGACTGCAGCACGCCAGGCCTCCCTGTCCATCACCAATTCCTGGAGTTTACTCAAACTCATGTCCATTGAGTTGGTGATGTCATCCAACTATCTCAGCCTCTGTTGTCCCCTTCTCCTCCCGCCATCAATCTTTCTCAGCATCAGGGTTTTTTCAAATGAGTCAGCTCTTCGCATCACGTGGCCAAAGGATTGGACTTCAGCTTCAACATCAGTCCTTCCAATGAATATTCAGGACTGATTTGCTTAAGGATGGACTGGTTGGATCTCTTTCAGTCCAAGGGACTCTCAAGAGGTTTCTCCAAAACCACAGATCAAAAGCATCAATTCTTTGGCACTCAGCTTTCTTTACAGTCCAACTCTCACATGCATACATGACTAACGGGAAAACCATAGCCTTGACTAGATGAACCTTTGTTGGCAAGGTAATGTACTGCTTTTTAAATATGCTGTCTAGGTTGGTCATAGCTTTTCTTACCAGGAGCAAGCCTCTTCTAATTTCATGGCTGCAGTCACCATCTATAGTGATTTTGGAACCCAAAAAAACAAAGTCTGTCACTGTTGCCACGGTTTCCCCAACTATTTGCCATGAAGTGATGGGACCAGAAGCCATGATCTTAGTTTTCTGAATGTTGAGCTTTAAGCCAACTTTTTCACTCTCCTCTTTCTCTTTAATCAAGAGGCTCTTTAGTTCTTCTTCACTTTCTGCCAAAGGGTGGTATCATCTGCATATCTGAGGTTATTGATATTTCTCCTGGCAATCTTGATTCCAGCTTGTGCTTCATCCAGTCCAGCATTTCTCATGATGTACTCTGCATGTAAGTTAAATAATCAAGGTGACATTATACAGTCTTGAGGTATTCTTTGCCCTATTTGGAACCAGTCCGTTGTTGCATGTCCGGTTCTAACTATTGCTTTCTGATCTGCATACAGATTTCTCAAGAGGCAGGACAGGTGTTCTGGTATTCCCATCTCTTTCAGAATTTTCCAAAATTTGTTGATCCACACAGTCAAAGGCTTTAGCATAGTCAATAAAGCAGAAATAGATGTTTTTTCTGGAACTCTCTTGCTTTTTCGATGATCCAACAGATGTTGGCAATTTGATCTCTGATTCTGCTGCCTTATCTAAAACAAGCTTGAACATCTCGAAGTTCAAGGTTGACATGTTGCTGAAACATGGCTTGGAGAATTTTGAGCATTGCTTTACTAGTATGTGAGATGAGCACAATTGCGCAGTAATTTGAACATTCTTTGCCAATGACTTTCTTTGGGATAGGAATGAAAACTTACTTTTTCCAGTCCTGTGGCCACTGATGAGTTTTCCAAATTTGCTGGCATATTGAGTGCAGCACTTTCACAGCATCATCTTTTAGGATTTGAAATAGCTCAACTGGAATTCCATCACCTCCACTAGCTTTGTTCATAGTGATGCCTCCTAAGGCCCACTTGACTTCACATTCCAGGATGTCTGGCTCTAGGTGAGTGATCATACCATTGAGGTTATCTGGGTCATGAACATCTTTTTTGTACAGTTCTGTGTATTCTTGCCACCTCTGCTTAATATCTATGGCTTCTGTTAGGTCCATACCATTTCTGTCCTTTATCGAGCCCATCTTTGCCTGAAATGTTCATTTGGTATCTCTAATTTTCTTGAAGAGATCTCTAGTCTTTCCCATTCTATTATTTCTACTATTTCTTTGCACTGATCACTGAGGAAGGCTTTCTTATCTTCCCTTGCTTTTCTTAGGAACTCTGCATTCAAATGGATATATCTTTTCTTTTCTCCTTTGCTTTTGTCTTCTCTTCTTTTCACAGCTATTTGTAAGGCCTCCTCAGACTGCCATTTTGCTTTTTTTGCATTTCGTTTTCTTGGGGATGGTCTTGATCCCTGTCTCCCGTACAATGCCACGAACCTCTGACCATAGTTCATCAGGCACTCTATCAGATCTAGTCCCTTAAATCTATTTCTCACTTCCACTGTATAATCATAAGGGATTTGCTTTATATCATAACTGAATGGTCTAGTGGTTTTTCCCGCTTTCTACAGTTTAAGTCTGAATTTGGCAATAAGGAGTTCATGATCTGAGCCACAGTCAGCTCCTGGTCTTGCTTTTGCTGACTATATTGAGCGTCTCCATCTTTGGCTGCAAAGAATATAATCAATCTGATTTCAGTGTTGACCATCTGGTGGTGTCCATGTGTAGAGTCTTCTCTTGTGTTGTTGGAAGAGGGTATTTGCTATGACCAGTGCATTTTCTTGCCAAAACTCTGTTAGCCTTTGTCCTGCTTCATTTTGTCCTCCAAGGAAATTTACCTGTTACTCCAGGTGTTCCTTGACTTCCTACTTTTTCATTCCAGTCCGTTATAATGAAAAGGACATCATTTTTAGGTGTTAGTTCTAAAAGGTCTTATAAGTTTTCATAGTACCATTCAACTTCAGCTTCTTCAGCATTACTGGTCTGGGCTTGGATTACAGTGATATTGAATGGTTTGCCTTGGAAATGAAGAGAGTTCATTCTGTCATTTTTGAGACTGCATCCAAGTACTGCATTTTGGACTCTTTTGTTGACTATGATGGCTACTTCATTTCTTCAAAGGGATTCTTGTCCACAGTAGTAGATATAATAGTCATTTGAGTTAAATTCATCCATTCCAGTCCTTTTTAGTTCTCTGATTTCTAAAATGTTGACGTTCACTCTTGCCATCTCCTGTTTGACCACTTCCAATTTGCCATGATTCATGGACCTAACATTCCAGATTCCTATGCAATATTGCTCTTTACAGAATTGGACCTTGCTTCCATCACCAGTCATATCCACAACTGGGATGTGATCCAACATTTTAATGTATTTATAGTGGTGTTTTTGATGAGGGTAAAAGAGAAGAGTGAAAAACCTGTCTTGAAATTCAACATTCAAAAAACTTATATCATGGCATCTGGTCCCATCAGTTTATGGCAAATAGAAGGGGTAAAAGTGGAAGCAAGATCAGGTTTTATTTTCTTGATCTACAAAATCACTGCAGACAGTGACTGCAGCCATGAAATTAAAAGATGCCTGTTCCAAAGAATAGCTATGACCAACCTGGTCAGTGTATTAAAAAGCAGATACAATACTTTGCTGACAGAAAAGCATATAGTCAAAGCTATGGTTTTTCCAGTAGTCATGAACGGATGTGAGAGTTGGACCATCAAAAATGCTGAGCACCAAAAACTGATGCTTTCAAATTGAGGTGCTTGAAAAGATTTTTAAGAGAACTTGGACAGCATGTACATCAAACCAGTTGTTCCCAAAAGAAATCAACCCTAAATATTCACTCAAAGGACTGATGATGAAGCTGAAGCTCCAATACTTAGGCCTAAGTCAGAGATAATTTACTGGAAAAGACCCTGATGCTGCAAAAGATTGAGGCAAAAGGAAAAGGGGGTGGCAGAGGATGAGATGGTTATTTAGCATCACCGACTTAATGGATGTTAATCTGAGCAAACTCCAGGAGACCGTGAAGTATAGGGGAGCCTGGCGTGCTATAGTCCATGGAGTTACAGAGTCAGACGTGACTTACCAACTGAACAATAACAACGTTTTGTTTTAATCATAGTTTCAAGTAAAATCTGTTCATTTAATTAGCAACACTTTCAGTAAGCTAAGATGTATTGTCATTTTTAATCAGAAAATAATTTGATGCATACTATATGAACTAAAATATGTTATGGCTAATATATACATAAATATATCTATTACATATATATTGTTGTTGTTTAGTCACTAAGTCATGCCTGACTCTTTTGTGACCCCATGGACTACAGCCTGCCAGGTTCCTCTGTCCATGGGATTTTCCAGGTATATATACATATTGGTAGACAGAAACATTACTTAGAAATATTTAAATATACTTGTGTGTCTACCAAGATTTTTAGAATGTTTTAAAACTTCACTTATTTCTCCATACAGTCATTTTTTCTCCTTAAAATACTTCACACAAATCTCTAAACACAGTGCAGGTTCAATTAAGGTAAATGATTAGCATTTAATCACATGCTTCTGAATATTTGGATGACACATTCACTCTCATCATTGTTCAAAAGGGAAATATCTTCTTGAATATTTTACCCACATAAAATACATATGCCACTCAGAATGCCTTTAACTTAATCTCAGATCTTTTCTTTCCCAATTAGTAATAAAATTTAAGTCAAAAGGAGGATGGCAAAATTTCTACCTATCAATCATTTCCTAAGTTTCCCACCTCATAGTGTGCTTATTAAATAAGAGTATATACCCAAAAGCACTATGAAAAAGAGCTAAACAAATTTTAATTATCATTTTCAGAAATTTCTGTTAAATTTCAACTCTGCTACCTAACTAGATGCATGACTTTGAAACATCCTTAAAGTGATTGCCTATATCTAGAAACTTTTTCCCAAATTTTTCATATGTTTGGGTCCTTCTTGTTCTTTTTTTTTTTGAAAAAAATTTTTTAATTTTAAATTAGTTTATTTATCTATTTTTTAACTTTACAATATTGTATTTGTTTTGTCAAACATTGACATGAATCCACCATGGGTGTACATGTGTTCCCCTTTCAGAACCCCCCTCCCACCACCCTCCCCATCCCATCCCTCCCGGTCATCCCTGTGCACCAGCCCCGAGCACCCTGTATCATGCGTTGCACCTGGACTAGAGATTCGTTTCACATATGATAATTTACATGCTTCAGTGCCATTCTCCCATATCATTCCACCCTCACCCTCTCCCATAGAGTCCATAATACTGTTCTATTTATCCGTGTCTCTTTTGATGTCTCACATACAGGGTTATCTTTACCGATTAACTAAATACCATATATATGTGTTAGTATACTGTATTGGTGACTTTGCTTTCACTTTTCACTTTCATGCATTGGAGAAGGAAATGGCAACCCACTCCAGTGTTCTTGTCTGGAGAATCCCAGGAATGGGGGAGCCTGGTGGGCTGCTGTCTATGGGGTCGCACAGAGTAGGACACGACTGAAGCAACTTACCAGCAGCAGCAACATACTGTATTGGTGTTTTTCTTTCTGGATTACTTCACTCTGTATAATAGGCTCCAGTTTCATCCACCTCATTAGAACTGATTCGAATGTATTCTTTTTAATGGCTGAGTAATATTCCATTGTGTATTTGTACCACAGCTTCCTTATCCATTCGTCTGCTGATGGGCATCTAGGCTGCTTCCATGTCCTAGCTATTATAAATTGTGCTGCGATGAACATTGGGGTACACGTGTCTCTTTCAATTCTGGTTTCCTGGGTGTGTAAGCCCAGCAGTGGGATTGCTGGGTCATATGGCAGTTCTATTTCCAGTTTTTTGAGGAATCTCTACACTGTTCTCCATAGTGGCTGTACTAGTTTGCATTCCCACCAACAGTGTAACAGGGTTCCCTTTTCTCCACACCCTCTCCAGCATTTATTGCTTGTAGTCTTATGTTTCATCTTTATTAGCTACTCCTCAAGGAGAGGTTCCATGGTTCTTCAAAATCAATTAGTTCCCTCCTATTATTCTTTCTTCTGGAATCCTTTTTTTTTCCTTTTCATACCTTGTTGTAGTTCAAAGGTACATAATTTTTTTTAGCTTTCTTATAGGACTATAATGTCCATGAGTCTGAGAACCATGTCATCTTTTTTTTTTTAAACCACTGTATCGCCAACACTAATCACAAGGCCTGGCTCAGAATATTTGCCATTAAACACTGTCATAATGACCAAATGAGGATGTTTATGTTAGAATTATTCACAAACATAAAAATAGGCAACTTTAAGGTGCGATGATTATCTTGAGGAATTAAGCTTAAAGCATTAGTTATCTCAACTCTGTTCTCCACCAACTACCCTCATTTTGAAGTACAAAGTGTGCATGGACCCAGATCAATAAAAGAATGTGTTTTATCATCCTAGTCTTTGGCTTAAAATTCCAATGTGCAATCGTGGGAGAATACCAAGATCATGTATAGAATAGCTTTCCTAAGATGGGAGGTAGGGAGATGAAAGAGAAATGAGACCAGGTTTCAAAGCAAGACCACTGACCACCATTGCTTATTCTTCTTTAGCTCTAATGACTTACAGGGCCAGGGGCAGGGGTGACTAGACTACAAATACCAGTTAATCTGAGCTTTCATGAACAAATGAAATTCATTCTGGTTTCTATTAATCTCTTCTACTTTGGAAATAGCTTATTATATTCCTATTTATATGTGAATACTATATATGTTTCCGTTCCAATCTTATCCGGATCATCCTTTTTAGTTACTGCGTCAAACACTTTTGTGTATATCATAGTAGTGTAAAAGCATAAAAGACTGAAAATCTTAAATATCTTTCTATAACTGTCAAGTGCATGGCTTTATTACTGAATCTCCATCAAAGATATATACACATAGTATTTCTTCTCCTGTTAACTATCATACTGTTTGATACCAGTGCTGGAAGTTCAAGAATCTCAACTCTCCTTTACTTCTGCAAATTACTTCAATCTGCTAGCAATAGAAATGTTTCACACTATGTAGCAGAAAGAGGAAAAATAAAAGAAATTATCTAAACTACTATGATTTTGGGAGGTCAGGGGACAATTTATGGGAACAGGAGTACAACATTAATGAAGGTTGTCCCCTTTTAGGGTAACTTCCTCTGTTAAAATCACATGTACCATTCACTATCCCTAACTGAACATACAGGAAGTTGTGTTTACATTTATATTCCTATTTATATGTTGGCAGATGTAGATATTTTAGACAAAATTAAATGTATAATTTAAGGCAATGAAGCATAATTGAATTCTAGAAAAGAAGATATCACTTGTGGTTTGAAAAAATAGAAAATGCTTGTTCAAAATGATAGATGGTGATATTTAATTTAGAATGTCAAGACTCCTGAGATCATAAGTGTATATCAAGATGAGGAATATTCTAAACACATGAAATAAATGTCTAGTGCTTTCCTTTGGGGAAGTACAAGCATTCAATTTAAAATATAAGGAAGAATAGGACTAAAGAAGGACATAAAAGTAATTTTAGTCTGAATACCAAAGTTATTTAATACGAAGAGGAAATGTGACATTTGAAATAAAAAAGAAAACAACAATTGATCCTACTGTTTTGAGCAATAAATTGGAACAATTAACACTTTAGCAAAATCAATCCCACAGCTATGAATTAAAGTGAGAAGCAACCAGAAACAGAAAATTGAAATTTTCAACAATCAAGAACAGGGTCCGATAAGAATGGCTAAGAATTGTAGTTGTCCAAATAGTCTAAGACAGAAGAACTCCTAAAAGATTTCTCATTAAGAATGTGAAGTTCAAGTTCAAACACAAGTAAAGATCAAATTTCATAAAATTGTTGAAATTTCGATATTCCCATGAAATGCAGCATTTAAATTCCCTATCAGTTGACAAACGACAGTAATTCAACAATTTTTATTAATTAAGACACAATCAATGCCAAAGCATACTACTGTGTTCTCAGAGAAACATAACTGAATGCACAAAAGAATGATACACAAGTTAATTGAGACAAGATGAGAAAAATGGAAACATCTGTAGATGAAGAGTCAAGAGAGATTTTCTCACAAATCAATATGCTTTTATGGACTTCATTATCTATGTTATAATAAGTATGGACATGCTGTCCCACATAACTTCTTCCGTCTTTCTTAAATTTTGTAAACAATGATTCAAGAATTGTGGATTTCAAACTAGGTACTTAGATAGTTCCCAGCTATAAAATTATATTTCTATACATCTAGATTTTTCCATGTTTTGAAATTTTAAAAATTCCAGTTTTCTTAATTTTGTTAAATTTACTGATAGTTGGATTAAGTTTAATTGAAGTTTCATTGGTAGTATACACATATTGGAAAAATACTCTGAGTTGATTGTTTCTAATATTAACTTCAATCACCCCTTCTTAACTTTATGTGTTACAGTTGAAATATAATCAACTGCACAGATTTAAACTATACAGTTGATACATATTTACAAATTAAAATATCTGTGAAATGATTATCAAGATGATGAAATATTGATCATTTAAAAAAGTTTCCATGAGTCTCTTTCAATGACTTTCTCCTGTCTACCCCCCACTTTATCCCTGCTGCTGCTGCTGCTGCTGCTGCTAAGTCGCTTCAGTCGTGTCCGACCCTGTGCGACCCCATGGACGGCAGCCTACCAGGCTCTTCCAGCCATGGGATTCTCCAGGCAAGAACACTGTATCCCTAGAAAACCATTAAATGCCTTTCTGTCCCTATAGGGGTGCTTATACTTTCTAGAAATCATATAAATGAAAACATGAAGAAAACATGAAGCTCTGAAGGGCTTCCCTCATAGCTCAGTTGGTAAATCATCTGCCTGTAATGCAGGAGACCTGGGTTCAATTCCTAGATGGAGAAGACCCCCTGGAGAAGGAAACGGCAACCCACTCCAGTATTCTTGCCTGGTGAATCCTATGGACAGAGGAGCCTGACACGCTATAGTCCACAGGATTGCAAAAGTCAGGCACAACTTAGCGACTAAACCACCACCAAACATGGAGAACATAATTTTGGCCTAATTTCTTCACTCAGGATACTTATTTTGAGATTAATCTATGTTGTATCATGTTTCAAGAGGCCATTCATTTTCATTGCTGAGTAGTATTCCACTGCATGGCTATACCACAGCTTGGTATATAGTCACTTTTTTATGGACATTTGGTAGCTTCCAGTTTGGTGATATTATAAACCTGCTATGAATATGTCTATATGTATCTGTAGTGATATATACTTGTAGTTGCACTAACCAAATCTGCCAGCCTTAGTTTTGTTCCTCTGTATGTAATTTATTTACGTATGACTGCTTTTAAGATCTTCTTTTTATTACTGAGTATGTGCAACTTTATTATGATGTACTTTAGTTTTTATCATATTTCTTGTGCTTAGCATTCATTGGGAGTTTTGAATCTGTGGGTTTATAGCTGTCATCAAATTTGGGGAAATTTCAGTTACTACTTCTTCAAATATTTTGTTTCCTGACCCTCCTTGCTCTCTTCTCTTTCTTTTCTATTATTCTGAAGACTCTAATTACACCTATGTTAGGCAGCTTAAAGTTGTCCCACATTGGCACTATTCATTTTGTTTGTTTTATTCTCTTTGTCTCTTATTCTCTCCCAGTTTGGATCATTTATTCTCACATCATCAATTTCACTAACCCTTCCTACCGTATGTAATCTACTATTAATGCAGTCTATTTTCCACCTCACACTGTATAGTTTTCAACTGCAGAAGTCAATTTTTTTCCCAGTATCTTTTCTATAGATTCTTAAATTTTAGAAGAAATGAAATGCAGTAATAATGTTGTTTTAATGCCATTGTCTGCTAATTCTAACATCTCTGTCAGCTATGTGTCAGCTTTCATCCACATTATGGTTTGTATTTTCCAGTTTATTTTTACTTTTGGTAATTTTAAAGTGGATGACAGAAGTTATTAATCTTACCTTTTTGGATTTTGAATGCTTTTGTATTCCTATAAATATTCTTGATATTTTTGAGAGAAAATTAAGTTTGTTGGAACGGGGTTAAACCCTTTGTGTTTTGCTTTAAAGGTTTATTGGTCAGAATTAGAGCAGTGCTGTCTTTAAACCATGTTCCCTTTACTTACTGTGTCCAGATATTCTTGTCACGTGAAAAAATGGGGCGCACCATTTAGGAAAAGCATGCCTAGTGACTAAAAACTTAAATGTAGAAAATCATAAAATTGGTGCTTTGGAAATGCACTTAGCATGATAATGTCCACTGCGAACAACATTATGTCCAACTAGAATTAGTGCAGAATATGAATTTGAATTTCTAAAGATAGATTCAAATGTTTGCCTTGAGTTGTTAAACTTTTCACTGTGTGTTAAACAAGATTCAGTTTGAAAACCACTTTTTTTCTACATTAGATAGAGTCAAATTTGCTTTTGTAAGATGAAAATCCTTGCATCTACCATGGGCTTAGAAATAATATTACATTCCAGCTACCAAACTGACATCTTCATCACATTTATAAATGTTTTACAAACCATTTAAGCAATCTCAGACATTTTTGTTTGGTTGAATCATTACCGTGCACTTAACGATTTTTGTGATACAAAGAAAACTTTGAATTTGGATGACAGATATTATTATTGGATTTTAGTTCAGTGTTATAATTTGTAAAAACCCATTCATGCTTTTCTATATTTGATTCTACAACATTCGGAAACTCCATAATTTTCTTAGAGAGGTTCCAGACATCTTCACTCCATAGTCTTTTCATGATACTAGATCGTCTTTCTTGTATTTAGAGATAATGTTACTGGATACTGCTGCTGCTGCTGCTAAACCACTTCAGTCGTGTCCGACTCTGTGTGACCCCATAGACGGCAGCCCACCAGGCTCCCCCATCCCTGGGATTCTCCAGGCAAGATCACTGGAGTGGGTTAATTTTGTGTCCAGAAGTTCCCTTTATATCGTTAAGAACTCTCTAGTGTTTTGGTAATAACAATGCAACTGTAACTAAGTTGACTGTTTTTCTTGGGGTATCTACCACTATGTTTCTTGGGAAAAGTTACTCTTATCCTGTTTGTTGGGTTTTTTGTTTGTTTGTTTTGTTTTTAATCTAATGGCCATTCAAATTGTTATATTATAAAAAGTTACCTGTGTGCTCTGAAACTGATTTCTTAAAATTTAAACAGTTACTTGATGAGGGAAGAAAAAGAAAATGTATAACCTTTGGGAGAATTGAAGTTAAAAACATTTCATATAGTTTGCTGAGTGTTGGAATTTTTATGACTAATTAGTTGCCCTTATTGTTGTTTGTGATGTTTTTGTGCAATTGTTATCAGATAATATTTCTCTGTATATTATTTATATTTTTGAAAGAAATTAATTTTCCATACTTACATAACAATAACAGCACAGTAATTCATATTAATGTTATTACATTATCATTTATTCTTTTTAAGTTGAAATTCTTATAAGGACTAACTGATAAATTTATAAGCCCACATAAAATATACATTTTGTGTTTGATTTGCCTATGTTTTTTCATCTATAACTTACTTTTTTTATACTGTTATTTTAAAAACTTGAGTTTTAAAATTTAACACATCATTTTAATTATTTTTTTTTCTTTAAACATAGTTATAAAGTAACGGATGATATTGACAGAATTGAAAAAATAATGCAGGCATAAAGACAAGCTTTGAGCTTTGCCCTGTGGGCTGGACCTGAGGAAATATTAACAGTATATGGAGGCAACTCAAAGTGTAAGATGAACAACAATGTCAATGGAAACCTCACTGTGTTTATGTTTCACATTAGAAAAGCACTGGTATTGGAGCCAACAGGGAAGTAGCATCTTGCAAGAATCTATGATGAAGCATTATCACAACTACTCCTAAAAAACCTATAAGGTAAAAGGAAAAAGAATACCCACTGAAATTTAGACATGATACTAAGTAAAAGAAGCTTTTCCCACTAACTACAAAAGTATCAGATTCAGTTGAAGAAAACAAGTTATCCACTGAATATGAAAATGGAGAGCTATTCTTTGATGCTATGAATTGTAACTCTTAGGTGGTCCAAGCACTGATTTCCAGATCCAAGTCAGTACTTCTGTTTGTAGAGAAAGCTATTGCCTTGGGAGCAGGGGTGGTAGAGGAGGTGATGACAGGGCACATATGTTTGTAGATACATGTAGGTGTTTGCTGGGAGATAGCCTTCTGATATTTTCAAGTCCCCCATCATTTCAGAGTGGTGGAGTATCAAACTGTAGGTACAAGAAAAGCACTTCAGAGGAACAGAGGGAAGTTGGATGAATGCCTACTGAGACCTGGAAATTTTGCTAGGAAATTTGCACATAAACCTTCCCTCTACCACCCCCAGTTATAATTCTAGGAAGAGAATTTAACTAGCACATGGGTGAATAATGAGTGAGTCCACAAACAGGCTCAATAAATACTGGAGGACAATGAAGAAATATCAGCTGAAATATTTGTTCTATGTTCACACAATTTTATATCCTTTCAAGTTGTTTTTCCTGTGTAAAAGCAATACTTGGACATTTCCAGAAATTCAAGGACTTAGGGAATATACATTCTCTAAGAGAATAATATATATCTCTTAGGGTAATGGGAGAGAAAACTCAGGATTTTTACTTCATCAAAGCAAAAGAATTCTCAAACTTAAGTTAAAAAAATGCAAACAGTGGACATTAAAAACCATTAAAATCTCTTTTTCAGTAAATTTGAAAATGTGATTAACATGGAAAACAAAAGTAAACAATTATATTTGAAGAGAAGAAAAATAATAGAAAAAGTTGTGATTTGGTCACAATCATTTAGATACCAACTTTCAAAGTATGTTAACAAATACTGGGTAGAAAGATAAACAAAACCAAACTTAATAAATTTGACACACATTCAAAATCATAGGTGAAGGTAAAAGGCAGGTAGAATAAGTGATGGTGAAGAAAGAGAAGGAATGTATCAGAAAGCAAGAAAAAGTTCCAGTAACTTATCCTCCCTCCTCAAATTCATGGGAAAGTACACAATAAATATAAAGTATTTTTAAAGTAAAATTAGAAGAGGTACATAATACCAATATCACGGTAAGAGTGTTGAGGATATTCTAGATGGAGTACGGCAGATGATTGCAGGCTGAGAGCAAAATCTATTCAAAAGAACACAACATACTACCCTAAATAGAAACCAAAGGCCAGAGGCATTTAAATAAAAGAAGAAAGAAAATATGAACAATAACAAAACACATTTCTCTCCCAACAGAATACTCCAGAGACCTAGGAACAGAGGAAATGAAGGCTGGCACATGTGAGATGTAGTCAAAATGAGATTAATTGAATATAACTCTCCCTTACTCTCAGAGCAACAGACTGGAAAGCAGGGACCCAGCTAAAGGAGCCAGCACTGCTCTGAGGTTGGAGTCTGACAGGACACCCCCAGAGTAAGCTGAGAGCTGGAGCCCAAGAATCACAGCAGTGCCCATGATAAGCCATCCAGTATACTCTCTCACATCCATATTCTCTCTCAAATAATCACCTCAGAGCTTTAATATAATCAAAAGCTACAGTGGGTAAGGAGCATGACTCCTTAGAGCTCAAGAAATAGAGACCATTTTTCAAGTCTATGATTTACTTTCCTCTCCACAAGTACAAAGGCAATCACTCCTCTTTTAAGAGATGTTGGAAACAAATCAAAGAGACTCATCAATATCAACAAATTGGAAATCGAAATCAACATGAACAATTTATATAAGACTGTTAAAATTAGTAAAATGGATATTTCTGGAGTGATTCAAGAAAAAAAATCGCATTCTGAAATTAAAGACAGATCCTGAAATCCAAGAAGAACAAAACAAAACAGAACAAGCTTCAGTACATACAGTTGAACCACGTGTAGTTGTTGTTTTTAGGATGTTAGCTCCTTATCTCATACCTCACACAACAGTTACAACAGATTGAATGCTGCATTGATTTTTTTTTAAAGTAAACTATACAAGCAGTAGAGAATTTTCAGTTAAAGGTTTTGGTTTTATGATTATGTTGCAGGAGATGTTATGTTTTATGAAATGTCTGGACCATCCAAAATCCAATTCCAAGAGTTAAGCTGTGCCCACCATCAGCCCTCACTGCACTAAGGTAGTGGCCCTCTAGTGGAGATGTCTATTCAGTTTCTACTGTTTAATCCATAGCTATCTTTATTTTGGGGGGTACTCCTTCCTTTAATTTTCTGAGGTTTCACATAATCAGTTACTATAAGGGAAGTGAGGGTGGGTGGAAGATGGCTATTCCCACTGTACCATTTTACAAATGAGGTATTTCCTTGATTAAGTCCACAAAATGTTCTGTTAATGATCTCAGGGGGAAAACTTAGGCTTTGCTAAATTCTCTGAAATCATTTCTCTGCAAATCTGAATAAGAATTTGGAAATAGATAGTCATAGGGGGAAAATAACTTGGCGCCTAGGAATGTTCTAAAATTCTTCCATCAAACAAATTATACTAGGTCTCCTGGGCATTCATTTTAAAGATGAAAATAACTACTCAAACAATCTTAACATCAGCTTCAAAGAAGGCCAAATAAGGACACTTTGTGTTTGGACTGAACTGGTCCTGTCCCTCCTACTCACCATGTGCATTGTTTTCCCTGAACACCTGATTTTTTTAGAGGGGGAATGGTTTTAAGGAGGAATAGCTAGAGAAGAATAAAATCTTTTCACTGATAGTTAATATACTCTGAATAAATATACATTTAAGTATTTTTAAAACATATGCATGAGTTTGTAATGAAAAATACTGAGGAACTAAAAAGTGAATAAAAGTATCCATCTGTTTAATGATTGCTTATTTTATTTTTGGTTTAATATATATATATACATATATATATACACACACACTTATCCATATTCATGTTTCTTTGATGATGCCTTCAGAAAAATTTTAGACTCTTCTATGTCTAGATGCTTAACCAATCAGTATAGCTAGATTGATAAATTTCTTGAATGTAGGTATAAAAAAATATATATGTAATATTTTTGTTTACTTCAGTTCACTTCAGTCACTCAGTCGTGTCTGACTCTTTGCGACCCCATGAATCACAGCACGCCAGGCCTCCCTGTCCATCACCAATTCCCAGAGTTTACCCAAACTCATGTCCATCGAGTCGGTGATGCCATCCAGCCATCTCATCCTCTGTCGTCCCCTTCTCCTCCTGCCCCCAATCCTTCCCAGCATCAGGGTCTTTTTCAATGAGTCAGCTCTTTGCATCAGGTGGCCAAAGTATTGGAGTTTCAGCTTCAACATCAGTCCTTCCAATGAACACCCAGGACTGATCTCCTTTAGGATGGACTGGTTGGATCTCCCTGCAGTCCAAGGGACTCTCAAGAGTCTTCTCCAACACCACAGTTCAAAAGCATCAATTCTTCGGCACTCAGCTTTCTTCACAGTCCAACTCTCATATCCATACATGACTACTGGAAAAACCATAGCCTTGACTAGATGGACCTTTGTGGACAAAGTAATGTCTCTGCTTTTTAATATGCTATCTAGGTTGGTCATAACTTTCCTTCCAAGGAGTAAGCATCTTTTAATTTCATGGCTGCAATCACCACCTGCAGTGTTTTTGGAGCCCAAAAAAATAAATACTTACAGAGGTTTTAATTATGTCCTCCTTTAAAACTCTACCAATTAGAATGTTTCTATTTTATTTTTTAGTTTTATAATTCTTAGTTTAAAAATATAATAATAATTTTTCATTTTTCACAGACATCTTTCAGCAATCTGAGATCATTTTACTGAACCAGGGAAAAGGACAATTCTATGAATGGTTTTGTAGGTAGGTATATGGAGCTATTGATAAGGCCCTTAATGAGGCTTCAAAGGGGTTATTATTCAGAACTTAGCTTTGTTAGCTATTATTCTTATGAGTTGCATGCAGCCCTGCAGGGATAACTAAGTACTTTTTTTTTTCTTTTAAGGAAAGAAGCCTGGAGTATATGGTGAGAGGTGGGGAATAGATTTAGAATGGAAAAGAATCCCATGTGATAGAATGTTATAGAACACATAGAGAAGAAAGGCTAACATGTTTAGCCTTCGGGCTTGCTGCAAAAAAGAAAAGAAAAAAATGCAAAACAAAGCATCAGGAGAGAAAACTAATCTAACAGTAGATAACCTCCTGGAACATCCCCATAGGTCACTGGTTAAAAGCAGGGAGTAAGGAAACCAATTTGGATAGCTGAATAACTTTTAGCATACTTTCCCTCATTTCTAGGTGCAAAAGCAGAGAGGCAAAGAGAGCAACTGTGTTTCAATGCTGCCGGTTAATAAGAGTATGGTGATGGTAAGCAGACCCAGGAAAGATGACAATAGTAATCACCTATTTTGCTGGTATCTTTCAGATTCACTCTTACCAACATTTCCTTCCAACAGCTGAAGGAAAAGCTGATCTCCTCCCTCAAAAACAAAAAACAAACAAACAAAAACATTCTAAGCCTCATCAAGAATATGAGCTGTAATGTGAAGGAGCTTATCCAGTTCCTTCTTGAAAGAAGCTTTTGGCAGACTGAGGATGGAGAACATAAGAAAGGAGTGTAACACAGAGTGTCTGGAGGGGTTGGAGTGGGAGAGCAGCCAGTGTGACTGGGGAGAAAGGCAGGGAAAACGCAAATTTGGATGCCAAATATAAACTTGGCTTAGATCTAAGTTTGCCTAAAGTGACACACAAAAACTTCATCCCCAGCACATGCAACATCTGATCACCTTAAGATGAGAAATTGCCTTAAAAAGGCACATGGATTGATGCATTAACAGAATGTGAGAAGAGCAATTCTGCCCTTCTTCATTTATTTCTCTTTATCCTAGAAAACCATGAGATCCTCAATTCAATCATCTCTAGGCTCTATTTTACAAAAATGCATATTACATGGCATGCTTCCAGGGTCACAATTTCATTACAAAAATTCTCTGATCTTGACTATCTGTAGAGATGTGGAGATTATAATACTATTGTAAATTCATAAAATGTACTCACCTACTCAGACAGACATAATGTACTGGCATTAACTCATTCTGATCCCAGAAGGAAGGAAGAGCTATGGAAAACATCATGTAAGCCAGCTGGACTCAATGAATAAGCTATCTAAGTTTCTGTGGTTTTATCAATCTCTGATTGAGTCTTTGAGTTTTGCAGTTTAAAATCTAGTTAGTACTTCTGTCCCCTATAGTGAAATGATTTTGAAAGCCTGTAGAGGGTCTCTGGGCTTCCCATGTGGCTTAGCTGGTAAAGAATCCACCTGCAATGTGGGAGACCTGGGTTCGATCCCTGGGTTGGGAAGATCCCCTGGCGAAGGGAAAGGCTACCCACTCCAGTATTCCGGCCTGGAGAATTCCATGGACTATATCGTCCATGGGGTTGCAAAGAGTCAGACATGACTGAGCGACTGACTTTCACTTTCAAAGGGTCTCTAGAATGAATTACTACCACATTCATTGTCCAACCAGCCTTCTATGATTCTGTCAAATCATCTGTTGGATTCTAACTTTTTATTATTCATATTTTGTCTCATTACTTGTTCAGTGAATTATCTGACTTCAGTCCAACTGCTTCACAATTCCAACAAAAAGAGCTTGAACTTGCAATAATTATGGGAGGATAGCAGAGGAAGAAAGTACCTGCAGCCTTGAACTGAGACTCCTTTAGACGTATAGTCAGCAGTACCATAGAATAATACATGAGGATAAAAGGAATAAATTGCTCTTAGAACTAAGAAGTTTTTAGTTCTAGGATTCTTTTTGAATTCTTATGAGTGCACACCTTGGTTTCCTCATGCAACAAGACTTAGACACCAAATATATTAAAAATTACAGCAGCCACCCCACATCTTGAACTTGCCTCTATTCCCATACACTAGGTTTTTGGTTTGAGGAATGAACATTCATCCAATTGCCCAATCTTCAAATATAGGAATTATAGTTTAATTTCTTGGTTTCTTTCAATTTCCATATCCATGCAGAAATCGTTTTGTCATTTCTGACTCTGACATATCTCTATAATCCAGCTCTTTTCTATTTTCACTTCCACTACTTTAGTTTGTATCCACCTCATCCCTTACCTAGATTGTTACTGATATAATTGCTTTCTAGCTAGATCCCCCTCCAAGTCTCATTCTATGCCTACAGAACTTTCAAGTAGAGTATTTTTTCAAGGAAAAACGTTAATTGTAACAATCTCCTATTTTAAATGAGCCACAAAGAAGAAATTTTAAATATAGCAAGCAAATCTAGTCTTTTCAGGATCTGGTTTGTACCTATTTTCTATAAACATTCTTACATATTCCCATATATTTCTTAGCATCCCACGTTTCACTAAATGAGTCATATTCTCTTTTGCTGGCTCTTCTGCCTGGAATATTTTTCTTCCTCTTATCAACTTAGCAAACATTTACTCATCCCTCCAGATTCATCCAGGTATTGCTTCTTCAGTCAAGTCTACTCCTGAACCCTTCTCCTCAGGGAAAAATGAGAAAAATGACCGATCCATGATTCTATTAAATAGTTCTATGTATTGCAGTACCCTGTACCCTCATCACGGCTTTGATTTGCTCAGTTTCAGTTATCCATAGTCAACATAGTTCTGAAAATATTAAAAGGAAGATACCAGAAAAAAAAACATTGTATGTTTTAAATTGAGTAGTGTGATGAAATCTTTCACCCATCCCATCTACTTCATTCCACTTAGGATCCTCATCCATCAACACTGTCTGCCCCTGACATCCAACCATTGCTGTTAGTGTGGCTTATTGGTCCCATCCTCATGATATATTGTTTGGAGGTCAAAACAGCTTAACACTATATCACAATGCTTATGTCATTCATCTCCCTTCATCTTAACATATAGGCATTCAATTGTCTTACATTGTCACAAGAAGATATGTGAGTATAGTACAATAAGATCTTTTGAAAAAAGAGAGACCACATTTATGTACTTATATCACAGTATATTGTTATAGGTGTTCTGTTTTATTATTAGCCATTACTATTAATCTCTTAGTGTGCCTACATTATAAATTAAACTTCATGATAAGTATGTATTATAGGGGAAAAAAACATGGTAAATATAGGCTTTGTTACTATCCAAGGTTTTAGGCATCTACTGGAGTTCTTTCAAAGTAACCCCTGTGAATTGGGGGGTGGGGGGGGTAGAAACTACTGTACTAAAATTATTCCTGTGTGATTGCTCTCCACCAGTATTGAGCCCTATGAATTTAGAAACTAGATTTTACTCTTCTTGGGTTTTAACACAGTGCTTCATGGGTAGTAAAATGACCCAGCTATTTGTTAAGAGTATTTTCTGTACTCATTACAAACAAGGTAATTTTGCAGATACAGTCACTCTTCTTATCCATGAGTTGCATGTTGCCAGATTCAATCAACTACTGATCAAATATATTTGAAAAATAAAATTCCAGAAAGTTTAAAAAAGTGAAGCTTGAATTTGCTACATGATTACAACTATTTACATAGCATTTATGTTGTATCTACAACTATTTATGTTATATGTTATATTGTATTTATATTTTATTGTACTATAAATAATATGGAGATAATTTAAAGTATATGAAAGGATGTGCATAAGCTATATGCAACTACTATATTATTTTATATAAAAGATTTAGTCATCTGTGGTTTTTTGTGTCTATGGGAGTCCTGGAACAAATGCCCTACAGATACCAAGGAACTGTACAATGGCTTTTAAATCCAGGTTTTCTTAATCATGTATGTTGTCGCAAATACTTTTTGTATATCTCTTATGAATCCTTACATTTTAATTTCTTATTTTTATGAGCTTCATAAGGATAATAGTCCCTTAAAGCGAACTGTTTCATCTATACAAACCCCACCATAGTATCACAGTTTTGTTGGCTCTCAGAAGATGCCTGCTGAGGTATCTGAATGGGGCAATGTTAATAATCGACACTTTCAACCACCCTAAATTAGAACTAGCTCAAGAGAGAGAAAATGAACTTTAAAAAGATTTTTTACCAGAGTCATCTGCTAAGAAGCCATTTCTGGAAAATAATCTGTGATAATGAGAAAAAATAAGTGAAGAAAAAGTGGGATGTGTGCTTTGCTATTTTCAATTCTTTGTTTGCTTTCAACAAGGTGTCTCTAATCCTTGCTGTGAATATTGTACATGCTGTCTGGGCCTCATACTCTGAGAACTGCAAACAAAATCATGCCAAGCCCTGGCATATCACACATGTGGGAAGAAAAACCTAAATCATTAGCTTAAAGGCAATTACCTCTGGAGATCATTCTGCTGAAAACAAAAGACACACTAATTTGTTTTATTATTTTGGACATGCAAAGCTCCAAAAGGAACACTGAAGACTGAATAAACAAGCAAAAATAAGGTAAGCCATGACACATAATTTCAATTATTAGCCATCTGTGTGTTCAGACCCTAGAAAGAATGGGTTAGAGAATGCAAACTCCTGGACTGTCTCTCAAAAAGAAAAAAGAAATCAAAAATACTAGGCTGCACTGACTCATACAATAATGATTTTTTAAAGCCAAAAATGCCATGAATTTCAGTAGACTTGAGTGTAAGAAAACTTGTCATTTACAGCTTTAGCTTCAAAAAATTTTCTCCGAATCAAAGTAAGAAAACCCAAGCCTCCCTGTATCTCTCCACTTATCTTTTTCTTTACAGTTCACAAATAAATTAGTAGTTATTAAACCTCTTTCAGTAGTTAATTTTGTATAATTTTTGCTTCACTGTACATGTTTCCTATAAATAAATGAATAAAATACATTAGAATCCACTCTTCTTATATGAAATATCTAAATAAAATATAAGTATCCTTTTATCCCTTTGTCATTTCATTTTGTGACACAAATTATGCTACAAATCATACAATCCAAGAATACAATTAGGCATAGCTAATACTTTTGTGTTCAGAAATAGCCTTATCTTTTAAATTAAAAAAAAGGAAATAATCTCAGATATGTCTTTTATAATGCCAATACCTTTCCATACTCATTATAAAGGTCTAAAGTGGTGAGGTAAACTTTAGTGTTATGTAGCCAAAATATAAGACATTTCAGATATCTTTCTTTTCCTGGTGAGGAGATCTGTAAAGATATGACTCTTCCAATTTATAGATCTAGGATGTTGATGGATAACTAAGCTGCCCAATAAGTCACTGGAATCAGGCTGTTCTTAGCTGTCTTTATCTGCCTTCATGAACCAAAGCACAGATTGATGGTACATTGTTATGCAGCAGATACTGTTGTTCTGTCATCTACACATCATTTCTGTGAGAATAAAAGGAACTTCAAGACAAAAAAACCAAAATTATAATTCCACTATTAGGCTCATAACCTTTATCACTGTACCCTGCAAAGAATATTTCTGTGCCCTTAACTTCCTGGATAATCTTAACATAAACTTATATTTTATTAAACTTGATGATGGAAATTTTCTTTTTTTAGTCATTCCTGATACTGGCACCAGAGAAGGCAATGGCACCCCACTCCAGTACTCTTGCCTGGAAAATCCCATGGACGGAGGAGCCTGGTAGGCTACAGTCCGTGGGATCGCTAAGAGTCGGACACGACTGAGCGACTTCACTTTCACTTTTCCCTTTCATGCACTGGAGAAGGAAATGGCAATCCACTCCAGTATTCTTGCCTGGAGAATCCCAGGGACGGCAGAGCCTGGTGGGCTGCCATCTATGGGGTCGCACAGAGTCGGACACGACTGAAGCGACTTAGCAGCAGCAGCAGCAGATACTGGCACAGCAGTATATACATGTATAGAAATAACTAGTTCCTTGTGTTATAGATCAACTGACATGGACGTCTTACAAAATAAACATGTATTATTCCTAATTTACATTTGTTCAAATGAGAAAATTACCACTCTAACAGTTATGTAATGTCACATACATCACCAGGAATAGAAGTGGTAATCACAAGATTTGAACAAAACTCTTTTCCTTCTGTTAGAACTGCACAGTCTAATATGACAGTCATTAGACACATGTGACTATGAACACTTGATATATGGCTAGCTTGAAATGAGGTGTGTTAAAAGTGCAAAAAAAATCAGACTTTGAAAACTTGACATTAAATAGATGTAAACTATTTCATTAATAATTTTCATATTGATTGCAGGTAGAAATTAAAATTTTTGTATACTAGTTAAATATAGAATTAAAATGTATCAGTTCAGTTCAGTTCAGTCGCACAGTCGTGTTTGACTCTTTGTGACCCCATGGACTGCAGCACGCCAGGCCTCCTTGTCCATCACCAACTCTCAGATTTTACTCGAACTCATGTCCATTGAGTCAGTGATAACATCCAACAATCTCATCCTCTATCGTCCCCTTCTCCTCCAGCCTTCAATATTTCCCAGCATCAGGGTCTTTTCAAATGAGTCAGCTCTTCACATTAGGCAGCCAAAGTATTGGACTTCCACTTCATATCAGTCGTTCCAATGAATATTCAGAACTAAGTTCCTTCAGGATTGGTTGGATCTCATTGCAGTCCAAGGGACTCTCAAGAATTTTCTCCAAAACCACAGATCAAAAGCATCAATTCTTCGGCGCTCAGCTTTCTTTATAGTCCAACTCTCACATCCATACATGACCAGTGGAAAAACCATAGCCTTGACTAGATGGACCTTTGTTGGCAAAGTAATGACTCTGCTTTTTAATATGCTGTCTGATTTGGTCATCACTTTCATTTCAAGGCGTAAGTGTCTTTTATTTTCATGGCTGCAGTCACCATCTACAATGATTTTGAAGCCCCCCAAAATAAAATCTGTCACTGTTTCCACAGTTTCCCCATCTATCTGCCATTAAATGATGGGACCAAATGCCTTGATCTTAGTTTTCTGACTGCTGAGCTTTAAGCCAACTTTTTCACTCTCCTCTTTCACTTTCATCAAGAGGCTCGTTAGTTCTTCTTCACTTTCTGCTATAAGGGTGGTATCATCTGCATATCTGAGGTTACTGATATTTCTCCCAGAAATCTTGATCCCAGCTTGTACTTCCTCCAGCCCAGCATTTCTCATTATGTACTCTGCATATAAGTTAAATAAACAGGGTGAATATACAGCCTTGACATATTCCTTATCCTATTTGGAACCAGTCTGTTGTTCCATATCCAGTTCTAACTGTTGCTTCCTGACCTGCAACCAGATTTCTCAAGAGGCAGGTCAGGTGGTCTGGTATTCCCATCTCTTTCAGAATTTTCCACAGTTTATTGTGGTCCACACAGTCAAAGGCTTTGGCAGTCAATAAAGCAGAAATAGATTTTTTCCTGAAATTCTCTTGCTTTTTGGATGATCCAACGGATGTTGGCAATTGATCTCTGGTTCCTCTGCCTTTTCTAAAACCAGCTTGACAATCTCAAAGTTCATGGCTTATGTGGGGTTGAAGCCTGGCTTGGAGAATTTTGAGCATTACTTTACCAGTGTGTGAGATGAGTGCAATTGTGTGGTAGTTTGAGCATTTTTTGGCATTGCCTTTCTTTGGGATTAGAATGATAACTGACCATTTCCAGTCCTGTGGCCACTGCTGAGTTTTCCAAATTTGCTGGCAAATCGAGTGCAGCACTTTCACAGCATCATCTTTTAGGATTTGAAACAGCTCAACTGGAATTCCATCATATCCACTAGCTTTGTTCATAGTGATGCTTCCTACGGCCCACTTGACTTTACATTCCAGGATGCCTGGCTCTAGGTGAGTGATCACATCATCATGATTATCTGGGTCATGAACATTTTTTTTGTACAGTTTTTCTGTGTATTCTTGCCACCTCTTCTTAATATATTGTGCTTCTCTTAGGTCCCTACCATTTCTGTCCTTTATTGAGCCCATCTTTGCATGAAATGTTCCCTTGGTATCTCTAATTTTCTTGAAGAGATCTCTAGTCTTTCCCATTCTATTGTTTCCTCTATTTCTTTGCACTGATCACTGAAGAAGGCTTTCTTATCTCTCCTTGCTTTTCTTTGGAACTCTGCATCCAAATGGGTATATCTTTCCTTTTCTCCTTTGCTTTTCACATTTCTTCTTTTCACAGCTATTTGTAAGGCCTCCTCAGATAGCCATTTTGCTTTTTTGCATTTCTTTTTCTTGGGAATGGTCTTGATCCCTGCCTCTGGTACAATGTCACAAACCTCCATCCACAGTTCATCAGGCACTCTGTCTATCAGATCTAGTCCCTTAAATCTATTTCTCACTTCCACTATATAGTCATATGGGATTTAATTTAGGTCATACCTGAATGGTGTAGTGGTTTTCCCCACTTTCTACAGTTTAAGTCTGAATTTGGCAATAAGGAGTTCATGATCTGAGCCACAGTCAGCTCCTGGTCTTGCTTTTGCTGACTATATTGAGCCTCTCCATCTTTGGCTGCAAAGAATATAATCAATCTGATTTTGGTGTTGACCATCTGGTGATGTCAATGTATAGAGTCTTCTCTTGTGTTGTTGGAAGAGGGTGTTTGGTATGACCAGTGTGTTCTCTTGGCAAAACTCTGTTAGTATTTGCCCTGCTTCATTCTGTACTGCAAGGCCAAATTTGCCTGTTACTCCAGATATCTCGTGACTTCCTACTTTTGCATTCCAGTCCCCTATAATGAAAAGGACATCATTTTTGGGTGTTAGTTCTAAAAGGTCTTGTTAGTCTTCATAGAACCGTTCAACTTCAGCTTCTTCAGCATTACTGGTCAGGGCGTAGACTTGGATTACTGTGATATTGAATGGTTTGCCTTGGAAATGAAGAGAGATCATTCTGTCATTTTTGAGATTACATCCAAGTACTGTATTTCAGACTCTTTTTGTTGACTATGCTGGCTACTCCATTTCTTCAAAGGGATTCTTGCCTACAGTAGTAGATATAATGGTCCTTTGAGTTAAATTCACCCATTCCATTCCATTTTAGTTTGCTGAGTCCTAAAATGTTGACATTTACTCTTGCCATCCCCTGCTTGACCACTTCCAACTTGCCTTGATTCATGAACCTAACATGTTTATTTTTTTCCTTTTTTTATAATGTGCCAGAAAATTTTGAAATTCCATACATTGCTCACATTTTATTTGTATATTGGTTATATTTGTATTAGACAACTTTGTATTCAATAGCCCATATAGACAATGTCTTAGTTGATTCTTTACTGCCTTTTTAAGAAAAGTAAAATATATATTTAAAATCAGATTGTCATTTCAGACTCAAACTTACAAATATACCCCTTTGTGTATACAATAAGGCTGCTCACACTTGAAAGAAATTCACTTTTCCCAGGATTGTGCTTCCCAGTTTCATAGACACCTGAAACTGAAACTTCCCAGTTTGCAGAGACAATACTTTTTGTGCTCTGTGTAGGTTTCTTTTTCCTCTGAAAGGATTTCACTGTGCTATACTATTGAGTATCATCTATGCTTGTGAGGATTATTTGTGCTGCAAAGCTCTCAATGGCTGGATGCTCTGCTTGCCTGGACAACTCCTCGAGATAATCAAAAGTGTTGGGAAATATATTCTCATCTTGTGGGAATGGCACAATCACGATCATTTAGCGGCTGATCTCACATTTTAGTGTACATAACAATGATGAGAGAATCTTGTTAAGATGATAAGTTTCCAGGTTCCTACTCCCATTGAATTTGATTCAGGTAGTTTAAATGGCAGGCGAATATTTGTTTGTCAGACTTCCCATGTGATTCTGATGGGTAGAACCTCTAAATTATCCTAGGAAAGCATTTGTGTAGAGAAAAGGCTGTGCATGCATTTGAAAGCAAGAATATAAACATCTCAACAAATGGTGTTGATTTGGTCAGCAAAATCCAGGTCTCATTTTTATCTATTGTTTGTAAGACTATCTATACGTTTATATAGCCCCAACAAAAATCAGAGTCATGTTAGGAAATAGAAATTAATCACAGATGGAGTGATAGTGGATACACAGGTTTCAAAGCTGTGGGTTGAAAATGGACAAGTCTTTTATAGTCTCTTAAATTCTAATTTCATCATCTATAAAATGAAATCAAATTACTTTTATTACTATAAACTATGTAAAATGTGTTATTAATTATTTAAACTTTATACACCAATGATAATTTAATTAGATAAGTATCTAGTAAGATCCAGTATATAACTTTCACTGTAGCTTGAAGAAAATGCAATCTAAGGTAGAAATATATCAGAATTCCCTGGCAGTCTAGTGGTTAGGACTCTGTGCTACCACTGGAGGGGAGGCAAGGTTCAAACCCTGGTCCTGAATCTAAGATCCCATAAACCAAAAGCATGGCCAGAAAACCCCCAAAAGAGCATTCTGATATTTATTCACTGACTATATTTGGACTATACATAGTGACAACTTTCAAAAAATGAACAGGAATTGGTATTTTGAAAATAATCACTTAACAGTGGAAACTATTCTTTCTCAATAGAGAGAGAAGAGAGTCATTATATTACATTATCTTGGCCTTATGATGGTAATTTATTGTTCTTTTGTCCTTTGGCATTTACTGATATCATCTGTAAAATTCATACAGGGTATTTCTGGATATTTCTGGGTATTCTGGGTATTTCCCAAAGCAATCCAACTTCTGCATTATTCTATAGTCAGTTACCAAATTTTGCTATTTATTAAAAAATGTCAGTCGAACACTGAATTGACAAAGATGTGGCATGACTATGATGGAACATAATTGACCAGTTTCCAATGATAAAAGATCAATACATACAACATAGAAAAATGTTAAGTTTTGGCTTTATGTTAATAATATCCACTAACCCATCTCCTTTCCTGTTTTATCTATCAAATCATAGGAGACCAGAAAATGGTAAAGTAAATGTATTAAAGCAATTCTTTCCCAAGCATTATTTTCAGAATTGAGTGATCATAATGTGTAAGGCATTTTACTAAGTATGTTATTATGGGAAAGTGAAAGTCATAGTCTATGCTTTGCAACATAAAGACTGGCAAGTAGAAGACCATTTGGAATATAATCAGCATTCATTAAACAAGTGATGCATAAGTAAGCAATTTATGAGTTAATGAAAAAACAAATGAACAAATAGAAATGTAGTGAAACAACTCTGTCAAAACTGGAAGAGGACAAACCCCTCTTCAATATATATGAAACATTACTTCTCAGATGTCAAGGGCCTCTCCCTATGGAGCAGGAGGTAGACTTCTGAAGGCCAAGTTTAATTGTCATATATATCGCCGTGTGTAAATATTATTTTTAAAAGGCTGCAGACTTTTGTAAATTCAAAAAAAAAAAACCACTCTACTCGCCAGTTATGCAGGTTGGACCTGAGAAATAAGGAAAATACATTTGGAATGTCAGGTTCACAATAAGAAAAACACTACTAGATAAACACAAAATTTAGAAGGGATGAAAATCTTTCAGCAGCTAGCTTTTCACTAGAGCAGAGGTATGAACAACAACATACCTCTGACATACCACTAACATTGTTATACCACTGACAATATTCAGTGCTTAAACTGACAAATTAGCATTAACAGATATCCCACCAATATCCCATTCAGAAATAAGACTGATTGCACAAGAATAAAGCAAATGGGGAAACTAAAGAAAGGAGGCCCAGCATTTGTTGAGCTCTTATGTGCTAGACCCCTTTGTTCTGTTAATCTCAGTTAAGCCTGATACTAACTCTGAGAGTTACATATTACTCTTTTCTCAGCAAAGGAAATTGACCTCCAAGATCCCTAACTATCTAACAAAGCCATATGGTAAGTAAATGATGAAGTCAAAACCAGCCCTCTTACATCTTCAATTTCCTGTGCTTTTTCTTTTCAAGGAATAATACTGCTTCAGGGCTAAATGAACAACTCCTGATGTCACTGATCATAGTTTAATTTCAATCCAATTTAAGGAGCTTCTGGTGTTTTCTGATGTCACATGCCGTACAGAAAGAAAATATCACTAGGAAGAGGACAATGTCCTAAAGTACAATCCAAATGAACTCTGCATTACTAAACAAGGTGGAAGTTCAAGGAAGATGAGTCTATAATATAAATAGAGAGTTTAATAATGTGGGCAGTTTGGAATGTTCTATCAGAGGAGCCATCTACCTGCAATAAATCCCCATGCTGATCACATACATTTCACCACAACGAATTAGAGAGGTAAGAGGTAAATAAATAATTAGCACTTTGGCCAGTTCCAGTGGGTTTTTCTAGATATAGGCTTGTTTTTGTTTCATAGCAAGTTTAAAACTGTGAAAACAGTCATAGAGTGAAAAAGAACATTTAGTTGAGAGCCCTTAAACTGTTCACATTCTGTTACATTTGTGAAGTCTTTAAAGAAAGAAGCTACTTTACTGAAATGAAAAAGAGCTTTGGAAGAAAATATAGGCATTTATATTCAAGAAGGAGAAAGGCCAACTGCTCTGAAGGGCAAGACTTAGAGGAGTCTCGATTTGGATAGGTGAGAAAAGTTACATAATTGATAGAAACTGATAGGGCTCTAGGAACTGTGGGAAGTCATATCTTTGGAAAGTAGACACCACTGTGCAGTGGATATTGAACCTCTGTGCAGAGATACCTGGAAATTCCTTTCCAGTAAGCTGAACTGAACCAATAGAAAGTGCCGTCTATGGAAGCAAATCATACTCTGTCTACACCTCCCCTCTGCAGTGTTATTCCTCCCACTTCTTTTTATTTTGCAATATACCTTGGGAATATCTGTTCTTGAGCTTTCTGTACTCCATAGGAATCACTCATTTACATGGTCATCTTCTATTTAATTATGAACTCTTGAGAGCAGTAACCATAGTTGCTTTCTTTACTCCCTTGATCTTCAAAACCTGGAACACAATGCCTGGCATGACTGGAACATAGTACTTTCAGCCACCGATTTGGCCCACCACCATATCCACACAGACAGTCCTCACTAAAAATCAACTACTTGGTCCGAGGTCTGGGTCCTCAATGATATCCCTCATTACACTTTACACTCTCTTCATGTTTCCATAAACACTTTGGCTCCTGTTCTGCTGTCTGTCTCTTGTCTGTGGTCTCATATGATCTCCCCTACATTTCATGCCACATCTATAATGATCTTTTTCATTTATATTCTACTCAGGTTGGTACTTTTGGCTTGAATTAGTTTTAGTTTGCCCACTTGGGAGGGCATTTCAGCCTCATCCACCCTAAAACTATACATGAATTGACCCATAGATTTAGCATCAGTGACCAGGCTTGACTTACTCATGAGACATAACCAGACATATAGTGAAGTCGCTCAGTCATGTCTGACTCTTTGCGACCCCATGGACTGTAGCCTACCAGGCTCCTCTGTCTGTTTGATTCTCCAGGCAAGAGTACTAGAGTGGGTTGCCATTTCCTTCTCCAGGGGATCTTCCCGATCCAGGGATCAAACCAAGGCCTCCTGCATTGTAGGCAGACACCTTACCCTCTGAGCCACCAGGGAAGCCCTAGACATATAGTTGGCACTCAAAAAAATATTGCTAGCTAAGTAAATATTTTAAATACAGGAGGACTTACAAAGATCAATGATAATATCATACAAAGAAACAGAAATTAAGATACATCCAGTTCAATAATGTGCACCTGACATCTATGAAGAAAACAAATCTTAATCTCAAAATAATTTAAAATATACTGGTCTTTCTTAATATACCAATTTAAGGGAGAAATTTAAAACACACATATACACACAAGGGAAGAAAACAAAATCTGTCATCATTTTTGAAGATTCCTATGCCCAAACACAGGGAATTATGATATTAATTAAAACCTAAATTAGTTGTAATTTGCATGGGATCACAAAGCCTCATACGCAATTGTCAGAGCTGTATATTGCAGCATTTCCAATAAGGGTGCATCAAGCTGATTTGGTTTCTAGGCTGCCCCAGTGCTTGTTTTGGATTTGTTCACACACAGATTCAGATGCATTTTAATCTCCATCTCAGCCCATATGGTCATCCCTTGAGCATTGAGAATAATTCTCAGGTACACAGTCACTCAGCTCTAAAACAAAAGTAAGAGCATGCCAGGCATGTAACTTATTCATCATTTCCAATATAGTAATTCATGAACCTCAAAGAAAAGGGTACAAACTCTAGTGAAGCCTATTAATTTCCAATTCCATCTAATAGCAGGATCAAAAGGTGCTTCTTCTCCCAATGTGAGGGGCATGTACGGTGAGAGAATGGATACTAAGAAATGTTTTCACCACCGGGCTGGGGTAGGAAGCTTCCATCTGAGTAGGAGTTCAGGATCTGTTCTGTGATTTCTGTTGCTAGGCAACTGCTTCCTTTGTCTGCTTTGTTCAGAACAGTTGCTTTATTTATACTTGGTTTCAATGATGCAGATCATAATGTGAAATTATAAAATAAGGAAAATTTATATTAAAATTGTTCCAGGGAATCGGTAATTTTGTATGAACACTAACGAATGTTGATGCAAATAAAGCTCCCACAAAAAAAAAAAAAAAAAAAACCAAAGAACTCTAACCCAGTAGGTTCAGTCTACCTGATACACTTTGGAATAGACTATATAATAACCTAAAGTTAACTTTTGGTATCACCTGTGATTGACCAAAATAAAATCTAGGCAATACTTAAATAATATAAAATACATCTTGAGGGCAATCTTTAGGAAAAAATAACATTTTAGTGTGAAATAATTTGGAGATTAAAGTGTATTCCAAATCCAAAATAAACTGAGAAACAAAGAAGAGAAAATATGTAACAAGGCTAATGGATACAGGAGAGGAGAGGTATATTCATAAACTTTCCAAAATTTGAGGATCCTTGAAATATGTTTGAAATAAATTTTCCTGTTACTCTAATCTGCACATACTATAAGAATTGAACTAAATAATCTTCTTGATTGGAAAATATCACCTTTAATCTATTATAGATACACTTTTTAAATTGTTCTGAATATATTATTGTAAATGTCATTTTTAGATAAAGCAAAAACAATGGATATCTTCTGACCATGTTGTTGCTTAAAATTTGCCAATACTTTAACTATTCATCCTGGTTCTCATTAGCTAGTTTTTTTCATTTTTTCTTCACCCACTAATAACAATAAACCATTGAATGCCTACAAGGATCAGATGTTTTAACACTTCACAGATCTTAATTCATTTGATCTTCAAATGATCCTATGAGAAAGTACTGCTACTATTATCATCACCATTGTTAGCACAAGAGGTGTGAAATGACATTCCCAGAGGTATCCAACTAACAGGTGGGAGATCAAAGATTCAAACACACATACTCTGATCTGGATTCCACCTGCTGAGGCACTAATTTATAAATTATGATTTTATTTTCCCCCTGGGACAGGATTTTGTGATTGACTGTGTTCTCTCTGGACAACTTCCTTGACTTGGGTTTTAGTAAAATAACCAGCTAAAGGAATAGTGTCTATCTTCATTTACTTTTGTTCTCAAGCCAGGTTATAAACATTATAAACTGTTGCATTCTATTTATAATAAGCCCTTTCTAAAATATGTCCCATTTGGGACTTCCCTGGTGGTCCAGTGGTTAAGATTCTGTGCTTCCAATGCAGTACGCGCAAGTTTGATCCCTGGTCAGGGGAACTAAGACTCCACGTGCCACATGGCCAAAAACAAAAGAAAATTTCTTCAACTGAATAAAAATGAAAATGCAACATATCAACTTAAAATAGTTTAAAAATTAAATAAATAGAATGTGTCCCATTCATGGTATTAATTTTCTTGCTTTTTCCACTGTTCCCTATGGTCTTGAGTTTTCCTGTTCTTACTGTAAACTAACATTCTTGCATACTTATGAAAGCCTTCAGGCCCTTGATCTCTCCATTATGCAGAAAAGTGTTAAATAAATACTAAGAATCTAAAACACAATATATAGGTGCAGACTAAGTGTGAAGTCTGTTAATATTGCAGCTAATGAAATCAGGGTTTTTTTCTAACTTATACTGAGGTCTCAGTATGATTTTTTAATGCCTTCATATTAAAAATTCTTTTTTAAAAAAATTCTATCTCATTATTATTCCCTAAAAAAATAGTTTGTCAGATTTTTGAAGCAATAATAACTCTAATGTCATATGTTATCTGTTACTCTGATAACTAAATAAACCTTGAATGTGAAGAAAGGATCACTTTGATTTTACCCTAAGCAGAGGGAAAATAAGAATGGGAAGAGCAAAGAGATTCTGATGCTAATGGGATTTGTTGTTTTGAGACTAAATTTCAATAGAGGTCCATCTTGCTTTATTCCACATGCAACTGGAACCTGATAAGATTTTCATGTGTAAGTCAATAGTTCTCAAATCATGAGTTCTGGGCAAATAAAGAACTGTCTAAAGTTCATTGTGATCACTTGCTTCTTCACTGAATGGAAACAGAAAAGACAAAACAAACCAAGAGGTACTGTCCAAGATGAAAGGACATTAAATTTCCTTAAGGCTTGTAATTTTCATGAGACTGCATCCAATGTTATTTTAAGCCACACAAAGGCTATTTCAATCCATTTACAAAATAATAATTTTTAGGGTACAATTTTCCCTATATATATTAAAATAAAATTATCATTTTTATATATACTGTAAGAAAATTATTATTGTTCCTTAAGACTGTTCTTTGAAATAATTTGTTGTTGTTTAGCTGCTAAGTCATGTCTGACTTTTTTATGACCCCATGGATTGAGCTCACCTATCCATGGGATTTCCCAGGCAAGAACACTGGAGTGGGACAATAGACTGTATTTTTGTATAAAGTAATCACTTTATTAGCTTTCATAGTTCCTAACTAATAATACTTTTAAAAAGTACTAACTTTTTAAACTAATTTAAGTATAGTTGCTGTACAATATAAGTTATTGGTGTACAATATAGTGATTCACAATTTTTAAATGTTATATTACATTTATAGTTGTTATAAAATATTGGCTGTATTCCCCATGTTTTAAACACATCATTGTAGCTTATTTTATATCAATTGGTTTGTACCTCTTACTCCTCTACTCCTGTATTACCCCTCTCTCCCTTCCCACTGGAAACCACTATTTTGTTCTCTGTATCTATTAGTATGCTTTTTTTGGTTATATTCACTAGTTTGCTGTATTTTTTAGATTCCACATTTAAGTGATATCATACAGTATTTTTCCTCCTCTGTCCGAATTATTTCACTATGCATAATGCCCTCCAAGTCCATCCATGTTACAGCAAATGGCAAAATTTTATTCTTTTTTATGTCTGAGTAGTATTCCGTTATATATATATATAATATCTGTATATATACACATACCACATCTTTACTTATTCGTCTATTGATGGACACTTAGGTTGCTTCTGTATCTTGGCAAATAATGCTGCTATTGAGGTGCATGTATATTTTGAATTATGTTGAAGTACTCTGAGCACAGGTTTGAAAATAATTTCCAAACACAGAGCATTTCAGAAGTGAGTTAATTAAAAACAAAGAGCAGAGATAAAGTGGGCACTGTGAGCCCAGCAGGCCAACCTCCTGACAGACCAAGGAGAGTGGACAATTTTCATGGGTTAATAGCCAATTTTTATAGCCTCAAGACAAAGAAAATTCCTGCAGGAAAGTTCGTGTTGGGGCACTATAGGGTGTTTACTGGAGTGGGCATCTTTGCTTAATTGAGAGTCAGGAAGCTTGTTAGTGATTATCAGGGGGCTTTTGCCAAGGTTACAAAGTCGTTCAGTCAGCTTCGGAGATAATTTGATTCTGGGCTCTGCTTCTGAGGCCTTGGTGTAAGGCCTCATACGTGTGACCCCGGGCAGGACTCAACCAATTAATGGGCTTTTCTTGTTTTTCATTTTTGTTGTTTCAAATATATACCCTAGAGTGGAACAACTGGGTCACATGGTATTTTTGTTATTAGTATTTTGAGAAACTTCACACTGTTTCCCACAATGGCTGGAAAGCACAACTTATATTCCCACTAACAGTGTAGGAGGATTCCCTTTTCTCCACGTCCTCACCAAGACTTCCTATTTGTTATTTTTATAGTAGCCATTTAGACAAGTGTGAGGGAAAGGCTAGTAGAGCTTACCTTAAGGAGCCCGACAGCGCTGGGGGAAGCAGAGACTTCCTTTCTCTTGTATGTAAATACACACAAAATCTCCTGTACATGGAGACCTAAGGCAAAAGCGGTAATCTGATAGCAGCAGGGGTCAGACCTACCTGCTAATCTTGAGAGGGAAGGAGTAGCTGCAGCTTGTCCTGGAGACAAACATACAGGCAACAGCCTCATTTGGGAGCTCCTTTGAATGAAGACGCTGGGGCAGCCGCCATCTTGGGATCCTTCCTCTTGCTCATCAATGGTCAACACCTGGTCCTTCCCAACAGCCAATAGGCACCAGGGCTGGGAGCCTCAGGCCAAATAGCCAGCCTGGTGAAACAGCCCAGCTCAGCTGGCAGAAAGTGAAACTGAAAGTATTAGCCGCTCAGTTCAGTTCAGTTCAGTCCTCAGTTGTGTCCGGCTCTTTGCGACCCCATGAACTGCAGCACGCCGGGCCTCCGTGTTCATCATCAACTGCAGGAGTTTACTCAAACCCATGTCCGTTGAGTTGGTGATGCCATCCAACCATCTCATCCTCTGTCGTCCCCTTCTCCTCCTGCCTTCAGTCTTTCCCAGCATCAGGGTCTTTTCAAATCCCTTTTCAACTCTTTGAGGCCCATGTTCTGTAGCCAGCCAGGTTCCTCTGTCCATGGTATTCTCTAGGCAAGAATACTGAAATGGGTTGCCATTCCCTTCTCTGCCTTCTCTGGGAATCTTCCCAACCCAGGGAACAAACCAGGGTCTCCTGCATTCCAGGCAGATTCTTTACCAGCTGAGCCACCAGGGAAGCCCCATCAGGAGAAGGGGTGCCTAAATGCTTCCAGAGCCCAAGTCTCCTACATAATAAGGCCACTTCCCCAGGACTGAGAAAGGTAGCTAACTTACCATATATATATAAACACACAAATACAAACTTAGGCCAAAATGAGGAGGCAGAAGAACATGTCCCAGATGTTGTGACAAGATAAAACCTCAGAAGAGCTAAGTGAAGAGGAGATAAGCAATGGACTCAAGAAAGATACTAACTTCTAATATACTGAAATATATCTTTTTGAAATAAAGTGTGTAATATATGCTATAAAATAATAGCTCCAACAATAAATGTATTTTTTAGTTCACAATGGCACAGAAAACATATAAGGGTCAATCAAAGAATAGGGAGATGTAGTACAAAAGCCTGTTATCAGGAGTAACTGAGTGTCTCAGTGTTCACAGACAAGGGGTGAAAGTCACTCAGTCGTGTCCGACCGTTTGTGATCCCATGGACTATACAGTCCATGGAATTCTCCAGGCCAGAATATTGGAGTGGGTAGCCTTTCCCTTCTCCAGGGAATCTTCCCAACCTGGGGATCGAACTCAGGTCTCCCACATTGCAGGCAGATTCTTTACCACCTGAGCTAACCACAAGGGAAGCCCAAGTATACTGGAGTAGGTAGCCTATACCTTCTCTAGCAGATCTTCCTGACCCAGGAATTGAAGCGGGGTCTCCTGCATTGCAGGCAGATTCTTAACAACTGAGCTATCAAATACATTACTTACTTATATTTGGATCCATCAGAGAGCACAGAATTACATGAGATCCACCATCATTTCAAACCATTTTTTTATTATACGAGTTTCAGATTTACAGCATTAAAATTCAATGTCTAAATGCACTACAAAGTGATGACCACCACAAGTTCAGTTACTGAATCACTTTAAGTGTTAGATAATCAAAAATATTTCATCATACTGAAATGCAATATGTAATTCTAAATAGGGGCATTCATATACATGTAAGTGTTTAAACTGATACTATTTACAGGTTTATAATGAGGCTGTGCAAAAGGAAAAGGTGTCACTTGTGATGGATAATAAATTCATATTAGTTGAAATACAAGAAAAAAAATCTTATGCTGGTGAGACTGATTATATTTGAAATATTGGGGTGACTATGAAATATGAATTCTATATCTGCTTTTGCAACCCATATTATCCCTAATTTTGACTTTTTTGTCTAACTGGGAAACTTAGAGCTTCTATTGTTTTTTTAAAAATTTTCTAGCTGTTTTCTATCAGACAAATATGAGAATTTCATGCTAATTTTAAGTGCATACAATGAATGTTTATAAAAACAAAAAATTAAAACTCAATTCAGGAAAAAATCTGGTTTTTTTACACACTCTTTGACAGAATCCAGGATTTTGTTTTTGTCCATAAGTAACTGCTTAGAAATAATTATATAATGATCTTAGAGATAACTGGATTCCTCCTTGGAACATTGTTTTATTCTTTTTTTCCTATTGTTTAGTTATAAGCTCTGTGCCTGCAGAATTTTTAAAACTTGGTATTTTAATGATTGTGGATTAAAACCACAGCTATTTGGCATACAGAGAAGGTTTAATGCATTGCAGGAGGTACCATCAGCAAGAACAGCAGGGGTGAGCTTTATTAAAGTAGTTGTGCCACCCTTTGTCTATAAAATTCAAGCTGTTCTTAAACATTAGGCCTGGTGTAGGTTGCTTTCTAGAAATGGAATTCTTTGCAGACTTTCATACTGCAAGTTCTTGCCCTGGGCATGTCAATGGATTTAAAACAAACAAAAGAAAGGGGAACAACAGCAACAACCAAAACCCTCTCATTGATTCTAAACATTCTAATATTCTTTCTATGTTTTCCATTTCTAATAAACATATGTTGTTGCATTTAAATGCAAACAGTAAAATTATATTTTAAAATACATATTAACACATTATGTGCTTTTGTTCTATATCACATTTTTTGATCCAAGTTTCATACAAATTTTTTGTTTTAGCTTACATCTGGTACTTTACATTCAATAACCCCATTTTGTCACAATTAAGCCTGCTTTTAGGAGATGCTTAAGATGTTGGATGATAGCATCAATAATAAATGGATGGGACCCAATGATTTTTGATAAGCTTTTAGACTGACCAGTTCTCAAAGACTGGTTGGGTCTTGACAGTTCATTAGACTGAAATTATCCTGAATTTCTAGCTTTAGCTTTCTATATCTTAAAGGTTCATGGCATTAAAGAAGCAAGTTATTCTTGAACATGGTAAATTTTCTGGTGATGGTTTTGGATGGGTGCTTAATGTGGTATGTGGGGGGAAAAACAAGAAAATAGAAAATCAGAGAAAGAGGGGTTGATTGTGCCAAATTCACCTTTTTTTTTTTCTACCTTTTTATACAGCTCATGGAACACAAAGGGAAGAAGTGTCTGATTTGTCCTTGTGGACACCCATTAGAAAGCATTGTGTATTCAAGTGTTGATTTTTGAATTTGCATTAAAGCGGTTAAAAAAGAAGAACTGGAGTAAAATGGTAGCATGAAGCACTTAAATAAAATTTAAAGAAGAATTTTCCAATTCTTTAAGTTGTAAAGAATTTTCCAATTCTTTAACTCACATTTAAGTTTTTGACTTCATAAAGCTGAAAGGTAAATTATCAATCCACATCTCTCCCAGCCTAACCAAAAGAAGATGAGACTGCAGAGTATTAGAAAATCCTTTTTGCCAAGAACAACCAGGGTTTGGAAGCAGTATCTCATCCTACTGCTAGAACAAAGCAGCTACAACCTAACAGAACTGAGATGCAATGGGAAACATCGGCTTCAGGGTAGTAGATTCTGCCTACAGTTTCCCCACTTCCTTGGTTCAAATATCTTTATCTGTATACTGGTCAAAGAGCAAGAGCTCTTCCATGTCTTTTCTCTTGTCATTTACCTTATTTCCTAGTTCTGATTTTTTTCCCCATCATTATTGGGACATCCCTGTAATCAACATAAACTTAAATTTGGTTCCAAGTAATGCTGCCTGAATGTTGAAAGATACATCATTTTACTTGCCAAGCCCTGAATTCTCACCTATCAAAGTGGTTCCTCTAAATGCCTAAAGTCAGCTTGTTTGAAATTATTTTACTTTGATTTTAGTTTCTCTTATCCTTTTGAATCTTAGTTTCCTTCCAGAACAGAAGAGGTCACCTGCCCTGCTGTGGTGTTTCTCTCTTCCTTTTGCTTACTTTTCCCTTGAGCCACCATCCGGCTGTGGATTTCAGTACCCTGTGTGGCTGACACCATGCCTACCAACAGGGAGCAACAGCAATTACGGAATCTGGCTGTGATTATTTTCTTTTCCTGGAAGGTTATTAAAGGATAGTGATCATATGTTTGTGTCTTGTTATCAGTAAAAAAAGCAAAACAAAACAAAAAAACAAGTCTCTACTGCTTAGTTATACCTGAAGAATAAAATTGTATATGTATTTTATTCTTAGTCTCCCTAAGCATGATAAAGTAATATCCTAACAATAATTGGATACTCAACATGACTCTTAGCTGTAAAATGATAGTGAGAATTAAGCCTCCTCCCTACGGTAAGCAGGTAAGAAGGAATAGGGGAAAATATTATTGTATGATTATTGATTTGCCATCCCAGGAAGGCTTACCACAGTACATCTTACCTTTTTACATGACACTTTGGGGACTGACACAACTTCTGTATTTTCCTGGAAGAGTGGTTTTGGAAATTTTCCAGTGTCATCTGGACATAATTGAAAAAGAGTCCAGATATTGAATCCAGCACTACCATATTCATTTAAAAGAATCTGAGACAAGGGAGACAGGTGAGCAGAGTTACAATTTTCATGAATTCCTTTTGACATTGGCAGACTGTTCAAATGTACTGCCTTCTTTTCAGTCACAAAACTTTCCTAAAAGTACACAGAAGGAATAAATTCTTAACAGCAAAGAGAGGGGAAAGGAGTGATTACTATAAGGTAAGACTTTTAAAAACTCTAGAAGATACAAACCAGAGGCTGCTGCATGAATGCTAATGAGGTGGAGCCATGCAACTGTTGGTGAAAACCCAGGAGAGGATTGAGTCTCTAAAATTAGCAGGTATGTGAAGTAAAGTGAAGGTTTGTCTGTGAATTAATTGCATTGCTCAGGGACAGTGACATTAGAATGAAATTGAACACAAGCATACTAGTGATGGACAGTATTTACCTAATCAAAATATTAAAGTTATTCTCAAATTTCAGAGCCAAAATATAGACACAGATTTAACTGTGTGATCAAGGATATAATATAATGTTAATTCCCTTGACAGTGTAAACTTAAAAAAAGAATAAAGATGGTATATGAAAAGGGGGAAGAAAAGAGAAAGAATTTTAGATACACTATTATTATCATATTCAAAATGAGGATGTCAATAAATACTTCAAAGTGATTTAAACAGTACATAGAAATGCAATTATACTTTTTAAAGTACCTGGCAAATTCCAGGAGATGGTGAGGGCTAGGGAGGCCTGGTGTGCTGCAGTCCATGGGGCCACAAAGAGTTGGACATGACTGGGCAACTGAACAACAACAAAGCAATAAGTATCAATAAAATAATAATATAACTATCAAACACTGGGCAGATGAGGGAACAAGAAGAGAGGGGATAAAATGAGGTAAACTGGTAACTTTATAAGATGTAGTCAAGAAGTACTGCCTGAAGTTGATGAAATAAAAAATTGACATAAAACAATGCTATCTACAAAGATGGGAGAAATCACGAAAAGAAACTAAAACACAGACTGTTAGAATGTTGCCTCAGGATAGGAACATTGACGTTGGAAAAGGTGGTCTTAAAGGCATGATCTTAACCACAAACTCTTTAAGAATATTTTGTTGATATTTATTACATTTTTTTATGACAAACTAAAAAAGTCAGACTTAACTCCTGATTTAGGTATAACTCTAACATGTCTTCTTCCTAAGCCACAGTTTTCTCAGGTCAAAATGAGATAATGAAATAAACTGGTTAGCTTGAGGCCTCTTACCTAAACATAAAACATTTGTCATTAATATGATTCTTCCCTGTATTCACATCATTTTCGTTTTGGGAATGGCAAGGTGGTTGGTAGAGAGGAAGAAATAAGTAATAAATGATGTGATCATGCATTCACAGGGTAATAACTAGTAAACTGGAACTCATTACTAGAAAGTAAATTCCAGATATTGGAAACCTGAGATCAGGAAAGTCTCATTCCTGCTATCTTGTGAAGACTTGTATAAAAATCTAAGCAGTCTGTTCTAAGACTTCTCTGCCTGCCATTAACACCATTGCAGAGTTTTGGTTGCCCCAGGCAGAGATATGAGCCGGAAGTAAGCATTAACACAGTAGTCATAAAGGGTTATTGCACTTCCTTTTAATATCTAACCTGTGAAGCATGGAGAGGATTGAAGCCATTCTGATTCATTTCATGTAATTTTTACACAGCCTACTAACAGGAAATGATATTTTCCATACTGCTTCAAATTTTAACTCGTAGTATTTTCTATTTATTAAAAAATGAACTTCCATTTTTTTAACGCATTGTTCTATTTAAGTGTAGCAGGTTTTGATTGGAGATGACATTAATTATAAGTAAGGCTAATTTAGCAGATGGATGGTAATGAGATACACTGAATCATCAATTCAGAGAAAAATACACACTTAGAGAAAAATGTGCCGACTATTCACTGGACATTTGTAGGCTGTATATCCGTATTTTAAATAATCAGATTTAGAATACTATTATCTTTATTAGGTAGCTATATATATATATATATATATACACATACACATATACATATAAAAATATATAATGTGAGTTATGCTTATACATTTGTCCCCCCTTATCTGCTGTTTTGCTTTCATGGCTTCAGTTACCCATGGTTAATTATGGTCTGAAAATATTAATTGAAAAGTTCCAGAAATAAACAATTCATAAGTTTTAAATTGCAAGCCAGGCCATTTTGAATAGCATAATAGAATCTCATGCTACCCTGCTCCTCCCACCTGCTGAATCATCCTTCTGTCCAGTGTATCCTGCCCACTAGTCACTTACAATCATCTCGGTTATCAGATCAGCTATTGTGCTATATCAGTGCTTGTGTTCAAGCAGCCCTTATTTTAATTAATAATGACCCCAAAGCACAAGAATAGTGATGCTGGCGATTTAGACACGCCAACAAAGCAGTAAAGTGCTTCCTTTAAATGAAAAACAGAAAGTTCTCTACTTAAAAAGGAAAACAAAATCATATACTGAGGTAACTGGGATCTGTGATAAGAACAAATCTATCTGTGAATTTGTGAAGAAGAAAAAAGAAATTCATGCTAGAAGATGATGGAGCAGGAAAATCCTAGGCTTGCCTCCTCCCACAGACACACCAAAATTACAACTGCATGTAAGCAACTATCTCTGAGAATAACCTGAAGACTAGAAGAAAAGATATTTTGAAACTCAGGATAAAAATAAAACGCCACACTGAGATGTTTAGGAGCAGTGGAAACCTGGTCTCACTGAGACTCACACTCCTAGTACTGTGAACCACAGGCAGGAGGGATGCACAGCCTCTGATGTCCTCCCTGAGGAGTGAGGGCTCTGAATTCCACATAAGGCTCCTCAGCTTAGGGACCTGCACTGGGAAGATGAACCCCCATATGTCTGACTTTGAAAACCATCAGGACTGGGAGAACTGGCGGACTGTAGCAAATGCAGAATTTTTTCTGGAAGTTCACATGCAAAAACTCACTTGCTCCAATGACCAGTACAGAAGCAGCAGTTAACAAAGTGTCTGGGTCATGCATGAATGGACATTTTTCAGCCTGAAAAAAAGGAAATTTTGATACATGCTACAACGTGAATGACATTAAGTACTAAGACATTATACTAAGTGATATAAGTCATTCACAAAAGGATAGATACCACATGATTCTACTTAATAAAGCACCTGAAATAACCAAATTCGTAGAGATGATTCAAGAAGAGTGGTGGTCAGGGGCTGGTGAAGGAAGAATGACGTTTTATTGTTTAATGGTTATGAAGTTTCAGTTTGGGAAGTTCAGGAGCTGGATGGTGATGATGGTTGCACAATAATATAAATGTGCTTAATGTCACTGAATTATAAACTCAAGTTTTGAAAATAATACATTGTATGTTATGTACATGTATGTGTGTCAGTTGCTCAGTTGTGTCTACTCTTTGAGACCTCATGGACTATAACCCACCAGACCCTCTGTCCTTGGAATTTTCCAGGCAGGAATACTGGAGTGGGTAGCCTTTCCCTTCTCCAGGGGAACTTCCCAACTCAGAGAGCAAACCGTGGTCTCCTGCATTACAGGAAGATTCTTTACTGTCTGAGCCACCAGGCAAGCCCCATGTTATGTATAGATATGTAAAAGTATTTTATCATAATTTTAAAAATTAAATTGAAAATAAAGTGTTTAGAGGGTATCTAAACATTATAAGCATGAAATTAAAGGAATTTTTCTTAAAAGATTATTTCTTTAAAATATAATATTTTAATTATTGAGTGGGGAGGATTTGCTATGGGTCATGACAATCATCAATATTGTAGTTAGCACAAAATGGAAAATATGTTGCAGAACATACAAAGGAGTTAAAATGGACTTTTCAGAGGTGATTATTATTTTTAATGTTTTGCAATTATTGGTATATAAATCATTAAAACTGAGGAAGAGATACTTCAAACTCACAATCCAAAAAATAAATTTTAGATAAAAAGGCATAGCAAAAGCACAATCTAGTACATACATTTATAACTCTCAGAACTCCAAATTTTTAGAATGAACATTTATATATTTTCTCTCTGCTGGACTCAGCCTGAGATGCTCGAGGACATTAAAACTTTTTTTCTTTCCTGAACACTCCTTTGTTTTATAATCAAAAAATTTGTTCTCCTATATAGCACGTAAAATTTTCTAACTTATATCAGGATAAAACAAAGTTAGAACATAGTGATCTGCTACCTTTCTTTTCTAGCACGTTACAACATCTCCTGAAACAAATGGTCAAACTTATCTTGCACATCTAAACACTGGTGAGCCACAGTTTTGTCTAATCAACTTTATTGAGCTATAAGTTGCATTATACAAATTGAACCCATCTTGAGTGGATAGTTCAAGAGTTTTGTCAAATGTACACACCTTTTAACCACTAACATAATCAAGATATAGGAGATTTCTATTCTCCCCAAATGTTTCCCCTACCCTGCCTGATTAATTCTAACCCTCTCTGTGGCCTGACAACCACCAAATCTCCTTTTTATAACCATAGATTTAGTTTTTCAAATACTTCAGGTGTGAGAGTGTACAACATGTTCTGTTTAGTGTCTGAGCTCCAAAAAGTAGAGAATTTTCAGGAAGAAGAACAGATGTGGCAGGAGGAAGTCAGGGATACTTGAACGACCAGAAGGACTTGACTTGCTAGTCTGAAGATGGATGGGCTCCACATGACATCAGAGCAGATGGCTTTAAAGAGCTGAGAGACTCTAGTGCTGTCATACAACAAGGAAATGAGGGTGTCAGCCCAACAGCCTCAAGAAACTGAATGGTGTCAATGATACAAATGAGCTTAGAAGCAGACTCTCCATCAGGCAAAAGCCCAAGGAACCAACCCCTTGATTTTCTCCTTGTGTGGCCAAGAGTAGAGAAATCAGTAACACTCACCTGAGCTTCTGACCTACACACCTCTAAGCTAATGTGTTTTCAAGCCCAAAAGTTTGTGGTAATTTGTTACAGCAACACTAGAAAACAAGTGTGATATGTAAAGCAAAAAGAAGAGAAATAATAATAATTGTAAGAGTATTTAAAACAGGAGAGGATAAAAAAGAGATACTAAAAAATAGAAAAGCCTCTTTGAAAACACTCACGAAAGAGAAAAGAAAGTGAGACTGATTTAGAAAACAAGAAGCCCACATGGTTTTAGAAACATGAGAATAACAATGCTAAAGACTTAGACTAATAAATATTAATATCTAGAGTTACTCAATATTATTATATTCAAGACAGGGTCATTTGGGCACAAGTTTAGAAAAAAACAATGATTGGAACAAAATAGAGTCTGTAAATAGACACAAACATATACATTGACATGTTTTACGACCAAAACCAGTACCGCAAGTTGGTGAAGAAACAATAGTCTTTACCAACAAATAGTGCTCCGTCAGTTAATATCTATCTAAAAAAAAGAAAAAGGAAAGTATAGCAAAACTTTGAGCATTACCTCAAACCACAAATAAAAATTAATTAGAGATGGATCTTAAGTCTAAATGTTAAAGATTAAAAATAGTAGCCACAAGGAGAAAATCCATGACCTTGGGTTAATAATTATTTTTCTTAAACAAGACACAGGAAGTATTAACCATAAAAGAAAAAATTTTAAATAATTTTCGTTCATCAAATGTTAAAATGAGAGAATAAGAAGAAAAATTACAGATTTGAATAAAATATATCCAGACAATTGTCCAACATGCATGGGAAACTATGTGTAACATCATTAGTCATCAAGGAAATGCAAAGTAAAACCAGGAGATAATTATACCCATCACAAAAGCTATAATTAAAAGGGCTAATGATACAAAGTTCATGCCAAGGAAAAACATCAAGAACTCTCATATGTTTCTGGCAGGAGTTTAAATTGATTTAACCACTTAGAAGATTGGGTGTATCTGTATGTAAAAATTTAACAAGTCATACAGTTAAGACTAGTGTATGCTAGTCTTCAATAGGAAGTTAAAAAGTAATGCTAGAAATAAAAAAAGAGAGTTAAAAGAAAATAATTATAAGCAAGTATTATAAACTACATTACAAAAATAAATTTGAAAAATAATTACTTCCTTAATCTAAATTGTGCATTTTTAAAACTGAATCAAGAGGATATTTTTGTCAATGGAATTAATTAGAAAAAAGAAATGAAATTTAAGGATTAGAAGAAAAAAACAAATCTAATGTTCATAGATGTTAGATTTTTAAACACAGAAAATCCAAAACCAAAACTAATCATGAAAATTCATGAGAAATTTCAGCAATATCATCAGCTATAAAATGATATAAAAATTAATATATTTAATATGCCAGGAAAAATTTTACAATAATTTTTAAAGTCCTATTCTAACTATAACATATCTATAAATAAGGAAATCAAATGTTGTCCAGCATCTAAAAGTATAATTAAATAAACTACTAGAGGACAAGAAAGAAAGGATGAGAAATGTAACATTTTATGGAAAAATTCAACATTTTGGAGTTGTTTCTCCCCAAGTTACTCATAAATTTAACATAGCTGCAAAAGTGTTCCAGCAGAGTTTTTCATAAAACTTACCAAGCTATCTAAAAGGTATATAAAGAAATGCAAGAGCAGGCAAGACAATTTTTAAAAGTTATAAATAACACAAACCTGTCCACCAGATTTCAAATTTTATTGGCTAATTAAAACAATGTGGCTTCAGAGAACTGTTAGCCAAGTATATAGTTATGCTACAAAGTAGACTTGAAAAAGACACACACACACAAAAATCATGACCATGTGGCATAAATACACCTCTGAATATTTTGAAGGTGATTTTGGCAGAAGTGCTGTGCATCAACAAGGAAAGGACACACTTTTCCTGTAAATGACGCTAGGACAACTGGTTCTCCATATGGAGAAGGATAAATTAGATACCTACCTCACACTATACTCAAAAATAAGTTCCAGATGGGTTAAATACCTGTATATAAAAAGCAAAACATTGCAACATTTATAAGAATATATGTGAAAGCATCTTTGTGACATCAGTGCAGAAAGATTACCAAAAAAAAAAAGGACAAAATTATCCCATAAAATTAAAAGGAAATCAACAGTCTGAGAAAATTATTTGCAATGCATATAACCAATGCAATTTTGGTAGTTATTCTGCTTTTAGAAATACAACATGTACACAAGGAGAGCTGAGAAGAATGTTAGATGCAGCATCGTTTGAAATAGTGAAAAAAAATGAAACTTGGAAATAATATACACACATCCCTATACATACATGTGTATACACACATATGTACATGTAAGTATACATTTTAAGATGCCAAATTTAAATATAGTTTTACTTAAGACACTGTGTTTTCCACTTAGAATAGAGTGCTTAACATGTGAACATCATTCAGTCATGTCTGACTCTTTGTGACCCCATGGACTGTAGCCTGTCAGTCTCCTCTGTCCAAGGGATTCTCCAGGCCAGAATACTGGGGTGGGTAGCCATTCCCTTCTCCAGGGAATCTTCCCAACCTTGGGATTGAACCCAGGTCACCCACATTGCAGGCAGACTCTTTACCATCTGAGCCACCAGGGAAGATGTAATGTTATGTTATAAATTTGAATCCTTCAGTGTTTCATTGTATGGGAAAATGTTAAATCTATGCTAAGGTTGACTTAACCCTTCACGGTGGGCCCAGAGGAAGCCCCTGCAGACAGAAGAGCTTCACCGCCAGGATGTCCTCTGACATGCCACCTGTACTCTGGAGTCTGGTAACGATGGAATTGCAGAATTTCTAGCTCTTTCCACAAGTGTTCAGATTCTTTCTCTGAAGTCTGATTCTTTTAAAGCCAGTTGATGATTTCATCACACTTACTAAGAATTTTTGTTTGCCCTCATTGTTGATCTTGACTTGAAGTTTTTCATCATCAACAGCTTCTTTCATGCATAAGATTCAAGCAAATACTTGGAAAACACTTTTTCCCCACTCTTTCTAATCTTTAGCTTTGTACTTCTCAGCTTTCTGGACCTTATGCTCCATAGCTTTCTTGCTCTTATATGTATATGTATATGTACTTATGTGTATGTATTTCACTTCTTGAAGTACATATAGGATAAGCACACATATATCTATTTATATGCACATGTATACTCATTTGTATATATTTATGACAAAGCCATAAGTTGTGATACTATATGAATTAACTAATCTGATTTCTAGAATACTCACAATCTAAAAAGATACTTATTAAATACATAACAAAAGGGCAACAGACTTATGGAGAGAGAAAAATAGATTTAATATTTATGCATAATGTTCTACTTTCATGAAAAACTTCAAGGAAATTACATATTAACCAGAGGTCAAATTGCCAACATCAGCTGGATCATCGAAAAAGCAAGAGAGTTCCAGAAAAGCATCTATTTCTGCTTTATTGACTATGCCAAAGCCTTTGACTGTGTGGATCACAATCAACTGTGGAAAATTCTGAAAGAGATGGGAATACCAGACCACCTGGGCTGCCACTTGAGAAACCTGTATGCAGGTCAGGAAGCAACAGTTAGAACTGGATATAGAACAACAGACTGGTTCCAAATAGGAAAAGGAGTACATCAAGGCTGTATATTGTCACCCTGCTTATTTAACTTATATGCAGAGTACATCATGAGAAATGCTGGGCTGGAGGAAGCACAAGTTGGAATCAAGATTCCTCAGAGAAATATCAATAACCTCAGATATGCAGATGACACCACCCTTACGGCAGAAAGTAAAGAAGAACTAAAGAGCCTCTTGATAAAAGTGAAAGAGGAGAGTGAAAAAGTTGGCTTAAAGCTCAACATTCAGAAAACTAAGATCATGGCATCCGGTCCCATCACTTCATGGCAAATAGACGGGGAAGCAGTGGAAACAGTGTCAGACTTTATTTTTCTGGGCTCCAAAATCACTGCAGATGGTGATTGAAGCCATGAAATTAAAAGAGGCTTACTCCTTGGAAGGAAAGTCATGACCAACCTAGACAGCATATTAAAAAGTAGAGACATTACTTTGTCAACAATGGTCCATCTAGTCAAGGCTATGGTTTTTCCAGTGGTCGTGTATGGATTGAGAACTGGACGGTGAAGAAAGCTGAGCGCCGAATAATTGATGATTTTGAACTGTGGTGTTGGAGAAGACTCTTGAGAGTCCCTTGGACTGCAAGGAGATCCAACCAGTCCATCCTAAAGGAGATCAGTCCTGGCTGTTCATTGGAAGAACTGATGTTGAAGCTGAAACTCCAATACTTTGGCCACCTGATGTGAAGAGCTGACTCATTTGAAAAGACCCTGATGCTGGGAAAGATTGATGGCAGGAGGAGAAGGGGACAACAGAGGATGAGATGGTTGGATGGCATCACCGACTCAATGGACATGGGTTTGGGTGGACTCCGGGAGTTGGTGATGGACAGGGAAGCCTGGCATGCTGCAGTTCATGGGGTCGCAAAGAGTCGGACACGACTGAGCAACTGAACTGAACTGAACATATTAACATTTGAAAAATATTAGTAGGGCATACTTGGATTCAGTTACACTTTATTCTGTATTTTATTATCATTGCTATTATTTTAAAAGTATCAAAATAAAAATGCTTTAAGTGTCAGGCTTCATCTCATAATTAAAGTCACTTATGTATTAGATTTGGTAGTTTCTACTTCAATCAACAACTACACATAAAGGGTCTATTCTAAGCAACTTTATTTGCAAGGAGTAAACATTACATATAAAATATTATTTCATTCTCAAGTGATACTACATCATTATAAGTGGTAAATGTCATGATCTGTGAAATACGTATGACATGAAATAGAATGAAATGTGAATACGAAATATAGATGCAACAGGGGAGAAGAAACTGACACAAATGAAGACGATCAAACATGCAAAAATTTGTAATCTCAAATAAGCCTCAAAAATCAAAGAATTTGATAAAAGCAAGTGAAAACATAAGAAGATAAGCTAGGGAACTGAACATTACTAAGGTTTATTTAATGAGGAGATTGATTTGGAAGTAGCAGATTTTGTATTCTGGAACAAATGGAGAGATAACCAGGCATTTAGAAGATAGTATTAGACTAAATGGGCCTTGAAACTTGTCAGAGACATTAGTAATTAATGTGTATATATTTCATAATTTGAACAAATTCAGTCTTTCTTTATTAGGCATTAAGTGTGTTAGTTGCTCAGTCATGTCAACTCTTTGTGACCACATGGACGTAGTCCACCAGGCTCCTCTGCCCTTGGGAATTCCCAGGCAAAAATACTGGAGTGGGTAGCCAATTTCTTCTCCAGGACAGCAGGACATCTTCCTGACCTTGGGATTGAACCCAGGTCTCCTGCACTGCAGACAGATTCTTTACCATCTGAGCCACCAGGAAAAACCAGTCTTTCTTTATAATTGTACTGTATTTGATTGGTCCCACAATGGATGTGGCTCCAGAGAAGGTAAATTCTGGTATCAGTTACTGTTGTCCAGTAGCTTCATCACTAGATATAGGATAGTGCAGAATGAGAACAAGGATGATTATCATTAGAGTTTCTACTTGCTAATGATATAAATCCTGTCTAACTTTCTACTCCCCAAATCTCTTTTCCACTAGAATTACAGATCTGTATCACAATGGAAGTTTTACACTTTCTTGATTAAGGAATCTGGAGATTATTCCAGAACACTATAATGTGTTTGAGTTGGTCACAGAATACGTTTTTAGCCCCTCTGAGGCATGTGGGAACCTTCATTCCCTGACCAGGGATCAGATCTGCACACCCTACATTGAAGGCACAGACTTAACCGCTGGACCACCAGGGAAGTCCCGCCACAGAGTATGTTTTATTTCCTGACTTCTCCTCTTTCTAGGGCATTTATGTGTTTATATCTGATTTTGACCCCCAGGCCTTCAGAAGGTCTCCTATATGGTCTTCCCTAATGTCCTCATTCCCCACTCTCTTTCTGGTTTATACTTGAAATGAATTTTTTTTTTTCATATCCCTATGACTCTATATCTTCCATAGAAGGTTACAGATGCTTTTACTTGGATTGGAATATAAATTCTGTTAGTATCCATACAACCTTTGGCAAGTTGTTACATTCTTAGATTCTTGGTTTCCTCCCCTTACAATAAAAGATCTCATAGAATTTTTCTGAATATTAAAAAATTAATATTTGTTAAGCACATATAATAGAGCCTGGCACAGAGAATAATTAACCATTTGCTGCTTTTCTCTCTGATACTTCTTTTACATCTCTTCTGGTGACCTCCTACTGATTCTCTAGGAAGAAGAATCTATGTGTTTCTAGAGGGAAGACTCCACTTCTTTCTATAGAAGTGGGCAATGGACTGAGGCCTTACCAATTAGAGTAGTTCAGTATTCTAGCCATAAGATAGGTTTGGGGCGTGGCATATGGTCCAATAGGGGCAATGAGAGGGAAGGAGATTTTTGAGGGAGATGTGGGGTGAAATGCTGGAAATTGGACAGGTGCCCCTTTTTACATTCATGAAGTTGCAAAAGTGTAAAATGAAACTTACTGGTAGTTGTTTTACTATAACAGAAATAAAACTAGGACTATGTCTGATTACAAGATGCATATTTTTATAATTTGAGCTATATTTCTTATAACTTGTAAGAAATACTCTAATTTAAATACTTGGCCTAAAAGGCTGAAAAATATAGCTGCCTTCCTACACTTAGTTAAATCACAAAATCCTTTCTCCCTAACATTTAGAGGAAGTGTTTGGAGAAGAAATTGAGTAAATGTCTTATTCTTAATCCTTCATATATATATATATATATATATATATATATATCTTATTCATCTAAAAAGCACTAATGAAAATAAATGTTCTTGGAAATATACATGTTCTCTCTCAATCCTTGCTAGTGATAACACCAAGTAGGGCTTTTTACTAAAGAGCAAGGAATTTATCACAAAGAATAAATCTAATTATGAACAGGAAGTAGGTCATCTTTTCACCATTTGGTAATGGTTGATATATTAGGCATTATTTTTTTTTAAACTATAAGTAAGGTTTTATGTCTCATTACAGTTAATGAGACAAAAGCAATAATTTCATGAGGTATTCCATTACCATAGTCATAAATAACAAAGCACTGAGACTAATTGGTAAATTTCATATTAGAAATAAAGATAAAACCAAAAGGGTGGAAAAGTTTGTAGTAAGTCTATCTAAATTACAGAGCATCCATAGATTGCAAAGTCTGATTCAGCATGAACATTAAAGAGATTCAACAAAAAGGTGATTTTAAGTATGTACTTGGCTACTCCTCAGTAAATAAACTGCTTTTGTTAGTGCTTAACTTTAGAAACACTTTTAACTCTTAAGAGCCATTAAGTGTTTAATTTTGATTAAATGTATTTCAGTTTCCCAAAATAATTGAAAAATCTTTTAATTACAAATGTAATATTTTCTTGGCTTTAGCATCACCTTGGCAATATTCAAATGTGATTGCAGAAAGAAAATTTTTGACTTTGTTTTAAATTTTGGTATTTATACTGGAGTTAAATGTTAAGAGTTCAAAGAAGAGGCACATTCCACCTTCCCCTTATAATAAAAACAGTTTACTCTCATTTGTCTGCTCAGTTTGATCTAAATACTAAGGTATAGTATGTTGTTCACAGATTAATCCAAAATGGAAAAGTAATTTTTAATTGAGTTTGGTTTCAGAATATCTATTTCTTAGATAAGCATTTTGTTCCTTAAATTTTAGAGTGAATTATTAGAAAGCTCTCTGCCTCTTGTGTTGCATAAATTGAAAAGAGATCCCCAAATTAGAAAGCATTGCATACTTAACTGTAAGAATTCTAATAATGAAATGCAAATACTGACTTAAAAATTTAAATAACAAAAATATGTATAGTGTTATCACCCCCAAAACATTTATTATACCACTGATTCTTCATGATATTATTTTAAGCCTTGACAACAATCAAGCATCTTCAGTTATAACAATCTCTGTCATGAGTTCCCAAATGATAGAAAATACTCTATCCAATTTTAGAATTCTATGCCCTTTGAAATACTACTGGTGATTGGCCATAGTTATAAGTAATAAGGAAAACTATACCAACCGACTAATTAAAAACACTTTTTCAAATTTTATGAAAACTATGTTAATTTTAATTTAATGCATTTTAAGTCAGTAGTATAAATTACATTCAGTTCAGTTCAGTTCAGTTCAGTCGCTCAGTCGTGTCCGACTCTTTGCGACCCCATGAATCGCAGCACGCCAGGCCTCCCTGTCCATCACCAACTCCCAGAGTATACCCAAACCCATGTTCATCGAGTCGGTAATGCCATCCAACCACCTCATCCTCTGTTGTCCCCTTCTCCTCCTGCCCCTAATCCTTCCCAGCATTAGGGTCTTTTCCAATGAGTCAACTCTTTGCATGAGGTGGCCAAAGTATTGGAGTTTCAGCTTCAACATCAGTTCTTCCAATGAACAGCCAGGACTGATCTCCATTAGGATGGACTGGTGGGATCTTCTTGCAGTCCAAGGGACTCTCAAGAGTCTTCTCCAACACCACAGTTCAAAAGCATCAATTATTCGGTGCTCAGCTTTCTTCATCGTCCAACTCTCACATCCATACACGACCACTGGAGAAACCATAGCCTTGATTAGACGGACCTTTGATGGCAAAGTAATGTCTCTGCTTTTCAATATGTTATCTAGGTTGGCCATAAACTTCCTTCCAAGGAGTAAGCGTCTTTTAATTTCATGGCTGCAATCACCATCAGCAGTGATTTTGGGGCCCAAAAAAATAAAGTCTGACACTGTTTCCACTGTTTCCCCATCTATTTCCCATGAAGTGATGGGACCAGATGCCATGATCTTAGTTTTCTGAATGTTGAGCTTTACACCACTTTTTCACTCTCCTCTTTCACTTTCATCAAGAGGTTCTTTAGTTCTTCTTCGCTTTCTGTCATAAGGGTGGTGTCATCTGCATATCTGAAGTTATTGATATTTCTCCCGGCAATCTTGATTCCAGCTTGTGCTTCTTCCAGCACAGGATTTCTCATGATGTACTCTGCATATAAGTTAAATAAGCAGGGTGACAATATACAGCCTTGATGGACTCCTTTTCCTATTTGGAACCAGTCTGTTGTTCTATATCCAGTACTAACTGTTGCTTCCTGACCTGCATGCAGGTTTCTCAAGAGACAGGTCAGGTGGTCTGGTATTCCCATCTCTTTCAGAATTTTCCACAGTTTATTGTGATCCACACAGTCAAAGGCTTTGGCATAGTCAATAAAGCAGAAATAGATGCTTTTCTGGAACTCTCTTGCTTTTTCGATGATCCAGCAGATGTTGGCAATTTGATCTCTGGTTCCTCTGTCTTTTCTAAAACCAGCTCGAACATCTGGAAGTTATGGTTCACATATTGTTGAAGCCTGTCTTGGAGAATTTTGAGCATTACTTTACTAGCGTGTGAGATGAGTGCAATTGTGCAGTAGTTTGAGCATTCTTTGGCATTGCCTTTCTTTGGGATTGGAATGAAAACTGACCTTTTCCAGTCCTGTGGCCACTGCTGAGTTTTCCAGATTTGCTGGCATATTGACTGCAGCACTTTCACAGCATCATCTTTGAGGATTTGAAATAGCTCAGCTGGAAATCTATCACCTCCACTAGCTTTGTTCATAATGATGCTTTCTAAGGCCCACTTGACTTCACATTCCAGGTTGTCTGGATCTAAGTGAGTGATCACACCATCGTGATTATCTGGGTCGTGAAGATCTTTTTTGTACAGGTCTTCTGTGTATTCTTACCACCTCTTCTTAATATCTTCTGCTTCTGTTAGGTCCATACCATTTTTGTCCTTTATCGAGCTCATCTTTCCATGAAATGTTCCCTTGGTATCTCTAATTTTCTTGAAGAGATCTCTAGTCTTTCCCATTCTGTTGTTTTCCTCTATTTCTTTGCATTGATAGGTGAGGAAGGCTTTCTTATCTCTCCTTGCTATTCTTTGGCACTCTGCATTCAGATGGGAATATCTTTCCTTTTCTCCTTTGCTTTTGGCTTCTCTTCTTTTCACAGCTATTTGTAAGGCCTTGCCAGACAGCCACTTTGCTTTTTTCATTTTTTTCAATGGGTATGGTCTTGATCCCTGTCTCCTGTACAATGTCACGAATCTCTGTCCATAGTTCATCAGGCACTCTGTCTATCAGATCTAGTCCCTTAAATCTATTTGTCACTTCCACTGTATAATCATAAGGGATTTGATTTAGGTCATACCTGAATGGTCTAGTGGTTTTCTCTATTTTCTTCAATTTAAGTCTGATAATTTACATTAATATCATCTTTTTTAAAGCATGCAGTTCAATGAGTTTCTCCAAATGAATATAGTATTGAAGCTGAATCATAGTCAAGATGTATTTTCATCACCTCAAACTTCCATCATATACTTTGTACTCATCCCCATCCCAAATCCCTGAAAATGACTGATCTAATTTATCTTTATAGTTCAGTCTTTTCCACAATGCCTTATAAATGCCATCATAAAATATGTAACCTTATATATGATTTATTTCACTCAGTATAATGCTATAGTGATTCATCCATACTGTTGCATATATAAGTAGTTCATTCCTTTTGATTACTGAGAAGTACTCCATTGTATGGGCTGCCAGGTGGCTCAGTGGTGAGAATCCGCCTGCCAATGCAGGAGACACAGAAGACATGTGTTGAATCCCTGGGTAGGGAAAATCCACTAGAGGAGGAAATGACAACTCACTCCAGTATTCTTGCCTAGAGAATTCTAGGACGGAGGAGCCTAGCAGCTACAGTCCATGGAATTGTATAGAGTCTGAAACGACTTAGTGACCAAATGAACATACAAACATGCACACACACATATTCCATTGCATAGAATACCACCTTTTTTTAACCCATTCACATATTTATAGTCATTTAGATTGTTGCCAATTTTGGCAATTATGAATAAAACCATCATAACTATTTGTGTACAGGTCTTTATGTAGATACATGTTTTCATTTCTCTTGGATAGCTAGAAGTGAAATTGTCAGTTCATATATTCACTATATACTTAAATTTATAAGAAAGTGCCAAACAGTGTTTCAAAGTGCTGCACCATACTGTTTTTTCAAAATAATGTAGTAGGGTCCAGTTGCTCTGCATCTTCACTGGGATTTGGAATTACCAAATCACCAGTTTTTATAAATTTAAACATTATAGCAGATGTGTAGAAGTATCTCATCATGAGTTTAATTTGTATTTCCTTCATGACTAATGATGCCAAGCATCTTTTCATGAGTTTATTTACTATTCATATGTGCTGTTTTGTTCACATCTTGAGCCCTATAATTTTGGGGGGGTGTTTTATTTTTATTATTGAGTTGTGAGAGCTGTTCATATAGTTTAGATACAAGTCCTTTATCAGATAGGTTTTTTGCAACTGTTTTCTGCCATTCCACTGCTTATGTTTTAATTTTTACAGTGTTTTCTGAAGAGCATACATTTTAAATTTTGATAATTTAATGTATTAGTTTTTCTTCTTTATGGTTCATGTTCTTTTGTTCTAAGAAATATTTGCCTAAGATACAAACAAAAACTATGTTTTGACTAAAATTGTTAGTTTGTTTTATCTTTATATCTATTAATTCAAGTTAATTTGTATATAATGTGAAGTAAAGGTAAAAATTTACTTACTTTTGTGTATGAAAGTCCATTTATTATAGCACCTTTTGTTCAAAAGACTATTTCTTTCCCTCTGAATTAATTTGACCCCATTGTTAAAAATCAATACATTTATATATGTGGGTATATTTCTGGACTCTGTTATGTTTCATTGGTATATGTCTTTTCTAAAACAATACTGTCTTGAATTCTCTTAGCTTTTTTTTTTCTCGATATCTGATAGTCTGAGTTACTTAATTTATTTGTTAGTTTTTAAATTTGTTTGGTTGCTCTTGTGCTTTTCCATATGAATTTCATAATTGAGTGGTCAGTTTCTACAAAAACAGTTTCAGGAAATATGTTGATATTACACTAGGAGAAGGCAATGGCACCCCACTCCAGTACTCTCGCCGGGAAAATCCCATGGACGGAGGAGCTTGGTGGGCTTCAGACCATGGGGTGGCTAAGAGTAGGACACGACTGAGCAAATTCACTTTCACTTTTCACTTTCATGCATTGGAGAAGGAAATGGCAACCCACTCCAGTGTTCTTGCCTGGAGAATCCCAGGGACAGGGGAGCCTGGTGGGCTGCCATCTATGGGGTCGCACAGAGTCTGACATGACTGAAGTGACTTAGCAGCAGCAGCAGCAGCACACTGATACTATAGATCATTTTGGAAGAAATTCAATATCTAAATATTGAATATTTAGATATATTTTTTCCCTAGCCCCGATCATGGTACATATTTGCATCTCCTTGTTGTTTAGTCGCTAAGTCATGTCTGACTCTTTGTGACTGCATGAACTGCAGCACACCAGGCTTCTCTGTCCTTCACTATCTCCCAGAGTTTGCTCAAACTCCTGTCTGTTGAGTCAGTGATTCCATCCAACCATCTCATCCTCTGTTGTCCCCATTCCTCTTGCCCTCAATCTTTCCCAGCATCAGGGTCTTTTCCAAAGAATTGGCTCTTCACATCAGGTGGCCAAAGTATTATCTTCACAATGTTTTGTAGATTTTAATGAGTAGAAATCTCTAAATATTTCATCTTTTTGTTATTATATAAAAAGTTTTGTTTAATTTAATTTCCAAATGTCACATTATAGTTTTCAAATAAAAAATCTTCTGTCTTCCTCTCCAACTGTGATGTCTGTAAGTAGGTTGGGGATGGAGGTTAATGCACAACAGGAGGGACTATAGCTAAATGCATAGAGAATTTATTTATAAATGCAGAACATATATGAAGCTCATTATTATTTTCTATGATCTTTTATAAGTCTACTTTAAAAATGAATTCAAGAAAATAAAACAGTTTACATACTGATCTTAGTTATAACTCTGTGCCAAAACATCAAAATGATCAGCAGTGATAGGTTAGTATATCAAAAAAAAATTTAGAGTCTACATTATATCTCATTCAAATACAAGACTTTTAACGTGAATAATATCACATTTGTATTCTGCGTTTTAGCGAGTAATAACATGTTTTGGAAGAATCAGCTTTCATATTTAGAAACTGATAATGAAACACCCCAAAAATAAAATTAATGTAAAAATTATGCAATATTCTACCAGTACTTTGAGATAAAATTCTCATCAACCTAGGTGTGAAATAAAGTTAAGTGGAATAAATATCATCTAACAGTTATAAGCTATTAATAATGTATCATAAAAAAAGATTGAATTCAGCAGAAATATCCCACAGAATAGTAGTGTCAATAATTGTATATTTGATCTCTCGCAATGTAAATTTTAGTCTATCTAAGTATTTTTGGTTAATCTGAATTTCTTAGGTCTGGGTGTATTAGCTAGCCCATATGACTCCACACTATTTTTTACTAAATGGGAAAATTACCTAAACTGTTCTAAAAACTAAGATTTGATTATGTCTGTATGAATATTATTATTTTGATTTAGGGTGCTAGAGTTGTAAATCTAAATGTCATAAAGAAAATAGAACAAAATTATGAAAAAAAATTAATAGATGTTTCACTGAAGGGAATACAAGATGAAACAAAGAACATCAAAAGAGGTTTGACATCATTAGCCATCAGGAAATGAAACTCTCAGTGAGCTATCACTGCACACCGATCAGGATGACCAAAACGAAAAGAAACAACAAATGCTGGCAAAGATAAATAGTGACAAAAACAAATGCCACTGGGAAATTCCAGATAACTCATACTTTACTGGTAGAAACATAAAAGAATACAAATAGTCTGGAATGTAGTTTAACAATTTCTTTAAAAAGTAAACTTGCAACTACTGTAACTGTGTTTACATTCACATAGGGGAAATTATTTAACAATTAAAAAAAACTTTTGATTCATGCAGTGACTTGAATGCATTGGATTTCAAACAATTCTGGATGAAAAAACCAATCCTTAAAGGTTACATATTCCATATTTCTATTTTTGTAACATTTTCATGATAGCAAAATTATACAACTGGACAACAGATTAGTAGTCACCAAGAGTCAGAGATAGAGTAGACAAATAAAGAGGTGGTGTAGTTCTAAAAGCTCAGCATGAGGGATTCTTGTGGTGATGAATATATTCTGCACCTTGACTATATGAATGAAATCTATCTTATGCACTTAAAAATACACTTGTCACATCCATTTATTGAAGAAATATATGTATATTTCAAGTATAAATTGAACTACATAAATTTTATTGATCTGAAGAGATAATTTGCCATATGGATTCTTTATAATATTTTTGTAACACTGATGTTATGTCATGTTTAAAGTGGTAATTTGTATGTGGCATTGTTAGTTTTGTTAACAGTATCATTCATATTAACAATAACCATTCAGCTTTTAGTAAATATTTATTTTTCCCAACTATTACAAATATCAATATTTCTTTGATGAATATCTGTCCCATATTTATTCATGCTTTCTTCTGTATTTTTTGTGAGATGCATTCCCACAGAAAAATTGCCTAGGAGATAAGTATGTCTTAATTTTTGAAATATAGTGCGAAATTGCCATTCAGTATAATTTGTGCTAGGACTCTTCCCATCAAAAATGTGTGAATGTTTCCATTTATCCAATATTAGTTGACTTTGAGGAATGTCCACTAGCCAGGAAACTCACTTTGACGAACACAGTGCTAGCCATTATTGAGATAGAGACTAGGAGTAGTCAAGTGGTGAAAACTTTTTTCAAGTTTGAGTAACACAGAGTGAAGCAGAGAGACGGAAAGTGGGAATCAGCACTGTTTAAATACCTAAAAAGAAATTCAAGCCAAAATGGTGTAAAGTCAATGTAGTTTATGGAAGGGTTGCTTTCTTCAAACAACAAATGCTTACATGGCTTCAGATAAGTTCATATAACAAAAAATCATCTGTGTGTTATTGTTTCACATTAGCAATGTGTTATATATTTTCAGCCTATATTTTTGGGAGCATAATTCTGATGAATTCAATTTTAGTGCCAAATGATTCAGCTGCCAGCTTACATTAGCCATGCCCCAATTCATCCCTCCTAGAGTTGTCTACATGTACAGCTTATGTCCTGCTTTGCTCCACATTAGGCAGGGGGTATTTTCTGAAAGCCAAGAGATTTTGAAAGGGACAGACTTATTGTAGAGCTCAGAAGAGCCCAATGAAGACAGAAAGACACCAAACAAAGCTCATTGGCTTCAAAAAATATCACCAAGACGTCTTTAATTCTTCAAATGTAGTAGACAATTTAGCAATAAGAAGCTAGAATTTGTCATTCTTTGTTTTGGACAGATATAGCAGTTTTGACAATTCAATCACATACAAATTACTTAGATAATCCAAGAAAATAAATTTTACACATACAAGTTGTCTTTACATCATTATGCTCTGAAAAATAGTTTCATGGAATAGAGAGTGACATGTAACTCATGAAGTTGTAAACACGGTCAGCTGGCCCTGGAATGTAATCTTGACTCAAACCATCCTTTTTGCAGCTATGACATTAACAAGCTATCACCTCTTTAATCTTCCTTTTCCTTATCTATAAAAGTCACAAGAAAACCAGGCTTACAGAGTTTTTGTGGTAATTAGAGATAATGTCATATATAGTGCCTGACGCAAAAGAAGTAAGGAATGACTATCATTTACAGTGTTTATCATAAAGTTGGCCTTGCAGATAACACCACCTAACAAGCTGAATTATAGTTAAACACTGCATTATCTATGTCTGCCTGCTAAACTGTGAGTTCCTGAGTGCAGAAACCATGTCTTATATCTGAGCCCCATTATCTAATGCACGGTTGTTACTCTGCAAATGTTTCCTAGGATCAAGGGGAAAATTCCCTAAGTTCCTAAAAGCATCTTATATCAAGTACATGTGAGCATGCTAAGTTACTTCAGTCGTGTCTGATCGTGACTCTAAGGACTGTAGCCTGCCAGGCACCTCTGTCAATGGGATTCTCCAGGCAAGAGTACTAGAGTGGGTTGCCATGCCCTCCTCCAGGGGATCTTCCTGACCCAGGGATCAAACCAGGGTCTCTCACTACTCCAGCATTGGCAGGAGGGTTCTCTACCCCTAGAGCCACCTGGGAAGTCCACATCAAGTTCAGGGATTATAATAATCAATTTAAGGATATGAATACAATGTTTATATGAGTAAGATAGACCACAGATTTTATGTAACTCAATTTACTTCTAGTATAATATTTTTATAAAGCCAATCAATGTATCAAAATAAAAGTTAATTTTTATCACTCATTCTTTTATGTAATTATTAATATATTGGAGACTTACAAGTCAGAGCTTGAGCAATGTTTCTGAATTTAATTGCATATGGGTAGCCAAATTTATTCCAACATTTTAATAATTTTGTGAACTACTTTTAATATATCATGAAGAATCTAAGCTGTATGTTAAAAAATCATAAAAGAAAAATATTTAAACTCTAAATATTACAAGATAATGGAGAAAAATGATTGACTACTGAGATTCACAGGTGAGAAATCAACCTTGACCTCCTTGTATTAATATTTCTCTTTAATGATGACCTAATGTAGATGCAATACTTTTGGCTAACAAACTGATACCAGTTGTAGTTAGTCCATATGAACATGTCTAAATATTATGTCTCTTTGCTTACTATTATATATTAATTATATTACATATGGTATAATTGTAACATAATACATTATTTGTTATACTAAAATATAATATTTAACTATTTAACATAATGTCTATTGATTATATACACTTTTCTTCTTACTATTACATACTGTCTACTATTCACTTGCCTAAATAATCAGCACAGATCCACCAAATGAAAGTCTGAGATCTTATCGACCCTCATTTACTTTTTTATGAGTTTCAATTTACTCATCAATTCCTCTATCACTTTATCCCTAACTGTTCATAGTATACGTGTGTGTCTATTGGTACTGTCTCTAGTTTATCTGCCTCTACTTTCCACGCTCAGTAAAGTCTGCTGCTTTTCCTGATGCAGGGCTCTCACAGTGCTGCCTTCCATACCTAAATCCTAAATATGTCTTATGGATTATATTCCAAGGATCTGCTATTAAGGTATATTTCAATGTGATGATTAATGTGATGAATTATATTAATGTATTCTTACATAGAAATGGCAGGTGACAATCATTCACATGGAGGTCATTCCTATGCATTTTTAAGTGATCTTGTAGAGTAAAGGTCATTCACATTGCTGAGTGTTTCAGGCTAGAGAAGAGAAGTTAGAACTTCATGTCAGTTTCACCATCTATTAAACATCATTTAGCTAGAAACACAGAAGTCATTCTTTCCTCATGTTTCTACATTCACATCATGTAGGCAGTCATGTAGGATGTGACTTTTCTCCCACTTACATATTTCATAAACTGCTTGTCTTCTCTCCCGCTAGTTTCCTTTAATCAACAAACTCATCACCATACTTTGCCTGAACACCCAATAGCTGCCTCCCTGGTTCTTGGTACCTGAGTCCTTCTGTTGTCACATCTTGCAGGGAGACCAATCATGTACACTACATCATTGTAACATCCTTGTTCAAAATTCTTCAATGGTTCTCACCACCTGAAAGAGAAAGTTTAATGTTTACAACATGGCTCACAGAGCCTTTATAACTTGCGCCCTCCACCGCCATCCACCACCAGCATCCCCAAACTTTATGCTACAGGAATTTATAATTATTTGCAGTTTCCAAAGCATGATTCACATTGGCAGCAAAATCTTTGCGTTGGACTTTTTTTCTCAGAAATACCCAAGCTGACTTATCAGCAAAATCTAACTCTTCTTTCAAATCTTAGAATAATGTCTCCTGTTCTGTGATGCTCTATGTCGTGCTTACAAATCAGCCTAATAGCTTCTTCGATTATTTCCCCACCTCTTCTCATGTATTCAGTTCAGTTCAGTTCAGTAGCTCAGTCGTGTCCAACTCTTTGCGACCCCATGAATCGCAGCACGCCAGGCCTCTCTGTCCAACACCAACTCCCGGAGTATAACCAAACCCATGTCCATCGAGTCAGTGATGCCATCCAATCATCTCATCCTCTGTCGTCCCCTTCTCCTCCTGCCCCTAGTCCTTCCCAGCATTAGGGTCTTTTCCAATGAGTCACCTCTTCGCATGAGGTGTCCAAAGTATTGGAGCTTCAGCTTCAACATCAGTCCTTCCAAAGAACACCCGGGACTGATCTCCATTAGGATGGACTGGCTGGATCTCCTTGCAGTCCAAAGGACCCTCAAGAGTCTTCTCCAACACCACAGTTCAAAAGCATCAATTCTTCGGCGCTCAGCTTTCTTCACCGTCCAACTCTCACATCCATACATGACCACTGGAAAAACCATAGCCTTGACTAGACGGACTTTTGTTGGCAGAGTAATGTTTCTGCTTTTAAATATGCTCTTTAGGTTGGTCATAACCTTCCTTCCAAGGAGTAAGCGTCTTTTAATTTCATGGCTGCAATCACCATCAGCAGTGATTTTGGAGCCCCCAAAAATAAAGTCTGACACTGTTTCCACTGTCTCCCCATCTATTTCCCATGAAGTGATGGGACCAGATGCCATGATCTTAGTTTTCTGAATGTTGAGCTTTAAGCCAATTTTTTCACTTTCCTCTTTCACTTTCATCAAGAGGCTCTTTAGTTCTTCTTCACTTTCTGCCATAAGAGTGGTGTCCTCTGCATATCTGAGGTTATTGATATTTCTCCTGGCAATCTTGATTCCAGCTTGTGTTTCTTCCAGCCCAGCGTTTCTCATGATGAACACTGCATATAAGTTACATAAGCAGGGTGACAATATACAGCCTTGACGTACTGCTTTTCCTATTTGGAACCAGTCTGTTGTTCCATGTCCAGTTCTAACTGTTGCTTCCTGACCTGCATACAGGTTTCTCAAGAGGCAGGCCAGGTGGTCTGGTATTCCCATCTCTTTCAGAATTTCCCACAGTGTATTGTGATCCACACAGTCAAAGGCTTTGGCATAGTCAATAAAGCAGAAATAGATGTTTTTCTGGAACTCTCTTGCTTTTTCAATGATCCACAAGACGTTGGCAATTTGATCTCTGGTTCCTCTGCCTTTTCTAAAACCAGCTTGAACATCTGGAAGCTCACGGTTCACGTATTGCTGAAGCCTGTCTTGGAGAATTTTGAGCATTACTTTACTAGCGTGTGAGATGAGTGCAATTTGTCCGGTAGTTTGATCATTCTTTGGCATTTCCTTTCTTTGGGATTGGAATGAAAACTGACCTTTTCCAGTCCTGTGGCCACTGCTGAGTTTTCCAGATTTGCTGGCATATTGAGTGCAGCACTTTCACAGCATCACCTTTGAGGATCTGAAATAGCTCAACTGGAATTCCATCACCTCCACTAGCTTTGTTCGTAGCGACATTTTCTAAGGCCCACTTGACTTCACATTCCAGGTTGTCTGGCTCTAGGTGAGTGATCACACCATTGTGATTATCTGGGTCGTGAAGATTTTTTTTGTACAGGTCTTTTGTGTATTCTTGCCACCTCTTCTTAATATCTTCTGCTTCTGTTAGGTCCATACCATTTATGTCCTTTATCAAGCCCATTTTTGCATGAAATGTTCCCCTGGTATCTCTAATTTTCTTGAAAAGATCTCTAGTCTTTCCCATTCTGTTGTTTTCCTCTATCTCTTTGCATTGATCTCTGAGGAAGGCTTTCTTATCTCTCCTTGCTATTCTTTGGAACTCTGAATTCAGAAGGGAATATCTTTCCTTTTCTCCTTTGCTTTTGGCTTCTCTTCTTTTCCCAGCTATTTGTAAGGCCTCCTTGGACAGCCACTTTGCCTTTTTGCATTTCTTTTCCATGAGGATGGTCTTGATCCCTGTCTCCTGTACAGTGTCATGAACCTCTGTCCATAGTTCATCAGGCACTCTGGCTATCAGGTCTAGTCCCTTACATCTATTTCTCACTTCCACTGTATAATCATAAGGGATTTGATTTAGGTCACACCTGAATGGTCTAGTAGTTTTCCCTGCTTTCTTCAATTTAAGTCTGAATTTGACTATAAGGAGTTCATGATCTGAGCCACAGTCTGCTCCTGGTCCTGTTTTTACTGACTGTATAGAGCTTCTCCATCTTTGGCTGCAAAGAATATAATCAATCTGATTTCGGTGTTGACCATCTGGTGATGTCCATGTGTACAGTCTTCTCTTGTGTTGTTGGAAGAGGGTGTTTGCTATGACCAGTGCGTTCTCTTGGCAAAGCTCTATTAGCCTTTGCCCTGCTTCATTCTGCACTCCAAGGCCAAATTTGCCTGTTACGCCAGGTGTTTCCTGACTTCCTACTTTTGCATTCCAGTCCCTTATAATGAAAAGGACATCTTTTTTGGGTGTGAATTCTAAAAGGTCTTGTAGATCTTCACAGAACCATTCAAGTTCAGTTTCTTCAGCGTTACTGGTCGGGGCATAGACTTTTATTAGTGTTTTTATAAGTAGCTTGCCTATCTAACAAACTGCATACTTTTTTGCAGATGTGCTAAGTCACTTTAGTTTTGTCTGACTCTTTGCGACCCTGTTGACTGTGGCCCACCAGGATCCTCTGTCCATGGGATAATCCTGGCAAGAATACTGGAGTGGGTTGCCGTGCGCTCCTCCAGGGGACCTTCCTGACACAGGGATTAAAGCCACATCTCATACATCTCTTGCATTAGCAGGAGGGTTCTTTGTCACTTGGGGATTAAGTATTCTCATCACTGTGCTCCTAGACACTAGCATAGTCATAGTACATATTGGACGGACATGCTCAGCATGTCTGACTTTGCAACCCCATGGACTGTAACATGCCAGGCTTCTCTATCCATAGAATTTTCCAGGTAAGAATACTGGAGTGGGTTACCATTTCCTCTTCCAGGGGATCTTTCCGACCCAGGGATTGAACCCACATTTCCTGCATCAGCAGGCAAAGTCTTTACCACCTGAGCCACCTAGGAAGATATTTAGTACATATTAGGAGCTTAATAAATATTTATTGAGTGTATGAATGCACTTCCCTGGTGACTCAGATGGTGAAGAATCCTCCTGCAATACAGGAGCTGCTGCTGTTGCTGCTACTAAGTCACTTCAGTCATGTCTGACTCTGTGCGACCCCTTAGACTGCAGCCCACCAGGCTCCCCTGTCCCTGGGATTCTCCAGGCAAGAACACTGGAGTGGGTTGCCATTTCCTTCTCCAATGCATGAAAGTGAAAAGTGAAAGTGAAGTTGCTCAGTTGTGTCTGACTCTTCACGACCCCATGGACTGTAGACTAGTAGGCTCCTCTGCCCATGGGATTTTTCCAGGCAAGAATACTGGAGTGGGTTGCCATTTCCTTTTCCAGCAATACGGGAGACCTGCGTTTAATCCCTGGATCAGGAAGAGCTCCTTGAAGGGAAAGGCTACCTATTCAAGTATTCTTGCCTGGAGAATTAGTGACCAAATTATATTGCTATCTAGGGAAGCAATAGTATCTAATATTTGTCATTCAACATTATCTAATATATAATGTTTCTAATATTTAATATTATCTAATGCTTTCTATACTGGGAAATTTTCTAAAACAAAACAAGATAAAAAAATACATTCACATATTCTCAGATGGCATTAGAGGTAAAGAACCCACCTGCCAATGCAGGAGAGAGAAGAGACACGGGTTTGATCCCTGGGTCAGGAAAATCCCCTGATTTTCCAGGAGGAGGAAATGGCAACACTCTAGTATTCTTGCCTGAAACATCCCATGGACAGAGTGGAGCCTGGCAGGCTACAGTCCATAGGGTCGCACAGAGTCGGACAAGACTGAAGCAAGTTATTACTCACGCACTCAGGCTAATTCGGTTAATGTATAGGTGCTACAGTGAGCTCCATTTTATAGATGAGGAAATTGAGGGAACATTTTGTGGTTTGCTTAAGATCCTACAGAAAGTAAATGAAAAAGCAAAGATTCAAACCCAGGCAATGTAGCTTTAGAGACCTCTCTCCCAACCACACCACTGTATCACTTTATAATTGGATATAATGTTACAAGATTTTGATCCAGCTTGTTTCTAGGTTTGTTTGATAAACATTTGGAGAGTCCCCCAGGAGTTATTTGCAAGATGGATATTTTTAAAACATAAAAATAAAATTAGGGAAAAAATTTCTGTGTTGCAAATCGCATGGTGCCTCTCTTGGATAATAATTCCCCAGCAGGGGCAATGAACTTGTGCTTGAGGGCCTAAGGAGAGAGAAACTCTAGGCTAAAAAATAAAAAGCTGCTTTTACACCAGCCAAGAGGCATAAATAGCTCTCAGGTGTCCAGATGAGAAACCATGGATTAGCATTTATCTCACTTCTGCATTGGGCACAGCGTGGATTTGGCCTGTCAGTAATATAGGGTCAGGCTTCTAAAACTTTAAAGCACTTGGTTACACCTGTGGCATTGTTAAGGTACAGGGAGCTTGTTCATAAAGTAACAAACAAACCCCAAATCATCTGCTTGAGTCTTTGAGTTGATTTCAATTTCCAGTGTTATTCAGAAACAATAGGAAGTTTTCCTTAAAATGTTAGCAAATTTTGACAGTTTATAGTTTCATGGCAGTTATAAGTTACCAATTCCAGACTGTGATAAACTAATTCTTTCCATGAGCACTTACTTTCTACCTTACAGCTCTAACCTAGACAGATAACTGAATCACTTTTGCTCATCTTTTCCCAAACTACTGCATCCAAAATTAGTAATGTATGGCAAAATTTAGTGAAGATTTTGCATGGTGAAAAACTTTATATGTCAGAAATGCTTGCATGTCCTATTATCCTTAAAAGTTCTTTGGCCTCCTCATAGACAATCATTTTTGTCTGGCCACCCTTCCCCAGAGAGCCCAGCCTTATGTGCCTTGTTGCCTGCCTACTTCCCTTCCCCCACTCCAATTTCTCCCTTCTTACAGCAAATTACAAATTCCTTATCAGTGTTTTATGATATCAGTATGGCTATTTCTTTGTTTTGTACAGAACAAATCATCAAAGGCCCAGACTTGCCCTCCCAGCATAGTTGATCAAAGTATATCTCTCAAATTAGAAACAATAAGTAAATTTGTAAAAATTCCTTCTTCATAGATTCTTTTGCAGCAATAGTCCAAATAAATTTTTTTACCAAATCATCCATCTTAATTGTCATATGAATGCATAGAACAAACCCATATGTGTAATTTTGCAAAGAAGAATTCCACTGGCTCTCACTCGTTATTTACAATGAAACTGTCTCTCAACAAGGCTATGAAAATTAATTTGTGTTTTTAATTGATTGATCTTAGCCTTTAAATAAAATATAAGTATTGTATTTTTATGTATATTATCATATATATTTAAATGTACCTGAAAGAAAAACGGTAACCACATACCAAATTGCTTTTATTTTTGGACAATATTTTTCTTTTTTCTTCCTTTTTCCTTTAATCTTCCTTATTCTTCTCTTTCTTCATGATATTTTTGAACCTTTATTTTCACTCTACTTGTCTAAATACAAGTGACTGTCTTCCCATAGTATTCATTGGAATGGAAGGGAAACATAAATAGAACCGTGTGTTTATGTACATATGCAGAAGAGGAGAAACCAGTCATCGACTCATTCAGATACATTCAGGACAGGACTCTAAAATCTCATAGAGCTATAATTAAATAATTTTAGTGATGTCTATATTTGATATTAAAATTTATAGATGAGCAGAAAAGTAAAGATCTAGCAAATGACCCTTTTCCAAAAGCAGTGAATTCATCCCCAAGTAATCGTTGATAGCAATCAGGAGAACCATACAAATTTCATAAAATCCAGCATCCAAATGACTAAGACAACTACAGGTTTATATTTTAAAGCAGCAGTCCCCAACCTTTTTGGCACCAGGAACTGATTTTATGGAAGACAATTTTTCCACAGAGGGAGAAGGGGATGGTTCAGGCAGTGATGTGAGCAATGGGGAGTGATGGGGAACTACAGATGAAGATGAAGCTTTACTCATTCACTGGCCATTCCCCTCCTGCTCTGCAGCCCTGTTCTGAACAGAGGTTTGGGGATCCCTGTCTTAAAAGATTTCACTATACTTTGTGGTTTAACAACCAAAAATTAAAATTATCAGTTACTGTTAACTTTACTAGTAGAAGGCAATCATGTGTTTTCTTGGACAGAAGCATTGTTTTAGAGATCAAGTTGTTTACAACTATGTTGTGAAAAATGCATTTGGAAGACTCATTATGCTTTTCTTGTTCTTTTGTATTGACATTGCAAGGTGATGTAAAGATTTTTTCATTTCTTAATCAAAAATCATAAATAACTTTCTTAAAGTTAGAACGTTATTATGAAGTCATAATGAGCCACAAGTATCATGAATTGAATGCAGTATGGTTTATTTTAAAGTCCTCTGCAAGCTAGCTATCATTAATAACTCAGCAGGCACAGTGCCAACTAATCTCCGTGACCTAAATGGAAAAGAAATACAGGTTACATTGGGCTGTTAGAACAATGCAAAAGACTATGCTAATATGTCCAGCCATTAGATGATTATAATAGTAATAATAGTGTTAGTCACTCAGTCATATCCAATGCTTTGCGACCCCTTAGACTATAGCCTGACAGGCTCCTCTGTCCATGGAATTCTCCAAGCAAGACTACTGGAGTGAGTAGCCATTCCCTTCTCCAGGGGATCTTCCTGACCCAGGGATTGAACCGGGATCTTCTGAACTGTGGGCAGATTCTTTACTGTCTGAGCCGCCAGGGAAGCCCAAAGATGATTACAGGAGGGATAAAGGAAGATATTTTTTAAAAAACACACCAAAATTGCCAGAGTCAAATTACAACTAATACAGCATGTATTTGTATGAAACTGTTTAAATAACAGCCACCTCAGGAACAGAAAATAAATGTTCCTCCTTTCACAACAGTAATTCATTTTTAAGAAAATAATACATACAATCACCTGGGTTAGTAAAGAATGTCTGACTTTATATCTCAATGCCTATTTTCTAAAATCTCCTGATATCGAATTTTTGCACAGAGCATGTCAGTGCTCTGTGTGTTGGGATGCTGGAAAGTAAACTGAACTGCTACAGACGTCTTTATAGGAATCTCTTGTTCCAGGTCTCAGCTTGGCCCTTGGTCTTTCTTTTCACAGTAGGAAAAATATTAATACTAACTGTGCTATCTTTGCCTCGGGGGCCACAAGGACACATCCACCCATTTGCTATTTATCCCTTGGGCTTCTTGCCAACAAATGCTCTGTAGTGCTGAGATCCTAACCTATGGTAACATTTTTCATTTCAAAGATGGAGTCAGCAATAATAATCTGGAGATAATTAAAGAGATGGGGACAGAAGAAATGGCGAACAGGTGTAATGAAAGTGAGGTATAAGTGAGAGTAAACTGGGAGGCAAAGAAATTAAGTGACGCAAAATGTAAGAAATGGAAGATTGAAAAATAATGAAAGCATTAAAAATGCAAGGGCCACTGTTGAGAAAATATTCTCTAGGCCCTTGAGGCTGTCAGTTCGTCTTCCTCACTCAATATATCTGACCTATCATTGGAAATCCGTACTCCTTTCCCTAAACTTTTTTTTTCTGAAAATGCTGAGGTCAGTAGGTCTGTTGTCCAATAAGATGAGGACATATACTCTTTGTTGTTTCCATTCTTCACATATTACTGTAGGTCATGACACATGTGCACATGCACACACACATACTCACAGAAAAGGAGTATTTTTCATGAAGTTATGTTAGTATTTTACAATATGCATTTGTGTATAATTTTGACCTTAGGCAATTATGCAGAAGAAATACATTCAATGTAAGATAAAATTACAAGACAAACAAAAGGTTAATGAAGCTATTTCAGTTCAGTTCAGTTCAGTCGCTCAGTCCTGTCCAACTCTTTGCGACCCCATGGACTGTATAGTCCATGGAATTCTCCAGACCAGAATACTGGAGTGGATAGCCTTTCCCTTCTCAAGGGGATCTTCCCAACCCAGGAATCGAACCCAGCTCTCCCGCATTGCAGGCAGGTTCTTTACCAACTGAGCTATCAAATTATCTTTTGTTCCTTTTTTTTCCTGCAGTACAAGGGCTTATAAAGTCAGTGCATTTATTAAAAATCTTACTTTTCTAATATCCTTAATAATTTGTGTCTACTTTTCAATTGATTACTGAAAGAGGTGCATCAAATTTTTCCATAATAATTGTGAATTTGCCTATATCTTCTTTAAATTTATTAACTTTTCTTTATATAACTTAGTTTATATTTTTAGGTCATTGTGGCTGAAAAGTGTTGTATTTTCTCATGATTAATGCCTTTCATCATCTTTGGAAGAGTGATTTTCCTTAAAGTCTGTTTGTTTGCCTGTTATGAATACAGCTACCCCTGGTTTATTTGGAGAAGCATTACTATCAGTATATCTACTTTTATCCTTGACTTGCATGTCTTAGAAAATGCCTAGAGTTAAATTTTGTGCACTGTACAAGCATGTAATCGCATTAACTGACAAATCCATTATTTTAGGGCTTGTAATTTTAATCACAATGAAGTTAGGAGACCTGCCAAGCAATTCCTGAGCTTTGGAGGTATTAATTATGCCAAAGTGTGTTTAAATTGTCCTTTGTAACAAAATATAATACATTATTCACCAAAGCTATTTTTAAGGCCTACCTTCAGAATTTAATTAATCAGTTTTACAATCTTATTCCCTCTTAGCTACGACATTCTATTGAATTTTTATTTACACTGTATGAAGTATTGATGGATAAGAATAACTATTTTTGATTTAATTAATTAAAGGAAAAATTACAGTAAAAAACTGGTGCATATAGAAATACCTTTGAAATCAAGTTTCACTTTTTAATACTTTCTAACAAACCATATATCTTTTTCAAAATTGTTCTTGTTCTCATTTTGTATCTTAAACACTAACCCCTTTCACTGACTACATATTGTGCTAATTCTTGAAATTGCTAGGTCTTTCCTTTTATTTAGTTGGTTCATACTCCCATCCAATTTACAGGCAATTTTTGCTAAACTCCATTTGAATATATTTTACTACAATACAGATACAAATAAATGTATCCAACAGGGTTTGCCTCAGTTCCTATGTGTCAAAGTAATTTTCTTTCACAGGTGACTACATCCAGCATTTGAACATTGAAGATACACACAGGCCTGGCATCCCAGGTCATTTTAGTCGCAGAGCTCTTTATACAGTCAGCAGAACTGTCATGGAACCTACATCACCGCTTGGCTTTGCTGTTTTCATAAACTTTGATGCCTGAAGCACTTCTTAGTAAATATCACACTAAATACTTTCCAAAGAATCTAATCTGTGACACCAGACAAACTTGGAACTGTGCTTGTGCAAAATAGAATAAGCTCAAATTGAAGTTTCACAGAAGCACTCAAAGTGGGAAACTTTTACCATCCACACAATCAGATCTGTTTCCAAAGGAGGATGTAAAAGTTGAGAGATAAAGGAAAAAACTCAACAGAAAAAGCCAAAGGTTATAAACTGGACATGCACAGAAAAACAAAATGGACTTTAAAATGTGAAAATATGCCTAATTCCTCTTGTAATGAAAGAAATGATACCTAGACTGAGCATGCACACATAAAATGAACTGGCAAGAGTCTTTGCCTCAGGAGATGGGAACAAAACTGCTTAGTGAGAAAAGTATAGGAGTCACACTTTTTACTACGTGTGCATGTGTGCCAAGTTGCTTCAGTTGTGTCTGAATCTTTGTGACCCTGTGGACTGTAGCCCGCCAGGCTGCTCTGCCATGGGATTCTCCAGGCAAAATACTAGAGTTGGTTGCCATGCCCTACTCCAGGGGATCTTCCCAGCCCAGGGTCTCTTATATCTCCTACATTGGCAGGTGGCTTCTTTACCACTAGCCCCACCTGGGAAGCCCTTAAGTCAAAGCATTAGTCACTTAGTCCTGTCTGACTCTGCCACTACATGGACTACAACTCGCCAGACTCTCTGTCCATGGAATTCTCCAGGCAAGAATACTGGAGCCAGTAGCCATCCTCTTCTCCAGGGGATTTTTCCCTACTCAGTAATCAAATCCAGGTCTCCTGCATTGCAGGTGGATTTTTTTCCCATCTGAGTCACTAGGGAAGCCCCTTTAATTACAAAGACTATTGTAAATTCTGAATTTTGTGCAGTTTAACTGTATTAACTATTTGAAAAATAACATTAAGAACCAAAAATATTGAGACTCAAAGTCATATCCATTGTGTCATATTGGACAACCCTTTAAGATGTCACTGAAAATGGATATTTGATTTCTTTTTAAATTCAATACGAAATTTTCGAGTGGTCAAATTTTCTGGAGTTCTTTGAACAATTCTAGGTGTCCTGGCAGCTAATAACAGTCGTCTCTCCTAACAGCTAAGGCATTGTTTCTCATTTTCTTTATTCTTTTCATCACTTTCTCTCTTCTGAATAGCAGTTCAGTAATAAACATGGACATTTATTTTATTGAAAAAAATAACATTTGTCTCTACTTCAGATAAAGACTTTAGTCATCAATTCTTAAATTTTTTCTTCAACCACAAGCCTCTATCTACGTGAGATTGCTGCTAAGTCGCTTCAGTCGTGTCCAACTCTGTGCAACCCCATAGATTGCAGCCCACCAGGCTCTGCCGTCCCTGGGATTCTCCAGGCAAGAATACTGGAGTGGGTCGCCATTTCCTTCTCCAGTGCATGAAAGGGAAAAGTGAAAGTGAAGTTGCTCAGTCGTGTCCGACTTTTAGCGACCCTATGGACTGTAGCCTGCCAGGCTCCTCCGTCCATGGGATTTTCCAGGCAAGAGTACTGGAGTGAGGTGCCATTGCCTTCTCCTCTACATGAGATTAATGAATAGGAATATTTGAGGAGGTGATATGATGTGGTATCTGAGTTTGCCATCCAGGAATCCTCTGATTATCCATTACCTGTTTTTGGTTAAATTCATAAACTGCATAATTCTGTTAATATGAACTAAAATGTATTAGGAAAGCCAATATTTCTGCTTCTTTTATTTATTTTTTAGAGTATCACAATTATAGCACTTGAACCTGACAATAAGGATTCTGTCCTCTGATCTAGGATTAGTCATACTGGTATGATACTATTCAATACTTTCAAAAGCTAAGTAAATCAGCTCTTCTGTGAAAATTAGAAAAAGGAACTGTCCAAAGACATATTGGATAAAAAATTCCTCTCTGAACTAAGCAATTAGGTAAAAAGTTTCCCCATCTGGAGAGGAGCTCAGGTTACAACTTAGTGAGCGTGCAGAAGTGGATGTCAGCCCCTGGGCCAGAGTACAAGCTACCCAACACTGAGCAACGGGGCTGCCTTGGCAAGCCCAGGGATGGAGACAAAGTTCAGGGGCAGCCCAGAACTATTATTCCACTTAATATAAGCTAACACCAGTTATGTCAAAGAAAACTGACACCTTGCCTGCCTTCACTTCAAGTGAGCGGAGCAACAGAACCTATGTCAGAGAAAAAGAAAAAAGAATTTTGGTTTCTCTGATAAATCAGCATATTTAAATAAATATAAATAAATAACCTTCTCCTCGAAATAGAGTAGTAACCCTATCTCCACTTAGTTCCTGTCTGCTAAATAAAGTCATCTTGAGTTTTACCTGAAACTTCCCTCAAGAACCATTTTTCCTCTATTTTGGAGGGCTGATCTCTGAAAATCTATGACAAGGAAAATAGCAGCTTCTATCAACAACTGGTTCCCATCAATAATCTTGTTATTGTTGTGGATTATTTTTTCCTTTAAACACCTGAGATATTCTTATTTGGTGAACCAGTACCTGTCTTGTAGACTTCTTTGAAAGCAAACTTTTTTCTTTTATATCTGAGTCTTGATAATTTTCATTTAAAAAATGGTGGGAGAGCAAGAGTTATGAAATAGGTATAAAGCTTGATTTGTCATGTAATTATAACTGGGTTTCCCAGCTGGTGCTAGTGGTAAAGAACACACTTGCCAACTCCTGAGACATAAGAGATACAGGTTTTATCCCTGGGCCACGAAGATATCCTGGAGGAAGGCAGGACAAACCACACAAGTATAGAATCCCGTGGACAGAAGAGCCTGATGGGCTACAGTCCGTGGGGTCACAAAGAGTCAGATAAGACTGAAGAGACTTAGCATGCATATTATAACTACAAGGGCAATTGCATGCTACCATGCCAGCACATTTTGTCAGCTATCTTCAAAAATACAGAGTACAACTACTTCTCACTAAATCCACAGCTGAGTCCCTGCTTCTTCTGTCAACATCTCCTGTATGGATTATTACAAACATCTAAATGGTCTCTGGCAGGAGGAGAAGGGGACAACAGAGGATGAGATGGTTGGATGGCATCACCAACTCGATGGACATGGGTTTGGGTAAACTCCGGGAGTTGGTGATGGACGGGGAGGCCTGGTGTGCTGCGATTCATGGGGTCGCAAAGAGTCGGACACGACTGAGCGACTGAACTGAACTGAACTGAAATGGTCTCCCTGAGTTGTCTGTGCCCCTTATCAATCTACTTTCAACACAGCAGGTGGTATGATAATATTAAAGTGTAAATGAAATCAGTGTCACTTCTTTGCAGAAAGTTCTCTCAATAACTTCTCATTTCATGTCAGTAAAATTCATATATATCATCTTCTTTATCCTTTCATCTGTTAATAGACACTTAGATTGCTTCTGTATCCTGGCAATTCTAAATAATGCTGCTATGAATATTTGGGCATATTATCTTTTTGAATTTGTATTTTTGTTTTTGTATTTTTGGATGCCCAGGAGTGAAATTTTTGGGTCATATGATAGTTCTGTTTTTAGCTTTTTGAGAAACCTTCAGAAACCTGCTGCAATTTACATTCCCACAGAAAGTATATCAGGTTTTCCTTTTCTCCACACCACTAACATTTGCTATTTGTGTTCTTTTTGATGATAGCCATCATCAAAAGGTGATATCTGATTGTGATTTCAATTTGCATTTCTCTGATATTAATAATGTCTAGCATCTTTTCATGTGCCTGTTCTTCTGTATGTCTTCTTTGGAAAAATGTCTATTCAGGTCTTCTCCTCATTTTTTAATTTGGACTTTTTTTTTAATTGAATTGTATGAGCTATTTATTCATTTTGGATATCAACTCTTTATCAGTCATATCATTTGGAAATATTTTCTCCCATTCAATAGATGTTTTTATTTTGTTGGTTTTCTTTGCTATGCAAAAAACTTCAAGTTTAATTAGGTCCCATCTGTTTATTCGGAGAAGGCAATGGCAACCCACTCCAGTATTCTTGCCTGGAAAATCCCATGGACGGAGGAGCCTGGTAGGCTGCAGTCCACGGGGTCGCGAAGAGTCAGACATGACTAAGTGACTTCACTTTCACCTTTCACTTTCATGCATTGGAGAAGGAAATGGCAACCCACTCCAGTGTTCTTGCCTGGAGAATCCCAGGGACGGGGGAGCATGGTGGGCTGCAGTCTATGGGGTCGCACAGAGTCAGACACCACTGAAGCAACTTAGCTGCAGCAGCATCTGTTTATTTTTGCTTTTGTTTTCTAGCTAAATTGTTCTTGCTGTTTCTTGAAATCAAATTGCTAACCATGTTCATGTCTAGAGAATATGCCTACTTTCTGGATGCTTTCTTCTCACAGAGCTTCTGGGACCTCCATCAGGTCTTTATTCCAATGTCACTATCTTAGTAAGCACTTCTTGTGTACCCCCTCTAGTACTTCCTACCTTCCTTCCTACATTTTTCTGTCTAGCAATAATCAGTCTATACAGATCTTCCATTTAGTTGCTCAGTTGTGTCCGACTCTGTGATCCCATGAACAGTAGTCCACTAGGCTCCTCTGTCCATGGGATTTCCCAGGCAAGAATACTGGAGTGGGTTGCCAGTTCCTCCAGAGGGTATTCTCGACCCAGGGATTGAACCCACTTCTCCTGTGTCTCCTGCATTGGCAGGAGGATTCTTTACTTTACCTATTTATAGTTATTGTTTATATTTACAACAAAACAATACATGACTCCATAAAGTATTTTTGTTTGTTTTGGGTATTCAGTCTTCTGAAATGTATATTTGTTTAGGAAAGATATTTATTTCATTCATTGAACATGTACTTTCCTGCATTAAAAGAGCTACTTAATGCTTCTGTGTGTCAATATTATCATTTTTAATACGAAGCTAACAATTCTTTTAACCTATTGAATGTTTGTGAAAGTTAAAAAGAATAAAATCCCATAAAAATTGTCACTATCAGGAACATAGTAAGGACTCCATAAATATGAATTTATAAGTAAGATAATAATGATGAATGATTGTTTGTTACCTGATTCAGGGAATACTTAGCTGATTTGGTCTCTCGAAATACAAAAAACAAAATAAAAAGCTCATTGCCTATCCCTTAAAAAGAGCTTGAACAACTAGAAGCTGATGAGCTAAAGACTCACAATCAGGAGTTTGTTAGTATTGGCTGGTTATCCTACATTCACCAGGGAAGTCCATTTCAAATGTATAATATTTCTCCTTCTCTACCTTGCTGCTTCATTTTATCATAATTCTCCTACCTATATATACTGTCAAATCAAACAAATCATCTTTTGAAACAAAAGATTCTCCTTTCACATGTTTCATTATTCAAGCTGTGCAGTCTAAAACATAGAGGCAAACATTTGATTTTCTCAAGGCTTTAATTCTCAGAGGCAATTATAGCCTCTCTTCCCTGTTATCAAATCATCTCACTAAATATAACTTCTTTTTATAAGTTTTCCATTTCAGGTGAATAGAAAACCACTTTCCTTCCACATTATTGGGCTCTTACTTATATATCCACACTCATTCTTACTGTTATCTTCAATTGTATGTGTTTATTCTTTGCTTCACTGCTTAAAACTTCATTCTCTAGATAATTGGATACGATCATTTCAGCAATTTAGTGATACTATTATTACTTTATCAAATAGGTTTACAGATACACATGTCAAAATTATTACTACCATTCTGCAATCAGCTTTATCTAAAGATCTTACTAATTTTGAGGTACATTATCAAACAAACTGTCTTAAATATATTCCATATGAATTTTTATTGAACTTTGCAAATTAACTTTTCAACATTTGATTTAAAAAAACTGATCTTAGAAGCTGAAATATGGATAGGGCCTATTTTTTCAGTAATTTTAGTCAACATAATTTTAATATGCAAGGTAACAACAAAAAAGTTACCTTGTTGTTAACCCAGAAAAAGGAAGATTTTCAAAGTTGTAATCAAAGATTGTTTTGTTTTTTAAAAAATATTTTAGTGAAATAAACATTGCTAATATTTGTACTTTTAAAATTTAGTTGTACTTGAACCTTAACACAAAGAAATGTATTTGTAGTTAAGTCAGTTTTTAAAATGCTTGTTGTTTGAAAATAGATGGTGAATTCAATGACTGAGTACACTTGTATGCTTTCACTTATACTCATACTAGAGTTACTTTTCTAGGAAAAGATTTTAAGGAGAAACAGAAAGCCCAAATTATCAAAGGAATAACTCTTTGATAAATTGCTCCCTTTTAACAAAAGCAGTATAATCTAAATACTCAAAAACACCAAAAAAATTTTAAAACATAGACAATAAGTCACATTTTTTGAAAACAGGATATTTAGTCTATGAATGTGAACAAAAATGACTATTTTCTTGTTGATCATTTTAATGAGAAATGTAATATCACATTTCTTTCTGAGTTTTATAAGTGGTTATCCAAATAACTGTGTTGAAAATTTCAAATTTTAGCCTGTGAGGTTTTGTTGTAATGATAGTGGTAGCTGCTAGGTTTTACTACTTACAGACGGAAGCTACAGGATAAAGCTACACAAGCCTGGTTATTACAAAATTTGGTTGCTGATACAGTTTGATTGGTGACATCATATAAGGTATCTGTTAGGTTTTCTTTTGCAAAAAATTAATATGAAGTTAATTTTTCTTTTTTTTGTTTTCCTATATTAATATTATACTTGCAAGATTAATCCACACTGTTATCTGTAGTCTGGTTCTTTTATTTTCATTATTTTATAGGATTTGATTGTATAGATTTACCACAATTTATTTTTCCCTTCTACTACTGAAGGGCATTTGGGTCTTTTTATTTTTTAACATTATGGAAAATAGATTGTAAATATTCTTTTACATGTACCCTGGTGTAAAAATATTCCTGAGTTTCTCTAGTGCTTAACAGGAAATACTGACTCTAGATATAGATAGTTCCAACTTTAATTCATACATCCATATTTTGCAATGAGGTTTTCTATGTAAAAATGAAATAAATGTTCCTCTTATTACTTTGCTGGCAAACTCAACCCAAATTCTCAGCCCAATTAAAATACAATGGTCTTTTAAGTTACATATTTCTGTTTAATTTTTTGTTCTTTTCAGTTTTGGCATACTTCTATGTTTGGATTTTTAAAAAATAATTTTACTGTTTTACTGTATTTTAAAAACTACCTTAGATTCTCTGTAGTTAAGGATTCTAAACACGGGGAAAAGAATAAAATTATAAATGAGTAAATAAGCAAGTAAAAAGAAAGGTTCCCTATTTATAATTAATATTAGGAAGGAAAAATATTAATATAAGGATAAATACCTCTTCTAGTTACTGCTATACAACTTTTCTTTCCCTATAAAATTCTCATTTAACATTATGGGTAAGATCTGACTCAGAGGTAGACACATTTTCTTCAGGTCATTTTGGAAATCTTGATACTTCTGTAGGACTAAATAAAAGCGAGCTACTTAGAGGTCTGTGTGGAGCCCTACACATTTGATATTTTTTAGGATGGAAAGAGCAGCAGAGGATGCATTCTGGAAATTTCTTGATGACCTATAATTTTGGGAATTTATCTGTTCAGATTGTTAAATTCTATTCAAAATTGTCATAGTCTTCAAGACAGACCAAATAAAGAAATAAATCCCTGAACCCTATCTTCTGATATTAATGTTTTTATGTAATCTCTACCCTTGAGTATGGGCAGCACCTGTGGCTTGCTTAGATAGAAAAAATGGAGGAAAGACAAAGGGATTTAGATAGTTACATAGATGTGATAGCACCTGTCTCTCTTTCCATTGCTGGCTTTAAAGAAGCAAGCTTCTTCCCATTGCTGTATGGCAGAAACCAACACAGCACTGTAAAAATTAAAAAAAATAATAATAAAAAGAAGCAAGTTTCCATGAATCCTACAGCCACAAGGAAAGGAATATTTCTCACTTACCTTCCTCATATTACTTCTGAATAGCAGGGTTATTATAACATAACTTAATTATTATTCAAAGATAAGACAGATCCATATATTTCTCATTCAAGGGCCAGAGATCAAACGAGTCAATTTAATTAGACTTTATCAGGAAAATAGCACTCATCAATTATATTACATATTTTATGTTAGAAGCTACCATTGTGTTGGATGTGAAAGGAATGCAGATTAAGTAAGAGTTCAGTGAGCATATATCTAAAATCTTTCATAGGGTGGTTGAAACAGTAGTTGCACATTCAATTCCATAGTTCTGGAAGAGAATGGGATGTAATTCACTATCAAATATGTCCTCACTGGTATGAGAGTAACATATCAGGAAGATTTGTTGTTGTTCAGTCACTCAGTTGTGTCTGACTCTTTGCAACCCCACGGGCTGCAGCATGCTAGGCATCCCTATCCTTCACTATCTCCCAGAATTTGCTCAAACTGATGTCCATTGAGTTGGTGATGCCATCCAACCATCTCATCCTCTGTCACCCCCTTCTCCTCCTGCCCTCAATATTTCTTGGCATCAGGGTCTTTTACACTGAGTCAACTCTTCACATCAGGTGGCTTAAGTATTGGAGCTTCAGCTTCAGCATCAGTCCTTCCAGTGAATATTCAGGGTTGATTTCCTTTATGATTGACTGGTTTGATTTCCTTGTAGTCCAAGGGACTCTCAAGAGTCTTCTCCAGCACTACAGTTTGAAAACATCAATTTTTCAGCATTCAGCCTTTATTGTGGTCCAGCTCATATCTGTACACGATTACTGGAAAATAATTATCTGGAAGATGAGTATGGGAAATAAAATAGTTCTACAGTTTGGCAAATAAGGGGTCACCTGTTTCCTGAGAACAATGAATGACAATCAAGTCAGAGAATGAAGCAATCTGTTTGCATCACTCAGTTTGTTTACATGGAGGCCTAGTACAAACTAGAGTCGCCAAATTCTTTGCATTATAATTAGTTTCCTCTTCTAGACTGAACTAAAATTATTCTCTGACCTGACTCTCTCATTTATAGGTAAATACAAAAATAGTTTTCCTAATATCTTAAAAATTATCTGAATATTCTATTTTACATATTCTCTTGAAACTTGCATACTGATTTTGAAATCATTTATATATATGAATGCAAACATCTAAAATAATTATTGTAGTCTCTTTCTTTCATCTCAAAGAATATAATTTATAAGGTCCGTATAGTCAAAGCTATGGTTTTTCCAGTAGTCACTCACAGATATGAGTTGGACCATAAAAAAAGCTGAGTGCCGAAGAATTTATGTTTCCAAGTTGTGGTGCTGGAAAAGACTCTTGAGAGTCCCTTGGACAGTAAAATCATCAAACCAGTCAATCCTAAAGGATACCAACGATGAATATTCACTTGAAGGACTGTTGCTGAAGCTCCAATACTTTGGCCACCTAATGCGAAGAGCTGACTCATTGGAAAAGACCCTGATGCTGGGAAGGATCGAAGGCCAAAAGAGAAGGGAGCAGCAGAGGATGAGATGGTTAGAAAGCATCACTGACACAGTGGATGTGAATATGAGCAAACTCTGGGAGATAGTGGAGGACAGAGGATCCTGGCATGCTGCAGCACATGGGGTCTCAAAGAGTCAGACAGTCTGACTTAGTGACTGAACAACAACAAAGACAGGCAAATATCTAAAATAATTATTGCAGTCTCTTTCTTCCATCTCAAAGAATATCATTTCCACATTTCCTACTTTATGTGAATATGTATATATATATATATATATATATATGTGTGTGTGTGTGTGTGTGTGTGTGTGTGTATCAGTATTATCAGGTCATTTTATTATTTTCAAACTATGATTTAGTTATTTTTAATGCACTGAATAGGTGTGACTTCTAACATTAATTAAAGCAAGTACTTGGAATAGTGATCTGGAAATTCAGACTTTTAAAAAAATTACTTTGAGATGGAGTTTGGTTGACTTGCTTTCTTGTCATCAGGCTTCAGATTTCCGTTTCAGGTTTTGCCAAGTCAGCTGCCATTAAGCACACTGAATATTCGGATAGTTCAGGAATGAGTTTCTTTCAAGAGAGCACACTAACTTGAGGACTTATTCTAAAAGAAAGTTAAAGTCAAACGTTTAATTAAAATTAAAATTATCTTAGTATGGCAAAAAAATGTCTGCCATGTTTGTTTAACTTTTCACTGGATATAAATTAGATCAATCTACATGGTGAAACTGGGTGGAGATTGGCATTTGTCAAATGGCATTTGTCTAACCCAACCAGGATACTCAGAGAATACACTGTATCTATGCCCATCATCCCAGATATTGCTTAGAGTGGTCAATTCAATTCAATTTCTATTGAAATTTCAAATGATCTATATGACCTGGGGGAGACCAAGATATATACCACTGATTCTCTTTCCCCAGATGTGGGAAATTAGCTATATTATAGCAAGTTAGCTATAAATTAAAATTGTAAAGCAGAAATTCTGATTTGTACCTCATCAAACCTCACACAATTGCAGGGATTTAACTATATGTGGTTTGTGTATGAATATCAGTCTATATGTGATCTACAATGGTGCATCATTATGCTAAATCCCAAGGCCGAATGAAAAGGTCAACATATGAACATTTATTTCCTTGAGTGATGTTGAATAACAATCAAGTCTTTATTTTCCTACAAATAATTACTGGAAAAATACATTTTGTTGCATAAATTTTAAATTCAAGTGATTTAACCAGTGAATCATTAATTACTAAACTTTAAGTAGTGGAAAATCTAAAATATTATTCCAGATGATTCTAACTTATGTGCTAACAGTCGATATTGTTTTTCTTAAATTCCATCTTGGATTAGAAATCAATAGGAATTATTCCTCTGAAACACATACCTGATCCAAAAATCACCTCTTGATTAGCAAACGGCCAATATCAAAACTGTTTTATTGTTTCAATATTTGCTTCTTCATAGTTTGCATTTTACCATCTTTCTTTAAATCAAGTTAATGCTCTTAAATGCAGCAAGAAAAGTAAAGAGAGGAAATAAACTTTCAAATAACATTTTCCTTTGGGGAACAGTTCAGGTAATTTGGAGTGCTTGATTGCAACGTTTGAGGAAGGAGACAATGTTGTGAAAATATAATGAGAGTTAAAAAGATCTGAAATTGCTGGTTGTTCTTTGGGGAAATGTTAGTGTTTTCCTTTTCAGGTAAGGGGAACCACATAAAGTGGTTCTCTTTTTCCTCCCTACTTTTCAGGAGTGAAATGTTATATCAATTACAGTATCTATATTAACCGTTGCAATAAGAATATGTTTTTTGTTTTTCTCACCTCTTATGCATTCAATCTCATTTGTATTTTATATCATTTTGTAAGCCTCATAAATTCTGATGGATGTAAAGCTGTAAATAAAGTTTCATGAACAACATATTGGTTCCATTGAAACAAAAATTGTGAAGTCCATTTATCCCATGTATATATTGGAAGAGTAAACTTCCTAAAATACATATCTGATTCCACCATCCTTTTAAAATCTTTAAAAGTTGGTTTTCAACATAAAAACCCAACTCTTTTTGAGGATTATAATATTCATGAATGGGTCCCTGTTTACCTCTCTAATTATCACCTATATTAATGTACTTCTCATAACTCAACATCTAGTCTTTCTGAACTACTTATATTTGCAACACATAATATGTTTTCAAAACTGTATTAATCTATAACAGTGCTTCTTTTACTTCTTTTCATTATCTATGTAATTTCTCCAAATCTCTAAAATACTGTCCCAGTATCCCTTGCTACAAAATGCTTTTCAAGATCCTCCCACATTGTTTAAATCCACCCCAATCCCAAACCTGATATGAGTTGGATCACTTTCTTCCTCATTATGCCCATAGTATTATGTATAGTTATGCTTCAAAACATTCAGAACACTGTATTTTCATTAACAGTTATCTCTAAAAGTTTGAGATGCTTTTATATAACTCTAGTGCATATCTTAACACCTACAACATAATAGGCACACAAAATTGATCAAACAAGTGTTTATTGATTTGACTTTTAAGTTGATGGGTCTCTGTGGATATATCAACCCTGCAGAAAATTTCAAGCTGGATAAGTACCCAGAAAATTCATGTCAATGGACAAAAGGTGGCATAGATTGTACATATGGTAAAATTGATTATATCATTTTCAAATAAGAGCTCCCCTATATAAAAGGAATGCTTGAGAATTTGGAAAATATTAAAAGAGGGCATTGGGAAAAGAAACCAAGTAAAATATATAGCCAATGGCTAAAAAGTAATTTATGGATTCAGAATAGATTATTGATATAAATACTGGTCATTCACAGTAGTGCTCCATTCCAACTTTACCAATATTAGATTCTCAGTGGAGAGGGAAACTACCCTCTTCAAGACTGACTGTAATGTATACTTCCCCAAGGGCTTCCCAGATGGTGCTAGTGGTAAAGAATCTGCCTGCCAATGCAAGCGACCTGAGAGATGAGGGTTTGATCCCTGGGTTGGGAAGATTCCCTGGAGGAGGAAATGGTAACACACTCCAGAATTCGTGCCTGGGCAATTCTGTGGACAGAGGTGCCTGGTGGGCTACAGTCCGTGGGGTCACAAAGAGTCAGACATGACTAAGCATCTGAGCACAAGTACACACTTTCCCAAGTAAATTTTTTGTCTTCCAACTTGATCATCAATAATTATTTTATTCTCTAATAAGCCTAAAATTTGTGATTAATCTTTACTTTCTTTAAGAAACTATATATCTTATCACAGCATAGATCTCAATTATCTCAATCTCATAGATCTCATAGATTGAGATCTCATAAATCTCAATCTCAATACCAAATATCTGCCACAATATCTTCTTTACTGTTAAATATCAACCCAGCAAGTCATCCAGAATGGAAAGTGTCTAGTGTTAAACATGAGTCATCTTAGTCAGAACACCACAGTTGGATGAGAGGGTTCATTCACATGTGCAAATCTAAATATTTTATTAATAAGTGAAGCTCTGAATAATGTGGAATACAAATCTCAGAATATAGCATGATAGAGTTTCACACTATAAATTGTACATATGGGGAAGTGAGAGCAGTGAAGCCAAACTTTTACAGGGTTACAAAAAAAACTAGTCTATGATATCATTAATTATCTTTTTCTGTGCACAACTTTCCTTTTAATACAAATAGCTTATAAAACCAAGAAGCTATATCATCAGTGAATAGGGGGAAGAGATAAAAGTTGATAATAAAAAGCAGCCATTTATTTAGAAAGCTTTAATGAAAATGGAAGCCATATATCTCACACTTTAAAAATTTATATTACTGTAAGGCCATATCATTATAATAACAGACTACTGGTAAAAGACATGCTGTTACTTTTCATTTACAAAAATAAACCTTCATGTAAGTGATATTTTCTGATTTTCCCTTCTCATTTAGTCAGCCACTGAAATATAAACTTTGATCATAATACAAGTCTCATGGGCCCATCCACTGTCTCTGCATACTGTTCATTGATCAGTTGGTTAAAATATGATGGGATTTATTTCTAAAATTAACTTCTAGGTCACAAGCTTTCATACATTTTAAGTATCTATATGGCACATAGTTTTCTGCCAACAAATACTGACATCAGCTTTTAGGTTATGTACTGAAATGCAAATTCATCTTTGATATTTTTTTTTAAGACCAAAGGATAGGGTTCTTACCAAGAAAAGTGAACTTGATACACAAGCTCAGATTAAGGATACTGAAGTTTTAGATGTTATTTTCAATCTATTCAATAAACCACTGCTTTGTTTTGTTTTTCTCCTCTCTAAAGAAGTGGAAAATAAAAGCTCATAGACTATGAGGCTTGCTCATAGACTATGACAAAAATAAATTCCTAAGAGAATAATTAAATAATGTCTTATTAAATACGTTTCTTTACAAGGAAGGATGTTATTAATGAAAATAAATACTGCCCCTATTTTTACATATACTGAGACACTGGAAAAAATATTTTGTTGAGACACTATTTAATTTGACATAAAAGGAGAAGAGAAGAAAAATTAGTGAGATACAATGATCCTCAAAGAAATCCACATCATAATCTATGGAACCTATGAATATGCTGCCTTACTTGGCAAAAGTGACTGGCATATGTGATTATATTAAGGACAGATATGGGAAGATTATTTCAGATTATCTAGATGAGGCCACTGTAATCACAACGGTCCTTAAAATTGAAGGAAGAAGGTAGAAGAGTCAGAAGAAGATGTGACTATGAACAAAAGCACAGAGAGATGTAAAATTTTTTGGCTTTGATGATGGAAGGAGAGGGCAATGAGCCAAAGAATAGGGATGGCCTCTAGAAACTGAAAACATCAAGGAAATTAATTCTCTTCTAGAGCTTTCAGACAGAACTTAAGCCCTGGTAACGTATTGCTTTTAGCTCAATGAGGCCTATGTCAAACTTCTACCTATAGACTGTAGTATTATACATTTGTGCTACCGAGGCTTCAAGTTTGTAGTGTATGTGTATGTGTGCCAAGTCACTTCAGCTGTGTTAGACTCTGTGACACAGTGGATTGTAGCCCATCAGTCTCCTTTGTCCATAGGATTCTCCAGGCAAGAATACTGGAGTGGGTTGCCATTATCTACTCCAGGGGATCTTCCCGACGCAGGGATCGAACCTGAGTCTCTTACACCTCCCTCATTGTCAGGTGAGTTCTTTACCACTAGCACCACCTAGGAATTATAACAGTGATAGAAAACTAATACAGGAAAGCTGGCCTTTCTTCTCACAATGGAAGAGTAACCATAAGTATTTATTACTGCTACTTTCTGAAACTATTGAAACAATAGTAGAGGGATTTTCAAGGCATAGCAGAGTAAAAAGATCAGGAAAGGAGAGTGTAAAAAGAACTCCTTGAAAGCCTGTTTAAAAAGCACACTTTCCTTTGTTTTAATCAAATCAACTTGTTCTCAGAACAATGACAGCAAGGCACCTCTCTGTAGGAAAGTGATTAGGTGTCTTACCTGGACAATGTTATTGATTTTAAAGAAGAAGTCTAAAGACACTAACTTCTTGTGAAGGGTCGAACCACGTCACTGAAAATGGAAGTCGACAGACTTACTGCATACAACTGTGCAGAGTTCCAATAACCTTATCAAAATCATATATATTAATAGATATTAGAAATAGAATGTGCACAGAACAAACAGTTAAAATACACTGTCAAAAATTTGATAGCACTAAAATCCTTTACTTATGATACAAGAAAAAGACTCTTAAAAAAAAACCTTTAGAGAACAACAACAAAACGTTCTGAAAAATTAAGACTACTATAGAAGAACATCTTGGAAGATAAATGAAATCAAATAGATGCATATAGATGAAAGTTATAGATGATAAAATTAAGAAAATCTCCAAGAAAGTGTAGGAAAAATACAAAGAGTTACATAGAAGAGAAAATATGAGAATATTAGAAAATCATTCCAAGAGTTCTGACATCCAAATAATGAAGATTCCAGAAAGAAGGCTAGAGGAAGATGGAAAGGAGTAAATAAAGGAAAAAGAACTTAAGAAAATTTTCCTATGGTCATGAATTTCCAGATTGAAAGTGCACAGCAAAATAGATTAAAATGAATGCACACTTAGGCAGAAATTTTGACATTTTAGACCACCAGGGAGGATTAGAATATCCTATTAGCTTTAAGCAGAGAAATCGGTTTTACACAAGGGACTAAAACTAATGGTGTTAGACATCTCAATAGCAACATTAGAGTCTAGTAGTAAAAGGAACAATGTTGCTGAAATTCAGAAGGAACATAATTTCTATACTAGACCAAATTCTTAATTATTAGGGACAAGTTATCTTATTTAAAGAAATCAAGCTTTCAAAAATTTACTTCTAGTTGTTTTTGTTTTTTGTTTTTTTTTCCTTTTTCTCCTGAGAAACCCCTAGAAAATGTGATTCATCAAAACTGAAAGAGTAAGGACTTCCCTGGCAGTCCAATGGTTAAGACTCTGCTCTTCCACTGAAGAGGCAAGGTTCCAACCTTGGTAGGGAACTAAGAAAGATCCCATGTGACATGTAGCACAGCCAGAAAAACAAAAACAAGGAGTAAACCAAGTAAGCTACGTATGTTCCATGAAACTGGGTTTTTTATACCAAGAAAGACGTGAATGGAATTCCCATGATTATAAAGGGAGATCCCAAGACAACAGCTGTGCAGTAAATGGAGAGAAATTTATACAACTGAGCAGATCAGGATGTTTTGATAGAGATTTCATCAAGAAGATAACACTGTTCCAACATTTTATGTGTTTGAGGAATTAATAGGAAAATATAATTGGGAAAGACACTATGGCTAAACTCATGATGTATGCCTGTGTGTGTTCAGTTGTGTCTGACTCTTTGTGACCTATGGCCTGAAGCCTGCCAGGCTTCTCTACCCATGGAATTTTCCAGGCAAGAATACTTGAGTGGGTTGCCATTTCCTCCTCCAGGGGATCATCTCAAACCAGGGATCAAACGTGCAACACTCATCTCTTGGGTCTCCTTCACTGGCAGATGGATTGTTTAACCACTAGTCCCACAAGTATATGTATGAATAAGCAAAGGAAAAACGATTCTACCAACTTTAGGGGAGAAAAGCTGTGAAGGATGAGAAAAATGATCAAAATATATGAATTCAAATGTAGTAGAACTTAAAACACTGCTAATTAATCTAGTTAAAAGTATGAAAATATGTAACAATATTGGAAATCTAGGGTAGGGTGTACAGAGTAGGGGCTTCCCAGGTGGCTCAGTGCTAAAGAGTCCGCCTGTCAATGCAGGAGCCATAAGAGACATGGGTTTGATTCCTGGGTTGGGAAGATCCCCTGCAGGAGGAAATGGCAACCTGCTCCAGTATTCTTGCCTGGATAACCCCATGGACATAGATGCCTGGTAGGCTACAGTCCATGGGGATGCAAAGAGTTGGACATGACTGAGCGACTGAACATGCACACGTGTGCACAGCAGAGGTGTGGTGAACAGCAAGGGTAGAAGCGGAAATATATCTCCACCTACCACAATGTAAACAGATAATGCCCCAAATGGAGATCCAGAAGAAGCAACAGCACAGCCACAGAACCACTCAGGAAGGTAGGGACGACTCAGCTTTGTGGATTTCATTTAATTAAAAACCCTCTAAACAACCTCACTGAGAATCAGCTTTTTCAAGTGTAAAACAGGGATAATCTCCACCACGTAAAGTTGGTGGAAAGATTCAATTTGCACATATAGGTGCAAATTAGTATGCAAGTGATGGACTAGGGAAGCTGGGAAAGGAAAAAGAGTAGTTACATTGAATGCTGAATTTAATAAGTAATGAGGAAAGATAATGGGCCCTACTATAGCCTTTGTTCATTGGTCACACACAGCCTGAATATTCAAAAACAGCCATGATTTTGAGAAAATTTTCAGGTACAAAAAACCATAATTTGGGAAAAAAAATTCTACTGGATGATGCAGATCATCCTTTTTGAACTCCACTGTGGCAGAATCTGTAGGAACATGACTTTGTGGATTAATTCTGTGAGGCACCAGAGACTGGAACATATGACATATTATCAAACTCATCTGATCTAAAATTAGGAAAACACTTTTTCCTTGAAACACTCTCATAAAAAGTAAATGATCACTTTTCTAAAAGGCGATTTGATACTTAAACAAAATTACGAAATCTGTGTATTTGTCTGCTTTACTTACTGTGGCTTTTGAGACTCATGTTCAGCAAAGGGTAAGATGGTCATGAAGCTTCTTCCAAGAAATGTAGGTCTCAAATGATCTGTATTAATAAGTTCAGGTTCCTTATTGCTGACGCATCTCATCAGTAAGGAGCCAAAATAAAAGTAATCTTTGAGGAAAGACTTTGAGGAATTCAGTAATGGACTGAATTATTGATTTTCAGGAGTTAAGAGTCTTATGACTGACCAAATAAAGTAATGTGAGTAATTAACTTTTGGGAAGTAGAAAAAGGATGAGCACATTATAAAAATTTAACCCAATCATATTTTGAAAGTTTAAAATAGTTTTTATAAAACTGAACTTACAGTATTGAACACATAAGTTACTACTTTTGTAACCTAAATGACCTTTCACATTTAAATAATAATAAACTGCTTGCCAAACAATGCAATTAGCTTGATGCTAATTTAAATATGTACAACATAACTCAAGCACAAATTCTGAAGTAGAGCTCACGGATGTGCTGTAGTGTCAAGCTGAACTCTTTTCAAGGTATGAAATAATAGAAACCTTCATTCAAATGGAATGTAAGCCACCTTCCCCATAATTTCACTTTTCTCCAAAAGAAATCACACTTTATGTTTCCCTCCTATTTCTACAAAGTGTCTCTTGAGTACTGATACAACTAAATACTTTCCAAAGTATTTAATCCCATATATGGATGAATTTAAAACAGCATACGAATTTTTTCATAAATAATGATAAAATATTCTAATTTTTGTTGAATATATATTTACAAAAATGTATCCACATATTGCTGAGAAGGATATTTAAATAGAAGATAGGCATTATCAAAATAACTATATTTTCATTTACATTTTAATAAATAGAATGAAATATTTTACCATGACAGAACTATCCATGAAAATCCCATTTAAAGGGACTAGTTTCTAATTAAGTTGAATTATTCAGTTCAATGAATAGTATACTTTGCTTTACAATAGTTGCCACATTGGTGGGCTGAAAATTATCTTGACTTAAGTTGACTTTTACTCCCTCTGATTTGAGCTCTTACAAACTCCTGAAATGGAAATACCAGAGGTTTACCTTTTATTCAGTCAATAAAACGCGTAACTTTTCACTGCTAGGAAAACATGTCATGTACAGATTAAACAAATGTTACAGGAAATAACTTTGTTAAGAAGTCCTCCAGGAAGAAATATGTGAAACTGAGATGACTTTGCTTGGAATGCCAGTGTCAAAAAAATCAGCAAAATGAGAAGAAAAATCAATTCTTTATTTTTATCCAAATATATCAGACTTCATAATATAGTCTCAACAAAAATGTAGAGTCACCATATATCATCCAAACCAAGACATTATAAGAGTGAAAGGGAGTACTATTAATAATTACACAGATACAACAGGTAAAAACTGGAACTCTCCTGGGTAAACCGGGACCAACGATCAACTTAGTAACAGGAGTTAAACTGCAATTACATGCAGAAATCATACCTTTCCCATATGTATATGGGAAAGATAAAGGAATAGCATTCACTAAGAAAAATTAATTTGGCAACAGTGGTTCTTTCCCATCATTCAGGTCTCTGTTTAAATATCACCCCCTCCCCCTTTCAAAATAATCAATTATTTCACCCTATCATTTTCCATTGTGTCACTCTGCTTTCCTTCCATTAACTGATATTTTGACTCTGAAATTGTGTTATTTTTATCTCCCCTCCCCTTTCTCCAACTGATATGTGGTGTTTGAATGAGCAATGACCACCTCTGACTTTGTCATACCCAAATCTACAGGAGCTAAAAATGCCTAGAACTTAAAAGACATGCAGAAATTTCATTGAATGAATGATTGAATGTATTTGGAGAGTTTATTTTTGGTCCCATTTTCCCCTTGGCACCAAAACCAAACTCAGATGATTCTCCAAATTAAATTATGGCTCTTTAGTTTTAAGTGGTTGGACTAAATGATCTGTGCAGTTTCTTCCACTGATAACAAATACATGTGCCCCTCAGGCCCCTTCTTCCTCTACTACTATTTCATTTCCTGTATACAGCAAATAAGAAAGTTTGGGGGTAAAGGGTTAGGTCAACCAGGGCTATTCACAGTGGATGGATGCCCACAGTTGATCATTTTGCCAGTAACAATTCCCTGGTATATGTTTGCACCTGCAGAATTCGACTGATACAGAGGTAGCCAGAAGGTATTAATATTATTGTAGTCAATGACAGAATTGTTGATGTAATAATTTTCCAATATGAAAATCATCACAGGATTGCTAAAAAGGGGGAAAATGGTAGGAGCTGAAACCAGCTATTAAGATTTACATATTTATAAGGAGAAATAGATTAATTCTGGACAGACTTTAGATTACAACACCCAAAGAAGTTTTATAGGAAAGTCCATGATATTCTGATAAGGAGCACTTATAAATTTTCATTAAAATCTCTACATTCCAAATCTTTATTTTGCCTGTGTTCTTTTGAGGAATAGTTTTAATTCCCATTAATGAGTCATAAATATCAGACCCTTTGGGTTAAAAAAATAGTACTGCTACACTTATTTTAGTAGGCCAGATATCCAAGACACCAATAAATTGATTGCTTACTGAAACAAAACAAAGCAAAAAACTCACATGGGTAAAATATCTTCAAATTATCTGATTTTAAATTCTCTCAGGTATGTGCAAAACATTCTGTCTGAATTGAGTGACAGGTATGGGATAAAATAGGTTGCCCAGGTGAGGAAAAAGTCTGTCCTGTTATAACAAATGCCACAAACAAGAAAATGGCATAAAATGAGAGACACAATTAGACATACATATTTTATGCATAAATATCTATCATCTATTTCATTGTGTTGTTTTGTCTACTCAAGGATTAATTATTGGTTTTTAAAATGACAAAAGTTCGAGAAGAAGAGTGAAAAATATTGTCAATTCACTCAGCTCGAAACAGGGACCATTCATTATGCAATTTCACACAGATTCCAATATATTCAGTATAACTTGGCTACTGACTATTACAATGACTCAGCATTTGTTCAGAGCTCATATTTAAATTAGATCATATACAAAAGCGATTTCCAGACTTTAGTCCAGGAAAGGACCAACTCTCAAAATAAGCAATGTTTATTTTTTCCCCAGTACTAGCAACTTTTAAAAAAATCATTAGAAATTGTCAGTGTATTAGTATGCTTCAAAATTTACATGTCAAATATATAATGGTTACATTTGTGCAGGGCCATAAGTAGCACATACTTGTGTGACTCTCTCATATAAAATACAATTGAAAACCTTCCAGGTCCTTAAACAGCAGAAAACATTAAATCAGATTTTAAAATGACAAATAATTTAAGGCTAAAATATTTGGTATTAATAATTAATGCCAGAAGCTTTCCTAGCCTAATAAAGTAAACATGCACAAGAACTACAACTTTGAACAAAACATCACAATTTTATCAGATATATGTATGTATGTGTGTATATATATATATATATGTACATATATATGTGTGTGTATATATAAAACTATGTGTACACACACATATATATATATAGTTTTATCACCCTGAAAGCTATCAACTCATGTTTGGCTTAATACATATGTTAGAAATATTGTGGATTAGTACCATCCCTTTAAATATATATATACATTTTCCATAATATACAATATAAATATACCATATATAAATCATGCCATAAAACTAAATGCAAAATTTGCACATTATTGCATGCTTGATGTGATAATACATGCCCATTATTAAGAACTTCCTTCTGATGTCCTCCCTTTACAACATTTTCTTTCTGCACAGTAGCAATACTTGAAAAGGTAGGGTTCTCAAATATGCATATATGACTGGGAGAAAAAAATGTACCTTTCAAATTCCTTAGAGAGGATTACCTCATCAGCCAAATATTGGACTATTAACTAAATCAAACAATAAATAATGCCTGAAGGGGTGTTTTGTTATGTGAACCTATCCGAGTTCATTTTTCTTAATTTTGCTGGAAGATTTCCTTCCATCCTGGTTGCTCCTCCTGCCATCTTTTGAAGCTTTGGTGGCAAATCAGCCACTGATTGGCTCATGGGATCAGACAACATTTTGGTGGTTTTAGATACCAGTTTTTCTTCTGAGTTCCCAGGTACTGAACTTATTCGTTGAAGTTTCATGGGCAAATCACCCAAGCTGTAGGCTTTTTCAGAAGTTGTAGAACTCATTCTCAAGAGTTTTTTGGGAAAGTCTTCTCTTCCAGTAATTTTCTGCAGCTTAGATGGAAGTTTGGTACTAATGTCATCAAGTCCATCTAAGCATTCCACAGAGTTATGTCTTTCTTTGCTATTAGTTATGGCTGGTGCTATTAAAGGAGATGACATAAGGAGCATTTCCTCCTGTTCTTTCACACTGTAAGGTGGGGTGGGGACTTCAAATGTTGCATGGAATTGGGAGTAATCAACTTTAAAGAATCCTTCTTCTAAGGAAATTACAGGGAAAAAACGATGACCCCAGAGAACTTCATCTTCGGTGTACGATGTTCGAGCTTGACAAGTCATCCCTGAAAGCAAAAAGAAAGTCCTTCATAAATTAGTCATACTAGAAGCACATGTTCAGGCATTTTTCACTAAGGAATTCATTTTGCTTTCTTATTTAAGCTTTGGACTGTTTACCTGAGTAGATTGAATATAGAATATGTTCAAAGTTGTGGTGTTAATAACTTTGATACCTATACTTTCTTCCCATAAAAAATGAAGGGTACATTTACTGTTCATATTTGAAGAATAGTACATCAAAGCATTACTAATTGTTTATTATCATAAACCAAAAGTAAAAATGGCACAGAACAGTGTCATAACATATGTCTCTTCTATAAGGAGATAAGTGAAAAAAAATTCACATAGTCATTTTCCATCATTGAAGAAGCAATATGATATATGAAACGAACAAACCTGACTTTGAATCCAAACTTTACGTCTGCGGAAACTTAAGGATATTTAGCTGAGTACAGCTTCCTCTTCTGAAGAGTAAAGCATAAAAAGCAACACCTATCTCCCAGGAATGCTGTGAGTACAAAATAAAATTACTCATGTTGTTGTTGTTTAGTTGCTAAGTTGTGTCCAACTCTTTGTGATCCCATGAACTGCAGCACGCCAGGCTTCCTTGTCCTTGTCTGTCTCCTGGAGTTTGCTCAAACTCATGTCCATTGAGTTGGTAATGCCATCTAACCATTTCATCCTCTGTCGCTGCCTTCTCCTCCTGCCTTCAATCTTTCCCAGCATCAGTGTCTTTTCCAGTAATTTGGCTGTTCCCTATCAGGTGGCCAAAGTATTGGACTTTCAGCTTCAGCATCAGTCAGTCCTTCCAATGAATATTCAGAGTTGATTTCCTCTAGGATTGACTGATTTGATCTCCTTGCAGTCCAAGGGACTCTTAAGAGTCTTCTCTAGCACAATTTGAAAGCATCAATTCCTCAGTGCTCAGCTTTCTTTATGGTCCAAATCTCACATCTGTACATGACTACTGGAAAACCATAGCTTTGATTATATGGAACTTTGTTGGCAAAGTGAGGTCTCTGCTTTTTAATATGCTGTCTAGGTTTATCATAGCTTTCCTTCCATGGGGCAAGCATCTTTTAATTTCATGGCTGCAATCACCATCCACTGTGATTTTGGAACCCAAGAAAATAAAATCTGTCACTGTTGCTACTTTTCCCCACCCATTTGCCATGAAGTGATGCGACCGGATGCCATGATCTCAATTTTTTGAATGCTGAATTTAAGTCAGCTTTTCACTCACACTTTTTCACCAGGTAAGCCCCCAAAGTACTCATACAGAAATATAAAACATATCTTATAATGTCTAAAAATGGTTGCCTTTTATAAATGAGAGCATGATAACCATCTCAAGTATTTGCTAAATGAATAAAAGGTGAAAACATTTCTGTTGAATAATGTGAAGTTACTGTAGTGATTTCCTTCTTCTGGAACTTTAAGGCCAGAATGAACTTTTGCTCAAGTTTTAGAAATCTATAAAATCAGTTCTCTGGGCCACTGTGATGTTACAAGTTCTATTCCTGCTATAAAAGCTTTGGAAATTGGATGCTACATATAAGATGTGAAACGTTACTATTTGTATATTAATATTATGTTGCTTGGATATCATTTACCTTATGCTACTCTGATTTACTCAGCTTTGTTCTCATAAATCATATGTAAAGACTGAGTTACTGTTAAATCAGTCAACTTCAATATTCCTTTGTGAAGATTGAAAATATATGAATAAATTAAAGCCATATATTGTATTTCAGTTTTATACTCATCAAAAGGTACAATTTTCTGTATCATTTGAAAAAGTCATTACTGTCCTCTACCTTTACTATCAGACTTCTATGAAAAGCTATTAAAGTGTAAAATAAAAGATGAATTTTAAAAACGCATCTCTTCAATGGTTAAGTATAATTTGAACAAGTAATGATGGTCTTTCTTATTTAATTTCTATTTTCTCTTTGCCACTTTATAAATAATTTCTATGGTGTTTAAGCCTGGAATAGTTTGGATAAAGAGATATTCCTTTTTTCCCCTGACTAGTAATCACATATATAATACTAAGAATGAAGATAAAAGGCATAATTCAAAAACCATATTGAAGAGAAATTAAATCCTTCACTGAAATCCTTCCAAAATCTTACCTTATAATTATTATCAGTTATATATGACCAGGGAATCAGTTGTTATGACATATATATTGGTTTTCTCCAGACAGCTTTTAAAGAAACTTATGTAGAAAATAAATGCCCATCTCAGGCGCTATGTGAGGTGCTCTCTCTCCATATTATCTCTAATCATCAATATTATCTTGCTAAGAAAATCTTATGTCCATTTTAAAGATAAGGAATATAGTTCTCAGAGAGACTAAATCTCTTGCCCTCCTAGTACACAGATCTAGGAAGCTGAAAAGAAAAGATGTCAGTATTATTCTAACTTCTGTTCTTTGTTGCTATTTCTACTTTGCCATGATGTCTCTGTTATTTTAGTTAGGAACCTGATTCTGAACAGCTTATCAATCTCACCGTTATGGTAGATATCTAATAGTGATCCAATATTAGTCTTCCTAATCACTATCATATCAAGAATAGACCCCAGATATACTTATTTATGTAAGCTGCGCTGGGTCTTTGTTAACATGCAGGTATTCCTCTAGTTGCCATGAGTGAGGGCCACTCTCTAGCTGTGGTGCTTGAGTTTCTCATTGCCGTGGCTTCTCTTGTTGTGCAGCACAGAATTCTAAGGGCGTGTTGTCTTTAGTGGTTGTGGTGTGTGGGCTCAGCTGTTGTGGTTCTGGGGTCTAGAGCACAGGCTCAATAGTCGAGTTGCACAGGCTTAGTTGCTCCATGGCATGTGGGATCCTCCCAGACCAGGGATTGAACCCATGTCTCCTGCACTGGTGACCACTGAGTCACCAGGGAAGCACCCACCTCCAGAAATATGAAGAGTGAAAATAACAAAATTAGTTTAAAAATGATTTGTACATTTTATAGACATGCACACAGTAAGTAGCAGTCTGTATTTTCAAACATTTCTCGACTCTGACTAAATATTTCATGACAAAAAATTATAGATCATCACTTATTTAGAAATGATAAAAAAAATGTATTTCCTGATATATTCACTTGGTTTAATTTCAAGATGTTTAAATATTGAGAAAACTACTTACAAAAACAAATACTGATGTTCTTATCCATTAGTATCAATACAGGATTATTAAAGTGAGTAAATACTTTTTATTTGTTTAGTTTAAAAGTACCCTTTAATTTCTCTCCAAGAGCAATCATTCTCATGAATTCTTTAAGAATAGTTTCTAGTCTGGGGTATTAATTTAAATTGAAGAAAAAGGATTATAAATATATACTTACTGTTAAGTGACAGTACTTCCCTTATAACCTCATTTTAATTTTAAAAACACACCACTGAAAATTGATAGTGCGTGGGGTTATCGGACAGGAAGGCATATATAACTCGGAATTTACTTTTGTAACGTAGACCTGTGAGCTTGTCCTTCAATCACTATAATTGTAAGTATATATTAACAGCTGAAGTAAATTCATATCGTGAATTTTGTTTGGTTATTTCTAACAACAATAGAGTACATACTGAAACAAAATTTGATTCCTATCACCATCTAAGCCCATATTTAGTGACCTTTTTTTAACATTAGGAAAGGTCTATGAAATTAAAAAAATCAACATTCTGTCTCCATTACTTATTATAATATACAGCATTGCTGATCCTCAATGCCTAACCTGAGTTGTTTATTATGAAGTTATCAGAAATCAGAGAGAGAAACTTAAATGTAAGAAAAAAATGGGGAAATAAAATCTTGTAGTTTTCACTTTGAGGAAACAGGACTGATAACTGAGGTGATGGGGCATCTACAATGGAAACAGGTATTTCAAATTCAGATATTTGTTTGCATAAAAATACCTGTAAGCTTTGTTACTAAAATGCCAGTGGTTAATTCTGACTGAAAAAGAAGGTGGTAATTTTATTCAACTATATGAAATTGACTTTACTTCCTTCCATAGCGAACTAATACTTGTGAGGCAACATCTTTATACAATTGAAAAATATATAAATTTGGCTTCCTATTACAATACTAAACAGCTTGTAGAAATCACTTAAAGCTCTCTGAGCTTCAGTTTAATCTTGTATGTAGTAAGGATAACAGTATCCTGTGATAAAGATTTTGAGAGTTTGCGATAAGTGAAGTGTCCAAAACAGTGCTTGGTATTAGACAATGCTCAATCATAACTACTTTTTTTTTTATCATTCTGTAGGTGATCATTTGTATTTCCTGTTTTTCCTAGATATTAGTGATAAAGCATTATTACAACTGGACAATTTTGACATATTAGTAATTTGTCCCACATTAGTAATATAGGAAACTCACTTAAAAATTGCTAGGTATCACAAAGCAATTTTCTTTTGAATGGTCAATTAAATATCTGAAATATTTAAAAATGCAGAAAAATATATGTTACTCATCTTCCCAATTTTTAGAGTTTCTCAACATTTTCCACCTAATTGTACAGAATAGCAGGGGAGACTAAGAGTGGAAACAGGGTGTACTAAAAAGGCCACGACAAGGTAAGTGACTACAATCCACTATAAACTTTGGTAATGAAGGACATTTGCCAGCACTTTAACCTTTGTTTGTTCTTCTTCTGTTCCTTTTACCCTGTCATTAAAAGTAGGTACAAACATATCAGAAATTTCCAATTCAACAACATCATTTTTTAAAAATCTGGTTTCACCTCAGAATATTAATGTACAATCAGCATAAGGATAATGACATTATAAAGTGAATAACAGGAAAATGTCTATGATGGTCAGTCTGCAGTTTAGACAATGTGATAAGATATAATTGATAAACTACTTCTACTTCTTTTTACAATTATCCCAAATAAGTAACACCCAAAACGGTGTTGAAAAAAAATAGAATACAGAATCCAAGAGATGATTTAATGTAAACATAACTATGTTTTCTAAGAACATGTATATATCATAGTATTCTTCCTACTTGAATGCTTTAACTTATGATATTCCTGCTCCCAGCCAAATTATTTAAAAATAATCCATGCTTGGAATCTTAATTATAAATGCCATTTGAATCAAAATAAATGCAGGTGAAAAGATACTATCTGATTGCGCCTCTTAACGTGCAATGCAACTGTTTGCATGTTTTAACCAGATTCCAGACTTGAACAAATGTGATGAAAATCAACAAGAGCTCATCTCTGTGGAAACTGGCAAAGCAACAGATGCTGCTTTAACTGGAAATAGCTGGGACTTTTGAATCCTGAGATGAAAAACGTTTTGTGAAAAAATGACTTATCTGTTCATTGATTCATGGACAAAGAAACTATATATTATTGTTTAATTTATTCCAAAGTCAGTGTTTTAACTTAAAATGATAGAGGCAATGTAGTCTAATCTTTTTATTTTTGATTTTTCTTTTTCCTGATTCTGCCTTTATATCATTAAGTTCATTTCCTTACCTAAATTGAATGTTCATTCAGATCAGAAGTGTGAAAGCTTTTAAAGTAAAAATGGTAAAGTGAGCTGTTACTTGATAAATCTTTAATTAAACTATCAGAATAACTCTAAGTTAGCTATTCTCTGTTGCTTCTTCTGGTCAGAGGTGGTGCATATGTCACCTACATGCAGTGAGTATGTGACAGTTAAATACAGTATTACCACAGTCTATGGTGAGTGTCTGGGTGCTGTGACACAAAAATATCAAATAATCAATAACTTCTGAACAGTGGAAGCTTTACCTAAACCTTATTCAATATAGAAGTTGATGAGAGAGAAAGAGGGGTGGAGGGTTAGAAATTCTTCAATAATGGTGGTTGTGACTGTGTTTTATCATGTGTGTAATAAAAAGAAAGACAAAAGCAGAACTCCTTTAAATAAGCCATGACATAATAATAATAATAAATAACATTGCTATAAGGCTTACTGTGTGTCAAATATCATTCTAAGCATTTTTCAGAATCTTTGCAACTTCTTAAAGAAAGCATGTGAATCCCAGCTCTACCACTAATTAACGTATGATGTTAAAAAAATCTACCAAATCTCTTAATCTTCAGTTTCATCATCTGTAAAATTAAAGACATTTGCTCCTTGGAAGAAAAGCTCTGACCAACCTAGACAGTGTAATAAAACCAGAGACATTACTTTGCTGACAAAGGTCCAATGAGTCAAAGCTACGGTTTTTCCAGTAGTCATGTATGCATGTGAGAGTTGGACCAAGGAAGGCTGAGTGCCAAAGAAGTGGTGCTTTTGAACTGTGGTGTTGGAGAAGACTCTTGAGAGTCCCCTGGATTGCAAGGAGATCAAACCAGTCAATCCTAAAGGAGATCAACCCTAAATATTCATTGGAAGGACTGATGCTGAAGCTCCAACACTTTGGCCACCTGATGTGAAGAGCCGACTCATTAGAAAAGACCATGATGCTGGGAAAGACTGAAGGCAGGAGGAGAAGGGGATGATAGAGGACGAGATGGCTGGATGGCGTCACCGACTCAATGGACATGAGTTTGAGCAAGCTCTGGGAGATGATGAAGGACAGGGAAGCCTGGTGTTCTGTAGTCCATGGGGTTGCAACAACCGAGAGACTGAACAACTGATTTCACCTGAATATTCTGAGAATTAAATGAAATTAATTAATAGATATATGTACTTAAGTTATATTTATGTAACTTATATGTACAATTAAATTATATATATATATAGCTTATACAATAAAAATTGGTCACTTTAATCCAGAAGTCCCTACTTATAGGCTATACAACTCTATAAATTTCATTATACACACACAGCTGAAATATTTAGCCAAGTTACATCTTTTTGTTTCTTAATTCTATCCTCTTTGTCTATTTTTTCTTTAAATTGGCAGTGGTTTTTATAACTGAGTTGACTAATAGCTTAGCATACATGTCACGTGCTATGAAAGTGAAGTGAAAGTTGCTCAGTCATGTCCGACACTTTGTGATCCCGTGGATTATACAGTCCATGGAATTCTCCAGGCCAGAATACCAGAGTGGGGAGCCTTTCCTTTCTCCAGGAGATCTTCCCAACCCAGGGATCGAACCCATGTCTCGCACATTAAAGGCGGATTCTTTACCAGCTGAGCCACCAGGGAAGCCCAAGAATACTGGAGTGGGCAGCCTATCCCTTCTCCAGCTGATCTTCCTGACGCACGAATCGAATCGGGGTCTCCTGCACTGCAGGCGGATTCTTTACCAACTGAGCTATCAGGGAAGCCCATGTGCTATACCACAAAGTAATTTCCTAGTCTGCCCTATGCACTGCTCTGAGGATTATTGAATAAGGTCTGTTTCTGTGCCTTCCCTAAAGTACTTCCAAAATTTCACCCATCACCCAAGATGTAACAAATGTAAAGCTCACTTGGCATTCTCTGCATGCTCCCTATTGTGTTGCACTGAGCTGAACTCAAATTTTAAGGATAAAGGTTCTGAGGAAGCATATGATGTTTCGGGCTTTCTTTATCTTGTTTACAAAACATAAAGACCCTGTGTACACTGCTGTTCAATAATACTAAGGTCATGGCATCAGGCTTTTCTGGGATATAGGTTGCAAAGTTCCTACGAATACATCATTGGCTTCCAGAAACTGCAGTTTTCAAAAAGATGGATGTCTTTAAAGCTCAGCATATTTTGATCAGACAGACTTTGGTAAGATGTTTCTGGCATACATTCAACCGAATATTATCCTCTATTATTTACAAGCATTTGGTCTTACAATGTGCTCACAGACATCAATTTGCTATTATTGCCTAAGTTAGGTCAAAGTCCAATAATTAAATAAATAAATAAAAACAAGAAGAAAAAACCAATTATATTTGTTAGAGAATAAAGTGTAAATAGGACATTTAGCAATAAATGTTTCAAATGAATTACTTTACATTTCTGAGTTCCAAGAAGAACAAAAGAAAAGAAAATAGATTTTTATACAATTCCAACAGAACAAAATGTTAGCTTCCCAGAAAGGAATGTAAGTGCAGGTCCTAAGGGTCAATGGCAGATGGAATATATGATGCGGAATTCATTATCACACGGATGAAAATATAGTTAAGAGAATCAGGGTAATATTAATTAAAAGGACATGGGCCTTGAATATAAGCGAGACTGTTGCTTTTTTAACCACACATTATTAGTAAGGCCTTGGGCATACTATTTTAATGATCTGACTTTTGATTACTAAAAAAACATCAATGGTAATAAGGGATAATAATATATCAAGGATAATAATGTGTCATTTATAAGGCTATTATGATTATAAGATATTGTCTAGCTGATGGGTTTACCATACATCTGATAAATAATAAAGGTTCAATAACTGGTAGCTATTATCAATTATTATTATTATTAGTGTTCCAACTAGATAAAAGATCATTTTATTTCAATTCTTTAGTGAACACTTCCTTAGAATCAACTCAAGGTAAATGAAAAACTTTTCATCTTGTTTCTATTAATTTGATATATTCCATGTTGTTTATATTTATCTAGAGTATGAGGGAAGATCTATTACTGCATACATAATAAAGTGAGTCAAGCCTAGCACTGTCAACCTGGACTGCCCTGCACAAATGTGACTAACTTTACAGCAGCAACTATTTCCCTCAAAATACAATTAAATTCTCTACTTTGTTGACAAGGCACTATCTTCAGCTCTCCACACTCACTTCATATAGAAGCACTGCAGAATTTACCGGATATATTTTCAAATGATTATCATTCCCTTGAAAGTGAAAGTGAAGTCACTCAGTCGTGTCCGTCTTTGCGACCCCATGGACTACAGCCTATCAGGCTTCTCCTTCTATGGGATTTTCCAAGCAAGAGTACTGGAGTGGGTTGCCATTTCCTTCTCCAGGGGATCTTCCCGACCCAGGGATTGAACCCGGGTCTCCCGCATTTCAGGCAGACACTTTTACCCTCTGAGCCACCAGGGAAGTCACTAACTGGAAATGTTCAATTATTGCATATCTTTTTCTTTTTTTCCTTCATGGTATCTATTAAACATTCTTTCTTGCATTGACAACTATAGAATCAAAGCTACCTAGATTCATTCATGCTATTGTATTCTCCTGTCAAGATATGATTTTTAGCTGCTGAAATATCTTAATGGTATAGGTATAATGTAACCTAATTACTGTTAGGAATATACCAATCTATAGGAAAATATCCTATATTATTAGACTGATATCATAAAAGATACTTTTCACAGGGAAAAATGTAATAGATTTTTAGCTTAAAAGAAAACAGAATATCTTTCAGATAATGCTGGAAGAAATAGAGGGAAACAATAGCATGGGAAAGACTAGAGATCTCTTCAAGAAAATTAGAGATACAAAGGGAACATTTTATGCAATGATGGGCACAATAAAGGACAGAAATGGTATGGACCTAACAGAAGCATAATATATTAATTAAATGTGGCAAGAATATACAGAAGAATTATACAGAAAAAAAGATCTTAATGACCCAGATAACAACAATGGTGTGGCCTTTCACCTAGAGCCAGACATCCTGGAATGTGAAGTCAAGTGGGCCTTAGAAAGCATCCCTACGAACAAAGCTAGTGGAGGTGATGGAATTCCAGTGGAACTATTTCAAATCCTAAAAGATGATGCTGTGAAAGTGCTGCACTCAATATGCCAGCAAATTTGGAAAACTCAGCAGTGGCCACAGGACTGGAAAGATCAGTTTTCATTCCCATCCCAAAGTAAGGCAATGCTAAAGAATGTTCAAACTACTGCACAATTGCACTCATCTCACAAGCTAGCAAAGTAATGCTCAAAATTCTCCAAGCTAGGCTTCAACAGCAGGTGAACTGTGAACTTCCAGATGTTCAAGCTGGTTTTAGAAAAGGCAGAGGAATCAAGAGACTAAATTGCCAAAATTCGTTGGATCATAGAAAAAGAAAGAGAATTCTAGAAAAACATCTACTTCTGCTTTATTGACTATGCTAAAGCCTTTGACTGTGTGGTCATAACAAACTGGAAAATTCTGAAAGAGATGGGAATACCAGACCACCTTAACTGCCTCTTGAGAAATCTGCATGCAGGTCAAGAAGCAACAGTTAGAAAGGGACGTGGAATAAGGAACTGGTTCAAAATTAGGAAAGGAGTATGTCAAGGCTGTATATTGTCACCCTGCTTATTTAACTTATATGCAGAGTACAGCATGAGAAATACCAGGCTGGATGAAGCACAAGATGGAATGAAGACTACCGGGACAAATATCAATAACCCCAGATATGCAGATAACACCACCCTGATGGCAGAAAGCAAAGAGGAACTAAAGAGCCTCTTGATGAAAGCGAAAGAGGAGAGTGAAAAAGCTAGCTTAAAACTCAACATTCAAAAAGCAAAGATCATGGCATCTAGTCCTATCAGTTCAGTTCAGTTCAGTCGCTTAGTCACGTCCAACTCTTTGCAACCCCACGGACTGTAGCACGCCAGGCCTCCCTGTCCACGGACAACTCCCAGGGTTTACTCAAACTCATGTCCATTGAGTCAGTGATGCCATCCAACAATCTCATCCTCTGTCTTCCCCTTCTCCTCCTGCCTTCAATCTTTCCCAGCATCAAGGTCTTTTCAAATGAGCAAGTTCTTTGCATCAGGTGGCCAAAGTATTGGAGTTTCAGCTCCAGCATGAGTCCTTCCAATGAATATTCAAGAACTGATTTCCTTTAGGATGGACTGGTTGGATCTCCTTGCAGTCCCATCACTTCATGGCAAATAGATGGGGAAACAATGGAAACAGTAAGACACTTTATTTTGGGGGGCTCCAAAATAACTGCAGATGGTGACCGCACCCATGAAATTAAGACTCTTGATCCTTGGAAGAAGGGCTATGACCAACCTAGACAGAATATGGTAAAGCAGAGACATTACTTTGCCAACAGAGGTCCGTCTAGTCAAAGCTATGGTTTTTCCAGTAGTCATGTATGGATGTGAGAGTTGGACTATAAAGAAAGCTGAGCACTGAAGAATTGATGCTATTAAACTGTGGTGTTGGAGAAGACTCTTGAGAGTCCCTTGGACAGCAAGGAGATCAAGCCAGCAAATCCTAAAGAAAATCAGTCCTGAATATTCATTGGAAGGACTGATGGTGAAGCTGAAGCTCCAATACTTTGGCCACATGATGCAAAATACTGACTCATTTGTAAAGACCCTGATGCTGGGAAAGACTGAAGGCGGGAGGAGAAGGGGACAACAGAGGATGACAAATGAGGATGTTGCATGCCATCACCAACTCAATGCCCATGAGTTTCAGTAAGCTCTGGGAGTTGGTGATAGAGAGGGAAGCCTGGCGTTCTGCAGTCCATGGGTCACAAAGAGTCGTACATGACTCAGTGGCTGAACTAAACTGAACTGAATGCTGGAATTTAATCAACAGCTTGTCCACTGTCACATGACAAAGTATGCTGCAGTCCAGATATAAACTCAAACCTCCAAATCCAGGGTCAGTCTTTTTAACCTCTATGATACTCTGCTCTGGTTTTCTTAAATGGATGACTTTCCTATTAGTTAAGGACTGTTTTCCATACATACTGCTTGGTTTATGCTATTTTGACTGCTTGAATTGTCCTCTACCATCTCTCTACTTGTTGACATAATTCCTCATATTTAAAGTTCAGATCAAACGTCATTAATTCTATGGAGTCTTTCCTAATAGGATTTTTCTACTTTAATTTACTATGTTTTAAATGTGTCTTATTTTCATGCTCATATGCACAGATACACACATCCACATTCTTTGACAAGTAGGTGTATTAAATATCTCAATGACACACACACAGACAGACAGACACACACACACATATATATATACACATACACATATTGATCAATGATAATGTTTAACATTTATTAATTTGTTAAACATCTCCTTTCTGCCAGGCATTCTTCTAGGTTCTGAATTACAAGGTTTTATGGCAATGGGATGAAAGATCAACATTTTCAACCTCCATATTTAAACCAAGCTTTGGGGTACTTCCCTGGCAATCCAATGGTTATGACTCCGCTCATCTACTGCAGACGGCACAGGTTTGATTCCTGGATGGGGAAGAGGGATCCCATATGCCACAGAGTACAGCCAGAAAATTTTCAAAAATAAATAAAAATAAAAGCAATTGTGTCTTAGGATGCAGTGGAATATTACATTTATATTTTTATTTAAAAATAAAATAAAAAATAAACCTAGTCTGAAAAATGACTAGTAGTCTACCACACAGTTCACACCCACCACGTGAAAAAAACACATTCTGGGGTGAGAACAGACTTGTGCACACATTCAGCTATGTAAGGGCACAACCAATTGTACCTGAATTTAGGATACAGTTCTTTTTTATGCAGTGATAAGTAATGGAAAAATCACATGTTTGATCCATATTTACTATGTACTTTATATTGTATATGCTTCCCTGGTGGCTCAGAGGGTAAAGCGTCTGCCTGCAATGTAGGAGACCTGGGTTCGATCCCTGGGTCAGGAAGATCTCCTGGAGAAGGAAATGGCAACCTATTCCAGTATTCTTGCCTGGAGAATCCTTGGATGGAGGAGCCTGGTAGGGCTACAGTCCATGGGGTCGCAAAGAGTCGGACACAACTGAGCGACTTCACTTCTTCCTTTTTGTTCATTCATTATGGTTACAGATAAATATTAGAGTAAGCTTCTTAAGAGAACTCTTTTTCAACATAGCATGCTGGTATCCAACACTGTGTCTGTATTGGATGCTTAATGTTTTCTTGAGAAGAGAGAGCAAAAGGAATAGAGGAAAGGGAAGAACGGGAAGGCTAAAACGGCAGTGCAAGAAAAGTCAACTTTTTGAATGAATCAGAGTTCCCATACACATGGGTAATTTATTCACCACCAGGAGAGACTGCAGTCAACAAAATGGAAGGGATATAACTACAATACAGATACATATAATATGACAATATTGATTATTTTCTATGCTTTTAAGGTGATGATCTATTAATTAGTTCAACACATGAATTCAAAAATTCACTTTGAAACAACTATATTAAGATCTTCTTATTTTGATTAGTAAAGTAGGAAGGGAAAAATCTTAAAATATGCTATATATAATCACTATGTAGAATATGAATGATTCTTGCACAAAGAAGCAAGACATACTCGTTAATAAATCATATTCAATGATAACCAGTCAGTTTTTTCCTTACATTTTTGTGAAATTATACACTGATAGATGTACAACTAGATACATCTACTGGAGGTTAGATTTATCTGCATTTAACCATTAAGTATTATGATAATTAAATTACTTGAATATTTTGATACATTTGAATATGTGACCTCTAATTATAGCTAAAATTTTGAGGAAACTATCCCTTATGCAACTATAATTGATCACCTTAGAAAATGGAGACAATTCATTTTTATAGGATATTTGAAAACTTATTTTCCCTTTAATTCATAAGATTGACTTTTTATATAGGTTGCTACATCTTTTTGCATCACAAACTATGGCTATTTTTTTCACATCTTATTTGGCAGAAATTCAAATACATTTTGTTTACTTGCAGGCTTAGAACAGAGTCTCAATAAATATTTGCAATTCAGTGGTTGTTCTGATTCTACGCTTTGCAGTAAAAGGTCAGAGAATTTTGCTTCTAATTTTGTTGTTGTTATTTACAAAGCCTAAATGAAAAATAAAGTCCCCCAAATTTTATGAGAACTATTACAGAGTAGCTTTTATTTTAGGAGTGAAAAATGCCACATCACAGCAATAATCACAGAAAATAATATTTTATAGGAAAATGATTTGTTTGAACACGTATACACAAGTCTTTTGAAATAATCTATTTATCTTCCATGACATAAACAGATATTTAAAACTCAAATTATTAAATGTTTCCTTAAACTACATTGTTTCTCATCTCCATGAATAATACTTTAAATTATTTGAATTAAAAAAAAATAAAATCACTTCAAGTAAAATGTCAGATACAAAAATGCTAAGGCAAATAAGATATGAGATGCGAATAGTAACTTCCTTAAATTGACATTTTCAGAAGGGAAATGACAGCCAAACTCTAGCTTTATGCTAAAATACAGCTCAACTCCTAAAGCACCCTAAATTTTTTTCCCAAGTTTTAAGTAAAAAAATGATCTCTCTACAGCATTTTGTTAATGAAGAGAACCAAGATATAGAGGAAAAATTCTCAACTGGTCTGGTGACCTTGTGGGGAAATTTTATCATGTATATCTTTGCAGAGAGTTTTGACATTTATAAACATAATTATTTATATCATATAAATGATTCTCAGTATATAATATATAAAACTGTCTAATATTCAAAGACTTCTTAATATTACAAAGGTCTAAACTACAACCTAATAACCAAGGTCTAACTAAAGAAGAGAAAGAGAAAGGAGAAAAGGCAAGTAAATTAATCCACTTAGAATATTAGGACTCAAGCTCTCTGGATAGATGCCCACTTAATGAAACATAAGATAGAATTAATAGCTGGTAAAGAGGCTCATTTTGTGACCATACATACCTACATGTATCAATTTTTATATGAATCATCATCAGAAACTACATTCTCAAACATTCTACCAATTTTAACAGACTTGCAGCTATTGATGTTTATACTTTGATATATGACTTTGTGAACAAAATTAAAACAAGGATTAGAAAATAACGTCTTGCAGTTATTTTATTTCAAGAAATATTTTACTCTTCCTGACGAACATTCCTGAAGTTAAACAAGGTTATATTTCATTTGACTGACCTGAAACATACATGAAATGTGTATTATTAAATCCTCTGAAATATACTCACACAAAAGTATCCAAAATTATCCTGACACTATTTCATTCACTAATTTATACCTTTATTTATCAAGAATTTCAAAAAAAGTTATATAAATTTGTCTGCATTTTGGGAATATGTCAAGAATAATAGAAATCTTTTAAACTAAATAAAAAGGAAGAATATTGGCAGTATAGATTTTTAAAAGAGGAAAGGGAAGTTGGTTGATGGGATGAGGTGTGGGGAGTAAGCTTTGTTGCAGACATGTTATTATGATGGAATATACATAGTTTATAGCAAAATAATCTAAAATTTATTGTACTTGCATATTCTAGTCTATGCTAAAATTTGAAATGAATTATTTTATTTTCAAAATTCGTGTAAAGTTGTTGCTATCTCATTTTTAGCTAATAAACCTGCACCTAAAAACAGGGCAAAAGGTCTAAACAAATAATTCATCAAAGAAGATATACAGATGGCAATCGATCACATGAAAAGATGCTCCACATTGTATGCCATTAAAGAATTGAAGAGTAAAATAACAAAGAGATACCACTCTACCCTTATTAGAATGGCCAAAATCGGGAGCACTGACAATAGCAAATGCTGATGGGGATATGAAGCAACTGGAACTCCCAGGTACTGCTATGGGAACGCAAAATGGTACAGCCACCTTGGAAGACAGTTTGACAATTTCCTCCAAAACAAAATGTATTCTTACTATATGATCCAGCAATAAGTTTCTTTGTTATTTATTCAAATGAATTTAAAATTTATGTCCACACAAAAATCTGCACACAAATGTTTACAGCAACTTTATTCATAATTGCCTCAACTTGGAAGCAACCAAAATGTTCTTCAATAAATAAATAGATAAACAAACTGGTGTGTATCTACACAAAAGAATACTATTCAGTGATAAAAATAAATGAGCTATCATGCCACAAAGAGACATGGAGTAATTTCAAATGGATATTACTAAGTGAAAATAAGTAAATCTGAAAAGCCTATATACTGTATGATTCCAATTATATGGCATTCTGGTCTGGAAAAGGCAATGATGGAGAGAGTAAAAGATTAATCAGTACAGGGTTTGGAGGTGCACAGCTGGCACACCAGGGTTTTTAGGGCATTAAAACTATTCTGTGTGATGTCATTACATATTTGCCAAAATTTAGAATGCACCACACAAAAGGTGAACCCTAATGTAAACTATGGATGTAGGCCGAGAAGGACTGGTCAGTGTTGGCACATTAGTTGTAAGTGATGAAAACAGATTGCTTCTATCTTGGACTTAACTCTTCTATACCTCAGGAGCCCTTATCAGTGCTTACATGCTACATTTCAACCATTTCAGTCTTCCTTAAAGGTGAACCTAGGTACCATGATGCACATGGTGGGAAAAACAAAACAAAAAAACTATTGACAGAGACATACTATCAAATCTGTTTTCTTTAACAGTTTCTAAATTTTGATGATTATAATTCACAAAGGGGTCTGAAACATTTAGTTTTTTTAAAAAAAAAAAACATTACTTTTAAGGGTGGAATGAAAAGTCACATAATTAAATACCCTATTTTGCTGTTCTTAATTTGTACACTCTAACTATCCTGCTCACCACAACAGGCTTAGCCTATTCACATAAATGTAAATGGGCACATCTCTCTTACTGTGCCTATACTTTATCTCCACAAAATGAATGGAAGTAAGAAATAGGTATATTTTCTATGTAGTCTAAGTTAATTTTCAAAACCTAAGTTTAAAGTCAAAGTTTCCACAAACAAAGATATAATTATGCAGCCATTCTTTAAAAATATATACAAAATTTTCCCTCTGTAATTTTAAACTATCATTACTGCTTATACCATCTACAGGAGCTCAATTCCCTCTGATACTGACAGTTCCTAGTTATTTATAGGCTGTTCTCATGCTCTTTTTAATCTACTTCTTCCCTTAAGCAATACATACTCTTTTTTTAATCTTTCTTCAGACATGAATTCTTTAAGTGCATATAATTATCTAATAAACAGTGGAAGACGTAGAGCTTACTGTAAAGTATTTAACAAATATGATCTAAGTCTAGGACTGTTATAAGAACATTCTAGAATCTTAATGAAGAAATGTTCCTATCATCAGAAGAGAAAGGAAATGTACATAGACTATTCATCAAGAGAAGCAGAAAGTAAACATTCAAAACCTCAATCTGCCAGAGGTGATTTAAGATGATACTTATGAAACTTATGCTTCAGGGACTTCCACTAGCACATGCCCTTTTCATTTTTACATACTTGATTTCATTATTTTTGTATTCCTTTTTCCTTAAAAAGACCTCCTCCTCAAATTATGAAAGCATCCATTCCTGCCTAGATTTGCACCTGCAAAGTGCTATAACATGCAAGCAAACTGACATGCTCAGTGACACAGACTGCATGCACAATTTAAAAGATTTTCCATTATCTTGGTGCAATTATTTTATAATTTATCTGTTCTTAGTATTTTTTAACTTTGGAAGGAGATTAAACATTCTGCATACCTTTTACCAGCATTCCCTATTTTACCTCAAGTACATAACTTATCTGTACAAACTGCCCAAACACGACATCATGTTTCCCCACCTCAGATCTAAGTCAGAAAACAGCCTTCCACAGCACCTGGCAATTAGCCTAAGGACTCTTCCTCACCATTTCCATTCTTTGATTTCATAGAAAATTCAATAAATATTGCCTGTTATTAGTACTACTACTATTATCAAGATTTCAATGTTTACTTTCAGGGACCAAGATCATGTTATACAAAACTATTTTTATAGTGAAAGGTTAAACTGTCTTATTTCCTTGGAATGCTGAAAAACCTCTATCTGACAAGGAGTATCTGCTGTTTTATATTGAAGGAAATTTGTACTTATCACCTGGAAAAAAAATGTGCTGCTCCACTCAGTGGGGGGTAGTTGATGTGTTTAATCAAAGGTTGTGACACTGTCTGATATGCTTTGCAGAAGTCACCTTGACTGTTTCGTGGAGAAAATATCTGATCATGGGAAGACTAAAGCAAGTAGACCAGTTGAGAAGCTGTGTTAAAAGACAATGAATGTGGAGATAGATTGAAAAGATATTTAAGAGGCAAATTTAACAAGACTCGAAAACTGATTATATTTAGAGGGTGAGAAAGACGGGAGACCAACAATTTTATATTGTTAGAAAGACGAAGATGGATGGACATGCCGTGAAATTTTACTAGTACTTCTCATAAGAAAGAGAAGATAATAATAGCAAATTAAATCATACCCTTTTATTTTCTGAACTTTCTGATTAAATCTTTGACAGTTTTGTACCATCCTGCCTGCCAACTGAGAGTCCTAGCAGCCAGTAGTATGAGAAAAATAACCATCCTCATCTAATCATGTGCCATTAAACCAAGAACAATTACTTTCAACTAAGCTGTCTGTCCATTCTGCTAAGCTCAAAGGAAATGTTATGACCAAAATGTCACCTCAAATCACAAGTTTCTATATCTAGCATTTATTTAATTAATTATAGCTTCTTTGTTTCACTCCTGATATGCAGACAAAGCACTGACTAGGTCTCAGCCAAGTAAATCAGATTAAATACATTGAGTTTGAAGTACATGATGCACATCAATGCAATTGTTTTTCCAAGACTCCTTGCTGGACAAATAGCTATCAATAATATTACAGTGATTTGGTGATATTAAAATATAGTTTTCATGGAAGCCATTAACTTTCCTAAAATCAATAGAAATCTGTTGGAAAACAGCCAAAATTCACTGCTTCTTTTCCAGGAATACAAGAGCAAAATAGGTCAAAAAAAAAAAGTACTTTATTAAGAACTCTGACAAAGAAATATATCTAAGGTAAGCTGAGCAATCTTAGCCTGAGTAGCACGATTAAAGAAACTCAGAATAACTTGAGTTAGGACTTATGAAACATAATCTAAAACATTAACTTGTTTCAAAGAGGGAAAATGAGATACAAGAACAACTTCCAATAAAGGTGCCAGTCTCATCTATTTTCACTTATAGCACAATTTAATGTATAAGATGATTTCAACACTAGGAAAGTGAACTGGGAATGTGAGTTCAATGATCAACTAATTTGAACACAATCTAAAGCCTTGCTTTAAAGTGAAGAAAGCTGTAGTCTTGTCTATGTAATTTCACTCTCAGTATAGGTTTAGTTATATTTTGAGCTATGTCTTATTTTAATTAACAGCACTGGTTGTTATTAGAATATGTAAAGGGAACAGCCATCTGTCCCTCTCTTTACTGCCATGTAAAAATAATGTCTGTGTTTGAAACCTTGGTATACCTATTCCAAAGTCCTTTCAGATACTTCAACCTTTGCTTACCTAGGCAAGGAAGCAAGTAACAGAACCTGGATGGTATGGCAGGTGATATGGTCCATCAGGCAGAGGGTTTTTAAAGTTCATTACATTAGATCTAAACATTACACAAAATCTATTATATCTAAGACAGCATAGCTGGTATAACACATTTTTGATACAGTGCATTGGTTAAGTAGGAGGCAGTGATGAAGACCACCCCGAAGAAAAAGAAATGTAAAAAGGCAAAGTGGTTGTCTGAGGAGTCCTTATAGATACCTGAGAAAAGAAGAGAAGTGAAAGGCAAAGGAGAACAGGAAAGATATATGCATTTGAATGTAGAGTTCCAAAGAATAGCAAGGAGAGATAAGAAAGCCTTCCTTAGTGATCAGTGCAAAGGAATAGAGAAAAACAATAGAATGGGAAAGACTAGAGATCTCATCAAGAAAATTAGAGATACCAAGGGAATATTTCCTGCAAAGATGGGCTCAATAAAGGACAGAAATGTTATGGACCTAACAGAAGCAGAAGATATTAGGAAGAGGTGGCAAGAGTACACAGAAGAATTGTACAAAAAAGATGTCCATGACCCAGATAACCACAATGGTATAATCACCTAGAACCAAACATCCTGAAATGTGAAGTCATGCGGGCCTTAGGAAACGTCAGTATTTTTTTTTTTAAATAAATTTATTTATTTTAGTTGGGGGCTAATTACTTTACAATATTGTAATAGCTTTTGCCATACATTGACATGAATCAGCCATGGGTTCAAAGCTAGTAGAGGTGATGGAATTCCAGTTGAGCTATTTCAAATCCTAAAAGATGATGCTGTGAAAGTGCTGCACTCAATACACCAGCAAATTTGGAAAACTCAGCAGTGGTCACAGGACTGGAAAAGGTCAGTTTTCATTCCAGTCCAAAAGAAAGGCAATGCCAAAGAATGTTCAAACTACCACACAATTGTACTCATCTCACAAGCTATCAAAGTAATGCTCAAAAATCTCCAAGCTGGGATTCATCAGTACGTGAACCATAACTTCCAGATGTTCAAGTTGGTTTTAGAAAAGGCAGAGGAACCAGAGATCAAACTGCCAACATTCACTGTATCATCGAAAAAGCAAGAGAGTTCCTGAAAAAAATCTACTTCTGCTTTATTGATCATGCCAAAGCCTTTGACTGTGTGCATAACAACAAACTGTGGAAAATTCTTCAAGAGATGGGAATACGAGACCACCTGAACTGCCTCCTGAGAAATCTGTATGCAAGTCAAGAAGCAACAATTAGAACTGGACATGGAACAACAGACTGGTTCCAAATTGGGAAAGGAGTATGTCAAGGCTGTATATTGTCAGCCTGCTTATTTAACTTATATGCAGAGTATATCATGAGAAACGCTGGGCTGGATGAAGCACAAGCTGGAATCAAGATTGCCGGGAGAAATATCAATAATCTCAGATATGCAGATGACACTACCCTTATGGCAGAAAGTGAAGAAGAACTAAAGAGCTTCTTGATTAAAGTGAAAGAGGAGAGGGAAAAAGTTGCTTAAAGCTCAACATTCAGAAAACTAATCATGGCATCTGGTCCCATCACTTCATGGCAAATAGACGGGGAAAAAGTGGAAAGAGTGACACACCATATTTTGGACTCCAAAATCACTGCAGATGGTGATTGCAGCCATGAAATTAAAAGATGCTTGCTCCTTGGATGAAAAGCTATGCCCAACCTATACAGCATATTAAAAAGCAGAGACATTATTTTGCCGACAAAGGTTCATCCATTCAAAGCTATGGTTTCTTCAGTAGTCATGTATGGATGTGAGAGTTGGACTATAAAGAAAGCTGAGTGCCAAAGAGTTGATGTTTGTCTACCATGGTGTTAGAGAAGTCTCTTGAGAGTCCTTTGGACTGCAAGGAGATCCAACCAGTCCATCCTAAAGGAAATCAAGTCTGAATATTCATTGGAAGGACTGATGCTGAAGCTGAAGCTCCAATACTTCGGCCACCTGATGCGAAGAACTGACTCACTGGAAAAGATCCTGATGCTAGTCAAGATTCAAGGTAGGAGGAGAAGGGGACGATAGAGGAGGAGATGGTTGGATGGCATCACCAACTCAATGGACATGAGTCTGAGTAAGCTCCGGGAGAAGGTGATGGACAAGGAAGCCTGGCGTGCCGCAGTCCATGGAGTCACAAAGGGTCAGACACAACTGAGCGAGTGAACTGAACAGATTGGTTAAGTAAATTGTACTTTCCACTGACTTTTGTTTAAAAAACTCTAAATATTTTTCCTCTGAATATATCTCTCTAGTAATATAGAGTGAAAGTTCTTGATTTTGAAAGGTATATAAGATTTTATGTATCCAAAGACATGGAAACAAAATGAGAGTAATGAAATTTCCCACCCCTGCCAGAAGCAGCACCAGGCAAGGGAGCAGCTCGTGTATGAAGCCAATATCCTAACCTTGTGCTTCATGTTAGAACAGAATAGCTCTGTTTTAACTGAACCAATAGTCCATCTGAACTGTGTTCTCCTTGCCATTCCACGTTGACATCTCTTGACCCTGATGGTACTAAAGCCACTGATTACTTCAAATTCCCCAACCAGTCTTCCCAAATCAACACCCCGAAATGCCAACACTCCTTCCCCATCGAGCAAAATGGAAAATTTTTTAAATTTTTATTTATTTAATAGGAGGATAATTACAGCATTGTGATGGGTTTTGCCATACATCAATATGAATTGGCTGCAGGTATACATGTGTCCCCTCAATCCTGAAACCCCTTGTCACCTCCCTCCCCACCCCATCCCTCCAGGTTGTCACAGAGCACTGGCTTTGGATGCATCATATATCAAACTAGCTCTGGTTATCTATTTTACACATGGTAATTACTCAGTTTTTCTTTCTTTTAGTATTTGAGAATCTACCCTTTGCTTTGTCTGTTCTTACACATGGGAGGTGGGCAGGGCTGAGGTCTCTGGGACCTCTATGAAGTTACCTAGAGATTTTGATGTCTATTAAAACATTTGGGTAGGTTTTCCAAGTTTTGGGTAGATTCAGGTGTATGAGGTTTTCAGAAGATGGCTCTTGTCAGTGAAACCTATATGTCTAGTGATTACATGAAAAGTATGCTTTAAACATTTGTAATGTATATGTTAATAGGGAAGTAGTAGTGATTTTGAAAATGGAGTCATTGTGTTCTGGTCATTTACTTAATCTTCTAGGACTTAATTTTAGCACAACTAGAATTCAAATGTCAAACTCATGTCATCAATTTAACATGAAGTTTAGCAGAGTATAGAAATGCACTCAAAAATTTGTTCTTGAATCTAATATATTGTTAGATTGTACTAACATATTGCATGTTAGTATGCATATATATGCTCTCTTACATATATAACAAAATTTTATATATAATATGAATGTTATGCATAACATACTAGCATACTATTAGTCTTCTGATAATCTGCTTATATTTTCTAAAATGTGAATTACAGGAAAAATAGTTTTCTCCAGAATCTATTAGAATCATTACTAGTGATATCAGAAAATAAAATTCCTTATCATAATTATATTGAATTATATGGCTTATAAAATATGTTTATACTTATAATGTCTATTAAATATATTAGATTGGACTATATTACACTCAAGATAGCATCTATCTTAAAAACCTGTTTGAGCATGAAATCTCTTAAATGCACTTGTTTCAATAAAATTGGCAATTTTCTGAACATTCATAGGAAGCACCTATACACTTCTGTCTTCAACTTGTTTACTATCTCCATTGATCCTTGTGTCCTCCAACAATCACTAGTTTGTGAGACTCCTAGAGGTTTAGAGCTGTGACAAGTTGTATTTCAAGTAGGGGTCATCACAGGAAAGAGGCAATGGTCTCTTCATACTTGACATGCAGAGAGTCATCAACATGAAAGAGGCAGTTAGTTTAGTAGAACACCTGTTAAACTGACTTAGGAAAATATCACCTTTCAAAAGTCTTAAAGGAAATTTCTGAGTTACTGAAATTTCTAAGTACTAAGCCACAGAAAAGCGATAGATTTTATCAACACATAAGTCAAAAGGAAGGAGAGATCATTTTGAGAACTTTTTTGATTGAAGTATAAAAAATATATCCCACTAACCAAAAAACTAAGAAGCCAAAAAGAAGCTTATGTCTAGAACACTTTGCTTGCAGGAGTTAGGTTTTCTCAGCAAATCAAGGAGGGTATAAATTAATTAAAAGATATGTTTATGATCAGAATGGGAAATGAAGATTTATTAAGTTGGAAAGGAGTGAAGGATTTGATTTGGTGAAAGGTTGTCATCTTAGAGAACAGAATGTACCAATAATAAAGGGAAATGGGGATCCTGGAGGCTCAGACACATAAAAGGAATGGAGATTTACACATTGTAACCTGTCCTTGAAAATGAAACTGTGCAAGATAACCAGAGGCCCCTAATCCATGTATGCTGTTTTTGAACAGTAACTACAAATATATGCAAATTTAGTAAGTTAATCTGTTACATCAAGTGTGTCTGCTTTACATTAAAATGTAATTGCAGAAAATATCCCCGAAAACAAACACATATTTCTACGTATAGAAATACGTGTACAGGTAGGTTTATCTGAGAAATAAAATGTCCAGTCAAAATGCACATAACAATTGGTACTCTCTGGATTCATTGTGAAGCATTTTGGAACAAGCTGTGTTGCTGGAACCCATACTATCTAACCTAAATACACTAATTATTGGCAAGCTCTCATCAAAGAGAAACAACTATTCAAAAGTATCCACATGTATTTATTTATAGTTAAATACATAATTAGCTTTAACATTATCTTTGAAAAGCAAATGTTAGTGACAATTCTTAAATTATATGTGTGGAAACAGTTTTTTCTCTGTGTGGGAAAGTTGGCCCCACATTAAGTTAGTAAAACTCCATGAACTTACATTATAAATGAATATCTTCATCAAATTTCCTTTTATATAAATAAAAAGAAAATAACATGGAGTTAAAAACTCTAAATATTTTATAAGTTTTGGAAAACTTTCAGATTTCCAATAACATTTTAGAAAAAAAATCTGTTGTTAGTCAAATGCTATGTCCTCTGAACCTTTCTTTATGGATATTTTCGCATATCTCATTGGGCAAAGACTATTCTTTAATTTTCTGTGCCCTTTCTAATGATTAGTTGTGCTCAGCTGCATATTTGACCCTCATTAAACAATTCATGGATCCTGAGTACCAAGTGACCAAGGACGTCATGGGGAAGTGAATCAGAGCCTCAATCAAACTCTCTCTCTCTCTTATTCTCCCCTCTAAGTTAAATAGAGGGTAAAATGCCTCCTCTACCAGGTCAAAACCTAGGAAAGAAGTATTACCTAGGATGTTTTCAACAAAACAAATGGTGAGTGAGTTCATGTTAGGTAATTCTACCACTGATCTTTAATTCTTAAAATTTCTATCCCAGTCCTGTATTCTTGGTTGAGTATGAATGTACAATTAAGTTCATTTGTAATAGCTGATGTCTAATGAAAAATATTGCATGGGTCCTTTGGTCCTGAGTCTTCATTCCCATCACTAACTCCTCAAAATTACTACTTGTTTTTTTAACATTTCTCTAAATATTTCAGTTATGCCATTAATACACTCAAACATTTAGGTATTGAGCATTGTATTAAATACTAGGCACTAAATGTAAATAGAACAATAAAAGTAGTTTGATCCCCACCTAGTTGACACAAGAGTGTAGGAAATAATAGATTTCTAAGCACATTTCAATAAAATGTGGCAACTTCCCTCTAGGCACTTCTGGAACACAAGGCTGATATACCCACACAGGTCAGGAAAATTAAGGTCTCCCACAGTAGATAGTACACAGAGAAATGATAATGAAAAAAGCAAATTGAGAAGGAGATTGTTCCAGGCCAAGAGACAGGAAAACTTAAATGCTGAAAGTGGAAGCCAGAGAACACACTGAATATACTGAATAAAACCAGTTATGGACAAACACAGGCTATTAAAAATAAGGAAGCAATAATAGCATAACAAATAAGTAGGTAGTGACCAGGCCATGGGCTTCCCCAGTGGCTCAGATGGTAAAGAATTTGCCTGCAATGAAGGAATCCAGGTTGATCCCTGGGTTGGGAAGATTTCCTGGAGAAGGGAATGGCCACCCACTCCAGTATTCTTGCCTGGAGAATTTCATGGACAGAGAAGCCTGGTGGGCTACAGTCCGTGTGGTCGCAAAGAGTGAGACGTGACTGAGTCATAGAGAGGCATGTCATAGACAGCCAGGTCATAGCCATGAAGTCATACTAAGCAGAGTGAACTTGAGAGAAAACAGAGGAACTGAAGAATATTAAATGTGTCGCATACCTAGCAAGTGATCACTTCCCTTACAGATTTGTTTGATTTCCCTTTCGAAGGTCTCCCTTACATAGATTGCACAGGATAGCTAGCACCAAATAACCCACATGACTACTTTCCCTTAAAGGAGCATCACATGTGGTTTACTAAAGCCCTTTCAAGAAGACTTTATTACAGTCATTAGTTTCCGGTAGTTACTTTGACCTGCATCCCCTGGAAGGTTACCTATAAATCTGTTTTTGATATAAGGCAGTTTCTAGTTCACAATTTCTCATCTGGGTTTCTTGTCACGGGATTCTGCTTTCTGGCTTCTATACATGAAAATGTATATTTATGATCTGTGTCATATGATTTAAATAGTTTCCCCATTTTGTAAATGAATTACATATTTCTAAGTTAAAGGAATATCGCTGCAAGCCAGAGGTATACATTGAGTTTTTTTAATAGATTGTCCACTGATTTCATTTCAGTGATAGACCCACAATGAACTCTCGACTTTTAAATAACTTTGAAAGGACTGAAAACTGGTACAATGTGACTTTGATGTCTATTACATTAGGTACTCAAATCTTTGTTAAAAATGAAAGCCTGGTATTTACTATTTAAGGAGACGAAGATGAGTATACCAAGAAGTAAATATTAATAAAATTAATAACACAACGATGTATTCTCAAGTATTAAATAATTTAGGGCCAAATAAACTCTTCTCAAATTCTCACTCCTTTAAAACCTAAGCAAAGAAATCAAATACTGCACACCAAAAATGCACTCATTCATTCAAGTATGTGAATATTTGCTTTGTCCACAATACTAATAGGTCATCAGACCAGAGATGAATAAGACAAGACCTTTGATTTAGTGGAGATCACAGCCTTATATAGAAGCAAAATTATAAACAAATCCCCCACTAAAAAGCAATAGGAACAAAACAAGAAATATATGTATATATAGAGAGATAACAAAAAAGGAAGTAACTGATATTGGTCATTGTGGGTGAGATCAGAAATATCATTCAAAAAAAGAGACATGTGAACTGAGCTTAAAATATATGGAAAACTTATATGATTAAAAGGGGAAATATAAGAAAAGGAATGGACATAATATATTCAAAGTATAATGAAGGCAGTAAAATTAGAGACAGATTACATGAGACAGACAGAGGCATTAGGATCCGTGAGATTATCATACATTAGGTGCTGGAAAAATATTTGTTGATTGAGGGAAAAAAAGCCTGAAAAAATAAAACCATGAATTATCACTGGACTTTGTTCACTGAGTAGATAAGAGAAATCTCTATGGTATCTCAGTCGTCTACTTTACCCTGGCCTCTTTTTGTTTTCCTTTTTTAACTCCTTCAATGTTCCTTTCTATATCAATATTGACTATTCCTTGTTGTATCATTGTCTATGTTTCAATTATGATTCATAAAGTTACATTAGTGTACAGTAGTAAAAATGGATAAAAGTCAACTCAATGTTGCATATGCATGATTTATATGTCATACTTTCTATTAGTGCTATATCAATATTATTATGCAATATAAATTATTAAGAATCATCTGCTAAAGTTCCAAGCTGTCAAAAAATAAATATATAGGTATCATCCACTTCATTAAAATAATATCCTTCACGTTAGAAAAGAATCCCAAGCTTCAATATTTTCACAAAATATTCAATGCCAAATTTAAAGACTCAACTACTGCTTAGTCAAGCTAAAAGCATTTATAATAAAATATTACAAACTGTATTTCTATTGTATTAAGGAGCATTTAACAGGAGGCTTCCTGTGTGCTGTTTTCTGTCTTGCATAAATCCTCTGTTCCTCATTAGCTCCTGAATGCAGGTGCGAGAGGAGCCAGAAAGCTGCTCCCAGGACTGAGGAATGCAGGCATTTCCTTCGTTAGCTTTTCCATACGGTGAAAAGTAGCTGTTTAGGACCCTCTTCCTTTCTGATATGGAAAGTGATTATTTACAACCCCCTTTCTTTGAGATGAATTCTAGCCTTATGTTTCTGTGGTAATTTGTAAGATTTTTCATCCTTATCTTTACTGAGAAAGTTACCTTGTAAGACAGTATATATACCCACACTATGTTGAATAAAACATCCTTGTTCCATCAGAGCTCGGGTCCCCGTGTCTTTCTTCATCTCTCTCTCTCTCTCTCTCTCTCTCTGTCTCTCCTTCAGGCTAGTTCTCTGGAGCGAAGAGGCCCTCTGGGTAAACCAGAGAATATCAGCCTCTTTCTTTCTTTCTTTTACTTTCTTATTGTCCTCTGTACCACCAGGTTCTGGTCCATTAAAGGGCCCCAACACTACTGCACCAGATTTTTTTATCCTAGTCTTTATTGATATGCTGTATACACAAATGCTGATACTTTTAGAAAGGATATTTTTACTAGTAACTTGAGAAATTAAAATATAGCTTTAATAATATCTAATTAGCATGTTAATTAAAATATTGATTCATTTACTTTTATAATCTAACAGGTATATTCTGTTCCCACGGAAACATAGTATCCATTATTACAGCAAAATATTTGGAATCTGTGCTACATAAAGCTTCAACTGCACTGGTTACAGTTCACCCTTGTCAATGAAGCAAAAACAAATGGAAAGAGTCTGGGTTTCTGGTTTACAATGAATGGACAGATTGTCTTGGATCCAATTCTACTATATGCCACACTCACTATTTCATTTTGTCAATAACAGAAATTGAATGAAACATATTTAAATGTTATCCTAGGTCAGTTAGAGTTGCTGAAATGTCCCAGTGGTTCAAGAAAATTATGAGACATAGAGACTGGAGATAAAAGTTAGATAGTTACCTTCTTTAGTGCTGTAGTTTTAAATTCACATATTGAAAAAAAAACAACCAGTCACTCATATATGACTTATTTCACCTCAGATATTTGAAAACCTGCTCGGTTTCACTTGTAAATGTCTGTGGAGATCATGTTCCAAACCTCATACTAGAGTCAGAAAAATATTACCCTGCATGTGGTTTTAAGGTTTTTGTGAAGAACAACATTATTAAGTTTGACAAGTGGACTGTAGGGTATGTAGTGAGCAGTAGCAGTAGCATGCTAAGGTGGTCTAAGTCCAAAAATAAGAGTAGCATGGCTGCAGTCTTTGGTGTACTTCGGCTGCCAGACAGATGCATACTTATTTGAAAAAATTAGTGCCTTCTCTTTTCCTTTCTTGGAAAGGTTTTGGTGCGAACATTTCCACCCAGTGACTATAAGCTTCTGTGGGTGGTTTTGCTTTCTTGAAATCAGAAAGCCATCTCTACAAGGGTACAAGATATAACTAATGGGATTCTGTTTGAAGTACTCTGTAGAAAAATGATTTGTAGATAACTGGATTTTGAAAAGCTATAGGAAAATATTTTTTTCAAAATATGTTCAACCTTTTAATTTTTACAGTAGATTATTTTCCAATAGTCAATTGCTCAGTAATCTGCCCATGAAATAATGTACTTCAAGGAAACAGTGTCTATGTTTTTGAATCATGCTTCCAGCTTATGATTCTCAATCTCATTTTAACACACAAAGAGCTTGGGCACTTTGAAGAAACAACTCATTCCAGGTCTTAAACAAGAAATACACAAGATGAAACTCGGACTTCTTATACTAAAAAACAAGCAACTTGTCAAAATCTAAGAGTCATATAAAAAGGACACAGGAAATAAATCAATTTGGTTAGTACTGATAAGAGATGGAGGATTTCAGCATGAAAAAGAATAACAAGTACTATTAATAGAAACACTGAAGGTACAAAAATCCATGAGCTCATAATGACACTTCAAAACATATCTCTCTATAGAAATAGATATAGACAGACACAGCTACAAAGAGAGACCAAGTGCTCAAATAGAATAAAAGAGAAAAAATAAAATTTCTGGTTGTCATTGGAGGTAGCTGGAACACCAACCCTTTAGATAAAAACTGGCAATTAAATAGAAAATTAAAATTCGGGGTGTTATGGAATGAATTTGTGTCCCCTCAAAATTCATAAAATGAAACTCTAAACCCTCATACCTTAGAATGTGACTATATTTAGAGACAAGGCTTTTAAAGAGGTAAAAACGATTAAATGAGGTCACTAGTGTGGGGTTTAAGCCAATATGACTAATGTTAATATAAGATGAGAAAGGGAAACCAGCAATGCCAGAGCACAGAGAAAAAGCCAGGTAAGGGCACAGTGAGAAGACTGCCATGTGCAAGCCAAGGAGACAGAGCTCAGGAGAAACCAAACCTGCTGACATCTAAGTTTTAGACTTGCAACTTTCAGAACTGTGACAAATAAATTTTTAAAAGTGTTTCTAACCACTCAGTAGGTGGTAATTTGTTATGGCCAGCCCAGCTAACCCAACTAACACATTAGGTAACTAAAAACCTCTAGTCATTAAGGGCAAGTTTGCCTTTACAGTATCATTCCTGATAACAAACTATAAAAGGAACTACAAAATAAGAAAATCACTACCATTTTTCAATCCCAGATGAAATAATGATTCAGGCAATGATCATCAATGGATACTAAAATCATGAAAAAAGTTGATGGGGAAATTTATAATAAAACAACCTGTCTGGGACCACCTTCATCCCTCAACCTGTCTCCATCACTAAAGTGGAACAAGCAGATATTACATGTACACTGATGTGATATGACATTAATTACACAGTATCAGCTTTGAAATATTTTTGTCAAAAAGATAAACCTAAATTGAATTATGTATTTGGCTTTCACTTCCAATTCTCAGAAAATACACCTATAGATGCAGGTACATATTTAGTAAGACCATGAGGAAGCAGACAAGGTTAGAATGTAAGGCATTCTGCCCACTAATTGTTTTGGTTTTTTAATTAGGTGACTAGAGATAAGGGAGATACGGGAGTGGGAGACTGGATTGTATATACAAGAGACACTTTGGATTCTAGGGGTAAAAAACATCAGTGAGAAACTGATGAAATTCAAATAAAGTGTATAGTTTAGTTAATAATACTGCACCAATACTAACTTCTTCCCTTGGATCATTGTACTATGGTTATACAGGATGGTAACATTAAAGGAAGGAGGGTAAAGGCTATTCTGCAACTTACTGTAATCTGCAATGTTCAAATAACTAAAATTATTTCAAATTTGAAAGTTAAAAAAAAAAAAGAAAGACTGACATACAACAAATGCAAAGTGCACAGTGTTTTTGCTTCCCAATTTGAACATGTAAACTACAAAGAGACATTTTTAAGACAACTTGTGTGTGTGTGTGTGTGTGTGTGTGTGTGTGTGTGTGTGTGTGTGCATTCACTCAGTCACGTCAGATTCTTTGCAACACCATGGACTGTAGCCCTCCAGACTCCTCTGTCCATGGGATTTCCCAGGAAGAATATTGGAGTGGGTTGCTATTTCCTACTCCAGGAGATCTTCTTGACAAATTGGGAAATTCAAAGATGAATTCAATCTTAGATATACTTAATTTTGTAGGTATGAGAATAGTATTACGAACATAGAAGACAAATTATTTTGAAAGAAACAAATACAGGTGTAATTAGAGATGAATGTCATGGTGCCAAGGATTTGACTTTAACATTCTACAGGAAGGGAAAAAAGGAAAATTCACACTGATGATTTTTCATTGATATGGGTTGAATCTGGGGATAAGTAAATGGAAGTTCATTATAACTTACTTTCCACATCTGTGTTAGTTTTTAAAAAGTTTATATTCTGTAACCTCTGCTTGGTCATGCAATAAGAACAGAGTTCTGGGCTCACTAAGCACTGACCCACATCATTCACTGGCTATACATATGCTATTGAATCCCACAACTACCTTATGAGCAGTGAAGGCTGCCTGGCAATCTCTGTGCCTACTATGAGCCTGCAGGAGAATCTCACGAGATATTAATAATAAAGAAAAGTTTTAGTAACTAAAGTGCAAGTGTTATGGGATTTTTATTACGCTAGCATGCTACCAACTTCCAAAAGACAGAATGTCAGATGCATCAGTCACGTTTGTTGGGTTGCCAAAACAAAATACATCAGATGGAGTGACTTAAACAACAGAAATTTATTTTCTAAAAATTAGTGAGGCTGGAAGTCCTAGATCAAGATAGCAGCCAATTCAAATCCTGGGGAGAGCTCTCTTTCCTGGCTTGCACACACTCACCTTCTTGATAAGACCTCACATAGCCTTTTCTCTGTACATGGGTGGGTGTGGAGGAAGAGAGAGAGAGAGAAATGTCTCTTTTTCTCTTCTTATGAAGCCACCAATCCTATTGGATTAGGGTCCAACTCTCATGACCTCATTTAACCTTAATTACCTTGTAAAGATCCTATAATCACGATGGGGTGATCACTCACCTAGAGCCAAACATCCTGGAATGTGAAGTCAAGTGGGCCTTGAAAAGCATCACTACGAACAAAGCTAGTGGAGGTGATGGAATTCCAGTTGAGCTATTTCAAATCCTCAAAGGTGATGCTGTGAAAGTGCTGCACTCAATATGCCAGCAAATCTGGAAAACTCAGCAGTGGCCACAGGACTGGAAGAGGTCAGTCTTCGTTCCAATCCCAAAGAAAGGCAATGCCAAAGAATGCTCAAACTACCGCATAATTGCACTCATCTCACATGCTAGTAAAGTAATGCTCAAAATTCTCCAAGCCAGGCTTCAGCAATACGAGAACCGTGAACATCCAGATGTTCAAGCTGGTTTTAGAAAAGGCAGAGGAACCAGAGATCAAATTGCCAATATCCGCTGGATCATCGAAAAAGCAAGAGAGTTCCAGAAAAACATCAATTTCTGCTTTATTGACTATGCCAAAGCCTTTGACTGTGTGGATCACAATAAATTGTGGACAATTCTGAAAGAGATGGGAATACCAGACCATCTGACCTGTCTCTTGAGAAACCTGTATGCAGGTCAGGAAGCAACAGTTAGAACTGGACATGGAACAACAGACTGGTTCCAAATAGGAAAAGGAGTCCATCAAGGCTGTATATTGTCACCCTGCTTATTTAACTTATATGCAGAGTACATCATGAGAAACGCTGGGCTGGAAGAAACACAAGCTGGAATCAAGATTGCTGGGAGAAATATCAATAACCTCAGATATGCAGATGACACCACCCTTATGGCAGAAAGTGAAGAAGAACTAAAGAGCCTCTTGATGAAAGTGAAAGAGGAGAGTGAAAAAGTTGGCTTAAAGCTCAACGTTCAGAAAACTAAGATCATGGCATCTGGTCCCATCACTTCATGGGAAATAGATGGGGAAACAGTGGAAACAGTGTCAGACTTTATTTTTTTGGGCTCCAAGATCACTGCTGATGGTGATTGCAGCCATGAAATTAAAAGACACTTACTCCTTGGAAAGAAGGTTATGGCCAACCTAGATAGCATATTTAAAAGCAGAGACATTACTTTGCCAACAAAAGTCCGTCTAGTCAAGGCTATGGTTTTTCCAGTGGTCATGTATGGATGTGAGAGTTGGACGGTGAAGAAAGCTGAGCGCCGAAGAACTGATGCTTTTGAACTGTGGTGTTGGAGAAGACTCTTGAGAGTCCCTTGGACTGCAAGGAGATCCAATCAATCCATCCTAAAAGAGATCAAGCCTGGGTGTTCATTGGAAGGTCTGATGTTGAAGCTGAAACTCCAATACTTTGGGCACCTCATGCGAAGGGTTGACTCATTGGAAAAGACCCTAATGCTGGGTAGGATTGGGGGCAGGAGGAGAAGGGGACGACAGAGGATGAGATGGTTGGATGGCATCACCGACTCGATGGACGTGGGTTTGGGTAGACTCCGAGAGTTGGTGATGGACAGAGAGGCCTGGCGTGCTGCAATTCATGGGGTCGCAAAGAGTCGGACACGACTGAGCGACTGAACTGAACTGGAAGATCCTATCTCCAAATGTAGTCACTTTGGGGTTTAGGGCTTCAACAAGTGAACTTAGAGGATTAAAATTTGGTCCATGGGGCTTCCCAGGTGGCTAAGTGATACAGAATCTGCCTGCCAATGCAGGAGGTACAGGAGACGTGGGTTCAATCCTTGGGATGGGAACATCCCCTGGAAGAGGAAATGGCAACCCACTCCAGTATTCTTGCCTGAAAAATCCCATGGACAGAGGAGCCTGGTGAGCTACAGCCCAAGGGGTCACAAAGAGTTGGATATGACTGAGCAACTGAGCAATCCAGTCCACAGCACGTATCGATGGAATATTTGTTCTGACTCTCCCACCACCGCCAAGGGTGAGGGGACAAACATTTCTGAATGACAAAGTGTGGCTCAGTGTTTTAATATAGGAACATGAAGGGAGAAACAATTATATAAAAATGATTATCTCAGTCTCCAACAGACATATTAAATAAGAGAATTTCTTAGTTGATGAATAAATATGACTGGTTAACTAAGTTTTATTTTTTGTGAGTTTTCTTATTGCCCATTCTCTGAATCCCAATAGGATAAATGTAAAACTTATTTGAGATGCGGATTGTATATAAAGTACAGAAACAACCAGACAGTAAAACAAAGGTTAAAAAAATAAGACAATAGCATGAAATTAAAGCGGGGAGATTAGCAATTAAAAAGCACTTCCCAATAAGGAAATCTATTAGAGCAGGGAAAGTTCTCCTGGGGGAAGTATTGAAGTCTTATGAACCAAGTCATTTCAAACAGATTAGCCAAAATCATCAAAAATGGCATTAAGAGAACAGTCCCTCAGGAGGAAGATAGGGGTGGGAGGTTGATTAGATAATGTAACAGAACTGTCTCATCTTTAAATGTCCATGATTCTAAAATTCTGTAAGATTTTTAGACAGCTTGATCACCCTGTAGAGACTTTAATTTCATTTTTTATGACACATTTAATAGGTGAACAGCAGTGATCATGCAAGCTTGGCCTGGCTTGCTCTCTGGGGCTTGGGTTACTGGCACGGCACTAACTATAGCTCTAATGTAAACCTCAATGAAACCAATAATTACTAAGTAATCCCTGTGCAGAATTTCCATCAGACATCTAAGGCTCATATCAGCACTGCTAATGTAGAATTATTGAAATTTAAATCAGAAGTGTTTATCCAACACTGTGATGAGATAAAGTGATTTGAGACTGCTTATCATGATTAAAGCTGCAGATTGCAGGTTATTATTAGAATGAAAAAGGAATATGCAGTAAATGGGAAGAAAACCAAACATGAGTTCTTATTATCTGGGGGAAGAAAAAGATTGTATCTTGAATGCAATTAACGCACTAAAATGATTATAATAGGTGTTCTGTTGTTTTCTCACATTAGTCACTTTTGTATCTGAGGACATGCATAGATATGACACAATGCCTCAGGGCCAAATGACTTGTCAGGAGAACAAAAACAAAGTCCTGAGTTGTTTAAAATCTCTCACAAGGCTTTATCTTTAAGATATGAAACTATTATTAGTGACTAAAGTAAAGGTCAGTGAGAAATTGCAATAGGGATAAAAGAACTAACTCTGAACTACACTTTAAAACCATATATCAGAATACATCTACAGAATAATTATTCACATACATGAAAATGTCACTCCATGGAAGTTTTTTCAAAACTTCCGTAAACTGAAAGTTTAATGGTAGGTTATTTACAAAAACATTTGCTTATGTATTCATAATTTTCTATCATCTTATAACTCAAAGTTATAAAGAATACTGTCAATCAGTACATACCCATTTACATTTATTAAATAACAGATATAATTTTTTATAGTTAATTTTTAGTGCTTTTATGTTTGCAACCAATCACACATATGAATGATAGTTGTGGATGTGGTTTTTTTCCCCAACTCTAATCTGATCTCCTTTGGCTTAGGAATCTCATTTATCCAAACACCACATTGTATGAGATAGATAGATGATAGATAGGTAAATAGATAGAGGTATAGACATATATACATATGTTTGTATATATCTATATTTGTATCTATATATACATAAGATAGCAAGCTCTAAAATGCAACACAGATGAAGGGAAAAGTAAAAAACAAGTCAAAACCAAAAACAACTATTATTTTTTCTTTTGAGTCAGTAATAATCATACTGTAGTGTGAAAACTATTTTCTAAAATGTACAACTTTTAAAAAAATTCTGATCAAGTCCCAACAATCAATATTCCCTTTTGCATAGTATGATGTACAGCAATTTTTACTCACTTAGTGTAGCTTTTATACAGAATTTTTTTGTTTGATTACATTAAATAATTTATTCCTTTGCATTAAAAATATTCTGAATTTCTTATTAAAATATTTTTATTATTAAATATCAATTCTTAATTATTTTAATTATAAATAATCTTGAGAAAGTACTATATACCAGGCAAAAGAACATCCTCATGAAATATATATTCTAAGGGAAAGAGACACAAAAGATAGACAACTGAATGACATCATGCTAGAAAATGATAAGCTCTTTGAGGAATAATAGTGAAAGTGAAAGTCACTCAGCAGTGTCCAACTCTTTACGACCCCATGGACTATACAGTCCATGGAATTCTTCAGGCGTCTTCACCCGTCTAATATTGATTTCTCTCATTGAGGGTGATGACATTCAAATTTTCTTCTATATAATATTCAGTCAATAGGCATTTATCTAAGGAATAAATAAATCCCACTCAGTGATTTCTGTCATGCTCTACCCATGGAGTGGGTAGCCTTTCCCTTCTCTAGGGGATCATCCCAACCCAGGGATCAAACCCAAGTCTCCTGCATTGCAGGCAGATTCTTTACCAGCTGAGCCACAAGGGAAGGAATAATAAAGCAGTGTGATTGATGGAGCAGGCATCCATATGTTACATGTCAAGAAATAACTCCCTGATGGGCAGATATGTAAATAAAGCAAGCAAAGGAAACCATGAAAACATCTGGCAGAACCAGTGTTCATCAAAAGGACCATGAATACAAAGGTCCTGGGGTGGGTGTAAGGATGGCAAGTATAAACAACAGTAGTTGTGGGGGTGGGGGGGTCCACCATGACTGCAGGGCAAAGTGCGAGACAATGAATATTAAGAATGGAGTCAGGGAGACTGCTCGTGTGAACCTCATAGATTGGAGGAAGGCTACAAGGAAGACAGGAAGGGGATCTGTACCCAGTCAAATCCCAGGAGGGCGTCATATACACCTATGCTTAAGTATATAAGGTCAAAACTGGGTTGACTCACACATTTTCCATCTAGTCAACATTGATTCTTTCTGGTGAACAAGGGCATGTGTAATAAATATAATTAAATTACAGAGAAGGACACTGTTGCAAGCCAACTCTATGATCAATGTTAATGTCTAAGGCAGTTTTAGTAAACAAAAAGAGGTAAAGAATTGAATAAAATCCACAGAATCTATTTGCTATTACTTATAATTAATATAGTTCCTTGGAACCAAATTAGCTGTTGATACTTGTTAAATTCCTGAGGATTCTCTACAACAGAATCAATAACCATACATGTTCACCTCTTTAGGACTGAGTTAAATTCAAAACATATATTTAAGAAGCTAAGGAGGACCTTTTCCTTAAGCAGAAAGAAAACAAGGATACAGAAGAATAATTATATAGAAACATGGCTTCCCAGGTGGCACAGTGGTAAAGAATCTGCCTGCCGATGCAGGAGATGCAAGAGATGAGGGTTCAATCTCTGGGTTGGGAAGATCTCCTGGGATAGCAAATGGCAACCCACTCCAGTATTCTTGCCTGGAAAATTACATGGACAGAGAAGCCTAGTGGGCTGAAAATCCATGGGGTCGCAAAGAGTTGAATACGACTGAGCACACACACAGACATGACTCTAAAGGAAATATTTATACTGAATAAAAGTCAAACAAATTAGGCAACTCTGTTTTCCTATCTAACTACTGGGGCTACAGCAGCTATTCCTGCACATTCAACATGCCATAAATATACCAGCCTTGTCTCTGTGGAAGTCACAGTGCCTGCTTTTAACTGTCTTACCTATTTATGGCTGTGATCTTTTCCAGAATTGCTATCTGGCTCTAAAAGTATTTTGTTAAATTGTCTGGTTTACAATAAATCCTTTTGTTATGACTGTATTCCTAGGATTTAACAAAGATCTTAAAATGTTCCTAGGTGGTCACCTTTCACAATAATGCACATAACATTACTGATTATGTATTTTTCATCCAAAGGCCCTGTAAGGCATTTCTACTGAGATTAAATTATAAAAGAAAAAGACCAAAAAGTGAGCAAAAATCATTTTATTAGCTTACTATATTGTGATCTCCTCCTTTAAAATACTTCATTTTTATATACAATTTCACCATGACTTATACTATTATTGTGTGTGTGTGTGTTAAGTCACTTGTCATGTCCAACTCTGTGCAACGCTATGGACTTTAGTTTGCCAGGCTCTTCTGTCCATGGGATTCTCTAGGCAAGAATACTGGAGTGGATTACCATTCCCTCCTCCAGGCAGTCTTCCTGAGCCAGGAATCGAACCTGCATCTCTGGTGTCTCTTTCATTGGCATGCATGTTATTTACCATTAGCACCACCTGGGAAGCCATACTATTGCTATACATATACATTATATTAAGAATGATATATTTGAAAAGTTTGCTAATAATACATAAAATGATATTTGTCCCCTAGGAATGGAGATATGTCATCAATGCCAAAAGTTACTTAAGTACTGATAACCAAGAGAAATCACCAAAATTAGTTTAAAAAGAAAAGTTATCTCTTTTAAAAAGAAAAGTTACCACTTTTTAAAAAAATGTGTGTATCAGGTACTAATCTTGGCAGAAATTCTCTCTAGGAGAGAATGTGTTTAGATTGGAATTGGTGACACCATTTAGAGAGAAAAGTAGTAAGTGTGGTGGTGGTGCTGCTGCTGCTCAGTCGCTTCAGTCGTGTCCGACTCTGTGCGACCCCATAGACGGCAGCCCACCAGGCTCCCCCATCCCTGGGACTCTCCAGGCAAGAATACTGGAGTGGGTTGCCATTTCCTTCTCCAGTGCATGAAAGTGAAAAGTGAAAGTGAAGTTGCTCAGTCGTGTCCGACTTTTAGCGACCCCATGGACTGTAGCCTACCAGGCTCCTCCATGCATGGGATTCTCCAGGCAAGAGTACTGGAGTGGGTTGCCAGTGCCTTCTCCGAGTAAGTGTGCAGTGAGTGGCAACTCTGTAGACACCACAACAAGTTGATTAATATATGCATTTTTATAGCCATGAGTTTTGACAATTTATCTGGGGCATGTAAACCCAATTTTTGAAACACATTATTACATGGACAATGCATTTATCTCTGATGCAGTAGGGTATAATGTATAGTTTTTCATAGGTGAGGAAAGTGCCAGTTGACACCATTAGAGTTTGTAACTCAAAATCTCCCCAATTCCTAACATTTTGTTCTTAGGGCAAAAAGGTTGAATTGATAAGAGCAGTAACAATTTTTTCATATTTCAGTTTCTATAGTGAAATCTGTTTCAACTTACTGGATGATGCCAACATTTAACATATTTTATTTCATATTTTGCCAAGATAGTCATAAAACTGACCCCAAATAATAAATGTACCTTGAACACTGGCATATCATCATATCTATCTAAGGCTATGCTCTTATCAGAAGTCACTGAAGTAGGCAAAACCAGGTAAGGAAAAGGGAAAACTGGAGTTAAATTTGGATCCTAATAGAAGAAAACTCTGTCAAATAGAATGTGGACTCAGCCAATGGAAACACAATCTAATTTGTGATTCAGAAAAAAAAGTAGAGTAGATCTCAGAAGACATGGATATCCTGCTCTCCAAGAAGAGACTTCATGGACGGTAGGTTCCTATCTAGTAATCTTCAAGTAGAGGCTGGAGGTTTGCACTTGGACAAGACTGCTGTGCCAGGTAGAAAGAAAGTGGGGCACGGCTGCAAGCTGGTTACTAATGAAGGCACATAGGCTAGGAATAAAACAAAACACACGGGACAGCAGCCCCTGCTGACACTAAATATATGAAAAAAAAAAAACCTCTTTAGCCATTCAAAATAATGCTTAGGGTATATTTCAGATACTTACTCTCTATATATCCTGGGTTAATAAGTTAACTTCAATTCCTTACTAACATCAATTCCCGCATCTGAAAAAACAGAAATGACAATAATAATAATACCTAGCTTGTCTGTATTGCTGGGATTAACAAAGACACTGAATGAAAAGCATGTAAGAGACACATAGAAAGTGCTCAATAAATTTTAGTTTTGATTATATTAATATCCATAATATCTGTAAAATGAAGCTTTTATTGCCCTTTTTCCAGCTTCACTCACTGACTATGTCATATGTCAGGCAATCTGATTGCCATATGACATAGCAAAATAATCTGTAGACAAACTATTTTAATATCTCTTGATCTGGTTATGGGAGAACCAAATTAATCAAAACAAACTTTTGTAGAGCCCAAATCAACTGCCAGTATTGTACTATGCCTGTAAGAATGAGAAAACAGATCTGTCAATGCTTAAAAACAAAAGATTCTTTAGTCTGAAAAAAAGGAGGTACCATGGAGACAGAATCACTGACTTACCATGAAATCAATATTCTACAAAAAAATGTGAAACAACTTTAGAAAGTTTCTAATTTCTAACAGAATTCAAAAGATTCTGTGGCTTTCACAACAGAATGGTTATAATACATTAGGAAAACTTAGAATGAATTTTTTTAAACACTTATTTAAAATTAAAAAAAATATATATATAGCTGGTTCACTCTGTTGTATAGCAGAAACTATAAAACACTGTAAAGCAATTATACCCCAATAATAAAATTAAAAAATTTTTTAAAACCATACATATATACATTTAAATACACATATGTGTATATATATGTATATTAACTTTTGTCCTTACACTTCTTTTTCAGTTAACAATTAGGACAAGTTCAGTATGCCCCACACTATGACAAGGCAGTTTGTCAAAATTTTCTTGATTATATAAGTGCCTGTTTGCTTGTACTGAGCTTTTGATCACCATTGCATTAAGAGATCAATTTGAGTAAAGTTTCACCCGTCTAATATTGATTTCTCTCATTGAGGGTGATGACATTCAAATTTTCTTCTATATAATATTCAGTCAATAGGCATTTATCTAAGGAATAAATAAATCCCACTCAGTGATTTTTGTCATGCTCTTAGAATATGTTCTAGAATTTTAAGTTGATTCAAGCTATTTTTGGTAAATTAAATCTTTTTCCTCTTACAAAATTTTCCATTTAATTGTCACTAGTAAGAAAGGCTGCAGAGTGAGACTTCCTTTGCCCAACAATTGACACCTAGGGAACAACTTAAAATCCAAGAAAGTTTTTAGTAGTTTTAAAATTTTTATTTTAAAGAGAACTTCAAGCAACAGGGACCACACCTTCCTTCCAGGCTTATTAAGTGTGGCAGCCACTATGCATGCTCCATCAGTTATGTTCAACTCTTTTGTGACCTGCATGGACTGTAGTCCACCAGGCTCCTCAGTCCATGGGATTTTCCAGGCAAGAACACTGGAGTGGGTTTCCATTTCCTCCTCGAGGGGATCTTCCTAATCAAGGGATTGAACCCATGCCTCTTACATCTCCTGTACTGGCTGGTGGATTCTTTACCACTGTGCCACCTGGGAATTGGATGAAATTCCACCAGTCTTTGTAGCACACCTGCAATTCTCCTTCTCATATCCTTTTTCACTAAGACAGCTCAAAGCACACTGAAAATTGCTTCTTTCCTGGACATACTGAAATGGGAGCATGGAGCAACTCATGGCAGTGGGACAAGAACGGACAAGACGTGGTGGAGCAAGGGCTCATGGTTAGTTGATGGAGGCCAAAGGGAGACAAAGCTGCTGCTCTCCAAGGAAGGGATGGAGGGGCTTGAAACAAACTTGAAAACTGTTCCCAAACATTCTTGTATTTCTTGAGGAACTTCTTCATTAGCAGAGGCTCCCAAAGAATAAAAGCATAGGAAATCACTTTAGAGGCATTACCCTCTCCTCCCTATAACATTTCATAAAACCTGTCTTATTTTTCAGATTCATTTTTATATTTTCTTGTTTTATTTTATTTTTAAATAGAATTATAGTCATTTTATAATGTTATAGTAGGGATCTAAATAAAAACTCCTGTACAGCAAAGGAAACTGTAAGCAAAATAAAAAGCTTATAGAATGGGAGAAAATATTTGCAAATGATGCAACTGGTAACAAGCGATTAATCTCCAAAATATAGTAACAGCTCATACAGCTCCATAAAAAAATTAAAAAATGGACAGAAGACCTAATAGACATTTCTCCAAAGACATATAGATGACCACAAGGCACATGGAAAGATGCTCAGTATCACTAATTATGAGAGAAATGCAAATCAAAATAACAGTGAAGTATCACCTCACACTGGTCAAAAGGCCATCATTAAAAAAATCTACAAACAATAAATGCTGGAGGGGCTGTGAAGCAAAGTGAATCCTCTTACACTGTTGGTAGGTATGCGATTTGTTACAATCACTATGGAGAACAATATGGAGGCTCCTTAAAAAACTAAATAGAACTACCATATGACCCAGCAATCCATTCCTGAGCATATATCCAGAGAAAACCACAATTCAAAAAGGTACATGTGCCCAGTGTTCACTGGAGCACTATTTACAATAGCCAAGACTAGGAAGCAACTGAAATGTTAATCAATAGATGAATGGATAAAGATGTAGCACATATATACAACGGAATATTAATCATAAAAGAGAATGAAATAGTGCCATTTGCAGAGATATGGACGGAACTAGAGACTGTCATACAGAGAAAAGTAAGTCAGAAAAGAGAAAAACAAGTATCATATAATACCACTTTTATGTGGAATCTAGAAAAATGACACAGATGAACTTATTTCCAAAGCAGAAATAGAGACACAGAGGTAGAGAACAAATGTAGGGACACCAAGGTGGGAAAAAAAGTAGTGGGGAGGGGTCGAATGAATAGGGAAATTGGGATGGACATATATACACCACTATGTATAAAATAGACAACTAATAGCAACCCAGGCTTCCCTGGTAGCTCAGCTGGTAAAGAATCCACCTGCAATGTGGGAGACCTGGGTTTAATCCCTGGGTTGGGAAGATCCCCTGGAGAAGGGAGCGGCTATCCATTCTAGTACTCTGGCCTGGAGAATTCACAGAGTCGGACACGACTGAGCGACTTTCACTTTCACTTTCACTGGCAACCTACCGTATAGTACAGGGAACTCTACTAAGTGCTCCGTGGTGACCTAAATGGGAAGAAAATCCATAAAAAAGGGGATATGTGTATAACTGATTCACACTGCTGTACGGCAGAAACTAATATAACATTGTAAAGCAACTATATTCCAATACAAATTATTTTTACAAAATAAATAAAAAGAAAAAAAGGTCCACAGCTTGTCATTTAACACCTCCCTGGTCTACCTCTCTTTTGACCATGCCTTTCAGAAGATCTGGGTATCCCCAAAAGACTCTTCCCTGGTGGCTCAGTGGTAAAGAATCCTCCTGCCAATACAAGAGATGTCGGTACAATCCCTGGGTCGAAAAATCCCCTAGAAAAGGAAATGGCGCCCCATACCAGTATTCTTGCCTGGAAAATCTCATGGACAGGAGAGCCTGGTGAGCTTCAGTCCATTTGGTCACAAAGGGTCGGACATGATTTAGGGACTAAATAACAACAAAAAGGCACTTAATTCTTCCAGCATGGCCTTTCCCACTCACATCCCTCACCTGAACCCAGGTGTCAATCAGACTACAGCTGGGTTTAAGTGAGTTTTTAACACTTAACTTAAGAGTACTGCTTGGAACATAGTAAGTATACAGCCAATGTAATAAATACATAAAGATGGAAAAAATGTTACCAAGGCTTTATCCCACACTGAAAAACATCTAATCATTCTATTTCCACCCTGGGCAAGAAAATTCAAGAGACATACACTCTAAATTTTTAGAATAGTGAATGAACCACCTATAAGCAGCGGGAAATAAAATACTGATAAAATTTTATTAAAGGGTGAGACCAAAACCCTTTCTAGGAAAGTAAGTTTAATATATTTATCTATTATAGTTTCTTTTTACTGATCTAATAAATAGCTTAGTCACAAATGAGCTCAAATAAATATTTAAATTACATTTTCATCTAGTTAATTTTGGCTTGATTTTTATTTTTTAATTCATGGGAACTTTATATTTTTGAATACCTTTCAAATAGTAAACCTACTATTATAGTATCATTCAATAATTTTTTAAAAATAAAACAGTTTGAAATGCCAAGTTTAAGATATGCTGAATCTATTTCTGGGTCCTTTGTTCTGATTAACTTTTCCGTATATTCTTACACTCAGTTCAGTTCAGTTCAGTTGCTCAGTCGTGTCTGACTCTTTGCAACCCCATGGACTGCAGCATGCCAGGCTTCCCTGAATTCTTATGCTAGTATTATTTTAAGTACATAATCTCTTAATTTCACAAACTGCTTTTACTGGGCCGCATTTTAGCCTATCTAGTAGGCTCCCCTGGTGATCCTATGGTAAAGAATCTGCCTTCAATGCAGGAGACCTGGGTTCAATCCCTGGGTTGGGAAGATCCCCTGGAGGAGGACATGGCAACCCACTCCAGTATTCTTGCCTGGAAAATTCCCATGGACAGAGAAGCCTGGTGGGCTACAGTCCATGGGGTCACAAAGAATCAGACATGACTGAGCGACTAAGCACACAGTAGGACATGCTTTTAAATATGCCCTTGTCTTACCTGTTTCTCTTACTCCTTGACCCTTAATGTAGAGAGTCTCAATTACCTTTAAAATCATATTTATATACATTACTATGTATAAAATAAATAACTAATGAGAACCTACTGTATAGCACAGGGAACTCTACTCAGTGCTCTGGGTGACCTAAATGGGAAGGAAATCTAAAAAAGACAAGATATATGCATACATATAACTGATTCACATTACTATACAGCAGAAATTAACACAACATTGTAAAGTGACTATCCTCCAGTAAAGATTAAAAAAGAAAAATTAGTGTCCTGCACATATAAATGTGGCACTAAATTTTGAAAAAATTATAATACAGAAAAGTAAAATAAATTTTATACATTATATACATGCACATGTACATATATATAGATCTATTTTTCAATGATGTGGAATTTCATATTCATTATGTGAAATAGCTAATGATATCTCTTTATAAGAATTCATACAAAGGTATAAGAACTTGTAAAAACTAAGTATGTAATGCCAGTTCCTTGAGTATCAGGCAAAAATAAAGTATCATTTTATTCTAGGAAATATGTTTAATATTGCTCTATATTACTACATAGTCAAGAAGGTTTTGGGTTTCAGTTTAAAGTTGTATTAAAAAAAAAAAAAAAAAACACAAAACTGACCCCACTGCTTCTGATGGAAATATGGTGAATAAAGAAAAATCCCAAGCCAAGACTTTCTGTGGTAGATGTTACTGAAACAAAAACCTGACAATTCTACCCATCCAATGCTACTTATTTTCAGCCTTGTATGAGTGTTTCTGATAATTGCTTGTGTAGACAATTCACTTTGCCTCTCAATTTGTTAATTAACTTGACTTTCCAATGTAATTAGCTTACTCTCTAGCACTGTTTAGGTGATATCGTTCACTCTTCTTCCCAGTTTTCTGATTATTGAAACAACATTCTCATCTCTCAGAGATAATATGGAAACCCCTCTAACCCCTTATTTGACTGTGGAGACCAGGAAAAAGAACTGGGTGATTTTTCAGGAGTTGCAGGTTTTCTTCCTACTGCCTCTTTCTGCTATGTTGTCAATGCCCATCCTGAAGAGAGTTCCTGCAATGCTTGGGGTTGCTCATAACTAGTGAAATAAGTTGATGGGAAACTATGCTGCTGCTGCTGCTGCTAAGTCGCTTCAGTCGTGTCCGACTCTGTGTGACCCCATAGACGGCAGCCCACCAGGCTCCCCCGTACCTGGGATTCTCCAGGCAAGAATACTGGAGTGGGTTGCCATTTCCTTCTCCAGTGCATGAAAGGGAAAAGTGAAAGTGAAGTCGCTCAGTCATGTCTGACTCAGCGACCCCATGGGCTGCAGCCTTCCAGGCTCCTCCATCCACGGGATTTTCCAGGCAAGAGTACTGGAGTGGGGCGCCATTGCCTTCTCCGGATGGGAAATTATGAAACAACTGCTATTCCAATCTGCTCAGCCCAACAACAGTCACATCACTGTGACCTAGGAAACTAAACAGTGTTGTGTTTTCGGCTTTCCATGCCATTTACCCATTTCAGTCACTTCAGTTCAGTTCAGTCGCTTAGTCGTGTCCGACTCTTTGTGACCCCATGGACTGCAGCACTCCAGACCTCACTGTCCATCACCAACTCCTGGAGCTTACCCAAACACATCTCCACATGTCCAAGAAATTTCATTACTCTCATTTTGTTTCCCTGTCTTTGGATACATAAAATCTTATATACCCTTTCAAAATCAAGAACTTTCACTCTATATTACTAGAGAGATATATACAGGGGAAAAATATTTATAGAGTTTTTCAAACAAAAGTCAGTGGAAAGTAGGATTTACTTAACCAATCAGTTCAGTTCAGTCGCTCAGTTGTGTCTGACTCTTTGTGATCCCATGGACTGTGGCACGCCAGGCTTCCCTGTCCATCACCTTCTCCCGGAGCTTACTCAGACTCATGTCCATCGAGTTGGTGATGCCATCCAACCATCTCATTCTTTGTCGTCCCCTTCTCCTCCTGCCTTCAATCTTGCCTAGCATCAGGATCTTTTCCAGTGAGTCAGTTCTTCACATCAGGTGGCCAAAGTACTGGAGTTTCAGCTTCAACATCAGCCTTTCCAATGAACAACCAGGACTGATCTCCTTTAGGATTGACTGGATGTATCTCCTTGCAGTCCAAGGGATTCTCAAGACTCTTCTCCAACACCACAGTTCAAAAGCATTAATTCTTTGGTGCTTAGCTTTCTTCTCACATCCATACATGACTACTGGAAAAACCATAGCCTTGACTAGATGGACCTTGTTGGCAAAGTAATGTTTCTGCTTTTTAATATGCTGTCTAGGTTGGTTATAACTTTCCTGCCAAAGAGTAAGAGTCTTTTAATTTCATGGCTGCAGTCACCACGTGCAGTGATTTTGGAGCCCAAAAAAATAAAGTCTGACATTGTTTCCACTGTTTCCCCATCTATTTGCCATGAAGTGATGTGACTGGATACCATGATATTAGTTTTCTGAATGTTGAGTTTTAAGTCAACTTTTTCACTCTCCTCTTTCACCTTCATCAGGAGGCTCTTTAGTTCTTCTTCACTTTCTGCCATAAGGGTGGTATCATCTGCTAATTTGAGGTTATTGATATTTCTCCAGGCAATCTTGATTCCAGCTTCTGCATCATCCAGCCCAGCATTTCTCATAACATACTCTGCATATAACTTAAACAAGCAGGGTAACAATATACAGCTTTGATGCACTCCTTTTCCTATTTGGAACCAGTCTGTTGTTCCATGTCCATTTCTAACTGTTGCATCTTGATCTGCATACAGATTTCTCAGGAGGCAGGTCAGGTGGTCTGGTATTTCCATCTCTTTCAGAATTTTCCACAGTTTACTGTGATCCACATAGTCAAATGCTTTGGTATAGTCAATAAAGCAGAAATAGATTCTTTCCTGGAAATCTCTTGCTTTTTTTGATGATCCAATGGATATTGGCAATTTGATCTCTGGTTCCTCTGCCTTTTTTAAAACCAACTTGAAGATCTGGATGTTCATGGTTCATGTATGCTTGAAGCCTGACTTGTAGAATTTTGAGCATTACTTTGCTAGCATGTGAATTGAGTGCAATTGTGCGGTAGTTTGAACATTCTTTGGCATTGCCTTTCTTAGGGATTGGAATGAACACTGACCTTTTCCAGTCCTGTGGCCACTGCTGAGTTTTCCAAATTTGCTAGCATATTGAGTGCAGCACTTTCACAGCATCATCTTTTAGGATTTGAAGAAGCTCAACTGGAATTCCATGACCTCCACGAGCTTGGTTTGTAGTGATGCTTCCTTATGCCCACTAGACTTCACATTCGAGGATGTCTGGCTCTAGGTGAGTGATCACACGTTTGTGATTATATGGGTCATGAACATCTTTTTTGTACAGTTTTTCTGTGTATTCTTGCCACCTCTTCTTAATATCTTCTGCTTCTGTTAGGTCCCTACCATGTCTGTCCTTTATTGAGCCCATCTTTGCATGAAATGTTCCCTTGGTATCTCTAGTTTTCTTGAAGAGATCTCTAGTCTTTCCCATTCTATTGTTTTCCTCTATTTCTTTGCTGATCACTTATCACTGAGGAAGCTTTTCTTATTTCTCCTTGCTATTCCTTGGAACTCTGCATTCAAATGGGTATATCTTTCCTTTTTTTCCTTTGCTTTTCTCTTTTCTTCTTTTCACTGTTATTTGTAAGGCCTCCTAAGACAGTCATTTTGCTTTTTTGCATTTCTTTTTCTTGGGGATGGTCTTGACCCTTGTTTCCTGTACAACGTCATGAACCTCCATCCATAGTTCATCAAGCACTCTATCAGATCTAGTCCCTTAAATCTATTTCTCACTTCCACTGTATAGTCATAAGGGACTTAACTTAGGTCTTACCTGAATGGTCTAGTGGTGTTCCCTACTTTCTTCAATTTAAGTCTAAATTTGGCAATAAGGAGTTCATGATCTGAGCCACAGTCTGCTCCTGGTCTTGTTTTTGCTAACTGTATAGAGCTTCTCCATCTTTGGCTGCAAAGAATATAATCAATCTGATTTTGGTGTTGACCATCTGGTGATGTCCATGTGTAGAGTCTTCTCTTGTGTTGTTGGAAGAGGGTGTTTGCTATGACCAGTGCGTTCTCTTGGCAAAACTCTATTAGCCTGTGCTCTACGTCATTCTGTACTCAAAGGCCAAATTTGCCTGTTACTCCAGGTGTTTCCTGATTTCCTACTTTTGCATTCGAGTCCCCTATAATGAAAAGGACATCTTTTTTGGGTGTTAGTTATAAAAGGTCTTGAAGTTCTTCATAGAACCATTCAACTTCAGCTTCTTTAGCATTACTGGTTGGGGCATAGACTTGGATTACCGTGATATTAAATGGTTTGCCTTGGAAACTAGCAGAGATCATTCTGTCGTTTTTGAGATTGCTCTAAGTACTGCATTTCGGACTCTTTTGTTGACTATGATGGCTACTCCATTTCTTCTAAAGGATTCTTGCCCCCAGTAGTAGATATAATGGTCCTTTGAGTTAAATTCACCCAATCCAGTCCATTTTAGTTCACTGATTCCTAAAATGCCAACATTCACTCTTGCCATCTCCTCTTTGACCACTTCCAATTTTCCTTGATTCATAGACCTAACATTCCAGGTTCCTATGCAATATCGCTCTTTACAGCATCGATTGCTTCCATCACCAGTCACATCCACAACTGGGTGTAGTTTTTGCTTTGGTTCTGTCTCTTCATTCTTTCTGGAGTTATTTCTCCACTGATCCAGTAACATATGGGGCACCTACCGACCTGGGGAGTTCATCTTTTAGTGCCCTATCTTTTTGCCTTTTCATACTGTTTACGGGGTTCTCAAGGCAATAATACTGAAATGGTTTGTCTTTCCCTTCTCCAGTGGACCACACTTTGTCAGAACTCTCCACCATGACCTGTCCGTCTTGGGTGGCCCTACACAGCATGGCTCACAGTTTCATTGCGTTAGACAAGGCTGTGGTCCATGTGATTAGATTGGTTAGTTTTCTATGATTGTGGTTTTCAGTCTGTGTTCCCTCTGCTGGAGAAGGTTAAGAGGCTTATGATGGGAGACACGGACTGAGGGGGAAACTGGGTCTTGTTCTGATGGGAGGGTCCACGCTCAGTAAGGAGACTTTATTTTTGGGGCTCCAAAATCACTGCAGATGGTGACTGCAGTCATGAAATTAAAAGACGCTTAGTCCTTGGAAGAAAAGTTATGACCAACCTAGACAGCATATTAAAAAGCAGAGACATTACTTTTCCAACAAAGGTCCATCTAGTCAAAGCTATGGTTTTTCCAATAGTCATGTATGGATGTGAGATTAGGATTATAAAGAAAGCTCAGTGCCAAAGAGTTGATGCTTTTAACTATGGTGCTGGAGAAGACTCTTGAGAGCCCCTTGGACTGCAAGGAGAGCCAACCAATCCATCCTAAAGGAAATCAGTCCTGAATATTTACTGGAAGAACTGATGTTGAAGCTGAAACTCCAATACTTTGGCCACCTGATGCAAAGAGCTGACTCATTTGTAAAGACCCTGATGCTGGGAAAGATTGAAGGTGGGAGGAAAAGGGGATGATGGAGGATGAGATGGTTGGATGGCATCACTGACTCAATGGACATGAGTTTGAGTAAACTCAGGGAGTTGGTGATGGACAGGGAGGCCCGGCATGCTGCAGTCCATGGGGTGGCAAAGAGTTGGGTGGACTGAGCGCCTGAACTGAACTGCTACTCAGTAAATCTTTAATCCAATTTTCTGTTGATGGGTGGAGCTGTGTTCCCTCCCTGCTATTTACTTGGGGCCAAAGCATGGTGGAGGTAATGAAGATAATGGTGACCTCCTTCAAAAGATACATGCATGGACTGCTACACTCAGTGCCCCAATCCTGCAGCAGTCCACCACCAACCCACGCCTCCACTGGAGACTCCTAGACACTCATAGACAAGTCTGAATCAGTCTCTTGTCGGTTCACTGCTCCTTTCTCCTGAGTCCTGGTGCACAGGTTCTGTTTGTGCCCTCCAAGAGTCTATTTCCCAGTCCTGTGTAAGTTCTGGCAGCCTCTATGGTGGGGTTAATGGCGACCTCCTCCAAGAGGGCTTATGCCACACCCAAATCTGCTGCACCCAAAGCCCCTGTCCCTGTAGCAGTCTACTGCTGACCCATACCTCCACAGGAGATGGTCAAACACTGTTCTGTCTCAGTCTCTGTGGGGTCCCTGGATCCTGGTGCATACAAGGTTTGTTTAAGCCCTCTTAGCATCTCTGGCGGGAATGGGGTTTGATTCTAAACGTGAATTCATCCCTCCTACCATCTTGCTGGTGCTTCTCCTTTGCCCTTGAATGTGGGGTATCTCCTCACAGCCGCTCCAGTGCCTACCATCTTACTGGGGTTTCTCTGACCTTGGACGTGGGGTATCTCCTTACTGCCAGTCCAGTGAAGCAGTCTTTATATTAAGTGTAAGCTTCCCATTTGAATTATGATCTTCGGTTCAGCTCTAAGAAGTACTAGTTTAAGCACTGCTTCTTCTGCTTCCTGATAAGAGCCACTGGTTAGGGCCAGCTCCTCTAGAACCGCTCGGCCGTTTGCAATGCACCTGCAGGTGATGTCACAGTTGCCGAGCTAACGAAGAAAAAGCTCCCACCACATCTAACTGCCCTCGACAGTCTCAGGGCGGTGACTGGGGTGGTTTTTACGCTCTGACAGTGGTGTAACTTTTGTCACAAAGGTTACGCAGCATTAAACCAACAGTCAGGGCAATTCATGCCTCTTCTCATCCTTAAATGTTGGTCTCGCTGAGAAGTGGAATGGTCTTTGAATAAAACTCTGAAAAAAGATTTATCTTTTTAATTGCACCTCCCTCACCTTTTTTCCAATCCAAATACCTTTGTAAAGGCAGTCTAATTACTAAATAAGGAAGTTTCCCCCAATAATTCTTTTCTTGGCCACCTCCTGGGTAGTGATTAGAACTACAGGGTTGAGGAGTTATACAGACCTCTTCTTTGAAACTTTAGGATTCCACCCTCTCATTCCTGCCCATGATGCAGTTTCTTTTTTACCCCCTAACAACAGCCTAAGGCCAGACTGGCAGGTAATTTCCAGGCAGGTGCGGGTGGGACATCCTGGTCAAAAGGTAGCTGATGAGATCCACATGATGCAAGGAAGGTATTAATGCATCTCAATAAATTTTATCAAAATGCCCTTATTCTTCTTGCATTGGACACTCTGGATGACAGGTCTGGATACATGAAGATGGTGATTAAAGAAAAGATGGATTTACAGTTAGTGGAACAGGATACACTGGTTTTGTCAGTGTACAGGGAGAGGAACAATGCCAGCATTGAGAGAGGAATCACCTTAGAATTCAGGATGTACAGAGCAGGGAGAGATATTAATGATCTCTCGTCTTTACAAAGCCACTCTGGAGTCTTCTTTACAAAAAAAAGAAAACATCTCGATACACTCTCTCAAAAGGTAGTAAGCTGCTTACATTTAAAAGATTCCTAGATCTGCCATTCCTCATTAAATGTTGATAACCTTGACTTGATCTCCAGTCTCTACAACTTTATAGAAGTCAGTAAGAAGTGTGGCCCCAGCTCCTGCAGCTCTCATGCAAAATGCCTTTCAGCACCTCTAAGTGTTTCCATTCCCATCTCTCTCACTCAGTTATTACACGTGATGGATGAGTGCCACCTGGCCAGTGGTGTAGTCAAGTATGATAGATCTGACTGATTTCCTTTAAGCAATCCTTCTAAAGACACGGGTTGAACTGGACTTGGGGAACATAAGATTTACTAGCTGGCCAGGAAGTCACATAGGAAGTATCTCTACTCTGTGTCCCCTGATTGATGTATATTACCCTTATATAGAAGAACCATCTCAATTAACACCTCCTTTCCAGGGGCACCATGTATGTCTCTGGGACTGCACTATTTCTGTGGAAGACAGACATTAATTTGTCTATAAATTGCTTTGATTTGATTTGTACCTCAGGAGTGGTCAAAAGAGCCCTTCATGTGTTTAAGGAAACACTACCAGTGAATCATGTAGTTCTCAGATAAATGTGGAGGTCTTTTGGGATTGGACAACCTTAGTTACTGATAAATGACTGACTCGTGGTATATGCAGTCATTGGGTGGTCATCCTTAAAATTGGAGCCATCCAATTAGAAAAAATGCTAACAAATATGTCCCTGACTTAGCTGAAGTTATCAGTGATACTGCTTTGAACATAGGAGGTATTTAGGTCAGTTTCAACTCACTGGCCAGGACTGTTATGGAAGACTGTCCTAAGTATCCTTCTTTCAGATCAAGATAGAACAGATGAAATCCCTAATATATCTCTCCACTTACAGTAATTCCTCTGAAAAAAAGAAAGGTTTAATGAAGAGACTTAAAGAGAAAGTTATGTGTCTTTCTAAAGTATATTCCCTGTTTTTTCAGGAATTTGTTCAGTAGGCTGAGTCTGGAGCCCTGAGGGTCATTGCTGAGGTCAATACTACAGGTTGTCTATAAGCTGCTGCTAGGAGTCCTGTTGATAGTGCCTTTAATTCAATGTTCTATAACACAAATTGAACTGATATAGGTTTACTCTCTTGATAAGAATAATCAGAGTGACCCACAGAGTAGGATAGTCATGTGACCACACAGTTAAGAATATGTGGGGTGAAGGTGTGGTTTGGGGGAGAGGCTGTCTACCAGGACTCTGAGCATCCCTACATATTCTTGCTGAGTGTTTCAGAAGCAGAGTTTATCCATCTCCTGATACTGAGCAGTTTTTCTAGTTAGTCACATAAGCAGCTAAGTAGGCCACGTCCACCAGAGTGGGACAACCAGGTAGCTGCCTGCTCTCTAGTGGAAGAAGATCTGCTTTTCTGCCATGTACTGTGATATTTACTGCTTGCTCCTAAAGTACTTAGGATTTGGTTCCTCAGCAGTGAAACAAACCCACTGCAGCATCTCTCTGGATCCACTGCATAGCCCTACTGGGACACAGAGGGTAAAGGAGACAGACAAATGTGCTGATGCTCATGCTGCTTTCTGTGCCATGTGTAATAAGGTCCTCTGTCTCCAACCAATGGGTCTTGTGCAAATACAGCTGATGTAGCTTGCAAATACAGTAAAATCAAATTTCAGAATCTTCACAGTTCTTGAGAGAAACGTTATTTTGATTGAGATATTCTACTTGAGCATCTCTTAATTATCTTCCAAAATATCTGAATATATCCTTACAATGTATAAAAGGCACGCTAGCTAGAAAGTAGCCGGACTAGAATTTGAATCAAAAATATGAATGCAGAACATGCTGTTAACTACTTTTCTATATTTCCTTGTACGATGATGCAGTTTAAAAACACTGGAACATTTTGCATTTTATTTACTAATCTTCCCATGTCTATATTATGTAATTCTGTTTATAACTTATTAAACATCAACTTTTTCAGTCTTATTTTCTAAATTGGTAATCACTTTAAATTTGACAGATGTCATCATTCTCTTTAATTTGAATATGATATATAAACTTTTTTAAAAAACAAACTATGTAACTGCAACATGTCCATGTTCTGTATCACATTCTATCATTTGAATAAAAGTTAAAAAAGGAGTTTGATTCAATATTAAAAATAATATGAGTTATACTATAGTCCTTTCATTGAAAAGTTCCAGAAATCTAGATGTCAAGAATTTATGAAGTAAAAATACAATCTTTTAGTTACTTTGTTACAATTTGCAATTCATAGGATATGGCCACTTTGAAATTATCCCTGTACTACCATTAACTAATTAATCCAAAGAGAAAAGGACAAATTTAAAATCATTTCAAAGTGCTATTAATATGTTTTCTGAAGAAGAAAAAGAAAAAAAAATTACTTACAGATACCTTGAGTACAAAATAAGCCAACTTCACAAGACTTCTATTTCATCCTCAATGTTCTCCAGATCCTTCTAGGCTTTCACTCCTATACAGCTACTGACACCATTTCAACAATAAAGCCACCCAGAATGCAAGTGCCACCTCCAGAACACAGGAGGAAATTATTTTGCCCCAGAGGTCCATTACTTCCTCTTGTCCCCTCGAGTCTGTTAGGACAGGGTTTGTGCAAAATACTGCACTTTCATACCTATTTTTAAAAGTCTTTTATCAGTTATCAAATCCACCTCTTTGGTACACATAACTATAGATTATGACTTTTCACATGCATGCATATTTCAACTGCTGAAGGGACTTCATAGAAAATCATTCATTTTTTTCTCAGGATTCCATTTGTTAGTCCTTTAAAGTACACAGAACCCCCCTTTGGAATTTTATATACCTCAATCTACCCATTTACTATCTTTGTCTATATTTGCTTTTTGTCATCTTCAAAAAAAAGTATTTCTTATCTTCATGTTTTGAAATCTGATTTGGAAATGAACTTCAGGAAGAAAATCCACTTGCAACTTGAGAACTGCCTAGAAATTTATATTAAAATATAGGAAAACTCAAATGATGTAATAATGGAAAATTGATCATGTGTAATTATTTTATATTATAACTTATTTATGTTTTAATATTAAATAGATGAGGAACATGTCAAATATTGGCAAGCATTCTTCCAGCTGGGAACACAGATTTGAGTGAAACTGATCCAGATCTGAACCTCAACACCACTGTTGGTAAGTATGTGCACACAGATGAACTCCTCAATTCCCTCTACTTAGAATTATTCATCAATAAAGTATAAATAAAATCGACTTCACAGAGTTGGATGCTACCATACTTGCATGGTACTTGGATTTACTCATCACAACGGAGTTTATTTATTGTTATCTCATGAGAAATTCAGCAGAAAATTTATCATGAGAATATGATGCAATATGATTTCTCCTTCACTCATATTTACTTGACCTGTTCTCTACATTACAACATTGTGAAATATCCACTAGACAATCTAGAAAGGCAGAATTTTTACAAATAAGGACAATGGAGGAAAATAAAGAAAATTCTGTGTGACTAGCAAGTAATGCACAAGACATCATATCAGAAATAGCTCTGCAGGAAATCTACTGATTAGATTTTAGCTAAAACTAGCACTTTTCAGTTAAGTTGAAACATTTATAACTATTTCCTTAGAGATATATTATATCTTTGAAGTAGGTATTATTTTCACTATTTTATAAATAAAACCCATGCTCAAAAAATAAAATGTCTTGAGGACAATCATGCCCAATAAAATTCTAGTCCTCTATATTTTTAAATAGCCTTCATAACCCTAAAATAAATCTTTCTTAGAAATGCAAAAGTTTTAAAAAATACCTTAATATAGAATGCATTTGAAATACTAACACACTATGATAACTCTTAGATTTTGTAACCTTTCTTGTGTTTTATTTCTTTCATGCAATTCAAAAATTATACTTAGAACAATTTTCTATAGCAACAGCAGCATTATTTATTCATCTACAAGGTAATCACCATTATTAACTCATTTTGTATTACACTTCAGTTCTAATTTCACTATTAATCTTGAATATACTGCCTTCCCATGCCACAAAATAGTTTTATTTCTGTAGGCATCTTGTTAACAAGATGCACTAATTAACTGTTTTCACTCTAATTTCAAATACATGACAGAAGAAAAAAAGTCAGCATACCCTCAGATAAAAGAATATAGTTAGTAGCCAGAATTTAAATCATAGGTTTTTTTAAGTTAAGATTAAAGAGATACAATAATTTAGTTAAAGAATGAAGGATAAATTCATGATAAAGAACCTGTGATACAGATTTTCTTAGTTTTTCTCTGAAGCTTGCTGCTCAGAAACACTATGGAGATATGCAACTGCAGAACTGGCAAGAGGAACTGAAAGGATATATGAGGATAACAGAACCAAGTCTCAGCAGGGATCAGAACACTAGTAGCAAAACTCAGCTCCCTCCCCCAGCCACACTGAATCACACCTCCCCACGTGGCCACCTCCTCTTCTGTCCCCACCAGCACTTTCTATAGACAAGAATACTAGAGGCACAGTGAAGCTGAAGAGTTGTTTTCAAAAACAAGAACTTTTTTAAAACCCTGATAAATTCACATAATGAGTAGCAGATTCTTTCATCAAAGACACATATAAACAGTAACACTGAACTAGAGTCAGAACCAAATAGCCAGAGCAGGAGAAAATCCCAAAGCAGCAGTATATAGATCCAAACTACATTCATACATACTAAGAGAATGGGGCTAAGGCTAATTTTGGAGGCTCTGTTTTGAGTAAACAGAAACAAAAGCTATGGGATCTACAAATAATCATAAAAATTAAGAATAAACTTGATAACACTTAGAGTTAGTCACTCTTAGTGCTACTCTTACTAGGTTCTTACTATTTGCCAATTATGCTTTTAAATATTTAACACATATCCACTTATTTAATCCTAATGACAATCCTCTATAGTCAATGGGATTTTATTTCTATCTTAGAAATAGGAAAAATGAAGCCAAGTAACTCACCAAGGTAAGGTAAGTGATTTATGCTGGGTCATGCAGCATGCACAAGTAGGCAAAAGCATGCACAAGTAGGCAAAAGAGGGATTTAAAACTCGGGCATCTGATTCCAGAGTACACAGACTTAAAATTCCCTTTATTTGGTACATCTGAGGATTTCAAGAAAGTGAGAACATCTACCACAGATTCTTAAAACACTACTGGGTGCCTACTCCAAATCAAGTGGAGTGAAATAGGCAGGAGGCTCTTAAGGACACGAAGGTCAATGGAGCATGCTCCTCTGATGGGGATGATACCAAAGATCCGGATTTGCACAGCCACTTTTCAATTTGGCTTTTGTATATAATTTTCACTTAAAACATAATCTATACAACAACCCAAAGCTTCTTCTAAAGTCACCAGGGAAAAGCACAACAGTAAAAATAAAATAGCTTTTCAACAGGACTCAAATATATTTTTCAAAATAATTGGTTAGTATAATAAAAGAGCATCAAGAAAAAAAAAAACATGCCACAAGGAGAAAATAAGTGAGAATGAACAAGATATTATAAAAGAATCTGGCAGAAATAGGAACAAAATGCAAAATATTCTAAATATTGAAGCTCAATTAAAATCCATATTGAAGGCAATAGGCAACAAAAAGCAGAATTAAAAACTGAAAATAAGTGATGTAGAGGAAAAACATAAGTACTTTGAACATAAAGAAAAAAGTCACCGAAAGAAAAGCTGTTCAATATAATAAACATGACAGACATGAGGGAAATAGAATGGCGGGGGTGGAGGCAAAGCTACACATCCATTTCTGTCCCTTCATTCGGCAGATATTTTCCCCCCTACAACTGCTCAAAACCTAAAATTCCTTGCCTCTAAAATTGTACCCATATTTTTATAGAACTCATAAATTGAAAGAAGCTGATCTTTTACCCTCACTTTGGTTGAATTTTAGTGAAGTTCCAAGGATTATTATAGAAAAAGCTAGAACAAACTGAGATGTGTTCAAAGTTTTGGACAGTAAACTTCCTACAGCTGGGGGTACGAAGCACCCGAACCTATAGATCAAAATAAGTCACTGAAGCCTAGACAAGCACGACACAAATGAAACAATATGTACACAGTTTCCTGACCTTTTTGGGTTTCAGGGGCAACGGAAATAAGCCTTTTACTGTAGAGACCAGATATTTCCACTGCTAACCCCTGTCTCTTTCAAGACTAGGTCACAAAAATGTCACCTTTTTGTTGACTCTGTCCTGACTATCCTCTTTAAAATCAGTCTCCTCTCTACTCGATCCCACTCTGCTCTGTTTTTATCTATGTTAAGTGCTTAGCACATAATAATGTATGATATAAATTCTTATATATCATTACTAGAATATAGGATTCATGAGGGATTGGAATGTTTTGTGCTACTCAGTGATGAGTCCCAAGAACAGAGAACAGTGCCTGACACACATTACGTATCAGTTAAGTGTCAGTTTTATTAAGGTGTGAAACGTCCAAGAAATGGACAGAGGGCAGGATACAAACATAGAAAGAAATATCAGGTCCCAAGAATTACATTCGGAGAAGAAACAGAAAAGTGGTTGGACTGGCAGCCTGCGTGCTCAGTTGTTTAGTCATGTCTGACTTTTGGGACCCTATGAACTGTAGCCCACCAGGCTCCTCTGTCCATGAAATTTCCAGGCAAAAATACTGGAGTGGGGTTGCCATTTCTTACTCCAGTGTATCTTCCTGAACCAGGGATCAAACCCTTGCCTCTTGTGTCTCCTGCATTGGCAGGCAGATTTTTTACCACTGTGCCACCTGGGAAGCTCTGGAATGGTAGATGGGAGTCAAATAATGAAGAAGAGGATTTTATTTTAAGAATTTTGGAGACAGTTCTGGAGACAATAGGATTTATATGTTGAGTTGTCCAAGTTAAAAGAAGAGTGGGTCTTTGAATCCAACAAGAAGAGCCTTGGAAACATCTAGGACCTGATTACACTACTGGCTTCTCTATGCATCCCTTTCTTCTCCACCACCCTCCTATAAATTTGTAAAATCATACATACAGTCCTCAAAGATTCTAGTCTTACATGTTGAGCCCTGCTTCTTTCCCATCCCAGCATACACTATGGCATGCACACACACACACACCCACCACACACAGTCTGTTCCTCAGCCATATTTGGTGTGTGCACATCAAATGTAAGACACATGGTTAAACTTCAAAGACTCCTAGACAAAAATTCAACACTTTAATTATGTGAACTCTTCCCAAACACATCTAAAATTCAAGGCAATCTCAATCAAAATTTCAACAAAGTTGTGTGTTTGTTTGTGTGTGTGTGTGTGTGTAGACTTTTTCAGGTTGATTCTAATGTCCATCTGGAAGAAAAACTGAAAGAACATCCAAGTGGAATAATAAAGAAGGCTAGCCTTTCTTGATTGGAGAAGGCAATGCCAACCCACTCCAGTAGTACCCTTGCCTGGAAAATCCCATGGATGGAGGAGTCTGGTAGGCTGCAGTCCATGGGGTCACGAAGAGTCGGACATGACTGAGCAACTTCACTTTCACTTTTCACTTTCATGCATTGGAGAAAGAAATGGCAACCCACTCCAATGTTCTTGCCTGGAGAATCCCAGGTACGGCAGGGCCTGGTGGGCTGCCATCTATGGGGTCGCACAGAGTCGGACATGACTGAAGCGACTTGGCAGCAGAAGCAGCAGCATTTCTTGGTACAAAAAAGTACAAATGAACAAAAGGTTGCAGTCATTAATATAGTGTTTTCAGTGCAGGAATTAGTAAAAAAAAAAAAAAAAGAATAAAGCCCATGAATGTTGGGGCTTAAGCATCAAGATAAATAAACTATGACATTTGTTGCAACTTCATTTAATGTTAAAATATAAGAGAGACAACCTAAATGTTCAACCTAGGGAAGATTATTAAATAAATTATCGTACATACTACAAAATATAATGTGTAAGGAAGAATGACTGTAATATATTCTTTACAAGAGAAAAGCAAATTATACTATATGTATGTACATACATATATGTACATACACATATGTACACACATATATATGCATACGTATACATACATATAAAATATGCTCCCATTTTATAAAATATTAACACTCAAACAGAAACAATAACAAGATTAAATGTATCTGCATTGTATAGATGCACATGGCTAAAAACATCAGAGAACACACTAAACTAAACAGTGAGGTTTGGAAAAGCAGGGCTTTACTTTTTATTTTAGGGTTCTGTGTTATTGAAAAATTTAAACAAGGAACATATTTCATGCTTTGCTTTTGTATTTAAACATATATCTATGCACGTATCATGGTATCAAATTTCAGCCTCTTTGAAGAATATCCATTATCTAACTGAAGTCTTACATCAACTTTGTGAAACACAATCATATGTGTTAATATTCAAATTCACAAAATTACTAAAGAAATCAAAAATGCTCCATAGAAGACAATGGGAATGCTTAGGCACTGGAAAGGTGACAGCTGCCTTTATATGCAAAGCAATTAGAACATCAGGTGACACATAGTATATCTCAGTAGGTACTCAATGACACAAATAAAAGACAGGTTTCTAGAGACCAGGAATCTAAACATCTAATTTGGGGCTTTTTCTTGACCTATACCCAGGCAGGTGAGCCTTTTCTAGACACTCCTGAACAAGTTATATGACTTTTGATCAGCAATGTTACAATAAAATAGGCTTGAGAATGGGTCTAGAATAGAAAAGACTCAGCGAGCTATCACCACAGATCCTAAAACAAGTATTCTGAAAAGAATTCTTTATCTTTAAAGGAATAGTTTACACAGTTGAATTTACTGTTCCTCCTAATAAATATATTTGATGACTCTTAAGTACTCTTACATACTAAATTTTAAGTAATAACAGCAAAAACACTAATAAGGTATTCAGTTGTTTACCCAGGTAACCTACTTTAAATGATGTCTGCATAAAGCCATTCTACTGTTATATATTAACAGTATCTTGTTCATAATTAAAATCACAAAGGAAACTTTAACACATGATTTGAACTCAGTGACTCAAAAGTTAAAGAGCAACACAGACTACCATATTAGCTTTTCAAATATTAAATTATTTGCCTCCACTTGATGGAAAAACATGATCCAGGAGTATCAAGTGAGTAAGGACAAAAAGATGTCACTTCATTGAGCAAGGTGGTTAGTATTTAAAAGACATAAAACAAATAATTATGAAATCACTGAGACAAAATAACCAAGGCAGCTAACTGTGACACTTCAGTTCAGTTCAGTAGTTCAGTCGTGTCTGACTCTTTGAGACCCCAGGGACTGCAGCACTCCAGACTTCCTTGTCCATCACCAACTCCCTGAGTTTACTCAAACTCATGTCCATTGAGTCAGTGATGCTATCCAACCATCTCATCCTCCGTCATCACCTTTTCCGCCCACCTTCAATCTTTCCCAGCATCAGGGTCTTTTCCAATGAGTCAGTTCTTCGGATGAGGTAGCCGAAGTATTGCAGTTTCAGCTTCAACATCAGTCCTTCCAATGAATATTCAGGACTGATCTCCTTTAGGATGGACTCGTTGGATCTCCTTGCAGTCCAAGGGACTCTCAAGAGTCTTCTCCAACACCACAGTTCAAAAGCACCAATTTTTCATCGCTCAGCTTTCTTTATTTATAGTCCAGCTCTCACATCCATACATGACTACTGGTAAAACCATAGCCTTGACTAGATGGACCTTTGCTGGCAAATTAATGTCTCTGCTTTTTAATATGCTGTCTAGGTTGGTCATAACTTTTCTTCCAAGGAGCAAGCATCTTTTAATTTCATGGCTGCAGTCACCATCTGCAGTGATTTTGGAGCTCCAAAAAAATAAAGTCTGTCACTGTTTCCATTGTTTCCCCATCTATTTGCCATGAAGTGATGGGACCAGATGCCATGATCTTAGTTTTCTGAATGTTGAGTTTTAAGCCAACTTTTCCACTCTCCTATTTCACTTTCATCAAGAGGCTCTTTAGTTCTTCTTCGCTTTCTGCCATAAGGGTGGTGTCATCTGCATATCTGAGGTTATTGATATTTCTCCTGGCAATTTTGATTTCAGCTTGTGCTTCATCTAGTCCAGCATTCTCATGATGTACTCTGCATATAAGTTAAATAACCAGGGTGACAATATACAGCCTTGACGTACTCCTTTTCTGATTTGGAACCAGTCTGTTATTCCATGTCCAGTTCTAACTGTTGCTTCTTGACTTGCATACAGATTTCTCAGGAGGCAGGTCAGGTGGTTTGGTATTCCCATCTCTTGCATAGGAGATTTTCCACAGTTTGTGATCCACACAGTCAAAGGCTTTGGCATAGTCAATAATATGTGATACATAAATATTGTCTAAACAAGATAACTGGAAAAACTTCAGTTTTTCCCTTTTGCATGAAGATACTCTGCAGGATTTTTTATATCCATGGAAATCCACAGTTCTATTGCGTATCTACCTGATTTGGCATCTTTTCTTTTCATATTGTATATCCTGAGTGCCATTCCTAAAATGAGTCTCTTTTTGTAAATCTTCTACCTTAAAGATAGATTCAAGTTCTTCAGATAACCTCACATGATTATGTAATTCAGCACTATGTCACAATCTTCACTCAACATAATTTGCTGTTTAATCCATAATCCATGTTATGCAAGTGTTAGTAACAGAAAGAGCAATGAAAAAAATCTGCAGTTTAGTAGAAAATAATGAGAGAGTCAGTCATTTCCTAGGCAGGTTGATAAGAAGTCTAGGGGTCCCCAAGGAGAGAGGGTTCTGGAATTCTGAAGGAGGAAGAAGGACAAACTTTTCCTTTTCTCTCTACATTCCTTAGGATTATATAACAATAATGTATCCCACCTGAGGACAGTCTCTAGATTAAACTTTCTGGCTAATTCTGTTATCTTAAAATGTAAATTATGGGAGTAGGTCTGTCTTTACAAGGATTATATAACAATAATGTATCCTGCCTGAGGACAGTCTCTGGATTAAACTCTCTGGATTCTAATTCTGTTACCTTAAAATGTAAATTATGGGAGTAGGTCTGTCTTTACAAGGATTATAACAATAATGTATCCTGCCTGAAGGACAGTCTCTGGATTAAACCTTCTGGCTAATCCTGTTATCTTAGAGTATATAACTCCACTGCTAACACTAGCAAGCGGGTACTCTTTCTGCCTCCTTCTGATGCCTATGTCAGAAGCTTTCTCTGTCTCCTTTATACTTTAATAAAACTTCATTACACAAAAGCTCTGAGCAATCAAGCTTCCTCTCTGGCCCCGGATTGAATTCTTCTCCTCTGGAGGCCAAGAATCCTGGCCGTCTTTTCGTGATTCAGCAAACGACCTTTCATCTTGGGGGCTCATCTGGGATTCTTCAGGACAAAGTAAGGATGCTTGGAGCTCTAGTTCTTTGTTCTCCTAGCGGACACGTTTTCTGCTGTACTTGACTAACTCTACGGTGTGCTTGTGTGAATGAATGACACACCCTGCGCGAAGCAGTGAGGAGCCCTGCTCTGCGGTGCCACGGTGACCTCATACGGCTTATGGCAGAAACCTGTCGGGGGTTTATACCGACCTGCCAATGCCAAGAGGTACCCAATGTCTCCTTTGGACCGACCAAAAATGGGCAAAGCATGTGGACCGAACTCTCCTTTCTCGGTTAAACGTTTCGGTCTCTTTGACCATTTCATAACTCCTTGGAAATTAGAAGTACTAACCTAATCTATCAGATCATAGACTTTCAAGGGACTTGTGATCTATGCTGTTACTGGGTACTGTGACTTAGGTCCCAAGCTTGGATTGATGGTCAGGAAGCACCTAGCCTCGTTAGGAATCGAAAGTTCAGAAGTTAGACGGAGCTCTAGCTACAAGAACATCTCTGAGGTTAAAGGATATTCGAATTGGAACTGCAATTGTTATTTCCTTTGGTAGCTCTGGCTCTTAGTGGACCAGAGGAGACTCATACTGGTGTGGTGACGCGTGGAAGTAACATCTCAGTTTTATGTTCGTATCGGTCTTATTGTGGTCAGGAATATACTCAGGGTCGTGCACAGGCACTCAGGTGACGAATGTTTCCCCCAGCGGTCTTAGCCTGGGAGGCATTCCGGAAGGTTACTCTGATTGCACTCCGGGCAGCATCAGAGGCAAGCAAGGTTTTAATGGTGAAGAGCTGATGTCAGTTAAGGATGCCATCAGGTCTACCCCTGGTGCATCCCCACCCCACCTTGGTGGTAGAACCGGGAGGGACGAGTATGTCGCCTGCATCGGTAAGGGACAGACTAAGTCCGATCAGGAAGGAAAAGCTTTGGTGTAAAGTCTGTCTACACTCCCATCTAGAGCAGGGAGGGATGCCTCCGGTAGAAAGAGAGCGCTGGTCGCTTTTTTTCTCTCTTAGAGATGGGAGCTAACAATTCCAGCCTCATTCCTTTGAACTGTATACTGAAAAACTCGGATAGATTTGATCCCCAGGGCTTAAAGAAGACACGCCTGATCTTCCTATGTGATACTGTATGGCCACGGTACCCACTGGAGGACGGCGAATGGTGGCTGGTTGGAGGGTCTCTTAAGTATAATACTGTTTTACAATTAGACCGATTCTGTAGAAAACAAGGGAAATGGGTAAAAGCAGCATATGTGTTGCCCTTTTTCTCTCTGCAAAATATGCCACACTTATATCCTAAGGTATAGATTTGGGTGTGACTCCTTCAGCTCCTTCCTGTTCTCCTACTTTGCCCCTGTAGCCAGGGCTCCCAACTGAACAAACTGAAAGCCAGAGAAACCCCCCAAGAAGGGCTGCCTTGGTCTCAGTGGAAATCCAAACTGAGATTCAAACTGCCCTTGCAGAGGTCCAAACACCTCCTGTCTCAGTACGACCTCAGACTACTCTGGTTTCAGTAGAAACTCAGACCATCGAAGTAAGAGATGAGAAGGAGGACAGGAGACGAGGAGAGAAAGTGAAGCAGGTTTCTCCACTCTGTCCCTGGGATCATGTGTGCAGAGCAGCCAGAGAGACTGAGGAACAGCCGCACAAGCTGTTGCCTCTTCATGAAGCACCCACCGGGAGAAATAATCAGTCTATGAGAGTTAATAAGCCTTTTTCTTACCAAGAAATACAAAGAATTAAGGAGGATCTGGGAGACTAGTTAGAGGACCCAGAAAAATATATTAGAGCTTTTAAAGGTGTTACTCTGCTTTATGACCTTACTTGGAAGGATGTGATGTATATCTTGGGACAAACGCTGACTCCGGACTCCAAGAGTCAAGTTTTGGGGAAAGCGGTTGCTTACGGAGGTGAATGGCTTGGTAATGAATCAGTAGGGAAGAGGGAGGACGAGATAGCCGCCCTCCCCACTGGGAATCAGGTGGTCCCAACTATAGAACCAGACTGGGACTACAACACAGCTAAAGGAAGATGGGGTCAGAGTCATTTTGTCAGATGCATTCTTGAAGAACTCAGGCAGGCACGTGCTAAGCCTTTAAACTATGGCAAATTGGCAAGCATAGAACAGGAGAAGGAAGCTCCTGGTAAATTCCTAGATAGACTGAGAGAAGCCCTTCGCAGATTCACTGGGATTGATCCCGAAAGTGGAGAGGGAAAAGTGATCTTAACGGATAGATTTCTCACTCAGTCAGCTCCAGATATCCGCCATAAGCTATTAAAACAGGCGTATGGACCTAACCAGTCTTTAGATAATTTGTTACAACTGGCTCAGACAGTCTATTATGGTAGGGAATATGAGGAAAAGAAAGAAAGGCAGAAAAAGACAAAGGAATAGGCGGAAGCCTTCGCAATGGCTGTAAGAACTGTTCTTAAACAGCCTGAGTAAAATGCCCAGAGGGACCCAGGTGAAAAGGGATGGGCTTGCTATTACTGTGGAAAGGAGGGGCACCACAAGTGAGATTGCCCTCAGGCATCTAAGCCGCCCCTGGCTCCATGTCCGGTCTGCAAAGGACCACACTGGAGGAGAGACTGCCCCCAGAGGCGTAGGTTTCAGGGGTCGGACTCTCAAGACAATCAGGACTGAAGGTACCCGGGGGTCCCCACACAAGCTCCCGTCCTAATTACACCTGAGGAACCCCGGGTACTAATAACTGTGGGAGGCCAATCCGTCGATTTCCTTTTAGATATGGGGGCGACTTAACTCCGTGCTTACTGAAGCCCCTGGCCCACTTTCTTCCTGATCCGCTTCCGTAATGGGACTGTCTAGACGAGCCAAAAGGTATTACTTCTGTGTTGCTGTCAGTTGTGACTGGGATTCGGTGCTATTTTCACACGAGTTTCTGATCGTGCCAGAATCGCCCTCACCCCTTTTGGGGAAGGACATACTGAGTAAGGTCCATGCCTCTGTTTTCATGAATATGGAACCCTCCCTTTCTCTCCCTTTAACTGAACAAAATGTAAATCCTATAGTATGGGCTGATGAAAATCTGTGGGTCGAGCACAAAATGCTATTCCTGTAGCTGTTGAGCTCAAAGACCCGCAATTATTTCCACATAAGAAGCTGTATCCACTGAAGCCTGAGGTTAAGGAAGGGTTAAAACCCATCATTGAGAATTTAAAGGAGCAGGGACTATTAGTTCCCTGTAACAGTCCATGCAACACTCCTATTTTGGGTATAAAAAAATCAAATGGTAAATGGAGACTAGCTCAAGATTTATGAATAATAAATGAGGCTGTAGTTCCTTTACACCCCGTGGTGCCTAATCCTTATACTCTATTGTCTGAAATTCCTGAACGAGCCAAATATTTCTCACTAATTGATTTGAAAGATGCTTTCTATTCAGTGCCTTTGGCAGAGGAAAGTCAATTTCTATTTGCCTTTGAAGACCCTATGCAGCCAGCTTCTCAGTTAACCTGGACAGTTTTGCCGCAGGGATTTCGTTACAGTCCTCACTTATTTGGACAAAGTTTGTCACAGGATCTACAAAACTTTACTAGTTCTGAAGCAGTGATATCACAATACGTACATGATATTTTGCTCTGTGCTGAGACAGAGGAAGCTTGTTCACAAGCCTCAGAAGATTTCTTAAACTTTCTGGCAGGCTGCAGTTACAAGGCATCAAGAAAAAAGGCTCAGCTTTGTCAACAATCTATTAGATATCTGGGCCTAATCATATCAGAAGGGACTAGGGCCATAGGCCCCCAGAGAATTAAACCTATACTAAATCATCCCCTACCTATGACTTTAAGACAACTGAGAGGATTTTTGGGAATCACAGGCTACTGTCGAATTTGGATTCCTGGTTATGGGAAACTTGCCCAGCCTTTATATAAACTTATAGCTGAAACTCAGCAGGCCCAAACTGACAAACTGGTTTGGTCTCCAGATACTCAAAAGGCTTTTAAGGTTCTTCAGACTGCTCTCCTGAAAGCTCCTGCTTTGAGCTTGCCCACAAGGTCAGAATTTCATTTGTTTGTCACTGAAAGAAAAGGTATGGCCTTGGGAGTTTTGACACAACCCCGAGGGCCTCACCAGCAACCTATTGCATATCTAAGTAGAGAATTAGATGTAGTTTCACGTGGGTGGCCCCACTGCCTAAAAGTAAATGGGGAAGTGGCTTTATTAGCACCTGAAGCTTTAAAGATAATTAATGGACGAACGTGAGTGGAATCTTAAATTCCAAGGTCAATATTTGGATGACAGACAGTAGGCTTCTTAAGTATCAGTCATTGTTGTTAGAAGGACCAGTAACTCAGCTCTCAGCTTTTCAACAGGCATTAACAGAACTCCGGGAGATGACTCCTGACCCAGGCTCTGAGTCAAGCAAGCCTCTATTTGAGCCAGGAACCAAGGTCCTCATAAAAACATTGGGGTCTGGTGGCCAATCCCTTGAGCCCCTCTGGGAAGGCCCTTACCCAGTTATTATTTCTTCCCCCACAGCTGTCAAAGTGCCAGGAATTGATTCGTGGATATATCACACTCGAGTTAAGAGGTGGCACCCTGACCAGAACTAAGTGGCATCATTTTATATCTTTCCTTTCTATGCTCTGACTTTGTACTTTTCAGATGGGCCTGATAATCTATGTGAGCCTACTTCTGCTGACTCCAAAGATCCTGAGTCTGCCGTTTGATCCTCAAGACAATGCCTCCCTGTCCTGGGCTCACTCCTATGCAGCATTTCATAATCAGTCTAACTGCTGGGTCTGTGGAGCACTTCCCTCTTCATCAGTGGAAGGCTTCCCGTGGTGGACATCTCCACTTCAAGGAAAAGACTTTCTCCAAGTCTGCAAATAACTTCAACAACAATTGCATGTGATGCCTCTTCTTCATCTGATAACATCTAACAGCCCTAAGATGGACTGATGTAACTGTGGACATAATATGACTTTTAATTTTGATTTTAACTTGGTTTAATGACTATTTTGCCTTATGCCTGTAACTGTATAATGGAGTTTTCTAACCATCTGAAAGCTTTTAAGTTACAAATGGTTGTCCGAGCTCCTACGAGTGCCACAGCCTCCTCCAACTATTACTTGGGGCCCCTGGATCAGAGACCCTCAATATGAGGGTTAGGAGAATACGTTGCCTCAACAATTTAGGGACTGTGCCCCTAAACAGAAGGAAGTAGTTATGAAACAAAAATGACGCCCCTTTCCCTTGGCAACATAATTCTCCTAAAAGAAAAGGGGGGAATGAGAGAGTCATTTCCCAGGCAGGTTGATAAGAAGTCTAGGGGTCCCCAAGGAGAGAGGGTTCTGGAATTCTGAAGGAGGAAGAAAGGACAAACTTTTTCTTTTCTCTCTACATTCCTTAGGATTATATAACAATAATGTATCCTGCCTGAGGACAGTCTCTAGGTTAAACTTTCTGGCTAATTCTGTTATCTTAAAATGTAAATTATGGGAGTAGGTCTGTCTTTACAAGGATTATATAACAATAATGTATCCTGCCTGAAGGACAGTCTCTGGATTAAACCTTCTGGCTAATCCTGTTATCTTAGAGTATATAACTCCACTGCTAACACTAGCAAGCGGGTACTCTTTCTACCCCCTTCTGATGCCTATGTCAGAAGCTTTCTCTCTCTCCATTATACTTTAATAAAACTTTAGTACACAAAAGCTCTGAGCAATCAAGCCTCCTCTCTGGCCCCGGATTGAATTCTTCTCCTCCGGAGGCCAAGATTCCTGGCCGTCTTTTCGTGATTCAGCCAACAACCTTTCATTTAACATCAGTCCAGGGTTTGTGAATTAGTCTGCAAGGATATTCCAAAAGATGCCCTTCCTTTAGATTTTGTGTTACTGTCATTCACACTCCAATGGGGAAATCCAATTCCTCAAAATCCAATTTCCCAGGTAGAAATCCAATTACTTAAGTCATTCCTTACTCTGTAATGATGCTTTGGGCTCCACACTGATTTAACAGGGAGGATGAAAAGAAAAGCACCTCACAAAGAAATGCAAAAGTAAAACACCAGGGTTTCTTTTATGACTCCAAAAGGGTCTGCTTTTCAAGAGTCTATAGGACAAAAAGTATCAATCATAATCTTTCATCTAGACAAGCAGCAAATCAGTATTATAAAGCATTTAAAAGACTTTAAGCCTATTAGATAGGCTCTGGAATACTAAATAAAAATATCCCTAAGCTGAAAGACTTGAAAAATTTGAAATAAAAAAAAAATTATACATGGAGACAGTAAAAGAAAACAGACCCTGAGTCTTAGCATTTAAAGTTTCTGAAACATTTATAAAAAGTATAATAAAAAGTATTATTGCATTAGAATAGTGAAATAGCCATAGGAAATTAATTTTAAGTGTTGGTTGTCCACTAAATGACTGTGTGTTAAAAACACACACTCACTATACACATACATATACACACATATATATAAATATATTAACAGGTAGTATATAATCATACATATTGATAAAATAGGCAGCAAAATATAATTTCAGCTTCAAAGACACAGTTTGACTTGATTTTTGTTTTCCTAGGTAAAGATTACAGATTCATGATCTCCAATTTTCCTCTAAAAAAAGCACTAATTTTCCTCTAAAACTGTAGAAAACATATAATTGTACAAACCAAATCATTTAAAGGAGAAATGAGAAAGTCAACATAATAGGCCTTCTTAGGCACAGAACTTACAAAGAAAAAATGCACAAAATTGAAACAAGTTATCCATAGATGAAACAAACATGTTTAATAAGTCTGAATATAATCTAGTACAGATAGATGGTATCATCAAAATTATCTACTGAAGAGCACTGATTTGTGACAAGGTACATGCATGTTACTGTTCAACAAAGCAAATTCATTTGCTAAGCTTAAAATATAGGCTTCATAGAGAAAAGAAAATAATGATTGTTTAAAGAGCAGATTCTTCAAAAATGGTAGTTTCAAACAGATTATATCAAAATATTTGCAAATGTTACTAAAATGATGGCTTCCTTGATGAAGCATCCTGTGTAACATTTTCTCCCTTGGTATTACAAACCTATAACATCAAGCAAATTTGGGAAACTCAGCAGTGGCCACAGGACTGGAAAAGGTCAGTTTTCATTCCAGTCCCAAAGGGTTCAAACTACTGCACAATTGCACTCATCTCACATGCTAGCAAAGTAATGCTCAAAATTCTTCAAGCTAGGCTTCAAAGGTATATGAACCATGAACTTCCAGGTGTTCAAGCTGGATTTAGGAAAGGTAGAGGAACCAGAGATCAAACTCTCAACATCCACCAGACACAGAAAAAGCAAGAGAATTCTAGGAAAACATCTATTACTGCTTTGTTGATTATGCCAAATCCTTTGACTGTGTAGATCACAACAAACTGTGGAAAATTCTGAAAGAGATGGGAATACCAGACCACCTGACCTGCCTCTTGAGAAATCTGTATGCCTGTCAAGAAGCAACAGTTAGAACCGGACATGGAACATTGGACTGGTTCCAAACTGGGAGAAGAGTACGTCATGGCTGTATATTGTCACCCTGCTTATTTAACTTATATGCAGAGTACATCATGTGAAATGCCAGGCTGGATGAAGCACAAGCTGGAATCAAGATTGCCACTCAGATACACAGATTATACCACCCATATGGCAGAAGGTGAAGAGGAACTAAAGAGCCTCTTGATGAAAGTGAAAGAGCAAAGTGAAAAAGTTGTCTTAAAACTCAACATTCAAGAAACTAAGATCATGGCATCCGGTCCCATCACTTCATGGCAAATAGGTGGGGAAACAATGGAAATAGTGACAGACTTTATTTTGGGGGGCTACAAAAATCACTGCAGATGGTGACTGCAGCCATGAAATTAAAAAATGCTTGCTCCTTGGAAGAAAAGTTATGACCAACCTAGACAGCATATTAAAAAGCAGAGAGATTACTTTGCCAACAAAGGTCCATCTAGTCAACTAGTCATGCATGGATGTGGGAGTTGGACTATAAAGAAAGCTGAGTGCTGAAGAATTGGTGCTTTTGAACTGTGGTGTTGCAGAAGACTCTTGAGAGTCGCTTGGACTGCAAGGAGATCCAACCAGTCCATCCTAAAGGAGATCAGTCCTGACTATTCATTGGAAGGACTGATGTTTAAGCTGCAACTCCAATACTTCGGCCACCTGATGCAAAGAACTGACTCATTTGAAAAGACTCTGATGCTGGGTCTTTGAAAGCAGAAGGAGAAGGGGACAACAGAGGATGAGATGGTTAGATGGCATCACTGATGCAATGGGCATGGGTTTGAGCAAGCTCCGATAGCTGGTGATGGACAGGGAAGTCTGGCATGCTGCAGTCCATGGGGTCACAAAGAGTCAGACACAACTGAGCAACTGAACTGAACTGACTGATTACAGACCTGTGTCCCTGGCTTAATGCAATTGCAAGTGTCATGATGGTTAAAATTGCTTTATACTCATTTTTATATCCCATTACACAGTGGCTGGCATAAAGTTTGGGTAGTAGGAAAGAAAATGATATATTGCAAGTATTGTTTGATAGGAAAAGAACTAGGCTTTTTTTTATATAGATATCCATATTTCATCATTGATTTACATTTACGGAATACCTACTACATTTTGAGTATTGTGCAATTATTTATTTCACTAGAACTGGGCCCAAAACTACCTCTGATTGAAAACAATGAGAATTCAGATGATTTTCTTATTATTCAACAATATTGAGTGCTTCATATCAGTGAAAATTTTCATCAAAAATCATCACAACACTATGGTAATTATCCTCTAATTTAAAAAAAAAATTAAATGTTTAAAAAGTAATGATCACACTCATTCATGAATGAGATCCAGTATGACTTTGAGGGCAAGCTGCCATTTGGCAGGTTAATCCCCTTTGCTTGGGAAATGAAAAGAGAGAATGTAGCTGTGAGTGCTCTTCTCTTAGTTATATTTATTCCTGGATCTCTTTCTCTCCTCCACTCAGTCATATTGCAACATATTGCACACTGCTTTAACTGGGAACAAGTACCAACTTCAAAATATAATTTGGAGAACCTTAAAAATAGACTGAACATATCATGACAAATCAAACGTTTTGAAATAACACTGTTGGCAAGGTGGCTTTAACTTAAAATGGAAAATGTTAACATTTTGCAAGAAGGTGAATTATTTTTCTTGGCAGATATTGTTTTTTAAGAACATTGAAAGGAAATACTAAGAACAAAAGTTTCCCAAGTCAGTTCCCTTAAAGGAAATAAAAACATCAATGAGAAATGACAACAAAACATATATTCTCTCCTACTTGTGAAAAACATTCAATCTGAACAATAGCTTCCTATCAATAAAGCAACAGAAATTCTTACTCAAGGGCCTAGGATGTGAAATTATGTACTAATCTGATTTTTCCAGTAGATGTGAACTGTTAGCTCCCAATTCAGCAAAATCAAACTTTCCTCATAGATTAGTTTGGAGGCATTTCCAGACACCTCCACGTTACATTGCTGGAAGTGAACATAAAACAGTCCCTGAAAATAGCAAGGCATTTGCTTCAGGAAGAAAAAAAAAAAGAATTACCATAAAGTCTGGGCTCAGAATCTACAGTATGAATGCCTAGAGGCATTAGATCCAATTACCTATATTCAATTCATGGCCATCTCTCGTGCTGCTATTCACTCACATTTATTCATTCAATCAACAAATATTTGTTAAATGCCAGGCTCTTACAGACATAGGTATTAAAGGTTAGTCACCAGTTTCTGGAAACTTAAATTCCACTGCAGCTGCTGTGAGGTGTGTGTGTGTGTGTCTGTATCTGTGTCTGTGTGTATCTGTGTGTTTTTAAAGGAGCTATCCAGTAGCCAATACTTGGCAAACCCAAAATTTGAAGTTTAAGATGATAAATACTATATGTTGCAATGCTCTCATTCAGAAGATTTCTGTTTATAGGTTTTAAACCACAGATATTGCAATCTGAAATCACTTTAGAAAATTTCATGTGGGTAAAAATGTTAAAAGATTGAGGACTGTGTGATTATGGTAAAGTCACACAATCACATTTTTCTGAATTTTTATGGTAGAGTATAGTCTTAGAAATCATGATTTAAGAAAGACATGAAAAGGCAGAGGACTAGAACAACATTTTCATCTCCTCGTTTTCATCTGCTCAGATATATGCATGCAGTTTCCAGCTTTCACCATAAATTGATGAGCATGTGCCTGGAAGGCATAATCCTGATGGAGTTTATGCAGTTGCCTTTGATTACTTAAAATGACTCAATGTCATCAGTGGATGTTTTCCACAGAGCAAAATGAGGTGGTGGAAAGCAGACTGCAGGTATTGAACTGCCTCAAAGAGAGGGGAAAACAGTGGAAACTCACCAATATAATTCTTATGGCGTGACTAGCATTTTTCATTAGCTCATTTATTTCCCCAAGTACTCGCAGTCTTTTACTTTTAAGGGCCATGGAATGAATCCTTAGAAACTATACTATTTTCTGAGGAAAGAAAAAATTAAGTCAGCCTGGTGCCTAAGTTTAAACTGACCATTTTAAGAAGTACTTCCTAAAGTTCTACTTAGTACAACTCGGTTTTCATTTTCAACAAAATTTCATTTTATTTTTAATGCCCCAGTGGTTCAGTCGGTAAAGAATCTGCCTGCAATGCAGGAGACCTGGTCTGATCCCTGGGTTGGGAAGATCCCCTGAAGACAGAAATGACAACCCACTCCAGTACTCTTGCCTGGAGAATTCCATGGACAGAGGAGCTGGGCAGGCAACAGTCCATGGGATTATAAAGAGTCAGACACAACTGAGTGATTAACTTTTACTTTTCTGAAAATTTGTGCTAGGAGTTTGTAGTAGAGATTCCCTTTCTCTTTCCTTTACCTCTATGATTTTGTTTATAATCACAAATGGCAACTTTGTTGAGAAGATGTTTTTCTATTCAAGTGGGTTGAAATGTGTCTGACAGCACGATACAGTTAATATTTTTCACAAGGGTAGTCACATTTAAAAACACACGGATAACTGAAAGAGAAATAAATAAACAAGGCCAAACATTCTGTGAGGCCACAAGGTTTCTGCCTTTGCCCTTGGCTATGATCAAAATACAGAATGATTCTCCAGGTCAATACAATCACCCATCAGTGATGAACTGATTTAAACAAAATCTGCATTGCTCCAAATAGATTTTTTTTTTGAATTTTCACTACTAAAATAAGTCTGATTAAATGCTAGAAGCAGGAGAATTCTCATTAAAATAACTATATGGGCTCATAGGTTAGTCTGTCACAGCCCCATGGATTCTCACAGAAGGCAAGGAATTCTTGATCAAGGACAATTAACTTTATTACTCACAGGAAAATCAGAGGTAAAAGTTTCAGCATAGCTGTTCTGGCTCCCTGAGCCCCAAATTCCACAAGGTAACCCAAAGGTCTATGTGGAGCTTGGACATGTAGTGGGACATGTCAGCAGAGAGGAATCCCAAGCTCAGGGAATCTGCTGCTCTTACATGCAGTTCTGCCCACAGGGAGACCAAGTCCAGTTTAGGACTAACTGGTGCACCCCTGGGATGTGTTTCCCTACCTTTCAGAATCAGCAGTTGCATATACAATCCTAAGAAGGAACATAGGTAAAGGATGGCTTGGCACACTGTGCAAGACATGGAAGATGTCAAGGGGACCATGGTGGACTGCCAGGCAACAGATCTGACAATTGATTTGCATGCACCTACAGTTGGAAAGTCCTATAAAATAAAAGTTAAAAACAAACTCATAGAAAAAGAGATCAGATTTGTGGTTATATGAGGTGGATGATGGAGGGAGGGATGGAGTGTAGGAAGGTAATCAAAAAGTACCAACTTCTAGCTAAAAGATAAATAAGCAGCACGGATGTAATTTATACCATGGTAAATATTATTAGCAGTACTATATGTTATATATGAAAGTTGTTAAGGAGTTAAATCCTAAGAGTTCTCATCACAAGGAAAATTTTTTTCTATTTCTTTAATTTTGTATGTATACAAGTTGATGGATGTTCTCTAAACTCGCTACCATATGTAAAATAGCCAGTGGGAATTTGCTCTATGACTCAGGGAACTCAAACTGCGGCTCTGTATTAACCTAGAGGGGTGGGATGAGGTGAGAGGTGGGAGGTAGGGTCAAGAGGTAGGGGACATATGTATAACTATGGCTGATGTATGGCAGAAACCAACACAACAATGCAAAGAAATCATCATTCAATTAAAAACAAATGAATTAAAAAATAAAAACCATTTCATGACTTATGAAAGTCAAATCATGATGCGCACACCTTAAATTTATATACTGCTATATATCAATTTACATATCATTAAAATGGCTGTCTGAGGAGGCTTTACAAATAGCCAAGAAGAGAAGCTAAAGGCAAAGGAAAAAAGGAAGAATATACCCATTTGAATGCAGAGTTACAAAGAAGAGCAAGGAGAGATAAGAAAGCCTTCTTCAGTGATCAATGCAAAGGAATAGAGGAAAACAATAAAATGGGAAAGACTAGAGATCTCTCCCGGAGAAGGCAATGGCACCCCACTCCAGTACTCTTGCCTAGAAAATCCCATGGACGGAGAAGCCTGGTAGGCTACGGTCCATGGGGTCGCTAAGAGTCGGACATGACTGAGCGACTTCACTTTCACTTTTCCCTTTCATGCACTGGAGAAGGAAATGGCAACCCACTCCAGTATTCTTGTCTGGAGAATCCCAGGGATGACGGAGCCTGGTGGGCTGCCGTCTATGGGGTCGCACAGAGTCGGACACGACTGAAGCGACTTAGCAGCAGCAGCAGCAGCAGAGATCTCTCCAAGAAAATTAGAGACATCAAGGGAACACTTCATGCAAAGATAGGCACAATAAAGGAGAGAAATGGTATGGACCAAACAGAAGCAGAAGATATTAGGAAGAGGTGGCAAGAATACACAGAAGAACTGTACAAAAAAGATCTTCATGACCCAGATAACCACGATGGTGTGATCACTCACCTAGAGCCAGACATCTTGGAGTGTGAAGTCAAGTGGGCCTTAGAAAGCATCACTAGGAACAAAGCTACTAGAGGTGATGGAATTCCGGCTGAGCTATGTCAAATCCTAAAAGATAATGTTGTGAAAGTGCTGCCTTCAATATGCCAAAATTTGGAAAACTAGGCAGTGGCCACAGGACTGAAACAGGTCAGTTTTCATTCAATCACAAAGAAGGGCAATGCCAAAGAATGTTCAAACTACTGCACAATTGCACTCATTTCACATAGTAGCAAAGTAATGCTCAAAATTTTCCAAGTTAGGCTTCAACAGCACTTGAATGAAGAACTTCCAGATGTTGAAGCTGGATTTAGAAAAGGCAGAGGAACAAGAAATCAAATTGCCAACATCTGCTGGATCATAGAAAAAGCAAGAGAATTCCAGAAGAACATCTACTTCTGCTTCAATGACTATGTTAAAGCCTTTGACTGTGTGGATCACAACAAACTAGAAAATTCTTCCAGACATGGAAATACCAGACCACTTGACCTGCCTCCTGAGAAACGTGTATGCAGGACAAGAAACAATAGTTAGAATGGAACATGGAACATTGGACTGGTTCAAAATTGTGAAAGGAGTACATCAAGGCTGTATATTGTCACCCTGCTTATTTAACTTATATCCAGAATACATCATGTGAAATGCAGGCTGGATGAAGCACAAGTTGGAATCAAGATTGCTGGGAGAAACATCAATAACTTCAGATATGCTGATGATAACACCCTTTTGGCAGAAAGTGAAGAGTAACTAAAGAGCCTCTTGATGGAGGTGAAAGAGGAGAGTGCAAAGGCTGGCTTAAAACTCAACATTCAAAAAATTAAGATCGTGACATATGGTCCCATCACTTCATGACAAATAGATGCGGAAACAATGGAAACAGTGACACACTTTATTTTCTTGGGCTCCAAAATCACTGCTGATGGTGTCTGCAGCCATGAAATTAAAAGACACTTGCTTCTTGGAAGAAAAGCTATGATAAAACTAGAGTGTATTAAAAAGAAGAGACATTCCTTTGCCAACAAAGGTCTGTATAGTCAGAGCTATGGTTTTTCCAGTAGTTACATGTGGATGTGAGAGTTGGACCATAAAAAAGTCTGAGCACCGAAGAATTGATGCTTTTGAACTGTGGTGTTGTAGAAGACTCTTGAGAGTCCCTTGGACTGCGATAAGATCAAACCAGTTCATCCTAAAGGAAATCAGTCCTGAATATTCATTGGAAGTACCGACGCTGAAGCTGAAGGTCCAATAATTTGGCCACTTGATGGGAAGAGCTGACTCATTAGAAAAGACCCTGATAATGGGAAAGATTGAAGGCAGGAGGAGAAGGGGATGGCAGAGGATGAGATGGTTTGATGGCATCACTGATTCAATGGACATGAGTTTGAGCAAACTCTGGGAGAATGTTAAGGACAGGGAAGCTTGGCATGTTGCTGTCCATGGGATTGCAAAGATTCAGACATGACTGAGTGACTGAAGAGTAACAATAGAATAAAAAATATTTTAGATCTAGAAATCTAAAATATGTAACAATGCAATACCAAAAAAATAATAGTTCAAGGAAAAATTTTCCAATTCTATTCTAGTTACACTTTGCCTTCTGAAGAAGCTGCACAAGGATAGAAGATTTTATTTGTTCCTTAGGTTAATTTAAGCTTAGGGCAAAACATAGAACCTGGACTCTAATTGAGGGTTAAGATTTTTTTTAACTATTTATTTATTCATTGGTTGCACTGGGTCTTTGTTGCTGCTCAGGAGCTTTTCTCTAGTTGTGGCAAGCAGGGGCTACTCTTCGTTGCAGTGCTCAGACTTCTCACCACAGTGGTCTTGTTGCAGAGCCCATACTCTAGGATGCACGGGTTTCAGTAGTTGCAGCACATTGGCTCCGTAGTTGCTGCTTGTGGGGTCTAGGTGGTGCGATTAGTAGTTGTTGTTTATGGGCTAAGCTGCTCAGCAGCATGTGGAATCTTCCTGGACCAGGGATCAACCCATGTCCCCTGCATTGGCTGGCAGATTCCTGTCCATTGTGCTACCAGGAAGTCCAATGTGGTTAAGAAAAGTTCAATGTATGTTTTGTTGAATGATTAAATAAATTCTGTCTGCCATTTGTCCCATTCTGTTAGGTACCTTGCTGATTAATCAGTTGAATCTGGGGTACTTTCTGCTTGAATCACCATCCTTGGCTGTGAAACAATGTGAGTTGTTGCTGTCAACTAATACTGAAGGCTTTCTGGTCTCTCCTTGGATACCCTTGTTCCCAGACCCTGCTTTAACTCTCACTTTTATCTCCATCAGAGTTTTTAGATGACTATTTCATTTCTGTTCTCCACAGTTGTGGATCCTTACTTACTGTTTTAACCAGCTCTGAACACTTGTCCATATTGGTTAAAAGAATGAATTTCTTGGTCAAAGTCCACTTTCAAAATGTGATTTAGTTAGCTACTAGCTGTATGAACTCAGACAGGTCTTGTAGTCTCGCTTTGACTTACATTTGTTAAAATGATAATATAATCCACCTCATGAAAATTAAATGAGGTAAACTATGTGTAAACAGTTCACAGAACAGGCTAGATTCAGCAAGTTTAATGAGCAATAAGAAACTTTATTTTTTTTCACATGCTAGCTTCCAAAATTAACTTTGCTGCACCCTTTCACCTCCTTCATGGACAAAATGTGGGGTACATCCTTAGATTTTTAACCACTTTCAGAAGTTAATGAACTAGCAGTTCTTATGTATTTTAAGCTACCAAAATTTTAATATTTATTTTTAAATTATGAAAGCTTGATAACACACAGGAGACTTGGAAAAAACAGAACAAAGTTATATGTAGTTCTACTATATATTACAATTATTTTTAAATAGATAAATTAAGATATTTAGAGTTTCAACAACAAACTCTCAAAAATTAGTAGAATGAATAGACAGAAAAGTAAAAGGATACAGTTGACCTGAAAAGCACTATGAACCAATTCAACATAATGAAGATTTATATAACTTTCACACAACAACAGGGTACAAATTCTATTCAAGTTCCCACAGACTATAAACAAGGTGACACTGGAATATTCCCAGGGGCATAAAACAAGGTACAAACCTTTAGACCATGAAATTTTTGCACCTTCTTTTATGTCCCTGGATATATTCCAATGTCTCCTAAAACTTTAATCTTAATCAATTAAAACAGCAATACTTCCGTAAATCAGGCACAACTAATGATTTCCAAAGGCTGACAGTGGAGGTAGGACTTATCTTTTTTTGCTATTCTTCCCGTGTTTTCTCCTCCTCTCAAAGTTTCACCTTCGCCTCTTAACCTCTTATCACTGGACATTTTCTGACTATCTAGACCGAAGAAGAAGAGGAGAAATAAGGATAAAATCAAGGTCTTAACTATGGCTGTTGAAATCCAAGTACTAGTTATCTCTATTGGAGTATTTTTCTGACTTATTCAAAGATCACCCTCTAACCTTGCTGGAGTCCTTCCCCTACCCGCTTCCTAGGCAACACGAGAAAAAACTCCCTGGCAGAACCTTCTGGATTCTTATCCAAATCCTGATGTACATTCCATACAGCTCTTCCCTGCTAGCACCACCACCTCTGGAAGGACATAGATTTGAAAACATATGCCTTCTAACTGGAAATTCATCCCACCAAACCCCAGAATCTTAGTCATCAAAAATAAGGAAATATTCTTATGGGGCTTCCCTGATGTCTCAGAGGGTAAAGCGTCTGCCTGCAATGCGGGAGACCTGGGTTCAATCCCTGAAGACCCCTGGAGAGGAAATGGCAGCCCACTCCAATACTCTTGCCTTGAAAATCCCATGAACAGAAAAGCCTGGTAGGCTACAGTCCATGGAGTCACAGAGACATGACTGAGAGACTTCACTTTCACTTTTTTCATTTACATCTTATGATAACCCTTATAAAGCTGTTTGATTTTTTTGAAGGGAGAGGAAACTTTCTACAAAGCACATAATCTCACAACAAAATGATGGTGAAAAATGAAGACAAATGAAATAGCTAAATGTTAGTGTATCTATCATCTTACCTCACTAATCATTTGTTTGGGAAGCCTCAGAGTCATTTAAGAGTGTCAGATTCAGGCCAAGTATTAAGAAGAATAATGAAAGCAAGTGGAGGAGATAATTGAAGTTCATGCAACAATATAATTAGGGAAGCATCCACAGCGTCAGAAGAAGGTACAACTTATGTCTGGTGTCTGTTGCTCTATTCCCTAGTAATTTGGTTGTCAGAGTAAGATTCACCAATATTAAGGTTTGTTCCACACATGACTATATTACCTGTAATGACAAAATAGACATTCTAGGGTATTTTTTTAGTTCTCTGTATTACTTTGAATAATTTGGTCAACCTGTCTTGAAAGCTGTGCTATTTGCAGACTTGTATCAAAGTGCTATCAGATATATGTCTGTTCAAGAAAAGGAGACAAAGTCATGCTTCATGATGACAGTCATATTTATGAAATATATTAAATTAGATGCCTTCCCCTTTTCTACATGTAATAAAACAGCTGCTTGTTACTGAACGGAATCTGATTCCTATGAATTTCTAAAATATTATAATGTATTGTTAATAATATCATTAGAGAACTTTGATTACAGTAGTATTCATTTGTTCACTTAAATTTTGCTTCAAATCCTCTCTGTTGTAAATCCTTATTCTATCACATTGTCTTTAAATTTTCTTCTTCTATCTACCCATTTATTTTTGAATATCCAAAGCCTTTTCTATTTGGGTTCTTCAGTGTCAATACTGTACATTTCTCCACAGAATGTCAACGAAGATTTTATATTCAAGAGGACAATGTGGAATACCTGGGTAAACATACACATCTATAATATTGAGAACAGAGGATAAATAAAATTGTTTTCCCTATTATCTTGTGTGACTGTGTTGTGTCAGGAAGAGTTTACATTTTAATAAAACAATGATATCTACCATTTGAATGGTGTTTTGTATATTTCAAGGCAGTTTTGAGTGCATTATCTCAGTAATCAGAGCAGACTTCTATCATGTTATGTTAAGTCTATTAAGATCATAATATTTAGAGTTAGTATTTTCCAAAGAAAGTAACTCTAGTTTACAAGATCCCTTCGCTTCTCTAGTTTCTAATAAAGCCTTGTATAAAACGAACTAGCACAATTAGGATTCCTAGATAAAGTAAATATGTATCCTTAGTGTTCTCTTCATATAAAAGCCTCATGATATTCCAACAAACAAATTCAAAGCAATAGTGGGTTTAATTTCCCCTGGAGCCACTGTCTTCTTTACTTTAGGCTTAAGCTGATTACTATTAGGCCCTAGGTACGTGATAACTTCTGGACTTACTGGTTAGAAAAAAAATCTAATATTCAGAAATTCTTGTACTTTATCTTATTGCAATATTATACAGCTAAGAAAAATATCAGCCACAAAATCCCTGAGTTTTAAGCAAATTAAGGGTTATGAAAATAATATAACACAAAACTACCAATAATAGCAAAAGTTAACATTCATATCAACTCATTCTTGACCATGTTGCAAAGGTTTCTCAAACTCTAAAACTGAACTTCAAAGTGAGAATCACAAAAACTCTGAATCAAGAAAAGATAAGGTTTTTTAAAAACCCTCACATCCACATCAAGGCAAATTTTGGATAACATTTATTTTTTCTCCATGATATTCACATTTTTCAAGGAAGGAACATGCTACCTTACTTTTTGAAAATTATCCCTTCAAATATATTTGACAAGTAGTCCTCATATTTGAGTTGAAAAATATCTCAAACTCACCCAGTGATATCTTTCTTCCATCTTAAAAATGATAGCAATACAAATGACAGAAATCATAAATATATTTTAAGTTAATATTTTTAAAATAAGAAGAACACGTGGCCATGCAAAACACTTGTCTATTATAAATGTCACTAGCCATCTCAAATTTTTCCATCAATATTTATATAAAAGACCATGTTTGCTAGCAGACAAGCTGTGGTATCAAAGGAATAAAAGAAAATGACAAAATATCCATTTAGGTGCAAGCAAATGCTATACAGTAAATTGCTTCTTCTGCAAAATGAGAAAAGACTGCCATTTTCTCAGTTGTAGTGGTGTAACACCACAATTCAAGTTCCGAAATACCAGTAGTCTGCGGTACACACCAGGGCCACTCATGAATTCAAATTCAATCCCTGGGTCTGGAAGATCTCATTCAGAAGGGAACAGTTACCCACTCGAGTATTCTTGCCTGCAGAATTCCATGGACAGAGGAGTCTGGCAGGCTACAATCCATGGGACTGCAAACAGTCGGACATGACTGAGCGACTAACACTATTCGACTAACACCAAAAAGCAACCGAATACAATAATTTGGGATAGTTTCGTAGTTTTCATTATATCTTCTCACTATTTCTGTTTTGCCTGGTGCACATTATGGATGAAATATATGTAGACTTTATTGATCTTACTTATCAATAAAGCATATAGATACGTGATATGTATGTGTTTCTTCTTAATCATTCTGATTGACCTTCTTTGCTCTATTTTAAATATTGGTTATCTTGAAGGCTCTTCTCTTTTTTCATGCATATTTTCACAGCAACATCAGCTACTCTATTTCCTAAAATTCTAAACTGAAGAAATGAGTGTGGATGAATGCCTGAGTCTTTCCCTGAACATTCTTCCCTCCACTGAAGGAGTTTTTTTTTTGCCAACAACACAAGTGTATTTTGTATTATATTACAAGGAAGGGTAAGATTACATCATAATTTTCCAATCTCATTTAGTTGGAAAGCATCAGGGAATAAGAGTTAGAGTACTTGAGATGACTGCCAAAGGATGTATGGCTTTCCAAAAGGCAGAGATGGAAGAAGCTATGTTCCACTTAAAGGGAAAACTGTGGAGAAATGAATGCAGAAGGACACAGGGTAAATTCAAGGAACTTGAGAAGTACAGGCTGCATAGGGGGGGAAGTGTGTCACATTTGTCTACATGTAAATCAACCCAGCTATGGCTTTTGTGTTTATTAAACTCCTTGCATGAGAATTGGACTTAAGGAAGTTTGAGAAAACAGAAAGAATAACAAGAGGTAAAAAAAATATCTCTGTAATTCTTGGAGCAATCACACTCATATCTTCTTCCTGGTTCCCTAGGGTTTCCAAGAGGCAGCCAATGGTTGCTGTGATGTGTTGGGGGGGTGGGAGGGAGGTAAAAGGAGAGAAGAACAAATAAGGTTGACACAGTCCCTGGTGTGGGGCAGCTCCATAAAGATATATTAATATTCTATTGAAGTTTAACAGAAAAAAAAAAGTGAAAAGAGCAAATAAGAGAAAAATACATTATGAAAATCAATATTTTTAAGAAAGAATGCTAGGAGATAGAGCCATTAGTGACTGCTAGAGTTGGAAAAACAAGAGGAATACAATACAATGTCAGCAATATTTTATGTCATAGAAAATGCAAGGACAATGAGATGGAATCTTAATTCCAAAACAGAATACAAAAAAAAAAAATGTTTTCCTCCATTTTCCAAGTATGGAAATCTTTTTCATCTCACTATATGTTTTACTGTCTTTAAATTGACATACATTCTTTAGAGTGGGAGAAAAATATTTATTGGAAGATTTACAAAAAGCCAACTAATATCATTCACTGTTACCACTTGATATCTCAAGAGTCCTGTATGTCGTAAAGTAAATGAAATTTGAAATTAACAAATTGATATTCTCTGGTTTATATTTGAAACATAACTATTAAATCTTCTGCTTCCCTTATAATGTGCATTATACTAATATATTATGGCTAATTCATTCTTGGTTTGTTCTTCATCAAAAACAATACATTTTATAATTCAGCTTTTAGAACACTGTACTAAACAAAAGAATATGTGTATTTTTCTTGACCAAAATGAAACTCTTTTATGATAACATAGTTTTATTAATGATGTACAGCAATTTGGCCAGGGTAATAAATAACAGAGGAATCTTGACTATATATCTGCATTGCAATGGTATAAAATAAAATAGCACAGAGTAATAAGGAACAATTTGACTGACTTAAAATAACATGAGGAATGACATTTCATTCCTCATATAAAATGGTGCCCAATAACCAATGGGTAGTTCTATAGTTTCAATGGATGACATCCTTGATTCTGAAAAGCATTTCTCATGTCTATCGTTTCTGGCCCCATAAATGAGTGAAATATTTATGTTTGAATAACTTTTTTTTGGAAAGGACCTTTAGTATCCTTAAGTTCCCAAGGGTCTATGGAAGGAAAATTTAACAACTTTCTCACTGCAGTTCTTAAAATGAAGGAATAAAAAGTAAACACTGAATTTTCTAACTAGTAATCCTTTCAGTTCTAAATATACAGAGTCAAAACTGTATTTGAAAAGTTTCCACCCAATCTCTAAAATAGCTTCAGTCTGAGTGAGAACAGTGATTCGAATACAGTCAATCTATTTCCTTAGAAGATAATATTCATATCACAACAGATGATCCTAAAAGAATCCTAAAAGAATTGATAACTATCAATTTCAAGACTGAGGTCTTGAAAGGAGATGGTGACATTTCAAGGTTGGTCCAACAAACTGTAGAAAATTCTTAAAGAGATGGGAATAAAAGACCACCTTACCTGCCTCCTGAGAAACCTGTATGCAGGTCAAGAAGCAACAGTTAGAATCGGACATGGAACAAAGAACTGGTTCAAAATTGGGAAGAGAGTACATCAAGGCTCTATATTGTCACCCTGTTATTTAACTTATAGGCAGAATACATCATGTGAAATGCTGGGCTGGGTAGAGCACCAGCTGAAATCAAGATTACTGCAAGAAATATCAATAACTTCAGATATGCAGATGACACCACCTTTTTGGCAGAAAATGAATAGTAACTAAAGAGCATCTTAGTGAATATGAAGGAGGAGAGTGAAAAAGCTGGCTTAAAACTCAACATTCAAAAAACTAAGATCATAGCATCTGGTCCCATCGCTTCATGGCAAATAGATGGGGAAACAATGGAAACAACAACACACTTTATTTTCTTGGGCTGCAAAATCAATGTGGATGGTGACTGCAGTCATGGAATTAAAAGACACTTGCTCCCTGGAAGAAAAGCTACCACAAACCTAGACAACATATTAGAAAGCATAACATCTGATCTTTCAATAGAAACTCGTAAGGCCAGAAAGGAATGGCAGGACATACTTAAAATCATGAAAGAGAAAAACCTACAACCCAGATTACTATACCCAGCAAGGATCTCATTCAAATATGAAGGAGAAATTAAAAGCTTTACAGACAAGCAAAAACTGAGAGAATTCAGCACCACCAAACCAGCTCTTCAACAAATGCTAAAGGATCTTCTCTAGATAGGAAACAGAGAAAAGGTTTATAAACTCAAACCCAAAACAACAAAGTAAATGGCAATGGGATCATCCTTATCAATAATTACCTTAAATGTAAATGGGTTGAATGACCCAACCAAAAGACAAAGACTGGCTGAATGGATACAAAAACAGGACCCCTATATATGCTGCCTACAAGAGACACACCTCAAAACAAGGGACACATACAGACTGAAAGTGAAGGGATGGAAAAAGATACTTCATGCAAATGGAGACCAAAAGAAAGCAGGAGTAGCAATACTCATATCAGATAAAATAGACTTTGAAATAAAGGCTGTGAAAAGAGACAAAGAAGGACACTACATAATGATCAAAGGGTAAATCCAAGAAGAAAATATAACAATTATAAATATATATGCACACAACAAAGGAGCAATGCTATATGTAAGGCAAATACTAACAAGTATGAAAGGGGAAATTAACAATAACACAATAATAGTGGGAGACTTTAATACCCCACTCACACCTACAGATGGATCAACTAACCAGAAAATTAGCAAGAAAGCACAAATTTTAAATGATGCAATGGACCAGATAGACCTAATTGATATCTATAGGACATTTTACCCCAAAACAATGAATTTCACCTTTTTCTCAAGTGCACATGGAACCTTCTCCAGGATAGATCACATCCTGGGCCATAAATCTAGCCTTGGTAAATTCAAAAAAACTGACATAATTTTAAGCATCTTTTCTTATCACAATGCAGTAAGATTAGATGTCAACTACAGGAAAAAAACTAATAAAAATACAAACATATGAAGGATAAACAACACATTTCTGAATAACCAACAAATCACAGAAGAAATCAAAATATGCATAGAAATGAATGAAAATGAAAACACAACAACCCAAAACCTATGGGATTCAGTAAAAGCCATGCTAAGGGGAAGGTTTATAGCAATACAAGCTTACCTCAAGAAACAAGGGAAAAATAAAGTAAAAAACCTAACTTTACACCTAAAGCAAGTAGAAAAAGAAGAAATGAAGAACCCCAAGGTTAGTAGAAGGAAAGAAATCATAAAAATTAGGGCAGAAATAAGTGAAAAAGAAACAAAGAAGACTATAGTAAAAATCAACAAAACTAAAAGCTGGTTCTTTGAGAAGATAAATAAACTAGACAAATCATTAGCCAGACTCATCAAGAAAAAAAGGGAGAAGAATCAAATCAAAAAAATTAGAAATGAAAATGGAGAAATCACAACAGACAACACAGAAATACAAAGGATCATGAGGCTACTATCAGCAACTATATCCCAATAAAATGGACAACATGAAGAAAAGAACAAATTCTTAGAAAAGTATAACCTTCCAAAACTGAACCAGGAAGAAACAGAAAATCTTAACAGACCTATCACAAGCACAGAAATCGAAACTGGAATCAAAAATCTTCCAGCAAACAAAAGCCCAGGACCAGATGGCTTCACAGGTGAATTCTACCAAAAATTTAGAGAAGAGCTAATACCTATCCTACTCAAACTCTTTCAGAAAATTGAAAGGAAGATAAACTGCCAAACTCATTCTATGAGGCCACCATCACCCTTATACCAAAACCAGACAAAGATGCCACCAAAAAAAGAAAACTACAGGCCAATATCACTGATGAACATAGATGAAAAACTCAACAAAATTCGAGCAAAACAGAATCCAACAACATATTAAAAAGATCATACATCGTGACCAAGTGAGCTTTATCCCAGGGATGCAAGGATTCCTTAAAATTCGCAATCAATGTGATACACCACATTAACAAATTGAAGGATAAAAACCATGTTTATCTCAACAGATGCAGAGAAAGCCTTTGACAAAATTCAACATCCATTTATGATAAAAACCCTCCAGAAAGCAAGCATAGAAGGAACATACCTCAAGATAATAAAAGCCATATATGATAAACACACAGCAAACATTATGCTCAATGCTGAAAAAATGCAAGTATTTCCCCTAAAATCAGGAACAAGACAAGGGTGCCCACTCTTACCACTACTATTCAACATAGTTTTGGAAGTTTTAGCCACAGCAATCAGAGAAGAAAACTAAATAGAAGGAACCAGATAGGAAAAGAAGTAAAACTCTCATTGTTTGCAGATGACATGATCCTCTACATAGAAAATCCTAACGACACCACCAGAAAATTACTAGAGCCAATCAATGAATATAGTAAGTTGCAAGATATAAAACTGACACACAAAAATCCCTTGCATTCCTATACACTAACAGTGAGAAAACAGAAAGAGAAATTAAGGAAACAATTCCATTCACCATTGCAATGAAAAGAATAAAATACTTAGGAATAAATCTACCTAAAGAAACAAAACGCCTATACATAGACAACTATAAAACACTGATGAAAGAAATCAAAGATAACACAAATAGATGGAGAAATATATCATGTTCATGGATTGGAAGAATCAATATAGTGAAAATGACTACATGATCCAAACAAAGCTAGTGGAGGTGATGGAATTCCAGTTGAGCTATTTCAAATACTAAAAGATGATGCTGTGAAAATGCTGCACTCAATATGTCAGCAAATTTGGAAAACTCGGCAGTGGCCGCAAGACAGGAAAAGGTCAGTTTTCAGTCCAATCCCAAAGAAAGGCAATGCCAAAGAATGCTCAAACTACCGCACAATTGCACTCATCTCACACTCTAGTAAAGTAATGCTCAAAATTCCCCAAGCCAGGCTTCAAAAATACGTGAACCGTGAACTTTCAGATGTTCAAGCTGGTTTTAGAAAAGGCAGAGGAGCCAGAGTCCAAATTGCCAACATCTGCTGGACCATCGAAAAACCAAGAGAGTTCCAGAAAAACATCTATTTCTGCTTTATTGACTATGCCAAAGCCTTTGACTGTGTGGATCACAATAAACTGTGGAAAATTATGAAAGAGATGGGAATACCAGACCACCTGACGTGCCTCTTGAGAAACTTGTATGCAGGTCAGGAAGCAACAAGTAAAACTGGACATGGAACAACAGACTGGTTCCAAATCAGGAAAGGAGTACGTCAAGACTGTATATTGTCACCCTGCTTATTTAACTTATGTGCAGAGGACATCATGAGAAACGCTGGGCTGGAGGAAGCACAAGCTGGAATCAAGATTGCTGGCAGAAATATCAACAACCTCAGATATGCAGATGACACCACCATTATGGCAGAAAGTGAAGAAGAACTAAAGAGCCACTTGATGAAAGTGAAAGAGAAGAGTGAAAATGTTGGCTTAAAGTTCAACATTCAGAAAACTAAGATCATGGCATCCGGTCCCATCACTTCATGGCAAATAGATGGGGAAACATTGGAAACAGTGTCAGACTTTATGTTGGGGGGCTCCAAAATCACTGCATATGGTGACTGCACCATGAAATTAAAAGACAGTTTCTCCTTGGAAAAAGAGTCTTGACCAACCTAGACAGCATATTAAAAAGCAGAGACATTACTTTGACAACAATGATCCATCTAGTCAAGGCTATGGTTTTCCCACTGGTCATGTATGGATGTGAGCCTTGGGCTAATAAGAAAGCTCAGTGCTGAAGAACTGATGCATTTGAACTGTGGTGGTGGAGAAGACTCTTGAGAGTCCCTTGGACTGCATGGAGATCCAACCAGGCCATCCTAAGGGAGATCAGTGCTGGGTGTGCATTGGAAGGACTGATGCTGAAGCTGAAACTCCAATACTTTGGCCACCTGATGTGAAAAAATGACTCATTTGAAAAGACCCTGATTTAGGGAAAGATTGAGGGCAGGAGGAGAAGGGTACGACAGAGGATAGATGTTTGGATGGAATCACTGATTCAATGGACACGAGTCTGGGTAAACTCCATGAGTTGGTGATGGACAGGGAGGTCTGGTGTGTTGCGGTTCATGGAGTCCTAAAGAGTCAGACACGACTGAGTGATTGAACTGAACTGAACCCAAAGCAATCTATAGATTCAATGCAATCCCTATCAAGCTACTAATGGTATTTTTCAGAGAACTAGAACAAATAATTTCACAATTTTTATGGAAATACAAAAAACCTCAAATAGCCAAAGCAATCTTGAGAAAGACGTTTCAGGAGGAATCAACCTGCCTGTCTTCAGACTATACTACAAAACTACATTCATTAAGACAGTACGGTACTGGCACAAAGACAGAAATATAGATCAATGGAACAAAATAGAAAGCCCAGAGATAAATCCACACACCTATGGACACCTTATCTTTGACAAAGGAAGCAAGAATATACAATGGAGAAAAGACGATCTGTTTAACAAGTAGTGCTGGGAATACTGGTCAACCACCTGTAAAAGAATGAAACTGGAACACTTTCTAACACCATACACATAAATAAAGAAAATGGCTTAAAGATCTAAATGTAAGAAAAGAAACTATAAAACTCCTAGAGGAAAACATAGGCAAAACACTCTCTGACATAAATCACACCAGGATCCTGTACGACCTACCTCCCAGAGTAATGGAAATAAAAGCAAAAAAAAAAAAAACAAATGGGACCTAATTAAACTTAAAAGCTTTTGCACAATGAAGTAAAGGTGAAAAGCAAGGTGAAAAAACAGTCTTCAGAATGGGAGAAAATAATAGCAAATGAAGCAACTGACAAAGATTTAATCTCAGGCACATACAAGAAACTCCTGAAGCTCAATTCCAGAAAAATAAATGACCCAGTCAAAAATTGGGCCAAAGAACTAAACAGGCAGTTCTCCAAAGAAGACATACAGATGGCTAACAAACACATGAAAAGATGCTCAACATCACTCATTATTAGAGAAATGCAAATCAAAACCACAATGAGGTACCATCTCATGGCAGTCAGAATGGCTGCTATCAAAATGTCTACAAACAATAAATGCTGGAGAGGGTGTGGAGAAAAAGGAACCCTCTTACACTGTTGGTGGAAATGCAAACTAGTACAGCCATTATGTAAAACAGTGTGGAGATTCCTCAAAAAACTGGAAATAGAACAGCCATATGACCCAGCAATCCAACTGCTGGGCATACACACCGAGGAAATCAGAATTGAAAGAGACACGTGTACCCCAATGTTCATCACAGCACTGTTTACAATAGCTAGGACATGGAAGCAACCTAGATGTCCATCAGCAGATGAATGGATAAGAAAGCTGTGGTACAAATACACAATGGAATATTACTCAGCTATTAAAAAGAATGCATTTGAATCAATTCTAATGAGGTGGATGAAACTGGAGCCTATTATACAGAGTGATGTAAGTCAGAGAAAAACACCAATACAGTATATTAATGCATATATATGGAATTTAGAAAGATGGTAACGATAACCCTATATGCGAGACAACAAAAGAGACACAGATGTAAAGAACAGACTTTTAGACTCTGTGGGAGAAGGCGAGGGTGGGATGATTTGAGAGGAGAGCACTGAAACAAGTATATTACCATATGTGAAATAGATTGCCAGTGAAGGTTCGATGCATGAAACAGGGCTCTCAGGGTTGGTGCACTGGGATGACCCTGAGGGATGGGATGGGGAGGGAGACAGGAGGGGGTTTCAGGATGGAGGACACGTGTACACCCGTGGCTGATTCATGTCAACATATGGCAAAAACCACTACATTACTGTAATCAGCCTCAAATTAAAATAAATTAATTTTTTTTTTAAAAAAAAAGCAGAGATATTACTTTGCTAACAAAGGTCCACATAGTCAAAGTTATGGTTTTTCCTGAAGTCATGTATGGATGTGAGACCTGAATAATAAAAAAGGCTGAGTGCCGAAGAACTGATGCCTTCAAACTGTCGTGCTGGAGAAGACTCTTGAGAGTCCCTTGGACTGCAAGGAGATCCAACCAGTCAATCCTTAGGGAAATCAGTCCTGAATATTCATTGGAAGGACTGATGCTGAAGCTGAAGCTCCAATACTTTGGTCACCTGATGCAAAGAGCCAACTCAGTAGAAAAGACTCTGAAGCTGGAAAGGTGGAAGGAAGAAGAAGAAGGGGATAACAGAGGATGAGATGGTTGGATGGCATCACTGACTCAATGGATATGAGTTTGAGCAAACTCCAGGAGATGGTGAAGGACAGGGAAACCTGGCATGCTGCAGCCCATGGGGTTGCAAAGATTCGGACAGAACTGAGTAACTAAACAACAACAAGGTTGGTCCAGATACTTAGCAATTGGTCTTAAATTCATCTACCCTAAATATGACTCCTATGGGCTGAATTGCATTCTTTATAATTCATTTTTTGAATTGATTTCTAACACGTAGTCCTTAGAATGTGACTATATATGGAGATAGGAACTTTAAAGGCAGTAGGAAGTAAAATGAGACCATTAGGGTAGGCTTTAATTCAATCTGACTGGTGTCCTTGTATGAAGAGGAAATTTGCACACAGAGACCTGGGATGACTGCAGACAGATGAAACACTATGTGAGGACACAGTGAGAATGGCCATTTGCAAATCAAGGACAAAGACCTCAGAAGAAACTAAACTTGCCACCCGGCTCTTGGACGTCTAGTCTGCAATTCTGTTAGAAAATAAATTCCTGTTGTTTATTCTATCCAGTCTGGGATATTTTGTTATGGCATCCATACTAAACTAATACTAATAATTTTACCATACATCTTTACCATTTACATGAAATTTACCATTACACAGTTTATTTAATCATCATATATTTTCTATGAGAGAACAGTTGCTAGCAACATTTGGAGGAATGTTTCACTTATACTATGCTGCCTTGTACTATCTGCACATTAGATCACAATCCAGTAAAGCTCTCCCCCTCCTAGTCCATCTCTCCTTCCTCCTATCCACCACCATTAATCACTCCAACAACAGCAAAATGTAACTAGTATGTTAAGGCACTGTTCTAAATGCTTGACATACTGAATCACTCAATTCTCATGATTCCACAGTTACTTTTATTTTTATGATCATTTTATTAACAGGGAAATAGACACAGGGAGGTAGGTAACTTGGCCAAAAGTACAAACTTAGGCAGTCAACTGGGACTACATTTTATATTACAGGGCTTAAATAATATTCTGCCTTTTATAAAGCACAGTTGTCTTCCATTTTGGTTCAATTATTCTCCTTACACAACCTGAATTTTTATTACAGAAGTCATACCTGTTTTCCACTCAAAAGTTTTTTTCTTTTATATAATATCAATAGCTTTTTGGTTCAGATAGATAAGCTAAATAGAATTTTTTTCCAGTTTAGAAATGGTCATAAATAATATTTCTGTGATAAACGAGAACTTGTAAATATTAAAAACTGTTTGAAAATCCTTGGTAACAGTACCAGTTGGAAAACCAAATTACCCTTGCCACAATTATTGATATATCATTAAAGTAATACCCTAAAATTTAATGAAGTATATTATAAACTTCCAACTTTATCTCCCAGAAAGAAAAAAATAAAAGTTAGATTTTAAAGTTTATAAATTGGAAAGTGTACTAAACTTTTCCATCACTTTTTCATAAATCCAAGTTGAATTTCATTATGATATGTTTGAGAAATAGCTTTCTCCACTGAATTCAATAAAAGTATAGTAACCCAAATACATTCTAAGTCTGTAGCATACACAGAATTTAAACTAGGCATTAAAAAAATAGAGTAATGGAAATAATTACTAATGAGTTTCTTGTATGGCAAAAAAAAAACAAAACACTGTCTCCTGTAGTTGAGAAAAGTAAAAGGTTGCTGAGTTCAGATATGACTCCATCACTTTATAGCTGTGAGAAACTGGGCAAGTCATTTAACCTCTCTGTGCCTCATTTTCTTCTGCTCTATGTGGAAAATCATACTGTCTCCTTGATAGAGTTTTTATGAGGATTTAACAAGTTTACATTTATATGGCACTTAAAACTATGATTTAGTCATGGTATCTTCTATGTATTTTTTAAAGACATGGAAATATTATAATTTTGTGGTTAATCTAGGAAGTTAGTGGTAGCAGAAATACATGTAATAAGGAGTCATTCTCTTACTCCGTCATGAAAAAACAACCTGTTTCCTCATCTCCGTCTGATTCCAAGCGAAACAAAAAGACCAAAAAATAAGGTATATATCTGTGAACACTATTTAAGCTCATTTTTTAAAAACTCACTGGAATCATGCAAAATGCACTGGCAGACGAGATAAAAATGTTAACATCCATGACTATTCCAATGCTATTGAAATATAAGCCCATTGCTTTAAAGTCACCTGTGAGTATTTCTTCACCAAAACATGCTAAAATCACTCCATGATTTAAATGTGGAGCTCTTCATTCAAAAGATGTATGAAATTTTGGCTGAAGTAATTTTAAGCCTTATTCTCTTTTTGTATCTTCACATACCATGGTCAACTAAGAAAGTAAACAAAATAAATAAGGATTCTTTGTAGATGATTGATCTGAGTAGAATACTGTAAAGAAACTATCTCTCTTCCCAATCTTTCACTGAGGCAGACTGCAAGGGAAAATTTTATTAGTTTCCATGCATGGAACCAGACAGGCAGCTAGGGGCACAGTTTTATTAGCAGATATTTTATCAAGACATTTTGCCTCCAATTTTCTAATCTATAAAATATACGCTGGAGGTGAAAGAATCTGTGTGTGTGTGGTGTGTGTGTGTATCTACACAAGCTTTGCAGGAATATGAATATGCTATGTTTATAACAGTTTAAAATGGATGTTTCACCCATTTGCAGTCATGTGTAGAGTAAATAATTATGGCTAATACTAAAGAGCCTCTTGATGAAGGTGAAAGAGGAGAGTGAAAAAGTTGGCTTAAAGCTCAACGTTCAGAAAACTAAGATCATGGCATCTGGTCCCATCACTTCATGGGAAATAGATGGGGAAACAGTGGAAAAAGTGTCACACTTTATTTTTTGGGGCTCCAGAATCACTGCTGATGGTTACTGCAGCCATGAAATTAAAAGACACTTATTCCTTGGAAGGAAGATTATGGCCAACCTAGATAGCATATTTAAAAGCAGAGACATTACTTTGCCAACAAAAGTCCGTCTAGTCAAGGCTATGGTTTTTCCAGTGGTCATGTATGGATGTGACAGTTGGATGGTGAAGAAAGCTGAACGCCGAAAAGTTGATGCTTTTGAACTGTGGTGTTGGAGAAGACTCTTGAGAGTCCCTTGGACTACAAGGAGATCCAATCAATCCATCCTAAAGGAGATCAATCCTGGGTGTTCATTGGAAGGTCTGATGTTGAAGCTGAAACTCCAATACTTTGGCCACCTGATGCAAAGAGCTGACTCATTTGAAAAGACCCTGATGCTGGGAAAGATTGAAGGCAGAAGGAGAAGGGGATGACAGAGGATGAGATGGTTGGATGGCATCACAGACTCAATGGACATGAGTTTGAGTAAACTCCAGGAGTTGGTGATAGACAGGGAGGCCTGGAGTGCTGTAGTCCATGGGGTCGCAAAGAGTCGGACACGACTGAGTGACTGAACTGAACTGAACCGAACTTACTGAACATTTGTCTAGAACTTATCTTGTCCTGAGTATCTTAAATACACTAACTCATTTTATTCTTTCAACATCCTTCTCAGGTAGGCACTATTATTATCATCATTTCACACATAAGGAAAGTGAGGGCTATAAAGGATAAGGAATTTGACCAGAATTATATGGTTAGCAGATACCAGAATCACATTTAACTTGGTATTCTGGCTCCATAATTCTTCTTCTCAAGCACTACAGTGCTTCCTTGAACTACCTCATCAAGTAAGACTTCCCAATAATCACAATGCACTTGAGCAAGAAGAAGCTCCTAAAATATCACAAATAAAACAGCAATAGACTTAATTCAATTTCACTGACAGGGCAAATAATCACAAGAACATCTTTAAAGGCACAAAGAATTATATACTCACTTGAGAAAACGTTGCAGAACTCAAAACCACTGAACGTTCTGCCCAGCAGTACACACCAGTTCACCGTTGTTAGTCTGACCCAATAAAACACTAAATAAAAATAATTGAATTCATTAAGTCTTTACTGAGCTCCCACTAAGTATAAGGTAGGCAAAGTGGAAGAAATAAAAAATCACAGATATGCTCCACACTTAGATCACTAATGTCTACCTATAGATACAGCAACAGTAAATAAATTACTAGATAGTTCAGACGAATAAGAAGTATCCAAATATTTATTTTTTCCCTTTAAGATCTATTTTTGTCTTACTATATTATCAGTAGCCAAGAAGCATGTCAATAAAAAGCCAAGATCTTGCATGCTGTTGAATTCTATCATTTCAGTAATTAAAATGCACATTACTTAAGTATAAATTTCTAAACAGTCCTCATGGCTAATTCATGCTTCTGTATTTCTGTTTTATTGTTGTGTTACTTCTTGTTTTCTCTCTAGATTGCTTTTACCATTAGCAAAAGACTAAAATCAAAGGTAAGACCTCTTTGGAAAACTGTGAGTGAGGTTTTAGTACTAATGTAACACTTCTAATCTTCATGTAAATAATTGAACACAAGATTATAGGGCAAAAGCTGCAGTCATAAGGCTCAGTGTTGTACCAGGGTGAAATGATTTCTTAGTGCTGCTGTAACTATCACAAATTCAGTAGTCTAAAATAAATGTATTATCTTCAGTTCAGTTCAGTTCAGTTCAGTCGCTCAGTCGTGTCCAACACTTTGCGACCCCATGAATTGCAGCACGCCAGGCCTCCCTGTCCATCACCAACTCACAGAGTTTACCCAAACCCATGTCCATCGAGTCAGTGATGCCATCCAACCATCTCACCCTCTGTTGTCCCCTTCTCCTCCTGCCCCCAATCCTACCCAGCATTAGGGTCTTTTCCATTGAGTCAACTCTTTGCATGAGGTGGCCAAAGTATTGGAGTTTCAGCTTCAACATCAGTCCTTCCAATGAACACCCAGGACTGATCTCCTCTAGGATGGATTGACTGGATCTCCTTGCAGTCCAAGGGACTCTCAAGAGTCTTCTCCAACACCACAGTTCAAAAGCATCAATTCTGCGGTGCTCAGCTTTCTTCACCGTCCAACTCTCACATCCATACATGACCACTGGAAAAACCATAGCCTTGACTAGATGGACTTTTGTTGGCAAAGTAATGTCTCTGCTTTTAAATATGCTATCCAGGCTGGCCATAACCTTCCTTCCAAGGAATAAGCGTCTTTTAATTTCATGGCTGCAGTAACCATCAGCAGTGATTCTGGAGCCCCAAAAAAATAAAGTCTGACACTGCTTCCACTGTTTCCCCATCTATTTCCCATGAAGTGATGGGACCAGATGCCATGATCTTAGTTTTCTGAACGTTGAGCTTTAAGCCAACTTTTTCACTCTCCTCCTTCACCTTCATCAAGAGGCTCTTTTGTTCTTCTTCACTTTATGCCATAACGTTGGTATCATCTGCATATATGCGGTTATTGATATTTCTCCCAGCAATCTTGATTCCAGCTTGTGTTTCTTCCAGCCCAGCGTTTCTCATGATGTACTCTGCATATAAGTTAAATAAGCAGGGTGACAATATACAGCCTTGACGTATTCCTTTTCCTATTTGGAACCAGTCTGTTGTTCCATGTCCAGTTCTAACTGTTGCTTCCTGACCTGCATACAGGTTTTTCAAGAGACAGGTTGGATGGTCTGGTATTTCCATCTCTTTCAGAATTTTCCACAGTTTATTGTGATCCACACAGTCAACGGCTTTGGCATAGTCATAAAGCAGAAATAGATGTTTTTCTGGAACTCTCTTGCTTTTTCGATGATCCAGTGGATATTGGCAATTTGATCTCCGGTTCCTCTGCCTTTTCTAAAACCAGCCTGAACATCTGGAATTTCACAGTTCACGTATTATCTTACAGTTCTGTAAATCAGAAATCTGAAATGAGTGTCTACAGGCTATAAATCAAGGTATCATCTAGGCTGCATTCCTTTCTGGAAGCTGTAGGGGAAAATTCATTTCCTTGATTTTTTTCATTTTATAAAAATGATTATACCTTAATTCCTCAGCTCATGGCCCCTTTCCATCTTCAAAGCCAGCAAGCGTTGGCTGAGTCTCACAAATCATCACCTGACAGTGACTCTTCTGCTTTTCTCCTCCACATTTTAGGACCCCGGTAATTATACTGGGCCCACCCAGATAACTCAAGATACTCTCCCTAATTTATTGATTTGGGGCAGGGAGTAAAAGGAAAGATAGCTTTATTAAGGAAGTTGGAAATCATGGAGTCTCACTCAAATTTAAAATCAGCTTCTTAACAGCTTTCATTCCACCTTCCACTTTAATTCCCTTGTAGTGTAACATTTAATTAGAGGCTCTGAGAGTCATATGTGAACATCTTCAGGGGGAAGGGCTATGATTCTGTCACCAAAAAAGGCCAATTTTTCTTTGATACTGAGAAATTATTCATACTCATCTTTCTGTTCAAAAAAGAGGAAATCCTAAAGGAGAGCTTCTGAATAGATGTGCACCACATGTAATACATATGGATAAAACAAGAACATCATCACTACAAACCTCCTGTAGCCCACACCTGAGAGATTGTGCAAACCAGAACTCAGGTTCTCTCACTGGACCCATCCCCTCTCACTCCAGCTAACTCACTTCAGCAATAATCAGGTCCCTCTCCTCCATCTTCAATTCTGTTGCCTGGGAGTAAAGCTCATCTACTTTTGGCAGGTTTCAAAAAGAATCAGGTGGGACAGTGGTAAAGAATCTGCCTGCCAATGCAGGAGATACTCCAGTATTGTACTCCAGTATTGCATGGAAAATTCCATGGACAGAGGAGTCCCTGAGGTCACAAAGAGTCGGACATGACTGAGCAACTAGGCATGAAAGAGTTAGACAAGACTGAGCATGCACACATTTACTATTACCAGGTTTCTCCTCTTCCAACATCTTTCCCACTGATGACAGTCAGTTTCTATGATGTTAATCCTATTATGTCCCCTTTGATTAAAATAGTTCTGCTTCACTGCGGGATAAAACTAAGTCATTTGTGAAAGTAATCTGTCTCAGTATCCAGCAGTCAAATCACTTGACACATAATCCTCTCTATCACAACATATAAACATACACATGTGCACAAACACATGCATACCTCTCCCCATACTGAAATACTTATTATGTCCAGAATGTGCCAGGCTGTCTCCTACTTTTGTACCTTGTTTTCCCTTTGATAAAAATCCCTTATTTGTGTGCCTCAAAAAGTCCTTTTAGTAATTCAGTTCAAATAATTCCTCATGAGTAAATTCCTCCCTGGCCTTCCCAAAGTAGGATAGTTCCTTCTCTGTATTCCCTTATATAATAGGATATACTACTCTATTAGTGAATCATGTCGCTCTGAAATATGTGTTCCCGCATCTCTCTCTCCCTCCCTCTCTGTCTCTCTCACATACTCACACACATATTCCTCTCCTCTCTTTCTGCCTTTTTTTCCTCTTTTCCTGTCTCTCTCATTTCTCTTGCTCTCTGACTAGAATCTGATCCCTTCTAGAGCAAGAAGGGTACAACCATCATTTTTAATCTATTCAACATGTAACTGGAGCTTCTGCTGGTTCTAAATATATATTGCTGAAATAAAAGTTACTCTTTGATTACTGTATTATACATGCAATATCAGTTCAGTTCAGTAGCTCAGTCATGTCCGACTCTTTATGACCCCATGGATGGCAGCACACCAGGCCTCCCTGTCCATCACCAACTCCTGGAGTTTACTCAAAATCATGTCCATCGAGTCGGTGATGCCATCCAACCATCTCATCCTCTGTCGCCCCCTTCTCCACCCGCCTTCAATCTTTCCCAGCATCAGGGTCTTTTCAAATGAGTCAGCTCTTTGCATCAGGTGGCCAAAGTATTGGAGTTTCAGCTTCAACATCAGTTCTTCCAATGAACACTTAGAACCGATCTCCTTTAGGATAGACTGGTTGGATCTCATTGGAGTCCAAGGGACTCCCAAGAGTCGTCTCCAACACAACAGTTCAAAAGCATCAATTCTTTGGTGCTTAGCTTTCTTTATAGCCTAACTCTCACATCCATATATGACTACTGGAAAAACCATAGCCTTGACTAGATGGACCTTTGTTGACAAAGTAATGTCTCTTCTTTTTAATATGCTGCCTAGGTTTGTCATAACTTTTCTTCCAAGGAGTAAGCGTCTTTTAATTTCATGGCTGCAGTCAACATCTGCAGTGATTTTGGAGCTCCCCCCAAAATAAACTCAGCCACTGTTTCTACTGTTTCCCCATCTATTTGCCATGAACTGAGGGGACCAGATGCCATGATCTTAGTTTTCTGAATGTTGAGTTTTAAGCCAACTTTTTCACTTTCCTCTTTCACTTTCATCAAGAGGCTCTTTAGTTATTCTTCACTTTCTGCCATGAAGGTGGTGTCATCTGCATATCTGAGATTATTGATATTTCTCCTAGCAATCTTGATTCCAGCTTGTGCTTCATCCAGCCCAATGTTTTTCATGAGTACTCTGCATATCAGTTAAATAAGCACGGTGACAATATACAGCCTTGACGTACTCTTTTCCCAATTTGGAACAAGTCTGTTTTTTCATGTCCAGTTCTACCTGTTGCTTCCTGACCTGCACACAAGTTTCTCAAGAGACAGGTCAGATGGTCTGGTATTCCCATCTCTTTCAGAGTTTTCCACAGTTTATTGTGATCCACATAGTCAAAGGCTTTGGCATAGTCAATAAAGCAGAATTACATGTTTTCCTGAAATTCTTGCTTTTTCGATGGTCCAGTGGATGTTGGCAATTTGATCTCTGGTTCCTCTGCCTTTTCTAAAACCAGCTTGAACATCTGGAAGTTCACGGTTCACGTATTGCTGAAGGCTGGCTTGGAGAATTTTGAGCGTTACTAGCGTGTGAGATGAGTGCAATTGTGTGGTAGTTTGAGCATTCTTTGGCATTGCCTTATATATGTAATATAAATTCATTATTTTATTATACTAACATATTATTAGTATTTAGTATTAGTATTGTAACCAGATCACAAGTGCTGAGACACATTTTGAAACAACAGAAAAAAACTCAAACACCTCATCATAGTCGTAAACTAGAAGAACACACGGAAGTGTCCAACTCCTTTGGGAGTCGGACTTTGGAAGCAATTTGGGAGATATGCTAATCAGTGCATTATTGTAACACTGACTCTTGAGAACTAGCCTGATAAGTCATCAAGTGTTTAAATTCATTGAGTTGCTAGTGGGAGCTGCCATGTTAGAGAAGCAAACACCTCGAGCAACTTCAGGTTGCAAAGCATCATCCAGGATGGTCTCCTTTTATCACTAATTCCATTGCACAACATCTACAGAAACTTCTTCCAGGCTAGAGGTAAGTAATCAATCTCCAACTACACAATGCAATGAATGATCAACATATTGTGATGTTCCTTGTACTACATAAGAAAAAGTAAACCATCAATGAATTAATATTAAATGTTTTTCTTTTCATTTCAGAAGATAAGTAAAACTACGCTTTACTAGGCACCTACTTTTTGCCAAGCAAGTATTGCATTTACATATATTTAATCCTTATGATGGGGCTTCCAGTGTGTCTCAGTGGTAAAGAATCTGCTTGCCAATGCAGAAGACGTGAGTATGATCGCTGGGTCAGGAAGATCTCCTGGAGGAGGGTATGGCAACCCACACCAGTATTCTTGCTTGGAAATCCCATAGACAGAGGAGCCTAACAGGCTATGGTCCATGAAGTCGCAAAGAGTCGTACATGACTGAAGCCACTGAGCCCACACACGTAATGGGACGGAGCCAATCCTTATGACACCTCACTGAGGGGAATATTATCATTTCTATTTCACATAGGAAGAAAGTAAAGATTAGGGCATTACACTAGCCACTGTTGCTAAAGTGACAAAGCTTTGGTCCCCTCCAAAGACAAGCCCATGACCTTAAACAGTAGGCTTTCCTACATTCCCTGAAACAAAGGAGAAAAAAAAATGATAAACCTCTCTTAGACCACAGAGAAGAATGGAGAATATCTCCAGTCTCAAATACATAAGAAAATTACTGCTCACCAAAAGAGACCAATGTATGCATACATGTTATAACGGTTAAACCCATAATAATAATTAAATAAAATTAATCTGTTACTAAAGCTGTTATATCATTTATATTTACATAGTTCTTAATTGTCTTAAGGGAAAACTACCCATGTTTAACTCTTAAATCTTTATAATGTAATAGGCTAAAAGTTTGAAATAGGTTTAGCATTTTAAATCGCCAAAAACATCACTCTCAAGCTTCCCTGGTGGTCCAGTAGTTAAAAATCTGCCTGCCAATGCAGGAGACACAACTTCAACCCCTGGTCTAAGAAGATCCCACATGCTGTGGAGCAACTGAGACCATGCACTACAACTACTGAAGCCTGCATGCCTACAGTCCATGCTCTGCAACAAGAGAAACCACCACAGCTAGAGAAAACCCACACAGAGCAACACAGACCCAGAGCAGCCAAAAATAAACAGATAAATAAATAAAATAAAAACCAATACCCTCTGAGTGATACTGCAGAAAGCACTTCCTACACTAGAGCTTTAGTCTACCAGATAAAAACTACAAAATAGAAATCAGTCATATATTCTTGAAAGCAATATTTGTTGCTTTGCTTTGGCCTTTAAGTATCCCAGTTCTACATAGTAATCTTGGTAACAGCACAGTAATATGGAAGCTGTAATTGATCATTAACTATATTTTAACAAAAAATGAATTATTAATTTTTTTGAAATTAATTTTTTCAAAATGTTATCTCTATACTGAAACTATAAAACATAGTTGTAAAAATTTTGCAGAAACCTTTAGCTTTTAATTAATCATCTTGTATAAGCAGACATAAATTTATTTCAATAAAGATTTAGAAAATAACACATTTTACAGGTTATCACATTTGGTATTTTTCTTTTAAAACTTGTGATTATTCCTTTTCTTTATGAAGAATATTTAAGAACAAACCAATGAACAAAGTAAACTATATCCATGAGTTGGCATGCAGGGAACAGAGTTTGTGAATGAAGCGGTCCACTGAGTTAGTTTTTGGTTCTCTGCCATTAAAGCTCCATACTCACACTGATTTTCGTTGCCTAATGGTTAACAGAAAGGCAATCTCCTTTCTCTATTTAGTTTCCTTTTGTCAACTTAGTCTGTACATTAAATTTAACAACTGACTCAGGGCAGCTATGATTGAAATATTCAGCAGGTTTATACAAAAAACTTTTAATTCTTTGAAAAAGCATCACTAAAGGATATACTTCAAAAGAAAAAGATATTTAAGAAATGAAACACTCCTAAAGTCCAATATATTTAAATAGAATACACCAAACAATGGAGGTGGGGGTAGAGTGGTTACTGATTAAATTAAGGTCATTGCTTTTCAACATCCTCATCATGCAGAAGAATAAAAAGTATCAGGTCACTGACACAGAATGGGAGAGGAGGGAAAAGTGAAATAGAGACAAATGATAAAGAGGATTTGTCAAAGGGACAGCAAAGAGGAAGGTAAGTAATGACTTTCATAGGATTGTTGATAGTTGCCTGGCTTGTAATGGGTCAATAATTTTTGACAGCAGACAAAATCAACCCGGCTAAACTAAGAAATGCACGTGATATTGAATAAAAAGGAAAAAAAAAGAATATTTGCTTAAGTTTGACACATACATGCATACTCATACTCATGCAAAGTCCAGGAATACAGAGTCAAAGGTAAATAACAAGGTCTATTGCAATTCAATTGACACATTTTCAGTGAAAACTTTGAAAAGATCCTACTTGCACAAAAAATTTTTATTTATGTGCATTATGTATGAAGAGGTGTTTTCAAGCTGGATTTACCATTCTGATCATTCAGACAAATTTAGCTCATGCCCCAACTACATCTTTCCAATTTGAGACGTGTGTCTATGTGTGTGTGTGTGTGTGTGATAGAGAGAGAGAGAGAGAGAAAATTGCTTGAAGAGACTTCTGAAAATTTTTCTTTGGAATATTTAGAAACTGAGTGATTGGTATGTGTGATGTCATTTAAAAATAGAACACCAGAACATAATTCTGCTTTTCTGAAAACCTAATTTTTCTAAATGTGGAAGTTGTTGTTCAGTCACTCAGTCGTGTCCAACTGTGGGACAGCAAGGACTGCAGCATTTATTACCAATGGATTGCTACAAAACATGAATATACACGACAAAAAATAATAAAGGTTTAATAATCTGCAGAACATTGCTAAACATTTAGTACTGTCATCTTTTTCTGGTATTATCAGCATTTAACTATAGTAATTTTTTAAAACTAATATTGTACATATTTCTTATCTGTCTCTCTCTATATATATACATTTTCTTCAGTTAGACTAAGATATTTATTTAATATAATCAAGAATAATTTTGTAAAGTACTTATCTGTCCTTTCTGAATCATACTGTAGACATATGATCACATAATTGAAAGAACATTTCCTATATTAGGTATGGAAAAAACATGTTTTACCAAATATTAGGGCTAAAAATTACCGAAAAATGTCTGAAATATTCAGCTTCAAATGCAATAAATTTAATTCAATAGTTTACAAATTAATTCATTAATTATATGTATATCAGTATGTTACATATGCTTCTTTATCATGACCGATAGTGAACAACTGCTTTTATTCAAGCTCTTTCCCAATCTACTCTCCAAACTTCCAGGCAGAGGGAGGATGAGAAAGGAAATCATGAGAGAGTGAAACAGCAGAAACCCTAAGAATTCCTTTCTCCTAAATTCCAATTAAAAGTGCTCATAAAATTTTTCTCAGTGTGCAATTTGTTATGGATTAATAAGAAAAAAGCAAGCTCAGCATTTTGAAGGGCATATTCTGCCTCAAAGACAAGGCAAGTGTCCCAAAATTCTATTATCTCCATACTTCCTTGTACTTTTTCCATTTCCCAAGATTGCCAGGATCTACAGTCTTGTCCCCTCTATGTTCTGTGTAATTACTTATGCATAGTCATTTTCTGAAAAACTTCTATGCAATTCCAAAAAGACACATACTGAATTCCCTTCACTCTAAAATGAATATTGTGCCACACTGTTGTTGTTGAGTTGCTCAATCATGTCTGACTCTTTGTGACCCCATGGACTATAGCCACCAGCCTCCTCTGTCCATGGTATTTCCCAGACAAGAATACTGGAGTGGATTGCCATTTCCTTCACCAGGGAATCTTCCAAAACCTGAGATTCAACCTGCATATACTGCCTTGCAGGTGGATTATTTACCACTGAGCCACCAGGGAGGATAGACAGACGGATAGACTGAGTGCCTGAAGATAGACAGATAGACACCAGAGAGATAGACAGAGTCCCTGAAGAACTATAGACAGAGGTTTGTATATTGTATAGGAGGCAGTGATCAAGATCATGGCAAGAAAAAGAAGTGCAAAAAGGGAAAATGGTTGTCTAAGGAGGCCTTACAAATAGCTAAGAAAAGAAGAGAAGCTAAAGGCAAAGGCGAAAAGAAAAGATATACTCATCTGAATGCAGAGTTCCGAAGAACAGCAAGGAGAGATAAGAAAGCCTTCTTCAGTGATCAATGTAAAGAACTAGAGGAAAACAATAGAATGGGAAAGACTACAGATATCTTCAAGAAAATTAGAGATACCAAGGGACAATTTCATGCAAAGATGGTCACAATAAAGGACAGAAATTGTATGGACTGAAAAGAAGCAGAAGATACTAAGAGGTGACAAGAATACACAGAAGAACTATACAAAAAAGAGCTCAATGACCCACATAACCATGATGGAGTGATCACTGCCCTAGAGCCAGACATCCTGGAATGTGAAGTCAAATGGGCCTTAGGAAGCATCATTATGAACAAAGCTAGTGGAGGTGATGGAATTACAAATTCTCAAAGATGATGCTGTGAAAGTGATGCGCTCAAATGCCAGCAAATTTGGAAAACTCATCAGTGGCCACAGGACTGGAAAAGGTCAGTTTTCATTCCAATCCCAAAGAAAGGCAATGCCAAAGAATGTTCAAACTACCACACAATTGCATTCATCTCACATACCAGCAGAGTTGCTCAAAATTCCCCAAGCTAGGCTTCAATAGTATGTGAACCAAGAACGTTCAGATGTTCAAGCTGGATTTAGAAAAGGCAGAGTAACCAGAGATCAAACTGCCAACATCCATTGGATCATTGAAAAGCACAAGAGTTCCAGAAAAACATCTACTTCTGCTTTATTGACTATGTCAAAGCCTTTGATTGTGTATCACAACAAACTGTGGAAAATTCTTAAAGAGATGGGAATACCAGACCACCATAATACCAGGAGGAATACCTGCCTCCTGAGAAATCTGTTTGCAGGTCAAGAGGCCACAGTTAGAACTGGACATGGAACAACAGACTGGCTCCATATTGGGAAAGGAGTACGTCAAGGCAGTATTGTCACCCAGCTTATTTAACTTATATGCAGAGTACATCATGCAAAATGCAGGCTGAGTGAAGCACAAACTGGAATCAAGATTGCCAGGAAAAATATCAATGTCAGATATGCAGATGACACCACCCTTATGGCAGAAAGTGAAGAAGAACTAAAGAGCCTCTTGATGAAAGTGAAAGAGGAAAGTGAAAAAGTTGGCTTAAAACTCAACATTCAGAAAACTAAGATCATGGCATCTGGTCCCATCACTTCCTGGCAAATAGATGGGGAAACAACGGAAACAGTGGCAGACTTTATTTTCTTGGGCTCCAAAATCACTGCAGATGGTGACTGCAGCAATGAAATTAAAAGGTAGTTGCTCCTTGGAAGAAAAAATAGGACCAACCTAGATAGCCTATTAAAAAGCAGAGACATTACTTTGCCGACAAAGGTCCATCTAGCCAAAGCTACAATTTTTCCAGTAGGCATGTATGGATGTGAAAGTTGGACCATAAAAAAAGCTTAGTGATGAAGAATTGATGCTTTTGAACTGTGGTGTTGAAGACTCTTGAGAGTCCCTTGGACTGCAAGGAGATCCAACCAGTTCATCCTCAAGAAAATCAGTCCTGAATATTCATTGGAAGGACTGATGCTGAAGCTGAAACTCCAATACTTGGCCACCTGATGCGAAGGTGTCACTCACTGGAAAATACCCTGATGCTGGTAAGACTGAAGGCAGAAAGAGAAGAGGATGACAGAGAATGAGATGGTTGGATGGCATGACCAACTTGATCGACATGAGTTTGAGCAAGCTTCAAGAGCTGGTGATGGACAGGGAAGCCTGACGAGCTGCAGTCCATGGGGTCACATGAGTTGGACATTCCTGAGCAACAGAACTGAATACCAGGGAAGGCCTTGTGTTACATAATGACATTAGTAAAAATGTATTTTAATTCAATTCGTATATTTTATAAAATCTATTTGATTATTTTTGATGTTTACTTATAAAATATGCTGTCAACTCAATCTTTTATTTTTTAGCAGTAGTAGCTATTAGAAAGGAAAAAAAATAAAGAATTTATGTATTTAAGAAACTTTCAACTAGAAGAAGACAGGTACCCAAATCTGTGAAGCAAATAGCCTTGTAATAAAGGAATGTGATACAAATAACATAGATGAGTGGTTTAGCAAAAAACTTTTCTGCAAAATACTGGCTCTTGAATACCATGATAAACTGACCAAGCTCTTTGAATTTTTTTAAAATTCTATCCAACAGGAAGGACACTTTTATGTGATATACAAAAGTATCATAGAGAAGACAATTCTTTTATCTTAAAAGAAATAAAAGTAGCAAAAATAAATTTAGTGTGAGAGGTTAAAAAGAGGAATAGTCTCATGGGCTGTTCATCTGAATTTAATAATTAAAAAGTGCCCAGTTATTACGTTGTCATTATAAATGCTATAAATAAGCAACATCCTTAAAAGATAATCATGGTTTAGAAAAATTACTCTGCATTTGCTTTTGCTAATATGTTCAGAATTCTAAGTTTTTCCTGTGTATTTCAGAATTGCTTCCACACATTACGTATAAAATTGGTAATTTTAAATGAAGTATATGTTTTTCATCACCTGTTTATTATAGTGTCCCCACCTGATTTCACCATTTCATCAAAATATATGCCCCATTATTACTACGGTTAGTTTTTGAAACACTGAAAGCATATGATGCTTCAAAAATAAATATTTCTCATTGCCATATTTAAAATGGATTATCAACAAGGACCTACTAGCAAGGGAACTCTGCTCAATGTTATATGGAAGCCTGGATGGGAAGGAGTTTGGGGAAGAATGGATACATGCATGTATATATGGCTGAGTCACCTTGCTGTTCACCTGAAATGATCACAACATTGTTTGTTAATCGGCTATACTCTAATACAAAATAGAAAGTCAAAAAAATAAATATTTCTCCAATAAAAATCAATCTAAATAATTAAATTCTAAAATAAATCAAAGACGTTGCAGGGAATTATAATATTACTTATTTCTCAATGTAAAACTGTGTGTGAGTTCAGTATTGTCTGACTCTTTGCATCCCCATGGACTGTAGCCCACCAGGATCCTCTCCCCATGGGACTTTCCTGGCAAGAATACTTGGCAAACCAAAGAGTGGGTTGCCATTTCCTACTCCAGAGTATCTTCCCAACCCAGGAATTGAACCCGTGGTCTCCTGCATCTCTTACATTGGTAGGCGGATTCTTTACCACTAGTGCCACCCAAGAAGCCTCAAATATAAAACTAAGCTGACCAAATTCTCTTACATTGGATATTTGTATTATTGGCGTATAATAAAGATTGGAATATATATAAATATTTGATAAAAATGTTAAATTTATCTATCTGATCATAAATGACTTTGTTAAAACACTGAATCAATGAAAGTGGAAAAGTGTAACCTTATTTATTCAAGTGCTGTTAATCCAGTGTTGGAGAGGAAATGAAGCAGAGTTTATATGCATGGAAATTAGTTTCTATCTGAGAGAACTAGTTCTACTCTATCAGATTTCCTTTGAAGCATTCGCCCTGGACCAGAAATTTTTGTTTTTGCATTTTGAGGATATGTGTCATTTCAGACATGCTTGAAAGCAAATTATGCTTGGGAAATGATGATCAATATACTTGTAAGTGATTAAAATATTAGAGTTTACTAACTTTTTAAAATTTAATAAAATAGAGGAAACCAATACCCATCCTTGGCCAACTTAATATGACAAAATTACATTTGATGACCTTTTTTTGCAGCTCATTGTGATGCTATATTAAGTGAATATACTTTTAGAAAAGGACAGAGTTAAAGAAAACACTCTAGAAATTATGCACTGGTGGTGTTAACCATCGCATAGTAAGTATAAAAACAGCTGAAGATTAATGAATTTGTATCTAAAAAAATCATTCTCTGACAAAGTATTAAAGAAAAAAATGTAACATGACTACTAAATGTTTTTAGCAGGTATAATTTACATATTAAGATATGCTCTCAAGTATGAATATTAGACATTCAATCACTTTAACAACCCTTTAAAAATTTTAAAAGTGCATAAAAGAAAAATGTGCAATCCAAAAAGGTAAAAGTCTGAATTATTAAAATGATATTAAAATACTAGACATATCCAATCAGATAAAAGGTGTTAATTGAAACATGATTTCAAATAACTCAACTGAATGGTTCTTAACATGTGGGAGAGAAATGAATTTGACAGCACCATGGATCTGCTCAAAACTGAGAAGTATTCCAAAAAAAACTCTGTATCATAAAATCTCTACCAAACTCTACATATCTACTATCCAAACGCATCCATTAAAACTACTCCAAATTCTTATTTTCAAAATCACATGTAAGTCAACTACCTAGTAAAGTTGCCCACAATTCAAAAAGCTGCCAGATTTAACAGCCATCCCTCAGACACACTCTTGAAATTCATCTTTTGGTGCTATCTCATTATAAAAGAAGAAAGAAATCCCATGGTGTTATGCTTAAAAGAATTATAGTGAGTTATTTAAGGAGGTGATTATATTTTAAAATCAAAGACTACACTAAAATAAGTATAAATTAATATAAATTAAAGGTTAATTTCAATTGTTGAAATACACCACTTACCCCATAAAAAAATGTAGTAACTTTTAATCCAGAGCCTCTTCTTAGATCCCATGCTATCTTCATTGTCTCAATCTATTCACTGGAATTTGCCACCTGACTTCCTAAAGGCTGATGAATCAGTTCAGTTCAGTTCAGTCGCTCAGTCGTGTCTGACTCTTTGTGACCCCGGGGACTACAGCACGCCAGGCTTCCCTGTCCATCACCCTGGAGCTCACTCTCAGAACTTACTCAAACTTATGTCCATGGAGTCGGTGATGCCATCCAACCATCTCATCCTCTGTCGTCCCCTTCTCCTCCCGCCTTCAATTTTCTCAGAATCAGAGTCTTTTCAAATGAGTCAATTCTTCTCATCAGGTGGCCAAAAATATTGGAGTTTCAGCTTCAACATCAGTTCTTCTAATGAACACCCAGAACTGATCTCCTTTAGGATGGACTGGTTGTATCTCCTTGCAGTCCAAGGGACTCTCAAGAGTCTTCTCCAACACAACAGTTCAAAAGCATCGATTCTTTGGTGCTCAGCCTTCTTTATAGCCCAACTCTCACATCCATAAATGACCACTGGAAAAACCATGGCTTTGACTAGATGGACATTTGTTGGCAAAGTAATGTCTCTGCTTTTTAATATGCTGTCTAGGTTGGTCATGGCTTGTTTCCCAAGGAGCAAGTGTCTTTTAATTTCATGGCTGCAGTCACCACCTGCAGTGATTTTGGACCCCCCAAAAATAAAGTCTGTCACTGTTTCCGCTGTTCCCCATCTATTTGCCAAGAAGGGATGGGACCGGATGTCATGAATTTGTTTTCTGAATGTTGAGTTTTAAGCCAACATTTTCACTCTCCTCTTTCACTTTCATCAAGAGGCTCTTTAGTTCTTCTTTGCTTTCTGCCATAAGGGTGGTGTCATCTGCATATCTGAGGTTATTGATATTTCTCCCAGCAATCTTGATTCCAGCTTGTGCTTCACCCAGTCCAGCATTTTGCATGATGTACTCTGCATGTAAGTTAAATAAGCAGGGTGACAATACACAGCCTTGATGTACTCCTTTCCCGATTTGGAACCAGTCTGCTGTTCCCTGTCCAGTTCTAAGTGCTGCTTCCTGACCTGCATATAGATTTCTCAGGAGGCAGGTAAGGTGGTCTGGTATTCCCATCTCTTTAAGAATTTTCCACAGTTCGTTGTGATCCACACAATCAAAGACTTTGGCATAGTCAATAAAGCAGAGATAGATGTTTTTCTGGAACTCTCATGCTTTTTCAATGATCCAACGGATGTCGGCAATTTGATCTCTGGTTCCTCTGCCTTTTCTAAATCCAGCTTGAACATCTGGAGGTTCACGGTTCATGTACTGTTGAAGCCTAGCTTGGAGAATTTTGAGCATTACTCTGCTGGCGTATGAGATGAGTGCAACTGTGCAGTAGTTTGAACATTCTTTGGCATTGCCTTTCTTTGGGATTGGAATGAAAACTGACCTTTTCCAGTCCTGTGGCCACTACTGATTTTCCATTTTGCTGGCATTGGAGTGCATCACTTTCACAGCATCATCTTTTAGTATTTGAAATAGCTCAACTGGGATTCCATCACCTCCACTAGCTTTGTTCATAATGATGCTTCCTAAGGCCCACTTGACTTCGCATTCCAGGATGTCTGGCTCTAGGTCAGTGTTCACACCATCATGGTTATTTGGGTCATTGAGATCTTTTTTATACAGTTCTTCTGTGTATTCTTGTCACCTCTTAGTATCTTCTGCTTCTTTTCAGTCCATACCATTTCCATCCTTTATTGTGGCCATCTTTGCATGAAATGGTCCCTTGGTATCTCTAATTTTCTTGAAGATATCTCTAGTCTGTCCCATTCTATTGTTTTCCTCTATTTCTTTGCGTTGATCGCTGAGGAGGGTTTTCTTATCTCTCCTTGCTATTCTTTGGAACTGTGCATTCAAATGCATATATCTTTTCTTTTCTCCTTTGCCTTTAGCTTCTCTTCTTTTCTCAGCTATTTGTAAGACCTCCTCAGACAACTATTTTCCCTTTTTGCATTTCTTTTTCTTGGGGATGGTCTTGATCACTGCCTCCTGTACAGTACAGGAGGCTGATAAATGGTACATCAAAAACCACTAAATACTCCAACGATTTTTCACAGGAATTATAATAAAGTAAATTTATATTTGGAAATATCATTTAATACAATACTGAGTTAATAAAACTATTTTTGAGAAAAAAATTTCAACACATTTGTTTAATTGCACAGTTCGAATAATTATAAACTTTCTGAGCTTTTTTAGACACTGAGATTGGTAAAGGCAAGAAGGCTTGGAAAGATGCCACTACCATTTGTGATCTAGCTTACAAGAACTGGCTTCTGCAAACAGAATTTAAGGATAATAATTCAGAATGATTCTCAGCTTTCACATTGCTCTGATTTTCTGAGGCAAAGCTTAAACCAATCAAATACTTTATATATGTTTTTTCTTGCTAATGAACATTTTCTTTTCCACCAATTAAGGGAAAGTAACAAGGAAAGTGAGGGTCTTCCCAGGTAGTGCTAGTTGTAAAGAACCCGCCTGCCAATGCAGGAGACACAAGAGACGCGGGTTAAGCCCCTATCAGGAAGATCCTCTGGGGGAGGGCATGGTAACCCACTCCAGTATTCTTGCCTGGTGAATTCCATGAACAGAGGGGAGCCTTGTGGGCTACAGTCCATAGGGTCACAAAGAGTCAGACACACTGAAATGACATAGCACGGTTTATCACAACAAGGAAAGTAAAAGGTTAAGATTACCATTTATCATCATACTGTCAAAAACCATACTTCAAGAACAAAAGCAACTGTTAGTGTAGAGTTTATATTTCTGTGTTCCAACCATTCCGAATTCCATGATGTGTTTTTAATACCCATGAATTGCACATTAGAGTTTTCTTTATTTCAGGAGTATGCAACAAATTAAAAAACAATTGAGAAACTATTGCCTATTATTCTCAGCTTTTATCTCTTGTTCCCTCTCTTTACTCAATGTCCTATCCCAGGAGAATATAAATATAAGGATAGGGGATAGGGAATTAGACTGATGTGCTGAATATATTATTTGGCATGTGAAATACAAAAACAACCCTGCATCTTTGCAAGCAATTTTAGAATCCTTTATTCTGTTTAGATTTCTCCCTAAATCCAAATTTTCAACACAGATGATTAGTTTATGTTAATTTTGGCTTATGACCTCACTCAAAACGAGTCATCTTTCTCAGTATCAATATATGTATTTCTAGCATCTTGACAGATTTCCTTTCACTTCTATCCTGGCCTCTATTTCCCAGCACACATGGACTACATGTCTACAACCCCATGTAGTTTCTCTGCTTATTTTCAAACATAAACAAGGGAAATTCAAACTAATATATTATTCCTGATACTTCTTAAAAAGTCACCCTTTGCATGAAGCCACCACTAATTTTGTGCTCCAAGTTCTTTACATAGTAACTTATATAGTCTACCTTGCTAGTACCAATTTCTCCTCTAAGGATTAGAGGAATCCAAATCCTGACCTCAGTGTAAGGCTATGGTCTTGCCATTGATCAATGACATTGTCTAGTACCTAGAGTCTACTATCCTCTTGAAAAATGTTTGCTTCTTTTCTACTGGGCTCTCAGATACTGTGACCATGTTGGATACAGCTGACACCAACTGTAATAAGTAATAGTGGCTTGATAAATGGCCCAAGGTATGACAGGTTCTACTTTATGGAATACGCCACCTCTCAATTCCCAGAGTTGTGTCTGTCCTATTCTGCCTCCCTATCACTATATTTTCAGCTATATAACCCCTTTAACTTTAAACTTTCCTACAGAAAGTTTTTACTGCCAGTAAATTAGCTTTATACAGCACCATTCCACGTTCACAAAAGTCCCTCAATATTATTTTTATTGAGTACTTTCATTACTTCAGTTCTTATATTTAATACATTTGTAATTTACCTCATATATGTGAGGTATGGATTCAAATTTATTTTTTTCCATATGACAGTTTACTTGTTCTAGTGTTATTCATCAAAAGTCCTGTATTGTTTATCAAAAAGGCCTGTTTCCTGTGTGTGTGTAGAAGAGAAAACCTAGTTGATTTTCCTTTGTCCATCTCTGAACAAATTAATTTTAACAAACAACCTTTAAAATTTACCTTCTTGAGTCTTATTATCTATGAAAAGAAATGTAATATTTATCACAAATTTATTACATCCATCAAATTCTGCTAGCATCTTCAAAAGTTTGATTTCAGTATTTTGCTCCGAGGAAGCTGTCATCTGGAGACTAGAATGAGGGAAAACAAAACTACTTCTAATAAGTTAGTTAATGAAAATTACAGGATCTTTATGGATCCTTATGATTCCTGACCTCCCCCAATTCACTGCCTCTTCAATACTTCAAAGCAATAACAAGAACAATATTGTAAAATTAATCAGTCATGGAATGAATAAAATCATAAAACACAACCCCTTTAATTCAGAAAATCATCTAATTAGCAATCGTACAAAATAATCACTCTTAATAATAATCCTTAAAAATAATAAATAATTCTTAAAACACTGCAGGCAAGAAAGACAAGGAAAAAAAAATTTTAAAACAGAGGCAAAAATTCCTATTTCTCAGTTCCTTCAATCTGTCAAATATTCTGCTTCCAGTTTCCAAGAGCTGTGCTGGAGCAGAATTTAGGACTAGGAACATTGCCACCAACATGAATTCTACCCATCCTTCCAAGAAGTCTCAGTGACACAAATTTTTAACAAATTAGTTTGCTGCACAATATCTGGAATTTCAAAGAGAACTGTTGAGACAGCAATGAATTTCAAAGATATGAACTAATGGATAAAGTACAAGAAAGCAAAAAATGTTATCTTCTTTAGAGAAAGATAAAATATTGCATTCTAATGCACATATACTAGACCGGGAGCTGACTGTGGCTCAGATCATGAACTCCTTATTGCCAAATTCAGACTTAAATTGAAGTAGGGAAGACCACTAGAACCATTCAGGTATGACCTAAATCAAATCCCTTATGATTATACAGTGGAAGTGAGAAATAGATTTAAGGGACTAGATCTGATAGAGTGCCTGATGAACTATTGACAGAGGTTCGTGACATTGTACAGGAGACAGGAATCAAGCCCATCCCCATGGAAAAGAAATGCAAAAAAGTAAAATGGATGTCTGAAGAGGCCTTGCAAATAGCTGTGAAAGAAGAGAAGTGAAAAGCAAAAGAGAAAAGGAAAGATATTCCCATCTGAATGCAGAGTTCCAAAGACTAGCAAGGAGAGATAAGAAAGCCTTCCTCAGTGATAAGTGCAAAGAAATAGAGGAAAAAAACAGAATGGGAAATACCAGAGATCTCTTCAAGAAAATTAGAGATACCAAGGGAACATTTCATGCAAAGATGGGCTCCATAAAGGACAGAAATGGTATGGACCTAACAGAAGCAGAAGAGATTAAGAAGAGGTGGCAAGAATACACAGAAGACCTGTACAAAAAAGATCTTCATGACCCAGATAATCACGATGGTGTGACCACTCACCTAGAGCCAGACATCCTGGAATGTGAAGTCAAGTGGGCCTTAGAAAGCATCACTACGAACAAAGCTAGTGGAGGTGATGGAATTCCAGTTGAGCTATTTCAAATCCTAAAAGATGATGCTGTGAAAGTGCTGCACTCGATATGCCAGCAAATTTGGAAAACTCAGCAGTGGCCACAGGATTGGAAAAGGTCAGTTTTCATTCCAATCCCAAAGAAAGGCAATGCCAAAGAATGCTCAAACTACTGCACAATTGCACTCATCTCACACACTAGTAAAGTAATGCTTAAAATTTTCCAAGTCAGGCTTCAGCAATACGTGAACCATGAACTTCCAGATGTTCAAGCTGGTTTTAGAAAAGGCAGAAGAAACAGAGATCAAATTGCTAACATCCGCTGGATCATCGAAAAAGCAAGAGTTCCAGAAAAACATCTATTTCTGCTTTATTGACTACGTCAAAGCCGTTGACTGTGTGGATCACAATAAACTGTGGAAAATTCTGAAAGAGATGGGAATACCAGACCACCTGACCTGTCTCTTGAGTAACCTGTATGCAGGTCAAGAAGCAACAGTTAGAACTGGACATGGAACAACAGACTGGTTCCAAATAGGAAAAGGAGTATGTCAAGGCTGTATATTGTCACCCTGCTTATTTAACTTATATGCAGAGTACATCATGAAAAATGCTGGGCTAGAAGAAACACAAGCTGCAATCAAGATTGCTGGGAGAAATATCAATAACCTCAGATATGCAGATGACACCACCCTTATGGCAGAAAGCAAAGAAGAACTAAAGAGCCTCTTGATGAAAGTGAAAGAGGAGAGTGAAAAAGTGGTGTAAAGCTCAACATTCAGAAACTTAAGATCATGGCATCTGGTCCCATCACTTCATGCCAAATAGATGGGGAAACAGTGGAAACAGTGTCAGACTTTATTTTTGAGGGCTCCAAAATCACTGCAGGTGGTGACTGCAGCCATGTAATCAAAAGACGCTTACTCCTTGGAAGTAAAGTTATGACCAATCTAGATAGCATATTAAAAAGCAGAGACATTACTTTGCCAACAAAGATCCATCTAGTCAAGGCTATGGTGTTTCCAGTGGTCATGTATGGATGTGAGAGTTGGACTGTGAAGTTGAGTGCTGAGGAATTGATGCTTTTGAACTGTGGTGTTGGAGAAGACTCTTGAGAGTTCCTTGGACTGCAAGGAGATCCAACCAGTCCATCCTAAAGAGATCAGTCCTGATTGTTCATTGGAAGGACTGATGTTGAAGCTGAAACTCCAATACTTTGGCCACCACATGCAAAGAGTTGACTCATTGGAAAAGACCCCGATTCTGGAAAGGATTGGGTGCAGGAGGAGTAGGGGACGACAGAGGATGAAATGGCTGGATGGCATCACCGACTTCATGGACATGAGTTTGGGTAAACTCCAGGAGTTGGTGATAGACAGGGAGGCCTGGCATGCTGCAATTCATGGGGTCACAAAGAGTTGGACACAACTGAGCAACTGAACTGAAATGAACTGAACACACATATACGGAATCTAGAAAAATGGTTCTGAAGAATTTATTTACAGGGTAGCAATGAAGAAACAGACATAAAAAACAGACTTATGAACATGGGGAGAGGGGAGAAGAGGGTGAGATGTATGGAAAGAGTAACATGGAAACTTACATTACCATATTTTCAATAGATAGCCAATGGGAATTTGCTGTATGGCTCAGGAAACTCAAACAGGGGTTCTGTATCAACCTAGAGGGGTGGGATGGGGAGGGAGATTGGAGGGAGGTTCAAAAGGGAGGAGACATATGTATACCTATGGCTGATTCATGTTGAGGTTTGACAGAAAACAACAAAATTCTGTAAAGCAATTATCCTTCAATAAAAAAAAATTAAGTTGTATTTTTTGTAAATATGTTCAACACTGAGAATTGTAAATTACTGAATTTCTCCAAAGTGTGGAACTCAGTTTAAAATTTCATCTCTTACTGTAGTACTTTTGCAGAGCCAGCAATAATAATAAGCCTGTAGATACAATCACAATTATAAATTCTTTTAAAAGACCTGAATTTATTACTGAAAATTTCTGCATTAAATCTACCAATAGGAGAATAATGTGAATTTGCAAAATTTATAAATAGTTTCAGGATTCATAAAGCTTCCCTTCTACCCATGTCTGCAGTAATTCATATAACCACAGAATGTTGGTATCAGTGTATAGAGTCTATTGCAAATGTAAAGAATATCAAAGCAATTAAACAGGATTTAGATTTTCAGCTAAAATAATTTTGCTTTAATTATAACGGTATTTATGCAATCTATGGCACAATTTACTGAAAGTTATTGAAAAGGCAAAAGCAAAGAGATCTGGAGTTTAATTAAAAGTGACAGTTAAGGCCTATTCCAAATAACTTCTTATAAGAACCTTATCTAGTACAGCCAGGAATATTAATAACCTATGAGTAGCTTAGCAACCCCTAGTAGATAACAATGATAAGGTCAAACATACATTAAGTTCAGTTTCAGCATTAACAGACACTCCCTATAAAAATGAGAACATGAAAAAATAGATTATTTTAACTAAATTTTTTTCTTTCTAATTTGAGTAACAGAAAACCCTCTAAAACCAATCTCATTTTCCTTGAGAACTGAATTTCCACATAACGGCAAAAGAAAATTTGCAACTCATATCCATCTTAAGTTCCTTATCACATATTCTTTCATAAGAAATAATGATGCATCATGTGAGAAATATAGTCAGACCTTTTAAAATATGTTAGTGCTTATTTAAGAAACTAGAAATTAGGGTCAATTAAAAATAGTGTTTAGAATGAAAATGGTTAAATTGGTGAATGCAGAGATTTCCACACTTTCTCTCTTCATTGCTCCCTTCCTGCTTCAGTAATTTTTTTTTCTTTACCTTTTTATCCAAAAGAAATATCTGCTTGTTCTGTTCATTAAGCAGTTAAATTCAAACAACTTACTAATTATTTATGCCCTTAACAACTTAGTAGTCATTTTAAAAACTAAATCAAAAGAAAAATAATATTTTATTTCATTCTTAAATAACCACAGTTACTACTGGCATGTGCACACCTGTTTGGCACCATATCATATCTCAAATCCTGGAATCACTTTGACTATCATTATCCCCATTTTCTGTTACACACTAATTTTCCTTCTAATAATAGCTTTGTATCATAGCACCGTCAAAAATCTATACAAGTATATGACATCATCAAAAATAATGTAATGCAATCTGATGTTGAAACTGAACTAACCTGAGCATGTAGTTTGTAGGGTGTATGGGAAATGTTACTGTATTTTCCTTGAAAATTTAAAATATTCCATAGCCTGTGTGAGTTCAATGGGAGTGCCTTGGCACATGGTTTAGAAACCACAAGGCTAAGGATGCTTTAGGATCATAATAGCAAAACTCAATGCCAGGGCTCCAATGATCACATTCATTTCGAGAATTCTCTGGCAGTCCAGTGGTTAAGACTCAGGGTTTTCACTGCCCTGGGCCAGGGTTTGATCCTTAGTCCAGGAACTAAGATTCCACAGCTATGTGGCCAAAAACAAACAATCATTCACTTCAAAACTATTAATTTTACGCAGTAGGATATGAACAGAACCCAAGTCAAAGATCACAAAGGTGACCAATGCATACTGAGTGCCTACATACAGGCTGCAGCACATGAGGCATAAGGAATATAATGAGAAATCAGGCAGAAAAGTCACTTCCCTCCTGCACTTTACATTCTAGCAAAAACAACTAACACAAAATATCTAAAGAAATGTTCATTATGTCACTTTATTTGTGGTAAGGGCTACAAAGGAAAGTGACAAAGAGCATAGGCTGACTTGAGAATAAATACGGGTGGAGGGAATCAAGTTATTTCAAGGGATATGAGAAGCACTCCTTAAAAGAGATAACATGTGTGGTAAACTCTGAAGCAGTGATTTTCAATGGAAGGTGAGTCTGCTTCCCATGGGACATCTGGCAAAGTTTGAAGACATTCTGGCCCTTATGACTGGGAGGGATACTGCAGGCAATCCAGTAGGTAAATGCCACAGATGCTGCAAACATCCTAGAATACACAGCATAGCCCACATGTACTACCCCCTGGCCAAGAATTATCTGACCCCAAATGTTCACGATGCTGAGAAGCTTTTACATAGGTGTGTGTGGGAGTGTGTGTGTTCGGCATCGGTGGGGATCAGTGGGCATTCCAGGAAAAAGGAACAGAACTTACAAACTTTTAAATAGTAAGAGTATAGTACATCCAATGAACAAAGAGAGGGTTTGTACAGATGGAGGGCAGTGTAGACAACTGCAACAATTCTTAAAATTCACTCAAGAAAGTCAGAGGAAAATGTAATCAAAAAGGCTGTTCTGCCTAAATAATCCTAGGGTAAAAAGAAGAAGAGCACAGTAGCTATTATTTTAATTATGCAAGTAAATTTCAGGCAGTATATTATGATAGTATTCAACTTTACCTTCTGCTGTAAAATGTGACACAGTAAGGAAAATACTGATCTACACAAAGGCCTACACAGTGACTAGGTGGCTGTGTCATGGCTTGTATGGGCCTCTGAGAAACTGTGAGATTCTATAATTGATCAAGCATAACTTGGTCAAACCAAAAAACCTGAAGGGACAAAGAGGTGGGTATTCTATAATCAGAGACACTTTCACCCTTTAAATTCCATTTTAAATAATTACTTTCATTACTTTTAACATTGATATTTCTTTTATCCCAGAACATAATTGATACAGTTACAGTAAGCTGCTGCCATTTAGTTGCTAAGTTGTGCCCTACTCTTTATGACTCCATGGACTATAGCCCACCTGGGTCCTCTGTCCATTGGATTTCCCAGGTAAAAATACTGGAGTGGGTTGCCATTTCCTTCTCCAGAGGATCGTCCCTAACCAGGGACTGAACCCAAGTCTCCTATGTCCCCTGCATTGCAGGCGGATTTTCATACTTAACTCAGTGACTTAGTAAACTGACAACAGAAACTGATGTCACAACTGAGTACAGAGAGACTAATTTGTTTAAATGATATCTTTGAAGAATCCAGGTAGGATCTCCACCAGCTATAAGCCATCAGATAAAGGCTATGATAAGAAGCATACACTCTTAAAAAATTCCTCCTAATATTAGCAGCTGCACAATAGATAGAAGAATGAGAAAGGATGTATTTATATATATATATATATATAAACATCTAGTTTATATGTGATAGGTTTATATATACACACACACACACATATATATATAAAACATCTAGTATGTATGCGATAGGTTTAGAGCTACATCTTCTCACTTGTTTTGGAGGAGCTGAAGCTCCTCAAATATCCTCATGTTAAGGCAGAGAAAACAAGTCACACAAAGAGAAGTCACCTGTCCAAATCAGATTTGATTCACTGAAAAGAAATTAAAAAGGCACTCAATAACATATTTAAACTTTTAATAACTAAGTTAAAAAATCTAACAAAATTAATTGGCAGAAATATGAATCCCAAAGCTACTATTATAAATATCCTGGACTAGGTATTTTCATTATTTTATTTCATCATCACAACAGTTCTGGAAAGCTTTGGAATCATTATGTTACAGATGAAGAAACCAGGGCTTGGAGAAACTAAATAATCTGCCTTAGCAGATAGTTCAAAGTAGAGCTGAGACAGGCTGGGACCCGGGACCCTTTGCCACAGTGCATGCACCTGGATAAACCTCTCCTTCAGTAACAAAATACAGAGAAACTATATGGGACTGAACGAGCAACTGGAATAAATTATGGACAAAAGATAAAACAGACCAAAAATCCCCTCCTGCCACTTCTGAAGAGCCAGAAGCAAAAACAGGGTGTTGGGAGCAAAAGCAGGGTACTAAGCATGCCCCCTGAAATCAATACCACCAGACAGGGGTGGACAAACCACATGTCACACTTCCAGTCTGACCCCTGGACACAGCCCTACCCTTACTCCATATAAGGAACAAGCTACCACCCCATCTTCAGCAAGCTTGCAAGCAAGGGAACCTGTTATTTATTCTTGCTCCTCTCTGCTGCAGCATAGCCCCAATAAAGCCTTGGTTGAATTTCTTGTCTGGTCTCAGGTCAATTTCTTCTGATTAGTGAAGGACAAGAATCCTGGTTGGTATCAGAACAAGGAATTCTCTGTATTTTCAGCAGACCACCTGCTAGGAACTCTTTTCCAACCACCCCCCAGCCCATTTCCTTCAAAGCTTCCCAGCCTTCTCAATAACCAGTGGAGGTTACCTACAATATTTTTCAAGTCCACACCCAATTTAATGTGACAGCCACAGTTAGAAGGGGCTCTCATCCATTTTGATTTCCAGTTTGTTTTCTCTTTTTGATACTATTTCTCTATGTGCAAGCCTCCAGGATTAGAGTCCCTCTAACCATAGCCCTCTGTGGTATCTCTTGATAGTTTATATACAAAATCCTATTTGTTTCTGCAAACAACTCTTGGATATAGGAAACAGTACACATCCTGCTGCACAAAAAATAGAAACCAAGTTCCCAGGAGGTGAACTGGTTTTTCTGGGGTACTTCTGTAAACAAGTAACCATCGTATCTTCAAACATCTAGTCCAGATCTCACTTATTGCAAGTAACTGCCTCCTTCACCTTCAACCATGCTTAAAATTCTGGCTCATCTCTGAGACGCATGTGGATACATCACCTATACACAGTGGGCAAGAGTGAATGAATCTCTTCTAAATGTTCGTTTCTAGATTAATCTCACCAAAATAACAACCTTTTAAAAACAGACACAGCATTCGATACTTGATATATAATATTAAAGGTATTTTCTTTCTCACACTAAATCAGATTAAAGCCTTGCAAAGCAATTTCTTCAGAAGGCCCATTTGTTTCCTATTTCTTCAATAAAAATCACCACTTAGTGGTTTAAGCACAAATTTGTTATCTTAGATGTCTGGAGGTCAGAAATACAAAACCAAGAAATGGTAGGACAGAGTTTCTTCTAGAGGCTCTAGGAGAGAATCCATTCTTCATCATTTTAGCCTCTAGAGGCTGCCTACATTCCTTGGTTTGTGGCCCCATCAATCTAGTCTGCACTTCCATCAGTTACAAGTCTTTTTTCTAACTCCTACCTTCCTCTTTAGCCTATAAGAACACTTGTAGTGACACTGGGTCCATCTGGCTAATCCAGGATCATCTCACCATCTCAAAATACTCAAGTTACACATCTGTGAAGCCCCTTTCAATCTGTAAGGTAATATTAATATATTCACAAGTTCTGTAATGCTGAGTATCCTAAGAAAGCATAATAAAACAATAAAAAAATATTGAAAATATATAAGGATGGGAATATTATGAAGATTATGAGTTTCTCCAAATAAATATTCAGTTCAGTTCAGTCGCTCAGTCGTGTCCGACTCTTTGCGACCCCATGAATTGCAGCACGCCAGGCCTCTCTGTCCATCACCAACTCCCGAAGTCTACCCAAACCCATGTCCATCGAGTCGGTGATGCCATCCAACCATATCATCCTCTGTCGTCCCCTTCTCCTCCTGCCCCCAATCCTACCCAGCATTAGGGTCTTTTCCAATGAGTCAACCCTTCGCATAAGGTGCCCAAAGTATTGGAGTTTCAGCTTCAACATCAGACCTTCCAATGAACACCCAGGCTTGATCTCTTTTAGGATGGATTGATTGGATCTCTTTGCAGTCCAAGGGACTCTCAAGAGTCTTCTCCAACACCACAGCTCAAAAGCACCAATTCTTCGGCACTCAGCTTTCTTCACCGTCCAACTCTCACATCCATACATGACCACTGGAAAAACCATAGCCTTGACTAGATGGACTTTTGTTGGAAAAGTAATGTCTCTGCTTTTAAATATGCTATCTAGGTTGGCCATAACCTTCCTTCCAAGGAGTAAGCGTCTTTTAATTTCATGGCTGCAATCACCATCAGCAGTGATTTTGGAGCCCAAAAAAATAAAGTCTGACACTGTTTCCACTGTTTCCCCATCTATTTCCCATGAAGTGATGGGACCAGATGCCATGATCTTAGTTTTCTGAATGTTGAGCTTTAAGCCAACTTTTTCACTCTCCTTTTTCACCTTCATCAAGAGGCTCTTTAGTTCTTCTTCACTTTCTGCCATAAGGGTGGTGTCATCCGTATATCTGAGGTTATTGATATTTCAGTATTCTTGCCTTGAGAACCCCATGAACAGTATGAAAAAATAAATATTATGATTATTTAAATATGAAAATTGCAAATTTCCCCACTTAAGTCTAAAATTAAGATTCTGATCAGCATTCCAGAGAGTCTTTTTTTAGAAACTGACAAGCTTATCTAAGTTTTCAACCCACACAGTGAAGTCAACAACAACAAAAAAGAAGCAAGTCACAAGTGATATAATTTACTTACATTTTAAATATGGGCAGAATAATCAATATTTATTTTAGAGATGCATACAAATATGATAAAAATAAAAACTGTGCATGGTATTGATATACATCATTTCAGAACAGTAATTTCCTTGGGAGAATAAGGAAGTGGAAAGAAGGGCAGTTAGAGCTTAGCAATTTGTGTTTTTAAAACAAAATTTCAAACAAACATTTCAACTTGCGAACAAATGTTAAGACTGAACAGTGGACAAACAAATGTTTCTTCTTACCCATATGTTTGAAATATTTTATAAATAAAATTCAATTGAAATAGAACCAACATGAAGAAGGTCCTTGAAGTATATTGCAAAAGGAACTGGCTCAAATGGCAAATTGCTTGGAACCACGTTAATATCAAAAGTACAACATCCTTCTGGTACATCTGAAATTCATCTTAGGCTAAACATTAGACTGGAGTGCAGTTCAACTGTACAAAGGACTAAGAATTGACATTAGTGTCCCAGAACTCTGAGTTTGTTCCAAAGTTCATCCCAATTCCACACAAACATAGCCTTTTTAGCCATGAGACTCACTCTTGGTTGGCTACACATAGCAATGTTATAAAAGAGCATTTAATGGAAGGATCGGGAGTACCATCTGTTCATGGGTCAGCAAAACAAGGGAATTTCTGTCATCTATTTTAATTCTTTGCTTATGAGCCTTGTTTTCTGTTGTCAGAGGCCTCCAGGGCCAACTCAAGAGTCCAATCATCAGTGTAAGCTGCAAACTTACAATCACTAAGCATAATGCCCTTAAGAAAAAGCTAAAAATAGAGCTCTCAAGACAATTTAGAAGTACCCTTTTCTTAAACCTGGGCTCTCAAGTAGTTAAACTGTCTCTTACATATTTAGTTTATTATTTAATCCAATTAAAGAATTAGCATTTGTTTCATGTGAAAAAAAGATCCTTTTTCCTTTATCACATTTCACCTATTGTCCAAGATTGCAGTCCCTCCAGGGACACCCCATAGTACTAAGCAAAGTTCTAAACTTGGCTAGAAGCAGCTTGGACATCACTACCTTTTGTTCTTTGCCTTTAATTTGTATTCAGTTGCATTTCAAATACTATGACTTCTCTGGAAGTCAAACTTGATATAAATTCTGAACATTGTTGCTGACCCAGTGCCATCCTCCCCACACTAAAATAATCCTTGTTCTGAAATTCTGAGGGATCCCCCTCCAACATCCCTGCAAAACCACTCAACTTAAATGTAGGGACTAATTATCAAAAGATTCTCCATTGTCAAGAGATTTACAAAAATGCCTGAAATTAAGGAAACTTACTTAGTCAAGATTATGTTCAATAAGCTTGAAATGCTGAGCATTTCTCCAACTTTAAGCAGAGAATTTTTAAGGAGGCCATCAAAATCAGAGATTAAAACTAAGCTTGCAAAATATATTGAAGTATCCAAATCTTTCTTCTATTTGATACTACATAATAAGATCTCATGTGAAGGGGGAAAAAGCCAAAATGTGCACATTTGTAAGTTGGGAGATACAGAAATGAATACAAGAAGGGAAAAAGGGCAAAGTTTACTTGATTGAGTGAAAATTATATTTTAAGTTCCTATTCCTATTTTTGATAGTCTAGAGGCACTATTTCTGATAAAGGAACAGCCTGAACCAGCTGTCGCAATACTAAACCTTCTTCCCCGAAAATATTCACTTATTATACCGCTCTGCTGCTCACAAATACAAAATCAGCAGCTTTCTTTAGTTGCTCATCCAGAAAGAGCCAAAAAAAATGTGGAATGGAAAGAACACTCCGTTGCATTCAAATATGTTGATTTATATTCTTCATTTGTAATACTGTATCTATTAACATATTGTATTTCACTCTAAAAAACCCACACTTGTTGCGAAAATATTTATATAATGCCCACTTAAAAGTATCTTTTAAATTCATTATTAATGTATTTGTAATGGCCTGTGAAGTTATCATTTTTTTTTTTTACTTATGTAATTTGGAAGGATAGAGAAGCCTAGATTTGTTAAGTTTTATAACTTCCCAAGATTACATAGTTTCCCACTAAATCTCAGACAAAATTCTCTCACACACATCTTGGGCTCTTTCTACTATAAATTTCTTAGAATTTACAAATTTGAACCAATTCTTTTATCCTAAATATTAAATTAGATTTAAAAGAAAGGTATTTTCTCTCTTATACCACACAGCACATTTGATAAAAATGGCACTGTGAACATACAACCATCTATAGAAGCAGTTTTATAGAACTCTAGTGTAAGGATTTTCAATATATAAAATATGGATTTATTTATTATTCAATGGATTATCAAACATGAGTCACAATTACACTAGAGGATATCAGCCCTTGAGTACATAGTACAGTGTTAGTTTGAAAAATTAAATTACATATATATAAAGTGCTTAAGATATAACTTTATATATAGGAGGTTATTAATATATATGATAATTGCTACAATCACTATTATTATTATTTATATTCATAGATAATAGTTAACTCCCTTTTTACTGAATTAAGTCCCATTGTTTGTACACTAAATGAAGAATATAAGGAAGTATAGAATAGAGGCACTATCTATATATAACCATGAAATTTCTATGGACTTGAAGTAAGGAAGACAGATTAGATTCTAGGATTGATCAAATGGTGATAATAAGAAGGCATGTACCATATATGCTATTTACACAAAGACATAAACTGTCTGGAAATCCAGGAACCATAACAGAAGAATACTGAAGACCATTAGAATAAAGGTAAACAGTGAAGGTCCTCAAAGTGATATCTTTAAGGGGAGATGATGTGGAAGAACAATAACACACTTAAAACAGAATTGGTGACAGAGTCTTCCAGATACCTATAGCTATATTAACTATCCCCAATTCACAGATGAAGAAACTCTAGGAAGGTTTAATTAATTAATCTGATATCAAAAAGCTAGTAGAAACTAGAGGTAAACTCCAAACCCAAACTATCCAATAACCTTTAGATGAAATCTAATCTTTAGATGAAATCATGTTACATTCTTTATATTCCTTTTGTGTAACTTCATTTCTATGTAAGCTTAAAAGCAATAGAGAATATATTAGTCTTGATTCAATATCAAACTAAAAGGAAAAGCAGGTTTGTGAGAAAAAACACGAGTGAGAACCTTAGAATGAAATGTCTATCTTTGCACTCAGGTTTTACAAACATAAAATGCTGACCATAGGGAGAAACAACTTAGTAAACTCTAACAAAAATTAAAATTATTTGAATTTGAGTAATTTTTCTGGCCACAAATATTCACAGGGAGTCTTAGTATTTCTTAGCATGAATCTTATGCAGAATAATGTTTGTAAATGTCTGAAATATCAGATTACATAAAACATTCAATAATTTAATGTTTAGCATCAAAATTATAAAAAAAAAAACCTATGTGACAAATTTTGTCACAATGAAAAATTAGGCAATATTTTGAATTAAATGAAAAATCAAGAATCAATAATTTAAGCTTTCATCTCAAGAAACTAGGAAAATACTGTAACGCAACCTCAAGAAGAAATAGAAAAAAATGAAAAAATAATGTTAAGAAGAAATCAGTAACAAAAGTGTCAGATACAAAATAGGAACCTCAACAAAGTCAACAGTCTGTTTTTTGAAAAACTTTTTTAAGTGTTGAAAAATCTCATGCAAGACTGATGAATATAGAGTAAATATATATTTCCAGTTATAGGAAAGAAGAGGGAGCTATCATTATAGATAACAAATATTACAAAGATAAAACATAGATATTATAAACAACTATGCATCAATAAATTTGACAACTTAGAATAAATAAACAAATCTCTTAGAAATATAACTGACAAAACTGACACAAGAAAAAGTAGAAAATCTGAATAGTGCTATTACTGATAAAGAAATTAGACTTGCAATTAAAACCTACAACCTGAAGTTTTATTTAACAGATAAATGGATTAAGAAAATGCAGAAGATAGAAGAAAATGATGTGACTGACAAGGGCTTAATTTCCAAAATATACGAACAGCTCATACAACTCAACAACAGGAAAACAATCGAAAAATGGGCACCAGAGTTAAACGGACATTTCTACAAAGAAGACATACCAATGGCTAAAAAGCACAAGCAGAAATGCTTAACATCACTAATTATTAGAAAAATGCAAATCAAAACTACAATGAGGTATCACCTCACACCAATCAGAATGGCCATCATTAAAAAGTCAGTAAGTAACAAATTCTAGAGGTGTGGAGAAAAGGGAACCGTCCTAAACCATTGGTGGAAATGTAAGTTGGTGCAGGTTCCTCAGAAAACTAAAAAGAGAATTTCTCCATGATCTAGCACTCCCACTCCTGGGCATATACCCAGACAAAACTGTAATTCCAAAAGATACCTGCATTCCTATGCTCACAGCAGCACTATTCACAATAGCCAAGACATGAAAGCAACCTAAATGTCCACTGACAGATGAATGGATAAAGATGTGGTACATATATATGATGGAATACTACTCAGTCATAAAAAGAAAAAAATGCCATTTGTGGCAACATGGATGCAACTAGAGAGATTATCATACTAGGTGAAGTAAGTCAGAAAGAGAAAGACAAATAGCATATGATATACTTACATGTGGAATCTAAAATATAGCTCAAATGAACTTATCTATGAAACAGGACAATTATACAGACACAGAGAACAGATTTGTGATTGGGAGGAGGAGGATAGAGGAAGGATAGACTGGGAGTCTGGGGTTAGTAGATGCAAACTGTTATATACAAAATGGTTCTCACAATTATATTACAGTTATGAAAGATATTAACATCAAGAGAAGCTAGGTGATATGTAAGTGGGAACTCCCTATATTATTTATCTAAGTTTTCTGTAAATATAAAATTATCTCAAAATAATGCCTCTTAAAAGAAAGGATATAACAAATTTCATGGAAAAAGGAGAAACTATGTATCATACTATTGAAGTAAATGTATTAAAAAATTTTGGAAATATCTTAATAATGTTTAAAATCTGTCATATATTAATATTAATGCCAAATTTTTTTCCTCTCCCAATCCCATTCTTTCAGTAGTCTCTGGAAGCCTTTTCCACCTCTATTTTTTTTCCTTTTTCAGATACAGCTTTCAAAATGCCATTTTAAATTTGCGAGTCAAAGCCATTCACGCAGTTAAAATAAACCAAAGAGAAAAAAAAAATACTCATTGTAAATTAAAATTTGGGTGAAGGACAAGGCATTTATGCTACAGTGCTGAGATCCAGAACTAATACTACAATGAACATGATTTCTTATCACCCTAAATTCAAGAAAGAACAACAATATATAAAGAAATAACATGTGAAATAAAGGAGACATTTTCTCTAATGTTAGTGTCAACAAAAACTTAATAAGCCAATTTTGTCATGCTATCTCTAAGCGGCTTCACATCAATCAGAAAGGCTGCTATTAATAAATATTATATAAATAGACATTTATGGGGCAGTTTAATTGATATAACCTGTACTGAAAGCATGGGGAGCTGTCACATTATTGGCCTTTGACTTCATAATTACAGTTTTAAGAATCCATTACAAAAAATATTTCAATAGCTCAAAAAGCCTTGCTACAAAAACAATAGCCATTATATTATGATTCACTAGACAAAATTTGTGTGCAATAAGAGAGGATTAAGGTCTTCACTGAGGTGAATAATAACAATAATCAAAACAGGATTGCTGTTTTAGGACAATATGTGGTACATAAAAACTGTTCAATGTTACTTATATTAAGCTGTCTCATATACTGATTGGTTATATCTATTAAATGTTTGGGCTTCCCAGGTGGCGCACTGGTAAAGAATCCACCTGCCAATGCAGGAGACATGAGTTCAATCCCTGAGTTGGGAAGACCCCCTGAAGTAGGAAACAGCAACCTGCTCCAGTATTCTTCCCTTGGAAAATTCACAAACAAAGGAGTCTAGTGGGCTCCATCGGAGAAGGCAATGGCACCCCACTCCAGTACTCTTGCCTGGAAAATCCCATGGACGGAGGAGCCTGGTAGGCTACAGTCCATGGGGTCGCTAAGAGTCGGACATGACTGAGCGACTTCACTTTCACTTTTCCCTTTCATGCACTGGAGAAAGAAATGGCAACCCACTCCAGTATTCTTGCCTGGAGAATCCTAGGGATGGCGGAGCCTGGTGAGCTGCCGTCTATGGGGTCGCACAGAGTCGGACACGACTGAAGCAACTTAGCATAGCATAGCATAGCATAGTGGGCTCCATGTGGTCGCAGGAGTCAGATACGACTGAGCACACACACACACATTAGATGTTTTAGACACAATTTGTCATATTTCATGTATGTTTTATTTCTGACTGCCATTCATCTCTATTAATGATGTTTTCTGTTACAAAAATGTTAATCTTCATATAGTCATATTAACAATAGCTTTCTTATAGAGTTCTAACAGTTTCAATAGAATCCCAAACTTTCTAACACTTCATGTCTTACTGGAACAATTAGTATTTCAATTTTACAGTTAAGGAAACCAATGTATTTAGTGATATGAAGGTTTATATAGGATCTTATAAAGAGTAATTATTTGAGAAATATTTAGCCCTAACAAGTAATACGTATTTGAGGAACTTAAGGAACTTACAAATGGTAAATATTCAGAAAAGGCTTCTGATTAGCCATTACTATGATTACTATTATCATCAAATGAAATTTCATATTTCCTCTTCCTCTAGTTAAGGATATACCAAATAGATAAATTTCAGTAAACTAATATTTTAAATCATGAAGTTTAAAAGCATCTCCATTTCTTCAAGTTTTTCATATCCTCTTATTAAGCTTCATACTTTTTGCATAACTTCCATCTTTCTTAAATTTATTCACACATATTTTGTAGTTTGTGTGGTAGTTTATATTATTATGAATGAATTTAATTTTTTCATCAAATTTCTTAATTGGTTATTGCTGTTGCAAAGGAAAACTACTGATCTTTACTGGTATTACTCTTTTAATGACAATAGTCTATTTTAAAAGAAAAGTAATCTCAATTTCAGTACACTGATCCATTGTTTCTGTATTCAAGATTATTAAAACAGAACCATTTTGCTTGCACAGTTGGTTTAAGAAGGAATTAATTGAAATGAAAATTAAAAAGCTGTATTTCCCTAAATGTATTAAAAACAATTTTAGTAGATGTTACAGGCTGAATTGTGTCCCCTCCAAATTCATACGCTGAAGTTCTAATTAACCCCCAACACTTCAGAATGTGTCTGTATTTGCAGATAGGGCTTTTAAACAAGTAATTACATTGAAAAGAGATCATAGATGGGTCCTGCAAATGACTGATGTCATAGAAAGAGGCAGACACAGAAGGAAACCATGTGAAATCACAGAGAAAAGATGCCAATCTACAAGCCAAGGAGAGAGAAGCCAGAAGAAACTAACTGAGTTGAGACCTTGATCTTGGTCTTCTAGCCACTTAAACTGTGAGAAAATAAATTTCTGTTGTTTCAACCACCCAGCCTGTGGTACTTTCTAAGGCAGCTCTAGCAAACTAATATAATAGAAGCAAAAAATTCAGAAGTAACCTGTTCTCATTTTAGAAGAGAGAAATCAGTATCAGAGAAGTCAGGTTACTCTGCCAAGGTCATAACACTAAGCAAAAGAAAAAAAAAACCAACAGTATTCAAGCACAGTTTAAAATACAGAAAAGCAAATGCTAAAATGTCTTGGTTACAGCCCTCTGAGATGAGAGTTATAACTACATTCTTGTAGAGTTTAACAATATGGGGTTATGCCTATGCAACGTATGACAATCCGATGCAACCAAAGATTATTTTGCTTGTTTGTTCACAGCATACACATAGAACATTGAGGATGACAGAAAACTGAGGTGCCATCTGAGGGGCTGGCAAGTTAACTACCTTTATGAACTATGATAAAGCAGATCTCCTAAAACTTTTGAACAAATTCAATTTTCCATGGATATACAGATGAGCTGGCTACAAATGTAGACATCTGAGAAAACTTTAATTTTGGGTGGAGGTGATTTGGTGTCAACTAAGTGTATTTGAAAGGTCTTTTACTTGTCAGTGAATCTATTATTTAGTGGTTAGTGGCAAAATTCCTAATCAATAATTTATACAAAATTAATAGCTTCCATAAGAACAGACTGACATCTATGTTGACATGAATTTACTCTACCTTCGCCCATTCCAACCAAAAATAAGAGCAGTGATTCTCATTATGCAGTGCATCTGGTAACTTTTAAAAATGGAATGAGAACAATTCCTGCTAATGTTGAATAGTGAAAATATTAACAGTTTCTTTTTCAACGAGTCTGGTCAGTTGAAACCTGTACAGTGCTTTGCAAGCCAATTCATTTTCACCACCAAGTGAGGGAAAAGTCAAGCAGCTGATAGTTCAGTTCAGTTCAGTCGCTCAGTCGTGTCCGACTCTTTGTGACCCCATGAACCGCAGCACGCCAGGCCTCCCTGTCCATCACCAACTCCCTGAGTTCACCCAAACCCATGTCCATTGAGTCAGTGATGCCATCCAGCCATCTCATCCTCTGTCGTCCTCTTCTCCTCCTGCCCTCAATCTTTCCCAGCATCAGGGACAGAGAATTGTCAATTGATTCATTTCTACAGTATATTTACCATGTAAAATCACATGAAACAACTTGTGTCTTGCAGAATATCAGTCTTCTCACTGAAAGTAATATTTAAAAGAAAAATTTGAATTTTATCACTGCTTTCTGAGCATGTAAATCATTATTTATTCTATTTCCATAATACATCTGAATAAAGGAGTATAGGTGTCTAAGGAATTTGTCAATCAATGTATGACTGATAGTTTTTAATTCACTCATATTTTTTGTAAATTAGATCTTACAACTGGATGAATTTAGTTCCAACATATAAGACACAGGGTACCAGGCATCCTAGAAACGTAACACAGAATTGCTTCCTCACTTGTTCTCACTGGATAATATCATACACCTCAACAACTGGAAAAGAAAACCCAGCCTCTGCCAGAGAACCCATATGTACCTTTCAACTTTTCAGTTCTTAAAGGTGATAATCAAGGTGAGCTATCATACCTCTAAGATGCCAATGCATTGGCTTCCCTGGTGGCTCAGATGGTAGAGGGTCTTCCTGCAATGCAAGAAACAAGGCTTTAATCCCTGGGTTGGGAAGATCCCCTGGAGAAGGAAATGGCTACTCACTCCACTATTCTTGCCTAGAGAATTCCATGGACAGAGGAGCCTGGTGGGCTATACAGTCAAGGGGTTGTGAAGAGTTGGACACAACTGAGTGACTAACGCTTTTATATTTTACAGAAGTTTTATTTGAAAGGCCACTGTACCTTTAGTGCATGAAAGAGAATAAAGAAAAAAAAGGACAAGTGATCTATCAATTTAAACTGATTTTAAATTAGGAGTCACATTATCTTTTTAAGTATTGTTTAATAGGCATATATGCGATAGTTATGAACTTGGTTAAGAATTCAAGTGGAAGAAAAGTCAAGATATAAATTTAAAACAATCAAAACAATATAATAGGGTTTATTTCTTCTTGTCACAAAGGGTCACAGAAAATTCTAACTTATTCATGTATTATATTTTGAGGTGGTAGGTGGTAGAGGCAAGGACGCTTAATGATCTCTAGGGATTTACTAGAGTCCCAGGAAGGCATATTTTGTCTAGAAAACTTGAAGAAGAACTGAGTTTAGTGAGAATCAGACACTGAGAAAATGCTCCCTGACCAAGCCCACGTGTTCATTGAAGATTAACTGTTTTCCTGCCTTGGGCACTGGAATCTTTTACTTTATTTCCCAAAGTCATGGTCCTTGGAATTTGGCCCCATCAAACATCTGGTCTTCCTCTGGGACTCTATAGTGTTTTGAGCTCAATCAAAGTCTTGCCATTTCAAAGATCTACAGCTCTAAACCCATTTCTCTTGAGAAATTACATTCACAGAAGGCTATTTGTCCTTTTCAAATTCAAGCAATAACCTCTTCTTTCACTTGTCTGGAAAGGGCATGAGATGGCAAAGCTGTTTACCTGTAGTGATGGGGGTAGTGTAAGGAGAGTTCAGACTTTTAGAAATATTAATGTGGTGCCTTACCACCCCACTTTACCCCTCCACTATACCCCTCATTTTCCCACAATAGGGATATATTCATTCTTCCCTAATGGAACCACAGCAACAACAATAAAAAAAAGTCCTGGACACTAGTTTTCTTCTTAAAAATATACCTTGTTGCATTAATTTTATAAGAAAAAAAATCAAAAAGATAAAAAAATAAAGTAGAACACTAATTTAATTTTCTCAATTTCCCTTTCAGTAATTCTTTAGCCCTATGTTTTGTAACTCTTCTAGTTTGCAAACCATTCTAAAAGAACTAGAAAATATAGCTTTAATCATTCTGATAAGTGAGTACAAGAAACAACTGTTAACAGCTCAAAAGATATACATTTTATGACAAATGTAATACTGACCTCTCAAGAGAAGCATTATTTTCAATTCACTTCTTACTTAATAAACTATAAAGTACAACTCTAAAGTGGGTTTATGCAGTGAAAAAGCACTGTAAGCTTGGTATGTATCCCCTGCTGCACAAAAATAATGTTCTGGAGTTTCCCTCATCTTCCAACAGCAACAGCAGGAAGTAGTTTGCTTGCTAGAAGTTCTTACTGACACTGTAAAATGGGCAGACTCGATTATATTGATACAATCTGAGCAGCAAGCAATTATTGGTCATTTAAATAAAAACACTGTCCATATAATTATGATGTCATAAGACAGGAGATGTATTTCATGAATTATTTTCCAGGAAGTTATAGCAAGAAACATCTGAGAGAAGAATTTGGTGCTTATTAATTTTCTATGTAGCTTTAGCCATCTTTATGAACATTTTTGTGCTCACTGTCATTTCCTTTCAAAATACATACATTTCAAATACATATATATGTGTGTATGTACATCCTTACTACCAGTAATGATAATATAATAATATTACATGTCTTTATAATTTTAGTACATGTCTATCTATGAATCAAAAATTTTTATAAATTTCTCTAGTAGAAAACCAGTTAATAGATTTTATGGTATACATTTTATACATAAAATAAAGTTCAGAGGGACTTCCAATCCTGGGAAGACAGAGAAAATATACTTATCCCTGTGTCTCCAGTTAAGTACAACTAAACTCCATGTTGTTATATTTAAAGCAAACATAAGAAAACTGAAAGAGAATAAGGCAAAATAGCGGTGGATCTCAGGGCCCAAGAAAAGACATAGTAATTAGTTCACTGGATTTCCTTTTTACTTAATATATATTCCAGACTTGGAACAAAAGAACTCACAACTAAGAAACACCAAAGGACACAGACATAAAAAGCCTCAACAAAAGCTTGCTCCCTCTAGCCAAAAGAAAAGAGAAAGGACAGCCCAACAAGATGGAAAGCTGTTAGGCAAAAATCCTACTCCAGTCAAACACCATACAAAAACCTTCGGCCCTTACCTCACCCACACCAGCAAGTGTCAAGTAGGGAATACAGATTTCCACCCTCACCTGACTGTAACAAAGCAGCCCACTTCTACTGGAGGGGTCTCAGAGAAGACTGAGTAGGCAACTCCTACCTTCCCCTCTCTTGTGTTGGTGGAGACCACATGAGGAATCTGGACTTCTATAACCAACAGGCAGTAACAAGGCATCCCCCCAATACTGTTATGGTAGTTCAGAGGAGGCCTGGTAGAGAGACAGAACTTTTGCCATAACCATGTCACACCCCTCCACCTCTACAGTCAGTGGAGGCCAATGTGGAGAAGTACAGTGGCTTTGCTATACCTCCCCAACAGAGAGATATCAGCAGAAGCCGAGTAGAGGGCCAGAATTCCCATTCCTGCTCAGCAGTAAAGAGAAGACTCCAGTGTCAATGGAGGCTGAATGAGAACCTAAATTTCTACTGCCATCTTACCTTCTCCCATCCAAGCATAGTCAGAAGAAACCAGCTAAACCAGAAAGGTTAAATAAACTTCAGTGACCCATAAAATGTCCACTAGTCATTCCAAGAACCAGGAAGGTCTCAAACTGAATGATAAAATGCAACCAATAGATGCCAAAACCAAGATGACAAGGATGCTTTTAATTATTTGAGAAAAAACTGAAAGCAGAGTTCCTAAAAATGCTTTAATGAGTAAGTGTAAAGCCACTTGAAGCAAATGGAAAAGACAATCTCATCAAACAAATAGAAGATATAAAGATAAACAAAATGGAAATTTTAGAAGCATAAAACACAATAACTGCAATAAAAATTACCAAGGACACAAAGGGACATTAAATAATGATAAAAAGCCAAATCACCAAGAAGATATAACAATCCTAAATGTGCTCATACTCAAAGAGCAAAGATGAAAAACATGTGAAACAAAATCTGACAGAAATGAAAGGAAAAGTACACAAACTGACAACTATAGTTGGAGACTCAAAACCCTCTTTTTGTACTATTGATAGAACAGTTACACTGAAAACTAGGAAGGATACAGAATAAATTGAAACATCATCCACCAACAGAATCTAATCAACATTTATAAAATATTCCACTAACATACATCAGAATGTACATTAATTTCCAATACCCACAGAACCTAGAACAAGGGAGACCATAAAATAAATCTCATCAGGTTTAAGAAAGCTGAAATCATGCAGCATGAGTTCACTGACCACAACAGAAACAAATCAGGAATTAGCAACAAAAGATAAAAGGGAACTCTCCAAATACTTGACAATCCAACAACATACTTCGAAATAATTCATAGGTCAAGAGGAAATCTCAGAGGAAATCCAAAAAAAGCACAATGAACTGCATGAAAATGAAAAAAATAACATACCTGGTGGTGGTTTAGACTCTAAGTCATGTCCAACTCTTGTGACCCCATGGACTGTAGCCCACCAGGCTCCTCTGTCCATGGGATTTCCCAGGCAAGCATACTGGAGTATGTTGTCATTTCCTTCTCCAGGGGATTGTTTTACCCAGGTATCAAATCTGTCTCTTCTGCGTGGCTGGCAGTCTCCTGCACTGCAGGCAGATTCTTTACCACTGAGCCACCAGGGAAGCCCCACAACATATTGAAAAAAGCACAACACAGATAAAGCAACACTAGAGGGAAATGTATAGCACTAAATGCATATGTTTGCACAGAGGAGAGGCCTCAAATGAATACTCTAAAATCCTACCTCAAGAATTTAGAAAAAGAAAAGTAAAATAAGCCCAAAGAAGCCAGAAGGAAGAAACAATAAAGTTCATTAAAAAAAATGAAATTAAAAACGTGGACTTCTGTGGTGGTCCACTGGTTAAGAATCTGCCTGCCAATAGAGGGAACACAGGTGTGATCCCTGTTCCAGAATAATTCCACATGCCACAGTGCAAAAAGACTGCACCACAGCTACTGAACCTACTCTCCAGAGCCTATGAGCCACAACTAGAGAGTAACCCCTGCTCACCACAATTAGATAAAGCCTATGCACAGCAAGGAAGATGAGCACAAACAAAAGTAAAAAAAAATAAAAATAAAAAATCAAATCTAAAAACAGAAAAACACTCTAAAAAAAATCAATGTTGCAAATATCTGGTTATTTGAAACAATTACCAAAATCAACAAAACTTAATCAAAGGTCTAACAGAAAAGAAGAAGGAAAATAAACATAACTAATGTAAGGGTTACCACGACAGACCTTTGTAGACATTAGAAGGCTTATAAGAGAATACTATGAACAATTCGACACAGAAATGTTTGATTACTCAGATAAAATGAATTAATTCCTTAAAAATATATAAACTAGCAAAATAGAATATGAGGTAAAAAATATGAACAGCCTTACAGATATAAATAATTTAATTCCTAACTAAAAATACCCCAAATAGAAATTTTTATGCTGGTTTCACTGGAAAATTCTACCAAACATTTAAATAGTAACTAATACCCATTTTATACAATCTCTTCCAAAAAAAATGGAAGAGGAGGAAATACTCACAAATTCATTTTATGAAGCAAGGATTATCCTGATACCAAAACAAAAACAGTACAAAAAATATCAATATCCAAGCTTCTCTGGTTGCTCAGTGGTAAAGAATCCACCTGCCAATGCAGGAGACACAGGTTTGATCCCTGAGCTGGGAAGACGCCACATGCCTCAGGCAACTAAACCCATGTGCCACAACTACTGAACCTTTTCTCTAGAGCCCAAGAGCCACAACTGCTGAGCCATGTGCTGCAACTACTGAAGCTTGCATGCCCTAGAGCTTACACTTGGCAACAAGAGAAGCTATCCCAATGAGAAGCCCTCATATTGCAACTAGAGAGTAGCCCCTGCTTGCTGCAACTAAAGAAAAGCCCAGACAGCAATGAAGACCTAGCACAGCCAAAAAAAGAAAAACATTTTTTAAATAAATAAAGAAAAATAAACTATTAACTGTCATGTCAATTTTAAAAAAGTATTGATATCCTTAATGAATAGATGCAAAAATTTCTAACATATATAAGCAAATAGAGTTCAGCAACATATAAAAAATAATTATAAACCATGACCAAGTGAGGTTTATCCCAGGGATGCATAGCTGTTTCAATATTAAAAAATCAATCAATATGATTTATCACACTAGCCCATTAAAACAGAAAAGTCACTGCATCATGTTAATTGATATAGAAAAATATTTGACAAAATTTAATACCCATTCGTAAGTTTAAAGATATTCAGAAAATAGAAATAGGGACTCCCTTAGTGGTCCAATGGCTAAGACTCTGCACTCTCTGTGCAGGGGGCTGGGGTTTGATCCTTGGTCGGCAAACGAGATCCCACACATCTCAACTAAGGGTTCTCATGCCACAGCAAAAGATCCTGCATGCCACAACTAAGACCCAGCACAGTCAAAATAAATAAATACAAACAAATACTTAAAAACATGAAAATATACATGAGGGTAGATTCTTCAACTTTATAAAGAATATCTGCAAAATTATAGGTAATACTATATTTTATGTTAAATAATGAATGCTACTTTTTCAAATAGAGACTAAGGCAAGAATATCCATACTAATAATGCATAATCAACATAGTATTGAAAGCCTATGCAATTATGCAAGAAAGTAAAAATCCATTCATATCAGAAAGAAATTTGTAAATAAAACTTTGTATAGATGGTATGATTTTCTGTGTAGGAAATTTCACAAATATATATATATACATATATATATATTTATATATATATATATATATATATAATGTCCTAGAACTAATAAATGAGTTCAGCAAGGTTACAGGTATGTCTTAGTCCATTCAGTCTGCTATAACAGAATTATCATGGACTGTACGGCTTATAAACAAACAATTCTAGAAGCTGGGGAGTCCAAGATTATGGCACTGTCAAATTTGTTGCCTGTTGAGTTTCTGCTTCCTGGCTCAAAGACGGCCATCTTTCTGCTGTGTCCTCATGAGGCAGAAGGGGCAAGGGAGTGCTCTAAGATCTCTTTTATACAAACACTTTTCCTGTTCATGAAGGTTCCACCTTAATGACTGAATAAAAGCAAAGGCCCCCCTTCCTAATACCATCACATTGGGGATTCAATTTCAATATACGAATTGGGAGTGGGGGGAAGAAACATAAATACTCAGTCTATATCAAGGTAGAATATTTTAAAATCTGTTTTTTTTAATTTTTTAAATCTATTTTATCCCTATATACTAGAAATGAACACACAGACACTGAAATTAAAAAAAAAAAAAGAACATAATACCATCACAATCAATAAAAAAGAAAATACTTAGGAGTAAATCTAACAAAACATACACAGGATCTGTGTCCTGAAAAACTATTAAGTGCTAAGTGTATCTATCAAAGAATATCTCATAAATGGGGAGACATACATTGTTCCTGAATTGGAAGATTCAAAATTGTAAAGAAGTCAATTCTCCCCCAAATTATCTATAGGTTTAAATTAATATGTTTCAACATTTCAGCAATATGTTTTATACACATGATAAGATTACTCTAAAATTTATATGAAAAGGCAAAAGGACTAGAATTTCTAAACAACCTTGAAAAAGAACAGGGCAGGAAGAATTTGTCTACCTGATTTGAGACTTACTACACAACTACAGAAATAAGACTATTTGGTTTTGTCAAAGCAACAGACACATAGATCAATGGCACAGAGCAGAGAATCCAAAAATAGATCCACACAAATACACCTATCTCACTTTTGACAAAGCTGAAAAAGCAATTTGATGGAGGAAAGATGGCACTTTCAACAGTACTAGATCAATTCAACATTCATTGGCATACATGGAAAAATGAACCTTGATTTAAATCTTATGCTACATACAAAAGATAACTCAGACTTACATGTTAAATGTAAAACTAAAAAACTATTAGAAAAATAGAAAACATTCTTTGGGATCTAGTGTCAGGGGAAGAGGTATCACACTTCACTCGGAAAACATAATTCATAAAGTAAAAAGTTGGTACATTGGACCTCATATAAATTAAAAAATTTTACTCTCTGAAGGACCCTGTGAAGATGATAAAAATATAGGCTACAGACTGGGTGGAGAATATTTGCAAACCACATAACCAACAAAAGACTTGTGTCTAGAATATACAAAGAACTTTCAAAATTCAACATAAGCAATCTATATAATAGTGATGGAAATATTCTGTATCTTGACTGTTCCAATGTCATTATCTTAATTGTGATGTCATGTTCATAGTTTTGCAAGAGGTTACCATTACAGGAAATGAGGTAAAGGGTACACGGGATCTGTATTACTTCTTAACAAGTACATGTGAATTTGCAATTATCTCTTAAAAAGTTTAAAAAATTAAGGCTCAAAAAATGCTAACTGATTCTGAAATTAGCTAGAAAGATGCCCTAGCTCTTTCTTATGAGTCACTCTGCCTGAGTTATTCAAACATAGAATATGGTCGTTCCTCGGTATCCACAGGGAATAGATTCCAGGACCTCTGAAGATACCAAAATCTGAAAGGTTGCTTAAGTCTCTTACATAAAATGGGTAGTATTTGTATATAACCTACCTATATCCTCCCCTATACTTTAAATCATCTCTGGAGTACCTGTAATATATAAAACAGTGTAAGTGTTATATAAATAATTATAAATACAATGTACATGTTATGGAAATAGTTGCCAGTGAGTGGCACCATTTTGCTTCTTGGAACTTTCTTGAATTTTTAAAAAATATTTTCAATCCCTGCTTGTTTGAATCTGTAGATGTGGAACCCGTGGATATAGAGGCCCAACTGTATAGCACAGAATCTAAACAAAAGCTTGAAATGAGAAAAGTAATCAGAAAGCAGAGCTGACTGGCTCTACAACAGGCAGATCCATCAGCAGAAAAAGTCATGTCAGAAGCAAAATCAGGAATAGGAGATCTAAGTCAAAAAGTAAAAGCAAAATGTTAAGTTTTCTGCCTAGACTATGGAAAAGACAGAAAGCAGAACATTTAGAAACAGAAAATTGTCTGGGAGTTTCAAATATTAATATTTGGCTACATTGTACTTGATGGTACATGCTTCACTTTCACTGGTTCAAAGGTTGATTCCTACATAACAAAACTAACTCTCCTCCTCCAGCACCAGTCTGGATCAGAAATCAATTAATAAATATTTATGCAGAGCTTACTAGGAATATTTAGTACTTGGGAAAGGTATTGCATAAAATCTGTCCTGAAGGATTTAAAAATGTCATAAGAAACCAGTGCAAAATCGTTTATTATAAGTAAAACCATTATGAACGTTAAGTTCAAGAGTAAATGGGTCTGCAGGCTAGCACACTGATTGTTTCACCACTTACGAGTTATATTGTTGTTAAGTCACTAAGTCACGTCTGACTCTTTGGTGACCTCATGGACTATAGACCACAAGGCTCCTCTGTCCATGTTATATTCCAGGCAATAATACTGGAGTGCGTTGCCATTTCCTTCTCCAGAAGATCTTTCCAACCCAGGAATCGAACCTTCTCTCCTGAAATGGCAGGCAGATTCTTTACCAATGAATCACCAGAGAAGCATTAGTTATTTACCTTTGCACAAATTTCTGAACTTCTCTGAGGTTACTGGCTTCTCTGTTAATAAAATTGGAATATTTTGAATATACAATGGTTTTATAATGATCAAATGAGATATCAGATGCTGATTACTCATAAAAATTAAATAAAAACCAAGTCTAAATGTAAATCTTGTGTCTCAAGTCGATAATACAGAAGAAAAAAATCATCAGGTTAGAAGATATTTAACTAAAGCTCATCTTTTGTATTCTGTAATTTAAATTGCCTTACAATGTTAAAAAATAAATAATTACATCCCTTACATTTTCATCTTAAAATATAATGGTGTGCTCTTTGAAAACAAACGTGCTTTTTTTTCTGTGCTTATGAAAGTTGTGACTTTGCCTGGATCCACATATTCCAGACTCATCCTAACTGAATTGGAAATATATATTGGAATTCCAAACGGAGATATCAAATAGAGTTCCATTATAAATTTGAATAAGAAACTTATAGAGAAAATGGTCCTTATGAGGCATAGTCATAATTGTAGGACAACTGACTGAGTCCTTGACTTTTCCTAACACTTCACTCGGTACTATAAAGAACCAAAGAGATATTCACATTAGTTTCTAAGCCCTTTTATTGGCATACTTACTCTATTATATATTTATTTATGGCATTTAGATTCATTGTTAAAAAGTCAAGACACTTTTATTGTCATATGCAAAACCCCATATTTGTAGATACATGCTTTTTTTATAGATCACTTTAGCAAAAGTGCAATTGGACTGCAAGGAGATCCAATCAATCCATCCTAAAAGAGATTAATCCTGGGTGTTCATTGGAAGGTCTGATGTTGAAGCTGAAACTCCAATACTTTGGGCACCTCATGCGAAGGGTTGACTCATTGGAAAAGACCCTGATGCTGGGTAGGATTGGGGGCGGGAGGAGAAGGGGACGACAGAGGATGAGATGGTTGGATGGCATCACCGACTCGATGGACATGGATTGGGGTAGACTCCAGGAGTTGGTGATGGACAGAGAGGCCTGGCGTGCTGCAATTCATGGGGTCGCAAAGAGTCGGACACGACTGAGCGACTGAACTGAACTGAACTTAGCAAAAGTGAAACTCGCTCTCTCTCTCTCTCTTTTCATATACCTATGTAAGGTATGCATTCATGCAAAGTCATTTCAGTCTTATCCAACTCCTGTGACGCTATGGACTATGGCCCGCCAGGCACTCTGTCTATGGGATCCTCTAGGCAAGAATACTGTAGTGGATAACCACAAATAATTTAATGCACACAGAAATTTTGTTTCATGACAAACCAATACAAATGAAATATTCCAATCTATAATGTGAATATAATCATATACTTTTCGGCAAAGCATTATTTGCCGAATTTATTTTAGAAAACATAAGGTTATTTTAGAAAACATAAGGCATCTGAAGACACTATCTTGCAATACATAGATGGCTTTATTTCTTCTTTAGGAACCTACTTAACCTGAAATCAGTAATTCAAAGTCAGTCCTTTGTGACTTTAATTTCAAAAGACTGTAAAGTGAGTTAAATAGAATCCATAGGTGACATACGTGCTTCAAGTCTTGTAAGAAGCAAATCGGAATTCTACAATAATATTGTACATTCTTCCACTTTATTTATTGTTGATACCAAGACTACTGCTCTCAAAGAGTCATTTGCATTACATCTTCTCTCCCTGCATCTCGCTCTGATTTGCCAATTATTTGTCTTTTTTTTTTTTTCTTTTTTGACCAATTAAACAAATCAGGTTTAGGGTTCTGTGTTCTTTTCTACTTTGGGACTGGAGAGGTTTATTTAACAAATCTCAGTTTTCCTCTCTGTTTCATTTACCTCTGTAGCTTTATTTCATTGTTCTTTTCTAGTTTAAGTTCAATTCGTGATGTCTTTTTATTTGCTAATAGATATCATTAAGACTACAAATTTAGATGCCAAATGGGTGAATTCTTGGTCATTTTGAATCAAACAGTCTGTAAATTTAGTATGAATTATTTAAACTCAAAATGTCATAAAATAAATTGCTGCTTGTTTGGTTTTTGCATTTTCTAAACTTTTTAAATTTCCGGAGCTATAGATTGGGGTTAGAGATGTAAAAAATGCATCTTTTGCTTTGAATTTCTATTTTTATGTCATGGTAGCAAGAAATGTGGTCAAATGAGTATCAATTTTGGAAATACTATAGATTTGTCAAATTGTTCTTGTATTTTGTAATTCTTTTCTAATATTTCAATGTTTTTAAGTTTCTTCTATTTATTACCCAAGAGGTTTAAGCTCTATCTTCTGGTAGACTGGAACTTTTAACAATTGTTTTTCTATCTGATGCATTAGACTCTAAATTACACATTACTTGATTTTTTTAAAAAATCATTGAGTTCATTTTGCTTGGTATATCTTTGCCTATTCATTTGTTATAATAGCTCTATCTCCCTAATTGAGCTTTGTCATTTTAAGTATCACAGAGCTAGGATATACAAACTAATCTAAGAGCTCCTTTCAAACAGAAAATGCACCTCTGATTTATCAGTTTGAGTCTTGAGGCTTCGATGAGGTTTGTCTGTCTCTTCCCTCAGTCCATGCCAATATCATCTTTATCCCAGTCTCAGAGGAGAAAATTCTCACTTAACCTAAACAACTGTTCTCCCAGATGTATCCAGGTTACAAGCAATGAAATCAAGCAGAAGGGCAGAGGGACCCACATGGACTAATCCTTAAGCAGACTGTCTTCAAGAATTCCTGTTTATCATCCTCCCTAAGGGGAAGAAAATTTTTGTGAGGTCCATTGGGAGCAATGTCTCTTTGCTCTGAAGCAAATTTCAGTTTTGACTTTTGTGGTTTGAATTTCTCTCCTCTGATTTCTCCCTTATTCCATTTCATTTGTTTTACACACTTTAGAAATTCATCAAAGTGGCTTATTTACTGATTGTATCCTTTCTGGCTTCCTAGGATTCTTAAATGGACTCATTTTTTGCACTTACTTTTTCTGCCATTTCAATGAAATTTGGGCTAAACTCACGTTAAACCCGCCATCTGAAACCGCAAGTCAATACTCTAAGTTCTGTTTCCAGCTATACTTTTCCATACAAATAATTGGAAAAATTTTTGCTCAAATTTTCATCCTATTCTACCTACTTCCATAGAAGAAGATTTGAATGGAGAAATGAACAATCAGAATTTTTAACACAATCAGCTCCTTGTCACCCATTTCAAGAAGACAGGAAAAAAACTGCCTAAGATGATGGGGGTGGTGAGCAAAATATTCATTACAATATTGGAAAATTATATAGCAAAGCTAAACCAAATATATTTTTATTTCTATACAGGATAATTTGAATTAAACTTATCAAACATATGTGACACAAAAAAGGTTTATGGAGTAACCTAGAGATAATCAAGCAGTGCAGCATATTTTTCATCAGCACATGAACATGTGCTGGAGGCAGACCACAAGGGCTCATATCTCAAAGGCATCACTGATCAGCTGTGTGACTGTAAGGAAGTTACTTAACCTCTCTGACAGTTAGTTTCATCACCTATGATAACAGTGTCTACCTAATTAGATAAGAGGTTTAAATAATATCTGAAGACACAAAATAAGAATTACTCTATAATAGTTGCTCAATAAATATTTCTTAAAATTATTAAAAGGTAGAGACTTCCCTGGAGGGAATCCATGCTTCCCTGGAGGGAATCCAATTAAGAATCCATGCTCCCTACATTGGGAGCTCCCAATGTAGGGAGCATGGATTCAGTCCTGGTCGGGGAACTAAGATCCCACATGCCACACAGTATGACAAAAAACAAAAAGCTGTGTTTCTCCGAAAGGATAGAGATGGCAATGCTTGGAAATCCGGACCATATATCCTTTCAATCTTAATTATTTTGGTTACAGGATTCCCTGGAAAGCTGTGTCATAGTGAGCAAAATGTTGAGTTACTCTGTACTCAATCCAAAAGCTCTAGAAAAATGACCAAAGCGCTTTGTCTTGGGCTTATTTGCAATTTGTTTTTACTTTCTGTCTGGTAGCAAGTAAAGCCAGAACTGGTAGATTTGGCCAATTCAAAATATGTGGTTTTAATTTCACGTTCTATGAGATAGTAAAATTTTATATTGATTTTATATGAGAAACTTCTCATTTTTTTTTGATTATATAAAATTTTCACACACAAAAAATAAAAAACCATAGGCAGGAGATTAGAGTCAGTGCTAAAGCAGACTCAAGCAAAAACTACCATCTGTAGCAGGAGGACTTCTTAAAACCCAGGGGTGTCTTCTTACCCAACTGTCAACACTAGGAATTATGCCAAGGGGACAGATGCTAAAACTGGAAAGTCTCATCTAGGGCGTGACATCAGAGTTCTATAATTTCTCTCTAAAAAAGCATCAGTAACAATGGCAACAAAGTATTAAGAAGAAAACAAAAGCACACTTCTTAATGAAAAATGGCTTCCATTAAATAGTTACACTACTAAAATTCTATTAACAAAAATGAACATACTGGTTTGTGGGATGGGAAGTAAAATCTGGATTGAACTGGTTTCCAAGAGACCAGGAGGTATTTTTTTTTAATCATGGGTGACAACAGGGAACATATGATCAACCAGCAATATAATAACAGAAGCCATTACTAAAAATAGTTTCTAATGACAGTGCAGAGCTGAAGAAAAACAGTAAGAAATCTCTCCTGCTGTTTTAACAATACAGAGATAGAGACCTGATAATGAAAATTGATAATTCAAAGACAGCTTTCAGCATGAAAAATGAAAAACAATCTATAATTAATACCATTACAATGGGGAATTTATGATCCAGAAGCACAGATAGCCTTCAGTAAAACCCATTTCATGCTCATTCAAATATTTTTGAACTTGATTTTTCACACCATTTAGATTTTCATTCTATCAGAGGAGAAACTTGGCTTTAAAGGTTTCATAGTCTTCAGCTGTTTGTCAATCAGGCTGAATCTTAAAGTATACTTGATGACTAGAGCTTTATTTTCTAAAGCATAAGCTTGCAAACTTCAAGTGCCAAGCAGGTAACATGGATGAGTGAGGCCAACAGTGTGAGAACTGTGGGGACCAGGAGAGAGAATGGCCCAAGGACAGAAGATGAGTGCTATTCAGCTTGGTGTGATAAAGCAAGCCTGGTGTAGTTAAATACCACTTTTCAAATAAAATTTTGAAAATCCATACTTCCAGGAGATAGTGAAGGACAGAGGAGCCCAGCGTGCTGCAGTCCATGGGGTCACAAAGAGTCGGACATGACTTAGCAACTGAACAACAACACATCTATTTGAATCTCCAAGTTACGTAAGTGTTGTTGTTTTTTAAAAAAGAAATACCAAGAATTATTTTAAAACTATGGGCATCATATACATCAATGAACTAAATCCAACACAGGCTGCCAGATGGTAATCTCTTGAAAGGTCTCAAATTTAAGTAAACTCAGAAAGATAAAGAAGGCTGTTTTATTTGTTCTGCTTTGTTTGGGAAGTATGATACAGCCATGCAATCCAAATATCATACGACTTTTTACATGAAGATAAAGCCTTGTGATTTGCAAATTCAGTTCAGTTTTTGTAAGTAAGAGATATAAACTGGCTAAGAAAAACTGGAAAACTGGATTATAAAGCACCCCGATGTCAGAAGTAATTCTAGATTTCTCAAGAAATGAAAGGAAAAATGAGAGAAATCTAGCTGTTATTTCTTTATTTCTAAAAGGTAAGAGAACAGTATACATTTCTACTTGTGTTTTAGGTGAGAAGAAACACTAATAATAAAAATAATAATAATAATCCAGTATGGTTATTAACTTATTCAGTGTTTCAGAGGAAAATAAAATCATTAATAAAGCTCATGTTGTAATGAGCTATGATGGGCTTCCCTGGTGGTTCAGACAGTAAAGGATCTGCCTGCAATATTGGAGACCCAAGTTCAATCCCTAGGTTGAGAAGATTCCCCAAAGAAGGGACTGGCCACCCACTCCATCATTCTTGCCTGGACAATTCCATGGACAGAGGAGCCTGGTGGGCTACAACCCACGGGGTCTCAAAAGAGTCGGACATGACTAAGCAACTTATTTAATGAGATATGAGCCACTAAAGACAACTCTATAAAGGAGAATCAAATAAATAAATTTTCCTTTCTCTTTTAATGTATGAGAAAAAACAAAGACCAATAAATAACCCAAAGAAAAGAATTAATAAAAAAAGTACCATAGGTGAATATTTTGTCAACTTCAAATTTTACTTCACTCCAGGAAACGCTAATTATCCACTTGTATTTCATTTCATTCTAAGGCAAACTGATAAGGAGATTTTCTTCCCATCAGCCAGTCTTTTCCATTTCTACACCTCACTGCTTCTCATTTTTACTTACAGAGAAAAAACTCACATACATGCCTATAAGACACAATACCACCTTAGTCAATTGCCAAACACAAATGAAAATACTGAATTATTTCCCAAATGTCAAAATAAAGGCAGAAAGAACGTATCTGTCAAAGCGTACGTTGCAGCTTATAGCTTGAAGAATTAGCCTAAGTAGGCCAGTATATTTTTGTGTGTATTCTCCCCAAGACTGAATTTTGAGGCCCTGTAAATTAAGAGGCTTTCCACTCTGGCTGGTGAAAACAAGAACGCTCCCTGTCAGGTCCCTCTAGCCTTTTTCAGTGGTTCTTTCCCTCCCCTGAGGTAGTTCCCATGCACATGAATCTGAAGACTGTAGATCTCAGCCGATCTCCACAAGTCTGTCTCTGTGTAGCTCTCTCCTCTGGAATATTCCACCACTTTCATCTCTCTGGGTTCCCAGCTCTTCCCTTTCACTCAGGGAAACCCCCAGGCTCCACCTGGTGCTCTCTCCCTGCACCACAGCCTGGAAGCTGCACAGGTGTCAAGCAGGGGCAGTCAAAGGCTCACTTCACTTGTTTCTTGTCTCTCAGGAATAAGGGCCTTTCCATGTTTAATATCCAATGTCTTGAAAACTGTTGTCTAATACAGTGTGTTCTTTTTCAGATGTTTCATGCAGGATAATATACTTTGTCTCTGTCAATTTCTCTTTGCAGGATGACGATGATGATTTAGTAGCTAAGTCAGAAATCTGGTTTTTTTTCTTTCATATGCATAGTTTTAAGAGTAAGAGTCTATTCTTTCCTCCCCACATTCATTATTCTTTACCATTTCTATTGCTTCAGTAAATACACGCTGTAAACCCTCAGACTTGGCAAGTTAGATCAGAGTGGTCACAAGCAGAATTCAATCTTTAGGTCTTTTCATTTTGTTTTGTTTCTTTATACTTAGGACCAGTGACCCTGTCACTTTCTCCCACTTCTTATGGCTTTGAGGATCTCTACCTTTTGTGGGTTTTTTGTTGTTGTTGTTGTTTTTCCTTTTTTGGCTATGCAGTGCAGCTTGCAAGATCTCAGTTCCCTGACTAGGAACTGAAGCCTGGTCTCCTGCAGTAGCAGCTCAGAGCCCTAACCACTGGACAACCAGGGAAGTATCCAGGGCCTATTAGTTTTGAAACAGCCTCAGGTTCTAGACATTAAAGTGACCTGCATTGAGAGCTGCAATAACTAAGTTTACAATTTATTATACCAACCAATGAAGTTCAGGAGAACCGTATATAGTTTACAGCAACAAGAAAGAAAGAAGCACAGGAAACAGAAACTCCAAGAATTATTCAGAAGACACTGCGAATTTCCAAAGAGTAATGCCACACACATGGTACACACTGGCATAGGACATTCATAGAGAAACAGTAGCCTTCTTCTAATAGTCAAAATTATAACTTAAAAATCAGAATTGAGCTTATTATTTACTTCATTGTATCAAATTAGAAGGATGGAGCTAAAATTCTTAAGCCAAACTAGAATATTTTTCTATGAAACAGTCCAGGACCTGTCACTTAAAATCAAAATTTCACAGTTTTCTTTTGCTTCTCCTAAAAGATAATATGGGGGAAAAATTGAGTGATAGGCAATGACTTTACACAATGTAAGTTTGACTATTCTGAAGGAAATAAATATAAAAATGTTAAATAAATGAAGCCATCTATAATAATATACAAAGAAAAACAATTCTCAGAGCAATTGGCACTGTGTCTATATATGCCAAGTTTCACTTTTAAAATGGATTTCTTAATATTCAAAGACATTTTGTACTTGCATCAATAATTCAAGCAAACTAAGTTAACTACCTCCCAGATGAAAACAAAATAATGTAGGATTTTATTAAGCATATTTCCAGGGTCTCCCTTCATGCTTGGAGAAAAGCTGCCACAAAATCAGGCCTCTTTTTACCCTGGAAGGCTGATTGCCTTATAATCTCAAGTGGTTTGTGTCAACAAGAACACAGATTAAGATACTCACTCCTGTGACCTGGAGACAGACCACAGCTGTGTGCAAAGTCCAGTAAGCTAAAGCCAGAGCTATTACCTGACTGAACATAAACAGAACCTGTTTAATGAACAACCTGAATGTGAGGTGAACAGGAAAAAAAAAAAAAAAAAGCTTCCTTTTTCTCTACTTAATTCCTTTCAGTTCACTCTGTTGGCTCCTGATTCTTCAATGAATGACAACATCTCAATTTCCATGGAAAGAACCGTTATCTTTGCTGACATGACAATTCACTTTTACTACTAAATGGCTCAGTCTTGTCTAAAATCAAACTTCAATGTCACTTTTTTTTTCACTCCAAATAAGCAGGGGCATATGGTCTGATCCTTCCCTCTCTCCATCACCTCTCTCACCCTTTTTCCACCTGCTGGTTCTGCAAAATTGGAAAGGACCGTAGGAGGAGGGATTAGAGGCAGAGGAGCACAACACTGACAGCTCTTTAGTTTCACCTTGTTTAACACAAGTCAGTTGTCTAGGTAAGCCGGCTGGTTTAGTCTCTAAATCTGTATAAGGAAAGTAGATTTCAAGAAACAAAATGTCTACATATCAACAGGTTAAAGCAAAAATCAATACTAAAGCTTTTACTTGCTTGCTTTTTCCAATATCATGGTGGTGAAACTCAGCCTCCGTTTTCTAGAAATTCACTAAACATCTGATTTATTTTCCACTTTTAAAATGAATCACTCATAGAAGCCAAATGTGTTTTTGTACTTTCTATCCTTGATTAATCCCTGATACTTTCAAGTGATCTGTAAATAATACATGCTTTTGAATGATATCTTGCCAGATTGTTCTTAGCAGGCCTAGAGCTACACACTGAATTTTGATGGGCAGTTAGTGAAATAATGCAAAGAAGGCAGAAATGAACAGCTAATGAGCTACTTGGGATGCCAACCTGGCACTGCATCCAAGAAAAACTTCAAACCAAGTGGTGATACAAAGGAAAAAAAACTGATGAAAGCCACAAATCTTTTTGAATCCTGTTCCAGAATATGACTCTGTAAGATGTTTTTATGTTTCTAAAGAGTCCATTGAAGTCTGCCATTGTCTTTCATTTATCTAAACACCAGTGGGTAAGAAAAGTATGGACTGATACAAAGAAAAGGAGGTAAGGGTTGAGAAACAGAAAAGCCCATAAATACTATGCTAATTAGGAAACAATCACAAATTCCATAGCAACAAAATTGTCCTGGAATACCCAGGACATTTTGAAATTTAAAATACAAACATATGCAGAATTCGACACAGCAGAAAAACTCACTTTCTATCAAGCTTTATCTCTACAAATAGTTTCAGGATGGTAGGAAAAATAATAAAGTATACTGCCAGCCCATTTTTAACTATTAGGTAAGTATCTTGGCTTACCTTACAAGGTTTAATTAGAAACTTTGACATATAAAGGGCAAGATTTTCATTCTAATTTTTTAATGTATTTTTAAATGTATTTTTAATTGTAGGATAATTTCTTTACAATGTTGTGTTGGTTTCTGCCATACAACATGAATCAGCCATAAGTATACATATATCCCCTCCCTCTTCACCCTCTCTCACAACCCCCACCTCCAATCCCACCCCTCTAGGTCATTACAGAACACTGAGCTGAGCTCCCTGTGTTATACAGCAACTTCCCACTAGCTATCTGTTTTATACATGGTAATGTATATACGTCAATGCTACTCTCGCAGTTCGTCTCACCCTCTCCTTCCTCACTGTGTCCGCAAGTCTGTTTTCTACATTTGTGTCTCTATTCTTGCCTTGCTAATAGATTCATCTGTATCATTTTTCTAGATTCAATATAAATGTGTTAATGTTCAGTATTTGTTTTTCTCTTTCTGACTTGCTTCACTCTGTATAAGAGGCTCTAGGTTCATCCCCCTCAGTTCAACTGACTACCTTCGCTCCTTTTTATGGCTGAGTAATATTGCATTGTATTATTTAATCTAGGGACTTCTCTGACAGTCCAGTGAAGACTATGTACTTCCAATGCAGGGGGCACAGGTTTGATCCCTGGTTGGGGAACTAAGATCCCACATGCCACAAGGCATGGCCAAAAAGACAAATAAATAAAAGCTTAATATTAAAAAAAATGACTTAATCTACTGCCCAAAGTATTCAATCTCTAAAACTCTTCCACAGGTGATAAGAGAATCGGAGCAGGTTTTGACCAATGCAATGGAGAGAGAATCTGCTAGGAAATATCCTCTCCTAAATATGATATATAAGTCTCACTAGGACAGAGCTAGGACAGAGCTCTGTTAGCCTTTCCTCTTTCCCGTCTTTCTGCTTGTAACTTTAAATAATGTCTAAAAGTGAGGCAGCCATAATGGCCACTGGCAGGAAAGACATATATTAAAGATGGCACAGCAAGAAGAATGAAGGTGTCTGAGTCTTTAAGCAGTCTTTGTGCAGCTGGACCAGCCTGTCTGCCAGCTTCTGAACATTTTGTTAGAAATGAAAAATTAAGCTCTAGCTGTTGAAATCACTGTTGACTGGATTTTCTACTATTTGCCATCAAATGCATGCCTAATTCATTATTATTTAGGACTGCAAATATAAATCAAGCTTTCTGAGTTAAGGTAATTCTGATTTTAAATTATTTCACTATTCTTATTCTTATTCATTTGTTTTTAAAATGGATTTACATAGTCTCTAGGATTCCCAGGTAGCATAATGAAGGAAATGGCAACCCACTCCAGTATTCTTGCCTGGGAAATACCAAGGACAGAGACTGTGGGCCACAGTCCATGGAGTCACAAAAGAGTTGGGCGTGACTAGAAAACAACAAAATATAGTCTTTATTGCTCTCTACATGTAGCGTTTTGGTCCCAAGTCCATGATTTTCGCTGATGAGAGGTCAGAATAATTAACCTTTTTTGTCAGTCATTTTATGCCAATATGATTTACTGGCAGTGGTTTATAAAATGATAAAGCTACTAAAAAACACTTTCAAAAATATAGCACCACAGGACAGGAAAAAAAAAAAGCCTAGGTCAATTAGGAGTTAAACGTAAAATATATAAAAATGTTCTGAACACTGGGTATTATATTCAGGTTCATGGACCAGTTCAAGAAGAACTTAATTAAATGACCATGGCTGACTCAGTTAAAGGAAAGCTCCTTACTCTTGTTAGAACTTTATGACATTTTATAGCACTTGCAAATAAAAGATAGACAAAATTCCTCCATGTATAGTTAGCAAAAACTATTAGTAAAACTAAACTAAAAACTAACTAAAAACTATTAGTTAGTAATTGTGAAAACTATATATATATACATATATATATAAAAGATGCTTGCTTCTTGGAAGGAAAGCTATGACAAACCTAGACAGTGTATTAAAAATCAGAGACATCACTGTGCTGACAAAGGTCTGTATAGTCAAAGCTATGGTTTTTCCAGTATGGTTTTCCATCATATGTGCAGATATAAGAGTTAGACCATAAAGAAGGTTAAGCACCGAAGAACTGATGCTTTTGAATAGTAGTGCTGGAGAAGACTCTTAAGGACTCTCTTAAGTCCCTTGGACTGCAGGGAGATCAAACCAGTCAATCCTAAGGGAAATCAACCCCGAATATTCATTGGAAGGACTGATGCTGAAGCTAAAGCTCCAGTACTTTGGCTACCTGATGCCAAGAGCCGACTCACTGGAAAAGACCCTGATGCTGAGAATGATTGATGACAGGAGGAAAAGGGGGCGACAGAGGATAAAATGGTTAGATAGCATCACCAACTCAATGTACATGAATTTGAGCAAACTCTGGGAGATAGTGAAGGACAGGGAAGCTTGGGATGCTGAAGTCTATGGGATCACAGAGTCGAACATGACTGAACAACAACTGAACAATGACAACAACAATAAATTTTGGGTATAATTCTTCCAAACTGGCATAAATAAACACAATTTTCCATTCATTATAATCATACTAAACCTGCACTTGTCAATTAAAAACCTGCTGAAACTGAACAAGGCTTCATTTCTGCCACTCATTAATAAAATTTCATTGTAATTTCACATAAAGGCTTATCATTAGTCAATAGTTTTAGAGCATTAGTCTGAAGAAATTGGTATATATTACATATGTTAATAAGTTAATGAAAAATGAGTTCAACTAAGAACTAAGGATTTTGATGATAGCAATAGCAAGTAGTCATTTTACTGGGTGGCCCTTAAGTCCTAAATATACTAAGCACAATCACTACATTATCTTGTTTTAATATTGTTAGTTTAATACCTCCCATACACACACAAAGAAAAAGAGATAGGAAAATCTTTTACCTTCATTTTACCGATGAAGATATCAAGGCAGAGGAAAATTCATCAACTTTCCTAGAATCAATGTGAATAACTGCCAGCATATAGTCTTTAAAGTCAGGCAATCTAACTCTGAAAGTCTGTATCTATAATCACTAGATTATAACTTATAGGTGAGTTTACTCTCTCAAATTCAACAAACAATCCAATATCCTCTTACCAATGGACGTATTTTAAAAATCAGCAAGTTGAAATATCACGCAAAACATTCTTTTACAGTGAGTCAACTGTTCAAATACTGAATCTTTTCACTAAGTATGAATAATTTGTTTCAGTGGTTTCAGGAACCCACCACATAATTCCCAGAAAGTGAAATCACATCCTTGGTAGATTAATAGGGAAGTGGTTTACTGTAACATGACAAAAGTTTTGAGAATGTATGATGTTTTAGATATTCCCCTTCCAAACTGACATCAATATAAGGTAGTTCTGGCATTTATATGGCTATCCAGCATCAGAGCACAGTATTTTAAAATACACAGAGACAAGCACAAAACTCGGTGGATGAAAGCAAGCTACAAGGCTTTCTATAAAAAATAGAGAAGCTCAAGAGTATCAGAGGTTTCACTAGCTCTAAATGCATTGCCAAAAAATAAATTTTTACTAAACATCTATGCAAAATGACACAAAATACTATTGAAATTTTGATACAACTAAAAACAGAAGAGTTAAAGGAACCTAATTGAAAAACTGTGACATAAATAAAATACTAATAAGATGAAATATGAAAAAATGATTTGTTATTTCCATTCATCAAAATCATTACATTTTATATATTATGGCATTTAATAATTTCAAAAACTATTAATTACCCTTTGCCTTAGAAAAAATCAGAACAAGGAGTATTATTCATATATTGTCAATAATGAAAATTTTATTCAAGGATATTATTTGACTTGGTAATAATAACATGGCCATTTAGGGGCAGAACTGGATTCTGACTCAGCATTCTAGCACAGTAACTGGCCATGCTGGTAGAAGACTACTCTAAATGTCATTTGAAAAAGTTAATACCATACATAATGTCTGCACTCTAGTTTTCAATATAATCAAACTGTTAGTATGACAAATCATGTAAAAGAATCTACAGTATTCTGTAAACACATAAACATTCAGCTTTTAAGTAAATTTGATTTATAATCTTTCCATAAATTAAAATAATCTTCAGGTTATTGGCATATCCGTGTAGATCACACCAAACAGCTAAAAATGGAAAGTTTAAGAGTATTGTCAAGGGTTAATGAAACAAATAGATTGGAATATTGGGACAGACATAAACATATTACTATATATAAAACAGATAACTAAATAAGGAGCTACTGTATAGCACAGGGAACTCTACTCAATACTCTGTAATGATCTATATGGGAATAGAATCTCAAAAAGGGTAGGTATATATATGACTGAATCACTTTGCTCTACACCTAAAACTAACACAACACTGTAAATCAACTATACTGCAATAAAAATTCTAAAAAGAGAAAAAAAAGAGTTAAATAAAATTTGACACAAGAAAATTAAGTCAAATATTACTAGGGAAAAATAAAGGAAGCAAAACCATATAAGCTTGTTTTCAAACAAGTGGCACAGGTGTGGGGAGAAGTGAAAAATGGAAGACACAGTGAGTTTGAGGATGTTTTACTACACAGAACTTCAATTTTGCAAAGCATGGTCTAGGCATCATCCCTTTGAATTTTTATAATAGGAACTGAGAGGTAAGTGGAGAAGGTATTATTACCAATTTTAAAAACAGGAAATGTTCAATGATATCTTCCCAAAACACACAGGTAGTTGGTGGAAGCTGCCAGATACAAAATGTAAAAAGTAGTAAAAGACAAGTTTCCAAAAGAGAATTTTGGAAGGAAGAAAAAGAAAATAAACATCTATTGTCTGACCAGTGAGTGATAGCAGGAATATGATCAAAACCAGAAAAAAATTCAAAGATTTCATTTAAAAAGAAAAAAGTCAAAAGGCTGTAGTTAATATTATCAGTGAAGTTTTATTTCTTGAAGGAGATTTTGAATGTCTAAGAAAATTATTTTTGAAATATGAACCATTAACCTGCAGAAGAATCTCCCAAATGAAACACTAAAAGTCCAGATGAGCCATAAAAACTTTTCAGAGTTAAGTAATACTTCATGTCTCAGGTCTGCATTAAAGGTACATGTGTAGGTTAAAAATAAAATGTAACATTTTACTTTATAAATAATGTAAAGTGAAACATTACATTTATAATATAACACTGGAATAGAATTTACTTTGACCCATTACATCAGGTTTTATTTGTCCAGCCAGTTAAGCTTCTTATCATCCAATTTGAAACTACACTCTACTGAGGCAAGGCAAGGAGTCACGTAAAGGAAATAATCCATTCCTAGGACATGTGACTGCTAGTACAATTCCAAGAAATGAAAGATGTGAGGGAAGGCATTTTTCAACAGGTTATGTTCTAATCTCACTTTTGCTTGAAGAGTAAAAACCACTGCATGAGCAGGAACTGTGAAAGTGAAAGTGAAGTCACTCAGTCATATCCGACTCTTTGCAACCCCATGGACTGTAACCTACCACGCTCCTCCATCCATGGGATTTTGTATAACAACTTAAATTTCAATGTGGCAACACATTGAAAGAAAATTCTTGACTCTAAGAAGAAATGAACTTTTCTATACCATTTTTCCCGAGAGCATTTTGAATAGTATTTTATTCAAAGAAAACATGGCAGAATTTACCTATATTCAGCACTCATTGAACTTAATTATTCTTAATATAGCAAAGATCAAAATAATAATAGCAGCTCTTGGTTAATTTTAAGTGTGTTCATCAAAAGACACATTTGTACAGACACACACATCAACATTTTGTAAGTTCAGACACTCATAGTATCTTCTTAGTTGTTGTTACTAATAGACTAATTTTCATAACTATAAAATTACAATTTTTATCTTCACACAAAGCATTTATCTAATTTTAACACATTTCAAATTTCTGAGATTTTAGTTTTCATCACAGAGTCATAATTTTATTTCTTAAAAAATTCTGAAAGATAAGTGGAGCATGATTCAACAGGGCTCTCTAGGACTTAATTTTAAGTTATATAGTACAAATAAACATTTCAACGGTTCAGAGAGCAAAGAATCTGCCTGCAATGCAGGAGACCCAGGTTTGATCCCTGGGTTGGGAAGATTCCCTGGAGAAGTATTTTGCCTGGAGAATTCCACAGACAGAGGAGCCTGGTGAGCTACAGTCTATGGGATCACAAAGAATCAGACATGACTGAGCAACCAACACAGAGGATTTCTTTACACGGATCTAAAAAAGGTTTTTAAATTCCAATTCTAATTTGAACTTTGGTTTATATACCACACCACAGTAGGTCTTTAAAAAAAAGCTCATGTTGAAGACAAATTCATTCTACATATCTAAATTAAAGAATAAGTTTTTGCAGCAAATATTGATGGAAAATAATAATTTAGGACCACTTACTTTGACTAAAATATTTAGCATATCTCATTTGACCTCCAAAATTTACATATCATATTGATGTAAAGCATTTTTCAAAAGCTAAAGGAATTCAAACCATATCCATTTTATTTATCTTTCCTCTCCCAAGAGGTTCAAAATGAACAAAGAAAACAATGAAATGAGAAAGACAATGTTATTGATATATACATTACTATTACTTTATACATCATTATTCAGAGACCTTTAAGTACAAATCTGATCATAGCACTCTCCTGCTCTAAAAACCTGTTATACCTTCTGTTTTCCCTAATAAATTGAAGTTCCAGCCCTGAGACCTATCCACGACTTCCCAATACCTTCCCAGCTTTAACTTCTAGGCTTATTCCACTTCATACATCTCTCTTTTTAGTTTAAATATGAACTTAGAAAATCTCGTGCTATATAGTCCCTGTATCTTACACTCTCAAGTCTGTAATTTCCTCATCTTAAGTGTTTTCATCTTCAGATATCAAATTTCATCAGGGGCAATGTGAAATTTTACATACCTCAACATGACTTTTCAACAAGTCTTTCCCAATATGCTGGCCAAAGTGAAAGTGAAAGTTGCTCAATCTTGTCCAACTCTTTGCAACCCCATGGAATTCTCTAGGCCAGAATACTGGAGTGGGTAGCCGTTCCCTTCTCCAGGGGATCTTCCCAATCCAGGGATCGAATTCAGGTCTCCCAACACTGCAGGCGGATTCTTTACCAGCTGAGCCACCAGATGCACTTTCAAACTTCCCCTAGCAACAGATTACCACTTATCATCCAAATTACTGCTCTAACACCCTAATTGATCAACCCATCTTTAGTTTTTTCTCCTGCTTAATACTTTTGATAAAGTCACCCAGAGTGATTTTTTTCCTAAAATGTAATTATGATCACGTCATTCTTCTACTTAAAAGCCATCTGTGGTTCCTCATTGTTCAAACTAATTAAGTGCAAACACATAAATGTCTTCATAAATGTCTTGAAAGTGCTATATTTTCCAGCCTTTATTTTTCCAATACCATCTCCTGAAACTTCTTTACTTCTCCATTACCCCATATATCATCTGCGTATGATATTTTCCTAAAGGACATCAACCCTGAATATTCATTGGAAGGACTGATGCTGAAGTTGAAGCCCCAATACTTTGGCCACCTGATGAGAAGAGCTGATTCATTGGAAAAGACCCTGATGCTCAGAAAGATTGAAGACAAAAAGAAAAGAGGGTGGCAGAGGATGAGATGGCTAGATAGCATCACCAACTCAATGGACATGAAAATGAGCAAACTCTGGGAGACAGTGAAGGACAAGTAAGCCTGGTATGCTGCAGTCCATGGGGTCACTATGAGTCGGACATGACTTAGCAGCTGAACTACAACAATAACCCCATATATACTCTATCTCTAACCATGTGAATATCATTCAGTACCTTAAACAAAGCAAGTGTTCCCTTTCTGTTACACTTGAGGTCTTCCAACTTTGTTCAGTGTTCCAGTAATACTCCTTCTGCTCCTTCTTGGCCTGGCTAACTCCCTTACCATTTCTAAGCATAGGTTGTAGCCTTGAAACATCTCCTACTAAGTATACCACTAATGGTGTATTTCCCAATTTACATTACTCTCACTGCCTGGGTAAGTGTTAGCTCTCACTGGATCATGAATTTTGCCAACTGGCATCCTCAGACTTTCTTATTCATCACCATGTACCCAGTGCCTGGCACAGTGCTTGAAATACACAGTTACTTAATACATAGTTACTGAAAACATGAATGAGCTCGATAACTACCAGTTGTATTGTATTTACCCCAAAAAGGACTTTGCAGTCTTGTTCAAGACCAGGCCTATTTATAAGGCATATATCTCCTGACTGACCTTCCCCTTTCCTCAGCTGGGCAACTAGTTGACCTGATCAAAAACTAAAACTCTAGTAACAGGGATAAAATCCTTGACATGTCTTAAAAGATACACAATCACCATCATTATTAATTATTTTGAAGATGGAAAACAAGAATTACATTTAAATAAGTGAATCATTGTTGGTAATCAGAAGAAAGCCTGAATAAGATTCAAAGTGCAAAGATATATTCCAGACTCTTCCACCAACTGGTTCTCAAAAGACAGGCAAGTTATTTCACCTCATCGAATCAGTTTCCATTTCCGTTTCAACTAAAATATCAGTAAGGTGCACTTTATTTATAATATTATCATTTCAATTCTATTAGGTTTTAAAAATAATAAATGTGCCCTTTTTCCCTTCCTCTCAACTTTCTCTGGTTTTGGTAATATTATGGCTTATAGTGTAAAGAAAAGAAAGAAATACACTTCTTTAAAGCTGAAATAGCATATTAGACTTAACCAAGCATATCCAAGCCAAGGAACACATGATATTGGGCAGATATGATTAAATGACCAGTTCAACTAAGGTACAATATTTTAATTGACATCCACACAACTGGTCTAGAAGAACCTGGAATATAGAAGGGCACACTGTGAAGGTTAAGTCCCTTCTTTAGCAATGTTTTAGACATATTTAAAAGATAAGCAAAATTCAGTTTGTTAGACTGAATTTAAACACTAGTAAATCACTGAACAAAAAACAACAAACCATCAATGTATTGCATAAGAGAGACATTAAATGTTTAAGACCAAAGTCTGTCCTCAGTTTTGGCAAACAGGCCTTAAAAACTGAAGACTCCTAAAGTTTTTCATAAGGGATTATGGTGAGTCACTACCATTCGATAATTTACAGGCTATAAAATGTTAAAATCTTAACTAAATGAAGAAAATAAGCCAAATAAGCTTAACAAACCTTTGCATTTAATGTATACAAATTAAAATGAAGGTAATGAAGCATATTTGAAAAAAGCCACTGGGAGAAATGTAGAGCAAAGCAAAACTAGAAAGAAACAGATAACACATGTTAAAACATTTTTGGAACCGATAATGCTAATCTGAATAAATACACACATACAAAGAGGCTACATCATTTTCTCTCTACATTCCCTAAGCAGTGCTGCCAAATACGGAAGGATCGGAGCCATTTCTGGGGAACTGCTGAATCAGGAGCGTGAGTCAGAAAGTAAACCCATAGCACTGAAAAAGTAATAAAAATGGTGCTGGGAACTTATACATATACATTCTGTTCCGAAGGTCCCAATCTTCCCTAATTATCAAAGCACCATGAGCTCTTCCCTTCCCAAAGTTACCCCTTCATATTGTACATTTGGAAGAAAGATCTCCTGTCATGGACTCAGATTTTGTCTGTATCTAAATGTTGAGATATGCTACAGAGTTAATACATGTGCCTAAAAAGGGCTCTGAACACTAATGCCATTAAGTTTCCAACTTAAATGACAAGAAATCTAAAGTAAAAACAAAATCAAACAAAATAAAATAAAAGGTCTAAATTATAATAAAAATTATTTAGAGGTGTACAAAAAGGTTGCTTGACAGTAATTTGGAAGACAAAGATGCACTTTTTTCAAAAGCCTTTAAGATCAAATCATCCAGACATCACTCTTTGAACTACGCAGCAGGAATGATTGTAACAAGAGCCACTCTCAGGCTCATGAGTTATTTTTGGCACAAGCCATTCAGAAAATACACACCACCCATAATCCACACAATGAAGTTTAGGCTCCAAGTGTAAGTCATCTTCAGACAACAAAGAAGGAATTGTCCTCCTTTTTCTCCTGCCCCAGGATGATAGCATCTTGGTTTTGTAATGGCACCCTGTTACCATCATTAATGAACAATAAAATGCACAGTTTATAAAATAACTTCATATATTTTTATCTTATTCAACATTCATTTTCAACTGCAACAGTAACAATGGCAGCCATGATTTCCCACTTGACTTGCAGTTCTGAAAAGTGAAAGTGAAGTCGCTCAGTCATGTCTGACTCTTTGCGACCCAGGGATTGAACCCAGGTCTCCCACATTGCAAGCAGACACTTTACCCTCTGAGCCACCAGGGAAGCCCAGATTAGCTTTACATAATTTCTATTGTACCCAATGTTCTATTCCAGATTTTATAGAAATAATACAGTTAGGTAGATGGGACGGAAACATAGTAGCATTTTCTCCTGTGATATTAAAGGAAAATAATTCTAATAAGAAAAAATGAGTTTTGTTCACTTGAGGTTCTTTAACTATAGATAACCAACTTTGTAATCCTCTCTTAAGACAATGAGTTTCCGCTGCCATACACATAGGTGTAAGACCTGTTCCCACAGTATAATTAACACTAACATTTGAAAGTTGTCAGCCCTCTTCTGGTTTTAAAGGAAGGCTCGGGTCCAAAGGTCTGGGTAACCAAGAAGAATCATTTATGAAAACTGGAACAGAAGAATCCTCCCATGTAATTGGTCTTAATAGGAGAGGATTGGGTACATATGCCCAATAAGTATCATTGGCACCTACCATGGTAGTTATCACAGATAACACAGCCAAGAACAAGGCAGCCAAGGTCAAAGGCTGTCCCTGTTCTTTGACCAATTTTTCCCCTTCAATGGTCAATTTCTTCAATTGACCCCAAGTGGGCGGTTTGGCTTTATTGGTCCTTGGAGCCTGTTCGGGGCAGTTGCTGATCATCAGTCTTCTTATCCCCCTCACTGGCGGCTCTCTGGGAGGATCGATGTCAAACTATGCCCTCTTCTTTCCTTTCTTTGACATGCCTTCCTGGTATCCAATGGTGCTGTCCATCATCCAGTACTTTCACTGTCCTCCAATCTCTTGGCTGGAATTCCCCGCGTCTTCTGGCACTGTCAAAAAAGCCTCGAAAGCTACTCGCACCCTCAGGTCCCTGTTTGGGCGCCAAATGTTGGGACCAGCCCAACAATGACCTGACCTGAGGGAGCAGTGCCACAGAATAAAGAAAAATAAGACTCAGAAATAAGGTGGGGATTGGGGGTTGATGCTATTCACAGGCATAATTCCTCCTATGAAACAGTAAATACTGCATGCATTAAATACTTGCATGCAGTGTTCTCATCAAGCCCATATGTAGTCATTTCAGTGATTGGAATACTCTCCAGCAGTGAGTGGCACTAACACTGCTGTTTGGCATTTATATTACATCTTCACACAATGTTCCACAATAGCTATCACATCTTGTTCTTCGTTAAAATGATGAATAAGCATGCATTTTAATTCATACTCCTGATTTTCACTGTTTTCCACCCACATTCATTTGCATTTGGCTACATTGATCAGCACAGTCTGAGTCGACACAAAGCTTCATCTCTGAAGACTTCAGAAATTTAAAGAGCTATGTTCTCTTTCATTAGTCCTTAGTATTTCAGTTGAGTAATTAATTCACTAAATATTTGTCGCTTTACTAGTTGCTGGAATGAGGAGTTCTCAAACTTTAATGTTCTTAAGAAGAATCATGTGGGTGCCTATTACAAATGCAAATTTCTTGGTTCACAAACACCAGATATTTGAACACTGTAAGACTAAGTGAGGGCCCCAAAGTCAGTATTTTAATAAGCAACCCATGCAGGACTCCAATGCAGTTAGTCCCAGGACTTTACCTTGAAAATCTCTGAAAATTATCTAGTTAAGGTGTAAATGTTGATGTTCCTTGTCACTGGACTAAGCCACATCTTCACCAAAACTGTTTTCCCCAATTACAATCCCCCATGCTTACATTTTAACAATTAGCTACATTATCTATAAGGTTTGCTGACTTCTTTTATCATGCTGGATTCCCAGGTGGCACAGTGGTAAAGAATCTGCCTGCCAATGCAGGAGACGCAAGAGATGCAGGTTTGATCTCTGGGTCCAGAAGATCCCCTGGAGTAGGAAGTGACAACCCACTCTGGTATTCTTGCCTGGAAAAATCTCGTAGACAGAGGAGCCTGATGGGCTACAGTCCATGGGGTCACGAAGAGTCAGACACAACTGAGTATGCACACACTACTACTACTACTTTATCATATCCCCCATAGGCAAATTGTGACAAATATAGTGTCAACCCTCCCCAACTCACCTTAGCCTCAGTAACTTACACATACCACCCTCCTGCACAACAAATGATAAAATTCATTCTAAAACACTGAAAACTGTATTAATTAAATATTCTATACAAGATAGGAAAATAATAGAGAAAATAACATATGAAAATATTCTTTTTATGTATTTTTGAGGATTCAGTATTGACAAAGGCAGAATATGGAAAACAGTGGAGTAACTCCAATAATGAGTTTCAGAAGACCTATTCCACTACCAATGAAGCAAACTTCCACATTATATTGAAGCAGGCCTCTAGGAGGGCTTAACTAACATTCCTGACTTCGAAGTTGGGTGACTAACCATCCCAGTTTGCTCAGAGCTCCTGTAGCACTGAAATCTACATGCCCCAGAAAACCTTTCAGTTTCAGATTAGTGGAGATAGTCATCCTACTTCATGCCTCATTGTTTAGGCACTAATTTTTTAAAGTCCCTGGGAAAATGTCTATAATAGCCTATCAAAAGAAAACAATAAAGCAAGATTTTATTTAGGAATTATTCACAAAAGTTCCCTTATATTTAAAAAAGAATCCATGGTTCTCAAAAACCTGAGCTCTATTTCGACTCAACAAATTATTCAAAAGCTATCTCTAAAAGAGAAAAAAGTCACAATTAAGAAACAATAAATGTCAAACAAATATATAATCATAGAAGTTACTTGGAGGAGGGTACTTTGAGATTTCCAAAATATACACATCCATGGGTCATAGACTTTTACGTGGCAAGGTAAGTCTTCTGAAACACCACTTACCTTAAAAAGCAACTGCAGGGCCGGGGCAATGGGATGATCCAGAAGGATGGGATGGGGAGGGAGGTGGGTGGGGGGTCCAGGAAGGGGAACACATGTAAACCCATGGCTGATTCATGTTAATGTATGGCAAAAACTATTACAATATTGTAAAGTAATTAGCCCCCAACTAAAATAAATAAATTTATAAAAAAAAAAAAAAAAAGCAACTGCAATCTGGGCAGGAACAGGGAAACCAGAGGATAAACAAGACATCCCTGATTTAGGTCCTGACTACAAAAGGGACAAGGAACTTACAGGCTAATGATTCAAAACTTTCAATGAGGAAGGATGAATAAAATTTCCAATAGTCAAGAGGAGCTACATCATTTGCAGTAACACTAGGGGTTTGCTGAAAACTGTCTTTGGAAGGATCATTAAAGTGTAACTATTAAATACCATCAATAAAGCTAAATATTATAGACTCATTCACAAAGGAAAACTGTAGGTACATCTCAATCATTCACAAGTTGAGCTTCTGCTCTGTGATTTTTTTCATTAGAAAATTTCCAACTGTTTTTCACTAGAAAAACAGTAAGGAGAAGTCAGTGGCTTGTTCATGCTGTTTGATTTGTTTTTCTCAATTTATCTTACTGTTTCTCTGTCTCAGCTTCTTCTAAATAGCCAGAGGAACTTCAGTGGGAAAGATCCTGGAGCTGATTTTTCCCATTACTGTTTAATGATAAGTAACAACTTTGGAACCAGAGGACTTTTTCATTACTTTCAACAGTTAATATAGTTGTCTGAGTCAGACAGTTTCACGCAGGAACCAACTATCACTGTTCTGGCCTACTGTAACAGCTAATGACTGGTCTGCCTCCGGTTTCAGCCCCCCTCAGTCCATCCTCCACCTGCAGCCAGAGGGATCCTTCGATCACGCAAATAGGATCGTGGCATTCTCCTGCTTCAAATCCTTGGAGGGCTGTACTGCTTGTAGAATTAGGTTCAAATCATGCCTCAGGGATAGGCTCATCTACAGGCAGTTTCCCTCCAACTGTCCTGTATCTGGACCACATAAAATGATCTGATTCTAACAAAATGAATTCTCATTTGCTGTTACTTGGGCTGGAATGGCCAGCTCTCCTCATCCTCTTTATGACCTTCACCTGCCTGTCTCAACCCATGCTGTGTCCTCTAGGCGGCTTTCTCAGACTGCTTAAGAACAAATCCATCAGGAGCCACTACTCTTGGCCTATACTATAGCATGACATACATCTCTTTGAGCACATATTGCTAACAGTCAATTTCGTTCAACTTCTTTCTCCCTTTGGACTGTGAGCTTCCTCCTTTATCACCTTTGTAATATCTCACACCTACCATAGAGGATCCCCAGGTGGCTCAGTGGTAAAGAATCTGCCTGCCAATGCAGGAGGTACAGGAGACGCAGGTTCTATCTCGGGGTCAGGAAAATCCCCTGGGGGGGAAATGGCAACCCGCTCCAGTATTCTTGCCTGGAGAACTCCAAAGACAGAGGAGCCTGGTGGACTACAGTCCGTGGGGTCACAAAGAGCAGGCACAAACGCACACCTACCATAACATGAATCATCAACAAGGATTTGTTGATTAATTTCCTATAAGAAAATAATGTGTGACTCAGAAAGCAAGCTTGTAAACAGAGAGCAACTCTATTAAAATCAGTTAAAAATAACAATAAAAAGATTAGAAGTGTTTACTGGTACCTACTACTTTCTGCAATCTATGATATACAATATGTGATATAAAAAATATAGCCTCAAAACAAAGTCCTTAATCAATTTTGGCAGTTTACAGTTTATCTCGAGATATTAATAAAGCACATGGGAGATGAATGTGAAAAATATATACATATATATGTATATATAATAAAGAAATTATTTTGATAATAGTATACAGACTACTAGGAATAGTAGTAGTATCAATATAATGTTTTTTTTTCAAAAAAAGTTCTAATTATATAAGCAAAATAATGTTCAATTATGTTTTTCAAAATAATGTTCTAATTATATAAGCAATTTATGCATACAATAAATTGCAAGTAAAATGAGCAACAGTGTCTGAGAATTCATGGAATAAAATTCATAGTCAATAAATACCATAATTTCAACCTTGCTAGTAATCAATTGGAATAAAATGATGTCAAATTGGCAAAAATAAAACTGATTATAATATCCATTATTGGCAAGGGTATGAAGAAATGGGCACCTTCATACCCAGATATAAATTAGTATCAACTTTCTATACAGCAACCCTGAAATAGATATTAAAAACAAATAAATATATATGTTCCTTTACCCAGGAATTTCATCTCTAAGAATTAATATAAAATAGTAAAGTTAGTGGTAAATTAAAACTATGGCCTATAAGGGTATTTATCTCAATAAAAAGGAAGTGGCTAAAAATTCCAGACTAGGAGATAGGTAATAAAAATTCAAAAACACACAAATGGCATAAAATAAAGTCATTAAGATGAAGGGTGTAGAACCCTAATTTGACATGAGAGATGTTAAACACATATCATACAATAAAGAATGTTATAAAACAGCACGTTTAATAACAATATATCTGAATACAGACACTTGAAAGGTTAATGACCTATACATTAACTGTACAGTAGCTGAAAATAAGAGTAAAGTCTTTATTTTGCATATTTGTATTTTTAAATTTTTTTCTATAATGAGAATGCATTTAATAGCCCTTTCATAGTAAAAAATAAAACAGTATTTTAAATGAGTTATTAAAGGAAAGCACATGGACTAAAGAGCCCAGGGAAAACTAAACAAATATGGCAGTTTTCATACCATGTAAGAGAAGACAGAAATGCTGTCCTGGGTAATGAAAATGGTATTATCACAAACATAGGAGCAAAAGGGAGCATCAGTATATGGACATTACAGGAAGCAGAGCAGCCTAATTTTCTCAGGAAGGAACACATGCATTTTGATTGGCAGTCATCAGGGCTTTTTGAGCACAGGTTTATTATGATAGTAGTGTTGAAGCAAATTTACCAAGCAACCATTCAACAGTGCACAGTCTCCATGTAAGCAAATACTAAATCCATTCCTGAGACAACTACTGTGATTCAGAAGTGAACTTAAAGAGGAAGAGTTGAATTAAGAAACATCACTAAGCGAAAGCAGAAGCCAGTTACCAGCTCTCTTGGAGTGCATACAACTGCTTAAGCTCTATCCAGAATCACTATCAAAGAAAAGGCATTTACTTTACTTAAGGTACTGTGTTTGGGCTTAAAAGTCATCTTCTCATTGCAGCCTACCCTGACTTCCCTACAACTCTTATCCCTCTTGCCTTACTTTCTTATTTTTTTTCCATAGCATTTATTTTCTAACATCTAAATGAGGTACTTCTTCATTTTATTGTCTGATTTCCACATGTGATTATAAATACCCACAAGAACAGGAATTGTGTTTTGTTAACTAACATCTCCCCAGGGTCTAGAATACTGTTTAGCCTGTAACAGGTACTCAATAGATATTTGTGAAATGATTTAATTGGATAATTTTAAAAAAGGAAGAAAGGGGAAGAGATCTTGGATAAAACAGCAATGATTAAAAGGGACAAACTTTCCAGATGAGGATGTAATTTGAGGGTAAGATGATTACTTGGTATTTAGACAAGTTGACTTTGAATCAAAAAAGTGACATCTGAGTAGAAGAATGTCCTGGAAATTGATGGCATATATAAGGCCGGTGAGAGATTTCATAGTAGCAGTTTAGTCGCTAAGTTGTGTCCAACTCTTGCGACCCTATGAACTGTAGCTTCCCAGGCTCCTCTGTCATGGGATTCTCCAGGCAAGAATACTGGAGTGGGTCGCCATTTCCTTCTCATAGCTGCAGATAAGAGAAATAACAGACTTGAGAGTACTTTGTGAATTTATTAAAAAAAAATCAAGTAGCTCGATTCAAAGGGAAAGAAGGGAAGGGCAGCGATCCAGGAAAAATTATAGGGAGAGGCAGTCATATAGGTTATAAGGAACAACTGGAAAATAAAAATTAGATGAAACAAAAAAGAAGGAGAGAGAGAATGTGGTGTCTCTGAATTTCAGGAAGAACCTTGAGTATAAAGGAATAAATAACTGGATTATGTTTTTCATGAAGAAAACACTGGGACACGTTTGAGAGAAATGAGAGGCAGTTATTTTAAATATTAGGTATGATAAGTATTGGCACTTGAGTCACAGGTAATAAACATAATGATAAAGGAGATGGTTTTGAAGAAGAATAAAAACTTTACTCACAGACACCAGCAAAGAAAAAGAGAAGATAGCCATAAGAAATGGACAAAGAGGGCAAAAAAATGTATAAAAATTGAAGTGTCACATTCTTTTTGATAGACTAGGTGGAAAGACGGTATGGTAAGGAAGGCATAGGACAGCTGGGACTGCGGGCATAGAAAGAGAGAAAAGGGCTAAAATAGATCCCATGGGGACAGAGCCTGGGAGTGCAGAAAAGACAATTAAGAAGACTGCCAAATAGCAGCAGAGAGCAGATTGAAGTTTGAAAGCATCAAGTTCTAATGAGCCAAATCTGCAATGCTGTTTGCCGCTAGCAGTGCTCTCCCTCCTGGGAGAAGCAGCAAAGAGAGCAAGAGTTGGAGGTAACCTATGTTTAGAAATTTGCTATGTGAGCCAAGAAGCAGAGGTTATTCATGAAGAGGTGGATGGTCTGTTCCTTGAGGGAAGTGAAAGACCAGCTCATTAGAAGCAAGCAAGGCAGCATCCCTGAACCTGATCACTGAGGAGTATTTCCAAGAAGGTGGGGAAAGTAATTACTTGTGAGTCTTGAGCTGGAAGCTGAGACTCTCAAGGAAATGAGAAAGCTTCTAATTTTCCACTCCCCCCTCCTCATCACCACCACCATTCCCACTGTGACTACAGAAAGGAAAGAGGCAAAAACCAAATGACGTCAGAAGATCCTCATCAGAGGACTGCAGCCAAGTGAGCAATGGTGTGCCTGAGCTGGGGGGTAGAGGCTGTGAGTTTAGTACTATTAATACGAAAACTGTCAAAAGTTTAATACATTCCCTAGGCATTGGGGTCACTTGTTTTTAAGTAAACTGCATGCAATCCAGTTTATTTATGAAAAAATGTTTTTTGTTAGTTATATAGAGTTTGAGATTACTGAATTACTACTCTAGCATTTCAATGCAGGCTTTGGTTTTGAATCAAATCCCAGCACTTGCTGTTGCAATGCAATACAATCGTCTGTCATGTAGAAGCGCCCCCCACCTCTCTGACTTCTCACCCCACACTCCACATTGCTCACTCTGTCCTAACCACCACCTCCTTTTTTTGGTTCCTGGAATCAATCAGGTTGGATCCCGACTCAGGATCCTTGTACCAGTTGATTCTCAGCCTCTGCTGTGCTCTCCTCCAGACAGGCCCAGAAGGTCCTTCTTGACAGGCAAGTCTCCATTTTGGTATCACCCTCTCAGAGAGACCTTTCCTGACTGTCAACCTAAGACTGGGAAGCATGCTTTATATTGCCAGAATTTCAAATATTTTCCAAGTACAGAACATGCATTCATATATTTATCTAGTGAATGAATGAGTGACTAAAAAAAAATCTTAGGGGTTTAATGTTAAGTATTATGAAAAGTTACATTGAGTAAACAGTCACAAGTCTGTGAAACAAAAAAAAACACTGGAGCTAAAATGGTATTACTGATGTTCAAAACATCCCCAAAGATCATATTTGCCTTATAATAAGCAAATAACTATTATGAGAAAGTGTTATGAATGAAAGGATAAAGTAGGAAACATCCTGAAAAATGAATCTAAATAAATCTCAGTATAATTTTAAATGATCATATGGACATAAGAATGCTTATGATATTTTTACCAGACTCAGGAAGGTCTGAGAATATAGACAGATTTTACAGAGTTTGAACAGTACATGATTTAATTAGTTAGGGCATATACACAAACAAAATGTCAGATAAATTTTCCATGAAATAACATGTATAAATTACGAGTAATGTTTTGCTGCTTTTCTTGCTATACTGGATCTAGAAAACAGGCTTAGTTAAGAGGTTAAGAGGAGGTAGACTTTATTTTTTTCTCCATGAAAGGCAATCTCTAAATAAGAAATTCAGTTTCCAGTCAAGTTTTCACATTTTCTGTGGAAAGTACTCTCTGCCAGTTCATTATTTTTAAAAAAGAAGGGAGAAATTGTTAAAATGAAATCTACAGTCCTAATGAATAATTTAATGTTACAAAACTCCAAATTACTTTATGTAGAATATCATTTACTAACCATGATCCTCTGAAATCTGATGGAGACACATCAGTTCAGTCAAGAACATATACGAGTATTTTCAAAACAGTCTGCTTCAGTATTTCCTTAAGATGCCCATGTAGAAGTCAAAATTTGAAAGAACTAATGAATAAGGAAGGCTCAGACAAATCCAAGTTGAGAGACATTCTACTAAATACCTGGCTTTTATACTTCAAGTACATCAAGGTCAAGAACACAAAGTAAAGTTGAGGAACTATTCCATCTTGAGACTGAGAAGTAAACAAATAAGGGCATAATCCTTAAATTGATGTTGCACCAGGAAAAAATAGCCATGATGGAAATTACTAGAACTGATAGTAGAACAACTGAAGGTAGCCTATGAGTTAAGTAATAGTACTGTATCACTGTCTAATAGTCTGATTTTTTTCCTTAATCACATTGTGATTTTGTAGAAGAATTTTCTCATTCTTAACAGACACACACTAACTAGAGATAAGTAAGGAAAAATGGATGAATGGATAGATAGGTAGACAGAAAGAACTAGTGAAAGATATCTGAGACTGTCAACTGAAACAGAGACTTCACTGTGGCAATGATTAGAATAATCAATTAATAAACAATAACCAGCTGTGTCAAAAGTATAACCATATGCTGAAAAATAAATCAATAAAAAACATCTGTTGTTTAAGCACTAACAATATATTATTACTTCAATAAATGAGGTGAATAAAACTGAAATTTAAATTAAGATTTCTTGAACTAGAAGCTTTTATATATTGGTTTCATCATTTATCAATATATTTTAAAAAATATACTATAGCATGATTTCAATTTTAAGTTAAAAATCTAGAGAATTTAAACCATAAAATTGTCCACAGAAATCAAACTCCAGATAAAGATTAATGAATTAAGTCTTTACTCATTGTCCTCCAAACCTTAAATTTTAAAGTGAAGCACTAATGTTAACAAAATAATAGTAATACAACAAGTAGCGTCAAGGTGATTATTATATCTTTCTCCTTTTAGAGAGAAGAAAAAGAAGTTTATAGAGATTAAGTATCTTCCCCACATTTCAAATATGTATTATGTAGCAGATGTATAATATTACAATGGCTTGCCTCCCCCTGCTCCTTGGACAAAGCTTTATGTCAAGGTGGGAGATTCTTTCCTTATGTAACATCTACCTTGACATAAGGCTTAAATGCATCTATGTTATTGCAAATATTATTAAAATTATCAGTGCTAAAGTTTATACATAATAACTAGCACTTTAAGATGACTAGAATGATATTGGCAGAAAAAAATGGAATGTGAAAATATTTCTGCTTTCTCACTATTTGTAGCAAGGATAAAACTCAAGATAGACAGACAGATATAACTATGTAGATATTCCATTGTGAGTCTCAAGCATCCAGCAGATTGCAAACCAACTGGCAATGCTTAGGTCCCAAATAATATACTCTGATTTACTGTTATTTTTCTTTTGCCAACCTTGTTCTCCTCAGAGAGTAGCAAATTGTGAGTATTCGCAGCATTACCAACATTGCATCTTAAAGAATAACATACAGCACACAGCTAGCTATAGCAACGCAGAAAAGGAAGAAATTTTCTTTTTAAAAAATTTTTGGTCAAGGTTCAGCTGGGGAAATCTACTGACCTACTTTGAAATTAAAATGCTGCTTTAGCACACGCACACACACACACCCACACATACACATGTACACACAAGGAATTTTCCACTGAGGTTGCACTTAGTAGCATATCAAAGCTCTATCAGTGACACCCGAATCACCATCCCTAAGGCAAGAATATGCCTGCTGAGTTCAGGCTGCTCACTAATTGCCCTGAATTTATTTTAACCTTAAACCTTTTAAAAAATATGATTATAGGAAATCCAACTCCACAATTAAACTAGAACATCATAATCATTTCTAGGAGTCCTCTCAGTTCCCTTTTTTGTCTTGCAGTAAGTATTTCTGAGTTAACATTACACATGCAATCATCACAATAATAAATCTTCATTTTCAAAGCAGTATCAACTGAATGTTACAAAGAAATAACCGACAAATCATCACTTTCATTATTGTGAGCTGAGACATTTAGCCCAATCTATGAGAGGTATTATGCATGTAATACAAAGTTACTATGGAATAAAGAAATTTGATGGCATAGCTATGTTTTTACTCACCAGTTGTTTCCACAATGCCTTCTAGGATGACGACAATCTCGAACTGTTCACTTTGCATGCTTCGCTGAGATAGGTCATAAAAGGGGCTTTTGGCATCGATCACGTGGCAAATCGTGAGGGGGGAAACAAGAAAAAGTTGATCTGCCCCTGTACTAAAACCTACATCCAGTTCAAGTTGATCAAGGGGAAGGAACTCACCCTCAGGTGTCTGCCGAGACTAGACAAGCACACAGAAAAAGAGAAGAAATCACCACTTGTACTGAAATTTGCAAGGCAGCCCAACAGTAATTTACATCATTGCCAACATTCTGCACTATCAATCATCTGCAACAAAATCCAAACAAATCATTATGCAGCTATGTTCTAGCAAATGGGCCGAAATCCTACATAACTCATGTGGAACATACATGCATTATTTATAATATACGACTTACTATAATTACCATTCCCTAACTCGTGAGCTTTGGAGAAACGCCTGGTCCAACAATGGCTGTTAACACAAACTGTGGAACTAACTGTACATGTGCTATGGCTTGACATAAATCACTAAATGATAACACACTGCATGCCAGATGTTTCTTCCTCTCAAAGCATATAAGTAGGCAATTCTTACGGAATTAAAGATAAAAGGTTGATCATAATTTAAAAACAGATTTACTGTATTATTACAAAGCAAGCATAAGAATTTATTTTTCCAGGACCTTTGAAAAGTAATACATAGATATAAACTAGAATAGAATAGTGAAGATGTTATCATATTAAATAATGTTATGTACACAACAGCTCACATAATAAAAATAAAAGCAGATGCTGTTAACTAGTGGTTTTCGAACTACTACAAAATAACTGCATTAAAGTTGTTCATTTCTCTACCTATTTAATGAATTGTAAAAACAGTGAAAATTTACGCTCAACTGAATTTAAGTCAAAATGTAGTTTAAAATATCTGTATTAGACAAACTTGTAGCTTACTAAAATTTTTATAAGCCAGTGGCATTCGATAAAAATCACTGAAAAGGTTAATTCAACAAACTGCTTACATGGTAAAAAAAAAAAGTATACACATGATTATAAACAATTAGCAAGCCATGAAAATAAACTTGTTTTCCTTTTCTATTCATTTTCCATATCTGGTCTTTCCATATTTGTATTCCTATCTTACTTACAAGGACCACAAAAAGCAAATATTTAGGTTTATATGCTGATGCTGGTAAAATAAAAGCTGGGTTAGGCAGTTGCATACAGAAAACTCAGGGTGGAGGGAGGCTTGCTGCTGGTCAAATGAGGTTTGGAAGAATCCAATATATTTTAAGAGACTCTCTGCAAAGCTAATTTAATAAACAAAACTGACTCCATAGCACTGGTCTCTCCAATGAATCAGTAGATTGAAGACAGAGTGTTTACTCTTAGAGTTCCAGGAAAGACAGAGGTTTTGTAAATGACCCTGAAAACACTGAGAACTATGGTATATAGTAAGCTGCCCTCCATAGCAAAATAGAACCAAGACTTTAAAGTTGGTGACAAATTGTTACAGCAGCAATTGCAGATTCTTAAAAAGAAAGCTAGTCAGTTAATGAAACTACTTTGTAATTAGTGATACTCAGGAGTTTTGAGTAGAAAAAACATCCAATGAAAAGACGGAGACTATTTTTCTTCTCTGCCCTAGGAGTAGTTGATTAAATTTTTAAAAAGAAGAAAAAAATGATTACTGACAAGAAAAAAAAAACACAGAAAAACCTGATGGTGCAAAAATAAAAACAGCAGCTCTAACAACCAATGTTGGAGAAAACTAATCATTTCTAAGCCAGCAGTACTCACTTATCTTTTGGTATATATTCTCAAATTGGTAAAATACAGATGAGACCAGTATCTTTCCAAGTATACGGTTGTATAATTATATTGATTATGTAGCAAAATAAAAGCTAAATACAAAGCAAAAATCCTGGGTCATTGTTCTCTCACCTACTAAGAAACAGGTGCTATATAAACACAAGGTGGTATTCTGACATTTATAATTAATATCAGAATTTGGGTCATATTACCAACTATTCTAAGCTCTGCTTTTTCTGCATGAAATAAAAATATTCACAAACATAATTTTAAGCTCGCTTTCCCATTCATTTTAAAATAATTTCCCCCAAAGGACATATATTTTTCTTACTTTTATATAATACAGCAAGACTGAAATTCATCTCCCTCACTCACATATCTGTTATTTATATATGTGCCTCATTCTCAGAGTAAGCTATTAGCTTCATATTCTCTGCTCATTCTACAACCCATGAAAAGAAGTGGCCTAGAAACAGATTGGCTATCAGGAAAATGCCAACATAGAACAAGAAACATCTTATTTTTAGCAAAGCAGTTAATTCATATGTAGGTAATCTAGACTTAAATATGCATGAATCTATTCCATTCAGACTCCATGTTATCTTCTGATTTTAAAAATGTGTTCCATATACTCAAAATTATGCCCATACCCTCCTCCAAATGCTTTATATCCTAAGTCTTGGCAGAAACAAAGTTAACAACTGCATTTATTTTGTGATACTATAGGGAAAGTAATACTTCATTTCACTGAAAAAAGTTTTTCACAATTACATCTTTTTTAAATAAGTGAAATTCTCTGCACATTCATTGAAAATTATTTCCCAGTGGGTAAACCTAAACCTTTCTTTAAATGACTCTGAGGTACTACATATATCCACAATTTTATCTTTAAAGTCTTCTTCCATTTTGTTTGGTTAAGAGATATCTCAACTATCAATATGCTTACCTCACTAATTTCTGTTTGCTTCTCTGACTCTGTGGTAGACTGGGAAGCCTATTAATCACTGTGAATTAAAAGGAAAGCTTTTCTGTTTAAAGGTTGGGAAGGGATTGGAAGGTACTTGTAGAACTGGAATTGTTTGAAGTCAGAGCTCCTGGCAAGAGCAAGGTTATCTTATCAATGCTCAGCCAAATACAATATTCCAGAAACTGATATATGCCTACCAAATATATCTTTAGAAGCAGGCACATTCTATTCTAGGCTTACAAGGAATTCTAATCTAAGATTTTCTAATTCTGGTGCAATTCTAGAGATTTTCTGGAGCAAGGGAGGAAAAAATGCCTATGATAGTTTTAAGTTTCCCAACTTGTATAACTTGAGTTTGAGAACTTTTCCTCAAGGAATTGTAATACATGAAAACACAAAGAAAAAAGAGGAGTTATGTATGTGCCTTTATAAAATCAAACTATGATCTGTACCTTAAGTATGTAATAAATCAGTAGCAATAATATTTCATCTATTTCTAATAATCTTATTTATATAACAATTACTGTATTTCACTCAGAAATGTTGAAAATAGGCAGAAAATATTTAGAGAAAAGCCTATTTAACTTTATTATGTTATCTTAAGAATTATGATAAAAGAATCTTTCATTAGTAAAGCAGTTTGCACCTAGTCTACACTGTATCTTTTAGCTCTATAAACCTCCTAATTCCAAAGGGAACACAGAATCATGATCATTTTTACATAAAAATATGTAAACAGATACAGTCAAAATAAAAAAATTAATTCGAAACACCTGCTAAAGGTTAAGATTAATGTGGTAAATTATTAAAAGTTCTGAGGTTGCCTTTACTTGATGAAATAATCACTTAGAGTCTTGAAACTATTGAATGAATAAGTGGGGGAAAGGTGGAATGAAAAACAGATCGTGGAAAATTAGTTAATTCTTCAAAATTTCAAACATAATTTGAAAACACTAGGACTTAAGAATGACTTCCACATAACTTATTTTCAGTTGTATAGAAAAACTTTTTGAAAAGAAATAAATACCTCTTTGCAATTTTAAAGCTTTTCTGGTTGGTTGCATATAGGAAATTCTGGGAATTTAGAGAAAAATCAAGGAAATCTAAGGCATAAAGTTTGTTTAAATTTATTGTCCAAATAAATTATAAGTAGAATAGTATACATATTTGAAATGATTTTATACAATTTAGATTTCGGCAATAATTTCCAAGTTATTCTTTGTAATAAGTATTATTATCAAAATATACTATTTCTGTTATATACACTTGTTAGAAGTCACACGGATCTATGTCTAGAACTTAAGGTTTGTGACTCATTTTATAGTCACAAGTACTAATTTCAAACAAAGAAGCAGCTAATGTCAAATAACTTTGAACTCCCTTAGAGCCCAGAAAAGCCTGCAAGATAATCAATTACAAATTCTGACTCTAGGTGAACAAAGAATCAAAGGTCACAGATGCTTGGAAGGGATTATCGTGGTCATGTACATTGCAGACAAATACCTTTCTTATTATAGTGAAAGACTGCTGAGTACATATCCAAAGACACACACACACACACACACACACACACACACACACACACACACACACACACACACACACACACACACACACACACACACACACACACACACACACACACACACACACACACACACACACACAGCTCTGGGATACAGTTACAACTGCCCTTGGCATAACCAGATCCACATTTGTTCATTCTCCTCCTGGGAAATTTGTGGTCAGTTGCCCACATTCATTCAACATGGACAAACTTTACCAACACGATCAATCTCTTTGCTCTCTTTCTCCCATCTCTCTAACCCATAACTGTATTATAATTATAACTATGGTAATCTTTCCTAGCTCAGAGGCAAGCAAGGGGAATTCGGGGGACACTAACATCTGACATGTGAGATGCACCTTTATCATATTCTAAGACTTGATCTACCCCTCCACCTCCTTTCACACGTCTCCATTGGAAAAGACAAAGAGGGCCAGTGGTTGAGAAAGGAAAAGGAAGCAAAGTAGGTGAAAATGGAGAGGGTGGCTCTTCTTGCCTACGACCTCTCCACTATTTTATCTGAAATTTCACTTCTCTTTAAATGGGCAGTGTGTGTGTCTATGTGTATGTTGAAAAATGCTGAAGTTAGAAAATTACACGCAATGAGGTCAGGGTACCATGTGGAATCTAAAATTAGGAAATGAGCCAAAAGCAGGTACAAGAATAAAGAACAACAATGTCTTGTGATTCAAAGCTGTTCTGGCAATGGTTTTGGGATTAGACCAAAATTAGAGTCAGGCAGAGGAAAGTACGGACCTAGAATTCCATCTGGATCAACTACAATTGTACATTTTTTACTCCCTTAAGTTTGAAATTCCATCAATACTCAGGTGGAAAAAATATGACAAACATCAAGCCTAAAATACAGATTTTTTAATGCTAAGCCAATTACCCCATAAAAATATGTTCATTTTTATGAAAATAAAGTAACTTATAGAATGGAATGTAATTTATCTTGTAATAAATTTCTGTGAGGCTTTTATTCCATTCAAATGAAAGAACAGCTTTATAATTCCTTGGAGACTTTTTATGGAATTTATAATAATAACTGTGGACAGGATTTGTAACCCTACTTGCACATTCTCCTCATACTCACCAAACACCCTCAAATCCATCAAGTGTTTTTCCCTGCTTCTCTTCATTTGTTCTTACCTACTGCTGTGTATTTGTGGGTCTTGATGTCCTTATTTCTGTTCATGCTGTATTTCCCTAAACACAAGCCACCCACCCCGTACTTTGTAGGAACCATATTAAAAATAAAAAACAAACAAAACAACATATTACTACTATTTAAAAGAAGAAGAATAATTATAGTCTTTAAAAGGAACCCAAGTTCTATACCTATTACAGAATTATTGTACTTGTGTCAGAGAAAGCAAAGCTAGCCTAAATAGGAACTGTACTTCTTTAATAAGACATAATAAACCCACCTAAAAAAAACTCACTGACATTAAAATATAGCCCAAGAGTTCTGTGGTACTCAGTCTTAGACCCCTTGAATCTTTTTACTAGCCACATGTATAATGTTCAGGAGAAGAGTGTTTTTTTAATAGATATTTATTTGTGAATTATTTTATTTAAAAGAGATGACTAATAATCTCAAGATTAAAACTAATGTGCAAATTGGCCAAGATCAACTGGGGAAAAGAGTCAGTCATATAAAATAGGGTCATATAGAGTCAAAATCATAATTGCATTTAAGTGCAAGGTATAGAATGAAGACAAACTAATAAATATATGAAAAACATCAGGAATTATATGGTCCAGGAATCACTGTGGTTAAAAGATTAAGACATATGAAGAGAATGAAGAGCTTATTAGTTTTGCAGATTCAATTTTGTTTTTTATAGCATCTGCACTGGATCACAATCATATGAGGAAACCAGATAACATCCAATTTTGAGTATCCATACAAACGGAGAATAGAAAACATGACTATAAAAATAATGTAAGTGATATATTAAAAGATAACTGGGAACCATTACTTTTCACTAAGTGAGAGTTTAAGGGTTGCACAGCTGACATCTTAGGGAAGAAAGATGATGACTATTTTCCATGAATATAAATATAAAAAAATAAAATTATATTTCCATGAGAAAAAATATTCTTACTGCTTAATTTTAAATTACGTATCTAACAATAGTTGATTTTATGTTTACTTTATGTAAACAAGGTTTGACTGAGTATCTATACATACACACACATATACACATGTATACATGTAAGTATAATGGCTTCTGGACAGTAAGTATGCAGGCTCTGACATGATGCATCAAAAAGTTTAAATCTTTCCTTATTAAGATGGAAGTCTAGGGCAGTCAACCATTAATATTAGATTTGTGGGAAGGAGTGAAATTTCCAAATCCTTTTAACCCAACACTAAATTACAAGGTCCAATGTATCAACCATTAGTCTCAACTCCCTAACTAAGGCATTTTTATTAAAATTTTAAACTGTATGTTATGTTAACTTAACACAACCGTGCCATTCATTAGCTCCTATATTTTAGATTTTTTAAAAAAGGCAACTAAAATAAATTGCAAATTCAAATAAAACATCGATATGGGGATGAAAAGAGGAAAAGAGAAAGATCACTCATCTTAAAAGAGCTTCCTATAGCTGTATTTATAATAATATTATATATTTTAAAGAATAATTTCCAATTATATTCTAAAATTTTTATTTAATCTACTTTCATTTTTTACTAAGTAGAAAAGGACTGATCACTTCAAGCATAAAGTTAGAAGACCTATATTTAAATATCAAAATAAATTTCAGTATTTGCAAGCTCAGAATATAGGAATAGAGTTGAAATAAAATTTGCTTTCATATAAGTTAACAACAGTTAACTTAAGCAGACAAATTATAAAAAACTTCCACCAAGAAAGAGAACTCAAAAAAATGCATGAAAAACCTCATAGTGGCAAGAATTAGAAAGCCACGTGAATGTTCTTACTGTCTTTGCAAGAATAGAAAGCGCTTTACAATCATCAAATAGAATTCTTACATTAATACTTACAATAGGCTTTATTCAGCAAATAAGAAAACAGCAATAGAAAAAAATACAAATGAAATTAAATTAGGTAATAGGAAGAACTCATACAGACTATCATAACTATTGTTAAATATTAAGCTTTTGTTGCCTTAAAATTCTATGTATTTCTTTGTATTAAAGATACATAAATTTTATATTTAAAATGTCAAACAGGGGTTAAGAGAAAAAACTGAAATGTGTAATAATATTTAAAAGAATGTATAAGATGAACATCAAAATATTATTGCTTTAAGCTTTTGGTATAGCTTCTCTTTAAAAATATAGTTGGCTGCTTTGGGTCACTTCATCTCAGTCCCTAAGAGAAAATAAGAGTCATTCACTAAAGGCAAATTTTCCCTCTAATTTTGCTTAATGTTATCATTTTCCCAATAAAACATGGTGCCTTTTTAATGAAGTCTAAGGAAATGACAAGAACACTGAGAATTCATTTTAGTCACCATGGCTACCAGTAGCAAACTACATGGCTACCAAATCAAGCAAACTACAGTAAGTGACTGGATGAAGACTTGCCACTCATCAACCCTCTCCCTTCACAAAAAAATCAGGACAGAATTTCATCATCATTTTGTTTAGATATAAACTGATGCCACATGCCAATCAATTTTACTTTTAACCCTGACGTCTCCCCAGCATATCAAAAGTAAAGAATTTTAATAGTATACATATTGTTTTAGTTAGATGTTTTTAATCACCTTGTGTTAATATAGCACCTTGCTCCAAATTTGCCAACACTAGAAATCTATTTTTTTAATAAAGACACTTCTTACAGTACATGAGCTACATGGTCTCATGCAGAAAAATCACAATCAGCGTCCTGAACCACTAGAGACAGGGGGCTTCATATTCACTATAACTTTGTAAAAAGCAAAAACAATAACCAAAACATGCTATGTATATTAATTCTATTTATTTCTGACTTCTGATCAATCTAAAAACATCTAAATATGTTTCCTTAAAAAGATATTTGTTTTAATAAATGTACTTATACGTTTGAAAAACTAGAGACTAGCAATAACTGACCTTTAAGGTCTAATTTTTAATTTCCAGTAGATCAATCAATATAGTACACTATTCTTCAGTAAGAATCGCAAAGTGACACACAAACATGGCTTCCACAATAGAGACTTTTGCAATATATTTACAAAATGTTCCCAGTACACCTAACCTAAAAGAGAGCTTATGTATCTTGTTCTATACATAGAAACAGGCACATACAACAAACATGTCTACAGCATGTTTAGCCTGATCCAAATAATTCAGTTCAAACAGTGGTCCATAGCAGGATACAATATGTTAAAATGTTTTAAAAATTACATGCAGCTCATTGGAGTTTTATAAAGAATATGACCCACTCAAATTACTTATTTACAATTATCTTAATTAACATATACATTGGAACTAGGTTAAAAATTTTCCAGTAAGCTACACACAATTTGTTTATTTACCGTCTGTAGCATAGCAAATGTGCATATGATGTGGAGTGACAGGACAACCGAGCTACTTTAATTCTAACACTATACTGAGCAAGATAGTCAAGATTGACTAGGGCAAGACCTTATAAATGAATGATAAGAAGGACACAAGGGCCAAACTTTTTAAAAGCACACGGTACTACTATAACTGCCATGTAAACTGAAGCTGTATAAAACCATAGAGACTTGGAACGTAGAACTGAAATCTCAGAGGTAAAATGTCAACCTAAATACTTTAGATTTTCATGTTATTAGTGCTAAATTCTGAATGGGGCTATGGCTTTCTACGCCATCTCAGATAAATTGTTGAGACTGTATTGCGGTCATCTTTTTCAGTTTATGAACATTTGAAAACTAAGGAGAATCCCTCAAAAAGATGAACTATAAATAACACAGAGAGAACTGGGTTGTATCCCTCATTCCCACACTCTAATTAGGTTAGTGAGCAGAGTGGGCTTCTCTCCTTGTTTGTAGTGGTGCCCTCTAACGACTAGATGGACCTTGCTTTAAAAATCACTCCACGCGAGATTTCTTTTAGCATTTACAGGGCTGTTGGTAGGAAGCAATCTTCTTTAATAGATACTAATAAGTTTCAGGTGAAATCTGTAACTGACAAAGGCTTCATAGAAACAAGCAATTAAGAATAAAATTAACAAAAGAGACTGCAGGAAAAGCACTCAGCTTTCACAGAATATTTCTCTAGGATAATATTTAGTAAAAATAAAAATTGACAACCAGGTGTTACTTTTTCCACTTTATAAACTGTTTCTCCCATCTGTGTACTTGTTAAAAAGATGACCACAGAGTTATTGGGTCTGAAGCAATAATCCACTTGCTGATACTATTGGGGGGGGGAAGAACTACAAATAAATAAATAAAGCGTTAGGTGAAAATTGAGGCAAGTTCAGCACCTTTTGTCTTCAGACTAAAAGCATGTTCAGTTTTAATACTTCAAGTTTACTGGAGTGGTGTATTGACAACAAATTCAAAGCTTTCTAAATAGGAAAACAGCCAGGATAGAAAGGAGAACAGGGCATTCCTGTACCTCAGAGGTCCAGGAGCCAACATTACTCCGTAAGTGTTACTAGTCCAGAAAGCGATACAAGTACGCCCGATGAATATAAATAAGAATAAAACAAACAAATGCAAGAGAATGGGTAGGAAAAGAACAGAACTGTCGATTGTACTCTCTTTGCCCCATCCTCCACCCCGGAAAAGCAAGTTTGCCTGCAGCATAAGACAGACTAGAAGCCTGAGGGTAGCTCTCAGGTGGGTTAATTCCCCCGAGCGTGAGGAATGGAGGCCGCCAGGTGGGGAGGGGGCGGATAGCACTTACTTTGAGCAGCTTACAGCGGATCTGCGCGGAGACCATGTGGCTGTTGCGCAGGTTGCCCACTCGGAACATGAGCGTGAGTTTCCCGTCCCTCATAGAGATCACCGCGTGCTCGCTAAACATCAGGGTCTCCGCGCGCTTCTTGGGCTGGGACATCTTGATGAACATGCAGCCGATGAGGAAGGCGTCCACGATGGAGCCGAGAATGGACTGGAAGAGGAAGAGGATGATGCCCTCGGGACACTTGTCCGTGATGTAGCGGTAGCCATAGCCGATGGTGGCCTCTGTCTCGATGAAGAAGAGGAAGGCCGAAGGGAAGTTATACACATTGGCCACACAGGGCGTGTAGTTGCCGACGTGGGCTTTGTTCAGGTCGCCCCGAGTGTAGGCGATCACCCACCACATGGACGCCATGAAGAGCCAGGCCACTGTATAGGTGAGGATGAAGATGAAGAGGTTCCAGCGCCACTTGAGGTCCACCAGGGTGGTGAAAAGGTCCGAGAGGTAGCGGCTCGTCTCACTGCCCAGGTTGCCGTGTTGGACATTGCACCGGCCGTTCTTGTCCACGAACCGCTGTCGCTTCTTCTTGGGCACAAGCTGCTGCTGCGGGCCCTGGCCCGGCCCCTGGGGCTGCAAGCCCGAGCCGCTGGACGAGGTGGTCACTACCTGGTAATCGTCCCCAAATTTCCTTCGGAGTGCAGACATAATACGGAGGGGCGAGCCAGATTCAAACGCGAAGCGAAGGCGCAGGAGCCGAGCGCTGCAAACCAGCACCAATAAGGAGGTGGGGGCGGGAGAGAAAGGGGGGACCAAAGCCGGCGCGCCTGGGGTGGGGGGCGCACCCGGCGGTAGCTGCGGTCTCTGCCCCCCGCAGACGTCTCTCCTCCCCTGGGACAGAGGCTTTCTCTCCACGCTGTCTTAAAACCGAAAAAAGTGTTCTCCCACACTCAAGGCAGGAGGGCTGCGAGGACCACGAACCCAAGCGCGAATGCGCCTCCAAGCTTTTCCAGGCTTCTCCTCTCTGCCCCCACCACCGGCATCCCGGGGGCCACCTTCCGCTTTCTCACAGCCCCCCTGACTATCCTGCCGCACTCCCAAACTGACCGCTTTAAAATTAACGAGTTGACCAGCGAGTTCCACCCCACCGGCCAACTCGCCGGGCTGCCCAAGCGGCACTACCTGCTCCGACCAGACCCCCCCCCCCCCGCCGCTCCCAGCTAGCCCGCCCCCCCCCACCCCCCGGGACGGCGGCCGGCTCCCTCCGGCGCTCCTGCCTCCTATCTTTTGGCCCAAATCCCGCCCAAAGGCATGTCTGCCCGGGCACGGGTGCAGCAGCCCCTACCCACGTCCTCCCGGCTCAGAGTCCCCTCTCCGGACTCCAGAGACGCGTCCGCCTGCCGTCCGCCGGCCGCGGAGTTTCCGCGGGCGCCACCCGGACCCCGGCCGCCCCCGCGCCCGGCAGAGACGTGGCGGAGCGATACCGCCCCGCACTCACCCAAGGGAAGAGGGCAGGAGGCGGCGCCGCGGGCGGCAGTGGCCGCCGGGCCTCGCACTCTGCCCTCAAGGCTCTTCTAGCCTCCACTTTTCCCGGCGCACCACGATGGGCGCCAACGCCGGTCCCCCAAGCTCCGCGCCTTCCTGGGGGCACCGCGCCGCCCCCACCGGGAGGATCCTGGTGCACCGGGCACGGGAAGACTTGGGAGCGGGACTCGAGGGTTCCTGGGCACCGCCGCGCTCTCCTGGATGGCGACAAAGGTGCTGCTGGAGGGGGTCTGAGCTTCGGGATTCGGGTCAGACTCTCAGGTGAAATACCAGCGCCGCTCCAGCTTTTCCTCGGCTTTACGGTGCCTGCCTTTTTCCTCTTCCCTCCCTGGCCCCCCACTGCCGGTCCGCGTCTCCGCGGCCCCGGTGGGAAGGAGCGAGGCGCGAGCCGGGGGCGGCGGGAGAGTGGTGTGTTTGCGGGTGCTTGTGATCCGCTGCAGAGCCGCGCTAGCCCCGCCTGTCCTGCTTCCCCCGCTGTTTCACCAGCCTGAATTGCACCTCCGCGCCTCAGTTGAGCCTGCAGTGTCTGGCAGCTCAGGAAAAAGCTAGCCCCTCCAATGAGAAGCAACTCTAATTCTGCTCCCCAAAGCCAGCCAAGTCTTCTTCCTCGCCCCTCTGCATCAGGCAGAAACCCCCCAACAAGCAGGAAAGGCTTCTTTTTGAAAGGGGAGAAGTGTAATGTGCCTGTATAACTAGGGCTCTCCTTTACACGGATGCCTGGGTTAAAGGATGCACCGTAAAGAGAGACCGCAACTGGCTTCGTGATAAGCCTGTTCAGAACTCAGAGTTGTGAGTAGCAGAGGGGGCTCAAGATGGGAGCAGGAGAGATAGGAAACACTCCTAGGAGAGCTCACAGTCCTGCCTGAGAATGGCTCTATTAGAAAGGCTTAGAATGGCCGGAGTTAATGTGTGGCTGTAATTGAGGGAAGAAGGCTGGATTGTAACGGGCCAGGCCTGGCAGTTAACTTAATGGAAGGGCAAAGTGCAGAAATAGCTAATATAGTGCCCATGTGGAAACATCAGTTTGTTTACCACATTTCATGTGTGTTCTAAGATGCCATGGTCTCTTATGGCATATTCCATTCAGTTCAGATCCATAAAATTGAATTTATTGGAAAATCATCAAATCATGGGATTATGAAAGCAAGGGGCTGCTGTAAGACTCCCAGGCAAAGGAAAATGAATCTTTCTACTGATTTTCCTCCAATAGGTGCTTTCTTCTAATTCTGTCTCTCAACCTTAGTGCAGGTCAGCCAGAAGTAGAGGACTCTTGCCCTGTGGTTTGGTTAAAACCCCTACCCCAGGTTACAGACTTCTCCTGCAGGCTCTCTGATAAGAGGTCAGCGACTGTGAGTCTTTAGGATTACATAAGAAGGGAAAGTGATCCTGTGGGAAGTGGAAACTTCTCTGGGCCTGGATCGTAGACCTGATTTGAGTTTTAGCCCTGCTATTTACAAACTGTGTGACCCTGAGCAAGTTGCACACAACATCTTTGACCTTCAGCTTTCTATTCTGGAAAATTGGGAGTTTGAACATTTTCCCAAAGTTGATACCCAAAAAAGAGAATGAATGTGGTTTTATTAACTCTTCTAGCTGCAAAGGATGTCATAGACTGGGCTGTAAAGTTGCAACGAGGCCAAGAGATGAGAAATGAGTGTTTGGAGTTGGTCTCAAGCTGTGAACTAGCACATATTCTCCTCTCATCTCCGACTGCTCTCCTCCTAAGTCATGATGCCCTTGCCAGGCTGGCTTCTTTCAAATCCTGAAACCCACTGAGGCATAATCATCATCCTTGGACCTTTGTTTATCTGTGTTCTCTTTCTGGAATGTTCTTGCCATGGCACTCCATGTTGCTGATTTCTTCAGTCATTCACCTCAGTTTGAATGTGTCCTCCTTAAGGAGCTCTTTCACTAGCCTCTCGGCTACCCCCTATCACATCAACTTAGTTCATCTTCAGATACTTCTTTTTCCAGCTACTATTTTCTTCATTTGTTTCCTGTTTCTCTCTCATTCTGTCAGAGACCTGGAATGGAAAAGCACAGATCTTGTCCCTAACACCTAGAACACTATCTGTCATGTACTAGGTCCACAATAAATATTTGTTGGATCAATAGCATATACCAATATACATATATCACTAGAAACTCCACATGTACCGCGTTAATGCAAAATTAAAAGTTATCACTAAATCAGGTCACTTAAATAATTTAATATAAAAGAGCACGTAAATTAAAGCAATCCTTCCTGTGCTTGTTAATTTTCAAACTGATATTCAGTCAGTTGCCAAATCCTTATGATTGTCCCTCTGATCTCTCTTTTTAAAATGCTACTTTCTTCAAATCATCATTTCGTTTTAGACCCAAAGTCAAAGGATGTTCTTACCTTTAGTCTTTTACTCCTTCAGGCTGCCCTAGGTAATATACTAGGTCTGTCTCCTTAGAATCGTATCCATTTATCAGTGGCATGGAAACCAAAGAGTTATTTGATTATTTCATTTAATTATGTCATTTCCAAGCTTTTAAACATTCCCACTTTAAAACAAATGCTTCTCTATGAAAAACCTTTGCCATTTTCCAACAACCAATCTTTTTTTCCAAACTTTAAACTTTTATTTTGTGTTGGGGTATAGCCAATTAACAATGTTGTGGTAGTTTCAGGTGAACAATGAAGGTACTCAACCATACATATATATATATCTATTCCCCCCAAACCCCTCTTTCATCCAGGCTGGCATATAACATTGATCAGAGTCCCATGTGCTATACAATAGGTCCTTGTTGGTTATCTATTTTAAATATAGCAGTGTGTATATGACCTTCCCAAAGTCCCTAACCAACACCAAATTTGTAAACAAGTTTATATGTTAAGAAGCATAATCTAGTCTGGAGGCTAGAAGGGAGAAATCACTTGAGTCAATGTCACAGACTTAATAGGTAGAAACTTTGAGATTTGAACCTAAAGCAATGAATCTTTAGAACCTGGTTGCTCTGCTATCTTTTCCCAGGTGCCTAGAAAGGAATCTGGGATTCCTGCTCCATAGCCAGGGTCTCCCTCCACTCCACCACACAGCTCATACAGGTTGAGATCTAAGGTCCACCAGAATATAGCCTAACGTATCTTTCCAAAATTATCTCCTCCCTTCCCTTTAATGTGGTCTCTGATTCAGACAACTTTGGTTCTGCAATTTCCCAAACATTAACTGTATTTGTTCAATGTCTTGTCTTGTCACTTAAGTTTTCTTTTTCTATCCCTGCAAAGTCCAAATTACTATCTCTAGTGTATACATAAGGGAAGGGGGAAATTTCTTCAGTTTTTATTTCAAGTGCCGTCTCCCCCACCTTTACCTTATGCTCCCACTAGTCACAATCATCCCTTCTCTGAATTCTAATTCCCCTAGATTTGCAATATGGTTTTTACTTTCTGGCCTGTGCCTGGGTTCAGAATTTACCAAGATTTCCCTTGTAAAATGGTAAACACCCTGAGCATCCACCTCTTGATATTTAGATACCATCTAGCACTCCAGCTACCCAACCCTGCCTTGCAAAGGTAAATATTTAATACATTTTTAGAAAGAACGTAAACTACTGAGCCTACTTTACTGTGCCAGGAAACTTGCTTGGGACTTTACAGTTAGTATTCCTGTTTCAGAGCTAGCAAGATGATAGAGACGAGATCTCAAAGCATGAGAAACAGTACTGCCTGATAAGTTAAAGATTTTTCAGGATGCCATCATTGTCACACTTTACATGTGACTGAGCTTTTGACCTATTTGTGACATCCAGTCCCACTCCTTGAAAATGTTTAAAGATGAACCAAGCACATCTTCCCCTGTCAGGGCGGCTGCTTCCATGATGAGGTTCTGGAGAGCAGCCAGCCCCATGGTGCTGAGGTCAGGCAAGATGTGTAGGGAATGGATGACAGAAGGCCACCTAATCAGGTGCTGTCTGATGAACTGAAGTGAAACACTGTGGACAGAATAGGTCAAAGACAGGAGAGGCACACAGTTTCAGCCAAGGCCACAAAGCTGGAACAATCTGGAAAATAGAACTGGAGAATACACAACCTACCATTTAAAGATAGGGTGGTAGATTATCAACAAACCTACCATGCGGTTCTTGGCTGGAGGAGGGGAAGGCATCAAAGCTATATTTAACAACCAACTCAGTTCTAAACAAGCTACACATTTATTCTTCCCAGAAAGTGATTCTGGCAGTGTCTTATTTTCTGTGTCCAAAATTAGTAATAACACGAATAACTGTAGCTTTAAAAATGAAGGATATGATTCTGTGTTTTAATACTGAAAAAGCATGACTTTGCACTTGCACTCACCCTATTATATAACAGAACAGTGTGGAGAAAAGAGTATATTTAATGTAAAAGAAAAAACCCTCTGCCCCCGAGAAGTCCAAATTCTAAAAATGACTTAGTCTGCCAACTGTGAAAAAAGCAAGGCTTTGAACATTTCAGCATACCTGGAGTTCATCTCCTCGTCATTCACTTATTGTTACTGTGACTCCCACCATGGGACAGTCTGCATGGCCAGAAATATTAATTACTCCCAGGTGAAAATGGTATTATACTTAATACTCCTTTACTCCTAATCCTACCATCCTCCAAAGTCTGGTGAAGGGATGGGCAGGCCTGGGATCTGACGCTCTTATGCTTCAAAAGGTAACACATCCCATTACCACCATAAGTTCCGCTATATTTGGGAAGAGGTCACTCTTTGAAATTCCGTGTGCAATTTTGGGCAATAGAATGGTGTGGTTTTTTTCCCATTCCTCCTAAAAAAAGAAATACTGAAGTTATTTTCTCTCTTGCCAAAAAAAGAAGGAAAAAAAAATGAAAGGGAGAAATCAGTTTGAAATCTGATTGCACAGACTTGAGAACAGAGGCATTGCCATACCATAGCAGATGACTCATCCAGTCCTTCATCTGGGCTCCGAATCCTGGCCTCTGCCAGAGGATTCAGAGAAAGGCAAGATGCCATTGTCACTTGGAGACCATTTATTTAGTGAGACTTTTCCTTACATAAACCTGCTCTTTACTCCAGTCCTGTATGTGGGAATATTCTGGTTTATGAAAGAATAAAGACTTTTAAAAAGTCTTTCAAAACTTAAGGCCTGTTAGAAAAGAAATAATTATCAGACTCAAGGGTTTGTTAAGGATATGAAGGAAAAAATAATTTCCTATTGGAATTATGTCAGTTGAAGTTATATGTCTGAGAATTTCTCCCCTGAGAACACTGATAAAGTCCCAGATGTCAAAATATGTACAAAAATGCTGCTTAGTTCAATATAACACACACTTAATGTGCATAAACCATGTGCCCAGCACTATGCCAAGGGTTGTGCAGGTCAGAAATGATAGCAACATAATGTAAATAAAATATGTTAACAACAACAATAATAATACAATGTGGTAAGCATCTAAAGGAAAAAGATTGCTTTAGTTAACGTTCAGAAGAATGAGTCTCTTTAGGAAATGCTTCTGAAGGTGAGTTTTCCAAACCTATCAAACTGGAATCACTTACATTTTTAGACATTAAATTATCTCTATCCAAATGACTTTATTTTAGATATCTGAAGACAGAGTTTTAATGACTAGGTTTCTAAGAGGTAACATTTCTACATAATGGAATAAGAAATCACTTATACTCATAAAAAGTTAAACATTAAAATACTGGAAGAAAAAATACAAAGAGTAGCACTTTGGAAAAAGAGAGTACATTTTTCATGCTAATTTTTGTGCTAGTATACACAGAAAAGATTATAATTAGTTTCCACTATGGGAAAATAAAAATGCAACTTTTGCCATTTTCATTAAAATGTTAGAAGATTGACAGATTGTGTCAGTACAGTTTATCTGGCATGCAGATACAGAGACAAAGCTAGGAGGGCAAAAGTTTTCTTAGGGGTGACACTTAAAAGAGGAAGAGACAGGATGAAGCAGAAAGAGCCTTTAGGCTGTGATGTTGATCTGATGCTAATGAAAGGAAAGGTGAGAGGAAGTAGGATAGAGAGACCCTCAGACTGTGATGCAAACTGGCCAACCCCATGGGGAGCAAAAGTTGACCCCTGGAATAGTGTCCACACAAAGTCGGGCATAGATAGCCCTGTCCCATGGGCTCACTGAGCTGTCATTGGCTAGAGGATGCCCTCAGAAGAACGTGACTTTGGCTGAATGCTGCAGCAGACCAGGAAGATGCTGTCACCAGAAGCCAGACCATCCCTTGCACTCCTTCCAGCTGAAGGCATTCTCCAGGGCAGATCAAATGGCAAACCTCCATAGCTGCCAATCAGAAAAGCGGAATCTATCGGAGTCTTTTCAGAAGTTTTGTTACAAAATATCCAGAAATACTAGTATAATCTAAACAACTGTTTATGACTGTGTTCATAAATCTTCAGTTTTGTCCTGGTACAATGACATGAATCTCTTTCTCTCACTATCTCTCTCTCTCTTTTTTTTTTTTTTGGCAGGAGTGAAGGGCATAATAGCCTATGGCCATGTTGATCTTGTCTTCAGTTATAGTATTCTAGAGGGTAGGATTATATATATATATATATACACAAAACTTCTTTTAGCATCTTCCAAGACTGAGGCAGCTTGACAGAGGGAGAGACAAGAGTCATGAAACAGCTGGGCATAGGACAGGAGAAGAGAGTAAAAGAGAAATTATGAAAGAAAATACCCTAGATGATAAAGATATGGAGGATGGAAATCAAGCAACATTTTGTAGCAGGAAACCCAGATTAGAAAGGAAAGCGCTGCTGTATGTGCTCCGTCGTGTCTGACTCTTTGAGACCCTATGTACTGTAGCCCACCAGTCTCCTCTATTTATGGAATTTTTCAGGTAAGAGTGAGCTGCCATTTCCTTCTTCAGGGGATCTTCCCAACTCAGGAATTGAACCCGTGTCTCTCACATCTGTTGCATTGACAGGTGGATTCTTTACCACTGTGCCACCTGGGAAGCCCCAGAAAGGAAAGTGGAACAACATGTAGAATTTTCTGAAATCTAATTATCCTGTTATAGTTTCTATCAATAACTGTGCATTAGCATCGCCTTGTGACCTCACCCCAGGTCATTATATCAGATTCTCTCTGCATAAGGCCCAGGCATCAGTATTTTTCAAAAGCTCCCTTGGTGGTTCTGACAACACAGCTAGGACTGGGAAACATTTGTTGTAAGAACTGCTTGCCTACGGTGCAGGAGCTTCCCTGGGAAGTGTCACATGTAGAAGTATCATCACTCTTTCTTCCCCGTTCCTCAAAGGCCCCATCCTTTGATTAACTGGAGAAAGACAGTTGGGATTAGTAACCCCTTGTTCCATGAACTGTCACAAATCACGAGTCCAACACCTGTCGATCTGAATGCAAAGTAACAGGAAGATCTTTCCCTCCTTGCAAAAGCACCTGGGCAAAGCAGGATGCAGTGCAGGTTGCTTGCAGTTTCATCCAGTCCTACCACCCACACTCATAAATAATGAAACTGAATAGAAGGATCTGGGGCCACTAAATTCTTAAGCCCATTAATGTTTTAAGTTTTTTCATTAATAATGTTTCTACAGCTTTCCCTGAATGCAGATGTAAATTTAAAAATTCTGCCTTTATAATCTCTCTTCACCACTATTTATCATACTTTCCTGAATTAAAAAAACTGAAACTAGGAAAGGGAGGGAGAGAAGAAGGAAGAAAAGGAGGGAAGAAGAAAGAGCACAAAAATTAAAACTCTCACGAAGATCACTGATCAACCTGTGGTAGAGCACATAACCCGTGAAACTAGGTGGCCATGTCGGCTGACAGCCAAGCTGAGATTAGCAGATCTCAGCTACTACATGCTTTGTATTACATGATTAATTGGAGAGGAGTGGGTAAAGAACAATTACAGAAATAAAGACAATAACAACTAGAAACCAGGATGTCCTTTTTATACACACTTACTTCTAAAATTGCTCCCAGTTTTTTACTCAGAGAAAACTCTCAATATTTTTTTTTTATTTAGCTTTGCTTTCATTTAGTAAAATGACATCGTAAACTCACCCATGTTAGTGATGATCCATATCTAGTTTATTCATAAAGAGCTTCTACCTATTTATTATGACACCATAGATTATACTGTGGCTATGGAAGCATCTTGGCATTGAAGTAATAATTAAATGTAATGATTCTCCAAAGCTACTCTTTTTTCCCCCCTCTCTCATCTCTATCTACTAATTAAAAAATCTCTCCTCCAAACAGAGCTTAGGTGATTGACACTTTTTTTTTTTAATTAGTGAATTTCTCTAGAGAGAGCACGGATAGGTGTTAGCAATCTATTATGCAGGTAAGATAAAGAAGATGCCTGCTGTTCAATAGTTACCTTTCTACATTGTTTTAGTTTTGCATCAAGATGAACAACAAAGAAAGAAATTAAACATGCTGTGAAATGATCAAATAATGGATGTATGACGAAATAATGGACCAAATAATTGCATGTATATAGAAATAAAATTCTTTCAGCAAGTAGTTTTTAAGCAAAATCAAAGAACAAGGATGCAACAGTTAGAGAAGGGGAGAAAGAGAGGATGGAACAGGGAGATCACAGCCCAGTTCTAGCCATCAGTAAAGTGCATATCTTTTTTTGCATTATATGAGGCTAAAGTTGCTGCTGATGAAATGTCCTCACATATTCTGTCAATGTCAGAATGCAAACATCACTAAATAAACCCTTGTGTCAAAATGTCACATAGTGATTATTTATGCTTCTTGACAATACCAATGAATGACAAGGCTGCCTGTATGGCTGCAAAAGGTTGCATACCAATTGTTAGAGGTAACACAGATGAAGGACAATGTAGTCAGCAGAATTCATTTAAACTGTGCCATTAAATTAGGTATGTTACCAGCAGCCAACACAGTACACACAACTGTGATTCTCCTGATTGAAAAAATATTGACTAAACAACTTAATGCAAAACGTTTAATGATTAAAATGCCTTTCTGAATCCCTGCTATCAAGTGGATAGTCCTACTGAAGGAGAAGTGTCATTTATTTTTCTCCTTTATTTGCACATTGTTTCAGATGTTCTTTCTTCTGGTATTGAATTTGAAGTCCATGTATTTAGAGGAGATTGCTATCACTAATGAAGTTTGGATAACACAAAATAAACCCAAATGACACAGTGATAAAATCTTTGCAATATATACGCAAAGGGACTAAGATATCCAGCCCCTTTGTTCCTGAATCCTTGTCTCCTTTCACAGCTAAGTGAGATAAAAGGTAGGTCAATGGGATAAAACTAAGTATTGTGAAAATATTTTATCAAATCAATCAGTAAAATCTGTAAGGTGATTATAAATCTGTCACCATTCATTAGATGTTCAAAACACAATTTGATGTTAACTGAATCGCTTGGCTTTTGGGTGTCTTCACTGTGACCTCTGATACTGCCCCCAGTTGTTGGAATATGAATCCTTGCTTTGAAATTTCTGGCTTTGTTACTGATCTCTCTGTTTCTGGCTTTTCTTACTGTTAAAATGAGATAAAAGTAACTTTTACCTTGTTGAGGTGGTATGATGTGAGAATTAACTGACAATCTACATAAATCATAGTGTCTAATATTTGGCACAAAATATTTTCACATTCACTGAAAAGCAAATAAAAATTATCTTTAAATGAATAAAATATCCACAGGGAGAACTTCTCACCTGCTATTAGCCTACAGATGATTTTATGGCCACAGAAATATAATGAAATTAAAGCAACAACTAAAGTCAAAAGATTTGAGTATATTCATCTTCTTTAGTAACATTGTAAGTCACAAGTTACAAACTCTGTTTTCTCAAGTCAACAGCAATGAATGTGCCTGTTTTCTTTCCCTGTTGTTGTTGTTTTGTCACTAATTCGGGTACGACTCTTTTGTGACCCCATGGACTGTAGCCCTCCAGGCTTCTCTGTCCACAGAATTTCCCAGGCAAGGATACTGGAGTGGGTTGCCACTTCCTTCTCCAGGGGATCTTCCCAACCTAGGAATTGAACCTCAGCCTCCTGCATTGGCAGGTAGATTCTTTACTGCTGAGCCACCTGGAAAGCCCTTTCATTCCCTCCACTCTCCCATTTCCCTGTTTCTTGGTTAATGCTGGCTGTATCTGAAGTTTCACCACCTGGGTCTACTATTTGTGGTCTAATGGGCACTTGCATTTACTCATTCAGGATACCTTTGCTTATTGATGGAAGAAGTCCACAGGTCACCTCATTCCACCCCCACACTCCTACCCAAATCCTTGCATCAGTATAAGAAAAGAATGGGCTTCTTAGCAGTCCAACAAAAAGACAGCCCTCATCCATTCTCCACAACAACAAAACTCCTGCTAGAAGCAAAACAGAATAAAACTTTCCTTAACTTTCTCCTGTAATGAAACAGTGAAAGAAGTATTCACCAGAACACTTTTTGTGATGTGGAAGTGTTTGAGCAGAGTCTGAGACATGTGAAAGTGGATGGAACTATTTCAAAGTCAGACCTCAAGAGGTGCTTGTTAGTCTTGAGAGGGAGGAAGAAGGTCAAAAGGAAGAGAGGAAGAATTGAGAGTAGTCTCAGCGCTGATGGGAGACCTCCCAACGACAGTCTTTGAAATTCACAAAGTTCATTGGTCTGATGATTGTTTTTGAACCCAATGAAGTGCTTGGGACACACATTCCTCTTGATATAACATAAAGGAAAGCCAAGATGATCCTTGCACCTGCAAGATCTGAAAGATAAAAAGATGCAGGAAGAAATAAGCCCTGAAAACAGAGACATCTCTCTTGGGAGGGCTTTGGATTGGATAAGGCCATAAGGGTCAAATCAAGTTGGAATAGTTCTGTGAAGAGTAAGGAGCCTCCAACACGACCCTTGGTTTACAATACTGATTTTGTTTTTTGGATTTATTTTAAAACATTTTCCTTATTAAGTCAAAGAGACCAATGGCTGCACCAGATCAGCTTTATCAGCATTAACCTTTCATTGTGTTCCGTGTGGGTTGCAAAGTGACACAAGTGAGAAAAGGGCATTTTGAAATTAAGAGATAACGGTGGGCTAAGTTATTAAAATAACTGTGCAAATAACAATCTGGAAATGCTATCAGAGTATTTCAGATAATGACTTTAGAAAGTAAACCCACCTAACATAATAGTGCACATTTAAATTGGTGCTATTTAAAGGCAAAATAGCTGTACTATAAAAAGTGACACTGATACTTCAATTCTACATGCCTTTCAAACAGTATGAAAAGCTATAACTTTAGGGTTTACCTCAAATAAAAGCAAAATCTTGTAGCAGCATATATACTTATATATATATACCCATATGTGTATATACATATATACGTAAATACATATGTGTATATATATAATTTTCTAAGAAACATCTTAATACACACATTTCTAAAGCAAGAGAATTTTATTTTCAAAAGTCAGAACACCTATGAGTAATAAATTCATTTCGTGAAACTGTCACAATGAGTATGTGGAAAGAAGAAATATTTATATTATTTTTCAGAATTTGATAGCATTCATCATGTGTTTGCCATTAAGTTTTAATTGGCTCCAGTAAACCAGGGTTATTTTGAAGAGTTTCCAGGGCTAAATAACTCATGACCCTATGTACCATCTAGAATTGTAATTGAAGGTAAGGAAGAATAATATTCTTAGGACTCCTTCTTAAAAGAGAACTTACAAGGAAGGAAAAATAAAACAGATAAAAGCAGAGCTATTCCTGTTGAGGCTGGGTCGTGGTAGAGAATCTCCTCAAGACAAATAGAAACTATAGCACTCAGAAGGGCATATCCTCCATGTCCCTGCAATTTAGTTGATACAATGGAATGGAGATAGGGTGAGGGAGAGATGCCAAATTTATTCCAAACTGGGTCCACTTCCGGGATAATCTGACATTTGAGGAAGGAGGAGGCCGAACTGATGAAAGTGAATTCCTTGAAGGACTTAAAAGTCTCATGAAAGGAAGTCCATTCCTTCTGAGAGAAGAAGGAGTGAGGTTGAGAAGCTAGTAACAAAGCCTTAGTCATAGAGGGATGAGCAATTCTGCCATAGGTTACCTAGCATACAAAATGTCCTCATCCAGGAACTAATGGTCTAATATAATGTATGAGTTTCACAGATGTGCAGGTGTGGGAAAGGGTTGATGGGAGCCTAAATTCAAAAAGAATAAGCTGTTTCATTAAGAATTCTGTGAGGAAAAAAATGTTGAGTATAAACAGCACACTTTGGTACCCTTGTGGAATGGTATTAACACTGCAGGAGAGAGCTATTTTGAAAAAGCTTGGTTTCTGAGCATTGGGATATCCAAAAGTTGCCTAGCTTACCTGCTATGAGATGGAGTAATCTTAATCCTAGCTTCAGAACAGGGGCTGTCACAGAGGGAGAGTAAAATCCCCAGAAGAGGCAGCTCCATGTGTGATTCCTCAAGGGCAGAACAGAGTGTCAGAAGTGACAGAGCTGACAGTACACACAGGTTCCTCCCCTGAGTGGAAACTTCCATTCCCTGAGAGGCAGCAGAGCAGGAAAAAATAGGAAAAGAAAAATAAGCCTGTGTTACTTGACCAGACCTAGACTTATACCTCAATAATAGTGAATGACCACCAAAAGATTCCCCACAAAAATATGGTGGATGGTGGAAGTTGCATTAATTGAAAAAGAAAGTGCTAGGATCAAGTGGCAACAACAGAAAAAAGGTTAACTATAGAGAAGGAGGGGCTTCCCTGGTGGCTCTGTGGCAAAGAATTCACCTGCAATGCAGGAGAACATGGGTTTGGTCCCTGGGTCAGGAAGATCCTCTGGAGAAGGAAATAGCAACTCATTCCAGTATTCCTGCCTAGAGAATCCCAGGAACAAAGGAGTCTGGTGAGCTACAGTCCATGGGGTCTCAAAGAGAGTTAGCAACTAGACAGCAGCAACAACGGAGAAGGAGACTGCATAACCTTTACTCTTTCAAGTATTAAGAAAGTAACTGGTCAAACTATTTCTGTACTTACTTATACACTCTGTCTTTGCACCTCCTAGAATATTCCAACCATACTTCTCTGTGCTGAGTAGAGCTCGGTGGCCCTCTGGAGCTCACATGTCATAGGTACTTTTCAGTCTGTTCACCTTACATGAAATTAGATGTGTGGATTTCCCTTCTCTTTTCTTTAATGTGAAAAGCTGATGCTACGTTACAAGACAGATAAGACAGAAAGTTACTGTGGAATCACTGAGGCTAGCATTGCTAAGAAAGGTAATCCATCTTGGAATCACTGGAAATTGCTTTCCTTATGCACAGAGGAGGCCATAGCCTTAGGATGGGAAAGACTGTGTCCCCATGTGGTTGAGAGATAATGCAATAGAAGCCATGTGTTCTGTGTCCATGAGATGGTAGGAAGCTGGCTTCTACCCTGATCCAATGCTCATGGGATCAGATTTTCCCTTCTGAGAGGTTGCCTTATATATGATGAGAAAATTGTATTCACCAGAACTGGAACCTTGGCTAGAGAAAACAGTCTCCTAGTTGTGTTCCAAAGGCAACCATCAGGGGCTGGTTCAGACAGTGCCTCAACTTGAGCCACCCTAGTGCCCCTCAGCAGCTATAATGTGCCCTGCTACTAGCATCCACCTTAGTCCAAGCCTCACTGTCTCAAGTTCATGAAGTGACAGAGAATTAAAAGGACTCGAACCTCTAGGCATCTGCCTTATTGCTTGAACATTTTCTCTTTTAAAGGTTTTTTGAGGGTTCTAGTTGAGAACCCTCAGAATTTCTCTGGTGCCCTCTGATTGCAGATGGACAGTGCTGACTGCCTAGAGTTCCGTCTTTAGCTGCCTGTCTTGGGAGTGCATCTCTTTTCTCTTTTGCTTTCCAAGCAGGAACACCCTTGGGGGCTTTTCCAAAATGGTCCTCAGCCAGTTCCACTCCCCACAGATACTTTACAGCTTGTTCAAATGGATACGCCTCTTATGTCACTGCTTCAGACGTTCTATCAAAGCAAAGCTTTGTTCCACTTTCCTGGTGTAACTCAGGTTTTTGTTTCAGAGTCCCCCAAGCTCCAGGGAATCTATGTCAAGCTTTCCAAAATATTTTCTTGAAAATCCTTCCATCTGGCATTATCTTTCACTTTTTCCCTCTTGGGAGATTGTGAAGAGGACACACAATAATCTGTCAACTCTTTAAAAAGCTGTCTCACTACAGCCTTTTAAGCAGCAGGTGACATAATTTTGACTGAACCAATTTTATGATCTCTGAGCATGTCTCAAAGATGTCTGTCACTTTATTTCAGAAATGTAGGGACTTCATAACTACTGCATTGTTCATGACTTTCCAGACCCCTGGTGAATGAAGCACAGCTGTAACTCAATAACATTACCCATGGATCACATGCGCCAGTGATCACATTATACATTGATAGCATTATGCATCAACAGAAATAAGAACATTGGAAAATAAATGATACTCTAAAGATAATTGGTAAATCTCATACTAAAATATGTTATATAGCTATAATAAACAGGCTAAAGAGATACTAACTAAACAGATTATATACCCAGAACCCACATAAAAACCTAAAAGAATTCCAAACTAGTGACGCATAGTGGGTTCATAATAAATGTCGTTGTTGTTATTGTTAAGGAATGTCTTTTATTAAAGTCTTTATTGAATTTGTTACAATATTGACTTCTGTTGTTTATGTTCTTATATTTTTGGCTACAAGTCAATGTAGGATCCTAACTCCATGATGAGGGATTGAACCCACACCTCTTGCATTGGAAGACAAAGTCCCAACCACTAGACCACCAAGAACGTCCCAGGAATGTCTTAACCAGGGATCCCTGAAAAGCAGATTCTGAGGCAAAGATTCATGAGATACCCCTGTATCAGGGAATATAATCCTAGATAGTGAAGTGAAGAAAAGGATAATGAGTTTAGAAAGAGGGGAAAGGCAATAGAAGATGCAAGGATTGAGTGGACTGACTGCTCCATCTCAAAAGACCATTTTCTAAGAGGCATTATGGACAACAGCTTCTCATAAGGCAAAAAAAAAGTGATCTCTAGTTGTTCCCCCACGTGTTATTGGTTAGTCAAGGATGTGCCTCCAAAAGATTAATTATTCCAGTTCCTGCAACACTCATGTATACCCCACACACACATACATCCCCTGCTTGTATATATTTTTACATCAGATACAAATACCTCTACATCACTACTCTTCAATAAGAAGGCCTTAGAACAGGAGGTCTGTGTTGTGAAGTTGGTCATGGTCTACCCCCAGTTAGTTCTGGCTATAGTTATTGGGGTTGGAGCAGGTAAAACAGTGAGATGGAAGGGCTGAGGGAGAACCATTTTGAAGTAGTGTGTATCTGAAACCAAAAAAAATAAATTAACTATTGTGTGGAAGTCAGGTATCAACTTGAACCTGTGTACCAATGCTTACCCCAAAATAAATGCCAATAGGCAGAAGGAAATAGAAAATGAAACCATTAGCTAAAAGGTGATATTGATGCATATTCATCTCTAAAAAGCTTATAAAAACACTGGAGATGGAGGAGACTACAAAGCAAAAGAAAATGATAAGGGAAATCCAAATTCTGTGCCGTGCTGAGGGATGCATTGAAGCATTTCTTGAAGCTGTTTCCTTCTGTGTAGTCCAGAACCCTGCCCTCTCCTTGTTATCCTTCAGTGTCGTTGAATTGCATTCCTTTGGTCTCCTTAAGGACTCTCACCCAAGTTTGTACGGGACACGTGAGGTTTGCCAGATCCTTGTCTTGTTGTTTGTCCTCACTCCATGCCCTCTGAAAGTTCTTGTTGACACTCTCAAATGCAATTATCTGTAGGTTGATGGTTTTGAAATCTATTTTGTCAACCCTGATCTCTTTCGAGTTCCATATCAATATTTCTCCCATGTTGCTGCTATACACCTGTATCAAATTTTGTGGGCTCAAATCTGAAATCAGTACTTCTTTCCCAGGACACATCAGTACTCCGTCTTCTGTCTTGAGGCACTATTGAAATTGTTATCCTTGTCATGCCCTGAGATGGAAACCTTGGAGTCATCATTGACTCCTTTCTTCCCCATATTCAACACATCAGCCTCTCTTGTCAACTCTTTTTCAGAATGTTTCTCAAATCTAGCTTGTCTTGTCTAATTCCACTGCAACTGCCTTAATTCAGGAACTCGGGATCACTCATCTGAAATATTGCAATAGCTTCCCATCTGTTCTTTCTCTCACCAGGCTCTCTTACTATAGTCCCTCCATCAAATTCCTGCCAAGTGATCTTCCTGAAAGCATTTTTAATTGATCGTGTCCCTATCCTGTTTTAAAACCTCCCTTGTTCCCACTTCTCACAGAAGGATTATTTTTTTAAACAATATTTTTTAACCTCAAGTTTGCCTGGAAGACAAATATATAACCCTCAACTCCTGATACTCCACTGTTCAAGCATCTATTAAACATCTCAATCCTAGTTTTGAAGTATGTTTCAACCATTTATGTTTCTGGAAATTCTAAATTGAGCCTTCCATCATAATAAGAACTCTATATTATTCATATTTGTATGCCCCAGAGTATAATCTATTGGCTAGAACAGAGTAGGATCTCAAGAATGGTTATCATTGAATGAATATTTAGAGACAGGAATTGCTAAAGTAGGATGTATCAAAATATGTTTCAGAAGTATGCTAAAATACTGTCATATATAAATATGGTTCTGTAGATAAACTAATTTGGGGCATATTAGAAAAACAAATGAAAAAATTTTAACTGGACTACTCAGAATCTTGTTTTAATGCACATCATGAATCTTAAAAAAGCAATGTAGTATAAAAATATTCACTGAACATTTTGTTACCAAACCAATATTTGAAATGAGTTACAGTTTAAGGAAATTATTTTGAAAATGTTTTTATGAGCAGGTTCACTAATTCACTATAAGACAATAATAAAGACAGTTTCCTCTCGTATATATCTCTATTCACCAGAAGAATATATAATATGACCCAAAGGTTATATAGTTTTCTTATAATTAAATTTAAATTATTCTTCAAGGCAGATGAAAGGAACACAGGGCAAGGTTAATTTTTCAATGCCATTCCAAGCAAATATTGTGGATGATTTCATATTCCTGACAACAATAACAATAATAAATAAAAGATCATGTATTTTTTTCTGGATTGTATTCATATCCTTCACTAAATTATTGGCTCAAGACCTTGAGAATTCAGGGAAAAGCTGACAATGGAAAATAAGCACATTGATCATAATTGCTTAAGTACCAAAACAAACAATCCAAGGAAATAATAAAAAACACTTTTTGACTAGGGTATTTCAGAAGAAACACAAATTATTCTCATATTTTACTAGGTAGAAAATGATTTGCCAAGTTATTAAAAGAGCCAAGTTCTGACTACATCAACCTGTATTGGGACTCAGAAATCTGTCCTTTAACAAGTTTTTCTTGTAATTCTTATGCAAAAATTCCAGAACTAACAGATATCACTTGTACATACCCTGCCTTCACTTATAACAATCTACTGAAAGACTACACAAAATAAAGTGAATGAATAGGGTGTGATGGCTAATTTTATGTGTCAACCTGGCTTGGCCATGGTGCCCAGATAGATGGTCCAACATTATTCTAATGTTTCTGTGAAGATTAGAAAACAAGAACTTCTGTGAAGTTTTTGATGAAATTAAAACTTATATCAGTGGACTTAGAATAAAGCTGATTGCCTGCTATAATGTGGATAACATTATCCAATCAATTGATGACTTGCCTAGATCAAAAGGCTGACTTCCCCACTCCCAACTGAGAAAGAAGAAATTCTCCAGCACACTGCCTTCAGATTTCATCTGCAGCAGCACCTCTTCCTGCTTCAGCAGAAGACTGCCTTTGGATTTGAACTGCAAGTCTCCTCAGTCTCTCACCTGCTTACTTACTTACTTTGAATTCACTTAGTCTTGTCCAACTCTTTGCGACCCCATGGGATGTAGCTTACTACTCTCCTCCGCCTATGGGATTTCTCAGGCAAGAGTACTGGAGTGGGTTTCCATTTCCTTCTCCAGAGGATCTTCCTGACTCAGGGTTTGAACTCGAGTCTCCTGCATTGTAGGCAGAAGCTTTACCATCTGAGCCACCAGGAAAGGTTCTCACCTGCTAGCCTATCCCATCAAATTTTGGACTTAAGTCTTCCAAAATCACAAGAGATTACTCTGACAGATAGACCGACAGATCAATCTATCCTATTGGTTTTGTTTCTCATGAGAACTCTAACTAATATACAGGGAAAACAATGTCAGCAGTTGCCCAATTACTCAACTTCTAACGTTTCTCCAGCTGGGTTTGGGAATTCGTATTGATTGATTTGCAGGACTCTATAATCTGCTGAGAATGCCCATTTCATTTATTCCTCTACTCTCCTCTCCACCCTGCATGTCTGGCTAAACCAACCAGACTCTGTCCCTTGAACATCAGAAATAAAACTGAGATAGTAAAATCAATCTGCCTTGGTACTTGAAATATTGAAGCCAGAACTGAGAACCATTGATATCAGTCCTTATGTGCAATGTCAAGGCCAATGGTTTTGTTTATTTTTATTTCTAGGAGTCATGGAAACCACTCAAAGTTTTTGAATAAAAAGATGTCCTTATCGGGCTTAAGGATTTTTTTATATGCTCATGCTGACAGCTGGGACAGAATGAACTGGGTAGGGAGGGTAAATTGATTAGAAGATTAAGTGATTTGGGTGAGGGAAATAGCAATGAAGAACAAAAAGTTGGTGGATTCAAGGTACATTAAGAGATAAAACTGATGTGAAATTGTCAATTGATTGTCTGGGTGTAAGCAAAGAGTGAGGGAGTGAGCCATGACTCCTGGGTTTCTACAAGCAATAGATCACAAGATTCTATCATTTTACTAAATAGGATCAATGAAAGATAATCAAATTTTTAATTCTATGTTGGGCATTTAAGTTTTAAATGCAAAAAGTTGAGTATGTATATCTAGAATACAGAAATAAATGGACTAATTGTCATACTGACAAGCTCAGTACTCTTTTCTTTGATAACACATTGGTTCTAGGGACTATGAATTATTACAGAGATGAGAAATGGGCTGAATTAAAAAGTGTAAAATGGTTGTACTAAGAATTTTTTTTTTAACTTATTTAAAGTATGGTCAAGATGTGCTTCTTTTATCTATGCTTAAGTTACTGCATTGCTGTTCTGAGAAGAAGGGAAAAAAAGAGATCAATAGTTTCCAAATGATCCTTCAAAGCAGTTTTTTTTCTTTTCTCTTTGGCTTAGAATGTAAGGGAAGATGCAATTAAGAAGCACTTTCTACTAGCAGTTACAGTCAATGGAAATCCAGTTCTAATCATTTCAGTAAAAGTTTCTTTGATTTTTATTTTATCTATTAATAGACCCACATATGCCAATATGAGTTATTCCCGATGTTATAGAAATATGTCTAAATGTTGTCTAACCTACTAAGGGAATTGGTTTTCTTGACTCTAGGGTTATACTTCCACAGTGAATCTGAACAATGACTATGGCATCAAGAAACTATAGGTGACTAGTGAAAAGTAGTTACTAAAATTTTTCCAGAAGTTACTAGCAGCCTCTCTGAGAAAAATTTAGTTTTCTAACAAAATGATCCTTCTTTATGGCTTGGCTGATCTCAAGAGTGGGTCCTGTAATCTCTAAAATTGGCAGATCTGTGAATGCGGACAATTAGTGGACAGTAGTCAAAGACATGTTAGTTTTCTTTCAGCACACATATTCTCCCAGAAGATAAAGTAAGAAATAATTGACAGATCATTGACACAGGAGCAACAGATGAAAAACAAGACAAAACAATAAATTGATTGTAACTATAGGAGACATAATTTATAATTAGGAGGTGCATTTATTTGTTCTTCTTTATCTTAAAGCTTAAGTGTGTTTGATAAATTATCTATTTAAAAAACAGCAACTTATACCAACTCACTGTAGTAGAAAAGTGTAGGCCAATAGTGAAAGACCAAGAGTGAAAGAAATGGAAGAGACCTCATACTCACAAATATCAAGCTATTTGGCATCCATTTTTACCACTAGAGTTGCATTTTTTAAATAATAAATCTTTCTTAAATCTTAAAACTTTACTATTAATATAACTACACAAGGGTTCCTTGTGGAAGGATCTAATCAGGCTGCCATTTTACCTGGACTCATAAGTTAGGAACATTAGCTGACAACCCATCTTCTTGGCTGGGGGTGCTGCAATCGGCAGAAGCCCATAACATAGCAGTTGTTAAATATTTTGAATGTCTCTCCTGGGTCTACCTGAAGCCATTGCTGCCTAAAGCCCTAAGGAATAGTTATACCTGATCAGAGAGATATGGTTAATCCAAAATGATACATGGTGTGAAAAGCATTCATATTTGGCTTTGAAAGGTATTTTTGTACTAACATTTGAATGTGTGTCTGATGTTCTGAGAAATTACTTCAAAGAGATTAATGAAGCCATACTGTGAAGACCTGACTCAGGAGAGCTGGGAAATGGTCCAGCTTTCTTTGCATTCTGCTTCCCCGCCGAACTTCTCTTTGACTCCCACTCTCTGACACCACAAGGAACGGCTCAATGTCTTTTAGAATCATGTCAGTCCATACAGAAAAGCGAAATGAGCATGTGAATACCACAGACTATTTTTGCAGTAGGCAATGTAGATTGAAAAAGAGAAAATTTGTGGATTTTATTTTCAGTATGCATTTTCCTTTTATCCTATCCCTTTTTAACAATCCCTGATTTTTATTTAGACATCCCAGTGTTTCCAGGAAAACGGGCTCCCCTCCCACCTTCCGATACAGGTAATGGGAGCTGAGCATCCTGCAAGCTTCAGGTGCAGAAATGTGATCTTGACTCAGTACATCTTATTCTCTTCAGCACAGTCATGGGGTTCAGACCTGAATATTCATTCTAAACTGACCCAAGAATGGTAAACCTCAGGGTTGTTGATATGCTGCGACAGGGCTCTCTTCCCTAGATGATTTTCTGTATAGATGTAAGGCCTAAGTCTGCTGCAGCCAGTTTAATAAAGTCATCAGGAGGAAAAACCAATAAATGAAGATGGACAGAGCTGAGAGACCCCGAGCTAGATCCCTCATGATATTATAAACCTCAGGATAAATCCCTGCCTGAGCCTGTCCCTCCCTTTCCACCAATAAATCTACTCAACCAGAATGTTCCTTTATTTTTTAAGCCAATTAAAGTGGAGCTTTCTGCTATTTGCAATTCAAGACCTTCTAATTAAAACAGTAAGTCAACAAACAGGTAATTAAGCTGATTAGGAACTGTCGATTATGTTAAAATATAAATGTTGCCAATGGATGTAAAGCACAATTTCACCACAGATAATCACAAGTTGACATACACATTGACTTCTCTCTTCACACACACACACACACACACACACACACACACATACACGCACACCCGCCACCAATCTATGTGGCCTGCTATATTTTAATTCAGTTGGGCTGTATATTTTCACAGACTACATGACAAGAATGCAAAAATAATGTCCTACGTTATGAGTTAAGATTCACTTGATCCTGGGAGAGCAGCCTGCACAAAAACTAAAATATCCCAAGTATTAGTATGTTTGGCCTCAAAAGTTCTAGTAAATTAAGCTTTTGTGCTTTAATTGGAGGTAAATTCAGTTTTTTCCTACAAAAATACACACAAATTTTGTTGAGAAGACGCATAATCAGAAGTGGCATTATCAATGAATGAAAATAACAAATCAAATGCAGTAAATTAGGCTAATCTGTATATAATCATAATACTCATATTGGCCCGATATCATTGTCAATACTTTGAAATATTCAGATGTCTTTTATAGGTATTTTTTGTTATATTACTTAAGTAATATACATTTTCTTGTATATGTTAGAACCAAGGGCAAAAAGAATTCAGCAGTCAGCAAAGTTAATGAAGTAAAAAAAAAGGCTTTGTCATTTTTTGGGAATATGATGATAAATATAAATATATAGTGACTCTTTCCTCCCAAATTTTGCTACAACAGTTTCTTTGACCTATGATCCAGGGGTTGCAGAAAAACAAAATTACCAGATAATTTGTGGCCAATATTACCAGGTATCTGCGTAGAAGTAATTAAAATATTAATAAACAGAGTGTCATGATGGAAGGTCATGTTGCTGTTGTTCAAGCCCCATATCTGGGTAATTGCTTTCACTCCGAAAAATTCTTGGAGTTGCTTCATTAGCCTTGCCCTGTAGTCAAAACAACTGCAGTGAGGCTGCTCCTAAAAGCGCTCACACATGCTCCTGGAGTAATGGCTTGCGTCTGACACTCTGCTTTCTGCTACAGAGATCTGTGGGTCCAATTGACAGGCTCAGCATTGGCAACAACTGGGAAACAGGAATTACAACATGATAAAAAGATAAATCCATTGCAGCCACAGCAGCCAGAAAGAAAATGTTCAGTGATGGTTCAGGTGATTTGGGTGACTTCAGTGGCAGATGTATAAGATTGAGTTAGCAACTGAATTTTGAAATTCAGCAGAATCTGAGAGATTTTAAATAAAGTCACAAACAAATCCAAAACTGGTGTTGGGTCATAGTTGGTGTTGGGTGTGAAAGACTTCTAAGGAGAAAGGCTGTGCTTCCTTTATAACTAGGCAAGGGAATAAACCACGAGAGACATGGGTTCAATCCCTGAGTCAGGAAGACCTCCTGGAGAAGAAAGTGGCAACCCATGCCAGTATTCTTGCTTGTAAAATTGTAAAATTGGAGCTGTAGTCCATGGGGTCACAAAGAGTTAGACACAACTGAGCGTGCACACACATACACACAAAAGAGAATAAATGGTCTTACCTGTATGGTCCTGACTTCCTGTAACATAAAAGAAAGAGAAATTTATTTCACCATTATTATATACTATCAAATCAATTGTATATTGATAATCAAAGAAATTGGATAATATTCATAATGGATTTGTGTGTGTGTGCATGGGAATAAGGTATCTCCCTCTTCATCCTAGCCATGAAATTTATAAATAAAAAAAAGTTGTGATTATTGAGTTAAACCATAGGTACAATTTATAGAGGTCTACCCGGGTGGCTCAGTGGCATAGAACCCACCTGCCAATGCAGGAGATGTGGGTTTGATCCCTGGGTCGGGAAGATCCTCTGGAGAAGGAAATGCCAACCCATTCCAGTATTCTTGCTTGGGAAATCTGATAGACAGAGGAGCCTGGTGAACTGCAATCCATGGGGTCACAAAAGAGTTGGACACAACTTGAAGACTAAACAACAGCAAACAACAACAACAGAGAGCTAAAGCAGAAAAGCATAAAGCAATTTTAGGCCCAATATCATCATCAGTATAATGACCATCATTGTCTTCATCATTAGGCTGAATGACTGTCAGACAGCTAAACTAGACTCTGTAAATTGTGAACATTAGTGTACTTAATGTAAGACTGTTAACGAGAGGCCAATTTCTCTGCTGTGAAGGTAGAGGAAAAATAAGCCAAATGAGAAGTTGCTGACATACCAACAGTGCTCCATAAATAAGATCACAGGTTCTGTATAACATACATCCAATAGGAGTGAAGGCTGTATTCTATTCCTGACTTGACAACACCAGCCATAGACATATTGCAACTAGTTCTCCATTTTCTAACTGCATGGTCACCCAGTGATTTTTTAATAATAATTTGGTTTCTCATGTAAGATTTCTTGAGCAGTAAATATAATTATTATTCTCACTGATTATTAGTCGTTTGACATTCAGGTTTTTATGCATCAGCTCCCATTAGTGTATTTAACAGAAAACTGTCGTCCACAATCCTGTGATCTCTAATTTAATTTCTAATCCTAAGAAAAAGAGGGACAGACCTTGAAATGAGACTCATCTAGCAGCAAGACATCCTTCCCAGGTAGCCCCCAATTCTCTTCTTCCATGCCTTTGGTTTCTTTGTCTTTCTTTGCTCTTCCATCCCATTTACCAAAGAAAAAAAGATCTTTAAGAATGGTTTTGTCATGTTTGCTAATTCTCAATATTTGTCCTAAGAAGACTTAGGATATAAGGAAATTATTAATCATTTTCTAGCAAGATGTGAGTAAACAGCAAAGGAGACTAGGAAAGTACAGATAATAATTCAAAGGAAGGTATTTATTTGATAAGTAAAAATTTCCATAGTTATAATAGTAATTTGAAAATACCATAAAAATTCACAAAATGTATGTTAATATAAATCTTTCAGAAACCAATTTATGAGTAGATTTCAAGTGCCTTAATGGTGTCCACAAACTTTGAACTGGAAATTGAATTACTCACATGGCATTCCAAGGAATAATTCTATATGCAGAAACAAAGTTCATACAAAAAGATGTTTATTGTTTACACTGTTTAGAGCCAACAAGATTGGTCAAACCCATGGCCTACAATAAAAAATATTTAAGTAAACAATGGTACATCTATTGGGTGGTTTATGTTTACGAAGATATTGCAATAATGTAGAAAATATGTACATTCTTTTTTAAAGAGTAAAAAGACAAAAATATATTAAATTGTTGACAACATTTATCTTTGCATGATTTTATTATGGATTTTTCATATTTATTTTTCCTGTTCATATTTTCAAACATTTAAGTAATTATTTATTAATTTTGTTAATAAACTTGTATTGGTCTCATAATGAAAAATTTCTTCCTAGTGATTCAATATTTAAAAACACTAGTTGGTAGAAGCAGTGGAAATTGTCATTCTAGATGAATTGATTTATGTATAAGAACAACATCTCTCTCAAGTATTTATTTTAAGCCTTTTAAATCTTTGAATCAAACACTGCTTTTCCACTGTTTTGTTCACTTATTCAATGAATATTTATAGAGCCCTTCTATATATCTGGTCCAGTGATATGCTCTGGGAATGCAATGAAAATAAGACCATATTCTTCTTTTCAAGATGCTCTAGTTGTATCACAGATACTATTGTATTTGTCAATTAAAATAAAGTGTAATATGGACTTGATAACATCGGAAAAACTTGGAGGGTAGCTACTCTATTCATGGACAGTTCCCCAGAGGAGGAGACCCTTATCCTAAATCTTAATACCTAAAGGAAATCAATCCTGAATATTCACTGGAAAGACTGATGCTGAAGCTGAAGATCTAATACTTTGGCCACCTGATGCAAAGAGCCGACTCATTGGAAAAGACCCTGATTCTGGGAAAGATTGAGAGCAAGAGGAGAAGAAGGTGACAAAGGAAAAGATGATTGGATATCATCACCGACTCAACAGACATGAGTTTGGGAAACTCCAGGAGACAGTGAAGGACAGGGCAGCCTGGCATGCTACAGTTCTTGGAGTGGCAAAGGGTTGGACACAACTTAGAGACTGAACAACAACATTTGCTGAATGTTTATAACGAGTCAAATAATATTTTTTTCTTCATGAATTAACTTATTAAGTATAACAATCCTAAGATGTTACTTTTGATATGAATTTAACCCTGTACATACATACAGATGAGAAAACTAAAGCAGAGACAGATCATACAGCTAATTAATGACAGAACTGGGATTTGAACCTATTAAGTCTAACATCAGAGTTCCTAATCTTAGCCACTACACTCATTTGTCAAGCATGGTGTGTTTGAGAAAGGCTAACCAAGCAAAGAGAGAGGCAATTGAAATGGCAAAAAGGAAAACCCAGGGACACAGTAGGTTGGGGAGCTGGACTACAGAGTAGGGTAGGGCCTGGGAGGGAAGTTGACAAGGCAGAAGTCATCAAGTTACCATACACTTTTTGTGCTATGCTCCAGAGATTGAGATTTGTCTTGAATTAATGAGGGAACAATTCAAAAGTGTTTTCCCAAAAGTTCCATGGTCAAATGCATTTCGGAATGGTCACTCTTTTGAGTGAGAAGAATGGATTTGAGGACATATAGAAGCAGAGAGAGAATAAGAGAAGATTTTGTGATCCAAACTATTTAGATTGACTCATTATCAGGTAATTGTTTTCTAATGTTTGATGATTTGACATGATTAGAATTTGGAATCTAATGTCACATCCTTTAGATAATCAGTAATTGAGTATAATGATTATGATGATTACCCTCTCTAAAATTGGACAGGAAAATAATGATAAAATGTTCGTTCCATAGATTTAGGGCACTTAGAAATTGGCTATCTTTCCATAGTTCTTAAATATTTGTCTTGTAAGTCACTGCGTGAGCAAAAGATGAGAGGTAAGCTGTCAATTTGTTCTGTCCAAATGAGTTCTGTTCTTTTATGTCCACACATATTTATACAACCAAGAAACTTAATAAGCCCTATATTCATTCCTAGGGTTGCCATATAAATTACCATAGATTGGGTGGCTTAAACAATTTTTTATCACAATTCTGGATGCTGAAAGTTCAAGATCAAAATGTCAGCAGGTTTGGTTTCTCTTGAGGGTTCTCTCCTTGGCTTGTAGGTGGCTGCCTTCTTCCTGTGTCTTATATAAACTTGCCAGAACACATCCATGGCATCTCCAAAACAGTCACATGATAAGATGCTAATGGTCAGGGCTTCAACATATGAACATTGGGGGTTTAGAATTCAGTCTCTAACAGTAACCATTCTAATAAATTATATGAATAACAAGTTGTAAGAGATGTTGATTATTTATTTCAGTTTCCTGAAATCAAGACAAATAACTTGCAAAGAAGTACCACTTGGCCAAGAGAACATACCTAATTACAGAAATCAAACATAGTGTTTTAATTTTTATTTTTCCTAGGCTGTACTGAGATAGAGTTGACATACAACATTATGTAATGTTAATGTGTACAACACAGTCATTCGATACACATATATATTGCAACCTGATCACCACTATGATGTTACATAAGATCAGCCCCAGTATTTCCTGTAGGTTAAAAAGTTTGTCTTCAATGTAATATTTATAGATAAGTGCCAGGAAAGTTCTCTTTTAAAAAATACCTACTTGCCAAGCATGTTGAGCTTTTTTCCTGAAATTTCACATTGATTGTTTCACCTGTTGATGTCAAGTATTGACCTGGCTTTTTACAATAAAATATTTCAAACCTCGCTTTTTGGTAGCCCAGTGCATTACTAAAACAAGCATTAATGTCATTTGAAAGACAAAAATAAAACCAGAGCTCCTCTTGTCGAAGCAGACTCAGGAAGCCAGGAGCCCAGAACACTAAGTTACATAACAAATTGAGAATACCATTATCTTATAGAATGTAATGTTTTTCAGTGAATAAGCTTAGCAATTCATTTTCTGCAAAGGCCACAAAAATGGTAAGTGTAACTGAATTAGAAAGGCAACAGAAAATGCAATGTCTTTGGAACTGAGGCTAGTACTAGTTGGCCCTCTCTGAACCTTTTTTCCTGAGAGTGTTTTTTTCCCCTATGGCTCAGCTATAGTTATAGTAAATATATTAACAGAGCTTATTTATTTTCCCACTTGTCTGCTTTTCCTAGAATCATTTTATCAATGTTACCAGTTGTTCACCCAACCATGTGGTGGTTTATCTCCAATAAGTACATTTTCATATACAGACTTATTTAAAAGTATTTCATATTATAACTTGCATAAAGAAATGTTTCAAATGGGTCTGCATGAGTGCTAAGTCACCTCAGTCATGTCCTACTCTGTGTGACCCTATAGGCTGTAGCCTGTCAGGCTCCTCTGTCCATGGGATTCTCTAGGCAAGAATACTGGGGTGAGCTGCCATGTCCTCCTCCAGGGGATCTTCCCGACCAAAGGATTGAACCCACATCTCTAACATCTCCTGCATTGACAGGCGGGCTCTTTACCACTAGCACCACCTGGGAAGCCCTTTCAAATGGGTCTAGCTAGATGGCACTGGAGTATGTACTTATACTAAGAAATTAACAACCACCACTTCATTGACTGATTTGGAAATTATCTACTCAATTATATGTCATGCAGCCATTCCCAGATGTTCATTAGTTATTGCTTACTCAGAGGATTGGCTATCTTTGTCCTCATATATTTTTAGGTTTATTAGAGTGTGAACATATACTGTAATTACACGATGCAGATGAACCACCATCTGCAGATATTTCTCCTCCTCTCAAGGACTTTCAGATCAAATTGAGTCATATTCCACTGATGAGCTCCCCTGGATTAAAGCTTTACAGCACTGCAAATGACAATAATTACGGAGCTTAAAATATAATGTTTATTTGGACTAGAAACTTCCTTTTCTGTCCTTTCATGCTTTTAAAATAACTTCTAAAATAAACCATGGCTTGTGTGCTATGTTAATAAGCCCTTTAGGGCAACATTATTAATTATGTTTTAAATGGATTATTATTGATAAATGAGCAACTTATTTTTAGGTCACAATTTAGAGACCCAAACAGCAACTTAAATGTTCGATGATAACTATTCAAGATGTGTCTTCATCCTATTCGTCACCTTGTATTCCTCATCCTCTCTCAATTGTCGCCTGTACTTTTATGAATATTTTGAGAAAATACTTATTGGAAGTGTCTACAGTAGAGAGGTTCTCCAGAAGCTGCCTAGGTATTCCTTCCATAGCTTAACGTCACAAATGGGACATTCAAACTCGATCAACAAATTTCGTTCATAAAAATGAGTTTATAATATTATTTGAAATAGGTATTTTTAAAAAGTATGTTTTCCTTTGTCTGATTACCCACTCATAAATATATTATTTTAATGTTATAGAGCGAAAGATTATGACTTTGTATGCTCTCTTGGAGGAAACTAGCTTTGATTTTAAAATATATCAGATGAATAGGCTCTGGGAAGCTCATTCTCAGACCTGTAAAACTAATATATCCAGTTTAAGAGGTTTCTTCTCAATCTCAATGTTACGTTATTCAACACACATTAACTGCATTTCTAAAATGGTTCTATTGCCTATTTGGTGGATCCAGATAAAAACAACAACATGGCTTTTGATATCTTGCTTATTAATTAATGGGAGCAGAAGGACATAAAACTGTCCAACTCTAGTAACAAGAATTAAGTGGATGCCAGAATATAGGCTCAAGCCATGTTCTGGAAGAGAAAAGATGAATAGAAAGGATTAATCTGGTTGGAATTTCTCAGCTCTCTGTCTGCCAAGCATTTCCCTTCTTGTTGTCTAGCTCAGCAATTTAAGTATTTATATTCTTTTTTATAATTTTGATGGATTAGATGTAAGTTATAGAAGATCCCCATTTACATTCAGTCTTGAAATCAGAAGGCCAACAAACAAATGGCAAGTTACTCAGCATGAACATGGAGATGCAAATTAAAGCAAAATTAATATGCCAAAAATAAAACAGAACGGTTGATAAGTGTTGATGAAGATATGGAGACTATACTCCAAACATTGCTGGTATAAGAAATTAGTCAAAATTTATATTTTTCCATGTGCATATCCAATGACTGAGCACATCAAGAACACTGCATTTTCATAAATCAGGTAATTGAACATGCAGGTGTCTTTCTAGATTCTAGTTTGTTCTATTGGCCATTTGCCCCCACCCCCCACACACGCACTTGCTCCAAAACTACATTTACTTAATTACTGTAACTATATAATATATCTTCCATCCTGAAGTGCGAGTCATCCAGGTTTGTTTTACTGCATAATTGCTTTATCTATTTTTGACCTTTGAATTTCCATATGAATTTTAGAATTTCCACCCGACTCTAGACAAAGCCAGCATGGAGCTTCTAAAGGTCCCCTGAGTGGAATTTTGTACAAAGTCCCTGCAAGGAGTTTGGAAGTAGAAAATGTTTTCATGGGGAAAATGGACAAGGTAGATCATGGACAGAATGAGTGCTTCCCCAAGAGAGCAGAGATGCAAATGAAATGGCTGAAGGCCCATGGGGCTCATCAGCAAGGAGGGCTGCTGTTAGGGGAATTTCTAAGCTTTCTAAAGAAACATTTCAAGAATAAAGGATAGACTACAGGCCTGAACTTCAGCATGCGGAAGCAGAGAAGTGACTATATAGCTAAAAAGCAAATGAGTGGGAACCTAGCCAACATCTTTGATTTCTGCTTCACAGATGCTCAGAAGTCCTGGATTATTATAGAAGAATGGAAACAAGAATAAGAGTTGATGATGAAGTTGAGTTTCCAGGCTCTCCACTGGTGAGCAGAGGAAATTTGTCTCACAGGAAAAAAAAAAAAATCATGGGCTGTTGTAAACATTAATTAATTAATTAATTAAATTGCAAAGAAAATAAAATCCCTATGTGTCAGGTGTGGAATTAGGTTGAATATCGAAATCTGCCTATGATGTACTTTCCAAAACAATTTAGGGTTAGATGTAAATGACTCTATTCTACCAGAAAGGGAGAAAAGAATGAGGTAGCTAGAAAAAAACATGAAAAGTGTTTCAGCGTTCAAGTTATTTAGAATTAGTTTCTTCAGTTTTTCAGTCACATATCTAATCTAATTCTGAATCACTTCAAACATCACCTCATGTAATAGGCTGACCTTATATGTGAATGTAGTTCCTGCTAAATGTCCCTAAGTATACGCACACATATATACCTGGAATAATTTACTCCATTCTGTAGAACTTACAAATTACCTGTCAAATCAAATCAAATCCTACCTGCTGCCTTCAAGACATCATTTTTCAGTTTTCTTCCGAAAAGTGTTGATCTTCCACCATGATCCATTTCATCCATTTCTGGGAATGATGGAATATTCAAAGATATTACTGAGTTACATATATGATCACTTTTAGGAGGAGGGCATAAAGGTGCTAGAGGGCAGGGATAAGTTGCTGAGGTTGGGGAGAGCAGTAGGTCGCTGAGAATGACAAACAAGTAGGATTTGACACAAGAGTGGCTTTCAATTCCCCAGTTTATGTTACATGGGACTGTCTGAAAAAAAATGCAATGAGATCAGATGCATTATCATAGATCCAGTTCATCTATGATAATGTTTCATAGATTAAAAGAAGAAAAGTGTCCTTAAGATGAACATGGCAAAGAATAAAGGATAGGAGTCAAAGTTTTAGGGTCAGCATTCAGTTAGACAGGAAAATAGAGCAAAGGCAGAAATGAAGTAAAAGGACAAATATAAATATATCTGCTACCCCCAGAACTTGTTTTTAGTGGGTGTGGTACCATGTTGTATAGTTGTGATTTTCACTTATAAACATTAAAATGCATCGTCAGTGTCTTTATCTTGTGTTTGCCCTATACTACTTCTTCCTGACTGTGTAAATCTTCAGAGAAGATGGGGCCAAATTCAGAGGTGTATCCAGCCTGAAATCCCTGTTTCATTCACACAATTGATATCTCTATAGTCTGCTGCTTAAGACACTGCTGTTCTTTTTCTCTCAATGAGACTATTAGATCTTTGAGATTAAAGGTCCCAATAAAACTTCTAAAGTATCATTGCACTGTAAAAAATCCTAAACCATTTCTCTACCTTTTTCCATTGGTTAATGAGCTTGAAATCTTGAAATCCTACACCACAAATCAGTTTGACTTCTGCTCCTTGATTTGACTCACTCTGTTAATAAATCTAAGATTTATTCAAGCCAGTAATTTTTTCCTTTTTTCCTACTCTTGCCCATCTTGGCAATTTCTTAGCAATATTTATATTAATATTCATGAGAAGGTGCAAAGAATTTGAAATTCAGATCAAATATATGTGCTGCATTACAGCAAAACTAGTAAAAGTTTACTTGTAAAAGGAGGTTTTTACACAACTTAACTAAAGACATTGGTTTTTCCAGATTTTATTTTCTCATTTGTTATAATTTTGCCCCATTTTGCCAAAGATATTCAAATATAAAACTCATGAGATTCACATTTGTTAAGTTTTTCTCTTAAACTCATTAATCTTCATATTTGCAATGTCATCATGATTAAATCAAACATATTGAGTGTATTAGTAGGAGCCTATTAAATATTTGTTAATCTAATGAGTGACAGATGAATGTGGATTCAAACTGAATCTGCTCAAAACAAGTCTACCAACATTCAAAAATATTAACCGGTTAATTTACTCAGGATGATTCTAACTGCAGTGAAAACAGCTGCATCTGATTTAATATCTGCTTCATCTCTCTGACAAACTTGATAGCTGCAATTTTATCCAAGACCACTGTCTCAGTCCATTTGGGTGGCTATCATAAAATACCATAAACTGGATACAGTATACACAAAATAAATGTATTTTTTGCAGTTCTAGAGGTTGGGAAGTCCAATATCAAGGCATGTGCTGATTCAGTGTCTGGTGACAGCCTGCTTCCTGCTTCCTAGAATTCATCTCACTGTGTCCTGACATGGTAAAAAGGATGAAGGAGCTCTCTTTTTTTAAAGGAACTAATTCCAATCATGAGAACTCTGATCTCAGGACCCGATCACCTCCCAGAGACTCTGCACTCTGAGTTTCTCAGTCATGTTGGACTCTTTGCAACTCTGTAGACTGTAGCCTGTCAGGCTCCTCTGTCCATGGGATTTCCCAGGCAAGAATACTGGAATGGGTTGCCATTTCCTCCTCCAGGCAATCTTCCCAACCCAGGGATCAAACCCGTGTCTCCTGCACTGGCAGGCGGATTCTTTACCACTGAGCCACAAAACTACCCCCAAAGACTCTACCTCCTAATATTATCATCTTGAGATTAAAATTTAAACGTAATATTTTTGGTAGAGGGACATAAACATTCTTTCTATAACAACTACCATGTTATGCTCACTTAAATTTAATATGTAGCACTGAAAATGGGGAATACTACACATTCCTAGCAACAAATAATTTATATCTGAAAAATCAGTGGTCTAGTGAAACCTTAATTCTAGGGCAGCCAGAAGCAAAGCCTTAGGACCATCAAAAATCTCTGAAGTAAATATAAAAGTTCCTGACCTAGGAATAGAACTGGGTCTTAACCCAGGAACTGAACCCAGGAAGCGAAAAGTTCCAAAGCCAGGAATCGAACAGGAAAGATTCCTTCCTGACCCAGGAATCAAACTGGGGCCTCCTGTATTGGAGGCAGATTCTGTACCAGCTAAGCCACCAGGGAAGCCCAAATATAAGAGTAGCAAATGCTTAAGTATCTTCCAGGAATGACCCAGAAATTATGTAAATTATTGAACAGGTTCTGTCATTCATCCTGTTCACTCCTTTCTTTATCTTGGGAACTGGAACAAAACCACGTTAGCCAAAGTGGTAGGAAGATAAAACACTTTTCATCCAAGTTTATATTTTAATGGTTAAATGCATGTGCTCTGGAATATGGCAGAGGGTAATTTGCAGTCCTAGATCTGCAACTTACTAGCATGTAAACTTGTTTTACCTCTAACAAGATAACACAAGTATTCAATAACAGAGTTATATTTCTCACGTTCTGGAAGCTCAAAGTCTGAGCAAGGGGCCAGGAGACTTGGTGTCAGATGGGGGCCCTTTCCCTGTATTGTGATGGCTGCCTTCTCACTGCGTCCTCATGTAGCTTTTCCTCAGGGTGTACTCCTGGAGGGAAAGCTTTTATGTCTCTTCCTCTTCTGAGAAGGGCACTAATCCCATCATGAGCTTCCCACCCTTATCACCTCACTGAAACCTAACTACTCCCTAAAGGCCCTGCCTCCAATACCATTACTTTGGGGATTAGAGATTTAATATACTGATTTCAGGGGACACAAACATTGAGTTCATAATAAAACTTGACCAGTGTAGTTAACCTTTCTAAGTTTTAGTTGTCTTATCTGAAAATCAGGACAATGGTAGTAACTACCATATGATTTCTATATTAAATAAAGTAATACATATAGAGTATGAATCATGTCCAATACTTTGGCTCAATCTTTATATTAGTTATCAAAATTATTATTTATTAATCATTTATGAGATTGTCTTTTTCCTTCTGTGAGGCCACTGTTCAGTTCTTTTAATCTTAATTGCAGCTATAGTAGATGTTTTTATTTTATCTGTCTGTAAAATAGGAAAATGTCTCTCTGTACCTATGCCCAATCATTTCTCTAGATAGGTAGATGATACATGGATAGATAAATAGAATTTCTCTATTGAAAGATCTATGGTTAATATGTCATTTAAGAGCTACATGTAAAATGTCATTTATTTACTTCAACAGTCAAAAAGTACCAGTACTAAGAAAAATTTATGAGAATCACTGTAGTTGAACACCTTTTGGTCAATCATTTACTTACATTTCTTGACACCAAAAAATAGCTTTTGTCTCAATTTTTAATCTCAAAAGAATTTTCTGCTCCCAGAATGTTAAGAATGGGTAAGGGAACATGATGTTTGTGTCCAATTTTAAAAGTTAACAAAGGCAATTTGAAATTTTTATGTCTGTTAAAATTAAATGGTGGATTCAGCAAGTTCCATACATTCCTGATTGAAAACTTGAGATTCACTAGCCCAGAGATCAGTTACACAAAACTTACATTTGGAATATAAAGGCATTTTAGGGAATTACTGAACCAAGTAAAATGTTGGATTGCTCAAACATGTCTATAAGGGCATGATATTTGGTAAGAAAACATATTCAGAAAAATAGTCCTTAGAGGAAGAAAGACAAATTTCAAAAATTATGCCTAAGGCACACTTGTCATTTTGTATTCCAGTTGTCCAATGAAGGTGAAAGAAACCTTTTCAAGTGTTATCCAGTTTTGTTTCAGAGCTCTTGGATCTGTTGACCTAAACACCCTTCACTGTCAAATATTAATATTATGTCAGCATCACATTGGGGCAGAAGTAGCCAAATGCAGAACTATATTGAACAAAAAGAACAAACAATATTATAACTACTTAAGCCAAAATAGCTCTGGATCACTTTTTTTTTGTATTTTTGTACAAAAATTAATCTGTTGTGAATTACTTCTTCTTTAAGTTAATGCTTTAGAAAAATTATGATGAATTTTTCAAGTTATACAAGTAGAGGATTGAAATATCAACTAAAAAAACACATTATATTTACTTCTAATCCTTCCTAGTTTAAATTACTTCTGAAGAAGAAATTCTAAAAATCTCTTATAGATCCTTACCACAAAACTTATCAAGTACCAAGTTTGATACCATGTTCAAATTCAAATTACAAAGTCAGAAAAAACCTGTGTGTGTGTGTGTGTGTGTGTGTGTAAATCTCGATCTGCATTTGTGAGGGTGAATGGTCGTTATGCAGAAGGGTCTAGAGTCTTTACACAGGAAAAAGGGACAGGGTAGAGAAGCTTTGAGAGTTTCTTAAAACTCTTACACTTTTCTATCTATACTTATAACTCTAAGACTTCTTTGTATGTATTACTTTATCTATTAATTATGTGGTCAATATATCATCATCTCACCTAATTCACAGAGTTATTATAGTAATCAATTTTAATTTATGTGCAACCTTATTTTGTGTCAATATAATACATTCAATATTATATCATACTATAATTGTTTAAAAGAATGTTTGACATGTTAAGTATATAGAGTTTCCAAAGGTTTTACATCAGGAATGTCTCATATGAACTCTGGTTTTGTACGTAACTAATTTGATCATCTGAAAGTTCATGGTTCACGTATTGCTAAAGCCTGGCTTGGAGAATTTTGAGCACTACTGTGAGATGAGTGCAATTCTGCGGTAGATTGAGATTCTTTGCCATTGCCTTTCTTTGGGATTGGAATGAAAACTGACCTTTTCCAGTCCTGTGGCCACTGCTGAGTTTTCCAGATTTGCTGGCATATTGAGTGCAGCACTTTCACAGCATCATCTTTCAGGATTTGAAATAGCTCAACTGGAATTCCATCACCTCCACTAGCTTTGTTCATAGTGATGCTTTCTAAGGCCCACTTGACTTCACATTCCAGGATGTCTGGCTCTAGGTGAGTGATCACACCATCGTGATTATCTGGGTCATGAAGATCTTTTTTGTACAGTTCTTCTGTGTATTCTTGCCACCTCTTCTTAATATCTTTTGCTTTTGTCAGGTCCATACCATTTCTGTCCTTTATCGAGCCTATCTTTGCATGAAATGTTCCTTTGGTATCTCTAATTTTCTTGAAGAGATCTCTAGTCTTTCCCATTCTGTTGTTTTCCTCTATTTCTTTGCATTGATCACTGAGGAAGGCTTTCTTATCTCTCCTTGCTATTCTTTGGAACTCTGCATTCAGATGGGAATATCTTTCCTTTTCTCCTTTGCTTTTCTCTTCTCTTGTTTTCCCAGCTATTTGTAAGTCCTCCTCAGACAGCCACTTTGCTTTTTTACATTTCTTTTCTGTGGGGATGGTCTTGATCCCTGTCTCCTGTACAATATCACGAACCTCTGTCCATATTTCATCAGGCACTCTGTCTATCAGATCTAGTCCCTTACATCTATTTGTCACTTCCACCGTATAATCATAAGGGATTTGATTTAGGTCATACATGAATGGTCTAGTGGTTTTCCTTTTTTCCATTTAAGTCTGAATTTGGCAATAAGGAGTTCATGATCTGAGCCACAGTCAGCTCCCAGCCTTGTTTTTGCTGACTGTATAGAGCTTCTCCATCTTTGGCTGCAGAGAATATAATCAATCTCATTTCAGTGTTGACCATCTGGTGATGTCCATGTGTAGAGTCTTCAATCTAGTTTTAGAAAAGGCAGAGGAACCAGAGATCAAATTGACAACATCCTCTGGATCATCGAAAAAGCAAGAGAGTTCCAGAAAAACATCTATTTCTGCTTTATTGACTATGCCAAAGCCTTTGACTCTGTGGATCACAATAAACTGTGGAAAATTCTGAAAGAGATGGGAATACCAGACCATCTGACCTGTCTCTTGAGAAACCTGTATGCAGGTCAGGAAGCAACAGTTAGAACTGGACATGGAACAACAGACTGGTTCCAAATAAGAAAAGGAGTACTTCAAGGCTATATATTGTCACTCTGCTCATTTAAGTTATATGCAGAGTACATCATGAGAAATGCTGGGCTGGAAGAAACACAAGCTGAAATCAAGATTGCTGGGAGAAATATCAATAACCTCAGATATGCAGATGACATCACCCTTATGGCAGAAAGTGAAGAGGAACTAAATGAAAGTGAAAGAGGAGAGTGAAAAAGTTGGCTTAAAGCTCAACATTCAGAAAACTAAGATCATGACATCTGATCCAATCACTTCATGGGAGATAGATGGGGAAACAGTAGAAAGAGTGTCAGACTTTATTTTTTGGGGCTCCAAAATCACTGCAGATGGTGACTGCAACCATGAAATTAAGAGACGCTTACTCCTTGAAAGGAAAGTTATGACCAACCTAGATAGCATATTAAAAAGCAGAGACAATACTTTGCCAACAAAGTTCCGTCTAGTCAAGGCTATGGTTTTTCCAGTGGTCATGTATGGATATGAGAGTTGGACTATAAAGAAAGCTGAGTGCCAAAGAATTGATGTTTTTGAACTGTGGTGTTGGAGAAGACTCTTGAGAGTCCCTTGGACTGCAAGGAGATCCAACCAGTCCATCCTAAAGGAGATCAGTTCTGGGTGTTCACTGGAAGCTCTGATGTTGAAGCTGACACTCCAATATTTTGGCCACCTGATGCGAAGAGCTGACTCATTTGAAAAGACCTCGATGCTGGGTAAGATTGAGGGCAGGAGGAGAAGGGGACGACAGAGGTTGAGATGGTTGGATGGCATCACCGACTCAATGGACATGAGTTTCGGTGGGCTACGTGAGCTGGTGTTGGACAGGGAGGCCTGGTGTGCTTCTTCTCATAGGGTCGCAGAGTTGGACACGACTGAGCGACTGAACTGACCTGGACTGAATATGATAAATCACATTAAAATTGGAATCTTAAAATAAATAAAAATTAGCCATAAAATTTCTTTATGTATATGTTCTGTCATTTACTCAGGATTAAGCTCAGAACAAATCAGATGTGTACATTCATAAACATGTTGTTTGATTAGATTTTAAATCTTCTCTCACAAGAGTGGAGGAATATTCTCCTGAAAATATGCTAGAATAACAGATTTTAAGCTTCAGAAGGCAGAACTGGAATAAACTGATATCTATAACTAAGATACAGATTTAAGGTCAGTATAAGGAGATAGTTTCTAACAATTAGAGTACTCTCTGCCCTAGGATGTAGTGACTCAAAAATATTCACCGGGAGACTAAATTACCTTTTAAGGATGATCAGTAGAGGACAGTGAAGGTAATACTGCCAGTCCTGTAAGAAGATTTTCTATGCACAGTTTCACTGACCAACTGAAAATAAATTTGAGCTAGATAATTGTCAGAAGAAGATTAACTTAAATCTTCCTACTTCCTACTCTTCCTGATCCAGGGTTGAACCCACATGTCTTGTGTCTCCTGCATTGGCAGGAAGATTCTTTACCACTTCCCAATTGGGAAGCCCCAATTGTCAGGAGAAGAGGGTCATTTGAAAAGCAACAAAAGACTCATTTTTATTAAAATAAAAATATATCAATAATAATAGTTGAAAAATTCATGAAAATGTAACTATTTTGTTGTGTAAGCCTTTCTGACCTGCTAACATTTTATAGAGTTGTTTTAGGTATAGCATATTTTTATTTTCTCAGTTAATATTTAATGAACATTTTTGTCAGATTTTATACACTCTACAAAAGCTGATAAACAATGATAATAAAAATTATCATAAAGATAGAGAGGATGAGTGAATCCATCAGTAGAGTGTTTTATATGTCAGGCACTATTGGAGTAGTTATCTTTCTGAATCCTCACGACCCATTTACAGATAAGGTTATTTAGGGAAAGAGAGTTTAAATATTTTCTCAAACATAGAAGTGTTATGTGGTGTAACCAGGTCTTTATACCACATTGGCTGTTATATCATACTTTTCTAAAAAATGATACCTTACTATAGAGACCTATTAGAGGCAATTATGCATTAGAACGTGGAGGAGAATTTCTAATTTCAACATGATTTAATTAGTATTTCCCCTATCTTACTAGAAATAGGAATGTAGACATTTTTATATAACTCTGCATTTGTTTAAATAGAATTAAAATTAATCTTCATCTTTTTTTAATCTTCAACTTGACATGTAGGAATTAGTACTTTGGTATTCCTAGGAAAACCTCTAGAGTCAAGTTAATGGACTGCCCAGAACTTTGGATGGACCTAGAATTTTTCTGGAGTGGAAGAAATAGTATTATGTGTCATAAAATTTCAAAATTTCACAAGAATATGGCAAGACTATTCACTGAAAACTACAAGGGTGAGTATCTCTGAAGGGGCAAGGTTAGATGCAATGGAGAGCTTAGTTCTTATTTGTCTCCAGATGGTACAAATTATGGGTTAGAGGTAGTTTCATTTTATTATGATGATGGTATTGAAAAGGGACTAAACTAGAACAAAAGTTTCCAGATGCTGCAGTGGAGGAATTTTTCAGAACTTACAGAAGTCTCAGCCCTTTCTCCAATTTAGCTATCAAGCTTCTTGGAGGTAATATCTGCAATGTTTTCCTTCATCTTCAATAGGATATACTTGGAATTCCATAGACCAAAGCTAGAGAAAAAGATTCTTCTTAATTAATTGGCTTGTTAAAAAGTAGGAAAGAAAAAGTAAATTTGTTTACAAACAATTAGAACTACTTTAATTTTACTTAAAAGTCTATTCATGATCTTCCTAATGCATTTAAACTATTCATATCCTGGAATAATGCCTGGAAGATTTCAGTAATTTGCTTCCACTGAAAGAGAAAGTATCTAGAAAGCTTTTCTTTCTGAGGCTTTTTTTCTTCACTATCTCCTTTCTTAGCATTTGGCCTCTCAACTGGCCGGCCTTGTATAAAATCCACAACTCCAAAATTAATTCCCAGCTTCTGGGTTGTGGACAATTTCCTCAACTTGTTCTGACCCACCCTCCTGTGCATTCCTGCCTTGCCTCAAGAAGAAACCATGAGACTGGAAGAGGTCGTGAAGATAGTGAGTGGCTACTGAGCTCTGATACAATAAAGTCTTTGGTCTGGGAGATGAGGAAGGAGCAAAGCAGACTATTAGAACTCAAGGCGGAGTTCTAGAGGCAAGAAACAAGAAACAAAGAAGATACTGATCTCAAGTTGAAACATTTATTTATGACAACACCTAGATGGTATTTAACAGTGGAGAATTCATTCATAGTGGAGGACATGATCACTGTTAGAAACAAGATGAAACGTCTGGGAGGTCCGTGTAACGGAAGAATCATGTATATGAATTTTTAAGTACAAGAATCAATGACATGTGGACGGACATGTACACACTGCTATTGCTACAATGAATAACCAACAAGGACCTACTGTATAGCACATGTAACCCTGCTCAATATTATGTGGCAGCCTGGATGGGAGGGGAGTTTGGAGAATGGATACTTGTGTATATATGGCTGAGTCCCTTTGCTGTCCACTTGAAACTATCAAAACATTTTTAATCAACTATATTCCAATTTAAAAAGTTAAAAAAAAGAACTTTAATGACAATAAACTAGGAAATTTTCAAATGAGAGGAACTAACCACTGATAATTGCAAGTAAAGTATAGGAGTTCCAGTTTCAATAATAGAAGACTAGGTAATGTGGAAAAACTCTGCCACTGAGAAGATCTAGAAAAGCTGTTCAATATTTTGTGAAAAGTATTTAGAAATGCTAGAGAACTACCAAAGGAGTGGAGATTTTTGAGGCATGAACAGAATTAGGCAGGAAAACCAAAAAGGAATTGGGTTGCACGTTTCTATAGACTGGAGGTCATAAAACTATAGCCTATGGGTCAGATCTGGCATGCTACTTGTTTTTGTAAATTAACTAAAATTATTTTGTTGGAAAAATCTGCATTCACTTATTTTTATACCGTCATGATGTTTTCTTGCTCATTGACAGAGCTTAGTAATTGTGATAGACGTCATGTGGCCCTCAAAGCATGAAACATTTGTTCTCTGAGTCTATACAGGAAAAAAAGTTTGCCAATCCCTGCTCTGGACACAGGTTTCATGATGCAAATAACTGAAATCATCTTTAGAGGAATACAACATCATTCTTACTTTTAATTTTTTTCTATAATTTTTAAAACACAACTCTCAATCAAAATGAACAAAACACAAAGGGATTAAAAAAGCTATGCAAAATACATCCTCCCTAGAAGTAGACCCTGAGAAAGGAAGTTGAGTAAAAATATTCTTGAAGTGATATGACTCTAAAAAAACTTTTTCAGAGGAGTGGAGATAAAAGAAAAGGAAAAGAAAAAACTAATAAAGGATGCATTATTGACCTAATTACCTCTGCAGATAACTGAAATTCAATCTTCTTAGAGAACGTTAGGAGACATTATAAAACGTGTCTCAGAATTATCCCAACCAAAGGATGAGGAAGCTGGAGTTTTTATCCATCAACTTCTAAACAATCATTATATGGATGCTATTTCTGCAGATATTATCTTCTCAACTTTTCCATTAAGTGGTAGAGATCCAGGGGGCCACAGGGAACCCTAGAGTATATGGATAAACATCACTTTGCACATGTGAAAACCCACAAAGTAGAGTAGAAAAAACTTTAAAAGAAAGAGAAATTATCAAGTTACTATAAATCAAATAATTTCAAGAGATCATATAGTCAGGTGTCATTGAGTCCCCACAAGTCAGAATAGAGACACATGTTGAATACAAGGGACATCCAGTAGAGATTCAATGTGGGTCACACCTCGATTGTGGATCGAAACCACCCTTAGAGTAGGACCCAGTTTTTAAAGCTTAAAAACAAGCCTTAAAAGCATAAGAAGGAACCGAGTCAGAAAGGTCACATACATAACCTGATTCAGATCCTTCCAGGGCCTCTGACAGCTCCAGCATCTTAAAGTTTACTTGCATAATAATAATGATGTATTGATTTTTCTCTCAGCATATTTGCTTCATTCTAAATAATTAACTAGCATTAACTACTGTGATCTGCTGGAAATTGGTACTTAGTTGAAGAGTACACCATTGGGATGAGAGTACCAAAATAGGAGTGATACAAGCAAGGCTCAAGAAATCACTTAATAAATGTAGATGATTCTGCTAAGCATGAGGAAAAGGAATTGTATCAGTGTGCTCCAACTGAATTAAAATGGTCATTAACATCATCATCAAATCATCTTTCTTCTACTACAACCCATTTGCCACATTATTTTACCTTTTCTTTCTCATGCCTTGTTCTCCATTGCAAACACAAAAGTTCTACTAGATACTCCTTTAAAATAAAAGTTAAAAATGGAAGTTGAGGAAGTGACAAAAATTCAGGGGGAAAATGTAATGACACATCACATTTAGCAATAAAATATTAAAGCCCCAGAGAATTCTCTGGATTTAAGTAATTCAATTATCATTATAAGAGGGAAATTTCAGAAATATATATGTCTGTGACATTATTCTTTATATCGATTATCTCTAATACTATTAACTGTATATCTTCATATGTTCCAAAATAAATTTTTGAGAGTTCAAAAACACACTGAATGCATATACCCATTGACCCATCAATACCATACCTGAGAATTTACAGAAATATATTATCTATATTCACACAATATATACATATATTCTCACATACATGTGAAATGATATTGATGTATTTTCTATAATAGCAAAATATTGGAATAATCTAAACTTTCTAAGTAAGTTATGTGTAGTTATTAATGGAATAATATGAAGAAACAAAGCAAAATAATATTTGAAAATTATATAGTAATTTTAGGAAACTTCTACACAACAATCCCAGGGAAGGCAATGGCACCCCACTCCAGTACTTTTGCCTGGAACATCCCATGGATGGAGGAGCCTGGTGGGCTGCAGTCCATGGGGTCACGAAGAGCCAGACACGACTGAGCGACTTCACTTTCACTTTTCACTTTCATACATTGGAGAAGGAAATGGCAACCCACTCCAGTGTTCTTGCCTGGAGAATCCCAGGGACGGGGGATCCTGGTGGGCTGCCGTCTATGGGGTCGCACAGACATGACAAGCGACTTAGCAGCAGCAGCAGCACACAACAACCCAAAATGCAACTATTATTCCTGTTACACTGGGAAGGAAACAGGCATACAGAAACTAATAACCATACTCAGAAAGTTTATAGCACTGGTAAGTGTTGGAGTCAATTTTTGGCAGAGGCATTCTTTGAAAATACCTTTGCCACTTATGGTGAATACATGTCCCAGTTTGCCTGTAGAAATGACTACTAGCACTCCTATTCATGCTCAAATGTATCCTGATTTGCATGATAATTTTATGATAACCCTATATATGACATGAAATCTATCCCGACAACAGAAGAAGTGACAAAGATGCACATTCTGCAATCATGCTTTACTGGTTTCCGTTTCAATAACTCTAATTTTTCTCATTATTGTCCTTCTGCCATACAAAAATTATATGTTCATTTTACACCTTTATACTTCAATAACCATTCATTTATTCTGATCTTCCAGAGAACATTTTTGATTTTCTATATTTGCCAAGTTTGGTTGCTTTGACTCATAACAATTATCTCCTGTGTGTTTAAAATTCATTTTTAGGTATTAGTGTACCCCTGAATTTCTTAACTCTCAAAAAGAACATTTAGAAATGTGCATTTTGCATGAAACATGACAGGAAGCTTAATTCATTCAATTGGCCTTTAGACACCATTCTGACATCTAGAGTTAGCCTCTTCTAATGTATGCATTGTGATTTTTAAAAATTATGTTATTGGGGATACTATATTATCATATTAAATATATCAACCATATACTGTACTACATTTCTGTTATTACATGAATGTAAAAATTAGATAAAATAATTTCAAAATATTCAATGCTAAGTCATTGGGTCATTCACTAAATCTAGTTTTATTTTAAGGAAACCATTAAAGAATAAAGCATATATGATAATTAGAGTTGTCTCATAATGCTGAAGTTGATTCAAAGATATCTTCTCTCTTGGCTCTGATACTATTTTCCATGTGTTTTAACTACTATACCAAAACACTGATTTCCAAAATCCAAGTGCATCAGTTAGTTATATGAAATTACTTATATCAAAATTAGTAAAAAAAAAAAAAAAAAAAATTAGTAATTTAGAGACATCTCTATTAATCAAATCTTCCTTATAAATCATGGTACATTGTATGAACATCTCTTCTGCATTTTAATAACAGACTTGATTTTCCTTGGTTATCTTTGCCTTGCTAATTTTTAATGTTTTTCATCTATTCAGTACATTATGTCTGCGAGTGACAAACTAATGATCTACATGATACAAAATAATGCAATTTTCTCACTTTCTATTATTTAAATCCATATTAATATGCACTTTTTGGATCAGAACTTTTATTGAGAAATGTCATATTCAAGATCCCCTATATTTTTCTATGTAGAATTAAAAAGTGCTAATTTTTTAGAGTACTTCAAAAAGTATTATTTTTGTAGATTCCCTCTTTTCTTTGTTCTTGGCATTTTTAACACATTCAAAATTAGAATAAAATAATACTGCAATTAACCTACCCTGTATAACAAATTAGAAAAATAAACATTTGTTTAATATCTTTTAACAGTGGTCAAGAAGTATAACAGTTTCTACTTTTATTTTAACATGATATAATCCTTAATAATAATAAATAATATATCTGAAAAGCAACATAGAATATATATATATATATATGCTATTGTTCAGTCACTAAGTTGTGTCTGACTCTTTTGTGACCCCATGGACTGTAGACCCATCAGGCTCCTCTGTCCATGGGATTTCCCAGTCAAAAATACTGGAGTGGGTTGCCATTTCCTTCTCCAGGGAATCTTCCTGACCCAGGGATCAAACCCCCATCTTTTGCCTTGCAGGCAGATTCTTTACCACTGAGTCACCAGGGAAGTTGTATGTACACACTCCGTATATACAATGAATAATTGAAGAGTAGATGCACAAATCCCCAGATCCCTGGATAGCAAATTATAAGACTCTGAGAGAGATAAATTAATAACCTTGATGTTGCACTTCTTTCTCACATCTTTAAGAGAAAGAAGAAACACATTGTAAAAATTGTATTCATTCATGGAAGACAACATGCTAAAGAGGGATCTTGAAAGGATTAGATCACAAAATTGATGTGTGCCTGGTGAAATGGAGATGTGTTGAACATGTTCAATGATATTCATATTCCTTCTTTTCAATTTGGTTTGATGACATAATCTTATATACCTAACTTACTGAAAAATATATTTTTAAAGTGTTTGATTTCTTTTTCAATCACCTTATACATAATAGGGAACTGGGAGGGGAAAAGGATTAAAAGGATTCAGTTCCAGACATTTACCTGATTTAAAAGACAGAAACATAAATCAAGTACAATCAATTGCATGAACAATGTCACCATTTTATATAAATACTATTTCTCTAAAATGTTTCACAAAATTGGCCTCCTGACAGTATCAGAATCCCAGACGAGCTGGATATTGCAGCCGAGTTCCTGTCAAGCCAGAAGTAATACAGATGAATTTGTAATCAAATTAGTGACATCAATTCAGGTTGACAGATTGAAAATATAAAAGTGGTTTGAGAAAGTATATTTTTTTCTTTATATCCCATAGAGGAGGTCTAGAGTTTGTAGTCTGCCTTGATTTTCAGAATTCTTAAAGTCATGATTTTTCAATAGTACAAGCTAGGCTGAATTTGTGTTGACTCTGCAAATTGCAGAGTACTTCATTTTTCAATCACATAAATTATATAGGCTGAGTGCAAGGTTTGAACTCCTTTCCAAAATTATCATAGTATAGTTTCTGGGTTTGATTGAAAAATCAACTACATTCCCTTCTAATAAATAAATAAGATGCTTCTTTAAAATATGTGATATATAAATATGTGATATATACGTGATTTATAAATATATCTGATTTCTTTAAAATCATTGATATATAAACTTTACGGATAATAGAAATATTTGAGAATCCACTAAAAGTTACAGAGGCAATGGAGTTGACAATGACAACTGTTCTCACTCAGTGTCCATCTGTGAGGCAGGACAGTTTATTTATTGTAAGATATCTCGGGGTCAATTGCCCCCTGGTGTAGGGTGGCTACCTGAAATATTCATCACAGCAGGTGAGCTGCTTTGTAACTCTATTCACTATTCAGAGCCTGGGCGAGTTGAACTAGTAGGAGTCAGCATTTAAGTTCCTAAGGAGACTAATTACTGAGACCAGGAAGAAGTCTGCTCTAAAAGGCAGATTGAGGAACACTGCATTTTTTTGAAACAGAATCTCAGAATAGGGTCTGAGCTAGAAGATACAGTAAAATTCAGGCTAGGTAACATGGAGCAGGGCTGGCAAAATATCAGAAGAGCCTCTCTCTGAAGACTGTAGAGCTGCAACTCGGGAAATGATATGGGATTTCACAGAGAGCACTAGGATATGAAATTCTAAGTCAGACTTCATCAAAATGAAACCTGCTTATACTGCTGCTGCTGCTGCTAAATCGCTTCAGTCGTGTCCGACTCTGTGCGACCCCATAGACGGCAGCCCACCAGGCTCCTCCGTCCCTGGGATTCTCCAGGCAGGAATACTGGAGTGGGTTGCCATTTCCTTCTCCAGAGCATGAAAGGGAAAAGTGAAAGTGAAGTCGCTCAGTCGTGTCCGACTCTTAGCGACCCCATGGGCTGCATCCTACCAGGCTCCTCCATCCATGGGGTTTCCCAGGCAAGAGTACTGGAGTGGGGTGCCATTGCCTTCTCCACTGCTTATACTATGGGATCCTAATACCCAGGCCTCCCTCATTGCAGGCAGATTCTTTACCATCTGAGCCACTGGGGAAGCCCAATGCTGGTAGATGAAATACTAAAGTCTTATGAAAAACAAGAGAGTGTAAAGGCTAAGAAATCATAAACAGTGCCTTAAAAGTTTTGGTTTGGGAACTGATATGAGTTTAAGCCTGTTTGGTGAGGTTTTAGCAAACTCCCTCTATAGGAGAGTGGATGCTGTTGGCTGTCAATTAATCAGCATTGGAGAGGCTAAGCAGCTAGTGACTGACCAGTATTACCACACAAACTGCCTTCCCTACACCTTGTCAACCACAGGCATTTATATTCTTTATACAAAAATTCTGTACAAATTGTTAAGCCAATTCAACTCAGATACTTTTATTTCTCAACAGAAGATTTAGCATCAGTCAGCAGTCTCAAATGAGGAGCTAAGCCATGGGAACCTCTGTACCTAAAGATACAGGAAAATTTTGTACCTAAAGATACATAAAACAAAGAAGTAGCCTTCTCCTAACCCCAGTCTTCTTGACTACTTTCTGTTTCATCAGCTAGAGTTCAGTTCAAACAATCTTGAACTTCAGCTCAATTGTTAAAGTACCTGACAACTCACGGAGATTTCAAACCCTGTTTCATTTGCCTTTAAAAAATTTGCTTCTTTGCATTTATTTTCCCAAGCATAACATTCTTCCCACCATGGTTTTATTTGCCGTTGATGAATGGGGGTGATATGTGATGACCAAAGTGATGACTCTGACTTTTTGGTCTGGGGGATTTTAAGGACTGAGTTTGAACACTGGTTCTACCTTAAACTACTGATACAATCCTGTGCAAGGTTGACTGTCTATTTCTTTGGTGTGTTGTAGGGTTGAGGCAACCCATGTAAAAAAAATCCAGGAAAATACTTAGAATTAAATGGTAACTGAATCACTTTGATGTATAATGGAAATCAACACATTATAAATCAACTATATTTTGATAAATTTTTTTTTTTTAATTAGCAAATGTTAGGTATCAAATGCTGCCTGAGATTCTACTCTCAGAAAACTAACCCAGTGCTATGATGGAGTTGCTCCACAGATTGTCCTATTTCCTTTCAGCCCTAAACTGGCAACAAAAAAATCATTCCTTAGGAAAAATATCTGATCATGTATATAATGTACACATCAACTGGCCTGAATTTTAGTAATTGTCAGTTTGTCTTTGTATACTAGTGTGGTAGAGACTGCTTGCTTATCTAGAAACCATTCTATTTATTTCTCTTTCCTAATGTAACCATCATTTTGTTCAAATATCTACTTCTCCCAGTTCAGCCCATGTCACTTAAGGGAAGCTGACAGCATTTTCAGCTCCAGAGTGGTTTGCATTCTGTAGGTCATAATTATTCCCAGTCTATACCTCATGTAGCTGAGCCAGATGGCCTTCTCCAAGTGATTATTATTTGACCAGAGATGGGCATAGGCTTTACTTGGCTTTACCAGTCTGAAGGAAGCAGCTTTTATTTCCATGGTTAAGAGTATTTTTTCTTTCTCTTTCTCTTCTCAAGCTGCTGCTGCTGCTGCTAAGTTGCTTCAGTTGTGTCTGACTCTGTGCAACTCCATAGATGGCAGCCCACCAGGATCCCCCATCCCTGGGATTCTCCAGGCAAGAACACTGGAGTGGGTTGCCATTTCCTTCTCCAATGCATGAAAGTGAACTGTGAAAGTGAAGTCACTGAGTTGTGGCCGACTCTTAGCGACCCCATGGACTGCAGCCTACCAGGCTCCTCCATCCATGGGATTTCCTAGGCAAGAGTACTGGAGTGGGTTGCCATTGCCTTCTCCGCTCTTCTCAAGCATATAGCCTTAATTGCTTCTAGCAACCATTTGGTGATGAGTGAAACCAGCCTGTGGAAGAGTTTAAAGCTGAAAAATCATCTGACCTTACTTGTAAAGTCCAGGGAATGATGGACTTCTACCATGTGAGATAATTCTTCTTATTAAGCCAGCCCAAATAAATTCATTGCATCCAAAAGCATCTCAACTGACAAAAACCATTCTCTGCACTTCTGCTACTTTTTCTTTCTAATCATTAGAGCAGATCTGATCAGATAAGCTCATTCTGATCACAGTCTTTTTTCTTTTCTTGATCTCCATGTGTCCTTGATTGTTTTCCTCCATTGCCATGGTTCTAATGACCCTCTACGTATTGACATATTCAACTCAGTACTCACTACTGAGCACCAAACTCATATTTCCAAATGTCATAGGTTATCTCCTCCTGAATTATCTGCAAGTTTCTTCAAATTAGAATTCTAATCTTATAATTTTCACCTATGCTAATATGTGAAATAATATGACCTCTTCCACTACTTATATTCTCATCGTCTGATGTACTGTCATCCACTTAACTTGAAACTTCAAGATTTTATTCTCATCTTCTCTGTCTAGCATTTATCCCATCAGTAATGCATATTTGTCTTCTCTACTTCCTAAAGCAGCCATGAATTTATTTACTCTTTTTCCTCAATGTGTAACCCTGTAGGCCAAATTCTTCCTTATCTCTCACCAGTATGTTGTCTCTTCTTGTTCGAACTCCTGACCGTGAATTTCTCCTTTTTCCATCTGTCCTCCAGATGCAAAGCATTATCTTTCTAAGTGATTTCCCTACAGGAAAATCAAACTGCTCAGCATATCTTAAACAGCTCTTCATGACCAGACCCCAATCCACCTCTCTGGGTTGATTTTCTTCTAGTATCTTTCTTCTACACATTTCCAGGCTCCAACCTAGAAATCTGATGAGAGTGTCTCACTTTTCTGAAAATATACCATGTTTCCTCTTGATACTGTGTAGTTATATGTGTGTCTTCCTCAGCTTCAAATGTCCTGACTTCATTTCTCTGCCTGGAAAACCATTATTTATCTCTGAACATTCAGCTCAGTAATATTCTAAAATTTACCCTTAGCAGCAACCTCAGCTCTCAGCCAGAATTAATCTCTCCTTGCCATGTAGTCAAAGCCTGGTATACATAAGTTCTCATATAGCGTTCTCCACAGCATCCTGTTATTTGCAGCTCATGAGTCTAGATCTGCTCTTAAATCCTTAATGCTTTAACAAAGGAAGAATGCATGGTTCACCTGGGAATCTCTCAGACCAGTCAACACAATGTCTGGCATGTACTAATGTTTTAATAAAAGCCTTTGGAAGGAAAAGCTGCAGGATTTCTCATGGCACCACTCAGTGGAATAGGCATACTTTCTCAGTAAAGGTTTAGATTTTATATCAATTGTGGTTTGTGCTAACTACACAAATAATCTGTCATTTCTCTATCACCTGGCAACTCCACTTCCCTTTCCAGGTTATCCTCAAGTACAAATAACTTGGAAACTCTGCTTTTAGCCAAAAGCTGAAAAATACAGAGCTCATGTCCTAGATCTAAATGGAAGAATAAAGATAATCATGATTTCATTTCTAATAAACAACCTGTCACATCCTAAAATTCTTAGAAGTGAAAAATTCATGATATCCACATCCACAAAATGCAATGAAGTTTGAATAAAATCAATAGAGAGGCATAAAGTGATATAATGATTTTTATGTCCTTCTGTTACAGCTGTATTGGGATTTTTTTTTTTTCCCAGAGTAAAATCCTTTTAAGGTAAAGGGGATGTTTCCCAGAGCAGGGCAGAGAATGTGGAGCAGAATTTATTTTGACCCAAACACCAATCACCTCTCAAGAGTCTTAATAAAGAGCTGCTCACCGTTATGTACTATAGCACCTTGTGGGACACAGTGATATTCTCTTTCCAAGCTTCCTAACAGAGATGATGGTCTGCAGCCAAATATTATGTGCTATATTTCTAAGTAGCTTTGCAATGGTGCTAAATTCTTTCAAAGTGTTGCTTTGCCCTTTCTTGCGTGAAGGTCTTGGCTCATGAATCAGGAAGCTTTATAGGTAGGGTTTATGAGAATGTAATTTCTGAGTTTCATTAAGGTCTGGCACATTCTTGAAAATGATAAAATTAATTAGATTGAAATGGAATCCAAATTGTCATCATGAGACAAATCTGAATAAAACACATGTTCCATGATGAATCTATGCTGGAATAAAGCTGTAAAACAACAAATTATGTGTGGCATATTTCTATATTGTAACCACATTCTAAACTTGTTTAGTGAGAAAAACAATTGAGATAATCCAGAATAAACAGTTATGGGTTCATAATCCATCATCACTTATCGAGTTCTTCCTATGTGTTTGAGAAAGGATGTTCTCTGGTGGCTGAGCAGTAAAGAATCTGCCTGCAGTGAAACAGACATGGGTTCAATTCCTGAGTCAGGAAGATTCCCTGGAGAAGGAAATGGCAACCCACTCCATTATTCTTGCCTAGGAAATCCCATGAATGGAGGAGCCTGGCAGGCTATAGTCCATGGGGTCGCAAAAGGTCAGACATGACTTAGCAACTTGAACCAACAAGGAAGAAGGAACAGATCCATTGTGTTTGAAGGCATTAGTGCATTTAAATATTCCAAGAATCTTGTGAAGTCAGGCACTACTATTACACTCATTTGGAGAAACTGAACTATGGGATCTTGGTGCACGAGCTGGCTCCCATACACAGAGAGCCAGGAGACACCAAAGAAAGAGGTAGACCACTACAGATGGGTAGCTGGCAGGTTTAATAAGCAAAGGAACTTGCTTGTCTTGGGCAGTCATAAGATAAGTAGATCTCTGCATCTCTGCACCTGCCCACCAGAATTTTAAAAGTTTATATAACAGGCTTAAGTGTTTTTAGTCATGTGTATTGTCCAGACAATCTCACCAACATCTTATCTCTCAAGGCTGCATCCTTGAGAATGGCACCCACTGTGACATGGTGGGCAGCGCATACATTCCAAAGACAGTGGGCAGGGATGGGCAGATTCCAACTGCCCTGCCCAGGTACAGCTCGAGGGTCAACTGGTATCACATCCTCCTGATTTTCTCCTCCAGCAGGTATAAAAGTAACTTGTCGAAGGGCACATGGTTAGGAAGTGGCAGAACTAGAAATGGAATCCAGATTGGCCTCACAGACTATATATTTTATCACTATGCAAACTGCCACTCTGTTTTAGTATTATCCTTCTGAAAAAGGTGAAAATCAGCCTTGCACATCACTGAGGTCAAGTTCTAGTGCTGATTATAGGATTTACTTTGTTTTAGCCTTTAATCATGCCATTTGCACTTGTGCATGACCAAGTCTTGAATATCCAGAAGTTATTTAAAAGTAAATTACCTAACTTGTGTTAATTTAACATGATTTAATCTTTGAATTGTGTATTTGAAAGCAATCCGGAAAATACACAGAAGCAAACATAGCCTGGAAGTTTCAAATAGCTAATTTGAATACTTCCAAAAAGTAATAAGCAAGGTATTCAAGGTTATTTTGAAGTCCAACAGAAACCCAACTTAATCAGTAGGTCATGGTCAGGTGGACAATATTTTAAGGTACAAATGAAACTGTAAGAAGCATGGGAGAGGATGGTGGGCTATACAGTCACCCCAAAGTCAAGTCTGCAATCCCTTATGTGCAATAAAGTCATTTAATTAAAATTACATGTAATGGATTTCAGTGACCAATCTGCCCCTATTATTATAAGCAATGAAAAAGAACTCTGAAAAATATATTTTCTGCTTAGAAGATATGAATTAAAACACTGCTAGAATATCTTCATATCAAGTTGAGAGACCCTTGCCAACTCACTATAAGAGGAAATGCTATCCAATTTTCAACTTCCTAGAGGAGCTGAAAAGTAAAATATGTTCAGAAAGCAAAATGAAATCGATCTCATAGCAACCAAATTAATCTTTCGTTAGCAAATAAAAAGCACATATCCTCATCCAATCTCAAAGCTAAATAGTAAAAATCCCAGGAGCTTAAGAGAAAATCCCATTTATTAGTAAAAACAAGCTTAGAAATCCAACCTTTAATTCTATCCTTTCATAATTTATCAAGTACAATTTCCACCTTCAGTTAACACATTGGGTAGGGGAAAACTCTTTATATGAGTCACGCTGGGGAATAAAATGAAATGTTTATAGAATAGAAGGCTCAGTGCAAGGAGGAGAAGTTAGAAATGGAATTTCCATGTCAATACTGCATAGAAGGGGAGATGGCACTCTACTACAAAAACTCAACTAGTGACAGATAAGATTGAAGGAAATAGAGACAAATTTCAGACTTGTTTGATGCATTGTAATCCTCCCACTTTGATTTAGCTTAACCACCAAAAGAAGCAAACTGGGCTTTTTTCAAAGGAGAGAAAAGGGAAAGAAAAAAAAAATATATATATATATATATATATACATATATATAAGTGACCTAGCACACATGCATATATTATATGGATTATACATATAATATATATACATATAATACATTATATATAATATATATATACCTATGTGTATGTGCTAGGTCACTTCAGTCATGTCCAACTCTTGGTGACCCTCTGGACTACAGCCCACCAGACTCCCCTGTCCATGGAATTCTCCAGGCAAGAATACTGGAGTGTATTCTTGGCATGTATGCCATGCCCTCCTCCAGGGGATCGTCCTCACTCAGGGATCGAATCCACTTCTTCTGCAGCAACTGCATTGCAGGCAGATTTTTTACCACTGAGCCAAGTTGGAAAACCCCCATATATACCTATAAACACAAACACATGTATGGAATCTCAAACAGCATTTTAGATGTCATGTAAAGACTGCCAAATTGTTTAGCAATCATTTTCAAATTTTACAGGTCCATCATCATAAATGCAAAATTCAAGATTAAATTGGTTTGTACAATAAGAGAAGACAGTAGGAGTCTCCCTGCTTTGATAGCTTGCAGAGGATAGGAGTCAAGTTTGATATACTAGACACAAGTTCTGCACCCTAACACTTCGAGCTTTGCGTATGGGATTGCTCATCCAGTCTTCTCATGCACTACCTGTTCTGAAGTTGAGAGAACACCAGAATTAGAATCTTGGGCCGAAGGTTGGCATTGCCATGTGCTATCATTTAGCAACAGTAGTTTGACTTCTAAAATGGGGAAAATAAAACCAAAATAGCCTGTTTGTAACAAGGATTAAGTGAGATTACACATGTGAAGCCAACTTGTAACCGTAATTATTACTATATTGTAAACTATATAGATGCTAGGCAAATAATAATAGGAAGAGAAGAAACAATATATGATGCAATGTGGAAAAAATATCTGGCAATGAGAAAAGAACTGAGTGTACTTACTAATAGTATTTATAGGATTCCACACAAAACTAACTATAAAAACCAATTTACAACTGGACTATTATAATTTTATATTATTTTAATTTCAAAAGTAGAAACAAAAATCCACAAAGTATTAAGGCTCAAAAACGTGTCACTTTGGGACTTTCTTGGTGGTCCAGTGGTTAAGAATCTGCCTGCCAATGCAAGGACATAGGTTCAATTCCTGGTCTGGGAAGATTCCACATGCCCCGGGCAATTAAGCCTGTGCACCACAACTATTATCCACACACAGCAGTGAAGACCCAGGACACCGCCCCTCCCCGCCCCCTGTAGAATGTCACTTTGGAAATAAAAATTACCAAAATGAGAACAAATAGAGGCTATTTATTTACAGCTTACTATAGCAAGGGAGTTAGCCAGTATCACTTGCATTTGCCAAGGACCTAAAGGCAGGCAACAAAGTGGGAAAGCTTTATAGTGAAAAAAATTAAAGAATATGAAGAAGAACACTTCAGGTATGCATTGATTGAAAGTTGTTGGCATAAGAAGGTGGACTAATTACAAGTGAGGTATCTTATGTGCTTGATCACGGGAATATATTTGGCTTCATCTGAGTTGGAAGCAAAGGCAAAAATTAGAGCAGCTGGAAGTCACTGACCAATTCTTGACCATCCTAAGCTGAGGTCTACAGAGGTTATGCTTTGGCTTCGCAGGCCTGGGGCTATTGAAGTTCAGAGTTCTATTGTCATTTATAGGCTTACCATTCATACGTTGAATTAAATCATTCAATTCTCTTAATTCTAAGTATAACAGCTTGCAGGCAATAAAAATTCATTTGCTCATAGCCACTTCTTTTGTTAGACTTGTATAGATTAAATGCATTAAAAGATGTTTTTAGGGAGTAACGTTAGTATCATGGTAGAATAAGACATTCCCTTTGTCTCTCCCCTTCAGTCTGCAACCAGTGAAACATCCATGGCCCAACAAAGGTGTCTCTACTCCATACAACAGGACACTGGAGTATTCCACACATCTGTTCTTGGAAAGGTAGGTGGACATGAACACATAGGGAAAGTAGAACCAAGGGACAGAGGAACCAGTGATGCTTCAATCCCAGACCCTTAGCTGTCGTGGCTCAGCCTATGGCCTCAGAGAACACCATAGCATCAGGGGAGGTAGCACACACAGTTTCAGCCTCTGGGCCACAGTGATGCCTGTGACCACAGGAAACCAAGCAGCAGTGGGGGTGGGGCCAATGACCTTGTCCCTCTAGTCTTGGAGGTACTCTTACCCCCCACCTTTGTCCACAGCAGTGGCTCCCACAAACCCAACAATCCCAGACATGACAGAGGCTCCCTCGACCCTGGCTCCTTCATCACCTTCACCCTCTTGCCACAGCAGGAGAGCCTGCAACACAGGAGACCCCAGATATGGCAGAAGGGCCTCCGATCCTGGTGCCCCAGGCAGTGATGCCACTGACACAAGTAGCACCAATGACCCCCACAAGCAGGAACAACAAGAGCACCAGGCAACACCTCAGAGACATGATGGAGGGTGGAAAGTGCCAGCTCTCAAATATAACCAGACAGCCCAGGTAGGAGAAATCAACAACTTGTGCTATATCGCCACCTACTGAAAACCAAAGGAAGTGCCTTTAATTCTAAACTTAAATAGAATCAAGGGGGAGGGTGGGGCATTTACCTAAGAAGGTGTTTATTACTTCAAATGCATTGGCAGAGGAGTAACTCATCAAGCACTATGAAGAATCACTACAGCACAGTATCACAGAAATAAAATGACAATTCTCTAGAAACTAAAGTCAATCTAACAGAGAGAATTCAAAATCACTATCATGAAGAAACTCAATGAGCTACAAGGAACAAAAAGGCAGTTCAAAGAGCTTTGAAATAAAATTTATGAACAGGAGGAATACTTGACCAGAGACTTAAACTCTAAAAAGGAACCAAACAGAAATTCTGGAGCTAAAGAATTCAGCAAATGGAATAAATGATGCATTGGAGTGGAGTGTGTGTGCTCAGTCATGTCTGACTCTTTGTGACCCCATGGACTATAGCCTGACAGGCTCCTCAGTCTGTGGAATTTTCCAGTCAAAAATACTGGAGTGGGTTGTCATTTCCTCCTCCAGGGGATGTTCCTGACTCAGGGATCAAACCCATTTCTCTTGCCCTTCCTGCACTGGTAGGTGGATTCTTTACCACTGTGCCACCTGGGAAGCCCAAAGAATGCATTAAAAAGCCGTTAAAATAGAGCAGACCAAATCCTGAAAGATGATGCTGTGAAAGTGCTGCACTCAATATGCCAGCAAATCTGGAAAACTCAGCAGTGGCCACAGGACTGGAAAAGGTCAGTTTTCATCCCAATCCCAAAGAAAGGCAATGCCAAAGAATGCTCAAACTACCACACAATTGCACTCATCTCACACACTAGTAAAGTAATGCTCAAAATTCTTCAAGCCAGGCTTCAGCAATATGTGAACCGTGAACTTCCAGATGTTCAAGCTGGTTTTAGAAAAGGCAGAGGAACCAGAGATAAAATTGCCAACATCCTCTAGATCATTGAAAAAGCAAGAGAGTTCCAGAAAAACATCTATTTCTGCTTTATTGACTATGCCAAAGCCTTTGACTGTGTGGATCACAATAAACTGTGGAAAATTCTGAAAGAGATGGGAATACCAGACCATCTGACCTGTCTCTTGAGTAACCTGTATGCAGGTCAAGAAGCAACAGTTAGAACTGGACATGGAACAACAGACTGGTTCCAAATAGGAAAAGGAGTACATCAAGGCTGTATATTGTCACCCTGCTTATTTAACTTATATGCAGAGTAAATCATGAAAAATGCTGGGCTGGAAGAAACACAAGCTGCAATCAAGATTGCCAGGAGAAATTCCAATAACCTGAGATATGCAGATGACACCACTCTTATGGCAGAAAGCAAAGAAGAACTAAAGAGCCTCTTGATGAAAGTGAAAGAGGAGAGTGAAAAAGTTGGCTTAAAGTTCAACGTTCAGAAAACTAAGCTCATGGCATCTGGTCCCATCACTTCATGGGAAATAGATGGGGAAACAGTGGAAACAGTGTCAGACTTTATTTTTTGGGGCTCCAAAATCACTGCTGATGGTGATTGCAGCCATGAAATTAAAAGACGCTTACTCCTTGGAAGGAAGGTTATGACCAACCTAGATAGCATATTAAAAAGCAGAGACATTACTTTGCCAACAAAGGTCCATCTAGTCAAGGCTATGGTTTTTCCAGTGGTCATGTATGGACGTGAGAGTTGGGCGGTAAAGAAAGCTGAGTGCCGAAGAATTGATGCTTTTGAACTGTGGTGTTGGAGAAGACTCTTGAGAGTCCCTTGGACTGCAAGGAGATCCTACCAGTCCATCCTAAAGGAGACCAATCCTGGGTGTTCATTGGAAGGACTGATGTTGAAGCTGAAACTCCAATACTTTGGCCACCTCATGCGAAGAGTTGACTCATTGGAAAAGACCCTAATGCTGGGAAGGATTGGGGGCAGGAGGAGAAGGGGACAACAGAGGATGACATGGTTGGATGGCATCACCGACTCGATGGACATGGGTTTGGGTAGACTCAGGGAGTTGGTGATGGACAGGGAGGCCTGGCGTGCTGCAATTCATGGGGTCACAAAGAGTCGGACACGACTGAGCGACTGAACTGACTGATATGGAAGAGAGAATTAGCAAACTTGAGGATAGAAATCTACAAATGATATAGGTAGGAGAAGAGAGAAAATTAAGATCTAAAGAAAAATGACAAAAATCTTATAAGAACTATTAAACTTCTTTAGATAGGGAAATTTTAGGAAAATGGATATCCCAGAAGGAGTAGGTGCCAGGGAGAAGAGAGCAGTGAATTTATCTAAAGCTACATGAACATCTGCTTCACAGGTGAATTCTATCAAACATTCAAAAAAGATTTAATACTTACCCTTTTCAACCTCTTTCAAAAAATTAAAGAGAATGCTTCTTAACTCATTTTATGAGGCCACCATTACCCTGATACCCAAACCAGGCAATTATTAGGATCCTGATTTGATGTGGGAGTATTCATTTTTTCCTTACATTGAAAAAGTAACATTTCTGTGAGCATAAACTAATGAATCTGGAACTTTCATGCTAGTGTATCCTATAAAATGCACTCAGTACAAACTGAGCTAATGGGTACTCTTGGCTCGTTGAGCAATTATGCTGGATTGTGTGATTACTCAGTGATTCATATTTTCACATGTCTTGGAATTTATGACTTTTCTCTGTATTTTGATTCACCCTCCAAGAAGTATGTATTCTAATAAATCAGCTAAACTTCATGCGGATGCTACAATTAATTATACTAACATTTCTCTTTCAGTTACTTATTCAATTAAAAAATGGGAAACTAGTAATTTTAATATCAATTTGTATGTCATTTTAAAAGCATAATTTTAATTGAGAATGTATAATTATAGATAAAAACAGAAATTTGATGCATAAGATAAAATTCTGATGGAAGAGATAGGTAGAAAAATGCAGTACATAAAATTTTGAGTCTTAAGTTTTCAATTGCCATTATATTGACCTGAGGCTTCTAATAATGAACATGACCTCAAAGATCTATGAGAGTGATAGTTCTCATCAAAACCTTTATTCACCAGAGTCCATTTTACTATTATTCATCAAATGCATGTTGCATCAAAGATTTTGTTTTTCTTGATTTTTTATTACTTCTGATCAATGAAATTAACTTTAAGAAAAAACAAACGGCTTGAAAAATTATTATTAAGTATTTAATGAAATTGAGAGAACTTTTAAGACCTAATTCTCTTGGGTGAATATATGGCCATTTAGTGAGAAAGAATGTTCTGACTTTTTGAATTCTGTCATATTGGTAATTTTTATTATGGAAGAAAATAAAGAACATAAAAACAGAGAAAATATCTAGTTAAGGTAAATAAACTTTTTTATCAAAATTACAAAAAATTATAATTATTAAGTCAACTTATTTCACAGATTTATTTGGAAACATTTTATTAAAATTCTGAATGCTAAAATTGAGAATTGAGTGGCTGTTTTTACTACACGTGACAAAACACATGAAAGCAAGTTTGAATATTTGGTCAAAAGTGTTGTTGATCAGTCTCGTGAATTAATTAGTGACTTGATTCATTTGCACATGATGAAAATCACAGTGACTGTGATAAAGTATAATATTATCAGTCACCTTTCTGCCCAGAAAGAAGAAGAGGTGAAGAGGGCCTTGAAACAGTGAAACTGACTAACAAGTAGATTTGAGATTCTTTCAGTTCAACATAAGACCCAAGGGAGTTCACATCTAACCAATATGAGACTCATCATCATTTCCATAAAGTAGATCAAAACGATTGCATGTTCTCCAACATTTCTCTTCATGAACTGTCATAAAGAAGTAATGAGATGTTGCTATTTGCACCTACATATATATGTGGGTTTAATTCTTTGAAATACAATACCATAAGTTCAGTTCAATTCAGTTCAGTCACTCAGTAGTGTCCAACTCTTTGAGACCCCACGGACTGCAGCATGCCAGGCCTCCCTGTCCATCACCAACTCCCAGAGTTTACCCAAACTCATGTCCATTGAGTCGATGATGCCATCCAACCATCTCATCCTCTGTTGTTCCCTTCTCCTCCCGCCTTCAATCTTTCCCAGCATCAGGGTCTTTTCAAATGAGTCAGCTCTTTGCATCAGGTGGCCAAAGTATTGGAGTTTCAGCCTCAACATCAGTCCTTCCAATGAACACTCAGGACTGATCTCCTTTAGGATGGACTGGTTGGATCTCCTTGTAGCACTGCAAAGGAGACAAGAAAATAGCATGATTTATACAAAATATTCTGGAAGAGCCACTTCAGTCTTGATTCACATTCTTCCATTCCTCTCTGTTTTAGAATGGAACTTGAAGAACACTGTGCTTAGAAATGATTGCGGTAGTGAATAGAGTTCTATGAATGATTATGGAATTATTTTTCAGTAAAAACAAAGCAAACGAACTGGTAAAACAATGTTAGAGTCTTAAAAAATATACTTCACCGCAGTTTATAACAAGTGTTGCGGATGAGGGGACAGGACAGTTGTTGTTTAACTCTACTATTAATAACTTGAAAGCGAAAGTGGAAGTCACTTGGTCGTGTCCGACCCTTTGCGAATCCATGGACTGTAGCCTGCCAGGCTCCTCTGTCCATAGAATTGTCCAGGCAAGAACACTGGAATGGGTAGCCTTTCTCTTTTTCAGTGCATCTTCCCAACCCAAGAATTGAACCCAGGTCTCACGCATCGCAGGTGGATTCTTTACCGTCTGAACCACCAGAGAAGCCCAAATTAATAACTTGCCCAATTAACAACTTACAGAGTAGTAAATAAGGCCTAGAGATCTAATGTTCAGTATAGTGAATAAAAACAATAATATTGTATTATAATCATCAAACTTGCTAAGAAACTGAAACTAATGATTCCAAGCACTAAAGAGAAAAGATAGTTATGTAAGAAAATAAAGGTGCTAATTATTGCTAAAATGGCAATCATATTACAATATATTAATGTATCAAGTTAGCATGTTGTATACCTTAAATTTTTACAGTTATGTCAAAGTGAAGTTAAAGTTGCTCAGTTGTGTCCAACTATTTGCGGCCCCATGGACAGTAGCCCGCCAGGCTACACTGACTCAATGGACATGAGTTTGAGCAAGCTCTGGGAGTTGGCAACAAACAGGGAAACCTGGCATGCTGCAGTCCATGGGGTCGCAAAGAGCTGGACATGACTGAGCAACTGAAATGAACTGAACTTAACTGAAGGAAAGATTTAGGGAGATCCCTTAGGAGACAGTTGCACTGTCCAAGCAAAATTTGATCATAATTGAATTATTATTGAAAATAGATTTAAATCATCTGTACAAATTGAGGAAAGAAATTCAAATGGGGTTGAAAGAGATGGAAATCTCAAAGAATACTCTGTGCCCCATTTGTGAAATAATATGAATGACGGAGACAATTACTATAACACAGAACGATGGAAGAAGATAAAATGTCAAACTGGGCAATGGTCGTGAGTTCCCTCTGAATATATACTTAGAATCAGAAAAAGAAATTGCAAAAACAGATTGAGAAATAATTTCATTACATCTTTCATTTTTGCAGGTGAGCAAACCAAAGGCGAAAGGGGTTAGGAGTATAAAAAATTTAAGCATTATACAAAATATACATACATATCTAAATATATTTGCAAAAATGTTGCACTATGTTGCTAAATTTTCTACTCTTCAATGACTATGTACATGTAATATGTCATTCTGAAATATTTGAAAATTTACATTCAAAGAAGCACCATGTGATTTTGTATAATTTTCCAGAAAAAAATGTAATTGAGAAGCAAACAACCATCATATCCCAGAATTGGATGATTAATTATTGAAAAATGAATGAAGGGGAAATAATTTGACACAAAAAATTCGTTTTTCTAGTGGCTACATATTGCTAGCCCATCTGGCAATCCTGCTGATAAGATATCCAGCACATCAAGAATATTACAATGAAAGATATTTCTGAACGTGTACTAAATCTTTACATGAAGGTTAATTTCTTATGCTAACTTGACTGGGCCAAGGGTTGCCCAGGTGGCTGGTTAAACATTATTCCTGTATGTGTCTGTGTTTCCAAAAGATACTAGCATTGGGAATGGTGGACTGTGTAAAGCAGATGGCCTTCTCCCATGTGGATGGGCATCAGCCAATTCATTTAATTCCTGAATAGAACAAAAAGCAGAAGAAAGTTAGATTCACTCTCAGACTTGTAAGCTGGGATATCAGTCATCTCTGACGCTTGATATTTCTGATCCTCAGACCTTCAGATCAGGATTAGAATCTATTAATACACCATCTACTCTCCACCTCCCAAGCCTTCACACTATTTGCAAATAGTAGATCATAAGACTTCTCAACTCCCATAAACATGTGGGTCAATACCTTATAATAAATCTCTTTATACATATATAAACCACCAGCCTGGGACATGGATTTTCTCCTGCCTATCACACACCTAGTTCTCAGGACTTTAGTCCCAAGCCTGGAATCCACTCCATTAATATTGTATAATATATGACCGTTATATCTACTATTGTGGGCAGGAATCCCTTAGAAGAAGTGCAGTAGCCATCTTGGTCAACAAAAGAGTCCAAAACGAACTACTTGGATGCAGTCTCAAAAATGACAGAATGATCTCTGTTAGTTTCCAAGGCAAACTATTCAATATCACGGTAATTCAAGTCTATGCCCCGACCAGTAACACTGAAGAAGCTGAGGTTGAACAGCTCTATGAAGACCTACAAGACCTTCTAGAACTAACACCCAAAAAAGATGTCCTTTTCATTATAGGGGACGGGAATGCAAAAGTAGGAAGTCAAGAAACACCTGGAGTAACAGGCAAATTTGGCCTTGGAGTACAGAATGAAGCAGGGCAAAGGCTAATAGAGTTTTGCCAAGGGAATGCACTGGTCATATCAAACACCCTCTTCCAACAACACAAGAGAAGACTCTACACAGAGACATCACCAGATGGTCAACACCGAAATCAGATTGATTATATTCTTTGCAGCCAAAGATGGAGAAGCTCTATACAGTCAGCAAAAACAAGACAGGGAGCTGACTGTGGATCAGATCATGAACTCCTTATTGCCAAATTCAGACTGAAATTGAAGAAAGTGGAGAAAACCACTAGACCATTCAGGAATGACCTAAATCAAACCCCTTATGACTATACAGTAGAAGTGAGAAATAGATTTAAGGGACTAGATCTGATAGACAGAGTGCCTGATGAACTATGGATCGAGCTTCATGACATTGTACAGGAGACAGGAATCAAGACAATCTCCAAGAAAATGAAATGCAAAAAAGCAAAATGGCTGTCTGAGGAGGCCTTACAAATAGCTGTGAAAAGAAGGGAAGTGAAAAGCAAAGGAGAAAAGGAAGGATATTTCCGTTTGAATGAAGAGTTCCAAAGAATAGCAAGGAGAGATAAGAAAGCCTTCCTCAGAGATCAATGCAAAGAAATAGAGGAAAACAATAGAATGGGAAAGACTAGAGATCACTTCAAGCAAATTAGAGATACCAAGGGAACATTTCATGCAAAGATGGGCTCAATAAAGGACAGAAATTGTAGGGACCTAACAGAAGCAGAAGATATTAAGAAGAGGTCGCAACAATACACAGAAGAATTGTACAAAAAAGTTCTTCACGACTCAGACAATCACGAGGGTGTGATCACTCACCTAGAGCCAGACATCCTGGAATGTGAAGTCAAGTGGGCCTTAGGAAGCATCACTATGAACAAAGCTAGTGGAGGTGATGGAATTCCAGTTGAGCTATTTCAAATTCTAAAGGATGACGCTGTGAAAGTGTTGCACTCAATATGCCAGCAAATTTGGAAAACTTATCAGTGGCCACAGGACTGGAAAAGGTCAGTTTTCATTCCAATCCCAAAGAAAGGCAATGCCAAAGAATGCTCAAACCACCGCACAATTGCATTCATCTCACACGCTAGTAAAGTAATGCTCAAAATTCTCCAAGCCAGGCTTCAGCAATACATGAACCGTGAACTTCCAGATGTTCAAGCTGGATTTAGAAAAGGCAGAGGAACCAGAGATCAAATTGCCAACATCCGATGGATCATCAAAAAAGCAAGAGAGTTCCAGAAAAACATCTATTCCTGCTTTATTGACTATGCCAATGCCTTTGACTGTGTGGATCACAATAAACTGTGGAAAATTCTGAAAAAGATGGGAATACCAGACCACCTGACCTGCCTCTTGAGAAGCCTGTATGCAGGTCAGGAAGCACCAGTTAGAACTGGACATGGAACAACGACTGGTTCCAAATAGGAAAAGGAGTACATCAAGGCTGTATATTGTCACCCTGCTTATTTAATTTATATGCAGAGTACATCATGAGAAATGCTGGGCTGGATGAGGCACAAGCTGGAATCAAGATTGCTGGGAGAAATACCTATAACCTCAGATATGCAGATGGCACCACCCTTATGGCAGAAAGTGAAGAAGAACTAAAGAGCCTCTTGATGAAAGTGAAAGAGGAGAGTGAAAAAGTTATCTTAAAGCTCAACATTCAGAAAACTAAGATCATCGCATCCGGTCCCATCACTTCATGGCAGATAGGTGGGGAAACAGTGGAAACATTGTCAGACTTATTTTTTCTGGGCTCCAAAATCACTGCAGATGGTGACTATAACAATGAAATTAAAAGACGCTTACTCCTTGGAAGGATAGTTATGACCAACCTAGATAGCATATTAAAAAGCAGAGACATTACTTTGCCAACAAAAGTTCGTCTAGTCAAGGCTATGGTTTTTCCAGTGGTCATGTATGGATGTGAGAGTTGGAGTGTAAAGAAAGTTGAGCACAAAGAATTGATGCTTTTGAACTGTGGTGTTGGAGAAGACTCTTGAGAGTCTCTTGGAGTGCAAGGAGATCCAACCAGTCCATCCTAAGGGAGATCAGTCCTGAGTGTTCATTAGAAGGACTGATGTTGAAACTGAAACTCCAATATTTTGGCCACCTGATGCAAAGAGCTGACTCATTGGAAAAGACCCTGATGCTGGGAAAGATTGAGGGTAGGAGGAGAAGGGGACGACAGAGGATGAGATGGCCTGATGGAATCATCGACTCGATGGACATGGGTTTGGGTGGACTCAGGGAGTTGGTGATGGACAGGGAGGCCTGGCGTGCTGTGGTTCATGAGGTCTCAAAGAGTCGGACACGACTGAGTGACTGAACTGAAATGAACTGAATATATATTATATCAGATTATGTATCCTATTAATTTGTTAATATGTAAACCCATATGTGTATGTATTATTTCTTGGTTATGTGATATGTAAACTGCCTTGGTTTAGTATAGAGGAGTGGATTCAAAGACTTCGGGAGATTGGAATGCCAGAGTGTATTTGTCTTAAGTCTTTCTCACCCACACTGGTCTGTGCTCAGTTGTGTCCACCTCCTTGTGGCCGCATGGACCACCATTCTCCTCTGGTGGGATTTTCCAGGCAAGAATACTGGAGTGGGTTGCCATTTCCTTCTCCAGGGGATCTTCCTGACCCCTGATTGAGTCCACATCTCCTTTCACTCCTGCATTGCAGGCAAATTCTTTATTTCTGAGCCATTGATGAAGCCCACAAGGAGAGCCCAGAAGACATATTTTTTAACAGTACTGTATGAAATAAATTCATGAGGGAGCCCTGGCATCTTTGAATAGCTCTGTACTTGTTCTCTGTAAGCCAGACTAAATATAGTGGGAACCACAGACATTCAATTGGGAAACCTAAATGCAAAAGAAGTAATTGCTTCCTTGGGTCACAGAGGCCAAGTGTTGGCATTCAGCTGCCAAAGGCAGAGTAGGCATGGTTTCTCCAAGGAGCAGCAGAGTCACAGCTGGAATCAGAATAGTCTGACTCACACATACATATGACACTGGCTTGATGATCATGGTATTTCTGTAAGTAAAATAGATATGAAGACTACTAAATTCTTAATCTGTAGAAGCAGAAACATTCAACTTTGAATGAAAAAATCTAAACTGAATCTTAAAAACAGACATAGTTTCTCAATTAAATCTCAAAGTTGAGCCAGTTTATAGACCCAGAACCCCTTGAACAAAGGGGAGGTCAGATCTCCTTGAAGAAGGACCCAGGAACCCTATCAATACTTTATATTGTTATTCTTTCCTCCAACCTTTCCAAATGTCCTATAGCCTTTTACTTAGGTAATTGTTCACTGGGAAAATGGAACTCATTATACCTTTGGGGAATTATTGGACACTGGTTTAAATTGACACTAATTCTAGCAGACCTAAAACATCACCCTGGACTACTAGGAAGAGTAGGGGCTTATGGTGGCCATGTGATCAATGGCATTTTAGCCCAGGTCCCTCTGACAGTGGGCTCAGTGAATCCCTGAATACAACCTGTGGTTATTTCCTCAGTTTTAGAACACATAATTGGCATTGGTATACTCAGCAGCAGGCAGAATCTCCACATTGGTCCCCAGATAAATCATTCAACCATTTGAGGGCCTGAATAGAATAAAAAAGGCAGAGGAAATTTGAAGTGGTTCTCTGCTTAACCACTGGGCTGGGGCATGGATTTTCTCGCCCCTCCTGCACTCCTTGTTCTCAGGCCTTCAGTCCCAAGACTGGAATCCACACCATCAGATCCTTGCTCTCAAGCTTTCAAATTACACATCTTGTTTTCTTGGGTCTCCAACTTGCAGACAGCAAATTGTGGGACTTCTCAGTGTCCATAATCATGTAAAGCAATGCTTCATAATAAATCCCTCAGTTCTTTTTTTCTGGAGAATTTCTTTCTCCGTTTTGAAGTCATATTTTACATCAAACTCAAGTTAATTCAAGTAGATACCTTCCCAGGTGGCGCTAGTGGTAAAGAACCCACCTGTCAATGCAGGAGACCCAAGAGGCTGGGGTTCTACCCCTGGTTCAGGAAGATCCCGTGGAGAATATTGCAATCCACTGCAATATTCTTGCCTGGGGAATCCCCTGGACAGAGGAGCCTGGTGGGCTACAGTCGATAGGGTCGCAAAGAGCTGAACACGACTGAGCGACTAACACTGTAGATGGTGCATGGGTGATTCAGTGATAGAATTCTCACTTGGCACGCGGGAGGCCTGGGTTTGTTTCCAGGCCCATGCAGCCACAGAGACCCCTTTTTGGCTTCCCTGGTGGCTCAGGTGGTAAAGCGTCTGCCTGCAATGTGGAAGATCTGGGTTCGATCCCTGGGTCAAGAAGATCCCCTGGAGAAGGAAATGGCAAACCACTCCAGTTCTCTTGCCTGGAAAATTCCATGGACAGAGGAGCTTGGTAGACTACAGTCCATGGGGTCACAAAGAGTTGGACACCACTGAGCGACTTCACTCACTCAAGTAATTCAGTAAATACAGTTTCTAAATTAACTATACATATATTAAAATTATGGAAAAGGCAATGGCACCCCACTCCAGTCCTCATGCCTGGAAAATCCCATGGATGGAGCCTGGTGGGCTGCAGTCCATGGGGTCGCTAGGAGTTGGACACGACTGAACGACTTCACTTTCACTTTTCACTTTCATGCCTTGGAGAAGGAAATGGCAACCGACTCCAGTGTTCTTGCCTGGAGAATCCCAGGGACGGGGGAGCCTGGTGGGCCGCCGTCTCGGGGGTCGCACAGAGTCGGACACGACTGAAGCGACTTAGCAGATATTAAAATTAAAATATTACAAGTTTAATTCTTTGAAGATTAAAAGTTATTTTATATCAAAAACGTTAAATAGGGTAATAGCCTTACTCCTTAGAATATATGAATATAGAATAGAATATAGAATATTCTATTAGAATTCTATGTTCTTAGAATATATGTTCCTCTGGAACATAGTCGTTGAAAATCCGAACTGCTTTAACCACATTTCAAGTAGTGGCAGGCATCTATATACAAATGCTAGTGAATAAAAAATTGATATGAAAACAAATGATTTAATATATTCAATTAATCAACCCCAAAACATGGAATAAGTATTAAGACAAATTAAATTAATTTCTGTATATTTGATAACGACTCATATGTATGCTTATACTGAAACTCCAGTACTTTGGCCACCTGATGTGAAGGGTTGACTCATTGGAAAAGACCCTGATGTTGGGAAAAATTGAGGCTAGGAGAAGGGGGTGACAGAGGATAAGATGGTTGGATAGCACCATCAATTCAATGGACATGAATTTGAGCAAACTCTAGGAGATAGTGAAGGACAGGGAAGCCTGGCATGCTGCAGTCCATGGAGTTGCAAAGAATCAGACACAACTGAGCGGCTGAACAACAACAACATATGTAGAGTACACTGCATTGTACATTGTTAATTCCTATAGATGTAATGCATGATTCTATGATTCTTAAGAAGGGTGTATTCATGTATACTGGGACATGTATAACGTCTGTATGTTATTCATTGTATTACTCAACAAATCATATGTGAGATGTCTATAATGAGTCAGATCCTGTACTCTCAGTATAGAAAAATGAGCAAGCTACAGGTCCTACTTTCAGGAATTCTCAATCTAGTGAGCCTAAAATAGTGAGAATTAAAAGACACAGACTTGAAAAATATGGGCTGTGAAGGTGAAAGAAAATTATAGAAAAGAAACCATGAGGAAGGAGGGCTTTAAATGTTTCCCTCTGAGAGCAGTATGTAGATATTATAATATGCTCTGCCATTCACTGGATGAGAAGTGTATATGTGCCTGGGTATGTATATGTGTGATACAAACACATACACACCAATAGGCATAGTTTGTGGAAAAAGGAAATCCTGTTCATAGTGGAAGCTATAAAGACAAAGGAAAGAAGGACACAATAGATGTCTTCACCAGGTTAGTTGGCTGGGAGCAGTGGATGAGATGGCTCAGAGAATGAACCTTGAGATCACACTCCAACTGAACCAGGTACAATTTCTGGCTCTTTCACATAACATTTGTGTGACTTTATTCAAGGGATAGAACATTTTTAACAGTCAAATTCCTCACCTTAAAAACAAAAATAATAGTATCTACTTCATACTACAGTTGTGAGTATTGAGTGAGAATAATCCCTATGAAGGACTTATATAAACAGGTCAACAGTATCTTAGAGAATGTTAACCCTTTGTATTAGATTGATTGACATTCTTTACCATGGTCCTGAGAAGGAACATGCTAATGTGAATTTTAGTATGAATAAATAAAAAGGGATAACTACATAGGAACAAAATTCTAGGGAGGAGATAAATGATGGATATTGAATTTCAAAGACTGCCCAGCATGTCCACTGCAATTAGGCACATGAGAACTGAGGTATGAAGAGAGGAAAAGACACAACAGAAGGCTAGACTTTGCTTCCAATATTTCTTATCTCTTGATGCCCACCTGAGAGCCACATTTAGAAATCACAACTTTTCCATAACGTGCTAAGTTCATGACTCTCTTGGACATGACAGATTCATCTAACAGAGAAGCCAATGTTTCACAAAGGGGAATTCAGAGGAGAAAAAGGAAATTATGAGTTAATATTTATTGAAAACCAAAGAGACTAAAGAGAGGAACACTTACCATAGCACACATTGAGGAATACACTTGAGAACAATTGTACCAGATGCCAATTTGCAGTGTGCTCTAGGGTAAAAGGGGGGAAATGGAAATGTTTTTCCAAACCTCAAAGTAAAAATGAGTAGAAAGAGTAATAACACTAATAATATTTGTAAATGAGGAACTCAATTACAGAATATTTTTACAACCTGAGTCCTGGTGCTTCTTAATTTTGAGATATAAATTTGGTTAAACTTCTTCTATTTTAAAAATGACTCCCTCTGCTGTAATCTTCTTTAATATATAGTAATAGAACAGCTCCAAAGCTTCCTCACAGAAGGTTGCCACAGCAACATCTCTTCAATATACATGAATGGTAGTGGGGGGTCGGGGAGTGGGAGGGAGAAATACAGGTGAAACACGTGGACTATGGAATGTGATATTATTGATTTTCAAAGGGAAAATAAGAAATTCAAGAGAAATGGAGAAAAGGGAAAGCATCAGAGTGTGGAATGTGCAGGTTATTGGTCATATCTGGTCTCATAGAACACAGAATATGCCTCCAAAAAGTCTAAAACAGAGAGATAGATGTTGCTTCTGAAAGAATGGCAAGGAGAATGGACACAAAGCTCATCCTTAAGGCATGGGCACAGGAACAAACAGAGCTCAAGTGAGATTGCCAATCCAAAAAGGATGCTCAGCACCTTTATTTCCAGCTGCCTTTGATGCCAAGTATTTGTATGTCTTCCAAGTGTTCATATGTCTTTACCTGCATTTTTGTGCTTTGTACACTAAAGAAAAACTGACTTGAACATAGTTCAGTAATGAATTTAGCTATCTCATTTTTTTCAACATTTTGGTCATAGTGAATGAAAAACATTCCCGGCAGAGTCAAGCCAGATAAGTATACAAAAATGACAGTGTTTGAGTTAAATATCACCTCTCTGCCTCTTTTGATGACCTCTCCTTCCTTCCCTCCCTCCATGCCTCAGTTTTCAGGTGCCTAATGCCAGTGGACATGCTGGACAGCCTCCAAAATTCGACACCCATCATTTATCTCCTCCCTAGATTTTCCTTCTGACGTAATTTCCCCTTTTTCTTTATTAACACTAAAATTCACATTAACATGTTCCTTTTCCTCAGGGCCATGGTAAAGAGTTTTAATCACTTTAATAAAGGGCTAACGTTCACTAAAATACTATTGGCCTAATTATATTAAACCCTTCACAGGCATTAACTCATCCAATATTCTCAACCATACCATGAAATAGATACTATTATTTTTGTTTTTAAGGTGAGGAATTTGAAAGTTAAAAGTGTTCCATCCCTTGAATAAAGTCGCAAAAGTAATGTGTGAAAGAGCCAGAAATTGCACCTGGTTCAGTTGGAGTGTGACCTCAAGGTTCATTCTCTGAATCATCTCATCCACTGCTCCTAGCAAACTAAATCTGGTAAAGACATCTATGACCTGTAAGGCTCTAGAGTGTCTTTCTCTTCTCTGAAAATTGTTTTCTTTTTCAGGGGAATCTTTAGTGCATTAGCAAAAGAAACAGATTTAAGATTAAGAAATGTCTGGTGCAATCTCTTGGATTTTACCAAAGTGACTCTCCTTTCCATCTTCACTAGCAGTTTTGTTTGAGCCTCTGCTCTGTTTCTTTCAGAGATAACCTCATACAGGTTATCTGTATGGGAGAGTAAATGGGAGAATCTGTCTTACCTCATAGAATCCAATACTCAGGTATGTAGGTGGCTGAGGCTTTTCTAGGTGATACACTGCTCCCTCTGCTGGACTGTGGGAGAAAGAGAGGAAAACATCTTCAAATCCTCATTTGACGCTATTATCTATATACATTTTTTTATTTTGGGGGGGATTTTTTTCATTGACGTGGTACATAATTTTATTTACATTTATGTTGAAAATAGGAGAACCAAATAATGATAACAAAAAATTCAGGGGCATGATGGTCCAACAGAGCTAAGAAATAATAAGGGATTCCAATGAAGCTTGTCTCTAGCACAGCTGTACCTGCTATGACTAGGTTTTATTTTTCATTTAAGAGACACAGCAAAGATGTATTTTCACACCAATAAGCAAACCCTTCAATTGTCATTTTGATCTGTCCTAAAGATAGAGCTGGCATCATTATCTTAAGTTTCTGCTATTTGCAAACCATTCATAGTATGTAGACTGCACATACTTTTATCCTTCTGGAAATATTTTAGAATCTAGAAAATATCAATGTGGAAGAATATTCACTGAAAAGCTGAAGCAATTTTAGCAAAGAAAATCTAAGTTATGACAATCTAGACACAATTCTGAATTCAATGTCGTGCAAAAATATGTACAGAACAGTAGTTATATCAAACCTTAAAAGACAAGCTAAGTTTATATAAATCAAATAATATGGCAAGATCCATGGTTCATCAACCTTATTTATTCATCCATTCATTCAACAGTCACTTATAAAATTCTGACTGTGTGATAGACTCGGTCAGATGCAAGGAAATTTTTTTTTTATTTTACCTCCAAAAAAAAAGCAAATTCTGAGACAAAGATTTAGTTTTAAATTATTTCTCTGGAAAGCAATCTCAGGAAGCACCTGGGCCCAGCAGAGATGAAGTGAGACAGACACAATAGCAGCAGATAAAGGGTATATAATTAAGTCAGTAACAACTCTGGATCACTAGAATTTAATCCTGCTGATAAACTTTGGAAGACAGTACAGAGTATGTGCCTAATAGTTTTCCCATTCAGGGGGCAAGAGGGCTGGACAGTTTTTATACTAGCTTTCTTAAATCATCAGTTGAGGACTGAAACCTGGTTAGGGAAGTGAAGTGAAGTCACTCAGTTATGTCCAACTCTTTGTGACCCTATGGATGATAGGTCGCCAGGTTCCTCTGTCCATGGAATTCTCCAAGCCAGAATACTGGTGTGCATATTCATTCTCTTCTCCAGGGGATCTTCCTGGCTCATGGATCAAACCGGGGTCTCCCACATTTCAGGCAGGCTTCTTTACCCATCTGAGCCACCAAAGAAACCCTGACCTGGTTTCAGCCCTTCTTAACAGTTGAGGGTTGAAAACAGGTCTGGGAAAGGGGTGATTAATTCTCTAGGACCTCCACATGGGGTGCATGTGAGCAGAACAGCCCTGCCACTAGAGAAAGCCCAGGCAAAGAGATGTAGAGGTTAGGCAGGGCACCTACACGCTTGCTACAGAACACGAAAGTAGTATGAAGTGGAGTGGAGAGCTCACAGTGAGACATGGAGGTCAGGCACACATGGGGTTGATCTGGGTAAACGTTTGGACTGATCTAAGAAAAAAGCAATACCTTGTATCATTTGTGATTAGAGGCCAGGAGATAAAGTTGAGAAATAGATAAATTTGTCATTAGAAGTGCAAGCTGTTAATAAACTAAAAAATACAGGCCTCATCTGATGAAGGAGGACATAGACAATCCCTGAGAGTTGAAGAGAGAGTTCAGTAAGAGATATTCAGGGAATTGGAAAAGGAAACAAGTAAGGACATTATTTTTAATCATGCAAAAGATTGAAAGATAGGAGAGAATAGAAAAATAATTTATAAATATTTTCATCACCAAACATAAGTTTTGGTCTCTCAGACCACATATGTGGAAGTAGGGAGATGTTTAGTGAAGAAAAAGATCACGGATGTACCTTGTTTTTTACTAATATTCTATCAATTTTTTTGCATGCTCAGCTCATCTCCAAAGAATCTGATTTTGCTATCAGCCAGTGAGAACACCAATGTTACTAACCCATATCAAATTACCCACTCTTAAAAACTCAATTTAGGGGAATAATAATCATGAGAATTTGTTTAAGAAAAATGTTTTCCATCCTTTATTCACTTCTGTAAGTGTTATTTATTAGCTGTTTGTTATTTAAACAACTAGAAAAATGTATGCATGGGGGGGCGGTCCGAAGATGGCAGAGGAATAGGATGAGGAGACCACTTTCTCCCCCACAAATTCACCAAAAGAACATTTAGATGCTAAGCAAATTCCATAAAACAACTTCTAAATGCTGGCAGAGGACGTCAGGCACCCAGAAGGGCAACCCATTGTCTTTGAAAGAGGATTTTTAATCTTTGCTTTTTGGTAGTTGTTATCAACTTTGCATCTTTAAGAACCCAATCTTCAGTATCCATTTTTACTTGGAAGCAAGATCACTGGCTTGATTGCTCTCTCCCCCTTTTGACTCTCCTTTTTCTCTACCAGGTAGCCTCTATCTCCCCCTCCTCCCCTTTTCTTCTTGACCCAACTCTGTGAATCTCTTTGTGTGTTCCAGCCTGTGGAGAACACTTAGGGAACTGATTACTGGCTGGATGTGTCGCTCCCCTTTTGATTCCCCCTTTTCTCCTCCTGGCCACTTCTGTCTCCTCCCTCCCTCTTCTCTTCTCTGTGTAACTCCGTGAACATCTCTGAAGGATCCAGACTGTGGAGAGCACATAGGGAAGTGATTACTGGCTAGCTTGCTCTCTCCCCTTTTGATTTCCCTCTTCTCCTCCTGGTCACCTCTATCTCCCTCCTCCCTCTTCTCTTCTCCATGTAACTCTGTGTACCTCTCTGGGTGTTCCAGACTGTGGAGAAACTTTTCATCATTAACCTAGATGTTTTATCATTGGTGTTGAATAGATGGAGAAGTCTTGAGCATACTGTAAGATTAAGACTGAAAACCAGAGGCAGGAGGCTTAAGTCCAAATCCTGAGAACACCAGAGAACTCCTGAATCCAGGAAGCATTAATCTATAGGAGCTCATCAAACACCTTCATACCTACACTGAAACCAAGCACCACCCAACAAGTCCCAGAGTAAGATATACCACGCAAATTCTCCAGCAACACAGGAACATAGCCCTGAGCGTCAATATACAGGCTGCCCAAAGTCACACCAAACCCACTGACATCTCAAAACTCATTACTGGACAGTTCATTGCACTCCAGAGAGAAGAAATTCAGCTCTACCCACCAGATCACCGACACAAGCTTCCCCAACCAGGAAACCTTGACAAGCCACCCATCCAACGCCACACACAGCGAGGAACCTCCACAATAAAGAGGAACCACAAACTGCCAGAATACAGAAAGGCCACCCCAAACACAGCAATATAAACAAGATGAAAAGGCAGAGAAATACCCAGCAGGTAAAGGAACAGGATAAATGCCCTCCAAACCAAACAAAAGAGGAAGAGGTAGGGAATCTACCTGATAAAGAATTTCGAATAATGATAGTGAAAATGATCCAAAATCTGGAAAACAAATTGGAGCTACAGATAAATAACCTGGAGACAAGGATCGAGAAGATGCAAGAAAGGTTTAACAAGGACTTACAAGAAATAAAAAAGAGTCAATATATAATGAATAATGCAAGAAATGAGATCAAAAACACTCTGGAGGGAACCAAGAGTAGAATAACAAAGGCAGAAGATAGGATAAGTGAGGTAAAAGATAGAATGATAAAAATAAATGAAACAGAGAGGAAAAAAGAAAAAAGAATTAAAAGAAGTGAGGACAACTTCAGAGACCTCTGGGAAAATGTTAAACACACCAACATTCGAATCATAAGAGTCCCAGAAGAAGAAGACAAAAAGAAAGACCTTGAGAAAATACTCGAGGAGATAATAGTTGAAAACGTCCTTAGAATGGAGAAGGAAATAATCACCCAAGTCCAAGAAACCCAGAGAGTCCCAAACAGGATAAGTGAAAGTGAAGTCGCTCAGTCGTGTCCGACTCTTTGCGGCCCCATGGACTGTAGCCTACCAGGCTTCTCCGTCCATGGGATTTTCCAGGCAAGAGTACCAGAGTGGATTGCCATTTCCTTCTCCAGGGGATCTTCCCAACCCAGGGATTGAACCTGGGTCTCCCGCATTGTGGGCAGATGCTTTACCCTCTGAGCCATCAGGGAAAACAGTCCCAAACAGGATAAACCCAAGGCAAAACACCACAAGACACATATTGATCAAATTAACAAAGATCAAACACAAAGAACAAATATTAAAAGCAGCAAGGGAAAAACAACAAATAACACACAAGGGGATTCCCATAAGGATAACAGTTGATCTTTCAATAGAAACTCTTCAGGCCAGAAGGGAATGGCAGGACATACTTAAAGTGATGAAAGCAAATAATCTACAGCCCAGATTACTGTACCCAACAAGGATCTCATTCAAATACGAAGGAGAAATCAAAAGCTTTACGGACAAGCAAAAGCTGAGAGAATTCAGCACCACCAAACCAGCTCTCCAACAAATGCTAAAGAATCTTCTCTAGACAGGAAACACAGAAAGGGTGTATAATCTTGAATCCAAAACAATAAACTAAATGGCAAAGGGATCATCCTTATCAATAATTACCTTAAATATAAATGGGTTGAATGACCCAACCAAAAGACAAAGACTGGCTGAATGGATACAAAAACAAGACCCCTATATATGTTGTCTACAAGAGATCCACCTCGAAACAAGGGACATATACAGACTGAAAGTGAAGGGCTGGGAAAAGATATTTCATGCAAATAGAGACCCAAAAAAAAGCAGGAGTAGCAATACTCATATCAGATAAAATAGACTTTAAAACAAAGGCTGTGAAAAGAGACAAAGATGGACACTACAAAATGATCAAAGGATCAATCCAAGAAGAAGATATAACAATTATAAATATATATGCACCCAACATAGGAGCACCACAATATGTAAGGCAAATGCTAACAAGCATGAAAGGGGAAATTAACAATAACACAATAATAGTGGGAGAATTTAATACCCCACTCACACCTATGGATAGATCAACTAAACAGAAAATTAACAAGGAAACACAAACTTTAAATGATACAATAGATCAGTTAGACCTAATTGATATCTATAGGAAATTTCACTGCAAAACAATGAATTTCATCTTTTTCTCAAGCACACACGGAACCTTCTTAAGAATAGATCACATCCTGGGCCCTAAATCAAGCCTTGGTAAATTCAAAAAATTGAAATCATTCCAAGCATCTTTTCTGACCACAATGCAGTAAGATTAGATGTCAATTACAGAAGAAAAACTATTAAAAATTCCAACACATGGAGGCTGAACAACACGCTGATGAATAGCCAACAAATCTCAGAATAAATCAAAAAAGAAATCAAATATGCATAGAAATGAATGAAAATGAAAACACAACAACCCAAAAGCTATGGGACACTGTAAAAGCAGTGCTAAGGGGAAGATTCATAGCAATACAGGCTTACCTCAAGAAACAAGAAAAAAGTCAAATAAATAACCTAACTCGACACCTAAAGCAACTACAAAAGGAAGAAATGAAGAACCCCAGGGTTAGTAGAAGGAAAGAAATCTTAAAAATTAGGGCAGAAATAAATGCAAAAGAAACAAAAGAGACCATAGCAAAAATCAACAAAGCCAAAGCTGGTTCTTTGAGAAGATAAATAAAATTGACAAGCCATTAGCCAGACTCATCAAGAAATAAATGGAGAAAAATCAAATCAACAAAATTAGAAATGATAATGGAGAGGTCACAACAGACAACACAGAAATACAAAAGTTCATAAGAGATTGCTATCAGCAACTACATACAAATAAAATAGACAACTTGGAAGAAATGGATAAATTCTTAGAAAAGTACAACTTTCCAAAACTGAACCAGGAAGAAATAGAAAATCTTAACAGACCCATCACAAGCATAGAAATTGAAACTGTAATCAGAAATCTTCCAACAAACAAAAGCCCAGGACCAGATGGCTTCACAGCAGAATTCTACCAAAAATTTAGAGAAGAGCTAACACCTATCCTACTCAACCTCTTCCAGAATATTGCAGAGGAAGGTAAACTTCCAAACTCATTCTATGAGGCCACGTCACCCTAACACCAAAATCTGACAAAGATGACACAAAAAAAGAAAACTACAGGCCAATATCACTGATGAACATAGATGCAAAAATCCTTAACAAAATCCTAGCAAACAGAATCCAACAACATATTAAAAAGATCATATATCATGACCAAGTGGGCTTTATCCCAGGGATGCAAGGATTCTTCAATATCCGCAAATCAATCAATGTAATACACCACATTAACAAATTAAAAGATAAAAACCATATGATTATTTCAATAGATGCAGAAAAAGCCTTTGACAAAATTCAAAATCCATTTATGATAAAAACCCTTCAAAAAGCAGGAGTAGAAGGAACATACCTCAACATAATAAAAGCTATATATATGACAAACCCACAGCAAACATTATCCTAAATGGTGAAAAACTGAAAGCATTTCCCTTAAAGTCAAGAACAAGACAAGGGTGCCCACTCTCACCACTACTATTCAACATAGATTTGGAAGTTTTGGCCACAGCAATCAGAGCAGAAAAAGAAATAAAAGGAGTCCAGATTTAAAAAGAAGAAGTAAAACTCTCACTGTTTGCAGATGACATGATCCTCTACATAGAAAATCCTAAAGACTCCACCAGAAAATTACTAGAGCTAATCAATGAATATAGTAAAGTTGCAGGATATAAAATAAACACCCAGAATCCCTTGCATTCCTATACACTAACAATGAGAAAACATAAAGAGAAATTAAGGAAACAATTCCATTCACCATTGCAATGAAAAGAATAAAATACTTAGGAATATATCTACCTAAAGAAACAAAAGACCTATATATATAGAAAACTATAAAATGCTGGTGAAAGAAATCAAAGAGGACACAAATAGATGGAGAAATATACCGTGTTCATGGATCAGAAGAACGAATATAGTGAAAATGAGTATACTACCCACAGCAATCTATAGATTCAATGCAATCCCTATCAAGCTACCAATGGTATTTTTCAGAGAACTAGAAAAAATAATTTCAGAATTTGTATGGAAGTAGAAAAAACCCCGAATAGGCAAAGCAATCTTGAGAAAGAAGAATGGAGCTGGAGGAATCAACCTGCCTGACATCAGTCTCTACTACAAAGCCACAGTCATCAAGACAGTATAGTACTGGCACAAACACAAAAATATAGATCAATGGAACAAAATAGAAAGCCCAGAGATAAATCGACGCACCTATGGACACCTTATCTTTCACAAAGGAGGCAAAAATATACAATGGAGAAAAGACGATCTCTTTAACAAGTGGTGCTGGGAAAACTGGTCAACCACTTGTAAAAGAATGAAACTAGAACACTTTCTAACACCATACACAAAAATAAACTCAAAATGGATTAAAGATCTAAATGTAAGACCAGAAACTATAAAATTCCTAGAGGAAAACATAGTCAAAACACTCTCCAACATAAACCACAGCAGGATCCTCTATGACCCACCTCCCAGAATATTGGAAATAAAAGCAAAAATAAACAAATGGGACCTAATTAAAATTAAAAGCTTTTGCACAACAAAGGAAACTATAAGCAAGGTGAAAAGACAGTCTTCAGAATGGGAGAAAATAATAGCAAATGAAGCAATGGAAAAATAATTAATCTCAAAAATATGCAAGCAATTCTTGCAGCTCAATTCCAGAAAAACAAACGACCCAATCAAAAAGTGGGCCAAAGAACTAAACAGACACTTCTCCAAAGAAGACATACAAAAGGCTAACATACACATGAAAAGATGCTCGACATTACTCATTATCAGAGAAATGCAAATCAAAACCACAATGAGGTACCGTTTCATGCCCGTCAGAATGGCTGCTATCCAAATGTCTACAAGCAATAAATGCTGGAGTGGTTGTGGAGAAAAGGGAACTCTATTATACTATTAGTGGGAATGCAAACTAGTACAGCCACTATGGAGAACAGTGTGGAGATTCCTCAAAAAACTGGACATACAACTGCCATATGACCCAGCAATCCCACCGATGGGCATACACACCAAGGAAGCCAGAATTGAAAGAGATACGTGTACCCCAATGTTCATCACACCACTGTTTATAATAGCCAGGACGTGGAAGCAACCTAGATGTCCATCAGCAGACGAATGGATAAGGAAGCTGTGGTACATATACACGATGGAATATTACTCAGCCATTAAAAAGAATGCATTCGAATCAGTTCTAATGAGGTGGATGAAACTGGAGCCTATTATACAGAGTGAAGTAAGCCAGAAAGAAAAACATAAATACAGTATACTAATGCATATATATGAAATTTAGTAAATCAGTAAAGATAACCCTGTATGTGAGACAGCAAAAGAGACACAGATGTATAGAACAGTATTTTGGACTCTATGGGAGAGGACGTGGGCGGGATGATATGGGAGAATGGCACTGAAGCATGTAAATTATCACATGTGAAACGAATCACCAGCCCAAGTTCGATGCATGATACAGGGTTCTCGGGGCTAGTGCACCAGGATGACCCAGGATGGGATGGGGAGGGATGTGGGAGGGAGGTTCTGGAAGGGGAACACATGTACACTCATGGCAGATTCATGTCAATGTATGGCAAAACCAATACAATATTGTAAAGTAAAAAAATAGATAAATAAATAAATTAAAAAAAAAAGAAAAATGTATGCACGGATCACATTTTCTTAGTGCTTCTTAGAATGACTTTCACTGAATTATAAATACTTGTTTCTTAAGACTGTTAAAGATTTGAAATAATCATATACAATTTGCTTCTATTTTTATCAAGAATTTATCAGTGATATTTTCCTTTTATCATCAAATATCTGTTTTGAAGGCCCATGTGAAAATTTTTCTTATTTCTGCTCAAGAAATGATATGCATTTTCTCCTATGATTACAAAATGCTATAACTTATTTTACAAATATTACCATGGCTGAAAGGAACTTGGAAACAAACATGAAGTCTGAATTCTTTTTTTTTTTTTTTTTGCATTTACCATATTGGCCATTTGTTGTATTATTCAGTTATGATTTTCTGACTCTATATTTATTATCATTTTCATTAAGAGTTTTGTGTATGTGGCTGAAATTCTCACTATAGAAAAGTAACTATAAATAAATTCTAAAATGAAAATAATTTGGGGAGCTATGTAACTTTTTAAAACCCCACAAAATATGATTACCCAAAGGGCATAGGACTATATATAGAATGAAGCCACTAATCTTGTATATATTAACTCCAGGACACCAAAATTACTGCTCTGTCTTTGCCACCACGTGTGTTTTTATGCTGATGTGATTTATCATCTACTGGAAGTCTACAACATAAATATATCTGCTTTAGAGCATCATAAAGTAACACATTTTCCACATCTGTACACCTAGAAAAACCCAGATTTAGTGAGATTCAATTTTTACCTTTAAGATAATTTATGTAAAACAGTTTCAGAAAAATCCTGTGAGGCAGAACCCCAGTTCAAATAGGCTAAGTAAACTTGCCATTAACAGAAGGGGTCAAAATCCAAACATACAACAAACAAAATTGAAACAAACATGTATGAAATCAAAACATCCTTTCTACTGAAACACTTTATTGTGACTTATACTGTCCAACTATACAGATAATAATATGTAAAGAGGAAAATAGATGCATTTTTTTGTTAATATCTACTCAATGCCTGATGGCTATAAAAGTATGAAAAGCTTCCCTATGGCAATTCTAGCACAAACCATTAATTGCATCATATCACTGACAAGTTTTGTCATGTAATATGACATTTTATTCTTGTGTGTTTTAAGGAATAGTTTAGATATTTCTAAAGCCATATTTTTAAAAAGCCATGTTTTGGCAAATTATTAAAATTGTACATGCCTATTTTTTATGTAAAAATGTGATGTCTGCAATAGCAAGACTGGGACACCTGAGGAGGAGGGTAACTGAACTGATTATGCTGGCAGAACTCAAGGTGAAAAATGAATGACGGTAGAACACACACAATATTAGTATTGAATGATCAAAGCAAATTAGCCATGTAAGAGATAGAGTCAATGCATCTCTCCTCTGAAGCTTGAATGTTAAAGGATGCTAGCTTTTCGTCTTCTCTAATTTGCACATCTGATGTGAGTAAATCAGTACATTGTCATTTATGCTGAGATAACAAGTACAGCCACTGACAGATTATCTCATCATAAGAAAATGCTGGTAGCTAAAAGCAAGGGATTTCTCCTTTCCATGTTCACTTGATATCCTCCATCCTTTCACTGACAGTAATAGCAGTTTCACAGGTCATGGGTAGTGCAAAAAAGCTTCACTTAAAGTACTTACTGTCATTGTTTGAGCCAAGATGCTGAGGAGAGTGCTACCTGCTATTACAGTCAAAACTCTGTTAACAAGATGGATTTTTGCCAAGAGTGAGGCTGAAGTGAGAGCTACACCTCAGGTAATGAGTTGCCCACCCAATTATAATTACCAATGGAGTTGTAAAAAAAAAACCAAAAAAAAAAAATCAAGAAAAATGTCTGACATAGGCACTGTTCTCCAATTTGGTGCTTGAGTTTTGGCACCAGAATGTCCTAATGTTTGTTTGTTTAATCTAACAAGTCAGAGTCTCTGGAAATGGCATCCAGAATTCTGCATTTTTAACAAGGAGATCAAATATATGAATATTGAAGTTGACCACTATTTCCTCTAGTTATGTATCAATATGCCTACTCCAGCTTGATGGGGAAAAATGACTTTTCCCTTATTCTTTATCATCAAGTAAATTTGTCACAATGATAAGGATTGTGTATAATGAATGCTCCATTTTCATTTTAGGCAGTCAAAAACTCAAAAAATTCTGAAGTCCAGATCTCAAACAATAAGCTAATTCTCTTTTATTTTCATATCTAAAATACAAGAATTAAAGTAGTTCAAATCAAAGTGATAATTATTGAATGATGTTTTAAATTATCATGAACATTTTAGAAAACGTAATGACTAAGCCTCTACATTAGTCAAACTGGGGCTAACATTTTGACAAATTAGCCTTGCCTCTCTTTATATCAAAAAGGGTTTTGGTTATTTTGTGACTGGTTTATCAGAATGCTGACAGGAAATTTCTGCCAACTGATTAACAGTTATGAATAAACCATATCCTTTAATTGTGGTTTCCTGGATGGCTAATCTTGTCGCTTCTTATTTGTAAAGCTCATGTAAAAGCAAAAAGAGCATATACTAAACAACCTAATTTTCTTATGAGATTCTGAGTAAATGTATATGTCCAAAACTAAGACAGCTATAGGTAGAATAGGTATAATTAAAGATCTGTAAATAACTAAGGGGGAAACACTAAACAAAGAAACAATTTTTTAAAGCTGATGAAGTCTTAGTTTCTTGCAACCATTTTAATAGTGAGATCATTTTATTATAAAATTGCTTCAACGCCTACATCCCTTGAATGAGATGTGATTCAACAATGCTACACAAAGATTTCAATATTGTTTTCTCACCTGAGAGCTATATATTATGGGTTGGAGAAGGAAATGGCAGCCCACTCCAGTATTCTTGCCTGGAAAATCCCATGGACAGAAAAGCCTCATAAGCTACAGTCCATGGAGTAGCAAAAAGTTGGACATGACTGAGAGACTTCACTTTCACTTTCATCTTTTAGAAGTACAATACAAAATTAAATGAACAGATCCTGGTAGCATTTCTAGTCTACCACTACCTAGTGATTGATTTAAGCCTCATGAAATAGCTTTTAAACAGTGTACTAGTAGCAGAAGTCAAAAGACATTAGTATTGATAAAACAATATCAGCTTCAGAAATTATATATTTACAAACATTCCTTCTATCCTAAGCAACCACAATGGAAAGTAACATGATGAATAAAATTTAGAAATTGGTTTTTCATGTGATTTTTTCATGATTTTTCATGTTTATTAAGTTTTCATGGATATTTATTATTTCATGTATATTTTAATATTATCTAATAATGTGGAGTTTTACATAGACACTCAATGAATTGAAGAAAGAAACAATTGTTTGATATCTACATACATCATTTATATGAATTAATGAGAGTATACCTTTGGCAGAATGATTTTAGGTCTGTTTTAGTTTTATATTTGCATAGTACTTATGAACAATAATACATGTTTTCATCATGACCCTTCTATGAGGTATACATAGTTTTTGTTCTATTTTTGATGTCAGCAAAACTATGGCCTACAAAATTAAGGAGCTTGCCCAGGATCACAAAGATAGTAAGTCCGTATGTAACAAGATTCAGACTCAGTCTAAAGTCCATGTTCTTAATGGCTACATGAACCATATGGTTGACTCTGACTATTACCTGTATTAAAGAAGTAAGAATGCAATCATATTTGTAAAACACTTTCTTGTTATGCTTTTTAGTCTATATCTATTTTTTAATCCGGAAAAATTATAGATCTTTTGGGACACCTTCCTACCTACTACATGATGTTAAGACATTTGCATAAACCATCAGAAAAAATTCTCCACTTTTTTTAAAGTTTCTAGAAAATAAAAGTTTTTATTTAATAATTTATATTTTGTTTTTTCTATAGAATATCCTCATTGGTAAGTACAGATAGTAATAGCTATATTTACAGTACTCATGATTTATAGAAATCACAGTAGAATTTATAGCACTGTAGAGCTAGATAAGATACTGGGATGATTTTTCTGAATAACTTAATTTTGAAGACAAAGATCAGAGAAAATAAATGTTTTGTATCTGTTTATTTTCTAGGCAATGGACTTTAGTTAATTCCTATCTGCTGAAAGAATTGGCAACCCACTCCAGTGTTCTTGCCTGGAGAATCCCAGGGACAGCGGAGCCTGGTGGGCTTCCGTCTATGGGGTCGCACAGAGTCGGACACGACTGAAGCGACGCAGCAGCAGCAGCTGAAGACCCTTGCCTCCTTACTTGTGGCACCTAAATTCCCTATTGAGGAATTAATCCTCCCCATTTTGGTCATCTTGGAGGTGGTGAGCAATTGACATTGTGGCTGTCAAAGGTGCCTCATCTTCCCTTATGTTGGCTAACTACACCTGGGCCCCAGGTATACCACAATCCTGGTCTCCCTTCAAAGGCATTGAATCTTGAGCCTCTGAGGCAAGAGTGGAAGGATATTCAGAGGTGATTTATCCAAGTGGGACATGGGGGCAGTGACTGATTGTGTCTTTTGTCTTTAGCTCTCCCAGATTTGAAATAATTTTTGTTTTTCTTGCTTTCTAGACCTTTAGAACAGATGAAGTTTAGTTTCAGCCTATTCTTTTCAGTCCCTCAAGCCTTACCCTGATCCTTTCAATAAATCAAATTTCATTTAATTAGCTAGAGTTGCTACTTTCTGTTACTTAGAGCTGTGAATCCTAACACATGTATCTTTTCTATTCCTTTGTTCCAGGTCACCCAAATAGTTAATGGTCCCCAAAAGACAAGAGAACCCGCCTTACTTGAATTCTCATATTCTTTTCAATAAGAAATTCTACTTCTCCAAGTACTCATGGTATGTTCCCCATCCTTCACATTCAAATCTTACTGTCTGAATTCTTGATATACAAAATCCCAGAATCAAATAGAGTTAATAATATTCCTTTCTATCCAAATTGTTTATCTAAGTGGTTATCTTTTAAAATAAAAAGATACATTGATTTGGATAGGAAGGGATACATTATGGACAATAAACCTATTCTGTAACATTAATCAGATTGGGTAGCAAATGGACAGTTACCAAATACATTTTCTGTATAAAGAACAAAATCTTATGTTAAGACTCAGACTGAAATTATAGAATTAAAGACTGAAAAAATGGAGTAGAAAGATAGGGCAATATCCTTTCAAATAGTTTTCATTTCTTTAAAATGTAACCAATATTCTCTAGTAAACATTAAATTCAGCTGCCCTGTCCTAAACTCTCCTGGGAAGTTTTCTGACTCATTATGGAAAACCACCTAAAATATCTATAACCTCTGATAAGACTCGACTGAACTATAATTATAAACTGTGCTTTAGAAATCGTCTTCAGGGAAGAGAAACATTAAAATCTTATTTCCTACAGATGAAAAAAAAGTAATACAACCTAAGTGTTAGTCACTCAATTGTGTCCGACCCTTTGTGACCCCATGGACTGCAGCCTGCTAGATTCCTGTCCATGGAATTCTCCAGACAGGAATACTGGGGTGGATAGCCATTCCCTTCTCCAGGGGATCTTCCCAGCCCAGGGGATCAAACCCGAGTCTTCTGCAGTGAAGGCAGATTCTTTATTATATGAGTCACCAGGGAAATTCAATGTCACCTAAAGAAGATACCTATCATATTAACTATCAGAGATTAGTTGACCTGAAAGAGATCACAGTGACCATCTAACTCAAAATTCATATATTTATAAATGTAGTAACAGAGGGTCAGGATGATAAAGTGACTTGCATAAGATGATAGAGGATTTTTGTGACCTTTTCAGACACCCATACTAATGTTTGTCCTATCACACTCTACCTATGTTTGACAAACGAATAAACTTTGATTTTGGTCTTGGTCATTATAGGTACTTCTCAAATTACACTTATTAAATTTCACACTATGTAATTCACGATCTTATTTTATTAAGTTCTCTATCATTAAATCATCATGTTTCCAGATGCTTAGAGCTTTAGAATGTTCTATTTCACTGGATAACAAAGTCAAGTTACAAAGAAATAGTGTGGGCATATAGAATCAGGGAGCAAAGAAGCCTGATGCAAGAAACAATGCAGAAGCAAAATAGAAAAGTGCTCCAAGCAAAAGCCAACTCATGACTCTTAAGTCTAAAAGAGAATAATATGGGTTTCGATTTGACAGCAAGAGGAAATACTAAATGGGAAACATTAAAAAGTAAATGATTCATAGCACTTCACTTGAATCTTTTTACATAAAAGATGTCATCTGTGTTCAGAAAATTGCAGAAGGCCACAAAATACAGAGAAGGACAGGAAGTCACTCTGAAATAGGGAAGAATAGAATGCCTACATGAACTTTTTATACCTACAGAAACTATATTTTAATAATTTAAATCATTTTCCAAGACCCTATCAAGTTAACACAAATTATTTTTGATATTCAGAGAAGAAATACAGATAGGAAATGTGGAAAAACTGAAGGAAGAAAAAAAGTTTGAAGAAATGGAAACTAATTCCCCTCTTCTATCATCAAAATCTTTCAAATAGTTTTCTGGTTGTTCTAAATACTCAGGGCATTGAAGACATACTTTCTGCTGAATTTCAGAAAATATATAGATTGTAAAGCCATACATTTATTACACCAATGTGAGATTTCATCAGAATTTCCTTATTCTTCTTCATGTATACAAAGCTGATAATCTTTAGCTTTTTTAATGCTATGTTTCTCTGTATGAAGAGATGAACTCGGCATAATCATTACAGTATTTACTTTCTAACTAGTATCATTATATTATAACTGCTCATCAATTATAAAAATTAAATAGATTATTCTTAGCTAGATGGACATTAAACATTAATAGTTTGTAAAATAGTTATTCCTTGGCTTCCTGGAGATTTTTGATACCGATATCTATCAGAATTTCCACTGTTTGGTTCTGTTGAAAATTGAAACTACAACTTGCCGGAGCACCATTCAGCATGATTCTGGGCTCTTAAACTGGATATTTTGCTTCCAGTGCCAAGAAGAACTTCTTAGTGGCAAAATTAGGCAACACCTCACAATGACAGCATCCTCTCAAATACATTGTTTCACCTGGTCCTTAAAGAGAAGGAGGTAGGAAGATTTAATTTTGAGAAGTGGTATAACCAGTGCATTGTCAAATGTCAGATGTCGAGTGGGCAATACAGTAGAGGATTCTTTCCGAGTGAGTGTACTCTTTGGAGTAATCTTTAGAACTTCCACATCTTTGTCAAAATACACTTAAGAGATGCCTTTTAAAAAAATCTACTAGTTCCAGTGACTATAAAGATAAAGTTTAGTTTCTTAGATTAACTAGACATGGTTCAGAAGATATAAGACAGGTACACTTTGATGAAAAAGAAACTTGAAAATTAAATCTACTAATTGGAAAAGATAGATAAGGGAAAAAAATATCTGAGCAGTCATAGAGCAGCATGGATTCAACAAATTGTAATAGCAAAATGATTGGCACTGAAAAAGGGGTTGAGCAAAGACCAATGTTAAAAGTTTCCAATGTTCCGTTCACATTCCTGAGACTATGTTCCTGTGGTAGCAACCTTAATAGCTGGTCCTCTCCACTTTCTCCAAATGAGTAATCAATAGATACTGGAAGCTTCAAAGTTCAGGCAGGTTTTGAGGGAGTGTTATCTACCCAGATATTATTCTATGTAATTTAAAAATGTCAAGTTCAGTTCAGTTCAGTCGCTCAGTCATGTCCGACTCTTTGCGACCCTATGAATTGCAGTACGCCAGGCCTCTCTGTCCATTACCAACTCCCGAAGTCTACCCAAACCCATGTCCATCGAGTCGGTGATGCCATCCAACCATCTCATCCTCTGTCGTTCCCTTCTCCTTCCGCCCCCAATCCTACCCAGCATTAGGGTCTTTTCCAAAGAGTCAATCCTTCGCATGAGGTGGCCAAAGTATTGGAGTTTCAGCTTCAACATCAGACCTTCCAATGAACACCCAGGATTGATCTCTTTTAGGATGGATTGATTGGATCTCCTTGCAATCCAAGGGACTCTCAAGAGTCTTCTCCAACACCACAGCTCGAAAGCATCAATTCTTCAGCGCTCAGCTTTCTTCACCGTCCAACTCTCACATCCATACATGACCCCTGGAAAAACCATAGCCTTGACTAGACGTACCTTTGTTGGCAAAGTAATGTCTCTGCTTTTAAATATGCTATCTAGATTGGCCATAACCTTCCTTCCAAGGAGAAAGCGTCTTTTAAAAAATGTCAAAGTACTCCAGAAAAAACATTCTTCAATAACATTTCAGTGGTGAATATTGTTGATTGCCCATCTGCCTATACTCCTCCATCCTTGCAGACAGAACCCTGATTTTGTTTAAGTATTAGATGACCATGTGTTTGAGAGGAAGATGAGTCTAAACAATCATTCATCATGGTCCCATTGCTTCTGCTGCTGTTCAGTTGCTAAGTCGTGTCGGACTCTGCAACCCCATGGACTATAGCCAGCTAGGCTGCTTTGTCCATGGGATTTCCCAGGCACAAATATTGGAATAGGTTACCCTTTTCTTCTCCAGAGGATCTTCTTGACCCAGGGATCGAACCCGGGTCTCCTCTTGTCAGGCGTCTCTTGCTTGGCAGGTAGATTCTTTACCGCTGAGCCACCCAGTGAGCTCATTACTTTTGCCATTATACTTGATTGGCTTAGACAGAGCAAGTGTTTCAATTCCAGCCAGTGAGATATGACAAGAAATCTGGTTGATATCACCTACTAAAGTTCCTTAGCTCTTATAAAGGGAAATAATACAAGGACCATCAGTTTTTCTGGTTGTCTGGAACTGACAGTCTTCCTGGGGACATGAGTGTAGCCAGTCTAAAAAGACAACTCAGTACGATGAGAATGGCAGTGCAAAAAGATTGAAAGAAGCTGTATTCTCAATATTCATCTTCTGATTCAACCTAGTAGTTGCTCTATATTTGGATTTATGAAATAAGAAATCTCTCCTTTTAAAAAAGAGTTGTATTGGGTTTTTGTTTCTTTGTAGCTGAGTACAACTTAATTTCATGTAGTAATCAATTTACAGTACTGATATAGAATTTCAACTCCACATCTTCTTTAGATTGGAATAATTGTGGTGGATGGAAGATAACTAAATTCATGAGAATAAAATATGAATCAGCAGTAAGTATAATCTACAGCAGCTTTATGAAGCAGAACCCAAAACAATATGTAAATCTATCGCCTGTTAAGAACAATGACTCTGTCAAAATGAGTTCACCTATGAAGGAGACAAAAAACATTAAATACACCGACAAAACTAATATTAAGGAGACATATTTCCAACTCAAAAAGCAAGGCATACTACACCCTGGTTAAAGAGAGTGCACATTCATGATGCAAATAGAAAACCCCATGGGAGAAAAAAAACTTTAAGTCAAGATGATTATGAGAGAATTTAAAGGAATTTCTGGTCTACTAAGTGACTGTCTTAGTGACTGTCCAGTCACTTCACTGGAGAGAAGTCACTTCATGACTTCGTGAGGAGATACCCCAGTCACTTTGTGAGGAGATACCCCATGTCCAAGGGCAAAGGAGAAGCCCCAGCAAGACGGTAGGAGAGGCCAATCTGCATTCAGAATCAAACCCCATTCCCTCCAGAGATGCTCAGAGGGTTCAAACAAAGCTTGGGCGCGCCAGGACCCAGGGACCCCGCAGAGACTGAGACAGAACCATTTGAGCATGTCCTATGAAGGTACGGAACAGTAGTGGAGAGCGACAGGGGCAGGGGCTCTGGGTGCAGCAGACTTGGGTATGGCATAAACCTTCTTGGAGGACATCACCATTAATCCCACCACAGAGCTTCCAGAACTTACACAGGACTGGAAAATAAACACTTGGAGGGCATAAACAGAAAGTTGTGTGCACCAGGACGCAGGAGAAAGGAGCAGTGACCCCACTAGAGACTGACCCAGACTTGCCTGGGAGTGTCCAGGAGACTCCAGTGGAGGTGTAGGTCAGTGGTGGCCTGCTGCAGGGTTGAAGGCACCGAGTGTAGCAGTACATGCATGGCATCTTTTGAAGGAGGTCACCATTACCTTCATTACCTCACCATAGTTTGGCCCCAGGGAACTAGCAGGGAGGGAACACAGCTCCACCCATCAACAGAAAATTGTATTAAAGATTTACTGAGCATGGCCCTGCCCATCAGAACAAGACCCAGTTTCCCCCTCAGGCAGTCTCTCCCATCAGGAAACTTCCATAAGCTGCTTATCCTTCTCTATCAGAGGGCAGACAGACTGAAAACCACAATCACAGAAAACTAACCAATCTGATCACATGGACCACAGCCTTGTCTAACTCATTGAAACTATGAGCCATGCCCTGTAGGGCCACCCAAGATGGATGGGTAACAATGAAGAGTGCAGACAAAATGTGGTCCACTGGAGAAGGGAATGGCAAACCACTTCAGTATTCTTGCCTTGAGAACCCCATGGAAAGTATGAAATGGCAAAAAGATAGGACAATGAAAGATGAACTCCTGAGGCCAGTAAGTGCCCAATATGCTACTGGAGATTAGTGGAGAAATAACTCCAGAAAGAATGAAGAGATGGAGCCAAAGCAAAACAAAAACAAAAACCACCCAGTTCTGGATGTGACTGCTAATAGAAGCAACGTCCAATGCTGTAAAGAGCAATATTGCATAGGAACCTGGAATGTTAGGTCCATGAATCAAGGCAAGTTGAAAATGGTCAAACAGGAGATGGCAAGAGTGAATGTCCACATTTTAGGAATCAGCGAACTAAAATGGACTGGATTGGGTGAATTTAATGCAGATGACCATTATATCTACTACTGTGGGCAAGAATCCATTAGAAGAAATGGAGTAACCGTCATAGTCAACAAAAGAGTCTGAAATGCAGTACTTGGATGCAATCTCAAAAACAACAGATTGATCTCTGTTCGTTTCCAAGGCAAACCATTCAATATCACGGTAATTCAAGTCTAGGCCCCAACCAGTAATGCTGAAGAAGCTGAAGTTGAACAGGTCTATGAAGACCTATAAGACCTTTTAGAACTAACACCCAAAAAAGATGTCCTTTTCATTACAGGGGACTGGAATGCAAAAGTATAAAGTCAAGAAACACCTGGAGTAACAGACAATTTTGACCTCAGTGTACAGAATGAAGCAGGGCAAAGGCTAATAGAGTTCTGCCAAGAGAACGCACTGATCATAGCAAACGCTCTCTTCCAACAACACAAAAGAAGACCCTACACATGGATATCACCAGATGGTCAATACCAAAATTAGATTGATTATATTCTTTGCAGCCAAAGATGGAGAAGCTCTTTACAGTCAGCAAAAACAAGACTGGGAGCTGACTGTGGCTCAGTGCATGACTCCTTATTGTCAAATGCAGACTTAAATTGAAGAAAATGGGGAAAACCACTAGACCATTCAGGTATGACCTGAATCATATCCTTTACGACTATATAGTGGAAGTGACAAATAGATTCAAGGGATTATATCTGATAGACTGAGTGCCTGATGAACTGTGGATGGAAGTTCACGATATTGTACAGGAGACAGTGATCATGACCATCCCCAAGAAAAAGAAATGCAAAAAGGCCAAATGGCTGTCTGAGGAGGCCTTACAAACAGCAGTGAAAAGAAGAGAAGTGAAAAGCAAAGGAGAAAAGGAAAGATATATTCATTTGAATGCAGAGTGCCAAAGAATAGCAAGGAGAGGTAAGAAAGCCTTCTTCAGTGATGAGTTCAGAGAAATAGAGGAAAACAATAGAATGGGAAAGCCCAGAGATCTCTTCAAGAAAATTAGAGATACCAAGGGAATATTTTATGCAAAGATGGGCACAATAAACGACAGAAATGTTATGAACCTCACAGAAACAGAAGATATTAAGAAGAGGTGGCAAGATTACAAAGAAGAACTGTACAAAAAAATCTTCATGACCCAGATAATCATGATGGTGTCTTCACTCACCTAGAGCCAGACATCCTGTAATGTGAAGACAACTGGGCCTTAGGAAGCATCACTACGAATAAAGCTGGTGGAGGTGATGGAATTCCAGTTGAGCTATTTCAAATCCTAAAAGATGATGCTGTGAGAGTGTTACACTCATATGCCAGCAAATTTAGAAAACTCATCAGTGGCCACAGGACTGGAAAAGGTCAGTTTTCATTCCAATCCCAAACAAAGGCAATGCCAAAGAATGCTCAAACTACCACACAATTGCACTCATCTCACACGCTAGTAAAGTAATGCTCGAAATTCTCCAAGTCAGGCTTCAACAGTATGTGAACTGTCCAGATGCTCAATCTGGATCTACAAAAGGCAAAGGAACCAGAGATCAAATTGCCAACATCTGTTGGATCATTGAAGAAGCTGAAGAGTTCCAGAAAAACATCTATCTCTGCTTTATTGACTATGCCAAAGACTTTGACTGTGTGGATCACAACAAATTGTAGAAAATTCTTAAAGAAATGGGGATACCAGACCACAAGACCCTCCTCCTGAGAAATCTGTATGCAGGTCCGGAAGCAACGGTTAGAACTGGACATGGAAAACAGACTGGTTCCAAATCGGGAAAGGAGTACGTGAAGGCTGTAATTTGTCACTCTGCTTATTTAACTTATAGGCAGTGTACATCATGAGAAATGCTGGACTGGATGAAACACAAGCTGCAATCCAGATTGCTGGGAGAAGTATCAATAACCTCAGATAAGCAGAAGACACCACCCTTATGGCAGAAAGTGAAAAACTAAAGAACCTCTTGATGAGAGTTAAAGAGGAGAGTGAAAAAGTTGTCTTAAAGCTCAATCTTCAGAAAGCTAACATCATGGCATCCTGTCCCATCACTTCATGGCAAATAGATGGGGAACAATGGAAACAGTGACATACTATATTTTGGGGGGGCTCCAAAATCACTGCAGATGGTGACTGCAGCCATGACATTAAAAGATGCTTACTCCTTGAAAGAAAAGTTATGACCAACCTAGATAGCATATTAAAAAGCAGAGCTATTACTTTGCCAAAAAAAGGTCCATCTAGTCAAAGCTATGGTTTTTCCAGTGGTCACATATGTATGTGAGAGTTGGTCTATAAAGAAAGCTGAGCACCAAAGAATTTATGCTTCTGAACTGTGGTGTTTGAGAAAACTCTTGAGAGTCCCTTGGACTGCAAGGAGATCTGAACAGTCCATCCTAAAGGAAATCAGTCCTGAATATTCATTGGAAGGATTGATGCTAAAGCAGAAACTCCAATACTTTGGCCACCTGATGTGAAGAACTGACTCATTTGAAAAGACCCTGATGCTGAGAAAAATTGAAAGCATCAGGAGAAGGGGACGACAGAGGAAGAGATGGTTGGATGGCATCATTGACTCAATGGACATGAGTTTGAGTAAACTCCAGGAGTTGTTGATGGACAGGGAAGCCTGGTGTGCTGCGGTTCATGGGGTCACAAAGAGTTGGGCATGACTTGGCAACTGAACTGAACTTAACTGAAGTGACTGTCCTCCGTGGAAGAGCTCTCGTGGGTGCATCCAAAACTGGGTTACTTGATTTCTAGATCCCAATCTAGCAAGCAATGTAAGATTGAAGCATTATACCTCCTTGTTGTTTAGTCGCTAAGTCATGTACGACTCTTTTTGACCCCATTGACTTTAGCTCGCCAGACTTCTCTGCCCATGGGATTTCCCAGACAAGAATACTAGAGTGGGCTGTCACCTCCCTTTCCATGTACCTCCTTAGCCTCCTGAAAGATAAACCTGAATGAATCATTAACCCTGCTGTTTGTACACCAACATGAATCTTGAATTTATCCCTATTCCCTGTTCTCACTCCCACAGTCCAGACCATTAATATATCTGACCTAGATTATTTTAAAGATTTCTAACAGGTCTTGCTAATGCAAATCTCCACACTCTTTCTTAACATGATCTTTTTAAAACACAGAATTTGTAAAGTTAACCCCAGGTTCAAAAATGTTAACTGACTCTCCAATAGGGTTAAAAATTAATATTTAAATTCTACTTCAAATACTTGAAGTATCAAGATTTTCAATTTCATTTCCTACTATTGCCAGGGACATAGCAATATTCACATTTTCTAATGAAATAACACGTTTTTCCTTTTATTCTTAAAATCAAGTATATTCATATTTGTACGGAGAAGGCAATGGCACCCCACTCCAGTACTCTTGCCTGGAAAATCCCATGGATGGAGGAGCCTGGTAGGCTGCAGTCCATGGGGTCACTAAGAGTCGGACACGACTGAGCGACTTCACTTTCACTTTTCCCTTTCATGCACTGGAGAAGGAAATGGCAGCAGCAGCAGCATATTTGTACTCTTGTAATTTAAGGATTATTTCCTATTCAAGTTTTCTCTGTCTAGAACTTCAAGTCTTCTTCAGGCCTTGCTCAAATGCCACATCCTCCGTAATATCCGCAAGTCAGAAAGCTTCTCTTCCTTTTTCTTGTGCTTGTTGCTATGTGTCTACACACTGTGGTACAACTCTTTTCAGAGTATCTCTTGCAATGTTTTTAGTTATGATTGTGACTGTCCACTCTTCGAGGTCATGAATCACACATCTTTAAATTTGTACCTGTCATCTGGGATTGGTCTTAGAGGAAGAGATGAGTTTACTAGACATATGGACCAAGTGGTCTCTGTGTCATACAATGGAAGCTCCTCCCTGTTCAGACCAGAAAGGCCAGAGAACAATGAAAGGGCACCTGAGTTAAGTGCAGTCATATTCAGTTCAGTTCAGTCACTCAGTCATGTCTGATTCTTTGGAACCATGGACTGCAGCACACCAGGCTTCCCTGTCCATCACCAACTCCCGGAGCTTGCTCAAACTCATGTCCGTCAAGTCAGTGATGCCATCTAATCATCTCATCCTCTGTTGACCCCTTCTCCTCCTGCCTTCAATCTTTCCCAGCATCATTTCCCAGTGCGGGTATAAGGAACCAACTTATGGGCTTCTGACTGAAACTTTTTCTATCCTTTTACATGAAAGATTCTTCAAAGAATCATGTGACAGAATGCAACACACTGTGTTTTAAACAGAAGCAAGTAGGATAGATACTCTTGTGTGAGAGCCTGTCCCTCTCCATATGGTTTAATTAGAGCCCATTCTTCTTTCATGATCTTTTAAAAGAATCAGCTCTTCTATTTCCCATAATAAAAATCCTCACTATAATATTATTAGAAAAACAAAACAGACAACAAATACCCTTCTTCCTTCCTTAGCCTAAGTGATTCTTTTCAATCTGGCTGCTGCTGTAGCAACTTCATTACCTCCACCTCTTATATCACACTTTATTCATCAGGCTTCAAAATTCAGTCTTTTTGCAGTTCCTCATTAAATTCATGCAAGCCTCAGGGGTTTAGTTCTTATAATTTCCTCTGTCTAGATTCTTCTTACACCAGCCATTTGTATAGCTGTCTCATTTTCTCACTCATGCCTCTGCTTAAATGTGTCCTTGATGTGGTTTTACCAAGTCATCAGGGCTAATATAGCACACAGGATTTTATTTTACTAAAATCATTCTAATTATTAATTTGTTTTTATGCTTGTTGTGAATTTTCCTGGTTAAAAGTAAACTTCTTGAGGGCAGTGTTGACTTTGTCTTTTTGTTTACTGCTATATCCCTAGAACAGAGCATAGACCACAGTTGGAGTTCAATACATATTTGCCAAAAAATGAAAGAATGAATTAATAGATGATACCTTCAGAAAGATTTTTGGAAAATGGTTAGAAGACATGGACTTCAACATTCTAGTATAAGTGCAGGGCAGAATATGTACATGACAGTTGTGATGTGTTGGCCTTTCCAAGCAATCTCCTGAATTAGGAAAAGGCTAATTGAGGGCAGCTTAGATACAAAAGGGTATATATGGTGAGTAGGTTTTTCCTTCTGGTTTTAGATAGAAACAAGTACACTCTTTAGAAATATCATTTGTTTATTCTGACATCTTATTACAAACTATCTGAGGGTAAGGCCATTAAAATGCTCTTATAAACCTAGTTTTTGTTTCTTATCTGCGACAATTAAAGATAAATTATAGCTTGCTTTGTCTTAAAAGACTTTCTTTAGTCTTTAACTTGAAAATAATGTAAGTAGAACAAAAACAAGAAATAAAAATGCTAGAATTTTCACATAGAATGGCAATCACATTTAACATGAAATAATAATCCTTTATTCTTAGAAATAAAGCTCATATTTTATAATCATGAGTTTTACTTATTGTTAAGCTGCTGGTGGGGGGTTCCATATTTTTTTGGTTCTTCCAGCTGTTCTCACAAATCTTCAACTAATGAGTTTCCAAACAAACCTGATTTGAGCAGTAACTAGCTTTTTAAATTATGTTTTTATGGGAAGGAAGATTTCTGGCAGGAAGTTATGCAAGTGAAGAGACAAAGATTTGGCTCTCCAACCCCTCCAGTTCTTAAAACAGCTACATGGAGCTCATTAAGACATGCTGAATTATAACAGGCAAAGCAGATCCTGGCTTCACTGGAAAACATAATAGGCCCACATCAAAGCTCAAAGGTTAAAAAAGTAAAATAAAGCCATAGTTTTCATACTATTACATTCAACACTATTCCCCTTTCCCTATTTAAATATTGTTGACTCAGATGACACCAGAACATAACCGGGTTTCTGAATTACTTGAATAGTTACAGGTATCATTACTATGTTTTGTTTAAAGCCAGATTTACCTGTATTTTTTTTTCACATAAAGCAACTAGACTTTATGTTTATTTTTTCGGTTATGAAAATTTTCAAACATAAAGGTTGAGACTAGTGTAATGAACCTCCAAAATCAATATACTCTTAAAAAATCTATATATTTAAAATCTGAGTTTTTTTTTTCCTTAGAAAAAGGAAGAAAACCATCATTTTAGGTGAGTCAAATCACAGCACAATTTAGAGTTGTATCTTATGGCAGCAGTTAAGAGGTGACTTGAGGTCACAGTGCCGAGACTGAGTAAATATATAAACTCAAAGGAACAAAAGTGAAATGCTAAAGAATTAAATATTTAATTGTCTGGCCACTGAAACCAAGTAATTTACTGATATATTTTTCAAGAATCATTTGGATCTACCAGGTACCTATTTCAACATCATGTTGCTTGCTGCTGCTGCTGCTGCTAAGTCGCTTCAGTCGTGTTCGACTCTGTGCGACCCCATAGATGGCAGCCCACCAGGCTCCGCCGTCCCTGGGATTCTCCAGGCAAGAATACTGGAGTGGGTTGCCATTTCCTTCTCCAGTGCATGAAAAGGAAAAGCAAAAGTGAAGTTGCTCAGTCGTGTCCGACTCTTAGCGACCCCATGGACTGTAGCCTACCAGGCTTCTCCGTCCATGGGATTTTCCAGGCAAGAGTACTGGAGTGGGGTGCCATTGCCTTCTCCGTCATGTTGCTTAAGGACAAAGAATAAAGATCTGTGGTCATACAAGCATTTATGGTTGAGGGCTGGAGGTGCTGAAATGATCACTTAGAGAAGACATTGGTGATTCCATCAGTGACACTTGTCTATCACAACTCATGTATATAGCACAAGATGCAATTCACTTGGAAAAGCTAGAGAAATAAATCACATGAAATTAAACAAGCAAACTTTAGAGGTTTCTAATATCCCTGAGGTAGATAAGGATAAGGGGCAAAATAAAGAAAAGGTACTGAGTTACCAAACTTTTATTTCCTTCACTCTGAAAAATAAAGATAGAATTTGATTGAATTTATTTCATTACAGCCAGAATGTATTGGAAGGAATAAAAAACTATTGATGAAAATAACTAAAGAAGTTTTTCAATGCAGTAAAACTCAAATATCAAGTAGACACTTGACATAGATTTATGGCTTAGAAAATAAAGTAGGAAATCCATAGAAAGTCTCCGCCCTTCCTAAATTTATAGTGTGTAATGCGTTCTAATTTTCCTAGAGCTGTCAGTGGGACAATTTTTGAGAACAGAGCTGCTTCTTTTCCTAATGATTTATACTAACTTACTAACAGGTAAGGTGACAGTGAAGTCTTAAATGAGAGCTACTTATTTATGTTTGCTAGACTCAGGAGAATTGGGGCAGCAGGGCTGTCTACTTATGCATCTGAATGTGGAGTGAGTTGATTAGATTGGGGAAATCTGGCAAGAATTTGTGAAAACTAAAGAAGAAGTAGAAATCAAGAAATACTGAAATGCTTTAAAAATGTTATTACCGTGGGAGTTCCCCGATGGCCCAGTGGTTGGGATTCCTGGCTTTCACTGTCATGACCTGAGAACTGAGATCCTACCAACCATGTAGCATGACCAAAAACTTAATAAACAGCTAAATAGGTAAAAATATTATTGTGGTAAAGATGAAATTAACGACAAAGAGATTTTGAAGAGGCACACATACATGGTCTTCTGAAAATAATGCCGTTCAATTCCAAAACGTCTTAGGGTGCCCATGGCATCAGGAAAAGAAAGAGTTCAAAGTATGTCACTATTTAGTTTCTGTCAACATTTCTGGAGGCCTGGACAAGGGTAACTGCTCAAAGTGTTCTCAGTCGACACTGTATTAGAAGCAATCTCTTCCTAAATGAAACAAACTTTTCAAACTTGACAGAATGAACCATGTCCTGTTAAATCTCTATTTATAGTGATATCAATATGTATTTACAAACAGATTCAATGGAAAGCAATTCATAGACCTTGGCAAATTTAAACAATTATCCTCTGTTATGTGATTCCCACCAATTTAAGTACTAACAACCTGACACAATTTGTTGCCAGTAATCTGTTTTACTTTTTATATCTGGTCCCAGGGATTGCTGTTTGCTGCTGCTGCTGCTGCTAAGTCGCTTCAGTCGTGTCCGACTCTGTGCGACCCCATAGACGGCAGCCCACCAGGCTCCGCCGTCCCTGGGATTCTCCAGGCAAGAATACTGGAGTGGGTTGCCATTTCTTTCTCCAGTGCATGAAAGGGAAAAGTGAAAGTGAAGTCGCTCAGTTGTGTCCGACTCTTAGCGACCCCATGGACTGTAGCCTACCAGGCTTCTCCGTCCATGGGATTTTCCAAGCAAGAGTACTGGAGTGGGGTGCCATTGCCTTCTCCGGATTGCTGTTTAGTACATGTCTATTCATGAACAGAAGAGAAAAGAATGAGTGTGTAAATGAATAACCAAATATGTACTAAACCATTCATTTTTTCCATAGAAACAGTATTATTTTAGTTTCCAGTATTCTCTAAAAATTGTCTAACAAAACCTAGTAATTTGTTTGGCCTGATCTCAATATACTTTCACTAAGTCAATATTCAGTTTTCTAGTTGTTGCTATTGTTATTGTTATTTTTGGAACAAATATTCTCTGTCTGCAGTTAGCAAGCCCAAGATTTATTCTTTTCTCATAGTCTCTTTTTGTTTTTAATTTATTTATTTTTTATTGAAGGATAATTACTTTACAGAATTTTTCTGTTTTCTGTCAAATCTCAATATGAATCAGCCATACGTATATATATATCCCCTCCCTTTCATAGTCTCTCTTTTTAAGTGACAACTGGTTAAGAAATCAGTCTCCTCCTATGGTATGTTATATCAGATGTACCATAGCCTACTGAATTTTAAAGTTTCAAGTTACTCAAGCTCACAAAGGAAATTGTGCGATTGAAATTCATTTCAGTTTAAGTTAGTTTATTTAAATAATAAGATTTAAATCTGATATTTAAATATACCAGGTTGCCAGGCAATCAGGAAGTAATGAAGGCATCTATGGAAAATTATCATTTACTGCTTTACGGAAGATTCAAAATCACCATTTCACACATAGTAACAAGTGTCATCATATTGACATCTACACATTGAAATAAATATATAGCTTGTGGTTCAACTTTCATCATTTGCAAGTTTTACTTGATTATATGTACTATAGCCTGGTAAAGCATTTCCATTCTGCTAAATTCTTGATGTATTCTGGTATAATGTCTTTCATTAATAACTGTATAACTTGTTTTATCTCCTGAGGCTTAATTTACAATCTCTGCAAGCATATGTGAGGTTGAAGGAGACATTTAGTCCACTGAAGAAATGGAAATGCACTTTCATTAGACTGACACCAGGTTTGCTAGAAATGCCCTGGTTATGAAAAGGCAGGATGTAAGTCTGAAGACAAGTTGTAACCCTGAGCTTGAGAGAAATAAATAGTGAGACAGAACATGAGTGAACACATTGCCTAGGTTGATTTGTTTGAAAATCTGTACCTACTCTGACAACTGTAATATAAACAGATAAAGTGCAGAAAAAAAATTATTGATTAAAGTATACACAGATTATTTTCAATTCTCATCAATAATTTTGATACTAACAAAAGTTTTGCCTTCTGCTAGTCAGTCTTTTCTCTCAATTAAAATCTCTATGAATTTTACTCTATATAACGGAAGTATCTCTTTCCCTTCCTCCCACCTCTTTTAACGCAGATGTCACTCAGAAGGTAGACCCTAGAAATAGATATCTCACTTGACTGCTGATGGGTTTCCTCCTCATTACATAGAATGCAGTGGCTACTCTTCAGATATTTTATTTGCTTTGGAATTTTCCCATTTAAAATATGAAGTGCTAAGCTTAGCAGTGGTAAAAACAAATAGTATAAGGGAAAACTTTCACTTTCCCTGACACCGATGGTAATCAATACTGAGATTTGCCTCTTAAACTCTGCAAGTGTCATTGCTGCTCCAAGCTATGCCCACGGTTCACAAGCAACCAGTATGGGGAGAATAATTTTGTAGGAGAGGAAAATATCTTTTTCTTCTCCCCTTCTAAATTCTTGACTGGTGAACACATTGACTGGGTTTATTTGTTAGAAAACCTGCACCTACTCTGACAGCTGTAATATAAACAGAGTGAAGAAAGAAAATTGTTGAATACACATACACAGACTATTCTCTATTCTCATCAATAATTTTGTTACTAAGAAAAGTTTTGCATTCTGCTATTTAGTTTTATAACAAAAGACAGATAAACAAGAGGAAATACACAGATTTACTTAATATAAGTTTTAAGCAATATATGACCTTCTTAAAGGAATGAAGACTCAATGAAACAGTTAAGCCTGGGTGTTTTTATGCTAGTTTAATGAAGAATGAAGAGTGGTGGAATGATGTGATAGGACAAAAGTGAGGCAAGTTCTGTGCAGATTCTTCTCTGTGTCTTGTGTTTTCAGAAATAAGGATACACCTTGCTTTGGATATACAGAGAGCATTACTCACATGGGAGTTTTATGACCTGCTTCAAAGAATGGTCAGAAAGTTCTTCCTGCACATACCATTTTTCAAATTCCTTCAGCTTGAAATTTACAATACGTCAAGTTGCCGTCTTTGGAGACAGTTTACCCTGAACTGCATAGACTTTCATCACACTATTTTTGAATTAAGAATAAAGCTAAACAGCATAAATAATATACTGTAAAATCTCAAAATGGACATTCTCAGGTACAAGGCTCTTGGGATGCCATGAAGAGATAAACACTGGCCAGTCAAAGCTACACTTACTATGGGTTTGCTTATCTCATCCCATGCTGTCTCAGGTTTGCAAGGATGTGGTCCACTGGAGAAGGGAATGGCAAACCACTTCAGTATTCTTGCCTTGAGAACCCCATGAGTGGTATGAAAAGGCAAAAAGATATGACACTGAAAGATGAACTCCCCAGGTCAGTAGGTGCCCAATATGCTACTGAAGATCAATGGAGAAATAACTACAGAAAGAATGAAGAGATGGAGCCAAAGCAAAAACAACATCCAGTTGTGAATGAGACTGGTGATAGAAGCAAGATTCAATGCTGTAAAGAACAATATTGCATAGGAACCTGGAATGTTAGGTCCATGAATCAAGGCAAATTGGAAGTGGTCAAACAGGAGATGGCAAGAGTCAACATTGATATGCTAGGAATCAGTGAACTAAGATGGACTGGAATGGGCGAATTTAACTCAGATGACCATAATATCTACCACTGTAGGCAGGAATCCCTTAGAAGAAATGGAGTAGCCATCATAGTCAACAGAAGAGTTTGAAATGCAGTACTTGGATGCAATCTCAAAAACAACAGAATGGTCTCTGTTCGTTTCCAAAGCAAACCATTCAATATCACGGTAATTCAAGTCTATGCCCTGACCAGTAACACTGAAGAAGCTGAGGTTGAACAGTTCTATGAAGACCTACACGACCTTCTAGAACTAATACCTAAAAAAGATGTCCTTTTCATTATAAGGGACTGGAATGCAAAAGTAGGAAGTCAAGAAACACTGGGAGTGACAGACAAATTTGGCCTTAGAGTACAGAATGAAGCAGGGCAAAGGTTAATAGAGTTCTGCCAAGAGAACGCACTGATCATAGCAAACACCCTCTTTCGACAACACAAGAGAAGACTCTACAAATGGGTATCACAAGATGGTCGACACTGAAATCAGAGTGATTATATTCTTTGCAGCCAAAGATGGAGAAGCTCTATACACTCAGCAAAAACAACACTGGGAGATGACTGTGGATCAGATCATGAACTCCTTATTGCCAAATTCAGAATGAAATTGAAGAAAGTGGAGAAAACCACTAGACCATTCAGGAATGACCTAAATCAAATCCCTTATGACTATACAGTAGAAGTGAGAAATAGATTTAAAGGACTAGATATGATAGACAGAATGCCTGATGAACTATGGATGGAGGTTCGAGACATTGTACAAGAGACAGGGATCAAGACCATCCCCAAGAAAAAGAAATGCAAAAAAACAAAATGGCTGTGTGAGGTGGCCTTACAAATAGCTGTGAAAAGATGGGAAGCAAAAAGCAAGGGAGAAAAGGAAAGATATACCATTTGAATGCAGAGTTCCAAAGAATAGCAAGGAGAGATAAGAAAGCCTTCCTCAGCGATCAATGCAAAGAAATAAAGGAAAACAATAGAATGGGAAAGACTAGAGATCTTTTCAAGAAAATTAGAGATACCAAGGGAACATTTCATGCAAAGATGGGCTCCAGAAAGGACAGAAATGGTATGGACCTAACAGAAGCAGAAGATATTAAGAAGAGGTGGCAAGAATACACAGAAGAATTGTACAAAAAAGTTCTTCATGACCCAGACAATCACGAGGGTGTGATCACTCACCTAGAGCCAGACATCCTGGAAAATGAAGTCAAGTGGGACTTAGGAACTATCTCTACGAACAAAGCTAGTGGAGGTGATGGAATTCCAGTTGAGCTATTTTAAATCCTAAAGAATGACGCTGTGAAAGTGCTGCACTTGATATGCCAGCAAATCTGGAAATCACAGCAGTGGCCACAGGACTGGAAAAGGTCAGCTTTCATTCCAATCCCAAAGAAAGGCAATGCCAAAGAATGCTCAAACTACCACACAATTGCACTCATCTCACATGCTAGTAAAGAAATGCTCAAAATTCTCCAAGCCAGGCTTCAGCAAAACATGAACCGTGAACTTCCAGATGTTCAAGCTGGTTTCAGAAAAGGCAGAGGAACCAGAGATCAAATTGCCAACATCCACTGGATCATAGAAAAAGCAAGAGAGTTCCAGAACAACATCTATTTCTGTTTTATTGACTATGCCAAAGCGTTTGACTGTGTGGATCACAATACGCTGTGGAAAATTCTGAAAGAGATGGGAATACCAGACCACCTGACCTGCCTCTTCAGAAACCTGTATGCAGGTCTGGAAGCAACAGTTAGAACTAGACATGGAACAACAGACTGGTTCCAAACAGGAAAAGGAGTACGTCAAGGCTGTATATTGTCACCCTGCCTATTTAACATATATACAGAGTACATCATAAGAAACGCTGGGCTGGAGGAAGCACGGTCTGGAATCAAGATTGCCAGGAGAAATATCCATAACCTCAGATATGCAGATGACATCACCCTTATGGCAGAAAATGAAGAGGAACTAAAGAGCCTCTTGATGAAAGTGAAAGAGGAGAGTGAAAAAGTTGTCTTAAACTCAACATTCAGAAAACTAAGATCATGGCATCCAGTCCCATCACTTCATGGCAGATAGATGGGGAAACAGTGGAAACAGTGGCTGTCTTTATTTTTCTGGGCTCCAAAATCACTGTAGATGGTGATTGCAGCCATGAAATTAAAAGACACTTACTCCTTGGAAGGAAAGTTACGACCAACCTAGACAGCATATTAAAAAGCAGAGATATTACTTTGCCAATAAAGGTCCATATAGTTGAGGTTATGGTTTTTCCAGTGGTCATGTATGGATGTGAGAGTTGGACTATAAAGAAAGCTGAGCACCGAAGAATTGATGCTTTTGAACTGTGGTGTTGGAGAAGACTCTTGAGTGTCCCTTGGACTGAAAGGAGATCCAACCAGTCCATCCTAAAAGAGATCAGTCCTGGGTGTTCATTGGAAGGACTGATGTTGAAGCTGAAACTCCAATACTTTGGCCCCCTATGTGAAGAGCTGACTCACTGGAAAACACCCTGATGCTGGGAAAGATTGAGGGCAGGAGGAGAAGGGGACGACAGAGGATGTGATGCCTGGATGGCATCACTGACTCGATGGACATGGGTTTGGGTGGACTCAGGGAGTTGGTGATGGACATTGAGGCCTGGCGTGCTGTGGTTCATGGGGTCGCAAAGAGTCGGACACAACTGAGCGACTGAAGTGAAATGAACTGAGTGGGGACAGGGAGAACTAATCAAGTAAGAAGACCAGTAGTGCTTTGTAGTCAAGGTTTTGCTACCTTAAGAATCCTGCTATTCTGAGACATGGGTCTGGGAATTCGCACGTCAGTGAGTTAGCAACCTTTCCTGCTAACCTTGCTTGGCGACCTAAGGGGGAAACGACCTAGAAATTCAGCCCACAAATACTTTTGTTTCTCGGTTATAAGATTTCGAGTTCTCTTCAGTGGCTGATAGCTCTTCATGCCTTAACCTGTATCAGTGTTTTCACAGTTATTTACCCTAGATGGTTTCCTCTCTCTCACTTTAGTATCTTACACAAGACAAGAAATTTGAGGGATGAAGAGCCTAGGAGTACCCAAAGAGAAATGTGCTTTATCTCCAAGCAAGGGTGCAGAGGAAGACTCTTAGAAGGCACTAGATAAGGAGGCAAAAATGATCTCAAGTAAAATAGCCCCCTGGAATTCTTTTTTTTTAAAACTTTGTGTAGTTGTATTCTGGCTGTGGGGTATGTGGCTTCTTAGTTCCCCTACCAGGGATAAACTTATGCCTCCTGTAGTGGAAGCCCAGAGTCTTAACTGCTAGACTGCCAGCAAAGTCCCTCCCTTGGAATTCTTTGCATTCCTCTCTCTGTAACTCTAGAAGACCACTGGCTGTTCAATAGGGAAAATAATGTCTAATTTAAAAGGCTCTTTGGAAAATTCAATAAAATACTGTACATGGAGTATCTAGTCCAAAGCTGGGCAAGTACTATGGACTAAATATGTGTAAGTTTTTCCATCAACTCTAAATGCCCAAAGCTCCCTCCACATTTTAACTAACTTCATCAAATCCAAATTCTACTTAAGCAAATCTTTGTGTTTAAGGGAGCAAATGAATCTGCATGACTCTCCTCAAAACTGTCCAGTTAGCCAGGATCAAATCTTCAGGTAGTATCTAAACCACACCATCTATCATGGCCACCTTTGAAAGAACACGAGTAATATCTAATATCTCTGTATGTGATTGGAAAGGATATCATTTTACTTAACAGATGCAGTTTGAACTTGAATGGCAACCTAGGAGTTTTTAGTCTCAGTTTAACAATTTGCTAAGAAATTTTGGGAAAGGAGTACATCAAGGCTGTATATTGTCACCCTGCTTATTTAACTTATATGCAGAGTACCTCATGAGAAATGCTGGACTGGATGAAGTGCAAGCTGGAATCAAGATTGCCAGGAGAAATATCAATAACCTCAGACACACAGATGACACCACCCTTATGGCAGAAAGTGAAGAAGAACTAAAGAGCCTCTTGATAAAAGTGAAAGAGGAGAGTGAAAAAGTTGGCATTAAGCTCAACATTCAGAAAACTAAGATCATGGCATCTGGTCCTGTCACTTCATGGAAAATATATGGGGAAACAGTGGAAACAGTGACAGACTTTATTTTGGGGGCTCCAAAATCACTGCAGATGGTGACTGCAGCCATGAAATTAAAAGACACTTACTCCTTGAAAGAAAAGTTATGACCAACCTGCTGCTGCTAAGTTGCTTCAGTTGTGTCCGACTCTGTGCAACCCTATGGACTTCAGCCCACCAGGCTCCCCCGTCCCTGGGATTCTCCAGGCGAGAACACTGGAGTGGGTATGACCAACCTAGACAGCATATTAAAAAGCAGAGACATTACTTTGCCAACAAAGGTCCATCTAGTCAAAGATATGGTTTTTCCAATAGTTGTGTTTCGATGTGAGAGTTGATCTATAAAGAAAGCTGAGCACTGAAGAATTGATGCTTTTGAACTGTGGTGTTGGAGAAGACTCTTGAGAGTCCCTTGGACTGCAAGGAGATCCTACCAGTCCATCCTAAAGGAAATCAGTCCTGAATACTCATTGGAAGGACTGATGCTGAAGCTGAAACTCCAATATTTTGGCCACCTGATGCGAAGAACTGACTCATTTGAAAAGCCCCTGATGCTGGGAAAGATTGAGGGCAGGAGGAGAAGGGGACAACAGAGGATGAGATGGTTGGATGGCATCACCAACTCAACGGACTTGAGTTTGAGTAGGCTCTGGGAGTTAGTGATGGACAGGGAGGGCTGGCGTGTTGCAGTCCATGGGGTCACAAAGAGTCAGACACAACTGAGTGACTAAACTGAACTGAACTGACTCTGTGTGGCCCCCTTTACCAATGGAATGAAGAATAATTATAGGTAAATTTCTGTTTTATTTTACACAATCTCAAATAATGATGTCCAACACTTTCACTTTCAAACCTGTATCTAATTGTGTTTTTAGATCTCTAGAAAAATATACAGATTAATCACAGAAAGTTTACTGGCAATGGCAATAAAGAAAGCCAATTACTACTTTTCAAAGCAAAAAAAAAAAAAAAGCCCATTATTTAGATCTTTAGCACTATCCATTGAAAGAAGAATTATTATAACAGCCTTTGAGGTAATAGTTCAAATCTCCACATTGGTATCTAAATATGGGATATAAACTTAAACACATTTAGAATTATATAATGTTCCTTCTAACATGGCTTTAACTAAATAGGTGCTTAATACATATTTATTGTTAGGTATACATGCTTTGACCTTTGAAAATAGAGCATACATTTAATTTCCTGAGTTTCAAAAATAATTCTTGAGCATAATTATGAACCCAATTTTGTTCCTGGGACATAGTAGCCTGGAAAGGAAGGAAAGACTGTGATAAATTATTCCTCAAATAATATTCTTTTTGAAAGTACAATGACCTGGGTAATAGCACCACATCTTTTATCATGTTAGGTATAATCTTCCCCTGTCCCCCCCAAAAAAACAACAGATTTGTAAGCATGGCTTACAAGAAATAAAATGTCTTAAAGATAACGTCATTACAAATTCATCTAAGTTCTGAATCTGGTTTGAGAAAGGATTGGTCCTGCCTGCAGTCTGCAGTGAGAACTGGTTGTATTGTTCCATCCTCCACCAGGGATGAACTCTTTCATTTCCACCATTCAGACACAGCAGGACGTTTATTCACAAACAACACATTTATTTCTAGGATATAAAGACAAAGAAACTCAACATAGACCTTCACTTTGTTTTCCCTTTCTCAAAGACTGTCTGAACTATACCTGATCTTAACTGATGATAATCTCCCCAGTAAACCAAGCTCTTGTGATAATGGATGTTATTGAGTTACTAATCAACCTTCCTATTTTTCATAGGAAGAAAGTTCCTATGAAACTTTACCTTCTTGAAAATTATTTGCTTTGGAAGAATATCAGAAACATAAAATATTACATCTGAGCATACATGCTTCCTTTAATCATTCCAGTAAAAGGTCACCTCAGTAACTGATGAGTTTACTATAATCACATTTGTAGCTGAAAGAATAGGTATTTTCTGATTGTCCCTGATAGGTTGTTTTGCAGCTTGGCTATGTGAGCTGAGAGTAGAAAAATAAATGGATCCAGTATCAATTGTGGCCTAGGTTCATTTTCTATTATAACAATTTTTACAAAACAACAAAAACAAGGAAAGTCAAATTAAAGTAAATTTAAAAAAGAACTTTTGGGGAAATTTTACAACTGCCATCAAAACTCTTAAAACCCATAAAATGCTCCCATTCTACATTTTCTAAAATTACTCCTTGTTTTCTTCATCTTCAATAATTATATTAAGATCAGGGTAGAATATGCAAAGTTAAAGATTTAGCTTCAAGTTATTAAGCAATGCTATTTACTATCAGAAAATATCTTAAATATAAATAAAAGTATGCTTCTAATAATAGCAAACTAGAAAGGATTTTAATATTGTTTTATTGTCATACACAAATACGTTTAACAATTTTTATAATCCATATGTTGCTGAAAATGTGTAATTTGGTATGCATGTTAAGTAAGCTAACACTAGCTACTATATTATGCAAACCCTGAAATCTCTACCACTTTGTATTTTTGAAGCTTATTCCTTGCTTATTTAAAATTCATCTAGAGGCAAGGGAGGGGGTATGCGCTCTTTAGTGAATCAGGAATTCAGATTGATGGAAGGTCTGCATCTAGAATGCATGTCCCATAGGCCACTTTAGACATTGACATCCAACCAACATACACAGAGAAATAAAACTTGAGGGATTGAATGAGGGATTTTCATACTCCAGTATTGGTAGTCATTTACATCACTGACATGCATGTCCTATTGGTCATAACTCAGTCACAATAAAGGTAGGCTTGGAAATAATCTAAGAAGAAAAGAAAAAGCAGGGAAATTATTATGGCAAACAAGTTAACCAGTGTCTTTTGCAGTCCCTTCATTCTATTAATATCTCCTTAATTCACAACACAATTTCAATATTTGTTCCTTTGAAAATGTTTGATTCCCAGATATAATTTTTAAGCCCATATAAAAAGTCAAAGAACATTATTCTAAAATTATGTGTACCTGCAGAATTTCTTATGACTCATTCTAAACAATAAAATATTATATAATCTAAGAAATCATGATTAATAATGAGATAGATATTTGTTATAAGCCTTGGTTCATGTAAAAGAGAGCTCTTGAGGGAATAAAGATGTGACATATGATGATGGCCCCTAACCACATCCATAGGAATCCTTTGCACCTGTTTAATACTCCCATCCCTCAACAGTCACAAGTGTTGCTCAAAGTTCACACCTGTAAATTCTCCAATAACTTCTGAGTTTTGCCCCTGGGTAACTGAAATCACTTCTCAGGGAGCTGCCTTGAAGGTATACAATATATTCAGTGAAAGACTTGTGGGCATTACAAGTTTTGCTCTCTAGCCCAGTATTGGGAGAGAATCTGTGTTGTAGTGAAAGCTCCAGAATTCACTGAGAAATAGGTGGAGGCTGGACTTCAGTTCATTCAGTTCAGTTGCTCAGTCCTGTCCGACTCTTTGCACCCCATGGACTGCAGCACGCCAGGCTTTACTGTCCATCACCAACTTCCTGAGCTTGCTCATACTCATGGCTGGACTTCACCGGACACCAAAAACTTGTTTTGCTACTTCTCTCCTATCTAGTGCTCCTAATTCCCATAAAGGTATTGTCGAATATTGCTCCCTTAGCAAATCTCTTTCAGGTACACAAATACTCATTTCAATCTGCTTCTAGGGAACCCAACTCAATACAGGAGATAAATTGTTCAAAATATGTTTAAAAGTCCCTGGCATCTCTAGACATGTTTACTGCAGGTAGTGAAGCTGCAGCCTCTAAATTAACATTTTACATTCTGAAAAATGTGTCTGCATCACTTCTTTACAAATAAGGCTTTTCTTGTTTTGCAACTATGCTGAGAGTCTGCTTTCCTTTATACCTATCAGGAATGAAACACTAGGAATAAATATAAATGAAAAGAATAAAGCTAGGGACCAAGATCTAAGAAAGAAGGTTGGTTTCAGCAAGTTAGTGAACAGTAAAGAAGGTAGCACAAGTAAATTGATTGCCACTAGGAAGTATTTCAAGATAACAGCCCATCACATCAGTAAGTTCATGTGTAACTGGAATCAGGTATATTTGATGTTCTAAAACAAATTGTGCATACACTGAATGACATTGACCTATGGAAGTTTAGCTAAGTTTAATAGAATTTTTTAATAGAGAAAATCTAAATGTACCTTGTAAATCTATGCAATAATTGGAGGCAAAAATACAAAGGTGCTGCATTTTACCAAATTCATTTATAGATGTTTTGCAATTAAAAAAAAAAATTCAGTAGGTATACATACGTGTGAAAATTGACAAGTCAATAATCATAAAATGTAAATGTAATGGGCAAAGAATAACATACTTTTGAAGAACAATTCTCATACTCATTCGACCAGATAACAAGATCTGTTATATACAGTAAATAAGACAGTACATTAGAGGAATAGATGAATGAAACAAAGTGGACTTGAAAAGTGAAAGTTGCTCAGTTGTGTCCGACACTTTGCGACCCCATGGACTATACAGTTCATGGAATTCTTCAGGCCAAAATAATGTAGTGGGTAGCCTTTCCCTTCTCCAGGGTATCTTTCCAAGCAGGGATCAAACCCAGGTCTCCTGCATTGCAGGCAGATTCTTTACCAGCTGAGCCACAAGGGAAGCCCAAGAATACTGGAGTAGGTAGCCTATCCCTTCTCCAAGGGATCTTCCTGACCCAGGAATCGAACCAGGGTCTCTTGTATTGCAGGTGGATTCTTTACCAACTGAGCTATGAGGGGAGCCCCCTAAATGGGCTTAATGCACCAAGTAATGCCTCCACCCCAAATATGTCCACATCATAATCCCTGTGGATGTTACATTAAGTGACAAAGGAGACTTCACAGATGTGATTTAGGCACAAACCATCAAAGAGATAAATATGGAAAGATTTCTTTATAATAAAAATGGGGGGTTAAGAATCAAGAGAAGTAAGAATGGGTGTATAACAAAATTTACCATTTAGATATATTAGAAATCTAAATTTTTTTTATTTTAAATTAACAAAAGAGAAAAACAATCTCCATGAACACTCTAAACAAATAGACCAGATCCCAAGTTTCAGTTAACCAGAAGATATAACTAGGTTAAATTTATATGTACCTAATAAAACAAATTTAAAATAAATGAAGAAAATGTTTAGAGTAATATAAAGCTAAATGAATATCATATGTTATGTATAAAGTTATGTATGCTATGGACTTCCTAGGTGGCACTACTGATAAAGAACCCGCCTGCCAATACAGGAGATATAAAAGAGGCGAGTTTGATCCCTGGGTCTGGAAGATCCCCTGGAGGAGGAAATGTCAACCCACTCTAGTATTTTTGCCTGGAGAATCCCAAGGACAGAGGAGGCTGGCAGGCTACAGTCCATGAGATCGCAAAGGGTTGGACACAACTGAAGTGACAGAGCATGCATGTGGCATAAATGTCATGTGCATTTAAAAACAGATCTAAAATAAATGAAGAAAATGTTTATAGCAATATAAAGCTAAGTGAATATCATATGTTACATATGCTATACACAAAACTATATAAATTATCCAGGTTTATAAGATTACAGTTATACAGTTTAAAGATAAATCCACAAATTTGCAGAATAAGCACACGCACACACAAATCTGTGAGTATCCAGATGTAAAACACAGAAAGAGTGAATACATTTATACAGTTACATGGTGAAATACTATTCATTAAAAGTTCTATGAACACAAAGAAATTAAGCTAGGAAATAAGAAGAAAATATGACTAGAGCTAAGTGTACAACACCAATGCAAATACTGGTGGCCCTCCTAATCTGTGTGTTCTGTATCTTCGATTCAACTGCAGACCAAAGCTATAAACCCCAAATTTCCAGGAAGTTCCAAAAAACAAAATTTGAATTTGCTTCACACTGGCAACTATTCCCATAGCATTCACAATTATATTTGCCACTATTTACACAGCACTTACATTGTATTAGGTGAAAAAAATAACAAAATGGAAACAAACATATAATAAAAGGCTCACAAAGCCAAAAGATAATTTTTTGACAATACAAATAAAATGTACACACCTGTGACAAAACTGATTAAGAAATAAGGCCATCATGAAACAATTTCAGGAATAGAAAAGGTACAATACTACAGAACTTTAAACATTACAAATATGTCAAAATACTACTATGCACAACATTACAAGAAATTTGAAAATGTATATTGATGAAATTGACAGAATCCTAGAAAATATCGACTTATAAAAACTAAGTCAACAAGAAATAGAAACATTGATGAAATCCAGAAGTTACAGAACCATGGCTAGTCAGAATTCCAGTTATTAGACACATATAGACTATGCAGCACCAGTGAAAGTTTGTTTCTTTTGATTAAATGTGATTCTTGTTAGTCTATTTCCACTGTTTCCCCGTATATTTGCCATGAAGGGATGGGACTGGAGGCCATGATCTTAGTTTTCTGAATGTTGAGCTTTAAGTCAACTTTTTCACTCTCCTCTTTCACTTTTATCAAGAGGCTCTTTAGGTCTCTTTCACTTTCTGCCATAAGGGTGGTATCATCTGCATATCTGAGGCTATTGATATTTCTCCTGGATATCTTGATTCCAGCCCAGCATTTCTCATGAGGTATTCTGCATATAAGTTAAATAAGCAGGGTGACAATATACAGACTTGACGTACTCCTTTTCCTATCTGGAACCAGTCTGCTGCTCCGTGTCCAGTTCTAACTGTTGCTTCCTGACCTGCATACAAGTTTCTCCAGAGGCAGGTCAGGTGGTCTGGTATTCCCATTTCTTCAGAATTTTCCACAGTCTGCTGTGATCCACACAGTCAAAGGCTTTGGCATAGTCAATAAAGCAGAAATAGATGTTTTTCTGGAACTCTCTAGCTTTTTAGCTGATCCATCAGATGTTGGCAATTTCATCTCTGGTTCATCTGCCTTTTCTAAAACCAGCTTGAACATCTGGAAGTTCACAGTTCATGTATTGCTGAAGCCTGGCTTGGAGAATTTTGAGCATTACTTTACTAGCATGTGAGATGAGTGCAATTATACGATAGTTTGAGCACTCTTTGGGACTGGAATGAAAACTGACCTTTTCCAGTCCTGTGGCCACTGCTGACTTTTCCAAATTTGCTGACATATTGAGTGCAGCACTTTCACAGCGTTATCTTTCAGGATTTGAAACAGCCCAACTGGAATTCCAACTCCTCCACTAGCTTTGTTCGTAGTGATGCTTTCTAAGGCCCACTTGAATTCACATTCCAGGATGTCTGGCTTTAGGTGAGTGTGAGTGATCACACCATCGTGATTATCTGGATTGTGAAGATATTTTTTATATAGTTCTTCTGTGTATTCTTGCCACCTCTTCTTAGTATCGTCTGCATCTGTTAGGTCTGTAACGTTTCTGTCCTTTATTGAGCCCATCTTTGCATGAAATGTTCCCTTGGTATCTCTAATTTTCTTGAAGAGATCTCTGGTCTTTCCCATTCTGTTGTTTTCCTCTATTTCTTTGCATTGATCGCTGAGGAAGGCTTTCTTATCTCTCCTTACTATTCTTTGGAATTCTGCATTCAAATGGGAATATCTTTCCTTTTCTCCTTTGCTTTTCACTTATCTTCTTTTCACAGCTATTTGTAAGGCCACCTCAGACAGCAATTTTGCTTTTTCGCATTTCTTTTTCTTGGGGATGTTCTTGATTCCTGTCTCCTGTGCAATGTCACGAACCTCCATCCATAGTTCATCAGGCACTCTTTCTATCATATCTAGTCCCTTAAATCTATCTCTCACTTCCACTGTACAATCATAAGGGATTTGATTTAGGTAATACCTGAGTGGTCTGGTGGTTTTCCCCACTTTCTTCAATTTAAGTCAGAATTTGGCAATAAGGAGTTCATGATCTGAGCCATAGCCAGCTCCCGGTCTTGTTTTTGCTGACTATATAGAGCCTCTCCAACTTTGGCTGCAAAGAATATAATCAATTTGATTTTGGTATTGACCATCTGGTGATGTCCATGTGTAGAGTCTTCTCTTGTGTTGTTGGAAGAGGGTGTTTGCTATGACCAATGCGTTCTCTTGGCAAAACTCTATTAGACTTTGCCCTGCTTCATTCTGTACTCCAAGGCCAAATTTGCCTGTTATGCCTGGTGTTTGACTTCCTACTTTTGCATTCCAGTCCCCTATAATGAAAAGGACACCTTTTTTGGGTGTTAGTTCTAAAAGGTCTTGTAGATCTTCATAAAACCATTCAACTTCAGCTCCTACAGCATTACTGGTCAGGGCATAGACTTGGATAACCGTGATAGTGAATGGTTTGCCTTGGAAACGAACAGAGATCATTCTGTTGTTTTTGAGATTGCATCCAAGTACTGCATTTTGGACTCTTTTGTTGACCATGATGGCTACTCCATTTCTTCTAAGGGATCCTTGCCCATAGTAGTAGATATAATGGTCATCTGAGTTAAATTCACCCATTCCAGTCCATCTTAGTTCACTGATTCTTAGAATGTCAATGTTCACTCTTGCTATCTCCTGTTTGACCATTTTTAATTTGCCTTGATTCATGGACCAAACATTCCAGGTTCCTATGCAACATTGCTCTTTACAGCATTGAACCTTGCTTCTATCACAGTCACATCCACAACTGGGTGTTGTTTTTGCTTTATCTCCATCTCTTCATTCTTTCTGGAGTTATTTCTCCCTGATCTCCAGTAGCATACTGGGCACTTACCAACCTGGGGAGTTCATTTTTCAGTCCTATCTTTTTGCCATTTCAGACCTCTCATGGGGCTCTCAAGGGAAGAATAGTGAAGTGGTTTGCCATTCCCTTCTCCAGTGGACCACATTCTCTCAGAGTTCGCCATCACTTCATGGCAAATAGATGGGAAAACAGTGGAAACAGGGGCTGACTTTATTTTTGGGGGCGCCAAAATTATTGCAGATGGTGATTGCAGCCATGAAATTAAAAGACGCCTACTTCTTGGAAGGAAAGTTATGACCAACCTAGACAGCATGTTAAAAAGCAGAGACATTACTTTGCCAACAAAGGTCCATCTAGTCAAGGCTGTGGTTTTTCTAGTAGTCGTGTATGGATGTCAGAGTTGGACTATAAAGAAAGCTGAGTACTGAAGAATGGATGCTTTTGAACTGTGGTATTGGAGAAGACTCTTGAGAGTCCCTTGGACTGCAAGGAGATCCAACCAGTCCATCCTAAAGAAGATCAGTCTTGGGTGTTCTTTGGAAGGAATGATGTTGAAGATGTAACTCCAATACTTTGCCCACCTGATGCAAACAGCTGATTCATTTGAAAAGCCCCTGATGCTGGGAATGATTGAGGGCAGGAGGAGAAGGGGACAACAGAGGATGAGATGGTTGGATGGCATCACCAACTCAATAGACATGGGTTTGGGTGGACTCAGGGAGTTGATGATGGACAGGGAAGCCTGGCATGCTGTGTTTCATGGGGTTGCAAAGAGTTGGACACGACTGAGTGACTCAACTGAACTTATTAGTCTGCTTTGACAAGTTAATCCTTTATGTGAGCACTGTTTTATTTTTAAAAATACTGTATTTTAATTTCATCAAATATTAATAATACTGTTTTTTTAGGGGAGAGCTATATTTGTTATATTGTTTGGGGGATTTTGTTTAGTATTTTAGTTTACAAAAAAAAAAAAATTGGTCAAGCCATGTGTCATGCAGCAGTTTCGTTCTCCAACCAGAGATTGAAACTGAGGCCACTGCAATGGAAGCATGGAGTCTTAATTGTTGGACCACCAAGGAATTCTCATACAGAGTAAAACTTTAAAACAAAGTTTATTAAATGTAACATATTTGATTCACTCCATTTTTAGCTCCAACACATTTTATTTAAAACTTATTTGATGAAACTAATACTACATAAAATTATTTAACAACTTTATGTAATATTTACCCACTTGCAAGTATGACAACTTTCTATGCAGCAAGTTGTTATGAATAATTCTAAAATTCTGAAAGTAAGGGTATATTATAGAAACATTTATTCATAGCTGGTGCTTCTAAAATGTAAAGTGGTTTTCAAGAGAAATTAGCAACATATTTGGAAAACCACTATAACACTTATTCCTATACTGTGTTAACTGGTCTTCAGTGTTTATACTATTAATCAAGTACCACAGGTAGAAAATCATTTTTTGCACAAGTTACTCAATTTTCTAAGGCCAGGAGCTATTCTAGGTTTTAAAAATCATTTCAGTTTCTGAAAACCTCTTTCTCGTCTCTTCTTTTTTGTTACTGCTATTTTATCTTTCACTTCCAGGAAACTGGAAATCAAGCTTTTCTTTATTAAATAATACATGTTCATGAAGATATTAATATATAAATAAGGAAAACTTTAAAGTTGCCATTTTAATGAATAGCAATAGATTTATTTTGCTGTGTCTGGATAATAAGTTTGAGCACTATCCATGGTTTGCTCAATATAAGTTGATTTTTATCTCTTTTTCCTGAGGAACAAATCAAATTTCAGTACTAAAAAGTGATTCAAATACAATCCTACAGTCTTCATACTCTTTAATCATCAGAAAAATGCAAATCAAAACCCCAATGAGATATCACCTCAAATCTGTCAGATGAGTACCATCAAAAAGACAACATATAACAAATGTTGATGATGTGGAAAAACAGGAACCCTCCCTCACTTTTGAGGGAATGTAAATTGACACAGCCACTATGAAAAACAGTACAGAGATTCTTAGAAAATTAAAAATAGAACTAATATATGATTCAGCAATTCTACTTATGGGTATTTTTCCAAAGAAAAATACAAATTTGGAAAGATATATGTGTCCCTATGTTTATTGCAGCATTGCTCTGAATACTCAAGATATGAAGCAACCTAAGTGTCCATAGGTAAATGAATGGATAAAAAAGACATGGTATATATATATATATATATATATATATATATATATATTATATATATATATATACTTGCAATGGAATATCACTCAGCCATAAAAAAGAATGAAACCTTGCCATTTGTGAGAACATAAACAGACCTAGAAAGTATTAGACTAAGCAAAATAAGCCAGAAAGAAAAAGATGAATACCATATGGTTTCACTTATTTTTAGAATTTTAAAAACAAAACTTACAAACATGACAAAACAGAAAGAAACATGGATACAAAGAACAAACTACTAACTGCAAAAGGGGAGAAGGTTGGGAGGATGAGTGAAATAGGTGAGGGAGATTAAGAAGTAAAACTTCCAGTTGTAAAATAAATAAGTCACAGGATTCAATACAGCACAGGAAAAGCAGTAAATAATATCACAGTAATTTTGTATATTAAAAGATAAAATTATTGTGGTAATCATTTAGTACTGTATAAAAATATATAATCACTATGTTGTGTTCCTGAAATCACTTACACCTAAATAAATAAGGAGTGTGGAGAAAGAAATACAAGCACATTCTTTAAAAATGTCTTAAGATAGACTGAGAATGTTGGCAGGATGGGGAGAAATCCTCTTCCTTCGCTTGCTTATGTTTATATATATTGGCATAAGCTTTTTGGTGAGAAGATTAGCAATATCTGTTATATTTAACATGGGCATTGCTTTTATCCCAGAAACTGCATTATTTAGGATTCTATACAAACAGTCACATGTATACAATAATACATACATGCTTATCGTTACATTACTTCTAGTAGAAATATTATAGTAATACACTAAAAGTTTATTAATATGAGAATGGCATTAGATCATGTTACTGTGAAATATTACATGGTCATTCAATTAGAAAGGTGATATCTTTCTATAGGAATGAAAATACAGCTTAGATACATTGTTATGTTTAAAAACTTCATTTAGTTTTTACAATCATGCATATTAGGGAAATAGTTTCACACATAGTAAAATAAAGAGTGGTAAAATTGTAAGAAAATGCTAACAAAAGAGCAGAGAAGTACATTAAGTTTTCAGTTTAAATGAAGAAACTTCACCCCTTGAAGAAACCATTTCAGACAAAACACTGCTTATTTTTACCTATTTCATTCTAATGAGTTGTTTAGGAAAAGAACTATGCCCTAGTGAGCTGCCTGATTTACCATTACTGTAAAGTATGTAGCAGAGGAATTTCATACCTATTCTATAAACTGCTATTGTTTATATTCATAATTGCTTGCACCATAATCAAAGTGTTTTATCAGTTTTCTGATGGGTGCCTTGCAGCTAAACACTATTATAATTGACCTTCGATCCCTGGATTGGGAAGATCCTCTGGAGAAGGAAATGGCAACCCACTCCAGTATTCTTGCCTGGAGAATCCCATGGACAGAGGAGTCTGGCGGGCTATGGTCTATGGGGTCGCAAGAGAGTCGGAGACAACTTAGTGACAAAGCAGCAGTAGCAATATCTGTATAGATACTTCACATCATGGAAAGTTGAAGAGACTGGAATTAGAAGTTTATGCAGATACTTATAATATGTCTATATCTACGTTTGGCCCCCAAATTTCAAACATGAACAGTACAATTTCTAATCTCTTCCATTTACAGGTGCCTCTTTTGACAATTTTCAACTCCCTTGAATATCCAAACCCTCAATCATGTAAAATAATTCAATGTTTCTTAAATCACTCATATAATCAAGATCAGATGATGCATGATTAGTCATTGTTATAATGAAAGGGGAAGACGTAAGTAAATATTTATAAATGATAGTCAAGATGGGATCACTCTGATGAAATTCAATTTTTTCACAAAAGCTGATGAAATTATCATCTCAATGTTGACAACCTCTTTTGGAAGAAAATCCAAAGTAAATATTAAGCTATCAAGATTTCAATTTATTCATCTTATGAGCTTAAATTGTTGCCTATAGTACAAAAATCTGTCATGTAAAAACCTTCATTTGAAGGTGCTATGGTTAAAAAAAAACTTTCATCTGTATGATATTATTAAATCCTCACAAAAATCTCTTAAAGTACATTAATCTTCATATTAGAGATAAGGAATCTAATGTTCAGGCAGATCAGGATGCTTGAACAAGTTCTACAGCACAGATTAATAAAGTATGGACTTGAGAACTAGACCCTCTGGCTTCAAATTTTTCTCTACTTTGTGTTTACTGGATGACTCATGAAAGTTACTCTCTCTATTCTCTAGTTTTCGCATTCATAATATGGAGTGATGAAAATGATAGTACATTTTTCACACCTTTATGATGGTAAAGAGATGAGTCAAATGCTCCTAAACAGTAATTGGCACATAGAAAGTATGAGTATTGGATATTGGTAACTGATAGAGTCTAGACTTGAACTTAAATCTGTTGTCAGATTTAAACTTCGGAGCAAGACAAACCTGGATTTCATTCTTACTCAACTGTGCAAAAGCTGTGAATTAGGGGTGAGCAATTTTCTTCATAGCTATAATAGGAATAAAATATACATGCATACATAATAGACTTGTGAGAATTATGTTTGTCACCATGCTAGAGAAGTTACATAATGTCTCATTCAGACCAGCTGTACAGTAGATGATAATTTCAACTCCTATGCAAATATTTTAATGATTCTACTTATAAAAGATGTGCTGATTAAGTAATATTTATTTAAAACTTAATGCTCACATAGACAATGCTGGTCTTACTGACTCACTTCTCAGTGTAATCCATAAGTCATCATCCTCATTTTACAGATGAGGAGATCAAGGCAGAGAAAGGTTAGGCAATGTATCAAAGATCATAAAGCTAAGTGATAGGATCAGAGTGAGGATCCAAGCAGTTAATACCTGACATTACATTCTGCTGCTTTTGAACACTTCCATATTTTGATATACTTCCTGATGTGATTAGACATCCCAGTTGGTGTTGGTGGTAAAGAATCTGCCTGCCAATGTAGGAGATGCAAGAGATGTGGGTTCAGTCCCTGGGAGGGGAAGATGCCCTGGAGTAGGAAATAACAACCCACTCTAGTATTCTTGCCTGGGAATTCCATAGACAGAGGAGCCTGGTGGACTACAGTCCATGGGGCCACAAACAGTCAGACTGAGCAACTGAGCACATGTGCGCACACACACACACCCCTAACGTGATTACTTTTTAAAATGGAACACATAAGACTGGTGTCTATTCTGGTAACTTAGGAATCAGGATTGATTAAAAATTCTTCCAACTATAAGATATCTAGAAATACTAGAACAAATACAACAAACATTCTCCCAAATTAAGCGATATGCCCAGGGGTCAAAAATAACAAGGGAGTGGAAAAAAGAATTTTAATCTGTTTTCAGAAACACACCAGTCTCCATGGTTGAGAAATTTCTGACTTAACAGGCTCACTATGAACAGGAGACTAGACTCTGAAATCAAGCAAGATTGGGTAGATGGTTTGCTCCACAAAAATCAGATCCTTAAAATAGAGGCTAAAGACCATTTGTTGTCCAACAAACGCAATGGACTGGGAATACATCTATCCTGAGCAAGGATCAGAGTACAAAAAAAAAGGTCTCTAAGATTCATAATTCAGACATTCAGTGGTTTGTTATGCAACTGAATATAAGCTGACTATTTACATAGATATAGAAAGAATGCTATAGATGAGGATTGGCAAAAACAACGAGAGTTTTTTAGTCCTGCGAGGGTTTTATACATTTAAATTATAAGATGTGGAACACAAAACAGTATATTAAATAAAAATCTAAGACTATATTACAGAGAAACAAATACAAGATTTTTAAAGTAAATTGATTAATTTAAATGATGAAATTATTAATACTCAAAATTATCAATAAGAGAAACAAGAACATGACCAAGGAACATTGCTTCCATCTATAGGATTCAATTTTAAAAGTCTAGACAGATTTGAAAAGAAACTAGAGTGTATTTAAGGAAACAAATCATTAAAATAAAATGTAACTCCAAGGACAGATTAAACAGCACACTTGATACTACTGAAGATGGAATTAATGATATGGAAATATGAATCTGAAGATACGACCCACAATGTAGAAGAAAGAAAATAAAAAGAGCTTGTGCAATGTGAAAAAATAGAAAAGTATTTCAGAGGTCTAATTTGAGTTGCAACAGTTTTACTCAGGATGCATATTGATTTAGACTTCTTGGAAGAAAAGCTATGGCCAACGTAGACAGCATATTAAAAAGCAGAGATATTACATTGCCAACAAAGGTCCGTCTAGTCAAAGCTATGGTTTTTCCAGTAGTCATGTATGGATGTGAGAGTTGGGCTATAAAGAGCTGAGCACTGAAGAATTGATGCTTTTGAACTGTGGTGTTGGAGAAGACTCTTGAGAGTCCCTTGGACTGCAAGGAGATCCAACCAGTTCATCCTAAAGGAGATCAGTCCTGAATATTCACTGGAAGGACTGATGCTGAAGCTGAAACTCCAATACTTTGGCCACCTGATGTGAAGAGCTGATTCATTTGAAAAGACCCTGATTTGGGGAAAGATTGAAGGCAGGAGGAAAAGGGGATAACAAAGGATGAGATGGTTGGATGGCATCACCGACGCAAGGGACATGAGTTTGAGTAAACTCCGGGAGGTGGTGATGGACAGGGAGGCCTGGCATCCTGCAGTCCATAGGGTTGCAAAGAGTCAGACACGACTAAGCGACTGAACTGAACTGAACTGAAAACTGACGAACTGAAAACTGAACTGAACTGAACTGAATAACAGCAGAGGACAAAAGATAAGGAAAAGTGTTTCTAAGATGCTACAAAAAAGTCAGAGTGAAAACATATTCATTTAAAGTCTTATTGAAAAACATGGATGAAATAAAGACTTTCATTGTGAAACCGGGGTAAACTAAGACATTTTCAGATAAATGAAACTAAGTTTAGCATCAATATACTTTCACTAAAGAAATTTTTAAACAATGTACTTTAAGAATAAGGAAAATGTGGAGATAATCCTGTAGAAATATTTAACATTCAACACAGCAATGTGAACAAAGAATGATAAAGTAATTACTAAGATGTAATCAAAGAGGAATTGAATTAAATAGCAAACAACATCTATTTGGGGATTAAAAGTGGGGAAGAACTGAAACACAGGACAATGATAATATGTAAGTCAGGACTGACAGGATAGATATAAGACATTTTCAAGGTTTTATATTATTCAGAAAAGTATTTATATTATTGATTTGCTTTAAACTTTGTAAATATAGCAAAATTTTAAAGTAACCATTAGAAGAATACAAGCACAGTATTTAACATCCAAACAAAAAATAGACAAAAGACATGAACAAACATCACAGGTGAAATTAGGAAAACTGAAAATGAAATAACCATACAAGATCCTCAACCTCACTATTAAATGGAAAAATGCAAAATAAAACCATATGTTTTATAATTTCGTACCTATTCTATTGGCAAAACTTTAAATGTCTGATCATGTTAACTGTTAGCTAGAAAGTGGAGCAACAGGAACTCTTACATGGCTTGTGTGTGTGGATTAAGGCAACCATGTTAGCAAACATTTTGGTAATCTTTTGAGAAGTCGAAAGTGCTTTAAAAATCTTATGCTAAAATGTTAGGACTTCTGTCATCTTTTCCCTGACTCTTAAACAGCCTGAGGCAAATCTCATATTTGTACTAAATTACATGAACCGTTGGTAAAGTTATAGCAGATATTAGTTAACTCAGGGCTTCCCAGGATTCAAACACTTTTTTTTTTTTTAAAACATATTTTCCTTCTCTGGGGAAATGCAAGAAGTTAACCAGAGGTTTTGTTATTTGTAAGCAACAGCCTTGATTCCTTACTAACTTAATTAGGTTAAAGCAATGATATTTTCATACCTGTTCTCAGTGTCTAAAGTAGACCTGGTTCATAGTAAGCTCTCAAAATAGACTGTTCAATTTCAAATTACTGGGTAACTCCCAGGTATAAATTAAATTATTTGCAAAGTGGTTTTTTAAGACGTTTTCTGTAATATCAGAATAGGAACTTAATTAACACCATTCAGCAAAAGTTCTTCAAAGATAAATTCATTCAGTGTGCAAGATTTGGCCTCTTTTACATAACTTTCATTTCTTCTTAATTTACATGTTATTTTCAGGGTACTATGTTTCTCCTCCAGGAACAAATTATTTGAAGAACCCTAAGTAACTTCTATGGTGTTGTACTTCAGATGTGATAAAAATCTCTTTAGTTTAGAAATGGAACTAGAAAAACTGCAATACACATTTATGAAATGTTTTTCATTTTACAGACATATGAAGAGGCCCTTTCCCTCTCACAAGCTTCCTGTCTTCAAAAGTCCATGAAACATATGAACCTAATGAGACCTGATAGCTTCCTGAACTGACAAACATAATGGTTTTGTAAAACCAGAGGCATTTAGCCTTTTTTTTCTTTTTGGTATTCTTATAGTTGTTATCCCATGGCATATTCAGGGAGACCAACACAGCTTTAGCTTTGTTTTATATTGCTGGGCAGGCATGATGGTAACTGAAAGTTAATCTGGAGTTTTAATTGAACGTGTTTCTAGAGATGCAGCAAAACGGATCAGAATGATTTGCTTTGAATTCCCTTTGGGGCAAGTTGCTGGCATGGGTTATGCTGAATTACCATTTTGCCTTTTTTGCCTTTTTCTCTTCGTTTTTGAGTGTGTCCCTTTGAGCAACACTACCATAGCTGCTGGCTATGCAATTAGGCATCTCTGTCTCCCTCCCTTTCAATCTTTTTCTCCTTATTAAGCTAGTAGGAAAATGTTAAGCCCCTAGGCATCTGTATCTATTAATAGGAAAAGGAGATTAACTGTCCCCATTGCATAGATTTATGATGAGTAGACTTCTAGCAGAGTTCTCTTTTGTTTCCTCCTTTTTAGTAACAAGAAAGCCACAGGTATCCTTGCAACATTATAAAGTGGCTCAGCAGTAGGGCCTCTAATCTGATCTCTGATGGGAGATTGTTGGCCCTCCATCTTGTGTCCATCCACAGGATTAGGAAACAAAGGAAACAATTACTTAGTCCAACATTTTTCTTTTACAGATGAAGAAATAGAGGTCATGTGAGGAGTCACAGGACAGGTAGGTAATTAATGACAAAGCAGAAACAAATACAGTTTCTAGATGAACCTGAGCAATGGACTCCTGTGCCCACAGCAGAGAAAGCAAAGCTCTGACAGCAGGTGTTTGCAGCAAAGGGCTTTTTGCAGGACACCAAGCAAAGTGGGAGACAAGTTTCAGATCTACTCCAACTTGATCTTTGACTTAGGGGTTTTTTAAAGGGAAGAATGAAGAAGCTGGTTTAATCATGGTCCTGTGACATTTCTTGATCATAGTTTTAGGAGTCAGCATGTCTATGGTTTACAAATCTCTGGTCTGGTGGTCCCTGACCCTGACATCTGTAAGCTCATCTTGCCTTAGAGAAACAACCTGAATTTGTATGTTAACAATGTTATAGACAACAGCAATTTTAGACATCTGACTCTGGTTGCTTATGGCTCAGCACAGGACTGAGGTCAGAGGGGAACAAGAAAGGGAACAAAACAAAAGAATAAAGACTTGAATTGGGACAAGTCAATCATAAACTTGGCAGGGGAACTCAGTTTGAGAGGAACTCAGTTTCATAGGTATCCTACCACTTTTATGAAAGTTCTAAAATTTTTTATATCCCTTATTTTGGGACCAAAACTTAACATTTTTCATAAGAGAAATATTTAGAAAATTATTCCTTCTGGGATAATAAAAAAAAAAAATTAGAAGAAGACAGATAGTAGAACAGAATTGCCTGAACAGAATTTTGAAAAAGGATTAGTTGAAAAGAAAGACAGCAAGTGTGTGTCTGGTATGAGACATTACAGAACAGCTCTTGTTTAATTCAAAAATGCTATTTTCAAACTATCTGAGGATTCTCAATTCACATCATTCATATGAATCTAGGTGTGTTTTTTTCCCTACAAAAACACAATTTTAAAACATAATTATATAAACTAAAAATTAACAAACACAAAGCGATAGTTTGTTACATAATGAAGTGATTCCTCAAGTGTGATACTAGTAAAATGAAGAAGACTACACTAATACTAGTTATATCACAGTGTTCTTGTGAAGATTTAATGAGTTGATATAGATAAAGTGCTTGGAACAATGCCTGGCATATTATAAATATTACATGTATTATGTACTCTTCTGTTGCATTCATGTGTGTTCAGTCGTGACTCTTTTCAAATCTATGGACTGTAGCCCACAAGGCTCCTCTGTTCATGAGTTTTCCCAGGCAAGAATCCTGGAGCGTGTTGCCATTTCCTTCCCCAGGGGATCTTCCTGACCCAGGTATTGAACTCATGTCTCCTTCATTGCAGGCAGATTCTTTACCACTGAGCCACCTGGGAAGGCCATTGTATACTCTTACTGTTAACCTATTATCATGCTACAACTAATCTACTGGATTAACTGATTGGAATTTAGCTTCAAGAAAGGCCTGGAAGAGCAAGACTAATAGATTTTTTAAAGTTCCTATAGATAAATAAACTAATTTAAAAAATAAATAAATAAATAAAACTCAGAAACTAACAAAACTAAAACAAAAAAATAAAATAAAATAAAGTTCCTATGGGGAAGATAAATGAGTTGTGAGCCTCACTGAGATACCTGAGAATTAAGGCTGCTTATGGATCTTGTATCCTCTACATATAGTTAGGAAGCATTGGCCACAAAAATGCAGTAGAAAACAAACCTTATTCCTTCATGTTTCGTTATGAATTTTCTAAAGGTGTGTATGCCTTCTGTAGATAACAGGGCTTTATTTCCACAAAAAATTCTCAATTGTTTCCCTGGATCTTTGAGACAAGTAATATGTTTCACCTGTTCCTGGCTGAATATCACTTCATAGGAATCTATAAAAAAATCTACAATAAAAGAAATTGCTGAGACATCTTTTGACTAGAAAACAAAAGAAATATGCCTATCATCTTTTATTCTTTCTTCTTCTTTGACCGATGCTTTTCAAACTTGAACGTGCATACAAATCTCCTAGGAAATTTGTTCAAATGCAGATTTTGATTCTCTAGGTGTCCTGTGGGGCCTGAGAGTCTACATTTCCAATAAGCTTCCAAGATGCCAATATCACAATTTATGCAATTTCTGTCACTTATGATTATAAACAAATTCTCTTGATTCTTCATGGACTCTCAGATGGCAGTTCTTCTGTAGTCTTCCTGATTCAGGCACTTAACCTTCGAATCACATTTCTAATTTTCAAGTCTTCCTCATTCCAATTCACGTCTCTCCACTGCCAAAGTCATCTTTTCCAAGTAGTGTTTTGATCTCACTCACCCTGTGCTAAAAATCTTTCAGTAGATCACCTGCCTAAAATTCATTTACTGGGCATCAACTATGAGAGGAGTGCTCTGCTATAAACCTACTATATCCTCAGAATACAAAGATGAAAAAAACATAGTCATTTTAAAATAAGAAAGGGCAACTGTCTAGATACAAGGTGAGATCAGAAAGTTAGAAAAGATTTGTTGTTATGCTTAAGGTTTCTCATTATCAATAGTCTTTTACGCCAGATTAGCCCTACATTTGGAATATATGACTCTAGAGTTTCAAGGATTCAAGGTTTATTATTTTAGGCCATAAATGGCCTTTAGAACTCTTGGATGTCCATATCAGTTATTCAAACCACATTTCTGCTGTCCTGGGAATCAGTCTTTTGAGGGCTAAGGGATGAGCAAGATGACTATCCCTGAATCCCCTGAAGGTTCTGTAAGGTCTGGTATAAGAGCCTTGTATCAGGATTTCTGTGTGCAGAATCATCTTTCTGAGAAAATCTTTCTGAGTCTGAGAAAAATCTCAGACTTCTCATATTTGAAGCTACTATCTCACGCTACATACTTAAGTCTGATCAGAAGATGAACCCCTGATACTGACCTGAGCATGTCTTCTCCCTACTAAAAATAGCTTTACCCCTCTGAAAAATACACTTCTTATGTCCTTCAATGTCCAGCTTTAAACCACCTGATCATACATGCTACCACACCACCTGATCATAGTTGATTGAATCCAAAGATGTGAAATCATGGACATGGAGGATTGACTGTAAAGTTATAAGTGAATTTTTTTTTACTGCATGGGAGTCACACCCCTAACCCCCATGTTGTTCAAGTGTTAACTATTTAGTAATATTTATTTCAATATCTTTAATAGATGTAAGAGCCTATTAAAGTAAGTTGTTGTGTGTGGGTTCTGAATTGTTTGGTTTGCATTTCAAAAGCACAGTTGCTGGCAAGTGGCTCATTATCTCTAGGAATCAGGTAACCTTGATAGGGGCAGTCCCTCCAGAGTCAGCAAGGCCTAGATGTCAAGACATCAGAATATAGAAAATAGAAGGTGTGGTGGATACATGGCTCTAGAGACTTTTGCACCAGGTAAGCAAATCTCAACTGTAGCTCCATTGATTTACTTGTCTCTCCGGATTTCAGGGTGACAATTTTCCCTGCAACCTTAGTTTTCTGATGGGTCTAAGGAAAGTTATTGATTTTCAATTTGCTCAGCTTTTCCTTGTTATAAGGAAGGAAGTGCTAACTTCTAACCTTATTACATGTCAGGATTGAAACCAGATGTTTCCAATCAATTTTTAATTGTTCTGCTGATTTAGTTTCATGCCAAGCCTAACATATTTGCAGTAGCTTCCAGATTCAATGGAATTACACTGAGAAATTTCTTTTTATAGAAAATTATGCTCAGTCTAGGAGTGAGATGACAGGCAGTTCATTCATACAGTACCATGTGCTTTTATCTTGCTTTAAATGTAAGATAAAAAGATATAAAAATACTATCTCAGTTTTTTTAGGAAACTGCCAAGAAATTAGCTAGTTAGTTATTCAAACATGATTTAAAGAAGCTAAGAAACAAATGACATGAAACTATGATAAATTCTTCTGTTATCTGCCAAAAAAAGGAGTGGATTAGAAATCCTGACTCAGGTTTGAGTATTGATTGTTAATTGCCAGCTCGGTATCCTTAGAGAGAGTTCACTCCTAAATTTCTCAGTTTGTGAATTTGGATAATATTGTCCACCTTTCTGACCTACCTTTCTAACTTCAAGTGTAGTTAGGAGCATAAAAAGCATGTGAAAGCTTTAAATTTGCATTACAAAGCACTACAGAAATGTAGGAAAGTAATATCCTTGTTAATAACTCTCATGCACATTCTCCTAAGTGTAGATTTTAAAGAGGGCTGCTGCTGCTACTGCTAAGTCGCTTCAGTCATGTCTGACTCTGTGCGACCCCATAGACGGCAGCTCACCAGGCTCCGCCGTCCCTAGGATTCTCCAGGCAAGAATACTGGAGTGGGCCACTAATTCTGCTTTAAAGAAACCACAGCCTCAGGACATATACATGTTAAGAATGAGTAAACTGAGTATCCAAATAAAACACCCATGGGAGGGAGATGTGGGTTCTGTGTTCTTGTATCTCTTATCTTCACTCTGTGACGGAGTCTAAAAGACTCTGAGATGAGAATAAGTGAGCATAAGAAAATGAAGGGTAGCAAGTAAGACTCATCAAAACAAACAACCAATTATGTAACATTTTCAAAAAAGTTAACTAGTTAGGAAATTTAAATCACTTCTGAGACAGAGAATACACCTGTGAGTGGCTGATGAAGTGAAGTGGGGATCCCGGCACATATTAATATGTCTGTTGGAAAGACTAACAGAGGACTTATGTTCCTGGCTTGACAATATGTCTTTTTCTTTAGCAGTAAATTCAACCCAAATGACAAACTACAGATAGAAAATGATCATAGACTGTGCCATAGGTAATAACACTGAGCAGAGAATTTTATTGCCCTATAAACTTTTGTCCCATATGTATCATAAAGCATAGAGGTGAGGGCAAAAATTGCCTTTACATTGTCTGTTTTCCACAATTGTGTTCCTATTTTTTAATATTGATAGTGAAGTTTTATATCACTCACTGTTTGTTTGTATCTCAGTTTCATAGCAAATGCAGCATATCTGTCAAAAGTCTAAATGAATCTACTTCCTCAGGATATTTAATGTTAGAAAAGAGTGAGGAAGAAAGTCAGCATTTCTTGAGCACCTACTGTATATCTAGTTCTGCAGACATTGATGTGTATTAAAGGAAGAAGGTGACAAGCCAAGCTAATTTGTATTTGAGTTCTTGTTCATACAAGCTGAGTGACTTTAGGCCTTTTGTTAGGCCTCAGTCTTTTCTTTTTTCCATTCTTTGTAAATTTGGAATAATAATACAATCTGCCTTGAAAGATTTTGGAAGTTTGATATATGGAAAGTATTTATTGATATCCTAGTAGAAAGATGTCAAGCATTTTTCATTTGCATATATTATCTCAGACCAGACTTCCCTGGTGGCTCAGTGGTAAAGAACTAGCTGGCCAATGCAGGAGACACAGGTTCTACCCTGGGTCGGGAAGGTCCACTGGAGAAGGAAACGGCAACCCACTCCAGTATTCTTGCCCGGGAAATCCCATGGACAGAGGAGCCTGGTGAGCTGCAGTCCATGGGATCACAAAAGAGTTGCACATGACTTAATGACTAAACAACATTATCTCAGACCATCCTAAAAAGCTCTATAAATTAGGTATCTTTCTCCCCCATTTTACAGAAAAGAAAGTAAAACTGAAGAAAGTTAAGAAATATGCCCAAGTGAGGAATATGGTAGGATTTGAGGCAGAGTTTTTCTTACTTTCATATCTTCCTTATCTTTCTAGTCTGTTATAGAATTTTAGAATAATACATTTTTAATAAGTAATATGAACATATTATAGATGTTATATGTCTTAAGTATTACATATTCTGGCCCTTTCTATCTTATCTTTAACCTAAAATATTAACTTTGCTTATACCCTTCTTAGAACTCAAAGTTTTGAATTTTGAAATAAAATAATAATATTATCTCTCAGTCACATTTCCTCAAAAGAATTCAGGCCATTCTCACACTGTGAGGAAGGGTAAAAAGTTTAGAAACTCCCAATTTGGTTTCTATGTTCAAATACTGTATGGATTATTATGTTATATGAACTGAAATGTGAATATTTGAAACAGAATTGCAAAATAAATAACAAAATAATAAGAAACTTACATATTGCAAATACTATTTGGAAAAATTTTTGCAAAATTGATAATTATTTCCATAAAATTTAATTTCTAAATTCACATTTTATAATTAAACTTATGATTGTTTTATATGATTTCTTATATGACAAGAATATTTGATTTATGATTGTGCTGTCTGTATTTCCTGTGTGGCAAAATGGTAACTAGTTTTGAATATCAATTTTCAAGTACAGGAAAAATATGGATTAGGCAAATTAAATTCATTATAGAAATGTGCGTTCAATATTTTATAAAATGGAAAAAAACATAGATGATATATTGAAATATTGAAAATATATCCATTATGCCTTGCTTTCTTAACTGGTAAAAGTACACTGATTTCTTTAAAGACCTAATTTTTAAAAATTGAAACAAGCTGTGTTTTTTTCATTTTTAACATTTGACTCAGATAAAGTAGACTATAATCATATCGATTTTACTTAATTCCCATGATGTGTTTGAGAGGGAAAAATGTAAATGAGTTGTGCATGGAATGCTGCCATATTTTGATTATGATAATTAAAATTTTAATGCAGCTTTATTAAGCAATTTTATCCATGCTAATGTTTAACAGAGTAAGGCTAATTTACTTTTTCTTGTTTTCACTAATCAATGCTACTTTAATAGAATTTTTAGAAGCCTCTTGCTTAAATTTTAAAAAAGTCATTTAGTCCCTGAAGAGACTAATAAAACATGAGTCGCTGAAAGGTAAATAGATGACTAATTATTTAAAACAGGCCATTTCTCGAACACATGCACTGAATAATGGAAAACCATATTTTGAAAGTAGAGAGGAAAGACAAGCTAAAGTGTAAAAAACATTTTGAAGGCAGTGACAAAAAAGTCAGAACCATACATATAGTAAATTTACCTACACTGGGTTAATAAAATAAAAATAAGATCAATAATTAATACATTCTGTTAGGTAGTGAGAATAGGAAAAAGGAGTCCAAAATGGTGGTGGCTAAAAGATGAAGAACTATACAAAAAAGATCTTCATGACCCAGATAACCACAATGGTGTGATCACTCACCTAGAGCCAGACATCCTGGAATGAGAAGTCAAGTGGGCCTTAGAAAGCATCACTGTGAACAAAGCTAATGGAGGTGATGGAATTCCAGTTGAGTGATTTCAAATCCTAAAAGATGATGCTGTGAAAGTGCTGCAGTCAATATGCCAGCAAATATGGAAAACTCAGCAGTGGCCACAGGACTGGAAAAGGTCAGTTTTCATTCTAATCCCAAAGAAAGGCAATGCCAAAGAATGCTCAAACTACCGCACAATTGCACTCATCTCATGTGCTAGTAAAGTAATGCTCAAAATTCTCCAAGCCAGGCTTCAACAGTATGTGAACTGAAAACTTCCAGATGTTCAAGCTGGATTTAGAAAAGGCAGAGGAACCAGAGATCAAATTGCCAAGATCTGTTGAATCATCAGAAAAGTAAGAGAGTTCCAGAAAAACATCTATTTCTGCTATATTGACTATGCCAAAGCCTTTGACTGTGTGGATCACAACAGACTGTGGAAAATTCTGAAAGAGATGGGAATACCAGGCCACCTTGCCTGCCTCCTGAGAAAACTGTATGCACTTTAAGAAGCAACAGTTAGAACTGGACATGGAACAACAGACTGGTTCCAAATCAGGAAAGTGTATGCCAAGGCTGTATATTATCACCTTGCTTATTTAACTTCTATGCAGAGTACATCATGAGAAACTCTGGGCTGGAGGAAGCACAAGCTGGAATCAAGGTTGCTGGTAGAAATATCAATAACCTCAGATACACAGATGACACCACCCTTATGACAGAAAGTGAAGAAGAACAGAAAAGCCTCTTGATGTAAGTGAAAGAGGAGAGTGAAAAAATAGGCTTTAAACTCAACATCAGAAAACTAAGATCATGGCATCTGGTACCATCACTTCATGGCAAATAGATGGGGAAACAGTGGAAACAGTAACAGACTTTATTTTCTGGGGCTCCAAACTCACTGTGGATGGTGACTGCAATCATGAAATTAAGATGCTTGCTCCTTGGAAGAAAAGCTATGACCAAACTAGGCAACATACTAAAAAGCAGAGACATTACTTTGCTAACAAAGATCTGTCTAGTCAAAGCTATGGTTTTCCCACTAGTCACATATGAATGTGCGAGTTGGACCATAAAGAGAGCTGAATGCTGAAGAAATGATGCTTTTGAACTGTGGTGTTGGAGAAGACCCTTGAGAGTCCATTGGACTGCAAGGAGATCCAACCAGTCCATCCTAAAGAAAATCAGTCCTGAATATTCATTGGAAGGACTGATGTTGAAGCTGAAACTCCAATACTTTGGCCACCTGATGTGAAGAACTGACTCATTTGAAAAGACACTGATGCTGGGAAAGATTGAAGGCAGGAGAAGGGGATGACAGAGGATGAGATGGTTGGATGGCATCACTGACTCAATGGACATGAGTTTGAATAAACTCTGGAAGTTGGTGATGGACAGGAAGGCCTGGTGTTCTGCAGTCCATGAGGTCGCAAAGAGTCAGACATGACTGAGCAACTTAACTGAACTGAAAATAAAATAAGGGAAAAGCCCGGGAAAAATAGAACAAAGGGATGTCTGAGGACCAGAGTGAGGATCCCAGGTAAAACAAACAGCCCTCCTGGCTAGCTCAATTTACATACGGTAGGCTCAGGGGGAGAAGAAAAAACAGAAAAAGAGGAGCCAAAATTGAGCTGGGGGCTTCTCTTCTCTGAAAAAGGAAACAGACAGAACAGGCTCCATCTTGAAAGCAGGACTCCATCTTGGGCCGGACTTTGGACTTTGAGCTATACGCCTAATATCTATGGAAACAACATATCAATGGAAAACCAGATCCCCCGGATGAAGGAGCCTCAGGACTTGTACCTAGACTCTCCGTTGTCTAAAAGAATATCTAATTATCTCTGTAACGGAACAAAGTCATAAATCCCATTATGCTTTTTGGGGTATGACCACAGGCCTATTGATAAATGTCCACTGTTTAACTACCTAGGCTTATGACACATGAATCATGGGTTAACTTTGATTGTATCTCTCTTTTACCTTGTCCAGGCTAGTTTCAAGGAATTTGGGGAAGTGAGTTTGAGCACGTACACTTAGGGTATATAAGGTTTTCACAAAAACTGGCCGGGGTCCTTGGCTAAGAGGATACTCTGCCTTGGGCCAGCCAGTGTAATAAACTGCACTCCACTATCTGCATTGTCCTTCTGAGTGAGTTTGTTTCCTGGAAGGCATGACTTCAACATCTCTTCCAGTCTTTTGGGTCAACCCGCCGTTATGCCTCAAGGATGTATTTTCCTTTGCTTTCTAACTAAAACTGAGCTGTAATGTGGAGCTGTAACACTGGTCCATCCCTCGCTTCAAATTTTTGCTGCAGCAAGACAAAACCAAGAAAATTACACACACCCCCAACATCTATGGTGCTGCTTCTCGGATTTAACCTGGCTGAAACAACCTCAGCTTAGCCCCCACGAGCACAGCAAAAGCGCAGCTTGGCGAAAGCTCCCACAGTGGAAGCTGAACACAAAGAAAACCCAGTTCAGGGAGAGTGACAGGAAGCCCAGCATTCTGGAACATGGGACAGCAAAAACAAACTCGGCAGAAAGCTCTCGCGGCTCAATCTCAGATTCCAGAAGACCTCCAGTTCTGGTAGGAAGTCCTCGCTCCTATGACGAGATGGACATATGGCTAACAAAATCTCAATTTCTTTAGAATCTATCATTTCTTGTTTCCTCAAACCCCCTGTGAACAGGTGAGCGGCAGTGGGCACCCCAGGGATTCCCAAAGGCTCTACTATCTGCTGTGCCTTAATAGTTGTTGCCCAAGCAGGTGGGGGTTCTTCTGTCCTTAATCTTCTTTGTGCCAAGGATCAGGCCAATGAAAACTGTGAGCACAGGTCAGGTATTCAACACATTTTCTGGCAGGTTATGAAGGAGACTCCTCGGCACGTTTTTCCCACTGCTTTTTCCTTGCATCCTTCAGCTCCTCTCTCCATCTAAGCTACTACTTACAAAGTATTGGGAAGGTCATCATCTTTCTATTTTTGACAGTTGTGCTTGAAACCGCTTACCTAAGATTGGGACTCAAATCCACGTGGTAGGGACTCTGTGCTATGCTTAGTCACTCAGTCATATCCACCTGGGACTTGAGCACGGCCAGAACCAATGGTGCCTGGTTTTAGGACCTAATGAAGCTCAGGCTGGTGATGTCTCATCGCAAAAAATTCAGTGAGAGACATAGTGATAGGTTAGAGGTGGATTTGTTTGGATTTAGAGAGAAGCACAGTCCACAGGGTGTGGGCCATCAGCATTCCAGTGCAGAGACCATGGAATGTGGTGTGGTTAGTTTTCCTGAGCTGGGTGATTTCATGTGCTAATGAGTGGGAGGATCTTTCCAACAGTTGGGGAACCTCCCACTCCCTGGTCTTTTGATAGTGCCTTGGAACTGTCCTGGCACCTCTAGGTGTGTCATTTAGCTTGCAGATTGAGGATCAGTGTTTAGTTGAATTTGACTTGTCATCTTGGTCCCTTTTGATTTTAATTGGTTTATATTATGCTGTTGGGCTATGTCATTCTTTCAAAAGTTGTGCCCTGCCCCCTTCTCTCTTGTTTTCATGCTCTTTTCTGAGCCCTGTCCAGGCCCACAATGTTGCCTCCACAATCTTCTGGAGGGACAACCAGAAAATAGCTGGCCCTTGGGAGAGAAATACTGTATAATATCCAGTCCCTCTAGATATTCAGGCTTTCATCTTCCACATTTCCTACAACATCTGCTAGGGCAGGTGACAGGCACACAATGCCTGCTAGAAGTCCATCTTTGGTGGCATCACTTCAAAGGCAATTGGGCTTCTGGGGATAATGTTTGCCATTTTAGGAGTTAGTCCTGCAGGCCGTTTGAGTCCAAACCCTTGCCACCCTTCTCCTAAAGTTATAAACATACCCCCGGATCAAATATCCACTCCACTTTTATGGAATATCTGGTCTATTGCCTCTTATTAATTTGTTCTTAAGCCACTTACTAACTCCTATAACCAGGACCCTGCCTCCTTGTAGACAACATCGCTCCACCCTGCTTATTATTAAAATACTCTTAATGCCCCTTAACAGGACCAGATAACCCACTCCTTTGTCATTACTTCTGTTATCACCTAAAGTGGGTCTATGACAATGAAATGTTTACCATTGGAAACACCCTAAACTGCTCTTATGGAGGAGGAGGGGGAGAAATCAGTGACTTACATTCCCTCAGAGCAATAAGAGGATAAGGCTTATAGCTGTTTCACCAGGTTCCTAGTCTCAGGGCACAGGCTTGGGTTGCTTTACATCATGGTATCTATTACCATCCACAGTGGACAAGCCAGCAATTAGTTAAGATTACAACCCTATAATCCTACCCAGCACTGGTCATGCTGGAGACCTTGGGGAGCCCAACTCCAGCCTGGGGTCCCAGGAGGTCCTCTACCTGCCTAAGGATCTGTCCTCCGGGAGGTTGTCAGCCTCAGCCCGCTCGGGGATCCGCCAGTCCGGGGGTCCAAGGAGGTCAACCTGACTTGACCTGCCCAGGGACCCAATTCTCAGGAGGCCAACCTTCCTTGACCTGCCTGGGGAATTGATCTCCAGGAGGCTGTCATGCCTCAGCCTGCCTGGGGATCTGTACCCTAACCAGGGGACGTCCGGCTCTCAGGTTGCAACAGTACTGGGTAGGAGAAGCTTCAGAAAGACTCACCCCTAAGGAAGTCCATCCATGGAAACAGAAGGAAGCCTATTAGTTGTGGGACTGTGCCCAGTCTCAGCAATAACTCAGGAGTCCAATGAGAACCCCATTGCCTTTCTGGAAAGGCTAAAAGAGGCCCTCCAAAAGTTTACTGATCTGGACTTAGATTCTTATGAGGGACTGGTGATTTTAAAGTACAAATTCCTGTCCCAATGTGCATCAGACATCAGGATAAAGTTACAACAGTTACAGCAGCAGGGCCCTGCTGCCTCTTTAGATGAGATGGTCCAGACAGCCACCAATACCTTTTATAACAGAGAACAGGAGAGGGAAGCCAAGGCCCAGGAAAGGGAGAAAAGGGAAGAGATAAGGCATGCCCAGATGCTGGCCACCCTCCAGGGAAGCCCTATGGCAAAAAAAAGTGGATATATGTATATGTACAACTGATTCACTTTGCTGTATAGCAGAAACTAACACAATACTGTATCAACTGTACTCCAGTAAAAATTTCTTTTTAAAAGATCAGTGATCATAGAGCACTATAATAAATAAAGTAATAATAATTAAAAAGTTTGAAATATGTGAGAATTACTAAAATATAACACAGACATGAAGTGAGGAGATGTTGTTGGAAGAAATGGCACCAAGAGCTTTGTTGGTTGGAGGATGACACTAACCTTAAATATGTGGACAATGCATTGTCTTCAAAGCACAATAAAACAAAGTATGTCTATATGTGAAAATAACTTTTCTTAATCTGTGGTTCTTAACCTTGATTATACAATAGAATCACCTGGGAAGCTTTAAAAATGTCTATGCTTAGGCTACTGATCTCATGTGATGATGGAAATCTTTATATTTGTCTTACATAGGCCATTACTTCCCTATTTTCATAATTTCTCCCTTAGTTTTGGACCTTGTAACCTGTGTGGTGGTTTTTTCCATTATCCACCCACATCCATCATTTTTTCATCTTTCAGTGAAGCATATGCCCAGCTCACTGATTATGGTGTTTTTTCCCCCCCCCCCATTTTTGGTATTCAGATGTGTTTAACATTTTGTTGAGTTATTGGTTTTATTTAGCACAGCCAATCACTTTAAAATATTGTTTATATACTTCATGTTTCACTGGTATTTTTTTCTGATGTTTTGAGAGGAGATGATAAAATTAACTACATAAGGCCATGTTGATTTGATCCTCTTCAATTTTCAACTTGACAACTACCTAGTTCATTAAAATAGGTAATGATTTTTGATTCTTATCTTATTTATTATTCAAGCAATGAGGTAAAAACATTTCATTTGCCTTTTATTTGCCATGCATTCTACTATTCACTGGTTGTAGAATGATGAAACCACCATCTTACTGCTCCCAAAAAGGAAGAAAATAAAACCAAGGAACAAAATTCCTGTCATGTACCTCACAATCTAGTGAGAGAGGAGCCATCAAATCTGATAAAATGTAAAATTACAGCTGTGATAAATATCAAGAAGTGGATATCAATGTAGCTACAATAATGTAACATTTAGACAGTGAAATGATCACTAAGTTTAATATTTCTCTAAAGTCTTCTTTTTTTATAAATTTTGGTGAAAATTGAGAAGCTCTGAATGCTCATCTATCTACCAAAAGCTTAATTTACATAGTTGTTCTAACATGTATATACATATGTATACACATAAAACAGGATATCTTTACCCCATACTAATATGCCCTTTATAATCATTGATAACATAATAAAATACAGAAAAATCAATCATTTCATTAAAATAAAACCATGTATTACTATGTTAAGTAAGATTTTCTTCCCTAGCAACAGTTGTATAATTGTTTTTAGTGAGTCCTAGATGATTACAGTAAACATATAGAACATTGTGCCTACTATTATTCATTTTCACTCTTAAAAGATTCTGGGTTGGAAATGCTTCCAAAATATTTTACATTTCTAACAAATTAATAAATGCATCTACTAGAGAATACTTCTCTCAAAGACACGGCAAGAGTACCATTAAACTATAAACTATAAACGCCATCTGAGCACTTAAGCTCCTAGTGTCAAGGCACTAGCGGACAAGAAGAGGAGGTGGGCTGCTGCTATACAATGGGAATATTTGAGAATATGGGTAGTGCTGAAGTGACAAATTTCAGTGCCACCCTTTGCTCCTTTTGTCAGTTTTAACATAAATGGATTGAGAAAGATGTGATGACCAGGGTCCAGAACCTTCAGAATTAAAGATCAAGACATTAGGAAGACAGGTCCATTAGAATTCTATAAAGATATCTCAGTCTTTATTTGAGCTGGGAAAACTGGACAGCTACATGTAAAAGAATGAAACTAGGGCACTTCCTAACACCATACACAAAAATAAAATCAAAATGATTTAAGACTTAAATGTAAGGCCAGAAACTATAAAGCTCTTAGAGGAAAGAGGAAAACATAGGCAGTACACTCTTTGACATAAATCTCAGCAAGATTCTCTCTGACCCACTTCCTAGACTAATAGAAATAAAAACAAAAATAAATGGGATCTAATAGAACTTAAACACTTTGCACAGCAAAAGAAACTATAAACAAGATTAAAAGACAACCCTCAGAACAAGAGAAAATAATTACAAATGGAGCAACTGACAAAGAGTTAATCTCCAAAATATATAAGCAGCTCATATAGCTCAAAATCAGAAAAATAAACAACCCAATCAAAAAATGGGCAGAAGACCTAAACAGATATTTCCCCAAAGAAGATATACAGATGGCCAATAGACACATGAAAAGATGTTCAACATCGCTCATTATTAGAGAAACACAAATCAAAACCACAATGAGGTGATAACCTCACACTGGTCAGAATGGCCATCATCATCAAAATATCTGCAAATAATAAATGTTGGAGAGGATGTGGAGAAAAGGGAACCCTCTTACACTGTTGGTAGGAATATAAACTAATGCAACCATTATGGAAAACAATATGTAGATTCCTTAAAGAAAAAAAAAATAGGAGTAAAACTACCATATAACCCAGCAATCCCACTACTGGGCATATACCCTGAGAAAACCACAATTCTAAAAGACACACCACCCTAATGTTCATAATAGCAATATTTACAATATCCAGAACATGGAAGCTACAGGCATATCTATCAACAGATAAATGAATAAAGAAGTCGTAGTATATTCATATAAAGATAATATTACTCAGCCATTAAAAGGAATGAATTTGAGTCAGTTGTAGTTAGGTGGATGAACCTAGAGCCTCTTATACAGAGTGAAGTAAGTCAGAAAGAGAAAAGCAAGTATAATATACTAATGCATATATATGGAATCTAGAAAACTAGTACTGAGGAAAATAGTAGAGATCAGACTTGTGGACACAGTGGGGAAAATTGAGGCTGGGATGAACTGAGAAGTAGAGTTGACATACATACTGTATCATGTATAAAATAGATAACTAGAGGGAAGCTACTATATAACATAGGAAGCCCAGTCTGGCACTTGTGATGACCTAGAAGGGTGGAACAGTGGGAGGGGAGGGAGGCTCAGGAGGAAAGATATATATATACATATATATATATATATATATATATATATATATATATATATATGGAGAGAGAGAGAGAGAGAGAGAGAGAGAGAGAGAGAGAGAGTCAGACATTCAATATCATGGTATCCAAGTTTATGCCCCGACCAGTACCACTGAAGAAGCTGAACTTGAACGGTTCTATGAAGACCTACAAGACCTTTTAGAACTAACACCCAAAAAAGATGTCCTTTTCATTATAAGGTACTGGAATGCAAAAGTAGGAAGTCAGGAAACACCTGGCGTAACAGGCAAATTTGGCCTTGGAGTACAGAATGAAGCAGGGCAAAGGCTAATAGAGTTTTGCAAAGAGAACACATTGGTCATAGCAAACACCCTCTTCCAACAACATAAGAGAAGACTCTACACATGGACATCACCAGATGGTCAACACAAAAATCAGGTTGATTATATTCTTTGCAACCAAAGATGGAGAAGCTCTATACAGTCAGCAAAAACAAGACCAAGAGCTGACTGTGGCTCAGATCATGAACTCATTATTGCCAAATTCAGACTTAAATTGAAGAAAGTAGGGAAAACCACTAGACCATTCAGGTATGACCTAAATCAAATCCCTTATGATTATACAGTGGAAGTGAGAAATAGATTTAAGAGACTAGATCTGATAGACAGAGTGCCTGATGAACTATGGACAGAGATTCGTGACGCTGTACAGGAGACAGGGATCAAGACCATCCCCATGGAAAAGAAATGCAAAAAAGCAAAAGGGCTGTCTGAGGAGGCCTTACAAATAGCTGGGAAAAGAAGAGAAGTGAAAAGCAAGGGAGAAAAGGAAAGATATTGCCATCTGAATGCAGAGTTGCAAAGAATAGCAAGGAGAGATAAGAAAGCTTTCCTTAGCGATCAATGTAAAGAAGTAGAGGAAAAAACAGAATGGGAAAGACTAGAGATCTCTTCAAGAAAATTAGTGATACCAAGGGAACATTTCATGCAAAGATGGACTCGATAAAGGACAGAAATTGTATGGACTTAACAGAAGCAGAAGATATTAAGAAGAGGTGGCAAGAATACACAGAAGACCTGTACAAAAAAGATCTTCACAACCCAGATAATCACGATGGTGTGATCATTCACTTAGAGCCAGACATCCTGGAATGTAAAGTCAAGTGGGCCTCAGAAAGCATCACTACGAACAAAGCTAGTGGAGGTGATGGAATTCCAGTTGAGCTATTTCAAATCCTCAAAGATGATGCTGTGAAAGTGCTACACTCAATATGTCAGCAAATTTGGAAAACGCCACAGTGGCCACAGGACTGGAAAAGGTCAGTTTTCATTCGAATCCCAAAGAAAGGCAATGCCAAAGAATGCTCAAACTACCACACAATTGCACTCATCTCACACGCTAGTTAAGTAATGCTCAAAATTCTCCAAGCCAGGCTTCAGCAATACGTGAACCGTGAACTTCCAGATGTTCAAGCTGGTTTTAGAAAAGGTAGAGGAACCAGAGATCAAATTGCCAACATCTGCTGGATCATCAAAAAGGCAAGAGAGTTCCAAAAAAACATCTATTTCTGCTTTATTGACTATGCCAAAGCCTTTGACTGTGTGGATCACAATAAACTGTGAAAAATTCTTAAAGAGATGGGAATACTAGACCATCTGACCTGTCTCTTGAGAAACCAGTATGCAGATCAGCAAGCAACAGTTAGAACTAGACATGGAACAACAGACTGGTTCCAAATAGGAAAAGGAGTACGTCAAGGCTGTATATCGTCACCCTGCTTATTCAACTTATATGCAGAGTAAATCATGAGAAATGCTGGGCTGGAAGAAACACAAGCTGGAATCAAGATTGCCAGGAGAAATATCAATAACCTCAGATATGTGGATGATACCACCCTTATGGCAGAAAGCAAAGAACTAAAGAGCCTCTTGATGAAAGTGAAAGAGGAGAGTGAAAAAGTTGTCTTAAAGCTCAACGTTCAGAAAACTAAGATCATGGCATCTGGTCCCATCACTTCATGGCAAATAGATGGGGAAACAGTGGAAACAGTGTCAAACTTTATTTTTTGGGGCTCCAAACTCACCGCTGATGGTGATTGCAGCCATGAAATTAAAAGACGCTTACTCTTTGGAAGGCAGGTTATGACCAGCCTAGATAGCATATTTAAAAGCAGAGACATTACTTTGCCAACAAAGGTCCGTCTAGTTAAGGCTATGGTTTTTCCGGTGGTCATGTATGGATGTGAGAGTTGGACTATAAAGAAAGCTGAGCGCAGAAGAATTGATGCTTTTGAACTGTGGTGTTGGAGAAGACTCTTGAGAGTCCCTTGGACTGCAAGGAGATCCAACCAGTCCATCCTAAAGGAGATCAGTCCTGGCTGTTCATTGGAAGGACTGATGTTGAAGCTGAAACTCCAATACTTTGGCCACCTCATGCGAAGAGTTGACTGATTGGAAAAGACCCTAATGCTGGGAAGGATTGGGGGCAGGAGGAGAAGGGGACGACAGAGGACCAGATGGTTGGATGGCATCACCGACTCGATGGAAATGGGTTTGGGTAAACTCCGGTAGTTGGTGATGGACAGGGAGGCCTGGCATGCTGTGTTTTATGGGGTCCAGGGAGTCAGACACGACTGAGCAACTGAACTGAACTGAACTGATAGAGATGGACATGAAGAGTCGGACAGATATATATATATATAATCATGACATTCATGTTGCTGTATGGCAGAAATCAGCACAAAATTGTAAAGCAATTTTCACCAATAAGAATTAAAATTTTAAAAATGGATCTGAGCCACACAGAGAGTGGTCTGTAGGGAAGTCGTGCTTTATCACTTAGACTGTCTTCAGCATTAAAGGCCTTGTTACTCAATTACTGGAAATGTTGCCAGCAGGCATCCCTCACCTAGCAGCCCCCTTTGAGGATTGCCTTAGCTGAGATCTGCCTTACCTAACATCATTCTTCCTTCTCAAGGCAGAAAAAAGGCAGTGCTTAATTGGCATGGGATAAAGACCTGACATTTTTGACCCAGCTTTTAGGATAACTCTGAAGGTTATGCCATTTTGAGATTCCCGGTAAAGTCAGTTGATAGCTTTCTTAAGGCAATTTCCCTTTGCCCAATCTTGCCCCCTTTCCTTACCTCCCACAAGCGTTTTCCCCAAGAGCACTTCATAACAAATCTCCCACTGGTTAAAAAAGCAAATAAACAAACAAATCAATTATGGAAAATGGTTGAGGATATGTACTATATATTTCAACTTCTTATGATTAAACAAAACTTACATTGCTCTTATTCTATACACATTCTGTACATCATTATTCAGTATCTTCATTCCCACTCTTTTTATATATTTCTACTTCCAGTATGCATTTTAGATAGAGTTCTGTATATTGTTTCGTTTCAGTTCAGTTCAGTCACTCGGTCATGTCCAGCTCTTTGCGACCTCATCGACTGCAGGATGTCAGGCTTCCCTGTCCATCACCAACTCCCGGAGCTTGCTCAAACTCATGTCCATTGAGTTGGTGATGCCATCCAACCATCTTATCTTCTGTTGTCCCCTTCTCCTCCTGCCTTCAATCTTTCCCAGCATCAGGGTCTTTTCAAATGAGTTAATTCTTTGCATCAGGTGGCCAAAGTATTGGAGTTTCAGCTTCAGCATCAATCCTTCCAATGAATATTCAGGACTGATTTCCTTTAGGATTGACTGCTTTGATCTCCTTGCAGTCCAATGGACTCTCAAGAGTCTTCTCCAACACTGCAGTTCAAAAGTATAATGTTTAGGTTTCACCAGTGGTTGAAAAACCTAGGGAGAGGTAGTTCTCCCCATGAGAAAGAGGCCATTTGTCACTAGCTGTTTCTGCTGTTGGACAAGACCAGAGATGTCTTAAGAAGGCCACAAAGACTTCTGCAGATTTTACTTGCTCATAAATAGAGTAAAGATACCCTATTAACAAGCTTCCTCAGTGGCTCAGACAGTAGAGAATCTGTCTGCAATGCAGGAGACCAGGGTTCGATCCCTGGGTTGGGAAGATCCCCTGTAGAAAGCCATGGCAGCCCCCTCCAGTATTCTTGCCTGGAGAATCCCATGGACAGAGGAGCCAGGTGGGCTACAGTCCATGGGGTCACAAAGAGTCAGATGCAACTGAAGCAACTTAGCATGCAAGCACGCACCCTATTAACAGAGGTTTCTTACTGCCTGGGTCTCATATAATCCAGAATAAAAACCCTGAATGGGTTAAGATAGTACCCTCAGTTATGAGTTGTTTGAAGACTATAAATTTAGATTTCTCATAATTCAATTTTAAAAGTTTTATTTTGTAGTTTTATTTATGTGTATTTTTAACAATTTAAAAATTGAGACATTAAACATTAATAAGAGAATTTGTTTTAGCTTTCAAATCTGCATCCAGAAAATAGAAGGCTGATTTTTTTTTTTTCCCTCACCACAATTCGTTTGGTCTATATGAAAGGATACAAGACATCTTTAGAATATAAATTCTCAAGTCTTGTGCCAAGTTTTCAACACCAAACTCCACAAAAATTTCCAGCAGACTTGTCATGCAATTTTAAGAACTGAAATTAACTCGTTTCTATTTTCTGTATTAGATATTCTATTTAGAGGAACAGCACACACTTTTTTAGCTTTAGGTTTTAAAGTATATATTCCTTGAAAAGCTTTGTGACACATCCATCCACTTTAAAAATAGTTCATATAACATTATTTCAACTGCCAGGAATCATTTGCTCAGTAGGACAGTTCTTACACTTTAGGCTGAAGTATATGGTTCTTTGGGTAATGCGTATGGTGTTATATTTCTGTACTTATCTTATAAACACTAGGTATCTGAAATAGATCTGTACATACGAAGAACATACTTTAAAATATAATACACAATTTCAAATAATAAGCAAGCTTTTTACTTACAAAAACTATGCATTTTATAACTTTCACGGCACTCATTTCACATAAAACTGCATGTTGTAATTCCTCTATTTAACCTCTTGTTAAAAAATCTTCCTCACCTCACTCCACATTCATTCTCAACCTCCTTGCCCAGTAATTGTGACATCTTTTGGTTTCTGGTGTAATCTAAAAATGGTAAAGACAAAGCTAGGGAATATTATTTTTTGGCAAAAGTTACAAACCTCTTCAGAATTAATGGGTTCCCTGGCAGTGAATAAGGTGATGTCTGAAGCTCTCCAAGGAGTATGTTTTGGTACAAGTTGGTATGATTACAAAAATAACATCACTGAGATGAATATTTATCTTCAGTCATATATTCTTGGTAAATATATTTCCAAGAATATTTTTCTTTCAAAAGCTAATTTTAGGAAGTTGTTCTTAAAACCCTAACTAGAAAAAATTTTACATGCCAAAGGAAACCTACTTTCCTAATAGATTCAAAGCGCTATAAACAAAAAGAATGTTGTAGATTACCAGAGTTGTCTTAATCCACTTAGTTAGATAATGAAAGAAATGGAAGAGTCCATATATAGTTAGACATTCCAACTTTTGTTTCTCCTAAAACTAACAAACCCCTGTAGTTAAATACTAGTTAAGAGTAATTTTTAAGTGTTACTATTGTTCAGTAAACAGAATAAATAATAGTTACTACTATTGCCCAAACTCTTAACTACAACACAATACTTCATAGTTTATTCAGATTTCATATCTGTATAAGCAGGACCCATAAGATGGCTGCTGTCTTATTTGTACAATCCCTGCTCAACCTGGCCCTGCCTCATCCTTATCTTAAGGGCATGATTGCCTTCCCCTTCAAAGTCCAGGAAAGTTTAATCAGTAACCATCTGCATGATCAGTCAGACCCTCCCACCCCCACACCCCTCCCAGCTAATGATTATTCTAGCCCTGAACTAGGACTCCAGTATGTTTGATCATCAACAGGAAACAATAGCTGTGGGAAAGAGCTTCTGAGAAGCACGTGGTCACCTTGGCAACCAAGGAACCTTTCTGACACCATGCCCTCTATAACTGATAGCCTCCTCCTCCCTTGTGTAGCCATATTGCAGCTGAGTCCTGCCGACTGCAGACCAGGCACGGTGGGGTGTTGCTACAGGACTTTTGCCTCTAACTTGTAAGATTTCCCATTCGATAAATCATTGATGTCTCTGTGGCTAACTCCTGGCTCTTTCTTTGGTCTAACAGCTGGACAATGACATGAATTGCAGCATTATGGGATGCAGCCCAACAGTATCTACATTCTATAACCCTTTCAAGTCGTCAAATTCTTCTGTATTTTGTATTGTATCCATTCAGGCTGAGAAACTGAAACCACCCTAGTTATTTGAAACAGAGAGCACTTAATAGAGGAACTGGTTCTCCAAGTGTCAGAAGGGTCAGGGAGTGAAAAGGAAAGGAGTTTATTCAGAGTCCGTCTCTAGGGTGGCTGCCATGTCCACAGGGAGTACGGTGCAAATACCATTAAGTCAGACAAACAGGGGAGAAGGCAATGGCACCCCACTCCAGTACTCTTGCCTGGAAAATCCCATGGATGGAGGAGCCTGGTAGGCTGCAGTCCATGGGGTCGCACAGAGTCGGACACGACTGAAGCAACTTAGCAGCAGCAGCACAGGCTCGCCTTTGGCGAGGAGGCCACAGGGCAATAGAGAAAGACCTTGGAGCCCCCATTGGTCTGAAGTGCTGGCCTTCCCCCAGTTCAGTTCAGTTCAGTCACTCAGTCGTGTCCGACTCTCTGCGACCCCATGAATTGCAGCACTCCAGGCCTCCCTGTCCATCACCAACTCCCGGAGTCTACCCAAACCCATGTTCATCGAGTCGGTGATGCCATCCAACCATCTCATCCTCTGTCGTCTCCTTCTCCTCCCGCCCCCAATCCTACCCAGCATCAGGGTCTTTTCAAATGAGTCAACCCTTCGCATGAGGTGGCCAAAGTATTGGAGTTTCAGCTTCAACATCAGACCTTCCAATGAACACCCAGGATTGATCTCTTTTAGGATGGATTGATTGGATCTCCTTGCAGTCCAAGGGACTCTCAAGAGTCTTCTCCAACACCACAGTTCAAAAGCATCAATTCTGCGGCGCTCAGCTTTCCTCACCGTCCAACTCTCACATCCATACATGTCCACTGGAAAAACCATAGCCTTGACTAGACGGACTTTTGTTCACAAAGTAATGTCTCTGCTTTTAAATATGCTATATAGGTTGGCCATAACCTTCCTTCCAAGGAGTAAGCGTCTTTTAATTTCATGGCTGCAGTCACCATCAGCAGTGATTCTGGAGCCCAAAAAAAAAAAGTCTGACACTGTTTCCACTGTTTCCGCATCTATTTCCCAGGGAGTGATGGGACCAGATGCCATGATCTTAGTTTTCTGAACGTTGAGCTTTAAGACAACTTTTTCACTTTCCTCCTTCACCTTCATCAAGAGGTTCTTTAGTTCTTCTTCACTTTCTGCCATAAGGGTGGTGACATCCGCATATCTGAGGTTATTGATATTTCTCCTGGCAATCTTGATTCCAGCTTGTGTTTCTTCCAGCCCAGCGTTTCTCTTGATGTATTCTGCATAGAAGTTAAATAAGCAGGGTGACAATATACAGCCTTGACGTACTCCGTTTCCTATTTGGAACCAGTCTGTTGTTCCATGTCCAGTTCTAACTGTTGCTTCCTGACCTGCATACAGGTTTCTCAAGAGACAGGTCAGATGGTCTGGTATTCCCATCTCTTTCAGAATTTTCCACAGTTTATTGTGATTCACACAGTCAAAGGCTTTGGCCTTAGTCATAGTCAATAAAGCAGAAATAGATGTTTTTTTGGAACTCTCTTACTTTTTCCAGTACCTCCAGTACCACCAGTTCCCCCAGTACCACCGGAGCATCTCCAGTAGCCTGTTATGCAGAAGCCACAGCAGAAATAATAATGACGTCTTCTCTTTAAATTTCAGTCTAGCACAAGTGCCTCACTTTGGCAGAACCTAACCCGTGAACAGCTGGCAAAGGAGTCTAAGAAATAGAATTTTAAGTTTTCAGCCCATAGCAGAAGGCAGAGTAAGTGCAAGACTGAACTCTGATAAATATTTGGCACATTTATTTATGCAATATTCCTAGAGAGACATTGAGCAATTATTAAAATAAAATAGGGTTATTAAGGAAGGAACAGCATATCATATAGGAAGCATGTGCTATGTTGGACTGGTCCTCAGAAACAGAGTTCTAATATGAGTATCTGTAGGATCAGGTTGCTATTGATGGACCCTTAGCTCCTTTCAACAGCTTTTATTCTGCACCAGAATAATTTACTTCTTAAAAAAAGCAAATGATTGTATAAGCAAATACGTATCCAATAATTAGCATTCAACTGGTCTTTAAGTATCTCACGACCATTAGGTATGAAGCTGCTACAGGCACAAATAGAACCTATACTATAAACTATGGTTGGTCAAATGGTCATTCCTATTAAGGTCTTCTTCTAGAACATGATCTTCGTTGGAAATAGTTGTTTTTTCTTTGAATCCCAGCCATGATTTATTCAGTAACGAGATAGTTTATAAAGCATATAAGCATCCATTTATCTGTGTTGTTTTTGCTCTCCATCCATTTCTAATAGATGTAATTTCACTGGTAATTTTACTTTGAGTTACTTATAAGGGGTTTAGTTACATATAGATAGATTATATACACTTCATTTTTTGCTCTCTTTTTGTGACTAATTTCTAGAGTATTGCATTGCTTTCAAAGAACATACATTATTTCTAAGGAAATAAATTTTTCCTTGTAGCTTAAACTATAGCTTATTTTTAAATGTTCCATAGGTACTTATCTAATTCACTCATTCATTAAACAAACTTTTGTTGAGCAACTTGTTTTGCCAGGCTCTGAAAAAGGCAGGGAACAGCACCATGAGCCAGAAACCGGGTCAAAGGAATGCTGCTTACACTTGAATTGAAAGAGAGAAATAGAAGTAAGAAGTCTAATAAAATAATTCCAAGTCATGTGAAAAAGTAGTGAAAGTGTTAGTTGCTCAGTCGTGTCCAACTCTTTGTGACCCCATGGACTGTAGCCCCTGAGGCTCCTCTGTCCATGGAATTCTCCAGGCAAGAATACTGGAAAGAATAGCCATTTCTTCTCCAAGGGATCATCCTGACCCAGGGATCGCACCGAGGTCTCCTGCATTGCAGGCAGATTCTTTAACATTTGAGCCACCTAGGAAGACCAATTCCATTTAATAAGAGCTCTGGTTTAAAAAAGGGCTAAGATAGAAACTAACAAATGAAGGGGGTCTGCTCTAGGTAGGTTAGTCATGGAAGTCTTCCCTAAAGAGATGACTCCATCTGGGACATGAAATTAGAGAAGAGTTCATCATGAGAAGAGCTGGTTGCATGTGGAGGTACAGGGAGCCTCACAGGAAGCTCAAAGCCAAGAGATACACAAAGGAAACTGAGGGCTGCCCCTTGGGGAGTCTTTTCTCTAGTGTTGAAGGTAACATGTCATTTCTTCTAGCAAGGATGCTTTACACTTCTGTTGCTTCAGTAGCTGTAGCACTGTTCTGCCAATCTGGCCCCAATGTGAAGTCCACAAGGCTCCTTGGTAATAACATCCTCTTTTTTTGAGAATTATGAGCACAGATTTAATCTGAGAGTGATGTAACACACATAAAAATTCTTACATGTGGCCGCTTCTTTTGGTCAGCTTGCACCACTACATCACCACATCTGATGATGAGACTGTTGTGGTTGTGCCAAAGAAATTCAGCTTTTGGAGAGATTTCCACTTTGAGATTGCAGAATCCTTAGTTCTCTTGGGTTTCTTTCTCAAATTGATAGCATTTGCTGTACAACATAGCAAATTCCTATCTATTCTGGCTTGTGGGTGGCACCTTTCCAGTTTTCTGGTACTGTTTTGAATTTATTCTCATAATCATATTTTTTCTGTCTTTTCAACAAGATTTGGGAAGTGACTGGAAGTAACTACACAGGATCCTTCAAATTTGTTTACACTGGAGTCCCAGAATTTATTTCAAAAGTATGCTTTTATTCATCTAAAAATGCTTTATGTAGTTCACAAACAATTGTGAATATGTATGTTAGTTTATGAAACCCTTTATAAATGCATGCCACCTGCTTTTAGAATTTGATCTTTAGTTCTTCCTGTTTTCTCTCATTTTTCTATATTTTTCTGTGATATTACTACTAATTTTGTCTGCAGTACTGAGCAAGTGTGATAATTGGTATTACAGTAAATTATTTAATAAGCAATGAATAAAGTAGAATGACTTGTACTTCATATAGTCATAGAAATGGGATAAAAGGTAACTGACATTTTTTGTGCCTTTACCAAAACCAAGACCCTTTACACATATATTGTATAACTGTTCATTAAAATAACTCAGTCTTATTATAGCTCCAGTATGTTCATTTATTTTCCTAAACCCCCCAGAGTTAACATCTGGTTTAGCTAAGACTGAAACATTCATTTATTGATTCCAAATTCTTGCTCCTCTCTGTTAGTTGCTCAGTCATGTTCAACTCTTTGCAACCCTATGGACTGTAGCCCATCAGGCTCCAACGTCCACAAAATTCTCCAGACAAGAATACTGGAGTGGGTAGCCATTCCCTTCCCCAGGAGGTCTTCAGGACCCAGGGGTTGAACACTGGTCTCCTGAATTGCAGGCAGGCTCTTTGTCATCTGAGCCACTAGGAAAGCCCTTGCTCGTCTCAATATCCCCCCAAAATCCATAGCAAATGAAAATGAATTTATTGAATAGAATTTTCAGGTTTAAGAAATTATTTTGAAAACTTTAAAATACACTAACATGGAAAGGATACATTATATTTGGACAAGGTTAAACAGGGAGACTGTGTGGATCACAATAAACTGTGGAAAATTCTGAAAGTGATGGGAATACCAGACCATCTGACCTGTCTCTTGAGAAACCTGTACGCAGGTCAGGAAGCAACAGTTTGAACTGGACATGGAACAACAGACTGGTTCCAAATAGGAAAAGGAGTACGTCAAGGCTGTATATTGTCACCCTGCTTATTTAACTTCTATGCAGAATACATCATGAGAAACGCTGGGCTGGAAGAAACACAAGCTGGAATCAAGATTGCCAGGAGAAATATCAATAACCTCAGATACGCGGATGACACCACCCTTATGGCAGAAAGCAAAGAAGAGCTAAAGAGCCTCTTGATGAAAGTGAAAGAGGAGAGTGAAAAAGTTGTCTTAAAGCTCAACGTTCAGAAAACTAAGATCATGGCATCTGGTCCCATCACTTCATGGCAAATAGATGGGGAAATAGTGGAAACAGTGGAAACAGTGTCAGACTATTTTGGGGGGCTCCAAAATCACCGCTGATGGTGATTGCAGCCATGAAATTAAAAGACGCTTACTCTTTGGAAGGCAGGTTATGACCAACCTAGATAGCATATTTAAAAGCAAAGACGTTACTTTGCCAACAAAGGTCCGTCTAGCCAAGGCTATGGTTTTTCTAGTAGTTATGTATGGATTGTAAAGAGTTGGACTATAAAGAACGCTGAGCACTGAAGAATTGGTGCTTTTGAACTGTGGTGTTGGAGAAGACTCTTGAGAGTCCCTTGGACTGCAAGGAGATCCAATCAATCCATCCTAAAGGAGATCAATCCTGGGTGTTCATTGGAAGGACTGATGTTGAAGCTGAAACTCCAATACTTTGGCCACCTAATGTGAAGAGCTGACTCATTTGAAAAGACCCTAATGCTGGGGAAGATTGGGGGCAGGAGGAGAAGGGGACGATAGAGGATGAGATGGTTAGATGGCATCACCGACTCGGTGGAAATGGGTTTGGGTAAACTCCGGTAGTTGGTGATGGACAGGGAGGCCTGGCATGCTGCGATTCATGGGGTCACAAAGAGTCGGACATGGCTGAGCAACTGAACTGAACTGAAAGAGGGAGAAAATGGTTAGCTACAGAAGAGTATTTCTAACTAAACAAGGGTAGTCACCACTTACTACCACTTGTATTACCCTAGCATCTCAATACCACTCTGTGACAGTTCATGGGAAAACACAATGGTTCCAGCATTTGTTGCTATGAGAACACTGATTACATTTGTTTCTTTTCTATTTCAAGCTGCAGATTTCTCACTTTAGTACTTTTAACAGTCACAAAAGAATACTCTGTGCTGCTGATCACTCGTCATTTCCCTGGCACACTGTAAAAAAAAAAAATGGTCAAGATAAATTTTATTCAAAATGTTAAGTAACATAAGCAGAACAATAAATATTTCCATATATTCTTAAATTGAGGTAATATTTACATATAGTGAAAAGCACAGATTTTAAATAAACATTTGATAACCCTTGATTGATGTAATCATATGACTACCAATCCATCAAGATATAGAACATTTCTATCACCCCACCAAGTTTCTTCACGCCCCCTTTCAAACACTACCACTCAAAAGGCAACCACCGTTTTGACTTCTTTTTTGCTTATTCTTTATCATATAAACAGAATTATGGTTATAATTCTCTCCTGTATTGGTCTTTTACTCAGCATATGATTTTGAGGTTTCTGCATGCTGTTTTTATGTATAAGCAGTGCATTCTTTGTTTTTACGTTCCCCTGTTGATCAACATATGGACTGCTCTTACTTTTGGATTGTTATGAATGAAGCCACTATAAATATTCTTGTGCATGCCCTTTTGTGGGTATAGATTTTCATCTCTCTTAGGTAAATATCCAGGAGTAGAATTGCAGGATAGTCAAGTAGATGCATGTTTAATTTTATAAGGAAGTGCCAAAGAGTTTTCCAAAGGGGTTGTGCCGTTTTCTAATCCCTTCAACAACATAAAGGTTCAACTGTACACATGCTCACCAAATTTTGACATTTTCAGTATTTTTAGCTTTAGTCATTCTAATTTAAATGGGTTCATGGCAATATTTCACTATGGTTTTAATTTGCAATCCCTGATCACTGATAACATGCAGAAATTTTTCTTGTGACAATTGGTTATTCCTACATCTTTTTTGTAAAGTATCCACACAAGTGTCTTGCCCATTTAAAAATTCTGTTGTCTTTATTTTTGAAATTGATTTGAATGAGCTTATTATATACTCTGGATAAAAGTTACTTTGTCCGATATATGGTAATGAGAATAATTTCCCCCAAGGTGTTGCATATCTATTTACTTTCTTAATAGTGCTTCTTGATGAGGAAAATGTATGTTTAACTGAGGTATTTACATATATTCAGATCAAAATATAAAATATTTCTATCTCCCCAGAAAGTTTTCTTATGCACAAATGCCTCTTTCCTCCTCAGCCTCACACAGAAGCAACCACTCAAGTGATTTCTATCATCATGAGTTTGTTTTGAATATTTAAAAATTTCATATGAATGGACTCATTCATTTTCTTTCAATTAGGTCAATATTTCTAAAATTATCTATGGTCTTGAATGTAGCAATATTTCTTTCCTTTTTACTGAATGTGCTGTTCATTATGTTACTTCTTAGCTTCCACTTTTGTCTAACCATTGATAAAAATCTGGATCTTTTCTTGTATTTGTCTATTACATTGCTATGATAATAATGTTACTATGAACATTTTAGTGAAAGGCTTTTTGTAGATACATCGTGATGATAAATACCTATGAGTGGCATTAATAAGTTGTATTTAACATTTTAAGAAACTGTTGAACAGTTTTTTAAAGTGGTTGTACAATTTGACACTCTCATTACCAATGGGTGAGACTTGGTTGTTCCACTCTCTCTCTAATATTTGAATTTTATCAATCATTTTTGTGTTTTATGACTTCCTATGGGTGTGTTGCGATATCTCCTGGAAGTTTTCATTTACATTATCTGATATCTGATAATTTATAGTTTTTCATGTACTTATTGGCCACTCATATGTTTTAGTTTGTACGTTAATTTTGAGCAAGTGTCTGTGTGTGTGTTTTGACCATTTTTTCCTAAATGACTTATTTTTTTGGGGGGGTGACTTTTTATTATTGAGTTGCTGGAGCTTTTTTATTTTTTAATATATAGTCCATCTAGAAATCCTTCTGAATGTGTAGCTTTACTTTCATATTGCTAATAGGACTACCTTAGTACTTATTTTTATAATTTTGATGGAATCAAATTTGTAAATATGATGTTATATATTTTGTGACGCCTTGCTTAAAAAAAATAAGAAATGAAAGAACCTGAGAATAAAGGAAAGAAGAAAGAGAGAGAAGGAGGGAGGGAAGAAGGAAGGAAGGGGAAAACCTTAGCCAAAATTATGAAAATATTCTATTTTTTTCTGTATTTTAGACTTTACGTTTAGGTCCATGATCTTTCTCAAATTGATTTTTCTAAATTGTCTGAGATAGGAATCAAAGTTCTTTCTTTTTCCCATAAAAATATCAGTATCAGTTATTACAGAAAAAAAACTAATTGAAAGAAGTTGCTTTTGACTCTTGGAAAAAGTTGTTTCAGCAAACAGGCTCCATGTCTATTTCTGGTTTCTCTACTAAGTCCCAGTACTCTATTTTTTCCCACTGTCAAACTATCTTACTATATTTAAAAATTTGATCTTGATTTCAGTTGAGGCAAAATCTCTAATGGTTCTTTTTTAAAACTTTGTTCATTTTAGTTCTTAACAAATACATTTTTAAATTACTATGTCATTTCTAGAAAAAAAGACCTGCTAGTGTTTCTACTGACATTGCTTTAGATCTTTAGATTTTGTGAAAAATAGACATCGTATTAGGTATTCCATTTTATAAACATGGCATATATATATATATATATATCTTTGGTTCTTTATTTTCTCTGAAATATTTTGTAATTTTCAGTGTATAGATTTTTCACATCTTGCATAAAATTTGTCCAGAAGTATTTGATACATTTTGTAAAGTTTACATAATTCAATACTTAATAACAAACAAGTTTCTCTAAGTATTTTAACAATAAAAACAACCGACTTAATCTGATAAAGTATATCATCTAGAAACTTATAGTACCATTTATTTAAGTGGTGAAACATGAGAAGCATTCTCACTAAAGAGTACCTTGTAAAGTACAGGGCTTCCCTCATAGCTCCGGTTGGTAAAAAATCCACCTGCAATACAGAAGACCCCGGTTCAATTCCTGGGTCAGGAAGATCCCCCAGAGAAGAGATGGGCTATCCACTCCAGTATTCTTGGGCTTCCCTTGTAGCTCAGCTGGTAAAGAAACCGCCCACAATGCGGGAGACCTGGGTTCAATCCCTGGGTTGGGAAGATCCCCTGGAGAAGGGAAAGACTACCCACTCCAGTATTCTGGCCTAGAGAATTCCATGGACTGGATAGTACATGGGGTCGCAATGAGTTGGACACGACTAGTGGCTTTACCTTGTAAAGTACAAGTAGAGCTAACATGGTAATTTAAAAAGCTAATTGGATAGAGGATCAACCAATAAAAACCTAAAGTTTTCAATACACAGATAAGAAAAATTGGGACATATTTTTAAAGCTATCCCTCTCATAGTAGCAACAAAAATCTAGAACCTGCTTAAAGTTAATGTAGTCCAAAGTATAGTAGGCTTGCCTAATAGAATATGTGCGTGTGTTAGCTGCTCAGTCGTGTCTGACTCTTTGTGACCCCATGAACTGTAGCCTACCAGTCTCCTCTGTCCCTGGAATTCTCTAGGCAAGAATACTGGAGTGGATTGTTATTTCCTTCTCCAGGGATCTTCCTGACCCGGGGACTGAAGCCAGGTCTCCTGCACTGCTGCTGCTGCTGCTGCTGCTGCTGCTAAGGCACTTCAGTCGTGTCCGACTCTGTGCGACCCCATAGACGGCAGCCCATCAGTCTCCGCTGTGCCTGGGATTCTCCAGGCAAGAATACTGGAGTGGGTTGCCATTTTCTTCTCCAGTGCATGAAAGGGAAAAGTGAAAGTGAAGTTGCTCAGTCGTCTTGCACTGCAGGTGGATGCTTTGCCATCTGAACTACTAGGGAAGCCCACCTAGTAGAATATACATTATTTTATTTAAGAACATAAGAGATGTTCTGTAAAACTAAAGAAAACATTTCTACATGGGAAGACACAATATTGTAAAGATATACCTTACTACCCTATGAATTGTGTGTGTGTATGTATGTGTATGTTATTAATGGTACCATTACAGAACTTAAATCAATCAATGAAAGTAAAGTTTAAAAATAGATCACTATATGTAGAAATTAGTAAATGGTTAAGTGATTCTCTCACCATTTGAAAAGGATGAATTATTCAATAAGTGTTGATAAATTTAACTTTCTATTTGGGAAGAGAAATTATATGCATGTGTTATACTATATGTGAAAATTTAATCAAGTGCTATCAAAGATCTAAAGTTTAAAATGATACAACAAAATAAAATACTGGAATTAAAACATGTAAAAACAGAGAAGCTCCCAAGCAAAGATCAAATAGATCTGACTGTACAAAAATATAAAATTGTGTGTTATGAAGTATATTGTAACAAAAATTGCAAGAAAAGTAACATCCAAAAAAAATCCTGAATGTGTGTGTGTGTGTCAGTATACATATATGTGTGTCTATATATATATATATATAGACACACATATATGTGTATATATACAAATATGTGTATATATATACATCAGTTCAGTTCAGTCACTCAGTCGTGTCCGACTCTTTGCGACCCCATGAATCACAGCATGCCAGGTCTCCCTGTCCATCACCAACTCCCGGAGTTTACCCAAACTCGTGTCCAATGAGTCAGTTATACCATCCAGCCATCTCATCCTCTGTAGTCCCCTTCTCCTCCTGCCCCCAATCCTTCCCAGAATTAGGGTCTTTTCAAATGAGTCAACTCTTCGCATCAGGTGGCCAAAGTATTGGAGTTTCAGCTTCAACATCAGTCCTTCCAATGAACACCCAGGACTGATCTCCTTTAGGATGGACTGGTTGGATCTCCTTGCAGTCCAAGGGGCACTCAAGAATCTTCTCCCACACCACAGTTCAAAAGCATCAATTCTTCGGCGCTCAGCTTTCTTCACAGTCCAACTCTAACATCCATACATGACCACTGGAAAACCCATAGCCTTGACTAGATGAAACTTTGTTGGCAAAGTAATGTCTCTGCCTTTTAATATGCTATCTAAGTTGGTCATAACTTTCCTTCCAAGGAGTAAGCATTTTTTAATTTCGTGGCTCCAATCACCATCTGCAGTGACTTTGGAGCCCAAAAATATAAAGTCTGACACTGTTTCCACTGTTTCCCCATCTATTTGCCATGAAGTGATGGGACCAGATGCCATGATCTTACTTTTCTGAACGTTGAACTTTAAGCCAACTTTTTCACTCTCCTCTTTCACTTTCATCAAGAGACTTTTTAGTTCCTCTTCACTGTCTTCCATAAGGGTGGTGTCATCTGCATATCTGAGGTTATTGGTATTCCCCCGGCAATCTTGATTCCAGCTTGTGCTTCTTCCAGCCCAGCGTTTCTCATGATGTTCTCTGCAGGGTGACAATATACAGCCTTGATGTACTCCTTTTCCTATTTGGAACCAGTCTGTTGTTCCATGTCAGGTTCTAACTGTTGCTTCCTGACCTGCATACAGGTTTCTCAAGAGGCAGGTCAGGTAGTCTGGTATTCCCATCTCTTTCAGAACTTTCCACAGTTTATTGTGATCCAAACAGTCAAAGGCTTTGGCATAGTCAATAAAGCAGAAATAGATGTTTTTCTGGAATTCCCTTGCTATTTTGATGATCCAGCGGATGTTGGCAATTTGATCTCTGGTTCCTCTGCCTTTTCTAAAACCAGCTTGAATATCTGGAAGTTCACGGTTCACGTATTGCTGAAGCCTGGCTTAGAGAATTTTGAGCATTACTTTACTAGCATGTGAGATGAGTGCAATTGGGCGGTAGTTCTAGCATTCTTTGGCATTGCCTTTCTTTGGGATTGGAATGAAAACTGACCTTTTCCAGTTCTGTGGCCACTGCAGCGTTTTCCAAATTTGCTGACATATTGAGTGTAGCACTTTCATAGCATCATCTTTCAGGATTTGAAATAGCTCAACTGGAATTCCATCACCTCCACTAGCTTTGTTCATAGTGATGCTTTCTAAGGCCCACTTGACTTCACATTCCAGGATGTCTGGCTCTAGGTTAGTGTGAGTGATCACACACCATCGTGATTATCTGGGTCATGAGGATCTTTTTTGTACAGTTCTTCTGTGTTTTCTTGCCACCTCTTCTTACTGTCTCCTGCTTCTGTTAAGTCCATACCGTTTCTGTCCTTTATCGAGCCCATCTTTGCATAAAATGTTCCCTTGGTATCTCGAATTTTCTTGAAGAGATCTCTAGTCTTTCCCAATCTGTTGTTTTCCTCTATTTCTTTGCATTCATCACTGAGGAAGGCTTTCTTATCTCTCCTTGCTATTCTTTGGAAGTCTGCATTCAAATGGGAATATCTTTCCTTTTCTCCTTTGCTTTCCACTTCTCTTCTTTTCAAGCTATTTGTAAGGCCTCCTCAGACAGCCCTTTTGCTTTTTTGCATTTCTTTTCCATGGGGATGGTCTTGATCCCTGTCTCCTGTACAATGTCATCAACCTCTGTCTGTAGTTCATCAGGCACTCTGTCTATCAGATCTACTCCCTTAAATCTATTTCTCACTTCCACTGTATAATCATAAGGGATTTGACTTAGGTCATACCTGAATGGTCTAGTGGTTTTCCCTACTTTCTTCAATTTAAGTCTGAATTTGGCAATAAGGAGTTCATGATCTGAGCCACAGTCAGCTCTCGGTCTTGTTTTTGCTGACTGTATAGAGCTTCTCCATCTTTGGTTGCAAAGAATACAATCAATCTGATTTCAGTGTTTGCCGGAATCCAGCTCCAGCAGCCAGGGAATCGTCCTGAAGGGATGAGCGGTGTAGGCGGAGAATGATGCAGCCTCTGACTCAAAGTGTGGAAGTGCATGTTTATTTTAAGCATCAGGTTTTCTTATATACTTTTACAGAAGCATTAGGTCAGAAGTTTCACATCTTCAGTTTCCCCTCACCCAGATTTACTGTCTCCATAAATCATTGTTGCCTTTCAGAGTTCCCTCTTAAGTGTCCTTGTGATTACATTGTAACTCATGTTTGTCTCTGGGTTGCATACCACATTCCTCAGTTTATTTCTTATCTTTCTAAATCCTGCTATCCCCTAGTAACTTAAGCTCATTATCTCCTAAAAACGCTTCTAGCTATTAGTGTCTCTAAAATTCCTAGTCTCTATAAGCTATAGTAAAATATGCCAACACTACAACATACCTTAAACTTTTAGCTTCTAACTATTCTTAATTATTTCTAAACCCTAAACTCAGCAAACTTCTTTTGCCATAAACATTTCCCTCACAAGCAGGTCTCAATAACAATCTTTCCCATGGCCTCAAGCTGCAGCCTATGTGCTCATCCTGGAACATTCTTTGTAAAGATTCTTGAACAAATGTAACTTTATGGATTATTTCCTGGGCAAGTGCAGGAGGCTTTGTGCTTTCTCATGCAAGAACAATAAGCACCTTAACATTCTTTCCAGCCAACTCAACTGAAGGAAGGAAAGGACAAGTCAAAATCACAAGACCTAACTCCTTCATGCCAGGACCATGCCTGTGGGATGAGGAGAGGGGGTTGGGGCCTTGCCTCCATTTTGTCAGTAATGCCTAACGTGGCTCCCGACAGGTGTTGACCATCTGGTGATGTCCATGTGTAGAGTCTTCTCTTGTGATGTTGGAAGAGAGTGTTTTCTATGACCAGTGCATTCTCTTGGCAAAACTCTATTGGCCTTTGCCCTGCTTCATTCTGTACTCCAAGGCCAAATTTGCCTGTTACGCCAGGTATTTCTTGACTTCCTACTTTTGCATTCCAGTCCCCTGTAATGAAAAGGACATCTTTTTGGGGTGTTAGTTCTAGAAGATCTTGTATGTCTTCATAGAACCGTTCAACTTCATGCTCTTCAGTGTTACTGGTTGGAGCATAGGCTTGGATTACCATGATATTGAATGGTTTGCCTTGGAAGCGAACAGAGATCATTCTGTTGTTTTTGAGATTGCATCCAAGAACTGCATTTCAGACTTTTTTGTAGACCATGATGGCTACTCCGTTTCTTCTAAGGGATTCCTGCCCACAGTAATAGATATAATGGTTATCTGAGTTTAATTCACCCATTCCAGTCCATCTTAGTTCACGGATTCCTAGAATGTTGATGTTCACTCTTGCCATCTCCTGTTTGACCACTTCCAATTTGCCTTGATTCATGGACCTAACATTCCAGGTTCCTATGCACTATTGCTCCTTACAGCATCAGACCTTGCTTCTATCACCAGTCACATCCACAACTGGGTATTGTTTTTGCTTTGGCTCCATCCCTTCATTCTTCCTGCAGTTATTTCTCCACTGATCTCCAGTAGCATATTGGGCACCTACCGACCTGGGGAGTTCCTCTTTCAGTATCCTGTCATTTTGCCTTACATATACATGTATGTGTTTGTGTATCTGTATATATATACATATGTGTGTACATATATATGTGTTTGTATGTATCTATATATTCCATATGTATCAATATGGTAAACCTGTTCAAGTGTTGACATCCATACTTGTAATTATAAAGAAGTCTTTACTCCCCTATTTCCTCCAAAATAAAGACAACCATGTAATACGATTTTTTGTCCATCAGACTGGCAACACATTTTTGAAAAAGAAATAATATCTATCATTGATGAGGATGTAAATACATTGGCACATTTATTCATCATTCATAAATTGTAAATGGTGACATCCTTTGGAGAGCAGCTTAGCAGTATTTATAAAACATGACATACTTTATTTCATGATGGAGCAATTTCTCTTCCACCAGTGCTTAATCTGCAGATGAGAACACCCATTACAACACTGGTTACTCAGGGCAGTAAGTTTGCAGGTACCTAACTGCTCATTAATAGGCAAACAGACTATGCACTCTTTTATTTTAATACAGTATTTTATCATGTATTAACTTGGGAAGTATTCCATGGTATGTTAAGTGAATAAACGTAACTCCAATGCTCTATGATAAAATGTGTTTTTAAACCTCATATACATATACATATACGGACATGATTTAAGCAGGAGTATGCATATTGATAGGGCTTCCCTTGTAGCTCAGCTGGTAAAGAATCTGCCTGCAATGCAGGAAACCCTGGTTCAGTTCCTGGGTTGCGTGGATCCCCTAGAGAAGGGATAGGCTACCCAATTCAGTATTCATGGGCTTCCCTGGTGGCTCAGCAGGTGAAGAATCCTCCTGCAATGCAGGAGACCTGGATTCCATCTCTGGGTTAGGAAGATCCCCTGGAGGAGGGCATGAAAACCCACTCCAGTATTCTTGCCTGGAGAATTCCCCATTGACAAAGGAGCCTGGCAGGCTACAGTCTTCAGGGTCGCAGAGTCAGACGTGACTGAAGCACAGCATTTCAAACCAACAGATGAATCTTCTGAAATAAAAAATAACTAAAACAAATGAACTAAATCAAACCAAGAAGCAAGAAGGAAGAGCCCACTGAGAATGTCAATTGTTCTTTGCAAATTACCTGCTGTGAGTGGCCATGTCATATAAAACTAACTTTGCAGCTTTATGTGATTTGCTCATTCTTCCTGCCAACTTGGGCACTTTTGCCTACATCTCTGGACACACATTAGATGAATAACTACATAAGCAAAACTATCCAATGGAGACAGTTTATCCAGGTTAATTCAAAGAAGTGGGAAGATAGCACTTGCATTTACTTTATCCTGTATTAAAAATAGAGGCTTTATTTCACAGATGAGAATGTCTAGGCACCTGAAGCATTAAGTCACATGTCCAAAGTTACCCAGCTGGGAAGTGTCAGAGATGAGATTAGTTCTCAGACACTCTGATTCAGAATCAGAGCTGTCAGCCACCCCCCTACACTCTGCGATTCAGAGCTTGCTAGAACCTTAGTTTACTCACTTGTGAGTGCGATGCCCATCTTAGAGGGTACCCATAAAGGAGTTAAATAGGATAAGCTAGCAGAGAGTGTGGAGTTCGTATGGCAGTCTGTGCTTTTGTGAGTTGAGTTCCCCATGAGTGTTAGTTATGACACCCACGTAAGAGCACAGAAGTATTTACATGTTCCTGCCTCCTCTCTAAGGCCTCTCCAAGCCAATGACATGACACAAATCCCTGAGACCCAGTGGCTCTCCTTTTAACACAAAAGCACTTGTCCCTTTGTGGCTCAACACTGTGGCAGAGGAAGCCAGGGGCCACCCTCCTGTGTCTCTATCCTCAGCATCCCCTTCCACTTTTTCCACAGTCTTGGGCTTCCCTGGCTGTCTACGTGATTCACATTAATGTGGAAACTTAAGACACACACGCATGGAGAGGCCAGACAGCCTGAAACACACCTAGGCACAGGGCAGAGCAGTCTTGAGCACAAAGCCAGGGTGCCAGCCAGCGAGGACCAGGATTCAAGGCGGGGCTTCCAGGAGGTACCCACAGATGTGTGGAACCCTCATTGGGAGGCACAGGGCAGCCCTATTCAAATGCTTGCACAGGTCTGAGATCTTTTCCCTCTGGAATAACGCCCACATTATTCCTCCATTCTTCCGGTTCTTCATGAATAGCTGTTATATGCTGGGCAGGAGTGAAAGGTCAGTGGTAAATCATGTCCCCTCCATGTCAGAGGCCAGGCCAGATAACACACAGCATTATTGTTGTTGATACATCCACTAAGATGATCCAGAAACACAGCAAGAACTCTATTTTTCTTCTAAAATGAACAATCCCTTGAAAACAAACTTACGGTTACCAAAGGGGAAATGTGGGGGGAAGGGATAAATCAGGAGCTTGGGATTAACATATACACTTTACTATATACGATAGATAACAAACAAGGACTTACTGTATAGCACAAGGAACTCTCCTCAATATTCTGTGATAACCTGTATGAGAAAAGAATGAGTTATATATATGTATATATATATGATACATATATATATATATGTATATATATATCTCAGAATCACTTTGCTATACAACTGAAACTAACACAACATTTTAAATAAAATGTTTTTTAAAAAGAGAGACTTTAAAAGATAGCAGTTTCCCTGGAATCATCTCATAATGAACTATGAAATCTAGGAACTTCATCTCCTTCTATTAAATCTTAAGCATTGTCAAATGCCCATATTCCTTCCTCTGCCGAGGAGAACTGGTTACTATAACAACCACTGCAGCAGTATTACTAACCACACACTCAAAAACAGAACCCACAACCTCAAACTGGTGAATATGTCTGTGTTCACAGTGTTATCAGGTAATTTAAAAGTGGGCAGAAATAAAATAAAAAAGAGTGAAAATGAAGGGGTTTTGAAATTAGATGTTAACCCAGAAAGTATGTATAAACAAAATAGAGGACAGAAGAAACTGACAAAACAGCATATGGCAGCTTCCACCTCCTGCTCAGGGCACGCAGTTCTCTTGGCTGGAGTTGGTGAGATGACAGTGTTACAGTTACGCAGAGAAGTAAGGTCACAGCCTCACTCTCCAGTTCATTTTGGGGCTGTGAGTGAAATAGGGAGAACCAAGTATGATGCCAGACAGAGCAATGATTATATGTTCCCAGAAATGCACCCTCATCTCACAATTAAGACTACAGGGAGAGGTAAGAGAGATTGAATCAAAAGAACTACAAATTCTGAAGCTTTTACTTCTACTTGCTGTAAAATGGAGATAACATTTCTCCTCCTTTCCTTATCACTGTGAGTATAAAATTACATAATCTTCTTAGAAAGTGACTTAAAAGCTATTAAGCTTTATAAAATGGAAGTAACATTTCTTATTACTAAAATTTAAATGACTAAATATCTGCAATTTATTGATAAAGTATTTTGTCGTAATTTTTTTAATACTGTCATTTCTCCTTTAATAACAAAAAAGTTTACCCTGTATCTGAAATTCAAACAATATGCTCCTTATACTTTTAATAAATTTAAGACTCTGTGAGTAAAAAAAAATTAGAAATGAATTAAAAAGTGTATTCAAGCATGGGTGGCTGTAGCAAATTTTGAAAAAGAGTAAAGTCTGAGACTGTCAAAAATATATTCTCTAAATCTCAAAAGAAATACTAAGTCTTGTTTAAACACTTCTATTACATGTATAATTGGCAGTCAACCAGCAACTTAATACTTTTTAGAATTTGACTATATTTAAAATGTCAAATTCTTGTTATGCTACTAAGTATATTTCCCTTCACATAAGAGTGTAATGACCTAAAATGGTTTTACTCATTTAATGAAGCCATTTTTATAGCTGTGAGAGAGTAAGTATAAAAATTTCAATCTCATTTTAGCCCAGCTATTCTGAAACTAAGAAGTAGTCAAAATAGCTTGTTTTAAAGAGAAAAAAAAGATGTCAAATCACCTTGTTTTGACAGAGCTCATGTACACCAAGTTCTAAACCATAACAGAATTTTTAAAGCTAACTGGTAAACCTCTAAAAAGTAGAGATTTATAAAAAGAAAAGTTTGTAAGCATTAACTACTGAGCTGGATTATGTTCCTACAAACACCAGACTTTAAAATTCATAGATGACTGTCCTATTTGTTAAAATAGAGAACACTTGAATGATAGAACATGGCAGAGGGTGTGACTGTGTAGGTTTAGAAATAGTAATTGGGTTCTTTTTATCAAGTAATATCTGTAATTAGCTTTATGAATCACCTACCAGGTTAACAAAGACAGAGTCTGTAGAAGACTAGGAGAAGAAAACTATACAGCCCACAGTTCCATCCCATAGCCTACAGAATGTCAATTTCTACATCAGTGATATAGCATTCTTGAGACTTCCTCAGTGGCCAGTAACTAAGACTCAGAGTTTCCAATGTAGGGGACCCAGGTTCCATGCCTGGTTAGCAACCTAGATCCCGCATGCCACAACTAAGACCCAGAGCAGTCAAATAAGTAAATATCTTTAAATAATAATATAGCATCCCTTGTGGCCATAAAATAATAGAGGGTTTCCAGGCTTTAGATTTGATGTGGTCTTATGTTCAGGCGCTTCCCTGGTGGCTCAGATGGTAAAGCGTCTGCCTGTAATGTGGGAGACCTGGGTTCGATCCCTGGGTTGGGAAGATCCCCTGGAGAAGGAAATGGAAACCCACTCCAGTACCCTTGCCGGGAAAATCCCACGGACAGAGGAGCCTTGTAGGCTACAGTCCATGGGGTCGCAAAGAGTCGGACATGACTGAGAAACTTCACTAACTATGTTCATGACAGTAAAAATAATTTTGACATAGATTATTTTTTAATTATTCTATGATTATTCATTGTTTCTTCCTACTGAAAAATTTTGTCAGGATTTTTTTTTGTTTATAAGTTTTTTGTTTTTGTTGTTGTTTGTTTTAATATTCCTAAGGAGATTTTGATTGTTTCTTTCACTGTAAAAAATACAGAAAAACAAATTTTACTAAACTGAGAAAAATGGAGGTTCTTATCTAACTTTTTAAATTTGGGCCAATATTAGCCAAAAACGTGGCACAATTTCAGACAGCATTTTAAAAGCAAATTTGATCATAATATAAAATATTTTGTCAAAGGTCCTAAGCCCTTTATCAATTTACCATTATTCATAAACTCTAGTTTGGTATCTCAAGTGCTCTCCCATTCATTACCATCTCTCTCTTTCAACATATTTCCTATTATTTACCTATACAAATCACTCCAGCAGCCAGATGTGCTAACTATCCCCCATTCATGCCAGCTTCTATGTCTTTGTTCATTTAATTTCTCCTTGGAATATACTTTCTTATTACTCTTCTTCACACTTGATCAATCCCTCACAGTTTAGGAAAATCCCTTCTTCTTAAAGTTTGGCTGTTTATATAAGCTTTAAGAAATTTTCCCTCTACCCAAATTTTAATATACCTAAAACTTATTGCTCATTTGGCACATATTATGGGCTACTGAATAGTATTTGTTACTTGTGTGAAGGTCCTTTCCCTTTAACTGTGTTGCTCTAAAGCTGGAAATTCCATAAGAACTACCAGATTTTCTTGAGCACAAAAGCAATAGGGGTGATAATTACATTTATGTATTACATTTATGTATTACATTATGTATCACCAAATACATTTATGGGCCCAGCATTATATTTACTGTAGAGGAAAGATATAAAATCCAGTTCAAATCCAAGCTCCATCATTTATTAGCTTTCACCAAAGTACTTAGTATTTCTAAGACAATATATTAAAGATTTCACAAATGTTATCTCATTTAATGTTCAACATAACCAAGCGTGGCAGCTTGTATCATTAGCTCAATTTTAAGACTACAGGAAGTGAAGCCTGGATATCCCACCTAAGGACAGAGCTGGTAAACAGAGGGGCCAGGATATCCCTTATGGAGGACCAGAGCTCTGGTTTTACCCAGAAAGAGGTGTATTAAACATTCAGGAAGACAAAAGGTAGGGTATACACTCAGCTAGCCTTTTACCAGCTAGCAAAATGGATTTCAAAGTTATTTGGGGGCTGACAAAAAAGAAGTGAACCTTTCTAATTACAAGAAGAACCAGGCACATGAGATCAAAGGAATTTCTAACACTATCAAGAAGCAGTTGTTAAAGGATCACTTCCTGCTTGCTCTACTGACACCAAAGCTAAAAGCCAGGCTATTCTCCCTTACGCTGGGCACAGTTGGTTAAATCAGCTCTCAAGTTTTCCCAAATCAATAAGGACAGGTCCTAATAGAGGAGGTCTGACAGTCAGCTAGCACCAGTTACAAGGGTAGCTGTCTCCAACTACAACTGGGCTTTTGAAGTTGAAGCTGGTTTCCAATTAACCATTCAAAATTAAGGCAGAATGTATAAAAGGAGAACAAGAAAATAGCTCAAGCACTTTTGCTTTTTAATAGATTTGACCTTTTAAAAATTGAATTTTGTGACAGGCTATGCCAGAAGAAAGTCTGGAAGAAATAAAATTGCACAGTTCTAAAAATATGAAGTACACATTGTAATTTTAAAAAAAGCTTAAGCCACAATTCACCTCAGATGTCCTAAGTACCAATACCTCTTAATTTGATAATTAATGCTCTCTAAATTGTGCAAATAGTCTTCATCTTCTGCCTCTTCCTCTTTTAACAATTCCATTCCTACTGGCTGCACTATTAGATCCATTTTGTTATTAATTCACTGTGAGTACTAGATTGATGCTGGTTAATTAATTTCCTCTAGGTTAAAGTTAACACTAAATGCTTATTTGTGGTGATATCTCATTTGCATTAGAGGCCAACGGTCAGACAGTGTATTATGGAGGTCAAACAAAGAAGACTTATATTCTATATATTCTATTCTATATCTTGGCAGGAAAATACTTGTAAGACGTTGGGTAAGTCCCAAACTTTTTGGATCTCAGTTCTCTCATCCTAAGAACAAATAAAACTTGTTCTAGATTATAGCCAAGCATTAAAGTCTTTAATTTTATGTCTGTAAATCTACACATCATGCACAGCTTCATAATAGTAATCTCATCTTCTTTACCTTTCTTTATCTTAATCTTCTTTTATCTATTTGTGTTTCTTTATTATTTATTAAGGGGCTTCCCAGGTGGCTCAGTGGAAAGAACCTGCCTAACAATGTTGGAGATGTGGGTCCAATCCCTGGGTTGGTAAGATGTCCTGGAGATGGAAATGGCAACCCACTCTAGTACTCTTGCCTGGGAAATCCCATGGACAGAGGAGCCTGGTGGGCTACAGTCCATGGGATCACAAGAGAGTCGGACATGGCTTAGTGACTAATCATCCCTTGAGATAATTTTCAAGTTTTCTCTTTTACTATTTTCACCCCTATACACTTTCCTCTTTCATGAGAGTTCAACTTAATTGTCAACACTTAATCATCAGTCTCAGTTTTAACAGCAAATCTGACCTATCCACGACAGCTCATTCTTGCTCAGGTGAAAGTTTGCCACTTGCCTCAATGTTCCGATTTTCCAAGAAGACTCGTAGCCATAATAATTGACTATTTCAAATCACTCCTTTCCTCTGAATCTTCCCAGAATTTACTTTATTTTTTATTCATTTACAATTGCCATGATGTATTTTGTTAAAGCGTCTTCCAGGTCTTAAACTTTATTCCTTCTTTGTGGCAGAGTGAATGGTCCTCATGAAACATTCAATTTTTTCCCTCACATTTTCCAGCCTCTTTGTAGTTACATAAGAGCATGTGAATATTTCAGGCTAACTGGCTGAAGAATAAGTGATGTGTCACTTCTGAGCAAAAGCATAAAAGAGTTCAACCTTCCAACTGTGTCTTCCACTAGAAGAATGCGTGTGTTAAATTGTGACGTCTCCATTGACCTGAATTCCCTAGTAATGCTATAGGCAAATCTCCCTAGTGGCCTAAGCCAGATATATAGTGAAACCAAAAACAAGCCTCTGTGTTTCAAGCCACTGAAAATCTACTGTTGGTATGTCAATGATACAGTCTTCAAATTTAGTCAAATGACTTTCGGTAAGGGACCATTTCTTTCATTGATTTTATGTTTCGTTCCACACTATACAGTACAGACTTTTACAGAAATGTCAACAAATACTTTTGACTACATACCTTTTATTTTTTGTGTACTTTTTCATAAACATAATTGGTCCCAGAAAATGTAATGTAGTAAAAATAAGATAAATGGTAATGATTTAAAATGCTTCCTCATACCATTTTAAGTGTTTCATTTCAGAGATTTAAAAGATATATTAAAAAGTTTTTAAAGAAAGACAGTTATCTTGTATATCTGTCAGAAATTAATCAGAGAAGCAGGACTCTTAGGAGTTATATGATAAAGGATTTATGAAAATCAGATCTTACACAGTTTTTCCTTTATTTTCCTTCTAACTCCTAGCTGAGGGGAAGTGAAAAATTCTTTAAATTCTCCAGCCAGAACTCTGAGATAGTTTTGAAAGAGAAAGGACTATTAAACAAGGCAAATGAGCCCAGTGAGGTATTATATTTTAATAATAGTGGCATCACTTACTGAGTGGTGTTATGCTCACATAATGCTTTCAAAGTACTATCTCATGCTGTTACTTCAGTCATGTCTGACTCTGTGCGACCCTATGGACTGCACCCTGCCAGGCTCTTCTGTCTATGGGATTCTTCAGGCAAGAATACTGGAGCGGGTTGTCATTTTCTACTCCAGAGGATTTTTCCGATCCAGGAATGAGCCCATGTCTCTTGTATCTACTTGCATTGGCAGGTGGGTTCTTTACCACTGCTGCTGCTAAGTCACTTCAGTTGTGTCCGACTCTGTGCGACGCCATAGACGGCAGCCCACCAGGCTCCTCCATCTATGGGATTTTCCAGGCAAGAGTACTGGAGTGGGTTGCCATTGCCTTCTCCAGTCCTTCCTACTAGACCTTCTCAAAAGACTTAGTCTTATAGTGCCACCTGGAAAGCCCCTCCCGTTCCCAAAGAATGTGGAGTAAGCATTAGTTTAGTCCCATTATCCAGACTCTGATCCACAAAGTGAAACTACTCAAGTTCACTTATCCTACAAGCAGTGGATCCAACCTCCAAACCCAGGGGAAAGTCTGGTGTCCATATCCTTTATAATGAAACTAATGATTTTTAAAACTGTATTCGCTGATTTTTTTTAGAAGTTTTATAATTCCGCTGTTCAATTTCTAAATATTAGTAATCAATTTTAGCTGATTAAGATACGTCCTAGAAGAAAATCTGTAAGCATTAATAAGCAAAAAGGTATAAAGGTGCATATAAAATTGCTCCTTTTAAAACACAAACTGTCATGAAATATACATTCGCCTACAACTTGCTTTTTAAAAAATGGTTACTAATTTTCAATATCAGGTTAGAAAGAAAAACTCTGTTTTTTTATTATGGGCACCTAGACTTTTACATTCGGAGAAGGCAGTGGCAACCCACTCCAGTACTCTTGCCTGGAAAATCCCATGGACGGAGGAGCCTGGTGGGCTGCCGTCTACGGAGTCGCACAGAGTCGGACACGACTGAAGCAACTTAGCAGACTTTTTTGAGGTATCACAATCTGTTCGGAGAAGGCAATGGCACCCCACTCCAGTACTCTTGCCTGGGAAACCTCATGGACGGAGGAGCCTGGTAGGCTGCAGCCCATGGGGTCGCGAAGAGTCAGACATGACTGAACGACTTCACTTTCACTTTCACTTTCACTTTCACGCACTGGAGGAGAAAATGGCAACCCACTCCAGTATTCTTGCCTGGAGAATCCCAGGGACGGAGGAGCCTGGTGGGCTGCCGTCTATGGGGTCGCACAGAGTCGGACACGACTGAAGCGACTTAGCAGCAGCAGCAGCAGCATAATAAACAACCTTGCACTTAGTTCATCTTGCATTTCTCCCAAGCCCCTCAGTTTTATTCATATATCATGCTACCTCTCTGAGGACCCACGTCAACCTTCTCGGCAGTTATAATTCTGAGATTTTTTAAGTGTTAAATAAGAGCATTTTGAGACATGCCAGTCTCTCACTGTTGTATTTCCTACTAGACAAGGAGGTTAAACTTGAATGCTCCATTCAGAACATTTGTTAAACCAACAGAATAAATGGGGATGATGTTTAAAAAAAAAAAGATAAACAGAGTTTTAGGAAACTGAAGGGTGATAATCAAGAACATACATAAAGAGATTTTTTGTTTTTTAAAGAATGAATCTTCTGCTGCTTTAGGAAAAACTATAGTGCTGTTCTTTGAAACTAACCTCCCATAATATACTGCATGTCTACTGACAGCTAATTCTCTCACCAAACGTTTACTTGATGCCTAGACATACTTTAAAGAGCTCTGGAAGTTAGACTAATTAGGCCTATAGGTTATTTTTTCTCACCCGTATTAATAAATTATTTGGAAAGTCAATTCACAAAACTGAACATTTATTTTATTTTAAGCTATTTGGATGATACTTGTTTATATAAACCCACAGTAATGTTATGAATGATAGCATTCTTGTTAATAACAAGGACTTTAGAAAATGTAATGTTTCTGTTTTGAAGATTTTTATTAATTGTATCTACTCTGCACTGTACATTTGTTCCTCCTGGTTCCTTCTTTCTGATTATGTCAATTCCATTCTAGTGCAATCATCTCACTCTATTAAGAATAAGCTTTCTTAAATCTGTTTAAGGGCAGGTCAGCAGACTGAAACTCTTGTATATTCAAGTCAGAAGCTTAGAGAATATCTAATAAATGCTATTGCTATGATGATGATGAAATGACATTTGCCCAAGAATTAAGACAGAGGAGACTTTAGCCTTAGATTTTTCATTGTCTATTAACTCTTTATGATCAGATGTAGAGCAATATTCAATTCTTTCCTGAAAATATCAGTAAGAAAAGATCCATTGTTATATAGCTTTGTTTAGGGAGAAGGCAATGGTAACCCACTCCAGTACTCTTGCCTGGAAAATCCCATGGACGGAGGAGCCTGGTAGGCTGCAGTCCATGGGGTCGCGACTAGTCAGACACGACTGAGCGAATTCACTTTCACTTTCATGAATTGGAGAAGGAAATGGCAACCGACTCCAGTGTTCTTGCCTGGAGAATTCCAGGAACGGGGGAGCCTGGTGGGCTGTCGTCTATGGGGTTGCACAGAGTCGGATACGACTGAAATGACTTAGCAGCAGCAGCAGGGATCTTGACGACATACAAATGATATAATTAAAACATTCCTCAGACAGACTAAGTTATATCTAGCTTTTACTCTCAATTGGATGATTATAAATACCTTACTGGGAATTCCTTGGCTGTTCAGTGGTTAAGGATCTGAGCTCTCACTGCCATGGGCTGGGGTTCAGTCCACCGTCCGGGAACTAAAATCTCACAAGCCATGCAAATAGACCAAAAGAAAAAAAGAAAAGACTTTATTGAGTGAAGCTATAATCTTAAGGATAAAACAGCAGAACTAAAAGAGGGTGAACACAGAAAATCTTTATCTTCCTCAAGAGAAGAGTATCATTCAGTTATGAACTCATTATTCAAACATTTATTGTGGGCCTACTTTGTGCTACGACAGGAGTTGATGGTATATAAAGATAAAGCATGATCCATGTTTCTGTCTAGTAACAAACATGTATATAAAAAATTAATATTATGGAATAATACAGATAAAATAATAATAAATTTCAAAACTGATAGCCAGAATGGCCAACATGTTTCTTTTTATCCTCCAAACTCACAGGTAGGTGATAGCTTTGAGAGCACAGTTTAGAAGGGTTTGGAACTGAGTCAAAAGTGTGATCAATTGATGATGGTTGCCATAGATACAGGATGGAGAATGTCCACCTGAATGTTGTCTATTTTCTCTCTTTACTCTGTGGTATAGATTAGGTTTACACAGAGAAGGGTGGTGATCTGATGTTTTAGAAAAGAGTTGACATCTGTAAGAGCCTTGAAAATTGGACCTCAATATGGCAAAGGTTGTTAAGGTCAGTCAAAGAAGAGGGAAATGTGTGAAGAAAGGCAAAAGTTATCAGTCAGCCTCAGTGTTAAAGTTAGCACTTTCCAGGACTAGAAATTAGATTGGAAAGGAAGCAGGGTCCAATAGGAGTCACCACAGGTTCCATTTTATGTATGCTGAGGAGTTGGAACATCATCCCATCGTCCAGTGTGCCTGGAAGATGTAGTCCATAGAATACTGACTAGTATCAGAATTCGGAGAAGGCAATGGCACCCCACTCCAGTACTCTTGCCTGAAAAATCCCATGGACGGAGGAGCCTGGTAGGCTACAGTCCATGGGGTCGCTAAGAGTCGGACATGACTGAGCGACTTCAGTTTCACTTTTCCCTTTCATGCACTGGAGAAGGAACTGGCAACCCACTCCAGTATTCTTGCCTGGAGAATCCCAGGGACGGCGGAGCCTGGTGGGCTGCCGTCTATGGGGTCGCACAGAGTCAGACACGACTGAAGCGACTTAGCAGCAGCAGCAGCAGCAGCAGCAGTATCAGAATTATCTGAGATGCTTGTTGAAGCAACCAAATCAGAATATTTGGATATGGGAGCTGAGAATCATCATTTTGCACAAGCTCTCTAGGTTATTAATAGTTGGAAGCCCACAGTAGGAAACTATTATAGCGTGAGACCAATACTCTTCAGGAAATGTTCATGTTGAGCAGCTAACTCATGTGTTCACAAATATTTCCCACCTAGAAATGGGCCAGGCTGTTGTTCACTACGAGCACCTGTGTTCATACCCTCTCAGCATGCCCTTTACAAGCCAAGCTGCAGCAGCATTTCCAGCTCATAAATTTTATTGTAGTTAGTAAGAACCCTTAGTCTAGCAGGCAAATTATAACATTAGAATTTAATTGTAATTGGAAATATGTACCCAGTCTAATTTGAGCATTTTGGGGGAAATTGGAGCAAAAGGAGATATTTCATCCTAGTCAGAAACATATTTTCAGCAGTGAAGATAAAACACTTTAGCAAGAGAATAATTCGCTGCCATCAGGATGGTCCAGATTACAGCTGGGTTTGCAAGAGTCACCTACTTTCACTTGCAGACATTTTCTGGTTCATTATAGAAAGCATAGGAAAAAAACGCTATGTAATAACTCCCCTAGTTCAGTAAAAGAGCATTCCTAGTAAACAGCCCACAACTAATGGAGATTAATTTCCTGTTTACATATATATAGCATATTCCCCAATTTTTCTTTTTCTTTTTCATTTTCCTTGTTTTTTCTTTTATGCAGGTTTGTAAAATGCAATCTGACATCTTGAGTCGAAAAGAAAAGAAAATGCTTAGAGTTGGGATTTAACTCTATAAAAAATATTATTTTTCTTATTGTTTTCGCTTAAATATTTATTCTCTTCATAACATTTATCAACACTGGTTCACATATTCACTCATTTATTCAAAGAATAGTTATTGCCTCCTTGAAAGGTATTGGGGGCAATGTGGTGGGCAAGAAAAAACTGGTTTTCTGTCCTTGTGGAACTGTGTATCCAAAAGAGGAGAGAGCTATTAATCAAATAACCAAACAACTATGAGTCTAATTTTAACTATAATAACTGCTTTGCGGGGAATTCACATAATGTCATGGGAATATCAAACAGGGGAAACAAAACACATTTTTAGGGTTATGGAAAAAAGTCCCTAGAGAGTGACGGTTGATTTTGAGTTGTGAACTATGTGTAAATAATTATAAATTTGGGGCATAAGAATGGATTCTAAGTAAAGGGCAGTTTGTATTTACAGGCTAGGAAGACAGTAATTTTAAGGACCAATAAATGTGAGTGGGGAGGGAGAAGAGCTTGTATAAATTGAGAATGTAGAGCCATGTAGAGACTGGGCAGTCCAAAGTCTTTATAGCCATGTAAAGTATTTAACTGTTTTATTCACACAGTTAAGAATTAAATCACTTAGAAGAAAAGTGCATTTGCTTTCACATATTTTTACATAAAATTTCCTTAATCCTTTACTGAGCTTGCCTTAAAAATTCTTGATATGATCAATCATTAATTTCCCTAAAGCTTGGTTAGGTGAGGTTTCACTGTTACATCAAGAAGAATTTCAGTAGCATTGTATATTTTAATAGAAGATTGAACCAAAAGACAAATGATTGATAATAATAAGTAATAGAGTAATAGGTAAATTAAAAATTAGTTTTATTTTAAAAGTTAGTTTTATTGATGCAGTGTGCCAAAGATTTTCGTTATCACATTAAGATTCGTGTCCATATGTTCACAGTCCCAGAAAGGCATGTGTTTGAAATAGATACATATATGATAATTGCATATAGATCTACAGCTACAGAAACAAAAGTGAAAATCAAAAACACAGCTATTCATATTTAATCAAAAAAATACAGATGGTTGAGTCATTTATGTTTTAACTTTAAAAATATACTTATCTGGACTTCCAGTTTTATTTCTCCCTCTTGCATTTCAGAATTCAGAACATACATACGCAGAGGGAAAAAACATAAACAACATGCTTTGGCATTATTCAAAGTATTTAATTAGTTAAAGGATAAACATTGTCATTTACTTTTTCAGCCCTGTAGGCAAAGTTTGCATTATTTAAAGAAAAGAGAATGAATTGCTGAGCAATAAGTGGGTGATTCAGAGCTGTATAAATACACTTCCTGGAGTATGCAAGTTCTTATCCTTCATCAAACTCAAGATTGAGAGTTTGAATTATATGGACCATTTCCCCATCTTGCCACTTCGCCATCTGTCCTAAAATAATGATTATTTTCTACAACAATTGCATTGTGGAATCTTAATTAAGAAACAAACCACTACTTGGAACAATTAGACTGGCATTGAGGCTGTTGGCCCAACAAAGTGCATTATTCACAAATCCCACATGCTCCACATATGTTGGTTCTGCTGCAGAAAGAAGGAGTCTATAGTTTTACCCTAGACTTTGAGAGCTTAGAATTAAGACCAGAAACTTAAGTATAGCAAGCCAAACATCAATTTTCATTAAGGAGCAAAAGTCAAGATGTTAAAATCTCCTTAATTGTGGCAGCAACTGGAGAATTAGATACCTTCACTTTACTGATGTGTTCATTGACCATCAGTTCAGTTCAGTTCAGTTCAGTCAGTAAGTCCTGTCTGACACTTTGCAACCCCATGGACTGCAGTACCCCAGGCTTCCCTGTCCATCACCAACTCCCAGAGCTTGCTCAAACTCATATCCATCAAGTCAGTGATGACATCCAACCATCTCATCCTCTGTCATCCCCTTTTCCTCCTGCCTTCAATTTGTCCCAGCATCCGGGTCTTTTCAAATGAGTCACTTTGCATCTGTAGGCCAAAGTACTGGAGCTTCAGCTTCAGCATCAGTCCTTCCAATGAATATTCAGGACTGAATTCCCTTAAGATCGACTGATTTGATCTCCTTGCAGTCCAGTGGACTCTCAAGAGTCTTCTCCAAAAGCATCAATTCTTCAGTGCTCAGCTTTCTTTATGGTCCAATTCTCACATCCATACAAGACTACTGGAAAAACCATAGCTTTGACTATACAGACATTTGTCGGCAAAGTAGTGTCTATATTTGTCATAGTTTTTCTTCCAAGGAACAAGCATCTTTAATTTCATGGTGGCAGCCACCATCTGCAGTGATTTTGGAGCCCCCCAAAATAAACTATCTAACTGTTTCCATTATTTCCCCATCTATTTTTCACGAAGTGACAAGACCAGAAGCCATGATCTTAGTTTTCTGAATGTTGAGGTTTAAGCCAGCTTTTCACTCTCCTCTTTCACTTTCATCAAGAGGTTCTTCACTTTCTGCCTTAAGGGTGGTATCATCTGCATATCTGAGGTTATTGATATTTCTCCTGGCAATCTCAATTCCAGCTTGTGCTTCATCTAGCCCAGCATTTTGCATGATGTAGTCTGCATGTAAGTTAAATAAGCAAGGTGACAACATACAGCCTTGACTTAGTGCTTTCTCAATTTAGAACCAGTTTGTTGTTCCATATCCAGTTCTCACTGTTGCCTCTTGACCAGCATACAAATTTCTCAGGAGGCGGGCAAGGTGATCTGGTATTGCCATCTCTTTAAGAATTTACCACAGTTTGTTGTGATCCATATGGTCAATATCTATATTGACTGGAGACCATTTATCTGCTACTGTGGGCAGGAATCACTTAGAATAAATGGAGTAGCCATCATGGTCAACACAAGAGTCTGAATGCAGTACTTGGATGCAATCTCAGAAACGACAGAATGATCTCTGTTCGTTTCCAAGGCAAACCATTCAATATCAGGGTAATCCAAGTCTATGCACCCATCAGTAATGCTGAAGAAGCTGAGGTTGAATGGTTCTATGAAGACCTACAAGACCTTTAGAAGTAACACCCAAAAAAGATGTCCTTTTCATTATAGGGGTGTGGAATACAAAAGTAGGAAGTCAAGAAACACCGGGAGTGACAGGCAAATTTGGCCTTGAAGTACAGAATGAAGCAGGGCAAAGTCTAATAGAGTTTTGCCAAGAGAATGCACAATCATAGAGAACACCCTCCTTCCACAACACATGAGAAGACTCTACACATGGACATCACCAGATGGTCAACACTGAAATCAGATGGATTATATTCTTTGCAGCCAAAGATAGAGAAGCTCTACACAGTCAGCAAAAACAAGACAGAGAGCTGACTGTGGCTCAGATCATGAACTCCTTATTGCCAAATTCAGACTTAAATAGAAGAAAGGAGGGAAATCCCTAGACCATTCAACTATGACCTAAATCAAATCCCTTAAAATTATACAGTGGAAGTGAGAAATAGATTTAAGGGACTAGACCTGATAGAGTGCCTGATAAACTATGGATGGAGGTTCATGACATTGTACAGGAGATATGGATCAAGAATATCCCCAAGAAAAAGAAATGCAAAAAAAGCAAAATGGCTGTCTGAGGAGGCCTTACAAACAGCAGTGAAAAGAAGAGAAGCAAAAAGCAAAGGAGAAAGGAAAGATAAACCAATCTGAATGCAGAGTTCCAAAGAATAGCAAGGATAAGAAAGCCTTCCTCAGCGATCAATGCAAAGAAATAGAGGAAAACAACAGAATGGGAAAGACTAGAGATCTCTTCAAGAAAATTAGAGATACCAAGGGAACATTTCATGCAAAGATGGGTTCACCAAAGTACAGAAATGGTATGGACCTAAAAAAACAGAAGATATTAAGAAGAGGTGGCAAGAAGACACAGAAGAACTGTATAAAAAAGATCTTCACAACCCAGATAATCACGATGGTGTGGTCACTCACCTACAGCCAGATATCCTGGATGTGAAGTCAAGTGGGCCTTAGAAAGCATCACTATGGACAAAGCTAGTGGAGGTGATGGAATTCCAGTTGAGCTCTTTCAAAACCTAAAAGATGATGCTGTGAAAGTGCTGCACTCAATATGCCAGCAAATTTGGAAAACGCCGCAGTGGCCACAGGACTGGAAAAGGTCAGTTTTCATTCCAATCCCAAAGAAAGGCAATGTCAAAGAATGCTCAAACTACCACACAATTGCACTCATCTCACATGCTAGTAAAGTAATGCTCAAAATTCTCCAAGCCAGGCTTCAGCAATACATGAACCGTGAACTTCCAAATGTTCAAGCTGCTTTTAAAAAAGGCAGAGGAGCCAGAGATCAAATTGCCAACATCCACGGGATCATCAAAAAAGAAAGAGAGTTCCAGAAAAACATCTATTTCTGCTTTATTGACTATGCCAGAGCCTTTGACTATGTGGATCACCATAAACTGTGGAAAATTCTGAAAGAGATGGGAATACCAGACCACCTGACTTGCCTCTTGAGAAACCTGTATGCAGGTCAGGAAGCAACAGTTAGAACTGGACATGGAACAACAGACTGGTTCCAAATAGGAAAAAGAGTATGTCAAGGCTGTATATTGTCACCCTGCTTATTTAACTTATGTGCAGAGTACATCATGAGACACACTAGGCTGGAGGAAGCACAAGCTGGAATCAAGATTGCTGGGAGAAATATTAATAACCTCAGACATGCACATGATACCACCCTTTTGGCAGAAAGTGAAGAAGAATTAAAGAGCCTCTTGATGAAGGTGAGAGAGGAGAGTGCAAAAGTTGGCTTAAAGCTCAACATTCAGAAAAGTAAGATCATGGCATCTGGTCCCATCACTTCATGGCAAATAGATGGGGAAACAGTGGAAACAGTGGCTGACTTTATTTTTGGGGGCTCCAAAATCACTGCAGATGGTGATTGCAGCTATGAAATTAAAAAACATTTAGTCCTTGGAAGGAAATTTATAACCAACCTAGACAGTGTATTAAAAAGGAGAGACATTGCTTTGTTAACAAAGTCTATCTAGTGAAGGCTATGGTTTTTCCAGTAGTCATGTATGGGTGTGAGAGTTGGAATATAAAGAAAGCTGAGTACCAAAGAGTTGATGCTTTGAAACTGTGGTGTTGGAGAAAACTGTTGAGAGTCCCTTGGACTGCAAGGAGATCCAACCAGTCCATCCTAAAGGAGATCAGTCCTGGGTGTTCATTGGAAGGACTGATGTTGAAGCTGAAACTCCAATACTTTGGCCACCTGATGTGAAGAACTGACTCATTTGAAAAGACCATGGGAAAGATTGAGGTAATGAGGAGAAGGGGATGACAGAGGATGAGTTGATTGGATAGCATCACTGACTCAATGGACATGAGTTTGGGTAAACTCCAGGCATTGGTGATGGACAGGGAGGCCTGGCATGCTGCAGTTCATGGGGTTGAAAAGAGTCGCACATGACTGAGTGACTGAACTGAACTGAGCACAGTCAAAAACTTTGGCGTCATCAATAAAGCAGAAGTAGATGTTTTTTCTGGAATTCTTTTGCTTTTTTCATTATCCCATGGATATTGGCAATTTGATCTCTGGTTCCTCTGCCTTTTTAAAATCCAGCTTGAACATCTGGAAGTTCTCAGTTCATGTGAAGCCTTACTTGGAGAATTTTCAACATTACTTTGCTAGCATGTTAGATGGGTGCAATTGTGTGATTGTTTGAACATTTTTGGCATTGCCTTTCTTTGGTATTGGAATGAAAACTGACAATTTCCAGTTCTGTGGCCACTGCTGAGTTATACAAATTTTCTGGCATATTGAGTGCACCATTTTAACAGCATCATCTTTTAGGATTTGAAATAGCTCAACTGGAATTCCTTCACCTCCACTAGCTTTGTTCATTGTGATGCTTCCTAAGACCCCCTTGACTTCACACTCCAGGATGTCTGGCTACATGTGAGTGATCACCACCTCGTGATTATCTGGATCATGATGACCATTTTTGCATAGTTCTTCTGTGTATTTTTGCCACCTCTTCTTAATATCTTCTGCTTCTATTAGGTCCATATCATTTCTGTCCTTAATTGTGCCCATCTTTACATGAAATATTATTTTGAAGTCTCTAGTTTTCTTGAAGAGATCTCTAGTCTTTCCCATTCTATTGGTTTTCTCTATTTCTTTGCGCTGATCACTGAGAAAGGCTTTCTTGTCTCTCCTTGCTATTCTTTGGAACTCTGCATTCAAATGAGTATCTTTCCTTTTCTCCTTTGCCTTTCATTTCTCTTCTTTTCTCAGCTATTTGTAAGACCTCCTCAGACAGCCATTTTGCCTTTTTGCATTTCGTTTTCTTGGGGATGGTCTTGATCACTGCCTCCTGTACAATGTCACAAACCTCCATCCATAGTTCTTCAGGCACTCTCTATCAGATTTAATCCCTTCAATCTGGTTGTCACTTCCACTGTATAATCGTAAGGAATTTTATTTAGGTCATATCTGAATGATCTAGTGGTTTTCCCTATTTTCTTCAATGAATCTGAATTTTACTATAAGGAGTTTATGATCTGAGCCTCGGTCAGCTCCCGCTTTTATTTTTGATGACTGTATAGAGTTTCTCCATGTTTGGCTGTAGAGAATGTAATGAGTCTGATTTCCATATTGACCATCTGGTGATATCCTTGTTTAGAGTCTTCTCTTGTGTTGTTGGAGGAGGGTGTTTGCTATGACCAGTGTGTTCTCTTGGCAAAACTCTATTAGCGTTTGCCTTGCTCTATTTTGTACTCCAAAGCCAAGCTTGCGTGTTAATCCACGTATCTCTTAACTTCCTACTTTTGCATCCCAGTCCCCTATGATTAAAATGACATCTTTTTCTCATGTTAGTTCTAGAAAGTCTTGTAGGTCATCACAGAACCATTCAACTTCAGCTCTTTCAGCATTTGTGTTGGGGCATAGACTTGGATTTCTGTGATATTGAGTGGTTTGCCTTGGAAATGAGTAGAGATCATTCTGTCATTTTTGAGATTGCACCCAAGTACTGCATTTCAGACTTTTTGTTGATTATGAGGGCTACTCCATTTCTTCAGAGATTCTTGCCCACAGTAGTAGATATAATTATCATCTGAGTTAAATTCACCTATTCCAGTCCCTTTTAGCTCACTGATTCCTAAAATGTCGATGTTCAGTCTTGCCATCTTCTGTGTGACCACTTCCAACTTATATTAATTTATGGACATGACATTCCAGATTCCTAAGAAATATTGTTCTTTACAACATCAAACTTTACTTCCATCACCAGTCACATCCAAAACTGGGCATTGTTTTCACTTTGGCTCCGTCTCTTCATTCTTGCCGGCGTTATTTCTCCACTCTTCTGCAGTAACATATTGGGCATGTACCGATCTGGGGAATACATCTTTCAGTGTCATATCTTTTTGCCTTTTCATACTATTCATGGGGCTCTCAAGGCAGGAATACTAAAGTGGTTTGCCATTCCTTTCTCCAGTAGACCACGTTTTGTCAGAACACTCCACCATGACCTATCTGTCTTGGGTGGCCCTACATGGCATGGCTCATAGTCTGATTGAGTTAGACAAGGCTGTGATCCATGTGATCAGTTTGGTTAGTTTTCTGTGACTGTGGCTTTCATTCTGTCTGCCCTCTATTATCTGGATAAGGATAAGAGGCCATAGTTCTGTTTAAAGCTTCCTATTTGACTCTTAGTCTTTTTCTTTGTACTCTACTGTCAGCAATTACAGGTGTCTTTTGGAGTGGCTTACAATCACTGAAATAAGTGAGATATTTTATGTGTTTGACAATCTAATAATGTCACACTGTACTACTTCTCCCTAAGAATTGATATACATCTAAATGATATAAGTATTAGCTAAATGTATTAGATCAGCATTCTCTTTACTCCTTTGTTCAGTAGTATGCAGTCAATACCTGCATAGCATATAGGCTTATCATGATGGGCCTCAGAAAGAAAGGGATGCTTAAGTAACTGAGAGATGATTGTGCTTCTGTATTGTTAAGTAATAATAGAGAGAAACAAAATAGATTTCATCAAGCTCATTGTTGTTTTATTTTCTGGTTATTATTTATTTCTTTTGCTTGCATTCTGTTTGCTGCTGTTTGGCAGTGAATAAAAGTAGGACATGTAATAAACAAAACATTTGCTGTCCCTAAATTTTTCTGTGAATTCTTTTTCTTTAAAGACTTAAATTATTTAATTATAAAATTTCATGTTTCTAATCACTAAGAGAAATATATGTGATATTTTTGGTCAACTCAAGAGTAGAGAACACCAGGTCAGTATGGAAACAATGGTGGGTTGACGTATTTTATCCTTTGCAAATTCCTTTTTTGTCTTTGGAAAAATTTAGTGTTCTTTTAAATCCAATATAACATTCTAACAGAGAGTATAAAGAATTAAGAAGAATTCTTAATTCTTTTCATAATATGGGCTTCCCTCATGGCTCGGATGGTAAAGAATATGCCTGCAATGTGGGAGACCTGGGTTCGATCCTTGGGTTGGGAAGTTCCCTTGGAAGAGGGTATGGCAACCCACTCCAGTATTCTTGCCTGGAGAATCTTCATGGACATAGGAACCTGATGGGCGGCAGTCCATGGGGTTACAAAGAGTCAGGCATGACTGAGCAACTAAGCAGACACACAGTAAAATGCAAATCTACTTCTCTCTTGCAATGAATAGTAATTAGGAATTTCATTTTCCAAAAATAATCTACAAAATTATTATTTTATAAATAGCAGTTGTTCTTTCTTGAAATGTCAATACAGACACCAGAGCTTCTCTGCCAATGTCAGTGCAAAGATGCCAGCTTATACTTTCTTCTTGGAGAAGGAAATAGCAACCCACTCCAGTACTCTTGCCTGGAAAATTCCATCGATGGAGGAGCTTGGTAGGCTGTATCCTACCATGGGGCTACAAAGAGTCGGACATGACTGAGCCACTTCACTTTCTTTCTTTTCTTTCACTTTTCTTGAAATGGAAACAAAAACTAACACGTCTGATAATCATGCTTTTTCAACTTTAAATTAAAAATACCATCAAGAGAACTCTAAGATGGTGGCATAGGAAGACCTTGAGCTTACCTCTCCCACAGACACACTGAATCTATATTTACATGTAGAGCAATTTCTGTTAAAGACTTGAGGGATGATAAAACATCATCTAAAGGGTATTATGTTAACGGAAATAAGTTAGACAGAGAAAAGCAAGTACTACATGACTTCACTTATATGTGGTATCTAAACCGCAAAAGAGACACAGATGTATAGAACAGTCTCTTGGACTCTGTGGGAGAAGGCGAGGGTGGGATGATTTGAGAGAATAGCATTGAAACATGCCTATTGTCATATGTGAAACAGATCACCAGTCCAGGTTCGATGCATGAGACAGGATGCTCAGGGCTGGTGCACTGGGATGACCCTGAGGGATGGGATGGGGAGGGAGGTGGGCGAGGGGTTCAGGATGGAGAACACATGTACACCCATGGCTGATTCATGTCAATGTATGGCAAAAACCACTACAATATTGTAAAGTAATTAGCCTCCAATTAAAATAAGTACATTAAAACAAACAAATAAACAAATAAATAAAACACACAACAAAGGAACAAACAAATGAGAAACAGACTCATAGATAGAATCAGAGAAACAGAAACTGGTGGTTGTCAGACAAAAGGTAATGGAGGAATGGATGAAATAAGCAAAGTGAATTAGGAGGTTCAAACTTCCAACCCTAAAATATGTAAGTCAGAGGATATAATGTAAACATAGAGAATATAGTCAATAATATTGCAACAACTTTGTATGATGATGAATGGTAACTTTCTATTGCATCGATCATTTCATAATATACAACTATATCAAACTGCTATGCTGTACATCTAAAACTAATGTAGTTAGTATGTATGCTAATTATAACTCAATGAAAATATAGTCAAATGTAAGTGAAATAAAGTTTCACCCATTAGGATAGTTACTATAAAAATAGCGACTAAGCGCTGGAAGAAAATTGAACTCTTGAGCACTGGTAGCATGAATGTAAAATGGTACATATACTTTGGAAAATGGTACAGCCACCCAACAAAAATTAAAAACAGAATTATCATGTTATCCAGCAATTCCACTTCTGGGTATATATTCAAAAGAACTGAAAGCATGGACTAGACCTAGGTTCACAGCAGCATTAGTGACAATAGCTAGAAGGTGAAAGCAACTTAAATGCCCATGAATGGATGAATGGATAAACAAAATGTGGTCTATACATACAAAGGAATGTAATTCAGCCTCCAAAATGAAGGATATTTTGAAAAATGCTACAACATGGATGAAACTTGAAAACATGCTGATAGGTGAAACAAGCTAGTCACAAAAGGTCAAGTAATGTATATTCCACTTACATGAGGTACCTAAAGTAGTCAAATTCATAGAGACAGGAAATGAAATAGTGGTGGCCAAGGACAGGAGGGAAGATGGATGGAGAGTTACTGAAAAGTATTTTATATTTGCAGGATATTTGCAGGATAAATTGAGTTTCAGGGATGGATGGTGGCGACGGTTGCACAACAGTGTAAATGTACTGAAAAGCACTGAGCTGTATACTTGAAAATGGCCAAAATGGTAAAAATGTTTATATATATTTTACTACAATTTTAATAAATAAAAATGAAAATTTTTTAAATGGTGAAATAAGATTAAAATACTTGTTCTTTCTTATAAAGTACATGTATAAACTCAAATGTGATTGAGTTTTCTGGTTATGTTAATATGTAATATGTATTTTGGGCTTCCCAGATCATGCTAGTGGTAAATAACATACTTGCCAAAGCAGGAGACAAAAGAGACAGGGGTTCAATCCCTGGGAAGATCTCCCAGAGGAAGAAATAGCAGCCAATTCCAGTATTCTTGCCTGGAGAATCCCCATGGACAGAGAAGCTGGGCAGGCTATAGTCCATGAGGTTGCAAAGAGTTGGACATGCCTGAATCGACTTAGCAGGCACACTTACAGATAAAATAACAGAATTGAAAATGTAGTCACCTTGTTTCTACTGGTTAACAATTCCTTTGTGCTCTCTCTGATTCACCTGCCTGACTTTTTCCAGAGTTCATCCAGCTACTGAGAACTGTATGGACATAACCAGAATAAGAAATTTTGAGCTTCCATGATGAGTGGCTTCCTTGAAAGAGCCTGTGCTTGATGAGGTGAAGCAGCAGGCAGCCACAGATTACTGAAAATGGAGACATAGAATGCTATTAAAAATTAAAAATTAGAGAAACCAATCCATTTGCAAACATGATAGTGAATGTGTTATATACATCTGGAAATACAGAACAAAATGTTAATAAGAGCTATTCATTTTTGTTCTTTTTAATTATGTATATTTTCAATTTTGTACATAATGAGCATTCCATAATGAAAAACTGAAAGAAGAAAAAAGCAGAAGAAAAAAATAAAATGTAGTTGGTTTTAACATTGTATGAGGCTTATATCCTGATGAATATGGATTGTTTGGGAGTCATATCTCAGGCATTTTATGACCTTGTTTCTAATTGAAAGAGTCCTTTTTTATACAAACGCTGTCCTCTATCAAAGTTAACAGTGAGCTATATTTAGTACCATCTGCAGATTTAATGAATGTGTGTTTTCTTTCTCTTTTAGATGATTAATATAAGATGTGGTAAATATGAGGTCTCACCAATCTCTTTAGCATCACACCTGATAGATCCCCTTTATCCATTAAGAATGGTCATTACATCTAGTATTCTCTTTATCACTTAGGTAGCTTTTAATTCAGAGCTCAGCTTCTTTTCTTTCTTATTTTCTTTTAGCTGCACAGTGTGGCATAGCTCTGTTTCAAAAGAAGATTGACAGGCCTTCTCTGAGACATTATGAGATTATTTAATTTACATTGGAAGGACTGATGCTGAAGCTGAAGCTCCAATACTTTGTCCACCTGATGCAAAGAGCCAACTCATTGGAAAAGACCCTGATGCTGGGAAAGATTAAAGGCAGGAGGAGAAGGGAACAACAGAGGATGAGATGGTTGGATGGCATCACTGACTCAATGGGCATGAGTCTGAGCAAGCTATAGGAGATGGTGAAGGACAGGGAAGCCTGGTGTGCTGCAGTCTATGGGTCACAAGGAGTATGGCACAACTTCGTTACTGAACAACAACAGCAACTCCGTTAATATGAAGCATGTAACACTGACAAAAACCAGGAAACGGACATTGCTCTCTTCCTCTAACTTGCCTTGGAACACCACACCTGCCATAATAGAACTCCCCTTGATTGAGGCTGATGCTGAATATTCCAGAGAATCACAGTATCTACTAAACTGGATTTTTGAGGGTGACCATACATGATGGATTTAAATTTGGTTTTGAAAAACTAAATTGAAGCTGCCTGTAGACATAAGGCTTTTGAAAAATAAAACAGCGTTAAACAATTTGAATAGTGCTTTTCGTTACTTATATTGCTTATAGTTTTCATTAATCTAGGCTATAAGATAGGCTTTTTTTTTTAGCATGGAAATAAATCAATCGACAATTGATCCCCTAGAGGAGGAAAGGGCAACCCACTCCAGTATTCTTGCCTGGAGAATCCCCATGGACACGGGAGTCTGGTGGGCTACAGTCCATGGGGTCGCAAAGAGTCAGACACGACCGAGTGACTAAGCACAGCACAGCACTGTATATAAACAATAAGACCCAATAGTTTGAGTGTTTCTGCATGCAGGTACTATGCTAACCATTTTGCATGTGTTGTCTTATTTAAACATTAAAATAAATCTACGAGGTAGGTAGTACTATTATTAAAATACAGATTGAATGTGGAGACTGAGAAGCTTCATAGCTTGTCTCAATTCACAGAGCTATTACAGGGAAGAGCTGGGAATTAAATTCAAACCTGTTGGATGTCTGACCATAATCATCTTCTATAAAGGCAGAAGGGCTTATGGCATTTAGTTTGCTTTGGCAAGGATATGATCCTCAGTTCAGTTCAGTTCAGTTGAGTTCATGAGTCATGTCTGACTTTTTGTGACCCAATGGATGGCAGTACACCAGGCTTCCCTGTCCATCACCAACTCCTGGAGCTTGCTCAAACTCATGTTCATCAAGTCAGTCATGATATCGACCATCTCATCCTGTGTCATCCCCTTCTCCTCCTGCCTTCCATCTTTCCCAGCATCAGGGTCTTTTGAAATGAGTCAGTTCTTCACATCAGGTGGCCAGAGTATTTGAGTTTCAGCTTCACATCAGTTCTTCCAATTAATATTCAGGACTGATCTCCTTTAGGGTGGACTGGTTGGATCTCCTTGCAGTCCAAGGGACTCTCAAGAGTCTTGTCCAGCACCACGGTTCGAAAGGATCAATTCTTCAGCACTCAGCTTTCTTTATAGTCCATCTCTCACATCCATACATGACTACTGGAAAAACCATAGCTTTGACTAGATGGATCTTTGTTGACAAAGTAATGTCTCTGCTTTTTAATATGCTTTCTAGGTTGGTCGTAACTTTTCTTCCAAGAAGCAAGCATCTTTTAATTTCATGGCTGCAGTCACCATCTGCAGTGATTTTGGAGCTCCCCAAAATAAAGTCTGTCACTGTTTTCATTGTTTCCCTATCTATTTGCCATGAAGTGATTGAACTAGATGCCATGATCTTAGTTTTCTGAATGTTGAGTTTTAAGCCAACTTTTACACTTTCCTCTTTCACTTTCATTAAGAGGCTCTTTAGTTCTTCTTAGCTTTCTGCCATAGGGTGGTGTCATCTGCATATGTGAGGTTATTGATATTTCTCCCAGCAGTCTTGATTCCAGCTTGTGCTTCATCCAGCCGGGCATTTTGCATGATGTACTCATATAAGTTAAATACACAGGCTGACAATATACAGCCTTGACACACTCCTTTTCCTATTTGAAACCAGTCTGTTGTTCCATGTCCAGTTCTAACTGTTGTTTCTTGACCTGCATGCAGATTTCTTCAGGAGACAGGTCAGGTGGTCTGGTATTTCCATCTCTTTAAGAATTTTCCACAGTTTGCTGTGATCCAGACAGTCAAAGGCTTTGGCATAGTCAATAAAGCAGAAATAGATGTTTTTCTGGAACTCGGTTGCTTTTTTGATGATCCAGCAGATGTTGGCAATTTGATCTCTGGTTCCTCTGTCTTTTTAAAATCCAGCTTGAACATCTGGAAGTTCAGGTTCATGTATTGTTGAAACATTTTCAGCATTACCTTACTAGCATGTGAGATGAGTGCAATTGTGCAGTTGTTTGAACATTCTTTGACATTGCCTTTCTTTAGGATTGTAATGAAAACTGATCTTTTCCAGTCCTGTGGCCACTGCTGAGTTTTACAAATTTTCTGGCATATTGAGTGCACCACTTTAACAGCATCATCTTTTAGGATTTGAAATAGCTCAACTGGAATGCCATCACCTCCACTAGCTTTATTCATTGTGATGCTTCCTAAGGCCCACTTGACTTTACATTCCAGGATGTCTGGCTCTAGGTGAATGATCTCCACCTTGTGGTTATCTGGGTCATGAAGATCTTTTTTGTATAGTTTTTCTGTGTATTCTTACTATCTCTTCTTAACATCTTCTGCTTCTGTTAGGTCCATACCATTTCTGTCTTTAATTGTGCCCATTTTTGAATGAAAATTTCCCTTGGTATCTCTAATTTTCTTGAAGAGATCTCTAGTCTTTCCCACTCTATTGTTTTCCTCTATTTCTTTGCATTGTTCACTGAGGAAGGCTTTCTTATCTCTCCTTGCTATTCTTTGTTACTCTGCTTTCAGATGCGTATATCTTTCCTTTTCTGCTTTGCCTTTTGCTTCTCTTCTTTTCTCAGCTATTTGTAAGGCCTCCTCAGACAACCATTTTGCCTTTTTGCATTTCTTTCTCTTGGGGATGGTCTTGATCACTGCCCCCTGTACAATGTCACAAACCTCCGTCCATAGTTCTTCAGGCACTCTATAGATCTAATCTCTTGAATCTAGTTGTAACTTCCACTGTATAATCATAAGAGATTTGATTTGGGTCATATCTGAATGGTCTAGTGGTTTTCCCTACTCTCTTCAATTTCAGTCTGAATTTGGCAATAAGGAGTTCATGATCTGAGTCATAGTCAGATCCTGGTCTTGTTTGTGCTGACTGTATAGAGTGTCTCCATCTTTGGCTACAAAGAATATAATCAATCTGATTTCCGCGTTGACCATCTGGTGATGTCCATGTGTAGAGTCTTCTCTTGTTTTGTTGGAACAGGGTGTTTGCTATGACTGGTGCATTCTCCTAGCAAAACTCTGTTAGCCTTTGACCTGCTTCTTTTTGTGCTCCAAGGCCAAATTTGCTTGTTTCTCCATGGATCTCTCGACTTCCTACTTTTGCATTCCACACCCCTATAATGAAAAGGACATCTTTTTTGGGTGTTAGTTCTACAAGGTCTTGTAGGTCTTCATAAAACCATTCAACCTCAGCTTCTTCAGCATCACTGTTCAGGTCATAGACTTGGATTACTGTAATCCTGAATGGTTTGCCTTGGAAATGAGCAGAGTTCATTCTGTAACTTTTGAGATTGCATCCAAGTACTGCATTTTGGACTCTTTTGTTGACTATGATGGCTACTCCACTTCTTTGAAGGGATTCTTGCCCACAGGAGTAGATATAATGGTAATCTGAGTTAAATTCACCCATTCCAGTATAATGATCCTGATGGGTCATTATACCAAGTACTGGTGGTATTTGCTTCATCAGGTGGAAATTTTCAAGAGCAGTATTTAACCACCCTGAGTGGGTGAACAAGACTCAAAGTCTCATAAATCAAAGAAGGAATGATAAGCACCCATGAAATTCTCTGATATACAACACTGTTTTTTATATAATATTTATATATAGTATTTTATAAAGACTTTTTCTCCAGGATCAACTCAGCACTATTGTTAGCTCTGCAAAATAGATATTTGGAGAGTTAATTTTGCCCTTTTCCTACTTTCTACATTACCTTCTTGGCAGATTGAAGAGCAAAGATTCAGATACCAGGAATTTCCAAACAAAGTGAGAAGTAATCCTATTGGCCTTTTCAAAGAAGTAGTACTAGAGAAACATTTGAACACCTGGGATAGATAGGAATGACAATTTTTGGACAAAGAATAACTGGCAAAGTATACAAAAGTGACAGTATGAAATGGATAATTGCCAGAGAGAGATTTCAAAATGTTTATTCTTAATATGGAAATTTCTCTTTTGATATAAAACCAATAAAATAGGCTCAGTTAAATAATAAAGAAGTGCCTAAAACAGAAAATGAACCCCTCCCACCTTGTTCTTACAATTTCACTTTCCAGAATCTACCATTGTTAAACTAGATGATTAGTCTTCAGAGGGCTACCTATCTCCATATCTAACTCCTTATCTCTTTGTATTATTAATTTTGTCTAATTGAGGTTATATTAAGCACTGTGCTTTATAGCATGCAGTCTTCTATTTACAATAAATTGTGAACATATCTTAGTGTCAGTAGATATACATTTATGCCATTATTTTAATGGCTGCAGGCAATCCATTGTATGGATGATCCTTTTTTTTAAAAAAAATCAAATTTCTATGGGTATTTATTTCATGGCACTTTGTTATGAAATGACTGTGGTTCAAAAAGTATCCTAGTTCTATATCATTGCGTACTTATGCGTTAGTGTGAATATCTTTAAGAATAGTTTACTTGATGTATATTTAAGGATACTTTAAGGGTGCTTGAACATTACCAAATTGCTCATTTTTATTAAGTGGCATCAGTTGACACTTCCATCCTCAGCGTATGAACATTCACATTGGCTACTATCAGACTTTTAAAAGATTTTACCAATATGACAGCTGAAAAGTTGTATCCAATTGATATTTTAATTATTTATTTGTTAGCAAAGTAGAATAATTTCATATCATAATTGATCATTTATATTTCAATTTATATGTTTCTAATGTAATTATTTTGCCTATTTTACATTTGAATGTTCATATTATTTTTTGTAGGATTTATTATACATTGTGTGTGTTAATCATTTTCTCTAAAATAAGTTATACATGCTTACCAAGCTTATAATTTTATCAGTTTTTATTAAATATTTAAGTATTATATAAGTATCTCATACAAATAGTTTAACATTTTAGAAAATAAAATCTATAAATATTTTACTTATACTGTCTTAAAACCCAACTTATCATATGCTACAATCCATTTTCATTTCTGAAAAATATACATGTGTTTATCAATCAAAAATCAGAACTTACTACATTAAAGCCCTTCAGGAAATTTTTGGTCATCCTGAGGGAGTGCAGCTGACCAAGTTTTTATTTATTTAAGTCTGTCCATTCTTTACTGGTTTTTAGGTCATATTAATCACAATAACTTTCTAAATTATTTTTATTGGAAGTCATTTGGAATGGAAAGTCTCCTTATCATAATCTTATTAAGACCTCAGAGTGTAAAGTAAATGAAATGCATTGCATTCAGAGATTGCTAATCGGAGTTCACACTTTTATTGTTCTGGTCTTTGAACTCTAATAATTGTGATAGATCGCTGCTAAAGAAGTTTATTCTTTTAAATAAACACTGAGATTCAGTAAAATTCCATGTAGCTCTTGTGAGAAGAATCTTGTGCCAGGCAAATCTGCTAAATCAACCATGATAAATAGTGGAACTGCAGATATTGTAGTCCTATTGCCTTTCCTATTCGTAAAGAGAACACATTCCAAGGATAAGCTAAAGTCAGAGAATTTTGAAATATTTGCATTCAAAGATACCTCAGTTGTTATCTATTCCCAAAGTCTCACACTAAAATTAATTAAATTACCTAAATGTAGACAATTCTATTAGAAATGTAGCTTCTAGAAGTAGCAATCAGAGATAAGTAAGTGTTGCAAGATAGTAGGAATCACAGTTTCTGGTCAGTGTATGTTAATAAAAATTAAATCTTGCATAGTTTTAGAAATAGAGTATCTCCCCAGTGGTGCTAGAGTATAGAAGAGACCCACAGCGTCTCTCTGAAGATAGGGAGGATGGCAGAGGGTGGACAGTGGACATTGTATGCATCACCTGTGCAGGACAGGTCAATGTAGAATCAAACAACAATCCCCTCCAGAAGCGGAACTTAAGAATTTCCAACTGCCTGCTCCCTTGAAAAGACTGATAACATTTTGATCAAGCAAAGCAAAGCTTATCACAGTTATTTCAGAAAAAGGTGAACAACATCTTGACAGCCTTAATAAGATCTCAGAAGTGGGAGATAAGATAAAGATATTTATAGGGCTGTGGATTTCATCCCAGTAGTTTAATTCAGACTTAATTAAATTTTGATTTGATAAGTTAGCTGTTTGCTCAGGTGAGACAATTATTTGCCTGAACAAATTGATTTTGGGGAATTTTCTGAAGTTATTTATAATTTAACAGTATTATTTTCCTGGGTAACAATTTCCTGGAAAAAGTGCTTAAGTTAAGTTGACACAGGTGATCTCATGTCCAAATCCTGAAAATTAAACTCTGGATGCAATCGGTCTCAGTTCTGACTTCTGAAAAGATTATCTGGGAACAAGTCCTTCCTACCTTGTATCTCCTTGACAATCCTTATATCACAGTCATCCTAACCTTTAACAAGATTCTTATTAATTGCTACAGGATGATTCCAGCCCCCTAATTATTCTTGATGTCAACATTTCCAATTAGAAAGGCTTAAAAGACAAAGGGCTCATTGAGGTAAGGCATTGGCTGAAACTCCTTAAAATGAATGGGTGATCAGCTTATAAATTGGCAAGTTTAAAAAGATTTCCCAAATGCCAACTTGATTTTCAAAGAATAAAGAGATAAGAAGAGAGCAAAAGCACTTTAGCATCTAAAATGTGAAATGGAAGAGAAGATGGACAATAAGAAGTAAAAGACGGAGATACAGCAAATGAAGACTAGAGGGTTAAGTATTTTGGTTTAGCTATTGTGAAGGTGTGAAAGTATTAGTCCCTCAGTTCTGTCTGACTGCAACCCCATGCACCATAGACCACCAAGTTCCTTTGTCTATGGAATTCTTCAGGCAAGAATACTGCTTCATGAGGAATTTGACAAATTACATCCACACATGAACAATCTAATTATTTTAAAACACAGGTTTAATTACTGTTTACAAACTTCCAAAAATAAACTAAATCCTCAAGCTTCTGATTTTCAGGTTTTTAAAGAAAGCATTTTAATAATTGAGTCAAATTTTACCTAACTGTTCATTGGCCAAGTCATTAAAACTACTACGTTTTTAGGATATTTGACCCAATTCTGAAACCAGATATAAAACATATATCACCATATGTAACATCATTTGCAACGTCCTGCCTGATGTTTTTTGTTTGCTTGTTTTATATATGAAGAAATTAAAACACTCCTTGTATGGGGTCAGAGCTACTAGGTGTTAATATCATGTAACTTTATTTGTCAAGAGTATAATAAAAGAAATATGCTGTTTGGGTATAGTTTATTTAGCATATGTTTTATCCTCCTAGCATTACTTTTCTGACAACAAGTGGCCTCCTAAGAATACAGAATGACAGTTTCTCAGTAACTAATCTATAAACATTTCTTCCAGGACTAGCAATGAAAGTAAACAAGTCAGTTTTTACACTAAAAGATTTGTACAATATCAGACAAAATTTTAACTAGTATACAAAAGTGATCTTAAGTATTGTTTTTTTCTATGTATAATTAAGGCAGGACAATTCTTATGTTATGACGTATTTACAAATAAATATTTTAAAATGAGCATTCTATTTTTGTTAATTCAATTGATTAAATATGTGTATATACTAATCATTTTTCCAATCATAGATACACCCCTCTCGTGTATTAAATTCACATGGAAACTGGTCATAGCACATGAAAAGGATAGGAAAGTGGATATTCTTCTTTATAATAACAGCTATCAACTTTGATATCAACTCCCATTATTTCATGGTTTTTGGAAAGCCATACCCAGAGTTGGAGAAGGCAATGGCAACCCACTCCAGTATTCTTGCCTGGAGAATCCCAGGGATGGTGGAGCCTGGTGGGCTGCCATCTATAGGGTCGCACAAGAGTCGGACACGACTATAGAGACTTAGCAGCAGCAGCAGCATACCCAGAGTAAGCAATTTTATAATAATAGTTTTGACTTTGAAGATAAGAATTCCACAGCCTGGGATTATTCTGAAAATTAAAGCAATGGATTTATTCTGTTTTTTTTTTTTATTAAAGATGCACATACTAGCCAAATTAGGAATTATTACAGTACATCTCTTCCCATAATCATTACTTTCTTTTCATTTTAAGGAAGAGTAAATAGGAGCTTTAAAGATTAATAGGAACTTTAAAACAAGACTTTTCTATTTGGAATTTCTGGATAAATAAACTAAGGACAAGCTACACCAAACGGCCCTCACTTTCTAAAGCAGTGAGAGACACCAGCCCTCTCTCCACCTCAAGACAACGGGAAGGAAGGTTGAGGAACATCAGGAGAAAGAATGCTGCCTGAAACTTCCTTGTGAATATGGTCATAGAGTTACCTTTCCCTCCCTGCCCACCTGTTCAGAGAAAGGACAGATTTTCCTTTTCTGCAATCAAGTTGTCAGAGCTCAAGAGACGCCCCCCCTTGGAGGCCCCGCCCCTTCGATTCCCTCTTCTCAGCCACGTCGCGCCGTGCTGCCGGCAGCAGGATGGCGGCGCCGCTGCAGGGTCCAGGTCGGAGCGCAGCCAAGCTCCTGGGCCGCTTTGTGTGGCCGGTGTGCTTAGAAGTGTCTGAGAAGCCAGTGCAGGTGCCCTGCGAACGCATCTTTTGCCCTGAATTCGTGCAGTAATGTCTGAAGCCGAAGAAACCTCTCTGTGCCCTGTGTTGCAGCGCTCTGGCACCGGAGTCCCAGCGTGGGGATGGGAGGACGGTCACGCAGCCAATGGAGAGCACGAAGACTTCCTGCCACGGCTGCTGTAAACATTTCAAGAAGCCCTTGGGGAACTTGACATGTGTCCCATGAAGTTGGGTGGCCACAACAACTTATGTATGTCTCATACATTTACAACTAAGTCGAAGCCTAGCTGGAGCTGTTCCTATAAAAAGAGAAACAACTCTGCAGTAAGAATGAGTCACTCTCTACCTGGGGCGGCCAGAGGTGCTTGTTTTTCGAGAGTCCACTGTGGCCCCTGCAGAATAGAGCTAGAACTGAGTTCTCTTAAAACGAAGCCCACATGCGAGGCCGAAATGGACGGTCAACATCAACTCTAGAGAAGCCAGGAGCTGAGGGACGAACTAGCCCGGAGGAAGGTGTCACCTAGGAGGAGAAAGTCGACTGTGGGAGGGCACAGGTGAGTGGATCTTCTAGAAAGTCCTAGTCACTCCACGAGAAAAGTGGCATTTGGTCATGTTACAGAGAACGCCAAAGACAAATTAGAACCGTTAAAGTTAGAAATGGTCAACGCGGTGCTTGCTACTGTGGAGTTACAGGACAGGGAACTGGCAGGTGGAAAAGATGATTCAGATTAACAATGAGGCAAACTTTCATTACCCTTATGTAGCTGAGGTTTGGCCTCTTTATTCCGGTACCAAATTAAATCTTGGAGACAGACTTTTGGGTGAAGTAGAAAAGATTTGCTTGATTGCTTTGCCTTGCAAAGGGGGGCTGCAATAGGCTTATCGCCTGGAAACTGTGTGTCCTGATCTGGAGAGGGTAGTGAGGAGTTCTATGCTGCTGCTACTGCTAAGTCACTTCAGTCGTGTCCGACTCTGTGCGACCCCATAGACGGCAGCCCAGCAGGCTCCCCCATCCCTGGGATTCTCCAGGCAAGAACACTGGAGTGGGTTGCCATTTCCTTCTCCAATGCATGAAAGTGAAAAGTGAAAGTGAAGTCGCTCAGTTGTGTCCGACTCTTAGCGACCCCATGGACTGTAGCCTACCAGGCCCTTCCATCCATGGGATTTTCCAAGCAAAAGTACTGGAGTGAGGTGCCATATAGCAGTGGTTCAAAGAAGGCAGTGATCAGCTGGTGGACTTTCTTCTAATTGGTTGGGGGTGAGTTAAATGGGAGTCAGCATCATTAACCTTCTGGTTCCAACCAGTCTGGGGCCTATGTGCTTGTGGATAGCACACAGTTAACTTCTCTCACCTGATAGAGGTTTCAGTAACTGCATGTATGTTAAGTAGCTTCAGTTGTGTCTGACTCCTTGCCATCCTGTGAACCTTAACTCACCAGGCTCCTCTGTCCACTGGATTCTCCAGGCAAGAATACTGGGGTGGGTTGCCATTTGCTTCTCCCGGGGATCTTCTGGATCCAGGGATCAAACCAGCATCTCTTAAATCTCCTGCATTGACAGGCAGCTTTTTTTTTTTCCCTAACCACTAGCACCACCTGGGAAACAGTAACTGCAAAACAGCTCAAAGATATTCTTATGTATATTCCTTGAGAGGGAGCCTGTACCCTGCCCTAGGGCTGCACTATTGTTTCCTAACTGCTCCTCCCTGGTCTCCCTGACCTCTCTCTACCCTGATTAGCAACTATCTGAATCTCCCTTTTGTAATTTTGGGGCTTCCCTTGTGGCTCAGCTGGTAAAGAATCTGCCTGCAATGAGGGAGACCTGGGTTTGATACCTGGGTTGGGAAGATCCCCTGGAGAAGAGAAAGAATACCCACTCCAGTGTTCTGGCCTAGAGAATTCTATGGACTGTATTATAGTCCACGGGGTCTCAAAGAGTCAGACACAACTGAGCGACTTACACTTTCACTTTTGTAATTTAGGGAACTTCCTGAATTCAGCTGAATTCACCTGAAGACTGAATTAAGGCTATTTCCTGCTAACAAGAAAACGGGGGACACAGAAAAACTTTTGTGCCCAGGAACCCCACAGGGGTTCACTTGCCCTGCTGGCTTCCATGCCCTCCAGGCCTGAAGTGTGAGGGGGAGGAGCAGGGTTTCAGTTAAATGACAGTGGAAATTTTACTTAAACTAATAGTTTTACACCTTGAAAAATTAATTCCTGAGACTGAAATGTTTAAGGCATCTAAGAGATAACATTCAGAAAAGAGAAAAAAGATTTGACAAATGCTTTTGAAAATAGTAATGGAAGAAAATAAATCCATTTTCTAATGTGCTCATACTGCATTTCCTTACATTGATACACTGGTAAATTGGTTTTGCAGTTTACACTATTTATGTTTATGTGTATTTCAGTTTCTAATATGTTTTATGGAGTTATCACTTTTGATCATCACCAGAAACCTGCAGATGCCAGAATAGATATCGTTGCTGTCCTGAGGTAAAGAAACTAGGTTTAAAAAATGTCAATTGTCTTTCTCAAAGCTGGATAAGGAGTACTGGCAAAGGCAAGACTCTACATAGCATTCTTTCCTCTGCACTTTGCTCTCAAATGGAGTCTGCCAGGAAGGAGTATATTTGGGATTCATTCCATTTATTCAGTCTGTGGACTTCCCCAGGTGGCTCAGTGGTAAAGAATCCTCCTGCCAATGCAGGAGATGTGGGTTCGATCCCTGGGTTGAGAAGATCTCCTGGAGAAGGAAATGGAAACCCATTCCAGTATTCTTGCCTGGGAAATCCAATGGATAGAGGAGCTTGTGGGCTGCAGTTTGTAGGGTTGCAAAGAATTGGACATGACTGAGTGAGCATGCCAATGCATTTATTCACTTAGGGACTGCCAGCTAGCCTATTCCTCTTCATGTTTTCAGTTTAAAAAAAATTTTTTAAGGTAAGTGCATTGCTGCTGGCTCAGATATTTGAGTGGAAACTTAGTTAACTGCACATATAAAACTTGTGACAAGATCTAAGTGATTTTTAAAAATAGTTGTTTTTAATATACATAGAATAAATGGTACACATTCACGTATGCAATTTGCTATTTTGACATATGTATACACCTAAAGAATTATTTGCATGAAGATAAATTAACAAATCAATGAATCCCAAAATTTTCTCAGTGATCAAAGCCTCTCTCCTGCCTATCCTGACCTCTCCTGCCTAGTCGTGTCCGGCTAAGTTGTACCCTGCTTTGGTCATGTCTGACTCTGTGCGACCCTATGGGCTGTAGCCCATAAGGCTCCTCTGTCTGTGGGATTCTCCAGGTAAGAACACTGGAGTGAGTTGCCATGCCCTTCTCCAGGGAATCTTCTTGACCCAGGGGTAGAACTCGTGTCTCTTACTTCTACTGCATTGGCAGGCAGGTTCTTTAGCACTAGCGCCACCTGGGAAGCCCAGACCTTCTCCCCAGGCAGCCGCTAACCTAGTTTCAGTCTTCGTAAGTTAATTTGTATTTTATATGAAAGGATTCATATGGTATATAATCTTATTTTCTGCCTCCTTATGGATGACATAATTGGGATATTCATTCACAATTATGTATTTATCAATATGTATTGCTGAGTAATATTTCATTGTATAGATATACAGAAAATTGTTCTCTGGTTCTTTTGTTGAATGTTTGGACTTTATCTAGTCTAGGTTTTTACAAATAATGCTTCTATGAACATTTTGCACAAATCTTTGTATAAATATATACTTTAATTTTTCTTTAAGTACTTAGGAATGGAATGGCTAGATAAATATGGTAGGTATATTTTTTCTAGAAACTTCCAAACTGTTTTCCAAAGTGGCTGTACTACCTTATATTGCCAATAGCAGTACATAAGAGTTCCAGTTCCTCCATCAGTTCAGTTGCTTTGTTGTGTCCGACTCTGTGACCCCATGAACTGCAGCACACACAGGCTTCCCTGTCCATCACCAACTCCCAGAGCTTACTCAAACTCATGTCCATTGAGTCAGTGATGCCATCCAACCATCTCATCCCGTGTCGTCCCCTTCTCCTCCTGCCTTCAGTCTTTCCCAGCATCAGGGTCTTTTCCAATGAGTCAGTTCTTCACATCAGGTGGCCAAAGTATTGGAGTTTTCAGCTTCAGCATCAGTCCTTCCAATGAATATTCAGGACTGGTTTCCTTGAGGATAGACTGGTTGGATCTCCTTGTAGTTCAAGGGACTCTCAAGAGTCTTCAACACCACAGTTCAAAAACATCAATTCCTTGGCACTCAGCTTTCTTTATAGTCCAACTCTCACATCCATACGTGACTACTGGAAAACCATAGCTTTGACTAGACTGACCTTTGTTGGGAGAGTAATGTTTCTGCTTTATAATATGCTGTCTAGGTTTGTCATAGCTTTTCTTCCAAGGAGCAAGCATCTTTTAATTTCATGGCTGCAGTCACCATCTGCAGTGATTTTGGAGCCCCCAAATTAGTCTGTCACTGTTTCCTTTGTTTCTCCATCAATTTCCCATGAATTGATCGAACTGGATGCCATGATCTGAGTTTTCTGAATGTGAGTTTTAAGCCTACTTTTTCACTCTCCTCTTTCACTTTCATCAAGAGGCTCTTTAGTTCCTCCTCGTTTTCTGCTGTAAGGGTGGTATCATCTGCATTTCTGAGGTTATTGATATTTCTCTCAGCAATCTTGATTTCAGCTTGTGCTTCATCCAGCCGGACATTTTGTATGATGTACTCTCCATATAAGTTAAATAAACAGGCTGACGATATACAGCCTTGACATACTCTTTTTCCTATTTGGAACCAATCTGTTGTTCCATGTCCAGTTCTAACTGTTGCTTCCTGACCGGCATACAGATTTCTCAGGAGGTAGGCAATGTGGTCTGATATTCCCATCTGTTTCAGAATTTTCCACAGCTTGTTGTGATCCATACAGTCAGAGACTTTGGCATAGTCAATAAAGCAGAAGTAGATGTTTTTCTGGAACTCTCTTGCTTTTTCGATGATCCATCAGATGTTGGCAATTTAATCTCCGGTTCCTCTGCCTTTTCTAAATCCAGCTGAACATTTGGTAGCTCACATACTGTTGAAGCCTGGCTTGGAGAATTTTGAGCCTTTCTTTACTAGCTTGTGAGATGAGTGCCATTGTGCAGTTATTTGAACATTCTTTGACATTGCCTTTCTTTGGGATTGGAATGAAAACTGACCTTTTTAAGTCCTGTGGCCACTGCTGAGTTTTCCAGATTTGCTGGCATATTAAGTATAGCACTTTCTCAACATCATCTTTTAGGATTTGAGATAGCTCAACTGGAATTCCATAACCTCCACTAGCTTTGTAGTGACGTTTCCTAAGGCCCGCTTGACTTTGCATCCAGGATATCTGGGTCAAGGTGAGTTCCTCCATATCCCTTCCCAAACTTGGTATGGCCAATATTTTTTATTTTAATCATTCTAATAGGTTCCTAGGGGTATTACAGAGTAGCTTTAAAATGAATTTCTTTAATAATTGAGCTTTGCTCCCCATATATCTTCTCTGGTAAAGTGTCTGTTGAAATTTTTTGCCTATTTTGTTAGGGTTTTTGTTTTCTTATAGTGAGTTTATCAGATCTGTATTCTGGTTATAATTCCTTTATCAGATTTATAACTTGAAAATATTTTCTTCTGGTTTCTTTCTTGTCTCTTTATTCTATGCTTGTCATAGACTAGAGTTTAATTTTGATTGAAGTAGGATTATCTTTTCTTAAATGGATTTTTTTTTCAGTGTCATCTAAGTACCATTTTTTTTTTCTTTTTTTTTCAGGCTGCGCTTGCTTTATTTCAAACATTTCTGAATGGTAAATGTGTATTAATGGGACATACAGCACTGTAAACATTTCAAAGTCCCTTGAGTTTATCATTGAGGTGAGAGTCCAGATGTGGCCAGACAAGCAGCTGCTGAGTCCAGAGTCACAGTGGGAGGTGGGGAGAGGATCACCCCTGAGGACAAGCACAATATTGAAACTGCATTAACTTCTGTTGTTGTTCAGTGGCAAAGTCGTGTCTGACTCTGCGACCCCATGGACTGCAACATGCCAGGCTTCACTATCTCCCAGGGCTTGCTCAAACTCATGTCCATTGAGTTGATGATGCCATCCAACCATCTCATCCTCTCACATCCCCTCTCCTGCCCTCAATCTTTCCCAGCATCAGGGTGTTTTCCAGTGAGTTGGTTCTTTGCATCAGGTGGCCAAAGTATTGACATTAACCTCTACTTGATACTTTGTTATTAATTTTAGATTCCATATTGCAGAGTGCTTATTTCTTTGGATTTTTTTTGAATAAAAGAAGAGAAACTCCAATAATTACAATTATTTGTAGAAAAACACAAATAATTACAATTTTAAAGGAGCCTTATAGAAATAAAAAACAAAAAACCCCACACCAAAAAAGGCATTTTTTTTTCTTTTTGACGTTATCATTTATAACTCTTAGAGCAAGTACAATGCTTATTAATTCTGGGTAGGTAAAAAGTTTGCATGTTATCTTCAAGATGTTTTTTAATAATCAAAAGAAAATGTGTTTTAAAAAGACAAAAAAATGAGTTCTCCTTTTTTAGATTTCAGAGGGTTAATGAGGATATGACGTTAAAGTCAAACTGAAGGTAAAAGCCATGAGAAGATGGAGGAAGTGTGAATGGGTTACCTTATAAACACCTGTGGAATAGAACACAGGGCTTTTCTCTCTGACCCAGGACAAATGCAATGATGATGGTTAAACTATTTCTTGTTTCTAAATATAACTAAAAGATGTCTGAGCGATACCTAAATTAGAAATCTCTTTTATTAAGTTAAAAAAAAAAACTTAAAAAAATAAATAACCACCTTAAAAACCAGGGAAGTTAAATAGCTGGATTTGGAGCAGATGTGCATAATAACTACTTGGTAGCCCCCATCAGAATTAAAAACAGCATTGGGGGAAGAGTTATATATAGGTGGGTGCATTTCACTAGGGGCACTAGTTAGTATTCTTCCAGTCCTGTCTGAACCAGGACTTTCTGGAAGAGTCTGCACGGTAAATCCAGCCCACAGTGAAACCTGTGTCCTCTATAGGGTGGAAGTCATGTGTATGTGTGTTCAGTCGTGTCCCACTCTTTGCAACCCCACGAACTGTAACCTGCCAGGCTCATCTGTCCATGGGATTCTCCAGGCAAGAATACTGGAGTGGGTTGCTGTTTCCTTTTCCAGGGATTCTTCTAGACCTAGGGATCGAACTCACGTCTCTTGCATTGCAGGTGGATTCTTTATCGCTGAGACACGAGGGAAGCCGTAGGGTGGAAGTCACTGTTCAGTAAAAATGTGATGTAATTAATGAGAAGGTATTCTTGCCAAGAGTACACAAAGCAAGAAACAGCATTTTAGACTGGTTCAAGGTGGGAATAAGCTGACAGGTTTGCTTAAGAGCTAAAGACTTTTTTAACTGCCCCATATTTTCTGCTCTGACTTGCATTCCCATTATGATTAAAAAAAAAAAAAAGTAGTTGCAGGACTCCAGTGCAGTAGAAACAATGCCCACAGGTTTCTTTGCCTCAGAAGGAGCTGGTGCTTTTGGTTTGCTGGATTTTCCATTGCCTCAAATGACTGTTTGCCTAAAAATTACTATTGGTCAAAAGTGGGTTTCAATTTTACTAATGAAAGAAGTCTGGAACAAAGAGATCTCTCACTGTCATAAAAAAGGGCTACACTTTGGTTTTAAGAATAAAATTTGTCATGGCTATAAGAATAGAATAATAGAAGTTAAACCATAGGGCCTATTCTGCAAGTATGTTGTTATTGCTGTTTTAATGGCAGAAATCAGACACCCAGGCATGTGTAGAAAATACAATGACCTTACTTTTTTGTGGCAGATTTTAAATATTTCAACCAAGACGCAACTGCAAAAGAGTTTCTGATGGCAGTACCAGAATATTCTTCTATGCTTTCTTTTAAAAAGGTAAGTGACTTGATAAATACCGTTTTTAATGCAAAAAAGCAACACCTGACAACAGGCTGTAAAGAAATTAGCGCTAAGCAGACAGGGTTATGCAGAAGCAAAGAACTAAACTTTATGAATTCCTAGCTTTAAAAATTCAAACTAAAGTTTCTGAGTGGAGAGCCAGTGGTTGCTCTGTGTGTCTCATCTAGGTTTTATTTTCCTTATTTCCCTCATGACCCAGGTGGTCTTCTGACATCTAGCTCAGTGCAAGGCTAGATGCAAAGATTTTATGAACAATGAAGGGCTTCCTATCAGATTTTTGTTCAGCTTAAAGACAAAGTGTTTCTGTTTTCTGGTATTAAGGCAGAATGCAAGGGTTTGAGTTGCATAAAAAGGAATGTGGGGACAGTGCCAAGAGGAGTCAAGAGGAAGGGCCTTCACCTCCATGGTTAAGTTGCCAGCACTTGATTTGGCCAGTGCACAGGAGCCCCAAATCTGCCTCTTGTCTGGGAGTTCTTGGGAAGTATGATTGGGCCTTTAACACAGTCTTGTGTGTACCATGTCTGCTAACAGCCTGATGATTGTTTACTAATACTCTGGCCTGTATTACTTCACAGTGATTGCTTCCTGCTACAGTGTTGAAATTACATTCAGAGATGTAAAAAAAAAAAAAAAAACCATGTATATAGCGATATTTTCCCACTAAATTAGGGGAAAATATTTGTAACAAATAACAATGGTAGTGAGAAATATTTGACATAGTCGTGCAAAAATGCATCTCAGTTTACAAAAGCTTAAAACATTTCCAAAATATCCCTAAGCTTTTACACTGTGAACCTTAGAATCTTACTCATTTTTCTTTGCACTTAAATGTGGCTGTTTGTCCAAAAAATGGTAACATGCAAGTCTGGTGACCTCTAGTCCACCAAATATTCTCTCCTGCAGCACAGAGGTGACGATGATTATAAAATATCACTGGACAAACTGTACAAATGGATTAGGAGGTACATTGCAGGACTGAGTGGGGTCCAGTACAGTAGGAGAACAATTTGATCACAAGGACCCTGGGTTCAGACTTGCAAGGTGGAATGGCAGTCTGTCTCATAAAGTTAAGTGTCTTTTCTCTTCAATAGAAGGAGCACAGCTTCTCTTCTTTCTCCTCCCGCCATTTTTGGCACCAGAGCTGGAGGCCCTCCTTGGATGCGGGGAGGGTATCCATTGGGTATCAGTGGATGTGGAAGTGGATTTCCTTGAGAAAGTCCCTGAGGAGGGGGTGCCTCTCTGAGGAATGTTGTGAGGGTATGTCACCTTGATGTCATGGGCAGCATCCAGGTTCTTAGATGGTCAACTACAAAAGTAAAGCTGTAGTTTTTGGATATAAGACATTCATATTTCTGAAGTCCATTCTTTTCAACAAATTTATTATTTCAAGCCATGCTATTTTCTATGAGATCAGTCCTTTCTGGGAATGTGAGGAGCTGAAGTGGTTCACTGATATAACAAAAATAATAAGTCATGTCTTAAAATAATTCTTGTCATCCTTCCATTTCCTATGAGTGAAGATATAGGCAGCAGCCTGCATGGTACAACCAAATCCAGGGATGCATTTGAGACTGGCTTTGAGGTAAATTTTCTCTAATCTGAAGTAGCTATATCTCATCAGATAATTCCACAGGAATATCCAGTCCACTCTTGCCCAGTGATTCATGATGATAAAATGTCTTTTCTCCAGGAACAAATGCATTACCTATTATAAAAGTGATTATAACAGGTGATGCATTTGACAAATGCAGTACCTCCAGCAATGCCACAGGTAGTGTGAGCCAAGTTGCCACACTGCAGTTGTTGGTACAGCAATACCATGATGGGTTTATAAACATCAAAGGCGAAAAGGGATCCAGCATGAAAATGCTTCCAAAAAAACCTTCCCCCAAATAGAGTGACTATAAAATAAATCCCTCTCCATGACACCATGATTATTCTGAATGTGAGTCCTTGATCAGACAGATGAATTGCAAACTTCTTCCAGTCTGTGTTTTGCCCTTCAGGCTCTCTGTGGTTCCTTAGGTGATTCTTCCCTTGGAGTGGCTTTTCTCCACTGGGCTTCCTTTACACTAGACTTTGTTGACTTTGATATAATTAAGTTTTCTGTAGTATCAGAAATCAGAAAACTAGAGGCTTCTGTTAAGCCTGGTGCTATTATACCTTATTTGACCCAACAATTCTCAAAGGGTTTAAAATTCTCCCCAAACTCAGTAACAAAGTACTCCCTACTCTATTATTTTTCCTAAATTAATAAATAATATCCCTCGGTCTGGAAGATCCTCTGGAGAAGGGCATGGCATCCCACTCCATATTCTTGCCTGGAGAACCCGCGGACAGAGGAGCCTGGCAGGCTATAGTCCATAGGACTGCAAAGAGTCAGACATGACTGAAGCGACTTAGCACACATGCACATCTCCTTTCATATAGTTACTGAAAAACCAAAACAAACAAATGAAACACCTTAGTATTCTCTTTACTTGCTCAGCAGGTGCTGCCCTCCTCTAACCCATTATTCTTCACATCCAGTCAGTCTTCCATTCTGCCTTCAACATGTGTGGTGGACTGTGAACTCTACTTCATCACAATTAATGACCTGGCTTATTCCCTTGCCATCTCTCATGCCATCTCTTGTCTGGAGCATGGAAACTGCCCTTAACTGGTCTCTTCCTTACAGTCTGTCTTTGACCCTGTCACCGCCAAAGTCCTCTCTTCAGGATATGAAGTTGATCATGTTACTCACCTGATTCAGATCCTTCTGTAGGTCCCATTGCCCATAGGATAAAGTCACTCTTTTAGCTGAGAATTCACAATCTGGCCCTAACCTTTCCTGTCTTCTCTCTCGGCAACTTCTGCAAAACTCTGGTCTGACCCCGATGAGTGCCCTCTCACTCATCCTAACTTTGCACTGCTTTCTTTTTTGGCTTGAAGCCCTTTCTCTCTTTATCCCACAGAGAGTTCCCTTTCTTTCTTTCACAGGGCCACCCCAGCAGAAGCATCTGTTTTTGTATGTGTTCATCTAAGTGTCATGTTCACGTCATCAAAGAAGTCTTTGCCAAACTCAGGTAGCATATATTTTTCTCCTTTGTTTTCCTCTAGAAATTTCATTAGTTTCCACACTTATTAAATGTTTGATTAATTTTTTTGTAAACAATGTGAACTATGTATTGATGCTCTTTCTTTTATTTCTTCTTTGTCTTCATCTTCTTTATCATCTTCATACAGAACTATATTTGTTGCCTCGTTATTTAAAAAAATCCTTTATTGAGTTATCTCTGAACCTTGTCAAAAATCAGTTGTCCAAATATATATGGATTTATTTCTGGATTCCCTGCTCTTTCACTGTTATTTTGTCAGTCCTGATACCAATACCACACTCCTCAAATTACTGTCATTTAAGACAAGTCTTAACATCTAGTAATATTAATCCTCCAACTTTTTATGCTTTTTCAAAAATGTTTTGTCCTTTGATTTTCCTTAGAAATATTAGAATCCACATGTCAATTTCTAAAATAAATTTTTTTCTTGGATTTTGATTAAGATGGCATTGAATCTGTATATCTATTTGGAGGGAACTGTTAATAACATCTTAACAGTATTGAGGCTTTCGACTAGTTAAAATAAAGATAATTTTTTAAAGATCATTTAAATTTCTCCCAGCAATATTTTGTAGATTTCAGTGTGTACACAGATCTTGCCTATTTTTTTCCAATTTATCCTTATCTGGTTAAAAGACCACGTAAAAGTGAAAACTAGTTTTCTGAGGCATGAGAACTGTAGGCTTTACCTTATAGTAAAAGCAAGGAGCCACACTTCAGCACACTACAGATAGTGGTATATAAAATAAGACAGTAGAGTCTTCTGAAAAATGACTGTGGTTCATGTTGATAGAATTGCCAAGAGTAGGCAGAATAGGTGGTGACAGGCTTATGATTGGAATCAGTCTTCTTAAGGATTTAGAATAAAACTGGTCAAAAGTGAATAAAATCTAGGAATCTGTTGTGCATGGACTGTTAATTTTTTTTTAGTGATAATGTTAAAACTTTTATTCTTGGGCTGGTCTAAAATGACTCCTCATGCCTCCTTGACACTTTCAGATAGATACACTGTTTATTTCAGTATCATAGAGTTTAACAGATGAGATGAAATAACTACTTTATTCTATTGCTAATTAACACCGGGTCAGGTTCTGTTCAATGTCAGTGAAATCTCCACGCCTGGCAACCTTTAAAAACTGAATAGCTAATAATCTGTGATGGATGGTGCAGACACTGACCTCCTGAGAGTCAAAGGCTACATGACTATAAAGCCTCCTAAGACACCTTAGAGCTCTATGTGCAATTAAATAATAATAATGTTAAATGAGAGTTATTTAACTTCAACAAAGTACACCCGTTGAGTTTATGTCACTATAAGTGGATTTCCTTCTACCCTTGAATCCTTCTAGGCAGGGAAAATATTTGCTATTGAAATGCTTTGCAGCTATGTTATATCATTTGAGTGGCAGTTGACAGTTCTGAAAGGCTGTGGTCTTGGAAGCTGATGTGTCCCCTACCCATCCTGAATTCCAAACAGAGAGAGTTATTTTTAACTCCATTATCAGTGCACATGACTGTCCTTGCTGGGAAGGTGAGCCAAACTGATGTGATGTTTCTGTTGCTGAGGTGAGAGAGAGAGGGGGGCAGCCAGTTGTTTCACATGGTCCTTTAAAGTAGTAGACAACATTGAAAAAAGAATCACAATCCAAATAAATAACCATTTTAATGAACTAATGAAGAATATCAAATGTTTATCACTGAAGCAAATGAAAAGTTACAAGGATTTTCTAGTGTGATTATTCTGCCTCAACCTAATAATTCAAGTGTTGATGGGATCATGGTGGTGGTACAAAGACCAATTTCAGAAGATCTCTTGACGTTCATTTCATAGAGTGCTTTTGAAGACATGTTTAATCCTCCTGGCATTTTTATCTCTCTGGAGAACCTCATTCAACTCACACATTATCCCATTCTTCATAAATCACTCAGCTACAGACTTCAAACTTCAGTTCACTCAATTCAACACTTACTGAGTTAGCACTTGCAAAGCATTACATTAGGGATGGAGGGGATTCCAAGAGAGATATAACGTAGCCTTCACATTCTAGGGGATCACAGTCTAATAGGGAAGAGAGATACACACATCAGTAATTTTAAAACAAGGGAATCTCTGATATGTGTTGCTGCTATGTTGTGGAAAGAGACAGGAATCAGGGCTGTGTGCAAAGATGTAAAAATAGTACTTTTCTTGTACTTATGACTTCTTCAACCTCTTCCTGAGTCTGTTTTTGCTCATGTTATGACAAATCATCATGTACTTCCAGTTGCAAGTACAATAATAATTAACTAGCACTGGCTTAGTGAGAAAAAGAAATCTTATACAAAGTAATCTGAAAGTTGGTGATTCTAAGTGAGGTGCAGTCACGTAGTATCATTAAGATCTTGGATTCTTTATTTACCTCTCCGCTCTACCATCTTCAGTAGTAAGTTTTCATCATTTAGCTTGATGCTTCCTGGTTGCAGGAGGGCTGCTTCAGCTTTAAGTGTCACTTGCTATGCAATTCACCCAAAGTGAGGAGAAAAGATTTCTCTTTATATCAGGGAGAAAAGTCCTGCTCGCGAGAAACCCAGGACAATTTCTCTTACATCTTATTTGCGAGCACTAGGTCATGTTGACTCCTTAGCAAAGGGGTGACTCTTAGTTTACTTGTCTTTGATCAGTCATATTTCATTTCCTGAATCTGTGGGTGGGTGAGAGTTCTGCTTCCCCTGAGCATGTTACTGCCCAAACACAGCTGAGAATATAGAAACCAAAGGGAGGAGGGAAGGAGAGTTAGTTACCAACAGCATCTGCAAGAACTCATCCATGTATCTGAGCACTCAGAGCTTATGATATAAGGGAGACCCAAGAGTGAGCTCTTGTCTAACACTCAGAAATGTCTGAGGAGACACACTTACTGACAAAGAAAAAGACTTTATTGGGAAGGGATGCCCAGGTGGAGAGCAGTAGGGTAAGGGAACCCAGGAGGACTGCTCTGCCATGTGGCATCTAGTCTCAGGTTTTATGGTGATGGCATTAGTTTCCAGGTTGTCTCTGGCCACTCATCTTACTTTTGCCATATTTAGGTCCTTCCTGGTGTCATGTGCTTGACTTAGCCAAGATGGATTCCAGTGGAAATGTTTCTGGGAGCTTGTCAGGATATATTATGAGCTGGTGTCTCCTCCCTTTTTTTGGCCCCCCCTTAATGCTTTTGACTGGTGTTAGTTCGTCATTTCCATGTTCCTTATAGGGACCTCCCATAAAGAGGTCTCTTCTGTAACTACTTCTTGTTTAGAGTGGGCACTATCCTGGCTAGTAGAGTAGAAGTCTCTCTCTACCTGATCTCAATCAAGATATTCTATGTCTGAAATCGGCTTCCACTCTTGTTTAGTGACTAAGTCATGTCCGATGCTCTTGGGACCCCACGGACTGTAGTCCACCAGGTTCCTCTAACCATGGAATTTTCCAGACAAGAATACTGGAGTGGATTTCCATCTTCCTCTCCAAGGAATCTTTCTGACCCAGGGATTGAACCCACATCTCCTGCATTAGCAGGCAGATTCTTTACCGCCAAGCTACCAGGGAAGCCACACTTTAGTAACATCAGTCTAGTCTGAAGCTGTTGGGGCCTGCTAAACTTTGTGAGCAGTTGAAACAGACAGGGCCCAAACCAGAGGCCTAACAAGATACCCAGAAATGGCAGGAGCCAAGGGAGGAAGGAGATAAAGTGCCAAGTGCCTGTCGTGACCAAATCTCGTTTTTTTTTGTGGTCTGTTCTAAGAGCCCCTTAGTATCTTCTTGGACCTGCCCAGACTGGTTATAATAAAAAAAACAACATTCTTCCTTCAGATGGACAGGTGCTCCCCTGTCCTGAGGTCAGTATAGGGCCTGGTGATTTTGTGGGATCATAGTGGCTAAATAATCTTCTTGGGATTGTAGACATCAGAGGGTCCTTGCAGTCTTTTTTTGTGGTTACAGCAGTGTCACTAGAAAGCTGCTGAAACTTATGTAGGGAGGTCCCTTCAGTGGCAGCTCCTGCCAGACCTTGAGGTTAATCCCAGGGCCAGAACAAGAGGGTAAGCACCACTACACAGTATATCCTCTGGTGGTGATACACTGGTTGAGGCAAGGAGGCATTAGTCCAGGCCAGATCTGTGTGAAGTGTGACTTACCCTAGAGAGCAGGTCCCTGACCAAAAAGGGGGAAGAGGTAAGTAAGCTCTGTTCCTGCATGTGGTGCAGACACCATGATTGGGTTCAAGCTGGGTGACAAAATGGATTTGCCAAATGGGGATAGAATTTCTCTCCTACAAGTGGAACACACAGCATAATGGAATGGGGCAGACCTTCAGTATCTGGGTGGAAATTGTCACCCTGCTTGCCCCAAAGCCGGGAGCAATAAGAGTGTTTAGAAAGGAATTCAAGTGCTGAGAGGCATCTTGGTATGTGTCCTCAAGGTAGAGAGCGGTACATGTGGATTGCCACCATAGGGCTCGGTTCTCGGGGATGAGGACCCCTACAAGGGAATAATAACAGTCAAAGGTGCCCATCTGATTTAGAAATCAGGGTGATTGGGTGTGATATTTTGGTTGTCCCAAACAGAACATGGATTTTCAAGACTGGATGATGGCATCTAAGGAGGGCCTCAAACCTGGGGATAGGTATAGTGTGTCTTTTTTTTTTTTTGGACTTCTAATTTCTAGGCTTTGGACTAAATCATTCCTGCAGAGCAGTTTCTGGATCCTGGTTTTTCCTGTCGGTTCCAGTGCTGAAGGTTCCTCTACATTGTGAACTGTCCAGGTCTTCCATAGACTCTCCTGTTGGAGACACTCTTGTTTTTTTTAAGAAAATAGGGAACACCACTCAGGGGATGTTGGTCAAGAGAGAAATTAAGGATTCAAGTGGCATTACAGATGTCACTGTGGGGATAAATATAGCCATGTGTTGCTGGTACTAGGGCATAAAGCTATTTTCCCCTTTTATCTGAAAGGCTATGCCATGACTAAGATGGGTGCATGGAGTGGTAGCATACATCTGGAAGAGTGGCCCTAGACATAGTTTAACTAGGGCTCTTTTAAAAATCTGATTGGCATGCTCTACCTTCCCTAAAGTTTAGGGCCACCAGAATATTGTTGTTGTTCAATAATTCAGTCATGTCTGCTGACACTTTGCCACCCCATGAACTGCAACATGCCAGGCTTCCCTGCCCTTCCCTATTTCCCAGAGTTTGATCAAATTCATGTCCATTGAGTCGATGGTGCCATCCAACCATCTTATCCTGTGTTGCCCCCTTTTCCCCGTGCCCTCAATCATTCCCAGCATCAGGGTCTTTTCCAGTGAGTCAGCTCTTTGCATCAGGTGGCCAGAGTATTGAAGCTTCAGCATCAGTCCTTCCAATGAATATTCAGGGTTGATTTCCTTTAGGATTGACTGGTTTGACCTACTTGCAGTCCAAAGGACTCTCAAGAGTCTTCTTCAGCACCACAGTTCAAAAGCATTAATTCTTTGGTGTTCAGCCTTCTTTTTGGTCCAACTCTCACATCCATACATGACTACTGGAAAAACCATAGCTTTGACCATATGGACCTTTGTTGGCAAAGACATATCTTTGCTTTTTAATACACTGTCTAGGTTTGTCATAGTTTTTCTTCCAAGGAGCAAGCGTCTTTTAATTTCATGGCTGCAGTCACTATCCACAGTGATTTTGGAGCCCAAGAAAATAGTCTGCTGCTATTTCCATTTTTTCCCCACCTATTTGCCATGAAGTGGTGGGACCAAATGCCATGATCTTAGTTTTTTGAATGTTGAGTTTTAAGCCAGGTTTTTCACTCACCTTTTTCACCTTCATCAGAGGTTCTTTAGTTCCTTTTGGCTTTCTGCCACTAAAGTGGTATCATCTGCATATCAAAGGTTATTGATATTTCTTCCAGCAGTCTTGATTCCAGTTTATGAGTCATCCAGCCTGGCCTTTCACATGATGTAATATGCATGTAAATTAAATAAGCAGGGTGACAATATACAGCCTTGATGCATTCCTTTTCCAATTTTGAACCAGTCCGTTGTTCCAGGTCCAGTTTTAAATGTTGCTTTTTGACCTGCATACAGGTTTCTCAGGAGACAAGCATAGTGGTCTGGTATTCCTGTCTCTAAGAATTTTCCACATTTTGTTGTGATCTACACAATCAAAGGCTTTAGCATAGTCAATGAAGTCAATGCTTTTTTGGAATTCCCTTGCTTTTTCTATGTTGCAGTGTATGTTGGCAATTTGATTTCTGGTTCCTCTGCCTTTTCTAATTCCACCTTGTACAACTGGAAGTTCTGAGTTCACATGCTGTTGAAGCCTAGCTTGAAGGATTTAGAGCCTACTCTTGCTAGCATTTGAAATGAGTGCAATTATATGGTAATTTGAACATTCTTTGGCATAGCTTTTCTTTGGGATTGGAATAAAAACTGACCTTTTCCAGTCTTGTGGCCACTGTGTTTTTCAAATTTGCTGGCGCATTGTGTGCAGCACTTCAACAGAATCATCTTTTAGGATTTGAAATAGCTCAGCTGGAATTCCCTCATCTCCACTAGCTTTGTTCGTAGTAATGCTTCCTAACGCCCACTTGACTTCACTCTCCAGGATGTTTGGCTCTAGGTGAGTGACCACATCATCATGGTTATCTGGGTCATTAAGACCTTTTTTGCACAGTTCTTCTGTGTATTCTTGCCACCTCTTCTTAATCCTTTCTGCTTCTGTTAGGTCTTTACAATTCTGACGTTTGTTGTGCCCATCTTTGCATGAAATGTTCATTTGGTATCTCCGATTTTTTTGAAGAGATCTTTAGTCTTTTCCATTCTATTTTTTCCTCTATTTCTTTGCATTGTTCATTTAAGAAGGCTATTAATAGCTCCTTGCTATTCTCTAGAACTCTGAATTCAGTTGGGTATATCTTTCTCTGTTTTCTTTACCTTTTGCTTCTCTTCTTTTGTCAGCTATTTGTAAGGCCTCCTCAGACATCCACTTTCTTGCATTTCTTTTTTGGGGGGATGATTTTGGTCACCACCTCCTATACAGTGTTTTGAATATCTGTCCATAGTTCTTCAGGCACTCTGTCTCCCAGATCTAATCCCTTGAATCTACTTGTTGTCTCCACTCTATAATCATAAGGTATTTGATTTTTGTTATACCTAAATGGCCTAGTTGTTTTCCCTGCTCTTTTCAATTTGTGCATGAATTTTGCAATAAGGAGGTGATGATCTGAGACATTGTCAGCTCAAGGTCTTGTTTTTGCCTACTGTGTAGAGTTTCGCCATATTTGACTGCAAAAATTAATCAGTCTGATTTCTATACTGACCATTTGGTGATGTCCATGTGTAGAGTTGTCTCTTGTGTTGTTGGAAGAGGGTGTTTGCTATGACCAGTGCATTCTCTTTGCAAAACTCTGTTAGCCTTTGCCCTGCTTCATTTGGTACTCCAAGATCAAACTTTGCTCCAGATTCCTGGATTATCTTTTGAATTCCTACTTTTGCATTCCTGCCCCTTATGATGAAAAGGACATCTTCTTTTGATGATAGTTCTAGAAGGTCTTGTAGGTTTTCATAGCACCATTCAACTTCAGCTTCTTCAGCTTTAGTGTTTGGGGTACAGACTTGGATTGCTCTGATGTTGAAAGGTTTGCATTGGAAACGAACCAAAATTATTCTGTTGTGTTTGAGATTGCATCCAAGTTCATATTTTGGACTCTTGTTGATTATAAGCGTTGGTTGACTATGAGGGCTACTCCATTTTTCTGAGGGAATGTTGTCCACAGTACTAGGTAAAATGGTCATCTGAATTGAATTTGCCCATTCCCGTCCATGTTAGTTCACTGATTCTTAAGATGTTGATGTTCACTTTTGCCATCTCCTGCTTGACCATGTCCAGTTCACCTTGCTTCATGGACCTAATATTCCAGGTTCCTATGCAGTTTTGTTCTTTACTTTACAGCATCGGACTTTACTTTCACCCTTTGACACATCCACCACTGAGTGACATTTCTGCTTTAGCCCAGCCTCTTCATTCTTTTGGGGCCGTTTCTCCCCAGTAGCATATTGGACACCAACTGACCTGGGGGCTCATGGTCCGAGGAGTGAAGGTGATATTTGATTCCTAAACATGAGGCCAAGTTTTGGGATATCATGACTGTAAATGAGGTCCTTTTGTCACTCTGGAGTGATTGGGGCAGCCCAAACCTAGGCGCTCTCTCTTTAATAAAGCTTTACAGACTTCTGTAACTCTGTTCTACTAGGGAATGCTTCACTCTGTCCTGTAAATATCAACAAAAACTAGTAAATAATACCCTTGCAATTCCAGCATAGCTGTAAAATCCAGCTGCCAGTCTTCTCCTGAGTGACCCCTGATATTAGACAGGTTTCATTAGGGGAGGTGGCAGAGGTCTGGGTTTTGGATTATTTCTCAGATGGGTATCACAGCTCTGTGTGATTTGCCTAGTAACCATAGCCAACTATGGGGATGGTAGAGAAATGGACTTAAGCGAAGTTTCCAGGTTATCTTTTCCAAAATGCTATTTCATGTAAGGAGTTAAAAATTTTCTAGACTTTGGAGTGGGAAGGGATAGTATTGCTTGAACCTGGTCAGTCTGCAACCACTTATGTGACCTGATCTCCCAAGTCTGCTTAGCATATTGGGGATGTTCTGGGGAAAAAAGCAGGAAGATAGCAGTGTTGGGTGGGAGATCTGCCCTGGCAGGTCTTTTGGCCTCCGATCTGCTTCCCTATTCCCCTGGGTCTCCTTTTCGTCTCCCTTTTGTTAACCCTTGCAGTAGATGACAGCTAATTTAGCAAGAAAATTGACTATCTCAAGGAGCCTGAGAATGAGCTTTTCTGCATGTTTAATAGGAGAACTTGGAGCTCTGAGCATCCCTCTTGAGTTCCAGATTGCTGCATGGGTGTGCAGGATGAGGAAAGTATATTACATCTATACAGATGTTAATCCTCCTTCCCTCCTCTAGTTCTGGAGCCCTTGTCAGGGGGAAAAGTTCAGCCTGCTGGGCTGAGGGGCCTGAGGCAAGAGACCCTCTCTCCCTGGTTTCCTCTGGGCTCCCTATGGATATCCCAGTTTCCTCTCTTCTTTTCCCTGAAGCTGCTGGCATCCTTGTGCCATACTTCTCTGGGTCAGTTACACATGTCATAGGTAGGTCAGGATAAGAAGAGTAAAATTCATCTATAACTTGCATGCATTGGTGGTCTATGGGGGAAATATGGGGATCTCATATTAAGGAGGCTGGATTTAAAGTCTGACAGACCTTTAGTTTTATTGCTGGGATATTAAGGAGAGGGGTCTGTATTGGGTAACTCCCCTCCACCACGTCATCCACCTATCCCCGTTAGTCTCTGATACTGCTTGTACACTGTGGTGGGTCCACTGTGGACCATTTAGAGGTTTTTGTAACCATAAAAGTGTGGCTCCTACTCCCGGAGACAAACGGGCCAGCCTTTGGCTACCTCGTCTAATTGATTCGAGGGATAGGCCACAGGCTGTAATACGGCCATCTCCATTTGTCCCAACATCCTGAGTGGGTCCCACCTGTTCAGAGACCTACAACCTAAAAGGCTTTTCTGGATTTGGGAGGTCTAAAGCGGGGGCCAAGTGACAGCCTCTTTCAGAGTGTTAAAGGCCACCTTACAGGTCTCATCCCAATCAAGTGGCCCTTCTTGTTTAGTTCTTCATATAGGAGTTGGGCTAGATTCCCATAACTAGGAGTCCAGATCTGGCAAACCCCAGTTTTCCCCAAAAAACTGTTTCCTCGTTTGGGGACAGTGGTTATTCAAGATAAAGGATTTCCTCTGAGGGTTGACATTCTTTTTCCTTCTGTAACATCCTTTTTCCTTCCGAACCCAAGGTATTTTACTTAGATTAAGCTTATATGAGCTTTCTTAGGGGACAGTCGCTATCCCCTTTCATAAAGAAAATTTAAGGTTTTATTAGTATCCATTTAAGAGCTAGTAAAGTCTGGGCTTGCTATGAGCAAATCGCCTACGTATTGTATTAGGCTACTGTTTGTTATGGTTAATTCTCTTAGTTCTCTCTCCAAGGAAGTCCCAAATATATGGGGGCTGTCTCTGAACCCCTGCTCTATGGCTTACCTTGTTTCTGGATCTCGCCACTCAAAGACAGAAACTTTTGGGACTCAGGATGGAGGGGAACACAAAAGAAAGCATCCTTAAGTCCAGGACTGAAAAGTACTTAGTGGTTCCTAAGACTTGTGTTAGGAGGGTATATGGGTTTGGGACTGTGGGGTGGGTGGGAACCACAGTCTCACTGACCACTCTTAGATCCTGGATGACTCGATAACATCCATTTGGTTTTAAGAGTCAGGATTGAGGTGTTTCAGGGAGACTCATAGGTGATTAGGATTCTGGCATCCCAGTATTTGTTAACTAGTGGTCTAAGGCCCTCAAGAGCTTCTGATTTCAAGGGGTCTTTTCCAGGCGCAGGGAGCATTTGGCTTCAGGAGGTCTTTATTGGTGAGACATTTATGGCTAGTGCCAGGCTGGAGACATATCATACCTGGGGATTGACTTTATCTGAGAAATGGAAGGCGTTCTCCTTTCCTGTGTCTGACTGCAAATGCTCAGACAGGTACTAGACAAAGTTATTGGTTTCTAGCTTTCCCCAAGTCACTCTGGTCTACAGGTGGCAAAGGCGGTCTCTCCCTAGTAGAGGAACAGAGCAACTGAGGATGTATAGGGGTCCCTTGCCAATTCCCCACCTTATGTGAAGGAGCTTCGTCAAATTTCAGTTTGGGGGTTTTCCATCTGCCCCCATCACTGTTTTAGTCAGGGAGTTTAAAGGTCCAGGTTGGAAAGGAAAAACAGAGAAGGCAGCCCCTGTATCCAAACTGGGCTTTCCTCCTGCCCTCATGTCCTCCTCCTCCTGGTCCCTAATTAGAAACACCTTTGTTTTTGGCCTTCTCCACTAGCTCAAAGATGGGGTCTCTGGTCTTTTTCTAGTTCTTGTAATTTTCTCTGTATGTCAGAGTTGCCGGGGGTTAGGAAGGGATGGACCAGCAGGACTCTACCTTCAATACTTTCTAGATTCATGTGGGTAAAATTTTTGAGTGCCTCAATGAGCCTTCCCCAACACAGGGTCAGATTTCCTCTCTCTCCCTGGGTAACCTCTTTTATTATAATTAATGACCTCTGGGCCCACTGGGGCATTCCCTGCAGTAGGCAAATAAGGACGTATCTTAGGGATTCCATCTCTGCATTTGTGTTGGGGTCCCAATCGGGCTTTGCAGAGGGGATTACCTCTTCTGCAGGGGCTAGGTCAGCATCCACCCACTGCAGTTCATCAGCCTGATCTAGGATTTTAGATCCTTTTCTAGCCTGATCTAGAATTATAGCTTTTTCTTTATCCTTGCAATACCAATTGAGGATGACCATCATGTCCCTCTAAGTGCGGGAGAAGAGAGGGCTTACGGCACCCGAATTCACCTAAATTTGGGGGATTTTCAGAATATGAAGCCCATTTTTCCCAAAAATCTCATTGAATGATGTTTTGCATGGAGAAGGAACATGATCCTACATGGTTCTCCCTTACCCATCTGGTACCTCTCTTTGGGGACAAATTTTGCCTGAGGGAGACCTTTCTTCACGTGGAAGGTAAAGCTTATTTCCTGATCAAAATTGCATGGGGGAAGGGGCATAAGGAGGTGGACCTGAGGGGATGGTAAGGACTTTCTCCCAGGTCTTGTGGTCTGGAGGGCAGCTGCAACTTCCCTTGCCCTCCCTGCCTGCTTTGGAAGAATCAGGAGAACATCGAGGGCGTCTTCCATCCCAACCTTTGCCAAAAGAACTTTGAAGGAGCATTTATCAGAGTCTCTGAGCTTACCTTTTCTCATTTTTGGGGGATCTTGGTAGAGGTACATAAAAGACTTGGACATAGGGTAACTCATTGTTTTTACCCTTGTGTTAAATGGTGCTAAATCCATTTCCCAAGGAGTAGATAAGCCAATCCTCGATGCAGTATCTGATAAGTTTTTTCATTTTTAGTGCATCCAGCCAGTACTTCTCCCAGACAACTCAGTGGTGTATCTGAAGGGAATCTGAGCTTGTTTCCCATTTTGATGGCAGTATAGTTTGTAGCAGTGCTAGGGTAGGTGTCTCTATTTCTGATTCTGGAGAGGTTGTAAGTTCTCTCTTGGTCCCAGAGCACCTGATTGTATATGCACCAAAAGAAATGCTTAGTGGTAAGTGCAGTCACAGGGGCTGTAGGGCTGGTCCCCAATAGATTTAAGTTAACCTGTAGATATATGCCTAAGGTGTTAACTTTCATCCAAGACCAGGTGCGACTGAACAGAACCCTGTCAACCACTTCCACCGGGAAGCATTCAGTCCATTGGACAACCAAATACTGAATTTATAGAAACAGGATGTCTGACTGAGGTCTTCTATCTTCTAGCTAACCCCCCAGGAACAGAAAGCACAACCGACAGGGAGGAAAGATTGTAGTGTCTCACAAATCTCTTTCAAAGACTGAAAACTTCAGATCCAAGTACTGTAAACAGAGTAAACAGAAATACCTTGGGTCTTCAAAGATTCCAAAGGGAGGAAAGGGGGCCAGGTTGAAGGAAGAGAGGAAGGAGGAGGAGCAGTATTTGTCCTTTGGTGGCTGGCTTATTTACTTAAACTCATATACTCAAGCTTCATCCGTGTTGCAGCATGTTACACGATGTCATTCTCTTTTAAGCCAGAATAATGTTTTATGTATAAACCACATTTTCTAATGTGTTACAGTTTCAATCATGCAAGATATAAAAATTGTAGAAATCTGTTCAATAACTTGCATAGAGTTAACAATTCTGTATTGTACACTTCAGAGTTTTTAAGAAGGTAGATTTCATGCTGTGGGTTCTTTACCAAAATGTGATTTACATTTTGATGCCCAAGTCACTAAAGATACAGATTTTCAGATTTAATTGGTCTGGGATGGGATCTAGGGATTTCTTGGTTTGGATTTTGTTGGTTGGTTGGTTTTACATTTCCTGTGGCAATTCTGAGTTGTAGCTGACCAAGACAGTTTTAACATTCTCCTCAGCTTGATTAAACAAGTTTTTTCTTGATCACAAGCCCCTGCCCTCTCTTTTCATAGAGCATTTGTTGTTGCTCAGGTGCTCTGTAGTGTCCGACTCTTTGTGTTCCTATGAACGGCAGCATGCCAGGCTTCCCTTTATTATCTCCAAGAGTTTGCTCAAAACTCTGTCGCCCCCTTTTCCTGCTGCCTCAATCTATCCCAGATCAGAGTCTTTTCCAGTGAGTTTGCTCTTCATATAAGGTGGCTAAAGTTTTGGAGCTTTAGCATCAGTCCTTCCAATGAATATTCAGAGTTTATTTTCTTTAGGATTGACTGGTTTGATCTCCTTGCTGTCCAGTTCAGTCTCTCAGTCTTGTCTGACTCTTTGCGACCCCATGAATTGCAGCACGCCAGGCCTCTCTGTCCATCACCAACTCCCGGAGTCTACCCAAACCCATGTCCGTCGAGTCAGTGATGCCATCCAAGGGACACACAAAAGTCTTCTCCAACACCACAGTTGTAAGCATCAGTTCTTTATGGTCCAACTCTCACATCTCTACATCACTACTGGAAAAATCATAGCTTTGACTATGCAGACCTTTGTTGGCAAACAGATGTCTCTGCTTTTTAATACACAGTCTAGGTTTGTCATAGCTTTTTTTCCCAAGGAGCGAGTGTCTTTTAATTTCATGGCTGCAGTCAGCATCCACAGTGATTTTGGATCCCAAGAAAATAGTCTGCCACTGTTTCCACTTTTTCCCCATCTATTTGCCATGAAGTGATGGGACCAGATGCCATGATCTTCATTTTTTGAATGCTGAGTTTTAAACAAGAAGCTCTTTAGTTCCTGTTTGTTTTCTGCCATTAGGGTGGTGTCATCTGCATAGCTGAGGTTATTGATATTTCTCCCTGCAATCTTGAGTCCAGCTTATGAGTCATTTAGCCCAGCATTTTGCATGATGTTCTATGCATATAAGCTAAATAAGCAGGGTGACAATATATAGCCTTGATGTAGTCCTTTCCCAAATTTTGAGCCAGTTTGTTGTTTCTTGTTTGGTTCTAACTGCTGCTGCTTGACCAACATACAGTTCTCAGGAGGCAGGTAAGGTGGTTCAATATTCCCATCTCTTTAAGAATTTTCCACAGTTTGTTGTGATCTTTATAGCCAAAGGCTTTAGCATAGTCAATGAAGCAGAATAGATGTTTTTCTGAAATTCCCTTTCTTTTTCTGTGATCTCTTGGATGTTGGCAATTGACCTCTGGTTCCTCTGCCTTTTCTAAATCCAGCTTGCACGTTTGGAAGTTCTTGGTTCACATATTGTTGAAGCCTAGCTTGAAGGATTTTGAGCATTACCATGCTAGCCTGTGAAATGAGTGCAGTTGTGTGGTAGTTTGAACATTTATTGGCATTACCTTTCTTTGGGATTGAAATGAAAACTGACCTTTTTCAGTCCTGTGGCCACTGCTCAGTTTTCCAAATTTGCTGGCATATTGAGTGCAGCACTTTCACAACATCATCTTTTAGGATTTGAAATAGCTCAACTGGAATTCCATCACCTCCGCTAGCTTTGTTCATAGTGATGCTTCCTAAGGCCTGCTTGATTTCATACTCCAGGATGTCTGCTAGGTGAGTGACCACACCATCATGGTTATCTAGGTCATGAAAATCTTTGTTTGTATAGTTCTTCTGTGTATTCTTGCTACTTCTTAATATCTTCTCCTTCTGTTAGGTCCATACCACTTCTGTCCTTTATTGTGCCCATCTTTGAGTGAAACTTTCCCTTGGTATCTGTAATTTTCTTGAAGAGATCTGTAGTCTTTCCCATTCTGTTGTTTTCTTCTATTTCTTTGCATTGTTCACTTAAGAAGGATTTCTTATCTCTCCTTGCTCTTTTTCGGAACTCTGCATATAGATGGATGTATCTTTCCTTTTCTCCTTTGCCTTTCACTTGTCTTCATTTCTTGGCTATTTTCTAAACTAAATGTTTAGAAGAACTGTGATTGTGCATTTTTTCTCTGTTCCTTTGAAATGTATGTAATTCTTTTCCCAGCCTCTTTCTTTGGAAGGGTAAGAAATGACATGAAACTGTTGGGTTAGCCAAAAAGTTTGTTTGGGTTTTTCCATTAAATTATACAAAAAACCTGAGTGAACTTTTTGGCCAACTCAATATTAGGGTAGCCAGAAAGAAACAGGAGGCCAATGTGTAGGTACTGAACTGCTTTTCATTTCCACAGGAAAAAAGTTGGAATAAGAGACAGAGAGGGTGACAAAGATAATATTAATTTTCAGATTGCCCCTGAAAACTCTTCTTATCTTTACTGCTGCCTAGGTAATCACGTCCAACTCTTGATGTGACCCCATGGACTACTCAGTCCATGAAAAAATTCTCCAGGCAAGAATACTGGAGTGGGTAGCCTTACCCTTCTCCAGGGGATCTTCCCAACCCAGGGATCAAACCCAGGTCTCCCGCATTGCAAGCAGATTCTTTACCAGCTGAGCCACAAGTGAAGCCCAAGCAAACATTAAGACTAGCTAAATCACCCTTAGCTAAGTCCTAGTTTTCTACATTCAAATTCTACCCTCTTTGTAGCAGGAAGGGTTGGGGAGTAGGAAAGCAACTGATAGGAACCTGCATCAATCTCCCTCCTCAGTGTCAGTTTAGGTCAGTGTATTTAGCATGTAATTTTCATAGAATTGGTTATATGTGGATGAGGATTATGGCCAGATCTGTGGGAACAATTCCGTGGAGAGTTTGTAAAAGTTCAGTTCTCAGATCAGAAGTTAGGTCTTTTACCAAATTAGATGTGAGGCCCTCCTCTTGGGGCCCAAGCTGAACCAAAGCCCTACCCCTGCCCAGTCAGGGAGTTCTTTCTTGCTCTGGTTCACCCTGCCAATGAGGAAACTGAGTTTGGTGCAAGCCAAACAGGCATTCATTCAATCCCACAGAATGGAGAAAGGGAGCTCAGGTTCTAAAGATAACTTCTCTCTGAAGGGTGAGAAGGGTGGGGGGGTGCTTTTAATGGATAAGAGGCAAGTGCAGGATCAGAAATGGGGAAAAAGGGTGGAGATTTCCAGGAATAGCCTGTGCATTGCTCAGTCCCTCAGCATATGGCATATCTTGCCTAGCAGGGGACAAGTCCCCTCATTGGGCAAAGATCATAGTGTGGTAATGAAGCAAAAGCAACGTTCTGACACCTCCAGGTTTCATCTGCACACACACATTCCTCTTGTCAAGTCAGATCCAGTTAAGGCTGTTGACCACTGAGTATGTCTCAAAGTATAGCTGCAAAGTATCTTTGCCCAGTACCAGGTAATTTGAAAACAGAGTTAAATCAGGACAAGGAAAGTTGTGACCTTTAGCCTACTTTGCCTGATATCTTAAATGTAGGAGGTTCATTCTGGAGGTTTTGTTGGGGGCCTTTGTGTCATCCTGTTGAGAAAACACAAACAGCCTGTATGGGTAAAAACAATTTCTGCAACTAGAGTCCAGTGACATGGAGCATTAGTGACATGTCTAGAAGTTGGAGAGAACCTTCTTCCTGCATGGAACTCAGCACTATTTCCACACTTAAACTTCTGGTACATAGAGAGGGAGAGACAGTGTCTCTTGGCATTGGGTATAGGCATTTCCATGTATGCCACGGAAATTACAGTATTTTTCCAACTGTATTAGACAAGACTCAAGGGGGAGTCAAAGCAGGATGGGAGGAAGCCACACTGGTACTGAAGCTAACAAAAAGGTTTAAAGGACCAGGGGAGGCACCCCTTTGTAATGCCTAGAGAATACTGGGGAGTTCCTCGTGTGCTCTCTAAGTCCTGAGTGAGGGGTTGTAAATCAGCAAACTTTTGAGTTAAAGCTGTATTTAGATTACCAAAATTAACTAGCAAAAACGAAAACATTCAAGAGCTAAGTTTTCTTAGGAAAGGCATAGGCCAGTAGATCCTATGCCAGCTGCTACTCTCTCTCATATATCCGTGCCTGTATCAGTCAGCAAGTTTGCTGTGAAGCTGACCTCAGAGTGATAAGGACCAGGCTGTCCATGCTGGTCTTACATACAGGACTCCTAAGACAACTCCAGATATGACAAAGTTTTCACCAAACCTTCACAACCAATCACCAACCTGACACTTGAATTTATCTGCTTATCCACCATAAATGAAAATTCAGTGACTCCTTCTAATCCCAAATGAAAAATCTGTTTTTGTATAAAAGCCTAAAAGTGTCATTGATCAGAAGTTTCCTGAAAACTAAAATTTAGAACTGTTGATACTACTTTCAGATAAATCTTTTATCCAGAAATGAGCAGGGGGTAAAGTTTTATGACAAGCCAAGAAACCATTTCTCCACTTAATTCAAAACAAGTGTTCAGTCACCACATATTTGTTGGATGTCACTTGGTGCCCAGCACTATAATCTACTGGGGATTTACTGTTGAGTAAAGGAAACATGGTCTCTACTCTGATTGAAACTACAATTTAGTGCAGGAAGTTGAGCATTAATGAAAAAAACTCAGTAACAAACACAAATTACTAAGAGAAAAGTGCCCTACATGGAAAAAAAAGAGCCTAGCTTGCACTTACAACTTAGTTACCTGCTTTCGACTGAAGCTCAGGCAAGAACACCCTGAGGAAGTGACATGATGAGAGAGAGTGAAAGATAAAGAAGTTAACCAGGTAAGAGTAACTCAGGTATACTTAAAACCAAAGTGATTAGACAACACACCAGAACCTCTGCAGTTTGAATAAAGTATCCCTAGAGAGAGATGATCTTCATGAGCACATGCAATATGAACGATCACCTTTACAAGGATAAGAAGAAGTAAAATGCACTTTAAGTGGTAGACACAATCTTAGAATGTAGCTTATAGTCAAACTTTTTATATTAAATATGCTCGTTTCCCTCAGGTGAGGTCTGTCAGGTATACTGGCTAAGCCTGGGCTCTGTGCATCCAACCCTGGTCTGGCTCACATCCTTATGGTTTCTGAAGAGCAGTAACTACCATTATGTCATTTGTGTTGTCATTACTATGTGATGACAGATACTACCTGATAAGCATGTAGTAAAGTTTAAAAAAAATTTTTTTTTTTTGGCCGCTCTGTACAACTTGTAAGATCTTAGTTCCTCAACCAGGAATTGAACCCAGGCCCTCACTAGTGAAAGTGCAGAGTCCCAACCACTGGACCACAAGGGAATTCCCTAAAATAGTCTCAAAATTTCTTAGTATTTTTAATGTGCTACTGTCAAGTAGTAGAAAGAACAATGTAAAAACAGAAAAGCCTGGAAAAGACCAGACTTGACGTTGGGTATTTAACACTCAGGAGGCTTCGATTTCTATCTGCAACTAAATCATTCTATGATCCTGAGAAAGTCACTTATTCTAGTCAACTAAATATCCCCATCGATAGTAACAGGAGGGGGTTATTATTTTACTCTCCCTATACTTTTTAAAGGTAGAATAACTCAACCTTGAATGTACTGAGGCAAGAAAACCTTCCTTCTAATACTCTGTTCTTCCTAATTTTTATTATTTTTTAAAAATTAATTAATGAAGCATTTGTGTCCTTTGTTGGTTTCATGAAATCTTACTCTCCAGAAATTTGAGGCTACTACTTATTTTGTAGCTATCTGAAGAAATTTAAGATCATAAATGCAAAACAATTTTTGAGTACTTCAGTACCAGATCTTCTGTTATTAAGTAATAAATATAGATGATCTCATTCAGCTAACAAGACAACTGTATGAAGTAGATATTACTTCCTCCATTTTACACATTAAAAAAAAAATGAAGGATTAAAGAGACTAACTTCCCAAGGTGGTAATTTTAGTAAGTGTTAGAGTTGGTATTTTATCTTGAGTCTGGATTCTGAATTATCTCCTTGCCTAGCACAAATTATGTAACTCTTTATAGCTGCAATAAAAAAAGAAAAATAATTTAGCAGATAAATTCTCAGTGTACTTGTTTTTTTATTTCTATTTATAAACTCAAGTGTTTACATCAGGAAACTTCCCAGGTAGCATCCTCCTAGGCCCTTACCTTCCAGGTATCATGGGGGTAATTCATATAACAAATCCATATACCTGCTGCATAGGTTTTTTGTGCAGGCCCACTGTATTAGAATCTCCAGGTGGGTATTCACACCATTCTGAGGACTCTGACATGTTTCACATTTTCCCCAGAAATTCAATCCAGTAGCCTCTGAGTATGAAAACATAAATAAACCACAGAGAAATTAATTAATAGTGCCATCCTTTCTACCACTTCTTTGTTGTGAAAACCAAAGAGAATTTCCAGGAAGGAGTAAAAATAGACCAAAGTTCACACTCATCTCCCTGGCTATGTAATACATTTCCTCAAGGGCATTTGAAGTCATAGTTTCAGCTTGTTGAGGGAAACAGTAAGAAACCCATGAGAACGTTCTGAAGATTAAGATGCATTCTATTCTCTTTTTTATCTTTTAAAGACTGTGTTCCATGTTCTTGTGTAACTTTGGAACTTGCAGAACTTGGTTTCTGAGTCTGAAGATTGAAATCCCCAGTTATTTAAAGGGCAGAGCATGAGAAAACACTTTTCTAATTTGATCTTTAATAAGTCACTCCTCTGTGGCAAGACTTGCAGATCCTGTTCACCAGATCTCTTCAGCTGACATGAAAATAGAGACTAGAAGCAACCGTTCAGCTAATTTAGGCAAAAGGGTAGTAAGTGCTGAAAGGAGATTCTAGTGGTACTAGGTCAGTGATATAAATCAATCAAAATATTTTAAAGATCAGTATGTTAAATGTGTTACTCATTCACTAACAAATTTCTAAGGCATAAGTTAGGTGAACTCTTGTGAGCTAGGCACACTACTAATATAATTTCTCTGTGCTCTGACTTCTACAAGAGTATTGGTGCTTATTATACATTTTTTCTCTGCCATGAGTTTTCAGAGTAGAATAAAAAAAAGGAAATGGGCTTCTGGTTTACTTTCTAGTTTATTTTCTTGACAGAAAACAAAGTAGTTAACCAGAGCTTCATTTACTCGTCTGTTAAAACAGAAAATAATATCCACTTTTGTTTTTTTTTTTTTAGTTTTTTTTTTTTTTTTTTAATAAATTTATTTATTTTAGTTGGGGGCCAATCACTTCACAACATTGCAATAGTTTTTGCCATACATTGACATGAATCAGCCATGGGTTTACATGTGTTCCCCCTCCTGGACCCCCCACCCACCTCCCTCCCCATCCCATCCTTCTGGATCATCCCATTGCCCCGGCCCTGAGCCCTTGTCTCATGCATCGAACATGGAATGGTGTTCTGTTTCACATATGATAATATACAGGTTTCAATGCTATTCTCCCAGAACGTCCCACCCTCACCTTCTCCCTCAGAGTCCATAAAATTGTTCCATGCATCTGTGTCTCTTATTCTGTCTCGCATATAGGGTTATCGTTACCATCTTTCAAATTCCATATATATGCATTAGTATACTGTATTGTTGTTTTTCTTTCTGGCTTACTTCACTCTGTATAATGGGCTCCAGTTTCATCCATCTCAGTAGAACCGATTCAAATGTATTTTTTTTAATGGCTGAGTAATATTCCATTGTGTATATGTACCACTGCTTCCTTATCCATTCGTCTGCTGATGGACATCTAGGTTGCTTCCATGTCCTGGCTATTGTAAACAGTGCTGCGATGAACATTGGGGTACACGCGTCTCTTTCAATTCTGGTTTCCTCGGTGTATATGCCCAGCAGTGGGATTGCTGGGTCATATGGCAGTTCTATTCCCAGTTTTTTAAGGAATCTCCACACTGTTCTCCATAGTGGCTGTACTAGTTTGCATTCCCACCAACAGTGTAAGAGGGTTCCCTTTTCTCCACACCCTCTCCAGCATTTATTGCTTGTAGACTTTTGGATAGCAGCCATTCTGACTGGTGTGAAATGATACCTCATTGTGGTTTTGATTTGCATTTCTCTAATAATGAGTGATGTTGAGCATCTTTTCATGTGTTTGTTAGCCATCTGTATGTCTTCTTTGGAGAAATGTCTGTTTAGTTCTTTGGCCCATTTTTTGATTGGGTCGTTTATTTTTCGGGAATTCAGCTGCAGAAGTTGCTTGTATATTTTTGAGATTAATTGTTTGTCTGTTGCTTCATTTGCTATTATTTTCTCCCATTCTGAAGGCTGTCTTTTCACCTTGTTTATAGTTTCCTTTGTTGTGCAAAAGCTTTTAATTTTAATTAGGTCCCATTTGTTTATTTTTGCTTTTATTTCCAATATTCTAGGAGGTGGGTCATGGAGGATCCTGCTGTGATTTATGTCGGAGAGTGTTTTGCCTATGTTTTCCTCTAGGAGTTTTATTGTTTCTGGTCTTACATTTAGATCTTTAATCCATTTTGAGTTTATTTTTGTGTACGGTGTTAGGAAATGTTCTAGTTTCATTCTTTTACAAGTGGTTGACCAGTTTTCCCAGCACCACTTGTTAAAGAGATTGTCTTTTCTCCATTGAATATTCTTGCCTCCTTTGTCGAAGATAAGGTGTCCATAGGTGCGTGGGTTTATCTCTGGGCTTTCTATTTTGTTCCATTGATCTATATTTCTATCTTTGTGCCAGCACCATACTGTCTTGATGACTGTGGCTTTGTAGTAGAGCCTGAAGTCAGGCAGGTTGATTCCTCCAGTTCCATTCTTCTTCCTCAAGATTGCTTTGGCTATTCGAGGTTTCTTATATTTCCATACAAATTGTGAGATGATTTGTTCTAGTTCTGTGAAAAATACCATTGGTAGCTTGATAGGGATTGCATTGAATCTATAGATTGCTTTGGGTAGTATACTCATTTTCACTATATTAATTCTTCCAATCCATGAACACGGTATATTTCTCCATCTGTTTGTGTCCTCTTTGATTTCTTTCATCAGTGTTTTATAGTTTTCTATATATAAGTCTTTTGTTTCTTTAGGTAGATATATTCCTAAGTATTTTATTCTTTTTGATGCAATGGTGAATGGTATTGTTTCCTTAATTTCTCTTTCTGTTTTCTCATTATTGGAGTATAGGAATGCAAGGGATTTCTGTGTGTTAATTTTATATCCTGCAACTTTACTATATTCATTGATCAACTCTAGTAATTTTCTAGTAGAGTCTTTAGGGTTTTCTATGTAGAGAATCATGTCGTCTGCAAACAGTGAGAGTTTTACTTCTTCTTTTCTTATCTGTATTCCTTTTATTTCTTTTTCAGCTCTGATTGCTGTGGCCAAAACTTCCAAAACTATGTTGAATAGTAGTGGTGAAAGTGGGCATCCTTGCCTTGTTCCTGACTTTAGGGGAAATGCTTTCAATTTTTCACCATTGAGGATAATGTTTGCTGTGGGTTTGTCATATATAGCTTTTATTATGTTGAGATATGTTCCTTCTATTCCTGCTTTCTGGAGGGTTTTAATCATAAATGGATGCTGAATTTTGTCAAAGGCTTTTTCTGCATCTATTGAGATAACCATATGGTTTTTTTCTTTCAATTTGTTAATGTGGTGTATTACATTGATTGATTTGCGGATGTTAAAAAAACCTTGCATTCCTGGGATAAAGCCCACTTGGTCATAAAGCCCACTTGGTCATGATGTATGATCTTTTTAATATGATGTTGGATTCTGTTTGCTAGAATTTTATTAAGGATTTTTGCATCTATGTTCATCAGTGATATTGGCCTGTAGTTTTCCTTTTTTGTGACATCTTTGTCTGGTTTTGGAATTAGGGTGATGGTGGCCTCATAGAATGAGTTTGGAAGTTTACCATCTTCTGCAATTTTCTGGAAGAGTTTGAGTAGGATAGGTGTTAGCTCTTCTCTAAATTTTTGGTAGAATTCCGCTGTGAAGCCGTCTGGTCCTGGGCTTTTGTTTGCTGGAAGATTTCTGATTACAGTTTCGATTTCCGTGCTTGTGATGGGTCTGTTAAGATCTTCTATTTCTTCATGGTTCAGTTTTGGAAAGTTATACTTTTCTAAGAATTTGTCCATTTCTTCCAAGTTGTCCATTTTATTGGCATATAGCTGTTGGTAGTAGTCTCTTATGATCCTTTGTATTTCTGTGGAGTCTGTTGTGATCTCTCCATTTTCATTTCTAATTTTGTTGATCTGATTCTTCTCCCTTTGTTTCTTGATGAGTCTGGCTAATGGCTTATCAATTTTGTTTATCTTCTCGAAAAACCAGCTTTTAGTTTTGTTGATTTTTGCTATGGTCTCTTTTGTTTCTCTTGCATTTATTTCTGCCCTAATTTTTAAGATTTCTTTCCTTCTACTGACCCTGGGGTTTTTCATTTCTTCCTTCTCTAGTTGCTTTAGGTGTAGAGTTAGTTGATTTATTTGATTTTTTTCTTGTTTCTTGAGGTACGCCTGTATTGCTATGAACCTTCCCCTTAGTATTGCTTTTACAGTGTCCCATAGGTTTTGGGTTGTTGTGTTTTCATTTTCATTCGTTTCCATGCATAATTTTATTTCTTTTTTGATTTCTTCTGTGATTTGTTGGTTATTCAGAAGCGTGTTGTTTAGCCTCCATATGTTGGAACTTTTAATAGTTTTTTTCCTGTAATTGAGGTCTAATCTTACTGCATTGTGGTCAGAGAAGATGGCTGGGATGATTTCAATTTTTTTGAATTTACCAAGGCTAGATTTATGGCCCAGGATGTGATCTATCCTGGAGAAAGTTCCATGTGCACTTGAGAAAAAGGTAAAATTGATTGTTTTGGGGTGGAAACTCCTGTAAATATCAATTAAATCTAATTTGTCTATTGTATCATTTAAAGTTTGTGTTTCCTTGTTAATTTTCTGTTTAGTTGATCTATCCATATGCGTGAGTGGAGTATTAAAGTCTCCCACTATTATTGTGTTATTGTTAATTTCCCCTTTCATACTTGTTAGTATTTGCCTTATATATTGTGGTGCTCCTATGTTGGGTGCATATATATTTATGATTGTTACGTCTTCTTCTTGAATTGATCCTTTGATCTTTATGTAGTGTCCTTCTTTGTCCCTTTTCACATCCTTTATTTTAAAGTCTATTTTATCTGAAATGAGTATTGCGACTCCTGCTTTCTTTTGGTCTCCGTTTGCATGGAATATGTTTTTCCATCCTTTCACTTTCAGCCTGTGTGTGTCTCTAGTTTTGAGGTGGGTCTCTTGTAGACAGCATATATAGGGGTCTTGTTTTTGTATCCATTCAGCAAGCCTTTGTCTTTTGGTTGGGGCATTCAACCCATTTACATTTAAGGTAATTATTGATAAGTATGATCCCGTTGCCATTTACTTTGTTGTTTTGAGTTCGTGTTGAGACATCCTTTCTGTGTTTCCTGTTTAGAGAAGATCCTTTAGCATTTGCTGGAGAGCTGGTTTGGTGGTGCTGAATTCCCTCAGCTCTTGCTTGTCTGTAAAGCTTTTGAATTCTCCTTCATATCTGAATGAAATCCTTGCTGGGTACAGTAATCTGGGTTGTAGATTATTCTCTTTCATTACTTTAAGTATGTCCTGCCATTCCCTTCTAGCCTGAAGGGTTTCTATTGAAAGATCAGCTGTTATCCTTATGGGGATCCCCTTGTGTGTTATTTGTTGTTTTTCCCTTGCTGCTTTTAATATTTGTTCTTTGTGTTTGATCTTTGTTAATTTGATTAATATGTGTCTTGGGGTGTTTCGCCTTGGGTTTATCCTGTTTGGAACTCTCTGGGTTTCTTGGACTTCTGTGACTATTTCTTTCCTCAATTTAGGGAAATTCTCAACTATTATCTCCTCGAGTATTTTTTCATGGCCTTTCCTTTTATCTTCTTCTTCTGGGACTCCTATGATTCGAATGTTGGGGCGTTTCATATTGTCCCAGAGGTCCCGGAGGTTTTCCTCATTTCTTTTGATTCTTTTTTCTTTTTTCCTCTCTGCTTCGTTTATTTCCATCATTCTATCTTCTACCTCACTTATCCTATCTTCTGCCTCCGTTATTCTACTGTTGGTTCCCTCCAGAGTGTCTTTTATCTCCTTTATTTCATTATTCATTCTATATTGATTCCTTTTTATTTCTTCTAAGTCCTTGATAAACATTTCTTGCATCTTCTCAATCTTTGTCTCCAGGCTATTTATCTGTAACTCCATTTTGCTTTCAAGATTTTGGATCATTTTTATTATCCTTATTCTAAATTCTTTTTCAGATAGATTCCCTATCTCCTCCTCTTTTGTTTGGCTTTGTGGGCATTTCTCATTGTCCTTTACTTGCTGAGTATTTCTCTGTCTTTTCATCTTGTTTAGATTGCTGTGTTAGGCGTGGCCCTTCTGTATTCTGGTAGTATGAAGTTCCTCTTTGTTGTGGAGGTTCCTCACTGCGGTTGGGGTTGGACAGGTGGCTTGTCAAGGCTTCCTGGTTGGGGGAGCTTGTGTCGGTGTTCTGGTGGGTGGAGCTGGATTTCTGCTCTCTAGAGTGTAATGGAGTGACCAGTATTAATTTTTGAAATGTCTATGGATTTGGTGTGCCTCTGGGCAGCCTGTATATTGATGCTCAGGTCTATGTTCCTGCGTTGCTGGAGAATTTGCGTGGTATGTCTTGCTCTGGAACTTATTGTCTCTTGGGTGGAGCTTGGTTTCAGTGAATTTATGGAGGCTATTGGATGGTCTCTTATTAATTAATGTTTCCCCTGGCTTTCAGTCTTATTCTTGCAGTAGCCTCAAGACTTCTCCTTCCATACAGCCTCAATAATAAAACTTTTAGGTTAATGGTGAAAAGATTCTCCACAGTGAGGGATACCCAGAAAGGTTCACTGAGTTACATGGAGAGATGAGGTGGGGGGGGGGTGGGTTGAGGTGACCAGGAGGGGAAGAGGGGAATTCAAATGTGGAGAGAGCAATCTAGCCAGTAAGCACTTCCCTCTGTGCTTTCCACAGTTTGGAACCCTCAGAGTGATTCACAGAGATACATAGAGAGGGGGGAGGAAGGTAACAGAGGTGAGCATGAGTAGAAAGGGAGGAATTAAGAGGGGAGAGAGAGATCTGGGCAGTATCCTGTTCCTGAAGTGTTCTCCGGTACCCAGAACACCCTCAGAGATTCACAGAATTGGGTTGAGAAGAGAAGGAGGAGGGTGGGAGATAGAGGTTCCCTGAGGGAGAAGAAAGAGCATCAATAGGTGGAGAGAGTGATCAGGCCAGTGATCACACTCCTGAGTAAAAGTGGGTCCTAAAGATTGGGTTCTTAAATGTACAAAGTTGATATCAAATATGTAAAACAAAGATTAAAAATCTAGAGTAGAGGTTAGACTCTTATAAAACTTACAATCTAAAAAAAAAAGAAAAAGAAAAAAGGAAACAGTGTAAAAAGAAAAAAAACAGTAAAACAGTAAAAAAAGAAACAGTAAAAAAATGTAGAACAGGAAAAAAACATTAAAAAAAGAAAACACAAAATGTATAAGATATATGTATGTAGTTTGCTTCAAAAATAGGGTTTTTTTTTTTTTTGCAAGTTAATAGTGGGTTATGAAAATGAAAGTTAAAGGTGTAATAGAGGACTTGAAGAAAAAGGAAAGAAGAGAAAAAAAAATTTTTTTTTTTAATTAAAAAAAAAAAATTAAAAAAAAAAAAATAGTAAAAAATATATATATCCCGGACTTTCTCTGGAGCTGTTGTGAGCAGTGTGGGATCTGCTCAGTTTTAGATAGATCCTTATTCCTGCTTATACTTTTCAAGATCTATAGGTCCTTTTCAATGCAGTCGGTATTAACTACAGGGATCTTAATCTGTTGGCCTGTCCCTTCCAAAGCGCTTCCCTCTGTTTATTTGGCTTCTGTTTGGAGATCTCTTCAGTATCTAATTTCCGCCCTGCAACAAAGCGGTGGAGGTGATCTCTTTAGGTTCGCTTGTTCAATCGTGCTGTGGGGAGGAAGGAACACTGCAATTCTGGCGTGCGTGTGGTAAGCTCGCAGTGTCTCGGCCGCACTGGGTTCGCCCCCGCTCACGGCGTGTGTGCTTTCCCCGTCTACCCTGCTCAGGCTTCAGGTTACTCGGCCGGGGAGCGGGCCCTGAGCTGCGTGCACTTCCCAGGTCTAAGCCGCTCAGGTTCAGGCTCCCGGTTACTCCACAAAGGCGCAGACTCGGTTTCGCCCGCGGCTTGTGCCGTTCCCGGTCGGAGCTGCCCAGGCGGCCAGGAGTTTGGCGAGGGCGCTCTTCCCTGTTGGGGCGGTGCGGCTTATCACCTCCCTGGTCCCCGCCTCGGTTTACGGGCGCGCCCGGCTCCGGTGTGCTTTGTGTCGGTTCTGGGGAGCTGGTCTCTGGCTGCGACCCTCCCGGCGGCTGTCGACCCTCCAGGATCTCAGGCAGTCTTTGCTTAGAAACTGGGAGCCTGTTTGCAGTTTGGTAGGGGGTGCCCTCTCTGGAGCCGAGTTTGCCCCTTTCCGGCTCTGGCGGGCCCCGCCTGCCCGCTGTGTCCGGCGGGGGGTGGGGCGGTCCGCAGCCAGCTAGCTCTCCTCTGGTATCGCTCAGTCCTTTGTTCTGTGAGCGGGCCGGCAGTGCCTTAGAGTTGGGCTTTTCGCGGGATAGTTCTTTCTCTCTCGCTGTCCCACAGTTTAGGTTACTATCTCACGTTAGCTCCCTCAGATTGCCCTCGGGGCACTCGGGCCCGGTCCTTACCCTAGGCAATGACGCTCTCCGTTCAGCCCCCACTTGCTGGTGGTGGATGATGCGAGCGTCTGGGGTTCTTTGCTGGGAGTTGCTTTAGGCACGTAATCTGTGGATTTTATTTATTTTTTCCTCCCAGTTACGTTGCCCTCCTAGATAAAAAATCCTCCCCCACACCCGCCGGTGAGAGGGTTTCCTGGTGCTTGGAAATTCCTCCTCTTTTACGACTCCCTCCCCGGGACGGGTCTCCGTCCCTAACTCTTTTGTCTCTCTTTTTATCTTTTATAATTTCTCCTACCTCTTTTGAAGATAATGCGCAGTTTTTGTGGAAGCCTGAAGTCCTCAGCCAGCCTTCAGAAGTAGTTTTGTGAAGTTTGGTCAGCGTTTAGATGTTCTTTCGATACATTTGTGGAGGAGAGAGTGGTCTCCCCGTCCTATTCCTCCGCCATCTTATCCCCGCCCTCCCACTTTTGTTTATAAGTATTAATGTGTATAATATAGAGTGGGCACCTTCTCTCTATATTCCTTTGATCTTTTGTAATGCTTAAAATACAGAGGGTAGTGGAATTGTTTGCTACCAACCATTTTTTTCCCTGAAGATTATTAAATCTTCATTTCTGATCATTGTTAGTGTTATACGAGAGTAATAATTCATAACTGACCCAATTCCCATTTATATAATAAAAATACCAGTGTTGCCCCCTGATAGTTTCAATAGATAAGGTGCACACACATAATTTTCTGATCTTAGGACCTTCTATCCAAAGTGGTTGGTTTCTGAAACTTTCTCCTCTGGGTTTGTTGGCCTGTGAATCACTTCCAGGTGCTCCACTTACGTTTATCTGTCTCTCTAAGGATCTAATCTGCTCTACTTAAAAAGGGCCTTGATTTCAGTTAGCTCTAATCTTGTTTTGATAGGGTTCTTCTGAAATTTGGGCTAAAGAGGGTTCATCTATTCATTCAAGAAATATTTGCAATGCCTGCCATATATTGTTGCTAAATGTGAAAGTATTATGCATGACCCCAGGCTGTGTTATTTTTTTTTCTTTTGGTATTAAAGCCCTCCCAAAATCAATTAAATCATGGCAAATAATTCCACTACCCTTAAGAATGGCTCAATCCAATATGATTGTAAGGAAGAGGAAACGTTTAAGTTTCTCAATTATTTAGATGCTGAGATTTTCTTTCTTTTCAGATTTTCATTTTATATTGAAATATAGTTCTTTTCCAATATTGTGTTAATTTCAGGTGCATAGTAAAGTGATTCAGTTTGTTGTTGTTCAGTCGCTAAGTCGTATCTGACTCTGTGCAACCCTATGGACTGCAGCATGCTGGGCTCCCCTGTCCTTCACTATCTCCCAGAGTTGGCTCAAATTCATGTCCATTGAGTCAGTGATGCTGTCTAACTGTGTCTAACCATCGTATCCTCTGCCACCCCCTTCTCCTTTTCAATCTTCCCCAGCATCAGGGTCTTATACAATGAGTTGGCTCTTCACGTCAGGTGACCCAAAATACTGGAGCTTCAGGATTCAGTCCTTTCAATGAATATCCGTGGTTGATTTCCTTTAGGATTGACTGGTTTGATCTCCTTGCAGTCCAAAGGACTCTCAGGAGTCTTTTCCATCACAACAATTCAAAAGCAACAATTCTTCGGTGCTCAGCTTGTTTTATGGCCCAACTCTCACATCTGTATGTGACTACTTAAAAACCGTAGTTTTCACTATGTGGACCTTTGTCAGCAAAGTGATGTCTCTGCTTTTTAATATACTGTCTAGATTTGTCATAGCTTTACTTCCAAGGAGCAAGCATCACACACACACACACACACACACACACACACACACATTTCTTTTTCTTGGGGATGGTTTTGGTCACTGCCTCCTGTACAATGTCATGAATCTCTGTCCATAGTTATTCACATACTCTATCAGATCTAATCCCTTGAATCTATTTGTCACTTCCACTGCATAATCATAAGTGATTCGATTTAGGTCATACCTGAATGGCCTACTTTCTTATATTTAAGTCTGAATTTTGAAATAGGCTCATGATCTGAGCCACAGTCAGCTCCCGGTCTTGTTTTTGCTTACTGTATAGAGCTTCTCAATCTTCAGCTGCAAAGAATATAATCAGTCTGATTTCATTATTGATCTTCTGATAATGTCCATGTATACAGTCATCTCTTGTATTGTTGGAAGAGGATCTTTTTTTATGATCAGTGTGTTCTCTTGGCAAAACTCTGTTAGCCTTTGTCCTGCTTCATTTGTACTCCAAGGCCAAACTTACCTGTTACTCCTGGTATCTCTTGATTTCCTGTTTTTGCATTCCAGTCTCCTGTGATGCAAAGGGATCTTTTTTGGGTGTTAGGTCTGAAAGGTCTTATATGTCTTCATAGAACCATTCAACTTCAATTTCTTTGGCATTAGTGGTTGGGGTGTACACCCTTTGAGATCCTATGGACAGTAGCTCGCCAGGCTCCTCTGTCTGTGGAACTCTTTAGGCAAGAAGACTGGAGTGGATTACCATTGCCTTTTCCAGGGGATCTTCCCAACCCAGGAATAAAACCCAGGCTCTTGTATTGCAGGCAGATTCCTTACCAGTTGAGCTGCTGACTTGCTGCATTTTCATTTCACCATATGTGTCATTTGATCTGAAGTGGGTCTCTTGGGGACAGCATTATTTTGGAGTACTCTTTTCGTATCCATTCAGGCAGCCTGTGTCTTTTGGTTGGAACATTTAACCCATTTATATTTAAGGTAATTATCAATGCATGTCATTATGGACATTTTGTTAATTGTTTTAGTTTCTTTAGGTCTTTTTTCTTCCCTTCTGCTTTTGTTTTCTTGTGATTTGATGACTCTGTTTAGTGTTTTGATTCTTTTTGTGTGTGTGTGTGTCTATAGCTAATACAGATTTTTAATTTGCAATTACCATGAGGTTTTGAAATAGTCCAATATATGTACATATTATATATATAATAAATTGTGTTCAGTTGCTGTTCTCTTAATTTTAAATTCATGTCCGATATCCTGCATTTATAATGTCCTTTTCTCACAATTGCTGGTTTTGATATGACACTTTGTGTGGATGGTTTCCTACCTTTACTGCATTTTGCTTTTACCAGTGAGCTTTCTTATTTATAAATTTGTTGGTTGTAGTTATGGCCTTTTCTTTTTTGCTTAGAGAATTTCTTTTAGTATCGGTTGTGAAGCTAGTTTGATGGTGCTGGATTCTTAGTTTTTACTTGTGTATAACACTTAGGTTTTCTCTATCAAGTCTAAACAAGAACTTTGCAGGGTAGAGTATTCTTGGTTGTAGATCTTCACTCTGATCACTGTAATTATATCTTGGCTCTCCCTGCTGGTCTGCAGAATTTCTGCTGAAAAATCAATAGGTTTTTACATTCCAACTATTGTAAACAGTGCTACAATGAATATTGGGGTGCCTGTATCGGAGAAGGCAATGGCAACCCACTCCAGTATTCTTGCCTGGAAAATCCCATGGACGGAGGAGCCTGGTGGGCTGCAGTCCATGGGGTCGCGAAGAGTTGGACACGACTGAGCGGCTTCACTTTCACTTTTCACTTTCATGCATTGGAGAAGGAAATGGCAACCCACTCCAGTGTTCTTGCCTGGAGAATCCCAGGGATGGCGGAGCCTGATGGGCTGCCGTCTATGGGGTCGCACAGAGTCGGACACGACTGAAGCGACTTAGCAGCAGCAGCAGCAGTATCCTTTTGAATCAGGTGTTTCTCCAGGTGTTTGCCTAGGAGTGAGATTGCTGTGTGATATGGTAGCTCCATTTTTAGTTTTTAGGGAATTTCCTGACTGTTTCAGTAAAGAACAGTAATGATTTACTTTCCCACAAACAGTAGAGGAAGATTCCGTTTTCTCCCCACCTTCTCCAGCATCTACTTTTTATAGGTTTTTAGATGAGTATCTTTCTGACTGCTGTCAGGTGATATCTCATTGTAGTTTAGATTTGCTTTTCTCTAGTAATTAGCAATGTCCAGCATCTTTTTGGAGCTTCCCTGATAGCTCAGTTGGCAAAGAATCTGCCTGCAGTGCAGAAGACCCCAGTTTGATTCCTGGGCCAGGAAAGATTTGCTGGAGAAGGGATAGGCTTCCCAGTCCAGTATTCTTGGGCTTCCCTTGTGGCTCAGCTTGTAAAGAATCTGCCTGCAATGTGGGAGACGAGGGTTCAATCCCTGGATTGGGAAGATCTGCTGGAGAAGGGAAGGATATCCACTTCAGTATTCTGGCCTGGAGAATTCATGGACTGTATAGACCATGAGGTCGCAAAGAGTCGGACACGACTGAGCTACTTTCAGTTTCACTTTCAGCATCTTTTCGTGTAACTCTTGCTCATCTGTATATCTTCTTTGGAGAAATGACTCCTCTGGTCTTCTGCCTGTTTTTGTTTTTTTATATTGAGCCACATAAGCCATTTGTAAATTTTGGAGATTAATCCCTTGTCAGTTGCATTGTTTGTAAATATCTTCTTCAATTCTGTGGGTTGTCTTTTTGTTAAGGTTTCCTTTGCCCTGGGAAAGCTTTTGAATTTAATTATGTAACATTTGTTTATTTTTATTTCCATTACTATGGAAATGGATCAAAAAAGATCTTGCTTTGATCTATATTAAAAAATATCCTATGTTTTTTTCTTAGAGTTTTCTAGTGTCTGGTCTTACATTTAGGTCTTAATACTTTTTAATTTATTTTGTGTATTGTGTTAAAGAATGTTTTAATTTCATCTTTTACAATTAGCTGTCTAGTTTTCCCAGCACCATTTATTGAAGAAACTGTCTGTCTTCCATTGTATAGTCTTGTCTCCTTGGTTGTAGATTAATTGACTGTAGGTGTTTTAGTTTATTTCTGGGATTTCTGTCCTGTTACACTGACTTACATTTCTATTTTCATACTGTTTCCATATTGTTTGATTGTAACTTTGTAAAATATTGTGAAGTCAGGGAGCCTGATTCCTTCAGCTCCTTTTTTTCCCTCGAGATTGCTTTGGATATTTAGAGTCTTTTGTGTCCATAAAAGTTTAAGACTTTTTGTTCTAGTTCTGTGAAAAATGCCATTGGCAATTTGATAGAGATTGGAATCTTCCAATCCAAGAAGATGATGTATCTCTCTCTTTGTGTCATTTTGATTTCTTTCATCAGTGTCTTATGGTTTTTGAGGTACAAATATTTTCTCTCCTAAGGTAGGCTTATTCCTAGATATTGTATTCTTTTTGATGCGATGGTAAATAGGATTGTTTCCTTAATTTCTCTCCCTGATTTTTTATTGTTAGTGTATAGAAGTGTAACAGATTGTTGTGTATTTATTTTGTAAACTGCAACTTTACCAAATTTGTTTATAATATGACAGTTTTCTGGTAGCAGCTTTTGTATTTTCCAACTATAATATCATGTCATCTGCAAACAAGGACAGCTTTATTTTTTCTTTTCTAATTTGGTGCCACTTCTTTCTTTTTCTTTTCTAATTTTCGTGGCTAGGGCTTCCAAAACTACTTTGAATAAAAGTGGCAAGAGTGTACATCCTTGTCCTATTCCTGATCTTGAGGAAATGCTTTTAGTTTTTCATTGTTGAGTATGATGTTAGCTCTAGGTTTGTCATTTTTTAGTTGTTGCTATTCGGTTGCTAAATTGTGTTGACCGTTTGCAACACTATGGACTGTAGCCCACTGGGCTCCTCTGATCATGGGGTTCTCCAGGCAGGAATACTGGAGTGTGTTGCCATTTCCTTCTCTAGGGGATCTTCTTGGACCAGGGATTGGACCCACATCTCCTCCATGGGCTGGCATATTCTTTACTACTGAGCCTCCAGGGAAGCCCAGGTTTATCCTATGTGACCTTTATTATGTTGAGATGAACAAGAGTGAGCAAACTCAAGGAGATAGTGAAGGATTGGAAATCCTGGTGTGCTACAGTCCATGGGGTCGCAAAGAGTCGGATGTGACTGAGTGACTGAACAACAACAGATGTTCCCTATATGCCAACTTTCTGGAGTTTTTTTCATAAATGAATATTGAATTTTATTAAAATGTGTTTCTTCATCTATTGAGATGATCATATGGTTTTATTCTTCAATTTGTTGGTATGGTGTATGACACTGATTCATTTGTAGATATTGAAGAATCCTTGCATCCCTGGGATAAATAATCCCACTTAATATCCGTGTATGGTCTTTTTAATGTGCTGTTGGATTCAGATTGCTAGTTTTTGTTGAGAACTTTTGTATCTGTGTGGTATATCACACTGATTGACTTTCAGATAGTGAAAAAATTTTGCATCCATGGGATAATACTACTTGACCATGGGGTGTATGATCCTTTTAACATGCTTTTAGGTTCTGTTTCCTAGTATTTTGTTGAGAATTTTTCATCTATGTTCATCAGTGAAATTGACCTTTATTTTCAATGTTTGTAAGAATTTGTTCATTTCTTTTTGTCCATTTTATTGGCATGTATGGTTTCTTGGAGTACTATCCTGTGATCCTTTTTTCCCCCCCCGTGGGGTCCATTGTAATTTCTTTTCATTTCTGTTTCCATTGTAATTTCTCCTTTTTAAATTTTATTGATTTGAGCTCTCTCCTTTTTTTTTTTCTGATGAGTCTTGCTTAAAGTTTATTTACCTTTTTTATCTTTTCAGAGAACCAGCCTTTAGTTTCATTGATCTTTTCTCTTGTTTTGTTCACTTATATTTCATTTATTTCTGCTCTGATCTTTATGATTTCTTTCCTTTTACTAACTTTAGGTTTTGTTTGTTCTTTCTCTGGTTGGTTAGGTAAAGGTTAAGAAGTTTATTTGTGATTATTTTTGTTTCCTAAGTTAAGATAGTATTGCTATAAACTGCCCTCTGAAAATTGATTTTGCTGTGTCCCATAGATTTTGGATTGTTGTAGTTTGATTTTCATTTTTTTCAGGTAATTTTTACTTTCTCTTTGATTTCTTTGATTCATTGGTTGTTTAATATGGTATTGCTTATCTTCTACACATTTGTGTTTTTTACAGATTTTTTTTTCTTGTAGGCTATTGCTGTTCTCTTAGTATGTGGTCAGAAAAGTTTCTTATGATGATTTCAATTTTTTAAATTTTATCAATACTTGCTTCTTGGCCCAGTATGTGGTCAATCCTGGAGAATATTCAGTATACACTTGAAAAGGATGTGTATTCTGCTGCTTTTGGATGGAGCTTTCTATAGATATTGATTAAGTCTATTAGGTTTAATGTGTCATTTAAGATATGATTTTCCTTACTGATTTTTCTGGCTTGGGTGACATGTCCGATGATGGAAATGGGATGTTAAAGTGACCCACCGTTACTGTGTTACTGTTTATTTCTTCTTTATGGCTATTACTATTTGCCTTTTATATTTGAGTACTCCTATGTTGGGTGCATATATATTTACAACTTTTATATCTTCTCTTGGATTGATCCTTTGATTCTCATATGGTATCCTTCTTTGTCTCTGGTAGTAGTCTTTATTTTAAAGTTTATTTGTCTTGTATGAGTATTGATGCTTGAGCTTTCTTTATATTTCTATTTGCATCAAATACCTTTTTTCCATTTTCTCACTTTCAGTCTGTATGTGTCCCTAGATCTGATGTGGGTTTTTTGTAGACAGCATATTCGTGGGTCTTGTTTTTTAATCCATTCAGCCAATCTGTGTCCTTTTGTTGATGCATTTAGTCCATTTATAGTTAAAGTAATTATCAGTATGTAAATGGCTTGCCTGGAGAATCCCAAGGACAGGGGAGCCTGGTGGGCTGTCTTCTATGGGGTCACACAGAGTCAGACATGACTGAAGCGACTTAGCAGCAGCAGCAGCAAATGGCAGTCCACTCCAGTGTTCTTGCCTGGAGAATCCTGTGGACTGAGGAGCTGGACAGGCTACAGTCCATGTGGTTGAAAGAGTCAGACAAGACTGAGTGACTAACACTTTTACTTACTTTCATACTCGTGTTGCTGTTTTTAAAATTGTTTTTGATTTCTTTTTATAGTTCTTTTTTCCCCTTCTTCCTCTCTTGGTCTCTTCTTGTTGTTGTTGTTCAGTTGCTCAGTTGTGTCCAGCGCTTTGCAGTCCCGTGGACTGCAGCATGCCAGGTTTCCCTGTCCTTCACCATGTCCTGAAGTTTGCTCCAACTCATGAGTTGATGATGCCATCCAACCATCTCTTCCTCTGTCGCTCTTCTCTCCTCCTGCCCCTAATCTTACCCAGCATCAGGGTCTTTTCCAATGAGTTGGCTCTTCACATCAGGTGACCAAAGGATTGGAGCTTCAGCATTAGTCCTTCCAATGAATATTCAGGGTTGATTTCCTTTAGGATTGATTGGTTTGATCTTTCTTTCTTTCCAAGAGACTCTCAAGAGTCTTCTCCAGTACCATAGTTTGGAAGCATCTCTTTTCATGGGATATAATTAATAACTTTAGTTGTGTGTTTGGATTCCTTTTTGTGTGTGTGTATATTGTAGATTTTTAATTTTTGGTTAGTATGAGGATTTGATATGATGTTCTATATATAAGCAAGATTGTTTTAATTTGCTGGTCTTTTAATTTCAAATGTATTTCCTATATTCTGTTTTGTGCTCTCCTCACAATTGCTGGTTTTGATATATTTTTGTGCAGATGATTTCCTACCTTTACTTTATGTTTGGATCTACCAGTGAGAGTTTTTATTTGGAATTGTGTTGTTTCTAGTAGTGTCTTTTCTGCTTAGAGTAGTTGCTTTAGCATTTGATGCAAAGCTGGTTAGGTGCTACTGCATTCTCTTAGCTTTAGCTTGTCTGTAAAGCTTTTGAATTACTTTAGAATCTGAATGAGAGCCTTGTTGGGTAGACTATTCTTGGTTGTAGGTCTTGCCTTTCATCACTTTAAATATATTGCGCCACTCCTTTTTGGCCCGCAGAGTTTCTGCTAGGGAGTCAGCTTATAAACTTAAGGAAGTTCCCTTGTACATTATTTGTTGCTTTTCCCATATTGCTTTTAGTATTTTTTCCTTTATCTTTTGTCAATTTTATTACTGTATGTTTTGCTGTGTTACTCCTTTGGTTTATCCTACCTGGGATTCTCTGCCCTTCTTGGGCTTGGGCGACTGTTTCCTTTCTCATGTTAAGAAAGTTTTCAGCAATTATATCTTCAAATATTTTCTTAGGCACCTTTTCTATTCTTTTTTGATACCCCTATAGCACAAATGTTAGTACTTTTAATGTTGTCCCAGGGGCCTCTTACTCTGTTCTCATTTCTTTTCATTATTTTTTTAAATTGTGTTTGATGGCAATGATTGTTTGATGGCAGTGATTTACACCTTTCTGTCTTCCAGCCTGCTCATCTATTTGTCTGCCTCATTTGTTCTGCTATTGATTCTTTATATTTTTCATTTCAGTTATTTTGTTTTTTAAAGATTTTCTTAATGTGGAGCATTTTTAAAAAGTCTTTGTTGAATTTTTTATTGCTTCTGTTGATTGTGTTCTGGTTTTTTGGTCATGAGGCATGTTGAATCTTAGCTCCCTGACCAGGGATTGACCCCACTCCTCCTGTGTTGGAAGGTGAAGTCTTAACCAGTGGATTGCCAGGGAAGTCCCATTTTCAGTTATTTTGTTGTTCTTCTCTCATTGTTTGTTCTTTGGATCTTACAGCTCTTTGTTAAACATTTTCTGTATCTTCTCATTGTGTGCCTTCATTCTTTTCCTGCGATCTTGGTTCATCTTTACTGTCTTTACTCTGAATTCTCTTTTGGGTAGATTGCAATTCTTTTTTGGTTAGATTGCCTATTTCCACTTAGTTTTTCTTTTGGAGTTTTATCTTGTTCCTTCATTTGAAACATACTTCTTTGCTGTCTTCATTTTGTCTAATCTTCTACGTTTGCCATCTCTGTTCTATAGGCTTCAGGGTTGTCATTCCTCTTCTTTCTGATGTCCACCCCCAATCCTGTGGAATTAATGTCATCAAGCACCACCAGCCTTCAAAGCCAAATGCTCTCAAGGCCCATCCTTCCAATGCCAGATCTGCAGGATAGGGAGCCTGACATGGGACTCAGAACTCTCACTCCTGTGGGATAACTTCTGTGATATAATTATTTTTCACTTTGTTGGCCCGCCACCTGACAGGTCTGGGATTTGTATTATATTTTTGACTCTCCCACTATCTTGTGTTGTCTTGTTTATCTTTGTAGTAGAGCATCATTTTTGGTAGGTTCCAGTGTTTTTTGCTTTTTAGTTTTTTTTAATAATTGTTCAACACTTAATTAATTGATGATTTTGGCATTTCAGTGAGAGGAGGTAAGCTCATGTCTTGTACTCCTCCATCCTGTCTTTCTCCTGTAATTCTATGATTATGTTGTCAAGTACTCAGGTACAATCTGTATTTCTCTGAATTTTCACTCACAAAAAATTCAAGCCCTGAGGAAGCAGAGAGTAAAGCTCATGGGAACATCAGAATAGGAAAGCTCTGCTGTTATTTAGGAAACCAGTGTCCTGGATAAGAGTTGGCACAGCCCATTCTCAGATACTGGAAGCCAGACAGAAGCTCTCTTTTCCCGCAGGTGTGGCCACACACAAGCCCTTGTCCTTAAGCCACTGTGGTGCCTCCTCAATCATTTATGAGGGAAAAAATATCTTTTGACCTCAGGAAAGAATGACCATCAAGTATCTTGGTGCTGAGATTTAAAGCAGTTGGCAGAGACTAGAGAGGATGGCTTTTTCTCCTACTGCTTCACACTGGAGCAAAGACATATTTGCATATGAGTCACCCTCTTTTGCAAGCTTTAGTTTTAGAACTAATTATATGTGTTGTCTAGAATAGCATGGAGAGAATTAACCTGGGAATTTTTTTTATCTAAGACTAATGTGTAAATGTAGACAGACACAAACATTTTGTAAGAAAATAGCTCAGAAATTCTCAGTCAAATTTATATGAATATTACATGGAACATGTTTACTTCTAATTTTGATGAAGGGGAAGTACACTGTGTTAGAAGAATGTGATAAATAAGTCAGTGCCAAGTTCACGGCTGTTTCTCATTGTAGGGTTAATTAGACATTTCATTTTCCCCTTTTAATACTGTTATTTATCTTGGGAGGGGGAAAGACTAAATTACAGTCCATGGTGTATGTTCTGGATGGTCTTACTATCTGTTAATTTTGTTGTCATTCCTGAACAAACATGAAAGAAACTTCTTTTATGGAATATAAAGCTGAGGTTTAAAAAAATTTTTTTTCTTGTCTTTTCACAGTTTGTTCAGGGAAGAATAAGAAATAAAAATGGATGAGAATTTTTCTTGAGAGCTAAAGAAAAAGACATTCTTTCTTTCCTCACTGTTACAGTGAAATATCTTTCAGGAAGGTTATACCTTCAAAAGAGAGTTTGGTCTTTCATCTACTCTAATCAATATTGGAACGAAAACTGACCTTTTCCAGTCCTGTGGCCACTGTGGCGTTTTCCAAATTTGCTGGCATATTGAGTGCAGCACTTTCACAGCATCATCTTTTAGGATTTGAAATAAATCAACTGGAATTCCATCACCTCCACTAGCTTTGTTCGTAGTGATGCTTCCTAAGGCGCACTGGACTTCGCATTCCAGGATGTCTGGCTCTAGGTGAGTGATAACACCATTGTGGTTATCTGGGTCATTGAGATCTTCTTTGTAGAGTTCTTCTGTGTATTCTTTCCACCTCTTCTTAATATCATCTGCTTCTGTTAGGTCCATACCACTTCTGTCCTTTATTGTGCCCATCTTTGCATGAAAGTTCCCTTGGCATCTCTAATTTTCTTGACGAGATCTCTAGTCTTTCCCGTTCTATTGTTTTCCTCTATTTCTTTGCATTGATCATGGAGGAAGGCTTTCTTATTTCTCCTTGCTATTCTTTGGAACTCTGCATTCAAATGGGTATATCTCTTTTTCTCATTTGCCTTTAGCTTCTCTTCTTTTTCAGCTATATATAAGGCCTCTTCAGACAGCCATTTTGCTTTTTTGCATTACTTTTTCTTGGGGATGGCCTTGAATCCTGCCTCCTGTATGATGTCATGAACCTCCATCCATAATTCTTGAGACACTCTGTCTATCAGACCTAATCCCTTGAACCTGTTTGTCACTTCCACTATATAATTGTAAGGGGTTTGATTTAGGTCATACCTGAATGGTCTAGTGGTTTTCCCTACTTTTTTCAATTTCAGTCTGAATTTGGCAGTAAGGAGTTCATGATCTGAGCCACAGTCAGCTCCCAGTCTTGTTTTTGCTGACTGTATAGGGCTTCTCCATCTTTGGCTGCAAAGAATATAATCAATCTGATTTCAGCATTGACTGTCTGGTGATGTTCATGTGTAGAGTCGTCTCGTGTTGTTGGAAGAGGGTGTTTGCTATGACCAGTGCATTCTCTTGAAAAAACTCTATTAACCTTTGCCCTGCTTCGTTTTGTACTCCAAGGCCAAATTTGCCTGTTACTCCAGGTATCTCTTGACTTCCTAATTTTTCATTCCAGTCCCCTATAATGAAAATGACATCTTTTATGGGTGTTAGTTCTAGAAGATCTTGTAGGTCTTTATAGAACCATTCAACTTCAACTTCTTCAGCATTAGTGATTGGGGTATAGATTGGATTACTGTGATATTGAATGGTTTGCCTTGGAAATGAACAGAGCTACCTGTCCTTTTTGAGATTGCATCTAAGTACTGCATTTCAGACTCTTTTGTTGACTATGAGGGGTACTGCATTTCTTCTAAGGGATTCTTGCCCACAGTAGTAGATACAGCGGTTGTTTGAGTTAAATTCGTCCATCCAGTCCATTTTAGTTCACTGATTCCCTAAAATGTTGATGTTCACTCTTGCCATCTCCTGTTTGACCACTTCCAATTTATCTTGAATTGTGGACCTAATATTCCAGGTTCCTATGCAATACTGCTGTTTATAGCATCGGACTGTACTTCCATCACCAGCCACATCCACAGTGGGGTTCTGTTTTTGCTTTGGCTCTGTCTTTTCATTGTTTCTAGAGTTATTTCTCCACTGATCTCCAGTAGCATATTGGGCACCTACTGACCTGGGGAGAAGCAACAGTTAGAACTGAACATGGAACAACAGACTGGTTCCAAATCAGGAAAGGAGTACATCAAGTCTGTATATTGTCACCTCGCTTATTTAACTTATATGCAGAGTACATCATGCAAAATGCTGAGCTAGATGAAGCACAAGCTGAAATCAAGATTGCTGGGAGAAATATCAATAACCTCAGATATGCAGATGACACCACCATTATGGCAGAAAGTGAAGAAGAACTAAAGAGCCTCGTGATGAAAGTGAAAGAGGAGAGTGAAAAAGTAGGCTTAAAACTCAACACACAGCTAAGATCATGGCATCAAGTCCCATAACTTTATGCCAAATAGATGGGGAAACAATGGAAACAGTGAGACTTTATTTTTTGGGGCTCCAAAATCACTGCAGATGGACTGTAGCCATGAAATTAAGAGATGCTTGCTCCTTGGAAGAAAAGCTATGACCAACCTAGACAGCATATTAAAAAGCAGAGACATTACTTTGCCAACAAAGGTCCATCTAGTCAAGGCTATGGTTTTTCCAGTAGTCATGTATGGATGTGAGAGTTGGACTATAAAGAAAGCTGAGCACTGAAGAATTGATGCTTTTGATCTGTGGTCTTGGAGAAGACACCTGAGGGTCCCTTGGGCTGCAAGGAGATCCAGCCAGTCAATCTTAAATGAAATCAGTCCTGAATATTCATTGGAAGGACAGATGCTGAAGCTGAAACTCCAATACTTTGCCCACCTGATGTGAAGAACTGACTGTTTATAAAAGACCCTGATGCTAGGAAATATTGAAAGTAGGAGAAAAACCAGACGACAGAGGATGAAATGGTTGGATGGCATCATCGACTCAATGGACATGTTTGAGTTCTTTCTGAGAGTTGGTGATGGACAGGGAAGCCTGGTGTGCTACAGTCCATGAGGCCGCAAAGAATTCGACATGACTGACTGACTGAACTGAACTGAATCAATGTAGGAGAATAGAGTTCTTTGATGTCAACTGTTTTCAGTACTCAATATTTCTAAAAAAAAATGAGTTTTCATATTTTTTCTGGATGTTGTCTAGTTTTATTCTTTCTAATCATCAAGTTACCATCTCTACTTTTTTAAAGAGAGTTCATGAAGTATTTTAAAGTCTAACACAGGCAGTATATTCTTGTATTCTTCTTATTGTTTGTTTATCAAACAAATTATCTTCCTTACATCTCTCTTCAGTTTAGTTCAGTTTAGTCACTCAATCATGTCCAACTCTTTGCGACCCCATGGACTGCAACACGCCAGGAATCCCTGTTCATCACCAACTGCCAGAGTCTACCCAAACTCATGTCCATTGAGTCAGTGATGCCCTCCAACCGTCTCATCCTCTGTCGTCCCCTTCTCCTCCTGCCCTCAATCCTTCCCAGCATCAGGGTCTTTTCAAATGACTCAGCTCTTTGCATCAGGTTGGCAAAGTATTACAGTTTCAGCTTCAACATCAGTCCTTCCAATGAACACCCAGGACTGATCTCCTTTAAAATGGACTGGTTGGATCTCCTTGCAGTCCAGGGGACTCTCAAGAGTCTTTTCCAACACCACAGTTCAAAAGCATCAATTCTTCGGTGCTCAGCTTTCTTTATAGTCCAACTCTCACATCCATATATGACTACTGGAAAAACCATAGCCTTGACTAGATGGACCTTTGTTGGCAAAGTAATGTCTCTGCTTTTTAATATGCTGTCTAGGTTGGTCATAAATTTCCTGCCAAGGAGTAAGCATCTTTTACTTTCATGGCTGCAGTCACCATCTGCAGTGATTTTGGAGCCCCCCAAAATAGTCTGTCACTGTTTCCCCATCTATTTGCCATGAAGTGATGGGACTGGATGCCATGATCTTAGCTTTCTGTTGAGCTTTAAGCCTACTGTTTCACTCTCCTCTTTCACTTTCATCAGGAGACTCTTTAGTCCTTCACTTTCTGCTATAAGGGTGGTGTCATCTTCATATCTAAGGTTTTGATATTTCTCCGAGCAATCTTGATTCCAGCTTGTGCTTCATCCAGCCAAGCGTTTCTCATGATGTACTCTGCATATAAATTAAATAAGCAGGGTGACAATATACAGCCTTGACGTACTTCTTTTCCTATTTGGAAGCAGTCTGTTGTTCCATGTCCAGTTCTAACTGTTGCTTCCTGTCCTTCATACAGATTTCTCAAGAGGCAAGTAAGGTGGTCTGGTATTCCCATCTCTTTCAGAATTTTCCACAGTTTATTGTGATCCACACAGTCAAAGGTTTTGGCAGAGTCAATAAAGCAGAAATAGATGTTTTTCTGGAACTCTCTTGCTGTTTCGATGATCTAGCGCATGTTGGCAGTTTGATCTCTGGTTCCTCTGCCTTTCCTAAAACCAGCTTGAACATCTCTCTTGCTTCCTATTATATCTCCATACCTGATGCCTGATGTGCAAAACAGACACTATTTTTTGTATAGATTGATGTATTCAGTTTCTATAGGTATCACCTCCTGTCCCCAAGACAAAGGAACTAAAAATCCTATCAAGTATCAGTCACTCTTTATCGGTTGTGATAAAACCAATGCTTCTTAATGTTGAGCTTATTAACCAAAATGAAACTTAAATTAATTGAATGTAATCTTTAATTATAAACTTGGTATCATTTTCATATCTAACATGGAGTAGTTGTTAGGAACAGTGTCTAGATTCATACGGTTTGGACTGAATTTCTGGCTCCACTATTTCTTATGATTTGGGTTAATCACTTGAAATGTTTTGTGCTTTGCTGTTGTCATGTGTGATAACCAACTCTGGAATGCAAGCAGCTTAAATGAGATTATTCATATGTAGGGTTTTGAATCAGTGTCTGATCCTTATGAAGCTACTATCTGTATTATATCTATTTCATCTTATCCTGATAGGGAATGGCCTCTGTTGTCCAGGAACCTACTAGATGGTTATAGAGGAATCAGAGTTTATTGTGAATTCAGAAAGAATGAGTCTACCCTAAGTTAATTCGTCACTGTAAATCTAAATGCTACTATCCCTAACTTGTTTTTACCATATACTTGGAAATTGCATAAAGAATAAATATACAGAAGAAAGACTGCAAATCAGAGAGTGGAGGACTGGACACCAAGAAGGTAGTGATGCCTGTTGATCTTACTGCTTTCCTGCTTCCCTGATTTGTAGATAAGTGCGGTTTAAGTTTTGATCCCAGCAATGGCACTAATTGCTGTGGGCAACAACAAAAAAGAACACCAAAAATTCAGTTTTTGAGCCTCTTGCTTCCTTCTGTGAAAAAGTAAGGAATTATATGAAATAATCTCAGTTAATTTCAACTGTAAAGTTGCATGATTTTATACATCTTCCTCCCACACTCTTCAGAATAGAATACTTTGACATTATTTGAATGAATGTAAAAATTAAGCAAAATTTTTAATTTTGCTAATAACTACAGTATAATACAGTAAACATTTTCCCCTAATTTATAAGCAGTAAATACCAACTTGTTTGCAAGTAAATATACTTCTCAAATGGAAGCATATTAATTCTGACCATTATGATTATTTTAATCAATATTATCATTTCTAATGCCATTAGAACTGAAAAGTGTTGGTTACAAAGGATTTTATATTAAATGGTAATCCTGTTTTGGGGGAAAAATGAGACTTGTGTTTAAGAATCTTAACACTGGGTGAATCACCTTTACATTTGTGAGGATTTTGATTTTCTGAGTTTTAGTACTCTTCTAATTATTGAAAATTACTTGTGGCAGGGATGAAGTTATGTTTTTGTAAATATGTAAACGGTTTTGGGAGAAGGAAATGGCAACCCACTCCAGTGTTCTTGCCTGGAGAATCCCATGGACAGAGGAACATGGCAGGCTACAGTCTGTGGGGTTGCAAGAGTTGGACACAACTTAGCGACTAAACTACTACTACTAAAATTCACATTGGAGAAGGAAATGGCAACTCAGTCCAGTATTCTTGCCTGGAGAATTCCATGGACAGAGGAGCCTGGTGGGCTGCAGTCCATGGGGTCACAGAGAGTCGGATACGACTGAGTGACTAACACACACACAAACTGTTTTGGGATAGGTGTCTAGCAACATATGTTCTAAGAGCTTCAGCGCTGATTATACTGAAAGAAGGTATGTTCTTTCCTTTGGAAGAGAGCATCTGTGGGAAATGAAGGCTTTCTTGATAATGACATAAACATAGGCTTGTTGTATTTTCACCTATCAATATGAAAGGAATATTTTAACATTTCCAGCTGTCTCATTATTTTCTTAGTTTCAAGAAGATTCCAAATGACCTTTAGAAACATTTTGTGAAATATTCCCTGGTGCAAACTTTAGAGGAAAAAAGTGCCATGAGCAATTGGACACAGCATGCTACTATTTGTCTGCCATTAATATACCATACAGATCTACAGCAGGAGGCAGAAGTCTAGAGGATATATTTTCCAAACATTTGCGGGGTGAAAGATGCCCTACTCGGATGGGTATATTTGTTCAGCTGCAGCTGCCTTGGAAAACCTCCCCTGATGGGGCTGTGGTGAGCAGCTCCTCCCTTTTTCAGCACCTCTTTAAACTATTAGTTGTTTAACCTCTCAGAGCTCGTCTGGGTATTCTGATCTCTAATTTCTCCTACTTCCTTCATTAATTAATTGCCCACCTGTTAACCATAATGTTTCTGGGTGTACTGGAGAACAGAGGGCAAGCCACAAAGGCACAATTACTGTTCTTAAAAGCGAGTCATCAAGGTACATTTTCTTTAGAGAAAAATGGGCTTGCAAATACACTTTGCTAATTACTGCTTTATTTGGAAGCTTGCTCCTGGCCACTCATTACCTGTTACAAGGAAACTGAGAACTTAAAATTCTAGGGTAGAGTTTCCCAAACTTATTTAACCTTATAATTATGCCAGTGTTATATCATATCCCTATGAGTCTGAGCTCATGAGATAAAACTCATTAATTGATTTAAAATGACACATACTTTAAAAAATTGACCACTAGAAAAAATTATCAAAAGGAGGAAATAAAAATCTGAGCTTTGGAACCAAACAAAATTAATAGTAGTGACACACCTATTTAGTATTTTTTTAACCAGTAAGATTTTTTTAAGGTTTAAAAAAGCAGAAGTCTATCAGTTTTATAGTTTTGTTACAAAACATGAATTTGAAAACATTTTAAAACCGGAAGAGTGTTTTTGTTTCTTTTTAATAAGTCACATGTTGAATAAATATTAGAAATATTGGCAAATTTCTCACTTCAAGTGCAACACTGACTTATAATACTTTGTTTTCATTATAGAGTAATATATATATACACACACACACATTACCATTCTTTATAAAATATATACACACCATTCTTTGTAAAATGATAGAGAATTGTATGATTCATGCTGCTGCTGCTGCTGCTAAGTCGCTTTAGTCGTGTCCGACTCTGTGCGACCCCACAGACGGGAGCCCACCAGGCTCCTTCGTCCCTGGGATTCTCCAGGCAAGAATATTGGAGTGGGTTGCCATTTCCTTCTCCAGTGCATGAAAGGGAAAAGTGAAAGTGAAGTCGCTCAGTCATGTCTGACTCTTCGCGACCCCATGGGCTGTACCCTACCAGGCTCCTCCGTCCATGGAATTTCCCAGGCAAGAGTACTGGAGTGGGGTGCCATTGCCTTCTATGATTCATACATACATACAATTTGCAGATTTTCAAAGGGTCTTAAATTAAGCTGCTCCTTAAAACATTTCTTCACCAATAAAACACATAGAAATAAAGAGAATAATAAGAAAAACTTCCATGTTCCTATAGCCAAGCTTCAACAATAATAGTTTTCTGCTTTATTTCATCAATAATTTCCTTTATTTTCTGTGAACTGGTAGCTAGAGCTAGTTGTTTAGCATCCTCTTGTATGCCATCAAGAGGTACGTTGTATGTGTTTGTCTAAATTTATTATAGAGATTCATCAATAGGTTCCCATAATGCCATCTCTCTCTCATATCTATCAAATTTTTACCCAAGGCTTTTAGCAGATATTACTGGTATTGCCTAGATTTATTATTTCATTAGATATTGCAAAATAGTATCTTTGTAGTTTTAGCATGGTCCTTATATTTATTAGCTTTGATTCTTACTTAAAGAAGATCTTTATATTCAATTTTATGACTGAAGTCCACTGAAGACAGTTACACAGATGCACGATTCTTCTTCCTTGCCAGTTCTCAAAATTATGATGTAGTGCCATTGTAAATTCTTAAGGAGACCAATAATTTGTGCTCTGTTTTGTCATTTTTATTTTTGTTTTGTTTTCAGAACTCATGGATTTTAACATATCGATATTTTATGATTTCAGTCCATCACAGATATTATTCTTTTTGATGCTCAAACTATCCTCTGAGTGCCAGAGGCGTTAGGCTCCTCTTTCTTTGATTGATTGCTTGCTTTTCTAGGTAAAAATGTATATTTCAGGTTCATCGTTTACATTTCATTCCCTCGACTCTGAATCAGCCATTTGTCCAAGGAGTCCTGGTTCCTTTCATTAGAAAGTTGCAGTAAGAGATGACAGCATGAGCATTAGGGATGCCTTTTGCTTCTAGGACTTTTCAGGGCACAGAGCTAAAAAAATATACAAACTTTAGGAAAACAATAAATCTTGAATTCATACTGATATTTGGAATTGGCATTACAGAGTTTTACTTAATGTGTAAAACGATTTTTAAAATATATATAATCTTTCCCCTTTCTGAAAATTTTACAGACTAATATAACAATATTTGTTTTATGATATGTATGTATATAAAATATTTTGTGCATATACAAAGTAATAGTTACCTCTATTATCAGTAAAAATTGCCCACTGAAACCATTTTAAAATCTGTGTGCTTCTTTTCAGGCCTTAGAGTATGTAAGTTTACACTTTTTATTCAAAGTATTGTGTTTGGGGGAATTCTCTGGTGGCTCAGTGGTGAGGATTCATTACTTTCTTTGTCATGGCCATGGTTTAGTTCCTGATCAGGGGAATTAAAATCCCGTAAGCCATGCTGCTGCTGCTGCTAAGTCACTTCAGTCGTGTCCGACTCTGTACGACCCCATAGATGGCAGCCCACCAGGTTCCTCTGTCCATGGGATTTTCCAGGCAAGAGTACTGGAGTGGGTTGCCATTGCCTTCTGCATTAAGCCATGCAGTTCAGCCAAAAAAAAAAAAAAAAACTATTTGAAAAAATCATTTGAAATAACCCTTACATTATCTGCTTATTCCACTAAACTTATATACTTTTCACTTTATTTTTATCATTTTAATTTTAAAGGATTGCTTTGGTTTCTGTTTTTATTTAATTTTAGCTTTTAAATCAAGAAAAAATATTGACACGATTCCAAAGTCAAAACTATGAACCAAAATAGTTTAGGTTCCCAGCTTCACCCTCTCCCCTTCTTACTCTTTTTTTCTGACAAAGTAACCATTTTGATTGCTTTGCAGATTATCTTTCCACTTTTAAAAATTGAAATAAGTTCACATACAGTATGTTAGTGTCAGACAAAAGCATAGTATATTTACATGCATTACAAAATAATCGCCACAATGAGTCTAGTAACAATCTGTCCCCATACAAAGTTATTACGATATTACTGACCATATCCGTTATGCTTTATGTTATATCTCTGTAACATTTCTTTTATTGAAAAAGGAAATGGCAACCCACTCCAGTACTTTTGCCTGGAAAATTCCATGGTTACAGGAGTCTGGTGGGCAACAGCCCACAGGGTCACAAAGAGTCAGACATGAATTTGTTGTTCAGTCACTCAGTTGTGTCTGACTATTTGTGACTCCATGGACTGGAGCCCATAACTGAAGCACTCCAGGATTCCCTGTCTCCCAGAGTTTTCTCAAACTCATGTCCACGGAGTTGATGATGCCATCCAACCATCTTAACCTGTGTTGTCCCCTTCTCCCCGTGCCCTCGATCATTCCCAGCATCAGGGTATTTTCCACTGAGTCTGCTCTTCTCACCCGGTGGCCAGAGAATCAGAGCTTCAGCTTCAGTCCTTCCAGTGAATATTCAGGACTGATTTCCTTTAGGATTGACTGGTTTGATCTCCTTGCAGTCCAAGGACTCTCCAGAGTCTTCTCCAGGATCACAGTTCAAAAGCACCAATTCTTTGGCTCTCAGCCTTTGTTATGGTCCAACTCTCACATACGTATTTGATTATTGGAAAAACCATAGTTTTGACTATGGGGACCTTTGTCGGCAAAGTGATGTCTCTGCTTTATAACACGCTGTCTAGGTCTGTCATAGCTTTTCTTCCAAAGAGCACGCGTCTTTTAAATTCATAGCTGCAGTCACTGTCCGCAGTGATTTTGGAGTCCAAGAAAATAAAGTCTGTCACTGTTTCCATTGTTTCCCCATCTATTTGCCATGAAATGATGGGACCGGATGCCATGATCTTCGTTTTTTAAATGTTGAATTTTAAGCCAGCTTTTTCACTGTCCTCTTTCACCTTCATCAAGAGGCTCTTTAGTGCCCCTTCCCTTTCTGCCATTAGGGTGGTGTCATCTGCATGTCTGAGGTTATTGATATTTCTCTCAGCAATCTTGATTCCAGCTTGAGTATTATCTAGTCCAGCGTTTCATATGTTGTACTCTGCATATAAGTTAAATAAGTAGGCTGAGAGTATATAGCCTTGATGTATTCCTTTCCCAATTCTGAACCAGTTCATTGTTCTATTTCCAGTTATAACTGTTGCTTCTTGACCTACATATAGGTTTCTCAGGAAGCAAGTAAAATGGTCTGGTATTCCCATCTCTTTAAAATTTTTCCACATTTTATTGTGATCCACACAGTCAAAGGCTTCAGTGTAGTCAGTGAAGCAGAAGTAGATGTTTTTCTGGAATTCTCTTGCTTTTTCTATGATCCAACAGATGTTGGCAATTTGATCTCTGGTTCCTCTGCCTTTTCTAAATCTAGCTTGTACATCTGGAAGTTCTCAGTTCACATATTATTGAAGCTCAGCTTGAAGGACTTTGAGCATTACATTGCTAGCATGTGAGTTATACAGTAGTTTGAGCATTTTTGCCTTTGCCCTTCTTTGGGATTGGAATGAAAAATGACCTTTTCCAGTCCTGTAGCCACTGCTGGCATAAATTTGCTGGCATATTGAGTGCAGCACTTTAACAGCCTCATCTGTTAGGATTTGAAATAGCTCAGCTGGAATTTCATCACCTCCACTAGCTTTGTTTGTGGTAATTCTTCCTAAGGTCCCCTTGACGTCACACCCAGAGTGTCTGGCTCTAGGTGAGTGACCACACCATCATGGTTATCCGTGTCATTGAGACCTTTTTTTCTATAGTTCTTCTGTGTATTCTTGCCACATTTTCTTAATATCTTCAGCTTCTCTTAGGTCCGTATCATTTCTCTCCTTTATTGTGCCCATCTTTGTGTGGAATGTCCCCTTGGTATCTCTGATTTTGTTGAAGAGATCTCTAGTCTTTCTCAATCTATTGTTTTCCTGTATTTCTTTGCATTGTTCACTTAAGGCTTTCTTATCTCTCCTTACTCTTCTTTGGAACTCTGCATTCAGTTGGGTATATCCTTCCTTTTCTCCTTTGCCTTTCCCTTCTCATCTTTTCTCAGCTATTTGTAATGCTTTTTCAGACAACCATTTTTCCTTCTTGCATTTATTTTTCTTGGGGATGGTTTTGATCACTCTCTTTTGTACAATATTTGAACCTCTGTCCCTAGTTCCTCAGGAACTCTGTCTATCACATCTACTCCCTTGAATCTATTTGTCACTTCCATTGTATAATCTTTAGGGATTTGATTTAGATCATACATGAATTGCCTAGTTGTTTCTACTACTTGCTTGAATTTAAGTCTGAATTTTGCAATAAGGAGTTCATGATCTGAGCTGCAGTCGGCTCCTGGTCTTGTTTCCTGACTGTATAGAGCTTCTCCATCTTTGCCTGCAAAGAATATAATCAGTCTGATTTTGGTATTGACCATCATGAGTGTGAAAGTGTCAGTTGCTCAGTCATGTCTGACTCTGTGGTGCAATGGACTGTAGCCTGCCAGGCTCCTCTGTCCGTGGGATTCTCCAAGCAAGAATACTCGAGTAGTTGCCATTCCCTTCTCCAGCAGATCTTTCCAACCCAGGGATCAAACCCGGGTCTCCAAAATTACCGGCAGATTCTTTACCATTTGAGTCACCAGAGAAGCAGTGTTGACCATCATATGTTTTTTCAAATTCATGTTCTTATTTGCTTTGAGTAAGTACTCAGAAGTGAAGCTGTTGGTTCACATAGTGCTTCCATTTTAAATTTTTTTGAAGAACCCCCATAGTGGTGCAATGATTTACAATCTCATTAACAGTTTATGAGGGTTTGTTTTCCTACACATGCTCACCGATAAATAACTTATTTGTTGTCTTTTTTGTTGATAGCCATTTTGACATGTTTCAAGTGATATCTGTATCTCATTATAGTTTTGATTTACATTTCCCTCATAATTAGTGCCTATTGGGAATCTGTTTGTATACTTTGGAAAAAATTCTGTTTAGGTCTTCTGCCCATTTTTTAACTGAATTTTTTAAAATATTTAATTGTATGAATTCTTTATATATTTTAGATATTAACCCCTTCTCAGACACATTATTTGCAAATATCTTCTCCTGTTTAGTAAGCTGCCTTTTTGTTTTACTGGTAGTTTCCCTCATTGTGTTCTTCTACTTTTTCTCTCTAGAAAAAAGAAAAACATATTTGAGCTCTTCCTGAATCTGTTAGGGTTTCGTTAATGAAGCAGAACCACTCTGAGTGATATAAAGGTTTTATTGTAAAGATTAGACAAATTACAGAATCTGATTTAGCTGTCTTTGTAAACCTAGTACCCTTGGATCTGGTCTGGACTTGAAGTCAACAGAAGTAGCAATCAGGAAGGAATAGTTCATGTAAAGTTAAGAGAACAGGGTTGGGTAGGTGAGGAATGCAAATCAGAACCTAAGATGCAATACTCAGATTCACATCAATCTCTTATCTGAATCAGTAGTGGTTCAGACCTCAAGATCACAGAATCTCCAAGCCCTCAAATGTGATGATGTGGGCAACCTGCAACTGACTGGAATACTTTGCTACAACATTAGCACCCACATGTGTTCAGAGAAGATAAAAGAGGAGAGCTAAGGAAAGTTGGAGGAGCTGCCTTTCAAACAGCTGCCTTGTGCACATCCACCACAGTGGGATAAACTGAGTTGCAGTAGTTCCTGACCTCACAATGATGTGAGTGAACCTAGCAGCTGATTCTGACCAGTCTTCAATCCTTTGCCAGTTTTTCCTGTGGCCAACCCTAAACTAGAACTTTGCGTAGAAGAGAACACTGGGAAACTTGCTTCTAGCTAAATTGAGTTGAAACAAAACAAAGCCATTACAGTCCATCTTTTGTCAGCTTGTCATCCAGTATATCAGTACAGTTCATTCGCTCAGTCGTGTCTGACTCTTTGCAACCCCATGAATCGTAGCACGCCAGGCCTCCCTGTCCATCACCAACTCCCAGAGGTTACCCAAACCCATGTCCATCAAGTCAGTAATGCCATCCAACCATCTCATCCTCTGTCGTCCCGTTCTCCTCCTGCCCCCAATCCTTCCCAGCATTAGGGTCTTTTCCAATGAGTCAACTCTTTGCATGAGGTGGCCAAAGTATTGGAGTTTCAGCTTCAACATCAGTCCTTCCAATGAACACCCAGGACTGATCTCCTTTAGGATGGACTGGTTGGATCTCCTTGCAGTCCAAGGGACTCTCAAGAGTCTTCTCCAACACCACAGTTCAAAAGCATCAATTCTTCGGTGCTCAGCTTTCTTCACCGTCCAACTCTCACATCCATACATGACCACTGGAAAAACCATAGTCTTGACTAGACGGATCTTTGTTGGAAAAGTAATGTCTGCTTTTAAATATGCTATCTAGGTTGGTCATAACCTTCCTTCCCAGGAGCAAGCATCTTTTAATTTCATGGCTGCAGTCACCATCTACAGTGATTTTGGAGCCCCAAAAAATAAAGTCTGACACTGTTTCCACTGTTTCCCCATCTATCTGCCATGAAGTGATAGGACTGGATGCCATGATCTTAGTTTTCTCAATGTTGAGCTATAAGCCAACTTTTTCACTCTCCTCTTTCACTTTCATCAAGAGGCTCTTTAGTTCTTCTTCACTTTCTGCCATAAAGATGGTGTCATCTGCATATCTGAGGTTATTGATATTTCTCCTGGCAATCTTGATTGCAGCTTGTGTTTCTTCCAGCCCAGCGTTTCTCATGATGTACTCTGCATATAAGTTTAATAAGCAGGGTGACAATATGCAGCCTTGACGTACTCCTTTTCCTATTTGGAACCGTCTGTTGTTCCATGTCCAGTTCTAACTGTTGCTTCCTGACCTGCATACAGGTTTCTCAAGAGATAGGTCAGATGGTCTGGTATTCCCATTTCTTTCAGAATTTTCCAGTTTATTGTGATCCACACAGTCAAAGGCTTTGGCATAGTCAATAAAGCAGAAATAGATGTTTTTCTGGTACTCTCTTGCTTTTTCGATGATCCAGAGAATGTTGGCAGTTTGATCTCTGGTTCCTCTGCCTTTCCTAAAACCAGCTTGAACATCTGGAAGTTCACGGTTCACGTATTGCTGAAGCCTGGCTTGGAGAATTTTGAGCATTACTTTACTAGCATGTGAGATGAGTGCAATTGAGTGGTAGTTTGAGCATTCTTTGGCATTGCCTTTCTTGGGATTGGAATGAAAACTGACCTTTTCCAGTCCTGTGGCCACTGCTGAGTTTTCCAGGTTTGCTGGCATATCGAGTGCAGCACTTTCACAGCATCACCTTTGAGGATTTGAAATAGCTCAACTGGAATTCCATCACCTCCACTAGCTTTGTTTGTAGTGATGCTTTCTAAGGCCCACTTGACTTCACCTTCCAGGATGTCTGGCTCTAGGTGAGTGATCACACCATCGTGATTATCTGGGTCGTGAAGATCTTTTTTGTACAGTTCTTTTGTGTATTCCTGCCACCTCTTCTTAATATCTTCTGCTTCTGTTAGGTCCATACCATTTCTGTCCTTTATCGAACCTATCTTTGCATGAAATGTTCCCTTGTTATCTCTAATTTTCTTGAAGAGATCACTAGTCTTTCCCATTCTGTTGTTTTCCTCTATTTCTTTCACTGATCGCTGAGGAAGGCTTTCTTATCTCTCCTTGCTATTCTTTGGAACTCTGCATTCAGATGGGAATATCTTTCCTTTTCTCCTTTGCTTTTCGCTTCTCTTCTTTTCCTGGCTATTTGTAAGGCCTCCTCAGACAGCCGTTTTGCTTTTTTGCATTTCTTTTCCATGGGGATTATCTTGATCCCTGTCTCCTGTACAGTGTCACTAACCTCTGTCCATAGTTCATCAGGCACTCTGTCTATCAGATCTAGTCTTTTAAATCTATTTGTCACTTCCACTGTATAATCATAAGGGATTTGATTTAGGTCATACCTGAATGGTCTAGTGGTTTTCCCTACTTTCTTCAATTTAAGTCTGAATTTGGCAATAAGCAGTTTATGATCTGAGCCACAGTCTGCTCCTGGTCTTGTTTTTGCTGACTGTATAGATCTCTTCCATCTTTGGCTGCAAAGAATATAATCAATCTGATTTCGGTGTTGACCATCTGGTGATGTCCACATGTAGAGTCTTCTCTTGTGTTGTTGGAATAGGGTGTTTGCTATGACCAGTGCGTTCTGATGGCAAAACTCTATTAGCCTTTGCCCTGCTTCATTCTGTACTCCAAGGCCAAACTTGCCTGTTATGCCAGGTGTTTCTTGACTTCCTACTTTTGCATTCCAGTCCCCTATAATGAAAAGGACATCTTTTTTGGGTGTTAGTTCTAGAAGGTCTTGTAGGTCTTCATAGAATCGTTCAACTTCAGCTTCTTTGGCGTTACTGGTCGGGGCATAGACTTGGATTACCGTGATATTGAATGGTTTGCCTTGGAAACGAACAGAGATCATTCTGTCGTTTTTGAGATTGCATCCAAATACTGCATTTTGGACTCTTCTGTTGACCATGATGGCTACTCCATTTCTTCTAAGGTATTCTTGCCCACAGTAGTAGATATAATGGTCATCTGAGTTAAATTCGCCCATTCCAGTCCATCTTAGTTCGCTGATTCCTAGAATGTCGACGTTCACTCTAGCCATCTCCTGTTTGACCACTTCCAGTTTGCCTTGGTTCATGGACCTAACATTCCCAGTTCCTATGCAATATTGCTCTTTACAGCATCGGACTTTGCGTCTATCACCTGTCACATCCACAGTTGGGTATCGTTTTTGCTTTGGCTTCATCCCATCATTCTTTCTGGAGTTATTTCTCCACTGATCTCCATTAGCATATTGGGCACTTACTGACCTGGGGAATTCATTTTTCAGTGTCCTATCCTTTTGCCTTTTCATACTGTTCATGGGGTTCTCAAGGCAAGAATGCTGAAGTGGTTTTATTAACCCTGCTTATTTAACTTATATGCAGAGTACATCATGAGAAATGCTGGGCTGGAAGAAACACAAGCTGGAGTCAGGATTGCCAGGAGAAATATCTATAACCTCAGATAAGCAGATAACACCACTCTTATGGCAGAGAGTGAAGAAGAACTGAAGAGCCTCTTGATGAAGCTGAAGGAGGAGAGTGAAAAAGTTGGCTTAAAGCTCAACATTCAGAAAACTAAGATCATGGCATCTGGTCCCATCACTCCATGGGAAATAGATGGGGAAACAGTGGAAACAGTGTCAGACTTTACTTTTTTGGGCTCCAGAATCACTGCTGATGGTGACTGCAGCCATGAAATTAAAAGACGCTTACTCCTTGGAAGGAAGGGTATCGCCAACCTAGATAGCATATTTAAAAGCAGAGACATTACTTTGCCAACAAAAGTCCAACTAGTCAAGGCTATGTTTTTTCCAGTGGTCATGTATGGATGTGAAAGTTGGACAGTGAAGAAAGCTGAGCGCTGCAGAATTGATGCTTTTGAAATGTGGTGTTGGAGAAGACTCTCGAGAGTCCCTTGGACTGCAAGGAGATCCAATCAATCCATCCTAAAAGAGATCAATCCTGGGTGTTCATTGGAAGGTCTGACGTTGAAGCTGAAGCTCCAATACTTTGGCCACCTCATGCGAAGGGTTGACTGATTGGAAAAGACCCTGATGCTGGGTAGGATTGGGGGCGGGAGGAGAAGGGGACGACAGAGGATGAGATGGTTGGATGGCATCACTGATTCGATGAACATGGGTTTGGATAGACTCCGGGAGTTGGTGATGGACAGGGAGGCCTGGCATGCTGCAATTCATGGGGTCGCAAAGAGTCGACACGACTGAGTAACTGAACTGAACTGACTGTTGATTTCTTGCTTTATGGTTTTTAGTATTTGCTGTATATACTGAGGTGCTCCTGTGTTAGATGTGTTGTTTCTTGTTGTTGTTCAGTCACTCAGTTGTGTCTGTCTGTTTGTGATCCCATGGACTGCAGAACCATAGGCTTCCCTGTCATTCACTATCTCCTGGAGTTTACTCAAACTCATGTCCATTGAGTCATTAATGCCATCCAACCATCTCATCCTCTGTCATCTTCTTTTCCTCCTCCCCTCAATCTTTCCCAGTATCAGGGTCTTTTCCAATGAGTCAGCTCTTTGCATCAGGTGGCCAGAGTATTGGAGCTTCAGCTTCAGCATCAGTCCTTCCAATGAATATTCAGACAGATTTTCTTTAATATTGACTAGTTTGATCTCTTAGCTCTTCCAGGGACTCTCAAGGGTCTTCTCCAGTACTACACTTTGAAAGCATCAATTCTTCAGCGCTCAGCATTCTTTATGTTCCAACTGTCATATCCAAATATGATTACTGGAAAAACAATAGGTTTGACTAGACAAACCTTTGTCGGTAAAATGATGTCTCTGCTTTTTAATGCACTATCTAGGTTTGTCATAGCTTTTATTCCAAGTAGCAAGCGTCTTTTAATTTCAAGGCTGCAGTCACCGTCTGCACTGATTTTGGAACGCAAGGAAATAGTCTGTCACTATTTCCATTTTTTCCCCATCTATTTGCCATGATGGGACATGATGCCATGATCTTTGTTTTTTGAATATTGAGTTGTAAGCCAGCTTTTCACTGTCCTCTTCCACTTTCATCAAGAGGCTCTTTAGTTCCTCTTTGTTTTCTGCCTTTAGGGCAGTATCATCTACATAGCTGAGGTTATTGATATTTCTCCCAGCAATCTTGATTCTAGCTTGTGATTAATCCAGCCTTGTATTTCACATGATGTACTCTGCATAGAAGCTAAATAAGCAAGGTAACAATATACAGCCTTGACGTACTCCTCTCCCAATTTTGAACCCGTCCATTGTTTTGTGTTCAGTTCTAAATATTGGTTTTTGACTGGCATACAGGTTTCTCAGGAGGAAGGTAATGTTGTCTGGTATTCCCATCTGTTCAAGAATTTTCCACAGTTTGTTGTAATTTACAAGGCTTTGTAGTGTGCTTCTATAGTTTGTTCTAATCTGCACAGTAGTAATCTACAAGGCTTTGTAGTGTCCTTAGTTGCTCAGTCATGTCTGACTCTTTGTGACCCCTTGGACTGCATAGCCTGCCAGACCCCTCTCTCCATGGGGATTCTCCAGGCAAGAATACTGGAAGGGATTGCCATGCTTTAGTCAAAGGCTTTAGAAGTAGATATTTTTCTGGAATTCTCTTGCTTTCTCTGTCATCCAGTGGATGTTGGCAATTTGATCTCTGGTTCCTCTGCCTTTTCTAAATCTAGCTTGTACAACTGGAAGTTCTTAGTTCACATACTGTTGAAGCCTAGCTTGAAGGATTTTGAGCTTTAACTTGCTAGCATGTGAAATGTTGCAATTGTGCAGTAGTTTGAACATTCTTTGGCATTGCCCTTCTTTGGGATTGGGATAAAAACTGACTTTTTCCAGTCCTGTGGCCACTGATGAGTTTTCCAAATTTGCTGGCATTATTACTGAAGCACTTTAATAGCATTATCTTTTAGGATTTGAAATAGCTCAGCTGAAATTTCATCACCTCCACTAGCTTAGTTCCTAGTAATGCTTCCTAAGGCCCACTTGACTTCACCCTCCAGGATGTCTGGCTCTAGGTGAGTGATCACACCATCATGGTTTTCCAGGTCATTGAGTCCTTTTTTATATAGTTCTTCTGTATCTTCTTGTCACCTCTTCTTAATATCTTCTGTAAGTCCTTGCCATTTCTGTCCTTTATTGTGCCCATCTTTGCATGAAATGTTTCCTTGGTGTCTCCAATTTTCTTGAAGTTACCTTTAGTTTTTTCCATTCTATTGTTTTCTGGTATTTCTCTGTATTGTTCACTTAACAAGGCTTTCTTAAGTCTCCTTGCTATTCTTTGAAACTCCACATTCAGTTGGATCTATCTTTCCCTTTCCCCTTTTTATATTTACAATTGTTATATCTTCTTGGATTTATCTTTTGATCATTGTGTGGTGTCCTTCTTTGTGTATTACAGCATTATTTTAAAGTTTATTTTGTCTAATATGAGCATTGCTAATCCATATTTCTTTTGATTTTCCTTTGCATGGACTGCCTTTTTCCAGCCTCTCATTTTCAGTCTACATGTTTCCCTAGATCGAAGTTGATCTCTTGTAGGCATTGTATGTATGGTCTGGTTTTTGTATCCATTCAGCCAGTCTGTGTCTTTTGGTTTGAGCATTTAATCTGTTTATGTTCAAGAAATTATTGATTTGTATGTTCTAATTATTGCCATTTTCTTAATTGCCTTGGATTTGTTTTTGTAGGCCCTTTTTTCTTCCATTCCTCTTTGGTTCTCACCTTTTGTGACCTGTGACACTAATTTTAGTGTTATTTGGTTTCCTTTTTGTTGTTGTGTGTATATCTACTATAGACTTTTAGTTTGTGGTTACTGTGAGGTTTTGATACAGCTGTCTGTGTATAAACATGATTGTTTTCACTTGCTGGTCTTTTAATTTCAGATGCAATTTCAATATCCTGTATTTGTTCTCTCCTCAAAAATTCTAGTTTTGATAAAATATTTGTATGTGGATAACTTTATACACCTACTGTATGTTTGCCTTTACTGCTGAGCTTTTCCATTCATAATTTTTTGTTTCTAGTTGTAGTCTTTTCTTTTCCACTTAGAGAATTTACTTTAGCTTGTTGCAAAACTGATCTGGTAGTGCTGAATTCTCTTCACTTTTGCTTGTCTGTGAAGCTTTCGATTTCTTTCTTAAATTTGAATGAGAGCCTTACTGGGTAGAGTATTCTTGGTTATTCTCTTTCATTACTTTAACTGTATCATACCACTCTCTTCTGATCTGCATAATTTCTGCTGAGAAATCAGCTGATAAGCTTTAGGAGTTCCCTTGTATGTTTGTCACTTTCCCCTTATTGCCTTTATTAATGTTTTTGTCTTTAATTTTTGTCTATTTAATTACTGTGTGTCTTGTTGCATTCCTCCTTGGGTTTATCTTGCCTGGCACTTTGTGTGCTTTCCAAACTTGTGTCCCTGTTTCCTTTTCCATGTTAGGGGATTTTTCAGCTATTATCTCTTCAAATATTCTCTAAGAGCCTTCTGCTTTTTCCTCTTTGTTGTTGTTGTTCAATTGCTCAATTCTGTCAGACTCTTTGTGATCATGAGATCACATGACTGCAGTATGCCAGGCTTCCCTGTTTGTCGCCTTCTCCCAGAGTTTTCCAAACTCATGTCTTTTGAGTCAGTGATGCCTTCCAACCATCTTGTCCTCTGTTGCCTCCTTCTCCTACCTTCAGTCTTTTCCAGCATCAAGGTCTTTTCTAATGAGTTGGCTCTTCGCATCAGGTGGCCAAATTATTGGAGCTTCAGTTTCAGTCCTCTCCTTTTGGGACCTCTATACTGTGAATTTTGGTATGTTTCATGTTGTACCAGAGGTCTCTTAGATTGTCTTCATATACTTTATTATTTTTCCTTTCTTCTGTTCCATGGCAGTGATTTCCAGTACTTTGTCATCCAGGTCACTTATCAATTCTTCTATTCCTTGAAATCAATATTCTGCTATTGATTTCTTCTAACGTATTTTCCATTTCAGTTGTATTCCTCTGCCATCTTAGTTTCTTCAGCTTTCTGTGATTGTAGTTTCCTTTTAGCAGGTTGCAGGACTGTAGTTCTTCTTGCTTTTACTGTCTGTCTTCTGGTGGATGAGGATGTCTAAGAGGTTTGTTCAGGCTTCTTGATGAGAGTGTCTGGTGCCTGCTCACTGATGTATGGAGGTGGGTCTGTCCTCACTCTGCTAGACGGGACCACGGTAAGGGAGGCCTTGAACCACTTGTCTGCTGATGGGTTGGGCTGTTGGTTGCTTGGCCTCAAGCATCGCAGCAGTGGAGCCTACAGACTGTTGTGTGAGGCTTGGTCTTACGAGGGAAATAGTGGCCTCTTGGAGGCTCACACTAAGGAGTACTACCCAAGACTGCTGTTGCCAGTGTCTTTGTCCCCACAGTGAGCCACAGCTACCTGTGCCTCCACAGGAGACCCACCAATACTAGCAGATGGGTCTGGCCCTGTATCTGATGGAGTCGCTGCTTTTTCCCCCCTGGGTCATGGTGCACACAAAACTTTTGTCCCCTCCAAAATGGGAATTTCTGTTTCCTTTGGTCCACTGGAAGTCCTGTGATTAAATCCCACTGGTATTTAAAGCCAGTTTCTCTGGGGACTCCTCCTCTTGCTGTGGGAATCCCAGCTGGGAAGTCTAACGTGGAACTCTGAACCTTTACTCCTATGAGGTAACTTCTGTGTTAGAATTGTTTTCCAGTTATTGTTATATTATTACATATGCACATTAATATATATTACAGTATATATAATTGTGGCTTGCCCATCTGGCAGGCTTGGATTTCATTTTATTTCAATTGCACCCCTCCTGCCATCTTGTTTAGCTTTTTCTTTGTCTTTGGATGTAGGGTATGGATCCAGCATTTTTACTAGGATCCAGTGTTTTTGGTCAATTGTTGTTTAGCAGTTAGTTGTTGTTCTGGTTATTTTGTAGACAACAAGGTAAGCTCACATCCTTCTATTCTTCCATCTTGAGCTAATCTCTCCATAAAAAAAAATTGTTCTAGTTCTATGAAAAATGCCATTGGTAATTTGAAAGTGATTGCAATGAATCTATAGATTGCCTTGGGTCCTGTCGTCATTTTGATTGTATTAATTCTTCCAACTCAAGAACATGGTATATATTTTTCCATCTCTTTGTGTCATCTTCAGTTTCTTTTGTCAGTATCTTACAGGTTTTGGGCTACAGATACTTTGTCCTCTTAGGTGTATTCCTAGGTGTTTTATTCTCTTTTGATGCAGTGGTAAATGGGATTTTTTCTTTACTTTTTCCTTCTGATCTTCTATTGCTAGTGTATAGAAATGCAAGAGATTTCTATGTGTTAATTTCTTAGATTGATTGATTTATTATTGAAGGATAATTGCTTTCAAGAATTTTGCTGTTTTCTGTCAAACCTCAACATGAATCAGCCATAGGGATACATATATCCCTCCCTTTTGAACCATCCTCCCATCTCCCTCCCCATCCCACCCCTCTTGGTTGATACAGAGCCCCCGTTTGAGTTTCCTGAGCCATACAGCAGATTCCCGTTGGCTGTCTATTTTACATATGGTAATGTAAGTTTCAGTGTTACTCTTTCCATACATCTCACCTTCTCCTCCCCTCTCCCAGTGTCCATAAGTCTATTTTCTATGTCTGCTTCTCCATTGTTGCCCTGTAAATAAATTCTTCAGTACCATTTTTCTAGATTCCGTATATATGCATTAGAATATGGTATTTATCTTTCTCTTTTTGAGTCACTTCACTCTGTATAACAGGTTATAGGTTCATCCACCTCGTTAGAACTGATTCAAATACGTTCCTTTTTATGGCTGAGTAATATTCCATTGTGTATATGTACCACAACTTCTTTATCCATTCATCTGTTGATGGACATCTAGGTTGCTTCCATGTTCTAACTGTTGTAAATAGTGTTGCAGTGAACAATGGGATACATGTGTCTCTTTCAATTTTGGCTTCCTCAGGGTATATGCCTAGGAGTGGGATTGCTGGGTCATACGGTGGTTTTATTCCAATATTTTGAAGGAATCTCCATACTGTCTTCTATAGTGACTATCAATTTACATTCCTACCAACAGTGCAAGAGTGTTCCCTTTTCTCCACGCCCTCTCCAGCATTTAATGTTTGTAGATTTTTGATAATGGCCATTCTGACAGGAGTGAGGTGATATCTCATTGTAGTTTTGATTTGCATTTCTCTAATAATGAGTGATGTTGAGCATCTTTTCATATGTTTGTTAGACTGGTTCCAAATAGGAAAAGGAGTACGTCAATGCTGTATATTGTCATCCTGCTTATTTAGCTTATATGTAGAGTACATCATGAGAAATGCTGGGCTGGGAGAAGCACAAGCTGAAATTAAGATTGCCAGGAGAAATATCAATAACCTCAGATATGCAGATGACACCACCTTTATGGCAGAAAGTGAAGAGGAACTAAAAAGCCTCTTGATGAAAGTGAAAGAGGAGAGTGAAAAAGTTGGCTTAAAGCTCAACATTCAGAAAACTAAGATCATGGCATCTGGTCCCATCACTTCATGGGAAATAGATGTGGAAACAGTGGAAACAGTGTCAGACTTAATTTTTGGGGGCTCCAAAATCATTGCAGATGGTGATTGCAGCCATGAAATTAAAAGATGCTTGCTCCTTGGAAGAAAAGTTATGACCAACCTAGATAGCATATTGAAAAGCAGAGACATTACTTTGCCAACAAAGGTCCGTCTAGTCAAGGCTATGGTTTTTCCAGTGGTCATGTATGGATGTGAGAGTTGGATGGTGAAGAAAGCTGAGCGCCAAAGAATTGATGCTTTTGAACTGTGGTGTTGGAGAAGACTCTTGAGAGTCCCTTGGACTGCAAGGAGATCCAACCAGTCCATCCTAGAGGAGATCAGTCCTGAGTGTTCATTGGAAGGACTGATGTTGAAGCTGAAACTCCAATACTTTGGCCACCTCATGTGAAGAGTTGACTCACTGGAAAAGACCCTAACACTGGGAAGGATTGGGGGCAGGAGGAGTAGGGGACGACACAGGATAAGATGGTTGGATGGCATCACCAACTTGATGGATATGAGTTTGGGTAAACTCTGGGAGTTGGTGATGGACAGGGAGGCCTGGAGTGCTGCAATTCATAGAGTCGCAAATAGTTGGACACAACTGAGCGACTGAACTGAACTTAATATGAATAATGAGCAATGTTGAGCATCTTTTCATGTGTTTGTTAGCCATCTGTATGTCTTTGGAGAAACGTCTGTTAGGTCTTTTCCTACTTTTTGATTGGGCTGTTTGTTTTTCTGGTATTGAGTTGTATGAGGTGCTTCTATGTTTTGGAAATTAATCCTTTGTCAGTTGTTTCATTTGCTATTATTTTCTCCTATTCTGAGAGTTGTCTTTTCACCTTGCTTATAGTTTCCTTTGCTGTGCCAAAGCTTTTATGTTTAATCAGGTCCCACTTGTTTACTTTTGGTTTTATTTCCATTACTTTAAGAGGTGGGTCATAAAGGATCTTGATTTGATTTATGTTATCAAGTTTTCTGCCTATGTTTTTCTTTAAGAGTTTTATAGTTTCTGGTCTTACATTTAGGTCTTTAATCAATTTTGAGTTTATCCTTGTGTATGGTGTTGGGAAGTGTTCTAATTTTATTGTTTTGCATGTAGCTGTCCAGTTTTCCCAGCACCATTTATTGAAGAGGCTGTCTTTGCCCCATTGTATATTCTTGACTCCTTTATCAAAAGTAAGGTACCCATAGGTGCATGGGTTTATTTCTGGGCTTTCTATCTGTTCCATTGGAGTATATTTCTGTTTTTGTGCCAGTACCATACTGTCTTGATGACTGTAGCTTTGTAGTAAAATCTGAAGTCAGTAAGGTTGATTCCTCAGCTCCATTCTTCTTTCTCAAGACTGCTTTGGCTATTTTGGGGTCTTTTGTGTTTCCATATGAATTGTGAAATTTTTTGTTCTAGTTCTGTGAAAAATGCTATTGGTAATTTGATAGGGATTGCATTGAATATGTAGATTGTGTTTGGTAGTATAGTCATTTTAACAATATTGATTCTCCAGGAACATGGAATATCTCTCCATCTGTTTATGTCATCTTTGATTTCTTTCATCGCTGTCTTATAATTTTCTGTGCACAGTTCTTTTGTCTCCTTAGGTAAGTTTATTCCTAGATATTTAATTCTTTTTGTTACAATGGTGAATGGGATTGATTCCTTAATTTCTCTTTTCTGATTTTTCATTGTTAGTATATAGAAATGCAAGTGATTTCTGTGTGTTGATTTTGTACCCTGCAACCTTGCTAAATTCACTGATTAGCTCTAGTAATTTTCTGATACTATCTTTAGGGTTTTCTGTTTACACTATCATGTCATCTGCAGTCAGTGAGAGCTTTACTTCTTTTCCTATCTGGATTCCTTTTATTTCTTTTTCTTCTCGGATAGCTGTAGCTAGGACTTCCAGAACTATGTGGAATAATAGTGGCGAAAGTGGACACCTTTGTCTTGTTCCTGATCTTAGGGGCAACGCTTTCAGTGTTTCACCATTGAGAATAATGCTTGATGTAGGCTTATCATATAGGGCCTTTACTATGTTGAGGTAGGTCCCTTCAATGCCCATTTTTTGAAGAATTTTCATCATAAATGGGTGCTGAATTTTGTAAAAGGCTTTTCCTGCATCTATTGAGATTATAATATAATCTTTATCTTTCAGTTTGTTAATATGGTCTATCACATTGATTGATTTGCATATATTGAAGAATCCTTGCATTCCTAGAATAAACCCAACTTGATCATGGTGTATGAGCTTCTTGATGTATTGCTGAATTCTGTTTGCTAAAATTTTGTTGAGGATTTTTGCATCTATGTTCATCAGTGATACTGGCCTGTAGTTTTCTCTTTTTATGTTGTCTTTGTCTGGTTTTGGTATCAGAGTGATGATGGCCTTGTAGAATGAGTTTGGAAGTGTTCCTACCTCTGGAATTTTTTGAAAGAGTTTTAGAAGGATAGGCATTAGTTCTCTAAATATTTGATAGAATTCTCCTGTGAAGCCATCTGGTCCTGGGCTTTTGTTTTTTGGGAGATTTTTGATCATAGCTTCAATTTCAGAGCTTGCAATTGAGTTGTTCATAATTTCTATTTCTTCCTGTTTCAGTCTTAGAGGATTGACCTTTTATAAGAATCTTTCCATTTCTTCCAGGTTATCCATTTTATTGCCATATAGTTGTTCATAATAGTCTTTTATAAATCTTTGTATTTCTGCATTGTCTTTTGTAATCTCTCCTTTTTCATTTCTACTTTTGTTGATATGATTCTTCTCTCTCTTTTTCTTGATGAGTCTGGCTAAAGATTTGTCAATTTTGTTTATCTTCTCAAAGAACCAGCTTTTAGTTTTTATTAATCTTTACTATTGTTTCTTTCATTTCTTTTTCATTTATTTCTGCTCAGATCTTTTTTTTTTTTTTTTTTCTGCTCAGATCTTGATGATTTCTTTCCTCCTACTAATTTTGGAGTTTTTTTTTTTAATTCTTTTTCCAGTTTTAGGTGTAAAGTTAGGTTGTCTATTTGATGCTTTTCTTGTTTCTTGAGGTAGGGTTGTATTGCTATAAACTTCCCTCTTAGAACTGCTTTTGCTGCATCCCATTGGTTTTGAGTTGTTGTCTTTTGTCATTTGTTTCTAGAAATTTATTGATTTTCCTTTTGAATTCTTCAGTAATCTGTTGGTTATTTAGAAACGTGTTGTATAAATTCCATATGTTTGTGTTTCTTACAGTTTTTTTCTGATAATTGATATCTAGTCTCATAGCATTGTGGTCGGAGAAGATGCTTGATACAGTTTCAGTTTTATTAAATTTGCTGAGGTTTGATTTGTGACCCAAGATGTGGTCTACCCTGGAGAATGTTCCATGTGCACCTGAGAAGGTGTATTCTTCTGCATTTGGATGGGATGTCTTGAAGATATCAATGAGAACCATCTAATCTAATGTACATTTAAGACTTGTGCTTCCTTATTAATTTTCTGTTTTGATGATCTGTCCATTGGTGTGAGTGGGGTGTTTAAGTCTCCTGCTATTATTGTGTTACTATCAATTTCTCCTTTTATGTCTGCTAGTGTTTGTCTTATGTATTGAGGTGCTCCTATGTTGGATGCAACATTTTAGTTCAGTTCAGTCGCTCAGTCGTGTCCGACTCTTTGAGACCCCATGAATTGCAGCATGACAGGCCTCTCTGTCTATCACCAACTCCCGGAGTCTACCCAAACCCATGTACATCGAGTCGGTGATGCCATCCAGCCATCTCATCCTCTGTCGTCCCCTTCTCCTCCTGCCCCTAATCCCACCCAAAATTAGGGTCTTTTCCAATGAGTCGTTCGCATGAGGTGGCCAAAGTATTGGAGTTTCAGCTTCAACATCAGTCCTTCCAATGAACACCCAGGATTGATCTCTTTTAGGATGGATTGATTGGATCTCCTTGCAGTCCAAGGGACTCTCAAGAGTCTTCTCCAACACCACAGTTCAAAAGCATCAATTCTGCGGCACTCAGCTTTCTTCACCATCCAACTGTCACATCCATACATGACCACTGGAAAAACCATAGCCTTGACTAGACGGACTTTTGTTGGCAAAGTAATGTCTCTGCTTTTAAATATGCTATCTAGTTTGGCCATAACCTTCCTTCCAAGGAGTAAGCGTCTTTTAATTTCATGGCTGCAATCACCATCAGCAGTGATTTTGGAGCCCCCAAAAATAAAGTCTGACACTGTTTCCACATCTATTTCCCATGAAGTGATGGAACCAGATGCCATGATCTTAGTTTTCTGAACGTTGAGCCTTAAGCCAACTTTTTCACTCTCCTCTTTCACCTGCGTCAAGAGGCTCTTTAGTTCTTCTTCACTTTCTGCCATAAGGGTGGTGTCATCCGCATATCTGAGGTTATTGATACTTCTCCCGGCAATCTTGATTCCGGCTTGTGTTTCTTCCAGCCCAGCGTTTCTCATGATGTACTCTGCATATAAGTTAAATAAGCAGGATGACAATATACAGCCTTGACGTACTCCTTTTCCTATTTGGAACCAGTCTGTTGTTCCATGTCCAGTTCTAACTGTTGCTTCCTGACCTGCATACAGGTTTCTCAAGAGACAGGTCAGATGGTCTGGTATTCCCATCTCTTTCCGAATTTTCCACAGTTTATTGTGATCCACACAGTCAAAGGCTTTGGCATAGTCGATAAAGCAGAAATAGATGTTTTTCTGGAACTCTCTTGCTTTTTCGATGATCCAACGGTTATTTGCAATTTGATCTCTGGTTCCTCTGACTTTTCTAAAACCAGCTTGAACATCTGGAAGTTCATGGTTCACGTATTGCTGAAGCCTTGCTTGGAGAATTTTGAGCATTACTTTACTAGCATGTGAGATGAGTGCAATTGTGCGGTAGTTTGAGCATTCTTTGGCATTGCCTTTCTTTGGGATTGGAACGAAAACTGACCTTTTCCAGTCGTGTGGCCACTGCTGAGTTTTCCAAATTTGCTGGCATATCGAGTGCAGCACTTTCACAGCATCACCTTTGAGGATTTGAAATAGCTCAACTGGAATTCCATCACCTCCACTAGCTTTGTTCATAGTGATGCTTTCTAAGGCCCACTTGACTTCACATTCCAGGATGTCTGGCTCTAGGTGAGTGATCACACCACCGTGATTATCTGGGTCGTGAAGATCTTTTTTGTACAGTTCTTTTGTGTATTCTTGCCATCTCTTCTTAATATCTCTGCTTCTGTTAGGTCCATACCATTTCTGTCCTTTATCGAGCCTATCTTTGCATGAAATGTTCTTTTGGTATCTCTAATTTTCTTGAAGAGATCTCTAGTCTTTCCCAATCTGTTGTTTTCCTCTATTTCTTTGCATTGATCGCTGAGGAAGGCTTTCTTATCTCTCCTTGCTATTCTTTGGAACTCTGCATTCAGATGGGAATATCTTTCCTTTTCTCCTTTGCTTTTCGCTTCTCTTCTCTTCCCAGCTATCTGTAAGGCCTCTTCAGACAGCCATTTTGCTTTTTTGTGTTTCTTTTCCATGGGGATTGTCTTGATCCCTGTCTGCTGTACAATGTCATGAACCTCTGTCCATAGTTCATCAGGCACTCTGTGTATCAGATCTACTCCCTTAAATCTATTTGTCACTTCTACTGTATACTCATAAGGGATTTGATCCAGGTCATACCTGAATGGACTAGTGGTTTTCCCTACTTTCTTGAATTTAATTCTGAATTTGGCAATAAGCAGTTCATGATCTGAGCCACAGACTGCTCCCGGTGTTGTTTTTGCTGACTGTATAGAGCTTCTCCTTCTTTGGCTGCAAAGAATATAATCAATCTGATTTCGTGTTGACCATCTGGTGATGTCCACATGTAGAGTCTTCTCTTGTGTTGTTGGAATAGGGTGTTTGCTATTACCAGTGAGTTCTCTTGGCAAAACTCTGTTAGCCTTTGCCCTGCTTCATTCTGTACTCCAAGGCCAAATTTACCTGTTACACCAGATGTTTCTTGACTTTCTTCTTTTGCATTCCAGTCCCCTGTAATGAAAAGGACATCTTTTTTGGGTGCATAGATACTTACAATTGTTATGTCTTCGTCTTGGATTGATTCCTTGATCATTATTTAGTGTCCTTCCTTATTTCTTGTAATCTTCTTTATTTTAAGGTCTGTTTTGTCGGATATGAGGATGGCTACTCCAACTTTCTTTTCCTTCCCATTTGTATGGAATATATTTTTCCATCCTCTCACTTTCAGTCTATATGTATCTTTAGGTCTGAAGTGGGATTCTTGTAGACAGCATATTTATGGGTCTAGTTTTTGTACCCATTCAGCCTGTCTGTGTCTTTTGGTTGGAGCATTTAATCCATTTACATTTAAAGTAATTATTGATATATATCAATTGATATATATATGTTCCTATTGCCATTTTCTTAATTGTTTGGGGTTGATTTTGTATATTTTTTTCTTCTCTTGTATTTGATGACTATCTAAATCCCTTTAACATTTGTTGTAAAGCTGGTTTGGTGGTACTGAATTCTCTTTAACTTTTGTTTGTCTGAAAAGCTTTTTATTTCTTCATCAATTTTGAATGACATCCTTTCCAGGTACAGTAAACTTGGTTGTAGATTTTTCCCTTTCAGTACTTTAAGTATATCTTGCCTTTCCCTTCTGCTGAAAGATCAGCTGTTAAGCATATGGGGTTTCCCTTGTATGTTACTTGTTGCTTCTCCCTTGCCCTATTTAATATTCTTTCTTTGTGTTTAGTCTTTGTTAGTTTGATTAGTATGTGTCTTAGTGTGTTCCTCCTTGGGTTTATCTCGTATGGGACTCTGTGCCTCTTGGACATGATTGACTCTTTCCTTTTCCACGTTGGGGACATTTTTAACTATAATCTCTTCAAAATTTTTCTCATACCCTTTTTTTTCTCTTCTTTTTCTGGGACTCTGATAATTTGAATGTTGGTGTGTTTGATATGGTCCCAGACATCTCTGAGACTTTGCTCAGTTCTTTTCGTTCTTTTTACTTTATTCTGATCTTCAGAAGTTATTTCTGCCATTTTATCTTCCAGCTCGCTGATTTGTTCTCTTGCTTCAGATATTCTGCTATTGATTCCTTCTAGAATATTTTTAAGTTCAGTAATTGTGTTGTTTGTCTCTGTATGTTTATTCTCTAATCCTTCTAGATCTTTGTTAATTGATTCTTGCATTTTCTTCATTTTGTCTTCAAGGATTTTGGTCATCTTTACTGTCATTACTCTGAATTCTTTTTCAGGTAGTTTGCCTATTTCCTTTTCATATATTTGGACTTCTATGTTTCTAGTTTGTTCCTTCATTTGTACAGTATTTCTCTGCCTTTTCATTATTTTTTTTTAACTTACTGTGTTTGAAGTCTTCTTTTCCTAGGCTTCAAGGAAAGTTGAATTCTTTCCTTGAAGAAGGTTGAATTATTTCTTCCGTTTGGTTTCCACCCTCCTAATGTTGGTCCAGTCCTTTGTGTAACCTTTGTATAGGGTGAGATTTGTGCTGAGTTTTTGTGTTTCCTCTGATGGGCAAGGCTGAGTGAGGTGGTAATCCTGTCTGCTGATGATTGCGTTTGTATTTTTGTTTTGTTTGTTTAGATGAGGCATCCTGCACAGAGTGCTACTAGTGGTTGGATGATGCTGGGTCTTGTATTCAAGTGGTTTCCCTTGCGTGAGTTCTCACTATTTGATACTCCCTAGGGTTAGTTCTCTGATAGTCTAGGGTCTTGGATTCTGTGCTCCCACTCCAAAGGCTCAGGGCTTGATCTTTGAGTCAGGTGTTATATCCAACTGAAGATGTGAAGTGGTGGGGTCTCCTGAGGACCACTGCCCTTGAGCCTGGAGTAGAAGCTCCATCAGTCATCAGGACACCGATCCTCAGAACCTGTCTCCAGACACCTGACATGTGCAAGGCCACCGGCATGAGGACTATGAGACAGCGGGACAATGAGACTCATAGCAGCAAAGTGGCAACTTGAGTGTGGATCCCTTTGTCTCCCCACACCCTAGGGCGGTCCAGCACCCACCACAGGAACTTACTCTCACAACTCAGTTCCAAACATGCTGTGTTGGCAGACAGGTTCTTTATCACTAGTTCCACCTTTATGGCCTTTATTTTGTTGAGGCAGGTTCCCTCTGGGCTTCCCTGGTAGCTCAGTTGGTAAAGAATCTGCTCTCAGTGCAAGGGATCAGGATTCAAGTGGTGGCTTCTTGATGGGGCTGGAGGGTGGAGAGAAGGAGGCAGTAAGGACATGAATATTACAGGCAATAAATAAGTAAATTTTACTTATTCTTTTTAAAGAATAAGTAAATTTTATATTTTTCTAAAAAATTTCATTGGAGTACAGTAGATTTATAATGTTGTGTTCATTTCCGGTATACAGCAAAATAAATCAGTTATTATATGTGTGTGTATATATATATATTTTATACTATTTTGTAAATTCTTTTCCTGTGTGTGTGTGTGCTTAGTTGCTTCAGTCATGTCTATTTTTTTGTGACCTTGTGGATCATAGCCTCCCAGGCTATCTGCCCATGGTAATCTGCAGGCAAGAATACTGGACTGGGTTTCCATGCCTCCTCCAGGGGATCTTCTGAACCTAAGGATTGAACTCATGTCTCTTACACCTCCTTCTTTACCACTAGTGCCACCTGGGAATCCCATATAGGACTTTAAGAGTATTGAGTAGAGTTTCCTTTTCTATACAGTAGATTCTTATTAGTTATCTCTTTTATATATGGTAGAGTGTATATCTCAGTGCAAGTCTTCCGATTTATCCCTACCCTCCCTAACCCCTTGGTAACCATAAATTTGTTTTATGCATCTGTAACTCTGTTTATGTTCTGTAGATAAGTTCATTTCTTCTTTCCCCCCATTTTTTAGAGTTCACATATAAGCACTATCATATGATATTTGTCTATCTGCCTTCACTTAGTATGATAATCTCTAGGTCCACCTGTGTTCCTGCAAATGGCATTATTTTATTCTTATTTGTGGCTGAGTAATATTCCACTGTGTGTGTGTGTGTGTATGTTCATGTGTGTGTGTGTGCACGTGTTCAGTCATGTCTGACTCTTTGCAACCCTATGGAATGTAGCCTTCCAGGCTTCTCTGTCCAAGGAATTTTCCAGGCAAGAATAATTGACTGGGTTGCCATTTCCTCCTTCAAGGGGGGATGTGTGTGCTTGCGTGCTATCTCTCTTTACCCATTCTTCTGTTGATGGACATTTTTGTTGCTTCTGTGTCTTGGCTGTTGTGAATAGTGCTTCAATGAATACTGGGGTGCATGTATCTTTTCGAAGTGTGATTTTCTCCAGATATATGCACAGGAGTGGGATTGCTGGTTCATATGGTAGTTGTGTTTTTAAATGAACTTTAATACTGTTCTTCATAGCGGCTGTACTTTTTTACATTTCCACCACCATTTCAAGAGGGTTCCCTTTTCTTCACGTCCTCTTCAGCATTTGTTGTTCGTAGAGTTTTTGATTATGGCCATTCTGATTGATGTGAGGTGATAACCCATTGTAGTTTTAGTATTCATTTCTCTAATAATTAGTGATAAGCATCTTTTCATGTGCTTTTTGTCCATCTGCATATTTTCATTGGAGTAAATGTCTATTAGAATCTGCCCATTTTTTGATTGGGTTGATTTTTGATATTGAGCTGCATGAGCTGTTTGTATATTTTGGTGATGAATATGTTGTTGGTTGCTTTGTTTGCAACTGACGATATTTTCTCCCTTTCTGAGAATTGTCTTTTAACTTTTCTTATGGTTTCCTTTTTATGCATAGTGTTTTAAGTTTAATTAGGTCAGAAATCTCTTGTATTCCTATATACTAACAATAAAATATCAGAATGAGAAATCAAGGAAATAATCTCATTTACCATCATATGAAAAATTATAAAATACCTTGGAATAAACTTTCCTAAGGAGGCAAAACACCTGTACTCAGAAAACTCTAAGATAGGAAAGAAATCAAAGATGATACAACCAGATCGAGAGATATATCATGTTCTTGGATTGGAAGAATCAATATAATCAAGGTAACTGTACTACCCAACGCAGTCTACAGATTCAGTGCAAGCTCTATCAAATTACCAATGTCATTTTTTTTCACAGAATTAGAACAAAAATTTTACAATTTGTGTGGAAACACAAAAGACCACAAGTAGCCAAAGCAATCTTGAAAAATGGAGCTGGAGGAATCGGGCTCCTTGCCTTCAGGCTTGACTACAAAGCTACAGTCATCCAAACTATGGTACTGCCACAAAAACAGAAATATAGATCAATGAAAAAGAATAGAAAGTCCAGAAATAATGACACTCACCCATGGTCATCTAATGTATAACAAAATAGTCAAGAATACACACTGGAGGAAAGACAGTCTGTTTAATAAGTGGTGCTGGGAAAACTAGACAGCTACATGTAAAAGAATGAAAGAATGAATTAAAGTACTCCCTTACACCATGCACAAAAATAAGCTCAAAAATGGATTGGAGATCTAAATGTAAGGCTAGATATTATAAAACTCTTGGAGGAAAATAAAGGCAGAACACTCTGACATAAATTGCAGCAAGATCTTTTTAAGTCCACCTCCTGGAGTAATGAAAATAAAAACAAAAGTAAACAAATGGGACCTAATTAAACTTAAATGCATTTGCACAGTAAAGGAAACCATAAATAAATAAGTAAATTTTATAGTACAGTAACAGGTAATAAGGAGAAGGCAATGGCACCCCACTCCAGTACTCTTGCCTAGAAAATCCCATGGATGGAGGAGCATGGTAGGCTACAGTCCATGGGGTCGCTAAGAGTCAGACACGACTGAGCGACTTCACTTTCACTTTTCCCTTTCATGCACTGGAAAAGGAAATGGCAACCCACTCCAGTATTCTTGCCTGGAGAATCCTAGGGACGGCGGAGCCTGGTGAGCTGCCGTCCATGGGGTCGCACAGAGTCGGACACGACTGAAGCGACTTAGCAGCAGCAGCAGCAACAGGTAATAAGGGCTATGGGATGAAGAAACTGAAGCAGGGTTATGGATTGGCATATCTTGGTGAGAGATGAAAGGTAGGCTCTAGCGTTTAAAATGGTTCATGGGAAATCCAATTGAGAATATAAGCTATGGCTCAGCTGATAAAGAATCTGCCTGCAATGCGGGAGACCTGGGTTCAATCCCCAGTTAGGAATCTCCCCTGTAGAAAGGAAATGGCTACCCATTTCAGTATTCTGGCCTGGAGAATTCCATTGACTGTATAGTCCATGGAGTCACGAAGAGTCGAACACAACTGAGCGACTTTCACTTCACTTCAAGGTGAGGGAGTTGGCATGTGGATATCTAGAAACAAGTATTCCAGGCAGAGATTCTAAATCAAGATCACACCTAACTTGTTCAAAGAAACAGCAAGGAGAGCGATTAGGATGAACTGAACAAGGGGAAACGTTATATGAAACGAGGTTAGGGATTTAACAGGGAGAAGATAATGCAGATCCTTTTAGGCTTTTACTCTGTACAAAATAAGAAGCCACTGGAGGGTTTTGAGCAGAGGAAGGACATGTCTAGGTTACATTTTATATCATTATTCTGGTTCCTTGAGAGAATAGATGTGGAAGAGGCAAGGTTGTAACCAATTACAAGACTACTGCAGTAATTCAGATGATGACCTGTACCAGGGTGGTAGCAGTGGGGGTGTTAAGAAGTGATTGGACTCAGGAAATATTGTAAAGTTGGAATCAACATGATTTTCTAATAAAGGATTTGAGCACACCAAGATTTTTAGATATTGAGCAACTGGAAGAATAGAGTTGCCATCCATTGAGATGGGAAAATCTCTTTAGATTGAACAGATGTGTAGGATGAAGTTAGGAGATAAGACTTGGATATCCTAAGTTTGAGATATCTATTAGTCATCCAGTTGGAGATGCTGAAGCAGGTTATGACCTGAGAAGAGACACTTCACTGTGAGCAACATAAAAGTGAAGTGAAAGTCATTCAGTCGTGTTCGACTCTTTGTGATGACCCCATGGACTATACAGTCCTTGGAATTCTCCAGGCCAGAAAACTGGAATGGGTAACCTTCCCTTCTCCAGGGGATCTTCCCAACCCAGGGGTCAAACCCAGGTTCCCACATTGCAGGCAGATTCTTTACCAGCTGAGCCACAAGGGAAGCCCGAGCAGCATAAAGGAGGTATCCAAATTCATGTTTCTGCATGAGGACACCAAGGGAATTAAGGTAAATAGAGAAGATGACCAAGATTGTACCTTGAAGCATTCCAGAATTAAGAGATGGGAGAAAGGGACAAGACTAGAAAGGACACTGAAATCGGTTGACCAGTGAGTAGGAGTAAAACCAAGAAATGAAGAAAATATATATTTAAAGGGAGAGACAGTGATCTGCTGAGTCAAATGGTTCCATTGCTGCTAATGGAAAACAGAGTTTTTAAAAGCTCAGTGCGTGAGAAAATGGATTCACCTTTCAGTTTGGTTCATATAATTAGAGGGAAGAACTTTGAAATGCTTTTACATATGTTGTGTAACTCCATGTCATCCTTTGAAGGCCTCAAGTATACACAGAGAAATCAAGCTGAGAGCTCAGGAGCTAAAAAGCACAGGTGTCATTTATCTTTGTGAGGGCTAGTTTCAATTCTGACCTCAGTCATCTAGGCGGTGTTGATACCTGAGGTTCTGTTTATGTAAGTTATCACATGGTAGATGAGTATGGCTTGCTGCTCTAAGTTCTTGTGTCTCAGTGACAGAAAACTGTGAAACAGATTCTTGCATGTTTATCTAGGTTTTCACTGCTGTTGAGATTTGTCAGCAGAAATTCAGTCAACTATCTGTCAACTGCCAACTCTTGCTGAGAGTAGAAACTGAGATTGGTAATTAATATCCTCTGACATGTGGAAAGAAATCACCATTTTGTTAGGAAGCGTGAGATATCAGAGATATGAATAGTGTCTGAGGAGTAGTCCCTGAGGAGGAGGCAGGAGAGTGCCATTGTTGAGCTTGCAATTTCATCTTGTTTCTGCCAGGTGCTAAAGAAAAGCAAAACATGGTGAGTTATAGAACTACTGAAACCTAAGGTTAACATGGTTTGTACTTGATAGACAGGGTTTTTCTCTTGGACAAGAGTAACAGAAAGAAGGTGAGGGTGGGACGTTCTGGGAGAATAGCATTGAAACATGTATATTATCATATGTGAAACAGAACACCATTCCATGTTCGATGCATGAGACAAATGCTCAGGGCTGGGGCAATGGGATGACCCAGAGGGATGGGATGGGGAGGGAGGTGGGAGGAGGGTTCAGGATGGGGAACACATGTAAACCCATGGATGATTCATGTCAATGTATGGCAAAAACTACTACAATATTGTAAAGTAATTCAGTTCAGTTCAGTCGCTCAGTCATGTCCGACTCTTTGCTACCCCATGAATTGCAGCACACCAGGCCTCTCTGTCCATCACCAACTCCCGGAGTCTACCCAAACCCATGTCCATCGAGTTGGTGATGCCATCCAACCATCTCATCCTCTGTCGTCCCCTTCTCCTTCCTCCCCCAATCCTACCCAGCATTAGGGTCTTTTCCAATGAGTCAGCCCTTCGCATGAGGTGGCCAAAGTATTGGAGTTTCAGCTTCAACATCAGTCCTTCCAATGAACACCCAGGATTGATCTCCTTTAGGATGGATTGATTGGATCTCCTTGCAGTCCAAGGAACTCTCAAGAGTCTTCTCCAACACCACAGTTCAAAAGCATCAATTCTGCGGCGCTCAGCTTTCTTCACCATCCAACTCTCACATCCATACGTGACCACTGGAAAAACCATAGCCTTGACTAGACGGACTTTTGTTGGCAAAGTAATGTCTCTTCTTTTAAATATGCTATCTAGGTGGGCCATAACCTTCCTTCCAAGGAGTAAGCGTCTTTTAATTTCATGGCTGCAATCACCATCTTCAGTGATTCTGGAGCCCCAAAAAATGAAGTCTGACACTGTTTCCACTGTTTCCCCATCTATTTGCCATGAAGTGATGGGACCAGATGCCATGATCTTAGTTTTCTGAACGTTGAGCTTTAAGCCAACTTTTTCACTCTCCTCTTTCACCTTCATCAAGAGGCTCTTCAGTTCTTCTTCTTTAGTAAAGTAATTAGTCCCCAACTAAAATAAATAAATTTATTAAAAAAAAAAAAAGAGTAACAGAAAGTAACGTAGCAGATAGAAAATAGGTATAATGTGGAATCCCGTCAGATTACAGAAAGCCAAGAAGGGCCTTTTTGGATTTAGTATATAAAATCTAGACTATTCTTTACGCTTATTTACAGTTGTAGAAAAGGTATTGGAACTTTTGAATTCAAATTTCACATTTCAATAATAAACAAAAAAATTACACATTTCAAACACTGTAAGCATTAATAAAAGGTATACTTGTTCCTTTGCTATAACTTTCAACATTCATACATTTTTGTAGACACTATTCGGCCACTACCCACCATTTTTTCCCATTTTTCCTCAACATGCCTACTTTGATAAATGTTAAAGAACTATGTGGCAACCATGTATCTAAAATCACCTTAGCTCTGCCTCACCTACCGAAAAAGCAAAAGCTCCAAAAAAATCAAGTCCCTTTTTCCCACTTGTGCTATTTTTAGCTGAAAGTACAACTGAAACATAGCTTACATTCATTTTTACCTCAAATTAAAAGCATGAGGAACATCTCAATTTTTAACCATTATAGATATAGCCTTAGTCATCTAATTTCCCATCCTTTTTCATACTCATTAAAAACCTAATATTAAGTGATTTGTTCTACCTAGCTAAAAACAAAAGCAAAATGATAACTTTATATAATGATGATATAAATATCATGGAAGTTGTCTTTATCTTAAAAGACAGTTAACAAAGAAGCTGTCCTACATCACTAGTGTTTCTGAAGGATTTTTTTAAAAACAAATATAATTAAAATTACCTTTAGAATTTATTGAATAATATAAGGAAAAGTTGGACACAAATTTATACAAACTATTTAAAACACATTGCTTCATTCAGTAGCTTAAATTCATACATTACCTTATACCTAGTAGTAGTTTGAACATAGTGTGTCTCACACCAGATGTGTCTGTGTGCTTTACAGAATAGTAGCTGACTTTATCGATTCCATATTTTGACATACTGAGGAAAAATAGGAAAATATGGTGGGTAGTGGCTGAATCCTGAAACATAGTTTTAATTGAATTTCTGCTGTCCAACTGATTGGAAATTTATTCAAGATTTGTAGGTATCAGCTATGCATAATGACAGATTGCAGATGATGATCCATCCATTAAGATCTTGAATTTCCTAAATTCTTCATGTTTATTAAATCAGCATGCTTTATATCTTAAGAATGCATACAAATTTTGCCTCCTCTGAGACTAGATTTAGCATTTGTAAATAAGTTGCAAATAAAATGGTTGTGATTAGATCATCATTTCACAAGTCATGAAAATAATGTAGGGGATAGCCAAAATTTCTAGTTTTTTGGAACCAATCTGTACTATGTTCTTAGCCTCCCACCGAAAGATTAAAAAAAAGATGAAATCTTTCCTGTTGTTTTTTTTTTCATATTCTTTTCTCTCCTACTTTTCCCCTTTATTTATTATTAGGTTATTTCTAAGCACTATGGCAAAATTGAAATTGTGGGTTGTGTTTACTGTAGTCCACAGAGCTCCTACTGGGATGCTTATAAGTTTCTGGTGATTACACTGCAGTCTTTCAAGCTGTGTAACCTTGAACCTACCCCAGTGGTCCCTGTAATAGATGGTCTAATTCTATGTAAGCTGTAGGCCAGTCTTACTTTTACCTTGAATATAATTATAAGGAAAATAGAAGTGAGGGGGGAGGATTCTTTTTTAGTTACTGTAGAAGAGGTTATTGTCCAATAATACTAGAATATTTTGTAATAATGCTGTTTCCTGTTAATCTCTTTATTTTTCCTGCAGGTCTATATTTGGCCTTTATTTATTGTTTGCAGCAGTATTTTATAGGACTAATTTTATTTAAGTATGAAAGGTAGTATTTATGTATTTAAAGAATCAGTGTACTTATCACAAAATGTTTAACAAAGACATTTTTCTCATTATTGTACCTTATTTTTCTGAGTGCTTTTAAATTGAAGACAGTATTCTAGGTTATATTAACAATAATGAGTCCTGGCAACACTGCTTATACCTATATCCTCTTTGGAAAAACCACATTTACACATCTGGGCCTCAGGCTTATTATCTATCAGTGGTAAACTAAGAATAGATAATCTATAAAGTCCTTACAAAGTTTCTGTAACTGTGTTTTGTTCATAGACTTGCCCATAGAAAAAAATTGCTCCTGTGAAATCATGAAAATACATATTTCTTAAGAGAATTATGAGAATTATAAGAGATTCTTACGAGAATTATGTATTCCTCTAGAAATAAAAATCTATGCTTTCAAATGGCCATTGAACACAATAAAAAATACACATTATTTTATCTTAATAGAGCAACTTATAGCAGTATGTTTATAAAATGTCATATTTCATTTCCATAATGCTGAATGTTTTATCATAGAGAAAAAAATATAGTCCATACATGAATATGAAGAATGTTAAGGTGAAAATAATATTTGGAGACAGTTATAGAAATCCTGTCTAAATATATTACTAGACTTTAATACTTAAAATAATGTGCAAGAAATATGATACAGTAGCACTTAGCAACCTTAACACACATTCTTCAATTCATTAATTCTTCAATTCATTAATTCAGTAAATGTTTAAAGAATATTTACTATGTACCAAGAACTCTACCCAGGATATCACAGTGAAGAAAACTAAAAGTGCAGGTTTTTAGGAGGCTTACATTGTAGGGTCTGTGATGGGGCTGTAGGGGGTAAGGAGGTAGAATGGTAGACAAAATATAAACAAGCAAATTTGTAGTTTATCAGAGAATGTGCAAGGGATAGGGAGGACAGGAGGGAGAACAGTATGCCTTACTGATGAAATATTTCAACAGAGACCTAAAGAAAATGAGTGAAATCTCTGTTGGGCAAGGGAACAAAATATTAAGACCGAAATTTGCTTGGCAGTCAGAGTAGAATAAGGGGCAGTAAGCAATACGTGTGTGTATAGAGGGATATCGCCCATGAAGGACCTTAAGGGCCACTGTAAGAAGTTTGGTTGAAGAAAGATGAAGTCGTGGGGGGTTGTGAGCAGAGAAGTGAAACAATCAAATTTATGTTTAAGAGAATGACTATGGCTGTCGTGGACTTCCCTGGTGGCTCAGCTGGTAAAGAATCTGCCTGCAATGCAGTTCAATCCCTGGGTTCTATCCCTGGGATCCCTGGGTTGGGAAGATCCCCTCGAGGAGGGAATAACTATCCAGTCCAGTATCCTGGCCTGGAGAATTCCATGGACTGTATAGTCCATGGGGTCAGAGTCAGGCACTGTTGAGCGACTTTGACTTCACTATGACTTGTTGTATTGAAAAAAGACTATTGGGGCAAGGATTGGGAAATTCGGGAACAAAATTATATGCATACTGCAATTTTGAAGGTTAGAGTTAGTGATACAGTGGATATGGTGGCAATTTATTGGTTATGTTTCAAGTACAAAATCAAGGAAATTTGCTGAATCAAAGTTGAGAGAGAAATAGAGGAGTCAAAAGTGACTCTAGGTTTTTGATCTGACTATCTGAAAGCCTGGAAAGTGAAGTGAAAGTGTTAGTTGCTCAGTCATGTCTGACTCTTTACAACTCCATGGACAGTAGCCTGCTAGGCTTCTCTGTCCACTGGAATCCTGGAGTTGACATTAACTTCAATGGACAAGACCTCAGATGAGGAAAATTAAAATAATTTGAAATATATATTAGTCTAGTTCCATAGACAAAGAGTATATTAGATTAATGCACTGTGAATCCACTCCTGGTTTTAATTTTCTGTATTGAGTACAATAAATATTTTTGAAAAGAAAATTTAATTAGTCATTGGTTTTTGGTGGTTTGTGATATTTTATATTATTTTTTGTTTGTTTGTTAGATAGTCCAGTAGCATGTGCTGAAACCATCTGAGTATTCTTTGAAATATCTTCTTTGGCATTCAAGCTCAGGCAGTTTTCATATTTCCTGTATTTTTGCTAGGGCCATAATGAACTTTCAGATACTTCAAATGCTTCTGAAATATGTCAAATTCAGTTTCAGTGACATAGCTGTATTTTTGAAAACTTGTCATTGACTCTTTGCTAGATAACATATGCTTTTTGATTGACAAATCCATAATAAGGGAAACAAATTGTATAAGAGTCCTTGAGTGTTTAAGCTTTTTAAGTTTAAGTAGGAATGCTGTGCAGGGACATTTTATCATATTTTAGTCAGAGCAAGAGGAAAACAAGAGAAGTTAAAATGGAAAATGTGATTGTTAAGTCAGATCTCTGTTGACTTGTGAGGTCACTATCATATCAATTTAAGTCAGTGTTTAGCTAGCTCTTAGGAGCCCCAACTTCTTTAGAAGTTTGCTCTAAGCAGTCAGTTCACTCACCGGAAGAAAATGCCCCAACATTAAAATTTTTCTTATAATTTATAATTAAATAAATTTAAAGTTTGGTAGAACCAACACAATACTGTAAAGCAATTGTCCTTCAATTAAAAATAAATAAATAAATTGAAAACTTAGCACAAATTTCATGGATTTTTCTTCCTTTTAGTATCTTCTCATGTATTTTGTACACAAAGGGTCTTAAAGATGGGAAAAAAATTTAGGTATTCCCAGAGACTTCCAGATAAAGGGATGTCTATACTTTAAAGAGTAAACCTGAAATGCTCTTGGTAGTAAAATTCTTAGAATTTTAACATTTTAAAGCCAAAAGATAAGAAATGTTGGCTAAGAAAATCATACATGATTTTACTAGCCTTTTGAAACTGTGCTCCTTGTCCTTATAAAGTGCTTGTTTGTGTGTTTGTGAGTTTGTGTGTGGGGCGGTGGGGGGGCAGTGTTTGCCTGTAGTCAACCTGATCAAACTGATTAATATTTTCTATTAGAGCTTTTTAAGAAATGATGAGAGTCAAAGATGTGACATCCTCTATTCTAGAGGTCACTTCTTCCTTTTCCCCTACAAACCCCTGCCCTGAATTTTTCTTAGCTGCTGAGTACATTTACAGTAAATAAAAATACATATATAGAGAAACTTTATGGGTGTTTTAAATGGTGTCAAATGGTGTCACAGATTTTTCTACTTTTTCATATCTTCTACTTATGTATTTTGAACACAAAGTGTTTTAAGATGAAAAAATAATGTGAAGGTAGCTTAATTATGATTGTGTTCCTTGAGACGTAATTTATGGCAAATGATATGTAGCATTTCAATTAAAAGTTTAATTGGTATATATTGAGTTCATTCTCCCAGTGATTAAAACTTTAGATGTTCTGGCACAGCAATGAAATTCTGATATTAATGCATTATTTTTTAATATAAAATAAATTGGTCTTAGTGACTTAACTAAAATCCTAAATGCCTAAGAATTAAATATTAAGGCTAATATTCTACCCTTCACCTACAATTTTCTGTAGCCTACGTGACAAGTCACAGTGTCTGAAGAGAAAAAGAACTGTACAGTTTATGAGACAGAGTGGTTAAAGACTGAGTTTCCCATATCAGTTTTGGGACCAAGCTGATTGTTACACTTAGCCTGCCTTAGAAGTGACTGCAACCCAACAGAGTATCTTTTCAAATGTTTCAGCTGTTGCCTTTTAACTTCATTTTGCTCCCCTCAATGCCTAGCTGGTTTCTTCTGATTTCATGTACTTTAAATTGAATTTTCATATTCTCCTTCTCTTTTTTGTTTAAATGTGATGCTTTAATAAGACCTAATGAGATGTCAATATCTAATTTTTTTTCTGGTACAAAATTTGGAACTGATTTTTGTACAGTGAATTTTCCTTGCTCAGAAATAATTCAATGTACGTACTTGATGTTGACAGAAATTCAGCATGTTTTCGTGAAGGTCCGGTAGAAACAGTTTATAAAATTTCATAATGAATTTACTTTATAAGGCATTTACATTGTCTCTCTCGCCACATTATGACAAGAAAAAAATAAAAGTAACCCCACCCCCAAGCTAATTCTGTGACATCATGGCAATTTTTTTTTTAAAGCAAACACAATTTGTTTTTCACATTGTTCTGATGTTTAATAACAGTTTGCTGTTATTTATTCTTTTTATGTGCTTTTTAATCAGATACAAATTTTAGTAGGGAAGTAAGCAAACATTCCTAAAAATGAATTATAAACAACTGTTTTAGAATACTAAAAGGATTTTAAAACTTTCAATTCAACAAAGTTAATATTTTTCCCTAATTGAAATAATGGAAAAACATAAGTGTAGACACTTTCATGGCTTAGGGGAAATGGTCTTCAGGCCCCCAGAGTCATGTTCCTTAGCAGCCATTGTTGAGATCTGGTTCCACTACAGTCCTGCATGGTAGGCACCATTTTATCTTCTTCAGAAGGTTCATCTAGACATTGATTACTGTTAACATGTCTCAAGGTGAGTCTCTGTAAAAGATAACCAATAGTCAGTGCAACATGTTTTATCTTAAGCTGCAGTAGCTCATCAGATTAAATCTACTCTTTGAAATATCCTTTATGATTTTTTTGGTATAAACATTGTGATAATGTTTGTAAAAGGAACTGTGCACAGGTGGCTCTGAGTTAGTTATTATACAACTTTCATTGTTATGATTTCATCATTGTCTAATACCCCTTTACTTGCAGATGGTTAAAGAAATTGGCTGATATTTATCATGCACTGCCAAGAATTCAGACTCCTTTGCAAAGAATCTGTTTGTGAGTTCAGAGTTCAGTTGAAGAGTGCAAATATTAACAATCTTTTACAGAATCTTAGTTTTCTTAGGCATGTGTTATTTAGTAACCGTTTGGTAAACATGCAAAGAGATGTCACTGCTGGGACTCAAAGAAAACTTCAAGAGATGTTCCTATTTCAAAATACTGTATAAGCCATAGTATCTGTGATTGTGAGATATTCATTGTAGGAGAGTAATTATCATGGCAACAAAGATCTGTCTTACTTGATAGTGTGATCATCATATTTAGTTTGCCTTTTTAGGGATCTTAAATACCAACATCAAATAAAAATGTGATGGACATATTTTAAAATATTATATCTATATATTTTCATAATAATATTTGTTAATAAGCATCTTCTCAGTACCCAAATGCTAAAATGTAATTCCAATAATTTCATCATGTTAACTAGTCATTACATATCTTTTGAGTTCATATTTACATTTTGACATCATATTTTTGAACTTTTCAGATAAAGATTTTAAGTACACATGGCTTTACATACATAATTTATGCACTAATTGTATACAATATCATATACTGTTCTGCTCAGTTGGTCTAGAACCATACTATATGAAAAACTCCTCAGCCAGAAGAGGTATGTTTGAATATGGAAGGTGATTTGGAAATATATCTTGAAAAAACATGCTGTATATTTTTGTTTCAAATTACCAAAATTAAAGGGAGACAAATACTTTTTTGAGGGGGGAGGAGTGGACTCTTGATGGGCTTCCCAGTGGTGCTAGTGGCAAAGTGGTAAAGTGCCAATGCAGGAGACATAAGAGACGTGGGTTCAATCCCTGGGTCAGGAAGATCCCCTAGAAGAGGGCATGGCAGCCCACTTCAGTACTCTTGCCTGGAGAATCCCATGGACAGAGGAGCCTGGTAGGCTACAGTCCATAGGATCACATAGTCAGACACGACTGAAGCAACTTAGTATGGGCTCTTGATATTATATTGAAAATTGGAAGATAAAAAAGGCAGGGGGCATGCACACACACACCACACATACACACACACACACACACACACACAGAAGTGGGAGAGAAACACTGCCTAGACAATTACAGTTTGTTTTGGATTAGGACTACAAACGCCCTGGACTCCACTGTCCTGAGAAAAGATAGAATGGAAAATAAGCTTGTGGTAAAGGATGCTTAATAGACAACAAACAGGAAATTAAAAGAGCAAGGCTATGAGATGTGAAGAAGATTTGAAGACTTTGGCCTTTGTTGTTGCTCTTTCAATACATGAAAGCCATTTATACTGAAAAACAGACAAAAGAAGAAATGGCCAAAGATAGGCAAGAAGATAGCTGATTTATACTTATAATGCCAGAAATTATGTTGTTGGTTTATGAACCAACAGCCAGATTGAAAAAAGATACAAAACAAAAGCATTGTTTTTAGAAAACTCAAGTTAAAAATCAACAAAATATTTTTCATTTTTGTTACATACCTGAGGTCCTTTGTGTATATGTGTCCTTTTCCAAAAAAGCCACTTACCCTTGTATGCTTCTATTAGATCCTTTTCAAAAACATGTATATGACTTTAAGGATTAGATTGAATATGTATTGTCAACTACACATATAATGATAATTTTTAAAACAGTATTCTTTAAAAAAATTTTTTTGAAGGAATTCATTAGTAGTCAAAAGCCACTGCTATTAAGATAACAACCAACCAAGGAAAGTATTCTCCTTTTCAGTGTAGTGGAGTAGAAAGATCAGTCATTTTAGGGTTAGATAGCCATAAATGTGAATTCCTGCTCCCCAAGTTACTAGCTATGAAGATTTGGGCAACCTACTAAATCATTCTGACTTAGGTTCCTTCAGATGCTTAGTTATAGTTTCTCTCTCTCTCTCTTTCTATATATATATATATATATATATATATATATATATATATATATAGTTATACTTACTATATATATAAATGCTGTTTTCCCTACTGCTTAAAAAATCTGACCTTTAGTCAACTGTGATCTCCTGCCAACCCGATAAGGGTAAAATTGTTAACTATATGTTTAAAGGCATAGTTATGGTAAACATGACCTTTGATTGATTTACTGCATCTTCCTTTGATAAACTGCATTATAATACCTGACAGGAAGCCAAGTAATAGGCTTTCTAAGTGCAAAGTGTACTTTTGCGTGTTCCCTCAGGTTTCGGGCAGCTGTTAGAGATATTGTCTCCTTTGAGACGTAGGCTATTACACCAGGGTAGTTTTCCACAACTGCTTGATGTGACTCGCATGCTCTTGCTCAGGGCTATCACCTGTGAAGAAGCTTGCTCTCATAAGAGTATATAAACTGCTGTGGAACTTTTGCAGAGTCTGAGAGAAGCAAGTTGTGGTTTCTGCCCTTGCATTCTGTAAGTTGACTTGTGAGACTAAATGGTTAAATCTGAGAAGACCACTTGATGGGCATTGCACTTTCCAATGTTTCTTTGAAAACAAATGAAGATAATAAATGCAAATTGCCTTGTATACAAGTTCTCTTTGTGCAAAAAGTCCAGACTTTTCCAGCTTTCCAATGCATGTTTGGAATGCCCTTGTCTCAAGTGTAAGCCTAATCTAAACAACACCCCTCCTTTCTCCTCCTCTCCTCTCCATGCTTCCATTTCCAATCTTGTCACAAGTATTCCAAGCTCAATTGTGTCTTCTACTATCAACCTTTTATTATTAATCTGAACCAAACCAACTCCCTGACTTCCTGTGTGTTCTCATAGGGAAGAATTGGACATTATGATATTTTATTTACAGTACAATAATCCCCTTAAAATCAAGAACCAGGACAGGTACATATTTGTATTCTTTACAAGAATGCCATACCAGTTTTTTGACTTGACTTGAACTGAATAATGGTTTATATTATTGCTTGCTGTGAAGATATTCACAATCACACAAGTCAGAAATGGAAGTACAATTCTTAAAAGCTTTTTTTATTATATCACTTAAGTAACCACAGAAAATGCTTAGAAATAATTTATTTCATAAAGTTTTTGAAAATTAGTCTTCAATAATGCATTTACGTTTCCAGTTAAAATAGTAAACTTTAGAAAGGATGTGTTATATTTTCACACAAAGTATCTGAATAAAATTAACAAAATTTAATAATTTCAGCCTTCTAAAAACAATTTTTGGCTATGTTAGTTTTTTTATTGTTTTTTTTCAGCTGTAATACAAAATCTCTTGTCATATAGACATGGGTATAGTTAGCCTGAAAAGAGCTTATATGCCATAATATATTCCATCACTTATGCTATGCTATGCTATGCTAAGTCGCTTCAGTCGTGTCCTACTCCGTGGGACCCCATAGACGGCAGCTCACCAGGCTCCGCCGTCCCTAGGATTCTCCAGGCAAGAACACTGGAGTGGGTTGCCATTTCCTTCTCCATCCATCACTTATACTTATGTATATTTGAAATATGGAGAAAACTGGAAAATACCTATTGATAATAAACAAATACCACTTAATATATGCAGCCTCCAAAGTAATGAGCACCTAAAGATGGAAAATAGCTCCATGGAGAATTAGCACATAAAAATTTTTAAAACACGTTTTAAAGAAGTAAGTTTAGATTTCAATACAGAGCATTACAAAAACACTAAAATTTTATAAAGTCTGCAATACAAACCTCCAAAATTATTTGAGAAAGTAATCAGTAGAATTCTTAAAAATATTTCTAAAAATTTCCATTCTTGTATAGTTTCTTAGAAGCCATTTCTGCAAAGGGCTATCATTACATATATCCACAGTGGGCTGTTGGGAGCCATCAGCTACTTTGCTTACTGAGAGACAGGACTGGGTGATTATGTGAAGAAGAGTGTGGGTCTGTTTGACAAAGAAAATAATGAATAATGACAAAATCAAGACCAAAGGCAGTAATAAATCAGTCATTCTAAGCAATATACAATTTCTACTGGGTAAGCATGGAAAGCACACATCACACTAACTGCATTCATGGAACTTTGAGCCACATCCCTTCAGTAGGAGTAACTGAAGATAAGATTGAGAATATGGAGAAGAGCCTGAGATCAAATGGTGAAACATTTGAGACAAAAGTTTATTTTGGATAGAAAATGTTATATGCTTAGTGTTCATCCCAGCAACAAAATGCTTTTAGCATTAAATGAGTTATTTTTCTCTAGGTACTTCAGACAAAACCTTAACCAGAGGGAATTCGAAATCTGAAATAATCCTTTTGAGATAAGTTATTTTTCATTTAAAAAAACACATAAAACATTTAGTGCTTTCATTTGTTTGAAAATACAAGTATTATTTTTTTCTTAGTATTCTGTATAGAAGAGATACCAATTGTTAATTTTTTTTTCTAGTAATTTTAATCACTTTTATGTAATTGAGCTCATCTAGTTAAATAGGCCTCACTTTATATTCTGGGCATCATTTTTAAAACTAAATATTCTAAAAACCTAAAAAATAATTTCTACCAAGGAGACTTGCCAAAAATCATTTAACTCTCCATTGGGGATATGCAATTTGGAGCTACTAGGAGGAATGCTGGGATAAACATCTCTGAACATCTCTCTCCACGTGTATCTCATTTCTTAGAGATAATTCTTAGAAGTGAAATCGCAAGATCAAAAGGTATGAACATTTTAATATGTACTAGCAAAATAAAAAATCGATTAAACATCTATAATAATTATTTTGTAATAATAGCAGCAGCTTTATTGTGCTTTAGTATATGTCAGAATACTGTATTTGTGTCAATTTCACTGCATATACATCAGTACTGTGTGTTGCCACTATAAACATTTCTTGACATATGGACAGGATAAAGAATGATATGGATAAAAGAACACATGTGAAATGACTTTTTATAGTTATTTAATAGTTTTTCATATTTATTTAAAATAACTTATTTTTCATTGGTTAATTTCTATTTTTCCTATGCTCTTTATACAGGACCATGGATATTTTTATATTGGGTGTACATTTTTTCTTTTAAATACTCCTTTTAAGCATACCAGCCCTTGTCATATTTATTACAAATGCCTTTGACAACTTTAGGAAACTGTCATAGTAACTCAGTTTTGAAGGCAATATGACATACAGGCTGACAAACAGCATACTGCCAAATATCATTTTGCATGGCATTGTTTAAAATATTGACTAGAAACAGAAATATGAACCCTAAGCTAGTATTGTTTTTTGTTTATAATATAGTATTACTTAATTTTTCTTTACTGAAGTATGAAACATTATTTCCTAGGATTTACAAAATTTCAATCATATTATTTTAAGATACATAAGAAAAGTATAATTCCTGTCTTTAAACAATTTTCCTATCTAAGACAAGGTGTGTCATGGAGTATTTCCCTCTTTACCCCTTTAATGATACAATTAGAGCTGAAAGCCAACTGGAATCAGGCTAGGGAAACAATTTTGGTGACAAAATATGAATCATAAAATTAGGTAATACCTTTGTACCTTTGGATTAAAAAGCACTAAGTAAAAAATTTTGATATTTTAATGCACAAATAGAAGTGACTGTATGGTTGATTGAAAAACCAAACATACAGGTCTCAGTTTGAAAGATGCCATATTAAAAGTTTGAAATGAAATTAATTATTGCTATATGTAATGATAAATTAAGATTAAACTTGGACTATTATAGATATTTAATAGCAAAAGCAATAGGATTTCCCCTATTGATCAAGTACAGAATAATGATTATTTAAATATTAATATAGTAAAGTTCTTATTCAAAATATTAAGTATGATCTCCCAATAAGGTGATCTGTGCACTTGTTAGAAAATGAGTATTAAATAAGTCTGTAAGTATTTAACAAGCAAGAATTAAAAACAATACTAAACTACTGAAATTCCTATTCACTAATTGTTTCTAATAATACATAAATCACAGCTATGGGTCAGTAGAACTATGGAAATATAATACTTGTCTGATATACACAGCCTTCAAAAAGTAAATCAAACCACTATTTTTATTAGGAATGCTACTCAGGGAATTGGCTGGGTTGGCAACTATAGATGACTTACCTTGAAATTATATTCCCATTTACCTGCTTTCTGATAAAGGTAAATAAAAGAGGAGTTGTTAAAAATCTAAATATAAGCTTCTGTGATTTCAGTAAATATAATCCCATATATTTAACCTACTAAAGAAAATTCCTGATATTGTGACTCTGAGAAACATTTGATACAGATGGATATCAAATTCATAACAAGTATTTTCTCAGTCAATTTGCTCAGTCAAATGAGACACAAGACTTATTTTTAGCATCATATTTTGTTTCCTTTTTTTCTTTGTTGCACAGTGTTTGTGGAACATAAGTGTTCTGTTCTAAAATTAGATTCTCACACTGTATGTAGCAGCCTGGATGTTCAAAAAGAAATGTTAATATGTACACTTATTGCAGTAAAATGTAAATTTCAAATGGATTGGAACACAATTGCAACGAAATAGGATAATATGAGAAAACCTGAATAAGAGAATGGATGGATGACAGACCTTTATAACAGTAATCTTTAAAATATTTCAGGGAGATGAAATTTAGTCTTTTTTCTTTTAACTTTGTGGCAGTGGGCTTTTATTACACCAAAGTGTTCAAGTAATTTATTCAGGAGTTCTAGACCAGGTGGGGATCTTTGAGTTGTGCTGATGATGCTTCAGTTGCCCCCAAAATGAACACATCTGGCCAGGTATAACGTGGTACTGAATTAATTTCATGGTTGTGCTGTTTAAGAAATATTTAGTTAAGAAAGTGGGAAACTCTGTATTTCAAATCAAAGTTGGCCAAAGATATGTATTTATTACCAACTGTGCTTTAGTTTCATTCAAATAAAAGGTGAAACAATTAGATATTAATTATATTATGAATATATATGGCTAAAATTTGTAAACAGACCATATTGACAAAGTAGTCTTACGACTTAACCGTTTATCTAAACAGACGATATTTACTGCAGTACATCATTCCTATTATTTAGGAAAGAAGGAATACTGTGTGAATACAATTTGGTACCAAAATAATTGATAATATATAACCGTTTCTTTCATTTGTAATACTGTACATTTAGCTAATCTGATCCAGACATGCTGGGACCTGGGACCCTTGGCTGCAGTGTTTGCACCTGGACAAACATTCCCTTGAGCTACAGATGAAGGAACTAAAAATAGAACTGCATACATGCGCAGTTGAGGTAAATTATGAACAAAAAGATACAAAAAGACCAAAAAACTGGGAGCAAAAGCAGGGTACTACGCATGCCCCCTACATAATACCACCAAAGGGGTGGGCAAAACACCTAAACCACCCCTCTAGCCTGACTCTTGGACACACCCCTATCTTCATCTCATATAAGGATCCCCCACCAGAGAGCGAGAAAGGAAAACAGTTCCTTGTTTTCACTCTCTTCTGTGACCTCCTGGGGGATAGGGGTGAGCTTTTTCCTCACATGGGATAAGGGTAAGGGTGTGCTTTTGTTCCTGGCTGTTCAGAGATGGCTGTTGGGTTTGTGGTCCATAATTTGCCCCAGCTATGAATGCATGCAGTTGTTCCTAGTCCCTTACAGTTTCTTTGTAATTTGTAGCCAGAGGAGACATTTGTCTAGGTACAGGCATTATTACACCACTGAGTAAAGGGTCTCAGGTCCTGGCCTGTGTCAAGAACATCATTCAGGAAGCAGTGTAGTGTAGTGGAAAGATTGCTGAATTTGGTGCCAGAAACTTGGGCTGTACACATTTAGGTAAGGAATTTAAACCACACTAAGCTTGGTTTTATTGACGTGAAAAATACAAATAATATTATCTTATAGGACTATTGTAAGAATTGTGTGAAACAATAGTTAGACACCCAGAAAAACTTTTCTTCTCTTTCCCCCCAGTCACTTAAGAAGTAAACAAACCAAAGCAGCTGGATATACTCAATGTTTTGAGGCTTTATGATACCATTTCAGTTTTTCTCTGTATATCTGAACAGTTTTCCTATTTATGACTTGCTTTTTTAAGATTGAAAAGACTATGAAAGATAAGGTGATGGAATAGTTCTGTTCACACTGTGAACTGTTGTGCTGATAACTAGCTTTCTTTGATTACTTTGCTGTGCTTAGTTGCTCTGTCATGTCTGACTCTTTGTGACCACGTGGACCGTAGCCCTCTGGGCTCCTCTGTCCATGGAGATTGTCCAGGCAAGAATACTGGAGCAGGTTCCCATGCACACCTCCAGGGGATCTTTTCAACCCAGGGATTGAACCTAGGTCTCCTGCGTTGCAGGCATATTCTTTACCATCTGAGCCACCAGGGAAACCCTTTGATTACTTTATTAGGACCTAAATCTGCTGGTGGTTTAATTTTTCTCCTTTAGCTTTCTTCTGATAAAGGCTAGAAGGAGACAACTTTAAGGTATATATCATCTCTATAATCATGAAATACACCAAACTTTATTCTGCTTTGAAAGTGCACCACCTCAGAGGTTTGTCGAAGAATAAATATGCCCGTCATAGCTAGTGATAAAGAATTAGAGAAATAGCAGGGGCACTTAACCACTTTCCACTGGTTGAAAGCCGTGTCATTTTTAAAATGTATTTATTTATGGTTTTTCCTAGTTTTGCAATACTTTTCAATAGTGCATATAAAAAGACTAAGAAAGATAAGCAGATGTTTGGCCACTGTCTAGACTTGTCCTTCTCAAACTCTTTAACATCTCCGTAAATGACTTGGGGATTTTGTTAAAATATAGGCTCTGATTTAGTGTGTCTAGAGTGATCTCTCAGATACATAATTTCTAACAAGTTCCCAGGTGATGTTACCAGTCCTGGAATTACACTTTGGCTAGCAATGGTTGAGACTAGTTTTTAGACTAAAGTGATCATAAACCTAAAACTTAAAAGGTAATCATAAAAAATAAATATTGTATTTCAGTTCCATTTACAAAACTCATCTGTATTTGCTGACTCCTACACAAATAAAATCAGTGGTTTCTTTCAAAGCTGAAATTCCAAAAAGGCAGTGCATTATTTCTATCAGTCAGTTCATCAGTTCAGTCATTCAGTAGTATCCGACTCTTTGCGACTCCATGAACTGCAGCACGCCAGGCCTCCCTGTCCATCACCAACTCCCTGAGTCCACCCAAACCCATGTCCATTGAGTCGATGATGCCATCCAACCATCACATCCTCTGTCGTCCCCTTCTTCTCCTGCCCTCAATCTTTCCCAGCATCAGGGTCTTTTCCAGTGAGTCAGCTCTTCGCATCAGGTGGCCAAAGTATTGGAATTTCAGCTTCAACATCAGTCCTTACAATGAATACCCAGGACTGATCTTCTTTAGGATGGACTGGTTGGCTCTCCTTGCAGTCCAAGGGACTCTCAAGAGTCTTCCCCAACACCACAGTTCAAAAGCATCAATTCTTTGCCGCTCAGCTTTCTTTATAGTCCAACTCTCACATCTATACATGACTACTGGAAAAACCATAGCCTTTACTAGAAGGACCTTTGTTGGCAAAGTAATATCTCTGCTTTTTAATATGCTGTCTAGGTTGGTCACAACTTTCCTTCCAAGGAGTAAGCATCTTTTAATTTCATGGTTGCAATCACCATCTGCAGTGATTTTGGACCGAAGAAAAATAGTCATCCACTGTTTCCACTGTTTCCCCATCTATCTGTCATGAAGTGATGGGACCAGATGCCATGATCTTAGTTTTCTGAATGTTGAGCTTTAAACCTACTTTTTCACTCTCCTCTTTCACTTTCATCAAGAGGTTCTTCACTTTCTGCCTTAAGGGTGGTATCATCTGCATATCTGAGGTTATTGATATTTCTCCTGGCAATCTTGATTTCAGCCTGTGTTTCCTCCAGCCCAGCGTTTCTCATGATGTACTCTGCATATAAGTTAAATAAGCAGGGTGACAATATACAGCCTTGACATACTCCTTTTCCTATTTGGAACCAGTCTGTTGTTCCATGTCCAGTTCTAACTATTGCTTCCTGACCTGCGTACAGGTTTCTCAAGAGGCAGGTCAGGTGGTCTGGTATTTCCATCTCTTTCAGAATTTTCCACAGTTTATTGTTTTCCACACAGTCAAAGGCTTTGGCATAGTCAATAAAGCAGAAATAGATGTTTTTCTGGAACTCTCTTGCTTTTTAAATGATCCATCGGATGTTGGCAATTTGATCTCTGGTTCCTCTGCCTTTTCTAAATCCAGTTTGAACATCTGGAAGTTCACGGTTCACATATTGCTGAAGCCTGGCTTGTAGAATTTTGAGCGTTACTTTACTAGCGTGTGAGATGAGTGCAATTGTGCGGTAGTTTGAGCATTCTTTGGCATTGCCTTTCTTTGGGATTGGAATGAAAACTGACCTTTTCCAGTCGTGTGGCCACTGCTGAGTTTTCCAGATTTGCTGGCATATTGAGTGCATTACTTTCACAGCATCATCTTTCAGGATTTGAAATAGCTCAACTAGAATTCCATCACCTCCACTAGCTTTGTGCATAGTGATGCCCCCTAAGGCCCACTTGACTTCACATTCCAGGATGTCTGGCTCTAGGTGAGTTGAGTGATCACACCATCGTGATTTTCTGGGTCGTGAAGACCTTTTTTGTGCAGCTCTTCTATGTATTCTTGCCACCTCTTCTTAATATCTTCTGCTTCTGTTAGGTCCATACCATTTCTGTTCTTTATTGAGCCCATCTTTGTGTGAAATATTCCCTTAGTATCTCTAATTTTCTTGAAGAGATCTCCAGTCTTTCCCATTCTTTTGTTTTCCTCTATTTCTTTGCATTGATCGCTGAGGAAAGCTTTCTTATCTCTCCTTGCTATTCTTTGGAACTCTGCATTCAAATGGGTATATCTTTCCTTTTCTCCTTTGCTTTTTGCTTCTCTTCTTTTCACAGCTATTTGTAAGACCTCCTCAGACAGCCATTTTACTTTTTTGCATTTCTTTTTCTTGGGAATGGTCTTGATTCCTGTCTCCTGTACAATGTCACGAACCTCTGTCCATAGTTCATCAGGCACTCTATCAGATCTAGTCCCTTAAATCTATTTCTCACTTCCACTGCATAGTCATAAGGGATTTGATCTAGGTCATACCTGAATGGTCTAGTGGTTTTCTCCACTTTCTTCAATTAAGTCTGAATTTGGCAAAAGGAGTTCATGATTTGAGCCACAGTCAGCTCCCAGTCTAGTTTTTGCTGACTGTATAGAGTGTCTCCATCTTTGCCTGCAAAGTATATAATCAGTCTGATTTCAGTGTTGACCATCTGATGATGTCCATGTGTAGAGTCTTCTCCTATGTTTTTGGAAGAGGGTATTCGCTATGACCAGTCCATTTTCTTGGCAGAACTATATTAGCCTTTGCCCTGCTTCATTCTGTACTTCAAGGCCAAATTTGCCTGTTATTCTGGGTGTTTCTTGACTTCCTACTTTTGCACTCCAGTCCCCTATAATGAAAGGATAACTTTTTGGGGTGTTAGTTTTAGAAGGTCTTGTAGGTCTTCATATAACCGTTCAACTTCAGCTCCTTCAGGGTTACTGGTCAGGGCATAGACTTGGATTACCGTGATATTGAATGATATGCCTTGGAAAGAGATCATTCTGTCGTTTTTGAGATTGCATCCAAGCACTGCATTTCAGACTGTTTTGTTGACCGTGATGGCTACTCCATTTCTTCTACGGGATTCCTGCCCACAGTAGTAGATATAACGGTTATCTTAGTTAAATTCACCCACTCCAGTCCATCTTGGTTCACTAATTCTTAGAATGTCGATGTTCACTCTTGCCATCTCCTGTTTGACCACTTCCAATTTGCCCTGATTCATAGACCTAACATTCCAGGTTCCTATGCAATATTGCTCTTTACAGCATCGAACCTTGCTTCTATCACCAGTCCCATCCACAACTGGGTGTTGTTTTTGCTTTGGCTCCACTCCTTCATTTTTTCTGGAGTTATTTCTCCACTGATCTCCAGTAGCATATTGGGCACCTACCGACCTGGGGAGTTCATCTTTCAGTGTCCTATCTTTTTGCCTTGTCCTACTGTTCATCAGGTCTCTAGGCAAGAATACTGAAGTGGTTTGCCATTCCCTTCTCCAGTGGACCACATTATTTCTATAATTATTCTATTTTCATGTGTCTTCTTTACATTATGATTTCTACATTTTTTAATTTGGCAAAAGAATTTATACTAGTTAAAATTTTAGGTTTAGACAAGTTGAACATCATAATTTTTAAAACTAACATAGGAGAGTAAATTAAGGTATGAATATAATTATTAAGATGAATGAATTATACTTCACAATACTTATGGAATATTATAAGTTTTATCATGTGTCTTTCATATTACAGTGCTCTAAAAATACTACAGTAGAATAACTACTAGTTATCAAAAATAGTAAATTTACAAGAAAACTATATCTTAGCTGAAGCTACCAAATTTTTTTTTTATCTTTCCTTCAAAATCCCTAATTGCCTCAGTAATCTTGCTACTGGCTGATAAAAATATAAACAAGTATATACAATTATAAACAATAGTTATTTCAGGTATGAATAAATTTGAATTATGACTTTAGAAGCCTTGTCACTCAAAAATTATAGAAAGTTTAAAGATTTGATGTGGTATTGTGAAATTCTATACTCATTCATCTTACAAAAAATATATACATTCATTTCCCTCTTAATATATGCTAGAAGTTTGTTTTTTAGCACAAACCCCATAAAATCCTAGTTTCCTAGGGAAGACTAAAGAACAACAAAACAACAAAAAGTTTTTATTTCAAAACTTGCAGCATTTCTCCTTTATTTATACTTTTATCTTAGTTTTCTTTATTGACGAGGTAAGAGGCTCAGGGTCCAGAATTTCCCACGTGTATTATTGGAGTAGATACCATCCATCCCCATCCAATCTTAAAGGTTCATGATGGATGGTAACAGTTGAAGAGAAAAACTTTGTGGTCAGACAGAGAAGATGAATAAGGTATTCAGAAGACAGAAGAATCCAAATAGAACACACTGGTGAAATATTAAAAGGATTCAAGGTGCCTGTCTTTAATAATGTCCCAGAAGAAAAATATTTGATGTCTAAGGAGCTTGGTAATTTTGTATAAATTTTAAAGCCTAATATCAAACCTACATAACTAGTTTCAAATCACGTTAGAATTCAGTGTTTTCCTGATATTCCACTTAAGAAACCACAACATCTTGCAAATTAAATTGTCATTCAAAAAGTATTTAAAAAGAAGACCTTGTTAAAATATCAACAATACCAACAACTCTGTAGTTTGCTTTTTAAAATGTTACTCCTGCAGAGTAGTACAGGCTTGCATAGAACACTGCCTTTATGAAATTTGTTCACCTCTGTTGTATTATTTATCTTGTAAGAATAAAATTTACTTATCTTTAAATAAGTCGCCAACCATTTGATGATGTGGAAATGTAGCAGAGATAACCAGTTCATTTTACTAAGCAAAGAGAACTGAAAGAAACGCAGCTATTTCCATTCCAGCTTCCTTATGCAGAGGAAAATATTTCTTTTTTATTAGCTCCATCTGATGGTTGATCTGGTTTTTACACACTGCCTGGCTATAAATTCCCAACAGTAATTTTATTGTTTTTTGTCCTTCTCTTCTATTATAAAAATGTGCTATATTGTAAAGATACTCCTATTCATTGAATTCTGCAAATATTCACTAATACAAAGAGTATTAATGCTAATCTTGTAGCATTTTCTTTTTCCTTTAAGTTGAGAAGCATAAATATCACAGATTACAGGAGTGTAAAAGTTAACATTTGAAAATATTGATATTGTCCTGTATGCACATCTTCATAGAGGATACACAAACCTCTTAGAGGGGCATGGCCCATCCATTATCTAATTTATGTTGAGCATGTTTGTGGTGATAACAAATTTTAAGCACATAAAAATGGCTATTTTCCTCATTCATATTTTATACTAATGGTGTAGTTTTGTAAAAACTTATTTGTGTGATATACCATCCTAATTTTTCAGCTGTGAGCATGAGTGCTTGAAAGTGCAGTTCTTTCAATGCAGAGAAAGTTAGCTTGAAGGATCAATATTTGAAATACATGATTGAGTCTAGCATTAAATAAGAAGTTAAGAAAATACTATACCTCAGCATCATACTCCCATAACTGATTTCCTCTCATATGGTGGCATTTTAACATGATTACAGGTCCATTGAGTCTAGAAACATCTAAGCACAAGTCATCGGTTCGGATTTCTTTGTCAGCAGTATATGAAAATACCTGCAAATATAAAAGGCAGCTAATAAAATAATATCTTCTTTTATAAAATGTTGCAATATAGCAGATTTATCTGTGGAAGCTTTCATATCATATAAACTTGTGTTTTCAAATGATCTCTGCTATGTGACCTTGAGAAAGCTAGTTCATCTCTCTGTGTTCTTTTCCTCAAATACAAAATAGGTACCATGTCACGTGCTTTCTAAGGTTTTTATGAACTCTCAGTTTAACAAACTATTATTGTTATTTTTGTAATTCTAACTTGTTTTATTTTTTTCCTTTTATTTTTGTAAAATTGAATAGTTGATTTACAATGTTGTGTTAGTTTCAGGTGTATAGCACAGTGATATGTGTGTGTGTATGTGTGTATTCTTTCGCATTATAGGTTATGACCTATTGAGTATTATTCCCTGGATTATACAGTAGGTCTGTGTTGCTTATCTCTTTTGTATATAGTAGTGTATATGTTAACCCAGACTCCTAATTTATCCCTCCCCACCCCATCTCTTTCGCCTTTGTTAACTACAAGTTTGTTTTCTATGTCTGTGAGTCTGTTTTTGTTTTGGTCATTTGTATCATGTTTTAAATTCCACATATAAGTGATTATATGTTAATTGTTTGCCTGGCTTCCTTTGTGGCTCAGCTGGGAAGAATCCACCTGCAATGCAGGAGACCTGGATTCGATTCCTGGGTTGGGAAGATCCCCCGGAGGAAGGAAAGGCTACCCACTCCGGTATTCTGGCCTGGAGAATTCCATGGACTGTGTATAGTCCATGGATCACAAAGAGTCAGACAGGACTGAGGGACTTGCACTTTTGTCTGACTTACTTCACTTAGTATGATGATCTCTAGGTCCATCCATGTTGCTGCAAATGACATTATTTTATTCTTTTTTATGGCTGAGTAATATTCCTCTGTATATATTCACATACTGCATCCTCTTTATCCATTCCTCTGTCAATGGACATTTAGGCTGCTTCCAAGTCTTGGCTGTTGCAAATAGTGCTGCAGTGAACATTGGGGTACATGTATCTTTTCCAACTAGAGTTTTCATCTTTTCTGGATATGTGTCCAGGAGTGGGACTGCTGGATCATGTGATAGCTCTACTTTTAGGTTTTAAAGGAACTTCCATACTGTTCTCCATAGTGGCAGTATCCATTTACATTCCTATCAACAGTGTTTGAGGGTTCCTTTTTCTCCACCCTCTCTCCAGCACTTACTTTTCAAAAACTTTTCAAGTTTTTGATGATGGCCATTCTGACTAGCGTAAGGTGATAGATACCTCATTGTAGTTTTGATTTGCATTTGTCTCATGATTATGTTGAGCATCTTTTCATGTGCTCTTTGGCCATGTGAATGTCTTCTTTGGAGAAATGTCTATTTAGATCTTCTGCCCATTTTTTGATTGGATTGTTTTTTTGATATTGAGCTATAAGAACTGTTTACATATTTTAGAAATTAATCTCTTGTTAGTCTCATCGTATACAAATATTTTCTCCCATTCTGTAGGTTGTCTTTTTGTTTTATGATTTCCTTTGATGTGCAAAAGTGTTTAACTGGGTCCCATTTGTTTGTGGATTCGAAAAGATATTGCTGTGATTTATGTACTCCGCCTACGTTTTCCTCTAGAGTTTTATAGTACCCAGTTTTACATTTCGGTGTTTAATCCATTTTAAGTTTAATTTTGTGTGTGGTGTTAGACAGTGTTACCTATACCTTATTATTTGTTGGCATTTGTTTTCCTGCACTGTATTTGCCTTAGAAAGCTTATACAACAGGCTCAATAAAGTTTGTAAACTATATGGAGTGCCATAAAGGGCAGTCCTTGTTCCCACTACCATATAACCAATTCCCTAAGTCTAGAGACAATGATTTTTTCATCAATTTCCTTTCCATAACACAAGTACATCACATATATGTATGTGTTTAGTTGCCAAATCGTGTCCAACTCTGCGTGACCCCATGGACTTCACATCACATACATTTTCCTGTATATCACATATATTTTATTAAGTATTGTCAGTGGATTTCTGAAGGTTGTAGAATTAACTCTAGAGATTTCTGTAAAGGCAGAGTCTGTGTTTATGTTTCTCACGTGGTTTTGGCAGGGCTTGACTATAATTCTTCTCAAAATATCTAAGAAATGTCAAGGCAGATGGTAGATTCATTGTTAGCTAATTGAAACTGATATTATAATAATGTCTATTATTTTGTTCCTAGTGTGAACTATTATAACATTGATTATTAAAGTTTCATGAGGGTTATTAAGTACATAATTATAAAAGTTTTATTCTGTTATGATAAGCATGTTTCAGGATTCTGTGGGTATTTATTTGTTCTTTGCAAAGAGGGAGTGTGAGGAGGAAGTTCATTTCAAGGTCTTTTCATTTCCCAAAGCAACGTGATGAAATCTAAGGAAGTCAGCTCTACAGATCACTTACAAACTGAGTCCTAGTCTGTAAGTTGGGAGAAGGCAATGGCACCCCACTCCAGTACTCTTGCCTGGAAAATCCCATGGACGGAGGAGCCTGGCTGGCTGCAGTCCATGGGGTCACTGAGTCGGACTCGACTGAGCAACTCCACTTTCACTTTTCACTTTCATATCCTGGAGAAGGCAATGGCAACCCACTCCAGTACTTTTGCCTGGAAAATCCCAGGGACGGGGGAGCCTGGTGGGCTGCCGTCTGTGGGGTCGCACAGAGTCGGACACGACTGACGCGACTTAGCAGCAGCAGCAGTCTGTAAGTTGACTAAGTTAGTCTTGAAATGGTTACCTCTACAGAACTGCTACTCAGGGCTTCTAGGAAAGTCACAAGTACTGATAAGAGGAAGATGCAAAGTCAGTGATGGAACCCAAGTACCCTCTTAAATAAGCCAACATCTTAAAAGGAAAATTTTCAAAAAGGTTATACATTCTGTTAACAATATAAAAACTTGGGACATATATACAGTTCATTTACTTGAACAATATAAATTATATTATAGATTTTATGTATTAAATTCAGAAAAAAATTTCCTATCTTTGAAGTGTCATGTATATGTGTATACTTTTTAATGTTTATCCTTTTCATGGGAAAATGAGTAAAAGAAGAAATGAAAAACACATGAGAAGTATTTGTATCTTTCCCAAATATGATTAGTATTTTTACTATAGTTACAAACATATTTAATTAAATAAATGAGTCTGGTAGTAGACATTTCTAGAGTGTAATTTCTAGAGAAATATCTTTTGCCCACTACAGGATTATTTCAATGTGAAGGATAATTTTCCACTTTGAAGCTGCTTTATTTTAGTTGTATACAGATGGTAATGTAAATGGAAACACCAAAGCATCCATATTCACCATGAATTTTGCATAATGAGCATAATCACAGCCTGAGGAACAATTCTCCTCGGGTCTCTCATGATAGTTTGGAAATTTTATTGAAAGTTCTAGAGAGAAATCTGCAAAACACTCTTTGTTCCTTGATTCTAATTTTGATTCATTTTGGTCAATTAATAGATATGTAATTTACATTACAATTAAGAAATATATCTGTAGAATACTATCTGACCCTGCATGATAAATTATCTTTCTTTGGACTTTGCAATTGAAAAAATAATTAACTTATGCATGTACACGCCACTGCAATTGCTGGCAAACACTGCAAGTTAGAAACAGCAAGGAATGATTCTCCCTTACAGGTTTCAGAAAGAATATGCCCCTTCTGGCACCTTGATTTCAGATTTCCAGGCTTGAACATTGTGAATCAGTGAATTTTTGTTCTGTAAGCCATCTAGTTTGTGATGGTTTGCTATAGCAGTTTGAGGAAACTGATACACTTCCTTTTATTCTTAATGCTGGGGGAAGTCTTTAAAAGTAATGGGATTAGTTTTCCAAATTGTCATTGCAAATTTTGGATAGGAAAGTTAGATTTTAGGTTTCAAATCTATTGTATCTTGATGTCTAGGCTTAAAATTGTAAGATCCAGTTATACTTTCAAAAAGTATGAGAGCATTTTCATAATCATTTTTCTACTTAAATATTATCTTTGTAAAGTGGTTCTTTACTGTGACTAGATGATTTTCTTGCTTTTATGTATATTTTATTGAGGTTAGATTGATTTCTGTCTTTGAATTGATGCACTCAAATGAGTTTAGAAATAACTCCGAACATATAAAAGATGATAGCAAAGTCCATTCTCTGTTCCTTTTAATCTTAATATTTTTCCAGAAAAGGTAAACTTTTCCATTATATCACACATGCATGCAGTTTGTTCTGGATTGTTCTTTTTGGAAAGTATGATCAAAGGCATTTTATGATTCTTCAAATATCTAAAATTATAACAACATTTAAACATTTTTTTAAGGATTGTGTAAGAACTGCCTAAAATAGTCTGCAGTAAATTAGTTTTAGTTCACGCAATGGAAAGAATGTCTATATATATATATATAAATTTTTTAAATTGTATCTTGCCTAAAACCCTAATGTTGTATAGCTACTTCTTTAAAACTACTCATTTCCTTATCCCTTTGAAAGACTGCAAATAGCATATGCAGCCTTTCACAGAACCTTGTGGAGCAGCAGTCCAAGTTGCAAACCAAGGACACTAGGTTCTGTGTTACTGGGACCTGGGCCACTTCTTCGGCAGGAGGTTTGGGGACTAAACGCCCTCTGCTGGCTCTATCTTGACATATGGTTTCTTTCCCTTAGTCTTTAGATAAAGAAACATTTGGCCAAAAAATATGTTTATCAAAAGGCTCACATGTGTATTTGATTCAGATTTATTAAATATACTGGTTGTGATTTCCCTAGATTTAGTTTTGAATTTATAAAATACTCTTCCTGATGAGTTCCTCAGGACAACATTTACTATAAACGTTCACAGTTTAAAGAGACTCTGTCACACTATGCTAACTGCTTCACTTTCTATATGAAGAAACTGAGGTCCAATAAGGAGCTTCCCTGATAGCTCAGCTGGTAAAGAATCCGTCTGCGATGAAGGAGATCATGGCTCGATTCCTGGGTTGGGAAGATCACCTGGAGAAGGCATAGGCTACCCACTCCAGTATTCTTGGGCTTCCCTGGTGGCTCAGTCAGTAAAGAATCTGCCTGCAATGCAGGAGACCTAAGTTTGACCCCTGGATTGGGAAGATCCCCTGGAAGAGGTCATGGCAACCGACTCCAGTATTCTTGCCTGGAGAATCTCCATGGACAGAGGAGCCTGATGGGCTACAGTCCATGGGGTCACAAAGAGTTGAACACAACTGAGTGACTGAACACATACACACACAGGAAGTCAGTAAAGTTACAGGGTTTGCACAATTTGCTAAAGCTTCTTAGTGACAGAGGTCTCTCTGGACTCCAAGCTTATTGCTGCTATTCTTTCACTTGACTATACTGCCCTTTACATACCAATTTTAGGGCTTTGGGGCCTCTGGGAATCTATTTAGGTATTTGAAATACAGAAGATTTGAGGAATCTGTTAACAGCCATCCAGAAGGGCAAATTATAGAAAAGTAAAGATAGTTCCCACCCACCCCCCCATTCTGTAAAAATGTATCCCGGGAAATAACAAAAGAAAATTGTTTAGCAATAAAACTTCAACACTTAGCAATGTGTGTATGTTTAAGATATTTTGATGTGATCCATTTTAAAGTCTTGATTGAATTTGCTACATTATTGGTTCGGTTGTTTTATGGTTTGTTTTTGTTTGTTTTTTGGCTGTGAGGCATATGGGATCTTAGCTTCCCAACCAGGATCGAGTCACATCCCTTGCAGTGTAAGGCAAAGCACTGGACTACCTGGGAAGTCCCTAGCAGTGTGGTTTATTTTTTAACATGTTCTCTCTTACTGTAAGTCTCATCTTCCTGATACTAGCATGGAAAATGCATAGGTGGAATTGAATTTATCAATGGAGATGCCAAGCAGAGACTTTTGCTTTCAGATGAAAGATTTTTCTGTCTTAAATTCAAATTCTATTTATACCCTGTTAGCCCAGTGATTTGTATAGAGGAGGTTAAGGAGATGTAGGTAGCTTCTAACTGTGTACTCTTATCTTACATGCCTACATGATATCTACAGTCTTTGACAGTTTTAATGCTCTAAAAGACTATTGTTAAAAACATGAGGTGGGTGTGTATCTAAAGTTCAGCATTACCAGTCTCTCCTCAATATCACTTCTGAAGGCTTAACTCTTTCCCCTTTGACTTCAGTATAACTGTATATAACAATTTGATAGTTGCTTATTTATGCTCAGCAAGTCACCTCATTCTTCCATTCCTGACCTGGTATGTGCTGATTGTATTGTTAGACTACCCATTCCACTTTTCCAGGAAAAGACCACCTCCTTAAAATCTTAGTACATTCTTCACTTTCTTAATGTAGGAGGACAGTATAACACCATGGGCTTTGGAAAATGACAAAGACCTGAGTTTGACCTTCCTCCATATTCTTCAAGAAAATTAGACATACCAAGGGAACATTTCATGCAAAGATGGACACAATAAAGGACAGAGATGGTATGAACCGAACTGAAGCAGAAGTGGCAAGAATAGAAAGAAGAACTATACAAAAAATATCTTAATGACCCAGATAACCAGTATGGTGTGGTCACTCACCTAGAGCTAGACATCCAGGAATGCAAAGTCAAGTGGGCCTTAGAAAGCATTACTACAAACAAAGATAGTAAAGGTGAGGGAATTCCAGCTGAGCTATTTCAAACCCTAAAAGATGATGCTATTAAAGTGCTGCACTCAAATGTACCAACAAATCTGGAAAACTCAGCAGTGGCCACAGGACTAGAAAAGGTCAGTTTTCATTCCAATGCAAAGAAGGGCAATGCCAAAGAATGTTCAAACTACCACACAGTTGTACTCATTTCACATGCCAGAAAGATAATGCTCAAAATCCTTCAAGTTACACATCAACAGTACGTGAACTGAAAACTTGCAGATTTATAAGATGGATTTAGAAAAGGCAGAGGAACCAGAGATCAAATTGCCAACATCCGTTGGATCATAGAAAAAGCAAGAGAATTCCAGAAAAATACCTACATCTGTTTCACTGACTACACTATCGACTTTGACTGTGGATCACAACAAACTGTGGAGAATTCTTAAAGAGATGGGAATACCAGACCACCTTAGCTGCCTCCTGAGAAACTTGTATGCTGGTCAAGCAACAACATTTAGAACCGGACATGGAACAACAGACTGGTTCCAAATTGAGAAAAGAGTACATCAATGCTGTATATTGTCAATTGGCTTATTTAACTTACAGGCAGTGTACATCATGCAAAATGCTGGGCTGGATGAATCACAAGCTGGATTCAAGATTGCTGGGAGAAATATCAATAACCTCAAATATGCTGATGATACCACCCTTATGGCAGAGTGAAGAGGAACTTTTCACATCAAGTGAAAGATCTCTTGATGAAGGTGAAAGAGGAAAGTGATAAATCTGGCTCAAAACTCAACATTTAAAAAACTAAGATCATGGCATCTGGTCCCATCACTTTGTGGCAAATAGATGAGGAAAAAAATGGAAACAGTGGCAGACTTTATTTTCTTGGGTTCCAAAATCACTGTGGATGGTGACTGCAGCCATGAAATTAAAAGATGCTTGCTCCTTGGAAGAAAAACTATGACAAACCTAGACAGCATATTAAAAAGCAGAAACATTGTTGCTTTGCTGACAAAGGTCCATATAGGCAAAGCTATGGTCTTTCCAGTAGTCATGGATGTGAGAGTTGGACCATAAAGAAAGCTAAGCACTGAAGAATTGACGCTTTTGAATTGTGGTGTTGGAGAAGACTCTCGGGAGTCCCTTGGACTGCAAGATCAAATCAGTCAGTCCTAAGGAAATCAACCCTGAATATTCATTGGAAGGACTGATGCTGAAGCTCCAACACTTTGGCCACCTGATGTGCAGAACTGACTCATTAGCAAAGACCCTGATGCTGGGAAAGATGGAAGGCAGGAAGAGAAGGGGACGACAGAGTACAAGATGGTTGGATGGCATCATCAACTAAAAGGACGTAGTTTTACGCAAACTCCGGTATGTGGTGAATAACAGGGAAGCTTGGTGTTCTGCAGACCATGGGGTAGCAAAGAGTTGGACAGGACTGAGCAGCTGAACAACAACAACAAAGAATTACTGTGAAACTTTGACAAAATCTTAGCTTCCTTATCTGGAAAAAGGGATAAAAAAGGGATATTTCTTGGGCTTTTTCAGAGGTTGAGTGAAGTAATTCATCTAAACTCTAAATACAGTACTAAACCCAAGTGATAGCTCAGTATTAGTTTTTATCTGTGCAAAATCCAGGCATATTATCTACATTTGATTACATTTGTCTCATCTTTATTTTTCAAACCTTGCTTTCCCAATAGTAATACTAGAGATATATTTTGAATACCTGTGGAAACAATTCTAAGAAAAGAGTATCTGTCCAGTAATTACTTGCTGAATAAATGAAAGCAATTTGTCTTTAGAGTTCTCTAGTCCACTCTATGGAAAACAGAGCAAGAGATTAAGGTAATATAATAAACAGAATGCACTAATACAATAAGAAAATGTGACTGATGTTTCTGTTTTCTTTCCACTTCATTGTTTCCTGGTGTTAAAGTTTATGTATGTTTAGTACTTTACTCTGCCTTGAAGGGTTTTAAAGGACATCTACAATCAGGATTCTATACTCAGATATTATCCAAATGTTTACTCATATTCTATTATTGTAATATTGAATATAAATTGCAAATTTAAGCCTAACAGAAATCCTTCCAAAAGATACTTCAATAGATGATACTTGAAGTGCAGATACTGTTTTCTAGGCACTGGCAACCCACTCCAGTACTCTTGCCTGGAAAATCCCATGGACGGAGGAGCCTGGTAGGCTGCGGTCCACGGGGTCGCTAAGAGTTGGACACGACTGAGCGACTTCACTTTCACTTTTCACTTTCATGCATTGGAGAAGGAATTGGCAACCCACTCCAGTGTTCTTGCCTGGAGAATCCCAGGGACGGGGGAGCCTGGTGGGCTGCCATCTGTGGGGTCGCACAGAGTCTGACACAACTGAAGCGACTTAGCAGCAGCATGGTAGACTCTTGTCCCATGGTGTACATGCCCTGTATAACACCCTTTCCTTAAATGTCAGTGAGACTGTGATTATGATAGGAAAGTCACTTCATATTACATAAGACTTTGTCTTTGCAGCCTGACAAAGATGACATATCAGAACTCTAACTTCAAGGAACTGAAATCCGCCAATTACCAGGAATCTTGGAAGAGGAACTGGAGCCTCCAGTAAGATCCCTGCTCTGGCCAGCACCTTCAGTTCAGTCCTTTGAGACCCTCATCAGAGAACCCAGCCATGCTGCACCTGAATTTCTGTCCTATGGCACTGTGAGGTAATACTTTTATGTTGTTGTAACCCACTTAATATGTAGTAATTTGTTATGCAACAATAGAATATGAAGAGAGTGACCATCAGGGTAAAGGAGATACATGAAAAAACTAAATTACTATCACCATGCGGAACGCTTTTCTCCTGTGCTATGTCCGTATTATTTATTCATTCAGTAATTCATCCATCTATTTATTCAGCTAATACTTTTGAGAATGTTAAAGGTTTCAGGCTTTCTCCGAATCATACAGGCCCTTCATGAAACTTTGAATTTGATATACAGACATACAGGTGAGAGCCAAGATTTCTTTAAGAGTTTTCTCCACTGTTCCTACCTACTTGAACTCTATTCTTGGTGTTCTCATTGTATTTTCTGTAACAAATTAGCTGTCTCTTGATGATACTCTTTCCTATGTTCTTCCCCATTGAATTATTCCTTAATTTTTTTTTTTCCCCTGAAGAACTAGCTTTCATGTATATAAATCGCAAAGTAAGTAAAGTGAATTCTTGGATGGGATATTCATCAGTTATGGGTAGTTTAATACATACTTTGCCTTTCTGAGGGCTTCCCTGATAGCTCAGATGGTAAAAGAATCCACCCGCAATGCAGGAGACCCCAGTTTAATTCCTGGGTTGAGAAGATCCGTTGGAGAAGGGATAGGCTACCCACTCCAGTATTCTTGGGCTTCCCTTGTGGCTCAGTGGGTAAAGAATCTGCCTGCAATGTGGGAGACCTGAGTTCGATCCCTGGGTTGGAAAGATCCACTGGAGAAGGGAAAGACTTCCCACTCTGGTATTCTGGCCTAGAAAATTCCATGGACTGTTTAGTCCATGGGGTTGCAAAGAGTTGGACACAACTGAGCGACTTTCACTTCACTTTGCCTTTATGACTTTATCACTAGTTGGAACGGTGGAGCATCAAGATAGCTAGTCTTTCAGGTTCGTATTCATTTATGCCTGTGAATGTAAATAAACGTGGCAGCAATAATATGTCATTCACATGACACACACACACACATATATATAGAGAGAGATTATATATTCATTTTAGTATTTGTTTTATTAGCCCCAAATTAATGATAAGGGATTTTGTGATATCATCTATGAATACATTTTTACTGATATTTTATATAATTTCAAGGCCTTTTCACATACATTGTATTATTTAGATACTTCCTATAACTCTGGTATGTGGCATATAATTAGAGAAAAATTATTAAGCATATTAAAACATCTCAAAAGGCAAATTATAATGTCCTTAAGATAGCACAAAGATAATTTTATTGTATATCTGCTATAACTGCTTCTTACTGCACAGGTAAAACTATCTTTAGTTTAAATTAGACATAATTAAAAAGAAAAAATTCCCCTCCATATTATTACCAGAACATTTGCACTGAATCAAATAATACTGAATTTTTCTAGGTGGTTTTAAGCTTAAAGAAATCCTACTTATGACAGTTCATCATTGCTACCAACTAAGATCAGTTTGGCTAAACTAAGATGTAGTTTGGCTTTCTCCAGAAGCTGATGTTGAACAAGGATTCTAGTGCAAGTAATTTATTATGTAGATGATCCCAAGAAATATCAGTTGGAATGCAGGGAAGGCAAAGCAGCCAATAAAGGGTACATTACAAATTATTGCTATAGGTAGCTGGAACTTAATCCTGTTGGGAAACTCAGGCAACCAGATAAAACAAGCCTCAGATTCAGTTCCCTGGAAGAGTGAAGAAGCTGAGATAATTATACCACCTGCCCTCCGCTTTTGCCTGAGGTGTACTTCCAGGGAGTAGAGTTGATTAATTCCCTAGGTGTGACAAAGTGGGCAGAGCAGCCTCTGGCAGAGAAAACTATCAGGCAGGGGGACAGATTCGGGCCTTTTGAATGTCAGCCTAGAAGCAGGTGGAAGGAGGGAAAGCAGACATTTCAGGATAACGTGCCATGTATGTGGCAAGATAGCAGTCATTTTAAATATTAGTATATTAAGTATGATATGGGCTTCTACCTAGCGCACTGGGAAAGAATCTGCCTTCCAGTGCAGAAGACGCAGACTCGATCCCTGGTCAGGAAGATCCCGTGGAGTAGGAAATGGCCACCCACTCCAGTATTCTTGCCTGGAAAATTCCATGGACGGAGGAGCCTGGTGGGCTACAGTCCACGGGATAGCAAAGAGTCTGACACGACTGAGCAACTAAGCGTAAAGACACATAAATATGATATAGCAGATATTATAAATTATACATTTCTATAATAATTTTTCAGGGTTAGTATTATAATTTCACTTTTTCAAATAAGGAATATGAGGTTTGAAAAGGTTATCCAAATTCCAAGTCATTCATTTTGCAAGTGGGAGAGCATGTCTTTGAACTGTGGTCTATCAGACCTCACATACCCCATGTTCTTTCCACATAGCTAACATTTTGCTTCTGGGATATTTTAAAAATTAAACTCCAAACTTTATTCAGCTTTCACAGAATTTTCCTTAAAGTTACCATATGATGCTATGCTCATTTTTCCAGCACCCAATCCAGGATACCACATTACATGTTGTCATCATATCTCCTTAGCCAGCTCTGACGGCTGCTGAGACTTTAACCTATTTGATGACTGACAGTTATGAGGAGCACTAGTTAGGTATTTTGTGGAGTCCACCTCAGTTCAGTTTGGTCTAATGTTCACCTCATGATTAGATTGGGGTTATAGATTTTTTGGGGAAGATCACAAGTGAAATGCCATTCTCCTCAGATCTTATCAAGCGTTCTTGGTATTAACATGACTCACAGCACAGAACCTTGATTACTAACCCAAGGTAGCATATGCAGGTTTCTGCACTGGAAATTCAGCACCAACCCCTTCCGTACTCTACTCTTTAAAAGCAAGACATTAAGCACAACTTGCACACAACTAGGGAGGAGAGATAAATCCCATATTCTGGAGCAGGGATTGTCTACACAAACTATTTGGAACTCTTTATAGGAGATCTTAGAGATCAATATTAACAAGTCTCTAAAAACCTCAGTCTAAAATCACGGCCATGTCTTTAAATTAGATTTATATGTAATGCATTAAGATTCTCATAGTAAAAAATGTATCCAGCTTATGGGCTACTTGTTTCACTCACTGAATGAACAGAAGATCTCTGTAGTGGCAAACTGTAATGTGATAATTTCCACCAGTTAGAAATGGCACTTGGTCTCATCAGCATGTAAGATGTGAATTGAACATTGGTCCTTGCGACATCCAGATACCACTTTGATCCTTCTTTGGTGTTACAACAGCCAGGCAATGCACCTCTGAATTGGCAGGCTGCTGTGTTTTTGGAGAAGGCAGGGGGAAGTGTCTCTCAAACAATTTCTGCATATCTCAGCCAGATAAACACATTTTACTTCTTTTAAATAATAATTAAAAAAAAAACACCTCAAAATCTATTTAGAAAGTTAGCAACTAGAGAGAGAGAGAGAGAGTAGAAATATATCTGGTAGGTTTTCATTAGAAGACTAGGATTCTTTACTAGAAATTGGAATAGACTCTAGGTTGTTTCCATGGTAACCTACCAAAGCCTTTTTTCCTTTAATGAAAAGGTACCATTTCTCTGCATACCACATATAGCTTCCTGCTCAGTATTGGATCAAGTCCTTTTACAACATAATAAAATAAATGAACTGACAAAAAGTTCTACAGTGTGGCCCTGCTTGTGATGAAATTATTCTTGGTACTAAATAACAAGAAAAAAAAGCCCTTTTCATTTTGGCCACATTCACCATGCCATTTTTAATAACAAAGGTGCACGTGCAAGTATTTCATGAGGTTGTATTAGAAATAGGTTACAAGCTATCCTTTGGCAACCTTTGCAGTTTGAAGGACTTTTTGTCCCCTCAAGTCGAAATTTCCTTGCTTGACATTTACATTCTCTTACGACCTTAGCTCTACTACTTATAAAACTTAATTTTCCACTCTGCCTTGTCCAGGCCTTCGACTCCATTAAGGCCAGTATCCTTGCTGTCCTTGCACACACTCCATTCTCTGTGCTCCCTGACAGCTTTGTGAAGCCTTTTAGACTCACCCATGTTCTTATCAGATCTTTTTTTCTCTGAATGCTTTCTGTATAACAGTACAAATCTTCTTTGTTTCAAGAATCATTTTTTTATATTCCCTTTGGTATTGAGGGTTGGGATTGTGTGCCTATTTACTTATTTATATTTAATCTCATTGAAAAGTGGAAGTAGATTTAAACAGAATTTTACATACATATATACACACACATATATTAATATATATAGAGAGATAAGAGACAGTCCACCTACATAAAAATATAAATATAATTAAAAAATACAGATATCACATTTTTCTTAAAAAGTTTAAACTCTAGCTTCTGCTTTGAGAGTACAGGTGGCACTGCCGAACAGAGAACGATTATTACCTAGTTATATATTGGACAGCTATTGTTATGAAGCCTTGATGTAGTCACATTATTTTCCGTTGATTCTCAAACATTTTCTTGTAAATCAGATTAACCAAAGAAACCAAATGCAGTATAACTACATAGTATTTTAATTGGTGTAATTGTTATCTCTTTAACAGTTTATTTTTCTCTTTTATTAGACTGCATTCCTCAGGTTTTACTACTATGAAAAAGTAGTAAAAAATCTGAAAAAATTTCAGATGCTTTTAACAATGAAAGTTTATTTCCTGCTCAAGTTCCATCCTGCATGTGTGCATGCTAAATTGCTTCAGTCATGTCTGACTGCATGCAACCCTATGGACTGTAGCCTGCCAGTCTCTTCTGTCCATGGAATTCTCCATGCAAGAATACTGGAGTGGGTTGCCATGTTCTCCTCCAGGGGATATTCCCAACCCAAGGATTGAACCGAGGTCTCAAATCTCCTGCATTGGCAGGCAGGTTCTTTACCACTAGCACCACCTGGGAATCCTCATGAAGAGCTTAAATAATACTAATAACTAAACCAGCTTGTACTGATGATATATACTTCAATTTCGTGTAAGATGCAGTTAATCCTAGAAAAATGAAGAAAAAAATTATTTCATGCAAAGGAGAAATATTGGTATACTTCCATAGATGTAAAAAAAATAGTTTCTAAAGATGAGATTAGATTGTTAACTAGGAGAAATATTTAATAAAAATTAGAAATATTTGTTCTTCATAATTTATAGAGAAAAGTGATGACAATTCCATGATATCTCAGATGTAATTGCTTTTTATTTGAAACAAAGAATATATATTGGGACCATTATATTATTGAGGCCAATAATTAATGCCATTAAAATGTGGAAGATATTTTGTTGCTATCCTGTCACTATTGTTATATATGCATTTCTAACAACAAGGGAAAATATATATGGGATACATAGTTAATCATGAACAAATGAAATATTTAAAACATTTTCTTTTCAGCCCTATAAGTTTATAAGCTTGCATTTGATTAACCTCTTTGAGTTGTATGCAATAAAACCTTACATATGATGACTTCTTTTAAAAATTCATGAATATTAAGCAAAGAATGCCTTTAAATATTGGTGAGTATTAAGCAAAGAACCGTGAACTTCCAGATGTTCAAGCTGGTTTTAGAAAAGGCAGAGGAACCAGAGATCAAATTGCCAACATCCGCTGGATCATCAAAAAAGAAAGAGAGTTCCAGAAAAACATTTATTTTTGCTTTATTGAATATGCCAAAGCCTTTGACTATGGGGATCTCAATAAACTGTGGAAAATTCTGAAAGAGATGGGAATACCAGACCACCTGACCTGCCTCTTCAGAAACCTGTATGCAGGTCAGGAAGCAACAGTTAGAACTGGACATGGAACAACAGACTGGTTCCAAATAAGAAAAGGAGTATGTCAAGGCTGTATATTGTCACCCTGCTTATTTAACTTATATGCAGAGTACATCATGAGAAACGCTGGGCTGGGAGAAGCACAAGCTGGAATCAAGGTTGCCGGGAGAAATATCAATAACCTCAGATATGCAGATGACACCATCCTTATGGCAGAAAGTGAAGAAGAACTAAAGAGCCTCTTGATGAAAGTGAGAGAGGAGAGTGAAAAAGTTGGCTTAAAGCTCAACATTCAGAAAACTAAGATCATGGCATCCGGTCGCATCACTTCATGGCAAATAGATGGGGAAACAGTGTCAGAGTTTATTTTTCTGGGCTCCAAAATCACTGCAGATGGTGATTGCAGCCATGAAATTAAAAAACTCTTACTCCTTGGAAGGAAAGTTATGACCAACCTAGATAGCATATTGAAAGGCAGAGACATTACTTTACCAACAAAGGTCCATCTAGTAAAGGCTATGGTTTTTCCAGTAGTCATGTATGGATGTGAGAGTTGGACTGTGAAGAAAGCTGAGCACAGAAGTATTGATGGTTTTGAACTGTGGTGTTGGAGAAGACTCTTGAGAGTCCCTTGGACTGCAAGGATATCCATCCAGTCCATCCTAGGGGAGATCAGTCCTGGGTGTTCATTGGAAGGACTGATGTTGAAGCTGAAACTCCAATACTTTGGCCACCTGATGCAAAGAACTGACTCATTTGAAAAGACCCTGATGCTGGAAAGATTGAAGGCAGGAGGAGAAGGGGATGACAGAGGATGAGATGGCTGGATGGCATCACCCACTCGATGGACATGAGTTTGGGTAAACTCCGGGAGTTGGTGATGGACACGGAGGCCTGGCGTGCTGCGGTTCATGGGGTCGCAAAGAGTCAAACATGACTGAGCGACTGAACTGAACTGAAGTAAAGAATGCCTTAAAAATCTTGGTGCTATTATACTTGATAATATATTACTGGATATTTTATTTCACTTGCACATTTGTCGACTTTTTTCCCTTTTCCTAAACTTTGTCTTCCTTGCATTGATTAGTCAGATATTTGAACATAAATTTCTCATCCAGTTTTATGTCATCTAAGCTTGTATTATCTTTTCTTTCCCCAGAAAAAATGTTTTCGTATTTGATAGAAGAAAAAAATAACCCTGGAAATACCCTTACCCATTACTTTGTTCCAATACTGTAAGATTTGATTAACTAGGATATAATTGGAAAATACAGTAAGATAAAGAATATCTTAGGTATAAGAAAGCAAATAATCTTGAGTATATGTTCTTCTGGTGAATATGAAACTGGCCAACACTGTTAATTTAGAAACTACAGACATTATTTACCTTACTTAGAAACTAATAAAGTGGCCTTTTCTACTAGAGTAAGCCATGATAAAATTATTTTATCTATTACAAATTGCTTCAAATGGTAATTTAAAATAATTACTTTTATCTTAAGTAAAATGTAGGCATGTACACTCTTTGAGGGAGAAGAGGGGATCATTTAAAGGACCTTAATATTCTTCATATATATAGTAGATTCATGCATTTAATCCATTACATTTTTTAGTAAATAAACTAAAATTTCAATGACTTGTGCAAGGAAGCTCACGTTAATGATTAAGACAAGGGTGTTAAGTCAAGAATTAGGCATAAGACAGGATAAAAAACATTTGAAGAGAAAATAGAGAAAGGGATGAGGTTCAGAAGATTGGAAAAAAGTACAGAGGAGAAAGGTTCTGCTGGAACTAAATTGTTTAAAGGAGATAAACCTATCTTGTGAAGTTAGCAGAAAGTCTGTAGTCCATCTCTAAGTAACAGGAGCTTCAGAAGAAATGCATAGTGGACTGATGTAGCAGACTGATACTGCTAGTAGCAAAATATTTTTTTTTTTCAGTAGGTTTTTTCAACTAAAACCTTTCAGTATACCCTTGTCAGTAAGAAAAGTTGTACTGGTGGTATGCCATAAGAGAAGTATATATGTATGTGTGTATTTTTTTTGTATGTGTGTATTTTGTACGACTATAGTAGTATTAAACTTTTTACTTTATGAAAATGTGTGATAGTTCACTTTTTAAAGGATGCTTTTCAAAATATTCTGTAAATGTCATTAATAAAATATAGAAATTTATGTGAATTCTCCCAAAGATCTTAAAGCATTTTAATATTTAAAATTTATAGAAATTTAATTTTAAGCACCTTAAAGCATAAGCTGATATGATACACTTTAATTGATTAATAGATTATTTCTTTGTCCTTCTGTGTGCACAGACATACTTTGACACCCAGCGTCATTTCCATATATGCCTTCCTAAAGACAGTTGTCTGCTCCAAGTTTAGTCCAGTGTCTCTCCAGAATCAGGGTAGACATTTTTATCATCTCAACACCAGAAATAATTGAACCTTTTGGATGCTGATCTATTTTTATATTATTGACCCAATGACTCATATAACCAGTGTTGTGCTTACAGCTAGAAGGCTTGGAGCCAAAGTTGTTGCTTAGTTAAAGGAATGAAGAATTTCAGGTATTAATTTTAAACATATTACAGTAAGACAGTAAAAGTTCTTTCTACATTGACTTGTATTGTCAATTTTTAGATAGCTTTTAAAAAAGTGTCATATGTGATAGATGTTATTAACTATCATTAAGTAGAAATACATAAAATTAGACTGTACAACATTTATAAGAAAAGCTTTATCTAAGAAATAGATAATATTAGTGCTCATTTTTTTGAGAATATTAAGAAAACAATCTCATAATCTTTGAGTAACTCCTACCAGGGAAAGAAGAGAATTGAACACAACAGATTTGACATTTATTTCTATGCCAGGAAACACTCTGGATAGGCAAAACTAGGTAAAATAAGATCATCAGTTTAAGTTCCTCCAAGTTTTAATCAACTCCAAATTTAATAGATGTTTCTTTAATATTAATACAAAAATAAGTATAATTTTTTGGATTAAGAAAATGTTACTTTTTGATTGCTCAGTTCTTGAATTGAGGTTTAAAAAAACAGTTTTAAGACTTACGCAGAAACTATTAATGGAAAAGGATATAATTCAATATTTATGTATTCACTTTTTTATATTTGAAATATTTTATTAATATAGAGCTATGGATAATTTTATTTATTACTACAATTGCACTAAAATAGATACAAACTCAAGTTAAAAGGGAATATCCAAAACCAAACATTGTATAATTAAAATATTCAAAAAGTGTAATTTAGAGCCATTCTTTGTACCTACCACTTGATTTCTTGAAGCAGCAATATAGAATAATATATGTTTACAAGTTTGAGGAAGGTTTCTTATCTTAAATCTCTTCTCTGAAGGAATGGATTGCTTAAGAACACTGAGCTTGAGAGTTCTTGAAGTTTTGTTTGTGAGGACCTACGTTATTTTCCTGTGGCTGCTGAGACAAATTACCACAAACTTGATGACTTAAAGCAATGGTGATTTATTCCCTCACAGTTCTGGATGTCAGGCATTTGAAATCAGTTTTACTAGGTTGTGATTACAGTACCAGCAAGGCAGTGCTTCCTCTGGAGGCGCGAGGGGAGCATCTATACTTTGCCTCTTGTAGTTTCTGGCCACAGCCTAGCTTTTCTTGGCTTGTGGCTACATCACTCCTATCTCTGCCTCTTTGGTCACATTTCCTTCTCCTCAACTGTGTGTGAAATTCCCCTTTGCTTTCCTCTCATATGGATACATGCGGTTGCACTGAGTGCCAACCACATAATTGAGACAGTCTCCCTATATCATGATCCTTAACTTAATCACATCTGCAGGGTCCTTTCTGCCATATAACATTCACAGTTTCCAAGGCTTAGGATGTGGATACCTTTGGAAGTCATTTTTTCAGCCTACTACAGCCTCAGATCTAGGCATTTTCGTAAGAGCAGTTTTATCTTCCAGGAAGACTTTCCTTTATGTGGTTCTCCCAAATTTTGAAGTTCTTTCTATGTTAATAGCAGGTCTTTGAGTAACTTTTAAATTTTTGTATGAATTTGTTTACCCATCATCCTTTCAGTAAGCACTTATTACTATAGAAGGATTAAGAAAAGGAAATTAACTAATACTTGCTTCAAGAAGAATTTACCATCCCTGGTGCCTCAGAGGGTAAAGCGTCTGCCTGCAATGTGGGAGACCTGGGTTCGATCCCTGGGTCGGGAAGATCCCCTGGAGAAGGAAATGGCAACCCACTCCAGTACTCTTGCCTGGAAAATCCCATGGACGGAGAAGCCTGGTGGGCTACAGTCCATGGGGTTGCAAAGAGTCGGACATGACTGAGCAACTTCACTTCGCTTTGGAGATAAGAACAAACATACATAATTGAATGGAAATATAAGAGTTAAAAGTAAGAGAAACATTGAGATATGATATATGAATAATTAAAATTGAGAAAAAATTTAAAATATTGTGAGTTCAGAAAAAGGAAATACAGTGTGTGTTGAAAATCAGAAAAAATAAATTACTACATGGAGGATGGTGAAGTGGAACTAGATGAATGATATAAACTATGAAATTATGTTAACTAGAACTTATGTAGTTAGAAAAAATGGAGAAAGGTGATGTCAGGTGGGTAAAAGAAAAGGCAAAGATACGATTTTTAAAAATGGATAAGGGTAACAATTTTTAAATTGTCTGTTCTGGCTATACTCAGTAGAGATGATAAAGTTGAGAATATGTATGGGTGAGCAACAGGAGATAAAAATTTCAAAGGTAAGGGATCAGACTATAGAGCTTTGACTGGTAAAGAATGTTAATTTTATCTTGTAATAACTGGGAATATTAAAGATTTTTGTTCTTCCACTTGGCAATGATATTTCTAAAGGAGTCTCACTTCATTAGCGAATGAGATGGAGTAAATATGAGAAAAAGCTGGAGCTTTGCTAAAACTATTGTAATAAACCAAATATGAGGCAATGCTGCTGCTGCTGCTGCTGCTGCTAAGTCGCTTCAGTCGTGTCTGACTCTGTGTGACCCCATAGACGTCAGCCCATCAGTCTCCGCTGTCCCTGGGATTCTCCAGGCAAGAATACTGGAGTGGGTTGCCATTTCCTTCTCCAGTGCATGAAAGGGAAAAGTGAAAGTGAAGTCGCTCAGTCATGTCCGACTCTTAGCGACCCCATGGACTGTAGCCTACCAGGCTTCTCTGTCCATGGGATTTTCCAGGCAAGAGTACTGGAGTGGGGTGCCATTGCCTTCTCCAATAAAGGCCCAGATTTGGAAAGTAGAATTATTAATAAAAGAATAGGTAAGAAGGACAAGTAGAGAGAATTCATAAGGCTTAGTGCTTAGTTTGAGAAGAGCAAGATATGAAAAGAGAGAAATGAAGAAAAAGTAAAAGATAGATGAATACAAAGGCTGAAGAAAAAGGGCTTTAGATGAAAGGTGAATTAATCATAGACATACTGAGTTTGAGATAACAGTTGGTCATTTAAGTAGAAATGTACATTAGTCAGTTTTAAGCAGTGGGTGTAAGCTCAGGAATTGGTATGACTTTGGAGCTTCCATAAATGTAAATCTAAGAAGATTAACTTCCTGGGAAAACAGAATGAAAAGAATCAAAAATAACCAGAGTAGCACAGAAATAATGGTCTCACTGACTTGTATATGTATCCCAAAGTTGTTTTTTTTTCTGATACCAGACTGATCCCATGATAGCAGGCCCTGCTGAGACTCACTTGGAAGGAAACTAACTCTTGTACTGATAGGCTTGATGAACAGTGGAGATACTGCATGACCCGCTGAAAAACGAGGTCAGTGTGAGATGTTTGTATATATTTTCTCCTACTAACATCATATACTAACCTCATCTAAAGTCTGTTACAGACTGGCACAACCACGTTTGTTGAATGAGTGATTGAGCCAATTTGCCATTCCACCCTCAGTATATTTTAGTCCCCTGATAGGAGACAGCCTACCAGACACAAGACAAGTTCTCCCAGCCAAGCATTAATGAGATTGAAAGGCTCTTGGAATAATCCCTATTTCTACAGAAATTATAATAACTCTGCTCTCTTCTGGCTCACATGTGTCCAACTCATTTAAACATTTAATGGCCATTGTGGGATTTAAAATCCCTGGTGAGTTTTAATTCTAGTATTTAGGTTGCTAAAAGGGGACCAAATTATTATAGAAATGGCTTATAAGTAATTATAAGATGTAAACTTTACTTATAAAAACCTAATATTTAAAATGAATACATATCTCTTGAATGACTATATCCATTACAATCCATGAGTACATTAGAAAGCATTACTAAAATAAGTTTCTCTAGGAGAGGGTCTGTAATAAGGAGAGAATGTATTTGTTTACTATCAAGATTTGTAATGCACCTGTCATAATGTTGGATTCTTCTTAAGTATAAATAACAGCATTTTAGAGGAAGGAAGAGGAGACATTTGTATGAAGGTATGGATAATACCTAATGATGTCTTTATCTTGGCAGACAATGTGGTTTTAATAAATGGCTAGCATAAGCATCTCTAGACTTGCTACCTTGAAAAATGACTGTGAATCAAATACTGCAATAAATTACACAGACTGTTTCCATGTGCTTTCTAGCTTTCTCCAAATGAGTGGCTCCAGGGAGAAAGGGAAACATTATAAATGCATTTGCTAAAATGTGAGTGTTTTTCCATCACTTTATGTTCTTTGTCTTTAAAAGGAATAAGTACAGTGTTTACAAAGGCTGCTTTTCTCCCTATCTTTGATTAAAGATATATTTTCAAAAATTTTATATTGATATTTTAACAAAGTAAAATAGCTATTTTATAAATATTATATTAATCTACTTTGACCCACCTATATAAATTTATATAAATTTTACTTAAAATTGTCACTAAAAATTAGTTTCAATCTGAGTAGATCTAGTGTATATCCAGTGAGGCTAAGACCTATTTACTATTGGCTCCTGTAAGATGATCTTAAATATCATGTAAAAGCACCTCATTAGAAAAGCATGGTATTTTCACATCAAAAAGAGAAAACATAAAGGCAAATATTGATTGAGATAAACTATTTAGAAGTCTGTATATGAAAACATATGTGAACAAACTGTCAAGTCAGAAATATTTATTTAATGTGTATAACAGAAGATAATAAAATGTGTTTATAAGTAGTGAAAAGAACAAACAACCATCTCAAACTCCAATGAAAACATAAGCAAAGGCATGGTTATGAAATTCATAAAGTACTAATGCTAACTTTAAAAATGCTTACATGCATTGATTATGTTAGATATATGATTTAAAGTAAGATAAAATGTTTCTCCCATACTAAACTGGCAAAGATGAAAAACAGGAAAAATACAACACTCGGTTAGAGTTGGCCACTGTGATCACAGTGCTGGGAGAGTGTGGTTAGGAATCAGTGCAGATGCAGTGAGTATAAAACTGGTGGAGTCAGCCAGATTTTGGTTCAAACTGGCTTTACCACCTCAATCATATTATTAATCTCAAGGTTTCCATTAACTCGTGAGAAGTTTAAAAATTAGAATAACACTAGGTACTTCATAGATTGTTGTAAAAATCAAAAAGAATAATGCATGTTAAATATCTATCACAGTGCCTCTTCCTATTTTAGCTGTTTGTCCTATTAAATTGGTAAAATATTAAAGAGGACAATTTGTCACTATATATTAAAAGCCTTATAATGATGTATAACTTTTGACCTAGCAAACTTCTAGACATTTCTAAAGAAGTAAATATAGATGGAAGCTCACCAGGTTTTAGCTACAAGAGTACTGATGAGCCTAGACTATAACAGTGAAAAGTTATAAATAACATTTGTGCCTTAAACAGTAAAGGTTTGATTAAATCTAAATTATAGTTTATCCATTAAAATGTGCCCCGTTTAGTTTAAGAAGTTGTTAGCCAATAGGTAGCAGAAAAGAAGCTAAGTTATTTGGCTTTTAAACAGTGAGTATGTCTTAAGCTTACGAATGGAGCCATATTTGGCCAGTAGGGCAATTAGAACAGTGCAGAGACATGAGAATACACAGAGCATGCAGGGAATAAAGACTTATCAAACATGTCTAGAGCACAACATCAAGGGACACTGCTGAAAAGCCATATGGGGATGAAATTATGAGGGGCTTTGAATGGCATAACTAGGGAATTTGTACTTTATTTTTGGACAGTGAAGAGTTGCTGGAGCATTTAATCTGATTTAATTCTAATGTAACATGTATGGGATGTATTTATGGACTTCCCTATGATATATGGAAATAACGAGTTGTTTCTTTTAACCACACAGGTGAAAGAAGATGTAGGCCAGGACAAAGACAGAGATCCTGGTTTTAAAAGGACTTACAGGTAGGAGTCAAGGGGTATTATTTTCATAGATATAGGGGCTTTGGGGACTGATGAAATTTCAGGAGTGTCTATGTCAGATTTTGATTTTGTATGGTTATGTGAAAGGAAAGAAAATGAGTACAGTTTGGAAAGCTTCGATTTTGAGATGCCTGTAAAGAATTCCAGTTATTAATTAGCAACAGATCCAGAGCTCAGGAGAGAGGCTGAGGATGAAGATATAAATCTGAGTCATCAATAACATGAAACTACTTCTGGGAATCCACGTCATCTTTTCAAAAGCATAAAGAAGATAATCCCATAACTTCTAGTAACACATTTTCTACCAGTAAATTGTATTCTTTCTTTCACTTGCAAAATGTTATGTTCAAGTTTTAATCATATTCTTATTTATTTTCATTCTTTTGAAAGTAATGATCATTTTGATATGGTTTGCAAATGTAAAGAACACATTTCAAGAACAGACAGGAATTAACAGAGTATCAAATTTTGTTATTAGAGCTAGAAGACCTGGAGTACTAAAGTTTTAAAGAAAGCACCTCAAGATGATCAAGTGTTGATTTTAATAATAATTCTTCACTTGCTACCCTGTTTCACAGTATTCCTGATACAAAAACATCCATGCATTCTTTCATCTATTTACTTGACTAATTTTTATTAGGTGCCTACAATATCCCAAGCACTGTGCCCAGTGCTAGGAATGACGAGAAAAAGAGTATGCTGGATACTTCCAAGAACTACTGAAAAGTAAGTTTCTTCGTGATATCTCCAAACTTAACAAAAACCAAACTACCAAAACATCCATGCAAGGAGAAATGGTGAAAGGTATAACTGTCCTGAAATATCAAGTGCCTTGTTTTAGAAAAGTAAATGAGCAAAAAAAAAACCTAAAAAAAGAAAAAACATTTGTTTTGACTTTTATGTAAAAAGCAGGAGAAAGAAATTTGAATATGGGGTTGGGGCTACTTTTAAAAATTCAAAGCTAAGTAACCATAAAAATAAATGCTGTTTCCATGGTAACACAAAAGAATAGCAATAAAAACAGGGAGGTAGCTCTGAGAATAAAATCCTGAGATCTGTTCTTTTTAAAAGTCAGTCAAAATTTTAAATCATGCTAGTATTAATACTGCTAGAAATATTGAATTCCATAAAAAAGATACCAGAATAGCATTTATGTGATGCTTTGATATTTTTCATAATATTTATTTGTTAGAATAACAGGAGGGGCAGTTCTTTTTATTGACCTTAACAATACCACAAAGTGTCTTGTGCTTTTAACTTACCTCTGGCATTAGGCACGGAATAAATATTTTTTACTTTTAGAAGTAAAGACTGAGATAATGGAGAACACAAATGGAAATAATAAAGAGAATAATTAATAGCAGTGGAGCAAAATATGCTATCTAGTATATGCTATGCTAGTTATTTGTTTTATAAAGTTTACTAATCTTTAGAGAAAAAATTGAGGGAAAATTTTTATGCATTTTATAGATAAAACACTGAAGCTCAAAAATATTAAGTAACTTACAAGTTATGCAATTTATTAGATCAGAATAGGGTTATAAAATGATGTTCTTTTATTTCAGCAGTTAAGTTTCTCCATTTTTATTTGTTTAATTATGACAGTTATATATATGTATGTATATACACACACAAGAAATTGTGGGGTAAAAAGAAAAATTTCCTATTCCAGCTTAATCCTCTCTCCAGTGGTAATTTATATTCCAAAAAGATATCTATATATTTCTAATAAGTTGCATAGCATTTATATATGGCTATTACAGATAATATTAATATATAGAGCAAAATGTTCACAGACATTGTCCATAAACGAGGTCATTCAAATTCAAAGTAAGTTGTACTCTGTGTTATTTTTCCCTCTTTTCAGTTTTTTTTTTTTTTTTTTTGCTTTTTTAAACTGCTTTATTTACTTCACAATATATAATAAGCATCTTGCCATGCAATAGGTAAAATTATTCTGTTAACAAAATTTTACAGACTGGGTCAAAACATTCAACTAGAAGCTGGTAATATGAGACCCACCAGAAATGAGTGGCATCAAAAGGTTTATGACAAAGGTACATCATGAACATGTAAGTTTAGGAAGCAAGTGTGCCTCCCTATTTAACATCAGGATTTAAGGCATAAGGCAAAACTCATCATGATGTTCATGGTGAGGGGGGTCAGTGCTAACTGCCCGAAAACTGTGACTCAACTGCTTTTCCCTCAGCTTTTGCATGAGTTGTCTCATCTCTTCCCCAATCCTTTCTATATTCTCTTCTCTCATCCTCGCCTGTGGCTCTCCGAGCCTCTGGGTCATGTCCCATCTATAATGTAGAATGGGCTGCCTAACACGGAACCGTCTGCGATTTCCCCTAGGTACACAATATTCACCAGCTCCCAAAGACAGGGCCAAAGGCTCTCTTTTATTAGCATCTTGCTCTTTTTCATCCTTTTTTTCATTTTCTTCATTGGCATTTTCCATGTTGAGATTTTTCAGCACTTGCTCCTCTTTGGGCATCATTGCTCCTGGGCCTATCCTTGCTTTCTCCTCCTCCTCCCGATTCCTGCTGCAAAGTGAGTTGCTGCAACACTTGACACGTAGACCCGCAGACCTGCTCCGCTTGCCGCGGGCCGATGCCAGCCCGCTGAGCTCAGGGCAGCGGGGAGCTGATAACAAGATAGGAGTGACGCCTGCACCTAAGGCTGCATCGCTCTGCAGCTTGCGGTCACGTCCCTCTTTTCAGTTTTTGATGACAATACATTTAGACCTCTCAGTCATTTTGGTGGCTAATTAGTAATCTCTACTATGGATACACTATGATTTATTTAAACATTCTCCTCTTGGTAAATATTTGTTTCCATTATTTGTGTTATGACAAAATGGGCTTCAGTAAGCATTCTCATATTTTTAGACATGAAGAAGTATTCATATAGATGAAAAATATTGGTTTTAAAGTTTATCTTGTCATTAACTAGATAATATAGAGACATTAGAAAATGTATAGTTATGGGTTTTTTTTACTTTTTATTTGTCCCCTTTATTTATGAATCCCTGAGATTAGTATCGGAGAAGGCAATGGCACCCCACTCCAGAATTCTTGCCTGGAGAATCCCAGGGACGGGGGAGCCTGGTGGGCTGCCGTCTATGGGGTCGCACAGAGTTGCACATGACTGAAGCAACTTAGCAGCAGCAGCAGCAGCAGAGATTAGTATCTTTCTATAATCTTGGTTACTACGACGATGACAACATTTTTGGCAATGCCTATATAGTACTAGAGTATAAATTCATTATTCTGACCATGAATTCTTTCATCTATTTACTTGACTAGTATTTATTAAGTGCATTAAGTGCCTACCATATCCTAAGTACAAGGTACTTGGGATGAAGATATAGGCCCTGCCAATAGGAAGTCTACAGTAGAGTGGCATAGTTTACTTCTGGACCTATGAAAACATTTAAATATTTTTAAAAAATATTTTAAGCATTTATGATCTAAGTGTTTTGTATCATTTAGACAAATTTAAGCATATGACTGGTTATCCTTTTGAACGGTAACCATAGCAACAGTTAGAACTGGATATGGAATGGCAGACTGGTTCCAAATAGGAAAAGGAGTACGTCACGGCTGTATATTGTCACCCTGCTTATTTAACTTATATGCAGAGTACATCATGAGAAATACTGGGCTGGAGGAAGCACAAGCTGGAATCAAGATTGCCGGGAGAAATATCAATAACCTCAGATATGCAGATGATACCACCCTTATGGCAGAAAGTGAAGAAGAACTAAAGAGACTCATGATGAAAGTGAAAGAGGAGAGTGAAAAAGTAGGCTTAAAGCTCAACATTCAGAAAACTAAGATCATGGCATCCAGTCCCATCATTTCATGGCAAATAGATGGGGAAACAGTGTCAGAGTTTATTTTTCTGGGCTCCAAAATCACTGCAGATGGTGATTGCAGCCATGAAATTAAAAGACACTTACTCCTTGGAAGGAAAGTTATGACCAACCTAGACAGCATATTAAAAAGCAGAGACATTACTTTGTCATCAAAGGTCCATCTAGTCAAGGCTATGGTTTTTCCAGTAGTCAGGTATGAATGTGAGAGTTGAACTGTGAAGAAAGCTGAGTGCTGAAGAATTGATGCTTTTGAACTGTGGTGTTGGAGAAGACTCTTGAGAGTCCCTTGGACTGCAAGGAGATACAACCCGTCCATCCTAGGGGAGATCAGTCCTGGGTGTTCATCGGAAGGACTGATGTTAAAGCTGAAACTCCAATACTTTGGCTACCTGATGGGAAGAGCAGACTCATTTGAAAAGATCCCTGATGCTGGGAAAGATTGAAGGCAGAAGGAGAAGGGGATGACAGAGGATGAGATGGTTGGATTGCATCACTGACTCAATGGACATTTGTTTTGGTAAACTCTGGAAGTTGGTGCTCATGGACAGGGAGGGCTGGCATGCTGCAGTCCATGGGGTTGTAAAGAGTTGGACATGATTGAGCGACTGAACCGAACTGAACTGATGGCATCTTAATGAATCCATGAGGATAATTCACCTGAAGGATATTCCTCCCTCATTTTCATCTATATTTGAATCAGAGTGATCTCATAAATAATGTTTTCTTTTAGAATTCTGCATATCATCATGGTAAAAATGATGAGTAGCTTTTTTCATAAGCTGTTGAAACTCATTATGGGAGACACTTCTAAATGTCTACTCAATACCATGGTAAATAAACTATGAGGAGAAGCTATGTGTGAGTGTGAGATGATGTATTTAGTATATCTGTGCCATGAGGTGTCAAAATTATACATTTGTGGCCAAAGAGTCATACATAGAAGTGTGCTGAGCCTCTAGGAAGGCGTCTGCTTTGCATAATAGAAGGACAGGCATGGCTGTTTCAACTCTTCTCTATTCCCACTTTTTCCTGCTTTGAATGTAGACATGATGTCTGGAGTTTTAGCAGCCCTCTTGTGACCAGCTGATGCTAAAACTTAACTATAAGAATGTAAAGATAGAAGGTATCTGGTTTCTTGGTGGAATTATTGAGGACCAGAACAAATTATCAACAACTGACTACTTTCAGATTTCATGCTATGTGAAAAAAGTAAACCCCTGTGTATTTAGTCCTGTGATAGCTTTTGTCACTTGGGGCTGAATTCATCATGACTTTGGTAGTAGAAACCTCTGACACTCACCATGAATCAGTATAATAATTGGACCATTTTTGAATGCTCTGTCATTGTTCTGACTATGTTGTTGTTGCCATCATCTTCTTTCATATAGTCATTTCCCCATGCTGTCATTTAGGAGGTTTGACTCATATACTTTCTTGTTTAAATTTATACTGTGAGGTACTAATTAGGATTTTAATAATTAAGTTGTCTTTGTTTAGTTGTAGGGAGAAGCATCATTTTAGTGTTTTCCATTGACTTGTACAAAAGTCTGATTTGAAGTATGGCGCCAAAACTCAACAGGGCCGTTTCATTCTGGCTTTTTCTTTATGGATCCTTTTTTTTTTTTTTTCCTTTAAATCTTATATTATAGTTGAGTTACATGTTCTGCTAGTTTCAGGTATACAGCAGTGATTTACTTATACATTTATTTATTCTTTTTCAGATTCTTCTCCCATATAGGTTATTGCAGAATATTGAGTAGAGTACCCTGTACTATACAGTAGGTCTCTGTTGATTATTTGTTTTATGTATAGTAGTGTGTTTATGTTAATCCCAAACTCCTAATTTATCCCTCCACCCCACATTTTCCCTTTGGTAACTATAAGTTTGTTATGAGTCTGTTTCTGTATTGTAAATAAGTTCATTTGTATCATTATATTCCACATATAAGCAATAGTATATGATATTTGTCTTTCTCTGACTTCATTTATGATAATCTCTAGGTCCATCCACATTGCTGGAAATGACATTATTTCATTCTCTTTTATGGCTTCATTGTATATGTGTACAACATCTTCCTTATCCATTCCTCTGTCGATGGACATTCTGGTTGCTTCCATGTTTTGGCTACTGTAAATAGTGCTGCAGTGAACATCAGGTTGCATGCATCTTTTGAATAAGATTTCTCCAGATACATGCCCAGGAGTGGGATTGCTGAATCGTGTAAGTGGGTACAGTCACTATGGAGAACAATATGGGGGTTTCTTAACTAAAATAGAACTATTTTTAGTTTTTAAAGAAACCCCCATATTGTTCGCCATAGTGGCTGTACCCATTTACATTCCTACCAACAGTGTAGGAGGGTTCCCTTTTCTCCACACCTTCTCCAGCATTTAGTGATTATAGACTTTGATGATGGGTGTTCTACCAGTCGCCCAGCATGAGGTTAAACCTCATTGAAGTTCTGATTTGCATTTCTCTCAATTTGTGATGTTGATCATCTTCCAAAACTATGTTGAATAAGAGTGGACATCCTTGTCTTGTTCCTGATCTTAGGGGAAATGCTTTCAGTTTTTCACAGTTGAGAGAGACAGTAGCTCTGTGTTTGTCATATACCTCCTTTCTTATGCTGAGGAAGCGTCCTTCTGTGATGACTTTCTGGGGGAGTTTTCATCATAAATTGGTGTTGATTTTTGTCAAAACCTCTTTCTGTATCTATTGAGATGGTCTTTTAGTTTTTACTCTTCAGTTTGTTGATGTGGTGTATGATGCTGATTGATTGATTGGCAGATATTGAAGAATGCTTGCACCTGCTCCTAGGTTTCCTAACAGCAATGTCAGCCAGAGCACTTTCAGGGCAGCAAGGGCGGTCATTGGTGACTGCTTGTGGGTGGCCTAGTGGCAGTGGTCACTTGTGCCCATCACTGGAGCTCATGTAGGTGGTGTCTGGTTACCTAAGAGTGTGCACAGGGAGAGAAGCTCCTATGGCAGCTCCACCCCCTCCTCCTGTATTTCCCAAACAGTGGCACCTTGCCTCTCTGGTGTCCCCGAGCTTCTTCCAAGTACATCCTTGGTTGCCACACTCCAGCCTCTGGCAGGGTGTCTCTGCTCAGCCAATTCCTGTCCTCTACCTGAGTCTGACCTCTGTAGCCCAAGCTTCAGCACCCAGCCCCTGTCCATAGTAACAGACAAGCATCTCAGGCTGGGGAGCACAAGGCAGTCTTACTGATCTACCTGTGCAGGTTACTCTTCATCTTCCCTTACTCAGGCTGGTTGCTGCCCTCTCCTCCCTGGCTCCAAAGTTTCCTCTCCATCCCAGCTGATCTTCCAACTGTAGAAGGGACTTTCCCGGGTGCAGAAGCTTTTCTCCTTCATAGCTTCCTCCCTGGGGTGCAGTTCCCATTTTGACTACTTTATTTTTCCTTTATTCTTTTGTCCTATCCAGTTATGGGAGGGGTTCTTACCCTTCCAAAAGTCTGAGGTCTTTTGCCAGTGTTCAGTAGATATTCTGTGTGAATCGTTACACTTATAGATATATTTCTGATGTATTTGTGGGAGTAGGTGAGCAGACATCTTGATCCTGAAGATCTTTCTATGGATTCTTGATACATTCAGCTATATTACAATAATCATCATCATGTTGTGCTGAACAGAATCATTTTTGCTTCCTCAGTTCACTCTAAAACACTAGATAAAACAGCTCACTCATGTGCTTCACCTTGACTCTTTTAGACAATTTGTCTACCAAGGAGCAGCTGTCTCTTAGCTGTGCTTTGTTATAAGGTCCCATGAACTTCAAATTAAACCTCTGAAAGTGGCTGTGGTAGCAAGACTCACAGCCAAGCAGCCTTTACATTTTCCACCTTGCAGTGCTGCCTTTCGTTGCTTACAGAAAACAAGAATCCTTGTTATAGTCTGATAAGTTTCCAATATTGGACCATCACACACAAAACAGGTGTCGTAGAATTTTAATCAAGTATAAATCTTGTTTAAATTATTAATTTTTACCTGATCTGAAGGGCATCTTCAGATAGCCAAAGCAAAGTTGTTAACAAACATGCTTATGTATGCGCTTAAAATTTTATTAAACCACCAAAAGTTATAGAAAACATGATAGACAAAAAACATTTGAAGAAGAAATTCAGGGTAAGCACCAGTAGGAAACCATCATAATTGTTGAATGATTATTTTATATGATTGAATTAACAATAAAATGCAGCCCTCATTTGCTCATACATGGTAATAGGAAATAGGTCTGAAACATCTGGCTGCCCTCATTCACTCTAGGCTAATTAAAGATGTTGCCCTACTTATTAAATTCTTCAGTGCTTTTTTTTTTTTTACAATACTTAGAATAATAACATAGTTATTACATGTTAAAGATGTAAATTAAGTCTTGATTAGAATGCCTGTCAATTTACTAAGACATCGTTATTGGCAGTGAGCCCTAATCTACCTGGACAGTTTACACAATATCTTCCCCCCACCAAATATGAAGCTGATAAAAAAGGGAGTTTACCTGATTTCCTCCCATACCATGACAGTTGAATATACCCACTTTTTCATTTTCCTTGCGGCCCATGTTGTCTAAACATTGATTTGTTTCAACATTTCTTATCTAAAGGAAACACAAAAATGTAAGTCAGAAAATCTTTGGTATTTTCAAATTGCTTATTGATCGCAAAATAATATTTTTGTAAGGAAATTTCTCCAAGGAAAAGACAAAGCTTTAAATATTTTTCTGTGTCTATACTGATATCTGTATAACATTCTAAACTCCCATTCAAGTAAACGTGAATAGCACTGGCATTGTCATTAGCATCCACTCAAGAGGCATTCTTTGTTTATGGTGTAGTATCAGAGAAGAAGAAAACATATATATATTACAGATTAGGAGTTCTTCCCCAAATCTTCTGAAAATTAGGACAGTCTTGAAATTCCACCCAAATAATCGTAGTGTATTTGTGAAGTCCTTAAGTCCTACAGTGCCGTATGCAAAGTAATAGAAACAAATTGGTCAAATATGCAAATTTATGTATTTTTCGTTGCTTCATTACTAGATGCTCCATTCTGGACATTTATAAAGATTAATTACACTGATAATTTTTTAACTAAAACATGCATCTTTTTGCATTCCTAATACCAAACAGTGAAAAGCGGTTGACTCTAAGAAAAACTATTACAAGGCTAAATGGTGATTTCACAGGAAAAATTTTTCAAAACCAAGATGAAATTGCCAACTGCAAACATAAGATTCATGGTTTACACTCAGACACTGCATTAGTCCCATAATTAACATGTTAATATATATTTGTGCCAAATGTAATTTTACAAAAGCCATTTATTGAGTTTAAAGATGCCCAAATTACTAAGTCAAGCACAAGTGAATGTAAAAAAGAAGAAAACCTTTTCTAATAGATGGAATGTCTTAGATTTTTTTTTCCTTTAGTGTCAACCCAAAGTAGTATGTTTTACACTTGTCCACTCTTGCTTGCAAGAAGTTCTTTCCTCTGACTCTTACTAGGACACATATTTCACTGTTCACTCACTCATTACTTGGATATATTTGGTTATCTATGCTTCAGGTGCCTGCGTCTCCCTCTTGGCAAATGAGTATGATTAGAAACGTCTGTAGAGGCTGGATTAGGTTTCTACGATTCAACATTTTTGTATGGCACAGAACCCCATGGTCAGGTAATGGCTGCCTGAGTTGGGAAAAATGGTATGATTTGCAGTAAAGCCCCAGTCAGCAGTTGAAATTCACACTTGGTAAGGGGTTGGGCAGAGCTGAGCAGTGAGGTCAAGCTCTGACCCCGTGATCAGAGGGAGGCAAGAGTGGAAACAGAGAAAAAAATAAGGGGACTGTTGAGTCATGCCAACTAGATATGGTTACTTGGCATAAAAGGACAGCAATGGATGTGGGGAGGGTCAAGCTTAGGATGTTTTTAAGATAGAGCCAGTAGGACTTAACAATTGAAGTGGAAATGAGCCAGGAGAGGAAAACAAAGGCATCAAGAAGCATTACAAAATTTTGGTTTGAGCAGATCGGTAGATGATGTTTCCATTTACTGGGAGCAATATTCTGAGTTCTTACACATTGATAACTATATCTTTGGCCTTTATACTTCAAAATCAATTTGCTGCATCTGAAATCCTTGACTTACAATGTATTTCCTTGAGTATATTTAAGATGTTACTCTGTTCACTTCCAGCATAAATAGTTGTTTTTGAAAAGGCAGATAAAAATCTGTTTTCTTTCCCTTATTCTTACAAATATATGTTTGCCTGAATGCCAGAATAAGTCCAATAGATTGCCAAGGTAGGTGGTGGTCTGTTTCAATATGTAGTTCCAAATTATTTTCAAAGAGCAAATATTGAATAATGTTGAATTATAGTTCATTGAATTATTAGTGTTCATTTATTATTACTTTGATTTTTCTATCAGGAAATTCTATTCTGTATTTTGTATCTTTTATAAATCTCCTATATATGTCATTTTCTATTTGATAGTTTTGTCTGTCTTTTCTATCTTTAAAAAATTTCCTCCTCCCCTCACTTCGGAGAAGGCAATGGCACCCCACTCACTTTAAAACTCTTACGGCATTTTCTTCTGGGATTGTTGACTCATCTGTTCTTTCAAGTTTATCCATTTCTGAAATGATTCATTCCTTAACTTCTAATTCTTTCCTCCATTTCAGGCCCTCATTTCAGAGGTTTTTTTTAAATTTATGTTGTTATTTTACTTATTTTATCATAATAAAATTTCTCTTGTTTTGAAATATTAGTTGACAGTTTTCCTGTCTTATGAGCCTAAGGTTTTGATTTGGTTTCATTTTTCATAGAGATATCATTTTACTCTTTATTATCTTTATTCTTATGGTAGTGATCCTTTCCCTTTCCTCTCAGAAGAAAAATTCTCTTGATTTGTTAAGAGGGAGAATTTGATCAGGAAATTTTTCTCCCTTCCTCCCTCTCTCTTCCTTTCATTTTTTCTTTTCTTTGCTTCCTTATGGGGGTAATGACTTGTCATCTTTAAACTATTCTGATGCCCAGACTATTCTTGTTTAATTGGAGTAGGGTACAAAGTGTCCATCGGGTTCTTGAAAGTCTCCCCAGGTGATTCTAACATGCAAAGTTTGGCAACCACCATTCTGGAGGAAGGTATGACATGTCTTGATATTTAGTGGTGACAGTACAGTTACTTTTCCTTTTTTGAGTAACTACTTATTTAGTGGTTTCCACATGGGCTGCCCCATAGACTCACCTGGAAAGCTTTTAGAATATACTTTGCTTCCACTTCATAGATTCTGATTCAAATGGTCTGGAGTAGGATCAGGTCTGAAGTAGGACCAGAATACAATTAAAAGATCCCCCAGATAATTCAAATGTATAATCAGGACTGAAACTCCATGTATCAGGAGAACACAATGAAGTAGTTCCTAGCCGGAAGCCTGATTATTTTGCGAATCATTTTGAGAACTCTGGCTGCTGGTAGAAAGTAAAGGACATTTTCATAGCAAAGCTTATTTTGCCACTACCAAGTGAAATGTTTAAGAATAAATATTTCCAGCTGTACCTGACAGGACATGTTTACACTGGAGACCATTTCTAACTTCACAAGGATAGATCTGTTCCTGTAATTTTTTTGAGAGTTGGAAAAAATCCTCTGCTTTTTTTTGAGAATTCCTGGTTCTGTTTAGCTCTACATGTTTTTTTTTCTTCCAATTTTTTATTGGTGTAAAGTTGATTTACAATGTTGTGGTTCAGGTATACAGCAAAATAATTCAGAATTTTTCAGATTCTTTTCCCATATAAGGTATTACATAGCATTGACTGTGTAGGTCCTTGTTGATTATTTTATATATAGCAGTGTATATGTTTGAGCAAACTCATAATTTATGCCCCCCACTTTTCCACTTTGGTAACTATAAGTTTGTTTTCAAAGCCTGAGATACTGTTTCTGTTTTGTAAGTTTATTTATATAATTTAGATTTCACATGTAAGTGATATCATACAATATTTATCTTGGTCTGACAGTATGAAAGTCTTTTTCTTTTTATGGATGAGTAATAGTCCACTGGGTGTATGTGTGTGTGTGTGTGTGTGTGTATATATATATCACATCTTTTTATTCTGTGGGAGAACCTCTGCGATATAATTATTTTTCAGTTTATGTGTCACCCACCAAGTCTGTGTGGGATTTTATTGTTTCATGAATGCACTCCTCCTACTGCCTCGTTGTGGCTTTGTCTCTGGATGTAGAATCTGTTTTGGTACATTCCAGTCTTTTTTGTCAATGATTGTTCACCACTTAGTTGTGATTTTGGTGTATTTGTGAGAGGAGGTCAGTTCAAGTCCTTTTACTCTGCCATTTTACCTCACCCCTTGAGCCAATCCCTCCTGTTTCTCTCTCCTATTTTTATCTGGACTTTGTTTCCTTTGTTGTTGTACCTGCCTGCTTAAGTTGGGCTTCATTCCTTGAATTTTCTCCTGAGAAAGAACTTCAGCTATTGAACTATAAAAGTTCACAGGTTGTAGAATTCTCAGACCCTTCAGACATTTAAAGAGGAGACTTTTCACTGACTTGCAAACTGGATTTTATGAAAACACTTTTTCCAGTTTCAACTACTGTTATTAAGTTAGCATGAAACAATTTCTCATGAGTATCTATTGGTAACTGAGGTATTATTGTGGTCTCATTTCCATCAGACACCCCATTTCTTCCCTTTTTTTCGACTGTAATGATTGTATTATCATATGGTCATGAAGTTTACAAGTCATATTTTAGGATTGGTGAGAATACCTTGTCGTCTAATTTTATTGTTAAATTTGTCCATCAGTTTTTGTTTTTGGTAACCTGGATGCTCTCTCTGCTTCAATCGAGGAATTCAAAAAGATTGAAACTATGTCACTGCTGCTGCTATTTTTTCAGAATTACAGAATAGATTCATTTTGGGGAGTGCATGGAAAGGAGTTTGTTCTATTCATGACATGTTCTAACCTTCCTAAAAATTGGTTTGACAGTTACTAGACATGTAATATTAATTGTCCCTTAGAATGTAGCAAGTACTAAGAGGATATAGTATAGGAACTCAAGTCAAATCTGGTGAGGCTAACTGGACGTGAGTTCTGGGAGACTGGAAACAGATAGGAGTCAGTGGCTTAGGAAAGCTGTCAATGAGACAGGGAAGACAATCACCACAATAAAATTGAATAATTGAATTTAAGTTGTATGTGCCATGAACTGTTCCAAGCACCTATGTGTAATTTAAAACCAACCTATTACCCTAATCTTATATATGAAAACATTAAGATACAAAGAGGCTAAGTAGTTTGCTCAAATAAGTAATTGAAAGCAGTGCGGTTGGAAATTGCCTAGTCCTGACATCTAGACAGGTAGGCAATATTTTTCAGAAAGGAGGTGAAAAGAGCAAGGGAGGATTAAGTTCCAGTTGAATAAAGGTGAAGGTAAATGATAGGTCATCCAGACAGTGGCAAAGATGCATGGAACATGGAAATGGCCTAGGATCAGACCTGAGAACTAGGTCAAAAAGTCTAGAAGCAAGATGGTTTCCATGCTGAGTGCCAAACTGTTGGGTCCAGGTCATGAAAATTATTTGTGGCTATTGTCAAGATGACACTGGATACAAATATGGTAGAGGATGAAGTGTCAGGGAACAGGGCTCTCAATATCCACTTTTAAAAAATTGAGAAGAACATACCATCTGGATAGAGACAATGTCTGAGAGGTTTTTGCAGTAGTCCTGTAATATCTAGATTTTTTTTTTTTTTTAATGTATGAACACCTAGAATGCAGCATGGTGTGCATCAGGGTTTTCTCAAGTAAATGAGTCTAACATTGGAAATCTGTGATATTTTCTTCAAACATAAAAATGGTTACTAGTGTCTTCTGACAGTCCTCAATGATCTAATCTTAATGTATAATAGAAGATACTGGCATAAAGGAAAATATATATATATATGTGTGTATATATATATATATATATATATATATTCCCAAACAATGCTATTTAAGCAACAAAATGAAATATCAGGAAAGATCCTGAGCTTGTCACTGGTATTATATTACCTGAAAACACCAATTGCTTGATCATGCCATTCATTAATCCTAAGAGAAATCTAGGCAGACAAACATGGAGGAAATTTATCCACAGAAACTCCTTTCAGAATCCAGCCTGAATCAACATAAGTAGAGCATATGGGTAGTTCTGCATTCTGGGAAAGTCTTGTGACTCATCCCTTATGTTATTTTATAGCTTTGAGTACTTGGTGTAGGACCAACATAGTTTTAACTTTGTTGTCTACTTTGACATTTGTTTACACATAATCTTTTATTGCCTGAGAACAGTCTTTAATGACATAAACTTGGGAGTATTTTTCCCACTTGTGTTGTTAGAAATCAACAAGTCTTTTTCTGAAAGTTTCTACTCATTGGCAGGATCATGGGTAATGTTACCACTTACACGGTTTATTCATTAGCTTTTGCTCCCTCTGCTGGATTGTAACAGCAAGCAAAAGTGGGAACTCCGATTCTAAAAGACAGGCATAAACTCTCACCCATGCCACCTTTGAATTTCAAAACTAATATGTAAAATTCATTCTAAAATTAGACTAAACTTAAACTAGCTTTTTTTTTTTTGGCTTTAATTACTCCAACACATGCTTATCCTTCAACTGTATATTATGTTACTCATTATCATTATTTTAAATATGTCAACCTCATTTGGTTTCTCTTTACTTTGTAAAGGAAATACATTTGCAGTGAATTCAAGTTTAATGTTAATATTTCCATATTATAATTGCTGTACTGAATATGCATTTCTCTTTACCAAATTGTGAATAAATCATAAGGATGGTTTTATATAGATTTGCAAAATCTATATAATTAACAAATCCAAGCTGACTTCTCTCATGTAAACCTGGGTTTCCAATGACCTGACTGTGAGATTTAAAAACACTGAGTATGTGATATCTTAACCTCCTTCAACAAAATAGTAAATACAGAATACTGGACAATTTCACATATTTTGGTAGATAACAAAATCAATCCTAGGAGAATTCATAAACACTCTAACTGGAATATAGTTTTTTGTAGTTTATACCAATACATATTTAAATGATAAAATCAGAATTGGTTCTAATGTATTTATCAGTAGTGTAAAGCCAAAAAAAAAAGACTTTCCAGTAGTAAACTCACTCATTTCATCCATAGGTGGGTTACCCAGCTCAACATTCTTTAGGGTTAACATGTGATGGAGAGTAATATATTTTGCCTGTGTATTAGTTACACTGGGATAAAAATCAGTTACTGGGTCCCAAAGAGTTTTGCGAATATGATCATGGGCAGAGAGAATGCTCCATTTGTGCATGTTTTAAAATACAAGGCTTTTTTTTTTTTTTTACTGGTTATCCTATTAAAAGATCAAGAAGATGGTGAATTTATAAATAGATCTGATTACCAACAGAGAAGGTAACACTCTCAGGGTTTTAGCCTCTGGATTTGGCAGTAACTGATTTTATCCTTAATCCCTGCAGCCTAGCAGCTTCAAAAGATGTCTATTTTTAGTTACTGAAATTTGTTCTGTAACAGTGTTTAAGGAATATAGTGTCAATGTGTGCAAGGATCTTAACTAGTTGATAAGGTTAAAGAATACAAGAGAAAAAGGAAGTGCTAAGGGGTCAAGTAGGCAGTAAAAAATTCAGAGACTACTGTCAAAATGTCTTCCAAGCAGCATGCAAATGCAGATATTAAGCCCTAAGAGTTAAGTCAATTGGCTCCAGAATTCTTCTCTTCCCTCTTGCCTTCTGTATTCTTGTGTTCCACATAGCTCACAAAACATTTTTTTTCCCAAGATGCTGGCCTGTCCAAGGCCAAAAATTTAGGGTAAAGCATTACTACTTTGGAAAGCCAATTTTCAATCTTATAGTTGAATTAGCTTTTATATTTACAAGATTGGGAGCTGACATGCTAAATATACATAAGCTAGTGTTAGTTAAGAGAGAATTTAATGCTGCAAGAAGCTCCTCTTCCTTATTCCATTATGATCTGCTTACTAAGTCTAAAAGGCATATGCTTCATTAAGCTACTTAAAGGTTTTAGTTCAAAGCAACTCAGCTTTTAACTTCCCATTGGAAATTGCATGTAATTCATGGGCTGGGTGAAGTAATATTTCAATTACCTGCATAATATTCAAATGTAAGAAATTATGACAGTTGTCTGATACCAATACTGATGATTATTTTGGTGACAATATACAATGATAGAAACTGAATATCATGTTTACCTCTATCTCCTAATATAACTAGGAAAGCTATAAAGAGAAATTGACATGAAGATATTTATATTCACCAGTACACTGCAATATTAAATATCTAGGCTTTGAAAAACATTGAAACTTAAAGAACTTGTAAATCATTAGATCCTAACAATTTCATTTGAAATTGAGTACATATGAATTACTTCAAAGAAATAACTTTGTGCCCTAGATAAGTAGCTTTGGACACCTGGTTCCACTTTGAGACTTTGTGAGAGACAGTGCCTTCATATATAATGACAGATAGTAAGAAAGAAAAAGATTTAAATGACTGTCATCCATTATAGTCCATTAATAGTTTATCTCAAACTCATTTTCAAAGTGTTTTTGACTATGTCTGTGACTACACATGACTATGAAAAATTGAATTGGAAAGCAGTGCTTGGTGAATTTGTCCTTCTTGTTTTCAGGGAAACTGTTGCAGGACTGCGTCTCTTGAAGGGTGGTTTTAAAATGGAAAACTGTAGTACATTAATATCCCAGAAAGTTCAAAACCAGATATATCTCATAGATTTTTTAATTTATTGAGTGTTTAAAATACCTCATAGGACAGTTTTAATTCAACTGAATTTCTTACCTGTTTGATTATCTCTTGCCTTTTCCCTCACCCCCATTTCAGTAGAATGTCTCAAGAGTAAAGGTCTTTCCTTATTGACTTTGCATCCTTAGCATATAACACAGGTTGCAGCTTAAGCTCTTATTTAATAAAAGTATTTTGAATGAATAACATATAGTGATATCCATTTTCTCCTTCTTGTTATAAGGAAATGTGAACATTATTGTCAGACTAAAATATATTTGAATCCTGACTTCAATATTTAGCTTGCTCTATGACCATTAGGTCAATCATGTGAATTTTCTGCATATAGGTTTCCATATTGGGGATAATAATAAAACCTGCCAAGAAATTGTGATTTTTTTTTAAAAAATACAATTTTTAAGCATCTAGCATAATGTTTGACATAGTAAGAAAACAATAGTAGCTATAATAATTACAATAGCTGTAACTACTGGTGCTGCTACTACTCTGCTTGGTGGTGTTATGGATGCTCTGTATCCTCAATCAATCATCACTGTAACCTGTATGATTACCTTCCTTCTACTGCTAGGTACCAGAGACAGACCTAGTGCTACTTGAGTCCTAAACTGGGAGGTCAGGATTTAAACCCTCCTCTGCTTGATTCCAAAATCTGGGATTCTTTCAGAACACCATGTTGCCTCTCCCAGATATGTATCAAAAACCCTAAAGGTATATTTCTATCTTCAAAAGTTTTTCAAATTATTTCTTTAAATTAAAATATAGCCACCTGATCCATTAAAGAAGATAGCTACTTTAAAATCAGTAGGTTGTATAAAGGAATTTTCTCACACTTCATTTTCCTTTTTTTCAGTAAATCAGTTGATTAGATTTCTCAATGTGTAGTGCAGAGAGTATGAAACTGAATTTTTAAAATGGAAGTAGACATCTAGGTTCCATTTCAGAGTCCTGAGTCTTTCTCAGGAGGCACTCTTATGGCCTTAGGTAATTTCCAAAAACTGCTCTTAACTCATATCTGTCTTGTTAACAGGTCTTGGTCATACCTTCTTTTAGAAAACGTGATCAGCATTTACTCACCATCTGGGTCCATTGAATACCCTGGGAGGAATACCCTACTACAAGAATAGAAAAACTCCCTCTTCTAAAGGTACAAATTCACAATTAGCCCAACAAACTTTTCCGTAAAAGAAATGAGTGTTAGATACTTTGTTGGAGATCTTTAGTAAAACTAGACTATAATAACTAGCATGCACATAGAGCTCTAGTTTAAAAAACACTTCTATTTTATGTATTAAGTATAAATAAATCCAGTGACATTAGAGCTAACATGGGAATACTGCATATTTAAAAACAATAGCAATGACACTCCCATCCCAATGAAAACAAATAATTAAAAAACAGAAAAAAAGCCAGAGGCACATAAAGTTACACCTAGGAAGTGGTAATATTCAGTGTTATTACACATGAACTTTGCACTACAGAATTCAGATTAATGTTAAATAGATATAAACTGAAATATTCTATAGAGAGATATTTATATGGCTGATGAGTGAGTGGAAGTTTGACAGTGTATGGATAAGGCACAGAAAAACAGTCTTTAAAAACAATTCAGCTAGAAATGAATTGTGTGTTTTTCTTTATTTTCTAGTGAATCACAAGGAATGTTTATAGTTATAGAGTGGATAAATTCATAGATATCTTGGCAAATCAACCAAAAAATATTAGACTGAATTTTCAGATATTCTGCTGTTATGACCTATAAAAATGGCAGATTCAAATAATATTTTCCAAAGCATTGTATTATTGCTCTTAAAATGTTTTAAATATAACAAATACTAAATTAGTTTTCTCAAATGTAATTCCTATTAAGTGGGAAGTTACTAATATGAAGCATGTAATTCATAAAGGGATAACTCTTATTTTGAGCAATTAAATATGTATTATGACCATATGCTTGTACAGTTATGATGAAGCCAACTTTTTAATCTCTAAAGATATTTTATAACTATGGTACCCAAAGCAATCTACAGATTCAAGCAATTGCTATGAAATTACCAATGGTAAATTTTAACAGAGCAAATAATTTTATAATTTGTATGGAAACACAAAAGACCCTGAATAGCTGAAGCAATCTTGAGAAAGAAAAAATGGAGCTGGATGAATCAAACTGCCTGATTTCAGACTAGAGTACAGAGCTACAGTCATCAAGACAGTATGGTATTGGTACAAAATCAGAAATACAGACCAACGGAACAAGATAGAAATCTCCGAGACAAACCCACACACATGTGGTCCCCTAATCTACAACAAAGGAGACAGGAATATACAATGGATAAAACTGAATAAGTGGTGCTGGGAAAACTGGACAGCTATGTGTTAAAAAAAAACAACACTCCCTAACAAGATACACAAAAATAAACTCCACTTCCTAGAGTAATGAAAATTAAAACAAAACAAAAAACCAAATGGGGTCTAATTAAACTTAAAAGCTTTTGCACAGCAAACAAAATGAAAAGACAACCCAGAGAATGGGAGAAAATATTTACAAATGAAGTGACTGAAAAGGAGTTAATCTCTAAAATATACAGTTTATGCAGCTCAATATCCAAAAACCAAACAACACAATCAAAAAATGGGCAGAAGATCTAAATATACGTTTCTCTATGGGCAGAAGATCTAAATATACGTTTCTGTAAAGACATACAAATGGCCAAAAAGCACATGAAAAGATGCTCAACATCACTTATTATCGGAGAAATGCAAATCAAATGTATCATGAGACACATCTTACACTGGTCAGAATGGTCATCATAAAAAAATCTACAAACAATACATGCTGGAGAAAAGGGAACCCTCTCCTACACTGTTGGTGGGAATATAAATCGGTGCGGCCACTATGGACAACAATATGGAGATTCCCTAAGAAAAACTACAAATAGAGCTTCCATATTATCCAGCGATCCCACTCCTGGGCGTATATCTAGAGAAAACTCTTGATTTAAAAAGATACGTGCACCCCAGTATTTAACGAAGCAATACTTACCGTAGCCAGGACATGGAAGCAACTTAAATGTTCATCAACAGAGGAATGGATAAAGAAGATGTGGTACATATGTATAATGAAATATGACTCAGCCATAAAAAAGAATGAAATAATTCCATTTGCAGCAACATGGATGGACCTAGAAATTGTTGTACTGAGTGAAGTAAGAAAGTATAATAAATAGTGCTTTTATGTAGAATGTAAAAAATAAAGTAAAAATGAACTTATTTACAAAACAGAAATATATTTGATGTAAAACCAAACTTACAGTTGTCAGGGTGGTGGGAAGGGGAGCATAAATTGGCAGATTGGGATTGATATATACCCAATATAAATAGATAACTAATAAGGACCTACTGTAAATAGCACAGGGAACTGTACTCAATGCTCTGTAGTAGCCTATATGGGAAAAGAATCTAAGGAATAGAGATTTGTATATGTATAAATGAATCACTTTGTAGTACATCTGACATTAACACATTATAAATCAGCTATACACCAATAAAAATTTAAAAAGTCACAGGGGAAGAGAAAATAAAAACAAAAGTGCATTGTTTTCTTCTGAATATAATAAAGTTAGGGCAGGTTTGTCCTCTGAATTGTATATGGTTATTAGAAAAAGTAGATTTCTGGATGAAAGTGAAAACTTTCTAAGAGGTGAAGATATTTATTAATAAATAAAGATAATATTTTGAAAAAGTATGGAACAGATCAGGGGTTCTCCATGTGTCCACAAAGTCAGTATGGTTTTGATGATAGTATTATGATAATATCTTTCACCCTCACTTCTCATGAATGTATAGGGTATCTTCCATTGGTTACATGCTGTGCTATATTATCATAGACTGAATATCAAAGCAGATACAAGAATCCAGCTACCTCTTTTTGGCCAGTTTTTAATGCAATTTTTAAAAAATGTAGATTAAGCTAATCTTCTTACTATTTTATTTTGCTTTATAAAGTTTACTTTTCCAAAAATATGTTACTTATGTAATCATCCCTTACACACTAATATATTATCTTTACTAAATTAATAAAGTTTCCAGTTTGTTTTCCCACAGTAAATATTAACACTTTTAGCCCACATAAAGAAAAACTCAAAATTTGCTGTAAACTTCAGAGACTCTAAATTCCATATGATTAAAAAGTTTTAGAGCTATTTGTAAAGAAACAAGAAAATACTATTTATTCCACCTTAAACTATGTTCTTATTTTTTATAAATCCCAGTGATGTAGAGCTTTATGGTCCTTTTAATTTACGAGCAGGCTTTTAAAATAGATCTGTTTAAAAACTCTTAAAGCATTGTATTCATAACATAAAAAATATTGAGCTCCTTAAAAATTGCTCATTTTGCAAAATATATTTATAACTTAACCAAAATAAATAATTCATACCTCTCCAAGTGAGTAATAACGTCTTGGGATCTGGGAGTCCGGATAGATGTTTTCAAGGTACCAAGAAAAGGGCTTACACTTCAGATTTTCTCTTAGTGTTTTTCTGACTGACACATCTCCATAATCCACTTTGACAACACCTGGAATTTTTCAGAGAAACATTGAAATCCATTTATGCTATTTTCATTTTAGCACTGTTTCACTCTGTTTGCTTTGCTATCAGTTTTTTCTCTATAATTAAAATTTCATCAAATGGAATTGCATGTGCAGCTGCTACTACACTGATTTCTTGCTAACATCCAATTAGTACATCAAATGGATATAAAAAGTTTTTCCATTGGTTATGACTTAAAATGCAAATATTTATCACCAAGTACTTATACTTCTTAAATTGAATAATTAATCAAGTAAGTATAAGTTGGTATTTAGCATCTCATAATGAAAGCTTAATTGAGCTATGTGATAATGTGGTTTCTTTTTAATGAATGTTTCAGTGGCTTCACTTTTTATTCCTCATATTTTTCCTTTAGTGTCATTAATTCACTACTTGTGCATTTCATGATAAATATACATAAATATGACCCTCACAATGGATGACACATTTGTGTTCTAAGTTTTCCTTCTTGAATTTTTATTTTATCTAGGTTTAGGACCTAACTTTTTCTTTACTAATTTTTCCCTGTTTTATAAGTTAGTGTAAACCACTTCAAATCCTTGAATAAGTTAGTAAATAAATAAGCATAAAGAAGCCATAAGCAAATGAAATATACTCACATGTGTATTATTAAAATTGCTTAACTGTACTTCATTTAATAGCAGAATATATGAATTTAAAATGGATTTTCCATTGCGGATCATAATAGAATGATTTCTAGTTGAGAAATAAAAATAACACCACTAATTTTATATAAAAGATAGTGACATGAATTGCTCATTACTAATATTAAAATGACATTTAATTGAAATGACTAAATAACTGTTATGACAATTAATTCTTAGATTTTGAAAAGATCTCTGTTTTTAACGTGCTTAAGAGCAGTAAGCAACCACACTTTGGCACAGGAGAAAAATGGCCCAGTCTTTATATGCTATACCAACCAAGCAGCAAAGTCTATTAGTCATGTGTAATAAAGGAACAATTGTTTAGACAGTCTAAATGTCTGTAACTAATACCATTATTTAGGTTACTATTTTCAAATGAGGCTGCACTCTTGAGGCTTAACACCTGCCAGTCCTTCTCACTCCTCACTGCCCGTTTGGGTTTTTTTCAGAATTTTGTTTTTTCCCAAAATGCTTAAGCAGCCAAACTATTTCCTTCTACAATAAAATATTGATTTTTCTAGCTAGTGTTTGGATGAAAATAGATATTTGGGCTTTGTAGACAAATACTCCCTTTCAAAATAATTGTATCCAGAACCTCTAATCTGGATGTCGCCTTCAAAAGAGGTTCAATAACATTTACAAAATAGATTACTAAAAGAATTTTTTTGTTTAGGTGGCTTTGAAAATCTTATTTTAAAAAAAAATTCTATTGGTCCCAGAAAAAAAGGCAATGCTGCTTCAAAGGATTTAATTCAGCAGTTTTGCATCTTAAATTTGACATTCCAAAAAGGTCCTCTTGATTTTCCACATGACCCATCTTCAAGATGCTCCATTTCAGTAACCAGCAAAAGTGTCCCACCAATTTTCTCAAGGCAAAAACAGTATTTCTTTTATCTCACACACATATTCAATTCATTAACAATCCACAATATGGATCTTTCTACATACAGAGGGGTTACATCCTGAGAAACCCATCATAAGTTAGAAAAATGCATTCAATAGACCTAACCTACCAAACATTGCAGCTGAGCCAAGCCTGCATCAAATATGCTCAGAACACTTGCATTAGCCTACAATTGGGAAAAATCATCGAATGTTAATCCAATTTTATAAAAAATTGCTGAATATCTCACATACTTTATTGAATATTATACTGAAAGTGAAAAACAGGGTGACTGAATGGATAGAGGATGGTTTTAAGTGTATCGGTTGTTTTCACCCTCCTGATCACATGGCTGACTGGGTGCTGGGGCTGCCCAGCTTCTTAAGAGAGTATTATGCTGTATGTTGCTAGCCTGGAAAAATATCAAATTCTAAAGTTTCACAAGTACAGTTTTTACTGAATACATATTGCTTTCACACCATAATAAAGTTGAAAACTTTAGTCAAATCATCATGAGTCAAGGAGTGTCTATATATTCCGAGCCCCTCTATCATCCCCATTACCATCCTAGTCCTGCTCTCCCTCATCTCTGGCCTAAGACTAAGCATGCCTAAGCATGCCATTACCTCCTAACTAGTCTCCCTGACATCTTACATTTCTCCATTTAACCTTTATTTACTATTGCCTGCTCCCTAGACAGTATATTTGAAATATAAAATCTTGTGTTCCCTTGCTCCAAAGCTTTCAGCGATTTTCCATTGTGCTAGAAATAATTGACAATACCTTAATCATTGCCAGAGTTTCTTTATGAAATGACCCTTGGTTATCTCTCTGAATTAATCACCTGTATTCACTTCATTATAGCAAAACTGGCTTTCCCACTCTTTCTTACTTTCTTTCTCTTTCTCCAAATCTCTAACCAAAATTTACTTCCTCATGCTCACCCTGACTTTCCTCTCTAAACTGATCACCCTTCCCATCATCTTGGTAATGCTCTATCCCTCCATTCTTCTTTATTCTCCAGCATACTTGTTAGTACTTGATGTCCTATCACCGGTTAATTCTCTTTGCCTCCCCACTAAGAACTTTGGACAAATAATTTAATCTCTTGATTTCTAAGGTATCTTGTGTGTGATATATAATAATTACTGAATACATATTACATATTGTAATGGATACCTGCTGCTTTTGACTGCCTGGCATCCATTTTGCATATTGGTAAGAGCATTCGAGTTTTCTTTGGGCAACCGTCACACCCTCACTTTCACTTTGTGTGACTTGCTGACCTGATCCCCCTTCCTGTCTTTCCAGAATAAAGGCATACCACTAGTGAATCTTGTTAAAAATTCACATTCTGATTCAGAGGCCTGAGAGTCTACATACTTAAAAAGCTCCCAGGGGATGCTGCTATTCCTCAGGTCAAATTATGAGTAACACCCAAGATAATCAAAGCAGCCCATTTCTCATTGTTACTTACAACCTATCATAATGATTGGCTTAGGACTGGGCATGTGATAGAAGTATAAATAAATAAAAGTATACTCTGACAACTTTGTAGGACTATTAAAAAGTAGAAATTCTCGTTCCTTTGGATTTGCTAGCTGTAAAGATGGCTGAAGCCTGGAGCTTCTGAGGCTACCATATAGAGAATGCCTTGTAAGATAGTGAAGCAAATACAGGAATAAGATAAACGTATGGAAAGAGAAACAGGCAAAGATAGCATAAGCCAAGCCAACATTTAAATCAGCAGATATTTATCATGTTCCAGCCTTTATACGAGCATGTTTTTCTAAGCACTTGGGATATGTCAATGAACAAAAAAATGTATCTTCCTCAATGGAATTTACCTTGTAGGGGAAGGAGACATAAGTAAACAGTAATACATTAGAAGGTGATACATGCTATGACAAAAACAGGGTGAGGGAAGAAGTTTGCCATAGAAGGAATCTTAATGCATTATGATTTTTTTTTTCAAAAGCAGCTTACAAGAGTTACAAGTTTTTAAGGTAAATCTTTCAATGGAACTTGAACAAATGCTAGAGAAGCTCTGACATTTAGAATTTCATGATGAGTTAGAATAAAAAAGTACTTTAACTCTACATTTGCAGGTTTGATTAATAGGTAAATGATAACATTTATGGGCAGTTACTTTATTTAATAACCTGTTATTTATTCATGTTAAAATCTATTTCATAATAGTATTGATCTAGATATGTAGAAGAATTGTGTTTTAATTTTTTAAATAGGAGATCACCATAATCTCAAATAAGTTCCTCCCAAGTAGATACCTGATAAGCCTAAGAGTTTTGATTACCTATAATCAAGGTACCTGATGAGAGAATACCTGCTTTTAGACTAAAGCTTTTGAGTTTTGTGCATAAAAACACATATTGTAGCATAGCTTAGAGTGGTAAAAAGAGGAAATAATTTCCTTCAATAAGGGAATTCTTAAGTAAATCAATGGTATACCTAATTGACAAAATATGATTGCTGTATTGAATTGTCTATAAAATATGGAAAATGGAGATAAAATACAAATAATTTTTTACACTATCATTATAACTGAGTAAATCTGTAGAACAGAAATAACTGAAAAATAAAAGCAGTGCATTCTCTTTGCTACTAAAAGAAGAGAAAGAAAAAAAAAACCTTAAAAAATCTATTTTATCCTTAAGTACAAAAATTGAAACTGTGAAGCTAATCAGTTGTCTATATACAATTATATATTAACAATATGCTTACATATTAAATGAGTATAGTTTTAGCTAAGAATTTTTTATATTTTCAAAATTCCTCTTAAAGAGAAAATTATCTTTATTTTGTTACTTAAAAAAATTGTCATCAAGAGCTATTCGAAAAAGAATCTACATTTCTTCTCAAGTATAATAAAAAGATCATTTTTAGGCCAATTAGGGGTTACTACATTCTAGAGTATCTAAGTACTATATGTGTAAGAAGTTTAGCAGATTAGTTGGAATTTTTTTTTTAATTTAAAACTACTCTTATCCTGCCATTTTAATTTTTAGTCATTCTTAATATGCACAGAAACTAACCAGGCTCATAACTGCTCATTAGGAAGTCAATGGTTAGAACTATATTAAGCGGCTGATGACCCATGCCAGCTAATAATACACAGTGATTATCTGCTGAACTTATCATTTACTATTATCACTTCAGTTTTATTTTAATGGAATAAAAATGAGATAATGAATTGTACAAAGATCATAGCTTCTGTTGAGAGCAGTATTACATAGAAGAAGTAAATATCAGAAAACTTCTCAATTTATTTATATCAATCTGATCTTTATAGTCAAAAGTTTGGGCAGGTCAGAAGGTGACACAGATGGTAGAGTAAGAGGACCCTGAACTCATCTCCCAGAGACAAACCAAAATTACAACTATTTGCATAACAACTATCTATGGGAAGGACCAGAAAACTAGCAAAAAATATTTATTCCAGGAAGGAACTACATAGTATGACTCACAGAGGAAAAAATTTATAGTTACTGAGTGAGAAAGAGGAATAGATTGGCAGTTTGGGGTTAACATGTACACACAGTTATATTAATATTTAAAATGGATAACCAACAAGGACCTACTGTATAGCACAGGGAAGTCTCTACTCAATATTCTGTAATAACCTAGATAGGAAAATAATTTGAAAAAGGATACATGTATATGTATACCTAATCACTTTGCTGTATACCTGAAGCACAATATTGTTAATCAGCTGTGCTCCAGTATACAATAAAAATTTAAAAATAAGAAACCACAATAAGATTAGTAGGAATGGTGGAGACAGTATAGTTAGGACTCAAACTTTCAGGGTTGGTAACCCACAAATGGGAGGGATATCACAACGATAGAAGTTTTCTGCAAGGAGTGAGGGGTCTGAGCCTCATGTTGAGCAACCTAGCCCAGGGATCCTGCACCAGGAACATGAGCCCCTAGAATGTCTGGCTTTGAAAACCAGCAGGGCTTATGTTCAGGAAAGTGGGAGGGCTATAGGAAACAAGGACTTTTCTGTTAAAGGGTTTGTGCAATATCTCACACAATCTGAATCAGCATAGAAGCAGTAGTTTGAAAGGAGCCTGGGTCAGACCCATTTGCTAATCCTGGAGAGCCTTCTGGGGATCAAGAAGGACACAGCCACTGGAGGCAGCTATTTTGGAGAGCTCATTTTACTGCTGTATTACTATTGCTGGCAAGTGACATTTTGAAATCCTACCTCCACCCTTAAAGTGCCAGGGACTTAACCTGCCCACCAGTGAACCAGCACCAGCCCTGATTTCCCATGGTATGCAGATATCTGAGCGGGGACTGGGCCATGCAAACCAGCAGGCCAGCACCTGTCCCATGACCCCCAGGCCCCAAAGTCAGCCATGTTGGCACCTGGCCTGGACCATCTGTGAGCTAAATCCAAACCTGGCATCCCTGGGCATCAGCCAGTCACTTCAACACCTGGCACTGCCCACCAGCAGGCAGGAACCAGTCCTCCACCCCACTGGGCTCTGTAGCTTGCCACGTCCTGTCCACTAGTGGGCCAATAGCCACCACACCAAGCAAGGCCTGGCAATTAACATGGCCAGGGACCAGCCCTGCCTAAGAGCAAGCAAACAGCCGTTGGCTGTCAAAACAGAAGGAAACATGCTAGGGTATAAAGAGCACAAAGCTCTAGTGAACAGAGGAGAGGGTGCTCTGGGCTCCAAGAGAGGAGTATGGTCCAAATGAAGGAATGAGACAAAATCATAGAAAAATGAAGATAAATAACCTCCCCGACAGAGACTTCAAGGTAATAATCATAAAGATGTTCAACAAACTTGGGAAAAGAATGATTGAATATAGTGCAAATCTTAATAAAGAGTTAGAAAATATAAAGATTCAAAATGAGCTGAGAGTACACTAACTGAAATAAAAAATTTACTTGGAATCAACAGTAGATCAGATGATACAGAGGATAATATCAGTGGACAGAGTAGTAGAAATCAATGAAGCTGAACAGAAAAAAGAAAATATGCTGATAGTTTGTGACACTTTTGTGAAAACATCAAGTATACTAATATTTGCATAATAGGAGTCCCAAGAGGAGAAAGGGCAAGGGAACTTACCTGAAGAAATAATAGATGAAAACTTCCCAAACCTGGGAAACATACATCTAGATGTAGTAAGCACAGAGTGTGCCAAACAAGATGAACTCAAAGAGGTTCATACCAAAACAATTTATAATTAAAATGGCAAAAATTAAAGAGAATATCTTAACAGCAAGAGAAAAACAATTATTTACATTTTTAAAGGAAACTCCCATAAAGGCTATCAGCTGACTTTAGCAGAAACATTGCAGGCCAGAAGGGTGTGGCATGCTGTACCCAAAGTGATGAAAGGAAAACAACTATAATGAAGAATATTCTAATTAGAAAGGCTACCATTCAGACCTGAAGGAGAGAGAAAGAGTTTTAAGGAGAAGCAAAAGCTAAAATAGTTCAGCACCATTATAGTGGCTTTGTAAGAAATGGTGAAGAGATTTCTGTAAGCAGAAAAGACCAGAACTAGAAACATAAAAATTACAAAAGGAAAAATCTCATTGGTGAAGGCAACCACAGAGTAAATCAACCACTTATAAATCTAGTAGGAAGGTTAAAGTAGTAAAGACAAATGTACTAAAACATCTATGTACACAATAAGTAAGGGATATTTAAAACAAAAAAGTGTAAAATATGTCACTAACATTAAACAGGGGGAGTAAAAATAGAGCATTGTTACAATGCATTAAAACTTAAGAAATCATTAACTTAAAATATTTATATATATAGCCTATTATATATGAACTTCATACTAGCCACAAATCAAAAACCTAGAATACATGCACACCCAAAACAAAGGAATTCAAACATTACACTAGACATAGTCATCAAGTCACAAAAGAAGAAAGGAAGCAAAAAGAACTACAAAAACAACCACCAGAAAACAATGAACAAAATGTCAGTATGAACATACCTATCAGTAATTACTTTAAATGTTAAATGGACTAAATAATCCAACGAACAGACTGTAGCAGAGGACTGAAAACAAAAACAAAAAAAACAAGACACCTATATATGCTGCCTATAAGAGACTAACTTCAAATTTAGAGACACATAGTAAAAATCTTTTCCTTTATATTTTATACACTACATATTATGCTTAGAGATCCCAAGATATATATATATATATAATATCTATAATTATATATATAATATCTATAATTATATATAATATCTATAATTATTAATATATATTAATAATTATTAATATACATAATTAATTATATATATATATAAGTCCAGGTGTATTTTCTTTCATGCTTAAATTTTTTCACTTCATGTTTTTCTTTTAAAATTCTACTATGCATGCGTGTGTGCTAAGTTGTGTCTGATTCTTTGCGACCCTTATGGACTGCAGCCTGTCAGGCTCTTCTATCCATGGATTCTTCAGGCTAGAATACTGGAGTGGGTTGCCATACCCTCCTCCAGGGGATCTTCCCAACCCAGGGATCGAACCCATGTATCCTGCAGCTCCTGCATTGCAGGGCAGATTCTTTACTGCTAAGCCACACAGGGAAGCCCAAACTTGACTATAGACACTCATATATATTTTCTCATTAAATCTCTGTCATACCCTATCTATTATTGTTTTTGTTTGTTTGTTTAAGGATGAAAGAATTGGAGCTTTAAAGATTAAATATGCTCAAGCTTGCTTAGAAAATATCAGGAGAGGATTAGAAGTCATTCACATCCATCTAATATCATAGTCCAAGCTCTTGCCCATTCTACTAGACTAAAAAAAAAAGAAAAAAAAAAAAACTGGAGAAATTTTGAAACCTGTATAGAGATATCTTTCCTTGGATGGTGGTACACAACATGGTAATAATCATTCCTTGAAGGGTAGATTCCACTTGGCAAATTCTCCCAATCCTAACAGATCAACATGATCCAAGATCCAGGATGAACTTGAAATCATAGAAATAAATGATCAGTAATGACATAATTGGGAGTTATTTTATTGACTTGACAATTAAATACAAGCCAGAAGGTGTCAGTGTGCAATTGAATGATCAACTAAAATATTTCCATAAAATGCTACCCAAATTTTGTACTATCAGTCCCTCATTCTACAGGATGCTGGATATAATTATTTCTTCAGTTTTGTGATATATTATTATTATTATTATTATTATACCCTCTCTGAAGTAGTGAGTTTTTTTTTTTTATAGTAAATGGGATCTTACAACTGCTTGAGGGGAGAAGACATTGTATTGCAGCTGACACTACTTGGACATGCACAAACTTGTTTTTCTTATTGTAGCCAATTACAGTTTTAGTAATTAATATAAATTTTAAATCAATAAGCATTTAAATACATCCTGATTATTGTCTAAAAACTTTAATACTTCTGGTAAGATCAAGAAAGTACTAAGATAAAAATTTAGTGAATGATTTTAGGGACTTCAAGGAAAATCCCAGGAATAATAATGTTTTAAGAAACTCACATTATCAGTCATCTTCATGGTACTGAGAATGACAGTGGATGGCAAGCACGTAGCAGTAAGTCTTCATTGAAAAATGATTCTAAAGAGTCAGATTCTAAATGTGAAAAACTTGCTTGACCAATTTATTTTGCTTATTTAAAACAAATTCTGTGTAGTACAAGAATGACATGATCAAAAAGCTACCTGAACTGTTTATGTCTGAAAGACTTCCTGTAATAGGGACAAAATAATTTTAAGTGAAAAGGAAGTGATACATTATAAAGTGGAGACTTTATCTTAGTGGCTAAGAAAATGATCTTTAAATGATGAGAGCTTAAATTAGATGAAATATATTAAACATTTGGAGGAGGAAATGGCAACCCACTCCAGTATTCTTGCCTGGAGAATCCCATGGACAGAGGAGCCTGGAGGGCTACAGTGCATAGGGTCGCACAGAGTTGGACACGACTAAAGCGACATAGCACATATTAGACATTTGTTAGCTTGTCATGTTTTAATAAAAACAATGAGTTAAAAGTCAAGTATCTTTACTATAAGACTTCTCATAACCTTTACTGTGTTACAGTGCATTTTAGAAATCTAAAATGATATTTCCCAAATTTAACTGTCCTTTCCCCCAGATTTTGTGATAATAATACTCCATGGAAAACATTTTGAGAAATATGACTATATTGTATTTCCTATAAGCAAAAATACTAGTCATTCACAGGACATAAATTGATCCTCTTAGAGAAAAACTTTCATGGGGGAAATACTATATGCTTTTCAATTTTTTTCATTAGCAAGTTTCCATTGCAAGTTTGTAATTAAACCAAAACAGTGGTAGTCAGTACAACACATATATTTGTTGATGGGTGTATTTATGTTCAGTTCCTAGAACAGTACCTAGTGCCAATAGTCACTTTAAATATCAATTATACTGATCTCTGACACATGCTGTCTCTTCCCTTATGTTCATTCCCTATCATTCTCACTTTCTCCTCTGTAGGAAGTATATCTTGGGAACTCTCCTACACTGCTGCTGGGAATGTAAATTGATACAGACATTATGGAGAACAGTACAGAGATTCTTTAAAGTAAAAATAGAACCCCCACATGACTCAGCAATCCCACTTCTGGGCATATAACCAGAGAAAACCATAATTTGAAAAGATACAGGCATCCTGATGCTCACTGAGCACTATTTACAATAGCCAGGACATGAAAACAACCTAAATGCCCATTAACAGAGGAATGGATAAAGAAGATGTGGTACATGTATACAATGGAATATTACTCAGCCATAAAAAGAACAAAATATTGTCATTTGCAGCAATATGGATGGACCTAGAGATTGTCATAGTGACCTAAGTCCCACAGCAAAACACAAATATATCACTTATATGTGAAATCTAAAAAAAAATTAAGGTACAAATGAACTTATTTACAGAAGAGAAGTAGAGTCATGGATGTAGAAAACAAACTTATGGTTACCAGGGGGTAAGGGGTGGAGGGATAAGTTGGGAGATTCAGATTGACATATACACACTACTATATATACAACAGATAACTAATAAGAACCTGCTTTATAGTACTAGAAACTCTACTCAATACTTTGTAATGGCCTATTGGGAAAAGAACCTAAAAAAAAAAAAAAGAGTGGATATATGTATATCTATAACTGATTCACTTTGCTATACACCTGAAACTAACACAACATTGTAAATTAACCATACTCCAATAAAAATTTTAAAAAGAAGTACTTCTCTATTTAAGAAATAAATAGTAAGTAGTACATCTCTATTTACTTCATGACGTAAAATTACTACTTTACAGGGGCTTCCCTGATGGCTCAATGGTAAAGAATCTGCTTGCCAATGCCGGAAACACAAGTTCCACCTCTGGTCCGGGAAGATCCCACATGCTGTGGAGCAACTAAGCCTGTGCACCACAACTATTGAGCCTGTGCTCTAGAGCACGAGAGCTCTTTAAGAAATAGAAACTTAAAGTGGTCCATTTTCAAGGACAACTAGCCTAGAGTGATGGCCTGCTGATGTTATAGCTCTTAAGATACTGTGCCAGAAAATCCAGACATAGGGAGAGTAATAAATCCAGGTTATTTCCTCTGGAAGATTGTTAACCTCATAGTACTCAGCCAGTGAGGAACTGCGGGAGGGACTTGCATGCTGATAGGCTAAAAACCCCATTGCAACAACTCTGGTGTGCCTTGCCACCAGATACCCGATCTTGCAAGACTGTCATTAAAGCCTTGCTTCTTGGTGCACCTCATGTCTCCAAGTCCATTCCTTGAGTTTGGGCTGGTGAGCTTTATCTCTCACAGCTGCAACTGCTGAGCCTATGTGACACAACTACTGAAGCCCGCATGCCCTAGAGCCTGCGCTCTGCCCCAAGAGAAGCCTCCAAAGCCACTGCAATGAGAAGCCCATGCACCACTAGGAACAGTAGCCCCTGCTCACTACAACTAGAAAAAAGCCTGTGCAGCACCAAAGACCTAGCACAGCCCAAAATAAATAAACAAAAGTTTTTTAAAATTACTACTTAACACTTACTAAAAGAGACAGTGACAGAAAAAGAAATAATTGTATGCAATATCTGGCTCCAGAGTGTTTCATTAACAAAGAACATCATTAACAATTTTAAATATTTAAGTGCATTTTCCTAGTCTGTATTTTGTCAGCCTTGTCAGCAAAGCCAACTGGAAATGTAATTATGTTTTTGGATTATGAGTTACTGGGGGGAAAAAAAAAGCAAAATTTTACTAACATGGCTCAGGAAGACTAGTGTGAATTGGTTAGTACATTTTATAAACTAAAGCAATACCTGAGATGATATTGTCAAGCACATTTCCATAAAATATTAAGTACTCATAGTCAATTCTTGATTATTTAGGCTAACAAAATGTAAGCCTACTAGATATATATGTGTGTATATATATGTATGTATATATATATATATGACTTCTATACTTTTTAACTATTTATTCAGCAAAGGAATATAATTCTGACTATATAGAAATATGATTAAAGGAGAATAAAAACACAGTGGTTTACTTAGAGACTGATTCTCACTTCCTGGGTTTGAATTCTGCTCTGCAGTATACTAGATGTGTGATATTGAGCTATATATGTAACCTCTTAGGCCTAGTTTTTTCCTTTATTGGATGGGTATAATAATAGCATCTTCCTCAGAGTGTTAATGTGATTATTAAATGAGTTACCATGTAAAACACTTGAACAGTTCATGATACATAGTAAGTGTTCCATAAGTGTTACCTACTATGTTTGCAGTTGTTTTACTGTGGGCCTGCACCTCAAGTGGTACATCACCCCCATGTAGAAGAGCAGGCTAGTTATTCTCTGAGCCTGTGCGCTTCTGTTGTATATTAGATGAATGGTGTGGGAAATCAGCAACTTCACTATGACCCTGATGCCCTTTCAGCGAGAAGCATAGCATACATGACTTCTACGACTTCTCAGAATAGTACTCCTGCAGGTATCATATAAAACCACTATCCAAGCATTTTTCTAACCCAAGAGTACTAAGAAAATGAAGTTGAAGCTCCACACATCTCTGCACTTTACATTTTCCTCTCAGGTTTGTGCATTATGGTGATTTTGACACATATGTCATACAAGAAAAACCACAAATTCCATAATTACGGTTTTTCGCTTAAGATACACTAATAATAACAGTAGGAATTCAGATTAAAAGAAGAAAAACTATTCTAAGAGAACATGTCTGTTTTGAAATAAAAATTATAAAAATATTCTCAACTTCCACTGTCAACAAATTTCCCTCTTCTTTTGTGAACTACTACAAATGAGTGAGCTGAAAAGGCTACAGGAGAATCATTAGTTATCTCTGGGACACTGTGTACTCTTACTGTGGAGCAACCCAAGACCAAAATCTCAATAAGCATGAGTTTGACATATGATTAGGGTGAAAGGTAGAGTAACGTATTGCTCCTGGATTTCCTATGCAGTATTTATCCTCTTCTAGTACCAGCCACGTCAAAGACTTGACAGTGAAAGCAAACCAAAGTTTATTGCATACATAGGATACAGTTCACAAACCAGACTTAACACTGCTTAAAGGAGAATTTCTCAGCAGTTACTGAAGAAGGGTAGCATTCAGTAATGATGAAAACAGGCCAAGTATGTCAGCTGTACTATTGTGATTTTAAAATATTCTTCTACATTATAGTCTAGTACTCTATAACACAGAGAATTCTAACATGCCTCTCTCTCATTTTCAGAGCTTTGTATTTTTCTTAGGATGTCATCGGTCTGAGTCTATACTACCATCTAATTCAACAAACTCTCTGGGACCATAAGGGGACCAGTTGGGCAGCTGAAGGAGAAGGCAGAATGCCAACATCTTGAAAGGAATAGCATGTGTATAATGTAGTTATTTCCTGGTGAGGGTTTGATTTTTCTAGGGGAAAGAAAAGCATTTTGAATCATACCATAGCTATGGTATTCAAATATACAAAATGAAGAATATCAGGAGTGTTTCTTAAGTTATAAACTTGCAAATGTTGATTTAACTATCTCACATTATTTCTCCTGTCCTCTGCCTTTACTTGTTGCGAAAAGATTAAAACGTCAAAAATCATTGATCAAAAAATGAAGGTGGTAGTTACTGAAAACTCGGGGGAAAAAAATATCAAAAGTGCAGCAAAAACTTACTGATTTATGATTGTATAAAACCACAAACCATGACTGAAAGTCGTTCAGTCATGTCCGACTCTGCGACCCCATGGTCTATATGATCCATGGAATTCTCCAGGCCAGAATCCTGGAGAGGGTAGCCTTTCCCTTCTCCAGGGGATCTTCCCAACCCAGGGATCGAACCTAGGTCTCCCTCATTGCAGGCAGATTCTTTGCCAGCTGAGCCAGAGGGAAGCCCATAAAACCACAAGATTGCATCAAAATTATAACTGAGGTAGAATTGACTTTTCATTGACCTTTCCAGAAAGCTAACTGGACTCATGTGAAGTAGCACAGCTGATAAATGAAAGAGCTCACATTGGAACCTATGTCTCTTCCAGTTCGGTGCTTTTTTTTTTTTTTTCCCTTCACCCAGTATGTTTTCATTGTTTCTCTCTCTATGTTACACAATGTGCTGGGTGATAGAAATAAGTGTTGAACAAAAACTATATTACAGTTTCTTCCCTCATAACTTAGTCAGTAGTTAATCAAGTAACCTACACAAATGAAAATTACCAAATGTAAACTACAAATGTATCTCAGAGATGGTCAAGGTATAAAAACACAGACTAGGCAGCTGATGCACTGGTGTAAAGAAGAGAGGTAAGGAGGCTTCTCCAAGGAAGAGAGCATTGAGCTAAAATGTTAATGAATTATGGATGAGATGAGACAGTGAATTGGGTTGGTGTTACACAAAATGCCATCTGGTTTTATTTTTTAGGAACACTTAGGGAAGTAAAAGTTGTTTTTCTTTGGCTACTACCAACGGTGAGTCATTTATTTCAGAATTATTTTCTGGGACAAACATACTCTGAGATGGCCCTGACTGTCCATACTTCCTGTAATTCAGGCCACTGTGTGGTCTCTCTTCCTTGAAGAAGAACCTGTGACTTGCTTCTAACCAAGAGAATAGACAAAGGTGAAGGGATTTCACTAAGGTGATGGTGTTGCATTAAGATTGTAACTTAACATCTTGCTAGCATGTTTCTTATTGTCTCTCTCCCTAATGGCTTTGGTAAATTAAGCTGCCTTGTAAGCTACAACACACACTCTCTAGATGGAGAAGACCATGTGGCATGAAACTGCTGGCAAAACCAGGAAGGAGCTGCACCTCTCTCTCTGACCGTCTGCCAGGAATTAGATTCTGACAATCGTGTGAACTTGGAGGCAGATCCTTCCCCGCTTGGACCTTGAGATGAGACAGAACCCTGATTTGTTGACTGTAGCCATGTGAGAGGCCCTGAAGTAGGGGACCCCATTAGGCCTTACCCAGACTGTTGACCCACAGGACATGTGAGATAATAAAATATGTATGGTTTTAAGCCACTAGGTTTGTGATAATTTATTACACAGTGGTGGCTCAGATGGTAAAGCGTCTGTCTACAATGTGGGAGACCTGGGTTCGATCCCTGGGTCGGGAAGATCCCCTGGAGAAGGAAATGGCAACCCACTCCACCATTGCCTGGAAAATCCCATGGATGGAGGAGCCTGGTAGGCTACAGTCCATGGGATCGCAAAGAGTCGGATACGACTGAGCAACTTCACTTCACTTCACATAGATAACTAGTCTATTGCCCTTTTGAAGTATCTTCTTTTTGATACGACATTAAGTCCTCTAACATCTTATAAAAATTTCCTAGAAGACTAAATATTTTGAAATTATTTAGATCATCATTTACTTCTTAATATATACTGTTAAAAAGTCTTTTAAAGTTGAAAATTTGGAAGTATCAATACATGATCCATTTAGGAATGATATAAAGGAAGATATTCTACCACTATTTTTCTGAAATGTCATACTGTAGTCTAAGAATATTAGGTTGAAAACTAGACCAATAGAGATTTAAATTATTAATTTCAGTAATGAATGTGTTAATGATCCACCTGAGTATGAATTCCAGTCCATCACATACTAGCCATATGAACTTGAATAAACTACTTTACTTGTGTAAGGTTCAGTGGAAATAGTAATTGTAACTTCACGAAATTATTGTGAAAAAAATGAGGTATTGTATGCAAAGTACAGTGGCACAAAGTGAGAGTTCAGATATTTTAACTATTGTCAAAAAATCATAAATGCCTTTTGTTCAGTTATATAAACTATGCAGTTGAGTATTTCATAATCTAATAACAGATTACAGTCTCATTTCACTTTTTGAAATTTTAGATAAGAGTGAAAAATTTTTAAAAATATAATTACATCTTTCTGCTGGTTTGAAAAAATTTAGAGCAATTTGAGAGCAATTTTAGAGTGATTTGAGTCATGGATTAAGATATATGCTACTTCAGATAACAGTCATTAGGACTGTTTTATTAATAGTTTCGCAGGGCTCACTGGTCTTAATCCATTTAATCTTTTTTATGTAGTCCTCAATCTTGTATTTTTTCCTTCTTACCCTGTGTTTTTACTGAGTTAAGAAGTACTCTGCAAGGCAGTATTACCAAATTCATCACAAATTTTTAAGAACATTAAAATTGTATGGTTATTATATGGTATAATTATAGACTTCTGTTTGACAATAAACAAAGCTGTTTCCAACATTTACAGAATAAAGACACTACAGGACTTGAGTAATAGTAGGTAATTAGGTACTATTTAGTAATTACTAACACATCAGTATGCTTATCTATTTCAAGTTTCTTTCAGAAATATAACGTGATAATCCAGTAGCCTTCTAAAGAACTGACAAGTGGGAGAATATTGGCAATGTTAACAGACTAAAGATGAATTACTTTAAAATTATTTGCACTAAAGCAATGTTTTAACTTCACTCATAGCTTCATAACTAAAGTTTCTACCCTTAAAGATGGTTAATACTAACATCAACAAAAAGTTAAGAACATGTGGTCAAACCTCGTTAATAAAAATCCAATATAAAGCTTTTTTAAAAAGGAGGAAAAGCTACATGGCATTTTGGATGGTGGGTTTATTTTATTAGGACATTCTGTTAGTCCTTAGCCAATATAACATATGTTTTATTATCACACATAAATACAAATTTTTTCAACTGTCCTACCATGATGGGCAAATGACTAAAATTTAGGTGGTTTTCAAAAGAAAAATGTTGCTGATGTAGTTTTGTTTTCTGCTTTAAAAGAGCTGCTGCTAAGTCACTTCAGTCGTGTCCGACCCTGTGCGACCCCATGGACAGCAGCCTAGCAGGCTCCCCTGTCCCTGGGATTCTCCAGGCAAGAATACTGGAGTGGGTTGCCATTTCCTTCTCCAATGCATGAAAGTAAAAAGTGCAAGTGAAGTCGCTCAGTCGCGTCCGACTCTGAGCAACCCCGTAGACTGCAGCCTACCAGCCTCCGTCCATGGGATTTTCCAGGCAAGAGTACTGGAGTGGGGTGCCATTGCCTTCTCCGTTAAAAGAGCTAGGTATCATCTATTAAATATACATTATATATTTCCAGCCACATATTACATGCTCTCTGAAATTACTGCTGTTATAGTCCCATTTTACATAGCATGATAAATCTTCATAAGACTAGGCATTTATCATTCCTTTAAAATCAAACTTTATCAAATTTTAAGTGCAGAGAGAAGATTCTTAATTATGTAAGACAATGTAAAGATATGAGAGAATGGTGCATATCAATGGTTAATCAGAGAAAAATTCTGACTTCGTAATATATAACTTTAAATAATACCTTTTTAATACAAGAAATCATTGCAACCAACCTGCCCCTTGCATTGTTTAACATAAAAAAGGAAATACAATTTTCATGCATGTGTAAACTATATTAGATTAGGAACCTACAACAGAGAAGTTGAATGATAGTTTTGAAGTACTGAATGTTAATGGTCCACCTGAGTATGAATTCCAGTCCAACACGTACTAGCCATATGAGCTTGAATAAACTACTTTACTTATGTAAGTTTCAGTGGAAATAATAATTGTAACTAATTCATAGAATTATTGTGAAAAAATGAGATATTGTCTACAAAGTAGAGGTTTGAGTTAGTGTCAGGCTTTCTTATTAGAAGAAAGTTCATAAAGAAGCCATTCTCTGTAACATAAAATATTAGTTATATACACACTTCTAGATTACCTCAAGAGAAGACATATCTCAGATCATTCATAATATAGCCACAGGAGAGTACAGTATCATTTGGGACAAATAATTTTAATCTGAACATTGAGCAGGTATAGCAGAGAAACCTCCTGTTTTGATCTCTGTGAGCCTCTTGAACAGGGATAGGATTCTCTTACAGAGAACTGGTATTCCCTGTGTCAGTTCCCTGGACAGGAAACTGGAGGTGAGATGGTCATTGGATCTGAAATTTGAGTAGTCTACTTGGGTTCAAGGGTACTCCCAGATGATGGGGTTCATGAACACCTGGTCACAAGGAGGTAGGTCAGCTAAAAAGGGATGTTGAAAGGCTGACATGTCCTCAGAGACCCCTGAGCTTTGTTCCAGCAGGAGGCCAGTGTGCCAGGATGCTCACATCACTACAGTTTCTCTATGAGGCCTGTCTTGACCACCCTATCTAAAGTAGCATGACCATTCCACCTAGTTCCCTTTTATTATCTACTGATATCTTTAGCTGCTATCATAATCACACATACTACTTCTGTATCTCATTTATTGTTTGTCTTCAGGCTACAAGGTAAGCTCATAAAAATAAGATTTTTGTCTGTTTCATGTGCATCGACATCCCCAGGACCTAGAAGAAAGCCTGGTATATATTAAATAATGAATGTTATGTGAATGCGTGAATGAACTATTAATTTTAAGTCAGATGAACTACTTCTATATGACTTTTTATTTCCTTTGCAAGGTTTCCTTTAAATAATTTAAGGTTAATGTATAGACTAAAGTTTCAAAGTGATTCTTCCTTTATTGTTCAATTTAGAGGGTCTGGGCTTGAATTTTTAGTGGACTAACTGCAAAGAAATGACATCTTAATAATATGCCCAGAAATTTTCTACTTTAAAAAATAAAAAATTCCCAATATCAATCAACATTTGAGTGACAGATATATGAAAAGGTTGGTCGCAGAAAGAGATAATGAACATAACCCAGAAAACTCAAAATGAGGAAAATACACAGAGGTAAAACAGATCCTTACTAAAGAGGAACTATTATCACATCATTTTATAATTTAATATCTGTTACATATACTTAACAAGCTAATATGTATGTAAACATAAACTGTTTAGATCACCTGTTATTCCCAGCAAATCATTGCACTGTCATCAAAAGTCCTACTTTAGGAAATCTTGCAGGTACACTTAATAATTTCATATCTTGATTGGTTAGGTCCTCACATTCTAGTATAGTCCAGATTGTGGTGCTAAGAGTATTCAAAATGAAGTCTGTCACAACCCTAACAGAATTCTACTTTACCAAAATATATTCTTTTCTAGGTGTGAAATTATATTCACTAATTTAGACAGGAAGGAGTTAATTAACCATAGAGAATCCATCTGGGAATTCTTAGACATTTGTTGTAGCTTGGGAGACACATCTTAAGATTTTTCTGCTTTATTTCTTCAATTTAGCCTCATGGGATCATAAAAACCCCACAGATCTGTCTTAGATATCTATGAGTTTGAAGTAAAAAACTATCACGATTTTAAAATTTTGTTTTATTTTACATGTAATGACCATAGTTATAAACAGATATTCACCTGCCAACTCTTGCTCACTTTCATTCATTGTAAAAGATCTTCAATATGATTGTGACATAAGACCAGATACCCCAAAGTTATGCTGCACCCACATCTGCATTCTATTAATTTGTTTTAAATAAAAGCTTTAAACACTTACATTCTTTTTAAGAATCCAGCTCTACTGAGGAAAAAATGATCTTGACCTCTTTGTACTGACTCAGTGAAAGACTACAGGAAAGAAGTAGTTAAGAAAAGAAAGTGAAGTCACTCAGTCATGCCTGACTCTTTGCGATCCCATGGACAGAGGAGGCTACAGTCCAGGCAAGAGTACTAGAGTGGGTTGCCATTTCCTTCTCCATTGGATCTTTCCGACCCAGGGATTGAACCCAGATCTCCCACATTGTAGGCAGATGCTTTACCATCTGAGCCACCAGGGAAGTCAGGAAGTAGTTAATTAAAAATAAATTATCTTAAATTGTATATGTATCCTTTAATGTGCTTCAGAGTAGGCCCCCAAAAGATCCCTGCTATTGTCTAACTGGATAATGCAACATATGAGCAAGATGATATGTCATTAAGTAGCATTAGCTGAACTCAAATGTAGGGGCACTTTAAAGAAGATGAGATTTGCTCATGAAAAGATGATTTTTAGAAATGAAAAAAAGTGAAGTGACTCTCTATAAAAACACACCTCATTTTTTATAATCATCTTGACATTGTGGGAAAAGTTATTTTATAATGTATTATCTCAGTAAATAAATTTTTTGTTGATTATACTACTCCTCTATATCACTTTTTCCAAATGAAAAACAAGGCAAGTTATATATTTCTTTTGATTCCTTTGTGGGACATAAAGTGGGGTTTATGTTTTGTAAAATATGAATGTGTTCATTAACCAGTAGATTCTTGAAATAAGATGCCATTTAAAAGAATTGTGAAACCTCTAAGTAGACATGTCAGGTTATGCATTACCAACACCAAAAGAAAATCTACTGTGAACTCTCAAACTCTTTATTACTCAAAGAATCCAGTAGATGGAAGCCTTTCCCTTTTAAAGCTCAAACTGCTTCCAGAGCATGCAGTTGGATTTGCTGTTCCTGCTGAAACAGTAGCTGGAAATAGCTGGGAAAAAAAGCACGTGCTCTCCTGAGAGCATATCAAAAAGACCACAATTTACCTGTTTTGTAAGTGATTTGAAAATTGCATTATCAAAAGTCAAGTTGTTTTGACCCCTATGAGGTGAACGAGAAAGGAAAGAATAAATAAATTGTTGACTCCTGAAGCCAGGCTCTCAGTGGCTGCAATTTTGTTTGTCTTCCTGCATTACTGTCCACATTCCTGTTGCCCTTTCTCAGTGACACATTCCTTAGGCTAGTGGTTACATCTGTTTCCTTACATTAGAGTTCTTTGGAGCAATCTTCAGATAAGCAGAAAAAGACATTCTGAATTAGGCTCTCTGGAATGAGCAAAGGATTCTCCTGAAGAGTGAGGCCCACATGCATGGCCGCCCTCTTTGTCCCTCTTTGTGGCCTCTTTCTTTGCCTTGTGTTTCAGATGGTAAAGAATCTGCCTGCAATGCAGGAGACCTGGGTTCAATTCCTAGGTTGGAAAGATCCCATGGAGAAGGGAATGGCTACCCACTCCAGTATTCCTGCCTGGAAAATCCCATGGACAGAGGAACCTGGTGGGCTACAGTTCATGGGGTCACAAAGAATCGGACATGAATGAGTGACTAACACTTTCACTCTTCCACCTCTCTCAAACATTGGTTACCTCTGCCTTCTTTCCAGATTCCTGAGCATTATCTCTGAGAACATCCATAGATTATCCTTACACTTGACTGTCCAAGGAATGAATGATTGCATTCTAAAGAATTGATCAGATTTAATCATTAGGTGAATTAAATCAAGATTAGTCTGTTAAATTGGTTATTTAGTTCTCTGTCTCTTTGAAAGGTGGGCTTCCCAGGTGGCTTAGTGGTAAAAGAATCTGCCTGCCTATACAGGAGCCACAGGAGATGGGGGTTTGATCCCTGGGTAGGTAAGATCCCCAATAGGAGGAAATGGCAACCCACTCCAGTATTCTTGCCAATAATCCCATGGACAGAAGAGCCTGGCAGGCTACAGTCCATGGGGTCTGAAAGACTCAGATGTGACTGAGCATGCACATCTGCTCTTTGAAAGATAATAAAAGTGGTTTAAAAAATCTGGGTTTAGGGCATTCCCATGTACAGTCTGAGTATTTTTTTACAGTTCAAATCTCAATATGGAATTTACACTTTGGCACAAAAAAACACACTTTGCTTTAATTCTAAAAGACACAATGGGATGGTGTTCTCGTTTTTATAACGTGAAACAATGAAACTGTGGCAATTTCTGCAAAGGCAGCCAGGATATTGAAATCAACACCACCCTCTGTTCACTGAATTGCATTACAGTTAGGTACTGGCTCCTTCACATGTGTTTGTTAACTCAGTTTTGACATTTACAGTTGAGTTTTAATTTAGTGCCTTATCTCTGGTAATGGCTTCTAACAGCTCTAACTGCTCAGCACTTTTCCTTTTACCTAATAAGCAAGAGTCATCAGTTCATGTCTCACTGAAAACTCGTTTAACCATCTCCTATATACATATAAGGACAAAAAGGCAATATATTGAATTAAGACTTGAAAAGCAACAACTATAACTATTCCCTGTGTTAATAGTATGTAAGTGTTCTTTCTTTAGCAGGAAGACATATGTGTAAACTATTTGGTTGTTGTTTGCCCAATACTGGAGCTTCACCACGTTATCTAGATGGTTCATGACAATACAGTTAAATAATATTCCAATTTGCAAAATGGAGGATTTCATCTAGCAGATCCCAAATTTCTGTACTGCACAAGAACTAAGGAAGAAGAAAAGGGGGGGAGGAGGCCAGAAATGAAGGTAATACTCTGATATAATTGGTGAACTCTCTCAGCTGACAAGTTGGGAGGAGCAACTCACAAAAAATTTTGAGGAGCTATAGCTTAAGTAGACACTGCTATAGCCTCACAACTTAAGAGACCAAAAATGGCACTTGGGTGTATGAAATCTGCCTTAAACAAACAAAACAATTGATTCATAAACCACACAGGGCTCTGAATATCTTTGTTCTTACTCACACTCCATTTGTAAATCCTTAAAAGTCATCAAAGCAGTACTCCTACCACACTTGTAAACCACTATTACAAGGTCAAAGTGAGATTTACACCTAAGATGGAAAAGCATTTGCTGTTACTACTCTGTGTTCAAAACTAATTTTGTCTTTGACTCAGCCATTTTGTAAGACAAAGCAAGCTTTAAAAAATTAAATTGAAAAATTTAAACATAGGATGCTTGTTTATTTTAAAAGCAGGTATTTCTTGTCTTTTAGATGGCAGCCTTTCTGACAGGTGTGAGACAATATCTCATTGTGATTTTGATTTGTATTTCCCTGATGATTAGTAATGAATCTTTTCATGTGCCTGTTGGCCATATCTGTATGTCTTCTCTAGAGAAATGTCAATCTAGGTCTTCTGCTCATATTTTCATAGGGTTATTTATTTTTTGATATTAAGCTGTATGAGCTATTTGTATGTTTTAGAAGTTAAGCTTTTGTTGGTCACACTGTTTGCAAATATTTTCTCCCAGTCTGTAGGCTGTCTTTTTGTTTCCCATTTCCTTTGCTGTGCAAAAGCTTCTAAGTTTAATTAGGTCCCACTTGTTTATTTTTCCTTTTGGTGCCCTTCCTCGAGGATACAGACTATAAAATTATCGCTAAGATAGATGTCAAAGAGCATACTGCTTATGTTTTCTTCTAAGTGTTTTATGGTTTGAAGTCTTACACTTAAGTCTGTAATCCATTTTGATTTTATGCATGTATACAGTATAAGAAAATGTTCTAGTTTCATTCTTTTACATGTAGCTGTCCAGTTTTCCCAACACTAATCATTGAAGAGACCGTCTTTTCCCCACTGTATATTATTGCATCCTTTGTCATAGACTAATCAACCACATATGTAGGTTTATTTCTGGACTCTCTGTTTTGTTCCATCGATCTATGTGTCTGCTTTCATGCCTGTATAATACTTTTTTGATTACTGTAACTTGAACTCTAGTACACTGTTGCTGGGAATATAAATTGTGCAGCCACTATGGAAAACAGTATGAAGGATCCTCAAAAAATTAAAACTAGAACTATCACATGATCCAGGAATTCTACCTCTGGGTATTTATCTGGAGAAAATGAAAACACTAATATGAAAAAATATGCACCCCCATGTTCACTGTAGCATTATTTACAGCAGCCATAATATGGAAGAAACCTAAGTGCCCACTGACAGATGAATATATAAAGAAGATGTGTGTATACACACACACACATGCACACACAATGGAATACTACTCAGCCATAAAAAAGAATGAAATCTTGCCATTTGTGACAACATGGATAGAACTGAAGGGTATCATGCCTAGTGAAATAAGTCAGACATAGAAAGGAAAATACCATGTATTTCAACATACATATGGAAAATAAAAAACAAAACAAAAAATATAATAAAACGGAAAGAGACTGATACAGAGAACAAACTAATAGTTACCAGAGGAAAGAGAGGTGGGGAGAGGCAAAAAATAAATGAAGGGGATTAAGAGGTACAGAATACCAGTTATAAATAAGTAATAGGATGTAATATACCATACAGGGGATACAGTCAATATTTTATAATAACTTTGTATGGTATGTTTTCTATAAAAATATCAAATCACTACATTGTATACCTGAAACTAACATAATATTGTAAGTCAACTGTACTTCAATAAATAAAATACAAAATAGGTATTGTTTTTATATAAGATTTTGAAGAAAAATCTAATGAGGGAGCTCTGTTCTATCTCTTATTATCTTTGTGATTTTCAACAAGGAATACAACTTTTGGGACATTATTTTTTAGTAAATTGGGAGGAGGGAACTGGATTAAATGATTTTTATAATACCATTAAGGCTTTGAATTATAGAGATGTAGATAGAATCAAAGAAAGGGACAGAAAGATTCTGGTGTTATTCAGATTCACATCTCAATTTAAATTGTGAGGACTTATATATAATGCAACTTAAATTTTGTCATGTCATTCCTGTGTTTAGTTTGACTACCAAAAAATAGCTAATTCAATGATTTTTTTTCCCTTTTTAATTAGTATGTTTTCTCATGTATTATGCCAGATGTCTTAGTCTCAGCACTAGCATCTGGTAATAAATTATAACTGGTGAAGCTCTATTATAAACTGAGGAATTCTTTTTGCACAGTATTCATTTTTCATAATGCTTTCATGACACTAATTGACTTTGGCATTAAAATACTTTTTAAAACTAAATGTTTTGACATTTTAAAACTAAAATTCAATTTTAGTTTATCTTAGATCCTAGAAATAGTATTCTTAAAAAAAGTTCTAAGATATTTTCAGACATATATTAATGTTTATGTGAAAGAAAGAATCTTTTAACATATATTGAAAAGGAATAAAAAGTGTGACTCTTTATAACATTTTTATGATTTGACTCCACTTATAAAAGTCATTACCTTTTTTTAACATGGAGAAATGTATATTCATTGTGCAAAGTTTCAGTGGAATCTATGGAAAGGAAGGATATACAGAAAATATACAGAAAAGAAGGAATGAAGTCATAATAATCAAGATTCCCACTACCCAAGGTGAGCAAAATGAGAAATATTTTATCATATTTCTTTTTAGTATTTATCATCTATATACTTTTCATCTAGCTGAAAATCGACTGTATTTTGCATTTTTGGTTTTATTTTACTTTGTTTCCAAAGAAATTTCCTAATAAAATACACTGTAAATATTTCAATGTCTGGATGATAATCTATCAAATATAACATTTAGATACTCAGGTCCCTACTGTTGTCAGATCTTATCTTGAACAATATTACAAATGACACTGAAAAATACATTTGTGAATAGATGTTTGCATGAATCACTGGAGAAGGAAATGGCAACCCACTCCAGTATTCTTGCCTGGAGAATCCTAGGGACGGCGGAGCCTGGTGGGCTGCCGTCCATGGGATCACACAGAGTCGGACACGACTGAAGCGACTTAGCAGCAGCAGCAGCAGCAGTTTGCATGAATTTTGTAATAACCTCTTCTTAATAGGGCTTCAGAGGAGATGGTGAATTCTTCCATACCCTAAGATCTTGAGATGAAATCTCAAGATTATTAGTTTGAGCAAATTCTATTCTCCTCCCTAAACAAACCAAGTTACTGTGACAATAAAGTCTCACTCAATTTGGTGACTCTTGGAAATTTTGAATCAAACCATCCATTTTATATAAATACAAGTAATTTTCTTATAAACTGAAAAAAGGCTTACTTGTTTTTTATAAAGCCATTAATCTTTAGAATCCTCACAAAGATGTCTAGACCAAAAAGTAGCCTATTGTATCTGCCAATTTGATGAAAGCACCTCTTCTTTTCTTTGATAATTTATGGAATTTGATTTTAGCTAATGGGTTTTCATTCTTGTTTTATGTGTTTGTCTGGGTAAAGTATAAGCTCAAGCGTATGCTCTTAAACTCTGAAAAACTTTGTACTGAATAAATTGTTCAGTCCTTTTTAACTAAGTATGGGATAGATGAATGTTTCTATTTTATATTCAGGCTTTTGATCATAAAGACCCCAAAAGACGAATGTTTCTATGGTAAATTAATATTTATCAAAAAAACTAACATGTATGAAGGCTATCTTTTGAAATTATTTTTTAAAAGATATTAAAAATTTGAGACCGCTTTTAAAATTGCTTTTGAGAAAGCATTTTGTTTTTTAAATTAAGGACTTGTTTCATACCTTTTCCCCACTCGGGATCAGACTAGAGCTACAAATCGGGCAAATGTATTCCTCCAGTGATAGGAATAAAAATATCTACTCCTGCTAAGAGAAGATAAGATGCTTGAAATTATACAATTCCTGTCCCCTCTGGCCTCCTCAAGGACTTTCTTCTTGCTATTATTTATCTTTACCTTGAATCATCAATTTGTCCCTCTTTACTAGATCTTCTCATGAATATTTAAATATCCTCCAGTATTTCTGATTAAAAAATATAGTCAAAACAACAATAATAACAAAAACAAATACTTTCTTGCCACATTGTCATCTTTCTGCTTTCTCACACACACAAAAGAACAACTCCAAAGACATTTTCTGATAAAGGTAATTCACAATGCTGGCAGCATAATAGAATTATCTGGGAACAGCTCCTAAAAATACTTCCAAGGTCCTCCATCTCCCTTCCAGAGGCTCTTTTGTGATTGATTTGAGATTAGACTGGTCTGAGATCAGGTACTGGAAATTTCTGGAGTTCAACATGTGATTCTAAGGTGACTCGGTTTGAAAAATGGGTCTAGATTCTGTTTGCAATCCCACACTTCCCATTCCGTCTTCAGTCTTCTCAGAAGACTTCCTACAATAGCACTCCACTGAAACTAAGCAAGGTTAGTTGCCCACTACCAAATATAATAGTCACTATTTATCCTCACTTTATGTTCTCAGCAGCATTCCAGGGAAGTGATTATTCTCTTTCTGCAGCTGATCTTTTCTTAGAGTCCACAAACCACACTTTTCTGGCCTTGTTTCTATCTCAACAACCACCCTAGATTCTCTTTGGTGCCTCCTCTTAGGCTTGCCTTCAACACATTGCTATGTCCTGTGATTCAATTCTGAGACTTTCTTTGTTTTAATTTAAATCTTCTCATAAGTAATCTCATTGAGTGCAGTGGGTTTAAGTACTATACATATGCAGATGACACTCAAAGTGTTAACATTAATCTTAATAATGCAAGATTTGAGTCCAACTGTCTATTTGACACCTACACTTGAATACCTAGGAGGGACCTCAACAAATCCTAGACAAAACTCCAGATTCAGCCCTACTGAACCTGAAACTGATCTTCTTCCAATCTCTCCTTCTTAGCAAATGGCACCTCCAATCACCCAGTAGATCATAAATAAATAAATATAGAAAATTTTACTTCTATTTCTCTTACTGCTCCTCTCCATCCAGTTAGCAAACCTTGTTTGACTACCCCTGTGACATATATTAATTCAGATCACTTACACCCTCCTTCTTATTACTGTGCCAGTTGAAGCTACCATCAGTTCTCCTTTTGAATATGAAAGTAGCCTTCACACTGATTTTCTTGGTTATTCTCTTTCCCCTTTATATTCAGTCTTCTACAGAGCCACCACAGTAATTTTTCAAAAATGTCAGTCAGACTTTAATATGCTTTACAAATCCTCCAATGAGTTCCCATCACTTAGGATAAAAGCAAACTCCATAGAATAATCTAGAAGGCTCTATATGACCAAGTCCCTTTCTACCTCTCCACCTATATGTTATATCAATCCCTCCCTCACTAATTATGCCTCACTAGCTGCTACAGGCTGATGACTCCCCCAATTCATAAGTTCACACTCTAACCTCAAATATGACTATCCTGAACGTGTCTGTATTAGTCACTCAGTCATATACGACTCATTGTGACCCCATGGACTGTAGTTTGCCAGGTTCCTCTGTCCATGGGATTCTCCAGGCCAGAGGATTGGAGTGGGCTGCCATTCCCTTCTCCAGGGGATATTTCTGACCCAGGGATCAAACCCAGGTCTTTTGCATTGCAAGCAGATTCTTTACCAACTGAGGTACCAGAGAAGCCTGTTCTGAAGATATAGCATTTAGAATGTCATTAATGTTAGGCAGGTCATAAATGTGGGGCCCTAATCCAATAAGGATTATAATCTTACAGATTTTATAAGAAGAGGAAGAGAGAGACAGAGGGAGAGATCTCATAATGCTCCCACAAACAGGTTTAGAGCACATGGCAAGATGGCTGCTGCCTACCAGCCAAGAGAAGAGGCCTCAGAATGGAAGCTATCTTGCTGACACCTTTATCTTGGATCACTCAGCCTCCAGAACTGTGACAAAGTGAATTTCTGGTGTTTAAACCACCCAGTCAGTAGTTTTCTGTTATGGCAGATTGAGAAGACTAAGACAAATTTTATTATTTTTCCTCAGAAATATCAAGCTCATCCTTATCTAAGGGTTTTGCAGTTTGTCTCCTGCCATAAACATTCTCTCCCAGATTGCTATATGGAGGCGCCTATTCATTAGTTAAATGCCACTTTCACTGAGAAGTCTTCTTAACCATTCAACCAAAAGCAGCTGTCTCCTCTAGTTGCTCTTACATTGTTTTCTCAACAGCACTTTGTCATTGAAACTGTCCCATTTATTTTCTTACTTGTAAGTTATTCATCTACTCCAGTAAATTTGAACTCTATGAAAGCTGGAACTGTGTCTAGCCTGTTCACTGTGGCATCACTAGCATTAGAACAATGTCTAGTATATATAGCCTTAGAAAGCATCACTACGAACAAAGCTAGTGGAGGTGATGGAATTCCAGTTGAGCTATTTCAAATCCTCAAAGGTGATGCTGTGAAAGTGCTGCACTTGATATGCCAGCAAATTTGGAAAACTCAGCAGTGGCCACAGGACTGGAAAAGGTCAGTTTTCGTTCCAATCCCAAAGAAAGGCAATGCCAAAGAATGCTCAAACTACCGCACAATTGCACTCATCTCCCATGCTAGTAAAGTAATGCTCAAAATTCTCCAAGCCAGGCTTCAGGAATACGTGAACCGTGAACTTCCAGATGTCCAAGCTGGTTTTAGAAAAGGTAGAGGAACCAGAGATCAAATTGCCAATATCCGCTGGATCATCGAGAAAGCAAGAGAGTTCCAGAAAAACATCTATTTCTGCTATATTGACTATGCCAAAGCCTTTGACTGTGTGGATCACAATAAACTGGAAAATTCTGAAAGAGATGGGAATACCAGACCATCTGACCAGTCTCTTGAGAAACCTGTATGCAGGTCAGGAAGCAACAGTTAGAACTGGACATGGAACAACAGACTGGTTCCAAATAGGAAAAGGAGTACATCAAGGCTGTATATTGTCACCCTGCTTATTTAACTTATATGCAGAGTACATCATGAGAAACGCTGGGCTAAAAGAAACACAAGCTGGAATCAAGATAGCCGGGAGAAATATCAATAACCTCAGATATGCGGATGACGCCACCCTTATGGTAGAAAGTGAAGAAGAACTAAAGAGCCTCTTGATGAAAGTGAAAGAGGAGAGTGAAAAAGTTGGCTTAAAGCTCAACAGTCAGAAAACTAAGATCATGGCATCTGGTCCCATCACTTCATGGGAAATAGATGGGGAAACAGTGGAAATAGTGTCAGACTTTATTTTTGGGGGCTCCAAAATCACTGCTGATGGTGATTGCAACCATGAAATTAAAAGACACTTACTCCTTGGAAGGAAGGTTATGGCCAACCTAGATAGCATATTTAAAAGCAGAGACATTACTTTGCCAACAAAAGTCCATCTAGTCAAGGCTGTGGTTTTTCCAGTGGTTATGTATGGATGTGAGAGCTGGACGGTGAAGAAAGCTGAGCGCCGCAGAATTGATGCTTTTGAACTGTGGTGTTGGAGAAGACTCTTGAGAGTCCCTTGGACTGCAAGGAGATCCAGTCAATCCATCCTAAAAGAGATCAATCCTGGGTGTTCATTGGAAGGACTGATGTTGAAGCTGAAACTCCTTTGGCCACCTCATGCGAAGAGTTGACTCATTGGAAAAGACCCTAATGCTGGGTAGGATTGGTGGCAGGAGGAGAAGGGGACGACAGAGGATGAGATGGTTGGATGGCATCACCAACTCGATGGACATGGGTTTGGGTGGACTCCAGGCGTTGTTGATGGACAGGGAGGCCTGGCGTGCTGCAATTCATGGGGTCGCAAAGAGTCGGACACGACTGAGCGACTGAACTGAACTAGTATATAGTAGTAGCTTACTAGATGATTGTTGGATGAGTAAATATCTGGAACACAAACCAAAAATCAATAAAGCCAAAAGGCCTTGTGCAAAAGGAGACAAATTCCGTGATCTTGAAAATATTCAAGTGATCTGAAAGAGCTATCTGAGGTATTGATTGAGTGTTGGCAAAGATGTAATAATTACACAGAGGGCATTGACCTTCATTCCTGAGAGCTGGCACTGACTGGATAAAAGTTTTGTACAGTCCTTATATACCTGCTTTTTAAATAATTTTCACAAATTGCAGGCATATATGTATTATGAATTCCTTTCACTTAAGGAAACTGAAACTCATATCAGTGAAACTTAACCTAAGTTACAAGTAAGGAAGCAGGATTTAGCGAGGTCTGTTTAATAAGTGTGTGCTCTTTGAACAGTGCCAGGTCACCTCTCTCAAACTCCCTTTTCAATAAAACTAGACACAATATTATCTGAAAGAAACTCAGTCTCAAGCATTTAAAGCTCCCCACAGAAATCAAGACCATCCCCAAGAAAAAGAAATGCAAAAAAGCAAAACAGCTGTCTGAGGAGGCCTTACAAATAGCTATGAAAAGAAGGGAAGCAAAAAGCAAAGGAGAAAAGGAAAGATATACCCATTTGAATGCAGACTTCCAAAGAATAGCAAGGAGAGATAAGAAAGACTTCCTTAGGGATCAATGCAAAGAAATAGAGGAAAACAGAATGGGAAAGACTAGAGATCTTTTCAAGAAAATTAGAGACACCAATGGAGTATTTCATGCAAAGATGGGCTCAATAAAGGACAGAAATGGTAGGGACCTAACAGAAGCAGAAGATATTAAGAAGAGGTGGCAAGAATACACAGAAGAACTGTACAAAACAGATCTTCACGACCCAGATAATCACGGTGGTGTGATCACTCACCTAGAGCCAGACATCCTGGAATGGGAAGTCAAGTGAGCCGTAGGAAGCATCACTATGAACAAAGCTAGTGGAGGTGATGGAATTCAAGTTGAGCTATTTCAAATCCTAAAAGATGATGCTGTGAAAGTGCTGCACTCAATATGCCAGCAAACTTGGAAAACTCAGCAGTGACCACAGAACTGGAAAAGGTCAGTTTTCATTCCAATCCCAAAGAAAGGCAATGCCAAAGAATGCTCAAACTACTGCACAATTGCACTCATCTCACATGCTAGTAAAGCAATGCTCAAAATTCTCCAAGCCAGGCTTCAGCAATATGTGAACCATGAACGTCCAGATGTTCAAGCTGGTTTTAGATAAGGCAGAGGAACCAGAGATCAGATTGCCAACATCCGCTGGATCATCGAAAAAGCAAGAGAGTTCCAGAAAAACATCTATTTCTGCTTTATTGACTATGCCAAAGCCTTTGACTGTGTGGATCACAATAAACTGTGGAAAATTCTGAAAGAGATGGGAATACCAGACCATCTGACCTGCCTCTTGAGAAACCTGTATGCAGGTCGGGAAGCAACAGTTAGAACTGGACATGGAACAACAGACTGGTTCCAAATAGGAAAAGGAGTACGTCAGGGCTGTATATTGTCACCCTGCTTATTTAACTTATATGCAGAGTACATCATGAGAAACGCTGGGCTGGAAGAAGCACAAGCTGGAATCAAGGTTGCCAGGAGAAATATCAATAACCTCAGATATGTGGATGACACCTCCCTTATGGCAGAAAGTGAAGAAGAACTAAAGAGCCTCTTGATGAAAGTGAAAGAGGAGAGTGAAAAAGTTGGCTTAAAGCTCAACAGTCAAAAAGCTAAGATGATGGCATCCGGTCCCATCACTTCATGGCAGATAGATGGGGAAACAGTGGAAACAGTGTCGTACTTTATTTTTTGGGGCTCCATAATCACTGCAGATGGTGATTGCAACCATGAAATTAAAAGACGCTTACTCCTTGGAAGGAAAGTTATGACCAACCCTGACAGCATATTAAAAAGCAGAGACATTACTTTGCCAACAAAAGTCTGTCTAGTCAAGGCTATGGTTTTTCCAGTGGTCATGTATGGATGTGAGAGCTGGATTATAAAGAAAGCTGAGCACCAAAAAATGATGTTTTTGAACTGTGGTGTTGGAGAAGACTCTTGAGAGTCCCTTGGACTGCAAGGAGATCCAACCAGTCCATCCTAAAGGAGATCAGTCCTGGGTGTTCATTGGAAGGACTGATGTTGAAGCTGAAACTCCAATACTTTGGCCACCTGATGCGAATAGCTGACTCATTGGAAAAGACCCTGATGCTTGGAAAGATTGAGGGCAGGAGGAGAAGGGGATGACAGAGGATGAGATGGCTGGATGGCATCACCGACTCAATGGACATGGGTTTGGTTGGCCTCAAGGAGTTGGCAATAGACAAGGAGGCCTGGCGTGCTGCGGTTCATGGGGTTGCAAAGAGTCAGACACGACTGAGCGACTGAACTGAACTGAACTGAAGGAAACCTTTGCCTTGGATAAATTAAATAACAACTCTCAAGAAAGTAAACTTGGTGGCCTTTTAAAATTTTCACCAGATATTCTACAATTCCAGAAGACTATGGACCATTCACCCGATCAATTGAGTACTGATTGCAAACAGCAAGATCTGCCCTTAGATCGAAGTGAAAGAAAATGGTACCCCTGTAGCATCTTGTTGCCCTCAACTCTTACTGGCTTCCAGAAAGTTGTGGAGAATTTCCTGGATGTTACACTGAAGTTATAATAAAAATAGGCAACATTTATTGAGCATTTCTTCTGTCCCAAGCCCTGTTCCTATAATTGCATCATGTAAGTGTTACTTCTGTTTTAGTAATGAGAAAACTGAAGTTCAGAAAAATCAACTAACTGGGAACCATCTGACAACAAAGGAATGAGGGAAACAGGAGTCAAGATGACAAATCTGACTTCAGAGTTCTGGCTCCTGTAGCCTCCCCTTTAGGCCAACTCAATCTATCTCTTTGACTCTGTTTAGCTGAATACTGCAAAGTTAAAACTCAGTAAGTTTTTACTCCACAATGAAAACATGAAGCATTGTAATATCAGGGAAATATCTGACTGAATGTCCTTCACAGAAGAATTTTTTTTCACCTCACATGAGCAGTACCCATGATTCCTTAAGAGAAAGATTGATCTGCACTGGTTAGCCACTCACCCAGGGAGGGTTTTGCTAGTTTCTCAGTGTTGGCAGGGACTTCTATGTTGTGACCAGCTTTTCTGAGCAATACTGGCTTTTTCATCATCTAATCTCCTACGGAAACAAGCTCTTATTAAAAATATCAGAAAAAAAAATTCATGTAGGCTTCTCATTATCAAGAAGTAATAATATGCTGTGATAGCAAATCTGTGAGATTTTTCATCAGAGCCAGAAATGTTTTGTCAGATGTATTATACAACTTATTACCCATTGAATTTTATTGCAATCACAGTGAATTCTTAACAGATAGACACAAATAGTTCATTCTAGGAGGAAAAAAGCCCCCAAACATCCACATTTTAAAATTCATTCTTTCCCCAAACTCAGTCTTTCGTATCTGTATTCCTGGCCTATTGACTACTACAATCTACTGTTTCTCATTTTTTATTCAACCACATTTCAGAAAATATTATGAGAAACTCTATTATCATAAATTTTCATGCTTTACTGTTGAACTTTCTTTTTATCCCCCAGTATTTCCATTTCCAATGACAGATGTTTTCATCCTTAAATGCTTTTGTTCCATAATTATTCTACTTTGAGCAATTTTTTATCCACACTTGTCATTTAAAAATGTTTCCGGATCATCTCTACCCTTTCTGCTCTTGTTTTTATCAATAGAGAAAATGACAAGGTCCTAAATATTCAGCCTTATTTTTTCATTAAGATAGAAGTTATAGCCTCTAGATTGTTTTGTAGTCAGGACTGGCATTATTCATGTTTGCAATAGAAATCAGGAAAAGTTTATTTTTCAAACTATGCAGGCTGGAAAAACAGTCAATTTCATTGTTATTTTTTACTCTTGAAATTATAAATAATGGAATTGCATATCAGGTTAAAAAAAACAATACTGACCTTTAGGTTCAGAGAGTAAACCTTCTTCTTCACAATCTGCTGGTAACCAACTAGTGTTATCAGGAAAGCTTACTAACTACTTGGTTGAGGACACAAGAAACCAGCTGTATGTAACTAGTGGCTAACAGAATCATGCTTTCTGTTGTATGACTCATTTCTGGACCTTTTGTCTACATTATCCATTCCTTTCCTTAACTTTTAATTTCTTAAGATTTTCTTTCTTTCTTTCTTTCGTTTTTTTTGGGGGTTGTGCCCCTTGTGGTATATTAGTTCCTCAGCCAGATATTGAACCTGAGCCTTTAGCAGTGAGCACAGAGTCCTAACTACTGGACCACTAGGGAATTCCTGCTTAAGACTATTTTTCTATTTCCAGGAACACGTTCAGATTCTGGGTGGAGAGGTTTGATGTGGTTCATTTCCCTTTCTTTGCATCTATGAAGGTTCTTAAAGTCTTGAACTCCTTTGTTCCCTGCCAGTAAGCAGAATGCTCTGGCTTAGATTTGCATCACTGGTGTTTTATCTCTTTATTCATTTAAACCTCCCTTGTTTCAAAACCAGGAACTTTCCAAACTATATAAAGCAAATTCTATTTCTACCCCATTATGGAAATTTCAATTAAAAAACAAAGTTCATTTCTTCATTTTAATTGCCTTCAAACACTTTCTTTAATTGATGTATTTCTCTTTGAATTGCAACATGTCTCCTTCCATTCTTTTAGGATTCTATCTTTCTGTCTTTAATTTTCTTAATGTGTAGTTTTAATGGTGATTTCTAAAACCAGATGTTATATCACTAATAAGTAACAACAACAACAATCATTTATTGAGATTTCACTATGTTCCAAGCTTTGTGGTGAAATCACCTTATATATATATATATATACTGGTTCATTTAATCTTCTTTCAAATCTTTGCGATAAAATTTTCTTCATTTTATTTATAAAAAAGCTGAATATGGAAAGGCAGTATTTCCTTCTGAAAGTAATATGACTAATAACTGATTGGAGTCTGAGTCTAAAGGTAGATGTTCCTGACCTGTACTCCTCACTACTTTATTTTGAGTCCTCCAAAAATATAGTCAATAAATTCTATTTGCGGACCAGATCAACTTTGGATTCTATTATAACATGTAAGTTGATTATGGATACCCAGGATTTAAGAAAGATATCACAGTACCTGTGGTACCTAGATAATTGAAGCTAAAAGACAGCGGCACTGAAATTCATTCTTCTCAGTTTCCAACTAGGCATCAAGGAAAGAGTACTCCACACAATTTCTTTATTTATATCACCCATAATCCAAACTAATCAGTCCCCACATGCTTACTTTCAATATTTGACCCAGTTTAGAGTTCCTGCACCTTTAGTGGCATCTAGGAAGTGACTCATATATATGACTGTTTGACCTCAATTTGGCCTTCCTTTTCTTGTGTAACTATTCTCTCCTTCTTTCTTCCATGGTAACTTCCTTTCACACATTGGTCATTGTTCACCCCAGTTTCTTTCCATCTCCCATTGTTTGCTAATTCCTCCCTATGTCCTTTACAGATTACCGTAATTTGCCCCTGATAATTTTCACTTGATTAACCCCGCTCAGAAGTCTTGATATTATATAACACATTTTGGAAATTAGTGTTGATTTGGAGCAGATTTGAATTTGCTTTAACAGCTCAACTCATTGTACTTGTCATTCTATTAGCCAAAAAGAAGAGATGTCAGTTGGTTTACCCAGTCTTCCTACAAGGTTCTGATAGTCAGAATCACATTCCTGTTTTTAGTATTTGAACCTAGTATAGTTCATGAACCTAGTATAGTCTGAAGCTATGCATGCTTACTTCTTGGAAGGAAAGTTATGACCAACCTAGACAGCATATTAAAAAGCAGAGACATTACTTTGTCAACAAGGTCCCTCTAGTCAAGGCTGTGGTTTTTTTCAGTGGTCATGTATGTATGTGAGAGCTGGACTATAAAGAAAGCTGAGTGCCGAAGAATTGATGCTTTTGAACTGTGGTTGGGGAAGACTGTTGAGAGTCCCTTGGACTGCAAGGAGATCCAACCAGTCCATCCTAAAGGAGATCAGTCCTGGGTGTTCATTGGAAGGACTGATGTTGAAGCTGAAACTCCAATACTTTGCGAGTATTGCTGACTATGCGAATAGCTGACTCATTTGAAAAGACCCTAATGCTTGGAAACATTGAGGGCAGGAGGAGAAGGGGACGACATAGGATGAGATGGTTAGATGGCATCACCGACTCGATAGACATGGGTTTGGGTGGACTCCGGGTGTTGGTGATGGACAGGGAGGCCTGGCCTGCTGCGGTCCATGGGGTCACAAAGAGTCAGACATGACTGAGCGACTGAACTGAACTGATGCATGTATGACAAGCATGGGGTTCATGATTAAGTTCTGTTATATATATATGTATATATATATAAAATTTGTATATATATATTTATATGTATAAAGACAGGCACACGCACATATATACACATTATTATGCAGTACTTTCTAAACTATGTATTTTAGACAAAGACACAATTTTTGAAATCTTTTTTTTTTGAAGAAGGCAGGAACCATACTTTCAAAAAAAAAATATCAGATTAGTTCATTCTTGGTAACTAGAACACTTTTTGATGGGTAGGGAAGAAAAAAATAAAGAAAGGACTAACCTTGGCTGTGATATGCTGCAAAATTCTTCCTAATGGCTTTGGCATAAATTGATGTTAAGTGATGTATGTGCACACAATCAGGAAAATATTTCATGTATTATTAATTAAGATCAATCACAGGAACACATCAACAGACTTGATGATTATCTGTAGCACTGACTTTACAATAATGGACAGGGGTCTAGATCTCTTCACCAAGAGTATACCATCAGTTTTCTCTAGAGAAAATACTCATTCTTTTCATTGAAGACTTCCTTCAGAAGATTTGGGTACAAAAGGGGTTCCTTTTTATAGAGATAGTTCCCTCAGTGCAGTAAATAAGACTGTTTTGTCAGCCAATCAATCTAATTACACATATTGACTATCTAACAGGAAAGAACATAGGTGATGGAATCCTAGGTCTATGGCTATTCCTACCTGTTCTGAATAAAACCAATGAGAATGTCAAGTCTTGGTCCATTTACAGGATGATCTTGTCATAGTAGTCCACATCACTTTATGAAACTAATTTTTGTAACCTCAACCTTACCTTTATTAGGAAAACTTATCCTTTCAACTTATTTGGTATGAGAGTCATTATAGTGCACAAATGAGCCTGAAGGGACTTGGTGTGATACACATAGCACTTCCTAAGTTCAATATTTTTTTATTCTCTTTTCTAAATATTTTAAGCTTATACACAGAACGATTATATTTTTTTCTATTCTTTAATAATGTATAGTTGTGTTTTTTGGTTTGTTTAAATTGAAGGTTATAGGGGAAATGATTGTATGAAAACTATTTGTTTATATCCAACAATTGATTGGATTATGTAAAGAACATGCCTATTCTTGTATTTCCAGAACCTAATATAATAACAAACTTGACAAAGGCATTTAGTGAATTGAGTAAATGGATAAATAGAGCTTCGATGAATTTACTGATTTTACCCACTCAAGAAGAAGAAAGCAGTAGACTAGGAAAATCACCCCAGCTGAATGGGATTCTATTTCTTGTATGTAAAGTAACGGGCATTGCATTAAATTATCTAGGAGCTACAAAATTTTTGCAGAAAATATAAAAATGCAAATGCACATAAAAAAGGTAAGATAACAATCCTTAATAGTCAGAGGAAAATGGATTAAAAGTTAATTTCTAAAACACATCATGAGAAAACATTTTAGGTGAAATCTGATTTCATTGGGCCCAAGGTAGTCTTTCTAGGATTTCTAGGATATTACTTTGCTGTACTTTCTAATTGCTCTCACACTATTCTCATAGCCTTGGTGGAATTACTGGAAATGTTATGTTATCCCTTGAACCTTTAAGGCCACTCCTCCATAATCATCACATTTTGCTGATTTCCCACAGGAGAAGTGATATTGAACAATATGTTAATGAATTATACAGTCAGGTTAAATGTCTTCTTGCTAATAATGAGATTGTATTATTAATACTCTCAGAACTGAGGTTAATTGAAAATTTATATTTTACTCCATGAGATAAAAATTTTAAATTACCTTTCCATAATTATGAGTTACAAATTATTTCTTTGTCTCTCAGTGGAATATTGCTTGCTTACAAATAGGTATCCTGTTATCATTTGAATTCTGTAAAGATAGGAAACAGTTTACACCTCTATTTGCTCAATGTACTTTTCATTGTACTCCATTCAACACATAACCTGTGTGATTTTTAGCTTATGCTATTTGCAGCTCAAGGATAGTGAATTTTAAATGCTTTTCACATCAAAAAATAATTATTGAAAGGTAAATGAGTGAGACTATTTCACTTTTTAGACCCCCAGTTAGTTTTCTCTGATGGCTATAAAGGGATTGAAACTTTTATGCCAATCCACTGAGCAGTGCTCAAATGTGATTCCTTTGTAGTGTAGATGGGATAAAGCATCTGGGTGATATTTTCAGATGAATAAAGACATTGACTTAAAAACACAACTGAATAAACATGATGTGGAAGGCACAGGTCTGCGGAGTCAATTCAACACTTCTATTTAACTGTAGTCTTTATCTTTTATATTTATTCTAAAAGAGTTTCACATAAAAACTCCCTACAGACAAAGAATTTGCCCAACATTTAAATTTCTGGCTATAGACATAACCATTTCATTTCATCATGCTGCTCTTAGATTTTTTTTTCATATTTCAGAGTGCGGTTTAATTTTCTTTCATTATTATAATGGGTCAGAGTGTGCAGAACAGTGATGGCAGTGAAATTGCATTTTTAAGAAAAGGTCGTACAATTAGCTGATGGATGGATAGAGATAACTATGGCTGGCAGAATCCTCACTAGGTCCATCACAGAAATCCATAGAATAAATGATCATTTACCCCCCACAAAAGATAAAACAGAAGCCATAGACATAATTCAGAGTGCCGCTCCGAAAAAGCTGGAGGCAAGGCAAAGTTTGAGAACATCTAAAGCATAACGGGAAGACAGGGATGAGGAAATAGTAGCGATTCAAAATGGGCTGAACAGGTTGGACAAGCACACATCTGGCTTACTAAAACTATTGGGTTTTTGACACAAAAGTATGACACAGCTAGAGAGTGTCAGAAAAAGAAAAATTGGATTCAGAAAACAGATCCATAATACTTGGTAAGGAAACAAACAAATATGACAGAGAAACAAGCTTTGAATTCAGTTAAGCCTAGAAAATATTACTAGGTTAAAGTAAATCAGACATCAAAATGAATACTGGACAATGACACTTTAAAAGCTGCATAATGGAATTTGGTACCCCATAAAACACACACAAATTTTGTGATTTACATATGTTACTTTGTTCCTATCACCCAACCCCACAGGTGGTACAAGGAAGGACAACAAAGTTCTTATTTAGAGGTTGGAGATGGAATATAACAGGAGTGGAGGGAGGAGACTGTCAGGAAAATAGCACAAAACTCAGAGGGGGAGGTGGAGTTTAAATCCTGCTAGGTCAGTGATCTCCTAGCTCAATATTCCCAAACTGGGCCAATACACAACTGTTGCCATCTAGCCAGCAATCTCCTATGGGGAAAAATCTGTTATAGGGAAACCTCAGTTAATGCATTTAGCATTTTTTAAGGACTTCAAAAGTTGACCAAAGCTAATTATTGAGCCAATAAAGTCTCCTCAGTCATGAAAATGAATATGAGGACAAGGAATGGAATCTTTTTTTTTATTTAGTATTTTTAATGTATTTGTATCACCACTTCAAAATACTAACTTATTTAGATGTAATGAAGGCATAATTCATGACTTTCAGTCAACTACTCATTAAATATAGATATTTCAGAATGATACTGCTCAATAGAATTGAATCAAAGGCTTTCAAATTTTGGCATATTAACACTTGTTCTGAGAAATGATATATATATTTTTTAATTAGTTTATTTATCTGTTTTTTAACTTTACAATATTGTATTTCTTTTGCCATACATTGACATGAATCCACCATGAGGAATCTCTTTTTGAATGCAAAAGCTAGTTGGCTGCTGGTAGAGGATGTTTGAGAGGTGATTCATGCATTGCTAAGTGTAGCAGTTAGTTTTTGCTACAGCACAAATCATCCTGAAATTAGTGCCTAAACCAGTAGCCGATTGCTTGGCTCACAACTGTGTAAGTCAGTAAGTAATCTTGCTGGGTTTAGCTGGGCTTTTCCCCTTCCTTTCTTTTCAGGTTCAAGTTCCCTCCTGCATTTGTGAGGAGCTGCTAGGTTGGTGGGGGCTGCTGGCTTATGATGATTTGGACTGTGGAGGCGGGGGGATAGTAAGGCATCTCTCCACGTGTCTTTCAGAGAATCCAGTGGGCTAGAACTAGCTCTTCCTCACGTGGAAAGCCTTCTCTTTCTCTGGAGGGAGAGATGAAGTATTCAGTTCTCCTTAAATCTAGGCTCACAACTTACTCTATGTCACTTATGCCACAAAGGCAAAGTTATAAGACCAGTCTAGATTCAAGAGGTGGAAAATTAGATTCAATTTTGATGGGAAGGGAAGAATTTATAGTCATTATTTTTCCGTCTCTCACAATGTATGTCAGAGTAGAAACTTCTAAGGACCATGCCAATCTTTTGTTTCTGTGAAAATAATGGTGTGCCAAGTTTCTCTGTGGTCACCCAATTGTTTACCCATCCTCACTGCCTACTTTACTGCTTCTTTCCCATTTCTGAAGTGATAGCCTAGTCGGTGTCAATTCCACATGGCTGGGCTTAATAGTGGTGGCACCTTTTACCTTGAACTGTGAACAACTAAATGGAATTTTGCAGGTAAGGAAAAGTAACCATAAGAAATGGGTCTAATTAGTTTTCTAAAAATAAATCAAGCCATGGGGGGGGTACCAAAAGCTAAACTGTGAAGTCCTAGAAAGGTGAGAACTAAACTCAGGCCTGAGGTGTCACTACCCAAGACTGAGATGAGTAATGTTGATAAAGAGGCAGGTTTCAGGCTAAGATATTAAGTGGATGTTGTTATTTTACTAATCAATACAGTATCATAGTAATAATAAAGTGCATTTGTTAAGCAGTCACTCTGTGGCAGAAAGTAACCCAACCACTTTATATTCATTCTGAAGGCAATCTTGTAAGGAGGCACTTTTTAAAAAAATTTTTTAATTAATTTATTTTAATTGGAGGATAATTTCTTTACAGTATTGTGGTGGTTTTTGCCATGCATCTACATGAATCACCCTCGGGTGCACATATGTCTGCCCATACTGAACCCTCCTCCCACTTCCCTTCCCATTCCATCCCTCTAGTTGTCCCAGAGGACCAACTTTGAGTGCCCTGCTTCATGCATCAGACTTGCACTGGGTAATCTATTTTCATATGGTAATACACGTTTCAATGCTATTCTCTCAAATCATCCCACCCTCCCCTTCTCCCACATAGTCCAAAAGGCTTCTCTTTACATCTGTGTTTCTTTTGCTGCCTTGCATTTAGGATCATCGTTACCTTCTTTCTAAACTCCATATGTAGGCACTTTTTAAATCCTATTTTATACCAGAGAAATTTGAGAATTAGAGAGTGCCTGATACTATAGCAAAATAAAAACATTAACATAGCTGGTAAGCATCAGAGTTAGATTTGAACCCAAGATAGTCTGACTTCAAACATTCTGCTCTGAGCCAAAAATTTGAAATAAATATTAGAGACCAACTAATTACATTGCAACTGTACAACTCACAAGCTAGAATCAAGATTGCTGGGATATATATCAATAACTTCCAATATGCAGATGACACCACCTTAATGGCAGAGCAAAGAGGAACTAAAGAGCCTCTTGATGAAGGTGAAAGAGGAGCATGAAAAGGCTGACTTAAAAGTCAGCATTCAAAAATGAAGATCATGGCATCTGGACCCATTGCTTCATGGCAAATAGATGGAGAAACAATGGAAACAGTGACAGACTTTATTTTCTTGGGCTCCAGAATCACTGCAGATGGTGACTGCAGCCATGAAATTAAAAGACGCTTGCTCCTTGGAATAAAAGCTATGACGAATCTAGCCAAGAAGGCCTAGTGGTTTAGTGGTAAAGAATCCACCTGTAATGCAGGAGACAATGGTTTGATCGCTGGGTCAGGAAGATACCAAGGAGAAGGAAATGGGTACCCACTTCAGTATTCTTGCCTGGGAAATCCCATGAACAGAGGAATCTGGAGGGCTGCAGTCCATGGTGTCACAAAGAGTTGAACTCAACTGAGTGAGTATGTAGTACCACGCTCCTTGGAAGAAAGGCTATGACAAACCTAGACAGTGAATTAGAAGGTGGAGACATTACTCTGCCAACAAAGGTCCGTATAGTCAAAGCTATGGTTTTTCCAATAGTCATGTACAGATGTGTGAATCAGACCATAAAGAAAGCTGAGCACTGAAGAATTTATGCTTGCAAATTGTGGTGCTAGAGAAGACTTGTGGGAGTCCCCTGGACAACAAGGAGATCAAGCCAGTCAATCCTAAAGGAAATCAACCCTGAATATTCATTGGAAGGACTGGTACTGAAGCTGAAGCTCCAATACTTCGGCCACCTGATGTGAAGACCTGATCAATGGAAAAGACCCTGATGCTGGGAAAGACTGAAGGCAGGAAGAGAAGAGGGCAACAGAGGATGAGATGGTTGGACAGTATCATCAACTCAATGGACATGAGTTTGAGCAAACTCCAAGAGATAGGGAAGAACAGGGAAGCCTGGTAAGCTGCAGACCATGGGGTTGCAAAGAGTTGAACATGACTCAACAACTGAACAACAACAGTTATATTCCAAAGGGGTAAATAACTTAAGCAAAAATTAATTACTTGACCAGTGTCAGATATGGAAGTATAATCTAACTAAGGTAACATACACATCAACCTGGAAAGGAATGATTATACCATCAGTGAAGTTCAGTTACGCAGTCGTGTCCAACTCTTGGCGACCTCATGGACTGCAGCACGCCAGGCCTCCCTGTCCATCACCAACTCCCAGAGTCTACCCAAACTCATGTCCATTGAGTCGATGATCCCATCCAACCATCCCATCCTCTGTCGTCCCCTTCTCCTCCTGCCCTCAATCTTTCCTAGCATCAGGGTCTTTTCAAATGAGTCAGCTCTTCACATCAGGTGGCCAAGTATTGGAGTTTCAGCTGCAATATCAGTCTTGCCAATGAACACCCAGGACTGATCACCTTTAGGATGGACTGGTTGGATCTCCTTGCAGTCCAAGGGACTCTCAAGAGTCTTCTCCAACACCACAGTTCAAAAGCATCAATTCTTTAGTGTTCAGCTTTCTTTATACTCCAACTCTCACATCCATACATGACTACTGAAAAAACGATAGCCTTGACTAGACGGACCTTTGAGGACAATGTACTGTCTCTGCTATTTAATATGCTCTCTAGGTTGGTCATAACGTTCCTTCCAAGGACTAAGCGTATTCTAATTTCATGGCTGCAATCAGCATGTGCAGTGATTTGCAGCTCCAAAAAATAAAGTCAGCCACTGTTTCCCCATCTATTTGCATGAAGTGATGAGACCAGATGCCATGATCTTAATTTTCTGAATGTTGAGTTTTAGGCCAACTTTTTCACTCTCCTCTTTCACTTTTTCAAGGGGCTCTTTAGCTCTCCTTCACTTTCTGCCATAAGGGTGGTGTCATCTGCATATCTGAGGTTATTGGTATATCTTCCAGCAATCTTGATTCTAGCTTGTGCTTCCTCCAGCCCAGCGTTTCTTATGATGTACTCTGCATATAAGTTAAATAAGCAGGATGACAATATACAGCTTTGACATACTCCTTTTCCTATTTGGAACCAGTCTGTTGTTCCAGGTGCAGTTCTAACTGTTGCTTCCTGACCTGCATACAGGTTTCTCAAGAGACTGGTCAGGTGGTATGGTATCCCCACCTCTTTCAGAATTTTCCACAGTTTATTGTGATCCACACAGTCAAAGGCTTTGGCATAGTCAATAAAGCAGAAATAGATGTTTTTCTGGAACTCTCTTGCTTTTTTGATATCCAGCAGATGTTTGCAATTTGATCTCTGGTTCCTCTACCTTTTCTAAAACCAGCTTGAACATCTAGAAGTTCATGGTTCACATATTGCTGAAGCCTGGCTTGGAGAATTTTGAGCATTGCTTTACTAGCGTGTGAGATGAGTGCAGTTGTGCAGTAGTTTGAGCATTCTTTGGCATTGCCTTTCTTTGGGATTGGAATGAAAACTGACCTTTTCCAGTCCTGTGGCCACTGCTGAGTTTTCCAAATTTGCTGACATATTGAGTGCAGCACTTTCACAGCATCATCTTTTAGGATTTGAAATAGCTCAACTGGAATTCCATCACCTCCACTAGCTTTGTTCGTAGTGATGCTTCCTAAGGCCCATGTAACTTCACATTCCAGGATGTCTGGCTCTAGGTGAGTGATCACATCATCGTGATTATCTGGGTCATGAAGATCTTTTTTTGTACAGTTCTTCTGTGTATTCTTGCCACCTCTTCTTAGTATCCTCTGCTTCTCTTAGGTCCATACCATTTCTGTCCTTTATTGAGCCCATCTTTGCATGAAATGTTCCATTGTGTCTCTAATTTTCTTGAAGAGATCTCTCGTCTTTCCCATTCTATTGGTTTCTTCTATTTCTTTGCATTGATAACTGAGGAAGGCTTTCTTATCTCTCCTTGCTATTCTTTGGAACTCTGAATTCAAATGGGAATATCTTTCCTTTTTTCCTTTGCTTTTTGCCTCTCTTCTTTTCACAGCTACTTGTAAGGCCTCCTCAGACAGCCATTTTGCTTTTTTGCATTTCTTTTTCTTAGAGACGGTCTTGATTCCTGTCTCCTATACAGTGTCACATACCTCTGTCCATAGTTCATCAGGCACTCTGTCTATCAGATCTAGTCCCTTAAATCTATTTCTCACCTCCACTGTATAGTCATAAGAGATTTGATCTAGGTCATACCTGAATGGTCTAGTGGTTTCCCCACTTTCTTCAATTTCAGTCTGAATTTGGCAATAAGTTCATGATCTGATCCACAGTCAGCTCCCAGTCTTGTTTGTGCTGACTGTATACAATTTCTCCATCTTTGGCTGCAAAGAATATAATCAATCTGATTTCGATATAGCCCATCTGGTGATGTCCACGTGTAGAGTCTTCTCTTGTGTTGTTGGAAGAGGGTGTTTGCTATGACCAGTGCGTTCTCTTGGCAATAATTTATTAGCCTTTGCCCTGCTTCATTCTGTACTCCAAGGCCAAATTTGCCTGTTACTCCAGGTGTTCCTTGACTTCCTACCTTTGCATTCCAGTCCCCTATAGTGAAAAGGACATCTTTTTGGGTGTTAGTTCTAAAAGGTCTTGTAGGTCTTGATAGAACTGTTCAACTTCAGCTTCTTCAGCGTTACTGTTAAGGGCATAGACTTGGATTACCGTGATATTGAATGGTTTGCCTTGGAAATGAACAGAGATCATTCTGTCTTTTTTGAGTTTGCATCCAAGTACTGCATTTCGGACTCTTGTTGACTATGATGGCTACTCCATTTCTTCTAAGGGATTCCTGCCCACAGCAGTAGATATTATGGTCATCTGACTTATGTTCACCATAAATATATGTAAACTGTATATAAATATATTGTTAAGTCTATGGATCTACAAATATGCTTACTCTTTGTTATACCTGGCAGTGTTGATCATATTCTGCTCAATAAAATATTTCTCAAAATTAACTAATCAAGGATATATAAATAACTTTCCTTTAAGTTTTAGTCTGAAAAATATACAGGGAAACATGTTATCTATTCAAGAAGCCTCTAGCCTTCCTTTTCTATCAATCATTCCACATTCTAATTACTTATATAACCCACCCTTCCAAATTTTGCATTATATCCTTTTCGAATTCCCTAGCTTTTCACCAATCTCACCTTCACTCTGCTATACCAGTCCTCCAAAGTATGATTCATCTTTATGACACAACTCAAATGCTATGACCGTCCTTGGCTGGATTAATACCACAGCTTCTCCTCTGAGTTCTTGGAAAATTGTATTCACACATCTTGCAAAGGATTTATATTGCCTAATCGTTATGAAGTGAAGTCGCTCAGTCGTGTCCGACTCTCTGCGACTCCATGGACTGTAGCCCACCAGGCTTCTCCATCCATGGGGTTTTCCAGGCAAGAATAGTGGAGTGGGTTGCCATTTCCTTCTCCAGGGGATCTTCCCCACCCAGGGATCGAACCTGGTTCTCCTGCATTGCAGGCAGATGCTTTACCCTCTGAGCCACTAGGGAAGCAATCTAATTGTTATGACCCCACACTAAAGTGCGGGTCCCTTGAAAGCAGGAGCTCTGCTTATTATTTCTTTAAATTCTGGGTGTGCAGCATACTACAAGACTTTTTTGAGTGTATATTTTGTACCAAGTAGTGTGTTTTATTGAGCATACCAAATATATACTCAATAAAGACTTATTGAGTAGTCTCATTTATGAAAATGGACTTTGGCAGGGGACATCTTTCCACAAATAGGTACACTGTTGCAAATCATTCTCAAATGGACATGGGCTCATAAGCACAGCTCATCTGATGAGCACATCAGGTAGAAAACCAAAAGCTCACAATCATTTTAGAATGTATTTTGCTCTTGTGTCAAAGCAGTCCACTATACTGGGCTAAACCCCTGTCTACTGCATGCCCTCTAACACCTTCCTCCCCTGCGTACCCTTTCCAAACCTCCAAGATTTATTTAGAAAAAGACTTGGACAAAGAATAGTCTATTCCCTTAATATCAATAGCTAGAACTTTTTCATGTGAAAGGAAAGAAGTTGCCTGAATAGGGAGCCAATGGACTGTACACAGATGATCGTTTTCTTTACATTGTAAGCAATAGCAGTAAACAAGGACATGAATGTTAATGGTTTTCCTTTAACCAAAGCCATCCAGTCAGCACTTCTGCATTCAGAAGAGTACAATGATTAAACTACTGTAACATATGTTTATGTGAATATTTGCAAATACTCAATCTTGGAAGAAAAACAGTTAATGTAATACCATATAATGTAATAGAACATGATCATCTTTCTTTTGTACAAGATTTATTGCCAAGCATTTTTTTTCCTGAGGTCTGCTGAAATTCATTAATGACACTTTCAGGGACACAATATGGTCCTTTCATCAGATATGTATATCTCTGCTCATTAAATCACACATTTCTTCTGCAATGCTGACTTTTAAGATCAAGGGCTACATTTTGATTCAGTCCACCTTAACAGATTGCCTTAGACAGCATTCTATCACATTATGTTTAAGAAAATAGCCATTCTAACTTATAATCCATTTTACTGGGGAGCAGCAATCTAATTCACATTGATTTTGAGTAAACCTTTACATATCCACCTGCTCCATTTTAAGTTGGGCTTATACAAATCAATGAATCTGTGCCCTCAGCATGCACACAGTAATCAATGGGTAAGGAAAATCATTATTCACTGCTCAGTAATTGTGTTTACCTTCAAGTAAAATATAATAAAATGTGCAAGGCCATTTTGGAAAAAGAACAAGTGACCCGTGAATCACAAGTAGATTGTCTTCTTTTAGTCTGTCAAATAAAGCAGCATAGCTGAAGAATTTTATCAGGAAAATCAGGGGAAAGTCCTGTCTCACTTTCGCCTAGTTTTAGTCCTCAAGTACTGAGGCAGTTGTCAACAGTTTCATGATCTTTTAATCATAGGAACCCTCCAGTTGGAAAACAGTAGTTCTAGCTACCATGCCTCCAGGCAGCAATCCTCTTTGCTGCATTATGACCAGCTCCGGGGCTGATCTGATCTCTGCCCACCTGCTCACTCTTGGCTCTCAACCCTTACTTTCATTATCCCTCTTGTCATTTGGAGTATATAGTTGGTCTCTCTAGTGTTGTATCTCAATTGTCCCTAGTGGATTAGAGTTGGATCCATCCCACTAATGATCTGTGGTCAGGACCATCTTGAACAGGATACCTGGTTTAGTTCCACTCCATTTGAACTCTCATCTCCAGTATCACCAGCTACCTGCCTTAGCGATGCTGTGAAGGGAGGGGAAAGGGAGTCAACCAACAGTGATAGGAGTGGAAATAAATGAACTATGTTGTTCTGATTCTCTACACTTTTGTAAGGCAGCCCTACAAGCAGCAGGACAAATAAGCCCAGGTTTCTGCCTCACAGCATAACCGAACAGATGGGCTGAGATGAAATTGCCCATCAAAATTTGTTTTGTCCTATTTTATTACAGTTATTCAGGCAAGGAATGCAGATTGAAATAAGGAATGGCTAAAAATAGGTTCTGTTTTTAGTGAATTTCATTGAGCTAAAAAAAAAAAAAAATCATAGTACCATGAATGCAGCCCATGCATTTCTTTCATTGTAGCTTCTCGTAGACTTAAAAATGCTGAAGACTGCACTTGGCAAGTATCTAAGTACTATAGTTAGATGTATAAAAATTGGAACAATGTAAAGAAAATGAGCAGGTCCTTTGTGAAAAGATCATGCACATTTGTAAATCAAATCAGCAAATGAGGAACTATTTTGAAAAATGGTAAGATTCATTCTTAATTCTAAAATGAAAAAAGAAATAAGTAACAAATAAAATCAAAACAGGACCAACTAAGGTTCTTACTTTTTTAGTCTTGTGTAACCTTTTCCTAATTTTTACAATAAGTTCTTATATTGCACAGAAATATCAAATTAAGTGATTTTGAACCTAGACATTTTTAATGTAAAATTTTACATAATAATGAACATAGTTCTATGGATGCTTACAGAAATATCTTAGTATTATAAGTGATCTCTCAGTTTGCTGATCTGTACCTGAGGCATTTTGTAAAAGAAACAATTCTCAGTGGGAAGAGAGGGAGGGATGATTTGAGAGGATAGCATTGAAACATATATTACCATATGTAAAATACATAGCCAGTGGGAATTTGCTGTGTGACACAGAGAACCCAAAGTCAGGGCTCTGTGTTCTACTACAACTTAGAGGGAGGGGTGGAGTGGGGAGGGAGGTGGAGGGGGGGTTGGGAGTGAGGGGGCACATATTTGCATATGGCTGATTCATGCTGATGTATGACAAAAACCATCACATTATTGTAAAGTAAATATCCTCCAATTAAAATTAATTAAGTAGAGGGTTATTTAATCAATTAATTAATTTACCTTAATTAATTACAGTTAATTAAGTTTAATTAATTAATTAAGGAGAGAGAAACATGGAAACTTATATTACCATATGTAAAGTAGAGAGCCAATGGGAATTTGCTGTATGCCTCAGGGAACTCAAACCAGGGATCTATAACAACCTGGGGTGGGGATGGGGAGGAAGGTGGGAGGGAGGGTCAAGTGGCAGGGGACATATGTATACCTATAGCTGATTCATGTTGGTGTTTGGCAGAAATCAACAGAATTCTGTTAAGCAATTATCCTTCAATTAAAAAATAAATTTAAAATTAAAATAATTTAATTAAAAAAAGAAACAGCTCTGAGTTCATATAATGGAAAGTAGAGAAAACAACTTTTTTGAAATACCACAGTTCACCTGAAATAAACCACCTTATGGAACAATGAGAGATTTTTGTGAATGATTTTTTAAATAAATAAGAGGGAGGAAAAATAATATCAAAGATAACTGGATCACTCATCTATGGTAACAAAACTTGCTGTTTGGAAAAGCCTCCCTGTCCATCACTAACTCCCTAAGTACACCCAAACCCATGTCCATCGACTTAGTGATGCCATCCAGCCATCTCATCCTCTGTTGTCCCCTTCTCCTCCTGCCCTCACTTTTTCCCAGCATCAGGGTCTTTTCCAATGAGTCAGCTCTTCGCATCAGGTGGCCAAAGTATTGGAGTTTCAGCTTCAACATCAGTCCTTCCAATGAACACCCAGGACTGATCTGTTTTAGGATGGACTGGTTGGATCTCCTTGCAGTCCAAGGGACTCTCAAGAGTCTTCTTCAACACTACAGTTCAAAAGCATCAATTCTTTGGCACTCAGCTTTCTTCACAGTCCAACTCTCACATTACATACATGACCACTGGAAAAACCATAGCCTTGACTAGATGGACCTTTGTTGGCAAAGTAATGTCTCTGCTTTTTAATATGCCATCTATGTTGGTCATAACTTTCCTTCCAAGGAGTAAATGTATTTAAATTTCATGGCTGCAGTCACCATCTGCAGTGATTTTGGAGCCCCCCAAAATAGTCTGACACTGTTTCCACTGTTTCCCCATCCATTTCCCATGAAGTGGTGGGACCAGATGCCATGATCTTAGTTTTCTAAATGCTGACCTTTAAGCCAACTTTTTCACTCTCCTCTTTCACTTTGATCAAGAGGCTCTCTAGTTCTTCTTCACTTTTTGCCATAAGCGTGGTGTCATCTGCATATCTGAGGTAATTGATATTTCTCCCGGCAATCTTGATTCCAGCTTGTGTTTCTTCCAGCCCAGCGTTTCTCATGATGTACTCTGCATATAAGTTAAATAAGCAGGGTAACAATATACAGCCTTGATGTACTCCTTTTCCTATTTGGAACCACTTAGTTGTTCCATGTCCAGTTCTAACTGTTGCTTCCTAAGCTGCATACAGGTTTCTCAAGAGGCAGGTCAGGTGGCCTGGTATTCCCATCTCTTTCCGAATTTTCCAGTTTATTGTGATCCACACAGTCAAAGGCTTTGGCATAGTCAATGAAGCAGAAACAGATGTTTTTCTGGAACTCTCTTGCTTTTTCGATGATCCATCGGATGTTGGCAATTTGATCTCTGGTTCCTCTACCTTTTCTAAAACCAGCTTGAACATCTGGAAGTTCACGGTTCATGTATTGCTGAAGCCTGGCTTGGAGAATTTTAAGCATTACTTTACTAGCGTGTGAGATGAGCGTAAATGTGCAGTAGATTGAGCATTCTTTGGCATTGCCTTTCTTTGGGATTGGAATGAAAACTGACCTTTTCCAGTCCTGTGGCCACTGCTGAGTTTTCCACATTTGCTGGCATATTGAGTGCAGCACTTTGACAGCATCATCTTTTAGGATTTGAAATAGCTCAACTGGAACTTCATCACCTCCGCTAGCTTTGTTCGTAGTGATGCTTCCTATGTCCCACTTGACTTCCCATTCCAGGATGTCTGGCTCTAGGTGAGTGATCACACCATCATGATTGTCTGGGTCATGAAGAACTTTTTTGTACAATTCTTCTGTGTATTCTTGCCACCTCTTCTTAGTATCTTCTGCTTCTCTTAGGTTCCTGCCATTTCTATCCTTTATCGAGCCTATGTTTACATGAAATGTTCCCTTGGTATCTTTAATTTTCTTGAAAAGATCTCTAGTCTTTCCCATTCTATTGTTTTCCTCTATTTCTTTGCATTTATCGATGAGGAAGGCTTTCTTATCTCTCCTTGCTATTCTTTGGAACTCTGCATTCAAATGGGTATATCTTTCCTTTTCTCCTTTGCCTTTCACTTCCTGTTGTTTCACAGCTATTTGTATAGCCTTCTCAGACAGCCATTTTGCTTTTTTGCATTTCTTTTTCTTGGGGATGGTTTTGATTCCTGTTTCCTGTATAGTGTCGCAAACCTGCATCCATAGTTCATCAGGTATTCTCTCTATCAGATCTAGTCCTTTAAATCTATTTCTCACTTCTACTGTATAGTCATAAGGGATTTGGTTTAGGTCATACCTGAATGGTCTAGTGGTTTTCTCCACTTTCTTCAATTTCAGTCCTAATTTGGCAATAAGGGGTTCATGATCTGCTCCATAGTCAGCTCCCAGTCTTGTTTTTGCTGACTGTATAGAGCTTCTCCATCTTTGGCTGCAAAGAATATAATCAATCTGATTTCGATATTGACCATCTGGTGATGTCCATGTGTAGAGTCTTCTCTTGTGTTGTTGGAAGAGGGTGTTTGCTATGAGCAGTGCTTTCTCTTGGCAAAACTCTCTTAGCCTTTGCCCTGCTTCGTTCTGTACTCCAAGGCCAAATTTGCCTGTTATTCCAGGTGTTTCCTGGCTTCCTACTTTTGCATTCCAGTCCCCTATAATGAAAAGAACATCTTTTTTGGGTGTTAGTTCTAAATGGTCTTGTAGGTCTTCACAGAACTGTTCAACTTCAGCTTCTTTGGCGTTACTGTTCGGGGCATAGACTTGAATTACCATGATATTGAATGGTTTGCCTTGAAAACGAACAGAGATCATTCTGTCATTTTTGAGACTGCATCCAAGTACTGCATTTCAGACTCTTTTGTTGACCATGATGGCTACTCCATTTCTTCTAAGGGATTCCTGCCCACAGTAGTAGATATAATGGTCATCTGAGTTAAATTCACTCATTCCAGTCCATCTTAGTTCACTGATTCCCAGAATGTTGATGTTCACTCTTGTCATCTCCTGTTTGACCACTTCCAATTTGCCTTGATTCATGGACCTAACATTCCAGGTTCCTATGCAATATTGCTCTTTACAGCATCGAATCTTGCTTCTATCACCAGTCCCATTCACAACTGGGTGTTGTTTTTGCTTTGGCTCCATCCCTTCATTCTTTCTGTAGTGATTTCTCCACCGATCTCCAGTAGCATCGTGGGCACCTACTGACTTGGGGACTTCATCTTTCATTGTCTTTTTTACCTTTTCATACTGTTCATGGGTTCTCAAGGCAGGAATACTGAAGTGGTTTGCCATTCCCTTCTCCAGTGGACCACATTCTGTCAGTCTTGTCCACCATGACCCGACTGGCTGCGGGGGCACACTGAGCACGGCCGAGAGGAGCAACCCTGGGCCCGGACCTGAGGTCAGAGATGGTTGCTGCACTTTGTTGGAGCAACCGGGAAGAGAGACCCCACGTTCAAGGTAAGAGAAACCCAGGTAAGACAGTGGGCACTGAGAGATGGGATCAGGGGGCAGACAGGCTAAAACTACAGTCACAGACAACTAGCCAATCTGATCACATGGACCACAGCCTTGTCTAACTCAATGAAACTAAGCCATGCCATGTGGGGCCACCCAAGACTGTCGGGTCATGGTGGAGAGGTCTGACAGAAGGTGATCCACTGGAGAAGGGCATGGAAAACCACTTCAGTATTCTTGCCTTGAGAACCCCATGAACAGTATGAAAATAAAAAGAGAAGTTAAAATATAAAATATTTTTACTTTATCTTAGTCATCTAATTAGTAGTCTCCTTTATAAGGCCCATTTGAACACAACAGAGGTACACATTGTCATTCTTTGTCATTTATATGGCACACACCTAAAGACCAATGATATCTACCTACCACAGCCATCACTCCAAGTGAATGTCAAACATAAGTGACATTGTGGTATTAAGAGAGTGTCCTGATCACCCCCACTGAATGATCAGCTATTCCTTGACTGACACTCTCATGGAAGTTTTAATAAATGTAGCTTTGTTACATGTGAGAATATGGAAGACTGGAGTACTTGAGTAGCTGACCCAATGTTACAAAGAATATCTAAGTCAAGTCTTTCTCCAACTGCTTTCTGCCAAAGCACAGTGCCTCATCAATGCCTCCTTGTAGTGACTCAAATCAGCTAACTAAATAATTTGCATTCATTAAATATCAGAAGCACCCTATGATCTACACCAAACATGTAGCCAAATGAGAAACCAAGAATAGACTTGTGATCCCAAGGCAGAGAGTGAACTCTAATGAGATTATAAGAACTCAGATGGATTATTAAAGAGTACTACCTTGTTTGTAGTACTCTTGTCAGTACTACAAAAAAAATAGTTATAGTAATGCAACTTAAAAAATGCATTGCCAAAAATACAGCACTCATTTTTCAAGAGTGCCATAAAGCTTTTTTGACTCTCCTAGAAAGTTAAAAGCTAGAAAGGATCTTAAAGATTCTCTTAGTTAATCTCTACTTTTAATGTGGAGATGCAACAACTGATTTGGCCTCAGAAAAAATGTGTACTCAAAATTATATTGCAAAAAAAAAAGATACAGAGGCAATTAGAAGGTAGATCTAATTTATCTAATTTCCAATATAATATTATTTTCAACATACTGCCTGAGTATCCACATCTTTATTTTCAATCAACCATCTGGTTAATACAACCAGGTACTGTCAAATATATGAATTTATATACAGTATATAAGACAACTACAAGCTCTTCTTAAACAGAGATACCTACACCACTAGTGGAAAAAAGGATGACTTTTAGGTAGTATATGGATATTATTTTATATCCTGATAGTTAAGTATTTACTTAATACACATCAACCTATATTTTCATAGTTTAAGCCTCAGTTAAATGGTGAGGGTATTTAAAATCAATTTGTGTTAAAAGCAAATATATATTAGGATATGTGGAAAATTCTTAAAGAGATTGGAATACCACACCACCTACCTGTCTCTTGAGAAAACTGTATGTGGGTCAAGAAGTAACAGAACATTACATGGAACAACTGACTGGTTCAAAATTGGGAAAGGAGTACAATGAGGCTATATATTGTCACTCTGCTTATTTAACTGATATGCAGAGTATATCATGTGAAACGCCAGGCTGGATGAATCACAAGATGGAATCAAGACTGCCAGGAAAAATAGCAACAATCTCAGATATGCAGATGATACCACTCTAATGGCAGAAAGTGAAGAGGAACTAAAGAGCATCTTGATAAGGAAAATGAAAGAGGAGAATGAAAAAGCTGGCTTAAAACTCAACATTCAAAAAACTAAGATCATGGCATCCTTGAAGTCCCAACACTTCAAGGCAAATAGAAGGGGAGAAAGTAGAAACAGTGACAGATTATATTTTCTTGGCCTCCCAAATCACTGCAGATGGTGATTGCAGCCATGAAATTAAGACGCTTGCTCCTTGGAAGGAAAGCTATGGCAAACCTAGACAGCATATTAAAAACCAAAGACATCACTTTGCTAACAAAGGTCTATGTAGTCAAAGCTATGGTTTTTCCAGTAGTCATGTACAAACGTGAGAATTGGACCATAAAGAAGACTGAGTGCTGAAAAAATTGATGGTTTCGAATTATTGTGCTGTAGAAGACTCCTGAGAATTCCTTGGACTGGAAAGAGATTAAGCTAGTCAATCCTAAAGGAAATCGACCCTGAATATTCATTAGAAGGACTGATGCTGAAGCTCCATTAATTTGGCCACCTGATGTGAAGAGCTGATTCATTGAAAAAGACCCTGATGATGGGAAAGATTGAAGGCAAAAGGAGAAGAGGGTGGTAGAGGATGAGACGGTTAGATAGCATCACTGGCTCAATGGGCATAAATCTGAGCAAACTGTGGGAGAAAGTAAAGAACAGGGAAGCTGGGCATGCTGCAACCCATAGGGTCGGAAAGAGTTGGACACAACTTCGCAACTGAACAACAAATGGCAAAAGTAATGACATAAATTAAAGACATAATTTGAAGGAATACTGATCTAAAGTAGACTATATTGGACATATATAATTGAGAAGCGTAATTATTTACCAGAAGTTGTACTGGTGACCGGTTTCCTAAATAAAATAATTTAGTGCAAGTAACAAAATAACTTACTTAAATATGAAATGAGCTAGGATACCCCATGATATCTACTCTATAAATTTTCTTCAAAATGGTTTATTTCTCATATATTGCTTTATTGCATTATTGATTTCAAGAACTGATTAAAAAGCACTTTTTCCTTGGGTCTAGATTTCTTACAACTAAAATCTAATCTAACACACTGAAAACTGGCAATTCTCAGGCTCTAAATGAAAACTGGATTTTTGAGTCTGAGTTTAGAAAATCAGAATAATATGGCAGAGACACACACTTCTTCAATTTTTTTTTCAGGGTGTGTTAAGAAATATCTACTTAATAGCAGTTAGATTTAAATTTACTCGCTTAACAGCAGAAAGCTAATGGGAAAATCTGTATATAACTTTGTCAAAAATAAAGCAAACTGGTTTTAAACCAACACCGAGAGACTTCGCTCACAAATAATAATAGAGTGATGATCAAAGAGAAATCATTAGAAATTGTGTTTAGTAGAGATTTAGTGAACAATATCAGGCCTAACTGAAGTCCAATAGAGGTGCTTGGAACCATTTTAATTTCAAGGGGAATGTGGTGACAAACGAGATTCTGTTCTACTAGAGACTAAACAAACTGGCCAGCAGAAAGGCAGAATGCTGAGACTCTAACCAGCAAAATGCTAAATCCTCTCTTTGATCTGCTGGTAGCAAAAAGAAAATGTGACCTCAAGCCCATTATCGAAAACAATTTAGCCTCCGAACATAGTGTCTAACGTTCTAGAACATTATGAAGAAGATAATTTTGCTTGAGGAAAGTACTCTTTTTATGCAGTCTCTCAAAAAAAGCTGTCCTGTGGATGCTGTGAGATTTTATCATTACATTTATAAATAAACTCTGGGATTATCAGAGTTTATTTATCATGAAGCATATCAGCAATTATGAAAATGAACTTCATTTCACTGTTCTATAATAAACTTTTATGATAGTGTACATATGTTTTATGTTTATGTTTCATATACGTGATTTCAGAGATGATTTTAAAAGGCATACTGCACTGTAATATGTAACATATATTCTGAGCTTTCATCCATCAAAATCTGAAATATATTTTCTAAAGACAAATTTAAAACAGTGACAACCAGAGTTGCAATTTATCTCACATGGCTTAAGGAAAACTACACTTGCCTAAAGAGACAATAACCACATAATCTAAAATAGTGAGAAATCAATCTGGAAATATCTACAGTAGTGATGAAGGTTCAAAGAATTTGAGGCTTTCATCAATAGTATCTTGAACAGATCCCAAATACCTATTAGCTTCCTAGAAAGAATATGTCTCATTCAAAACTCTGGGTTTTCCCATCAATTTCATTAAGAATACATAGCATCTTCTTTTAGACTCAATAGTGCAAATAACCTATAAAGCCAATAAATTAGGTCCATGAACAACTGCTGGTTATCTTAGGAGTTGCAGTAGTACAGAAATGAATAAGAAATAGCCGAAATACATGAACATTTCAAGAACTGACATTACATTTACATAATCAGAAGTCTCTTGTATTCATTCCTATACTAAAATCATGTTACTTTTCAAACTTTGAGAAGCTTTTCATGTTTTATTAAATTATGTTTAAATAATTGAACAGTATCTTATTAGAAACTTAAAAAAAATCCCTACTTTCTAGGAAAATATTTGAAGCATTACATTTTCCTAAGATGACCAATCCATTAATGAGAAAACTCTATAAATTTTTAGATACATGTGCATGGGTGCTGTGTCCAACTTATTGAGACCCCATGGACTGTAGCCTGCCAGGCTTCTCAGTCCATGGGATTCTCCAGGCAAGAATATTGGAGTGGGTTGCCATTGCCCTCCTCCAGGGGATCTTCCCAACCCAGGGATCAAAACTGAATCTGTCTCCTGCATTGGCAGGAGGGTTCTTTACCATTAGTGCCACCTGGGAAGCCCTTTAGCTATACAGACACTTAAAAACAATCAAAAAGTATTTATATAAAGTGAGTATTCTTTGTCAATACGTGCTATACCTCCAAACAGTGTAAAATGGCCAATTATTGTTTTTGTGCATGCCTAGTCGCTTCAGTCTGGAGAAGGCAATGGCACCCCGCTCCAGTACTCTTGCCTGGAAAATCCCATGGACGGAGGAGCCTGGTAGGCTACAGTCCATGGGGTCGCTAAGAGTCCGACGACTGAGCGACTTCACTTTCACTTTTCCCTTTTATGCATTAGAGAAGGAAACGGCAACCCACTCCAGTATTCTTGCCTGGAGAATCCCAGGGACGGCAGAGCCTGGTGGGCTGCCGTCTATGGGGTCGCACAGAGTCGGACACGACTGAAGCGACTTAGCAGCAGCAGCAGCAGCAGCAGTCGCTTCAGTCATGTCCGACTCTTTGCGACCCCATGGACTGTAGCCTGTCAGGCACTTGTGTCTATGGGATTCTTCAGGCCAGAATACTGGAGTGGGTTGCCATTTCCTTCTCCAAATTATTATTTTTAAATGGACTACTAAAATGACAGGACATACTCTACCCAACATAATCTTAAAAAAGAAACAATTTTGAGGATTTTAACTACCTGATTTCAAGACTTGTAAAGCTATAGTAATCAAAGTAGTGTGGTATAAGCAAAATCAAAGACACACAGGTGTGTGAAACACTGAGGAGTCTAGAAATAGTCATATATTTAAACAGATGTTCAATTTTCAACAAAAGTGACAAACCAACAAGATGAAAAAATAAATTTTCAAAAATGGTGCTTAAATAACTAACTGTACAGACAAAATGAAGCAAAATACTCAAATCTTACCTCATACTACAGTTAAAAAAAAATAAGATTGGTCACAGATTAAAATATAAAAGCTAAGCCCATACAATTTTTAGAAGTAAGCATGGGAAAATAACTTTGTGACATGGTTATAGGGAAAAAAGTTTCTTACATATCACCAGATAACTTTGATAAATTAGGTTTTGCCAACATTTTAAAAATTCTGCTCATCAAAAGACACTTAGATAAAAAAAAACAAACCCAAAAAACCAAACAAAATACTTCTGAAACATATCTGATAAAGGATTGATATACAAGATACGTAAGGCTCTCCTATAAATCAATAATATAAAAAGACAGCTCCATTAAAACTAGAAAATATCTAAACAAATATTTCAAATAAAGGCACTCAAATGGCCAATAAATATACAAGTACTCGACATCATTAGGTACCAGGCAATTAAAATTAAAATCACAAAGAGATACCACCATACATATCCCAGAATGGTGAAATAGAAATAACTTAAGTGTCATCAGCTACCTGATTGCTGCCTTGGCACTGCTTGTTCATAAATATTCATAGCATTTTGATTCATAATGGCAAAACAAAACAAAACAGAATGGGAAACTACCCAGACATTCATTAATAGGAGAATGGATAAACAAACTCTAGTAATGGCATTTGACTCAGCAATAGAAAGAGACCACTGAGACATACAGTATCATAGATATGTCTAAAAAAATTCACAAGAAAAGAGGCTCTCAGGGACTTCCCTGGCTGTCCAGTGATTAAGACTCTGCGCTTGCAATGCAGGGGTTATGAGTTCAGTTTCTGGTCGGGGAACTAGGATCCCACATGCCTTATGGCATGGCCAAAATTTTTCTTAAAAAAAGAGGCTTTACTGTATGATTTCATTTATATGACATTCTAGACCAGGTAAAACTAATCCATGGCTCAAAAACATCAGAGTCGTGGCTGACTGGGAAGATGGGCTGACAAGTAAAGGGCCCAGGAGAATTTTCTGCGTGATGTAAATGTACTATAATATGAATAGAGTTTTGGTTTATACAATTGTATATTTTTAAGACTCAGATATATGCACAAAAGATATTTATATTCCACTGTATGTAAATTTCACCTCAAGAAAACCTCTAGACAAATATTGACTTTAGTTGATGCTATTTAAATATTTAGTGATTTTAAAGTATTTAAGTGTTTAATATTAAATATTTAGTATCAGTTCAGTTCAGTCACTCAGTCATGTCCAACTCTTTGTGACCCTATGAACCGCAGCACACCAGGTCTCCCTGTCCATCACCAACTCCCAGAGTCCACCCAAACCCATGTCCATCGAGTCGATAATGCCATCCAGCCATCTCATCGTCTGTCGCTCCCCTTCTCCTCCTGCCCTCAATCTTTTCCAGTATCACAGTCTTTTCAAATGAGTCAGCTCTTCGCATCAGGTGGCCAAAGTATTGGAGTTTCAGCTTCCACATGAGTCCTTCCAATGAACACCTTTTAGTGTTCCACATAAAGTATTTACATAAAGTATTAAATTTAAGTATTTATGGGCAGTGTATTGATGTCTTCTAGGTGAGTGATCAAACCATCGTGATTATCTGGGTCGTGAAGATCTTTTTTGTACAGTTCTTCTGTGTATTCTTGCCATCTCTTCTTAATATCTCTGCTTCTGTTAGGTCCATACCATTTCTGTCCTTTATCGAGCCTATCTTTGCATGAAATGTTCCTTTGGTATCTCTAATTTTCTTGAAGAGGTCTCTAGTCTTTCCCAATCTGTTGTTTTCCTCTATTTGTTTGCACTGATTGCTGAGGAAGGCTTTCTTATCTCTCCTTGCTATTCTTTGGAACTCTGCATTCAGATGAGAATATCTTTCCTTTTCTCCTTTGCTTTTCGCTTCTCTTCTCTTCCCAGCTATCTGTAAGGCCTCCTCAGACAGCCATTTTGCTTTTTTGCATTTCTTTTCCATGGGGATTTTCTTGATCCCTGTCTCCTGTACAATGTCACGAACCTCTGTCCATAGTTCATCAGGCACTCTGTATATCAGGTCTAGTCCCTTAAATCTATTTGTCACTTCCACTGTATACTCATAAGGGATTTGATCTAGGTCATACCTGAATGGTCAATCACGATGGTGTGATCACTCACCTAGAGCCAGACATCCTGGAATGTGAAGTCAAGTGGGCCTTAGAAAGCATCACTACAAACAAAGCTAGTGGAGGTGATGGAATTCCAGTTGAGCTATTTCAACTCCTCAAAGGTGATGCTGTGAAAGTGCTGCACTCGATATGCCAGCAAATTTGGAAAACTCAGCAGTGGCCACACGACTGGAAAAGGTCAGTTTTCGTTCCAATCCCAAAGAAAGGCAATGCCAAAGAATGCTCAAACTACCACACAGTTGCACTCATCTCACATGCTAGTAAAGTAATGCTCAAAATTCTCCAAGCCAGGCTTCAGCAATACGTGAACCGTGAACTTCCAGATGTTTAAGCTGGTTTTAGAAAAGACAGAGGAACCAGAGATCAAATTGCCAATATCCACTGGATCATCGAAAAAGCAAGAGAGTTCCAGAAAAACATCTATTTCTGCTTCATTGACTATGCCAAAGCCTTTGACTGTGTGGATCACAATAAACTGTGGAAAATTCTGAAAGAGATGGGAATACCAGACCATCTGACCTGTCTCTTGAGAAACCTGTATGCAGGTCAGGAAGCAACAGTTAGAACTGGACATGGAACAACAGACTGGTTCCAAATAGGAAAAGGAGTACGTCAAGGCTGTATATTGTCACCCTGCTTATTTAACTTATATGCAGAGTACATCATGAGAAACGCTGGGCTGGAAGAAACACAAGCTGGAATCAAGATTGCCGGGAGAAATATCAATAACCTCAGATATGTGGATGACACCACCCTTATGGCAGAAAGTGAAGAAGAACTAAAGAGCCTCTTGATGAAGGTGAAGGAGGAGAGTGAAAAAGTTGGCTTAAAGCTCAACGTTCAGAAAACTAAGATCATGGCATCTGGTCCCATCACTCCATGGGAAATAGATGGGGAAACAGTGTCAGACTTTACTTTTTTGGGCTCCAGAATCACTGCTGATGTTGACTGCAGCCATGAAATTAAAAGACGCTTACTCCTTGGAAGGAAGGTCATGGCCAACCTAGATAGCATGTTTAAAAGCAGAGACATTACTTTGCCAACAAAAGTCCGTCTAGTCAAGGCTATGGTTTTTCCAGTGGTCATGTATGGATGTGAGAGTTGGACGGTGAAGAAAGCTGAGCGCCGCAGAATTGATGCTTTTGAACTGTGGTGTTGGAGAAGACTCGTGAGAGTTTCTTGGACTGCAAGGAGATCCAATCAATCCATCCTAAAAGAGATCAATCCTGGGTGTTCATTGGAAGGTTTGATGTTGAAGCTGAAGCTCCAATACTTTGGCCACCTCATGCGAAGGGTTGACTCATTGGAAAAGACCCTAATGCTGGGTAGGATTGGGGGCGGGAGGAGAAGGGGACAACAGAGGATGAGATGGTTGGATGGCATCACCAACTCGATGAACATGGGTTTGGGTAGACTCCGGGAGTTGGTGATGGACAGAGAGGCCTGGCGTGGTGCAATTCATGGGGTCGCAGAGAGTCGGACACGACTGAGCGACTGAACCGAACTGAACTGATTGATGTCTTCAGTTTACTTTGAAGTTGATTAAAAACAGGAGAGATTATTAAATAGAAATCTAGGTAGATGGCTATGTGATAAAGGAAGTAATCAGTAAAATGTTAATAGCAGATTATTGCTGGTTGAATATACCATTGTTCTCTGCAAAGTTCTGTCAACTTAGCTGTGCGTTTGAAAATTTTCAAAAAATTTTGAGGAAAAATATACTATTTTATCTGCAATAGCATAGTAAACAGGTAAAAGCACTGCTAGAACACTTAAAAATATACTGGATGACATATGACCTCAAAACACAATTATTTATGGTGCTCTACCTCAATATGGAGAATATATGGACAGTGATAATATTCATTAAATTTGGCTTGATAATAACATACTAAAAACTTGTTTTCCTCATTAAGCACCACATCTACCAATAAGATTTTACTTTTTTTTTTTTAATTTCAGAAATCATTTAAATTCTGTAATAACATCTTCAAGAGAAGGTAAGAGGCACTCAGTGTCTTTTATAAACTAAAGCATGAACAGTATTTTTGTAGTACTTGTCCATGCATCTTTCATCACAACTTCAGTGAAAGGGTGTTCATATGAAAACTACCTTTGCCTTTGATTTTAAACGCAAGCTTTGAATTTAATTAGAATATAATCATAATTATTATTTGCATTTAGAAAAAAACTTATGAGACCCTCAAGAATATTATTCAGTAGGGCTAAGAAGCCCTTATAAAATAAATAAGTAAAATCACAAATGCTTTTAAGTAAAGTGCTCAAGGCACAATGTTGAATTGATGTATGTTATGTTATGTTATCTACCTTGAGAAAATTAATGTTTTGGTAACATGATTTAGCTAATTTCATACAAGAGGGTATCTCAGAACAAATGCATTTCAGAAATCATTTACTTTGAGGTCCTATTTTTAACCACAGAATAGATATTGAATTATTTTACATAATAAAAATTTAATATACCTACAGTACTCATTAAATTTACCTGATTAAGTTATTTTATTTAATCTGTTTATCAATTCATTCAAGAAGATTAATTTAGCAGTTACATGTCAGTTAACTGTGCTAAGAAGGATATATTGATTAATACTATGTTTTATAGGTTTACACAAAGGTTACCAGTCCTTCTCATAGTAAACACTTAACAGAGAACCATTAAAGGATATAAGTCTAGTAAAGAACATCTAGACAACCTTCCAAGTATAAACAAGAATTTAGCTTCCTGAATTCTACAAGGAAAAGGTTTCATATTATGCCAATTGAAGACATTAAAATGGAATCTGTCCCTTGGAATCTCATGTTCTGTGCCAAAGAAGAAAATTAAAGATGGCGTCTCTCATTTCAGTGTGGCAAATATCATAAGAATGAAGTGTGACATTTACATTTACCTATGCTGATGCACTTCCGGATCAAGAAAAAGAACTCACATTCTGCATGTTTAGGAAGGTATAGGCTGAAACATCCCCTTCATGGATCACAATCTTCTCATGGGAGAGGGACTTGTATAACTCAATGATGCTATGAGCCAGGCTGTGCAGAGCCACCCAAGATGGACAGATCATAATGAAGAATTCTGACAAAATGTGTTCAAGCTGGTTTTAGAAAAGGCAGAGGAACCAGAGATCAAATTGCCAACATCCACTGGATCATCGAAAAAGCAAAAGAGTTCCAGAAAAACATGTATTTCTGCTTTATTGATGATGCCAAAGCCTTTGACTGTGGGGATCACAATAAACTGTGGAAAATTCTGAAAGAGATGGGAATACCAGACCATCTGACCTGTCTCTTGAGAAACCTGTATGCAGGTCAGGATGCAACAGTTCAAACTGGACATGGAACAACAGACTGGTTCCAAATAGGAAAAGGAGTACGTCAATGCTGCATATTGTCACCCTGCTTATATAACTTATATGCAGATTACATCATGAGAAATGCTGGGCTGGAGGAAGCACAAGCTGGAATCAAGATTAAAAGTTGTTTGTAAATTCAAATCAGTTCCCAGACGTTAGGAATTATCTGATTATTATTAGATTCCAACTATAATTTTAGTCTGGGAAGGATTATAGCAGAGATCCAAACAGACTATAGCAGAGATCCAATTGGTATCACAGAAACAAATGGAATATCCCAGGCATAGAAACACTATTATTCAAATAGAGGAACCCAGGCATGACAGAGCTGGAGTAGAAAGGAGAGAACTGGTAAGGATCTAGGGTTAATAATTTTGATAACAAGAAGGGCTTATTGAAGGCTAACTATATAGGGGGGATTTATGTCATTTATATCCATTATTTAATTTGAATTAACAATAAGCCTGATATCATATGTATTACAATATCTATTATATAGCTGGTAAAATTAAGCTCAAGAGTATAAATCATTTGATGAAAGTTGCACAACTACTAAAAGGCTGGGTTGATGTTTGAAACTGGATCTTTGTAATTCAAAACTCATGATCTTTCCATAATACAAGAAAATTACCTGTTCACCAGAGAAAAAGGCCAGCACTCACTCCTAAGTAGCTGTCATTGAAAGTTAGTATCTAGTTGCCAGGAAACCACAGCAACAGATAAGTAAAGATATCACCAGTAAGACTAACTGGGTGCCACCCAGGGAAGATGCACCCAGTTAGACTCTGTACTGCACTTGTAAGTCCTCAGAGTGCCTGGGGAGGCTAAATAAGTAGCTTATATCCTAAATGTACAGACACTGATAATAGGTGGCCATCCAGGCCCAAAATGCAACATAAAATGGATCCAGCGTTAAGTTAACTTTGTGTTTTGCACATGATCACAGAGCACAATGAGGCTGCATGAAAAGTAGGAGGAGGATTGTGTCAGTTGAAGAGACTAGAGAAGAGCAAATGGAGACACTGAGAAGGAGGCATACTGAAGATTACTACACTAGTAGCTGCAAGAAGGTACATAAGGAGGGGGGCTGAGAATTATTTCTCAAATCGGTGGCCATGGATGAGAACCTGGGAGTCAGACTGATTTGGATTCAGTTCAAGCTTTGCACTACCACGTCCTATGTGGCAGATGGTCAGAAGTCTTCCACCTCTTTTGATACTCCAATTTCTCATTTGTAAAGGGAGAAAAATAAGAGGGTCTACCTCATGGGTTATCAGCCTTAAATGAAATAACACATGGACAGTGCTTAGAACTATGTCCAACAGTATTAACAAGCACTTAATAAATAGCAGCATTTGTTGACTAAAGGTGCCACAGTTTACTTCTTAGACAATGTGCAAAGGTAAAAACCTGTTTCATTTACCTGAGAATTAAAGCCAAGTTTTAGGGAAACCAAAGTTGGCAATGAGTTAGACAGCTAGTGGCCCAAAAGAGGAGCAGGTTGGGTAGAACTGCAGTTGGGCAGTTACAATGACACATCCACAGTTCACATTATTGGTTATTAGAGCACAGGGGTTGTCGACTGACTTACATGGAGTTGAGATGGGTATAGCAAATGATAGAGCGAGTCTCTGCTCCTCCAGCGGCCTCAGTTCACTCCTTTATTAAAACGGGTAATGATACTTATTTCATAGCATAAGACTTAAAACCAAATAAAACTGTATAAGTGTACTTAAAAATGTGATCTAGCTTTGTATATTATTATTATTGTCAAACACCACAGAAAAAGTATTAAATTATCCTCATGGAACTAGAATGTAGGAAAATTTCCCATGAAATAGACTTCTTGAAAGAGAGTACACTTAGTAAATAGTTTGTTTCAAGGAAAAATGAACATTTTGATAGCTTTTATGGTTTCTATGGTTCACTAATATGTGTATTTTATTTTCCTTTTTATATGATTATATAAAACTACTTGTTTTATTGATCAAAGTGTTTAGAATCTATATTTTCCTTGTGATAGAGATGCATGGATCAATACAATCTTATAAGAGATTTATTTGTATACTAAGGACTGAGTGATCTCATAAAGAAGAACTCTGGTCTTTATTGGATTTGGATTTTTTTTTCCAACTCAGCTCTAAAGCTCACAATTGCAAACTTCTACAAGATGCAAAAAATATTATAATGCTGACTCATATTTCCAAATGAAATTTGTTCAGCTTTATTAAATCTGAGATCTTTCCAAAAAAATAATGTCATGTTTATATCACTTCCAAAAGATACTGCATGGCTTTGCCTTTAATGCTTAGACTGAATCAGAATGAAAACTGTGCTAAGGCATTCCTGCACTTAAAAGTCCTTCAGTACCTCCCTATGTTCTTCATAATAGAAACTGAGCTCTCCACGTGGCATACATGGATCTTCACAAAACTGTAAGCTTCCTTTCTCTTCAGCTTCAAATTTTGCATACCCAACTGCAGTCTGAACCCCATTTCACATACACACATCTTAATCTTCAATAATAGCAAAGTATTTACTATAAACCAAGCTTCCATGGTGGCTCAGACGGTAAAGATTCTGCCTGCAACGTGATAGACCGAGGTTCAACCCCTGGGTCAGGAAGATCCCCTGAAGAAGGGAATGGCAACCCACTCCAGTATTCTTGCCTTGGACCTTCCATGGACAGAGGAGCCTCATGGGCTACAGTCCATGAGATCCCAAATAGTCAGACATGACTGAGAGACTAACACTTTTTACTTTTATTTCAAGCTTTTACACACACACACACACACACACACACACACACACACTTCCCCTGTCTTGAAACAGGATGCAAGTGTGACGTTCTCTGCGAAGCTGTGCTGCCTGCCACACAATGCTACATACAATGGTCTGTTTGCCAATATGCCTCCTAATTAGAATATGAGCATATAAGGACTACTGAGCTTTTTATTTCTACCTTCCTGAAACCAGTATGTTCATTTGTCCATAGAAGGGAATTCATGAATACTGTTGAATGAACAAATGAATAAATAAATATCATCCTACTGCTATTCTAACTTTGAATTAACGGTCTATTTTTAAGAGAGTTGTTTCTGTTCATTCTTTTGTCCTTGGATTTCCAAGGCTCAAGGTTATTGAGTCTCTCCCTTGCTCTTAGTAACAACAAAGAGAATTGTCATTTCTTTCTGAAATGCACACAGTCTAATGAGCATTAGAGTCTGCTCTGATGCTTTAAGCAACTTGAGTGACATGGTCCTCCTGCTTTTCATCCAGCCTCATTATGTTCTGCAATCACGTGCAAGACTTAAATTTGACTTAACACTGGATCCATCTTATGTTGCCTTTGGGCCTGGATGGCCACCTATTGGGGTTTCCCAGGTGGCTCAGTGGTAAAGAATGTGCCTGCCAATGCAGGATGCACAAGAGATGTGCCTTCAATCCCTCAGTCAGGAAGATCCCCCGGAGGAGGAAATGGCAACCTACTCCAGTATTCTTGCCTAGAGAATCCCATGGACAGAGGAGTCTGGTGGGCTATAGTCCATGGGGTTGAAGGAAGTTGGACATAACTTTATGACTGAGCATGCACAGCCACTTAATTAGTGTCCACAGATTTAGGACATTAAGTCTGTTTGCTAGATTGGACACCTCAAGCATTAGTTTCTAGGTATGTCCATCTCCTTCCCTCCTGGCTTCTTTTTCTGCACCTGTGTCACCCTAGGGTTTGGACTGATATCAGTTCTCAGGTCTTTACCAATCTGAATGATTTCACAGTAAATTGAGCCATGATCAGCTACATCCTAAAATGTGGCTTGTAACAGTTTTAATGTTGGATCTAACATAGCGTTGTGAATAATTCTACTTTATGTAAAGAACATTTTGATTTCTTCCATCTTCTAAGGGAAATATTTACAATTAAAAACTTTTTATCATGTTCATTTGTTTTGTCCAAGAGGATAAAAACCTAGAAGTGAGTCCCTTTTGTTAAAAGTGCTTTAAATTATTTTACATGGTACTTTACATGATCCTTACAATATTTCTGTAAGCAAGAGATGTTTTTATTTTGTCCACATTTCATAGTTAGGAAATTACAACATTATAAACCAGTTACGTGTTTCCTCATTTACGTATTTAATTTTGATGGTAATTAAGTGGAGATACTTTTATTCATGCTTTATGGCTCTTTCCTTGGATTATACAAATCAGTTTATTGATAACTGTTCACATGAACATTCTTTGGGACATTCTTGGTATTCTCCAGAATGGCATTTCATAGATAGAACAAGTTTATTTGTTATGATATTTTAAAATATTATGATACTTTTAAATAATTTGGTTTCTATAGTATTTTAGTGAATGCACAACAGTGGTCAACTTTGAAATTGCAGTCTTTATTTCTAGAAATTTAGTGGAAGATGCAGAAAAGCAGAATTATTAGAATGAATCCACTAGTCTTTCCATTTCCATGACCCCTTAAAAAGTTCTAGAAAGGCTCTGTTTGATTCTGACTATGCTCTTTCATCCTTAATGCTCACCTCTGAATAACGCGCAGACTCCAGAGAGCCAGATATTTAAGTGCATTTCCAAGATCTTGCAGAATAAAGATGTCAGGGATTGCTTTGTGAACGTTTTGCTACTGTCTAGTATAAAACAGTATTGGGACTTCCTCAAATAGATTCCCCTACAGGGACACACAGTTGGGGGGCAACTCATAGCACATCAGAGACAGGCCAGGCCCAAACATGAAACAGATGCCGTGGCTTTGTTATGAATATGACAGACTTCAGGGTCAACACTCCTGTGAGGAGGGAATGCACACTGCTTTTCAAAGGATCTCCAGGACATGCTAGGAAACCTAACGCTTGTGTGGGTGTTTTTCCCTCTTGACTGTTAATTCCACTGGTAAAAAATACTTAAAAAAAAAAAAAAACAAGCAAAGAAAGAAAGCACATTTTAACACTGTGAAACTATTAAGCACTATTAACGCTATTAATTTGGCAGTGAATATATTCAAAGACTAGAGATCTTTTCAAGCAAATTAGAGATACCAAGGGAACATTTCATGCAAAGATGGGCACAATAAAGGAGAGAAATGGTAGGAACTAATAGAAACAGAAGATATTAAGAAGAGGTGGCAAGAAAACACAGAAGAATTGTACAAAAAAGTTCTTCACGACCCAGACAATCACACTGGTGTGATCACTCACCTAGAGCCAGACATCCTGGAACGTGAAGTCAAGTGGGCCTTAGGAAGCATCACTACGAACAAAGCTAGTGGAGGTGATGGAATTCCAGTTGAGCTATTTCAAATCCTGAAAGATGATGCTGTGAAAGTGCTGCACTCAATATGCCAGCAAATTTGGAAAACTCAGCAGTGGCCACATGACTGGAAAAGGTCAGTTTTCATTCCAATCCCAAAGAAACACAATGCCAAAGAATGCTCAAACTACCGCACGATTACACTCATCCCACATACTAGTAAAGTAATGCTTAAAATTCTCCAAGCCAGCCTTCAGCAATATGTGTACCATGAAATTCCAGATGTTCAAGCTGGTTTTAGAAAAGGCAGAGGAACCAGAGATCAAATTGCCAACATCCGATGGATCATTGAAAAAGCAAGAGAGTTCCAGAAAAACATCTATTTCTACTTTATTGACTATGCCAAAGTCTTTGACTGTGTGGATCACAACAAACTGTGGAAAATTCTGAAAGAGATGGGAATGAATACCAGGCCACCTGACTTTCCTCTTGAGAAACCTGTATGCAGGTCAGGAAGCGACAGTTAGAACTGGACATGGAACACCAGACTGGTTCCAAACAGGAAAAGGAGTACACCAAGGCTGTATATTGTCAACCTCCTTATTTAACTTATATGCAGAGTACATCATGAGAAATGCTGGGCTGGATGAAGCACAAGCTGGGATCAAGATTTCTGGGAGAAATATCAATAACCTCAGATATGCAGGTGACACCACCCTTATGGCAGAAAGTGAAGAAGAACTAAAGAGCCTCTTGATGAAAGTGAAAGTGGAGAGTGAAAAAGTTGGGTTAAAGCTCAACATTCAGAAAACTAAGATCATGGTATCCGGTCCCATCACTTCATGGCAGATAGCTTAAAATTCTCCAAGCCAGCCTTCAGCAATATGTGTACCATGAAATTCCAGATGTTCAAGCTGGTTTTAGAAAAGGCAGAGGAACCAGAGATCAAATTGCCAACATCCGATGGATCATTGAAAAAGCAAGAGAGTTCCAGAAAAACATCTATTTCTACTTTATTGACTATGCCAAAGTCTTTGACTGTGTGGATCACAACAAACTGTGGAAAATTCTGAAAGAGATGGGAATGAATACCAGGCCACCTGACTTTCCTCTTGAGAAACCTGTATGCAGGTCAGGAAGCGACAGTTAGAACTGGACATGGAACACCAGACTGGTTCCAAACAGGAAAAGGAGTACACCAAGGCTGTATATTGTCAACCTCCTTATTTAACTTATATGCAGAGTACATCATGAGAAATGCTGGGCTGGATGAAGCACAAGCTGGGATCAAGATTTCTGGGAGAAATATCAATAACCTCAGATATGCAGGTGACACCACCCTTATGGCAGAAAGTGAAGAAGAACTAAAGAGCCTCTTGATGAAAGTGAAAGTGGAGAGTGAAAAAGTTGGGTTAAAGCTCAACATTCAGAAAACTAAGATCATGGTATCCGGTCCCATCACTTCATGGCAGATAGATGGGGAGGCAGTGGAAACAGTGGCTGACTTTATTTTTCTGGGCTCCAAAATCACTGCATATGGTGACTGCAGCCATGAAATTAAAAGACGCTGACTCCTTGGAAGGAAAGTTGTGACCAACCTAGACAGCATATTAAAAAGCAGAGACATTACTTTGCCAACAAAGGTCCATCTAGTCAAGGCCATGGTTTTTCCAGTAGTCATGTATGGATGTGAGAGTTGGATGGTGAAGAAAGCTGAGCGCTGCAGAATTGATGCTTTTGAACTGTGGTGTTGGAGAAGACTCTTGAGAGTCCCTTGGACTGCAAGGAGATCCAACCAGTCCATCCTAAGGGAAATTAGTTCTGGGAGTTCATTGGAAGGGCTCTTGTTGAAGCTGAAACTCTAATACTTTGGCCACCTGATGCAAAGAGCTGACTCATTTGAAAAGACCCTGATGCTGGGAAAGATTGAGGGCAGGAGGAGAAGGAGACGACAGAGAATGAGATGGCTGGATGGTGTCATCGACTCGATGGACGTGGGTTTGGCTGGACTCAGGAAGTTGGTGATGGACAGGGAGGCCTGGTGTGCTGCGGTTCATGGGGTCACAAATAGTCAGACACAACTGAGCGACTGAACTGAACTGAATATTCAGAGTGCCTAATCAAACAAATGTGCTAAAAAAGTATTTGGGCAACTATTCATAAGAGTAGATATTTTTACTCTCAAAGTTATTTAAAGTATGAGATAAGAATCCAGTACAGAATGGTACAAAGCAAGATTATTCAATGGTTAAGGGCCAGGAGTTAGGAACAAGACCATGATAATAAGTCTCTAATATTTCATAACTCAATTACCTTCAGTATCCATTTCCTCATTTTAAAAATAGACATTTAATAGCACTCTGTGTGACTGTGGTCAATATCAAATAACATAAACATGCCAAGGCTTGAACAGAATACCTGCTTCCTAGGAAGGTCAATAATTAATTAGCTATTTCTTAATCATTGTTATTAACATGCAGGTACTGGATAAACAGAAAGTCCTGGCAAAGTAAGAGATACCTTAGAAACAAATACCAGCATGGTGAAGAGAATACTGACTGGGCCAACTGGATCTGGATTAGGGAACCAGCTCAATTGATTTCTGGCTATATGATTTTACCACTATGCTTAGGCTCTCATAGCCTCAGTTGTTTTCTTTGTAAATAAAAATAATATCTACTTTTGAGAGCTGTGGTGAATATGAAGTGAGGTCACACATGCCAAGCACCTGGTACCTGGCTGGTCTCTTTTGCCTTCATTGGAAATCTGTTGCTATAATCTTTGTCCTTCATTTCAGATGGTCAGAACTGATAAGACTGGACATTCTTCCATGACTCATGTCTGACAATAAAACCTCTTACTTCAACTAGCTTTAATATTAGTGGCAAAAACAAAGTTAAGAACAAACAAAATATGTGGTGACTGATTTGTATGGAGAGACTAGGTTTAATAATAATTGGTTAAACCACTGAAGGATGAATGATTTATAAGACTGAAAAGACACAGAAAAAAAAATACAGAGAAGAATAATTGCAGGTTTGAGTACATAGACATTTTAAAAATCAGATCTTCAAAATATCTGTTACCAAAGTAAGAACAAAAAAGGCATTTTGAGTAAAAAAAACAATTTACAGCAAACATGGTAGATCAAAGAGATCTTTTATATATTAAGTGCTCATATAAATGATAATACACTAAGACCCTGATAAATAGGCAAAAGGAGAGACGTTACAAAAGAGGAAATATAACTATTAAAAACATAAATCAAAATATTCAGAATTTTTATTAATCAAAGAATACAAACTAAAATATTGAGATAGGATTAATCATCTGTTATTTAAAATTTAAATTAATAATTACTGCTGGTGATGATGCCTAATAAAACTTTCTGACACTGAATTTCCCCTTTCAAATTTTCTGAATGAGGTTATACTATTCTTAACTTTAATTTTTATAGTAAATAATTGGATAATAGATGAACAGATCTGGAGTAGTGGACAATTACCATGCCAAAATGAGACCATGGAATGCACAGTTGCTTGCTGTGTACAGTGATTACATATCATATATTTTTGAGAATATTTCAGAAAACTACATTGCACAGATATTTGATCAGAGACTAAGAGAGAATCTATGCATTAAGCAGTAAATGCATGGTGCTATATTTAAAAATACATTAAAAAATAACGTGCGCTGTGAATATAAGATATAAGGGATGCAAAGAAGGGGGAAGTCTGTGAGAAAGTAGATTCCTGACAAAGTAATTGTAATGTTTGAGATTTTCTTGGTATTCTATTTATTTTTTGGAAAGCACTACTATATATATTTCTCTCATTTAATCCCTTTAATGTTTCGCGTGCGCGCGCACACACACACAGACACACACACACACACACACAGACACACACACACACACACACACACACACACACACACACACATACTTTCAGTGATACAGATGAGGGTATTGAGTATGAAAGAGGTTAAATATTTCCCTACCCCAAGCTCAGAAGCCTGTAGGACTACAGCTAGGGCTTCCACCCAAGTCTTCTAGTTGAAGGTCCTCTGCTTCCCACTATGTTGACTTGGATATGAAAAATATTGATACATGAATTTCAGTGATAAAGAATAAAGTGTTACTGCAGACTGTCATAGAGATTTTGGAAAGAGGATGGGGATAAATCAAGGGAAAGTGAATATCTATAAATGAAATTTTCTTAAGCTTTTGCTGTTTTGACAACATTAGAGGCAGTATGTTTGGAACCCATAAAATATCCCCTCATGGTCCTAAAGCCCTCTGATCCAAGTGGAACTTCCCAAGCTTAAAATTTATCCTGTCTCTTCTATGCCTCCACTGGCCAACAAAATATATTTTTCTAGATTTCTGTTCTCTCCAGCTAATTGCATTAAGTACTTCTTGTCTGTATACTTAAAGATTAATGGTGATGCATAATGAGAACACTCTAGAAACAAAAGTACTTGGATTTTCTGGTGTGGGCAGTAGTATTCCAAGACTATATCATTTTTTTTTTAGTTTCCCAAGCAGGGATTGAATTTGGGCCCCCTTCGGTGAAAGCATGAAGCCTTAACCATTGGACTGCCAGGAAATTCCCCAAGACTATACCATTGAAAGAACAAAAAAAGGAATAAGAAAAGCTGTTTGGTTGTTCCTCCACGATCTTTTAATTACAGAGCCACAGGAATAGTATTTAACTATCTTGAGTTCCATTCTTCTTGTGAAAAATGGGAATGATAATACCTATAACACATGAAGATAATGGGATTTATCTATCCTTTTTTGAAGTTTAAATGGGATAATGGATTTAGATATAATCCATTCTAACAATCTTTCCCCATGATGTCAAGCTAGTCTCTTTGCCAGTTTTTATTTTATACTTTTGTGAAAGCATTGATGTCAGCTCATGGCTGTTTTCTGCAGAAAAAATTCAGATGTCCTTTAACACTGTCAGAATGCTATTTGTTAGTTTGAAGATGAAAGGATGACAACAGCAGCAACATAATGGCATGTTAAAAGTCTTTGTCAGGCCAGTCAACAAGCAAGAACCTCTTCTATTTGCAGCTGTGTGGTATGAGCTAATTTACTTTAAATTGTATACATTTACATCCTGTAATTACACAGTTCAGAAACAAAGTCTTTGTGTCTTAAAAGCAGACAGTTTTAGATGTGAGGTTAATGTCACTGCCTAGTAAAGAATTTGTAAAGATCATAGAGACAGGATGCATAAAACCTCTTCTTTAGAAACATATTCTATCACGTAAAGGGTCATCAGGCTCTCAAAAGGAAGATGAAATAGTGTATATTTGGAGCAGTATTCATATTTCCAAGCCACTAAAGTGCCACTCAAAATGATGAAATATATTCTTTCTATAAACAGACAAGTGGAAGAATCACGTCTTCTCAAAATGAAAAATGTTCTTCTCAGGGGTTCAACTAGGTGCAGTAACATCAGTAAGTACAGCCATCTTCCTGAGCTTCAGTAGCTCATAAAATATTTTTTTCAAAATATTTTCATAATCTACTATCTCATTTCAAATGACCAAAAATCTGTAGGAGGACTCCTGTCTCTTTCTAATTATACCAATAATAATAAGTGCATTTCTACTGAGCATGATGTTGTAGCCACAATTTGGAATAGCACATTCAAGATTACCTAGGACTTCAGGACCCTATCATATTTAAGGTTCATTCAAGACAGAATGCCATTTCATAGATGCCACAAAAGGCATGCTGGAAAGGGTATGGCTATAGTTTGTTGATTGACTTCTTGTAAATTTCAAGGGTTAGGAATGAATATCTAAATATACCTAAAAAAAATGAAATGTCTCACATTTTAATGCATCAGGCCTATGAGATCACTAATTATTTGTTCCTTATTTATAATAAAGTTGCCTGCTTTTCAATTTACTGGTTTGAAAATTTCTTGGAGTCAAGGAACATATCACTTACCTTTTTATCTTTAGATCCCAGGAAACTGACTAGTACAATACATTAAAACCCCTTCCTTAAAATGAATGAATTTTATCATTGTTATTCAGCCGCTCAGTCATGTCCAACTCTTTGTGCCCCTTTGACTGCAGCACATCAGGATTCCCTGTCCTTCACTATCTCCCAGAGTTTGCTCAAACTCATGTTCATTGAGTCAATGATGCCATTCAACTGTCTTATCTTCTGTCACCCCTCTCTCCTCCTGCCCTCAATCTTTCCCAGCATCAGGGTCTTTTCCAGTGAGTCAACTCTTTGCATAAGGCGGCCAAAGTATTGGAGGTTCAGCTTCAGCAACAGTCCTTCCAATGAGTATTCAGGGTTGATTTCCTTTAGGACTGACTGATTTGATCTCATTGCTGCCCACGGGAATCTCAAGTCTTCTCCAGCACCACAATTTGAAAGCATCAATTCTTTGGCACTCAGCCTTCTTATGGTCCAACTCTCACATCCGTACATGACTACATGGCTTTGACTAGACGGACATTTGTCAGCAAAGTGATGTCTCTGCTTTTTAATACGCTGTCTAGGAATGAACTTAAGAATGAGTAAATGTATGTATTTACTGGTATCACTCAAAACACATAGTTCTCAATCTTCTGAGTCAGGTAACAACTTGTTAATATTGACATGTTAAAAACATGTCTCTCACTTTTCTCCAAGTTTCTGAATATTCTCCAAATCTCTGGATTTCCTTTGTGAGTACCTGCTGGACCTGCATACAGTATATCAGGTGCTGACACCCCATGTACTTAGCTTCACATGGCAGTGGAGCTTCCCCTGTGACTCAGAGGTGAAGAATCTACCTGCAATGTAGGAGATACAGGAGACCTGGGTTTGATTCCTGGGTCAGGAAGAGCCCCTGGAGGAGGGCATGGCAACACACTCCAGTATTCTCACATGGAGAATCTCATAAATAAAGAACCCTGGTGGGCTATAGTCCATGGGGTCTCAAAGAGTCAGACATGACTGAGGCACCTTAGCATGCCACATGGCAGGGTTGTGGTAGGACAAGAGAGATCCCAGCCTTAAAGCCCATATAAGCCTGGATTTGTATTCTGATAACTTATTCAACCTCTCCTCAACTTTCTTGTCTGTGAAATATATAGCAAATTCATGCTAAAGGTGATAACTTACAAAGTACTTGGCACATACCAAATGCTCAAGACATGATCATGAGGGCAGACAGCTTAACTCAGCCAAATTACATGTATGTTCATCATAAAAGAAAAATACTTTAAATGTCTTTCAAAATGCTGAAGACATATTTTGCATATAATATATAAGTATACACTTTTAATTATATAATGTATTTTTCTGAACATACATACATACAAATGTATAGAATTGTATAAGCCAGACCTTATTCTGTAAAGGGTCAAAAGCAAATATTTCAGATTTTGTGAGACATACAGTCTCTGTTGCAACTATTCAGCTCTGCTCTTGAGGTATTAAAGCAGGCCTAAATAATGCATAAAAAATGAGCATGGCTATGCTATGACAAAATGCTATTATGGACACTGAAATATGAATTGTATAGAATTTTCACGTGTCATAAAATATTATTATTTTGATTTTTCCCATTTAGAAATGTAAAAAACATTCTTAGCTTTCATTAAAAAAAAATAGACTAAGTTTGTCCCATGGCCATAGTTTGCCAATCTCTGGCATAAACCAAGCCATGTATACTGAAATTGGTGAGTAATAAAGGGAATTTTTAAGATTGATGTTTACTACACTTTTTCTTCCTTATATGATGACTTAATAACTCAATCACATTTTGAGACATGAATTAACTCTTTTATTATTAGTGTCTTTGAATTGCCTTAGTACTCATCTCTTACTAGATATTATTTTCTCTACACCTAGTCTTGGTGAACTCATCCAGGGTTCTAACCTGAAAATTATCTACAAGTTGATGGCTCCCTAATTTATATATACCTGAAGTTTTCTTTGTAAACCCTATACTCATAGTTCGAAAATCCTACTTAACATCTCCATAGGAACATCTTAAGTTCATCTCAAACTTAATATGGCCAAAACTAAACTCCATCTTTCTCCTAAACTTGTTTCTCTCACAGTTGTTTTATGCCAATTTTTGGCAACTCTTCTATTTCTTCAGGCCAAAACCTGAGTCTTTTATTTTTTATAGCACACATCCTTCTAGCTGCAAATACTCTTGGTTCTAACTTCAAAATATATCTGGAATACAATCATTTCATGTTATCTCTATTGTTACTATTATCACCATTTCCAACTTGAATTATTGCAATAGTCTCCTAATTGGAGCCACTATATCCCCACCCCCACCCCTCAGCCAGCTACAATCTATTCTCAGTGTAAGATTCAGAGTGATCTGTTATAATCTAAGCTAGATCATGTCACTAATGTATTCAAAATGTCCCAGTGGATCTATTTCATTTGGAGAAAATGCCAGAATCCTTGCTGTGTCCTATATAATTTACCTACAACCCTCATGACCTCTACTCCCCCTCCTCCAACCTGTCTGACTTCATCTTCCTCAGTTCCTGCTGCTGTTCACTGTGCTACAGCATGACAGCCACACATTTATCTGGAATACTGTATCTAATGTTTGGAAACAGGTTTCTGCTCAAATGCTAATTTATCAATGAGGTGTTTCTTGATTAGTGATTGATTTCACACGACACACCGTATCTCCAATGCCAACACTTTCTTGCTTTCCTATTTCTCTCCATGACATTCTCACCATTTGAAAAATGCTACATCTTTTACCTACTTAAATCACCCTACTAGCATGTAACCTTCCTGAAAGCACAAATCTTTATTTGCTTCTTTTACTGTAGTTCTCCCTAGTAGAGCAGAACAGTACCTGGCATAGTAAGAATTCAAAATGTATTTGTTGAATAACTGAGCATTTTTTCATGATGGGATTGTGGGCAATCTTTGTATCTTTTCTTTGTGCATGCCTATATATCTTACTAAAAAGAAAAAAAGTAGGGCAGATTTTTAGATCAAGAGACACATATATTGGGCTCTAGTCTTGAATATGTCACTTTACATCTGTGTGCATTTCAGTAAGTCCAAAAGTCTATAGCTTAAGGTTTTATCTGTATGACTAAAATTATCTGTTATATATACAGATATGTACTTATATACATACTTATATGCACACAAATATATACATACATACACATATATACATTTATACAATAAAATTAAAATATATTCTTTAACTGCCTAACATATTACTCTGATGATAAAATACAATATGATTTGAAAATATTTTATAATCTATAAACAGCTGTTCAACATGGGATCAATATAAAGAGAGGTTACTATATATTTTTCTACCAATCATTTTATGATAAACATCAGACTCAATTACATTCACATATTTCTTCCTGTCTTATGGTCTCTGTAATCTGAATTTAATGAAGGACTAGTTTTATATATAAATTCAAAGTGATGGTAGAGTGATTTTTCTCCAGATATGGAAGAAGCGAAGGAAGAAGAATCTTGAAAAATTCAATTTCACCATCAACATCACAGTACATCAGGTGACACAGGGCACAGGTGTATGAAATGAACCAATATTTAAAAAAACAAACAACCCAGTCAAAAATGGGTGGAAGACCTAAATAGATATCCTACAAAGATGATATACAAGTGATTGGAAAGCACATAAAAAGATGCTCAACATCTTTTATTATTTTGCATCTAACTATTTTGCAAATCAAAACTACAATAAGATATCACCTCACGCTAGTCAGAATGGCCACCATCAAAAAATCTAAAAACAATAAATGCTGAAGTGGGTGTGAAGAAAAGGGAACCCTTATGCACTGTTGGTGGGAATGTAAACTGGTACAGCCACTATAGGGAACGGTATAGAGGTTTCTTAAAAAAATAAAAGTAGAGCTACCTTATGACCCAGCAACCACTTCTGGGCATATATTCAGAGAAAATGATAATTCAAAAAGATACATTCACCCCAATGTTCCCTGTAATACTATTTACAATAATCAGGGCATGGAAACAGTTTAAACGTCCATCAACAAAGTAATGGATAATGAAGATGTGGCATATATATACAATGGATATTACCCAGCCATTAAAGAAAGAACAAAATAACATTGTTGTAGCAACACAGATGGATTCGAGATTGCCATACTGAGTGAAGTCAGTCAGAGAAAGACAAGTATCTCATGATATTGCTTATATATGGAATCTTAAAAATAAGTACAAGTAAACTTATCTGCAAAACAGAAATAGAATTACAGATGTGGAAAACAGACTTATGGTTACCAAGGGTTAAGGGTGGGGATAGGGATAAATTGGAAGACTGAGATCGACATACATACACCATTATATATAAAGTAGAAAACTCATAAAGATGCTCTAGAGCACAGGGAACTCAACTCAATATTCTGCAATGGCCTATATGGGGAAGGAATCTAAAAAGAAGAGTGGCTATATGTATATATGTATATGTATAACTGACTCACTCTGCTCTTCACCTGAAACTAACACAACATTTTAAACCAACTATACTCCAATAAAATTAATAAAAAATTAAATGAAATCATTAAGGAAACAGCTGAGAAAAGAAGCAAAAGGCAAAGGAGAAAAGGAAAAATATACTCATCTAAATGCAGAGTTTCAGAGAAAAGCAAAGAGAAATAAGAAAGCTTTTTTAAGTGAACAATGCAAAGAAAGAGAGGGAAACAATAGAATGGGGAAAACTAGAGATCTCTTCAAGAAAATCAGAGATACCAAGGGAACATTTCATGCAAAGACAGGCACAATAAAGGACAGAAATGGTATGGACCTAACAGAAGCAGAAGATATTAAGAAGACGTGGCAAAGATACACAGAAGAACTACACAAAAAAGGTCTTCATGACCCAGATAACCATGATGGTGATGGTGTGATCACTCACTTATAGCCAGATACCTTGGAGTGGGAAACCAAGTGGGCCTCACTATGAACAAAGCTAGCAGAGGTGATGGAATTCCAGTTGAGCTCTTTCAAATCCTAAAAGATGATGCTGTGAAAGTGCTGCACTCAATATGCCAGCAAATATGGAAAACTCAACAGGGGCCACAGGACTGGAAAAGGTCTGTTTTCATTCCAATCCCAAAGAAGGGCAATGCCAAAGAATGTTCAAACTACCACACAATTTGCCCTCATTTTACATGTGAGCAAAGTAATGCTCAAAATTCTCCAGGCTAGGCTTCAACTGTATGTGAACTGAGAACTTCCAGATGTACAAGCTGGATCTAGAAAAGGCAGAGGAACCAGAGATCAAATTGTCAACAGCCATTGCATCATAAAAAAAAAAGAGAATTCCAGAAAAACATCTACTTCTGCTTTGTTGACTATGCTAAAATTTTGATTGTGTGAATTATAATAATTTGTGGAAAATTCTTAAAGAGATGGGAATAACAGACCACTTTACCTGCCTCCTGAGAAACCTTTATGTAGGTCAAGAAGCAATGGTTAGAACTGGACATGGAATAACAGAATGGTTCCAATTGGGAAAGGAGTATGTCAAGGCTGTATATGATCACAGCTTCTGGTTCCATCACTTCATGGCAAATAGATGAGGAAACAATGGAAACACTGACAGACTTTATTTTGTTGAGCTCCAAAATCACTGCAGATGATGACTGCAGCCACAAATTAAAAGACACTTGCTCCTTGGAAGAGCCATGACTAACCTAGACAATATATTAAAAAGCAGAGACATTACTTTGCTGACAAATGTCCGTCTAGTCAAAGCTATGGTTTTTCCAGTAGTCATGTATGGATATAACAGTTGGACTATAAAGAAAGCTGAGCGCTGAAGAATTGATGCTTTTGATCTGTGGTGTTGGAGAAGAGTCTTGCGAATCCCGTGGACTGCAAGGAGATCAACTCAGTTAATCCTAAAGGAAACCAACCCTGAATATTCATTGGAAGGACTGTTGCTGAAGCTTCAATACTTTGGCCACCTGATGCGAAGAGCTGACTCACTGGACATGACCCTGATGCTGGGAAAGACTGAGGGCAGGAGGAAAAGGAGATAACAGAGGACAAGGTGGTTGGATGGCATCACGACCTCAATGGACATGAGTTTGAGCAAGCTCAGGGAGAATGTGAAGGACAGGGAATCCTGGTGTGCTGCAGTCCATGAGTTTGCAGAGAGTTGGACACAACTGAGTGACTGAACAACAACAAAGAAAATGGTGTCCAGTGGCATTAAGTCAAATTCTTTTCATGTACTGCATTGAAGAATATATGTGTACTGTTCAGATGAGGCTGGATGAGATGGGATGAAATGGTTCAAGGACAGTTACTGGAGTCATAAACAGAAGGTGGGGAATGAAGGAACCATGGCCTCCTAATCGAGTTAGAAAGCTGGGGCAATAGAGATCTGCTATTAACCAGGCAGTGGGAATAACACAATACTATGCTGTTTGGCTTGGATAGTGTCAATGTGTTCTACTATTTTCAAAGTCACATACAACATTCAAATTCTTTTACTGTCTACTATTTAAAAACAGAAATAGGAGGGCTGCTTTTAAAATCACCTAATTTACATGCAAAATATTCCTGTGGTAAACAAACATGAAATATGTTTATAAAACACGTATTATTACTGAAAGTATATTTTATCTAACAATAAACTTCTAGTAGATTAAACATAAAAATCCCTTCTAGTAATTGGGAAATAAGCCATCAATCCGAAAAAAACTGTTGTATACACAGAGAGGAAGGCTTGGGTACCAAAACTAATGATCAAAATAGAATTTTCACTACCAAATAGGGTCCAAATCATTCCTAGGGAAACAGAATTTAAATCAGTAATTGGCAAAATCTAACCATTTAATACCCAACATCATTAAAGTGGATATCCATTTCTGCATATGAATTGAATACAATTCAAAACTAAAACTCTCCCTAAAATTTCAAAGCACATGTTAACCCTTATATTCGTTATTTCCAGTCAAATATGTCTGTGTAAGAACATCTATATTAGGAGAAAAATCTACGTAGTTTCACTCCAAGTATAATGGACTACTAGCCTAAAATATGTTTATTAGTTTATGGAGTCACTGAAAAATAAGCTTGCAATTATCCACAATTCCTTCAAATTTTAATCAATAGATTATAAACAGCATAACAGCATTATCTCCATTAAAGAGAGCTGAAAAAAACTGTCATATACAGAGGATATAGAGGACAACAGTAGATGTACTAACTGCATGTTACTTACTCTTGGTTTTGAAACATCCTCTACTAGTATAATCTATGAAAAAACTACTCCAGTACAAGGTATTTGAAAATGAAGTTTAGAGTATAAGTTGAATGAAAGGAGAGCTATGACTGAATGCTTAATATGTAAAATAACTGCTTAATAAATGAATAAATACTTTTCACAACCATCTTATCTCTGATCTCGTTCTCTTATTCCCCAAGTGCATTATGCATGCCTGCTCATTCTTTAAAAGCACTGCATTTAATACTAATTTGTACTAACCATGCTTTCTTATTTTCTGTATTTGATACATTGACATCTGAGATCTTGCTGATCCTGGATGGACTGTCCTTCCCAGGGTTACTCAGTTTCTATAGATACACAACCTAGCAGGCTCAGGCAGTGTGCCTGTCCAATGCAAACCAACCAGTAGAGTCCACATCCCAACCGCCTCCTCTACAGGGCTCTCACACTCCAGGGTCACCATCCACTTGCTTCAGTCATTCCATGGCCAGGTACCAGACAACAAGGGGCAGTCCATATATATTGATTTTGTTGTCATGTTGTTTAGTCACTAAGTTGTGTCCAACTCTTTTGGGGCCCCATGAACTGCAGCCTACCAGGCTTCTCTGTCCATGGGTTTCCCAGGCAAGAATACTGGAGTGGGTTGCTATTTCCTTCTTCGGGGTATCTTCCAACCCAGAGATTGAATCAGTATATTTCTGCATTGCAGGTGGATTCTTTACCCTTCAGCCACCAGGGAAGCCCCTATAATATTAGAGCCTAATGAGAATATTCATTAGCCAATCCTAAACCAGCTCACCCTGCCTTCCTGTGAACACCACGGGTGAGGCTCTTGTCCACGTTTTTCTCATTTCCTCTGCCTCCTGAGTAATTCTGACTGATTCTGTCGCTTTTCCAAGTTGCCCCTTGTATGGCATGCCATGCCTCCTGTTTCTAGGGATCTGTGAGTATAACAAACTTCTTTCATGACAGTCATTTTCATGTCCACATGTTTTATCATACCTGATTAAAATAAACACTGGTACCCTTAAAATACATTTTTATGGGACAATATTTTCATTGGAACTTTGGGCAAATGAAGCAAACTCCACATTTGGGGAAAAATTGATTTCATATGAAAGCAATGAGAGATTTTTCACCTATGAAATTGGCAAAGGTTTTTAAACTTATCATTCTGAGCATTGTTTTTGTTGAGTTGCTCAGTTGTGTCTGACTCTTTTGTGACCCCATGGACTGTAGCCCGCCAGTCTTCTCTGTCCATGGGATTTTCCAGGCAAGAATACTGGAGTGGGTTGCCATTTCTTCCTCCAGGGGATCTTCCCAACTCAGGGATCAAACCTGTGTTTGCTACATTGGCAGGCTGATTCTTTACCACTGAGCCACAAGAGAAGCCCCATTCTGAGGATAGTTTTGTGCAAATGTCCTAAGACCCAAGGATTGAACCCAGGTATCTAGCATTACAGGTGCATTCTTTACTATCTGAGCCATCAGCAAAGCCCAAAAGACATTTTGGAGGCACTTAAATCAAAACTGCAACAATTAACTCAATTTGTGATAGAAAAAAAAAACTAAAATGACTAACTTAATAAAGTGATAGAAATTTTAACTATTTACATATATATCCATATATGATCTATAATATGTAATATATCTTACACAGAAGCATTAATATAATACAATGTTCAAACAAAGATATAAAAAACTACAATCCACATTTACAACAAAATGTGTATTTTGTTATTCCTACATCAAAGGCTAGAAGGGTAAACACTAAAACATGGAGTGAATATCACAATGTGGTGAGTTTCTGGGTGTTTTAAAATGTCTTCTTTTGGGTTTTTAATTTTAATATTAAAAAATAGATAAACTATTTACCCACAATCTAGGCTTACCATGTTAGCTTCAGTTACCTTTTTGAAAAATAAAACATTACAAACACAGCTAAAATCCCCCTTGTTCCTTTTCTTTCCTCCCCATAATTTACCTACAATGCCATTATCATCCATTTATATTAAAAAATGTCTTTGGTGAATATATATTACTTTGTAATTAAGAGAACCATATTGAATATACCTGGTGTGGCATTTTAATGAATTGATGTTCATCATACTGAATTGATGTTAATTTGCCTCACTACTTTATATTTTAAATGGTAGCATTTCCACTTAAACCTTAGCCCTAATGTGGAATGCGTAACATATGGGACATGAAATTCCACCAGAGGCTACCAGGCATATCAAGGATTCTTTGATGGAAATATATACATAAGCCATTACGATGAAATATTTAACAATTTAAGATTTATGTTCATTTATTAATAATTAGAGATAGTATATTTGCAAAGTTACTGATTACAACTGTTTTTGCTTAGATAATGTTTAGAGCATGAAAGCAGAAAAAAACATTACATTTATTTATTTACTTACCGAAATTTACTTGACATGCAATATTATGTTAGTCTCAGGTGTACTATATAATGATTCAACATTTGCATATATTGTGAAATGATCACAAGTCTAATAACCATATGTTCCCATACAAAGTTATTATAATATAGTTCATATTCATAATGCTGTATATTATATCCCAGTGACTTATTTAGAATATAATTGGAGTTTTAAAATTCTTAATCCTCTTCATCTATTTCACCCACCTTTCCACCGGCTCCATTCTGGCAACCACTCTTTTGTTTTCTATGAGTCTGCTTTCACTTTGTTTTACTTTTTTAGATTCCACATGTAAATGAGATAATGTGGTATTTGGCTTTCTCTGATTTATTTTAATTACCATAATAGTCTCTGGATTTATCCAAAGAATATTATGGCAATGACAAGAGTTGTAACAAATGACAAGAGTTCATTTTCAACAGCTGAGTAATATTCCGTTGTATATACACCACATTATCTGTATCCATTTATGTATTGATAAACACTCCAGTTGTTTCAATAACTTTGGAGAGATCTTTAGAAATTGTGATTATCCTCCTGTTTGTGGGTCATCTACCTGGGGGCATGAGTCTTGGCCAGCCTATAACTCTGCCCCTCCTACCTTATATCTTTAGATGTAGAAAATCTTCTCTTCTAGTCTCTAGGTTGTTCTTATAGATAGTTGTCTATAAATAGTTGTAATTTGGGTGTGCCCTTGAGAGAAGGTGAGCTCAGGGTCTTCCCACTCTGCCATTGTGGTCATATTCCCAGAAAAGAACTTTAATATCCTGACCTAATTAGAACTCTTGCACCAGGGATTTACACAGTAAGGTAGATCAAAAGTTTCTTGCAGTAGGAAACCCCACTGCAGAGAAATAGTTAATTTTACCATAGCAGTCCTTATTAATAAATATTGGGACATTAAAATTCTAAACTAGATGCCAAGTTATAATTACAACCAAGGGCTTTTAATCAGAAAAAGAATTTGACCATTTTCAAACTAATGTTATAATTATATTTAAAAGAATGTGGTTTTATTAGTTTGCTTAGACAAAAGAAACTGTCCATGATTTCTGCATTCTAAATTGAATTCTAAAAGCACCATTTAAATATAATCACACTTCAAATCAAATGTTCTGGCTAAAGAATGACTTTGTACGCCTTTAGTGCTTAACAGGAAAGGTTCTACAAATGAAATAACCTCAACTGATGATCTGAAATTTAAATTGACCCCTGCGGTCTCACAAATGAGCTGGGAGCCAAGAATATCCTTGATTAGAGTGCAGGAATTATCATCCATGTGCACAATGTCTAATTGCCTAGGTTGGCAAAGATTTCTGGTATCCCTGATGGTCTTTGTGTTGGCCAGGTGAAGGCTACTTTCGAAAGAAAATCAAAAGTCTATGACTCTTGACTATGCAAACTGTACCTCTAATTTAAAATATTTTTACCACTAACCATCCCATTTGTGCCTCACAGTCTGTTCTTTTAATCCTAAACATAGCAGGAGCTCACTGAATCAGAATTCTAGGGGTGTTTTTTCACTTTGGTAGTTCTATATGCAGGTGGTACTCAGTTCTTTCTCTGACCCACTATTCATGCTATTCTGCCCTTTGATATTATTGTGTGTTTGTCATTCATCCTGATAGACATTTGCTTCTTTATAGCCATTGTTGTTGTTGTTGTTCAGTGGCTAAGTTGTGTCCAACTCTTTGTGACCTCATGGACTACAGCAAACTAGCCTTCCTTGTCTTTATAGCCATTGTCTATACATTACTCATCTTAGAATTCCTAAGGTTTCCTATCAAAGTATCAAGTAGATACTTAATGAATAGATACAAAAAGACATAAATGTAGACTTATGGCAGATGAGACAGATAAAGAAAGCTGTCAGATCATGAGGAAATTTGAATATTTTACCAATTATCCCCAAATTTTAATTTCTAATAATTTATACTAAGGTTAGGTAAAGATTTAAATCCAAAACATTTTCACTGCTATACAGTTTATAACGTTTTAAATGACCAAGAGTCCTGGTAATTAGGGTTTGAGTGAATAATTTTGATTAATCCATATAATTTAAAATAATGCAATCATGATGAAGTGTAAATATAATTTCTGAATGGGAAGATGTTCAAGATATGTAAATTACTTGCTTTTGTTTCTTGTTTTCTGTCTGGCTATTACAAGAATATATACAAAAATGTTCACAGTGACTATTGCTGGTATTAGATTTATAGTTATCATTGCCTTTTAAAAAATATTTTTATTTCTACTTTTCTTGTACATATTCTTCTTGTAACAGAAATATGAATTCTTAAAAATGATTAAATGAAATGGTTTGATGATTAAAGTGATTCTTTAGTTGCTCCAGTAATGCATTAAAGAAAAGGCTTTATCTAAAATGCTTTATTCTTTGAATGTAAGAAATACGATTGTATTATTGGGTTCAAAATAATAATGTTTAGCATTTGCTACTTGTTGAATAAAGTCATTGAAAGAAGCAAATAATCTTTAATTGTGCAGGCACTTATTCCCTGTAACACTGCCCTATTTTCCTCTGATATTTCATATTATAATATTAATTTTGAGTTCATTTAAAATAGCAATGAATTCTTTATATCTCTTATTTACAAAAGCAATGCAAAAATATGTTTCAAAATATCAGTGTTGAACAATGACTAACTTATAAATGAATAGTTCTTGCTATTGCAAAGGCAATTAGCAGCCTATCCCTTCTTGACAAATTAAAATGATGAACATTTCTTCCTGTTAAAGGAAAAAGTGGTTCTCCAACTGAATCTGAAAATGGCAGCTGATGCTTTGTTTGAAACTAGCCTTTTGTTTTAACAAATGAAACTCATCTAGTGTATTTGCTTGGATACTAATCATGGAGGATAATATCATAGAGGCCTTTATCTACAATTGTAACTTACAAAGCTTCACAGACAGCTGAGTTCATTATGCTGGAGCTGCCAATCACACAGCCAGTCATTTATATAGCTTTTGAACTCTCATTGTCATGTTTCCTCATGGACATTTCTTTTTTCATATCTTTCATAAGATGTTTAAACATTCCATTCTGTCTCCTTACAAATGACACTCTAGAAGATCCCCATAAGATTTTATTTGCCAAGAAAACTAAGACATTTATTCATTCCAATACTGTTCAAGATATGATTCTTCAAGCTAATCTCAAATTAAAAAATAAAATTCCCTATTGAGTTTTTTTTTCTGCCTGCACTTTGAAACACTATAGGATATCATAACATCCAACACACTTTAAGTTCAATATGGATGCCTTTAACATCTGCCAAGATAACTCATTGATGTCTAAGAAATCAATAGTCGATATTTAAACTGAATCAGAACTAGAAGTATTCTAAGCACTTGAGGAATTTGAGCTGTAAATATGACACAATTAAAAAAATGTGAGTCACTGATATGGATTTTCAGTCCTTGTCATCCAAACCCTATAGCCACTACCACAGAACTTTATCCTGGGGTCCCCATTCAAACAAAGGCAGTAACTATCCATCTGGTTATCTGCTTCAGAAAACCTACCACCATCTTTGACTTCTCTCTCTCTTAAAAATTTCAAGCATTCGCTACATTTTGTTACTTCTATTTCACAGTACTCTTGAACTTTCTGTACAACCCTCCATTCTCACTACTATACAAATTTAGGCTGTCAACATTTTACACTTGGTTTAGAATACATCCTGCAACCTTCAGTCTTATCCTCACTCCAATTCCTTTGCCATGTAACAGTCAAGAGTGATCTCTCAAAATAATTCATTTTCCACTTATGTGTTTCAATCACACCCTGTGTCCCTTTGAAATAAATTCCATGCTGTTACTTAACTCTTTCAATTGTATTAAATTTCTCATTTTTGATTCCTGGAAAGCATCATCCTCTCTCTTAATTCTCTGAAGTGATAAATTCTGATTCTTCTATCAGGAAAAAATCCATTTTTCCCACTGTCTCCTTTGTCCCTGGTTAACTTGTGCATATCATTTATGCTTTGGCTTAGAAATGGCTTCACTCAGAAAGACTGCTCTGGCCTCCTAAAGCTATTTTCGGAAGACTTTCTAAACACTCTGTTGTGCATTTCTCTATCTCCCATCCTACTTTTAAAACTACATCCTAACTCCTTATTTACTTGTCTTCATTCACCTCCATGTGGTAACACTAATAAGAATGGGGATTTTTAATTCAACATTTCTTCAAGAAAAAAAATGGACTCAAGATGTCAAAGCAAAAATTATTCATATATGTTTCATTACAACTCAAATTTGTTGCCAAATAAGTAGAACTAACTAATTTTCTTCCATCTTAGGTATTGGAATTTCTTAGCTCTGTCATAAGTGTCTAAAATAATATCATTCCAAAGGCATTATACTTCTTTTATACTGTTCCAAAGTTTTTTTTTTTCCCCCTCTCTCCTTTCAAAGGCTGGGGACTTTTCTGCTTTCTGTAGAAATAAAATCCATTTTTCTCTCATTGGCATGTTTCCTGTTTGTTCTACAGCTGAGTCCCTATAGTGCCAGAACACCGAGGATATTAAGCTTAATAACAGACTCCTAGGACCCTTCTCTGTAATGGTCTTTGTTGGAGTGGCTCTTTCTTTCCTATGCCCCTTCCATAAGTGCATCCACGTGAATAGAGAGCATAGCTTCAACAAGTGAAAAACCTTATTCGCTCTGGCTAAGTTGAAGCAGCTACACAGTCTTCTATTATTATTAAGGTTTTTGAAAAATAAAGTCATGTGATTTTCTTTCCCCAAAGCTCTCCATTTTATACCATGCATTCAAGCTCTCCTCTATCCTTGCCTTTTTTTAGAACATCCTTAATACTAAAGGGCCTGAAGGAAAAGATTAAAAATGTCTATTATTTTTCAAGAGTCAATGTTTCCCGAGGCCTTCCTGATTCCCAGGTGCAGAGCTGGGTGGACTCTGGTCTTACAAAAAGAAAAAAGACAGACTTTCTAAAAAACTTCCTTGTCGGTGTAAAAGGCAGACTCATAAACAGATCATTTCAAACCAGTGCGAAGTCTCAAATCTAAGGTTTGAGCATTTCTACAGAAGCACTGAAAATGAAGTGACTAATTCTGCTCGGAAAGAATTAGGAAAAGGAGATGTGAGATGCAGAAAAGCTTTCAACAGGAGGCAGCACACACCTCTGTGTTTTTTTAAATTTTCCTACAACAATGTATCTCAATATCAGAAAACATATATGAGTAAATAGATTTATATTCCATCCATTTTCTTTTACAGTGAGATAAGAAAACAAATGAATTTTCTTCATTTGACTTTAGGCTTCATAAATTTGTGGGATCTTCATTAGATACCTTCCCAGTCATCTGGCTCTGGGAGGAGAGAAGCATAGGTTGCAGCTATTTCAAGCCTGAGCACAGGGAGCCCCGCCCATTCTGCCGCAGGAAGACCTGTTCACCTTCTGGTGATACGTCTATGACTGGGCGAGCAACTAGGAGAGGTAGGTGTGTTATTGTAAAGAGACTCCTCCACTTGTTTGTCTGAACTCTCAGCGTCCAGAATATTGGGCCCAGCAAAGAATCTTACTTAAAAAAGAGAGAGACAGAGAGAGCTATTTCCCTTGCAAACCATGAAACAGGGCTTTATAGACCACTTACCATTTCCTTTAAAATCTCCTTTGGTTAGATATTCAGAGTTTCTCTGTGCTGTAGCTAGGACAGAATTTATTATTCCCACTTTCCAGATGGGTTGCTGAGACCCATTAAGATTCAAGGATTTATTGTAACTAGACAAGTCTTGTAAAACCAGGCCTTGAATCATCTGGCTACAAAGTCAGAGTTTATGTTCCTTAATTCTAGATTTGGCTGACATAGGCTTCCCTGGTGGTTCAGATGGTAAAGAATCCACCTGCAATGCGGGAGACCTGGGTTCGATCCCTGGATTGGGAAGATCCCCTAGAGAAGGAAATGGCAACCCATTCCAGTATTCTTGCCTGGAGAATCCCCATGGACAGAAGAGCCTGATAGGCTACAGTCCATGGGGTTGCAAAGAGTTGGACACGACTGGGTGACTAAGCACAGCACACAGAAAACAGTATCTCTTTCTCTTACACAACATTCATATTCATATACAACATTCATATTCTCACACACTTAATGACAACCTCAATTCTTTTGTCTTTAATACCATCAAACCCTTCTATAGTTCATAATGTCTGAAGCAACTTACATACTGGACAATATCGGGTAATTAGACAAATTATAAATACATCATGTTCAAATATGTTTGAAAAAATAAATACAACTTTTGTTCATTTGTTCATTCATTTACCACTTGCCCATTCTCCTATGTATTCTCCTATAGGAGAGAATTTGCTCCAGTTACTGGGCAGCGACACATGAATAAATCAAAGTCCGTGCCCTTGAGGAGCTGCCACTTGAGTTAAAGATTATGGATGTGAGAGTTGGACAGTGAAGAAAGCTGAGCGCCAAAGAAATGATGCTTTTGAACTGTGGTGTTGGAGAAGACTCTTGAGAGTCTCTTGGACTGCAAGGAGATCCAACCAGTCCATCCTAAAGGAGATCAGTCCTGGTTGTTCATTGGAAGGACTGTTGTTGAAGCCGAAACTCCAATACTTTGGCCACCTCATGCGAAGAGTTGACTCATTGGAAAAGACCCTAATGCTGGGAAGGATTGGGGGCAGGAGGAGAAGGGGACGACAGAGGATGAGATGGTTGGATGGCATCACCGACTCGATGGACATGGGTTTGGGTAAACTCCGGGAGTTGGTGATGGACAGGGAGGCCTGGCGTGCTGCGATTCATGGGGTCGCAAAGAGTCGGACACGACTGAGCAACTGAACTGAACTGATTATGTTTTTATAAGTGCAATTTTAGGAATCCAGATAAAGCGCCATGGCTTAAGACTAAGCAAAAAGACAAGCAGTAAATAGGATCTTAAGGGCATTTTTCAGATGAATCAAGGATAAGGGCATTCTGGAATGAAATAAGAGGGTGTCTAAAGATACAGAGGTTAAGTATGTGGATTGCTCACCAGGTGTGAAAAGCATGGTATTTTGAATGCTGATTCCAAGAGGTTGTAACATCAAATATTTTCTATAAGATAAAATAAATTATATAACCCACAACTGCATTCAAGCCTAAAACAGATCACATTAAAGACAGTAGATATCTTCTGTTTAAATTGTTCACCTCCCAGAATATTGGAAATAAAAGCAAAAATAAACAAATGGGACCTAATTAAAATTAAAAGCTTTTGCACAACAAAGGAAACTATAAGCAAGGTGAAAAGAATGGGAGAAGCCTTCAGAATGGGAGAAAATAATAGCAAATGAAGCAATAGACAAACAATTAATCTCAAAAATATACAAGCAACTCCTGCAGCTCAATTCCAGAAAAATAAATGACACAATCAAAAAATGGGCCAACGAACTAAACAGACATTTCTCCAAAGAAGACATACAGATGGCTAACAAACACATGAAAAGATGCTCAACATCACTCATTATTAGAGAAATGCAAATCAAAACCACAATGAGGTACCATTTCACGCCAGTCAGAATGGCTGCTATCCAAAATTCTACAAACAATAAATGCTGGAGAGGGTGTGGAGAAAAGGGAACCCTCTTACACTGTTGGTGGGAATGCAAACTAGTACAGCCACTATGGAGAACAGTGTGGAGATTCCTTAAAAAACTGGGAATAGAACTGCCATATGACCCAGCAATCCCACTGCTGGGCATACGCACCGAGGAAACCAGAATTGAAAGAGACGCGTGTACCACAATGTTCATCGCAGCACTGTTTACAATAGCCAGGACATGGAAGCAACCTAGATGTCCATCAGCAGACAAATGGATAAGGAAGCTGTGGTACATATACACAATGGAATATTACTCAGCCATCAAAAAATACATTTAAATCGGTTCTACTGAGATGGATGAAACTGGAGCCCATAATACAGAGTGAAGTAAGCCAGAAAGAAAAACACCAATACAGTATACTAATGCATATATATGGAATTTGAAAGATGGTAACGATAACCCTATATGTGAGACAGAATAAGAGACACAGATGCATAGAACAGTCTTATGGACTCTGAGGGAGAAGGTGAGGGTGGGACGTTCTGGGACAATAGCATTGAAACATGTATATTATCATATGTGAAACAGAACACCATTCCATGTTCGATGCATGAGACAAATGCTCAGGGCTGGGGCAATGGGATGACCCAGAGGGATGGGATGGGGAGGGCGGTGGGAGGGGGGTCCAGGAAGGGGAACACATGTAAACCCATGGCTGATTCATGTCAATGTATGGCAAAAACTATTACAATATTGTAAAGTAATTAGCCCCCAACTAAAATAAATAAATTTCTTAAAAAAAAAATAAATAAATTGTTCAAACTAGTCAAATGAATTTCTTTCTTAATGAAGACTGCCTTGGGCATTTTCCTCCAGAGCTTTTGTCTCTTTCACTACTCTGAGACAGAAGCCCATATATTAAGATTTCCTGGTTGTTGATAAAGCTTGACATCTTTCGGAGTATATAAAACAGTACATAAACATTACTTTGTCAAAATTAGATTCAATTGTCACTTTTCTCTGAACTAACTTCCTAAAAATTTATTTTCATTAAAATTCTAGAGGAATTTTTATTTGTATGAAAAGACTATTACTCAGTAGACACATAGGGAAATTTCTAAAAAAGAAAATGTGGTTACTTAATAGATTTTTTAATGATAGCTTATTTCAAGAGACAATCTTATCAAATTGTTGCCACATACTTTTCTCCCCATTTTCAAAAGCTTGCATTATTTTTGTTTCATGTATAGCCAATGCCTTGATTAAAGTTTTATTGTACATTACATTTTAATAAGGAAAGGAAATAGTGTTATAAAGAGAATATTTATGATGAGCTGTAAGTTTTTCTCTAACTTCTCATAATGCTTATAATGATTAAATACAAAGTGTCTAGGCATATGAATTACCCTAACTCAGCTCCTGTCATATGATCTTTTGTCCTTGTCACACTTCTGGCTGAGACAAGGGAAAAAATAAATTATGAGGAAAAAAAAATTTGTAGTGTAATCCCTTTAAATATACATTATTACAAAAGGACTGGGGTTTAAAAGTACTCAATAGGAACTAACTAATGGGAAGGACAAGATTATATTATTTAAATTTAGGTCACATTTTATTTTGTTACTTGAACCTATACCTTTTCATGTGAGTATACTGGCCAACACAACTGAATCTAATGTAAAATGGGAGTTAGAGTAAGACATGAATTTTTGATCCATGGTATGGTGTGGTTAGAGTAAAAACTGATGTCTTACTGAGATCCATTTTTATGGTGATTTTACAAAAAATCTCCATTTTACAGAGATTTCTGGAAAGAAGACATGAATACCCAAAACCATTGATTCCTGGATGCAAGAGAAGCAGCATTATGAAGCTGGGAATCAGATTAGCTTCTCTCTCAATTGACCAGAGCTCAATGGCTTAGTAGAGATAAAAGAAGACAGAGGTAGATATATTAGGGGAATGAGGTGATTACTGTCTCCCTCATTTTACCATAGTAGCTTTGTCCAACAAGTGATGATTTTATATTCATTCAATTGCCCTTGTTGCCCACCAGGGAACAACTGTAGCCTGCCAGGCTCTTCTGCCCATGAGAGTTCCCAGGCAAGAATATTGGAGTGGATTACCATTTCCTTCTCCAGGGCATCTGCCTGATCCAAGGATCAAACCCAGGTCTCCTTTATTGCAGACAGATTTTTTATTGACTGAGCTACCAGGTAGGCATTGCTAATTTGATTGGTCTCAGCTCTATACAAACACTGACTGAACATATATACTAATGGATAGGTTTCTTAGACCCCACAGCGGAGACAGGAGCTCTAGTCTCTCAGGAATTTCTTGTTTCCTTGTGGTCAGTGAACACGTGCTGGTCAATCTCTCTATATTTAAAGTGTGTGTATGTGTTAATTTCCTGTAACTGGGGTCCTAGTAAGACTGTGTTTGCTCTGGAATCTCACTTTGAATATGGATGCATATTATCTGTCTGGCCATAATGCAATATTGGTTTCCCATCTGGCTATTTTTTTGTCCCTCTCTGTACAATTTTACCACCTGGAACTCACTAGTTATGATATAAAGGGGGTGAATTAGGGTATGGGAACTTCACTATGTCTTATGTTTTCAAAAATGTAAAGAATTAGATACCCAGAGGAACTAAACTGGCAGATCACAGAAGCACAGACACAAGCCTGCATGTGCACATTGATAAACACCCTGACTACTGTTATAAAAATTGATCATTTCATTATTATTAAAATAAGAACTTCAGTTAATCAACAACCTCATAAAGAGATTAAAATCACAAGGCCCAAACTGGGTGAAAATACTTTCAACATCTATTAATCAACAAAAGAAGAGTGTACAGAATACATAAAGAATACCATGATATCAATAAGGGAATGATACCATGAATAAATGAACAAAATTATGAACAAGCTTTTAAGAGAAGAAATATTGATGGCCAACAAATAATTAAAGTTCAACCTCATTAACAAAATGACTGCATAGAAGATTGATATGTAAACATCAATTGCTATTATATCAGTTCAGTTCAGTTGCTCAGTCTAGTCCGACTCTTTGTGACCCCATGGACGGCAGCACACCAGGCTTCCATGTCCACTACCAACTCCCAGAGCTTGCTCAAACTCATGTCCATCGAGTCGGTGATGCCGTCATCCTCTGTTGTCCCTTTCTCCTCCTGCCTTCAGTCTTTCCCAGCATTAGGGTCTTTTCAAATGAGTCAGTTCCTCGCATCAGGTGGCCAAAGTATTGGAGTTTCAGCTTCAGCATCAGTCCTTCCAATGAATATTCAGGACTGATTTCCTTTAGGATAGACTGGTTGGATCTCCTTGCTGTCCAAGGGACTCTGAAGAATCTTCTGCAACACCACAGTTAGAAAGCAACAATTGTTCTGTGCTCAGCTTTCTTTATGGTCCAACTCTCACATCCAGGATTTGTGTACAAAGATGTTTACTTTGATAGTATTGTTTCAACTTTACTTTATCACACGAATGCCCATTTTCATCATAAAAACACACAAAATCTTCTACACTATGTCCCTAAAATAAAGATAATATAAATTAACGTAGAGCTTCCTTGGTGGCTCAGATAGTAAAGAATCTGCCTGCAATGCGGGAGACCTGGGTTCTGTCCCGGGTTGGGAAGATTCCCTGGAGGAGGACATGGCAACCCACTCCAGTATTCTTGCCTGGAGAATCCCTATGGACAAAGGAGCCTGGCGGGCTACAGTCCATGGGGTCACAAAGAGTCGGACATGACTGAGCAACTAAGCACACACACATAAATTAATGAAAATATTATGTAAATGTAGTATAAAAGGGTGAAATGAGGTTAACAAGAAGCTAAAAAGTGAAAATTTCAAAATATATGGGACTGGGCTACTCTGGTAGCTTAGTGGTAAAGAATCTACCTGCCAATGCAGGAGACACAGGTTCGATCCCTGATCTGGGAAGATCCCACATGCCGATATCGAGCAACTAAGCCTGTATGCCACAACTATTGAGCCTGTGTTCTAGAGCTCAGAAGCTGCAACTACTGAATCCTGCGTGCCTAGAGACTGCTCTGCAACAAGAGAGGCCATGGCAATGGGCAATGAGAACCCCATGCACCAGAGCTGGAGAGTAGCCCCTGCGAGCAGCAACTAGAGAAAAATCTTCACAGCAACGAAGACAAGACCTAGCACAGCCAAAAATAAATAAATAAAATTAAAAATTAAATGCACAGGACTATATCTGAAACAACAGTTGATAAAATTTGAAGGCAAAACCTGAAAAGAGAATTCAGAAGAGGTCATTCTGCCAGTGATATGATCACATTTACAGCACTCTGATGTTCTAATTTGATCCATAAATAGACCTTAAACATACAGAGGAGTGCATTGTTAGCAGCATACGCCTTAAATTATCTTCTATGAGACTTGGGTAGAAACTACAAATTATACATCAATCGTACTCCTGTAGTCAGAGTTTAAATTGCAGTAATAATATTGCTGATTAAGGTCATTTATCTAAGTTCTGGAAATCTGGCGAGCAGGGACAGACTTTGCATTATTGAAATTAAAGAGTGCTCTCATCCGGTACTCTCATGGAAATAAAAGTGCACTTTATCTTCGCATAGAGTTGGGCCCAACCAAGGTCGGCCAGTAAAAGATTTCCTCAAGATAGTGTCTTAGTTACCAGCCCCCAGGACCAATCCTGTATTCAACTGCAAATTCTCAGCACAGATTATAGCAGAGACAATTTTGACCGAAAGAAAAACCCACTCAAAGCAGGTGTTACGAGCTATCCTCTAAGACTAGAGGAAACTTTAGCAGTGATGCAGCAGAAAGAGTACCACATTTAAAGCAAGAAGCACTCCTGACGGGCAAGCCAGAATGACTCAGTTGTATAATGTACCCTTGGCACTTGATTTAAACTACTGCAGAGTTAGTCAATATTGATATTTTATGTTGGGGAATATTTTCAAAACAGAATTTTTTTCTCTTTCCACAGTTAATTCTGAGTGCTTTCTTCTGACAAGTGTTAGAAAGTAGAGTATTTTGTATCTCAGAGCCAATTCCTATTTAAGATAATATGGCTGTGTTCAGTGACATCTTCTGTAGGTATACAAAAGCATATAGATGCTGGCTTGGTAGAGGGCAGAGACTAGGATTTTCAACTTCTGTCTCTTCAAAAAGGAAGTGAAAACCTTATATAAAAAGATATAGCTGCTTTATCAAATATTCATATTGATTCTGGCAGAAATTACTAGTTATACAAGGGGTAATTTTGTTACTGTAGATAGTTTCCAGATGTAGAAAATAAAAATACAGGTTGTCCAATTAAATTTGCATTTCATATTATCAACGATTAATTACTTAGCATAAATATGACCCAAGAATCAAGTATTGCTCAGGACATGAAAATATTATTTGTTGTTGGACTGACATTCAAATTTAAAATGGAGTCTTATGTTGGGGGATAGGGGACTGGAATCCCTTCATAAATGGAGAAATCATATAAAAAGCGTAGTTATTTGATCTTAGCTTTAAGGGGCTCAGTGTTGCCAAATACTTGTGCATGTATTAGAGGGGCCAGAGGAGAACAAGAGAGCCAACCAGAGGAGATAAAAATGAGACCAAATGCTTCTCTCAAACTTTAACATGAACAAGAATCACTGCAGATCTTGTTAAAATGTTTAATAAAGTACTGTTTTGAATAACTGCATCTCACACTGGGGGCAGGAGCAAAGCTTTCTGTTCTGAGAAGGCCAGGAGTTCTGAGGTGGTAATGGTAACCCTGCTCTCCTGAGAAATTGGCATGGATCATTTTTCAGGTTCAGGGATGAGGATGTTCCTATTTGAACTTGCCAGGCTCTCTAGTGGGAAGTACCTTTGATTTCCTCACCCAATCACTTCTACAAGGTGCTAAGACACCCCAGGGTTTAAGCCTTGTAGAGATGAGGTGGTGGAAATACCAATCACAGTGGGCCAGTGCCAGCAAGTTCAAGACCTCAGGGAGGAATGCTGGCTGGATCTCCCATAAAGAGACAGAAAGGAAAGTGAGGCAAACACTTTTACCAGGTGAAACATCTCACAAATAATGCAGAGTCTCTTCACTGGAAATCACCTCTGCTTCTGAAGGCCATGTCCAGGGCACTGTGGTGGGGCTGAATAATCCCACCTACTATTCCCATTTGCCAGTCCTGGATGATCACACTACTGCTGAGGGCATCAGCCCCAGGAGCTCTCAGTCACAGCAGGCGGCCTCATCTCTATTTTGTGCACTGGAGCCATTGTGCCCTCTCCCACATTTTCTGATTCACAGTAGGGAAGCCCACTGGTCCTCCCTACTTTCTCTGCAATTTACTCATTCTTGTGGCCACCCTAGTTTAACCCCTTAAGTGTGGAACTTGAAAAAGGATTCCTTCCTGCCCTTTAGGATAACCATGGGCCCCTCAGGCAAATCAATCTGCCTTATCTCTACAGCCCAGAGCTACAAAAACAGATGCTGATGTAGCATTTGCCAAGTTATTTGCAAATGTGTCATTTAAATATAGCACAATATAAAAATAAAAATCGTTATGCATTGTGCTACTCAATAACCTCCAGAGGACAAAGATCAGATTCAATGGATGAAAAAATTAGTAAAGTAAAATTGTACCCTTTGCACATGATTTTAAAGTTAGTAAGATCAAGACATAATTGGGAATATTTAATAAAATATCTCATACTAATAAGGTGATAAAGAATGAAAATGATAAAGGAAAGAATTTTAAAAAATATGAGAAAATGTTTTCTAAAAATCTTCAAGAGCATAAACCAAAAGGCAAGAAGCAAACCCAATAAATCTAGGTTACATCAAAATCAAGGATCTCTCATTGGAATGCTGCTGCTGCTGCTGCTAAGTCGCTTCAGTCGTGTCCGACTCTGTGCGACCCCATAGATGGCAGCCCACCAGGCTCCCCCGTCCCTGGGATTCTCCAGGCAAGAACACTGGAGTGGGTTGCCATTTCCTACTGGAGTGGGGTGCCATTGTGTTCTCTGCTCATTGGAATGATGCAAAAGTTAAGACAAATCATGGAAGAGGAATGGGATAGGTGGAAATGGGGTTGGATCAAGATTTCTCCACATTAACCTGTTTTATATTATTTTCATTTTTGAAATATGTGAATTCATTACATATTCAAAATAAACATTTAAAAATTGAAAAAAAAAATCTTGCTTAATGAAAAAAGCATGGACAAAGTTAATGGAAACCTGCATTGAGATACTTGCTGGAATTCTGAAAAACATCTGACAAAATTCTATGACTCACAAATTTTACTCCTAGGCATAAATCCCCTTCCCCATTCTTATATAAATTCATAAAACATGTATGTTTTTAGTACTTAGACATGTCTGTCACACAGCTAATATTATTTGATATTATTTGTTGAAGAAAGTAAAATTAACAATGGCAGGGAACTGGAGCTACTTTGAGTAACTATCATTTTGTTGTTGTTCTTTAGTCACTAAGTGTTGTTCTTTAGTCACTAAGTCATGTCTGACTCTCTAACCCCGTGGACTGCAGCCTGCCAGGCTCCCCTGTCCATGGGATTTCCCAGGCAAAAATACTGGAGTGGGTTGCTATTTCCTTCTCCAGGGAATCTTCCTGACTCAGGGATCAAAGCCATGTATCCTGCATTGGCAGGTGCATTCTTTACTGATGAACCACCAGGGAAGATTCCAACCATCATTAAGGGCGTAAATAGTTAAAATGCAGTGGATTTCCATGACTGAGTGCTTTGTAGCATATAGATGTGTGCTTAAAAACCTAGAATGAGTGTTAAAATGATAATATTTGTGGTATAAAGAAAATAATGAAATATAATTCAATGCCATTTATACTAATTAAAAATAAATTAACCATAAACAATACAGTGTTCAATAAAATAGTCAAATAAAAACTCCCAAAATAAAAGTATAATTATAAAGAAAAATATATACATATTAAACAAAATGTATTGTTATCTATAATGAGGGCTGAAGGAAAAAAAAAGGAAGAAAAAAGAGGAAGAGGACGGGGAAAGGGAGGAAGGAAGAAGAACAAAGGAAGGGAGGAAAAAAAAGAAAGAAAAAAGAAAGCAAATCATAGTCATGAATCAAAATGTATGATTAACTGAATCCTCTTTATTCAAAGTTTAGGGGAAAATTTGATAGATTAAAGATGGTCACAGATACTTTAAGGTCAAAGATTCCTTCCTTTGAGATAGATATAAAGTCTAAACTCTCTCTCCTTGATTCTGTTTGCTTTAATGACTTGCTAACTAACAGAATGTAGCTGAAGGGACATTCTGGGATTCTCAAACCTCTCATGAGAATCCTTGTACCTCTGCCCAGACCCCTTGAAACATTTACTCAAAGGGAAGTCAGCTTCTTTGACAGTTATCTGAGTACCTTGAGACCATTATACTGGAAAGGCCACTGATAAGCACTTCAGCTGAAGCTCTAATACTTTGGCCACTTGATGTGAAGGGAGACTCATTGGAAAAGACCCTGTTGCTGGACAAGATTGAGGGAAAGAGAAAAGGGGAGCAACAGAGGATGAGATGGTTGGATAGAATCATCAGCTCGATAGACATGAGTTTGAGCAAACTCTGGAAGATAGTTAAGGACAGAGTATGCTGCAGTCCACGGGGTTTCAAAGTGTTGGGCATGATTGAGCTACTGAACAACAACAAGCACCTCAGCTGACCATCCTACTCACCATCCTTTTAGCCATCATAGCAAGGTGACATATGCAAAAAAGCCATCATGACTCCCCAGACCAACCTGCATTATGGTTGAATACTACTGAGTAATTTCAGTCAATGCCACGTGGAGCAGAGGAATCACCCTGTTGAGCCCTGCCTGAACTTCTGATCCACAGAATCATGAGATATAATAAAATATTCTGTTTTAAGCTATTAAGTTTTGGGATAATCTGCAATGCAGTAACAGAAAGCAAGAATCAGCATAAACAAACTGATAAAAAAACTGACTACCAATTTTGACTTACCAGGTAGTGCAGTGGTAAAGAATCTGCCTGCCAATGCAGGAGACACAGGAGATGTGAATTCAATCCCTGGGTTGGGAAGACCCCCTGGAGTAGAAAATGGCAACTAAGTATTCTTGACTGGAAAATCCTGTGGACAGAGCAGCCTGGTGGGCTACATTCCATGGGGTCGTAAAAAGTTGGACATGGCTGAGTACACATAGGTATTGTGAGAGGGCATCAGAGGGCAGGCACACTGAAACCATAATCACAGAAAACTAACCAATCTGATCACACGGACCACAGCCTTGTCTAACTCAATGAAACTAAGCCATGCCGTGTGGGGCCACCCAAGACGGTCGGGTCATGGTGGAGAGGTCTGACAGAATGTGGTCCACTGGAGAAGGGCATGGCAAACCACTTCAGTATTCTTGCCTTGAGAACCCCATGAACAGTATGAAAAGGCAAAAAGATAGGACACTGAAAGATGAACTCCCCAGGTCGGTAGGTGCCCAATATGCTACTGGAGATCAGTGGAGGAATAACTCCAGAAAGAATGATGGGATGGAGCCAAAGCAAAAACAACACCCAGTTGTGGATGTGACTGGTGATAGAAGCAAGGTCTGATGCTGTAAAGAGCAATATTGCATAGGAACCTGGAATGTTAGGTCCATGAATCAAGGCAAATTGGAAGTGGTCAAACAGGAGATGAAAAGAGTGAACATCGACATTCTAGGAATCAGCAAACTAAGATGGACTGGAATCGGTGAATTTAACTCAGATGACATTATATCTACTACCGTGGGCAGGAATCCCTTAGAAGAAATGGAGTAGCCATCATGGCCAACAAGAGAGTCCAAAATGCAGTACTTGGATGCAATCTTGAAAAACACAGAATAATCTCTGTTCGTTTCCAAGGCAAATCATTCAATATCATGGTAATCCAAGCCTATGCCCCAACCAGTAATGCTGAAGAAGCTGAAGTTCAACAGTTCTATGAAGACCTACAAGACCTTTTAGAACTAACACCCCAAAATGAAGTCCTTTTCGTTATAGGGGACTGGAATGCAAAAGTAGGAAGTCAGGAAACACCTAGAGTAACAGGCAAATTTGGCCATGGAGTACAGAATGAAGCAGGACAAAGGCTAATAGAATTTTGCCAACAGAATGCACTGGTCATAGCAAATACCCTCTTCCAACAACACAAGAGAAAACTATACACATGGACACACCAGATGGTCAACACTGAAATCAGATTGATTATATTCTTTGCAGCCAAAGATGGAACAGCTCTATACAGTCAGCAAAAAAAAGACGGAGAGCTGACTGTGGCTTAGACCATGAACTCCTTATTGCCAAATTCAGACTTAAATTGAAGAAAGTAGGGAAAACCACTAGAACTTTCGGGTATGACCTAAATCAAATCCCTTATGATTACACAGTGGAAGTGAGACAAAGATTTAAGGGACTAGATCTGATAGACAGAGTGCCTGATGAACTATGGATGGAGGTTCATGACATTGTACAGGAGACAGGGATCAAGACCATCCCCATGGAAAAGAAATGCAAAAAAGCAAAATGGCTGTCTGAGGAGGCCTTACAAATAGCTGGGAAAAGAAGAGAAGCGAAAAGGAAAGCTATTACCATTTGAATGCAGAGTTCCAAAGAATAGCAAGGAGAGATAAGAAAGCCTTCCTCAGTGATCAATGCAAAGAAATAGAGGAAAACAACAGATTGGGAAAGACTAGAGATCTCTTCAAGAAAATTAGAGATACAAGGGAACATTTCATGCAAAGATGGATTCAATAAAGGACAGAAATGGTATGGACCCAATAAAAGCAGAAGATATTAAGAAGAAGTGGCAAGAATACACTAAAGAGCTGTACAAGAAGGATCTTCACGACCCAGATAATCACGATGGTGTGATCACTCACCTAGAGCCAGACATCCTGGAATGTGAAGTCAAGTGGGCCTTAGGAAGCATCACTATGAACAAAGCTAGTTGGGGTGATGGCATTCCAGTTGAGCTATTTCAAATCCTGAAAGATGATGCTGTGAAAATGCTGCACTCAATATGCCAGCAAATCTGGAAAACTCAGCAGTGGCCACAAGACTAGAAAAGGTCAGTTTTCAACCCAATCGCAAAGAAAGGCAATGTCAAAGAATGCTCAAACTACAGCACAATTGCACTCATCTCACACGCTAGTAAAGTAATGTTCAAAATTCTCCAAGCCAGGCTTCAGCAATATGTGAACCATGAACTTCCAGATGTTCAAGCTGGTTTTAGGAAAGGCAGAGGAACCAGAGATCAAATTGCCAACATCCGCTGGATAATCGAAAAAGCAAGGGAGTTCCAGAAAAACATCTATTTCTGCTTTATTGACTATGCCAAAGCCTTTGACTGTGTGGATCACAATAAACTGTGGAAAATTCTGAAAGACTTGAGAATACCAGACCACCTGACCTGCCCCTTGAGAAACCTGTATGCAGGTCAGGAAGCAACAGTTAGAACTGGACATGGAACAACAGACTGGTTCTAAATAGGAAAAGGAGTACGTCAAGGCTCTATATTGTCACCCTGTTTATTTAACTTATATGCAAAGTACATCATGTGAAACTCTGGGCTGGAAGAAGCACAAGCTGGAATCAAGATTGCTGGGAGAAATATCAATAACTTCAGATATGCAGATGACACCACCCTTATGGCAGAAAGTGAAGAAGAACTAAAGAGCCACTTGATGAAGGTAAAAGAGGAGAGTGAAAAAGTTGGCTTAAGCTCAACATTCAGAAAATAAGATCACGGCATCTTGTCCCATCACTTCATAGGAAATACATGGGGAAACAGTGGAAACAGTTTCAGACTTTACTTTTTTGGGCTCCAAAATTACTGGGTATGGTGACTGCCGCCATGAAATTAAAGACGCTTACTCCTTGGAAGCAAAGTTATGACCAACCTAGATAGCATATTAAAAAGCAGAGACATTACTTTACCAACAATGGTCCGTCTAGTCAAGGCTATGGTTTTCCAGTAGTCATGTATGAATGTGAGAGTTGGACTGTGAAGAAAGCTGAGCCCCGAAGAATTGGTGCTTTTGAACGGTGGTGTTTGAGAAGACTCTTGAGAGTCTCTTGGACTGCAAGGAGATCCAACCAGTCCATCCTAAAGGAGATCAGCCCTGGGTGTTCATTAGTAGGACTGATGTTGAAGCTGAAACTCCAATACTTTGGCCACCTCGTGTGAAGAGCTGACTCATTGGAAAAGACCCTGATGCTGGGAAGGACTGGGGGCAGGAGGAGAAGGGGACAACAGAGGATGAGATGTCTGGATGGCATCACTGACTCAATGGACATGAGTTTGGGTATACTCCGGAAGTAGGTGATGGACAGGGAGGCCTGGCGTGCTGCAGTTCATGGGGTCGCAAAGAGTTGGACTCCACTGAGCGACTGAACTGAGTACATATGCACACCACCAATTCGAGTCTAGGTCTCAAGAATAAAATTATGAAGGGTGAAAGACAGAGATAAACAAAATACTATTAAAAATTCCTTAAGTGCTTCATACCCCGAGTCAGAGCTCTTTCAAACTAAGGCTGCCACAATATCCAGTTACATGTTTACTTAATTTTTTCCTAGTCTGAGAGCAAGGTTCTGATCCTCTTTATTTTTGGGTCTTGCCCTAATTTAAAAGAGCTGAGTCAGTGGAATATATCCCTCCTTAGTGAGTGCTTCTGAATCATCCTGTTTATATCAACATAATCAGGGAGCAGAAAATGGTCTCATATTTCAAAAGAAGCAGGGAAGCTCGTTTTAGAAGAATATAGAAAGTTAGAATTGAACTTAGAGATTATCATTTTCAGCTACTAATTTAAATAAAAAGTATTCAGTACCTGATAATCTGTCACTTTCCCAACATAATAAACAAATCTACATGTTTAGATATTAAATTCAAATTCAAGGTTTCTAATTTGCCTTTAAAGCTGGAGTCCTAGACCCGAGGTCCTAGAATCTTATATGCCTTTGAAATCCATAAGTAGGAATCAAAGCTTCTGTGAATTCCAATACTATATGAACAAAGTTGTATATTTATGTATCCAACTGGGAATAGTTTTATAGACTTCACAAATTCTAAAGCAGTCTGTGATCTTTGCCCAGAAATGTATCTTATATACAAGATGGTGTCATTTTATTATATAAATATTTTGTCACGTATATGTTATTTATCAACATATATGTTATTTACCAACAATATTTTAAGTAATAACCTTTTCATAAATAATAGAATACACACATATTTATATATAAAATACTTGACTGTTGGCCAGTGCATCCTTTTATTATTTTCTTCAGATATTTATTATTTATAATTTAAGTCCTAAGTATGCTTCAGATACAGTTCAATATCTGTATATAATTTATCTCATTATTGCTCACAGAAATTGAATATGTGAGATAAATGAGATGTCAAAATGAGATTCTGTGTGATAAATATTATAAAATTCCCAGTTTATAGATGCAGAAGCTGAGGGATGAAGAGATTATATGACTAGTAAAGTTACAAATTGTGTAAGCTAACATAGCTACTTCTAGAATATGACTTACTTCTGTATACCTGTTTGTATTGTTTGATCAAAAATATTGAAATATTTTCTCTATTAATGTTTTAATTTACAGAGAAATTGAAAGAATGAGAAGAAATAGCATTTATTGGTTATATTTAACAACAACAACAAAAAAGATGGTAGAATAAAAGAAGATGGAAGCAAGTATGGGAAAATAGGGGTCACTTGGCAAGGATCATGGATTAGGAGAAAGGAAGAAAGGATAACAATGGAAAACATCACCAAAGCTCCACCTGTAGGAAACAGCTAGTATTGTTTTAAGTCTGTCTTCATCCAGATTTGGTGCCCTTCATCATGATTTAGCCAAGCTGACTCCTGAGTTACAACCCTAGGGTATCTTTCTTCTCTTCCATTTCCACTCCTCCTTGGCCTAAATCACCTACTTTAGACCCCAGCATTCTCTCTCATCTTACATTTACCTGGACAAATCTCAAGCAAAATACATTTATGATGCAGTGGCTAATACCTTTTCCCTAAGATGGTTCTCCACTTACTGTCTTTCCCACCTACATAATGAGGATTTTCCTAAGAGAGACCCATAAATACCAGAAGAAAATGGGAAACCAAAACATCAAGTGACTCTTATTGGAAAATATTCTACAGGTAAAAACCATCCTTGCAATGTTAATGTCCCCAGGAGTCTGATTTGGGATGAAGCTAGCAATCAAATTTAGAATCTTGGATGACACAGGTTTGTGCAGAGAAATATCTGGGGTTTTAGTACCAGAGTGAGATGGCATCTGAAAGTAGAAGTAAAGAAAGAGCCTTCTTCAACCTCTCTGGTCGATGCCTGAGACAGGCTAGACTGGCTGCTGAAAGATAAGAAAGCTGTGGCGATAGAGTGAAGAAGATTTACCATTGGGAACACTAGTATTTTTACAAATAAAATACAGCTTTTATGGTATGACTTGTATTAGATCATGCATTTTTAGTTTTTCCCATATACCCATCAACCTTCTCTATTGCTCTTTACTGACATCCATGATGAAAAAGACTTCTGTGAGCACATTATGGCATCTGACACAAACATTTATGGACAATGTCCCTATGGTACAAGCACTTGGAAGCCTGCCAAGAAGCCCATCCCTTGCTGCTTTCCTTCTTGTTCACTGCTTTGTTAATAAAATAGTGATTCTAAACATGAGAAAGTCAAATGAAAGAACACAGAGCCGAGTAGATGCTAGAGTAGAGCTTTCCATGAAGTGTTTCTGAGCCAGACAGTTACCAATATGGCAGCCACTTCCTCTTAGGCATTGACAATCCACATCAACAGTGACTACACCACATAAGGGCTTCCCTGGTGGCTTGGAGGTAAAGAATATGCCTGCCAATGCAGGAGACATGGGTTCAATTCTTGGGTCAGGAAGATCCCCTGGAGAAGGAAATGGCAACCCACTCCAGGAATACTCCAATATTCTTGCCTAGGAAATCCCGTGAACAGAGGAGCCTGGCGAGCTAAGGTCCATGGGGTCACAAAATAATTGGACACGACTTAGTGGCTAAACAACTACTACTATTACTGCTCCATGTTAATGCTGCTTCTGATGAAATTAAGAAAAAAAGCCTATTTGTTAAATGGGTATCCTGCCTTTTCAGAAATCATTTCCCCTTTCCTTTGGAAAGCCCTCCCCATGTCTCCCTAATGCACCTTTTCATCCTGGCCAGTATCCATTGTTCAGCATTCATTCCTTTCAAGAAATTGATGCAAAGCTATCTTCACTCATAACCACAATTCAGTTCAGTTCAGTTCACTCAGTCGTGTATGATTCTTTGCGACCCCATGGACCACAGCATGCCAGGCTTTGCTGTCCATCACCAACTCCAGGAGTTTACTCAAAATCATGTCCATTGAGTCGGTAATGCCATCCAACCATCTCATCCTCTGTCTTCCCCTTCTCCTGCCTTCAATCTTTCCCAGCATCAGGGTCTTTTCAAATGAGTCAGTTCTTCATATCAGGTGGCCAAAGTACTGGAGTTTCAGCTTCAGCATCAGTCCTTCCAGTGAATATTCAGGACTGATTTCCTTTAGGATGGACTGGTTGGATCTCCTTGCAGTCCAAGGGACTCTCAAGAGTCTTCTCCAACACCACAGTTCAAAAGCACTGATTCTTTGGCGCTCAGCTTTCTTTAGAGTCCAACTTTCACATCCATACATGACTACTGGAAAAACCATAGCTTTGACTAGACAGATCTTTCTTGGCAAAGTAATGTCTCTGCTTTTTAATATGCTGTCTAGGTTGGTCATAGCTTTCCTTCCAAGGAGCAAGTGTCTTTTAATTTCATGGCAGCAGTCACCATATCCAGTGATTTTGGAGCCCCCCAAACTTAAATCTGTCACTGTTTCCATTGTTTCCCCATCTATTTGCCATGAAGTGATGGGAACAGGTGTCATGATATTAGTTTTCTGATAGATGAATTTTAAGACAACTTTTTCACTTTCCTCTTTCACCTTCATCAAGAGGTTCTTTAGTTTTTCTTCACTTTGTGCCATAAGTGTGGTATCATCTGCATATCTGAGGTTATTGATATTTCTCCTGGAAATCTTGATGCCAGCTTGTGCTTCATCCAGCCTGGCATTTCACATGATGAACAAGGCATCTAAGTTAAATAAACAGGGTGACAATATACAGCCTTGACTTACTCCTTTCCTGATTTGGACCATTCTGTTGTTCCATGTCTAGTTCTAACTGTTGCATCTTGATTTGCATTTCTCGGATTTCTCAGGAGGCAGGTCAGGTGGTCTGGTGTTCCCATATCTTTAAGAATCTTCCACAATTTGTTGTGATCCACACAGTCAAAGGCTTTGGCATAGTCAATAAAGCAGAAGTAAATGTTTTTCTGGAACTCTTGTGCTTTTTTGATGATCCAATGGTTGTTGGCAATTTGGTCTCTGGTTCCTCTGCCTTTTCTAAAACAAGCTTGAACATCTGGAAGCTCATGGTACATGTACTGTTGAAGCCTGGCTTGGGGAATTTTCAGCATTACTTTGCTAGTGTATGAGATGAGCGCAATTGTGCGGTAGTTTGACCATTTTTTGGCATTGCCTTTCTTTGGGATTTGAATGAAAACCAACATTTTCCAGTCTTGTGGCCACTGTTGAGTTTCCCAAATTTGCTGGCATATTGAATGCAGCATTGTAACAGCATCATCTTTTAGGATTTGAAATAGCTCAACTGGAATTCCATCACCTCCACTAGCTTTGCTCGTAGTGATGTTTCCTAATACCCATTTGACTTCACATTCCAGGATGTCTGGCTCTAGATGAGTGATCTCACCATTGTGGTTATCAGGGTCATGAAGATCTTTTTTGTATAGTTCTTTTGTGTATTCTTGCCACTTCTTAGTATCATCTGCTTCTGTTAGGTCCATACCATTTCTGTCCTTTATTGAGACTATTTCTGCATGAAATGTTCCCTTGGTATCTCTAATTTTCTTGAAGAGATCTGTAGTCTTTCCCATTCTATTGTTTTCCTCCATTTCTTTGCATTGATCCTTGAGGAAGCCTTTCTTATCTCTCCTTGCTATTCTTTGGAACTCTGCAGTCAAATGGGAATATCTTTCCTTTTCACTTCTCTTCTTTTCACAGCTATTTGTAAGGCCTCCTCAGACAACCATTTTGCCTTTTTGCATTTCTTTTTCTTGGGGATGGTCTTGATCACTGCCTCCTGTACAATGTCAAGAACCTCTGTCCATAGTTCTTAGTTCTTCAGGAACTCTATCAGATCTAATCCCTTGCATATATTTGTCACTTGCTCTGTATAATCGTGAGGGATTTGATTTAGGTCATACCTGAATAGTCTAGTGGTTTCCCCTACTTTCTTCAACTTAAGTCTGAATTTGGCTATAATAATTGGCAATAATAATGATGAATTGGCAATAAAAATAATGATCTAAGTCACAGTAAGCTCCTAGTCTTGTTTTTGCTGACTGTATAGAGCATCTCCATCTTTGGCTGCAAAGAACATAATCAATCTGATTTCAGTATTGATCATCTGGTGATGCCCATGTGTAGACTCTTCTCTTATGTTGTTGGAAGAGGGTGTTTGCTATGACCAGTGTGTTCTCTTGGCAAAACTCTATTAGCCTTTGTCCTGCTTCATTCTGTACTCCCAGGCCAAATTTGCCTGTTACTCCAGGTGTTTCTTGACTTCCTACTTTTGCATTCCAGTCCCCTATAATGAAAAGGACATCTTTTTGGGTGTTAGTTCTAGAAGGTCTTGTATGTCTTCATAGAACTGTTCAATTTCAGCTTCTTCAGCATTGCTGGTAGGAGCATATACTTGGATTACTGTGATATTGAATGGTTTGCCTTGAAAATGAAGCACACTGGGTAAAAATAATTGCTAAAAGTAAAACTCTTTTTTTCTAGAGAATTTGTGTTGCTATGCAAAGAAGATCTACTTTCAAGGGCATTGGATTGTAAATTAATAGGACGCTAAGGTAATCTGTCTTTAGAGTTGAATATTTGATAGGCAAGTATGTGGCTACGATTTTGCTTTGTTGTTGTTGTTGTTTTTTTTTTTTTTTTTGCAAGGAACTATTCAAAGACCCACAATTGAGCACATCTGGAAAGTTTACACTACATGATAGATCATTATTGGATCTAGGAAAGACTGTATTTCCTTTCTAATTCTCTAAAAGTTATCCTTAACTTCTCACTTTCAAAAGAGTATATTTAACTAGATAACTCCAGAATTAAACTCATATTTTATGTAAGATAACAAAAGATTATGATAACATAGGAATTAGGCAAAGATGACCCTCCAAAACACCTAATTCAGGGGCCTTAGCCTGAGAGTATTAGAAATAAGAAATCTGCAATGTGTAACCATGTGACAACCAATCTATTTATGACGTGACCATTGCTGAGTGTTGGAGTGATTCCCTCAATTCAGTTAAGAATTGGAATTGAAATGAGATGTAACTGACTATATAATTTTTAAGGTGTTCAGTTTTAAGTATTTTAAAGTTAAATAATGAAGTTAGGGAACTCTGACAATGGTAAGATGAAAGTAGGTATGATAAAACTTCTGTATGTACCTGAAGGCAATGAGTCGGACACGACTGAGCGACTTCACTTTCACTTTTCCCTTTCATGCACTGGAGAAGGAAATGGCAACCCACTCCAGTACTCTTGCCTGGAGAATCCCAGGGATGGTGGAGCCTGGTGGACTGCCGTCTATGGGGTCGCACAGAGTCAGACACGACTGAAGCGACTTAGCAGTAGCAGCATGCACCTGAATCATGTTTGATTCATATTTAATGTTTTTACTCAAACAAAAGCTCTCAGCCAACTCCTGACAGTAAAAACCCACACATCTTACACAGGGGTTCTTGACCATTTGTACCAATTTAAAACCTGAAATTTTGTACTTTGACTGTTGGAACAAGTCATAAGGATATGAATATTAATCATGATCCATCCAATCCAGCTGGGGTAGAATTTTCCAATTGGAAACTTCAGAATAATGAGTTGGTTGCATACAAACACACACACACTCATTAGACAAAGGCTATATGACACTTAGTTTGAGTAGGGAGCAAAAACTAATGCTTGAATAATTTTGGTATCTAAACCCTAGAAGGTAGTGATTATTCTGTGAACAGATCTTCAGTACAACTTGCTACATTTATTCACTCTAGAAATTCTTTGAACTTGTCCAGATTTGATAATAATAAAATTATTTAAGGAGTTAGTTATCTGAAATAGTTGTTGAATTGCTAATCAAAGATTCTGAAATACAATGATCCAGCCTTACTGTTCAAATTCAATATTTTGGTAAGATTCAATAAACATTATTTATATCACCTGTTTATTAATTTTATGAACCATGAATACAATTCGAGACACTTGGCAAGAATTACTGTATTGGGAATTGATATATTAATGCTTTAAAATCAGAAATTTTATGGTTGATACTTTTATTTATGTCCCAGGGATAAAGATGATAATATTTTGCATAACTAGAGTTATCTCATCTGCTCATGTTTATTGCCCAGAGAGATCACTGACCACTTTAAAAAAATATGCATTTTACTCAACTCAAACCTAAATCATTCAACAAATATTTATGGGACACCTAAAATGTATTAGGCTTGGGAGAGACTGTTTTCACACACACACACACACACACACACACACACACACACACACACACAAACCATAAATGCCATAAAGACTAAGATAAACAGGATTTACATAAACAAATTCTTTAAAAAAATTTTTTTAAATATCTTTTTGTATATCAATTGAATTACAGCATATGTAGTAGTTTGGGAGAAAACCCTTGCCATGTATATAACAGACAGAAGATTAATTAGCAGAATACATATCTAAAAAGAACCATAGATATCCAAAAGTAAAATGAACAAGAGGTATGAATGGAAAGAGGAAACCCAAATAACAAAAAGTGGCAATAGATTTTCATTCCTTGTAAAAGTGTGGGAAGAGAAATTGCATATATATGAAAATATATATCCAAATGTAAATAAATGTAGGTATATATGTAGACTCAGATAAATATACATGAAAAAAAGAAGGATTGAGGATCTGGAATGTTGACAGTATAGTATAAAGGCTCAAGCACTGTTGGTGAAAGTGATAATGGTTTCAGTCTTTTTGGATGGAAGTTCTGAAAATATCTACCAAAATATAAATGTACATATCCATTGACCCAAAAAATCTACTTCTATGAATATATCTAGTCAATAATAACAGAAATATCTAACACTAATTGATATCTAACACTAGTTGCCAGCCACTGTTCTAAGTGATTTATATATCTTTTTTCATTTAGTTTCAAAAATCTCTGAGGATGGCCCTATTATTATAAATCCCATTTGACAGTAAGGAAACTAAGTACAAAGAGCTTAAGTAAATACAGTGGGGTTACATGGAACCAAGATTTGAACTAACCCAAGCAGTCTGCCACCAGCACTCTCTTTCTTAATGCTGCTACATTTTTCAGAATTAACCTCTCAAGTTCATCAAAATGTTATTTCAATAATGTTTTTGGAATTTTTTATAACAGTAAACAACTGATAATGCTGTATATTGCTCTGATTAGATAAGGTTTGATACATCTATATATTATAATACAATTTAGCTTCAGAGTCAAATGATACAATCTTTTGTGAATTAAAATACTGAAGAACATATTCAGTTAAAAAAGGAAATGAAAATAGTACTCATTATATGATCTTATTTACTTATATATGTGTGTATATGTATACATATTCATGCAAATGCATAGGAAAAGTATTTGAAGGAAGGCTGACGGGGTGGTGATGAAAACATTTTATTTGCATCTGACATATGTAATACAATTTTTAAAAATATGAGCCTAATGAACACTACATAAAAATGGAACCAAAAAAACACATTAAAAAAATAACAGATACAGTTCCTTTATAGCTTAGTGGAGGGAAAAAAAGTACTTTAAAAATGCGTAAATGCTACAACAGGAGAAGTACATGGAACCATTGGAGCTCCTGGGGGGAAATTATATCAAACTTGATTCATGGATGATGATGGTATTTTAGGCAGAGGTGGAAGCATTCATTCATTCATTAAATACTGTTTTAGACATATGCAAAAACCTAAAAGCGGCAGGAAGCATGTTGAGCTTTGGGTCTGAATATGGTTCTAGATGGTTGGTATGTGGACTGCTAGGGTTGAAAGTATAGGGTGAAAAGTTAACTAAATCACATAGGGCCTTGTTGGCCACGTTATAAACTTTTGACTTGTGTTAAGGTGAGTGAGAGATCAAAGTTTATGAAGGTTCTCTAGCAGCACTGTAGGAGTGAGTGAAATGTGGGCAAGCTTTGAGGCAGGGAGAGCCATCAGGAAAATCAAGAAGTTATCAAGATGAAGGATGCATGTGAAAATGAAGATAACTGATGGACTGGAGGGAACTTAGTAAGTAGAATAGAAAGAACTTGAAGATTCATTTGACTTTGAAATTTGTGAATAAGGTGGAGGAAACTAGGAAAATGTAAAGTTTTTATAAGTATCACCTTCAATTCTTGTCTGTATGTTCCTCATAGACTAAGTACTTAATAATATTTTCCATTTAAAGTAATTAACTGTGATGATCTAGGCAGCTCATTGTTTAAAGGCAAAGACAATATTTTTTCCATGCTTATGTCCCTTTTCCTGGCACAGTGCAAATCAAGAACTTAATAATTCTCATCAGATGAAGACAGAAGCAAAGCAGGATCATTATTATAAAAATACAAATACATACACATGAAATACTAGTAACAATACCAACAATAAAAACTGACCAGTGATTGGCTATAGTGAGGAAAAGCAGTTGTCTGTCCACTACACCAACAATATTGAATACAAGTGTCATCATTTACTTCAACATTTAGCATTTCAAGGGATCGCAGATGCATATGAATTATGTGTTGTTACAATACAGCATATCAAAATGATTGAGAATTTCCTCCTCACAATATCATATCACTCAGTGACACCATGGTTGATACTGATGAAAAATCACTTATTAAGTAATGCAAATTCAAAATTCATAGGTACAAATGTATTTTTAGAAGTGCCACACTCTTTTCAGATATATTCATGTTAACTCAACCCAAAACTGATATACATGGATTATTAAAAAAAAAAAAAGTGCATGCTGCACATTTTGCTGGAAACATCAAAACTTCTGCTTATGATACCTGCCAGAAACTACATTTTTATGACTTATAAAAGAAATTAGGCCCTACACTCAAAGGGCTGGTTATTAAATATTATCATCTTTTAAACAAATCAGCATGCTGAAAACATTTGTATTTTCAGGTACAAATTTCAAGAGATAGAAATTAATGTGGACCTTAAACATTAATAAAAGATCCAAAGATGTTATTAACAAAGATTACCTTTGATGAGCTGATTTTTCTTAAGTATTTTAAAAAGGTTAGCACTAGAGAGTTAATTTTCAAAATAAGTTCAACAAACCTTCTTTAAATGTGTGGTTTCTGTTTACATGGAATACTGATGAAAATACTACAATAATGTCAAGGAAAATAAGCTGTTTTCCCGGTTACATATAAATACCTTTGTTTGGGAGTCTTTACCATTTTATTTTCAATTTGTGCTCAAAACAAGAGCACAGCAGCCCATTAAGAAAAGGAAGAAGAACAACTGGAGGTTATATAAGGACAGCTGCTTCTAATCACCATGTCAATTGATACACAGTTAGAAATCTACCTCTCCACACAAAGAAAATCAATATTTATAGAACAGCCAGCATGTCAAATATACAGTCAGTGCTGTGACTCCACTCTATTAGAGTTCTTAAGCTTTTACCTGTGACCAATAGGAAAAAAAATATGTTGCCATTTATAATGGATGTTCTGTGTAGAGTGGTTTCTGCTTACATCACATCACTTCAAAGGATTTGCTAGGACAATCAGATTGGCTCATGCTGAAACAGCCCAATTACTAGTAAGAACCGCCTCAGGCTTTAAAAGCCTACAGGGCTTTAAAAATAGATGATGCTATATAGTATTTGCATCCTTAAATAGACAGCCAAAAAGCAAACTAAACAAATGCTGAAAATGCATGCCTCAACACTATTTCAAAGTATTTCTTCTCTTCATTCATATATCCATTTAGGGGACATAATTAGACATTGCAACTCTATCAGTATTGCCAACGGGTAAATAAATGGCATACGGAAGACAGTCACGACATATAGTAAATATTTTGAAAAAAGCAAGTAAAAGTAATTCACACATGTATCTATTTATATGTCTCCTTTTAGTGTTAAATTTTTGGGCGTCATGAGAAAAACACAAATCGACATGTGTAAAAGTAATAATTTTAAGTTAATGAGCTCTTATGCTGCTTTATTAGAAAATGTTATTGCCCTCCTAAATTGTGCCTATTAGACTTTTATATTAGTCCTGGAAGATACAATTATATGACTGTGTATGCCAATAATTATGGTAGAATCATATAACCTAAAGCACACAGGTAAGCCAATGGAACCTTCTTTTCTAGTGGCAGAGTCAGAGGAATGAGAATGCAGGTATATGAAAAGTATGTTTCACCACTCTTTTATCAGTGGATCTGCTATCAAAGGTTGGAATAGAGAGCTGGGACAAAGTGTTCTGATTTGCTGCAATTATTATGAAGGGGTTCCTTGATATAGAGCAGACATCCATGGAGAATTCCGTAGAAAAGAAGAAACAAAACAGGCCCCCTTTAAAAATCCACTCATTCATTCAGTCACTCACTTATTGTTCTAATTATTCAACACATATTTTTCAAAGACTGTAAAGTGACAGGAAGGTTTCTAAGCGCTGTAACACAAGTCTCTGAACTAGTTTGGCTATAGAGATAGGTAATAAAAATAAAACAATATAGCACAGAGTAAGAATTGATTGGCCATTGTATCAAAACTGCAAGAAATACACTTTTGAGAAAGAAAGAGTACCCATTTAATTCAAGACAGAACTGAAGCATCCTTAAACCAATCAATAAAGTAGAAAGGTAGTATTTTATAGAGCATATTGGAAGGAAGCAAAATTGTTGTCAAAATTCAATCACGAAGACTCAGTACTTAAAGATCACATTTTGAACAACTTCATAAGTGGAGAATAAGATTTTGTACTAGAAACCCTGGTATAAAAAATGGGAGTCTCCTTATAAAATATCTTGGAAAAATGAACAGATACACAGAGGTAATTCTAGAAAGAACTGTATGTAACATTTTCCTGAACCAGATTTTTATGGAGTTTCTGGAGACTTAAAACTCAATATAAACTTTTTAGATTTTTCATAAACATGTGTTTATGTGTGTGTGTGTTTATGTACACTATAGAAAAGGATATAATTCTAAGTGTAAATGTACATGCATGTATCCCTCCAATCTCCCCCCACACCAACTTCTCTTCATGCAAACAAATGAAAAACAGAAACCCCATGATTTTAGATGATAGCAAAGAAATTCATGATTGTAAGAGTCACAGAAACCGTTAGTAATGACAAAAATAGTTACCCACTCAAAGAAGGCTTTCCATCATACAAATGGCAGATTCCTGACTTCCTCAATACAACCTATTTTATCTGTTTTTGCATGATCTGAAACCTGCCTAGGGCTAGAATTGTTTATAGGCATCCAACTCTAGTTTCCAGTTTACTTCCCATCTTCCTTTTCCACTGAGAAGCAATTTATTGTTTCAGATTTGTAGTTTTCTCTCTTCGCCCATATAGAGCAGGCAGGTTCCACACTCAGCAATGCTGTCTCTGAGACATACAAAATCATAAATGCCCCTTAGGAAATTCTCAGATATTTTTCAGCATATAACTCAGAAGTCCTTTTACTGCTTTCCAAAGTACCATTCTGGGCTTAAATGAGCCAATTTTATAAGAATAACAACCTTCCAAATGATATTTATTGTAATGAAAAAACTACATTTTTCAGAATATACAAACAGTCCCTCTTGAGCAGCAAGTCATTAGTTCCAGATAGCAGGCATTCTTTTTCACCTTTAAACTCTGAAGCTTGTCATTTCACTACATTATGAGAAATGGTTCTACCATTTATCTGCCTTTTTCATTCAATGTGAAATTATACAAAAGACTAACACCTGGCTTCACAAATAATATTCATGAGTAAATATAATACAGTTACAATTATTCGCAATTACTTATATTCCTGAATGTATAATCACACATAACACATTTCTTTCTTCCATTACTTCTTTTTTCATGTTTCAGCTTATATATCTCTACAAGTAATGATTTGAATTCAAAAAGTATCATCAAAAGAAAGTGAAAAGGTTATATAAATGTCACTGCTTTGCTGTAAATTTACATGCCCTCTCTTTGTGAGAGAGCTCAACTTTGTGAACATCTGGACTGGGTTTCTGTTGTAACAAGAAATACATCTATATGAAAAATAGTGTTCCTGGCAATAGGTTCGTAACACAAGGGAGGATTAAAAATGTGTGAAGCAAGTCCTTCTCCTAATCACAGATTTACTCATGCACTGCCTCAATTTTTCTTTTCTATAGAGTAATACTGGATCTTAACAAGAAAGCTCATACTGCTCATTCTCTTCCTCATCTATAAAAGAAGGATTTTCACAGCCTCATTTCTACTTTCAGAACCTGAGCATGTCAATTAGAACCCACACTGACTGTTCTAAACCTGTGATAGATGATAATGTAGAAAGAGGTTGTGGGCATGGATTTTTGTTGCTGTTCTTGCAGGTACATAATAATGGCATTGATGACATAAGTCCTATCATAAACTTTCAAAAATAGAATACAACAAATTATTTTACCAGTACAGCTGGATTCCTATTATATAATTTATGATTTGCTTTCTTTGTCTAGATTGGAGATCTTAAAGGCAACCCTGTGTCTTCCTCTTATTTGTTTCTTCTCATAATGGTTCATTTTTTTACTTAAAAACAATGTGATATCTCAGAGTTTTTTTTATGCAATATGGCTGTTGGAGATATTCTAGAAATTTTAAAGAATGAAATAACTCATAATCACATCATCTAGTAGTAGAATTTTCTCACGATGATTTATTTTTTTCTCTTTTAACAGGTTTAAAATTTTTCTGTTAATATTTTAATTATTTGTTTTCTTTTAAAATTTGTTTTCAATCAATTTTGAAAAATAAATATTATGTATTATAAAGAAAATTTATAATATATAGAACTTAATGAATAATATAATGATATAATTAATATAATAATAATAAAAGAAATAATGAAATTACTCATAACCTCACTACCCAGTGATATCCTACACTTACTTCTATTTCTATATCTATCCTACTCTGTAACTAAAGTAGGATGCTATATTATTGTTATATATTATTGCTTTTTCACATACATAGATGAGTAATTTACTGTTATTAAATATTCTTTAAAGTAGTTTTTATATCTGCATAATTTTCCATCTTGTTCCTGTGGGAAATCACTCACTCTCTCCCTACTCAGGTATTTAATAAAGTAACACAGAAAAAAAACTCTGTAAGAACATTAAAAACAAACAAATAAAAACATTAAAAACATTTTTTTACCAACCCAGTCAGAATTATGTGTGAAACACAGAAATAAAGACTTCTTTTAAAATTTTTTTTCTTAAATTGAACTGATACATGTTAATTAAATTTGGATCTTCCTGTATATTGCTTGCTTCATTTTTTATTTTTTAGCATAATACTTGTACTCATAAAGAAACAAACGAAAAAAAGAATATTCAGGCATTTGCGACAAGAATAGTCTCTCTCATTTTAGGTCAAAATTCACCTCATAGGACAACTTTTCAAACACAATCTTCTACAATATTACAGTGATAAACAATATCTTATTTAAAGGAGTGGAATAACAGCAATAATGTGACATATGATCAGCATTCTTAAAATTTGGTTTTCCCCTGCAGAGGAAGAAAGATGTCAGAATGGCTTACCTGGGGATATGATATAGAAGAAATCTTTAAACTCATCCATCCAAACTTCTGCCAGTCTCCTGTTGTTCTTGTTGATGACATGGCCAGTACCACCAGGGAATGTGTAGGGAGTTGCCTTCCGAAAAACGTGACCAACGTGGGAACAAGTCACAATCTCCAATGAGCCTCCACACTGCCAAATCTGGAAAAGAGAGCAATCGCATAATAATCATTGTGGATAATGCAATAATACTGTCTGAGAAGCAACTGAGGCTAACTCAGTTAAGGCCAAATCTTCAGATCTTATGTGGTTCAAACAAACATCAGATGGACATAAAATGTAGAACTAGTGTACTTGGGTTTGGCAAAGGCTTCTAATTTGGAAGATTTGATATATTTAAATATTGTAGTATTGGAATTGGGGAGGTAAGATGGGATTATTTTTACATGCCTTTATAGACTACCAAATTGTTAGTTTGGTATTAGAGTTAACCTAATTTCTATTTAATACATATTTGATACTCAAAATTTTCTAATAAGTGAATTTGTACATGATGAATGCCATGCTCAGTAACTGAATTTGATTTGGAGAAAATCAATTTATTGTACCCAACCACCTAGAATTCTAAATAACTATTCATTTTCAGCTGTCCATATCCCCTGTATCTTAGGCCTTTGACTATGTTATTGTTAAAACATGATAAGTATCTTTTATATCTGTTCAACATGTATGCAACCTTTAAAGCCCACTTTAAGATCATTTCTTTTAGGAAGCTCTGTGGGGATACTTAGTATTGTGTGACTTTTGTAATTTAAACACACTTGTATTAAGAATGTATTATAATGTATTTTAAACAACTGTTTACTTCACTATTGCTTTATTAAAACTATAAACTCTTGAAAGACATATACCATATATTTCTTGGTATCCTAGATTTACTCTTCAGTTGGGGCTAGGTATTAAAGGGAAAGGGAAGTCGCTCAGTCGTGTCCGACTCTTTGCGACCCCATGGACTGTAGCCTACCAGGCTCCTCCATCCATGGGATTCTCCAGGCAAGAATACTGGAGTTGGTTGCCATTCCCTTCTCCAGAGGCTCTTCCTGACCCAGGGATCTAACCCAGGTCTCCTGCATTGCAGGCAGATGATTTACCCTCTGAGCTATCAGTTGAGGCTAGGTATTAAGTATACATAAAACCTTTCTTTAACAACACCAGTGTCTAATGGTTTATGATGTTTATCTTTTTTGTGAATTGTACCTTTTATAATTAAAAAATTCATATTTGTTTAAAATAAATTAAATGACATTTATTTCTATAAAATTATTTAGGCATAGATTATAATAGTGTGTATTTGTTACATATATTCATATAAATATATTGATATATATGCACATATACTACATTTATTCATCCCAATAAATAAAACTCATAATTATTGCTATTTTTAATTGGAAAGACTTGATTTTTATACTGTAAATAACATTATTCTTATTTTAAGGAGAGCTGCTTATTTTGAAAGAAAAAGTTTTCTCCTATAGATCCCTCAAATAATATCCATCTTAGAAGAGGGCTGCTATTGGTCTTGGGTAGCAGTAGGAGACATTTATTTTTTTCTAGAAGAAAGATGATAATTAAGTTATACTCTCAATAATTGCACATTACATGCACAATCGATTCTTTCTCATTTTTTAATTGTTTAAGCAGTGTCTTGCTAATAGAAAATATGTTCCAACCCAACACTGAAATGATGGACAATATAAAAGAGGAATGGAGTTCACCATTCTCCTTGAAAGACAGTATAGTTCTTTCTTAAATGATCAAATTACTTAACTGATCAGAAACCTTCTCATCTTTCTAGCAAAAAATCTATATACTTTCTTGTAATTACACACACCTCCTTATATTCTTCCTTTCTATTAAAATGGAGAAGTTGATTCTCTCCTATCAAAGACAAAACAATACCTGTATTTGAAGTGCCCCACTACAGTTATTCTAATAGCACCCTATTTGTTTCCTTCATTGCTTATCATAATCTGCAATTTATTTATATATTTACTTGTTTGGCTATGCCATGTTTTCCCCAAACTAGAATGTAGACTCTCAATTGGCAGTGGAGAGGTCTAATCATGGTTGCAGCCCCAGAGGCCAGCCCAGTGCTTGTTATATGGGAGTTGTCATCATATGCTGGTTAAATGGTAGAAAAGATAACTCAAAACTAACTATCGAAATTAACACTGAAAAGCATCCCTAGAAGAATAATGAAATTTAAACAGATATATTTTGAAGGGATTGTAAATTTCATTTTTAAGGAAATATTTTTAGTACCAAACTAGGCACAGTTACCTAGTAAAATGACTTGAAACTGCTGTTCCATGTGCCTCGGGAACCGAGCAAGTTCTTTGGAAGTCACAACGCAACAAATAGACATTAGAAATGGTTGATGGTTTATGGCAAACAAGGCTAAATAACATAATTGTAATGTTTAACGTATCAACAAAGTAAGCATTTAGTCTAACTCATGCTATCTCTCTCTTAAAAACATGATTTAGTAAAGTACCAAACACTCAAGTACTTGTATGGCAACCACATCATTTAACAAGATGCCTTGAGTTCAGAAGAAATAGCATATGATATGCTCTACTGGAGGAGGAATGAAAACCTTTTCCTTCTTGTGAGGAACACAGTGTTGGTAGCAGAACTGTCCCTCCTCCTCTATGGATTAGATATGACTGAAGAGTTCTTTTCTCCTTCAAGTCATATAAGGGAACTAGGTGAATAAAGGAGAGATTGGCATTTTGCTCCTTGCCCAGGCAACAAAACCAGCAGATTATCCTGTTGCTCTGATGTACACCCATGGCAGATTCATGTCAATGTATGGCAAAAATAATACAATGTTGTAAAGTAAAAAAAAAATAATTAATTAAAAAAAAAAAAAAAACATGGCAGAAAATGGTGAATGTGTCTGTGGGAAATCCTCAATTGTGAGGAAAAGCAAAACCCTAGTAAAACTGGTACCACTTCTAGTCTAGATTATCCTGAAGGTGGGTTGGGGTTTACTGAACAGCTTGTTATAGCAAAATTGATAGGTCCAGTGATGCAGTGACCCTGGAAGGGAGTGTTTTTTGGAGACAACTGGAAGAGACTTCAGTGCTTCCACAATTCTACAGAGCATGGATTATAGGCTAGAGAAAGTGATCTTTCTGTGGGCCTAGCAAATGGCAGATCAGCAAGGAGATGTACCATAGAAAAAGGCAGCTGGGGACCTTACAGGGTAAGAGAGACCAAGATTTCCCTTTTCAAAAGGATCTTGGATAACAAAGGCAGTAAAAGGTGAAGTTCAGAACACTTTTAAGAAAATGATGAAAGCAGGTTTAGAAAACTATCATACAGACGGAGACCACTAGTAACAAGTGGAACCATAATGAGCCAAAAACAGGCAGACATCATAAAATACATCAGATAAACCCACCATTTTTCTATCCCTCTACTTTAAACCCATATACTGCAGAAATGGTAACCCAGAGAACCTTGCCCTTCTTCATTCTAAGAGCTGCTGCCAGCATTGTTGGGGGAGAGAAGGTGAACTATTAGTTATTTACAAAATCAAAGCTTTAAGCTGAACATTACTAGTATTTTTAATAACTGAAAGTGATCAGAAATACATAGAATCTGTTCTAAATGACATCAGATTAGACAGGAATACTCTTCAGAGCATGATGCAACAATTGGAGAAAAAATATTTTAAATTTGTATACTCACTAAAATTCAGACTATGTAGTAAACTCTGTTGCAAACAAACCAGTGATTTACAACTGTCCTCAGGGTTCCCAGTTTCTCTTTTTGCAAATATTGGATTAGCATTGTGGTTGTGTGAGGGCACTTATTGCTACTCTGCCACTTCTTGGTCTTACCCTGGTTCTGTTGGCTTATGGCTTCTATGCCCTGAGCATGCACACAGAACGGGAAAATAGCTAGCCTGAAATCCTTTAGAAGTAGACTTCCAGTGTTCTCACTCGTAACATGAAGGTGCTGATTTTAGGTTGTCCTCTAACTTGCAATAAGACTTTGTGTGCACATGTATAGGCATAATGCGGTAATGCTGAAGCTGAAACTCCAAAACTTTGGCCACCTGATGTGAAGAACTGACTCATTGGAAAAGACCCTGATGCTGGGAAAGATTGAAGGTGGGAGGAGAAGGGAAGACAGAGAATGAGACAGTTGGATAGCATCACTGACTCAATGGTTTGAGTAACACGAGTTTGAGTAAACTCCAGGAGAGGGAGGCCTGGCATGCTGCAGTCCATGGGGTCACAAAGAGTAGGACACGACTGAGCGACTGAACTGAACTGAATGCAGTAATGACTGTTGATTTACAAGACAGAAGGAAAACCTGTCCCTGATGTAGATTCTCACAGATGGAGGCAGCTTTCTGTAGTATATTTAAGAGAGACAAGAGAAGTAGAAGTAACTGTTCCATACTCAGTGAATATTGGTCTGCTTTGCTTGTGGATCATACTCTCCTGTCTCCTGGAATAAAGTGCATACTTTTCCCATTGCCATCTGTGCTCAAAAAATGTGTAAATAAATATTAATATTGCAATTCCTAAGTAAAGCATCTCCCCCATACTTGCATGGAAATAAAAAGATCAAGGTAGAAAAGCATAACATTATGCATTAGTTAAGCTGATATCTGACCATGATAATCCCCAGTTAGTTTACATAAAAACAAAATATTTAACTGACCAAATAGTTGACAGATACTTAGTAGACATTTGGGTAATGTGAAATAATTAAAAAATAAACAGTTTCCAGAAAACTATATGATTAAATATTAAAGTGGAGAAAATTCCAAGAGTAGAGTCCTTAATGACTATGATAATTTCCCTTAGCACATCTCCAATAAATATTTGGGAAGGATGGAAGAAAGAAAAGAAAGAAGAAAAAACAAAGGAAGAGTGTGACACAGGCGTTAAGAATTGGGCTTAGAAATAAGCAAAAATAATTTTCTAGTGGCTTTCTCACTTACTATCTATGTTCACTTTTGAAAATTATTTATGTCTTCAAGACTTTAATGTTCCCATTAGAAAATACGGATAATAATAACTACTTTCTAAGACTTTAATGAGATTGTGCTTATTAAGCACCATGCCTGACACTTCATATGGAAAGTAATAAAATGTTATTTGTATACTACTTAACTTTCATTGTTGTTGCTATCAAGGAAAACCAAAATCTGTAGATTATTAGCTGATTCTTTCTTAAAAAAATTAAATTTTGGTGAGTTTTGCCTCTTTTTAGAACTGTAATATCAATGTCTAGGGGTTTAGGTGAGGAGTTTAAAAGAAGAGCCAATTAGTTTCCAATTATAATACTGAATTTTGTTCTCTGAAATTATTTACAATGTCTAAACAAACAATTTAAACTAAATAAAACATTATACATCGTCCACATGAATATGTGATGCATGTTGAACATATCTGATTGTTATTCCCTCGGCTTCCAAAAGATTAATATTTGTATATGGCCTATCTCAAAGAAATTTGACCATGTATAAAACACAAACTGTCCTTTTATGCACAGAGGATTGAAGTTAGCTGGTTACTTACCTTTGTTTCTAAATATTTTTATGAGATTCTGATGATGGAGAAGGTTATTAATCAAAATGTAACATACCCATTGCTCATTTGATAATGTACTTGGTTTTCTTCCCCGAGATAGAAGACAATTAACTAACATACATTACTCTTTTCATGTTTTTTGGCACCTACATCAGTGACATTTTAATTAAGGTTCATAAACTTCACAAGCTCCAATCTAGCAATCTCAGTTCTAGTGCTACTATTGTTTCTAATTTTACAGACTGTTGTGCCAAATTCATGCAGCTGCTTGTTTTTATACAATCTTTATCCCCCCTACCCCTCAACCCACACACATACTATCTATCACTGGCACAAAGTCATTGTTTAATACGGACTTAATAACAACCACCACAGCATACATGAAGGACACACAGCACAATGGTTATAAGTGTGCAGGCTCTAGTTCCTGATATTGTATCCTAGCTCTGACATCTACTAGCTGGGTGAAGTCATCTTTTTGTGCTTTGGTTTCAGCTAATAAGATGAGACTTGAAGAATCTACCCCAGAGGATGTTGTGAGGAGCAGGGAAGCAGCACACATCACAATACTAAACTTTTATGTGAAAATGAATTTGAATAAAGCAAATAGGGGAGATTTATAAAGGGGTTATTATAATCATCTAGAAAAGAGATGAGAATGACTTGGACCAGAGTGATGATGGCAAGGGAAACACAGAAATTCAATAATCTGACATAATTAGGGGGATTAAAATTAAGAATTAATGTATGTGCTTTCCCTTATGTATCATGTCCTCTCTAATAAACTTATTTCATATACATTTTCTTCCGGTAAACAGTTCTTAACTATACTATCTTTCATTGATGTCCATTTTCACTGATTCATAACATTTACTACTTATATCATCCCACTCTGCCTCATTTAGCTCTTCTGTATACTTTTGCATCTTGATAAATATTTGTGTATGTGTGTGCATGTATATTTAAGTGTATGTATATTGATATAAATACATTATACACACACACACACACACACACGATGGCTCAGCTGGTAAAGAATCTGCCCACAATGCAGGAGACCCCAGTTCGATTCCTGGTTGGGATGATCCACTGCAGAAGGGATAGGCTACTCACTCCAGTTTTCTTGGGCTTCCCTGGTGACTCAGCTGGTAAAGAATCCACCTGCAATGTGGGAGACCTAGGTTCCATCCTTGGCTTGGTAAGATCCCCTGGAGAAGGGAATGGCTATCCACTCCAGTATTCTGGCCTGGAGAATTCCATGGAAGGTATAGTCCATGGGGTCACAAAAGGGTCAGATACAACTGAGAGACTTTCCCTTTCATATATATATATATATATATATATATGAAATAGATACAGCTTTCCATGTGGCTCAGATGGGAAAGAATCTGCCTGTAATACAGGAGACCTAGGTTTGATCCCTGGATTGGGAAGATCTTCTGGAGGAGGGCATGGCAACCCACTCCAGTATTCCTGCCTGTATAATCCCCATGGACAGAGGAGCCTGGTAGGTTATAGCCCATGGGGTCACAAAGATCGAATATGACTGAGAGACTAAGCACAGCATAACTATCTATCTATCTATCTATCTATATATACACACACACATACATATATATAAATGTATTATATATATATTAATCTTATCTCCCAACCATATAATTACCTCTCTGAGAAAAAAAAAATCACACATTTCATTTTATGAAACTGAACTTCAGCATCACATGAAAGTTACTTTATGAAATTGAGTATCATCATCACATGTTGCACTTCATGTAAATGGTATAATTCATATGGTGAAAAAAATCACAACTTACATATACTGCTATATCAGTGTTTTGCAAAGTTTAAAAATGCTTAAAATATTGGTTCTCAATATATATATTCACTGAGATATATATATATAAGCTTTCTTTGTGGCTCAGATGGGAAAGAATTGGCCTGCAATCCGGGAGATCTAGGTTTGATCTCTGGATTGGGGAGATCCTACAGAGAAGGGCATGGCAACCCACTCCAGTATTCCTGCCTAGAGAATCCCCATGGACAGAGGAGCCTGGTGGTGGGCTACAGTCCATGGGGTCACAAAGAGTCAGACACGACTGAGCGACTAAGCAAAATATATATATTTACACATATATATACAAAAATATATATATTAATTTTATTTCCCCAACCACATAATTATCTCTTTGAGAAAAAAATCACACATTTCACTTTATGAAACTGAACTTCAGCATCACATGAAAGTTATTTTATGAAATTGAGTATCAACATCACATAGTTCACTTTATGTGAATGGTATAATTCACACGGTGGAAAAAAATCACAACTTAAATATACTGGTATATTGGTGTTTTGCAAAGTTTAAAAATGCTTAAAATACTGATTCTTGATATATATTAACTGATCTATTAATATTGATATAGGGAAATCTGGAAAATTACACAGTATACACAAATGTGTCTATCATAAAGTGGATTTAGGAACACAAGTTCTTATTTTCTTACTTATGGCAAAAGGACAACTGAACCAAGATGCTACAACTCAGTTTTCACCTATCACTCTATAGTCATTGTTTGTTTCAAATAATCCCTCTCAGTTCTTCAACTCTCTACTTTGTTTATACATATTCAAGTAGACTGATGACAAATTCTTTCATTTTTATAATTGAAGCAAAGTCTAAAAGAGCATTCACTGAAGTGGGTTGCCACTGAAGGCACTGTGATCCTTGATAAGTTGGCATAAACACAAGAGTCATGGAAGTCATTATTCAAAAGGGGCAGACAGAAGGGGCTCAGTAGGCATTTTCTATTTCATTTGTGACAAGAAACTTGTAAGCTATTCTTCATAGTCATTTTGATTTGGATAAATGTCTCATTTAACTGGTTGGTTTGTCTCAACCTAGTTTTCAGTTCACAGTGTATGGTCTAGAAGAGGTTTCCAGAGCTCAAGTCACATCCTGATATTATCATCATATCTCAAGATGAAGACTCTTGTATATCAAGCTGCTGTGGCCTTTAGAGTACTCACTTGAGTTGCCAGAGATCACAGATTCAACATGTCTAATGCATCTATCCAGTAATAGATAATTTAAATTTTAATAGAATTATTATTTTTATGAAAAAGAAAGCATCAGATTTAAAACTGGAAAGCCAGATTCTGAAATTGAAATAAACAAAAACTGACTGAAGAATGTGAAACAAGTCAATCTTGATAGTCCTCAGAAAATTCACATGTAAAAGAAGAGGAAGAGAGGTTGATAATGACTAAGTTTTCTCTTGGAGTTCTAGGATTCAGACCAATCTCCTTATATGGAGCAAATGACACTTTTAGAGACCAGATTTTTAGAAGGGAATGATAAAACTCTCCAAAATTTGAATCAACATTTTCCTCTTTAGGGTGAGCTTACTTTACCTTAGCTGTCTTAGAAGTACATGGTAAAGGCACTCTTCTCTGAATAGCAGAAAGTCTGAGTTTATAAAACTTATTATGAGGCAATCAATGTGTTTTCTCCTCTCAAATTTGATAGTCCTATTTTAGAAATGTCACAGATGTTATAAAGACAAGGAAAACTACCAAATCATTTTCAATCTCCAGAGGTTTTCAAGAAATATCCAAATATTAGAGCAATTTGTTTGAAGATTTTATTTTCACCTTGGCATAAGATGTAGAAAATTCTAATCTGAATCTATACTATTTCATGTTGGTTCTAAAACTCTCTATTTAGCAACTACTTTCCTTTATAAAATACTTTGTATCTTAAATTAGAACTGAACTTCCTGAAAGTCCCAAATTAAAAATGGACCTCTTATACCTACTCACTTCATACAGGACATAACACATTAATCCTGAAATGACTTTCCTAAATGGAAATCTCCCAAACTAGTTTATCTTTTTCCTTTGCCAAAGACTTAGCAAGTGACTCTTGGGGGCTACAGGGCAGGGGATGAAGCACAAGGAAGGGAGAGAAGAAAAATAGAGCAGAAGCTTGAAAAGATGTGCTTATCCTGGGTGTGACTAGAAGTGGAGGAACTGTTCTGAAAAGGAACTAGGCCGTCTATGTATGAACCAGTGTGTATCACAAGTATAATGAGGTGGCTGTCGTCACAGACGGAGTCCTTTTAACCTTGTCTCCCATTCTTCTCAAACATAAGCACCTATTCTCAGCAGTTAACGTGAAGAGTGACAATACCTTTAAAGCACACGTGCCGACATTTTATAATATAAATTCTGCTATTACTTTTTGCCTCTCAACAACTTTCTTGACCTCAGAGCATTCTGACCTTCAGAATTATACATCATGGCCGCTGAACTTTCTGGCATTAGGAGAACTGTTACTTGTCATTATTCCACATCTTAATGGGACTGCTGATATTACAGAAATTCTCAATTCTCCTTTAGATCAACAGAGCAACACACAGTCTTGATTGTGTTATAGCAAATCTTCCAATTGCTGCTCAAATGACATGTGAATATATTAGGCAAGAAATGAAGAACATCAACTAGCCTACCGGATATTGAAAATCCTATGTAATATAAGGTGGTTTTGCTTACGAAAATTAGTACCAAACTTTTCATATTTACAAAAAAAGTATTGCTTTTCTATTAGCATAGATGGTTGCAAGCAGATAATTCATGAAAAAAAGAGCACAAGAGATATGTGATACAATGATACTTTTTCATCTTTCAAATAATAATCTTAAAGTTTGATAATACTGGAGGTTTTGGAATATTTGGTGCTTTGAAGGGGACTACTAAGAAAAATCTAGATTTATTGGAATTTATGTTTTCCTCATATTGGAGAAGGAACTGGCAACCCACTCCAGTGTTCTTGCCTGGAGAATCCCAGGGACGGCGGAGCCTGGTGGGCTGCCATCTATGGGGTCGCACAGAGTCGGACATGACTGAAGTGACTTAGCAGCAGCAGCAGCAGCAGCATGCTTTCCTCACGGTATAATTAATCCTACAAATAAATTTCAACTGTGAAAAATTGCATATAGATGAGGTTTTTGAGAACTAGATGGAAAGGTCTGTGATTATTAAATGAGGTTTGGGTCATATATTCTACATTTTACATTGCTGTCCTCTCATGTCTGATGATCTGACTGTCAGTTATCAGTAACATCTGCTGCTAGCAGTCACAGAGCAGCTCATGGCAGCTGTGTGATCCTGCCCTAGAATTCATGCCAGAACAGTCTCCTCGGAATATCAGTAGACCACCTGGGCATTCAGCTACAGTGTATAACAACATCTCCTGCTCTTTCATGAATGCCAAAGATACAGAAAAAGAACTTGGATGTGGAAGGAAAAGAAAACCTGTTACCTCCAAACAGAGTCATCCCTCAGTTACTGAATTTCTCTGTCTGTAAACCATCCACCTCCCCTGACTGCAGTTATAACATTTTAGTTTAAATAAACCTCCTATATAACTTGCAAAGTGGTCAAGCACTTTTCAAATGGAAGGCCTGTGATCAGTATGAGGCAAGGGAATGACCTCTCAATTCTTAAGCAATTTCCTTCAGGACTTGGCTGGCATCTACCAAGCAAATATTTACTAGCCATTGACTTTATGTCAAGCGCCATGCTGAGCTTTGGGGCATGGAGAAAGAATAATAAAACATGGTTCTCTATCTTCAAGTAGTTCACAGGCCAGTCTAGTTTTGTGAGTGTAAGAACCAGGCATATTAAGGTCCAGTCATCAGCCTGCATTTGACAGTTGAAGAGCAGTCTCCCATGCCAACAAGAAAAAGATTGTCTTAAGAGGTACTCACACTAACCATAATCCCTTCACGGACAGAATTTTCTTTTCCTGGTTTTTAATCATCTGGAGACATTCTGTTTCACATTAAGGACCTGAGACATTTTCAAACAAAGTTATAAGTTCTGCTTCAGATAAAGAAGCAGAATGTGTCCCTTTTCCTAGGGAACACATATAAAACTCTAATGCCCTGAATAGAAAACTATAATTCTCTTCCATAAATCACCTTACAGATATCTTTTTCTTTGCTGTAAAATTTTTAGTCAGATAAATGTGAAACATATAAAAATATCCATATTGATATGAAGCACTCATTACAAATACTCACAAAACCCACTGTGATGGGAAGTCATACTCCACTTTGACAGTTTTTGATTTTTAAAAATAAGTGGTCAATGTATGTTACATTACACTTTAAAAGACGAATTAAGAAGGAAACATGAAATAGCAACCCTTAGACTATTACTTGGCTTACTTATTAGTCACAAACCAGAAGAAGATGGCACATGGTTTATTTCTCCAGATCTGATGCTGAAAGCACAGTGAAGATAATTTCCTCATCTCTGTTTCATTAAAATTGCAACATGTCATTCTTGTGACATTTAAAGGTTGTTTCACAGAGAACATCGATGCTCATTCAAAGCATTGATATTTAATCCAAAATTTTGTCCTCTTACCAAGCTTCCAATATCAACCCCATCCTCTCTGTGGATAATCTTTTGCTTTCCACTCTTCTTGAACTCAAAGAAGCTGACCCAACTTTCTATTCATTTCTACCTTGAAATATCTCATATAGCCTTAGTTATTTCTTTCTATTTTAGGAGGGAGAGTCAACTCTCCAAAGCTAAATCCTGCCCTTAAGACCTTGAACTCAAATAGAGGAACACTGCTGCTGCTGCTAAGTCACTTCAGTCGTGTCCGACTCTGCGACCCCATAGACAGCAGCCCACCAGGCTCCCACATCCCTGGGACTCTCCAGGCAAGAACACTGGAGTGGTTTGCCATTTCCTTCTCCAATGCATGAAAGTGAAAAGTGAAAGTGAAGTCGCTGAGTCGTGTCGACTCTTTGCGACCCCATGGACTGCAGCCTACCAGGCTCCTCCGTCCATGGGATTTTCCAGGCAAGAGTACTGGAGTGGGGTGCCATTGCCTTCTCTGGGAGCAAAAGGTGTGGGTTTGATGTTCAGCCCTGACAACTTCTAGCTGCATGACTTAGTTTCTTTGAAACTCAAAACCTTTAATTATAGAAAAAGACAACAATACTCATTCACAGTGCTTTGGTAAGAACACAGTGAAACAATGAGCATAAAACTGTGCTGTAAACTAAAAAGTGGTACTTTACTATATCTAGAATATTCTTCCAATATCTGTAGGCATTAATCTGATCAGTTGTGCCTTTCTCTTTCTTCTTCACTATATCCTAGATTTTTAAATCCTATCAGCTTACATCTTACTTTATCTATGATAAAATAAGAATAACAAATATAAAGTAATTACTTTGATCATATTTACCCTTTAAGTTACTATGCATTTTCTTCCCTAATTACTGGGAATCTTCTTTAAAAAGTTTTTCTTTTCTCCATGTATCTTTACAATTCAATTTTCTTGACATCTTACATTCTAGTATTTTTCTTGATCCTATCATCTAAATTTGCACATGAAGCTTTTTATGAGCTTTCATAATTCTTTCCGGAGAAGGCTTGGCAACCCGTTCCAGTACTCTTGCCTGGAAAATCCCATGGACGGAGGGGCCTGGCAGGCTGCAGTCCATGGGGTCGCTAAGAGTTGGACACGACTGAGCAACTTCACTTTCACTTTTCACTTTCATGCATTGGAGAAGGAAATGGCAAACCACTCCAGTGTTCTTGCCTGGAGAATCCCAGGGATGGGGGAGCCTGGTGGGCAGCCATCTATGGGGTTGCAGAGGGTCGGACACAACTGAAGTGACAGCAGCAGCAGCATAATTCTTTCTCACTTCTCTACAGCATTTGACACTGTTGACAATCACCATTACATTCTAAGTTCTTCTGATATATATGTTTCTTCTTTCCTGACAGCTTTGATTTGGCATTCACTTTCTCTTTTTTTCTCCCACCCCTAAATGTATGCGCTACCTAAGGACATGCTTTGCTATTCTGCCCTCTGTATTCTCCTTCTTGGCAAATATCCATGCTCATGTACTCATTTAATTATAAATTCTGTAAACCTAACTTTCAAATCTGTCACCTTTCTTACACAATAATTTGCCTCCACTCTGCAGCACATTTTCAATTTCCTCAGGTATACGTTTAACTTTCTATGACCTTAAAGAGTCAAGAGTTTCCATTCTGATCCTCAAAACTGAAAAGAAAGCCTGTAGGTCCTGGGGTCTTCTCTTGCAAAGTCAGAGAAATGCTCAAGGAGCACTAGGTTTTCATCAGGTCTAATTACCACTCATCATTCCAGGGTTAGTGTGGGACATTTTACCCTTAAACAGTTAATTTCTATATTCCTATCTTAATTCAGGAATTCCCGAAGTTAAGATGATTTCTCAAACCCAAATAAAAAAATAGAATATAAAGTTGTTTTACCAATTAAGATGCAGAATGTAAAATCATAAATAAAACTATAAGGTCCTACAGTGCAGCATAGGGAACTATATTCAATTTCCTATGATAAACCATGATGGAAAAAATATAAAAAATGAATGTCTAATATGTATAACTGAGTCACTATGCTGTACAACAGAGATTGATATAACATTGTAAATCAACTATACTTCAATAAAAAATAAAATTAAAAAACAAATAAAATTTTGGTTGACCAATTAAAATGGAAAAAATATATAAGACCAAGACTGCATATTGCTGAACTATGAAATAACAAAATGAGTAGAAAAGTGTAATCAAATCTTTGACAATGGAGGAACTCATGTAAAAACATGTTTTAGTATCCAGGCACATCATGGTGGCAACAGAGAAATGCTTCACCACAATTTTTATTTCAATTTTTGCATATTTCTAGTATAAACCAGTGGCTAGTTTGATAATAAAATATTTTAAGAATTTGTAATCCATCAAGTTCAAATTCCTGCAGATATAATGAAATCTCTTAAGATGGATATATTTTTACAGGTAATTTAAAAATCTATTAAAAATCTCCAACTACCTTTTCAATGGTACTTAAAACTCAATCTTACTGATACTTAATATTCAAATTCTGAACAGTTGGATCAATCTTCCCTTAATATTATTTCACACCCTCAAAAGAATCATTGCTGGTATCTAGAACCAGTTACTGCTGAAATCATTCAGCCTTATTTAAATAAATCCCATAATTGGTTTCCTTTTTAACTACATTTTTGGTTGACTAGAACAACAGTAAAATGATTGGTAGTCATGTACTTAAGATAGACATCACCAACAGTGACAGTATAATCGTAGCTTAAGATGTTGCACATTTACTGCAGTAGTTACCATAGAGACTTAAATTTGGCTCTTTAATACAAAGTACATGAATTTCATTTTGAATGCATTCATTTTGGTTAGCAAGTTGCACCAGCTTTCCTAGTTGAATGTACATACATAGGCACAACAGTTTTGGAATTTTGTCCCAGAAATCTTTAAGGGATCAAATATAGGCATATTTAAAAAAATAATAATATATTCAGTTCCTGGAGTTTTTAATGGGTACTTCATTAACTTCATCATCTGAAGCCCAGTTTGGCAAAAAAATATATATTTAATGGTTTAGTGATATTTTATTAAAGTAATTCTCAAGAGGGAAAAAAGATAGGGGAACCAGATATTATAGCCTAAACTTCGGTGTGGTTCAAAGCACAAAGAAGGAATGAACATAGGAGCAAAGTTCTGAGATTTCACTGATTTCAGGTCCCTGCTTCTCTCCTGCCCTACTGTCTACAAGACTTGAAATTTTAATTTATAAATTCTTCCCTGGTTATCTTATATAATAGAAATTTTTCCTTTGAACTTAATGAGCTGTATATTTGCACCTTGAAATGATCCTACACTATATTATACTCTCCAAACCTTCAATAAATTTGGGAATATCTATCTACAGATACACCTTCCACAGTGTCTAGTACAGGTCTAGGTATATAATTATTTCTATTGATTGAAGGGTAAAATGGGAGTAGATTGATACATAAGCATATAAAGGTAATCTAAAGTATAATGCAAACATTATTGATGCATTAAAATTAAAACCAAACACATGGGGGAAAGAACCTTCTGAGATCCATTACGATAATACGTGTAAAATAATTCTATAAAGCACTATTCAAATGTAAAGCCTCATCAAAAAATAAACTCCTAGAGGAGTTTTGTTCATTCGAGCAACTCTTGTTCTGAGAGAATAAACTGTTCTTAATTCTAACATAGGAAAGCTTTCCTTTTCCCAAAGCACTAGGATATTTGTGCTCTTATAGACTTGGAAGAGAGATCTGATACTCTTGTATTATGCTCCACAGTGAATGTTCTCTTTGCAAATCCTTGCATAGCTGGATCTTTCCTGTCATTTTGGTCTCAGTTAAAATGCTTCCTTAGAATGGCCTTCCTTGATCACTCTAAAGTAATGCAATGCTCCACCTCTCACTGGATTTTCTTCAAAGCACTCACCTTTATTTGAAATTAACAGACTACTTTTTTTTTTTCTGTTTATTCATTTATCATATATCTCCCTCTGGCACAAGTTCTATGAGACTATGGACTGATCTTCTACAGGTCTGTATGTCCAATTACTAACAAATATTTATAAATTAAATAGTAAAATTCTCCAAAGTAAATTTACTTACAAACTTCATTTAAATTTAATGGCAGGTTTATTTCATTTCCTCAAACCCAGGATATATAATATAAATGATTCTTAAAATTTCAAAACTCAAAATATTTTTGGAAGTTATTTAACTCTCCCTTTCCATTAAGGGAAAAAAAAAATGGGACCTTAATTTATAAAATAAATAGTTCAAAGTCAATTCACTGAGCACATATTCAGATATAAAAAGGATGTTAAACATTTCATTATCAGAATATCTTAGGTGCACTTTAAATGTAAATCAGCAGCATAATTGACTTAATTATCAGTGCCATTTTGTATGATTAAGTACACTTAATGGGAAGCTTTAGTAAAATATGGCCATGACAGGAAGTGTCAAACTTTTCCATGCAATAATTCTGAGCACATTAAGCTCTTCAGAAAGTTCTTTTTATTGCCATAAATTCAAATAGTTAAATTGAGGTTCTTCATATTTAGAATCATAAGGATTTTTATAGTTAATGTGAATACACATGGGGTATTTCTTCTCTGCACGTTAGCAGAGAAGAATCAAAAAACAGTCAGAATTAGTGTGTTTTACAAAAGGACATTTCAGTATTTGTCCCTAATAAAGGTTGTTGGTTTCTTAATGTGCTAAAATTCAGTAAAGAGCTAAGGGAATCTGGCTTACTGCTATTGCCTCCTACAGGGAAATTCTCCGTAGTATCTTTGAAACGTACCTGCATTTGTTAAAGATAAACATTGTCTGAAATGTTTTTATCAAGTTTTAGAAATCATAGATTCTCTTCTCTGTATTTTTGCTGAATTAATGGTTTAATTCAAGAAAACAGAGCCAAAATTAAGAGTAATCTTAAAATTTATCCCAGTGAGTATTTCTGAATAAATCCCATAAAGAATCATTCAACTCTGGTTTATATATTAATGGAAATAAAATGCAGATTTTACAGATCACTATTTTCATATAATCTTAACTCCATTTTCCCTATTTTATGCATTTCATACACATCCATCTTCAAACTTTCATAATTCCTGAATTTTCTTAATTATCTAACACCTTCTGGACGTCTAGTGAGTCTTCTGCACTGCAGGCAGATTCTTTACTGTCTGAGCCACCTGATAAGCATACCTCTCAACACTCATTTGCAATAGATATTATATATGTAAACTTTTAAAAATAAATATATTTATCACACTATATACTTTATAATAACTACAATTAACTTACATCTGGGCCTTCATGAATATATAACTATTTGCATTCAGGCTCACATAAATTTAGACAGGTAGATAGATGATTGATAGATAGATGGATAAAATAAAATAAACAGAGCAAACAGAATAAGTTGAATTTCAGATGCGTAACCTGCAGGCTGACAAATATAGTGTACATTTACATTATCAGAGAAACACTCTCATGATAAGAATTCAGGTCACGAAAAAGAAACAGTGAATGCTCTAAACTGTGAGTGGTACTATTACCCCCCAAAAATATTTTTTATAAGAAAATCACTTTTAGAGATAACTAAGTGACTATAAAAGGGAAAAGTCAGTCAAAGTCGCTCAGTCATGTCCGACTCTTTGCAACCCGATGGACTATACAGTTCATGCAATTCTCCAGACCAGGATACTGGAGTGGGAAGCCTTTCCCTTCTCCAGGGGATCTTCCCAACCCAGGGATAGAATCCAGGTCTCCTGCATTGCAGGTGGGTTCTTTACCAGCTGAGCCACAAGGGAAGCCCTATAAAAGAGAACCAGAGATTAATATCATGTTCTAGTGTACCTAAGTCCCCTACAGTGACTTATATTTCTAAAACAAAGTATGTCTCAATGTAGCATATGTTTATGAGGTTAAACATTACATAGATGACTATCCAATATAATATCTATTCTCATATTTTGCTTTTGTGAACTAGAAAGTTCAAACGAAGAAGTCTAGTTATCAAAATGACCAAGCCTTAGAGTATTATAACTTTAAAAGCAAAACAATTCTGCTAACATTTTCTAACATTATCCTAAAGTTTGATTAATATCTAATTTTCTTGTTGTTCACTTGTGTTTTCTAAAGGAGCAGAGGAAATCAAGTATGCATTATGGTTAACACTCAAAATAAAATTCTAACACATTCATTTTAGAAAATAGAGTTCTCTATAGATATCTAAATTAAATATTATACTATCCTATTGACCCAATGTTCTGAAATATATATAATAGATGTAACATAGTCTCTAGAAACAATGTCTTAGCTACCCCTTACCTAAAAATGTTTTATTCTATAATTTCAATTAAATGAAGAATAAAGAGACTGAGGAGATATGTTTAAACAACTGTTAGAGTGGTGGCCCAAATGCCAGAAAATCTCACTGTAAGCACAGAAGTAAAAATTTTAAGCCATCTGCAGCATGTTTAAGGTTTATCCTGTGCCAGATAGAGTAGTTTTCTGGACTAAATAATTGCTAGTGGTTTATATTCTTTACGGAGGCTATACATGAACATAATCTCTTAGACTTTTATGTCTGTTTATGACCTCTTAGACTTTAAAAGAGGCTAATAAGATACAAACTTTCAGTTATAAGTTCTAAAGATCTAACGTAGTTTGGTGACTATAGTTAATAATTCTGTGTTACATACCTGGAATTTGTTGAGAGTAGATCTTAACTATGTGAGGTGATTAATATGTTAATTAGCTTGATTGTGGTAATCATTTCCCACATCACATGTGTATAGCATCATGATGTAAAACTCAAATAGATACAATTTTTGCCAATATATCTGGGGTGGGGGAAAGAGGCTAAGAAGTTTCTATGTTAATATTAAGTGGGTACTTTATAATATTTAAATGAAAGTGTTCTACAAAACCATCTCCATCAAAATTGGGGATAACACGTGAACTTAGATTAAGTTAATTTAGTTAAAAGATTTCTATTATAGTCTGGTTTCTATGACTAGCCAAATAAAACGAAAACAGTCAAGCTTTACATACTAACAGACAATCCAATATGCTCCAATTTACATGAATTAAATTTAAATAAAGCAAACAGTTCTAACAGATATAACTCAACTAGACTTTTGTCAAAATTTATTTCTATTTAGTAAATTATTATGATTGACATTTTCATTTGTAAAAATTATAATTGCATGGATTTTTTTAGAAAATTCTCTACTTTCAATACTTTCACAAACCTTAGTACTACAATCCCCAAAAAGTCTACAAACTGTTCGCCTCATTTACCATGCTATTGTGTTCAATAAGAACCTCTGCCTTTCATTTTTCCATTATATATTATGTCAACTCACATTTCTTTTCTACTTCATTGCTTGTGAAATTTCGATATAAATGGACTTCACATCATGAAACATGTTCTTCATTTAAATATATTGCTACTTTTATAGTGATCTAGAAGGAAAGAAAATTGGGGCATTTGAAGGAAATCCCATTCTGTTAATTAAACTACTGATTGTTGTCAAAAGCACTTATTTTTAAGGGTAGTGATAATAATAAAATGAAAATTTCCATAGTATGGTACAGTTCATAAAAAATTAAATAAGTATTGTCTTATTTAACCTACATAATTGTCCTGAGAGGTAGATGGTTAGAATCATACTGAGGGTATTTAAAAAGAAATTAGGCTAATATACAATGAGAATCTCACCTAGACTCTAAGTCTATAGCTGACTTGATATCATCATTTGCATTTTTTCTTCATTTGTTTCTCTTTGGAAGATGTTTCTCTCTTTCTCTGTGTGTGTGTGTGTGTGTGTGTTTGCGTGTGCGCTCGTGCATGCTTTAATACTTATCAACTTTACTGAAGTATAATTAACATACATGGGACTTGTCAACTACAAATTGGAACTTGCCATGGGCACCTGCTTGTCAATGCAGGAAACATAAGAGACGCGGGTTCAATCCCTAGGTCGGGAAGATCCCTTGGAGTAGGAAATGGGAACCCACTCCAGTATTCTTACTGGCAGAATCCTATGGACAGAGGAGCCTGGTGGGCTACAGTGCCATGTGGCTGTAAGAGTTGGACATGACTGAAGTGACTTAGCACACACATGGGCACTTGCCATCTTCCTCTACAAGGATCAAATTATGTGCTGCTGCAGCTGCCGACATTCATTCAACATCCCCTGAAGGAGTTCAGGGTGGAGAGCAGAAATGAAACACTCTGTGCTCCAGGAAAACCGGCAGGACAGGTCTTCAGACAGATATTTTTAGGAGTTGATTTTATATGCCCATTCTTGTATCTCCTCATACCTAGAAAAGAACTAAAATCCTTAATGGTAATGATTGTTTCTTGGGACTAGCAGAAGTTTCACAAGATCAGTAGAAACTTTCTGGAAAAATGTGTGCTTGAGTCCATGTATTCTCCCTTTACCAAAAGCACATATATACTGACTGACCTTTCCATACTGCCTCTTTGGAACAGTTTCTCAAAGCTATCTGAGGTGCTGTCTCCCAGGCTCAGTCCTCATTTTGCCCCAAATAAAACTTAACTCACAACTCTCATGTTGTTCATATTTTTAGGTTGACAGATTTTGAGGCTGACTAGTGTCATGACTTGTTCAAAACTGCACAGCTTAAACCACTAAAATAATAACACCTGCCACTTATGACACGATTTATGTGTGACAAATGGGGGTGATCAGCACTATGTACACCATCTCATTTAATAGTCCCCTAGAACAAATCAAAAAAGTGATGCAATCTTTCTTACCTATATAAACAAACTAGAGCTTAGAGCTTAGGAGACCTGATGCTTTACCCAAACGCAAAAGGTAATAAGTGCTAGAGCCTTGGTCTTGAACCCACAATGCCTCCCTTCCAGATCATACTTGTAACCTTCCCTTGTAGCTCAGTTGGTAAAGAATCTGCCTCCAATGCAGGAGACCTAGGTTCAATTCCTAGCTTGGGAAGATCCCCTGGAGAAGGAAATGGCAACCCACTCCACTATTCTTGCCTAGAAAAATCCCATGGACAGAGGAGTCTGGCAGGCCACAGTCCATGGGGTCAGAAGAGTCAGACATGCTTAGTGACTAAACTACAACCACCACATTTCAGGGCAGTGGAACACTCTTCTGAGTCCTTTGCTGCCTTCTGACTTTTTATGACTCAATTGGTTCCACAATGCAGATTATCGCATATATTGTGTGCTTTTGGAAATACTGCTCTTGTGCTATTGTCTCATGCAAGGCAAGGACTTTTGGTGGTGATGCTTTTTGAGTGGTACTGATGCTGCCATCAGGGATATTATTTACAGACAGATGACACCTTTGATGATAAATTCATACTATACTGGGTTAATTTTGTCATAAACTATTTTTATACGGATATTTATTTCTGAGTTCCTCCTATCTAGAATTTCAACCACTAAGAATTTCCAACATCTGCTGCTTCATATTCCTCGTCCCTTCCTTAGATTTTTTCTCTTAAATACTATCACTAACATAGTAATACGTTTTACTTCTCTTGTTTACTGTCTGTATCCTTCACTAAAATATAAGTTTCATAAGGACACACAGTTTTGTCTATTTTGTTCACAACTCTATGCCCTGTACCTATTGAGCAGGAAATAAATAGCAGCTAAAAATTAACATTTATATTTTAGGGCTTATGTTAGTTTGATGATTGTTGTCTAATGGAGGGGAAAACAGTATCTGAGACTAATTTTTCAAGAGCACTTGGATCTACTTGTACGTATTTTCACTGGACATGTATTATCCTTAGGAGGCTACAGTCTATTAGAACAAGATTAAATCACTAGATGAGACCACATTCTCAGTATTCTGGAAGAAGGTTGCATTTATATATTAACTTCTCCTCTTTCTCCTGGTAATACCACTAGTTTTTAGGGTTGTCATGTTATGGAAGGATGAATCTGATTAGGGGCAGTAGTGGTATAGAAATCAGCAGCATAGTCACTGGTCTCAGAATGCTGGGGTTCAATTTTCAACTATTCTACTTACTAGTTCTATACATATTAGAAGTCACTATTATTTTATGCCAAGAATTTTTATCCAGAGACTTCATGTGTTTTTTCAAAGCTTTGAAACTGTGTTTTAACTTATGATGTATAGGAGACTAGATGCTTCTTTCTTGGAAGGTCTATCATTTTGATCAGATATTCAAAGTCTGTCAGTATTTACAATACTTTGGGCATCAAACATCAAGTGATACTGTTATAAATAAATCCCCTAGAGGATATACCTTTGGATAGACTTAAATATCTATAAACCAGCCAGAATAATAATATTTTGCAGGCATTTAATACTTCTCTGTTTTTCTTCCTCAAGTCTACATAGACCAGAGCTATAAGACAACTATATCTTTCAGTTCAGTTGCTCAGTTGTGTCCGACTCTTTGCCACCTCATGAACCACAGCACGCCAGGAGTCCCTGGCCATCACCAGCTCCTGGAGTTTACACAAACTCATGTTCAAGTCTACATAGACCAGAGCTATAAGACAACTATATCTTTCAGTTCAGTTGCTCAGTTGTGTCCGACTCTTTGCCACCTCATGAACCACAGCACGCCAGGAGTCCCTGGCCATCACCAGCTCCTGGAGTTTACACAAACTCATGTTCATCGAGTCGGTGATGCCATCCAACCATCTCATCCTCTGTCTCCCCTTCTCCTCCTGCCCTCAATCTTTCCAAGCATCAGAGTTTTTTCAAATGAGTCAGCTCTTCGCATGAAGTGGCCAAAGTATTGGAGTTTCAGCTTCAACATCAGTTCTTCCAATGAACACCCAGGACTGATCTCCTTTAGGATGGACTGGTTGGATCTCCTTGCAGTCCAAGGGACTCTCAAGAGTCTTCTCCAACACCACAGTTCAAAGCATCAATTCTTCAGCACTCAGCTTTCTTTATAGTCCATCTCTCACATCCATGCATGACTACTGGAAAAGCCATAGCCTTGACTAGACAGACCTTTGTCGACAATGTAATGTCTCTGCTTTTTAATATGCTGTCTAAGTTGGTAATAACTTTCCTTCCAAAGAGTAAGTGTCTTTTAATTTCATGGCTGCAATCACCATCTGCAGTGATTTTGGATCCCCCCAAAATAGAGTCAGCCACTGTTTCCACTGTTTCCCCATCTATTTGCCATGAAGTGATGGGACAACATGCCATGATCTTAGTTTTCTAAATGTTGAGTTTTAAGCCAACTTTTTCACTCTCCTCTTTCAATTTCATCAAGAGGTTCTTTAGTTCTTCACTTTCTGCCATCTTTACTACTATTATAATCATCTTTTCACAGTTGAGTTTAGGTAATTTGCCTATATATGGCCTCTATAGGTGGTTCAATGGTAGAGAACCTGCCTGCAATGCAGGAGACAGGAGTTTGATCCCTGAGTTAGGAAGATCCCCGGAGAAGGAAATGAAAACTCCAGTATTCCTGTCTGGGAAATCCCATGGGCAGAGGAGTCTGGCGGACTCCAGTCCATGGGGTTGCAAAGATTTAGACATGACTAAGTAACTACACAATAAAAATTTTCCTATACTAACAAGATGGTGACAAGAAAAGCTCATGTATAAAAAAAACAAAACAAACAAAACTATTGCATTTTACTGACAATAATGCCTATGTATTGCTTCATTGAGAGTAAAAGTGTGTTAGGTTGCTTTAGTCGTGTCTGACTCTTTGCAGCCCCATGGACTGTAGCCTGCCAGGTTCCTCTGTCCATGGGATTCCCCAGGCAAGAATACTGAAGTGGGTGTCCATGCCCTTCTCCAGGGGATCTTCCTGACCCAGGGACTGAACCTCAGTCTCATGTCTCCTGCACTGGCAGTTGGGTTCTTTACCACTACCGCCATCTGGAAAGGCCTATGAAAGTAAAACCACCAGGCCTTATTCATTTTTGCAGCCTCAGTATCTGTCAAGTGTAGCAGACATACTACATGTTCCATATATGTTTGCTGCATAATAATTAAGCTGGATATTAGACATAGATCTTCTGATTATGAATCTCTCACATATTCTCATTTCATTAAGTCACACATTTTTTTATGAAGTGATCTAAAGGACAGTGTCATCCCTTTGCTAATATATTGTTCTAGCATTTTCTCTTATTCAACATCTTCCTCAGCCAGGGTACCAACTATTAAATAAACACATATCCATGTCACACAAAGAAAAGTAATGCCCAAATCAAGAGACTAATTAAAGAGCAAAATACACACTTTGTTTCTGTTGATAATATACAGAAACTAAAGACAATGAATGTTTTAAACATTCAAAGACCATTCGCTTATGAGTACTTCATTTCTTACAAAGAAGATGTATCATATTATTCCACTAAATTCTTTCCTAAGTAGATTCTTCCCTAACACATCTTTCAATCAGTTAGGTGAAGAGCACCCATCCAATCTGAGAGCTCTGTGATGAAGGTAAGGTGAGTCTGTTGACAGAGAATCAAGCTTAACAGGTACGCAGAAAGAAGGCGAATAAGACTGTTAGAAAAGAAGGGGAAAAAAGATGAGCAACAGGATCACTAGATATTATTAATGTTGCTATGTTGATTTTTTTCCTTATGAATTTCAAGCACAGCATTCAAGGAATATTGGTTAATTAATGTGTAAATACTCTCTTCTTTAAGTCTAAGGATATGAGAAAACTGTTTTTAATCTTTTGAATATACTATCTTTCTTTCCTTCCTAACTCTCTTCCTTCCATCTTTTTTCTTCCTTTTTTAACTGTTAGCTTTTATATTCTGTACTTTGAGAACTACACTGAGTAAAAAATTTGGGTCTCCAAATGTTCCAAAGATTGTGCAAAGATGAACCACATACTTGACAGGAAGAAGACATTCCTAAGTATGCTACTAAGCCTTGTGGGGCAAGTTCCATTGGACTATAAGTATATAAACAAATATAGAAAGAATAAAATTCCATTAACTAATGATCTTCTCAGACACTGGACTGTAAGGAAGATTTATAGGCAAAAAGTTGTATAACAAAGACATCCTAGTACTTCTAAAATTATCCATATTATCCAAGATCCATTAAATTTCACATTACATAAACTCAAAGTAATTCTTATTCTCAGATTTTGACATTTGCTTACACAACATCAAATATATTTATATTTGTGAACAATAAAGCTTACTTTCTAAATGAGAAATTAAAAGGCATAACTCTTGAACTTCATAGATAAATATATCTAAACTGTAATAATTCTGTTGTACAAATAATGCAGCAAAACAATAGTGTTTCAAATAACATGTCAAATTATAGAAAGGAAAAACAACAGTATTACTAACTGAACTAATTTTTAAATGATATTTAATGTGGTTTGAAGAAAAAGCAATATGTTATCCCTTATGATTTCTTAGTAAGAAGGAACATTTATGTGTTCATATTTAAAATTTTCAAATGCAACATTAAAATTATTTATATACTTCCTAGTATCAGATATATGATGGATTAATTCTTAATTTTTGTTTCCTTGGAAGGCCATTTTAAAAGGGCATTTGCATTATTACAATTCATTCATCAAACAATAATGTCTATGATTGTGAAAACAGTCATGTTACTTGAATTATCCAGAATGCCTTTGATCACAGGTTATTCTTAAAGTTATTTGAGAATAACCTCAACCAGCACTGGTAAACACAGATATCATAACACTTTCAAGTTTCAGTTCAAAAACACCAAGTGATTTTTAGGGTAATGCTTTATTTCAAAAATAAAGCCCTTCTTCTTCATTTAAAAAACTAAAAACCCTAATATCTTTGAACTATATATACAAGAATTATTTTGAAAATTTTAAAAATGCCTCTAATTTCCCATTTAACGGTAAATATTGCATGCAAAAACACTCTAGCTTCTAAACAAGTATTAAAATGACCAACTGATCAGTAATTTGTATCACTTCACAAAAAAGCTCTGACAGTAAATTACTGAGTCTACACATGCATGCTACAGCATAGTATGTTCAGAGTCAAGAAATAAAGTAAAATGAAATTACCCTAAAAGACATTTCAAGATTCTCTCCACCCCAGATATCCATTCCTGCATCGTAAGTTCCTATCTCTTCAAAGTAGTTTCTGTCAATAGAAAATAGGCCACCAGCCATAGTTGGGGTCCTAGTTGGAAAAAAACAAAAACAAAAGAATATCTTTTGAAAACAATGTGTGCAGTTTAATGAGACTATAGCAAATATTTCTGAAACATTTTAAATAAAAAGCAGTATACTTAAAAATTTCAAATTGGAAACATAAAGCCAAATTATAAGAGGTTTTAAAATTAATAAATAGCATTATATTTCACATTTTCTGTAAAACTAAACCTAGATTAGTCTATAGTTTTTCTTATGGGTGATCAAATAGATATAAGGAACACTGGCCACTTAAGACAGGAGCATATACATCCTGTGTGAAAGGCATAGTGAAGAGAAATTTGTGTTCTTACCACTACCCTTAAAGAGATGAACTAGTCATGAAACTTCTAGTTGTGATCCTGTCACCTAATTATAAATTATTTTAATATGAACTATAGCTGCTACTGCTACTGCTGCTAAGTCGCTTCAGTCGTGTACGACTCTATGCGACCCCATAGACGGCAGCCCACCAGGCTCCGCCGTCCCTGGGATTCTCCAGGCAAGAATACCGGAGTGGGTTGCCATTTCCTTCTCCAGTGCATGAAAGGGAAAAGTGCAAGTGAAGTCGCTCAGTCGTGTCCGACTCTTAGCGACCCCATGGACTGTAGCCTACCAGGCTCCTCCGTCCATGGGATTTTCCAGGCAAGAGTACTGGAGTGGGGTGCCATTGCCTTCTCCAATGAACTACAGAAACCTATGGAAATGGTTTCTCTATGAAAAGATCTACAATCTATTTGAATAGGAAAAAATAAGTGTTGTGAAATATTTATAGGCAATAAGTATCTAATAATAGTTACATAAGTATCATAATAGCTTTACATCTAATTGTACAGCTAATTGTTTTACCTAATTAAAATGATAGGATGAATCATATAACCCTATAGATAAACATAAATCCTGTATACTATTCACAGGTTTAGAAGGACATTTGGCACAGATCCAAAACTTTTTACTAGGAATAAATGATTTTGGTTCTCACATTCAAACTTTCTCGGTAGAAACTAAGAAATCAGGTGTTGACTTTCACAAGGAATAATTATTGATTTAAAAAAATTAAAATCAGTAGTTAATATGTGACCTACACAGTCTTTCAGTAAAAGCAGTATACATTGAAACTGAAAAAGAAAGTTCTAGTTCACAAATGAATCTATTTATACAAGCAATGATTATTTATGAATAGAGATTTTCAAGCTTCATAGCACATTAGCAGCACCTGACACACCCTGAAAAAACTACACTTCAATGTTTGGGTACCATTCTCTCAGGTTTAGATTTAATTGGCCGGGAATGAGGCCAGATCTTTGATACTGTGTAAAGGTCCTAGGTGATTCTACTGTGCTGCTAAATTTACTAGATCGGAAACACTAATCTAGTAACTTAGATTTAGGATGTTCATTCAGGTACACTTGACCCTTGAACAACGTGGGTTTGAACTGCTTGGGTCCACTTATATGCAAATATTTTAAATAGTAAATGCCACAGTACTACACAATCCAGTGTTGGGTGAGTCCTCTGATGTGGAGGAACCTTGGATACCAAGGGTCTGGTATAAAGCATGCTCAGATTAACCTCTGTGTTATTCAGTGGTAGTTTGAAATTGTTAGAAAACTCAATGTTTTTTCTCAAAATTTTGTCCTCCTTGGCCACAGGATATGCTCGTGTCCTCTAACTGAACAGTATATTTAGTTGAAAAACCTCCATATAATATTGTACTTGGATACCTACCATATCACAGAGTTCTCTATTTCTCCCAGTGCTATCACTGTTTTACACTCAAGCGATTAACTGTCCATCAGTTGGAGCAGCAGAGCCTCACTTGGTCTGAGCTGTTTTATTACTTCTAGTCTTGCTGGGTTCCTATCATGGACAGTATCACTGACCTACTGAGTTGTAGTGAGAAACAGTAACAAAGCTAAGCAGATGCTAATTATGAAGTAGCCATGACCCTCACATGATTGGGGTTTTGGAAGTCTATGGAAATAACTATGTAAGGTACCACACTGCTGAATAGTCTATTTAATGAAATGAGGAACAGAAATTGCCACAATTATCCTATTATAATGTAACTAAGTGCTTAAGAATGTTAAATGATGCATTTTTAATGATCAGTTCAGAGTGCCCATTCACTTGTATATTTACTAGTAAAGAACAAATGCATTTAACTTAAATACATGTATTGAGTTTCATCTTATAGTTGGTGATGATTCCTACAAATATGTGAGAAATACATAATAAATGGCTACAATAAATTACATTTTAACTGTAAGAATGACTCAAATAAGTTTCACTTTTACTTGAAAAGTAACAAAATCTTTAAAAAATTTGCAATTGCTCAAAAAACAAAAAATCCTGTGTTTTCTGAAGATGGATGCTACTAGGATTTTTTTTTTTTTTTGTATTTGAAATGGCAGTTAGCTCTCTCAAACAGTTCAGAGATATTATTCCGCCTTAAATAATATCTACAGCCATAGCCAGCGCTGTGTAGCATGTTCTATTCTAAGTTAACTGCTCTGTAATGTTGCCCATGAACTATTTACCATTACACCTGTGCAGACCTTAAGTGTTCAGGGTAACTAGAAAATATAAAACCTTGGTTATAGTAGCCTTAGCTAAGATGATCTTTTTAAGCATTTCTACAATGTCAGACCAACCAACTCAATCAATTATATTGGGGAAAAAAGTAATCAGCCAAATGGCTGTGAATATTACCTACTACACAGCAAATAGGTGAAGATGAACTGAGTAAATAGAACTAAAGTACTTAGCACAGTGCCTGGCACATTATAAATAGTTAATAAGGCTTGGTATTAAATCTTTATAGTTGCTAATGTTAATCATTCAAACAAAAGTCTTCAGTGTCCTTCAGTTAATTTTGGCTCCCCATATACATGTTCTCATTTTGGATTGCAAAATCATCTAAAAACACTTCAGATCCAAAAGGCTGAACTTTGAAATCTGCTTCACTAAATACAAGCTTCAATTTTTTAACCCTTCCTATTTAAATCCTACGGAAGTCCCTTTGATGATATGGTTCTTTAGCTACTCCATATTCTCACAGACTATCTCCCTTTACAAATCATTTACTTCCCTCCTCCCACTCACTCTCCAAGATCCTACTATGTCAGTAAACACCTAGCTGAGCAAACTAGGTTCTCTGTCCTTGCCTGACTACATTCTTTTTAAAAATATTAATATTATACAGACAAAGGTCTGTATAGTCAAAGCTATGGTTTTTCCAGTAGTCATGTATGGATGTGAGAGTTGGACCATAAAGGCTGAGTCCCGAAGAATTGATGTTTTTGAATTGTGATGTTGGTGAAGACTCTTGAGAGTTCCTTGGACTGCCAGGAGATGAAACCAGTCAAGCCTAAAGGAAAGCATTTCTGAATATTCATTGGAAGGACTAATGCTGAAGCTGAAGCTCCAATATTTTGGCCACCTGATGAGAAGAGCTGACTGATTGGAAAAGACCCTGATGCTGGGAAAGATAGAAGGCAGGAGGAGAAGGGGACGACAGAGGACGAGATGGTTGGATGGCATCACTGACTCGATGGACTTGAGTTTAAGCAAACTCCGGGAGATGTTGAAGGACAGGGAAATCTGGCCTGCTGCAGTCCATAGGGTCAGAAAGAGTCATTCAGGACTGAGCGCCTGAACAACAAGAAATATTAGTTCTTGGGTAAACTTACCCTTCCCCATCCACTTCTGTTCCTAAAACCTCGAGATTCACTGAAATAGCAATAAGCTGAGGTCATCTGGTCATGCTAAAAGTCCATGTTATTGACTTTCTGCTTAGGCCACAAACAGCTAACAATCCTTTTATCTGTTTACTTGTTTACCTTGTCTCACCTTATATGAATCTTCCCCAAAAGTTTCGGACTCTTTTCAAAACATTGACAATTAAGGCAATGCATAAAATCTAAACTCTCTCAGTCATGAAGTCTAACCTCTCTCAATCACTATGTTAATATTGTGTTTCTCAGGGCCTCTTCCTTCTTCTTGTCTCAGTGAGGGGTGGGGGGGATGTCTCCTCTCCTCTGAATGTGGAATAGTATTCATTCTTTTGTCTCAGTCAGCTCTTTTCTGACTATAAGCACACCTTTTCTTTTTGTTTTTTTTTAATCACACATTGATTGACTGAGCTTCAACAATATTGTGTATTTTACAAATGGAAGACTTATGGCAACTCTGAGTCAAGGCTGTGCTTAGTTGCTCAGTTGTGTCTGATACTTTGTGACCCAATGGACTGTAGCCCACCAGGCTCTTCTGTCCATGGGGATTCCCCAGGAAAGAATACCGGGGTGGGCTGCTATGCCCTCCTCCAGGGGATCTTCCCAACCAGGTCAATATATTGCAGATGGATTCTTTACTGACTGAGCCATAAGGGAAGCCCTTACTGGTGCCATATTTCCAACAGCATTTGCCTACAGCATGTCTCTGTGTCAATTTTGGTAAATTCATAGTATTTCAAACTTTTAAATTATTATTATATTTGCTACGCTGATCTGTAATCGGTTATCTTTGACATTACTTACTGTAGTTTGGGCACCATAAACCACACCTTTATAAAACTGGGAATGTAATCAATCAGTGAAGACCTACAAGACCTTCTAGAACTAACACCAAAAAAAGATGTCCTTTTCCTCATAGAGGACTGGAATGCCAAAGTAGGAAGTCAAGAAACACCTGGAGTAACAGGCAAATTTGGCCTTGGAGTACAAAATGAAGCAGGGCAAAGGCTAACAGACTTTTGCCAAGAGAACAAACTGGTCATAGCAAACACCCTCTTCCAACAACTCAAGAGACAACTCTACACATGGACATCACCAGATGGTCAATACCGAAATCAGATTGATTATAATCTTTGCAGCCGAAGATGGAGACGCTCTATACAGTCAGCAAAAACAAGATTGGCAGCTGATGCTGGCTCAAGTCATGAACTCCTTATTGCCAAATTCAGACTTAAACTGAAGAAAGTAGGGGAAACCACTACACCATTCAGGTATGACCTAAATAAAATCCCTTACGATTATATAGTGGAAGTGACAAATAGATTTAAGGGACTAGATCTGATAGACAGAGTGCCTGATGAACTATGGACAGAGGTTCTGACATTGTACAGGAGGTAGTGATTAAAACCATCCCCAAGAAAAAGAAATGCAAAAAGGCAAAATGTTTGTCTGAGGAGGCCTTACAAAGAGCTGAGAAAAGAAGAGAAGTGAAAGACAAAGGAGAAAAGGAAAGATATACCCATCTGAATGCAGAGTTCCAAAGAATAGCAAGGAGAGATAAGAAAGCCTTCCTTGGTGATCAATGCAAAGAAATAGAGGAAAACAATAGAATGGAAAAACTAGAGATCTCTTCAAGAAAATTAGAGATCTCTTCAAAGGAACATTTCATGCAAAGATGGACACAATAAAGGACAGAAACATTATGGACCTAACAGAAGCAGAAAATATTAAGAAGAGGTGGCAAGAATACACAAAACAATACAAAAAAGATCTTAATGACCCAGATAACCATGATGGTGTGATCACTCACCTAGAGCCTGACATCCTGGAGTGTTACGTCAAGTGGCCTTAAGAAGCATCACTACGAATAAATTTAGTAGAGGTGATGGAACTCCAGCTGAACTATTTCAAATCCTAAAAGATGATGCTGTTAAAGTGCTGCACTCAATATGCCAGCAAATTTGGAAAATTCAGCAGTGGCCACAGGAATGGAACAAGTGTTTTGATTTCAATCTCAAAGAAAAACAATGCCAAAGAATTTTCAAACTACCACAAAATTGTACTCATTTCACACGCTAGCAAAGTAATGCTCAAAATTCTCCAAGCTAGGCTTCAAAAGTTCATGAACCAAAAACTTCCACTGAATCCAAGCTGTATTTAGAGAAGGCAGAGGAACCACAGATCAAATTGCCAACACTCTTTGGATCATAGAAAAAGCAAGAGAATTCCAGAAAAACATCTACCTCTGGTTCATCAACTATGCCAAAGCTTATGAGTGTGTGGATCAAAACAAACTGGGGGAAATTCTTAAAGAGGTGGGAATACCAGAACACCTTAGCTGCCTCCTGAGAAACCTGTGTGCAGGTCAAGAAGCAACAGCTAGAACAGGACATGGAACAACGGACTGGTTCCAAATTGGGAAAGGAGTACATCAAGGCTGTATATTGCACTCTGCTTATTTAACTTCTATGCAGCGTACCTCATGTGAAATGCTGGGCTGGATGAAGTAGAAGCTGGAATCTAGAAAGCCAGGGAAAATACCAGTAACCTCAGATATGCAGATGATACCACCATTATCACAGAAAGCAAAGAGGAACTAAAGAGCCTCTTGATGAAGGTGAAAGAGGAACGTGAAAAAGCTGGCTTAAAAGTCAACATTCAAAAAATGAAGATCATGGCATCTGGTCCTATCACTTCATGGCAAATAGATAGGGAAACAATGGAAACAGTGACAGAATTTATTTTCTCAGGCTCCAAAAGCACTGCAGATGATGATTTCAGCCACGAAATTAAAAGTCATTTGTTCCTTGGAGAAAAGCTATGAGCAACCTAGACAGCATATTAAAAAGCAGAGACTTCCCCACAAGTTCCACATAGTCAAAGCTATGACGTTTCCAGTATTCATGTAGACTATAGTCCATTATTCATGGACTATAAGGAAGGCTGAGCACTTAAGAATTGATGCTTTTGAACTGTGGTGTTAGAAAAAACTCTTGAAATTCCCTTGGACTGAAAGGAGATCAAATCAATCAATCCTAAAGGAATTCAACACTGAATATTCATTGGAAGGACTGATGCTGAAGCTCCAAATACTTTTGCCACTGATATGAAGAGCCAACTCGTAAGAAAAGGCCCTGATGCTGGGAAACATTGAAGGTAGGAGAAGAAGGGTATGACAGAGGACGAGATGGATGGATGGCATCAGCAACTCAATGGACATGAGTTTGAGCAAACTCTGACAGATGGTGAAGGACAGGGAAGCCTGGTGTGCTGCATTCCATGGTGTTGCAAAGAGTTGGACATGGCTGAGGGACTAAACAAGAATCAGTCAATGCTGTTAGTGTCCTGACTTCAATATCATCCAACTTTTCCCCTATTTCTCTTCTTCTCCTTGGGCCTTCATATTCCCTGAGACCAACTGATATCCCTACAATGATTTCTAAGTGTTCAAGTGAAAGAAAAAGTCACACATATCTCACTTCAAATAAACAACTATTAATGAGTCAGCTTAGTGATGAAGGTGTGATAAAAGTCAAGACAGGCCTAAAGATAGGTCTCTTGTACCAAAAAAATAGGTTGTGAATGTAAAGAAAAACTTCTTGAAGGAAACTAAAAGTGCTACTCCAGTAAACCATGAATAATAAGAAAGCAAGACAGTCTTACTGCTGATATGGAGAAAATTTGAGTGGTCTGCATAAAAAATCAAATCAACTTCAATTCCTTAATCAAAACTTAATCTAGAGCAAGGCCCTAACTCTCTTCACTTTTATCAAGCCAGAAAGAAGAAAGCTTTGAAGCTAGAAGAGGTTGCTTTATAAAGTTTAAGGAAAGGAGCTGTCTCTATAACATAAAAATCAAAGGGAAGAAGCAAGTGCTGATGTAGAAGCTTCAAATTATGTGGAACTCTAGCTGAGATAATTAAGGAAGGTCACTACACTAACAGCAGATTTTCCATGTAGATTAAACAGCCTTATATTGGCTGAAAATGCCATCTTAGCATCTACAACTAGAGAGGAGAAGTCAATGCTTGGGTTTCAAAGCTTCAATAGATAGACTGTCTTATCAGGGGCTAGTGAAACTGGTGACTTTAAGTTGAAGCCAATGCTACTTTACTATTCTGAAAACCCTAAAGCCCTTGAGAATTGTGCTGTATCTACTCTACCTGTTACCTGTAAATGGGGCAACAAAGCCTGGATGACAGCACATCTGTTTACAACATGGTTTACTGAATATTTTAAGCTCACTATTGAGACCTACTGCTCAGAATAAAAGATTTCTATCAAAATATTATTGCTCATTGACAATTCATCTGGTCACCGTAGAGCTCTAATGGAGATGTACAACAAGATTAATGTTGTTCTCATGCCTGCTAACACAACATCCATTCTGCAACCCATGGATCAAGCAGTACTTTTGACTTTCACGTCTTAATCTTTAAGAAATACATTTCATTAGGTTGTAGTTGTCATTGGTAGTGATTCCTCTGATGGATCTGGGGAAAATCAACTGAAAAGTTTCTGGAAAAGATTCACCCTTCTAGATGCCATTAAGAACATTCACACTTCATGGGAAGAGGTCATAATATCAATATTAATAGGAATTTGGAACAAGTTAATTGCAATCCTCAAGAATGACTTTGAGGGGTTCAAGACTTCAGTGCAGGATACAACTGCAGATGCGGTAGAAATAGCAAGAGAACTAGAATTAGAGATGGAGCCTAAAGATGTGCCTGTACTGCTGCAAACTCATAACAAAACTTTACCAGATGTGGAATTGCTTCTTATGAATGAGAAGAGCAAGTTTACTGAGATGGAATCTATTCCTGGTGAAGAGTCTGTGAAAACTGGGAAATGACAACAAAGGATTTAGAAACTACATAAACGTAGTTGATAAAGCAGTGACGGGTTTTGAGAGGGCTGACTCCCGTTTTGAAAGGATTTCTGTGAATAAAATGTTATCTAAAAACATTACATGCTACAGAGAAATAGTTTGTGAAAGGAAGAGTCAATTGATGTGGGAAGCTTTACTGTCTTAAGAAATTTCTACAATTAAACCAACTTTCTAGTAAGCCCACCCTGATTTGACAGCAGGCATCAACAGCAACATCCAGGCAAGACCCTTCACCCCTGTAGGCTCAGATAATGGTTAGAATTTTTTAGCAAGTATCTTTTAGCTAAGGTATATACACTGTTTTAGACGCAATGCTCTTCCACACTTAATAGACTACAGCATGATATAAATGTAACTTTTAAATGCACCAGGAAACCAAAAAATGTATTACTCACTTTAACCCACTTTATTGCAGCAGCCTGGAACCAAACCCACAACCTCTAAGGTATATCTGCAAACTTTCAGCTACCTGTTCATTGACTATTGAAAGTGAATTGCTCAGTCATGTCCGACTCATTGCAACCCCATGAACTGCAGCCTGCCAGCTTCCTCTACACATGAGATTCTCTGTCCATAGGAGAATACTGGAATGGGTTGCCATTTCCTTCTCCAGGGGATCTTCCCAACCCAGGGATCAAGCTCAGGTGTCCTGCATTGCAGGCAGATTCTTCAACAGCTGAGCCATCAGGGAAGTCTCTGTTCATTGACTATTATATCTGTATTTCATGCCTTTGATTTTTCGATTGTCCCTTTGAGCTTACAAAACTGCCAAGTTCTATCCTAAACTACAACACAACTTCACTCCATTCTATTGCTCATTTAAACCAGGGACATATATTTTCTATATCTTTCACTGGTGACCTTATTGAAAGGATGGTTTTTACATACACCTTCAACTCCTCTTGACCTTCTAACTAGAATCTGGATCTTGCTCCCATCTCTGCAATAACTTCTGTCTGGAAGAGACTATTGATTATGAACTTTAATAGCCTTTCCTTTGAAAGCATTTAACACAATCTATCAGCCTCCTTGCTTGAAATTCTTTTCACCTCTGACTTCCGCTGCATTGTTCTAGAGAGTTTTCTCCTTCAACCAATTTGAATATTCCATGATACTTATTGATGCCCCTTCCTTTCCACTGATGGATGTAAGATCTCAAAATGTTGTCTTCTCAAGGGTCTCTCAGAGGCATTTTTCTCTTTGTAAACTCTTCACTTGGTCTTATGCCTTTAGCGTCACCTGTATGAGGCTGACTCCTAATCTATGGAGTCTCTTCTCTCCTCTGCATTGGTTGTGCTCTTTCGATAACTCACTAGATGCTTTCTTAGAAAACTCCTGCTGACTCTGCTCAGAGTATACAGCAGAGAAAGTGCTACCATGTCTGCTCGTCTTTCAAAGATCTCTATTTCCTTCTAAAGTCCTAAGACTTTATTCATCAGATTTTATTTCATCAGGCCACCATTCAGCACCTGTATCATTTTGCCTCATTCAGTCATTTCCCATGTACTTCCTCCTTTCTAAGTATTTTTTGACACTTATCTCTGTTATACAATTTTTGTCCTTATTTCTAACTATTTGTTATGGAATGTTCTTGCTTCTGCAGTCTGCAACTTCTAAAACATATTCTACAAACTATAACCTGATTAATTTCTCTAAATAAAAATTCCTCTTAAAACATTAACCAGATGTTCCAAAACCTATGTTTAAAAAATTTCAGATTTTTATATTATTTTGCCATCAGTTATCTAGAGCTACCCATGAGTTCCTTCATTTAACTATTTTTATGTATTAAAAGTGTTTAGGGGACTTCCCAGGTGGCGCTAGTAGTAAAGAACCTGCCTGCCAATGCAAGAGATTTCAGGAGACATGGGTTCAATTGATCCCTGGATCAGGAAGATCCCCTGGAGGAGGGCATGCATCCCATTCCAGTATAGTTGCCTGGAAAATCCCATGGACAAAGGAACCTAGGGGGATACAGTCCCTGAGGTCACAAAGAGTCGGACACGACTGAAGCAGCTAAGAATGTACACATGCAAAAAGTTTAGTTGTTTGCAGTAAATGCTTCACACTTTCAAACCTTAGTACATCTGTTCATCCATTTGCCACTTAAATCTTCCTTTGTAAACTCCCTTTAAATGTTTAAACCTGCTCCAGGTCAATGCAAAATTTATGTAGTCCATACTGGCTGGCTTTGGTACAAACCTCTTTCCTCCAATCTGGTTGTCATCTTTCCCTTCTTCCTTGTACTATAGCACTCGGTTTCTCTTGAGGCAACTGTCACTTCCTATTGAGTATTATATTTATTACTATAAACATCTTACCACTTCTATAAGTACAGTTAATATATTGGTTTCATAGTAATAGACATTTATTGAATAAGTGAAATAAACAAGAAAGTATATGTATCCCCATGTCCATATTGTAAGTCAAAGTTACCTGCAACTATATTTCTGAAGCTGTGAAAAAAAAATTCTTTGCTTACATCTGCTAAATTGATAATAAAGATGGCTTCACGAATTCCAGGATATTTAAAGACCTCATCATCTAGTAAGAATTTTGGGGGTTGAGTTTGATAGTATTGTAGAAATAAAGATGTAAAGATTTATAACAACACAGAGTAGTGAAGAACTTGAAAAGTAAGCATTTGACAAGGAGAAATACTGAAGATTTTCATCAGAACTTCATAAGGCAAAAGAAATTGTGATAGAATACATTTGATTATTCAGTAATGCTAAAATGGAATGATGCATTTTCACCAATAAGACGATATATCCCGTATTTTACACTGGGCTGGTGTAACCACCATGTGTGTGAAAAGAAGGTACACGGTAAAGAGACTCCAAGATGAAGCTAGTCAGTTTTAGGAGTATGGACTTTGTATCTGGACTGACTAGATTTGAAGCTCAATTCCACAATGTGACCTTCAGGAAGTCCCTTTTCTGTACTTTAATTTGATCATCTATAAGTTGGGGATATGTGTTAATGTATGTGATACTCTTAGAATAGTATCAGCACTAAGCAAGTACTGCACACTTAAATTTTAATTTTAATGAAGAAGAGGAAAACATCTGTTTGTCAAGATAATAATCAGTTCTATCTTATTTTCAGACTCTAATCAATTTTTACTAGAAGTGTGATATTTTAGAGCTTTAAAATCCCCACAGATTTGATCAACCAAATTTAACTGCTATGTATTTAAATATCTTGTTCAGGGACCCCCAAGTATTTGATGGTCCAGTTGAGAAAAAAATTCCTTCTATATATCAATCATCTGTCTCTCCATCTAACCAGCTTCCAATTATCCATATAACTCACACAACAAAAGATTTGATATAGCTAATTTGAAATAATCTTTTCCTGATTTCAAGCTCCAAATTTATGTACCATGTTTTCCTATGAATATTAGTACTGCTCTTCAAAGCAATTTCTTTTAAAGTTATTGAAACATCACTTCTTCTCACTAATCCTTTGATATACTAGGATTCCATTTAATCTTACTTGGCAAATAACCAGGATCTCTGAAGAAAAGTATGAAGATTTGTGAGATTATAGATCAGCTTTCGGCTGTTATTTGCAGTGGTCAAATTGCACAGTATCTAGACAACCAGGTTTTAGTTCTGCATTAATAATATTTCTCACATATTATAAACCATGATAAAGAGAAATGCAAAGCATAAATATTTTATTATTTATACAAATGTGAGGCAAAATAGCTGAAATAGTTCCATAAGTTTGATTTTGTTCAAGTCATAAAAAAAAATAATGACTTCAGTTGGTTAACCACTGTGAATGTTTAGAAACTAAAGGAAATTTAGACACTGTGAGTTTCTCTCCTTCCTTCTGTATTCTGTCAACTATACTCAATATTAAAAAAAAAAAAAAGAAGAGAAAGAAAGGAAGCAAAGGCATAAACTATTCTTTTACTAGAGTAAGTAATGAATAATTGCATGTTGAATGTAATTAAAGGTTTTTGGATAGAGAAAAGCAGGAAGTTTAGTGGAATATTGCACACCACAACACTGATTTGAACATATGTTTGAGTAAGAAGATGCAGCTTTTGGTACAGAAGAAACTGTTACTTTAAGCGTTATGCCAACTTAGGCTCTGAGCAGGAAGCTTGTTCAGATCCTGCAGAGTCTATGGAACACAGATAATTTCAAAGCTATATTTAAAGGATAAGAAAAAAATTAAAGTTCTGCCCAATAGGGACAAATGACTTCTTTTTCTGCCAAAGAATCCATTTACCAAGAAGTACTAGAATCAAATACATTAACCTATGCTTAAAAACCTATATTCCCAAAGAAGGAACAGTTTGGTTTTTCTTTTTTTTTCTTTTTCCTAAATCCTTTTTCATAATCCTCACCACCTGATAAAACTCTAAACTTCCAAAGAGGATATACAGTAAATGGTGCAAATTTTATTTTATTTTTTCATTTAATGCTTCAGATGGGTCAAAATAAAAAATGGGGCCAGATGTTTTAAAATGTTTTTGTTAATTAATTATTCAGTATATAAATATGATAGTTTATTTTTCACCCTCTAAACTTTCTGTACCAGTCTTGTTTCCATCTCATTTCAACAGATTGCTAGGAAAGTCTTGCAAATTATCCCCTAAACCATTAGGAAGTAATATACTATAAATGTGCTATTTTCTCCAAAGAATATAAAGATTCCACCTGGGGTAGAATTTTTTTTTCTCAAAATCAACATATATTAGATTTCAATGCAAGCAGGTATGAATGTTGAACTGTTGAACATTCTGAAGTCAACTCTTTCGAAATCTATTCTATGCACAAACTTCACTTTCTCTGTGCTGTTTCTTTAGCATTTCTTATTTTAACGAGGTGTCTCACAGGCATTATCTCTGTTTCTTTTATCCAATTTAAAAGTGCAATTTTCACTGGACTGAGGAAAATAAACTCTGATAGCTAAAAACTAAGATATATATCACTACTTGCTACTATATAATAACAAATATTGTCTTAGATTTTACAGACTAAGTGTATTTCACTTATACTTCCTGATAAATTGGAGTCAGTGATGACTTGGGGGGCAACCTGGCAAAAGGTATCAGCATATTAAAACAAATTTCATATTGCTTGAATGCATAATTCTAAAGAGACTATATTATATGCAAAAACTGTAGATCACAGATTCAAATGGCAAAAAAATAAAGTGTAAAACTCTCAGGTTGACTTTGACTATCAAAAATTGAAAAAGAGCTTAGTAAATAATTTAGATATTACCAAACATTAAAATTTTTATTTCTGAAAATGTTTAATGGCATAGAAAGATACTAAGTTGATATACCAACTTTTAAATTGTGGAGAAATGTATTTGGAAAGAAATGCGCTGGAAGTAAATATAACAAAATACTGAAGAACTGGCTCACTGGTGTTCTGCTTAAAAATACTTACAGATATCTTTCACATTTATTTTTCAATCCATGTATCTTCAACTTATATTATCAGAAATAAAATTAAAATTACCTTTAAAATAGTCTCAAATTTCATTTAATGCTTTACAGCACTTCACAAGTTAAAAGCAAAGCAAGGAGGATAATTTTCCATTTCAGCATTAAGAAGAATTGGTAAATTCTCAATAGGAGGAGCTTGAAATAAAACTCGATCCTTCAAAGCCAACTTCAATGCTCCTTTTGTCATATTAGAAGGACACAGGAAATAATATATATGAACACTATGAGTTATTCATAATAATTGTAACCCAAGTTGTTATTAATACTATTGTTTAATTTATTTTTCTTTATAAATTCCTAATTTCAATTGAGAGAAAAATACATGTATGAGATTAGACAAATGTTAACAAAAGTGGACAAAATGTGCCAGAAATAAAAAACTCATAATGGCATTTATGCTTCATTCATTCAATATAATGCTAGCATGGATTAGAAGACAATCTAAAACTCTTGTTTTGCTTTAGAAAAATATTGAACATGGTACTCAAAGTAAGAATGGAGTCATACTAAGAATATTAATAATGACAAAATGTGGGAAAAAAAGTCCATAAAGTAAGACACAAAGGGGAAAGATAAATAGACTTGATAAGTAACCCTGTAGATTTTTAATTAAGCAATCTATTTTAATCAGTGAGAAAATAAAGTAGAAATTAATATCTTTATAACTATTTATTTAGGGTTACTTGCAGGGCATACTTAAGAGATAAACATAATCAATAAGATTTAACAGCCAGGTTCTTTTGCAGAAGCACACACCTCTCTATCAGCTGACTTTGTTTAAATACTATACCTCCACTCAACTTGTGCTGGCCTTTTCCTTACCCGGTAGACTTAGGGCTGATGCCAGACACTGAGCAGCGCTTGTGTGTTCGATGACTTTCAAACTCAGCCATTTTTCAGGCAGTAGCCTCTAAATCAAAAATTATAAAAGATTTAAAAGATTGTGCTGTGCTTAGTCGCTCAGTCATGTCCGACTCTGCGACCCCAGGGACTGTAGTCTGCCAGGCTCCTCTGTCCATGGGGATTCTCCAGGCTAGAATACTGGAGTGGGTTGCCATGCCCTCCTCCAGGGGATCTTCCCAACCTAGGGATCAAACCGAGGTCTCCCACATGGTAAGCAAATTCTTTACTGTCTGAGCCATCAAGGAAGCCCTTAAAAAGATTATAGTCATGCAAATAAAAATATGTGAAGTCAATAAGTTGCAATAAGCATACTTCTTTCACATGTGATTGGGACACAGATCCAGAGAAATATTTCTCCAAGTGCGAGAATGAAAAATGGCAGGTGATCCTCAGCTTCAGAATCAGGGAGACATACACTAAAAAAGGAACTGGAGGATTGGGCTAAACTTTCATGCTATTTCTACATGGGCAGCTTTTACTCAGTTCCTCCTGATTATGCCAAGTAAGGATACTGGACCACTGTAGCAAAATCTTCTTATTTCTAAAGAATAGCTTGAAATTTAGATTTTTCTTTTAAATATCTCATTTTAAAAACACTGGTAATTTTAATAAATGCCGAACATTATATAGGCCAAAGAAAACACATCTATAGAGCATATTTGACACACAAGCTCCTGGTTAATGACCTCCGGTTTAATAATTTGATTACTATATTGTTGTATGAATAGTTGAGATATTTCTGAAAAGTCATATAATATGACTACTAAAATGTCAAGGACAGTTTACTGATTACAGAAAACTAAATAGAAAGAACAAAGCTGGATTATGTATGCTATTATTCCACACTCATAACTTCACAAATGCCAAGCATTTCACTAACTCCATTTATTATCAAAAAGAAAATATCAAAGACCAGAGGTTGACAATGGAATAATAAGTATAACCATCATAAACTTTACTTTAAATGCGGTATAACTAAGGTTAGGTTACAAGTTCAAGTTGTTTCTCTGTGTATGCAGATGTGTGATTGTATTTCTAAATGATGACTAACTAGCCAATTATAGTCCCTAGAAAGTTCTGTCATAACTGACATTTTAAATGTAGCATTCTGCTAAGAAAACCAAAATTTCAACCTCATTTTAATCACTTTAGCTATTCAGAATTCTGTTAATCAAGTAGAAAAATAATTGTGTTTAACACTCACAATGATTTATCTGTTTGTATGAATGTGAGAAAAATGATCACACCTTCAAGTAATAGACTACAAGTACAGAGAAAGTTCACATTACAGCTATGCTGATGAAAATTACCTGCAGGCTGTTACAACACAGCCTGTGAATTAATTAACCTTTTGCCATAAAAATCTAGAAACTTCAGCAAAAACTGAATTTTCTGTTTCTCTTGCTCTAGCTTCCTCTGCACTGAAATACTGTCCCTTCGCGGTGAAAATACTTTGCAATTACTGAGGCAAACAAATAAACATACTCAGATTCCATCATTGCTCCATGTTAACATAATAAAATCATATAAGTTGTGATTAAAATACAGCAATTTAGATGTTTCCTCTTTTGTTTCAGTTAAAGATGAGAAATAATGGTTGATTTCTCCGTAGATCTTTAATTTTATGAATAAGACTGGCAGTTTCTTAGTATGAATAACGGCTATCTCTTAATTATGTATGTTCTGATTTGGGAGAAAATAATTAAATAAAGCAGAACTTTTGCCAACATGTTGAAAAATAAGTACTCACATGCATTCTTCTAAACTTCATTTTCAAATAAATAAACACACTATCTCTATTTGAGTGTGCTGGTCAAGTACTTTGATAATTTCCACTTGGGATCTGAAGCTGAGAAATCATCTAACAATAAATAAAACTATGATCTAGGGAAATAGGATTTCTAAATAAACAATGGTAATGTGAGCCGTTGTATTCCTTCAAGTTGTTAAAGGCAAGGATCAATAAGACATGGTGAATGTGAAGATGACAGCAAGACTTAAGGACTACTAAATGACACTCTACATATTGACATAATAATTTCACATCCTTATGCAACTGTTTGGAAATACTTTTTATTTTTTTCTTTGATGTAATTAATATCTCAAGAGGGTTAACAGTCCCAATATTTAATTGTTCAATAATAAGTAGTTAGAGCTCTTCTCTTCTATTAGCTTTTTTTTCTTTTTGAGCTAGTTTCAATTAATTCATTATATAATTAGTCTTAACAATGGATAAGCCATTCTCTCAGTAGATTAGGGGAGAAGGCAATGGTAACCCACTCCAGTGTTCTTGCCTGGAAAATCCCAGGGACGGCAGAGCCTGATGGGCTGCCGTCTATGGGGTCGCACAGAGTCGGACACGACTGAAGCGACTTAGCAGTAGCAGCAGCAATAGGTTAGGAGACATTCTTGTTTAAATAATGGGTTATATATATATATATATATATATATATTGTTTTAAAACATTAGGGTATTTCTCTGTTCTCTCTCTTTTTTTTGGTCATCTGTGTGTATGTGCTCAGTCGTATCCGACTCTTTGCAACCCTCTGCTGTAGCCCTTCAGGATCCTCTGCCATGGAATTTTCCAGACAAGAATACTGGAGTGGGTTGCCATTTCCTCCTCCAGAGGATGTTCCCGACCCAGGGATTGAACCCACGTCTCATATATCTCCTGCACTGTAGGCAAATTCTTTACCACTGAACCACTGGAAAAGCCTGTATTTCCAATCAAATGGTGATTTGCCAAATTCATCTTAAAGAGCTAAACTAGTGAACTTCCTCCCCGAGTATTGTTCAGAGAATCAATTTTTAGTTGCAGGTAAGAGGTATACAACAATATGTTAAAATAAGAAGGTGATAATTCTTGTCTAGAAAACCGAAGATGTATACGATAGGTATACATGTATACCTATAGATGTATCTATGTATATTCTCTGTTAAGGACATACATATTTTAAGCATAATTATTTCAAGTTAAGCAGATTCTTAAAATAATTTGGAATGAATGTTTCATAATTGTTAATATATTAAAAATTTCCAAATGGATCTTTTATTGTATCTATAGGGAAAGTAGCTCTTTAAGGTTGGAAAATTTAAAACACTTACCAAAACATTTTTGGTTAGTTCAATTTTGAGCATACCCCAGTTATAAGCTACATTTAGGTAGGTTATATCCACACCTGAAGTATCAAAGCTAATACATGTTTGTCACATAGAAAATTCACAATACATATACTTTGAATATAACAATACACAAAGTTTCAAAAAAGAGTTGGTACTCTGCCAATACTTAAATTGTCTGTGCTGATTTAAACTAGAAGTAATATTTCCATTGATTCTAGGATGATCATGTTCATGATAATACATATATGTATTTGAATAAAAGGTAGATGTCTTTGAAAGCCTAAAGAATGAATACATAGGTATATAATATTCCTTAATTATTATAGGAATACACATGCTATGCTCTGGAAGATATGCTCCACATACCTGACAGGTAATGTTCTGTCTCCTTTCCTTCTATCCATTTCTCTTTGGGGAACAGGATACCAACGGAAATTCAGTTTCCAGTTAAAACCCCCATAAGTCATGTCTGACCCAGCCATGTATTCAAAAGTGTCATCACTAATCACATCAATGATGGGGCATACAACTGTCTTCCTGCAGAAAAATTAAAATCAGCTGATGCAAAAATGATAATTTAAATGTTTCATTAGCTTCTTTAAACATCATATAGATGACACACTGAAATTTAATTATTTTGTGACTTTAATTACCTTTATTGTCATGCTACCCTTTTTCTCCATGGAATTACTTCCTTTTACTACATCTGACTTCAGTCTACTTTTATTCTATCATGTGTAATCTAATCAAATATACTAATTGATCCTCAAGCTAATTTCCAAATGCATTCTAAGTACTAACTCAGCAGGATGAACATGGCCTATTTTTCATTAAACCTCTCCCCACAGCATGATTAGTAGACTGCTTTGATATTATGCAGCATTTCAGCTATAGCCCACTGAAAAGCAACAGTGTGCAGGGAGTGAAGGATGAATGATAGCAAATTTGATCTGGTAGCTTGACTCTCAAAGGGGATAGTTGAGATTAAAGAGATAGCTCAGAGAAAATCTTCATGGAAAGACAAACAAATGAAAACCCACAAAGAGAAGCAACAATAAAAATCATGATCATCAGTATAAGTATTTCCTATGGAAGATATTAGGTTCATGACAATTTCTGAGTGAATCATCTTAGACAGCAGTTTACACTAACAATCTACATATTTTAAAATAGGAAGAGATAAGCAACTTCAGTCTCTGGAGTTTTATGATCCATTTTTTTCTTAAAGTAAGAGGAAGAGCCAGGAGATTTGGTATTCTTTTCTTTTTTAACTTATTTTACTGAAGTAAAGTGGATTTACAGCGTTGTTAATTTATACTATATATATCACTTTGTATAGCAAAGTGATTAAGTTATACACACATAGATTTGATATTCTTGATGGTGGCTTTTTTAGGATAAGGAACTTTGCACCATGGGAGGTCATTAGGTATTCTTTTCATCCATGTTGCACTTTCTCTAGTCTACCCCTATTCCAGGCCTGTATGTTTTATTATGGTGTCAAACTTCTGTCATCTCCAAAGTAAATGTTTAAACAACTGGGCCTTGTTTATAGCTAATTCCAAAAAGTAGAGCCTATTTTTCATATAAGATAGAAAGTAAATACACAAATATGCTCTAGAATCACCCACAGATATGGAAAACAAGGAAATGTTGCCCATTATTTATTCTGGTTTTGCAACACCTATATCACCAAGGCTCAATTTCTAATAGGTCTTATGTGCCACACAATTGACCAATGTCTAGAGTCCTCTGAAATTAAAATATTTCAAACTTTCCTGGTGACTCAGTGGTGAAGAATTCACGGGCCAGTGCCAGGGACACTTGTTTGATCCCTGGTTTGGGAGGATCGCACATGCCGTAGGCCAACTAAGCCTGTGCACCAAGCTACTGAGTCAGCACTCTAGAGCCCTGGAGCCACAACTATTGAGCCCACACTGCGACTACTGAACCCCACGTGCCTAGAGCCTGTGCTCTGCAACAAGAGAAACCACTGAAATGAGAAGCCTACACACAGCAACTAGAGAGTAGCCTCTGCTTGCCACAAGTAGAGAAAGCCCATGCACAGCAGCAAAGATCCAGTACAGCCATAAAAATAAGCAAATGAATCTTAGAAAAAAAAAAAGAACTTAAAAGATTTTACCTAGCCTTGGAAAAGCTTCTTGGTAACTCTGGTCCTTATAAAAACAATAACTTTCTTTCTTTATTAAATTTAATAATTTAAATTATAGGGAGATGCTGCTGCTGCTGCTAAGTCGCTTCAGTCGTGTCCGACTCTGTGCGACCCCATAGATGGCAGCCCACCAGGCTCCGCTCTCCCTGGGATTCTTCAGGCAAGAACACTGGAGTGGGTTGCCATTTCCTTCTCCAATGCATGAAAGTGAAAAGTGAAAATGAAGTCGCTCAGTCGTGTCTGACTCTTTGCGATCCCATGGACTGCAGCCTACCAGGCTCCTCCATGCATGGGATTTTCCAGGCAAGAGTACAAGAGTGGGGTTCCATTGCCTTCCCCAATATAGGGAGATGACATTAGATCTAATAACCTTGAATAGAACTTTATTATCTAGTTATGGCAACTTTAGAACATATAAGCAAGATAAGACATTAGAGTTCATTATATGCCAATACAATCTAAATATGTTGTTAGATTAAAAAATAAATGATCTATTCATGACCATAGTGAAGCAATATTATATTATAATCTCACTAAGTTGAATATGAAACACAGGTTTTAAAAAAGAGCATAATGTATGAAAAGCTGCCAGGAAATGCATTTAAGATGTTCCAAGTTCATTTTACTCTGCCAGCCTTACCCTCCTGTGCATACTGTACAATACACAGAATGGAAAAATGTTATTACCCATATATTACATTCAGTAGACTAAAAGGTTCCCACTGCTTTCTTCAACTGCTATGGTTCATTTTACTGACAACCTCCATCTATCTTCCTGGCAAATACCAAATCATGCCATTTATGTGATAGAGCTACACTAGCTCACACAAAGCAGCCCCTGTCTTGGAGCCTTAATTAAAAACTTCATTTCTGAGAAGACCTTTCTACTGCAGGTGAAATGACTATGCAAGCAAGGTGCTATGCAATGTTTTGCTATTATTTCAGACAGCAATCAGCATAATTGTCTTCATTAGGTGCTTAGGAATGATACTCATTTATCAACAACAGTTAGGAATAACTGCAAGAAATCCATTTAAACTTCATTGTATCACATGGGAAAGAATTGTAGGTATCTATGAGGGTTTCTAATTTCTATAAAGCATTCTTCAACTTTTCAGATTTCATGATATGTCTGTACAGAATTGCCATACTATTTAAATAAACATTCTTACAGCTGCATTTTTCTTTAAATCATGATTTCATCTCAGTGGGGTGCATGAGTGTATATGAGTTTATTTTTAAGATCTTCAAGGTGGCTTTGCACTCGACTTTGATTAAGAACAATGAGTAGGTAGAGAGAAGAATGTTCTGGAAGTGGGGAGAACTAAATTATTGCCCTCATCATTACAACATCTAGGACAAGCTATTTAACTCATCCGTTCCTCCCTATCATCAGATACAGGGAAGAGTATCTTTATTATCTACCTCACAGAGTGGTTGCGAAGACAAAGCTACTTTGAAAATGTATTTTGTAAAATATACTACTATTTCTGATTGGACTGATTCAGCATCTTTACTGTTTGGATTGCTTGACTTTCTTAATCAAATGTTCAGGTTTGGCATAAATAAACCAAGATCTTAATTAAATAAGGAGTAAGGAGACTTCTTTTTTAAAAGCTAGGAAATAAACATTCTGAAAATGCTTGGGAAGAAAAGTTTTGAGGGATAGTTGTAACGGTCCTAACAAGTTCAGTCAAAATCCAGACAGAGCATATGAATTCTTACCTGTCCTCCTTTATTCTTGCCAGCAAGGGCTCTAGCCATCCTAATGTGCATTCACAGTGGGCATCCAGGAAAGTTATGACTTGTCCTTTTGAAGCAGCTGCTCCTCGAAGGCGGGCACGTATTAACCCAGAGCGCTCTTCCATTCTAATAATTTTTACCGGCACTTCTAAATTTTTCACATAATTCTCTAATGTTAACTTGAGAAAATCTGTAATGTGCAATTAAGATTTTATAAAGTTTTGAAACTCTTTTAAGACAGAGAAGGGATACTACTACCTAGATGGAAATTCACACACAGAAGTGATGGTCAACTCCTATCAACATGCTTTGCATTAGGTTAAAAAAAAAAAAGATACAGAGATTTCATCACTATTAGTGTATAGTTTATTATGACTCTATCACTTGGCTGACAAGGGTAAGGCTACACTAGGAAGTTAATATACTAGACTGTAATTTATAACCTGGGCCACATTGGCAAATACAGTCTTCCTAAGTATCAGTTATTTTTCTTTTATCTACACTAAAAAAAGAGAGCCAAATACCCACTGTGTCATATAAATGTTCAGTCATATGATCAATTGAGTTGGGAAAAAAGAGAAATACTTTGGAAAGTCATTTTGGCTGATTTCTTAGGTTAGTAAGAACCAAATGGAATCATGAGGTAAACTGAAAGAATTAGTTACTTGTTTCTGGATCGGCACTGACTAGATATACTGAAAAAATTTGATAGGTAGTTTCAGGGTTAGTATAATTACAAGGAAAATATGGATCATTACCCTGTTATCTTTTTGAACACAATAAAGCTCTATAATTAAAATATAATATAATATATATAAAATATAATTTTACCTCTTTCACTGGCATCATCTACCAAGATGACCTCCGAGAGCAGATAGTGTGGGGACCGATTTATAACACTGTAAACAGTTCTGAGGAGAGTGCTCCAAGCTTCGTTATGAAATACAATGACTACACTTGTGTTTGGAAGTTCATCAGGGTAGACCTTTGTCTTGCATCTGGAAGAAAGGAAAGAAGAGGGACAAGCTAATAAGTTCATTTTTCCTTCTGATCATTGTAATAAAAATATCCATTATGACACAAAATTAGACTGAAAAGTCCCTTATTACAGCAACACTTTATGGTTATCTAAAATTATTTTCCTTTTTATATATGTTGTGAGTATTCACTTGGCACTTTGAAAATTAAATATGAATACTTACTAGTATTATTTGAACTGACTTTATTTTTTTTTTAATTTTATATTAACTCTAGGGAACAAAAAAGCATGATTTGGACACAGATCTAAGAAAGCTAAAATAACATTATGAGACTATCAATAGAAGACCAGGTACTAAAGGAATTCATTTAGTAGATGTAGTTGTCTTTTTGTTTAGAAAAAAGAATTATTGTATAACTCAAAAATTCCTGAGAACATAAATAGACATATGTTCACAGGGCCTTGAAGCTTGTAAAACTGAGATTACTTTTTTTCTAAAATCTAGTCATGTACATTTTTCATTCTGTTGAAGAATGCCATAATTCATGGCTACTTTGAGGGAAAGATGTTGGGGTCAAGATATATTTCAAAGATTCTAAAAAAAAAAATCAGAGATGACAAAAGGGTGTAGGCTTCCAGAACATCTCTTCAATGTACAGAGGAATCACCTGGGGATTGGGTAACATGCAGTTTCTGGTTTAGCAAATCTAGGGTGCAGCCTGAGAATATATAGGTTTTAAAATGTTTCCAGGTGATTCAGATGCTGTTGATCCCTGGAACACACGGTTAAGTAAAAGTTGCATCATAATTGTTATTAATTTTAGAACTTGATATTTTGGAAAAAAAAAAAACCAAACTTAATTTTGCTGATAAATTAAAAGAAGTCCGGATTTTGCTTTTCAAGCCATCAAACTTGTAAGGTACATTTTGATAAATAATATGCAGATGTTTGGAGAAGGAAATGGTAACCCACTCCAGAGTTCCTGCATGGAGAATCCCATGGACAGAGGAGCCTGGTGGTCCACATAGTCCATGGGGTCACAGAGAGTTGGACAAGACTTGGTGACTAAACCATCACCATGCAGATGTTCTAGGTGGTCATTGCAATTTTAATGTGCAGGTGGCTCTCAGCCATATCCACTTGTCAACATTTAGACATTTTTGTGACATATTGTTGAATCATTGTGATTATAGAATATTTTGCAAAAATGTCACTGGATATCCAGACAGGAATAGAAGTTTATTCACCTTATGTTATTTTTCCTGGTAAAATATGCCGAAGAGCAAGAAAATTAAAATCTTTCCATAAAGTAAAATGAACCAGATACACCCTGCCACCAATAAATGACCTAATCCTTGACACAAAATTAGCATCGTTAAAATTAGTCCCCTTCACAGGTGAGTAAAAAAAATCCAATAAAGTGTGGGGGGAAAAAAAGGCATGTAATAAAATAAATACCAACTATGTGCCTGCAGAGACTTTAATCATTTTTTAAAACAGTCTAAAATAACACCTCCTCAGTGAAGTGCTCTGTAATATAGCCAGGAAAGAATGTACATATGTTTAACCAGTTTTTTAGCATATGTTTATTGGAATAACATTCATTAAGCATAAACACTATATAAGACATTTTTTATATAAAAAAATTTCAAATGTAGGGTAGAAGAGGTACGTTGATTCATAGTCATCTTTTCCCATTCTGGTAGCAAGATTAAAGTGGTTTCTATTAATATATGTCTCATCGTCATTTGACTTGGGCTTCCAGGCAGTTTATCATTAAACAAACTTAGAAAGCTGTCTTGGTAAGTCAGAAAGGTCCTCGCCAAGATTCTCCTCAAACCTCCATTCTTCTGCCTCATCAAATCACCCCCTCACTTTCAGCATGCTGAACAAAATGAGTCATAAAGATGATTGTCATCATCAATAAAGAAGTAAAACTGAAAAAGCAGGCTGAAATCAGTCCAACAGTCAGCAACTACTGGTTTAACTCAAGGAAAATAGTCTATGAAGGCTACTTATTATCATTTGTATATAAATCATTTCTTTTAAATTAAACCTCTTACATGTTATGCTAAATGCTAATAAAGAAAAAAGTGAACAAGATATTTTTTCAAATAAATCATTTATAATATAAAAATAAAAGCAGATACTTAGATCCAGCTTCTCAACTTATTTCCATCGTCATTATTTTTGTGGTAAAAAAAATCTACTCACAAATGTTAATTTTATATTCATTATATGTGACAACATTATAATGAACTAATTTACTAATAATGCAGCTATAATATTTTGCTTACTTAGAGAAAATTTCCACTATGTCATTATTTAATGTAGCATAAAATAAAATGTGGTTAATATTTTATTAATTCATCCTCTTTCTCCTATGTAAAATTATTTAGCAAAAGAAACTTTGCATAATAAAATAGTTTATAGGATAATTCTTATTATACAAATTAATCATTTTCTATGTCTATTTATCCAGTTACTCAAGCATACAAATCTATATGAACAAGTTTTTATTTTTATAATTTTTAATGGATTTATGATACTTGAATTGGATTTATTGCCTATAATTCTTCAAACCTCTTGTCACCTAGGGTAAAATACATCCTTATTTTATGCACCACTAGGAAAGAAGAATGTTGTCAAACCATAATAAAATGCTTTGTTATCTTGAATAGGATCTATTCAATACCTAAAGCCTATAGAAAAAGCTCTCAAACTTATTTTGACATAGATTCCTAACAATATTTTAAGCTTGCTTATACATCAGTCACACTAGTTTCTTGTTGCTCTGAAATTTCCTTCATCTATTCTAAAGGGATTTCTCTAGTTTGGGGTTGTATTGCTTAACAAATGAGAGACATACATTTAGCATATATCTCAGTAACAAAATATTAATACAAAACAATTTCATCTTGTGAGTATCCTCCTTGGTACTATAGAACTGTGCTTGCAAACTGTTAGCGGCAAAGGAAATCTTGACAAAATTCAGATTCTGATTCAGTAGATCTGGTATGGGAATAAGGTTCTGAATTTCTAGTAAGATTCGTGGCAATGTGGACACTGCTGGCCCTGAGTTGGCAATAACAATTGATAGTAATGCTATCAGTCAGCTGTTGATAAGCAAGAGAAACGGTAGTCATTGCTCCAGTGCTAAACATTGGTTTCATCTTATGAATTCAATTTTTGCCACTGTTTCCTTCCTTTCTTTTCATACTGTAACACTGTTTCAATAACGAATCATACTGCAATCTTTCTAAAGAAATATTGAATGACAAACTCCACACATAGAATATAAATAGTGCACATAACTTAGTTGAAGCTTGATTATGTGAACAGCATTACCACATTCACACAAGCTTAAGGAACACTGCCTACATGACAACTGTAACTAACCATCAACTATAAAACTCATCCTGAGTGAGCCACATGAAAGTTAAAAAGTGTACACTTAAAACAGGTAAATGCTGTAATTTTTTCTTTAGCCATAAAAAAGTACTTAAAGTGTTGCTTGATTTTTTTTAGTTTTTTTAAAAAATGCTTTTAGTATCAAAGCTGGAAGAGTTTTTAACTTAGTGATTTTTCCAGAAAAAAAATTAAAAACAAGGAAAATACAACAAGGAATCTATATAATGGGATTGGGGGACTTCGTACTTAAAATAATTCTGTAGTTGTGCCTTCTCTAATGATCTTTTAAGTGTATGCTTTTTACCTTTCATGTGTCTTACTCAGGATGAGTTTCACAGTTGATGGTTAGTTACAGTTGTCATGCAGGCAATATTCCTTAAACTCCTGATGCTGGGAAAGATTGAAGGCAGGAGGAGAAGGGGACGGCAGAGGGTGAGATGCTTGGATGGCATCACTGAATCAATGGACACGAATTTGAGCAAGCTACTGGAGATGGTGAAGGACAGGGAAGTGTGACGTGCTGCAGTCCATGGGGTCACAAAGAGTCAGACGCAACTGAGTGACTACACAACAACAGGAAGAATTTTACCACTTCAGCTTTTATCTCTCTCGCATAATCAAATTAAAATGTTGTGCTGCAGTCCATGTGGTCGCAAATAGTCGGATGTGACTGGGCAACTGAATGATGTACTCTAAAATGTGTGGTAGACATTGCTTGATCTACACAGCAGAGTGGGCTTCCCAGGTGGTGCCAGTGGTAAAGAATCTGCCTGCCAATGCAGGAGCCACAGGAAACACCGGTTCAATTCCCGGGTCGGGAAGATCCCCTGAAGGAGGAAATGGCAACCCACTTCAGTATTCTTGCCTGGACAATTCCAAGGACAGAGGAATCTGGTGTGCTACAGTCCTTGGGATTGTAAAGAGTCAGACATGCCTGCCACACAGCAAAGTAAAGCTCAGAATTTCCAAAAGGTGGAATTGGAAAGGACTTTCAAAGTTGAATGGATTGAGAAGCCTGGCAGGCTACAGTCCATGGGGTCACAAGGAGTCAGATATACCAGAGCAACTAACACTTTCACTTTCACTTTTCAAAGTTGACTAATTCAGATATTTATTTCACAGGATACAAATCTCTAATCACAGAGCTACTTCAATACCCTGCATAATAAAGTAATAAATGATATTGCTAATAAAATAATTTATGATTTAATAATATTAGTAATGGTAATGATTTCTGCTCCATAATATATACTAGATCTAATGTCTTAAATGATATTGTTGGTGTTTGAAAATTAGAAAAAAATTTCTATGCATTTTTAAAAATAATTTATATATTTATAAATATATATGTTTATAAAAAGAGAAGTAGATTCCCTAGGATCATTTTATTAAAACTAAGTATAGAAAGTCAGCTATCATTGAAATTATGTACATATGGATCAAATACTCTTAGCAATCCCTTTGGAAGACATTATTTTTCTTTTATGTAAACATCTAAATAGAATTGGAAATTTTGACATAATTGTGAGAGCACAATGTATATGTAATTAACTTTGAGAGTAAATGAGTCAGACTGCAATAGCAATTTTAATCAATTTGAAAGATATTTGATACCCAATACTCAAATTGAGCTCCTGAAATCTGGTATTCCAACAAGATCATAAGCTTTATCCCAGCAGAATTTCATATTTGCACTATATTTTGATATTCTAAATCTATAATACTTGAAAGAAAATCAAAGTTTATTTCCTTTTAATTCCATAATTATCTATCACTCTAAATCTTGGCTGCACATCAGAATCATCCCATAAGCATGAAAAAAAAAATACTGGTATGTGGGTTTTAGCCACCGAGATTCTGATTTAGGTGTCTGGGGTGTGGCTATGGGTAATACGATTAAAAAGAAATCTCTCCTGGGGATTTGAATGTGCAGTCAAAACTGAGATCAGTTACCCAAATTTACTTAACAGAATCACTGATATGACATACAAATATACATCAACATTTTGCTCACATCAACATTTTAAAATAGGATATATAAGGTTAGTATCTTTTTCTATGTTTATATGAACTAAAATAAGTCACTATTTCCTTTCACTATAAATACTGGAGTCAGAAAGTCTTCTCTACTTCATTTACAATCTCCTCTGTCATCTGGATATATACTAATGCTTATCCAGTTTTCTGTGCATCAGCTGTTGACTTATTAATGTAGGAGAAATAAATGCAACTGCTCTTCTTTGGAGAGAATATGGTGATAGAATCACATTTCCTCCATGTGGAACATGGAAATACAGTGAGATAGTGTTCCTATTTACCATCTTTCCCCTTGGCTATGTCCACATTAGAGAAACATAGATTGTTACAATTTGATTTTATCCTTTTCAAAGCTATATTGATGTTTTCAGATAAGCTACTGAACACAACACACCACATCAAAGAAAGAAAAATTGACTATAAGATGAGAATGTGAAATCACAAAAGATCCATAATTACACAGTGGTTTAGATAGACACAATCCATTTAGGACTCCAAACAAAGGCTGTCAACACTGTAGTTTGCATGACTTGTTGAAATGCGGCTCAGTGAGTCAGTGGCTACCTTTAACTGGCTCAAACAAAGAAGATAAATAACAGTAATTTAAAATGAAGACTTATAATACAAGTCCTCTCTATACTTCTTATTTTTAAGAGCTGTAGGAATTGTATTGAACCTTTCAGAATTATGGCTGGTTTCAATGTTTCCCAATTCCTTAACATTTATATTCACAGAAAGAAATTTCATCATTTTCCAATGCATACATGCAACAAAAGCCTGGGCAACAGGAAAGTGATTCTTTCATAACTGAAAGCTTGGAGCCTAAAGTAAAATGAAGCACTTAATTTTTCAAGGTCTTCTATATGTTTCTTTGTATACACATTGTGTTAAACCTTCCAAAAGTTAAGTTCCTATAAGTCATAATTACTTGACTAATTAAAAAAAAATTTTTTACAAAGTGTTAGTCACTCAATTGTATCTGACTCTTCGTGATCCCGTGGAATGTAGCCAGCTAGACTCCTCTGTCCATGGGATTCTCGAGGCAGAATACTGGAGTGGGTAGCCATTCCCTTCTCCAGGGGATCTTCCCAATCTAGGGATCAAGCTCAGGTCTCCGGCATTGCAGGCAGATTCTTTACCATATGAACCACCAAGGAAGTTGATAAACACTTGCCACAAACACATATGTTATAAATACAGGTAGACTTGGGCTCCCCAGGTGGTGCTAGTGGTAAAGAACCTGCCTGCTAATGCAGGAGACATAAGAGACACGGGTTTGACCCCAGGGTTGGGAAGGTCCCTTGGAGGAGGGCATGGCAAACCACTTCAGTATTCTTGCCTGGAGAATCCCCTGGACAGAGGTGCCTAGAGGGCTACAGTCCATAGGGTCGCAAAGAATCGGACATGACTGAAGTGACTTCCCACACAGCATGGGTAGACCTTGTATTCATCCTTGGCTTATTTGCTGTCATATCCATTCCTTGCTCCTGTTTTCTTTGATGTACTGGGGTGAGCATAACAGGAGGGTTATTGAGCAGGACTTTTTTCCCAGGACTCCTCTGCTTGTTGGTTTCTGTTTGAAACACGCCATGAGGACCCTGGGTGGGGGGTGCTATGCAGGAAAAAGGAGGAACAGGGAGCTTCTTTCTCTCTACTTCCCTAATCCCAGAGAAGACTACTCAGCCCCGGCCTGCAGTCTTGCACTTTATATATGCCTCAATCATTTTCCTCATTATACTCTTTCACAATAAATACAACTAATACAATATACTAGGGGTTGTTTGAAAAAGAGGAGGTTAATCTTATTTGTCTCTGTCTCTTCAGAAGGCAGTATTCTACAAGTCACAAAATATATTTAATAAGATGTTGATGAATGAAAACTTGACGAGGCAGGCTGTTGTATTAATCACCAGATCAATTTCCCAATCATAATTCTATACTATTATAATCTGTACTAGAGGTGTAGAAATGCCAAGTTTTCTACATCTTTTTTATATTTTCAGTTGATTTTGGTTTTCAAGCTTGTAGAGCCAGCACAAATAAATGAGTTAGGGTTAGGGAAGGGAAAGAATGTAAGAAAATTGGTCTACAAGTCATTCTATTATAACACATTCCTCTTGAACATAAGTGGCATCATTCTATTTTGATATATTTGAGAAGGCACTATGTCTGGAAATTCTATGTTTACATCTTCATTTTGCCATTCAGGATCTGTGAGCAAACTCCTGAAGTTTCCGTTTTGTCATCACCTAAACTGGAGTAAAACCTCTTGCTATATTTATATTCAGGGGTTTTTGAGGAAATGAATGAAATCATTAAGGAATTATATGAATGTAATTTTTATTATATTCTTATATTATAAAACACTATATATGAGATGGGCTTCCCTGGTGGCTCAGATGGTAAAAAAATCTGCCTGTGGTACAAGAGACCCAGGTTTGATCCCTGGGTCAGGAAGATCCCTTGGAGAATGTAACGGCAACCCACTCCAGTATTCTTGCCTGGAGAATTCCAAGAACAGAGGAGCCTGGCAGGCTACAGTCCATGGAATCACAAAGAATTGGATATGACTGAGTGACTAACACACTCATATATGAGATATTATAGGTAAGGTCTTATAATTACTTGGCTCAGCCTTACTGCTGATAGGATTCTGATCACAGCCCTGTTAACTCATCTTTTATTCTTAGTTTCTGTGCCAAGCATCAGTTTATTCTTTACTTTCAATGCAGTTTCAATAGGTTTGGTGGCCAGAACATCCTGGCTTGAAAACTGCTTTACTTCTTTGCCCAGTGTAGCAGTGTGGAGTAAAGGTCCTGCCTCTTTCCCTTTTAGTTCTTTAAAGTCATTTATTGTTGTAATCTGAAATTTCTGTGGCTGGCTGTGGCTGTCTGCTATTAAATCTTCCTGCTTCCTTACCTTAATCTCTGCTTATTATTTTCTGCTAGATCTCTAAAGGTAAATTTCTGCTGAGATCTCTGTTTGTTGCCTGCTCTTCAATATCCATGAGTTAAGTCTGTTAACTTGTGTTCCCTCCTATTACCAAAGCTGGGATAGCTCCCCACTACTTCCTTCACCCATAGTGAATCTGATTATCAAAACTTGCATTCCTCATCTAGGGTTAGGCCATCTCCTCCTGTAGTCAAACCCTGATTTAAAAAAAAAAAAAAGAAAAAGCATCATAATAAGAAAGAAGTACTAAGCAGCAAACATTTATTGAACAGTTAATTACATAGCAGACATTGTACTACATGTTTTCTATGGATCATCTCATTTAACCCTGAGAACGAACTGAATCTGCAATGACACAGGTTAAATATCAAAACTAAGAGAAGGCTATGAACCTATAAATGGTTTCATGCTTCAAAAAAGTTCCAGAAAATAAATCTATTCAAAAATTAATTGGTCAAAAAAATTCCCTTATTAAGGAGACTAGGTTGTTCGGTTGTCTTCTCCGAACAATATATATCATAACATAGAGAGACTGCTTGCTTATCAGTTGACCTCAAAACTTTCCCCTCAATACACCCACCAGTATTAAACTACTACATCACATACTGATGTCAACTACAAATTGGCACTTACCAAGAGCACTGCCAATGGCTGAACAACAATGGCATTTGCCATCTGCCTCTATGGAGATTGAACCCCATGCTGCTACAGCTATTGACCTTCAACAACCCCTGAGGGATCAGGGTGGAGTGAGGCACTCTGTGCTCCAGGGAATCTGATGGGACAGGTCTTTAGATAGTTGTATGTTTTTAGGAACAGATTTTATGATCTCAATCCTTGCATCTCCTCATATCTAGAGAAGCACTAAATCCCTTCATGGTGACATCAGATCCTCATGACTAACAAAAAACCTTCTGTAAAATAAGTGCTTAATGGTATTGAACTCCCCCTTCACTAAAACTTTATATATTGACCTTCCCTTCTCAGAGCTATCTGAGATGCTGTCTCCCAGGCTTCTGTCCTCATTTTGCCCCAAATAAAACTTAACTCTCAACTCATGCATCTTTTTAGTCGACACTAACCAGTCTCAATAAGATTCCTGCATTAAAAGACCTGTCTTAAGCCACTTAAATCCAGACTCCCAATCTCTATAAATATCTATCTTTGCTCCCTTTTCCTAGACTTGTAGAACTGTCTGTTAAGGTGGTGGTTATTCTGGTGGTCTTCTATGGACTCTTCATAATACTCATAAAAATAATTAAGAATTATATGTTACATAATAATCATATGATATATAATAATCATATAATTATTCTTAAAATAATTATAACTATAATCCTTATAAGATTCCAATTTACTCCCATTTGATAAAGACAATCTGAACATCAGTTAAGTAACTTGCTTCTAAGTGACAGACATGGGTTTAAAACCTTGGAAATCTGACATTAAGTTACATTAAGTTAGAAAGAGAAAAACAAATATCATATATTAATGCATATACATGGATCCTAGAAAAATGGTACTGATGAACCTATTTTCAGGGCAGGAATAGAAGTGCAGACATAGAGAACAGAAAAATGGACACAGAGGAGGAAGAAGATGCAGGGAAGGAGATAGGGGAAGAATTGAGGGAGTAGTATTGCTATATGTACACACTACTGCTCTGAGTCTCTTGAGCATGGAGGCCTTTTTGTTCACCATCTCATAGGCAAGATTTCAGTCTCCATGACCTTCAGTGACTTCCAAAGGGTACAACAGTTACTAATCAAAGGAGGAACAACTACAAAACCACCTGAGGCTAGATTAAGTAGCTCAGAGAGGCTCATCAAGATTAGAAGACTAACCACAGAACCCTACTGTTTTGAAACTTTCCAGACGAAAAAAAAGCATGCGAGAATGTTACTCCCTTGAACCTCATCACATATCCCTGCCTGACTATATAACCTCACCCTACTCACCAAGGAGGGGACACAGTTCTTGACGCAGGAGCTTACTGTGCCTTCACCTAGCAAAGTAATAAAGCCACTCTTTCCTTCTCCTCCATGACTCTATTTCCATATTTCTGTTTGGCACAGATGCACATAGAGCCAAGATTTTGGCAACACTATTGTCCACTACATGTTAGCAAGGTAATGCTCAAAATCCTTCAAGCTAGGCTTCACAGTACCTGAACTGAGAACTTCCATATCTACAATCTGGATTTAGAAAAGTTAGAGGAACCAGAGATCAAGTTGCCATTGATCCGCTGGATCATAGAAAAAGCAAGAGAATTCCAGAAAAACATTTACTTCTGCTTCACTGACTACGCTAAAGCCTCTGACTGTGTAGATCACAATAAACTGTACAAAATTCTTCAAGAAATGGGAATATCAGACCACCTTACCTGCCTCCTGAGAAACGTGTATGCAGGTCAGGAAGCAAAGTGAGAACAGAACATGGAACAACAGATTGCTTCCAAATTAGGAAAGGAGTACATAAAGGCTGTATATTGTCACCCTGCTTATTTAACTTATATGCAGAGTACATCATGAGAAATGCTAGGCTGGATCAAGCACAAGCTGGAATCACGATTTCAGGGAGAAATATCAATAACCTCAGATATGCAGATGACACCACCCTTATGGCAGAAAGTGAAGAGGAACTAAGGAGCTTCTTGATGAAAATGAAAGAGGAGAGTGAAAAAGCTGGCTTAAAACTCAACATTCAAAAAACTAAGATCATAGCATCCGGCCCCATCACTTCATGGCAAATAGGTGTGGAAACAATGGTAACAGTGACAGACTATTTTCTTGGGCTCCAAAATCACTACAGATGGTGACTGCAGCCATGAAATTAAAAGTCACTTGCTCCTTGGAAGAAAAGCTATGACAAACCTAGAGAGCATATTAAAAAAACAGAGACATCACTTTACCGACAATGGTCTGTATAGTCAAAGCTATGGTTTTTCCAGTAGTCACGTATGGATGTGAGAGATGGACCATAAAGAAGGCTGAGTGCCGAAGACTTGATGTTTTTGAACTGTGGTGTTGGAGAAGACTCTTGAGGGTCCCTTGGACTACAAGGAGATCAAACCAGTCAATTCTAAAGGAAATCAATCCTGAATATTCTTTGGAGGGGCTGATGCTGAAGCTAAAGTTCCAATACTTTGGCCACCTAATGCAAAGAGCTGACTCATTTGAAAAGACACTGATGCTGGGAAAGATTGAAAGCAGAAGGAGATGGGAATGACAGAGGACAAGATGGGTGGATGGCATCACTGACTCAATGGTTATGAGTTTGAGCAAGCTCTGGGGGATGGTGAATGACAGGGAAGCCTGGCATGCTGCAGTCCACGGGGTCGTAAAGAGTTGGACATGACTGAGCAGCTGAATGACAACAACTCTCAACTAAAAAGATGCACAACCTCAGAGTAGCAAGTTAAGTTTTATTGGGGGTAAAAGGAGGACTGCAGCCTGGGAGACAGCACCTGAGATAGTTCTGAGAGGCTGCTCCATAGAGGTAGTGGGGGAAGGTCAATATGTAAGATATTGTGAAGGAGGAGTTTAGTGCAATCAAGCACTTAATTTACAAAAGGTTTTCTGCTCGTCCTGAGGAGCTGATGTCACCATGAAGGGAATTAATGCTTTTTTAGATATGAGGAGATACAAGGATTGGGATCATGAAATCAGGTACTGAAAATACCTAACTATCTAAAGACCTGTTTCAATAGTTTCCCTGAAACACCGAGTGCCTCACTTTCCATTCTGAATTCCCCTCAAGGACTGTCAAAAGCCAGCAACTACAGCAGCATAGGTAGATGGCAAATGCCTTTGTTGTTACTTTGTTTGTTCAGTCCTTAAGTCGTGTCCGACTCTTTGCAGCCCCGAGGACTGCAGCAAGAGAATTCCAAAAAACTACCTATTCCTGCTTCATTGACTATGCTAAAGCCTTGAATGTATGGATTACAACAAACTATGGAAAATTTTTAAAGAGATGGGAATACCAGACCACATTACCCATCTCCTGAGAAATCTGTATGCAGGACAAGAGGCAGCAGCGAGAACCAGAACAGACTGGTTCAAAACTGGGAAAGGAATAACTCAAGGCTGTATAAGGTCACCCTGCTTATTTAACATATATTCAGAGTAAATGTGTACATGCTAAGTTGCTTCAGTCATGTCCTATTTTTTGTGACCCTATGGACCATGACCTGCCAAGCTTTTCTGTTCATGGGCCTCTTCAGGGAAGAATTCCAGAGTCAGTTGCAGGGCCCTCTGCCAGGGGATATGGAGAGTTAAATACAAGATTGTAAAGAGACTATATTCCTAAAAAATCTGCTATTGTACCTCTTTCTTGGTAAGATAAGGCCCCTTCTCATTTAGGGAAGAAACTGCCTTCAGTTAGCTAGAATTCTTAGATAAGGTACTTGTGGAAGAAGACAAGGAGCCTGAAGGTGTGCCTTCCAAGAAAACAAAGAAAAACAGTAACTGCTTTGAATGAGATAAGGGAAAACTTGACTTTGCTCCAGGAAGGTGGGCACTTGCAGTGGGAAAGATTAAAGCAAAGAGTAAACAGAAACTGGGGAGAGGAAATGAGCAAGTAAAATGATGAGAGGCTAAAGTGACCTGTGGGCTTTCCTCAGGATGTGATAACTGCAAGAGATTTCAAAGATGAGTTATGTCTAAAGTAGGGCTTCCCTAGTGACTCAGGTGGTAAAGAATCCACCTGCAACATAGGAGACCTGAGTTTGATCCTTGGGTCAGGAAGATCCCTGGAGAAGGAAACAGCTACCCACTCCAGTATTCTTGACTGGGAAATCCCATGGACAGAGGAGCCTGGTGGGTTACAGTCCATGGGGTTGCAAAGAATTGTACTGGACTGAGCAACTAACACTATGTCTAATGTCCATATTTGACTACAATGTCACAATGCAACCCCACTTCCCCCTCTATCATCCATTAAATCTGTCCTACTCATAAATGCACAGCATTAGTGATTACATAAGTTTGTCTCTCATTTAAGAAAGAAGCCAGGTATAGTATCTGGATTGGGTTGTGAGAAAGAGAAAGCAGTCACAAAAGAGTAAGTCCCCCAGGGAACTGAATCAGTCTTGGAAAGACTGTTCTTTAGGGTTGAAGCTAACTTATCTTGACTTTAACAGATTGGGTACACTAAGTTGATATCTGGTTTATATTAAAAAATAAAACTTATTTTAGATCTATTTCTACCAAATAAGCGGCAACCATATACTCCTACCGGTGTTATTTGAATGTTAATAGTTGCTAAACAATCTTTTTTTACAGTACATAAAAATAAGTATTGTACAAGAAAGTTTTATATTCTTTCTATTGTGTAGAACTCTTTTTAATTTTGGAAATGAGCTATAATTCAACTGTGTATCTAAAAGCAAAAGAATACCATTCAAGTAGGTCTTATGGCCTTTGTTGTTTTGGAACATGAATTTAGAAGCTTGTTCTCTTTCTGTGACCTCTGAATATAATTCTTTCATGTTACTGAAAGTACTTAACAATGAGTTGTCTAAAATGTGTTTCTTGAATGCCGTAACTATAATTAAAGTGACTTTGCAACAAAATCACTCAGTGTTGTCTTTTATAAGCTTAAACTTTCACATTTGCTAGTAAAAATAACATTGATTTCAATGTGCATGGAATCGGGAACAAACTTTACTTCTACCCTCATTTACGGCCTCATTCGAGTCAACTGACCACTCTGAGCCTTATGGTTTTCACTCCTCTGAGATAATAAAACCACCAGACAGGTTGGCAGGCAGGAACTCTGATTTTGACATTATGATGATGATGTTGACATCATGAGTCATCAATCCTGATGAGTCCTCCTTCAGCATCTTTCTTATTCTTCTCTGCTACTATGTCTACATAGATGATCATCACCCCTTCTCTAAGTTATGGCATGGAATCAATATGGTGCATTTAGGGGACATTTTGACTCTCCAAGTATATCCCTCTCATAGCAGACCAGAATGCAAATCTAAGCATTTATTTATTCAAGTATTTAGATGGCTCTTAATTGTCTAATGTTAAATTCTATAAAAGCTCTCCCTGGCTTAGTGTCACATATATTACCTTCTCTTGTCACCATGGCCTTTAACTCCTCAGCAATATTGAACATCTTAAAGTTCCTTCAGGAAACATAGCTCCCTCACGCCTTCATCTTTTTCAGTCTCTAGAATTCTTTGTATTTGGACTGCTCTCTTCCCTGAAGTGCTCACACACGTTATTCACCATAGGGCTCAAGTCACATTTCCTCAATGAAACAGTATTTCCTCCTAGGACATCCAACTGCTCACTCACCTAAACTCCCAGAACATTTTATACATTTATTCCCCTTTCCTTCTCTATAACATTTTTTTCGTATCAAGAATGGAGTCATTCTAAAGTGTGTGGAAAACTCCCTATGGTACTGTAGCTACTGCTTTCAAGAAAAGGTTTGAAATGTTCCCAGAAACAATTCCTTTCTTTTCAGTATTCTTCTAATGAGACTTTCTAGCTAAAGAATTCTCTGAATCTAAAATATTCACTTGCTTATCAAATACACACACACACACACAGACACATATTATAAAACATTCTTGAAGAAAGATAGAGTTATAGATAATAAAAGAAAGTTCAATTGGTGAAGTGGGGGTCTGTATGCAGAATGAATCGTGATGGATAGTGTTTCAGGCAAAACTCTGTGTCAAGAGGTGAAGTGCTGGCAAGGGGAGAAAGCATGGCCATGGGGCACCCAGCAACAAGCAGAAGACAGATACTAAGAGAAAACTGGTGATATTTATGGGACTTAGTATCAAGGATCAAGGATCAAATCTAGGGGATGAATTCAGATTTGGAAGAACTCAATATCTGAAAGCTTAGAGAAAGAAAAGAACTCACTCATAAAAAACAAATAGTTTGCTTTATTGGGCCAAACATATTCACCCACAAGTACAGGAAATGTGCTCAGTTTATGGATTAGAGGATAATATAGGAACTAGATCTTAGGATCAAAGTGGTAATTGAAAGTGATACACAGGATCAGGCAAAATGTAAAGCAGATTTTTCAACTAGAATTAGGGCCACAACTAGTTTATGCTTTGTGTGGTTAGAAAAATGTGTGAGTCCTGGACAGTGGAATCGTGCCACCATGGACTTAAGAGCAAATTAGGCTTTTGTGCCCAGAAACAGGCCCTCTTTCTTCCAGTGAGACACAGCCCTCACCAAGGTGCACAACATCATTAGAAACTGCACCACGCACTCCTTCAGGGGGATGACTGTGCAGTGCACACAATGGGCCACCCTACAGGGGGGCCCTAAGCCTTGAAACATTTTACATATCCTGATTTACAGAGATGACTAGTTCTATTTTCAGAAGCACAGTTGTATCTTTAGAACTGGGGATAGAATGAATAGTGGGGCAGAAAATCAGACAGGTTATTGCACTTTATTTGAATGGGGTCAATGTGGAGAGCCTATCTATATGGAGTAAAGTATGTGGGCTTTGTGAGAGTTCATTTTTTTCACTTTGGCTTAGACAGTGTTTTCATTTATTTCTAGCTTTCTTTACTGTTAGGCACTTTCTATCTATATATCCATCTATATTTACTTATAAAAATACATGTTATACTCAATAATACTCCATGAAAGTGAATATCATAGATTCTTAACACTAAAGAAATGCTTCAGGAAACAATTATAAGTTGTTTCCCTATCACAGAAATTAAACACCATGTTACATATTTTTACAAAAATATTTTAAATCCATGAATGAGAACAAAATTAAGATCAAAGTCGCATGTGTGAAACAAGTGAAGAAATCAAACAGAAACCAAGCCTCATTATCTACTAAGATAAAATTGAAAAATATCAAATAGCAATGGCAAGGCTTAATCATTGCCAAATTAAGTATCAATTAAAAGACTACACACATCATGAATTTCTTTTCTTTTATATTTCTCCCACCCAGTTTTAAATAAGAAATACTTCCTTTTCTCTCTACATTATTTCTCATTAACTACAGCCATTTCTATCAATGGCAACAATATGCACATCTTTTGGGAGAAGTGAGTTTTGTCTGATTTTTCCACATCTTTAGACTCAGGTCACCATCTGGGGGCAAGAGCACAACTGAAGCAATGTTGTGTCATTGATAGTGTGTCAGCACAGGAGGCTTATGATGCTGATTTATGTTATTGCTAATATTAATGTTGAACACTTAAATAGGGTGCAGTCTGCCAGGTTTCCCTAATGTACGGTGCTTTCCCACTGTAACAATAAGAATCTTGTGAGGAGACTACTTGATATTTCATAAAATGTTATATCTTTATAAAAATTTAACTCCTAATTATATCAACCAAGCCTATAATATACATGCATATCTTTCACGTATTTCAAGGTGTAGTCTCAGTAAATTTCTAGGCATAACACAGCTGATTTAAAGGCAAATGCAGACATAATTTTATAACATATTGACAAATCTCTGGACTATAAAAGTTGTACCAATTTGCTTTCTCATCTCAATGCTTGACAGTTTTGTTTTCCTGTAGTTTTGCAAACAGAATGTGGTGCCAAACTTAAAAATTTTTACCAGTCTGATGGGTGGGCAAAAATATCTCAGTCACTTTAACATGCATTTCTCTAACTAGTAATGAAGTCAAACATCCTTCAATGTGTTTAATTTGTTTAAAAGTCAAGTTTCTGTGTGTGTGTGTGTGTATGAATGAATATCTGTTCTAGTTTTTTGTCCATTTTTGCTTTGAAGGCTTTTTGTTTCTTTGCTTCTTTGTTTTGTTCTGTGTCCCTAGAATTTTCAGAAATCTTTAATTATAGAAATAATGGTTTTTTTATCTACGATATACCTGCTGATATTTTCTATCAGTTTGATAGTTGTATTTTTATTTTACTTATATTTTTACATGTGAAAGGCTTTTTATTATATGTATTCAAATGTATCACTATATTCTTTTCATGTGCATTATAATGAAAAATAGAAGAGCATTTCTCTCTACCAAGGTTATAGAGGAATTCAGTTTTGTTTTGTTTTTTTAATTTACATTGCTGATTGATATGGCGCTTGTGCTTTAATATGGTGTGAGGAATGGATCCAATTATATATTTTTCCAAATGACTAAGCAATTATTATTATTACGACCAGGACAGTGATTTTAAGATGCCACTTTGTTATCTCAAACATCCATTTATTCTTGTTACTTATCTCTATACATCCTATTTCATTTCCTTGTCTGTTTATCCATGATCCACTATTGCACTCTTTTAATTATAGAGCTTTATACTATGTTTCATTGAATAGTAATCCTAGTTCTCTCTTACAGCTTTTTTTTTTTTTTGGCATTGTTATTCTGGTATGTTTGTTCTCTGTGTGAGGCTCTCTATCCATCTTATGTTAATGCATTTCAAAGTATCAGTATACTCCCCATTAAATTTTGAAGCACGATTATTAACTAGAGTTTGACTTTTAATCATTTTTTTAGGTTTTTCTTTTAGTGAAAAATTTAAATACTATGAAGTATATAAATTGCATGTGCTCTTCTGTATAACACATTATTTTCTTTCTCAGTCTCTCCACACACATGGTCACACAGTTAAAAAAAAAAAAATGTAAACTTCTTGTTTTATCTAAAATATCTGAAGAACAACCTTATTACCAAGCATCTTCTGAACTGCAATGAATACTTAAAGTCAAAGCAATCTTCATATATCAATTCCTCCCTTCTCATCATTAACATCTCATAAATGCCCAGAGCCTCAATTGTTATTGCTAAATGTAACATAAAATATCATGCTTCAGTGACTGCAAGCAATATTAAAATGTCACATATATCTATTCTAAATTTCAATATAATGTTAGTTAAGAGCAGCTATTACTATTAAAGAATGAGAATCCTGGATGATAAATACTTTTACCTATAATAAGATGATTTCCAAATGATTTATTAAAAATGAAGTAATGAATTCAAGCAAAGTAGATCACTATTCATCTACAATCACTTAGTGAAGAGAAATAGTGACTATAATTACTGCCAAATAGATTCAGTATCTGTCCAGTAGCCTTTGCATGTTGTTGATATCTATTTTATTAAGGTATCTAAAACATGGTACCTGTTCATTAATTTCATTATTAAAAGAATTCAGATCTGTATTCTATTAAGAAAGGACTAAAAAACAAATTGAATATAAGTATAATGTGTTTTTCTTTTAAATCATATCCAAGATTTAAGACCACCTGATTAAATACTTCATGGTAAATACATTTATACTTTTATTATGTTAAAGAAATTATAGATATAATCCTCAAATTAACAAGAAGCTACAATTTTATATTTAAAAAAAGGCATTTTAAAAAATAAGCACTTCTCCTCTACCACACGCAATCTCTGGGTTAGACCCATGAGTTTTTCATAATAATTTAGTCTTCTTTATGATTTATTCAAGGGCTTCCTAGGTGACACCATGGTAAAGAAACTGCTGACCAATGCTGGTGATACAGGAGATGCCAGTTCGATCCCTGGGTCAGGAGTAGGTCCTGGGGAAGGAAATGGCACCCCAACCAGTATTCTTGCCTGGAAAATCCCATGGACAGAGGAGCCTGGCAGGCTATAGTCCATGAGGTGGCGAAGAGTTGGTCACAACTGAAGTGATTGAGCACAGCACATGATCATTGAATCAACATGCTCCTTTGCTTTGTTCTTAAATACTTTCTGAACAAAGTAGGGGGGAAGAAAGGAAACACTGTTTGCCTCTCTTTGGTTCACATTTGTAGCTCCTACCCTGCCAATGATGCTCTCTTGTTCATAAACCTACTCCATGCACTCACACTCGCTCAGTCAGTCCCTACTTGAAGGATATATGTGCACTGACTCTCTTTTTCCTAATTTCTTCTCCTGAAGATAACCACATTGGGAGATTTAGCTTCTATTGCAATCCCTGTTTCATTTAGTTTCCAGATGGCTTAGATTCCTGGAACCAGCATTGGAATTTACTCCTTGGGACAGTTAACCCAATTTCCTTTCTGGAGAATTACATCCATGGAGACATTCAGCCCCATGATGTAGGGAGCAGAGGTGGAGGCTAGCAAAAGAGGAGGGGAAATGACTGATATCAAGACTGGGTCTTACTAAGGAACCAAAACCCTTAAGAAACCATGCTTCTTGCCACATGAGCAGAGTTATGCATGAGTGTATATTTACTATTCCCTTGTTTTACATTATATTTGCAATGGTATCCTCAGAATCACAGATAAGGAAGGTGCCTTACAGAGTATCTAATAACTTTAATGTTAGGGAGGGGAAACTGCATCACACACAAAGAAAACTGCCTGACAAAATCTCTCAGATATTTGGTGGGTGGATGTGCTGTGACCAGAATTTAGGTCTTTAAACTCCCTGAACAGTGACCTTGCTTCTTCAGTGTGTCTAGTAGCTCCTGGGGGGAAATTCCCCCATGAAATGTCAGTACCAAGTGCTTTGCATGTTTCACCTCCTTTTGAAATATATAACAGATTAAAAACAAAAGGAACAAGCTAGGTCAAAGTTCATTCAGTGGTTTATCAAAAATAATTCTAGGGATTACTATAAGACTTTTCTTTCATTTTTGTATAGTCTGTCCTTATCTGGTTTTCTCACTATTAAACTTTGTTTATCTCATAATATTGGCTGTTTAAGATATATGTTCTCATTGAAATGACATACTAGTGATTAGGAAAAGAAGTGAAACCTTTCAAAAGCTTTTCTCATTGATCAAATTTTTTTTTTAATTCATTGCAAAATTTATTAGAGTATCCCTTTGGGAATCTAATTTTTATCTAGATTAAATACGTGATTGCAATAAGATTTCCTACATAGGATATACATACTGAATACTCAGTGCTTTCTTCTCTAGGGAGAGTGATATCAACCTGTGAATTGTACAAAGGGAGCAAGCAGGGATAGAATAATCATATGGAGAGAATAAATGATGAAAAGATAAAAAGAGCAGACAAGAATAACATAAATGCAAATAGAAGACAAATGGTGAAGAGCAAGGATAAAAATGTTCCTGAAATGTTGGTAAAAGGCAGTCACATCTTGCATTTAAGTTTTTCCCCAATATAACAAACAAGGCTTGAACTGAGACAACTACGAAGGAACTACAAGCTATTTCAGAGAAATGTTGGGGTGATTACATTTCTTGGAGTACTGTAGTACTGTAGACTCTTGGGAAAAATTAAATGCCACTTTATGCTCCACATCAAACTCATAAAAAGTAAAACACATGACTTGCTATAACAAGAGAAACAAGACATGTTTTTAGCCAGGACAAGAACAAAATTGTGTTAACATCAATCTCTGCATTTCAAAAGAGAATGTCTCCGTATCATAAGAAAGGCTTCAAGAGTAGCGAGTGGCGTTAGTATCTAAAATCTAAACTATCTAAGATCTTTCATTTATGGTTCATGGATAAAATTTATGCTTGGGAACATATGGAACATTTGCTCATGGGGGAAACTGCTGAGTCAACAAGATTCTGGTACTTAATGAAGTGCATTGAGGCAGACATACCATAAAACCAAAGAAGATCAAGCATCAGAATCCATTACACAGCTTATTCAGCACACTATCAAATTCTATAATTTCATTTTTTACTATTTTCTCTTAAAGAAGACCTCAAAATAGTTTTTTTTCCCAAGCCCTAAGTTTTTACTCAAACATATATCTGCTCTGGAAGCTGAGTATGAAGTATATGAGATGTTATATCATTCCTCACTTATTGAAAATTAGCTTACTGCTTGTTGAGCACCATTTTGTCTGAGTGTATCAGGCATCTAGAGGTCATATGTGCCCACAGAGTGGAATTTCAGCACTAAATATTTCAGGAAAATGCAAACTCTGCTAAAAACCATCACCTCTCAGGTATAGAGTGGCATTCTTCTGTATCAGCATGGAACAGTATATGACTATGGCACATTCTAGGCCAGAGACTATAAAGGAGAGTTAAACTTTGTTAGCTTCCAAAGAGCTCCCAAGGCCAAGGCCACCTCAAAACAGCTCAACTGGTAGCAGCATTGGGTTGGTGAGATGTGACTTCATCATAAGCAGAAGCTGAAGTGGTTTATTTATGATTATTTTGAAAAGATGAAACCAAACTTGAAGCATGCTAGTGGTGCAAAACATACTATTAATGCGGATCTCCAACTGATATTGTGTTAAAATATGCACAGCAAAATTTAAAAGTAAATTTAGATTAAAGCTTGGGAATTGGTAATGTTGGAAAGGAGTACATCAAGGCTGTATATTGTCACCCTGCTTATTTAACTTATATGTAGAGTACATCATGAGAAATGCTGGGCTGGAAGAAACAAGCTGGAATCAAGATTGCCAGGAGAAATATCAATAACCTCAGATATGCGGATGACACCACCCTTATGGCAGAAAGTGAAGAAGAACTAAAGAGCCTCTTGATGAAAGTGAAAGAGGAGAGTGAAAAAGTTGGCTTAAAGCTAAACGTTCAGAAAACTAAGATCATGGCATCTGGTCCCATCACTTCATGGGAAATAGATGGGGAAACAGTGGAAACAGTGTCAGATTTTATTTTGGGGGGCTCCAAAATCACTGCTGATGGTGATTGCAGCCATGAAATTAAAAGACGCTTACCGCTTGAAAGGAAGGTTATGGCCAACCTAGATAGCATATTTAAAAGCAGAGACATTACTTTGCCAACAAAAGTCTGTCTAATCAAGGCTATGGTTTTTCCAGTGGTCATGTATGGATGTGAGAGTTGGACGGTGAAGAAAGCTGAGCGCCGCAGAATTGATGCTTTTGAACTGTGGTGTTGGAGAAGACTCTTGAGAGTCCCTTGGACTGCAAGGAGATCAAATCAATCCATCCTAAAAGAGATCAATCTTGGGTGTTCATTGGAAGGACTGATGTTGAAGCTGAAACTCCAATACTTTGGCCACCTCATGCGAAGAGTTGACTCATTGGAAAAGACCCTAATGCTTGGTAGGATTGGGGGCAGGAGGAGAAGGGGACGACAGAGGATGAGATGGTTGGATGGCATCACCGACTTGATGGACATGGGTTTGGGTAGACTCCGGGAGTTGGCGATGGACAGAGAGGCCTGGCATGCTGCAATTCATGGAGTCGCAAAGAGTCGGACACGAATGAGCGACTGAAATGAAATGAAAATGAATGTTGGAAAGAGAGAGACAGGTAAGGAGATTAGGAGGTAGGCTTTGGAATCAGAATGCCTAGGCTCAAACCTAGACTTAAGGACTTCCTTAGTGAACCAATGGTTAGGAATCCATCTGCCAATGCAGAGGACATGGTTCGATCCCTGGTCTGGGAAGATTCCACATGCCCCAGAGCATAAGCCCTCACACCACAACTACTAAGCCCACGATCTAGATCCCATGCTCTGCCACAAGAGAAGCCATGGCAATGAGAAGCCTACACACTGCAATGAAGAGCAGCCCCACCCATTGCAATTAGAGAAAGCTCACACACAGCAATGAAAACCTAGCACAGCCATAAATAAATTAAAAAAGGAAAACAACTTGACGCAAACCTTGACCGCATCATTTACTTGGGATAGCAAATTGGTAGAGTGACCTTATCATCGTTCATCTTTTTTCATTTTAAAATGGAATTAATTACAACACTTATCTCATAAAGATGTTGGATCAAGTGAACTGAAATATGTAAAGCACTTGGCATAGTGACTGAATCATTGTGAGAACTCAGTAAATGTTAGCTATTATGATGATGATGATTATCATTAAAATAGGCTAGAAAGCAGATGAAAATTGAAGACATGCTTAACAGATACTTGGGTCCTGGAGTTTACTTTTGATGTTTGGTGAAAGATACGGGGGACTTTGAGATGACTTAAGATTTTCAAGTATCACTAATGGACATAAGCAATACCTTAAGAGGTATGGAGGTATGGGAGAGGCAAAAAGAGAGATCATGCACCATTTTAGGTCGTGTGTTGACTTTGAAGGAAGCAAGGAGATATGGAAAGCAAAGAATAAAATATTTGACTTTGAAGTTCTGGAGTTAGTCAAATGTTGAGAAAGATAATAGGAAATTATCAACAGACTATGTATGAAAAAAATGTGTCAAGAATGAATTCTAATGCTCATGATGTGAGAGACAAAATAAATCATGGAAGAGCCTTGGAAAGAACTGAGAGAATTTAGATAAGATTCAAGAGAAAGAGATTTAATAGAAGGCATAATCAGTAGCACATTGTAAGAGAAAGACTGAGAAGTCCCTGCTGGATGTCCCAACCCACAGACCCTTTGTAACCCTCATAAGATGAATTTCAATACAGTATCCTGGGTGACAGAAAGATTACACTGGATAGATTAATAATCTGAAGGTAAGTAAGTAGACAGAGTCAAGGAAGACTACTTTATCTAAAATTTTGACTTTTGAGAAAAAGGGAGAACTAGTGCAACATATGGAAGGTTGGAGGTTAAGTGAAGACATATTTCTTCTGTGTGGGCTCACTTACCTAGTTGTTTATATGACAGAAGTGATGTCAGAGTGGTTGTAGGCTGAGGAAAGAGTCAGTAGGAAAGAGGACTCAAAGAATGAGAAAAGAAATGAGGTTACTTACATGTTTCTATCTATGGCTGATGCAAGAATGTATAGTATTATCTCTTCACAGTTTCTGAGTAACTTGAGTAAATATAATTCTGCTGAATGCAAGTGTCCCAGGATGACTACCAAAACTCCATTGTCAGAACATTCTCTTTTTGAGTTCACTGATCTATATATAGACCTGCAATGGACTAGCTGCTTCACCAAATTTCTATTATTTTTGTTTCCCAAAATCTAGTATCTGAACCAAATTCAGGAAATAATTGAAGAAAGTAGGCAGAAAAACTAAGCCATGCAAGTATGACCTAAATTAAATCTCTTATGAGTATAGAGTGGAAATGACAAACAGATTCCTGGGATAAGATCTGATAGACAGATGCCTGAAGAACTATGGGCAAAGGTTTGTAACACTGTACAGGAGACAGTGATTAAAACCATCCAAAGAAAAAGAAACTCAACACAGCAAAATGATTGTCTGAGAAGACCTTAAAAATAGCTGAAAAAAGAAGAGAAGCAAAAGGCAAAGGAAAAGGGAAAGATACACCCAACTGAATGCTGAGTTCCAAAGAATAGCAAGGAGAAATAAAAAAGGCTTTCTTAAGTGAACAAGGCAAAGAAATAGAGAAAAACAATAGAATGGGAAAGATGAGAGATCTCTTCAAGAAAATTAGAGATAACAAGGGAACACTTCATGCAAAGATGGGCACAATAAAGGACAGAAATGGTATGGACCTAACAGAAGCAGAAGACATTCAAAAGAGGTGGAAGTATACACAGAAGAACTGTACAAAAAAGGTCTTAATAATTTGGATAACCATGATAGTGTGATAACTCACCTAGAGTCAGACATTCTAGGGTGTGAAGTCAAGTGGGCCTTCGGAAACATTACTATGAACAAAGTTAGTGGAGGTGATGAATTTCCAGCTCAGCTACTTAAAATACTAAAAGATAATGCTATTAGAGTGCTGCAATCAAAGCCAGCAAATTTGGAAAACTCAGCAGTGGCCAAAGGACTGGAAAAGTTCAGTTTTCATTCTAATCCCAAAGAAGGGCAATGCCAAAGCATGTTCAAACTACCACACAATTGTGCTCATTTCACATGGTAGTAAGGTAAAAGTTCTCAAAATCCTTCAAGCTAGCCTTCAACAATATGTGAACTGAGACATTTCAGATGTATAAGCTGTATTTAGAAAAGGCAGAGAAACCAGAGATCAAATTGACAACATCTGTTGAATCATAGAAAAGCAAGAGAATTTCAGAAAAATATCAACTTCTGCTTCATTGACTATGCTAAAGTCTTTGACTGTGTAGATCACAACAAACTGTAGAAAATTCTTAAAGAGATGGGACTATTAGACCACCTCACTTGCCTTGTGAGAAAACTGTATGTAGGTAAAGAAGTAACACTTAGAACCAGACAACTGGTTCAAAATTGGAAATGGAGTCAAGGCTGTGTATTTTTACTCTGCTTATTTAACTTCTATGCAGACTACATCATGTGAAATGGCAGGCTGGATGAGCTCAGTTCAGTTCAGTCCCTCAGTTGTGTCCGACTCTTTGTGACCCCCATGGACTGCAGCACACCAGGCTTCCCTGTCCATCACCAACTCCCGGAGCTTATTGAAAATCATCTCCATTGAGTCAGTGATGCCATCCAACCATCTCATCCTCTGTCGTTCCCTTCTTCTCCCGACTTCAATCTTTTCCAGCATCAGGGTCTTTTCCAGTGAGTCAGTTCTTTGCATCAGGTGACCCAAGTATTGGAGCTTCAACTTCAACATCAGTCCTTCCAATGAATATTCAGGACTGACCTCCTTTAGGATTGACTGGTTGGATCTCCTTGCAGTCCAAGAGTTTTCTCCATCACTACAGTTCAAAAGCATGAATTGTTTGGTGCTCAGCTTTCTTTATAGTCCAAATCTCATATCCATACATGACTACTGGCAAAACCATAGCTTTGGCTAGATGGATCTTTGTTGGCAAGTAATATCTCTGCTTTTTAGTATGCTGTCTAGGTTGATCATAGCTTTTCTTCCAAGGAACAAGTGTCTTTTAATTTCATGGCTGCAGTCACCATCTGCAGTGATCTTGGAACCCAAAAAATAAAGTCTGTCATGGATTCCATGTTTCCCCATCTATTTGCCATGAAGTGATGGAACCGGATGCCATGATCTTAGTTTTATGAATGTTGAGCTGTAAGCCAGTCTTTCACTCTCCTCTTTTACTTTCATCACTTTCTGCCATAAGGGTGGTGGTTTTTTTTTTAATTTATTTATTTTAATTGGAGGCTAATTACTTTACGATATTGTAGTGGTTTTGCCATGCATTGATATGAATCTGCCATGGGTGTACATATGTTCCCCATCCTGAACCCCCCTCCCACCTCCCTCCCAATCCCATCACTCTGGGTCATCCCAGTGCACCAGCCCTGAGCATCCTGTCTCATGCATTGAACCTGGACTGGCGATCGGTTTCACATATGTTAACACACATATTTCAATGTTACTCTCCCAAATCATCCCACCCCCGCCTTCTCCCACAGAGTCCAAAAGACTGTTCTTTACATCTGTGTCTATTTTGCTGTCTCACATATAGGGTTATCATTACCATCTTTATCTGCATATCAGAGGTTATTGATATTTCTCCCAGCAACCTTGATTCTAGCTTGTGCTTCATTCAACCCTGCATTTCACATGATGTACTCTGCATATATATTAATAAGCAGGGTGACAATATACAGCCTTGATGTAATCCTTTCTCAACTTGGAATCAGTGCATTATTCCAGGTCCAGTTCTAACTGTTGCTTCCTGACCTGTATACAGATTTCTCCAGAGGAAGGTAAGGTTGTCTGATATTCCCATCTCTTTAAGAATTTTCCACAATTTGTTGTTATTCACACAGGCAAAGGCTTTGGCATAGCCAATAAAGCAGAAGTAGATGTTTTTCTAGAAATGGTGGGCTGGATGAAGCACAAGCTAGAATCATGATTGCTGGGAGAAATATCAATAACCTCAGATATGCAGATGACACTCCCCTTATGGCAGAAAGCAAAGACGAATTAAAGAGCCTCTTGATGAAAGTGAAAGAGGAGAGTGAAAACACTGGCTTAAAACAAAACATTCAAAAAACTAAGATCATGGCATCTGGTCCCATCACTTCATGGCAAATAGATAGGGAAACAAGGGAAACTGTGACAGGCTTTATTTTCTTGGGCTCCAAAATCACTGCAGATTGTGACTGAAGCCATGCAATTAAAAGATGCTTGCTCTTTGGAAGAAAAGCTATCACAGACTTAGACAGCATATTAAAAAGCAAAGACATCATTTACCAACAAAGGTCCACACAGTCAAAACTATTGTTTATCCAGCAGTCATATATAGATGTGAGAGTTGGACCACAAAGAAGGCTGAGCACTGAAGAATTGATGCTTTTGAACTGCTCGTGCTGGAGAAGACTCTTGAGAGTCCCTTGCACAGAAAGGAGATCAAACCTAAAGAAATTAACAGTAAATATTCATTGGATACTGAAGCTCCAATAATTTGCCCACCTGATATGTAGAGCTGATTCATTGGAAAAGGCCCTGATGCCGGGAAAGATTGAGGGCAGGAGGAAAAGGTGGTGACCGAGGATGAGATCATTGGATTGCATCATTGACTCAATGGACATGAGATTGAGCAAACTCTGGGAGATAGTAAGGGACAGGGAAGCCTGGCATGCTGCAGTCCATGGCACTGCAAAGAGTCAGACATGATTGAGTAACTGAACAACATCAACAATGTATGGGATCCATATCTGCTGTCATATTCTGGTGTCCTGGAAGCTGAAGTGTCCTCATGCTCCCCACACTATATCATTGTTAGATGTTTCCTGTTTTGGTGGATATTCTTGGTCTTTCATGGCAATATATACCTCCTAGACTCTCTAGGTGAGTTCTTATTCTGGATGATTTTTCTGTTGTCAACTTAGTCCATAGGTTTAGTCCAACAAATTCTGTTCATACATACTCTTTTGGAAATAAGTCTTAATTTTTTTTTTTTTTCCTGAAAAATGTTGGGTTATTTGTTTCTTTTCACTTCCTATTTTAAATACCTCTGTGCACTTTTAATTCATTGCCTTTGTTTCTTTTTCTTTTTTTTTTTAGCCATGAGCATTCATTTTGCTTAGATCATGAAAAATTAAAATTATTTTAATCTCAACATTGAATATTTTTTTATTAGTGGAATGCTAATACCTCATTAAGAGATTTTTATGATAGCTATTTCTAAAGTTTTGTATACATAAGGAAACCATAAGAACCAGCTTGATCTATAACATTCATGAGGCTAACAACTGCCAGTACATGTGTATAATATCATTTGATGCCACTGAAATCAAAAGATACATACATTAGAATAAAACATATATATATAAAATTAACATGTACATTTTAAAGTGTTAATAACAATTATGTTTTCTCCTAAAAGCACTAAACTGGTTTCCAAGTTCATGCACAGATATAATCCCTTCCAGAAATAGTACTTTGCTCAATTTTATGTTTCAAAATAAGAGGTTAAATAGAAGTTATCTACTAAAGAGTGAGAATTTCATCATTAAAAACCTAATTTTAAATGTTTTTTGATATTTTCCATGCTTTTGAAGATAGTATTTACAAGAGGTAAGACAAATGATAAAGGCCTTTTCTATCCCTCACCCTTCCCATTAGTATGTCTTTTAGGAAGACAGAAGCAAATTGAATAACTTAATTTTAAAAGAAAAAATAAAAATTAATGAAAGACATTTAATATACCTGTCATTTATAGAGAATTTTAAAGCAGGGAAGTAAATTATTATTGCATATTCTGAATAATATAAGCAAAAACATTGATAAATATCTATGAAAAGTGGCTATGCTCAAAGTTCTACCTAAGCAAAACTTCAATGATTCAAAGACAAAGAAAAGTGAAATCCTATTGTAATATTAATATTTTGAACCTTCTTGGTTTAAGCTCATTTTAATAAATTGAAGAGTGACATTTGAAGTATTTTTTAAATGGAAGCAATTTACATTTCAAATTCATAATTTGTTATCCTAATGAATAACTGGAAAAACATTTAACATATGAAGGAAATAGGATCTATAAAACCACATTGTACTTTTTTTAGTTTTAATATATTTTATTTAAACTATTATGGCAAAAAAAGTCATTTCAACACATAAGCAAAATAAAAATTATTGAGGTATTTTATATAACTTTTTTGCACTGTTTTCAAGATCAGTTTCGGAGAAGGCAATGGCACCCCACTCCAGTACTCTTGCCTGGAAAATCCCATGGACGGAGGAGCCTGGTAGGCTACAGTCCATGGGGTCGCTAAGAGTCGGACACGACTGAGCGACTTCACTTTCACTTTTCCCTTTCATGCACTGGAGAAGGAAATGGCAACCCACTCCAGTATTCTTGCCTGGAGAATCCCAGGGATGGCGGAGCCTGGTGGGCTGCCGTCTATGGGGTCGCACAGAGTCGGACACAACTGAAGCGACTTAGCAGCAGCAGCAGCAAGATCAGTTTATATTTACACCTAGAGCACACTTCAATTAGGTCTAACCAATTGTTTGATAACCTCATGTGGGCAGTGACTACTCTATTTTGCTGACTTCTTGAATTTTGTCGAAAAAAATACTCAAAATGCAATTAATTTTTATACCTAGAAAATGATGAATATGAAAACATATAAGGAAAATGTCTCTCTAATGTTATGCAGTATATGCAGTATAAATAAGTTTTTAGTAAGAATGAAGAGCCTTCAGTCACACCTTCCGCTGCAATAGTTTCTAATGCTGACACACTCTAAATCTAGTCTTGAATATCAAATTGTAAAGAAAAATGTTCCCCCAGGGTATCTTCTCTACTCTCAAAATTCAGTTTCACTTTTGTAACTTCTAATCACTAAATGTGGGATAGTTTTTCAAATATCAAGCAATCCTGGGACACAGCTAGATATCCTACAATTTAACTCAATTCTGACACTAGCTACCTGGAGTTGGGAGTCAGAGCCCACAATTTAAGGGCTCAGTTCCACGAGACTGCCTACTCCCAACCTCAGAGGCCAATCGCAAGTTCAGGTTGTTATCTATGCTTCTGACTGATTTGCTCTAGACCAGATGTTCACAAAACTTCCTCCTTGGTGTAGTTAATTTTATAGAGCAGCTCACAGAACTCAGAGAAACTGTTTACTTACTGAATTACTAGTATATTATATGAGAATATAACTTAGGAACAGCCAGATAAAAGTGATGCCAAGTATGAAGGAAGCGGCCTGGAGCCCCCATGCTGTCTCCAGGGGTGGGGCTCTCTCCACTTCTCCATGTGGTGACCAACACAGAAGCTCTCTCTCTTTTAGGGTTTTTATGGTTTCCACGGAGTCTTCATTACACAGGTATGATTTGGTAAATCATTGACCAATGGTGACTGAGCTCAATCTCTAGCCCCTCTTCCCTCCATGGAGGTCAGGGGAGGGGCCTAAATGTTGCAACCCTCTCTCTCCTCCATCTGGGTTCAATTTTTCTCTTTGTTGATTTCTCTCTCCACATGTGGTTGCAGAATTAGCCACCAGAAACTTTTGACATATTTACACTCCCCAGCTCAGCAACACTTCCAAAAGTCATTTCTAATACTGCATCTACTTACCTTCAGTATGTTAACTATATTTCCTAAATATATCTTGAATCTATCTACTCTTATCATCACCATACCTTCTTAGTTCAAATAACCATAATTCATTTAACAGTACTAGAAAAATAGCCTCCCAAATACTTTCCCTGTTTCAGCTACAAACTGGCACTTGCCAGGTGCGTTTTGCCATCTGCCTCTATGGAGACTGAACTCTGCTGCTGCAGCTGTTGACCTTCGACACATCCCGAAGGCAGTTCAGGGAGGAGAGTGAGGCCCTCATGCTCCAGGGAAACTGGTAGAACAGATCTTTAGATAGTTCAGTTATTTTTTAGGAACTGATTTCATGCTCCCAATCCTTGTATTCCTCCTATCTAGAAAAGCACTAAATCCCTTCATGGTAGTATCAGCTCCTCATGACTAGCAGAAAACCTTTTGTAAATTAAGTGCTTGATTGCATACCTCTTCACCAAAATCTATATATTGACCTTCCCCCACTGCCTCTTTGGAGCAGTCTCTCAGGGCTATCTGAGGTACTGTCTCCGGGGCTGCAGTCCTCACTTTGCCCCAAATAAAACTTAACTCACAATTCTCATGTTGTGCACTGTTTTAGTCAACACCTGCCACCATATTTACCCAACTCCAATCCACTTTTCATAAACCATTCACCCAGTATTTTTAAAATGGAATTATGATCATATAATTCACTAGTGTGAAACCATTAAATTGCCTTCATACACATAAATGAAATACAAACTTTTTAACATGGCCCTCAAGACCTTGCGTAATATGGATCAGGCCTATATCTCAAATCACACTATCTGACATTCTCCCAATAATTTATATATGTATGCATATTAGCCTTCATTTACTTCCTTAAATGTGCCAAGATTGTTCCAGCTTCAAGTCAGGTTTTTCTCTTTAACGCAAATTTTATTCTCCATTTTTCACCTGGCCAGAAGCTAGTCATTCCACTATCCTCAGCTTAAATATATAAATTCCCCCAATGTTATAAATATATATTACCCCAAAAATATGCTTGTGAAATAAGCCCCTTCATATATTATCTTACCTCATAATACTCTGTCATTATCTCATTTTCATTTATTATAAATAACTATATAATTACAGGTCCCTTTAGTGACTTAATGACTTACAAGCTATCTTATTCTAAATTATAGACCTCACTAGGACACAGTCTGTTTTGGATCAATCATACTGTATTCTAAGTATCTAGCAAATTCCTGGGCACATATATTCTGTAAGCTTATAAATTTGTAAAATGTTACCATTTAAAATGCACTTATCACCAAAGGTTGTGAGCATTTTCCAGTAACTAAATATTTGTAAAACATGAGAAAAATACAAAAAACAGGAAAAAAAACTGTAAATACTACTGTTAAGATATATGGCTCACATATTCAAGAAATTCAGTGATCTAAAATTTTATATAAATATGTCAGAAAGTTAAAATACAGAAAGACTGCATATGACTCTAATGTAAAAACTAGGATAGAAAGTTGATATAATATCCTTCAAAAAGTTTAAATTTACTGACTTTGTCATGAGTGATATACAGAAATACAACTGGAATTGAAGAAACTTGTAATGATTACTCAGAAAATGTACAAATACTGCCCTGGGCATGCAGGACAACAATTGAAAGGTTGGATATTTTTTGTAACTTTTCACTGGAAACAAACTTTATAGCAGAGTTGGAGAGATTAGCATCAGCATCATGTATTAATAAATGATGGGAGGAGATGAGTGCTGAATCAGTAAAAAAAAAAAAAAAAAAAGGTTATGGCTTAGGAGGAAAAAAATCATTAGCACGAAAGAAGGGAGGCTGAGTGCACTTCTGTAAAGTGAATCCTAATTTATAGATTTGGCCAGAAGTTATCAACCTAAGGTCCATCCTTTGGGTCCTATCACCAGAAATTATATGAAAAAAATTGTATTTACTTGCAAACATACATTTTGCCTGGAAGAAAAGAATCTGAGCTTTCACTAAATCCTCCTTTGAGGTTTGTGACCAAAAAATAGGTCACCAAAAATCATAACAGCAGAGCCCCATGTATCCTGAGATTTAATTAAATTGCCTTTTATGAAGGATTTGGGTATTCTCATTTTATCCAGAAACCCCATTTATTACCATTTATTAATTTTTCCATGAACTTTCACAAAAGTTTTTTCTTTTTTTTTCCTTCAGAAAATCATAATTCTTCCTGTCTTTGTTTTAATACCTCAACTTCCCAAGATTCTGACTCTCTGATCTGGGATTAGGACATGTTAGAATGGACTTAACCAGCATTTTTAAAGTCATACAAAAAATATAAAGGGGATATATGGCCGTACTCATCAAATTCTTAAGTACTATCATTATGGGTATCCCTTGTAGCACAACAAAGGCCAAGTTAATTGAAATAAAAAGAATTTCCACTTTGTATTTCAATGCATGTAACACATCCACAGATCTTATTATCAACAGTATTTAGATGGGATATAAAAATATACATAGCTTCAAAGGGATCATGAAGACAAATTATGATAAGTGATTATGAAGAGCTATGACACTTGAGGGCATTTGAAGTAATAAAAATATATGATGTTCATCTAAAGTATGACTAGCACTGTTCTAGACATGAATATTCAATAAGCTACATACACATACATGCACACAATAAGTGACTAAAACAGAGTGAAGTGCTTCGAATATCAGACTCCAGGGTCAAAAAGATCTAATTTGAACCTTGTGGTTCTATGACTTCATGTCTCCAGGTAACATACTTAATCTTAGCCCCATATTATTGCAAATATTAAATATTAAAACATAATAAATGATCAAAATTATTATTAGGTTTCACACACTACTTTAAATATTACATTTATAATAATATATATTCAATACTGCTATATTTATTTGTATATACAAGGAATATACAGATTGGGCTTCCCTTTGGCTCAGTGGTAAAGAATCTGTCTGCCAATGGAGGGGACAAAAGTGTGATCCCTGGGGTGGGAACACCTCCAGAGGAGGAACAGGCAAACCATTCCAGTATTCTTGCCTGGGAAATCCCATGGACAGAGGATTCTGGCAGGCTACAGTCCATGGCTTGGCAAGAGTCAGACATGATTTAGCAATTAAACAACAACAATAAATACACAGACTAATTTTTCAGACTAAGTTCTATTTTTCTCATAGTAGTAGTGTTAGTTATTCAGTCGTGTCCAACTCTTTATGACCCCATGGACTGTAGCCCGCCAGGCTCCTCTGTCCATGGGATTCTCCAGGCAAGAATACTGTAGTGAATTTCCATTCGCTTGTCCAGAGGATATTCCTGAGCCAGGGATTAAACCCTGGTCTCCTGCATTGCAAGCAGATTCTTTATCTTCTGAACAACAGGGAAAATCCTAATACACACTCTAAAGCCCATGAACTAGGTACATCCTATAAGTCAACATATCATGCTTATGGAATAATATCATGAGTGCCAGGCACAAAGAACTAGTTATTACTTAATATGGAATAATTCATTTTGGGCTTCCCAGGTGGCTCAAATGGTAAAGAATCTGCCTGCCAATGCAGGGGATGCAGGATTCAATCCCTGGGTGGGGAAGATCCCCTGGAGAAGGACATGATAACCCACTCCAGTGTTCTTGCCTGGGAAATTCCATGGACAGAGGAGCCTGGCAGGCTGCAGTCCACGGGGTCACAAAGAGTTGGACAGGATTGGGCACACATAGCAGGCTTCCCAGATGATGTTAGTGGTAAAGAACCCACCTGGCAATGCAGGAGACATAAGAGATATGGGTTCGATACCTGGGTCAGGAAGACCCCCTGGTGGAGAGCATGGCAATCCACCCCAATATTCTTGCCTGGAGAACTCCATGGACACAGGAGCCTGGAGGGCTACACTCCATAGGGTTGCAAAGAGTAGGACATGACTGAGGTGACTTAGCATGCACACATGTATGAGCACACACAGCACCCATTTTCTGTTTTACAACTTTTTATGAAATGATCTTTTGGTTATTAATGCTGTTTTTAGAAACCACATAATATAGACTATGGCAGAAACCGAAGAACTAAAGAGCTTCTTGATGAAAGTGAAAGAGGAGAGTGAAAAAGTTGGCTTAAAGCTCAACATTCAGAAAACTAAGATCATGGCATCCGGTCCCATCACTTCATGGCAAATGGATGGGGAAACAATGGAAACAGTGAGAGACTTTATTTTGGGAGGCTACAAAATCACTGCAGATGGAGGCTGCAGCCATGAAATTAAAAGACGCTTGCTCCTTGGAAGAAAAGTTATGACCAACCTAGAGAGCATATTAAAAAGCAGAGACATTACTTTGTCAACAAATGTCCATCTAGTCAAGCTATAGTTTTTCCAGTAGTCATGTATGGATGTGAGAGTTGGACTATAAAGAAAGCTGAGTGCCAAAGAATTGATGCTTTTGAACTGCATAGCAGTGTTGGAGAAGACTCTTGAGAGTCTCTTGGACTGCAAGGAGATATAACCAGTCCATCCTAAAGGAAATCAGTCCTGAATATTCATTGGAAGGACTGACGTTGAAGCTGAAGCTTCAATACTTGGGTCACCTGATGCAAAGAACTGACTCATTTGAAAAGACCCTGATGCTGGGAAAGATTGAAGGCGGGAGGAGAAGAGGATGACAGAGGATGAGATGGTTGGATGGCATCACCTACTCAATGGACATGGGTTTGAGTAAACTTCAGGAGTTGGTGATGGACAGGGAGGCCTGGTGTGCTGTGGTCCATGGGTCACAAAGAGTTGGACACGACTGAGAGACTGAAAGGAACTGAACTAATATAGACTCTCTTTCATCTAATTGAAAATTTAGTAAAAATTACTAACACCTTTATTGATTGTTTTAAAAATTACCTTATTTATTGTTTAAGCAGAAAAAGGGCTTCCCTGATAGCCTAGTTGGCAAAGAATCCACCTGCAATGCAGGAGACCTTGGTTTGATTCCTGAGTTGGAAAGATCCCCTGGAGAAGGGATAGGCTACCCACTCCAGTATTCTTGGGCTTTCCTGGTGACTCAGCTGGTAAAGAATCCACCCAGGAGACCTGGGTTTGATTCCTGGGTTGGGAAGATCCCCTGGTGAAGGGAAAGACTATCCACTCCAGTATTCTGGCCTGGAGGATTCCATGGACTGTATAGAGTTGGACATGCAAAAAGGCAGACACAACTGAGAGACTTTTACTTTCACTTTTCAAGCAGAAAAGAGTCAAATTAGTAGTACTGAACTGTAGGAAGTAAATCAGGATATTCTATAGAGGACATATTGAAAAGTCTCATTTCAGCACTACATATGCGCCTTTAGTCCTATCCAACATCACCTAATACTTACTATGGTCTCTGAGGGAACTTATGATGACTATGTGAAAAGTGACTCCTTAGGGGACAGTCAAACTGAATGATTAATGTTCAGACAAGTATTCAGGCATGACTAGTTTTAGCTGACGTTCTGGCCTCAATCTTTCTTTATACCATTCTATCTTTCTTAATTCAATCAGTTCTCCTCCTGTCCTTTATTCCTGGGTTCCTCAAGCAAGTTGATTACCGAATTTTATTCAGTCTACATACTTTACTGAGTGCCTAATGTGTGTCAATGATGTGACAATAACAAACTACTATCGTTATTGATAATTATAATGATGACAATAAAAACAACATAACTAACGCAGTGAACATTGACTATCCGCCAGGTACATGCATTAACTCATTCGATCCTCCTACAAAGTAATGTGTCACCCTTCTTTTTCTTTTTGTTTAGGAGGGCTGCCATATCATGTGTCATGGGGAATCTTAGATCCCCGACCAGGGAATGTGGTACATATGGTAAAAGAGGTGGGCAGAAGTCATATTGTCGATGACCTACTAGGTAACGGTTTTCTGTTTCAATTAGTGCAATTAGAATCCACTGGGAAATAGTTACTGAGTAGTGACATTAGTATACATATTTTTTATGAAGTCCCCTCTTGCTACTCTGTGGATAAAGGAATGGAGATAATGCAGCAATGGCAATAGCAGTGATGTAAGTTGACTGCCTAGGAGTCAGAGACAAGAAGATTGACTCAGGATGAATTACAGAGTCGGATGAATAAGAGTTTCAGATAGCTGAAAATGAGGGTGGGCTAGAACTGAAAGGGAAGTATCCAGAACAGCTCTTGAGTTTCCTCCAAAGCACTGCATTGACGGTGTTGTCACTCACTCACATAGGGAAGACTGGAGGAGAAAGATGAAGGGGGTCCTCTAGGATTTAGGAATTAGGGTGAGCCTCAGGTTTCTAGTGTAAATGACTTTGAAAGAAATTACATGACTTGGAGGTGGTTCTTAAGCAAAAGAAAACTGATATTAAAAGTATAGAAATGTGACATGAGACATATCACAGAAAAGACAGTTCAGTTACAACTGGGGATGCCAATCCTGACAGTTTGACAGCAAGGTGTTCAACTTTGATAAATTAAGAGCTTCCTTTGGCAGAATATTAATAAGTTATTAATCATCCAGATGTTAACAGGAAAATAGAATTGGAAATGAACAAGGAGGAATACAAAACACTCACATTTACTCCTCCATGATCTTCTGCCAGGGCTGCTCAAGGCAAAAATGGCTGACTGCTTATGAGTACTCATGAAGAATTTCATTATGAGGTATCTCCTCACCCCTAACTGGGATGCAGTAAGTTTTTAAGTTCTGAGATATTTTTGTTTGGGAGCTAATCACAGCCCCTGAAAACAAAAGCACAGACTAGAAAATGTAAGAAAAGGCATATTTCACCCACTAGTATACAAAATCTAAATCAATGGTTTCCAGGCTGCCAACCTGAATATGTAATTTAGATGATTCAAACTCCTTATTTTATTTTTCTTCCCCAGACCTACAGCAAAATATTCAATGTTAGGCTCAAGGCTCTAAATTAAAAAAAAAAAAAAATTCCCTGAATAAACCTGATGCCTGGTGAGGCTGAAATCACTCACAGTGGTCAACTGAGATTGTTAATATATATCCTGAAGTACTAAGGAATATGGTTTTAGCCTATTTGGAATATCAAGAGTCTAGATTATAAACAGAAATAAAGAAACTCTTTATTTAGAATGTCATGGTGGGGAAAGATGGATACAAATATGAGATTAGTAAATATTTCAGTGATGGAAGCTTGGACCTTGTTAATGGACATCAGAAAGCCAATAAAACTTCTAAATTCTCTCAGGCTAATAATCTATTACTTTATTATATGGCTTTAAGTTACTCTGGGTTCCCTATACCATGATTGAAGAGAGAGGATCCTGTTAGCTCTCATCCTAGTCTGTGAAGAGTTCACCTGTAGTATCTGTATTTAAAAACCACTGCCTCTATTCATTATATTAACCCAAATGCAGAATTATGTTCTCAAGGACATTCAGAGATGTCATGTTACCTGGAAATAAAGATCTTTAATCAGGGAACAAGCAATACTTACCATATGCAGTTAAAATACATGCATTCTTCAAAGTCTAGTTCAAATATTACCTTACTAGGGTTTCTCTGACTACCCCCAATCACACCTCTTCCACTGAAAAAGTCACGTTTTCATTTTCTCCACTATAGATATTCCATTAAAACTTTATATGTTTCTGCGTTTTTTTTTCTGTCATGTAGTTATCAATCTGTCTTCCCTGCTAGACATAGACAGCTTTTCTTTCAGCCAGATGTATAGTAGGTGTTTCATAAAAGCATTCTAGATTGAATTAAATCTCAGGGTAAGAAGTCAGCAGTATAAATGCCAGAAGGTTACTTTTCTCAATGCAGCTTAGTTGTGAAAATGTGATTGTCAAGAGATAAATTGTAAACAGCAATGATAAAGTTAGGTGAATCCTTCAGAGTCTTTGAGATGTCAAGGGCGAATCATGGACAGCACCAGTATCCATCTATATGAGTCAATCCAACTGAACAACAACTCAGGTAAAGGGAAAGCACCGCCAGACAAATCAATCTTTTTGCATATATCTGCTCAACTAGGAGCCAATTCTGTAAGTGAAAAGCAAAGAATTCTCAAGCACACATGCTTATGGCAAAAAGCCGTTTAGTATTGACTTTTACTGTTATCAGAACACAAATGAAGATAAAGGAAATCTGTAAAAGGAGCAGGTAATGAAGGATGCTTAAAAAAATGTGATCTATAGAGCAATATTTTATGACTTATGGTTTTGATTATCTCTATGTTTAAATGGAAAAATTATCTAAGTTCATTTGGGACAGTTACTTGAGGGGACCAATCCTATGTCACTCCAAATAAAGTCAGAGGCCGATGATATACATGTGTGCTATCATCAGGAATGTCTTCTCATCATGATGGCTAATTGGTATGAGAGTTTTCAATGCTATGCTTCACAAAGCAGGTAACAGATGCATTGGTCTTAGAACTTACTTCCTAAATTGAATTTCTGTCATGGAAGCAATATTAACAAAGCAGACAAAGCTTCTATGACATGCCAGGGTTTCAAAGTGCACCAGAGAGAATTATTCTTCCACACTGTCATCAATATACATTTATGCAAGACTTTCTATTGTCTTTATTAATTACTGTTATTATAATTTCATCACTGAACAGTCAATCAGATTAAATTATTAATACCTATGACAACTCTTCATTAGCTGACCATGTTTCCTTCAGTTAGGCAGCTGAATTTGATAATAGCTCTCAAGAACCAATACAACACATATTTACACATATACCTCCCAATATGGCCTGGGTTTGATTCCTGGTCAGGGAACTATATCTCACATATCGCAAATTAGAGTTTGCATGCTGCAACTAAAGATCCTGCATGTTGCAACTATAAACCAGCACAGCAAAAAAAAAAAAAAAAAAAATTAAAAAGAAGTAAAGGAGATAAGAAAAAATCTTCATGCATAAGTTTAATAATACCTAGAGAAATGACTTCAGTATGCAAGGTCATATTAATCCAATGCTCACTGACTAACATACTATGATTCCTAAAAGAAAAGTTTTAAGGATAATGATTTATAGAAACTTTAATGCCTTAATATTTAAGTTTTTGGAGTTAATCCCTCCACCACCTTCGGCCAAAATTGTCTTGCTGGTGGGAATAATTTTACATATGTTGAAGATATGATTTCTGAGGAGTCTATGTGGAATATAGCAATTCTGCATGTCTCTGGGATTCTTGCTCTTCAATTACAAAATTAAGGACATAATGCATATCTGAATGATGTTTTATGCTTTCAGTCTAAGTCTTGATTATGACAAGTCTTAGAAAATTCAAGGCAGAGCTCAGATGAAAGATTTCTTACCCTAGGGTCAAAATATCTTGTTTGGAATCCAAAAGAGACACATTCCAAAATGAGATTAAAAAACAAAAAAATTTCAGTCTCCAAATTCAAACAGTATTACAATTTCTGGTTCTATGTTCCTATCAAATTTTATGGCAAAATAATAAGGCTGATTATTTTTACACTAATAAATAAATAAGCAAAACTTACTTCATTCAGACATACCTGTTTAGCTTCTACTGTTAAACGATTGCAAAATTATCTAACTACTTTGTCTTAAATTACATAAAAGTTAAAAATCAAATTAAGTAAACCATGGTGATATTAGAAAAAGTGTTAAGGAAAGAAAAATGACTAAATCTGAAGCTTCCTGAAGTTTAACACACACACTCTGTGCCTGTGTTTGATTATAAAGGAAGCATAGAACAATTCGAAATCTTTCCTAAAAGCTAGGTTGAATCTATTTCAAATGCACTAAACCTAAAAACATTTTTTTATAATGTATTTTATCCTACTTCTTAGAGTGAAAACACTTCCCCTTTTCCCTTATATTCCATACATTACAATAATCCTATAATAGGTACATTTCATTAACAAAAATATTAAAATTTAGATATAACATATTTAAGAGAGTCATAAGTGGCAGAACAAAATCACTGTTCTAAACTTAACAAAATGATTTAATAAAATTAATATATGCAAATTGTTAAAAAAATTATAGAGGAACTTATAATTAAAAGTTGCAATCTCCTGATTAGACTTCCCACTCTGTGTCAAGCTCCTCAGATGTGTACACTTGGAGGCCCTTTCTATTGTTATCACTCCATAACTGTAAACAATAAACTATTATTTTTTTTAAGAAAGTGAACATATATGCTCATTTTTATTGGATTATTTAACATTAACCATTGAAATTCAGCTATAATAGGTTAATATTTAGTTCATTTTTATCATGCTCCTCTTAACAATACAGTTTTAATTACTCTTAGTGGTATTTGTATATTTATAAATACCATATCTAAATTTCTATTTCTTGTTCTGTCAACCACAAAGGGTATATATTGATTTTTTATTTTTTAAGATGAGCATATTAACTCCTCAACCCTTGAACTCTACCCCACTCTGTCTTCTCATTGCTGCCATTTTACTGTTTATTTTGTTGAGGTTAATAACATTTTTATTCTTTTCTGTAATCTCAACTAGAAAGGCTCTATGATCAGAAGTATCCCTTAAACCTGCAAATCTCATTCCATAAAAGTGGAGGAAGTTAAAATCACTTTCAGGTACCTTCTCCATCACAATTTCCTGTTCCAAGATGGTAATCAGATGCTCGTGGGAAAACACCTTGTTATACTTATAACACATTGAAAAAAATAAAAAAAAAACAAACAAACAACTGGAGGATGTTGAGGGGATTTATCTTGAAGAAGATGTTAGAGATTTGGGGAAAAGAGTTATGAAAGATATCTTTAAATTACTAAAAGCCTTTCATGTGTAAATAGAATTTCTATTGGGCAACAAGGGGATGGGATAGCAATGTAATAATTCATGTTTTGATGTAGAAAGCAGGAGAAAAACAGAAGTAATCAATTAGAACTCATGGGACTTAAACAGAGCCTGATGACCCCTTTGCAATTACATTGCCAAAGGTATTCAATAGAAAGCTCATGAAATGATAGTTTTAAGAGAATTTAATTATTTTAAATCAGAAGTCAAAAAGCATCGAAAAACAATAACCTTATTTTTAGGAAGTCCATATTTAAAATTAAATGAGACTATTCAAACATGGTTTTATTTGTAATTATCACAAAGTTGATATAATTAAAAGCAAAATTACCAAAAATGACCAGCAGCAGTTTCCTCCTAGTTTCAACATTGTTTTCAAATACATACTGATCATTTTGTTAATTTAATCAAAGCCTTTAAACTAAACAGGAATTGAGTTATATTATACATTTCTGTCTTGATGTAACCTCTGACTCTATGATAGGATAAGAAATTCACTGTCCTTTGTCTTTTGTTAGGCTAACACTAGTAGATTAAAAATAAATAAATAAAAACAAAAGAACTACTGTAAAGACTATAATTCAAGAATGAACTCTTCTCTATTGAATTATCATTAGGACTTTTTATGTTGTAACCCAAACCCCAGACAACACACCTGTAAGAATGAGCAGTTCAGAATTCTCTGACTTCCCATATGTTTGATCTGAAATCTTGCAGTGCCATTAGAAATATTTTTTGTTTTGCCTGAACATCATATTCTTTCCAAGACTGACTTTACTCTTTCTATAGGAAATAGCTGCAACAATCCCAGGCTTTAAAATCTTATATCCTAATGTCCAAACGAAAAGAATCCATATTTCCCCACAGCTCTCAGAGGAAAGAGGGAGCTTTGTACTCAATACATGTGAAGTCGCTTCAGTCGTGTCTAACACTGTGCAACCCCATGGACTGTAGCTCGCCAAGCTCCTCTGTCCATGGGATTCTCCAGGCAAGAATACATGAGTGGGGTGCCATGCCCTCCTCCAAGGGATCTTCCTGACCCAAGGATCGAATCCACATCTTATGCACTGGCAACTGGGTTCTTTACCACTAGCACCACCTGGGTGGACACCAGCAGATATTTGTGATGTCCTATTGGTTCAAACTGACTCATTCACAGGCCCAGGACTGATGAAATGAATGTGGGCAGGAGAACAGACTTTACAAATTCAGCTTCTAGACTGGTTGGGTCAGTATTACCTAAAACATAGATCTGTGAATAGAAGTAGTGCAGTCTTTCAGAGTGAAATTGGGGTTCCAGTACCATGATGTGGGCATGGGCAGCAAGAAGGATGCTTGCCAGTGGCAAAATCATTTCCCTGTAAGAGCTCAGTTGTGCAGGGTTGGTTTGCACATATAATTATCCACTAGTCTAGAAGTTGAGAAGAATAATTCATTTAAGTCCAATACTGGGGCTTTTTCAAAATTTGAAGAAGTTCATGTTTAATTACAGCTGAGAAGAAGCTATGTACTACATTCCCTATCTGTTGGAAGGCCTTGAGCACTAAACAAAGAAACATATATAAAACCTCCTTTGTCAGACCAAAGTGCTGAAAATCTGAGAAGTGCTAAGGGCAGAGAATATTAGAAAGATATGATCAAAGATGAATTTAAGGTGAAGTATTTCATCTGAACAATCTGAAGCGAGAAGCAGCCTTAAAACTTATGAGAATTACGGTTTCTTAGGAATTCTCTGTTTCACCTGGTTCAGTACATTTATTGATATAGATTATTTAATCATGTCTAAAGGAAAGAACCCTGAATGAAAAATGGCTGTCTTTCTCCCACGGTAAGTTTTTGGAAGAATATGGAAAACAGTTCTCAGTAATATTTGAACTTGAAATGCTAAGCACGGCAATTTCAGCTTAAGGAGGTTTGGTAGTGGCCAAATCTAGGAGCTGAAGACATAAGTCAGAAGAGAGAAAGAAATTCCCAAGTAAGAATATTTTTGTTTCTTAGAAACAATTGTTTATATAAAAGGATGCATTTATTTCAAAGGATCTGGCTGAAGAGGTAAAGTTGAGGGAGCAAAAGCACAGAGCAATGGTTATGAATGTGTCTCTGGGGTTGACTCTGTAAGGTTAAAATGTTTAATATCCTGGCTGTATCACTTATAAATTGTGTAGCTTTGGGCAAGTTACTTATCTCTTTGATCATAGGTCCCTTATAGGTAAAATGGTGATATTAGCAGTTCCCAGTTCATTGCACCGTTGTGATAAAATCATACAAAGCGCACAGGACCGTGTTTGACTCCCAATAAATAGTGTCTGGGAGAAATATCAACAACCTCACATATGCAGATGACACCACCCTTATGGCAGAGAGCAAAGAGGAACTCAAGAGCCTCTTGATGAGGATGAAAGAGGAAATTGAAAAAGCTGGCTTAAAACTCAACATTCAAAAAATGAAGATCATGGCATCTGATCCCATCACTTCACGGCAAATAGATGGGGAAACAATGGAAACAGGGACAGACTTCATTTTCTTGGGCTCCAAAATCGCTGCAGACGGTGACTACAACCATGAAATTAAAAGATGCTTGCTCATTGAAAGAAAAGATATGAAAGACATAGACAGTGTATTAAAAACCAGAGACATTACTTAGCCAACAAAGGTCCATATAGTCAAAGCTATGGTTTTTCCAATGGTCATGTATAGATGTGAGAGTTGAACCATAAAGAAGGCTGAGCATCAAAAAATTCATGCTTTTGAACTGTGGTGTTGGAGAAGACTCTTGAGAGTCCCTTGGACTGCAAGAAGATCAAACCAGTCCATCCTAAAGGAAATCAACCCTGAATATTCATTAGAAGGACTGATGCTGAAGCTCCAATACTTTGGCCACCTGATGCAAAGAACTGACTCATTAGAAAAGATCCTGATGCTGGGAAAGATTGAATGCAGGAGGAGAAGGGGACAACAGAGGACAAGATGGTTGGATGACATCACTGACTCAATGGCCATGAGTATGAGCAAGCTCCAGGAGATGGTGAAGGACAAGGAAGCCTGGCATGCTGCAGTCCATGGGGTTGCAAAGAGTCAGACATGACTGAGCAACTAAACAGCAACAACAAAAATAGTGTTTGACTGCCTTTAGTAAATCTTACCTAATAGTAATAATGAGGATAATTTGAGAAGTTTATCCTGAATAGAATGCAATTGTGCTCTGGAATGGACTATGTGAAATCTTGGAGAAACGAAGACATAAGGAGACTCAAACGCACCATCTGGTTCAAATAGACCTGACCAGTTTACCATCAATCCCCCAGGAAATGATGGTTTATTCCAAGGAGCTTTACAGAAATCTGGATTTCTCTGTTTACATTTTCTTTTCATGGCTAAACATTGATTGACCCCTTCTATTCCTCTTTCCAACCCCACTGTTTTCATGGCACGTGTATGGCATAGATAACATTCATCTCACCCTTTCACATGAGCTGTCCACAATCAACAAAACACAGCATGGTCACTGTTAGTACCTGATTGGCTTATAACTATTCAAAACTGGACACTCATTAGAATGATAATGTTTCCATAAAGTAGTCAGTTACATAGTTCCATATCAGAAACACTGGTGGGTTATTTAAAAGAAAACACATGGTGGTGGGGGGGGGTTACTTCTCAAGATGCTAATTCAGTAAGTCTAGGTTGAGGCTCAGCAGCACCAGGTTGAGGCTAAAATACTGTAATTTTTTTTTTTTTAATTGAGTAGTTCTGATGTGCAATCTAAAATCACTGCTCTGAGAATATATCACTATCCTACAATGATAGTAATGACCTACTGGCCCTTTATCAACTGCCAGGCACTATTCAGTGTGGTTTATATAAATGAACACATCCTCAACTTATCCTCACAATTATCCTAAAAGGCCAGTTGCTATTATTATTCCATTTCATAATGAGGAAACTGAGGCAAAGAAAGTTTACTAGCATCATGGTTAATAAGAAGTAGAGCTGAGATTGAAACTTAGAAACTCTGACTCCAGAGGCCACTTATTTCCTGGAAATATTAGAAAGCAAAGCAAACTTCTGGCATTCACTCTCAAGGAATTAGTGGAGGTGAATTAGATGAGGAAAATTATCATTAGTTATTATCTTTCTGTCAAAGGGGAATTCTATACAGCATTACAGTAGGGGCTTCTTGGCATAGAGCAACAGGTTTCTGTCAGACCCTGTCAAGATCAGGATTGTGACTGATTAAGAAACAGGTATCTGGAGGAAATCACATCCCGTGAGGAAAGGTGTAGAAGGAAGAACACTTCTAACATTCAAATGATATTTAGTCATAGCCATGGTTCTTCAGGAACTGTCTAGAGCAGACTGGTCAGCTCTGAGGAAGGCAAGCAACTCTCCCCTTTGGAGATAACAATCAAACAACACAAACTTGGATGCCTCCCAGCCTGAGTCCATGAGTTCTATTTACTAATAAAGGAGAGAAGATGTTAGAGATATCGGTACCATCTAAGTTGTAGGAGAGAAGATGCAGTGAATCATATAGAGATTTACACATATCTATGCTAATTTAATTCTATGGGTAAGGATTATAGATTCTTTACAGGTATTTTCAAAAAAATTCTGTCATCATTGTTCAGAAATAGCCAGAGATACCTGATTTATTATTGTGAGCTAAAGCAAAATACTTGCATGTTTATTTTGTTGTTGTTGTTCAGAAACACATACATGCACACAAAACTATTTTGTCAAAATGTTTTAGTACATGTGTGATATTTCCTCTATTTTAATTAATGTTTGTCAATACCTCTTCTATTCAAGAAATGGAACTTAGAGCCAATTTAAAGAGCTTGACAAATTTCAACTTTTGCTGTTGTGAATGTGAGTTATTAATCAGAATTATTAATGCAATTTTAAGTACTTTTTCCCTAAAATACTGAAACTAACCCTTGACAACAAAATATTTTAACATTTTATTCAGGTTATACATAAGTCTAAAGTAAATCACAAAACAACAAACTTACAACTTAATAGAATTTACTTAAAAATTTCTAGGCTTCCAAATACTATCTTTAAAAAGTTTAAAAAGTATTTCTGAAAATTTCATATACTTGACATAAACAAATAAAAACTGTTTATTAGAAAACTATGAAAAACAGCCTAATTTCTGGCTAAGAAGGCCAATGAAAAAGCAAATTTTATAAAGATAAACGTAAAGTGTTGTGTCAAGTTCATTCACAATGACAAAAAGGCAAAACACATAATTTTAATTCATATTGCTGTCAAGTATAAACAGTTTAGGGCTTCCCTGGTGATTCATAGCTAAAAATCCGCTTGCAACACAGGAGACTGGGGTTTGAGACATGGTTTCAATCCCCGGTCAGGAAGATCCCCTGGAGAAGGAAATGGCAACCCACTCCAATATTGTTGCCTGGAAAATCCTATGGACAGAGAAGCCTGGTGGGCTACAATCCATGAGGTTGAAAGAGTCAGACATGGTTTAACAACTACACTATTCTATAAAGTTTATACAGTACTTAACCGGTGATAGGCAGATTAAACACTTTTAAAAAATAAAGTTATTCCATTGGTCACTTAACCCCTCTTGGGTGGCTCAGGGGTTGCAGGAGACATGGGTTTGATACCTTGGTTGGGAAGATCCCCTAGATGAGGGCATGGCAACCCATACCAGTATTCTTGCTTGGTGAATCCCATGGATAGAAGAGCCTGGTGGGCTACAGTCCATAGAGTCACACAGAGTTGGACACAACTGAAGCGACTTAGCATGAACACATTCCATTGGTCACTCACACCTCTGTGAGTATAAATGTAACTCAAATAAAGCTAGCCAGCTTCACAGTCTACCTGGGTATCAAGTCACATACTAAAACCATTAATTCAACATTCCATGAAATGAAAAGTGATTTAAATCTTTACCAGAGGAAATTGAATGGATAACCCAAGGGATTGCATTCCTACTTCACAAGGAAATTCTCTCTTCCCTCAACATCTCTGATACCTCTTGCTAAACCACATCCAACAATGACACTTTTCTTGCTTTCCACTGTAGCCTTTCCAGACCTGTCTTTGATTCTGAAACAACAGCTTTCTAAACTTTAAAATCTAAATTAAGTTTCTTAATCCTACCTTGCTCAAGACAAGAAAAATCAGTGAGTAACAGAAATAACTGCTCTGTGTATATGTGTATGCGTGTGTGTGTGTGTGTGTGTGTGAATGTTTGCTTTGTTTCCATTGTACATGCAAGGAAATATCCTTTATCAGTTCAGTTCAGTCACTCAGTCGTGTCCGAAACTTTACGACCACATGAACCGCAGCACGCCAGGCCTCCCTGTCCATCACCAACTCCCAGAGTCCACCCAAGTCATGTCCATTGAGTCGATGATGCCATCCAACCATCTCATCCTCTGTTGTCCCCTTTTCCTCCTGCCCTCAATCTTTCCCAGCGTCAGGGTCTTTTCAAATGAGTCGGCTCTTCACATCAGGTAGCCAAAGTATTGGAGCTTCTGCTTCAACATCAGCCCTTCCAATGAACACCCAGGACTGATCTCCTTTAGTATGGACTAGTTGGATCTCCTTGCAGTCCAAGGGACTCTCAAGAGTCTTCTACAACACCAGGTTCAAAAGCATCAATTCTTCGGCACTCAGTTTTCTTTATAGTCCAACTCTCACATCCATACATGACTATTGGAAAAACCATAGCCTTGACTAGATGGACTGCTGCTGCTGCTAAGTTGCTTCAGTCGTGTCCGACTCTGTGAGACCCCATAGATGGCAGCCCACCAGGCTCTCCCGTCCCTGGGATTCTCCAGGCAAGAATACTGGAGTGGGTTGCCATTTCCTTCTCCAATGCATGAAAGTGAAAAGTGAAAGTGAAGCCGCTCAGTCATGTCCGACTCTTCACAACCCCATGGACTGCAGCCTACCAGGCTCCTCCATCCATGTGATTTTCCAGGCAAGAGTACTGGAGTGGGATGCCATTGCCTTCTCCGGACTAGATGGACATTTGTTGACAAAGTAATGTCTCTGCTTGTTAATGTGCTATCTAGGTTGGTCATAACTTTCCTTTCAAGGAGGAAGAGACTTTTAATTTCATGGCTACAATCACCATCTGCAGTGATTTTGGAGCCCAAAATGTAAAGTCTGCCACTGATTCCCCATCTATTTGCCATGAAGTGATGTGACCAGATGCCATGATCTTAGTGTTCTGAATGTTGAGCTTTAAGCCAACTTTTTCACTCTCCTCTTTCACTTTCATCAAGAGGCTCTTTAGTTCTTCTTCGCTTTCTGCCATAAGGGTGGTATCATCTGCATATCTGAGGTTATTGATATTTCTCCCAGCAATACTGATTTCAGCTTGTGCTTCCTCCAACCCAGCATTTCTCATGATGTACTCTGCATATAAGTTAAATAAGCAGGGTGACAATATACAGCCTTGACATACTCCTTTGCCTATTTGGAACCAGTCTGTTGTTCCATGTCCAGTCCTAACTCTTGCTTCCTGACCTGCATACAGGTTTCTCAAGAGGCAGGTCAGGTGGTCTGGTATTCCCATCTCTTGCACAGGAGATTTTCCACAGTTTGTTGTGATCCAAACAGTCAAAGGTTTTGGCATCGTCAATAAAGCAGACGTAGATGTTTTTCTGGAACTCTTTTGCCTTTTTGATGATCCAGCCAATGTTGGCAATTTGATCTCTGGTTCCTCTACCTTTTCTAAAATCAGCCTGACATCTGGAAGCTCATGGTTCATGTGTTGTTGAAGCCTGGCTTGGAGAATTTTCAGCATTACTTTACTAGTGTGTGAGATGAGTGCAATTGTGCGGTAGTTTGAGCATTCTTTGGCATTGCCTTTCTTTGGGATTGGAATGAAAACTGACCTTTATCAGTCCTGTGGCCACTGATGAGTTTTCCAGATTTGCTGGCATATTGAGTGCAACACTTAAACAGAATCATCTTTTAGGATTTGAAATAGCTCAACTAAAATTCCATCACCTCCACTAGCTTTGTTCGTAGTGATGTTTCCTAAGGCCCACTTGATTCCACATTCCAGGATGGCTGCCTCTAGGTGAGTGATCACACCATCGTGATTTTTCTGGGTCGTGAAGTTCTTTTTTGTACAGGTCTTCTGTGTATTCTTGCCATTTCTTCTTAGTATCTTCTGCTTCTGTTAGGTCCATACCATTTCCTTCCTTTATTGTGCCCATCTTTGCATGAAATATTCCCTTGGTAGCTCTAATTTTCTTGAAGAGATCTCTAGTCTTTCCCATTCTTTTGTTTTCCTCTATTTCTTTGTACATATCACTGAGGAAGGCTTTCTTATCTCTCCTTGGTATTCTTTGGAGCTCTGCATTCAAATGGGTATATCTTTCCTTTTGTCCTTTGCTTTTCACTTTTCTTTGTTTCACACCTATTTGTAAGGCTTCCTCAGACAACCATTTTGCTTTTTTAAATTTCTTTTTCCAGTGGGTGGTCTTGATCCCTGTCTCCTGTACAATGTCAGGAACCTCCAAGCATTGTTCATCAGGCACTCTGCCTATCAGATCTAGTCTCTTAAATCTTTTTCTCACTTCCACTGTGTAATTGTAAGGGATTTGATTATGGTCGTACCTGAATGGTCTAGTGGTTTTCCCTACTTTCCTCAATTTAAGTCTGAATTTGGCAATAAGGAGTTCATGATCTGAGCCACAGTCAACTCTGGGTCATGTTTTTGCTGACTATATATAGCTTCTCCATCTTTGGCTGCAAAGAATATAATCAATATGATTTTGGTGTTGACCATCTGGTGATGTTCATGTGTAGAGTCTTCTCTTGTGTTGTTGGAAGAGGGTGTTTGCTATGACCAGTGCATTCTCTTTGCAAAACTCTGTTAGCCTTCGTCCTGCTTCATTCTGTACTCCAAGGCCAAATTTGCCTGTTACTCCATGTGTTTCTTGAGTTCCTACTTTTGCCTTCCAGTCCCCTATAATGAAAAGGACATGTTTTTTAGGTGTTAGTTCTAAAAGGTCTTATAGGTCTTCATAGAACTATTCAGCTTCAGCTTCTTCAGGGTTATTGGTTGGAGCATAGACTTGGATTACTGTGATATTGAATGGTTTGCCTTGGAAATGAAGAGAGATCATTCTGTCATTTTTGAGATTGCATCCAAGTGCTGCATTTCGGACTCTTTTTTGTCTATGATGGTTACTCCATTTCTTCTCAGGGGTTCCTGCCCACAGTAGAAGATATAATGGTCATCTGAGTTAAATTCACCCACTCCAGTCCATTTTAGTTTGCTGATTCCTAGAATGTCAATGTTCACTCTTGCCATCTCCTGTTTGACCACTTCCAATTTGCCTTGATTCATGGACCTAATATTCCATGTTCCTATGCAAAATTCCTCTTTACAGCATCAGACCTTGCTTCTTTCATCAGTCACATCCACAGCTAGGTGTTGTTTTTGCTTTGGCTCCATCCTGTCATTCTTTCTGGAGTTATTTCTCCACTGATCTCCAGTAGCATATTGGGCACCTACTGACCTGGGGAGTTCATCTTTCAGTGTCCTATCTTTTTGCCTTTTCATACCATTCATGGGTTTCTCAAAGCATGAATACCAAAGTGGTTTCCCATTCCCTTCTCCAGTGGACCACATTCTGTCAGACCTCTCCACCATGACCCAGCCATCTTGGGTGGGCCCACATAGCATGGCTTAGTTTCATTTCAGGGCACAGTAGTGGTGGTTGTGTGGTGCAGGAGTGGCGGCTGCGCGGTTCAGTCACGGCCAAGAGGGAGTACCCCACATCCAAGGTAACGAGTGTTGGCTCTGCTTTGTTGGAGCAGCTCTGAAGAGATAACCCATGTCCAAAGTAAGAGAAACCCAAGTAAGATGGTAGAGACTAATAGAGGGCATCAGAGGGCTGATAGACTGAAACCACAATCACAGAAAACTAGCCAATCTGACCAAATGGAACACAGCCTTGTCTAACTCAATGAAACATCCTTTATAGCCTTATCATATTGAAAAAGCCCCAACTATAATTAAATATCATTGTCAATCCTCTCAACCACTCCACATCTCTAGTTCCGCCACTTACTGAAGTGTTCCAATTACCCTTGAGTCCAGATTGCTTTAGAATTTTAAGGATGATGGGTCTACTACCCAATAACAGAATCATGAAGCTACTGAGTATTTGAAATACAGCTACTCCACATCGAGATGTGCAATAGGTATAAACTATAACCAGATTTCAAAGACTTAGTACATAAAAATAATTTAAAATCTCTCATCAAATGTTTTTAGTGATTGCACTGAAATGTTCATGTACTTGATATATTGTGTAAATTAAAATATATACTATTGAAATTAGTTTCACTTGTTTCTTTTCACTTTTTAAAAGTGACTGCCAAGAAAAATAAAAGTACATATACATCTCACATTTGTGGTTAAAGTTAGATTACTACTGAACAGCTCTGTACACTATTACCATGTTTACACTTCAGAGGCCTCAGTGGAGGGAAAAAATAAAAGAAAAATAGCACTTAGGGTGTTCAATTAAGTTGAGGAGGAAAAAACAAATTGATTGTTTACTGAATAGCAGATGGTCAGAGATAAAGCTGAGCTAGACTTTGCCTCCTTCATAATTTTTAAACCTGTTAGAATTTTTATTAAAGGAATATGTATATCTAATGAAAGCATTTTCTAGTTAATTTAAAAAATACAACAGTTTCCATCGGTGCTATAATCAAATTTGGTTCTTTTTAACCTGACATTTTAATCACATAGTGCTTAGATTCTAATAAAAGCCCCATATCTATTTTCACATTTTAACAGCCTGAAGAGGCATATTTTCTTCAGTACAGTATACAGAAAAGCTTAACTTTGATTTCAGCAACAATTGGTTGGGTCAACAGCTGTAATCACAGTAGACATCATGTTTTGAGCCTTGACTTGTCAGGCAAAGGGGATTGCTCTACATGAAGGAGGTAATTTCATGCTTGAATAGCCCTGCACTATTAAATCAGAAAATTGAGTTACAGTCCTCTTGCATCATGAAACCTGCTGCAAGCAAGCCTGCTTCTAAGGAACATTTGAGGGAATTTCTCTGAGAACAAGACACTGAAAAGAAAAATACACAAGAAGAACAGCAAATATGGTTTCTTTTATGATTGGACACTTTGGCTTATTTGACTTTTATTTTTATAGTTTTGATAACCACTTGCATTTTTCAAGTTAAATATAATGATAGAAAAATTCAAGCAGCACTGATGCAGTTATAAAAATAGCATCTTTCTTTTTTTTTTTTTTTTTACCCTCCTAGGTGAGGCAATTTTTGCTAATGTTGGTAAAACAGCTTTACTTATCACTAAGTATTCTCCCCACACTCCACCTCAGTAAGAGTGGGTGATGTGGGTGGTTAGTCATACATATTTATTGAGATGTAAGTTTGCATCACTCTTATCACAAGAATTTCAACTGAATTTTTTTCTAAATCAACTAATTTTTATCCCACTTTTTAGTTTTATACATCTTATTTCTGACTGAGAATGTTTCCATTTTCTCTATATGTAGGTCCGGGAAAAATGTTAGGAAAAAAAAAGGTCAGAAGATTTATGTATGGAAAAAAACATTTTAATTATCCCAGTTCAAAATGTTTCCTTTACATCATCTGGTTCAAAAAACCTTTTATGTTATAGGATTGCGTGCTCAGTTGCTGCAGTCATGTCCAACTGCTTGCAACTCCATGGACCACAGTCCACCCGGCTCCTTGGTCCATGGGATTTTTCAGGGAAGAACACTGGAGTGGAGTGCCATGTCCTCCTCCAAGGATCTTCCTAACCCATGGATCAAACCTGCTTCTCTTATGTCTCCTGCACTGGCAGGCGAGATTCTTTTCCACTGAGCTACCTACCGGGGAAGCCCTATGATATAGGATTATTAGATCTGTTTTTCATAATAGGAAACTGAGGCACACTACATGTAAATCATGTAAATAATTGCTTCAAGACAACTATAGTTAATAAGTAGAGAAAGAGACTTAAAATAATTTCAATTTAGAGCAAGATTCAGAAAAATGAAAAGCCATATTTTGTGTGTGAGATAACACTTTGTATTTTTAAGAATGAATATTGTTTTTCTTATGATGATTTTTTGTTTCCAACACAAAAGTAAACAAAAATAATAATAGTTACATCTTACTCCATTTGTTATATGTAAGTACAAATGAAACATTCACCAACCTAATTTAGAAATAGCCTGCTGTTTATCAAATGTTCTTTGCTGTTAGGAGATTAATATGCTTATCTTTCCTGCTTTAACATTAATAAGTACTAATTAACTTACATGGAAAGCTTCAGCTGGACTAATAACCACATAATTTGTTTTGGTTGCTTTTTGCTTTCCCCAGCTGGTAATCAGTCTAGTAATGGATTTTATTTTTATTCAAAATTGCTATATTTTATACCTTAATTTATAATAACTTTTAATAGACCGGGCTTCCCTGATGGCTCAGATGGTAAATAATCCACCTGCAATGTGGGAGACCTGGGTTACATCCCTGGGTTTGGAAGATCCCCTGGAGGAGGGCATGGCAACCTTCTCCAGTATTCTCACCTGGAGAATCCTCATGGACAGAGGAGCCTGGCAGGCTACAGTCCATGAGGTCGCAAAGAGTCAGACATGATTGAGTGACTAAGCACACAACTGCTGCTAAGTCGCTTCAGTCGTGTCCGACTCTGTGCGACCCCGTGGACGGCAGCTCACCAGGCTCCGCCGTCCCTAGGATTCTCCAGGCAAGAATACTGGAGTGGGTTGCCATTTCCTTCTCCAGTGCATGAAAGGGAAAAGTGAAAGTGAAGTTGCTCAGTCGTGTCCGACTCGTAGTGACCCCATGGACTGTAGCCTACCAGGCTCCTCCATCCATGGGGTTTTCTAGGCAAGAGCACTGGAGTGGGGTGCCATTGCCTTCTCTGAAGCACACAAAGACAAATTTAAAAAACCTTGTAACAATGAATCATCGCAGTGCACACCTTTATTTTTTCTGCCTAGTAGTTACTCAGTTCTTCAGGGACAACACTATCATTTATCTGGGGACTGCCATTATCCTAGACTCCATTTATTTAGTCCAATTGGGATTTCCATGATTTTTATTCCTTAGTCATTATTCCATGATATCTAGAGTATTCCTCTGACAAAAAGTGGTCCAATGAGTCACTTCCCTGTTCATTTTTGGGCATCTGTCCAGAGAAGTCAAGTGACTTTAAGGTGAATTTTGGAAAGCCATATTTTCCACCATTTGGGGACCTTTCACAACAGTGTGAACATATGAAGTTAATGCAGAGAAAAGAGTAGAAATGAGAAACATAAAAGATGTCTGATTCTCAACTGTATCATTACTTTTTCCTTGGCTTAATTATTCTGTAAAAGAAAGACATTCTTCTCATTAACAATAATAGAGAACAACAATGTACATTATTTACTTCATTTTGCTGAAATAGTATGAGTTATGTTTCTAAGAAGCTCAAAAAAATGAAATAGGAAAAGATTTTTACTACTTTTAATTTTAATATAAACAAAATTCCATATTTGATATATTGAATTCATGTTTCAAATTACTGGTACTTCTTTCCCCATTCTCAGGTTTTAATTTCTAAGTGTCATCTCAGGTTGCTGTTCAAGTCTTCAACAAGTTATGAACTCATATGTATCTCTAGAGTAACTGGAATTTTTAGTATGATTACTGAGTTATGTAATTAGGATTTTTAGTATGATTATTGATTATATACTGTAGTAATTATAAAAGATAGATTGCTTATACATTTATGAATGCTCCACTGGACTTACTAGCCTAAATCTGCATTTTCAAAAAGAGGGAGATATCCAAAATCACCAAGAAGTGAGCACTGATATATTACATGCTTGGTCTGGCTCAGGCCCCTCAAATTTGATTCCTCCTTAGAGTTCGACACAGGTTTCAAGATCTTTTTTTTATCTTTGCCTTATTCATTTCCTTATTTATTTGAGAAGTTTCTAAGAATTATTTTTAAAAGTTATTAAAATTGTATTTAAATAATTGAAACCACATATATGTTCAGTTCAGTCGCTCAGTCATGTCTGACTCTTTGCAACCCCACGGACCTCAGCATGCCAGGCTTCCTTGTTCTTCACCAACTCCCAGAGCTTGCTCAAAATCATGTCCATTGAGTCAGTGATGCCATCCAACCATCTCATCCTCTTCCATTCTCTTCTCCTCCTGCCTTCAATCGTTCCCAGCATCCAGGTCTTTTCAAATGAGTCAGTTCTTCGCATCAGGTGGCCAAAGTATTGAAGGCTCAGCTTCAGCATCAGTCCTTCCAATGAATATTCAGGACTGATTTCCTTTAGGATGGACTGGTTGGATCCCCTTGCAGTCCAAGGGACTCTCAAGAGTCTTCTCCAACACCACAGTTCAAAAGCATCAATTCTTCAGTGCTCAACTTTCTTTATAGTCTGACTCACATCCATACATGACTACTGGAAAAACCATAGCTTTGACTAGACACACCTTTGTTGGCAGTAATGGCTCTGCTTTTTAATGTACTATCTAGGTTGGCCATAGCTTTTCTCCCAAGGAACAAGCGTCTTTTAATTTCATGGCTGCAGTCACCATCTGTGGTGATTTTGGAGCGCAAGAAAATAAAATCTCTCACTGTTTCCATTGTTTCCCCATCTATTTGACATGAAATGATGGGACTGGATGCCACGACCTTAATTTTCTGAATGTTGAATTTTAAGCCAGCTTTTTCACTTTCCTCTTTCACTTTCATCAAGAGGCTCTTTAGTTCTTCTTTGTTTTCTGCCATAAGGGTGGTGTCATCTTCATATCTAAGGTTATTGATATTTCTCCTGGGAATCTTGATTCCAGTTTGTGCTTCATCCAGCCTGGCATTTTGCATGATTTTCTGTGCATATAAGGTAAATAAGCAGGGTGACCATATACAGCCTTGATGTACTCCTTTCACGATTTGGAACCAGTCTGGTGTTCCATTTCCAGTTCTAACTGTTGCTTCTTAACCTGCATATAGATTTCCCAGGATAAGTATTTGTTACAAAGCATCAAGAAAGGATCAGCTTCATTTCGATCCAAAAGAAGGGCAATATCAAAGAATGTTCAAATACCATACATATGCACTCATTTCTCACGCTAGCAAGGTAGTGCTCAAAATCCTTCAATCAAGGCTTCAACATTATGTGAATTGAAAACTTCAAGATGTACAAGTTGGCTTTAGAAAAGACAGAGGAACCAGAAATAAAATTGTCAGCATCTGTTACAACAGCAAAAGCAATATAATTCCAGAAAAAAACATCTGCTTCATTGACTACACTAAAGCCTACTGTGTGGATCACAACAAACTGTGGAAAATTCTTATAGAGATGAGAATACCTGACCAACTTACATGTCTCCTGAGAAATCTGTATGTAGGTCAAGAAGCAACAGTTAGAACAGGACATCGAACAATGGACTAGTTCATAATTGGGAAAGGAGTACATTAAGGCTGTATATTGTCACTGTGCTTAGTTAACATATGCAGATTACATCATGTGAAATGATTGGCTAGATGAATCACAAGCTGAAATCAACAATCTCTGATATGCAGATAGTATCAGTCTAACAGCAGAAAGTGAAGAGGAACTAAAGAGCTTCTGGATGAAGGTGAAAGAGGAGAGTGAAAAAGCTGGCTTAAAACTCTACAATCAAAAAAATAATATCATGACATCTGGTTCCATCACTTCATGGCATATGGCTAGAGAATAAGTGGAAACAGTGGCAGATTTTATTTTCTTGAGTTCCAAAATCACTGCGGATGTTGACTGCAGCCATAAAATTAAAAGACACTTGCTCCTTGGAAGGAAAGCTATGACAAACCTAGACAGCATATTAAAAAGCAGAGATATCACTTTGTCAACCAAACTCCATACAGTCAAAGCTATGGTTTTTCTAGTAGTCATGTATGGATGTGAGAGTTGGACCATAAAGAAGGCTGAGTGCTGAACAATTGATGCTTTTGAATTGTAGTGCTAGAGAAGACTTTTGAGAGTCCCTTGGATAGCAAGGAGGTCAAACCATTCAATCCTAAATAAATCAACCCTGAATCTCCAATACTTTGGCCACTGGATGCAAAATGCCGAGTCATTGGAAAAGACCATGACACTGGGAAATATTGAGGGCAGGAGGAGAAGCAGGTGACAGAGGATAAGATGGTAGGATGGTATCACCAACTCAACTGACATGAGTCTGAACAAACTCCAGGAGATAGTGAAGCCTGATGTGATTCATTCCCATGAGATTGCAAAGTCAGAACATGACTTAATGACTAAAAAATAACAACAAATGTCTTGATCAAGCAACACAGACTGGTAGTCCAGAATTTGCTCTTCTGCATACAACATGACAGTTTTCTGTAACACAGTAAATTCACTAATTTAGATTGTTGTTTAAAATGTGAAGTGAAAGTGTTAGTCACCCATCCTGTCCGACTCTTTGTGAGCCCCTAGACTGTAGCCCATCAGGCTCCTCTGACCATGGAATTCTCTAGGCAAGAATACTGGTGTGGGCTAACAATGAAAAAACAGAAAGAGAAATTAAGGAAACAATCCCATTCACCATTGCAATGAAAAGAATAATATACTTAGGAATAATATACTTAGGAATAAATTTACCTAAAGAAAAAAATGACATATATATAGAAAACTATAAAACACTGATGAAAGAAATCAAAGATGACACAAATAGATGGAGAAATATACCACATTTGTGGACTGGAAAAATCAATATAGTGAAAATGAGTATACTAACCAAAGCAATCTATAGATTCAATGTAATCCCCATCAGGCTACCAATGGTATTTTTCACAGAACTAGAACAAGTAATTTGACAATTTGCATGGAAACACATAAATCCTCAAATAGTCAAAGTAATCTTGAGAAAAAGAATAGAATTGGAGGAATCAACCTTCCTGACTTCAGACTACTACAAAGCTACCGTCATCAAGACTGGTATTGGCACAAAGACAGAAATACAGATCAATGGAACAAAATAGAAAGTCCAGAGATAAGTCCACACACCTACGTACACCTTATCTTTGACAAAGGAGGCAAAAATATACAATGGAGGAAAGAATCTCTTTAACAAGTAGTGCTGGGAAAACTGGTTAACCACTTGTGAAAGAATGAAAGTAGAACACTTACTAACACCATAAACAAAAATAGACTCAAAATGGATTAAAGATCTGAATGTAAGACCAGAAACTATAAAACTCTTAGAGGAAAACATAGGCAGAACACTCTCTGACATAAATGACAGCAAGATCCTCTATGACCCACCTTCCAGAGTAATGGAAATAAAAACAAAAATAAACAAATGGGACCTAATTAAACTTAAAAGCTTTTGCACAATGAAGAAAACTATAAGCAAGGTGAAAAGGCAGCCTTCAGAATGGCAGAAAACAATATCAAACGAAATGACTGAAAAGCATCTCCAAAATGTACAAACAGCTCATACAGCTCAATACCAGAAAAACAAACAACCTGATCAACAAGTGGGCCAAAGAACTAAACAGACATTTCTCCAAAGAAGACATACAGATGGCTAATAAACACACGAAAAGATGGCCAACATTACTCATTATTAGAGAAATGCAAATCAAAATCACAGTGAGGTACCATCTCACTCAGATCAGAATGGCCACCATCAAAATGTCTACAAACAATAAATGCTGGAGAAGGTGTGGGGAAAAGAGAACCCACTTACCCTTGGTGGGAATGCAAATTGGTACAGCAACTATGGAGAACAGTTTGGAGATTCCTTAAAAAACTGGAAATAGAACTGCCATATGAACCAGCAATACTACTGCTGGGCATACACACCAAGGAAACTAGAATTGAAAGAGACACATGTACCCCAGTGTTCACTGCAGCACTGTTTACAACAGCTAGAACATGGAAGCAACCTAGATGCCCATCAGCAGTCAAATGGATAAGGAATTTGTGGTATGTATACACAATAGAATATTACTCAGCCATAAAAAGGAATGCATTTGAGTCAGTTCTAATCAGATGGATGAAACTGGAGTCTATTATACAGAGTGAAATAAGTCAGAAAGGGAAACATCAATACAATATATTAATGCATATATGTGAAACTTAGAAAGATAGTAATGATGATCCTATATGCAAGGCAGCAGAAGAGGCAGATGTAAAGAACAGACTTTTGGACTATGTGCGAGAAGACAAGGGTGGGATGATTTGAGAGAAAAGCATTGAGACATGAATATTACCATATGTAAAATAGATGATCAGTGCAAGTTCGATGCATGAAGCAGGGCACTCAAAGCTGGTGCTCTGGGACAACCCAGAAGGATGGGGTAGGGAGGGATGTGGGAGGGGGGTTCAGGATGGGGGGGACACATGTGAACCTGTTGTGTGGCAAAAAAAAAAAACCCACTATATTGTAAAGTAAGTATCCTCAAATTAAAATAAATTTATTAATTAAAAAAAAAAAAAAAGAATACTGCTGTGAGTTTCCATTTCCTCCTCCAAGGGATCTTCCTGACCCAGGACTCAAACCTGTGTCTCCCGCATTGAAGATTCTTTACCATGTAAGCCACCAGGGAAGCCCTGGTGTTATAAAATGTATAAAGCTAGAAATGTTACAATACTACTTGGGTGCAATTTCATTTTCATAATAGACTAAGTGTTTTTTGGTCCTGTTATTTTATCATGCATCTTACATCTACTCAGGCTAATACAGTGGTTCATGAGAAAAGCACTTTCCTGATAAATAGTTTGTTACACATAAACTTTAAAGAGATGTTGGAACACTTTCTTGACATCTGTCTTCCTATATGGTTTGGGTTAAGTTAAAAGACAAAGAGAAGGACCACAAATAATGAAATCCATTATTCTAAATTAGTTGTCCTGTGCACTCAGGATCAAAGTCATAGGTTTAAATTGAAAATCTTCTTAAAATGTGAAAAAAAATTTTACATTTTTAGCTTACCAATATCCATAGCTAATTTCAAGGAGAATTAATAAATGTGGATGGATTGTTGCAGTGCTTCTCAAATAGTTTCAAAACAAAACTAAGATATTATCTGCCTTTATTTCAGAGCTGACAATTGCACTGATGGTGTAAAATCAACTACTGGTTCCTTCAGCACCAAACTGTACAAGAGATCATTAAATTCTTCAATATACTTCCTGGTGAAAAGCACAGAAACACACCTCCCAGCAAACCAGCAACACAAACAGTAACAAATACCTTTTAAATATTCCATGTGATGAAATGGAAAGTACGCCTATGATAGTTAATTTCAGGTATCAATTTGACTGGGTAAAGGGATGTCCAGATAGCTAGTATAATGTTATTTCTGGGTGTATAAGAATGCTTCCTGGAGTGGTTAGCATTTTAATTGGTGAACTGAGTAAAGCAGATGGCCCTACTCAACAGGGGTGAGCATCATTTAATCTCCTGAGGGCCTGAGTAGAACAACAACAAAAACACAAAACAGAGGAAGGGAGAATTTGCTCCTTCTCTGTGCTAAGATATCCTGCCCTTGGGCAAGAGACTCCTGGGTCTTCTTGGGCTTTTGGACTCAGAAAGGAATTTACACCATCAGCCTCCATTACTCACTATCAATCCCCCCACCTCTCTGACCAACACCCATTCTCAAGTTTTAGTCAGACTGAATTACACCACCCACATTCCTGGTTCTCTAGCTTGGGCACAGCAGACAGTGGACTTCTCAGCTTCTATATCTGAGTGGGTCAGTTCCTATAATAAATCTTTCTCTCCCTCTCTCTCTCTCTACACACACACACACACACATATACATTCTCTGGGTTCCATTTCTCTAAGAACGAGGACTAAATGCCTAAATGCCTCAAACCAGGGCTACAATGCCTAAAGCACTCCTGCAACATACCAACATTTAATGGTTGTCTAAAGAACAGCAGTTTTGAGATCATCTGAGTTGCAAATTAACTAGCTGCCTGTTTCTTGGAATGCTATTGTTATCTGAAGGAACAACTGACTAAGAGCCTACCATTTTGGGCTTTTGCATGACGTTTTCTTGAAAATTAACAAAAATGATTTCGTTTTTATCTAGGAAGACTACTGACAGTCGTAGATTTTTGTCTATGATAAAAAGTCAAGAGATGAGTAAAAATTACAATTTTAGAGAACTTGGATCCTTCATTTGGAACTTGAGAATTTCATAAAGAGCTTAACAGCTATGTAAGTTATCTGATGAGGTCACCTGTGATATTATCCAATTAAACTTTTTTGCTATTGTAAAACTGTCTAACAGTATAATAGGCAAGGGGTTCAACTTGGAAAATAAACACAATTCAGTGAACAGATATTTCCCCAATAAACAATAAATAATGTTACCAAGTGTTGTATGATTAACAGACTTAAATACAGCAGAGTATAGAAAGTACACTGATACTGTTTCAGATGCTGTACTGCAAGTGATCTTTAAGAAACAATTTTTCTTAAAGTGTTGGTATAGTATCTTTGAACTTGAACATCTGGAAGTTCACGGTTCACGTATTGCTAAAGCCTGGCTTGGAGAATTCTGAGCATTACTTTACTAACATGTGAGATGAGTGCAATTGTGCAGTAGTTTGAGCATTCTTTGGCATTGCCTTTCTTTGGGATTGGAATGAATGCAAACTGACCTTTTCCAGTCCTGTGGCCACTGCTGAGTTTTCCAAATTTGCTGGCATATTGAGTGCAGCACTTTCACAGCATCATCTTTGAGGATTTGAAATAGCTCAACTGAAATTCCATCACCTCCACTAGCTTTGTTTGTAGTGATGCTTTCTAAGGCCCACTTGACTTCACATTCCAGGATGCCTGGCTCTAGGTGAGTGATCACACCATCGTGATTATCTGGGTCGTGAAGATCTTTTTTGTACAGGTCTTCTGTGTATTCTTGCCACCTCTTCTTAATATCTTCTGCTTCTGTTAGGTCCATACCATTTTTGCCTTAACCTCTATATAATATGTTTGCTTCTTCATAAGCAAAGAGTACCAACCTCAATAGCTCTAAGAAGATGTAATAGACAATGCACATAACATATTAAGCATAGCATCTCACAGTAAGAATCCTCTAAATTGTATTTGTTATGTTATCACTATTATTACTACTCTTATTAGGTTTCCAGATTTAAAGACTTTCTGGGAGAGGAGAGATACTAATAACATAAGAGTAAAACAAGAGAACATCTGAAAATGTTCTTAAAGAAGACACTAATTAGTGGACTTTGAGATTCAAAATATTAGCTTAGATATTAAGAGGATGCCTAAAATGGTGAAATACTGTTAACATTAAGCATTTCTCTATAAAGGATTTTTAAAAGTGAGAAAAATTATTGACAATCTCCAAGAGATATGTAAATGTAACTTGCAGAAATCCTGGATCATAGGAAAATAAATGACTTATATTTTTACTTATGAAATCCAGTAGCTGTTTACAGTGAACTGAAAAAGTGTTTTGTCGCTAAAACTTAGAAGGCTATATCGCATATTGTAAAAGTTATCAAAATTACTGGCTTTAAAAAAGCAAAATGGCACTGCTTCATTTTCAAGTTTTAATTATCTTTTTTGGGAAAGCACATATTATATTTAAATCAAGTAATAAAACCTAAAATTATTTCACTAAAGTACATACCAGAAAGGAAAATGTCAATGTAAATAGAAGAAATGCTATAAATATTAGCATCAAACAAATGCTTTAATGGTAGTTAAGTCCAAAAATGTTTTTTCTTCAAAGGAAAAATAATTTTTATTTTAAAGACTAAACTCTCATTTTGTTAATGTTCTTCTGCTTTTCGATCTTAGTTCTAAAATCTATTCTGCTATTAAATCCTTCATTGTCAGTATGGTCTACAAAAACATAAAATTACTCAATATACAACAATATAAGATTAAATAGTGTGTCTGTTGAATACTTGCTTTATTATTATTATACTTACACAGATTTATAGTGGATATTGAAAGATAGCCAGGAAATTAAATGCACAGAGCAAATTTTAAAATGTACTCATAAAATCTGCTTAAGTAATACATAGATGAATTGCCTAGTCATATATACAGATAGAGATAGCTATATAAGAATATTAGTTTAGAGAAAGAAGATTGGAATCATGAATAGCAAATGTTTAATTATGCTTATTTTGGGTGGTAATTTTTAGATTTTTTATTATATGGGTATAATTTTCTGGAAAAATGCCTTTATTATATTTATAAGCAGAAATCAATTAAATCCATTTGCTTCAACAAATACATTGTAATAGCAATTTGTACCTTTCATTAAGAAATTATAGCTGTAGATATTTAAAAGCAATATTTACACTGATTTTTTAAGACAAGTGGTTTGTTGAACTGATGAGAAATAAAACCACACACACACACACACACAAAAATAAAAAACAAGGAAAGAAAATGAACTACCAAAGCACATTCAATACACCAGTTAAGTTAAAGTAATAGAAGATTAAAGAACAATAGTGATATACAGTTTTTTTTTTAATTTTTAATGCTCAGGAAAACAATTTCCATGTTTCTATGAGTGTCTATGTATCTGAGATAGCTTAAAATAGTCACCGAACAAAAAAGCAAAAACCTGAAATGACTGTGAGAAGGCTACAGATGTCACAAATTATTTTTCAGGCACTGATGCCTTCAGTGCCATCTGTATTATGTGTGTTTGGGTTGGTTTAAACAGCTTGATGACACCTTCATAAATTGAGTATTCATGCTGAGTATGTGAATTGCACTACAAACTAAGCAGCATATTTCTGTAAATTTTGCTGTGAAATTTGTTTTCAAATCAAGCACATAATAAAATCCACTCTAAGTCAGCTATAGAGAAATGTGTGTCCAAAAACATCTGCCTCCCAAAGTATCTAATTGGATACACAGTCAAGTAACAAATAGAATTATGTCAGAGTTAGCTGAAACACTCTTCAAAATTTTCATCATGAAAGAGAGCTGCAAACCCAACAACACTGACAGTTAAATGTTTTTCTTGAAAAGCCGCTTTGCCTGGATATGAAAGTATTGCTGAAGCCTCTTTAAGTTATAAATGTCAGATGAAAGGAACAACCCTTAAAAATTAACATTTAGTATGCCTTCATGGCTTATTTCAGGGTAAAAAAAAAATACAAGTGTGTTACTAAAGTCATTTGACACTCAAGCCTACAATCCTGGAAAAATCACTCTGTTTCAAGGGACTATCTTCCACATTTTATATAATTTCTCCCTATCCTCTCTCACTTTGGAAAACCTTACACACACTTCTAATTTTAAAATGACTATGAGAAACTCTACAAGAAGTTAAATCATATGTGCAATCTGCCACAAAATTTCCCTTTTGGTAAATTAATTGTAATGAAATCAGGCTAAAAAAATAACATTATGCATTTCACAAAGAGATTAATTCATCCATGTATTCATATATCTGTTGGATGAACAGTTACTAAATATTTACTACATGTTAGGAAAAGAGAAATGAAGAAAATAGTCCCTGATTTGAACTCCAGTGAGGGGAAACAGACATGTAAAGAAATCATAATGAACTGATGTTATATTACATAATAATGAACTATGCTTTAATAGCATAATAAGTGCTATTAAAAAGATGTAAGTGGTGAATTAGGGGGTAGAAGGAATTAGAAAAAATTTCAGAGGAAGGAGACGACTCTTGGGTGGTAAAGGATGAGTGAGAAGTTATCAGGCAGATTTGGTGAGGAAGGACATTCTAGAAAAGAGAACAACATAGTAAAAGGGTCACATTAGTAAGAGGAAACTTGAGTTGTTTAAAAACTCCAAGTGCATCTTGTATGTCTGGATCATAAGACACCTTTGGAGCAGTGGCTGCAGATGAACTTAGAAAGGCTATCTGAAGGAGTTTTACATTATGCCAAGGCATTTCATCTAGGGTGTCAGTGAAAGATGTTAGGTATGGAGCCATATGATCACATTTGCATTTAGAAGATAATTCTAACAGACTTGTGAAAGAAATTGGAGCTGGCTGAATGGGGAAGAGAGTTGACCACAAAGCTGACAACAGGGAGATAAATTAAGAAGCTACTGCAAACCCTCAGGCAGCAAATCATGAGGGCAGTGCAACTGGAAAAGTAGAGAGAAACTTGAGGAATATATCATTAATAGAACTAAGGACATTTGAGCAACTCCTGTGGAGGTACAGGTCAGCAGTGGACTGCCACAGGGACAGGGGCTCTGGGTGCAACAGACTTGGGTATGGCATAAGCCCTCTTGGAGAAGGTCTCCATTAACCCCACAACAGAGCTGCCAGAACTTACACAGGACTGGGAAATAAACTCTTGGAGGGCACAAACTGAACCTTGTGCACACCAGGACCCAGGAGAAAGGAGCAGTGACCCCACAAGAGACTGACCGAGACTCGCCTGTGAGTGTCCAGGTGTCTTCAGCAGAGGCATGGGTCAGGGGTGGCCTGCTGCAGGGTTGGGGGCACTGAGTGTAGCAGTACATACATGCGATCTTTTGAAGGAGGTCACCATTACCTTCATTGCCTTCAGCATAGTTTGGCCCGAGGTAAACAGTAGGGTCAACTCCTCTCAGCTAACGCCCTCAGCCTCCAGCCCGGGGTAGATCCTCTCCGCCACCGCCCCCGGCCTCAGCTGTGGGGGAGCTCCTCTCCACCACACTTCTGCGCAGTCCATCGCAGCCACTGTGCTTGTGAATGCAGAATTCCAAAGAATAGCAAGGAGAGATAGGAAAGCCTTCCTCAGCGAACAATGCAAAGAAATAGAGGAAAACAACCCATTGGGAAAGACTAGCAATCTCTTCAAGAAAATTAGAGATACCAAGGGAACATTTCCTGCAAAGATGGGCTCGATAAAGGACAGAAATGGTAGGGACCTAACAGAAGCAGAAGATATTAAGAAGAGGTGGCAAGAATACACAGAAGACCTGTACAAAAAAGATCTTCATGACCCAGATAATCACGATGGTGTGATCATTCACCTAGAGCCAGACATCCTGGAATGTGAGGTCAAGTGGGCCTTAGAAAGTATCACTACGAACAAAGCTAGTGGAGGTGATGGAATTCCAGTTGAACTATTTCAAATACTGAAAGATGATTCTGTGAAAGTGCTGCAGTCAATATGCCAGCTAATCTGAAAAACTCAGCAGTGGCCACAGGACTGGAAAAGGTCAGTTTTCATTCCAATCCCAAAGAAAGGCAATGCCAAGGAATGCTCAAACTACTGCACAATTGCACTCATCTCACATGCTAGTAAAGTTATGCTCAAAATTCTCCAAGCCAGGCTTCAGCAATACGTGAACCATGAACTTCCAGATGTTCAAGCTGGTTTTAGAAAAGGCAGAGGAATCAGAGATCAAATTGCCAACATCCACTGGATCATTGAAAAAGCAAGAGAGTTCCAGAAAAACATCTATTTCTGCTTTAATGACTATGCCAAAGCCTTTGACTGTGTGGATCACAATAATCTGTGGAAAATTCTGAAAGATATGGGAATACTAGACCATCTGACATGTCTCTTGAGAAACCTGTATGCAGGTCAGGAAGCAACAGTTAGAACTGGACATGGACCAACAAACTGGTTCCAAATAGGAAAAGGAGTACGTCAAGTCTGTATATTGTCACCCTGCTTACTTAACTTATATGCAGAGTACATCATGAGAAACGCTGGGCTGGAAGAAGCACAGACTGGAATCAAGATTGCCGGGAGAAATATCAATAACCTTAGATATGCAGATGACACCACCCTTATGGCAGAAAGTGAAGAAGAACTAAACAGCCTCTTGATAAAAGTGAAAGAGGAGAGTGAAAAAGTTGGCTTAAAGCTCAACGTTCAGAAAACTAAGATCATGGCATCTGGTCCCATCACTTCATGGGAAATAGATGGGGAAACAGTGGAAACAGTGTCAAAATTTATTTTTGGGGGGTCCAAAATCACTGCTGATGGTGATTGCAGCCATGAAATTAAAAGATGCTTACTCCTTGGAAGGAAGGTTATGACCAACCTAGAGAGCATATTTAAAAGCAGAGACATTACTTTGCCAACAAAGGTCCATCTAGTCAAAGCTGTTGTTTTTCCAGTAGTCATGTATGGATGTGAGAGTTGGACGACGAAGAAAGCTGAGTGCCGAAGAATTGATGCTTTTGAACTGTGGTGTTGGAGAAGACTCTTGAGAGTCCCTTGGACTGCTAGCAGATCCAACCAGTCCATCCTAAGGGAGATCAGTTCTGGGTGTTCATTGGAAGGACTGATGTTGAATCTGAAACTCCAATACTTTGGCCACTTCATGTGAAGAGTTCATTCATTGGAAAAGACGCTAATGCTAGGAAGGGTTGGGGGCAGGAGGAGAAGGGGACGACAGAGGATGAGATGGTTGGATGGCATCACCGACTCGATGGACATGGGTTTGGTTAAACTCTGGGAGTTGGTGATGGACAGGGAGGACTGCGTGCTGCAATTCATGGGGTCACAAAGAGTCGGACATGACTAAGCGACTGAACTGAACTGAACTGAACTGAAATAGTAGGGAGGGAAGACAGCTCCTCCCATCAACAGAAAATTGGATAAAAGATATACAGAGCATGGCCCTGCCTATCAGAAGACCCAGTTTCCCCCTCAGTCAGTCTCTCCCACCAGGAAACTTCCATAAGCCTCTCATCCTTCTCCATCAGAGGGCAGACAGAAAACCACAATCACAGAAAACTAACCATCCAACCACATGGATCAAAGCCTTGTCTAACTCAATGAAACTCTAAGCCATGCTGTGTGGGGCCACCCAAGACAGACAGGTCACTGTGGAGAGTTCTGACAAAAGGTGGTCCACTGGAGAAGGGAATGGCAAACCACTTCAGTAGTCTTGCCTTGAGAACCCCATGAACAGTATGAAAAGGCAAAAAGATAGGACTCTGAAAGATGGACTCCCCAGGTCAGTAGGTGCCCAATATGCTACTGGAGATCAGTAGAGAATAACTCCAGAAAGAATGAAGAGACAGAGCCAAAGCAAAAGCAACACCCAGTTGTGGATGTGACTGGTGATGGAAGCAAGGTCTGATGCTGTAAAGAGCAGTATTGCATGGGAACCTGGAATGTTAGCTCCATGAATCAAGGCAAATTGGAAGTGGTCAAATAGGAGATGGCAAGAGTGAACGTCAAAATTTCAGGAATCGGCGAACTAAAATGGACTGGAATGGGTGAATTTGACTCAGATGACTATTATATCTACTACTGTGGGCAAGAATCCATTAGAAGAAATGGAGTCGTCATCATAGACAATAAAGAGTCTGAAATGCAGCACTTGGATACAATCTCAAAAATGACAGAGTGATCTCTCTTCATTTCCAAGGAAAACCATTCAATATCAAGGTAATCCAAGTCTATGCCGCGACCAGTAACTCTGAAGAAGCTGAAGCTGAATAGTTCTATGAAGACCTAAAAGACCTTTTAGAACACCCAAAAAAGATGTCCTTTTTGTTATAGGGGACTGGAATGCAAAAGTAGGAATCAAGAAACACATGGAGTAACAGGTAAATTTGGCCTTGGAGTACAGAATGAAGCAGGATGAAGGCTAACAGAGTTTTGCCAAGAGAACGCACTGGTCATACCAAACATCCTCTTCCAACAACACAAGAGAAGACTACACATGGACATCACCAGATGGTCAACACCAAAATCATACTGATTATATTCTTTGCAGCCAAAGATGGAGAAGCTCTATACAGTTAGTAAAAACAAGATCTGGATCTTACTGTGGTTCAGATCATGAACTCCTTATTGTCAAATTCAAACTTAAATTGAAGAAAGTGGGGGAAACCACTAGACCATTCAGGTATGACTATAATCAAATCCCTTATGATTATACAGTGGAAATGAGAAAAAGATTTAAAGGACTAGGTCTGATAGTCAGAGTGCCCAATGATCTATGCTTGAAGGTTCCTGACATTGCACAGGAGACAAGGATCAAGACTATCCCCTAGAAAAAGAATGCAAAAGAGCAAAATGGTGGTCTGAGGAGGCAATACAAATAGCTGTGAAATGAAGAGAAATGAAAAGCAAAGGAGAAAAGAAAAGATATACCCATTTAAATGCAGAGCTCCAAAGAATAGCAAGGAGAGATAGGAAAGCCTTCCTCAGTGGTCAGTGCAAAGAGATAGAGGAAAGCAATAGAATGGGAAAGACTAGAGATTCCTTCAAGAAAATTAGAGATACCAAGGGAACATTTTATGCAAAGATGGGCTCAATAAGGGACAGAAATGGTATGGACCTAACAGAAGCAGAAGATACTAAGAAGAGGGGGCAAGAATACACAGAAGACCTGTACAAAAAATATCTTCACAACCCAGAAAATCATGATGGTGTGATCATTCACCTAGAGCCAGACATCCTGCAATGTGAAGTCAAGTGGGCCTTAGGAAGCATCACTACGAACAAAGCTAGTGGAGGTGATGGAATTCCAGTTGAGCTATTTCAAATCCTAAAAGATGTTTCTGTGAAAGCATTACAGTCAATATGCCAGCAAATTTGGAAAACTCAGCAGTGGCCACACGACTGGACAAGGTCAGTTTTCATTCCAATCCCAAAGAAAGACAATGCCAAAGAGTGCTCAAACTACCGCACATTTGCACTCATCTCACACACTAGTAAACTAATGCTGAAAAATCTCCAAGCCAGGCTTCTACAATACATGAACTGTGAGCTTCTGGATGTTCAAACTGGTTTTAGAAAAGGTAAAGGAAAAAGATATCAAACTGCCAACATCTGCTTGATCATCAAAAAGGCAAACGAGTTCCAGAAAAACATTTACATCTGCTTTATTGACGATGCAAAAGCCTTTGCCTGTGTGGATCACAACAAAAAGTGGAAAATCTCCTGTGCAAGAGATGGGAATACCAGACCACCTGACCTGCCTCTTGAGAAACCTGTATGCAGGTCAGGAAGCAACAGTTAGAACTGGACGTGGAACAACAAACTGGTTCCACATAGGAAAAAGAGTATGTCAAGGCTGTATATTGTCACCCTGCTTATTTAACTTATATGCAGAGTACATCATGAGAAACGCTGGCTGGAAAAAGCACAATCTGGATTCAAGATTGCCGGGAGAAATATCAATAACCTCAGATATGCAGATGACACCACCCTTATGGCAGAAAGTGAAGAACTAAAGAGCCTCTTGATGAAAGTGAAAGAGGAGAGTGAAAAAATTGGCTTAAAGCTCAACATTCAGAAAAGTAAGATCATGGCATCTGGTCCCATCACTTCATGGCAAATAGATGGTGAATCATTGGCAGGCTTTATTTTTGGGGGCTCCAAAATCACTGCAGATGGTGATTGCAGCCATGAAATTGAAAGACGCTTACTCCTTAGAAGAAAAGTTATGACCAACCTAGACAGCATATTGAAAAGCAGAGACATTACTTTGCCAACAAAGGTCCGTCTAGTCAAGGCTATGGTTTTTCCAGTAGTCATGTATGGATGTGAGAGTTGGACTATAAAGAAAGCTGAGCGCCGCAGAATTGATGCTTTTGAACTGTGGTGTTGGAGAAGACTCTTGAGAGTCCCTTGGACTGCAAGGAGATCCAGCCAGTCCATCCTAAAGGAGATCAGTCCTGAGTGTTCACTGGAAGGACTGATGTTGAAGCTGAAACTCCAATACTTTGGTCACCTGATGCAAAGACGTGACTGATTTAAAAAGATCCTGAGGCTGGGAAAGACTGACGGCAGGAGGAGAAGGGGATGACAGAGGATGAGATGGTTGGATGGCATCACCGACTCAATGGAAATGAGTCTGAGTAAAGAGTTGGTGATGGACAAGGAGGCCTGGCGTGCTGTGATTCATGGGGTCACAAAGAATCAGACACGACTGAGCGAATGAACTGACTGAACAATATTTAGGGTGACCGATAGGGAAGACATGCAAAATTCTGAGTTATTTCTCATTTAGCAGTTTCCATGTTTTAGACATTATTTCCTCATTTTGTAGTCTACTTCCTGTTTGAAAAAATCCCTGTCAACCCTGTCAAACCCAGAAGTTGTCAGGAATAATTTGGTCAAGGCTGGTGATACTGAGCACTGACTTTGTCTACCGGTAGGCAGGTAGACAGCTGCTACTATGCTTCCTTTTAGCGCTCCTATGGGACCTCAAGCAAGTCAGTTTCATTTTTTAGCACCTAACTCATAGAGGTTAACCCAGGAGTAGTAAACAAGCTTGAACAAGCAAGGCATTTTCCTGGTCTATCCAAAGAATGACCAATCATATCTAGGTGGAGGAGTAACAGATATGGTGGCAGGTCATTTAACTGAGAGTTCTCAAGAGCACAGGGTGTCAATTATGGAATGACCTTAATGAACATTATACTCTTAAAACTTACATTTGAATTACTTGAGTGATTATGATGTGAGGGCTGGGAGTATACACTACAAATTCTTAAAATGGCAAGTTGGGCGTTGAGGCAAACTGATGTCTCTGGACCCTTCAGAAGAGAATGGCTATTACTCAGATACAGGGTATGATGATATCAACATAAAAATCTAGCCCAGTGTCACCAGATCCTTTTTTGGGCTAGTGTCTACATATTTAGCAAACTTTACTTTTCAAAGTAGCTTTAAGCTTGTAGAAAAAATGAGTAGAAAATATAGCGTTCCCTCTACAACCCCAACACTCACCACACACTCACTCATAGTGTCTCCTATCATTAACCCCTTGCATCAGTTCAGTTCAGTTACTCAGTCATGTCCAACCCCATGGACTACACATGCCAGGCCTCCCTGTCCATCACCAACTCCCGGAGTTTACTCAAACTCATGTCCATTGAGTTGGTGATGCTATCCAACCATCTCATCCTCTGTCGTCCCCTTCTCCTCCTGCCTTCAATCTTTCCCAGCATCATGGTCTTTTCAAATGAGTCAGGTCTTCGCATCAGGTGGCCAAAGTATCAGTGTTGTACCTTTGCTGTAACTGCTGAGCCAATTTATAGACATCATTATTAACAAATGTACAATGACATTTATCTACCACCACAGAATCATGTAGAAGAGTTTCACAGCCCTAAAGCCTGATGTTACATCTATTCATCCCTTCGTCCCTATCCCCTAATCCCAGGTTACCACTGAGTTTTTACTGTCTCTGTAGTTCTGCCTTTTCCAGAATGTCAAGTACTTGGAATAATATAATATGTAGCCTTTTCAGACTGCTTTCTTTGATTTAACATTATGCATTTAAGATTCCTCCATGTACTTTTGTAGCTTGAGGGCTCATTCTTTTTATCACTCTGTTGCTTGGATATAACACAGAAAATTGGTCTTTTTCAAAAGACTTAAATTCCAGATTATTATAATGTGAAGTTTTTTTATTGTTTAAATACTGTCAACTAAGTTAGGTTGCTGTTACTGCTGTTTGTCATTCTCTGTGTCTGTTAAAACACTGATTCCTTGGCCATACTCTCCCAAATTATGACTCAATAGATCAGAAGGGAGCTCAAGAGTGTACCTATTTGACACTTGTCCAGTCAGGGCACATGCTGCTGGTCCCTGGCCCACAGTTTGAGTAACATTTGTCTGTATTATCCAAACCATAAACACGGCCTATGAAAAATTTTTAGATAACATTAAGTCACTGACAGTATTCTCATGCAGAGTTTTTCCTTAGCTTTAGTTGATATGTTAAATGAGACATAATGGACACTACTTTACAACATCCACTTTTTTTAGGGGAATATGAATACAACAGTAACTGTAATAGAAGCACTACAGAATAAAGAAACATCATCACTGGAATCATTTCCCTTATTCCATTTTATATAAAACCATTCACACAATTGCCCTACATGGATCATAGCCTTGGTGTAGAGAGGAGCTTGCCAAGAAGGCCAAGTTGTTTCAAAAGAGATTTTATAAACGGCAGTAAAGAAAGGAAGTGAAAAGCAAGGGAGAAAGGGAAAGATATACCCAACTGAATGCCGAGTTCCAGAGAACAGCAAGAGAGATGAGAAGGCCTTCTTAATGAACAATGCAAAGTAACAGAGAAAAATAATAGAAATGGAAAAACTAGAGAACTCCTTGAGAAAACCGCAGATATTAAGGGAAAATGTCACATGAGGATGGGCATAATAAAGGACAGAAATGGTAAGGATCTAACAGAAATAGAAGAGACTAAGAAGAGGTGGCAAGAATACACAAGAACTATATAAAAATGTCCTAATGATCCAGATAACTACAATGGTGTGGTAACTCACCTAGAACCAGACATCCTGGAGTGTGAAGTCAAGTGGGCCTTAGGAAGAATTACTAGGAACAAAGCTACCAGAGGTCATGGAATTCCAGCTGAGTTATTTCACATCCTGAAAGGTGATGCTGTTAAAGTGCTGTACTCCATCTGTCAGTAAATTTGGAAAATTCAGCAGGAAAAGGTCTGGAAAGGTCAGTTTTCATTTTAATCCCCCAGAATGGCAATGTTCAAAGTATCTTACAATTGTGTTCATTTCACATGCTGGCAAGTTTATGCTCAAAATCCTTCAAGCTAGGCTTCATCAGTAAGTGAACCAAGAAATTCCAGATGTAAAAGCTGGTTTTAGAAAAGGTAGAGGAACTAGAGATCAACTTGGATCATGGAGAAAGCAAGGGAGTTTCAGAAAAAACTTCTGCTTCATTGACTACACTAAAGCGTTTTACTGTGTGGATCACAACAAACTGTGGAAAATTCTTAAAGAGATAGGAATATCAGACCACCTTACTGTCTCCCAAGAAACTGTATGTAGGTCAAGAAGCCAGACTTAGAACTGGACATGGAACTATGGACAGGTTCAAAATTGGGATAGGAGTACATTAAGGCTGTACGTTGTCACATTGCTTATTTAGCTTGTATGCAGAGTACATCATGTGAAATGCCGGGCTGGATGAAGCACAAGGTGGAATCAAGATTGCTGGGAGAAATATCAATAACCTTAGATAATGCAGATGACACCACCCTTATGGCAGAAAGCGAAGAGAAACTAAAGAGCCTCTTGATGAGCATATAAGAGGAGAGTGAAAGGCTGGCTTAAAACTCAACATTCAAAAAACTAAGATTGTGGCATCCAGTCCCATCACTTCATGGCAAATAGATGGGGAAAAGGGGGAAACAGTGACAGACTATTTTCTTGGGCTCCAAAATCACTGAGGATGGTGACTGCAACCATGAAATTTAAAGACAGTTGCTCTTTGTAAGAAAAGCTATGACAAACATAGACAGCATATTAAAAAGCAGAGATGTCACTTTGCTGACAAAGGTCTGTATAGTCAAAGCTATGGTTTTTTCAGTAGTCATATACAGAAGTGAGAGCTGGACCATAAAGAAGGCTTAGCACCAAAGAACTGATGCTTTCAAAATGTGCTGGAGAAAACTCTTGAGAGCCCCTTGGACTGTAAGGAAATCAAACCAGTCCATCCCAAAGGAAATCAACCCTGAATATTCACTGGAAGGACTGATGCTGAAGCTGAAGCTCCAGTACTTTGGCCACCTGATGTGAAGAAGTGACTCATTGGAAAAGACCCTGGTGCTGGAAAGATTGAAGATGGGAGGAAAAGGGGATGGCAGAGGATGAGATGGTTGGATGGCATCACCAAATCAATGGATATGAGTTAACAGGAAACTCCAGGAGATAGTGGAGGACTGGTAAGCCTGGTATGCTGCAGACCATGTGGCTGGAAAGAGTCAGACATGACTGAGGAACTGAACAACCTCTCAAAGGAATAACTGACACAAAGTTTCCTATTGTGGGTTTCTATTACTCCAAAAGGAGTCCCCGGATATAAATCCAAGTTTCATAAACTTGGATAGGATATATGCATGTTTCCTAGTGGGGCCCAGCATTTACTTTAATTATAAATGTAAGTAACAAACTATAAACATATTATAGTACCTGTGACTTTGACACTAATAGTAATCACAAATACTTTCATAAGCATATCATAATTGCAGATATCTGGAATTATCTACACTTAGCACTATTTTGAGGGAGAAGGCAATGGCACCCCGCTCCAGTACTCTTGCCTGGAAAATCCCATGGACAGAAGAGCCTGGTAGGCTGCAGTCCATGGGGTCGTGAAGAGTCGGACACGACTGAGCGACTACACTTTCACTTTTCACTTTCGTGCATTGGAGAAGGAAATGGCAACCCACTCCAGTGTTCTTGCCTGGAGAATCCCAGGGACAGTGGAGCCTGGTGGGCTTCCATCTATGGGGTCGCACAGAGTCTGACACAACTGAAGCGACACAGCAGCAGCAGCACTATTTTGAAATTATGGTAGTTATTAAAAGTATCTTAAGACAGTAGTAATACGGCAGCATATATTATTTTATTACAAAACTTATTTTAAATTAGTTTGGTGAATATTTGTATATCTAATTGACTTCCTCTTCATATTTTATACATTCTGAGAAAGGGCCCATGTGTTTAAACAGATATCCAAAGGAAGCCTTGACACCTGAAGTTTAAGAAAGCCTGCTGCTGCTGCTGCTGCTGCTGCTAAGTCACTTCAGTCATGCCCGACTCTGTGTGACCCCACAGATGGCAGCTCACCAGGCTCCTCTGTCCCTGAGATTCTACAGGCAAGAATACTGGAGTGGGTTGCCATTTCCTTCTCCAATGCACGAAAGTGAAAGTGAAGTCGCTCAATCATGTCTGACTCTTTGCGACCCCATGGACTGTAGACTACCAGGCTCCTACATCCATGGGATTTTCCAGGCAAGAGTACTGGAGTGGGTTGCCATTTCCTTCTCCAAGAAAGCCTGCAGAACTTGGTAAAAATATTTTTCTTGTTCCAAGTTAGCCCAAAGGATACATTGGCTTGATATATTCCATCTAGAATAGTTCTTATTCCTGCCATTTGATTACTTTCATATTTGGTGTGTACTTTAGAAATATGACTATTGAGTCAATAGACTCAGGTCTTTCTGAATGAACCTCCATATGTCAAGGTGTCATGCCATATCAACAATGTGGCTCCCTATAAATTGATTTGACCAGAGTATTGATCAGGAGAATAACTAATATTAACAGGCTAGCTATTCCACACACAGATATATTTACTGCATAAAACAAATTTCCTCAAAAAGTGAGAAGTTTAAAGTAAAAATTTTCAAATTATTAAATTGCTAATGATGTCAGAGATTTTTTTGGTATGAATATGCAAATGTTTGGCTCACTAGTTCTTTTCAAATACTTGCAGACCTGAATTTACAACTTCTCCAATCAAACTCACAAAATGATAGGAAATATTACCACTATTTGCTTAGGAAAAAGATAATGGTTATTACAACCAAATTAAAATCAAATAATATCAGCTCAAGTTTTCGTAAGAACTCATGATAAATTTCCTTTTAATAAGTAGAGACTTTTTAATCAAGTGTATCAGAAGTAATATGACAAGAAGAATTTCCTTATTTCCCCAAGACTAAAAACATTTCCTTATGATAACAGATATGCAGCCAGAAAAGTATGGCGATGATATATTATAGTCAATAATAAAAAATGAGGGATAGAAAGAACAAAATAAAATCCCATTTTCACAATTGCTTAGAACTTTCAAAAAGTTTCAACTTTATTTCTCAACCTCAAGTCTAAGAAGTTTGTATTGCAAAAGTCACCTATACATAGAGGATAAAATATGTAAGTTATGCCATTGAGGAAATCTAATAAAAGCCAAACATTTTTACTGCTTTTGGTTAAAAACATCCTTTGACTGCAAAGGATTATTTTAGACAAGTTTTCAAGTTTTATGTGTGTCTATTTCAAATCCTGAAAGATGATGCTGTGAAAGTGCTGCACTCAATATGCCAGCAAATTTGGAAAACTCAGCAGTGGCCACAGGACTAGAAAAGGTCAGTTTTCATTCCAATCCCAAAGAAAGGCAATGCCAAAGAATGCTCAAACTACCGCACAATTGCACTCATCTCACACGCTAGTAAAGTAATGCTCAAAATTCTCCAAGCCAGGCTTCAGCAATATGTGAACCGTGAACTTCCAGATGTTCAAGCTGGTTTAAGAAAAGGCAGAGGAACCAGAGATAAAAATGCCAACATCTGCAGGATCACTGAAAAAGCAAGAGAGTTCCAGAAAAACACCTATTTCTGCTTTATTGACTATGCCAAAGCCTTTGACTGTGTGGATCACAATAATCTGTGGAAAATTCTGAAAGAGACAGGAATACCAGACCATCTGACCTGTCTCTTGAGAAAGCTGTATGCAGGTCAGGAAGCAACAGTTAGAACTGGACATGGAACAACACACTGGTTCCAAATAGGAAAAGGAGTACGTCAAGGTTGTATGTTGTCACCCTGCTTACTTAACTTATGTGCAGAGTACATCATGAGAAACGCTGGACTGGAAGAAACACAAGCTGGAATCAAGATTGCCGGGAGAAATATCAATAACCTCAGATATGCAGATGGCACCACCCTTATGGCAGAAAGCGAAGAAGAACTAAAGAGCCTCTTGATGAAAGTGAAAGAGGAGAGTGAAAAAGTTGGCTTAAAGCTCAACATTCAGAATACTAAGATCATGGCATCTGGTCCTATCACTTCATGGGAAATAGATGGGGAAACAGTGGAAACAGTGTCAGACTTTATTTTGGGGGGCTCCAAAATCACTGCTGATGGTGATTGCAGCCATGAAATTCAAAGACATTTACTCCTTGGAAGGAAAGTTATGACAAACCTAGAGAGCATATTTAAAAGCAGAGACATTACTTTGCCAACAAAGGTCCGTCTAGTCAAGGCTATGGTTTTCCAGTAGTCATGTATGGATGTGAGAGTTGAACGGTGAAGAAAGCTGGGCACCAAAGAATTGATGGTTTTGAACTGTGGTGTTGGAGAAGACTCTTGAGAGTCCCTTGGACTGCAAGGAGATTCAACCAGTCCATCCTAAAGGAGATCAGTCCTGGTGTTCATTGGAAGGACTGATGTTGAAGCTGACACTCCAATACTTTGGCCACCTCATGCGAAGAGTTGACTGATTGGAAAAGACCCTGTTGCTGGGAAGGATTGGGGGCAGGAGGAGAAGGGGATGACAGAGGATGAGATGGTTGGAAGACATCACCGACTCGATGGACATGGGTTTGGGTGGACTCTGGGAGTTGGTGATGGACAGGGAGACCTGGCGTGCTGCGATTCATGAGGTCCAAAAAGTCGGGCACGACTTAGTGACTGAACTGAACTGACCCCATTAAATCCTTTCCAACATGCTCACAGAACTGTATGAAAGCTTAGACAATCCTAAGATTTATTTCCCTGAATTTCTTACTTAATATTACCCCCTACACCCCATATTTCCCTTATTTCTCAGCATTTTTCACTCTATAGATTGTTATCTGCTTTCTGTGTGGCCCCACAGATTTTGTGCTCTAGGCTTGGGCTGTGCATCCTACCTCAGACATTGATTGTAACTGCCCACGCTACATCCCTTAACATGGACACTAGCATGTGATAGAAGTTTTGCAGATACTGAGGTATCACCTTGCTACTTTCAGTCATTCAATCTATCAGTGAAGAGACTGAGTCTGCACAATTTCAAGATATCTTAAATTCCCTTCCTGAAGATGACAAGCTAAGAAAATCATACACTGTGAATTTGTAGAAATTATGGCTATCTAATTTAAGTTCAAAGAAGATTTTTATTGGGAATGGTCATTTGAACCTGACCCAAACAATTCTTTTAAGTTATATAAAACACAGCTTTTAGGAATCCAGATTCACAGATGATACTCAAACTGGAGCTTAAGTAAAGTAAAAACTTATTTGCTTAACACTGTGAGTATATGTATGCATTTGTATATTTCATGGTATATTAAACACAAATACCATGTCTGCTAAAACAATGAAATATCAGATGGAAAGTGAGGGCAAGTAATTAATAATAAACCCCTAGCAAAGTTATCATCACCCACAATTTACTACCATTTCCACAAATGGATTATATAATTAGTGATTCACAGCAGGCCAGAAGTACAAAACTCTCAAGTGGAATATTCTCAAAGTACTGATAAAACAAGCTGTGAAGCTGAGAAACAGTTTAGCACTTATGTGTTCATACTTCACTGGTACTTGCCTTAATAAGACATAAGCTTCTATTTCAAAGTCAAGCACCTCAGAATGTTCAAAATAGACACTTTGGAGCCAAGAAAATAGCTTCATAGCCTGCCCATCTCTTCCAATTATATACTATATTATCTATCAAGTCAATTAACCTCTCTGAATTTTGTATCTCCCATCTGTGAAATGGGATTGCTATCTGACTTGGCAACTCATGTGCTGTTTTGAAATTCCTTTGAGATATAGCTTGTGGAACCATTTTATAGACTGAAAGCATGAAAATGATAACATAAGTGTTATACATTAGTGTGTTTCAAGTTACAGGGAAATGGTAGGAGGCAAGTGGAATTGAGGACAAGTTCCTAGAATAGCAGGTAGTGTTAACCCTTCTCATCCTACTCTGTGATTGAGAATTTTTTAAGGAGTGGTTGGAGCTCCTCTGCATGGTAAGGAATGTTTAGAAGACCCCTTCCAAGCCCTCTATGTAGTTGTTCATTCTGAAAAAAATTTCTAACCTTAGTAGTCACTTCTTTCAGCAAGGAGAAGGAAATTAACATGCCTTTATGTCTAAGAAGGCCAGCCAAATACTATATGATTTAAAGTATTATTTTTGATCAACAACTGAACAATTGAGAAAAGAGAGGCTAAGAAAGTTGAAGTAAAAAGCCAAGGTGAAACTACTGCTTGTTCAATTTTGGAGTTGAATAAAGCCTTCCGAATCCAAAGATTTTCCAACAAAACTACACAAATTGTTCTGCAAGTGTCATCTGTTAAATCAAATCTTTCTTCCTTTTAATCTTCAGTGCTGGATATTTCAAGTTGGAATTTCTTACAAGGTCATTTTATTATTTAATAATTTAGGGGTAATATAGAATGACATCACAAGGAAAATGTAATAATCAGCTCAGTTCAGTACCTCAGTGTGTCTGACACTTTGCAACCTCATAGACTGAAGCATGCCAGGCTTCCCTGTACGTCACCAACTCCCCATCCAGTCAGCGATGCCAGCCAACCATCTCATCCACTGTTGTCCCCTTCTCCTCCTGCCATCAATCTTTCCCAGCATCAGGATCTTTTTAAATGAGTCAGTTCTTCACATCAGGTGGCCAAAGTATTGGAGTTTCAGCTTCAGCATCAGTCCTCCCAATGAATATTCAGGACTGATTTCCTTTTAGGACGGACTGGTTGGATCTCTTTGCAGTCCAAGGGACTCTCAAGAGGATTCTCCAACACCACAGTTCAAAAGCATCAATTCTTCAGCATTCAGCATTCTTTATGGCCCAACTCTTACATCCATACATGACTACTGGAAAAACCATAGCTTTGACTAGACGGACCTTTGTCAGCAAAGTAATGTCTCGGCTTTTTAATATGCTGTCTAGGTTGGTCATAGCTTTTCTTCCAAGGAGCAAGCGTCTTTTAATTTCATGGCTGCAGTCACCATCTCCTGTGATTTTGGAGCCCAAGAAAAAAAAGTCTCTCACTGTTTCCATTGTTTCCCGACCTATTTGCCACGAAGTGATAGGACTGGATGCCATGATCTTAGTTTTTTGCATGCTGAGTTTTAAGCCAGCTTTTTCACTCTCCTCTTTCACTTTCATCAAGAGGCTCTTCAGTTCCTCTTCACTTTCTGCCATAAGGATGTTGTCATATACATATCTGAGATCTACATATCTGGTTATTGATATTTCTCCCGGCAACCTTGATTCCAGCTTGTGCTTCATCCAACCCTTCATTTCACATGATGTACTCTACATATAAGTTGCATAAGCAGGGTGACAATATACAGCCTTAACATACTCCTTTCCCAATGGAACCAGTCCATTGTTCCATGTTTGGTTCTAACTGTTGTTTCTTGACCTGCATACAGATTTCTTAGGAGGCATGTATGGTGTTCTGGTATTCCCTTCTCATTAAGAATTTTCCACAGTTTGTTGTGATCTACACAGTCAAAGGCTTTGGTGCAGTCAATAAAACAGAAAGTGAAGTGGAAGTGAAGTTGCTCAGCCGTGTCTGACTCTTTGCAACCACATGGACTGTAGCCTACCAGACTCCTCTGTCCATGGGATTTTCCAGTCAAGAACACTTAACTGGGTTGCCATTTCCTTCTCCATGTTTTTATAAAATATAAAATGACATCACAAGGAAAATGTAATAATACCCAGATATTTTTCCAATACTTTAACATATCTATTTTTGCATATTTAGCTCATTCAAATCTCCTCACAACCTTAAAATATAGGCATTATTATTATTTTCATGTTACATATGAGAGAAAAAAATCTGTGACATTAGCCACTGTGCTATGCTGCCTCTCTGCCAGAGACAGTAGAGTTATAATAACTATGAGATTTATTGTCCATATTGGGCTGTTAATAATTATTCCAGGCAGTAGATACAGTCCTGAGTCAATCAGATATATGGCCACAATTAACCAAGTGGATAGCTATCCAGAATGATATCCTGTACATTCTCCTCATTGATCATAGTCTTGGCGACCTATCAGTTAAAAATACATCTTTTTCCTTCTGACTTACTTTACTCTGTATGACACTCTCTAGGTTAATCCACATCTGTATAAATGACCCAGTTTTGTTCTTTTTTACGGCTGAGTAATATTCCATTGCATATATCTACCACATCTTCTTTATCTATTCCTCTGTTGATAGACATCTATGTTGCTTCCATGTCTTGGCTATATACACTATTCACAATATGTATAAAATAGGTAACTAATGAAAACATACTGAATAGCACAGGGGACTCTACTTAATGAACTGTGGCAACTTGAATGGGAAGGAAGTCCAAAAGAGGGGCGGATATATGTACTTATGTGACTGATTCATTTTCTGTACAGTAGAAAGTAACACAACATTGTAAAGCAACTATACTCCAATAAAAGTTAATTAAAAATTAAGCAAATAAAAGTACAGCTTTTCTGTGACTCAAGTTGGACAATACAAAAAACTGTTTTTGGAATCTGAATCTTGTATTGTCCAAGAGTTAGGTGACTTCATTCATTCTAGAAGTTTTGCTCCTGCTCCCCAGATCTCTGGATACACTTGGGTTCCTATGCCTTAAGACATTCACTTCTTCCTCTTCTCATGGAGCATGTTACCTTATATACTATAAATATATTTTCCTTTTGTTTCAGTTAGAAATGGCTTCTCATCCTTGAAACCAAAGAAAACTAGTTTGTACAAAGATCAACCTGGAGGACTGCTTCTATACCATGAAAGTTGTGTATCAGCTACAATCAGCATCTCAAGTCCTTGTAAACCTTAAATGGATTTTGCATGCCAGACCTAGAAGAATACCTTTTGGGCTCCCCTTAGGGTAGGTTGGTATTTTCATTATCTTTGGCTACTGTAGCAAATTACACAAATATAGTGGCTTAAAACAGCACAAATGTATCCTTTTAGAGTTCTGGAAGCTGGAAATCTGAAATTAAGTTTTATCAGGCTGAAGTCAAGGTGTCAGAAGAGCTGGCTCCTTCTGTAGGCTCTGCAGGGAGAACCCACCAGCTTGCCTTTTCTAGCTGGAGAGGCTCTTGTAGTCTTTGACTTGTAAACCTCCTTCCACTGTCAAAGTACATCCCTCCAGTCTCTGCTTCCATTATCACATGGCCTTCTCTCTCACTCTGACTCCTCCTGCACCCTCTTACCCTGGGACCACACACATAATCCAGGATAATCTCTCCAGCTCAATATATACTTAATTACATCCACAAAGTCATTTATGCTATATAAGATGATATTCACAGGTTCTGGGTATTTGGATGTAGACATACATACAGACAGATGGGGGAATAACACCATTCCATCTACTAAAAGTGGTAACTTAATGAAACACTATGGAAATAAAGATCATTGGAAAAAGCTACTTTTCAAGAGAAAATTGTTTTTTCTATAAATGCCAGATTATCCATTATATTTATAAAGATTCCTCAGAACTTAACACTTATCTTTCATAATTGTTATGTTTTAAACTTCATTTAATGACTAAAATTAAGAGTTTTAAATAAAATTTATTGGAACTCCTGATATGGTGAGAGCAGATACAGAGTTGAGAATGAGAAGAGATTTTAAAGATACACACACAAATGTGTGTGGGTGTGTTCAGTTGTCTCTGTCTCTTTATGACCCCAGGGCTGTAGCCTGACAGACTTCTCTGTCCATGGAGTTTTCCAGGCAAGAATACTGGAGTGGGTTGCCATTTCCTATTCCAGGAGATTGGATGGAAGCTGCATCTCCTGTGTCTCCTGCATTGGTAGGTGGATTCTTTATCACTGCATCACCTGGGAAGCAATTTCTTATGAATTTGGTTAAAAACCAGATATGAGGATTCATCACTGAACATAATGGGTGCTATGATGTGCTCCCTAGATTCTTCATCCAGGGGAGGGAACAAATCAACAAACATCTAAACTGCTTGAGTGCTGCCAGAAAACAGCCCTAATTGCCAGGCTGGCTTTCAAGATTGCCTTGAGGGAAGAGAGACAATTTTCTCAGTGGCATGCCTTCTTCCTAAGGCATCAATATTCACTGGTGGATCGATTCGTGGGTCAGTGATCTGGCCCACTTGTGCCAATCTGGGACCACTTTAAAAGTGCATTCTATCTTCAAACCCTCCCCCATAGGATTGCCTGAAGCTTCTATTCAGACATCATAGCTCAACTCAGTGATGTGCTGGAGCTGGTTGGTACCAGCACATTAGAGCTGACCTGTGCATCACATCCAGTGATGCTAAGTGTGTACCTTAAAATCTGCCACAATAAGAGCATTTTCACTATGGGAAAGTACAAACAATATAAATCAGGACTTTAAAAATATCATTATTATTTCAGAGAACCATATATTAAACATTTATCAGCAAACTACTGGGATTTTCCAACTGCACAGTCCTGCTTCTTTCTCCTCCTGCCCAAAGATACTAATCCCAAGAATACTCACTAATAGACCTGCTGTAAAACAATCTTCACCTTAAGGAAACTAAGTCCTAACACTTAAGATACTATAGTCATACTTTTATCAGCTTCTGAAATAATTTTGAACAAACAACCCATCTTCAATTCAGACTTCAAAAAATTACATTCTCAAAAACTCTATAAGTAACCAATAAGAACCTACTGAATAATACTCATTGCTCTATGGTGGCCTAAATGGAAAAGAAATGCAACAGGGGAGGGGCAGATATGTGTATACTTACAGCTGGTTCACTTTGCTGTACAGCAGAAACTAACATTGTAAAGCAACTATACTCCAAGAAAATATAATTAAAAATAGCACAATAGCACAAAAGAAATTCAGTTAATAACATAATAAGCCATCAACCTCAACACTTCAGAATTTTCTGGAAATAAGGATATGCAGTTTATAAAACTACAATATAACAATTAAAATAAATAAATTAGAATTGATCCATTACTACCATTTAATTCTTACACTAGTCAGATTTCACCAATTGTTCTAGTAATGTCTTTACAGCAAAAGGCTTAAGTTCAAATGCATAAGTTGCATGTGACAGTCATGTCTCATTAGACTCTTCAAACTCAACCAATCCTTGACTTGCGTGACCTTGACATTTGCAAGTTTACAGACCAGTTTTTGTTGTTGATGTTGTTGTTGTTGAATGTCCTTCGGTGCGGATTTGTTTAATGTCTCTCATGATTAGATTCAAATTATGCATGTCCAGCAGGAACATCGAATAAGATGCTACACACTATCAGGTGGGGCAAGATTTTGACTCATTGTATTGCTGACAGTGTCCACTTTCTCACTTAAGACAGTGTCCTCTATTTTTTTGTAATTAACTATCTTTGTTCAGAAGACTGTTAAAGCTGTTTACATGTCCCATTGCTCACCAAAATGTCTACTTATTCATTTATTCATAGTGATATAGACTAATGGAATCTTATTTTTTCATTAGTCTGCAATTCATTCATAGCATTATTTATTTTGATGCCCAATTTGTCCCAAATTTGGTTTGTTGCAGCCCCTATACCTTGGCTTCTGTATCCTCCATTATTCTTTATGCTCTCAGGTACAAGATGTTCTAAAGTCACTCATACTTCCACTGACCCAAGATAGCAATCAGGTGTTTCTCTAAGGATCTTATTCCATGTAGATTTATTAAGAAATTCAAGATATAGCTTCAGGAATGCTCATTGTTATTGGGATGTCATTGTTTCCAAGCCCTCTCAGTGGACAGAAGTAGGAATATCCATGTGTGTGTGTGTGTGTGTACACATACTCAAACATATATAATGCATGGATACACTATCTTTAAAATGTTTTTAATCTGTTATTCTTTCTATAATAGAATCTAGAAGTCAATATTGATATTCCCAGCTCCATTTTAATTTCACAGGGTTCATTCTAAAATTTCCCTTTCCATGTTTTTATCTTCCTTTTTGACAGCAAGTTTCCTGATTTGCTCAATCAATCCCACTATATGAAACCAATCTCCCATCCCCTCTGCCGTCTTCTCCCCACTACACATGATCTCTGAAACTCAGCATAGGATGCTGTCCAAACTCTATGTGGCCAGCTTCCTGTCATTCTATCCTGCTCTGACCTGCAGTTCTGGACTACCTTGCCACCTAGCAGCCCCCCATCACCTTCAGTTCAGTTACTCAGTCATGTCCAACTCTTTGCTACCCCATGGACTGCAGCATGCCAGGCCTCCCTGCCCATCACCAACTCCCATAGTTTACTCACACTCATGTCCATTGAGTCAGTGATGCCATCCAACTATCTCATCCTCTGTTGTCCCCTTCTCCTCCTGCCTTCAATCTTTCCCAGCATCAGGGTCTTTTCAAATGAGTCAGTTCTTCACATCAGGTGGCCAAAGTATTGGAGTTTCAGCTTCAGCATCAGTCATTCCAATGAATATTCAGGATTGATTTCTATTAGGATGGACTGGTTGGATCTCCTTGCAGTCCAAGAGACTCTCAAGAATCTTCTCCAACACCACAGTTCAAACGCATCAATTCTTCGGCACTCAGCCTTCTTTATAGTCCAACTCTCACATCCATACATGACTACTGGAAAAAACATAGCTTTGACTAGATGGACCTTTGTTGGCAAAGCAATGTTGCTGCTTTTTAATATGCTGTCTAGGTTTGTCATAGCTTTTCTTCCAAGGAGCAAGTGTTTTTTAATTTCATAGCTGCAGTCACCATCTGCAGTGATTTTGGAGCCCCCCAAAATAAAGTCTGTCACTGTTTCTCCTGTTTCCCCATCTCTTTGCCATGAAGTGATGGGATCAGATGCCATGATCTTAGTTTCTGAATGTTTTTTTTTTTTTTTTAACCATTAGGTTATGATGATTAGTGACTTCCATTGTCATTAGCATTTGGAGGGGGGCACATAAGAAATATATGAGAATAAACATCTTTGGAAGAATGTGTGTGTCTGTGACATATCTGGATTAGCTAGGTGGTCAAGATTGTGTGTGATTTTGTCATGGTGTGCTTTTCTCTTTGTGTGTGACAATACGTGTAATCATGTGAGAGACGGTGTCTGTGCAGAGTCCACTAGGAAGAAGGAGGTGCAAGCCCCTCCTCACAAGTGGCTGCCTGAGCATTCTCAGAACTTGGGGCAGACGAGGAAGGAAGTGAAGCCTGTGGGTGCACGTGCATTGAGCAGCGGTGAGGGAAAATGACCCCACAACCCCAGAAAGGCCAGGACAAATCAGGCTGGTGGGTGAGGGGTACCGTCTCGCCCAGGCAGAGTGAGCCTAGGACAGGATCAACAGGATGCGGTGTCCCAATGATTTCAAGGGCTGAGCTTGCCAAATGCTTGTCCTAGAAACCAGCTGGAATGCCTCTCTGCCTCCAAACGGAAACCTCAGCCAGCCCTGTGGGACCAGGTTGGGGCTGAAGTTTCACCCCTTCATCCACCAGCCAATCAGGAGTTCCCTTCCCCCTGTCCATCTGATGTGAGGTCCTAAAGCCCCAAGCTGGTGGTTGGGGGATGAGGATGTGGAACAAATGATGAGCTCATAAGGGCACAGTCTGGAGCAGATGGCAATGCCCCCTGTCCCTTGGGGAAGAGCTGTGTGAGGCTGGCAGTGTGGGCAGACATTGGGCAGGTGGCAGAGATGAAGCGGGGCCAGGATGTCTCCCAGGCCCAGTTCCAGGCCAGGACTGGTGGTGCCAGGCCAGGGAGTGGACGTAGGGGTAGTGCTGAGGCTACAAGGAGGCACTCTGGCTCCATTAGGCGTAGAACTCCTCTTGCTTGTCAGGCTTCTGGTATGTGACACTTGCCTGCTTGGGCTCTTCCAGCATGTAGCTGCCCTCATCCTTCTTCTTCATGCGGTAGATGAACAGTGTGACCAGGAAGGTGGCAAAGAGGGTGCCTACAACCCCACCCATGATCACAGCTACAAGCACCTACTTCTGCTCCAGGATGCTCTTCTGGGGAAGCTGAGCTGCCGAGCTGCCTGAGTCGATGGCACTGTCCAGGATGCCAGGGCCTGGGCAGGCACCCTTGGGCAGCGTCCTGGGCAGAGGCCCCACCCACAACCACCACCTCATTGGCTGTGTCTGGCTATGTGGTCGCTCCCTCTGACAGCTCAAGGTCCCCACTGGGTCCCCCGCTCACTGGCATCTCTGGCTCATCCCAGATGGTGGTGAGGAAGGACTCTGGAGTTGGGGTCTGAGCCACCTCCGTGGGTCCAGGGGCGGTGGTCCCCAGGGGCAGGGTGCTCTTCTCAGGGATGTCAGGCTTCTGGGTGGTAGCTGGCCTGGGAAGGGCCCTTGGCCTGGAGGTAGCTGTGCTGGTCAGCCTGGGAGTTGGGGCTTCTGTGTCCAAGATAGCCACTGTGGTGGGAGGTGAGGGCACTGCTGGGGTGGTGGCCCGGGCTGTGGCCACTGTGGTCAGTGGAAGAGGCAGAAGCCTCCATATGCTGGTAGTCCTTATGACAGAGGTGGTGGCCGTGGACGGGGGCACTGCAGGGATGCTGGGGACGGCGGTGGCCACCATCGGGGCCCCTGTGGTGGTGGCAGTGGTGGTAGCCGTAGGAGTAGAGATGGTGATGGCTCTCTGGCTGGGCTCTTCTGGCACCTCTGTCACCAGTGGGGGGCTAGTGGCTGGCTTTGGGGTGGGGCGCTCAATAACTCTTCAAACGGGGTGCCCACAGGCTGGATGTCCATGGTGGGCAGCACCGAAGGTGTGGTGGACATTGCTAGGGCAACATCTGGGCTGAACTGCATGGCTGTCAATGCCTGACTCCTGCTCAAAGTAGCTGGATCCCGACCAGGAGTAGAGGTCGTCCAGCTCATCATCAGGGAAGGAGTCATCATCTCCAGAGTCCTCGAGGTCCATGGGCCTCTCAAAGTTGTCACTGCGCCAGCGCTGGGCCCCCTTGGCATGCCCTGCCAGCAGCAGCAGCAGTGTAGGCAGTAGCATCCCTCCGGTGGGGCCAGGCTGCAGCTCTGGCCCAGCGCCAGCCCTGTGGGTGGCCCTAGCGTGGTGAGGCGGCCCTGGCTTCATGGCGGCAGCGCTCTCAGTCAGGGTTCCGTCTCGGAGATTTTTCACTTTTTCACTCTCCTCTCCTCTTTCACATTCATCAAGAGGCTCTTTAGTTCTTCTTCGCTTTCTGCCGTAAGTGTGGTGTCACCTGCCTATCTGAGGTTATTGATATTTTTCCTGGAAATCTTGATTCCAGCTTGTGCTTCATCACCCCAGCATTTTCCATGATGTAGTCTGCATATAAGTTAAATAAGCTGGGTGACAATATACAGCCTTGACATACTCCTTTCTCTATTTGGAACCAGTCTGTTGTTCCATGTCCAGTTCTAACCATTGCTTCCTGAAATTTCTTAAGAGGCTGGTCAGGTGGTCTGGTATTCCCATCTCTTTAAGAATTTTCCACAGTTTATTGTGATCCACACAAAGGCTTTGGCATTGTTAACAAAGCAGAAATAGATGTTTTTCTGGAACTCTCTTGCTTTCTTGATGATCCAACAGATGTTGACAATTTGATCTCTGGTTCCTTTGCCTTTTCTAAATCCAGCTTGAACATGTGGAACTTCATGGTTCACATACTATTGAAGCCTGGCTTGGAGAATTTTGAGCATTAGTTTGCTGGTGTGTGACGTGAGCAATTGGTAGTTTGAGCATTCTTTGGCATTGCTTTTCTTTGGAATTTCTTTGGAAACCTGATCTTTTCCAGTCCTGTGGCCCCCTCAACTTACTGAGGATCCAACATCCTGGCCTAAGCCAGCTCCTGCATAGAAACCTACTAATCCCACTTGGACTCTCCTCATACACTGATGTCTTGCAGATTTGACTTGGCTATGAAATCTTAAATCCGCTGGCCCCCATGTGAAAGCACCCTTCTCCTCACTCAGGTGCTATCCATTCTTGATAGCTCTCCTATGGGGATGACGTTTTCTTAGTGCTGTTCATGTTCTGAGATGCCATTCTAGGCCACCTTCCCTGGGATTGTCATCTAGACTTACACAGCTCTTGATACCCCATACAAGTGCTCTTTGCTATGATGCCTTTCTTCTCACCCTGTTTGGGCTCTGATGCAATGTGGTTGCGCATCCCGTACCCTACCGGTTCTGATACTCAGTGCTGACTAGGACCCCCTTCTCATTTTGCCTAGCTTCTGACTGACTGTCTGACCACAGTTCTCCTCCTATGTTCAGCTGTACCTAATGGCTTTTGGACCGAATGTTCAGGAAGAGAAAGGAATGAAGAGGAAAGGAGAAAGGAAAAAAAAAACTTTGCTTTACTTTGAATGCTGCCATTTTGACCACTCCCAAAAGCTCATTCAAAAGTTGCCTCTTCTTTTGAAACTTTCAGACATTTAAACTAATTCCTCAAAGCTGCTTAATCATCAAAAGCTCCCTTAGTACTAGAAGAATTCCTTTTTCAGCCCTTGAAAAACAGAGCTTTAAAAAGTGCTATATGTGTGTGTTAAAGCAGATCAATTGATTATGCTACACTTTCTAACAAAAGGTGTTTCTTACATATGATTCTGTTTTCCTCAACTAGAAAGTAAAATCCACAGTGGCAGGGAATATGTCTAACTCATTTCCAATCGTAGGATCTGGCACTGGCTCCTGGCATGTGGTCAGCTCTAATATGTATTTAGTGAATGAGGTAAGTGAATTAGTTTGGTGTGTTCTGTCCCAAAGCATGCACAGCCACTCCAAGTACTCTATGTCAAAAAGAAAACTGCCCCAGTGATCACATGTTTGCCACAGTCTGGATGTCAAACAGACAATAGCAGTGAGATGAAGAGTGGAACACTTACTTTATTCAAAGACTGTGGGTTGTGACACAGCATGGACCTTTTTCATGAACAGCTTTGGGAAACTCAGATAGCCACTAAAAGTGATGATACTAAGTCATCTGACATTTTGTATACTGAGTGTAGTAAAACATGAGCGGGAAATATAAGTCACAATAATGATCACAATAAGTTTACAAAAGGGTGACTATAAACACAATATGGGCAGTGTGAAGTCTAGTCATATATTTAAGGTGACACCAAACTAAAACTTTCATCATTATAATTTCATAAAGGTAAAAAGAATAATCTACCAGTAGTTTAGGTTGCCATTTTTAAGCATAGTGAAAATAGGTACCTGTGTTACTTAACTCTCTTTCTCTAATAATGTTCTTTGTAAGACAAAAATATTTCTTGCATGTATAAAAAATGAATATGCTTTACTAGGAAGACCCTATCTATGTCTATCACCCCTATTACCAAGAATATGGTAGTTTGGTAGCCCCAGATAGGTTCTCCCAAAAAGTATGTGCTACGGCCAGGCTATGGCTGTAACACACACATCTCACGTTTACCTCCTGTCTCCCAGCCTTCTGTTTTCGGGTTGCAGTTTTGTGATACAGTCTATTAAACACACAGTTGAAGCAATTTACTTCTGTTAAAATCACTCACAGCTGAACTGACTCTCAGATGACCGAAACTGTTTATGAAAGGCATTAAATGTCTTTTCTTTTTAAAGTTATGTTATTATGGAATTGTACATGACAACAATTTTACTGTAAAATGAACATTTCCCCACATATCCAAATTGGTAATTCTTCTACCAATAAAATTTTATTTACTACTTAAATTCCAGGTATATGACAGCTTCTCATTCAAATTCAGCTTTTTTTGTTTATTGTTTCTGATTGAGTATTTATGTTAGGATGGGAAAACATTTTTTTATAAAAAAAAATACTTGATTCTAATATGTTGTTCAGTCTTATCTTTTCTTATCTGATCTTCTTGACTATAATGAGAGGTTATAACAAAAACATTGAAAAAATGTTCTTCCAAGTGTTATTTGATCTTGCACAATTTTTATTTTCAAAGGGAGTAAACATTTAAAGGTCTTATTTCATCCTACACTTCTCGATTTCTTGGGATGGGGTTGTCCAATTTTTCCTTATTCCCCAATGCTACTCTCATCATTATGTATCCACCAGCCTGTGGGTTTCTTTATTTGAAGTCCACACCATCTGTCTCAGACACCCACTTAATCATTCCTTTATTCCCACTTGTCCCCACTCCCACCACAATGCATATCAATTTTGGGCTCCCTAAAATCATACCACTGTAGGACTCACATTCATTTTCCTTCCTATTCCAGAGTCCACTTAAATCATCTGGTCTTGAGATGCATTTGGCATGAACTTCTAGGTGCCTTAAATGCAGACATACCCATTCTAGCTGACTACTCATTAATAGTACAGTACACGTTAACTGGTCCTCAAGTTTACAAGGCACAATGCAGCCTTCCATATGTATGCTTCTCCTTAGAATCTCAATCTTCTTACCATTGCCCCCTCACTTCTCTACACATATATCATTGTCCTCTGCCCTCTCAAGGAACACAAATAAGGAACATCAGGAAGGGCACCACTTTGGTGTCAGAGATCCTTGTACAGATTCTGACTTTGCAATGTATACACTGCTGGTGAAAGATAGATGATAACAGGATAAGAAAAATAACTTCTGGAATTTCAGCAAGTCTCTAAACTAAGCCAGAAAGTGACAGGTGATTAAAAAAAAAAAAACTGCTGGAAAGATATCAGAGCTGATACTGTGACTCTAAATCTCTATCACCCACCTCCTGCCTCTATAAGAGGAGATTAGAAAGTTGAATAAGAGTCAATGAAGTAAGGGAATTCAAAGTCACTAGGTGTGTGGTGGGATTTCCTACTTCTCGGGTAAGGGAGAAAGGTATTTTGCACTTATCAAGCCAAATTACAGGGATCTCAAGAGATTTCCTTTCAGAAGTTGTGACTGCCTTTTAGAGATCAGCACCTCACTCCTGCCAGGAGAAATATCAATAACCTCAGATATGCATATGATACCACCCTAATGGCAGAAAGTAAAGAAGAACTAAAGAGCCTCTTGATGAAAGTGAAAGAGGAGAGCGAAAAAGTTGGCTTAAAGCTCAACATTCAGAAAACTAAGATCATGGCATCTGGTCCCATCACTCAAGGCAAATAGATGGGGAAACAGTGGAAACAGTGGCTGACTATTTTTCTGGGCCACAAAATCACTGCAGGTGGTGACTGCAGCCATGAATATAAAAAAAGATGCTTACTCCTTAGAAGGAAAGTTATGATCAACCTAGACAGCATATGAAAAGCAGAGACATTATTTTGTCAACAAAGGTCTGTCTAGTCAAGGCTATGGTTTTTCCAGTGGTCATGTATGGATGTGAGATTTGGACTATAAAGAAAACTGAGTGCAAAACAATTGATGCTTTTAACTGTGGTGTTGGAAAAGACTCTTGAGAGTCCCTTGGACTGCAAGGAGATCAAACCAGTCCATCCTAAAGGAAATCAGTCCTGAATATTCATTGGAAGGATTGATGCTGAAGCTGAAACTCCAATACTTTGGCCACCTGATATAAGAGCTGACTCATATGAAAAGACCCTGACGCTGGGAAAGATTGAGGGCAGGAGGAGAAGGGGACAACAGAGGATGAGATGGTTGGATGGCATCACCAACTCAATGGACATGGGTTTGAGTGGACTCTGGGAGTTGGTGATGGACATGTAGGCCTGGCATGCTGCGGTTCATGGGGTTGCAAAGAGTTGGACACGACTGAGCAACTAAACTGCACTGAACTGAACCTCACTCTTATATGGACATTTATTGACTGTGAATCTGTAACTTGAAATAATGCATGTTGAGGTTTGACAGAAAACAGCAAAATTCTGTAAAGCAATTATCCTTTAATAAAAAATAAATTAATTAAAAAATATAAAAGTTACTTGGGGAACTATGACTTGATTTCCTTGATATATGAGGTAGGAAGTATCCTAGAAGAGTCTGTAAAGCACTGGGTGGAGAGAAGTATCAGTGGGTGAAGAAGTAACTTCTTGTGGCAAGGAGCCTCAGTTTCCAAGTGGACACAGTAAAAGGTAGCTGGGTTCAAGTCCTCTCGACTAGGCTCTGCTCTGTGGGGCTTTCTGCTGAAGCAGGAAGCCCCAGAAGCAAGTCTTTAGGTGTTTTATTGTCTAAAGCAGAATCCTACACTGGGGAGGGAGACAGAAAGATGTCAGCTAGGAGTCCTAGGTCCATGCTGGCAACTGTTCAGTGACGAAGTTTCCAAAATGCCCCTCACTAAAAATGGAAACATGGATGTCTACCACACTGGAGAATAAGATGACCACCTACTTTTACTCTGAAACTAGGTTACACTATTACTACTTGGAAATGTGACCTTTGTACTAGTTGAAAATACCCAGAAGATGCAGATAAATCAATCATCCAAAGACTGGGAAGAGAAATCTGGCAGCAAGGTTAGAGGAAATTATGGAAGAAAGCCCTTTCCAGTAGTTCAGTCCAAACAAACGTATCTTTTCCCCCGAATTTCCTTAATTCTCAAATGGGAATAGTGCCACTTACTTACTTTTACAGCCTAATTGGAGAACTGGAAAGGAGGACTAAAAGCTGAGAGCTTATAAGCACCGAGCATAGTCAAATGTACCCAATAGTTTCTCAATAAATTGAAGCTAAAAAAAGGAGGACACTTCAAATTTAAATTTAACAATGTCAGCTCTCTCTTAGCTACCACTAAATTCCAGCTACTTCATTTTTTTCTGATCTTTTTTATAGAGCACATTATAGTATTCCCAACATGGAACTATTTCTAATTTTCATTTTTTTCTTATTCTGCTCCAGGCTAACTGTTCTGCTGGAATAAAAGATGACAAAAATGCCAGCTTAGCCCAATGCAGATCCATACCTCTGTCATCATGTCAGTTTGCCTCTGAAAACCTGTAACAGCTCTCTTCATGATTACAAAATCAGTCAAGCTTTTCCCCCTGTTACATCCTCTATATACCACCAGAATAAATATCATTTAATTTATAAATCTGCTCAACAAATATTTATTGACTGCCTACCATAAAGCAAAATCTCTTCTAAGAACCGGGGATACAGCTGTGAATAAAATATAAAAAGATCTTTGCACTCAATGAACTTATGCTTCAGTGTTTGAAACAAAAATAAAGAAAATAAATAAGCAAAACATGCTCTATATTAAGTAGCCACTAGTATAAAAAAATAAAGCAGAGACAGAAGATAGATGGTTTCATAGGTGTATAATTTTCTATAATGTGGCCAGGGAAGATCCCAGAGAGAACGTGACATTTGAGTAAAGACCTTGAATGTAAGGAAACAAACCATAAGCATATTCAGGGAACAAACATTTCAGACAAAGGGAATACAAAGTTCTAAAGCCCTGAAGTCGGAGTATTATTCATGTGTTCCAGTCTTCACTGTACCTGCAACTAAGAAGATGTGTAAATACTAACACAGGATGTAGGAGAAGTAATGGGAAACTAGATCACATGGAGCTTGGTAGGACATTGAAAGGACTTTGTTTTTTTCCCTGAAGGAGGTGCAAAGCATTGAAGAGATTTAAACAAAGTAGCAGCAAAAAGTAGCTTAAATTTTAATAGGATCACTTTGACCATTATATTTAATTAGAGACTATAGGGTAAACCAAAGGAAATGCAAAAATCAAAACAAAGCAAAACAAACAAACAAAAAAACCACTTAGTAGATTATTACAATAATTCAGGTGAAAATATTGGTAACTTTGACTAAGATGGCAGTGGTAGAAATGTTGAGAAGAGCTAATGTTTGGAAACTGCTGATGTGTCAGACATGGGTTGCAAGAGAGGGAGCTCAAATGAGACTCCAAAGTTTAACATGAGCAACTGAAACAGTGATGTTTCCATTTCCTAAGATGATAGACTTTGTGAAAGGAGGAGGTTTTATGGCAATTATCCGGTGCTGAGTTTGGACATGTTTGGTTTTAGATGAGTGTTACATATTTGACTGCAGATATCACTGTTAGATGTTCAGTTCTGGATGTCAGAGAAGAAGTCTAGATTGGAGGTTGAGAGGATATTTAATATGAAGAGACTAAGGAAATAGCCAAGGGAGTGAGTGAGAGAAAATAGGCCATCTCCAAGGACATATTTTCAGGACATTCCTATGTGTAGAGGTTAGGAAGGAAAAAACAAGCACTAGTAAATAACAAAGAGAAAAACTAAGCACAGAGGTAAGAGAAAATTAGGACAGCATAATGTCTTAAAAGGGCTTCCCTGGTGGCTCAGATGGTAAAGAATCTGCCTGCAACGTGGGAGACCTGGGTTCGACGCTGGCAAGAACAGTAGTGCTGGTATTATGAAGAATAACGTTAACTCAAGTGGGTTTAGGACAAAATGGAGATGGGGAGAGGTTTAAGAGAGTGAGCATAGGCATGTCTTTCAAGACATAGACAATCCCTTTAACAAGAAGGGAAGTGGACATATCTATGAGGAGAAGTGTTGTCTCAAGAGGTATTTTGTTTATATGTTTTGTTTTTAAGGAAGACTAAACAGTTTGTTTGCATGCTAGGAATAGCCCAAGAGAGAAAAAAGGATCGATGATTGAAGGGGTGAACAGAGTTGTTGGAACAATGCACCTGAGTAACTAAGAGCGGAGGGCATCTAGAGTGCAGTGGAAGGGCTGACTGTCATTAAAAGCAGGGACAACGTGCTCACAATGATAGGAGAGAAGACAGAGAACAGGGCTGCAAACGCAAGTAAGGGAGTGGATGCAATGGGGGGACTAGCGGAGACTTTCTTCTATTTCCTTCTGTTTTCTCAGTTAAAAAGAAAGTGATATCATAAGCTGATAGTGAGGATTGAAGAAGAGTTATTGAAGGTGTGAAAGGAGTGCTGAAATAATGGAATAATAAATCACAAAATGGAAGAGAAAATAGACACGGGAAGTTTTGTATAATTGATAACAGCATCAGGGGCCTCCTTAAGTGTAGTCAGCGTGATTATTCGTGTAGTCCTTAGAGCATCTCACTATTGTATTAGATCATTTGCTTCAGCACATATTATAGTCATTCTATTTTGTCCATCTCCTCTTCTCTTCCTCCCTTGGAATTCTTCTGTTCTCCTTCATATCTGTATGAAATTGTCTGTACATAATCATTCAAGGGCTAGCCCATGGCTCATGTGTTTTGTGAAGCTCTTTGTAAGGTACCTATCTTGTCTTTTCCATGTGACATTCATGGATGTCCTCTGGTGATTGAGAGCACATAATAGTAGTTCTACTGCCTCAATTCAGATGTCAGCTGCATGACCTTGGAGAAGTTCCTTCACCTCTTGGGTATGTTTCTAAATCCAGAAGACAAACACAATAAAACATTGAATATATTTCATGGAAACTTTCCTGAGAATTCTATGTGAGAATGCAGTTAAACTACTTAATGTAATGTTTGCAAGGTAATAAAAATTAAACAAATATTGACTACTAACTATATTCACTATTATTATAGAATTTATTAATTCATGTATATTAATTAATTCATTGATGAAAATATCTTTCCCTAACCGATATGTTAATAAGCTCATGAAGGGTAGAGATGGAGGGCTATATTTGCTTATATAATTTCTTACAAAATACTGATCAGAAAGGAGGTTCTGGATAGGTGTTTAAGAAGCTGAATTTTACTTACTAACTTACATTGCAAATTTTAACTTCATCTTACTTAGTACGATGATAAAATAATTACTTTATACTGGATCCTTCCATTTGAATTTCTTAGAATACCATCTTAGAAAGTTATCTCATTAAGCAGAACCAAATAACTTCCTATGGCATTTTAGTGACAATGACTCTGTCTATACTTTTTCACTACCAAGAAAGAAAATGACAAAAAAGGAAAAATGCCTTTCCTCAAGGGAAAAATAGAGCAAGAGGCATTAAATGCAATGAATAAAGGTATATGGGAAATGTATTTGTACACATATCTTTCCTTATCTTAAAATTATAATCATTACATATGTTCCATATAGTTCAAATTGAACTTGGAGTGTACATAATGAAATCTATTTTTGAGACTGCTTTCAATATGTTTTAATACAACAAAGTTATATAGAAAATGTTTTTATATTGAAATTAAGATATTAAGCATTTAAATTCAAAGACCAAACACAAAATGTCTTTATTTATATGGCAACTGTCATGCAGAAAATGGATTTCTATAGGAGACTTTTCAAGGTCATGAAAATATCAATTACAACTTATTATGTGAATTTTAGGCCTGCTAACATCTCCAAGTCAATGAAACTCTCTTACTTTCATGGTTAAATTATATTAACTATGAAATCAAATTCTTCCTCAGCAAAATAACATTGTAAGTTAGCATTAGAACAATTTAGCCTCCCTTTAACGCACTAATATATGTACAGAAAACATCTGCCCATGGAAAAATAGGAATATTTTAAAACATAAGTCATGTATTCATTTTGCATAGGATTTTTCTAGCAATAGCAGAACTACATAATGTCTTTTGTACTTCATTAAGTTGAATCAATATGCAAGTGTTTCTTAAGAAATTGTCTTTTCTTTTTAAATCACATTCTTTCCATGCAGTAAGAAAAAACTACACATTTTAATGAGAAAATTGACTTGTGATTTTAGAAATATTAGAATCTCAAAATTTTCTTAATTTATATTTTACTCAATTTTGCTAACACTGTGCAGATAAAATGGAGCAATGGTTTCACAAAGAAGAAATAGAAAGTGAGAATACTAATTGGATTTCTAATCTTAGTTACATATCTTTCCCTTTTAGTTTAAGAATTACTACAACTTCCATATGCTGGCAGAAACTCTGCCTCTAAAGATAAGTTTCTGCAACACCTGGTTTTATCTAATATGTACATGTTAATTTCACTACCCATATTAAAAGTGTTATGTATACCTCCATATGTGTGAAAGAGTGTATGTGTGTATGGGATTATGCACTCAGATTTAAAACAATAGAGTCATCCTCGGCTTCTCTGTTTTCTTTTGCCTTATATTCAGTCAGTCACCAATTTGGAAATATCCTCTTACAAAGCTCTTCACTTCAGCTCCACCCAAAAACTCATAATTCCATGAATTGAGTTGGCCAAAAAGTTCATTTGGGTGTTTTATGGAAAATCCAAATGAAATTTTTGGCCAACCCAATACTGTACTTTTTAATACATTTTCTATCATGTATGTATGACATTATCTAATGGAGAACTGTATCATTTCAGTTTCATGGTCACACAATTAGATCTTTATAAGTGCAAATATATAAAATAATTTTAATAATTTGCTTTATACAAAGATAAGGCTGTGGATGAAAGCTGAAAATTCTAACTGCAAATTCTGGAAAGAAAGCCTCTATCTTTAAAAAAATGTTCAAAGATCAAAGTTGGAAGTCTTACACTTCTGGATTTCAAAACTTATTACAAAGCTACAGTAATCAAAAAATTCTAGCACTGGCATAAAAACAGACACATAGCCCAAGAGAATTAAAAGAGGGCCCAGAAGTAACCCCTTACAGATATAGTCAAATGGTTTTTGATAAGAGTGCCAAAACTACACAATGGGGACAGAACTCTTCAAGAACTCTCGGTAAAACTGTATATATACGTGCTGAAAAAATGAAGTTGGACCCTTACCTTATATCACAAACAAAAACTTAACTCAAGTAGATCAAAGACCTAATCATAGGATCTAAAATTCTTCGAACAAAGCATAGTGGAAAAGATTCATGACATTAGATTTGGCAATACTTTTTATATATGACCTCAAAGGTACAGATAAAATATAAAAATAAACTGGACTACTTAAAAATAACTTTTGTTTTTAATCAGATGATAAAATCAACAGAGTGAAGAACTATAGATGGGGAAAATAAGAACAAATTATATATCTGATAAAGGGTTAATATCCAGAATATATAAAGAATTTATAGAACTCAGGACAACAACAACAAAGTCTCAATTAAAACATGGAGAAAGAACTTGAATAGACATGTCGCTAAACGATACACAAATGGCCAAAAACCACATAAGAAGTTTAACATCACTAATCACACAAATCAAATCTACAACAAGATACCATTTCAAACCTATTAGCATAGTTACTATATATATATATATATATATATTTTTAATGTTGGCAAATATGTGGAGAAAGTGGAACCCTTGTGCACTGGGATGTCACATGTTACAGTCCCAAGGTTCTGATCAAGATGATGGAGTAAGAGGACATGAAGCTCATCTCCCACTATGAACATATCAAAAACACATCTACGCGTGCAACAGTTCCCACTGAAAACTAACTGAAGACCGTCAGATGAACTCCTGTACAATGAAGGTTATAAAAGAGAGGAAGGGAGTAAAAGCAATTAGTTTGGGAATGGTGCCCCTGGAACAGGACTCAGAGGAAAAAGGAGATTACAAGGGAGTGGGGACAGCCACCCTGAGGATCAAGCAGTTCAAACCACATCCTGGGCACCCCAGTCCTGGGGTCCAATGTGAGACAGACAAGCCTCCGTGGCTGGTTGGAGGACTCTGGGACTAACAGAAGCACTGTGGGGATCCCAGACCCTACTCATAGGGAGCATGCACACTGATTTGCTCTTGAGGCAGGGAGGAAAGAGGTCTTCTCTACAAGCTGTTGAGTTTCTGGAGACTGCCCCACAGCACACCTCAGCCCAAGATGGACGAAAGTTTTGGCCCCACTCCACATCACAGAGCAGGACTGGATTTGGGGCAGCCATGAAGAGGGAGAAGATTTGACTGTGGGACACAGATGTGACTCAGTCCCAGGGCTTAGCATCAATGGGGAGGCAGCACCATTGCTGTTGAAGATTACTCAAACAGTGCAATAAAAGCAGCCCAGATCTCTGATGGCAGCCACTAAACTGCAGATCACCTGCCCCATTCACACTGAGAGTCCACAAGGCCCCACTCACCCTGCAGAACACTTCTCTAATAGGGTGGCAACAGTGGAGGCTGAGGGCAGTTGTAAAGGACAAGAGGAACTTGGATCCAAGGCTGCATCTGAGCAGAGCCATGGTCACCTGTACAAGTAGTGAACCAGAACTTGATCTGCAGCCAAACCAAGCTCAGTGTCTACATGAGCTCCACTTGTTTCTGTACCCTCACTCTCTGAGGCAAGGAACCAGTACAGGGAAAGGGAAAAACATATACTTAAAGGAAACTCATCCCTCAGGGTTTCTGCTCTAGCAACTTGAGATTAGACCTCACCCTTTATAGAGTGGTGACGGTCACCGAGCAAAGAAGTCCCAGCTCACACCAGTGCCAGCTCTAGCCCACCTATCTTCAGGCTCACATCAAATCCAGCTCTCATTTCAGAGGTATCTGGCATATGCAGATTGCATAGGGATGCTCTCACACAAGAGCCCACCATCAAGATTACAATCAGTAAATGTTTAACCTAAGCTTAAAGAGGCAGGGAAAGTTAAGCAAAATGAAAAGGCAGAGGAACTACTCTCAATTGAAAGAATAAGAGAAAACCTTTGAAAAAATAATGAAACAGAAATAATTTACCAGATGAAAATTCAAAACATTGGTAATAAAAATGTTATGAGATTAGGAGGAAAATCATGCATACAGTGAGCACTTTAACAAGGAACTAGAAGGAATGAATAGCAGACTAAGTGATACAGAAGAGCACAAAAGTGATCTGGGAGACAGAATACAGAATTCACTTAATCAGAACAGCAAAAAGAAAAACAGATTTATAAAAATTGAAAACAGTTTAAGAGATCTCAAATATTAAGTGTAGCAACATTCACATTACCAGGGTTCCAGAAGAGAGACAGAGAAATGGATCAAAAATGTACTTGAGGAAACTATGGCTAAAAACTTTTCAAAACTGAAGAAAAAAGGAGAAAAAAAAGATAAATCCAGATACAGAAAGCACAGAGGGTTCCAAACAAGATGAACCCAACCAAACCCACACCAAGACACATCATAATTAAAATGGCAAAAGTTAAAGAGAGAATTCTAAAGGCAGCAAGAAAAAAGCAAAGGTTTATATACATGGGAACCTCCCTAAGGCTATTGCCTAATTTCTCTGCAAAATCTTTGCAGGACAGATGGCAGTAGCATAATATAATCAAAATGCTGAAAGGGAAAAATCTGTGGTATAGGATATTCTACCCAGCAAGATTAAATGACTACCAGTTTGAAACAAGTAGATATAATTGTGGGTCAACAAATATGAACCCCATGGTAATCATAAATTGAAAATCTATAATAAATACACAAAAACTGAAAAGAAAGGAACAGAAGCATGCTATCAAAGAAAATCAAACCACAAGAGAAGAAAAAAAGAATAAATGAACAGAAAAGTACATAAACAACTGGAAAAATTTATAAAATGGCAATAAGTACATACCTATCAATTGATATTTTAAATGCCAATGGGCTATTCTTCAATCAAAAGACATAGGGTAAGGGTACTTGACTGGATAAAAAAAATATAATCTTTTCATATGCAGCCTACAAAAGATTCACTTTGGAGCTAAAGACATACTGAAAGTGAGAGGATGAAAAATATTTGATGCAAATGGAAACAACAGGAAAGCAAAGGTAGCAATACTCATTTTCAGACAAAATATTAATAGACTTTAAAACAAAGACTATAACAAAAGACAGAGAAGGGTATTTTATAACGATACAGGAATCAATACAAGAAGAGGATATTGCATTGGTTAATACATAATATGGGGCACTAAATATATTGAGCCAATAGTAACAGGCATAAAATGAAAATACTAAAATAATAGTAGGGGCCTTTAACACCCCGTGTACATCAATGAACAAATCATTCAGATAGAAAATCAATAAGGCAACAATAGCTTTAAATGACACAATAAAATTTTGGATTTAATAGATATCTGCAGAAATTACATTCAAAAACAGAATATACATTCTTTTTAAGTACATGTGGAACATTCTCCAGAATATATCATATGCTAGCCACAAAACAAGTCCCAACAAATTTAACAGAAAAGAAACTATATGAAGCATTTTTCTAATTACAATAGTATGAAACTAAAAATCAATTACAAAAAGAAAAATGGTTAAAAACAAACATGCAGAGATTAAGAATATACTGAAGTCTATTTATGACAAATTCCACTAATATCACACTCAATGAAGAAAAGTTGAAAACTATTAGACCTAATAAATGAATTCAGCAAAGTTCTACAATACAAGATTAATATATAGAATTTCTGTTGTTTTTATGTATATTTATAATAAACTATCATAAAGAGAAAGCAAAAAGATATCTCATATAAAATCACATTTAAAAATACTTATGAATAAACTCAACCAAGGAGGTGAAAGACTTATATTCTGAAAAAATATAACTTATATTCTGAAAAAATATACAATTTTGAAGAAGGAAATTAAATATAAAAACACAGAAAAATGGGAAGATGTCTTGTGCTGCTGGATTAGAAGAATTACTACTATTAAAATGGCCATAGTACACAAAGTAATCTATAGCAATCCCTATCAAAATATCCATGAAATTTTGGAACAAATAATCCTAAAATTCATATGTAACTGCAAAAGATTCCAAACTGCTAAAACAATCTTGAGAAAAAAGAACAAAGCTGGAGATGTCATACTCCCTGACTTCAGTCTATACAAAAGCTACAAGATTCAAAACGGCATAGTACTGGCATAAAAACAGACACATAGATCAATGGAACCAGAGATCCCAGAAATAGACCCACACACCTATGGGCAATTAATCTATGACAAAGGAGGCCAGAATACATTGATACAATGGAGAAAGACAGTTTCTTCAATAAGCAGTGCTGGGAAAACTAGACAGCTACATATAAAACAATGAGATCAGAACATTTACTCATACCATATACAAAAATAAGCTAAAAATAGATTAAAGACCTAAATATGAGACCTGAAACCGCAAAACTCCTAGAAGATAATATAGAACATCTTTTGACGTAAATCATACCATTTTCTCCTAAGCAAAGGAGACAAAACAAAAATAAACAAATGGGACCAAATTAAACTTCAAAACTTTCGCACAGCAAAGGGAACTGTTAACAAAATGAACAGACAACCTACTGAATGGGAGAAAATACATGAAATGCTAATATCCAAAAGATACAAACAGCTCATAGGACTCAAAATCAAGAAATAAACAACCCAATCAAAAATGGGCAGAAGACCTGAACAGATGTTTTTTCAAAGAAGACATACAGATGGCTAACAGCACATGAAAAAAATGTTCAACATCACTAACCATTAGTGAAATGCTAATTGAAACATCAATAAGGTATTGCCTCACACCTGTCAGAGTGACCATCATCCAAAAATCTATAAACAACAAATGCTAGAGAAGATGTGGGGAAAAGCAAACCCTTTAACCTTTTTGGTGGGAATATAAATTTGTGCAGCTACTATGAAAAGCAATATGGAGGTTCCTCAGAAAATGAAAAATAGACCTATCAAAATTCTACTCTTGGATATATAGCTTGAAAAAGGAAAAACATAAATTTGAAAAGATATATGTATCCCAATGTTCATAGCAGTACTATTTACAACAGACAAAATATAGGAAAAAACAATATAAATATTCTATATATATGTATATAAATATATACATGAAATTCTGCCATTTGCAGCAACATGAATGGACCTAGAGAATATTATGCTTAGTGAAAAAAGTCAGAGAAACACAAATAGTGTATGATATCACTTACAGTGAAAGTGAAAGTCACTCAGTAGTGTCCCACTCTTTGCGACCCCATGAACTATATAGTCCATGGAATTCTCTAGGCCAGACTACTGGAATGGGTAGCCTTTCCCTTCTCCAGAGGATCTTCCCAACCCAGGGATCGAATCCAGGTCTCCCGCATTGCAGGTGGATTCTTTACCAGCTGAGCCACAAGGGAAGCCCTGATATCACTTATATGTGGAATCTAAAAAATAATAGAAATGAATGTATATAGAAAATAGAAATAGACTAGAAACCCAAACTAGTTGTTACTGGTGAGGAGAAGGAAGAGAGAAGGGGCCCATTAGGGGTATGAGATAAAGAGAACTGCTGTGTATAAAACACATAAGCAGCAAGGCTATACTATATAGCATAGGGAATTATGGTCATTATCTTGTAATAATTTTCAATGGAACATAACCTATAAAAATACTGAATCACTGTACTGTGCAACAGAAACTAATATGATACTGTAAATCAACTATGTCTCAATAAAAAATAAATAAATAAAAATAATAAAACAGCTACCAAAACCTGGGATCAAACCAGGGATCTTTAGGTCTTTGGACTAAGCCTCTCACAACCAAGCTACCTCAGCTACTTCTGGACAACTTTCTCCACATGCCTATAGTGAAATATTTGTTTCATCATAACAAAAAGTTCAGTATATAGGTCCAGTTGGAGGTAGGAGTTAAATAAATATTACAGAGGTGATGAGATGAGGTTGGCCTCTGTTTCTAAGCTAGAAGTGATTAATAATTTTACTTTCCTCACTTGTCTTTTGCTTTTTAACTGCCTTGCAATTTGTTTTTCTCATTTAAAAATAAGTCATGGACTTTTTTTCATGTCAACAAAATTTAATAAAAACAAGACAAAATGGTACAACTTTTATAGGAAACAGTGTGGTGCATCCTCAAAACACAGAATTGGCATATGAACCAGCATTTCTATTCAAAGTATATTCAAAAGAATTGAAAACAGGATTTCAAAGAGATATTTTCACAGCTGGCTATCCTCATAGTAGGATAATACGCAGTAGCCAAAAGGTAGAAGCAAACCAAGTGTCCTTGACAGATTAATGGATAAACAAAAGTGGTATATACATATAGTGGAATATTATTTACCTTAAAAAAGTTAGGAATTTCTGACACATGCTGCAATATGGATGAACCTTGAGGACGTTATGCTAAGTCAGCCAGTCAAAGGACAAATGATGTATGATTTCAGCTATATATAAAGCGTACCCAAATTCATAGAGACAGAGATTAGAATGGCGATTGTCAGTGTCCAGGGATAGTGGAGAATATGGAGCTGTTTAATGGGTACAGAGTTTCAATTCTGCGTGACAAAAAGAGTTCTGGAGATTGGCCCTACCACAGTGTGAATGTATTTGTAGGCTAGTGAAAGACTTTGGATTTCCTCTTGGGTTAATAAACCAGGACTGCAAACTAAACTGACCAAAGAATAACTTGGGAAAAGGCATCTAAGATTCATTTTGATGTTAATGTTTTAGTTTTTAATGTATATGGAGGCTTTTTAGAAAATAAAAGAAGACCGAAAAGAAGTGGTTAGACTCAGAGACTTAAGATGTCATTTTAACAAAGGGAAAAAAAGACAAAGGAAAAAGTATTTGAGCTTGAAGGGATGATAAAATGTGGAAAAACAAATATATGAGGGGAACTAATGGAAAATGAGGGTTATTTAGTAAAGTTGAATTTATGCAGAGTCATCTCAGTGCCATTTCCACCATGAGTGATAAAAGCTGTTGTTTCCTTTCTTGTTCAAGAGACAGGGGCACCACACTGTCACAAGGGAAACCTGCCTTTCTTTGGGGCAGATGAGGGAGGGAAGAGAGCTTTTCCTGTGTCTCTTTTTCCTCAATTGCCTTTAGCTCAAAATAATCTTCATGCCAAAGTGGTTTATTTAGATACGGCACATCTGACTGCCTTCATAATTAATACTATTGAACTATATATTTAAAAGTAGTTAAGATGGTCAACTTTATATTTTATATATTTTGCTATAATTTTTAAAGATTCAAAGTAATAGTGTCAGAAAATTAAATAAGGAGACTGTTAAGGGATAGTTCAAGTGTAAATGGAGTTATGCAGCATGCTTTTATACAAATGTGTCCCTGAAAACATACCTAGATATGTTTTACTCAATTTTCTTGAAAGAAAATTATTTTTTACTTGAAAGGAAAGTAACAGTACTTGTCATCTCTAACTTCTTGTAATATACAAATATATATATACATATGTACACGCAGATACAAACACACAGAGTACTTACACACTACTTCTAATTGGGGAAGTGAAATTAATTCTACACATGAGCACATTACATAAATCAAAGTATTAGAGAAATTATTATTATTATCTTCACAGGCAAATTTTTGCCAGCATATGAAAGTTGTAGCAATTCTCAAATTAAAAAGATAGGGAACACAGATCAGAAATCCAATTAATATTCTCATTTCCATGTCTCCTTGTGCAATCAATGCTACATTTATTGTATTTTAATTCATGGGAAAGGCAATCCATATAAATGGACAGGTACACTTATGAGATTGACCACAGAAAAAATATATACTATGGTTTACTTCTGTGTGATAAAGTAAATAAAGTCTTTGTCCTTTGAGAGCATCTTATTCAGAATTTGTATGCTACAGCTTATTTGCACTAATAATGCAAGTGTGCTAGACTCTTTTTCTCTTTATCAGCTTGCAAGTACGCATACATAAGAAGCAGCTATTTGGTCTGGGATATAAATAGCTGAAATAAATTTCCTATTTTCTCATTTTTCCCCTGATGAAATATATTTAAATGCCAGCTGCATTATAACCTTCAAATAACTCAATACCAGAACTTAAAGTGCTATTAAATGTCTGAATACAAGTAAATGCTAAAGAACCTTAACATTTTTAATTGCCTACAGCTATTTTATAAATATTCACCCAATAATTACTGTTAATTTCTTATTCAAAAAGAATGGCAGAGTAAAGCGAGAAGCTAGTTGCTTTAAAAGTTTCCTTGCTTAGTCAAAAAAAAAAAAAGGAAGGATATGAAAGAATTCTATAGAATGATAATGAATATAAAAATTTCACTAGGAACTCAGCACAATTTTATCCTTCATCATTTTTGATGTGTCCATACAATATTATAATTTATTGTTTACGTAAATATATTCCTTTTACTCCTTACAGTCAGTGATATCATATCCATTTTCTTGTTCTCAAGGCTAAGTCTATATTAGTTAAATGACAGGGATTGGTGGGTTAATTGATTACTTGAGCCTCTTGAAAAAGGTGAAAGAGGGCAGCGAAAAAGCTGGTTGGCTTAAAATTCAACATTCAAAAAACAAAAATCATGGCATGTGGTCCCATTACTACACAGCAAATAGATGGGGAAAAAAATGGAAACAGTGACAGACTTTATTTTCTTGGGCTTCAAAATCACTGAGCATGGTGACTTCAGCCATGAAATTAAAAGATGCTTGCTCTTTGGAAGAAAAGCTATGACATACCTAGATAGACATGAAAAAGCAGAGACATCACTTTGCCAACAAAGGTGCATATAGTTAAAGATATGGTATTTCCAGTAGTCACATATAGATGTGAGAGTTGGATCATAAAGAAGGCTGAGCGCTGAGCAATTGATGCTTTTGATCTGTGGTGGTGAAGACTCTTGAGAGTCCCTTGGACAGCAAGGAGATCAAACCAGTCAATCCTAAAGGAAATCAACCTTGCATATTCATTGGAAGGACTGTTGCTGAAGTTGAACCTCCAATACTTTGGCCACCTGATGCAAAGAGCCTGATTCTGGAAAAGATTGAGAGCAGGAGGAGAAGGAGGCGACAGAAGATGGGATAGTTGGATGGCATCATCGACTCCACAGACATGAGTTTGAGCAAACTCTGGGAAATAGTGAAGGATTGTTAAGCCTGGCATGCTGCAGTCCATGGAGTTGCAAAGAATCAGACATGAGTGAACGACTGAACAACCACAACCTGAGTTCATCAGTAAATGGAAATTGGGGCTTAGAAAATTAATGGCTTAAACCCAAGATCCAATAAGAAGCCACAGAGTCAGATCTTAAACCTACGTTCTTTGGCTCCATACCTAGAGATTTTCCCCCTTATTACTTGAAAAGTTTCCCCAAAGTTGGGTTTTTGTTCCTCCTATTTGTTTTGCATATAATGGAATCGAGTCAGTACCTCCTTAATCATGATCATATTGTGTTCTCTACTTCAGGAAAGCCTAGAGCCAGAGGATAGCATTGACTACTGACGACTTTTGCAAATCAGGTTGTGATTTTTGCTGGATATCATGGAAATACAGTTTGAGCACTTTTCAAAAAATGATACAATTACACACACATGCACACAGGCACAGGCAAACATACATCTATGCATTTGCTTTTGCATCTTCATGGAGTTTTATATAGCCATATGTCTGCTATATTTCTGGCATTGTCTGTTTCAAGATTCTAGAAAATATGTTACAGCTCTGTATATTAGGAAAATGAAATTATAATATTTAGGTGCTTAAGGTCCACTTAAGTAACTCAAATGCAAGTTTCCTACAAAGGATTTCTCTTATTAATCTTTCTTTACTCCTTACCATTCTCCATTTTTTAATTTGTTCTATATTTCATGAAGCAGAGACTTAGTTTTGTTTACTGCTATATCCTCAGCACACAGAACAGCATTTGGCACACATCAGCATATTAATTGCTAAAATAATGTGCTTAATATCACTTAATGGGTTTCCTTAGTTTCGTTATACAGACTCTCTGTCCTTCTCCCTTTCTCTATTAGTTAAATATTATTTTTAAACCTTTAGATAGAAAACCAAACAAAATGACACCCATTTACTTGCTTTCTGAAGCAGAAATATGTAGGCCTCATTTCTTAAATTCAAACTATGTCAATTTAAAAAGTATTAGACCCATGACAGTTGAGAAACATGCTAACAAATCCCTATTGCTGATCCATCAACACAAGTTGCTAGCCATTTTTCTCAAAGTTCTGAATATAATTTTATGACACGGCACTATTTTTTAATTTATGGAGGATGGGCAAAGGAGAGAGAGGGTTGGTTACAGCTGTCTGGAATTTTATTTATACTTATATCAATTCAAACATAAGAATCATAGAACCTGAGAGCCTTCAAAAAAAAAAGTAATAAATTTGGTAACTGCTTGTGACTCAGCTGGTAAAGAACCACCTGCAATGTGGGAGACCTGGGTTTGATCCCCGGGTTGGGAAGATCCCCTGCAGAAGGGAAAGGCTACCCACTTCAGTATTCTGGCCTGGAGAATTCCAAGGACTAAGTCCATGGGGTCACAAAGAGTCAGACACGACTGAGTGACTTTCACTATAACTGCTTCATTCAGCCTTGATTGTACTTAAAATATCAAATACCATGATAATTTGTGATTCTATTATTTATGGCCATCAATAATTAAATATAATATATAAATGTATTATAAAATTTAATAAGCTAAGTATATTAAGTAAATAAGCAAATTGATCAACACCTCCAGAGATGGACATTCTCAAACTTAATTTCAAATTGTCCTGATGTTTCATCACAATTGCCTTCAAGAAAACACATTTTATAGTTAGTTTCTTCTCTTTAGAAACATGAGATATTTATTTAGAGTTATTCCTCTTGTAAAAAAAATTAATAAAAAGAAACCTCAATTAAGCAGAGTCAGACAGCAAAAGGGAGAGCTCTCACACCCTGCACTGACAGCAGAGATGACATGTCTATGCATGACTGAGTCTCTTTGCTATCCACCTGAAACTATCACAACATTGTTAACCGGCTAAACTCCACAATAAAATAAAGTTTTGCTTTTTTTTTAAAGACCCTCTTTCTTTCATAGCAACAACTCAGCCAATGAAAAGCCATGGACTTTTTGTCCCTGCCTTCCCAGCTTCCTTTTTCTCTCTATGACAGTGTACCCTTACCTTGCTGTGCAGGGACTTGCCTATGGCTGATTATGGTTGTAGACTGAATTGCAATTCTCTGTTAATCCAGAATAAACCCATCTCTGTTGGAGAAATAACTGCCGGTCTATTTCTTTCAGGTCAAAATTCTGGTGGTTCTTTCAGAAACCAGAGGAGACTCCCTATGGCTCCAGGGCTGGTGAACAAACAAGGGTGGTACCCACAATTGAGCCCATTGTCACTCACTGCATTTCTCTCCAACCCTGGAGTTTGAATGTGTATCTTTCCCCTGGATTCGGGCTCACATCCTTTAGTGTCTGAAGCCCTGAAGGCTTTCTCCAGGATCTATTTAAAGGTTTTGTCTTTCTGGTTAATGTTTTGTTCTGTATGTGACTACTCCTTTGACACTTTGGTCTGATCTTGAGATCAGACTATTTCAGCCAAAGCTGGCTGAAAATGGCCTTTGGATCAATTCTTTCAGGACGGGGTTGCTTCAGATGAAACTTCTGGTTTTTCAACTTTTGGCCTATTCCTTTGGGGGCTGTGCTCTGAAGACTGGCTAAAAAACCAAAGCCTTCAGTCTAGCTCCTTCAGGACCAAGCTATCTTCTAAGGACTGACTTGTAAGATTTTTGAATTAAACCATTTGTGTTTCAAACTGTTTAAATTATTTGAAAATTTTCTTTGCTCTAGAGGAAAATCCTCTAGGAAATGGCATCCCAGTCACTTAACTATGAATATTTTGAGAGTGCCTTATCTACTGAGACTCTGGTTGATTTTATGTTTAAAAACAAGGGTCCTTCCTCATGTACATTTCTAAATAAATAGACAGACCTGACCAAAGGCAATTTAAATAGAATCTCAACGGCAAGGATGGGGAACTTTTGAAATCCCCAAACTTCATTTTCTTAAAATTGAACTAGTTTAAAAATTTCCAGAAGTGATTGGAATACTTATTTTGATTGGTATTTTGAGGTTTTCAAGGTTATAAGAAGCCTAAAATTGCCTCTCTGCAAAATATGATTTTAAGATTAACTAAGACCAGTCATGATTATGAAAGAGGCATAAGAGGCATATGAAATGATGCTCGACATCACTAATTATTAGAGAATATTAGACAAACGCAAATAAAAACCAAAATGAGATATCACCTTACACTGGTGAAAATGGTCACCATAAAAAAATCTAAAAACAATAAATGCTGGAGAGGGTGTAGAGAAAAGGGAACCCTCTAGCACTGTCAGGGGGAATGTAAATTGATACACAGTCACTATGCAAAACAGTATGGAGCTTCCCTAGAAAACTAAAAATAGATTTACTATCTGATCCAGCAATCCCTCTACTGGGCAGGTAACCTGAAAAAAGATAAACAAACAAACAAAAACAAACACATGGACCTAATGTTCACTGCAGCACTATTTATAACAGCCAGATCATGGAAGCAACCTAAGTGTCCATCACAGATGAATGGATGAAGACGATGTGGTACTTACAATGGAATATTACTCAGCCATAAAAAGGAATGAAACTGGGTCATTTGTAGAGATGTGGATGGGCCTAGAGTCTTGTCATACAGAGTGAAGTAAGTCAGAAAGAGAAAAACAAATATCATATGTTAATACACACATGTGGAATCTATAAAAATGGTACAAATGAACCTGTTTGCAAGGCAGAAATAGAGACACAGACATACAGAACAAATGGATGAACACTAAGGGGGAAAGGGAAGCTGGGATGAATTGGGAGATTGGTATTGTCATACATATATTGACATACATACACTATGTATAAAACAGATAACTAATAATCCCAACTCAATTTAATCCAATCTTAGGGGATGAACTGGAAGACACAGTTTTCAGGTCCTAAAGGAGAGTTGGATGAAGTCACTGACATTTGGGCATCAGAATGATCAGATTTAGTTTTCCTTTTTACAAATGAAAAGGAAGGGAACACCTTTGGATTGCTCACCCAAAAACACAGACACCATCATTAACCTATGAAGTATTAAAGCTAGCAACCAGACCCTGTGACACTAGCATACCTCCTTGCCTTACTGCCATATAGACTACTGTCCATTCGGTTAAGGCTACCAAGAAAATTTTTGTGTGATCTGTTTAAACATTTTTGTATCTGATACAGTAGAAGCTCTCCTGAATCCTCTCCTGAATACATTCATCTTACCTTCTATGGAGCCCTTTTGTTAACTGCCCTTCACATAACTCTTTTCTGTTATAATAACCTTAACCTGGCTACTCTTTTCCCCCTCCATCACCCACAAGGTTCCTCACGACTGCTTAACACTGGTGGACCACCTCCTGTCTCCTCATAATGATCTACAGTAAATTCCACTGGATAATGTTGACATTTCAAGATCCACCAATGGTTATTATTTTAAAGGTGACAATGGCAAATAGTGTGCTGAGTATGCTATCATTTGTTTTGATGTTGCTGAGGCAGCATCTTTAATTTGTGGCTACTTCAGCTCAACAGGATGAACTACATGCTCTTAACATGAGCTTGAACTTAAGCCAAGGACAAAACTGCCAATATTTATACTGACAGTAGAAACGCTTTTGAAGTAGCTCACAACTTTGGAAGGTTGTGGAAGCAAAATGGCCTCCTTATTTCTAGTGGAAATAAAATTTAAAATGGAGCCTATGGTCAGGAATTATTGCATATAAACATCTTACCTGCCACTTTAGCTATTATTAAGAGTCTGGTATATTCTAAACTTAAATTTCTTGAAGCTAAGAGGAATGGTCTTGGTAATACTTCTGCAAGGAATGTTGTCCTTAAAGGGACCAACAGCAGCCAAGCATCTGTCATGGTTCAAAAGGTATTTCCAAATTATCCAAATTATAATTTAGTAAAACTGTCTAGAGAGTCCAGCAATTGGCCTCAGAAAAGCAAAAAATAAGATTGGAAATGCACCAACTATTGGTTTGATAAAAAGATAAAGCTCTAGTTTGGACCAATAAGAACCCAGTCCTACCTGAGACTCTAAAATACCCACTCCTCACCACTGTACATGCATTAAACCATGGGTCTACTGGCCAAACAGAGAAGGCAATGGCAACCCACTCCAGTACTCTTGCCTGGACAATCCCATGGACGGAGGAGCCTGGTGGGCTGAGGTCCATGGGGTCGCTAAGACTCAGACATGACTGAGCAACTCCACTTTCACTTTTCCCTTTCATGCACTGGAGAAGGAACTGGCAACCCACTCCAGTGTTCTTGCTTGGAGAATCCCAGGGACGGGGGAGCCTGGTGGGCTGCCATCTATGGGGTCGCACAGAGTCGGACACGACTGAAGCGACTTAGCAGCAGCAGCAGCAACTACTGACCAAAAAACTTTCATGAATCAATATTGGTAGGGAAACATTAACAAGACTACAAGCAGTGCCTACCTCACTTGTCCCACTTGTCCAAATACAAGCCAGGGAAGTCTATTCCTACTACTCTCAGATATTCAAATACCTACTGTTCTCAGGTATTTTGCCAAATGGTCTATATGAGGTTTCGCAACTGGACTTCATACAATTTCCTCTGTCTAATAGATATCAATATTTCAGTCATGGTCTATATGTTTCCACACTGGACTGAAATGTTCTCCTGTAGACTGGTTACTGTCTTTTCTGTGACTAAAGTTGGGAAAGATGATTCCTTCCTAGAAGAACTCCTCTTGAACTTCACAGTATTTGAGTAATCTATTTCATTGGCCAGGTACATTGACAAGTCTCTGCTGTTTGGCTGGTTTTATAACATTCGTACTGGTGTGGATTGTTGCACCAATTTTCTGGTTAAGATGAGCAATCTAATTCCATCATTAACACTCAATTGCCAAAATTTGTAGAGGCCCTCCAAATATCTTGTCCAAAAGCACTGTGTTGGTCCTTCTGTATCCCAGATTCACCAATTTTCAAACTCAAATGCTCACCTTTTGAGATAATGAAAGGATACTCAATGCGCTTGACTCCTGCTTCTTTAGAGTCACAACTGCTAAAAGGAGAGATACTCCAATATTTCAAAGGTCTATTTGTTCCTATTAAAAACCATTATTAAAAACTATAAATAGAACTACACTATGACCCAGAAATCCAACTACTGGGCATACACCCTGAGAAAACCATAATTTAAAAAGACACATGAATCCCAGTGTTCATTGCAGCACCATCGACAATAACCAGTACATGGAAGCAACCTAAATGTCCATCAAAGGAGGAATGAATAAATAAGATGTAGTACATATACACAATGGGCTATTACTCAGCCAGTGTTCATTGCAGCGCCATCGACAATAACCAGTACATGGAAGCAACCTAAATGTCCATCAAAGGAGGAATGAATAAATAAGATGTAGTACATATACACAATGGGCTATTACTCAGCCATTAAAAAGAACAACATTATACATCATTTGTAGAGATGTGCATGAACCTAGAATCTGTCACACTAAGTGAAGTCAGGAAAACAAACATCATACATTAATGCATGTGTGTACAATCTAGAAAAACTGTACAGATGAACTTAATTTGCAGGGCAGGAATAGGGCTGCATTTTCATACTGTTCATGAGGTTCTCAAGGCAAGAATACTGAAGTGGTTTGCCATTCTCTTCTCCAGTGGACCACGTTTTGTCATATTTTGATGCTTTTGAACTGTGGTGTTGGAGAAGACTCCTGAGAGTCCCTTGGACTGCAAGGAGATCAAACCAGTCAGTCCTAAGGGAAATCAGTCTTGAATATTCATTGGAAGGACTGAGGCTGAAACTGAAGCTCCAATACTGTGGCCACCTGATGCAAAGAACTGACTCACTAGAAAAGACCCTGATGCTGGGAAAGATTGAAGGCAGGAGAAGGGGACAACAGAGGATGAAATGGTTGGATGGCATCACTGAGTCAAGGGACATGAGTTTGAGCAAGCTCCAGGAGTTGGTGATGGACAGGGAAGCTGATGTGCTGCAATCCATGGGGTCACAAAAAAGTCGGACATGACTGAGCAACTGAATTGAATAGAGATGCAGATATAGAGCATGGATGTGTGGACGTAGGTGGGAAGATGAAGTGGGAGACCGAGATTGAAGTTAGGATTGACTCCTGACTTCCTCTTTCATTCTGTAAAAGTGTTCTCCTTCTCTTGCTGTGTGGAGACTTGCATGTGGCTTGCCAGGGTCGCTGACACTGAATTGCAATTCTCTGTTGATCCTAACTAAACCCATCTTTGCTGGAGAAATATCTGGTAGTCTATTAGTTTCAGGTCAACACTGAATATATCTTCAAATATTTGTAGACTGATATTAAGGTCAAACGCAACATTAAACTATTTGGACAATTTTCTGAATTCAGTCAAGCTAGTTTAAGGATATATTCTAGTAAAATAGTCTGAGATATTTTAATGAATCCACTGTTTGGCAGTTCAAACCCTTTCTAAATAAATATCAACTCAATTTTTCACTAAAATAAAGATCTTTGTAAATTATAAATTCCATTTTTTAATATCTTGGTATATGAATCATCACTGAAACTAGCTTAATGTGTCATATGTCTTGAGATATAACTATTCAAAAACTGAACTGTAATACCAAAACTGGAAAATAGTTTTCTACATCAAATGAGTATTAACAGCTTTTTACATTTTTAAAATATTTGGATAGCTGACTCACAGCGTGTTTCTCAAAAGTAGTTGTCCCCAGGCAGTCATAAAATTGAGTCACTCAAAATGACTTGCAAATATCTCCAGTGAACTTCATATACAATTTATGATTTGTCTAGGAATTGTGGGTGGTATTTATTTTTTCTTTACTAATTGCATACACTGTGATGTCATAAAAATAAAACATAAAATGATTTACTTCACTGCTATTATTTGCAAAATCTGAAAATTCAAGCAAGAATATCTACAGTAGGTATGGCATTTTTTACAGTTTTTATACTGAGCAATTTGAATCAAATAGTTGTTTTAAATGAAGAATTGTTCCACAGACTATATATAAGTTTAAGATTTAATTCTTCTAGTACTTATGCTAAGTAATTCTTAAAAGAAGTAAAAACCAACTGGCCACAAATATTTTAAATGGATGCTCAGTAATGCTTTTTTAAGTGATAGTTCTGTATTAAAATAGTAATTATCATAATCATTCCAGATCTGCTATGTAATTTACATTTATATATTATATTAAATCTTTAAATTGATTTAAAAAACTTTGAAATAGTGTGTACATGGTTTTCCTGAACACATGGTTTTAAGTATCACATTTACCAATTTTATCAAAATAAAACAAGGTTATATGCAACATTAAAACATGAACTCAGCGTATAAAATACTCAAAATTATTTTAAAGAATATGCTCATTGTATACCTTTAAAAATTCAAATATACCTACACATATACAAACACATACAAATATGGACAGAACTACCTGCAAATTTATCAAGACCTCTGGAATGCACAAATGTTAAATTTGACATTTTAGCAATTTGCTAGGAATCCAAAATATCCATAATATGTAGTTATTTGTGGTTTGCTGAGAGAGACATTTCAAAAGCATACAAGGGTATACAAAACCAGTTACCAATACTTAGCTATCAAATGAATCTTCTGACAACCTAGGCTAGTGCATCAATAAGACTTGGGTTACTTTATTTTGATCTTACTTGAAATAATTCAGAAAGGGAAAAAAAAATCATACTTAGTAAATATATTAATGTCGCCATAGCCCTAATGTAACATAACTCATTATATGTAGCAAAATATGCATTAACTATGAGTTTATTGTATATAAACAAAGTACATGACTAAAGAACAACTTCATAAACAGAAGTGTGTTCTGGAGGATATTTGTAAACTTGGAGATTTTCTAAAATCTGAGGACATACCTTTTCTAAGTGCCAATAGCTTACTTTGTAAGGACTATATATAAGGATGACAATACTGTCACTAAATATTATGATTTTTATTACATCCATATAAAATATGTTCAACTACCTAGAGCATGGCTTACAGTTAATCACATAAGTGTTAGAATCTTCAACATAATTTTTCATACAGTATTATTATTTCTAAATGAGTATATATACACCATAGCTGATAACTGAGCATTCTAATTATAAATAACATCATAAAGTGCTAAAGAATCCTCAATAAATCATTTTAAAGTGTCAATAATCACACAGGCAATAGGTTATTTTTATGCTGAAATAGCAAAGCAAATGTAAGAGCTTTCTACATAGACAAGAAAACAATTTATCACAGATCACATTTGCTCTGTTTTTGGCAAGAAAAGCAAAACAAAACAAAAAGATATTTAATGAAGGCAAAAGTCCTGTTTGGTTGTATATTCTGCAATGCCATTGCAAGTTTTGCTCTGCCAGAGAAGGACATAGTTCATATCTCTCATCATATGCACGCACAGTTAATTTCTGCAGTGGCATAGGTATTCAGAACCATATAGCTCTAGATTTCAAATAATCTGAGTTAATTGAAGTTTCAAGATATTCTAAACTTTGGAGATTGCTAGTATATTAGATTATATAGCAAATGTAAACTCACCCTTCTAATCTTACATCCGGCAGACTTCTGTTAAGGGCAATCAAATCACTGGCCATAAGGTTAAACTGATTGATTTTAAACAATTCTTTCATTTTCTCCTGGTCATCTTTAGGAATCAGCACAGCCTTTCCCATTTCTCCTGGCCCTTCTTGGTTTCTTGAAATAACAGCTGTAAGACACACACAGGTACACATATACATACAAACATACAGATAATGAACTGAATATATAAACTTGTGTTGGATCAGATTCTAAAGTGTATTATTTATAAACTGGCTTAATAATAACAATCGTCAAGTCTGTATTGCTACTTACAAGTTATACACTAAAGAAACAACTTATTTTAATTCATTAACTCAATGCTGCATGTTGTCCTTCAAATCTATCACATATATGATCTGACTAATCATTAAGACTTAATAAATAAGCAACACAAAATACCAAAACCTCATACCTCTCTTTTATATTTTTTTAATACATTTAATAGAGAGGATGGAGTTGAGCTCTGGGCACACTATGTTGTGCAAAATAATGAAAGAGAAATTTTGAAAATATACCAAGATTAGTTTATTTTCATATCCACTTAAAAATGTTGATATTTCAAATATCTAGTGCCATTATATCTTTATGAAAGCAAGTAAGGTTGAGAATGCTTTATCCACATCAGACTTTTATTCCTTTGTCAAATCATTTTCAAATAAGTAGAAAGAACTTTCATAGCAGTGACATATAATTTTAAATGTCAAGTTGGATTTGGAAGCTATGTGTTTCATAACTGGAATTTCACAGCAGTATTCTTTGCTTGACTGTTTTTATTAAGAGTACTAAGGATTCTGTTGGAGAAGGAAATGGCAACCCACTCCAGTATTCTTGCCTGGAGAAATCCTGTGGACAGAGGAGCCTGATGGGCTGCTGTCCATGGGGTCGCACAGAGTTGGACACGACTGAAGTGACTTAGCATGCATGTAAGGATTCTGTATACAGGCTAACGTTCTTGCATTTCCTCCAAGTTATCACCACACTAATGTACCTTCTAGCTATAAAATACATGACTCTGTGTGTGTAAGCATGTGCATACATATGTCTGAATGTATGTTAACATATAATAAGAAGACAAGGTTCCAGTTAACCTAATCTACCCTTGATTTACTTTTCACAATGATATTAAACCAGGTACTATGAAGAAATGTAGCTGTAGTTCTGACTCTTCCATCATTTTGCTATATTATACAAAATATATTATATATACATAATATATAACATTTTCTATATTATTTTATATTAATATAATTAAATTTTATATAACATTGAAACATTTTATATATTTAAAAGTTTTAATTTTATATAATAATTTAAATTTGCATTTTTTCTATAAAATATTATTATATTTTGCTATATTACAGTATTATCTCACTGAGTTTAATTTCCATATACTTTAAAAGGCAAAGATTTGGTCCCAGATTACTTTAAAATATATTTGAATTAGAAATACCGTGTGACCCAACAGTTCCACTCCTGGGTATTTATCATGAAAAAACTAAAATACCAATTTGAAATGATTCATGCACCCCTATGTTCTAGCAGTGCTATTTATATGAGCCACAGGACAGAAGCAACCCAAGTACCCATCGATACATGACTGGATTAAGAAGATGTGCATACATATATGTATGTATGTATGTATGTATATATAATGGAATATAGCTAAACCATAAAAAGACTGAAATATTGCCATTTGCCAAAATACAGATAGACCTAGAGAATACTATGCTTAGTGAAATAAGACAGAAAAAGATGAATACCTTATGATAATTATATCTGAGATCTAAAAAATAATACATGTGTGTGTACATACAAAACAGAAACATACTCATAGACATAGAAAACAAATTTAGGGTTACTAAAAACGTAACAGAGGGGGAGAGGGACAAATTAGGATTATGGGATTAACAAACTACTATGCATAAAATAGGTAAGCAACAATGACTACTGTAGAGTAGAGGGCATTATACCCAATATGTTATAATAACCTAAAATAGAATATAATCTGTGAAAAAACAAAAACAAAAACTGAATCCCTATGCTGGAAACCTAAAATTAACACAATATGGTAAATCAAATATATTTTCATAAAAAAATTAAAGAATACAAAGTATGTGAAAGTAATCCATAAATTATAGCATTTTATAAAATGTTATAAAATAATGAAATATAGTCAAAACTAGGGTACAAGACAACAAGCAGAATTTCCTCTGATTTGACCATAGTTATAAAACATCAAGACTGATATTACTGGTGCTAATATACAATAAATTTTCAAGTCAAGTACTTTCTGTAAAAGGTTATTCTGATTTTGTAATGCCATGAGCCAAACTATAAAAGAGATTAGGCACTCTGGGCAACTTGAGGTATAGGTATCAGGAAGGTGATTAGCCTGTAAATCCTCTTATACGTAGAAAAATGGTAAGGACTGGGAAATTTTTAAATGAAAAAGATATCTGTATGCAACCTCAAACTATTAAACAAATTACCTTAAAGCTAGTGAAGACTCCCATTCACTTTACCAAGAAAAGTAGCAATGAAGACAGGAATTTTATGAAAAAGTATATCATTTTCAATTTGCGAATTAAAATTCTAATTGTATATGTTTCCTCTGGAATTAGTAAGTTTATTGTCCCTAAAATCAGATGGAGTTGTTGGAGTTGGCTTTGGGTGAATTTGTGTTGCTGATTAGACTATGGACTTAGATAGGCCTCCAAGTACTTTTCATTTCTATGATTTATTTTTTTAAGTTTTGATTCCATGCTGCTGCTGCTAAGTCGCTTCAGTCGTGTCCGACTCTGTGTGACCCCATAGCCGGCAGCCCACCAGGCTCCGCCATCCCTGGGACTCTCCAGGCAACAATACTGGAATGGGTTGCCATTTCCTTCTCCAGTGCATGAAAGGGAAAAGTGAAAGAAGTCACTCAGTCATGTCCGACTGTTAGCGACCCCATGGACTGAAACCTGCCAGGCTCCTCCGTCCATGGGATTTTCCAGGCAAAAGAGTACTGGAGTGGGGTGCCATTGCCTTCTCCATAGAAATTGTTAAAAGGAATTTCTATAGTTTCCTTAAGAATCTTTCTAATTCTGAAGCAAAGGATTTAATCAGGCTATATACCACCCACTGATAACAGATATTTTATGTATGTGTCTGTATCTGTATCTATAACTATATGTATCTATAGGAAGATAGATTCTCAATCTAGTTTGGTAGAGATAGATAAATAGATATTTTACATATTCTGGTCTATAACCTTAATGCCAGAAAATATAGGACCAATGTTTTTGTTTTTTTTTTTTAATGGGAAAAAGAATGTTTGATTTTTGTTACATTAAAGAGTTTAAAGAATTTGAGATTTAAAAAATTACAATTTTTAGAAGTTAAGAAAATAATTCATTCACCATTTATAGGTCTTTAAAATGTCCTCTATAAATTCCAACAAAAATATATTACATTGCAGAAAATAGTAGCATCAATGCAATGCTACCAAGACTATGAAGCAGATAGGATCGACTTCTACTCTATGTAGAAAATCATGGAGCTCAACTACATCATTGTGGAGCATGAAGATCAAGTTATAGCACATAGAAGTACTTGTTTTTTGTAATATATTCAAAGCTGTGACCATGTCCTTGCTGAGTATTAGGAACATTATAGTTTTGTCAGTGATAAAATGTATAATATTGCAGTGCTATCAATAAAAATAAAATCATCATAAACAGAATCCTTATTCCTAGAACTAGTTTGCAAACACATATGAACATTCTCCTTAATTATTCTCAGCTTCTTAGTGAAAAGTAGATGACAACTTAATGTGTATCAGGTTAAGTGTCTCCTCCCCAAAGTTAAATATATTTTTCTATAATAGCCTCTAATGAATGCATGTTTGACATTTTGCAAAAAAAAAAAAAAAATTTTATGCATGAGCAGACCTATTGGTGTTTTTCACCTTGCTCAAGAAAAAAATGCTAAGTGATTATACTGTGGAAGAAGCCTTTTTCTTTTCCTGCTTTTACCTGGCAGAATACATCTTTCTAGGAGAAACAGTTTTTTTCTTCTTCTTCTTCAAATAATATAAACAAAAAATAGTAAAGACTGTGCAATTTAGTATGAGTACCTTTAAATAGCAACCTCAATTTTTTTCTCATCTGTTTATTTCTCTCCTCTGCATAGTTTAAAGAAAAAAATATTCACCTACACACTCACCAAATACCATGCTCCTCCACAGTCAAAGTGAAAAACAAAAAGAACAGTCAATGAAGTATTGGTGTTACTTTTCAAGTCTTAGTAGGCAAATATAATAGAGAAGGTAACTAAATCTACATTATATCTTGACTTCACTTAAATATGATTGGAAATATCCCAATTCCAAACCTGTTTTGGACTGTATAAACAGATTAATATACTATGCTGTCATGTCCTAGCTATTTTAAATAGTGCTGCTATGAAAACTGGGGTACATGTGTCTTTTTCAATTATTATTTTCACAGAGTATATGCCCAGTAGTGGGATTGGTGGGTGATGTGGTAGTTTCTGTCCTAGTTTTTTAAGTAACCTCCATACTGTTCTCCATAGTAGCTGTTACCAATTTACATTTCCACCAGCAGTGCAAGAGGGATGGGGTTGAGGGGGGAGGTTCAGGAAGGAAGGGACATATATGTACTTGTGGCTGATTCATCTTGTTGTATAATAGAAGCCAACACAATACTGTAAAGCAATTATCCTCCTATTAAATTTTTTTAAAGTACTATGCTAGAAGTTATATCCTTTCTAATTATAAGATTAAATTACTAAAAATGATAACTTGACCCAAAATGACATTACAAAACTGGTTGAAATATAAAAGCAGAATCATTGTATATGCACATATATATAAAACATATTTTTCATTTTTTTAACATAGTGCATACTGTATAGATTAAATTTGATTTATTTTATCATAGAATTTGTATTGATAAAAATGATATACCCCAAAATATAAATCAACCAACTGATCAGTCTACCAAAAGGAACATATTAACTGCAATATTTGCTTATGTACATTGCATTATGAACACTTTTTCAGTTGCAGAAATGTCCAATTAACAACAAGCACTGTCTATTTGAAAAAAATAAGAAAAGATATCTTGTATTTAGGGGAAAAAAAAAAACTTGAATAAAAAATTTAGGTCATTTTTAAACTTATTATGTTAAAGAACACAGTAGTATATGATGCATACTGGTAAAAGCATGACATTGGACCAAAATCTGAATGTCATCTTGATTAGCATACTTTCCAAAAAATTTTTTCAAATTGTATTTACGTCCGCAGATCTACTCAGTTGTTAATTTCTGTATATACTCCAGTTCTTCTCTAGTTTTTATCAGTTTGAAATAGTCAACTGAAATAAATGTAATATCTTGACTTTTAATTTCTCTCATCTTTGAATATTCATACTTCATTACTAATAAATCATTTCCCTAAGACAATACTTTCATCTTGTCAATCATTTATGTGTTTTTAGCGGAGTCAGAAGATGAGGAAATCAGGCTAGCACTTGGGACACCGTCTCACTATCCAAACCACCTTGCCTTCCATTCAGTGTTATCTGGCCCATGCTCTTTTGTCAATTCACAGATACTGAGTTTATCAAGAATAATTCCTGTTAAAATAAAGGAACTCGGTGTATCTTTGCTTTGGCCCATTTCTATTTTGTGTTAGTTGCTCAGTCATGTCTGACTCTTTGTGACCCCATGGATTGTAGCCCACCAGGTTCCTACATCCATGGGGTTCTCCAGGCAAGAATACTGGAGTGGTTTTCAATATCCTCCTCCAGGGGATCTTCCTGACCCAGGGATCAAACCCAATTCTTCTGCATTGCAGGAGGATTCTTTACAGTCTGAGCTACCAGGAAAGCCATAATAGACTTCAAATATCAAATAATAGTATAAATATTATAATACAGAGCTTAATATATATATATACATATAAATTTTATTTAATGTGGAAATAGATAGTAATTCATTTACTACACCTTTGGAAAAACCCATGCATTCTAAAAATCTGATTCATCTGTCAATATTTTTTTTTTGAAAATTTTTATCATGGCAATATGTGGTGTTCTAGTTTTTGCCAACTAATTTTCAGTAACTAGATTTTTGTGCAGTAAGAATGTTGCAAATAGCAAGCTTCAATAGGGTCAAGTCCAGCAGATATTAGCTACTGTTTCCCAACAGGATAGTGCCTCTTGTTAGATATTAATAAGGCAGCATTTTCCACCAGCTAAGTGAGAGATCAGGCTTCCCTGGTGGCTCAGTGGTAAAAGAATCTGCCTGCTAATGCAGGAGACACAGATTCCATCCCTGGGTTGGGAAGATCTCCTGGAGAAGGAAATGGCAACTCACTCCAGTATTCTTGCCTGGGGAATACCATGGACAGAGGACTCTGGTGTATAAAATTATCCATGTGGTACTGAAAAAATGTAAAATCTCTACTTCATATCTACTTTTGTTTTAAAAATTAGTCCTCACCACCAGTTAATACTTAGGTTGAGAATATTATATTTATGCATTATAAATAAATTTAGATACATTAACACAAGCTCAGAAATTTCTACTGATAGTGGCACACAATTAAAATGTACAAAGAATATGGCCTGAAGAGTTTTTAATTAGATCACAAATTAGATCCTAAGCAGACTGTTAAGGAAACCATTTAAATAAAGTAGAGTATGCAACTAATCTATTTCAAATCCCAATTGTAACTTTTAATAGAGAGAGTAGTTTGTATAACTATTACAAATGGTTCTAGATAGTAACTCAATACAAAGCATGACTGCTTAAATATACGCAGCTATTAGTCTTATAATCATGCATCTGTCTTTCTTATCCATAATTCTTCTTCTATAAATATTTGAATGTTGAATGTTGACATTCAAACAACTAAGATGATGGCATCTGGTCCCATCACTTCATGGCAAATAGATGTGAAAAAAGTGGAAGCACTGACAGATTTTATTTTCTTGGGCTCCAAAATCACTGAGGACAGTGATTGTAGCCATGAAATGAAAAGACACTTCATCCTTGAAAGAAAATCTATGACAAACCTAGACAGTGTGTATTAAAAAGCAGAGATATCACTTTGCTGACAAAGATCTGTATAATCAAAGCTATGGTTTTTATAGTAGTCATGTACAGATGTGAGAACTGGACCGTAAAGAAGGCTGAGTGCCAAAGAATTGATGCTTTTGAACTGTGGTGTTGGAGAAGACTCTTCAGAGTCCCTTGGACAGCAAGGAGATCAAACCAGTCAATCCTAAAGGAAATCAGTCCTGAATATTCATTGGAAGGACTGATGCTGAAGTCTCAATACTTTGGCCACTTGATGTGAAGAACTGACTCATGGGATAAGACCCTGATGCTGGGAAAGATTGAAGACAGGAGGAGAAGGGAGTGACAGAAGATAAGATGATCAGATAGCATTGCCAACTCAGTGGACATGATTTGAGCAAGCTCCAGGAGATAGTGAAGGACAGGAAAGCCCGGGGTGCTGCAGTCCATGAGGTTGGAAAGAATCAGACATGACTGAGCAACTGAACAAAAACAAATAAAATATTTAAATAACTTTAGTGTTGTATAAATGGAATTTATATGCCAATGCATATATGCACTATAGTAGATACCCATATCATTCATTAATGCAATATTCTCTAAAAGACAATGAAACATGACTTACAAATTATGACTCTGAAATCTTTTATAAGAATACATTCTAAGGAAATAAAGATATGCCCAAAGTTTTACTGGCATAGATGATTAACATAATATCTTGTGTTTTTACATGGAAAAAATGTATAAATTCTCTCTCCATATAGACTGTGTTAAATACTGTATGTATTACATATAGACTATGCTAAATATTATATATATTTTAAATACAAAATACACTGTTATATTCACATTCAGAAAATAAAAAGTAATTAAAATTATGCTATAGAAAACTTAATAATGTAAAAGATATTCATATTATACTTAAGTGAAGAAAGGGGTCATGAAACAATGCTACAAAATAATCCAATTTCTATATAAAAAAGCTATGTGACATATAAACATATGTCAAAGGAGACTAACAGTGGTTCATTAGAAGACCTTTTACATTTTTTCTTTAGTATCATCTTTATTTTTTAAATCAGTTCAACTGTACCTAATAAGGTGATTTCAGCCGTGTATTAACCAAAACTCTGGTTTCAATGATGACTGATATAACATGGCTTTTACAGTGACAGATACTGAAGTTGTTAGCAGATATTAGGGGCATGAAAAAGAAGGGATCAGTGTTGAATGGAGTTTCTGAAGGGAGAAAAGCTACTTAACATACATAAGATGACAAGAAAGTAGAAGAGGATCAAAGAATGATGGTCGTTTTAGCAGGAAAGTTCCTCATAGGAGCTTCACTACAATTTACAGTTAAGGAAAAAAGGGAAACACTGAGCAGTTGAGCAGGGACAAAAAATTAAAAGGCTTCCCAAGTGTCTCAGTGGTAAAGAATCTACCTGCCAATTCAGGAGACGCTGGGTTGGATCCCTGGGCCAGGAAGACCCCTGGAGAAGGAAATGGCACCCCACTCCAGTATTTTGTCTGGAAAATTCCATGGACAGAGGATACTGGCAGGCTACAGTTGCCAGTTACATGGAGTTGCAAACAGTCAGACACAACAGAGCATACACACATACATATAAGGACAAATAGCAAAATTCTTAGTTCCTTTTTAGGAAAAAGCAAATTTTTATATTAGTATAAATATTTTCCTCTTTCTTTTCACAGTCATCCTTAAAAAACACTCTATATGTCTATTCTTACGTACAGCTAAGAGGTTGATAGGCATATATTAGTCATAAATGTTTCCTGGAAGCAATGGATACAACTTTTAAAATGTTCACAAAAGTGATAAAATAATGCTGAAACATGAAACTATTTCCTCCTGCATTAAAAATGAGCTTCCTCATTCATAGTATTTAAATTGTTCTCAGCTTGCAATGGCTCTAGTAATAGCCTAACTTTCAGCTTTAAATAGGAAATTTCCCCATTCTCCCACCTCTCTCTACATGGCCAAAAAAAATAAATAAATAAAAATCTTTGGAAACAAAAGCACCAATTTTGGCTTTAAACCACCCTTTGTAAGGTGAAACTGCAGTGGAACAATGACCATTTTAAAGAAGCCCCCTGGGTTACCCAACATCACAAATTATTCCTAAGATACACAATAATAAACACTTAGCATTTGATATATCATCACATATGTGATTCATCAAGTGCACAAAAATATACCCACTTTGGCCAAAAAATGAAAGAGCACTGCATTCATTGACTGTACATCTAATTGAGGAAGTAGAAACATATCTTTAAAATAATTTCTGAATGTAACATTTTAATTATTATGAAGCTGTATAAGATGTCCAATAATGCTCAAAATTTATTAGCTACTATTAGTCACAGAAAATGTGAGGCAAATATTACTTGGTAGGTTCTTATGATTCCATATGTTAGAAGCAAAAAAAATCCTTCATAGAGGTCTGCAATTAAAAATTACAAAATACTGTGAGCGTAAAAATGGATTATCTCAAATATCATAAAGTATTTTAAGTCATAAAATTAAATCAACTGCTGGATTGTGAGGCTCTTTTGATTGCAATTTTGTTGAATGTCTTTATTTGGCCCACGAGGCCTCTCTCTGTGTTTCCCCGGTGGTGCTGGTGGTAAAGAATCCACTTGCCAATTCAGGAGATGCAAGAGATGCACGTTTGATCTTTTGGCTGGGAACATTTCCTAGACTAGGAAATGGCAACCCACCCCAGTACTGTTGCCTAGAATTTTCCTGGAAAAGTCAATGCCTTGAAATTCTTGCAAGGAAAGTTCCATGACAGAGGAGCCAGGCGGGCTAAAGTCCATTGGGCTCAAAGAGTCAGACGCAACTGAGCACGTATATACGTAGAGGCCTTCCTCTGCACCAACTCCAGCCTGATGTGTCAAGGGTGGCTGACCTCTCACATCATCCATGTTCCCTTGTCCTTTGATTTCTGGTAGGGAATTCACTGAAGGATATTATGGAATAGGAAATGGATGGACATTAGGGAATAGGAGATGGAGGGACATTAGGGATTAGAAGATGGATGAGTCGGGGGTATTTAATTCCCTGGTTTCCTTTCTGTGGGATTGCTGACAGTTGGCTCTCTCATTCTCAATAATAATTTACTTCATGGGCAGTGCCGTATGACCAGTTAATAAAGGAAAAAATGGTACAAGCCAAGCTTAACTAAGAATCTACTGGTAATTGCTAAAAGCTGTTACCTCACATCTACTCAGGAGCAATTCTGCGGGAGACCTGGGCTTGATGCCTGGGTTGGGAAGAATGGGAAGGCTACCCATTCCACTATTCTGAACTGGAGAATTCCATGGACTCTATAGCCTATGGGGTCGCAAAGAGTCGGACATGATTGAGCAACTTTCACTTAAAGGAAAATCCCCATCAGGCAGAAAGTCGGAGAAGAAATTTGGCTGAATACTGTGTGACAAAGAAATGGTTTGAGTTAGAAATCTACATTCATCTATGAATTGTGGCTAACAGGTTGGACAATTAGTAGGAGACTAAAAGCCTTTGATTGTATGGATCACAATAAACTGTGGAAAATTCTTCAAGTGATGGTAATAACAGACCACCTGATCTGCCTCTTGAGAAACCTGTATGCATGTCAGGAAGCAACAGTTAGAGCTGGACATGGAACAACAAACTGGTTCCAAATAGGAAAAGGAGTACATCAAGGCTGTATATCGTCATGCTGCTTATTTAACTTATATGCAGAGTACATCATGAAAAACGCTGGGCTGGAAGAAACACAAGCTGGAATCAAGATTGCTGGGAGACATATCAATAACCTCAGATATGCAGATGACACCACCCTTATGGCAGAAAGCGAAGAAGAACTAAAGAGCCTCTTGATGAAAGTGAAAGAGCAGAGTGAAAAAGTTAGCTTAAAGCTCAACGTTCAGAAAACTAAGATCATGGCATCTGGTCCCATCACTTCATGGGAAATAGATGGGAAAACAGTGCAAACAGTGTCAGATTTTATTTTTGGGGGCTCCAAAATCACTGCTGATGGTGATTACAGCCATGAAATTAAAAGAGCTTACTCCTTGGAAGGAAGGTTATGGCCAACCTAGATAGCATATTTAAAAGCAGAGACATTACTTTGCCAACAAAAGTCCGTCTAGTCAAGGCTATGATTTCTCCAGTGGTCATGTATGGATGTGAGAGTTGGACAGTAAAGAAAGCTAAGCACCGCAGAATTGATGCTTTTGAACTGTGGTGTTGGAGAAGACTCTTGAGAGTCCCTTGGACTGCAAGGAGATCCAATCAATCCATCCTAAAGGAGATCAATCCTGGGTGTTCATTGGAAGGACTGATGTTGAAGCTGAAACTCCAATACTTTGGCCACCTTGTGCGAAGAGTTGACTCACTGGAAAAGACCCTAATGCTGGGTAGGATTGGGGGCAGGAGGAGAAGGGGACGGCAGAGGATGAGATGGTTGGATGGCATCACTGACTCGACGGACATGGTTTGGGTAGACTCCGGGAGTTGGTGATGGACAGAGAGGCCTGGCGTGCTGCAATTCATGGGGTTGCAAAGAGTCGGACACGACTGAGTGACTGAACTGAACTGAACTGAGGTTAAAATTTATTTATGGAGATTCTGCACTAGGACTTGAGCTTTGAGGTTACTATCAATCTTGAGTAATTTTTCCCATGAAATTATTTTAACCTGAAGGAAAAGCAGTTTACTCTGGCATCGCTGCCTTCAACATTTATAATAGATCCAGTTTTCTGAAGGAATAAGTAATAGCAGTCATTTTAGGAAAAAACTTTAAAATTTGTTTATTTTAAGTTAATGTCATCCAATAGGCAATTCCATTGCGATTTTTGGCTAATAGGTGTTTATTCCTTCTACTGGGAAGGGGCAACTATTTTCATATGTATCATTATATTGTTTTATTTTCAGTTATTGCATATTTATTCCTCTGCATGAATGAACTGATTTGAATTATCACCGTTCTTATTTTATAGTTCAAAGAAGTAAATTACCCTAGTGATTTTGAAATGAAGTGGTTTTTTTTTTTGCTTCCTTTTTTTAAGTGCAGCTATGAGTTTTTTAATAAGTGGACTTTGAGATTGTTTATTGATCAAATTTTAGTTCATCTTCCATTGCAGCACAGGAAAAATCATTTCACTATCCTTTAGATATTGTTCCTTCCAGCTTTATTTCTTCATTCTGGCCACTCTTTTGTTTTGTTTTTTTCCCCTATTGACTGCACTAATTCAAACAGTCTCAAATGGGAGAGCAATTGGATGAAAAAACTTAATCTGGATAGGTTATATGTATCATCTGTTTTGCCATATTGACTTGCATTCATTCCAGACACTTATATATTTTATAAAATTAAGATTCACAATAGCTCAAGATTGGAAATTTGAATGCACAAGAGTGTGTTCAACAGAAAATTCTTTAGAGCCAGAGTATTCTCTTTACCTCACTTATTCGAGTTTCAAAATAGAGTTTAGCTTGCAAATGTTTTGCAAATTCACCTTTATGATCTTACTGATATTTTACAATACTATGATAACTTAAAAAGTGTCTCAGGAAAAATAGATTGATGAGAAAATAGAGTAGGTGGAGTAATACAATAAAGTTCCTTCACATATTTAATATCACATCCAACAAAGCAGAATCTTGTGATAGCAGCAACTTATTATTGCCTTGCATTAACTGATAGAATGTATTCACTCATTGACTACTTAGGTAGGGGTCAACAGCTTGAGATGGTGAAGATGGTACATTATCTTCCTTATAAGAAAGAATATGGCATCATTAGGTGAAAGCATTCTGATCTTGTTAAAAGATATTTCCATGAATTTAAGCAAGCTTAAGTAGAAGTGCAAGGCAGAGTTCTAGGTATTAACTAATTATTTAGGTAATATCTATTCATATTGATCATTTTAAGCTATGCAGATTAGAAATAAAAAAGAAGCAGGGAATATGGAACCAAATTTTGTCAAGTTTAACTGTGCAAGGTTCAGGACATATTTCCCATAGAGTACACTGGGAAATTCATAGATCAATAAAAATTTTCTCCTTAGAGTTTTTCCCTTTTCTTCCATTTTTTCTCATGTAATGTGAATTATTGTTAATTTCTCTTTGTCTTGTGAGATTCCCAAAGATTTATCAAGACATTTCGTAGTCTTCATTTCTACCTACAAATTATATGGTTCACACAGATTTCCTTTTTTAAATGTGAGATGGTATTTTATTAAACAATTTCTATTTTATGTGTCTTGCATGTTTAGTTATAATTGTTCTGATATAGTTGAATGTTTAAATCTTTTAAGTGTAAAATATGACAAAACCATCTCCTCATATTCATTTCAATTTAATTCAACATTTACTGACTTCTATTTGAGATGCCTGGCATATGTCAATGAACAAGAGAGAAAACAATTCTACCCTAGTATTTCTTTAATCTTATATATTACACAGTTCTGCTTCACCCACCAAGAGTTTTCATTTTCCTCTATTATATCTTTCTTACCAGTACTGCTAGAACATTTTCATCAGAAAGTTGTATTACTGTTCAATATAAACAAGAACAAAAGAGGCCAAACATAAGCTGTGTTCATGTGCTAGGCACTGTACTTAGCATATTATATACATTAACTCACTTAATCTGCATAACAAGTTAATAAAATGTACACTAGTTATCACCATCCCAATTTCATGGAAGAAGAAATCTAGAAAGCTTAAATAATGTCAAAGTTTGACCAGTTCATAAGTCCTGATCCAACCCAGGCAGCTTAACCTCAGAGACTGTGCTATTTATACATACATACACACATACACACACATGCATAGCTTATCAGCCCAAAATCTCTCCAGAAAAGTTTACATGACATTCATTTTAATGTGGTTACTTTAATTATTTGTTTGAAACCAGAGCAATCCAAAATTCAATCAGAATCTCTCATTTGGCTGAAATTACCTGTATGTTGGGCTTCCCTGTTGGCTCAGATGGTAAAGAATCTCCCTGTAGTGTGGGAGTCCTGGGTTCAATCCGTGGGTTGGGAAGATCCCCTGGAGGAGAGCATGGCAACTCACTCCAGTATTCTTTGCCTAGAGAATCCCCATGGACAGAGGAGCATGGCGATCTACAGTCCATGGGGTCGCAAAGAGTTGGACATGACTGAGAGACTAAACACAGCACACATGCTGTATAATTAAAATCAATGTAAAGGCATCAAATTCTACTGAATAATTCTGAGCACAGTATTTCTCCCTTTCTTAATCAGTTTAATCTCATGGCCACTGATTTAAAATGTGCCTCTTTCATACTGAACTGATCGTTCTTCATGTTAACTCAGAAAATTCATATCTGTTAAAAAATCAATTTTCTCTACAAATGAGAGATATATTGTATTAACAGAATAGTGTATATATTTGACTACTCCCTAACGCCATGACTTTTCTGGCTTGTGACAAAGCATAGGCAGTTAATACATCCAAATATTTCATCCTTACAAATGATTCTAATAATTATGTAATGATTTCTGCAGGAAACCTAAAGTTCCTTTACACAGTGGCTTAATTTGCATATTGTTAATTGGACAGAGACCTTTACACAGTGGCTTAATTTGCATATTGTTAACTGGACAGAGACCTATAACGAAATATAAAAGAGCAAACCTTAGTGCATCAGAGTAGGTAAATCAGTTTAGTACTTAATGACAAATGTACCTGGATTTTATTCTGAATTTTTTGATCCAATTCCGTGAGCATATTCCTCCTGACTAGAAACCTGGGAATGTTGGATATCTCTCTTTTTGTTTTTTTTTTTTAAATCACATCCATATACTTATTATATACAAATATAGCTAGCTTATACTTATTATATATAAATATAGCTAGCTTCCTTATCACCTGTATAAATGAGATGGCCCTCCTTTAGATGATAAATATCTCTTAAGATAATGAAGCAGATTCTAATTATTATGCCCATCTTTAGGTTAAAAAGGGGGGAAAAAAAGAAAATCCAGAAATGCCACTAGTTTTAAGGTTAATTCTTGGCCCCCCATAGTTATATTTTTCAAAACTAATCTTATTGAAATATTACTTAAATCAACAAAATACACTCATTGTGTGTACAGTTCATTGAATTATAACAAATGTATATACCTATTTAACCATTCTTCCAGTCAAAACACAGAACATCCATCATTCTCAAAGTTGCCATGTGCTCCTTCCAGTCAGCCCACACAGATGCTCAGATTTGTCATATGTCTTCTTTCACTAGAGTTCAGATTTGTTTTTGTAGCATCTGTATAAATAAAATGATATAGTATGTAGCCTTTTCGTCTGACCTCTCTCTCTCAGGAGATCTTTAAGACATATCTGTAGTGTTCAGTGTATCAGTAGTCATCTCTCGAGTAAATACCTAGGAATAAAACTGCTGGATTATATGCTAAGAGTATTTTTAAATTGATAAGAAATTGCAAACCTTTCCTCAAATCATATCCCTATCAGCAGACTATGAGAGTTCCAGTTGTTCCACATCTTCACCACTACTAGATGTTTTACCTTTTTAGATTTGGCTCTAAAAATGGGTTATTATGTATCTCATTGTACTGTTGATTCTAAGTAGTAGTAATAATAGTGTTAGTTGCTCAGTCATATCTGACTCTGTGACCCCATGGACTGTAGCCCACCAGTCTCCTCAGTCCATTGGATTCTCCAGGCAAGAATACTGGAGTGGATTGCCATTCCCTTCTCCAGAGGATCTTGCCAACCCAGGGATTGAACCCAGGTCTCTTGCAGTGCAGGCAGATTCTTTACAATCTGAGGTACAAGAAAGCTCTAAGGGTAAAATATATTTGAGAATTCAATATTGATTTATAAACTACAAATATTTAGTCAAACACTATGAATGTCATATTTGTTATTTTGAGCTCTATCTGACAAAGACGTGAGCTTACACTGAGGTTTTGTAGGGGCATCAACAAGGAAACAATTACCTTCAGTTCCCTACACAGTCCAATAGAGGACATTATGGAAATACATTTTATGTTCACATGACAAAAATTGCTTTCTGTAAGTTACATCATTCAAGCTGACCTGTGCATCTCCATGTGTCACTTAATCATGGTCCCATTTCCAACTTTTTTTCCTTTAAATCTCAGATATTCCTATGGATACCGCCTCTATTTCTCATGGTCTTCATTTATAAAAATAGATCTTTTGCTTGTAGAACACTATCAATATACTGACATTCATTTCTTTCTTTTCTGACAACATTTCCTTTATGTAGAAGCAACTTTCTGCCATGTTACTTTACTTCTTTACAAGAACTTTTTTCAAAATTTCTTACACTACAAGTCTGTAAGCAATCAGTTTCCTCAGTTTTTGAGAAAATGTTTATTTCACTTTCAGTATTAGAAGATAATTTCACTAGATACAGAAGTCTACTTTGTTTTTTCTACTTCTTTGTTCCAACACTAATGATTTCACTGCACTCTATTCTTATTTATGTGGTTTCTGATGAGCAGTTTGCTGTAATTCTTGTTCCTTTATTACATTTTTCTCCCTCTACTACTGCCTTCAAAATTTTCTATTTCTCTTTGATTTTCTGCAATTTTAATATAAAATGCCTAGGTATGTATTTTTTGTTATTTATCCTATTTGTGTTCTCTAAGCTTGTGGTATCTGTGGTTTATGGAAAAAATATTTAAATATTTTAACTGTTTGTAGCCCTTTTCTTTGCCTTCTGTTATTCCAATTACACAAGTTTTGCACTTTTTACTAGGTCTTACAGTCTTGGCCATCATAGATTCTCTTTTTTTTTTTTCTTTAAGCTTATCTTAACTCATTTTTTTTGCATTTCAGTTAGAGTAACTTTTAGTGTTCTATTTTCAAGCTTGTTCTTTGTTTCTTTGGTTGTGTTAATTCTGCTAGGAGCACGTCAAATGAACTCTTCATTTCTTTTACTGTGTTTTTAATTTATAATGTCTCCTTTTAAATTTTTGTTACAGTTTTTATATGCTGACATTATCAAAGAGATATTGCACGCTATCTACCTTTTTCCATTAAGGTTTATGATACATTATCATAACTATCTCAGTCTGATTCTAATGCTGACACTGGTTCAGACTGTGTTTTACCTTGTGTTCTGACATGCTTTACAAATTTTTGCTGAAAGGCAAACTTGTTGTTGTTCAGTAGCTAAGTTGGGTCCAACTCTCTGCAACCCTAAGGACTGCAAAACACCATGCTTCCCTGTCTCTCCTTCACCATCTCCCGGAGTTTGTTCAATCTCATGTCCAAGTCAGTGATGTTATCCAATATCTCATCCTGTGTCACCCCCTTCATTCCTGCCCTTAACCTTTTCAAGCACCAGGGTCTTTTCCAATGAGTCAGCTCTTCATATCAGGTGGCCAAACTAGTAGAGCTTTAGCATCAGTCCATCTAGTAAATATGAAGGATTGATTTCCTTTAGGATTGACTGGTTAGATCTGCTCACTGTCCAACAAACCCTCAAGGATCTTCTTCAGCACTACAGTTCAAAAGCATCAATTCTTTGGCACTCAGTCTTCTTTATGGTCCAATTCTCACATCCATACTTGACTACTGGAAAAACCATAGTTTTGACTATTCAGACATTTGTCGGCAAAGTGATGTCTTTGTCTATGTTTGTCATCGCTTTTCTTCCACGGAGCAACTGCCTCTTAATTTCATGGCTGTAGTCACCATCCACAGTGATGTTTTGGAGCCCAAGAAAATAAAATTTGTCACTGCTTCCACTTTTTCCCCTTCTATTTGCTATGAAGTGATGGAACTGGATGCTATGATTTTAGATTGCTGAGTTTTAAGCTGTCACCTACAGGCTCTTTAGTTTGTCTTGTTTTCTGACATTAGGGTGGTATCATCTGCATATCTGAGATTGTTGATATTTCGCTTGGCAATATTGTAGAGGGTAATAAATACTGAACTAAATAGGGCTTTAATATGAGAAGTTATAATAATTTGGTCAAGAGTTGGGTTGTTTGATACTTATTCCATCTATCTTATTAAATATTTTTAAATCAGATATATGAATATAATTTACATATAATAAAATTCACCCTTATTAAGATTAGTTTTGACAAATGTATACATATATTCCAGAAAAAAACATCTAATTCTGCCTCATTGACTATGCTAAAGCCTTTGACTGTGTGGATCACAACAAACTGTGAAAAATTCTTAAAGAGATGGGCCATCTGATCTGCCTCCTGAGAAACCTGTATGCAGATCGAGAAGCAACAGTTAGAACTGAACATGGAACAACGGACTGTTTCCTAATTGGTAAATGAGTATATCAAGGCTGCATATTGTCATCTTGCTTATTATATGCAGAATACATATATTGCATAATACACATGTATGTGCAGAATACAATATGCAAAATGCCAGGCTGGATGAAGCACAAGCTGGAATCAAGATTGCCAGGAGATATATCAATAACCTCAGATGTATAGAAGAAGCCACCCTTATGGCAGAAAATTAAGAGGAACTAAAGAGCCTCTTGATGGTGGTGAAAGAGGAGAGTGAAAAAGCTGGCTTAAAACTCAACATACAAAAAATGAAGATAATGGCATCTGGTCCCATCACTTCATGGCAAATAGATGGGGAAACAGGAGAAACAGTGAGAGACTTTATATTTTGGGGCTCCAAAATCACTGCAGATGGTGACTGCACCCATGAAATTAAAAGACGCTAGCTCCTTGGGAGAAAAGCATTGACAAACCCAGATAGCATATTCAAAAGCAGAGACATTACTTTGCCGACAAAGGTCCATAAAGTCAAAGCTATCGTTTTTCCAGCAGTCATGTATGAATGTGAAAGTTGGACAATAAAGAAGGCTGAGTGCTAAAGAATTGATGCTTTTGAACTGCGGTGTTGGAGAAGACTCTTGAGAGTACCTTGGACTGCAAGGAGATCCAACCAGTCCATCCTAAAGGAAATCAGCCCTGAATATTCACTGGAAGGGCTGATGCTGAAACTGAAGCTCCAATAGTTTGACCACCTGATGCAAAGAACCAACTCACTGGAAAAGACCAAGATGATGGGAAATATTAAAGGCAGGAGGAGAAGGGGACAACAGAAGATGACATGGTTGGATGGCACAACCAACTCAATGGACATGAGTTTGAGCAAGCTCTAGCGAGATGGTGAAGGACAGGGAAGCCTGTTGTGCTGTAGTCTGTGGGGTTGCAAAGAGTCAGACATGACTGAGCGAGTGAACAACCACAACATACAGGTATAATCACCACCCAGATCAAAATATAGACTACTCTGAAGTCCGGATTTCAATTAGTTTTGTAAGTGCTCATTTGCAGAAAATCTGCTTCTCACACTTCTGGCCCAACAACCATTATAATTATTTTGTGTTTCTATATTTTTACTATTCTAGAAGTTCATATAAAATAGAATTGCACACTATTCAGTTTTCTGTTTATTTTTGTGGGTCTGCCTTTTTCTTACATGATGTTTTTGATATTTATCCATGTTTCTCTGGATATTTATTAAGTAGTATTTATTCACATTTATTTATTCATTTATTAGTAGTATTCATTTATTAACTTATTAAGTAGTATTTCTAAGTACATATCAAAATTTAATTCATTCACCAGGTAGTGGACATTTGATCATTTTCAATCGTTAGGTGTTAAAAATAAAGCAGATATAGACATCTGCATATGGGTATTTGTGTGGATACAACCTCCTGGTAAAATATTAAAGAATTGGATTGGTAGAGAATATGGTAAGTACATGGTTAAATTTACAAGAAGTTCCAAAATGAGTCTTTTTTCCATCTTCACCAGCAAATAACAAAATACCTAGTTCCCCTGCATTCTAGTCAGAAGTTGGTATTTTTAGTCTTTTGACTTTTGCCACTCTAGTACATGTATGTTTTTATTTTGAATAAAACTTGAATATCCCTAATGGTATTATGTTGAGCATCTGTTAATGTGCTTATCTGTTTATGTGCCATTAAATGATCTTCTCTTGTGAAGTGTCTGGTCAAAATTTTTGCCCATTTGTTTCACTTGTGCAATCTGTCATCTCATAAAATTATAGGGCTTCTTTATGTATTCTGGACAAAGTCCATTTGAAGACACTGTTTGGCAAATATTTTCTGCAACTTTGTGATATTTTATTCCTTAACAGTATCTTTTGAAAAACAGAATTTTAAATTTTTATCAAGTCTAATTTATTAATGTCTTTTTCCTTTATTGTTTGCTTATATGTGCCCTGCTAGAAATTTTTAGCAACCTTAAGTCATTGAATTTTCTCCTACAAATTTTATAGTTACATCTATTATACATAGTGCTATGCTTCATTGCAAATGAATATTTAATAGATAAGTGTTTAGTTTAAGGTTCAGTTTTCTGTTGCAGTTTTATACCTGCAATGTGGATAGACCATTGTTTTAACACCACTTGTTGGAAAGACTGTCCTATGTCCTTTTAATCACTTTACCAAGACTGTTTAAAATAAAATGACCAATAATTTTTTTGTCTAAAGTAATAACAGTAATATGGTACTGAGTGATAATAGCACACAGATAAGTGTAGTGAATAAAAGAAATGTCATAAGGCATAAGATGTGTTAAAAAATTACCTATACTATAAATGTCTTAGAATATAGTAAGTACTTAATTAAAACCAGCTATTGTAGTTGAGTCTTAACTTCCTATTAAAACTCATATAAAAAAAACAAAACCCTGTACTATTCATGAAGTGGAACACCATCATTTGAAAATATATGTAGATTAGTTTAAAATGTATTGTAATTCTAGGGTAATCAGTTCAGTTCAGCTCAGTCACTCAGTCATGTCCGACTCTTTGTGACCCCATGAACCACAGCACGCGAGACCTCCCTGTCCATCACCAACTGCCGGAGTCTACCCAAACCCATGTCCATTGAGTTGGTGATGCCATCCAACCATCTCATCCTCTGTCATCCCCTTCTCCTCCTGCCCTCAATCTCTCCCAGCATCAGGGTCTTTTCAAATGAGTCAGCTCTTAGCATCAGGTGGCCAAAGTATTGGAGTTTCAGCTTCAACATCAGTCCTTCCAATGAACACCCAGGACTGATTTCCTTTAGGATGGACTGGTTGGATCTCCTTGCAGTCCAAGGGACTCTCAAAAGTCTTCTCCAACACCACAGTTCAAAAGCATCAATTCTTTTAAAAATATGTTATTCAGTAAGTGAGAAAATAAAACAGAATCATATAAAATCTCAATTATATTAAGGGAAGGCAGAAAAAGTAGAGAAAAAAAGATGCAAGTGACAACGGCAATAAATAAGTTACAAAACTGGCAGATATTAATCCAACACTACAAATAACCATTTTAAACGTGAATGGTCAAAATACACCAGCTAAATCAAATCACTCAGGTAGATTAGTAAACTGAACTCACATCTCTGTTGTCTACAAGAAACCACTTTTAATATAAAGACTAGGTTAAAAGTAAAAGGATAAAGAAAAACAGACTATGCTACCACGAGTCAACAGAATGCTGAATCAGCTATGTTAGTTTAAAAGTGGACTTCAGGAAACTATAAGCAAGGTGAAAAGACAGCCTTTAGAATGGGAGAAAATAATAGCAAACAAAGCAACGGACAAAGAATTAATCCCAAAAATATACAAGCAACTCCTGCAAGCTCAATTCCAGAAAAATAAACGACCCAATCAAAAAGTGGGCCAAAGAACTAAACAGACATTTCTGCAAAGAAGACATACAGATGGCTAACAAACACATGAAAAGATGCTCAACATCACTCATGATCAGAGAAATGCAAATCAAACCACAATGAGGTACCATTTCACGCCAGTCAGAATGGCTGCTATCCAAAAGTCTACAAGCAATAATTGCTGGAGATGGTGTGGAGAAAAGGGAACCCTCTTACACTGTTGGTGGGAATGCAAACTAGTACAGCCAAGATGGAGAACAGTGTGGAGATTCCTTAAAAAACTGTAAATAGAACTTCCATATGACCCAGCAATCCCACTGCTGGGCATACACACCGAGGAAACCAGAACTGAAAGAGATACGTGTACCCCAATGTTCATCGCAGCACCGTTTATAATAGCCAGGACATGGAAGCAACCTAGATGTCCATCAGCAGACGAATGGATAAGGAAGCTGTGGTACATATACACAATGGAATATTACTCAGCCATTAAAAAGAATACATTCTAATCAGTTCTAATGAGGTGGATGAAACTGGAGCCTATTATACAGGCTGAAGTGAAGTAAGCCAGAAAGAAAAACACCAATACAGTATACTAATGCATATATATGGAATTTAGTAAATTGGTAAAGATAACCCTGGATGCGAGACAGCAAAAGAGACACAGATGTATAGAACTGTATTTCGGACTCTATGGGAGAGGGCGAGGGCAGGATGATGTGGGAGAATGGCATTGAAGCATGTAAATTATCATATGTGAAATGAATCGCCAGTCCAGGTTTGATGCATGATACAGGGTGCTTGGGGCTGGTGCACTGGGATGACCCAGAGGGATGGGATGGGGAGGCAGATGGGAAGGGGGTTCTAGAAGGGGAACACATGTACACCCAATGCGGATTCATGACAATGTATGACAAAACCGATACAGTATTGTAAAGTAAAAAAATAGATAAATAAATAAATTTAAAAAAATAAAGCTAAATGGTAGGTTCATGAGAAAAAAAAAAAAACACAAAGTGGACTTCAAAACAAGGAAAATTACTCGGGATAAAAGGGATGCTACATAATGATAAAGTAGCCAAATATCAGAAAAGAGATAATAAACCTCAACATATACGCAACTAACAAACGAACATCAAAATAAATCTGTCAAAATCTGATAGAAATGTATGGAGAAATATATAAGTCCACTATATGATTAAAAATATCAACACTCCTCTTTCAGTAAGTGATAGATCTGGTAGGCAGACAATTAGTTAAGGATATAGATGACCTGAACAGCCCTATGAATCAATTTGATCTAATTGATATCCATAGAAAAATATAAAAATAGAATGCACATTCTTCGTAAACTTACCTGTCAGATTGGCATAGTCACTTTGGAAGACAGTTTGCTTTCCAAAGTGACTGTAAGATATTCCTTAAAAAACTAAACATCATGTTTAAAATAAGCAATCACACTCATGGGTATCTAGTTACTGATTTAAGAACTTTAGTTCACATAAAAACCCGTGTGTGAATGTTTACAGATTTCTTTATAGTCACCAAAATTGATGAGCAACATTTTTGTAAATACATTACACTATTTATTTTTATAGTAGTAATTCATATTATTTTAGCATTTTCCTGATTATGATTATTTTGCCAGAGACAAATTCAGCTAGAGAAACAGACTTTAGTTTCCTCATAATTTTGAGTATTTGTTTCTACCCATACATTTTTCATTTCTCATAGTACTTCTACTGCAATATAAACAGCTTGAGCTTATTATCTGAAGTGCTAAATGATTCAATTCTGAACATTGCCTTGACCCAGAGTTTATCACTTGGTAACAATGAAATAAACAACATAACCTCTGACCAAAGCTCCATCAACAAGCCTCGATTTAATTCAATCAAAATTTCACAGAAACTTAATGGAAATAAATATATATAATATTCTCTCAAAAATCCTTTTCAAGTCTACCTCAATATATCCATTAATTCCACTGAGCCAAAATGAGATTGCTAACAATGCAAAATCATTTTAGAAAGTTTAAGATATATTACTAGAGATAGCTTGATATTCATTATTTTACATATTATGTCCATGAAAAGTTGTCATCCTTTTTTTTTCGAAGGTAAGCAAAACATGGCACCCCAAAGTTGCCACTTTAGCATATGAATTATTTTGAATTAAATTTGTTTGAGAAACAGTCAGTGCAAGAAGGACACTCTGAACCTTCTTTATTCCCCTGAAAGGAGAAAATAAATTTCCCATGGAAAAGATATCCTCCTGTACCAGGAAGAAGAGAGACATCCTTATCACGAGAGATAGGGAATATAGGGGCAAGGAGGCTACATAAATAAACCCTGTTACATCACCACTAATTTATCACCCCACATCCAAACTACTTTGTCTTGTAAGTTCTTCACAAATTTATTGTTTCTTTGTTTAAAACATATAAAGGTTGCATACCTCAGTCATATCTTTAAGTCTCATATTTTCTATGAGGCTCCCATACATACAAAATTAAGTTTTTCTCTTGTTAATCTGTTTTATGCCAACATAATCATTAAATCAGCCAAAGAGCCATGAAAAAGGGAAAAGACTTACACTCCTATCTTCTCTATAAATAAATGAAATATACGGTGTCAGATGTCAAAAAAAAAAAAGGTATTGAGAGGTTCCTATATGCAGGCTCAGTGTATAATTCATATATATATAAAAGCATATATACATACATATATATATATACACACACATATACATAAACACACATATATATTTGGGAAGAGTTCTTGAATGTTCTATCAGCCCATTGATGTACATAATTGATTTATGCTGATTCCCTGTTAACAATAAAAGTTCTTATTTGAATGTTTAAGGTATTATCAAGGGTGTCTCTGATGGCTCAAATGGTAAAGAATTTGTCTGCAATGTGGGAAACATGAGTTTGATCCCTGGGTCACGAAGATCCCCTGGAGAAGGAAATGACAACCAACTCCAGTATTCTTGCCTGGAGAATCCCATGAACAGAGGAAGCTGGTGGGCTCGAGTCCATGTTGTCACAAAGAGTCGGAAACAACTGAGCCACTAATACTTTCATTTCTGCTATTGTTCTGCCTATGAAAACTAATGTATTTCTTTCATCTTGTGTACCTCACAATTGTGAAATAAAACACAACAATGGTAATCCTAAAACGCTGCAAATTTGACCTTTAAGTACAAAAGGAAGCAGGTCAAAGAGTAACAGAATTTTGCCAAGAGAATGCACTGGTCATAGCAAACAACCTCTTCCAACAACACAAGAGAAGATTCTACACAGGGACATCACCAGATGGTCAATACTGAAAGCAGATTGATTATATTCATTGTAGCCAAAGATGGAGAAGCACTATACAGTCACCAAAAACAAGACCAGGAGCTGACTGTGGCTCAGATCATGAACTCCATATTGCCAAATTCAGACTTAAATTGAAGAAAGTAGGGAAAACCACTAGACCATTCAGGTATGACCTAAATCAAGCCTCTTATGATTATACAGTGGAAGTAACAAATAGATTCAAGGGATTAGATCTGATAGACAGAGTGCCTGAAGAACTACGAACGGAGGTTTGTGATACTGTACAGGGGGCAATGATAAAGACCACCCCAAGAAAAAGAAATGCAAAAAGGCAAAATGGTGTCTAAGGAGGTCTTACAAATAGCTGAGAAAAGAGAAGCTAAAGGCAAAGGAGAAAAGGAAAGATATACCTTTTGAAGGCAGACTTCCAAAGAGTAGCAAGGAGAGACAAGAAAGCCTTCCTCAGTGATCAATGCAAAGAAACAGAGGAAAATAATAGAATGGGAAAGACTAGAGATCTCTTCAAGAAAATTAGAGATACCAAGGGAACATTTCAGGCAAAGATGGGCTCGATAAAGGACAGAAATAGTATGGACCTAACAGAAGCAAAAGATATTAATAAGAGGTGGCAAGAATACACAAAAGAACTATACAAAAAAGATTTTCATGACCCAGATAATCATGATGGTATGATCACTCACCTAGAGCCAAACATCCTGGAAGGTGAAGTCAAGAGGGTCTTAGGAAGCATCACTACAAAGCTAGTGGAGGTGATGGAATTCCAGTTGAGCTATTTCAAATTCTGAAAGATGACTCTGTCAAAGTGTTGCACTCAATATGCCAGCAAATTTGGAAAACTCAGAAGAGGTCATAGGACTGGAAAAAGTCAGTTTTCAATACAATTCCAAAGAAAGGCAATGCCAAAGAATATTCAAACTACCACACGATTGTACTCATCTCACATGCTAACAAAGTAATGCTCAAAATTCTCCAAGTCAAGCTTCAACAGTACATGAACCGATAACTTCCAGATGTTCAAGCTGGATTTAGAAAACGCAGAGCAACAAGAGATCAAATTGCCAACATCTGTTGGATCATCAAAAAGGTGAGAGAGTTCCAGAAAAACAACTACTACTGCTTTACTGACTATGTCAAAGCCTTTGACTGTGTGGAACACAACAAATTGTGGAAAATTCTGAAGGAGATGGGAATACCAGATCACCTGACCTGCCTCTTGAGAAACCTGTATGAAGGTCAGGAAGCAACAGTGAGAACTGAACATGGAACAGACTGGTTCCAAATAGGAAAAGGAGTACGGCAAGGCTGTATATGTCACCCTGCTTATTTAACTTATATGCAGAGTACATCATGAGAAACGCTGGCTGGAAGAAGCACAATCTGTATTCAAGATTGCCGGGAGAAATATCAATAACCTCAGATATGCAGATGACACCACCGTTATGGAAGAAAGTGAAGAAGAACTAAAGAGCCTCTTGATGAAAATGAGAGAGGAGAGTGAAAAAGTTGGCTTAAAGCTCAACATTCAGAAAACTAAGATCATGGCATCTGGTCCCATCACTTCATGGCAAATAGATGGGGAAACAGTGGAAACAGTGGTAGACTTTTTTTGGGCTCCAAAATCACTGCAGATGGTGACTGCAGCCATGAAATGAAAAGACACTTGCTCTTTGGAAGGAAAGTTATGACCAACCTAGACAGCATATTAAAATTCAGAGACATTACTTTGCCAACAAACGTCCATCTAGTCAAGGCTACGGTTTTTCCAGTAGTCATGTACGGATGTCCATGGGGCCGCAAAGAGTCGGACATGACTGAGCAACTGACCTGAACTGACTGATTGAAACATTACCAAAGTAGGCCAACATAATTATGCCCTTCAAGTAAAGTCCAAGACTACAATGGCATCATCTTGTCCTTTAAACCAATCTCTTTCCCTAGATATTCTGTAAATGGCACCCAATTTTCCTCTGTGGTTAATTTTGAACCAATCTCTGCAAAGCTGCTTCATTTAATTAGTTGCCAAATGCTATGCATTCTACTTGTAATCTTTCTCATTTATTTACCCCTTTGTGGGCTTCCCTGGTGGCTCAGAAGGTAAATAGTCTGCCTGCAATGCAGCAGACCCAGGTTCGATATCTAGATCAGGAAGATCCCTGGAGAAGGAAATGGCAACCCACTCTAGTACTCTTGCCTGGAAAATCCCATGGACAGAGGAGGAGCCTGGCAGGCTACACTCCATGGGGTTGCAAAGGGTCAGACACAACTGAGTGACTTCACTTTCACTTTGAGTATAGAGTTAATTCACTTTGCTTAATTATCTACTCAGCAAAGAATGGAGTGTTTCCTATTGGACATTTAATAGGTAAGAAAACTATGAAATTCATTACCTGTAGATTTCTTGGTGCAAGTGGCTTCACTTTGCCACCTCTTAGATGCATGATTTTTCATGATTCCAATTTTCTGAATCACTTGTTCCTTTACTTATTCTTCATATCAACTGGGAGGCCTACTACATGAGTTTTGCACTGAAAGAGGAGAGTGAGGACTGAATGGGCTTCAGAGACTAGGTAGGCCTCACCGGTTTTTACCTTGGTTTGTCGTTATGGCTTCCTTTTCTCATCAATTACTCAAGAACACCCCAGCCAGTTTTCATAAATACTCTCTAAAGCTGTTCTGTGCAATATAGTAGCCAAAGCCGTGTGTGGCTACTTTAATTTAAATTAATTGAAATCAAATAAAAATTCAGTCATTCAGTTGCAGTAATCACATATCAAGTACTCAAGAGTCCATGGGGCTAGTAGGTGCTTTACCGGACAGTGAGAATGTTAAAATATATCTATTTTTGTCACTGCAGAGAGTTCTATGGGACAGCACTATCTAGATTCTCTAGACTGTCCGATGAAACTTTTAAAATCCTGTCCAAGTTCTTCACAAATATATATATATATATATATATAAAATAAGATTTTCTTAAGCTTCTTACATTTTTTTCTAAGCAAAATCTACCTCTGAAGGACTTTTCACAACCTAGCAGTTATTATGTTAGGCATATTTAACAAATACTCTATATTAGCCTACAGTATTTGATGAAGGTCATAATGGTATAGTTACTATACTTTCAAATTTCCAAATATTTCTGGAGATGCTCCAAAAAGTTGATTATTGTAATGAATAGGGTGTATTATCTTCCATGTTAAGTTTATCAAGATAAATATAGAATCAAGCCTTTTCTTAATTCGGATTTATTTAGAACATTTTTAAGTAGGATCTGTTGGTGAACAGAAATTTAACTTTTTTCCTTCCTATTGTCATAGCACATCACTCACTTATATAATAGCGTTTCCTATATTTGCTGTCATCCCAGAGGTTTTGTGTTATTGTTTTTATTTATTCATCCACCTTGCTCACTAGTTTAGAACTATTGGAGGACAGAGACTTTCCTAGTCTCTGTTTCCCGATTAAACCTAATGTAATGCTTTCAACAGTGTAAGCACTTAGTAAAATTTTAATGAAAAAATCTAATACTCATTGATAGAAAAAAATGTGTAAATGTATGGCAAATTTCCTGTTAAAATACTGACAATCGTAAGAAACTCAGGATGTGACTTGCTATGTGTTTTAAGGCTTTAAAAAAGATGTTTTCTTATTCATTTATTTAATTTAATGACATAAAATATGTACTCCCAAAGTACCCTGGGTCATATTACAAAGGTCTGCTTGATTCTCTGATTCACTTAACAGAACCATTTAGCTCTCATATTAAGTGATGTCTTGCAATTTAATCTTTATCATTAATAGAAGTCCTGTTTTAACCAGCCTGCAAATATTAACATTTTTAAAATATTTTTTCAATTTTTTAGAATCCTTGCAGGGAAGAGGGTCACTATTTATTGGTATCCCCACAGGCACCGCCCACAAGAACTTGATAACTATGCTACTAATTTTGGATTTATCCTAGAGGCAATAAGAAGTTCTTAACAGTATTTGAACTACATGATGTAAATGTATTTTCTACCTTATCAGTGTTACTAAAGGGAATAGTTGTTTATGATATAAATGAGAAGCAAGATTATCATTTGAGAAAATATTGTAAGCACTGATAATCATCTCTGCATATTCAAGTCTGAGTCACTGCATATATGAGATGAGAAGGCTTGAGAAACATTTCAGTGTTGAGACATATTTGTTATTTTTAACTCAGTTTGAGATTACTATAGCCATTTCAATGTCATTGCCCACATCCAGTTGGAAAGATGGCATGTCTCTTATGAATTTATGATTCATAACAAAATTATTTGTCTCTTTTCTCCATTCTATGTTCTACAGACAGAAGAGAAGTGGGTACATACCTAATGCCAAGAATGGTATAAGGAATGGGGATGAAAAACACTATTGGGTTATTTTATTTTCTTTTAATACACAACACAAATTCGGTTGGAAAACTTTAAATTCTGTTTCAATTTTCTTGTCTAAAAATATGCATATTAATAAAAATGTTAATAAAATGGTATCTTAAAGATAAATATAATTTTTCCTTACTATACAGTAACTAATAGAATGGGCTTCCCTGGTATCCCAGATGGTACAGAATCTGCCAGCAGTGCAGGAGACCTGGGTTCGATTCCTGGGTCAGGAAGATCCCCTGGAAAAGGGGAATAGCTACCCACTCCAGTATTCCTGGCTTCCCTTGTGGCTCAGCTGGCAAAGAATCTGCCTGCAACGTGGGAGACCTGGGTTGGGAAGATCCCCAGGAGAAGGAAAGGCTACCCACTCCAGTATTCTGGCCAGGAGAATTCCATGGATGGAGGAGCCTGGTGGCTTACAGTTCATGGGGTTCCAAAGAGTTAGTCATGACTGAATGACTGACACTTTCACTTTTTTTTTCCATATAGAATAAAATACCTGATCTCATATCAGAAAGAAACTTCAAATCATTCCCAGGTCTAGCACCTCACTACTAAGAAGATAAACACTAACATCCATGTATTATAGATGTGATAGCTGGAGAGAATAAATTAATTATTGAATCTACATATTTTATGATCTGTAGGAGTTGACAGGCATACTTTGAAAAAGACAATGTTCGACTTATAGGGATTCATGATTAATACTGAAACATTTCATAATTTACAAAATTAAACTATTACATTCAATATTATAAATTTTAAAACCAGTGCCCGTTAAAATAAATTTATTTTTCTAAAATTTAAATAAAAACATGCAAATTCTAAATAATCTCATAGGTAACCCTTGCTATTCACTAAGTTTAATAAATAGAACATTTTTTGATATGGCCCATGAAAAATAGAACTAAATAAATAGGATTGTTTTCTATTCAGATATTAAGAAAAAGCTATTATTTTCCTTCTTTCTTGTTATAGAGATACCATACGCATTATGAATAAAGAAAGAAATTTGAGGATAGAATGAGTTGGAACAAGAGTGCAAAAAATTAGTCTGTTTTTGGCAGTGATTTGAAAGTAAATATTACATTAAACCTTTAAAAAGCTCAACATTCAGAAAACTAAGATCATGGCATCCAGTCCCATCACTTCATGGCAAATAGATGGGAAAACAGTGGAAACAGTGGCTAACTTTATTTTTCTGGGTTCCAAAATCACTGCAGTTGGTGATTGCAGCCATGAAATTAAAAGACGCTTACTCCTTGGAAGGAAAGTTATGACCAACCTAGACAGCATATTTAAAAGCAGAGACATTACTTTGTCAACAAAGGTCCGTTCTAGTCAAAGCTATGGTTTTTCCAATAGTCATGTATGGATGTGAGAGTTGGACTATAAAGAAAGCTGACTGCCGAAGAATTGGTGCTTTTGAACTGTGGTGTTGGAGAGGACTCTTGAGAGGCCCTTGGACTGCAAGGAGATCCAACCAGTCCATCCTAAAGGAAATCAGTCCTGAATATTCATTGGAAGGACTGATGCTGAAGCTGAAACTCCAATACTTTGGCCACCTGATGTGAAGAGCTGACTCATTTGAAAAGACCCTAATGCTGGGAGAGACTGAGGGCAGGAAGAGAAGGGGGTGACAGAGGATGAGATGGTTGGATGGCATCACTGACTCAATGCACATGGGTTTGGGTGGACTCCAGGAGTTGGTGATGAACAGGGAGGCCTGGTGTGCTGCGGTTCATGGGGTCACAAAGAGTCGGACACGACTGAGTGACCGAACTGAACTGAATCATCCTTCATTTGTTCCATATAGCAATTTGGCATTCCAGTGAAGTTCTTATAGTTCTTTGCAGATTAATGTTTTAAATATATAAAATAAAATACATAAGGGTGTAATAAAACAATATTAAAATAGTAAAATATCAATAAAGTAAATTTGTGACATGGCAAACATAAATTCTTCTCTGATAACTCATCATATATCATGACCAAGTAGCAAATCTACTGTCTTCAATAATTCTGAAGTAGAGTTGAGACTAAATGATATCTAAAGTTATCAGAACATCTGGATAAGAAGAGAAGAGCTGAAAGAATTAAAAAAATGTTCTAACCACTAAAACTGTTGCTGTGACATTAAATTAGCTATATATGAACAATACATGTTAGATTTATTAAGTATTAGACATGTGCAATAGGAATTCTAACTTCAAAAACATTACTCACAGACAATTGTGCATCAGGTAGTGCTGACAGACATTCGTCTTCCATAAATATTTCTTTTCTATTGAACCAAAAGAATGTCCAGCTTTTTAAAAAAATTGAAAATACCTGATTTACAATGTTGTGTCAGTTTCTGGTGATTTCAAAGTGACTCAGTTTTATATATATATCTATACACACACACATACATACACATATATATACTTTTTTTCTCTTCTTCAAAAGTGTTCAGCTTTTTTAAATGGACCAAGATTCAATGAAATTGGTATAGGTATTGGGAAATTAACTGATAGAAAGCATTGAATGGTGACAAAAATAGTAATATTCATTGTATTATTTTAAACATAAAATTATTTTGTTCAACTTTTCTCCTTAATACAACAAATAAGTTAGTTTTATGGATATAAGTTATGTAAGACTGAGAGCTCTGAAAACCGAAATATTGAAGATGAGGGCAAGCAAGATAATTAACTGGCAGAGAAATAGTTAACAAGTAAACCAAGAGAATATGTTAAATGAGTAATATTTTCCTTCAAAAGTGAAGCCAGTCTGCCAATTAAGTATTGTACATAACTACTCAGTGCCAAGCTAAATACTGGAATGTATTTGGGGAGAAAGAAAGAGAGAAAGATAGAGAAAAGGAAAGAGGGAGAAAAGGCAGCAGAGACAGAGGAAGAAAAATTGACTGATTAGAAGATTATATGTAAAAATTAAAATCAATTCTCTTAATTTTTATTTGAAAAGATACATTTTTCTTTAACCAAATATGTCTTCAGAGTTTTTTTGAAGTGGCAATTTTAAGACAAGGATTACTGCTGGCAAATAATTTGTATACTTTGCTATTCTATTGTACCTTAAAATCAATGCCTCATTAATCATAGGCATCTAGGGCTTCCCTTGTAGCTCAGCTGGTAAAGAATCAGCCTGCAATGCAGGAGACCCTGTTTCAATTCCTAGGTTGGTAAGATCCCGTGGGGAAGGGATAGACTACCCAGTCCAGTATTCTTGGGCTTCCGTGGTGGCTCAGCTGGTAAAGAATCCATCCACAATGCGGGAGACCTGGGTTCGATCCCTGGGTTGGGAAGATCCCCTGGAGAAGGGAAAGGGCACCCACTCCAGTATTCTGGCCTGGAGAATTCCATAGACTATACAGTCCATGGAGTTACAAAGAGTCGGATATGACTGAGTGACTTTCACTTTTCAGGGTAATAAAGGATGATCAGAATATACAACCCTGAAGGTGTACAGCATTACATCAAGGCTCTGAGCCCAGCCAACAAACTCACAGAAGTGAACCTCATTGCCCAAATATTTCTTTCCATGACTAGACATTTTGCTCTTTCCATTGGGAAGCCACTACAGTTTGCAACCCAGGAAACTGTGGCCTAGTTTTATAGGAATCTGTCCAGCTGGCTTTAAGGGGATGCTCGACAGCATTGAATTTTATACAGAAGAGACAAGCTTGAGAAAAACAATAATAATAACTTATCTACCTCAGACATGAGCCCAGTTTTAAAGACACGTTACATTTATGAACTCTGAGATAATCCTGTATACAACATCTTGGGAAAATTAAATGCCAAACTCTAAACAGTGACAGATTCTACATGTAGTGAATGTCTACAAAGTCATCACATCAAGAGACCTTGCTTTTAAAACATGTCAACAAGTAGTTCTGCTTATTTCTTCATGTAGCTCTATAGATGTACTATTTTTGTTCAGTTTCACATAGTTTAGAGCAGGGGTCGAGGAAGTATGTAGATCAAGATTTCCTGTGCTGGAGTTAAGTTTTCTGATATACTAATTATATACTGAAGTATATGGATATTGGGCAAGGATATTCATCCTATTACAAGAAATTTTCTCATCTGCAAAATGAGTCAAATAACTAATCTGTGAAATGTCTGGAAACTCCTTGAGATTCAAGCAATGTCTGGAAAAATTATTTAAATGCTACAGGAAATGGTTTTCTATATTCATTTTTATTTAATTATTTTACCTTTACTGTGGCAACTCTTCCAACAAGTATTCACAGTTTGGATGTTCTTTTTGTATCTAGTGTAAATGAATAAGTAATTCACCTTCCTCACTAAACACACACAGCAACCGTGTACTATTCATTTTTGTAGTGGCACAGCATAGTATATCAGAGATGCTAAACAAATACTGATGAATTGCATAAAGCTAAAATTAATTTTTTAATGCTTAAGGGTATTAATCTGCAGATAAGCATTAATTATATTTTAGGTCTCAATCTCCACAATCACTAATATTTTGGTTATAAATATCACTTTAAAAAGGCACCAAAAAAATAAAAAAGGATTCTCTACCTGTGAATAGTTTATAAAAATACAGTTTAAAAGAAATATTCAGCATTTACAACCTATTTCACATCTCATTTTCTTTATTCATATTATTTTATTTCTTCTGCAATTGAGAATCTATTGAGACATAAGTGGGATTATTTTCATTTAATGGGACATGAAATCTTTTGAGCCTGTAAGTATTTGAATTTATATTTAAAAATTTTCTGCTTAGTGCTATAAAAGTAGATGTGTTGAATATTCTATATTTTTTGAATAAGCAGTGAAACACAATCCAGATATTTGTTTGAGTACAGCACAGAAATTAATCATTTTTCTCTACAAGGAGTTCTTTAAACCTAAGACGTACCTTCAGCTGCCTACATCCTACAATGTTCCCTGTACTCATATTTCATGCTGTGATTTATCAAATACATACAATTTATTTTTCTCATTGAAAATCAAGTGCTAACCTAACTACACTCAGTTACCATTGTTAGCACTGATTATGGAATAAACGATGTTTCTTAGTCTTGATACTATGTACATTCCTAGGTCCTCTTAAAGCAACTTCTGATTCTAGCAAGAATAACTGTACATTTTAAGTACTCGACTATGCCAGTGCAATTCCAACAGTGACAGTTTTCAGTTATTTTCAGTTAATTAAGTTAATTAGAGAAGATATTTTCAGCATTCCAGGAGATATAGCCTACATGGAGCCTGCATTTCAAATTGGGTTGTTGCTTTTAAACTCCAAAAGATCCATATTATAAGAGACATTTTGCATATCTCATTTAGCTAGCAAAACACCTTCACAGAAAAGACAGGGCCTTCTAATGCATACAAAATGTCAAATGTTGCCTCAATTGTCTTCTTAATAATTTTAATTGGCTCTCATTTTAGAAACAAATTACTTTTAAAGAGAGCAGTGTAAAGTAATCCCTACCAATATAAATGAAATCTATCAAATTTACTGCAGTTAATTTGGCTGAGAGTTTACAGTTTTTCATAGGAGATCTCACAGGCCTAAGCAGCTGGAACATAGACTGTCAAAGCACCAACTTGAAACCATCAGAACAACCGTGCACAACTGAATTACAGCATTTTTTACAGCCATGAAGCATGAAATGCATCCACTGGCAGCAAGACCCTCTATACTTAGCTTGTGATAACAGCTTTGCCAGGCATGGCTTCTGCCTATCTAAATTTTGATAATAAACTCTCAGGATACCATTAAATATCTGATCAGTTCAAAGCAGTTCTGTAATCAAACTGATTCATTTAGTTATTGACTATAGAGCCTTATACTGGTCACTCGGTCTCAGCAAGCCATTAATTAATATCTCAATAAATATGTATAATCACCTCAATAGAGTGAAAAATAAAACTTTTCAGTTTAGCCATTATACATCATTGTCTGACAGTAATGCTTGTAATTCTGAGGAAAGTATTTATGAATATTTTTCTATATAGATTATTTCAAATGGCTTAATATAATAATTCCCTATTACACATTATGCTGAAAATAACAGATTTTGATTAATGATCTTCAATTCTTCATTTAAAACTGTTGAAAGCAAGTTTAATGATAACATACAATCAGAAAATATGATATTGCTATAAAAATGGTAAAAGGTAACATCATCCCTTTTACTTAGTTTATTTTAATGTTTAACACAAACTGTATGTGTATATAGATATGACCATTTTCTTCAGCTTGTGAAGATTATTTTGAGTTTTGAGCTTTTGGGCCATTATAACCAACTCTTCCCCAAGTTGACCGTCTTATACACATGTGATAAGCTTGCCCTTTTATCGTCATTCTAATCAGTGACAATACAAATAAAATTTATACATCTATAAAAGTATACAAAATTATATAAATATTAAAAATAAAACTATCACAGTAAACAAGTTAAACCTATGTAAGCGTAGGTAAATAAACCTATAGAAACATGACATTCAGGATATACTGCATTTTCTCTATTCTAAAGTGAAGAACTTCTCAGCAACAATATTATGAGAGGCTTCATGAAATATTTTGAGTACTAGACTTCAAATATAGCCTTAGCTATAAAAGAGGGAAAGGATTATTGCATATCATTATGTTAGTTTATTTATGTAGTTAAATCATTTTAAGCAATTTTTATGACAAGTTGGTTCTTACTGAATTATCCTTTTCATCCCTGCTAATAATATTGATAATTGTATATTTAACATTTAGTCTGGCTCATCAAATTAAGAACCTAAATCATCATGCAAAAGATAATGAGAATATTTGTTGTTTTCTTCCTACAGCAAAGAGATCTTATCCTATAAAGTACATTACATTCTTTAATGTTGCATTTTAAATTTTTAAAATTTTAAATAGTGCTGATATAGATATTTCTATTGGATAGTTATAAATGTTTATGCAAAATGAGGAAAGAAATAGAGGCATATAGTGAGCAGAATAAATATAAAGTTTTCTAATTGATAAAACTTATTCTTATAACAGTAAAGGGAATTTGAGTTTAATATCCAGAGCAACTTCCTGACTACGAACAATAAATGAATTATGGGACAGCTTCCTGAGACTGTGGAATAAGCTCAACCACATAGGTTATTTTAAAATAGACTGGGAAAAATGCTGAAGGTACATTTTGTAGAATAGGAAATCTGGATTTTCAAAAGGATAGAATGGTTAAATCGAGTTTGCTATTTTTAATGGGCTTATATTTGGGGCTTGCATTGATGAAATAAATTTTAAACTGCAGACAGACAACATTCTTATCTCTCCTCCCTCAGGTCTGTGCTGCAGCAGCTCTGTTCCAGACAACAAGGGCTGAGAGGCCAGGTCATGTCATATCCAGGTATGGCAGGGAGAAAAAACACCTGACTGACCAAGAATACTGGGGTCCTGATCACATTTGCCCCACCACACACTCATAGGCCAAAAGATCTACTCTAAGAGAGGCAAACAAAGCAGATCAAAAGCTACCACCTCCATCAGTATCTTTCTTCTGAAGCAGGAGTGTCACTCTTAAGAAAAGTAGATCTCTGTCCCACCCTCAGCTTTGGAGCCCAGAGGCACAGAGATTTTGGCCAGGGCTGGCTTACACAAAAAGAGAGAGCTCCAAAGGAAGCAGTTTTGTTTGGGACAAAGTACAAAGAAAATTAAGCCTAAAGGCATTCTCTAACAATGGGGTGTGTGGAAGTGAGAATGGAGGGGGCTGATACCCAGCAAAGAAACAGAGAAGAGCCCTCTTGGGTTCAGAACATATCTCAGAGACTAGTCTCTGACATTACCTCTGCAAAGAGTGCAATTGGACAGTCTCTGGAGCAATTTATACTCCCAGGTATTTTAGCAAACAATAGAGTAATCAGTTGGCAATTGATGTTGAAGAGCATAAAGAGCTTTGGTACTTCTGTGTAAAAATGCTTCCCCAAATTGTCCTGATATTTATTTTAAAACAAATATTGTTACCTCTACCTCTACTTGTTAACTGAATACAGAAATAACTAACTGTATATAGAGCATTTTTCTATAAAATGCGTACCAATTTTTAACATATATAGACTACAGAAGATTAAAGTAGGATTAATGGGCAAAAGAAAATAGGGTCTGAACCTAGTTCAATTAAACTATAGAATAGTTTCTTCTTCATATCTGCCAAAGATGAAATAAGAAAAAAGACTATATAGGTTATAACATAAAAGATGAAAGCCATGGTTACTTTTGCAAAATTAGAGACTCCAGGCCATTGTAAAAAGTTAGAGTATATGGGGCATAGCCTGTGACCGCTTCTGTAAATACATTTTCATCAAATGGTAAAACTTTTCACACTGTATTATAATTATATGTCTACAATTATTTACTTATAATCTACTTCATTCAAAAGGATACAAGGCAATTTACAGAAACACTTTGAAAATCCTCTGAAACAAAAGCATTAACAGAAAGCAAAAATCAGTAGCATAAAGCCATGAATAATTCTTTAAAAATGTTATAAGATTCAAAATAATATATTCAAAATATCTTGACTGTGAAGTAAAGATACAGATTTAGTTCTGACTCTTTTTTGACAAAAAAGAGAAAAACATGAATAATTTTAGTTATACAGTTTAGCCCAAGAAAATTATACTGCTGCTCTGAAGGTCAGTCTGTTCCAGCACTAAGGTCTGAAAGTAACATCTCCGAGTCCTTGTTCTGGGAATGTTGTATAATGACAGGAAAATGCTCCATAAGTAAAGTGGCATCCTAAATTGAATTGATGAAACTGAAAATATTATCAAATTTACAGAATTTTTCAGTTATTTTTTGGGGCACATGAATAAATATATTTGAAGATTACTAGTCAAACTAATATAATGACATTTTAGAAGAATAAAGTGGTGCAATTGTTTGGATTCATGAAGTCTGTAAACCTTTGTTGTTTTCAGGTGCAGCATAGCCTCACAAAAGCTAGTTGCAGAAATAACTAGATCCAGATGAGCAAATTGAGGACAATGCACTTAGAGGCTTCATTCAGAATTCACCGACCTTAGGAGAGACAGGGGAGTGTGAAAGAGTCTGCCCTAACTGAGTGCAAAGGAGGCACTAAAGCCTGGACAGTTCCAGTGGCTTGGGTTTGATTTCTGCTTCCATCATTTAATTGAAGTAAACGTCAGACAAATTACCTAAATTGTGAACCTCACTTTCTCATTGATCATATAACAGAGTTTCTATGAGGATTACATGTAATATATTTTAAGCTTTAGTCGTAAATAGGGTGCATCTCCCACCTTCTGATTTTGTTCAATGAAGATACATTCATGAACATTATGTCAAGTCCTTTGTAATTTGGTTAGTTTAATTTTATAGTGCCATGATTAGTCTACATTGAAAGTTATTATACTGTGGTTGTTGCTTAGTTTCAGTAGACAGACTTTCAGCAAGCTGTAGTGTGGAACTGGCCCTTCTTCCCTTTTTTTTAGTGAAATATGTGTTTCTTTGCACAGAAAAATCTTTTTATATTTACTATTATGAGTTTATTTCAACTAAAGATATGAGTACTTATGGATTTATAAATGTAATCAGTATTCTACACACTCATCTACATAAACTTTTGATTGTATTCATTTTTATTCAAAACACTGATTTTATTTTTCCATCAAATAAATGTAACTGTCCACAGAGGATTTGCCTTTGAATTTGGTTTTGCTGATACCTTAAACTTGGAAATTAAATATTTACTAAAGCAAGGTATACCCATGTGTATTTCTAAATTTTATCAACATAATATAGTGGAACCCAACAGATTTATAACCTCAAGAGAGTAACAATATTCCTTAAAGAAGATGGAAGTAATTTATAGGTATACTATTAAACATAAGTGAAACAGCTTTCTGGATGGAAAATGACAAATCTAGTTTGTGATGAAATAGGTGGCATTAGTTCACCATATGTACTCTATCATCATCATTTGTTTTTCACGAGAGAATTTAGTTATTTATATAGAAACCTTAACTCTTTATCCACATAAATGCTCTTCTAACAGTATTACCTATACCTTTGGCTCAATTGGCTAATTTTTCAGAAATTGTACAAATTAGTGGCGTCTTAAACACTATGATACATGATTAAAAAGAAAAATCTTTGAATCATTGTGTGTCAAAATACATTACATATTAACTGAAGGCACATTGTGTGTGGAATTCATAGCACTTATATTCTGATTGTGCAGAGACTTTTTTTTTTAACCTGGTTCTTTTTTCTTTGACATTAATAAGTCTACCTTGGAGTTTTTTCAAGTTCATTTTATTTTAATGAGACTGAATTGATTTGCTATCATAATCTATTGTAAGTTTACTTGCCTAGATCCCACCGTCAGTTTGTCGCCACCACTATTGTTACTCTCTTGAGGTTATAAATCTGTTGCATTCCACTATATTATGTTGATAAAATTTAGAAATACACATGGGTATACCTTGCTTTAGTAAATATTTAATTTCCAAGTTTAAGGTATCAGCAAAACCAAATTCAAAGGTAAATCCTCTGTGGACAGTTACATTTATTTGATGGAAAAATAAAATCAGTGTTTTGAATAAAAATGAATACAATCAAAAGTTTATGTAGATGAGTGTGTAGAATACTGATTACATTTATAAATCCATAAGTACTCATATCTTTAGTTGAAATAAACTCATAATAGTAAATATAAAAAGATTTTTCTGTGCAAAGAAACACATATTTCACTAAAAAAAAGGGAAGAAGGGCCAGTTCCACACTACAGCTTGCTGAAAGTCTGTCTACTGAAACTAAGCAACAACCACAGTATAATAACTTTCAATGTAGACTAATCATGGCACTATAAAATTAAACTAACCAAATTACAAAGGACTTGACAAAATGTTCATGAATGTATCTTCACTGAACAAAATCAGAAGGTGGGAGATGCACCCTATTTACGACTAAAGCTTAAAATATATTACATGTAATCCTCATAGAAACTCTGTTATATGATCAACGAGAAAGTGAGGTTCACAATTTAGGTAATTTGTCTGACGTTTACTTCAATTAAATGATGGAAGCAGAAATCAAACCCAAGCCACTGGAACTGTCCAGGCTTTAGTGCCTCTTTTGCACTCAGTTAGGGCAGACTCTTTCACACTCCCCTGTCTCTCCTAAGGTCGGTGAATTCTGAATGAAGCCTCTAAGTGCATTGTCCTCAATTTGCTCATCTGGATCTAGTTATTTCTGCAACTAGCTTTTGTGAGGCTATGCTGCACCTGAAAACAACAAAGGTTTACAGAAACAAAGAAAGTCATTCACATACTAGGCATTCAGCTTATATTTAAATCATGACTGTTCACTATCTTAACAATTAGTACCAACCCAGTTTTCAGTTGCCACTATTTCAAACCTAAGCAAGAAAATAAGGAATGTTCTTTTTACTAAAAGAAATTATCTAAATTGGTATCTTTCTTCCATTAGAGTGTCTTTATCTTCTGAGAATTAGTCCTGCCAAATATTTCTATTTCCTGAGCAAGTGGAGGGGTGGGTGAAGGGAGGCTAACAGAGCTCAGCAGGAATATAAATATAAATCAATTGTGCGGAACTGGGTTCTCTGGCATTTTCATTATAGAAAATTTTCTGTAGGAACAGGCACAGGATCAATAATTAAGCATGACCTTGAAATTACTTGAAAGCAATTAAACTGTCTTAGTGAGCAAAAAAAAAAAAGAAATGAACAGTGACAGAGAATATAGGAATTTCCTTTTTAACCTCAAAATTTGATGTGAATGTTCAAAATTGATGCTTGTGGTAAATTACTCAAAGTATAAAAGATTTCTAAACAATTTTAAATATAAAGAGACTAATAATTGATCTATGTCAAGGAGTAAAAAAAATGAACAGCATTCTTTTATGAAATGAATGAAGAAGGAATTTTCTGTAATAGGTGAAGTTATATTCATACTGGTAGTACATGAAGTCTTCTCTGAACATTAAGAGCAAGCTTTGTTATTATTTTAGCTAAAATAAACACCTTTGTTATAGTTGGCATAAAAGATGAATTTGTTTTAATATATGGGTTTTCAGCATTTATGATAGAGGGGATTGAAAGTATTAGTATCATCATGGTATTTTTAAACATAATGTGACCTTTCTAAGAATATTTAAATGATTTAGGGATGCCATACTTAATTTCATGAAGCATTGAGATTACCTTAGAGTTACTATTGTAACTATTTTATGCGTTGAACTTAGTTTTAAACAGTCTTTTTGATACTCAAATATATCAACCAATCTTTTTTTATAAAATCCAAGTATTATTTGTATAGTAGAAACTACATAAACCAAGAATTTTCTTCACCAGTTCAGCAACAATTTCCTGTAATAAATTCATAATTAGATTACAGAATGAATTCCTAAGCACACAGATATAAGGCACTTAATAAAAATGATTCTGTATTATGCTTTAATCTATTACAATAAAAAGTGACATTTGCAATTTCAGTATTACTTTTGAACCATCATTGCTTGGGACTCTAAAAATAGACACCAACAGATAGCATTTAAATCTCTCCAACTGCAAAAACAGAGAGGTATATATTTATAGTATTCTAGGAGCAGTCTATTTACATACAGAGTAATTCTCTCCAACCAAAATGATCACACGGATCAAAGCCTTATGTAACTTAAAGAAGCCATGAGCCATGCCATGCAGGGCCACACAAGATGGACAGATCATGGTGCAGAGTTCTGACAAAATGTGGTCCACTGGAGAAGGGAATGGCAAAACACTTCCATATTCTTGCCTCAAGAACCCCATGAACAGAATGAATAGGCAATATATATATATATATATATATATATATATGACACAGGAACATAAGCCTCCCAAGTCAGTAGGTGTCCAAGTGTCCAATATGCTTCCAGGGAAGAGCAGAGTAATAGCTGCAGAAAGAAGAGGCTGAGCCAAAGTGGAAATGCTCAGCTGTGGATGTGTCTGGTGGTGAAAGTCCAATGTTGTAAAGAACAATATTGCATAGAAACATGGAAGGTTAGATCCATGAATCAAGGTAATTGGATGTGGTCAAGCAGGGGAGGGCAAGAGTAAATATCAACATTTTAGGAATCAGTGAACTAAACTGGACTGGAATTGGTGAACTTAATTCAGATGACCATTATATCTACTACTGTGGACAAGAATCCCTTAGAAGAAATGAAATAGCCCTCATAGTCAACAGAAGTCCAAAATGCAGTACTTGGGTGCAATCTCAAAAACAACAAAATGATCTTGGTTTATTTCCAAGGTAAACCATTCAATATCACAGTAATCCAATATGCCCCAACCACTCATGCCAAAGAAGTTTAAGTCAAACGGCTCCAGGAAGACCTACAAGACCTTCTAGAAACAACACCCAAAACAGATGTCCTTTTCATCATATGGGACTGGAATGCAAAAGTAGGAAGTCAAGAGATACATGGAATAAAAGGCAAGTTTGGCCTTGGAGTACAAAATGAAGCAGGGCAAAGGCTAACAGAGTTTTGCCAAGAGAATGCACTGGTCATAGCAAACAGCTTCTTCCAACAACACAAAAGATGACTCTACACACGGATGTCACCTGACAGTCAATACTGAAATCAGACTGATTATATTCTTTACAGACGGAGATGGAGAAGCTCTATATAGTATGCAAAAACAAGACTGGGAATTGACTGTGGCTCAGATCATCAGCTCCTTATTGCAAAATTCAGGCTTAAATTGAGGAAAGTAGGAAAATCCACTAGGTCATTCAGATATGATCTAAATCAAATTTCTAATGATTACAGAGGGGAGGTGATAAATAGATTCAGGGGATTAGATCTGGTAGTCAGAGCACCTGAAGAACTATGGACGGAGGTTCATAACATTGTATGAGAGGTGGTGACCAAAACCATCCCCAAGAAAAAGAAATGCTAGAAAGCAAAGTGGTCATCTGAAGAAATTTTACAAATGAGTGAGAAAAGAAGAGAAGTGAAAGGCAAAGGAGAAAGGGAAAGATACACTTAACTGAATGCAGAGTTCCAGAGAACAGCAAAGAGAGATAAGAAAGCCTTCTTAAGTGATCAATGCAAAGAAATATAAGGGAAAAAATAGAATCAGAAAGAATAGAGATCTCTTCAAGAAAATTACAGATACCAAGGGAACATTTCATGCAAAGATGGGCACAATAAAGAACAAAAATAGCAAGGACTTAATGGAAGCAGAAGACATTAAGAAGTGGCGATAATACACAGAACTATAAAAAAGAAGGTCTCAATGACCCAGATAACCATGATAGTGTTGTCACTTACCTATAGCCAGATATCCTGGAATGTGAAATTAAGTGGGCCTTAGGAAGCATTACTAACAAACAAAGCTAGTGGAGGTGATAGAATTCAAGCTAAGCTATATCAAATCCTAAAAGATGATGCTGTTTAAGTGTTGAACTCAATATGCCAGCATATTTGGAAAACTCAGTAGTGGTCAAAGTATTGGAAAAGATTCATTTTCATTCCAATCCCCCCAAAAAAGGTAATGCTAAAAATGTTCAAACTACCATACAATTGTGAGCATTTCACATGCTAGCAGGATTATGCTCAAAATCCTTCAAGGTAGGTTTCAACAGTATGTGAACCAAGAACTTTCTGATGTACAACTTGGATTTAGAAAGCACAGAGGAATCAGAGTTCAAATTGCCAGCATATGCTGAATCACAGAAAAAGCAAAGGAATTAAAAAAACAAAAACAAAAACTACTCCTGCTTCACTGACTATGCTAAAGCCTTTGACTGGGTGGATGACAACAAACTAGAAAATTCTTAAAGAGATGGGAAAACCAGACCACCTTACCTGTCTCCTGAGAAACCTGCATGCAGGTCAAGAAGCAATAGTTAAAAACAGACATGGACAAATGAACTGGTTCAAAACTGGGAAAGGAGTACATCAAGGCAGTATATTGTCACCGTGTTTATTTAATGTATACACAGAGTACATCATGGAAAATGCCAGGCTGGGTGATTCACAAGTTTGAATCAAAATTGCTGGGAGAGATATCAGTAACCTCAGATACATGGATGACACCACCCTTATGGCAGAAAGCAAAGAGGAACTAAAAAGCCTCTTGATGAAGGTGAAAGAGGAGAGAGAAAAAGCTGGATTGAAACTCAACATACAAGAAACAAAGATCATGGCATCCAGTTCCATCATTTCATAGCAAATAGATGGGGAAGAAAATGGAAAAAGTGACAGACTTTACATTCTTGGGCTCCAAAATCACTGTGGACAGTGACTGCAGTCATGAAATTAAAAGATGCTTGCTCCTAGGAAGAAAAGTCATGACAAACCTAGACAGCATATTAAAATACAGAGAAATCACTTTGCCAACAAAGGTCCATCTAGTCAAAGCTAAAAATCAGTAATCATGTACAGATATGAGAGTAGGACCATAAAGAAGGCTGATTTCCAACAAAGGTCCATCTAGGCAAAGCTAAAAACCAGTAATCATGTACAGATATGAGAGTAGGACCATAAAGAAGGCTGAGCACTGAAGAATTTATGCTTTTGAACTGTAGTGCTTGATAAGACCCTTGAGAGTCCCTTGGACTGCAAGGAGATCAAACCATTTAATCCTAAATGAAATCAACCCTGAAAACTCATTAGAAGGACTGGTGCCAAAGCTCCAATACTTTGGGTTCCTGATGTGAAGAGCTGACTTACTGGAAAAGACCTTGATGCTAGGAAAGATTGAGGGCAGGAGGAGAAGGGTACAACAGAAGATGAGATGATTGGATGTCATGATCGACTCAGTAGACATATTGTTGTTGTTCAGTTGCTCAGTCGTATCTGATCCTTTGCGAGCCCATGGACTGCAGCATACCAGTCTTCCCTGTCCTCCACCATCTCCTGGAGCTTGCTCAAACTCATGTCCATTGAGTCAGTGATGCCATCTAACCATCTCATCCTCTGTCATCCCCTTCTCTTCCTGGAGAGGAATGGACAATGAGTTTGAGAAAACTCCAGGAGATAGTGAAGGACAGGGAAACCTGGAATGCTGCTATTCATGGGGTCACAAAGAGTCAGACATGACTGAGCAGTTAAACAACAGATGAAGATGAGGTATGTTCAAAACACAAACTTCTCTGCTAATGCAGAAAGTGAGAGCATTTAAAGATCTTTAGACACCACTGTGTTCAACAACCTTAAATAAGAAGTGAGGAAACAAAGATAAAGGACATGAATATAATCAATAGTCAAATTAATCTTCAAAGTTCATGAAATAAATATAAATATTTTTAATGCCACATAGAAATTTCAACAGCTCTGTGACTTAAAGTAGAGGAAACTTCTAGCTTTGAAGACACAATACTTGAACAAATGTCAGCTCATAAAACCATTATTGTGTTCTTTTCTTTCCACTCATGGATATAAGAGACTCCTAGTGGTTAACAGTCCTATACTCAGGGAATCTATTTGAACAGGGAATAGTAAACTGGTTTCTGGATTTTACCCAAGAACTAGGTACTAATTACCTATGTTATTTTAGAAGCAATTTGTCACATTCACAAAATGTTTAAAGAATCTTTTTTGTTGTATAGACAGGAAATTGCTTGAATTAGAGCCCAGAGACTAAGAGAACCCAAGACTTAAGCACACTGCTTTATTGTGGTTCAACCACAAGTGTCCATTTAAGTTTGAGGCTACTTAATATTGTTAAAAACCAGACATATTATCCAAGCATGAATAAGATAAATCAATGGTCACTTGACAATGGTCTACCTTCAGAGCAAACTGCATTGGGTTTCTGCTAGCATTCGTATTCATGGAAAGTTGCTCGGTAGTATTAGAAAAATCATTGCAACGTGGGCTATAGGGGTATAATTTGGGGGTAGACTAGCAGTAGCAAGTATTTCAGAGTGTGTTCAGGTGTCTATGACCTAAGTTTTGGGTAGGAATGTCCTTGGTCCATCAGAGTGCATTTTTGTACTATCTTTCACTCATAGCAAGGACTAAAACAGACTTGCTGGAACTGCCACATAAAAGGAACTCATGGGCAGTGATGTGGATTTCTGCTAAGATGACACAAGGACACTGCTTAATTAAAACTGACACTGAGTCAATATAAGAAGGTGAGTCCTGAGCAGAGGCAGCCATGGAACAGAGAGCAGACAAAGAAGCCTAAAATAATGCCTGTTTCTGTTTCAAAAAGAGGTCTGCATGCTAATATTGAGATGGTATAAAATATGAAAAGACTGTAGAAGTAAATTAAAAATGAGAAAATCAAGAGAAGGGTGCTGGGGTAGAGATCAATATCCAGAAATGAAAGAGATTTAGATAGAGGAGGAGTCTACAGGCTTTCTAACTTCTTTGTGGAGTTTATATTAAAATAAACTGGATTACAGGGGTTCCCCAGGTACATCCAGGCAGCAAGAGCATAAAATTCAGTATGTATGAGAAGTATTAGGGAATTCTATATGCACAGCAACATAAAATATACTACCAAATGCTTCAAAGTGATTACATAACATGGTGATATATTAGACACCATGAAAAGCATTAAAAAATAAACTCTTCAAAATCCAACATTTTTGATCTTCTTTCTCAGAGAATAAATATAATGTTCTGCTTAGAGATCATAATCTCTGAATTTACCTGAGGAACTGCAGAATTTCTAAACACTAGTGTGATGACCGATATACCTTTACTAACCAAGGGTCCCAACTCACAAAGAGCTGAAATCATCACGCTTTGATAACACCATTAGAATGGTTGAAGGATTATGGAGAAAGTGAATATAGAGGTGCCTCTAAAGCATGGAAAGGTGCTTTGAACTCTGGATATCCAGGAATTTGCCAATGTAATATGTCAGGAGATGCTAAAGAGGGTGCCAAGTTAGAAATCAAGTAAACACTCCTCCCATTTCCACCTCCTTATTCAAAACTCATGTTTTTAAAGAACCCTAAAAAAAAATCTTAAAATTTCCTTCTACTGATTGTTAGTTCTAAAATTTCATCATATTTACAGATTGATATCCTAACCCAGATGGAATTTTAACTTTTCCTTATCGCTATTTAACTCTCTGTTCTCTTAATTAAGTTCTAAAGCAAGATTTCCAATACCTTGGTCATCAAGATAATCCCTAATTCTTTTTTTTTTCCCCACTTAGTTTCATTCAATTATGACTGGACGAGAGTTGCCTATATTCTAATACATTTATTGTTGCTGTTTAGTAACTCAGTCGTGTCTGACTGTTTGAGACCCCATGGACTCGATGGACATGGGTTTGGGTAAATTTCAGGAGTTGGTGATGGACAGGGAGGCCTGGCATGCTGCAATTCATGGGGTCGCAAAGAGTCGGACACGACTGAGCGACTGAACTGAACTGAACTGGACTGTAGTCTACCAGACTCCTCTGTCCATGGGATTTCCCAGGCAAGAATGCTGGAGTGGGTTGCCATTTCCATCTCCAGGGAACAACCCAGGGATCGAACCTGTGTCTCCTGTGTTGGCAGGCAGATTTTTGCCACTGAACCACCTAGAAAGCCCATTCTAGTTCATACCCAGTGAATTTTTATGGAATAAATGAATAATGCCAAGTAAAGTAGCCAAGATGCCTAGTTAAATATTTCCAAAGTATAATTCTTCCTAGCACCCTTTATTGAAATGATGCTTGCAGAGATCATCAATTCTATTGACTAAAGGTTGTTAAGAAAACAGAGGTATAGACAGGGTCCAAAGTATTTTGGGGACACATTATATTTGAATATTCTCAAGTCCATAACACTGATTACCTAAAAAAAACTATAAACAAAAGAGTACTATGTAATGTTCAGTCAGCTCAATATTTCTTCTTAGTATTTTGTGTTGTTAAAGAGGGGTCAAAGTTATTTAATTTTGCTTTCATTTTTTATATTTTATAACAATATTTATTAATAAGTTGTAACATCTTACATTTGTAAATGACTTAAAAGGTTATTTTCTGTATTTCAAAGTATTCTTTTTTCAATTATCTAAGCTTAAAAAAAAGAAAATTTCAATTAAGGAAAACTATTTGCACATCTATCAATATTGTTTTTATCATGACTCATCAATACTTATCAACATGCTGTAAGATTTTCCTCCTCTAAAATCTCTTTATTGACATCCCAAAACATTCATAATTTTATATAATTATAAATTAATCAATAAACATTCAGATTATCACACGTTTTGCTACATCCAAAAATCTCTTGACGACTAGCCTACATGTTGACTATCTTCAACATCCCTACATAAAACGTAGAGCTCCCAACAAATTATTCCCAGATTTGAATACATTTATGTTCTTACTGCAATCACTGAAGTCATTGAGAAAGGAAATTATAATGCCTAAGCATGCTATGTGCCAGGCAATATTCTCAGCATTTTGTAAGCATTAACTCATGCAGTTCTCTCAATTCTGAAGAAGGCTAGCATTGTTTTCCCCATACCAGTGTACTCAAGATAACTGAGGCAGAGAAGTTAAGTACTTTTCCTTAGGTAACATAGTAATACATGCTGAGATTCAAACACAAAAGAGCTGGATCCAGAGTCTGCTCTTTAAACCACTGCATATTGCCTGGCCATGTGAATGCAAACACGTGTTAGTAATTTATTCTCGATCATTTATCTCACATGTGCAACGTATTTGGTAGTTGGAAAAGATACAAAAAGGAAGGGGAAAAGATGGAGGAGTAGGACACTGTGCTCACCTCCCCTCGTGAGCAAGTAACAGATACATCTACATGTAGAGCAGCTCTCTCTGAAAACAAACGAGAGACTGCTAAATGGCTCTTCTGCAACCAAGACTGTAAGGAAAAGTTCACCCACAGTCAGGTAGGAAGGGAGTAATGCAGTCAGTAAGAACTCACCCTCCTGGGAGGAGTCACAGAAGAGTAGAAGGATATCACCAGCTTGCAGATCCTCCCTGAGGAGTGAGGGATGTGAACCACATAGTGAGGACCCAGGTCCCAGGAAGACACCAGGAAGATGAGTTCACTTAGCTGCTTTGGAAATTACTGGGACTTATAAGAGGGCTGTAAGAAACCGAGGCTCAGCTTGTGAAGAGCACAGACATGCTTGTTTACTCCTACAAACAAGGTGGAGAAAGCAGTTGACACTGCCCAGGGCTCTGGCCCTCTGCCTCCAGCAGAGCTCCCACTAGGTTAAAAGTTGCTTTTCCCACGACAGTGCACACTTGGGAGGGACAGGGCCAGCTTGGATTTAGCAGTGCTTTTTGAACAGGGTAAGGGTGGCTATTACGGTACTCACAGAGGCGGTGGATCTGGAGCTGTCTAGAATTCTGGCTGGTAGGCAGGGACTGGCCCAGTGCATGACCTAGCCTGCATCATGAGTTCCTTCAAGCCCCTCCTGCTTCATCTCTGCTCCCCTCTGGGGTAAAGGTGCCATTGCTGGGAGGGGAAGAGTGCAAACTTAGAGGGAACGGTGGAGCCAGCTCAGACCCTGCCTTCATGGTTTCTGCTTCAGCACTATGGGGCACAACCACACTTCTGATAGGGTGGTGATGTCCACTGGATATAGAAGAAGCCTCAGCTAACACGTGGCCCTGGCTCTAGCCCCTTCATGTCCGGCCCCATATCCCACCAAGGTACTAACTGCCAGCACACCATTGCGGAAGACCCAACCAGTGCTCACTTCATATCTAACTCTCCCACCAAACCCACTGGACACACACAGACTGTATGGGGATGCTCCCATACCGGGACACCCCTTCCAGACCAGGATAGGTAACTTTTTCACAGAATTTCATAGAGAGAGAGAAAGTTAAACAAAATGAGAAGACAGGGGGATGTGTTTCAAATGCAAGAAGAAGAAACTGAAGGAAAAAAAAAAAAGCTAATGAAACAGAGATAAATAATTAACCAGATAAAGAGTTCAAAGCATCAGTAATAAAACTGTTAATGAATATTTTAACAAGGAACTAGGTAATATAAAAAAGATCCAATCAGAGCTGCTGAATATAATAAAACACACTGGAAGAAATGAAGAGCAGCTTAGGTGACACAGCAGGCATAGGAGACCTGGAAGACAAAATGATGGAAGCCACTCAATCAGAACAGCAAAGAGGAAAACTAATTTTAAAATAAGAATAGCTTAAGGAACCGCTGGAACAATAAGCATACTGATTTTTGCATTGGGGCGCAGGGGGCAGGGTCCCAGAAGGAGAAGATAGAGAGAAAAGGGTCAAAAGTATATTTGATAATATTATGACTGAAAACTCCCTAAAACCATGATTTGCTTTACCTTCCATTACTGTTTCCAGATTTTTAATATATGCTGGTAAATATGTTTTTAAATTTATGAGTATGTGCAAAGGATAAATCCCTTGCTGTCAATGTCCAGAAATATTTATAAAAGCTTGCTCTACTATTATTTCAGATATTTTTTTCCACAAAAGTGTGTCAATTTAAACTCTCAATGGCAGTATATAAGAATGATCATGTGACCACAGCCTCACCAACACTGTTACATTTTTTAATCTTTGCCCACTTGGTAGATGAAAATAGTGTCATTTTAATTTAAAAGAGTATTCATAAATAATGCACAAGTGATATAAAATATATTTGTTTGTTTACTATTTCTTTTAGGAGTAATCTGCTTACTTCAGGTCCTAAGACCAGTTCTCTATGTGGGATTTATATTTTACTTTAAAATTTTCAAATTTCAAACGTTATATACATCAATAGGAGTCTTGTAAATAAAAGTTGTACCAGTACAATTAATGAGTCTGGTTAGCTTATAAAAGCTTGCAAAGCAAAACTCCCCCAAAATTTTCTAGTACATGAATAAGCAATGTTAAAATTAATAAGCTTTTGTAGTTTGTATACTCAGCTGCATTTATAAATCTCTTCACTAAGCACACAAAGTAATACACACAGAATCTCAGGTCAGAAAATCTTGGTCCTTTTCATTGTTACACTAATCAATTCTTAACTAAAGTTTTATTATTCATTCTACTCTAGCTATTTAAACTTTAGAACTATTATTTGGCATCCTTTAGGGATATTTATTACTTCAGAGAGTAGTTATAATGAACTGAAATAGAACCAATTTTAGTGCCTATCTTGGAAAAGATTAGTGCCTACAAAGATTAGTAAATTTCACTTACAGTATACATCAAAGAAGCAAACCCAGCTTAGACATTTACTATGCCTTGAATGCTATGACTTCATGTATTTCACAATCTCTGTTGTTTACAGGATTAGTGTTCCTTATCTAATGCATCAAAGCCCTTAATTACTGCCAAATATTATTACAATGTTTCATAAAAATTGTTTTCAGTATAACCACTCATCTTCATTTCCTTGGGACAGCTTTAGGTTAAAACCGGTACATGCATACCATTCACTTAAGCATTTATCAAAAAATGTGCCCAGGTTTGAACAACAAATTACAGATTTGCCATATTTATAAAATACTATGAGGTGCTAGGTAATTTTTACTGGATTTAATTTATTGTGTACTATTGGACCCAGAGCATAGTCTCTAAAGTCAGAGTGCTTCAGCTTGCATCCTAGATTCATCATTCACTAAATCTCTGAGTAAGGCCAAGTTACTTAACATGCTATTTTCCAATATTAGAATAATTAGAACTGTTTTTCTCAGCCATAAAAATGTAGAAAATGATGGTATCTAATGTGACAGATCATACTTTTGTTCCCAAATATTTACCACCCCTCCTTATGAAAAAGGTAATATTTTTCCTTCCCCATTGAAAGCTGTTTCCCCACTGGGCTTTCCCTGTGGCTCAGCTGGTAAAGAATCTACCTGTAATGTGGGAGACCTGGGTTCGATACCTGGGTGGAAGATGTTCTGGAGAAGGGAAAGGCTATCCACTCCAGTATTCTGGCCTAGAGAATTCCATGGACTGTATAGTCCATAGGGTCACAAAGAGTCAGACATGACTGAGCAACTTTCAGTCAGTCAATCACTGTATGACTGTGATTGCGTTGCCCTCCTTATGAAAGTATTATACATCTCATTAAGATAGCTTTAACTATTTGATTCTTTTGGTCATATGTATGTGTGTATATATGTGTGTGTGTTAATGTATATATATGAAAAATTATATATATATATATATATATAGGGATATCTCCAATACAAAGTGTCAGTTCAGTCAGTTCAGTTCAGTTCACTCAGTCCTGTCTGACTCTTTGTGACCCCATGAATCGCAGCACACCAGGCCTCCCATGAGTTTACCCAAACTCACGTCCATCGAGTTGGTGATGCCACCCAGCCATCTCATCCTCTGTTGTCCCCTTCTTCTCCTGCCCCAAATCCCTCCCAGCAACAGGGTGTTTTCAAATGAGTCAGCTCTTTGCATCAGGTGGCCAAAGTATTGGAGTTTCAGCTTCAACATCAGTTCTTCCAATGAACACCCAGGACTGATCTCCTCTAGGATGGACTGGTTGGATCTCCTTGCAGTCCAAGGGACTCTCAAGAGTCTTCTCCAACACCACAGTTCAAAAGCATCAATTCTTCAGCACTCAGCTTTCTTCTCACATCCATACATGACCACTGGAAAAAACATAGCCTTGACTAGATGGACCTTTGTTGGCAAAGTAATGTCTCTGCTTTTTAATATGCTGTCTAGGTTGGTTATAACTTTCCTTCCAAGGAGTAAGCATCTTTTAATTTCATGGCTGCAATCACCATCTGCAGTGATTTTGGAACCCCCAAAAATAAAGTCTGACACTGTTTCCCCATCTATTTCCCATGAAGTGATGGGACCAGATGCCATGATCTTAGTTTTCTGAATGTTGAGCTTTAAGCCAACTTTTTCACTCTCCTCTTTCACCTTCATCAAGAGGCTTTTTAGTTCTTCTTCACTTTCTGCCATAAGGGTGGTGTCATCTGCATATCTGAACTTACTGATATTTGTCCCAGCAATCTTGATTCCAGCTTGTGCTTCTTCCAGCCCAGCGTTTATCATGATGCACTCTGCATATAAGTTAAATAAGCAGGGTGACAATATACAGCCTTGACATACTCCTTTTCCTATTTGGAACCAGTCTGTTGTTTCATGTCCAGTTCTAACTCTTGCTTCCTGATCTGCATACAGGTTTCTCAAGAGGCAGGTCAGGTGGTCTGGAATTCCCATCGCTTTCAGAATTTTCCACAGTTTATTGTGATCCACACAGTCAAAGGCTTTGGCATAGTCAATAAAGCAGAAATAGATGTTTTTCTGGAACTCTCTTGCTTTTTCGATGATCCAGCTGATTTTGGTAATATAAAGTGTAGCAGCTCTCGAATATTTTTCTTTTAGTACTCCTTTACTTTCTGAGAAATGATTAAATACTCAAAGAGCATATTTTTGTGTCATAGCTATCAACACTGACTGTATTACAAATTAAGACTACCCATTTGAAAAATTATTTTTGACTGTAAAAGTAATAAACCTGTTAAACATGTTAACACATAATATTATATTGTAAAATCACTATATTTTCCAAAAACTACAAGCGTGATACTTCATACATTAAAAAAAAAAAAAATCTATAACGTCTGTCTTTTGAAAAAGCCAGCTGAAGCCTCATAACATCTTTGAAGGCAATTTGTTGCAATATACTGCTTTGGTTATCCTTTTTTTGTTTCACATGTATATTCAGAAAATGGAAGTATTTTTATAGCATTTCTGCAATAATTGTGGATACCCTGCTTGGATACTACATCAAAACTCAACAAGTAATAGTTTCTTAAAGATGACTTGAAATGAAGGTATTGAAGCCATAATAATGAATATTTCACACTAGACTAGATTAAATTTATTGGTCTACTTTGAACTTTGAATTGTTTTTTTATCTATGAATAATTTAATAACATTATGCACTGTCACATTATGCATGGGGAATATTGGTTTATTGATTTATTCAGATCTTTCAAATGTGGGATACTTCATGTACAATATTAAAATAATATCACATTTGCTTATATCATCACTGATCTCCTCTGAAAAGCCTTTAAATATTAGGCAACTATCAAGCACACAGTGAAGAAACACAAGTTTTCCAAAATTCTAATTTTCACTTGAAATCTCAATTTTTATCACTGGCAATAAATACTGCCATTTGTATTCCCTGAGGTAAATGGTTCACTTTATCTTTCAAGGAAAATGTCTGCCCAGTACCTAACTTTGAATGCTCATAGCTTCTCTGTCATCCTTCCAGTTAAAAATGATGCTATGAAAAGAATAGTTAATTCAGCTTACTATTCAAACAACTGCACAGAGATTTTACTCCAGGTAGGCACTATATAGACAGAATGAGTTATACAAAAAAATGTGCTTTATGTTGACTTTCCATTTTATCGTTAATGATTATATAGACACTGAATTCATTTTTGTGAATGTATCACCACTTTTACTCACCATGTGTTTTCTCCATAAGAACAAATTCAACAAACTGAAAAGGGCAAAGAATATCTTAATATTATTATGAAAAAAAAAATGCTGACCTCATGGATCCTCTGAAAGGGTCTCAGGGATCTCCAGAGGTCCACAGACCACAAATTGAAAATCACCAACACAGAACATAGTCAAGTCCTAGAGTCATGCAAATTTTAACATATTCTTACTGCTCCAGGTTTGAAAGGAATTTGTTACACTTTGCTTTAATCTTCTAAAATAAATTTCTCCTGTATTCATTTAACTCTTTGTTTTCCTAATGGCCAGGGAATAATTTTCCAATAAAAAATGTGTTAACACATTGCAATCTCACCATATCAACTTTATCTACATTCTGAAGCTGCACACCTACCCCCACCTGCTGTAAGGATTCCACGGGTAGACAGATGGGGAGCTCAGTCTTTCATACTTATGAAAAGGCAACAATGTGCAACTGAGTCTGTTAGGGCATTACATAATCTCTCAGGTGAAATGCTGTAGATGGGGGAACATTAAACATGGAAGTATAGGAGTGGGCTCTGATAAACTACTAACAGTTATGAACTATAGGGCTAGATTGTAATTTTTGTCATCCTGAAAACACAGAAACGAAAACAGAAAAAGTTGCAACTAGCTTCATTCTCTTTGAAATTGAATAACAGACTGTAAGCTATATGCCAAATTTTTCCACCCTTAATATGAACAGCAGAAGCTTGATGCTCATACAGAAGCCTGATGCTCATACAGAAGTCTCATGCTCAAGCACAATGACTACACACATATGTAGATAAAGTACAATTATCCCCCATTATTTGCAGTTGTTATGTTCTACAGAGTTTCTGTGAATATTAAATTAATACCAAAGTATTGCTCTCAAAGGAAATAGAGTTGGGTTCCTACAAGCCTGTGATCACAACATTTTTGACATTCAAAACACTATCTGTGTCATATAGGCTTGTTTGCTAAATTCCTTATAAATAAGGTAGATACATCTGCCTTGAAAATTCACTCTTCTACATAAGCCTTATCCTGTATAATATTCATCAGGTTTTTAAAAACTGTTCTCCAGCCTGCTATCTGCAGAAGCTGCCACACTTGCACGTTTAACACCTTCTTGCTGTATCACAGTTTGAGATGAGCAAGCCCACCAGAAGTAGCTGAGAAGTGTTTAGCATTTTCCTGACACTGGGTAACATGACTGTAAGCTTTTTGGCTATCAGCCTCACAACAATGCTCTTCAATATGCTTTCTATTGGTTATCATCTCATGAACGCATAGATATAGCACTTTTCAGTCTTTTCCATAGCTTCATCATGTATTATCCATTCGTTTACCACTTTTTAAAGTGGCTGAGGCCATGCAGAGATCAGTGAATTTTCTTTTTTCTGGATGGACTATATTGTTTATTTAGTAACATTAAACTCAGGGCCAACAGTACTATAACTCATGTGGTAACAAAGCTTATTTAACACATATGTTTTCTTTATAAGGCATAACACAGCTCTTTGCACATAGGAACACTAGCATTTCAGCACTATATTTGAGGACTATTTTCAACAGCAAAACACCAAGAGTGGTGGTGGGGGAACAGCAAAAATATGATTAGAAAGACTGCTAAAAGGATGAATTTTTACAGCATAAGAACTAAAAAAAAGAAGGCAAGTCATTATCTTCTCAGCTAGGAATGTATATATTGGGCAACTAAAAATTTTTGCTGCTCTGCATATGTACAAGAATAAATATAAAATTTCCATCAGTTCTAATTTTTGTGGTTACAAGTACATTTTAGCAAGTAGGCAAATTCACAAATATAAAATCCACAAATAATGAGAGTTGACTGTACTTATACAGAATTTAAAGTTCAAGGGTATTTGGAATTATGAAAATGATATAATTAAGAACAGAAAGATGAAACTGCAAGTATATTATTTTTGCTTTAAGAAATGAAAGTTTCTTTCCATGTTCCATTTTAAGAAATGAAAGTTTCCATGTTCGATGCATGAGACAAGAGCTCAGGGCCGGGGCAATGGGATGGCCCGGAGGGATGAGATGGGGAGGGAGTTGGGTGGGGGGTCCAGGAGGGGGAACACATGTAAACCCATGGCTGATTCATGTCAATGTATGGCAAAAACTATTACAATATTGTGAAGTAATTAGCCCCCAACTAAAATAAATAAATTTATAAAAAAAAAAAAAAGAAATGAAAGTGTTCACCTATAAATTTCTAATGTTTAGAGATATTTGACACTGTATTACAATTAACGATATTAAAATATCTTGTTACTTATGATGTAACATTGAAAACAGAGAAATCCTGGGCAGTTTTAATTACAGACTCTCATCCAAATGCATCAAAGCCTGATATAAGTCCAATAAAATAAAATAAATTTCTGTTATTAACATCAGTGCAGTTTTTAGTGGGCTTCCCTAGTAGCTCAGATGGTGAAGAATCTGTCTACAAAGAGAGGAGACCCACCTTCAGTCTTTGGGTTGGGAAGAACCCTTGGAGAAGGAAATGGAAACCCACTCCAGTATTTTTGCCTGGAGAAGCCCATGGACAGAGGAGCCTGGTAAGCTACAGTCCATGGAGTCACAAAGAGTTGGACACAACTGAGCAACTAACACTTTCACTTTTCAGTTTTTAGTATAGAATAAAATATTGGTATAATATTGAAATGAATTAATAAAGAAATGCCAAGTTGAATAAAAAGTCATAAATCAGAAAATGTTTCTGAAGCATTCAATTTTATTTTGAAAATTCATTTTTGAAAAATGAGCATTTCCCTGACCATGATTAATTCCAGAAGTTTTAGAAAAGGCAATCAAATGTAGAAATACCATTTATAGAAAAACTTCATTTTATCCATTTTAAATCATCGGTAAGTATTTAAAGATCCCTTAATAATATCTAAATGCCACAACTTTTCTTATCTCATGCTTCAATCTTGCTTTATCGAAATGAAGAGGAAAAATAACTATTTTTTGGAGACTTTTAAGTTTTTCTTTGTTTCCAGGTCTTCTCTTTCAGTTCAGCTGCTCAGTCATGTCCGAATCTTTGTACCTCATGGACTGCAGCAGGCCAGGCTTTCCCGTCCATCACCAACTCCCAGAGATGCTCAAACTCCTATCCATCAAGTCAATGATGCCATTCAACCATCGCATCCTCTGTTGTCCTGTTTTCCTTCTGCCTTCAATCTTTCCCAGCATCAGTGTCTTTTGCAATGAGTTGGCTCTTCCTATCAGGTGTCCAAAGTACTGGAGTTTCACCTTCAGCATCAGTCCTTTCAATGAATATTCAGGGCTGATTTCCTTTAGGATTGACTGGTTTGATCTCCTCACTGTCCAAGGGACTCTCAAGAGTCTTCTCCAACACCATAGTTCACAAAGATCAACTCTTCAGCGCTCAGCTTTCTTTATAGACCAACTCTCACATCCAAACATGACTACTGGAAAAACCATCACTTTCACTAGATGGACCTCTGTCACCAATGTAACGTCTCTGCTTTTTAATATGCTGTCTAAGTTTATCATAGGTCTTCTTCCAAGGACCAAGCGTCTTTTAATTTCATGGCTGCAGTAACCATCTGCAGTGATTTTGGAGCCCAAGAAAATAAAGCCTGTTACTATTTCCACTGTTTCTCCATCTATTTGCCATGAAGTGATGGAACAAGATACAATGATCTTCATTGCTTGAATTTTTTTTTTATTAAATTAGTTTATTTTCTATTTTTTAACTTTACAATATTGTATTTGTTTTGCCATACATTGACGTGAATCCACCATGGGTGTACATTTTCCCCTTCCAGAACCCCCCCTTCCACCTCCCTCTCCATCCCACCCCTCCGGGTCATCCTGGTGCACCAGCCCTGAGCACCCTGTATCATGCGTTGAACCTGGACTAGCAATTCGTTTCACATACGATAATTTACATGCTTCAATGCCATTCTCCCACATCATCCTGTCCTCGCCCTCTCCCATAGAGTCCATAATACTGTTCTAGTTATCAGAAGCAATGAATGTTGTTTTAAACCAGCTTTTTTACTGTGCTCTTCCACTTTCATCAAGAGGTTCTTTCGTTCCTCTTTGGTTTCTGCCATAATGATGGTGTCATCTGCATATCTGAGGTTATTGATATTTCTCCCGGCAATCTTGATTCCAGTTTGTGCTTCATTCAGCCCAGCATTTCTCATGATGTACTCTGCATATAAGTTAAATAAGCAGAGTAACAATACACAGCCTTGACATACTCCTTTCCCAATTTGGAACCAATTCAGCTGCAGAAAAGAATGGCAAACCACTTCAGTAGCCTTGCCTTGAGAACATCATGAACGGTATGTAAAGTCCTCTCATACTCTTTATTAAAAGATACCAGTCCCAAGTTATTTCATCCATATTAATCTTTCCTTATCTGTTTTCATGTTAATTTAGATTAAATCTTCTGCAGTCAACTAATTTGTATGGAGTTATCAATATGTGTAACTGTAAGATAATATCATGTGAAGTCTCAGAAATTTAAGAAATTATCTTACATGAAAAAGTTTCTCTTATTGAGTGACAGAAGCAATGCCAAAGACCATCTTCCATTTTTCCTTTGCTCTATCTACTTCAACAGCAAGTAAAGAACTCTGCTTTGTGATAGGTTCACTTAATGCAAAACTATAAATCCTTGGATGACAGTTATGAATCACTTTAAGTTAAACCTGATGCATAGAACAATCTTATGGACTCTGAGGGAGAAGGTGAGGGTGGGACGTTCTGGGACAGTAGCATTGAAACATGTATATTATCATATGTGAAATACAACACCATTCCATGTTCGATGCATGAGACAAATGCTCAGGACCGGGGTAATGGGATGACCCAGAGGGATGGGATGGGGAGGGAGGTGGGTGGGGGGTCCAGGAAGGGGGACACATGTAAACCCATGGCTGATTCATGTCAATGTATGGCAAAAACTATTACAATATTGTAAAGTAATTAGCCCCCAACTAAAATAAATAAATTTATTAAAAAAAAAAAAAGTTAAACCTGAGGTCATACATCAAACACCTGTAGGAACACCCCTCATTTTTATTCCTCCAACCCTCAATAGGGGAGGTTCCAGGATCCTAAACCCTAGGTCAGTCATATTGCTGATCCTAACTAAGAATTCTAATAAAATTTAATGAGCTTTATGTTGTGCTACTAACGTATCAACTAGTTATTCAATATCCAATAGGCATCTTGAACTGTGTGAGTCATCTAGGACAGAACATGAATGATACTGTATATTTCTGTCAATTGCTATTCTCAAGTTAATTTTATGTAAGAAAGAATCACAATTTTCATTAAAAGATCATCCTTTCCCAAATGCATATGTGTTGGTCTATTTCTATACTACAGGCTATCCTACTGGTTGACCTGTTGAACCCTGCACTAATCCTTTACTCTATTAACTTCTCAAACTTTATGATGAGTTATGAAATCTGGTAGCATGTATTCTTCTTAAACATTGTTCAAACTTTGCTTCAAATTTGAATTTCCACATAAACATTAAAATTATCTAATTAATACCCAACAAAATGAAAAACTAAACCTAGATATATAGTAGTAAATCTAGAGATGAATTATATTCTCATTTAGCTCTTCATTAAATATGGTTAAGACTTTCAATATAGAGGTCTCACACATCGATGAAGTTCACTCCTGAGTATTTTGTGCTTTTATTATTATAGTGTCACTGATAGCATTCTTAAAATTTCATTTTTGAAATTATTTGTTACTAGTATATAAAAGTAGAAGTGAGTTTTATATGTTGACCTCTATCTATAATTGACCACTCCAAAGCTGTTTTACTATTTCTGCAGTTGTGTGTTTCCATTTGGAGTTATTTCCTTCAAGTCAAGGAAATTTCCTTATCATTTCTTGTAGTAAAAGTTACTATAGACACGTTGTTTTGTTTAAAAAAAATTATTTTGTATACATTTTTGAGGAATATTTCTGTTGAGTATATAACTCTATATTAACTTTTTTCCTTCTTTTAGAAGTTTAAAATATCATGTTTTCCCACTGTAAAAGGCAAAAGTCAGTTTTGTCTTATTGCTGCTCTTATAAAAAAATTATTTAACTCTGTTTTCAAGATTTTCTTTCAACCTTCAGTGCCAAATATTTGGCTCTGCTATGCCATGGCAGTGTTTTCTCAATATTTGAACCATTTAGGGATTTTTAAATTTCCAGTAGTCATTCACGGATGAGAAAGTTGGAATATAAAGAAGGCTGAGCACCAAAGAATTGATCCTTTTGAACTAGGGTGTTGGAGAAGACTCTTGAGAGACCCCTAGGCACCAAGGAGATCAAATCAGTTAATCCTAAAGGAAATCAACCCTGAATATTCATTGGAAGGACTGATGCTGAAGCTCTAATACTTTGGCCATCCAATGTGAAGAGCTGACTCATTGGAAAAGATCCTGATGCTAGGAAAGATTGAGGGCAAGAGGAGAAGGGGGTGACAGAGGATGAGATGGTTTGATAGCACCACCAAATCAATGAACATGAGTTTGAGAAAATTCCAGGAGACAGTGAAGGACAGGGAAGCCTGGTGTTCTGCAGTCCATGGGGTTGCTCAAAGAGTTAGAAACGACTTAGCAACTGAACAACAACAAATTTCTTAAAGCTGTAGATTCAGAGGTGTCTCGGGTATTATTTTTCCAATACTGCTTTGTCCCCTGCTGACTCTCTCTTCTCTGATTTGTATTTTTTCCCTTTTTATGGCACAATAAATCTCTCCAACTGCATATTTTCTTTTTCTTCAGTTTTCCATCTTGGGCTTCAGTATGCATGTTTTCCATTGGCCTGACTTGAGTTCAAAATTCTATCAAGATTGCAGTTAATCCTCATTCAATGAATTTTTAATTTCATATATTGTATTTTTCAGTTCTAAAACATCCACTTTATATATATATAAATACATTTAAATATTGTTTGAGATCTGTTTTTAATTTATTTTTTCCATTCTTCTTTCTATTTTAACAAATTTATAATAGTCACATGTGAGTCCTTGTTTCGGTCATCAATGTTTCTGCTTCTATTGTCTGCTTTTTTTCTAAGAGGTCACATTTTCTTGCCACTTAGCATGTCTAGTTTTTTTTTTTAATCATTAGTAGTTTATGTAGACACTACAAATAACTTTGGTATTCTCACAGGAGAAGACAAGCACACGTCCTTGAACTCTGCCATTCTTATATAAATGGAATGTTAGGTCCACGAATTAAGGTAAATTGGAAGTGGTAAAACAGGAGGTGGCAAGAGTGAACATTGACATTTTAGGAATCAGTGAACTAAAATGGATGGGAATGAGCAAATTTAAATCAGATGACCATTATATCTACTATTGTGGGCAAGATTCCTTTAGAAGAAGTGCAGTAGCCACCATAGTCAACAATAGATTCTGAAATGCAGTACTTGGGTGCAATATCAAAAACAACAGAATGATGTTGGTTCATTTACAAGGCAAGCCATTCAATATAGGAGTAATCTATTTGTATGCTCCAACCACTAAAGCCAAAGAAGCTGAAGATGAATGGTTCTATGAAGACCTACAAGACCATCTAGAACTAACACCAAAAAAAGATGTCTTCATTATAGGGGACTGGAATGCAAAAGTTGGAGAAGGCAATGGCACCCCATTCCAGTACTCTTGCCTGGAAAATCCCATGGACGGAGGAGCCTGGTAGGCTGCAGTCCATGGGGTCGCAAAGAGTCGGACATGACTGAGCGACTTCACTTTCACTTTTCCCTTTCATGCACTGGAGAAGGAAATGGCAGCCCAATCCAGTGTTCTTGCCTGGAGAATCCCAGGGATGGCGGAGCCTGGTGGGCTGCCGTCTATGGGGTCGCACAGAGTAGGACATGACTGAAGGACTTAGCAGCAGCAGCAGGAATGTAAAAGCAGGAATTCAAAAGATTCCTGGAGTAACAGGCAAGTTTGGCCTTGGAGTACAAATGAAGCAGGGCAAAGGCTAACAGAGTTTTACCAAGAGAATGTACTGGTCATGTTGGAAGAGCAAACGTCCTCTTCCAATGACACAGGAGATGACTCTACACATGGACATCACCAAATGGTTGCTACTGAAATCAGATTGATTATATTCTCTAGAGCCAAAATGGAGAAGCTCTATACTGTCAGTGAAAACAAGACTGGGAGCTGACTATGGCTCAGATCATGAACTTCTTATTGCAAAATTCAGACTTAAATTGAAGAAGTAGGGAAAATCACTAGACCATCCAGGTATGACCTAAATCAAATGCCTTACAATTATACAGTGGAAGTGACAAATATTATCAAGGGATTAGATTTGGTAGTCAGAGTGCCTGAAGAACTATGGACAGAGGTTTGTAACATTGTATGGGAGGTGGTGATCAAAACCATTCCCAAGAAAAAGAAAAGCAAAAGACAAAATGTTTGTCTGAGGAGGTCTTACAAACAGCTGAGAAAAAACGAGAAGCAAAAGGCAAAGGAGAAAAGGAAAGTTATATCCATCTGGATGCAGAGTTCCAAGATATAGCAAGGATAAATAAGCCTTCCTAAGTGAACAATACAAAGACATAGAGGAAAACAATAGAATGATAAAGACTAGAGATCTCTTCAAGAAAATTGGAGATACCAAGGGAACACTTCATGCAAAGATGGGCTCAATAAAGGACAGAAACATTATGGACCTAACAAAGCAGAAGATATTAAGAGGTGGCAAGAATGCACATGCACAGAACTATACCTAAACGATCTTAATGACCCAGATAACCATGATGGTGTGATCACTCACCTAGAGCCAGACATCTTGGACTGAGAAGTCAAGTTGGTCTTAGGAAGCATCACTACAAACAAAGCTAATGGAGGTGATGGAATTCCAGCTGAACTATTTCAAATCCTAAAAGATGATGCTGTGAAAGTGCTGCACTCAATATGCCAGCCTGGAGAATCCCAGGGATGGGGGAGCCTGGTGGGCTGCCGTCTATGGGGTAGCATAGAGTCGGACATGACTGAAGCGACTTAGCAGCAGCAGCAGCAGCAGCAGCAGCAATATGCCAGCAAATTTGGAAAACTCAGCAGTGGCCACAGGACTGGAAAAAGTTAGTTTTCATTCCAGTCCCAAAGAGGGCAATGCCAAAGAATGTTCAAACTACCCTACAACTGCATTCATATCACATGCTAGCGAAGTAATGATGAAAAATCTTCCTAGTGAGGCTTCCAAAGTAGGTGAACCAGTAACTTCCAGATGTTCAAGCTGGATTTAGAAGAGTCAGAGAAACCAGAGATCAAATTGCCAACATCCATTGGATTATAGAAAAAGCAAGTGAATTTCAGAAAGGTTGCCATGTTCTTCTCCAGGGGATCTTCCCAACCCAGGGATTGAACACAAGTCTCCTGCATTGAAGGCAGATTCTTTACCATCTGAGCCACTAGAGAAGCCCTGCAACATGTAACCCTGTAGTAAGAGTCTGCTAGTTTGTCTACCCCACTGAGTGTAAGATCATTCTTTGAAAGTAGGGATTAAACCCTCAGTACTTAGAATCATGGGAAACATATAATAGTGCTCAGTATGTATTTCTAAAGTGGTTAGGAAAAAAAAAATCTGTGTGATTAATGGTGCAAATGCGATCATTTTCAACATATGTGCAAGGTAAAAGATCCAGAGAAGTTAAATCATAATGGATATTCAGAGCAGAATCCAAGTTCTACTGGAGTTCCTTTTCCAATCTTTCACCCATCAAAATCTTGATCTTGCTACACCTTTTAAGAGCTATAATATATAGCCAACAAGTTTTCTGTATCAAGTCACATAGTTATTTTACTTATTATAGATGAAGATAGTTATTATATAGAAAGAGTATCACTTGCATTGTAATTTGTTTAAATCAATTATAAAACATTCCAGTTTTAAATGTTAGGTTTAAATCTATTCAATGCATTCACCAAACACCTAGTTGATACAATGCCATGGAAAGAAATATTTTATTGTCATGAGGTTTACAAACTAGTATGAAAGACTAATATGAGAAAAACTAGTCTAGGAGACAAATACCAAAAAAACTAACTATAAACAACAATCTAAGGAATGAAGTTTGATGGCAGCACAGCAGAAGCAGCATTCAAATGTTCAAAGGGCTGTTCAAGTACAGAACAAAAGAACACACACAAGCTTTAGCCTGAAAAGGCTTACTGAAGCTTATAACGCAAGGGAAAAGGACCAATATACTGTTTAATTGAGTAAGTTAGGTGTTTCTTGTCAAATTGATAAAGTTGTTTCACCTATTCTGATTTTTTTCCTCTATTTGTAAAATTCAGGAAAAAAAAATAAAATCAATAGCTGATCTGTGGTTGTACACAAATTATGGTGATTTAATATTAACTCTTAGACATAGCCTTGCAATCAGGAAAAAAAATCCTACCTTAGTTGAGTTCTATCTTTGATCAGTATATCACATTGTTTAGAAACAAAGGAAAAAAGCAATAAAATCTATATCTGAATTAGATATGTTATAAAGCTCATCTCCAACATCATGATGATTTGGGGAAAGTGTTAAAAGCTTCCTATATCAGCAGTAACTGTATACAAATTATATTTTATACTGTAACAGAAGGGCTTCCCTCTGGACCGTGTATATAAATTCTTATGTCTGTTTAAAAATATATTTTCTCTTAACAGGATAAGCCAGGCTGCAGGAATTCTGAACTTCTCATTTGTGAATAGGTTTTATGGCTATCTTGATGATTTATATAAATTAATCATCAATTTACATACTTCTTTTTATATACTTCAATTTATATATTGATGTACTTCTTTTCTCACGTGTAAAGTTAATACTGTGTTTACATTGGTTTTGACCATTCTGTCGTAATATCAACCCAGAAAGAAAACCACAGCATTTTCTAAGATAAAAATACTTAAAAGGCAATGAAAAATTTGCATTATCTGAATCAAGAGACTCCCTCTTAAATATATATATACACACACATATATATATGAATGTAAATATATCTATTACATATATGCAAACATAAATATATATACATACACATGTGTGTATAGATATATATGTGTATATATATTTATACATATATATACATACATTTATATATATATATATATAATATATATAAAAGAAGCAAAGCAAAGATTTAATGCCTAAAAGTCACAGTGTACTTATTGGGAAAAACAAGCAAAGTATCACAGACTAAAAAATGTCCAGAGAGCTCCCCATTTAAGTTAGCTTGAGTAATTTCTATGACAAACACAATACAGCCATGGAAGAAGCCACATTTCCTAAGACCATTCACAAACCCTAAAATCTATAGATTTTTATCAAAGAACAAAATAGCCATTGAATTTACAATACCAACTCATCTGAAATGTGTTGTTAGTTTATAATTGTGTCCTACACATAATAAAAGTCAAACTAAATCAATATAATCCCATGCCTTAGCAGCAGTCCTCAACTTTTTATATTAGGTTTACTGCTTTTTCTACCAATATAGTTTCATAGACTTTCTACAAAAACAGATGTTCTCTTTAAAATTACCACAAGGTATAATAAAGGAAATGAGTGTCTGATGAATAATAGGTTTAAGCCAGAAAGCAAAAAAAAGAAAATATTGATATGTTGATTTAACATGAAATATTTCATGTTTGCCAACTTTTTTCCTTTATCTTGCTAATGAAATCACATTTTCTCTAGTTCTGTAATGCCTAGCACATACCTTAAGTGCAATATAGTTCCACTTAAACATTTTGATGCATAAAAAATCAAGAAGGATATTCTCCCTGACTAAGCAATATCAAAGCAATTTTACAATAAATTGTGAATAAAGCCCATTCCCCATGTGCCACACATCAAAGGTGTTATCTCATTGATTTTCACAATTCCTAGATGTAAGAATTGCTATCTTATTTTTCAGATGAGGACAGTGAAACACAGAATTTAAAAATCTGCCTGAGGTTGTGCAGCTGACTTCCAGTAATGCAAAGATTTAAACCAAAACAATATGATTTCAGAGCTTATACTTTTAACCATTAATAGTTTATACTACCTCCCAATAAACACATTTTTAAATCACAATGTATTCCACTCAATGCACCAAAATGTCAATGCCCAAGAGGCATTACAAAAATGTCTTATACTTGAATGCATTTTGTTTGGACTTTAAAACATTATAAAATGACCTTGATGTGGCATTTATGTTTTAGTGAAGCATATCCTGGAATTCTAGCTTCCCTCATCATCAAAAATACAAATGTGTGTGTGTATTTCTTCTGTATTAGTGATTAATTTGAAAGACAGGAACTAGGTGTAGTTCTGTATCTATAATACTAACGAGTGTCTGAAAAACATAGTAGGCATTTGAATAAAGGATTACTTAATGAACACATACGTGAATGAGTTAATAGTAAATGTGTTATTCAGTAAAATGATCTCAAAAACCTACATTGTATACAACAAGGCTAGAGACAACAGTGGGTAATTATGTTCAAAATCTGCACTATGTTTATTAAGAATTTGCTTCACATACTCCACTGAATTTGCAAAATACCATAAGGAATAAAATACTATCTGCACTTTATACATAAGGAAGTTTCATAAGAAGTCCAGTCAAGGCAGTATACTTAGGAAGCAATAGAATTACCACTCAAACCCATGTTTTCTGACTTTTAATGAGGGTAATTCTATATACTCCACCAAAAGAACATACCCCTTCTTGAAGATTGATATAGTACATCAAATCACTTTAAATTCTCAATAAAAATAACATCAGCACACTTTTATGATTTTTAAAATCATAAAAGGTTAATAAAATGGTTACTTAATTTACACATGAATCTTTGCTTATTAGGTATTATACAAATATACTTAAATAAACTATGTTTTCTAGAGCAGTGGTTTTCAAACTTTATTGCACATAAGGCACATCTGGGGAGTTGATTTTTTTTTTTAATCCTAATATCCCATTTACACACCATAAATTTTAAATTAGAATCTCCGGGGCTATAACCAAGACATCAATATTTCTTTAGAACTCCACAAGTGTTTTCAACATGCAGCCAATTTTTTGGACTATCCTTCTGAATTTTCGTAGACTCTTGCAGTGTTTTCTTTCTTCCCTTATTGAATTAGAGGGCAGACTCAGGTTGTAAAGTTTAAAGCAACAACACACGATGATGTAAAGGAAAATGAAAAAGCTAGTTAAAAGAAAGTGTATGAAAATAAGTACATACATATATACATACATGCACACTCACAGACACACCTACACACACACACATACACCCGGGCCACGAAGGATAGACTATATCTTAATACTGCATATTATCTTGCCATTACTTGTGTGCATCAAATGAGTCAATAGATAAGCCAAGGCTGATTTCCACTTTAGGAATGGAGTCTAAGATGTTTCACCTTGTGGGGAAACAATTATTCTCTCAGAAGCTTTTGTTTTGTCATCATTCTATAAATTTTGCATAAGTTAAACAGCATTTACCATGATGGTAAATGCAATGCAGAATTTGTGGTCACATTCTAGGCAATTAGTATATATCAAGAGATCAATTCTGCTATTTTCAGTATTGATAAATTTAAACAAAGGAACTATAATGTTAACTATTCTCACTTTAAGATTGAGGAAGATCTCTAGAGAAGTCACTGCTGCTATAACAGTTTTTAAGTTGGACACTAAGAGGTGGCAAACTGCATCAATAAATGGGAAAAATTTGTCTTAATAATTCTTCTAATATATATGTGTATGTGTGTGTGTGCACAGATTTTAAGGCGAAATAACCATTCAACTCCTACTAAGGACAAATTAGAAATATCAGAAAAAATAAAAATGAAATCAGTATATATAGAAAGCCAAGTTTTTAAGTCTATCAACAGCAAAAATTATTGGGCATGGAAGGAGGTCTTTGTTTCAAAGCAAACTTTTCACTCCTCATTCCAACTTTGACTAATGTTCAATTGACAATTGTAACACAATAATGCCAAAATCCTAAAACATGTTCTAGGTGTGTGTGTGAGATATATATGTATATAGATAGATAGATAGATTCTAGATTTTACTAAAGCATGCTTTAGAAAAATGGTTTTGTTATATTTAGTTATGATGTGTTCTCATTACAGGTTTATTCAAATTTTTGACAAATAAGCATCAGATATCTACTATGTTCCAATCACTGGTGCACATATTAATAAATAATAGTGATCAAAATATCTGCCTTCATAGATCAAACATACTGTTTAAAAAAAATCAATTAGTAGTTATAACTACTCCCCTTTGCAATAGTTTTCCTACTTTAAAATTTGTTTGATCACAGCATGCTAGACATCTGCTAATTTTCTTACTATATACAGTTCAGTGATAGAGAAACAAGTTGCATGACATTAACCAGTGTAGGTGAAATAACCTAGCTCTGGGACAGTTCAAAGTTGTAGACTATACTAAATCCTGGTGTTTGACTTTCAACTCCTTTGTCTTCTGGATTATTTCTGATGAGAAGTCAGCTGTGTATAATATGCATTTTTTCCTGGATACCTTCAAGATTTTCTGTTTGTCTTAATTTATCATTTGATTGTAATTTGTTCTTTGAGCTTCTTCAATCCATGCTTTGGTGTTTCCCATTGATTTTTTTCATTAAATTCTCAATGTTTTCCTATTAATTTTAAAAAATACTTGCCATTATTTCTTCAAATCTTATTTGGTTGCATTCTGTCTTCTCCATCTTGGATTACAACTACACATATGTAAAATTACTTCTGGTATTACAATTGCACTAGTTGATACTGTACCATAACTCGTTTTTTTCTGATTTTTCTATGTTTTAAACTTTTGTGTTGGTTTTTCATTATGAGTAATTTCTGCGGACCTACATTCAAGTACAATAAATCTTTGCTCAGCTGTAGTAACACTTCTGTTTGATTCTTTCTTATGGTTTCCAGCTCTGCTAAAATTACCTGTGATATGCATAGTATCCACCTTTTACATTAGGGTCTATAAAATATTAATAATAGTTATTTAAAAAGTGTCTGATAGTTCTATTATCTCGGTCATATGTCTAGTCGGTTGAATTTTCTTGGCAGTCTCTCCATTTTACTGTGCCATTTTGTAGGCCTGATAAATTTTGTTTAAAGCTGGACATTAGAGACTGAGCAAATGGTTCTTACGTCTTTAAATGAGAGTGACTATTACAGCACCCTGTAAGTGCTAGGGTTTGAATCAATCTACTCAGGATTTGAGCTAGGTTTGAGATTTGCTATTACCAAAGTTATTGTCTGTATTTCAGGAATCATATTCTTCTTGTATTATCTTATGTTTAAGGTAGGGACTAGTTGGATTGAGGGATTTTTCTCAATAGCTTCTCTACCCTCAACTTTAGTCTTTCCTTTGCTCTGTGCCTCTGAGAAAGTCTCTCTGCATGTTATTTACTCACCTAGTAGTGCTCCACTGTTACTTTTATTTGAAGCTTGTTAGCCTGGCTGGTGGCAGACCAGGATGATGGATATTCATTCTCTTTTGTTTTGATTGACTCTCAGTCTTAGCTAGATTCTGTAGCTCTGGGTCCTTTCAGCACGTCAATTTATTCCTCCAGCTACAGATCTGAGATGAGGAGATATTCCCATTGCCTTTTCTGTAGGGAAAAAGGGGTGTTTTCTGCTGTCTTTCCCTTGCTTCAGTGGGTTTTCAGCTAGGACCCTAAGAGTCACAGTTCATCCTTACCCTAGCAGTATAAAACTTTTCAGGAGGAATGGAAAAATCCAGATGGCATCTCCTTCCTTTCCCAAAGTGGCTGCAGTAGGCTATACTAAGTCTGTGCTAGAAGAGTTGCTTTCTGAGGACTCTAGCCAATATTTATTTTTCTCCATGAGCATCCCGTGAGATCCATATAGAAAAGTATACAAGTGAACAAAAATGCCTGCTTTATATCTGCAGCCTCTAGACACTAAATTCTCTTTCTAACCTGCACTGCTGTTATTAACAAAGTTTACTTACATTCATTTTTCAATTTATTATTGAGATATATTTGACATAACTGTGTAAATGTAAGGTGTATAGCATTAATGTGAGACATTTATATTTGCAATTTAATTGCTATTACAGCAATAATTAGCACCTCTTTCACAGATAATGACTGTCTCTTCTTAGTGCTTAGAATCATTAAGTTTAGGCTCTTAGAATGTCTGATGATTACACTACAACTGTCTCTATTCACTAGATTGAGTACTAGACCTCTAGGACTTACTTTCTACATGATGCAAATTCGTACACTTAAATCTCTCTCCCTTTCCTCTAACCCTGCAGCCCCTGGTAAGCACCATTTTACTCTCTTATCTTGAGTTATAGCTCTTTTACATTCCGCATACAAGTGGTATCATACATTACTGATGGCTGATGGGATCTGCCCCAGCCAAAAAAGTGATCCTGCCCTGGTTAAAGTTTCGAGTTAGTTGGTTGCCCTATCACCTCAGCTCTCTGATGTGTTTAAGAAAAGATTTGAATTTGCAGATGCTCCAGTTTTTTGTTACTGCTGTTTTAAAGGTGACAGTAATGCCCCTTCCAGAGCGTTACATCCCAAGTGGAAACTATAAGTCTCTTATTTACTTATTAACCCATACACTGTATTATATGTCTTTATAAAGGCATAATCATCATGTCCCTTAAAATGCAGCAGAATTAAAAGCAATGACTAAAGTATAGGAAAATTCTCATAAAGACATGCCAGGTTAAAGTATAAATGAATTTTATGTACTCTGGGCAAGGTTCCAATTACCTGAAAGAAGTGGTAAATATAATCACAGAAAAGTTAACCTATTATTTATTGGAATGCATGGAATATCATTAAAATGTTAGAAGATTGGAAATGGGCAATATTACATTTCTTAAAGCCATCCGTTTATGTAGAAAGAAGTAAATGAAAGCATAATACCCCAGTTGATAGGGATCTTAATGTAAAGCTGCATGCTTGAAAATATACTGGTCCAAATCACAAAACAAAAAATCAGTTTGCAAGCTATTAATAAAATTACAGGCTACTGAATTTAAAAAATCATCCTGCCCTTGTGAAGAATAAATTAAACTAATCAAATTTATTTCCCCAGCAAACTAGCACAGACAATATAATAAGTTGCAGTATATCGTGACTTTATATAGCTTCTGATTTGCCCTCAGCATTCTTAAAAATCCAGAAAATAATATATAGGACAAAGTCAGCATTCCTTTCAGTTCATATCACTGTTAGCACCCCAGATGCCCTCTCACGCTAGAGGTTCAGCATTACCTAAAAGTTTGTCATACTTTGGACACAATTCTCTAGAGATATGGTTATTAACATGTGATGACCAAGATTCATGTTTGATGGCAAAAAACAAAATTTTGTAGGCAAAGATTACCAAAAAAAAAAAGTAAGATCCATGGCATAGACATAAACTTTTGCTATATAACACCTAATAACATGAAATGCAATTTTGAAACAAATACTGTTTAATTTCTTTTTTTTAATTCAAAATACTGTTCAATTTAAGTTTATGGAAATACTGTTGTTAAACTATTCTGTGGAATATCTGGGACAGATTCCCAATTCCTACTTATATATTCCCTCATTATATTTCTAATATTATACAGAATTTCTTTTATAAATCTTTTCCTAACATTTTTTCTTAATACTAAAAATGTTAAGCTCTCAACACTCTCAATATCTTTCCTTCTGAAAACAGCAATTCTTTAAAAAAAATTTACTTCTTTCTGGGCAGTTCATGCTTGAACAGTTCTAAGCTCATGCCATGAGTTATGGATCTCATGTATCATTTGAATGACTACAAATAGAGAACCATCATGGTTTAGTATCTGCAGGGGGATTTACCTGTGATAGATTTTCTTCACTTAGATATAGTCTGTCTACTTGACAATTGGCCTCTACTAATCCCATGCAAATTTTAATCAAGGATCTTTTTTAAAAAAATCTAACATTACATTTGTTATATACTAATTATAGAAGAGTAGACATCAACAACATTCTACACAGTAGGCAAGTTTAATGCTGTGCTGATAACACTGTTCATTACAGACAATATAACAAAATCATAGAAAGCAAAATTCATGAATCTTTGAGTTCTTGACCCATTTCCTTTCTCACTCTGGATGCCAACCTGGGCAGACTCATCTGTTCTCAGGAGGCATACCCAACTACCTCTCCAGTTACAAAAAGTTAAATTTCAGGTTTATTTCTAGCTTCTATGCACTACATTGTGTCACACCCTTATTAATATGCTAAAGCCTTAAGCCCCAAGATGACAGTATCTGGAGTTACGATCTTTGGGAGGTAAATTATGGTAAAATGAGGTAATAAAGGCTGGGCTCTAATCTGAGAGCACTGTGGCCTTAGACAAAGAGGGAGTGAAAGAGCTTGCCTGCTCTCTCTCCACCATGTGAAGGGAGAAAGGGACTATTGCAGGCCAGGAGGAGAGCTCTCACCAGAATCTGACCATGGTGGCATTGTGATCTTGGACTTTCAGCCCCTAGAACTATGAGAAATACATTTCTGTTGTTGAAGCCACAAATCTATGGTATGTTTAATAGTCAGCCTGAACTGATTAGCGCAGTAGCTCACTACTGATGATCTCTCCTTAGATGTCCAACAGGAAACTCAAGCCAAATATGTCTAAATTAATACTCACAATCTTTTGCTAAACCTGCCCCTTCTCTTGTATTCTATGTGACAAGTAATCATAGCAAGCCAGAAGACTGAAAATAATCTGGGATTCTCCTCACTCTTCACTTTTTGACAGCCCAGCAGTCATCAAATACCATAAATTATCTTTTCAATATATCCATAACTTAATCTCTCTCCATTCCTAATATAGTGATATTGGATCTCATTTTTTACATAGACTATTTCAGTAGATTTCTCACTTCCAGTAGCATCCTCACATCAAGTTTTACACCTGCACAATCCATCTTCTGCTGTCATATAATCAATTGAAAATGCAAATCTCCCAAGCTACCCCTCCTCCTTGAAACTATCAGTTTTATCCATTTCTTATATAATGGCAAGTAAGTCTCCCTTCACCATGATCTGTGCCCTGCTTACTTTTCTAATTTAACTCTTGCTGCTTCACATGTACCCTTCTCTCTAGTCATTTATTCATATGTCAATATTCAGTCCAAAATCCAATTTCCCACTAACAAGCACTTTACCTCTTTTCCCTCAAAGAACTGACTGATCTAAATTTGATGAACATATTGCTCTTTTACATTAAGGCTCTAATTTCCTTAAGGTAAGGAAACATATCTTATGAGCTAGTTGTATCAAAGTTATTTGATATACGGTGGACACTTAATATAGATTTGCTGAATAAAAAGAAAATTACAAAAAAATCAAAGAACTAAATAGACTACAATTAATATTTTTAAGTTAAAAAACAGAATGATCATAAACAGGAAAATGGTTCATTAAATGGTGTTACAGTAAATAAAAACCATCTCCAAAAATCATTTTGTTAAATAAAAATAGCTTGCTGTTGATTATGATTCAGTGCGTATGTGTGTACGTGCTCAAGTACATGCTGGCATATACAGATTACAATGAAATATATCAAACATTAACAGAAGCTACTTCCAGATGGTGGGATTACAGGCAATTTTTTTTATTAAAGATGTATTTTCAAATACGAAAATAAATTTATTTCTACAGCAAAACAATATATTAAACAGGATTAAAATATTTTAAAGTCTATTTGCGTTTTAAAATATGAGACTGGTAAATCTTTGATATATGTCTTAGTCAAGGTTCTTCAAAGATTTACCAGTCTCATTTTAAAAAGCAAATAGACTCAAATATTTTAAATTTTTTTTAAAAAAGACAAAATCTTAATCTTTAAATCTTTAAAAAAGACAAAATCTTTGATTTATGTCTTAGTCAAAGTTCTTGAGGCCTAAACAGTAGCCTGTAGCCTATTTCGTAGCCTAAACGGTAAAGAATCTGCCTGCAATGCCGGAGACAAGGGTTTGAACCCTGGTTGGGAAGATCCTCTGGAGAAGGGAACGGCAATCTACTCCAGTATTCTTGCCTGGAGAATCCCATGGACAGAGAAGCCTGTGGGATCGCAAAGAGTTGGACATGACTGAGCCACTAACACACACACACAAGGTTCTTAGTGTTGTAAGAATGAAGCAAAATAAATGAATAGACAATACAGGTGCAACACAGGGAAGCCAAGAGCAAAAGTTCAGTCAAGATCCTGGAAACTAGAGTTGGGGGAAAAAAAGATGTTTGCAACCTGGACATTTATTTTTCTGAGGATATTTAATCTCTTAATGATGCTATTCTCCATATATCTGTTTTGGGTTTTTTGGTTTATTTGTTTGGTTTTGTCTTAGAGTTTCCCCCTCTGCTCACTCCCTCTATGGGTTGACTTTCTCTGCTTTTCTATACACACAGACCAAGCAAAGCTGAACCCTTCCACTCTGAGTTTATATTACTTTAGTTTGAGTGACTATAGAGATTAACATCAGAGAATCCCAATTCTAAATTTCTGAAAGAAATCTGACTGGCCCAGCTTGGATCATGTGTGGCAAATCAGCTGTGGCCAGGTTGCTAGGGAAGAGCTAACACATTTTACAAATCTATTTTTTTCCCCTTACAGTTGTGAGCAGCAGTTTATAGGAGAGGATAAACTCTCAACAATAAATAATAATAGCAAAACAAATGAAAATGTAAAACTTTTTCACTTATATATTTACCAGGATTATGAATTTATAACTGGAACTATCCCAGAGATCTCCAAAAGGACGTTGCTCAGGTTGCTATCACCTTTGGATACTTATATATAGAAATAGAAAGAAAAAGATAACTTACAGAATGGGAGGAAATTTCTGTCAACAATGTGATCAATAGGGTTCAATTTCCAAAACATACAAACAACTCAAACATCTCAATAACAAATAAAAAAACAACCCAATCAAAACATAGGCAGAAGACCTAAGCAGATATTTCTCTGAAGAAAATATCCAAATCTTCAAAAGGCATGTGAAAAGATGCTCAGCATCACGAACTATTAGAGGAATGGAAGTCAAAATGCAAGGAGGCACTACTTCACACCAGTCAAGATGACTATCCTCAAAACATGTACAAATAAGACACTGGCAGTCTAGGAAAGAGGAAGTCCAGGGAAGAGGAACCAAAGAGTCCCCTGATGAATGTGAAAGAGGAGAGTAAAACGGCTGGCTTAAAACTCAACATTCAAAAAACAAAGATCATGGCATCTGGTCCTATCACTTCATGGCAAATAGATGAGGAAAAAATGGAAACAGTGACAGCCTCTATTATTCTCGGGCTACAAATCACTGCAGATGGTGACTGCTACCATGAAATTAGAAGACACCTGAAGAGGGTGTGGAGAAAAGGGAACCCTCCTGCATTATTGATAGGAATATAAGAGCAACCACTATGGAAAACAGTATAGAAGTTCCTTTAAAAAACTAAAAATAGACTTACCATATGACCCAGCACTCCATCTCCTGGGCACATATCCAGAAAAGAAGAAAATTCCATACACATGCACCCCAATGTTCATAGCAGCACTAGTTACAGTGGCCAAGACATGGAAGTAACCGAAGCATACATCAACAGATGAATGAAAAGATTTGTTGTCAGTTGTGGATGTGTCTGGTGATGAAAGCAAAATCCAATGTTGCAAAGAACAGTATTGCATAGGAATCTGGACTACTAGGTCCATGAATCAAGGTAAATTGGATGTAGTCAAGCAGGAGATGGTAAGAATAAACATCAGTTCAGTCGCTCAGTCATGTCCGACTCTTTGAGACCCCATGGACTACAGCACACCAGGCCTTCCTGTCCATCACCAACTCCCAGAGCTTGTTCACGCTCATGTCCATCAAGTCGGTGATGCCATCCAACCATCTCATCCTCTGTCATCCCCTTCTCCTCCTGCCCTCGATTGTTTCCAGCATCAGGGTCTTTTCCAGTGAGTCAGTTCTTCACATTAAGTGGCCAAAATATTGGAGTTTCAGCATCAGTCCTTCCAATGAACATACAGGACTGATTTCCTTTAGGATGGACTGGTTGGATCTCCTTGCTGTCCAAGGGACTCTCAAGAGTACATCAATATCTTAGAAATCAGTGAACTAAAATGGATGGCAATGGCAAATTTAAGTCAGATAACCATTATATCTATTACTGTGGGCAAGAATCCCATACAAGTAATGGAGTAGCCCTCATAATCAACAAGAGTCTGAAATCTAATACTTGAGTGCAACATCAAAAATGACAGAATGATCTCGGTTTGTTTCCAAGGCAAGCCATTCAACATCACACTAATCCAAGTCTATGCCCCTGCCACCTATGCCAAAGAAGCTGATCAGTTCTATGAATACCTAGAAGACCTCCTAGAACTAATACCAAAAAAGAAAAAAAAAGATGTAAAAGATGTTCTATTCATCACTGGGGATTGGAATGCAAAAGTAGGAAGTCAAGAGATACCTGGAGAAACATGCAGGTTTGGCCTTGGAGAATAAAATGAAGCAAGACAAAGGCTAATTGAATTCTGGCAAGAGAATGCATTAGTCATAGGAAATACCCTTTTTTCAAAAACACAAGAGATGACTTTACACATGGACATCACCAAATGGCCAATACCGAAATCAAATTGATTACATTCTTTCTAACCAAAGATGGAGAAGTTGTATACAGTAAGCAAACACAAGTCAGCTGATTGTGGCTCAGATCATCAGCTTTTCACAGCAAAATTCAGGCTTAAACTAAAAAATGTGGGGGAAACACTAGGCAAGCCAGGCACAACTTAAATCCCTATGAATATGCAGTGGAGGTAACAAATAGATTCAAGGGATTAGAACTTATAAACAGTGTGCCTAAAGAACTGTGGACAGAGGTCCATAATATTGTATGGAAGGCAGTGAACAAAACCATCCCAAAGAAAAGGAAAAGCAAGAAGACAAAGCGGTTATCTGATGAGGCCTTACAAATAGCTAAAGAAAGAAGTGAAAAGCAAGTGAGAAAGTGAACGGTATGTCCAACTAAACACAGATTTCCAAAGAACAGCACAAGAAGACAAGAAGGCCTTCTTCAATGAACAGTATATAAAACTAAGGGGAAACACAAGAAGGGGAAAGACTAGAGATTTCTTCAGGAAAATCGGAGATACCAAGGGAACATTTTGCCCAAAGATGGGCACAATAAAGCACATAAACAGTGGAGATCTAGTAGATGCTAAAGAGATCAAGATGGAAAGATTACAAGGAAGAACTGTACAAAAAGATCCAAATGAACCGGATTACTATGATGGTGAGGTCAACCTCTCAGAGCCAGACATTCTGGAGAGCGAAGTCAAGTGGGCCTTAGGAAACACTGCTATTAATAAAGCTAGTGGACACAATGGAATTCCAGCAGAACTATTCAAAACCCTAAAGGATGATGCCATCAAGGTGCCGCATTCAATAAGTCAGAAAATCTGGAACCCAGCAGTGGCCACAGGACTGGAAAAGGTCAATCCTCATCCCAATTTCCAAGAAGGGTAGTACCAAAGAATGTGATAACCATCGGACAATTGCATATATCTCCCAGGATAGTATGGTCATGCTTAAAATCTTGCAGACTAGGCTTCAGCATTATGTGAACCAAGAACTTCCAGATGTCCAAGCTGGGTTTAGAAAAGGAAGAGGAGCCAGAGATCAAATTGCCAACATTTGCTGGATCATAGAGAAAGCTAGGGAATTTCATAAAAACATCTACCTCTGTTTCATCAAGTATGCCAAAACCTTTGACTATGTGGATAAACTGTGGAAAGCTCTTAAAGAGCTGGGAATACCAGACCATCTTACCTGTCTCCTGAGAAACCTGTATGCGGGTCAAGAAGCAACAGTTATGGAACAATTGATCGGTTAAAGATCAAGAAAGGAGTATGACAGGGCTGTCTGCTGTCACCGTTTCTTTAATCTATACACTGAGTACATCAAGAGAAATGCCTAGCTGGATGAGTTACAAGCTGGAATCAAGATAGACAGGAGAAACATTGACAACCTCAGATATGCAGATTTTACTACTCTAATGACAGAAAGCAAAGAGGAACTGAAAAGCCACTTGATGAGGCTGGAGCAAGACAACAAAAGAGCTGGCTTGAAACTAAATATTAAAAAACTAAGATCATGGCATCTGGCCCCATTACTTTATGGCAAATAGAGGGGGAAAAGGTGGAAGTAGTGACATATTTCCTCTTCTTGGCCTCTAAATCACTGTGGATGGTGACTGCAGCTATGAAATCAGAAGACATTTGTTTTATGGCAGGAAAGCTAGGACAAACCTAGACAGTGTGTTGAAAAGCAGACACATTACTCTGCAGACAAAGGTGCCAACAAAAGTCAAGGCTATGGTCTTCCCAGTGGTCACATATGGTTTTGAGAGCTGGACTGTAATGAAGGCGGAGTGCTGAAGAATTTATGCCTTTGAACTGTGGTGCTGGAGAAGACTACCCAGAGTCCCTTGGACAGCAAGAAGATCAAACCAGTCAATCTTAAGAGAAATCAACCCTGAATACTCACTGAAAGGACAGATGCTGAAGCTGAAATTCCAGTATTTTCATCAAGTGATGTGAACAGTTGACTCGTTGGAAAAGTGCCTGATGCTGTGAAAGATTGAGGCCAGAAAGAGAAGAGGACATTAGAGGATGAGATGACTGGATGGCATCACCAGTGCAATGGACATGAACTTGGGTAAACTTCGGGAGATGTGAAGGACAGAGAGGCCTGACATGTTGCAGTCCATGGGGTTGCAACGCGTTGGATATGACTGGGCCATTGAATAACAACAATACGTGTATACATATGTAAGGTTCTGGCACAATGACAATCTGCCCAATATGTATATACATGTACACACAAACACACCAAATACACAGACACATACACACACATGCAACAGATTATTACTTGACCATAAAGGAGAACAAAATAATGACATTTGCAGCAATATAGATAGACTTAGAGATTATCACATTAAGTGAATTAAGTCAGAAAAGGAAAAATGTCATATGATATCACTTATGTGTGGAAACTAAAAAAAATGTTACAAATGAACTTATTCACAATGGACCCCTTAGCCAGAAAACAAACTAATGTTACCAGAGGGAAAGGATGGGGGAATAATATATTAGGAAATGGGACTTACAGACACACACTGCTATATAATATAGATAAACAACAAGGTCCTACTATATAGCACAGGGAACTACATTTAATATCTTGTAATAACCCTCAGTGTAAAAGCATATATATATATATATATATATATATATATATAAAATCACTTGGCTGTACACCACAAACAATGTAAATCAATTATACTTCAATTTAAAAAATCAGAAACAACAAATATTGCAAACATAAAGTGGTATGTCAGTATACATTATTTGGTCTTCCACTTGACTACACAGTTATCTAATTCTCTGAAATCATTCAAATTTCATTATATTAATAACAAATTAGAGAGATACATAGTAAAAACCACCAGGCATGACATCAGAACCTGAGTCTAATTTCAGTTTTCCCATTTAAAATATATGTGACAATTATAAAACCCAATAATTTCTCCAACCAGCAGTTTCCTCAATTGCAAGAGGGAAAGAATGAAATATGGCATGATTACATCTTTGTGTTGCTATTAAAACTAAAGTGGAATAAAGGTACACTGATTTAAAAAAAAAAAAAAGAACAACTTCAGGGCCATAAATGTGAGCAATACACAATGACAGGTGTTAACAAATAGCCTCATTTTCACTTGTAGGTACTAAAAATACAAGTTAGCATTTGAAGACAGTATGTAACATAAGTAAAGCTCATTTCAGCACTTCAGAAAGCAGTTATAATCCTCTATATGAAGAATCAAAGTCCACATTGTGCATGCCAATTCGCAGTTGCAAGATACAAACAGAGTAAGATTCAAAAATATTAAAAATGGTTATTTAGAGAAAAAAGTTAATCCTATTATTTTAGAAAAGTGCTGGTTTTGCTCATGCTTGGCAGGAAATTCTAAATACTTTTGTCAGTCATATATATCAAGTTAAGCTTTGTGTATCTGGGCAGTAAAATACTGCTCATTATATCCTTGCCAAATTACTTGTAAACTATGTAGATTTCTGAATGCTACTATCACAAATAACACCTTAGTATTTATAAATAAGAAAGCTTTGAATAAGTATTAGAGTAGTATGTTTGTTATTTCCTAAGATAGTGTTCTTCAGTTTACACAGTATTATTATAGCAATCAATTATTATTTAAGAAGAGAATAGCTTTTGATGGTTTTTTAAACTGGTAAGCATAGTAAGATTCCAAACCTAGTACTTCCACATTTCCCATTTCTACTTATAAAGGTAAGTTAAGAGTACACATGGATATAATTTCAGCTTACAGTTAATACACATTTAATAACTATTATATGCTATGCTTAACCGTGTCCGACTCTGCAGCACTATGGACTGTAGCCTGCCGAGCTCCTCTGTCCGTGGGATTCTCCAGGCACGAGTACTGGAGGGGGTTGCCATGCCCTCCCCTCTAGCGGATGTTCCCCACCCAGGGATCAAACCCAGGTCTCCCACCTTGCAGGAGGATTCTTTACCATCTGAGCCACCAGGGAAGACGCAATAACAATTACAGCATTCATATAACTTACAATTTTAAAAGTTCACTCACAAAATTTTATTAAACAGAATCAACAATTCCCACTTTACGAATAAAAAAGGAGGTCTCTAAATTCCTAGTAGTGCTTTTTATGGGATACCTTGCTGCCTATGTATACACTGTTCTTTGTCCTTCCCAAGACCATGTGTTCCCCATCGGTCTTCTGTGTCTGATAATCCTTCCAGATATGAGCACATTATACAATTCCTCCAAGTCTCTGGACTTTCCTAAACTCTCAGAAAATTCTTATTAACTACATTTTCTTCATCCTTTAAACTCTAGCACCTTAAGAAAAACCTCCCTTTGACTTAAGACTTTTTCCTTTCAATAATGATCATTTACATCACACCCTTTAGCATTCATGACTTCCCTGGTGGCTCAGACGATAAGCATCTGCCTACAATGTGGGAGACCCGGGTTCAATCCCTGGGTCAGGAAGATCTCCTGGAGAAGGAAAGGGCAACCCACTCCAGCATACTTGCCTGGAAAATCCCATGGAAGGAGGAGCCTGGTAGGCTACAGTCCATGGGGTCGCAAAGAGTCGGACACAACTGAGCAACTTCACTTTCACTTCCTTTCTTTAGCATTAGTTATTGATTTATCATCTCATTTAAAAGTAGAAATTATTACTGTTACTCAATTTTCTTGTTGTCTCATATAAGTCATTCAAATTATCTGGTTGTCTTGATTGTTTCTAAGGATATGGCAGAATGATAATCTGCCCAATCTCTTCTGAGGAGGGTAACACTAAAAACTTAAATTTCAAAAACTAAATCTGTAAAAATTGTCTCTGCGTTTATGAATGAACAATCCAATATTACATTATTATATACCCAATACTATAATCCTACATACAACTGAATTTCTGTTTATTCACCTTGTCCCAGCTTCCAATCTTGGCAACTAAGAACAATTATTCATGGAAAATTGAGAGAGAGCCATCTAAAATTATTTAGAATGTAGTAAGCCAATGTATAGTTATAATATTCAAATTTCCACTTCAAAGGCACATGTTTCTCAAGGGATTCATGTCTGTCTGTCAGGTATTTCTCCAGACTGAGACCATATAATTTTGAACTCTGTTTACTACAGCCCTCCCAATTTCCTTTTTCTTTTCTCTGTAAAAGGATTCTCCCTCCCTTATAGTGAGGGGACTTGTTCATGACTTGCAATATTTGCAGACTCCGAACTATAATTCTCTGCTTATCCCAAATAAACTCATCTATGCTGGAGAAATAACTGACAGTAAATTTTCTATTTACTTTAGGCCAACAATGTATATTAAGCCAAAGAATAATCTAATTTGCTACATCTGCCAATGGTAACTCTCTAAAACAAATAGATACTGATTAGCTTCATTTTGGTTGGCACTTCCAGCTGTACCTAAAACGTTCACATTTTTCACATCAGAATTTACATAGTAACAGGTACTTGCTTTTTGAAATGTGAGTTGTTGGGGAGACTACAAAGATCTAAAAGTTTAAATAAACAACATTGGATTTATTTCTCAGGGAGTAGAGTACAAAAGCATGGCACTAACTAGCTAAACCTGGAGGAAAGAAGCCTGATTGCAATGAGGAACATTCAAAATATCTGAGTAAAATCCTCCCTGTAGACATTATCTTTTTAAAATTTAAGCTTTTGTTCATTTCCTCTAAGCCTCAGAGTGACTAGTGTAGCGAGCAACATGTTTCCAAGTAGAAATGTTTAAAAAATTAGTTTTTAAAATCCAGAATAAGGAAAACTGTTCCCTGAGAGTTGTGCTTTCTTTTAGAGGAATATTGAGAACACTGAGATATTGTTAAAAGGGGAGATAGTAATGTCAACAGCCACAGTTTACACATACCTCGTACTTTTACAAATAGCAGAATCCCATCTATTAACTGCAAACCCCTACTTCAGCAAAGGAATTTCTTAAAAAATTAATGAGTGATGCCATGCCTTGGGTCCTGTTAGTATCGGGAAGTAAGTAATCTTATTTTTTTCCCTCATATTCTCCACTCATAACTTGAAAATAAAATGCTTAAATCTACTAAGTTAGATTTCGTTTGATGGCATAATTTATATTTTAAGTTAGTATGGCAAATCTTAAAGTACTGTAAAAATTGAAGCACTTCAAACCCTGATGTTAGAAAAGCAGTACCTATTAGCTTCCTTTTAAAATTTTCTGTGCTGACATACATGAACACTTGTTTCCTGGTTTAAATAAAGATTGGATAAATATTTTTCTGTACATAGTATGTGCATGTTGTTTTTTTATTTCATACATGTGCCAAGAGAGGGAAATTACATATTTTTTTTTAATAGGTATATGTAGTCAGTTAGATACAGGTAACTGTTGGATAAAAAGTTCCAGAAAACAAAACAACTAGAAAATTGACCCCAAATAGGGATCAATTTTTAGCACAAGTAATAACATACTAAGATTGGATAGGAAAATAATATGGCATTTCTGTTGCAAGATAATTAATAAACCTAATTTCCCTAAAGGGGGATAAACTGAGTAGACTTCATTCTCTCTTGAGAGAAAGATTCTGGATTACTCTACCAAATATAAGATTCGAATAAAGAATAATGAAGTAAATTATAAGCTGAGGTTGGACATCCGAAGACCAAAATTTGATGAAACTGATTTGAATTTGGAAGCACTGAAGAAGTGCATATGGCGGAAGACGCAACACGAAGGCTCTTTCTTTTCACTGAACACAGAATGAATTCCTCACCATCATTAAGTCTAGGTGAGGCTATAGTTAGTAATGGGCTTCCTCAGGGCTGCATATGGAAGCAATTTTTGGCTCTAATGTGAATATCAGACACCAGGGTGCAAGAAACTGAAGAGAAAACGAGCCTAAAAAAAAAAAACGTATAAAAGAGCATAAAGAAAATGCTCGAGTTTTCTTTGCTTTATCCCATCCAGCCAGCACTTTCTAATCCTATACCTAATGTAGGCACTATAACATCATATGTTAAGAATTTGGCAATTTTTTTTTCATAGAGCTTTTCCTAGGTAAACAAAATCCTTTTCAAAGAAACAAAGTACCAATCTCTTCACACAGAGTTCATTCTAAAAATCTCAATTCAGGATATAACATTAACACAATTGGGGAATACAACGTTTAGAAATGAAAAGCTCTGATATAAATTACTTAAATAAAACCTCTCATCTTACCTTTGAAGATTCTCACAGTTTCCAGCGGCTCAGTGGTCCAAGGAAAAGCAGAACTATGCCAACTGCTCAGGGCCTCATAAGGCTGAAATTAAGTTTGTCAGTCAGGCCATGTTCCTTTCTGGAATTTAAGATCCTTCTCTAAGTTCACATGATTGTAGACAAAACTGAGTTTTTTGCAGTTACAAGAATAAAGTCCCAGCTTTCTTGCCTGTGGTTCTTAACTTCTAGAGGCCACAGAGCCCTCACAACACGGCTGCTTTTAACTTCAAGGCCTGTAGAAGAATGTCTCTGACTAAGAAGGGCCTAAAGTTTCCACGTGATTAACTCAAATTTAGCTGCAAATTCTCTTCACCTTTTTCTAATTAATCACAGGTAAATCTAATCACAGGATGATAGCTCATATTCGGAGCTCCTCTAACCCTCAAGACAAGGGAGTTGATCCAAGGACGTGCACCATTCAGGCTACCTTAGAATTTTGCCGAGTCATGGAGCCTTCTTAAAACTCTGCCTAGCACAACCCCTATACCCAATGTGGGCCCTTCAGTGCTTCAAGTGGGAAGTTTGGGTATTTATCACAGCTCCTCCTTGGGATGCTTGGTACAAACCACAGCCCTGGAAGATTACCAGAAACTCTGCTTTTGTTTTCTAGTCTAGTAACTATCACTTGCAAATTAGCATTTACCTGGAAAATAAGTCTGAATGCTGGACTCCCATCTCAGCTTCCCTTCTTTCAGGATTCTGGGCCTCTTGAGTGCTCCCTGTTTTGGCTTGATTTTCAAACGCATGTTAACTAAATTTATTTATTTATTAAAATAGCATCCATGTTTTCTGCTCCTTCTTGTTAATGCTAACAACCTGCAACAAGATGGCTCACCATCACTGGAACCCAAAATTGATTATTTGGGTATCTTGTAAGATTTTGTTTGCAAATGGTGAATTTACAAGATGAAGCTCACCAATAATAAGCTAGCAAGTGATAAAGTTTGACATAAAGCTAATCTCTTTTTTATCAGTAACATCTGTGATAAATTAATTAGAAAATAATTTTAAAAATCATCTCTTAATGTTAAACATTTACTTAAATGTAAATTTTATTGATAATACTTCACACCACCAAGGACATTAAGCAAAAATTTCAATGTATGCATCAAAAATAATTTTTAAAAATATTTTTTAAAAAATCAATAACTTGCATGTTATTATTTTTCTTTGATAAGTGATCAAAGAAGCAGCTTTAATTTTGATGCTTAAACTAATCCAGTGAGCTTTGGGAATTAAGACGCTCACACGATTATTCTAGTGTAACATTTTTATGAAACAAAATAAACGTTCAGCATAATTACCACCAAATTTGGACCCTTAAAGTTCTGCTAATTATTAACATTCAAACATGTGGCAGATGCTTCTGTGGGCCTAATTAATAAATGCACTCATTTTCCTCAAAGTTTTATACATTCGGTTGATATCTCTGCTTGGTTAACATTATCCACATCAATGCTACTCAAAGTGGTCTATGAACAGGCAGTATCAGCAATGCCTTTGAGCTTAAGAAACTTAACCCTACACCTACTGAATTAGAATCTCTGGGGGTTAGAGCTAAATTATCTGTGTCTTACCAGTCTCACCATGTGATTCTGAGGCACACTAAAGTTTGAGAAGCATATATCTAGCTCATCTTGATAGCTGTGGGGATTTTTATTTTAACAACCACAAAACAAAGAGATCAAAGCATGTGTGTGGGATTTCCCCCTTAGATTTGTGCCCATCTTTGTATTAGTCCATAAGCTGTCCCATCAAGAAGGAAGAGGATAATAAATCCACCCCGTGCTTGGATAAGCCTCTGGGACACAGGGCAAAGGGCCCCAGACTGAATGTAGATTCAAATGTTATTTCTCACTTTCACATGATGGTTTGGGGCTATAAATTCTGTCATAGTGCAAACAAGTGAACAATAAATCAGAGATACTACCACTTCAGTCCTGGAGATTATGTTGTGAGGAGTTTAAAGTAGATTTTTAAAAAATATAACAGTGGGCACCAGGTTCTAACACACCAAGAATCTCACAGAATAAAAGCATAACCCTGAACATAAAATTTGCAACCAATAAAAAAAAATAAGTAATCAAGATTCCAAACTATAATATAGTAGTGTCTTTCTTGTAATTCCTCTAAAAGGTAAGAAAATTACTGCTTGTGTATCAATATCAACATGAATTAGCCATTTCATCAACCAACAATTTAAATCATTTTCTCTAAAACCATGATATAAATTTAAGGTTTAATTATTTTTAATGACCTAAAAAGACAAAATTCAAAAATACATAGTATTCACAAAAATTAAAACAGTAAAGTTCAAAAATGAAATATGCACAGATATGATCATCTTCCCTCATAGTGACTAAATTCTAAAGCTACATATTATGTAAATTCTGTATTTAAAATGACTAAATTTGCCATTCCATTCTCCTCTAACCTGAAATATAACTCTTCAGTGATTAAATGTTTTCCTGAGACTACAGCAATAAAATAATACAGAAAACCCAGAGCCACTATCCACCTGGTATATTTATTTTCTAATTAGCATTTTTAAAGATTTATTGTCTTCACAATCAAGGGTATACATTTGAAAGATTATTTTGCTAAAAGTATTCTCCACATCAATGGAACAGTTGTAATACCTGCTCACCTCATGCCATCCATGAGCTAATTGATTATTAATTTACTGAAAAATCCTTCATTGATTCCAAAATTAATATGCAGTTGTTGATTTACATATCTGACACAGAAGTAAGTTTGGAAGAGTAAAGTAAAATGAAATGCATTTTAGTTAAAATGAGTTGAAAGTTCTTTAAAGTTTTTTTTAACCATAGAAGCAATTCATGAGTCAATTTAAATATTTTATGTAAGTTATCAATATATGTGTCTTAAAATTGTAAAATATATAAATGAACTTTAAAATGAAAAGATTCAAATAGATAAGCAAGTGTTTATAACTAATCTATTTAAAAGTTGATAAATAATTTTTGTATGCACAATAATTCAAAAGCATCATCCTAACCTAAGAGGTATCATTGACAATATTCTTTATCTTAATTAGATATATATGGGTTCATTCCACAAGACCTGAACATTTTTAAATGATTTGATATTTTATGATACTAGCAAATGTTTTTTGAAAATACATGAGTTAAATAATAAAATATATTCTTTTATTCTAAGTAATTAAAATACGGTAATGGATGTAAAATGGGCTTACACACATTTTTTGAAAATCAAGAGCACAAAAATCATTACCACAAAATGTTTGCATTTTTGCAGCATTTATTCTAAAATGCTAATAAAATATGACCATATTAATTATATTGGCTTCTACTGTGAATGTTGGAAAAAATTCATTTGTTAATTTTTCTAGTATAGCTATTACCCAATTCAGTATATTAAATATATTAATATTTTAATCTGTTCTATTTAGTGAATTTATAGCCATTTAAAAATTGTACCCATCTATTTAGCATGAACTAGATATTTAATTTATTGCAAAAATCTATAGCTGCTAAATATAGCAAATTAAAATATTTAATTGTTTCAACACTCTGGTGTTTGAATTGTCTAAACTTTTTGGTGAGTGTCTAAAACTTGACTTTTCGCACTTGGTAAGACTATAAAATATATTAGTCCTAAGATAGCACCTTCTGGTTTTCTCAAAATTACTCTGTAAAGAGGAGCTTGGACTGACATTTCCTAATCAAGTAAATACTTGCCCAGACTATATATCATGTCTGATTTAACAGCATATTTTTTTATAAAGTAGACATTTTAAGGCTTAAAGTTTTAATGAAATGAGAAAATTGAGAATTAGGAAAAGATACAAATGTACAAGAAATACAATCATGAAAATTAGTTTACTTCTATGGGCCATGAGGAGAAACATTAATTTGCCTAATAGGAATGAGTGATGAAGCAGCAGTTACAGTACATTGCCTTTTTTGTTTTTAGTGCTGCCAGGAGTTCTCTGTGTTTTTATTTCATCTTTATTTTCTAAAATGTTTAAAAAATAGTTATGAGTACTGTTACATTTTCCCAAACTCAAATGATAATCCAGGACAACATATTACAAATGCATTTTGATTTTTAGGAAAGTTACAAGGAACAGATACACTTATTCCAGAATCACCCTTATTACTAGGAAACCTGTTCTGTGACCCTAGGAACCCAGAAACAAGTTGTACAGTCAGGTCATTCAGTGTTCAGGTTGAATGCAACTTTGCCCATGCATGTATTTTTCAATGAATGACATATAAAATGAATAATTTAGTATTAAATTATTGGGTCCTACTCTATTTTAATTCCATATATGTTTTTACAGACTGAGGTAGGTTGTAATATGCATTCTGAATAACTTTAAATATTACTGACATTCACTGTTATTTTATTTTCATCAAAGCATGGTTTGTGCTGGAACTTTTCCTTTAGAAATCAGTGAAATGAACAAGTATATGGTATCTTAGCACACTAATTGCAAACATACATATTAGATATGAAAATACACTGAACTATTAATTATCATTTCATTTTTGAGTTCTTTTACCTCATGATACTCAAATATTTAAATAAACAAAAGGGTTGATACTTCCTGTCATCATTTAGAAGAACTCATGGATTGAAAGCACAGCATAAAAATTTAGCAATGATAATTAATTCATTCATCAAATTTTAGGAAAAAATAACCAGACATTATCATTTCTCTAAAAGGTTTAGTTTTCCAAAGGAGAGTAACAATTATCAAATCAATGTTTCAATAGTGCAATTTCATTCTCACATTATTTCAAACATTATTGATGCCATCAGTCTTCTACACTATTTACTTTTATCTTTAGCATTAATTCTAATCTTTTTCCTAGTAAATTAGAAGAGTTTGATCATCTTCAACACACTGATCTACAACAACAGCCCAACAACATCAGTAATGCTATTAACCCCTTTTAAAGAAGTAGCAATAGAAGTTTAAAAAATAAATAATCTCTCAAGGTTAACTTGGCCAGGAGTAACAGAAATAAGAATCAAATGAAAGGTCAAAACTATTTTGTCGACCACTATATGATAATGTCTCTGTTCAATGCGTCATACGGTAATTCTATGTTTATAGATCTATATTCACCACCAGCTTCAATAGCATAAACTACAGCACATCCATTCTTTTCTTATAGCTTAACCCAACAGTTCTTTAATCATAGCTTATTCTTTGAAGAGTGAAGAGCAGTCTCGGAGGGAGAAATGCTCTTTACACCAGAGGTCCCCAACCTTTTTGGCACCAGGGATGGGTGTTGGGGAAGACAATTTTTCCATGAATTGGGGGGTGGCAGATGGTTTCAGGATGATTTGAGCACATTACATTTATTTTTCCCTTTATTTCTATAACAGTTGCACCTCAGATTATCAAGCATTACATCCTTGAGGTTGGGGACCTCTCCCCCGCCCATAGATTCCTCCCTGACTTAGACCTTGGGACAAAGTTCACCCTTTGTCTTCTGAATCTTGCCCACGTGCTCCAGTGGGTCTCAGGTCTCATAACCTATCTGATTTGGACTGATCCTCTGAACTCTTGGTCTCTCTCCACTAACCTATTCAGGCTCACCCTCAGGCCTCTCCACTCCCAGCCTTTCCATTCAGCCAGGAATCAGCTCCTTCTCACAATCTTTGTCCCACCACAATCCAGACCCAGCTGATGGCTTATTGGAATGTGTTGCACACCATTCCCAACATTATGGAAGAATGCTTCTGTCCTTCTCCAAGTTAGGCTTCAATTTCTATAAAATCTATGTGATGATTTGTTCTGGTTGACTATCCACCCTCAGGGTGGCTTTATATAAATCTGCCCAGCCTCTCTTTTCTCCATTTCCTAAAGGTCAGTTGAACATATGTCTCAAAGTTACCACAAGGGAGTTTAATCAGAACCTAGGGCACTCATCTCAAATAGAAGGCAATTGGCTAGTTTCAGTTCTTTTCCCCTTCCTAAAAATTATTTAAGCTTTAGGCTAATAGCCAGTTTTGTGTTTCTGTCTGTTCATCAAATGTTGAGACAATAGCTATTGCCATCTGTATACCAATTTTCTAAAATGTTAGTCTGAACCACCTCAAAGTTTCAGAAGAAAGCTCTAAGTTCTACTTTGTAAGCTGTATGGCTAGAAAAGTACACATCAGATTATTCATTTAAACTGCTTTTTAGCACAGCTCTGAGGTATTTTTCATTCCATATTCTCAAGCCCATTCTATTGTTTTACTTTCCAAAGTAACAGAGCACCACTCTATGTAATGAATGTCACACTAGACTCTGAAACATATTTTTAAAATATGATTAATTGTACCTAATTCCCTTGTAACAAAGATCTCTAAAATTTATCATCCTCCAGTGACTCATTTTCATTTCTACATTAAATGTGGAAAGACTTTATTCTAAGAAACTGAAAGTGCATATTAGTTACTCATTTATTTATTCTGAGTATGCCATATACCACAGAGATTTAGGATTCTAACACTGGAGAGAGAGAGAATATTAGTCACTCAGTCATTAGTCACACACACAACTCTGCGTGACCCCATGGACTGTAGCCCTCCAAGCTCTTCTGTCCATGGGATTTTCCAGGCAAGAATACTGGTTTGGATTCTCATTTCCTTCTCCAGGGGACCTTCCTGACCCAGGGATCAAACCCAGGTCTCCTGCATTGCAGGCAGATTCTTTACTGTCTGAGCCACCAGGGCACATTGGCAATCCATATAATTAAGTGTGGAAAGTCTAAGTACAAATTATGATATGAAGAACAATTGTTGTTAAATATACCTTCTCTCCTGCTCTTGTGACAGCTTGCCACATTTTTATATCTTTTTTCTTTTCATCTTTTCTTAAATGATACCTGACTCATTGAGAATGCCAGCTCCACTATTAATTGTATGATCTGTGCAAGTTTAACTTCTGTGTGACTTAATTTTTTTTTAATATCTAAAAAATATGGAAGAAGTGAAGCACCAACCTATAGCTAGAGAAAATAATGCTCATGCTATATAGAAATGTCCATTAGAAGCCTTAAATAATGCCAGTTATTTTGCTATCAATAGTCTACTTCCTCTAGATCAAGAAAGATTAAACTCTCATGTGTTGCTCCATTTCAATGAGCATATTTTGATACACTGTTGATCTTTTTTGTTTAATTTTCTCTGTACAGATATCATGCTTCTCATAATGGAACTAATTCCATTGTCTTCTGACAAGTTTATTTACCTCTAGACTTTTCTTTGTCCAAAACGTCATGCATTCTGAGATCCTATCAACATGCCTTAAAATATCACTTCTGTCTTTTACTACCTAACATTTCTAACTAAATTCCTAAGGCAGATAAGAGCAGGAAAAAGGGTGTGCATCATTTCACTGCTACGGTATTTTATAGTATTAACAGATATGTAAAATGATCAAAAAAGAGTTCTCTGTGATATTCACTCTCTCCCAGAAATTGTCTTGGATTTTCCACATTCATATACATTTCCTCACACAATCCACCTTGCAAAGATCTTTCTAAAACTTTACAGCTATCCAAAATTTACCCATCAGTTTGCTTCAAAGAGAAGAGTGTTCTCATCACTTTATATCCATGCTTCCTTGCACACCACCCCACAGGAGAAAAATAAATGAGTTGACATCTATCACCATAATTGGGCCACATATATTTAATAACTGATGGCTCAGAGGAAGACATATAAATAATCAGCAAAGACTAAGCACTCTCCACTTTCTGCTTCTTAACTTCTAGCCCTAAAGGATGTGGCCTTTTCAAGCAATAGAGGAGTATGATTTGAAACTTAGGTTTATACTTAGAGCTTAAAATACACACTGCAGACCTATAATTGTACTTTGAGTATAGAATATTGAGGCCATAAATAAGATTATAGAGTTTTCAACAGAACCAAACCAATCTTCATAAAGCATTGCTTTGTCTTGGCTTGAATTATTACGCATTAATTCCTAACAAAATTTCTTGGAAACTGATTTAGAGAAGATTCAAGAATTTCAGATACATTGGTAAAGCTATTTTACCAATAACATCAAATAATTACTCCATAACTGTACCTGTATCTATCATTGCAAGCATATACCATGGCCAGAATTAATCAAATTTAATGTAAACTATCCCATCTTCCATGGTTCAATTTAAATCCAACATAACTTTCTCAGGGAGAGAGGATCATTCTATTTTCACTACCATTTCTAGCATTTACTCTTTTATAGACTCAATATGTTTCCTGGTTTATGCATAAACCACATTACTCACTTCAACTAGTCACCTGGATTCAGTAAAAAAAAAGTTAATAAATAAGTAATTCAATGATTTAAAAGTATATATATACGTATATATATATATACATATATGTGTATATATATATATATACACATATATATGTATACACACACACACACACACACACACACACACCCACACACACACACACACACACACACATAGCTTTCACTACATATTAAGGCTTTAGGTCCTCAGCCTGAATTTGCCCTCTCAAATTTTACAACTTTTCTCAAGGGTAGGGATAGACACATACTACTCAGAGGGCCACCAATGTCCACGCTGCTCACAACCATGTGATGTCAGCGACTCAGTCATTACTGCTAATGCTTTTTTCCAACACTGCCCATATGTTTAATTCCTATCTCATAATGCTCCTTCCTATAATGTTTCTAAGGAGCTTGCTGCTGCTGCTGCTGCTAAGTTGTTTCAGTCGTGTCCAACTCTGTGCAACCCCACAGATGGCAGCCCACCAGGCTCCTCCATCCTTGGGATTCTCCAGGCAAGAATACTGGAGTGGGTTGCCATTTCCTTCTCTAATGCATGCATGCATGCTAAGTTGCTTCAGTTGTGTCCAATTCTGTGCGACCCCATGGACACCAGCCCACCAGGCTCCTCTGTCTAAGGGATTCTCTAGGCAAGAATACTGGAGTGGGTTGCCATGTCCTCCTCCTTTAAGGAGCTTAGTCATACTTTATGGATTGCCAAAGAGCCTTTATTACAAAACTTTTATTTGACAAAATATTTTCCATTTCATTTTATTGCAGAAGGGGTGATAGAGTTGGTCAGAAAAACAAGCGAATGATTCCATAACAATCTTTTCTGAAAAAAAAAAAAATCTCCACTGGCTTAAAGTCATTATCCCCAAACTCGAGGTGAGTTCCATTCCAACTGATATGCCCAGGAAATTAAGGGATAAATCCTATTTCTATGATTTTCTATGATTTTCTATGCAGCCAAGTCTTTAAGGTTATCTTTCAGCAGCTGGGTTTTTTTTTTTTAATTAATTAATTTATTCTAATTGGAGGCTAATTACTTTACAATATTGTAATGGTTTTTGCCATACATTCACATGAATCAGCCATGGGTGTACATGTGTCCCCCATCCTGAGTCCCCCTCCCACCTCCCTCCCCATCCCATCCCCCAGGGCCATCCCAGTGCACCGGCCCTGAGCGCCCTGTCTCATGCATCGAAACTGGACTGGTGATCTATTTCACATATGGTAATATACATGTTTCAATGCTATTCTCTCAAATCATCCCACCCTCACCTTCTCCCACAGAGTCCAAAAGACTGTTCTTTACATCTGTGTCTCTTTTGCTGTCTCTCATATAGGGCCATCATTACCATCTTTCTAAATTCCATATATATGTGTTAATATACTGTATTAGTGTTTTTCTTTCTGACTTACTTCACTCTGTACAATAGACACCAGCTTCATACACCTCATTAGAACTGATTCAAATGCATTCTTTTTAATTCCTGAGTAATATTCCATTGTGTATATTTACCACAGCTTTCTTATCCATTCAGCTGCCGATGAACATCTAGGTTGCTTCCATGTCCTGGCTGTTGTAAACGGTGCTGTGATGAACACTGGGGTACACGTGTCTCTTTCAATTCTGGTTTTCTGTGTGTATGCACAGCAGTGGGATTGCTGTTCATTGTATGGCAGTTCTATTTCCAGTTTTTTAAGGAATTTCCACACTGTTCTCCATAGTGACTATACTAGTTTGCATTCCCATCAACAGTGTAAGAGGGTTCTCTTTTCTCCGCACCCTCTCCAGCATTTATTGTTTATAGACTTTTTGATAGTAGCCATTCTGACCGGCATGAGATGGTACCTCACTATGGTTTTGATTTTCATTTCTCTGATAATGAGTGATGTTGAGCCTCTTTTCATGCATTTGTTAGCCATCTGCATGTCTTCTTTGGAGAAATGTCTGTTTAGTTCTTTGGCCCATTTTTTGATTGGGTCATTTATTTTTCTGGTATTGAGCTCATGAGCTACTTGTATATTTTTGAGATTAATTCTTTGTCAGTTGCTTCATTTGCCATTATTTTCTCCCATTCTGAAGGCTGCCTTTTCAACTTCAGCATCTGGTTTTGTAGTGTAATTTCTTCAAAGAAATTTTACACATATATAATCCCTATGTCTTGCTCTGGCATGAGCTAAAATGCCTAAATTCTTCACAATAAACACAAGAATAGGCTCTATCCTGGGACTATTTAAACATATATGTATATTGGATCTCTGCAATTAAAATATAAGATCTTTAAACACAAAGACTGTCTAATAATATTTATCCCCTTTCATGTCTGGATAGGTCGTTTTATTCTTGTAAAGTATTTGTTTCCTAAGTAGCAGCAGCAAAGTACTCTTACCAAAGCCCAGACTAATTTTTCTACCACTTACCTAACGACTCCACTCGGATGGATTATGAGACTTTCAAATCCAATAGCCAACACCAAACAGGGGTTTCACAACACCTTCGTTCCTTGTACTCTCAATCAATTTTTCTTCCCACAAATAAAACTGTCCAATTTTATTTCAATGACTTCAGCATTTATATATTGCTTAGGCCAGAGATGTGAACCTCATCCTGATTCTTCGCACTCATTCATCTTTCAGATCCAATATATTATCAAGACACATTTGTGTATAAATGCATCTCAATTTCACCAATTTCTCTCCATCTCCATTTCCTCCCCTAAAGTTCAAACCATCTTCTTCTCTTCCCTGGGATCACTGTAATGGTCTAGTTATTGGTCCTCATGTCTCTCCTCTTGCTTCCCTCCGTGAGTGTGTGCTCAGTCACTCAGACATGTCTCCTCTGTTACCCTTTGCACTGTAGCCCTCCAGGCTCCTCTGTCCATGGAATTCTCCAGGCAAGAATACTGGAGTTGCTTGCCATTTCCTTCTCTTGGGGATCTTCCCAACGCAGGGATAGAGCCCACATCTCCTGCATCTCCTGCTTTGCAGGCAGATTCTTTACCACTGAGCCACCTGGGAAGGCCTGGTTTCCCCTCGAACTTTTCAGTAAACAGTGAGATTATTTTTTTGTATAAAACTAATAATTTCATTTGGCTCCGATGCTCTTCTCTTGTCAATATTCTTCAGTGGTTTCCACTATATTTTATATACAATTCAAAGTTTTACCAGGACTTAAAAGATCCTACGTTAGCTGCCTCTTGCCTAACTTCCTACAGTTTTTGCTTATAAGTTCCCCCTTCATCCACTGGACTAAACCCAATATGGCCTTAATTTGTGGGGCACACTGGGGTCTCTGTAGAGGTTCCCACAATTAGATGGTGTTTTACTTTTCAAAACACTAGTACAGAACAATGAGTTTTCCACTCTGATGTAAAAATCCAGTCACAAGTGATTGGGATAAACTTGAGATAAAAGGTTTTAGGGGTTGAAATGTTAAAAATAAACATCAAAGCAATTTTACAATTGCAAATGTCCATAAATTCAAATTGGGATACCAAGATTATGTCTCTATGTTAGTGATTTTAAAATGTGTGATTACCAAGTGTTAGTCACTCAGTCATGTCCAACTCCTTGCAAACCCATGGACTGTAGCCAGCCAGGCTCCACTGTCCATGGAATTCCCCAGGCCAGAATACTGGAATGGGTCGCTGTTCCCTTCTCCAGGGGATCTTCCCAACCCAGGGATCCAACCTAGGTCTCCCAGATTGCAGGTAGATTATTTACCATCTGGGCCACCAGGGGAGCCCAATCCTTGCATTTATATGGTTGATGTTTGTTATATGATCAAATATATTATTGCAATCTAGTACTCATTAATTATCACTAATTAAAACTGGCCACCTGATGTAGAAAAGACCCTGATGTTGGGAAAAACTGAAGGCAAAAGGAGAAGGGGTCAGCAGAGGATAAGATGATTAGACTGACTCAATGGATATGAATTTGAGCAAACTCCAGGAGACAGCGAAAGAGAGGGAAGCCTGGTGTGCTACAGTCCATGGGATCACAAAAAGTTGGAAACTAGTAAGAGACTGAACACAAAGCTGAAATATCTAATTTGGAACAGTAACAATATTCTTTTTTTTTAATATGATATATATATATCTTATTAAATGTGTAAACAAATAGAGAAAATTAGACAGTTTATAGATAAAATAGAGCTATATCTAGGGCGGGATGATATGGGAGAATGGCATGGAAGCATGTAAATTATCATATGTGAAACAAATCGCCAGTCCAGGTTCAATGCATGATACAGGGTGCTAGGGGCTAGTGCACCGGGATGACCTGGAGGGATGAGATGGGGAGGGAGATAGAAAGGGAGTTCTGGAGGGGGAAAACATGTACACCCATGGTGGATTCATGTCAATGTATGGGAAAACAAATACAATATTTTAAAGTTAAAAAATATAAAATAAACTAATTAAAAAAATAGATCTATATCTGCTTAAACATAAAATTGCTTTTATGTTTCTGAAAAATTAACTCTAGAAAATGTATCTTATTTTTACCTAAATTATTTCCAGGTAGATCTCCTGTCAATAAATTAAGTAAATTTAGTTTTGTTTTTTCCTCTGATATAAAAGTTGAAATTCAAAAAGAAAATATTATAATCTGTAAGTGACACTCTTGCACAATAAACCACCCTTCATACCAATGCTTGTGGCATTTGATATTTGGAAGCCAACTATTTACTATAAAAAGCAAATGTAAGTTAATGACTTGGAAAAGAAGCAAAGTCATAGAGACTTTGTTGCCTTTTTATTGCCAGAATCAAAGAATAGGAGAAAGCTAGCTCCCAGGGACACCTGCTCAGTGTATCAACACGTCATCATTGGAAGTGTTATCCAGCAACTTCATATTACTTGCAGATAATGCTCGATAAGCTGGCTGAGGGCAAATTTCAGAACTAACACAGTAGAAAAGTGCTCTAATCTGTACAACTGTGCTGAGATCACATAACAACTTACACCAAAGAAATGAAATACAACCAAAGATTTCCAACAAATACAGCATTGCAAACCATCACCATATTTGGCCTCTTGAATAGCTTTTTAATAAGTAAAGAAACAGTATATTCATTGGAAGGACTGATGCTAAAGCTGAAGCTCCAACACTGTGGCCACCTGATGTGAAGAGAGGACTCATTGGAAAAGACCCTGATGCTGGGAAAGATTGAAGGCAGGAGGAGAGGGCAACAGAGGATGAGATGGTAGGATGGCAAACTGAAGTACTGCTTGCTGAAGTCCATGGGGTCACAAAGAGTCAGACATGACTAAGCAACTGAAATGAATGAGAGGACTTAGAAACAAGGAAAAACTATTAAAAGTCTCAAAAAAAAGTTGTTTTTCCTCTTCATTTTGATAAAGAGAAATGCATTGGACAAACAGGACTGGAATGCCTCCTGAGACATCTGGTGAGGACATGTTTTCAAGTATCATCAAGGAGCTATTGGGGTAAATTCTTCATATTCTATACTTTTTCATGATAGGTAAGAAGGAAGGCCATTGACATGTGAAGTTGATGTACTCCATCAAAATTACCTAAATGAAAATGACACAAGTGAAAGTTAATTTCTCTCCAGAATTTTCTTATTATTTTACATATTTTCCTTCATTATTATATAACTATTATGCTTGATATTACGTTTTATACTGAAAATACAAGTAAGATGAAAACCAACCTCTCCAGGAGTTCCCAGTCCAAAGGAGAAGAATTCATAAAAAAAAAACCCACATTTAGTATAAAAATTGATATAAAAAAGAATACCAAGTGACAAGGGATGGAATTCTTCACAAAACTCAAGCACCAATCAGTCAGTGAGTAAGTTCAGTTGCTCAGTCATACTCAACTCTTTGTGACCCCATGAACTGCAGCACACCAGGCTTCTCCGTCTATCACCAACTCCCGGAGCTTGCTCAAACTCATGTCCATCGGGTAAGTGATGCCATCTAACTGTCTCATCCTCTTTCGTCCCCTTCTTCTCCCGCCTTCAATCTTCCCCAGCATCAGGATCTTTTCCAATGAGTCAGTTCTTCGCATCAGGTGGCCAAAGTATTGGAGTTTCAGCTTCAGCATCAGTCCTTCCAATGAATATTCAGGACTGATTTCCTTTAGGATTGACTGGTGGGATCTCCTTGCAGTCCAAGGGACTCTCAAGAGGCTTCTCCAACACCACAGTTCAAAAACATCAATTCTTCAGCGCTCAGCTTTCTTTATAGAAACTGAGCATCCAAACATAATTCACACATCCAAACATGACTACTGGAAAAACCATAGCTTTGACTAGATGGACTTCTGTTGGCAAAGTAATGAGAGTTCCAGAAAAATATCTACTTCTGCTTAATTGACTATGCCAAAGCCTTTGACTGTGTGGATCACAACAAACTGTGGAAAATTCTTCAAGAGATGGGAATACCAGACCACCTCACCTGCTTCCTGAGAAATCTGTATGCAGGTCAAGAAGCAACAGTTAGAACTGGACATGGAACAACAGACTGCTTCCAAATAGGGAAAGGAGTACATTAAAGCTATACGTTGTCACCCTGCATATTTAACTTTTATGCAGATTACATCATGCAAAATGCTGAACTGGATGAAGCACAAGCTGGAATCAAGATTGCTGGGAGAAATATCAATAACCTCAGATATGGAGATGACACCACCCTAATGGCAGAAAATGAAGAACTAAAGAGCCTCTTGATGAAAGTGAAAGAGGAGAGTGAAAAAGTTGGCTTAAAACTCAACATTCAGAAAACTAAGATCATGGGATATGGTCCCATCACTTCATGGCATATAGATGGGGAAACAATGGAAACAGTGAGAGACTTCATTTTTTTGGTCTCCAAAATCACTGCAGATGGTGACTACAGCCATGAAATTAAAAGACACTTGCTTCTTGGAAGAAAAGCTATGAGCAACCTAGACAGCATATTAAAAAGCAGAGACATTACTTTGCCAACAATCACCAGTAGGGAAGGTATATTGTACGTATGGAAGTGAGGAGAGGAATCTGTGCAGAATGCTGTCAAGAGGACTTCAAAGAAATTAACATTTGAACTTTGGAAAGAAGAGGAGTTAACTAGGAAGCAAGGGGCCTTTTCTTAGAAAATGATGTTCTTAGCTGACAACTAGAAATAATGAACATATTTAGTTATCTAAGAATTGGTATTTAGTAAGTCATGAATCTGTGCTAAGTTGCTTCAGTTGGGTCTAACTCTTTGCAACCCTATGGACTGTCATGAATACTAAATATTACTAAAAATAACATGGAGAATACCCCTGGAGTGTTTACTATTTACTGTTCAGAGATATACATATGTAATTGCATTTAACACTATGAAGCATTTTTTTTTTTCATTTTACAAATGAAAGACCCCAGGCTTCCCTGGTGGTCCAGTCATTAAAAATCTGCCTTGCAATGCAAGGAACACCAGTTTGATCCCTGTCCAGGAAGATCCCAAATCTGCTGAGCAACTAAGCCCTCAAGCCACAACTATTAAGCCCCAGTGCCTACAGCCTGTGCTCTGCAACAAAAGAAGCCACCACAATGAGAAGCCTGAAAAGGACAACAAAGAGTAGCCCCTGATCACCACAACTAGAGAAAGCCTGCATGCAGCAATGAAGACCCACCACAGTCAAAAAACACAATAAATAAATCTTTAAAAAAAAAAAGAAAAGAAATATCCTAAGGTCAAACATCAGAGATAGCATTAGATGGCACATAGTCAATTTGAAAAATTATGCATATTTTATTCCTGAAGTCCTTATTGAGTTGGAAAATACAATAATAGAAATAATAAACTGGGTAAAATCAAGAAGAGTTTCAATATTACAGAAGATAACAGTGAAACTGATAGTGATTAAAATTGTCCACAAAGAGAAAAAAGAAAACACCTTAGGAAGAAAACAGAAGCAGCAGTGATATGTTAGACAATAAACTGTAGTTACCAAAATTAAGTCAGTGATTTCAAGGGGGCAGGGTGAGGGGAAAGGACAGTGTTGGTGACTACATAACTGTATATGTTTGTCAAAACTCACCATGGTGCATCCTTAAAGCTGATGAATATATCTGTTTATAAAGTATACTTTAGTAAGCTGATTAAAGAAAAAACAAAAAAAAAAACAGAAGAAGGTAACTTACCATTTGACTTAAAAAAAGACTGTGATGCAACTCATGGAAATTAAAATTTGAAATTTATGTAATTTACATAATGATTTATATATTATTAAAGGTGGGCTTCCTGGTGGTTCAGACAGTAAAGAATCCACCTGCAATGCAGCAGACCTGAGTTCGATACCTGGGTTGGGAAGATCCCCTGGAGAAAGTAATGGCTACCCACTCCAGTATTCTGGCCTGGACAATTCCATGGACAGAGGAGCCTGGCAGGCTATATAGTCCATGAGGTTGCAAAGAGTTGGACATGACTGAGTGACTTTCACTATACTTCACTTCATTATTAAAGTTAATAGTAATATTAAGTAATATTATTAGAACATGACTAGTATTAATGTTAATATTTATAACATTACTAGCAATATTTAGGTCATATTAAATGTAATTGTTGCTTAAATTTCTCTTTAAATATATATCTAGGTGAAGGTAACCTTCTCTAGGTGGGGTCAGTATATCAAAGGCTTCTGGAACTAGTATATTACCCTTTATTATACAAGCCTCCAAATACACATTCAAGTATCTGGGATGAAACACACTGACTGTGTTTTATATCAGAACACCTCAGATATCAACCACCTCAGATATGCAGATGATACTACTTTAATGGCAGAAAGCAAAGAGGAACTAAAGAGCCTCTTGATAAAGGTGAAAGAGGAGAGTGAAAAAGCTGGCTTAACTCAATACTCAAAAAACTAAGATCATGGCATCTGATCCCATCACTTCACGCAAATAGATGGGAAAAAGTGGAAACAGTGAGAGACATTTTCTTGGGCTCCAAAATCACTGTGGACAGTGACTACAGCCATGAAATTAAAAGACATTTTCTCCTTGGAAGAAAAGCTATGACAAACCTAGACAGCATATTAAAAAACAAAGACATCACTTTACCGACAAAAGTCTGTCTAGTCAAAGCTATGGTTTTTCCAGTGGTCATGTATGGATGTGAGAGTTGGACTATAAAGAAAGCTGAGCACTGGAGAATTGATGTTTTTGAACTACGGTGCTGGAGAAGACTTTTGAAAGTCCCTTGGACAGCAGAGATCAAATGAGTCAATCCTAGAGGAAATCAACCCTGAATACACATTGGAAGGCCCTATGCTGAAGCTGAAGCTCCAATACTTTGGCCACCTGATGCAAAGAGCCGATTCATTGGAAAAGGTCCTGATGCTGGGAAAGATTTAGGGTAAGAGGAGAAGGAGGCAACAGAGGATAAGATGGTTGGATTGCATCATCGACTCAAATGAATATGAGTTTGCGCAAACTCAGGGAGAAAGTGAAGGACAGAGAAGCCCCGTGTATTGTAGTTCACGGGGTTGCAGATAGTCAGACTCGACATGGCGACCTGAAAATTACAACAACAAAATTTATAATCTAAGTTGTAGCATCTCATATTTACAAAGCTTGTAAATAAATATCTCTAGTAGCCTGATTAACATATCTTATTTTTTACATAAAAATAACTGAGATATATATTTGAAAGGAAATCATTTTTTCACTTAAAATTATATAATTTTGTGATAATATTTCAAAGCTCAGAATTGGTAAAGATTAAAGTAACGTGTATTTGCTTTAAAAATAGTAAAAATGCAGAAAACTGTAGCAAATTTCACTAAATCAAACTTGATACCAAATTTCACTCTGCACATAACTGAGAAAATTAGACAATTTATAGATAAAATAGACATACCAAATTGCTTTTTATGTTTCTGAAAAATTAAGTCTAGACAATGTATCTTATTATCACCTAAATCATTTCTAGATAAAAGTAGCTCTCCTTTTAATAAATTAAGTAAATTTAATCTTGTTTCCTTTCTTTCCAAGTGCTAACAAAAATTCTCAGCATCTTAAATATACCTAGTACCTTAAATACACTCAACACCCTGATACAGAAAAAATAAACTTTTAGTTTTTCCTCTAGGCAGATTAAAAACTACTTTTATCTGTTTGGGGGCTTTTGTTGTAGCTATTGTTGTCTGTGTGGTGTTTGTTTTATTCTATTTTTATATAAAGTTATACGAGTTCAGTCACTCAGTCATGTCCAACTCTTTGCAACCCCATGGACTGCAGCACGCCAGACTTTCCTGTCCATCACCAACTCCCAGAGGCTACTCAAACTCATGTCCATGGTGTCGGTGATGCCATCCAACCATATCATCCTCTGTCGTTCCCTTCTCTTCCGGCCTTCAATCTTCCCCAGCATCAGGGTCTTTTCCAATGAGTCCGTTCTTCAAATCAGGTGACCAAAGTATTGGAGTTTCAGCTTCAGCATCAGTTCTTCTAATGAATATTCAGGACTGATTTCCTTTAGGATGGACTGGTTGAATCTCCTTGCAGTCCAAGGGACTCTCAAGAGTCTTCTCCAACACCACAGTTCAAAAGCATCAATTCTTCAGCGCCCAGCTTTCTTTATAGTCCAACTTTTACATCCACACGTGACTGCTGGAAAAACCCTACAAACTGTCCTGAAACATAATGTTTGGTTAAGATAATTCAACGTATCTCTGAAAGTCAAGTTAGAAGTTGTAGCTTCATCATGCAACTTGTTAAAGGAAATAGAGAGTGAATCTTAGGTCAGTCTTATATTACCTGCTAAACATAGTTAAGCTTTTCATCTATAAAATGAGGTAGCTATCTACACTGACAGATGCTATGAAGAAACGACTCTGTCCCTGTCACCCTTTTTTCTTGGAAACACTGACTTTGACATGTAAATTTGGTAATAGATGATGGCTATAACTCACAACAGAATCTGCAGTTATCAGCAATCTATTTACAGACTTGTAAAGGGAAACAGCATAGGATTTGTATCACAGTAGAAAATGTTTTGCATATATTTATAACCTCCCCATTTTGAAATTCATTTAATCCATCCACTGAAAACAGATCAATATTTAAATAAATTTCACAGTATTTACTTACTAAAATGAGCCACATACATTTCACCCATGCAAATGGATCATAAAGTTTAATTCCACAATATAATTTCTCTCTGAGCCTGTCACTTTGATTTCTAAAGTTTCAGTGACCTAAAATGATCAGTGTTGAAACTGTGTTTGTTCTTGTAGGTTGTAGTGAAATATGAGAGAAAAAGAAATGCCAATTTCTGCCAGCATAGATTTGTTAGAGTTGAGTGTCAGTTTCAAAGGAAATCAGAAAGCTGAAATTACACCTTTACAATGCCTGTAGTAAAGGGGCATTCTTTGTGTGTTAAGTGTCCTTGGTAGCCAGAAAACAGGCATGACTACTCACTAATCCTACAAATGACATTACAGTAATAGACAGGATAAAATGTATATTAAATTAATAATAAGAGTATAGAAAAGATAACTGGACAAAACAAAATATATCTCAGGCCATTCCATCTCATGAAGAGGAATACTGGATATGGACCACCAGTCTATAAGTCTTGCAACTAGAAAAAATCTGCCAGATGAAAGGAAATAATCTGGTTCAGCAAATTGTTGATCTCAGGTGACAAGGCAAAACTCACAATATGAAACTGAAAATTGATGCAGCTCTCACCTTATTGTTTCTGAAAATTATCTTTTATAAATATCACAAATATGAAAAGAAGTTTGAATGAGACTAAAAGAACAGTCTTTCCAATCTAATATTTAGTCTCCAAAAAAATAATCTGGGAGATAAGTATTAGTAGTTGTCCTTCAAGACCTCATCCTCATGTGTTAGGGTTGTGAACTGGGAATCCTCACTCATCTTTAATAACATATCAGAGCATTTCCAATCTGGAATGTAGGTATTTTCTTAAGTTAAAAAATGAATCCTTTTAAAAGTATAGTATTATTTGAAATTGCAACTCACACTTTAAATAAGAGCAAAATTCACTGCTTTGAAAAGGAGCTTAAGGGCCTAGTTCTCTATGCCTAGATACCACCTTAGTACACAAGATGCTCTGAGGCTTCTGCATAGTAATTTATGGTTCTGAGGGGAAAAAGAAAAAAACTTGCAAACTGTTGCATGCATCTGAATCCTTTGGAAACCTACTCCTATTTCCTACTCACATTTCAAGAAAAGTAAAATGACAGGCTTCCTACATTTATATGATGAGTATAGAAGTATTTCTTTCATTTGCCTTAAAATGATAGTTTTCAAATTATAAAGTTGCCTCTTAGTTCTTTAAGACTCAGAAACATGTATCCAACTGCCTGCTCAACATTCTCCAATGAATCCTTCAAGGGCATCTCAAGTGCAACAAATCCAAGACTAAACTCACTTTCTTAGCAAAGATCACAATCACTCATGTACTAGCTCAGGAAAGAAACCTGGTTATCATCCTCATCACTTCCCTCTTGCTGCTGCTGCTGCTAAGTCACTTCAGTCGTGTCCGACCCTGTGTGACCCCATAGACAGCAGCCCACCAGGCTCCCCTGTCCCTGGGATTCTCCAGGCAAGAACACTGGAGTGGGTTGCCACTTCCTTCTCCAATGCGTGAAAGTGAAAAGTGAAAGTGAAGTCACTCAGTCATGTCCGACTCGTAGCGACCCCATGGATTGCAGCCCACCAGGCTCCTCCGTCCTTGGGGTTTTCCAGGCAAGAGTACTGGAGTGGGGTGCCATTGCCTTCTCCTCCCTCTTACTCATCCTCAATTTCTAACTATCTCGAAGCTAGACCCATTTCTATTCTTAAATCCTTCTTTCTCAAGTCTATCTATTTCTCTCACTCTCCATCTCTAGTGCCACTAAAATGATTCAAACTACCATTATGTCTCCTTCAGTACTTCCCAACAGGTCTTCCTTCTCAGACATTTTTCAAGCTCTTTAATCTATCTTTTTACATAGCAGTTAATTATGACCTTAGGTCTTCCCTGTTTAAAATCCTTCAGAGGTGTCCTACTGCTTTTAAAATTAAAAGCAAACATCTTAATATAACCTAGAATGACTTGGTCACAGTATGAGCTTCCTTGGATTCTGTCCTCCAGCAATATTAGCTAGCATTTTCACAGTCTTGCAAATCTATCAGTTCCTCCTTGCTGCTGGGCCTTGATACGGATAAGATCTGGTCATTTATTTAAACACTGTCATATCACTTTGGATTAGAAGCATTCATCACAACTACAAATCAACATACAATTCTGTTTTTAAAGTTTATGTTCCATATTGGCTGGACTATCTGGCTTATACTTATATTCCAGCTCACAGCATAATGTCTTGCACAGAATAGAGCTTCATGAGTCTCTATCAGTTGAATTAGTAAGTGATAATCTGAGATCTGGAGAAGAGTACAAATGATCTTTAATTTGAGTTTTATAGACTTTTGATAAGAGTTAAAGTTTTAAATCCTCTTAGGCTCTTTTCAAAAAAAGCCTCATTTTAGAGTCTGAAATTGCTCTTTTCTATTTCCACTATCTTATATATTCAGTGAAGTTGAAGAATCTCTAGAATCATACAGGGTGTCCAGCTCTTTGCTACCCCATGGACTATACAGTCCATGGAATTCTCCAGGCCAGAATACTGGCGTGGGTAGCCTTTCCCTTCTCCAGGGGATCTTCCTAACCCAGGGACTGAACCCAGGTCTACCTCATTGCAAGCAGATTCTTTACCAGCTGAGCCAAAAGGGAAGCCCAGAATCATACATACAGATGTTTTATTTGTACATATGATTGGATGTACAAAGATTCTACTAGAGAATGATTGTGATTTGCATTTGTATTATCAAAGCTATTACTGATTAAGGAGCTTGACTCTTTAATATATTTTAAGCATCCAAGCATATCAATAGTATTGAAATTAATAAGAATTACAGAAAGGGAGATGGTAGCAGAGAAATATGTATTCAGGCCACTAAGATTTGGCAGAGACCATAATCTTAGGTCCCTAGCTCCATTCAATAACAGTGAATCTATTTTTAATTCATTCCTGGATATTTAGTTGTAAGTGCCTCTAGTTCACTTACAGATATTGATCTGTTCAAAAGCAAGGAAGCCTTTATTACTACATTAATTTTTGATCCTCTGCCCCTCAGCAACCTGGCAATTATTTAAATAAGTGTGGCTAGCTGAATTACTGATAAGATTCATGAAATCATCCCTATTTAAAGTTCAAAACCATTGATTTTGAGTAATTTTATTAAAGGTAAATACAAATTAATTTTAGTTTTCCCTAGATAGCTACACTAAAGTAACTTAGATTTAAAATAATAAAATACTACCACTACTACTACTAATGTAATAATAGTCATTTCAGAATGTTCTAAGGACTATGCAAATTTTTTGCAGATATTACATAATTTAATCTTGATAATAACTCTATGAAGTACCCTATGAAGTAGTATATTACTGTGCTGGTACTGTTATTATGTCTATATAATAGATGAGGAAGCTAAGACTCAGAAAACTAATACACTTGCAAAAATCACACAAAGGAAAAATTCACACCCAGAGTACCTCATTGCAAGTAGAGATAATGATGCAACATAACTCGATAGAGTCTCAGCCATAATGAAAATACAGGGAGCTTCTTCTGCCTTGCTTTCCTCCACTACTATCTTAGTCAAGGAGGGAGAAGATGAAAAGTCTCCCACTCAGAACCAGCAATGCCAGTGATTAACCAATAGCTTATGGAGTTTATTGGTAATACTCTGTCTTCTTACCTCAGGAAATTTAGTTTGCGTTAATTCAGTAGTCCATTTGCAATGCTCTGGGAAGCATAGATATTATTGACAGAACACTTTTAGGAAATCTATGAAACCCCTTTTGCTAGGGGATGATTTAAGCATGAATATCATCCTCAAGGAGGAAAACTCTATGCAAATAATAGGAGTTAAAGGCTTAAAAAATATAATATTTTTTAAAAATTATAATAATTCCTAAGTTAGAGTCATTATATTTCTCTAGAGGATTCCGGAAAGACTTTAATAGGTATAGGTGTGAATGTGATCTTGAAAAACACTTACATTTTAAAAAATTGGACCTTATTTCTACAATTTTAACATTCATAAAGTACCATACCACTTTCAATCAGGTATTGAAGACGGCAAATTCATCTATTTCCATGTCATTTATTTTTACCAAGACTATATAATATGCAAATATCAAATGCTCTGCAGCAAATAATTAATTAACAGTATGGAATTAACTATATTTACCAAGTAAATTATTGTAAATAGCCAAGCATAGAAGACTGACAGAAAAACTTGTTTCTGAAATAAAAGCTAAAATGAATTCTTATTTCCCAAAGCAAGCTATTACCTCAAACATTTATTTTTGGTTCCAAATCTTTATTCACTCACCTCATATGATACAAACACAATCTGTTCTTTACAGGAGAATTATTTTACTTTTGTAATTAAGGTAATACAAATATTGCTCTAATAATTTAATACCTGATTAGTTTGGAAGGAAATTAAGTTGAGATGTAAGTAGCATCAAGGTTTACAAGGCTTGAAACAAATTAATTTTGGAGGAACTCTTTATAAAGAATATAAAATTGAAAATGGTTCCTGATCATATGGACCCTAAAGCTTACGCTTAAATAGCTTCATGGTCAGTTAAGATGCGTAGAACTGACTCATTGGAAAAGACCCTGATGCTGGGAAAGATTGAAGGTCGGAGGAGAAGGGGATGACAGAGGATGAGATGGTTGGATGGCATCACCAACTCGATGGACATGGGTTTGAGCAAACTCTAGGAGGTGGTGATGGACAGGGAAACCTGGCATGCTGCAGTCCATGGGGTCACAAAGAGTCAGACATGACTGAGCGACTAAACTGGACTGAACTGTAAGATTCAGCTTAGGAACTCTAGAGCTCACATTTCATTGCATTATGTAATCATGGATTAACTAATTAATTATTGGATACCTACTGTCTTCCAGTAGTATGTTCCAATATTACAGAATAATCAATATTATTCTAAGCACTGAGAATGAAATGTTGAATGAAACATACAAAAGTTTCATCTTCCTAGAACATATGTTCTAAAGGTGAGAGACACAACAGTACATGAATAGGTAAGACACATCTGGAACTCATAAGATAAGGGCTATAAATTTAAAAGGGTGAGAAATACAGAATAGTTCAGAACTGGCTAGGGAAGGTGTATCAGGATCTGATATTTAAATTGAATCATTTAATAATGAGAAAGAGGCAGACAAGCTAAGCAGGATTCATTTTCAGTTTTATCCATAGGAGGAAGAGAAAGTGATCAATAAATATTTGTTGAAATGTTAAATGAACATATCTATGGGAAAGCATTTTCGGTAAAGTAGAAAACGCAAAGACCCTGAGATGAGTGTAACTTGCAGTTTGGGGAGATGAAAAAAAAGGCCTCTGTCCAGAGAAAGGTAAATTATGGAGAGAATAGTAGGAGATGAGGTTGAAGAGAGGCAGAACCTAGATCACTTTAATGAGTTGTTCTCAGGTCAGACTGCACATTAAGTCATTTGAGGAACTGTACAAAGCACCAGTGTCTATGCCCCACTAGAAGCTTCACCAGCAGAGAGTGGGAGAAGTGTTATACAAAGAAGCATTTGTTTTCAAGCCCTCCAGGTTAAGAACCGATGATCCACATACTTGAAGGCACAATAAGAATTTTGGTTTTAGTCTATCACCAAGAAATGCCATGATGGGGTTATTAGAGGGAAATCAATAATGACATGAAGATGTATATAGTCTTGAATTAAGATTGAGAATAAATACTTTGCCCAGATTCATCATGTATTTTTCATTCTACTTAATCTGTATATTTATACTCAAACACAGAGAAAACAAAGATAGTCATATGCCAAGCAGAGAATGTTATATTTTCTATTCTTTCTAATAGTGATACCCATATTAACATACTAATCAAGAATTCTGAAAGTTTCTCACCACATAAGAAAAAAATAACTTTCTCTTCATCTAGACTATTTTATGTTACAAAGACCCCAGAAGATTAAACTGTCAAAACCAATTTCTTTTCCGGATACATAACTCCAATTCCCTAGGACCTTCTGGCCAAACAAGTAATAGGAAGCTTGAATCTGTCTTGTCTCTAAAATCTGAATTCTTCTGGTAGCTCCATGATTTCTGAAGAGTAAGATGAGAAACATACCTCAGTACCTCCATGACTGATTTCCATCCTTTCTCTTCATTGTCACCTCTTCTCAATTCTTAAAATTCCTTACCAACATTTTTTCAAAGCTGAAATACTTTCTGAAATAAAGTTTCTTATGTTTAATTTAAGCTATGTATTCATTTATTCTATTCCTTGACTATCCTCCACACTAGCATGCAAGCTCCACAATAATTTTAGTCTAATTTGTTTACTGATTTATCCCAACATTTGGAGAAGTGCCTAGCACATAGTTGGAACTTTAATAAATGAATACTTATGAAAGAATGGAATGAAAGTAGCTGTAGTCATTATTCCTGTTTTTCAGATGAAGAAACCAAGGCTCAAAATAGTAAATGAAATATACAAGGACATATCTTTAGGCAATAACAAGTTTAGGGCTAAAATGCTCATATTTTTCACCCTAAAATCTGTGTGCTAAACACTACACACTAATTTTTAGTAAAGCATTTGAAGCTGAGACTAGATTTTTGTGCTGTGATCAGACTGTAGACAGCCTCTAGTGCCAGAGTAAGGAGTTATGACTTTGAGCTGCCATTAGTTGGAAGCTATTGAAGGACACTGAGCAGGCAAGTAACAGCATCGAAGGAGTGTTTCAAGAAGATTTATCTGCTATCATTGTAGAGAACAGATGGGAAAGAGAAGAATATCAAGGCAGCAAGATAGTTCAAAGAAAAAAGTACAGCGTCCAGATAATTTCAGGAACTAGTCAAAATAAAGTCTCTACATCACTGGCAACAGCAAATTATTCTTCACCTTTGAAATTCAGACTGGTTATAAATGCTCATTCAACAAATATTTATTGAGGGCACACAACAGTCATCAACATGCTCTATCAAACATTTTATGTCAAGTAATAAGACAAGATCATCTATACATGGCCATGCCCATTTCATTCCACTTGGTGGGCATGTGAATAGCACCGATAAACTGAAAGATCTTCAAAGAACCACAGTAAAAAATAAAACTGAAAGCAGAAAAGGGTATCCAGACTAGATCAAAGCTTATTCATTCATCAAATATTGATTCCGTATTTGCCTTATGAAAAACATATTGGTGGATTATTTACTGAGTCACAAATGGATCTTAATTCTGAATACAAAGTGCCCTTAGTAAGAACAACAGTAACAAAAACAAAATGCACATAGAGTCTGAAAACAAAGAGACTATAATGAAAGACATTTAGATAAAGTACTATGTGAATTAAGAGGACCAAAGGATTTCCTTATATTTGGGACTGTAGAAATCTTCAGTGAATTGCTAGTAACTGAGCATAAATTATACTCCACCAAAGTGCATCCAGAATAACGGATTAATGGATTTTGTGTTCGATTCTTGGTAAACAAAATTAAATTTTAATGGTACTAGGTACAGCAGATATAACAATAGTCATGCATTTCAGGAAGGAACATTATAAAACCCAAGAGGCCAACAGCAAGGTTGCAAATTGTACAGGCCCTTTCATGGTCTAATATTTAAATATGGCTCTAGGTTAAAGTCCTCAGGTTCTCAGTAGGTTTATATTGGCCTCTACTATTCTTTTAAGTCTGATAATTAATATAATCTCCTTGGATATTCATTTCTTATTTGGAAAAAAAAGCCTGTTGGCCAGTAATCCTTTCTCGCATGCTTTTTATCATATGGGTATCAATTCTAAAATGTTATATTGATATAAATTCTATCAACAAGGCCATTGTGTGGACTACACTGAATAAATCCATACTAGAAAGTTTTACTCTGTGTAGCTAAAGGGTTGTATGCACATATCATGACATAGCTTCCAACTCATTTGTAGCTCTGTCATGAGAAATGAGAACTTCAAACTGTGAAATAGAACAATCACTCCAGTAGCCTGCTTATATAAGCTGGTAACAGTGTATATAGTCTTAATTTTTCTTAACTCTTTTCTAACAGAGGTGACTTTCTGAAATATGTATTCCAACAGTACCCTAAAATATTTTTAATCTTGATATTAAAGTTCGAAAGATGGAGAAGTGCATTTGAGATAGAACCTTGAATTACTGATAGAGACTTCTTAATATCACCAACAGAATCCCAACTGAGCTACTCTGTCATCTGGGACAAGTCATGCTTCACTCTTTCCATGCTTTCATGACCAGGGAACATTTTAAGAATGGTTGTTAGTGGTTGTATTCATTTCCTAGGGTTGCCATAACAAATTACCACACACTTGGAGGCTTGAAACCAACAGAGATGTAGTCTCTTACAGTTCTAGAAGCCAAAATCAGTCTGTCAGCAGGACCACAATCCTTTCAAAAGTTCCAGAGTCCTTCTTTGCCTCTTCCAGCTTCTGGAATGCATTCCTCGCTTTGGCAGCATAACTCCAGTCTCTGCCTCCATTTTCACATGGTTTTCTTCTTCCTCTGTTTCTCTATCTACTCTTTCTTTTTGAAGGGTATCATCCATGGCCTTTAGGGTCCACCCTAAGGCAGTATGATCTCATCTTAAATAATTATATCTACAAGGATCTTATTTCCAAAAAAGGTGACATTCTGAGGTTCCAGGAGAACATGAATTTTTTTCAGACATTATTCAGCCTATTAAAGTGGTTGTGAAATATTCTACCGATTCATATAAAATTAGCATATATATATATATCAATGTGCATTTGCACGTTGTCAAATGTGCATTGCACATTTTAATTAATATTATAAAGTTATATGAAAAGAGAAAATAATCTTGATGCTTCCAGCTGAGTGACAGCCAATGAAGTGGCTTAAGCAGAGGAAAGCGATGATCTGACATAAATTTTAAAGAGTCACTCTGGCTGAACTATTGAGAACAGATTATAGGTGAGCAAGGGTAGAAACAGGGAGGCCAAGGAATTGGTGAGAAACACTTGAATTCTGAATATATTTAAAGGAAGAAAAAAGTAGTATCTGCTAATATAAAATGGGAGAGAAGGAGAAAAGTTAAGAATGACTAAGATTTTTGGGTTAAGCAACTGCAGTTCCAGAGCTGCTAAAACTGAGGCAGAGAAGACTGCAAGTTGAGAAGTCTTTGGTGGTAGATTTGAGGTTCAGTTTCAAAAACAGTAAGTCTGAGGTGTCTAAGAATCCAAAAGAACATATCCAGTAAGCCTTGATTGTACATGTCCAAAAGTTAAGATAAAAGTGTGAGATGGATATATAAAATTTGCAAGTTGTAAAATTATGAGATGGCGTATAAAGCAATGAGATCAGATCAGATGAGATCACTAAAGTGGTGAGCATAGATAAAAATGGGCTTCTTAGGTAGCAATAGTGGTAAAGAATTTGGCTGCCAATGCAGGAGACATAAGAGATTTGCATTCGATCCCTGGGTTGGGAAGACCCCCTGGATTGGGAAATGGCAACCTATTCTAGTATTCTTGCCTGGAGAATCCCATGGACAGAGAAGCCTGGTAGGTTACAGTCAATAGAGTCACAAAGAGTTGGACATGACTGAAGCGACTCAGCGTGCACATAGGCATAGATAAAGAACAGATAAAGCCAATCCCATTTCCTGAGCTTCCTCAATATTAAAAGGTGACATGAAGAAAGGAAACCTGAAGAGGTGATTGAGAAGGAGTAGTCAATGAGGTAGAAATTCAGGACAATGTGTTACCCTCTAAGACAATTCACTAATGCATTGCAGGGTGATTAAGGTATTTTAGATGTTATTCATAGTCAAGTAATATAAAAGCTGAGAATTGGCTATTGGATTTACTAAAATGGAGGATGTAAGTGGTCTTCATAAAAAATCTTTTTGGTGAAGTCATAGTGGAAAGAAACTGATTGGAGTAATTTAATTGAAAACTGAGTTCAGAAAACTATCGGGATGATTTTATCTTAACTTCTTCATAGAGATTTCTGAAGACTGAATGGTATAGCACATGGTAGAGTGGAGGCTTGGCATACATTAGACAATTAGTAGTAGCTCTAACTATGATAAAGATGTCATTAACAATATACACAAAACTTGTAATTCTATAAGAGCGTCAATCTCCTCAACAACAGTTTCTCACATCCAGGAATCTATCTTTTGAGATCCAGTCTATCTCCTGTGTAATAAACAATAAGCAGAATGAGACATACCCAAAATAGGTACATTAATAATGAAATAAATTATAACTTCTCAATTACTCTAACGAAAAAGAGAAAACTACAATAGAGACATAATACACAGTGGCAAATAATGAAGACAGTTGTGAAGATTTTTTATACTCCTTTATTCTCATTTTAAAAGTTAGAGGGAAAAAATTATGATGTATTAGATAGAATGACTCATTGGAAAAGACCCTGATGCTGGGAAAGATTGAGGGCAGGAGGAGAAGGGGACAACAGAGGATGAGATGGCTGGATGGCATCACTGACTCGATGGACATGGGTTTGGGTGGACTCAGGGAGTTGGTGATGGACAGGGAGGCCTGGAGTGCTGCGGTTCATGGGGTCGCAAAGAGTCAGATACGACTGAGTGACTGAACTGAACTGAACTGAATGTACAGCCAGTAAAATTGTTTTAAGGAACATTTGATGCAAGAAAATATCCAAAGTATAAATTCAAAGACTTAAGTGTAATATAAAAATGAAATAAAGTAGGATTCTTATTAGAAATATAAAGAAATAAACCAAAACTTTAATTATAATAACTTATATATGGTTGCCTTCTAGGTTCTTTTATATCCTTTCTTATATTTTTCTACACTGAAAGAATATTTTTTAAATAAAGACTGTGTGTTACCATAACTTGAAAGAAGAATTAATGTTCCAAAGAAGGAAGCATGTATTATATTTAAGAGATTTTTAATAATAACCATATTTTTAAAGTGGTTTTACATAAAGGAATAAGATTTTGAGAACTATTAAACTTGAGGTATATCAGTGTGGGGGGGGGTTGTATTAATTTCTTTTTGTAGAGTTTTGTTGTGATACCTAAAGTATTTTTCTACTACATCTATTTAATCCTCAAAAGGTGGAAAAAGTGAGATTCTGTTTGGATCAGATATCTAGTTAAGTTCAGAGCCATGATAAAGTCCAGATCTTCCAAATATAGCACTGATGTTCTTGCCACTATACTATTTTATACCCAATATTCCCACTCATTATACCAACTCATAGAATCAGGGTGACAGACCTACACAAAAACTCATTTGAAAGTACTTCCAATAAGCATGAAAGAAAAAGATAAAGAATAATGGTTCTAGTAATGCCAAATATAGTTTTAAGATGAATATTCTGGCACATTACACAACCTGATTCTATTTAGAAATATGGCAAGATTCAATGATAAAAGTACTTTACATTCATTTATCATGAAAAAAATCATCAAATTTAGATATAGAAGAGTAGGTCTGCTCCAAGCCTCTCATTTTATAGAACAAGGCAGAGTGATACAAGGAGACACACTAAAAGTAGCAAAGCCAAGATTAGAACTATAATGTACTCATTTTCCAGACTAGAGCAGTTTGCAACTTGTCAAGTTATTTGTCAGTTAATATAAAGTTAAATAATTAAAATAACTCGAATACAATTTAAAATCATAACATTTTTAATCATATGGAAAGGAACCAAAAGAATCAAATAAATAGACCATATAAAGACCCTGGTAGATATAAAGATTTTCCATATGTTAATTTTAACACTGGGCTTCCCTGGTATCTCAGTGGTAAAGAATTTGCCTGACAATGCAAGAGACATCAGAGATGTGGGTTCAATCCCTGGGTCAGGAAGTTCCCCTGCAGAAGGAAATGGCAACCTCTCCCAGTATTCTTGCCTGGAAAATTCCCACAGACAGAGAAACCTGACAAGCTACAGTCCATGGAGGTGCAAACAGTTGGACAGACACAACTGAGCAACAACAACAACAATTTTAATTTTATAAATCAGCAATGAGAGGAAAGATGTGTCACAAGTAATTACTGAAAATATATGTCCTCATTATTACAAAAAATAAACTACATGCAGATCAAATAATTCAACGTGAAAAAAATTAACAACAGAAAAACTCAAAGAATTTGTGAAGACAAGTACCTCTCAGTTCAGTCCGGAAGGTTTTTCCCCTAAATTACAGCCAAAAGTTTCATATTTATCTTTCTGTCCCTATAGAATTTAGTGGTACCAATAGATGTGTTACACTTAGAATTTTACCAACACCCAAATTCTGTAATTGCTTAATATATTATACAATGTTTAATAGATCACATCCTTTAAGCCATCGTCCATTTATCTTTACATTCAAAACTCTGAACATGAAGCCAGTATATATTTATGCTCAGTATTTAATAGTAAAATTTTAATGTAAGAATAATAAAAAATAAAAATGATTTAAAATGTGTGATTAGAAAGTACTCTAATTATCAAATGTGTTTTAAATGAAATTATAAATAACATGGTAAGATAAGTATCCTCATATATCAGTGATGAGGTATAAGGACTAATGAGCTTTCCAGAAAGTCATTAGAAATGTCTATCAAGAGCTTTTTAAAAATATGTACACCTTTAAAAATTAAACTCCATAACCAAGATTCTAGCCTAGGCATATAATCAGTAAAATGTTTAAAACTGACTTCCTAAAATGTTTATAACATTATTTAGTCGTAAAAAAAAATTAGCAGCAATATACATGAAAACTAATGAAAAGTAGTTAATTATGGAAATTATGATAAATACAGATGATAAAATATTACTCAGCCTTTAAAACTATGTTTAGAAAGAATATCTCATGCAGGAGAAAGTGCTCATGTTGTATTAATCATAACAGTTTAAATAGTAAATTTTAGTTAAGTATATGGAAATTTCTGGGTGGCATCTCAAGTTATTTTTCTTCTTTATTTTAATTTGTATTTTATATTTTACTACAATGATATTTATTATCATCAGAAAAAAAGTTTTTCATGTTAATGTTGTAAATTAGATTTTCGTTTGCCTTCAAGTTAAAATATCTAAAGAAGATTTGCTTAGTAACATTTGGATACTTTTCAAGCTACATAACAAATTTTACACCAATTCAATATAATATGCAATGAATTTTAGAAAGTAGACTCAAATATTTATAACTAAATCATACATGTAAGCCATAGAAAAACTTATAGATTCATACTAAGAAATACTATATGAAAGCATTGTTCTTATTTCTGAAACTCTCTCCTTTTTTGCCTTCAAGGAACAAATGTTTCTGGAATGGCTGGATTTTTATTTTGGAAAATGTAACCTTGACTCTCCTCACCTCACACACAGAAATTAACTCAAATCTTATAAACTGCAACCATAAATCTTCTAGAGAAAATATAGAGTGGCCTTGGCATAGGCAGAGTTTTCTTAAGTAGGATACCAAAAGAACAATAAAAGAAGAAAATATACACTGGACTTCATCAAAATAAAAAATCTCTGCTCTTTGAAGGACACCATTTAAAATTGTAAAGCAACTATATTCCAATAAAATTAAAAATAAATAACTGGATAATACTATATTACCTAAACAAATATAAAGCCACATCAGTTTTGGAGGGGGGAATTAACACCTAATTTTTTTCCAGGACACAAGTGTGTGCTCAGTTGCAACCAATTATTTGCAACCCATGGACTGTAGTCCATCAGGCTCCTCTGTCCATGGGATCTTCCAGGCAAGAATATTGGAGAGGGTTGCCATTTTCTCCTTTAGGGGATCTTCCTGACCCAGGGATCAAACCCAAGTCTCCTGCATCTCCTGCACTAGCAGGCAGATTGTTTACCACTGAGTCACCTGGGAAGCCCATGCATATGTATGTGTATATATCTTTGATAAGCAATTTGCTGTATCTATTAAACAATATGTCACATTACAAAACTGAAAATAGGAAGTGCTAAAAACAAAAGTAGCAACTGGAACTATAATACATTGTTGGTGCCAGCAAAAAATGGTGCAGTTACTTATGAAGATGATTTAGTAGTCTCTTGTTAAAAATATGCCTACCATCCAACCCAGCGATTTTAATTCTGTGGTATTTCCCAGAATTTAAAACTTACATTCATATAAATACACAAATAAATAAAAGGCAAGCCATAAACAACCCAATTACAAAATAGCCAAAAGAATGTGACTACTATTTTATAAAAGAAGGATGGCCCAGAAAAAAAAAAAAAAACTATGAAAAAATACTCAGTATCATTAGTTACCATGACATGTAAATTAAAACCATCATGAGAAATCATTACAAACTTATGAAAATAGATAAAATTACACTGACTAGGAAGTGTGGGCCAGGATGTGAGTAACTAAATCTCTCCTATGCTGCTGATGGGAATAGCAAATAGTCTAGCAACTTGGGAAAACAGACTGGCAGGATCTTACAAAATTAAAACACACTTAGCATATGACTGAGCACTACCACTCCTTGATGTTTGCCCAAGAGTTGTAAAAACATATGTCCACATATGTAAACAAAGACTTATGTACAAATGTAGCAACGTTATTCACAACCATCCTGGAAAGAATGCAAATATCTATCAACAGGTGAAAAGATAAATTGTAGTAAATATATACAAAGAATACTGCTCAGCAATAAAACCTCTGATACAGACAACAGCATGGATTAATCTCAATACCCACATGCTGAGCAAAAGTAACCAGACACACAAGAATTCATAGTCATCCATCAGATTTTCTAGAATAGGCAAAACTAACCAACAGCCACAAAAATTCTATCAGTAGTTGTCAGGGGCTAGATTTAGAGGGATTGGACTGCCTGGGGGCATATGGGGAGATTTTAGAGAGGATCATCCTTGTGCGGTTGAACCCTGAGATACATTTGTCAAACTCATTAAATTGCACAGTTAAAAGGGAGCATTAATGTTACAACTCAACAAAATTTATTGAGAAATGACATTCATTATCTAACTAATATCCTCAGTCATTCCCAAAAATATATTTACATAGAGCCTAACTTACTGACTAACCATGGGTCCTATTCTATAACTGCATCACTTTCTTCTTGGTAATTTTCTTTTTTTTATTGAATTCTTTCACTTTTAAAACTTTTCAACCTGACTTTCTTTTATTAATTTTCCATCATTTACATTTTCCCTATCTTCTTTCATAGATGAATAAAATCTACCACACACCTGCATCTTTTTCAACATTCTTCAATCTAACTTCATAAATGTTCCTCTGGGTCTTCCATGTATTGGTTCATATCCTACATGATCTGCCTGCTCCATAAGAGCTCTCTTCAATGACAGCACAGCTACATGTCAACAGGCAGTGTTGTAACATGCCCTGCACTGCAGAGACAGTGTGTAACAGTGCAAGGCAAGACAGATTTGTGAGGAAAAGGAGTCCTTTGGCTAAGTATTTGCCAATTTGAATTGTAAATCAAATTTTCAGTTCAGTTCAATTCAGTTCAGTCGCTCATTCATGTCCGATTCTGCCACCCCATGGACTGCAGCAGGCCAGGCTTCCTTGTCCATCACTAACTCCTGGACTTACTCAAACTCATGTCCATCGAGTGGTGATGCCATCCAACCATCTCATCCTCTGTTGGCCCCTTCTCCTCCCACCTTCAATTTTTCCCAGCATCAGGGTCTTTTCAAATGAGTCAGTTCTTCATATCAAGTGGCCAAAGTATTGGAGTTTCAGCTTCAGCATCAGTCTTTCTGATGAATATTCAGGACCGATTTCCTTTAGGATGGACTGGTTGGATCTCCTTGCAGTCCAAGGGACTCTCAAGAGGCTTCTCCAACACCACAGTTCAAAAGTATCAATTCTTTGGTGCTCAGCTTTCTTTATACTCCAACTCTCACATCCACACATGACCACTGGAAAAACCATAGCTTTGACTAGATGGACCTTTGTTGTCAAAGTAATGTCTCTGTTTTTAATATGCTATCTAGGTTGGTCATAACTTTCCTTCCAAGGAGAAAGCGTCTTTTAATGTCATGGCTGCAGTCACCATCTGCAGTGATTTGGGGGCTTAAGAAAATAAAGTCTGTCACTGTTTCCATTGTTTCCCCATCTATTTGCCATGAAGTGATGGGACCAGATGTCATGATCTTAGTTTTCTGAATGTTGAGTTTTAAGCCAACTTTTCACTCTCCTCTTTCACTTTCATCAAGAAACTCTTTAGTTCTTCCTTGCTTTCTGCCATAAGTGTGGTATTATCTGCATATTTGAGGTGGTTAATATTTCTCCCGGCAATCTTGATTCCAGCTTGTGCTTCATCCAGTCCAGCATTTTTCATGATGTACTCTGCATATAAGTTAAATAAGCAGGGTGACAATATATAGCCTTGACGTACTCATTTCCCGATTTCGAAGCAGTCTGTTGTTCCATGTCCAGTTCTAACCATTGCTTCTTGACCGCATACATATTTCTCAGGAGGTAGGTGAGGAGGTCTGGTATTCCCATCACTTGGAGAATTTTCCAGTTTGTGGTGATCCACGCAGTTAAAGGCTTTGGCATAGTCAATAAAGCAAAAGTAGATGTTTTTCTGGAACTCTCTTGCTTTTTTAATGATCTAACAGATGTTGTCAATCTGATCTCTGGTTCCTCTGCCTTTTCTAAATCCAGGTTGAACACCTAAAAGTTCACAGTTCATGTACTGTTGAAGCCTGACTTGGAGAATTTTGAGCATTACTTTGCTAGCATGTGAGATCAAATTTTATGAGACAATGAAAGATAAAAGAAAAAGTTTGGACCCTATGTGGAAAGAGTAACAGTAAAATAATATGTTTGCCATGATAATACAGTTGTTTCAAGTTTCTTAACCATCCACCTATACTGGATAGTCCATTATCGTGAAAACAGAAATCTACCACACTGATCATACATTAATTTTTTTATTCATTCAACAGTTTTTAATTGAGCATATACGATATGCAGCTGTCTCTGTTGTAACACAGCCCTTCAGTGTCCATGATTTCCAATGGGTAGAGATAAAAATGTGTCCGTTTTATTGATGGACTATTTGGTAATAAGCTTTGTCCTTCATTCTCTATTCAATCAACTCTAATCTTTATGGAATTGAAAATTAGAGTTGCCCTCAAAAGACAGGTATTTTCTTATTGATGTTTTTCTCTTTATTTTGTATATTTTATCTCCTCCTGATAGCACAGTATTTATATGCTGACATTTCACTCTAAAATAAGAGTGATTCTTTACTTTTCTATCTCCAGCTCTGACAGAAATCAAGCCTTCAAATTGTGTGTTGAGTGAATTGGCTCATCTTATTTGATACTAGTAAGCAAAGATATGAGTATTTACTTCTTCAAACTGTTTCTAAACTTGACTTTACAAAACAGAAAACTTTCTTGTTTTTACCAATTAATTTTCAGAATAAAGAATTTAAATGACTCAATATTCAAGTGGTTTTAATTGCCATCTAATTTACATGGTTTTAATTAATGAATAAAGCTTTAGTGGCTGAAAATATCTTAGTGCTATCTTGCACATGTACTAAACAACACTGCATTCTCCTTCTAAACTCCATCTGATGCTAAACACATCTTTCCTTCTCCAGAAACCTTCAACAGTTTCCCATTTCCTAGAGAAGAGAACTAAAATTCATTTCCCCAGCACTTAAAGTCCTTTAAAATCTCTCTTTATCTTAACTTTCAACCTAAAATCTGTAAATCCTATTTATTTTTGATTCTGCCCCAATCAACCAATTCACTGATTTCTTATATCCTCATTTTGAGAAAGCCAATAGCCTTCTTCTGATAATTTATTTCCCCTGATACCCACTCCCTCCCAATTTTCACACGTTCACATAACATACTTTGGGGCCTCTCATAGCAATTTACTTGGTATCTCTCTTATATCAGTTACCATTCTCTATTTTGTAATGTAGTTTTTTATGTACATGCTGTGTCTCCAGTAGACTGTGTGATTCTTCAAGACATATGTTCTATTTGATTAAGCTTTGTATATTTCATAGTACCTACACCAGTACTTTTAACAAATAAATGGATGAAAAATTATCTCATTCGTTCATGTTAAAATTTTGAGAAAAAATAGTGCTTCACTACTGTTCCCAACTTTTAATCATTCTTTGTAAGACTTAAGAGGCTTGGCTCCAAAGGAAACTGCTAAGGAAAATTGCAACCTGAATTAATCCGTATACTGTACTGCTGCTGCTAAGTCGCTTCAGTCATGTCTGACTCTGTGTGACCCCATAGACGGCAGCCCACCAAGCTCCCCAGTCCCTGGGATTCTCCAGGCAAGAACACTGGAGTGGGTTGCCATTTCCTCCTCCAATGCATGAAAGTGAAAAGTGAAAGTGAAATCATTCAGTCGTGTCCGACTCTTAGCGACCCCATGGACTGCAGCCCACCAGGCTCCTCCATCCATGGGATTTTAAAGGCAAGAGTACTGGAGTGGGCTGCCATTGCCTTCTCCCATCAGTATACTATAACAGCTCAACAAATGCAAAATTGCTAAAGTCTGAAAGCCTACCTTTCAGACAGGTAAGTTTGCCAGAGTACTATTCTCATAAGTTATAATTAAATAAGACATATTATTACCCAAGGTCAGTGGCCACTGCCTTCTTTGTCCTCCAGAATATTCCAATATTTGTAATTACTTTATAAATAGTATGTAAATGTTATGATTATTTTGCCTTAAAGGAATCTAGGCACTTGAGTCAGGGACACAGCATAACATTGTGGTTTAAAGTCTGAGCTCAAAAGTCTGACAAACCAGGCTGAGAGCCCTTTCTTCCCACTTCTCAGTTTTGTGACCTTTGGGAAATTAATTAACCCTTTCATATCTCAGTCTCTTATATATAAATGACAGTAACAATCGTATCTATACTCAATGCACCTGTGAGAACTAACTGAAACAGTATATACAAAGTAGCTGCCACAGTAAACCTCACAATAGTTCATTATTACAGTATATTTTTCTTCCTGACACTGATATGTCTGTCTGGATTGGAGAAGGGATCAGAGTGAATTGTGAACAAACCATGAAAGGCAAAAGCAAATATCAAAGGTCAAAATTTTATTAAGTCTATTAATTTTTGAATACTATTTATAAACTCGATTGAAAATTATCTGGGACATATATATGTCGTATTCCAAGTTGACTGAGCCTGTATGTCCTACCTTTTGTATGACTATAAATATTATCACCTGAAAGTCCCAGTAGTCATCAAAATCTATTCAAGACAATTTCAATACATTGTGATCACTTACGCTCTTCTACCTTTCCCCATTAAAGGTGAAGCCATATTTTTTAAAAACAAGAAAAAAGTGATGTTAGTTTTAACACTTTAATCCACTACTTTTCTGTATCCTCTCACACCTACACAGAGAATTCTCCCTTAAAGCACTAAAGATTAATCAAATAAGGTCAACAAGCATTTTCTATTTAATAAATGAGTACAAGGCTAGATGTTAGTGTTATGAAGAGATCACTTAGAAAGAAACAAAAGAGGGAATTCCCTGGTGGTCCAGTGATTAGAGTTCAGTGCTTTCATTGCCAGGGCTGGGGTTCCATCCCTGGTCCAACAACTAAGGTCCTGCAAGGCTACCTGCATCCGCAGATTTATGAGAAGAAATCTGGGAGTCTCGCAGGCAGGGCTAAAGGGAAATATGGAGGGATGGAATTAAGATTGCAGTCAACAATTCCATTAATTTTCTTGATTCCCCCCAATGCAGAGCAGCAGCAAGGAGGTCTTGGGGGACACAAGGGCATGAAAGTAACTTTGCAAAACCTTAAAATGCCAGATATGGCAATACTGTTTCATAAATGATCTGAAACAAAAACGGTACCTAGGAAATATTTTCCTGACAGTGATTTACATATCCTACTAGCCAGGGAGATTTGGTCAAGTCTAGGATGCCTCCGAGAGTGAAGACAAAACCCTCAACTCAAATTTTCAGACTCTGTGCTCCATATTGGTATCAGAATGAAAGCATGGCACTTGAATTCCAATGAAAACTGGCCTTAAGTGATAACAAAGTCCTTTACTGAACTTACACTATAATAACCAAATTCTGTTCTATTGGTTGTTAAAATTCTGGCACTTCCTCTTGACCACACTGTAAAACAATAGAAGATATAGGTATTGGTCTCTTCCACCAATTCCTGGCCCAGAGTCACTCTAACCCTTATAATTTCCTAAGTTATACACTAGAAGCATCTGATGTTCGGTCTTTGATCCTGGTTCCTGATATGGAGCCTCAGACCCCTTGATGACCTCCTGGGTGATAGGAGCATCTTTTGTTCAAATGAGATGATTCGGGTTGGGCTCCTGGATAGCTCTGAGGTGGGGCTTGTCATCAGAAAGACCAAGGCATGATTAGATGCTTGAAACATTCAGTTCCACCTCCCATCCTCCAGGAAGGAGAGAGGGGCTGGAGACTGAGCTGATACTGAACATATCTATATGATGGAACCTCCATAAAAATCTGAGAAGTATGGAGTTCCGAGAGTTTCTACATTGTTCAACACATCTACATGACAGGAAGGTCACATATCCCAATTCCAAGGGCACAGAAGCTCCTGCACTTGGTGCCTTTCTGGACCTCAACCTACATAAGGCTTCATCTAGCTTTTCACACAGATGCTTTATTATAACTTTTATAATAAGCTGGTGAATGTAAATAAGTATTTCCCTAAGTTCTAGGCGGCATAATAGCAAATTATCAAACTCAAGAAGGGGTCATGGTTGTGCCAATTTACAGCTGGTTGGTCAGAAGTACTGAGGACAAGATGGGATCTGAAACTGGTGTCTGAAGTGAGGGAAGCTTTGTGGGACTGAGTCCTTAACTTGTGGGGTCTGATGCTCAGTCCAGGTAGACAGTGTCAGACTTGTAGAACACCAAGTTGGTGTTGCAGAAAATTGTTTGGGGACAAATCAACACGTCTGGTGTTAGAAATACTGTGCACATGAGTAAAAGAAAAACATAGAAGTGATTTCCTCATACGTTCACTCTGCCTCAGTGTACTTATATGTAAAAGAAGAAGAATGTCATCACAGTTTTTGTGTGATAATTAAGCTAACGTGTATACACAACTTAGAATAATCATAGTTTATACTTATTTTTATTATTGTTGGCTAATGTACTTATCTTTGTTTATATACCAGCAACAGTTCAGTTCAGTTCAGTTGCTCAGTCGTGTCCGACTCTCTGTGACCCCATGAACTGCAGCACGCCAGGCCTCCCTGTCCATCACCAACTCCCGGAGTCTACCCAAAACCATGTTCATCGAGTCGGTGATGCCATCCAACCATCTCATCCTCTGTCGTCCCCTTCTCCTCCCGCCCTCAATCCTACCCAGCATTAGGGTCTTTTCCAATGAGTCAACCCTTTGCATGAGGTGGCCAAAGTATTGGAGTTTCAGCTTCAACATCAGACCTTCCAATGAACACCCAGGATTGATCTCTTTTAGGATGGATTGATTGGATCTCCTTGCAGTCCAAGAGACTGTCAAGAGTCTTCTCCAACACCACAGTTCAAAAGCATCAATTCTGCAGCGCTCAGCTTTCTTCACCGTCCAACTCTCACATCCATACATGACCACTGGAAAAACCATAGCCTTGACTAGTTGGACTTTTGTTGGCAAAGTAATGTCTCTGCTTTTAAATATGCTATCTAGGTTGGCCATAACCTTCCTGCCAAGGAGTAAGCGTCTTTTAATTTCATGGCTGCAGTCACCATCAGCAGTGATTCTGGAGCCCAAAAAAATAAAGTCTGACACTGTTTCCACTGTTTCCCCATCTATTTCCCATGAAGTGATGGGACCAGATGCCATGATCTTAGTTTTCTGAACGTTGAGCTTTAAGCCAACTTTTTCACTCTCCTCCTTCACCTTCATCAAGAGGCTCTTTAGTTCTTCTTCACTCTCTGCCATAAGGGTGGTGTCATCTACATATCTGAGGTTATTGATATTTCTCCCGGCAATCTTGATTCCAGCTTGTGTTTCTTCCAGCCCAGCGTTTCTCATGATGTACTCTGCATATAAGTTAAATAAGCAGGGTGACAATATACAGCCTTGACATACTCCTTTTCCTATTTGGAACCAGTCTGTTGTTCCATGTCCAGTTCTAACTGTTGCTACAACACTTTCTTAAATATTCTTTCATCTCCCTTTTTTTGAAGGTAAGTTTTATTTCATTTCCTAAGTATGTGTAATATGTTCAATATTTAGTATCAGGTAAAGAATGGGAGGTTCTTTCCTTTCTTGAATATCATAATTTTACATCCCTTTGTCCTCTGTGATGAGAAGGCTCTCCTGGGGTTGCTAAGCAGCTCTCTCCCCATGTCACTTCCACATCACCCCTTCTTCTAGCAGACAATACATTTTCCATGGACTGAACAAAATAGTTCATTTTCCATAATTTTATTCAGAAAAAATAGCTAGAAACATAATCTTTCATCTGGAAATGAGCATGAAAACCGGGGCTACCCCAGTGGCTCAGACGGTAAAGGATCTGCCTGTAAAGCAGGAGACCCAGGTTCAGTCTCTGGGTCGGGAAGATCCTTTGGAGAAGAAAATGGCAATCCATTCCAGTATTCTTGCCTGGAGAATCCCATGGACAGAGGCATGGACTGTAGCCTGGCAGGCTACAGTCCACGGGGTCGCAAAGAGTCAGATACAACTGAAGAACACTTTTTCATGACTGAAAACCATGATTCATGTTCATTTCATTTTACACATGGTGACTGAGGCCCAGAGAGACAAATTAACTTGCCTAAGGACATGGGCTCTTAATGAAGGAGCTAGAGGACAGAGGTCATGCAGACTGGCCACGTAACCTTAAATTTCCCCAAAGCATTTGTAGGTGTACTGCAGCAACATTGGTCTTTTAAATACCTACTCAATCAAATAGCTATTCTAACTCTTCCAACTCTGGAGCAGCATCACTTAGTATTCCACACCAGTTAGGAGTCAGAAATATCCTTCAGCACATTTTAGCTCTAGGTGGCCCCAGAGTGGCATAAAAGAGTTATACTCCCCTAACAAGAACTTACGTTACCCAAAGGTACTCCTTTAGAAAATAGGAAAAGGATTCATGGCCCTGTATCTAATATTAGAACAAGTTTTTGTGCTCCCAGGAAGTCCCTCAAAATAATCATTTTTATAGCATCACTCAATAATTGATATATAAAATGATAATGCTGACTCAGAAGCAAAGATTCAATCCTATTCCATATACTCCATTTAATAAGGAAGAAAAGAATGCAATCCATTTTAGAAAAAAAAATGATGGTTTTTAAGTCTGGTATTTAGAGTTTATTAATGTAGTCAGCTTCCTACTGAACAATTCCATTCAGTTGCCTGACACATGTCTCAAACTCAACACATACAAAATAGACTCACTATCTATCTCAAATCCTCCTACATCTCACCTGTCAAGAAGCTGGATCAAATAATGCCCTGCAAGAACGTTGAAACCTGTCCTTGACATTTCCATCTCCTCCACTCACCAGAGCCTGTCAAGTACTCAGGTCTCTTAATCCTGTATCTCAAATACCTCTTTATTTTACCCACTTCTCTCACATCTCACCGGCACTACCATGCTCTAAGCAGGCTTACTTCCCACACAGAGCTCATGAAAGGCCACCACCACTCCCTACCCCACCTCCCTGTACAGATGTCTATTCCCCAATCTATTCTCCACACATGAACTTTCCACAACACAGAGCTAATCATGTCTGCTGTATTCTAAACTCATTCAGTGGCTTCCCCTTTTTTCAAATCCATTCAATGGTTCTTATTCACTCACTTAGTTGTCTATATTACAGACACATCAAACCCACATCCAAAACACACCTAGGACCCTAGTAATGCCCCATATTCGGTCAAAATACTCACTCTCACCCCATGCATCTGTTGCCCTAACACATGACAATCAACATCCTAAACCTTAAGTTCACAGTTAGCTTTATTTGCTTTATATGAAGTCTTAATGCATCTCTATACAGTTCTAAAGTATGCATTTGAAAAACTAAATTGATTTTAACTTATCAAATCGTACCATGCTATATATCATCTCTGAAAGATATAACTTCTATACTTAATTTACTATTATCACATATTACCACGATTAATTCATATTGGTGCAAATTGCTGTAGTTCATTCATTTTGACTAAAATATATTATTCTCTTACATTTCATACCTCCATTCATTAGTTTTTGCATTAATTGGCCTATGGATTATTTTCAACTTTTATTTTTATGAACAATAGCACTATAAAATATTTGCTTCTGTGAAAAGATTTTTTATAAGCATATGACTATGGATTCTGGTTCATTCATGAATTTTTAGATATCGGCAGCAATGTCAAACCATTACCTGAAGTTACTATTAAAAAATGCGAAGATACATTACCTCTAACAATTGGTATTAGCAGACTTTTTAATTTTTGCCAATTGAATGTATAATAATATATCATTGTAGTCTTGATCTGCATTTCCCTCTCACAATCAATGTTCCGTATTTTATCATAACTTTCTTTTTTTGTTATATGTGTTTCTTTTTCCAAGAAATGTCTATTGATACTTATTTCCTGCCCATTTTTTCCTGTTGGACTATGTGGGCTTTCCTTATTAATAATAGGAGTTATTTAAATATATTTGACAATAATCTTTCGGCTACATGTTCTTTGAACATCTTCTACAGTTTGTAATCTCTGTTTTTACTTTCTTTAAGGTATATACAAGTGAACCAACTTCCTGAATTTTAATATAGTCAAACTTATCAATAGTATCTTTTATGGTCAATGATGTTGTATAGTATTTCAGAATTGTTCCTTAATTCACAGTCCTAAAAATGCCTATTTTATTTTATGCTAAAAGTAAAGTTTTCATGTGACACTAATACTTTCAAAGTGTATCTTGGTTTATGACATGAGTTAAGCATCCAGTTTCATCTATTTTCCATGCATATTACCATGATTTTCACCGTATTTATTGAAGAGCTCTTCTCTCCCCTACTGATTTACAGTGCTTCCTCTGTCATATACTGAATGTTCCAAACATGTGTGTGTACTTCTAGGGTCTCTATTATGTTCCTCTGGGCACTCGGGCTACCCTTTGTGCAAATACTACAGTCCTGATTACTCAAATTTTGTAAGATCTCTGTATTTTTTCCCTTCAGAAGTATCTTGGGTGTTCTGTTATCTTTATAATTCCATAAAAATTAGTGTTTTCTTCTTTAACTATTTACTTCCTACTTTCTTTTAGACCTCAGTTTAAATGCCACCGTCTCTATGAAGTTTTAGCTAGTACTCAATATCCATTTCGAATACCCTAGATGCTCTACTCAGAGCATTGTTCTTCCTCATCACAATACTCTGTGCTTTGTAATCATTTCTAAATTATATTTTTATTGAAAGAGACAGAGAGAGAAAGAAATTTTTAGTGTTAACTATGTGCTAGAGAAGACTCTTGAGGGTCCATGGAGGGCAAGGAAATCAAACCAGTCAACTCTAAAGGAAATCAATTCTGAATACACATTGGAAGGACTGATGCTGAAGCTCTAATACTTTGGTCACCTGATGAAAAGAGCCAACTCATTGGAAAAGACCCTGATACTGGGAAAGACTGAAGGCAAAAGAAGATGAGGGCAGCAGAGGATAAGATGGTTGGATAACATCATTGACTCAGTAGACATAAATTTGAACAAACTCTGGGGGAGAGAGGAGGACAGAAGAGTCTGGCATGCTACAGTCCATGAGGTCACAAAGAGTCAGACAAGACTTAGTGATGGAACTACAACAACAACAAATAAGCTGCATGACAACAGAGACCTTTTTTCCCTTATATCTCCAGGTCTTAGCTCATAGTCCATAATTTTTTTTGAAGAGTTACTTCTTTTGGGGGGGCTATACCCAGAATAACTGCCCCATGCTGTGGACCTGACTCAGTCTGGACAGCAGAGCCTGGTGGAGTCTCATTCAGACATTTCACTACTTTCACAGTGTTTAGCAGACACTGATAAAGGGTCAGCATGAGTTACCACTCCACTGAGAAGTTTATCACATCATCATGTTTAATTCTCAAGGCAGCTCTGTGAAGTAAGATTTACTGACTTTAAGGTTCTCATCTTAAATGGAACACCAAGATTTTGTTAAGGAATTTGCTAAAAGTCACACAGCCATTAATAATTCACAGGGGAGGACTTGAGGATCACGTTGGTCAATGAAGCTGGGTTTTTAACCACGGGGTGATCTATCTTGTTATGTCCCCTATGAAGTCTAAGGTGCTTATACTTGGGATTGTTTCTTGTTTTTTGCCCATTACCAGAATATGTTCTTCTTTTTTATAATTGAGATATAATTGACACATAACTTTGAGTAAGTTTAAGATATACAACATGTTAACTTGAGAAGCACTTAAATAATTGATGATTTGGTAAATGAATGAACATATCTCAAAAATTAATTCAGAGTGTTTTCTAATATTGGGTATTTATTACAAGTGCTTTAAAATTTAGAACTAGAAGACATGTTAGAAACTACCTAGTCCAAAACCTTTATTTTAATAATGGAAACAAAAACGTCCAGAAAGATCAGCTTTTTTGGTCAAAAACTCCTGTTTTTAACATATCTAGAACCTGAAAATTTCAGCCAAGTGCACTTTGTACAATATCATCCACATGTAAATAAAATATTATTTTAAATACACAGTGTGAGTTCCTAAATAAAGTAATATTCTGAAATAATGAGTAACAATAGAAGATGAAATTAAAACTATAAAGCCTAATTTCCACTTTTTCAAGACAAATATTAATGTATAACATTAAAGAAGTATTAAAAGTAAAGAGAATATAGTTTAATTTTACATTTTAAGTACACGGAAAAATTACTATTTTTGCCTTGCATCATTAAATTTTACACTTTGAGATTTGAAACTGAACATTAAGAACTTAAATCAGCAAAACTGCTCTTTAGGTACTTCCAGAAAAGGCTGTCATAGTTTTGCTGAATCAGATCATAAAATTTTTTGTGACCAATCTAGATATCTCCATTCAACAAATGACCAAGTTATCACACTAAACTGATGTGATCCATCAAATCACATTTCCATTTTCAGCCAAGCAGCTGCTCAACCAGTTCTAACAAAGAAGCAGAGAAGGCCGATTTATTCTGTGATTTTAACTAAAGATCAGCAAATCAATCCCCATGCTCATTTATCAAAAGCTGACGGACTCATAAAGTTTTCCTCTTTGAATAATTCTAATATAAGGGCATAAAAAATGTATATAAACTATCTAAATGGGTCTAGGCTCAGTCACTTTCATATTACTTTCTCTCAATTTTTTGTACTAGTCAGAAACTCTACTGAAAGAATTAGATTCATTTTGAAAAGCAGATAATCATAATTTCTCCAACCGGACCAGAGTATCATTGCAAAGTAAACTAAAGATGTCCAACAAAATCACTCAACAAAAAATCAACTTTTAGAAATGCTTTTCTGAATTTCCCTACTCATATAATCAGATAGTATCAGTGAAATTCTCTTTCTTAGAATATTTTGATTAATAAATAACCTCAAAAATATCTATAATATTAGACACAGAATACATTCATTAAATGAATGGAAACCTCAAGTCAGTAAATTAGATTCACTTTTCCAAAAGGTTCAAATATATCAACTGGGCCTCAAAGTTTACCTTTTGTCATGCTTACAAAGAAAACCTTTGCTAAGTAAGGAATTAATATAAACTAGATTTTAAGAAAAAAATGTTAAAAAAAATGTTAAGAAAAAAATTCAAGGAGAATAAAATTATCTACTTCTGTGTCACTGACTACACTAAAGCCTTTGACTATGTGCATAACAACAAACTGTGGAAAATTCTTAAGGAGATAGGAAAACCAGACTACCTTAACTGTCTCCTGAGAAGCCTGTATAATGGTCAAGAAGCAAAAATTAAAACTGGACATGGAACAATGGAATGGTTCAAAATTGGGAAAAGAGTATGTCAAGGCTGTATATTTTTACCCTGACAATTTAAACTAAATGCAGAGTACATCATGTGAAAGAGTTTCCCAGGTGGCTCAGTGGTAAAGAATCCACCTGCCAATGCAGGAGTTGTGGGTCCAATCACCGGTTTGGGGAGACCCCCTGGATAAGGAAATGGCAATCCACTCCAGTCTTCTTGCAACGTTTTTCTTGTAGAACTCTTACTTTCCTGATGGCTCAGATGGTAAAGAATCTGCCTACAACGCAGGAGACCTGGACTTGACCCCTGGATTGGGAAGATGCCCTGAAGAAGGGAATGGCAATCCACTCCATTATTCTTGCCTGGACAATCCCATGGACAAAGGAGTCTGGCGGGCTATAGTCCATGGGGTCGCAAAGAGTTGGACACGACTGAATGACTAACAATTTCATTTTCACAATTTTCACATCATGTGATATGCCAGCACAGATGACTCACAAGCTGGAATCAAGATGGAAGAATATCAACAGTCTCAGATATGCAGATGGCACCACCTTAATGGCAGAGAGTGAAGAGGAAATAAAGAGCCTCTTAATGAAGGTGAAAGAGAGTGATAAAGCTGGCTTAAAACTTAATATTCAAAAAATGAAGATCATGGCAACCGGTCCTATTACTTCATGGCTAAAAGATGGGGAAAAATTGGAAACAGTGGCAGATTTTATTTCCTTAGGCTCCAAAATCACTGTAGACGGTGACTGCAGCCAGGAAATGAAAAGATGCTTGCTCCTTAGAAGAAAATCTATGACAAACCTAGACAGTGTATTAAAAAGCAGAGACATCACTTTGCCAATAAAGGTCTGTAGAGTCAAAGCTATGGTTTTTCTAGTAGTCATATACAGATGTAAGAGTTGGACCATAAAGAAGGCTGAGTGTCCGAGAATTGATGATTTTGAACTGTGGTACTGGAGAAAATTCTTGAGAGTCCCTTGGACAGCGAGGAGATCAAAGGAGTCAATCCTAAAGGAAATCAACCCTGAATATCCATTGGAAGAACTGATACTGAAGCTGAGGCTCCAAAACTTTGGTCACATGATAGGAAGAGCCAACTCATTTGAAAAGAGCCTGATGCTGCAAAAGACTTAGGGCAAGAAGAGAAGGGGGCAACAGAGGATGATATGGTTGGATGGCTTCACTGACTCAATGAACATGAGTTTGAGCAAACTCCGGGAGACAGTGAAGGACAGGGAAGCCTGGCATGCTGCAGCTCATGGGGTTGTAAAGAGTCAAACACGACTTAGCAACTGAACAAAATAATAACTAAAACTAATTTCAAGCATGCTCAAGTATTTTAGAAGCACACATTCACTAGGAATATTTCAGAAATAAATTAATGACATTTAAGCCAAAAGAAAACATAGAAAAATTACATGGAATAACTTTAGGAAGTGAATGACTATATTTAATAAATCATCATTTATATAAATTATTATGTTTCTTTAGCATTCATGCTTATCTAGTCACTGACACTGGTTCCTTAAGAGGGAATATTGAGTAAAAATGAGTTTTTAATACACTTAAAATTATCTTTTGCCTTTAACATAGGGTGGCAAGCTGATAGCCCACAAGTTAAATCTAGCCACCAACATGTTTTGCTTTTTAAAAAAGTGTCCTTTTATTGCTTTGGGAAGTTTTGAGGGCTGTAATCTAGTCTCATTTTGCTACTTTCCTCACCATCTCACTTCAGTAGTTTTCCTTTTTTACATTATGTTCTTGATCTCTAAAGGCTTATGCTTCTAAAAGCCTAAATTTAAAATTCTGTCCAATTTGAATGCTCACTTCAGTCACAAAATATTGGAATTATTAGAATTGGAAGGTACCTTAGAGGTGAGATAATTCCTCATTCCTTCCAACAAAACACTTGAGGCCAAGAAAAGTAAAGTAGCTTTCCCATGGCTAAATGTACATTAACAGTTCTGCCCAAATGCTCTTCTAAGTCAATAAACTGAACTCTTATTTTGAAATGTCATGTTTTATCATGAGTCACCACCATTCTTATCTGTATAAAAGAAACATCTGCTTCATACGTACTTACCCCTGAGCGCAGGTAGCAGGGACCTCTCCTTCTTGTCATCACATTTGTTACATTCACTGAAGTACAGGAGTAAGAAGACATCAACGAGAACCCACATCAGTGAGGTGGCTAGAACCACCTTGCAGTAAACAAACCTCCTCATGTCTTCCCTTGATTTCTAGTTAACACAGAGATCAAAGACAGACACGGCTGTGATAAATCCAAGCCACAGAGGTGAACTCCCGAATAAAAGCAGGATGCATCCCACTGTATTTGGGAAAAAAAGGAAGAAGAAAAAATAATTGTCTCACAGTTTATTTTGCATAAATGTGATATAACATGAAACATATGACTATTTAATGCTCTCATATATATCAGCATTTGGCCTTCAAGTTCAGAATTAAAAGTCCAAATAAATGAGAGTTGTAAGCAAGCCAAGGGCCTTAAATTCTAACAATTAATCCTAGATCTGCCACTATATTGCTGGGCCCTTGGGAACCACTTGCTTTCTTCATGTTGTATTGCCTTTTGCTTAAAGTTCTATCACCATATTCTGTAAAGTGCTAGGTTATAAAATAGTGCAGTTCTGAATTTACCATGAATCAGCACTTTTCAGGAGCCAGTGTTGCTGAACTAGAGTCATCCTGAGTTATTATATATTGCAATGGCTAAGAACTGGCCTTTACACAGAAAGGCCTGGACTTATTCACTTCCTACATAGGGGAGACTTTGTAAGCCTCAGTTTCCTCATCTATAAAAATGAAACTAACAGTGCCAAAAATAAAGGTTTGCTATGAGGACCAAAAATGATAATACTTGTAAATCATATTGCAGAATACAGTCATTAATATTAAGAAATTTTTTAAAATATTTGACAAAAAGGCAATTACATGAAATAAGTCATCAGTTATTTAGCCTTAAAAACCCATCTGATCTGCATAGAAAATAACCACTACAGATATGCATTTGAGAATGGGTAGCACACATTCAAAAAATTATCAGTGAATAATACATTAAATGTAAAGTGATTTAAAAGAAAATAACCAGAGCAAGAATTCTAAAGGCATAACAAAGATATGTGTGCAATTATTAAGAGATACTTAAAGTAAGTGTGGAATTAATAACATATACTTGTTTGTTTTATTTACACTACATAGAACAATAATAACTATCATGTTATTTTTATCTATAGAATAACTATATCAACACAAAAATAGTCTCATATCATTGGCTACATTAAAATAATAGAAACTGAAATATAAATTTATTTATGTGAATAAGATAAGTAACAATGTTGACAGATATTTGAGGAGAACAGCTATTAAATACAAAGATACTTGGACTATCTCAGAAACGCTTGTCTCAAAATAAAAACATCAAAGTACAATTTGCTGAGGCAGAAGTTCTTTAAATTAATGGCAGCTGACCTTGCATCATAAAGCAACACAAATGCTACTGTCTGTCACAATCTGATCAGAGTATTAACAATTCAAAGCTTACATAAAGTGACAATTTAAAAAATTATTATAACAGAGCCTACTTTCAACATCTACATAAAATTTACATTTATTCAACAAATACTTTAAAAAAATAGAACATATACAAATCTAAGGAATGCATGAAACTTGACTGTGGTTCTTTTTCTTTGAAACAGCATGCTAATTATTTTGTTTCATTTCAACTTCATTTTTCTGTAAAAATTATAAGTAAACATTGGAACTCAGCCTCTAAACCTGACAACAAGGGAAGGATTCCCACATACATATTTCTTGTTACTTTATGTATATGTCAGTGAATATGAGATTTGAAAAAATTCAACCTATTTAATTTTCTGTCTTTCATTGGACATAAGATGGAGCAGGTTCCTTCAGTTTATTGTAGGAAAAGAGCCCTGTGTAACAGTATATATTACGCTGATGGTAGCTAAAAGGCCATTCCCAGATTTAGAAGGAAAACCTTAAAATAAAATATCCCATAATAAAAAAAAAAATCTATATGTTATATAAGATCTATGTATTATAGGATCTTTTATCATAAGGATCTATAATAAAAGACATAAAAAGGACCATGACTGGCTGTCATAAAGTGGAATTATGAATTTAAGTAAGCATTTTGCCTCTCTGTGCTTCATTTTCTTTACTTATAGTTCCTCTCCCATCTACCTCACAAAACTGTGAGACTTAAACAAGATAAAGTATGAGAACATTTTTTAAAGAAATATAAAGTATACTATTATAATACAAAATCTGAAATCACTTATTATTAAATATTCAAATGTCTAAGATAAGTCATTTCCTAATGAGAGCCTAATAGTTGAGGTTATTGAGAATTCAATTTAAACTTTAACCATAATAGAAAATGAAAATCACATCTTATTACAACTTCAAGCATTATTCAAATTATTGTAATTTCAGACCCTGCTAGATCTATATATCAAGATATTAACACTGAGAAAACTCTAACTTTACTATATTATGTGATAAAACTAAGTTGCTCTTTAAATATTTTAATTTATGAAACAATCTTTCCATATATATATATATATATATATATATCAAGTTTTAAATTCTATCTACTGTGAAAACACTTATACCTTGAAAACATACTAAATTTTATCATTTGTTATCTGCTAGTTCTTGTAAAATAGTAATCACATACACTGTTTCAATGCTCTTCTTAACAATAAAACTGATCAAGCAGAAGGATGGCACAATATACAAAGCAACACTAACCAACATAAGCACAACTGGTGGCCCAAGTTTATTTAAGAGAATCAGCATCTGTATTATGTTCTATTCCAGTAAGACTATTTATTTGCAAACACTACTCTGTTTCTCAAGCCAAATCCAAGTTCTGGCTTGCCAAATCAATGTGGCCCATAGTTAAATTTTGCATCAACTACAGGCTCTTCTATCCTTTTCTAATTGTTTCAAAGTTTTGAACATAGTATTCCCCTCTTTAAAATATTTCTCTAGATAGGAAAAAATCAGGAGTTACAGAGCTATCAAGTGTCATCTTGCTAATCATATTGTCTTTCCTTTTTTTTTTTTTTCTTGTCCACTAAATAATGGTTGGCTTCCCTTGTGGCTCAGCTGATAAAGAATCCACCTGCAATGCAGGAGACCTGGGTTCGATCCCTGGGTTGGGAAGATCCCCTGGAGAAAGGAAAGGCTACCCACTTCAGTATTCTGGCCTGGAGAATTCCATCCAGTCCATGGGGTCGGAGTGAGTTGGACACGACTGAGCAACCTTCACTTTCACTTTAAGAGGTTTCCCTCATAGCTCAGTCGGTAAAGAATCTGCCTGCAATGCAGGAGACCCAGGTTCGATTCCTGAGTCAGGAAGATTCCCTCGAGAAGGAAATGGAAACTCACTCCAGCATTCTTGCCTGGAGAATCCCATGGACAGAGGAGCCTGGCGGGCTACAGTCTATGGGGTTGCAAGAGTCAGACACGACTTAGCAACAAAACCAAAACCAAAACCAAACAATGGTATTAGCCATAGACTTTGAGATATTACAGAACTTCTGTTTGAAAACATGCACCAATTTTACTATTCTATAAAAAAGGATTTCAAAAATTAAAAAAAAAAAAAGATCTAAGTAAAGCTTAGAAGTTTGGTAAGTATATTTTTTAAATCAGAAAGAATTTTTTTTTAATTATAAGGTTATCACTTACCTGGGTTGGGGGGGTGTCTACTTTAGTTGCTGTTAGATACATTTTTATCTCTCGTCAAATGCTTTCTTTTGTAGAAAACTACATAATTGGTGCAAATATATTCAATCTATTTTATGAGGCTATACTTGAGGCTCCCAAAGGATGAATGCAGCTCATGGAAAACTTTGGGCAGTGCTTCCAGAACATTCCGGCTACCAACACACTTTAATGTTTTAACTAGTTAGGCAGGAACTTCTGGGAGCTGATGACTGGACAATTATGCATTTTGGTTTAATGATTAAAAATTATAGTGAGTAAGTTTTGAAAAAATTACCCTGAATTAATTACAGTTCTTATTGACAGAAAGACTGCTCTTCACATGAATGAAAATCAAAAATTCAGGTGGACTAGAGGAATCCACCTATAGCCTAAATCAAACAGTGCACTGTAAAAACTACAGTAAACCATAAAAACCATGCCACAAGGAAAGATACAGTAAGAGACAAAGAAACAGCCAATGACAATGTTAAATGAATGTCTTAATGGGGAAAGATGGTAGAAAAACAGAAAAAAATGCCCTCACTTGCCTTTAAGAAAACTTCACATATTCATAACATAAAATTTGACTATTAGTAGGAAATCAAGCATCAGTTCAGTCACTCAGTCATGTCTGACTCTTTGTGACTCCATGAATCACAGCTCGCCAGGCCTCCCTGTCAATCGCCAACTCCTGGAGCTTACCCAACCTCATGTCCATCGAGTCATTGATACCATCCAGCCATCTCATCCTCTGTTGTCCCCTTCTCCTTCTGCCCCCAATCCTTCCCAGCATCAGGGTCTTTTCCAATGAGTCAACTCTTCGCGTGAGGTGGCCAAAGTATTGGAGTGTCAGCTTCAACATCAGTCCTTCCAATGAACACCCAGGACTGATCTCCTTTAGGATGGACTGGTTGGATCTCCTTGCAGTCCAAGGGACTCTCAAGAGTCTTCAACACCACAGTTCAAACGCATCAATTCTTCGGCGCTCAGCTTTCTTCACCATCCAACTCTCACATCCATATACATGACCACTGGAAAAACCATAGCCTTGACTAGATGGACCTTTGTTGGCAAAGTAATGTCTCTGCTTTTTAATATGCTATCTCGGATGGTCATAACCTTCCTTCCAAGGAGTAAGTGTCTTTTAATTTTATGGCTGCAATGACCATCTGCAGTGATTTTGGAGCCCCCAAAAATAAAGTCTGACACTGCTTCCACTATTTCCCCATCTATTTTCCATGAAGTGATCAGACCAGATGCCATGATCTTAGTTTTCTGAATGTTGAGCTTTAAGCCATCTTTTTCACTCTCCTCTCTCACTTTCATCAAGAAGCTTTTTAGTTCCTCTTCACTTTCTGCCATAAGGGTGGTGTCATCTGCAAATCTGAGGTTATTGATATTTCTCCCACCAATCTGGATTCCAGCTTGTGCTTCATCCAGCCCAGGGTTTCTCATGATGTACTATGCATATAAGTTAAATAAGCAGGGTGACAATATACAACCTTGACATACTCCTTTTCCTATTTGGAACCAGTCTGTTGTTCCATGTCCAGTTCTAACTGTTGCTTCCTGACCTGTATACAGGTTTCTCAAGAGACAGGTCAGGTGGTCTGCTATTCCCATCTCTTTCAGAATTTTCTACAGTTTATTGTGATCCACACAGTCAAAGGCTTTGGCATAGTCAATAAAGCAGAAATAGATGCTTTTTTGGAACTCTCTTGCTTTTTCGATGATCCATCGGATGTTGGCAATTTGATCTCTGGTTCCTCTGCCTTTTCTAAAACCAGCTTGAACAGCTGGAAGTTCACGGTTCATGTATTGCTGAAGCCTGACTTAGAGAATTTTGAGCATTACTCTACTAGCGTGTGAGATGAGTGCAATTGTGCAGTAGTTTGAGCATTCTTTGGCATTGCCTTTCTTTGAGATTGGAATGAAAACTGACCTTTTCCAGTCCTGTGGCCACTGCTGAGTTTTTCATACTTGCTGCCATATTGAGTGCAGCACTTTCACAGCATCATCTTTCAGGATTTGAAACAGCTCAACTGGAATTCCATCACCTGCACTAGCTTTGTTTGTAGTGATTGTTTCTAAGGCCCACTTGATTTCACATTCCAGCATGTCTGGCTCTAGCTGAGTTATGATGTCATGATCTGAATCTGAGTTCCACACTCACTTATTGTATAGCTTAATTCAAGTTACCTAAATGTTCTATGCCTTTTTCTATTCACAAAATATGAACAGTAGTTGTTGTTTATTCAGTCATACCTTACTTTTTGTAGGTCCCATGGACTGCAGCCTTCCAGACTCCTCTGTCCATGGGATTTCCCAGGCAAGAATACTGGAGTGGGTTGCCATTTCTTTCTACAGGGATCTTCCCAACCTAGGGATCAAACCCACGTCTCTTGCAATGCAGGCCAATTCTTTACTACTGAGTCACTGGGGAAACCCCAAAATATAGTTGAGCAATGTATTATGGTCATCTGAATAACCAAATGTATATTTCTTATAGCTACCTCATAAGGCTCTGAGTATCTAATTAACTAATACATATAAAGTTCTTATAATGGTAACAGTAATAGTAATAGTTATTATCATCATGAATAGCATTGAAATAACAAGAAAAAATGAATGAGGATTTTCTTCCCTATCCTTAAGAGAAGCAGTGTACATTAAGTATGTGTGTGTTCAGGAGGTCAGGAGTCAGGATGAGAATCAAAGATACGTTTGGTATTTACAAATATATTAATATTTATATTATATTGAAATATATTTAATATGAGAGCATTAGAAATATATTTTATATTTACTTATTAGACATATATTTAACATATGTAGTTGCTGATGGAATATGAGTTCCATGGGATTTTACAGTTGCTAAAACTCATTGAACTGTACACTTAAGATCTGTGCATCTCAGTCTGTGTAAATTATATTTCATTTTTTAAAGGCAAAACCAAAATGTTTATGTACCTATTGCAAGATTCACTGATTTACTAAAAATTTTATTAACTAAAGAAATTATAGTCCAACTGCATCAGATAAGAGCATTTCTACTTACTACCTTTCTATTCTCATTTGGTACCATTGTTCTCCATACCAGTCACTTGGGTCTCCTGGCTGTTCCTCACACATACCAATCACTATCTTGCCCCGGGGCTGTGCATATGCTGTGTTCTCTGCCCACTGATGCAGTCATGGCTTCCTGCTCTAACTTCCTTTAAATCTTACTTTCTAGTCAAATCACAGAGAGCTTTCCTATCAACCTATAAATAGCACACAATTTAATCACTCTGTGTTTCCTTAGCTCACTTTATTTTACTCTTGGTACCTATTAATACTCTCCTAACATATTACTTAAAATGTATTTTTTTAAAAGTTTGTTTACCGTTTGTCTCTTTTTCTCAAATAATTAACTCTGTGAAAACCAGATTGCACATTTTACATACACCCTCTCTCACCTCAAAAATATATTTAAATTTTAAAACTCCAGCATTGTTGTTATGCGTGGAACTGTGTGCCTCCCTCCCCAAGAAGATTCATATATGAAGTTTTAACCCCCAATATTTTAGAATGTGACCGTATTGGGGGATAGATCCTTCAAAGAGGTAATTAAGTTAAAATAAGGTCATACAAAGGGGCCCTCATCCAATATGACTGGTACCCATATGAGAACACAAACACAGAGTTTATTAGAACACAAACCACAAACACAGAGAAAAGGCCATGTGAAGACAGAGAAGGCAGTCATCTGCACGCCACAGAGACAGGCTTCAGAATGAAACTAACTCTACTGACACACTGATTTGGACTTCTGAAATCTGTTGGAAAATAAATTTCTATTGTTTAAGTCACCCAGTCTGTCATATTTTGTTATGGCAGCCTTAGCATACCAATACACTAGTTAAATTTAATTCTCCCCTACACCACTCCTACATACAAACAGATGAACATGACTAGAAAGAAACCCCAAAAATGTGCTGCCTGTTCTCATTTTAAATCTATGAACTCATACTGGACTTGCAGTGCCTCAGAGCCATCCTGCAATAGCTCTTGTCAAATCAATTCCCATTCCTCAGCTAACTTTTCACCTTGTTTGCCTTCAGACTGCCATCTCCACACTATTTCCTCTCAGCTCATCACTACATATATACATTTAGCAAGAAGATATAAACAGTCAGAAGAGGATTTTGCTTACTGCCATGTTGAGTGTATCAACTTGCTAGTTCCTGTGACTGCCACTCCTAAATCTGCAAGTCTGAGTGTGACGATGGACGAACTATCTTTTAAGGAGTATAACATCCTCTGATCCCACACATTCATGGGCTTTACTGATGCACTTGTCTCTTCTGCCTCAGTTTTTCTCCTTGAATAAGTCATTTCTATCAATACAAAGATGCCATATGAATAATCATCTTAAACTAATTTGACCCCACATCTCTTTTCATCTATGCTTCCAGTTCTCTGCTCATCTTGAATGCAAAACTCCTGGAAAGAACTATGTATAATCTTTGCCTATACATCCCATATCTTTGTCCTTCCATTCTATTTTAAACCCAACAGTCTTTAGCTCCCACCACTATGTGGAAGACTTATTTGAGACAGTCATGGCCAAATCCAATGGTTAGTTCTCAGTCATTATCTTACATAAGTCCTAAGCAGGTTTTGCCATAACTTAGTCAAAACACTTTGTACTATTTTCTGACAGCTCTTTTTTTCACACCCATATTTGACCTTGCAACAGATTCTGTTGGCTCCATCTATACTCCAGTATTCTTACCTGAAGAATTCCATAGACTGAGGTGCCTGGCAGGCTACTTACTATCCATGTGGTCGCAAAGAGTAGGACACATGACTGAGCCACAAACACTTTCACTTTCTACCTACAGATTTTTTCTACCTATAGATTTAACCTACATAACCACCAACTTGATATATTGCTTTAACTTTAAAAAAAACTGCTTTATTGAGATAGACTTCACATACTATTCAGTCCAATCCGCACATTTAAAATGTACAATGCAATGGCTTGTAGTATAGTCACAGAGTTGTGCATCCATTGCCGCAATCAACTTTAGAACACTTTCATTTCCTTGAAAGAAAACACTCCTCTTTACTACAACCCTCCAACTCTCCCATTGTCCCTAGTTCTAGGTTACCACCAACTGAGTATCTATCTCTATAGATTTGCCTGTTATGAACATCCCACATAAATTAAGTCATACAATATGTTGTCCTTTGTTATTGTCTTCTTCAGTTAGTATAATGTTTTCAAGACTTTATCTGTGTTGTAGTACATCCCAGTATTTTACTTCTTTTTCTCAACAAATAATATCCATTGCATGAATATATCAGATTTTATTTATCAGTTGATCCATATTTGGGTTAATTCCACATTTTGGCCATCATGAATATTTTGGTGATGAACATTCATGTACAAGTTTTGATACATGGACAAATACAAATGGACATATGTGTTTCTTGAGTATATATGTAAGAGTGGGATTGATTTTCTTAAATACATTCCCATAAAACCTATTCTTCACACAGAAGGAAATTTGGTCATGTTAAAATTAAATATTAATCAGATATGTTCTAAGTTCTGATCATTATTGACCAATGGCTTTTTATTACATATAGTAATAAAATAAATTCCAAATCCCTAACTTTGCCTATAAAACAACCAAATCTGGACCTTGACTGCCTTTCAGATTTCATCTTCTGACTCTCTCCTTTACTTAATGCACTCCAGAATCTTCATGCTTGAAGTACTCTTTAGAACACTGTTCTCCTAAGTAATGAAACAATCTTTCACCCTTTCTTTATTCAGATCACTGCTCAAATATCCCCAGAGAGTTCTTTTCTGGACCAACTTATCTAAGATAATGCCCTTCCACCATCTATGCAATGTACTTATGTGGTTGATTCAGAATACTTATCACTAGTACTTGTTAATTTATTTACTGCCTGATTTTCACCATGGAATTACATCTACTAATCTCTGTGCTATCCTTAAGATACCAAAAACATTTTTTGGCACAAAATTGGTGCTCGATCAACATCTGTTGAATGAATGAATGCAAGAAGGACTGAGAAGTAAAAGGTCTGGTAAAAATGCAAAGAAAATTATACAAACCCTGGCAATAATAATAATGAAAACTGAAAACACTGTATTAAACATTCATTTGTTTGAGCTATGGGTGAATGGTGCTCTAAACTGAAAATAATTGTTCACTACATAAAGCTGCTCTCTTGTTCCATGCCCTCTGATACTTCTGGTCCCCTCTACCCAAACCTCAACTGCTTTAAGACAAAAACATAATTAAGGGTGAAGCTGAAGTAGCCTGTCAACAGAGCAGACTGAAGTTCACGTGTACCTGTTTAAATATGGTTCAGAAATTAAGGCGGGATAATGGGAGCAGAGTTCCCATTTACAGCTCTGTGTGAGTACAGCTTTGTTTGCTACAGGCACTCAAGTCATCATACTACCCAGTCTCAGGTTACACTGTTGCTGTTCTCCTCCAATAAACTACCTCCAACTATGTGGTCCATGGAACTAACCTGAGTCATGTTTTCTGATTTCCAGACCACCTACAGTCTGACAATGGTGTGTCTTTTGTCACAAAGGCCATTCAACAATGGAATAACAATCAAGGTATTAGATTTTCCTTGGTTGGATATGGTTTCCTTGGAGATGGTTGGATAGCATCACAGATTCAATGGACATGAACTTGGGCAAACTCCAGGAGATAGTGAAGGACAGGGAGGCCTAGTGTGCTGTAGTCTATGGGTTGCAAAGAGTCAGACATGACTTAGCAACTGAACAGTAACAATTAGATTTCCCATACTTTCTACTATTCAAAGTTTTTGTTGACTATTGGAACGATCTCTTTAAAAACTGAAAAAGACGTATGACCAAATTTCTAATCACCTCCTGGTACACCCACCTGAACAAGAGAATTGGTTTATTGAATTTGGCCTTCCCAAAAGAAAGTTCATCTTCTCTTGGCTACCTACTGACTAATGATCAGGATAAAATTGGTAGGGAATTTTATAAAATTAATTTTGAAAACATGGATTCTACCCTCTCCATTCCTGAACGTGGTGGACTTTTATTTCCCCAACGACAACCTCAAGCCAGCGCAAATGGCATGCCTCTAGCTGACAGTGAAGCCAAAAGGAGGCTTAGAGTATTAAAACTTAATTCTGACCCCACGACCTGAATTCTTCTATTGAATTGACATGGTCCTAGACCATGAGGATAAGAAGCGCTTGGTTGTATACATTGTTAACTAAATCCCACTACAATACTCCATGTGGGTCAACCTAGAAGATACCTGTAATTTTTTTGTAAAAATTCCCTTGTCCCACTCATATTTAACTCTCCTCTATGAAAGATCTGGGTCTGAGTAAAAGATGATTGAAAAAAGAGGTGATGTTATATTTATTAGACTGGGACACACAAATGTCATGGCTATGGAGGGAACATGGCAACCTTCATATCTGAGGAGGAAGCAAATTGTGTCTCAAGAGATATAAGGAAGGAGTGGGAGACTAATTCATGTTGTTCTCTTGGTCACCCCGACATTAGAGCCTGGCAGGATAATCACATGGCCTACCTCAGTGAAGCGGCTTCTGCAGCTGGCAATCTGTCCTACTGTTTCTTTGCCACCTTATCCATGTGCTATAAAACAGAAAAAGTTATATAGACCAGTCCTGGACTACTCTGCTGTGCCTGATACCTTCAATGGCAGTTTCCAAAAAGGGATTCCTTCTCCACTTCTCTGAGCAGCTTTAGGTTATGCTCCACATGGCAATCCAGGTTAGAAATCTTCAGTGATATGGCGCATGCTTAGCCATATCAATGTAGTGGTGGTCCAAATCAAGTTTAACCACAAATATTGAACCAGACAGAACCATGCCCCTTTAGACTTTATATTTGCAGCTGGGGAAGGATGGCCCACGGACTATCTTACCAGTGGGTACTGAGGTACTTGATTGTCATTTGCAATGAGAACCAAGGATCAGCACATCAAGCTAAATTCCCTTGCACTAGTCACATGGAGAATAAGGTAGCCTAGACTACATCTGGGCTGCATAAAAATAAGACATCCTGAAATCCTCTGAAACTTATTTACAATGATTGAGCCCATGATCTGGGAGACCTGATTAAAGTCAATACTGCAGGTTCACCTAATCCTGCTCCTTTATGTCCTATTTATAATAACCTCAAGTAAATGTGGTATGAGAAAAATTGAAGAAAATTATCCTCAGCCTCTGTCAGATTAATCAAGGCATTGAATGGAATGGCATACTCGAGTGAAATTTCACCAGAAGCCAAAATGATGGGGGACCCAAGGGTAGCTATCATTGGAAGACCTTCCTCCTTAGGATGTCTCACACTCCTGCAGTGTGTAGGCCTAGATTCAGGTCCCCATTACCCTTCACCCAGGCCATTTCTCAGGGCTGTGTTTACAGTGAGCAATGTAAAGAATGAGATGAGATTTTTCTCTAGGACCAAGAGCAGCCTTTTACTGCTTTATATAAAATGGTGGATTCGCTATGGTTTTTGTTCTTTTCCTAATTCAACCTCATCATGTTGTCAGTATGCATTGGGGCAGTCCACATTGCCTCCAGGGGATCTGGCAGGTAAGGGGAGCTGATACAAACATGTTGAAACTTAAGAACTTGCCGTGCCATGACTAAAAATGCCCTTTTCTCTGACATAGGAGTCTATTCTGCCAACCTCTGTGAACCAGTAACAAGCTAATTTATTAGCAGATTCTTTATCGTCAGAGCCACCAGGGAAGCACAGCTTTTCATTAAGTACAATCAAATTCCAGGTCCTTCATAGACCTGAAATCATCGCACAAAGAAAATCAAGAAGTCAGTATGTGTGGATTTTCATACATATAGAAATTTTTCTAAAAGGATACACTGGCTAAATTTGACAAACTCTGAGGAGTAGATGCCAAAGAATGCTCAAACTACCACACAATTGCACTCATCTCACACGCTAGTAAAGTAATGCTTAAAATTCTCCAAGCCAGACTTCAGCAATACATGAACTGTGAAATTCCAGATGTTCAAGCTGGTTTTAGAAAAGGCAGAGGAACCAGAGATCAAATTGCCAACATCCGATGGATCATCGAAAAAGCAAGCAAGTACCAGAAAAACATCTATTTCTGCTTTATTGACAATGCCAAAGCCTTTGACACTGTGGATCACAATAAACTGTGGAAAATCCTGAAAGAAATGGGAATACCAGAACACCTGACGAGCCTCTTGAGAAACCTGTATGCAGGTCAGGAAGCAACAGGTAGAACTGGACATGGAACAACAAACTGGTTCCAAATAGGAAAGGAGTACGTCAAGGCTGTATATTGTCACCCTGCTTATTTAACTTATATGCAGAGTACATCATGAGAAATGCTGGGCTAGATGAAGCACAAGCTGGAATCCAGATTGGTGGGAGAAATATCAATAACCTCAGATATGCAGATGACACCACCCTTATGGCAGCTAGTGAAGAAGAACTAAAGAGACTCTTGATGAAAGTGAAAATAGAAAGTGAAAAAGTTGGCTTAAAGCTCAACATTCAGAAAACTAAGATCATGGCATTTGGTCCCATCACTTCATGGCAAATAGACGGGGAAACAGTGGATACAGAGGCTGACTTTATTTTTCTGGGCTCCAAAATCACTGTAGATGGTGATTGCAGCCATGAAATTAAAAGACACTTACTCCTTTGAAGGAAAGTTATGACCAACCTAGATAGCACATTAAAAAGCAGAGACATTACTTTGCCAACAAAGGTCCGTCTAGTCAAGGCTATGGTTTTTCCAGTGGTCATGTATGGATGTGAGAGTTGGACTACAAAGAAAGCTGAGTGCCTAAAAATTGATGCTTTTGAACTGTGGTGTTGGAGAAGATTCTTGAGAGTCCCTTGGACTGCAAAGATATCCAACCAGTCCATCCTAAAGGAGATCAGTCCTGGGTGTTGGTTGGAAGGACTGATGTTGAAGCTGAAACTCCAATACTTTGGCCACCTGATGTGAAAAACTGACTCATTGGAAAAGACCTTGACGCTGGGAAAGATTGAGGGCAGAAGGAGAAGGGGACAACAGAGGACGAGATGGCTGGATGGCATCACTGATTCGATGGACATGGGTTTGGGTGGACTCAGGGAGTTGGTGATGGACAGGGAGGCCTGGAGTGCTGCGATTCATGGGGTCGCAAAGAGTCGGACATGACTGAGCAACTGAACTGAACTGAACTGAGGAGTAGAATTGATTTATAGTCTTCTGTAGTACTGAGCTTTTGATAAGAGCATGTATTACTTCCAGAATAAAAGTATCACTTTAATTATAAAATGTAATGTACACCCTTCATTTATGTTACAGATAAAATTGATTATCTATACAGATGCCAACACCTACGCTAGGTACTAAAGATAAAACAGATAAAAAGATACAATCTCTGCCTTCTTATTTAGGATCCAGGAGGGGCGACACACAAGAGCATCAAAGTAGGGATAAGAAAGATGTAAGCGAAATATTTGGAGTGATTCCAAGATGTGGAACTCTTTTCAACGTATAGTTATAATCTGTAACTATTAATGTTAAGAGAATAGAGCAATGGAATAATTGTGCATAGAGGTTGAAGGAAAGATGAAGCTTTACAGAGAATGTGTATAAGATAGACATTATTTTACAAGGCAGTTTGTTACATATTGATCTTCTAAGTCACTCTTGGGTATAGGAATAACCATTCTATGAAGATATTGTTAATATTAAAGTCTAAAATATATGTAAATGAGACTTTACAAGCAATGTGTGTTCAGTCACTCAGTCACTCAGTCATGTCTCACTCTTTTGTAACCCCATGGACTGTAGCCCACCAGGCTCCTCTGTTCACAGGATTTCCCAGGCAAAAATACTAGAGTGGGTTGCCCTTTTCTCCTCCAGGGGATCTTCCCCATCCAGGGATTGAACCTGAGTCTGCTGCACTGGCAGATGGATTCTTTACCACTAGTGCCACCTTGTCACTGTTCAGTCGATTAGTCGTGTCCAACTCTGCAACCCCATGGACTACAGCACACCAGGCTTTCCTGTCCTTCACCATCTCCCGGACTATGCTCAAATTCATGTCCACTGAGTTGGTGATGCCAACCAACCATCTCATCCTCTGTTGTCCCCTTCTCCTCCTGCCTTCTGTCTTCCCCAGCATCAGAGTCTTTTCCAATGAGTCGGGTCTTTGCATCAGGTGACCAAAGTATTGGAGCTTCAGCTTCAGTATCAGTCCTTCCAATGAATATTCAGGATTGATTTACTTTAGGATTGACTGGTTTGATCTCCTTGAAATTAAGTCTTCACAGAAAAAGCTCGCAGAAAGCAATATATGACCCTCAAAAAGTAGTGAAATTAAGTTTTTAAAAACTCTATTCATCCACCTAAAAACTGCTCATCTTTTCTTTGTTTTAGGTATTTAATAACTGCTCAGTATTCATTCTGGGCTTCTCAGGTTGCTCAGTAGGTAAAGAATCCGCCTGTAATACAGTAGACACATGAGATGCAGATTCAATTCCTGGGTCAGACAGACCCCTTGTAGGAGGGAATGGCAACCCACTCCAATATTCTTGCCTGAAGAATCCAATGGACAGAGGAGCCTGGTGAGCTACAGTCCGTAAGGTCTCAAAGAGGCAGTCACGCTGAAGCGACTGAGCACTCCTAGTATTCATTTTATAACATGATATACCAGTGAATTAAGCTTGTTCATTAATAGTTGATGAGAGAGGAAAACAGGAATCCAAAATGTTCATCTAGATGTAAAACCCAGAGATTTAAGACAGCTGTAGGGGGTTTAGATAGTTCCCAGTTGACATTTACCAGCAAGCTAGCCATCTTCTGCCATAAATAACATGATTACAAAGATAATAAATAATGCCAATGAGACAGTAAACCATTAGAAAATCTTAACCTCAGCTTCCTACTTCTTAGCTGGTCTTAAGGATTCTGATTTCTTCATGATGAAAGATTAAGAAATGAATTACAAGTGTTCCTCCTTTGAAATATTCATGGTAGTATGGCTATTTCTTGTCTAGACATTCTTCCAAATGTTTATTTGTAGAAAATAAAGAAGAATAATATCATATTAGCTTGTAAAAGCACATCAGAGTCACTCTGCTCCAGCAGGCAGAGTGGGAGATGAAAAGAAAGTGAAGTATAATGAAGCAAAACCCCAGAACTCTAGGGTAAAAAAGGACTCCAACAGTACAAAGGAGAGGATACAGAAGGACTTGGTTACAGAAAGTTCCAGAAGGAAAACCAACTAAAGCTGCTTTCTAAAATGCTATCCAAAAATTACACAAATATAAATAAAAATTTATTTGTCATCTCCATTTAGTAAAATTTTTACCATAGTTGATACATGAGAGGAAAGACATACCTTTCTTAAGAATTTAAAAATATTAATAAGTGAAATATTCAACTTCTTCCACTCAAAAAAAAAAAAAAAACACTTTATTAAAACTACTGTATCCCTACAAAATAGTTTGATTTGCAGCTTCAGTTTTTGGGTTTTTTATTTCCCGCACCCTTCCTGGTGAAGTTTTTAATCATATATTAAGTGCCTCAAAAGGTAGACAATCAGAAGGAAGAAGTAGATAAAGAATTTAAAATCAGAATACTGAATAATTAGCCTCCAATTAATTAAAAGTAAAGTGAAATTATTAAATCCCTAAAGAATTAAAATTCATCTTCTTATTAGCAAAGTAACCTTGTTATCTGAAATTGCTAAAAACTGTAACTTGTTAATCAATATAAAGCAATCTAATATAATGAACTATAAAATCCAATAATAGAAAACATGGAAATATTATAAAGTAAGGTTATTTACCAAAAACACATGAGAAAGAGAAAAACATGTCTCTTTACAAGATTCTAAAGTTGAGCAGAGATTACCATTATATCTAAGAAGCACTTGAACGGGCAAGTGGAAAACAAGGCTACATTTTCCCTCTTATCTGGGGAAAATAGTAAAATTCCTTTAATTAGAGATTGTGCCACTTAAAGAACTGTAAATTAAAATTAAATACTGTTTTTGAGAAAATTAATTTTAAAGATGGGATAAAATGGGTCCTTACAGGTAGAAATGTAAATTGGCAAATTTTTTTTTGGAAAGAAATGTGATTGACTAAAAATGATCTTTACCTGGTTTCTTAAAAAAATAATCCTGTACTTTGAACTAGTGATTTCTCCACTGCAAAACTCCCTTGTTAAAAAACCCCATACTAAAGAAAATGTTTTATGCACAATTATGGCAGCATAAGTTATAAATAGGGTATGCAGGAATGCATAGTTATGATAAAATATAACAAATAGACCCAAAGGAGTGTCAAAAGTTATTCACAAAATGGAATAAAGAAGAAAAGGAGGGAAGAACCTTACATTAAAAATAAAGCTTGACTTAAGGATTCTGTTTCAGAATTTCTCTCTTCAGCTAGTCTACAGTATTACAGAATTATGTGCAAGATAAAAGTTCACCCTACATGCCATATTCTATTAAAACTCCACATTCCTTTTTTAAAAGTGGCTAACTCTTCAAACCTGGAGTCTCATCCCAGATTCAAGAACTATTTTTGCTTGCTTCTTTGTATTTGTAGACCTTCTTCCAAATAAATACACTCTTAAAATCATCAGGACCAATATTTAAAAGCAATTCAATGGTAAAGAATCTGCCTGCAGTGCAGGAGATGCAGGATACCTGGGTTCAATCCCTGGGTCTGAAAGATCCCTGGAGGAGGACAGGACCACCCACTCCAGTATTCTTGCCTGGAAAATCCCATGGACAGAGGCGCCTGGTGGACTACAGTCCATGGGGTCACAAAGAGTCAGATAGACTGAAGTGACTGAGCATGCACTCATGCACATAAAGTGGGGAAGACTATTCATCTCTAATCACTCTCGCTGTCGCAGCCTATTTCATCAAATCCAACTATATTTTTACAAAAGAGACAACACAAATGGATTTTGTATTTCACTTCTGTAAAGAAATTGTAATATTTTGAAGACATACCTATTCAGATCCTAAAATGCTCTTCCCTTATACATGATTTAGATTCAAATGGCATGCTAATTGAAATACCTGAGAAGTGCAGTGATTACTGCTATAGAAAAGCAGTTTTGTATCAATATTAATAGTATATTGTAATTTGAAAAAATCATTACTAAGATAATGACAAAAATGGTTAGATTGAAAATCAAATTACCATGAGCAAGAAAATCTTGTTAAAAGCAAGCACCCCAGCATATTTCTTTTTTCAGAGAACACAAGAAAAATAACAGATGTAGTATACAACTGATATAAACTATACTATAGTTTTTAAATGTCCAATCCAAAAATACTATCTTAAGTTACCCTAATTATCATTTAAAGGCAATAATTATATAACATTATGTCTCTGGGACACCAAAATAATATATATTCATGTATCGTATTGTTCCTGTTGTTGGCAATTAAATCAAATTCTGGAAACAATTTTTCTTTCCATGTTATTCACCAGATATTAGCAATGGGAATATGGTAGGGGCCTGGAGAGTAGAAAAGGACAGGAGAAAAGTGATTATCACTCTATTCAAATTAACCTCAATAGTTAGATTCCTTTCTAGAAATGGTATTTTTATAGTTTATATCATAGCAGTGAGAAACAATGTTGTAAATTGACAGTTTTTCTTATTATAGCTTATTTTTTAAGTCAAGTTTCAAATTCTGAAAGCAAACAACTCATAAATTTTCTGCAAAGGCTTTATAGTTTCATAGCTCAAACAGCAAAAATATAAAGCATCAAGATCAATAACATCTGTTAGTCCAAGGAAAAGCTCCACTGTTTATGTAGCTAAATAGCTATAATATTTTCTTTTGATTTTGATAAGCAGAATAAATAATTCCAACTAGTGATTGACATCCGAACAAATCAGTAGGTGTCCTCTGCTCCAAAATCTCTTATCTGTTAATTTCTGTAGAATGAAACAGTGTTCAAACTGAGAGAGAAAATACTGGTATGATTCCTCTCTTGCAAAAAACCATAATCAGTATGAAAATTCTCAGATTTCCTACATCTATTCAGCACCAGCCCAGCAGAACAGCAATCAATGCTTTATTTTTCTTTTTGCTTTACATTTCCAGCAGACAGGTATAAAGGCAGCAATCTGAGTCAATGAAACCTATTAACTAAAGCAAGGAATTTTTTTATTTATGTCAATTTTACATTCCTGGTTATTCACACTCTCTCACTTTATTAAATTATATCTCTTTGATCAGATTTAATCATAGTACTCATCATCATATTTCTTATATTCCTTTTTTATTCATCTCATTTTCTCCCCATAGTCTCCTCTTTTTCTAATTAGAAAAGCCATTTAACCAGGATTTTTCATTTCAATTTACAATTGGCTTTGTAGAATATATTTGTCAGTCATTTTTTTCACATGTCAATTATTTTTCCCATTCTTTCCCAGCTTTCCTGTAGTTTCTTCCTCTTCCATGCAGAAAACACCATCACTCTCTCTTGACCATCCCAATATTTCTCCATAATCTCTACTTGCCATTTTACAGAAGTTCCATTTCTTACTTGGCACCTGAATACATATTCTAAGTTCTTTCTTTATTCCAATCAAAACCAAAATACAATTGATGATACCTAAGAAAGACAGTACTTGTAATCATGTGCCACTACTAAGACACTGAAGATGCTAAATAACAGCAAAAATATCAGAACAATGGACATTTGTGTGAAAGAGCCAGAAATATATAAACTGTTGTTTTTTCTTAAAATTCAGCATTAGTAGCATGGTTTGGGTATTGGATAGAGTTTAATCCAAGTCCAATCTCTGCCACACTTTAATTTAGAGATACTGGAGAGGTTAATTTGCCAGTTAAGCCCAGTTGCTCCCAGGTTTACAAAATAACAATAAGAGCTCTCCCTACTTGAAAAGTCATGGTAAAGAGTATGCCCATAAAATGAGAATCAAAGGAATTGGCACATAACAACTAACCAGTACATTTTAGCCATTGCTACTATCATGATCAATATTACAATTAGCAAAATTGTTCATACAACTCAGAAAGAGAAAAGCATTTAAGATTCATTCAGATATAAGCTATTTACTTCATTTATCTGGCAAATTTAAGTACCTAAAGGCTTTCAACACTCTGCTAGATGCTTGGGGCATTTTACCTTCCAGAGTTTTTAATATAAACTTGGTTGCCCAAAACATTGCTTGGGTTTTTCTGTATCCACAAAAATGTTGGGGCCATCCAATATTTCCAGATAAAATCAAAGAGCTGTTAAGAGCAGATCCACTGATAAGAGTATCAATTTTATTATTTTTATTTTGTTCTTTATGCATTCCATCACTTTATACATGTTAAATAAGTCTTTTATAGAAAAATTAGGAGCATTCATAAATTTGTCGGTAGACTTTGATGATTCTGAGGCATCTATTAGACATAAAGAGCTTCCCAAGTGTCACTAGTGGTAAAGAACCCACCTACCAATACAGGTTAGATGTAAGAGTCGCGGGCTCAATCCCTGTGTTGGGAAGACCCCCTGGAGAAGGGCATGGCAAACCACTCCAGTATTGTTGCCTAGAGAATCCCACGGACAGCAGAGCCTGGCAAGTAGTCGTCCATAGGGTTGCAAAGAGTCAGACACGACTAAGTGACTTAGCATGCATGCACTCATGGGAGATAAACTGGGACTCCCAGAGGCAGGTGAATATAGAAGTTGAATTTTAGGAGAGGTAAAAGATGACGGGGTTAGTAAACCAATGTTTATTAAAGCCATGGAAATTTCCACAAAGAATCCTATAGGGTCCAATTTAAAGAAAGTTAAGCCCACAAGTTCAACTGGGCAAGGGCTATCAAGAGAAGAGAAAATAATGAGAGTATAGTGTTATAATTCCAATGGAAATAATAATGTAAAATAGAGAGCATGATTAATGGTACAAAATCATGCTAAGAGATCAAAGAATTGTAGTCTATACATAGTTCCAGGACTAATTTCAGTGACCTAGGAAAGAACAGTTTCAGACAAGCTGAGAAAGCAAGCCTCAGTGTGTTGAGGTGTGAATGGAGGATGCAGATTTAAAACAGAGAATATAGACAATTCTTGGAAACATTTAACTCTGAGTAGAGATAAGAGGTAACCTGCAGCTAAAGGTGGATGTGGAATGAAGGGAGGATTTGTGAATAGATACTCTTTTGCTTTTAAGCAGAAAAATATTTTGACATCTTTAATGCCAACGAAGGAAATTTGGAGACAGGGAGAAAACTGAAGATACAGAAGAGGAAGAAAATATTCATTTGAGTCAGGACTCAGGACACATACAGGTATAAGGTCAGGAGCATATGTCTAACGGAGGAAGACGCATTGGGAGGGAAAAATGAAAGAATTTATGGACAGAGGTAAATTAGCAGGAATCTTGTAATCCATAGATGCTATTTCCTCTGCATGTCATCATTTAAGAAGGAAGGAAGGAGAGTAATGTGGGGTTAGAGCACAGGACAGTAGAAAAGGTTTTATACCAAATTATGGAGGATGGAAGATATCTCTCTAGAAAAATACATAAAAGTTGCATCTCAAAGTAGAGGGCTCAGCTAAAGTTGTCATCTCAGATTCTCACCCTGTGTGTCCCCCTAGAGGGACTAAAGCATGCTTCCCTCACTATTCCTTCATGCCTTCCATGAAAGGGGTTTACTCTAGGTGGAAGGTATTTTATTTTATTGTTGCTGTTGATCAGTTGTTAAGCTGTGTCCAACTCTTTGTGACCCCATGGACTGCAGCACCCAGGCTTCCCTTTCCTTCCCTATCACCAAATCTCTGGGAGTTTGCTCAAATTCATGTCCACCGAGTTGGTGATGTTATCTAACCATCTCTTCCTCTGCCACCCTCATCTTTTGCCTTCAGTTTTTCCCAGCATCAGAGTCTTTTCCAATGAGTCTGCTCTTCACATCAGGTGGCCAAAGGATTGGAGCTTTAGCACCAGTCTTTCCAATGAATATTCAGGGTTGATTTCCTTTAGAACTGACTGGTTTGATCTCCTTTACTTTTCATTTTTTAGCAAAAGTATATTAATTTAAAAACCAGATTAAGTATGACTGAAGCAAACAGAATACTTCATGATGCAAATCTCAGTAAACTCTTAGTTAACATGGTTTGAATGTGCTGAATATTACTATTAACATTCTTCCCTCCTAAAAAATTAATAATGATATATCTTGCCAATCCTTTGCACTTATACCTGCAGATGCAGCAGAGGAGGAAAGCACAGTGAAGGAAGAAGAAACCCAAAGGATTTTGCTCTAAGTTAGTTGCATGTTACTAGAGAGAAAAGGAAAACAACAACAACTGTTCATGGTCATGACTAACATGGATCAATGGTCAAGTTACTCCTTTTTTATTCCTCTCTCTCTTATCATCCTCCCTCCTCCTTTTTCAGCTGGACCCTACTGTCTCCAAGATACCTTCTAGTTTGACTCTCTGCTGCTCAATTGGGTGTCTCTCATACTAGCTGAGGTTGCCAGGCAACATGACTGATGGAACACTCACCAGGCTGCGTGGTGGCTCTATTTTTTTGGTTAGCAGGTGGGAGATTTGGATAGAATTTCATGAGGTTTCCACATTGCAGTTCTGTTTCCAGTGAGTGTATAGTTGATTGCCTTCAATATTATTACTATAGTTCATTGCACTATTCATCATTGTTCAGAGGCTTTTCTGTTTTGAAACAATTATCAATATTTCCCAAATTTTTCAAGAGATTGGATTACCCTTCAAAAAACTTCCTACCTTTTCAGATGCTCATTATCATAAAGCCAAAATTTTAAAGAATATGATAAACCAAAAGGTTATTGATGGGGAGAAGATATAAAGGGGAACTTGTTGGAGATTGGAAATGCTCTGTATCTTGATCCGGGTAGTAATAACACAGTACATAACTATGTAAAAATCCATCAATCTGTATACTTATATTAGGGCACTTTACACAATTTAACATACATGTGGCATGCTTCTAGTTTTAAAAGGTGCTGACAAGATAAATAAACATACATACACATATAGAAATAGGGGCTATATAAGCTTGATGTATGTTTGAAAGCAAAAATGATCTCTAGCTTTTTATTAAAGAACATGACATCTTCTTAAAGACCAAGCATTGTAGTTACACTTAATCAGTTTAACAATAGAGACGATTTTGTCATATGGCAACCATGCTTTTACTAACAACTTGCTTTTTATAGAGAAGGAGGCTTAACTGTCAATTCAGCTGGGCACATTGAGGAGAGCAGACAGCCCTAATAACCACACATTGCCGATGATTTGCTATTTGTTTCAGCCTAACTGGATCACAAGCAGAATGCTTCAGATGCAGAGAAAGATCATATCTGGAAATTCACCTCAAGGACAGACTTCATATGCAGAGTCATGAAGTATACACTGGTCGGCCTCTGTGGGCTATACTAGACCCACCACTTCCTACAACATAACATGGACAGAAAAATTGACTGGCAAAATCTAACACAAACTTTAAAGCAATGATCCTTAGTAGCTTTATTTTACTGTTTTATTTATAAAATGTTACCATACAATCTCCATACCAAAGAATGGGGACATTTTCTATACTTTATCTGTTGGACCTTCTAAAGAGCTTAGCGCTAAACTTGTGTAGTTTTTAATAGTACTTTTATATTTTCTTATTTCATTTGCTGCTCACCATGGCTTTAAAATATATTGTCCAGTTTAAATGAATAATCTAAGGCTCAGCAAATTTAAGTGATTTGCCCCAAATGACACACTCGTCTAAGCCAGAAATCTTCCCAACCAGAATGTGAGGCCAGTATTCTAACACACAACACCATGTGGTTTAATGAATCCTATTGTTTCATTTCAGGACTTGGCAAAGCCTCTACACAAAGGCAGTTCCTATAAAAATTCAACTTTGTTTAGAATAAATAAACATTTATCACGTATTTGCTAGACTTTGGGATATTTCTTTTGACAAGAAGAACTATCTGTCTAGGGCAAATAAAACTGCATAGAATTGTGGTGGTTTAAGACTATGCAATAGGTGGTTAAGGTTGACCACCTATTTATCAGCTGACAACACTGAGATCCAGGAGGTTCTGATGACTTTCCCAAGTTTCAAAACTTCCAGTGGTGAAATTCAAACTAGAACTCCTTTTATCTGTTTCTTGCTTTGATATTCTATAAACTGTTACTATCCTAAGCCTAAATTTTGAGCAATATTTCAGTATAGTTCAAAGGATAAAATTGATCTATTTAAGGGTAGAAATTAAGACTTTCCATCCCCTCTAAGAGAAAAAGCTTTACACAGGAGAAATAAGACAAATTGCCTTTCTATCCTCTCAATCAGTACTAGGCATGAATAGACTCTGCCCTCCCTTAAATAACTGAATTTATATTAATATAGGTGGGTGAAATAAAACATATCATTTATTAATCTTCTCCTGTGTGATAGACGCTTTGCATATATTATCATATTCTATATTCACAAAAAAATATTTCAAGAAGTCACTATTAATATCATGTCCTTTTACAGCTGAGAAAGCAGGACCAGTTAGGATAAGGACCTTGCTCGAGGTTACATAGCTAGTAATTTGCAGAACTGAGATCAGAACCCAGCTCTGTTTGATGATAGATCCTGTGTATTTTAACCCACACCATCCCGTCTTAGAAAACTGATTACTTAAATGTAGTCCCCATCCTCTAACTGGGACTGAGACTGCTAAGAGCCCTGTTGTTGTTCAGTCTCTCAGCCATGTCCGACTCTTCGTGACTCCACAGACTGCAGTGCTCCAGGCTCCCTTGTCCTTCACCACCTCCTGGAGCTTGCTCAAACTCGTGTCCATTAAGTCAGTGATGCTATCCAACCATCTCATCCTCTGTTGTCTTCTTCTCCTCCTGCCTTCAGTCTTTCCCATCAGGGTCTTTTCTACTGAGTCAGCTAAGAGCCTATCCAATACTAACCTTCCCCTTCTCTACTAATGACACATTCTGAGGATTTATGTGTGCAACAGAAACCCTATACGTAACAGTTTTGTTTGCAACAAAGAGTAACGGTACTCAGAAAGAAAATATTGGGTAGAGTTTCTAGAGAACATTTTTGAGGGGGACTAAACCAGCTGGTATATGCAGGTCAAGAAGTAACAGTTAGAACTGGACATGGAACAAATGACTGGACAAAATTTGGAAAGGAGCGTGTCAAGGCTGTATATTGTCACCCTGCTTATTTAACTTATATGCAGAGTACATCATGCGAAATGCCAGGCTGGATGAATCATAAGCTGGAAGCAAGATTGCCGGGAAAAATATCGATAACCTCAGATATGCAGATGATACCACTCTAATGGCAGAAAGTGAATAGAATTAAAGAGGCTCTTGAGAACAGTGAAAAAGCTGGATTGAAACTCAACATTCAAAACACTAAGATCATGGCACATGGCCCCATCACCTCATGGCAAATAGATGGGGAAAAGGTGGAAACAGTGACAGATTTGATTTTCTTGGGCTCCAAAATTACTGCGGATGGTGACTGCTGCCATGAAATTAAAAGATGCTTGCTCTTTGGAAGGAAAGCTATAACAAACCTAGACAGCATATTAAAAACCAGAGACATTACTTTGCTGACAAAGGACTGTATAGTCAAAGCTACGGTTTTTCCAATAGTCATGTATGGATGTGAGAGCCGGACCATAAAGAAAACTGAGCACTGAATTGATGCTTTCAAATTGTGGTGTTGGAGAAGACTCTTGAGAGTCTCTTGGACTGTAAGGAGGTCAAACAAGTCAATCCTAAAGGAAATCAACCCTGAATATTCACTGGAAGAACAGTTGCTGAAGCTGAAGCTCCAATCCTTTGGCCACCTGATGCAAAGAGCCAACTCATTTAAAAAGACCTTAATGCTGAGAAAACCTGAGGGCAAAAGGAGAAGGGTGCGACAGAGGATAAGATGGATAGATAGCATCACCAACTCAATGGGCATGAATTTGAGCAAACTCCAGGAGATAGTGGAGGAGAGGGAAGCTTGGCATGCTGCAGTCCATGGGGTTGCAGAGTCAAACATGACTTAGTGACTGAAAGGCAACAATAAACCTGCTAGTAGCATGACCTTTGCCATTGCATTTTGTTTCTTCGCTATTGTTGCACAGAACACAAATACAATGGCTAGGCTCCAGGCATCAGCTTAGCTGCCGGAAAATCCTTGAGGATGAAGTCATACTGCTAAAGTGTTGGAACAGAACTAAAGAAACAATTCCCTAATGATCAAAGTACAATTCCAGACCCACATGCCAGTTACCAGACTTCTTTATGCAGAAGAAAACTTGAAAGCCCTACCTTGTTGAAAGCAAGGAAATTATGTTATATAAAATCCATTGGGCCTCAATTGTTCACAAAAATGTTAGAGCAACAATTAATTTTGTGTGTAAAGACTACTAAAAATAATACTGACTCAAGTGTTCTAGCTCTGACAAGTGCAGACTAGGTAATGCATAGAGAGAAAAAAAAAAAAAGCTCATCTTTCTTTGGAAAACTTAAAAAGCATATATATATATATATATATATATATATATATGTATATTTTAAAAAATTTGAAGTTTTGCTACTACTTAGGTCAAAGACCAGAACAGAATATCACACCTATCCTAACAATGAGAAAAGGTCAGATAAGCTTTAAAATAATAAATTTTCCTGAGCTTATCAGAGACCTGGGGTCACAAGGCAAAGAGATTAACTAAATTTCAAAGGGTAACAGCCATTCTGAGAAAAGATAGGACACAGGGACCATTTCACCTCTGACAGTTCATGAGAGGGACATGTGCTCATTTTGGAAGCTAAAATGGTAACAAATTCTCAAAGACCAGAAGGGGCTGACAGAACAGTACAGACACCCGGGTATCCCCTAGACACAAAGGGATATACACTCATTCAGAAGATCTTTTTTCTTTTTAAGGCATTTCCTGGCAGCTCAGCAGAAAGATTAAGGATAGGGCTGGAAGCCAGAGAGAGAACGTTGGTATCACAAAGGCACAAAACCAGTTCTGCTTCCCCACTCCATTGTCTAATACAACACCTTTTAGGACAGAAAACCCTCGTACTCACGAGGGCCCTGGAAAAGATGCACAGTATCTGGGAGAGAGGTAGAAGCAAAAGTCCTCAGTGCCTAGGGGAGGGATGGTCACTCTCTCGGGCCCAGAATCTCACACCGACACAAAGCAGAGATCTGCTCCCACTGGGGAAAGAGCAGGACACGTATCCCCACCAAAGAACTCCACAGAGTCAAGTAAGAGTTTGAACATCACGAGAGGAATGGGGAGGAATACTGAAAAAGCCACACAGCTAAGGCCCAGATGCACAGAACATTGTAAGCTGAACACTGGAATAAAGCATCCTTGAACCTTCCCACCCCCACCAGGAGCATGGCACCAAGTAACAAGCCAGCAGTCTACCCGTGAGGGAGGGACAAGATGGGACAAGAGGCTTCCTACCTAACAGTGTATTAAAAATCAGAGACATCACTTTGCCGACAAAGGCCTGTATAGTCAAAGCTATGGTTTTTCCGGTGAATGTGAGAATTGGACAACAAAGAAGGCTGAAAAATGATGCTTTTTTGAACTGTGGTGTTGGAGAATGACTCTTGAGAGTACCTTGGACTGCAAGGAGATTAAACCAGTCAATCCTAAAGAAAGTCAACCCTGAATATTCATTGGAAGGACTGATGCTAAAGCTGAGGCTTTGACCACCTGATGAGAATAGCCAACTCGTTGGAAAAGACCCTGATGCTAGGAAAGATAGAAAGCAGGAGGAGAAGTGGACGACAGAGGACGAGATGGTTGGATGGCATCACCGACTCAATGGACACAAGTTTGAGCAAGCTTCGGGAGATGGTAAAGGACAGGGTAGCCTGGCGTGCTGCAGTCCATGGGGTTGCAAAGAGTCAGACATGACTGAGTGATTGAACGACAACAACTGCTTTGCAAGCATTAGGAGGATAGAGAACAAATGCTGAGAAAAATTCTCTGGCCCTCTAGGCCCACACGAAGCACAAGGAAGCAACAGTACTACTGCTGGAATTGGAAGTCTTGAAAAAAAATCCTTCATTATAAGCAGTTAGATGAGCAAAAAAAACAAGAAAAATCACTTGATAATCTCAGTAGATACAGAGGAAGCATTTGATAAAATTAAAAATTGAGTTGTTATTAATAATCCCAGAAAAATCAAAATTAAAATAAATTTCTTAACCCAGTATATGATCTTTACAAAAGACACTATAATAAGGATCATCCTTAATAGTAAAATGGTGAAAGTTTTCCCTTTGATTTCAGAATAACAAAAGAATGTCCTTTTTTCTTTCCATTTTCATTCAGCATTATTCTAAACATTCTATCCAATTCAATAAGATGTGAAAAAAGTATAAAACTTGATAACTATTAAATACTATTATCTTTGACCATAGCGTAATTCTTTATGTAGAAAATCCAAAAGAATCTGTTCAAAAAATATTGGAATTAATAAGTGAGTTTGCTATTTGTTGTGTGCAAGGTCAGTACAAAAATTACATTTCTTTATATAAAAAGCAGAAAGAAAATTAAGTTTTAAAAAAGTATGTAATACATAATAGTATTAAGCTGCATAAAACTTCTAGGAACAAATTAACCACAATGAGTAAGACTTCTATGCAGAGAGCCAGAAAATATGATTGAGGAAAACCAAAAAGATCTAAATAAATAAAGCATGTACTTTATATATATATATTCATAGATTAAAGGAGTCATATTGTAATCATGCCGAATCTTCAGGAATTTATTTAATAATAGATTGAATACAATCCAAACCAAAACCCTAACTTTTCTGTCATATTTTACATAATAATTCTAAAATTCATATGAAATATGGCAAAGTCAAGATTCCTTGAATAAAAATACGATGGGAGGATATTTTTAATTGATATATAAAATTATATGTTTCATGTGTACAATATTGTATTTCGACTTCTGTACACACTGTACCCACAACAGTGTGCTCACCACCTAAAAAGTTTAGTTCCATAAGTTACCATACTCCTGACCCCTTTACACATATCACCTTCCCCTAAACCCTCCCTTTCCCTCTGGTAGCCACTACTCTATTCTCTATATCTATGTGTTTGGTTTTGATTTGGTTTGTTCAAGTATTCATTTTTCTTATATTCCACATATATTTCAACAACGTCAATGAACCTTTAGGGTTTTATGCCAAGTAAATCAGCCAGGGAATGTGTTTTAATAGATAACAAGAATAATTTAAAAGTAGCCATAGTTAAAATACTGTCATAAGTAGTAAGATGAGACTAATAGAGCAATTAAAAAGAATAATTTCCCCCAAACATAGATATGTGATTATTTAATCTATGATACTGGAAATGAAGAGTAGTAGGCAAAGGAGAGAATTTTCAGTATGTTTCTTTAACAATTAGACATCTGTTTGGAAGGAAAATAGGATTTCACTTCTACCTCAAACCATTCACGAAAATCAACTGAACTGGAAAAATATAAATGTAAAGAGGAAAAAATGTAATCAATATTCAAATTTAAAGCTTTTCCTCATCAAAAACTCCATTAAGAAATTGAAAAAGCAAGTCACAGAGAGGGAAAAGTTATTTAATTTATACAGTGTTCTTAATTCAAATGTAACTAATTTCTGCATAATAACTATTTTTAAAAAATGAAACCAGTAGAAAAATAAGCAAAAGCACCTGGACAGACAGTTTATAGGCAATTATAACCATATGGCAATTAAACCACATAGCATGACTGCCTTTTTAAACAAGGAAATGCAAACTATACTTTCATCAGAATGGCTAAAATTAAAAGGACTGATTAAATCAAGTATTGGTAAGGATGAAACAGAATTTTCATATACTACTGACTGGAATATAGCTAGTATAACTACTTTGGAAAACTAGCAATGTCTACTAAAATTAAAAATTTGCATAAAATATAATAGCAATTTCACTGGAGAGTATGTATCCAATATAAATGCATGTAAATATGCAGCAATAAACATGTAAAAGAATGTTCACAGCAGCATTATTCATAATTTCCCAATCCTAGAAATAGCTCAAATGTGAATCAACAGCATATTCTGAGTATTTTTATATTCTGAGTATTTTTATACAGTGGAATACCATGTACCAATGAGAACTGATGAACCACACACAAAAAATTAATAAAACTTAGAAATACATGTTCAGGAAAGGAAACCAAACACAAAAGACTACATATTGTATGTACATACATAAATCATGTTAAATTAAAATTCTATATTTAGGGACCATAATGAAAGATTGGCTTCGTTGGTGGCTCAGTGGTAAAGAATCCACCTGCCAATAAAAGAAACACGGATTTGATCCCTGGGTTGGGAAGATCACTTGCAGAAGGAAATGGCAACTCACTCCAGTAGTCTTGCCTGGAGAATCCCATAGACAGAGGAGTCTGGCAGGCTATAGTCCATGGAGTTGCAAAAGAGGTGGACATGACTTAGTGACTAAACAACAACAACAACAACAACGAAAGGTTAAAACTATCATGCAAAGCAAGGAAATAATTACTGCAAAAGTTACAAAACTGTTATCTGTCAGGGAATTGATGGAAAACAGGTTAATATTCAGGAGCAGAAAAAGCAGTTTCGGAATGCAAAAAATGTCTTATCTCTTGATCTGTATGATGGAAGCATGGGTCTTTGCTTATAAAAGCTATTGTTTTGAATGCTTAATATATATAAAAATTCACAGCAAAAAAATTTTAAAGTAGCAATAATTCAGCAATTAAAGTTTATAAACTAAAAATATACAATTGAGCCTTGACCAACATGGATTTCAACTATATATAAATTACATAGACTTTTTAAAATAAATATAATACTTGTATATTCATTTCATAGATTTTTAAGTTAACTAAGTATGGAGAAGAGTTTGTATTCCATCAGAAATCATAGTACATAAAATTAAAAGAACTAGTGTTGGAGTCCTGATTGTTAATCCAAACTGTTTAAAGTTCCTGCCTTTGGTTGAATCATTTATCAAGTCCTTTATTTTTAAGGCAGATTTGCAACACCATGGGAGTGGACACATCTAACTTCCCTCCCATGATGTTCAAGGGTCAACTGTATATGAAATAAAGTTCAGTGAATATAACTAATATCTACTGAGAATTTACTGTGGTAAGAGCCACTGTAAGTACCTTAGCTTAGTTAATCTTTACATATTCCGAAGGTATTAGTGTCACATTTCAGGGGTCCAACGACTGAGGCAGAGAGAACTTATGTAATTTACACAAGTCACACAGTTCAAGGCCTCATTTTAAGATCTGAACCCATGCATTAGTATGGTTCTGGAGTCCATATGCTCTTAAGTAGTGCATTATGCCACTTCTCCAATTTAGAAAAAGAGAGATACTCCCTTAGCTGGGTGTTAGTTTTTACTCTTGTCAAAATTATTGTTTAGTATGATTGGTAAACTAAGTCTGAAATACCGATCTTTCATAGGCCCAAGATACTAAATTTTTAATTCAGCACTTCATCCTTGTTTCATTTTAAGCTCTGTTAAGGAAGGAAGACAAATCACATTAAGATGACATATTTACTATTCTAATTTATAATTGAATAATATCATAAATTACACTGTTCCTGTTGCCCAGCATAGAAGTGAAAGTGTATATAAGATTCATCACTCACCATAGGGAAATTCCTCCCCAAAGGTCAGAATATTTTTCTCCCTATCAAAGACTTAACTAAACAAAAGGTAAACTCTAAAAAAAAAAATCAGTTTCTTTGACTGTTGGTAATGTCACTTTCCAGTTCAGTCAATCTGGAAATATCGGTTATTTTTTAGAGGAATGATGTAGAGTGGTTAACTGCAGATCCCCTGGAGTTTGACTGGATAGGCTCAAGTACCAGCCTTGCTATTTTCTAGTTATCTGGCCTGGGACAACTTACTTAGTTAGATCTGCCTTAGTTTCTATTGTGCAAATGTGGAAGACATTAGTGTCTACCATTCACGATTGTTTGAAGTTTAAGTTAAATAATAAATACAAGTCATTCAAAACAGAGCCTGCTTATGTACATGCTCAGTTGCTTTAGTCATGGCTGATTTTTTGCAACTCTATGGACTGTAGCTCATTAGGCTCCTCTGTCCATGGGATTTCCCAGGCAAGAATATTGGACTGGGTTGCCATTTCCTTCTCCAGGGGACGGTCCCATCTCAGGGATTAAACCACGTCTCCTGCATTGGCAGGTGGGGTTTTTTAGCCACTGAGTCACTGGGGAAGCCCAAAATAGAGACTAGTACACAGCAAATGCTATACAAGTGTTAATTACTATTATTACTCCCTGGCCCTATGTCCTTTAAAACCTCACCCACATCTATTCCTTTCTCTTCATTCCGACTGTTACAACCTTGGTCTCACCCTCATCTCGTTCTTCTTACAGTGCTATATATTTCTGCAAATTGTTCTTCCTGACTATAACTGGAATCCATCGTGAAGAGAACACCAGATTAATATTCAAATAAGAAACTTTTGTTCACATGATTGGCCTTACAAAATATTCTCTTTGTTTTGTGAATTGCTTGCTAATTAGACTCAACTTTCTTATTCTGATGATCAGTATTTCCTACCAGCAATCTTCAGCCTCTTTTTCCAGTGTTATCTGTTTTCAGTTCAAGACAAAAAAAGTTATTCTGTTGTCAAACTAATTCATTAGCCATTCAATGAATGTGAAGCATGCCTTTTCACATCCAATCTTGGATATACTATTGCCTTGACTTCTCTGTTAGTATTTTCCACCTGCATAAATATCTATAACAATCTCCAGAGTGAAATCTTGAACCAGTGCAGTTTAGAATTGTATCTCCTTTCTTAAATCTCCTCTAATGCTTCATTTTAAATAAATATATATATGTTTATATAACCTTTCTTATTATTCCTCAAATTATTTGAAATGACTTTATTAATTTGACAAATTTAGACTATTTTGATGATACCATATCTTAATACCACATCCTTTGCTTTCTTTATGCGTGGGTATATCTTATTTTCTCAAATTACAAACAGGATTTTCTTGAAAGTCATTTTTTGTCTCCTCCTGAGGCCATGAAAATAAAAGATGCTTGCTCCTTGGAAGAAAAGCTGTGACCAACCTAGACAGCATATTAAAAAGCAGAGACATTACTTTGCCAACAAAAGTCTGTCTACTCAAAGCTATGGTTTTTCCAGTAGTCATGTATGGATGTGAGAGTTGGACCACAAAGAAAGCTGAGCACCAAAGAATTAATGCTTTTGAACTGTGGTGTTGGAGAAGACTCTTGAGAGTCCCTTGGACTGCAAGGAGATCAAATCAGTCAATCCAAAAGGATATCAGTCCTGAATATTCATTGGAAGTTCTGATACGAAAACTCCAATACTTTGGCCACCTGATGTGAAGAACTGACTCATTTGAAAACACCCTGATGCTGGGAAAGATTGAAGGCAGGAGGAGAAGGGGACAACAAAGGATGAGATGGTTGGATGGCATCATCGACTCAATGGACATGAGTTTGAGCAAGCTCCGAGAGTTGGTGATGGACAGGGAAGCCTGGCCTGCTGCAGTCCATGGGGTCACAAAGAGTCAGATACGACTGAACGACTAAACTGATACTGAGCAAGCACCTACTCTTGTAACCAACACAGTGCCTCTCATATTGTAGTAGCATGTTACAAGTATTTATTGAATTAAATGAAATAAAAATACTAAATGTGAACACTAGCTTTGTCTTTTAGAGGCCAATTCAGGAAAACAAAAGTAGGCATATTCTCTAAATCCTTCGGTCAAAACCAAGACAAGTATGAGAACAACCAAAGACCTGACTCACTCATTTTTCGAGTAAAAATATTTTGTATACTAGGAAGTTTGAAGATATCCCTCAGGTAAAATGCTGCTAATGGTTCATTTCAAGAGGTGATGTGTAAAGGCACTGGGATTAGTAGGTGACTAAAATGGCAAAAGATGAAGATCACTAAAGAGTGAAAAGGAAAGTATCAGTGTGGCTGCTGCTGCTGCTGCTGCTAAGTCACCTCGGTCGTGTCTGACTCTTCGCGACCCCATGGACTGCAGCCTTCCAGGCTCCTCCGTCCACTGGATTTTCCAGGCAAGAGTACTGGAGTGGGTTGCCATTGCCTTCTCCGATCAGTGTGGCTGGTGTGTTGTAAAGGATGTGCCTGAGCTCAGACACACCTGAAAATGATGAATAGGGTGGAGGATTAAGTCAAGATGGACTCTCCAATTTGAACCTCTCTGCATTGTATGAAGTGGCTGAAGAACTGCAAGAAAAAGATGTGGCCAGTAACTTCAAATTCTAAGAAGTAAGATTAACAGAAGCATAAAATAGGTCTACGGCCTTAGGGAAGAAACTTTTTTTTTTTTTTCAAGATTTCTTTACTCAAACAGCATTTTTTCAAGGCAGTTTTGGGTTACTGAGTTGTCCTACCAACATTTAATATAAGGCAATTGTTATTTGTTTAGTTGAAATTCAATCATCAACTACTTATTTACTACAGAATTAATATCTATGCTCTGAGGTTGAAGAGTAAGGTTTTTATGCAAATAAAGAAAGACCAGTCACTGAATTTTAGTGCTTAATTTTGGGTTAAGAGGATAAAGAAAAAAAGCTATAGCATTAGATCAACCTCTTAAAAAAAAAATAGAAGATTCAAAGAGACATTTTTTCAAAGAAGACACATAGATGGTAAAGAAACACATGAACAGATGCTCAACATCACTAATCATCAGGAAAATGCTAGTCAAAACAACAATGAGGTATCACCTCACACATATTAGAATGGCTACTATAAAAAAGACAAGAAATAATAAATGCTGGCAAGAATTTGGAAAAAAGGAAACCCATGTACACTGTCGGTGAAAATGTAGATTCGTGCAGCCACTGTGGAAAATAGCATGGAAGATTATCAAAATATTACAAATAGTAATACCACGTGCTCCAGCAATTCCATTTCAGGGTATTTATCAGAAGAAGATGAAACTGCTAACTTGAAAAGATATATGCAACCCCACAATCACTGCAGTTTTATTTACAATGGTCAAGATATGAAAACAACACAAGTTTCCACTGATGAGTGAATGGAAAGAGAAGATGTGGTGTACATATGATGCATATGTGTATGTTTATATATACATTCCATATATGTGGAATACTAATTGGCCATGAAAAAAGAATGAAATATTGCCATATGCAACAGCATGAACAGACCTTGAGGGCATTATACTAAGTGAAATAAGTCAGGCAGAGAAAGATATATACCATATCATCTCATACCATAACATATCATTTCATTACATTTACAAGTTCATAGATACTGAGAACAGATTGGTGATTGCCAGAAGAGAAGGTGAGGGGTGGGAGAAACAGGTGATAGGGATCAAAAGTATAAACATCCAGCTCTAAAATAAAAAAGTCATGGGAATGTGATGTACAGTATGGTGACTATAATTATTAAAATTATAGCATATTTGAAAGTTGCTAAGAGAGTAAATCTTAAAAGTCCTCATCACAGGAAAAAAAATTTATAAGGATGTATAGCTATAGATGTTAACTAAACTTACTGTGGTGATCATTTTGCAATATATGCAAATATTGAATCATATTGTACACCTGAAGAAGATACAATGTTTATGCCAATTATGCTGCAATAAAACAAATTAGATCAGGGCTACCCTGGTGGATTAGTGGCAAAGAATCCACCTGCCAACGCAGGAGGCATGGGTTCAATATCTGGTCCGGGAACATCCTACATGTCATAGGTCCACAACTACTGACCCTGTGCTCTAGAGCCCAGGAGCTACAACTACTGAGCCTGTGGGTCACAACTACTGAAGCCTGTGCATCTTAGAGTCCCCACTCTGCAGCAAGAGAAGCCACTGCAGTGAGAAGCCTGTGTGCACTGCAACTAAAGAGTAGCCCCTGCTAGCCACAACTAAAGACAAGCCCTTGCTTTTTGTTGACCCAGCACAGCCAAAATATGAATAAATAAATAAATTTATATTAAAAAATTAGGCCAACCTCAAGCTTTGCTCCCTTAAATGACAGATTTAAACTTTCTATGGTGCTTTTCCCTCATATGAAGAATGGAGGTAATAACATACCTACCTCATTATATTATTGCTTAGATTAACTGAGATATTGAATGTAAGGTACATGGGATAGAATTGATACTTAATATGGATTTTTTTTCTTGCCCATAGCCCTTCAATTTCCATGAATTGTTTAACAAAACATTGGATGAGATTTTTCCCAATTATTTGACAATCGTTTTAACAATTTGCTTTATTCTGTATCTATAAGTTTGCCTGGCCTCCTTCAAAACAAGCATTTAAGACTCCATAAACACAAAACTCCCCACCTCTCATATTCAAAGAGCACACAAACACGCTTTGGGCCTAGATTTGCTACCATCACAGAATAGGACATACATTCCATTTGACTAAATAGTTTGCTTCTTCACTAAAAGTTCAAAGGAGGAAAAGTAGCTACTAAGAGCATCTTGATTTGTGTATGAGGAAGTTTAGTTTCTTTCTAAGCATGTCAATTAACAGTATTTGCTGAGTAAATTTGTTGTGTATTTTATATGATGTAATCATGAAGTTAAGATGCTTATTAACATACATACTTGAACTGAAATATCCAAATGAATCAGTCTCAATGTAATAACCATGTACATTTATTGACCATTAACTTCACAGTTAGAACTGTGCTATAGTTTACATGTATAAACTCACCACAAATTAGGTAGTTCCTAATTTTATACCCATTTTAAAGAGACATTAAGCAATTTATTCAAAGTCACACAGCTGAAACACTGAACAAGTGATAAACCCAGAATTTAAACGCAGGTGGTCTGAATTCAGAGTCAAAATTCTTAAAACAGTACACTATGCCACCTTTTTGAAAAAGTAGTTATATTGCAAAACAACATACAAATATCAATGTTGCCATTATTGTCTCTCCATTTTTTGGAAATTTTATTTTGAATTGTACACCAGATTATCCCACTTCATCAAACAAGGAATTTGAGCTCACAGAGGCTAGGACTCTATGATCTTATGGTTCCTTTCAACTCTAAAATAATAATATAAGAGCACTCATGTTTTTTTTTTTTTTCAGTATATGAAATAGGACTTTCAGAGAGCTTCAGAAGTCTAATTCTGAACACTTTTCATCAAAGAATAATTTAGATGATTTATAAACTTCCTTTCAGAATCAAGTTATTTTCACTTATTTCCTACTAGTTAAAGCAATCTAAGTCAGGAATCGGAAGTATTGTTTGAAATGGAAGCAATGACATGACAGACAATACAGAAAAAAAATCTGTAACATTTCTGTGATATTGCTTACATAAATCAAAAATCCAAAGAAATAGTTAGAAAATGTTTGTATTCTTAAATATTCAGACTCTTAAATAACATTAATTTTACTTTTTCTAAGTTATTGGTGAAGGTAATATTTTTTGAAAAGCCTTTGTTTTCATCAAAGCCAAGGACTTCACTTTGAATAGATACTGAGCAGGTATTAAAACGTCTGGATCTCAGTTTTCTCATTTATAAAATGGGAATAAGAATAGTGATCTTTAAATATTTGGGGGAGAATTAAGACAAAATACATAAACTGCCTGATACATAGCAAATCTTAATCCTCAGAAAATCCAAATATTTAATTCAATACTTCTCTTTAAAATTTCCATAGCAACAGTGGCTAATAACACTAATTTTTTTCTACATGCTTCTCAACTTATAATTAAAAGGAAAAATACTCCCTTAAATAATAAATGATAAAAATTATGTACCAGTATGTACATAGAACAAAAGTAAAATCAGTCATCAGAAATCATGAAATTATACAACTTAATTGAGACTAGCAAAGAGCTCAAATTTTTCTCTTTTACATACATTTTTCCTCAGTATTCACAAATATCAAGAACTGTAAATAGAAATGTATTCTTTTATGACTGTCTGCCAAATTTATTCAGCATGACTGCAATTGAGTGGAAAAATAAAAATACATATTACTTACTGTATGTGGCACTTGGCAATTTCAGAATGATTTGCAAACATTCATCCTCAGAATACTCCTACAAAATGCATCTGTTAAAAGAAAGAAATACAGAAGAGTAAGCAATTTGCCAAGGTCACAGAAACTCTAATCCAGACAGACACTCATTCAGACAGCACATATTTTAACATACTGAAATAAGGTTTTCCAAAATATAGATTATACATCTATGCATTATAGTGGGCTGATGAACAGAAATGTTCCCAACTATATGCAAATCTCCTACACATCAGTCAAGGGGGACACTCTTGAGATGAGTCTGCAGGTGGACTTTCAAAATCCATGTAAGAAACACAGGCCCCCAGAATGAGGCAGAATAACATAAGAACAATTCAAAAATATGAGGTATTTGTAAGTGAATTTAGTTGGACTTTTTAGGTGGTTGTTACTTAATTCAAGTTTTGAAAATGTACTTCTGTCTAATACATGAAGATCCCTGAGTCAGAGGAGAATTTTGCTTGATTTATTCAGAGAATTACACTGATTCACCTTGTAAATGTGCTTCAATTCTAATTGAAAACTATGTACTGAGAAAAGTGCAGACACGCCACTTGCATACCTCACAAAAATAAACAAACATTTATTTCTTTTTTTTTTCCAGAAAGCCAATTATAAGGAGAAATTTATTTAATTAGATTTCATTAATTAACATGTTTGTTTAGAGGAAAGATGTATGGGAAAGCACAGTAATTTCGAAGTACAAAATGTTTCAAAACTTAAGTGAATTTTATGCTTCTGGGTATGCTGTTTTAAAAATAGCTGTTCAAATGAAATAAAACAAAACACAACTTAATGATAATTAAAGTAACCCTTCAAAGTACAATGTGTTGTTTCCCACAGCTCAAACACACTATAGACAATACAAATAAAAATTAAGTAGCAAGTATCTTTAGAGAGACATTAGTTCTCAGCAGCTAGTAGAATTTCTGCCCAGATATTTTGATTCATTGTAGGATGAAGCAGAAATACGGGCTCACCAAATCAACAGTTCAACAAGCAGAACAGGCATTCTGAATAGAACATCTAATTAATCGGTCTTCTAGTGTGTGAAAGACAAGAGGATGGCACTGGCCTCTGCCTTGCACAGGAATGAATGATTGTAACAATCCTCAACAGAGAGCTTCCCAAATGAGATGAAACTAGAGATAGTTACTGAGTTCATAGATAAATGTCAAAAGTAAATCAAGAAATTTTATGAAACCCTGTATTTTTATAAATTTCATTTTTCTAAGTTTAAAACTCAGAGTTTAAATAGAAGACACTGATACAAACTCACATTCACATATTGTTTCAATAGAATTACAAAGTTATAACAACTGGCAGGTTTGTGTATTATGCTGTAGCATAGTCATCCTCCTAGGCAAGAGAACTCAAACTAACCTTAATCCCATGACTTGCCCAATTTGACACAGCTAAGAAGCAGTGATCCTGGGCTTTCAGCCAGCCACTTCCAACCTCAATTTCTTCTCACTACAATACCTACTAGTCCCTACACCTCGTGCAGAGCAGAAGCTGCAAATTGGGACATAACAACCAAAACTGGTGTAAGGTAATTTTTTAAAAAATTCTACACCATGATTTTAAAATATTAAAAAATGTTCATAAGCAAGAGATTTCTCATAAGAACCCTAATTTCTATCTGTTTTTTGAAAGAGCAAAGATATCTTAAGCCTAGGTTCACAGCTTCCAGAGAGCAGAAAAATGATTGCTGCTCTCACATGAGACATGCCTCCTGCACTCATCTAATTCCTAATTTGCAAACTCTCTCCTACTCTGCAATTTTCAGGCATCAGAATGTTTTGCCCCTGATTCAAACCCCCCTTACCTACCAACTATGATCAGATCTCTTTGCTGTGAAACTGGAGAAATGATATTAATTATGTTCCAAGAGCATATTTCTTTAGTTTAAGTGACTGCTTCTAACTACATTTCACAATATTGTAATAATCAGATGCTATTGATTAGATACCTTATTTCTACCTACATATACATTTTAAAAAGTAATGGGCTTAAATTTCCAGGTATTTAAATACATAGCTGATAATTTTTAAAGCTAAAGGAGGAATTTTTAAAATACAATTGGCTGGTACATAATCATAAGTTACAATCAACTCAAATCATAATTTTTTTGTTTACAATGGACACATTTTTCAGAGAGACAACTGCTGGGTTGACAGGTGTGCTATTCAATAAAATAATTATAATAATAAAGAAAAAAGCCTTCAATATAAATAATCTAGGTTAAGAGAACGATGACCACTAAATGTTAAGCAATGCAGCCCACAAAGTCTGGTTACATCATGGCATATTGCAAATAACTTAAAATACCAATATGTTTTGTGGAATGCTTAAAAAGTATGGGCCTGGAATTTGAGGTAGTTGTGGTAATAATAGCCACCTAAATCTGAAACTTTCCATATATACTGTAAAATATACAGCCAACAAAAACAAATGAAAACACACAAATTCTAGGCCTTCAGCATAACTAGAAGTTGGAGGACAATAAAAATGTCAGATTACCAGTAAACAGAAAATTAAACACCAATTTCTAACAGAAGTATCTTTCAAGCTGTATTACAGTGATCTAAAGGGTCTAGAAACTGAGGGAGAGAAGAAAAGAAAACAAAGGTCCTAAGAGTGACATAAAATTCACCAGGTGAATGTGCACTGAAACTCTGAGTGTTGAAAAACTATCCTGACATATTAGAACACAAACATAGGGAGAATATTTCAAGAGATAGAGAATTCAAGGTGATGACATTTTTTTGTTTTTTCCTCAGGGAGGAGTTCAGTTCAGTTCAGTCTCTCAGTTGTGTCCGACTCTTTGTGACCCCATGAATTGCAGCACGCCAGGCCTCTCTGTCCATCACCAACTCCCGGAGTCTACCCAAACCCATGTTCATCGAGTCGGTGATGCCATCCAACCATCTCATCCTCTGTCATCTCCTTCTCCTCCCGCCCCCAATCCTACCCAGCATTAGGATCTTTTCCAATGAGTCAACCCTTTGCATGAGGTGGCCAAAGTATTGGAGTTTCAGCTTCAACATCAGACCTTCCAATGAACACCCAGGATTGATCTCTTTTAGGATGGATTGATTGGATCTCCTTGCAGTCCAAGGGACTCTCAAGAGTCTTCTCCAACACCACAGTTCAAAAGCATCAATTCTTCGGCGCTCAGCTTTCTTCACCATCCAACTCTCACATCCATACATGACCACTGGAAAAACCATAGCCTTGACTAGATGGACTTTTGTTGGCAAAGTAATGTCTCTGCTTTTAAATATGCTATCTAGGTTGGCCATAACCTTCCTTCCAAGGAGTAAGCGTCTTTTAATTTCATGGCTGCAGTCACCATCAGCAGTGATTCTGGAGCCCAAAAAAATAAAGTCTGACACTGTTTCCACTGTTTCCCCATCTATTTCCCATGGAGTGATGGGACCAGATGCAAGGCATTTTAAAATGGTGGGGCTGGGATTTTCCTGGCGGTCCAGTCATTAGGACACCACACTTTCATTGCAGGGGGCATGCATTTGATCACTGGTGAGGGAACTAAAATCCCACATGCCATGTGCAGAGCAAGTCAAAAAATAGAAAAAAATAAATGATAGGGCTATTTCAAAAGGACCCTGACCTCAGCTTGAAATTCTCGCAAGTCAAATCTGGGAAGTTTGAAAATCAGAATAAATAATTATCATAAAGAATTAAACTTCATTACAGAATATAAACTATAAATAAAATAAATGAATAAAGTATATAAGGAAGAATTGGAAAACTCTTTCCTTGCACAGAATACACCTTAGAGTTAGAAAATCAACATATTAAACACATATTATTAATATTATTATAATTAACTGATTAAGTCAGGAAAATATCTGTGGATCAGCACTTGTAAGTAAAAGTGTGTTGACAAACAGGATATTTCCATAGTCTTAAAGTATCTTCCCCCAAATCACTTATTAGTTACAATAGAGAAAACAGTAACCTTCAATGGAAAAACAAGACCATCTTAAATAAATGATCAAGGATAAAATCATCAAAATGGAACAAACCCACATAAGAAGTCTCCAAGTATGATGCACTTGAGAAGGACGCAACATCATTTCTGTGGTATGTCTGCCAAAAATGTGCAAACTGAATCAATCATTAGGAAATATCAGGCAAATCCAAACTGACGAAAGTCTAAAAATATCTGGCCTGAACTCTTCAAAGTCATTAAAAACTGAAGAAATGTTCCAAACTGAAGGAAGTTTAAAAAAGACATAACAACCAAACACACATGTGATCCTGGAGGTACTGTGAATTATTAATACATAATAGCATTTTGTTAAAATGATATTCTTAATGGTTAAAATTGTACTATAGCTATATAGGAAAATGTCTTTATTCTTAGGAAATACACACTAAAGTACTTCAAGTAAAGAAGCGTGCAAAGCCAGCACTCAGGGCCAACCCAGAGGGACAAAGTGGAGAGGGAGGTGGGTGGGGGTCAGGATAGGGAGGACACATGTATACCTGTATCTGATTCATGTTGCTTTATGGCAAACACCATCACAATATTGTAAAGTAATTATCCTCCAATTAAAATAAATTAATTTAAAAAATAAATGAATAAAAATAAAAAAGCAGCATGATGTCTATAACTTGTTCCCAAGAGATTCAGGGAAACATTATCTACATGTACATATATATATATAATTATACAGTTATAGAATGCATATACAGGTGTATATATATAAACATATATGGAGAGAGAAAGAACAGGCAGAAATAATAAAGCACAGGGATAAACTGTAAATAACAAATCTGGGCAGAGAGTAGTCAGGGTTCTTAAGTATAATAATTATAAATTCTCTGTATGTTTGAAGCTATACAAAATTGTAAATTAGGGAAAATAGGTAGAAATAAATAAATGTCTTGCTTTCATTGAGATATTTTGGAATCACCAAAAAATAGTCAAAGAGATAATCAGTGAAGTGTTTCATATCAAGAAAATCATTAAGAAGTTAACAAATCAGCATCATTGCTCAATGTTCTTGGACAACAAAAATAACAAAAATCCACATATGTATGAGACAAGATGGTTGGATGGCATCACCGATGAAATGCACATGAGTTTGGGCAAGCTCCAGGAGTTGGTGATGGACAGGGAAGGCTGGAGTGCTACAGTCCATGGGGTTGCAGAGTCAGACACGACTGAGTGACTGAACTGAAGTGAACTGATATATATAGTATATAATATATAGTGTTCTATATTTTATATATGTGTATGCATAATCTATACATTAATACGCATATATTTAAATCAAAGCTATTATCTTTTTAATAACATATTTATATAAGCATATTAAATTCATAAAATAAAGGAGAATGAAAGTAAACCTGGAATCTAGCTTTGGACTTTTAAATAAATCATACAAATAATACTATAGTCCATGAATACAGCAATGTAGTTAAATAATGAAGTGACATTCACAAATAAAATTTATCAGCAATTAAAAAAGAAAAGATTATCGAACAGTCCTTAAAGGTCATCAGTGTTTTTTATCCTTATGTAACTATTTTTCCTTAATCAGAATTATCAACTTCTGTTTTTCAAATTCAAAAAAAAAGAAACACAATTAAAAATCTCCCTTAATTCTTAAAACAACATATTTAATTTCAAACAATATATTTACTGTTTTTATTTCTAAACCATTATTTAAAGAATTACACGATATAAATTCTTTCATAATTAGGTTATTTTTTCCTTCATTTCATCGTATTATGTTTATCATTACAATGCAAAATAAGTGTACTGATTGGTATCCCATACATGCCATCATTTAAAGATCTATAACTTGTTATCAAATATCAGCTACCAGAAAATAAAAACCACTGTAAAGTTCCTCCTGAATATATCTCCTGCCACAGCAAGACTGTTTCCTCAGGATAAAATACCCAGAAGGAAACTCTTGGATCAAATAGCATGAGGCTTTTAAAATTTTAAACTGTATCTTATAAACACAGATGTACAGAATTTTCATATTTGAGCAACTCTACAACCAGTTTACATTTTTACAGTCACTGCATCCATTTGCAGCCATGACATAGTGTTTGCTGCCTGATTTGGCCCTAGGTCTTCATATTGTCATGTCTTGAATTGAGTTTTATGCATCCTTGTTACAAGTGTTGAATTTACCTTTTAAAATGTCTTCAAAGAGGTTACCCAAAAATATGACATTGAAATAAAACTGTTTAAATGAAAAAGCATGGAAACAGAGAAACTTTAGTAAAATAGCTATCTTTTTTTTTTTTTTTGGAGAAATTAACACTTCCTATTTTCTTGCAAAGAGTCAAATGTTTTACAGGACCTAAAGAAGATGATAGATGAAAATGTGTTACAGTCTTGTAACTGAAAACATACCAGAGGATTGAATACTACATGACAAGTGATGCAAGCAAAGACAGGAAATGCTACAGACCCCTCTGGATAATCGAAGTCCTCTACCAAGTCTCATTTTTAATTTATAGCAACAGTGTGTCAGTATGCCTAGATATTACCATTTACATTTTTACTAGGATAGATATTAGCATGTTAAGTGCCACTTTAATTGGAGGTTTTCATCAAACTTCAAGATACTTCAGCCACCTTTCTTCCTATCTATACTTTGTATTCTTGCAAATTCACACAGATTTAGCTTTAGATTTAACTTTCCTAGTCCATAGACTTCATATTCTGTATTATTAAGTCCTGGAGATTAATACAAATATTACTCATTATAAACATCCAATCAACCCCTTCAAGAGTCTCAACTGGTCTGCCCCAGCAGGTCACTGATTCAATGACACAAAACAAACCATGCCTTCCTTTACCCAAGACTGCTTTTTCTTAACTGGCTGATGAGAACATCATGTGAAATAAAAATTAAACCTTGCTGAAGTGAAGATATACGAATTTTTTTGTTTCCCTTCATATTTAAGTCCTGTCATGATGTCAGAGAATAAAATTAGATGAACTCACGGTGATTTAACACTTTCAAAGCAATGTTGGTTGTTACCCACATTTGTTCTGCTCTTTGAGGTGTATGAAAAATCAAATGTCTCTTTGATTTATTCCCCTACTTTCCTAGATATCAAAGCAAGCTGATTGATCTATAACTTCTAAAGTCTTCTCTAATGTGTTCTCTCTCTCTCTCCCCATTTTCATTGGCCCTCAAGAGCCCTAAGCCAATGCCTTGTACACTTTCTATTGTAAATATGGCTCGTTTCTCTGTCATGGGTTTAATGATTATTTGACCAGGATAAATTATTAATAGAATATATTAGGGTTCATGTGTCAAGCAAAAATTAAAATGAAGAAAAATTCAACGGAATTCAGAGGAGAGGAATAGAAAGAATTAACATTTAGGAGATTAAAAATATTTAAAATGGCTCAAATAGAAAAATCTGTATTTCATAAAAGGAAATATCTAATAGTTTAGTTATGTTTAATTGATTGAAGGATTATTTTTAGAGATAAATTCCAAGTAACAAAATTGTTTTAACAGTAGCAGAAGAGATTATATTATACACCAGAAATGAATTTCCAGAAACTAAAGATTAAATAATCTAGTTATCTGATACTAGTTATTTCTTTTTTAAGTGAAGTTTCTTTTGAGCGTAAATTTAGAACTGAGATCTTTCAAATCATGAGATTCAATTAAAAATGTGGTGTAAATATGAGATGAACTTTAGGTAGAAGATGTGAGTTAGCTTTCTATTATGTTTTATGGTCAATTTTGGTGCTTTCTTCATGTTTTACACCATTGTTTAAATGTACCACAATTGTGTTTACTTCTGACAATAAAAACTGACTGAAAGTGCATCTTGAACTCCACTATATCTTCCAATCATAGGGTGTGGCAGGTTGGATCTTCCAAAGATGACCATCCTGCATGGACTTCTGCAATGTGACCTTGACATTTACCCATCAAAAGACAAAGTTATTTCTTTCCCTCCTGGAATCTGAGCAGAGGCTAGGACTTTTTTGACCAAGAGGCTATGATGGTACCAACAGGGTACCAGTCCAGGAGTAACTCTTAACTGGCCTAGCCTCTTCTGTCTTCTGCCTCCTGGCACCCTCAGTTGCCATGGAAAAATTTCAGGTCACTCTGCTGGAGAGGGCAGCCATGCTGAGGAGGACAAGGCATAGGACATGTGAGTAAAGGATACTCACGTATAGACATCCCATTCATTCAGCTTTTAGATGACTCTGGTCCCAGACACCACTTGATGGCAGCTATAGGAGAGATCTCAAATGAGGATGTCCCAGCTGAGCCCCATCAACCCACAGAACTATGAGAGATTACAGTGGCTTTTTTTAAGCCACTAAATTTATGGATAATTTCTTGCATGGCAATAAAATAACCAGAAAATATGATTATCCTGGGATTCAAAATCTAGAAGTATAATGTAATATCTAGCATCTTTTAACTATGTAAAATCTAAGATTATATATACATAAATATATATTGACCAGAATGTGAATTGTTTATATGGTAATCTACTTTTCTGTCTCTATCTCTACATCTCTCTATGCAAGTTATCTTATATCCAGTTAAAATGATTTCCAATTGTTTTCTAGCTGGTTGAGCACTAACACAGGAGTTAATTATATATATGAAACGTGTATATATGTATATGTATTTATGCGCACATACACACACACACACAGTGTGATTTAGGGTCATTCAACCTGTAAAACTGAATATACAGCATAAATCTGAATGCTGTTTCTATGTGAAGAACTGACAGTGTGGAAAACAGTTTAAATTTGCTTTCTGTGCTCCCCGAAAGCAGAACTAAGACCAGTAAGACCAATGAGAAAAATCACAAGGAATCAAATTTAAGCTCAGAATATGGAAAATGCCTTACTGCAAAGAATGACAAAACAGAATGGGCTTCCCAAAAATTGGCCAAATGAAGAGTGAAAGAAGAAGTTGAAGGTTCATTCTCCAGAAATGCTGAAAGGGACTTCAAGTTCTACTGGTTGCTGGAATTAAAATGTTTTTAAATACCTTTTCAAACCCACTCTTTTGATAAATTTGCAGTGATTAACTTTGCACTACATTATATATATATATAAATATATATATATATATATATATATTTGGACTAGCTAATATTTTATATCCTTATCATATTCTAGAAACAGACATGAGAAGTGTCACAAAGATTCATTCAATAGAGTATCATTAAATTCATAGCCCTTTATCCTACTGAATCAATATTTAACAATTTTTCAAGACATTTATTGAATAACTAGCTATATTATGGACTTTGGTAGCCCTCCAGGGAACAATGAGGAATGTGATGCCTCCACTGTGAAAATGATTATAATTTAAAGTGGGAGACAGAGGAGGATACAACTAAGATAACATGGTGTAAGTTAGCAACAGCAATAGAAACAAAGTACTATGGAAACTGGAAAAAGTAATAGAAAACTTCCTTGGAGATTTGGGAAAATCCTTTAAAAAGAGGCAGAATTTAAGCTCATCCTTGAAATGAAATAGTGTCAGACTTTATTTTTTTGGGCTCCAAAATCACTGCAGATGGTGACTGCAGCCATGAAATTAAAAGACGCTTACTCCTTGGAAGGAAAGTTGTGACCAACATAGATAGCATATTAAAAACCAGAGACATTACTTTGCCAACTAAGGTCCATCTAGTCAAGGCTATGGTTTTTCCAGTAGTCATGTATGGATGTGAGAGTTGGACTGTGAAGAAAGCTGAGCACCGAAGAATTGATGCTTTTGAACTGTGGTGTTGGAGAAGACTCTTGAGATTCCCTTGGACTGCAAGGAGATCCAACCAGTCCATCCAAAAGGAGATCAGTCCTGGGTGTTCATTGGAAGGACTGATGTTGAAGCTGAAACTCCAATACTTTGGCCACCTCATGCAAAGAGTTGACTCATTGTTAAAGACCCTGATGCTTGGAAGGATTGGGGGCAGGAGGAGAAGGGGACGACAGAGGATGAGATGGTTGGATGGCATCACTGACTCAATGGACATGAGTTTGGGTAAACTCCGGGAGTTGGTGATGGACAGGGAGGCTTGGCGTGCTGCGATTCAGGGGTCACAAAGAGTCGGACACGACTGAGCGACTGAACTGAACTGAACTGAAATGAAAAGATAGGCATTTCAAGGCTACAAAACAGTACAAGCAAAGAAATAGTCATAGATATCTATACCATGCCTAGGTAACATATTAATACAGTGAATTCTTAAAATAGATCAGGAGAACGTAATAAATGAGAAGTGAGCTCACTGGGATAGATTTCTACAAAGGGTCTTGAATGACATGCTGAAAATTTTGAAATTTAACCTGTAGCGCTTTCAAAGGTTTTTATACCCAGGAGTTACATGCCCAGAATTATTTTTAGTAAGATCCCTCTACCGACAACGTGGAGTAGGTAATGGACTACACAATGTGGAGTAAATTTATTTTAAAGAAACATGTCAGTCTTGGGTTTCGATTAGACATAACCTCGACTGAGGGAGGGTGGGCTGACAGGATCACTCCTCAAGACCCCTTTCCATCTTAAACTCTGTGACTTATGTCCCTTGCCAAGGGAACACATTGCAGATAATTTTTTTTTTTTAATGACGGATGTGGAAGAACTCTTGGGCCACTCTGGTGAATATCACAAAGACACTGCCATTTCAAATACCCAATGAGCTTGATAAGAAATATAGGAAGTCTACAATCTTTGATGAGCTGACAATGGAATGTGAGAAGGAAAAAAATCACAAGGAAGAGATTAATGGAGCACAGCAGAAAGGCATTTTCAACTATCCTTCTGGGAAAGCCAGATAAAAATTTGACTGACCTAAATCCTTTTTGGCCTGCATCATTTTCCAAAGCAGCGTCTCTGGCTTTGGGTGGCCTAGGGGACCGACCTATCTGTACATGTGCAATCTAATTAACGTGTATAGGAAAGACTTAATTGTGTAGGACATTTTGCTAGGTACAGCATTAAAAAAACCACGTTCAACTGCCTTCTTGGATTTTATAATCTTTTAAAGACAGATGGATGTAGATATACATCTACAGTTTGGGAAGATAAAAGAAAGGATTTATTAAACTGCAGAAACTGACAAAAATGTAGGTACTTATATTAAATGCTTCATAAGTATCAATAATGAGCAGGACAACTCCTTGATCAGTTCCATTTCAAGGAGAAATGGAGCTGGATGTCAGAGGATAAATTTCAGTGACATGATCTCACACCTGAAACAGTCTGGGAGGAAAATGGAAATTTTTACCCTGTTCAGACTGGACACCACTGTAAGCCAAGGTGACATAAGAAGTCTGAGGCACAACAAGCCACAGGACTGCAGCTGCTTGAAGGGAGGAAGAGTTCAACCACAACACAGCATCAATCTAGAGACACAAGCTCCTTTGCTTTCCTTCCTTCCTTTGTGCTGTTGTTGGTGTTGGTACCAGGCCACATGGCCCTGACTAGGGAGATCTATATGTGGGTGGGCCTATATGTGGATCTACCTTTCAGAAAGGTAGGCATTCATGAAATTTCTAATGACTTGAAGGTGTGAACCTGTACTGAGAGAGTAACACATGAAGAAGTTTGAATTTTATCCCTGAGACTGACACATGCTGCGTGAAATCTGAATTCTTAAGTCCTCTGAATGGCTTCCTTGATGGCAATCAGCCAAGCATATCATCAGATAAGAACTTTAGACACTGAAGAATCTCACTGTCCTTGAAGCCCCTGCACAGTGGTAAAGGCACACATTTTCCTGTAAAATATAGCCACAAATAACACAGTGTGGATGAATTTGCTGAAAGACACAGAGGATAAAAAGTAAAAACTCTACAGGATAACATGTAGAAATGTGCTCCTTATTCATAAATTTGTAATATTGTTCATATAGAAAGATGACATTTATGTTTTTCATGTCATAAGAGGCCCTTTTTTTTTGACAGGATGGCTTAGCCTTATGAAAATATGTAGTTCTATTTTGCAGATGTTGTTCATTTTGAATGAGGTATAATCCCCAGAAGCAGGAATGAGAAAAATCCTCTCTTTAATAGTATGAGACTTCAGTAAGAAAGAGACATGACAGAAAGAAAGCAGTAGGGTAGACAAAAAGAAAAAGGGCTCTCACCACATGGACCGCCAGGGTTTTACATGAACCCATTGCTAAAAACTCACTTGTAAGGATGTGTCTGTTAATGAAATTTTGGAAGCGCATGATCTTGTATTTATTTATTTTTAGGTTTTTTTTGGTCTTATCTTTTTATGTTATACTAAAGTATAGCCAATTAACAATGTTGTGATAGTTTCAGGTGCATAACACAGCAATGCAACCATACATATACATGTATCAATTCTCCCCCAAACTCCCCTTCCATCCAGGTTGCTACATAACATTGAGCAGACTTTCCTGTGTTACACAGTAGGTCCTTGTGGGTTATCCATTTTAGACATACCGTGTGTACATGTCGCTGATCTTGTATTTACATAGTGCCTTAAACCAAGGAGATCCCAAAACCACTAGCCCTATTTATTAACTGATTATATATATTGACTACTTTAGTAGGAATCACTTCATGCACCAATGAAGTATGCTTCTGTATTAAAATGTGTAAACGTTTTGCTGGCCCACAACTTTATATATCAAGTTATTGTGAGATGTAGTCCTTTGGCAAATTAAAAGTACATGGCTATTTAGAAGGGCTTCCCTGGTAGTTCAGCTGGTAAAGAATCTTTCTGCAATGCAGGGGACACCAGTTCGATTGCTGGGTTGGGAAGATCTGGTGTAGAAGGGATAGGCTCCCCCGTCCAGTATTCTTGGGCTTCCCTGGTGGCTCAGCTGGTAGAGAATTCGCTTGCAATGCAGGAGACGGGTTCGATTCCTGGGTTGGGAAGATCCCCTGGAGAGGGAATGGCTACCCACTCAAGTATACAGACTGTATAGTCCATGGGCTTGCAAAGAGTTGGACACGACTTAGGGACTTTCATTTTCACTTAAATACAGATGCGTAAAATGATTAAAATCACATAATGTTTTTTCTTTGACAAGCAGCAAACACACATACTATTAAAAATAGAGGACACAAAATAAATCAGCTAAAAATGACTAAATGGTAGAGTTTTAGGGGTATTACTGTGAAGAGGAGTAAGAACAGTGAAAGGGTATATGAAGAGTTGGTGGTATTGGTGTCAGGCCATTTTGATCAACATACTTGGCTCTGCAAAGGGAGCTCTATCTGTGGGTAACAGCAAAAAAGGTAAGAATTCATAACATTTCTAATAAATTGAAGGCTGGCTAAAAACTCAAAACCATTGAATTAAAATAAAGTTATACTGAAGATAAGGTTTTAGATAGGGACATCAAAAAGAGCTGAACCAAAACTTAATATGGTCCAACAAATGGTTAAAATGACTCTAAAGTTAATAAAAACAACTCAAAGTTAAGAATAAATTTGCATTATCATAAAAGAAGTAATTTGAGCAATACCCAAGAGATTGTGAAGATCCACACTGAAAAATACCCAGAAGAAAACTGGACAGCAACATGTAAATCATGTGTAAATCAATGTAAATCATGTAAATCAATGAAGTTAGAGCACTCCCTCACACAGTATACAAACATAAGCTCAAAATGGCTTGAAGACTTAAATATAATACATGACAACATACACATACACAACATACACATACACATCCTAGATAGAACATAGGCAAACTATTCTCTGACATAAACCACAGCAATATTTTCTTAGATAATTCTAACAAGGCAAAAGAAATAAAAACAAAAATAAACAAATGGAACCTCATCAAACTTATAATCTTTTGTATAGCAAAGGAAATCATAAACAAAGTGAAAAGACAACCTATGGAACTGGAGAAAATATTTGCAAATGATGCTACTGATGACAGCTTAATTTCCAAAATAAATAAACCATTCATATAGCTTAATAGTCAACAAACAAACAAACCAATCAAAAAATGGGCAGGAGACTAAATAGTCATTTCTCCAAAGAAAACATACAGATGGCCAACAGGCACATGAAAAAATGTTCAACATCACTAAGTATTAGAGAAATGCAAATCAAAACTACAATGAGGTACCACTTCACACTTGTCAGAATGGCCATCATCAAAGAGTCTCCAAATAATAAATGCTGGAGAAGGTGTGGAGAAAAGAGAATCCTCCAATACTGTTGGTGGGAATGTTAATTGGTGTAGTCACTGCGGAAAACAGTATGGAGTTTCCTTAAAAAACTAAAAATAAAGTTACCATATGATTGAGATCCAGCATTCCCACTCCAGGGTATATATCAAGAAAATATGAAAACTTTAATTGGAAAAGATACATACACCCCAGTGTGCATAGCAGCACTGTTTACAAAACAGGAAGACATGGAAGCAACCTAAGTGTCCATTCAGTTCAGTTCAGTCATACAGTCGTGTCTGACTCTGCGACCCCATGAATCGCAGCATGCCAGGCCTCCTTGTCCATCACCAACTCCCGGAGTTCACCCAAACTCATGTCCATCGAGTTGGTGATGCCATCCAACCATCTCATCCTCTGTCATCCCCTTCTTCTCTTGCCCCCAATCCTTCCAAGCATCAGGGTCTTTAACAACGAGTCAAGTCTTCGCATGAGGTGGCCAAAGTATTGGAATTTCAGCTTCAACATCAGTCCTTCCAATGAACACCCTGGACTGATCTCCTTTAGGATGAACTGGTTGGATCTCCTTACAGTCCAAAGGACTGTTAAGAGTCTTCTCCAACACCGCAGTTCAAAAGCATCAATTCTTTGGCACTCAGCTTTCTTTATAGTCCAACTCTCACGTCCATACATGACCACTGGAAAAACCATAGCCTTGACTAGATGGACCTTTGTTGGCAAAGTAATGTCTCTGCTTTTTAATATGCTGTCTAGGTTGGTCATAACTTTCTTTCCAAGGAGTAAGTCTCTTTTAATTTCATGGCTGTAATCACCATCTGCAGTGATTTTGGAGCCCAGAAAAATAAAGTCAGCCACTTTTTCGCCATCTATTTGCCATGGGACAGGATGCCATGATCTCAGTTTTCTGAACGTTGAGCTTTAAGACAACTTCTTCACTCTCCTCTTTCACTTTCATCAAGAGGCTCTTTAGTTCTTCTTCACTTTCTTCCATAAGGGTGGTGTCATCTGCATATCTGAGGTTATTGATATTTCTCCCAGCAATCTTGATTCCAGCTTGTGCTTCATCCAGACCAGTGTTTCTCATAATGTACTCTGCATATAAGTTAAATAAGCAGGGTGACAATATACAGCCTTGATGTACTCCTTTTCCTATTTGGAACCAGTCTGTTGTTCCATGTCCAGTTCTAACTGTTGCTTCCTGACCTGCATACAGGTTTCTCAAGAGATAGGTCAGGTGGTTTGGTATTCCCATCTCCTTCAGAATTCTCCACAGTTTATTGTGATCCACACAGTCAAAGGCTTTGGCATAGTCAATAAAGCAGAAATAGATGTTTTTCTGGAATTCTCTTGCTTTTTCAATGGTCCAGCAGATGTTGGCAATTTGATCTCTGGTTCCTCTGCCTCATTAGGAAAGGAATAAATAAAGATGACATGGTAGATATACACATTGGCATATTACCCAGGCATAAAATGGAATGAAATATTGCCATTTGCAGCAACATAGACAGATCTAGAGATTATCATACTAAGTAAAGTCAGTCTAACAGAGAAAAACAAGTATTATATATCACTTACATTTATGTGGAATCTAAAAAAGTGATACAAATGAACTTATTTACAAAAAAAAGAACCTCATACATAGAAAGCAAACTTATAGTTACCAGAGGGGAAGGGTGTGAGTGAAATTTGCTCAGTTGTATCTGACTCTTTGCAACCCCATGAACAATACAGTCCATAGAATTCTCCAGGCAAGAATACTGGAGTAGGTAGCCTTTCTCTTCTCCAGGGGATCTTCCCAATCCAGGGATCGAATCCAGGGCTCCTGCACTGCAGGCGGATTCTTTACCAGCTGAGCCACCAGAGAAACCCATGGAAAAGGGGAGAGGGGTGAATTAGGAGTTTGGGATTAACAGATATACACTACTATATAACAGATACACACTGTTGCATAGTAAGCAATGATTTACTGTATAGCACAAGGAATTATATTCAATATTGTATAATAACCTACAATGGAAAAGAATGTGAAAAATAATATGTATGTGTAGACATATATATGTAAGTATAACTAAATCACTTTGCCGTAACACCTGAAACTAACACAATACTACAAATAAACCATGCTAGTACTGCAGTGCTTAGTTGCTCAGTTGTGTCCTCTGTGTGACCCAAGGGCTGTAGCCCACCAAGCTCCTCTGACCATGAGGATTCTCCAGGCAAGAATACTGGACTGGATTGCTATGCACTCCTCCAGGGGATCTTCCAGACCCAGGGATCAAACCTGCGTCTCTTACATCTACCTGTAATGGCAATCAGGTTCTTTACCACCAGCGCCACCTGGGAAACCACTAAATTAACCATCAGTTCAGTCACTCAGTCGTGTCCGACTCTTTGTGACCCCATGGACTGCAGTACGCCAGGCCTCCCTGTCCATCACCAACTCCCAGAGTTTACTCAAACTCATGTCCATTGAGTCAATGATGCCTTCCAACCATCTCATTCTCTGTTGGCCCCTTTTCCTCCCGCCTTCAATCTTTCCTAGCATCAGGGTGTTTTCTAATGAGTCAGTTTTTCGCATCAAGTAACCAAAGTATTGGAGTTTCTGCTTCAGGATCAGTCCTTCCAATGAATATTCAGGACTGATTTCCTTTAGGATTGACATGTTGGATCTCCTTGCAGTCCAAGGGACTCTCAAGAGTATTCTCCGTTTAAAAAAATAGATAAATACCTAGGAAACACATAAAAATAAAAACTCAGCTTTTAGTAGAAACCCTTTGGGGAACACATGCACACACACACACACACACACACACACACACACATGTTTACACATATTTGGTGGGCATCAGTCCTGTCCTCTGAAAGGAAACAGTTTGTATCTTTGATTTAGTATTAGTCATTGGGAAGGAGGTGGGAGGAGGGTTCAAGAGAGAGAGGACATATGTATACCAGTTCATGTTGATGTATGGCAAAAATAATCACAATATTGTAAAGTAATCATCCTCTAATTAAAAAAAAAACTACAAAAAATGTACTGCAAATCAATCATATTGTTAAATCTTTCTACATATTAGCTTTATATTTATAATGATAGTGAATATTTTCTGTGATTACTAACTCCCAAATCATTGTTAAATAAAATGAAAACTATTCACAAAGTGAATTTACAAGGTTAGTTATCAATGGACTATCATAGTGTAAATTATGAGTGGTGTAATATTTTGGCAGATAGATGCAACAATACAAGAAAATCAATTAATTGTCTGTTACTTAATGCAACCTTGGTTGAAAAGAATTAACCTCATGTATGATTCCCAGATAGGAATTATTACACAGCAGGAATTATTACTTGATTTTAATTATTTCTCACAGAGAAATTCCTTACAAGGTTAATGAAGTTTCCGCTAAACTTTTCTTTTTAATCACTTGTAAAATATATTCAAACACAAAACTTCAGGATGGGAGGCAACAGGAAGACTAAGCAAATGTAAACTAATGACCCCACATTATTTTCCGCAGCACTAGAAAATTGTTTGGATCACAATAAGAAAAGTAGTAAAAGCTCATTTAAGTAATTTGATTATTTTTAACATGAAAAAGATTTTCAAACACAAATAAAACACATTTGCTATTTAGTAACGGGATGCGGCCGAGAAGGGCTAGGCCGGGCCGGGGGCCAGGGGCGGCGGCCAACGGGGGCTAGGCCGGGCCAGGGGCTGGGGCCGGCGGCGGTGGCAGCGGCAGCGAGAGGAATTACCCAAGGCCCAAGGTAAGAGAAACCCAAGTAAGATGGTAAATGTTGCGAGAGGGCATCAGAGGGCAGACACACTAAAACTAAAACTACAGAAAACTAGCTAATCTGATCACACGGACCACAGCCTTGTCTATCTCAATGAAACTAAGCCATGCCGTGTGGGGCCACCCAAGACGGATGGGTCATGGTGGAGAGGTCTGACAGAATGTGGTCCACTGGAGAAGGGCAAGGCAAACCACTTCAGTATTCTTGCCTTGAGAACCCCATGAACAGTGTGAAAAGGCAAAAGGATAGGACACTGAAAGATGAACTCCCCAGGTCAGTAGGTGCCCAATATGCTAATGGAGATCAGTGAAGAAATAACTCCAGAAAGAATGATGGGATGGAGCCAAAGCAAAAACGATACCCAACTGTGGATGTGACTGGTGATAGACGCAAAGTCCGATGCTGTAAAGAACAATATTGCATAGGAACCTGGAATGTTAGGTCCATGAATCAAGGCAAACTGGAAGTGGTCAAACAGGAGATGGCAAGAGTGAACGTTGACATTCTAGGAATCAGCGAACTAAGATGGACTGGAATAGGTGAATTTAACTCAGATGACCATTATATCTACTACTGTGGGCAAGAATCCCTTAGAAGAAATGGAGTAGCCATCATGGTCAACAAAAGAGTCCGAAATGCAGTACTTGGGTGCAATCTAAAAAACGACAGAATGATCTCTGTTCGTTTCCAAGGCAAACCATTCAATATCACGGCAATCCAAGTCTATGCCCCGACCAGTAATGCTGAAGAAGCTGAAGTTGAATGGTTCTATGAAGACCTACAAGACCTTCTAGAACTAACACCCAAAAAAGATGTCCTTTTCATTATAGGGGACTGGAATGCAAAAGTAGGAAGTCAAGAAACACCTGGCGTAACAGGCACGTTTGGCCTTGGAGTACAGAATGAAGCAGGGCAAAGGCTAATAGAGTTTTGCCACGAGAACGCACTGGTAATAGCAAACACCCTATTCCAACAACACAAGAGAAGACTCTATACGTGGACATCACCAGATGGTCAACACCGAAATCAGACTGATTATATTCTTTGCAGCCAAAGATGGAGAAGCTCTATACAGCCAGCAAAAACAAGACCAGGAGCAGACTGTGGCTCAGATCATGAACTGCTTATTGCCAAATTCAGACTTAAATTGAAGAAAGTAGGGAAAACCACTAGACCATTCAGGTATGACCTAGATCAAATCCCTTATGAGTATACAGTGGAAGTGACAAATAGATTTAAGGGACTAGATCTGATAGACAGAGTGCCTGATGAACTATGGACAGAGGTTCGTGACATTGTACAGGAGACAGGGATCAAGAAAATCCCCATGGAAAAGAAATGCAAAAAAGCAAAATGGCTGTCTGAGGAGGCCTTACAGATAGCTGGGAAGAGAAGAGAAGCGAAAAGCAAAGGACAAAAGGAAAGATATCCCCATCTGAATGCAGAATTCCAAAGAATAGCAAGGACAGATAAGAAAGCCTTCCTCAGCGATCAGTGCAAAGAAATAGAGGAAAACAACAGATTGGGAAAGACTAGAGATCTCTTCAAGAAAATTAGAGATACCAAAGGAACATTTCATGCAAAGATAGGCTCGATAAAGGACAGAAATGGTATGGACCTAACAGAAGCAGAAGATATTAAGAAGAGGTGGCAAGAATACACAGAAGAACTGTACAAAAAAGATCTTCACGACCCAGATAATCACGATGGTGTGATCACTCACCTAGAGCCAGACATCCTGGAATGTGAAGTCAAGTGGGCCTTAGAAAGCATCACTAGAAACAAAGCTAGTGGAGGTGATGGAATTCCAGTTGAGCTACTTCAAATCCTCAAAGGTGATGCAGTGAAAGTGCTGCACTCGATATGCCAGCAAATTTGGAAAACTCAGCAGTGGCTACAGGACTGGAAAAGGTCAGTTTTTGTTCCAATCCCAAAGAAAGGCAATGCCAAAGAATGCTCAAACTACCGCACAATTGCACTCATCTCACATGCTAGTAAAGTAATGCTCAAAATTCTCCAAGCCAGGCTTCAGCAATACGTGAACCGTGAACTTCCAGATGTTCAAGCTGGTTTTAGAAAAGTCAGAGGAACCAGAGATCAAATTGCCAATATCCGCTGGATCATCAAAAAAGCAAGAGAGTTCCAGAAAAACATCTATTTCTGCTTTACTGACTATGCCAAAGCCTTTGACTGTGTGGATCACAATAAACTGGAAAATTCTGAAAGAGATGGGAATACCAGACCATCTGACCTATCTCTTGAGAAACCTGTATGCAGGTCAGGAAGCAACAGTTAGAACTGGACATGGAACAACAGACTGGTTCCAAATAGGAAAAGGAGTACATCAAGGCTGTATATTGTCACCCTGCTTATTTAACTTATATGCAGAGTACATCATGAGAAACACTGGGCTGGAAGAAATACAAGCTGGAATCAAGATTGCTGGGAGAAATATCAATAACCTCAGATATGCGGATGATACCACCCTTATGGCAGAGAGTGAAGAAGAACTAAAGAGCCTCTTGATGAAGGTGAAGGAGGAAAGTGAAAAAGTTGGCTTAAAGCTCAATGTTCAGAAAACTAAGATCATGGCATCTGGTCCCATCACTCCATGGGAAATAAATGGGGAAACAGTGGAAACAGTGTCAGACTTTATTTTTTTGGGCTCCAGAATCACTGCTGATTGTGACTGCAGCCATGAAATTAAAAGACGCTTACTCCTTGGAAGGAAGGTTATGGCCAACCTAGATAGCATATTTAAAAGCAGAGACATTACTTTGCCAACAAAAGTCCAACTAGTCAAGGCTATGGTTTTTCCAGTGGTCATGTATGGATGTGAGAGTTGGACGGTGAAGAAAGCTGAGCGCCGCAGAATTGATGCTTTTGAACTGTGGTGTTGGAGAAGACTCTTGAGAGTCCCTTGGACTGCAAGGAGATCCAATCAGTCCATCCTAAAAGAGATCAATCCTGGGTATTCATTGGAAGGACTGATGTTGAAGCTGAAACTCCAATACTTTGGCCACCTCATGCGAAGGGTTGACTCATTGGAAAAGACCCTAATGCTCGGTAGGATTGGGGGCGGGAGGAGAAGGGGATGACAGAGGATGAGATGGTTGGATGGCATCACTGACTCAATGAACATGGGTTTGGGTAGACTCCAGGAGTTGCTGATGGACAGAGAGGCCTGGCGTGCTGCAATTCATGGGTCGCAAAGAGTCGGACACGACTGAGCGACTGAACTGAACTGAACCCATATAACCATTTCTTAGATAATAAACTCTTATTAAACATAACATAAGATTTTCCTTTGTTATTTTAAAAAAATAAATATTCTATCTTACTGAACATGTTTTTGGAGTTGAGGAAGTTACAGGTTACATTAAACAATTAGTCCTGGTACATTTCAATACACTGCAAATGATTCAGAAATAAATCAGAAACAGCATGATGCATCATTAGATTACCATCAGCAGTTTATTAATTTATGTATAATCATCATTTGTACAAATTATTATAAAGGAATTGACAAACAGTGTTGAAAACAACATGTTATTCTCATATGATAAGACAAGAGAATTGGAACTCAAATATTTCTAAATGAGAAATCAGTTACAATTTGTTATCTCAAATTATGTGTCTTTCTACATAAAAAAATGGAGAATCTTCAGTTCAGCATTTAGAAAAATCATTAAAATAAGACATCACAAAGTGAAGTCTGTGTCACTAAAGAACAAAAATATAACAATAATGTTTCATCTTTTTCACTCAAAGGACTAAGGCTAGAATAGTAATGTGTTTTAAAATGGTTACTATTTTTCATATTCACATAGATAAAAAGCACTCATCTTTCAATTTCTCTAAGAATCAGCCAAGACAAAATAATACAGTCAAAGCTGATCATACAGCTAAGGGGAAGATGGAGGATGACTGCTCAACTTAGCCAAGAACACCTCACAAAAATCAGCAATGATGCTAAAATTTTCCAGATAAAGTTAAAAGGAATAGAAGCTTACCACCCTTTTTCTAAGCTAGATGCACTTTCTGCAAAGCAGCATTTCAGGGTTTAGCACTGGATACAATTTGTACAATATTATGATCAATTTATCATGATATGATATTCCTTTTCCTGCCTTCATTTACCTTCAATTCTCTCTTAAATACGATTTCTAAATATTTCACTAATACAGTTTTACTGGGTTTCTATTTTGCTTGGCTTCAATCCTATCTCTAACTGCTATTTATTTATTGCCTCCTGGGATCTGATTTTACAGTTACTCTTCACAATAACTCTTTCAGGTCTGAGAATTTTATCTTGGAAATTGGTTAAGCAGATCAGATTTCTAGGCTCCTGACATGTACCAAATGCCAGTAGAGGACCCTAGAAGGGGAGATACACTAATAGCAGCTAGCATTTGTTAAGCACTCCCTAAGTGCCAGGGACAGTAATCAGTACATTACATGCATAATCACCTCAACCCATGAAAGCAGTTATAATTATTAGGTAGATGAAAATAAATATCTGGTTCTTAGAATTGTGAGAATTGAAAGTGCCAATATTATGTAAAGCCCCTAAAAGAAATCCTTATAACCAATTAGAAACCTGGGTTGTATTAATGTTAGCCACAATCACTGTCACTTGCATTTTAAAGATGAAATACTTAAATTCCACAGATGCTATCTGTGTTTTGTCAACCTGCTTAAGCAACTGGATAGTTCAAAATTTCTGAACTATATTTATGCAGGCACCACAGTCTTAAACTTGTAGCTTTAACACAACCATGTTCCACTGCCTCTTCCAAACTCGAATCTCAACACTTTTTTTACTTTAGAATAAAGGGATGATTCATATGCTAAAGGTTATAATTAATTGCCAAGAGTTCAGTTCAGTTCAGTTGCTCAGTCGTGTCTGACTCTTTGTGACCCCATGAACTGCAGCACGCCAGGCTTCCCTGTCCATCACCAACTCCTGGAGCCTGCTCAAACTCATTGCCAAGAACTCCACCTTTAAAAGGAAATTTAATAGACCCTCAATTCATCGAACCAGGTGAGATAAAGGGACAAAGCATTGTCTTCAGTGCCCCCAGTCACTGCCCAAAAGCCAGATCACTCAGAAAAAGGTGAAAGGAGGTGACCCAAGGGGTTATAATTACAACCTGTCAACAGAAACCAGACCCTCACAGCTTTAAAGAATGCCTCACTGTTGACTTGTTTTTTCTCACTTCAGAATCTCCTAGCCTTCCATATCATAAAAATACTAGATTTTAACATATTAATTAATATGTAATTTGTGTTCTCAGTTTTCACTACTTTTCACATTATACAAGGCCCAAACTGCCAAGTGGGGCATGTGGAGAGACCAGAAACTTCATTACTTCTTATTTCTCTTCTCTCTCTGTCTGCCTCTGGTCTCTATCTCTCTTTCTGCCAATCTCTTTATTTCTATCTATCTATTGAAAGTTATTACAATTTTCTTTTGGCTTGTTGAATGAATGTTCACAGTTTAAAGATGCTAAAGCGCACACACACAGAAATCTTCTAACAATCAGCAGGTTAGACATTTCTTATGGGACCTATCTGTGTTCTCACATTCATTAGGAATAGCTAGCATCTTTAAAGCAACTATTTCTGATTAGCTACAAAATTAAAGTGCTAGCCCAAATAAGAAGAAGCAATGAGAACTTCCAGAGCAGCTGCTGATCTAAGACAGCAATATTCTCACATCTGTGTAATGTCGAAACAGCCATCCTTCATCTCTCAATTCCTCTGTGAATCTGCAGACACATCAGGTAATCAGAGTAACTGGTACAATTTAATAACAACAGAGGACTATAAAATTTACTGTCTCTATCTGGAAACCACTACAAAATGTTGTTTAAAATTATTGTTTAGTGCTAGCTATGAAATGTTTAGGAAAACAGAGGTGGAATGGAAATAGGATTTTCTGGAGAATCATTTGGTAATGCTTTGCATTTTTAAATCAGAAAAAATAAGTTTGTTTTTAATTATAAGAAAATAAGACCTAGAAAACGTATAGTTATTTTCATTTTCAAAGAAAATGATAGGCCTACATTTGGAAAATAAATAAACACTAAAATAGAATCATATCATGCATTTTTTTTTTGGTATTACCAGTTGCATCATTTCAAGGATGAGAAAACTTAGATCCAAAGAATTTAAAATGACATGCTACAGAATTTATTAAGGGTTTTACCATGACCAGAATCCAATTCTCTCCTCTTAGTCCCATAATTTTTATAATGCTGTAAGGGATGACTGATACTGTGTTTAATAATAAAATTTCCAGGTATTTATATTTCTTTATAGCTTAGAGTCCCCTCCCTTAACTCTAAACTATTCCTCTCCCCAGAGGGAATCACATTTAATTATTTATTAGTTCTAAAACAAAATGGTTAAATTCACATGTCTTTACAGACCAAGGTGATTTAACAGAGAGTGATTGTATATGTGAAAATCTGGAGAGTAGAGACACACCAAAAGCAACCACATTAAACAAAAAAAAATTAAATTAAAGCATATTTTGACCAAACAAATGGACCCAAAGTATTTTAGACATTATCTAAATTATCTCATATACCACACTCCATGTTTCTCTATATTCTTATTAATATTGTTATTATTCCTTCTCTTAGTTTTTTTTTCTAATTTTAAGGACTGTATCAACACTTCTAACTTGCATCAACTGTCGGTACTTATCTCTTGACCTCTAGTTTGCAATTTGCTAATCTTCCAATTTCTCTCCTTTCCTTCTGTTTTCTCCAAACATCATACCTATTTCCCAACCTCTCCCATCTGTATGTTTACTGTGGCAATGCCATTGCTAATATTTGCATTCTGTCTATAATTATGATTCTCTTCCACTTTTTAGCTAAAGATTGATACTGAAAATTGAAAATCAGTGAAAAAAACACATATTTAAGTAATATAAAAATATTATTCATTTCAGTGCCAACTAAAGTTCTATGGTTACTTTCTTTTCTGGCATATACTTGGGTTCTTCTTGGATGGAGTTTACATTTCTTTTTTCATTTTCACACTATTTTTCTTTGTCTTTTCAAATATTTCTTGGACTTTAAAGGTTGCATAATATCCCCCTTTATCCTAGAGCCTCCCACCAGACAAAACTTTCCACTTTTTTTACATTAACTCCATATCAGATTAAAGTAATATGAATCATTTGCCCTACAGGACTACTTCATAGCTATTATGCCATATCTTTCTCTTTCTCTTAATTATACTTTGATGGGGTTCAACCTCAAGTAATTTTACAAGAAAGATTATATTTGAGGAAAGCATATTTAATCATTAGATGCCTGAAAATGTATTAATTCTACCCTTGCACTTGATTGATATTTTGAATGGATATTGGACATGGAATTTTGAGTTGCAAATCATCTTCCTTCATAAACTTGAGAATGATTCTATTAATTTTTAAAATATGTTCTAACTATATATTTTGTTTTCTTATTATCAGAACTCCAATTAGCAGAAAGTCATGCTTCAGGGAGATTTATAGTGATTCTTTTTACCTTTTTGTTCTTTTCTTTTGCATTGCTAAGGTTTTTTGTGTATTTGAGTTAAAAATGTTCCCTTAAACTATTGATCTGAAAATCTTTACTTTCCAATAGTTTTTCTTATTTATTTATTGTGTCTCTTCCCTATCATCTTCTTGTTTTATGAACGTAATATTTTCTAGAATCTCTTCAAAAATTTTACTTTTTGGTCTCCTTTATGATTTTTTAATTATCTGGTCCATGCAAGGTCATTTCATTGTCATTGGTTTCAGTTTTCTTGGTCTCGTTTGTGTAGCAGTTTTTTACTAATACATTTTCATAAAGTACTTCTTAAATGTCTGGTGATACTTGGTTGATGCTTTCTATTTAAGAATAAAGGAACAGAAATGGCTGAACCTTCTGTACTTAAGTGGGTCTTGCTGTTTAGAAGACTTTGCTTTTGGGTAAGCAAGGAGTTGATTATTAGGCTTAAAGATCCTAAGTGTCAAAATAAAAGGAAATTTATTTCACAGTTGTAAGATGCTTTATCCTGAGTTGCCCCTCTTGTCTCTTAGCAGCTCATATAATTCCATTAGCCTATGTTAAGCAGGAATAGTTAGGAGGGAAAGCGAAAAAAAACTTGCTAGAAGGATATCTGCATAGGAAGTAAAATTAGTGAAGAAAAGGCTGGCTATCCCAACAGACAGTAAAGAATTTGCCTGTGATGCAGGAGACCTGAGTTCGATCCCTGGGTTGGAAAGATCCCCTGGAGAAGGGAATGGCTACCCACTCCAGTATTCTTGCCTGAAGAATTCCATGGACAGAGGCACCTGATGGGCTACAGTTCATGGGGTCACAAGGAGCTGGACACAACTGAGCCAATAACATTTTAGGATTTCCCAGGTGGCATTGGTGGTAAAGAACCTGCCTGCCAATGCAGGAGACATAAGAGACACAGGTTCAATCCCTGAGATGGGAAGATCCCCTGGAGGAGGGCATGGTAACCCGCTCCAGTATTCTTGCCTGGAGAATCGCATGGACAGAGGAGCCTGGCAGGCTGCAGTCCATGGGGTTGCACAGAGTTGGACACAATTGATGTGACTTAGCACACATGCCTGCATTCCATCTGTACATGTTGATTACTTTGTTTCAGCCCCAGTATCTCACTTAAGCCTTTTCAGGCTTACTCAGGACAAAACAGCACCCTCTTCCCCACATTTTCAGCAGTTTCCTCTGCCTGGCTTTACTTCATACACTTTGTAACAGTTTGATATCTTTTTAACTCATTAACTTAATGCTTAAGTTAATGAGTTTTCAGGAGAAAGTTTAGATAAAGATAAGTCTCCATCCTTCCTGGAGAAGCTGCCCTTAAAACACCTAAAATTAAGAAAAACCCAAGAACAAGCATAATTACTACACTGTCGCATATCACCATACTCCTGATGGCAGCAATGCTGTTCAGAATCATTCAAGTGAGGCTCTCTATAGAAATTAATGCAAACTGCACACCTACACACATTTTAGGGTATGCAGGGTAAAAGTGGGACTACTGATTTCATGTACTGAAGGGTCATTTTTGTGGGCAACTGATTAACATTCTCAAATAAAAAGATGTATTGAAATTCAAAATTATTTAATGAAATAGTGGCAAGTATCTTACATTTGTTGAGGTTATTTTTCCTCACAAAAGGAATGGAAATGATGCATACATGTTATTCTACTAGAATTAGAATTTTATACAGATAATAAGAATTTGTGCATTGTAGAAGCAAAATGGGCCTATTGTTGTCTGCAATAGCAAATGAAGTGTCTCATAACCAGCAATTCAATGTGTTAATTCAGCTGCATCATCCAATTACCTACAATTCATCTCAACCTAGGACACAACACTAAAACTCTTAAAAAATCTGTGACAAAATGCCTGCTCTAGGTTTACCTAATAGGAAAAACATTATCCCAAAGCCAGAGAATAGAGAAGCCATGGAATATAAATTATAAAAGATGTTCATCATAACCTATCAATTAATATCACAATGAATTTCTGACATGAAGTCAATAGTCTAGAGTTAATAATAAAATACATATTGGAAATCTTATAAGGAAAATCTGACCAAGGAATGTGAGAACCGGATGGCAACTGAAATTGGCATCCCCTCAAGTAACACAGCATTCCCTTGGAGCCAGGGCCTGCATACTGCCAACTGACCACAGGGCCCAGGCACACCATTCTAAAAGTAGACAAAGGTAATGATATGCAAATTTAGCATCCCAAGCCTCCTGCTAAATGACCCAGATGCAAGAGCTACAGCGTCTGTCTCTTACCTACTCAGGGACTAGATGATGAAAAGAACAGAAGCTTTTTAATTTACATTCTTATAGAATCAAAAAAGGAAAAAAAAAAGCTAATAGATAAGTCCAGCCCTGCCCTATGAGGATGTATTAAGCCACAGAAGAAGGACAATTTAAAGTTGAGAGCGTCATGAAGAAGGAAGAGAAGGGCCAGGAAAAGATACAGAAGAAAAAGTATATTGAGAAATGATGAAACAGTATTTATTTGAGGAGGAAAGACAGAGCTACCCTGAAAATTTACAGGATATGAGTGAAATCTGAGCCATGATTAGGCACAGGCTGGTTTCTAATATTTTTCAGGACAAGTGATGTATAGTCCCATTTGAGACTGAACTATCAAGAGAATCAAAGAAATATGAGCCTTGAGGATTCAGAAAAAGAGGTGGAATTTACCATGAGAGAAAGAGAGAAGGCTGTAGAAGTGAGCTTTAAAATTTAGTCAGCTATCTCATAACTCTCACTTCACTTATAAAATCTGAAAACAGAATTGTTTTTAAGTGTAGGTTTTTACTTCTTAAAAAAGCAGGCAGGTAGAATGTCTCATTACTGGGGTATCGAATTGAAACAATTTATAACAATCTAATCAGGTACCCATCTAAAATAATATTTTTAAAACTGAAGAAAGCTCATTAAATACTATGTAAGTTCTTTAAACAAGAATAAATAATAGAAAGTTGTTAAAAATCAACCAAAGATCAGAAGTAAGGAGCACCTCCTCAAAGATAAATACATCAATTCTCTATAAATTAACAGTGATTACAAATGAGTATAGATACTCTATATTATATAAAGCTTTCAAAAAACATATTTAAGAAAAATATCATGATGTTTCAGCAGGATTTCTCCAATCCTTTTTTAAATATTAATATTTCCCAGTGTAATCTAAACAATTTATGAACAGTAATTATAGAGCAATAAGGTATTTTTTATTTTAACTAAGGTATATCTTAGTTATAGATTGAAGTCTCTATATAGAAATCCCACTTACAGGTTTTTTTCTTTTGTCTCCATCGCTGTGCTAACTTCTTGCTGTTTTTCATTTTCTTTTTTGCTAGGGATGGTGGGGAGAGGGTGGGTGGGTCTGCACCTAAGAAAAGTCAAGAATGAATCTACTTGAAGAAAACTACTCTGTTTTTCCACATTTATTATCTCTTTCATAATTAAATTTCTTTCTTAATCTGGTGCTATGACTTCTAAAAGGTAAGCATGTTTTGCTTTTTACTTTGTTCGTCAGATTTTCTTCCTTTACTTTTAAAGGCAAATATTATTCAAATAGGAAACAAAACACAGAAATCTGGGTTCCATTTTCATTTCTATTGCTTCAAGTTTTTTGACTTAGAGCAGACCATTGTTTCATCAAAATTGCACAGTCCATGCTCCACAATTTATCAACTTTCCCTGGGCAACTCACTTAACCTTTCTGTGTCTCAATTTCCTTGTCTAAAAATGAAGGTACTAATAAAACCTACTTTGGGGGGTTGTTATGATTAAATGAATTAATATCTGTTAAGTACTCTGAATAATGTCCAGGACATAGTAACTTTTATATTTGTTTAATTGACTAAACATTATTAAATCTGAAAAGTGTTCTAGAAGTAGTTCGGTTGCTTGAAATCTTGTACATCAAACTTATCTAGAAAAATGTTTATAAAGATAGATCCCTATGTATCTATCCCAGGCAAATGAGAATCTGTATCACTGGAATCTGACAACCTATAGTAAAACAAACAAACAAAAACCTCTTGAGATAATTTCAGTTTCCAAACTGGTTTGTTGGCAATGACATTAAACGATGTCTCAAGTCAATTTATTGGAGAAGGAAATGGCAACCCACTCCAGTATTCTTGCCTGGAGAATCCCAGGGACGGGGGAGCCTGGTGGGCTGCCGTCTATGGGGTCGCACAGAGTCGGACACCACTGAAGCGACTTAGCAGCAGCAGCAGCCAGTCAATTTAATTACATCCCACACAATCCACCAGCGTCCACTTCCCCTTCAATGACCACAATAGTTACTATCCAAAGCAACTTGGGATTTAATAGCATCAGTCAGTTTTACAAAAGCAGTTAGAAGTTTAGCTTTGGAATTTTCTTTCTTACCTAAAGCAAAACTGCTTTGTCCTCATCAAGGAAAACAAACATGTAAAAAAAGGGATCAAACTGATCCCTAAAGACTAGAACATACTGGTTAAAGAGGACAGAGCAAGTTCTTGAGACATGCTCCTTTTGTTTTGCCCAGCGTTCATTCATTATTCAAGGACACAGATTGGCACTGTCTTAGCGATAATGATTTGTGGTTAACTACCACAAAAGATCAAATTGCCTCCAATTCTCTAATTCTTTAAAAAAAAAATTGAAGCAGTAAACTGAGGCTTAGGGTAATTGCTAGCATCCTTCCTAGATACAAATTGCATTGCCCAGACTTGCAACTAGAAAGAGAAAGGAATAACTATAAGGACAAAGTCATAGATATCACACCCATGCTGGCCTGTGTTGCATGGGTGCTTGGGATCCACTGGGTAGCAGTATATTTGAGCAGTTCAGATTAAGAAGTGTTACAAAAGCAGGCTACAGAATGTGGTGAAATAAATTACCAGACCGGGATGAAATTTTCTTCAGTCTTTGTTAAATTAGAAAAATAAATGCAATATAGAAAGCACAGGAAGCTACATTTATTCTATTTTAAGGACTATATTTTGCAATTTAGTTCTGCCATCTTATTGGTGTTACAATATCCACTCTTTGATAAAATGACAGTGATATAAATAGACTTTTAAAAATGATTCTCATTCTGCAAAAAGAAAATGGAGGTTGACACTTTTTTTTTTATATATGTATTAGTCAGTGAAAATGTCAGTTTGAGAACTCTTAGAGCATTGGCTTCAGAGATAGATACAACTGATGTAATCCCTGCCCCTAATATTAATACAGATCAGCTGTGTGATATTGCATATGTGCTTCCTCATTTATACAATGGGGATAGTAATACTACATATAATTCATACGATTTGGAGGATAAACTGTAGTACGAGCTGTTAGATGTTTACTTACTCACAATACAAGTCAAAGTATGTATCCAATAAATTTTAGTTATTTTATCACTTTGTAACTCTTCAACATTTTAACTCCCTCATCAATAAATCAAAATGGCCATACCTTTACATATATTTGTTTCCAAGTATATGTTCCCAATTTTGTTTTCATTAGCCTAATGGTGGTACTGCATGGGGGTCTTGATAGCCACATAAATCCCATCCTCTCCATCTGAAACTAATTATATAATAAAAATCTCAAAAGGAAATTAAATAAATTCTTATGCTTCTGGTCTACAAGAAGATAATTCTTCTCATATGTCAAAATTCATTTTATAACAAAAAAAAATGGCACTGTGCTTATAATATCAAGGCAATTAATATTAGGCAAGAGACTAAGTTGACATTTACTACAGTCTCTGAGGTATAATTTAGATGATTTTGAATTTCAAGCTCTGTTTGAAATTCTTCTGGTTACAGTGGTTACTCAGCACATGTATTGTTCACCAAAGTACCAACAACAGTTTAATCACACTCTTCTTATAATGTTCTACAAGATCTTAAACAAGATTTAAGTGACAATTCAATGTAGTTTAATGTACTAAATAGAGTCCCAATTATTTCTACATCATAGTAGAAACCCTGGTATATCTTGGGAGAGTTCCCATCTATCTTAATAGTAAGTATTTCTGAAAAAAAAAAAAAGAAAAAGAACAAGCCTGAGTATTTATCTGGACAGTGTTTTACATTTTCTCACCTAACAGAGGATCACAAATATGTTCATACCGAGATGGTAACAATCACCACTTCCCCTAAATCTCTCTCAAGCCATGTTGGGAGGGTTAACCATTAAGAGGGAACAATGTTTAACAACCAATATTTTGCATCTTGTTTCAGGTCAATTGTGGAGGACAATAATAACAAACATTGAAAGAGAACCTGATAGTTCATGAGATTTATAATTATTTGGACATTTGAATGAAGTTGGGTCCTCAGAGGAAAGTTAGGTGCCAGCAATCTCTTAACAACCTGTAGCAATAATTTTTAAAAATTAAGAATTTCAGCTTAAATAGGTCCTAAATATATTAAGATAAATAAAATTGGAAAACTCATAGCTAAAAATGAATTTTAGCTATTTGTATTTAAAAGAGACATTAGAACACATATTAATCACACAAATGTCTTTAGGCATTTGTAATAATTTCGTGGTAACTATCTTGGACCAATTAAACATGTTATTGTAAATATACTACCTTGAGAACATACACAGAGGTCTAAATCTTAATCAAGAAGAAATAAATATCAAATAAATAAAATCTATCTTATTACACTTTGTTCCCAAAGATAATTCCTTATAATGCCCCAAACGGATGATCAACTACTAGTAAATTCATGTGTGTATTCATTTTCACAAATTTCTGTGAATTTTCTAAGTACTAAATTCCACAATGGGAAGCTGGACTCTTCAAAAATATGTATGCCTGTAACTCAATGGCGGAAAAACTTAACTAAACAATGTGCTTTAATATATAAATTGTAAATATTAGTCTAAAATGTTAAAATGACTTAAAATGTTAAAATGGTTTATCAAAACAGACAGTATAGGATCTTTAAATGTGATTTATGTATTCAGATATAGTGTGTCTGTAGCAGGGCATGGGAAATATGAAATATCATCAAGTAGACTGTCAGACTCAGTATACATACATATGTATTTAAAAACAGCAAAGGCATAGTGAAGGTGGAAATTCTGATATTGGTTGAGATACATTCTGATCTCTTAATGATAAGAATATTGAGACACTTTTAAGTTTTTAACAATGTACACTACTTACAGGTCAATGTTATATCAGAGTGAAATACAATGTTTCTATTTTGCCAACTTGAGTTTAAGAAGTGGTAGCTGTACCACTTCTTATATATATATATATATATATATACACACACACACACACACATATTTAAGTCTTGATTTGATGTTCCACATGTGTTTACTCTCATGACAGGAAGGATTAAAAAAACAAAGGCCAGTTAAAATTCTTGGATAATTAGGCATATGGTCACTCAGACTTCAAAGCAGTGATTCTGCTAGATCTCATTAGATTTAAGAGGGCTACATGTTTCTACTACTGATATCAACACAAGCCCCAAGAGGCAATGTATTAAAAGTCACAATCAAGAATTTATTGCTTATTGCAGGAGTTGCCTCTTGAAAATAGGATGTTTAATAAAGCAAATTAAAGGACAAAAGTATAGGATCTGCTCATTTTCATAAAGTACAAAAACACTTATCAGAGACATGTAGTATTGTTATTTATTTCACATGGTAGGACTTTATTCATACTTTACTCTCAATCATCTTCTATAATTTTCTTTTTATTCAGAAATACCAATATCGTCTTCATTTTCCTAACCAGAACGAATAAAAATATCCATTTATTCCTTGTTCTTGCAACTTCTTCCTAAAATGCCAAAGTTTTTTAAAAAGTTGCAAAATCTCTATTACATGGAAATATTCTTGTACAACTGCCACTTCTTAAAATCAAGTTGGCAAAATAGAAACATTGTATTTCACTCTGACATAACTTAAACCTGAAAGTAATGTATATTGTTAAAAAGTTAAATATGTCTCAATATTCTTATTAAGAGATCAGGATGCATCTCAACCAATATCAGAATTTCCATCTTCACTATGTCTTTGCTATTTTTAAACATGAAAAACTGGATAGACTAGGAGCTGATTTATAAGTAATATTTTAAAAGCAAAATGCCTTGAACATGCTCCAGAACAATATTCATGGTAAATCCTCAACTATTTTAAGAGGTGACTGTCATAGTATAATAAAAGCAATATTGCAGCACAGGGATTCCTACTAGAAACTTGTATCAGGAGGCATTACATTTCCAAGTACTTTGGCAAATTCTCATACACATGTAGTATCACACCTCTCACATATATTTCAAGCAATAAAGGAACCTATAAATTATTTAAGGTAAGTGATTCAGTTTGCAGATCAATTTATAGACCCCAAATATTTTAAGCTGATACATCTGTTCTCTACATTAAAAAAAGAGAACTTTTCACTTGTGAAAACCATCGGAAAGTATTCACTTACAAATGATGTCATGCCCTAGTTTACTTTTAAGTAAGAAGGCTGAGAGATGCCCCCATCAGAGCCTCTAAACTAATTTTTCAATTCTGCACTGACTATTAAAGAACATCAGCCAAGTTAAAGACTTGCACAGAAGGTCAAATTCAAGCAGCAAATGGGTTAAGGACACAGAGACTGATGTTTCACCTTCTACTAGTCCTCAATTCCCATTCATAAAAGACTAAATGAAACAAACAAACAAACAAGAGGTAGAATTCAACTTCTTGTATGTAGATATTAGCATAGCTAGGTGACTTCAAAGCCTAAGATTAGCTCCATGCTAATCAGTCAATCAGTAAGTTTCTGGGAAGCATTTACTAGTTTTCCTACACTGTGCTAGGGTCTGAATATCTGAGACAGCACCTGGCCCCACTCTGGACACTGGGATCCAGAATTAATCTATACCAGCAGCACTTTGTTTCCTTTGGAAAACCTTTCTTTTCTTCTTCCCAAAATTGCTTAGTGCCTCTACTTAAGCAATCAGCTTAAGCCCTAGAATGGGATGAGCATCACAGAAATGGTGAATGAAAAGCATTTATTTAAACAAGGAAGAGCAGCCAGGGAAAATTCTCAATGGAGTTGAAGGTAGGCAGGGGCATGAGGAGATGTGAAATCCTGGTTTGCACTGAATGATGCAGAAAAATGGCATGTTTTCTTATGTTGAAAGCCTGTTTTAGACTATGAAAATTCTCCAAATCTATCCACCTCTTAAGGACTCAAATGATGTTTCAATATTGAGGTTCTAATTCTGCAGGAGAGGAGGAGTTTGTAGAGATCAAGGCAAAGGAAAGATCAGTACTGCAACAGAAAAGTCAAGATGAAGAAAAGGAAAGGATGGGTGAAGGCAAGAAGAACGACCTGAGAAGGGGAGAGATCAAAAGTCAGTCACCAATAGGTTCACCTTACTTTTCAATATTCTCAAACCAGCAGGTTTCTCTAACACTAGAGGGCACGAACGCAAACACACACACACACACACACACACACACACACACACACACAGTGAGGCGGGGGGAGCAACCTTGAGCAAAAGCAGTTTTCATGTAAAGCTGAAGATCCAGGGCCCCAAGGATACTCGAAATTTCAAGGGGCTGGGGCAGTCAGTGTCTTTAACCCTGCAAATAAAATCTCCATGCTGTATTTCGGGGAAGAGTGACCGCACTCTCTCCCAAAGAAACCGCTCAAAGATTGAGTGTTAAGACAGTTGAAGGCAGGCAGTCCCCAGTGCTCCTCCGACAGCAACACCTTTGCCTCAGGAAAGCTCCCACCCTTTCCAGGTTAGATTTCCCTGGATCCCGAAGCTTCTGTGTTTATCTGCCCACTGTCTCCTTCTGTGGCTGCCTGTAAAGACTGGATGGAGATGTAGACTCTCCACCTGGAAATTCAACTGATGCTAGGCAAAGAACGGAGTAAGATGAGGGGGAATCGCAGCTAACGCTGTCCAAACAGCAGCCTGCGTGCGCCCGGGTTCGCAGCAGCGCAGAGCCCTCGGACCCGGGGCGGGGAGGCGGCCCTTGCGACTGTCATTCAGCCCCCTCACGACAGCCCAGACAAGAGCACTCTGCTTCCATCCCCAAGTCTCCTCCGGCTATGAGAAAGGAGGTCTCTGTACCTGGAGGTGCCCAGGAGGGCTGGGGTGTTCTCCCCTGGACAAGGAGTCTAGGAATATGGGAGCTGGTGGTGTTCCGGAGGACCAGACAGGAGAGATGAGAGAAGGAGACAGGCAGCGAGAGGAAAAAACATAAAGAAAAAAATAAGGTACTACGGAGAGAAAGCGGAAGAGATAAAATAACAGAGACGCGGGAACATCCCAAGAAAAACGGGAAAAGAGAATGAGAGAGAGACTACCCCGGAGCGGATGCCGTAAGCCAGAGAAAGAATTAGAGAAAGTAACTGACTCAGACACGGACAAGTAGAGACTAAGAGGCAAAGGAAGGCAGAAAGGGATGAAGGCAACCGTCGAGGACGACACCCGAGATCCAGCGCGTCCCCGGTGTTGAACGCCCGGTGTAGAAGCGTCCGAGCACCGCAGAGCCACGCCGCCGGCAGCTGGTGGGAGAAAGTTGCTGGGGCTGGAAGGCCATGTCCTCCCGGGGCTGAGCGCCAGTGGAGCGCAGAGGGTGGCTGGCGCCCCTCAGCTTGGCCGGGGAGCAGAGAGAGCAGGGTAGAGGGCGGGCAGCGGTAGAAAGTTCCGCGCCTTGCGGTCTTTCCTACGCACTTGCAGCGGCGAGCAAGCGCGCTTCGAGAGCCCAAGAGGCCGGTTTACCGGGTTCGCCGGCGCCCCTTTCCCGGGACTGGTTCGGAGAGCTTGGCTCCGTGAGGTGCCACCCGCTGCGGGACTTTGCGGCGCCCACCCAGGCACTCGGGCCACCCAAAGAGGACTCTCCCCAGACAATTAGAGGGGAAGCAAGACAGAGACAGAGACCTGCTGTCGTGGCCAGGGATCCCGCGAAGAGGGAACGGCAGTCCACGCACGGAATTCAGCCTCCGACCCAGCCCGGCAGGTGCCGGCCGGCTGCGAGGAGTGTGGGGCACGCCGAGCCCGTGCTCACCTGGAACCCGCGCCGACCCGCGAGCGCAGCGCGCAGCCCCGCTTCCCGCCCGCGCGTCTCTGCTCACACTTCCCCGGGAGCAGAGCGAGCCGGCTCCGGCCTCTGCCAGCCCCGGAGAGGCGCCCTCATAGCGCAGCGGCGGGCTAGAGGGCTCCTCGAGAGCGGGCGCCAAGGCCGAGGAGGCGCAGGAGACCGAGCGAGGGCTCCTAGCACATTGTCACCTCGGCAGAGCCGCCGCCGCCACCGCCTGGTCACTTGGCCCCCGCCCCCCTCCCACCCCGGCCCGCTCCCTCTCAGCCCCTCCTCCTTGCGCGGTCCCTCCTCCTGCTCCCGTAGCCCCAGCCTGGAGGCCTCTCACTGGGCTAGTATCATTTACGTAATCAGCACCCCCCAGCCCTCCTCCCTCCCGGCTCCCGCTCCTCCCCGGGCTGGGGAGGTGCGCACAGAGCGCGCTCCAGCTGCTCCTGGAGCTGCCGCTCCTGTGATGTGCACAAGTCCCGCGATACTTGGCAGTCACGGCCCCCAAGAGCAACCGAGGGGTCGGCTCCTTTCCCCGCAGAGCGCCCCGCGATCCCTGGCCGGCCCCGGGTCCCACTGTGCGAAAACAGGCTGTGTTAGCCCAGGGCACCGGATAACCTCCTAGAGGAGTGCTGGGGCGCGGGGTGCAGACTGCCCTCGGGAAAGCTCTAGCAACCCCACCCCCGCTATCGGTTCTCCATTGGAGATAAGCTTGAGGTTTAGGCGCCCTGAAGCAGAAAGGACACACAAGAGTTTGGCCTCTTGTCCATTATAGTTCGTTTACCCTGGCAGGATCCTAGTGTTCTGGCTAGCGACAGCTGCTGCCACCGAAAGTATTATAAGAGACCTGGAAACGCAAAAGGCTTCCTTATGCTATTAAATTTTTAAGGGAGCGGTAAAGAAAAAAACAAGGCTCTGAATTCCTTTCTCAGTCAGGAAGATAGGGTCTCTAACAGCAAAAACACACATACACTGAAGCACCTGAATGTCTGCATTTCAGAGTAACGTTAATGCGTAGTGTAGTAGAAAGTCCATGAGACTGAGTGAATTAAATTATCTGTAAGGGTTTTAGAAGAGTGCATGGAACGAGGCACAAACTTAAGACTCAGATATTATTAGCATCTGAAGACTTGGGACCTAACCCCCTGTGCCATGTGGGAGGGACTCTTCTAGGAAATTCGGATTGCTGAGGTCAGGTCTCTGCTTTGCCATTTGTTCACTTTTGACCCTTGGTTACTTTGGGTTCTTAATACCGTTTCGGTTTTCCTGTTTTTAAGAGGGGTAAGGTAGGTCACCTCATGTTATCTTAGCTCCCTCCTCTTAGCTTATTTGGGAAAACTAGGGGAGGATATGAAAGTTACTCCAAAAATATTGAGTCATGTTGCATAAATGTCTATTATTAATTATAATCTAGTGTATCAGTGACATTCTTGATTATATTCACGAAAGGCAATTTTTAGAGATGTTATCTTTATATCTTTTCATGAATCAATGATTACCTAAATTGGTATGATAATAACTATATTTAATTTTCCCTCCTACACTATCCACCCTGGGCAGCCCTTCCAGCCTCATCAATTAGTGTTTCTGTCCTTGTGTGCGGACACAAGGTGCCACTATTAACACCAAAGACACTGGTCTTTTTCTCTATTGCTTGCTTTTGTCAGTTCTGTCATCACGCCATTCACATCTCCATGGCATATTGAGAAAAGTTATGGGCCAGCAGGTAAAAGGTTAAGCTTCTAATGCTGGCACCGCCACTTATTAGTCATATGTACTTGCAAAACGCATAAGCCCCCATTCTTACATTCTTCATCACTAAAAAAGGTAGCAATACCATTTTGCAACCTTTGTAGTAATATTTAACCAGGACGAGAAGCATAAAACTAGTAGGTAAAAGTTATACATGTATTCAGTTATTTATGTACTCTCAAAGTATCTCCCTGGGAATTATGTTTTGATGTTTATCACATCATCCTCAAACTTAGCAGTTTAAAACAATAAACATCTATAAACTCTCAAGGTTATGTGAGTTGTCAGGGTGGTTTCTGCTCTGGCAGGCTCAATTTGGACTGGCTGGTCAATGATGGCCTCGCTCACTTGTCTGCTGGTTGGCAAGCTGATTGGAGTCAGCACTCAGCTGAGATGGATCATCTTTGTTTAAGATGTTTGTCTGTCTTTGTTTGTCTGTCATCCTTCGACAGGCTAGTCCTGTATCCTTGAGTACTGGTAGTTGCTGGATTCTGAAAAGCAACAATGGAGTGTAGACTCCAATGTACTTTCCAAAGTTCTGCTAAGACACAGAAGGAAGCTACATGGCCATGCCCAGATTCAAAGGATGAAATAATATACTCCATGTTCTTGATGGGAGACACTGCAAAATCATATTGCAAAGAAGGATGTACACTCGAGGCGAAAGAAGCTTGTGAGGCCATTTTTGTAATCCTCAGATTCTTCTTAATGACAAGGGAATTTTAAAAGTCCTTATAGTGAATAAATCTGATAGATATCATCTTAACCAAGTGATCAAGATTAACATCACCAGTAATGGGATCAGGTGACATCATGTGCTTCATGCTGTGATGAACTAAGAAGTACACAATAGAACTTATTATTAATAGTTTTCCAGACCAAAAAATAAAAACATAATCAAGTATAATCAAAAGGAAGAAAAAGACAAACCTACACTGAGAGAAACTTCACAAAATACCCATACTTTTCAAATATATCACTGTGATGAAAGTCAAAAAAAAAAAAAAAGACTTAAGAACTGATCCATACTAAAGGATATTAAAGAGACACAATGACTAAATGCAACATATACTACAATGTGAAGTGAAAATACAACTGGAAAAAAATACATAACTATAAGGACATTGGGACAATAGGCAAAATATGAATAAACTCTAAAATATCTCATCTCTAGGTTTTTATCTATGTTTAATTACAACTGATTTTATATCAACATTAAATGTCTTGGTTTTGATAATTTTGCTGTGATTGCTATAATGAACTATTCTGGATTAAAAAGGACATAGTGGCTGCAGTTTGTTCAGAATGATTCAAAAACACCTACAGAAAAAAATTATTTTAACAGTTAAATTTGGTGAAAAAATATAAGGGGATTCTACTTTTTCGTTTTTATGGTAAATCTGTTTTTACTTTTTCGTTCCATTTTCCACACCAGCTGCACCACGTCACATTCCCATCAGTACACAAGGGTTTTGATTTCTCCACATCCTTGCCAACATTTGCTGTTTTCCTTCCCTTTTCCTTCCTCCCTTCCCTTCTCTTTTTCTTCCTTTCTTTTTCTTTTCTTTCAAATGGAAGGAGAAACAAAAAGGTTAGATACAACAATTAATGTGAATGAGTATTAAATATAGTAAAAATTAGACTGTACTTTTTTTCAAATAAGAAACTAGAAACTTATAATTAATCCATGAGGAATTATTGCAAGTATTTATTTAGATAAATGGGATGACCAACACTGCACAATTAATTATAAGGCATAGAGTGACTAGATGGAGAATGTACTAAAAGACATGAATATGAGTTTATCGGGTATAATAGCCCATCCTGTAGTTAACAAAAAAAGACAAATATACATATATATATATATATTTATACATAAAATATATATATAATTGGGCTTCCCAGGTGGCACTAGTGGTAAAGAATCTGTCTGCCAATGCAGAATACACAAGAGACTCAGTTTAGATCCCTGGGTCAGGAAGAACCTCTGGAGTAGGAAGTGGCAACCCACTCCAGTATCCTTGCCTGGAAAAGTCCATGGACTGAGGAGCCTGACAGGCAACAGTCAATGGGGCTGCAAAGAATCAGGACCGAGTGACTGAACAGACACATGCATTAAATTAAATTAGTTAATTTAATAAATTGTCAGGTTTGGACAAATTATTAGCAGTGCAGAAGAGGGGGAAATGTGTTATATAACTTAGAAAGTTTAGATTGGATGACTAGGAGAAAGGTGATACCCAACAGTTTCTCTGTTAAGAGAAACAAAGTAAGAATTTTATTTTTTAAAGTGAAAATCTAATAATACTTCTCTTTAGTTATAATACTTCAGTGGCTTCTTATTGTTTTTACAAAATAGTCTAAAATTCCTAACATGACCTACAAGACATTTATAATCTGGTCCCTAGTTATCTCCTTAGTACTTGCAATGAGCTAAACACTGGGATAGGCACTGAAGATAAAGAATAAAGACAGCCCCATTGAACTTAGAGTCTAATCCTCCAACCAGGGAATATGTGTAGAATACTTACATTGTGCAACATGATTTACAACACTGAGCAAAAAGGCAATGACTGCTTTCATGAATGCCACATTTTGTTGTGCTATATTCTAAACAAATAAGTATGTAATTCTGTCAGAAGGTAACAAATTCTCAGAGGAAAACTGAAAAAGGCTAAGAACTGAGCTTTCAGACTAGTTTGCCACAAATCATTTATACATGACACATAATATATTGATCACCTTACTCATCAGGAATGGCCAAATACAGTGGCCTCAGATTGCCAGAGTCCACAGCTAGGCAGCCTCTGATCATAAGAAACTTGTTCAGGCCTCTATGGAGAATGGCCTAAGCAAGTGTTATTTGAGTGTGTGTCCAATTATTCCTGTGGCATAGATAAAGAGGTGTCTACTTCTGGACATCTGCTACAGCATTCGGTTGCAGACAGCTGACAAGGGCTCATGGAATAGTTTGAGGATTTTTTTTTTTGTTTCAGGAGCAAAAGAACATCGTGTGATGAAGGAACATCACAATCCCCATTGTAGATGGATGCAAGGATGTTGGGCAGGAATTTCTAGTGAGCTTATCTCCAATTAATGGCCCAAATTGCCAGTTAATGACCCAAAGCTCCAGCATAAATATCAGATAATCCTATTCTGTATGCTGTTAGTTTGCTATTTTTGTGGTAGCTATGTCAGCTGCAGATTGGCTATTCTAATAATAGTTGGGCATTCTTCAAACTCCAGCTTTGTAATTTTTATTTTTTCTGATAAACATTTTGAATATATTTGAAATCCATTTATATACACAAAAATTTAAAATCACAACTTTAATGAAAGAAAAGTAGTGCTGATGCTTTTAAAATAGCAATTTAACTGATACAAATGTTTAGTCATAAAAGTAAATGTTTAAAATATATTCACCTACTTATGCAAACAAGTTTTCCCACCTTTGATGTTGATCGACTATTATATCATCATTGAAAATGTCATGATCAGGAAATTTTATACCTATTTCAAGTATAGATTCAATTAATATAAAGGTGAGTTCATGGAAGCAATATCTCATTAAAATATTTTTGAAGATTTCACTGGAAAGAAACAATTTGGTAGATCTTACCTTTCTTCATATATTATTTTTATATAATAATTTAATAGTGTGAATAAAATTCAATCAACTTTTAGCCAAGCTCCATATTAATACACTAATATTTGCTCTATTTTATCTCATGATCCATAAAGTCCTATATCCTTCTTAGCGCCTAACAGTTGCAAACTTACAGTTTTCCATATTTGTGTGATTAATTACTGTTTTCTCCAATATAAAGTAGGATACACCAGGGCAAAGTTTAAGTTTATAAGGTGGCAGTGGGGTCAGAGGGAGTTATTGTAACTTCACTCCAAGTGGGGTGCCTGTTGCACAGCAAACTTTTTCTGTTAATGAATAAATCAATCCAACCACCTCTTAATCAACAGCTATGCCTTTTCTATAAACTTTTCTCTTTTTTATCTTCCCTTTCCTCACTACTTTTCCCCTCCTTGTTTTGAATTCTTGATTGGGCAGTAACCATTAGTGCCAAAAAGTTAGGGGAAACTAATTTTTAGCCCACGAAAATCTTTCAGCACCACGGAGAACGACAAATGAGTCTCTCCCAATCAACTTTGTGGTCACTCTAGTCTGACTATGCTACTATTTAACATAAATTGACAAGAACTCATAAATATAGTAAGTAGGACAATGTGGAAGAGACTAATAAGCCACTACTAAGAATTCATAAAAAGAGATAAATAAATAGATTAAAAGCAGAACAATGTGGAAAAGCATTGGCATTCGCTTAAGGGAATGTGGGTTTGCTATCATTTAACCTCTGTTTATCTCTGTTAAATCCAAAGGCAAATATAAAGTAAAATGTTAAGTACCATCATAAAGCATGTAAAAATTACACATCCATAACCTCAAGAGTTTTTCACCTCCATATACCATATGGACATATTCCTTCTTAGAAGATAAATTCCTGAAAAGCAGGGACTGTATCACTGATTCCTAGGATTGAGTACAGTGCCTGGCACATAACAAGTATTAGTAACACATTCATTAAATATATGTACTAAGTGACATTATCTTGTCGATAATATTTCACTTGCTTATTAAAGGTCAGGAAAAATCCATTATATTGATAAAATTATTTTCACATCTAAGAATCTAATAATCTTCTTAAAATTTCAATATGAACACTGATTTAAAAAAAAAAACTATATAGCGGGTAAACTTTATTGATTTTCATATTTTAAAGCTATATTTTAAAACATCACCCTCTTGCAATGAAGACTTTTCCAGTGTGCTTTAATTAGTTATTTGATGCTTTACTCATACTTCCAGTATGAGTAACATTAATATAACATTAATGTAACAACCACAGAATCTTTCGGCCAACAAGCAGCTACCATAGCTCTTTTATTTCATCAATGCACAGATGTAAAATCTATTGTCTTACAGCATTAAAGTCAGATATAAGCGACAAGGAGAAGTATTGAAGCCACTATTTTTAAATTTAAACATTTTAATAAGAAATTCCCAGAATCACATTAGGTTTTCTTTCTTGGCCTTATTTTTCTTTGGCTAGCCTATTCAAAGAAAATTATTTATGTTGCTACACAATGTACAAAACAAAAATTATGTATACTGGACAATAAAATTTTAAATAGTCAAGTTCATAATTTTTTAAGGTGTAACAGGGAAGAGGAAGTAGAAAGTATTAAGCAAAGTGTCACAAATTTTTGTCTTGAATTCTATCTAAATATCTGGTTAGAGTCTGGATAAAGAGGAGAGAATCTGTTTCACTTTAAATCCATCTGTGTTGCCAAATTTATCTGAAGAGGCAGCTGTCTCAACATTAAATAACAGAAGATTGACTACCATTTAGTAAGAAAGGTGACTACAATTAATGGCAAGGAACTTAGGAAGCTTAAATAAAAATATATTTCACCTTATTTTGAAAGAGTAGTGGTCCATATTACCCTTCATATTAAATATAAATGTAAAATGAGAACATGTATTATGATTTTTCATTAATGAGCCTGAAATGCATAGTAACCCATTAAGTCAGAAACATGTAATAGTTATGATATAGAAAGCTGCTGCTGCTGCTAAGTCGCTTCAGTCATGTCTGACTCTGTGACCCCATAGACGGCAGCCCACTAGGCTCCTCTGTCCTTGGAATTCTCCAGACAAGAATACTGGAGTGGGTTGCCATTTCCTTCTCCAATGCAGGCATGCATGCTAAGTCGCTTCAGTCGTGTCCGACTCTATGTGACCCTATGGACAGCAGCCCACCAGGCTCCCCTGTCCACAGGATTCTCTAGGCAAGAATACTAGAGTGGGTTGCCATTTCCTTCTCCATGATATAGAAAGAGGAATATATATATTTCCTTGAAAACTGTAAGGCATTTTACAAATGTAAGATACTGAAATAAAAAGCATAGAATTAAAACTTAGTAGATTAAGAACAAGAAAAATTATGGAACATTTAAACAATAGGTCCCATAATTTTAAATTTAATAGACAATATAAAGGAAGACATAAGATGCAATTTAGTATTAAGGAAGATATAATCAAGATTGCCAGGAGAAATATCAATAACCTCAGATATGCAGATGACACCACCCTTATGGCAGAGAGTGAAGAGGAACTAAAGAGCCTCTTGATAAAAGTGAAAGACGAGAGTGAAAAAGCTAGTTTAAAATTCAACATTCAAAAAATGAAGATCATGGCATCCAATCCCATCACTTCATGGCAAATAGATGGGGAAACAATAGAAACAGTGAAAGATTTCATCTTCTTGGGCTCCAAAATTACTGCATATGGTGACTGCAGCCATGAAATTAAAAGACACTTGCTCCTTAGAAGAAAAGCTATGACCAACCCAGACAGCATATTAAAAAGCAGAGACATTACTTTGCTGACAAAAGTCCATATAGTCAAAGCTATGGTTTTTCCAGGAGTCATGCATGGATGTGAGAGTTGGATTATAAAGAAAGCTGAGCGCCAAAGAATTGATGCTTTTGAACTGAGGTGTTGGAGAAGACTCTTGAGAGTCCCTTGGACTGCAAGGAGATCCAACCAGTCAATCCGAAAGAAATCAGTCCTGAATAATCATTGGAAGGACTGATGCCGAAGCTGAAACTCCAATACTTTGGCCACTTGATACGAAGAACGGATTTATTTGAAAACACCCTGATGCTGGGAAAGATTGAAGGCAGGAAAAGAAGGGGACGACAAAGGATGAGATGGCTGAATGGTATCACCGACTTGATGGCCATGAATTTGAGCAAGCTCCAGGAGTTGGTGATGGACAGGGAAGCCTTGTGTGTTGCAGTCCATGGGATCCCAAAGAGTCAGACATGACTGAGCAACTCAACTGAAAGAAGACATGCAAGGGTAGAGTATGCAGTGATGACTTAAGTTATTTTGTCTTAGAAAAATCATTGTTATTATATAAAAACAACTAATTTTATTAGCAGTAAAGAGAATAATGATAGACTCCAAGAAGAATTTCATAAACATGAGAGTTGACCTCTTATGATTTATATTCTAAGATGTTAACAATTTCTCAAGTTATAAAGAAAATTGAGTTTTACATATTTAAATGTATCTTTACTCCTAGAGTATACAAAACTGTTCTCAAAATATTTCCATATTTTTAGTTACATCAATTTGACACAATTTTGCTACTTCTCAGAACAATACCTCATTATATTGAATTATGTATGTATGGACATATGTATATGTATACATGTATTATCTGTCTGTGTGAATCTATAAATTAAATTTTATAATATTAATGCCCAGAGTCATCTTTTTAAGTGTGCAGTTCCTCCTAGGTTCTTGAATGTGAAAATCAGCTTTTAGAGCTACTTCTTGTTAAACACACAATGGGACTAAGTGCACCACGTGACACGTAGGTGTTATATTGACTTTTAAGGATACTTCAGCACCCAATGATAAACATTTTCAGTGAAAAGCTGAAGTTAATACTTCCTTCCTCACAAATCTGTAAGCTATGTGAGTTGCCTGTGCTGTGCTTAGTTGCTCAGTCGTGTCCAACTCTTTGCAATTCCATGGACTGTATCCCACCAAGTTCCTCTGTTCACGGGGATACTACAGGCAAGAATACTGGAGTGGGTTGCCATGACCTTCTCCAGGGGATCGTCCCAACCCAGGGGTCAAATCCAGGTCTCCCAGTAGCTCGATTTAAAAAACTGATATAAAACCTAGTGTCATGGCCTCTAAAAATCCAGTGAAGAAACAAAAGTGCAGCAAAAGTTAACTATATTAGAATCAACTTTTCAAATGTGGTGCTTCTGCTTCCATTTTCATCATAAATAAACTGTTCAGTTCAGTTCAGTCGCTCAGTTGTGTCTGACTCTTTGCGACCCCATGGATCGCAGCACGCCAGGCCTCCCTGTCCATCCCCAACTCCCAGAGTCTACCCAAACCCATGTCCATCGAGTCGGTGATGCCATCCAACCATCTCATCCTCTGTCGTCCCCTTCTCCTCCTGCCCCCAATCCTTCCAAGGATTAGGGTCTTTTCCAATGAGTCAACTCTTCGCATGAGGTGGCCAAAGTATTGGAGTTTCAGCTTCAACATCAGTCCTTCCAAAGAACACCCAGGACTGATCTCCTTTAGGATGGACTGGTTGGATCTTCTTGCAGTCCATGGGACTCTCAAGAGTTTTCTCCAACACCACAGTTCAAAAGCATCAATTCTTCGGTGCTCAATTAGTACATGAAAAAAATCACGTGTATATACTCATCAGCCTATACAAATCGTGTGTGTGTGTTTTCATCTATATGTCATCTTACTTCTCAGGCTCAGGGAGCCACAGTCAGTTTGTAGACTTTAAAGAAAAACAGACATGGAATAAATGTTCTGACGGTAGCAAATGTTCTGACGGTAGCAATGTGACCTTGGACACATATCTTTCTGAGAAGTTTTAGTCATTTTTGGTAAAATGAGTATGCACTATATATCAAAGTAGATGTTTTAAGAATTGAATGATGCAGTATATATGTGGCTCATACTAGGTACCCAATAAATACTATTTCTAAGTTTTCTGTATTTTAAATGCTATTGTTTTCAATTTTCAAATATAATGAGGGCTTAAGGTAAATCCTAGAAAATTTCATGCTCTCTACTTTGGAAACAATGCTGGGGCAGGAACTAAGATGATCAACACCATTTAAGTGCATTTCAGAAATTCTCTCACTGCTTTTCCCCCTCCTCAGATCTCTAAATTGAATGATTCTAACCTAGAATCAGAATAAACATTCATACTATGAATAATTGATAAGAACTAATACCCCATCATTTGCACAAGTGCTCATGTGCAAGCATCACACACACAACCATACTTGAGCACACATATGCATACAGATTCCCACTTTTATTTTTTTCTTTTTTTTTTTTATAAATTTATTTATTTTAGATTCCCACTTTTAAATGTAAGCTCCATGGACTTTGTCTTCATTGTCATAGAAATGTCCCAGTGAACAGAATTGAGTGCCTGCCACTTAATAAGGGCCAAATAGCATGTATCACCTATAGGGGGCTTCCCAGGTGGCTCAATGGTAAAGAATTTGCCTGTCAATGCAGGAGATATAGGTTCTATATCTAGGTCTGGAAGATTCCCTGGAGAAGAAAATGGCCTCCCACTCTAATATTCTTGCCTGGGATATTCCATGGACAGAGGATCCTGGTGGGCTACAATCCGTGGGGTCACAAAAGAGTCAGACCTAGCAACTAAACAACAACACAACAGTAAGAGGTTAACAAAAGTAACTTAACGATAAAAGAGAAAATGGGCTCAGTTAGGCTAATTTACTAATGATTATACAACTAATAAATGGCGAAACTTGGATTAAAACCTAGGTGTGTAGAAATTCAAGGTCTACAGTTTTCTTCACATTTTGAAAATTTTAAGTCTATGGAAGTGTTGAGAGTTGAATATAATGAATCATTCACCAACTCAACCAGATTTACCAATTGTTAAATTTTTGCAACATTTGTTTTCTGTCCTCTCACTCTCTCACTATATATATCCACCAAATATTTCTTTCAGCATGTATTACAAAGAAAAAGAACATCCTTCTGCTTAAGCACACGCCATCTTTGCACTTGGGCTTCCCAAGTGGCTTATTAGTAAAGAATCTGCCTGTCAATGTAGGAGATGTAGGAGACATGGGTTCAGTCTCTGCGTCAGAAAGATCCCCTGAAGTAGGAGATGGCAACCCACTCCAATATTCTTGCTTAGAAAATTCCATGGACAGAGAAGCCTGGTGGGCTACAGTCCATGGGGTCATAAAAGAGCCAGACACGACTAAGCAGCTAAACAACAACAAAGCTCCTCTCTGAAGAACATCTTGCCCACAACCAACTGCTGAATTCTTCACAACTTTCCACATAAAAGAAGATATAGTCCAACCAATTTAGAACTAAGTAAATAAGCAGGTAACTATCTCATATTCCTAGTTTGGCCTAAAGTTTGCATAGTTAAAACACGCTTGCTCCCTGGAAGAAAAGTTATGACCAACCTAGACAGCATATTAAAAAGCAGAGACATTACTTTGCCAACAAATGTCCATCTAGTCAAAGCTATAATTTTTCCAGTAGTCACGTATGGATGTGAGAGTTGGACTATAAAGAAATGAGCACTGAAGAATTGATGCTTTTGAACTGAGGTGTTGAAAAAGACTCTTGAGTCCCTTGGACTGCAAGGAGATCCAACTAGTCCATCCTAAAGGAAATCCATCCTGAATATTCATTGGAAGGACTGATGCTGAAGCTGAAGCTCCAATAATTTGGCACCTGATGCGAAGAACTGACTCATTTGAAAAGACCCTGACGCTGGGAAAGATTGAAGGCGGGAGCAGAAGGGGACGACAGAGGATGATTTGGTTGGATGGCATCACCGACTTGATGGACATGAGTTTGAGCATATTTGAGCAAGCTCCAGGAGATGGTGATGGACAGGGAGGCCTGGCATGCTGTAGTCCATGAGGTCACAGAGTCAGACATGACTAAGCGACTGAACTGAACTGAACTTGCATAGTTAACTGTAGCAAGTACAAAGATGTCCAAAACTGGCTAGTGTGAAAGTGTAGGAAGCTTTTAAGAAGAAACAAGAACAGAGACAGGATCTGTTTTTCAGGACCCAAGGTACTTTGATAATAATAACTCCAACATTTTGCAAATTCAGAAATTTTCTTTGCAAAGAATTATGAAAGATAACTTTCATTTTAGCACAATAGTTTACCTTTTGACAGCCCAATTTCCAGAGTTTCAGAAGAAAGTATAAATCACTGAACAAATTCATGTATTTGAATGCAATTTATTTACCCATTGTTGAGAAGTGGATTATCTAGGGCTTCTTTTTCCTTCTTTTTTAATCTACCTTTTAACTATTGAGTTTTTTGCTATCAATGCCAATGGAAAGAGGAGCCAATTTTATACATACTAATTATGAACTTCACTGTGAGAAACTATGCACTACAGAGCTATTTGAGCTGGATTCTAAGCCAATCATTCTATAAATACTGAATAATATTGCAGTATTTACCGTGAAGTTTTGCAAACTCTTCCATTATAAAGTTCTAAAATGATGATTTTTAGATTTAAAAATAAATACTCACTTTTAAATAGAAATTTGGATGATATGTCAATAATATTAGGAAGTGTTCCCCAATTTGCATTTACAGTCACTATCTATAGTTCAGAGCCAATCTATTTTGTTGCTCTTTTTCCTTTCAATATTAGTAGTTGGATAGTGTTTTAGTCATCTACTTAGTCAATTTTTAACCTCTCATATTTTGAGATAAATAGCATAGAAAACTACTGCCAAAAATAGCTCCCTAGGGCTGCTGCTGCTAAGTCTCTTCAGTCGTGTCCGACTCTGTGCGACCCCATAGATGGCAGCCCACCAGGCTCCCCCGTCCCTGGGATTCTCCAGGCAAGAACACTGGAGTGGGGTGCCATTGCCTTCTCCCCCCTAGGGCTAAAAGGATACTAGTCAGTCTCTTATTTCTTCTAGTAAGGGATACATTTCTCTAATAATGTGTCATATTTCAAGATTCAATACAGGGTACTTCCCTTGTGGCCCAGTAGTTAAGAATCCACCTGACAATGTAGGGGACATGGGTTCAATTCCTGGTCCAGCAAATAAGATTCCCACATGTCACTGGGCAACTAAGCCCATGTGCAGCAACTACTGAAGCCTGCGTGCCCTATAGCCTATGCTCTGCCATGAGAGGTCACCACAATGAGAAACCACTACAACCAGAGAGTAGTTCTCGTCTCCACAACTAGAGAAAAGCCTGCACACAGCAACAAAGACCCAGTGCAGCCAAAACAAAAATAAAATTAAAAAAAAAGATTAAGTACAGGAAACGAAAACCAATACCCAATAGTATGGAATAAATAAGAAGAACCATTGAGCCAGAACCTGATTGGAGAATCACATGTTTATATAGCAAAGACCTAGCTACAAAGAGCAGTCATGAGGTTTAGTAGCAGTATTCCATCGACACAATGATTCCAGTAAAACATCTGTAGATATGGGTTTTTGTATATGTGTCCTCATGTATTGAAACAAAAAAAAATTATTTCAATATTAGAAAATTAGAATTTTTTACTAAAAACTTTGATATGTGGCTTATCTTAAAAATTAGAAGATCTAGGAAAATTGAACCTACTTTGCTAAATACAAAATGGAGCTACTTCATTAGACCAAGAAGCTGTTATTTCTCATGTGGATATTATAACTGTCTTCTTTTTCATTTTTGCCTATTAAACCCATGTTGGGATACATCAATATTCTGCTCAAAACTCTGCACACTCTCATATCTCAGAATTCTCATGGTGGCCCACCTCTCTGATACTTTCTCACTCTACTCCAGTCATACTGGCCTCCTTGATATTTCTCAAATAATTCAGGCATGGTTGTGCATTTTCTCCTCGGCCTACACTGCCCTTCCCCCAAACAGTTGTAACTTAAGTTTTGACTTAAATGTCATCTTCTCTGTGAAAACTAATCAGGTAATTGAATATTACAACACTGACACCCCATTTTCCCTCCCCAGTTGACTTCCCTTCATGGCTATCACCACATACAAATATTACTTATGTATCTTATTTATTTTGTGTCCATCTTATAATAGAAACAACTTTAGATAAAGAATTTTTGCAGGTTGGCCAAAAAGTTCATTTGGATTTTTCCATGAGATGTGACAGAAAAATCTGAACAAACTTTTGAGCATATTACCAATACATATTACTTTTTCTATATCTCATTCTCTAAGAATCATATCTGGCACATAGCCCTATTTCTTTGAATGAATTAAGTGATGGGGTATGATTATTTTCACCACTTTGCTAATGAGAGAACTAGAAGCTAGAGTTATATAATTTGTCCAAGATCACAAAGCTAAAAGACAAAAAGGCTATATTCAAACCTTGTTAGTGTGATATAAGGGCTCACTATCATAGTAATCAGGTTACAAATATATCAAGAAGAGGTATGTGATTTTCAAGGAAAATGGAAGGAGACATTTATCTGTGGAGGTGCAGAATATTCCTATGTGAATAAATACTCAAACTCTATCTTCATTCTTTTATATTACCTGTCTGACCTTTAAAAATAGAAGGCCATGACCCTTGACTTAAGTGGTGAAAAAGGATAAATCAATGATTGTACCAGTGCTTTGGCCCCTTTGTTTCCCTCAGCTGTCTACCTAGCTCTCCTGCTCCACTTCCTCTTAATTAGGATTAATCTATACTAAAGATATTTGTTTTAAACTATAGGGACTTCTATTTTTTCTCACTTGAAATATGAATTATCTTTTCAAGTAGAACATAAAGTTCACAACTCACATGTGCATAACTGGATTTCACAAAGGGAACACATCCTGGACCAAGATTATGCTATTAAATATATAACAACCAGTCCCTTCACCTCAAAATAAAACAAAGCAAAAAACAAAAACACATTGAAAAAATATAACTTCCATAATGTGACTACTTCCAACATGGCCAGTTTGAAGCTACCAACTTGATGCCAACCAGCTTGCAAAATTCAAAAACTTAACAATCAGTTCCTGCAACTGGATGCAAGGCAATTGCAACATATCACTAAACCCCAAGAAACTCTATCATGCTTCTCCTTCAAATCACTATTTTCCTTTCTCAAAGATGACCTGACTTCTAACATATATCTTTTAACCTTAATAAAAAGTAATCATACACACTGTTTCACATATGGTTTCTTTCTCTCATTTTTGTGTTTATGAAATATATTGATCTGTTGCAAGTAGATTATTAATTATCAAAGCAGTATATTATTCTATATGATGCTATGATTTATACTCTTCTTTAAATATTTGTAAATTTATCTATTTCTCCTTTCAGTTCTTTGCAGTTTTGCTTTATATATTTTGAAACTCTGAAAATCTTACTGACTAGGTAATCGACTTCATATAGTATTACCACAGTCACTGAAGCCTGAATGTTTGCATGTACATATTTAAAGTGTCTTTCTTTTAGACAGTGTATAGTTGAGTATTTTTTTAAAAATTTATCCAGTCTGGTATTTTTTGCCATTTAATTTTTGTGTTTAGACCATTTACATTTAATGTGACTGCTAATATGGTTGGATTTAAATCCATCATGTTATACTTCGTTTTCTATTTATTCCATGTATTTATTACTTGCTTCCTTTTTCTTCTATTCTGATTCTTTTTAGACTAATTCTATGACTCCACTATACTCCCTTTTTCATTATTAGCTGTTACTCTGTCATTTTTGACAAATGATTTAAGATTAATAACATGCATCTTTAATTTACCATAGTATGCTTTCAAGTAATAATATATTCATGTTGCACATAGAGTAGACATTACAAGAATATACTTTATTTCTCCTCTTTCAGCCCTTGTGCTATTGTTATATGCCTTATTTCCTCATAGGTTGTAAATTTTACAACACATTGTTGTTACTTTTGCTTTAAATAGTTCATTATCTTTAAAAAGATATTAAAATCAAGAAGGTCTTTTATATTTACTTAACATATTTACATATTTTATGCTCTTCATTCATTTGTATAGATACCGATTTTTATCTGACATCACTTTTCTTCTGCCTAAAGAGCTTTCATTAAAATTTGCTATACTGGAAGTCTGCTGGCAACTAATTCTCTCAGCTTTTCTGTCTCTACAAGTCCTATTTTAGCTACATTTTTAAAAGATATTTTCCCTTATATATGATAAGGATATAGAATTCAAGATTGCTTGTGGGCTTTTTTGCTTTTTTTTCCCCCTAGAATTTCAGTGACATTCACTCTCTTAGGCTTGAATTGTTTCCAATAAGAATTACATTGTCATTTTTATTTTTGTCGCTCTAAATGTAGTATGTCTTTTTTTTTCTCTTGGACTTCTGAGATTTTATTATTTATTTTAAGCAACTGGATTATGATAAGCTACATTGTAGTTTTCTTCTTTTTTCTTATGGAGATTATTAGAACTATGAATTTGTAGTTTCTATCAAATGTGGTAAACTGTCAATATTTCTTAACATTTTCTCCATCACCTCCCTCCACTCTCATCTGGGATCTCTACTTACATTAAGAATACTTGAAGATGTCTCACAGATACTAAAGCTTCTTCAAGCTTTTTAAGTCTTTCATCTCCTATATCATAATTTTTAGTTTCTGTTACTATTCTAAATTTTTTCTGCAATGTCTTATCTGCAGTTAATGTTATTCTGTGCATTTCTCATCTCAGAAATTTTATTTTTCACCTCTAGGTGTTTGATTTGGTTAATATTTTATATATTTGCATTTCCCAATCATGCCAGATCTTTCCCTATCATCTAAATAAATGGGATATAGTTATAAAAATTGTTTTAATGTCCATGTCTATTATTTATCATAAATTTCTCTTTTGTGTCTGTTTCTACTGATGGATTTTTCACATTATGGTTGATATTTCCTAGCTTCTATCTTGGCAATTTTTGCTTGGTTGACAGACATTGAATGCTGGAAATTTTTGTATTTCTATACATTTCCTTGGAGGGCTTCCCAGGCTTCCCAGGAGGGCATGGCAACCCACTCCAGTATTCTTGCCCAGAGAATCCCATGGGCAGAGGACCCTACAGTCCATAGGGCTGCAGAGAGTCGGACACAACTGAAGCAACTTAGTACGCATGCACATTTACTTTGACTTTGTTCTGTAACAGTTAATTTTTCTGGTGATAGTTTCAAGCTAAATGTTGAGTTTTGTTAGGCTGGACCAGAGGAGCTTTTATGCTAGGTTTTTTCCCCATTACAGAGACGAAATCATTCTGATGACTTGATGCTGTGTCCTACTAAAAGGAACAGAATCTATTCCCAGACCTGTGTGAACTTCAAGGACTTCTCTCTGCTTCTGCAGTCCCAGGTAGTCACTATGCATATGTGCTATTTCTATCAGCTGAATATTTAAAGAGCCCAGCATATATTTCTAGAGTTCTCTATGCAGCTCTCCACATTTTTGCCTTGCAAACACTACCACCCTTGCCTCCCTATCTCCTTGGATCCTAGTTCTGTCCCCTCAACTCAAGGAGACCACTGAGATCTACCTTGGTTTCCCCTCCCTACATTTTCAAGGTCACAGTTCAGTTCAGTCACTCAGTCATCTCTGACTCTTTGTGACTCCATGGACTGCAGCTTGCCAGACTTCCCTGTCCATCACCAACTTCTGGAGCTTGCTCAGACTCATGTCCATTGAGTCAGTGATGCCATCCAACCATCATCCTCTGTCATCTCCTTCTCCTCCTGCCTTCAATCTGTCCCAGCATCAGGGTCTTTTCGAATGAGTCAGTTCTTCACATCAGGTGGCCAAAGTATTGCAGCTTCAGCTTCAGTCCTCCCAATGAATATTCAGGGCTGATTTCATTTAGGATTGACTAGTTGGATCTCCTTGCAGTCCAACGGACTCTCAAGAGTGTTCTCCAGCACCACAGTTCAAAAGCACCAATTCTTCAGCGCTTAGCTTTGTTATGGTCCAGCTCTCACATCCATACATGACTACTGGAAAAACCATAGCTTTGGTTTTCAAGGTCACAAACTAAGGTAATTATAGAACTCGCCCTGTTGTTTCCCGCTTTCTCAGTGATCAGTAACTTCCATTGCCCAATCATCATTGTCTGAAAACTGTTTTTTCATACATTTTGCTGGAAGCAGAATTCTAACCCTTTTATTTTTATTCCCCTTCCTGCCTCATTTTACTGCTAAGCAAGAATGTAATACTGAATTCAGTTCATTATTGACATAAGAGACTAAAGAGTAGATGTTATTGTCATATTCCTATCCTCTAAGGGAAAGCTCCAGATAGTGTACTATTTAGTATGACTTTTGTTGTAGAATTTTGCGATGTTCTTTTTTCAGTTTAAGGTACTTTTTTTTTACTCTTGGTTTTATCTTGAATGTTTTAACTTTTCAAGTGTGTTTGCTACTTCTATTGCAGCAATAGAATGCTGCAATAGCAATGACAGTATATTTTTTTTCTCCCTTATTTTGTTAGTGTGGTGAATTACATTGACTATTGAATATTAAAACAATCTTACACTCCTGGAATATATCCAGCCTGATCTTGATATAGTTATTTTTCCCATATTTCATAGGTTTTGATTGTTAATACTGTATTTAAATAATTTTAGAGCTAAATAAATAAGAGAGAATAACTTGCAATTTTCCTTTCTTCTAATGTCCTTGTCAGGTTTTGAGATCAAGATTTTGCTGCCTTTGGAAAACAATTTTTTTCTATTCTCTGAAAGAGTTTTCAGAATAGTACAGTATCTTTCTTACATATATTGTCAAATTCACCAATAAAACCATCTGAGCCAGTAGTTTCTTTGGGAAGGTTTCCAAATACAGATCTGATTACTTTACTTCAGATTATTTGTTTCATATTGTTTCCATTTGGAGTGTCTTTACTTTTAGCCTGTGCTGTGCTCAGTCGCTCAGTCATGTCTGACTCTTTGTGACCCCATGGACTGTAGCCCACTAGGCTCGTCTGTCCATGGGGATTCTCCAAGCAAGAATACTGGAGTGGGTGACTATACCCTCCTCCAAGGGATCTTCCAAATCCAGGGGTCAAACCCAAGTCTCCCACATTGCAGGTGGATTCTTTACCATCTGAGCCACCAGGAAAGCCCAAGAATACTGGAGTGAGAAGCCTATCCCTTCTCCAGGGGAACTTCCCAAACCAGGAATCAAACCAAGGTCTCCCACATTGCAGATGAATTCTTTACCAGCTGAGCTACAAGAATTTTTGTATTTCTCTAAATTTTTATTTGTATGGTATAGTTCTTTTTTCATTATTTTCTTATGTTTTATTACCTGTAATATCTAAAATAATATTCACCTTTTCTAAAATTCCTGATACTGGTAATTTTTATTTCTTCAAATTTCTTGATATTTCCAGATTTTAATTTCACTAGCATTTTCCAAGAAGCCACATTTGGTCTAGTTGGTTTTCTCTATTTCATATTTGCTTTCTAGTCATTAATTTGTATTTTTATATTTACTATTTTTGTCTGTCTACAGCATTTACTTTTAATTTACTTGTACTTTTCTGACTTCTTGAGATGGAATCTTAGAGATTAACTTTCAGACTAAGTGTAACTGGTGGATACCACTGATGTCTTGTCCAAATCCTCTTGTATTCATTTTACCAGTGCTATATAACCACCTTCTACTTTCCATCTTCTTTGTTGCTGACAATGTACAGCTATAACCTTTCTCAAAGAATTCAGGATACTGAAATTACGTCATCCATGAAGATTCATAAGAGCAGAGCAGCTTAAATCCCTCCTCTATGGTACATATATTCTGTCAAATACCTTTGAATCTCCCAGTTTTTGGCTTGCAGTTGAGACCATCCTCAAAGGATTCCCTTTGGAATACATAAGCCACCTTGATTTTTGGAGAGGTTGAAGTGCCTAGAAGTCTACATCTTCCTGGAATAGACCTTCATCCAGTTGGAGACTGAGCTAGTTTTAAGATTTTTTTCAGTCCTTTGTGAAAGCTGGTGTGTTTCCAGGTCACCCTTGCTGTCAGGTTGTGACACTTTCAGGTTCCCAAATGTACTCTCCAGGACCTCTTCTCTTTAATAGTCTCTATTCTGCAATATTTATCTCATCAACTTATCAGACGTCTGAAAATCTGTGGAGTTTCTCATCTATCAAGTGCCTTTTTCTCTTTAAACTCTTGGTCTCTCAGCTCTGTATGATATGAATTAGCAAAGAATTTTTTTTAATGGGATTAAATGTCAGGCTTACTTCAGTTTATTTCCCTTTCTCCACCTTCTGGCTACCTTGCTAGCTCTCTGATGTGGGTCAGATTTTTGTTTTTGTTTTCTCATCTTTTCTAGCTGTACTCAGTGGCAAAGTTGTTCCCCACCAAGCTCTTTTACTATTATTGGAAATGTAATCTCTCTAAACTTCTACCCTCCACCCCCATACCCACTGTACTTTCTTTTGTATAGGAAAACACATACCCTAAGATTTTTGTACTTGCCTCATTTGTTTTCCCTTAGATCAACAAGCTTAAATCTTAAAGCTGAACTACATCAACAGTAAAAATTAAAAAAATGTAAACACTGTCTTTTGTGTACTTTGTTTTGAGTGTTGATTGAACTCTTTAGATCTCAAAAATATATTGTTATAGACACAGACTGCTTACTGAACAAGGACCTCATTATAATTCTGTACTTACAGATGTTCTGCTTTGAACTTTACATCTAACCATAACACAGATGCTCATGAGATTTTCTCAAACCATAGACACATCTTGTATAGTAAAAATTATTAGAGAAAGTTGGGAAAAAGTATAAATACTATGTTGTATATTTCAGGAAGTGTTTCAGCTCTGGGATGAGATGGATATATATTCAAATCCTGGCTGATTACTTACTACCTATATGCCCAAGGATTTAATATCTTTATTCCTCAGTTTCCTTTTCTGTTAAATCAGTATTTGAGCATGCTAAGTTGCTTCAGTCTTATCCGACTCTTTGTGACACTATGGGCTGTCTCCGACCAGGCTCCTCTGTCCATGGGGTTCTCCAGGCAAGAATACAAGAGTGGGTTTCCAGGCCACCCCCCACCCCAGGGGATCCTCCTGACCCAGGGACTGAACCCATGTCTCTTATGTCTCCTGCATTGGCAGGCAGGTTCTTTACCATTAGCACCACCTGGGAACCCCAAATCAGTCTTTAATACATGTGTAAAATGAGGATTTTATAAGTTTAAATGAAACAATAGGTATAATATGTATAATAAAATTTGCTTGACTTAAACTGCTCAACAAATATTAGGCACTTATTCATATTCTTTGGAAATAATTTTTCATGCTAAGTAAAAGTATCTAGGAATAAATTACAATTATGCTGGAATTCTGGGTTTTAAAATGATAAGGGAATAGATTATTATTATTTTTTTAATAAATTCATTTATTTTAGTTGGGGGCTAATTACTTTACAATATTGTAGTGGTTTTTGCCATACATTGACATGAATCAGCCATGGGTTTACATGTGTTCCCCATTCTGAACCCCCCTCCCACCTCCCTCCCCATCCCATCCCTCTGGATCATCCCATTGCCCCAGCCCTGAGCATTTGTCTCATGCATCGAACATGGAATGGTGTTCTGTTTCACATATGATAATATACATGTTTCAATGCTATTGTCCCAGAACATCCCACCCTCACCTTCTCCCTCAGAGTCCTTAAGACTGTTCTATGCATCTGTGTCTCTTATTCTGTCTCACATATAGGGTTATCATTACCATCTTTCAGGGGAATAGATTATTTTACAGTAAACCTAAACATATATTTAAAGGTGGTAAAAGTTTTTATGAAGAGAAATGATTTGAGGTTCAAAAGAATTCCTTTATAGGAAGGAAAAATATTAAATAGCTAAATTTCTTACCGGAAAGCCTTTGTGCTTAAGGGTTAGGTTAATTGCCAAGAGTAAGTAACAGGGTTATAAAGGCATATAATAATTAGAAGTAGTTGAAAGCAAACCTTTAAGTTGTAGTGAGATTTTTTTAAATATATTTTAAAAATAAATTTTAAGTAGTATAAAGCCTTGCAAATTAAAACAACCGATTCTGAAGTTATGTTCAGAGAATCATGATAGTTTAGAAAAGTAAGGGATGGTATTTAAAAGATAAGAATTATCAGTCATAGAAAGGTTAAGTAACTTTAGAAGGTTACACACATACAAAGGCTGAAGTATAAAAGATTAGAATCTGTGCTGAATATTTTTGATCTACTTCTTCAGTTGCGCTCTCCATCCTTCTGTGTCTTGCACTGTGGTCTGAAAGGCTTCTAGTTGACTTTACCCAAAGGGCAATGTTATCAAGAGATTAGAGGGGGGCAGGAAAGTGAGGTCAAGGAATATAATCTTTGTATCAGCTCCCTCCATGGTCACTCTGGGCTCAGACCATTGTATCCTTAAGGTTGTATTTTGTGCCAGGAAGTCCTCACCACATAGCTGTTAACAGCTGCTGTTATAAGTCTTAGGGTGCTGCACTATACCTGTGGTTTACCTCTGTTCTTCCTTTTACTAAGTTTTTTTTTTTAATTAACCAATTGCAAGCTTCATCTATTTTCTGTCTGCCCACAACTGGAAACTTAGAATTTTGTGGTTCTCTACTCAACATTTTTTGCTCTCAATATGATCAGATTGTTGCTTGCTGAAAATTTATTGATTTACTACACAGATTACATAGTATGATCCACTTCCCAAGTGTGTTCATAAGGTCAATCACTCTTGCATAATGTCACCTATTCCTGTTTTTGTTTCTTAACATGTAGTTTTAATTGTGAAACTGAATTTCTGTAAACAGATATTTTAGGATAATAATTGCATAATGCGAAACATTTTGAAAACCCTGAGTAAAACAATGTGTCCAAAACAATTCAACAAAATACTATTGCCAATAGATCTATATCATTTGTTACTTTACTTGTATATTATTTTTGTTTGTAATTAAAGTGCTTCAATGTATTGGGGCAAATTTACACAGAAAAAATGCAAGTAAATGAACAATAGCTATATGTGCCAACCACATTAATTGTCAGTAGAGAAAAATAAGCATAGTCATACCAAGAGTACCTTCCCCTCATCTCCTATTCCACCACTTTTTGAAAAAAAACGTATCTTACTTTATGTTCATCTCATTCTGAAGAAATCTTCAAGTGGCAAATTTAGACTCTTTATAGAGCCAGATTTCATTTTATAGAGCCAGTGTTTCAGTACATTTACTAACTTTAAAATTGTGTTTTATCTACTTTTTACTCCTTGTCTTAAAGTCATGAGTCTTTTAGTTCATAAACATTAGAAGACTCCATATTGATTTCAAAGAGAAAGTCCATCTAATATAGGCCCATATTTTCCAGTTTTCTAATTTTATCATTAATTTCAAAAATAATAAAAATGTACATTTCAATATAGTTCAGGAAAAATTCAGCATAGAATAAAGCTATAAGTTATGAGTAATTTGTTAGATACATGAATTTAAAGTTCAAAAATATTGTAAGATGATTTCATAATTAAAAACTTATAACAGTTTTTTCTTCCCTTAGTTCACTTCAGTCACTCAGTTGTGTCTGACTCTTTGTGACCCAATGGACTGCAGCACGCCAGGCTTCCTTGTCCATCACCAACTTCAGAAGCTTGATTAAACTCAGGTCCATCAAGTCCGTGATGGCATCCAACCATCTCATCCTCTGTTGTCCCCCTCTCCTCATGCCTTCAACCTTTCCCCATATCAGGGTTTTTTCCAGTTAGTCAGTTCTTCACATCAGGTGGCCAAAGTATTGGAGTTTCAGCTTCAGCATCAGTACTTCCAATGAATATTCAGGACTGATTTCATTTAGCATGAACTGGTTGGATCTCCTTGCAGTCCAAGGGACTCTCAAGAGTCTCCTCCAACACCACAGTTCAAAAGCATCAATTCTTTGGCACTCAGCATTCTTTATAGTCCAACTCTCACGTCCATACATGACTACTGGAAAAACCATACCTTGACTAGACAGACCTTTGTCAGCAAAGTAATGTTTCTGCTTTTTAATATGCTGTCTAGGTTGGTCACAGCTTTTCTTCCAAGGAGCAATCATCTTTTCATGGCTGCAGTCATATCTGCAGTCATTTTTGAGCCTAAGAAAATAAAGTCTGTCACTGTTTCCATTGTTTCCCCATCTACTGGCCATGAAATGATGGGACTGGATGCCATGATCTTAGTTTTTTGAATGTTGAGTTTTAAGCCAACTTTTTCACTCTTCTCTTTCATCAAGAGACTCTTAGTTCTTCACTTTCTACCATAAGGGTGGTGTCATCAGCATATCTCAGGCTATTGATATTTCTCCGAGCAAACTTGATTCCAGCTTGTGCTTCACCCAGCCCAGCATTTCGCATGATGTACACTGCATGCAAGTTAAATAAGCAGGGTGACATTATACATCCATGATGTACTCCTTTCCCAATTTGGAACCAGTCAATTACTCCATGTCCAATTCTAACTGTTGTTTCTTGACCTGCATACAGACTACTCAGGAGGAAGGTAAGGTTGTCTGGTATTCCCATCTCCTTAAGAATTTTCCAGTTTGTTGTGATCTACACAGTCAAAGGCTTTGGCATAATCAATAAAGCAGAGATAGATGTTTTTCTGGAATGATCTTGCTTTTTCTATGATCCAACAGATGTTGGGAATTTGATTTCTGGTTCCTCTGCCTTTTCTAAATCCAGCTTGAACATCTGGAAGTTCACGGTTTATGTACTGTTGAAGACTGGCTTAGAGAATTTTGAGCATTACTTTGCTAGCATGTGAGATGAGTGCAATTGTGCGGTAGTTTGAACATTCTTTGGCATTACCCTTCTTTGGGGTGGGAATGAAAACTTATCTTTTCCAGTCCTGTAGCTACTGCTGACTTTTCTGAATTTGCTGGCATCTTGAGCATAGCACTTTCACAGCATCATCTTTTAGGAATTGAAATAGGTCAACTGGAATTCCATCACTTCCACTAGCTTTGTTCGTGGTGATGCTTCATAAGGCCCAATTGACTTGGCATTCCAGGATGTCAGTCTCAAGGTCAGTGATCACACCATTGTGGTTACCTGGTTTATGAAGATCTTCTGATCGTCTGTGTTTTCATGCCACCTCTTCTTAATATCTTCTGCTTCTGTTAGGGCCGTATCATTTCTGTCCTTTATTGTGTCCAATTTTGTATGAAAACTTCCCTTGGTATCTCTAATTTTCTTGAAGAGATCTCTAATCTTTCCCATTCCATTGTTTTCCTCTATTTGTTTGCATCAATCAGTGAGGAAGGCTTTCTTATCTCTCCTGGCTACTCCTGCTAGTCTGAAGGCTTCAAGATGGCTGAGTAGAAGCATGTGTGCTCATCTTCTCCTGCAGGAATTCCAAAATTACAACTCGCTTCTGAAAAACCATTGACAGGAGAATGTTGAGCCCACCAAAAAAAGATACCTCACATCCATGGGCAAAGGATAAGCCCCAGAAAGATGGTAGGAGGGGCAAAATCACATTTAGAATCAAACCCCATACACACCAGAGACGTTCAGAGGGCTCAAACAAACCTTGTGCATACGACGACCCAGAGACCCCACAGAGACTGACTCAGAACTGTGTCTGAGTGTCTACTGTGGAGGTATGGGTCAGCAGTGGCCTGCCACAGTGGCAGGGGCTCTGGGTGCAGCAGACCTGGGTATGGCATAAGACCTCTTGGACAAGGTCACCATTATCCCCACTATAGAGCTGTCAGAACTTACACAAGACTGAGGAAACGGATTCTTGGAGGGCACACACACAAAAACCTTGTGTGCACCAGGACCCAGGAGAAAGGAGCAGTGACTCCACAAGAGAGTGACCCAGATTTGCCCCTGAGTGTCCAGTGGTCTCTGGTTGAGGTGTGGGTCAGTGATGGCCTGCTACAGGGTTGGGGGCACTGAGTGCAGCAGTGCATGCATGGGACCTTTAGAAGGAGGTTGCCATTATCTTTATTACCTCCAACATAATTTGGCCTCAGGTCAAACAAAAGGGAGGGAACACAGCTCTGCCCATCAACAGAAAATTGGATAAAAGGTTTAGGGAGCACGTCCCCACATATCAGAACAAGACCCAGTTTCCCCCTCAGTCAGTCTCTCCCATCAGGAAGCTTCCATAACCATCTTATCCTTATACATCAGAGAGTAGACAGAATGAAAAGCCCAATCACAGAAAACTAACCAAACTTATCACATGGACCACAGCCTTGTCTAACTCAACGAAACTATGAGCCATGCTATGTAGGTCCACCCAAGATGGACGGGTCATGGTGGAGAGTTCTGACAAAATGTGGCCCACTGGAGAAGGGAATGGCAAACCATATCAGCATGCTTACCTTGAGAACCCCATGAACAGTATGAAAAGGCAAAAAGATAGGACACTGAAAGATGAACTCCCCAGGTTGGTAGGTGGCCAATATGCTACTGGAGATCAGTGGAGAAATAACTCCAGAAACAATGAAGAGATAGAGCCAAAGTAAAAACAACACCCAGTTGTAGATGTGACTGTTGATGGAAGTAAAGTCCAATGCTATAAAAGGCAATATTGCATAGGAACCTGGAATGTCAGGTCCATGAATCAAGGCAAATTGGAAGTGGTCAAACAGGAGATGGCAAGATTGAACATTGACATTTTAGGAATTAGTGAACTAAAATGGACTGGAATGGGTGAATTTAATTCAGATGACCATTATATCTACTACTATGGGCAAGAATCCCTTAGAAGAAATGGAGTAGCCATTATAGTCAACAAAAGAGTCAGAAATTCAGTACTTGGATGCAATCTCAAAAATGACAGAATAATCTCTGTTCATTTCCAAGGCAAACTATTCATTATCACAGTAATCCAAGTCTATGCCCCTACCAGTAATGCTGAAGAAGCTGAAGTTGAATGGTTCTATGAAGACTTACAAGACCTTCTAGAGCTAACACCCAAAAAAGATGCCCTTTTCATTATAGGGGACTGGAATGCAAAAGTAGGAAGTCAAGTGTAACCTGGAGTAACAGGCAAATTTAGCCTTGGAATAGAAAATGAAGCAGGTCAAACGCTAAGAGTGTTTTTCTAAGAGAAGGCACTGGTCATAGCAAACACCCTCTTTCAACAACACAAGAGAAGACTCTACACATGGACATCACCAAATGGTCAATACGGAAATCAGATTGACTATATTCTTTGCAGTCAAAGATGGAGAAGCTCTATACAGTCAGCACGAACAAGACTGGGGGCTGACTGTGGCTCAGATCATGAACTCCTTATTGCCAAATTCAGACTTAAATTGAAGAAATTAAGGAAAAACACTAGACCATTCAGGTATGACCTAAATCAAATCCCTTATACAATGGAAGTGACAAATAAATTCAAGCGATTAGATCTGATAGACACAGTGCCTGAAGAACTAGGGACGGAGGTTCATGACATTGTACAGGAGGCTGTGATCAAGACCATCCCCAAGAAAAAGAAATGCAAAAAGGCAAAATGGTTGTCTGAGGAGGCCTTACATATAGCTTAGAAAAGAAGAGAAGCTAAAGGCAAAGGAGAAAAGGAAAGCTATTGTAGGGTGCGGAGTTAGAGAGGGAGAGGGTCAGAAAAACAAGACTGGCACTTAACAAGAACAGATCACCTTTAATGAGGCGAGAAGAGGCAGCAGTCAAATTAGTGAGCTGCTGCCCTTACCCAAGAAAAGAGTAAGTATATATAGGCATGTATGTGGAAAGCTACTATCTTAAGGGGGCCTGTTCTTCTCCAAGGTTGTTCGGAGTAGTTATCTCTTAAATGGCTGGGGAAAGGAATTTTGGAGATCGGCCAGAGGCTGGACTGTCTGGGAGCTGCAGGTAATCAACCTAATGTCCTTTTTTTTTTTTTTTCTTTTCTTCTTAGGATGAGACAGTTCTTTGTTTCCCATAGAATGGTGGGGAGGACCTGGAGGGGAGTTTTAACTCCAGGCTATTTTGAGCCATGTAACTTTCCTTCAGATATACCCATTCTTATCCTAGTACATCAATAAATTCTTCCTGTGTTATCTCAGCTTCATTGCATTCAGATTTTGAAGTCATAGCTAAAACTGCATGTTTTCTCCAGATATTTTTTTGATAATTTTCCAATTGGAAGTGAAAGTCTAAAATTAAAGTGTTTAAGATTATATTACCTTAAACAAGGACTGGTGTAAAAGATCAATCTGTTAGGTAGTTAGAATAGGAAACAGGAGTCCAAAATGGCAGTGGCTAAAAGACAAGGAAAGAAAAAGCCCCTGAAAACAGAAAAAAGGAAGGTCTGAGGACTGGAGTGAGGACTTCCGGTAGAACAAACAGCACTCCTGGCTAGCCCAATTTGCATAGGGCGGGCCCAGGGGGAAGGAAAAACACATAAAAAAAGGAGCCAAAGGGCTCTCTCTGGCTCTCGGTCTCTGGCTCTCTCTTTTTCTCTCTCTCTCTCCCTCTCCCGTGCGCTGGCTTGCTCCCCTCACTATCTTCTCTTCGAGTAGGCATGCCCTCACTCTTCAAGGATGGATTCTCCTGCTTTTTTCTAAATAAAATAGAGCTGTAACACTGAGCTGTAACACTGATTCATCTAAGAGCTATAACACGGTCTGTTCGAGACCTGAGAGCTATAACACAGTCTGTCCAAGACCCGAGAGCTGTGACGCACCGAGGGCTTTAATGTCCCTCGCTCCAAACCTTTGTTGTGAAGAGACAGAACCGAGGAGCATACACTTGCCTGACAAATCCATATTGCTTTATTTTGGTTCCCACATTCAATGCTCTTGCTAAATTCACTATTCCAAAGAGTGGCATGACTAAAATGGATTGAGGGTAGATTAATCCCATATTCAACCTTAGAGTACCCAAATTGCCTCAAGTCATGTGGAACAAGTAGCCTCATTACCTATCAAAATCTGAGTTAATCTGTTAGTTTTGAAACTGAGCAGGACCCTGTGGCATTCCTGGGCAGGAAAGTCTGTAAGTGTTCCCTATTTCTTTCATTTTTAAAAAAAAATATATTTATTTTTAATTGGAGGATAATTGCTTTGCAATATTGTATTGGTTTCTTCTGTGTGTCCCCTGTTTCTTGTAGGGAGTAGTCTCCAGTTCCCTTCAGGGACACCTTCCTTGAGTTCCAAAGGGCAGATTCAAACAGTTGCTAATCAGGAAAGGGAGGGAATACAGAGAAAAGGGACTAGCAGCCAGAAACAATAGGGCAATCTTGGGCAGGGTCCTATTTCCATTTCAAGGGATACACAAAACAATGGACAGTAGCCCGCCAGGCTCCTCTGTCCATGGGCTTCTCCAGGCAAGAATACTGGAGTGGGTTGCCATTTCCTTCTCCAGGGGATCTTCCTGACCCAGGAATGGAACCTAGGTCTCCCACATTGCAGGCCGATTTTTTTCCATCTGAGCCACCAGGGAAGCCTTTTTATAGAACAACCTGCCCCCACCACCCCACCCCATGAAAGATGTAACATTCTTCACTCCAGAGAAGAGCACTTGAAGCCAGATTAAAGGGACCAGAGAAGCTCATCAAGAGATCACCTGAGGCCAGATTATAGGGTGCAAGCCCTGGCACACCCTAATCTCATTAGCAGGACTGCCCTTGAAGGAACTATAAAACTCCTTACCAAGTCCTCCTAGGTGAGGACACACAGTTTTCAAGGGCAAAAGTTCACTGGGTCCCCCTTTTTCTGGCAAAACAATAAAGTTATTTTTTTTCTACTTCATCCAAAACTCTGTAATTTAGATTTGATTTGGCACAAGTGTACAGCGGCTGAGTTTTTGGCATTAACGTCCATAAATTTAAAATCTGTTCTTGGAATGTATATTTAATATATTTTAAAATGACATGAAATAATAGTGCTAAAATAATAATATAAATATATGTGATTGCTGAATATTCTCTTTTCTGTCATTAAGTATAGACTTATTGGATAATAAAGCATTTATATACTTTGAAATCAAGTTTCAAATTAATGAATTTCAATTCAAAGTAAATATCATTAAAATGAAAAAAAAAATTGAAGATTTCAGTTTGCCAGAAATAACGATATTTAAAATATTTTGTTTAATCAGGTAACCAAAATCTCTTTCATTATTTTTTTTCCCAGAACTTGTTTCTTTCTTTGGATTATTTTCTAATTATTAAAAGTATCACTTGCACCAAAGATTGTCTGAATGACAGGTAATGACCTTAATAATCTTAAATGATTATACAGTGTAAGTGACAGATTCAAGGGATTAGATCTGATAGAGTGCCTGAAGAACTATGGACAGAAGTTCATAACATTGTACAGGAGGCAGTGATCAAAAACATCCACAAGAAAAAGAAATGGAAAAAGGCAAAATGGTTGTTTGAGGAGGCCTTAAAAATAGCTGATAAAAGAAGAGAAGAGAAAGGCAAAGGAGAAAAGGAAAGATATGCCTATTTGAATGTAGTGTCTCAAAGAATATCAGGCAGAGATAAGAAAGCCTTCCTCACTGATCAATGCAAAGGTGCTGCTGCTGCTGCTAAGTCGCTTCAGTCGTGTCCGACTCTGCGACCCCATAGACGGCAGCCCAGCAGGCTCCGCCGTCCCTGGGATTCTCCAGGCAAGAACACTGGAGTGGGTTGCCATTTCCTTCTCCAACGCATGAAAGAGAAAAGTGAAAGTGAAGTCGCTCAGTCGTGTCTGACTCTTTGCAACCTCATGGACTGCAGCTTACCAGGCTCCTCCGTCCATGGGATTTTTCAGGCAAGAGTACTAGAGTGGGTTGCCATGCCTTCTCCGATCAATGCAAAGAAATAGAGGAAAACAGTAGAATGGGAAAGACTAGAGATCTCTTCAAGAAAATCAGAGATACCAAGGGAATATTTCATGCAAAGATGGGCACAATAAAGGACAGAAATGGTATGGACCTAACAGAAGCAGAAGATATTAAGAAGAGGTGGAAAGAATACACTGAAGAACTATATGAAAATATCTTCATGACCCAGGTAACCACGGTGGTGTGATCACTCACCTAGAGCCAGATATCCTGGAATGTGAAGTCAAGTGGGCCTTAGGAAGCATCACCACGAACAAAGCTAGTGGGAATTCCAGTTGACCTATTTCAAATCCTGAAAGATAGTGCTGTGAAAGTGCTGCACTCAAGATACCAGCAAATTCAGAAAAGTCAGCAGTAGCCACAGGACTGGAAAAGGTCAGTTTTTATTCTCATCCCAAAGAAGAACAATGCCAAAGAATGTTCAAACTACCGCACAATTGCACTCATCTCACATGCTAGCAAAGTAATGCTTACAATTCTCCAAGCCAGGCTTCAACAGTACGTGAACCATTAACTTCCAGATGTTCAAGTCGAATTTAGAAAAGGCAGAGGAACCAGAGGTCAAATTCCCAACATCTGTTGTATCATAGAAAAAGCAAGATCATTCGAGAAAAACATCTACTTCTGTTTTATTGATTATGCCAAAGCCTTTGACTGTGTAGATCACAATAAACTAGAAAATTCTTAAGGAGGTGGGAATACCAGACTACCTTACCTGCCTCCTGAGAAATCTGTATGCAGGTCAAGAAACAACAGTTAAAATTGGATATGGAGCAACTGACTCCTCTTCCAAATTGGGAAAGGGGTACATCATGGATGTATAATGTCACCCTGCTTATTTTTATTTAACTAATATACAGAGTACATCATGCGAAATGCTGGGCTGGATGAAGCACCAGCTGGAATCCAGATTGGTGGGAGAAATATCAATAACCTCAGATATGCTGATGACATCACCCTTATGGCAGAAAGTGAAGAGGAACTAAAGAGCATCTTGATGAAAGTGAAAGAGGAGAGTGAAAAAGTTGGCTTAAAACTCAACATTCAGAAAACTAAGATCATAGCATCCAGTCCAATCATTTCATGGCCAATAGATGGGGAAACAATGAAAACAGTGACAGACTTTATTTTCTTGGGCTTCATAATCATTGCAGATGGTAACTGCAGCCATGAAATTAAAAGACATTTGCTACTTGGAAGAAAAGCTATGACAAACCTAGACAGAATATTAAAAAGCAGAGACATTACTTTGCCAACAAAGGTCTGTCTAGTCAAAGCTATGGTTTTTCCAGTGGTCATGTATGGATGTGAGAGTTGGACTATAAAGAAAGCTGAGCACCGAACAATAGATGCTTTTGAACTGTGGTGTTGGAAAAGACTCTTGAGAGTCCCTTGGACTGCAAAGAGATCAATCCAGTCAATCCTAAATGAAATCAGTCCTGAATATTCATTGGAAGGACTGATGCTGAAGCTGAAACTTCAGTACTTTGGATGCAAAGAACTGACTCACTGGAAAAGACCCTGATGCTGGGAAAGATAGAAGGCAGGAGGAGAAGAGGATGACAGAAGATGAGATGATTGGATGGGATCACTGTCTTGATGGACATGAGTTTGAGCAAGCTCTGGGAGTTGGTAATGGACAAGGAAGCTTGGCATGTTGCAGTCCATGGGGTCGCAAAGAGCTGGACATGACTTTGTGAGTTGAACTGAACTGAATCTTAAATGAACTGACAACAATGTACATCATGGATGATAAGTAATTCTTATGTATAAGAGTTACACATATATTAGCATATTTTACCTATCAACTGTCTTTGGATCCCATAGATAAGATTAACCAGCATGTTCCTATATTCACAGATTTTACAGCACTAGAGATACTCAATAATGTTATATGCATGGTTAAGATTGTTTAAGGTACAAAGAAATCAACTGAATTTAGCCCAGGGTAAGAAGACTTTATGTAAACTTATATATGGTAAAGGTCCAGAACTAGAATGAAAAGCCATCATGAAAAGAAGCAACTCCAGTGAATGGGCTCTCTTCCTTTTTCTCTCATAGAGCAAATGACCTCTTTTTGAGTTTCTATTTTTCTTTGCATTTCTTCTCTGGTCTTCTCTCAATTGACTTACTGCCAATTGACTTACTCTGCTTACTCATACTTTATGATAGCTCAAATATTTAACTTGAAGATTGTTTATTCAATGTACTCAATTTGAAAAGCAAATATTTACTAGGCACTGCCTGTACTCTAGGTACAGATGATTTCATTTTGCTTTGGCCTCAACTCTGCCTCATTTTCTGTCAGTTTATTTTTTTCCTATTATGAGTCTTATAGAAGCCTATTATCTATCTCTTTATGTTTCCAAATTTAAACTCTCCAAAAAGAAAATTACTCTTTGCTACAGAAGTTGTAAATTATAACTCAAGGTTTATTTTAAGCCATCTTGATCTGTTTTGTTTTAAACTCCTATATTGCTGACCCCATCACAGGGTTTAAAACAGTTGAATTAAATCCCAACATGTAAAAATTGAAAACTTCCATCAATAATCATCGTAATAATTTTACTATCCTTTGGGTGTGTGGGGTTGAAGGGGAAGACATTCCAGCAACACTAGACATTTTTTTTTTTTTCACTGTAAGAGTGAGTTGGGGCTGATGAGCCCCCTAGATAGAGTTCTCTGTCCAGGTTCCCAGCTCTCCCAGTTTGGACCCATGTTAAGCTGAAATTCTTTTGTCCTTTACCTTTGTCTTTACACACTGACCTGTTTTAGAGGAGAGCCTCTAAGCAGCAGGAAGTGAACTGCTGATTACCCTGGCTTCCTTCAGTCTTTTACATTATCTGCCTGGCCTCTGGGAGCTTTCCAGTTTGCATCTCCTTGTTTATCTCATCTTGGCACACAAGGTACATCACAACACAGAAACCATTCTGTGACTGAGCTTCTCTAAAATAAACCATACTCTCCTGATCCTGAAAGTGAGGGTAACTTTAGAACAGGTAATATATCTACCTAATTAACAGAAGGGTGACTCAGATGGTTAAGAATCTGCCTTCAATGCAGGAGACCTGGGTTCAACCCTTTGGTCAGGAATATCCCCTGGAGAAGGGCACAGCAACACACTCCATTATTCTTGCCTGGAGAATTCCATGAACAGAGGAGCCTGGTGGGCTACAGATCGTGGGGTCACAAAGAGTTGAACACAACTGAGTGACTAACACACACACAGACACAGGTGATAGAATTTCCCTTGCAAGAGTGTAAGGATAGTCAGATCAGTATATTAACATCGCAATAAAACAAATTTGATTACACTCAAATAGGACTTCCCAGGTGGCACTAGTGGTAATGAACCCACCTGCCAATGCAGGAAACATAAGAACATAGGTTCAATCCCTAGGTCAGGAAGATCCCTTGGAGGAGGAAATGCCAACCCACCCCAATATTCTTACCTGGAGAATCCCATGGACAGAGGAGCCTGGCGGGCTACAGTCTAAGGGTAGGACATGACTGAAGCGGCTTAGAACACCTGCACGCACATGTTTATATAACAAAAGAAAAATTCTGTTGGAGGAAGATTCAACAACATTTCTCAGTAACATGACTTACAAATCATACAACCTTTTCCAGGCCAGTAAATCAGAAGACTGTAGGGTGCAGCTACCCAGTAGAAGCCTCAGAAGGGGATCGCATGGACTAGAAAACTTGGTAGTACAAAGCTCTGAACTTTCACCATATTTTGAGAGAGAAAACCTCAAACATTTCTCCCTGGCAAGTCAATTGTACATTCTCTGCTTTTAATCTTCTAAAGCTGGGATTGGCACACTACAGCCCAGGGCCCAAATCTGGCCTGTTGCCTGTTTTTGTAAACAAAGTTTTGTTGGAACACAGCTTTGCCCATTTGTTTATTATTGTCTGTGGCTGCTTTAACACAAAGAGTCAGAGTGGAGTAACTGTGACAAAGACTGGTCCCCAGAGCCTAAAATGTTTACTATTGGACACTTCACAGAGAAAGCTTGTCTATCCCAATTCTAATGAAAGACATACTAAATAAATGCATTATAAACATCAATATGTTATACAAATATATCACAAAATGGCCATTCTAATTCAAGTTCTCCTATCTCACCTAAATTCTGGCTCAGTTTAATCCCCTTATTTTGACTTCGGTTGAAATGAAGAACAACACTATCACCAATGTAATTTATTCACATTGAAATCTGTTAGCAAACAACCAACTCTGCCATTCTGTAACTAAGACCCCCAAATTTTATGTTATGTTAATCACACTCATCTGGATAAGCATTTGGGTAAAAATAAAGATCTTTCACATCTCTATACCTAAGTCTCTGAACAACTTAAACCCCATAATAACTCCATTTATTTTTGAACTTGTTTTGATCATGACAAATTTGACCAATCAAGAATCTCATACTGAAAAAATGAAATTTTCTTTTATGCCTTCACAGATCACATCCATCCAAAATAAGATTTGTATCTCACTATAAATAGGATTTCTTTTGGAAACAATTGCCAGTTTTAGCAATGCCTCCTGTGACATTTCTTGTCTTTCCTGTAGTCTCCACTATGCCTTCCCCATTTTTTCCTGGTGGATATGTATTATGATATAGACCTTCACCTAGACAGTCAGGTTGCTCAAGCGTTGACAAAAGTTTCAATTTGAAAAGTTTCAATTTCAAACGAAAGTTTCAGGTAGTTTCAATTTATGCTTGCATAAGCTTTTAATACATATTGAAACATAATTATCCTTTCAATATATAGTTCTTTTCTCTCATTAACTTCAGAAGAAGAAAACAATATGAAAACGGAAATAAAATTTTTCTTTATCTCAGCAATAATCAGCTAGAAAGTATATTGAAAAGTTACTCCCTGCACACAAATAACAAAGTATAAAATATCTCACCAACTCGATGGACATGACTTTGGGTGCACTCTGGGAGTTGGTGATGGACAGGGAGGCCTGGTGTGCTGCGGTTCATGGGGTCGCAAAGAGTCGGACATGACTGAGCGACTGAACTGAACTGAAAATATCTCATAATTAACTCTGAATGTGTAATATAGAACATATAGATATAACTATGACATTCTGTTGAAAGACTTAAAAGAAGTGAATAAATGTGGATGTGATGGTTACTTTTATGTGTCAACTTCACTAGGCACTGGGTTGCTCAGATAGTTGGTCAAACATTATTCTGGGTGTTTGTGTGAGGGTATTTTTCCATTAGTGCGTGAGTGCATCCTTAGTCACTTCAGTTGTGTCCGACTCTCTGTGACCTCATGGACTGTAGCCTTCCAGGCTCCTCTTTCCATGGGATTCTCCAGGCAAGAATCCTGGAGTGGGTTGCCATGCCCTCCTTCAGGGGATCTTCCTGACGCAGGGATTTAATCTGCGTCTCATGCATTGCAGGCAGATTCTTTACCATTGAGCCACTGGGGAAGCCCTTTTGCTTGAGAGTAAAAAAGTAAAGCAAATTGACCCTCAATGTGGGTGTGGCTCCTCTTATCAGTGAAGAGATGAACACAAAAGTTGACTGACTGGAACTGAAACACTGGCTCTTCCTAAGTCTCAAGCTTGCCAACCTGCACACAGGAACTAAACCAGCAATTCTTCTGGGTTGGACATGGCTGAGTGCCTTTGCTTTCACTTTTCACTTTCATGCATTGGAGAAGGAAATGGCAACTCACTCCAGTGTTCTTGCCTGGAGAATCCCAGGGATGGGAGAGCCTGGTGGGCTGCCGTCTATGGGGTCGCACAGAGTCGGACACAACTGAAGCGACTTAGCAGCAGCAGCTTCTGGGTCTTCAGATTGCTGACTCACCCTGAAGATCTTGGCATTTGCCCATCTCATCACTGTATATAATCATGTAAGTATACATCCTATTGGTACGGTTTCTCTAGAAAACCCTGACTAATACAGGGAGAAATATGTTTTTCCAGTTATAAAGAGTCCAGTGAGGAAAATAACCCAATTAAAAGAGAAAGGTATAAAGCTCTTAACCAGATGACTTAAGTAAAAAGAGAACTCTGTAATTCACAAAGATAGCAATTTCAAAAGAAGTTACCACTCCTAGGGCTGAGGAAACAAAGGGAAGAAGTTGGATTCATTAATACTTTGAAGTGTGTAGAGAAGATCTCATAGAACTGAAAGAACTTTGAGAAGGGAGCACAGGCAATTGGTTCTGGAGTCTCTGTGAGGACATGGTAAGGCTGATTGTGTGAAGGCTGGAAAATCTGTAAAATGAATACTGTTGCTTTTATAGGAAGAAATTGCTGCTACCAAAGTGGAGAAGTATTCCTAGGGAGATGCTCACAGGAACAGAAACTTACCCGAGTCCACAGGAAGCAGATAAGAAGGAGCTAGTTCCTTGATCCTCTTCTGCCTATAGAGTCCCTCCAGGAACCTGACACAAAGAGGAAGTGTGGCTTGTGGAGCCTGAGCTCCAGCACCACAAAACAGGGTGTAGCATAGCATTGTAAATGGTATAACAGATGTCCATTTTCACCAAGTACATTTATAGATATAAGTGGTTCAGGTAGCGGAATGATGGTGACTTAAAAGATTTTCAAGTTTAACAGTAATTTTTAAAAACTGGCAAAGATAATCAACCAACATAATAAAAGTGATTTTATATTATGAAAATGAAAATTCATGATAAGCACTACTTCAGATAATATTCCAAAATATAAATGTGGAATTAATTAAATAAAACAAACTGTTGAGAAATCAACTGTTATATCTTCAAATTTGTAATGATTAATCAATATATGGCATTAAAAATAAATCTTAGATATCATTTATATATCCCACTTGAAACCAAATTTATTTTCAGTTGGATTAAAATTTCAAGTATCAATATATAAAATGAGGACACTAAAAAAATAGAAGAAAATAATGTCTACTGTTTACTTGTTCAGAGTGGAAATAAAACACAGGCATACAAAAAAAGGAAAACATCAAAGGAAGAGTTCCACTGACTATATATAATATGTAACTTTTGTAAACAATGTCATTGCATGCAAAAATGAAAGAATGATGGTACATAGGGATAATTTTGTGAATTTGTAGAAAAAAAGAGATACAGTTCTTATCAGGCAAAATTTTTACAAATAAATGATAGACACAAAAATTTCTCCTTAGGAAAGTGGGCAAACTATCTGAATATGTAATGAGAAATAAAAATGGCAAAAATATACAAAAAGTGAATATTGTTTAGTAATTAGAGAAATGCAGATAAAATAAAAACTTTATATGTATATATATACACACACAAATATATATTTGATATTATATATATATATATATATATATATCTCATATTGGCCAAGGTGATCCTTAATGTTGGCAATAATAAGGACAGGTATTAAATTGGCACATCAGGTATTAAATTGGCACAGCCTGCTTAGAATACATGATAACAATATATGCCATGCAAACTTAAATAACTTTCTCATTTCTATGTATGTAACCAAAGAAAATGATCAGAGGTGTAGTCAAAGGCTTAGTAAATGTGTACTATATTATAATAACAGAATATTGTAAATAAACTCAATGTCTAACTATAAGCAAATTGTCTTAAAATCATATGATGAAATGAGTTGTAGTGATTGAAAATCATGTTCTAAAAATAAACATTTGATAAACTCAGAAATCTTTCAAGACATGCAAAGTAAAAATTAAAAACAAAACAATGTTTTGGTTATGATATTAATAGATATTGTACAAAAAATGAATACTCATTTTTTCATTATGGTAAAATGATTTGTGATCATTTTACTTCTCAAAATATGTTTTAAAAGTTGCCATTTATAAAATCTGACTGCTGAAGTATAATTGTTTTTTTTCATATAAGAAGGAAATATTTACTCAGAGCTTGGACATCATTCTCAGAGCCAATAGATTTCCTCATTATCCCCCAAAACTATAACTGGAATGACTTGAGACTTCTTCTATAATAGTAAAATAAAATAATTTAGACTTCTCTAAATATCAAATTCCAGTTCTTTAAAGTTCAATAATATACAAGCATTTTTTCTAGCACTTGTCAAATATTAATAATAACATTTTTCTTTTTTTCTGCTATGTAACAGGAGAAATGCCATTCATATGTTTATTACTTCGAACTTAATTTTCTGAATTCTCAGACCTCCAGATTTACACATTTAACTGTTACCTAACACCTAACCTTAGAAGTCATAGTTCACCAAATGTCTATATGCAAAGAAATAAATTTTTATTCCTTCTGCCCTGTTCTATATCCTCAGCACCCCTGCGTCAGCAGCTCTCTTTTCCACATGTTCTCAAGAGCACATCTAGTTATTCAGGCCAAATTTTCACATTTTTCTCTGTCTTCAGTTCTATTGTTAATATACCCAGTTGTAATCCAAACCTATGCTGCTATCTGAGTTCAAGCCCTCAGCTTCTCAATACTGCTCGCCCTCTCAACTACACATTTGTTATAAAACAGCTACAGGAGCCATATAAAAATATCAATTAGATGATGTCATTCTCTGACTTAAACATCTCCAAAGGTTTCTGTTTTAATTTAGGTTCCCCCCGAATCAGACCATGGTGTGGACTGCGGTATAAAGAGTTTATTTGACAGTTGATCCCAAGGAACATCAGTCAGACGGGACATAACACAGAGAAAGGGAAGAAGTCATAAACAATCAAGCAAACTGCCACTATGAGCAAGCGAATCCCATAGGAATTCTAGAAGTCAGCATATAGCATGTGCCTCAAGGAATCCCACTAAGATGAGCAAAGAAGTCAGTTCCTCTTAGACATTTGCTGAGGTTGTTCCTACAAGGGGTGGCAGGTGGGGACCACAGGCATTAATTCCTCAGAATTTCTGGCCTGCAACTCATTCATGTGTAACAGCCTCCAGTGGACCAAGAGAGAGAGACAGAGTCAGAGCACTCAAGCCCAAAATTAAAGACACTGGAAAGTGGAAGGCAGGTCTAAGGGCCTAGAAAAGTTAAGGTCCATCAAAGATAGAAGCCTGAGAGCTAAATGACAGTGCACCATTTGTACCACTCTGATTCATGCACAACCTACTTAATCTCAAGAAAGTGAATTGTTATATTCTTTATATACATCTGGAATACAATGGAATTCCCTGGTGGCTCAGATGATACAGTATAAGTCCATTCCTGAAATTGATCTCAAGGTGGAGATTAATACTTAACATTTTTCTTGGGGGACATGGTTTTGAGAGCATTAGCCCATGGTGGCCCCCTTTGTCTGGCAAAGTAATACAGCTATTCTTTTCCTCTTCGACACTCTCCAAATATTTATCGTCTATCTCTATCAATATTTCTACATTCCATTTAACTTTGGTTAGCATTTCTGTTGAATTAAGTTAGAGTTCTTCAACCTCAGCACTATTAAAATTTTGGGACAAATGATTCTTTGTTATGGGAGATGCTTTGGAGGACGTTAGGTACCATCTCTGACTTCAACCCACAGACACCAGTAGTACATCTTCCCCCAAATTGTGATTATAAAAGTCTCTAGATATTGCCAAATGTACCCCAGGGGGAAAATTCATCCCTTCTCCAAGCTGAAAATCACTAGGTGAATAGCCTATTGGATCATCATTACCTTGTACCTTTGGGGTCAGAAACTCTCATTACTGTCCAGTTGTCAGGCTAAAGCTGTTGCTTTTGGTTAATTGCCTAATCATGGCTTTTGATTAATTGCCTAATCATGGCTATTACTGGGGGAGAAAAAGACCCAAACCAAGATGAGCCCTGTGGGACTTCCTGAGTTCCCAGCATATTCATGTCTGCCTCCATTACATAGCAACACATTTCTTCCTGAAAATAAGGCTCAATTCTTCACGTCAGTAAAACAATTTCATTCTTTACCTGTACTTACTGGTGTGAGGATCAATAAATGACCAGGTGGCCATTATAGATTTAGGTTTAGGGGAAACTTACCTGCATCTCCCAGTGGAAGGCCCCATCATGTCATGGCTGGAACCAGGATCTCTAGTCCAAATGAGCCTAAAGTTGTAGAGAGGAAAAGTACAAAGTGACAATTAGATAGTCCACCCTGACTTCCACCTCTCTGTTCCCAGACCTAGTTATTCTACCTGGTGGGACATAACATCATATAATAGTTGATAATTCCAATTATATACTGCAGCTTGAACGAAAATGCTCCAATTCCATAGCCTGACATTCTAGGTGTACTCTTCAGAGGCCAACTGTATTAGTTTTCTATAGCTGAGTAACAAATTACCACAAACTTAGTGAGTGAAGACAACTCCCATTTATTAACTCACTTCCTGTAGGTGAGAAGTTCAGCATAGCTTGACTAAATTCAGTGTATCACAAGGCTGAAATCAGAGTTTGTTGGGTTTGTTCTCATCTGGAGGCTCAGGGACAAAAATAATCTACTCTTAAGCTCATTCAGGGTATTGGCAGAATTCAGTTCCTTGTGGTTTTAGGACTAAAGTCCCCTGTGAAGTCCTTGCTAGATATCATTAGGGTGATCATTCAGCTCATCAAAGGTGATTGAATTCTTTTGCCAAGTGGCCCCTTCCATCTTCAAATCAGCAACAGTACACCACATTGTGCCATTGCTTTGAATCTCTAATTTCCCCTTCTGTCACCAGCTAGAGAAAATTGCCTATGTTACATTCAGAAAACTAAGATCATGGCATCCAGTCCCATCACTTCAGGGGAAATAGATGGGGAAACAGTGGAAACAGTGACTGACTTTATTTTGGGGGGCTCCAAAATCACTGGACTTCCCTGGTGGCTCAGAGGTTAAAGCGTCTGCCTCCAATGCGGGAGACCTGGGTTCGATCCCTGGGTTGGGAAGATCCCCTGGAGAAGGAAATGGCAAACCACTCCAGTATTCTTGCCTGGAGAATCCCATGGACGGAGGAGCCTGGCAGGCTACAGTCCACGGGGTCGCAAAGAGTCGAACACGACTGAGCGACTTTCCTTCCTTCCTTCCAAAATCACTGCAGATGGTGACTGCAGCCATGAAATTAAAAGACGCTTACTCCTTGGAAGGAAAGTTATGACCAACCTAGATAGAATATTAAAAAGCAGAGACATTACTTTGCCAACAAAGGTCCGTCTAGTCACGGCTATGGTTTTTCCAGTGGTCATGTATGGATGTGAGAGTTGGACGGTGAAGAAAGCTGAGCGCCGCAGAATTGATGCTTTTGAACTGTGGTGTTGGAGAAGACTCTTGAGAGTCCCTTGGACTGCAAGGAGATCCAACCAGTCCATCCTAAAGGAGATCAGTCCTGGGTGTTCATTGGAAGGACTGATGTTGAAGCTGAAACTCCAATACTTTGGCCATCTGATGCGAAGAGCTGACTCATCTGAAAAGACCCTGATGTTGGGAAAGATTGAGGGCTGAGAAGAAGGGGACAAAAAAGGTTGAGATGGTTCGATGGCATCACCGACTCAATGGACATGGGTTTGGGTGGACTCTGGGAGTTGGTGATGGACAGGGAGGCCTGGTGTGCTGCAGTTCATGGGGTCGCAAAGAGTCGGACACTACTGAGTGACTGAACTGAAAGGGCTCATGTGACATATCGATCCAGATAATCACCCTATCTTAAGATCAACTGATTTGGAATATTAATTTCATAAGTAAATTCCTTTATTGAAAAACTAGATTAGTGTTTGAATAACTGGGAGAGGATATACATATATATATATATATATATATACACATCAGGGGATGGAACTCTTGGGACACATCTTAGAATTGTGACTATCAAACCATTCCACATTTCTATCAATCTCTAGCTTCACCATGATACAGTATAAGACAGAAACAATGGGGTCCAAGATCATATGCCCATCATCACACTTCCTTCAAAAAGAGTGGATTCCTTGGTCCAAAGCTGTGTTACTCTGGATCCTATCTGATAAACACTCAGAACTCTTTAATAGTGATGCTAGTTGAGGTACTACTGGCATGAAAGGTAAACCCATATTGATAATCTGTATCATCTAAATAATGATGAACTGATGCCCCTCCAAAGATGGAAGAGGTAGGCCTGATGTGATTAACATGTTCCAAGTTACTTATCAATCTCCTGGATTAATGGGATCTCAGAGTTTTTCCCAAGGCTGGTTTGATATTCAGCAACAACAGTAGCTAGTTCAATCTGGGACCTCCACATATTTTCCGTCCTTGCTCCCAGGGCCTCTCCATTTTGGGCCTGTTGTGCAAGCAATGAAGTGGGTGAGGGTAGCATTTGGTGAAGCTCTGTGGGGTGATCACTCTATCCACTGATTTTAAGTATGGTGGATGTTCCTGGTAATCATTAATGTGGGACAAAAAGATCCACACATTGTGTGTTCATTTCTGTAGATCTATCCATATATTCCTTTCTCAGAACTTATTGCACTGTAGCTTTAAGACTTGTTCCTTCCAGGTCCCTGACCAATCAACCAAACGATTTGCTGCTGATGAAGAATCTGTACATATTCTTAATTTCAACCCTTTCTCTCTCCCTTCTAAATTGATGGCTAGGAGACCTGCTCAAAGTTCTGACAATTGAAAGTATTTCCCCCTTATCGCTGTCTTTCATGAGCATTGCTATCCAGAGCTGTAACGTATTAGTAACCAATTTTAAGCGTTTGACATGCTAACAAGCCAATCCATCTTCTTTTAAAACAGCTTTATTGAAATATAAAGCATGCACCATACAATTGCCCCACCCATTTAAATTACACAATGTAATGGCTTTTCATATATTCACAAAATTGTGCATTCATCACACAACTCATTTTAGCACATTTTAATGACCCACCCTCCTAACCATCATCCTCCAAACCTTCTATTCCCAGTAATGGGCAATCACTAATCTGCTTCCTGTCTCTATGAATTTGCTTAATCTGGACATTTTGTATAAGTGGAATCATATAGTATGTGGTCCTTTGTAACTGACTTCTTTCACTTAACACAATATTTTTAAGATTTATCAATGTTGTATCATGTATCAGTACTTTATTTATATGGTTAAATTATATCCATTTATGAATACATCACATGTTTTTCTTTATTCATCAATTGATAACATTTTGATTGTTTCTACTTTTTGGCTTCTATAAATAATATTGTTATGAACACTGATGTATACAAATTTTTGTGTGGCTTGATAAACCTTTGAACCTGGCCAGGTTTTTCCTCCTCTATCAGACAGAAACTTAATAAATACCTTATTAAATCCTATGTGTAATTATACTGAGAGTCACTGGTGCAAGGAATGTCATTGGATTCTGAGCTGTCTGTTCAGGAATGATCCCAAATGTAGACCTTTTCTTGTACGGTAGATTGTTGCTGTTCCTGCCAGACTTTATAACTTGATGAGTGAAAAAAACTATTTATGATGAAAACTCTGGTTGCACAGACTTTTGATATGCTATGGTCAGGCACTTTCTCCACCAGGGTCCAATACCATGTCAGGAGATGATTTTTGAACAGTGTAGCCTTCTCTACTGCATAATGTCCAATCTTGTTTCAGAAACTAAAGGTTTTGCTTTGAAATCTCTTCCTGGGGGTTCCCCAAGATTCAATATGTTGCTATTATTTATCACAGATGCTTAAAGAGCTCTGGAATTTGCCATATCTTATGCATCAAGTGGCAAAACTACTTGTACCACAATCTGAATTTGTCACAAAATTGTTTCTTGCTGCAGATCCTGCTCAAAAAGGCAGCCTTTTAAGTAGCCTGATAAATAGGTCAAAGAATACTTCTAAGTGTAGCACCAGCCATTTTTGCTATAACTTCCATTGTATTCAAAACTAAAAGCTGAGCAACATGTTCATAGCATGCAAATCACTTCATGAGCTGTCCTTCCTCAGTTCCCCAACCTCAATCCTACCACTCTCCCTTTTCTTAAAAAATTTGATCCACCTTCTGGCCTTCTCATAGTCTGTGCCTCTGACCTGAATGACTGCACATCTCCTCAGACTATCTCCTCAGGAGTCAGGTCTCTGTTCAAATACCACCACCACAGATTCAGAGAGCCCTTGTTCCACTGCACTTTAAGTTTTCTTCCTTCCTTTCACTTCTCTTTGCTTTGCATTGCTTTTTGATTCCTTTTCATTTCTTTATAGAACTTTATCTAAAATTATAATACACATTTTTCTGGTCAATTCATGCACATTTATTTTATAGAGTTTTACTAAAGCAACTTGGAAGAAATAACACTGTCCTGCTTTCCATGCTTCCAGGAACCTCTTGCGTTTTCTAAAGTCTTCCAAAATATACTTGGATGATTTGAATACATGAAATTCATGGAGATTCAAATTCTCAAGGCCTGTGGGTTTGGTTACCAGCTTCTTAATGTCTTAGATTTAAGTGAGTGGTTTACAACATTTCCTCATCTATTTACATCATTTGATGGCCTCCAAAATCCTGGCAGACCAGTGGTACTGCACATTTTTATCTATTTTTTCTCCATAAGAATGTAAGTTCCACAGAATCATGGAACACTCCTGCCTGGGTCACTGGTATATGACTTCCATCTAGCACAGGTGCTGAATGAGACAAGGAAGAAAATAGAGGTATTATCATGGGTAGTCATTTTATACAAAGAAGAAACTGACATTTTAACTGAATAAATAAGTGTATCTTAGGGGGTACGGTTAAAAACTTGGGTGGGTATCAGAATAAAGAATCCCAGGTGTGAAAACTTTTCTTAATACAAAAGAATAAACCATCAGCACATTTTAATGGAACACAATGATAGGAGCTGAGACCTATAACCAAATCTTACCTCAGGGTTTTATGACAAGTAACTATTTGAGAACATTTTTCTAAATGCTCCATTATGTTTAGCAAAAACTTATTAAGAATGGAACCATTCTTATTTTAAGACATACAGAGTTAATGACCTTATTTAACAACCAGATCTGTACCGCCCCCATTATGAAGTAGCGTATAGCTATTACCTAACAGTGTTCAAGATTTGTATATTTGGAGAGTAATGAGTCTGAAGGAGTAAATCTTAGCATATTTAAAATCATGAATTTCTCATTTAGAAGTTTTATTAGAAAATCTACGTACTCTTAATTTTTTTGTTGGGCTCTAACTGAACAGAGTGAGGTGAAGTAAATTTTCAATAGTTCTTCAAATGCCCTTAGACATTTTACTTAAGTTTATACACACTAGGTTTATACACAACAAAATGGATATATTATCTCTAGGATGAGGGAGATATAACTGAACAGAAAGGGTGAACAAAGCCTAAGAATTTTTGTTTGTTCACAGGCTTAACCAAAGACAGGAATGTCAATAGATTTATAGCATCCAGAACAAGGGCATAGATGACACTATCTATTTTGCACTGCCCAGCCTGTCCAAATAAACTGTACACCCATTAAGAGATATATCAGCTAAATGAAGTCCACAGGTAAGAGAATGATCATGCTAACGAAGACTGGCATTAATAACAGAGGAGAGGGATGTTTAGTAAAGAGCAAGCAAAATCTTAGACGGGAGCATGCTAACGGTCTTTAGTTCTTAAACAGAGTTTATATATAACACTGAGAACAATTAGCAATATTTACAGAGAGTTGAACTGTATTCACTCTGTGCAGAATCTGTTTGACAACACTGTTCAATTCTTCCCTACTTCCTCTCAGTGAGGTGGGATTTTCAACCTCAGGCAGTTAAAAGAATGAGCAAAACTGTACTTCAGAAAAATACAAATGTTTACCAAGTTCATTTGGGCCAGTTGATATTGCAATGGCAGACACACACCATTAAAAATTTGTCCAAACTCAATGAATGTACAACACCAAGAGTGAACCCTAATGTAAACTATGGATTTGGGGTTCAAACATAGTAATATGTCAGGGTAGCTTCATCAACTGTAACGGATGTGTCACACTGGTGGCGCTGTTGTTAATGGGGAAGGTTATGCATGGGTGGGAACAAGAGAAATCACTGTACCTTCCACTCAATTTTGAGATGAACCCAAAACTGCTCTAAAATATAAAGTCTAATAATACATTATTAAAAATTCATTGGGGCCAGAATTAAAAATCAAGATTAGAATTCATTCATAATCTCATAAGGCCTGAGTCTTAAGAAGGTCATTGCAACTGAGTAGGAAAAGATTGTAATGAAAACAATCAGGAACATTGACTGGCAGATTGTAAGGGAGAAGAAGTGGTCCTGGCTGACATTATTACATTCTGGATGTAGCAGAGAATTTCCAAAGGTGGCTGCAATGATATTCCATCTTGCAACCTTTGGCGATGAGATTCTGTGGTTCTTCTCATTCAGAAATGCAGTCTGTTTCTATTGTCCCCCTCCCACCTCTTGATTTAGATGGCTAGTGACTTGTTTCAGTAAACAGAATGTGGCAGGAGTGATGATGTGCCTATTCTGAATCTGGACGAAGGTGGCTGATGGCTTTGTCTTCTCTTCTGGAAGGTGGCTGCCATGCTACAAGGAGCTACAGATTAGCCTGCTGCAGTGAGAGCCATGTAGACACTACTAAAGGATGAGACACTGCAAAGAAAGAGAGATGATGTAGGGGAGCACCAAATTGCCTCTGTGGGGTTCAGGCACAGCCAGGCTGCCCATCAATGCAGCTGAGTGAATAACCCCTACGACAATATCCACTTAGAGCAACAACTCTAACCTGTGGAATTTTCAAAATGAGATTTGTAGTTTTATAAGAAGAGAAAGACATCTCTCTCTTTTCTTTGCCTCCGTCTGTCTCTCTGTCTCTTTCTTTTTTTTCTGATGGTGTGTAATAACATAGTCAGTAAGAATGTAGTAAGAACATAGCCAGAAGTCAGCTATCTACAAGACAAGAAGAGAGCACTCACCCAGGAACCATATTGACTGACTGGTACCTTGATTTTGGATTTCTCATTCTCCAGAACAGCGAGAAATAAATTTCTGCTGTTTAAGACACCCAGACTTTGGTAGTTTGTTATAGCAGCCTGAGCTGACCAAGGCAAGGGAACTAGTCTGGGCAATCTGCTTCTTTCTAATTCCAGAATTTACTCAGAGTTGCTTAGGTATAAGACTTAGGAGAACTGAGGATACTTATCTAGCTTTCTGGATAGCCGATACATATTTAAAATATATTTTAAGTAGCAATGCAACTATATTACATCATAATAGGTTTGTCAACATATAAATGCTTCAGTTTTCCCAGATCCTGAAAAACAGTGTTACATATGTTCACAACTCTCTACCTCTGCTTTGATAATATTCTTCCACTGGTTTGTAACAGAGAACTATATACTTAGATTCTGAATCTCTGTAAGGAAAATAGATAAGAATTCAAAACTCATATACAAAATCTAAAGTAAGTAAAGAATGATATTGTGATGATGAACCCAATAAGAAATCAGATCTCTGTGAAAAGTTGATAAGAAATGAAATGTCTAGACAAAAAGAGAAAAGGTAAGATGAAGGGCAAAAACAATTTTGAATTCTTTTTAATGTATTTTAATCTATCAGCAGTATCAGTGAATAACAAAATAACTATATGTATGTAAAATGGTTCAGATAAATTTGTAAGGATGAAGAAAACCTGTAGGATTTTTTAAAGTCACATTCCTGTAAGATGTCACCATTTACATAAGATAAGAAAAGGAATAACTTCTGTGCATAGAGAATACAGTACAAACAGTAGAGAGAAATTGCCAGTGCGCTCCAGATAAAATCAGATTAGGAAAACCATTGGGTATCCTCTACCTCTGCCTCAGATAAGCAGAGGAGTAAGGGTCAATGTTAAAGAGAAAGGAATATAAATTAGGACTGAGGAGGAAAATAATATATAAGAGATGGTCACTGCTAAATAAGCCTTTTCTTTCCTCTATAATATTGTAGGTGCAAAGCAAAACAGGTATAAAGAACACTAAAATGTCCATTAGTTTTGTGATTAAAAAGGAATTGTGGAGAGCAATATTTTTCATAGCAAGTGAAATTTTCCTATTCTGCCCTTCTAACTGATATTTTAGGTCCTCTCTTCCTCTTTTGCAAGACTTGTCTCTTTATCATAGCTTGACAAAGAATTGAGTAGTTTCATAACAAAAACTCAGGAGAGAAGGAAAGGATGGATGCTTCTATAATTTTGCCTCCTCTATATCATCTAAGTGCCCAGATGGATTTATAGCCAATATACAGTGTTCAAAGTGGCTTTATTCATAATAATCCCACACTGGAGACAAGCCAAATGCCTATCAGAAGGAGAATGGAAATATACATTGAGGTATATTCATACAATGGATTAGGACATAACAATAAAATAATCTGCTGTATGAGCTGAATAGAGCCATTTAGCTGCAGCAAGCAAGCAAACAAATAACACCTGCCAAACACAGGCACACACACAAAAAAGGAATGAATCTCATAGATAGGTGAAGTGGGGGAAAAAGCTAGATGCACACAAATGTCCATAGTCTATGCATGATTTCACTTACAGAAAGTTCAAGAACAGGCAAAATTAATTGATGATGATAGAAGTCAGAATAGTGGTTACCTCTTGGGGACAGTGGTGTAGACAACACAGGCACAAAAGAATCTTATCGAGTGCTGGAAATATTTTATATCTTGATCTGAGTGGTGGCTAAAAGGAAGTAAACATGCAAATAATTCTTAAACTGCATAATTGAGTAATATACTTTATACACTTTACTCTGTATATTGTATCTCAATTTAGAAAGAGAGAGAGGATTGAAAAAAGTTAAAAGTTCTGTGGCAAATGTGTTAATTTTGGAGAATCCTGGTGTGAGCACTTCAAAAGAAAGACTGTTGTCCTCCAGAGCAGCTGAGCCTGAGAAACAAAAAAGTCTTGTGTAACTGACAATTGGAAGAACTATTCTGCATATATTAAGACATCACAGACAGAGAAAACAAATAGTGGCTTCAATTATGAGCTCTAAATAAAAAGCCACAAGGGTGGAAGCTTCAAATTGTAGGCTTTGGCTTGCAATTTATCTACTTCTCATGTGGGCAAGTCTTCATTGCAACTTCCAACAATAGTAGCAGAGATTTATTTGTTCAACAATGGTAAGTAATTCTTCTAAGAAACTCAGAAGGACAGCTAATAAAAAAATATATGTAAAAAGTAATTACCAGGGAAAAGCAGAATACAAATAAGACATGGATAAAAGCAATGAAGATAAAGGCAATAAAGACAGATAATTGCTATGATTACACTTTAAATTTGATTCAGCTTCTCAGCAGCCAGTGAACAGAGGTAAAGCTAATCAGTTTTTTAATTCTCATTTTCAGGAAAGAAGACAAATATCAGTCTCCTAAAGGAAATAAAAGTTTGCTTGGAATTGAATTTATGTTTAAACTCATGCTAAGTGATACCCTCTGAATTCAACAATAGGGTAAAGGAGAAGATCATTGAAAAATTAAAATACATGGATTTTGATCAAGAACTCATCATTCTCTTCTCCAGTTGGGTAATTCTAACCTTTATGGATATCAGTTTTCCTTTCTTTAAAATAATAATGACAATATTCTTAAAATATAACACAAATACCCTTGCTATGTGCTTGGTGCTGAATTAATTCAATCCTCACTAATGCTACCATGTTGGTAGCAACATGGGCCTTTTACTCATTTTACTGATGATAAAATTAGAGTGCAGAGAGGTTAAATAATTTGCCTCAAATCACACATGCAGTAAAACAAAAATAGCCATTCTTTTTCAGTCTTCCTCACCAACGTGGGTGCATGCTCAGTCACATCAGTCATGTCCACTCTTTGCGACCCTGTGGACGTAGCCTGCCAGGCTTCTCTGTCCATGGGGCTCTCCAGGCAAGAATATCAGAGTGGGTTGGCATGTCCTCCTCCAGGAGACCTTCTCAACCCAGGGGTTGAACCCACAACTCCTGAATTGCAGGCAGATTCTTTACCACTGAGCCACCAGGGAAGCCCCACCTCACATAAGATATTGTGCAAATCACATATGATGTTCAGTTAATATTTCTGAAAATAAAATTTTAAAAATGTAAATGGAAAAATAACTACTTTGTACCTATTTATAAACAAGGCATTTTACTGGAGAAATTGGAGTCCACAAAGATGTAAACAGTATTCTGTGTTGACTTAATAAAAGGTAATGACTCTGAAGCTGATGGCCATGACAGACCCTCATATAAAGATGTCTTCCCTTCACCCATCTTTTCCTATACCTTTCCAAGGATTTTGCTGATATTTTCCAAAAACTCATTTATCCTCTCCTTATTCTTTAATTCTCTTCCCGTAGCTCTCTTTTATTCCATTTGGTATTAATTGAAATAATGGATGCTATTGTAAAATAACAAAGATGTAATAAGAAGAGAAAGTCAATGGAACTTAGTAAAACACACTTGGAACACTTTTGATGAGAGTAAACCACAATAATATAATAATTTTAATTAGATAAAAGTTCTTAAGATGTAATGTAGATTGTCAGTAATAATTTAATCTGATTAAACGAAATAAAGAGAAAGTGAAGACAGTGACTATACACAATACTTTCCAAAATTTTTGTTTCTTTGGTGTAGTTGATGGGGATCTTCAGGTCAAAAGGAAGAATTGTTCAACTAAGTAATATTATAGCATACTTGTATCTTAAGGGAAATAATTAATTAGAAAGGGGAAAATTGCTGATGCAAAGGAAACAGGGGTTATTTGAGAGATAAATATCCTTGAATAAACAAAAGGAGATGGGATTCAGCAGGTAAATGGGTGGGTTAACTTTTAATTAACCATTCCTGAAATCACATATCTTTGGTTTTCTTTAATGAAATGTCAAAAACCCTATCTTAACATTTTAGTGCTTTGCTGCTTGCTGGCAAAAGCATCCTAACAGGTTCAATGAGCATTGGGTGCATGTGAATGTAGTCTGAAAGATTTGAAGATAAAAAGCCAAGGTAATTGTCTCCTAGTGGCTTCTGTGTTATCAGCAAAGCAAGAACTGATGTTACTGATTGTCCATGAGGAAAATGAGAGGGTTTAAGATGTTTGAGAGGAGGGAAATAAGAAAGAATCATCTTGATGAGTAGACAAGTAAATTTACTGGGGAATTATAGGATTGCTTAGCACTCTTGAGTGGGCACTGAAGATTAGTGACTATAAATTTAAAGTGCGAAAAAGTCAGCATGGTTCTGTTTTCTCTCCAGGCATGTTCAAATATTCAGGTGCATGCACAGAGTAAGCAGAATTATGACCTTAATCAGGTTTGGCATTTGGCCAGGCAAATTCTGAGAGCACTAGAGAAAGGCAAAGGAGTAGAGGGCTTCTACAAGGGAGTGATTAATCATGGAAGCTAGCATGGTTAAAGAGAAAATTGAGAGGAAGATAACGCAGATGACAATGAAGAATAGTTTGGGTCAAGGGATAGGATGTTTCAGTGGAGGCAAAATAATTATTGGAGAGAAGAAGCTAAAGTGAATTGGAAAGAGAGCATGGAAATGGCCAGAGGAGAGTGCTTATAGGTAAGCTTTTTGAGAGGCTAAATACTGAACATATCAATAAAATGGAGGGTAAAGTCATGGGAAGATGACAGGCAAAAAGTTGAAAAGGGGCAGTCCTAAGATGGCGGAGGAATAGGACAGGGAGACAATTTTTGCCCCCACAAATTCATCGAAAGAACATTTGAACGCTGAGCAAATGCCACAAAACAACTTCTGAATGCTGGCAGAGGACATCAGGCACCCAGAAAGTCAGCCTATTGTCTTCCAAAGGAGAGAGAAAAAATCCAGCTCCACCCACCAGAACACCAACACAAGCTTCCCTAACCAGGAAACCTTGAAAAGCCATCCATCCAACTACACCCACAACGAAGAACCTCCACAATAAAGAGGAACCACAAACTGCCAGAATACGGAAAGGCCACCCCAAACACAGGAATATAAACAAGATGAAAAGGCAGAGAAATACCCAGCAGGTTAAAGAACAGGATAAATGCCCACCAAACCAAACAAAAGAGGAAGAGATAGGGAATCTACCTGACAAAGAATTCTGAATAAGGGTAGTGAAGATGATCCAAAATCTTGAAAACAAAATGGAGTTACAGATAAATAGCCTGGAGACAAGGATTGAGAAGATGCAAGAAAGGTTTAACAAGGAACTAGAAGAAATAAAAAAGAGTCAATATATAATGAATAATGCAATAAATGAGATCAAAAACACCCTGGAGGGAACCAACAGTAGAATAACTGAGGCAGAAGACAGGATAAGTAAAATAGAAGATAGAATGGTAGAAATAAATGAAACAGAGAGTAAAAAAGAATTAAAAGAAATGAGGACAACCTCAGAAACCTCTGGGACAATGTTAAACGCCCCAACATTCGAATCATAGGCGTCCCAGAAGAAAAAGACAAAAAGAAAGACCATGAGAAAATACTTGAGGAGATAATAGTTGAAAAATTCCCTAAAATGGGGGAGGAAATAATCACCCAAGTCCAAGAAAACCAGAGAATCCCAAGCAAGACAAACCGAAGGTGAAACACCCCAAGACACATATTAATCAAATTAACAAAGATCAAAGACAAAGAAAAAATATTAAAAGCAGCAAGGGAAAAAAACCAAATAACACTCAAGGGGATTCCCATAAGGATAACAGCTGATCTTTCAATAGAAACTCTTCAGACCAGAAGGGAATGGCAGTACATACTTGAAGTGATGAAAGAAAATAACCTACAGCCCAGATTACTGTACCCAACAAGGATCTCATTCAAATATGAATGAGAAATCAAAAGCTTTACAGACAAGCAAAAGCTGAGCGAATTCAGCACCACCAAATCAGCTTTCCAACAAATGCTAAAGGATCTTCTCTAGACAGGAAACACAGAAGGAGTGTATAAACTTGAACCCAAAACAAATAAATGGCAACGGGATCATACTTATCAATAATTACCTTAAATGTAAATGGGTTGAATGCCTCAACCAAAAGACAAAGACTGGCTGAATGGATACAAAAACAAGACCCCTACATATGTTGTCTACAAGAGACCCGCCTTAAAACAAGGGACACATACCGACTGAAAGTGAAGGGCTGGGAAAACATATTCCATGCAAAGAGAGACCAAAAGAAAGCAGGAGTGGCAATAGTCATATTAGATAAAATAGACTTTAAAACAAAGGCTTTGAAAAGAGGCAAAGATGGACACTACATAATAATCAAAGGATCAATCCAAGAAGAAGATATAACAATTATAAATATAAATGCACCCAACATAGGAGTACCACAATATGTGAGGCAAATGCTAACAAGTATGAAAGGGGAAATTAACAATAATGCAGTAATAGTGGGAGGCTTTAACACCCCACTCACACCTATGGATAGATCAACTAAACAGAAAATTAACAAGGAAACACAAACTTTAAATGATACAGGCAGACCTAATTGATATCTATAGGACATTTCACCCCAAAACAGTGAATTTCACCTTTTTCTCAAATGCACACGGAACCTTCTCCAGGATAGATCACATCCAGAGCCATAAATCTAGCCTTGGTATATTCAAAAAAATTGAAATCATTCCAAGCATTCTTTCTGACCACAATGCAGTAAGATTAGATATCAATTACAGGAGAAAAACTATTAAAAATTCCAACATATGGAGGCTGAACAACACGCTGATGAATAACCAACAAATCACAGAAGAAAGCAAAAAGAAATCAAAATATGCATAGAAATGAATGAAAATGAAAACACAACAATCCAAAACTTATGGGACACTGTAAAAGCAGTGCTAAGGGGAAGGTTCATAGCAATACAGGCTTACCTCAAGAAACAAGAAAAAAGTCAAATAAATAACCTAACTCTACACCTAAAGCAACTAGAAAAGGAAGAAATGAAGAACCCCAGGGTTAGTAGAAGGAAAGAAATCTTAAAAATTAGGGCAGAAATAAATGCAAAAGAAACAAAAGAGACCACAGCAAAATTCAACAAAGCTAAAAGCTGGTTCTTTGAGAAGATAAATAAAACTGACAAACCATTAGCCAGACTCATCAAGAAATAATGGGAGAAGAATCAAATCAACAAAATTAGAAATGAAAATGGAGAGATCATAACAGACAACACAGAAATACAAAGGATCATAAAAGACTACTATCAGCAACTATATGCCAATAAAATGGACAACTTGGAAGAAATGGACAAATTTTTAGAAAGTACAACTTTCCAAAACTGAACCAGGAAGAAATAGAAAATCTTAACAGACCCATCACAAGCATGGAAATTGAAACTGTAATCAGAAATCTTCCAGCAAACAAAAGCCCAGAACCAGATGGCTTCACAGCTGAATTCTACCAAAAATTTAGAGAAGAACTAACACCTATCCTACTCAAACTCTTCCAGAAAATTGCAGAGGAAGGTAAACTTCCAAACTCATTCTATGAGGCCACCATCACCCTAATACCAAAACCTGACAAAGATGACACAAAAAAAGAAAACTACAGGCCAATATCACTAATGAACATAGATGCAAAAATCCTTAATAAAATTCTAGCAAACAGAATCCAGCAACATATTAAAACGATCATACATCATGACCTAGGGGGCTTTATCCCAGGGATGCAAGGATTCTTCAATATCCGCAAGTCAATCAATGTAATACACCACATTAACAAATTAAAAAAAAAATCATATGATTATTTCAATAGAGGCAGAGAAAGCCTTTGACAAAATTCAACATCCATTTATGATAAAAACCCTCCAGAAAACAGGAATAGAAGGAACATACCTCAACATAATAAAAGCTATATATGACAAACCCACAGCAAACATTACCTCAATGGTGAAAAATTGAAAGCATTTCCCCTAAAGTCAGGAACAAGACAAGGGTGCCCACTCTCATCACTACTATTCAACACAGTTTTGCAAGTTTTGGCCACAGCAATCGGAGCAGAAAAATAAATAAAAGGAATCCAGATTGGAAAAGAAGAAGTAAAACTCACACTATTTTCAGATGACATGATTCTCTACATCAGTTCAGTTCAGTCACTCAGTCGTGTCCAACTCTTTGCGACCCCATGAATCGCAGCACGCCAGGCCTCTCTGTCCATCACCAACTCCTGGAGTTTACCCAAACCCATGTCCATCGAGTCGGTGATGCCATCCAACCATCTCATCCTCTGTCGTCCCCTTCTCCTTCTGCCCCCAATCCTTCCCAGCATTAGGGTCTTTCCCAATGAGTCAACTCTTCACATGAGGTGGCCAAAGTATTGGAGTTTCAGCTTCAACATCAGTCCTTCATAGAAAACCCTAAAGATGCCACCAGAAAATTACTAGAGGTAATCAATGAATATAGTAAAGTTGCAGGATATAAAATCAACACACAGAAATCCATGGCATTCCTATGCACTAACAATGAAAAAACAGAAAGAGAAATTTAGGAAACAGTTCCATTCACCATTGCAACGAAAAGAATAAAATACTTAGGAATATGTCTACCTAAAGAAAGAAAAGACTTACATATAGAAAACTATAAAACACTGGTGAAAGAAATCAAAGAGGACACAAATAGATGGAGAAATATACCGTGTTCATGGGTCGGAAGAATCAATGTAGTGAAAATGAGTATACTACCCAAAATAATCTATAGATTCAATGCAATCCCTATCAAGCTACCAACGGTCTTTTTCAGAGAACTAGAACAAATAATTTCACAATTTGTGTGGAAATACAATAAAACTCAAAGAGCCAAAGCAATCTTGAGAAAGAAGAATGGAACGGAAGGAATCAACCTGCCTGACTTCAGTCTCTACTACAAAGCCACAGTCATCAAGACAGTATGGTACTGGCACAAAGACAGAAATACAGATCAATGGAACAAAATAGAAAGCCCAGAGATAAATCCACGCACCTATGGACACCTTATCTTCAACAAAGGAGGCAAGAATATACAATGGAGAAAAGATAATCTCTTTAACAAGTGGTACTGGGAAAACTGGTCAACCACTTGTAAAAGAATGAAACTATAACACTTTCTAACACCATACACAAAAATAAACTCAAAATGGATTAAAGGGCTAAACGTAAGACCAGAAACTATAAAACTCCTAGAGGAAAACATAGGCTAAACACTCTCTGACATAAATCACAGCAGAATCCTCTATCCACCTCCCAGAATATTGGAAATAAAAGCAAAAATAAACAAATGGGACCTAATTAAAATTAAAAGCTTCTGCACAACAAAGGAAACTATAAGCAAGGTGAAATGACAGCCTTCAGAATGGAAGAAAATAATAGCAAATGAAGCAAAAGGCAAACAATTAATCTCAAAAATATACAAGCAACTCCTGCAGCTCAATTCAAGAAAAATAAATGACCCAGTCAAAAAGTAGACCAAAGAACTAAACAGACATTTCTCCAAAGAAGAAATACAGATGGCTAACAAACACGTGAAAAGATGCTCAACATCACTCATTATCAGAGAAATGCAAATCAAAACCACAATGAGGTATCATTTCACACCAGTCAGAATGGCTGCTATCCAAAATTCTACAAACAATAAATGCTGGAGAGGGTGTGAAGAAAAGGGAACCCTATTACACTGTTGGTGGGAATGCAAACTAGTACAGCCATTATGGAGAACAGTGTGGAGATTCCTTAAAAAACTGGAAATAGAACTGCCATATGACCCAGCAATCCCACTGCTGGGCATACACACTGAGGAAACCAGAATTGAAAGAGACACGTGTACCCCAATGTTCATCGCAACACTGTTTATAATAACCAGGACATGGAAGCAACCTAGATGTCCATCAGCAGACAAATGGATAAGGAAGCTGTGGTACATATACACAATGGAATATTATTCAGCCATTAAAAAGAATACATTTGAATCAGTTCTAATGAGGTGGATGAAACTGAAGCCTATTATACAGAGTGAAGTAAGCCAGAAAGAAAAACACTAATACAGTATACTAACACATATATATGGAATTTAGAAAGATGGTAATGATAACCCTGTATGTGAGACAGCAAAAGAGACACAGATGTATAGAACAGTCTTTTGGACTCTGTGGGAGAGGGCGAGGGTGGAATGAGTTGGGAGTATGGCATTGGAACATGTATATTATCATATGTGAAATGAATCGCCAGTCCAGGCTCGATGCATGATACAGGGTATTCGGGGCTGGTGCACTGGGATGACCCAGAGGGATGAGATGGGGAGGGAGGTGGGAGGAGGGTTCAGGATGGGGAACACACGTACACCCATGGCAGATTCATGTCAATGTATGGCAAAACCAATACAATATTGTAATGTAATTAGCCTCCAATTAAAATAAATAATTTTTTTTAAAAAGTTGAAAAGGGAATGAACTAGGGACTAAGATATTTACTAACCAAGAAAAGAACCTTGAAAATTTTGAATGACAGCAAAATGGAGAACTAATAGGAGATCTAGTCTGAAATCAGGCACTCTGAAGGACTGTCTTAAAAAAAAAAAATGCAACCAGAAAGGAGAAATCTGCTGAAAATGGTAATGAGAATTAAGGAGAAACCACACCAACTCCAAGTCCTATAGTAATGGGAAATGACAGAAAAACTAGGCACAAACTGAGAATGCTGTGGGAAAAGTTAGCTAAATTCTATGAACTTTAGTTTTTTAGACTATAGATGTTGCTAATATTGACTGTCTAGAGTACTTTGAAGATAAAATGAGATAATGTATAAAACACAAGAAGGCTGTCAGTATTATAGGGCAAGAAAACATAGTCATATCCCTGTAACTCACATTTTAAACTGCCAACCACAGTATTCAATATAGCTCTTTTGGCTGTTTGTATTGATTTTTCCTTTGTTCCATATACTCTTAGGTAGACATTGAAGAGCCAGTGATAAGAAAATTCACCTCTGTGGTGTAGCCTTAAAAACCTCAAGCTGAGAATTCATTTGAAAATGATTCCAGGTTAATAGTTTAGCCAGACATCTTTCCAAGCATAGGTACATTTTCTTTAGGAAAAAAGACTCACCTTTAATCTAAGCTTCAAACTGCATTTTCATAAATAAAGATACAAAAATTTTAGACTCATGGGAGAAAAAAATCACAAAATGTACAAGAAGACAAGATCTCATGGTAAAATGGAAATACTAGACATATAATGTCAAGGCCTCAAGACTGGATATTGAAATTTTCAGACACAGAGTTTAAAATAACTATACATAATATATGTAAAGAAATCAAATAAAATCTTGGAGACAGCACAGAACAAGAAACTTTGAGAACAGCCAAGTTTACCTATGAAATGACCCATGAGAAAGAATGGGACATCTAACATATAGAGAATTTCAAAGTTATTGACATATTTCTTAAACTTGGAGATAGAAGACAAGTCTTTGTTGTATCTTTTATATTTTTATGTTTGTAAATACACTGCTGCTGCTGCTACTAAGTCGCTTCAGTCATGTCCGAATCTGTGCGAACCCATAGACGGCAGCCCACCAGGCTCCTCTGTCCCTGGGATTCTCCAGGCAAGAATACTGGAGTGGGTTGCCATTTCCTTCTCCAATGCATGCATGCATGCTAAGTTGCTTTAGTCATGTCCGACTCTGTGTGACCCCATGGACAGCAGCCCACCAGGCTCCTCCATCCATGGAATTTTCTAGGCAAGAAGACTCGAGTGGGTTGCCAGTTCCTTCTCCCTTGTAAATACACAGTATTTGATAAAATAATTAAAGTAAATAATTGTATGATCATACTAAGAAACATTATATAGCCATTCAACAGATGCCAAATTAGTAATATTTCAATTCCATCATTTATTGCTTATTTTTAGTTGAAATATTATTAAAAGAGATACTCTTCATCTGTTTAGTTACTCAGTGGTACAAGATATATACTTTCTCCTTTTTTAACTATTTTAAAAATATTTTATCAATAAATTTAAGTCAAACTTATTATCCTTATTGAAGTATAAATTAGCCCGTCTTTAGTCAGTGGGAGCTTCTTCAAATTGACATAATCCTAGTAATGTTATACACTACCCTAGTAATTTCTGGTGCTTCATTACCAGGCATTGTAATAAAGTGTTCTAGGTTTAGCTGGGACATATGCTCCAGATCTACCCTCAGATATTTTTTCAAGCACCTCTAGTACTTTGATGGTAAGTGGTATTTCAAGACTACAACCTACATGCTAGGTGCTAAAGCTTCTAATTACTTCTGAGTTGGTCACTGTTTCTAGGCTTTTTGGTAGTAAAGTCATAATACATTTATATTTATATGTATGTATGTGTATATATATATATATACACACACACACACACATAGACATACTGTAAGTATGTATGTACATATTACATTATATACATATCTTGCATGTAAATATTACATATATACATATAATGTGTATCAGAATAAATACTCTTGATTTCATACTTCCACTTCAAATTTAGTACTATAAGATTTTTAAATTAATATTTGTAAAAACAATAAAAATAAAAATAAAATTAATATTTGTACTAATCTAAATATATTTTCTTCCTCAGCATGAATTAGAATTATGATTTGAAAGAACACAGGGGATTACAGAAATAAAAAAAATTATTATAGAAATAAAAAAATTAGACTATTTTCCCCCACATGTTACATATACCAAAGTTTTATAATATTATTAAAATCACCATTTCCACTGATAAATCTCAAAAAAATATTTCTGCATATATCATTCTCATACCCTCTGCTCATTTTTGGTATAGTTGTACTATAACTAGATGATCTGAATATATCATAGTCTCTCCCTTTTAAGTCTCACTTAAAATTAATTCTACAAATAGCTATGTGTACTGTTCATTATGAATTCTTATGTCAATGAAGTCATTTTGGTTTTCTATTAGAGGATTGCCCTCTAATACATTTCTCAGAAAAGGGAACAATTTTCCGAGCTTAAATGTGTCAACAACAGTTAGTCTGTTGCTTTTATGTGAAAAAGTAAGTGTGCTAGCTGTAAAATTTGTGCTCATGTTTTTCATTTATTGAGTATCTTACTATACAGCTCAATTTTCTCTGGATCTAAATCACTGGAATGGAAAAGTTTAATGACAATATACTTTTTTCTTTCTTTTCAGTATGCTTGCTATATTTTAGTATTTATTTTATATCCTTGCTTTTTTGGGGGGCCATTTCTATTATCCATATATTTGCTTCTCTGTACCTATTAATAGCTGTCATTTCCTAATTTAATCCTTCTTATCCCTTTCCATTCTTTTTTGATTTTTCTCCTTTTAATATTTCATGTTTAATTCACATACATTATTCATTACATTTCAATGCTATATTAAAAGTATATATATATATATACTTATATTCCAAATTTATGTTCATTTTCTTGTGTTTTAATATTATTTTAGTTTCTAAATAATAATTTCTTTTGCATGCTATTTTTTCTTAAATCCTGTCACTCATTTTCCAAGTTTTTCTAATTTTTATTAAAGTTATTTCTTTTATTTTATAACATTTTTTATATCTTTACACTCATTAAATGATAAAATGTGAAATTTTTCATATTTCATATGTGTATATCTTTCTGGTTCACTTTATTTTCTGTAGATGTCATTCTGATCCATTCTTTTATATTATGAAAAATGTGTGGGTTTTGACATTATACTTTTCTGTCATTCATTTTAACATGAAATAATTACATTTTCTTCTAATTATTTCTATATCATCTACCCAGAACTTCATCAGACTAGAGGGAAAATATCAAACGTTTTCTTTAAAAAATTAAGAAAGAAAGAAATATAGTCTTTCTTTTCCATTCTAACTATTCACTAGGTTTTATTGAAAACAAAGGATGGAGAACAGGAGAATCATCAGATTGAGAGTTTTTCACATAAGTCTTGTCACCGGTGACACATACTTCTTGTTGGCAGAATCTTATATCTGCTCCTTTATTGTTTCTATATTAACATGAATTTGTATTCTGCTACATGTTCCAAGACGTTCTGTTTTTGCCATGTCATTGGTTTAAGAATGTCTAAAGAGACTTTTGGGGCTTTCCTCATAGCTCAGTTGGTAAGGAACCTGCCTTCAATGCAGGAGACCTGGGTTTGATTCCTGGGTTGGGAAGACCCCTGGAGAAGGAAATGGCAATCCACTCCAGTATTCTTGCCTGGAGAATCCCATGGACAAATGAGCCTGGCAGGCTGCAGTCCATGGGGTAGCAAGAGTCAGACATGACTTAGCAACTATACCACCACCACCACCAAAGAGACTTTTGACAAAAGCAGATGCATTCACTCCAGCTGGTTGTGTATAAGGGGGATGAAAGGTAGAGTAGTAATTAATTATTTAAATCAGCTCAAGCTGCCTTGCGAGAGTGTGCTCAATTATGTTTAACTCTTTAGGATCCATGGACTGAAGCTCACCAGGTTCCTTTATCTATGGGATTTCCCAGGCAAGAACACTGGAGTGGGGTGCCATTTCTTCCTCCAGCAGATCTTCCTGACCAAGGGATCAAACCCATGTCTCCTGCATCTCCTACATTGGCAGGTGGATTCTTTACCAGTGAGCCACCTGGGAAGCAAATTATTATTACCATAGATTAAGTAGCTTCAATAGGGAAAACTTATTTCTTATAGTTCTGGAGCATGGGAAATCCAAAGATCAATATGACAATAAAGTAGGTTTAATTCTGAGGCCTCGGTTTTTTTTCTGGCTTGTAGGTTGTTACCCATTTGCTATGTGCTCAAAAGACCTCTTTGTGTGTTTGGTGATAAGAGAAATCTCTCATTCCTCCTTTTCTTATAAGACCACAAATTTTATAGATTATGACTCTATTCTTATGACTTCATTTAACTATGATTAGCTCCATAATGTCCTATATCCAAATACTGTCACGTTGGGAGTTAGGGTTTCAACATATGAAATAATGGGAACACAGTTCAGTCCATAGCATTAGCACAATGAAATAAACTCATTCCTTAAGTATGACATATTAATACCTTGTATTAATATTTATTTGTTAATCTAATTAATATAGACATGTCCTTAGAACCATTGTGTTAAGTATACTTCTGTTGTACCTAGGTTTACTAGACATCAAGTAAGACCTTATTCTGTTACTAATTTGTCAACCAAAAAAAGGTAACTTAATGTGAAAAAAAATTTTAATGAAGGTAAGACGTGTTTTCAGTAAAAGAAGACATTTCTCATTTCAGTATGAGAAATGAAAAAGTACTGAAATGAGTGAATTATGCATGATCAGGATTTACTAAGATTGGATTGCATTTAGTTGGGTAAATGGGTTTTGTTGAGAATGACATGGGCTTCCCAGGTGGTTCAGTGGTAAAGAATCCACCTGCCAATCCAGGAGATGCAAGAGACGCAGGTTCATTTGCTGGGTTGGAAAGATCCTCTGGAGAAGTGAACGGCAACCCACTCCAGTATTCTTGCCTGGAAAACCTCATGGACAGACGAGCCTGGGAGATTATAGTCCATGTGGCTGCAAAGAGTCAGATAAGACTGAGCAACTGAGCAATGACAAATATGAAAATGAAAATATCCATCTATATTTGGAACAAGGGAATGATGAGTTCAAGATGAAAAGTATAAGACACTGTTCAGTCTAATAAGCTAAAATTGCTCCTGAGGAAGACTAAGTTTACAGAGTTAGCCTGTAATTGTAGACATTGAATTAGGGGAATATAGGATGTCATCAAAATAAGAGTCAGCTGTACTGAATACAGAGTCTAGTTTGTGTTATGGTTTTGAGAACTGAAATTCGGAGAAGTGAAGATCACACACCTAGAAAGCAACAGAACCATTTAAGGCCAAGACCTAGTACTTTCTAATGCATTCTTTCTCCCTTTGCTGACATTATAAACTTCACAGTTTTTCTGAGGGATTTTCTTAGAAGTATTTTGAGTCTTTGGTTTCTGTAATGCTGAAACTAAATGAAACAGGCCTGCAAAGGAATATTAATTTGTGAAAATTGAACAGAAATGAAAGAACACTGAAGCCTATTTTCCCTCTGCAGGATGAATACTCTAAGTTACAAAAATAACTCAGGATGTATTATTCTCAGGGATGTTTCATGAAATCAGCATCCATATCTACTGATGTTTTAAGAATTGTAAACCTGAAAGGCGGTTTTAAGGATTAGGTGGACTCATATCATAGCAATTTTGTGATAGCTTCTGATTACTTTTGGATTTCCTTAATAAATTCCATGGTACTATAGTACAATTACTCCATTAATAGATACTAATGTTTTGAAAAAGCCTTCAAGACAGAGAGATAATAGTATTCATTATTTCTAAGAACAGTTAAAGGTATGGAACATTTTTTTCAATCATGGAAGTTATTACCAAAATATTATCCACACAGTAAATGGCATGCCACAGCAGATTTCTCATATATACCAACACAAAGGCTTACTAGTAGCCAATTAACTGGCTTGGCATGAGAATTCCATTCAATAAGGATAATAAAATGATATACTCTTGGGAATTTTAATGAGACCCAGAGGATTGGTAGTAGGTGTTAGAAACAGAAGGGGAAAGACATGGGAGACAAAAAAAAACTGAAGTCTCAATAGAAGTCATAACACTATATACATAAGCAGAAACAATAAAAATAATGTTGCTGTTCAACTCTTTGTGACCCCATGGACTGCAGCACACTAGGCTCCTCTTTTCTTCGCTATCTCCTGGAGTTTGCTCAAACTCATGTCCATTGAGTCAATGATACTATCCATCCATCTCATCCTTTGCTTTCCCCTTCTCCTCCTGCCCTCAGTCTTTCCCAGCACCAGGGACTTTTCCAATGAGCCAGCTGTTTGTCTGTTGGCAGATAAAAATATATGTGTGTGTAAAATGTGACATCCCAAAGAAAGGCAATGCCAAAGAATGCTCAAACTACTGCACAATTGCACTCATCTCACTAGCTAGTAAAGTAATGCTCAAAATTCTCCAAGCCAATCTTCAACAGTACATGAACCGTGAACTTCCAGATATTCAAGCTGGATTTAGAAAAGGCAGAGGAACCAGAGATCAAAATGCCAACATCTGTTGGATCATTAAAAAGCAAGAGAGTTCCAGAAAAACATCTACTTCTGCTTTATTGACTATGCCAAAGCCTTTGACTGTGTGGAACACAACAAACTCTGGAAAATTCTTAAAGAGATGGAAATACCAGAACACCTGACCTGCCTCTTGAGAAACCTGTATAAAGGTCAGGAAGCAACAGTTAGAACTGGACATGGAACAACAGACTAGTTCCAAATTGAGAAAGGACTATGTCAAGGCTGTATATTGTCACCCTGCTTATTTAACTTATATGCAGAGTACATCATGAGAAACACTGGGCGGGATGAAACACAAGCTGGAATCAAGATTGCTGGGAGAAATATCGATAACCTCGGATATCAGATAACACCACACTTATGGCAGAAAGTGAAGAAGAACTAAAGAGCCTCTTGATGAAAGTGAAAGAGGAGAGTGAAAAAGTTGGCTTAAAACTCAACATTCAGTAAACTAACATCATGGCATTTGGTCCCATCACTTCATGGCAAATAGATGGGGAAACAGTTGAAACAGTGACAGACTTTATTGGGGGGGGGGCTCCAAAATCACTGCAGATGGTGATTGCAGCCATGACATTAAAAGACACTTGCTCCTTAGAAGAAAAGTTATGACCAACCTAGACAGCATATTAAAAAGCAGAGATGTCTTTGCAAAAAGGTCCATCCTGTCAAAACTATGGTTTTCCCAGTAGTCATGTATGGATGTGAAAGTTGGACTGTCAAGAAAGCTGAGCACCGAAGAATTGATGCTTTTGAACTATGGTGTTGGAGAAGACTCTTGAGAGTCCCTTGGACTGCAAGGAGATCTAACTAGTCCATCCTAAAGGAAATCTGTCCTGAATATTCATTGGAAGGACTGATACTGAAGCTGAACCTTCAATACTTTGGCCATCTAATGTGAAGAACTGACTCATTTGAAAAGACCCTGATGCTGGGAAAGATTGAAGGCTGGAGGTGAAGGGGACAACATAGGATGAGATGGCTGAATGGCATCACCAACTCAATGGCCATGAGTTTGAGCAGGCTCTGGGAGTTGACAGTGGATAGGGAAGCCTGGTGTGCTGCAGTCCATGGGGTTGCAAAGAGTCAGACATGACTGAGCAACTAAACTGAACTGAAAATGTTACATATTTATAAAAGAAAGAAAGAACACATGAGAGCAAGAGTGAGGAGAGCACTAAAGGTAAGAGAAATTAGTTTACTGTGATAGAGAATAGTTGTCCTTATCAGTATGAATAGGCAAGATCATGCTACCATAACAAACAATCCAAATTTTCAATGTCTAACAAAAAAGTTGCCTATTTCCCCTTCACATTATGTACAACATAAGTCATACTTTAGCTGTAGCTTTGTTCCATTTCTTCATTCTAGGACTCAGGTACACTCTCATGGCCAAGAAAACAGAGAGAGAGCATTTATATCCTCTAAAGTGAGAGAGTTTGGAAATAGCATTTGTCTTCTTTTGCTCACATTTCATTGGCCAAACTAAATCATATAATCAATCCTGATATAGGGATATGTGGCAGGAAAATACAAGTTTTCTTTCTTTTTTTTCCCCCACAGGAATAGCATGTTAGTAATTTGGAACAATAACATAATTGAGAATTGAGGACAGTTACCTTTAGTGGCAGTGCAACAGAATAGGAAGCAATGGATATCTACTTGACAATTCTTGATTCTGAAGGAGGTTTGACTTGGTGATCGTTGAGGTTCCTGGGTATCTGTCTAGTTCCTTTGCATCACTCCCTGTTTTATTATCATATGCAAATGCTTTCAGGGTTTGAGTATGGAGAAAAGAATAAAATTTCCAACAAATCTAGGTGCCTTTCTGGTGAGGGAGGCTGGGGGAGGTAAGCAGAGTCTGCAGCCAACTAAATAAGGTATTAGGAAGCCCCAAGTAGCTCTGGTTTATGCAGCTGCCCTTTTCATCCTTTCAGGAAATGGAGCAAGACTAATGCTTTAAATTAAACAAGAACAACATTCAACTTGACAAAATATATATGACTTTTAACAGAAAATATTCATGATATTTTACTTTATTTATAACTGTGTTTGGCTTTTCTTATTGTGTTCATTATCCTCATTTCTCCATTATCCTCATTTTTCACCTTATTAAGTCACCTGGTAGATGGGGTGGACTTATGAGTTGGCATTTTGCCTTCTGGAAAACTAAAACCTGTTAGGAACAGTTAACAAATATAGAATTGGTGTCTATATGGTGTGAAAATAATCTACAAGTACTTCTTAGATGTATATACATGCTTATTCACAAACATTTATAATATCCATTTCAAAACCTCAGCAGTAATACACTCAATGCTATACATATAGAAATGTGGAAAAATCAGTTTAACTATTTTTAAGTAAAATATAGTAAAATCTAAATAAATATTAGTTTAATGATACCATGGAAAGACACCAAACACTAGTTTTTTTTGAGTCCAACTTGAAGATTAATACAACTGTTATATCAACTTAGGTAGAAGAATCTTTCCCTACACAACAATACTATGGTGAACTTTTCCCCTTAAAACTGGTTCTTCAAGGAGTCTTTATTTTTAATTTAAATTATTGTCTATTTAAATTTAATTATTCTCTATTCACTAAGAAACAGGAGCTAATTGATTACAAATATATCTCTATGAAATCTAATGAGACATGTTTATGTTGTCTTAGCTAAAGTCCTAGTTTAGTTCTGAAGATTTTGTAATCCAGCTTACTACTACTGCATCATCATCAGTAAACACTGCAACTCTCTTAGGAGATGAGTGCACACAAAACATACAGGATTAAACAGTGACACACACACACTCTCAGAAATAACTCAGAAAATATATTCCACCTATATGTTCTGCTTTACCTCTAATTCTTCTACTCTAATTTTGCTATACAGATCATTATTAGACAGTAAAATTTGTTCAAAGTTTATTTTTAAATTACTTTTCCCCAACCAGGGATTGAAACTGTGTACCTTACAGTGAAAGCATCGACCCCCAGGTCCACTTAACAACTGGACCCCCAGGGAAGTCCCCAAAATTTAATTGAAAAAAATTGTTTCAGTAATTTTTACCAACTGAGCTATCAGGGAAACCCTTCTTTGCATTCAGTGAAAATTAAAAAGCAATAGGAGAAAGCACAGAAAATCCTGAATTGTAATACTAAGAGAAGCTTTGGCTAGTACAGAGTAAGTTATGTGTTCATTTAAATCAAGTAGGGACAATACAGAGTAAGGTTTCTAAAATTTCATTGTGCACTTAAATATCCGGGGGATTTTTTTTTTTTTTTTTTTTTAGAATACAGGTCCTGGTTGAGTAGGTCTGGGAAGGGCCTGAGATTCTTCATTTCTAACAAGATTCCATATAATTCCAACATTGTGGTTCACCAGTAGCCAGGTCCAAGATGATGCTAGAACTTATGTCAGAATTACTCCAGAATTCTGATACTCATAATACTGATACTCTACACCCCCTACTTCCACCAGCTTGAGGCCAAATATCTGTGTTTCTAATCTATTTACGAGAATACTTCAATAAACTTAGGCCAACAATAGCAATGGGATACGGGTCTCAGTAAGGTCAAACAGCAGGCCCTTGCGTTACTTCTCTTTGTTGTAATTTTATCTTTACTTTATTTCAAACATTCTTGACTGAAGGTGTAAATGAATCCCATAGGAGTCCTACCTCTGACTGTAAGGGGAAGATTTTAATGCTTTTATAAAGCACTTACTAGTGACCAAAAAAGAATGTAACTGTTAGGCTCTTCAGGGAAACACAGTAAGCCTCTCATCTCTACCCCTGCTGACTGGAGGTGAAATAGGAAGCAGACTCATGGGAAACGTCCTACAGGGATCCCGTGAGCTTTAACATGCCAGCCAATGTGATTAATTCTTGGAGAGTTGATTGTCTGAAAACTGTGTAGAGTGGATGCTATTTTGTCAGTTCAGAGAGTGTTTCAAAAAGGACCTTTGGTCAGATGATAACCTAACACTTTTTAAAAGGCCAAGAGCATCACCCAAGTCATTTTTTAAAACCACTTATGGAAACACAGCTTAACTCTTTCCAACAGTGATTTATAGCCAAATGACAATGCTTTTGGACATTTTTCTCTCTCAGACTGGTTACTAGATGCTTTTACTGTTTTAAAAAAATTTAAAAAGCCTTCTGTCCGCAGCACACTTAACAGACTTTCCATTAGGCTCTCTGCTATTCACCTCTCTTCCATGTCTGCTGACGAGGTAAGCTCTAATTGTGGCCAGTGTGCTGGCTTTCATGTTAATGTTCATTAAATGCATTATTAACTATTTCATTTGATAATACAGATCATATAAAACTTAAAACATCTCTTTCCATTTGTCAAAAAATGTGACTAAAATGAAATTAATGGTAAAAATAAAAAAATAAACCTTTTAATTCACAGCATCAAATAGGTAAGGCATGATAAATTTATTCCCTTTAATGATTTACATTTATTTGCTGAAAATATAAAATATATTTTTTCTTTACAATGGAAGGGCCGAGTAATCAAATAGGCAAGAGAGGAAGGCCAGACATTAATTTTTTAAAAAAATTATGGCACCAAAGAAAATACTGAGAGACAACAAGGTCACTTTCACCTTCATGAGATACTATAATAAATTCTATAAGTAGATACATTATTATACTGGAAACACATTTTGACCAAAAAAGTTTTTTATAGCAATGTCTTCTATGTTTGTTTGGAAACACACATTCAATTTCAAACATTTTATAGAGCCAAAGATGTTTTCTTTAAATTTCAGTGTACTAAATTCATGATATAACTCTAGTATGCTTAACTGATCATCGTTGTTGTAAAAGATCATTTGCCGTGGCAATTGATAAACCAGAGCTTCAAATTAGTTACTCCATATGAGCAACTTGAGTGTCACTAGATTGCTTGTGGAATATAAACACTGGAGTTTGTTAAATTATGATAGATAGTCTTATTAAATAATGCATAGTGCAGACCACAGTACAGGCAATCGTTTTTTTTTTTTTTTTTTAGATTCACATTATATTAGGAACAAAATGTTTTCTACTCTGCCCTCCCTTCTCTCCTCTGTTCCACAACAGCTAGGCTCATATGCTCCCAATCTGCTACATCTCAAAATCTGCCTGACCATGAGTCATGAGTTGAATGGACAACATTGATGCTGTGCATTGTAATGAGACCTTTCCTGCCTGAAACACATCATCTACATAAACTCCTCATCTGCACAGAAGTGTTCTCATTACTAAAGTTGCATGTGTGCAAGAAAGGAGTCGAGGTGAGTTTTGTACTCTCTGATCAATGGTATGCAAGAAAGGCCTCTCTTCTTTCTTGCACTCTGGTACAGTTTCATCTGCCAGTGCGTGTCAGTCAAGAGTGGAGGAAAGCGATCATGCTTGGGAGAGAGCACTCCAACCTCCATGCTCTATACTGGGTATAAAAGGGCCACCAGTAGTTTATTTTAAGGAAATAATTGTGAATTGACTGCCTGTGGCATCCTTTTTATCCTTGACATAGCAAGCAGGTGAATTTAAGAAGCTTATGACACTGAGAGTAACCTTAAACCAAGTGGAATAAAGCAAACAGACCTGGTAACAAAAACATGAAACAATCTTGCCCATTAGTGAATATCCACAACTGGCTCTTTTTGAGGAATCAATTACAACCTTAAACTGGATGGAATCCAAGAAGAAATTATGTGTATTTTTTATAAAGTCATAAAGGAAGTTTCCAAAGATTTGCTTTTATGAATGGGACAAAAAGATGTCTAACTAGATTTGTTTTTCTGAATATATTTCTTGTTTTGGATTCAGGAGTTCATCAGGTAGTTCCCATGATCACTGGCAGGTGTGCAGCAGGTCCCAAGTCAGGTCATTCAGGTCACTGTTTTCTCCACTGAGAATAATCCCTTCAGATTTGATGGCAGTAAACAGGGAGTATATTTCCTACTACCTTTGTAGGTAAGGTTTCTGCAAAATTAGCCCCTGGGCTATAATTTCCTCCAGGTTGATTCAATTTTTGGCTATTTTCCCAACCAAACTAAAGAGTTTAAATAATGCAGTAGCATTATTTTGTCCATAAATCATAGTATTATAAAGAGATTGTCAATCAATCACGAGGTATTAGCAGTGCAATTATTTAAAAGAGAAATGAATACAAACTAACACAGGGAGGAAAGTTTCCAACACACAAAATCAGGCCACTCACCACTGCCCTCAGATAAAAGCCATACTTGCTGGGTTTCTTTAGCCTTTTCTTACCTTCCTTTTCATTTGTGTCACTTGTGTTTTGAAACTATAGTAAGGACAAAATGGAAGAAACTATGCTGAAGCATTGTTTTACTGATATTGAAAGACCTCTTCACTAGAAATAGAAATAACAAATCTTTTTACTATGTTTGTCATTGCCTAAGTTCATCTTATTTATGCTTTGAAAAATTTCTGATATATTGCTTTAATGTACAATGTTCCTAATATACTTAAAAGATTATATGATTAGAAACTAAAATAATATATATTGGTTTAAAAAATTAAGCATGGTTGTCTTTAGCTGCAGGTTGCTATATTAAATTACTTTTTATGGTGCTGGAGATCTTTCTGAATAAATGAATAAACTAATTCTAAAAGAAAAAATTTCAAAGGAGAGACATTTTAAAAACCTTCCCTTGAAATTCTCTAAATTAAAAATAAGTTTGTAGGACACTAAATTACACCTAATATTTTGATTTTAAGATTCTTGAAAAAATTCTTTTGAATTTTAGATGAGATTTAATTTGAAAGCTTATTATAATAACAGATCATAAGACACTGAAATAAATGTCCTTTTTGATGAGTAATTTTAAATTTCAAGATTGAGGCTGTCCATCTTTGTTTCCTGTCTTTAAGTTTGAAATGGAACTCAACACTTTGATACTGACTGCTAAAACAGACATTTTGAAGTAAAAAGGACATTTCTTTCACCTTCTGAAAATTTAAAGTAATCTGCTAAGAGGTAGTACAATATGTATAGCATGAATAGGATCAACTTCCTTATTAGAGAAAATCCATGTATGCTGTGGGAAATTACATCCTGTAACTGCTAAATTTCTACAGTATTCATTCATCTGTTTAGTGTTTCTATTTTGCTTGTATTTTAGCTTTTGTGGAGATGCATGAAATATTGTTGGGATAAAATATAAGGAAATGCTCTTTTTTGATTTTACTTCTGGCTTAGATTATTCGTCCTTAAATCCAAAGATGTGACATTTCCTTCAATATACAACATGTCAAACAGGAAAGCTATTTTCTTGTGTGGGACATAATAAAGAAAACTAACACCATTGTCCAATCTTGGAAGAGTATTTTCAAAATACTCTTTCATAGTTTTTATATAGTCTTACAGTTTTGACTCCAGAAGTGAGAAAGCAGAGAGAAAAAGCAGTAGGAAGTAGTATGGCTTGTCATTTGAGGAAATATAGTTGAGAAACATTTTACAATTAAAGGGTTAAGAAGCTAAGTTATCTATTGTAGAATATTGTGTTCATTTTCTGAAGAATATCATGGGTTTTGATTGCAGAGAGAAAGTACAAGGACAATTCTGTCTTGAAGAGGAATATTAAAAATGCACAGAAAAACTGTATAAAACATGTATAAAAATCTATAAAATAATACCTCAGAACACCAAAGTCAAATCAAAAAATTGGAGAAATCTACCATGCTTCTCCCAGGAAGCATGAATATTTTTAATATGCCAATTTTTCCCAAATTGATTATACAACTTTTCTGGAGAACTATCTGACAAATCAAATTTCTTACAAACATTTTTATCCTCTTCTAGTTATTTATCTTAAAGATAGAGTGTGATACAAACAAGCATTTCTATGATACAGGAAGATCACTTTAATGACCAATAGTCAGTTCAGTTCAGTTCATTGACCCAGTCATATCTGACTCTTTGAGACTCTATGGACTGCAACACACCAGGCTTCCCTGTCTATCACCAACTCCTGGAGCTTGCTCAAACTCATGTCCATTGAGTCTGTGATGCCATCCAACCATCTCATCCTCTGTCACCCCTTCTCTTCCTGCCTTCAATCTTTCCAACCATCAAGGTCTTTTCCAATGAGTCAGTTCTTCACATCAGGTGGTCAAAGTATTGGAGTTTCAGCTTCAGCATCAGTCCTTCCAATGAATATTCAGGACTGATTTCCTTTAGGACAGACTGATCTCCTTGCAGACTGACCAATAGTAGCAGACTAAATATATAAACTCAGGCATGCAAAGATTTAACATGTAGCCTTCAAAGATCATGCTCAGAAAATATTTATCAAAATATTTATAAAAAATATAATGTTTCAGTATGAATTTTACATGAGAAAAGTAGGTTATACTACACTAAAAGGGATAATCCCGATATAAATAATATAAACACCCAATAAAATAATTATATGTACACATAGATAGAAAAAGGCTGAAAAAATATTTGCTAACATTTTATGGTGGTTCCCAACAGATAGTAGAATTTGAACAATTCCTTTTTTATAAAAAAATCATTATTTCCCCATGGCTCCCAAATACTTTTTACACTGGTTGAGCTTATAAATTATGAAATATTTCAAACACAGAAATGTACAGAAAACAATACAAATGGCACACACTCAAAGTCAGCATATATTACTTTTTTGAGGTATGGAATTAGAAATGGTGGTGGTTTAGGTGGTTTAGGAGGTTTAGTCGCTAAGTTATGTCCCACTTTTGCGACCCCATGGACTGTAGCCCACCAGGCTCCTCTGTCGATGAGATTTTCTAGGCAAGAATACTGGAGTAGATTGCCATTTCCTTCTCCAGGGGATCTTTCCGACCCAGGAATTGGGCCCGGGTCTCCTGCATTGCAGGCAGATTCTTTACCGACTGAGCTATGAGGGAAGCCCGTGGAACTAGAAATAGTAAACTATATATAGGCTTCCCTGGTGGCTCAGATGGTAAAGAATCCACCTACAATGCAGCAGATGCAGGTTCAATTCCTGGATCAGGAAGATTCTCTGGAGAAGGGAATGGCACCTCACTCCAGTATTCTTGTTTGGGAAGTCACATGGACAGAGGAGCCTGTTGGGATATAGTCCACAGGATTGCAAAGAGTCAGTCACGACTGAGCAACTAAGCACACACTAAGCACGCATGCACAAACTGTATGTAAGAGGAGGTAATAAGAAGATATAATGAGACAGAGCAGAGACATGACATACACACAGCAGATACGGGACTTGGCTTTGGACAACTGGTAGGAGGGGTAAAAATTCTGGTTGAGGTTAAAATGCACCCTCAAAGCAATAAGGACACATCAAAGATTACTAATGAAAGAAGGGAAGTGGAGAAGATTCTGGTATATATACCCACCTAGAGAAAGAAACAGAAATCTATTTTTAGCTTCAAGATTAGGTCATCTCCCCTTGGTTTCAAGATACATTTGTAGCTATCTCACTTCTAGGACTTTTCCTTTCTTGGCTTTTCTTCCTTGGTCATGAAAGTGATTTTCCTGTATCATCTAAGAGAGGAAGATCCTCTCTTACATTTTTATGCTATTTTCCAAAGTTTTATTCTTTCTACATTGATATTATCAACTATATATTTTCTGTATAAAATATGTAATGTATTCTCATGATAGAGATGTTTCTATCATTGTGAAGTGACCTCACTCTTAAAGCCCAGTCTCAAATATCCATCATGCCTTTGGATGAAATCTCTTCCATCTTTACACCACACCTAATACATCCATAGTTTTCACCACACACTAGATTCCCTTTCCTGACTTTCCTATTTCCAATACATCTGTAACAATTTCTCAAGTCTCAATCTAGGGGGGACCTTTTTCCAAATTCAGTCTTCTGACTTTTGACAGGGCACAAAAGATCTACTGACGTGCACACACACATGGTTGTTGAGGTACAACAGCCTTGGTGGCTTAAACAAAAGCTTTTACTTTTTCACAGTTCTGGAGGCCAAAAGTCTGAGGACCAGGTGTTGGCAGAGTTGGTTCCTGCCCAGGGCTGTGAGGGGAGGCTCTTTACCAGCCCTTGGTCTTCTACCATTGTCTTCATATCCTTTTCCCTCTGTACCTGAATTCAAATTTCCTCTTTTTATAAGCACTCGGTTCACACTGTATTAAACCCATGCTAATGATCTCACTTAAGATCTCGGAAAAGACTCTACTTCTAAATACAGCTACATTTGAGGTTCTGGGAGTTAGCTCTTCAACATATGAGTTTCGAGAGGGGACACAATTCAGAACTCAAGTTCTCACTCGCTGTGGACTGCAGATATCAGATCCTTGTCTTGAGGGCCTGTCTGTAGGCAGCTTGCAACTAGGTAGCTAGCTTCCCTCATAGAGAGCAAGATAAAAATTGAGAGAGTAAGTAAAACAGAAGCCAGAGTCTTCTTGCAGTCAAAATTTGGGGTGTGACACCCTGTCACTTTCACCATATTTTATTCATAAGAAGTGGTGTCTAATCCCAATTGTTTGTAATTCTCTGTAGAATGTGTAGTAACTGTCACCCTCATGTCTCAGCTTTGACTCCTGTTGACTAATTCTGGGACAACGGAAAATGTCAGATCTGATACCCTGTTCCATTTAGATTTAGGCTTTTTGGCTTTTTTTTAAAGTTTGAAGGCGGTTTTTCTAGAAAAAAAAAAAGTGCCCCATTTTTAGTATTCTTTCTGAGATCTGTGAAAATCAAGAATATCTAGCTTCATATGTTGGCTAAATGAAAGCCTCCTTTTCAAATGGCAGTTTTCCTAGCCACCAAGAGGAATCCACGATCTGGGTGGTAACTGCCTGTTTATTCTTGCCTGGCATGCACATCAAAGCTTCATCATCCAGTGCATGCTGTACATCTCAACTAGAAAGAAAACTAATCAATTCTCTACAGATGTGTTCATTCTAATTCTGTGACACCGAGTAGTCTGTAAGTGCATTTTCTTGTAACAATACAAGATGGCAGGGTGAGGATGAGAAAAATGAGGCAATAGAAAGTCATGCCACACTCCTGAACCTGCCCAATGACAGAACTAATGTGACAACTTTATAGTTTCTGACACTATGATTGCTTTCAGTCCAATAGGCTGCCCTCCAAAGTGGAAAAAATGTAATATTAAGGCTATGTGATGATTCTAGTGTTTTAAGCAACAAGACTTCAATTTGTAGAAAGCGAAAGCAAATGAACAAAAATCCTCAGTCCCTTTGCACATGATGGTTCCACTATCAGAAATGCTCACACCACTGCTGCTTCACTGAGTTAACACCTAATTATCTCTCAGATCTTATCTTTGTACTTTAGGAGCATTCATCTGAGTGTTTCATATTGTCACCAAAAAATAAGTTTTATCACTGTTGCTGCTGTTTAGTCACTAAGTCACGTACAACTCGTTGTGACCCCATGCACCATAGCCCGCCTGGCTCCTCTGTCCAGGATTTCCCATGCAAGAATACTGGAGTGGGTTGCCATTTCCTTCTTCAGGCGATCTTCCCAACCCAGGGATCAAACCCATGTCTCCTCCACTGGCAGGCAGATTCTTTACCACTGAGCCACCAAGAGGAGCCCGGGTTTTATCATACCATATTGCAATCTGACACTTAATTATCCATCTCTCCCAATAAACTGTGAACTAGGAGGCAGAAATCATGTCTCTGTTAGTGATCACTGTATCCCGGGCACCTAGTTCACTGCTTGGTACACGACAGGACCTCAAACTATTGCAACAAATGATTAGGCTCTCAAATTTGGGTGAAAAGTGGTCAATATTTTGGGCATATCATTAAAAAAGGAAATATCCCCTGAATGAACACTGACTGCATATCCTATAGCCCTCTCACACAGAGCTATTTCTCTAATTTCTCTAGCTAATAAGGTGTTATCTAATGGTTGGTGCTAGGCTTTGACTCTGTAAGCATCAAGAAAATATTATATGTGGAGAGAACAAGAGATTTTTTTATATGAGTCTGTTAGTAAAAACAAAGAACTAAATCCCAAGAACCAGAAATATGATTAAAATTGGGAACACAGAACCAAAAGTTTGAAGTTGGGTAAGATTTGTAGCATAAGAGGTTAGGCATAAGCAAGGACTGCCCAGTGTGATTACAATTTTCAGCACTGACAGATCAGCAGTAGCCCACACTGATAGTTTAAATGACTTTGGTTGTTTGAGAAGTAGGCTAAAGTGTGGTTTAAGAGGAATTAGATTAAGGTCAGATGTGCAGGAAGATAGCTTCACAGATATAAATGTTAAAAGTCTGTCCAAAAGAAGATTATGCTAGTAAAGAAGGCATGATTTAAGATATGAGCTGTATGGAAACATTATATAATGGATTACTGGCATGGAAGAGAAAAAATGTTAGCTACTTTATAGGACTATTATGGTATTCAGATTGTGATAGAAGGACAGTTCACCAAAGCTATCATTGACTTTGATGGTGTCTTGTTGAATCATGCATGGTGTCAGAAGAATAGAAAATTTTCTTGAAAAATGAATACATTACATTCACCACACATGTTAAACTAGATGGAAATGAAGCTGAACGTTGAACAAAATGTAAACAGTTCTTGATTTATTCAACAACTACAGGGGCTGACAAAAAGAAAGAAAAGCTGAAAATCTTGTTATGCTACATATGGATATTATATTTACAACTAAGAAAAATCAAAACCCGTTTAGCTATTGTAATCCAGATATTTTATGAAAACTGCAGTCTCTAGTAAAATCATCACTCATGAGAAATTACACCTCCTCATTTTACTGTGAGTCTTGAGATATACAGATCAGCCTTGCCTTCCATATTATCTTACAATATAAAAATGGAACACAGTGATGCATTTGGAACTAACATTGAAAGCCGTGCTTATAAGAATATACTGAAATAATAAAGGTACTATTAAAAAATCTTTCTTCTATATCATGGGAGATGAAGTTAAAGGATACTTTATTTGAGTTGCATTTTATATTCCATTTTACTGAAGTTTTAGAATCCAATTACTAATAACATGGTATGTGCACTTTAAGAATTGAACTGCAACAGTGAATTTTTAAAAAGAGACACTTAAGAATCTGAATTGGTGTCATTGTAGCAACTATATCAAAATTATAACATCAGTATTGTGTTAGTTCCATTGGTTCAGTTTTTTAATAGAAAGATAACACACTTCTAACTCTTTAACAGCTGATTAGCATCTCTTCACAGACTCAGGTTTCAATGAACAGCATAAATGAATTTGCATTCTTTCCCTCTATGCATAGAATTATTTACAGAGAAAACAAGAGGAAAATGTCATTGCCCTATATACGTGCCCCTTTCTGAAGTTAATTCATTTAATGAGTACTTCCTACATACTGGGCAATGAGTTAACACATAAACATTAGTTGGCCTTTGTAAAACCCTAATAATAGGTCATTCCAAAATTTAGCTGATAAAGTCAAGTTCCAAGATAAATTAACGGGTCGAAGACCACACAGCTAGTAAATTTTAGAGCTGAGATTTGAGTCTAGCTCTGCCTTGAATACTTGTTTTCCTATTACTTTTCTATGTTCTTGCTTTGCTCTATGGATTAACTTCTAGTTTTCAAAGAGAAGTTTGGAAAGATATGAAGGAAAATTAATTAAAAGTTGAGAAATAGACTTTGTAATAAAGATTGACCCCTTCATGGGTCACAGCCTTGTGACAAAAGGGCTTGCATAACTCAATGAAGCTATGAGCTGAGCCACGCCATGCAGGGCCACCCAAAATGGACAGGTCATACTGGAGAGTTCTGACAAAACATGATCTGCTAGAGGAAGAAATGGCAACCCACCCTAGTATTCTTGCCACAAGAACCCCATAAACAATATGTAAAGGCAAAAAGATATGACACCAGAAAATGAGCCCCCCAGGTGTGGAGGTATCCAATATGTTACTGGAGAAGAGAGGAGGGCATTACTATAGACCCAGAAAGAATGAAGTGGCTGGGCCAAAGCAGGAATGACTTTCAGTTGTGGATGTATCAGGTAGTAAAAGTAAAAGCTGATCTTGTAAAGAATAATATTACAGAGGAACCTGGAATGTTAAGTCCATGATTTAAAGTAAATTGGATGTGGTCAAGCAGGATATGGCAAGAAAGAACATCAACGTCTTAGGAATCAGTGAGCTAAAATGGATGGGAAGGGGTAAATTTAATTCAGATGACCATTATATCTACTACTGTGGGCAAGAATCCCTTAGAAGAAATGGAGTAGCCTTCATAGTCAATGAAAGAGTTCAAAATGCAGTACTTAGGTGCAACCTCAAAAAAAAAAAAAAAAAAAAACAGAATGATCTCAGTTTATTTCCTAGGCAAACCATTCAACATGTGTCCCAAGTCTGTGTCCCAACTACTGATGTCAAAGAAGCTGAAGTTGACTAGTTCTATGAAGATCTACAACACCTTCTATAACTAACACCAAAAAGGTGTCATTTTTATCGTAGGGGATTGGAATGCAAAAGCAGGAAGTCAAGAGATATCCAGAATAACAGGCAAGTTTGGCCTTGGAGTACAAAATGAAGCAGGGAAAGGCTAATAGAGTTCAGTCAAGAGAATGCAGTAGTCATGGCAAACAGTCTCTTCCAACAACACAAGAGATAACTCTACAGCTGGATATCTCCAGATGGTCAATGCTGAAATCAGATTGATTATGTTCTTTGCAGCCAAAGATGGAGAAGTTTTATCCAGGTAGCCAAAATAAGACCTGGAGCTGACTGTGGCTCAGATCATGAGCTCCTTGTTGCAAAATTCATGCATAAATTGAAGGAGGGAAAACCATTAGGCCATTGAGGTATGACCTAAATCAAATCCCTTACAATCATACAGTGGAGGTGAAGAACAGATTCAATGGATTAGATCTGGTGGAAGAGTGCCTGAAGGACTATGGACTGAGGTTTGTAACATTGTACAGGAGGTGGTGACCAAAACGATCTCAAAGGAAAAGAAATGCAAGAAGGCAAAGTGGTTGTCAGAGACAAATACCTGAGCAAAGAAGAGAAGTGAAAGACAAGGGAGAAAGGGAGAGATATACTCAATTGAATGCAGAGTTTCAGAGAACAGCAAGGAGAAACAAGAAGGCCTTCTTAAAAGAACAATACAAAGAAAGAGAGGAAAACAATAGAATGGGAAAGACTAGATATTTCTTTAAGAAAACTGGATATACCAAGTGAACACTTCATGCAAGGATAGGCACAATAAAGGACAGAATCAGTAAGAACCTAACAGAAGCAGAAGACATTAAGAAGAGGTGGCAAGAATTCACAGAAGAACTATACAAAAAAATGTCTTAATTACCCAGATAACCAGGATGGTGTGGTCAATAACCTAGAGCTGGACATCCTAGAGTGTGAAGTCAAGTGGGCCTTGGGAAGCATTACTACAAACACAGATAGTGCAGGTGACAGAATTCCAGCTGACCTCTTTAACTTCCTAGAAGTTGATGCTCTAAAGTGCTGCACTCAATATGCCACCAAATTTGGAAACCCAGCAATGGCCACAGGACTGGAAAAGGGCAATTTTCATTCTAGTCCCAAAAAAGGGCAATGCCAAAGAATGTTCAAATTACCATACAATTGCACTTTTCCCACATGTTAGCAAGATTATGCTCAAAATCCTTCAAGTTAGGCTTCAGCAATACATGAACTGAGAACTTCCAGATGTACAAGCTGGGTTTCGAAGAGGCAGAGGAGCCAGAGATTAAACTGACACTATTTGTTGGATCGTGTAGAAAGCAAAAGAGTTCCAGAAAAAGTCTATATCTGCTTCATTGACTATGCTAAAGACTTTTACTGTGTGGATAAAAAAAAAAAAAAAAAAAAAACACTGTGGAAAATACTTAAAGAGATGGGAATACCAGCCCACCTTACCTGTCTCCTGAGAAATCTGTATGTGGGTCAAGAAGCAACAGTTAGAACTGGACATGAAACAACTGTCTGGTTCCAAATAGGGAAAAGAGTATGACAAGGCTGTATATTGTCACCCTAATATTTATCTTTTATGCAGAATACATCATGTGAAATGACAGGCTGGATGAAGCACAAGCTGGAAGCTAGATAGCTGGGAGAAATATCAACAACTTCATATATGCACATGATACCAATCTAATGGCAGAAAGTGAAGAGGAACTAAAGAGCCTCTTGATGAGAGTGAAAAAGCTGACTTAAAACTCAACATTTAAAAACTAAGATCATGACATCCAGTTCCATCATTGCATGGGAAATAGAAGGTAAAAAAGTGGAAGCAGTGACAGATTTTATTTTCTTGGGCTTGGAAACCGCTGCAGATGGTGACTGCTGCCTTGAAATTAAAAGACACTCTCCTAGGAAGGAAAGTTATGACAAACCCAGACAGTATACCGATACAGTAGATTAACGCATATGTATGGAATTTACAAAGATGGTAATGATGACCCTATATGCAAGACAGCAAAAGAGACACAGATGTAAAGAGCAGACTTTTGGACTCTGTGGGAGAGGGTGAGGGTAGGATGATTTGAGACAATAGCATTGAAATAGCATGTATATTACCATATGTGAAATAGATCGCCAGTCCAGGTTCAATGCATGAAACAGGGCACTCAAAGCCGGTGCACTGGGACAACCTTGAGAGATGGGATGGGGAAGGAGGTGGGAGGGGGGTTCAGAATGGGGGACACATGTACACACATGGCTGATTCATGTCAATGTATGGCAAAAACCACTACAATAAAGTAATTAGCCTCCAATTAAAATAAGTTAATTAAAAAAAAGACAAAATTAAAAACTGATCCCCTTCATCCCAGTCCTCCGTCTTTTTCAAGGTTAACTGCTGTTACTAACTTATAGGCTGCCCTGGTGACTCAGAAGATAAAGAACCTGCCTGCAATTTAGGAGACCAGGATTCGATCCCTGGGTTGGGAAGATCCCCTGGAGAAGGGAATGGTAACTCACTCCAGTATTCTTGCCTGGAGAATTCCATGGACAGTAGAGCCTGGTGAGCTACAGTCCATGGGGTCGCAAAGAGTTTGACACGACTGTCCAACACACACACACACACACATCAATTCTTAGATATCTTTTTGAGAAATTATTGTCATTTAACATTGTAACTCCATGTCTATCTTCCTTTAAGTTTATATTACACAATCTTAGATATACATATAGATATATTCTTGATAGTCCAGGTGATGCTAGTGGTCAAGAACCTGTTTGCCAGTGTAGGAGATGTAAGAGACTAGTGTTCAACCCCTGAGTCAGGAAGATCCCCTGGAGGAGGGCATGGCAACTGAAGTGACTTAGCATACATATTATTTGTACTTAAACAAAAGGTATAATATCATACAAATATAACACCTCAATTATTTTTCTCTTAATAATAACTCTGGAAAGCTTCCATAGCAGCATTTATCTCACCTGTAGAAAGTCACCAAGCACATTATTCAACCAGTGCTCTACCAGAGGATATTGGAGTTTTTAGTTTTGCAATATAAAACAATATTATATCCTTTTTCATATACCTTGTCATTAATTTGAAAATGTATCTTTCAGGTTAAATTCCTATACCTGGAGTTGCCGAATTTAATACTTTTGGCATTTTTCATTATTTGGGTGGATATTGCCAAAAAACGTTGCATCCATTTACTCTTCTACCAAAGCATGTGTGTATAGCTATTTCGTCATCCCTTACTTAGCTTGAATTAGGATTTGCCAATTTTTTTTTCCATTTTATTGAGACAGATATGTTGACAAATAAAATTTTAAATTACTTTATCTATATAATTTCACCAATGTTAAAATTTTGCAAATCCAGTATGTGAAAATTAATACCTTTCACTGATTTGTTTTCCTTAAATTATGAAAAAGATTGAGTTTTCATTTAAAATTTTATTGAGAATTTGCTCATAATTTGTTACCATTTATTTAAAGTAATTGATGTAAGTGGAGAAGGTTTATTTAGCTTACCAAATAAATAAATAAATAAATGGTCTTGTATCTAAACTCATTTTGTTCTATGTTATATTTTTACATTTATCCTGATTTATGAGAAGACAGGAGGGAGAAGAGAGAAGTGCCGAAACTGAATGAGCAGGAAGTAAGATAAAGATTATACATAGAAAGGCAAGAGAAATAAAAACAACAAAGGAAGAGAAGAAAGCAGTAATAAAGGAGGAAATAGAAAACCATGACTATTACACTTTATTGCTGCAGTTTTCCACAGCTAAATAGAGGTGGAAAGAAGAATAGGAGATTTAGTACAAGAGGAGAGCATTTCTGACTCCTTTATCTGTTGTGAACTCAAATGTTTCCCAAATTAAAATAAAATAGCTATCATCTTTTCTTTGGTTAGACTAGGACTAGCTGTGAATCTATTAACTCTATGTTTCTGAAAATTATATAAAGCTTTTTTTCTTTTATCTTCTCATACGAAGCTTATTCTTAGAATAGTCTCTGTGTTTTGGCTTTAAATACAATATGTAATAGTGGTTACATATTATACACATACCAAGGAATTTTGCTTGCCACTCTATAAACAAATGATGTTGTAGTTTTAGTTCACTAACTCAGAGAAGAAAATATAACTTTATTTTCTGGTAACACTTCTTAATTTTTAGTATGAGTTCTCACTTCAACTTTCACTGGATTGAGGATTCTTAATCAAACCATTTTAAAATTGCCTAACTTGACCATTTACTCATCTTTAAATCCCAGGGTTTCAGGTGAAGAGGTGGGCTAGATAGCACAAAATTTGGATTGGCATACCTGATTCATCTTAGTATCTTTTTTTCACTGGTGACCAATGAAACTCACAAAGTACAAGCTGAGTGGTCCCTAGTTTGGACCTTAAGCCATCTTGGAATCTAACCCTTTTCCATCCTATACTTCTGTTCTTCACAAGCGTAACAGAAGAGGGCAGGAATGACTGCACTATTAACTTGCCACCCTTAAGTGAACAAGAATAGACCTACTGATCCTGGGCAATGACAGGGTATGGAGGGATTCTGAGAGGCTGTCTCAGCCCCTTTTGCTTGGAAATATCATGTGGTAATTTCTGGGCTCACACCTTAGTACACAAGCTTAGAACATAAGTTGAATCATTAAATTTAGCATTTCAGCTCTTTTCTCCATCTGTGTGTGTGTGTGCGCACACGCATGCACGTGTATGTATGTGCACTTAGTTGCTCAGTCGTGTCCGACTCTTTGCAAACCCATGGACTGTAGTCCACCAGGCTCCTCTGTCCACAGGGATTCTCCAGGTTAGAATACTGGAATGGGTTGTTATGCCCTCCTCAAGGGGTTCTCCATCCTTACTAGCCCTCAGAAGTAGAGTTCATGCCAGGGAAACTTTGCCAATGTTCTTTATGGCACCTGAAATCTGTTGCCTATAGCTTGGATATTTCTTATTTGTCTGTACCCTAGATTGTGAAATTCAAAACCCAACAATGATTTCTGTTCTTGTTTCTTCTTTTTTTTATAGCATGATCCCTTCCCTGAAACCTGGTGCAGAAGCGCTTACTTGATTGCATGTGAAAATAGTCATGAATAAAAATAAAATATAAGAGAAAATACATGGGAGTATTAATTACAATACTGTCCCATTTAACACCGTCGGCAACATTATGGGCCATTTCCCGATGAAGAAGTAGTGTGAAAAAATATTCAAAGGACTTCAAAGTTTTAAATTTTTTAAGTTACTATCGCCATTAGAGGTTTTGCAACCATGCCCTTAACCAAATAACTAGTTGCTTAACTAGTATCTTGATCTCATCTTTTAGTACCTTTAAACTTATCTGAGGATTGCATTAGATTGCTCTAGAAAAACTACTACTCTTTAAAATGTACATCATCTAGGTCCTCTTCACTTCCCTCCTTGTGTCACCACCTCTCACAAGAACAGATAACACTCAGAAACACTGAAAAGTGTTTGGTGCTCTGAAACAAAGATAATAGAGATAACTTCTCAAAGTGTTTATAATACCTTACATGGTTTATTTCAGTTTGAAGCAATCTTGATTGTCAACAAACCCTATAAAGAAACTACTAACTTTCAGAGGTACTTGTTATAAATATCTTTTCCCACTAACTTTGCAGTTACTGCAAAATGCCAATCAGCTTCATAAAGTAAATTTAGTCTACCAGACTGAGCCTTAAAAGAAGACAGGAAATGATGAAACCACTTTTCACCATGGGTACTCCATTTTCACTGAAGAAAAAAAAAAAACTTGATTAAGACATGTTGACAGGCTAAAAGCAGCCTTGGCCAGGGCAGAGGAGAAACGTAGTGCCTTAGTAATCAAAGCAGAGAACTTCTAAAATAAGTAGTCTAGGAAATGTTTCATCTAGGGAAGGCACAAAGCCTGGCTGCACTAAGGTTAAAGCAATTACTGAAATGTCAGAGCTGCACAGCAAAAGGAAGCTACAAAGATTCTTATGGAGGGTGACAGGCATTTTTTTTTCTTTTTGGCATTCTCTTTACAATTGTTTTCAGTAAATGTGTAATGTGTGAGTTAGAGGTAGTTAGTCCAGGAATCTTTGGGACAGACAGCATCAGGAATAAAAGGTAGCAGCAATTGAAGGTTTCTTTTAGATGTTAGTGCTTTGCTGGAATTGACATTTTGGAGTCTCAAAAAGTTATTTAAAGGCTTCAGTGAAGCACTGAGGATGTTTTGTCCTTGGAGAAAACTAGCAGACTTCTTGTAGTTTTTAGTCACTAAGTTTTATCCAACTCCTTTGTGACCCCATGGACTGTAGCCTGCCAGGCTCCTCTGTCCATGGGATTCTCCAGGCAAGAACACTGGAGTGGATTGCCATTTCCTTCTCAAGGGATCTTCCTGACCCAGGGATTGCATCTGCCTCTCCTGCATTGGCAGATGGATTCTTTACCACTGAGCCACCAGAGAAGCCCAACAGATTGCTATGGGGAGGATAAAGTGGGGCATGGGGGGAACCCAAAGCCTTGGTGCTCTTTGGCCTTACAGAATGTATTTCAAGAGAATTTTTAGAGCTTTTAAAAGGATAGATCATCTTAGAATAAGTGCATACAACCAGTTGTGAGAAGTAAAACACAAACAGCTTCTCCTTCTTCCACCTTGATTTTTAACAGTGTCTAGATATAAACTTTCAGAGAAGGCAATGGCACCCCACTCCAGAAGTCTTGCCTGGAAAATCCCATGCATGGAGGAGCCTGATAGGCTGCAGTCCATGGGGTCGCTAAGAGTTGGACACGACTAAGTGACTTCACTTTCACTTTTTACTTTCCTGCATTGGAGAATGAAATGGCAACCCACTCCAGTGTTCTTGCCTGGAGAATCCCAGGGACGGGAGAGCCTGGTGGGCTGCTGTCTATGGGGTCGCACAGAGTCGGACACAACTGAAGCGACTTAGCAGCAGCAGCAGCAGATACAAACTTTAGAAGTATTCTGTCCTTAACCGCTTTCTCAGATTAAAGCACACTTGAAAGGAAATAGTAGATTTTATATATATTTTTCTTTTGCTTGGTTTCCACAATAATAATCACACCTATGTAGAAGTTCTGTATTAAGGACAAAGTGCTTGAATGAGCAGAATAGATTTCCCTTATGTTAACGCTAGTATCTATAATAAAATTTTTCTTCTCCTGTTTCCTATACAATCATGTATATTTTCAGTTAGGAGGTCATCACTTCATTTGAAAGGTGATTTCATAATTTATATTATGAATATATTTTCCAATGAGCAATTCTAGATTTTACTAAAGGTACAAGCAAAGAGTAGATTAAAAAAGGAAAGGAGAAAAAACTCAAATAAATATTAGAGATGTATATTTAGTATGGAAAATTTCTGGCAATTGGACAGGACTTAGTCATTCAGTATAATTCAATACACTTCATGCTGTTTGAGGAAAAATTATGATTCTTGGTCTTAGGTAATTGTGCCATTTTAGAATATTTTTAAGACAGTATAAAATTAAACATAAGTAGTATGATACAAACAGAGTACATGACGAAGAAAAAAGATGTTATTGTTCTTAATCTTTCTTGGAAATAGTATATTTTGGTCCAGGATAGGTTCACATTTGGGAAAAGAATGAAGAAAGTTTATAAGGAAGAGATGAGGTATTATTAGTAAGTGAATAGTTTGTATGACAATATGAGTGCTTTGCATCTAATAACTGGGAATCTTTCCTTTAATAGAAATTTGAAAAGTCAGTAGACTATGTCAACAACTGAATGAAGCAGCAGGGGTTACTATGTACTGTCCCTGTTGATTTCGATAATACATTTAAAAACTAAGTTTCAAATTTGCTATAGTAAATCGATCAATATTTATTCAGTAATATTATGTTCTGTATCAATATTTGACTTTGTTTCTATCAATGTATTGCATCCAAATTGATGTTCTAATAAGTTTTAAGAAATGAAAGCATTGTGACCTATTCTTGAAACTCTGCATCATGTTAGTTTAGTAATGTATAAGGTGTCCTAAAGAGAAGAGAAACTTTCCTGCACTTATTTTATAAAAATACATTATATATTTTTTGATTTATTAAACCAATATTCATTTTTGTAAAAATTCTTTGGATTAATTAATTCTATCTCTGTAACAATGACACACAATTTAGATGCTTTCTACTTCCAGAAAAAATGCTTGCACATTTGCAGAATTTGATCAGAAGTAATTATGATAACTTATTTTAGTTCTTCAATAAGTTTTAACATGGGTAAGTTCTCACAAAAGCAACTTTCCTGTCAAAGAGATCATGGAAAAGTATAAATCTGGATTTTATACTTTTATAAATTTTTGCTGAATCAAATAAACTCTGCATTCATCTAAAAAGCTCTTAGAACTTCCTTTATGTTAGATATAATCAAATTTATAACTTACCTTCTATTTTTCTTGATAATTATAGTAGCATCATCTATTAAATATGTTTTGATTATGAAATTAATTTATACATACCAGAGGAAATTTGGAGAAAAGAAAAAATAGAAAGAGAGGAAAAAAAGAGACATCATTTATAGGCCCAGTGTTCAGTGCTGTCCACTAAACAAATTTGTAATATTTCAGAATTTTGTTTTCATTTTTCTCAAGATAACATTTATCATGATTTATTTATACCTATTTATGAAATATTAGTCACTCCACTGTTCTTGCCTGGGACTCCCAGGGACGGGGGAGCCTGGTGGGCCGTCTATGGGGTCGCACAGAGTCGGACACAACTGACGCGACTTAGCAGCAGCAGCAGCAGCAGCATGATATATTAGATAGATTATGATTAGTGTCTCTATTATTTAAAATTATTTATATGTATATAATTTACATGCTGTAAGTATATGTTAGTATATATACTTTAACATAATAGTCAATACTATGTATTTTAATTACTTTTCCAGGAAGGTTGCTTACAAATAATATGTATCCCAGCAGCAATATGTAATTAATTAAAAATTAATAATTATTATTTATCATCAATTATATTAACTAATATCAATAAGTATAATAAGGGAATAATTATGCACACACACACATTTGGTGTTCCTGGCTCTGGGTATTCTAAATTACTTCTTGATTTAAGTATGCATTAATATTAGTACTTGTTTCCAGTGGTCATGTATGGATGTGAGAGTTGGACTACAAAGAAAGCTGAGCACCGAAGAATTGATGCTTTTGAACTGTGGTGTTGGAGAAGACTCTTGAGAGTCCCTTGGACTGCAAGGAGATCCAACCAGTCCATCCTAAAGGAGATCAGTCCTGGGTGTTCGTTGGAAGGACTGATGTTCAAGCTGAAACGCCAATACTTGGCCATCTCATGTGAAGAGCTGACTCATTGGAAAAGACCCTGATGCTGGGAAGGACTGGGGGCAGAAGGAGAAGGGGACGACAGAGGATTAGATGGCTGGATGGCATCATCGACTCAATGGATGTGGGTTTGGGTGGACTCAGGGAGTTGGTGATGGACAGGGAGGCCTAGCGTGCTGTGGTTCATGGGGTCGCAAAGAGTCGGACATGACTAAGCAACTGAACTGAACTGAACTAGAGTTAGAGTTGGGTCTATAAAACAACTAACATTAGGTCAAATTAAAAATTAAGGTTGTAAATGGTTTGGTAGGGCTTCCCTGGTGGCTCAGATGGTAAAGAATCTGCCTGCAATGCGAGAAACCTGGGTTCTATCTCTGGATTGAGACGATCCCCTGGAGGAGGGCACTGCAACTCACTCCAGTATTCTTGCCTGAGGAATCCCCATGGGCAGAAGAGCCTGACAGACGACAGTCCATGCGATCACAAAGAGTCAGACATGACTGAATGACTAAGCACAGCACAGCACAGCATAGTTTGGTATTAGAATTGCTTTTAGATTATTTTAGATTTAGGTTTTATGGCCCAGTATTAATTCCCTCGTGGCTCAGATGGTAAAGCGTCTGCCTACAATGCAGGAGACCCGGGTTCGATCCCTGGGCCAGGAAGATCCCCTGGAGGAGGAAATGGCAACCCACTCCAGTACCCTTGCCTGGAAAATCCCATGGACAGAGGAGCCTGGAAGGCTACAGCCCATAGGGTCACAAAGAGTCGGACATGACTGAGCGACTTGTCAGATTGTTCCCCAGAAGTGTATGGGTGTGAGTTCATAGTAAGTTTTGGAATAAGGTAAGGGTTAAGATTAGTGGAAAGAGACAGACCATAAATAATAGTTGTCAAACTGAGTAAAATGTGCCTTGAGGTCTTCTCCAAACACTCTACATTTCTTCAGTAACCTATTAAGGTGCAATACTCTCCACAAATTTGATTGGATACTCTAACTAAACTTTGAAAGTAGCAATACTGTCATGAAAAAGATTAAATTAAAATATTGTCTTATATTTCATTTACTTGATTTTTCAATTATCTGAAAATTTTAAATATTGAGGCAGCCACTTGCATGTCATGACCTTATAGATGCTCTAAGTGTCACTCTTCTCTTGAAAAGCAAACAGTAAGTAAGAAGAAAAGAAGAAAAACAAGAGAAATAAGAGAGATTTCTTTATGAAAGCTGAAATTACTTTCAAAAGGGGAACTTATATTCTATACCACAGAACTTTAATATTAAATATTTTAAAAAACTCATTGAGGTATTGTTTTTGTTGTTCAGTCCCTAAGTCATGTCTGACTATTTGGGACCCCATGGACTGCAGCAAGCCAGGCTTCCCTGTCCTTCACTATCTTCCAGAGCTTGCCCAAAGTCATGTCCATTGAGTCAGTGATGCCAACAAACCATCTCATCCTCTGTCACCCCCTTCTCCTCTCTCCCTCAATCTTTCCCAACATCAGGGTCTTTTCCAATGCATCACCTTTTCGCATCAGGTGACCAAAGGACTGGAGCTTCAATATTAGTCCTTCCAATGAATATTCAGGGTTGATTTCCTTTAGGATTGACTGGTTTGATCTCCTTGATATTCAAGGGACTCTCGAGAGTCTTCTCTAGCACCACAGTTCAAAAGCATCAATTCTTTGGCGCTCAGCCTTCTTTATGGTCCAACTCTCACATCTGTGCATGACTACTGGAAAAACCATACCTTTGACTATATGGACCTTTGTTAAAAATTGTTATTTTTAATAATTTTTATATATAATTTTATATGTAATAGTTGTTATATATACTTATTTATATAATTTTACTCTGATTCCTAGATTTTAAAATCCATCTTTCGTATTCTGGTTTTGCAGAACATCTATGGTTATCTTCTTTTCTCAGTCTTTCTTACCCGCTAATATTCAATTAACATGGTCAATGCTTAATATATTCTTCTTGTTGAGCAAAGAATTCAAAATGTATAGCCAGCTAATTTTTCTTACACTTTATAGTGTCAATCTAGAACCATTGCTTGGTTTCAGTGTTACTGTTGTATTTTATTTTCCTATCTTTATTTCAAGTTTTTTTATAAAGGGAAATTATGAGTTTGCACCTATATCATAATTTTCTCCAGAAATAGGGTTTGTCAGTTTTCCCTAGAGCATAGTTAGCAATTTAGGTTTGATGAATATTCAAACTTTATTTCTTTATTTAACTGGACTACATTTATTGTGGTTGGTTATTTTTAAAACATCTTACAATAAGTGCCCAAATCATCATCTTCCACTTACCTGCTTCTCCAGAGGATAAAGTAATGGGCACTTCCTGTGGCCTTAAGTGATTATTCCTGATTAATGTTTGTATCATATTGATTTTGCAAGAAGTTGCTTCCTGTTATTCTCTACCACATTTCCAAAAGAGAATGATCTTTAAGCAGGTTGTTGGGACAGTATGCTCCTACAAAAACCTTTAATCTAATAAGCAAAAAAATTAAAAAATTATACAGTAAAATTGGAGAAGTCTCATAAATATACATTTTATATTCCTTAAGTTCTTAAAGTTGATTGAGAACTAAATAGCATTTAAGAATGAAGTACAAAGCGTTATCCTTGGAGGGCAATCATATAAGTAAGATCACATACATAAATCATCTACTAAGATCAATTGAATGTCTTTTGTAGAAAGGCGATTATCAAAATAAATATTTTGCCTTGTTTTGACCAAAAAGGGAAAAATAATTTGGTGACAAAGAAAATATATTTTTAATCCATGTCAATAAATATGCTAATTTAAGTCTTTATATGCTATGCTTTGTTTTGTTAAATGAATCAATTTCAAGGTGACACGTTTGGTTACAATAATTGTTTCATAAAGTTAAACACATTTCAATTTACTTTAGTCTCCTTGAAGTAAAACTTAACAAGACCAGTAACTCACATTTTTTCAGCTTAATTTATTTAAACTTGAGCTTGTTTTTAAATCACACTGTAAGATTTTCCTTAAAAAAACCCAGAAAACACTACAATAGAAACAAACAAAACACGCTTCAAATACCTTCCTTTTATTTCAGTACATGTTGGGCATGTATTTTCCTAACTAAGAACATTTTATCTGTATTTTAACATCCTTTTCTGTTTTCCAGTCAAATAATTTTAGAACTCACCATTGACTTAGTCTTCTATTCTAGATCAATGTTTTTACAATGCTTAGTCAAATTTGTCAGACCTATGTTTCATTTCTTCAGAGACCACAAGCATGCCTTTCTCAGCAAAAATTCAAAATATGTGCCCAGTGCCCTACACTTTATTTCTATTGTCCTTTTATATTTTTCAGGTACTTTTTTTTTTTTTGGTCATCCAGCTCCTTGTAACTTTTATCCATTAAACACTTGTATAAAAATCAAACTTGTCTGATTATATCATGGGATATCAAAATCAGCCATTTCCCATTTTAATTTGAATAATATAGCTCAGTGAGTTTACAAATAGAAAAAGAAATGCAGGAAGACAAAGTGGTTGTTTGAGGAGACCTCACAAATAGCTGAGAAAAGAAGAGAAGCAAAAGGCAAAGGAGAAATGGAAAGATATACCCATCTGAATTCAGAGTTCCAAAGAATAGCAAGGAGAGATAAGAAAGACTTCTTTGGTGAACAATGCAAAGAAAACGAGGAAACCAATAGAATAGGAAAGACTAGAGATTTCTTTAAGGAAATCTGATAGTGTGATGTGAATTGCTAAGCATTTTCGGAAATATGTGCTTGTCTGCCCAGATGAAGACTGGCCTTTGGTGTGGCTAGTGGTGTTCAGTTTGCTTGCCCCATGATTGTTTTCCATTCCATATTACTGTACAGTATCCACTTTAAAAATGGAACATTTTCATTATGTTTAAGGAGAGAATCACATGCAGAAATATGGTTAAGAAGGCTTTTTTCACTTAACTTATGTGGAACTCAAATATCAAAGTGATTAACATAACCAAGATGGTGAAAATAACTTTTAACACTTGATTTGGATATTCTGAGTATGCAGCTATCTCCCACATAGTATAATGTTGATTGCTCTCAATTAGTCTCGATTTGATTGCCATCAACTTTAACTGGTCTACCCCACCATCTTATCATCCAGTGAGAAATCTTCAGCACAAAGCTTTGTAAATCACTTCTGATACATTCAGTCAGTCACACACCTTCTTCATACATAGCACAAATCTTTTTCTGTATTTCAGCTGTGTTTTTCCCTCTCATGAAGCAATAAAGCATAATATACTGAAAACATTGCTTTTTCTCCTTTCATCTTCAATATTAAAATGGCTACACAAAAATTCAACAAATTTAATTTTTTTAATGGATGCTGATATTACAGCTGTCAATAAAATCTAACAAAATTGTTTCAAATGAATTTAGACAACTAAGCACTACTAGAGCAATCTTATGGAAAAAACTGAATGAACATTTTGGCCAACCCGGTATTATTCTGATTTTACAAATGAGAAAACTGTATGTAGAGTTTAAGTAATACAGTGGGTAAATGTGATTTCTACTCTGTGCTCTTAATCAATGTGGGAAATTTTCTTAGATCTTCACATGCTAAATAATATTGTTTTATAATACAGAAACATGAGATGGTTGGATGGCATCACCGACCCAATGGACATGAGTTTGAGCAAGCTCCGAGAGTTGGTGATGGACGGGGAAGCTTGGCGTGCTGCAGTACATGGGCTTGCAAAGAGTTGGACACGACTGAGTAACTGAACTGAACTAAGTAATACAGAAATAAAACTGTTTGAATATAGAAGAGAAATTGAAATAGAATTGACATGTAAGACTTTGATACTTTTTTAAAGTCTTAAATAGAGTTGATAGTAGATAAGTAAGGAAGAAGAAAATTTGAATATCCTAAGGGATATATGAAACCTCATAGATATTTATCAATTTTATACAATGAAAACAGAAAATGTGTTTTATTTTCAAACTCTAATGAGGAATGTACAAAACACTGAAAATATGTTAGACCACCAAAAATGAAAAGACCCAATACATTCCAATAAATACATGGAAAGCCTGAAAAACAACACATTTGAACACAGTTATTAAGAGTAGAAAAATAAAAATAGGAACTCCCCCAAAACAAGCCATTAAAAATGTAAAAAATACTTTTGTAAATATTTCTTGGGTCCCAACTTTCCAACTTTCCTAATGTTTTAAAATTCTTCTCTTTCTGTCATCCTGTCTCCCTTCCTTCCTGTATGCCTTCCTTCCTGCCTCCCTTAATAAGTTAATCCACAGCTTTAAGAGTACATGCCTGGAAGGGAGACCTAGCTCTGTGTGGGATGCTGGAGCCTGACTAGGATGAAGAGGATGGCAGAAATTACAATAGCCCAGCAAGGATATTGAATACTGAGTGGGCTTAAGGAGAACTTTCCCACTGGGAGGACAATGAGTGCCTGGTTTGTGCTTAGTCATGTCTGACTCTCTCCAACCCTTTGGACTGTAGCCCGCCAGGCTCCTCTGTCCATGGGAGTTTTCAGGCAAGAAAACTAGAGCGGATTGCCATTTCCTCCTCTAGGTGATCATCCCAACCCAAGGACTGAACTTGTGTCTCCTGTGTCTTCTGCACTGCAGACAGATTCTTTACCCACTGAACCATTGGGGAGGCTCAGTGGGTAAAGAATCTGCCTACAATATTGAGAGGGCAATAATGAAACTATAACAGAAGCCCAGGATAGGATGTCAGCGGTTATGGGAATGAAGAGGAATCCACATAGAGAGGGACACAGTAATGACAGCAGGCCCAGAGCTAGGCTACATGTGATGACAGAGGCATCTACATGGCAGCGCATGGCATCAATGACAGCAGTAATGGGCCCAAACTTGCATTCAGAGAGATGTAAAATAATGTAACAGATTTGTCACTGTCAGAGAAATGAGAAAAATATGTGAGTAGCTGGAAAGATGAAGTGTAAAATGAATCCTATGGAGGTGGGTTACAGCTGGATAAATAAGTACCAAACTAAAGTTCTAAAGAGGTATGTGTGTGTGTATCTGTGCGACAGAGAGAAAGAGAGGCATAAGAATGTTGGTGTTTTATTTTGAATATATAAACCTATACACATGGTGCAAAATTTTGTCTACTGACAGGAAATATAAGCAGCAATATCTCAATAGTAATAAACACATCTAGTTCCTAGATCTTGGTTGTCAAATACAATTCAACATTGAAAGGAACCAAGGTTCTTCGGAGAGAAATATTTGATTCCAGGGTTAGAGAAGGGAAGCGAACAGGGTGAACTTGTAACAGATTGGTAGGGCATGTCAAAAGGACACAGGAGCTCTGTTAAAGTGGCTCCTATTGACCAAATCTGAGATAATTTGGACATCAAAAGAAATAATCATAGCAATGGATTAAAACCCAATGAATAGAATGAGAATCCATGAGTTCATCCTGATTGAAACAAATGGATAAATAAATGAATGAGAAGACAAAGCTTTTGCTTGTGATGGAGTACCAAACAACAAGTACAGGAGAAATAATAGTAAAAATGGAAAATTATCGTTGGTAACTAAGAAACAAAAAGTAATGGATACTTTAACTAGCAGGTGAAAGTCTGATAATGAATGGAATGTGTAGATAATCTCAAAGTACTTCCCCATAAAATGCTTATTAATTTCAAATATAAAAACACTACAATGGAGTAACTTGGCAATCATCATCTGAAGTTAAGTGATCAAAGATAACTTTACCAGCAATGCGACAAATCAAAATCATGTACTACCTGCTAAAAAGCAGCACAGTGATCAGAGCATCACTTCTATTGTATCTCTGCCAAAAATTTATGGTCTGAATCTAATTATACAGAAACATCAGACAATTCAGGTTGAGGGACATTTTACAAAATTATTACCCTGTGATCTAAACTTGTTCCAAATAGGGCCCTTGAGAGATTCTTCTAGACTGAAGGAAACTAAAGAGGCATGACAACAAAATAGGGCACATGAACCTGGATTGGATCAAAGTTATTACTAAAGGCAAATTCAATGCCTGTCATCATTGAGATGGCCTACAGGCATCATCACAATATGAAAAAATATATATTTAGATTTTCTTTCCAGAAACATCAATTTTACCTATTTTTAAATTGCAGTTTCTTAAAAAGGCAGCTTATTTTGTGTGCCACTCAGAAAATTCTATGTATCTGGCAACTTGACAACTTAATACTTTTGATACATGGGAACTTGGAGGAAAAGTCTATTCTCTTGGTAGAACAATAACATAAAACCATTTAAAAAAAAATAATAAGCCCTTGAGACCAAATTCAAAGTTCTTTTATTTAAAAAATTCCAGTAAGCAAGAATTGCTCTCAGAAATAAAAGCAGGCAGGGCATGCCTATGGATATTAATTAAATTCTCTGAAAATAAAAATTCAGAAATGCATTTCCAAACATGACACAGAACACTCTGTAAAGAATCCTTGCAGTTGTGACACTCATCTTTTGTTCTTCGGGTAATATCAAAAAGTCATTCTGTCACTGCTGGATAGCCAAGGAGGTTCAGAGACTGATGGAGAGTCTTGGTTCAAGGTTACTCAGGGAGGTGCACATGAAAAGAAAAATATAGGTCTTGATTGTGGATCTTTACTAAACTACCATCCAAAATTCAAAAGCTACCATCCAAAATTCAAAAGCTACCATCCAAAATTCAATTCAAAACAGAATGTGTATGGAAAATTTTAAACAAAGAAACAAAATGCCCCAGAAATAATTAACTCTGACTTAGACCAAAATATATTAGTTCCATCAGAGTATAGTTTCTGACCTCAAAAGCAGCACAGAATACAACTGTATCTAGAGCTATAGCCTAGAGAGAAATGAATGTTATATAGATGTAAGCCCCATGGTTGCTGCTAAAAAAGAAGTAGCCCAAGTCACTGGTTAGGATCCATCCCTTCTGTAACCAACAAACAACCCAATCAACAAATGGGCAGGAGACCTAAATAGACATTCTCTTAAAAAGGCATACAAATGACCAACAGACACATGAAAAGAGGCTCAACATGGCTAATTAAGAGAAATGCAAATTAAAACTACAATGAGATATCACCTCACATCAGCCAGAATGGCTCTCATCAAAAAATCTACAACAATAAACGCTGGAAAGGGTGTGGAGAGAAGGGAACTCTCCTACACTGTTGGTGGGAATGCAAATTGGTAAAGCCCTCTGGAAAGCAGTATGGGAGTTCCCTAAAAAAACTAAAAATAGAGCCACCATACAACCCTGCAGTTCCACTCCTGAGCATATATCCAGAGAAAAACATGGTCTGAAAGGATAGATGCACCTCAGTGTTCATTGCAGCACTGGACAGAGGTTTGGATAAAGAAGATGTGGTACATATATACAATGAAGTATTACTCAGCCAGTAAAAATAATAAAATAATGCCATTTGCAGCAACATGGGAGGACGTAGAGATTGTCATACTGAGTGAAGTAAGTCAGACAGAGAAGGAGAAATATTGTATGCCATCCCTTACACGTGGAATCTAAAGAGAAATGATACAAATGATTCAAAATGGAAAGACACTCACAGACTTAGAGAAAGGACTTATGGTTACTGGAGGGAAATATGGGGGAAAGGGACAGTTAGGGAGTTTGGGATGGACATGTACACACTGGTGTATTTAAAACAGATAGCCAACAAGGACTTACAGCATAGCACATGGAACTCTACTCGATGTTATTTAGCAGCCTGAATGGGAGGGGAGTTTGGGAGAGAATGGATATATATATATATATATATATATATATATATATATATATATATACACATGGCTGAGTCCCTTCTGTGTTCACCTGAAACCCACAATATTTTTAATTGCTATACCCCAATATAAAATTAAAATGTTTACATTAAAAAATAAAATAGAAAAAGCAACTCGTCAGTCTCTAGGATGTTAATAGACGTGCCTGAAACTGACTATGCACATCTACTAACAGCCTGCAGTTTAAGCAAGCTGTTCTTGTGTGCAAACCTATCCCTGAGCCCTTGCTTATATCCCTTTAGGTTGCACTTCAATCTTATTTTTCTACAGTAAATTCAGGAGACAAAGACTTGCAAAGTTGTGTTTTGATAAGTCAGTAAGTCAAACAATTCATGATTGTCTTTTTGTTCTCTCAGTAGCAGCTATAATTTTTCTAGTGGAGGATATCACAAGGAACTCACACCTGAGAGAAAAGGGACAACAGTTGTTTATGTGAAGGTATGTTAATTACAACACATTATGAAACTGAAAATTTAAAACCTCTTTCTGGTAAATGTTTTATAGGGCTATGGAAAAGACTTCTACATACAGAACAAAAAACAAGCACATTTTTGGGATGCACATGGAGGCAAGCAGAGGTCAGTAAACTTAATTGAGGTACTTGAAACATGGTTTCTGGCTTACATAGCTTAAGGCAGTCACAAGCCTTTGTGACTTAAGCAGCATCCTTCTAAGCAATCAAATAGACATCCAACAGGATCCTGTGGTATGCCAGAGTGTCTGAGACAAACAACCTACAACCTTCCTGAAAAGGAAGAAAGTGTAGACATTGAAGAAATGAAAAGAAATGGCCCTAAGATGAATTCAGCAATCTAAGAGAACACTGTTGCAGAAGAGAAGGGATTCATATGTTTTAAATGGACAGTCTGCTAGAAAATCCACTGAAGGTCCTGAGTTCATACTCTTGTGTTACTCACAATGATTTAACTTACATTAAGCTTTATTCCACCAGTTCACCTGCTATGAAATGAACACTTTACCACTACATGTCTGCAGTGGCTTCTACTTTAGACTCCCATGATATTGCTAATATCCATTTGCTCAGTAGCAGCTGTAAATGCCTTACACAGAGAGGAAACTACTTTTGAGATTTAATAATCCTCATTCTAAAAGTCTTCACTGAAAAGAGCTGAATTCCAAGGTTGCTGGAATAAGCCCTTTTATAGAGGAAAGAAACATGGCAGCATGAAGGTGCAAATATGTATGCATATGAGTACTGGATATGAAAAGGGATAATTAGGAAAAAGAGGAGCTGCACATAACAGATCACTGTGCCTTAAAGAAAATCATTCTAAAAATAGTTATTGAAATGTTTTTAACTGTAAGGAACTTTATCAGGAAATGAATATGAATAAACAAACACAGGTCCTGCCTTCTTGAAGTTTATAGAGCAACATGAAATGCAGGTTAACTTCACTAGCTCAATTTCTTGCATAGTCTGTTCTACATCAGTGAATGCAAGATGGATGAAAAAGATAGATTATCTGCAACCCAATAATGGTTATGGGACGTCCCCATAGCTCAGATGATAAAGAATCTGCCTGCAGTACAGGAGACCTAGGTTTGATCCCTAGGTCAGGAAGATCCCCTGGAGAAGGAAATGGCAATCCACTCTAGTATTCTTTCTTGCCTGGAGAATCCCATGGACAGAGGAGCCTGGTGGACTACAATCCATGGGGTGACAAAGAGTTGGACACGACTAAGTGACTAACACAACAACAACACAATAATTGTTATATTTTGTTTGGTAAGAATGCTTTCACCCATAGTAATTCAGGACTTAAACAAGGATTCAATTTCCCTTGCATTAAAAGAGATATGAAAGTAAGTAGTGACTAACATTGGTTCATCTCCTCAATGATTCAAGATCCCAACATCTTTCCATTCTTCTACTTTGCCATTTCTAAATGTTGACTTTTTATCCTTAGGCTTGTTGCCTTGTGGTTACAACATGGCTATTACAACTCGAAGTAACAGAACACCTCGAAATAAAAAGGGTAGGAAAATGGCCACAAGTGAGAAAGAACTTTTCTGTCTATATGGTTTCATTAAGGAGAAAAATATCCCAGAATTTCCAGCTGACAATTTTTCTTTTATATTTTATTGGCTAGATTAGGTCAAAAACCTATCCCTAGTAAGGCGACTAAATCCACCTTTTCTTGAAATTCAGTTCTCCACGCACATAACTAAAGACATAATCAGGGTTTGTTTATTGAAGGAGGAGGGATTACTTGGATAAGCAACCATAGATTTTGTATATGTTTAATACCCATTTGCAGACTTTCAGTGGTATGTGTTTCTCTTATACAAATATGTCCCCATCCATTTACTCATAGAAAAATATGCAGTTTTAATTATTCTATCCATATAGAAAATAAATTTGTACCCTCTTACATGGACCTTGATTCAGCCACTGTACTCATTTTCAAGTCTGAAAGGTGCTAGGGTGGAGTTCATGCTTATAATAAAACACAAAAACTGGTCTATCCAAAAATTAAACCCACACCTTCTGTCTCATTAACCTTTATGATAACCAACTGTGACAACATTCTCAAACTCAGTTATAATGTGCAATGTTCTATTCATTTTCTTTCAATAGAATTAATGCACACATTCATATGCTCACATGAGCTAGGCAAAGGATTCAAAACTACCAAATTTGAAATCAGAAGATGATGGAACAAGAGGATGTTCTTGGCTCTGTTTATAATGTTGTCTCAAAAACTTAAGGAGGTATCCTTGAACCCCACTTAACAATTTAGCATATAAAAATTTATCTAAATTCCTACACAATCCAGTGATATTTTTAGTCCAGAAAAACCTTTACAAAGATAAATTTTCATCTACACTGAGATATCACCTCACACCAGTCAGAATAGCCATCATCAAAAGGTCTACAAACAATAAATTCTGGAGGGCGTGTGGAGAGAAGGGAACGTTCTTGCACTGTTGGTGGGAATGTAAATTGATACAGCCACTATGGAAGATGATATGGAGATTTCTTAAAAAACTAGGAATAAAATCACCATATGACCCAGAAATCCCACCCCTAGGCATATATCCTGAGGAAACCAAAATTGAAAAAGACACATGCATCCCATTGCTCATTGCAGCAATATTTACAATAGCTAGAACACAGAAGCAACCTAGATGTCCATCAACAGATGAATGAATAAAGAAGGTGTGGTACATATACACAATGGAATACTACTCAGCCATAAAAAGGAACAACTTTGAGTCAGTTCTAATGAGGTGGATAACCCTAGAGCCTATTATACAGAGTGAAGTAAGTCAGAAAGAGAAAGATAAATATCATATACTAAAGCATATATACAAAATCTAGAAAAATTATACTGAAGAATTTATGTGCAAGGCAGCAATGGAGAAACAGACATAGAGGATAGACTTATGGACATGGGAGAGGGGAGGAGAGAGTGAGATATATGTTGAGAGTAACATGGAAACTTACATTACCATATGTAAAATAGATAGACAATGGGAATTTGCTGTGTGTCTCAGGAAACTCAAACAGGGGCTCTGTATCAACCTAGAGTGGTGGGATGGGGAGGGAGATGGGAGGGAGATTCAAAAGGGAGGAGATATATATACCTATGGCTGATTCACATTGAGATTTGATAGAAAATAACAAAACTCTGTAAAGCAATTAAGTTCAGTTCAGTCGCTCAGTCGTGTCCGACTCTTTGAGATCCCATGAATTACAGCACACCAGGCCTCCCTGTCAATCACCAACTCTCAGAGTTTACCCAAACTCATGTCCATCGGGTCAGTGATGCCATCCAGCCATGTCATCCGCTGTCATCCCCTTCTCCTCCTGCCCTCAATCTTTCCCAGCATCAGGGTCTTTTCCAATGAGTCAGCTCTTTGCACAAGGTGGCCAAAGTATCGGAGTCTCAGCTTCATCAGTCCTTCCAATGAACACCCAGGGCTGAACTCCTTTAGGATGGACTGGTTGGATCTCCTTGCAGTCCAAGGGACTCTCAAGAGTCTTCTCCAACACCACAGTTCAAAAGCATCAATTCTTCAGTGCTCAGCTTTCTTCACCGTCCAACTCTCACATCCATACATGACTACTGGAAAAACCATAGCCTTGAGTAGACAGACTTTTGTTGGCAAAGTAATGTCTCTGCTTTTTAATATGCTATCTAGGTTGGTCATAACTTTCCTTCCAAGGAGTAAGCGTCTTTTAATTTCATGGCTGCAATCATCATCTGCAGTGATTTTGGAGCCCCCAATATAAAGTCTGACACTGTTTCCACTGTTTCCCCATCTATTTCCCATGAAGTGATGGCACTGGAGGCCATGATCATAGTTTTCTGAATGTTGAGCTTTAAGCCAACTTTTTCACTCTCCTCTTTCACTTTTATCAAGAGGCTTTTTAATTCCTCTTCCCTTTCTGCCATAAGAGTGGTGTCATCTGCATATCTGAGGTTACTGATATTTCTCCCAGCAATTATCCTTCAATTAAAAAATAAATAATTTTTTTTAAAAAAGAAATTTTTCCGAGATGTTATGAGGCAACTCATTGTGTCGCGTCTATAGAGTAACAGATAATTCAAGGACTTGATATATTTCTTGCTTCAAAAATGAGAAAAAAAAGGTATTCTATTCATTTCAAAGAGCAGTTCATGACTCTACCACTATTTATTAGCACTGGGAGTGTCAGCGGTGGCAGTTATATATCTCAGTAAAGCACATTGCTTAAAACAAAACCAAACAATGCCAAATGGTTATGCGCATTTAGTCTCTCCACCAATCAAGAAATCAAATCTCCAGTTTTATTTAGAGGGTATCTTTCTCACAGTGGTTTAGAGTAGCTCCACACTGCAGACAAAATGATGCCAAATTTGAAACTGACAAGTGTATATCATTTCCTAATCTCAGTCCTTAGCTTGAAATCTTAGTTTCACAGTAATAATTAAAAATTATTCAAAAAATAGATTTAACCAATAAAAATAGACTTAGCTTCCTCCACAGTAAATTTTGAATTCATATTTATGCCACTCTATATTTATACAACACATTTCAGCAATACCATGTGTCACTGTCTGCCATGTTTGGGCCTGGGAAATGAGTAAGTTAATGATACCACTGAAATCACATGATATTCTGATATTAAACTCAGTCCCCAATCTGATTCTACCATGTTTAGACATGACTAGGGCAATCTGGATGACCTGTAATGAATTTCTTATTAAATAAGAAATATTTCCAGTATTTTCATACTTAATAAAACAGCATCCATATACCTTCCCGCTTCATATAAATATTCTGAATTTATATATTTAAAATCATATAGCTGGACAAGATTTCAGATTTGACCTAGTTTTATACTTCAAGAGGACTATTTATGACTTCCTTGCAATTTGGGAGCAAATCTAAAACTAAAACTCAATTCTTGTACCTAGCTCAGTTTGTTTTTGTTATTGTTTTAACTCAAAATTCAATTCACTGGGGCTAATTACTTGAGAGATCTTAAATGTACTAGAAACATGGTTCAAAGTTAACCAAATTTTTATACTGAAAATTATAAACGTGAGAAAAATTAAAGAAAAAATAAATAAATAATGAAATTGTATCATATACATAGATTGGAAGTCTTAAATCAATTAACTGCTCTTTGGATTCAATACATAAAAGTACAACCTTAAAAGAATATTTTGTAGAATTTTAAAATCTGATTCTAAAACCTTCATGGACCCACCTCCCAGAATATTGGAAATGAAAGCAAAAATAAACAAATGGGACCTAATTAAAATTAAAAGCTTCTGCACAACAAAGGAAACTATAAGCAAGGTGAAAAGACGGCATTCAGAATGGTAGAAAATAATAGCAAACGAAGCAACGGACAAACAATTAATCTCAAAAATATACAAGCAACTCCTGCAGCTCATTTCCAGAAAAATAAATGACACAATCAAAAAGTGGGCCAAAGAACTAAACAGACATTTCTCCAAAGAAGACATACAGATGGCTAGCAAACACATGAAAAGATGCTCAACATCACTCATTATCAGAGAAATGCAAATCAAAACCACAATGAGGTAGCATTTCACGCCAGTCAGAATGACTGCTATCCAAAAGTCTACAAGCAATAAGTGCTGGAGAGGGTGTGGAGAAAAGGGAACCCTATTACACTGTTCGGAGAAGGCAATGGCACCCCACTCCAGTACTCTTGTCTGGAAAATCCCATGGACGGAGGAGCCTGGTAGGCTGCAGTCCATGGGGTTGCTAAGAGTCGGACACGACTGAGTGATTTCACTTTCACTTTTCACTTTCATGCCTTGGAGAAGGAAATAGCAACCCACTCCAGTGTTCTTGCCTGGAGAATCCCAGGGATGGCGGAGCCTGGTGGGCTGCCCTCTATGGGGTCGCACAGAGTCGGACACGACTGAAGCGACTTAGCAGCAGCATTACACTGTTGGTGGGAATGCAAACTAGTACAGCTACTATGGAGACCAGTGTGGAGATTCCTCAAAAAACTGGAAATAGAACTGCCATATGACCCAGCAATCCTACTGCTGGGCGTACACACTATGGAAACCAAAATTGAAAGAGACACATGTACCCCAATGTTCATCACAGCACTGTTTATAATAGCCAGGGCATCGAAGCAACCTAGATGTCCATCAGCAGACGAATGGATAAGGAAGCTGTGGTACATACACACAATGGAATATTACTCAGCCATTAAAAAGAATACGTTTGAATCAGTTCTAATGAGGTGGTTGAAACTGGAGCCTATTATACAGAGTGAAGTAAGTTGGAAAGAAAAACACCAGTATACTAACACATATATATGGAATTTAGTAAATTGTTAAAGATAACCCTGTATGCGAGACAGCAAAAGAGACACAGGTGTATAGAAATGTATTTTGGACTCTATGGGAGAGGGCGAGGGTGGGATGATATGGGAGAATAGCACTGAAGCATGGAAATTATCATATGTGAAATGAATCGCCAGTCCAGGTTCGATGCATGATACAGGGTGCTCAGGGCTGGTGTACCAGGATGACCCAGAGGGATGGGATGGGGGGGAGGGGGGAGAGGGAGGGGGGTTCTGGAAGGGGAACACATGTACACCCATGGTGGATTCATGTCAATGTATGGCAAAACTAATACAACATTGTAAAGTAAAAAATAGATAAATAAATTAAAAAAATAAAAATGAAAAAAAAATAAAACCTCCGTGGAAGAGCAGAAGTCAAGAAAAAAAAGAACAGTCAAGGGAAATTTGAAGAATAAAACTGAGTGATTTCTCTACCAGAGAACAAAAATTTTTATAAAATATGATGGTTAAGATAGTGTCTTATTGGCATAGATAATTGACCAGAGAAAGAAAATACAATCTATAATTTTAAAAATTATATATAATATATATATGTATACATATGTATATGATATATGTATCAACACATATGTATTTAATGGTGGTTTAGTTGCTAAGTAGTGTCCGACTTTTGCGACCCCATGGACTATAGCCTACCAGGCTCCTCTGTCCATGAGATTTTCCAGGCAAGAATACTGGAGTGAGTTGCCATTTCCTTCTCCAGGGGATCTTCCTGACCCAGGAATAGAACGCAGGTTTCTTCACTGACTAAGCTTTGAGGGAAGCCCTATGTATTGATGTTAATATATACATCTGATGTGTGAATAAGATATACTGCAGTACACTGGAGGAAGGTTAATTTTAATGCATGGTGTTGGGTCAACACTGGAAAAAAGTTAATGTACTCCCCACCCTTATATAAAAGTTGACTCCAGAGGGCTGCAGATCTAAATATAAATGGTAACACCATAAAGCTTTAAGTTACAAACATAACTTGGTAGTGAATAGGGAAATATTTCTGGAACAGGACACAACAAACAGTAACTATACAATTAAAAATGATAAATTATACTAAAATTAAGAACTTATGTTCTTATAGGTAGTTTTGAGAGTGAAAAGTCAATTCATAAAAGGAAAAAGATATTCATAATAATATATACATCTGACAAAATATTCATATCTGAAATATCTTAAGTTTTACAAATTATTAAGAAATGGTGAGAATATCCAATTAAGAAAGTAGAAAAAGGTTTTTACAGATACTCACTACAAGAAAATATCCAAATGACCCTACTGTATGCTTACTGCACATAAAAAGTGCTCAACTTACATTAGTCACTGTAAAATACAATGTGAAACAAGAAAATACAAGGTGAAACTACAATGAGATGCTATTACACACCTAATAGACTGGCAAAAATGAATAATACAGAAAAAACTCACTGTCAAGCTGTTGAGAAACTCAGACTCTCACCAACTGCTGGTACAAGTGGAAACTGGTGAAGCTGTTTTATAAGACTTTGTGACAGTATCTTTAAAACTGAATATGAATACACTATTATCCAGCAACTCCATTCCACTCCAGTCATAACAGAAATGAATATCAAACAGTCATAGTAGCTCTATCTGCAATAGCCAAAGGGAGTAAAAAAAAAAAAAACCACCAGGTATCTATCAACAGAATGGATAAATCATGGCCTATTCACAAAAAAGTGAAACGATATACAAAAATTAGAATGAATAATGTAAAACTATGCACAAAAAATGGTAAATATCATAAACCTATTTTTTAGCAAAAGAATCCAGAAACAGTAAACTTGCAATTCTATTGTGCAAAGCTTCTATAGAGAAAAAAACAATGTCTTCTATTAGAAATCAGTGTACTGTTTACCTATGACCAAGTCCATACTGGCAATGGAGCAGTATTTAAGAAAGTGCAAATTAAATAAATGAGTTCAAAATAACCTTAAGTGTGATTTTTTTTTAATCACAGTTTTCTGTGAAAAGTCAGCTTTAGAATCTATCAGATAACTGAAATTTATATGATAATAGGAATGCTACACAGAGCTCAATATTATGGTTAAGAACTCTAATTGTATGATTTCAGGTCAGCAGCAGGGGCCCTATGAGTTGCTACTATTCTTTTGATCAAGAAACAAGCCATTTAAGGAATCTCCACACTGTTCTCCATAGTGGCTGTACTAGTTTGCATTCCCACCAACAATGTAAGAGGGTTCCTTTTTCTCCGCAGCCTCTCCAGCATTTATTGCTTGTAGACTTTTTGACAGCAGCCATTCTGACTGGCATGAGATAGTACCTCATTGTGGTTTTGATTTGCATTTCTCTGATAATGAGTGATGTTGAGCATCTTTTCATGAGTTTGTTAGCCATCTGTATGTCTTCTTTGGAGAAATGTCTGTTTAGTTCTTTGACCCATTTTTTTATTAGGTTGTTTATTTTTCTGGAATTGAGCTGCAGGAGCTGCTTGTATATCTTTGAGATTAATTGTTTGTCCGTTGCTTTGTTTGCTATTATTTTCTCCCATTCTGAAGGCTGTCTTTTCACCTTGCTTATGGTTTCCTTCGTTGTGCTAAAGTTTTTAAGTTTAATTAGGTCCCATTTGTTTATTTTTGCTTTTATTTCCATTACTCTGGGAGGTGGGTCATAGAGGATCCTACCGTGATTTATGTCAGAGATTGTTTTGCCTAAGTTTTCCTCTAGGAGTTTTATAGTTTCTGGATACACAATGGAATATTACTCAGCCATTAAAAAGAATGCATTTGAATCAGTTCTAATGAGGTGGATAAAACTGGAGCCTATTATACAGAGTGAAGTAAGTCAGAAAGAAAAACACCAATGCAGTATACTAACACATATATATGGAATTTAGAAAAGTGGTAATGATGACCCTATACGTGAGACAGCAAAAGAGACACAGATGTAAAGAACAGTCTTTTAGACTCTGTGGGAGAAGGCGAGGGTAGGATGATTTGAGAGGGTAGCATTGAAACGTTTATATTATCACATGTGAAGCAGATCGCTGGTCCAGGTTCAATGCATGAGACAGGGTGCTCAGGGCTGGTACTCTGGGATGACCCTGGGAGATGGGATGGGAAGGGAGGTGGGAGGAGGGTTCAGAATGGGGAACACATGAGCACCCATGGATGATTCATGTCGATGTATGGCAATGGCACCCCACTCCAGTACTCTTGCCTGGAAAATCCCTGATAGGCTGCAGTCCATGGGGTCGCGAAGAGTCAGTCGGACACGACTGAGCGACTTCGCTTTCACTTTTCACTTTCATGCATTGGAGAAGGAAATGGCAACCCACTCCAGTATTCTTGCCTGGAGAATCCCAGGGACGGAGGAGCCTGGTGGGCTGCCGTCTGTGGGATTGCACAGAGTCGGACACGACTGAAGCGACTTAGCAGCAGCAGCATGGCAAAAAACCACTACGATATTGTAAAGTAATTAGCCTCCAATTAAAATAAATTAATTAATTAAAAAAAAAGAAACAAGCTATTCAATGTGCTTTTCTTTAACAGAAAAAAGGTGAGGGAAGCATGTGAGCTAAATGCTGTGCTTTGATTGTATATAAGTTTAAAAAAAATTTCTGATGTGGAAAATAGAAGAGGCAGAAACTTGGGCCTTCATTGTCTGAATGGGTTTTATTTGGCCTATTAACACCTAGCTTGGAGTATCCTTTATCAAATTTACTTTTCACTGGAATTTTATGCAATATGGCTCTCTAAGCCATATTTCATTCACATAAATTATGATTGCATCAAAGATTGTTTAAAGAAAATTAACCTAAAGTATTGATTCCTCAGAAAAAAAAAATTGCAATTTTTAAAACCTACACAAGTTATGTCTGTGAGAGTAACTAAACACAGCATTGACTTGTCATTCCAATCAGTCACGTTAATTGAACCTTCACAAATGGCTCAGATTATGATTTAGAATAACTAATAATTGATGACCATGTACATGAAGATAAATACCACACTTGGGTAGTTTTTCCATGTATGTTTGTAGTATGTGTGTTTGAGTTTCTATAAAAGCCATTTTAAATAGACATGAAATATGTTAATATTTTCCTTAGAAATCTTCATTTTTAGATTTATTATGTTGGGGTTAAAATCCTCCTCAACAGAATGACAAACTCCATATCAAAACAAAAGACATTGTTAAAGAAAAAATAGAGGCTCTGAGCATTTCCTATTAACACAGTACCCTAAAAAATTATTGCTAATTAAGATTACCACATACGCACACAAAAGATAGTGCAAAGAATGTTTTATAATTTACTCCACACAAAAGGGAAAAAAGGACCTTTTAAATATTCAGCATAAAGTTAACACTCTGTAGAGTGGAAATTCAAAAAATATCCCCTTTTCATGTCATTAAACTGTGTAGCACATTAGGAATGCCAATTAAATTTCCAAATTACATTTTTTTGAACCAACTGCCAGTGGCATCCATCTTCCTCAGAAGTAACATCTGTGAGGCTGGCAGCATGGGACCAGATTTTTGGACACTATGGGATAGAATATCATAAGCTTTATGTTTTACCCCCCCAAATAGTCTCCTTGAACTTTCTTGACCTACCTTTAACCATGCATTTTTGAAAATTTTCCATGACTTTATATTATCTTGGAAATTAAAGGCAGAGAAACTGCAACTTAGTCATATAAGCTTTTTCAAAGGGGTTTTGGACAAATACAGAAGCAAATACCTCCACATCATCAATTACACATTAAAGAGGTACCTTTCAGTGAATGTCAATTAAGCCCTCAAAAAAAAGGATTTTTGCAAGCTAGCCACTTAAATGCAAAATCTAATGAGTTGGAGGGGATGGTAGATAAATCCAATCTCTTTTCATGTGACAGGAATTCAAATATTTGATAACACCTGCAATGGTTAATTTTATGTGTCAATCTGACTGGATTAAGGGATGTCCAAAGAGCTAGTAAAACATTATTTCTGAGAGTGTCTGTGAGAATGCTTCTGGAAAAGATTAAATGTTAGCATTTTGATCAGTAGGCTGAATGAAGTCCCCTTTCACCCATGTGTGCAAGCATCACCTAATCTCTTGAGGGTCCAAATGGAACAAAAAGGCTTAAGAAGGGATAATTCTCTCTCTCTCCTTGAGTTGGAACATCCTCTCCTGCCCTCTGATATCAGAGTCCCCTGTTCTCAGTCTGCTGGTCTCTGGAACTTAGACAAGGACCCATCTCTATGCCCCCTTCCCCACCTCACTACCCTGTTCTCAAGCCTTACTCAACTGAACTATACCACTTTCCTGAATTTCCAGTTTGCAGACAGCAGATTGTGGGACCTCTCAGCCTCCATAACCTTGTGAACCAATTCCTCCAGTAAATCTCTCTCTGTCACACACACATACACACACACACACACACACACACACACATATCTGTGTCTCAATATATCCTATTGGTTCTATTTATCTGGAGAACCCTGAATAACATAACACCAAAACATAACATATCTCAACTTATCATCCTGGTCTTCCCTCTTCCAAGCTAAACATTCTCAGTTTTTTGAAACCACTACTGATCAGATAGCTGCAATCACCCTAATAGCATCAGCACCAAATGTAAAGACAGAAAACTAAGGCTCAGGTTCCCTGCCATCTTTATCAGACATTCAGTAGAATAAAAACAGAGAAGGGGCCCAGTGGGAGTTAACCTGGTCTAGCTAATTACAATCAATAGACAATACTTTTCTGGAACTCAAGGGAAATCTCCACTGGCATTTCTTTCTTCATAAAGATAGAATGCCAGAACTTAATGAGACATTGAGCATAAAGACATATGGTTTAGATACAGAATTTAAATGTCCTGTTCAATAGCAGCACACTGTGTGTATATAGTGCATGTTGCTTTTCAAAATACATTCTAATCCTGATCCTCACAATTCTGCAAGGTCAGCAGAATAGATGTTATTATCCTTGACAACATATAGATGGGAAAGCTAGGGGGCACAGGGCAGCTTCCCTCATAGCTCAGTCAGTAAAGAATCCACCTTCAATCTAGGAGACCTGGGTTCAATTCCTGGGTCAGGAAGATCCCCTGGAGAAGGAAATGGCAACTCACATCAATAATCTTGTCTGGGAAATCTCATGGACAGAGGAGCCTGGTAGGTTACATTCCATGGGGTTGCAAGAGTGGGACACAAATTAGCCACTAAACCACCACTACACAGGGTTCATAGAGGTAGAGACTACAAGTTCTCACAGCTGGTGAGGAATGAAAACAAATCCTCCACCCAGGATCTCTTCTCATACTCATCCTGACCACATTTCATTGCCTTTTCATCTCATGGAGGTAAATTAATGTGCAGAGGGTCTATGGGGTGTGATTTGGAGGAAAGCTAGAAGACTCATAGTTACTGATTGCAACTCCATTACCTTTGTGAGCCTCAAACTCCAAAACAGGGACTCATTCTTAGGGAGTTTAAAAGCTTTCCAACTTCTTAGGAATAACTTGTTAAATCAGACAAAACAAAAATTTTATCCTTATACCAGAATACCTTTTAGCAGAAAGACAGTTAATGGGAGACACTGTTGTTGTTCAGTCGTTCAGTCAGTTCAATTCTTTGGGACACCAAGGACTGCAGCAAGCCAGGCTTCCATGTTATTCACTATCTCCTGGAATTTGCTCAAACTCACATTCATTAAGTTGGTGATGCCATCCAACCATCTTATCTTCTGTCTCCCCCTTCTCCTCCTGAGTTCAATCTTGCCCAGCGTCAGGGTCTTTTCCAGTGAGTCGGCTCTTCATACCAGGTGGCCATAGGATTGGAGCTTCAGCTTCAGCATCAGTCCTTCCAATGAATATTCAGGGTTGATTTCCTTTAGGGTTGACTGACTTTGACCTCTTTGCTGTCCAAGGGACTCTAAAGAGTCTTCTCCAGCACCACAGTTGGAAGGCATCAGTTCTTCAGTGCTCAGCATTCTTTATGGTCCAACTCTCACATCCACACATGACTGCTGGAAAAACCATAACTTTGACTAGACAGACCTTGTCAGCAATGTAATGTCTCTGCTTTTTAATATGCTGTCTAGGCTTGTCATAGCTTTTCTTCCAAGGAGCAAGCATCTTTTAATTTCATGGCTGCAGTCACTGTCTTCAGTGATTTTGGAGCCCAAGAAAATAAAGTCTGTCGCCGTTTCCATTGTTTCCCCATCTATTTGCCATGAAGTGATGGGACCAGAGGCAATGATCTTAGATTTTGTATGCTGAGTTTTAAGTCAGCATTTTCACTCTTCTCTTTCACCTTCAAAAATAGGCTTTTTACTTTCTGCCATAAGGGTGGTGGCATCTGCATATCCGAGGTTACTGATATTTCTCCCAGAAATCTTGATTACAGCTTGTGCTTCATCCAGCCTGGCATTTCACATGATATATAATGCATATAAGTTAAATATGCAGTGTCACAATATACAGCCTTAATGTACTCCTTTCCCAATTTGAACCAATCCCTTGTTCCATGTCTGGTTCGAAGTGTTGCTTCTTGACCTGCATACAGCTTTCTCAGGAGGCAGGTATGGTTGCCTGCTGATTCATGTCAATGTATGGCAAAAACTATTACAATATTGTAAAGTAATTAGCCCCCAACTAAAATAAATAAATTTATAAAATAAAAAAAAAATAAATTAATTAAAAAAAAAAAAAAAAGAATTTTCCATAGTTGTGATCCACACAGTTAGAGGCTTTAGCATAGTCAATGAAGCAGAGGTAGATGTTTTTCTGGAATTCTTCTCTGTGTATTGGTTTTTCTATGATCCAACAGATGTTGGCAAGTTGATCTTTGGTTCTCTGCCTTTTCTAAATCCATCTTGTACATCTGAAAGTTCTCATTTTACATACTGTTGAAGCTTAGCTTGGAGAATATTGAGCATCACTTTGCTAGCACGTGAAATGAGTGCATCTGTGTGGTAATTTGAACATTCTTTGGCATTGCCTTTCTTTGAGATTGGAGTGAAAACTGACCTCTTCCAGTCCTTTGGCACTGCCAAGTGTTCTAAATTTCCTGGCATACTGAGTGCAGCACTTTAATAGCATCATAGTTTAGGATTTGAAATAGCTTAGCTGGAATTCCCACACCTCCACTAACTTTGTTCTTAGTGATGCTTCCTAAGGCCCACTTGACTTTGTACTCCAGGATGTCTGACTCTGGGTGAGTGATCAGACCATCATGGCTATCTGGGTTATTAAGATCTTTTTTGTAAAGTTCCTCTGTGTATTCTTGCCACCTCTTCTCAATATCTTCTCCTTCTTTTAGGTCCATACGGTTTATGTCCCTTATTGTGCTCCTATTTGCATGAAATGTTTCCTCGCTCTCTCTAATTTTCTTGAAGATATCTCTAATCTTTCCCATTCTATTGTTATTTACATTGTTCTCTTGGGAAGGCTTTCTTATCTCTCCTTGCTGTTCTTTGGAACTCTGCATTCAGATGGGTATATCTTTCCTTTTCTTCTTTGCCTTTAGCTTCTCTTCTTTTCTCAGCTCTTTGTAAAACCCCCTCAGACAACCATTTTGCCTTTTTGCATTTCTTTTTTAGGGGATGGTTTTGATCACTGCCTCCTATCCAATGTTACCAACCTCCATCCGTAATTTTTCAGGCACTCTGTCTATCAGATCTAACCCCTTGAAACTATTTGTCACTTCCACTGTATAATCATAAGGGATTTGATTTAGGTCATACCTGAATGGTCTGGTGGTTTTCCCTACTTTCTTCAATTTAAGTCTGAATTTGGCAATAAGGAGGTCATGATCTGAGCCACAGTCAGCTCCTGGCCTTCTTTGTGCTGACTGTATAGAGCTTCTCCATCTTTGACTTCAAGGAATGTAATCAATCTGATTTTGGTACTGACTATCTGGTGACATCCATGTGTAGAGTTGTCTCTTGCGTTTTTGGAAGAGGATGTATGGTATGACCAGTGCATTTTCTTGGCAAAACTCTGCTAGCCTTCGCCTTGGTTCATTTCGTACTCTAAGGCCAAACCTGCCTGTTATTCCAGGTATCTCTGACTTCCTACTTCTGTATTCTAGTCCCCTGTGATGAAAAAGACACCTTTCTTTGGTTCAGTTCTAGAAGGTTTTGTAGGTCTTCATAAAACCATTCAAATTCAGCTTCTTCAGCCTTAGTATTTGGGGCACAGACTTGGATTATTGTGACTTTGAATAGATTGCCTTTGAAATGAACCAAGATCATTCTGTCATTTTTGAGATTGCGCCCAAGTACTGCAATTCAGACTCTCGTGTTAACTATGAGGGCTACTACATTTCTTCTAAGGGATTCTTGCCCATAGTAGTAGGTATAATAGTCATTTGAATTAAATTCATCCATTCCTGTCCATTTTAGTTCACTGAATACTAAAATGTCAATGTTTACTCTGCCATCTGTTTGATCACTTCCAATTTACCTTGATTCCTGGACCTAACATTCTGGTTTTCTATGCAATATTGTTCTTTACAGCATTGGAATTTACTTTCACAACAAGACACATCCACAACTGACAGCCATTTCTGCTTTGGCTCTGTCTCTTCATTCTTTCTTCAGCTATTTCTCCACTCTTCTCCAGTAGCATATTGTGGCACCTACTGACCTGGGGAGTTCATCTTTCAGTGTCATATCTTTTTTCCTTTTCACACTGTTCATGGGGTTCTCAAGGCAAGGATATTGAAGATAGGCAGAGATGGTGGGGTAGAAGGATGTGTGCTCATCTGCTGCTGCGAGAACACCAAAACTGCAACTAGCTGCTGAACGACCATTGACAGGAGAATGTTGGATGCTGCCAAAAAAAGATACCCCAAGTCCATGGGCTAATGAGAACTTCAACAAGATGGTATTAGGGGCACAATCTCTTTTAAAATCAAACCTCATACCCACCAGAGACTCTCGGAGGGTGCAAACAAAACCTTGTGTGTAACAAGACCGAGGAAAAGGAGCAGTGACCCCCACAAAAGACTGAGCCAGATCTGCCTGTGAACATCTGAGTGTCTCCTGAGGAGGCACGGGTCAGCAGTGGCCTGTTGCGGGGAGAGGGCCTCTGGCAGCAGAAATCCTAGGAGGTGTGGCATGTGGTATAAATCCTCTTGGAGGAGGTTGCCATCAGCCACACTATAGAGCTGCCAAGTACGGGTAACCCACAAATTGGAGATCAATTATACCAAAGAAGTTCTCACACTGTTGCAAAAGTTCTAGGGCCCACAACGGATTTCCCAACCTGGGGATCAGGCAAAGGGACTGAGAACCCCCAGGGAATTTGACTTTGAAGGCCAGTGGGATTTGATTACAGAACTTCCACAGGATTGGGAGACACTGAAGGACAACCAAAACAAGTTTTTCTATCTTAGTTTGTGTCCTGGTCCTAGCTTTTGATCAGTCTCAGTTCTGATTTTTATTTTGTTTAGCATTTGATTGTTTTGCTTTTGCAATCATTTTCATCTCTTCACCTCTCATATGATCTCCTAGCTTATTTTGTAAGCATTTATGTTAGATTTGAAATGTGACAGTAATAATAATGAAGCTGTATTTATTTTCAAAAGTCTTTTTTGAAAATCACATGCTTTTTCAGTAAGTTAAAAAAAGCTCTTATTGATGTAGTTAAGGGAAAAGTTGAGGTGAGCAGTATTCTCATAATTTCAAATGATCCCAGAGAAACACTGGGAGAAGTGTTGTAGACACTTGGAAAAGTCTACAAAAGAAGATTGTATAGACCTTCTGTGGCCTTGAGTAAAAAATTTACTAATTTTTAGGTATTTTTTCTCTTGCCTCTTCTAGGTTTGAGAATTTTGTAAGTAAATCTAGCTGTAAATAATTGATGACCCAGTGACAAATGTTGAGAAAGTTTTGACTTGATGATTAAATATGACTTCTGGCTTCTTGCTATACAATTTGTTCAATTCTTATTCAGAGTAAGCCAGTTAAGATACTGGCATTAGATTAGCTTAACAGTCATTACAGAAGCCTCCATCTTTAAAAATTCAGATGTTATTGAAATATTAAACATTTGTGCTCCTTCCTCTTTTTTTTTTTTTTCTTTTTTTGCTATGAAATTTTCCACCAGAGCAGAAAGGTTTAAATTTTACATGTAGAAATTTAAGAATTAACTGTAAAGATTAAGTACAGGCACTATTGTTATCTTACGTAAATGATAATGTTGTCGTGAGTCTTTGAGTTATTATTCTTTGTGTTCTTTCTCTGCATAACATCATGTTCAAGTGTTTGTCCACAAACAAACAAAAAACAAATAATTTAAGAGGCAAACCTAAAATGCATAAATCCTACCTAAAATGCATAAATTGATGTTCTGGAATAATTTAGAAGTTATTTCATCTGTAGGTGCTTAAATCTCTACTAAAAATGCCTCAGTAATAGCAGAAGTCTGCTTCACTTGTTTTCCGCAAGAATGCTGAAGTGAAATGGAATTCCTACAGAATGGAAGCAGAACTTAACTAACATGCACTTTTATTTCCCGTAAGTGGCAACATTGCTAGCAATTAGAAACAACAAATAGCCAACAGCAGGGGGAGAAAAAGACAAAGAAGAATGTTTATTATTTTGAGAGGTTCATCAGGGAATGCTCTTATGTCAGGGGAATAAACACTGCCATCCAGACAGGAAAGCTTCATGGCTTCCAAAGTTCCCTGGTCTTATTGAGCAAACCTATTAAAACACTTTTTATTCCTTAATCTTCACTGTTATAGATAAAGTGACAAGGGTGTGGTTCAGAGAAAGGTAGATGAAATGGCAAATCAATGTTTTGAAGTCAGTGGTTTTCATTAGGAATCATCTTGAAAGGAACAGAGTCTCTTTATGAAGAACATGAAAATACTACCCTCTACCATATATTATGAGTAGGAGGCATTCCTGTTTGGTTGGTTTAGGAACAGAAAAGCTTGAAGCTGTTTATTTTTCAGATCCCTTTGTAATAGAGCCGGGGTAATTTTCTACTCACAGTCTTGTTTCTTAGACATAGCAGTTCTTTTGTAGTCTTGGTACGGCATTCAAAATTTATAAATCATTAGTGAACCATTAAAAGGTCTCTGGTTGTCACTGTAATGTTCCCTAGATTCAGTCATTATGCAACCTAGGTCTTCAATGGAAGGCGATGCACAATAAAGCAACACTTTACTTAAAATTTTTAATATGAACTGTATTTAATACAGAATATTTCCTGCACAGAGAGGTTTAATAAAAACCATTATTTCTGAACTTCAGAATTAAATGTCATGACTGGCTACCTTGGCTGACTGGAAATTACCATTCTCCATTGAGAAACTCTATAAAGGATCTGAGATATTCAGTACGACCAAAGCTCCTCCCTGCAGTTAAGTTCCATCTCATTTTCTCTCTGGTCTCCACTCACTCCTTTACCTAATGGTGGTATGTCCTGCCACAGATGAGAGAGTATCCAGCCCAACTGATACTCAACAGAGCAAGGGTTTTCTTTGCACCTCCCCCATCACGTCTAAATTCTCAAAACTCTGTTACCAATGAAACACTTATTGCTGCCTTTTCTATGTTACTAGAACAAAAACAATAATCAGTATCCCAAAGTCCTTTGCCCAGGAAACCATCTTCTGACCCCTTTCCCTATATGTGTGTAAAATGGGAAAACACCAGTGTGAAACTGTGGCCACTTTCAGCTCTGAGAACCAAGCCATGAATCAGATGAAGCAAAGAGAAAGAAAAAGGTGTAGTTAAAAGGTAAAGAAACAAACAAAAAGACTGAATTTTGAGCTGAGGGTGTAAACGTAGGGTAAGAAAAGAGCAATAGATGGGTTAAAGATAGAAAGTCCAGGACATAGTTGGGAAATAGAGGGAGGAAATACTCCGACCCCAGTCTGCTGGACTGCCTTATATCAGTCATTTGTGTTTTGAAAAGTTGACAAGGTAAAACATGCCAAAGCCTGGAGATGGAATTATAGACTTAATTTATGTATGTTTTCAAAGTACATTGTGTTTAAAATAATACAAGGCACCAAAACCTGCTGGAAGAACTGCAAGACTGCAAAGTCATTAGCATCTACCATTTAAAGCTCTTAAAAAGGCAGTGCACCAGTCACAGTTGAGAGAGCTGCCAGTACATTGTATGAGGACCATAGCCAGCTGAAACCCATGGGAGCTAAGGAGACTGAAGGGCTGCAGAGCAATCAGCTACTGCCTCTGAGCCTCTACGTTTCCAAAGATTGTTTGTTACAGACTTCATTCCTGGATTCAATCACCACTAGAGCCATTGGTGGCAATTAACACTCAGTGGGCACATGAAAATACCCTTGATTACAAGTAGCCCTTATATATCAGTTAAAATAATAAATTGCACACATCCCAGTGAAGGTTACAACTGAATTGTGTGAGCCTGACAACTGTATTTTGAGTGAAACCAGTGTGAAATCTTGAGCTCTCCTATCCCTTGAAAGCTGGTCCTTCACTAAAAGTGCTGCCCCCTAGAGCCATGGCAGAATATAATGACAGAAGTTAGATGATGACAGAGAAAATGAACTACTTCAGACATGTATTTTATGTTCATGGATAAGCTAGCGAAATAAGGAATGTGAAACTTCCAGTTGGCACTTGAAATTTTAATTAGCTCTCAATTAACAGCTTATGGCAATATTCTCTACTACTGGCTTTTAAGAAAAGGTATAATGAGGGAGACAAGGGCTGAGTTTAAAGTTTCCAAGTTTTGTTTTTTTTTTTTTCTTGACAATATTTAGACTAAACAGTAAGATGAAATAGACAAGCCTTAGGACTCAACGTGTGGAGGCCCATGATTTTAGCTTTTGCCATTTTCACTTTGCCTTGTTTCATCTAGACTGGTGGGGGCTCTTGGAAAGATTGGATAGATACATTAAGCACTTTTTATGCGGTACTTGATCATTACCTATTTTGTACTTCCTTAATCATAACATGGTGAATTGTTTAAGCTTAACAGTTCCAATGTTAAAAAAAAAAAAGGTCTATGGCTATGATATATTTGTTACTTTTAGAATAGTGGGAAACATGAGTTTCAGAGCCCAGGGGTGTATATTAGAATGTGACCTCTTGAATACGTCAAAATAGTGGGAAAATTTTGTAAGTTTATGGTGAAATAGTTGGATGAGTGAAGGCAGGACTTCATTCATTATTTTAAAAATGATTGCTATATACATGCCTATACAGTGTTATATTTGATTACATAATCAAAATCTTACCATAAAAAAACTCAGTGATAAAGAACACGCCTCCATATTTTTCTTTTGTATGTGAAGGCTGTCCCAGGTGAAAAAGTCATGGGGATTTTGGTAACAATATCTTCTATCTCAGTGGAAATATCAACAGAAGTAAAAAGGCAACCTATGTGTCTAAATCTCTGGAGGAGGGTCCCAGGTTAGCAAGAACTCACCATGATGTAGGATAGACTTAAGGAATTTGTTGAGAATATAGGAATTAGAGGAGGAATTAGAGGAGGGATGTTCCAATACAACAGTGGTGTCATTCAATGCCTTATTCCTAGTCCCTAGAAACTTTCCTCAGATTTGGGGATGGGGCCTTAAAGTTTGGTCCCTTGGAGGAGAGAGAACAAGTTATTTAGGGCAGTATTCATTGCTGGAGAAGAGGTAGCTCTCTTCTTAAGAACTTCAAAGATGACATTAGTCAGAAAATGTAAGAGGCAGTAAATGATACTATTTTGGCAAGAAGGGAAGTTGGAGGTCTAAGCTGTGGTAGAATAGATCACAGAGCCATGAGAGACAGACAGTGAGTGGTAGAAAAGAACTGACTTCAGCCAAATAACAGTGTGAGAGACACTGAGATACCAACAGGGAGGAAACCCAGGAATCAGGATATTTGTAGCTCCCATGATGTTCCTGAGTGGATGGTGGGGCATCAAGAGCCCAGACATGGCTGCTCGAGTTTTGTGCTCTCAAGCCCATCTGTCCAAAGGCACTAAATAAGAGTAGCATCTATTTCATATAAAGTTGAGTGGTAAGACATATTTTTATCTTTTATCTGAAAAAAAAATCTGACAGTAGAACTTATTCTGGTTTCAGAAATGCTGCTATTTTACCAACTAGTCTTTAACTTATATATCTCTACAATTTGAATTCTCTATCCACCATAAATCTTAGTTCATGCCATTAACAAAATACCTGCATGGACTCATCTCTGTGTCAGCCTTGGTAGGAACTTCTGCATATTTGGAAAAGAAGTTTCCACAGTACAGACTGTTTATTGTGCTGGCCTCCACACATCCTTTTACAAGAAGGCTGAAGTAAATCTATTTGTTTAAATTCCCCTGTGGGGCAGCATGGGACAGCCTTTTCAAAATGGTGGGCCAACACGGCTCTGCCTGGACTGACTCTCAAAAGTTAGCTCCAATGATTAGATACAAACTATCTGTCACTGATGATGGTTTTCAAAAGTGATGGTAGAGGAGATGGCCATGCATGAAAGCACTCTTTGTGCCACTTAAAAAAGATCACTTCCATATAGTGTATCTCAAAGTTGCCTGTGAATACATGCAGAAGTAATCAGGTGCTGGGGTGGCAGGCCTCTGTTCCCCCCTCACCTCTGTGAGTGCAAGAGGAACAAGTTTTAACACAAATCACCAGGCAAAAAGCCCGAGACTTTTCCATGCTAGCATCACGTCCTATCCACTCTCTTCAACCCAATAACTTATTCTCTAATTACAATAAATAAATGAACGCAGCTACAACTTCAAGGATATAATGAGATTCCTTTTTTGTAGATGAAAAGCTTAATGTTACAGTGATTTGTGAGCTTTGATAAGAACTGAGGGGTAGACTGGATAGAGACTGAAGTGATGTTAGTTAAGGGCTGAGAAAGGAGACATAAAGAAATGGATTTATTAAATCACAATGAGCCTATTCTTCTTTGAAGAACCAAGAAAGTGGTAGCTTCTTTCAAAAGGCAAGCCATGATTTCTAAGGATGTCATGTGCGATAGTGTAACTATCATATTGAAATAATATAAACACTGTACTTCCAAGCTTGTTAATAAAAATTGGAGGTATAAGCATTACCAATTATTTTTCTGGATATTTTACGATACTTTCTACTAATAGATACTTTATCCATGAAGTTTCTAAAGAAGGGGGGAAAATAACAATTTTAAGTATAACAGTCTATCACCTCAAAAATAATCACAAACCACCAGACAATTTTCTGCTTTATTTCTAGTGGTATCAAAAGAAGTGACATCTGGAGAAGTGGTGGCATTTTACTCAAAAATTCAGAAAGAGAACTGTGTTTATAGTTCTCCTTCTTCCCAGTATACAGGAGGCATATTCCTGCCTAACTCCTTAAAGTTAGGTGTGGACATTTGCCCTGGTACATAAAATTAACAGCCAGTTCACAATTTTCCATGTCCCTTTACCCTAGCACGGCAAACACTGCTAATCCAAAGGGTAAACCCTTGTGAACTTGCATTTCTGAGTGAGAACAACAAGGAGCAGAGACTACAGCTGCCCCATGATGGATATGTAGCATGAGTGAGCAACAAACTTCAGTTGCTTTGTAGACATTGTAAATTTGAGTTTATTTGTAACTACTAACTGAAGTTCTCCCGCTCAGTATAATTACTTAATTTCTTTGCACCTGGGCATTTATTAGAAAACAGAACTTTAAGGTCAAAATCATATGTGAAACAGAACGTCAGTCCAGGTTCAATGCATGACACAAGTGCTCAGGGCTGGTGCACTGGGATGACCCAGAGGGATGGGGTGGGGAGGGGGGTGGGAGGGGGGTTCAGGATGGGGAACATATGTAAACCCAGGGCTGATTCATGTCAATGTATGGCAAAAGCCACTACAAGATTGTAAAGTAATTAGCCTCCAACTAAAATAAATTAGTTAATTAAAAAAAAAAAAACAACAGGTGTTCAAATCTGATTCTGCCCTTTTACCTGGGTATTATTGCTATGATTCTCAACTTTTCTGAACTTGCATTTCCTCATCTATGAAATGTGTATAACGATAGCTACATCCCAAGGTGGCTGCATCAGTTACAATGGAGACATATAAAGAACTGAACACAGTTGCTAGTGTATTTTATTAAGCTACACAATATATGGCAGCTTTTATTATAATTACCTTCTAGAGAAAACTGTAGCTTAAGCTATTTCAGGTTACTTATGATGACATCAAGTTCTAACTTGAGGCCAGGTTTTTAGTTAATGTTTCCACTAATGTAACCCCATGCACACTATGAATGTTATAAAGCTACAGATTTAGGCCAAATTATAATAGCAATTTTTATGAATCCATTTCAGCATCCTGAGCTTAGTAATTGTGATAAATGGCTCCTTCAAAAACTTGGCTTTGGTAGTGACTGAAAATGGTTGAGAGAGCTGTGTTTAGAGCTGAGTACAACAAAGTTCCCATGGCAAAGCTCAGAAAAAAAGGACCTTAAAATATTGCTTTAAGGGCAGGTCTTTTCACTCATAGTACAAATGTTTCTTGTTTATTTTTCATTGATATCAAGTCCAATTCCCAAGACATTTATTATTAAGGAAACAAATTAAGAATAAAAATAGACCGGAAAATAGTGACCAGCATACGATGGTGCCAGCATATGATGGCACTGCTTTTGGAAATTTGTACTCTTGGAGACCACTTGATTCTTAAAAGTAATCAAATTCACAATGGCAATAAGAAAGGAAGTGTATGAACTTGTTATCATAACAGATATATTCATTTACCATCAAGGTCACTTAAATAGTTTCCAATGTCTATGATAATCATCTTATTGACAAATTGATAGCAGCATTCAAGAAGTGCATGCAGAGTAAATGGGCCAAGATTGTTGGATGGTTAGATGCCTAATATTGTGCAGTAGAGAAAAAGCATAAAGCAAAAATAGTTCCTCCAGGATCTATAATTTAATTGAGAAATCAAAATATATATTCCTTCTCCTTTTAAGGTTAATGTGTGCAGTTCAGATGATATAGAGGATGATTTACACAAATTGTTCTTAAAGTGTGGTTCAGGAATTCCTAGGGGTCACTGAGACCTTTTAAAGGATCCACAAGGTCAAAAATATTTTCATAATAACATCAAGATATTTTCCTTTTTCTCCTTCTTTCCTTCTGAGTATATATGGAATTTCTAGAGGCTATATGATACATGATAATACCATCTTTGTGATAGCAAATGGAATGTACATGTTTGCATTTCTGTGGTTTTAAAAATTCTGTTTTAATTTCTAATTGATAAATATGAATAGATAAAACTGTATAAACAAAAGCTCTTTGAGTCCTCAAAAAATTTAGGTGAGGTAAGTAAAGCTATCCTGAGAACCACTGATTTACATTAAATCTAACAGTCCTTTCATTTTTTAAGGTTATTAGCAGATATTCTTTCAAGTCATGAAATTGGAAGGCTGAATGACATGATAGATTTCGAGTTGCTTGTACATAAAATGACACTAATTGATACACACATAATCAAATGCTTAATTGTCACTGTACTGTATAACAGTTAAGAATAGATAATAATTTCATTTTACACTCAGTCACACACACACACACACTCCACAAGAATAAGATTATCTGGCAGAAGAAAGCAGCTTTTAGGTCCTTGAGAAGACTGTGGAACTCACACCTTGATATTACCCTGCGTTTTCTCTTTTCTACAGAGAGCAAACATAACACCAGTTGTTGCAGGAAGGCCCTCTGTCCTCTAGTCTACACCTCCCTTTCAATGGAAATTTTTTTTTTTTTCCATTTCAAAATAAAGATTGTCCAAGGAGTGCCTTATACAGAATTGAAAATGTACAAGTGAACCAGATTTCCCTCTATGAGGGGGAAAAAAAGCGGGGTGCAAAGAACTCTTTCATCATATTGAATTTACCCCACTCTACTGCTATTTTTCTCCCTAAATCTGCAGATTCCTTTCTCTCCATTATACCAAAGAATGTCTGGCATTTTAATTTCATTTAATGTAGGCTATGGTATCAGTGGTAATAGTTTCATTACTTTGTTTAACATGATGCATCCATCAAAGATTAGACTTTTCTTCATAAACTCTCCTGGAAGTGCTGTTGTGGCTCTCATCAATATACCTTAAGGGCTAGTTAGGACAGATAGTATTATAATCTTTATTTTACGGGGAAGAAACAGAGACTGAGGAAAGTCAAGTGACTCTCCCAAGACTAATCAGTAGAGAAATCAAAATTCAAAACCAACTTTAGACTCCTAATTCAGTGCTCTCCTCAAAAGCCTACTATTTGTCAATATTTGTGTTAGATACATGGTACAAAAACACATTTCTGCAGTAAATCAACATCTTCTGCTAAGTCTGCACATATGGCAAAACATTTAGTACATCTAACATACTTGGATGCTCTAAAGAATGCGGAGGTATGCAGTGTTCAGTGGCTGACATGATCACTCCAAAATTAACTCAGTCAGTATGAATGAGATTATTGAATTTCCTCACAATTCTAGCTTTACTTTAGTGTTTATCATAGGACTAGTGAATGGATCCAAGGGCTAATTTGGTGGCGGTCACCTGGATTTGCTTATTACATTTAAAAATAAATATTGGAAAGGATAAATGCTCTGTTCTCATTCTGCAATAAATCCCTGTGTTGGTAATCTGATGAAAATATTTGGGTTTCTTTCTATTAACCTAGCTGCAAGAAATTCAGGCTATATTTGCTATCTTTTTGGAAATAAATCATAAACTTCAAGTGGCATTTATATCCCAGAAAGAAGGTAGCTACTATTGACAAGCAGGAAAATGAAAATATTATTCATTCCAAAGCAGTTCTCCAAAGAACTTTTCACATGTGCACTCAAACATAAACCACTTTGCCTATTGCATTATAATTGCAATAAACTCCAAAGCTTTGGAAAGAGAGGTTTTACTCTGCTTTATTGAAAACTGAGGTGCATTTGTACACTGAGAGGAAAATACATTATGTTTCCAATGAGAAAATTACACTCATGCCACTCACTGTGCACTGAGAATTAGAATAAAATCAGTGGTAGTTTTTGAAGGTATTTAAGGAAAAGTTAATATAATGCTCAAAACATACAGTTGTGCCTTAGTGTCAATCAAATGGATGGATTATTTCCTTAACTATAATTTTTTTTAAGTAAAAAAAAATTAACCCACTTAATACATCTCTAAATACTTTAGTATTTAATCAGAAAGGTTTGCAATTGAAATGAAAAATTGACCTTTATGAGTCAAGCTATTGAATGTTATTCCTGCTTAAATGCTTTGGTGATGAAAGAAAAGAAAGCTTGGGGTGCTATAGTGCCTTATATATAAAAGTCAGCTATCATCTCTAATTCTTATTATATTAATATCTCTGCAAAGTAAGTTTTTAACCAAAACAAAGTACACTATTGAAAACTGTGATAAAACATTTGTGACACTAAAAAATGAAAAATTCCATTCTATGTCAAGGAATGTGTTTAAGTAATTAGAGACAGAAATTTTCATCTGGAGCGGCTTTAAAAGTGATTGAGTCTAATACCTTATTTCACTCTGGAAAAGCTGTGCCACAGTGATTCGTGTGACTTGAGTGCTCCTCCACAGTAGTATCACTCATGTCCTCTCCATTATTTGACAGTCGCTAACTAAGCAGAGTGTATACTGGTGTCTGTGAGCTATTTTTCTGATAGCTGTTATAAATGAAGTGTAAGATGAAATTAACCTGACTTTACTTTCATCTTAGATTGATGAAGATAAACATAAGTAAGGCCCAGACAAGATGGACAAAGAGGAAATGGATTTTAAGTACCATCTAACCACCCTACATTCAGGCAAATAAAAATTCTACTAGATATGTTCATGAACAAGCTAAATACTACAAAAAGCAACTCTTCAAAAGCAATAAGAAAGGCAGGCAGGCAGAATAACAGCAAAAAGGAAAAAGAAGAAGGAAGAAAGGAAAGATAAAAGAGTATGTTATGGAAAAAATACAGACCTTCAGAAAATAGAAGAAAAATGGATGCCAATTCCATTCCTTTAGGAATGGAAAAGAACCTAAAGAATATGAAGCAAGAACAAAAGAATAAAGAAAATTTAAGACAAAACTCACACCATTAAGAAATAATAAATGAGATACAGTAGGAGTACAGGCAGTAACCTAGAAGAAGAAATTAAGGTGACTTCTTTAATGAAGAGGAAAAAGAATAATGGTAAAATATTTGGAAATCACAAAATTGTATAGAAAACTGTTATCGTGCTTTAACTCACACCATTTCTTTGAAATTGCTATTATCAAGATGCTTCACATCACTGAAGTTAAAAGTCAATTCTCAAGTCTCTTGCTACCGTACTAGCAACATCATTTTACTTATCTATTCATTCTCCCCATCAAAACATCTCCTTCACTTGGTTTCCAGGGTTCTCTACTTGCCTTGCTCTTCTCTTTCACCAGCCTCTGCTTCTCAGTATCTTTGCTGGTACAACCTCATCTAAAATGGATCTTACTCCCGCACATAAGACTCATACATTAACTGTCTTACTTGGAATTTTTATTTTAAACTTTACACATCTAAAACCAAGCTCCTAATATCCCCCCAAATTGCTTCTTCTGAAGACTATACCATCCAAGTTAATAGGTACTCTATTCCTACTTTTGTTCAGGCCTAAAACTTGAAGCTACCCTTAATTCATTCCTTTCTCTCATACACCACATCCAGTCTATCAATTAATCCTGTTGACTACATAACTCAAAATATATACAGAAGCACACCACTTCTTACTACTGCTACCACCCTGTTATAAGCCATTATCTTTCACTGGGATTATGCCAATAAACTCCAAACAACTTGTCTCCTTTCTAGAGTGACATATGCAAATCAATTTTAAAATAGAAGTCAGATTATGCCATTCCTAGTTTAAAACTCTTCAGTACATTTGCAAGTTATTCAGATTCAAAGTCTAAATCTTCATTAAGATCTTTGAATTACTTTGGGATCTGACACACCATTACCCCTGACTTTACCTCCTGATACTCTAACCACACTGGCATCCTCACTGCTTCTTGAATACATTCCTTATTTTCCTGTCTCAAGTTCCTAATAATTTACTTTACTTTATCTGGAATATTTTTCTCCTCACATATTCACATGTCATGTTCATCAACATCTAGTTCTCCATTCTTTTCTGAGCATACTGAAGCTTACACCTCATTGGGCTCCTGTTGTCTGAGGGCCAAGGGGGAGCATGTGACTATTTATAGGCAATTAAATGTAAGTGAAAGTAATGCCATTTCTAAGTCAAGCCCTACATGACATTCTTATCTTTCTTTTCTATTGCTGTGGTAAATATAGAATAATGTGTTGATTTGGAGAAGGTACAAGATTCCAAAATGTATAATCAAAAAAAAAAAAAAAAAAAGCGTAGACAGAAAATCAAGTAAAGCAGAAGCCACATTTGGCTTTATAAGCAGAAAGAATTTAATGTGGAGTATTGTGCTTAGTCGCTCAGTCGTGTCCGATTCTTTGCGACCCCATGGACTGGAGCTCACCAGGCTCCTCTGTCCATGGAGGCAAGAATACTGGAGTGGGTTGCCATTTCCCCCTCCAGCGGATCTTCCCAACCCAGGGATCGAACCCAGGTCTCCCGCATTGCCTGCAGATTTTTTACCATCTGAACCACCAGGGAAGGCCCAATTAGGGGATTAGATGTTTACAAAACCAATGTTAAGTGCTAGAGGAGAAACAAACAGAAGAGACCACTGCTACCTTTGCAATTTACCACCATCACTGCGATGCCTAGAAGAAAGAAATCGCTGTTCCTATGCCAGTTAGAATTGTGGAAGCTACCTCTGCAATCAGATACCCTTGGAACAGAGCAGGTTACCTTCAAGGAAACACATAAAGCCTTCTACAAATCCTCACAGTTTCAAGAGCCCATAAATCTATGCTATTACTTTCAGAAAATGGCTTCTGACCCCTGTTCCCCTGTCAGTTCTTATGAGAGTACATCTCCTTGGCAAAGTATGGCAGAATTCAGATCCTTAGAGACAAGAAAGTCTGAGAAATGTAGGTCCTGCATTTTTAGCCCATTAGAAGGAAGGAAGATCTATAAAGGGATAATTTTGCTGAGAAAAAAGTAGCACAATTCCCTGCTTTGGTTAGTCAGCATCTATATTCTAACCACATTATCCTTGTAAACAAAAAAGATGTAGAACAACTTTCCCTAACTAACATCATGCAGTCAACTCTTGTAAGATAAAAATGTGCTGACTCCAAACTGAGACCCCAAGGCTCATCCTCTGTGTGATGATTGTTTCTTCCAATTTAGTTACAACTCACATTCATAAAAATACAATTTAATCTATGAATTAAGTCAACAATAACTTTATTATAGTGGCAGGAAAAGAACATCCACAACTACTTATTTCCTCCCTCCTGAAATTGAAATTGATCATGAGGCCATAACCGATATTTTATCTTGTTTTCTACCATATGCTTTGGGTATCCTTACCCTTCATCCATCAGCTCAGCTGGTCATGATTCTTCCTTAGTAGTCTAAATCAAATCTCCATTCTTGAAGTATAGGGACTGTAGTGGACCTGCCCGTATGCTGTTGCTATGTTGATAAGAGTTAACTCTTCAGGCCTGAGACTGCTATCCTTAGAAATACCTGATAGCAAGGTGAGTTGGCTAGTATCTGAGAACTTGGGTTTGGGGAAGGGTTCCCACCATTACCTGATAAGTAAAGCTCAGTTCACTATACTTAAACTGTCCAAACAATGTGGTTTATCTTGAACATCTGCTTTTTTCTTTTTTTCCTATGAGTCTGGAATTTTGCTGCGTATCTAGTAGATGCATAAGTGATAAGCGCCCAGTAAAAACTGTGGAAACTGAGTCTTTGTTGAGCTTCCCTGGTAGACAATATTTTGCTGGAATAATTAAGTGCATCTTGTATGACTTCAAAGGGACTAGACTACTGGAACTTGTGCCTGGTTTCCTCTGGGCTTTATTCCATGTGTCTTTTCTCTTTATTACTCTTTCTTTGTATCCTTTTGCTGCAATAAATATTTATGAATAGCACCTTGTGCTGTGTTATGTGTGTCCTCTGAGAAAGTCACCAAACCTGGGAGTTGTCCTGGGGCCCCCTACATCATGACTGTGACCTTTTATTATTTTTAAAAACCATGTTTTAAAATTTGTTATCCAATCATTGCATCTTATATAGATCCCTTACACAGAAACAAGGAGTATATTTGTGAAAATTCTCTCATCTCTCATTATTACCCCCCCTTTTTTTTTTACTGAAACAAATTAAATTTTAAGTGTTTAACTCAGTGAGTCTTACGATATGCATGAAACACATCCAAATCAAGACAACAAATATTTCTAACACCCCAGAGGATTTCCTGTGTGTTATCTTATCGATACTTTCCCAAAGTTAAACACTGTTCTGACTTCTAACTTCATTGAACGGTTGTGTCTGTTCTTAAAAGTTTGTAAATGAAATCATATAGTATAAAGCATTTTGTATCTGGCTTCTTTTAGTCATTATATCTGTGTGATTGACCTATATTATTACATGTAGCACTAGTTTTTAAATTTCTGTCAACAAATCTTAGGCAATTCTTCTGAGGTCATATATGGAGTTTAAGAACAGACAAAGCAAAACACATAGGTACATGGGATCCTAGACTTACCCACACTTGCAACTTCTTTGTACCTTGAGGAGCTGCTTAGCACAATTTAAGATGTATTTGATCTCAGGCTGCTATACTTGCCAATTTTATGGAATAATGAGAAGGACAATACCCACTGATGATGAGCTTCTTAGAACAAGGGCTCAGGAGTAAAGCTGTATCTCCTTCACAAAAATAGAACAGTTATTTGAAGAAGGCATGACTCCCCCCCACCCAAATCCAAAGGGTCTGTGTTATAATTCTACTATTGGGGCTTGAAAGATATTCTAGTAGGCATTTCTAACTACCATAACAATTTCAAGTACCATTGGATATGCTGGGTCAGAAAACTCCAGTGTAGAACCAGCTTCAGAGCCTTTTCTTGCTCCTGCACCCTCTCAAAGCTGAATTAAATAATAAGCAAACTGTGGAGCACATTCAGACATCCTTCATATTGCCTTTAATATTAAAAAGTGTCCACCAAACTTTCAGTGTTGAGAAAGGGTACAAGGTGCAACACTGTTTTCCCTTGAGGTAATATCGCAACATAAACATTGCCATTGGAGCTCTAGAAACTTCCCAAGGAAGCAATGCAAGAGTTTTCATGAGGCATAATCATCTCTACCCTCTTGCATCCAGGAAACTTGTTGATCATTTTCAAACAGTAAAATAATGTCAATATAGTATACCACACATATGTCCTCAATAGATGTGGAATGGCATGTTGATTAAGGTTGCTGAGTACTAGATTAAAACAAACAGCCAGAGGTAAGACAACAAATATATGTTTCCAGTACATGTAGGATGGCAGTTTGATCACGGTCACTGGGTACTAGATTAATACAAAGAGTCAAAGGTGAGACAATGAGGGTGTGCTGCTCCCCTGTCAGATGAAGGCAGATTGCTTCTGGTGGTCTCTGCTAATCAATACAGAGAAAATAACTTTTGCCAGATCAATAGCTGCAGACCAGGAACCAGAGCCTGAGTTGATTTAGTCCACCTAAAGAAACAATATCTGAAATAGTAGCAAGACCTGATAAAGTTTATTATGATAATAAACTGTCATTCTCCAAGAACCTATTTTTCTCCTGTACTGGCCAAAAAGAATCATCATATATACTGCTTTTAAGTCTTCGAAGATGACACCAATCTATGATATTTCCAGAGATACACTATTTTTTCATTTAAAAAATTATACGTAAGTATACACCTTGATAAATTTTAAAGAACAAACACACCATATAACCAGCTGCCAGACTGTCAGATAACAGAACAGTACTAGGATCTCAGAAACCTCCTCTGTGCTCCCTTTCAGTCACTACCAACCCCAAAGATAACCACTATCCTCACCTCTAACAAAACAGGTTAGTTCTACCTGTTTATGTAATTTATATAAAAGGAATAATATATAATGTACTCTATTGTATCTTGCTTCTTTCACCCTATATTTTACTTGGGAGATTTATTCACACTCTTATGTGGAGTTGTAGGTCTTTAATTTTTATTGTTGTGTAGTATTACATTATGCAAATATATTATGTGTTATTTTACAATCTACTATTAGTGGGTATTTGGATCATTCCTAATTTTTGGCTAATTCAAATAGCACTTCTATGAACATTCTAAGACATCTCTTTTGGAGAATATCAGTATACTGTTTAGTATATAACTAGGAACACAATTTCTGGCTCATGGAGCATGTATATGTGCAGATTTACTAGATATTGCCAAACATTTTTTTTTCCCAAAGTGGTTGTGCTAATTTTCATGACCACTAGCAGTATATGAGATTTCTAGCTGTTCCACGTCCTCACCAACACCTATTCTCTATCATTGCTACCATGTTCATTTTCAGCCCTTTTGGTGTGTGTATTTCAACACAAATTTCACTAAAAATATATCATTTTAAAAAATTTAAGATAGAGAAAAATTATTTACTCATATTGAGAATCTACTATTCTGTTAAAGTCAGAGAACATGGTGGCCCCTCAAGCTATTCATATTCTAGGAACATTTTCTCCTGTCACAAGGTTTCAAGACAAGATCAGCAAACCTTTTCCTATAAAGAACCAGATGGTAAATATTTTTGGCTTTGAAGGTCACACAGTCTCTTGCAACTATTGAACTCTGCATCACAGCAGGATAACAGCCATAGATAATATGTGAATGAATGGATGAGGCTATGTTCCAAAAGAACTCTGCTTACAAGAACAGGTGGTAGGCCATGAATTGCTGACCTTCTACTCTCAGGAAGAACATCCTGAAAAGAATTTGAATTTTACTGCAATTAAAAGCAACAAAACAACTGTGTGATTACTTTGGCATATTTTTAACATTTGGGAGTAATAACTATATCAATGGACTATTTCATGCAAGAATGGGCATGATAAAGGACAGAATGCTAAGGACCTAAGAGAAGCAGAAGAGATTAAGAAGAGGTGGCAAGAATGTACAGAAGAACTATATAAAAAAGGTTTTAGTCACCCAAATAACCATGATGGTGTGGTCACTCACCTAGAGCTGGACATTCTGGAGTAGGAAGTCAAGTATGCCTTAGGAAGCATTACTATAAACAAGGTTGGTGGAGGTAACAGAATTTCAACTGAGCTATTTCAAATCCTAAAAGATGATGCTGTTAAAAAGTGCTATATTCAATATGTAAGCAAATTGGGAAAACTCAGCAGTGGCCACAGGACTGGAAAAAGTCCATTTTCATTCCAATCCCACAGAAGGGAAATGCCAAAGAATGTTCAAATTATCATACCATTGGGATCATTCCACTTACTAGCAAGGTTATGTTCAAAATCCTTCAAGCTAGGCTTCAGCAGTACACGAACTGAAAACTTAGAGATGTACAAGCTGGATTTCAAAGAGGCAGAGGAGCCAGAGATAAATTGTCAATATTCATTGAATCATGAAGAAAGCAAGGGAATTCCAGAAAAACTACTTCTGCTTCATTGACTACGCTAAAGCCATTGACTGTTTAGATCACAACAAACAGGAGAAAATTCTTAAAGAAATGGGAATAGCAAGCCACCTGACCTGCCTCCTGAGAAACCTGTATGCAAGTCAAGAAGCAACAGTTAGAATTGGGCACAGAACAAGGGACTGGTTCAAAATTGGGAAAGGAGTATATCAAGGCTTGTATGTTGTCATTTTGCTTATTTAACTTCTATTTAGAGTACCTCATGAAAAACGCTGGATGAATCACAAGCTGGAATCAAGATTGCTGGGAGTAATATCAACAACCTCGGATATGCAGATAATACCACACTAATGGCAGAAAGTGAAGAGGAACTAAAGAGACTCTTGATGAGAGTGAAAGAGAAGAGTGAGAAAGCTGACTTGAAACTCAACATTCAAAAAACTAAGATCACGGCATTTGGTCCCATCAGTTCAGTTCAGTTGCTCAGTCATGTCTGACTCTTTGAGACCCCACAAACTGCAGCACACCAGGCCTCTCTGTCCATCACCAACTCCCGGAGTCTACCCAAACCCATGTCCATCGAGTCAGTGATGCCATACAACCATCTCATCCTCTGTCGTCCCCTTCTCCTCCTGCCCCCAATCCCACCCAACATTAGGGTCTTTTCCAATTAGTCAACTCTTCACATGAGGTGGCCAAATATTGGAGTTTCAGCTCCAACAACAGTCCTTCCAATGAACACCCAGGACTGATCTCCTTTAGGATGGGTTGATTGGATCTCCTTGCAGTCCAAGGGACTCTCAAGAGTCTTCTCCAACACCACAGTTCAAAATCATCAATTCTGCGGCGCTCAGCTTTCTTCACCGTCCAACTCTCACATCCATACATGACCAATGGAAAAACCATAGCCTTGACTAGACGGACTTTTGTTGGCAAAGTAATGTCTCTTCTTTTAAATATGCTATCTAGGTTGGCCATAACCTTCCTTCCAAGGAGTAAGCGTCTTTTAATTTCATGGCTGCAATCACCATCAGCAGTGATTTTGGAGCCCCCCAAAATAAAGCCTGACACTGTTTCCACTGTTTTCCCATCTATTTCCCTTGAGGTGATGGGACCAGATGCCATGATCTTAGTTTTCTGAACATTGAGATTTAAGCCAACTTTTTCACTCTCCTCTTTCACTTTCATCAAGAGACTCTTTAGTTCTTCTTCACTTTTTGCCATCACATCATGGCAAATAGAATGGGAAAAAGTTGACACAATGACAGACTTCATTAACATTTTCATGGGCTCCAAAATTATTGTCGATAGTGACTGCAGCCATGAAATTAAAAGGCACTTGCTCCTTGGAAGGAAAGCTATGACAAACCTAGAGAGCATATTAAAAAGCAGAGACCTTTGTCACTTTGCAGACAAAGGTCTGCATAGACAAAGCTATGGTTTTTCCAATAGTCCTTTGTGGATGTAGGAGCTGAACCACAAAGAAAACTGAGCATCAAAGAATTGATGCTTTGTAATTTTGGTGCTGGAGAAGACTCTTGCAAGTCTGTTGGACTGCATGGAGATCAAAGCAGTCAATCCTAAAGGAAATCAACCCTGAATATTCATTGAAAGAACTATTGCTGAAGCTCCAACACTTTGGCCACCGGATGCAAAGAGCCAACTCATTGGAAAAGATCCAGATGCTGGGAAAGACTGAAGGCAAAATGAGAAAGGAATGCAGAGGATGAGATGGTTAGATAACATTACTAACTCAATGGACATTATTTGAGCAAACTCTGGGAGATAGTGAAGGACAGGGAAGCCTGGAATACTGCAGTCCATGGGGTCACAGTCAGACATGACTTGGACACTAACAACAACAAATCAATATTTACCTTAGTGTCTCCTATGATTATTTTCAAGCATGAGATCTTGAAAAGCAGCTGTTAATTTTCATAAGCCAGAATGTGAAAGGATATGTAAAAAATATACCTCAAATTGTCTTTGTTTGATAAGTTTCCTACTTCCCATTTTTTGTAACTTTTAAAGGCAATCTGTGCTTTGGGGATATTTCCTAAGATACTTATATTTGGAAGATCACAAAGAGATTCTTCTATATATAGTAAATCATTTGATTTTTATAGGGTTGGTGTTCTTAACTTGGCTCTAAGTTACCACATTACAGAATTATTAAAGCTACATCAGGATCAAAGATTTAGTAAATTACTATGAATTATTATGCAGATGAAAACAGTATACTCATATGAGTGAGTGCCAGGCTCCGTAATAAGAAAAAAAATTAAGGTAGAAAAGAAATAAAGTGAATTCTGAAGAAGAGGTGAATATTTCTTCTTCTCTCACTATCAGCAATGAAATCAATCAAGAACAAGCAAAGAATTTGAGAGAATTATTGAGGCCATAATAAATGTATGTTATAATGATGTTTCACACCACTTGTCACTATTCTGCATGGTTTAATGCCTAATGGAGCTTTCTGATACCCAAGTCAAGTAATTTCATATGTAATTTGAAGTGATTCTCAAGCAGAAAAAAAAAAATAGGTTAATTATCTCTTTTGTAGCATTTAGTTGGAATAAAATGGCTCACTTTCCCCTATGAAGCAATGAGGAGTTCATGAATAATGATAGTCAGAAGAGGCATAAAACAGACACAATACCCTGGACAACAGTTATGGAAATAGACCAGGAACAATGAACAGTATGAAAACAACATAAAAATAACATACATATAAATTCACAATAATAATTATCATAGTAAATTTCATTCCATTGCTCCCACTATCTTACTTATTCTTCTGTGTTATCTGTATCAAATTTTAATTTCCCACTGGGTATCTGTAAAATGTAAAACTTTATAAATACTTTGACTATTTTACTACCCTGTGATATATACGTATTCTTATCATAAAGAGGAAATATTGATATTTCAGTAAGAGTAGATGATATCACCAAAAACTCCTACCAGGTGATTTTTTAAATTCTGATTTCCAGCTTATGAAGGACAGTGTTAGTTGAGTGTGAGGGGTAATATTTTCTTGTAATATACTTTTATCCATTTATTTGCTTCTTTCTAACATCACTGATTTGAAGTGAAAAAACAAAAGCTCCTAGGAGATCAAAACATTTACCATTGAGGATATACAGATCCTAGAAAAAGAAGTTATTCTCAAAAGATTTAAAAAGATGAAAACTGGCAAAAGATATTTTTACCATTTAGTTCAAGGCCTATGTCAGCGATTGTACCTGAAGGCAGTGGCAGCCTCCTTGGAGCAGTGATACAATTTAATAAGCATCAAAAGAGCACTTCTCTCAATGGGTTTGTTATTATATTTATCTACACTTTCCTCCCAAAAAAGTATCATGGCAGGTAACTAACACTGGAGAATCATAATAGATTAGGATTATAACAGACATTAGACACTACATAGTACAATTCATTAATCCCCTTAAAAGCACTAATGTGTTGAGATGAAGATAACCTTGAACTTTATCAAGAGAAATTTCTTAAAGTTAAACTTTCCAATTATGTACATACAAACTAGACATTTTTATGAAAAGTTTTTAAAGCTAAAATTGGTTTTCTAATTTTCACTCACCTGAAAATAATTATTGACTACTTAATATGTGTCAAGCATTATGCCTAGCACTTCATTTGTATTTTTCATTTTAATTCTTCTAGTTACTTTCCTGGTGGCTCAATTGGTAAAGAATCCACATGCAATGCAGGAGACACAGGTTTGATCCCTGGGTCGAGAAGATCCCCTGGAGAAGGAATGGCAACCTACTTCAGTATTCTTGTGTAGGAATCCCACGGACAGAGGACTCGAGCAGGCTATAGTCCATGGGATCACAAGAGTCAGATACAACTTAGCAACTAAACCACCAAACCACCAATCACTTAATGAAGATGTAGGAACTAAAGGTTGGAGATTTAAATGAACTGCTCAAATTTTATACAAATTTGGAAGACAAGATCTGAATCCAAATTTGCTTGCTATCAGAACTTCAGCGTTATTTAGTATGCTGTACGTCTCCCTAATCTATACCAAAACCCTTTAAGTATTTGAAATAAGTTAATGGAGCCTTTGTGATGCTCCCTCAAGCAAAGTATTCTCAGCTTTGTTTTTCCTTTTTCTCTAATCATTTACCTGTCTTTCACAAAATTCTTCTTTACATTTGTGCACGATCTTTAAGTGTAGACACTATAACTGAATAATAATAATATAGATGTGTTCTAATTGATCCAGCATAGGGAAAGTCATGCTCTTGCTTCTGGTCATTTCATTTCTAATTAAGTTGGACAGGAATCTTGTTACTTTAGAACACCGAACCATGCTGTTCAACCATGACAACATATTCTGTAGTTGTGTGGGTACATGTGTACGTTTCAGAACCAAGAGTAAGATTTAACCTTTTTCCCAATTACATTTTATATGATTATACACAAAAATAATTTCAATCTGCTAAATATCTCAAGACAACAACTTAATATACATAACAATAGTACATTATCTGCCATCTGTAGATTTTGTAAGAAAGTCACTTGGGGTCTCAATTACTGATGAAAATGTTGAATATACATTTCTAAGGAACTATCTTGTTAATTTGTTTTACATGTACTTATGTGAGGTTAGGTTTTCTTATTGCCTTTGGAAGATAGAAAAGTGCACACAGTTTGCACAAATAGTGGTATATGTATATGGGTAATTCAAGCAAGCAGTTGGAAATCTAAGCTGGAGTTCGAGGGAAGACATTTGTAAGATACTGACTTAGCTAGGAATCTGCATAAGGGTGATGGCTGAATTACAAAATAGTCAAGGATGTGAGTACAGAATAAGAGGTAAATGTTACTTGGATATTATAGAAATCTGGGTGATTATATGTAACAAGAGAAGTTTAAAGGAGGGAAAATGGAGACTAAAAGAAGGGGAGAGCATACTTTCCACTGTTAGGCAAATGTCACAAATATGGCAAAAAGCAAAACAGGGATAAAGAGGAGTTTATGGAGCATCTATAGACAAGTCTCCAAAAATACACTATGATGATTTCAATAAAATTCTCTAAAGAGAAGTAGCATGGGGTGCATACCAGTGTCTACCCTATAACACTGAACATTCAAGATGAAGCTTAGATGCTAGGCAAGAATGTCTAAAAACCTTATTCAACAGAAGGTGGTCCACCCCATCCAACTCTGATGCATAGGAGAAATAGCTTAAAGATAGAATCAAGGATTATCTCCTGAAACTGAGGCTTCCATGATAGTAACTTACTTGTGCATATGTGTATAAGCACTCTATGCCCTTTGGCATTCTAAGTCTAGACCTGTTTGTCTTATGAAGGAAAATCTGACATCATGCCTTTGGTATACATCACTTAAATGTGAACTTTTGGAAGAGACTCTGATCTCATCACATAGCCACCAGGCTTCACAGGAGATCACAATGTGATTGATAAAAAGAGTATTTTTAGTAGAATGTTGACAATAGAGAACAAGTTGCAAAGTGTCAAAGGGAGGGTAACAGAGGAGCAGAATGAGGAAACAGAGACAGTGAATGAAGATTATTCTGAGGAGGACATTGAAGGGGAATTGAGATTGGTGGCATTACCTGAAGAGGAAAATTTGGTTGTCTCTCTCTCTTTTTTGTTTTTTTTAACGATGAGGAGTGAGGAGATGAGCTTATCTGTATATTCAAGGGATGTCCTCAGTACTGAAGAGGAAAGTATTGAAGAGAGGAAGTAATAGATAGAATAGTATTCCAGAGAAGATTACAATAATGATAACAAACTGCAGAGATCTCTAAGGCTAATAACACCATAGCATAATCCAAGGTCACATTCAGTTCTTTTCAGCGCATAATCCTGTATCTACTTAGTTATAGGAAATAACCTGTAACTCTTTAAGGTATCATTATCAAGAAAAATTTCCCAATTTATATCAAGTGTAATCCCTGCAGGACTGAGGTTTTGTTCTCATTTCCCCCTATACAAAATGTCTCTATCTGTGATAGACAGGATGGAGCCTGTCTTCCAGCTTTATCAAGGATTTACTGCAGTCAACATCCTCAGGAAATGTGGTTGTATTACATCAGTTTGTAGGAGGACTTCTCTTCACAACCTTATCTTCACAGGGTCAGAGGTTGGGTTTGGTCAAAGGCCTGGGAGGTTAAAAAAGATGCTAGAAAAAAACAATCTAGCTTTACTAAAGGCTATTTCTAGCAAACTAATGATAATTGTACTTGGGTTTTATGTTGTTTTAATGGTGTGGATTCATAGTGAAAAGAGCAATGTGATAAGATAACCATACACAGTGGCCCTCCCACAGGATGGACAAATGTTATAATCTTTGTAATTTTTTTTTTTATTTTGTATTTTGTATAGCTGATTAACAAACAATGCTGTGATAGTTTCAGATGAACAGCAGGGGACCCAGCCATACATACACATGTATCCATTCTCCCCCAAACTTCTCTCCCATCCAGGTCACTACACAACATCGAGCAGAGTCTTAAATGAAAGAAAAGGGCTGGCCTACGAATACAGAACATGGGTCACACGAGAAGAGAGGTTAAAAAAAAATCCCATAAAGGCAATTAGAATTTTCATGGTCACTCTTACTAAATTTATAAACAGCAGTCTGAAGATGCTGTTCTGTGCTTAGTCACTCAGTCATTTCTGACTCTTTGACACCTCACGGACTATAGCCTGCCAGGCTCCTCTGTCCGTGGGGATTCTCCAGGCAACAATACTGGAGTTGTTTGCCATGCCCTCCTCCAGGGGATCTTCCCAACCCAGGAATCGAACCAGGGTCTCCTGCATTACAGACAGATTCTTTACCAGCTGAGCTACCAGGGAACCCCCAAAAAAGCATTTATTCATTTTTAAATCAGAGATGATCAAGTTTAAGACATTCACTAGGCATTCTATTATTCTTTGAATGTGGTTATGTATTACATGGAGAGAGGAATCCACAATTTCTGTATTCTTACCACTTACACATTTACACATTGAGTGTATTTCCACTATGATTTAAATTCTAATTTTATATATACACACACACACATGCACACATACATTTCCTGCTGTTTATTGTATTCCATTTTTAAAAATTCGAATCATTTTTTCTCCAGGTAGGGGGGATATCCTTTTGTTAATTTCCTCTGGGGTAGTAGAAATAGGTACATTTATTTTCTCTCCCTACAGGACAAGAGATAAAACAGCTGCTATCTTTTTATAACTCTGTTTCTCATTTATCACATGCCATGATACAACATTTAGCTACTTCACAATGTACTCCACTTATTTCATTTTTAAACTTTTCTTTTTCCATATCTTTTCTTATATTTACTTATTTATTCATTCATTTGTTCAGTAAAAATTATCTATTTAGTGCCTTCTTCAAAATGAAACATGGTCTCTATGCATAGCCTTTTGGGATGGTGGTAGGAGGACAAGAGATAAATATATGAAACAATAAAATCTTGGTGAGATGATAAATTCTACATGAGAAAAACTGTCATAAAGCTCAGAATAATGAAGGATTGCATTAGAGTGGAATTGTTTTGCACGCAAGGCTATGTCTTGAGAAAATTTAAGCAAAATTCTTTAAAGGAACTGAATTTAGACTGCGATTGAAGAACTGAGTATGGAGATACGAGATAACTGGGAAAGAATACACATGAGAAGCAGTCGTATCATATACAAAATTCAAAGGATTTAAGAACAAAACTTATAATGATTTATAGAATTAAAATGATCTGTTAAAGTCTCAACAACTAGTAAAACAATAACACTATTAACAGCTTTACAAAAGGCTGAAGTACTGGTCAAGATGGCAGAGTAGAAAGATCCTGAGCTCAGCCCCTCCTTCAGATATGCAAAACTACAACTACACATAAAACACCTGTGTCCTGAGAATGACCTGAAGACTCACAGGACAGATTTCCTACAGCTGAGGACATAAAGAAAGGTCAAATCAATACGGATAGGAGAGGTAGGGATAGGGTCTAGGCACTTCTAGTGCAGTGACCACAAGTGGGAGAAATATCACAGACTGCAGAGGTCCCCTTCAGGAGCAAGGGGTCCAGATACTTGGCAAGCTCCATATCCTGCACCAGGAAGATGATCTTCCATAATATCTAGCTTTGAAAACCAATGGAGAGAATGCCAAGGAGAGCCAGAGGGCTGTGGGAAATCACGACTCTACTCTTATAAGGTTTGTGAACAAACTCACATAACTCCAAGTCCCAGCATAAAGGCAACAGCTTGAAAAGTACTTGGGCCATATGAGAAGACTTGTTGAAGAGTTCAAGGGTATTTGCTGGAAGGGCAGGGACCTCACAGAATTTGCTCTGGGAATAGACTGAGACCAGTACCATTTTAAAATTTTTTTTAAATCTCCTTTCACCCAGCTGACCCAAGTACTAGTGGGAGCCATTTCTTTCACTTTTCATCATCCTAGTTAACAACATGCACCCACCCCTACTCAGCACTCCCCTGAGGACTTGCCGTTCAAAATTGGCTACCACCCTGCCCTACCCAGAAGGCAACCCTACAAAGTCACAGCCAGTTGTAAGAAGAGCCAACCCTGCATTACAGAATGCATTTGTTCCATTTGGATCCAGGCCTCATAGACAAGTTGTATGGTGGCCCTGGTGGCTCAGTGGTAAAGAATCTGCCTGCCAATCCAGGAGATGCAGGTTTAGTCTCTTGGTGAAGAGAAGGAAGATCCCCTAGAGAAGGAAATGGCCATCAACTCCAGTATTCTTGCCTGGGAAATCTCATGGACAGAGGAGCCCTGCAGGCTGCAGTTTATGGGGGTCACAAAAGAGTTGGACACGACTTAAAAACTAAACAGCAACTCATAGAGAGGAGGGCTAGGGATCATATGCTTAATATATAGAAACAATATAGAGAGTTATGCAAAATGAGGAGACAAGGGATTATCTTCCAATGGAAAGAATAAGATAAAACCTCAGGTAGAGAATGAAATAAAATGGAGATAAGTGATTTACCAGATAAAGAGTTCAAAGTAATAGTCATAAAGATGCTCACTCAACTTAGGAGAAGAATGGATGAACTTAGTGAGAACTTCAATAAAGTTTTAGAAAAAAAAAATGAAACTGGAACTGAATAACACAATAACTGATATAAAAATACACTACAGTGAATCAATAGGATATTAGAGAATGTAGAAAAATCATCAGTGATCTGGAAGACATGGTAGTGGAAATCATCTAATTAGAATATTAAAAAAATATTTTTTAATTAAAAAAAAGGGACACTGTATGGGACCTTGGGAAAACATCAAGTGTGCTAACATTCACATTATAGATATCTCAGAAAGGGAAAAGAGAGAAACGGAAAGAAAACCTACTCGAAGAAATAACAGCTGAAAAATTTCTTAACCCAGCCGAGTAAATACACAAGTTCAGAGAATGCAGAGAATCCCAAACAAGATGAACCCAAAAAGATGCACATCAAGGCATATTACAGTTAAAAAGTCAAAAATTGGAGATAAAGGGAGAACCTAAAAAGCTGCAAGAGAAAAATAGCTTGTTATGTATAAGGGAACCCCCATTAGACTATTGATGCTTTAGAACTGTGGTACTGGAGAAGACTCTTGAGAGTCCCTTGGACTGCAAGCAGATCAAACTATTCAATCCTAAAGGACATCAATCCTGAATATTCATTGGAAGTACTGAAACTGAAGCCGACGCTCCAATACTTTGGCCAGCTGATTCGAAGAGCCAACTCTTTGGAAAAGACCCTGATGCTGAGAAAGATTGAAGGTAGGAGGAGAAGGGGATAACAGAGGACAAGATGGTTGGATGGCATTGCTGACTCAATGGACATGAGTTTGAGCAAGGTCCAGGAGATGGTCAAGGACATCTTTTTGTCCTTGCGACACAAGGAGTTGCAAAGAGTTGGACACAACTGAGTGGCTGAACAATAGACTATCAGTCAATTTTCCCACAGAAACATCACAGACCAGAAGAAATAGCTGCACTCTCAGGTGTCAGTTCAGTTCAGTTCAGTCGCTCAGTCGTGTCCGACTCTCTGCAACCCCATCAATTGCAGCACGCCAGGCCTCTCTGTCCATCACCAACTCCCGGAGTCTACCCAAACCCATGTCCATCGAGTCAGTGATGCCATCCAGCCATCTCATCCTCCGTCATCCCCTTTTCCTCCTGCCCCCAATCCTACCCAGCATTAGGGTACTTTCCAATGAGTCAACTCTTCGCATGAGGTGGCCAAAGTATTGGAGTCTCAGCTTCAACATCAGTTCTTCCAATGAACACCCACATCTCCTTTAGGATGGATTGATTGGATCTCCTTGCAGTCCAAGGGACTCTCAAGGGTCTTCTCCAACACCATAGTCCAAAAGCATCAATTCTGTGGCGCTCAGCTTTCTTCACCGTCCAACTCTCACATCCATACATGACCACTGGAAAAACCATAGCCTTGACTAGATGGACTTTTGTTGGCAAAGTAATGTCTCTGCTTTTAAATATGCTATCTAGGTTGGCTATAACCTTCCTTCCAAGGAGTAAGTGTCTTTTAATTTCATGGCTGCAATCACCATCTTCAGTGATTTTGGAGCCCCCAAAAATAAAGTCTGACACCGTTTCCACTGTTTCCCCATCTATTTCCCATGAAGTGATGGGACCAGATGCCATGATCTTAGTTTTCTGAACATTGAGCTTTAAGCCAAATTTTCACGCTCCTCTTTCACTTTCATCAGAGGCTCTTTAGTTCTTCTTCACTTTCTGCCATGAGGGTGGTGTCATCTGCATATCTGAGGTTATTGATATTTCTCCCGACAATCTTGATTCCAGCTTGTGTTTCTTCCAGCCCAGCGTTTCTCATGATGTACTCTGCATATAAGTTAAATAAGCAGGGTGACAATATACAGCCTTGATGTGCTCCTTTTCCTATTTGGAACCAGTCTGTTGTTCCATGTCCAGTTCTCACTGTTGCTTCCTGAAGTGTTATTCACAACAGCCATGATATGGATGCAACTTAAGTTTCCATTACTAGAAGAATTGACAAGGAAGATGTGAAGCACATACACATACACACAATGATGTATTATTCAACTATTAAAAATAGTGAAATCATGACATTTGTGACAACACAGATAGACATCGAAGGTATTATGTTGAGTAAAATAAGTCAAAAGAAGACAAATACCATATGATTTCATTTATATGTGAAATCTAAAAAAACAGAACAAATAAGCAAACAAAATAAAACAGAAACTGATTCACAGATACAGGTAACAAACTAATGGTTGCCAGAGGAGTTGGGAGTAGGGAGTGAGAGGTTAGGCAAAATAGGTGAAGAAGATGAAGAAGTACAAGTGAAACTGAAAGTGTTAGTCATTCAGTTGTGTCTGACTCTTTGAGACCCCAGGGACTGTAGCCCACCAGGCTCCTCTATCCATGGAATTCTCCAGGCAAGAATACTGGAGTGGATTGCCATACTCTTCTCCAGGGGATCTTCCCATCTCAGGGATCAAATCCAGATATCCCACATTGCAGGCAGATTCTTTATCATCTGAGCCACCAGGGATAAAGTTCCAGTTAAAAAATAAATAAGTCACAGAGAGGTAGCATAGTACAACATAGGGAATACAGTCCGTGATTCTGCAATAACTTTGCATGTGACAGATGGTTACTAAACTTAATGTCGTGATCAATTTATAATGTACATAAATGTCAAATCACTAGGATGTACACCTGAAACTAATATTATATGAAACCTATACTTCATTCTTTAAAAAGGCAGAGGGAAAACTCATAAAAAGGAAGATCTTGAATTTAGTTTTGGGTCATACTATGTTTAAGTTGTGGGAAGGATAACCAGGTGAAGACAGTCTCAAAAAAGGACAGGAATTATCCAGTTCCAAAATTCAGATTTATCAAAACTGAATATATAAAAATGAATGACATGGATTATGCATAAAATGCATATATTTCCATGATGAATTTAGCTTATCTTCTCATTTTAGAAATTGAGAAATTGGGCAAAGATATTTGCCATGATATATTTAGAGGGTCAATGATGAAGACAGGAGAGAAATATATTTTTTGAGCTTTCTTCATCAAACTGTTGTTATATGTTTCTTAAGTTTGAACAGTCAGTGTTTGATCAGAGAAGCAGAATCACTGTGGGTATTACAGAATGTAAGATTTATTGTAGAAATTAATCTCTATGCAATCATGGAAGCTACATAGGCAATCTAGTGTAATGCTGTTGCCCCTGCAGCTGGTGTTTTCCTGTCATCAGCAGGGCTGGAGGTTGGGAAGGAAATGTAATGTGCAGAGAGGGAAACAAGGAAAAGCTAGAATTCCTGAAAAACACAAATAGGAACCCCCCAAAGACAAACTGGTACCCACGTCTCTCTTGCACAACCTCCAATTAGAGTGATGCAGGTGGTACACGTGATAAGCTGGATCTCTTTCCTCCATAACTGGTCATGTACCTGGCTCGGAATTCAGAGAAGCTGATCCAACAGGAGGAGCTGCAACAGGACCTAGGAAGCTGATGACACAAACACTGCCCCCACACAAGCAAGGTGAACCAGCAGACCTGGCAAAGTGCATGAGTTTGTCAATGATATACACTTGGCTCTAACCTGTCCTACTGAACATAAAGAGACGGCAGCTGCTTAACTTTCACTTCCCAAGCCCTGAGTTAATTTCTCTTCTGGCCTACTAGGAAACAAACAGGACGGGAATTCTGAAAAATGTAGTTTCAGCTTAGCTAAGTTGACACAACACAAAGCCACAATAGTCTATCCCTTGACAATTTAGCATTATATGTGCTTAAATAATTCTTTTAGTCATACCTAAGATTTCCAAATAAACACAATAGCCAAAGTATGCTTTCACTCAATATGATGCAAGTATGCCATATACAACCAAAACATCTGACCCTTCCCCATAAGAAAAAGATTATCAAGTCCATTTATCCATCTTTGGACAATGCTTATTCTTCTTTTAGGTGAATCATTCTTCTCTTTTGATATCTGTAATTTAAATAAAGATATTTGATGATGGCAATTGTTAATATAGTCTATGTTAAATAGAAAGATGTGGCGGAGAAAAAAGTAGACTCATATTACACATATATTATTATATTCATATAAAAACAAAAACATATTCATAACTATTGCAGATCCTGGTTTTTGCAACTTATCATATGGTTGATCTGAAATCTATCATTTGCTTTTTCTGTTACCCATTTTAAGTTCTCTTTTCTTTCAGTAAGCACTTTAGCTGATCACAGTTTCTTGCCAGGTGAGGTGACCCAAAATCTAATTTCTTAAATGTCTGGGACATTAATAGTGCTGCCTGTTGGGGCTGTAGCTTTTTTGTTGTTGTTGACTGATAGAGTACCTGAAGAACTATGGATGGAGGTTTATAACACTGTACAGGAGGTGGTGACCAAAACCATCACCAAGAAAAGAAATGCAACAAGGCAAAATGGCTGTCTGAGAAGGCTTTACAAACAGCTGAGAAAAGAAAAGAAGCAAAAGGTAAAGGAGAAAAGATATACTTATTTGAATCCAGAGTTCCAAAGAATAGCAAAGATAGATAAGAAAGTCTTCTTAAGTGAGCAATGCAAAGAATTAGAGGAAAACAATAGAATGAGGAAGACTAGAGAACTCTTCAAGAAAATTAGAGATACCAAGGGAACATTTCATGCAAAATGGCACGATAAAGAATAAAACCAGTATGGACTTAACAGAAGCAGAAGAGATTAAGAAGAGGTGTCAAGAATGCACAGAACTGTGCAAAAAAGTTCTTAATGACCAGGATTACCACAATGGTGTGATCACTCACCTAGAGCCAGACATCCCAGAGTGTGAAGTCAACTGGGCCTTAGGAACCATTACTATGAACAAAGCTCATGGAGGTGATGGAATTCTAGCTGAGCTATTTCAAATCCTGAAAGATGATGCTGTCAAGTACTGCACTCAATATGCCAGCAAATTTGGAAAACTCAGCAGTGATCACAGGACTGGAAAAGGTCAGTTTTCATTCCAATCCCAAAGAAGGGCAATGCCAAAGAATGTTCAAACTACTGCACAAATGTTCTCATTTCACACTTGCAAGCAAGGTAATGCTCAAAATCCTTCAAAGTGGCCTTCAAGAGTACATGAACGGAGAACTTCCAGATGTACAAGATGGATTTATAAAAAGCAGAGGAACCAGAGATCAAATTGCCAACATCCACTGGATCATAGAAAAAGCAAGAGAATTCTAGAAAAAAAACATTTATTCTGCTTCATTGACTACGCTAAAGTCTTTGACTGTGTGGATCACAACAAACTGTGGAAAATTCTTAAAGGTATGGGAATACCAGACCATCTTCTCTGCCTCCTGAGAAATTTGTATGCAGGATGAGAAGCATTAGTTAGAACTGGACATGGAACAGTTGACTAATTCAAAATTGAGAAAGTAGTACGTCAAGACTGTGTATTGTCACCCTGCTTATTTAACTTCTAGGCAGAGTACATTATTCTAAATGTTGGGCTGGATGAAGCTTAAGCTGGAATCAAGCTTGCTGGGAAAAATATCAATAAACTCAGATATGCAGATGACACCACCCTAATGGCAGAAAGCAAAGAGGAACTAAAGAATCTCTTGTTGAAAGAGGCGAGTGAATAGGCTGGCTTAAAACTCAACATTCAAAAAACGAAAATGATGGCATCCAGTCCCATCACTTCATGGCAAGTAGTTGTGGAGAAAGTGGAAATGGTTACAGACTTTATTTTCTTGGGCTCCAAAACCACTGAAGACGATGACTACAGCCAAGAGGTTAGAAGATACTTGCTTCTTGGAAGAAAGGCTCTGACAAACCTAGACAGCATATTAAAAAGCAGACACATCATTTTGCCAACAAAGATCCATATAGTCAAAGCTATGGCTTTTCCAATAGTCATGTACAGATGTGAGAGTTGGACCATACAGAAGGCTGAGTGTGGAAGAATTAATGCTTTTGAACTGTGGTGCTGGAGAAGACTCTTGAGAGTCCCTTGGACAGCAAGGAGATCAAACTGGTCAAGTCCTAAAGGAAATCAGTCCTGAATATTTATTGGAAGGACTGATGCTGAAGCAGATGTTCCAATACTTCAGCCACTTGATGTGAAGAGCCGACTCATTGGAAAAGACTCTGATGCTGAGAAATACTGAGGGCAGGAGGCGATGGGGGGCAACAGAGGATGAGACAGTTGCATAGCACTACCGAATCAATGTACATGAGTTAGGACAAACTCCAGGAGATGGTGAAGGACAGGGAAGCCTGGCGTGCTGCAGTCTGCAGGGTCACAAAGAGTCAGACACAACTGAGTGACTGAACAACAACAACAAAGGGCAGAGACTTCAGAGGATATTTATTCTAAATATTCTCCTCCCTAATTCCAGTATGTGAAGCATCCTGATTTTTCCTTTAATGTCAGGATCAGTCAACCCATCCAGCATAGTAAACCTCTTCCTTGCCTACTGATGGACTGGTATGAGAAGCTCAAACTGGCCAGGTAGTCAATACTTGTGTGAGTCTGAATCCAATTTTAGGTACCAAAATCTTATTGTAGTTACTATTGCTGCCTATAAAAGTGCACAGGCTTGTGGTATAAAATAATAACTATTTTATTTTGCTCACAATATGTGGATCATGAAGTTGGAAAGGGCCCACTTGGGAAATTCTCATTAGGTTGCAGTCAGCTGTTGGAATGGGTGGCAGTGGGCTGCCTAGAGCAATGATTATAAAGAATTGCTTACTTACATGACTGGCAGTTGACACTGGAATTCAGATGGGCTAACTCCAGTGCCTATCCACCCTCTGCTCAGCAGTCTCAGCTGATCATTTTTTTTTACATGGTGGCTAGCATCCACCAGAGTGAATATCCTAATAAAACTAGGAAGAAGCTACATGGTCTTTTTCAGCTTGGCTTCAGAAGTTAAATATCATTAATTCCACTTTACTCTATTGGTCAAAGCAGACACAAGCTTGACTTGTTTCAAGAAAAGTGTGTGTTGATCCTCACTTCTGATGGAAGAATGTTGAAGAACCTGGGATCATATTTTAAAAACAACTATGATAATGGATTTTGATTCCTTTCACATTCTATAGACTCCTGTTCATTTTAGACTACTCACAATTATCCAATAATTGTGTTTTTTTTTCAAGTATGAGCAGTAGCATTCATTGTGCTTTGTCCTCCAATAACATCTTAAGCCTGTGTCTTTTCCTACCAAGATTTTGCTGTTTTTAGATTTTGCTTTAATTCTAATTCATTCTTTTATTTTTCATTCATTCAACAAATATTAAGGTGCTTCAGATTTCAAAAAGCATATTCAAATGCCTTTTCCTAGAGGTGAATTTTTCCCTTTCTTGAGTCATCAAGCTATTCATTAACCTTAAATTGTCCTCTCTATCTACTGTCTTAAATTATAACAAGTCTGATTTATGTTATTTTTCTTGTACTTGTTATATATTTTTTTAAATGCAGTGAATATATCTTGTATTTCTACCCCTAAATTTATGACATTTTACTGAACAGAAGTTATTAGAGGCATAGCTAGCTAGATGATTGGATGGCTGTCTGGCAAGACAGGTGGACAAATAGGTAGCTGATAGCTGGATGAACTAATAGAGGAATATAATGACTTCATTAATTTATGTCAGTAGATATTAAGATCATCTTTTAATGCCTTAATTGCACAGAAATGGATTAAGTTCAAAAGTGGCTTTACTTTTTCTACTGTAGTATAAAGCCTCACTTATATAGAATATCTTTACTAACAATATAGAAGTTACATGCTTCAATGACCCTCTTCCTAACACTCATGTCTCTTTTAGGTATATACCAGATAGTACAGAGAGCCTAGGGCATAAAATGAAATGGAATTCTGGGAAAGCTCAAAGTCTAGAAGAATTCTATAAGTCAAGCTGAGCTAGTTGACTGCAATACTGAAATAATTTTTTCTTTCAAAATTTTATTGGCTAAATTAACATATGGAATGCATATTTTGTGCCTGGTACTATGATAAATGCTCTCAGAATCAATGCACACCTATATTGGGATGGGTATATAATACATATTTATTTTTTGGGAATATTGTTTATCTCAGAATCTGTTAACTATGTGTGTCAAATTTAGATAACATTATAATAATACTTCTCTTGGAATTAATTGTGAATGTCAGCTGGAATGAAGCATCTCAGGTTAAAAAAAAAAGAGACAAAGCTTTATTCTGCAAAACTAAACTTTAAACTCAAATGTAAACATATCAAAAATTTTGAAGGGATATGTTCTATTAGTTCAAGTCAGTTTTATTGGCAACAAATATCTGTAAATTCTAACTAAATGATCAGCTTCTCGAAGGCTATAGTTGTTTCACCTTACCTTAGTTTGTATCATTTCAGATCCTTTACCATCCCTATATGACCACTGAAGGCATTCTATAAATACTTAGAACTAAGTTTGAATGAATGAATTCACACTAAATGAATGCAAAAATAAATACAGGCATGTTTCTTTATGCAGGTAAGCTTGCTCTGAGAAATCTTTGTGCTGTTACTTTCCTCAGCAATTCTTTCTTTAAAGATGAGATGAAATTTGAGGTATGAATGATTAGTGATTCCAAATGAATCAAATTTAAATTAATAGAGTCATTTTATTCATCACTACACTTGTGTGTGGTCAACCATATTGTCTGGTTTAGAATTCTATGAAGGAACCCTGTCAAAGCCTCTGTTGCTCTGCTTGCTCCTAGGAGAGCTCCGTACACATGGTGATATTTAATTCCTTGTGACAATGCTCATGACATGTAGTCAGAAAATAAGTTAGGTGACCTTGGACGCATATGCTGTTTAATTCCCAGCGATACTTCTGAGACATGACTTAAAATACCAACCTGGGACTTCAGAAAGAAGTGAGAACTTGAGTGATTTAGTCAAGCCTTGAAAAGACCTGGTGCTGTTTTAAACTATCACATCTAATTTAATGCAATTAAGCATGACTGACACTTCTTTTCAGGAAGGAATTAGAAGCAAGCTGGCAATGAGAAAGAGTAACTTCCCTGCCCCAAATAGACAGCTCTCCCAGGGTGAAGTTGAGCTCATTAGCAGGGCAGGATGTCAACAGTAAGGGTGGAACACTCGACTGTCAGCTGCTGCCATTTAGTTTATTATCATAAGTACAATGCTGTCTTTTAGTACAGAGCTACAGAAGATTGTTCTTCGCGGGGGGTGTGGGGGGGGTCTCTAATTGAATGAGATTTGTTGCAGTCATATTTCAAACTGACACTCAAAATGTCAATCATTTACTTTCAGGTAATGAAATTGATCTACTGTATTTCTGTGCAGTACATGGAATAGCTTAAAGCTCAGTAAACATTTTCTTTTCACTTTTTTTTGACATGGCCAAAATTAAATAGTGATTTATTGTCAGCACATTGCAAGGAAGCTTATAAACTTAAAGTATAGTCTTTCCATATCAGCCCTCTCTTACCCACTTAAAGGAAATCTTGAAATGCCTAGCTTTACAACATTTTAGTTATTATATTTACCATACTCTTCTGCTGATTTTACTGGGCACATTTCATATGCTTCTGGATGCACTTGTTTTATATTATCTTTACACTTTGAAAGGTAAAATTTAATAATTATAGAAACTTCTCAAATCAGGTATATCTATTGAAATGTCAAACATTCTGACAAAATTACTGCTAGATATTCAGTCTTACAGAGAGAGCAATCCCAGAGTTTATTGTTGCTTTTATGAGTTCCCACCCTGCTGTTTTCCTTCTATCTTCCTTCCACAAGTCTCCCTGTGTAGGCCTGTATGTATCACTGAAAGGAGAGCTGGGGACACTTCTAAATGGTTGCTATGGGAATGGGTGGCTTTCAAGTTCCTACTTAACAGTCTGACTCTGGGAAATAGTATTGAGGTTTGAAACAAAATGACTGAAATCTAGCTGTGCACAGAAAAATGAAGGTAAATATAAAAGCTTTATCTTTTGGATCTGTATACTTAATAAATATAAATTCTGGCTTTGGAAATATTTTGTAAACATTTGCTTCATTTATTGTAAGCAGTAAACCCTTATTTCTCTGACAACTGATATAAAATAAATGATTTACATAAATATCCTATAACTAGGCACTTTGATTACAGAAGATGATTATTATTTGAACAAAGTGAGCAAATCATTTGTGGCAGTGGCTTTTCATTAGAGAAGACAGTAAAATCAGTAGACAAATTGCTGCTGAGGAAGTCTGAGTGACAGGATGTGCCATCCTATGGTAACTACACTTTGTTAAAAAGTCTACAGAGCAATGTTACAGTCTTGACTTCCTGATTGTCAGAAAGACATAAGTAGTCATTGTTCAGACCAGTCTGCCACTGTCACAGGCTGGGTTCCCTGGAGAGCAGAGATACGGATGAGTGGGATTAACATGCAGCAATCTATTGAAGAATACTCTCAGTATAGTACCTGGGAGGGAATGAAGGAAGCCAAATTAGGCAGAACGAGTAGTTGAACTTTGCTGCAATTGTAGCAAAGACCCAGTCAGTCATACTGGGAGATCTAGAGCTGGGAGAGCCCTTTAAACTTCTTCCAGTTTGGGGCAAGAAGACTAGACATTTACATCTCTGCATCAACCAGTCATTAGACGTGAAATGCACTCTTGATAGGGGCATGACCTGTCAAAACCCAATAACTTTGGGGTCATAGTCCAACAATTTTGAGGTTATTCAACTCTCTTCATCCAGAGAGGAACTCAGCTGAGAGAAGTTAGCCACCAACATTCCCAGTTGCTGGGAAATGAATGCCATAGTCCTAGAGGGGAGACCTGTGCAATGAATCATGGCATCACCACTGCAACAAAAGTGAGAGTGCACACACCACTGGCACAGCAATCCTTGGGAGGATCTATCATAAAAACATAGAGGCAGTAATATACAAAGAATTATGTGCAGAGATATTTATATTAATGCTTTTATAATAAAAAATTTATGAAGAAAATCTTAATGTGCTTAATAGGTGAATAGTCAAATGCATTACAGAGAAGGCAATGGCACCCCAGTCCAGTACTCTTGCCTGGAAAATCCCACTGATGGAGGAGCCTGGTAGGCTACAGTCCATGGGGTTGCTAAGAGTCGGACACGACTGAGCGACTTTATTTTCACTTTTCACTTTCCTGCACTGGAGAAGGAAATGGCAACCCACCCCAGTGTTCTTGCCTGGAGAATCCCAGGGATGGGGGAGCCTGGTGGACTGCCGTCTATGGGGTCGCATAGAGTCGGACAGGACTGAAGCGACTTAGCAGCAGCAGCAGCAGCAAAAGCAAAAGCATTACAGTGCATTCACACCACAAATAATTATAAAGCTAGTGAAGATAAATCAGTATATAATATATTCTACTCTAAAAGGATCCTCACAATATGTTACATAGTAGGAAAAAAGTTGTGGAAAATGTTTGGTTTAAATTTATTTGCATTATCTATTTTGTAAGAAGTAAGCACAATTTAAATTATGCATTATAAAAGTGGCTACATATGCTTCCACATTCATTGAAAATAACATGGAAGGATTCACAAGTAAGTGTTAGTTGCTCAGTTGTGTCTAACTCTTTGCAATCCCATGGACTGTATGTAGCCAGCCAGGCTCCTCTGTCCATGGAATTTTTCAGGCAAGAACACTGGAGTGGCCATTCTCTTCTCCAGAGGATCATTCAGACCTAGGGATTGAACCTGGGTCTCCTGCATTGCAGGCAGATTCTTTACTGTCTGAACCACCAGGGAAGCCCAGAAAGATTAATATCAGAGAGTAAATATCAATTATTTACTGGGTTGTTAAGAAACTATTAATTGTTCCTTTGTATTGGTTTTCTTGTTATATAAACATGCTCTAATTGAAAAAAGATGGAAATGGAAAAAAAAAAGATTCATTAACCTTGGGGATCCTATGCATCTCATCAGGTATGTAAGTAATATTTTAAAAGTTGACTGTAAATATTAAAAGTTAGTTTCCCCTGGTTGTTTATACCCCTCTTCAGGTTCCAGTCTTTTGATTACCTGAATATCCTTTTCACAGAACATGTAAATAGTCAGATAGTATCATAAAAAGATAACTATCTATATATCACAATATTAGGGGAGATGAGCTTCTCACAAGTCAAGTTATTCTTCCCTAAATCTAATATAACTTTATTATTTTACATATGAAGAAAATAGGCCCAGGTAGGTTAAATGAATTGTTCAAGGTCACAAGTTTGTTTGTGAGCAAGGTTAAAGCGAGCAAGTAGGTTAAATGACTTGCTCAAGGTCACAAGTTTGTTAGCAAGGTGAGATCCCAGGTAACTCTTCCTCCTGTTACATGGACATCTGTACTCATCTGTATTCCCATGAACACCTTTTTATTTTCCCACTTAAACCTATCCTCTTTACCTGTTGTGAAGGATTATGTTACTACCATGTATATCCAACTATTTATTCCCTCCTCTTGTAATATAAGCTCATGTTTTGCTGTTTGAGCTGCAGCACCTGCCTCCCTAGAGAAGAAGACAGTGAGCCTATGGTCACGCTTGGCCGTGTGACTTGCTTTGACCAACGGAAGTGAATGTGTTTATACCACATCTGGGCAGAAACTTTAAGGACAATTTCAAAATTAGGCTCCACCTCTTGTTCTCTGTTCTCTGTTTTGAGACTAACATGTCCCAAATAGTTTGCTCCTTCAACTTGACCAAGTGATAAAAAGGCACCAAGAGCAGATCCGTAACAGCAGAACAGCAGCAACTGACAGACAATGTGGTTGAGGAATGGCTTGGTAAACCACAGACATTTGGGGGTTTGTTATCACAGAAAAGTTAACACATTCTATAACTGTTGCTTCCACCAACATTTTCTATCTCAATAAATGAATGCCATCTACTCAGCCCACTTAAGCCAAGGGGACTTTTAAATATGGAAATTATATCATATTAGTTCCTTGCCTAAAACCCATCAATGGCTGCCCATTACACTTCAAAGGACTTCCAAAGTCTTTTTGCTCATCAACAAGACCCCATCTGATTTACCTTTATTTCCTACCAGTCTCCTTCTTGCTGACCCTGATTCTTTTCACACTTGTCTTCTTTCTGTTCATAGAATATGTCAAGTTTGTGTCCTCTGCCTGGTTTCCTGATAACAAATCTGGTTAACCCCTTATTACTAGAATTCTGCCCAAATACCTTCTTCACAAAGAGAGTTTGTATGACCAAGCTAAATAATGTTGCTTTCAGTTCATACTAGTTACTTTCTAGCACATTATCTTATTTTCATATACTAAAATGTTTAGAGACACAGATAACTTTTGTTATCTCCTTTAGAGAACTTGCAACAGTGTCTTTTGTATAATACTTATTTGAATACTGGTCTTGCCCCTTAACTAGACCCAAGAGATATTGGATTAGAAACGGGTTTTGAGGAAGTAGGCAGAATTTAGATAGGCCAAAAAGATGAGAACAAAGGTGCACAGAAGGCAAATCATTTCACTCATTTTTGTGTTCTCTACAGCACTTGCTATGAGGCCTCACTCAAAGCTGACATTCAATGTATATTAGTTGAACTGAAATCTAAACTAAGAAAAAATAAAAGAGAGCAATAAATATACTTTCTTAGATTTTCACAAAAAAATGTTTGATTGTTATAGATATAGAATCTGGCAACTGCTATTAGGGCCTGACAAATATCTGTGTTAATACTTCTTCTGTAAATGGTATAGTAGTTCATGCTAGAACTGATGGTTGCATTTCCTATCACTGCTGAGTTTCAATGCAATAGGAAATTATTCCTCAAATCTTGTTGAAATATATGCATGGGATGGAATTTTTTAATACTGCTGTTTTATTTTAGATTACATTTTAGTTCATAGGAACAAATGGCATATATTAATGCATTAAATTATAATGACCATGCTTATGAGTACAGTGTTCTAAATATGATATTGAAATTTCAGATACACATACATTAGAAGGCACAAACATGTGGGCTAATAGATGGACCAAAAGATGTGTTTATTTTGCCTTGCGTGATATTTAAAACTTATTTCAGCAAGTATTCACTGAAAAAATTTATCAGAAAAGTGTGGATTTCTGGATTGTTTTGAAAAATAAACAACATCTTATAACACTGAATATGTATTCCTGTGTTAGAACAGTCTGCTCTATAAAGTACTGTTTTCCATCTTAGGTAAAACACGTAATTTCCAAATGACTTGCTAAACTCTTATCTATCTTGTCTTTGAGTCTAGGATTTCAACAATATGTACACAATTTATGCTGCTATTTAATAATAACAAAATATTTAAAATTGATGACTTTTAAAGATGTCAATAAAATAAAAACACTTATGGAGGTTTATGGGGAAATTACTGTGTTGTACAGCATTCAAAAATACAAATACATGTTAAAGGCAAGACTCTGTTCTAGTTGCCTATAATCTACTGAACTAAAACTGATATAACATAAGGGAATCAAAGATGAAATTACTAATAAATGCTACTTCTAATCAGTGCTGTGAGTATAAAGAGGTAACACCAGAGCTTAGGTAGTTGGTCACCAACAGAGGTGGGATGTGATCTTGATTTTGAAGGAATGAGTGGGATTCAGATATGCAATGAATATAGTAAAAGGGATACATAGTATTCAAGCATTTTAAAGAATAGAGGGTGGTTAGGTCAGATGATAGAATGAAAAAAATGATATAAAATAACAGAAGACGTAGCTAGAGGAGTTTTACAAGATAAAATTCTGGAGGGTTCTTGAATGAGACTGGTGTCTGTATTTTTGGACAATAAGTTATGGGTGATCCTATGTAAAAGGTCTAGAATACAGCTTCTTGGAAGCACAGTCTTTAAAAATTACCTTCAAGCCTGTGCTGCAGAAGGGAGACTTGGGTATATTAATAGATCAGCCTGGATCTTCTACATCAGTTGAAGGATGTTGGCAGCATAATGGAATCTATATCCAAAGTCAGCCAGAGGCCGTATCTAAGGCTCTAAAGGACATGCATGGAAGGGATAATAAGAGCCCAGGCTTGTTACACTATCATTAAATCTGCCAAATTGGTCTCAAACATATGCCTAATGGGTTTATGCTATAAGAGCCTAATTAGAGATTAAAAAATAAGTTAAACTGTGAAAAACTTGATTCACAGCGCTATTTAGTTCTAAAATGCATAATGAATATAACTCTGGAGGTAGAATGCTCTCCATGGAGGTAATGTGGCTTGTAATTAAGAGCTCAGTCTTAATGCTCAACTCTCATCTTCTAGGACTGTATCACATAGGAGTGATTGGCTTCTCGGCTCCGTGTATCACATAGGCTTTCTGTGCTTCAGGTTTCTCAACTATAATACGAAGGCTAAAATTATTATCTACCTCATAAGATTATTGTGAGATCAAATGGGGGTAATACACATAAAGTGCTTAGTACTCTGCCTGTAACATAGCAAAGGTTATAATTTCTACTATTGCAATTGTTCCCTACCACTCCAATCTTAATTCTCTTCTCTCTTCTGTTCCTTCTAGATACTGTCATAATGTACACTTCTGATCTTAATTCTTTTTTCAAAAAAATTAATAACTCCCCCAATGTCTAGTAATAACATCCTCCATTCTTTACCCTAGACTTTCTGAGACCTACCTTTGCTGTACATTTTTCTAGAACATCCTCATTGAACCTAACTTGACACATCTTACATTTTTCTCAATAGGCTCTGTGTTGGCTATTCAAAGCCTATAACTTCATGGAGATTCATCTGAAGGATCACTACTACCTGCAACCCCACTGCAAAATTCATTCACCCCTTTTCCATTTTTTCTCAATTTTTTTCTCATCATCTGGTCACTGAACCCAGGAGCTACACATTCTGGTCCACCTGTATCCCAGGGTTCTAATCTCACTGAAACATCATCCTAAGGTCCAACTGTTGCCCACTTCCTCAATAAATTTCAATCCATTCAAAAAACATTCTCCATCATATCAATAACCTCAGATATGCAGATTACACCACCCTAATGGCAGAAAGTGAAGAGGAAGTAAAGAGCCTCTTGATGAAGATGAAAGAGGAGAGTGAAAAAGCTGGCTTAAAATTCAACATTCAAAAAACAAAGATCATGGCATACAGCCACTTCATGGCAAATAGATGGGGAAACAATGGAAACAGTACAGACTTTATTTTCTAGTGCTCCAAAATCACTGTGGAAGGTGACTGCAGCCATGAAATTAAAAGACACTTGCTCCTTGGAAGAAAAGCTATGACCAACCTAGACAGCATATTAAAAAGAAGAGGCATCATGTTGCCAACACTTGTCCATCTAGTCAAAGCTATGGTTTTTCCAGTAGTCATGTACGGATGTGAGAGCTGAACCACAAAGAAGGCTGAGCACTGAAGAATTGATGCTTTCCAACTGTGATGTTGGAGAAGACTTGAGAGTCCCTTGGACAGCAAGGAGATCAAACCAATCAATCCTAAAGGAAATCAGTCCTGAATATTCATTGGAAGGACTGGTGCTGCAGCTGAAACTCTAATACTTTGGCCACCTGATGTGAAGAACTGACTCACTGTAAAAGACCCTGATGCTGGGAATGATTGAGGGCAAGAGGAGAAGGGGACAACAGAGGATGAGATGGTTGGATGGCATCATCATCTCAATAAACACGAGTTTGAGCAAACTCTGGGAGATAGCAAAGGCAAGGGAAGCCTGGCATGCTGCAGTCGATGAGGTTGCAAAGAATCAGACACGACTGAGTGACTGAACAACAACACTCATGATGGAATTTTCTCCCTGACATTTCTTTCCCCTATACAGAAGCCTCAAAACTACCTAGATGGTATTTATAACAAAAATAATTGAAATTTATTTTTATGGCATCATTTGTCTTGAGGTTTGATGGTTAAAGGAAGTTTATCATTATTCCAAAAGCAGTGTCCCCTTTTTCCTCTTGCCTAAGATTCAGCAAACACTGAGGGTCTACAAAGCTCCAGCTTTATTGGGGTTGTGGGAGAAACAGGAAAGTTTCTCTTCTCACAGCCCACAGTTCTCTCTGTTCTGAGGCAGCTCAGTTAAGTTCAATATTTTTCAAACATAATTTTTATTACTGCCCAGATAGAATACTTTCTTATGTTATAACCACACACACACATGCACATACATAATGGAAGAAGCAAAGGTGGACAGACAAACATGCAAAAAAGCAATCACAATGCACTGTGACAGTCACTGTGGTCAACATGTATACACATTGTCTAGTTGTCTCATTCACCTTATTTTCTGTATCATCTGGCAGAGTATCATCTGTAAATTAGCTGCTAAATAAATACATGCAGAATTAATAAACCTGTTGGTAGAATTTAAAAATTAGCTCTTTATTACTAAGACATTTAAACTGAATTCATAATCTAATTAAAATATTCAATTGCTAAAATTAACTATTTACATTTTGTTCAATATAGTAGGCAAGTCCTTCCAATGATAAAGATTAAATGAAATACTGATAGAAAATTTTTATATATGAAATCACTGTACCTATTAAAGGATTTACTTTAAAATATCTCAAACTATATTACACACTCCTTGGATATAATTTTGCTCAAATTTGTGGCATCTACCTTAATCTCACCTCCTGAATTTCAGTCACCCTTCCTCATCCATCAATCACAGACTTAATACTATAAGAAAATGAATACTTATCAAATATTCTATTAATAAGAGTGAGATTTTTTCTTATATAAAATAGGGTTTAAAAGCTGTCAGCTTCCAAATATCTCAGCTTCTATAAAAATGTCTGATTTTCCAATTTCTTCTTGGACATAAATACCCAAATATTCTATTCCCAGATTTTCAAAGCACCAATAATTCTAAATGTCTTTACATGTCCTGTTCTTCCTTCACTTGGGCCATATTTCCTGATATTTAGGGTGGTAGTTTTCAGGTCCATAGCTATCTATAATTATTATAAATATGAATTCATAATTTGGATCTACATATTGGTAGTCATAAAAATCTCCTTTTTATGAGCATTTTAACATCATTTATTCGCAAAAAACTGTAAATCTCTTAAATCAAAGGGTCAAAATTTGTTGAGAGAATACCAAAATTTAAAAACATAACTTTTATAGGAAAAAATATACTTGTGGGATCATAAAGTCTACTGAATACTTTCAGTAGTGAGGAAATTATCTGCTTTCTGCAACTGTTATGTTCTCTCTACTAACACATACAAAAATGTTTAATATGTCAAGTGTTTTGGGGTAGATGAATTACACATGATGGAGATGTTAACTTTACAGTCTAAATCTGTTATTTCTCAAGGGAACACAAAGCAATGTTTGCCAATAGAGTAATTCAGGAATTTGGTGAGGAAGGATGTAGAAGGCAATTATTTCAAAAATGTCACTGCTCAAACTGAAAGTTTATCAAAGTTGGTAATAACATAGGTTTTCAAATTATGATATCCCAGTTATGTGCATTTATTCATTCAATAAACATATTTAAAAAGCACTTACTGAGTCCTAATGTAATCTAAATAGTAGGCTAAGGTTACTGAGAATTAGAGTAAAATATCTCTAGCAGCAGAAATTTATATGTAATGTGGTGGTGGCGAAAATTCAGGTATCACATGAATCTACTAAGGTTTTCCCAGCTGCAGTAAGTAAGATAATTTTAGGTAGCACACAGTTGAATTTTTTTTCTCATTGTAAATATCTCAAAACACTTTGTTAATGCAAGGAAAAAAAAAAACAACAAGGTCAAAATCATGGTGCTGATAATCATTTCTCATTTAAATAAATTTATGTTACAAATGGATTTAACTTAATAAAGTATATTTTATACATAACTGTACCTATCTAGCAAAAAATTGTGAAGAATTTTATACTAATGATTCTAGTTTGGGAAATCTTGACTGGCAAGTATCAAATATTGCTCTCAACCCTTGGATTTTCTAAGCGAAGGACTGAACTTCCAGAGACTTAAATCCAATAGGGGGGAAAAATGTAGTACAGTGCAAATAATTACTATGTTTAATAATGTCATTGTTCAGTTGCTAAGTCGTCTCCGACTCTGTGACCCCATGGACTGTAGCCCACCAGGCTCCTCTGTCCAAGGGATTCTGCAGGCAAGAATACTGGAGTGGGTAGCCATTTCCTTCTCCAGGGGATCTTTCCAACATAGGGATTGAATCTGGTCTCCTGCATTGCTGGTGGATTCTTTACCACTGAGTCACCTGGGAAGCCCATATTTAGTCAAAACTCCTTGTTTTTTTGTGTTCAAGTGAGGTGTTTGCTTTTCTCAACTCCAGGTAACCGGATAAAATTTTATCAAGGGAAAAAGGGAGACTGAAAAAAATAGAACCTTCCCAAAGAATATCTAGTTTACCTACTCTTGTGAAAGAGAACTGTACTCAAACCAAACTTTGACTTGGAAAAGTAGAGCTGGATTACTCCATTATCAAATATTTGGGCATTTGGGGAGGAACCCAAGGAGCTGAACTACTAAGCAGTGACAACTTAGATATGAGCCAAGGAGGCAGTAAGAGTAACAGAACTAGCTACAGTAAAGCAAATTTTTCTACCCAACTCAGTGTCCAAAGGGATTGTCACATATTCAGTAAGTACATTAATGAGCCATGATGATGTTATACGTCAAGGCAGTATAGAAACTATGCCCAACATATGCTATTTAAGAGATAAGAAAGCAAATATAAGAATTTTCAAGCTCATTAATTATACCAACTAAAATTGCAGAACTAAGTAATCTCAGTTATTACAACATAAGAACAAAATAAAAATTACTTTTTCACATTGACTTAAAAAATCTTCAATCTGAGACATGATATAATCCATTTCAAATAATCTGGGCTTGCTCTTTTTCACAAATTGCAGTTAAGTTACACCTTCATTCTGAAAATTTGCAATGCATTTATTCATGTTAAATTTTATCTTGTGGGATTTAGCTTACAATGATGATTGCCAAGATTCCTTTGAACCAGATTTGTCATTCAACATAGTTTCTGTCATTTATGACATTTTTTGGTGTATTATTTCCATAAAAATTGTTTGCTATACGTTAATACAAATAGTTTAATAGTTGAACAGTTAAATAAATTCTCCACCATGTAGAAAAGTGAATGTTACAATAATTCTCATGTACTTGTCATCTGTAACTCAATTCCAACAAATTTTAACTTTTGCCAATGTCATTTTATTTATTCCCCTCCTCACTACCAATTTATATCTTTGCATCTAAATAACTTAGTGTATAATATTACAATAAACCTGGAAAAAATAACTCAGTGTACATTTCTAATAAGCAAGACTTTTAACAAGGCCACACTGACATTAACATATTTCTGAAATTCACAGTATTTTGTTAATACCATCTCATACTTATTCCATGATAAAATGTCTATATAGTTGATTTGTTCAAATCAGGATCCACACAAGATTTGCACAACTGCATCTAGTTTATACGCTTTAAAAGTCTTTTAAATTTATAACAGTTCTTTCCATTTTTTCATATCAGTTACTTATGGAAAAAACCGTCTTATAATATTTTTCACCTTCTTGCTTTAGGATTTGGCTGTTATCTATATGGCTTCTCTATCTCCCATATTTCCTATAAACACAATTAGAGTTAGAGACTTAATCAGATACAGGATTAATTGTTGGTGGGGCTACTCCATAGGAGGTGTCATGTATGTCTTAATGCATTTAGCCAGGAAGAATATATTTGTCCATCTGGGTAAGATTGAGTAGCTGATTCAGTTGTTTCATCAGTTAGCTTCTCCATCAATGTTTCTCCTAATGTTTGAGCATTTCTTGGTGAGCATTTCCTAAATCCACTATTTTACTGTGTTGCTAAATGATAATTTTTTTCCTATTTGACCATTCCTCCTTAAGAAATTACCTGAAAATACCTTATATTTTTTTTTTCTCAAATGTTTGGTTACTCTGAGATATATCTGTACAAAGAGGCAGAAAAAGTGTTAGGTTGTTTCCTTTATCTATTTTCAAAATAACGAGTAGGTGCAACCAGGCAACCTCTCAATATGATGTGTTTTTAAAATGTTATTATGAAAAAAAAATATAGGTAGGTATTTTGATATTTTGTGGTCTTTTGGGGGTAGGGTGGCATGCTCAAATAGTCTCCTGTTTGGTCATTGGAAAACACTTGAAGTTGATCTTTCTCTAGTTTTCTCAAATTTATTTTAATGTCACACAGCATGCTATTATATTCATAAATATTTCAGTATTTCTTAAAAATAAGGACTCTTTTTCAAACATAAGCACAATATTTAGAACCAAATAATTTCACAATAATTCCTCACAACTGATGACAAAAATGAGAAAAGTTTATAAAGGTCCAGCTACTTTGTCTCATTGTGGCATTCTCTAAAGGGCAATTTTGTCTTCACAGTCTTCCTTTGGGTTAATGGAGAGTTTGTTTAACATGAATCAATTAATTTTTTCCTCTGTCCAGTCAGGCTTCTCCTTCCTGCCTTTCACATGTATTGATCCTTAATAAACATATTTCTCCCAATCGCTATTTCAGCATCTGCTTTCAGGGAACCAAACTATGGCAAAAATACTCCATGAATTTGAACCTCAAACTGCTTGACTATCTGATCCAATTGCAAGAATAATCTCTCAAAATTATGTTCTACCTACTATATGCATTGTTGTTGATGCACTGTCTATAAATTCATATAAATGTATGTAAAGCTTAGACTACCTTATTTTTATTACCAATAGCTACACGCAAAATTTTTTTAAAAAGAAAAATGAATTGAACATTTTTATCCTTTCTATGAATTTTCCACTGCCTCATCATGAATTCCTTGATAACATAATATTAATTGGAATATAGCTTTTTCCTATTTTAGAATATCAGAATTTCAGCTTCACGTGGTAAAGAAACTGGAAGGAATTTCTAAATGCATACTGGACTAATTACATTTAGAAGAACTGGTATCATTTTGCATTTTATGTTTAAACTAATGGCAAGAGTGCAAAGGAACACATATCAATCATAGTCACTGGGTTTTTGCCTATAAATTTGTGTGTTGGTTTCATAAATTATCAAATTCAACTTCATTGTAAAACACTTTTGCAAATTTTGACAATGGGTTCAGTTATTTGAATGTATAGATTTATCATAAAATGTATTTGCTTACAGTCTCAAGATATCACCAAAATGCAAAGCTTAGCATGTCAAGCTTTGTACCTGACCTATGTTACACATACAGCAAAAATGTCATTTATTATAGACTTGACTGAAAAGAGATAGAAAAAGATTTTGAAATGATGGCTCTTGCTGCCTCTGTCTTTGGTTATAATAGTCACTTTTTTTCGCAACTTGCAACCCCATCATCTAGATAATACTGGAAAGCTTATAGGTCATTTGCTCAGGAAGACACCAACTCATCCTGAAAAAAGTTATGCAAAAGTTATATTGGTGTTGGTAACCAGAAGAAAATATACAAACAAAAGATATACTGATATTACATCTTCTCCCTTGATAAAAGTGTAAGACCACCACCTAATATATTTTCAGTAATGGATACTATCAACCTAGTGGCATTTGTCTATTCTGCTCATCAGAGAATCCTACCTTCCTCACACACCCCATTTCTCAACCCTTGCTAAAATCTGTTACAAGGAAAAAGAATGAGGTATTAGGAACAGTCTATTTCACCAGTACCACAGTCGGCTCCAATGCATACTCCAATGGTCAAGATTATCCTTCCCACCTAATAGATGCTTTCCATTTCAAGAGAATAGTCGATTTAAGAAAAACAAAAAAATATTTAAGAGTTGCGTGCAGGTGGAGTCAAGATAACCTTTACCATGGAAAGAGAATGCCATCTAGGATATTGCGGGAATGCCAGATAAAGTATTGTCTATTCTGCCCTGAGCATTGAAGGATGTTTTCATTCAGGTACAATACCCCTGTTACAAAGGCCAAAAGTTACTACACATAATCAGGCATTATCCCTGGTTTCTTTCTTCCAATTTGTCCTTACATTAATTAAATCTTTATTCTTAAACTGGAAACAGACACTTTCCTATAAATTTGATTCTCTCCTCCAGTTCCTAGCAATTCTCCAGACGCCTCTTTTATACCCCAGCCATGGGAAATAGATGGGGAAACAGTGGAAACAGTGTCAGACTTTATTTTTGGGGGGCTCCAGAATCACTGCTGATGGTGACTGCAGCCACGAAATTAAAAGACGCTTACTCCTTGGAAGGAAGGTTATGGCCAACCTAGATAGCATATTTAAGAGCAGAGACATTAATCTGCCAACAAAAGTACGTCTAGTCAAGGCTATGGTTTTTCCAGTGGTCATGTATGGATGTGAGAGTTGGACGGTGAAGAAAGCTGAGCGCCGCAGAATTGATGCTTTTGAACTGTGGTGTTGGAGGAGACTCTTGAGAGTCCCTTGGACTGCAAGGAGATCCAATCAATCCATCCTAAAAGAGATCAATCCTGGGTGTTCATTGGAAGGTCTGATGTTGAAGCTGAAACTCCAATACTTTGGCCACCTCATGCGAAGGGTTGACTCATTGGAAAAGACCCAAATGCTGGGTAGGATTGGGGGCGGGAGGAGAAGGGGACGACAGAGGATGAGATGGTTGGATGGCATCACCGACTCGATGAACATGGGTTTGGGTAGACTCTGGGAGTTGGTGATGAACAGGGAGGCCTGGCGTGCTGCAATTCATGGGGTTGCAAAGAGTTGGACACGACTGAGCGACTGAACTGAACTGATTTCTTCTCTCTCTTTATTCACTTGAACACTTTGTTATCTCACTTAAGTCAGATAAATACTTTCACTCTGGACATTGGTCAAGCCAGTCTCAATAGTACAAATTTGACCATGGGAAATATGAACGTACACCACACCCAAGATTTAATCTTGTAATACTTAAACCTGAGTGGGATAAGCACTTTGTTCAAAATAGTTTAAACACAGTTCCTCAGTTAAGAAACTTTGTGACCTTAATATTTATCCAGAGTTCTAACTTATCTCATTTTGTAGATTTATTTATCTTTTAGTTGCTGAACATTTTTCCTTATTATTGGAATAAACAATACTTTCATTGGAAATGCAAATGCTTCCAAAATCTTTAGATTATAATCTTCTAGTGAATAATATTTTTCAGTGGTCATTAAATTTTCTTAAAATGTGTATGATTTTAAGCTGTGAGAAAGTAGTCTATTTTTCTTCAATCAATCAGCCAACAACTATTTGAAAGTTGACTGTGTGCAGTGAAGGAGAGGAAGAATAAATATGGAATCAGGATTCCTGGGACAAATCTTATCTTCATTATGATATCTGAAACAGCCTCAATCTACTCCATATTTGGCATTATTAACTACTAAATAGAAACAAGATACTATTTTCCTTCATACCTCACAAGGCAGGGGTCAAGTGAGATCATGCTTATGTGAACCCACCTTGTGAAGTGTAAAGCACTGTCCACAAATTCAAGCTTTTAGTAGCACATTGTGTGAAACACTAGATGGGTGTTCGTTGCCTGGATACCTAGTGCAACACCAGGTCTCCCTGCTGCTCTATAACCTCTCTTCACTACCTCATTTGTTGGGTAGGAAATAAAAAAGTGCACAGGAGAAAGGAATGTAAAATTAAGAGCTCATGAAAGTCTTGCCAGGAACATTTGGAAATAAGTTTGCTATTGTGAAACAAGCTTTCTTCCCACCTCCTATTAAAATACATTTCCTTATCTATTGATAGTTGTCCCTGAAATTTTCTAGAGGAACTTTTTTTCAAATAAGATTTCAGTAATACAAGCTTTCACAATTACAAAACCCATAAATTTTGATGAATGAAAATAGCTCTGTATATACATATGATGATAGATTTAATGAGTCAATGAAAAGTAGTGTACTTGCATAATTTAAAAATTTTTCCTAGCTAAAAGAGGCATAATATTCTGCTTTAAACCATTTTGTTTCAGAGTTTTGTCAGAACTGGAAAAAATTGCAGTGCTATTAAAGAAAAGGCTTTTTTAAAATCAATGAAAAATATTAAAATTATACTAGAGAAAAAACTTTCAGCTATGCTCCAAAATATTATTCCTACAATACTATGAAATTAGTCTATTGGAAAAGAAAGAAATTCTGTTTGGGAAAGGCATATTACATTTAAGATATGATTAAATTTTAATGTGCAAAATTAAGTATATAACTCAAGCTTTGAGCAAAGCCACATCTAGCATCTTGCTCAGCAGAGAGCATTATACCATGAAGTACAATTTTTCTTCATATTTTTATAGGATATAATCTGAAGTAACCTTGCCTCTAACTCTTTAGAGTTAATTTTTATGAATGTTTTTAATTAGGGAAAATGTTTCACAAGAGTAAGGATCTGGGCACTTGCCACATGCAGATAGAGTTTTTTCTCTGCCATGAATTTTAAAAGAAGCACACTGACAAACATCTCACAGTAGTGTTGAAATAGTAAAAATGGGAATGTAAGCACAGCAAAGGGACATATAGAATATCATGCCAACAGAGTTTGCCCCATGGACACATTTGTTCATGAAGCAAAGTGGACAGAAAGAATATTAAAAGCCCAAGAAGTGAATCTTAATAGTGACAGATTGGTGCTATCATTGCCTTGGTCCCAATCTGAATGTAGAATTTTCATACACTTTGCCTGATCTTGAAAATATAGTTACATACAATATTGGAATCTAACGTTGGAAAACTCTACAGGACCAGAAAGACTGAAAATACAGTCAGTGAGTCAAGTAGTAGGCTCAGGTTTGTCAAAATTGGAAGAAGGAAAGACAGATAGTTTTACACCTCACTGCTAGAGTGGATGGAGAAGGCAATGGCACCCCACTCCAGTACTCTTGCCTGGAAAATACCATGGACGGAGGAGCCTGGTAGGCTACAGTCCATGGGGTCGCTACGAGTCGGACACGACTGAGCGACTTCACTTTCACTTTTCCCTTTCATGCACTGGAGAAGGAAATGGCAACCCACTCCAGTACTCTTGCCTGGAGAATCCCAGGGACAGCGGAGCCTGGTGGGCTGCTGTCTATGGGGTCGCACAGAGTCGGACACGACTGAAGCGACTTAGCAGCAGCAGCAGCAGCTAGAGTGGAAAATGCAAGTGAAACTCAGTCATCTCCGACTCTGCAACCCCAGGAACTATACAGTCCATGGAATTCTCCAGGCCAGAATCCTGGAGTGGGTGACCTTTCTGTTCTCCAGAGGATCTTCCTAACCCAGGGATCAAACCCACGTCTCCCACATTGCAGGCAGATTCTTTACCAACTGAGCTAGCAAGGAAGCCCTGGACTAATAGACTCATATATAACGGCATGGAGCCTAGGTAACAGTCATAGAGAGGGTTGGGAGAGGCAGATGGACACCAAAATTCTGGAAATCCTACTAGTACAGCTCACATTTCCAGTTTTCTCTCCGCTTACCTCTGTCTGAGAGATAACTGAACTGGTCTTATAATTAACCAGGCTTTAAGCTTCAGAGAAGAGGAAAAGATTTTAATAAAATCAAATTAAACAGTGAAAGGGCCAAAGAAAAATGCATTCTCATTGTTCAAGAGGGAAAACAAGTTAAAGAACTGTTATTTAGAATATGTTTAGTTCCTGTATTTGCATATATTAGATAGGATGCTCTCTGCTTTAACATAGTATTCATATTAATTATGTAGGAAAAATGAATACCTTATATGTATTTTTTATATCCAGCAGCTTACTGAAGTTTTTCATTGGTTTTAATAATTTTTTGTTGCTACCTTAGCTTTCTAGTTAAACAATCACATCATCTACAAATACTGACAGTGTCTCTCCCTCATTTCCAACCTTCATAGTTTTCATTTCTTTTAAGGACTTACCTTACTAAGAACTCCTCCAAAACATTGAACAGAAATGTTGACAATAGACGTTCCTGCCTTCTTCCTGATATTGAAGAGAACAATATAGAAAACTATTAAGAATAATTGTTCTAGGTTTTTGTTAGATATTTTTATGAAGTTTAAAACTATTTTCTTCTACTGTCAATTAGCCAAAATATTTTATAGTGAGTGATCACTGAATTCTATCAAATATTTTTTGCATTTACCGAGATGACATGCTAATACAATAAATTCAGTGTAATATCAAACTAGCATTTCAGTGTTCAGTTCAGTCGCTCAGTCATGTCCGACTCTTTGCAACCCCATGAATCACAGCATGCCAGGCCTCCCTGTCCATCACCAACTCCCAGAGTTTACCCAAACTCATGCCCATTGAGTCGGTGATTTCATCCAGCCATCTCATCCTCTGTTGTCCCCTTCTCCTCCTGCCCTCAATCCTTCCCAGCATCAAGTCTTTTCCAATGAGTCAACTCTTCACATGAGATGGCCAAAGTACTGAAGTTTCAGCTTCAACATCAGTCCTTTCAATGAACACCCAGGGTTCATCTACTTTAGGATGGACTGGTTGGATCTTCTTGCAGTCCAAGGGACCCTCAAGAGTCTTCTCCAACACTACAGTTCAAAAGCATCAATTCTTCAGCGCTCAGCTTTCTTCAGCGTCCAACTCTCACATCCATACATGACTACTGGAAAAACCATACCCTTGACTAGATGGACCTTTGTTGGCAAAGTAATGTCTCTGCTTCTCTGCTTTGTAATATGCTGTCTAGGTTGGTCATAACTTTCCTTCCAAGGAGTAAGCGTCTTTTAATTTCATGGCTGCAATCACCATATGCAGTGATTTTGGAGCCCCAAAAAATAAAGTCAGCCACTGTTTCCCCATCCATTTCCCATGAAGTGATGGGACCAGATGCCATGATCTTAGTTTTCTGAATGTTGAGCTTTAAGCCAACTTTTTCACTCTCCTCTTTCACTTTCATCAAGAAGTTTTTCAGTTCTTCTTCACTTTCTGCCATAAGGGTGGTGTCATCTGCATATCTGAGGTTATTGATATTTCTCCCAGCAATCTTGATTCCAGCTTGTGCTTCTTCCAGCCCTGCGTTTCTCATGATGTACTCTGCATATAAGTGAAATAAGCAGGGTGACAATATGCAGCCTTGACGTACTCCTTTTCCTATTTGGAACCAGTCTGTTGTTCCATGTCCAGTTCTTACTGTTGCTTCCTGACCTGCATACAGGTTTCTCAAGAGGCAGGTCAGGTGGTCTGGTATTCCCATTTCTTTCAGAATTTTCCACAGTTTATTGTGATCCACACAGTCAAAGGCTTTGGCATAGTCAATAAAGCAGAAATAGATGTTTTTCTGGAACTCTCTTGCTTTTTCAATGATCCAGCGGATGTTGGCAATTTGATCTCTGGCTCCTCTGCCTTTTCTAAAACCAGTTTGAACATCTGGAAGCTCGTGGTTCACGTGTTGCTGAAGCCTGGCTTGGAGAATTTTGAGCATTACTTTACTAGCGTGTGAGATGAGTGCAATTGTGCAGTAGTTTGAGCATTCTTTGGCATTGCCTTTCTTTGGGATTGGAATGAAAACTGACCTTTTCCAGTCCTGTGGCCACTGTTGAGTTTTCCAGATTTGCTGGCATATTGAGTGCAGCACTTTCACAGCACATGTTGTTGGCTTGCCTTTCTTTGGGATTGGAATGAAAACAACTTTTCCAGTCCTGTGGCCACTGCTGAGGATAAACCAAAATTGATTCTGATGTATTTATCTTTTGAAATACCCTAGACACAGCTTGCTAATATTTCTAAGTGTTTTAATTATATTTCTGAGTGATATTAGACTAAAATTTCCATCCTCTTTTATTTTTCTAGCCATTATTAGGGAATGTTATTATCTTAGAGTAATTTTAAGAACTTTACTCTTCTTCTATAATATAGAAATTTTGTATAAGATCAGAGTTACTTTTTCTTTGAAATTTGATAGAATATTGGCCTTGTGGTTTCTTAGGGCTAAAATTTTAAAGGCATATTTATTTTATTTAATTTTTATAAAATTATATACACACTCTTTTTTACCGAGAGCCACTCCTGCTAAATCATAGCTTTAAAGAATTTTCCAGTTATTCTGTTTTAATATCATTGATATATAGCTATTTATATTCTTTTATTGACTCTTTTAATTGCTGATATATTTATAGATATGGTCCCTTTAAAAATCATAATGAATTTTTTATTTATACCTGTTCCATCTTTTCCCAAATCAGTCCTACTTGAGATTTGTCTATTGTACCAGCCTTTACAGAGATTTTTTTTTTTTTTTGTAGATCTACTTGATCTTATTTTTATTTTCTATTTTACTATTTCTGCTGTTAAACTTTACATATCTTTACTTCTAATTTCTTTGGGCTTACATCATTACATGGTTCTAACTTCATTTGCATTTTAGGACTGCTTTACTCTGCAAGTTACAATGGGCAGTATTTAAATTACTAGTATTACTCAGCCACTAAAAAGAATACATTCGAATCAGTTCTAATGAGGTGGATGAAACTGGAGCCTATTATACAGAGTGAAGTAAGCCAGAAAGAAAAACACCAATACAGTATACTAACACATATATATGGTATTTAGTTAATCGGTAAAGATAACCCTGTTGCGAGACATCAAAAGAGACACAGATAAATAGAACAGTATTATGGACTCTATGGGAGAGGGCGAGGGTGGGAGGCTATGGGAGAATGGCACTGAAGCATGTAAATTGTCATATGTGAAATGAATCACCAGTCCAGGTTCGATGCATGATACAAGGTGCTTGGGGCTGGTGCACCAGGATGACCCAGAGGGATGGGATGGGGAGGGAGGGTGGGAGGGGGGCTCTGGAAGGGGAAAACATGTACACCCGTGGTGGATTCATGTCAGTGTATGGCAAAACAAATAAAATATTTTAAAGTTAAAAAATAGATAAATAAACTAATTAAAAAAAATAAATTACCAGTAAATTTTAATACTTTTAAAATTTTATACTAAATTTCTTGGTCTATTATTTAGATATGTTTCTTAACAAATATATATGGTTTTATATGTTTTATTAACTTCTAATACAAATGCTTTTGATTGGAGAACAGATGTGATTATATCTATATTTGAATTTTGTTGAAAATCTCTTTTTTACCCAGTTTATGAGCAACTTTTGTAAAGGTTTCAGTTATACAATAAAATCATATATGCTTTAATTTTAGCTTCAATTAAGGCAAAATTGTTACTGTGTTACTCAATAATTATTGAATGCTTGTTATTTCAATAATTGATGGAATGTTGGGGAAATCTCTTCCTATATGGTATTTTTGTGTTTTCTTCCCTGTAGTCTTATAAAGTTCTTCTGTATATGCTTTTGAAGACACACTATTTGGTACATACAATTTTAGAACCGCTGTGTCTTTCTAGAGAATTAAAAACTTTCATCATTTTGTAGTGAATTGATTTCTGTTTTTTAGGAGTGACTTTGTCAGCATTTAATCTGATTAAAACTGGTACTTGCTATTTGGATAATATTTTCCTGCAATATATATTTTCACTCTTTTATTTAAATGTTTCCACATTCTTTATACTCAATGTCTCTTATAAACAACATATAGAATTAGAGTAAAATGAGTTTTATCACAATTAACACGTGGTCATGTGCTCAGTGGTGTCTGACTTTTTGCAACCCCCTTGGACTGTAGCCCTCCAGGTTCCTCTGTCCATGGGATTTCCCAGGCAAATTACAGAGAAGGTTGCCATTTCTTTCTCCAGGGGATCTTCCTGACCCAGGGATCAAAACTCTGTCTCCTGTGGCTCCTATATTGCAGGCAGATTCTTTACTTACTGAGCCATCAGGGAATATACACATGAAAACCCAAAATAAGGCCACCTCAATATAATAAGAATAAACTTGAAAAACATGAAAGGTTTATTAAAAATTATTAAAAGCCCAGGAATTAGTGAGCTAGAATAGCTAAGAAATTTTGAGAAAATAATAATAACTGAGGGCTTGAAAACACAGACTTTAAATTGCAGTATGAAGACAAAATAATTTAAATACCTTATTACTCCCACCAGAATAAACAACCTAGCCAATTTAAGAAAACAAAAACTCTATCCCAAAACCCCTAAATAAGTATAAGAATTTGATATATGATTGAAGAAAATATTAGTCCTTCAGAAATGTTATTAAGTAGAATAACTGTGATATAAATTTTATAAAAAGAATAATATAAATGATAGTTGGAATATACTAACAGGAATAACTGTTTGATGAATTGAAAAGAAATATACAATTTTATTTGTACATTTTCTCACTCTATATTTCCAAACAGATTTTAGATTTGTGAAGAGTATCTAAGAAAATCATTAAGAAAATGATGTAACTAGAAGACGACATGTATAAAAAGGAAACTATATAAATTATCAGAGTTGCTCTGAGAACTATTGTTGTTCAGTCACTAAGTGTGTCCAACTCTTTGTGCCCCCAAGGACTACAGCACACCAGGTTTCCCTGTCCTTCACCATCTCCCTGAGAGCTATAGCCATAAGCGTAATCTTTTAACATACAATAGCCCCTATCACAAGTAAATACAGAGCAAGCATTAACATTACATTCAACTAACAAAAATTGTAACTCTTCCTTCCTATTTGGGGCAATTACAAATTGCATGGAGAGAATGAGTGAGAATTAGGAAGAGACAAAATAGACAAAGTTATCAGGATAGTGATATTTTTTAATAGATCATAAAAATATCAATAATGACCCATGGAAAGTTGTATGCTCTTATTTTCTATCTGTGTGTCAGTTTGGATAAATTTGAATAAACTTTATTCATTTAACAAATATCTATAAGGAACTTACCAGTTGTGAGACACTATCAGACACAAGATATAGTATAAATAAGAGTTTCAGCTTTTGTGACATTTACATTAGGGTAGACCCTTACTTTTCCAAACTGTACAACAACTCAGCATTAAAATTTAAAGTAGGTAATATTTGAAGTGCTTATTATTATTAAGTTTGTAAGGAATGATTACTCAAATACAAGGTTAGATACAAGAAAAAATTATTTGAGAGAGAATGCCTGAAGCACTGCCATCTCACACACTTCACTTTTCTTCTTGTACTAGATATACACAAAGGTATACAATTCAGACTACACCAAAGTGAGTTTCTACAGTCTTTTATCTCCTGGCATGACAAGAAAGAGCTGGAAAGAAATAATGCTATTTTTTCCTCTCTACGTATTGTAATTTTTCAAGATTAATATGAACTTCTTTTTTTCCTTAAATATTTATTTATTTGGCTGTGCAGGTCTTAGTTGTGGCATGTGGGATCTAACCCTGATCAGGGATTGAACTCAGGCCCCCTGTATTGGGAACTTGGAGTCTTAGCCACTGGACCACCAGGGAAGTCCAGAAAATTCTTAAGCTAACATCATTCTCCACAACTTGGCAATAAATGTCTTCCACTGGAGCAAAGACCACCTTGCATCTGACGTCTCATATTTCCACAATACCTTTAATTACTGTCTCCTCATTGAATTATACTGACTTTTTATATCCCTATATAGTCAATATATATATATATAAGCTCAATTGAATAACTTCTTCTTCTTTTTTAGTTGAATAATTTCTGAAGAACGCTTTCTCAAAATCAGGGTGGAGCAATAATCTTTCTTGGCTATTTCCCATACCACCTCTTATCCCTACCTGCACTTTGGAGTGGTCCACGAGCTAAAGATGTGGCAACCCTACTGTGGCCATCTGGTCTCCACTGGAAGGAGCTGAGAAGGAATACTGGTGCCCTTTGAGCTTTGCTACAGACTGCCTTTCTCCAGCTTCCTCATCTTCCAGAGCTAGAGACAAGAGGGAGCCTCAGAGCTTTTGATGCACCATTTAAGATCAATTCTCTCAATCTCCATGTCACCATTACTAGATGAAGTCAGGCCCCTGGAACACAGTATAATTTGAAACTGCCTCAACTGCCCTCCTATCAGCTCTCAAGCCTCTCCATCAGTGCCTGCCTTGAGATCATGAGGACAATCCCATTTTGCCCCTTATCCTTGAATGTATCCTCATCACCAGAAGCTAAGATTCCCAAGTCATCCCTCATCCTCAAAACTAATCCTCAGATTGCCTTGTATTGCCATCAACTCTTCTGCCTCCATCCTCTAAACCCATCCACCTCCTGAAACACTTTCACAGCTGGATCCTCTGAACTGGTGGCCAGTCATCAGCAGAATCTCCCACATCCTCCAACCCTTCTGAAGGTTTCCTTCCATTTCTTATTTAACCAAAATCAGTTTAAGCCTATCATCCTTACAAGACGGAAAAATTTACCCTCACCTTTCCTGTCTCCAGTGTTTGAGGTGGAATGGATTCTTCCCCATTGCCACTTTCAGGGCATTCTTCCTCAACTCTATACCCTCCTAGCTTTGAATCTCCTGGAAGAGCTGTCATGGTCACTTCCTCTCCCTTCTTGATAATTTAAGTCCCTTGTATATTGCTGTCACTCTTTCTAACAATATCCCTGTTTTATTCTTGGTGATTTCAGTGTTCATGCATGTGGTCATTTAAATTCTTGGCCATCCAAGTCCCTGAATTTTTCTCTTCCAAAAATTTAGTTGTTCACCCTGCATCAGACATTCACAATCATATTCTTACAAATCTTGGCATTATCTATATTACTATATTCCCTCCAAAATTATAATTTCTTGCATTTTGATTCATCTACCTGTCACTTCATTGACTTCAAGCTAACTCACTTTTGTTGTTCAATTCCAGTAAGTGTTTAATTAGACCCAGATATAGACCTATTGATCCTAAGCTCCTTTTCATTGGCCCTAGTCACCCTCATGTCCTTCCTTTTCAGTCATTAAAAACCATGTACCATAATTAAAATCAACCACTTCTACTTATTGCTGCCTTCAGCATTCCTCTCTTTACAATAGCCCCTGACATAATTACAATTCTGATTAAATCTAATTCTATAAATATTCTTTATCTAGACATATGCAATTAAATATGACTGGAGAAAAACAGATAAATATATTCTCTAGTTTACGTTCATTTCATGAGCAAAATTTCAAGTTACTCTTAATGTTGCTCAACAATCGTGCCTCACTGTACTAGTACATTTACTCTCCCATTCTCTTTAAGAAAAAAATGCACATTTTGCATTTTCTTCAAATCACTGGGATCTTTAGCCAAACTTTACCTTAGGGAATTACATTTATTCCTTCTCCACTGAGAAGGCAGAGACAATAGAAGAGAGTATCTGCAGGTCCCATCAGTATATCTAACCACCTCTCGACCATTGTAGTCACATAAATGAGGTTTAACGTTAAGATTATGGTTACAAAATGTACTCTTACCTTTGTTCTTAGTATGGAAGAACTGCTCATTTCCCTACTCATAAGCAACCCCCAACTTGTGTACTAGACTTCATCTTCTCTCACCTATGCAAAGATCTACTCTTTCAGAAATTCTTTCTGGTCCTTACTTCATTAGTTGTTCATTCTTTAGCTATCTAAACTCTTCTCTGGGTACCACTTCATTTCTCTGTTCCCCTTTTCATCAAAGTTTCTCAAGCATTTATATTGGGTTGGCCAAAAATGTTTGTTTGGGTTTTAATGTTTCAAATTCCTCTCTCCTATTCTGTTTCAAACTTCAAGAAAATGTATGCTCTTACTGATTCACAAAAAAATACACATATTTTCAAGGTAACCAATGAACTTATTAGTGCTAAATTCAATGATCAGTCTTCATCTTATATACCTAACAGCAACGTTGGACTTAATAAATTATTTTCACCAAAATATTTTCTCCCCTTCTGTGCCACACTCTTGGTTTTCATCCTACCTCAGTGAGGTCTTCTCTGTCTGCACTTATCAGTCTATATACCTCTTCTCTTTCTACACTAAAACCTTTTATATTAATAAAATCATGTAGTTTTATTTATTTTTTTAGTTTTATGTTTGACAAGCTATTTTTAAGCTGATGGCTTTCAAAGTTCCGTTTCCAGCCTATATGTCCCTCTACACTCAAGACTTGTATGTACAAATATTTTTTCAATATCCTTCCTTGGATGGCTAGTAGGTATCATAATCTATACATGTCAAAAAATCAAATTTCTGATTTTCCACCAACCACAATCTGATCCTCACACCACTATCCCAAACACAAAAAATTGAAATGTCATATTTTTATTTAACTACATGAAAAATTTGGAGGTTTATTTTTCATTTCATTGTTTCTCTCCTACTTCACAATCTATATCAAACCAACATCTCCCACATTGCAGACATACTCTTTACCATCTGGAGCCACCAGGGAAGGCCTAACTTTAAAATATAGCAATAATGTAACCATTTTTAACCATTGCTAATGCTACTGTTAATGTCCAGGTAACCAGTTTATTCAGCCTGGTTATTGCAGTAACTCCTTATGTGTCTCCTTACTTCCTTTTCCCTCTCACATTCCCAATGCCCATTCTCAATGGAACACTCAGAATGACTGTATTACAAATAAGTCAGATGATCTTACTTATCTACTTAAATCCCTTCAATGATTTCCCAACAAGAAATCAAGCCAATGTCTTTACAGTGATCTACAAGGACTCAGATGAGCTGCTCATCAGTACCCCTCACATCTCCTCTTCTACTACTTTGATCCAAATTCACTCTATTCCAATCACCTCCAATGTCTCTAAGCCTATAACTTCCTTCTTTCTGGAATGACACTGTCAAGGTATCTAAAAGACTTGTTCCTTTAGCTTCTTTAAGTGAGGCATTCCTTGCCATCTACATACAATGGCACCCTTCTTTCATATCCCATAATACTCCCCAGCTTTCTTAATTTGCTTTAGTTTCCTTTATAACACTCACTAATATCTGATTATTTGCATGTGTATTACATATTTTATCACTTCAATTTTTATTAAAACTATAGCTTCCTGACAAGAAGTCCATGGAATTCTCCAGGCCAGAATACTGGAATGGGTAGCTTTTCCCTTCTCCAGGGGATCTTCCCAACCCAAGGATCAAACCCATGTCTCCCACATTGCAGGTAGATTCTTTACCAGCTGAGCAACCAGGGAAGCCCAGATACTGAAGGGGATAAGCCTATCCCTTCTCCAGCAGATCTTCCCGACCCAGGAATCGAACCGGGGTCTCCTGCATTGCAGGCAGATTCTTTACTAATAGCTCTGAGGGAAGCCCTTATTTTATGTCTTATCACTTCAACTTTTATTAAAACTATGGCTTCCTGATAAGAAGTCATAGCTCTGTCCTTTATACATGACACTTAGTAGGCACACTATAAAAGTTTATTGAATGTGTGAATTAATGAATAGGTACAGTATGTGCTCAAATGTTATTGCATGATGCAATCAATCCTGTTCTCTTAGAAACATCTATAACAAAGTCTGTACCATGTATGTGTCATGTCAGCATTTAATTATAAAGTTATTTTTATCAATAGTTACTACTTAGAACTTCTCATGTATAGAGACCATATTTTATTTTTTTAATAAAATTATTTATTTTAGTTGGGGGCTAATTACTTTACAATATTGTAGTGGTTTTTGCCATACATTGACATGAATCAGCCATGGGTTTACATGTGTTCCCCATCTTGAACCCCCCTCCCACCTCCCTCCCCATCCCATCCCTCTGGGTCATCCCATTTCCCCAGCCCTGAGCATTTGTCTCATGCATCGAACCTGGAATGGTGTTCTGTTTCACATATGATGATATACATGTTTCAATGCTATTTCCTCAGAACGTCCCACCCTCACCTTCTCCCTCAGAATCCATAAGACTGTTCTATGCATCTGTGTCTCTTATTCTGAGAGACCATATTTTAGATTTATGTTCTCCACAGTACTTTAATTACTGCTCAATTACTGATAGAAGCTCATAAAATCTTGTATATAGGTTAAAATACTCATTGATGGCATGGATCTAAAAGCACCAAGAAAATGCAACAAATTGTCTGTGATATTTATTTCCCTCTCTTCTTCCTGCTATTTTTTAAAGCAAAGTCAGTTAAAAAGTAATCTCATTAAGAAATCCTGAATTCTCAATTCTACTGTGTTCTATCCTATCATCCAGAGAGGAGCTTATCAGTGATGAAATGTGGAAGAAGAACAACTGAAGCAAAAAGAGAAAAAAGGCAGAAGACGGGAAATCAGAATTGGAATCCTACTGTATGTGCAGATCTTTTGGATTTACTCTGAGGTACTGTTGGTTAATTAAACATCATGCAATAGATTGCAGTATCTTGAGCTTCCTTCTAGTTAGAATATTCATTCAAGTGGGATGAGGCCATGTGGACTTCAAAATGAATTAATACATCATATAGATATCTGTATACATAAGATTTAAGCATTTTAGAAACTCAGTAATTTAGCATATGACCACAAAAATAATATGGCAAGCTTGAATAACCACACTGTTGTAATATAATCAGGTAAAAAGGATCCTAAGAGTGTATTTTCTTTACTTCAATGTAAAAGGAAGGTTCGCTCCTTTTCTCGCCTGTTCTTGAATTTAATGCACTCCTTGTCCATAGATGTTATCTTTCATGTGACCCAGCAGTTCATCACTGTAATTTATACCATCTCCTTGACAGACATATAAACCACCTCTTCACATTTTACTTAAACACACATATCAAGTCACCTTTCAACCTTCCCTTCTCCAGGCTAAATGATCTCAACTGTTCTATCTTTCCTTCACAGATTTTACTTTCTTTCATAATAATTTCCTTAAATTCTGTTTTTTTCTTTCTTAAATTTCTAGATAGTTAGGAACACATAACTGGACACATCATTTCAGAGGGTTTAAATCATGCACAATGAGAAGTAGTAAGAGCCCTGACCTAAGGGATGAAAGGCCTGGATTGTAGTACAATTTCAATTATTCATTAGAGTTGCCTTCGGCAAAGCACTTACCACCCTGAGTCTTAATTTTTACAAGTTTCAAAAACCAGGGAAACATCCCATTTTATCAAATGGAGACTTTGGATTAGGAAAATGCTTCTTGGGATATAAAGCATTTTGTAACTATGTATTGTTGTATTTCCTGCTAAACATAGACTAAAGGGAAATTTTGCCAATTAAATAAAAGCCACAGGAGGATTTTTTACACACTAATATCTGAATACTAGTTTTCTGTTTGGGGGAGAGTTGCAAATTATCATATAAAATGTGAGTCTTTGAACTTATTTACTAAGACATATTTAATTTTTTTAAATGTTTTTATTATGTTCTTCATTTCTTCATTAAAGACAGTATTAGGGAGGAGAGAACAATATAAAAAGATAACTAGCTAACTGCCTGTCTTTGTTTAAACTGTTTTCCCATTCAAGATGTGACTACATTTCGACTGTGTGGAATTAAACATAAATGGGTATGTATTCAGCAGGGTGCAGGGGAATTAGAAAGAAAAAAAAAAAAAATCTCCTTACGTAATGGGTGTTTTGTGGATGATTTTCTTCCCAGCATGCTAAAAATGTTATCACCAAATGTGATATAGAAATGCACAGAGCCTGGAGTTTCCTCTTTACAATCCTCCCATCACACACACATCCCTCTCATGTTTATATACTTAGTTTCTGTTTAATATGTTATTCAAATGAAGTATTCCTCTTGTTTCTTTTTCTCCCTGTCTCAAGGCATTTGATATTTAAAAAACTAATTTTCTAAAACATGCACGATATAAATACTAGAAACAAATTAGACACCCCCCTCCCCCCCAAATAATCTATGAGTCCTTTGAGTCCACTGAAGTTCATCGACTTACACGATATGGAAACTGTAGAAGCACATAATTCACAGATCTCTAGTCAGTAGCATAAAATTAGTAGAGTCTTGGGCAGAGCAGGCAAGGAACAGAACTGTTAGGGGAAGCACACTGACTGAAACCGCCCACCCTAGCCAGGCACCATAGTAACCATTTGCATAAGTTGTTTTACCACAAGAGCTCCTGGTAAGGAACAGGGAACTAATAAGCCACCACCCACCAGAAGAGTTCAGGAAAGGTCAAAAGGAGACATCACATGTCCGACTACCTCCCAGAATTCTTCTCTCTGGCATCAGTCTTGGCTGAACAAGGCATGCACCACCAGGAAGGACTCTGAGTCAGAATGATTGGCTGAAGACAACCTGGAAACTAATCCCATCACCGTAAAACCGGAGACTGTGGCAGAGCTGTTCTCCTGGGTTCTCTTACCCTACTGCTTTCCACCCAGGTGCCCTTTCCCAATAAAATCTGTTGCTTTGTCAGCACATGTGTCTCCTTGGACAATTCACTTCTGAATGTTAGACAAGAGTCCAGTTTCGGGCCCTGGAAGGGGTCCCCCTTCCTGCAACAGAACCACCAGAACTTTCCATGGCAAAGATTATGAATGACTCCTAAGAGAGTGAGAGGTACATCTTTATCTCTTCAAATTTCATCCTTAGCCTAAATCTTGGAATAAATTTTTAAACATCTCCATTTCCAACTTCTTGCCCTAGCTTAGTCATCCAAAATAATAGTTTTGTTGGCTTTGAAGGCTGAAAAAGTAAAATGAAAATAAGAATTTTTCTGCAATGCTATGGGTAGAAGGTTGTATTAAAAAACAAAACAAAACAAAACCTGTATAAGATTCTTTGGTTACAAACACCAGGAACTCACTTCAAACTACTCAAAGCAAAAGAAATAGACTGTGAAGGATATTGTGCTCAATGACCACCACTTGAGGAATGTTGAAAGTTCTCAGAAAAAATGATTTTCAGCTGGGTAGACACCCAGACCTGGGTCTCTCAAAGGACTAGACAAAGGAAAATAATAAAGCATATGTTTTGTTTCAAGAGTCTCACCTCATTCTCTTTCTCAGAAATTATTTTTTCTTCTCTTTCAATATCCACTCTCCTCCAAAATAACTGTGAGTCTCATGCTTCCTAGAAAATCTGCTTTTCAAAAATCACTCTATTTTAGCACCTAATATTTCTCAACTTCAATTTTCACACTTCCAAATGGGAGTTAAAGATGCCTGCCTCCCAGAGGTAAGATAACACCAAGACAAGACAATTTATGTGAGAAATTTATCACAGTGCTTAGTGTATAATCTATGCTCAGTAAAGATCTTTATTTTTGCTTTATAATCCTTAAATCATATTCACAAGTTAGTGACATAATGTGGGAGTTTTCTCAAGGATATATGGATGAAGAAGAGAGTCTTAAAGAGTAGAGATTTTATGTATTTACCTCTTGGAGTGGATGCCATAAAGAACACTAATAAAAATGTGCCAACAGTATATTTATTATTAGAGAACAGTTAAGAGTTGAATGGACAGCTACAACGTTCTATTGCTTTGAACACTCACCCTATTTTCAACAAAAATGCCCTTCTGGATATATAATTGTAGGTAACATAAAAGGTAAAAATTCTAGTGTGGTTAATTATTTATACTTAATTACTTAATTGTGCTCAACATGTGTTTCTCCTGGGGAAAATCGTAAAACTTACAATTAAACATGACTTTTACTTAAGAATTTCCCCAGTGGTTCTGGACTATTGAGTCCCTATATAACTTCTGTTTATTTTTCTGACAATTTGTCAATATACCACACAAAGTTATGGAAATTCTTCTACATTGCATGTGACATCCTTCAATGAAACGATGGAAAATCATGATCTTTGTGTCAACAGCACTCAAAAGATAGCTAATTAGATTTTTAAATCTTTAGGCTCTATAGAATTTAAAAGTCAGACACTGGGAATTATTAAAAGAAAAGAGACTGACAGTTCTGTCTATAGACTTTATTGATTACAACAAGATATTTATAAGTCCACAACAGTAGGGAAAAAAGTACTATAAATATTTTGCTATGAAGACTTCAGGGGCTTTTATATAGGATGTCAAGGAAGTGTTAAAGGCTGTCATAAATCTCCAGTATCAGAATTCAAAAAATTGGTGTATTCTACAAATAAGCAATGAGCACTATACTTACAAACAGATTACCCACTGGACCCATTACTTAATCACTCTTCAAAAACATGGCAAAGAGGACCAATTTCTTAAGAAACTGCAGTAGGTTACTCACCACCAAGTGATGAATGTTTCCTGGTAGGACTGGGGGTGGGGGTGATATTGTAATAGGCAAACAAAAAGAAGATATTTTTTGGAAGCTATGGTTTTAGAGTGTCTAAAAATAAAAGAAAGTCTCCAAATATATTTCTAGTCTCTCTAAAATTGGAACAGTCTTAAAAACTTCAAGGGAAAAAGACTAATATTTACTCATTTATTATCATCTGCAATGATGAAAGGAAGTAAAATGAACGAGAAAAAAAAGACCACGTGGAGAGACAATGCCTTTTTTCCTCCAGATTAAACACATTTATGTCTTCCAAGAATATTTTATGTTCTCAGCTGTGCAATTTACAAATATGAATTGAACTGTACACAATTTTAACCTTGTGGGGGATGATAAAGATTATATTTCTTATTTTATATATGTTGGAAATTAAAACTACACTTAGCAATTTCCTTGAACTTCAGTTGGATGGCTTGATGAGAAGCAAAAGGCATGACCACTCTTTCAAATCAACACAGCTATTCTGTACCCTGCTGATTTTCTTACAATTCTAGAATAGACAGAAAGGGAGAGTGTTATTAATAATAGAATCAAAAACCTCATAAGAAGTTTCATTAAACAAGAAACTATTACCTGGGAAGAACTCAAGCAGATCTCCATTAGAAATATAGAAATAATGAAGAGAGATATTTTTAGATTTGTTTCTGTGATGATTTAATGTTTGAAAACACCCTTTGTTCTTCACCTCCAATTCTAGTCCTTTTTTTTTTTTTTTACAATTTCTCCATTTTGGCTGCATCTGCTTGTTCAGAAAGTAAGTCTCCTCTCTGCTGTTAAAAGCCCAACTCGAAAAGACCACCAAGTGCAAAGCACATATTTGATAAAGGACTTGCAGCCAAAACATAAAAAGAACTTTTAAAACTCAACAGAAAGAAAATAAGAATCTGCCTGCAACCCAGGAGACCCTGGTTTGATTCCTGGGTTGGGAAGATCCACTGGAGAAAGGATAGGCTATCCACTCCAGTATTCTTGGGCTTCCCTGGTGGCTCAGCTGATAAAGAATCTGCCTGCAATGCAGAAGACCTGGTTTTGATCCCTAGGTTGGGAAGATTCCCCTGAAGAAGGGAAAGCCTACCCATTCCAGTATTCTGGCCTGAAGAATTCCGTGGACTATATAGTCCCGTGGGGTCTCAAAGAGTCAGACATTACTGAGCGACTTTCACTTTTCAAGAAAACAAACAACCCAATTAAAAAGTGGACAAAATTTCTAAACAGATACCTCACCAAAATGATGTACAGATGGCAAATAAGCATATGAAAAGATACTTAGTATCATATGGTATTAGGGAATTGTGAATTAAAACAATAATAAGCCACTTCATATTTTCTAGAATGACTAAATTCGAGAAAACACAACACCAAATGTTGGTGAGGGTATGGAACAACAAAAATTCTTACTCATTGCTACAGGGACCGCAAAACAGAATGCAAAATGCTACAGCCACCTTGGAAAACATTTTGACAAGTTTCACAAAGCTAAACACAGTCTCACCATATGATTCAGCAATCATACACCTTGGTGTATATCCAAATAGTTTGAAAACTTATATCCACACAAAAACCTACATGAGAATATTTACAACAGTCACTTTATTCGTGATTGCCAAAACATGAAGCAACCAGGGCGTCTTTTGGTAGATAAATGGATAAACAGGGGTACATTCACAAAATTGAATGTTATTCAGTGATAAAAGGAAATGAGTTACCAGGTCATGAGAAGGCATGATGAACCCTACTTGCATACTGCTAAGTGAAATAAACCATTCTGAAAAGGCTACAGGCCATATAATTCCAATTGTGTGACCTTCTGAAAAGGCAAAACTATAGAAACTAAAAAATATCACTGGTTTCCAGGGCACGTGGTAGTGGTGGGGGATGAATAGGTAGAACACAGGAACTTTTAGGGCAGTGAACCTATTCTGTATGATAATGTAATTGTGGCTACATGACCTTATGAATTTGGCAAAATCTATCAAACCGTACAACAAAAGTTAACCCTCATGTAACTATGGACTTTAGTTAACAATAATATGTCAATATTGGTTCATCATTTGTAGCATACATATCACACCAGTGCAAGATGCTAGCAGTGGAGCGAACCTAAGACAGGTGAGGAAGAGTATATAGAAATTCTTTGTATTTTCTGCTTTATTTTCCTGTAAACCTAAAAATGCTCTAAAAATAAAGTCTATTAATTAAAAAATAATAAAAAGGCCACCAGGAAAAGATTTGTAGAAAAAAGAAAAGAAAGACAACTTTAGAATTCACTTTTTATAGCAAGAAAACATAAACCAGAGAAACTTTAGGATCTTGGAATAGCTTGTTATAAGACTGAACTTGATAATTTTAAAGAGGAGCAAGGGAAGCCATGGTCAGTTTGGGCTTGAATGCTGTCAGAGGCAGGAACAACAAGTATATGAATAATTTTTACTCCAAAAGCTGGAAGATTAAAGCTAGTCTATAGATATCATTGGCAAAGGAGCAGTAGTCACTTATGTTAGTCAAAAGAGGAGATGTTCAAGTCATTTTTGTGGTCACGGAAAAGTTTTGTTTCTGTTTTCCAAAACACGGATGTAGAGTAGACTTGCCAAGAATGGTCTATATTTTCTGATCATTCATTTTAATTGGGATCATCATGGCTTAGATATTACTGAGCCTGTTTTTCACTTGCTCATTATAAGAACACGACAACAATTAAATAAATCACAAGTCTTCCTTGATAAGCTAAAATACCTGAGGTGCTTTCCTGATTAGCCATCCGATGTTATCTAAGTAGCTCACAAACCTCAAATGGCTATTTCAAAGAATGGCTGACTTCTACTTTACAACCAAATTTCAATCATAGCTATTATTCAGAATACTTTGAGAAGCAAGGACCATAAAATATGAATGGACTGACAAACAATAGGGAGAAATTATTAGTCATAGCAAGATACATACTTATGATTCTTCTAGGCTTGGTAAATTCTGAGGTTTAATGACCCTATTAAGGACCCAGGTTTTCTTCATTTTCTCCGTTCTACAATCCTCAGTGTGTTGGCTTTTATCAATAGGCTTGTCTCCTCATGCCCTCAAGATGGCTACAAGTACCCTCAGGCATTACATCCCCACAAAATAATAAAAGAGAAAAACTGCACTTTGTCCCATCTGAAGCCTGAGAGTAACTTTTCAGCATCTTCCTCTTTATGCATCTTCTTGTTATTGCAACATTGTTTCATAATCTGAAATAAAACTATTTGTGTCATTGCATAGGTTCCCTATGTCTGGAACTAAGTCCAGTAAATATTCTTTGAATTTCGACCAAAAGTCAGCAAACATTTTCTGTTGAGTGGAAGAGAGCAATCATATTAGGCTTTGCAGGTCACATACATTCTCTATTGCATATTCATGTGTTTTGTTTTTCTTTACAACTCCTTAAAAATGTAAAAAAATATTCTTAGCTTCAAGGCTGAGCAAAAACTGGCTTTCAAAAATAATGATGATAAACTATACTATGTTTTATGTTTTTATCACGAATATAGTTCAATTCAACAAATAATCATTGAGCATCTCCTATGTGCCAGGTATGGAGACTGCAGTTATGCATAAGTGAGCCAGGTTCTTATTCTGACAAGAAGTACTGCACTGAGAAAGTAATTATATAATTATAGGAAATCACTGAGTATAGTGAACCTTTAGATTTCAGAGCTCCCTTATAAAAGAGACATAGCACCCAGAAATCTTGTTTTAAAGCTCATATTCAGAAGAATGTTCCTTATTTAGCTCTTCTTTTCAAATAGCATGCATTCCTTGATTATCTTTGTGTCCAAGCCTGTGTGAAGAATTATGTGTTTCTATTATGATAAAGCTTTTTCTTTCTGTTGGGTTCTTCTTTTGATGTTCACCTTCAATGTGCTCCATGAGTAAGTTTATATTTATTCTTTGAGCAAGTTGGGACAATCTTTGTATATGCAGTCAAGAACCAATTCCTTAGGTGGAGTTATAGAGCTTGTGCTCTTGGTGGAACAGTTAGGGTGGTATCTCTATGGTCCACATCTCTCATGAGGGTGCATATATCATACCCTTGAAAGATTGTAGTTTCATTTTAGAACAAGGTTCCAATTTGCAAAGTTGAAAGAGTACATATATATAAGTAATTTTATGAATAAAAGAGATGAGTGAGCGAAGTGGCTCAATCATGTCCAACTCTTAGCAACCCCATGGACTGTAGCCTACTCTGCTCCTCCATCCATGGAATTTTCCAGGCATGAGTACTGGAGTGGGTTGCAATTTCCTTCTCCAGAGGATCTTCCCGACCCAGGGATCGAACCCTAGTCTCCCTCAATGCAGGCAGATGCTTTACCATCTGAGCCACCAGGGAAGTCCAAAAGAGATGTGATGCCTTAATCAGTTTTGGACAAGAAGCAACCCTAGGATTTCAGGAGTGGTTTACATGATCATTTTTTCCACCTCTGTGACATGCACACTGCAGGTAGGCTATGCCTGTGTTGGGACTGATCAGCTATCCACCATCATTTCATTCTGGAATACAGACTGAAGCAAAAGTCCTTATCTGGGATGTTTTGATTTTATGGCAGAGGACAAAAGAGAAGACCAAGATGAATTGAGAAATCATATTTAGAGATTCTCAGTTATGCTCTTTAGATGTAGCCAAGGATGATGATGATATAATAAAGACAAAATTTGGAGTATCAAAGGTTTATTAATACCTTGAACAGTCACAGGGTCTTTGTTCCAGGCTCTTTCTTTTCTTTTGACAACACAAGGTTTTCAAAAACAGAGTCTTTCTAAAAAAAAAAAATTCTGTTTTATTACAGTCAGCTCCATAAGCAATCACTACCTCCACAATTTCTTTTAAACCTAGTTTTTTCTCCTAACTAAATTTCCATACTTTGAGACTATCAGATTTTGGTGGAATTATGTCCTTTTTAGCAGCGTAATTTTCAGAGTCCAACAGAAAGACCACCTTAATCTACTCAAAAATCGTAATATGGTGCATAACAAGGCCATGATTGGTATTTAGACTGTAGTTCAAGTGATTTGCTAACTTTTATGTTTTACTGATGGGAATTGAAGAACCATTCCATTTTCCAATTCTGCAAGTTCCAGAAATGCTGGGATCTGTATCTTCTTTCAACCCTACCTTCAAACATCAATTCTTTTCCAACCTCAGCTTTTTGCAGTGCTTTCTCAAATGCACCTAATAACAACCAATTCATGTTAGTAATGTACTGTTTTGAAACCTTTTTCCCCAAAGCCACAGCCCTTTATTGTATATCAACTGCCTTCCAGACAATCTCAAACAAAATTGTTACAAAACATTTTGGCACTGTATAACAATTTTCCAGTTTCCAATAATAGTTTCTCTTTCTCCGGCATCCAGAAAATAAGCTATGTCACATATATTAGGCATTTTTGTTACAGCAGCCCACAAGGTTTAGCAGCTATTTGCTCAACTGGACATTTCTGCTGCTGTAACAGATAACCCCCATAGCTAAGTGGATTATCTCAGAAGCATTTTGTTTTTCTCACATTACATGCAAACTATGGTGGGGCTATGGCTGCAGTGTAAGTGTTTAACTCTGTTTGACTCTGCTGTGGGCCTTCTCATTTCTGGACTCACTGTGGAGATATCGTCCCTGCCTGGGACATGTTTTTATGGCAGCAGGCCATAAGCAAGAGGTTAAAACAAACCGTGAAAGCTTTTTCAAAACCTATGTCATATTTGTTCATATCCATCACCTTAAGAGAACAGGGAAGTATGTCCCACCAGAGGGAAGCACCAGGTCACAGGGCAATAGGTGGTGGAGAGGTAAAGAGAGGGAGTGAATACACCTTTTTTAAGTTTGTTTGTTTTTTGGTTTTTTTTGATGTGGACTATATTGAATTTGTTACAATATTGGTTCTGTTTTATGTTTTGATTTTTTGGCCGTGGGGCATGTGGTATTTTATCTACCCAACCAGGGATCAAACCTGCACCCCTTGCTTTAGAAGGTGAAGTCTTAACCACTGGACTGCCAGGGAAATCCCTACATTTTAATATTGTTGCTGTTTAGTCACTAAGTTGTGTCCAACTCTGTGCGACTACATGGACTGTAGCCTGCCAGGCTCCTCTGTCCATGAGATCATCCCAGGCAAGAATACTTGAGTGGGTTGCCATTTCCTCCTCCAGGGGCTCTTCCTGACATGGGATAGAACCCACGTCTCCTGCTTGGCAGGTGGATTCTTTACCACTGTGCCACCTGGGAAGCCCCATACAATGTAATATAGTTTCAGACAAATGCTTTGTAGCAGGTAGCTCCTTATAAGAAGTACATTTCATGAATGAGTTACTCCCTGGATCATAAGAAAAGCTCTCAAATAGGATAGAAGGAATCACAATAAGCCTTTCCGTTTTTCATTTACCTTTGTAATCCTTAGGAATAAAGTGCTCAGATAATCAAGATGGCATTTAAAGTAAGTTAAATAGCTTTTTCTTCTTCTGCTATCCAAATCATCTCCTTCACCTAACTTCTCTACACTATCTTCATTAGAGGAGATAAAGGCATTTTCATGATTAAAACAGAAAACTGAAGACCTGTAGTCGTCTTTCTTAAATGACATCCACACAATATATGCAGAAGGTGTTATAATTAGGCCCATTTGTGTATGAACTCTGTGGAGTGTACCATCCCTAAAGAAATTTCTACAATTGCTCATCTGTCAAACAAGTACCTGCCTCACTAGATCCTAAATAAGAATATTAGTAAAGATGTAAAAAACAAGTAGGAAATTCATTTTTAAGGCTATATAAAAATTGTCTCTGATCTTTAAATCATCCCTTACACATACCTCTCCCTAGAAATTCAAATGTTTCTTATTTACGTGAAATCTCCAAGTTAAACAACATTTTTAATAAACCAAAGCATATTGTTCTTTGTCATACAGATTATGTGTTTCTATAACAGTTATATTTAACCCTATTCTCTCTATATAATTTGTTCCACTTTTATTTTAATTTAAAGGCCTAAAAAGGTGTTTGCCATCATGTGGAAGGGACTGGCTTAGGTTCAGATGTTGTTAGAAGAAAGGCAGTTTCTACTTTGGTAGCAGAACAAACCACTTTCCATTTGACCTTGGAAAGTATGTGTGCAGAGAGAGCCATGTAGAAAGATTTCAAAAGATTTGATGCCAAGTGGCATAGGAAAGCAAACTCCACCAAAACTACAATTTTATACTTCAAAAAGTTAATAAGCCTTTAATAAAACACATTTCCTGTTGAGATAAGGAGAGCTAAGTATTTTCATTCTACAGATGAGGGATAGCAAGGTGAGGAAGAGTAGAAAGTGATTTACCCAATGTCAAAGAAATCCAAAGTAGATCTTGGAATAGAGCCCTAATAGATTGTAGAGAAGAAGAGAATAATAGAAATTATAAACCACTCACTCATATTATAGTGTTTCTATTGCAGAAATAAATAGCCTCTGTCACAAGAACCTATTTCAGTGAGGAATACAAATTCAAGTAGCTGAGCATCAAAATTAATAGAGAACAGTCACAATACCAACATCATTTCAATGCACATATTATACATAAAAACCAGAAAATTTATATTATCATAGAACTCACGATTTCCCTAATCTCTTCTATTTGCAACAGAAACGGCCACATCATTCATTTATTTACCAAGAAGTCATTCCGAGGGCAAAGTACATCTTTTAATTTCACATATAAGGTTAAAAATTCTTCTTATTATTTATCTGCCACATAATACAACTTTATTATTGGGGGTAAAGATAAAAGCAAAATATAGTTTAGCGATAAGCTCACTGTGGAAACTTATGAAGGATCAGACTGCTGAACATTATCTATTAAAGATATAACTTTTATTAATAAGAACTTTTACATTTTGTGTACAATTCTGGGCATACATAATAAATATGAATATGATCACCATAAGGGTGATAAAGGACATTGTGCTTGTATTTTCCTGAGATATTTGGATGCTTTCTAGGAAAATTTATGGAATGTCCATTTTCATATCTATTATGTATGTCTGTGGCACCAATAATCATAGTGCCTTGGCCCTCTGGCTAGACCATAAATTAAATACACAAATCATCTTTGCTTCACCTCAACCTTGAGAGGGCATGCTCACTCAATTTCTAAAGAAATGCCATAAAATGTGCTTTCATGACTATTTTAATGCTTTATGATTTGTGCAACTACTTTAGCAGGTCTCAGGAATATCTTAAAATATGACCTTACTCTTACCTCTTAGTTACAAATTAATATAACTCATTTTCCTGTCAAAATCACTTAAAATCTTTGTAAATAAGACTTTTGATCTCTGAAATTTAAGCCACATTTTTTTTTCTAATATCACAATAAAATCTTAGTTTGTGGGGGGAGTCTTAAAAAGTAGTAATATTTATTTATAATTAATATACTAGAACTTACATATCCATGTTATTCTTAAAAGTTTTCACCTTAAACACTTTAAGTGAATTCTGATGATGTTACATTTTTCAAAACACTAGCAATATCAGGGTAAATACTCATTAGTTTTGGGTTTCCCTTTATATTCATGTGTGTGTGTTTAGCTGCTCAGTGATATCCGACTCTGTAACTTCATGGACGGTAGCTGCCAGGCTCCTCTGTCCATGGGATTTCCCAGGCAAGAATATTGAAGTGGCTTGCCATTTCCTTCTCCAAGGAATCTTCCTGACCCAGGGATTGAACCTGCATCTCCTGGGTCTTCTGCATTGCAGGCAAATTCTTTACCACTGAGCCATCAGGTAAGAAACCTTTACAGTCATACTTTACTTTAAAAAAATGGTATGTCCAATCTAAAACTCACATTTTACCAGACTAACTTCTAATTAAAATTAAGCTGCTTCCAATAATTAAGGCTTCACTCTGTATTACCATCCAAGACTAACGTACTCAAGGACTGATAGCATTCCCAAAACAGAAATTCAAAAACATTTTGAGAAAATAGCAATATAATTAGCATAAAATTAAATTAGAAACAAAGTTCCCAAAAGTCCTTGGAACACAAGTCCTTGTGCCTATGCTCAAGTTCAAGGTAGGACCCTGACCTCTGACTTAAGGCATCAACTCCAATCTTCTAGTGGATGCTAAATCACTTTCCCCAACACTCTGGAGAAATCCACATTCTTCTACTAGTTTCTTCACACATGATAATTATAATAATAGTAGTAATCATTAATAATAATTTCAATTTATATTTATAATGGGCTAAGTACTTCCTAAATGAAACATTTCCTGTAATCTTCATAATAATTCAATTTAACTCTCACAACAATCCTATAAAGTAAGGATTGTTTGAATTTCACGTTATGCGTAATGTCTTCAAAGCTGAGATGGGACTTCACTCTAATGCTAGTATTGATTTGGCACTGGTCATCTGTAGAGAGGCCCTAGACAATGAGTATTTGCAAATCACTGTAAAAGAATAATCACCCCTTCATTCATTCTTCATCCCCATTTGGGAATCACTCAGATAATGGTTCCTGGAATTTCTTCAGTAATAACCATTTTTAAATTTGTCAAATTCTTGGTTATGCTTTTCTTATGTCAGGATTTCTTTTTTTTTTCCTAAAAGATGAACATTTTAAAGTTCTAAGAAGTTAATAGTACATATATTTTCCTGAACTAATTTGGTTATGAAATCTTTCTTCCTAGAAAATGTCTTAGGTTTATTATTAAAAGGAAACTGCCTTCTCATCTCACATAAGAGATAATAACCCTAATAAGGCTGAATTATAGAGTGCCACTCTGTTACACGGTATTACATCCAATAGAAAGATAAATCCAAACTTAATATTCAGAAAGTAATGCATGGCTTTACTGAATCCCTAAAATTGATAGCAGAGGGGTAATTATATTAAATTTACATACAAAAAAGTTAATTTAAAAATTCCATACACTGTTGGTGTACTCTGTCAAAATTCTTCTGCTATCTGTTAAAAAAATCTATTTGCTTTTTTGCCTTCAAAATGCTCTAGAAAAATATCAAATCTGTGCTGATTCTATTTCCTTCTTCTTCAATTTCTCCTTCCTGTCAACTTCCAAATTATTTTTTTGCATGAGTATCTTCCTTTCTGTATCAGGATGCTTTCAGCTGCAAGTAAATAAATGTAATTTTAGACAAGAATCACTTAAATAATGAGGAATTTATCTTTATACATAAGAAGAGCAGAGGCAAGGTGAGGGCACAGTGGTTATTTAACAGCTCATCAATGTGAGGCTTTCAGTTTTGTTGGTCTGCATTTTTTTTTTTTATGGCAATAAGATGGTTGCAACAACTCCAAATATTACGTTCTTATATCAAAACATCTAAAGGAAGGAACTGGACTAAGCCCCTTAGTTATGACCCTTTTTAAGAATGAAGTACATTTTCTCAGAAATATCCACTAATATTCTAATGTCTCATTAGTTAGGATTTTGACATGTGCTCGTGAATAAATTAACCACAGGAAGGAGGAATGGCGGGTTTCCCAGGTGGTTCAGTGGTAAATAATTCACCTGGCAATGCAGGAGACACAGGAGATGTGGGTTTGATCCCTGGGTTGGGAAGATCCCCTGGAGGAGGAAATGGCAACACACTCCAGTATTCTTGTCAGGAAAATTCCATGGACAGAGGAGCTACAGTCCATGGGGTCACAAAAGAATTGGACACAACTTAGCAACAAAACAACAACAAGAGGAATGGAATAACTATTATTAGCTGGTCAAGTCCCAGGGTCAGAGAAGAGCCCATGTAGTACCTGACAAAATGTTGATTTGTTCAGAAAGAAGAAGAAACATACTCAAGTAAGAAACCATTAGCAGCTATTACCTTCCCTGTCTACCTAGCTTCTCTCTCATTCTTGAAATACCTCACTATTCACCACTCCTATTTGGGGTCCTGCAAAAGATCCTACAAGCAAATGAAAACCTTTATAAGGAGACAAGGAGAGATAAAGTTAAAAAAATTATACAGTAATTTTTCTAGGCCATATATGTATATATAGCATGGATAATATTAATGCATAAATATTATCCTGTTATTTCCATAGCCTCCCATTTTTCTTTTAATAGTAGGTTGCTCATCTTTCCATGAAATGAAGTCTCACAAGGTCATTCTCACTGACTAGCAATTTTGTGACTACAAAAATTATTAAACCATTTGTATATTTTCTTGCATGTACTTTGCCTGTTTTTCTTCAGGTTTCCTATTGACAAAAGACCTCTGATGTGCTACGGATATTAACATTTTTTTCATACATATTGCAACTATTTTCTCAGTTGAATTTTGTTCTATATTTTTTCACATAAGAAGGATTGCAGGTTTCATGTAGTTAAATCTATCAAGTTTTCCTTATGGAGTCAATCTTCCACGTAACTCTTAAAATATACTTTCTATCCTAGGATTACATATGGTTTCTTGGTCTATGTTTTTTACCCAAAACATAGTTTAAAAGCATTGACCCTGGAGCCAGTTTGACTAGGTTCAAATCCCAGTCAGCTACATATTACATGTGTCATTTAGAACAGTTAAATTCATTTTGAGTTAATATCAAGTTACTTACAACTCACAATACTTGACTATTCTTCTAGTACTTTTATCATATATTTTATAGGTCAAGTTTCAATCCATTTGGATTTAATTTGGTACAGAATACAACTTAGGGGGATAACTCTTTATTTTCAAATGGTCAGTCAATTGTCCCCAAACCATTTAAGTCAAATAATTCTTTTCCTGCTGATTTAAAATGTGACCTTTATCATAACTACATTTCTTATCTGAATTATGTGTTTCTGGGCTTTCTATTTGTCCCATTTCCTTGTATTTCCTATAGTTTTTCATTTATTTTCATACTACGCATTTTTGTCCAAGAAAATTTATTGAGGCCCAACGTGGATGGTAATTTTTACAAAGTTTTTTTTCCTTTTTCTGTCATTGAAAAAGTTAATCTTGGCACTGACATTTTCTAATATTAACAATACAATTCATATTATTGTTGACATTTTACTAGTATGTCTTTAGTCTCACTTTAATGTTTTACTTTATATGTGTCTAAAACATTTTATTTAGCTACATTTATTATATGAAGCTTACAGTTGGGCTTTGATTTTTTACCCCATCTGTTTATTTATACATATCGAAATATTTTCTTTAATGTCAAGTTTTCTGTTTCTAATCCTTTGTTTTCTTTCCTTTAATAAATGAAGGGTTTTTTGTTTTGTTTTGTTTTCCTGTGTGTGTTTGTATGCGTGTGTTTAGATAATATAATATTTTAGATACTTTCTCATCTGGTTTTAATTCTACTAGCTATAGTGCTAGCTTTATATAACAGGTTTAAAATCTTATCTATTTTTCATTAACATTGATAATATTTATTAACTAATCCTCACTGTGAATGATAAGATACAAGCACCTTCCTTGGGACTTTCACCCCATTCCCATCGGTCAACAATACACATCAGATCAAAAGTTTGGTTATACTCCTACACTGCAGCACAGAAAAGCTTTGGAAGAGGAGGTAGTATATCTGGTTATGAGTAAAATCATCACTCCATTTACCCTAACACTCTTTCCTCAGTAAGGGAAAGTAATCCAAGACCCAGAACTTAGTATGGCTTAAAGAATATTTTTGTTGCACTTGTAACCATCTCTGGGATTCTCAGATACATATAGCTACATATGAATAATATATATATTTTTTTAAGTCACTCAGTCATGTCTGACTCTTTGCAATCCCATGGACTATACAGTCCACGGACTTCTCCATGTAAGAATACTGGAATGGGTTGCCATTTCCTTCTCCAGGGGATCTTCCCAACCCAGGGATCGAACTCAGGTTTCCCACATTGCAGGTGGATTCTTTACCAGCTGAGCCACAAAGGACGATATATGTACCTCTGGGATTTTCAAATTCATGTATCTATATATGCATAATACATTAATATGAGTATGTATTCTCAGATATATATAGGTATATACAAACATATATACATATATATATATATACATGTACACACATGCATATACACACACACATGTATATGAATAAGGTAGCACTAAAATAATTATCTTCAAACCCTTTTACACAAATGCTGCTAAATCAGAAGAACTATCATCATGATGGGTACTCAGGTATCATTTTAGAATTTCAGAAGCAGCTAAACCAACACTGAATGTATGTTTTTTTTTAAAAAAAGCAACAAATTATTTCCCTTTTAATTTTCTACCTGTTTTGAAATCACCACATAATCTTATTTTTTCTCAATCTATTTTCAGTACATTTTGGGATGTAGGAGATAAAAGTTGTGGGACTTAAAAATCAACACTTGTCATCGTTACTTTTATTAAGCCCTCAGGGAATTGAAACACCTTTATGTATGTTACAGAAGCAGACACAAGCTGACACACAGTCTGTAAGAAGATATTTAAAATGTGATTCATCTGCTATTAATCTCTTAACCTCTTCTGCCACATATTGTCACTGAACAAGGAGCAATCTAGAAGGCTTTAAGAATCTGACTATCGGCCATAAACATTTCAGATTAAAGACCCTGGTGCTTGTTCGGAACAGTCCTTGTTCCTCTCAGTAGCCACATTTCCAGTTGAAGAACAGAAAGAGAGTTGATGGTAGGCTGCTAAGGGAAAACATTTTTTAAAGAAGAAAACTATGTATTGTAGAAACAAAAGAAAACTTCAGTGAGTCTAGTTAAATATGTGCGGCTTTTTCTTTAAATAACAGCTATATTTGAAAGCACATCTAACTATTTACTCTAGTTAAGCTCCTTGTTGTTGGTCAGTCACGAAGTTGTGTCCAACTCTTTGCAACCCCATGGACTGCAGCCCACCAGGGCCCTCTGTCCTCCACTATCTCATGGAGTTTGCTCCAATTCATGTCTATTGAGTTGATGATGCTATTTTTTTTTTTTTACATTTAAAAGTTTTTTTTAAAATATTTTTGTTTAGAAAATATTAGTTTTGCCTTTTATTTTATTTTATTTCTTTTCTTTCTTTTTTTTTATTTGTTTTAGTTGGGGGCTAATTACTTTACAATATTGTAGTGGTTTTTGCCATACATCGACATGAATCAGCCATGGATTTACATGTGTTCCCCTTCCTGGACCTCCCACCCACATCCCTCCACATCCCATCCCTCTGGGTCATCCCATTGCCCCAGCCCTGAGCATTTGTCTCATGCATCGAACATGGAATGGTGTTCTGTTTCACATATGATAATATACATGTTTCCATGCTATTCTCCCAGAACGTCCCACCCTCACCTTCTCCCTCAGAGTCCATAAGACTGTTCTATGCATCTGTGTCTCTTATTCTGTCTCACATATAGGGTTATCGTTACCAACTTTCAAATTCCATATATATGCATTAGTATACTGTATTGGTGTTTTTCTTTCTGGCTTACTTCACTCTGTATAATGGGCTCCAGTTTCATCCATCTCAATAGAACCGATTCAAATGTATTTTTTTAATGGCTGAGTAATATTCCATTGTGTATATGTACCACAGCTTCCTTATCCATTTGTCTGCTGATGGACATCTAGGTTGCTTCCATGTCCTGGCTATTGTAAACAGTGCTGCAATGAACATTGGGGTACACGCGTCTCTTTCAATTCTGGTTTCCTCGGTGTGTATGCCCAGCAGTGGGAATGCTGGGTCATATGGCACTTCTATTCCCAGTTTTTTAAGGAATCTCCACATTGTTCTCCATAGTGGCTGTACTAGTTTGCATTCCCACCAGCAGTGTAAGAGGGTTCCCTTTGATGATGCTATTTAACCATCTCATCCTCTGCTATCCTCTTCTCCTTTTGCCTTCAATCTTTCCCAGCATCAGAGTCTTTTCCAGTAAGTCAGCTCTTTGCATCAAGTGGCCAAAGGATTGGAGCTTCAGCTTCAGCAGCAATCCTGCCAATGAATATTCAGGATTGATTCACTTTAGGGTAACTAGTTTGATCTCCTTGCAGTGCAAAGGACTCTCAAGAGTCTTCTCCATCACCACAATTTGAAACCATCAATTCTTCGAGGCTCAGCCTTCTTTATAGTCCAATTCTCACATCCGTACCTGACTACCAGAAAAACCATAGCTTTGACTAGATGACCTTTGTTGGCAAAGCTATGTCTTCTTTTTAATACACTTTCTAGGGCTTGTCATAGCCTTCCTTCCAAGGAGAAAGTGTTTTTTAATTCACGGCTGTAGTCACTGTCTGTAATTATTTTGGAGCCAAGAAATTAAAATCTGTTACTTCTCAGCACCTTAAATTTAAACAAGAGCTCATATATGTATGAGTTGAAGAAAAGTCTTTTTAGCCTGATCAAAATGAAATAATGACTTCAAATTCTATGGGTTTCCCTTTCCAATAAGTGTTCATAACTCTTTTTCTGGAATCCCCTCATGGGGCCTTTGTTTCATCTGCTTGGTTCCCAACACCGTAATACAGTTTTCTTCTAAGTTATGATGGAAATATCTATGAAGATTCCCCCCAAATTGGGGTATGTCTAAGAGCTATAGAGATCATAACTACAAAAGTTACAAATAATCATTTGATAGTTTTATTGATATCAAACATCACCACCTTTTCCTGCTAAAAACACCTGATAGCTGAGTTCATTAAATTAAAAGAAATAGAACAGAGTTTTGTTCATTTCAAAGCAAATATATACTTATATGCAACTTGGGCTTTGTGCCCAATTTTGTACTCTCTAGGAATTTTTTTTTAAATTTTAGATAATACTATAATACTTCAGTTGAAATGAAAAATAAGAATAGTTTTCTTAATCTTCTTTTGGCAGTGGCTAACTGTTGTGATTATAAGAATTACTTAATTGAATATTTTCTGGCTTTAGTCATACTTGAACCTTTGCTGTGTATTATTCAAGGCAAAATTGCCTTAAACCACAGAATAATTCATTCAATACAATTTTATCTCATGATTTTCTGTATTTAGAGAACAAGGCTATACATATCATGAAGGCAGTCTGCTTTACTGTCTGTCTGATATTATCTATTATTCATCATCATTTATGCTGTGCCTAGAATAATTCTTTGTGTATACAAGACACCAGTAAGTATCAGTGATGAAGGAATTGAGCCACTAAGGACTTGCCTAACTTGTAGTGTCACTCAGCAAGTGAGTACTGATGACTACAATTTGTTAATTCTGAGACTTTAATGACAAAGAAGCCATGGTCCATTCATGGAACATAGGGTCCTAGTAGATAAAAATCTGACAAGCAATTTCAGTAACTGCCCATACAGATATTGCACTAAGTGCTATGGGAGGATGCTGAGAGATGCTTCACACACTAGGCCAGAGGAAATGGATACACACACTGAAATTTGAATCATGTGTGTGTTAAATTGCTTCAGTCCAACTCTGCTGCGCAATGGACCGTATCCCACCAGGCTCCTCTGTCCATGGGATTCTCCAGGCAAGAATACTGGAGTGGGTTGCCATGCTCTTCTCCAAGGGATATTCCTGACCCAGGGGTCGAACCTGCATATCTCACATCTCCTGCATTGGCAGGCAGGTTCTTCACCACTAGCACCACACATAGGTATTATTCAGGTGAAATGAGAAAGACAACAGAAGTGGTTGATGCAGGGCATTGAGACAGAACCCACTGGTATACGAAAAATACTTGCAGAAAGACAACACAGGATGTTTAGAGTACTTTAAGTAGCTCAATAAGTCTGGAGAACAGACTGTGAAGAGGAGAGAAGTGAAAGGGGAGACTACACAGGTGACCTGGAGCCAGATCTCCAGTTTGAGGAAGAGAGAAGACAAGTCTGGACAATGTGACTAGTCAGTCACACCAATTTGAAGGTTGCTTAGGTTAGGGTTCACAATGGGAAATCCATTAAGCACATTCAGTTTGGCCTGAGAATTCAAAGTCATATCTTCTTGGTCTCCAAAATACCATCTTATAGTAGGGTTTATTGACTGATGCAGCAGACTTCCCTTAAAAGCCTATTTCCAATAACCAGAAATAGCGTATAGAAACAATATCTTCAGTAGACTCCCAAGGCTTTGACTACATGCAGAGTAGTATATATAATATACATATATATATAACACATATACACATATTTGATACACATATATAATATAAATATATATTATGTGTAGTACATATTATGTAATTTATATCTGTGTAATACACATTCTCTCTGGTGAGTGACATCAGAGGTTGGGCAACCTCGCTAGAGTAAATTTCAGGGTGCCTCCTTTCCTTCACTCCTTCATCATTGGGTAGTATTTATTGATGGCTTCTACATACAATGAGCATGCCCTGCTTTGGGTCTAATGGGTACTGATTGCTCTTGCATGAAACTCCTTCACTATTACTGCCCTCAACAGATGGGTGTAAAAGTATAAATCTGAGAAACTAAATGCTGCCTGATTTAGAACTGGCCTCTTGTTACCTTCTTCCCCTCCTCTTTTTCCTCTTCCTCAGCCTCACTATTGTTCTAATGATGAGGACCTTGACAACATCTCATAGACCCTCTACTGTCAGAATTCATCAAGTACGTGATCTATAAGGATGCTGCATGAAATCTCAGCATGAATGCAAATTTGGCTCCTTCTTCTCCTCTGAGCTTCTTTCAAAGTGGTTTTGGTTTAACTCAGAACAGCTTAAATATCCTGAATTGTCTAAACACAGAAATATATTTACTACCGTATCCTCAAAACTCTGACCAACCGTCTCTTGGAGACAGTTTTCCTTAAATGTGTGGAAAGAAGCAATTTATTTTTATACAGCAGTGGAAGAAAGGCCAAGAACTGATAACTGATTTTTTTTTTTTTACTCTGGTAAAAGTAAAGTCTGACACACGCTCACTCACATTGCTAAAATGAAGACAAGAAATGACAAGTGGCTCCAGAGGAACTGGTTTTAGACTATTTGAATCTGAACCAGTCAAGGGAAAAAAATCTACTAAAAAACTTTCATCAAATATGCCATAGTCTCTCAAAGAGGATCCTTACATATAAGAAGTTAAAAGTTTTTCTTTTTTTTTTTATTGCTAATAACTCACTACTGCATGCCGAAGCAATTCTTAACAACAGAGAAACAAGACAATTTTAGGAGCAGGTATGATGGTCTTGGATAATTGAAAAGTCTCTGTCCATAAAGCCAGATGAGCTTGCTTAGCAAGAGAGTTTAATTTTGGTCTGGAGTCAATCAAGAAGTGATTACCAGTTCTGTGTAAAGAGCCTATCTATTACTTGCTACCTGAGAGAAAAAAGAAAAGGATTTAGACTGGGCAGAATAGACAACTGCCAAAAAGCTATTTGGAATTTCAGAAATGGAGGAAAATGGACTGAGCATATAGAGTTTTTCTTTCCTGTGCTTTAAAGCAGTGGTCCCCAACCATTTTGGCACCAGCAAACAGTTTCATGTAAGAAAACTTTTCCAAGGATGGGTGGGAGGTGGGGTTGTTTTCTGGATGATTGAAGGGCATGACATTTATTGTGCACTTTACTTCTATTATTATTACATCAACTCCAGCTCAGATCAGCAGGCATTAGATGCCAGAGGTTGGGGATACCTGCTTTAAAGCACCCAGATTGGACAGAGGGAACCAAAATACTGTAGAAATAGAACTGCACTGGGCAAACAGGTGGTTAGACCTGTCTTTTGGTCCTGGCTAATTATATGATCTTAAGAATGTCATTTAACTTACCTCAGCCTTGTATTCCTCAACCATAAAAATGAAAAAAAAAGTGAATTAGATAGTCTCTAAGCTCTAGTCTATGAGCCTCAGGAAAACAAGGACAAGGTTCCTTCTTTAGCTTCTGTAACTAGCAAGGGGCCCAGCAACAACAGCCATCCAATTAATACTTCTTATGTGAATGGAAAAACTATTTGTTGCATTTTTCCTAAGAGAAAAGCATCATGCTTATTCATATATATTCTAAAGATTAAGATAGTTATTAAAATATATTGAGAGGATACACTGAATTAGGGCTTCCTGATAGCTCAGTTGGTAAAGAATCCACCTGATGCAGGAGACCCTGGTTTGACTCCTGGATTGGGAAGATCTTCTGGAGAAGGGATAGTCCACCCACTTGAGTATTCTTGGGCTTCCCTTGTGGCTCAACAGGCAAACAATCCGTCTGCAACGTGGGAGACCCCGGTTAGATTCCTAGGTTGGAAAGATCCCCTGGAGAAGGGAACAGCCACCCACTCCAGTATTCTGGCCTGGAGAATTCCATGGACAGAGCTGGGGGCTACAGTCTATGGGGTCATGAAGAGTTGGACGACTGAAATTTACATAAATGAAGTAGCCACACAAAAGTTGAGATATTAAGTTTAACTGAAATAGCACTTTGAAATAGACTCTAACTAGTAAGTGTGATGAATATTTTTCCAGAAGATTTGTCTGGATATAATTTAAGTAGGCATCTTACTCAGGAAGTGAAATTTGTTTCAGCTGAAACTTTAATATTAAAAATGGCCAAAATAACCAAAAGATAAGACCAAATCATCTGTTGCACTGAAGTCTAATAGTATTTTTTTTTTCTGTAGGTCCCATCCAGATATGGGGGTGGGGAGTAGTAAAAACAATATTTTCATAAAAGTTTCACATGCCTATAATAGATATGCTATTTATTTTTCACAAATTTTCAGTTCATACTAATTCCCCTTTCAAAGAGATAGAGTATGTTGCTAAGTCATTTGTGACACTTAATACAACCAAAGCACTATGGACATAGGGTAATGGCCCCAGCGACAGTCAGGAGATAGGTTAGCAAGAGGAGACAATTGCAGAAGGAAAGAGGAAAATCTCAGCAAATGGTGCATCTTCTTCCTGGTCAATGATATCTTGACTTCTGGTTACCCTTACATTACAAATAACTCATTTGATGGTTGAGAGTGAAAGTGATTCAGTGATTTTACCAATGAAATGATATTAAAGACAAATATAAAAGACATTCTTGTTGAAAAGAAAATTCTCCTAACAAAGATACAACAGACAATGATGAATACACAGAAACTCAAGGACTTCCTTTGAATGTTCTTCTATCCAGCATTTTAAATGTGGGACTAAAAGTTGAAACAAGACTCTCAAACACCTGCTGATTTTATTGAGACCTCAGTCTGAAGCTCCTTTACTGTTTCTACATCAAGCATAGTCTCACCTCAAGCTTTTTGAATTTAAAATATTAAAATAGCCTAAAGGAGAATTTGGGTTGTCCAGATTCAACACAACGCAACAGAGAACATTCTTTGCTCTTGGCTAACAGGAAAAGTTGAGAGACAATTACTTTCATAGCAAAGTCTATGGTAGCAAAAACTGAAAATGAATGAAATCTTGAAAATTTTTAGTTTGTAGACAATACTGTGGTCCCATCTATACAAAAAGGAAAAGACAAGGGTTATTATTATCTTGAGACAAATCACTATTTTCTAAAAACATCACACACACAAACATATGGTGACATCTGGATACCCATTACAAAATGAATCTAAGTTAGAATTAATCTTGATGCGTATATATGTTAGCTTTGATTCATAAATTTGTCAGGATTACAGCTATTTTCTTCATTTCTGTGCCATTAGCGGCTTGCATTCACAAGGTTCAGTACAATTCAGTAGCTCAAGCGTGTCCAGCTCTTTGCGACCCCATGAACCGCAGCACACAAGGCCTCCCTGTTCACCCACAACTCCCAGAGTTTACCCAAACTCATGTCCACTGAATCGGTGATGCCATCAAACCATCTCATCTTCTGTTGTCCCCTTCTCCTCCCACCCTCAATCTTTCCCAGCATTGGGGTCTTTTCAAAAGAGTCAGCTCTTCACATCAGGTGGCCAAAGTACTAGACTTTCAGCTTCAACGTCAGTCCTTCCAATGAACACCCAGGAATGATCTCCTTTAGGATGGACTGGTTGGATCTTCTTGCAGTCCAAGGGACTCTCAAGAGTCTTCTCCAACACCACAGTTCAAAAGCATCAATTCTTCTGAGCTCAGCTTTCTTCACCGTCCAACTCTCATATCCATACACGACTACTGGAAAAACTATAGCCTTGACTAGATGGACCTTTGTTGACAAAGTACTGTCTCTGCTTTTTAATAGGCTGTCTAGGTTGGTCATAACTTTCCTTCTAAGGAGTAAGCGTTTTTAATTTCATGGCTGCAATCACCATATGCAGTAATTTTGGAGCCCCCAAAAGTAAAGTCAGCCACTGTTTCCACTGTTTCTCCATCTATTTCCCCTGAAGTAATGGGACTGGATGCCATGATCTTAGTTTTCTGAATGTTGAGCTTTAAGCCAACTTTTTCACTCTGTTGTTTCACTTTCATCAAGAGGCTCTTTAGTTCTTCACTTTCTGCCATGAGGGTGGTGTCATCTGCATATCTGAGGTTATTGATATTTCTCCCAGCAATCTTGATTCCAGCTTGTGCTTCCTCCAGCCCAGCGTTTCTCATGATGTACATGAGAAGTTAAATAAGTTAAATATAAGTTAAATAAGCATATAAGTTAAATAAGCAGGGTGACAATATACAGCCTTGACATACTCCTTTTCCTATTTGGAATCAGTCTATTGTTTCATGTCCAGTTCTACCTGTGGCTTCCTGACCTGCATACAGGTTTCTCAAGAGGCAGGTAAGGTGGTCTGGTATTCCCATCTCTTTCAGAATTTTCCACAGTTTATTGTGATTCACACAGTCAAAGGCTTTGGCATAGTCAATAAAGCAGAAATAGATGTTTTTCTGGAACTCTCTTGCTTTTTTGATGATCTAGCAGATGTTGGCAATTTGATCTCTGGTTTCTCTGCCTTTTCAAAAACAAGCTTGAACATCTGGAAGCTCACAGTTCATGTATTGCTGAAGCCCGGCTTGGAGAATTTTGAGCATTACTATACTAGCGTGTGAGATGAGTGCTGATGCTAAAAAAAATGGCTTCTTTTTCTCCAGTCATAATGTCTTTATGGAAAGGAAGATAAGGATATATTCCCTCCCTAGAAGGTATTTCCTTGAGAATTCATACGGTACTTCTTATGTTCTATTGATTAGAACTTAATTATAAAATTACACCTGACAATAAGCATAGCTAGAAATCATGGCCTTTATTGTAAGTGGTCAATGACCCTGTAAATATGTGAAATAAGGGAGAAGGCTAGAAGATTATAACACAACCCTTATATTTGAGATGAATCATAAATATTTGTTATTAAACTACCCAAGATATAATAACTGCACAGCTAAGACAATCAATACATATTAAATATATACCTATCTTTTAATTGTCAACATTTGAACCCATTCTTTAGGTCCTTGATTAAAGGATGACATTAATAATGCTGGGCTGGATAAAGCACAAGCTGGAATCAAGACTGCTGGGAGAAATATCAATAACCTCAGATATGCAGATGACACCACACTTACGGCAGAAAGTGAAGAGAACCTAAAGAGCCTCTTGATGAAAGTGAAAGAGGAGAGTGAAGAAGTTGGCTTAAAGCTCAACATTCAGAAAACTAAGATCATGTCATCCGGTCCCAACACTTCATGGCAAATAGATGGAGAAACAGTGGAAACAGTGAGACTTTATTTTTGGGGACTCCAGAATCACTGCAGATGGTGACTGCAGCCATGAAATTAAAAGATGCTTACTCCTTGGAAGGAAAGTTATGACCAACCTAGATAGCATATTAAATAGCAGAGACATGACTTTGTCAACAAAGATCCATCTAGTCAAAGCTATGGCTTTTCCAGTAGTCAGGTATGGATGTGAGAGTTGGACTATAAAGAAAGCTGAGTGCTGAAGAATTGATGCTTTTGAACTGTGGTGTTGGAGAAGACTCTTGAGAGTCCCTTGGACTGCAAGGAGATCCAACCAGTCCATCCTAAAGGAGATCATTCCTGGGTGTTCATCGCAAGGACCGATGCTGAAGCTGAAACTCCAATACTTTGGCCACCTGATGCGAAGAGCTGACTCTTTTGAAAAGACCCCAATGCTGGGAAAGATTGAGGGCGGGAGGAGAAGGGGACAACAGAGGATGAGATGATTGGATGGCATCACTGACTCAATGGACATGAGTTTGGGTAAACTCTGGGAGTTCGTGATGGGCAGGGAGGCCTGGCATCCTGCAGTGCATGGGGTCGCAAAGTGTCGGACACAACTGAGGGACTGAATTGAACTGAATAACACTGATGTTCAGATATAATGCTCTGATATAATATAATAGAGTTTCTTTGGCTCTATTTTTAAAAGTAAACATTCCCCCAAATTTATCCCATATTTGCACCCCCTTAATCATAAAGGAAAGCAAGTCAGAATTTCAAATTTAGCACAACTGCAAAATTAACCATTTTAGACAATTAATATTCTTCTAACAGAGAATCAGTAAATCCATTATATTCAAAAAGGTAATATGTGTCAAATTCTATGTCAGCATGTTATTATCAGCAGTGCTCAATAAATTTGATTATTTTTTCCCTCTAAAAATGTTCTTCACTTGTTTTCCATGACTCCATACTCTGCTGGTCATTCTTTTTCTTCACTGGTCTCTTACTTTTGTTTTTCCCTTTGCTAGTTATACACTGTCTCTATGACCTCAAAAGACTAGAGAGGTCCAGAGTTCATGTCTTGGATCTTTGCTTACCTTTATCTGTACTCATTCACTTGGTGATAGTGTCCGGTTTCATGACTTTACAGACAATCTGCTAGTGATTCCAAAATGTATATCCACAACGTAGATCTACCTCTAAATTCCAGACCTGTATATCTAACTACCGTCTCAATATTTTTATTGAATGTCAAATGGGCATCTCACACTTATCATGCCCAACTGTAGACTTTGGCTTTCCTCATTCCAAATGACTTCTCTATCATGTTTTTTAGTTTATATGAATGATAACTCCATCTTTCAGCATCTCAGGGCAATGAATCTTAAAAGTAATCCTTCACTCCTCTTTTTTTTTAATCACTTCCACATCCAATCCAATAGCAAATTATTTGGGTTCTTTGGTCTCTCTCCACACAGAAGCCAGAACAATCTTTAATAACCAGATCATGTCAGTCTTATGAGGGAATCTTTTCAATATCTTCTTCTTTTAATCAGCAAATTAGTCTCTACTATGATCTCTAAAACTTATCAAATCGGTTGCCCACTATCACTTCCTCTCATGCCCTTATTCTCTCTAGTTTTGCTCACTCCTGTCAGCCACAATTGTTCACTTTGATACTTTATACACCAAAAGAATATCCTTACCTCGGATTTTGCATTTGCTGTTCCCTTTCCTCAAAACTTCTTGCTCCGTATATTCACATGGTTAACTCCCTTACCCTGTTCATGTCTTTCTCCAGTGTCACCTTCTGGTAGGGTATTAACTGATCACCTAATTAAAAATTAGCCCATTCACCCATCAAATAATCTAAATCCCCCTTTCTTGTTTTGTTTTTCTTGAAAGCCCTTTTCACCAACTACCATTGATAAGATGTATTTGGTTTATTTTCTGTTTCCTCAAACTAGAAATAAGTACCAGGAAAGCAGGATATTCAGGGGGTGAAGATTTTACTCATCTTTAGTGCCTAGAGTAGTACTTATAACACAGAAGATGCATAATATTATTAAAAACACGTTTTATATCTTAGCTTAAAAAACATAAAACATGACCAGTGTGAACTCCTCATATCTACCCTTCTGTTTGCTAAGTCAGATCCATAACTACTAGAGACTTACTAATTTATAATTTGCCTCAGTTTGCTCTTTGCCTTTTCCTAATTTTGTTTTATATATGCAGTAATAACATATCAGTTGGATATGGATCCATATCAGACTAAATATTTACTCTTTGGAGAATTTACCAATGTATGCATTTTAGTGGGTGTTTTGCAACTCCATGGACAGTTGCCTGCCAGGCTCCTCTGTCCATGAAATTTTTCAGGCAAGAATACTGGACTGGATTGCCATTTCCTACTCCAGCAGATCTTCTTGACTCAGGGATCAAACTCGTGTCTCTGGCATCTCCTGCTTGGGCAGGTGGGTTCTTTACCACTGTGCTACCTAGGAATCCCTATGCATTTTAATTGACCTATTACACATGGCTGAATGAACCAAGTGATTCACCACGGTTAAGTCCCTTGATTACATAGAAATAATGCAGCATTCTCCAGCTCTTCCTTGCCTAGATACTTAAGATTATTTGATGTATATTCTCTTTCAATCTACATTCTGTCTTCTATTATTTGGTGGAGACTTTTTTGCATTTTTCTTTAGAATAAGGAACATCTTGCGTATGCCCACGTGATACTAAAAAGTAATATAAGGCCTACGTATATCTAACAGTTGTTTCTGTGCATTGAAATCATTTTCTGGCATTACAGCAGAAGGGTCTATTGTACAATGTGTTTTCGTTTCATTTATAACCAAACTGAACAGGAGTGACAATGTGGAAATGAATAGACTTTACTCCTGTTCAGCTTGAGAAATTGCATCTGACATGAAGTAAAAGGAAATATGTGGGAGTGTTGAAACCAAAAGAAAAGAAAAACAGAGAAATTTTGTCAAAGGAAAAAAATGCCATTTTTTTGCTCTCTCCTCAAAGAAAAAGCCTATATATCAAGTTTCTTACCAATTAAAAATGTCAGCATCTTTTGCAACCTATTTTTATTATAGCTTACTTAAGTATAATGTATATTTTTCATATGGTATAGTCTCAAATCACTAAAGACAATATGTTGCCATAATCACTAATATAAGCTCTGTTTCAGAAATATGTAATATTGAAATTATGGCATAAAATTTCTTCACTGGGCAAAGCATTTAAAATAGTTCTTGATTTAGAGATAAATTTCTAACACTGCACTGTAAACTGGCGGAATAAAAAAGCCTAAGAAGGAAGTAAATTTGAAGACACTGAGTACATCTAAATATGGTGTGGTAAAGATTTATTGTTCTATTTAACATTCAACATCTTTTTCTATTCTCTGATTAGCAATGTCTTGTATTTCTTTCCCAAAGCCATTATTTCTCCTTTCACAATCTGTATATGATTGGCTAGTTTTGGCTCCTTTTCTGATTGTTACAGACTGAATGTTGGTGTGCTCTCAAAATCTATTTGTTGACACCCTAACCATGAGTGTGATAGTATTTGGAAGCAGAACATTAGGGAGCTAATTAGTTTAGATGATGTCACGAGGGTGGAGTTCCCCCATGTGGTATTAGCATCCTTGTAAGAAGAGGAAGGGAGAGAACCATCTCTCTTTCTGTCCCATGTGATGACAGAGAGATAAGGTAGCCATTTGCAAGCCAAGATAGCTCTCACCAGATCCTGACCATGCTAGTACCCAGATCTTGATCTTTAAGCCTCACAAACTGTGAGGAATACATTTCTGTAGTTTAAGCCACCCAGTCTATGACATTCAGATGCAGTAAGTCTGGTCAATTTGTCTGTATGTTTCATGTTTCTGGCTATAATGATCACATCACGGAGGATTATCTGGAATAATTCAAACAATTAAGTTAGATCTGGATACTTTTAGAATTCCCTCCTTCTCAGCTGGAATTCCTCTCTGAACTATATCACAGATAATTATTTCAATATCTACTTTTTCAGTTCTCTCCCAAATAGTACCTCACTATTACCATCTAAGAGGTTGCATAAGAAAATTAATTGTTTATGTGTGATACATCCATTGTCTCGAAACAATGAATTTGTTAAGGCAGCAGAACTTAAAGCTCTCATATTTAAATTCTAATTGAGAAAGTCTCCCTTATTACAGAGTATAAGATTGAAAGAATGTAAAGATTGAGCTATCATCTCCCATGGAATCTATTAATTCTTGGATTGCAATGTAAATGATACCTCCTCTTAGAAGCCTTCCTTGACCTCTATCTTAATCCATTTGTACTACTATCACAAAAATATCATAAATGGGGTACCTTGTAAACAACAGGCATTTACTTTTCCCTGTTCTGTAAGCTGGGAAGTCTAAATTCATGAGACTGACAGATTCAGTGTCTGGTGAGAGCTTGTCTCGTCATTAACTCTTGACTTCTCTCTGTGTCTTCACATGGCAGAAGGGCAGGGATCTCTCTGGACCCTCATTTATAAGGGCACTAACCCCATTTATGAGGGCTCCAATATCATGACCTAAAAACTTCCTAAGGTCCTCACTTCAAAATATCTTCATGTTAGAGATTAGGTTTTAACATATGAATTTTGAGGAAACACAAACACTCAGACCGCAACAACCTCCATAAATTAAATCTCTCTACTACGGATACTCAAACACATTCCTTCAGCAGGTATCATAGCTATAACTTTAAAATTATGTTTGTGATTATTTAACTAATGCTTGACTTGCCCATTAAACTTAAAGAAACATGAAAGCAGAAACCATGTTTGGTTTGTTTATTATTTTATCTTCAGTACCCAGCACTACGTCTGGCCTGTAGTATGTGTCAAATAATTGTGAGATGCATGAAATGAATAACCTTAAAAACAAAATACTCTTTTTATAGTCAATGAATATACTCTGCACTTAAAAATTTATACCTATTAAAGTTACAAACTACAATATAATAAAGAAAAAGCTTAAAGCACAATTTACATTCAAGTTTCTTAGTAACAGGAAAATGGATGTTTATTTTTCTGTAATTTTTTATTTCAAGGAGATGTAGTTACTTGAACTTAAAAGACAGTTATTTATAGATCCTGTTATCAAAGATAGCAATTCTAAAGGCATAAATAATTTTTACATGCTAAGTCACTTCAATCATGTCCAACTCTTTGTGATCCTATGAACTGTAGCCCGCTGGTCTCTTCTGTCCATTGGATTTTCGAATTTTGAGACATACGAATAACTTTAAACCCTATTCTTATAAATATGTTTAAGATGGTAGAAAGTGGTTGCTAAAATTTTTCTAATAGAATACTTCTTAAAATAAGTTTCTGATCTATTTTAAACATGTTAAGTATATTTCTTCTGGCCAAAACTTTAAATGGTTTTTGGAAATTGAAGTTATTGAATTACTGTATTACCTGAGTTTTCCTCATTACTCAGTTATAATCAATTCTAATAGACTAATTTAAAAGCAGTCTGCTCAGGTATTTGAATGGTTCAAAATTCAATATCATATAATGGAATAATTATTTACACGCATAAATAAAATCTCTTAGAAATCACTATGTGCCAGACAAGACAAGTGTGTATTTACTCCTGAGGTAGTCATCAATATAGAATATTAAACAAGTCAAGTGAAAATTGAATGCAATTAATGGCTTAGGAACTATAAATATTATCTTGAGTAAGCTGAAAAATGGCTGACAGAGTCTGCATTGCATGGTAAGCATGCAATGAAATTGGAAATACTTTGGTAAATATACAGGAGTCTTTGAGCACTTTCCCAAATATTCTAGAGGTTCCCACCAAATAAACAGACTGATACTAAAAGGTGTATAGAATAAACTTCCCTCACCTTACAGGAACTGGAGGCTCTGCTTTGCCTTGTAAGTGAGAGCTGAAAAGAAGACAACGTTCTTCCAGTACTTAGTTTTATAAACAATAAATTCTAAATATTTTCCACTTATGAAGAGATGTGTGAAGGCCAAAGGAGTGAGTAAATAAATAAATGGAACCAAAATTATTCTATATCCCATTATTGCAAAAAAGAGACAGGAAGGGAACCAAAATGATCTCTGAGAACAAAACCTAGGCCATTTGCATGCCACCATCATTGTTAAATGAATGAAGTGAAGGCTGTTCATATTTTTCCTTATATACTAAGCTTTTACTTTTACCTAAAGAATATTCAGAATCTTACTTCTAATTATAACAGATTCAGTCTTTATAGATATTACTAAAGAAAACAGTAAAACACACAGAAATACACAGACACATAACAGAAGATTGAAATTTTATATTCTAATACTTATTTTTGAAAAGTATTAGCTTTTAGTTTCCTTTTGGGGCGCTTGTTTTATGCCAACTTGTAAAGAAGATACAGAATTACTAATAACAAAAGGACTAACAGTAAAATACAGGCTTCCCTGGTGACTAAGTCAGTAAAGAATCCACCTGCAATGCAGGGGACCCAAGTTCAATCCCTGGGTCAGGAAGATTCCCTGGAGAAAGAAATTGCAACTCACTCCAGTAGTTTTGCCTGGGAAATCCCATGGACAGAGGAGCCTGGTGGGCTACAACACATGGGGTCATAAAATAATCAGAAATGATTTAGTGACTAAACCACCAACACCACAAAGAGAATATGAATAAAAGCAAAGTACAAATAAACAGCTCAGTATTTTCCAGTAAAAGAACTGTGAAAGAAAAATAAATAAATAGAAGAGATAAGAAAAATGTCAAAGATACTGTGAACACACTAGAGTAGCAGTGTGCCTGAAATTCTAGACACTTAATTAATATTTAGGTATGACCTAAATCAAATCCTTATGATTATACAGTGAAAGTGACATATAGATTCAAGGGATTAGATCTGATAGACAGAGTTACTGAAGAACTATGGACAGGGCTTTTTGACAGGAGGTAGTGATCAAGACCATCCCCAAGAACAAAAAAGGCAAACTAGTTGTCTGAGGAAGCCTTAGAAATAGCTATGAAAATAAGAGAAGCAAAAGGCAAAGGAGAAAAGGAAAGATATACCCGTTTGAATGCAGAGTTCTAAGAATAGCAAGGAGAGATAAGAAGGCCTTCCTCAGGGATCAATGAAAAGAAATAGAGGAAAACATTAGAATGGGAAAGACTAGAGATCTCATCAAGAAAATTAGATATGACAAGGGAATATTTCATGCAAAGATGGGTACAATAAAGGACAGAAATTGTATGGACCTAACAGACGCAGAAGATATTAAGAAGAGGTAGCAACATACACAGAAGAACTATATAAAAAAGATCTTCATGACCCAGATAACCACAATGGCATGATCACTCACCTTGAGCCAGACATCCTGGAATGAAAATTCAAGTGGGCCTTATGAAGCATCACTATGAACAATGCTAGTGGAGGTGATGGAATTCCAGCTGACCTACTTGAAATCCTAAAAGATGATTCTGTGAAAGTGTTGTACTCAATATGTCAGCAAATTTGGAAACCTCAGCAGTGGCCACAGGACTGGAAAGGTAAGTTCTCATTCCAATCCCAAAGAAAGGCAATGCCAAAGAATGCCCAAGCTACCACACAATTGCACTCATCTCATACACTAGTAAAGTAATGCTTAAAACTCTCCAAGCCAGGCTTCAACAGTATGTGAACTATGAACTTCCAGATGTTCAAACTGGATTTGTAAAAGGCAGAGGAACTAGAGATCAAATTGACAGCATCTGTTGGGTCATGGAAAAAGGAAGAGAGTTCCAGAAAATCATCTACTCCTGCTTTATTGACTACACCAAAGCCTTTGACTGTGTGGATCACAACAAACTGCAAAATCCTTCAAGAGATAGGAATACCATACCACATGACCTGCCTCCCGTGAAATCTGTACACACGTCAAGAAGCACCAGTTAGAAATGGACATAGAACAATAGATTGTTTCCAAATCAGGAAAGGAGTATATCAAGGCTGTATATTGTCACCCTGCTTATTTAACTTATATGCAGAGTACATCAATGGAAATGCTGAGATGGATGGAGCACAAGCTAAAATCAAGATTGCTGGGAGAAACATCAATAACCTCAGATATGCAGATGACATACTTATGGCAGAAACCGAAGAAGAGCCTCTTGATGAAAGTGAAAGAGGAGAGTGAAAAAGTTGGCTTAAAACTCAACATTCAGATAACTAAGATCATGGAATCCAGTCACATCAGTCCAGTTCAGTTCAGTCATTCAGTTGTGTCCAACAAAGAGTTGGACCCCATGGTCTCCAGCATGACAGTCTTCACTGTCTATCACCAACTCCTGAAGCTTACTCAAACTCATATCCATTGAGTCTGTGATGCCATCCAACCATCTCATCCTCTGTCGCCCCTTCTCTTCCTGCCTTCAATCTTTCCAAGCATGAGGGTCTTTTCCAATGAGTCAGTTCTTCGCATCAGGTGGCCAAAGTACTGGAGCTTCAGCTTCAGCATCAGTCTTTCCAATGAATATTCAGAACGGATTTCATTTAGGCTTGACTGGTTGGATCTCCTTGCAGTCCAAGAGACTCTCAAGAGTCTTCTCCAAAACCACAGTTCAAAAGCATCAATTCTTCAGCACTCAGCTTTCTTTACAGTCCAACTCTCACATCCATACATGACTGCTGGAAAAACCATAGCTCTGACTATTCAAATTTTTGTTGGCAAAGTAATGTTTCTGATTTTTAATATGCTGTCTATGTCTGTTGTAGCTTTTTTTCCAAAGAGCAAGTGTCTTTTAATTTAATGGCTGCCATCACCATCTGCAGTGATTTTGGAGCCCAAGAAAATAAACTCTGTCACTGTTTCCATGGTTTCCCCATCTATTTGCCATGAACTTATGGGACCAGATGCCATGATAGTAGTTTTCTGAACATTGAGTTTTAAGCCAGCTTTTTCACTCTCCTCTTTCACTTTCAAGAGGCTCTTTAGTTCTTCTTCGCTTTCTGCCATAAGTATGGTATCATCTGCATAACTGAGGTTATTGATATTTCTTCCAGCGATCTTGATTCCAGCTTGTGCTTCTTCCAGCCCAGCATTTCTCATGATGTACTCTGCATATAAGTTAAATAAGCAGGGTGACAATATACAGCCTTGACATACTCCTTTCCCTATTTGGAACCAGTCTGTTGTTCCATGTCCACTTCTAACTGTTGCTTCTTGACCTGCATACAAATTTACCAGGAGGCAGGTCAGGTGGTCTGGTATTCCCATCTCTTTCAGAATTTTCCAGTTTGTTGTGATCCTAAAAGTCAAAGGCTTTGGCATAGTCAATAAAGCAGGAGCAGATGAATTTCTGGAACTCTCTTCCTCTTTGCATGATCCAACAGATGTTGGCAATTTGATCTCTGGTTTCTCTGCCTTTTCTAAATCCAGCTTGAACACCTGGAAGTTCACCATTCATATATTGTTGAAGTCTGGCTTGGAGAATTTTCAGCATTACTTTGCTAGCGAATGAGATGAGTGCAATTGTGTGGTAGTTTGGGCATTCTTTGGTATTGCCTTTCTTTGGGACTGGAATTAAAACTGATCTTTTCCAGTCTTGTGGCCACTGCTGAGTGGCAAATAGATGGTGAAACAATGGAAACAGTGAGAGACTTCACTTTGGGGGGCTCCTAAATCACTGCAGATGGTGACTGCAGCCATGAAATTAAAAGACATTTGCTTTTTGAAAGAAAAGCTATGACCAACCTAGACAGCATATTAAGAAGCTGAGACATGACTTTGCCAACAAAGGTTCGTCTAGTCAAAGCTACCGTTTTTGCAATAGTCATGTATGGATGTGAGATTTGGAGTATAAAGAAAGCTGAGCACCAAAGAACTGATGCTTTTGAACTGTGGTGTTGGAGAAGACTCTTGAGAATCCCTTGGACAGCAAGGAGATCCAACCAGTCAAGCCTAAATGAAATCAGTCCTGAATATTCATTGGAAGGACTGATGCTGAAGCTGAAACTCCAATACTTTGGCCACCTGATGCGAAGAACTGACTCATTTGAAAAGACCCTGATGCTGGGAAACATTGAGATGGGAGGAGAAGAGGATGACAGAGGATGAGATGGTTGGATGGCATCACCGATTTGATGGACATGAGTTTGAGTAAGCTCTGGGTGTTGGTGATAGACAGGGAAGCTTGTCATGCTACAGTCCATGAGGTCACAAAGAGTCAGACACAACTGACTGACTGAACTGAACTGAATCAATATTTGCTGCTGCTGCTGCTGCTGCTAAGTCGCTTCAGTCGTGTGCGACTCTGTGCGACCCCATAGACGGCAGCCCACCAGGCTCCGCTGTCCCTGGGATTCTCCAGGCAAGAATACTGGAGTGCGTTGCCAGTTCCTTCTCCAGTGCATGAAAGGGAAAAGTGAAAGTGAAGTCGCTCAGTCGTGTCTGACTCTTAGCGACCCCATGGACTGTAGCCTACCAGGCTCCTCCGTCCATGGATTTTCCAGGCAAGAGTACTGGAGTGGGGTGCCATTGCCTTCTCCAGAATCAATATTTATTCACTGATAAATGACTCTGAGTCAAAAAGAGAATTATTAAAAAGTTAGGTGCCAGTCTAGAGGAGTCCTTTGTCAATAGGTTTAATAACCTAATGAACATTTATTAGGCAACTCAATGTCCCATACAGTGCCCAAATGCTGAAAATACAAACAAGACATTAAGAAAGGTCATAAACATGACATAAAATATGAGGAAGACAAAGACATGTAACAATGACTTATAATACAAGAACGCTTGAATACTATAATAGAGGATGCATAAAGATTCCTAAGTGTGAAGGATCTGGGTTAGATCACTAAAGTCAGGAGCAGAGATGTCATTTGAAACCAGGCCTTGGATGATTATAGGAATGTTACATTTGGACAATATTTAATAATTCAGAAAAAAGGTAACCAAAATAATTCCACTATATGAAACCAAATATATACCTAAACAGAAGAGACTGGAGAATATTCTACTGCTGGAACTGCTATTACTACTACAATATACATTTTACTGTTGTCTATTCATGTTGATAAAAGTGAAAGAGGAGAATGAAAAAGCTGGCTAAAAATTCAACATTCAAAAAACAAAGATCACGGCATCCAGTCCCATCACTTCATGGCAAATTTATGGGGAAACAATGGAAACAGTCACAGACTTTATTTTCTTGGGCTCCAAAATCACTGCAGGTGGTGATGGCAGCCATTAAATTAAAAGACACTCGCTCCTTTGGAAGAAAAGCTACAACAAACATAGACAGCATATTAAAAATCAGAAACATTACTTTGCCAACAAAAATTTGAATAGTCAGAGCTATGGTTTTTCCAGTAGTCATGTATGGGTATGAGAGTTGGACCATAAATAAAATAAAGCTGAGTGCCAAAGAAATGATGCTTTTGAACTGTGGTGTTGAAGATTTTTGAGAGTCCCTTGGACTGCAAGGAAATCAACCCAGTCATTTCTAAAGGAAATCAATCCTGAATATTTATTGGAAAGAGTGATGCTGAAGCTGAATCTCCAATACTTTGGCCACCTAATGTGAAGAGCTGACATTGGAAAAGACCCTGATGCTGGGAAAGATTGAAGGCAGGAGGAGAAGAGGGTGACAGAGGATGAGATGGTTGGATGGACTCAACAAATCAATGGACATGAGTTTGAGCAAGCTCCAAGAGATGGTGATGGACAGGGAAGCCTGGCATGTTGCAGTCCATGGGGTCACAAAGAGTCAGACATGACTGACTGACTGAACAACAACAGTGCATTTTCAGGTGCTAAGTCATGTCCAACTCTGCGACCCATGGACTGTAGCCCGCCAAACTCCTCTGTTCATAGGATTTCTCCGGAAAGAATACTGGAGTGGGTTGACATTTTTTTCTCCAGGGGATCTTCTCCACCAGGGATGGAACCCATGATTCCTCCATCAGTAGGTTCTTTACTGCTGCGTCACCCAGGAAGCTCTCAATTTACTGTTAGTACTTCTGTTATTAGAAATTCTGTGCCAAAAGTTGTTTCTTTTTGAGAATTTGTCAAAAAAAGAGGCCTATAATTTTAAAACTATATTTACTTAAAGGTTATATGTCTACTTTTATTTCCCTAATAAGATCCAACAAAACCCTTTCCTTGATTTTTATAAATTTTCTGAGTTCCAGTCCAAGATAGGGACACAGGAGGCTTCTGTACTTGCTTCCTCCTATTGGCACACCATATCTACATGTGCACGTGGAGCAACTCCCTCTGAAAGAAATCTAGAAACTGGCTGAAAGATTCATATGTATCAGATCAACAAGAAAATACCCACATCAAAATGGTTGGAGAGGCTGAGCCACACTCTTGCCATAAATTCTATCCCCAGCACAGCGACATGCAGTCAGGAGGGAACTTCCAACTCTAACTTCTTCTTGAAGAGGGAAAGGTTTGCAAACCAACTATACTCCAATAAAAAAAAATAAAAACAATACAAAATACAAAAAGATTATACATAAAGATTGTATATAAACACACATATATACATACATAAAATGGGCTATTACTCAGCAATAAAAAGGAATAAATTTTTGCCATTTGTAACAACATAAAAAGACCTAGAGGGTTATGCTTAGTGAACTAAGTCATACAGAGAAAGCCAAATACCATGTGTTTTCACTTATATGTGAAATCAAAAATTAAAATGAATGAATATGACTAAACACAAACAGACTCATAGATGCAGAGAACAAACACGCTTATAACAGGAAAGGGGTGGAGGAAGGGGCTAGATAGGGGAAGGGGATTAAGAGGTGTATCATATCTAAAATAAGATACAATGATATAATATGCAGCACTGGAAATATAACAATATTTTATAACTTTATATGAAGTATAGTCTATAAAAATATCATTTCACTATGCTGTACACCTGAAACTAATATAATATTGTAATTAACTCTACTTGAATTTAAAAAGACAGACACACAAATCAATGGAAGAGAATACAGAGTCCAAAAATAAGTCCACAGATATATGGTCAATGACTTTTCAAAAAAGTAGTCAAGATACACAACTTGGAAAAAATAATCTCTTCAATAAATGGTGTTGGGAAAACTGGACAGCCAACATGCCAAAGAATGATATTGGATTCTTATCTTATACCATACACAAAATCAACTTACAATGGATTAAAGACTTGAATATAAGAACTGAAACCATAGAACTACAAAAAGAAAACAGAGGTAAATTTTGTGTTGTCAGTCCTACCAATGACTTTTTTGAATTAGGCACAAAATCTAAACAACAAAAGCAAAAATAAACATGCAGGGTGATGGCAAACTAAAAAACTTCTACTCAACAAAGGAAACCATCAACAAAATGCAAAGGCAACATACGAAATGGGAGAAATACCTGCAAATTTTACATCTGACAATGATTAACATACAAGAAACTCAGACAACTCAATACCAAAAAAAAAAAATCTGATTTAAAACATAGGCAGAGGATTTGAATAGATATTTTTCCAAGTAAGACATGCAAATGGCCAACAGGTATATGGAAAGAACTCAGCATCACTAATTATTCTGGAATGCAAATCAAAACCATAACGAGATATTACCTTGTGCTTGCAAGAATAGCTATTATCAAAAAGATAAGAGATAACAAGTGCTGGTTAGGATATGGAAGAATGGAAACCCTGTGCACCATTGTTGGAGATATAAAATAACACAGCCAGTATGAAAAACAGTATAGAGGCTACACAAAATATTTAAAATAGAAATACCACATGATCTAGCAATCTCACTCCTGGATATATAGCCAAAGGAAACAAAACTACTCTCTCAGAGAAATTTCTGTTCCCCCATGTTCATTGCAGTATTATTTACAATAGTCACAACATGGAAACTACTATCTACTGATGCATGAGTAGATTAAAATGTTGTGATACACACACATACACACACACAAAATGGAATATTCCTCAGCCATAAAAAGGAAGGAATTCTGCCATTTGCAACCTGGATGGACATTTATAGTTTTATGCTAAATGAAATGTAAGAGATAAATATTGTATGATCTCAGCTCAGTTCAGTTCAGTCGTATCTGATTCTGCGACCCCGTGGACTGCAGCATGCCAAGCTTCCCTATGGAATATTAAAAACTAAATTCATAAAAAGTTAACAAACTGATGGCTACCAGAGGCAGTGAGTTGGTGGGGGAAGTGGGTGAAGGTACTCAAGAAGTAAAAAATCCAGTTATAAGACAATTAAATTCTAGGGTGTAATATACAGCACGTTGACTATAGTTAACAATAGTGTATTGTATATTTGAATTTTTCTAACTTTAGATCTTAAAAGTTCTAATTACAAAAAAAACTTGTCTCCAAGGTGACAGATATTAATTAAACTTATATAGTAAACATTTAGCCATATACATGTATGTATGTATAATTATTATGTTATAAAACTTAAATATGTCAATTATATCTCAATAAAACCAGAAAAAAATTTTTTCATTTTCTTCTTCTCTGTATTGTCTTTTGAAACTCATGGTCCCTTTTGTCCTCTCTCAGTCTTCCTGCATCAATTGTCCACTTAAGTTTAGATTTTTCTAGCAGAAGGTTGATTGTCCATATTGCATTATCTTGGTTCTCTTACCTGGCATATAAGCAGATGTTTTGGAGTCCCTCAGCTAGAGTTGAGTTTCCAGATGGGCCTATGGATTATTCACTCAGTTCTCCAATGAGAACTGGAAACAAAATGGTGTGGCTTATCTCTAGCAGCACTTTTTTTTGGTCAAATGAATTTATGTGTTGTTAGCATTTTCAAGTTGGCTGTTTCAGAAATTGCTCTGTAACCATGAAATTTTCCACAAAATGAAATAACTTACAAAGGACTCATGTCTTCTGTAAGATGCCTTACCTGGCAGAAAACTTAAGATCCACTTAAATGGTTCGTTTTACCTCCCATTTTGTGTTTCATGCGACTATGACACTTTGTTTCCCTGAAGAGATCAAAAAAGACCAAAAATCAAATTTACCCTTGCCCTGCTTCCCATTCAGTACAAACCAATTTGCCTAAGAGACCCTGGAAGTCAGTAGAACCTTAAAGTTGTTACTTGAGACTCCATAGGATTTGTTAGATAACTAGCACAGCTAAGAGTGTCTGAGCGAAGTTAAAATTCATGGGAGTTTTCCTTGGGTGCTCAAGATAGCATGCTTTCCCTATCTCAAGAAATCACAAAGATGGAAGTGGGTTATAATTCACTAGATTTCAGTCAACAAATTATGAAAAATCCTGTAAAAAATAAACAGGAAAACATCTGTGCCATCCTACTTCTTGTCTCAAATTATACTCCATCATCTTGCATTATGCCTTACAGATCATTTTTAACATGTGTTTATTTTATAAATTAAAAATTATTCATAATAACATTGTAATCAGAATGGTAGCATATTCCCTCCCCAAGTTGTTCCTCAGAAGACATATGACTTTTTCTATTTGATTAACCTCACTTCTATTAATGGTTTAACAATATGTTTCATAATCATCTTCATTTAAAACAGAAAGTCATAAGACTTGGAAGCTTATATTGGCAAATAAGAGCTTGAAATACTGTGCTAGGGAAAAAAACAGATAACTAGCATAGCCAAGAAAATTTTTTTTGATTATCTGATTTAGTTGACATGTTAGCAATGAAAGCTGTATTGTGTAATGCTTGTAGCATTTATATCTGTGTTATGGTTCCTCGCATAACTCTAGTTTTTAATTGAAGATAATTGCTTTACAAAATTTTGTTGTTTTCTGTCAAACATCAGCATGAATCAGCCATAAGTATACATATATCCCCTCCCTCTTGAACCTCTCTCCCCATCCCACCCCTCTAGGTTATTACAGAGCCCCTGTTTGAGTTCCCTGGGTCATACAGCAAATTCCCACTGACTATCTATTTTACATATGGTAACGTAAGTTTCCATGTTACTCTATCCATACATCTCTCTCTCTCCTCCCCCTCACCCCACCCATGTCCATAAGTCTGTTCTCTATGTCTGTTTCTCCATTGCTACCCTGCAAATAAATTCATTGGTACCATCTTTCTAGATTCCATATATATATATATATATATATATATATATATATATATATGTTTGTATACAATATTTATCTTTCCCCCTCTGACTTACTTCACTCTGTATAATAGGCTCTAGGTTCATTCACCTCATTGGAACTGACTCAAATGCATTTCTTTTTATGGCTGAGTAATATTCCATCGTATATATGTACCACAGCTTCTTTATCCATTCATCTGTTAATGGACATGTAGGTTGCTTCCATGTTCTAGCTATTGTACATAGTGCTGCAGTGCACATTGGGGTACATGTGTCTTATTCAATTTTTGTTTCCTCAGGGTACATGCCTAGGATTGGGATTGCTGGGGCAGATGGTGGCTTTATTCCTAGGTTTTTAAGGAATCTCCATACTGTCTTCCATAGTGGCTGTAACAATTTACATTCACACCAACAGGGCAAGAAATTTCCCTTTTCTCCACACTCTCTCCATCATTGATTGATTGTAGACTTTTTGCTGATGGCCATTCTGACTGGTGTGAGGTGAAATCTCATTGTAGTTTTGATTTGCATTTCTCTAATAATAACGAGCGATGTTGAGCATCTTTCCATGTGTTTGTTAGCCATCTTTATGTCTTCTTTGGAGAAATGTCTGTTTAGGTCTTTTTCCCACTTTTTGATTGGGTTGTTTGTTTTTCTGCTATTGAGTTGTATGAGATGCTTGCATATTTTGCAATTTAATCCTTTGTCAGTTTGATTCCTTTGTTATTATTTTCTCCCATTCTGAGAGTTGTCTTTTCACTTCGTTTATAATTTCCTTTGCTGTGCAAAAGCTTTTAAGTTTAATTACATTCCACTTGTTTATTTTTATTTTTATTTCCATTACTCTAGGAAGTGGGTGATAGAGAATCCTGCTTTGATTTATGTAATCAAGTGTTTGACCTATGTTTTCCTTTAAGAATTCTATAGTTCCTGGTCTTACATTTAGGTCTTTAATCCATTTTTAATTGTGGGTAACTGCTAATAATCCCAGGAATGATGTCCATATGTTTCACACACCTGGCCAATGTTAGCAGTTGTCTCTTTATAAAATATCACTTACTGACCACTACAAGAGACCATACAACATTCATCATGCTCTGCTGACTTACAGTCCCTGTGTGTGTATGTACGTGTGTGTGTCAGTTGCTCAGTTGTGTCTGACTCTTTGTGACCCTATGGACTGTAGCCTGCCAGGCTCCCCTGTTCATGCGATTCTCCAGGCAAGAATACTGGAATGGGTTGCCTTTCCCAGGGGATCTTCTCCACCCAGGGATCGAACCAGTCTCATGCATTTTCGGTCAGTTCTTTACCATCTGAACCACCAGGGAAGCCTGGATCTCTGCAATGCCACAAACACAAAGGTTCTCATCTCTTAAGATGAAATAACAGTCAAATTTAGTCCTCACCCTGTGTCTTCTGGTTAGGTTTAAACAGCTAAAGCTTTGTGCCTTCAGAACCATAAGGTCTTTATTTCTACTCTGACAGGTCTACAGTCAATCTTGTTGCAAATCAGTCTTCCTCATACACTTCATTCTCCCTTTGTAAATTTTCAGCAGGAGAAGAGGTTTGACTTAACAAGTGATGCATCATTTTCTACTCTGAGTAATTTGACTTCCTCATGGTCTAATGCTATCAAATCTCCTTCCCTGCTATTACAATCACTCTGTGCCAAATGTATTTTCTTAGTGTTGATATTACAGTTTATGAATTTCAATTTTAGGTTATATACTGGAATAAGACTCAAGATTAAAATTAGTTTTGTATATACTATTTTCCTTGAGATAAAATTAAACTATAACAATCTAGCATGAAAGTAAAAATGTTTTATTGACTCAGTTATAGACCTAACCTTGAGGCTTAACCTCAAGAATTGACATAAAAATCACTTATTACATATATTGGTGTTGTGATAAATATGCAAAGAGAACTATTTTAAAGCCAGATTTCCTTAGGAATTTAGAGTTTAAAACATTTTAAAAAGACTCTAAAGACATATGAATACTTAGAAAATAATATATATAGGTATAAAATTGTACATAAATTTATGCACAGAAATACATTTTGGTTACAATTTTGTTGAATAAAGAATCTTTTATATGTACTTATGTGTGAATATATGTATGCTTAGAAAGATATACAGAGATGGATTGTCACTATCTTTAAATTATAGAATAAATTTCAGTCAATATGCCTTTACTTAATATATTTAAGTAAAATTTTTCAGACATAGCAACACAATATCTTATATTTATCTTTAAGACATTTTGACTTTTTGAAAAATATTTTGTTCATTACAAGGATGCAGTGTTTTATGAAAGAAATGTTGTGTTTGCAATAGTTAGTGGCCTGCACCTACCAGTCCAATTTTGTCCAAGACTGTGATTAAAACAGAGCTTCCCTGGTGATTAAAACAAGAACATCTTTTGTAAATATATGTATGTATGTATGTGTGTGTATATATATATATATATTTATGTATATATATATATATATATATATATATATAAAGAAGGAGAGAGGGAGATTGTAATACAAGGAAAGTTGAGGAAAGGAATACAAAAAGAGAACATGTTTTCTTTTTTAAAATTATTTTAAGGGCTTAATATGGATATTTATATATTTCTTAATTTTTTCTGCTTCAGATAAAGGAAGTAGCTATTCTGTGAGTTAGAAAAGAAAATTAATTAAAATTAATTAATTGACTGGAAGTATAGTGATAAGGAAACAGACTGTCTAAGAAAGAAAGGATGTTTGGCTTCTAAAAGCTAAACAATCCAGCAACTCATTGACACCATGGCCTTAAAATTTTAAGCCACATTACTAGCCAAGACTATTTTTTTGTTGCAATATAAAACTTAGTATAAGTCAAAAAAAATTTTAAGTATCAGTGGGAAAGGTAATGGCATGTGCCTTGGACATGACTTTTCTTTTAAACATTTCTCTAGAAATGAGATGTGAAAATATATCAGTATAATATAGTGGGGAAAAGATGGTGTCTTTAATAAATAGTTCAGAGGCAATTAATATTCATATGAGGTATGTGAAACTATCTTGACCTGCTACCTCCTACCATTTATGAAAAATACAAAATGGTTTTCAGGTGTAAATGTAGAAAGCAAGTCAATGAAACATTTAGAGAAAAACAGGGAACATCTTTTGAACTTTACAGTAAACAAAGGTATCTTATATAGGATATAAACATACAAACAATGACCAAAAATAGATCAATTTAACTGTTAAAATTACTTCTGCTTATCAAAAGAGACCACTAATATAAAAAGGCAATCTCAGAGAGTGTCAGAAAAAAATTTATACCATGCATATTCAACAAGGACGTGTATAAAATTTTGTAAAAAACTCAAAATCATAAAAAGCAACTAAACAAAAATGCAAAAGGAATCTGAAACAGGCAAACTTAAAAAGGAGTAGATTCAACTATTTAATAAACATCTAAAAAGCTGCTCAGTTCATCAGTTATCAAAAAAATAAAAGTTAAAACCTCAAACAACATCAGTAAACAGGTTCCAGAATGGCCAAAATGATAAAAACAGAAAATAAGCATTGACAAGGACATAGAAAAACTCATATTCTCAAGCAATGCTTATTTGGCAGCTTCCTCTAAACCTGAACAAGATCATAATATATGACCCAGAATTCCACTCCACTTAACAGAAATACATTTACAGGTTTTCCAAAAATCATACACTAAAATGTTCACATCAGCACTATTCACAATAGCCCTAAGTCAGAAATTATTCAAATATTCATCCAAATAAATGAATGAATGGCATATGTGTCAAATGAAATACTACACAACAATGCAAGTAAATGAATTTATCTTCTTTCAATATTATGGATGAAATTCAAATGATACTGAGAAAAATTTAGACTTGAAGAATATATTTATTAGTAAGGAAATAAACAATATTAGATTAATATTATGATATTAGGTTAAGGGCTAGCTTTTTGTTGTGATATATATCTTGTTAATAAAAGCCTTGATAAAATATTTGAATGCTAATATGCAAAATAGCATCTTCAAAGAAACAAATAATGGTACTTTGGCCTCATGACACAATCTATGCTCAGGATTTGAAGTTTAAAGTTAAACTTTCCCTTCATGAGACTAAATCCAAAGTTTGAATTTCAGGCCCAATTTACCAGTTGAAAATTTCCTTCAGTGCAGTTAGAAATAATAGAAACCACCTGGCTAGAACTAGAGACAACAGTTCAACAGAAGACTTAAGGAGGCTGAAGCACTTTTCTGTCCTGCATCCCTCAGATGCCCAAACCAAATGCTAATTAAGCTCTGTGACCTATGTGCTTGGCCTGCCACAGATTCTGGAATCAAATGTAGGGAGATCTTTAGAGTCAAAATGTAGGGAGATCTTTAAAGAGTCCTATCCAGGAATTCAGGAGTTTGATAACATCAGTCCTGTGGTTCTTGATATTTCTCTAGGCCAGCATTATTTGTTTTTTACAGCTTGTTCTTCTTTCTATTAATATACAACCTGTTTTTATAAGCAGCTCTTGCCTTCTCCTTGTAAAACAATTCTCCCCTAGCAACCCAGTTCCCTCTCATCGGCTGTGCTTTGTGTGATCTGTCCAGGAGCATCCTGCTTGATGTGCTGCCTCCCATCTTGGCATTTTCTAAACAGATGATCCACTCTCCTTCTTTCCATTTTCCAGTGGCCCACAGTCTGTGTGGTTCTGACTGGATTTGCTTAGTGCTGATAGCCAGTGTGTCCCTGGATAATGAACTATTGCCTATTCCCAAACTTGACTGGAACTCTGATCTGCTTGCAAGCCAGGACATTCACCTGTTCCTCCTCACAAGACCTCTGTGTCCCTGCACGGACTTCTACCAATGCTAGTTTCCAACTTTTCCAACTGTCTCATCTCACCTGAGAATGTATCCTAAGGCAGCCAAAAGTCTGATAAGCATTATACATTGGCCTTCTAGAATCCCTCATACTGCTGATTTTTGAAAGGTATGACAAGACTTTGGATCCTTCTCAACTCTGGGTCACAACCATCTCAATGAGACCTTTCTGAAAACTCCAGCAAGAAGGTGACAGAAATGAAGAACACAGTACATGTATTTTTGACTCAGTCACACTGAGGATGCAACAGGACAAGAAACACCCTGGAATTCTCCATCCTTGACAATATTTTCCAAATCCTGACCCACTTGGGCTTGCATCAAGGCATTGAGATGGAAATAAAAGATAGGAAAAGCTGAGAAAAGCAAAAGAAAATGTGAGGAACAGAAAGAGGAATATGAGATAAAAGGAAGAACATGTCAGAGCAGTTTTTCACTGCTGCTTCTCATTCAGCTGTTACTTTGAAGTCACCTTTGTATAAGGCATTACTGCTATAACCACTTTCTCCACTATTTTCTTATTCTGGCTTTGCCCTGATTAATCAGTCACTGTGTATCCATTTATCTTTGACTTAAAAAAAAAAAAAATATGAAGAGCCAGGTTTTGGCTGTCCTAGAAAAGCAAAGGAGAAAAGGAAAGATATTCCCATCTGAATGCAGAGTTCCAAAGAATAGCAAGGAGAGATAAGAAAGCCTTCCTCAGTGATCAGTGTGAAGAAATAGAGGAAAACAACAGATTGGGAAAGACTAGAGATCTCTTCAAGAAAATCAGAGATACCAAAGGAACATTTCATGCAAAGATAGGCTCGATAAAGGACAGAAATTGTATGGACCTAACAGAAGCAGAAGATATTAAGAAGAGGTGGCAAGAATACACAGAAGAACTGTACAAAAAAGATCTTCACGACCCAGATAATCACGATGGTGTGATCACTCACCTAGAGCCAGACATCCTGGGATGTGAAGTCAAGTGGGCCTTAGAAAGCATCACTACGAACAAAGCTAGTGGAGGTGATGGAATTCCAGTTGAGCTATTTCAAATCCTCAAAAGGTGATGCTGTGAAAGTGCTGCACTCGATATGCCAGCAAATCTGGAAAACTCAGCAGTGGCCACAGGACTGGAAGAGGTCAGTCTTCATTCCAATCCCAAAGAAAGGCAATGCCAAAGAATGCTCAAACTACCGCACAATTGCACTCATCTCACATGCTAGTAAAGTAATGCTCAAAATTCCCCAAGCCAGGCTTCAGCAATACATGAACCGTGAACTTCCAGATGTTCAAGCTGGTTTTAGAAAAGGCAGAGGAACCAGAGATCAAATTGCCAATATCCGCTGGATCATCGAAAAAGCAAGAGAGTTCCCGAAAAACATCTATTTCTGCTTTATTGACTATGCCAAAGCCTTTGACTGTGTGGATCAAAATAAACTGTGGAAAATTCTGAAAGAGATGGGAATACCAGATCATCTGACCTGTCTCTTGAGAATCCTGTATGCAGGTTAGGAAGCAACAGTTAGAACTGGACATGGAACAACAGACTGGTTCCAAATAGGAAAAGGAGTACGTCAAGGCTGTATATTGTCACCCTGCTTATTTAACTTACATGCAGAGTACATCATGAGAAATGCTGAGCTGGAGGAAGCACAAGCTGGAATCAAGATTGCCAGGAGAAATATCAATAACCTCAGATATGCAGATGACACCACCCTTATAGCAGAAAGTGAAGAAGAACTAAAGAGCCTCTTGATGAAGGTGAAAGAGGAGAGTGAAAAAGTTGGCTTAAAGCTCAACGTTCAGAAAACTAAGATCATGGCATCTGGTCCCATCACTTCATGGCAAATAGATGGGGAAACAGTGGAAACAGTGTCAGACTTTATTTTTTGGGGCTCCAGGATCACTGCTGATGGTGATTGCAGCCATGAAATTAAAAGACGCTTACTCCTTGGAAGGAAGGTTATGGCCAACCTAGATAGCATATTGAAAAGCAGAGACATTACTTTGCCAACAAAAGTCCGTCTAGTCAAGGCTATGGTTTTTCCAGTGGTCATGTATGGATGTGAGAGTTGGACGGTGAAGAAAGCTGAGCGCCGAAGAATTGATGCTTTTGAACTGTGGTGTTGGAGAAGACTCTTGAGAGTCCCTTGGACTGCAAGGAGATCCAATCAATCCATCCTAAACGAGATCAATACTGGGTGTTCATTGGAAGGTCTGATGTTGAGGCTGAAACTCCAATACTTTGGCCACCTCATGCGAAGGGTTGACTCATTGGAAAAGACCCTGATGCTGGGTAGGATTGGGGGTGGAAGATGAAGGGGATGACAGAGGATGAGATGGTTGGATGGCATAACCGACTCGATGGACATGGGTTTGGGTAGACTCCGGGAGTTGGTGATGAACAGAGAGGCCTGGTGTGCTGAAATTTACAGGGTCGCAAAGAGTCAGACACGACTGAGCGATTGAACTGAACTGAGACATTTACTTATTTTCAAACCTTACCATGTGACTTTGGAAATTACCACGAAACCATATTGGTTTCCTTATTTAAAAATGACTTACTTGAATTAGATCAGGAGTTCTCTATATTTAGGGGACTAAAATTTCATTTATTTACTAAAGTCATAAGGTTCACGAGAATAATTAGGGTATGTCCATGACTTAGTCAGAAGGAAATGAGGGACAAAAGATTGACTGCCAGAACCATGGTGAAAACTCTGGATTCCAGAATTGGATAGATATTTGAATTCTTACTTTCCCATTTACTCACCATGTGATATCAGACACGGATTCAAGCAGCCTCAGTTTCCTCACCTATGAAATGCAGATACTATTAGGGTTGACTCCATTAGGATATTACTCAGAACATAAAAGGCCCTCAATAAATATTTACCACCACAAATATTTACTTTGAGATCTACTGGTCTATCTAGAAAAATCCCAGAATAATGGAAAGAACAGTGACACAAAAGTAAATCAAGACACAGTTTCAGATCCTACTTTGGCTTCTTGGTTACTGTGGTACCTTCGATGAGTGACTTAACCTGACACTTCCTTTTCTAGGAAATGTGATTAAAATAGAAATGTCTAAGGTATCTTCCAATTCTAGATACTACACTTACCTTACCTGTTATGTTGGGAAAAGTCTTTAAATACTTGTGGGGCTCAGTAGTGGCTGAATCTTACCATATGTATTTCAGCACCAAGACTTATCATAAGAGCTCCAGGATCCTATGTTATAATAAATATATTTTACAAATAAAGAATTCTGTTTAAAAATGTTATTTACCATGCTATTTTAAAGTTTATAATTATCATGCTTTTCTTTCTGTCAGATTTACTAAATAATTTTGTTTAAAATAGCAAAAGTATTTTATTATTAAATGTGTACTGAATAAACTTTAAAACCATATAAGGTAAGATTATACCATAAAAGGTATAAAAAGGCAGATAAAACTATACTAAAAGCATAAGTACAATAAAGTTGCATGTATTTCACTATACATTTTTTACCTTCCCATCTTTATTTTGAATTTGTACTTTCTTCTCATTCATTTTTGCATGAAATAATTACTAAACCATGTAAAGAAGAAATTTTCATTATGTATGTATATATGTGCAGGTACATACTTGGGTGTGCACAAGATATATTAGAGATATATTATCTTTTATAGAGATAAGGAAAGATATTCCTAACTGAATGTAGAGTTCCAGAGAAGAGCAAGGAGAGATAAGAAAGCCTTCCTAAGTGAACAATGCAAAGAAATAGAGGAAAACAATAGAATGGGAAAGGCCAGAGATCTCTTCAAGAAAATTGGAGATACCAAGGGAACATTTCATGCAAAGATGGACACAATAAAGGACAAAAATGGCAAGGACCAAATAGAAACAGAAGAGATTACGAAGAGGTAGCAAGAATACCCAGAAGAGCTATACAAAAAAGGTCTTAATGACTGGAATAACTACAATAGTGTGGTCACTCACCTAGAGCCAGACATCCTGGAGTGTGAAGTCAAGTGGGCCTCTGGAAGCATCACTACAAACAAAGCTAGTGGGGTGATAGAATTTGAGCTAAGCTAGTTCAAATCCTAAAAAATGATGCTTTGTTGCACTCAATATGCCAGCAAATTTGGAAAACTCAGCAGTGGCCACAGGACTGGAAAAGGTCAGTTTTCACTCCAATCCCAAAGAAGGGCAATGCCAAACAATGTTCCAACTACCGCACAACTGTGCTTATTTCACATGCTAGCATGGTTATGCTCAACATTCTTCAAGCTAGGTTTCAACAGTACATGAACTGAGAACTTACAGATGTATAAGCGGAATTTAGAAAAGGCAGAGGAATATGAGATCAACTTGCCAACATCCATTGGATCATAGAAAAAGCAAGGGAATTCTAGAAAAATATCTACTTCTGTTTCATTGACTATGCTAAAGCCTTTGACTGTGTGGATCACAATAAACTGTAGAAAATCCTTAAAGAGATGGAAATACCAGATCATCTTCCCTGTTTCCTGAAAAGCCTATATGCAGGATAAGAAGCAACAGTTAGAACCAGACAAGACTGGCTCAAAATTGGGAAAGGAGTACGTCAAGGCTGTATATTGTCATCCTGCTTATTTAATTTATATGCAGAGTACATCATGTGAAATGTTGGGCTGGATGACTCACAAGCTGGAATCAAGATTGTTGTGAGAAACATCAACAACCTCAGATATGCAGATGATACCACTTAAATGACAGAAAGGGAAGAGGAACCAAAGTGACTCTTGATGAGGGTAAAAGAGGAGAGTGAAAAAGCTGGCTTAAAACTCAACATTCAAAAAACAAAGATCATAGCATCTGGTCCCATCACTTCATGGCAAATAGATGGGAGAAAAGTCAACACAATGACAGATTTTATTTTCTTGGGCTCCAAAATCACCGTGGATGGTGACTGCAGCCACAAAATTAAAAGACTCTTGCTCCTTGGAAGAAAAACTATGAAAGACCTAGACAGCATATTAAAAAGAACACACATCACTTTGCCAACAAAGGTCCATATGGTCCACATGGTCAAACCTATGGTTTTTTTTCAGTAGTCATATATGGATGTGAGAGTTGGACCATAAAGAAGGCTGAGCATCAAAGAACTGGTGCCTTCCAACTGTGGTGCTGGAGAAGACTCTTGAGAGTTTCTTGGACAGCAAAGAGATCAAAGCAGTCAGTCCTTAAGGAAATCAACTCTGAAAATTCATTGGAAGAACTGAAGCTGCCGCTTCAATTCTTTGGCCACCTGATATGAAGAACCAACTCATTGGAAAAGACCCTGATGGTAGGAAAGATTGAGGGCAAGAGGAGAAGAGGGTGACAGAGGATGAAATGATTGGATGGCATCACTGACTCAAAGGACGTGAGTTTTAGCAAACTCTGGGAGACGGCGAAGGACATGAAAGCCTGACCTGCTATAGTTCATGGGGTCACAAAGAGACACAACGTAGTGACTGAACAACAACAACAATAGAGATATAAATAGGTGCTCTTATCTATACACACACACACACACACACAATTTTTAGACTCTAAGACTTCCTGAAAAAATAATCTGTAAGGAAAGAGATATTGTACACAACCACTAAGAAAATACATCTACTTAGTATTAATTTTAATTCTGAAATTTCACTATCACTTTCTACTGTATTTGGAGAATAAACATTGGATTTCAGAGGTTCCAGCACTTACTGAGATCACATAGTCAAAGCACTCATATCAATGTATATTGGTTTTATTCTCTCACCCTTCCTTTCTCCCCTCCCTTCACTTTTTCTCTTTGAAATGCTGTATCTATTTGTTTTCTACTGATGGACAAGAAGCAACCAAAATCTTAGTATTTTAAAACAACACACATCTTTTATCTCACCACTTCCAAAGGTCAGAAGTCAAGGCACAACAACTTTGGGAAGGTCCTCTGCTCAGGCTTCCACAGGTCCTCATCTGAGAGCTCAACTAGGTAAGAATGTGCATCTAGTCATTAGCTGTTAAAAGAATGCATTTCACTGTGGCAGTTGGAAGACACCCTCATGCCCAGTGGTTCCCACAGCTCTCAGCTGTGTGGCCTTCTCCATAGACAGTTCACAATTTATCTGTTTATTTCTTCAAATCCAGCAGAAGAATCTCTGGCTCAATTCTGCTAATACAGAATCTTACACAACATAAACAAAACCATAGGAGGAACATTCCCATACCTGGCAATATAATATAATCTAATGAAGGGAACGACCTTTGGGACAAGGATTTGATTCATTGGGAACCAACTTAGGGTGTGTCTACTACACTGTATGATAGTAATTTGCTAAGAACTCTTTTCCAAAGATCACTAGTAACCCACATTGCTGACCTTCAGCCATAAAACAGAGTCCACTGAGGTTTTTATTTAAATCAGAAGCAATGTTTTGAACTTCAGAAAAGAAACTAATGGTAACATGTTGACCCCACTTGAACTTTATCTCCACAGGGTCATTTAAATATTTACATCTACTGTTTTCACAAGTTTGATTGACAAGCACTTTATAAAATATTGATGCTGTCAAAAAACAGCATGGATCTCATGAGAATATCACTTTTTGCTTAAAATTTATACCAAAAAGTCATTCTCTGTAATGACAATGATGATATACTTCTACTTTTCCATTTCTTTTAAAAGCCAAGATGAATATTATTTTAGTAAAGTATTAGTATTTGCAGAAATTTGTGAAAATGGAGAGAATAAAGAATTGAGAGTGCAGAGTGTAAAAATTTGATTTATTAGTATAGTCTTCAAATTTCCCCAATCTTTCCATAAAACAAATAACCAGAATGGTGAAAAGAAAAAAAATCCATAAACATATGAAAAGAATCTAGTGACAAAATATTCCTATTCCTTGTATTCAGCTTCTGAGAATACAAGTTGGTGGTGTCAAACCATCACTGGTAGCATGATCTGTGCAGGAAAAAGATATTTAATAGTATAGAGAAAGGGACCTCCAGTGGTAGTAAGAGCTCAGAAACAATGTCACCCCTCGAAAAAAAAAAAAATCACATGCAAAAAGAAAGAACTCTCTTTCTGGAACCCTTAGCCATCCAAAATTAAGAATACTCCTGAAAGTTGGATAAAGATATACTGGCTTCAATTTGAGAATGAGTTCCAAAAAAAAGGAAAATACCAGAAGGCACTAGTTAAGTTTGCCCTTGAAGGAGTTTGGAATTATTGAACAAAAACTCTCTTATGGAATAACAGAGATCTAAAGGGGTTAAAAAAGCAATCAAACAAAAATTCTGTGAATAGATGGAAAAGTGACTGAGGAAAAAATCTTAGGAATAAAGGAGCAAGAAGTTTCAGATTCTGAGTAGCAGATGGGAGAAGAACCCCAGGAGGGAGCTCTTAAAACTGTGGATATGGTCACACAAAGAAGATATATTTTTAATGCTTTATGATGGAAGAGGGCTATCAAGAAATAAAGTTATCCTGATCCACACACCATCACAGGAACATCCCTCTAAAGAACAGAAAACCTATGTCAATAAATATGAATAACTAAAATATTATTATTATGTATGTTTGAATCAAAATTTGAAAATTTAACATAACACATATAAGTAGACCTAAGAAAAACATAATTCATTAAATTCATAATTAAAAGGAAATTTCCTAAATGTAATAAAATCTTTATTATTCCAATTCAAAAGATAACAATTAATGGGAATACTCTAGCAGTATTACCAATGAAGTCTGCAACAATACAAGTTATGCTGCAATACCCAGCATCTTCAGTTGTGTTTCACATTAAATTGGAGATATTATTTAACCCAGCTGGGGTGTGTATGTTTATTTCATAAGAATTTGGAAGACTACATGCAGAAGTTATCATATTACAACTAAAACCCCCAAAGAGTCAATTAAAATCTATTACAAACCATAAGAGAGTTTATAAAGTGTCAAGGTATAAAATTAACATTCCCAAACTATAGCCTTAGTATTTACAAACTATAGCAATAACCACTGTCAATACATAATGGAAAGGAAGGCTCTATTTACATTAAAATGATGATGACGTATTTAAGCAGAAACTTTCAAAAGTGCCATAAAAGACATGAAGAAAAAATAAATGCTCATCAAAGAAATGAAAGATATATGGCCAAGTGGAAATGTATACCATATTCGTAAATATGAAAATTCAACTTTATAAAGGTGTCAATTCTAGTTTTGTAAATACAATCAAAGACCTATCAAATACCATGATACTGTTCTTTGGAAAAAAAGCAAGTTGATTATAAAGCTCATAAAAAGAATAAATGACCAGTCAGCAAAGAAAATCGTGAAAAAGTACTCAGTGAGAGAATTTTATACCTGATAGTAAAACCTCACGTGCACTCAAAAAAAACAAAAAATCCCTTAATATATTTATATTGTCTAGCTCTGTCCATTGAGAAAGCCTGAAAGCAATATCAACTCACGAGCAAAGGATACCTTCAGGGTCCAAACTGTGGTCTCTAAATATTGTTTCTCACTAAATGGAAAGAGTGCTCTTAGGAGAAATGGCTGATGACAGGTCTTGGGTGGGAAATACAGAAAATGATCCCAGGGCACCAGATCTAAAGGTTACAGGAGCCAACTTGGTGGTATTGCACTGATCTAAGTCACCTGAGATTGAACATCAGACATGTAAAAACTGCAATGGATTGAAACACTTGATAGAGTAAAACCTGTGAGTCAGAAATAATATTTTAACTGATTAAATATAATAAAACTTGCTATAATACAACATTGATATTAGCTTGAAAACTGACCTTTTAAGAGAAAAATTAAAAAATATTCTAGCCAAATAAAATGAGTTCTTTAGAGAAGAGCTAAAGCTAATAAATGCAGATAAATGATAAAGTTAGAAAATCACCATTTTGCAAACTAATTAAGTAATGGATATGAGTAATAATCGAGGATTTTAATTACTAGGAAAAAAGTTGGTGTGAATGTTTTATCAGAGGAATCAGGTTTTTACTACTTAACTGTAAGCATCACTAAAAGTGAAGCCTCCTAAGGTGATGAATTAAGAAGCACAGAGCACAACCTACATCATGTCATAACTGAATCCAAATTCAGTTATTTCTCCATATAGTACTACAATTTTATAAGAAATACAGGGGATGCCAGGACAAGGTAAATGATATCTCAAGGAAACAATCAGCCAAAGTCAGGGTGTAGGACATTCTACAAGGTAAAAGACTCAATTTCTCCAACTAAACTGTGGCATGGAGGGAAAAAAGATTCTTAGAGCAGAAAACACTTAAGAGATACAAAAAAAATCAAAAGCTATATGGTATCTTGCTTGGATCCATATTCAAACCAACTGTAAAAAGACATTTTAAAGACAATTAGGAAAACTTCAACACAAATTAGGTAGTAAATAGCATTAGGAAATTATTGTTAATTTTGTTAGCCATAATAATGCTGGTTATATTACAAAAATAAGTGCCTTTTTCTCACTAGAGATGGATACTCATATACTAAAGGGTGAGTTAATATAATGCTTGGGATTTGCCCTAATATAGACCTGAAAACACATTAATACTTGTTTTCAGAGTTGCTAATATTAATTTTTATCACCATTAAAATATATGAAATTCCTATATGCCACAATATCCAGCTTCCCAGGCAGACTATCATATTTTATTGCTATAATTGGCCAGTGTTCCTGATGGTCTAGTTATCTATGTTTATGAAATTTCCACTGTGTTCAAAACATTGCATATGTTTGTGTTTAAAACACTGCATTTTTCTATTGGAAGAGAAATGAAAGTGAAATTAATGACCAGTTGACCAACAAGAGTTTTATAATTTTTCAGTGGGCTAGAACACAATATTTTGAGAAATATATGACCAAAATATATTTAACAGAAGGTATCTATGTACAGGAATTCTGTAGAATTATTTCCCATTTGGAGAGGATCATTGCCTGAAGGCAGCTAATTTCTCCTACACCTGTTTTAGGATTATTCTTTAAAAACAATAGAAGTGGGTGTGGACTTACAAATGTCAACCTACAATAGAACTTGGGAAGGGGAAGACAGTAAAGCTCAATTTGCTGCTTAAGGTAAAAACCACTGTTGGAAATCACAGTAAGGAGGTCAGCAGTGGATGCTTACAATGCTATCTCTAAGATACATGGGCTGCAATAGCTGGAGAATCTATTGCAAATAACAGAACAACTTTTCCTTTGCCATTGCTGGCTCTGTTCTCAGAGAGCCCCAGTTAGGTCTAACTGCAAACTCTGCCCACTGAGGATAGATGCAATTGCCTTAGGCTCAAGCAGAGCAGTGGAAAATAACAGAATCCCCTAACACATCCCCAAACAGTAAGTGCCTGAGGAGCTCACTGGCTTATTAGGTGTTCCTACAGTCTTTCTAGGTTGAAAGTCTTTCTAAGTACTGGCTGCACTGAGCGGTTATACTTTATTTAAACATCTGTTCACTCAAAATACTTATGATGCATGTAATCTCTGAGCAAAAGCAGAAAAACTCTGCTCTCTGGAGCTTCCAGCTAAGTGAGAGAGACATGCTTTCACCAAATTATCACACTGATGAGCACATAGTCACAAATTGTGATAAGGAAAGACATTTCTTCATGAGAATGGATCAAGGGAATCCTTTTCTAGCTGGACGGTTTCAAGAAAAGTTTTCCTAGGGAATGACACTTAACAGAGGCTTGAAAGAAAAGTGTACTCTCGGCAGGGTTAGCATAGCAGAAACTTTCCAGGCAGAAGGGACTGATGGAGTAAAGTTGCTGCCACCAGGAGGTCAGATGGGCTACGGTGCAAAGAACTAAGAGGAGAATGATGAAGTTTGAGAAGGAGGTAAGCTGAACTCTACAGAACACTGTAGCCACCTTAAGGAGTTTGAATTCTAAGAGCAATGGAAAGTCGTTGCCTGATATTAAGCAGTGGGGTAATATGATCAGATTTATATTTTAAAAAGATTAGTTTCAGTGTGGAGAATGAATTGTAGAAAAAGCTGAAGATGAAAACGTTGTAAATGGGTGTTGCCAATGTCCAAGCAAGAGATTATAGAAAATGAAGCAAAGTTGGTGGCAGTGGGTGAAGAGAAGGCTGAAAAGACATGTTAAGAAGGTGTAACTGACATGTCTTGGTAAGAGATTAGATTGGGGAAGGTGAAAGAAGGGAAGAGAAGTAAGGCAGAGGTAGTCATCAGGAAGCCCCTAGATTTCTTTTTTCTTTTCCGTTATGGTTTATCACAGGATATTGACTATAGTTTCCTATGCTATAAAATAGGAATTTGTTGTTTATCTATTCTATATATAATAGTTTGCATCTACTAAACTCAAACTCCCAATCTATTCCTCCCCGCCCTCCTTTTCACCCTTGGCAACCACAACTCTGTTCTGCCTATAAGTCAGTTTCTGTTTTGTAGACAAGTTCATTTGTATCATTTCTTATTTTTTAGAGTCCACATATAAGTGATAGCCTATGGTTTTTATTTTTCTCTGTCTGATTTACTTTACTTAATATGACAATCTCTAGGTCCACCAATGTTGCTGCAAGTGGCATTATTTCATTTTTTTTTTATGGCCAACCTTCCATTGTATATATGTACCACATCTTCTTTATCCATTCCTCTGTCAATGGACATTTAGGTTTTTTCCACATCTTGGTTATTGTAAATAGTGCTGCTATGAACATAGGGGTGCATATATATTTTTAGATTATAGATTTGTCTGGATATACACCCAGGAGTTGAATTTCTGGGTCATATGGCAGCTCTGTTTTTATTTTTTTGAGAAACCGCCACATCCTCACCAGCATTTGTTATTTGCAGACTTTTTAATGATGTCTTATTTGTGCAGATCAATAAATGGGAGCCAATTTGTGGAACATGTGGAGAAAACTAGATTTGGAAATATTTGGTCTGAGATAAGTTGAATAGAGGATACCTTCTTTGAAATGTCAAACAGGCAAATGGATATTAAAATATAGATAAAGGTCTAGAAATTTCAGAGTCATTAGCCAGGTGGTAAATAAGGCCAGAGGCATAAATGAGATGTAGTAAAGGGAGAGAGTAGAGAACAGGGCCCTCAATGAGCTGAATCAAGCCAACCATGAGGATTCCTTTTTTAAAAATTGTTCCATTTTTACCAGCCAAATGTTTTAATTTTTTCTGAATTTAAAAGTATCAATATTTAGATATAGCATGAATTTTCCAATTCAACAATTTTCCCTCACTTCAGCCATTTTAACACATTTGCAATATCTGCTGATTTTAAAGGCATTTGAGTTTTCACAATATGGCTTGAGAAAGAAGAGTATGTAGGATAGTCTTCAGGAATCTCATTTATATAGAACATTTGAGCAGAGACATATGAAGCCTTCAAAGGAGAATGAGAAAATGGCTGAAGTAGGAAGGGTTAGCCAAGAAATCTTTTTTTAGAAGTATTAATATCTTCATGAAAAAATTTATAAAATTATACTATGAAAATGATATTTTTACTCAAAGATGTATATGATAGTATTTGAATTATGACTATGTATTATAAATATTCATTTTAAATTTATATGATTTTTTTCTGATGTAACAAAGAATACAAAATGTATAGGCTAATGGGGGAGCAGATGTTTAAATGATGTATATTTTTTTAAAAAATTAAACTGCAACTTACTGTCATTTTCTCTAATTAGAATAATCTAAACTTTAAATATAATAGAAATTGCTTCATTAGGATATCATATATAATTCTTCACTCCTTCATGGTCTAATTATGAAAAAGTAAAGTCATTCCAGAATTTCAAGCATCACCATCTATGAAAAGACATGAAAAATATTGAAAATGTGGGGAGGCACTGGTCTGAAAAAAGTTATTTTACTGTAATTACAGAAAGAGTTATTATAATGACAAAGAATCATCATCCATCTGCAAACTTTATAATAAAAATTTACAGTGGCATTTGTCCTTCACAACAAATTTATTTTCCCTAGCTTTAGGCAAAGGCATTATGCTATGTTTAATGCAATGAATTAATGAATATTCAAATTAGTTATATGCTAATAATAATCTTCTTATGTAATAGTCATCTTTCTCCATTATTTTTCATAATGGTTGAATTATAAATTAGAAGAAAATTAAATATGTTAAAAATTATCATTCAGAAGCACTGTAACAAAGCAGTTAAGAGCAGGCACAATAAAGGTCTACACCTGCCTGGGTTCCAACATCCAGTCATTTTCCAACTGCTTAATCTTAATATTTAGGTGTCAATTTTCCCATATGTAAAATGGGATAATAACGGTAACTACCTCATAGGGTTGTCAAAGAATCAAATTAATCACTACAAATGCTCAGAATAATGTCTAGATATAATAAACACCTGTTATCTTTTATGATTACTTCTCTTGTTATTTAAAATCAAAGCTTCTGTTTCTCATTAATAAAATTATAAGCAAGATGATACCAAAATATATTTGGGCGATGCTATTGATTGAATGTTTATGACCCCTGAAAACTCACATGTTGAAAACCTAATTTCTAATGTGATGGTTCTCTGAGGTGAGATCTTTGGGAGGTGATTGGGTCATGAGAATCAAGTTCATAAACCACATTAAGGTCTTTACAAAAGGACTGGTGATAACTCCTCTCCGCTTTCACCAAATGAGGACACAGCAAAAATGCAGCAGAAAGCAGGTCCTCATCTGGCACTGAATCTCCCTGAGCCTTATCTTGGAGGGCTTCCCAGCTTCCAGATTGTGAGAAATTCATTTCTGTTGCTTATAAGCTGCCTAATCTGTGATATTTTGTTATAGTAACCCCAAAAGATCAAGACAGGAGAACAATGCCATTCATTCCACTCATATAGGCTACAGAAACACTATCAAATGACATTTTGTGAAAGGCACCATGGAATTTAATAATATTTTTCATTTAGTCAACCAAATATTGTTGAGTATCTACTATGTGCTAGGCAATATGCTATGCCTAGGGATACTGATTAATCTCTACTTGCCCTAGCACAGTTCATATTCTGATGAGACAGACATTAAATAAACCCTCCCTCTACCTGCCCCGCACCCCACACAGAGTCTCTTTCTCTCAGATTCACACACAAACAGCAATTTCACATTTTGAAGGAAAATTATAAAAGGAAAACATAGGGCATCATGTGAGTATACTAGGAGGACATGATTCCTGTTAGGCATTAACACAGGATGAAAATATCACTTCAATTCTGAATAAGTTAGGCAAAAAGACAGTCCATAGTTTTCAGTGTGTGTGTGTGAAGGCAAACGAGTGTATGTGTACATGCACACAGCACCCAAGGCCTCTGGTTTTGGTAAAAGCCCTTTTTATTAGACATTAATGATATTTGGTTTAACACAGTGCTTGATTTATAATGTAAGGACTAGTTTAAGTTCTACAAGCATTTCTTTCAAATATATTTTGGAAAAATTCAGAAAAATTACAAAAAACACACTGAGTTGAGGAGAGAAAGAACATACATAAATGGATTTTGTCACAACTGACTCTCTCATTTGTGTAGCACAAAGTACCACATTAGAGGCAGCAGACCAAGTTTTGTTTCCTCTTAATTTGAGGGTACCAAAAAACTCTGATATTCAAGCTTGTTCTCAGAAGACCCAGCAGCTCGCCCTCATTATTCCTTCTATCTCTGTTTATGCCAAGCTTCAAAAGAAACCGCAACGCTTAGGACATCTCTCATTCCCAGGACTACTATCTACTCCCCAACTTGGGAAACATCAGTAGATTAGGTCCATTCTTGGCAAAGCCTCCTGTACCTGCAGCATCTTTGGGAAACCCCTTACCTGCTTGCCTTGTCTAGAACCTGACTCTCCCCTAAAGACCTTGCTCCACCTGAGCCCTCTCAGATGAAGCTTCTTCCTTTCACATCCCAGGAAGTGGGTAGTTGTCATCCTGACTCCTTGTATCCATTTTCAAACCTTTGCACTTTCTCTTCCCCAAAATCCATGGTTTTAATTTTATCCTTTCAAACTCTACCATTAAGGTGACCTGTCCTTATTCCTTGACAAGCTCTACAATCACTTTCATATCTTCCAAGAATATTCTTGTGCTTTCCTGGCAGCTAAGCAACAAAGAACCTGACTGCCAACGGAGGAGACACGGTTTGATCCCTGGGTTTGGGGAGATCCCCAGGAAGAGAAAATGGCATCCCACTCCAGTACTCTTGCTGGAGAATCCCATGGACAGAGGAGCCTGGTGGGCTACAGTCCATAGGGTCGCAAAGAGTCAGACATGACTGAGCATGCACACACATGCAAGAATATTCTCATATTTCTTGATGTTATTTTAATATCCTGCAAACCACCTAGTCATAAATTGACTTGTGCCCTTCCAATGGACTTTACATCCAGTTTCACACACTTGATGCAATTTAAATTTTGTTATTACCAGTAAACATAACCTCTATGTCTTAATTTCCAGCATCTTACTCACTGGCCACTATATCCTTGTTTTTCTAGTCAGTCATTTTAAAACACCTAATTCAACAATTATTTAACCACAGTTTCTCTACTTCCTAGAAAATAATTTTATACCATTCCTTCTCTCAACTTCCCAAACCTCCTTCCCATAATCCTTATCCTCATTGGTGACACAGTTCCCAATTTCATGGAGGAAAATAAGGGAAATCAATTAGCAAACCTTCACAAAGTCCCACTAGCACCACTGCTCACCAATCTTTATCTGTGTTTACAAACCCTGAGTACCTTCTTGACATTACAGGGGAACTGGTAGTGCTCACTATTTCTGTATCAGGGTTATTCCCCTTTGTGTTCAGTCCTAGCTCTACTCCTTGCCCCCAGCTCAACTACACCACTCTTGCAACTGTTCTTTCTCCCTTCTGCATCTTCAATTTGTTCCTCTCTACCTGGTCATTCCATGGACGTAAAAAGTGTTGAAATATCTGTCACTGCAAAAAAAAAAAAAAAAATGGTTTCTGACCCACATTTTCCTTACTGTTGCCTTCTTTTTCTTCTACCCTTTATAGTAAATCTCCCCTAGAGAATTCTGTTATGCTGTTAATGCCTTCTGCTCACATTCTTTCTTGAACCCATTTAAACAGATGTTTATGTCCCACCACTCCACTGAAACTTTTTTCAGAGTCTCCAAATAACACCCATGTTGTTAAATCCAGTGGTAAATTTTTTGATCATTACATTTGACCTAGCTAGAAACACTTTTTCCAGCTTTATTGAGATATAATTGACACACTGCATTTTGTAAATTCTCAGTGTACCACATGAGGATTTGATTTACGTATACATTGCAAAATGATTACAACAGTAAAATTAATTACCATATCCGTTAACTCATAAAAACCTCACATAGTTACTTCTTTTGTGTGGTGAGAAATTTTAAGCCCTCTTGTTGTTTAGTTGTCAAGTCATGTGTGACTCTTTGCAACCCCATGGATTGTAGGCCACCAGGCTCCTCTGTCCATGGGATTCCCCAGGCAAGAATATCAAAGTGGGTTTCCATTTCCTTCTCCAGGATTTCTTCCTGAACCAGGGATCCAACCCAAGTCTCTTGCTCAGAAGGCAGATTCTTCACCACACTGCCATCCCTCCTAGCAACTCTCAAATAAACAATACAGTATTTTTAACTGCTGTATAGTTACCATGTTATAGAGTAGATCCCCAGAATTTATTCACCTTATAACTGGAAGTTTGTACCCTTTAACAACCTTCACCCATTTCCCTTACCACCCTCTCCTCACCTCTGGCACTCACCAATCTGTTTTCTTTAGTCAATTTTTTAAGAATTCATCTCTAGGAAATCATACATTGTCTTTTTCTGATTTATTTCACTTAGCATTGTTCTCTCAAAGTTTATCGATGTTGTTGCAAATGGCAGGATTTCCTTTTTTATGGCTGTATTATATTCCATTATGGAGAAGGAAGTGGCAAACCACTCCAGTATCCTTGCCTGGAAAATCCCATGGGCTGAGGAGCCTGGGGGGCTGTAGTCCATGGGGTTGCAAAGAGTCGGGCATGACTAAGCAACTAACAGGGACAGACTATATTCCATTAAATATATATGCCACACTTTCTTTATCTATTCATTCATAGACACTTAGGTTGTTTCCATATCTTGGCTATGGCAAATATGCTGCAATAAACATGGGGGTACAGATATCTCTTCAAGGTAGGGATTTTATTTCTTTTGGATATATACCTAGATATGCAATTGCTGGATCATACAGTAGTTCTATTTTTAATTTTTTGCAGACCCTCATAGTTTTTCATAGAGGCTGTACCAATTAACATTCCCACTAATAGCCTCTAAGAATTCCTATTTGTCTCATATCCCCCATCACTTGTCTCTTACCTTTTTGACAACAGCCATCCTACTAGACATGAAGTGATATTTCCTTGTGGTTTTGATTTGTATTTCCCCAAGGATTAAGTGATGTTAAACACCTTGTCATGTAACTGTTGTTATATGTGTTCCATATAACTGTTATATGTGTTCCATTTCTCTGCCCATTTCTTAATCAGGATATTTATTTTTTCTATTGAGTTGTATGTGTTTTTCATATATTTTGAATATTAACCCCTTATCAGATACATGATTTGCAGATATTTCTCCCATTCAGAAGTGTGCCTACTCATTTTGTTGATTGTTTATTTTGCTATGTAGAAGCCCTTAGCTTGATGCAGCCCTATATGTCTATTTTGGTGTTTGTTTTTGTCAATTTTTGTGTTCATCATACACCAAAAGCACTAGGTTACTAGACTAATTTCAAGGAGATTTCCCCTATGATTTCTTCTAGAAGTTTTATAGTTTCAGGTTTTACATTTAAGCCTTTCATCTATTTTGAGTTATTTTTGTGAGTGGTGTAATACAGGGAGCCAGTTTAATTATTTTGCATGTAAATACCCAGTTTTCCCAGCACCATTTATTGAAGAGACCATCTTTTCCTCATTGAGTATACTTGACTCTCTTGTCAAATATTAGTTAACCATTTATGCATGGGTTTATTTCTGGGATCTCAATTCTGTTCTATTATCCTATGTGTCTGTTTTAATGCCAGTACAATGCTGTTTTGATTACTGTAGTTTTGTAATTAGGAAATACAAAGTCTCTAGCTTTGTTCTTCTTTCATACATATTTTAGTACTGTTTTATTTACATAGAAAATGACTTTGGAATTTGACCTACAAGTAACATTTGACAAAGCTGACCATTCCTCTTTGAAACACCATTTTGTTTGATCCTCAGGCTCTTCCTCTGTCCTAGATTTTTTACTGCTAACATGGACTCTCCTTTTGAGGTTCCATTGCTAATTCTTCCTCATCTCCATAAACCATTATGTAGTGCTTCACCTCAGGCTCCAGGCTCATACTTCTCTTTTCTATCCGTACTCATTAACTTGATTCAGTCAATCATCCCTTAATTATTATCTATATGCTAATGACTCTAAAACTGACATCTGCGGCATACAGTTATGCCCTGATCTGCAGATTTGTATATCCAACTACCTACTCAAGGTTTGTACTTTAACATAGAATGGAAGTCACAAATTTAATGTGTCCCAAACCAAATTTCCGATATCCCTCTCATAAACTTGCTAATTTCAGTAAAGGAAACTGCATTTTTCAGTTGTTCAGCACGACAAACTTTAAGTTATTTTTGATTGCTTTCTTTTCTCATATCTGACATTTGTCAGTGAATGCTGTCAGCACAAACTTTAGCATCCATTACATCCACTGGATCATCAAAAAAGCATGCGAGTTCCAGAAAAACATCTATTTCTGCTTTATTGATCATGCCAAAGCCTTTGACTGTTTGGATCACAATAAACTGTGGAAAATTCTGAAAGAGATGGGAATACCAGACCACCTGACCTGCCTCTTGAGAAATCTGTATGCAGGTCAGGAAGCAACAGGTAGAACTCAACATGGAACAACAGAATGGTTCCAAATAGGAAAAGGAGTACGTCAAGGCTGTATATTGTCACCCTACTTATTTAACTAATATTCAGAGTACATCATGAGAAATGCTGGGCTGGAGGAAGCACAAGCTGGAATCAAGATTGCTGGGAGAAATATCAATAACCTCAGATATGCAGATGACACCACCCTTATGGCAGAAAGTGAAGAAGAACTAAAGAGCCTCTTGATAAAAGAGAAAGAGGAGGGTGAAAAAGTTGGCTTAAAGCTCAACATTCAGAAAACTAAGACCATGGCATCCAGTCCCATCACTTCATGGCAAATAGATGGGGAAATAGTGGAAACTGTGGCTGACTTTATTTTTTGGGGCTCCAAAATCACTGCAGATGGTGATGGCAGCCATGAAATTAAAAGATGCTTACTCCTTGTAATGAAAGTTATGACCACCCTAGATAGCATATTAAAAAGCAGAGACATTACTTTGTCAACAAAGGTCCATCTAGTCAAGGCTATGGCTTTTCCAGTAGTCACGTGTGAATGTGAGATTTGGACTATAAAGAAAGCTGAGTGCTGAAAAATTGATGCTTTTGAACTGTGGTGTTGGAGAAGACTCTTGAAAGTCCCTTGGACTGCAAGGAGATCCAACCAGTCCATCCTAAAGGAAATCAGTCCTGAGTGTTCATTGGAAGGACTGATATTGAAGTTGAAACTCCAATACTTTGGCCACCTGATGTGAAGAGCTGACTCATTTGAAAAGACCCTGATGCTGGGAAAGATTGAGGGCAGGAGCAGAAGGGGATGACAGAGGATGAGATGGTTGGATGGCATTACTGACTCAACGGACATGAGTTTAAGTAAGCTCCAGGAGTTAGTGATGGACAGGGAGGCCTGGTGTGCTGCTGTTCATGGTGTTGCAAAGAGTTGGACACGACTGAGCGAATGAACTGAACTGAACTGATAACTTTACACCTTCTTACCACCACCATTGCTACTCCCTTGATACAAACCATAATCACATCTTGCCTGCATTAAATAGTTTTCTACCCTGTCTCCTTCTCTCAGCTTCTTTGCCTCCTCCTTACACTCTATTCACGGCACTAAAGCCATTGTGTTGTTTTATGATACCAGTCACGTTCCATTACTCTTCTGCTCAAACGCTCTACTGACTCGTGAGTAAACATGAAGATGCACTATCAGGATCCCATTTAATGAGGAAAGTGTGGCCCAAATGTAGATAGTGTGGTCAGTGGGCAGCTTCAAGTTGTCACTCCCTCAGGATCTGCTTCCACTTCACCTGCATTCAATGACTAAGCAAAGTAGAGTCACTTTGGCCTGAAGTGGGACAACTCTGATGGACTGTATTTGCTGCAGAGACTCCATCTAGGTTGGTCAAGGTTTTTGTGAGCCTGCATCATAATTATTTTTCTTCATTTAAAACTACGATATCATACCAACAATCCTCTCTAGACCTCGGTTTTATTTTTCTCCGTAATATTTATTATCTGGCATATTTTCTAATCTACAGATTTACTATGTAATCCCCTTCCACTCACAACTAGAGTATATTCCTCAGAAAAGCAGTAACTTTTTATTCATTGCTGTATCCCCAGTGTCTAGAAAATTTAGAAAATCGCCAAACTTGGTAGTCCATCAATAAATATTTTTCAGATTGAATAATTATATAATTTACATAATTATATACGAATCATTATTCCACACATTTGTCATTGAAGATAAGGAATTATATACATTGCATAAAGTTGAATATTACCAATGATAGATGTATTTGGAGACTAGCTTGGATGTAGTTAAGGTTCATTGTAGTACCAAGCACTCACAAAATACCTGCTTTTAGCAATGGCAACAGTGATGGGCATTTAGTAGTACTTACTGAATGCCACAAGAACCAGGGAATACTACTCTGCAGACCTTAATGGCTAAATCAAACGTTGAGACCAATAAGTTACTGAGACTGCATTTATACATTGTCAACCTGCAAATATTAGTATGTATGGAAATAACTGCCTAAAATAAACTTGTAAATCACTTTGTTACTAGCTAGTTGGCATCTTACAGAGCCAGGCTCTCAAATGAAATTTTAGGAAACAGGGCAGAAAAGGAATGACCTCCAGGTTTTTCAGTCAAGCTCCTTCTCTCTGGCATTAGGCCAGGTGCCCATTTGGACCTATCCCATGAAATCTCTTAAAAACACTGTGCTCTTTTAGAGGTTCAAACAACAACCATTTATTTGCTCAGTATTCCGTGAACAGGCAGTTTTAACTGGGTTTTGCATGGAAAGTTTGTCTCTGCTGATCCCATTTTGCTAAGACTGCTGGGATGGTTGGGAAAACTAAGACTCTTCTCCTAATGCTCTCTCTTTCTCATGCTTGGTCACATGCCAGTAGTTATCCAAGAAAACAAGAGTGGAAGCACAGTTTTTCTTGAGGCCCTGGCTTGGAACTCTCACATACCAATCTCTGCCACATTCTATTAGACAGAGCATGCCAAGCCAAGAGACCTTTCCAGCATCAAGAAGTGGGGAAACAGACCTCACACTTCTTGAGTTGAGGAATCACAACGTATTTATTTGTGTTTTCAACCTACCATGACCTATATAATGAAACTGGGTCCTTTAAATCAGAATTAGAGATATGAGTAAAGTCCAATTTTTTTGTTTGTGGGTCTCCAGTTGCTGAGGCACTTGGCATTTGATATTGTTTTACTTTGGGCATTTTTTATTGATACATAATTCACATTTCATAAAATTCACCATTTAAGGTGTGAAGTTCAGTGATTATTAGTATATTCACAGAGTTCCATAACCATCATCATGATCTAATTCCAGATTTTTATCACCTCAAAAGAGAAACTCATGCTCATTAGTAGTCATCTACATTCTCCCCTCTCACAGCTCCTCCCAACCATTAATCTTTTTTCTGTCTCTATGGACTTGCTTTTTCCAGATTTTATATAAATTAAATCACATAATACATGGCCTTTTGTGTCTAGTGTACCACCATCCATATTGTAAGGGTATACAGTATTTAATTCCTTTCTTTGGCTGAATAATATTCTATTGCATGAATATACCAGATTGTGTTTATCCCTTCACCAGTTGATGGACATTTGGGTTGCTTCCACTCTGGGACTAATATGATTATGCTGTTACGGACACTTGTCTGCAAATTTTTGTATGAACATATGTTTTCAATTCTCTGGGGTATACGTGGGAATTGGGATTGTTTGGTCTTGCTATACATTTATACTAAGTATTTTTTACTATATGGATGCTTGACTGAGACATATCAATGTGTTTTATACATTCTGACAGATCCTGAGATGATAATAAAATTCCATTTTTATATCTTACAGATACTGAGATGATAATAAAATTTCAGTTTTATATTTGTTTCTAGTATGGCAAGCCAAATGGAAAAGCTTGGAAGCCCTTATCCCAACAAGTTCAAATTCACTACTGTGCTTTAAGCAAAGGACAATCTTCCAGAGGCAGAAGCCAGAGGACAGTGATATCTGTTTCCATGACCGTCAATCCTCCACATAATCCACCACCCACATAGACACACTTAGTACAATAAAAAAGGCATCTCTCTTACTGTCCTTTGGTGTTATTGATACCTCACAATTGAGGTCACTGACATCCCCTATTGTTTGGAGGCACACAGCGTGCTTCACATAGACCTATAATGCCAGGTCTTATTATTTCTGTTTTCATTGTCAAATCAAGATGCTTTGTAATGTTGCTACCTAAGAATGATCCACAGAACAGTAGCCACAGCACATGCATTACCTCTGAGCTTAGAAATGCCAGGCTTTCTAGAGTCTACTTTATAGGAACCTGCATTAGAACAATATCCCCATGAAATTTCATGTATATTAAAGTTTGAGAAGCAATGCCATATAACAATCTTAATTCACTGACCTCCTATAGAACAAAGCTAGAGGCCCAGCCTCCAGATCAAAGTCTTCTGTGACTTTGTGGTTCAGTCGCTCAATCGTGTCTGACTCTTTGCAACCCCATAAACTGAAGCATTCCAGGCTTCTCTGTCCTTCACTATCTCCCAGAGTTTGCTCAAACTCATGTCCATTGTGTCAGTGATCCCATCCAGTCATCTTGTCCTCTGTAGCCCCCTTCTCCTCCTGCTCTCAATCTTTCCCAGCATCAGGGAGATTACAGACATTAAATAATTACCAATATACATATCATAATGACTGGGTATCAACTATGCTTCAGGCACTAGCCACATGCTTCCCAAGACTTTTGTTATTCCATCCTATTGCAATCAACTACTTTTGCCCCGTTCTACAGATATCTGAATCAAGGCTCAGAGGCTTCAAGCTTCTTACCAGAAACCACAGCTTTTAAAAGAAAGAGCCAGGAGTCAAACTTCAGCTCATTTTGTCCTAGAATTCAAGTTCTTTGCCATTACTCTACCTTTCCTAGTAATTTCTGCAAATAGTATTCCCAGAGTCTGATTCATAAAAAAGGAAGAAAAAGAAATAAGTTCTATTCTGTACAATTTCTAAACTTACTAAGTTACATATGCTTTTACCTATTCATGAGAACTAAAGCTCCATGAGGGTAGGATTTTTGTCCTTGTCACTGCCAGTCGCTAGAATAAAACCTAACATGTATTAAGCCCTCGCCAGACTTCTTGAATGAGCAAACTAATTTATGCACCAAAACCTTACCTCTAGCTTATTAAAATGAGCAAAACTTAATCTTTACTTTTCTCTTCCAACTGCTCAGCCTTCAACTTTACCTGTGGTGTGAATATGGATGGCTGGTTTGTTATGGCACTGAGGCATTTCTCCTCAATGAAAATAGAAATAATACGGTGTCAAACATTGGCAGTAGCGCCTCACCATGCCATCTTATCACAGGGCATTTTGACACATTGCAACCTTCAAGGAGCTGTATTGTGGCTAAAAATGTATCTTGTCAGTTGTTGTTTCCTTAGGAAACATCAATGTGTAAATGTCAGTCTAGGACTGAACTGAAAATGTGCAGCATACCAGTGGTACAGTATGCTTCGGGAGAAGTTAAGATGTATTACCCAAGGGGATAATAGGGCAGGAGATTCTCGTAACCAAACATTCTATTTCATCCATCTTACACATGATTATTTTACAGTGGGATCACTTGTTATTCACTGCCATTTCATTAGGCAACCAAATTAGATGCAAAGCTAGCTTTATAAATAGAACCCTGAGTAGGTGGGCCATAGCCGGAGGAAAACCAGAGAATAAATTCATTTATATAATCTCATCTTTTAGAGCAGAAATTGTCTTTTCCTTTTACATGTACGGGAACTGTCAGAATTAGAAAGAGGTAGGAAATGGTGCAATTACTCAAAACTACTTAGGAAAACACAGATCTTCAGTATTTCTTTAATATAATAAAAAGAGATAAATCTATATCAGACATACTGAAAATTTCATTGTGGTTATTGAGGCAGTATACACTGAGTTATTGACAAGGCTATTTTGCATCTAATACTAATATCAAATTGATCTGCACATAAGTATTATTGGCATTAACGAGACTATCTCAACTGGCTATGGATGGTGAATGGCTAAATAGGTAATGAGATGAAGGTGAGCATATAATTTTGTTTGACACTTGTTAAGAAGGGCACACCTGCACAGCCAAAGGGTAGCTGTTCTAATTAATCTCTTCATGAAATTTTACAAACTTGCCTTCAAAACTTCAAAAGCAAAATTTTCTTATATTTCAGTAGGGAAACTCACCTACATGATGTGTGGGGCCAAGCGAAAATTTAAAATAAGGAGTTTCCTATTCAAAAAAGCAGAGGTCAAGGTAGGGGAGAGAATGCCAGTAAAGGCATTAACATGTAAGTCTTTTTTCTTATCCTGCAGTCCCTCTTCCAATTTGTCATGATGTTGTTATACTTTCTACTTAATTTCATTCTAAGTAAACAATATTAACATTTTTTCAACTTTGTGTGGAAGATTTTTATTTTATTTTTTTGTTGAAGTATATTTGATTTATAGTGCTGTGCTAATTTCTGCTGTACAGCAAAGTGACTCAGTTATATACGTGTGTGTGTTAAGTCGCTTCAGTAGTGTCTGACTCTGCGACCCTATGGACTATAGCCCACCAGGCTTCTCTGTCTATGGGATTCTCCAGGCAAGAATACTGGAGTGGATTGACATGCCCTTCTCCAGGGAATCTTCCTGACCCAGGGATTGAACCCACATCTCCTATATCTCCTGCTTTGGCAGGTGGGTTCTTTACCACTAGCGCCACCTGGGAAGCCCATACACATATATACATTTTTAAAATATTTTTTCTGTTATGATTTATCCCAGGAGATGACATAGTTCCCTGTACTATTGTTGTTTATCCATTCTAAATGTAATAGTTTGATGAAATGCCAGTTTTAAATGCCATTAACAGAGCACTTAAATCATATTAGGAATACTGAAATTAATTTTGTGGCTTATCCCTTGAGAGTGTCTGAAGCTGACTAGAAGAGACGAACTCAAGACAGAGTCAGGAAAACAGTGTTCCCCAAGGTCAACTTGAACACTCATAGGGCAAGTGCAGACCCTCACCGCTGCCAGAGGCTCAGCTCACATCCTAGGGCTAATATATTAGAACCTGACCACAACCGGTTTCTGCTTCCTGCCAGCAAACAGAGTGAAAGGCTCCTCCTTGGCCAGGGTGGGCAAGTTGAACCAGGCACATCCTCTCCCCTGGATATGCCTCTGCCGCTCCAACCCATCACAGCCAAACCCATCACAACATCAGTGTTGAGTACCTGAATCCTGAATCAGGTGGTGAGGGGTGGCTACCACACCAGGGTGGGGATGGCTGCTCCCGTGATGCAGATGCAAGGTCATTCCCTAACCCTTTCCACACCCACACGCACACTCAGGCCCTCTCTCTGGCAGCAGTGGCTGGGTGGGGGTAAAGAAGAGGAAGCTGGATGAGCTTCCGGGTTCCAGAGAGTGGAGAGGTAGGAACCTAGCACTCATCCCTGGGGCTTATGCACCACACTGGTCCACACCATGACACAGCTCTGCTTAGTAACACATCCTCTCCATAGAGGCAGCTGCACAGGCACTGCTATTTGTCTTCTAGTGGCCATTTTCCTCTTCTCCTACAGGAACAGGATCCTGGACTTTCAGCTGGACAGAGTGACACCTGGGATGTAGCAGGCATTTTTCAGTCAGCCTTGCAACTAATTACACAGTGTGATTAAGTCACGGCTAATGATGTGTGCATGGAATCAGTATGTGTGTCCATCCTTCGTCTTTTCTTCTTCTGTGTGGAACATGAATCAGATACCTGCATCTGCAGATGTCATTCTGAACCTCAAGAGCAAGGGCTGTACTTCAGGGATGACTGAGCAGGAAGCTCATATGGATTGGAGTTTCTTGGGATTTCATGTCATAGAGTCCCCTCACCAATAGACTGCCTACCTCATTTTAAGGAAACAGAGATACCGCAGTCCAACTTAAACACTTAATCCTTTCTTTTCTGGATCTCTTTTTCACAGCCAAACTGTATTCCTAAGCAGAGCATAAAAAGTACAGCCTAATATTTATGCTGTGTGCTCACCACTGACCCTTGCTGGGAAGATTAACATCCATTCTCTTCCTTCAGTATCCCTGCCTCAACAACGTTTGCCTTTAAACTATTTGAGAAGGATATTCTTCCGTGTTTGCACTTCGTCATCGCTTTATCTTGGGCTTCCCTGGTGGCTCAGTGGTAAAGAATCCACCCGCAATGCAGGAGATGCAGATTTGATGCCTGGCTCTGGAAGATCCCCTAGAAGAGGAAACTGAAACCCCCTCCAGTATTCTTGCCTGGAGAGATCCATGGACAGAGGAGCCTGGTGGACTACAGTCCACGTTGCAGCAAAGAGTTGGACACGACTCAGCAACTAAACAACAACAACAACATAGCTTTATCTTCCCTTACATAACTCAACAGGATTGTAATTGCTCTTACTAAGATTCTATTCCTTTCCAGAAATGAGGCAGCAATTGCTAACATTTAAAAGTAACTCTATATCCCAGGCTCCCCTATTATTGAGAAATTGAGTTCTCAGCTACACACCACTTCATTTTTGTAACCCAGTAGAATTTGTTCAGGGAATTTTTCCAAGTCAATTCCAAGTAAATAAAAAATATCTCACTTCAATCATAGGTTGCTATCTAAATTGGGTGATAATTTTTGTTAATTTCCCTCATTCTAGTTATTTCTTCAGTGAACCTGGGAAACAAATTAAAGTGATGCTCCACCCTGGATGTTAGAAAGAAGCAGTCCTTCTACACATATTCAAGTATCCAAGTGATTAAGATGTTAACTTCCTGATTTAAGTGAAACCAATAGAATTTATGCAGTGTTAATATAACATCCGATCTGTTAAAAATGGTTATAAATGTTATAAGTGCCCACAGACTTATGAATTGTTAGCAAGGGAAGAGATCTAAAAGCAATGGAAGAGAGAGAGGGTCACAAACAAATTATTTCTCCCTGGATATTAGGGATTTAGGTAACTCTAATATTAATCAGCAGCATTTTTATTAACTCAAGCACGAACCCCAAATTCAATGTCTATTTATTAAATCATACTGTGCTAAAACTAACTTCTTTAGATTTAAGACACAGAAATCATACATTTCTTTTTTCTTTTTTTTTTTTCTTTTTTCTCTATTGTGCATATGATCAATCACCAGGCAGAGGATGATAAAACTCTGAATATTTATGTGGACACAGGAAAGGGCCCTGCTGTGAGCTATCAGCTCAGCGGATGACGCGTGCTCCCGGTTGGAAGCTGAAGGGATGGGAAAGACACTGTCGCAGCCCTTTTTAAGAAGCACATAAAAAGCACCTGTTTGCCTGCTTCATTAAACTTTCCCTGATGAACGCCTTCAGGGAGCAGAACAGGGGGGAAACTTCTTTCCGTTCTGCTATAAATAGAGAAAGGTATTTAAAACTTCTCCTTTAAATGTGAGTACTGTTATCTGTAACAATTTGCAAGAATGTAATACTCTTCAGGAATATAAATGAGCCAGTAATTGCATGTATTCGTGATGATGACAGACAGCAGGAAGATGGTTCCTTGTACCGTACTGAAAATTGTGTTCTCTGAGATCAAAGTCACAGATGTTTGAAGCTTTCTCTGCCTAACCCCTGCCCAACAACTGCAACAACAACAACAGCTACTACCTCTTCTAAGAAGCTTTCTTAAGCATCTCACCTCCCTAACATACATTTTAAGAATGCAGAATATGTGTTTTTTATTAAAATATTTATTACCCTGTAATATTACCATTGATTTACTTCTTGCCACTCTCAGGCAAGGACAATGTCTCATTTTACACTGAGTCTCCAGCCCTTCACCCTCTGAATGTTTCTGCCACGGAACTCACACTCATTAATAACATGTGGATTGGTGCAATAAACAGTAATCATTGTCTTTCTTCAGCTTCTGTGAGATGGTGCTTAGCCTCTGACCACACCATCTCAGTCTCCTTTGTAGTCAGTCTCCATTCCTTCTGTTCAATGCTTAACTCAATTCTTAGGTGTGGGCACTGCTGAGCATCCACCTTCCTCTCTCTACCCTTTCCATTCAATAATTATTCCTGGGGGCCTCATCTACAGACTTCTTTTAAAGCAGCAGTTTCCAAATTGCAAACTGCAAGGCCATCAGTGGAATGTTGAAAGAAAATATCAGAATTTCTATCTATGGTATTTTTCAATCTCAGTCTCTTACAATTTCTATATATAATGCACATTACACACAAAATGTATAGGTATTTAAGTCATTATAAATATATATAAAGTTGGATGCAAGCTCAGGATTGTATTGGATATGTATTTTTATTGGTGAGGTGAAAAATATGCAAAATAAAAAATATATTGGCTGCCTCTCCAAACAATGGGTACAAATCATAACCTTTCTCATCAAATCTATTCCTCTCAGTCTCTTCCCCAATGTGGCAGATGACACCGGTACTCAACAGCCACTCAAGATGAAGGATGCACTCCTTCTCCACATTCACCCACTTACCAAAGAATCTATCCTACAAGCAGAAGTGAATGCTTTTGTCCTGTGAACAGATCTGCCAGCTGCCCATTCTGACAGTCTTATTATACCTTGCAGTTGGGACAGTGTTTAACAGGGTCCAGAGTGCTCTTTGGAAAACCCAACCATGAACCATTTAAAAATATTTCAATGATTATTCCCTCAAGGTCAAGTTTAGTGTTAATCTTCATGTCCTATCAGCCCCTGCAGCCTCCTGTACCCAGAGAGAACTAGATGTGCTTCCTTGAACACAGGAGACAGTACACGCCTCTGGGCATTCACACACACTGGTTTCTCTTACTGGATTGCCTGTTCCCCTACTGTGCCCACTAAATCCTACTCTCCTTCAAAATGCAGCTCACTATGCACCTCCGATGTTATACCAATTATCTCTCAAAGCCTGTAGTGATTCCCCAGTCAGATGCAGTTAGTTTTCAACTAAATGCACGTAGCACTGGAGGCAAAATACTGTCAGAGCCTTAATTACACTGTTTCATAAGTATGTATTTATTCATAAATTATTATATATTATATTTTATTTTTTACTTTACATTTTTTATAATTGTCTTACTTTCACAATTTTATAATTAAATATATTATCTTTGGACTAAAACCTTTAACTCACTGTTAAAATTCTTATGTTAAAATGTCTGTCTTCCCACCAAAACGTAAGTACTTTAACAGTAGAAATTATCACTTGTTTGAAAATGAAGTGTTCTTTACTATTAGATGCTCAGTGTATAATTGAATAAACAAATGACAAACTAAAGTGGGAAGGATTATCATCATCGAAAACAAAAATAAGAAGCAAATATGTGGTTTAATTTAAAAATCGATATACTTTATGCCCTTGGACTATATAAACTTAGGCAGAGAACTTAAGATTTATGTTGTAACATTTCTATAAGAAAAATGATCTAATAGTATTTAGCATCCACTTTGCATAGTGTTGCTTCCTGCATAAATTAATTAGACTTTTTAAAAATGCTTGGAGTTCTATCAGAAGCACTATACACTGAGATACCTATCTATATCAAATAATCTTTGTAAATATCCTTTATATGGTGGTTTTTATTAATAGATATACTTCCTAAATGTATATGTCCTCCTTTAAGAGAAAATAAGCACATTTAAGAGTATAAAACAGGATTATAATTAAATCTGTTGTGCATCAAAAGGAAATTTTCAAAGCTATAACGGATGACATAAAAATCCACTGATAAAAATGTGCAGTTTAGAAGCAATTTCCATTAAATTATCTCAATGAGCTCATATTTATCAATAAAATAACCTATTTGTGATTTACATAACATCTCATGGTCTCTTCTGTCCATACACTTTTGTGGATGGCCAGGGAATTACTTTGATAATTATATTCTAATGATTCCCATTAAACTAATAATGTGCCACTAAAAGAGTTCTTAAACTGGTCTTGGAAACTATCAAAATAGAAGAGAAAATGTCTTTAAAATGAGTTTTACATAAGAAAAATGAACAGCAGTAGGGTAGCAGAATCAAGAAATGGGAAGAGCCACTATGCCAGCCCTTTAGTATTTACTTTAATTTCTCAAGGATCAAGATGAAACCCATCCCTGGAACAACTAATGAGTTCTCCTCTTATCAGAGAAGAAAAAAAAAAAGAAGCATTACTGAGGACAGACTGAGTTCAGATTCCTTTTGATTGCATTTTTGTATAAATCCTTAGATCCTCAATGAAGCTAACAATCCCTAAGCTTTGGAGAACCCAAATTAAGCTTGAAAAAAGATTTTAACTCGTACGTCACCAGAAAATTTTGGAGAATTATGAACTTCAAATGATTCTCCTGAGGTCACTAAATTTAGCCACTAATCTTCCTAAGAAATCAGCAACTCATCCTGCCCGAATTGCTTCAGTTCATTTTAGTCATGCAGTCGTGTCCAACTCTTTGCGACCCCATGGACTGCAGCATGCCAGGCTTCCCTGTCTATCACCAACTCCCAGAGTTCACTCAAACTCATGTCCATCGAGCCGGTGATGCCATCCAAACATCTCATCCTCTGCTGTCCCCTTCTCCTCCTGCCTTCAATCTTTCCCATCATCAGGATCTTTTCAAATGAGCCAGTTTTTTGCATCAACTGGCCACCTTTCACAAAGGTGGAGCTTCAGCTTCAGCATCAGTCCTTCCAATGAATATTCAGGACTCATTTCCTTTAGGCTTGAATGGTTGGATCTCTTTGCAGTCCAGGGTAATCTCAAGAGTCTTCTCCAACACCACAATTCAAAAGCATCAATTCTTCGGTGCTCAGCTTTGTTTATAGTCCAACTCTCACCTCCATACATGACTATTGGAAAAACCATAGTCTTGACTCGACAGACCTTTGTTGGCAAAATAATGTCTCTGCTTTTTAATATACTGTCTAGGTTGGTCATAGCTTTTCTTCCCAGGAGCAAACGTCTTTAATATCATGGCTGCAGTCACCATCTGCAGTGATTTTGGAACCCCCAAAAATAAAGTCTCTCACTGTTTTCATTGCTTCACCATCTATTTGCCATGAAGTGATGGGACCGGATGCCACGATCTTAGTTTTCTGAATGTTGAGTTTTAAGCCAACTTTTTCACTCTCCTCTTTCACTTTCATCAAGAGGCTCTGCCATAAGGGTGGTGTCATCTGCATATCTGAGGTTATTGATGTTTCTCCTGGCAATCTTGATTCCAGCTTGTGCTTCATCCAGCCTGGCATTTCTCATGATGTACTCTGTACATATAAGTTAAATAAGCAGGGTGACAATATACAGCCTTGATGTACTCCTTTCCCTATTTGGAACCAGTCTGTTGTTCCATGTCCAGTTCTAACTGTTGCTTCTTGACCTTCATACAGATTTCTCATTAGGCAGATCAGGTAGTCTGATGTTCCTACCTCTTTAAGGATTTTCTAGTTTGTTGTGATCCACACAGTCTTAGTGTGCATCTTATTTTCATGATCTCTGGAGAGAAAGATGCTACAATTAACCAGTCCTTAGTTGTCTTCCTGCCTGAAACCAAAGTGTCTGCTGCTGCTGCTGCTAAGTCGCTTCAGTCGTGTCCGACTCTGTGCAACCCCATAGACGGTAGCCCACCAGGCTCCCCCGTCCCTGAGATTCTCCAGGCAAGAACACTGGAGTGGGTTGCCATTTCCTTCTCCAAGGCATGAAAGTGAAAAGTGAAAGTGAAGTCACTCAGTCATGTCCGACTCTGAGCAACCCCATAGACTGCAGCCTACCAGGCTCCTCTGTCCATGGGATTTTCCAGGCAAGAGTACTGGAGTGGGCTGCCATTGCCTTCTCCGATATAAAAATAATTAATCTAAATAATAGCTCAAATACATTGTTACGTATCATTTTTTTTTATTTATTTTATTTTATAAATTTATTTATTTTAGTTGGGGGCTAATTACTTTACAATATTGTAATAGTTTTTGCCATACATTGACATGGATCAGCCATGGGTTTACATGTGTTCCCCTTCCTGGACCCCCCACCCACCTCCCTCCCCATCCCATCCCTCTGGGTCATCCCATTGCCCCGGCCCTGAGCCCTTGTCTCATGCATCGAACATGGAATGGTGTTCTGTTTCACATATGATAATATACATGTTTCAATGCTATTCTCCCAGAACGTCCCACCCTCACCTTCTCCCTCAGAGTCCATAAAATTGTTCCATGCATCTGTGTCTCTTATTCTGTCTCGCATATAGGGTTATTGTTACCATCTTTCAAATTCCATATATATGCATTAGTATACTGTATTTTTTTTATACAGTATCATTTTTTATACGTATCATTTTTTAAATGGGTTTTCTTTTTTCTGGAAATGCAAGTAGGTGTCCAGCTCATATTTACATCATCCTATGTTTACTTGCTTAATTTGGCATCTGCAGCCATCCCAACATGGAAAAAGGTTAAAGATGGACATCTGCAGTCATCAATAGCCATGAAAGCACTCATGCTGTAAAAAGTAAAGATCTTCAGGCATGTTATGTGATGCTGGGAGGCTAGGCATCATTTATGATAGATCTAGAACACTCTAGGTATTCTAGATTTATCCAAGAAATAACACAAAAGTGCTAAACCAAACTCAGAGCAGTTAAATGTAATAGATCCTGCCAGTGCCTTGTCATTTCATTTTCTAACTCCCACAACTTTAGCTGCTGACAGTAGCATTCTATTTGTGATATAACATGAGGGAAAATTGTGTTTTAGAATTTTTGTTACAGAAATATTTCCCCTTCAAGCCTATTGCTGTATAATTGATAATAAGAATGAGCTGGCACTAGAACAGCTTGATTTTTTCAAGTAATTGAAAAATAAATTTTATCAGAATAAATTCTACACACCTAGATAAGGTACATGCAACAACTCCGGAAGGGGGCAACAAACTCAGGAAACGGTAGTAAGACATTTCTTCTGACCAGCAGGTGGCGCTGGAATCCATCAATGTTAGACATTGGAAATTTATGAACGATTTTTGCTGTCTTATTTACTTACCTCTTTACCTCTAATTTTCTATTGGAAATTTTCCCCTTTTTATCGTGGTTCATTATGTCTTGCTGTACCCAATTTTTTTTCCTAATAAGCAAAGGACTCAAAGGAAACTGTAAAACCTCCGGAACTGATCGATTAACTCTGCTAACAATATCAACTCTCAATATTTTATAATAAACATATCATCAGCCCTGTGGGTTATCAGGCAAAGCCATTTAAACCTTAGAAAATGTCAATTTTACAGTTCATAAAAAGAGTCCTATTTAGATGTTAAAATGCATGAACTGGCAGCACTTTAATGTAACGTTAAGCTAAATGGGTAGCGAACAATCACAGGAGCCTTGGACACAATAGATTCACTTATTAACTCCTAAGTATATGTCAAAGGGACACTTATAGACATAAGTAATTTAACATGTATGTGTGTGTGCCAGTCACTCAGTCATGTCTGACTCTGCGACCCCATGGACTCTAGCCCTCCAGGCTCCTCTGTCCATGGGATTCTCCAGGCAAGAATACTGGAGTGGGATGCCAGTTCCTTCTCTGTTAACATGTATGCTGCTGCTAAGTCACTTCAGTCGTGTCCAACTCTGTGCGACCCCATAGACGGCAGCCCACCAGGCTCCGCCGTCCCTGGGATTCTCCAGGCAAGAATACTGGAGTGGGTTGCCATTTCCTTCTCCAGTGCAAGAAAGGGAAAAATGAAGGAACAAAATAAGTCATTTAGTCCAAGGCTCTAAATGATCTGGTTAACATATGAGTAGTCACCCTGCTTATTTAACTTAAATGCAGAGTACATCATGAGAAACGCTGGGCTGGAAGAAACACAAGCTGGAATAAAGATTGCGGGAGAAATATCAATAACCTCAGATATGCAGATGACACCACCATTATGGCAGAAAGCAAAGAAGAACTAAAGAGCCTCTTGATGAAAGTGAAAGAGGAGAGTGAAAAAGTTGGCTTAAAGCTCAACATTCAGAAAACTAAGATCATGGCATCCAGTCCCATCACTTCATGGGAAATAGATGGGGAAACAGTGGAAACAGTGTCAGACTTTATTTTGGGGGGCTCCAAATGACTGCAGATGGTGATTGCACTCATGAAATTAAAAGATGCTTACTCTTTGGAATGAAAGTTATGACTCACCTAGATAGCATATTTAAAAGCAGAGACATTACTTTGCCAACAAAGGTCCATCTAGTCAAAGCTATGGTTTTTCCAGTGGTCATGTATGGATGTAAGAGTTGGATGGTGAAGAAAGCTGAGCACTGAAGAATTGATGCTTTTGAACTGTGGTGTTGGAGAAGACTCTTGAGAGTCCCTTGGACTGCAAGGAGATCCAACCAGTCCATCCTAAGGGAGATCAGTCCTGGGTGTCCATTGGAAGGACTGATGTTGAAGCTGAAACTCCAATACTTTGGCCACCTTATGCAAAGAGTTGACTCATTGGAAAAGACCCTAATGCTGGGAAGGATTGGGAGCAGGAGGAGAAGGGGATGACTGAGGATGAGACGGTTGGATGGCATCACCGACTTGATGGACATGGGTTTGGGTAGACTCTGGGATTTGGTAATGGACAGGGAGACCTGGTGTGCTGTGATTCATGGGGTTGCAAAGAGTCGGACACGACTGAGCTACTGAACCTAACTGATCTATGTGTCTAAGGCAGAATTCACAAACCAATTATAGTACTGAATTGTTCTGAGCCAAATTAAACATTTTTTTATTTTTTGTCAATACAGCTCTTCCTTCAGATGAAATCAATTTGTCATCTCTAGAAATGATATAAAAAACAAGCCCCAGAGTGCTATCACCAAAATGGCAATGTAAGAAACCCCAGTCTTCATCTCCTGACAAAGATCAATAACCAAACAGCTAGCCAAGAACAAAAACAGCTCTGGGAGAGCTCTGGAGTCCAGGTAAGAGGCTTTAGCAACATGGTGGAAGAAAAAGCCAGAGAATAACCACACAAGTAGAGAAGAAAAACAGCTTAATTTTGCCTGCATCATCTAATCTGGCAAGGCTCAGTGCAACCAGTGAACTTTCCACCTAGGAAATGTTCCTCTCAGCAGAAAAAGAAGAGCAAGGGCAGTCACGAGCTTCCATAGCCTTTTAGGGCACTACCCAAAACATCCTGCTTCCACCTGGACTGGCAAAGCTAAGACATAAAGAGACAAACATGAATAAGGAAGAGAAGCAGGGGCTACCAGTAGCAGCCACACAGCAGAAACAATCATGGTTCACAGTGACCTGCTCTACAGATAAACCCAGCAGCTTTCAACACTGAAGAAACCAGTGACCAGCAGCCTGCATGGACCCCCTACAGATTTCACTACCTTTTACCCAGAGGTATTCACATTAACTAAGAACAGCCACCTGAGTCCCTCCCCACTCCCACCACTACCTCTGCAGCCCAGGACCTGAACTGACAGCTAGTCCAGACTTCTGTGGCTATGTGATTGCAAGATGCCAGACTAGACTTCTCCGGCTGCATCCATCACCGTGTGTGTACTTGGGGCTAGCCCTTGAATGAACTTGTATGTGTCAGTCCTGACACCCATCATTGGTCTCCACTGCATGCAATTGCCCAAGGAAAGACTGTGCAGCCATGGGAGGTCATACCAACAGCCAGAACCAGTGCACCTACTTGTAGGCCCAGCTCAGTCTCTGTCTTCTGTCACTGGCTTGCATCACTGTGTTCACCTGCAAGTAACCCTCCAGCTATGTACCTGCACACCTTCAGCCTAAATCCAATCACCAGCCTCCAATACTAAGCATCCTCAGTGAATCCTAGAAGCCATATGACTGCAAGCCAACAGCCAGGACCTCTGCAGGTGCTAGTGAGTCCATGGTTGGCCCCAGCCCATGCTATCTGCCCTGGCACCCACCACTACATGTGTGTCTGTCCTTCACATTACACAAGTACCTGCTGCAGAACCCCACAGCTCAGTGTGTGCACACCACTGTCTCTAGCCTCAGAAGAAAAGAACAGAATGCATATTTGAAGAAATAATGGCTGACTGCTTACCAAACCCAAAAAAAGATTTGGACATCCAAGTACACAAAGTCAACAGCTTATCCCAAAATTTCAATTCAAAATGGCCTTCTCTGAGACATTATTATAAAACAGTCTAAAATCAAAAACAAAGAGAGAATTTTAAATGCAGCAAGAGAAAAAAAATGGTGTTTTTTTTTTTTTTTTTTTTTTTAATACAAGAGAGCCCTCATAAAGCAATCAGCAGATTTCTCAGCAGAGAACTTAGCAAGCCAGGAGAGAATAGGATGATATATTCAAGGTGCTAAAAGAAACTGCCAACCAAGCATACTTTACCCAGGAAAGTTGTCCTTCAGAAATGAAAGCGAGATAAAGACATTTCCAAACAAACAAAAGCTGAAGGGGTTTATCACCACTAGAACTGACTTATAAGAAATTCTAAAAGAAGTTCTTCAAGCAAAAATGAAAGAAAGCTAACATGAAAATATACAACACACCGGTAAAGGTGAGAATATAGAGTCAGATTCAGAAGTGTAACACTGTAATATAGTGGTGTGTTAACCACTTAAATCTATAGGTTAAAGGACAAGTGTATTAAAATAGCTACAGCTACAATAATTTGTGACTACAAAAAAGAAAAGATATAAATTGTGATATCAAAAATATAAAAGGAGGAAGTATAAGGATAGATTTTTATATGATACTGAAGTTAAACTGTTAGTGTAAAATAGACTCTTCTATCTCTAAGATGTTTTATGTAAGCCCATCATAACCACAAACCAAAGACAAAGAGTATTTTTACAAAAGATTGAAAGAAGGGAATCAAAGTATACCACGATGGAAATAGATAAATTCACAAAGGAATGCCCCAGAGGAAGAAACTATAAAAAGAGAACTACAAAAGAGCTAGAAAACAATTTAAAAGATTGCTTGAGTGCCTCATGCTCAGTCACTCAGTAGTGTCCAACTCTGTGACCCCATGGACTCTATCTAGTCCACCAGGCTCCTCTGTCCATGGAATTTTGAGGCAAGAATACTGGAGTGAGTTGCCATTTCCTACTCCAGGGGATCTTCTTAACCCAGGGATTGAACTCCAATTTCCTGCATCTCTTGCATTGGCAGGCAGATTCTATACCACTGTGCCACCTGGGAAGCCCCAAGTAAGACCCTATCTATCAATAATTACTGAAAATGTAAATGGATTGAATTCTTCAATCAAAAGGCATAGATAGTCAACAAGTGGATTAAAAAACATGCCCCAACTATATGTACCCTTGTTATTGTTGTTGTTCAGTTACTAAGTCATTTCTGATTCTTTGCAATCAAATGGACTCTATGTAGCACATTTTAATAATGTTAGTTCTTCCACTTCATGAATATGGAATACCTTTCCATTTAAATGTGTCTTCTTTAATTTCTTTCATCAAAGTCTGGTAATTTTCAGTTTTCAGATCTTTAACCTCCTTGATTAAAGTTAGTCCTAAGTATTTTTCATTATTTTTGATGCTACTATGAATGGAATTATTTTATTTTTCAGATGTTTCATTGTTAGTATATAGAAACATAATTGATTTCTGTATGTTTACTTTGTATCCTGCAACTTCACTGAATTTGTTTATTAGTTCTAAGAGCTTTTGTGGAGTTTTTAGGATTTTCTTTATATAAGACCATATCATTTGCAAACCAAAGAAATTTGAAGTCTTTCTTTCCAATTTGAATGCCTTTTATTTTTTTTTCTTCCTAACTGCCTTGACTTACACTGCCATGACTATGTTGTATAGAAGAAGTGATAGTACTCTTATTTGTCTCTCTTATCATAGAGGGTAAGCTTTCAGCCTTTCACCATTAGTTATGATTTTAGCTGAGGGTTTGTCATATACCAGGGGCTTCCTTGGTAGCTCAGTTGGTAAAGAATACGCCTGCGATTCAGGAGAGCTGGGTTTGATCCCTGTTTTGGGAAGATCCCCTGGAGAATGGAACAGCTACCCACTCCAGTTTTCTGGCCTGGAGAATTCCATGGACTGTGTAGTCCATGGGTTCACAAAGAGTTAGACAATCTGAGCTACTTTCACTTTGTCATATAAGGCATTTACTATATGTAGATACAGCTATTGGATAAAATGTTCTGTATATATCTATTAGGTTTATTGGTCTAAAGTATAGTTCAATTCTAATATTTTCTTGTTGATTTTCTGACTGGATGATCTGTCCACTGATGAAAGTAGAAGATTGAAATTCATTACTTTTATTATATTGTTTATTTCTCCCCTCAGAGATGTTAGCATTTGCTTAATATATTCAGGTACTCCAATGTTGGATACATATATATTTTCATTATTATATCTGCTTAATGAATAGACCACTTTATCATTATATATCGACTTTGTCTCTTGTTTCTGTTTTTGGCTTAAAGTCTATTTTGTCTGATATAAGTATAGTTATCCCAGATCTCTTTTGGTTTCTACTTGCATGGAATATCTTTTTCCATCACTTCACTTCAAGTATATGTGTGTCCTTAAAAGCTGAAGTTAGTCTCTTGTAGGCTCCAGGAGAAATATCAACAACTACAGATGATACAACTCTAATGGCAGAAAGTGAAGATGAAATAAAGAGTCTCTTGATGAGGGTAAAATAAGAGTGAAAAATCTGATTTGAAACTCAACACTAAAATACTAAGATCATGGCATGTAGTCCCATCACTTCGAGGCAAACAGAAGGGGAAATAGTGGAAGCAATGCAGATTTTATTTCCTTGGGCTCCAAGATCACTGCAGACAGTGACTGCAGCCTTGAAATTAAAAGACACTTTCTCCTTGGAAGAAAAGCTATGGCAAACCTAGACAGCATATTAAAAAGCAGAGACACCACTTTGCCAACAAAGGTCCATATAGTCAAACCTATGGTTTTTCCAGTAGTCATGTATGGATAGGAGAGCTGGATGATAAAGAAGGCTGAGCACCAAAGAATTGATGCTCTCAAATTGTGGTGCTGGAGAAGACTTTTGAGAGCCCCTTGGACTGCAAGGAGATCCAGCCAGTTAATCCTAAAGGAAATCAACCCTCAGTATTCATTGGAAGGACGGATACTGAAACTGAAGCTTCAATAATTAGGTCTCCAGGTGAAGAGCCAACTCACTGGAAACAACCCTGCTGCCAGGAAAGATTGAAGGCAAAAGGAGAAGGGGTAGCAGGGGATGAGATGGTTAGATAGCATCACTGACTCAGTGGACATGAATTTGAACAAACTCCAGAAGATAGTAGAGGACAGTGGAGCCTGGCGTGTTGCAATCTGTGGAGTCACAAGGAGTAAGACACAACTTAGTGACTGAACAACAATCTCTATAAAAATTCCAAAGGCATTTTTCACAGAAAAATATATTCTAGATACCTTAATGAACAAAACAAAAGTGGTCCTTTCCATCAAGGAGCACAGAGTGCAGACACTAAGTAAGTAAACAGACAGTGTGAGTCTCATAAGAACTACAAGGAAAGAACTACGATTAAAAAAAAGTGGTGGGGGGAATATTTATATTGGTTAATCAAAGAGGATGTCTAAATTGTGGAAGAAGAGAAATGAAAAATGATAAAGAACCAATCTTAGCAAGAGTACAAAGTATGTGTGTTGGGAAGGTATCTGGAAACAGAGAAAATCCATTCAAGAAAAAAAAATATATGACTGCAGAATTACGTTTTGTCATGACTGTAGATTCTCATTTTTTTCAAAAATTATTAAAAAATGATGTATCCTTTTCAGTATATCATATCAAATATTTCAGAATATCTGTATGTTTCATTACTAGTAATGTTTACCTTGATCACATCATTAAGTTGCTGTGTGCTGGGTGACTTCTATGTACACTTACTACTTTCCCTCTGTAGTTGATAGTTATCTTGATGGAGATACTTGGAGGTGATACAAATCCCATTTGTCTTCAACCTTTGCCCACTAACTTCAACATCCATTGGCAGATTTTATCTGCAATATCTATTACTGTGGTACTTGCCTAATGGTTATTTTCTATTTTTCTTTTTTTCTGCATTCATTAATTGAAATTCTATTCTGAGAAATTGCTCTTAACTTCCATTTATTCAATCATCTATATTAATAAGGATTCATGGAAATTTATTTTATAAGTTAAAATTCAATACTGTCATCAGTTTTTTGTTGATCAAACTGTTCCATCTTTGGCCACTAGACCTCCCAGTTTTGTCTCTTTGTGTTGTTTTGATGAGTGTCTATCTTTTTGAGCCTTTCCTTGTTAGCTGGATGCACAAAGGTTTCAAGGCTTATTTTTACTTTTCTAGCCCTGAAACCAACCACTTTGCCTAGAATCTCTGGTTCCTTTTATTGGACAATAAAAGTAATATGTAACTCAGAGTGCATATTAGATTCACCTGTGGGCCTTTAAAACCACTAAAGGTCTACTGAATCTGAATTTCTGAAGATGCAGCCTAGATATCTAAATTTTTTAAAAGCTACATAGGTAAGCATGTGCATTTTCCTGGTTGAGAGTCATGATCCTGAATGGCATGGGAAATGTCTGTAATTTTTATAACATGATAAAAATGAAGGTGAAAATCTTTACCGACGTCCATCTACTACCACTAGCCCACTGGTAGACAATCCTCTAATACAAACCAGTTATCTCGTTTCCCAGACTTTCCCAGTCTCTTATCCAGATCAGCTATCGCCTCCCTTTGACCTAGAATTAAAACCTGGGCAGAGAAGACTAGTTATAGAGAAAAATGCCAAGAATCTAGGAGAATAATTACTTAGTTTTTAAAAAATAAAGAATTAAGAAAATGGTAGAAGATACAATTAAACCTTATAAGAAGACAAGTTGTTTATTTGTGGGAAGAAAATAAAAGATCCCCACCTGAATACTGTGTACAAGAGAACTGGAAGAGTCAAGGGAATCCATTAGTATTTTTGTGGGCCCTGAATTTGACCCTTTTTGTGTTCTTCTCTGGACATGAATAAAGAATGGAATTAATGTCTAAATATTTAGGTTAGTTTCTCAAACATAAAAAAGACTCAATGCATAGCAATTCTATCATAATTTTCTAGTATGTTCTCACTTTCCAAAATGGCTATTTCACATCTTCTCCTCTTATCCCAAATATCCTATGTCCACCCATATCCATCTGATGCTCTGTCTTTATATGCCATTGAGAAAACAGAAGCAACTAGACAGGAAATCCCTTCTCTGCCCACCACCTAACTTGCAATCTACCCAAAGCTATATTCACACTTCTCTTTTCACCTTATTACTATGAATAAAGCATCTCTATTTCTATGAAAGGCTAACACTCATCCTTTTCCATCTCCCAACTACTGCAAACTGTCTAACTCCTAATTGGTTAGGTTTCTGCCTTCAGACCGGAGAAGGCAATGGCAACCCACTCCAGTACTCTCGTCCGGAAAATCTCATGGATGGAGGAGCCTGGTAGGCTGCAGTCCATGGGGTCACGAAGAGTCGGACATGACTGAGCAACTTCACTTTCACTTTTCACTCTCATTTTGCATTGGAGAAGGAAATGACAACCCACTCCAGTGTTCTTGCCTGGAGAATTCCAGGGACAGAGGAGCCTGGTGGGCTGCCGTCTATGGGGTCACACAAGAGTCGGACATGACTGAAGCGACTTAGCAGCAGCAGCAACAGCAGCAGCTGCAGCTGCCTTCAGACCCTTCACCCCCTGATCCATTCAGCCGAATTAATTATCCAGTAAAGTAATTCACTCTCATTCTAGAGATAGTTCCTGAGGATTTATTATATTTTAGGTACTGAGAAGTCATGGTTCAGAAAAGCATAATAGCTACATTAAACAGGTCAACTATAAATTTTGAAGACATATATGTAAACAGATAATTAAGATACCAAGCTCTAAATATGATAATAATGGGACATTTGTAGTCAGAAGCAAAATCAAGGAATGAGAACATTGCCTTTCCTACCCTAATTCAAGTCATATCATTTATTTGGACTAGAATGCAATGGATTCATGATTAGTCTTTCTCTTCTAGGCATCCCAACACCACAGTTCTTTCTGTATATAGTAACCAGAATGATTCCTCAGAAACAAACTTAATCATGTAATTGTCATGGGCCTTTTGTAGGATGCAGGCACAGATCCTTAATGTGCCTACCAGGGTTCACAGTGGCTTGGCACTTGAACATCTGTTTAGTCTCTTACCATTCTTCCAACATACATTCTCACAAAAAAAAAAATGAGCTCTTTTAATTTCTAAGACACTTATTTTTCCTCTTACCATTGAATCCTTGAACATAAATTAATATTCTTTTTGTCTCTGGATCACCTGGATCCCTTTTGTCCAGCTAACTCCTAGTCAATATTTAGGTTACTTGGAACAGCAAGGGTTCCTTAATTCATTGTAGTTATACTACACTGGGTACCAGCACTAAGTGATCCCAAAGAATCACATATTGATTGTAGCACACATCACATGGTATTACAACTTTATATTCATTACTTTATATTGATTAAAAGCCATCTTTTTTCACCAAATAAGATTCTAAGAAACATCTTTCTCACCATTGTTGTCTTATATCTTAGTTTTTGGTACATATTGCTAACTAAATGGATGATCAGGGTTTTCATTTTATGCTGGCTGTGAATGGTTGGGTAAATATTTTCTAAGAATTATGTGGATAAGGAGGAAGACTTTCAGAGATAAGGGGCTAGCAAGTACAAAGCATCGAAGCCTGAAATAGCAACTCATGTTCAAGGAACTGCAAAGGATTCCCTGCTAATGGAGCAGAGGGGGCTGGGCCAGAGAAGTGGGGGCATTCAGCTGTAAAGAAGATAGACCAGGAAAAAGATGATCTATTGAGCAGCTTACACTTTAGAGTGAATCTTATGGGAAGTCATGAGGGGTTTAAACCCCTCTGATTTTGCTTATGAAGAAAAGATAGTGTACAAGCTGGGGTTACAATCCCTTCCCCAAAATCCAACCTGTAAATGGACCAGAAAGATTGAAAACTCAGTGTATCTTAGGGTGATACTTGGCATTTAACTATTACATTTAGAAACCCCCTAGGTCTTGGGGTGGGGTGATAAAAGATCTGTACATTTAAGAGAAGGTCAAGAGACATGAGACTAGAAAGATGTGGGCCAGGGAGTGAATAGCCATGGGAAAAGCATTGCATATGTATAACTGACCCCTGACCAACACAAGTTTGACCTGGGCAGGTCCACATATATGTGTGTCTTGTTCCGTAGTAGATGCTGCAGTACTTCATTATCCATGGTGGGTAGAACCTGCTGATGCAGAGGAACAAAGGAAGTGGAGGAACTGCAGATATGATAGATTTTTCACTGAGGGGAGGGTCAGCTAACTCCAAAACTGATTTAAGGTCAACTGAACATTTCTTTGTATGAAATGTATGAAATTTCATACATACATTCATACAAAAAACCAAAGGAACATTTCATAAAAAGATAGGCTCGATAAAGGACAGAAATGGTATGGACCTAACAGAAGCAGAAGATATTAAGAAGAGGTGGCAAGAATACACAGAAGAACTGTACAAAAAAGATCTTCACGACCCAGATAATCACAATGGTGTGATCACTCACCTAGAGCCAGACATCCTGGAATGTGAAGTCAAGTGGGCCTTAGAAAGCATCACTACGAACAAAGCTAGTAGAGGTGATGGAATTCCAGTTGAGCTATTTCAAATCCTCAAAGGTGATGCTGTGAAAGTGCTGCACTCAATATGCCAGCAAATCTGGAAAACTCAGCAGTGACCACAGGACTGGAAAAGGTCAGTTTTCATTCCAATCCCTAAGAAAGGCAATGCCAAAGAATGCTCAAACTACCGCACAATTGCACTCATCTCACATGCTAGTAAAGTAATGCTCAAAATTCTCCAAGCCATGCTTCAGCAATACGTGAACCATGAACTTCCAGATGTTCAAGCTGGTTTTAGAAAAGGCAGAGGAACCAGAGATCAAATTGCCAATATCCGCTGGATCATCGAAAAAGCAAGAGAGTTCCAGAAAAACATCTATTTCTGCTTTGACTATGCCAAAGCCTTTGACTGTGTGGATCAAAATAAACTGTGGAAAATTCTGAAAGAGATGGGAATACCAGACCATTTGACCTGTCTCTTGAGAAACCTGTATGCCGGTCAGGAAGCAACTGTTAGAACTGGACATGGAACAACAGACTGGTTCCAAACAGGAAAAGGAGTACGTCAAGGCTGTATATTGTCACCCTGCTTATTTCACTTATATGCAGAGTACATCATGAGAAACGCTGGGCTGGAAGAAACAGAAGCTGGAATCAAGATTGCCAGGAGAAATATCAATAACCTCAGATATGCGGATGACACCACCCTTATGGCAGAAAGCAAAGAAGAACTAAAGAGCCTCTTGATGAAGGTGAAAGAGGAGAGTGAAAAAGTTGGCTTAAAGCTCAACGTTCAGAAAACTAAGATCATGGCATCTGGTTCCACCACTTCATGGGAAATATATGGGGAAACAGTGGAAACAGTGTCAGACTATATTTTTGGGGGCTCCAGAATCACTGCTGATGGTGACTGCAGTCATGAAATTAAAAGATGCTTACTCCTTGGAAGGAAGTTTATGACCAACTTAGTTAGCATATTTAAAAGCAGAGACATTACTTTGCCAACAAAAGTCCGTCTAGTCAAGGCTATGGTTTTTCCAGTGGTCATGTATGGATGTGAGAGTTGGATGGTGAAGAAAGCTGAGCGCCGAAGAATTGATGCTTTTGAACTGTGGTGTTGGAGAAGACTCTTGAGAGTCCCTTGGACTGCAAGGAGATCCAATCAATCAGTCCTAAAAGAGATCAATCCTGGATGTTCATTGGAAGGTCTGATGTTGAAGTTGAAACTCCAATACTTTGGGCACCTCATGCGAAGGGTTGACTCATTGGAAAAGACCCTAATGCCGGGTAGGATTGGGGGCGGGAGGAGAAGGGGACGACAGAGGATGAGATGGTTGGATGGCATCACCGACTCGATGGACATGGGTTTGGGTAGACTCCGGGAGTTGGTGATGGACAGAGAGGCCTGGCGTGCTGCAATTCATGGGGTCTCAAAGAGTCGGACATGACTGAGTGACTTAACTGAACTGAACATTTCTTTCCCAACATTGCCCTAGACTGATTATTGACCAGGATTATTGGGTAGGAAATGAACATTCTGAGCATAGCGCCTGCTAGAGGCAACAGAGTCATAGTCCTCTAACAGCATGAATGAAGACGTCAATAGCACGAAAAAGCATCTGACCATCCTGGACCCTGACTTTTCACAAATCATGGAAAAGCACACATATGTGATAGTCCCTGGATAACACAGCAAGGACTAGATCAGAAGTTCCCTGGGAGTGAGCAGAGGTGAGGAATGGGGAGAAGAGATGGGATGGTTTGCAACCAAATTCTAACTCTAGAAATGCTCATCCATTATATGGCCCTCATCCCCAAACCCTGCAACTCTTCTGGAGGAAGAGAAGTCCAAGCCCAGGCTTTTACTTTCTTCCCCTGAAGTTACCTTTATTAGCAAGAAATAGCTGAAAAGATGTCCAGTCATTAAAACAGTCTGAAACAGAGGTAGCAGAACTATGGAACAGAGAAAAGTAAACATATAGAAAAACCATTTGTTTTCAGAGAGCTGGGAAGGATATGGGCAGGATAAAGAAGGAACATGAAGCAAGAAAACAACCAATTGGTAATGGTGAACTTGGGAAATACAGTCACTGAAGTAAGGAACTCAATGGATGTGTTTAAAAACATCTAATAATTTAATAGACCTAAAGATGATTTCCTAAGATGGAAGATTAGGACAAGAAACTCTTGAAAAAGAAATGAGCAAAAGATAGAGGGAGAAAGTATGGCAATAAAATGGATGAGGATTAAGTGAAAACGTCAACATTAAAAGAATTCCAGAGTAAGAATGAACAGAATTGTTTGAAGATAATGAAAAAAAGTTCCCTAGAAGTAGAGAAAAATAAAAAAACTTACATTGAAAATAATGCAATGTTATAAATATCCTCTAGAAAACAGAACTCAAAGCAACACTCACAGGCTAAAGAGTTTTTGGAAACTGCAATTCAAGGGTGGCAAGAATGAGTGAAAAAGTGAAGTGAAGAAAGAGGGGAAGAACATCCAAGGTGGTGTTTTTCCAAGTTCACCACAGCTTTGCAAAAATAAATCACAGCTTGGTGCTCGGTTATATATATTGTATTCCAGACAAGTGAGCGTCTCAGAGAACAGGATTTATCTGCCAACTCCTCCGGCTTTCTGACTTCATTGCCTCACAAGGCAGAAACTTCCCTGAACTTCTGACTTGTGTTATGTACCCCTCCTACCCTCCAATCAGGCTGCCTACACTTGTGCACTTACTCTGAGATTAAAAGTAGTGGGAAAACTCATACCCTCCCTGAGTCCCATCAGGTCAACCCTGATCAAGAAAGCCATAGCAGTGTGCATAATCAATGCTGTATGGAAGTTCTGGCCTTCGTTCAGGAACGTTGAGACAGCCATCAGCCTTAGTGGAGTCCAGGATGTTCCCTGGGTAAGTAGCCAAGAACTGTGGATAGGAGGGGCCAAGCAATTGTGGGACGATCCATAAACTGGATCCAGTAGAAATGGATAGAAGACATACTCTCCTCCACCCTAACACCAACAAATAAAATAGTACAGTTATTTTTAAAACAGCCAAAAATGCATTCTTGGTATTTACCCAAAGAAGCTGAAAACTTATGTATACATAAAAGCCTCCACATGGATGCATATAGCAGCTTTGTCCATAATAATTGCCAGAACCTGTGAGAAATCAAGATGTTCTTCAGTAGGTGAGTGAATAAGTAAACTGTGGTCCTTCCAGACAATGAAAAATTATTCAATGCCAAAAAGAAATGAGTTTTCAAGCCATGAAAAAAATGGAGGATAGTTAAATGCATCTTACTAAGGGAAAGCCAATCTAAAATGGCTACTGTTGTATGATTCCAACTATATGACCTTCTGGAAAAGGCAAAACTATGGAGAAAGTAAAAAGATAAGTGGTTGCCAGTGCCTGGGAAAGGGAGAGGGATGAACAGGTGGAGCACAAAGGAGTTTTAGGGCAGTGAAACTACTTTCTGATACTGTATTGGTGGGTATATGTCATGGTACCTTTATCCAGACTCATAGAAAGTACAGCAGTTAAGAGTGAACCCTAATGTAAACTATGGACTTAGGGTGACTGTGATATTATGATGTGTCAATGGTGGCTTCCCTGGTGGCTCAGACGGTAAAGCATCTGTCGGCAATGAGGGAGACTTGAGTTCAATCCCTGGGTTGGGAAGATCTCCTGGAGAAGGAAATGGCAACCCACTCCAGTACTCCTGCCTGGAAAATCCCATGGACAGAGGAGGCTGGTAGGCTACAATCCATGGGGTCACAAAGAGTCGGTCACGACTAAGCGACTTCACTTTCTTTTCTTTCTTAATGTAGCTTAATCAGCTGTAACCAACATATCATTCTGATGGAGAATGGTGACAATGGGGGAGGCTATGCATGTGTGTGGTCAGAGAATATATGGGAACTTTCTGTACCTTCCACTAAATTTTGCTGTGAATCTAAAATTGCTCCAACTATAAAGTCTAAACACATACACACACACACACACACACACACACACACACACACACACAAAGACAAAATCTAAAAGCTTTGAGAGATAAAGATCACTTAAGAAGGAAAAAAGTGAAAGTTGCTTAGTCCTTTCCGACTCTTTGTGACCCCATGGACTATACAGTCCATGGAATTCTCCAGGCCAGAATACTGGAGTGGGTAAGCCTTTCTCTTCTCCAGGGGGTCTTCCCAACCCAGGGATCAAACCCAGGTCTCCCACATTGCAGGTGGATTCTTTACCAGCTGAGCCACAAGGGAAGCCCAAGAATATTGGAGTGGGTAGCCAATCCCTTCTCCAGTGAATCTTCCCGACCCAGGAATCCAACCGGGGTCTCCTGCATTGCAGGTGGATTCCTTACCAACTGAGCTATCAGGGAAGCCCTTAAGAAGGAATGGAGAAGGCAATGGCACCCCACTCCAGTACCTTGGCCTGGAAAATCCCATGGATGGAGGAGCCTGGTAGGCTGCAGTCCATGGGGTCGCACATGACTGAGCGACTTCACTTTCACTTTTCACTTTCATTCATTGGAGAAGGAAATGGCAACCCACTCCAGTGTTCTTGCCTGGAGAATCCCAGGGGCAGCGGAGCCTGCTGGGCTGCCATCTGTGGGGTCGCACGGGGTCGGACACGACTGAGGTGACTCAGCAGTAGCAGCAGTAAGAAGGAAAGTGACACTAAATTTATCAATAACAAATCCAGATAAAAGAGGCTAATGATGTATTCTTTTCATAGCTTGGAAGAAAGAGGACTTTGAATTCACATCTTAGAGTTAACATTTCACTCAAAAGTAAAACAAAGATATTCTCTGGCATATAAATTCTTGGGCAATTTACAAAGTAACTCCTTGTGAGAAACAAAAACACTTTTAGAGGTTGTTCTCTAGCACAAAGAAAGGGTTGTCCAGGAGGAAGAAACAGATTTGGAAAGTAAAAAGTGATAGTCGCTCAGTTGCGTCTGACTCTTTGCAACCCCGTGGACTGTAGCCCACCAGGCTCCTCTGTCCATGGAATTCTACAGGCAAAAATACTGCAGTGGGCTGCCGTTTCCTTCTCATTGGAAAGTACAGGAGTAACTGAATTAATAAAGTTTTATTTTCTAGATGATTGATGGTCAAAGGAAAAATAAACACTTCCAAAACTCAAGTACCCAACTGACAAAAGAAGTGTGCAGGTAATGAAAGAGGAAACACTGGGTGGTGATATATTTATGGTCTTGATGGTGGTGAGGGTTTCACAGGTGTATACTTATTCCCAAACTCATTGAATTATATACATTACATATGTACAGCTTTTTAATGTGTTGGTTATACCTCAATAAAGTGTTTGTTTGTTTTTTTTTTAAAAAAAGGGTAGAAATTTTCTGAGGAAAGTGAAAATTTGTTCAGATTACTTTCTTATTCACTAGACATAGATATTGATAAGCTTTAGAGATTAATAAGGAAAACAAGCAAAAATTTTGATCTGAGTAACTTAGACCAAAAATTTTAGTAAGAAGCAAAGGAATCTGATTTGCTCAAAGAAAGAAAGTATGGGAAATAAAATACCCTCAATAGGATGGAAAAATTAAGTTCTAGGAAAGCAGCAATTTCAATAAATATAAATCTATAAAAGTAACTAAATGAGATTAGAAACTCTCAAATTAGGAGGAAAGGACCAGAAGTACACTGTCTTTAGCAAATACATTAAACCCAAAAGAATGCAGAGACTGAAAATAGAAAAGGGGGAATAGTATATTTGTTCAATTGTTTATCAGTATGTATTCAGTGGCTATTTAAAAAATTCAATACTATGTCCGAAGTTCAGGCTTCCAACAGATCACCTACTTCTTTGGGATTTCTGTCCTCGGAACATTTTAGATTTTTTTTTTTAATTAACAAATAACATATGTTGAGATTTATTAATTAATATTACAGAAGCCTATGCTACAGATGCCTAATATATATCATATGGAGACCAAATGTTCAAACAACACTGGAGTAAACTCAGCTGGGCAGAAAACTATTTCACTTCTCCTTTGCTCGGCATCTGTTTTTCTCTCCCCAAAGGCAAATTAAGAATAAGTAATAATAATAATAGCAATAATAATCTCTTTTGCTCCTCAAAGGCAAATTAAAAATGAGTAATCATCACATCTGTTTATCGACCACAGGCTCTTAACATGGGCCAGGTGTTACCCTAAGTCTGTTAATGTGTATTAACTCATTTACTCTGCACAGTAATCCTGTGAGACACTGTTATCCTCCCAGTTTTATAGATGAAGGAGTCAAGGCACTAAGGCATTAATATCACAAAGCTAATAAGTAAAGCAGCTCTGACTGGAATATAAACAATTAGCCTCCAGAGCTCATGCTCTTAACCATCATTACACATCCCCGCTGTCAATGAATTCACAAAAGTTGCTCTTATTCTCATCTGTAGCTCTCTCAAATGGCGACTGTTTTTCCTTCCACCGACTTAGCTCATTATGCCTCAAAGAGGCACAGGTGTTCTTCACGCCACTCATTGTTGCTTCCAAACAACTGGCACTCCTTCTTCCCAAAAAACCCACTTTTAAGTTCAAAACATCAGTCTTTATCATAAACTACTTTGCTTTGTGGCAATCAACCCCATACTCGGTCCTCCTGCCTTCCTTGAACAACTAGCACCTGGATCACGCCATTCTCACCACTACTACCCTGGCCATGGGTTTTAGCATTCTCAGTGTCTGCACAGATAACCCTCCCAATTCCCTGTCCTCTCAGTTCAGCTACCCCTGATTCTTCCAACCATCCAGTCCCCACAATACCTCAGCCCCTTTCACCCTAGTTCATACAGTATGTCGTGCATAAATTAACCATAACTGTACCTCCTCAATTATCTCGTATTCAAGCAACCTGCTCTCTGACCACAGCCTTTTAGCTTTCCAGCACACTAATTTTAGTACCCAGAGTCCAATTACTCTTCGTCTTCACTGAGACCTGATTTATTTGACTGACCACCTATTCCTGCTCCTACATCTCCTTCCTGTTTTAGCTTCTCTCTTACCAATGTAAGATTAAATGGTTCATCATTATCAATGCCTGTATTCACCCAGGAAACTCAGGCTCCCACCTCATTTTGTTGTTATGTGTTTGGCAAGCCCTCAACCCTGGTAAAAATCAACTTACTTCATTTACAAATTCACTTACTTCATTTACTCTGCGCCCATACTGATACAGATGACAGTGGCTTGTGAAAAATATACAACCACACGAGTTAGCATAAACTTAATTCATAACCATTAATATCACCTAGTCCTGGTCCTTTCTCACTCCCTGTCTCCTAGAGTTATGTTATGCTTTTGCCTCAGACATCTAACACATTCCACTCCCTGGCTTTCTATTAATATTTCATTAAGACAAAAGAAAAATAATCTGAAAAGAAGTTCCACTGTTTCTTGAAACCCCCCTGAATCTGTACTCATACATTCTGTCTTCTCTTCTAGGACCTATGGATGACCTGCTTCATGCCAAGCTACAGTTACTCCCTTTATTTTTGTACCAGATCCCAGCACCTCTTCCACATGCAAAGACACTCTTTTTGAAATTTCTCCTTTGTTCTGTCTCAGTAGTCTCTTCCTTTCTGTGGGATCATTCCCACGAACATACAAACATACCTTAATCTCTTATCAAAAGAGAGAGAAAGCAAGAAAGGGGGAAGGGAGAGAGAGATTTTTCATTCTTACCTCTCCAACAATTCTGTGTGTCCAGCAGTGACCTCCACGTTGCTATATAACGTACACCAGTTAATGCTCTGTTCTGGGCAGTATCTGACTAGTTACCTCTCTTTCTTGAAACATGTTCTTCGGTTGAAACCTGTAGTGCAGCTCTCTCTCCCATCTGCTACTTCACTGACCACATTATCTTTGTTTCCTTTGCTGATACACTCTATCTTCTTTAGCTTCTAAACCAATGCCTCTCAATTCTCAATGCACATAAGAATCACCTGGTAAGTTTTTAAAATACGCTGATGTCCAGGCTTCAACTTGACTAATTAAATCAGAATCTCAAAGGGCAAGGTAACAGGCTTAAGCAATTTTGTTAAAGGTTTCCCAGGTGATTCTAATGTGTAGCCAGGCTGAGAACTACAGCTGTAAATACTGGTGTGCCCTAGGGCTCCATCTCAGACCTTGACTGTTTTCCATCTACACTTCCCTAGGTGATCTCATCCAACCTCCTGGCTTCAAATACCATCAGTACCTGTTGGCTTCTAAATTTATATCTGCAGCTCAAACCTTTCCTCTGAAACTTGGAATTCTATATATGACTCCCTGTTGCCATCTACATGTGGATGTAAAATATTTTGCCCAAAGTGACATGTCCTGCACTCATCCCTAAGTAACTAGCAATTCCATCTGTCCAGTTACATGGACCCACACAGAGGTAAATGTTATTATCTTGGAGGCATCATTTATGCCTCTCTCTCTTCTATCTCTAAATTGTCGGCCAATTCTGTTTCAAAATAAATCTAGATATGATTACTTTTCTCACCACTTTCCGTGTTAAACTCTGATGTTAGCCCTTATCTTCTTTTACTGCACTCGTCATAATTTATAGCTGGTCTTCTTGATCCTACCCTTGCACAAAGACAACAGTTATGTCTTTTTATAATGTTAATTAGATCATGTCCTGCCATCCCTTAGGAAGACTAATGGCATCAATCACCTAAACTCCCTTATGATGTGTGCCCCTGCTTCTATCCCAAACTCATCTCCTTACACTCTTTTATACCTTCCACCCCAAGCACATTAAATATTGTAATATTCCTAAAGCATGGCTGTACACCCCTACTTTTGTCCTTGGTCGTCCACCTCCCTGGAACTTCCTTCTCTCAAATATCTCCCCGACTTACTCAAATGCTATTTGATCACCAAGATTTTCCCTTGTTGTTGCTTAATCGCTCAGTCATGTTTCATTGCAACCACACAGACTGTAGCTCACCGGGCTCCTCTGTCCATAGGATTATCCAGGCAAGATTATTGGACTGAGTTGCCATTTCCTTCTCCAGAGGATCTTTCTGACCCAGGGATCGAACCAGCTTCTCCTGTGTCTCCTGCCTTGAAGCCAGATTCTTTACCACTGAGCCATAACAAAGAATCCCTTCAACTTACACTTCCAATTATCCATCTTTGTATTGTATGTGTGTTTGTTTTCAGTCTTTCCAAATAAAATACAAGCTTCTCAAGGGCAGGATATTTTATCTAAGCCTGGAATGGTTCTTGGCATATCATAGACACTCAGTGATCACTCTTTGAACAAATGAGTCCAGCTGGCAAGCTAAGGATTCTAGCCATAACCTATGTGGTGCTATTATAGGTCATGGAACACCAGAAGAGCACACATGACTTTTGGAAACAATACACCTCAGAAATTTTTGCCCTTGCCCCTTTCATTAGGATTATTCCTTTGATTTGGGTGGGGAAACTGGGACAAGACTAAAAAAAACATTACTATGGCTTAAAATAAATCACTGTGAGATTTGTATTCTGAGTCACGCTTGAGCTGGAACATTTTCTGCTTGCATTTGAATCCTCTCTGTCTTTTTCTTTAAATTCTTTAAAACCCTAAAGAAGCACAGCTTCTAAGAGATAAGTCTTGATACTGATACCAAAACATTCATCATATAAGTAAAATCAAATAACATAGTACAGGATAAAAATGAAATTATATTGGATAGCAAAAATATCTCACTAAGACCCAAATTCAGCCCTGTATCTTCACTAAAAATTTTAAATTACAAGAACTCCAGCTCTCCCATCCCCTGCAATTAGTGAAATGAAGTTGGACTTCTTCCTGAAAAACTTTATAATCCTCTGAGCCAAAAAAGAAAAGGCCTTTTGCCAGAGTCAATTCTGTGAGTCACTTAGGGGCCAAAGCTTTGCATATAATAACACTGAGAGAGGAAGGAACTAGCTGTAATTAGTTGTAATTAGTAACCGTTAGAGTCAGCTTCTCCCTTGGCTAAACTAAGATCACACACACACACACAGTTAAATGTTGAATACTGAAATTTGACACCTCCTATTTAAGCAGTAGCAACTAAATGACCATCTACAACAATACTTGTAATGAATTCCGTCTACTTAACTTATTTGCTAAACTTTAAATATTTTATCCAGGCTTTTTATTTACTGCCTGTACATTAAAATTTTCTAATTACACAGAAAGTTTCAAGCTCTTGAATATTAGCAGAACTTATCATTACCTTTACAACTTTAAGACAAAATCTTTAAAGGTTAAAAAATTAAAAAGTTCTATCTTTTGGGAGTCAGGTGGATATGTGAATCTAGCATATTATCTCATACACACACTAGGTGTCACTGTACGACCTGAAATATTGGCTGTAATTTGATCTTTTTTTTCCCCACTATTCTTACAGGCAATATTAGCACAAGTATGAAATAATCTCAAGATGTTTTTCCCAAACAGCAGACATTGTTGCTGGTATTTTGTTCAGCTGCATCCATAAAAATAGTTTTTCAACTTCCTCAGCAATTCTATACATTAAACTACAAAACATTATAGTTTTTCTTTTCATCATTAGCTTCCTCCTTCCCAAATTCTAACATCAATTGGAACTGTGTGGATTTGACGACTAAACATGGTCCCAGTTCTAAAAAATGCTGGGAGTGGAAGAGAGTTAAGGAAATTAAAAATTAGCTAACTTGACATATAGTTATTCAGTGCCTTCTGTATGTCAAACATCATAGGCAGCAGGAGTTTGAAACATGAAGCTATACACAAAACCTGTGAGCTCATAGAGGAAGAGGCTGAGAAGGGATTTAAACCATGGACATCAGGCACCAAAGAAATATAGCTCATCTTCATTAAAAAAACTCATCTCATTTTTGTAAATTAATTTATTTATTTTAATTGGAGGCTAATTACTTTGCAATATTGTAGTGGTTTTTGAAATACATTCACATGAATCAGCCATGGGTGTACATATGCCCACATCCTGAACCCCCCTCCCACCTCCCTCCCCATCCCATCCCTCAGGGTCGTCCCAGTGCACCGGCCCTGAGCGCCCTGTCTCATGCATCAAACGTGGACTGGCGATCTATTTCACATATGATAATATACATGTTTCAGTGCCATTCTCTCACATCATCCCATCCTCGCCTTCTCCCACAGAGTCCAAAAGTCTGTTCTTTACATCTGTGTCTCTTTTGCTGTCTCGCATATAGGGTCATCATTACCATCTTTCTAAATTCCATATATATGCATTAATACACTATATTGGTGTTTTTCTTTCAAACTTACTTCACTCTGTATAATAGGCTCCAGTTTTATCCACCTCATTAGAATTGATTCAAATGCATTCTTTTTAATAGCTGAGTAATATTCCATTGTGTATTTGTACCACAGCTTTCTTACCCATTCATCTGCCAATGGACATCTACATTGCTTCCATGTCCTAGCTATTGTAAACAGTGCTGTGATGAACATCGGGGTACACGTGTCTCTTTCAATTCTGGTTTCCTCGGTGTGTATGCCCAGCAGTGGGATTGCTGGATCATATGACACTTCTGTTTCCAGTTTTTTAAGGAATCTCCATGCTGTTCTTCATAGTGGCTGTACTAGTTTGCATTCCCACCAACAGTGTAAGAGGGTTCCCTTTTCTCTGCACCCTCTCCTCATTTATTGTTTGTAGACCTTTTGATAGCAGCCATTCTGACCGGCGTGAGATGGTACCTCATTGTGGTTTTGATTTGCATTTCTCTGATAATGAGTGATGTTGAGCATCTTTTCATGTGTTTGTTAGCCATCTGTATCTCTTCTTTGGAGAGATGTCTGTTTAGTTCTTTGGCCCATGTTTTGATTGGGTCATTTTTGGTGTTGAGCTACATGAACTCTTTGTATATCTTTGAGATTAATTCTTTGTCAGTTGCTTCGTTTGCTATTATTTTCTCCCATTCTGAAGGCTGTCTTCTCACCTTGCTTATAGTTTCCTTCCTTGTGCAAAAGCTTTTAATTTTAATTAGGTCCCATTTGGTTATTTTTGCTTTTATTTCCATTACTCTGGGAGGTGGGTCATAGAGGATCCTGCTGTGATTTAAGCTAGAGAGTGTTTTGCCTATGTTTTCCTCTAGGATTTTTATAGTTTCTGGTTTTACATTTAGATCTTTAATCCATTTTGAGTTTACTTTTGTGTATGGTATTAGAAAGTGTTCTAGTTTCATTCTTTTACACGTGGTTGACCAGTTTTCACAGCACTACTTGTTAAAGAGACTGTCTTTTCTCCATTGTATATTCTTGCCTCCTTTGTCAAAGATAAGGTGTCTGCAGGTGTGTGGATTTACCTCTGGGCTTTCTATTTTGCTCCGTTGATCTATATTTCTGTCTTTGTGCCAATACCATACTCTCTTGATGACTGCATCTTTGTAGTATAGCCTGAAATCAGGCAGGTTGATTCCTCCAGTTCCATTCTTCTTTCTCAAGATTGGTTTGGCTATTTGAGGCTTTTTCTATTTCCATACAAATTGTAAAATTATTTGTTCTAGTTCTCTGAAAAATACCATTGGTATCTTGATAGGGATTGCATTGAATCTATAGATTGCCACTCTATTGATTCTTCCCATCCATGAACATGGTATATTTTTCCATCTATTTGTGTCATCTTTGATTTCTTTCATCAGTGTTTTAGAGTTTTCTATATATAGGTCTTTTGTTTCTTTAGGTAGATTTATTCCTAAGTATTTTATTCTTTTTGTTGCAATGGTGAATGGAATTGTTTCCTTAATTTCTCTGTTTTCTCATTGTTAGTGTATAGGAATGCAAGGGATTTCTGTGTGTTAATTTTATATCCTGCAACTTTACTATATTCATTGATTAGTTCTAGTAATTTTCTGGTGGTGTTTAGGGTTTTCTGTGTAGAGGATTATGTCATCTGCAAACAGTGAGAGTCTTACTTCTTCTTTTCCAATATGGATTCCTTTTATTCCTTTTTCTTCTCAGATTTCTGTGGCTAAAACTTCCAAAACTATATTGAATAGTAGTGGTGAGAGTGGGCACCCTTTTCTTTTTCCTGACTTTAGGGGAAATGCTTTCAATTTTTCACCTTTGAGGGCAATGTTTGCTGTGGGTTTATCATATATGGCTTTTATTATGTTGAGGTGTGTTCCTTCTATGTTTGAAGTGGTTTATCACTTGTCCTTCCTTAGCTTACAGCAAAGTTTGTCAAGCACAGTTAGTGCTCTGTGAGATTTAATAGGTGTTCAGCAGAGAAGAATCACATGGTCAAATAAGACTGATAAATTTTTGAGTGTTTAAAAAGTTGCTTTTGTTGAAGCATATTTTTAGAATTTCTCAGTTTTTAATGTGTGATTTTGGGCTGTAAATCTCTAAAAGGGGAGTGCAATGCCTCTCATGTCTTATTTAACAAATGATACTCTCTTAAGGAACACCAATCTTGCACTGAACAGAGTTCTATTGAAAAGCAGTAGAAGAAATGGCAGTGGATGCTTGGAATGCGAAGGTTTAATATATTTTATAGATTTATGAAAAAACATGATCTTATTTTTTCTTAATATCAGAAATTAACAGATCTGAGAAGACTATGTAAGAAATCTAGGGTGTTTAATTTTGATTTTTTTCCTTTTTGTAAGTAGTTTTGATGTAAAAACAAATGCATGTTTTATGCAGTACAAGTCAAAATTCACATAAATTATTTAGCTGAAAGAAACAAAAAGAAACAGAAGACATTTCACGTGCACCATACTCTTTAAGCTATATGCACAGATTTCCTGAAGGTAAGTATTGATTCTCTTCTGCCATTAGGGCTCCTTGAAAAGAAAAGTTTCTGAAAGTATTGTCTTAGGAGAAACCATGGCTTACCTGGATTTGTTGAGCTAAAGAGAATGGGGAAGTGCTATGAAAAATAGATTGCAACAGTCTGTTAATGAAGCTTGGGGAGAGTCAAGCCCTAAAATCCTGTCTGAACATTGGTAGACCATCAGTGCTGGGTGTTTTCCATTTGCTCATTCATTTCTACTCCCGTCCCTTCGCCACCTTGCTTTCTGCTGCTGAGGACTGATCTGTGTGGACAACATCTACAGGGCTCCCACAACCTCCGGTTTCCTGTCGGCTATTAGTCAATGGGAGCCTTGTCTGGCAAGAGACAAAAGGAAGAAGAGTGAGGTCAGGATATTTATTTTCCTGGCTCCTTCAGTGCAAGGTTGCTTCAGGCAAACTTTTCACTCAGTGGAAAGTTATTCTTCCTATCATGTCAGCCTTCAGTGAGTTTGGACACACGTATAAACACAGAAAACCACCATCACAAACAAAATCAAGACAAAAAATTCCTGATGCCCCCTTTGCTTTCCATCACTCCTTCCTGGCCTCAAGAAATCACTGTTCTGTTTTTTGATACTATGGATTAGTTTGCATTCTCTAGCATGTTAAATAAACACCAAACATTGTATATTCTTTTGTAAGTATATTGTTTTTTTCACTTAGCATTTTGAGATTTGTCCAATTTGTTGTTTGCATCAATAGCTTTCTTTGTGCTATTTGTTTTGTTTTTCTGAGACATTCTTTTGTATATATAGAAAAGAATTATTTACTCATTTTATATCTTGACGGAAAGTAGAGTTGTTTCCAGGTTTGGGCTACCTTGACTTAAGCTACTATTATTACTCTTGGATAAGTCTTTTCATGGACAAATATTGTATTCTCTTGGGTAAATTCCAAGGAACTGACTGGATTAATCCTATGGTAGGTGAATGTCTAACATTTCATAGATTTATAAAGTAGCTGTACCATTATACAGTCCTTCTTATGATATGTGAGCATTCATATCTTCACCAACATTTAGTATTTTCACCTTTTAAATTTTAACCATAACAATAAAGGAAGAAGAAAAGCCAAACAATCAAGAAAACGAAGTAAAGTTGTGTCTGTTTTTTCACCTGGTTGATTAGATTGTATAGTTACATCTTATTATGGTTTAATTTGCATTTTCCCAGCTGAGATATTGAGAATCTTTCATTGTACTTATTTGTCACTGATACATTTTCTTGAGAAGTGTCTATTTAAATCTTCTGTCCATCTATATTAGGTTTCCAGTCTCACTGTTGACTTGTAAGAGTACTGTATATATTTTGGGTATGCATATTTTCTTCCATTATGTTGCTTACCTCTGTTTTGCTAAAGTTAACTTTCAAAGAGTTAAAATTCCAGTGCAATATTGAACAGAAGTTAATAAGAGCACATGCTTCTCTTGTTTCCAATCAAAGAGAAAATGTTCAGAATGGTATTTGTGAGTTTTTATAAACACTTTGTATTAGATTGAGAAAGTATCCTCTTATTCCTAGTTTCTGAGAGTTTTTATTAGAAATCAGTAATTGAATACTATGATATCAAATACTTTATACACATCTCTCAAAAATATGTTGTTCTGTCTTATTCTGTTAACATGATGAACTACATTGATTGATGTTGTTAATATATCAAAACCAAGCTTACATTCCTGTAAGTAAACTCTACTTGACCCAATATATTTTCCTGTTCATATACTGTTAGCTTCGAATTGTTAATATTTTATTAAGGATTTTTGAATCTATGTTCATAAGGAGTATTAGTCTGTAATGTTTTTATTTTTTAATGTCTTGTCAGCTTTTGGTATTAGGATCATGCTGGCCTTATAAAATGAGTTGGCATGTGTTCTTCCTTTACTTTTGTATTTTCTGAAAGATTTTGTTTAGGACTGTTTTTTCCTCCCCTCTTTAAATTGTGACAGAATTCCACAGTGAAACTGCCTGAAATAAGAAGGTCTTTTGATTTTAAAAATTCACTTTAATAGTCTAGGCCTAGGAGGCCTAGGAGGATTACAGGCCTAGGAGGATTTTCCATTTCATATTATGTCAATTTTAAAAAGTTGTATTTGTCAATGAGTTTGTCCATTTCATTTAAACTGTAAATTTTTTCAAATAAAAGTTGTTGACAACATTTTCTCATTTTCCTCTTATTATTTTTAAGATCCTTCATTTCTGATATTGTGATTTTATTTCTCTCTCACTAAAACAATGATCATTTTTGCTTGAAGTTTATCAGTTTTGTTCCTATCCTCAAAGAACCAGGTTTCTGTGTTAATTTTCCCTACTGTTCATTTGCTTTTCTATTTCACTGATTTCTTCTTTTAGCTTTATTACTTTCTGCCTTCTAGTTATTTGGGGATTATTTTGCTCTTATTTTTCTATCTTCTTGTGGTAGAACTTCAGATTATTCATCTTGGGCCCTTCTTACCTAATAATATTTAAAGTATGTGTCCCCCTAAATGCTGCTTTTGCTATATTTCACATATTTTGATATATTGCTTTCTTGTTATCATTAAGTTTGAAATTTTTATCTTCTTTGTGTTTTTCCTTTTACTCATGGATTGTTTACAAGTGGGTTGCTGAATTTTCCAAATATTTGGGGTTTTCACACGTTTCATTATTCAGTTCAGTTCAGTCGCTCAGTTGTGTCCAAATCTGCAACTCCATGAATCGCAGCATGCCAGGCCCCCCTCTCCATCACCAACTCCCGGTGTCTACCCAAACCCATGTCCATCAAGTCGGTGATGTCATCCAGCCATCTCATCCTCTGTCGTCCCCTTCTCCTCCTGCCCCCAATCCTTCCCAGCATTAGGGAACAAGTCCAATGAGTCAACTCTTCGCATCAGGTGGCCAAAGTATTGGAGTTTCAGCTTCAACATCAGTCCTTCCAATGAACACCCAGGACTGATCTCCTTTAGAATGGACTGGTTGGATCTCATTGCAGTCGAAGGGACTCTCAAGAGTCTCCTCCAACACCACAGTTCAAAAGCATCAATTCTTCGGCGCTCAGCTTTCTCCACGGTCCAACTCTCACGTCCAAACATGACTACTGGAAAAACCATAGCCTTGACTAGACGGACCTTTGTTGGCAAAGTAATGTCTCTGCTTTTAAATATGCTATCTAGGTTGGTCATAAGTTTCCTTCCAAGGAGCAAGTGTCTTTTAATTTCATGGCTGCAATCACCATCTGCAGTGATTTTGGAGCCCAGAAAAATCAAGTCTGACACTGTTTCCCCATCTATTCTCCATGAAGTGTTGGGACCAGATGCCATGATCTTAGTTTTCTGAATGTTGAGCCTTAAGCCAACTTTTTCACTCTCCTCTTTCACTTTCATCAAGAGGCTCTTTAGTTCTTCTTCACCTTCTGCCATAAGGGTGGTGTCATCTGCATATCTGAGGTTATTGATATTTCTCCCAGCAATCTTGATTCCAGCTTGTGTTTCTTCCAGCTCAGCGTTTCTCATGATGTACTCTGTATATAAGTGAAATAAGCAGGGTGACAATATACAGCCTTGACGTAGTCCTTTTCCTATTTGGAACCAGTCTGTTGTTCCATGTCCAGTTCTTACTGTTGCTTCCTGACCTGCATACAGGTTTCTCAAGAGGCAGGTCAGGTGAGCTGGTATTCCCATCTCTTTCAGAATTTTCCACAGTTTATTGTGATCCACACAGTCAAAGGCTTTGGCATGGTCAATAAAGCAGAAATAGATGTTTTTCTGGAACTCTCTTGCTTCTTCGATGATCCACTGGATGTTGGCAATTTGATCTCTGGTTCCTCTGCCTTTTCTAAAACCAGCTTGAACATCTGGAAGTTCACGGTTCACGTATTGCTGAAGCCTGGCTTGGAGAATTTTAAGCATTACTTTACTAGCATGTGAGATGAACGCAATTGTGCAGTAGTTTGAGCATTCTTTGGCATTGCTTTTCTTTGGGATTGGAATGAAAACTGACCTTTTCCAGTCCTGTGGCCACTGCTGAGTTTTCCAGATTTGCTGGCATACTGAGTGCAGCACTTTCACAGCATCATCTTTCAAGATTGGAAATAGCTCAACTGGAATCCCATCACTTCCACTAGCTTTGTTCGCAGTGATGCTTTCTAAGGCCCACTTGACTTCACATTCCAGGATGTCTGGCTCTAGGTGAGTGATCACACCATTGTGATTATCTGGGTCGTGAAGATCTTTTTTGTACAGTTCTTCTGTGTATTCTTGCCACCTCTTCTTAATATCTTCTGCTTCTGTTAGGTCCATACTGTTTCTGTCCTTTATTGAGCCCATCTTTGCATGAAATGTTCCCTTGGTATCTCTAATTTTCTTGAAGAGATCTCTAGTCTTTCCCATTCTGTTGTTTTCCTCTATTTCTTTGCACTGATCGCTGAGGAAGGCTTTCTTATCTCTCCTTGCTGTTCTTTGGAACTCTGCATTCAGATGGGAATATCTTTCCTTTTCTCCTTTGCTTTTCACTTCTCTTCTTTTCACAGCTATTTGTAAGGCCTCCTCAGACAGCCATTTTGCTTTTTTACATTTCTTTTCCATGGGGATGGTCTTGATCTCTATCTCCTGTACAGTGTCACGTACCTCTGTCCATAGTTCATCAGGCACTCTGTCTATCAGATCTAGTCCCTTAAATCTATTTGTCACTTCCATTGTATAATCATAAGAGATTTGATTTAGGTCATACCTGAATGGTCTAGTGGTTTTCCCTACTTTCTTCAATTTAAGTCTGAATTTGGCAATAGGAGTTCTGAATTCTAATTTGTTTTACCATCGGCAACTATAGTCTATAATATTTTAATACATTTAAATTTAGTGAGATTTGTTTAAGGCCTAACATATGGTCTAGGTTGGTGAATGTATCACATATACTAAAGAAAAGTCTATTTTATAGTTATTAAGGGAAGTGAAGTGAAGTGAAAGTGTTAGTCACTCAGTCATGTCCAAATCTGCAAGTCCATGGACTGTAGCCCTCCAGGCTCCTCTGTTCTTGGAATTCTCCAGGCAAGAATACTGGTATGGGTTGCCATGCTCTGCTCCAGGGACTCTTCCCAACTCAGGGATCAAACGTGGGTCTTGCTCATCGCAGGAAGATTCTTTACCATCTGAGCCACAATAAACATCAGTTAGGTCAAAATAGTTCCAGCTTATTTTTTTGAGTTCTCCTAGCTCTACAATTATCTCCATTTTTACATGAACATTGTTTCCATTTTTCTTTGCTGCTCCTGTTATGCTCAATTTGTTTTCTAGTCCCTATAGGATAGGGCTTTGACATGGATGGGAGATTTGGCTGATTCATCTGAGAGGTCATGATCTCTGACTCCTGTTAGCTCCTTAAATCTTTTCTGTGGACCACTTGTACTCACTCATTATTGGATTTTGCAAGCCAACCAATAAAGCATTAGCTGATGTTCTCCAGTTGCTTCACTCAGCTTCACTGAGCTTTTGGATGAGTACCTGTGAGTTAATTTGGTGTTCTCATGTCCTTCAGATATTCTGTTGCTTTTCTCAATTTCTTCCTACACAGATGCTGATAATGTATAGCATCTTATAGATGTCAGTGATTTGCCTCATATTTTAGGGTTAATGGAGACATTTTTGTCACCTTGTTTTGTTGTAAATACAGCTCTAGGGTTTGATTTTCATACATTAAGTTGTTCTGTGTCTTTTAATGGAGGGGTTTGCAAAGATACATAAACTATACTAACATCAGCATCATCCTCCCAGAATCCTCTGAATTCTAACATTTTACTTATATTTCTTCCTTTATGTGTAATTTATCATTTTAGTTACTTTTTATGATTTATTTTTAAATCAGAATTGGAATTTTATTTTTCCCCAAACAATCAGTTTCCCTGGGTCCATATATAGTAAAATACATTTTTTGATTTGAAATTCTTAATTAGTATAGAAATAAACATAGTATGGTTTGGATCTGTTTCTGAGTTTCTTAATATGCTCTTCTGGCCTTTGTTTCATTTCTACTGTACTGGTTCAGTTCTTATAGGGAAAGTCTATGCTCATTAGTATACCTATCAGAATGATTTCAAGTATTTTCATAAGTATTAAAGTAAGTCCCTTTGGGATTTTGGCTGAAATAACCCTGTACCTTATAAATGAATTTAGATAGAATTAAGGTCTTTAACCATATTAACTACCTGATCTAGGAATGCGGTACATTATTTGTTTATGCAAATTTTCTTTTAAGTTTTCCAGTAAAGTTTTAAAGTTCTTCTTTGTAAAGCTCCACATTTAAGCATATTTTATGCATGCTATATGTTTCATTGATATCATGAAGTAACTCATTTCTCATGTATTATAATCAGTTATCACTGGGTTAAAGGAAAATTATTATTGCACATTGATCATTTGACATTTTTCATGTAACCTCCTAATGAGAAAAACCATATTCATATATTATATAACAAATTAATATGTAATATGTTAATGTGTTTTATAGTATTAATTCACTTATTTCTAAAATAATAACTTGTTGGAGAATAGAATTATACTATAAGGTTGAATTAACAGGTATTTTCTTTATAATTTTGTATTTATTCTTACATAAGGTTAGTATGTGGTTTACTTTTGCTATATTATTCTTCCAAGCTTAGAGTATCAAGGTGAAGCCATAGTTACAAAATCTATAAGAAGACTTTACAGTTTATACAGCATGAGAGCATTTGCTTCTTGGAAGCCTGATTTAATTCATGAGTAAGATGGTTGAGGGCCAGTATCTTTCTTTTCTTGCCATCTTCCAAGTATTCCTCAAATTTGTTGCTGTTGCTTTTAAATTTTTATTGAAATTTAGTTGATTTATGATGTTGTATTAGTTTCATGTATATAGCAAAATGATTCAGTTGAATATATTTTTTCAGATTCTTTTCCATTAAAGGTTATTACAAGATATGTGTCTATACAGTAGGTGTCTATACAGTAGGTCCTTGTTGCTTATCTATTTCATACATAGTGGTGTGCATATTTTAATTCCAAAATCCTAATGTATCCCCCCTTTCCCTTTTGGTAACCATTAGTTTAGTTTTTTAGATTCCAGATATAATCAATACCGTTTGATATTTGTCTTTGTCTGACTTACTTCACTCAGTATGACAATCTCTAGATCCATTCACATTGTTGCAAATGGCATTATTTCATTCTTTTTTTATGGCTGAGTAACATTTCATTCGGAGAAGGAAATGGCAACCCACTCCAGTGTTCTTGCCTGGAGAATCCCAAGGACGGGGGAGGCTGGTGGGCTACCGTCTATGGGGTTGCACAGAGTCGGACACGACTGAAGCGACTTAGCAGCAACAGCAGCAGCAACATTTCATTGTGTATATCTACCACATTATTTTTGCCCATTCATCTGTCAGTGGACACTTGGTTTGCTTCCATGTTTTAGCTATTCTAAATAGTGCTGCCATGAACACTGGGGTGTATGTATCTTTTTGATCTACAGTTTTTCCTGGATATATAGTTTTGCCAGGAGTAGAACCACTGGATCACACGTTGTTTCTTACTGGTCTCCATAGTGGCTGCACCAATTTACATTCCCACCAACACTACAGGAAGAACCTTTTTCTCCACACCCTCTCCAGTATCTATTATTTATAGCCTTTTTGATGATGGCCATTCTGACTGATGTGAAGTTGTATTCATTGTAGTTTTGATTTGCATTCTTTAATAACAAGCAATGTTGACCATATTTTCATATACCTCTTGGCCATCTGGATGTCTTCTTTGATAAACATCTATTTCAATTTTCTGCCACTTTTTAATTGGGCTGTTTGTTTTTTTAAATATTGAGCTGTATGAGTTGTTTGTATATTTTGGAAATCAATCCCTTAACAGTCATATCATTTGTAAATATTTTATCCCATTCTGTAAGTTGTCTTTTTTTTATGGCTTCCTTTTCTGTGCAAAGGCTTTTAATTTTGATTACATTCTAGTGTTTGATTTCTGTTTTTTGTTCCACCACTCTAGGAGTGGATCAAAAAAGATACTGCTGCAATTTATGTCAAAGAGTGTCATACATATATTTTCCTCTAGTTTTATAGTATCTGTTCTTACATTTAGGTCTTTAATCCATTTTGAGTTTATTTTTGAATATGGTGTTAGAGCATATTCTAATCACATTTTTTTTACATGGAGCTGTCTAATTTTTCCAGCATCACTTATTGAAGAGACTGCCTTCTCCATTGTATACCCTTGCCTTCTGTGTTATAGATTAATTGATCATGGATGTGTGGCTTTATTTCTGGGCTTTCTATATTGTCCCATTGATATATTGTCTATTTTTGTGTCAGTACCACACTGTTCAGATGACTGTAGCTTTGTAGTATAGTCTGAAGTCAGGGAATCTGATTCCTCCAGCTCCATTCTTCTTTCTCAAGATTCTTTGGCTATTTGAGGTCTTCTGTGTTTCCATACAAATTTTTAAATTTTAGTTTTAGTTCTGTGAAATATGCCATCAGTTATTTGATAGGAATTGCATTGAGTCTATAGATTGCCTTAGGTAGTATGGCCATTTTAAGATTAATGATCTTCCAATCCAAGAATATGGCATTTCTTCCCAACTGTTTGTATCATCTTCAGTTTCCTTCATCAGCATCTTATAGTTTTCAGAGTATAGACATTTGGCCTCCAAAAATAGGCTTATTCATAAAGTATTTTATTCTTTTTGATGTGATGGTAAAAGGAATTGCTTCTTTACTTTGTCTTTCTGCTCTTCCATTATTAGTGTATAAAAATGATCATATATCTTTTCTGAATGCAAAATTTTTATTACCTTTCAAGTATAGTACTTGAGTTTAAACCTGCTAGGTTTTTTTTTTAATTTTGGGGCCAATTTTGATAATTTGCATTTGTCTAACAAATCAACAACTCTTGAAACTGTATTTGCACAGAGCTGTAGACAATATTCTTATAAATTTGAAAATACCTCTAGATCATGATTTTCTATGACCAATGCAACAAATATACAAGGAACTCATATAATTCAATGGGCTTCCCAGGTGGTACTAGTAGTAAAGAACCTGCCTGCCAATGCAGGAGACCTAAGGGATGTGGATTCGAACTCTGGGTCAGGACGATCCCCTGGAGGGGTCCTGGCAACCCACTGCAATATTCTTGCTTGGAGAATCCTATGGACAGATAAGCCTGGCAGGCTACTGTCCATAGGGTTACAAAGACTCAGACACGATTGAAGTGACTTAGCACAACACATACAACTCAATAGCAAATAAATAAGTAATCTTTTAGAAAATGGACAAAGGACCTGAATAGACACTTGTCAAAGAACATATGAATGGATGACAGATACGTGAAAAGACGCTCAACCTCACTAACTATCAGGGAAATGCAAATCAGAACCATAGTGAGATATCACCTCACACCTGTTATGATGATTATTATCAGAAAGCTAAAAGATAACAAGTATTGACAAGAACATAAAGGGAACCCTTGCGCACTGTTAGTGGAAATGTAAGTTGGCACAGCCACTATGGAAAACAGTATGAAAATTTCTCAAAAAAAGAAAGTTCCTCAAAAAAAGAAAGTTCCTCAAAAAAAGTGGGATTCAGCAATCCCACTTCTGGGTATACATACAAAGGAAAGGAAATAAAATCACTATCTCAAAGAGATATCTGCATTTTCATGTTCATTGCAGCATTATTCACTATAGCCAAGATACAGAAACAACCTAAGTACCCATCCGTGGATAAATAAATAAGTAAATTGTTAAATATATACAAATATATACATACATACATTGAGATATTATTAATCCTAAGAAGTGAAGGAAATCCTGCCATCTGCAGCAAAATGAATGACCCTGGAGGATATTATGTTAACAAAAATAAGCCAGACAGAAAAACATAAATACTGCATGATCTCACTTACAATGCAATCTTAAGGCCAAAATCACAGTGACACAGAGTAGAATAGTGGTTATCATGGGCTAGTGGGATAGGAAAAATGGGGAAATACCCACCCAAGGTACAAACTTTCACTTATAAGATGCTGCTGCTGCTACTGCTAAGTCACTGCAGTTGTGTCCGACTCTGTATGATCCCATATACGGCAGCCCACCAGGCTCTTCTGTCCACAGGATTCTGTAGGCAAGAATAGTAGAGTGGGTTGCCATTTCCTTCTCAGTTATAAGACACATATTATTAAATTCTAGAGATCCAATGTATAGCATGATGACAATAGTTAATAATAATAATATATTGAAAACTTGAAACTTACTAAAAGAGTAGATCGCAAGTATTCTCACTACCCTCCCCCATAACACAGTAATGATATGAGGAGTTGGACCTATTGATTAGCTTGTGATAATCAGTACACAATGTATATATATATCCAATCATCATGTCGGTTGTATACTTTAAAAATAATACCATTTTTATTTGTCATTTATACTTCAACAAACCTGGGAAAAAATATGTTTGGAGGCAATTTCACTTGTATGTGGTAATTACTATTGACAGTCTACCCTGAAACAATAAAATATAAGCTAAGATTAAGAAAAAGCAAGCATATCCCACCAATTTTTCTCTAAATGCCTAAGTGCTATCCAAAAAAAAAAGAAAATCCTTGAACATAATAATATGGGGCAAGGAGAGATATTTAACATTTAGGGATTACCAATTTTAAAAGAGAGATGGGATGAGGCTCTGTTATTTTTTTTGGGGGGGGAGATTCTCAATTGCCTAAGTCTTCTAATATTGAAAATAGCTTTGGATATATCATGGATGTATCATCCAGAATTTGGATGAAGTTCAGTAATGTCACTCCATAAGCCCCATAGAGGTTAAACACAAGGTAGGTTGTCCAGCAAAGGCTTTGCAGAATGCAGTCAGACTACTAGATGGATTCATGAACCATCAAAGACATGATTAGCTGAGAAGGACAAGGAACTGGTTGATAATTGTCAAAGTGAAAGTGGGTCACACAGCAGCCTGCAAAAAAAAAAAAGAAAGATTTGGAAAGCATCACAAATGCTCCACTTGAAGCAGAGTGTTATGGCTCAGGGTTGCTGAGAGACACATAGTATCTAAAAGAACACCCCAGCAGGAAGGGCTCAGAGTTACTGCACACTGTGAGTGTACTGAATGCAGACAGACTGAAAGAAGAGGAGCAGTCATGACAGAGGAAGAACTGATGTTTAAAGGGTATAAATGCCTTCTCTGGCCATTTCAGTCAGGTTCACTGTAGTGACAAAGTCCTCTTTCCCAAAAGCGTCCAGCACCATTGAAGAAACTAAAACCAAAAGCACATGTACATCTTCTGGATGCTGTCTTCTGTGAATTATATAATGTAGTTCTGGAAATGAGGAGCCACCTCTGTCACTGGGCTACAATGAATCTCTGATGTGGTTTATTTAATATCACAGGACTGTATACTCTTCATGGAGGCTCATTTACCTTAATAATCCTTAGCACTGCCTGAAGAGATTCTTTCTAAAATATGACTTTTCCTATCTGCTGCTTAAAACCCTTCAGTGTACCCCTCTGGCTTACAAGTGGAAATCCAAATTCCATAAGACCACATAAAAGCCCTCCATGGTCTGGCTTCTCTGCACTCTTCAATCATTCTCCATCTTGTAGTGGTCAGCACTCCAAAAATACAGAATTGTCTGCAGATACACAATAGTATAATGCACCTCCTCACACCTTGATGCGTTCAGCACTCTTCACCTGGCTAACCCTTCTCATATTGATCCTTCTCCACCACTCTCCCAATGCTCCAGTAAGAATTAGATGCTCTTCCTATCTCTCCTACAGAACTATGGTCTATAGTATTTGTCTCTTTGTTGGTCAGCAAATTTGGAAAACTCAGCAGTGGCCACGGAACTGGTAAAGGTCAGTTTTCATCCCAATCCCTAAAAAAGGCAATCCAAAGAATGTTCACACTACCGCACAATTGCACTCATCTCACACGTTAGCAAAGTAATGCTCAAAATTCTCCATGCCAGGCTTCAGCAATATGTGAACCGTGAACTTCCAGATGTTCAAGCTGGTTTTAGAAAAGGCAGAAGAATCAGAGATCAAATTGCCAACATCTGCTGGATCATCAAAAAAGCAAGAGAGTTCCAGAAAAACATCTATTTCTGCTTTATTGACTATGCCAAATCCTCTGACTGTGTAGATCACAATAAACTGTGGAACTGTGGAAAATTCTAAAAGAGATGAGAATATCAGACTACCTGACCTGCCTCTTGAGAAATCTGTATGCAGGTCAGGAAGCAACAGTTAGAACTGGACATGGAACAACAGACTGGTTCCAAATAGGAAAAGAAGTATGTTAAGGCTGTATATTGTCACTGTGCTTATTTCACTTATATGCAGAGTACATCATGAGAAACGCTGGGCCGGAAGAAGCACAAGCTGGAATCAAGATGGGATGGAGAAATATTAATAACCTCAGATATGCAGATGACACGACCCTTATGGAAGAAAGTGAAGAAAAACTAAAGAGCCTCTTAATGAAAGTGAAAAGAGAGTGAAAAAGTTGGCTTAAAGCTCAACATTCAGAAAACTAAGATCATGGCATCCAATCCCATTACTTCATGGCAAATAGATGGAGAAACAGTGGAAACAGTGGCAGACTTTATTTTCTTGGGCTCCAACATCACTGCAGATGGTGACTGCAGCCATGAAATTAAAAGACGCTTACTCCTTGGAAGAAAAGTTATGACCAACCTAGATAGCATGTTAAAAAGCATAGACATTATTTTGCCAACAAAGGTCTATCTAGTCAAAGCTACGGTTTTTTCAGTAGTCATGTATGGATGTGAGAGTTGGATTATAGAGAAAGCTGAGCACCAAAGAATTGATGCTTTTGAACTGTGGTGTTGGAGAAGACTCTTGAGAGTCCCTTGGACTGCAAAGAGATCCAACAAATCCATCCTAAAGGAAATCAGTCCTGAGTGTTCATTGGAAGGACTGATGTTGAAGCTGAAACTCCAATATTTTGGCCACCTGATGGGAAGAACTGACTCACTGGAAAAGACCCTGATGCTGGGAAAGATTGAGGGCAGGAGGAGAAGGGGACAACAGAGGATGAGATGGCTGGATGGCATCACTGACTAATGGACATGAGTTTGAGTAAACTCCGGGAGTTGATGATGGACAGGGATGCCTGGAATGCTGCAGTCCATGGGGTCACAAAAAGTTGGACACGACTGAGCGACTGAACTGAACTGAACTGGTCTGCCTTCCCAATTACTGGAGGTTCAGAGACTGCATCTCTTAGTTCTTGTCTGAGACCTTTCAGGATGTTGTAACCACAGTATCATGGACTCCTTGACTTAAAACAGCAAACATGTATTTCTCATGGTTCTGGAGGTTAGGGAGTCCAAGATCAAATTAGTGACAGGTTTAGTGTCTGACAAAAGCCCTCTGCCTGGGTCAGAGATGGCTGTATTCTCCACACAACCTCACATGGTGGAAAGGGGTCTTTTTTCCACAGAAAAATGCACATACTTTTAATTCTGTACAATCAAACAAAACTGAAAACAAAGAGGGATTATATTCAGCTACAACTAATGGATAGCACGCATACTTTTACTGATATACGGAAGGGCCTTTTCTCACATAGAAGGAGTGGGTCAAAGTAGCTACTCCACAATGAACCAGAAAAACAACTCAGGGACTAAACAACAGTCTTTTTTTTTTTTAATAAGGGCACTAATCTCATTCATGGATCCCTCATGACTTAATCACCTCCCAAAGGCCCTACCTTCTAAAACCATCATATGATGGATTTCAACATATGAATTTTGGGGGGACACATTCAGTCCGTAGTAGCTATATACCCCTAAATAGTCCATAGCAATTTCCCAAGTAAATATACTAATTATTTGTCATAAAAATCTTGGGAGGGGAAAGAGAAATGGATGACAGATAAGGAAATTGAGCAGTGATATTGGTAAGTGACTTGCTCAGCGACATCTATCACACCGACTTTTAAAAATGTCTTTAAAGATATATGTTTTTCCACTGCAGAATCACAGATGTGCGTTCAGTAAAGGTTGGATGACTCCTGTTGCTACTATTATCAGTGTGTGAATACAGAAACAACACACTCCTGCTTGTTATCTGAAAATAGGTGACTTTCATTGTCTCCTTCCACTGTGTTACACGTTTGCAGAAGACATAAATCTTGTAAGTTCAAATACAAAAGTCTAAATTTAACATGCTATGAGAAAGATTTTGTTTTCCTCAACTTCCGGTCTGATTTCTCCTTCATATTTTTATATGTTCAAGGAAAACAGTACACACTTGTCCTATGGAAATGAAAGATGTAATCCTGCCTCAGATTAATTGAGTTGAAGCTGAGAAATTGGACAGATTGCATCTTTCATTCCTCTCTGCAGCCACCTGCTTCTCCCTGTTTGGAGGCTGGTACAGGCCCTATTTCTCCAATGTGGGAAGGGGATGCACCAGTGACCCTGAAGGCTCTGAGCAGCTTTTTCACTTTAAAGTCTAATTCATGCAGATTTTAAACAGTGGGCAGAAAATCAGGATGAAATAATGACAAAAAAGTCTGTGGAGGCAAAAACTGCCTATTCTGCGAATCTAAAAATAGGATGTCACAGGTCTACAATGTATCATTCCGAGAACTTTTCCGCATGTTCAGTGGTCAGGGATTTTTAATCAAGCTTGGGGGTGAGTTATTGCATGCTTTTCTTGGCCCTTTATTTCAACAGCAGTAAAAAGGTATTAACTGATGAGAACATTGTGGCCGCTACTCACCTTATTACTGCATGTGCCAGTGCCCTGAAAGAACACTCTGACTCAAAGAGGTCACCTGTGGAACACAAGGACAATCTTCACTCTCCTCCCAGAGCAGGAAATCAATCGTCACCAGATGGCCTCAGGTCAGAGATGCAGAGAGTGTATTTAAACACAAGAGGAAGGGAAAGACTCTTATTGTTTCCCTCACTTGCTGACTGTTTTTCCTCGGAATTAACTTTAACAAAGTAGATGCAAAAATCAAAAGATAAATCAGGCAGATGCAGTCTCTATACTTCAGAAGTGTAAGTTTAAAATTTCCACTAAAAATGAAAGGTTACACATTTTATTGTAAAGAAATTGATACCTGAAATCCCTTACATTCTAAACTATAATTTTGTGTTATTATTTACCTTTTATGGTCCTTTTAGGGTAAGAGCAAACTAATACCAAAACAACTTCCAGATAGATCATTCTGTTAAATAGAAAGCAATACAAATACAAAAAAAAAACTGTTTTAAAAATAACAATAAGTAAGTAAGTGTTAATTGCTCAGTCGTCTCCAACTCTCTGCGGCCCTCTGGACTATAGCCTACCAGGCCCCTCTCTGTCCATGGAATTCTCTAGGCAAGAATACTGAAGTGTGTTGCCATTCCCTTCTCCAGGAGATTTTCCCAACCCAGGGATCAAACCTGGGTCTCCTGCATTGCAGGCAGATTCTTCACCATCTGAGCCACCAATGAAGCCCCAAAAATAAAAATAATAATACATAAATAATAAATTATGAGTGAGGGTAAACTTTTTAAGTTTAGAAACAATAAAAAAACATCCCCCATCATCCCATAACTACCAGAATACAGAACACATACTAGTTTTGACAATGGTAGCAATTCACCAATTTTTTTGCATGGGTTCAGGGGCCTATCTCAGTTTGTTCTCAGTGAATTCTGGGAAACACACTTCTTTCTATTTCATAGACAACTAAATTCATTCTTTAAAAAAAAAAGAATAGTATAACATATATAAATAACTGCATATATTTGATATGTACAATTTGATGAGTTTGGACATATGCAAAGACCCATAACACCATCATCACAATTAGGGTAACAGACATATCTAACACCTCTCAGAGTTTTTATGTATCTCTCAGTTTTGTGTTTTGTTTGTAGTGAGGACCCTTAACGTGAGTCTACCCTCAATGAATTTTGAAGTACATGTTACCTTATTGCTGACAATAGGCTATAGCTAGAGAGTAAATATGTATAACTTATTCATTTGGCATAACTAAAACTTCATACTCATTGACTAACTCCTCAGTGTCTGGCAACTACTGTTTTCTCTGCTTCTATGAGTTTTATTATTTTAGACACCTCATATAAATGCAGTCATAAAGTATTTCTCTTTCTGTGATGAGCTTATTTTCCTTTGTTGAGGTGGGCTTTATGTATTACTAGGGTTAGCTTAATTTTGTACATCATTTTATTTTCATCTCCATGCTAAAGTTTTACGGCTAACCAAGAGAACGAGACCATAGATGTGTTTGCTGGTGTGAATGGACCATCTGCCTACACCATTCACTGCTCACCATTCTTCTCCTAGATCACCCAAGCGATTTATAAGATGGATGTTACTGGGGTGTCTTATTGCTAAACGTCTTCTGGTGGATGGCTATGGATAATCTACATAATCTAAGATTAAGAATAGCTTTCTTGTACCTAGTGAGGAAGCAAACTCAAAGTGCTGGCTACACACAGGCTGACATTGTATATAAAATGTAGATATGTCTACTAGAGAAACTATTAATTTTATGGTAGCAATGCTAGACTGTTCTTAAGATGAAAACCCACACTTGACTTGGCAACACTTTCACATCCTGGTTTGATGTCTTAGCAGATGTTATGGGAGCATTCTGCAAGGCCATTAAAGCTGAGCCAGGTCAAAGGGTATGTCCCCAGTGAGCCAGCTGAAAAAAGCTTCTGTGCTAGAGACTTGTCTGAACTTGTGTCCCATAGATGGGTCTTACATGGAAAAACTTGAATATGTGCTTTCCCTTTTAACAGAAAAAGCAATGAAAGAAATCACAAATGGAAATATCAGTGTATTTACATATGTAAGAAATTTCCATGTACCCAATAAGTATATAGCATAATTTAAAAGGAAAGGGAACTGAAAAATAAATTATAAATTCATCATGTTTAAGGTTAATATATTTGATAGACTTGTTGTGCACATGTGTGCTCAGTCACTCAGTCGTGTCTGACTCTTTGTGACCCCATGGACTGTAGCCCACCAGGCTCCTCTGTTCATGGAATTTTCCAAGCAAGAATACTGGAGTGGGTAGTCATTTCCTTCTCCATGGGATCTTCCTGACCCAGGAACTGAGCCCACGTCTCCTGCATTGGCAGGTGGCTGCTGTACCACTGAGCCACCTGGGAAACCCTATAAGTTTGTTACAACTCAATAAATCAATATGAATAATAAAATATCAAATGAGAAATAGACAAAGGACCTGAATCTTAATATAAAGATTACAAAGTAGGATATACAGCTCTAAAATACATATGTAAAAACACTGGCTGCTACAATTGATAATACACAACTTCAACAAGGTACATTTTTTTTTCCCTATCAAACATGCAGTAATAATTTTTAAAATCATATGTGGTATTCAAGAACAGCATTTCCTAAGGGATCCATCCCAGGCCAATCAAAGCAGAATCCCAATGGATTCACCCAGAAATCAAGTTAGGGAAATTTTAATTCAATTGGCTTGCAATAGTACCTGGGAATCAGTCATTTCCCAGCCCAGTCTAGGTGATCTTAAGATAGGACAAGTTTGAGAACACTGCTCTGACCAGTGGGTGTCAGTCATAGCTCATGTACTGAATCACCTGGGAAATTTTAAGAAATACAGACACTTAGGCCCTACACTCAAAAATTTTGATTTAATCCTTGTGGGTTCAATTTGGATATCAAAAACTTTAAAAGCTCTTTAGGTGTTTCTAACAGTAGCTGAAGTTGAAAATACCTACTCTAGAGAGCAGGATAAAAATGTAAAATTTGTATGCTTTTCAAATGGTAGTGAAGATTGGTCATACCTTTTTTTAAACAAACAATTTGGCCATGTGCTGCTTTTTCTTAAAAAATACTGTTATCACTGAAAATTGCAATTGTGCAAATTTATCCTATCAAATATTAATGAGCAAAAATATTCTATAATTGATTCAATAACAATATATGAGAGGAACATAATTGCAGAGTAATGATTTATAAACAATAGTATCTTCAACAATGAAGTACTACATACTCATTAAAAATGTGCATGTAATAATTTTTTAATGTTATGAGGAAATACAGGGTTAAGGAAAAAAGCAAGATATAAACCGTATTTACAGTACAGTCAAGACTAAGTTAAAATAAGCATAGCAAAAAGATAGGAAGAAACATACTCTAAATTTCTATGGGCACCAATCTTTGAGCCACGGGGAGATGAATAGTGAGGTCTGGGGGTTATTTTCTAACTTCTATGAATTGCAGAAATTTGTATAGTATCTATGCTAGATCTAATTAAAATAACATAAAATTTACCATCTTAACAATTTTCAAGTGTACACCTGTGTGCCATTAAGTACATTCATATTATTGTGTAAGCATCACTATCGTTTATCTACAGAACTTCTTCATCTTCTCCAAATGAAACTTCATACTTCTCAGTTAAGCAATATTTTACCATTACCTCCTCACCCTAGCCTCTGATAACCACTATTCTACTTTCTGTTTCTATGAATTTAACTATCTTGATATAAATGGAATCATACAGTATTTGTCCTTTTGTGTCTGGCTTATTTCACTTAGCACAATGCCTTCAAGAATTATCCATGTTATAGCATGTATCAAAATCGTATTGCTTCTTAAGGCTGCAAAATAGTCCATTTTATGTATACACCACATCTTCTTTATCCTCTCATCCACTGATGGACATTTGAATTGTTTCTACCTTTTGGCTACTGTGAATAATGCTGCTATGAATGTGTACAAATTTCTATTCCAGCCCTTGCTTTCAACTTTTGGGTGAATATACCTAAAAATAAAATTTCTGGACCATATGGCAATTCTATGTTTAATTTTTTGAGGAACTGCCATACTCTTTTCCACAGAGGCTATACCATTTTACACTCCCATCAGCAACTCAAAGGGTTCTAATTTTTTCACATCCTTTCAATTTTTTCCTTAACAAGGTTAATCGCTTCCTATGGCAACTTTTCTAAAACGTATCACTCACTTTCTAGCCTTCTTGAAAAAAAAATACTGAACAAAATTTAGCCTTTTTTTAAATGAACTATACAATTGATGCCTCCTCAGGAGCTACTGCAATATATTTTTATCTAGTAACTATTTTGTTTGATAACTATTTTATTTAATAATTATTCTCAGCTATTTCCATGGATTAGATCAATCCTTTCAACCTCCTGTGAAATATCATCTCTGTTTCACAGAAAAGTAAATAAGGTATGAAGAGGTAAAGGAATTTTTCCAGGCACACAGCTAGTAATTGAGGACACGGATTCAAAGTCCACGTCTTTATACATTTTGCTAGACTCCTAACCACCTAAGAATGTTTGCCTCTGTATTTAATGTCCCTAAATCAATACTGTACACTCTTAGAAAATTTGTGCATGTTGTTTAATGTTTTATTCTGTTTCTCCTTCTGCTTGTTACTGTTATTCCTTATAGTTGTAAAAGCACCTACCTTCAGCCATTTTCTCCTCTGCAACCCACATGCTGATACTGATATCCTGTAATCAAGAAAAAGGAGATAGAAGAGAGAGCTAAAACTGCATGAGAAGTCAAAATGGACAGATTTGAGAGAATTTGAGGGATCACCCTCCGGAGAAAAGGGAATGAGTTTAGCCATTTGGCTTTCACGATAACTATTTTGGTAATTGGATGGTCTGTTTGGCTTATTTCTGGCTTTTCCTCTTGTGCTCCAGGTGCTATATGAATGAATATGAGTGCCTGCTCTTACTCCTACTTAAATTGTGTAATCTGGTATAAAGTATTTTTTTAAAGTTTGCCCCAAAGTAATAAATATCCTTTATGTGTATATTCTCTTTCAAAAAAATCTCTACTTACTATTTTCATGATATACACAGAGAGAGACTCAAGGAAAAGATTTTTGATATTGCAACTGTCTCGTCCTACATCAAAACTATTCAAACTATAGATCTAATGACTACTGATCATAGACGTCCATCAACATCAGCCTGGAATATCTTTATAGAATTTTTTTATATGCTATAGATATATTTTGAGGAAAGAATAGGTACATGTTTCTTTCCTTGTGTAATATGTATATTGTGAAATAATGAGCATTTAACTTTTTGAAATCAAACATCCTGTCCAATAAAGTAGAAGTCACTAGTTAAATAAATATAACAGTGAGTCATATGTATCAAAATCCTTTCCTTTGAAGTGAATTACCTGTACCAACACATTACCCCATTTCACATCAATATCTGCTTTTCCAGAAATCAAACTTTCTCTATATAAACATTTCTTAAAGAATTTTTTCACATCTTTAAGATTTTTCTGGGAAATAGGTGAAAAACAAGAGTAAAGCTGAAAGAACATTTTTCACTCAAAATACCAAAGGGAAAGATACACAATTTCTATAGAAAACTTCTACCTATCCATATCCCTTTAAGTCCAGTAATAAGTGTGTGACAAGTTTTGTACTACTTGGTTTATAGCTAATTTCCCTGTAAATACTTTGAGCAATTTTATCTAACAAAATCAGACTGGTGGCAGTGTGAGGCGGGGTATAAAGGAAACAAAAACACATTCTCAGAGATCTGAACTAGCTGATGGGAATAGCAATTATTTTATCCACAATTTTGTGGCTGTAAGTAATTAAAGCTGAAAGAAAATAATGTCAGAGTGTTCCATTATTTCTTTTAAAAATGTACTCCTCAAATCTACAAGTTTAAAGATACAAAACCTTTAAAAAGTGAAATAAGTGTTGCTGCTGCTGCTAAGTCGCTTCAGTCGTGTCCGACTCTGTGCTAGCCACTCAGTAATGGACTATAGTCCACCAGACTCCTCTGTCCATGGAATTCTCCAGGCAAGAATACTGGAGTGGGTAGCCATTCCCTTCTCCAGGGGATACTCCCTGACCCAGGGAGCAAAGTCGGGTCTCCTGCATTTTACAGACAGATTCTTTTACCATCTGAGCCATTAGGGAAGCCCTCAAATCTAGAAGTTTAATGATACAAAACCTCTACTGGATGCAAAATTTGATATTTTTTTATAATAACTTCTGACTAAAATAATAGTATTGTTAATATCCACAAATATACTCAAATTCTGAAATGATTCAATTAACACTTTTAGGAACTTTATGTAACCGGACCTTACAAATGTATCATAATTCTCTTTGTTTTTGTCACAGAAAGAGGTGGCTACGGTCTATAATCAGCTGTACTCAGCTTCTACTAAACACAAAATCCTGTGCAAGTTAATATCCTTCTGTGTGTGTGTGTGTGTGTGTGTGTGTGTGTGTGTGTGAAGTTGCTTCAGTCATGTCTGACTCTTTGCGACCCACTGGACAGTAACCTGCCAGGCTCCTCTGCCCATGGGATTCTCCAGGCAAGAATACTGGAGTGAGTTGCCATGCCCTCCTCCAGGAGATCTTCCCAACCCAGGGATCAAATCCACATCTCTATGGCTCCTGCATTGGCTAGTGGGTTTTTTACCACTAGTGCTACATGGGAAGTCCCAATATCCCTGTAAGTGACCTCTATTCTTCACCTTTTGCTTTTCTAAATTCTAACTGTTTGCCTGTACCATTCATTATTGTATTGCTTTATATTATCTTAAATTCTTCTATAATTTTTCACATATGCATTACGTTTTACTGTTAAGTATCACCTAAATTAACAAAGACAAGCTGAATATATAGTGAGATTTAAATAATTTTTTTCTAATCAATAAATGATAAATTTATCCAAAGAAGAAATTATTGGAACTGGAGTATTCTTCAGGGCAATTATAACCATGGGAAATTAGAGCAATAAACCAGATGAATTATGGATGAGGCTCAGAAGCCTAGGTCTTCAGCTGTGAAACATCCTTCCAAAATAAAATTAGCTACTTAGAAGCATCTAAACTTACTGAAGCTGGTATACAATCAACATCCCAAAGTTGAAAACTCTTCACTAAAATACAGTTCACTCTATTTTATTGTGGTCACAAAGTAGCACAAAACATTTAAGGAAAGCTTTGAACATGGAGTAAATAATGTTTGGGGAGACCAAAATCAGAGGGTTTAACAAGCAAATATAATGGAATTGAGAATAGAGCTGAAAATGGCAGGACAGCTACTTTGTTTTAATAGGAATTTAATAAATGTATTCTATCAAAAGTTTGAACTGGGCTTCAGGTTACTGGTTTCCAGCTGTTACAGTTGAAAGAAAAAAGGAAGGGAGAGAGGACGGAGAAGTGAAGGGGAAGAAAAAGAGTAGAAAAGATTAAAAAAAAACAAAAAACCCTGAAGTATTCTTCTAGAGCTCAAGAAACAATCTGACAGGTTTGTAACATTTCACTGAAACCAGAAGCAGAATCATAATGGACTGAAGTCTCAGTCAGGCCCTTAAAACATCTGTAGCTTCGTTTAAAATGACTAGGGTGAAATACATCAGCTTACGGAAAATGGGGAGATCTTCCAGGAGTTGGCCAGTGTTCTAGCTGATGGGTGCTGATGAGCAATTCCCTTAAACAACTGATTTACTGCCAGCAGAGAAAAACATTGGAAGCACATCCAAAAACTCATTTGCAATTGAGATTACAAGAGTAGCCATTCTGTCCACCTCCCCCTCCCTTACCAGGGAGGTGACCCCATTCCTGGCAACCACAAAGGCCACAGAAGAACCCTTCCTTCCCTAAACCCTTTTCTTTTGCCCCAAGAGTCTCTATAAAATCTGCCTTACTGTTTTCCAATCGTTTCCTCTCTCCCTCGTTTTCTTTCTTTCTCTCCTTCCTTCCCTCCCGGCCCATGGCAAGCGAAACAAAGTCAGGCACAGGCGGCAGGCCCATGTATTCGCTGGCACCATCTGGCACCTGCGATTCATCGCCACTTCCCACCTCCCGGAGGTGAGAGGGTAGGGAGGCCAAGGACACGCAGAGATGGTGTGACCCAGTTTTTAGGAAACTTTCAGTTGGTCGCAACTCTTCCCCCACCCGAAACTCTTCAATCATCCGTCAAGCCAGAAAAGCCAGAAAAGCTATCGCTGCCTAGTCTTGGAGTTAGAAAAGAGGTGAAGCAAGAAAAAGGAAGAGGTTCGCCCCATTCCTTTCCCCAACCGCCCAGCAGCGGCGGGCGCAGAGCAGCGGTGCGGCCAGAAGGGGCCGCTGTGCGCTCAGATCAGCGGCCCTGCAGCCGCCGTCCGCACCTCCCACGGCTCCACTGGCCCAGCCCCGCTAAGTTCCAACAGCCCCCAGTAGAGCGAGCGACGGGAACGAGCACCGCCCGGGCAGAAGCACACGGCGCAGACCAGCCAGACTGAGGCGCGCGGCGGGAAGGTTCTGGCGAAACTCCTACCAGCCGGGGACTTTGGAAAGAAGCGAGGGAGCGGTCCCCGCGCGCGCGAGTTCGCAAGTGAGCGCTCAGCTCACCTGTTTCTGCCGCGCCACCGCCTTCCCACCCCTCGGACCCTCGCCTCCCGTCCGCTCCCGCGATGAATCCGGCGCTGGGCAACCAGACCGACGTGGCCGGCCTGTTCCTGGCCAACAGCAGCGAGGCGCTGGAGCGCGCCGTGCGCTGCTGCACCCAGGCATCCGTGGTGACCGACGACGGCTTCGCGGAGGGCGGCCCGGACGAGCGCAGCCTGTATATCATGCGCGTGGTTCAGATCGCAGTCATGTGCGTGCTCTCGCTCACCGTGGTCTTCGGCATCTTCTTCCTGGGCTGCAACCTTCTCATCAAGTCCGAGGGCATGATCAACTTCCTGGTGAAGGACCGGAGACCGTCTAAGGAGGTAGAGGCGGTGGTCGTGGGGCCCTACTGACCGGCCCCCGGCCCCCGCGGCAGCCGCCCCTCGCCTCCCCACTTCGGCAGCCCGGCCGCGCCCCCTCACCATGCGAGACTGGGCGAAGCAAACCTGTCGGAGTCAGTTTTTTCTCTCGACTTCTGCCTTTCGGGATGAAGCGACCCGTTTATCGCTCGCCCTCTGAAAGTCCCCAGGCCTGGCAGTAGGAGAAGAGAGCCCTGACTCTGGACTTAGCAGCAAGTGGCAAGAGAAGGCGATTAGGGCGCAGAACTTTGGAAGCTGCCGCTAGCGCAGAATGCGGGGACACCGACCCAGGCCAAGGCCCCTTTCCACCCGCAGGTGGGCCAAGCTCGGGGGGGGGGGCAGGTGGAGAGGGTGGGCAGGCAGAGACCAACGGCACCTATTGCCTGGTGACCGGAAAAGTGCCCTGCATATACGCCACTTAACCGAACTAACGGGGACACGCAAACCGTGTCCGGGTTCGCGCCCATTCCCTCCCGCTCCTTGCAGCCCTGGCAGGACAGGGGATAAATACCTTTGATTGATTTGATTGTAACGTGCCGTTTTAAGGGATTTTGTGTTTGCTTGAATACAAATATTTGATAAGTCTTTTTCCGCCCTAGTGGCCTGTTTCCCTGCCTGGGGGTTAGAGTTTTGTGTTAGGGGAAGGGGTGGGAGGAAGGGGAGCCTGCGAATGTGAATGGGGTGAGTTGTTACTTTTATTGCATTTCCCACTGGGTCTTTGTGGGGGGGTCAAGGGGGGTGGGGACTGGCACTCCAGCTGGCCCCGGGGCAAAGATCCGAAATAGAACTCCTAGCTCGTGACTGCACGATTTACACCACAAAAGTGCTCTTGACATTCGTGACACCGTTTTGACTTTTTTTTTTTTCCTTATTTAAAATTTCCTTAATAAATGCAACGTTTAAGTGTTTTGTTCCTGGCCTCCTGGTGATCATTCTACGCTCCGGGCGGAAGGGAACGGGCGACGCTGAGGGGTCAGGTTACCAGTCCGAGATGGAATTCGCTTTGGCGAGCTGCGATTCAACTCGTGGATCCTACGCAGGCACGAGGGTGGGGGCGAGACCGAGAGGCCCAGGGACGAGTGCCCTGGCCAAGCCTCAGGCCCTGGAGCCGTCCTGGAGGCAGCATCCTTTGTTTTCCCTTTCAGTTAATATTTTATATTTCATTTAGGCTCAGCGCTCTGAGCCAGGAGAGAAAACGGGAGGCCCCCGCGGGAAGATTACACTTCCGTGCAGGGCTCCGGTGGGAACACAGGGTTACACCGCTAAGGAAAGGAAGAGACGGCTTGGCTAGGCTTCAGGGAGGGCATCTTCTGACCAACGTCAGCAAGCAGGCGTCAGGATCCTGATCAAAAAAAAAAAAAAAAGACGAGGAAAAGTAGTTCCTAAAGTACAGAGTGACAGAGTGACGCTGATTCTCCCCGGGGTACACCATTGTTACTAAAACAAGACGTGTATTGTCTTTGTCATATTACATTTTATATCTAAAGGGCGAAATGAAAAGATAAACGCGACCTGGGTAATCAGTCCCAGGCCCAGCCAAAAGGTTCAGAGGAGTTAACCGAGGTTCTGGATGTTAGAGATGTGTGTAACCCAAACTTGGAAGTTGGCCGGAGAGGAGCTACAGATGGTCTTTAGGCTCAGAAATTGAAGGGGATTTGGAAAGAGAAGCCTGGAAAATGTGAAGCCTGTGAATGTGAAAATAACCCAAAGGATACAATAGTTTCGAGCTGCAACTTGACAACAGTTTTTGAGCAGTTTGTTTTTACACCTGGGGTAGGACCCTAAATATTTTCAAGAATATAAAGAATCCTCTACTATGGTATAGCAATTAAAGGCTTCACTGTAGCAGATACAAGATGGACTAAAATTAAAAAAAAAAAAAAAAAATGAAGTGTCCTATTAATTGAGAAGAGGCACAACTGGTATCAACAGTGTAAGTGTCTGAAGGGTTGGAATCAAATGTTTGTGTCCCTTAACATCCTGTCCGCTCAGGTGTCTGTTTCACTCACAAAGTAAATCTTGTTGGGATGTGACATAGAATGTTTCTTCTTTTTTTGAATGGTAATAGATAACAGGCTTGAAAAAGAAAGGATTTTGAAGTTTTGCCTATGGTTCCTGTATGTTCAGCAGGTAAGCATTTGTTTGTTTTCTTCTGTCTGGGCACGGGAGCAGGGGCAACATGTAGTCAAGAGTGAGTCAATGGAGGGCCCTTTACTTTGTTAATGAGTAAGATAGGAAATGGAGACTTGCTATTCTGTAGCTAGTTTCTGTGGCACCAAGTTAATCTGCTGTCTCCATGTTTCAAAGAAAGCAGAACAACCAGTTCACTCAGGGACAAACCAGACATTTAAAATTAAACTCAGTGTGGAAACTGATTTGGGCTCAAAAACCAACCTACCAAGATTCCTACCAAGAGTGTTGGAATCTTCCACTGTGCTCTGCTGTGTACAAGTTATCTGCTTATAGTGAGTTTCAGACACAGAAAGGTCTCAACCAGCAGGTCAATTTACATTTGTATAGAAGAGCGTTTTCTATTTAAAGCCAAATTCCTGAAAATTGGGGGGGGGGGAGTTGCCAGGCCTCCTAGTCTCTCCTCTACTAATGCTCTTAAATCTCTGCTATCGCTATGATCCTTCCCCATCCTCTTAATACTTCTTCACAGCACTTTCCTCTTCCTTGCATCTCAAAGGCAAAATTTACAGTTTTTCCTTAACTATCCAGATTTATTCTCTTAACCACCATTTATTCTCTTATTAAAACTGTGATAGTCGACAAATCAGAACCTGCAAAATTTAGCCCTTAAATAGAAAAGTTATGTGAACAGAGTTCTGTAATCCATGATCTATGCATTATAGGCAAATGCACGTGATCTGAAAATATCACAGCCCTGGGGACCATTTCCTGCCAACAGCTCCTCTCCACAGCCTTTAGATCCATTTGTTACTTAGATGCCAAGTAATTCTGGTTTTTATAGATGAGGCAATGTGTGCAAGAAGCTTTTTACACACCCTATTCCCCGATGGCCACACGGCAACCACTCCCTGTCTTTCTCTGCCTTTGATTGTCTTTTATCTTGATCCTAACAAATGCATTAAGTGAAACTTTTAAATCCTGTCTAGAGTTTATGGGGTGTTGATCCCTTTTTACAGGTGTGCTGCAAGGAAAGTAAGTTTTAAAAGTCACTTTCTGAGTTTCATAGAAGAAAACAATGTCGGACTTAAGAGACTGGAAATTGAGAGGGATAGATGCACACAGGCAGATTTTATCATCCCACACTTAAGTCCACCATGTGGTCAGTAATTAGCGGGAAGTCCTGAGAGAGAGAGGCAGAAAGATGGCTTCCTGTAAAAACTCGCGGGCTCTGGCAGATGGTCCATGGGGAGGCATCTGATACTTTCTGAAACCCTTCTGGAAATACAGCAGAAACAGGGAGAGGATTTCGTGAGACACAGCAAGTGGATTAGCAGGGTTGTAAGCCCTCTCAGGCTGTGCAGACAGCTGCGGATGCCTCGGAGCCTAATTGGGTGGCCACTACCTAAGTAGCTTAGCCAATTGTTAATAAATGTTATTTTTCTTAAGATTGTTGTTATGACTATTCCCACTTTCTCTGAAAATGTATATGGACTTGAGTGTTGAACCACTTTAGGCCTGCTTAAGGGAAGTCTAAAAATAACATCACATTATTGTGTTAAGTCTGAGACATGCTGGCTGGTGATGGATGATCCCCACACCTGTTTTCTGATTTTCAAGCCACCCTGGCTTCTCAAGGGATCCTCAGTCAGTCCTGTTATCATGTCTTCTTACACTAATTCTGAGTGAGGGAGGAAAAGGCACACTGGGCGATGATGTAAGTAAGTTTGCTTCTGGTCTCTAAGTAACTGAGAGTCATCAGCCCTAAAATGAGCAAGATGTGTTCTAAAAGGACATTCCTATTCTATGATTCTATTGAATTAATTTGTTTACTATTCCCATGTCTCTTAAGGTGTTTCTCAGCTCACTTCAATAGGTATCTTAGAAATCTATTTTGTCTTTCCAATCTTGGTCTTTTAGGTAGAAGACATCCTCCCCCTAAAGTCCAGTGCTCCTCAACACGGGATGTTATTTACAACAGCCAAAGCAAAATTTCAGACACCTAGCCAGGCCTAGGTGGATACCAATTTCTATGCTGACAGGTCACACATCATCTAACTAGTGCCTTAAATATCCCAGATCTCTGTGTTCTCACTGGAGGAAACAATGAAAGGAAAGTCCAGTGAATTGGGGAGCATGTGATTAGCAAGTGGTTCCTTTAACCCCGTATACACTTAGACTAATGTGCATTTTTGTTTGCAGAAACTTTCGGGTATTCAAAGACTAATTAACAGCCACTTTTTCTCCTCAAAGCATTTTTACCTTTGAGCTTCTGCAAAAGCACACAACAGCTGTTCCGCGTGCAGTTTAAAGCCTTCCTTAGTCCTGGCTTATTAGACTTGTCACTTTGGGGATTGCAATGCCAAGAAAGGATTCCAGGGTTCAGTTTGTTCTGTAAGACTCAAACCTCGTTTGAAAGCCCGCTGAAGCAGTAAGTCTACAGCAATACCCCAAACAGGAATCAATAAATGTTTCACCCACCTGCCACATCCCATTTAGATATGTGCACAATAGCTCAAATGGGATATGTTTTCAAGTCCACTCTAACAGTAGTAGTTGTTTCCGAATGTCTGAACTTAAAGGCTCAATGGTTAACTGCTTCCATGGCCAACATCACTCTGTCCTTCTTTCCAGATATTTTTGTATTGTTTAAATGCTTAAACTGTTTAAGAGTCCAGGATTAATTTTATAGCATTAGCTTAGATTTAAAAATTCAGGAAAAAGTCAAATACGTAATATTATCAGCAAGTCATGTAACGTTTCTGGTGATCACGACAGAATAGTCTAAAATTATTACTTGTATTTGAGAAATTCAGAATATATCAGAGGAGAGTTTCTCCAAGGACTATTATTGTAAGGATAAGTAAATGCATTTAAAAATACACCTCAGATTGCAGACAAGTGGCTTACATCCAATTCAAATAACAACACATAGTAAATGAGAGTAAATAAGTTAAATTTTCATTTATTTGACTATTTATATATATTTTGAAGGGGTTATGGGTAAATAGTTTCCTTTTCTAAATACATGTAAGTGCTCAGTTGCTGAAATAATTCTGAATGGGTAGATGGCAGGCACAGAGTGATCAATATATAGAAGGTCAAACCATCTGTGATAATGTTGGAACAAAAGTCTGCCCTGCCCCCATTTTAAAACTGATTTCCCTTACATAGTAATATTTTCTGAGCTTATAATTCAAACAATTAGATAGTATTTGTCAAGCACCCATGTGTATGTGGTACATTACAACTTACTACTAAAAAAATGAACTGATTTCTGCTTATTCAACCCATGAAGCACAGGCACAGATAAACACACATAAAGGAAGGCATATGATCTGCCCAAAGAGTCAAATAATAAAGAAACTGTTTCTGTTTACTATTTCTTAGGTCATAGTGATATAAATATTCATACCTAATTATGCTATAGCCTGTGCTCTGATATGGTTAATTACAGGGAGACAGTGTTACAGTTTTTCTTACCCACTTTTTTTTCTGTTTGCCTTCTACTGTTACAAATTCCTCTCTCATTATGTACTTCTTCTCTCCCCCACATCTAAAGATATACTGCCTTGAAAGTCATTGATTTTTATCAGCCCAAGACTCCAGATGTCTGATTGCTTTGGGAAAAGAATCCCTCTGGGATCCAGAATGTCTCTTTGGCTTTATTTTCTTATAAATTGAGCGGGATCAAGTAGTTCATATTCTAAATAGTATTGATTAGACAGGCATGCATGCACACACTCACATACTCTGTGTTTCTTGTATTGTATACCGATGAAAACATATCAATTTCACTACAGACTAAATTGAAGTATCACATATTCCCCACTTATTTGTTTAAAACTATTTATAAACCAATGCACAGAAAAGTTGCAAAGAAATACATCCAAAATGTCCAGTAAATAAGATTTATAGGAGGTGCCTGGAGTCTTACAATACATCTATATCTTGAGATGTACGATTCAATCTTCATCTAAGAAATGGAAAGAAAAAGAGGCTAAATCCTTAAGAGACAGAAAAGTCAAAAATTATATATTGTGAAAGCTTGAAAATCTTTAACAGCTAAGCTAAGAGAAATGAGACAAGACCCTAAATTTGAAGATCAATGAAAACAAAAAGAACCTCTCAAGTCTCTAGAAATTGACAAGAAGATTGTGAATTCTTAAAACAGTGATTAGAAAATTTTACATTTAGAGGACTTAATAAAAGAATAAAGACTACTGAGCTCAGCATTGCGACAAGAATGTAGAAGACTGCTAATTCCTTCTCCATTTCTCTCTGTGAAGTCTTGGACTAATTGCAAGCATCCTGTTAGCCAGCTCAATTTTCTTATGCCCAGAGGTCAAAGAGGCCTTGCCAGATCTTATCTTTATCATCAATAAATATGTATTATTTAGTATCCATTATGGCTTGACTTTGCACTAGGTACTAACTTAGATCTTGAGAGCTGAGTACAAAGTATCATGGAATTTAAAGGGGCCTTCTTATATGTTTCCATACTGTCTTCTGCTTGATTTGTGCTCATATGTCCTTGGAGACCCAGCTGTATGAACCACGCACACTTGTGACTTTTCCTCTGACAGATGAAGTACCCTCCATTCTTCTCTATAATGATTCAGAGGACGTGACCTGCTCAATTTGACCTTTCCCTGTCTTTAGGCAGCACACACAGGGTTCACTGTACATCATATACTCAAGCTCGAGATGAGCATGAATGTGGAAGGACTGAAGAAAACATTCCAAATGAATTTCGGAGGCTACTTGTATTTTTCTACAAATTCAGGTCAGGAGTGAGTGTTTTATTCCCTGCCCCTACCAGGAATGTTCAATGAGTGATAAAAGGATCAAGTGTGAATTTCCCTCCCCAACTTCCACAGATGAACTTTCTAAGAAAATGATTTCTCCTTGTTTTAAGCAACTTAAATATCCTCTAAATTCATGAAATGTTCAAGCGAGAATGAGCTGGATTAATTAAGACTCTTTGGGTGACAACAAACATGAATGCAATTCAAACTAATTTAAAAAAAAACATGCTAAATTTACTGACCTGTGTGACTCCCACATCCAAGGATACAGGTTGTTTCAACTGTCTGAAAAGCTGATATATGATGTTATCAGATTCTTCCACTCTCTCCGTCTTTCAGTAAAGCTGTTTCCACACATGTCAGGAAAAAGAAAAAAAATGATTCCCTTAGGCTCACACTCACTTCTTACCGTAGATACCAGCTTAACAACCACAGCAGAAAGAAATTGTCTTTTCCTGGGTAAACTCTCGTCTGTTTGGGTCATGTATCCATTCCAGAACAAAACTCTGTGACTGAGGTGGGTGCCAGAAGAAGGGTGTGCTCAGTGAATATCACCTGTGTGGTGATAGGGGAAAAGCAACGGGAAGTAGAGTCAGTTCAGCTTCTACATGGAGTCAAACCACAAGGCCAGGAGTCCTTACAAGAGAAAGAGACTCTATTATTAGAAGAAACAGTAGGGATGCTGCTGGACTGCCTAAAATGGTTGTCACTTGTTCAAGGAAACCAAAGACTGGAGAAGGTAAGTTAGCCAGTGGTGAAGTCAGTAATGAGATCTGCATCTCCTGACTCTTACGTTCTTTTTAGAATTATTTGCTCGATTAATTCTATCAACTATCTTTCAGCAAGACTCAGAAGCCTTTTATAATTTCTTTCAAAAGTCTCTGTGTCTGTATAGCATATGGAACTCTGCTCAATGTTGTGTGGCAGCCTGGATGGGAGGAGAGCTTGGGTGAGAATGGATACATGTATATGTATGGCTGAGTGTCTTCACTGTTCACCTGGAACTATCACAACATTGTTAATCGGCTATACCCCAATATAAAATAAAAAGTTTTTCTAAAAAAGAGTATCTGTGTCTGAACTGATGTAATTCCAAGAGCCTGGACAACAGCCTGGATTTGGGGGCCAGGCACGGCCCCCACCTAGTACCTGGTGATATGAATTTCTACCAATCATTTGACATCTCTGTTTATGAGAATAAAATCATCTGTCCTCCCTGGACCTGGCAAGACATAAAAACATCTTCAAGATGAGATGGTAAATTTTATGTTAAAAAAGCTTTAATATAATAAAGTACTAGACAAAATTAAGAAGATTCATTTGCTATAGGATCACTCTTGTAGACTTCATGACTCTCTATGGGATAAACGAAATATTTAGGATTTCCCACATTGATCTTGGCTTCGCTAGTGGCTCAGCTGGTAAAGAATCTGCCTGTAATGTGGGAGACCTGGGTTCGATCCCTGGGTTGGGAAGATCCCCTGGAGAAGGGAACAGCTACCCACTCCAATATTCTGGCCTGGAGAATTACATGGACTGTATAGCCCATGGGGTTGAAAAGAGTTGAACACAACTGAGCAAGTTTCACTTTCACTTTCACATTGATCTAACAAACTCACTTTCCTGGAGATTCTCCAGTGATCCATCTTCCTTGGAATTGGGGACAATCTATAGGAACATGTGATGTTTTTATTATCATTCTTTGAATCCATCTTTATTCTATACCTAAACTATCCCTCAACTAAATTCATCCTAACCCAGAGAGTAGGCTTAACTTTCTTTCTTTCTGTATAGACGTTGAACTGTCAGTGTTCATTTGGGGGGGCGGGAGGGTGGGGTGTGTGATTTGAGCTGTTTTGCTTGATCCACACTTCTAACTTGGAGAAATTACCTTGCTAACTGTAACTAGCTGCTTTGCAAGTATCTTCTCCCCCCATGAGACTTGTAGAAGTGGGCCTTTTCATTCTTACTCACTTGTGGAAAGAGGAGATGATGGTGTGGCTCAGAAAGGAAATCTATCAACCAAACAGACTGTTGTTTAGGAGTGTTTTCTCATATGGCTCATCACAACAGGTAAGCTCAGCTTATCTTCAGGCTTCCAGCTGTGAAGGCCTGAATCTGAACACAGGGAAACACAATGTTCACAGTAGAGAGTCTCTGCATTTGCAACATACATAACGGCCTCAAAGGCACATTTGTTCAAATATAAGAGCACTCCCTGTTTTTGGCAAGGTATCCCCTTTTCCTTGGCATGATGGCCTTCCTACCTTTTGACTTTTTTTCAGGAAATGGTAACTTTAAAAATAAAAGCAAATTTCAATAATTAATAATATAAGTCGCTGTGCTATAAATATGATTTACTTTGAGGTTAATCTTTGATTGATTGCTATATAGACAATAGCTTGATTACCCAGTTTTTGCTCAGTGGTAGTTTTTCTAAACCATTTTTTATTTCTAATTTCCTGAGTTGGTTTTTGGTGTCTAGTCTTTTTGTACCAATTTAGCACAATACATTACGTGTGTGTGTGTGCTCAGGCACTCAGTCGTGTCCAACTCTGAGAGCCCATGGACTGTAGCCCTGCAGGCTCCTCTCTCCCTGGGATTTTTCAGGCAAGAGTACTGCAGTGGGTTGCCATTTCCTCCTCCAGAGGATCACAGTTATTCACAAATCTTGTTCTTACTACGACATAGGAAATAATATACTACCCTGGTTTATTTGAAAAGAGATCTGGATCTAGGTCTATTTGAATTTCTCTTAAAAAATTAAATATATAAGTTTGTATATTTTCTCAATAAATAATAAATGTTTCTTTAAATGATATATAGTTGATGTAGAATGTTATGCTTATTTCATTTGTTTTACATAGTGATTTGACATTTGCATACACTGTGAAATGGTCACATGATGAGTCTAGTAACCATCTGTCCCCAAAGTCATTACCATATCATTAACCATATTCCTTCTGATGCATGTTACATCCCAATTGCTTATTTATTTTATAACTAGAGGTTTGAACCTCTGAATCTGCTTCACCTATTTTGCCCAACCCATATTCCACTCTGGTAACAACCCACTATTCTCAGTATCCATGAGTCTGTTTTTATTTTGATTTGTTTGTTTTTATATTCCACATGGAAGTGTGGTTGTATGGTATTTGTCTTTCTCTGACTTATTTCACTTAGCATAATACTCTCTAGATCTATCATGTTGTCACAAATGCAAGATTCTGTTTATGGTTCAATAATATTCCATTGTGCGTGGGGAATATTCCATTCCAAAGGGTGTATGTATACGTATGTATGTGTGTGTGTGTATATGTGTATGTGTATATATATATATATATAAAAATATCTCACATCTTCTTATCTGTTTGTCTACCAGTGGACACCTAGGTTGCTTCCATATCTTGGCTGTTGTAAATAATGCTGCAATGAACATTGGAGTGCATATATCTTTTCAAACTAGTGTTTTTATTTCTTCTTATAAAGACCTAGAGTGAAATTTCTGGGTTATATGGGTAGTTCTTTTATAATTTTCTGAAGAACCACCATACTTTTTTCTATAGTGGCTGCACCAATTTACAATCCCACCAACAGTGCACAAGGGCTTTCTTCTGACCACATTTTTGTCAACATTTGTTATTTGTTCTCTTTTTGTGATAGCATTTCTGACAGGTGTGGGGTGGTATTTCTTTGCGGCTTTGTATTTTTCTGATGATTGCTGATGTTGAACATCTTTTCATGTGCCCATATATTTGTCTTCTTTGAGAAAATGTCTTGAGGAAACTATCAACAAAATGAAAAGACAGCTTACTGAATGGGAGAAGTTATTTGAAAATGATATCTGAAAAGGGGTTAATATCCAAAATACACACACAAAAAACATGCAACTCAATGTGAATAAAACAAAAAACTCAATTAAAAAGTGGGCAGAGGACTTGAACAGACAATTTTCTATTTTAAGGGAGGATTTGTTGAAATATGCCTTTAGCTTTTGGACAGACATCTACTTAAAAATTGCAGGAAATCCATATTCACCTTTTGCATGAGATTTAATAAAATTTTATTGAATTCTTTGCATTAGTTAAATGTATTCTAATTTCCCAATATCATATTTCCATTCTACAAAGTAAACAAAGCCTTCACTGACTATTAAGATAAAGAAAAGCTATTCAAAGAATGAACCTTTGCTATTGGTATTGAGTTTCAATTCACATTTCATGTTCTATGTATTGAAAGAAAGAAAATGCTAACAGTGTTCCATGATTCAGTGATTTTTGAGATAAAAATATTTTCAATTTACGATTCTATGGATTCCTAAACAGTGCTTTAGACTTTGGAAAAGTGCTATGAGAAAGGTTTTATGACCACCAAGGGCATTTTCTTCTTAGAGTGTGGGTTACCTGGCATGTAGCAGTCACTTAAGAAAAGTTGAGTGAAGTCACAAGATTTTATTGGGTTGGCCAAAACATTCTTTTGGGCTTTTCTATAAGATCTTACAGAAAACCCTGAATAAACTTTTTGGCCAACCCAAAGTAGTCTCATGTTTTAATGAAATTACATACCAGAATATTAGGTAATTCTATAAGCTCATCTGATTTTCTTCTATCCTATGTTTTCATTTAAGAAAAGTTATTCTAAGAGAATCTTACTTCCAAAATGATTCCAAAGCAGTTAAAGAAACTGAAAGTTACTCAGTCCTGTCTGACTCTTTGCGACCCCATGGACTATACAGTCCAAGGAGTTCTCCAGGCCAGAATACTAGAGTGGGTAGCCTATCCCTTCTCCAGGGGATCTTCCCAACCCAGGGATTGAACCCAGGTCTCCTGCATTGCAGGCAGATTCTTTACTAGCTGAGCCACAAGGGAAGCCCAAGAATACTGGAGTGGGTAGCCTATCCCTTCTCCAGCAGATCTTCCCAACCCAGGAATCAAACCAGGGTCTCCTGCATTGCAGGTGGATTCTTTACCAACTGAGCTATCAGGGAACACAATACAATATATCTCTATTTTCTATATTCTCTTACTATGGTCTTCCATTTGACTATATTATTAGCATGGCTTTGAATTCTTCAAATTCTGCTCATAGAAACTAGGAAGGCATCACATAAATTCTTGATTACTGTCATCATCATCTATTCATATGAATGATTGATAATAACCTCTAGCATTAAGCATAGTTGCTACTTTGCTCATGTTACTTCAAATTCTTTACAATTCTAGAAGGTACTGTTACCCCACTCCCATAAGTGAGAAATGGGGGGACTGAGGGTTAATAACTTTCCTGAGGTCACATAGTTAAAATGATCTTGTGCTATGATGTGAACCCAGATCTGAAAGTGTCACAAGCCAAGAGCGTTTTCAATATGTCATCCTGCTAATTCTTCTGGTAATGAATTGACAGTAAGGAAAATTTCAACTTTCTCACACACACGGTGATTTGTCATTAACAACTCACCCCTACAGCTTTGAGTAATGATTTCACATAGAGGAAACACAAAGCAGTTTATCATTTTGGTAGATTTACGGTTTGCTAGTAGCAGATGACTCTAGGAGGTAATTCAAAATGAGTCTCAAGTCGTCCAATTAGGTAGACTTTTGACTTGGAAATGCATAGAGATTTAATTTTTTTTCTCTTTGAATTCTGTAATTATAAAGGCCTCTAGGATTCACTTATTTCATGTTGCTCCAGTAATTTTTTACTCAAGCTCTGGCGACAATATAGTTTTGACTGAAATACTTTATTCTAAAATGTTGGGATTTATTTATACGATGTCAACAAATGTACTTTAAGGTTAAAAGACTCTTTTTAGACTAGGCTTGCTTATAGAATGATAGTAATACAATTTATTGAGCGCTTACTAATTATTTGTCTCCATGCTAAGCACTCTCCTTGTGTTGGATCACACAGTCTTCACAATCATTTCATGAAGCAGTTTGTCTTCATTTATGAGGAAACTGATGAGTAGGAGAATATATTGATTGACTCAGTCTAGGGACCAAAAGATTCTGAGAGACTTCAGTAATAGTCTGATTTTAGCAAGATAAAATTTAATCTAGAAAAACACAAGGTCCTGTGCTTGGGCCTTAAACAACTGTGCAAGTATAGAATGAGGAAAATGTGATTTACCACCAGAACATAAATATAGAAAATGTATTAATAGAGTTTTGTTCAAGAAGAATTTCTAGACAATGAAATATTGATTTGCCAAAATAAAAAAACAATAGTGTGTACTTATTCTGCATTAATGGAAGCAAGGGGAGGCAAGAGGCCAACTTTCCTGTTTCTAGATTTTTCCAGTTTTAGAGAAATTCTGGTTCTAATGCCATATTTTTTTTAAAGTTATACATGGATTCAGTGTATTTAAAAGAAAACAGTTATGCTAGTAATGGTTCTGCAATCATGTTAGATTTGAAAAATAGTCAAAAGAGACAGCAGTGTTTTCCACTGAAGAAAAATAAATAAATAAAGCTTCAGGGATAACAAGATAGCTGGGCTTCAACATTTGAGAAACTGCCACAGACAAGAAGGATTACTTTTGTTTAGTATGAATTCAAGTAGTAATACTGGCAACACTGAGGAGGAGAGGAAGCTACACACAAAGAAAATTCAACTCTTAACAAGCAAGATCTCTCTAATAGCTGGAGCTATACAAATATGAAGTGAACTGCCTTTGGAATAATAAATGTCTTGTTTCTGTATGTCTGGATATTCCAGAATGAGTTGCTTGGACTAGACCCATGTGACACCTTCCAACCTTATGACTTTATTATTCTCAACTCTTTTTGGGGGGCGGGGGCACCTGGCAGGTGATTCCGCTGACTGGTTTGAACAAGCAGCAGCCTTAGGAAATTTGGAGAAAGCCTGCCAGTGTTACAGGATTTTAGCAGAAGTAACCAGACCTAAGGTACAAATAAAAAGGCTGAGTCCTCCTTTCTCACTCACATGACTGCATTTTCTCATAACTCCCCCGTTGTGCTAAAACCATCTTTCATTATGTCTTGGCCATACACACACACACACACACACACACACACACATATATATGTTAATAAGTTTCTGGTCTCAGCTCTAAATGGATCACTCCTAATTGGTTCAAATAGAAGTTACACTCAAAATGACTTTAAGATCATTTTACTGAGGCAGGTGTGGACATACCTCTCAGCTTTCTTCAAGTTCAAAGGCTAGTTCTTACATTAAGCTCCCTGCCTCTAAAGAGAAACTAAGCTGGCTTGGGGACATCTATTTATCCAAAACAAAAGGACACCTGAGGTACAGAGTCTTATGAATTTAACAAGATTTTGTTTCCTTACTATATGGGTGAAAGGCGTTAATGGATAAATCATTCTTTCTAATTCAGCACAAGATGTGGTCTCTGCCACACTAAATAATCACATATAAGAAAACTTTTATTGTTTCTAGGGAAGAATATTTAATACTTTTATGTCTCAAGGCTTGAGAACACACACAGAATCCAAACCTGTAATTATGACACTGTGTTTCAGCATCTATACAGCACTGCATAGAACACAGTTACTCCTCTGAAGGATGGATATGTGGTTTTTGCCAGTGTGCTGTCAAATTCCAAAATACCTTTCCACAATACTATAGTTTGTCATGCCTCCTAAAATTTTTTTAAAAGATACTTTTCCAACAAGAGTAATGTTTTAGGATAGAGCTCTTTCCAGATCACAGAGACATTCTTAGTTGACACAGACACAGTAGAGGCATGAAGAACACCTTTCTGAACACAGATTGATTCTGTTCATCGCATTAGAAAGAGAGGAGGTAATAAGTTTCACTGAGCAGGAGACTACTCATTCATCCTGAATCAAAATCAGTCGTGTTGAAATTGTGTCACTGTGCTGCTTGCCTGATTCCCGGCATAAAAGCCTTAGCTGTGAGTTTTCCAGTATGCAAATATCTAGTTTTGGCAAAATTTATAATAGTCTCCACATGTCATCTGCTTTTTATCATTTATTTCAATGAAGAAAATGTTATACATTTAAAGCTGGTTAAATATCTTCTTAACAACATCATGTTTTACATTTTATGGTAAAGTGAGAAAGATCATTGAATCCTAAGACCTGAATTGTCTATGTTTCTAGGTGACATTGTGCTTAAACATACCTTGTTATCGAAAATGTCCTGACCTAATTTTACAGGCTCATGTGCACTCTCAGTCCTGTATTCCAAAGTCACTGTAATTGGCATTACCATCTTAGGATCTTGCTTAAATGCTCCTTGCTGTGATATAATTTCACGTCCTGTCCTCGGAGTGGGCCTTTTTTTGAAATTCTGCCAAGAACACCGTCATTCTGACTGCTAGAATTTAATTAAACATAGCCTTAAAGAATGTCTTTCAAAGGATGTATCTCACCCAGTTTCCATTTATAAAACACAAAGTTGCATATGCTTTGAAATGACAATAAATCATCTTCAAACCAAGACTTAAAAATATGAGATGATTTGATGTTAAACTCTACTGGGGTGAGAAACGCTTCCTAGAGGGAATCTTGTGGTTTATCCATGCCCTAGATCTCTCAGGCACCTGGAAGCACAGTGTTTGAGTGGGGGAGGATATCAAATATCTGGCTAATAGAAACATTTTAATAAGTGATGCTCTTGACTTTCTCAACCCAGAGGCCCTCCACCAAACAATCATTTCTGCTCAGTTTCTGGACCAATTAGAGAACATTATAGTAGCTTCCAGGGAACTAGGTGATGGGACCTTGTAATATCTGGTGTGCTCAAAGTAAAGCCTAGACAATCTTTAGTCCAGAGAAACACAGCTCTTTCCCTGAAGACCGCTTGTTTGTCTGGTCTATGTAGCTGGTTTCTTCCCAGTGCCCTGGCTTCTGCTGCAGAATTTCACTGGCCCTGACAGTCAGCCAGAACTTTTCTCTCTCAGGAAGCTGGAACTTTGGATGTAATCCTAGCTGTTGCTGTGACAATCTAGCATTGTGATGCTCTTTACATAGAGTATAATGTCCCTTTGAAACTGCGTCTATTATGTCTCCACAGTGTCAGCACATGCTCTGGGGTACTTATGACTGTCAGGATCAACTCAAGTTAACCATATTTCTATGGACACAGGGACTTGGCCACCTGCTGACTGCTCCATCTGGCACCAACATTTCAGTTGAGTTAGCTTCCTAGCATTGCTCACTCATTCCCCATTCCTTTCTCATTCCCCTGATCTGCTATGAAGACCCCGGTGTGCTTTTCATCCTGGGGTCCATATGCTATGGCATGCTGACTGATATAAATCAAAAGAAAAAGGAGAGGTATAAGGCTGAGAGCTACATCTACTCATATCAACTGTACATTGACACTATTTTCTCTACCTCCATATTCAGTGAGATCCAAGGCAAGTAACAAAGTGTTCAGAGAAAAGCAATGTGCTCAGACAAAGAGGCCAAAAAGATAATTTAAGATGCTATTTTGGTCCTGAATTTGATGAGCATTAAATATGGCCACTCCTTTAATACACACCTGAATTTTGTGTAACAATAAAAGCTCTTAAAAATATTACTAAGATACCATTACTTTGTTCTTCATTATGTTATGGTCCCACTGCACTCTAGGGCAAGGTTAAATTACTTTTTGAATTATTTATCATTCTGTACTCACTGGTTCACTCATTTTTTCCATTAACTAGGTTAAGTCAAGAGTTGATTTTATGGGGAAGAAATTCTTAGAAGGAAGCAGAGTGAGGCTATAAATCATATCTTTAGAGGAACTTCTTTCCTCCAGATATTTAAGAGTAAAAAAATAATCTTCTGTGTAGAAATAATTTTATTAACTCTTACGTGAGAAGAATGAATCATAAGATTTCTGCAAAATGTTTCTAGGAGCTTATGAAATGATACATCTACGGTTTACATGTCAGCCATTAGGAATTAGCGATTCATGCAGTAATATTCTGACTTAGCCTACTCATGAGCCAGGACCATAGGGATGCTCCATCACTTTCATATTTATAGAGAAATATGCCAACCTCCATTTTTTCATGGCAAGACAAGTCTTTTGAATGGTGACAAATCTGAAGTCCCTTTGGGAGTGGAGGCTCAGTAGTGTGGCTCAGTGAGCCTCATTTGGGTTCTATTTCCTTTGACTTTAGGGAATCGGGAAGGTGAGTGTAGAATGACTTTCATTCCTGACACCAGTGGTGTAGATTTATTTCAGTGATTGATTAAAAGATCACATAGTTTTGCTAAGCACTGCAACGCTGCATCAAACTTCAAGAGAGCTGAAACTGCCATTAATTCTGCCCTGCTCTCTTAGAGAGAAAATTCTGAAAGACTGTATTCTGTCATTAACAGACATAAACAGAGTTAAAAGTGGCCTCAATTGCTGTGAAAATTATGGCTATGAACAGAAGCAGGCCCAACAAAAGCATTTCACAGTATTCTTTTTTTTTTCATGTATTTTATTTGGCCAATTAATTTAAACTTCAATGCAGAAAATACAAATGATTACTGTAGCTAATAATTAAAGGGATGCTTATCTTGGAAACGTGTAACCTTCAAGTCATTTGAGATTTATTTTACCCTGCTGTTTTACTTGGATGGTGGTGGGAGAATGTCAATTATTGTTTTCTTTATTATTTTTAATTATAGGAGAAGTGTGTACTGCTGTAAAAAGTTCAACATGAAACAAGTTTATAAAGTAAAAAGTGAAAATCTCCATCTGCTCCCTAAAATATTTTGGTGGGGGCGGGGGAATACTACTACAGTGAGAGATTGGCATTTGAAGAAAGAGAGATTCATGGTGATGGTAGATACAGGTCTCACTCTACAAACTCCAGTATATGAAAATGGTAATACTCTTTTTCTACAACCACTTAGAGTAGGAGCTTCTGTACTACTGAATAATTTCTTCCCCTCAATCACACCCCACCTCTTTCCTCAGAGTTGGGCCCACAGTTGTGGGCTTACCAAATGCCAAGGCTTTGGGAAGAGCAGTTGTGGTATCTAGTTCTTATCCTTTTTTTCCACTGTGGCTTCTATTGAGATGATTCTTGTCTAATATGGTGGCGGGTGGTGGATTCATATAGGTCCCTCCCTGCAGAGCCTCTGAAGGTCAGGTGGATCCTAGTTTTAAGTTCCTGCTCTCCTTGGACTGGTAAGAAGCCCTGTGATCTTCTCTCAGGAGTACGGGAACTTCCCCCACTCTTGCACCATCCTGGGTATTCTGACACTGTGAAATTGACTCAGATCTATCTGCCCAGACACTCCACACAGCCACCTCTCTGGAGAGGGACCCTGTTCCCACTCCTCTCAGATCTTCCAATATATTTGCAGACTGTCATTGCCCTACCCTGGTCTTAATCTGACTTTGTTTGAGGATGGCTGAAGAATGGGATTCTGAGTTTCTGTCTCATAAACCTAATTCGATCAAGATCTTACTGTTTACCTTCTAACTCTCCTCTTTCCTCTTTGATGAAGGAAGTCAACTGAGTAGTACCTTCTGACTTCACCATGTCTTTTCCAAATCTCTTTTTCATGTCCTGAGTTATGAAATATTTCCATTTCTTCCTGAATGTTAAACTTGTGAAAGTCAAAATTCAATCCTTTCCCTTCTCTCTGCTGGGTCATTTCTTCTGTGAGGCAGGAAGGAAAAGAGACTAGCTGATTAGAGGAAGTGTTAAGACATATAAGCATATAAGAAAATATGATGAGATTTAAATAAAAGTATTAATATGAATTATGAATTAATATTATTACATATTTCAAAATCTTTTGAAAAATATATATACCACACTCTGCCATAGAAATGAAAGAGTAGATTTTTTGTTTATTTCTTTTATTTATCACCAAAAAATCAAATCTTTGGAAGAGTATAGATAGAAGTCTGCAAATTACTCTATTTCCCTCAAACAACATATTAATATTATGGACATCTTCAAGTGTAATTCACATAAATCAGCCCTAAATTTAAAAGCAACTACTTAAAATGATGCATCTGTGACTGAAAACAAGTCAGTATACAGTTGTATTCTTGTGCAAATTATTTAGAGTCCATGTCTACTCTGATTAATTATTGTGTTTATTTAACACTAGTGTTACATTGTTTTTTATTTCTATTACTGTTTACTCTTCTAACTATCACCCATGGAAGTTCCTTAACTCAACCATAGAGATAGGTTGTGTCCGACTCTGTGGCCTCATGGACTGTAGCCTGCCAGGCTCCTCTGTCCATGGAATTTCCCAGGCAAGAATTCTGGAAAGAGTTGCCATTTCCTTCTCCAGAGGATCTTCCCAACTCAGGGATGGAACCAGCATCTCTTGCTTATTCTTCAGCGGCAGGTGAATTCTTTACCACTAGGACCACCTGGGTTTTTGCTATTAAATGATACTGCTAGGAACATGCATCTTCATAGTATTTCTCTTATAGACATAGTATTTCTCTGTTGCTGTTGTTTAGTTGTTAAGTCCTGTCCAACTGTTTGCTACCCTATGGACTGAGAAACCAGGCTCTCCCAACCTTCACTATTTCCCAGAGTTTGTTCAAACTCATGTCCGTTGAGTCAATAATACTATCTAACCTTCTCACCCTCTGCTCCTCCCTTCTCCTTTTCTCTTCAATCTTTCTCAGGATCAGAGTCTTTTTCAATGAGTTAGCTCTTTGCATCAGGTGGCCTAAATACTGGAGCTTCAGCATCAGTCCTTCCAATGAATATTCAGGGTTGATTTCCTTTAGGATGGACTGGTTGGATCTCCATGCTGTCCAAGGGACTCTCAAGAGTCTTCTCCAACACCACAGCTCAAAAGCATCACTTTTTCGGCGCTCAGCTTTGTTTATAGAACAACTCTCACATCCATACATGACTACTGGAAAAACCATAGCATTGACTAGACAGACCTTTGTTGGCAAAATAATGTCTCTGCTTTTTAATATGTTGTCTAGGTTGGTCATAACTTTTCATCCAAGGAGCAAGCATCTTTTGATTTCATGGCTGCAGTCAACATCTGCAGTGATTTTGGAGCCCAGAAACGTAAAGTCTATCACTGTTTCCACTGTTTCCCCATCTATTTCCATGAACCAATGGGACCAGATGCCATGATCTTAGTTTTCTGAATATTGAGTTTTAAACCAACTTTTTTACTCTCCTCTTTCATTTTCATCAAGAGGCTCTTCAGTTCTTCTTCACTTTCTGCCATAAGTGTGGTGTCATCTGCATATCTGAGATTATTGATATTTCTCCTGGCAATCTTGATTCCAGCTTGTGCTTCATCCAGTCCAGTATTTCTCATGATGTACTCTGCATATAAGTTAAATAAGCAGGGTGACAATATACAGCCCAGATGTACTCCTTTCATGATTTGGAACCAGTCTGTTGTTCCATGTCCAGTTCTAACTTGCTTCTTGATCCACATACAGATTTCCCAGGAGGCAAGTCAGGTGGTCTAGTATTTCCATCTGTTTCAGAATTTTCCACAGTTTGTTGTGATCCACACAGTCAAAGGGTTTGCGTAGTCAATAAAGCAGAAGTACATGTTTTTCTGGCACTCTCTTGCTTTTTCAATGATGCAATGGATGTTGACAATTTGATCTCTGGTTCATCTGCCTTTTCTAAATCCAGTTTGAACATCTGGAAGTTCATGATTCACGTACTGTTGGAGCCTAGCTTGAATTTTGAGCATTACTTTGCTAGCGTGTGAGATGGGTGCAATTGTGTGGTAGTTTGAACATTCTTTGGCATTGCCTTTCTTTGGGATTGGAATGAAAACTGTCCTTTTCCAGTCCTGTGGTCACTGAAGAGCTTTCCAAACTTGCTGGCATATTGGATGCAGCACTTTCAAAGCATCATCTTTTAGGATTTGAAATAGCTCAGCTGGAATTCCATCACCTCCACTAGCTTTGTTCATAGTGATTCTTCCTAAGGCCAACTTGACTTTGCATTCCAGGATGTCTGGCTCTAGGTGAGTGATCACACCTTCGTGATTATCTGGGTAATGAAGATCTTTTTTGCATAGTTCTCCTATGTATTCTTGCCACCTCTTCTTAATATCTTCTGCTTCTGTTAGGTCCATACAATTTCTGTCCTTTATTGTGCCCATCTTTGCATGAAAGTTCCCTGGTATCTCTAATATTCTTGAACAGATCTCTAGTCCTTCCCATTCTATTGTTTTCCTCTATTTCTTTGTATTGATCACTGAGGAAGGCTTTCTTATCTCTCCTTGGTATTCTTTGGAACTCTACCTTCAGATGGATATATCTTTCCTTTTCTCCATTGCCTTTCACTTCTCTTATTTTCATAGCTATTTGTAAGGCCTCCTCAGACAACCATTTTGCCTTTTTGCATTTCTTTTTCTTGGGGATGGTCTTGATGACTGCCTCCTTTACAATGTCTTGAACCTCTATCCATACTTCTTCAGGCACTCTGTCAATCAGATCTAACCCCTTGAATCTATTTGTCACTTTCACTGTATAATCGTAAGGGATTTGATGTAGGTCATACCTGAATGGTCTAGTGGTTTTTCCTACTTTCTTCAATTTAAGTCTGAATTTGGCAATAAGGAGTTCATGAACAATTTGTAGGAGAACAATATTTAGGAGGGCGTGCTGCAATTCATGGGGTCGCAAAGAGTCGGACATGACTGAGCGACTGAATTGAACTAAGATGGAATTGGATGTGGGATGAGAAAAGATGGATGAGTCAAGCAAGAACTCCAGGGTTTCTGTTCTCTTCAACAGGATGGGGAGGGTAGGAGCATGAAGAGATCATGAGGTTTGTTGCCGACATGATCACGGTCATTGAGAACAGAGTGCACGTGCAGGTGATGACAATGATAAAATGTGCCAGCGGCTGAAAACACCTAATGGAGCTTGGTCCAATTAAAAATGAAAATTAAATGGGTTGGGAGGAGGCATAAAAAAGCAACTGAGATGACATGTATAATTAGGCACAACCACATTGTCTGTGACCACTTACTTGGTGATTTTTTTTAAGACACACGACTACTTCTCAAGAGTCATGGTTTTCTCATATTAACAGTATAAAATTCTACCCTTTCATAGGGGCTTTGTGAGAATTAAATGGAATAATATGGGTGAAGCATCTAGTTCAATAGTGCTTAATAACTTTTTTTAAAGAGTACAGGGAGAGAGAAATGAGGTCCCATTTTCAATTTGAACTCCAACCTTATACATGGCTTATCACAGTCTCTATTTCAGATGTTTGGATAAAGAAAGGAGATTAGATGATTTGTCTCCAGTCAAAAGACTTTTATTTGTTAAGTCTGTTCTCTGAGTACTAGACAGCAGGCAAGCAGGCATTTTCCAAGCACATGCTGCAGTAACATAAATTTTGAGACTGAGATTAAAAAATTATTGACCCTTTTTTTATGAAAGTTGTCCAAATTGTCTCCGCACAAAACACAGTTGTCATTTGATGATATACCCAAATATAAGGCACTCAGGAGGCATGAAAATTTTCAGGCTGTGACAAATTGGTTTATGCTGAAGAAACAGCCAGTTGCCTGGTTATCCTCTGTCAAAATACCCAAGAAAGCAAGCACTAATCCAAAATAAGGCAATTAAGGCTTAAACCTACTGACTCTAAGGAAACGATTCTGGGTTCTGGCTTTGTATAAAAAATCAGCTTCTGCTTTGGGCTCTCTAGTTCACATTGTTCCTACCACTTCCTGTTTGATATCTTACATCTGATTCTTTGTGTTCACTTGTACTATCTGCCTGGGACTCTGCATTTATCCACCTGCATCACCGAAACTTTTCTTTTCCTAACACCTGGTTTAAATTCCGACTCTGGTGCTTATTGTCTGACCTTAGACAAGTTATTTAACCTCTCTAAACTGTGTCTTTTTCATCTGCAACACAGGGCTTCCCTGATGGCTCAGACGGTAAAGAATCTGCCTGCAGTGCAGGAGACCAGGGTTTGATCTCTGTGTCAGGAAGATCCCCTGGAGAAGGGAATGGCAGCCCACTCCAGTATTTTTGTCTGGAGAATTCCATGGACAGAGGAGCCTGGTGAGCTACAGTCCATGGGGTCACAGAGTCAGACACGACTGAGCAACTAACATAAGGACACTAATACTTAATTTAAAAGTTGTTATGTGGATTAAAAACAACTATAGAACAGTACATGACAACAGATTAGTGCTCATGGCTGTGTACTGAGGAAGTGAGTGATGTGTTTCTTAGCTGTTCTGAAAGCACTTACAAATGGATGTTTTCAGAGGTCAACCTGTTCTCAGGAAGCCACTCCAAGTAACACCACTCACATTCTGGAGCTTCTCTGAACCATGGTTTATCAATGCTCATCTATACCTTATCAGCACATCTAGATTACAGCACTTGCAACTCATGTTTTCTGTTTTTTCTCCCAGAGGATGACTCAAATCTGGGCTCTGTGAAAGCCCAGACAGGGCCCATATTAGTGACTCTAGAAAAAAGGGTCAGCACTTTGATTCAATTTCAGTGTTTCTGCGAAGATGTTGATACTTACCAGCTACTCTCCTATCTCATTCATCTCTTGTAATGTGTTTTACTCCTATAGTTAGTTTCCTTGAGACTGAACTTTGTTCCTTGTTTTCTAATCCTTACAAATATCATCATATGAATGAATTCACTGGAAGTTTTAAAATTATTTTTTATGGAAGAACTGTATTAAAAAATTCAAACACCACCTAAAACAAAGAAAAGAAATGGAAAATCTTCCTTCCTCACCCAATCCTTTATTCCTTTCTTCAACACAACCACTTTGTCAGTATTAGGTTATGTTCTTACAAAAAGAAAAAAATCAAGTTTACTCAACTATGTATGTATGCACTTTTTTTAATTACAAATGGAATTATACCATACTTTCTGCAAAACTTTAAATATATACATATCAATATTTTAATAGCTGCACTGTATTCTATTGAATGAGATATGCATAGATGATTTATGTAACAAATCCTCTGTTGTTGGACTTTAAAATTATGTTATTGTGGGTGTGTGTGTATATATTCATGCATATTGGTATATTTTTCATTCAAGACATGCTGGAGACATGAACTTAGTTGCTGAGAGTGGAGATGGCAAGATAGAGAGTATATGAAGTGGCAACTTCCAGATTTCTTTCTTGGATAAATAATTATATGGGACGACACTCACTGAACTAAGGAATGCCAGCATAGAAAGGGTTTCCATAGGGGAAAATCATGGCTTCAATTTTTTATAGGTTAAGTTTCAGTTAGTCTATGGGACATCCAAGTTGAGCTTTTCAGTAAGTAATTAGATATAATTGCCTGAAATTCAAGAAACAGGTCTTGGCTGCCAAGTTTCTTCTGCAGAAGACTGTAAAAATGGATAGTGATAGAAATTAGTAGCCTGATGTAGGAATTCAAGTGGGATTCTAGATGAATCTGAAAGGAAGAAAGTGATTCTATTATGACTTGAATAGTAATGCTTATAAGACAACAAAAGACTACTTTCAACTTGAGAAGAATTTACTGCTATATAGTAAGCATGCATTTCATTTATTAAGGCTAAATTCATATCATTTGATAGTTATATTCTTTTATATTTAAATTATGGAAAGAGTATAATTAAATGCTTCACTTTGGTCACAAGCCCACATGTTAATTTCAGGAAAGTTAGCATATTCTTATGCCATATGTTTTGTTGTTTGGTCCACTGTGCCAGTTGGAGGGAAACTCTGAGCAGGCAAAAAGAATCAAGTACTGAAACTGTAAACCCAAAGTGTTAAAATTCTCATAGAACCATGTCAATCAGAGACAGGACCAGTACCTGCTGTAGAAGATTTATGAGAGATGCTTTTTAAGAGGTTGTCCCTTACAAGCTTTTCAACTCTAACTCTGATTCGGACTGATACGAAAGAGAATCCAAGTATTTGTTTAGTCAGGAATCCAGGGCTTATTCCAAACCAGCCCTGAAGGCAAAGAAATCCTCCACTTACTCCTAAGAATCCCCTAGCAGGCTTCATGAGCCTGTCAATCAAGAATGAACCTCCTGTGTCTGTACCTACCCAGTCACCTGGGGCCAGAACTCTCTAATTGCCAAGGGAAAACAGCAGTCATTTTGACACTACCTGGCGACATTTCTTCCTGTTTCTTGCACAGCAAATTCACAGTGTAGAAAGTGAGATTTTCTCCCAAGCTCACTTTTAGCTCAGAAGAAAAACATACAGTGTACTTGAATTACTGTAAAATACTGGTTGTGCGGTGGAGCACATCAGAACACATGATCTGGACTGATATTTAATTCTCACTTTCTCTTTTTATACTGCATAACCATCGGGCAGATTTCTCCTACAAAAAAGGGACAGAAGCAGTTAACATAATTTGTTTCCAGCCCAGCATCATGAACTTGGGGAAGACCAGTAAGTATTATTTGATAATAGTAACAGTGATGAAGATACTGATAAATTGGTACCCTCTTCCCAGGCTTGAGAAGAAAAGGGTTCTGTAAATTTAAAATTCTGGTAGTTTAGCTACGTCAGTCCTTGTGACAGTAAGTGGAGTTACACATGGGTTGGAAGAGATTTTTGAGGCCAAGCTAATGACAGTCCCAATACTAGTTGAGAAAACTGTCCTATTTGTTTGGATGAAAATCTGGATGAACAAAGGGGTACAGAATTTGTTATAAATCCAAATAATTATAGACAAAATATGTTTTTGAGGTTATAACTTAGATTATTGTCATAATTTCAATTATAATATTGGTATATTAACATTTATATAGTTAAACAATACTTTTTTAGTTGAATGAAGCAAAACATTATAGCAATTGAGAAGCAAGCATATCACATCTCCCAGGGGTATTAATACATATTGAAATATTATAATGAATTGTGTACAATAAACACTTTGTATTCACGGTCAAAATCTATAGAAAATCCTTCCTGTGGGATACTGGACAGTTAAGTCTTAATTAAAATCTTGTATCACATTTTCTTACAGCCCTCACTTGAAATATGCTAAAGAAAATCAAGGTCCTAAGGAAAGAAATCAAAGTGAAGAACATATTCAGACAAGTTTCCAGTGGAGCCCCATCAAAGTTTCTCCTAGTCAATTGCAACTGTTTACTATTACCTAAGAGAGACATTTCAGCAGCCTGTGTGCTACTATATTACAAAGTTATCTTCACTCTAATAGAAGATGCTTTGGATGACTGAGCAGATATATGTTCATCAGAATATAATAGGCATCTATAAACAAATTCCATGCAGAGAATTTTCTAGGCACAATTTAAAGTATGGACAAAAAAAAAGTAAACTATCTATGCGAATCAGAACTCATCTCCTAGTACAACACCTAAAGGACCACTGCTTAGAGAAGCAATCACAATGACAAAATCAGTGTCTGAGTATGTCTGAGTTCATGATTTCTCTGAGTCTCTTAGCAGTAAATTTTATCATGGATCATTTTGGTTCCATCATTTTTTAATTCACACTGACAGATTTATAACAAAAAATAAGTTAAGCAAGAAGGAGAAAGAGCATGAAAGAAAATAAAAAGTGAACACTGCAATTTATGATATGCTTGAAGAAGCTTTTAAGCTGCTGTTTTGCTCTTTTAATGCATATGATTTATGAGAGAGAGAGACTTAAGCAGAAAATGAGAAACAGATTCCACATTACCAACTCATCCAGTCAAAGTGGATTGTGAGGAACTTCCAACAATTATTGCCTGGGAGATGCATTACCTAGAAGCCTCATTCTAACCTCTGAAAGAATAATCTTGTTAAGTAAAATGCCCTTATATTAGTCAAACTCTATCCAAGAAAGTGGAAGCCATCCTAGGTCTTTAATCCAGAAATATTTATATAGAAAATTGCTTCACAGATGATAGAATTGTTGAGGAGTAAACAGAAGCAAGTAAGGCAACCTCAGGAAGACATTACTACCTCAAGAGCAGGAGGAACCACAGCAGGCAGTGTAACCCACCTGGGAACCAGAGTCACAATGGAAATGTCTTGGTTGTAACTGTAGCCTCAAAGCGAAGGGCTTCCTGGAGGGAAACTGGAGTTATGGAGAAGCAGTAACTCATAGAGACACCACAGGAGCAGAAGGAATGGGGCAGAAACAGCTAGGCTTTCTCCTCCTTCTACCCTCTAATATTTGGCCAGTGCCTTCCTGTACAAGTAGGCTTGAGCTGACTTAACAAAATACCAATGACTGGGTGGCTTAAAAACCAAACTTATTTCCTCACAGTTCTGAAGGCTAGAAGTACAAGATCAAAATTTCTGTGTGAGATTGCCTTTCATGGCTTATTAGACTGCCTTCTTGCTGTGTCCTCCCATGGCCTTTCCTCAGGCATAGGCAAGGAGACAGAAAGAGAATGTGATCTGTAGTGCTGTCTGACTATAAGGACACTAATTCTATCAGACCAGGGCCCCACCCTTATGACTTCACAATCTCAGTTACTTCCTTAGACACTCCATCTTCACATACAGCTGTTGTTGTTTAGTCACTAAATCATGTCCAACTCTTTTGTGACCCCACAGACTGTAGCCTGCCATGGACAGTAGCTGGCATGGGATTTCTCAGGCAAGAATACTGGAGTGGGTTGCCATTTCCTTCTCCAGGGGATCTTCCTGACCCAGGGTTCAAACCTGTGTCTCCTTCATTTGCAGGTGTATTCTTTACCACTGAGCCACCAGGGAAGCCCATGGTTAACTTATCATATTAGAGGTCAGGGCTTCAAAATATGAGTTTGGGGGAGACACTCAGTCCATAATACTGCCTCTGGCTGAAACTCTAAGATGTCAAAGGGCAAAGGACCCCAGGAAATGTTGTGAGATATAGAAATAGGGGAGAGGCAGAATAGAACTGAAGATGTTAACCTGTAAAATTGCCATCAGAATTATTTTAATCTGATTTTTAATGGAACCCGGAGAAAAACAAATAAGAGCATTGAATGGAAGTAATATAATTTGGTGAAATATGTGTTCCTTAATTACTATAAATGGAAGATCAGTATATACTCATACATTTGACAGTTGTGATCAAAATCTTGGCTACAGAAAATGGCTAATTTATCACTAAAAATAATTTCCCCTAAACTTGAAACTTAATGATTACTGAAGCATTGTATAAATTTTGTTTCTAGACAACAAAGATGATTTGCCTGTCTGATAAAAACAATAAACTATTACAGGAATAAAATAAAAATAGGATTCTACTCTAATAAGCTGGAAAACACATAAAAATAAATGTCAAGATTTTCTTATTAATCTTCCCACTCCACCCACCAATGTGGTTGGAGATGCTGTTGACAAATATAGAAAAGCAGTATTTCTCACTTCAGTTCAGTTCAGTTGCTCAGTTGTGTCCAACTCTTTGTGACCCCATGGATTACAGCACGCCAGGCCTCCCTGTCTATCACCAACTCCCAGGGTTTACCCAAACTCATGTCCATCGAGTCGGTGATGCCATCCAGCCATCTCATCCTCTGTCGTCCCCTTCTCCTCCCGCCCCCAATCCTTCCCAGCATCAGGGTCTTTTCCAATGAGTCTACTCTTCGCATGAGGTGGCCAAAGCATTGGAATTTCAGCTTCAACATCAGTCCTTCCAATGAACACCCAGGACTGATCTCCTTTAGGATGGACTGATTGGATCTCTCTTCCCAGGAGCAAGCGTCTTTTAATTTCATGGCTGCAGTCACCATCTGCAGTGATTTTGGAGCCCCCCAAAATAAAGTATTTATTTCTCACTTAAATAGGATCAAAAAGCAAGAAAATTCATTATAATTGTTTATATAAGGGGTCTTTTATCCCAATCAGTACCCTAAATCTGATAAGTCACAGAAAATCCAAATCCAAATGCACAAACCTAACTTCCAGTTATTATGCTGACTTTCATAAAATGTCTGAAAAAGCTTTACACATAAAAGTGTTCATTAAGTCATTATTCATAATATTGCAAACTGGAAATAGTCTAACATTTTTGACAGTAAGAGAATGTTGAAAGAAGCCATGATACAGAGAAATAATGGATGGTTACATAATTGATAAAAATTGTAATTATAAGGGGAATTTATAACATAGTGCTTCACAAGTACTACTAGAGCAATGTTATATGAAAATACAGGGTGGAATACATCAAGTGTTAATATTAAGGTTATAACGTTACAAATGTTAATTGTGGTTTTCTTTGAGTTTGGGGATTATGGATTCTTTTTCTTCCTTTCTGCTTTTCTCTGTAGTATATATTTTTCACATTGATCATTTAATACTCTCAGGGGAAAGAAGGTGATAAAAATTGATCACTGCCAGTACCCCACACCTTTCATCTTATTTGGTATCTCTCCAGTCTCCTTAACTTGGCACAGTAGTTTCGAAGGTCAGAGCTATGAGTGCTTAGCAACACATGTGGCCAGCTGCTCACTGCTTCTCAGTGCTACTCCAGCATCTTCAAATAAATTTATCTATTTAGAATCCGTTACCCACTGAGCATCATATTAATGCAACAGGAAATTCAAAGAAGTATGTCATGTCTCCAATTTTAACTTACAATTTTATTGGAGACAAAAGTCATTTACTTGGAATAAAAATTAGGGAGTAAAACAACATTTAATTTGATACACTTTGGGCCATATATTGGAGATACTATTGACAGCAGAAGTTATTCTCTGAAAAACAGTTATAATTGTTTTCATTAATTTAGAGGAGTTTTTCAAATTGTTTAAAAATCATAAATATCAAAATCTGATAAGCTTATATTCCTGCTTTTTTCAAATATTAAAACTCTTATCCCTTAGAGCAAAAAGTTGTTAAAGGACATAGAGCTTTTCAATTCAACCTTTCTAATTTATAAAAGAAAAGCTCTGTTTTCCTAAATTTTGACTGAATTCTAAGGTATTGCTACCTATTTTTACAAAGAATATGTTTCACTCTATGATAAACAAATTTATTATTTAAATATGAAGATTTTGCTTAGAAATGATGTGGAAAAGTTAATATTTATTTCAAAATAATTAAAACATTTATATAGAAAGCGAAAAAAAAGGAAAGTTTAGATTATTCTACAAGAAAAATTGTACACTGGTAAGAGTTGCCAAACCTAATTTGGTGTGGAAAATTAGTTATCAAATGTATTGTACATAATTGTCCACTAAATTATACTTGACTTTAAATCAAATGGAAGCAGAAACACCTTAAATCTTCCCATTGTCACTTCGAGTAAACTATGCAAGAATGTAGTAGATGGGAACTTTGTAAGATCGTAATTTATTATTTTTTAAAAGAGGGTAGCAAGGTTGAACTGTGTTTCAAATTCGCTTCTTAACTCAATGAGACTTTTTTTTGTCATTTTCTTTCCTCTTAGAATAAACAGAGAATCTTTTAAATTATTCCTTAAACAAAATTTCCCTAATTATTTCAATATTCTCTTACAGTTAACACCTGACTCCCCAGCTTACCTTACTAGATAATATACAGAGGATAGTTTCTAAATGCTTGTGTGTGTATATGTGTGTGTATGTGTGTGTTGTGTATGTTTAGACTCAAGAAAAAAAATTAAAGTTACAGCTGAGAAACAGGCAGACCATTTAATCAAGTGGGATTTTATGAAACTGATAAACACATTCTGTTTGCTGTCCATTTAATATTTTTCAGAAGGAAAAATTAATCTGGGTAAGACCATTCTCTATCTTATTTTTAATCATTGCATGTTATGATACACCTTTGGACAAAATAAAACTAGAATGCACTGACTGCAATGCCTTATTCACAAGCCCTCTCCCCACTCATAAGACAAAGCAAAATGCTGCTAAGAGTTTCTGTGAGAAAATGTTGGTCCAGAGAATATAAGTGACGGAAGACCAGGTAGATGGCAAGCAGTGTGGGAGAGGGGAGAGCTCCAGCAAGCAATGGTTGAATCTGGAAACCCAGTGTGCATTAATCTCAGCTACCCATCAACTTGTAGGGTCATTGACCTTGAAGAAATGAATTTATTTCCTGGTCAAATACTTTCTGAATAGGTGCTCACAGTTTAATCAATTTTCAGCCCTCACTCAGGTCCAGATGAATCTGTGTGGCTCAGAAGTTAATTAAACCCCTTCCTTCAACAAAACAGATTTGTTCCAAACCATTTGATGCTAGCTTACGACCATTTCTCAAAAATGCTTCTGAAAAAAACCCACTGGTGATAACAGAAGCTGAGAATCCTGGGGAGTCCTTGTGGTGTTGCTCATATGGGTTTCAGAATGCTGTCTTGTGGCTTTTAGGCAGGAGTGCTAACAAATGTCACTGACACATAAGTGTACTATTGACCTTGGTCAGAATCCACTCCAGCAGTCTCAAAAGCAAGGTTGTTGATTTTATGGAAATTGAAAAATCACGAATAAGTTCCTCTGTGATTTTTTTCTTTCATTTCCAGTTACCTTAATATTTCCCAAACCAAAAGACTAAAAAAGAAACAAAAGAAATACTTAATTATTTAAAGATGTTATACAAGAAGAAAAAGCAGTTTGAAGTCTGAGTGTTCCTGGAGGTTTAAAAGGTTCTTGCATATTTTTAAAGCTTCCTAGCAGCTATTCCAGCTGCAGTGCTTGAGGGGGAAATAAATGAAGTATGCAAGTGCCGTTCAATATAATGTGATTGTCTTCTGGCTGATTTTCCAACTGTCTTTAGCAATTGTTGAGAAAGCAATAGTTTTTTGCCCATATAACTGGTTAGTTTTCCATAGCCATTGCATGTAGAATATACTAGCTGTTTAAAAGAAGTGAATGACTCCTTTAAAAAAGAACTGAAAAAGCAACTCTTTCCCATGACTTTGGCAGAAGCAGAAAGCTCAAGAACAACCTGCTATAGTCCCTTGGCTACTTGTCTATTCAGCAGAGCTCTACCTGAAGCAAAGATCCAAGGGGCTAGAAGCTTCAAGAGACAAGGGAAGACAACTCACACATACTGTGTCTTCTTTAATGGAATCAAACAAGCCTCAAGAAACAAGGGGAAAAACATCTGCCATCTCCTTTACATTTCTGTGCAGTTGTGATTTGAATCAGTGCCCTTATCAAAACAGCCACCATTTACAGGCTCAGTTTGAGGATTCCCACTTATTACTTGAAAGATTTTGACATACCACATCCCTCATGTTTGTCTGTGACATGTTAAATCTCAAACCCAAAATAACAGGGAACTCAACAGAGAAGATCTGGAATAATGCCTGAGATCTAAGACAAGAAAGGGTGAAAGGAGGTTATTAATTTAAACTAGGAAATCCTAGGTTTGTCTAGTTTAAGTTAATAACATCAGTTTAAACCTGTCCTAGTAAAATAGAATGCTCTGAAGTACATTAAGACTTTTAAATATTGTTCCTCTTCATAATTCTAAATGGTTTTTCTATATAAACATATGAATGGAAAGAATTTAGATTCAAATAAGTATATTTTATTTCTGAAATATTAAGTGTTGAGTAAATTAATCAGGGATTTCATATCAAGATAATATGACTATCTTTAGATGAATTCTCTATACCACGGGTCTAAGCAGTTCAAGAAAATTAGAGATACCAAGGGAACATTTCATACAAAGATGGGCTTGATAAAGGGCAGACATGGTATGGACCAAACAGAAGCAGAAGATCTTAAGAAGAGGTGGGAAGAACACACAGAAGAGCTGTACAAAAAAGATCTTCATGACCCAGATAATCACGATGGTGTGATCACTCACCCAGAGCCAGACATCCTGGAATGTGAAGTCAAGTGGGTCTTAGAAAGCATCACTACGAACAAAGCTAGTGGAGGTGATGGAATTCCAGTTGAGCTATTTCAAATCCTAAAAGATGATGCTGTGAAAGTGCTGCACTCAATACGCCAGCAAATTTGGAAAGCTCAGCAGTGGCCACATGACTGGAAAAGGTCAGTTTTCATCCCAATCCCAAAGAAAGGCAACGCCAAAGAATGCTCAAACTACCACACAATTGCACTCATCTCACACGTCAGCAAAGTAATGCTCAAAATTCTCTTAGCCAGGCTTCAACAATACATGAACCATGAACTTCCAGATGTTCAAGCTGGTTTTAGAAAAGGCAGAGGAACCAGAGATCAAATTGCCAACATCTGTTGGATCATCGAAAAAGCAAGAGAGTTCCAGAAAAACATCTATTTCTGCTTTATTGACTATGCCAAAGCCTTTGACTGTGTGGATCACAATAAACTGTGGAAAATTCTGAAAGAGATGGGAAGAGCAGACCACCTGACCTGCCTCTTGAAAAACCTGTCTGCAGGTCAGGAAGCAACAGTTAGAACTGCACATGGAAAAGCAGACTGGTTCCAAATAGGAAAAGCCTGTATATTGTTACCCTGCTTATTTATCTTATATGCAGAGTATATCATGAGAAACGCTGGGCTGGAAGAAACACAAGCTGGAATCAAGATTGCCAGGAGAAATATCAATAACCTCAGATATGCAGATGACACCACCCTTATGGCAGAAAGCAAAGAAGAACTAAAAAGCCTCTTGATGAAAGTGAGAGAGGAGAGTGAAAAAGTTGGCTTAAAGCTCAACATTCAGAAAACTAAGATCATGGCATCTGGTCCCATCACTTCATGGGAAACAGGGGAAACAGTGGCAGACTTTATTTTTTGGGGCTCCAAAATCACTGCTGATGGTGATTGCAGCCATGAAATTAAAAGACGCTTACTCCTTGGAAGGAAAGTTATGACCAACCTAGACAGCATATTAAAAAGCAGAGACATTACTTTGCCAACAAAGGTCCGTCTAGTCAAGGCTATGGTTTTTCCAGTAGTCATGTAGGGATGTGAGTGTTGGACAGTGAAGAAAGCTGAGTGCCGAAGAATTGATGCTTTTGAACTGTGGTGTTGGGGAAGACTCTTGAGAGTCCCTTGGACTGCAAGGAGATCCAACCAGTTCATCCTAAAGGAGATCAGTCCTGGTTGTTCATTGGATGGTCTGATGCTGAAGCTGAAACCCCAATACTTTGGCCATCTAATGTGAAGAGTTGACTCATTGGAAAAGACCTAGATGCTAGGAAGGATTGGGGGCAGGAAGAGAAGAGGACAACAGAGGATGAGATGGTTGGATGGCATCACTGACTCGACGGACATGAGTTTGGGTAAACTCCGGGGGTGATGGACAGGGAGGCCTGGTGTGCTGTGATTCATGGGGTCGCAAAAAGTCAGACATGACTGAGTGACTGAACTGAACTGAACTGAAGCAGTTTATTGACATACTATAATAATGAAGCCAAGGTCACTTGTGGAAACTTAAAGACTCAAGTGGTCTATTACTACCTGGAAATATAAACTAGATATAGTATCTATCTATGTATCAAGGTATCTACCTACCAAGCTACCTGTCTTTCATCTATGTGTTATGGAGAAAAGGACCCTAGTTTTCATGAGAAGCTCAAGAGAATATAACTATCGCAACATCTTGTGAATCACAGAGTTGGTTATTTATGCTATTTATTTCAATGTCTAATCATGATGTTACAATAGACAGTATCATAAACACTATCACTAAAACACTATTTCCTTAAAGTAATAGCTATAAGTGTTTAGCAAGCTTTCACTATAATATTTAAGCATCACTTTCCCCTACAGAGAAATTCAGATTGAAACTGGCTACTCATTTTGAAAATCATGCCTCCAGTTATTTCTTATAAGTCATGTGCTCTGGGATTAAAGTACATAATTTTTTTTTCTCAAACTTCAATAATCTATACTGCTGGCTCTCTATAGAATTATATATTGGATGGGTCCAATCCAAAACTTGTCACTCAAGGATGAGACAAGGCTTCTCATACTGTGAAAACGTAATAACTCACACAATTCCAGTGACTCTGGTTCCTGCTTGCAGTATGAATGCATGCAAAGAAACTCCTATAAAATTCCTTGTAAATAGAATACATTCCTGTATCTATTACTATCTCACTCTCTACCTCAGGACACAATTTACATTTGCTGTGAGATTTTAGTGATTGCTATCTTTTTATATTGAAATGTGGGTAAAACCTTTTGAAAAAATACATAATGGTGAGGGCAAAGTGAGGTAATACATGTCAAAGCATTTGGATGAAGAAGGCAAGTGTATTTTATAAATGCAAGATATATTAGCGATAATATGAGATAGAGACATTTTAAACTTCAGTTTATTAAATATTTTATGATGTTAAAAGATTGCTGAGTTTCAGAAAGAAATAGGTAGCACATTAAATGAAGTTGCTCCATGAAATAGAGGACACAAAAAATTCTAGTTTTCTTTAGTTAAGTACCAGTAGCAAGTAAATAAAGAAAACAAATTTCTTTCCCATATTTGAAGACTGAGATTAATCTTGCTCAGGATTTTAACTCCATGCTGCTGCCTCTGTTTTGATAAGGTAGGTGATATTGTAGAATGGTATTGCCAAAATGATATAACTACCATCTACTAAATTAGGATAAAATTCACTATGTTCTCTTTTAAAGTTGCATTTCTGATTATTTAACACATTTATATATGCATATCATTTTTGTCAAATTAACTCAAAGCCTATATTAAATAAAAGTTCTATAAAGTTAATTATATTTGTCTTTGTAAAAGATCAATCACATTAAAAGCTTTCCAATTCACTAGGGGTCCACAGTAAGTCACTGGACTTGTGCTTGTTATGTCTGTTATGAAAGTGTGAAAGTGAAAGTGTTAGTTGTTCAGTTGTGTGCGACTCTTTGTGACCCTATGAAGTGTAGCCTGCCAGGCTCCTCTGTCCGTAAGATTCTCCAGGCAACAATACTGGAGTGGGTTGCATTTCCTACTCCAGAGGATCTTCCCGACACAGGGATTGAACCTGGGTCTCCTGCATTGCAGGCAGACTCTTTACCATCTGAGCCACCAGGGAAGTAACATACCAACAAATAAGGTGGGAGAATCAGGACATTCAAAAGAAATAGACATCTCTGACCTCCTAAAATGAACTTTATGACAACAAAACTTTGTTTGCATATGGTTGATGTTTTCACACACAAAAAATAGAGTAATGAATTAAACATTTTTCAGGCTTAAGTCCTTGCAATATTAAAAAAAAAAAAAATTCTCCATTTACTCTTTTAAATAGTGATGCGTGGACTCCAGGAAGTATTTGATGACCACTGTGTGTTTGTGGGTTTTTTTTTTAACATTATTATTCTATTGACCATGTGAGATAATGTATCTGGGCACTGTTGTGCAGCAGGAAAAGGATTACTAAAATCTAAAAAGAAGGTACTTAAACCACAGTAGCTATAGGGAAAAGAAAAGAAGAAGAAAATGTTTGATGACTGGAAAAGAATACCACCTACTTCCATGGAGCTTAGCTTCTTAAAATACAGGCAATGTTCTCTTACAGTAAAGGAGATGCCTGTTACCTTTCTTGTTTTAGAGTCAACTTACAAACTCAATCTGATCACCATCCATGCCTCATCAAACTTAGTTCTTCCTTTTTGAAACATGATTTTCAACTTCCCCAGACCCACTGAAGCTTCTTTTTTATTTTATTTTTGTTGTTGTTGTTCAGTCACTATTTCCTAACTGACTCTTTGTGACACCATGAACTGCAACACACCTAGCTTCTCTGTCCTTCACTATCTCGCAGAGTTTGCTCAAACTCACGTCCACTGAGCCTATGATGCTATCTAATCCTCATCCTCTGCCTCCCTCTTCTGCTTTTGCCTTCAATCTGTCCCAGCATCTGGGTGTTTTCCAATGAGTTGACTCTTCACATCAGGTGGCCAAAGTATTGGAGCCTCAGCATCAGCATCAGTCCTTCCAGTGAATATTTAGGGTTGATTTCCTTTAGGATTGACTGGTTTGATCTCCTTGCTGTCCAAGGGAACTCTTAATAGTCTTCTCTAGCACCACAATTTGAAAGCATCAATTTTTTGGTGCTCAGCCTTTTTTATGGCCCAACTCTCACAACTGTATATGACTCCTGGAAAAACTATAGCTTTGAATAGATAGACCTTTGTTGACCAAGTGATGCCTTTGCTTTTTAGTATGCTGTCTAGGTTGGTCATAGCATTTCCTCCAAGGAGCACGCATCATTTAATTTAATGGCTGCAGTCATCATCTGCAGTGATTTTGGAGCCCAAGAAAATAAAAATCTGTCACTACTTCCACTTTTTCCCCTTCTATTTTCATGAAGTGGTGGGGCTAGATGTCATGGTCTTAGTTTTCTGAATGTTGAGTTTTAAGCCAGTTTTTTCACTCTCCTCTTTCATCCTCATCAAGAGGCTCTTTAGATTCTCTTCACTTTCTGCTATTAGAAGTTGCATCATCTGCATATCTGAAGTTGTTTATATTTCTGCCTGCAATCTTGATATCAGCTTGTGATTCATCCAGCCTGGCATTTCATATGATGTACTCTGCATATAAGTTAAATAAGCAGGGTGACAATATACAGCCTTGTCATACTCCTTTACCAATGATGAACCAGTTTGTTGTTGTTGTTGTATTAGGTTCAATTGTCAATGGATTACCCAGACTACCATTTTCATAACCTTCTGCTATACTGGAAAAGTTTACTGCTCTTTGCCCGTTCCCTACACTACTCAATTCCTTTTCATATTTATCATCTCTAATTCAATTTTTGCCCACCATTGGAATTTTATAAAACAGTATTTAATAATAAAATATTTATTTAGATCATCCAAAAAATATAGAGATCCTGTTCACTGCACATACATGCTGCCTAGTTTCAGTGAGAGTTTCTTTGGAGGAAATAATCCTTTTGATCATCTTCTGCAATGAATGCACATCTTTTTTATATACATATAATTTCAAATCCCTCTTTAGTTAGAAAACAAGAACGAGACAAACAAAAAAAAGAAAGAGAGAAAAAAGCCTTCTGGTGTCGTTTATTCTACAAATATTTATTGTCCTTTAAGTGCCAGTTATTGTTTTATGTGCAAGTATTTTTCAATCAATAACAAATCAGAAAAAAACCCTGTTTTGGTAAAATTATTTTCTAGCTGTGAGAGGCAATAAACAAGTGTATAATATTTAAGTTGGTGATGAAGACTGTGGAGAAAAACAAAATAAGAATAGGTGGAGCCATATGTATTTGCTGTTTTCTAAGTGAAAAAATAATTTAATATCTGCAATTTCATATGTTTCAATCAATATAAAGGGTGAAATCATTTTTCTAAGTTCCAAATATCCCAAACATTTGCCCATCTTCTTCTCCTTCTCTCCTTGCTCTGAATAGAGAACTCATTTTTTCCCCAAGGATAACCTCTAACTTTACCTGTTAATTTCCTTTCTCCTTCATTTTTCCTTGATCTTGTCTTCTTAGCTAACTTTTACTAATCATTCGCCTTCCCTCTAGTCCCATTTGTCTGAATCTATTTAATGCTTTTTTTTCCCCAAAAAGTTTCATCTTTTTTTTTTTAATAAATTTATTTATTTTAGAAGTTTCATCTTAAGACTTATTTTTCACTGTAAACTTCAACAGCTCAAAATCCTATAGATTTCCTCATCCTTTCAACCTATTGTGACCTCTTATTTTCTGCTTTTACTGTTCTTGGTGGAGGTGGTCTTTATTATTCTTGTAGTTATTTAGTCTACACTGGCTAATTATTCTTAAACTTTTCATGTGTATATGAAAATTGTCATCTCAATTATGTTCGGAGAAGGCAATGGCACCCCACTCCAGTACTCTTGCCTGGAAAATCCCACGGACGGAGGAGCCTGGTAGGCTACAGTCCATGGGGTCCCTAGAAGTCGGACACAACTGAGCAACTTCACTTTCACTTTTCCCTTTCACGCACTGGAGAAGGAAATGGCAACCCACTCCAGTATTCTTGCCCGGAGAATCCCGGGGATGGGGGAGCCTGGTGGGCTGCCGTCTATGGGGTCGCACAGAGTCGGACACGACTGAAGCGACTTAGCAGCAGCAGCAGCAATTATGTTGTGAAAACATGAATTTTCAATAAAATTTATTTTGATTTATTTTTTCAGGGTATTTGCTATTTAAAACAGAAAATATCTTCACAATGTCAGTTCAGTTCAGTCACTCAGTCGTGTCCGACTCTTTGCGACCCCATAAATTGCAGCATGCCAGGCCTCCCTGTCCATCAACAACTCCCGGAGTTTACCCAAACTCATGACCATCGAGTCAGTGATGCCATCCAACCATCTCATCCTCTGTCGTCCCCTTCTCCTCCTGCCCCCAATCCTTCCCAGCATTAGGGTCTTTTCCAATGAGTCAACTCTTCGCATGAGGTGGCCAAAGTATTGGAGTTTCAGCTTCAACATCAGTCCTTCCAATGAACACCCAGGACTGATCTCCTTTAGGATGGACTGGTTGGATCTCCTTGCAGTCCAAGGGACTCTCAAGAGTCTTCTCCAACACCACAGTTCAAAAGCATCAATTCTTCGGCGCTCAGGTTTCTTCAACGTCCAATTCTCACATCCATATACATGACCACTGGAAAAACCATAGCCTTGACTAGACGGACCTTTGTTGGCAAAGTAATCTCTCTGCTTTTAAATACGCTGTCTAGGTTGGTCATAACTTTCCTTCCAAGGAGTAAGCGTCTTTTAATTTCATGGCTGCAATCACCATCAGCAGTGATTTTGGAGCCCCCAAAAATAAAGTCTAACACTGTTTCCACTGTTTCCCCATCTATTTCTCATGAAATGATGGGACCAGATACCATGATCTTAGTTTTCTGAACGTTGAGCTTTAAGCCAATTTTTTCACTCTCCTCTTTCACTTTCATCAAGAGGCTCTTTAGTTCTTCTTCGCTTTCTGCCATAAGGGTGGTGTCATCTGCATATCTGAGGTTATTGATATTTCTCCCAGCAATCTTTATTCCAGCTTGTGTTTCTTCCAGCCCAGCATTTCTCATGAGGACCATAAATCCTCTCATTCAAAATGAGAAAAAAAAACCAGTATGCACATAGCAGTAATCATTTCCTAGCAGCTGTCCTCAATTCTTTCCCTCCATTCTTTCTTGAAGCCAATTCTAACTGGCTTTCCTCATAGTGTCTCTACAAAATCTCCCATTGTTAGGTTATTAATGACCTCCATGTTGTTAAATGATCATTTCTAGGGTTTTATCTTACCCAACTTATGAACAGCATTAAACTCACTTGATCATTCCTTCCTTCTTAACACACTTTTCTCATTTGGCCCCTAGGACATGACACTCTCTCATTTCTCTACTTATTTCACTAACTGCTCCTTTCTCAGTCTCTGTATTTGTTTCCAATTGTTACTAAAACAAATTACCACAAACTTAGTGGTCTGAGCATGCACATAGTGGTCTTGAGGAAGGAATTCATAGGGCCTGGACTCCATCTTAGGCCTGTTCATGCTGATCATGCTCGGCCACCTCTCTAATGGACTCTGAACTCTGTGCTTAGTGCCTATGGAAATGACAATAGAAGGATAAGACCCTCTCCGGACAGGGGAATCTTGAAGATTGTATCCAGGTTACTCATCACCTAAGAGAAAACATACACTGATCCCCCTACCTCTCCGGACAGGTCATAAATTTTTTCTGTAACCTCAGGCTTATTGATTATTGACTGTTTGAACACATAACACATGAATGATGGGGTTATTGTGATTGTATTTACTTTTCCTATGTTTATGTTAGTCTCAAGGAAATTGGGGTGGTGGGTTCAGACACGTACACATGGGGTATAAAAGATTTTCACAAATGCTGGTCGGGGTCCTTGGCTAAGAGGAGACTCTGCCTTGGGCCCACCGGTGTAATAAACTGCACTTCACTATCTGCATCGTCCTTCTGAGTGAGCTTGTTTCCCGGAACGAGTGGCTATAACACTCTGAGGCAACACATATTTACTATCCTGCAGTTCTTGAGGACAAAAAGTCCAAAATGGATGTCACTGACCTAATATCAAGGTACAAAGCCTTCTGGAGGCTCTAGGGGAAAACTTGTTTCCTTCCAACTTTTAAAGATGTTTTTCAATCCTTTGCTCATGGCGCCTTCTAGCAATCATAACACTCAGACCTCTGCTTCTTTCATCACACCTCTTTTTCTCATCATAACCTTCCTGCCTCCCGCTTATAAGGACACTGTGATTACCTTGGGCTCATCTGGACAATCCAGGAAAAGTCTCTCCTTCTCAAGATTGTTAGTTTATATTTGTAAAATCCCTTCTGTCCTGTAAGGAAACATAGTCACAATTTGGGGGGGATTAGGATCGATATCATTGAAAAGTGATAGTCTCTTAGTAGTGTCTGACTCTTTGCAATCCCATGGACTGTAGCCTGCCAGGGTCCTCTGTCCTTGGAATTTTCCAGGCAAGAATAATGGAGTGGGTTGCCGTTCTCTTCTCCAGGGGATCTTCCCAACCCAGGGATTAAACCCAGGTCTCCTGCATTGCAGGTAGATTCTTTACCATCTGAGCCACCAGGGAAGCAAAATGAAATCTTTGACTTACTCTGCTAAGTCACTTGGCAGCAGTAAGCTGTGAGTCTTAGTTTATGGCTGAGATTAAAGACCTGGAAGTGCTGGGAATTGAACCCTCAACCTTTTGCACACTAACCACGTGCTCTACCAGGATATCTTTGGTAGGCCATTATTCTGCCTACAACATTTTCCTTGCTAATTGTTTTACATCCATCTAACCTGTGTTAGACAGATTAGACAATGTTAGGCAGGTTAGACAATGTTTGGCATGCTCCAAGGGCTCAATCCTCAGATCTTTTTTCTGTTGTGTCTATTCTTATTTCTTAGGTTAAGTGATACAGTAGCTCATATACTTCATATATCATATGGTTTATAAATTTAGTAGCTCATATAGTTCATAATCATATTGTTTACAAATTCTAAATATATGCTGATGGTGTTCAAATGTACATCATCAGTCTGAACTTCTCTATTGAATTCCAAGTGCATATTTGACAATTTTCACTTGTATTTCCAATGGGCATCTCAAACTCAATATACCTACCTCACGTGGAATTTCTCACTTATCTTGTACCCAAAAGAATATTCTTTGAAAGAGTTCTTCACATTATTAACTTAAAATTTCATATTTGCTTATTTAGGACAAAACCTGTAGTTCTTCTTTTGATGTCTGCCTTTTTCTACAACTTATAGCCAATATTCCAGAAAATCTTGTTAGTTCTATCTTCAAGACACATTCTGAAACAAAAAATGACATTTCTTCACCTCCACTAGTAGCTAGTCCAAGCCACCAGGACCTCTTGCAGGATTGCTGTAATAGTCTCTATATCCATCTCTCTCTTAGTCTGTTTTCTCCCTCAATTTATTCTTAAATTAGCAACAAGAGTGAAATCATACATCCAATCATTTCACCTCTAGTGACTTCTCCTCACTCAGAGAAAAAATGTCAAGAAAGCTTATGGAGGCCTGCAAGGCCCTATATCATCTGCTACCCTCTCCCACAGCCTGTCTTTTGTTACCTCTGTGACTCCTCTTCTATTCTTTTCTCTTTGGCTCTCTCTGTTTCTGCCCCACCAAACCTCTCTCCATTCCTTAAACACCATAGGTACACTCTTCCTGTGGGGATTTTGTACTTCTCTATTCTCCTGACATGCTCTCTCCCAGACGTATCTCGGCATGCTCCCTCCCTTCCCTTGGGGTCTTTGTTTAATGGTCTTCTCAATGAGGCCTCCTCTGACCATTCAATGGGAAGCTCTGATCTCCCCATCTGCCTGAGTACTTCCTAGCCTTCTCCCCAGTTGTTCATCTCCATGGAACTCATTCTAATGCTCTTCATTTGCATGGGTTCCTTCCAAGGCCTGGTATCTTGTTTCATATTCTTCCTCTTAAAGGCAGCTCCCAAATTACATAAACTTCAGGTGTTGCAAAATTTGGGTCTGCCTTACTTGTTTATTGTCTGTCTCCCTCTATGAGTGTGAGCTCCATAAAGGCAGGGATTTTTGTTATTTTGGATTCTGCTGCATCCATAGCACATAGAGGAGTACCTGGCATATAGTATATGATAGCTATTTCTTGAACGAGCTATTAAAATCAGTAGGAATCACAAAGAAATTTGTGGATATAAACAACAGATAAAACTCTATATTTTTAAAAGTGTTAAAGCAGAATGAAATAGCAGTATAGGAAAATATTTGCCATGACTTTGAGAGATAAAAGATAAAAGTTAATATATAAAACAAAACATACATACAATAAAAACAAATTTTAAAAAAGCAAACAAAAAACAAGCCATAAAAAAAAAAAAAAACCTCATGCAATATACAAGGCAAAATCTAAGTATTCTGTGGGAAAATATGTAAGCAATTATTTGCCAGCTGTAATGAAATGATGCTTTTATGACCTTGAAATAAAGAGTCATGTAATTTTGATAGAAACCAACAAGTAATAATTAAATTATTTTGCTCAGTACTTATTCTTTATTAATATTATTATGTTGGCTATATTCTAGGATGTCTGCAGAAGGCCAAGATATTGTGGACTGCTCTCACAAAACAGAAGCAGTCACATTACTGTGGTCTTTGCATTTTTTCAAAGAGTACACAAGTACATTGTCTTATTCTTAATACAATAGTAATTATAGGAGTAATTTTAATGTTGAATAAGAAAATGATTGGTTATGAATCACAAGCCACAAAACCAGGGGGCTGCTTTTGTACTGCTATCTTTAGTTATAAGCAACATTAATATATGTTTTCTAATAGAGGCCCTAAATTCCAGTAGAATTGTTGCTAGGCTTGTTTATTTATAGCAAACGTTCTTTTAAAAATTACCTAGAATGATTAAACATTCTTAAATGGGCTGCATGTATTGCTATTGCAGAACTTTTTTCTTTTTGCTTTGTAAACAATATTTAGTTAATTCTTCCCTGATTATAAAAATAATTTCTATTACTTCATTGTAAAGAAAATTACAGTGTATAGATACATATATGAAGAAGAAAGTTTTTCCTATTCTCATCCACAAAAACAGTTTCTATTTTTGTAAATTTAGTTTACAATAAATTTTAAACTACATTTTAGCAAAGCTAGGATCTGACTCTAAATATTATTTTGCTTCTCAATTTTGTGTTCAATTTCATATTGTGAACATTTTCTCATATCATATGTTGTTCAAAATTTTAAAACTCATTGTTTTAACTATATAGATGCATTGCAATTTATTAATATGATAAAACTGATCGTGTACCCCTATTTTTATGCAAACCAAAATGGAACTGATTAAAGTTTAACATAATAGTCTGTAAGTAATCAGAATCAAAGTTTCACTTAAATGAAACCAGAGCTAAGGACCATTTTCATGAAATTGTTTTGCCTTTAATACAAAGAGTCAGGTTGCATAAAGTACATCAGCCCATTGCTCTCTTTGGTAATTCCAATTCAAACTTGAACAACTACTTATCAAAGGTTGTGAACTAGTCAGCCTCCTCAACAGTGAGATATTGTAACTCAACTAACTGGCATCCTTTTAACAATGGAATCAAACAATTTGGCAGTGGCTTTGGATGATCTGTCTGAATGAGCAAGATTATATGTGAATTTTCTAACACTTGGAAGATAATAAAAAGCCAATATCCTTTCCAATGTCTTCTGGTTTTTAAAGTTTTTTTTTTTTTAATTAGTAGGTAGCTAATTTTATATAAAGGTCAAATTTACATATTAAGAAACCATAACCATAAATAATATTATGTCAGTGCTTTCCAGAAAAGTCTGGAATGCCTACTACTTGGGGCAGTAAAGCAATTACAATTGGCCATGTCTTTAAAACTCTCTCCTTCTTCCCAAGGAAAACACTGCCCTCTCCTTACCAGGGCTCTGCAACCTGGTTGGCCTAAAATATTTTAAAACATACAGTTTGATTTGTAAAGATCAACAGTTGGTCTGAGAAAAATGCCATACATTTTAATCTTTCAAAGTTTATAAACTTTAAATGTTGAAGATGGGAATTTATTTTTAGAGTTAAGAAGGACCCCCAGGGTAGAGTAGGGAAAAAGAGAGTATTTTTTAAGCTGTAAAAGCTAGTGAATAAATAGGTTGCTAAATTTGAATCTTTTGCTTTGTAATCTTAAAATCTATTTCCAATATTGTTGCATGTCTAATTCCATTTGTTTATATACAAATCCAACTGAGGGTCGTTAGAGTGATAAGATTTTTCTTTCTGAATTACTTGGATGTATTTCACTTAGTGGTTCTTGTCATGACTTCACCTTTTATTTTTGTGGCTGATGTAAAGATCAATTAAAGAAAATCTTTCTACCCTGTTAGCATTCTTAACTTGGAGGCCTATTATTTTTATCCATTAAAAAGGTCTTGGTTCAAGATGGCACAGTAGAAGAACATGTGCTCATCACCTCCTCCAAGAGCTCCAAAACTGCAACTAACTGTTGAACAACCATAGACAGAAGGACACTGGAACCCAACAAAAAAAGATAGCCCATGTCCAAAAACAAAGAAGAAGCCACAGCGAGACAGTAAGAGGGGAAGCAATCATGAAAAAATCAAATCCCATGCCCACCAAGTGGGCGACCCACAGACTGGAGAACAATACCAAAGTCCTTGCACTGTTGTGAAGGTTCTGAACCCCAAGTCAGGCTTCCCAACCTGAGGATCCAACAAAAAGACTGGGAATCCCCAGGGAAACTGGCCTTGAGGGCCAGGGGGATTTGATTATAGGACTTCCAAGGACTGGGGGAAACAGAGGCTTAGACTTCAGTCTTGGAGGGCACACACAAAATTTTACAGGCAACAAGACCCAGAGGGCAGTGACCCCACAGGAGACTGAACCAAAACTACCTGCTAATGTTGGAGGCGTGGGTCAGCAGAGGCTCACCACAGGGAAAGGGGCACTGGAAGGAGTTTGCCATAAACCCTACAACAGAGCAATTAGGGATTGGATCTGATAGACAGAGTGCCTGAAGAACAATGGATGGAGGTTCGAGACCTTGTACAGGGGGCAGTGATCAAGATCATCCCCAAGAAAAAGAAATGTAAAAAGACAAACTGGTTGTCTGAGGAGGACTTACAAAGAGCTGAATAAAGAAAAGAAGTGAAAGGAAAGATATACCTATCTGAATGAAGATTTCCAAAGAATAGAAAGGAGAGACAAGAAAGCCTTCCTCAGTGATCAATACAAAAAAATAGAGGAAAACAATAGAATGGGAAAGACTAGAGATCTCTTCAAGAAAATGAGAGATACCAAGGGAACGTTTTATGCAAAGATGGGCACAATAAAGGACAGAAACAGTATGGACCTAACAGAAGCAGAAGATATTAATAAGAGGTGGCAACAATACAAAGAAGAACTATTTAGAAAAGATTTAAATGACCCAGATAACCATGATGGTTTGATCACTCACCTAGAGCCAGACATCCTGGAGTGTGTCAAGTGGGCCTTAGGAAGCATCTCTATCAACAAAGCTAGTGGAGGTGATGGAATTTCAGCAGAACTGTTTCAAATCATAAAAGATGATCCTGTTAAAGTGCTGCACTCAATATGCCAGCAAATTTGGAAACCTCAGCAGTGGCCACAAGACTGGAAAAGGTCAGTTTTCATTTCAATCCCAAAGAAAGGCAGTGCCATAGACTGTTCAAACTATCACACAATTGCATTCATCTCACACGCTAGCAAAGTAATGCTCAAAATTCTTCAAACTAGGCTTCAACAGTATGTGAACCAAGAACTTTCAGATGTTCGAACTGGATTTAGAAAAGGCAGGGGAACCAGAGAACAAATTGCCAACATCCGTTGGATCATCAAAAAAGCAAGAGAGTTCCAGAAAAACATTTACTTTTGCTTTATTGACTATGCCAAAGCCTTTGACTGTGTGGATCACAACAAACTGTGGAAAATTCTTTGAGATGGGAATACCAGATCACCTGACCTGCCTCCTGAGAAATCTGTATGCATGTCAAGAAGCAATAGTTAGAACTGGTCATGGAATAATAGACTGGTTCCAAATAGGGAAAGTAGTATATCAAGGCTGTATATTGTCACTCTGCTTATTTAACTTATATGTACAGTACATCATGTGAAATGCTGGGCGGGATGAAGCACAAGCTGGAATCAAGATTGCATGGGGAAATATCAATAACCTCAGATATGCAGATGATACCACACTTATAGCAGCAAGCAAAGAAGAAGAAGAGCCACTTGATGAGGTGAAAGAGGAGAGTGAAAAAGTTGGCTTAAAGCTCATCATTCAGAAAACTAAGATCATGGCTTCTGGTCCCATTACTTCATGGCAAATAGACAAGGAGAAAAAGGAAACACTGACAAACTTTATTTTCTTGGGTTCCAAAATCACTGCAGATGGTGACTGAAGCCATGAAATTAAAATACACTTGTTCCTTGAAAGAAAAGCTATGACCAACCTGGACAACATATTAAAAAGCAGAGACATTACTTTGCTAACAAAGATCCGTCTAGTCAAAGCTATGGACTTTCCAATAGTCATGTATGGATGTGAGAATTGGACCCTAAAGAAGATTGAGTTCTGAGAACTGATGCTTTTGAACTGTGGTGTTGGCGAAGACTCTTGAGAGTACCTTGGACTGCAAGGAGATCCAATCAGTAAATCCTAAACGAAATCAACCCTGAATATTTGTTGGAAGGACTGATGCTGGAGTTGAAACTCTAATACTTTGGACACCTGATGCAAAGAACTGACTTATTGGAAACGACCCTGATGCTGGGAAATGTTGAAGACAGGAGGAGAAATGGACAATAGTGGATGAGATGGTTGGATGACATCACCGACTCGATGGACATGAGTTTGAGCAAGCTCTGGGAGTTGGTGATGAATAGGGAAGCCTGGTGTGCTGGAGTCCCTGGGGTCACAAGAAGTCAGAAATGACTGAGCAACTGAACTGAAACTGTAAGTCTAGTAAGCCCTATATACCTGTAGTTCCTCTTGCATATAACTGGATCTACCCAGTTCAAATCTGCATTTTTCGAGGGTTAACTGAAATCACTTTTTTAGAAACCTTTTCTGAATTATCCTAATTTATGAGATTCTGACTGCTACATATCCTTTTAAAAAATTACCCCTCTCCCGGGAGATAGCCCCATCTGCACACTCATATTAGTACATGAACTCACTCACTGCCACAGTCTGTTAGGTACACACACCAGACCAAGATGAGTAAATAACATATATACAATTGAATATTAGTTAGCCATAAAAAGGAAAGAAATTGTGTAATTTGCAGAAATGTGGATGGATCTAGAGACTGCCATACAGAGTAAAGTAAATTAGAAAGAGAAAAAGATATTATATTTCAGCACATATATGTAAAACCAAAAAAAAAAAAATGGCATAGTTATTCTTATTTGCAAAGCAGAAACAGGGACACATGCATAGAGAATAAACGTATGGATACCAAGAGGGAAAGAGGGCTAGTAGGATAAATTGGGAGATTGGGATATATATATATATATATATATATATATATATATACACTATTATGTATAAAATAGATAACCAATGGGAACCTACTCTATAGTTCCCTATATAGTACAGGGAACTCTACTCAGTGCTCTGTGGTGATCTTTCTTTTTGGGGAAGGAAATCCAAAAAGGAAGGGATATATGCAAACAGATAGCTAATTCATTTTGCTGTACCACAGAAGCTAACACAACATTGTAAAGCAACTATATTCCAATAAAAATGAATTTTTAAAAAGACGAGCAAAGAAGAATTTCAGCCAAGAAAGTTGGAAATGAAATTAATAAATTGCAAGTCAAACTGTTACTCTTGCACAGAAGAAACATCAACCTCAAGTTTTTGGTGGGTACAATTAGATGTCAGATTCTAGGGAATGAGAACAAAGCCAACTGTAGACGACAAGTGCTGGATCTTTTGTTTTCAGAAAAGGTGAGCTCATTCTCACCCTTGGCTTCTGGGAGACTTGCCAAGGCGCTCTCACAATTCCCTCCGTTTGACTTCATCTAGTTAAGATTGGGCTTCTGCTTCTTAGAACAAAAGATCCTGCATACAGCCAGCAGTGTGCTTAATGCTTTCATATTAAATTCTCATTTGTAGCTTTTGATTTTAAAAATGCCCTGGAAGTAAGATATCAGTATTTTCTTTCATAAGACAAAAACTGAGGTTCAAAGAAGTTTAACATATTTGAGATCACACGGCTAGTAAGTGACAGAGCTAAGAATTGTACCCAAAATGACAAACTCAAGGTGCATTAAATAAGTTATTTACAGCAAACTTGTATTGGTTTTAGAGACGCAAAAGAATGCATTTGTATTATGTTTAACCAGAAGTTGAGTTAACTCGCTAATACGCAAATCTATCGTGTCAGTCTCTTCTCTGCTTAAAATGTTTCAATAGCTGTTATTAAACGACTGACATGATCCAGCCCATTGCCTTTCCAGCTTCCTCTCATGCATCTTCATCTCACTGAACACTATATTCCAGCCAACCTAAAAATGTTCCAGTTCTTTAAAAGCACCAAAAATGTTATTGTCACACCCTCAGGCTTACATTTGTTTCTTTCCTGGATAACTTTTTCTAATTTCATTTCATCAAGGAATGAGTTGCCCCTCCCACCTCTCACCAAGACTGGGTCAGGTACCCGGCTATGTGCTCTTGCAGCATCCTGAGATTTCAGATCAGATCTCTCGTTCGCTGAAATGTATCCCAGGCTCCTGTGGGAAAGGCCACACATCCCTGTTGTATCCCTTGTACTGAACCCAGTCCTTGGCAGGGACAAGTATTCAACTAACGTTTATTGAATGAATGAATGAATGTACTGTATTAATCCCATTAATTCCTGAATGTATTACCCTTCCACTTAAATATATATGCATTTAAATCTTTTTAATAAAATCCTAGAGTTTAAAATATCTTAGTGCTAAAACTATGTAATCAATACAGGATTTTTAGCATGTCTTTTTATCCATCTCTTAACCATGTTTTATTCAAACTATCTGAAATTTTAATTGAGATTACAATTGTCCCTCAGCATCCAAAGGAGATTGGTTTCAAGACTTGCCACAGAGGCTCAAGTCTTATAGTCAGCCCTCTGAATCCACAGATACAGATCCCAAGGAAATGGAGGGCTGACTGTTTATTGGGAAAAAATCCACCTATCAGTAGACATGTGAAGTTCAGTCCTGTGTTATTCAAGGGTCAATTGTATGATTAACGGTTTTAGATTGTGTCGGCACATTTTTGGAAATCCTTTCTTAACAAAAGTACCATCCCACAAACTAGTATTTAATCTAGGTGTTGAACTTGCTAAGTTTTATAGGTTTTATCATCATTGCTTTCCTTCTTCTATATCTTCCTCTTTCCCTTTTTCTGTAGTGAGTTTTTTGATCAATTGGTTGACATCATCATACAAAATGAACTTTTCTAAAATGCTATTCATGTTTGTATAAAGGTCTCTGCTGTACCCTCACATTTGAATACTATTTATGTGAATAGCAAATTCTAGGTTTGAAAGCACACATTCAGAACTTTGAAGACTTTGCCCTATGTTGTCTCCAAGTATCTCAAGTTGCATATGAGACTAAAACCACTCTGATACTCATTCTTGTAAATCATCTATTGCTTCTCTCTAGAAATTTTTAGGAATTTGTTTTTCTTTCCCCTTGAAGTTCACAGCTTTTACTAAATTGTATCCAACTTTGGAACATTTTACCTTATTCATGCTTGACACACTGCATGACCTCACATCTGAAGGCGTGTGTGCGTGCATGTGTGTGTGTGTATGTTTTCAGTTTAAGAAAATTTTTGTTTTATTATTTATTTTCTTCTTCTTTTTTTGTTCTTAATCATTTTCCATGCTCTTTTTTATTCTATACTCTGGGAAATTTCCTTAACTTTTTCTTTCTCATCACTGGTAATCTTTAGCTCTGTTCATTACATTGTTTTGCATTTCTTCTGTTTTATTTTAGTAATTGTGTTTATTTATTTTAGCAATGAATATGTGTTTTATTCCTTTATTTCTACCTCAATTAATAACTGACTGGTTTAACTCAGTAGCATAAGTTTCCTTACCATTTGTCTATAACATTTTCATAAAAAGCCTGCCCCCAGCATGAGAGGGCCAATGGTAGGCTCTGGACTGTGTGAGTAAATACAGTGGGCATATTGTCACCCTGCTTATTTAACTTATATGCAGATTACATCATGTGAAATGCTGGACTGGATGAAGCACAAGCTAGAATCAAGATTGCTGGGAGAAATATAAATAACCTCAGATATTCAGATAACACCACACTTATGGCAGAAAGTGAAGAGGAACTAAAGAGCCTCTTGATGAAAATGAAAGAGGAGAGTGAAAAAGTTAGCTTAAATCTCAACATTCAAAAAACTAAGATCATGGCATCCAGTCCCATCACTTCATGGCAAATAGATGTGGAAACAGTGCAAACTGTGACAGACTTTATTTTCTTGGGCTCCAAAATCACTGCAGATGGTGACTGCAGCCATGAAATTAAAAGACGCTTGTTCCTTGGAAGAAAAGCTATGACAAACCTAGACAGCATATTAAAAAGCAGAGACATTACTTTGCCAACAAAGGTCCGTCTAGTCAAAGCTATGGATTTTCCAGTAGTCATATATGGGTGTGAGAGTTGGACTACAAAGAAGGTTGAGTGTCGAAGAACTGATGCTTTTGAATTGTGATGTTGGAGAAGACTCTTGAGAGTCCCTTGGGTAGCAAGGAGATCAAACAGTCAATCCTAAAGGAAATCAACCCAGAATATTCACTGGATTGATTCTGAAGCTGAAGCTCCAATACTTTGGCCACCTGATGCGAAGAACTGACTCATTGGAAAAGACCCAGATGCTGGGAACGGTTGAGGACAGGAGGAGAAGGGGACAACAGCGGATGAGATGGTTGGATGCCATCACCGACTCAATGGGCATTAGTTTGAGCAAGCTTTGGGAGTTGGTGATGGACAGGGAAGCCTGGCATGCTGAAGTCCATGGGGTCGCAAAAAGACATGGCTGAGTGACTGAACTGAACTGATAGAACAGTTGGATGGATTCTCTTTAGAGTACATGGTAGAAACAAGCCAGTGAACTGGGAACTTTTTGATTGTCAAATAAGGAAGTCTTTACTGAACTGGAGGGTTAAAGGCCTAACCACTCCATTTTTTCCTTCTTTCCTTCCTTCCTTCCCTTCATCATTCCTTTCTTCCTGCCTTCCTCACTTCTTCATGATTTTTGCATATTTTATCTTGTTCTATTGTTTTATCTTCTTTTATTATTGTATTGTTCTAGCTTGGTCATATGCTGATCATTTTTCTTTCTAGATGTATCTCATCTCATTAGCTCTTTTGTACAAGTGTCATTCAGTGCCTGCCACACCACCCCTTCCGATAATGACAACCAGGTATCTGTTCCCTGGACTGGAATTCCTTCTGAGATGAGCCACATTGTCTTCCTAACAAAAGAGTGCATAGTCTAGCCTTCCACCTCTGTAACATGGTCAACTGTCCTGGTGATGCTTTTCCTGGCAGGCCTGTGGGTACTCTTAGCTAATCATATCATCCACTGGAGACACAGGAGAAGTCAGGGGAAATTTAGGGTCTCCTCCCCACTCCTGCTCAGACACAGGGCTGTTTTGTTGCACAATTCTGAAAGGTAACATTCACAGTTTTTTCTTGGCCATGCCACACAGGTTTCAGGAGCTTAGTTCCCCAACCAAGAATCTTACTTGGTCCCCAGCAGTGAAAGCACTGAATCCTAAACTACTGGCCATCCAGGGAATTCCCACATCCATATTATTATTATTATTATTTTCAGTTCAGTTCAGTTATTATTTTACTATAAATAAGGCCTTTGGAAACCATAACACCAGATCCACTTCCCCTTCCATGCTTTTGGTTTGGGGTACCTCTACAGAGCCCTCTTTACAAAATTTCAGATGAAACCAACACTAAATCACCTCCTTCCTCTTGAAACTTTCTGTTACTAGCAAGATTTTAATGCTGAGTCTAGAGAGAGAAACAAAAACTTTGGAGTTAGGCAGAATCAAAGTGGATAGCACCTAAAAATAGAAGTGGATATCACTCAGATACCTATAAGGACTACCTAACAGGACTACCTCTTATAGTCCTACCACTGAAGAGTATACATGAAAAGAATCCAGAGGACTAAGCAAGACAAAAATTATTTGAATCTAATAAAATGGCATAAAGATAAGAGCTGCAGCCTTAACTCAGATATGAGAGCCAATTAACACATGATTTGAGTACAACAGGTGGGGACTATGCAGTAACTATGAGGATAATAGCCTAGTTTACATGAAACTCCAATGTGTAACCCATTGTCATCAGAAAACTCACCCGTGATAAATTTCCTGTCTGGCCCCTCAAAATTCTCTCATTAAAATGCAGCTTCCACCAGCTAATTTAACCCCAGATTTATCTATCAATTTATTTATTGGAGGAGGTAACTCCAAACGTTTAGGGTAGTTTAATTATTTTTATAGCGAATGCCTTACTCTTGAGGAGCTTTCAAATTAAATACAGCAGTTGTCAGACTTTAGTGTGCAGACTTTAGAATTAAAACACAAATTGTTGGACCTTGTGACTGAGTTTCAGATTCAGGAAGTCTGGAGTTGTTGTTTAATCGCTAGGCCAAGTCCAACTCTTTTGCAACCCCTGGACTGTAGCCCACCAGGCTCCTCTGTCCATGGGATTTTCCAGGCAAGAATACTGGAGTGGGTTGCCATTTCTTTCTCCAGGGGTTCTTCCTAACCTAGGGATCAAACCCTGGTCTCTTTTATTGCAGGCGGATTCTTTAAGTCTCAGCCACCTGGGAACCCCAGGTCTAGAGTAGAGGCTGACAATTTGGATTTCTAACAAGTTCCTGGGCTTCCCAGGGGGTTCAGGGGTAAAGAATTCACCTGTCAGGCAGGAGACATGGGTTTGATCCGTGAGTCAGAAAGATCCCCTGGAGAAGGAAAGGGCAACCCACTACAATATTCTTGCCTGGAAAATCCCATGAACAGAGCGGTCTGGCAGGCTATAGTCCATGGCTGTTGCAAAAGAGTAGGACACAACTCAGAGACTAAACAACAACAAGTTTCTACACAATGCTGATGCTTCTTTTACTGGGACCACATCTGAGAACTAAAACTAGAAATGGTCATAAAAATTATAATAATATTTTGTGCTAGATTTGGGAATAGCCACTGTACATTTATTGTTTTAATTGTTTTAATCTCTAAGAGAATTTAGAATATTAGAAAACCTAAAAATACCCTTATACTTCCAATTTAAGTACATAATTGAGTTGCTGATTTAAGTTTCAGGTTGAAAGTGAAATAGTGTTTGGCCAAGCATAAAAACAGCATTGGAATATTTAAGAGATTTTTTATTTGTTTTAAGTACTAAGCTATGTATATGTTTCATTCATTAGATTTGCAAGATATGCTCTGGTATTTAGGAAGGATTGCTTGTTACACAAAGCACTTAAAAAGAAATTTGAATATATTAAATTTGTAAACATAAAGTACTTAAGAGAATTTAATTAGGTTGTAAAATCTCCCTTAAAAGTGATGTTAAATTTTGTTACAGTAATAAGCATATGAATAAATAAAATTATAAGATTTTTAATTTGGACTTCAAAGTATAAGGAAGAGCTAGAATTTAATCTGAAATATCAATGACACAAGTAATAATTGAAAAAAAGAAGAAGCCTCTGGATAATTTTGTTTGTGCACACAAAAGCCACCAACAAAAATGTTAAAAATACATTGAAACCCCCCAAACTGCATAGGGAATTATTTCATGCTCCCCTCTATTTCAACACTATTTATGAGATTGGGGAAGGAGGTATGTTAGAATGTCTGCTCATAGCTGCTTCCAACATTTTTGTTTTAGCACCTCCCCCCTCCCTAGTTCAGGGATCAGAGAGGGAAGTACTAGTTCTGCTACTTTAGGTTACCTGTCAGTCTTAGCTTCCTCGCACTTGATCCCAGGGCATCATAAGTTCTGAAGTGTAGGAAAGTTGAAAGTTGAAATGTCAAAGGAAGGCCTGTGCAGGGTAGTTAATATTACATACCACCATCCTGTGCTGCAATCATAATTAGTATTCCCCATGTTCCATCAGCTTAATACCAATAAGACCATATTTATATTAGTCCTTCAAAATCCTGTGTCTCCCCATCCTCTGCTTGATTGCCAAAATTCCGATACTTTCTTAACATTTCCATTTTCAGCTATTTCTGAGAATTCATAGCCATCAATCATTCCAAATTGCCCTCAGTGCTCTTTGGGAGAACAAAAGAGATGTAGGTATCCTTTAAAGCTGAGCTCCGGTATCCTCAGTGAAAATTACATGGGAACCTGATCAACAGCAGCTAACTTCTGAGAACAGCTCTGCAGTCCCTTTCAAAGTGAGGGAGAATGCTTCCTTCCCTGTGCTGTGATCAGACAAGGAGGGTCCTTTAGCCAAGGCACACAGTCCTGTACACCAACAAAAGCACAGGCACTCACACAGGCCCATGTGTGCACACCTGCCCTGCCCTTGGGCCACCCTCCGTGAAGTCAGATTGACTGAAGTGGATCCTGGTCTCAATGTTCTGTGGAGTTGTGAAGCATGAGTCCCTTCCAATCCTTAAACTCTGTCTCTCAACCTTCGCACAGGCTCCGATCTCTTATTCCTATGTAAAAATCCCATTGTCCTTCTTGCAATCTGTATACCCACCCAGCAGATGAATTTTTATATTAATATATAAAATTTAGGAGACTGAGGTCAGAGGTCCAGTCCTTTTGTGCGTGCAAGGAAACTTATTAGTCTCATGTGTAACTTATTGGATATAAAAGGCTTTTGAGGGGAAGGATACCACAAACTCTGCCCACTTATAGTATGCAACCACCAAATGCAAATACTTATAGGAAATGGGACACCTGCCTTATCCAAAGCCAACAAACAGAGGCTGTGCCCTGGAAGCCTGAAAGTGAAAGTCGCTCAGTCGTGTCTGACTCTTTGCAACACCATGGACTCTACATTCCATGGAATTCTTCAGGCAAGAATACTGGAATGGGCAGCCTTTCCCTTCTCTGAGGGATTTTCCCAACCCAGGGATCGAACCCAAAGCCTATCTCACAGCTAAAATGGGCATTTCACACACATGTGAATATTTGTATAAAACTTTTCACTGTTTCATGGGAAAATTAAATTTCATCTTTAAAACTATAGACTAGAAATGTTTGTTACTTTAGCATTTAACCAGTTTTGTTTCCTAAATTTATTTTCAAATACATGTTCATGTATTTATTAACTAGTAAGTTATTTTTTCATAGTCACTAATACCAAATACACAGAAATTGTAGGAATTGATCCTGAAGTGGTGTTCATCGCATAATTGTAAAAAAAAATTTATCATTCTTCCCTAGGTCCTAAACTTATCATCAGAGAGAAATGATAAGAACTAACAGTTTATTATTGTTTTACATGGTAAGAGCAGTAAAATGAGAAACACTACTCCCAGATTCTCCTTTTTCTAATGGCAAGAACATATAACTGAATAGAATCACAGTTAGGTGTATCAATTTAAAAGCTTTTACCTGCAAGGATCAGAAAATACAACTTACTTAAGATATAAGGATATTGATTGTGACATAACAAAAAGGCAGGCGGCCTTCTGGATTAGTTGATTGATGGCTCATTTTGTTGTTAAGATCTCTGGTTCATTTTCTTTTTCTGCTCTAACAAATACACACTGGTTTCATCCTACGGCTAATTACCCTCACTTTTGTGAGATGGCTGTCACCAGCAACTGGGGCAACATGTCTCTTTGTTCAGGATAAAACAGCAGAAAAAAATATTCTCTCAAAAACATTGAAACTAACAACCTTCTCATCAGTCACCTTGGACCAATTTGAATCTCCAGCCAGTTCTTGCACTGGATTTTGCACCAATAGACCTATATCAGCATTTATTACAACTTCCCTAAAGGCAGGAGATACTTGCAATATTCGGAAAAAACAGATTTCTGAGACTGCCCTCCTCCCCAACTGAGACTTATTGTTGCTTAGTTGCTAAGTCATGTCTGACTCTTGTGATCCCATGGACTATAGCCCACCAGGCTCCTCTGCCTATGGGATTTCCCAGGTTAAGAATACTAGAGTTGCCAATTCCTTCTCCAGGGGATCTTCCCGACTCAGGGATTGAACCCATATCTCCTGCATTGACAGGTGGATTCTTTACCATTGAGCCACCAGGGAGGCCCAAGTAAGACCTACAGAGTGGAATTTAAATGGAAGAATCTGGTAATCAATATATGTAATAAAGATCTCATGTGAGTCTTATCATCAGGGAAATGTATCATCATGCAAATGGATTAGAATCCATGACTAGAATTAGACAAAGTCAGCTCTCTGAGTCATACAGGGGACATATAGGTTCCGTAATAGATTGGAGTTCTTTTAGGATGGAGGAAAACAATAGATGCTGGAGATCAATCACAAATAACAAACAGATTAGGAGATTTCATCTTTGTAGTGCTGCAGTCAGTTTCACCCCCTTGGAGATGCCTTTCCCTCTCTGCTTCCACTGGCCCTCCTTCCCACGCCACTGTAGGGTATGGAATTAGGTATACCTAGTTCCAATTCTGGGTGCCAGGCTGGGACCATCTATTGAAAATATTGCAGCCATGGGTTATCACTGGGTGAGTTTTTTTTTTTCTGGGTTTCCCTACACCCTAAAAATATGAGCACATATGTTCTGACCTATTTGACTTGTACAGAAGGACAGTTCTTCTGGTGACATACAATCCTGTAATGGAAAGATTTTTACAGATTTGTATTGATTCTTCCCATGCTCTGCATTAACTCATAGAGTCCTGCACCTTGTCATTAATAAAATATTGATAAAATATGTAAAGTTTCCTGAGTTTGAACATGTATCTCATGTAAAACGCATTGATTTGAAGATTCATCCAGGAGACACAGGAAAAATAAAGATCCCACAATAGAAATGAACAGCATCCTTTTACTCTCTGACACTAACTATTTTAAGGGCATTTTTATTAGAGCAGATGCTGATTATAGAGCCACTGGTTGGATGTTTTATATGTAACCAACTATAAGCTTAGAGAAGAAATGATTATTAGCCTGTGGTTACTTTCTAAATATGACTCAGAGGGTGAAAGCATATGACAAAACTAACCTCAAGTTATTCTGTTGTTATCCATATCATAATAGTTTCTCGTTATTTCACATCATTATTCTTTGCCATACTCACACTCAACATGTATCATGAGCGTGTATGCAAGCGCTAAATCGCTTCAGTCATGTCCAATTCTTTGCGACACTATGGACTGTAAGCCCACCAGGCTCTCCCCACAGAATGCTCTGTCCCCAGCATTCTCCAGGCAAGAATACTGAAGTGAGTTGCCACACTCTCCTCCAGGGGATCTTCCTGACTGAGGGACCAAATCTGCGTCGCCTGCAACTCTTGAACTGCAGGTGGATTCTTTACCACTGAGCCACGGGGGAAGCTCCAACATATACGCCATAGCGAGAAACAAATTTTTCTTGCATTATTAGCTATAAGGAGCCTCTCTCACCTGGGCAGCTAGACAACACAAAAGCTTGGCAAAGGTCAACAAGAAACAGGGAATCCAATGTTCCTAATAAACCAAAGTTCTCTTCACATTTTCCTTAAAAGGGGAAGAGATCATTCAGCCTTTCTATGAAATTTGCCAATTGATTCCTAGGAATGGCTGCATGCTTAGTTTTGTACATAGGAGCATCTGTTTTATTATTCTTTGCTGTGTGGTTCTTGTACAATTCATTGTATGGTCACATTATTCATCCTTGTGCAAATTTAATTTTCTAGCTGAGGCTCCATTTCATTCACATGGAAGTATTTTCTTATGTATGCTGATTATGTTTTACACATTACATTGAGCAGAAAACATATTGTAAGGTATGTTTGTAGATTTTGAAAAAAGAGATAGTGTGTAGCTGAGGAAGTTTTCTTTAATTAAAACCATGTTTTTTGCACCATACCAGACCAGCCACATGGATTTTTATGAAATGAAGTAGGTATTTTCCACATACCCCAACTTATGTATCTTCATTTCTTTACTAATAGATAATCTACAAGGTAGAATGTTTGTATTTAAAGATTTCCCAGAATGAAAACTATTTAAGAAGGCATTTTTGTCTGGTTGGTTCACTGCGTGTCTCCTTGTGAAAGTGAAAATCTCTCAGTTGTGTCCAACTCTTTGTAACCCCATGGACTATACAGTCCATGGAATTCTCCAGGCTAGAATACTGGAGTGGGTAGCCTTTCCATTCTCCAGGGGATCTTCCCAACCCAGGGATCAATCCCAGGTCTGTCACACTGCAGGTGAATTCTTTACCAGCTGAGCCACCAGGGAAGCCCAAGAATACTGGAGTGGGTAACCTATACCTTCTCCAGCGGATCTTCCTGACCCAGGAATTGAACCAGGATCTCCTGCATTGTAGGTGGATTCTTTACCAACTACCAGGGAAGCCATCTAGAAGGGCACCCAGCCCAAAATAGGTGTCACATACATATAAAACTAAGTCAATCAATTTCATCTCCTGCCCACCTCTACTGTCACTGCTTTAGAGCAGTAATAGTCTCTTCCATGTGTCAGCAAACCACAACCACCAATCCAAACCCAGCCTGCTGCCTGGTTTTGTAAATACAGTTGTGTTGAAACAGAGCCACACCCATCTGTTCACATATGATTTATGGCTGCTTTCACGCTACAACAGCAGACTTGAATCACTCTGGCAAAGATCCTGTCTGGACCACAAAACCTGAAAAATTTACTACCTGGCTTTTTATAGGAAATGTTTGACAACCCCTAGCTAGTTGCAGTAGTCTATAACAGTCATCTTCTACCCACTCCACCCCTTCCTACACATACTCTCCCATCCCAGGCCCTTCTTCAGTTGTCCCAAAGAAATCATTTTTACATACAAATATGATCTTGTCAATTTCCTGACTTCTTCCCTGAAATATTCATCAGCTGACTCCCTTCTCCTATGAATATGTAACATTTTCTCAATCTTCACGAAAAAAAAAAACGTTTCACAATGAAACTCTAAGCCTACTCTTGCACATGCCATAAACGTACATCTCCACCCATTTTGTAATTATACAATTTCTCTAAATAGAAAGACTTGAGCTAGTACTGCTAGCACAATGAAGGGATTTAAAAAAGGAAAAGGCTGCAAGAGAGTTTCTGAAAATAAGAAACAGTGGGAAGGGTATCCAAAAGGAATATCCCTCAATATCCATGGAGGTCTTTGCATCAAGGTCTTATGCATTAATGTGGTGAAAGGGCTCATAATTGTTCAATTAGGAATGTCACCTGATCTGTTACCCCAACTTTCCCTATCTATTCTGTATAACTGTGATCCTGTGTCTCTAAGATGACCAAAATAATTATTCCCTTGTGTCCACGTCTTGTATAATTTCCAGAACTTGAATGTGGATAGAACTTGTGAACATGATGGGATAATAGTCTCTTGACTAAATTATGCTATATGGCAAATGATGATAGGATAGTCTTTTTGTGATTACCTTTAACTCCTTAAGAATCCTTCATAACAGACTGCAGAGGGGTGCAAGTACGAAAGCACCTAAGTACAGGGTTCTTGGCAAGGACCTGGGAGTGGCTTCTAAGATTTGACAACGTGAACCCCAATAGTGCAACTTCAGGCAAATTTATTTTGCCAACAAACTGAAGGAGCTTGGCAGTCTGTCTTTCCCTAGAGCCTCCAGGTAAGGACGTAGATGGCCAGCATGTTCAGTTTAGCCTTGTGAGAGCCTCAACCGAAGACACAGCTAAAACATGTCAGAATCCTGACCTTGGGAGGATCAGGACAATGGCAACCAGAGTTGAGGGATGGGAGCCATAATGGTCAGGCCTAAGTCCAGTGTCACTGAGGTGGGAGAAGACGTTGACCCTTCCACACCATGCTCACCAGCCTTTCCCAGGAAGATCAGCAGCCCCACTGTGACATCTGCTTCTTCTGTCATGAGCCTGTGACTTTGAGAAGCAGATTTGTGCCACTGTATTGTCAGGTGGGACAGCCCCTAGCCTTGCCTGGAACACTATAGCTCCCTGTAAGATCAGAAATTTACGTTGTCCTAAGCCTCTAAGTCTGTGATAATTAGTTATACAGCAATAGGAAACTAAGATATCTTGTTACTGGAAACAAAAAGAGCATTATTTAAATTTTTCCTTAGGGTTATAAGGATATTGATTTGGAATGACAATACATATATTTTGATCACTATAATTGTAACATCTTCTATACAGTCCCCAGGTTGTCAAGTATCAGAAGCTTATGATTAGGATATACTAAGAGAGAAGTCCATGATCAGGCTCTGCAGGTGCAGAGTAGTCAGATAGTTTTATAAGCCTGGGAAGGAAGGATAAATTAGCATTTGCATAGCCTGGATTGGTTGGTTCCATACTCCTGAAGAGAAGTTTTCTTCAGAGTCAACTGGACTAGTGGTTCAGATACCTGCATGAACCCAACTTAAATTCTTTAAGTCCCAAAGCTAAAAATAGAATTGTGTGAAATAGTAAAATCTAGAAGGAGAAGAATGTTCTGACCCTGAAGTGTAAATTTAGAGATTTTTGTATCTATCATGAAAACATAAGTGGTGTCATGGTTACAAACAGTCTCCAAATCATAGAGGCTTACAAAAATGAAAGTTTAATTCTTGTATAAGCTCTAAGTTCATCATGGTTTGCTCTAATGGCGCCATTTCTCTGCTTTCATATTTTCTGAGGCAGGAAAATGTGAATATGGCAAATCATGCAGGGAATCTTAAATCTTATGGTTGAAACAGACACACATTATTTCTTTTCACGTTTCATTGTCTAAAAAAATTCTTGTTGGCCTGTATTAGTCAGGGTTCTCCACAGAACAGAACCAGTACAACGTGTGTGTGTCTTTATTTTAAAAATTTGGCTCATATGATGCTGGAGGCTTGCAAGGTCACAATCAGTAAAGTAGGCTGCTAGGCTAGAGATCCAGGTAAGAGCTATTGTTGCAACTTGAGCCCAAAAGTGCATGCATGCTCAGTTGTTTTGACTCTTTATGACCCCATTGACTGTAGCCTGCCAGGCTCCTCTATCCGTGAAATTTTCCAGACAGAATACTGCAGTGGATTGCCATTTCCTTCTCCAGGAAATCGTCCCAACCCAGGGATCAAACCCACGTCTTTTATAGCTCCTGCATTGGCAAGCATATTCATTACCTCTGAGACACATGGAAACTGGGTTGAGAAGATCCTCTGGAGAAGGAAATGGCAACTCACTCTAGTATTCTTGCATGGAAAATCCCATGGATGGAGGAGTCTGGGAGGCCCCAATCATGGGGTTTCAAAGAGTCAGACATGACTGGGCAACTAACACACACACCATATTATGGACAGTTATCTACCCTATTCATTGTTTGCTAATTTAAGTGTTAATCTCATATGAAACATGCTGTCACAGATACAACTAGAAAAATAGTGTCTGGTGAAATATTTGGCTACTGTGGCCTCGCAAGTTAACACATAAAATTATTCCTTGTGTTCATACCTAAGTTCTAAGGAAGTGCAATACTACCATAGGTTTGGTTGGCAGAGAGCTGAAAACATTGGTGAACACCATGAAAACAAACTGCAATCAGCCAAAGAAATTAGAGAGATCTGTTTGTCATGTATCTATTTCCCCAAGCAGTACAAAATATTAACAACTATTGAGCTGGTTGTTGAGACGACAAAGTAAATTAAGATTTAATGTCTAATGAAAAGCTGGAAAGGTTTCTGGCTTACAATTATATAGCAAACCACAAGGACAGCTGTGGCTCTGAACTTTATGATTAAGAGGAACAAGGTTTGAAGATCTCAAGAAGATAATTGAATTGGGGAGAGTAAGGGCAAGCGAACTGGGATTCACATGATTATGGAATACTAACGCTCAGAGATTCAAAGGATCGGCCAACCTAAATAGCTATAGTCTAATTGGTAAAACCCTGTCAACAAATTCAGTGTCTGCCAACATCTTTCCCTAAGAAACTATGTAAGACCCTCAACTAAGGAGGTTAGTCTGCTTTGAGATGCAAACAAATGACCTATTAAAATAGCAAAGTTTGTTTTAATAGTTTGATTTCTTTTTTATAGTGAAAATTTGAAGATAATAAATTAAAGCATTTCAAAAATCTTATGGTTTTTAAAATGCTTAAAGAAAAATGTGTATAATACTTATAAATTAGGTTATTTGTGGAATTTACAAAAGTACTGTAATGTTTATTTCATGTTAAAATATAAAATATGGTACATAGTTAATATAATTTATATATTATACATATACATAAAATATATTGCTTATTTAATGTTATTAAATACTATACATATGTGTATATATAATATATATATTCCAAAGGGTAAAGTTAGGTTCAGAATCATTTAGTTGGAAGACATAGGGCTTAAAAATTATGACTTCCCATTGAAAAGTTGTTTTAAGGTAAATATCTATATTATTACCAATACAAATGTACTAAAACCAATAAAAATATCCTCGGCAAAGTGGTAAAGAATCCACCTGCCAATGCAAGTGATGTAAAAGATGTGGGTTCTATCCCTGGGTTGGGCCCATCCCCTGGAGGAGAACGTAGCAACCCATTCCAGTTTTCTTGCCTGGAAAATCCCATGGACAGGGGAGCCTGGCTGGCTATTGTCTTAGGGTTGCGACTTAGCACGCACAGGCAACAAAATCTACAAGTGAAAAGGCACAGAAGCAAATCTTAGATCTGAAAAAAAAAAAAAATCTTGCTAATTTCTTATTGGTGAGTTCATAATCAACCATAAATTTAAAGAATTCATTCTTTTCATGGAGGAGATCAGGGGGTTGGTAAAAATAACTTTATTTCAAGACCCCTATGCCAAATATTTTGTTTCAAGTCCAAAACGATAAATTAGAGACACATTCTTCCTATTCTTAATGAAAGACATACCCACAATATTGCCAGTAAAAATGTCCTACAGTCTCTCTTATTTCAGGATATACCCTACAATGCCTTCCCCAGCTGCTAGTCTTAGGTATAAATGAACCCTAAATAGATGATACACTTGTTACCAAAATAACTGTATGTCAGCTAAGCTATAGCGTAGTTCAACTTTGAGTGTATCCACCTCTATGATGTGGAATGAGCTACCATTATTTTGCTCCTGGACTCCTAAAGTTACCTCTTAACTTCTATACCTGCTGCCACTTCTGTCTCAGGGAGGCCGATTCTCAAGAGAGCAGTCAGAGTGATAATGTCAAAACATAAGGTAGACCATGTAACTCCTGTGTTCACACCTTCCCAAAGACCTCATTTCCCTTGAGAATAAAAGCCCACCTTGTTGAAATCACATATAAGACCTTTCATGATCCCACACTGTAAAACTTCAGTAATCATTCCTCCTGGAATGCTCTTCCCTAGTTATAGGAATGGCAAATTCCCTCACCAACTTGAGTTCTTTGCATCTTCTCAATAAAGCCAACTCTGGTTACCCTATTTAAAATTTCCCCTAATCATGACATTTCGATTTTTCCTTACCATGTTCCATTTTTTCTTTTCTCTATATGTTGATATGAAACAAATAGACTGCCAGATACATTTCTAGCAAAGCTGGGGTTTTTTCTTGAGATCAACAGAGAATTGCAATTCTGGGTCTGCAACCGTAAAGAGCCACATACAAATCCCCCCATGGCAAGTGACAGAGAAGGATTTTATAGAGGGGGAAAGGAAGTTGGAAGGACTACAGTAAACAAAGACTGTTTGTTGACTGAGTTGTTACCAGGAAAGCAGAGGAGCCTTTTTTTTTTCCTCTTGGGCTCTGCTATTGGTGCAGTATGTGAATTTCCCCTTCTGGTCTTGCAATTCTATTTAATTGGGGCTTCTAGGGTTTTTTGTTTTGTTTTGTTTTTCTTTGTTATTATTATCATTATTTTTTACATATTCCCCTTTTGATCAAAATCTTTCTCTGAAGTCATCACTGATCAAGAGTCAGTTTTTATAGTTTCATCTACTTTTTTCTGTCAATGTCAGGAATGACATTTTCTGGGTATATTCTCTTACTTTGGAGGAAAAGTGCACAGATTAGAACACTACAGAGTCAGACATGACTTGGTGACTGAACAACAAGGTCATATTCATATAATAACAGGAAGGAGAGAGGACTCTCAGGAACTTTTATCTAAAGTACATACGTTATCAAGACCATAGACATGGGAGATCATTTAAAGCATTATATCATCATCAAAAGTTTGGCAAAAGCTTCCGACAGGCATAGTTTGTATTATCTTGGGAGAGCTGTCTCATTAGATGTTCTCTGCTTCAGTTCTGGGATATCTTCACTTTTAGGTCACCAGATGATTTCTAGTTCTAGTCAGGGCTTGACATTTTCTTTAGGTGTTTTGCTGCTGCTACTGCTAAGTCGCTTCAGTCGTGTCCGACTCTGTGCGACCCCACAGACGGCAGCCCACCAGGCTCCGCCATCCCTGGGATTCTCCAGGCAAGAATACTGGAGTGGGTTGCCATTTCCTTCTCCAGTGCATGAAAGGGAAAAGTGAAAGTGAAGTCACTCAGTCGTGTCCGACTCTTAGCGACCCCATGGACCGTAGCCTACCAGGCTCCTCCGTCCATGGGATTTTCCAAGCAAGAGTACTGGAGTGGGGTGCCATTGCCTTCTCCATTAGGTGTTTTACTTGAATACAAGAGTCTCTTCCTTGGAGTCAGTGGCAGAAGAATTGGTTAGTAGTACCTAATAGGGGCTTCTCCAGCAAAGTTGAAAGAGTTCTTTCAGAAGCATCTTTTCTAATAGACAAAATCTCCAGGTTGTAAAGTGTGATACTTAAGGTCTTGATCTCCTGGGAGTGCAACCAAGATTGCTATACAAAGTCATGGTTGTTTTTTAAATAAAAAGCAAGTAAGGCTTTGCAATATTGTAGTATTTTTTATCAGTTGTGGGTAAAAATAGAAGGCGCCAAGTACATTGGATGGCCTGTCACTACATCAAAGAGTAAGAGCTTTTGAGTTTCAAAAAAGGATAAATCTGATTTAGAGCAACCAACCACAACATGCTTTTGGCCAAGATGATAGGAGAGCTTGCCAACTGAGCCTTAATGTTGATAGAATATTCATCTAAACCAGAGAATTGAGAGTAGTAAGCAGAGTGTAATTGTTGTAAAATAGATCAAACAGCATAGTTGTGGAAGCATATATGCATCTAAGCACCATTAGAATGGGATCACTATTGAGTTCAAGAGGAATTCTTCCAAGTAAGGATAATCTTTTCCATTTTCCAAAAGGACTTTAGCATTAGACAGTTCAAAATGTCTGAGAGCCGGTGGAACAGACTTTTCTAGGCTGTGCTTTGGATGAGTGGGACAAGTAAAGTAGGCACTTTTTGTACCTTGTTAATATTTCCCCTTCAATATTGATTCATGACAGCTATTACTTTGTCAGTAAACAAATGGTCTAATGCACGTACAGTGATGAAGAGTAAACATTTTAGAGTCTCACGTAGGACTGGGTTGTTATTTGGTCCAAAGCAAATCTTCCTCTTTTTCAAACCAACAGTTGCTGAATTTATAGTCTGGTTTTTCCTTTTCTGAGGCCAATTACCAGGTCTCTCTAGCCAGTTTTTCTAAATTATTGTTTGGGGAAATGTCCCTTTGGACCATGACAGAGGTTTGGCTGTGGTTGTTCCCTTTAAGGACAGCATTCATTGAAGGAATATCATCAAAGTGATATCTCTTAGGTTCTAGAGAGTCAAGTTTAGAATGTATTGGCTTAATAATAGCTAAGGCAGGGGGTAAATTTTTGTATTCAATATTCCTGAACATATACGCCACTTCTAATTTTATTTCTTCTGGAAGTAAGGAAGCCACAATGCTTCCCTAACCTTCCAAAATTATGACCTACTCCAGAAGCATATCTACTATTAGTACGAATTTTGCCAGTTTTGTCCTTGGCTTGAGTACTAGCTTATATATGAGCCTATTGGGCCAAAGAAATCTTAGGTAAAGGTGCTGCCTCAACAACCTCAAAAGGAGTTATAATAGCATATCCAGCACATATTTGCCATTGTTACCTTTTAAATAAGAACCACAAGTGAACCATGAGAAGTTAAAGGTACCCAGTGGAATTTCCTTTAGATCATTATAAGCAGTTAGGAGGTGGTCTGCTCAGACTACCCTACAAAGCTACAGACATCAAGACAGTATGGTACTGGCACAAAAACATAAATATAGACCAATGGAACAAGATAGAAAGCCCAGAGATAAATCCACCCACTTGGGCACCTTAACTTTAACAAAGGAGGCAAGAATATACAATAGGGAAAAGACAGCCTTTTCAATGAGTGGCACTAGGAAAACTGGACAGCTAGGTGTAAAAGAATGAAATTAGAACATTTCCTAACACCATACACAAAGATAAGCTGAAAATGGATTAAAGACCTAAATGTAAGACCAGAAACTATAAAACTCTTAAAGGAAAACATAGGCAGAAAATTCAATAACATAAATCACAGCAAGATCTCCTATGACCCACCTCCTAGAATAAAGGAAATAAAAACAAAAAATAAACAAATGGGACCTAATTAAATTTGAAAGCTTTTGCACAGCAAAGGAAACTATAAACAAAGTGAAAAGACAACCAATGAATGGGAGAAAATTACAGCAAATGAAACAGTTGACAAACGATTAATTTCCAAAATATACAAGCAGCACATGCAACTCAATATCAGAAAAACAAACAACCCAATCAAAAAGTGGGCAGAAGACCTAAACAGACATTTCTCCAAAGAAGACATACAGATGGCTAATAAACATGTGAAAAGATGCTTAATATTGCTCATCATCAGAGAAATATAAATCAAACTTACAATGAGATATCACCTCACACTGGTCAAAATAGCCATCAGCAAAATATCTAAAAACAATAAATACCGGAAAGGGTGTGGAGAAAAGGGAACCTTCTTGCTGATGTGAATGTAAATCGATACAGCCATTACAGAAGACAGTATCAGTTCAGTTCAGTTCAGTTCAGTCGTTCAGTCGTGTCCGACGCTTTGTGACCCCATGAACCGCATCACACCAGGCCTCCCTGTCCATCACCAACTCCCAGAGTTAACCCAAACTCATGTCCATTGAGTCAGTGATGCCATATAACCATCTTATCCTCTGTCATCCCCTTCTCCTCCTGCCTTCAATCTTTCCCAACATCAGGGTCTTTTCAAATGAGTCAGCTCTTTGCGTCAGGTGGCCAAAACATTGGAGTTTCAGCTTCAACATCAGTCCTTCCAATGAACACCCAGGACTGATTTCCATTAGGATGGACTGGTAGGATCTCCTTGCAGTCCAAGGGACTCTCAAGAATCTTCTCCAACACTACAGTTCAAAAGCATCAATTCTTCGGCGCTCAGCTTTCTTTATACTCTAACTCTCACATCCATACATGACTACTGGAAAAACCACAGCCTTGACTAGATGGACCTTTGTTGACAAAATAATGTCTCTGCTTTTTATTATGCCATCTAGGTTGGTCATAACTTTCCTTCCAAGGAGTAAGCATCCTTTAATTTCATGGCTGCAATCACCATATGCAGTGATTTTGGAGCCCAAAAAATGAAGTCTGCCACTGTTTCCACAGTTTCCCCATCTATTTGCCATGAAGTGATGGGACCGGATGCCATGATCTTAGTTTTCTGAATGTTGAACTTTAAGCCAACTTTTTCACTCTCCTCTTTCACTTTCATCAAGAGGCTCTTTAGTTCTTCTTCACTTTCTGCCATAAGGGTGGTGTCATCTGCATATCTGAGGATATTGATGTTTCTTCCAGCAATCTTGATTCCAGCTTCTGCTTCATCCAGCCCAGCGTTTCTCATGATGTACTCTGCATATAAGTTAAATAAGCAGGGTGACAATATACAGCCTTGATGTACTCCTTTTCCTATTTGGAACCAGTCTGTTTTTCCATGTCCAGTTCTAACTGTTGCTTCCTGACCTGCAAACAAGTTTCTCAAGAGGAAGGTCGGGTGGTCTGGTATTCTCATCTCTTTAGGAATTTAACACATTTTATTGTCATCCACACAGTCAATGGCTTTGGCATAGTCAAAAAAGCAGAAGTAGATGCTTTTCTGAAACTCTTTTGCTTTTTCAATGATCCAGTGGATGTTGGCAATTCGATCTCTGGTTCCTCTGCCTTTTCTAAATCGAGCTTGAACATCTGGAAGTTCAAGGTTCACGTATTGCTGAAGCCTGGCTTGGAGAATTTTGAGCATTACTTTACTAGCATGTGAGATGAGTGCAATTGTGTGGTAGTTTGAGCATTCTTTGGCATTGCCTTTCTTTGGGATTGGGATGAAAACTGACCTTTTCCAGTCCTGTGGCCACTGCTGAGTTTTCCAAATTTGCTAACATATTGAGTGCAGCAGTTTCACAGCATCATCTTTTAGGATTTGAAATAGCTCAACTGGAATTCCATTACCTACACTAGCTTTGTTAGTAGTGATACTTCCTAAGGCCCACTTGACTTCACATTCCAGGATGTCTGTCTCTAGGACAGTGATCACACCATCGTGATTATCTGTGTCTTGAAGATGTTTTTTGTATAGTTCTTGTGAGTATTCTTGCCATCTCTTCTTAATATCTTCTGCTTTTGTTAGGTCCATATCATTTCTGTCCTTTATTGAGCCCATCTTTGCATTAAATGTTCCCTTCTTATCTCTAATTTTCTTGAAGGGATCTCTAGTAAGGAGCAGTTGCTGCACTTTGCTGGAGCAGCTGTGAAGAGATACCCCACGTCCAAGGTAATAGAAACCCAAGTAAGACGGTAGGCGCTGAGAGAGGGCATCAGAGGGCAGATAGACTGAAACCACAATTACAGACAACTAGCCAATCTGATCACATGGACCACCACTTGTCTAACTCAATGAAACTGAGCTATGCCATGTGAGGCCACCCAAGATGGACGGGTCATGGTGGAGAGGTCTGACAGAATGTGTTCCACTGGAGAAGGGAATGGCAAACCATTTCAGCATTCTTGCCTTGGGAACCCATGAACAGTATGAAAAGGCAAAAAGATAGGACACTGAAAGATGAACTCCCCACGTTGGTAGGTGCCCAATATACTACTGGAGATCAGTGGAGAAATAACTCCATAAAGAATGAAGGCATGGAGCAAAAATGATACCCAGTTGTGGCTGTGACTGGTGATAGAAGCAAGGTCCAATGCTGTAAAGAGCAATACTGCATAGGAACCTGGAATCTTAGGTCCATGAATCAAGGCAAATTGGAAGTGTTCAAACAGGAGATGGCAAGAGTGAATGTCAACATTCTAGGAATCAGCGAATTAAGATGGGCTGGAATCGGTGAATTTAACTCAGATGACCATTATATCTACTACTGTGGGCAGGAATCCCTTAGAAGAAATGGAGTAGCCATTATAGTCAACAAAAGAGTCCGAAAGGCAGTACTTGGATGCAGTCTCAAAAACGATAGAACGATCTCTGTTCGTTTCCAAGGCAAACCATTCAATATCATGGTAATCCAAGTCTATGCCCCGACCAGTAATGCTGAAGAAGCTGAAGTTGAACAGTTCTATGAAGACATACAAGACCTTTTAGAACTAACACCCAAAAAAGATGTCCTTTTCATTATAGGGGACTGGAATGCAAAAGTAGGAAGTCAAGAAATACCTGGAGTAATAGGCAAATTTGGCCTTGGAGTACAGACTGAGGCAGGGCAAAGGCTAACGGAGTTTTGCCAAGAGAACGCACTGCTCATAGCAAACACCCTCTTCCAACAACACAAGAGAATACTTTACACATGGACATTACCAGATGGTCAACACCGAAATCAAATTGATTATATTCTTTGCAGCCAAAGATGGAGAAACTCTATACAGTCAGCCAAAACAAGACCGGGAGCAGACTGTGGCTCAGATCATGAACTGCTTATTGCCAAATTCAGACATAAATTGAAGAAAGTGGGGAAAACCACTAGACCATTCAGGTATGACCTAAATCAAATCCCTTATGATTATACAGCGGAAATGAGAAATAGATTTAAGGGACTAGATCTGATAGACAGAGTGCCTGATGAACTATGGATGGAGGTTCGTGACATTGTACAGGAGACAGGGAACAAGACCATTCCCAAGAAAAAGAAATGCGAAAAAGCAAAATGGCTGTCTGAGTAGGTCTTACAAATAGCTGTGAAAAGAAGAGAAGTGAAAAGCAAAGGAGAAAAGGAAGACAGTAAGGAGAGTACTTATAAACTAGGAATAACACTACCATATGACTCAACCTTCCCACTACTAGGCATATACTCTGAGAAAACTATAATTGAAAAAGACACATATACCCCAGTGTTCACTGCAGCACTATTTACAGTAGTGAGGACATGGAAACAACCTAGATGTCCATCAACAGATGAATGGATAAAGATGTGGTGGTATATACAATGAGGTACATACATACAATGGAATATTACTCAGCCATAGAAATGAACACATTTGAGTCAGTGCTAATGAGGTGGAGGATCCTAGAATGTATTATATGGAGTGAAGTCAGCCAGAAAGAGAAAAATAAATATTGTATGTTAATGCATATACATGGAATCTAGAAAAATTGTACTGTTAAACCTATTTGCAGGGCAGCAATGGAGGTAGAAGTGGGAGGACAGGGTGGTGTTGGGGAAGACTCTTGAGCATCTCTTGGATTGCAAGGGGATCCAACCAGTCCATTCTAAAGGAAATCAGTCCTGAATTTTCATTGGAAAGACTGATGTTAAAGCTGAAACTCCAATATTTTGGCCACCTGATGTGAAGAACTGACTCACTTGAAAAAGACCCTGATACTGGGAAAGATTGAAGGCAGGAGAAGAAGGGGAAGACAGAGGATGAGATGGTTGGATGGCATCACCTACTCGATGGACATGAGTTTGAGCAAGCTCCAGGAGTTGGTGATGGATAGGAAAGCCTGTCATGCTGCACTCCATGGGGTCGCAGAGTGTTGGACATGACTGAGCAACTGAACTGAACTGAGATTTTTGTGTATTAATTTTTTTACATATAATACTAATCACCATTCAGTATGTTTTACAATTTTCTTCTTTATTATGTTTTATAATTTTCTTCTTTATTATGCTTTATAATTTTCTTCTTTATCAAGTTTATCATCTTCCCTCTACATTCAGTCCATGGTATCCTCCAGGCCAGAATACTGGAGTGGGTAGCCTTTCCCTTCTCCAGGGGATCTTCCCAACCTATGGATCAAACCCAGGTCTCCCGCATTGCAAATGGATTCTTTACCAGCTGAGCCACAAGGTAAGCCCAATTTTCTTCTTTATTATTTTTATCATCTTCCCTCTACCTTTAGCTCTCTGCTAGAATGTAAGCACAATGAGGGCAGTTTGCCCTCTAAATTATTATAGCAGCCAAGAACAGTACCTGATACAGAATAGACACTCAAAAATATGCTGTGAATGAAAAATGTGACTGCAGTAACTGGTGAATGGGCAGAGCTTCATGGAGTTATGGTAGGGGGAAATATTAATAACATAACATGAATATTAATATATGAAATATAATACTAATATTAATCACTGCTTTCTGATCTGTACTATAGTGTAACCAGTGCTTACCTATGAAATGTAAAAGTCTTCTATGACTGATATTATTATGATGTAGAGTATATTTGTTTGGATCTTTGTCATCTCTAAAGTGTTTTATAAGCACTGTTATTCTAACTTGTGAGGTAAGTAAAAATTATTATTTCATTTGATGGATTAGAAGCTGCATCTCAGAAATTGAGTTTTTTAAAGAAAGTCACCTAAGATAAACAAACGCCAGTATTTCGCTCCCAGTCTGGAGACCTCTCCAACAGACTCTCTCCCAAGTGGTATCATGGAAAATCCTATTTATGTGAGTTGGTTCATAACTCTTTCGCCACCATCAAGGCAATTTTTGTAGAACTCTCTCACAACTGTATTTTAAAAGTTACAAATGAAACCTCAGGGCTTTCTTTCATCTTTTAAGATTTCCTGATGCTATTTTTTTTAGTTCATTCTGTTGACATCACAGTAGAAAATGTGTGTAATGGTAGTTTAACATGATTGGTAAATAATGTGTTGGCTCTAAACCCTATGACTCTTTGGAGCTGAACCCCTAGTTTGGAGTCAGTTGATATGACTGTAGGCTTAGGGGCTGCTGAGGTGAGTCTTTTCCTGTTATGAGCTTCTGGTTCAGACAACTTATTCCCCAGCTATATCTCTTTGCTGGTACCTGTGCTACTTGTATAAAGTAGCACCTGGGTAAAGAAAGACCGAGCTTCCCAGGTGGCTCAGTGGTAAAGAATCTGCCTGTCAATGCAGGAGACATGAGTTCAATCCATGGGTCAGGAAGATCTCCTGGAGAAGGGAATGGTAACCACTTCAGTATTCTTTCCTGGGAAATCCCACAGACAGAGGAGCCTGGTGGGCTACAGTCCATGGGGGTCGCAAAAGAGTCAGACAGGACAGAGTGACTAAACAACAACAGAAGAAAGATAAACTGGAACAAACTATCACTAATGAGAGCATTTGCAAAGGACTGTAGCTGTCAAACTGGCTATGCTGCAAATAAACACTGTACATATTAGTAACAGAAAAGGCATAGTCTGAATCAGTGTTATATGAATACTCTTAGGCGGGTATTAGCAAACCAACCACTCCATACGTGTAGGCAGTGAGTAGAGCAGCACCTCCTCAGAGCATACGATGAACTCTGTCGATGTGAAGTTATGTTATTAAGGGCCTAATTCTATTGCCGACCTCATGCACCTTCTTATGGTCAAGATTTTTCATTGTGGTCCCTGAGGAAATACCCAGAAGCATTATGTGAGGGGCCACTTTTATTCTCTCCAAGTAGACCTCAGGTACCACCTCAGTTGTTCAAAAGAAAAACCCCCAAAGAATAGAAGTGGAAAGGTGTCAGGATATCAAAGCCGAGAAACCTATTTTATGACACTCAGTCCTCTGGCATTTCTAGGCTTGTGTTATTTCAAGAAATAAACCCTGGACTGGGGGTTAGGAGGCCAGAATTCTACTCCTGGCTTTGCAATAAGACCACTGAATGGCCTTAGCAAGTCACTGAAACTTAGAATTTCTGTTCCTTAATTTGTATGATAGAGTTGGACTGAAAGGTTGCAAGACCCCTTCTAAATCCAATATCTAATTACTCTATGCTCTGGCTAATGAATTAATAATTAATCCTTCCTTGATAGATGCCTAAAAGTTCTAACGAAGATTTCCTGTGTATCAAGAATATGCCATTATGCCTGAAATCCTGACCAATGAGCCAAATGCATGACACCAAGCTAAATGCTTTGCTGTCAGTCCTCACCTCAAGCCAGTGAGGCCAGCACACCTGTGCTTTATTGCTGAGGAAGTTCAGGCCCAGGAGAAATCTGCGTAAGGGATGTCTGACTCTGAGGCAGGTCTCTGTCCTTATTCCTTCCACATCACATGAAAGTGAAATTGTTAGTCACTCAGTCATGTCCAGTTCTTTGCGACCCCATGGTCTATCCATGGAATTCTCCAGGCCAGAATAATGGAGTGGGTTGCCATTCCCTTCTCCAGGGGATCTTCCCAATTCAGGGATCAAACCCAGGTCTCCTGCATTGCAGGCAGATTCTTCATCATCTGAGCTACAAGGGAAGCCCCACACCACAAATCCTCTCATAAACAACCAGCTTTTGCAACTACTAGAGCTTTGAAGAACCACATGCAAAAATATTACTATTATTTATTTAGATGACTGACTTAATCATAGAATGTGGAGTTAAGGTACCCCTGTGTGCATGCTAAGATGCTTCAGTCATGTCCACTCTTCGCAATTCTATGGACTGTAGTCTGCCGTCTGCTCTGTCCATGTCATTTTTCAGCCCTAATTTTACAGATGTGGAAAATGGCATCAAGGGAAGTTTAAAAAACTAAGAAGTAACAAAGCAAAGACTATGACCCATATTTCCTTTCCTTCCTTTCTCTCTCTTTCCCTCCCTTCTTCCTTCTACCTCCCTTCTTTTTATTCATCCCATAGTTCCCAAAGTAACTGTATGATATTACATGTAGATTAGAAGGAATTTTTATGCACTATAAATATTCCTTTCCTCCAAGAGGCTACCTGAGGACTCATTGAATTCTACTATAGCATACCCTCGTTTTCTTTACTGATTTAGATACTACTATCAAGTCCTCAATACTCAAACCAGAAGAATATGAAGCATTTTTACCTTAGCTACTTTTAATTACACCATCTCACTTTCAAAAATTCACCTCTTTGTACACATGGATAATGGGAATAATTGAAATCTATAGCCTTGAAGGTATAAAAACTAGTTTTAGCTACTATTTAAAAGTCATGCTGATTGATTTTTATTTATCAGCTCAGTCTCTCAGTCATGTCCGACTCTTTGTGGCCCCATGAACCGCAGCACACCAGGCCTCCCTGTCCATCGCCAACTCCCGGAGTCTACCCAAACTCATGTCCATTGAGTCGGTGATGCCATCCAACCATCTCATCCTCTGTCATCCCCTTCTCCTGCCTTCAATCTTTCCAAGCATCAGGATCTTTTCCAATGAGTCAGTTCTTCACATTAGGTGGCCAAGGTATTGGAGTTTCAGCTTCAGCATCAGTACTTCCAATGAATATTCAGGACTGATTTCCTTTAGGATGGACTGGTTGGATCTCCTTGCTGTCCAAGGGACTCGCAAGAGTCTTCTCCAACACCACAGTTCAAAAGCATCAGTCTTTAGCGCTAAGCTTTCTTTATAGTCCAACTCTCACATCCATACATGGCTACTAGAAAAACCATAGCTTTGACTAGACAGACCTTTGTTGAAAAAGTAATGTCTCTGCTTTTTAATAAGCTGTTCAGGCTGGTCATAACTTTCCTTCCAATGAGCAAGCATCTTTTAATTTCATGGCTGTAGTCACCATCTGCAGTGATTTTGGAGCCCCCCAGAATAAAGTCTGTCACTGTTTTCACTGTTTCTCTATTTGCCATAAAATGATGGGACCAGAAGCCATGATCTGAGTTTTCTGAATGTTGAGTTTTAACCCAACTTTTTCATTCTCCTCTTTCACTTTCATCAAGAGGCTCTTTATTTCTTCTTCACTTTCTGCCATAAGGGTAGTGTCATCTGAGATTATTGATATTTCTCCCAGCAATCTTGATTCCAACTTGTGCTTCATCCAGCCTGTCATTTCGCATGATGTACTCTGCATATAAGTTAAATAAGCAGGGTGACAATACACAGCCTTGACGTACTCCTTTCCCCATTTGGAACCTATTTGTTGTTTCATGTCCAGTTCTAACTGTTGCTTCTTGATCTGCACACAGATTTAATAATAAGTAAAAATAAACATTTTCTTTTTCATCTTAAACAGCTATGAGTGTCTCAGAAACAGCAAATAAATCCAATAGGTTGCTAATAATGCATAAATTTCCTATAATGTTTGATGTCTACTCTTCTAAAGAGAAGGGAAGTTCACTAATAGCTTAGACACTGAAAATGAAACTCCTTTACAACAAAGTTAGTCAATGAAATCCAAACAAAGCAGCTGACAGAAAAGCAATAACTAGAAATCCAACTTCCAGGATACTGAGTGTGGTATAGGGGTAGATTTTAAATGAAAGTGCCTGTTGGTAGCAAATTTTAAAAAGCACACATGTACAATCTAATTACATATGTGCATGTTTATGTGCATTACATGTGCTGCAAAATCCTATTCTTATTTTTTAAGCATATCATCATGAAATAATTATAACATTGCATATTATTTAAATCTGCTCAGAAACCAAAATAAATAGCAAGAGGTTTTTATAGAGTCACACTTCATTCTGTCTTCTCATTGTCTCAGAAGGAAAATGGCTTCTTTTCAGGGATTATCATTCATCCGTTCTCTTTCAAATGCATGTCTTTACTTTTTGGTCTCTGGAATAAAGTGCCAGAGCCGTGAGGCAATGATGAATACAATCATTTTTCTTTTTTCTTCTCCAAATCAGAATTTCTGAGACTGGATTGTCAACAATAAGATGTTCTGGAGAGAGAAGGACAGAAATTTATTTTTTTAAAGTTTGCTCCGCATTGTAAACCTGAACTCGTTGCTGACATTATTATTTTTATTTTTACCTAACACATTCCAGGCCCAGGTGGAGAGTGTGGCCTGGAGCACATTCAGGGGATAAGCAAATACACAAGTGTTAGGAGGCCTGGATCTAAATATATATCTCTGGAGACCTGGCCACTAATACCTGTGGAGATAAAGTGCTGTGTCCAAAGAGAAGATCAATTATACTAAATACATGTGGAGGGGCATGTGGACCTAGGCCCTGGGCCTTGTTAGCACTGATGAATCTAACAATTTCTAAGGTGTGAATGGAAGCTTGAGTACATGGGCTAAGTAATACTCCTTGCTACTTCCCCTTTGGTTGCTTTCACTGCCTGGAATATTCTCCTCTTTTTCTTCCTTCCAGGACATCAGATCCCACATTCACCACCAGCCACCTTTGTCTAGTCCAGGTCCACTCATACTTCATTTCTAGAGCTCACAGATTCCAGAGGAGTGCATTAGCACTTTACCAACCTATTTTTTCTTTTATTTCTCTCTGTTGCTTTGTCTTTTCCTTTTTTTATTTTAATTTTTTAGCTGGAAGACAATTACTTTACAATGTTGTGTTGGTTTCTGCTGTACAACAACGTGAATCAGTCATAACTATGTATATATCCCTCCCTCTTGGGCCTCCCTCACCCCCACCCTACTCCTCAAGGTCATCACAGAGCACCAGGCTGGGCTCCCCATGTTACATATAAGCTTACACTAGCTGTATATTTTACACACGGTAGTGTATGAATATCAATGCTACTTTCTCAATTCATCCTACCCTCTCTGTCTCTCTTTTTTTTTTCTTAAAGCTCATTTTGCTTCTCTGGGTAGGTGACTCTAGTAAAGAGCATACTTTAACTAGACTCTGAGCAACACTCAGCACATACTAGATACTCAACAATTAATTATAACTTGCTATCTGATAGATTTTTTAAGAAAGATCACAATGATGGCATAAAACCTAAGTATGCTTCCAACTTTATATTCTGAGGTATGAATGATTATAGATGGCTTTCTGGGTCTCACACCATAAAACTTCTTCAACACTTTATACCACCACTGGGGATAAAGCTTTTCCTCTGGATGCCTCTGAGCACTCTCGAGAAACCAACCAGCAAGACAGAAAAGAAAAATTGAAGTTAGCAGTAGGGTTGAACAGAAGGGAAGAGAGTCAAGTCCCACAAACTACTAGGCATTATTTAACTTCATTCTAACAAAAAATCTTCCCTGGTGGCTCAGACAGTAAAGCGTCTGCCTACAATGCAGGAGACATGGGTTCAATCCCTGGGTCGGGAAGATCTCCTGAGGAAGGAAATGGCAACCCACTCCGGTATGCTTGCCTGGAAAAATCCCATGGATGGAGGAACCTGGTAGGCTACAAACCATGGGGTCACAAAGAGTCGGACATGACTGAGCGACTTCACTTTGACTTAACAAAAAATCTTACAATGTGTATATTTCTTATCTCTACTTCACAGGTAGAGTCTCAGAGAGTTTTTAATCAAATGTTTGATCCCTGCGTCAGGAAGATCCCCTGGAGGGGGGCATGGCAACTCACTGCAGTATTCTTGCTTGGAGAATCCCATGGACAGAGGAGCCTGGTGTGGGCTACAGTCCGGAGGGTCACAAAGAGTCAGACATGACTGAAGTGACATGGCACACAAAGCGGGACTGGGGTACACACCCAGAGTTGACAGGCTCCTTAGTTCAGAGCTCCAGGAATTTAATCCTCCCTGGCTGGTGGGTAAGAGGGAAAGAGAGAAGAGGGAGCAAAAGACTGAGCTGTATTGGGGGAGGGTGTGTTACAAAATCAGGTTATAAGGCACTCCAAGCTCTGATCATCCTTGTTCACTCTTGGAACAGAAGATAGAAAGATTACACTTGTTGGAGAAAGAAAAACTAAATCTATTAGAGAATTTGGGGGAGGAAAATGCTGCCTCTTTCAGTAGATTGGAGAAAAGTCCATTTCAAAGCTATTTAATAAAATATCAATGCTTTTCAGGTCCCCTAAACATTTCTCATTCCATTTAATGCAGTTATCTGCTCAACTATAAAGAGAAAGACTTACAAATGAACCACCCAATTAAAATTGCCCTTAGTTCAAGCCAACTCCTTTCAGATTAATTTTCTTCTGCTTATTTAAGATAAGGGTTCACTGCTTTGCTGTCACATCAGTTCAGGGAAAAATTTCCCTTCATGCTTAGAAGTTATTCAGATCTCCTAAAAATCTAACATATGTGGACCACTGAGTACTGAATTTAGAGCTCTGTACAAAAAAAATAATAAAAATTCTCCTTTAAGGGGTCAGATGGTATTTTGACTTTAACACTGATTCCTTAGAAAGCAAAAATTCCCAGAAACAAGAAATTTTATCATGGTATGAAAGTAGCTACTTGCTTTTATATGAAAAAATACAAGTTACTACTCTGTTTTTATTTTTCCCCACCAAGAATAGATTTTAAATAGATTAATTTGCCACTGACGTGTGTGTGTGTGTGTGTGTGTGTGTGTGTGTGTGTGTGTGTGTGTATGTCTGTGTATGTGTATAGAAAAGTAGTCAACATAAACACTGGTGATCCATTTTATGCTTCTAGTTTGATGTGTCCTCACATTTCTCAAGTTCTTCAGTTTGTGGCCCTGTCTTACTCATTTTTTGTATGTGTACCTCACAATACCTGGTACATTGCCATGCTTAAATGTACACTTATTAGGTAGTTAGAATAGGAAACAGGAGTCCAGAATGGCGGTGCCTAAAAGACAAGGAAGGGAAAAGCCCTCGAAAATAGAACAAAGGAAGGTCTGAGGACCGGAGTGAGGATCTCAGGTAGAACAAACAGCACTCCTGGATAGCCCAATTTACTTAGAGCAGGCCCGGGGGAGGAAAAAACATATAAAAAGAGAAGTCAAAGGGCTGGGGCTCTTTCTTTTCTCGTCTTTTGGGTCGGCATGCCCTCTCGCCTCGAGGATGTGTTTACCTTTTATTTTCTAACTAAAACTGAGCTGTAACATGGAGCTGTAACACTGATCTGTCCGAGAGCTATAACACAGTCTGTCTGAGAGCTGAGAGCTATAACACTGTCTGTCTGAGAGCTGAGAGCTATAACAGTCTGTCTGAGAGCTGTGACATGCCAAGGGCTTTAACGTCCATCGCTTCAAATTTTTGTTGTGATGCGACAGAACCGAGGAGATTACACTCCCCTGACACACTAATAACTAGTTTCTGGATTGATTTTAGAATAAAGAATTTTCTTTTAATTTGAAACAAAAGGTAGTAAGTCAGATAACTGGGCAAGGTACACAGATATGTTTTATTTGGTTGAGATATTATTATTTAGATTTTTGCAAGAGTGTCTTTTAAAAATCAAGAGATGTTTACATAAAGGTCCAAATTTTTGTCTCACTTTAAAAAATTGGAAGATCTGGCAAGATAGGAAATCAATTTCAATATGGCAACAATGAGCTGGAGTGAGTGGTAAATATCTGTTTTAAATAGGATGTCCTCTTTAATTCACTGCCTCCATACTCCCTCGGAGAAGGCACTGGCGACCCACTCCAGTACTCTTGCCTGGAACATCCCGTGGATGGAGGAGCCTGGTAGGCTGCAGTCCATGGGATCGCTAAGAGTCAGACACGACTGAGCGACTTCACTTTCACTTCTCACTTTCATGCATTGGAGAAGGAAATGGCAACCCACTTCAGTGTTCTTGCCTGGAGAATCCCAGGGACGGCGGAGCCTGGTGGGCTGCCGTCTATGGGGTCGCACAGAGTCGGACACGACTGAAGCGACTTAGCAGCATACTCCCTACTTGTCCTCTAACCAGCCTGCTTCATCATTTATGTTACCTGCCTGATTAAGAATCCCTGCTTTCAAGAATAACTCTACTGCTTTCAATATTTCTCCAAAATGGGCCTGTAAGGATGAAGTTTTGCAGAGAAATAGAATGTCTTAAAATTTCATTTGGTCACAGTAATTAGTCATTTGCCTCTTTTCAACAGAATCAGTCCTACAACTAACAAAGATCTTGTAAATAGGGAATCACCACAGGAAATCAACATTATTTCAGGGTGAGGAGGAGAAAAAAAGTAAAGAACCCATACATTTGAAATGTTTTTTCCACAAAAATGTTCCTGGTATTTTACAAATGAAGGAATAGAAAAGGGGTGTTTGTTATTTAAATTTTCCCATAATGAGTTTCTCTTCAAATTTCTAGTGGTGAGAATTCAAAACTTATGCCCCTAGTTCCATATCTTATCCTATTGTTTTTTTTAATATTCACCCATTTCCACTCCCTTTATTCATAATACTACTTCAAATACCAAAGCTCATCAAAATATATTCTGTATCTTCTCAATGAGGCTGAATATTCTTCCATTTTATGAAGCATTACTATTCATTGGATTTATCTGCCACTTATCAGTGGTTCAAATTAGCTCTGGACATGGTATTTTGGTAATGCCTTCTTCCCATTGATACTGTGGTGTATCGTAATTGTAAATTGGAGACTTTACTGAAAAATCAATCAGGGAGCAAATTTATTTTTAGGTATATGTGTTATCATGACACTTTATATGAATTAATTTAAAACAGACCAATTAAGTAACTTTAAGATGGCAATGCAGAAAGCCAAAGAGAAACTTGGAAACACACCATATTTTTCCTCTTCAACCCCAGAATAAACTGCTTTCTTACCAATATACTGTTAAGTTGTTTTCAGGTCACAATTTAACTCATGGCATAAAACAACTCCCAATCTAAATCAAGCTTATGCTTCTAGATAATTATCTGTGACTAAATTTTTTAAAATACCCTCAAAACCAATGAAATCATAATGTTCATTTAGGAAATAAATTCAAGTAAATATTAAGTATGGATATTTCAAAATGGAAATATTTTATATGATTCTATATACCTTCTTAGGGGTATGTATGTGTGAGAGAGAGATCATTACATATTACATAAGTTCAGCAGATAGGTCCTCTGAATTGTGAACTCCATGCTGTGTGGACACTGAGAAACTGGTTTCCTAGGCAGTGCTCACTAAATACTTGGAAGACAGTGGGATTTCCTTCTACCTTATTGTACTGTGTACTATGCATTTTTTCCCAGAGACCTTATTAATTCAAATTTGTTTCAAAGTAAGAAGTGGTGTCTAGTTTATGAATTTTCTACTGAAAGAAATGGATATTTGAACAAGTTTATTAAATATATTAAAATATAGTTATAGAAGTCAATTTCAAAACTAGTTCCATCACCTTCATGTATCACAGCCTTGTTGTGGTGAAGGAGTATGAGTAACTCAATGAAGCTATGAGCCATGCTGTGCAGGGACACCCAAGATGGACGGGTCATAGTGAAGAGTTCTGACAAAATGTGGTCCACTGGAGTAGGAAATCGTAACCTACTTCAGTATTCTTGCCATGAGAACCCCATGAACAGTATGAAAAGGAAAACAGATATGAAAATGAGACCCCACCCCCAGGTCAGAAACTGTCCAATATGCTAATGGGGGAAAGCAAAGGGCAATTAAGAACAGCTCCAGATAGAATGAAGCAGCTGGGCCAAAGCAGAAATGACATTCAGTTGTGAATGTGTCTGGTGGTGAAAGTAAAGTCTGACCCAGTAAAGAATAATATTGCATGTTAGGAATAAATTAAGAATAAGTTAAGGATAATATTGCATGCTATGGAATGTTAGGTTCATGAATCAAGGTAAATTGAATGTGGTCAAACAGGAGATGGCAAGAGTGAACATCCACATCTTAGGAATCAGTGAACCAATTGGATGGAAATAGGAGACTCAAATGATCATACCTACTGCTATGGGCAAGAATCCCTTCAAAGAAATGGAGTAGACCTTGTAGTCAACAAGAGTCTGAAATGTAGTACTTTGGTGCAGCCTCAAAAATGACAGAATGATCTTGGTTCATTTCCAAAACAAACTATTCAGTATCACAGCAATCGAAGTCTATGCCCTAATCACTAATGCTAAAGAAGCTGAAATGAATGGCTCTATGAAGACCTAAAACACCTTCTACAATTAACACCAAAAAAGATGTTCTTTTAATCATAGGGGATTATAATGCAAAAGTAGGAAGTCAGAAGATATCCGGAATAATAGGCAAGTTTGGGCAAAGGCTAACAGCATTTTTTGAAGAGAATATGCTGGTCATAGCAAATACCCTTTTCAAACAAACATATTACTCTACACATGGACATCACAAAATGGTCAAAAACAAAATCAGATTAACTATGTTGTTTGCAGCCAAAGATGAAGGAGCTCTATACAGTCAGCAAAAACAAGACCTGGAGCTGACTGTGGCTCAAATCATGAGCTCCTTATTGCAAAATTAAGGCTTAAATTGAAGGAAGTAGGGAAAACCACTGGGCCATTCAGGTGTGACCTAAATCAAATCCCTTATAAGTATACAGTGGAGGTGACAAATAGATTCAAAGGGTTAAATCTGGTAAACAGAGTGCTTTGAAGAACTATGGACGAAGGTTCATAATGTTATACAGAAAGCCACGACCAAAACCATCCCACAGAAAAAGAAATGCAAAAAGGCAAAGTGGTTGTCTGAGGAGGTTTTACAAGTAACTTTGGAAAGAAGAGAATCAAAATGCAATGGAGAAAGGGAAATATATACTGAACTGAATGCAAAGTTCCAAAGGATAGCAATGAAAGATAAGAAAGCTTTCTTAAGTGAACAATGCAAAGAAAGAGAGGAAAAGAATAGAATGGGAAATACTAGAGATCTTGTCAAGAAAATTGGAGATATCAAGGAAATATTTCATGCGAGGATGGGGACGATAGAGGATAGAAACATAAGGACCTAACAAAAGCAGAAGAGATTGAAGAAGAGATGGCAAGAATACACAGAGGAGGTATACAAAAAAGGTCTTAATGACCCTGATAACCACAACGGACATCTTGGAGTATGAACTCAAGTGGGCATTAGGAAGCATTACTATGAACAAAGTTAGAGAAGGTGAGCTATTTTAAATCCTAAAAAATGATGCTGTTAAAGTGCTGCACTCAATATATCAGTAAATTTGGAAAACTTAACAGTGGCTACAGGACTGGAAAAGGACAGTTTTCATTCCAATCCCAAAGAAGGACAATGCCAAAGAATGTTCAAACTACTGCATAATTGTGCTCATTTCTCACACTAGCAAGGTTATGCTCAAAATTGTTGAAGCTAGGCTTCAGCAGCGCATGAACCAAGAACTTCCAGATGTACAAGCTGGATTTAGAAAAGGCAGAGGAACCAGAGGTCAAATTGCCAGCATTTGTTGGCTCATGGAGAAAGCAAGAGAGTTCCATAAAAAAACATCTACCTCTGCTTCAGTGACTACCCTAACACCTTTGACTATGTGGATCACAACAAACTGGAAAATTTTTAAAGAGATAGATATTCCAGACCACCTTACCTATCTCTGGAGAAACCTGTATGCAGGTCAAGAAGCAAAAGTTAGAACCAGACATGGAACAATGGACTGGTTCAAAATTGGGAAAAGGAGTACAACGATGCTGTATGTTGTCACCCTGTTTATTTAGCATCTATGCACAGTACATCATGCAAAATGTTGAGCTGGATGGATCACAAGCTGGAATCCAGATTGCCAGATATGCATATGATACCTCAGATATGCATATGATACCACTCTAGTGGCAGAAAGTGAAGAGGAATTAAAGAGCCTCTTGATGATGGTGGAAGAGGAGAATGAAAAATTTGACTTAAAATTCAGCATTCAAAGAATTAACATCATGGCATCTGGTAGTATAACTTTATGTCAAATAAAAGGGGAAAAAGTAGAAGCAGTGATAGATTTTATTTTCTTGTCCTCCAAAATCTCTATGGACTGTGGTTGCAGCCATGAAATCAAAAGATACTTGCTCTTTGGAAGGAAACCTTTGATAAGCCTCGGCAGCATATTAAAAAGCAGAGACATCACTTGGCCAACAAGGCCCATATAGTCAAATCTATGGTTTTTCCAGGAGTCATGTATGGATGTGAGAGTTGGACCATAAAGAAGGCTGAGTACCGAAAAACTGATGCTTTCGAATTGTGGTGCTGGAGAAGACTCTTAAGAGTCCCTTGGACAGCCAGGAGATCAAACTAGTCAATCCTAAAGAAATCAACCCTGAATATTCATTGGAAGGACTGAAGCTGAAGCTCTAATACTTTGGCTGCCTGATGTGAAACCTGACTCATTGGAAAAGACCCTGATGCTGGGAAAGACTGAAGCCAAAAGGAGAAAGGACAACAGAGATGAGATGGCTAGATAGCATCACTGACTCAATGGACATGAATTTGATCAAACTCTGGGAGATAATGGAGGACAGTGGGCCTGGCATGCTGCAGTCCATGGGTTCATGAGTTGGACAGGACTGAGCAGCTGAACAACAACAGCATAATTACCATATGTGTATTATGACAACTTTTGTGTTTTCAACGAGAATTTTCATAAGTTTAAATAGAAAATTCACCCTTATTCACCTTGAGATTTTAACTATTGCTCTTTATTAATAATCCATTTCACTTCCAATTTTTAACTTACTGCCCATTGGTTAATTTTTCATTCTGCCACACACATATTATGTACAATTTTATCATATAGTTAGTAAAATTAAAGTTTCATTTAACTTACATAAAAGTTTACTTATTGTCTATTATTTCAGATTTGTCCTTGATTTATGCATTTATTATTCAGACTTCAATGTTGCACTTCAGTTATATACCAGTAAAAAATTAAAAGTTGAAAAATACTGAAGTAAGAATATTTACTCTGTTGCTAAGTAAAAATGGTTTGGTCCTAAAGTAGATGTTTAAGTAGGTAAAGTAGGGTAGGACCAGGGAGAAAATTCATTCTATCAATAGACCATCCCTAGCACATTGAGTTCTTTATTAGGCAGGCTGAGAATCATTCCAATTTGTTAGAAGAAGCCCAGTTTTGACTATTGGCATTGCCTGTCTCTAGATACTTGCTACATTACATTGAGCTTTTACTATTGTGTCATTGGGTTTATTGCATTATTTTCCTGCACACGACAATTCCACTGGGGTAAAGTGATTAGAAAGTCCTTTTTGAACCAGTTGTTTCTGTGAAGAAAGAATTCTCACAGATAACAGTATAAATACAAGATGATTGGCTGGATCAATATTCAATATTGGTTTCCAGTGGGTGCTTATAAAATTTAGATGGTGGTTCAATAAAACGTTAATTCCTAAAATTAACATCTGCCTAGACATTTTTAAGGGTTATGGAGCTCCTTTATGTCCTAGTTAATCCATTTCTTCCCATCATTCTCTAAACACTTCACCGTTACTTTCAGATCATATGTTCTGTCTCACCCCATTGTGTTCATAACTCATTGCAAGCTTGCTCCCCAGGTACCACTGCTCTGAAACTTGCTTACTCAAATACTTCAAATCACATTTTTTAAAATTTAACACAGATTCTCTGCAAAATCCTTCTTTGGGTTCTGTGACCCTATTCTGCCTTGGCTTTCCTGCTACATCTCTGACCAGTCTTCACAGTCTCTCACTAGGTCCTTTTCCTCAGTTTGCACACTTAAATGTAGCAATTCTTCAAGATTTTGCTATGTATCTTCTCTTGGCCCACAGTGGTTTCACTGTCCCCCACTGACTCAAATTCCATAGGTATATGGATGAATTTCAGCCTTACATCTAGTGTTATTCAAATCCCGGGTTTAGATTTTAAGTTTTATATTGAGTACAGGGAAATCTGAATTCCACAGACAAGATATCCATCATGATACTCATTTTCTCTACCACCTTCTTTCTTGCTTTCTCTTTCTGATAAATGTCATCATTTTCAAAAATTTCTGCAGTAACTATTAATGACATTCACCAATATTTGTTTCTCTACTCTTCTCGGTATACAAGAGGATGACACTTCTACAGTCTTTTAAAGTTAGGCATGGTCATGTGGCATAGTGAAAAAAAAGCCTTTGTTGCTCTGAGCCATTGAAATGTGGGGAGTGTTATTAAAATGTAACTAGTCCACTGACTGCTATAGAATTTCTCACATATGAAATCTCATGTCGCTGCATTAATCAGGAATAAATATAGGTGTCTATACCCAAAAAACTAAAATGTAAATGACAGAATGATACTATTACCTTTGTTTCTGTGACAGGTGAAAAGCGTCCAGAAGCAAGCATCCTTGAGCTACCCAGCAATCACCAGTGACTTGGGCTCCTGCTGTCCGGCTCTTCCTCAGCAGGGGCATCCTCTGCAGCACATAGCTTCCACGTCACGGCACGTGATGGTTGGTGGTGCTGTAACAATCCCATCCACGTCTCAGCACCTGGAAAAAGGAAATGGGAGAAGGAAACATTTCTCTTTTAATGAGAATTTCTATAAATTGCATTTATGCCTCAGGCTCAAGTTTAATCCCATAGCCACATTCAGCTATGAAATCCCTAAAATATAATCTTTTAGCTTAATGGCCTTGTGCTCAGCTAAAATTCTGGGCAATGTTATTAAATACAAAAGAGAGAATTAATATTGAAAGGTAATCACGAGTCTCAGCCACAGTTATGCTTGACTTTGACATTTACCTCATCCTTCACATCATAAAATTTCTTTCTAAAGGCCCCTCAATTCTGATTGATGTTATTCACCCAAATGATTATACAAATGGTTTTCACTAGGACTATTACAATCATTGATGATTGCTTTTCCTCCATCTTCTTTCTACTTTCCTTTGAAATTTCTCAATGAATAATAATTCAGGCACCCTTACGAGTTCTTATTCTGTATAATCACTATTTTATTAATCCTTAACTCTGTCATTATACATTTACCAATGATCTCCCCATTAACAAAAATGGAGTTTAAATTTTTTAGCATGAGACTCAGGATCTTTCATTGTAAATGTGGTCGTAATATACATTTATACCATCATTTCCCACCATGGGATGTACATTCACATATATTCCTCCTTTATACCATCACTCTTTCTACTTCCTGGGGTAAACAGAGTCCTATCTCACCATTGCTAATTATTGCTGCTCTCATCTTTCAATCACCAGTTGAAAAATCACTTCCTTTGTGAAGACTTTTCATACACCCCCAGAGGATTCACACTGTTCTTTCTCCCTTTTTCTACCAGAATTTTATTTACATTTCTTTTCAGTACTCAGACTTATATTCATGTATGTATTTATTTCCTCCATCAAATCATAAGATCTTTGAATGTAAGGAATGTCTTTCTTAATTTTGTGCCTTTAAGTTCCATACACATAATAGATATTCAGGAAATGATTTTTAATGAGTATTTTTATGAAACTCTGTGCAACAGAGACAATATCATATTCATGTAATAAATATTAGACTTTCCAGTTGACGCTAGTGGTAAAGAACCCGCCTACCAGTGCAGGAGATGCAAGTTTGATCCCTGGGTTGGGGAAGGTCCCCTGGAGGAGGGCATGGAACCCACTCCTGTATTCTTGCCTGGAGAATCCCATGGACAGAGGAGTCTGGCGGGTTACGATCCATAGGGTCGCAAAGAGTCAGACATGACTGAAGCAACTTAGCACACATGCACACAATAAATATTAAGACATGAATATACATGATGTCTCTTTTAGCTCTCATGTGGAAACATCAGCTCTAAATCAGGTGCCCAACTTCTTTCTACACCTGTCATCATTTATCTTAAATATCTTTCATGCCCTAATTGAGAGTCCTAATCAGAGTAAATGAAACAATATTGTCTTATTAACTGCTTTATTTAGAATACAAAGAAGCCTGATTGCTGCCTAATCAGCTAGATTAACACCTAATAAAAAGTATTTCCCTAACGGATCCTTATAAGCACTGATTTTTATTCCTCTCTACATTAAATCAATGAGCAGCTTCTTCTTAGAAAACCTAGGCTCATTTAGATGGTCTCTTACCATTTTCAAAATAAGATAGCAGTAGTGCTGTCAAGAAATAAAAATAATATCTGTCATAGATTTGGTTGGTTACTGTAGACAGATATATACTGTACTTGTATTAATGTAAAAGCAAAATTGTGAAGTCTCTCAGTCATGTCTGACTCTTTGCGACCTCATGGACTATAGCCTGCTAGGCTCCTCTGTCCATGGGATTTTCCAGGCAGAAAGAGTAGGTTGCCATTTCCTTCTCCAGAGGATCGTCCCAACCCAGGGATCAAACCTGGGTCACCTATATTGCAGGCAGACTCTTTATTGTTAATGAGTCCAAATTCATGGACTAGTGACTTATTCAAAATAAATTCTGTTAATTTTTACTTTAAAAGGATCTTACATCCTCTACATAGAAAACCCTAAAGACTCCACCAGAAAATTACTAGAGATAATCAATGAATATAGTAAAGTTTCAGGATATAAATCAACACACAGAAATCCCTTGCATTCCTATACACTAACAATGAGAAAACAGAAAGAGAAATTAAGGAAACAATTCCATTCACCATCGCATCGAAAAGAATAAAATACTTAGGAATATATCTACCTAAAGAAACAAAAGACCTATATATAGAAAACTATAAAACGCTGGTGAAAGAAATCAAAGAGGACACAAATAGATGGAGAAATATACCATGTTCGTGGATTGGAAGAATCAATATAGTGAAAATGAGTATACTACCGAAAGCAATCTATAGATTCAATGCAAACCCTATCAAGCTACCAATGGTATTTTTCAGAGAACTAGGACAAATAATTTCACAGTTTGTATGGAAATACAAAAAAACCTCGAATAGCCAAAGCAATCTTGAGAAAAAAGAATGGAACTGGAGAAATCAACCTGCCTGACTTCAGGCTCTACTACAAAGCCACAGTCATCAAGACAGTATGGTACTGGCACAAAGACAGAAATATAGATCAATGGAACAAAATAAAAGGCCCAAAGATAAATCCATGCACCTATGGACACCTTATCTTTGACAAAGGAGGTAAAAATATACAATGGAGAAAAGGCAATCTCTTTAACAAGTGGTGCTGGGAAAACTGGTCAACCACTTGTAAAAGAATGAAACTAAAACACTTTCTAACACCATGCTAATACCATACACAAAAATAAACTCAAAATGGATTAAAGATCTAAACATGACACCAGAAACTATAAAACTCCTAGAGGAAAACATAGGCAAAACACTCTCTGACATAAACCACAGCAGGATCCTCTATGACCCACCTCCCAGAATATTGGAAATAAAAGCAAAAATAAACAAATGGGACCTAATTAAAATTAAAAGCTTCTGCACAACAAAGGAAACTATAAGCAAGGTGAAAAGACAGCCTTCAGAATGGGAGAAAATAATAGCAAACGAAGCAATGGACAGAGAATTAATCTCAAAAATATAAAAGCAGCTCCTGCAGCTCAATTCCAGAAAAATAAACGACCCAGTCAAAAAGTGGGCCAAAGAACTAAACAGACATTTCCCCAAAAAAGACATACAGATGGCTAACAAACACAGGAAAAGATACTCAACATCACTCATTATCAGAGAAACGTAAATCAAAACCACAATGAGGTACCATTTCACGCCAGTCAGAATGGCTGCTATCCAAAAGTCTACAAGCAATAAATGCTGGAGAGGATGTGGAGAAAAGGGGACCCTCTTACACTGTTGGTGGGAATGCAAACTAGTACAGCCTCTATGGAGAACAGTGTGGCAGAAAGAAAAACACCAATACAGTATACTAACGCATATATATGGAATTTAGTAAATTGGTAAAGATAACCCTGTATGCGAGACAGCAAAAGAGACACAGGTGTATAGACCTGTATTTTGGACTCTATGGGAGAGGGCGAGGGCTGGATGATATGGGAGAATGGCATTGAAGCATGTAAATTATCATATGTGAGATGAATTGCCAGTCCAGGTTCGATGCATGATACAGGGTGCTCGGGGCTGGTGCACCAGGATGACCCAGAGGGATGGGATGGGGAGGGACGTGGGAGGGGGGTTCTGGAAGGGGAAATCATGTACACCCATGGTGGATTCATGTCAATGTATGGCAAAACCAATACAATATTGTAAAGTAAAACATAGATAAATAAATATTTTTTTAAAAAAGGATCTTACAAACATCATATTTTAATGCATATATATGGAATCTAGAAAAATAGTACTGATGAATTTATTTGCAGAGCAGGAACATAGACATAGAGAATGGACGTGTGGACACAGTGGGGAAAGGAGATGGTGGGACGAATTAAGAAAGTAGCATTGATGTATATACAGTACTGTGTGTAAAATAGATAGCTAGGGGGAAGCTGCTGCACAGCACAAGGAGCTTAACCAGGTGCTCTGTGATGACCTAGAGGAGTGGGATGAGGGGAGAAGGAAGAAGGTGATATATGAATACATATAGCTGATTCATGTTGTACAGCAGCAACTAACACAACATTGTAAAGCAATTATATTCCAATTAAAAAACTAAATTAAAAAATATAAAATAAATTTCTAGATTAAAAAAAAAAAAAGTGGGTGCATGATTGCATGTACAGATAGAGGGGTTCTTTTAGTATCTCCTTTCCTTGGGCTGCTACTGCTACTGCTAAGTTGCTTCAGTCGTGTCCGACTCTGTGCGACCCCATAGACGGCAGCCCACCAGGCTCCCTCATCCCTGGGATTCTCCAGGCAAGAATACTGGAGTGGGTTGCCATTTCCTTCTCCAGTGCATGAAAGGGAAAAGTGAAAGTGAAGTTGCTCAGTCGTGTCCGACTCTTAGCGACCCCATGGACTGTAGCCTACCAGGCTCCTCCGTCCATGGAATTTTCCAGGCAAGAGTACTGGAGTGGGGTGCCATTGTCTTCTCCGTTCTTTGGGCTACTACTAGGAATTATCACTACTCCAGGCTTTGGGGGTGAGTCCTGTATAGCCACAATTCACGTAGTGACATCAAGAGTGCTGTAACTCTTCTAGATCCTGAGAGAATATGGCCAAACAAGCCAAGAAAGAATTGCCAAGAGAGTTACATAAAAATGGAATGAAAGCTTGATTAATCTGTGCCTTTAGTCTGCCAATACTCTGGACTTTTCAACATGGGCACAGGCAAATTCTTTCTATTGTTTAAGCCAGTTTGATTTGGCTTCCAAATTAATGAATTACCTGAATCAGAGGCCCAGGGTCACAAAGACCTGTTCATCTCTGTAATCTCAATTACATATTTTTCAAGCACTATAAAGGGGAAATCATATGCTTTTAAAACATAATTTAAGTGATATTTCTTAAAAAAGTAAATTCACGAGTGGCAATAAACATTGCTTAAATCTTGGTATGTGGAAACATTTAAAGGTGAACACTATTGAAAAACTTGTGTACACTCCAGCAGAGAGGCAGTGATTGGAAATAAAGTATCTTGAATTTAAGTGGCCTACAAAAACTACCCTCTTTGACTACTTGGCTGACTACTACTGATTCAGCTTTCTCAGTCCAAAGAATCTGAGAAAATTATGATTGCAAAAGATGCATTTTCTTTTCACAGCTATTGTTTTCATATTGATATCACAAACTGTGTTTTCCAGAAACACTAAAGTATGAGTTTATTTCTCACTAATAATTTGTTAAAGGTTGAATAATTAGCATTTACTAAAAAATAAAACTACAGCAAGTTATTTTATTTACCTTTCTGGAAACATCGCTTCTGTATAATACACTAAGAGTATGCTTCAAAAATTATCTTATAAATGAAAGGTCAGCATAGTGAAGCATAACATCTAATAACCATGTCACAGAAAAAGAAGCATTTTATTTACATACTTTATCCTTGGGTTGAATTATTCTGAGGTTCTAAACAATAATATGAACTTTATTTGTCACCAAAGAAAATGGCAAAGATAGTAAAAGAAGTGATTCAAACATTTCCAAGTTCTATTAATAAATTATACTCTTTGCTGAAAGAATATTAAATTTAAATACTGAGTTACTCTAAAATACTTAAGAAAAATAAATAACTATAGTTAATAGTATTGCATTATTTCAAATACAGCATTCTTGAAAGTCCCTGAGAGTAGATTTTAAGTATTATTACCACACATACACACAGAAGTTAAGTATGTGAGGTGATGGATGTGCTAATTATCTTGACTTTGAAAATCATTCCAAAATGTGTATGTATGTCAATCATCACGTTGCACATTTCAAATATATATATATATATATATAAAGTTAGAAAAAAGAATCCATATTCACCTTCTTTATCTGGTTCTTGAGAACCAGAGGTCATTAATTTATTTGCTTTGTGTGCATGTGAATATATGTTGTAATCATAAGTCACTGTTTCTTTGCTAGGGCTACCATAACAAAATACCACAGATGGAAGGGCATAAATAACAGAAATTTACTTTCTCCCACAAACAGGAGGTTGGAGTTCAAGATCAATGTGCCAGCAGGGCTGGATTATACTGAGGCCTCACTCCTTGGCTTCCAGATGGCTGCCCTTTCATTGCCTCACCACATATCTGGCCCTCTGTTCATAAGCATTCCCGGTGACTCTTCCTCTTGTTACAAGGACCCTAGATATACTTAATTAGATCTACCCTAACAGCCTCATTTTAACTTAACCACGTTTCAAAAGTCTTCACATATCCTTATATTCTGAGGTACTGGAGATGGAGACTTCAACATATGAATTTGGTAGGGGGTGTAATTCAGCTATGATAGCCACTTTTCTTTCTTTTTAGATACAGATTGTTTGGATATAAAATTACATTTTCATACTTCTCATTCTTTATTAGTTGTTACAACAGAGCAGGGAGTTGTATCCTAATGTATGATCCTGCCAGGAAGAAAATGTCTGACATAGAGAAAGCATTTAGTCAATATTTGCTGAATAAATAAATGAATAAGTGGATCTAAAACATAGATATGGGCTTCCCAGGTGGCACAGTGGTAAAGAATCTGCCTGCAATGCAGGAGATGCAAGAGACACGGGTTCCGTCCCTGGATCAGGGAGATCACCTGGGGGGGGAAGTGGCAACCCACTCCAGTATTCTTGCCTGGACCAACTCATGGATAGAGGAGCCTGGCAGGCTACAGTCCGTGGGGTCGCGAAGAGTTGGACGTGACTGAGCATGCACATGCAACACATAGATATATTTAGTAAATGAGTATGTACATGTTCCACAGGCTCCTCAAATGCAACCTCACCAAAATCACACTCGTCCCCTTCCTCTCACAATCCTTTCCTCACCAATCACTGCTCCTGTCAGAGCCATTAACCTTTCTCTTTCCTTTCCTCTCCCTGCCAGTCAGTCATCAACTCTTTGAGATTTTATCTCATTAATATGACTTCGACTCACACATTCCTCTTTATTCATATCATAAAATTTACCTCCAATTTTATTGCAACACACTTGTACCAGCCATCTTAAGCCAAAAACAACCAACCATTCTCTACATTGGCAGTGTCTTCCTAGTTCCATTTATCTTAAAAATCTTTCAGTTTCTTGTTCTCAGCATAAATTCTGACCTCCATGCTTGTAAGGTCCTAAATGAACTCATCTCTTCTTATCCTCTTCATGTCCACATCTCTTTACTTCATAGCCCATTGCTCCATGAAACTGAACAGTGTACTCAAGTCAATGATATGCTTTGTCTCTTCTGTTATTGTATGTTCCTTCTTTAATCTATAGACATCCTCATATATTCCTCTCACCTTTACTCACAGCTATGAAAATCCCACTTGAACCTGAGGACTCAGCTAAGAAACACCTATCTCCTGCTGGAAACCTTTGTGCAATGCACAAAAGCTGAGTGCTTCTTCTATGTTTCTATTATCAAAGACTGGTTAAAGAAAAACGCAGAAAATGTATAACTATTATGTCCATGAAGACAACTCAGTAAAGTGGCTGGGTTCACAACTAAAATAGTCACATCAAGAATCACTAGGCTTTATATGCACAAACAAAAACCTACAACATGTTATAATGAAAGAAGACAACGTTTACAATAACAACTTTAATAAAACAGCTAGAGTAACAAGAATTGTAAACAATGTTTGCAAAGAAAACTCTGAAACCAGTGAAAATACAAGTGAAGACTTGAACAAATAGAAAGAATAGTGGTATCTACACTCATGACTAATTGGACTCTTGAAGATGTATTTATCCCTAAATTAATCTATAAATTTTACACTTATTTAATAGAAATACCAGAAACATATTTTTAATATAATAAGCAGATTGTAAATGTCAGCCATAAAATAAACAAGTAAGAATAGTCACAAAAATTGTAGGAAAAAAATGAGTCATCTCATTTTTAGTATTACAATAAAACACCAAAAATTTATCACAGATCAGAATATAAAATTTGAAGCCATGAAAGCAAATGATGGGATACTTTATTTAGACAATATTTGTATGAAAATGACCTTTGAAGTATGACAAAATCCAGAAACCTGTCAACAAAACATTGATAAACCAAGACATTCTATATATAAAATCCACTGTAGTCAATGTCCCAGCTAGAAAAAGATGATGCACCCAATTGAATAATTTGAGAAGTGTTGAATTAGAGCACTATTTGCAAAGCTAAGTGTAGAATATCAGGAAAGCACTAGATTCAGAGCACTGTCTAAGAACTGGTACTAGCAGGGCACGTTATCTCCTTTAAGGCTGAAGAAAAGAAGGAATAATAGTTAAGTTAGAGAAATGCATGGTACAGAGCTTCCTGGTAGAACCTGATCCTGCAGGAAAGCAAGTAACTCTCAGGGGTGGAAGGAGATGACCAAGGTGAAAAATAACCTGCCCTCACTCTCCTCTTTCTTTAATCTTTTGTTTAAGTACCATTGATTGGTGAAACTTAACTGATATCCATCAGTCAGGCCATAATTTCTTAAGGCATAGAAACTAAAAGATATAGTAACAAAGACTAAGAGTTTAATAGCTGGGTTTACTAGATTGGACACAGCACAGATAATTAGGAACTAGACTCTAAGTCAGTGTAAAATACCAGATTAAATCACAGAGAGAAAATGGGAATGGAAATCATAAACGAGTAAGAGATGTAGTATATATTGTTAAATGTTCTAAAAGAAAAATAGGCAAGAAGGTATGTAACAGAAATAATATTTGAACATATGCTGGAACAATATTTAAACAAATTTTCAAAAACTGATGAAAGTTTTAACAAGTGGTATTAGGGAAATGATATTCTCATGCAAAAGAATGATACTGAACTCTAACTTTGCATCATATGCAAAAATTAACTCAAAATGGACCAGAGACCTAACTGTAAGAGCCAAAACTATAAAACCCTTATAAGCAAACATACGGGAAAAGCTTTATAACATTAGATTTGATGATGATTTCCTGGCTATAACATGAAAATCATAAGCAACAAAAAGAAAAATAGATAAATTGGACTACATTGAATTTTAAACCTTTTATACATCAAAAGACGTTATCAAGGGAATGCAAAACTAACTCAAAAAATGAGAATAAAGACTTGAAAATCATATATGTAATAAGGGGTTATTATCCAGAATAAAGTACTACAACACAAGAAAAGCAAAAACAATAATAAAACAAAAACACCCCATGACTCAATTTAAAAATGGGCAAAAGAACAGATGTTTCTCCAAAGAAGATATACAAATAGTTACAAAGTACATGAAAAGGTGCCCCACATTGCTAATCGTTAGGAATATGCCATTAATAAACCACAATGAAATAACACGTCATAATTAGGATGGCTATTATAAAAAACAAAGAAAATAACAAGTGTTAGATAGGATGTGGAGATATTGGAACCCTTGGGCACCGCTAGTGGGAATGTAAAATGGTGCATCTGCTATGGAAAATAGTATGGTAGTTTTTCAAAAAATTAAAAATAGAATTACTATATGATCCAGCAATTCCACTTCCAAAACAACTGAAAGCAAAACCTCAAACAGACATTTCTATACTCACATTCATAGCAACATTGTTCACAATAACTAAAGGGAGAAAGTAACCCAAGCAGCCACTGACAGACGAATGAAAAAACAAAATATGGTATACATTAATACAGACAATCGAATATTATTCAATCTTAAAAAGGAAGGAAATTCTGACATAATCTATGCCACAAACATATTAACCTTGAAGACATTATCCTAAGTTGGAATAAGCCAGTCACAAAGGGGTTAGTATTGTAGGATTTCACTTATACGAAATACATATAATCATATTCATAGACACAGAAAATTGAATTATGACTGCCAGGGGCAGGGGACAGGGGGAAATGAGGAATTAGTATTTAATAGATATGAAGTTTCCATTGGGAAGATAAAGAGTTCTGGAGATGGATGATAGGAATGCTTGCATAAAAATGTGAATGTATTTAATGCCACTAAACTGTACACTTAAAAGTGGTTATAAGGGCAAATATTCAATATTATGAAAAATACAGTTTTGTAAAGAAGTAAATTCCCACAAATTGGTCTATAGAGTCAATGCAATCCCAATCAAATATGTATATAGTGATGCTCAGGTCAGAAGCAGTCAAAAAACTGAGGTCAGATGGGCAGATGAGGCTGAGTATACCTTAGGGAGTACAGAAATTAAACTTTGTACTTTGAGAAAAATAAAACTCAATTTTTCAATTTCCACTTGAGAGAGTGTGTAATATATAGTAGAAGCTTCATATGTCTTTTTTTTAAATACTGAGTGGCTTATAGGATCTTATTTCTCAGACCAGGAACTGAACCTGGGCCCATGGCAATGAAAACACCAAGTCCTAACCACTGCACTACCAGGGAATTGCCTCTTTTTATGATTAAAAAGTTTTGTGGTTAGTATATTGATATTTTTATTTTCTTAGTGAAAGGGACCTCATGTTTGTCTGTATTGTTGACCCAACTTTCTTTCTTGTTCCAATTATTTGTATCTCCCAGGAAGTAAAGACTATCTACAAACAATACATACGCATATGCACACACTCACACAACATAATAAAAAATGGGCAAAAGCTGACAGTTCACAAGAGAAAAACAAATAATCATAAGAAAATCACATCAACCTCAGATATAAAATTAAATGGCTTGAGTTAAAATGTTCATTTATCTCTGCTGTCTTATGCAATTCTACTAAAATGACACTACGCAGATATCAACAGAAAAGAAATTAATAGTCTATCAATAAGAGATGTATATAAATGATTGCGAGATAGAAAGTGGACAAAGCCATGGTTATTAACTTGAATAAAGAGAGTTTAAGTCTGAATACTAGTACAGAGATGCCTATACAGAACACAGTAATTCACCAAGTAAAACCATTATGAGGCTCAGGGTAGAAGCACCACTTATTTCTGAGGGACATGAAAGATGGGATAAAAGCACAGGGACAAATGAAAAGCATAAAATGGAGATAAAACCAAGTTCTCCTCTGCTTCCCTACCAACCATGTGTATTTTCCTCTCTATGAGCAAACCAGAAGATTGTCCTGGAAAAATTAAACTACAGGAACAACAAGTTCAGAGAAAATAGTCAGTTGAAAATGGCAGTGAGGCAATGGAATAAAAATAAGAGATTAAACAAAATTTTACCCATTAAAAAGTAACATCCCCCACCCCAACCAATCTTATTCTCCAGCGGAATAGAATTTTGACAGCCCAGCATGGCATTTATCAGCAAATACTAAATCGGGAACTGAATGTTTTTTTTTTTATTTACAAGAGACATTGAACATCCCAGAGAAAAACCCAACAAATAACAGCATTTAGATCTCCAATAAAATGCAGAGGCACTGCGCTGTCATTTAGAGGTGAAGCCACTAATGGACAAACCTCACTCGAACACATAGAGGCTTCAGAGACTTTTTTAGAGCTTAGTCCTCACATTTTAAAATTTATCTGAAAATCATCAGATGTTTGGAGAAAGGATAAATTTCAGAATCAGCTTATCAATACCTATGAAAAGTCTGCTGGGATTTTGACTAGGATTTAGTTGGACTCATCAATCAAATTAGAGAGAATTGACATCTTAACAATAATGAGTCTTCTAATCCATGGGCATGAATATTTTTCCATTTATATGTTTCTTAATTATTATAATTATTATTTTTTGCTAATACTTCATAGTTTTCACCTTATAGATACAATATTTTTCCTTTCGAGTTATACCCACCTGTTAAATTGATTGGTGCTACCAGACAAAATACAGTTTTCATAGTTGCATATCATAACTGTTTACTTAATGTATAGAAACACCATTGATTTTTGGGTGTTCACTTTGCATCCTGCAACCTAGATAAGCTCCATTAGTAATGTGGATAGCTCATTTATTAAATCTGAGAGATTTTTGTAAATTCTTTGATATTTGCCAAACAATTATGTTACTGAAAATAGTTTTATTTCTTCTTTTCTGATCTCTATGATTTTAATTTCTTTTTTTCTTTTTTCAGCTTACTGCATTGGCTACTGGCGACCCACTCCAGTACTCTTGACTGGGAAATCCCATGGACGGAGGAGCCTGGTAGGCTCCACAGTCCATGGGGTCGCAAAGAGTCGGATGCGACTGATCGACTTCACTTTCACTTTTCACTTTCATGCATTGGAGAAGGACATGGCAACCCACTCCAGTGTTCTTGCCTGGAGAATCCCAGGGACGGGGGAGCCTGGTGGGCTGCTGTCTAGGGGGTCACACAGAGTCGAATACGACTAAATTTAGGACAACACTAAATTGGAGTAGTGAAAAATGACACTGTGATTGTCTCTGAATTTCTGGATCTGTGGTTTAGTGTCTGTCATTAATTTTTGAAATTTTGGCTCGTTACTTCTTCAAATACTTCTGCACATTTTCTTTCTTCTGGGATTCTGGGATCCCAATTATACTTGTTTTATAATATTTAATATCATCCTACAGCTTTGGAAATTTCTGGTTCTGTTTCTTTCTCTCTCTCTCGCTTTTCTCTTTGAGTTTCAGCTTGGATCATTGCTATTGCTCTGTCTTCAAGTTCACTGATCCTTTCCCTGTGCCAAATTTACCAATGAATCTTTTAAAGAAATTCTTCTCTCTATTACTCTTTCTCATTTCTTGCGTTTCAATTTGATTGTATTTTATAATTTTGTCTCCACACTGAAATTATCCATTTAATCTTGCATGTTTTCCATTAGCATTTTTAATATATTAATCATAGTTATGTAAAATTCTTTGTTGGAGAGTTTCAACATCGGTATCACATATGAGTTTGACCTAATTATTGCTTTGTCCTTTTTGTGTTTTTTCTACCTTCTTTTTTTTTTTTTTCCTACCTTCTTATATGTCTCATAATTTTTGGTTAAAATTTGAATGTCCAGCCAAGTGAGTGAGTGCTCATATCTCCCCTCTCTCTACAGGTACTGTCTCTCTTTATATCTTGGGCTAGTTGTTTGCCATGAATTCAATGAATTTTTTTTAAAGTTGTAATATTAAAGTTAATCTGGATCTTTTTCCTTAAAGTGGTGAGATTATTGCTTCTTCCTGCTTTCTATATCCTGGGCCAGAACTGGACATATTGTTTGACTCTTCAATTATATATTGATATCATTTTAATTTAACAAATTTTTAAAAATCTTAAAGGTACTAGTTTTGATGAAGTATAAAACAATTATTTCATACTCATAACACTGACAAAAATTTTAAAAGTATTGTTTAGGATGTGAAGCAGCAGGAATTTTTTTTCACTGCAAATGAGAGTAGGGTATAGAAAATCACTCTGGAGAGCAGTTGGCAGTATTTATTAAAATTGCAAACTATAAACCTTTTGATCCAGCAATCTAAATTAAGATAAATATACTAGAGTATTACTTATACGTGTGCACAGAACACATGTATCACAACAACATTTTATAAAATGGAAATCATTAATAATGTCCTTCAGTAAGAAACTAAAAAAAAAAGAAAAAAACTAGAGAGATCAAGTGTGTTTTGTATAAAATGGAATACTATACATATCAAAATGAATGAACTAGTCTACATGCACTGAAACAGATAAATCTCAAAAATAAAGTTCAGTTAAATTAGCAGATTACAAAGGAAAGTATGTATAGTATACTATTAATATAAAATGGAAAAATGCGTAAAACAATTCCTTTTATCATTTACAGTTTTACAACTGTGTTTTTTAAAATTTATTTGGCTATCCCATGTCTTAGTTGTGGCTTGTGGAATCTAGTTCCCTGACCAGGGATTGAACCTGGGCCCTCCACTGGGAGCTCAGAGCTCAGCCACTGGACCACCAGGGAAGTCCCCTACAACTGTGTTTTAAAAGAATAAAGGCATGTTTGACTGTGAGTCACAGTAGCCACAAAATAAAGATAATCTCTGGTGGGAAAATATGAAGAAAGAGAGAAATATAGGAGAGGTGATTTAGATGCATCTGTGTGGTTTGGTTTTTTTTTTGTAAATGGATATTGTCTTAGTCCATTTGGTTTGCTATTGCAAAATGCCACAGCCAGATAGCTTATAAGTAGTTGAAACTTATGTCTCACAGCTGGGGAGGCTGGAAGTCCAAAGTCAAACCTTCAACATGGTTGTGTATTGGTAGAGGCACACTTCCTGGTTCAGACCATCACCTTTTTACTGTATCCTTAAGGGAAAGAGACTCTATAAAGCCTCCTTCTTAAGAACATTAGTCCTGTTTATTAGGGTTCCATCCTCCCATGACTAAAAGGCCCCATCTTCTAATGCCATCATCTTTGGGGTTTAGGACTTCAACATATGAATTCAGGGGCAGTGCAAATATTCACATCATAGCAGATACCAGGAAAACATCTGGTAAATATGGGTTATGAACATGTGGGCATCAGCTATACTTTTTCTGCACTTTTGAAATATTTCATACTTAAACTTTTCTAAAGAAATTCAGTTTATATTGCTCCCATGTGAATTATTCCAGTCTAATTAGAGATAATTTATTTCAAACTGCCTGGACCTACCATAGATAAGAGCTGCTCATATCAACTGTTTTTCAAACAGTTTATGACTAAAAAGAGAAAAATTTTAAATCTCACTAGTATACAAAAATCATCATTAATGAGTGTACCTCTCATCAGGTGCTTCCCTGGTAGCTCAGGTGGTAAAGAATCCGCCTGCAATGCAGGAGACCCTGGTTGGATTCCTGGGTTGGGAAGATCCCCTGGAAAAGGGAATGGCTACCCACTCCAGTATTCTGGCCTGGAGAATTCCATGGACTGCGTAGTCTATGGGGTCGCAAAGAGTTGTACACGAATGAGTGACTTTCACTTCACTTCTCACCAGGTACAGATTAACTAGGAGGTAATGTCAGTCCTTGGATGTTATGAAGTTCACTGCTATGTGTTCACTGTGAATGGCTGAAATGGTTCTCTAAATGGTGGGGTAACGGTTCTGGTTCCACATTACTTTCTACTAGTGGTGCCCTTAGACATTTATAACAGCTGTGTTTTTATTACACTCTGGTAAATTCAGAGAGATTTAGAGCGATAAAGACATCTCTATCAGATTTATATTTAAATTATCTTCTTTTTCAAACACCGCATCATAGTGCATGTACCTAATACTAGGCTTAGATAGCAGTACATTTCAGGGTAAGATAAAAATGTAAAAATGAACCAGGGCCTAAAATTATTTTTGAAGGCCTTTTGCATAGCATTTTTAAGTAGCCTACAGAACAACAAGCAGCTGTATACATTCCGTGGGCATCTGCAAACCTTATTTCTTGCTTTGTTTAAATCCTTAAGCATCTCTGGCTTTATGTGCATACACAAACATTCAATTCAGTCTTAAATAAACTGTAAGTCTAAATTCATCTTGGTAGGTTATGTAGTGATTTCATATTACAGGGATTTAATATGACAGTATAAAAATGACACAAATTTATTGTTGTAGCTAAGACTTAACTCTCATTAAAATCACTACAAATAATAGTAAGATAATTAGAACCAATTTCTGCTACTTTCAAATGCATCAATTTGACAAATATGCTTACAAATATACAAGGTATTTTGATACTATTATCACAAGTAAGGGCTAATGTAACAGACTCAAAGCAAAGTGAAGATAAAGAATTAGGCTTGGAGTGGCTTGAGATAGTCCAGGTTTATGCTTCTATTTTCATATTTCAATATTTATAGAAGTGGTATCTTATTAGTTCTTAGGCAAGCAAACTTTATAAATATCTCAAAGAAAACAAAAATGATTAGAACAACTTATGTCCCCAAATTGCTTCCGCTCTTCTTATTTTGCAATCTCTTATTCCATTATTTAGTACATAGGCAAGATGAATTTCTCATAAATGTTTAACTCTTACTAATGTGGGAAAATTAAAAAATTTAATTATAATTCTTTAATAGCATAGGACATTAGCATTTTAATCTGTATAAATTGATAATGCAATGTAATAAAGAATTATCAAGTTGAAATAAACACCTTCAGTAATCAGGTTTCACATAAATTACTTGCTGAGGTATAGTCCTTAAATCAGAATGATTTTTTCCGTTAAATGTATTCCCAATTCTGAATCAAGGTGACGTATTTGTAAAATGGAAAATACTCAATTAAACTATCACCTATTGTTGTATGCGTCACATTCCAGCACAGCAGGAATATGCCTACACAGAAAAAGGAGATAAATATCCATTATCTAGAATCATAAAATTAATTGGAAAATTACCAGATCTCTGTTTCTCTCTATTTTCTATAGACCTAACTTTTCTGTCCTCCATCTTTCCAACCTGCAGAGTGATAAAGCACTCCCAAAACAAGCTTGCAAGCAATCTATTTATATCTAGGAAATTGATCCAAACATTAATTTTAAAAGTATTTTATGATAGGAAAACTAGACTGAACTTTAAACTTTATAAGGTTGGGCATATCATTGGGCAGTGTCTCACTTCAGCAACTCAGGGTAATAAATCAGAAAGTAATCAATTATTGGTGAACAGTTCTATATTGATTTCCTGTTGTATATCTCTCACTGAGGGAAACAGGAAGATAAAGAAAAGTTGTCAGACAGCCTCTCTGCACTAAATACAATGTTGCCACAAAAGTGAACAGTTCTATTCCATTGAAAGACTTTCCAGAAAGACAAAATCATCTGAACAAGCGGAGAGAGTATCTTTGACATGCAACAAAGTCATGTTTTAATTATTTCTCTCAGCAACACAGTGTGCATCTATGTAACTTTATTATTATTGTTGACTTGATAAGTAGACTGCCAGATATTTCTTCAGCAAAGACGAGTTTATTCAGGCCCAGCAGAGAATTGCTATTTGGATTCTGCAACCACAGTATGTGCTAAGTCACTTCAGTCACATCTGACTGTTTGATACCTGTGGACTGCAGTCCACCAGGCTCCTCTGTCCATGGGATTCTCCAGGCAAGAATACTGGAGTGGGTTGTCATGCCCTCCTCCAGGGGATCTTCTGCACCCAGGGATCAAACCCAAGTCTCTTATGTGTCCTGCATTGGCAGGAGGGTTCTTTACCACTAGCACTACCTGGGGAAGACCATAGTGAGCCATGTACAAGTCCCATGGGAAGGGAAGGAGAATGCTTTTACAGGGAGGAAAAGCAGTTGGGAGGGCTACAGCAAACAGAGTTCCTGGCTTTTTATTGGCTGAGCTGTTGCCAGGAAAGAAGCTAAGTCTTTCCTCTTCCTATTGTACTCTGCTATCTTCACAGGATATAGGAGTTCCCCCAACTCTATTTAATTGAGACTTCTGTTCAATAATTTTTTTTACATTGCTCATGGTCCTCAAATCTACTTTTTCTAAAACTTCTTTTGGGTGACTGGTACATAATTTTTGTACTGCAAGCTTGTGAGCTAACCGTGGAGTTAGTCAAATAGAAAGTGACATATATTAATATTATGCTACTACACTGCTTTAGGCACTTTGCAAATATTATTCCATTCAATTTTCACAACAATCATGTAAATTAAATTTTAATATCTCTTTCTACAAAATACTTAGAGAGGCAAGTCTCAGGATTCTCGTGGCTGCTAAGTGTCAGATGTAGAATTCAAAGACAAATGTCTTAACTGCAATATTCATTTTCTTATTCTTTCCTGTTATTTTAAAAGACTAAAGCTATAATTTATAAGAAGAATGATGTGATCTTTAATTTTTTTTAAATGTACATATTAATAATTAATTTTCAATGACCACTTACTATGAGTCAGGTAGCCATCTGAAAACTTTGGGAGAAAACTTTTGGAGTTATGTGATCTTTGTGAAGACCTTGTAGGCACTACAATTGCCATGATGGTAAATATCAAAAACTAATACAGAGGACCAGTAAATTGCCCAGGACCACAGAATTAGTAAGGAATGCTCCACATTTACAAGCTGTTTGATTAAGGAACCCAAACTGTTAACTACAAGATGAAACTGAGATCAGGCATGACATTACAAAATGATCCTGCCTTTGATTCACTGTTTTCCTATTCATGTATTATATATTTACAAGACACTATGCCATATGTTGAGCTCACAAAAAGAGCCAAAATATGTTCAAAGAGTTTATATGATAGTGAAGGACAAAATACAATTACAATGTTCTCTGATAGACACATACAGAGATTAATTACAGACGAGCATGTAATCCATGAGGGATAGAGAAATATGAGCTGAGTATTATTTACAAATACATTTTTTTCATATCATTTTCTCTTCATAAAATTAGTACCTTTTATATACTTATCATACTTGATTACCTTTGCTTCAAATTCCTCTGATTTAATAATATTTTTAAGAGGAAAATTTCTTCTGCAATATTATTTCTGTCCAAATTAAATGACAAGCCTAACTAAATTATTATCCTGATTTCATACTCCCTATTAAAAATCCAATAAAGTTTTTTTAACCACTCTGAACAATGGGACATTCAGCATAGAATATGTTGGATGAGAAGAAGCTATCAGTTCATTCTTCTCTAGAGGATACTCTTGATTTGATATATTTGGAATTAAGAAATCCAATATATTTGGACATTTCAATTCACAGAGTACCTAGCTAAACTGTTCTCTGTGCTGCTGTTGCAGTAATTGAAACACTGGGCTTTATTTGAGCACTGACCCTGGTGTCTTGATATAAGGATGGTTCAGACTGAAAAGCACCTTCTATCAATGTACATTAGGACATAACAATCTTAAGCTCATTGAAATGTCAAGTTTAATCCTTGAGGAGAATGGTATAAGGTAGAAAATAGTCCATTGGTTATAAAATATAAACTGAGCTAGCTAAAATCTTGAATAAATTTCTTTAGTGTTTAGCAGGACTTTCCGAAAGGCAATAAATTAGACCGGCCAAAACACACTGGGTCAGGCCGATTCACCTGAGACAGGTAAAATGTGAACAAGCCCCATTCCTGCCAGTCTTACCTGGAGTGAATCACAACTATTAACTCTTATGTGTGTGCATGTTTATTGAGTTGAATACAACTCTTTGTGACTCTATGGACTGTAGATCTCCAGGCTCCTCTGTCCATGGGATTTCCTGGGCAAGAATACTGGACTGGGTTGCCATTCCCTTCTCCAGGGGATCTTCCTGACCTAGAGATAGAACCTGAGTCTCCTTCATTGGCAGGTGGATTCTTTACCACTGAGCCACCTGAGAACCCCACTAACTCTTATATTTGCTTCCAAATCTGCTATCATCATATAATAACTCTTACATGGTTTTTCACATACTTGTTATCATTCCATTTGCATCTCATTTTTATTTTGCTACATATATAACTTCCTCTCTCCAAAAATAAAACTCAACCTTTCAGTTAAATAGTTATTGGGACACAGAATAATGTTTAATCATGAGTTAAAACATCAACTAGTTGCTGGCACACCAATAAATCACTTTAACATTCTTCCACACTGGTAAGATGGGCGAGGCTTAAAGAGAGAACTTTGTAAGACTACAAAGAGAAAGTGGTTTCCTCTTCTATGAGAATTTACCATTTGGGTAGTGTTCACTCAAACTCTGGCACTTCAGGTTGCTGTTGTTGTTCAGTTGCTAAATCGTGTCTGATTCTTTGGGACCCTGTGGACTGCAGCACGCAAGGCTTCCCTGTCCTTCACTATCTCTCCAAGTTTGCTCAAACTCATTCCCATTGAGAAGAATGCCATGCAAACATCTCATCCTCTGTTGTCCCCTTCTCCTCCTGCCCTCAATCTTTCCCAACATCATTGTCTTTTCCAATGAATCAGCTCTTCGTATAAACTGGAAAAAATATTGGAGCTTCAGCTTCAGCAGCACTCCTTCCAACGAATATTCAGTGTTGATTTCCTCTAGATTTGACTAATTTGATCTCCTTGCTGTCCAAGGGACTCTCAGGAGTCTTCTCCAACACCACAATTCAAAAGCATCAATTCTTCAGCATTCAGCCTTCCTTATGGTCCATCTCTCACATCAATACATGACTACTGGAAAAATCATAGCTTTGACTATATGGACGTCTGTCGACAAAGTGATGTCGCCACTTTTCAATGCACTGTTTAGGTTTGTCATAGCATTCCTTCCAAGAAGCAAGCATCTTTTAATTTCATGGCTGCAGTCACCCGTCCACGCTGATTTTGAAGTTCAAGAAAATAAAATCTGTCACTGCTTCCACTTTTTCCTCTTCTGTTTGCCATGAAGTGATGGGACTGGATGCCACGATCTTAGTTTTTTGAAAGTTCAGTTTTAAGCCAGTTTTTTCAATCTCTACCTTCACCCTCATCAAGGGGCTCTTTAGTTCCTCTTCAATTTCTGCCATTAGGGTGGTATCATCTGCATATCTGAGGTTGCTGATATTTCTCCTGGCAATCTTAACTCCAGCTTGAGATTCATCCAGCCTGGCATTTTGCATGATGTACTATGCATATAAATTAAATAAGCAAGGTGACAGTACACAGCCTTGATATACTCTTTTCACAATTCTGAACCAGTCCATTTTTCCATATGTGGTTCAAATTGTTACTTCTTGACTTGCCTATCACTTTCTCAGGAGACAGTTAAGGTGGCCTGGTATTCCCATCTCTTTAGAATTTCCCACAGTTTGTTGTGATCTGTATAGTCCATGGGGTCGCAAAGAGTCGGACACAACTGAACAACTTTCACTTCACTTTCATACAGTCAAAGTCTTTAGCATAGTCAATGAAGCAGAAGTAGATGTTTTTCTGGAACTCCCTTGCTTTCTTCATGATCCAATAAATGCTAGCAATTTTGGTCTTTGGTTCCTCTACCTTTTCTAAACACAGCTTGTACATCTGGAAGTTCTTGGTTCATGTACTGCTGAAGCCTAGCTTGAACAATTTTGATCATTATCTTGCTAGCTTGGGAAATGAGTGCAATTGTATGGTCATTTGAACAATTTTTGGCATCACCTTTCTTGGGGTTGGAATGAAAACTGACCTTTTCCAGTGCTGTGGTCACTGGAACACCATCATCCTCTAGGATTGGAAATAGTTCATCTGGAATTCTATCACCCCCACTAGCTTTGTTCATAGTAATGCTTCCTAAGGCCCACTTGACTTCACACTCAAGGATGTCTGGCTCTAGGTGACTGACCACACCATCATGGATATTCTGGTCATTAAGACCTTTTTTTATACAGTTCTGTGTATTCTTGCCACCTCTTCTTAATCTCTTCTGCTTCTGTTAGATCCTTACTGTTTCTGTCCCTTATTCTGCCCATCTTTGCATGAAATGTTCTCTTGGTACCTCCAGTTTTCTTGAAGAGATCTCTAGTCTCTCCCATTCTATTGTTTTCTTCTATTTCTTTACATTTTTCATTTAAGAAGGCTTCCTTATCTCTCCTGCTCTTCTCTGAAACTCTGCATTCATTTAGGTATATCTTTCCCTTTCTCTTCTGCCTTTTGCTTCACTTTAGGATCCTCAGGAGAAATACTCAAATTCTCTTTCAAATTATAAGATGTTAAAAAAGCTCTAATCTTTTTAATGTGTTTGTTCCCCTTAAAAATTAATCACATAGAACTTTAGGATGTTCATTATCCAGTTTATAATCAATTTTTTTTTAGGTAAATCACCTTATGAATGAGAGAAAAAAACACACATATGCAACTTAGTTCGAGCAACTCTAATCAAGTCATGCATACCAGCTATTAATTTTAAATATGTTTAGTACTTTTACTTTTCTCTCATTCTGACTTGTAGACACATGAACATTAGATGATCCTTATCTAGTTTTTCTAGAGAATTTTTCTTGAAAAAGTTGAAGTTCATCAAAATTTACAAATCATTTGAAAAATTTATTTTTCTGTTAACAATAAGAAGAATGCAATACTTTTTACGCTGACCAATAGTACTTTGTTTTTCCTTCATATTCAGTTCGGTTCACTTCAGTCCCTCAGTCGTGTTTGACTCTTTGCAACCCCATGGACTGCAGCACACCATGCCTCCCTGTCCATCACCAATTCCCGAAGCTTGTTCAAACTCATGTCCATCGAGTTGGTGATGCCATCCAACCATCTCATCCTCTGTCGTTCCCTTCTCCTCCCACCTTCAATCTTTCCCAGCATCAGGGTCTTTTCCAATGAGTCAGTTCTTCACATCAGGTGGCTAAAGTATTGGAGTTTCAGCTTCAGAATCAGTCTTTCCAATGAATATTCAGGACTGATCTCCTTTAGGATGGACTGGTTGGATCTCCTTGCAGTCCAAGGGACTCTCAGGAGTCTTCTCCAACATCACAGTTCAAAAGCATCAGTTCTTCAGTGCTCAGCTTTCTTAATAGTCCAATTCTTACATCCATACATGACTACTGGAAAAACCATAGCTTTGACTACATGGACCTTTGTTGGCAAAGTAATATCTCTGCTTTTTAATATGCTGTCTAGGTTGGTGTAGCTTTTCTTCCAAGGAGCAAGTGTCTTTTAATTTCATGGGTGCAGTTCCCATCTGCAGTGATTTTGGAGCCCAAGAAAATAAAGTCTGTCACTGTTTCCATTGTTTTCCCATCTATTTGCCATGAAGTGATGGGACCAAATGTCTTAGTTTTCTGAATGTTGAGCTTTAAGCCAACTTTTTCACTCTCCTCTTTCACTTTCATCAAGAGGCTCTTCAGTTCCTTTTCGCTTTCTGCCATAAGGGTGGTTTCCCCTGCATATCTGAGGTTATTAATATTTCTCCCAGCAATCTTGATTCCAACTTATGCTTCATCCAGTCTGTCATTTCGCATGATGTACTCTGCATATAAGTTAAATAAGCAGGGTGACAATGTACAGCCTTGACATACTCCTTTCCTAATTTGGAACCAGTCCATTGTTCCATGTATGGTTCCAACTGTTGTTCTTGACCTGCATACAGATTTTCCTTTGTATTAGAAAACCTGAATAAGAAAATATTTTTCTTTCTACTTCAGAGTGTAAATTGGAACTTAGAAAGGGAACTGAATGAATAGGCCATTTATTCTAACTGGAGTACAACATCATCATCATCATCAACTCTATCATGTATTCAAATTAAGGCTGCATTCCTTAGGATTAGCTTTCAAGATGATGGGAAAGGAAGACTCTGAGCTCACCTCCTCTCATGGGCTCACCAAAACCATAACTATTTACAGAAAAAGTATTGATGGAAAAAATCAAAACCTACCATAAAAGATCTTCCACAACTGAAGATATAAAGAAGGAACCACAACAAGATGGAGAGAAGGGAAGAAATCTCAGTATGTTAAGACCTATATCATCAGGTGGATAAACCCCGATCAGAATAAGTACAATTACAGAGGTTGTTCCCAAAGAGTGAAAGGTTTGAGCCTTACATCAGGAGCTCTGCACCCAGAAGATGAACACTCAGAATATTTGATTATGAAGGTTAGCAGGGCTTATTTCTGGGAGACAATGAGGACTGTACAAAATATGGATGCCACTGTTAAGGAGAGCACACAAAAATCTCTCACACCCAAGGCAGAAGTAGTCATTTGAAAGGAGCTTAGCTCAGACCTACTTGTTGATCTCCAAGAGTCTCCCAGAGTGACAGGAAGAAACGGGAGCTCACCCTGGGAACACAGCTGCCCCTGCACATGGTTCCACTCACCAGAGGGTATAGGACCTGGCCCCATACACCAATGCACAGGCACCAGGCCTGGGACTCCCAGATCCTTCAGACAGAGACACTGGGACCCAGTTCCATCTACCAGTGGGCAGATAACAGCTCCAGAATTCCTGGGCCCCAATCCTGCCTACAGCAAGGCTGCTCTAGCCTTTGGACCAGCCTCATCTACCAATGAGTGGACAGGAGCTCCAGAACGATCACAGACCTGCAGTCTGCAGAATCCTACCTGCCAATATGTTAGCACCAGTGCTTGGATCATTTGATACTGTCCCCCACCAACAAGAAAACATCAGCTCTGAGATACATCAGATGCCTCATCCAGCCACCCAAAATCTAGCCCCACTCAATCACTGGGCCAACCCACCCAGGACACCACCTCCATCTGTGTCAGAAACCAGTCCCACACACCAGTGATCTGATACAAACTCTGGGATGCCTGGGTCCTGCAGCCAGACCTGGTTCTGCCCCACAGTGGGCCAGAAATATCCCCAGGACCTTTCTTCACCACCAGTGCATTGGCACCAGCCTGAGGATCTTCAGGATCCTGACTCTATCTACCAGTGAGCCAGCAAGAGCCCAGGCCCCACTAGGGTTTCCACAGCCGAGCACCTTGTGATACTGCCCCACAAAACAGTGGCCAGCAACCTCCATACAAGGCAGGGCCTAGCAACCAATTGACTAGGAGTCAGACAAGTCCACCAGATTGCCCACAGTAGTCTGCCCACCACAGCAGAAGGACACATGCAGCCCACATAGGGGGCAACCCCTAGAAAACACAGCTTGGTGAAACCATTTATATTCAACACAGTATTGGAAGTCCTAACCACAACAATCACACAAGAATTAAGAGGAATCCAGATTGGGAAGGAAGAAGTAAAACTGTCACCATTTGCACGTGACAAGATAGAAAATTTTCGACACATAGAAAATTCTAAAGATGTCACCATGAAACTAGTAGAGTTCATTAGTGAATTCAGAAAAGTTGCAGTATACAAAATTAATGTACAGAAATCTATACATTAAAAACAAATTATCAGAAAGTAAAACTATAGAAATAATCCCAATTATAATCACATCCAAAGTATGCTTAGAAATAAATCTACCTAAGGAAGTAAAAACAGTCTGTACTTGGAAAGCCGTAAGACACTGATAAGAGAAACTGTAGACACATATAGTTAAATGGACAGACATACTGTGTTCATGGATTGGAAGAATCAATATTGTTAAAATTGCCATAGAACTCAGGGTAATCTACAGATTCAATGTACACTCTATCAAAATACCTATGGAATTTTTCACAGATCCAAAACAAATCATTTTGAAATTTGTATGGAAACACAAAAACCTGCAAATCACCTGAAACAGCCTTGAAAAAGAGGAACAGAGCTCTCTAGCTCCGTGGCTTCAGACTGTATTGCAAAGCTACAGTAAACAAAACAACATAGTACTGGCACAAATACAGACACATAGATCAATGGAATAGAATAGAGCCCAGAAATAAAGCCACACACTTATGGTCAATTCACCAACAACAAAGGAGGCAAGAATATAAAATGGAGAAAAGACTATCCCTTCAATAAGTACTGCTGGGGAAACTGGACAGCTACAGGTAAAGGAATGAAATTAGAACATTTTTCACACCATATACAAAAATAAACTCAAAACAGGTTAAAGACCTAATTGTAAGACCAGTAACCATAAAAGTCCTAGAAGAAAATATAAGCAAAACATCCTTTGATATAAATCATAGCTATATTCTTTGGGATCTGTTTCCCAAGGCAAAGGAAACAAAAGCAAAAATAAACAAATAGGATCTAATTAAACTTAAAAGCTTTTGCACAGCAAAGAAAACAATTGACAAAACATAAAGACAACCTACAGAATGGGAGAAACTATCTGCAAATGATATGAGCGATAGAGAGTTAATATCCAAAAAGAATATATATTACAACTCAGTATCAATAAAAAGATCCAGTTTTAAAAACGGGCAGAAGACCTGAATAAACATTTTTCCAAAGAAGACATACTGATGATTGAAGGCCAACAGGCACTAATTATTGGTGGTAGTGGTTTAGTTGCTGTCATGTCTGACTCTTCTATAACCCCATGAACTGTAGTCCGCCAGGCTCCTTTGTCCATAGGATTTCCCAGGCAAGAATACTGGAGTGGGTTGCCATTTCCTTTTCCAGGGGATCTTCCCAACTCAGGCATCAAACCCATGTCACCTACTTGGCAGGTGGATTCTTTACCTGGGCTACCTGGGAAGCCCCATGAGAAATGCAAATCAAAATCACAAAGAGATAATACCTCACACCTTTCAGAATGGCCATCATCAAAAAGAACACAAATAACAAATCTTAGTGTGGATGTGGAGAAAAGGGAACCCTTGAACACTGTTGGTGGGAGTTTAACTTGGTGCAGCCACTGTGGAAAACAATATGGAGGGTCCTCAGAAAACTAAAAATAGAACTACTATATTATCCAGCAATTCCACTCCTAGCCATATATCCAAATAAAGTGAAAGCACTGAACCAAAAAGATCCATGCACCCCAATGTCCGTAGCAGCATTATTTACAATATACAATTATATTGTATATGTATTATACTGTTATATGTATATGTGTGTGTGTGTTTACAGTGAAATACTATTTATTCATAAAGAGGAATGAAAGTTTGCCATTTGTAATGATATGAATGGACCTGGAGGATGTTATGCTTAGTGGAATAAGTTAGAAAGAGAAAGACAAATACTATCTATTAGAACTTGTAGAATCTAAAAAATAAAGCAAACTAATCAAAAATTACAAAAAAGAAACAGACTCAGAGAGATAAGAAACAGATATAGAGAGTAAACTAGTGTGATCAGTGGGGAGAAGGACTGAAGAGGGAAAAAATAGAGATAGGGGATTAAGAGGTAAAATTACTATGTATAAAATAAATAGGATACAAAGGTATATTCTACAACACAGGGATATAACCAGTATTTTATAATAACTATATATAGCTGCTGCTGCTAAGTCACCTCAGTCATGTCCGACTCTGTGCGACCCCATAGACAGCAGCCCCAGTCTCCCTCATCCCAGGGATTTTCCAGGCAAGAACATTGTAGTGGGTTTCCACTTCCTTCTCCAATGCATGAAGGCGAAAAATGAAAGTGAAGTCGCTCAGTCATGTGCGACTCTTCATGACCCCAAGGACTGCAGCCTAACAGGCTCCTCTGTCCATGCGATTTTCCATATAGAAGATAATCTATAAAAATTTTGAATCACTATGTTGTACTAATATACTATAAATCAACTATACCTCAGTTTTTGAAAGAGACAAATATTTCTCTGGGGGAAAATATGGCTGTACCCTCTAAGTTACATATGCTTCCTCCCTTCAACTAGCTTAGTGATAACTGAAACAATATAGATTAAAACCCTATTATGTTTAAATGAACAACTGATTATCCTGCAATACATGTAGGCCACAAAAATTATTTAGTAAACTGTTACTGAAAAGACATGTTGTGAGGTTGGCAGTTCTGGTCTAAGCGAAGAAAGCTTCCAAAGGAAACTAAGCATTTTCTTTATATAGCCCTTAAATTTGCTTATTATTTCATTTTTAAAATACATTTTTCTGATGAAAAAAATGCATGGTTATAACATAAAAGTTAGACTGCACAGAAGTGGGTAAAGGTTACAATATAATTGCATATAATTCAGCCACTCCCAGACTGCATGTGGCAAAAACCAGAAAAAGGAGAAGGTCCATGCCTAGGGAAGTGTCTGTACACTAGTCAAGATGCGAAAGAGAAAGTCAGTACAAGTTGTGTGGAAGGGAGGTGCAGGTATGTGAAGTGACCTTTCACTGTGAAATTATCGGTGCTTTGAGACTTCTGAGAAGACCATTAAGTTTCAGTTAAACCCTGTGTCCAAATCACCTGTTATTTGGAAAGATACACATGAGTTTTAAAATTCTTTATGTTTAACTGAACTCTATGATCACTCCCCTCCATTGCTGAAGGGACATGACCTGTGTGGAGTTCAAGCCAGAGAACTTGGCAAAGAGAAGCATATTCTGCATCCACAGCATATTTCTGTGATTTGGCTTATGTAGTATTTTCTTTGTGAGGAGCATGGGGGCAGGTAAACCTCCTTCAGCTAGTAGATGGATTAAGGCAAATTTAGGAGTGATTCTACATTGGCAGTACATAAGAGCAATGATCTCTGAGCACTTTTCAGAAATGTAGCTTGACTCTCCACATCATTCCTGGGACTCTGCCACACTCTTTAAGAATTGTCACTGAGGACTTTCCTTCCTCTGGCTACTCTTCCTCTCATGTGTAGGCAGGATAAATGGCAGCAATTCCAAGCACTGTTTTGAATGCTTTCTTTATTGAAACCCTAGTGATGCAAATTTTTGTAGTCTGTGGATGATTTTGAAATAGAAAATGATGTAGAAATATTGTCTTAATAATACTGGGCACTATCAAATAGAGAAATCATAAAGTTGAATCATTGCACTAACAAAGCTTGTATGCCCATCACATAATCCAATGTATCCTTTACACTCCCTGATGAGTCAGAGGCATCATTATTCATTAAAAAAAGAAAATGGATGGTTCATGGAGCTTGTCTTTCTTATGAACTCTCCTCTCTGAAAACAATATTCTGAAGATGCTGTAACAGAGTGCCAGCTGATAAATGCATGACCCATCAAGTTCCATATTTCTTTCTGACAGTCCATTAGGTGCAATCTAAGGCCTAGGAGTTGGAGAAGTACTTAATTATAATTATTTCATTGTTGAGAAGGGTGGCTTGAGTATTTATAGCTTTAAGATGTTTTGTCACTCTCTGGAAAAAAACTGTGTTGATAGTAGTGATACACAATAGACACTTCCAGGAGGATGTCAAGCTACAGAAGATCCTTGATCTCAGGAGGCCAGCTCAAATCCCCTAAGCTCTACTCTTCCGGCTCCTATCTGATGGAGAAGACTGCTGTGTGCTCAGAACAGGGTCACAATTAAACCCCAATGCTTTTAGCTGCAGTAATTCATTTAGAAATTAAGGGTGCTTTAATGTCTGTCATATTAAAATAAGCCTACATATATGAATTTTAATATGTTTCTTAAAAATCCAAAAATACACAATAGACTGTATCCATTGCTTTCTCAAGTCAAGCACCACAGGAGAACTGGGCTACCCTATGCTTTTGGAAAGTATGTTTTATTTTCCATCCATAATTTTCTACATCATGCTTTAGTTACAAACATTTATTCCACAGAATTAATTTGTCACATTGTTAAAAACAAACTTTTCAAGAAAAACAAAGCCTATCATTTTCTAAAGAGAAAAAGGGGGAGCCTAATGAATAAAAATTCATTTCTGAGCACAATTGCTCACAAAATGAAGGAAATTTCACAAAGTATGCCCTAGAATTCATCATTGTAAGTCGCCCAGGTTGGTTTACATATTAATCCACTTCCCCAGCATCTCCCTTTGTGACCTGCCAGGTTTCAGTTATGCACAATGGCATAGAGACAGTCTGCTGAAAGGTCTATTCTTTCAAAATGTCACTCCTCACTATGGAATATATTTTATTAAGGGTAATGGGAAACGTGTGGGTCTGGTAGTGAATTTGCTTTTCTTTCCTGAGATGAAATTTGAACACAGACTTAAAAGGGAAATTTGCCATTAAATTCTAACAGCAGTGTGGGCTGGGGCTGGGTGTCAACCTCATCTCCAAACAGAAGGCTCCAGCCTAACTTCTTGAGGAGTTTGTCCATCACATCCAAGGGCGGCTACTGTCTGAGGCTGAGAAGCACGTGGCCAACATAAAGCATTGCTTCAGAAAAAAGATAATTAACAGGTTAAGGAGGAAAATCTTCAGGTCACTATAATAGCAAAACTGTTTTTAAGCAATGAAAGTGATGCATGAACACGACTCATATTGTATGTTTTCATAGAGATATACAGGTCAAATCATTGAATTGAAAGTATGATGACAACCAAGAGTCAGAGCCTTCAAAGACATAATTGCCTAAAAGGTGGGGGTTATTCCTCCTCAACATCAGACTTAAATGACAATTCCTCTTATCGGAATCCTACATAACTGGGCTAGATTCCTAACTTAGTACTAACAGTGCCAGCTTCATGGGTGGGTAAGGTTGTTAAGTTTTATGAACTTGAGTCTTCTTTTAATGAATGTTTCCTCTGGAGGCAAGTGTTAGAAGAGGCTCCCATGTTTGGGTTTTAATGTTTTGCACTGGTTGTCTTGAAGTTCTTCATAAATTTATTCTGAATTTGTGATTTGTTAAACAAAGTCAGAGGGGACAATAGCACCAGTGCCTCTCTCAATGTTCTGCCCTCCTGGGATGGACTCTCAGCTACCTGCTGCCTCTCTCCTGGTACCCAAGCCATACTCCAGACTTACCCTCCCATCTCTGCCACGATGATGCTGTATTCTGCCACTGGCAGGGCCTGGGCAGGGGAGGGTGAGGATAGGCATGCAAGCTCAGGGCAGCAAGTTATAGGGAGGGGCTCCAGGCACCTGTTAGAGTTTAAATGTATCACATGAGTATCCTCATACCCAAGCAAGGATACGTTCAATTAAGAATAAAAAACAATGACAACTTGAGACAGAGACTATAAAAGAAAAGGAAAAGATTTTTTCCTACTTTTTGAAAAAGGGGCCTACATTTTCATTTTGCACTTGGCCCAGAAATTACATGGCTAGCCATCACTATCAGAATGATGATATGCAAAGCATGTAATTGGAGAAGGAAATGGCAACCCACTCCAGTATTCTTACCTGGAGAATCCCAGGGACAAAGGAGCCTGGTGGGCTACAGTCCATGGGGTCACAAAGAGTCGGACATGACTGAGTGACTAACACACACACACAAAGCATGTAATATTTATAAACCTCAGTTTCCCCATCAAGAAAATTTAATGGTAACGTTACCTATAATACAGAGATGTAATAGGATTGAATATATTTTAAATTTATATAAAAGGCTTGATATAGAAACTGGTGCACTGTTAGGGGATTAATAACATTAGGTATTAGTTTCAAAAGTTATAAAACAAACAAAACTTGCTTTGAGTTCATATAATTTTTTGGACAATATAGTAAGTACAAGACAAACTTGTAATTTAGGATATTTCAGAAAATACAGAGTCTATGTTAAAAATGGATTTTTTCAGGCTTGCTGAATACCTTGGAATTGAAAGAACAATATCTCTTTCATTTAAAAAAAGAAATCAATTTATAAATTAGAAATATTAGGAAAAGGAACCTATTAAGAATCAATTACTAGAACATCACTCTGCTGTGGCTGGGACCACATGGAAAGGACATATGATACAAAGCCTGAGAATTAGGGTTTCTAGCCTCAAAGGATGGCCAGTGCAGCCCTCAATGACAACGAGCACCTCATTTTCCACTTTTAGAGTACTCTCAAGGAAAATGTTCCATCCTAATCTCTAAAAACAATTGCATAGAGGAAACGGACAGTGAAGAAAAGAGTTAAGAAAATGAATAAAAATAATTTGCTAATTTCCCATGTTGGAAAGCGAAGTGTCCACTTTGTATAAATTTGGGGGCAAACTTTTAATGTGTTACATGTGCGTATACCCCCTACAAAATTCCAGAAGTCACTTTGTACCCTATTTTATCCTGAGAGTCATTTCTTGTCAAGAAAAAAAAAAAAAAAAAAAAAAAACCTTGCCTCTCCAGGAAACACATTACACTCCTCAGAGATATTCAGTATGAACCAGACCCTCAGGCAGGGCATCATCCAGCAATAGAATCATGGCAACTTTCTGGCTCATGGAGCTCTGGGCCCACCCTGCCTCTTGGCCAATGACCCTTTAAAGACACTCTACAGGCAACCACAGTGACCAAACCCATTAGAAGGGAAGCTCTGCCTCCTTTTTAGATTTATGGTCACTATTGCTAAACTATAATAGCCAGAAGATGAAATCACCTGTTAAATAATGCCCACTTTCTACATAAAACTCATAAAAAAAAGATTGTTATTCACCTACAGTGTGATAAAAGCAAGAAAAATATAACAGAAAAGGCATGCCATAAAACACACATGAAAAACAGAAGAATGAATCTAACATTCAGAAATCATTTTCCCCAAGGTAAAATTAATATCCTGTTGGAATTTAATGTCTCCCAGTTTAGTGTTTTCAAACATTCTATTTTTAACCTCTGTTACACTTTTTTGTTCTGCCTACTAATTTATAAACATATGTCTTTTCTTGAGATTTTTAAACTCTTGAAAGACAAATATAATTTCTAACTTATCATTGTATCTCCCATATCTGCTTGTAGTTTGATATTTAATACATGAACAGTGTAAACTAATGCTTGATTACTTGAACTGATATTCCCTAAGCAAAAACCTTTCATTATTAACAATATTAAAAATAGCCCCCACCTTTTTATATATTAATATTAATTATAATTAGAGTTTTCTTACAGTTTAATTTTATTCAAACTTTAATACCCATTAGCTCATTTTCCTGACTTCAATTTACTTTTTAGAAGAGACAGCATGGTATAGAACATTGAGTCTCAAAGTGTGGTCCTTAGATGAGCGAGCATGAGCATCAACCAGGTATGATAAGTTAGGAATGGAAAATCCTGCGTCCCAGCCCAGACCTACTGGACCACAAGCTATGGATTTAGGTTCAGAAATCTGTCTTAACAAGCCCTCCATGTAATCCTCATGAACACAAAAGTTTAAGAACGACTCACGTAGAATAAGAAATTATGGTGAAGTGACTTGAGTTTTAGTCACACTCCATATCTGGTTTTATGAATTTGTACAAATTATTGTGCCTCTTTAAGTATTCATTTCCTTCTCTGCAAAATTAAAGATAATAATTCCTCTTCCATGGGCTTGCCATAAAGACTATATATGATAATATTTGCTAGGAACCTGACACATAATAAGCACTCAATAAATGGTGTGTGTGTGTGTGTGTGTGTGTGTGTGTGTGTGTGTGTGTGTTAGTCGCTCAGTCGTGTCCGACTCTTTGTGACCCCACGGACTGTAGTCCACCAGGCTCCTCTGTCCATGGGATTCTCTAGGCAAGAATACTGGAGTGGGTTGTCATTTCCTTCTCCAAGGCATCTTCCTGACTCAGGGATAGAACCCAGGTCTCATGCATTGCAAACAGACATTTTACCATCTGAGCTACAATAAATGTTAGTCATTGCCAAAAGATGATTCATTCTGAAAGGTCTAGCTTACTGCCCTTCACAAACACCTAATCCACTTCTTCATATCTTCTATGACTTTTCAGCAGCTAATATATCATTCTGAGTTGAGGATCATAATCATCTTTCATATTTGGAAAAAGTGTTCCTGATACAATTACCTTTTCGCAACTAAAGAAACTGTTAATCTGTTTAAGTACTAACCAAATACTCTTTTTCACAGCATATCAGAGATAAGCCCTAGACTTTGTATAAGGCACACATTAGGCGCTGAAAGTGGACAAGCCATTTCCAAAGAAATCCAGACAATGGTAAGCAAGAAGGAAAACTGAATGCGCTGGATAAGGAATACCTGGATTTTGTCAGCAAGAGCAACAGGAAAAACTACTCTAAATCCTCCCCTTCTAATTGGCTCCTCTGTTAGAAAATAAATCTCTTGTGCACAGCTATATGTCAGTTGACTGACAGGAGAAAAGGTTAAAAAAAAAAAAAGAATTGTTTTGGAAAGGGCCACTTCCTTGGCAGGCTCACCAGGCTATTATAATGTTACGGAGCTGAACTTTCCCCAAGGCATTAATTACCAGAAATGACCACCTGGAGGCTGGGCGGCCCCTTTGTTCTATGTCTCCGGTTGCACAGCTCTGTGATGAAAACCCTCACCATCTGTGATAACCACCACCAGCAGCAAGGTAATGAGATCAAATCATTCCCCTTGCACTTTAGCCTATCTAGATGGGACAAAGGCTCAGCAAAGAGAATATGTCATCCAACTCAATTTAGACTTCTGGAGTTGAGACTTTTGTTTGCCTCAATAAAATAAATGTTTAAATTTAAAGTCATTTGAAGGGGCAAAAGCAATGAAACATCATCTTATTAGTTTCTACCGTAATGCTAGGTTTTTGCTAGTACATTCATTCCTAATAAAAGCAAGAAAAATTCAAACCACAAGTATTACCTATTACCGTTTAAAAGCTATATTCTGATCCATGTGTCCAGTAATTTTATACACATAAGTTGTACTTTGGGGATGTTTATAATATTTATCTTTGAGTTTGTGAATAATATTGCAATTATGTTGAACTTAAATTATAGTTTTGCATTTGCTAAGCGGAAGATACTGTCTGCACTGAATGACTTTTTAAAGACTTTCCTAATGAGCAGTGGTGTTCAATATGTTGGGAGCCATGAGCACCACATGTATCAAAATGCTAGCTATTAAAATAGGCTTCCTTAATTAAAAGGAATTAAATTATCTTTAAAGGAGCCATTTGACTTTACCAAATAAACACATTACAATGATACAGGGGAGGAAATAGGCTCATTGCAGGTGTTAAAGAAGTGACTGGAGAGGAGATCAATTAAAGTTTCTAATTTTCTTCTCCTCCCTGCATCAGCTGATTTATTTGCTAAGCTGACAGCAATACAGATGCCTCATCTTTGCGTTGACCCTGGCTTATGCTCAAGGCCTAAATTTGCCTTTGGATTTTCGATTCCACAATCACCCCAGGTTACTCCATCATCTCGAACTTGCACATCACCATTCCATATCGTAGACTATAAATATTTTAAACATGAGTCAATTGTACTATGTTTTAACAACTATGCAAATTAACATACACATATGCCAAGGGAAAGACTTGGCAAAAGAGAAAAAATTCACTTTTTGAGGTATAATATTGCATCACATGGTTACACTATCATTTCTTTAACCTTTTGTATTATTAATCGCCCCCTCCCTTTGTTTGCTATTGTGAAAAGCACAATGTTATAGCAAAGAAATCAGTATAGCAGAGAAATAGAAAGTATGAATCTTTTCATTAAAAAAATGTGGGAGCAGACACTGTTAACAATAGTGAAGTGAAAGTACCTCAGTCATGTCCGATTCTGTGATCCCATGGACTGTAGCTCACTGGGCTTCTCTGTCTGTGGGGATTCTCCTGGCAAGAATACTGGAGTGGTTTGCCATGTCCTCCTCCAGCGGATCTTCCCAACCCAGGGATCAAACCCAGGTCTCCTCCATTGCAGGTGGATTCTTTACCATCTGAGCCACCAGGGAAGCCCATTAACATAGAAGGTATGTTAGATGATATTTCTGAATCGATGTTAAATGTTCTAACTGCAAAGATGTTTGTGTGCTCAGGCACTCATTCTTTGCAACCCCATGGAGTTATAGCCCACCAGGCTCTACTGTCATGGAATTTTCCGGGCAAGAATACTGGAGCTGGTTGCCATTTTCTACTCCAGGGGATCTTCCCAACTCAGGGATCAAACCCACATTTCCTGCATCTCCTGTGTTGGCAGGCGGATTCTTTACCACTGAGCCTCCTGGGAAGCCCAGCTGCAAAGATGGCAAGTGCTTAAGCAGAAGAATGTTCTTATTCTTTGTGATACATGCTGAAAGAAATATTTGGGGTGATATATATAGAGAGAGAGTGAGAGAGAAAGAGAACAAATATTGCAAAAATTTAACAATTAGTAAATTTGATGGACTTAGTGAATTCACTATACTCTGCTCTCAACAGTTCTACAGACTCAAAATTTTCAAAATGGGAAGTAAACTATAGACCTTGAATTTTTATACACTTAGATTTTAACCTCAGCTTCACTATTTATTTGCTGTTCACTATTTATTTATTTATTGGTAAAATAAATTGGTAAAATTTATTTCGGTCAAATGACCTCACTGGCCCATTGATGTTTTTACAGTATTGGATAATCTGTGTCAGTGAAGTGAGTGATGTGTCTGACTCTTTGCGACCCCAGGGACCGCAGCCCACTAGGCTCCTCTGTCCATGGAATTCTCCAGGCAGGAATACTGGAGGGGGTTGCCATTTCCTCCTCCAGGGGATCTTCCCAACCCAGGGATGGAAGCTGTATCTCCTGCAGCTCCTGCATTGGTAGGTGGATTCTTTACCATGAGCCACCGGGGAGGGAAGACATATTAAGATAGCAAACAATTAATGCAATCAGTTATTCACCATCCTTAATTTTAAAAAATAAAAAATTCTGGTGCTGAAAGAATCTTCCTGCCAATGCAGAAGACACAGGTTTGATCCCTAGGTCAGGAAGATCCCCTGGAGAAGGAAATGGCAACCCACTCCAGTATTCTTGCCTGGAGAGTCCCATGGACACAGGATCCTGCTGGGCTACAGTCTATGGAGTCACAAAGAGTCAGGCATAACTGAGCACACAATATGTCTTAATTATAATCAGAGTCAAATAAATATTTTTTTAATAAATTTATTTATTTTAGTTGAGGGCTAATTACTTTACAATATTGTAGTGGTTTTTGCCATACATTGACATGAATCAGCCCTGGGTTTACATGTGTTCCCCATCCTGAACCCCCCTCCCCCCTCCCTCCCCATCCCATCCCTCTGGGTCATCCCATTGCCCCAGCCCTGAGCATTTGTCTCATGCATCGAACCTGGAATGGTGTTCTGTTTCACATACGATAATATACATGTTTCAATGCTATTCTCTCAGAATATCCCGCCCTCACCTTCTCCCTCAGAGTCCATAAGACTGTTCTATGCATCTGTGTCTCTTATTCTGTCTCGCATATAGGGTTATCATTACCATCTTTCAAATTCCATATATATGCATTAGTATACTGTATTGGTGTTTTTCTTTCTGGCTTACTTCACTCTGTATAAATAAATATTTTTAAATCTTACTGCCCTCCCTAAATTTGAGAAACAATGCTGACATTCACTAGAAGTGCTTAAAAATAAGAGAGTGAAAAGAGGATTGTTGACAATTCTTGAATATCATGAATTTAACAATTTCTGAGTGCTGTGGATTGTACCTTTTCCCCTTGATTTTCCTGTTTCTGATTATTCTGCTTTGAAATAAACACTGATTATAGTCATTAGTAAAAGAAAAAGATCCTCTATTTTCTCAAAGCTATTTTTTTTTAAAGTATGGCAAAATAGGCAGCTTGAGAAGAGTGACTACAGTGAGCACTGATGAAGGTGGTGAAGGTTAACATTCCCACTGATTGTAAGTAAACTGTAAACTGAAAGAAATTTTGTTTCTCAGGCTGTTGGCAAATTATATCTCACACAAACCTACCTTGTGTTAATCACTAATTTGTAGTCCTATCCATATATTTCTTATACTTGCCCTGCACAGAGCAAGCTTAATCACTCAGAGAATAGTCCTCAAGCACAGGAGGCAATGAAAAATGAACTCTGTATTTAAAGAAAAAAGAAACAGAATAAGAAGCCTTCAGAAAACTATCTAATCAAAATATCTCAGATGGACTATTACATTTTTATTACATGTCAAGTTATTTCGTCTGTAGTTCAAAGCACTGGGACATAAAGAAAGGATTCACATTTTGAAGGCAAATAAAGTCTATAAAACGCCAAAAGTTTTGGCCTTTATCTAAGATTTTCATTTCACTTCAGACCCTCTTGTTTTGTAAAAAAAAAAAAAAAAAAAATTAGCTGAAATTGTGTCTGTTAAGGAAGAATGCTGGAGTAAAATCAATTAATTAATAAGTAAAAGTCTTTAACTTTAATTAACTTTCACCAGTTTCAGAGATAATTTATGAAGGTTTCTGTGGAACTACCTCTACTGATTCAAGTACAGTGAATCTTGATGTATTGTATATAAATCTACACTAGGAGCACAACTTTTATTGTCCATCTAATAAAGAAATTCTCATTAGATGAACAATGTTCTCTTCATCTTTGACATAATGACCTACACCAATCAAATATGGCTTTTCTAATTTGAGACTGCAGACATCTCCATGTTTTCCCCAATGCATCTTTCAATTCAATCCAATGAAGATTATTAACTGCACAAGTCATGTATGTTTACCTAGGTTCACCAAAATCTATTTTCTCATTTCTTCTTTCATTAAGGTTTTGAGTGTACCAGGTCTTCCAAGTTTCTGCCATTTTCTCTATGCTTGTATAGATGTATATTGTGCATGCATATTAGCTATACCCTTGACTTCCAGCCAGGGGCTTCCAAAGTGGCGCTAATGGTAAAGACCTCACCTGTCAGTGCAGGAGAGGTTAAGAGATGTGGGTTCAATTCCCGGGTCAGGAAAGATTTGCTGGAGGAGGGCATGGCAACCCACTCCAGTATTCTTGCCTGGAGAATCCCAAGGACAGAGGAGCCTGCAAGCTATGGTCCTTAGGGTCACAAAAAGTCAGACATGACTGAAATGACAAACAACACACACACACGTGTGCTAGCCAAGGGGTCTCTTCTTCTAAGAGTATATCTAAGTCCTCTAAAAGGAGAATTAGATAGATAAGAGTCAGAGAAAATCTGTATCAATTCTAGAATTTGGGAAATGACCCTTTGAGCGCAAGGCCACTTTAAGATCCTCACTAACCCTAAGTTTCTTACTTTCAGAGGTACCACACAAAGTAGAACAAACATTAAAATATATTCACTTGTCACAATAAATATGATTTTTTCTGTAAATACATTGCAAATAATTTTGCTTTTGAAATTATTTGGCCACGTGTAAATTTCTTAAGCTTGATTTTAATTTTTCTGGCAACTAATGCGGATGATAGTTGGGAGTTTTCGTGAACTGAAAAATATCTGATCTGCCAACAGTTATGAAATCTTCATTTCCTTTAATACTTCATAAGCCATGAATTAAAATATTGATAATTTTTCAGTACATAAAATTAAGAACACATGCACACACACTAAAATATACAAAGACTATTAAGCAACTCTCATGCACCAGTTCAGACTCTCTCAGCCTCAACTCTCTCTTTTTCCAGTGATGGCTGGTCGGGAGGAAAAGCCCAGTTTTCATGAAGGAAGAGACTTAATTTGACAGTATTTTACCTCCTATTCACACAAAGCATCCCTTACATCCTGTCCTGAGCCTTCCCCAAGAGGCACTGTCCTGCACCTAGCATGCTCAACATGGAAGTTTCAGAGAGTGACAGTTTGTTAGGCAAAATTTTGACAAAATGGAAGTAGAGGCTGTTAGTAAATGTTTTCCTTCTCTGTTTGGGGGAACCAAGGCTACAATGTTATCAACATATAAAATTTCAGGAAGAGGTACTTAAGAAATAATTAGGACTGGTTAACTTCTATAGAGTAGGATTTGTAGCGAGAAAACAAAGGTGATATATTTACACTTTGTCATACAATTTGCATCTTTGGGAAAAATTAACATGTTTGTATTATGCTCACACTAAAAATAATTTAGCAAATACTTATATTTTAAAAAATGATATTTTTAAAACAGGGTAAACAAAAGAATTCTAAAGAACTAAGGCCAAGGCACCTCTGATAGGCATTTTTATCAACTCATTTCAGAAGCCCTATTAAAAGAAAGTGCACATGAAAACTGGGAGCTATAAAAATTCAGGAATGTATAAAACCAATAGTATGAACCAATGGATTTTTGAAGGAGTCTGACAAATCCTTTTCTCTCATTAAATACAAAAATGACTGTAAAATGTACATTATACCCATAGGAGTACAAGTTCTTTAAGAATACTTGGATTTAGCAACTGAGAAAGATAAAATTGGTATTGATGTTCAAGAACATGTAGTACTTACATCCTGCTCTCACTCAAAAATAAACAGTAACCATAGACTCTGTAACATGATCTATATTAAGGTTGAGTGAATAAGTACAAATAAATAAGCAGTAACTAAAACAAAGCATATCACCCCAAAACTTGGCTCAACTTAATAAGGAGGGAGGTTGGAGAAGTTTTAATTGAATGGATTAAAAGATATATAAACGAGCCTTTTATGGGAATTAGAAATATCTGAAAATAGAAAATGGACTAAGAACTGAACCAAAGTTAATTATAGTGATTATCTGCATTTTTTTTAGCTGAAGATATTAAACCAAACGTTCTTTGGTGTGAAGTGGGAGGGAAGTGGCAATTGCACATTATTTATTTATTTTCCTCAGTCATCATCTCACTTTAGTAAATTTAAAATTAGAACTTCCAATATCCTTAAGCATGTCAGAGATTCACAGATATTACCAATCCATGTAAATGACATTAAAAGAACAGTTTTCATAACTTCAACCAGTGTTTCTCATAATCCCTTTTGATAAAGCAGAGAAATAACCTCAGCACATACTGTGAGGAACACTGCCACAACTAACTGGTAGTTTTGAAAGGCATTGACCTATTTTATTGTATTCATTTATCTCTGGAAGCAGAGTGTAGCTACTTGATAAATATTAGTGGACTGAGTAGATGATTGACTGACTCTAAGTCAGTAGATGAAAGAACAAATAAATGGGTAAGCTGATCAAATGAGTGAATAGATGAGTAAGTAAAAAAATGAAAGGACAAATGAATGAATGGATGATGGATGGATGCAGGAATTAGTGAGCTGATGAACTAATAGGTGGATTAAAATTGAAACATAAAAATAACTACAATCACATAAATTGAATGAATAGCACCATTTTTTCTTTTATCACAATGGTCTTGCATCCTGCCTGTACAAGGGAGTCATCTGTGGAGCTTTAAAGTCAAATGTCAGTTGCTTCAATCATGAGACCTAATTTCATTGATTCAGAGTGAGTTCCAAGTATGATCATTTTAAAAAATATCCATCAATAATTCTATTGTGTAGCCAGGGTTGAGGACAGTAGCTAGCCTATGCTTTGGATCACAGAACTCCTTTGTACCTCTCCATCTTTTACACTTCATCACTTTCTCTAAAAAGCCCCTTCATTTTCATCTGCAAGTACTAATTTACATACTCTTCTCACTTTGCCTCACTCCTGAGGATTTGGTTGAGAAACTGGGACTATAAAAACTAGTATGTTTTCTAAATTAGTTATGATCCTACACACTTTACTTCAAGTAAACAGAGTGAGAATCTTCAGTCAGAGGGTCAAAAATAAAAGGTGAGTATAGCAGATTTTGTCAAAAATTTAAAAATTATACAATAACTTTCACAGTCTCCCAAGGCAACAGAAATTTTAAAAAGCAAATAGTACCTAATCAAGCTTACAAGCTTTTTGCAAAGCAGAAGAAACTATCAACAAAACAAAAATACAACCTATAGAATGGGAGAAAATATTTGCAGATGATACAACTGACAAGGGCTCAATTTCCAAAATATAATAACAGCTCATACAATTCAACAGCAAAAAAACAAACAATGCTATCCAAAAATGGGTTAGACAGAAATGGGCATTTCTCCAAAGAAGATGTATAGATGTTCAATCAGTTCAGTTCAGTTCAGTTGCTCAGTCATGTCAAACTCTTTGCCACCCTATGGACTGCAGCATGCCAGGCCTCCCTGTCCATTGCCAGCTCCAGGAGTTTACTCAAACTCATGTCCATTGAGTCAGTGATGCCATTAAACCATCTCATCCTCTGTCATCCCCTTCTCCTCCTGCCTTCAAGCTTTCCAGGTATCAGGATATTTTCAAATGAGTCAGTTCCTCACATCAAGTGGCCAAAGATTTGGAGCTTCAGCTTCAGCATCAGTCCTTCCAATGAATATTCAGGACTGATTTCCTTTAGGATGGACTGGTTGGATCTCCTTTCTGTCCAAGGGACTCTCAAGAGTCTTCTCCAACACCACAATTCAAAAGCGTCAGTTCTTTGGTGCTCAGCTTTCTTTATAGTCCAACTCTCACATCCATACATGATTACTGGGAAAACCATAGCTTTGACTAGACAGACCTTTGTTGGTGAAGTAATGTCTCTGCTCTTTAATATGGTGTCTAGGTTGGTCATAACTTTTCTGCCAAGGAGCAAGTGTCTTTTAATTTCATGGGTGCAGTCACCATCTGCAGTGATTTTGGAGCCCAAGAAAATAAAGTCTGTCACTGTTTCCACTGTTTCCCCATCTATTTGCCATGAAGTGATGGGACCAGATGCCATGATCTTAGTTTTCTGAATGTTGAGATTTAAGCCAACTTTTTCACTCTCCTCTTTCATTTTCATCAAGAGGCTCTTTAGTTCTTCTTCGCTTTCTGCCATAGTGGTGGTGGCATCTGCTTATCTGAAGTTATTGATATTTCTCCCAGCAATCTTGATTCCAGCTTGTGCTTCATCCAGCCCAGAGTTTCTCATGATGTACTCTGCATATAAGTTAAATAAGCAGGGTGACAATATACGGCCTTCAGTTCAGTTCAGTTCAGTCGCTCAGTCATGTCCGACTCTTTGCGACCCCATGAATCGCAGCACGCCAGGCCTCCCTGTCCATCAACAACTTCCGGAGTCTACCCAAACCCATGTCCATCGAGTCAGTGATGCCATCCAGCCATCTCATCCTCTGTCGTCCCCTTCTCCTCCTGCCCTCTATCCTTCCCAGCATTATGGTCTTTTCCAATGAGTCAACTCTTCGCATGAGGTAATGTACTCCTTTTCGTATTTGGATCAGCCTGTTGTTTCATGTTCAGTTCTAACTGTTGCTTCCTGACCTGCACACAGATTTCTCAATAGGTGGGTCAAGTGGTCTGGTATTCCCATCTCTTTAAGAATTTTCCAATTTGTTGTGGTCTATACAATCAAAGGCTTTGGCATAGTCAATAAAGCAGAAGTAGATACTTTTCTGTAACTCTTGTTTTTTTGATGATCCAGCAGATGCTGGCAATTTGCTCTCTGGTTCCTCTGCCTTTCCTAAAACCATCTTGAACATCTGGAAGTTCATGGTTCGTGTATTGTTGAAGCCTGGCTTGGAGAATTTTGAGCATTACTTTACTAGCGTGTGAGATGAGTGCTATTGTGCAGTAGTTTGAGCATTCTTTGGCATTGCCTTTCTTAAGGATTGGAATGAAAACTGACCTTTTCCAGTCCTGTGGCCACTGCTGAGTTTTCCAAATTTGCTGGCATATTGAGTGCAGCACTTTCACAGCATCATCTTTGAGGATTTGAAAGAGGTCAACTGGAATTCCATCACCTCCACTAGCTTTGCTCATAGCGATGCTTCCTAATGCTCAATAGAAACATGAGAAGATGCTCAAAATCACTAAATATTAAAGAACTGCAAATCAAAACTATAATGAGGTACCATCTCACACGAGTCAGAATGGCCATCATTTAAATGTCTACAAATAACAAATTCTGGAGAAGATGTGGAAAAACCCTCCTACACTGTTGGTGGGAATGTAAGTTGGTGCAGCCATGATAGAAAATAGTAGGGAAGCTCCTCATAAAGCTAAAAATGGAATTACTATATGATCCAGCAATCCCACTCCTGGGCATATATCCCGGACAAAACTGTAGTTCAAAAAGATACATGAATCTCTATGTTTATAGCAGCACTATTTACAACAGTCAAGACATGGAACAACCTAAATGCCCACTGACAGATAAGTTGATAAAGAAGATGTGGTACATATTTATAGTGGAATACTACTCAGCCATAAAAAGCTTGATACCATTTAAAATAAAACATAATGTAAATAATAAGTGATGGAGAATTTAAACCCTATCTTTCTTCTCTTTCACTATAGAACCTTATCACAAAATATGTTCTAGATGTTCTCACATCAGTTCATCTTACTAATCTTATGTCATATATAATATTTCCTGTGTTGGTGCAAATTCTTTCGGTTTCATAGAAAACTCAGTTTGAATTAGCCTCAAGTGAATAATGGAATACATTGGTTCTAATAATTGAATCATTCAAGGGTATGTCTGACATCAGGTCCTCCTAGAAACAAAGGGTAAAGCAGTATCATCCTCACATAGTTTCATTCATCCCAGAGGGCTATTTCCTCAAGGCTGAAAAATAACTGCTGGAGATTACAGAACTGGCAAATCTAGTCAAATCCAACTTAAAAAAAGAAAAAGGTAGAGTCTTTACCTGGGAGCTATTACTCTGGGAATTCCGTAGAAAGATTTACTCTGATTGGCATGGCTTAGGTTACCTGCCCATTCCTGAACAAATTGACGTAGATATAGGGCACCTCAATTAGCTTAAATCCCTCTTATACATTCACCCTCAGACCTCGTTACTAGAATTCTACTCAGATGACATGAGTAAGAAGTGGAGAGGATTTGAATTTCCAAATAAAAATGGCAATTCTTTGCATCAGATTATACCTTTTTATGCAGAACAAGGGATAGATGCTAACGCCTACCATGTTTTTATTTTATAAAGAAATTTTGTCCTAATAAATCTTTGTCTGTCCTATTCTGCAAAGATATTGTTATCACATACTTTCTTTAGCATTCATACTATTGGCTTTTATTTTTAGGTCCAGGATAATACGCAAAAACATTAATGCCTTATATACTTCAAAGCTGCTGAGAGACTACATCTTAAATGTTCTCACCACAAAAAAGTAATGAGATAATTAAGTGATGTGATAAAGGTATTAGCTAACATTACAGTAAGAGTCATATTACAGCATATAAATGTATCAAATCAACATGCTGCAAAACTTAAACTTACACAGTGTTATATGACAATTGTATCTCAACAACAACAAAAAATTTAAAAATTGGTACAGTCATTATTTGCATCAGGTTTTCTTTCCTGGTTTCACTATGTCACTGACACTCACAAATTTGCCAACCAAGAGGTAAGAAGTAGATACTCCAGCTAGGATGAAAAAAAAAACAAAACTGCAATGCATTTGTGGAAAAATAATCTCTTTCCCATAAGGTATGATGTAGGAATAAACTAGTAAGGATAGGTTCCAAAACCTGTATTTTATCAGCTGTTTTTATTTCTTGTATTCTCTGATTTTTTTCTCTTTTCTCAATTATTGGATTAACTAAAATAGTTTTGAAAATTATAGGCTATCTCAGTTGTACTGAAAATATCAAGAGGAGGTGGTTTTATTCACACTCAACTGAAAGCTTTAAAAGGTGGAGAAATAGATCTGTGGGATAAGTGTGAAAATGGCAGTGGGCTGTTCCTATCAAGAGATTCTCTTGGCAGGACAAAAATCGAAGGGATTGTAGGCTTTGTGTTAATAAGAGATGTTTCATCAATAATCAATTCCTCATAGAATATTGAAGATTAATTCAAATGTTAGCGTTAAATTTTTTAAAAAGTAGGATAATTCCATGGAGACAGCTTCAAACTTAGCAAATAATATAGAAAAATTTTCCCCAAAGAATTACAGTTTGTTTGATTAAAGATTCTTCTTACTCTCAAAATCAGCAGGTGGGAAATCATAGAGCTTTTAAATATTTCTTGCTTCTGCTTACCTACCAGGAACTTTAAAGATACAACACTCTGCAGGTGTTGGGGGAATGAAGATAAGCATCTCTTCAACAACCAGGTATTTTTGGAACATGAAATATATTGAATGAACCAGAACTTCTATCTCAGCAGCGTAAAACAATGGGAACTCAAAAGGAGCACAATACAAATGGTGAATTTCTAAGGTGTTCTCTGACTGAGCGGCTTTCACTTTCACTTTTCTGATTTGCTAAATTTCCTTAGCCAAGAGTTTTGAATTTTTCATTCTGTCTCTAGTGTAACCTTAAGAGTGAGAGGACAAAAAGAACTATATTTAGAGAGGAAAAAAAAATAGAAGTTTGCATTTATTTGTAACTATCTTGCCCCAAGAAGGATTTCTCTTTTTATTATTCACAAAGATATGTACAGATTATCAGAGAGCAGTTCAATTAATTTTGTTTAATACATATATCAGTGGAACTCATATACCTAACAAGATATACTTATGTCACTCTAGAATTTTTACTCTGGAAAATTACCGAGACAGTCCCTACCATGCCACCTACCCCTCACCGCCACCTCTGTAGTCCTATTAGAGTCATTCATTTGTTTCTTTTTTGTTGCTGAGTAATTGTATGTTTCTCCATTCTCCTACTGATAGATAGTTGGATTGCTTCCAGTCTGGAGACTCTACAAGTAAAAATTCTGTGAACATTCTTGTACAAGTGTTTTTGCGGACATATATTTTTATTTCTATTGAATAAATAAATGATAGGAGTAGGAATGTCAGTTAGGGTGAGCATTTAACTCTACATTTCCAAACAGTTTTCCAAAGAGGTTCAACAATTTTAGATCCCCACTAGAGATGCATAAGAGTTCCAATTGCTCCATGTGCTCATCAATCCTTGGTATTGTCAATCTTTTAAACTGTATACTATTCTACATGTTTTCTCATTCGTATAACCCTGGTGATTAATGATGAACATTTCTTCATGTGCTACTGGCCATATGTATATCATTCTGTGAAAGTGTCTATCCAAGTGTTTTGTTTTTTATCCATTACAGAGATTTTCTTCCTATTACTGAATTTAGGAGTATTTTATACCACCTAGACATAGGTTCTTAGATATAAATAATGCATGTATTCCTTCCCAGTATGCAGCTTGCCTATTCATTTTCTGATAAGTTTTAAATTTCTATACAGTCCAATTTTTAATCCTTTGAACTTATTTACACTTAATTTATGGCCAATCATAGTGAATGTTTAACGTACACTTACAAAGAAAGTGTATCTTGCTGTGTTTGGGTTTAGTGTTCTTTTTTGTCTACTTATTCTATCAATGACTGAAAAAAGGCTTTTAAAATCTTTGTATTTATAGACTTGTCTATTTCTCTCTTTAGTCCTAGTAATTGTTGATTATCATATTTTAAACACTTATTTGGTTCATGCTCACTTAAGGTTGTATGACAAAGCTGTTTATTGTCACCCTGTTTATTTAACTTATACTCAGAGCACATCATTCGAAATGCTGGGCTGGTTGAGTTACAAGCTAAAATCAGGATTGCTGGGAGAAATATCAAAACCTCAGATATGCAGATGATACCACTCTAACGGCAGAAAGCAAAGAGGGACTAAAGAGCCTCTTGATGAGGCTGAAGGAGGAGAGTGAAAAAGTCGGCATAAAACTCAATATTAGAAACACTAAGATCATAGCATCTGGTCCCATCACTTCATGGCAAATAGAAGGGGAAAAGGTGGGCGCAGTGACAGATTTCCTCTTCTTGAGCTCTAAAATCATGGCAGATTGTGACTACAACCTTAAAATTGAAGACGAATGCTTCTTGGCGGGAAAGCTATGACAAACCTAGACAGTGTGTTAAAAAGCAAAGACGTCACTGTGTCAAAGGTCCATATAGTCAAAGCTATGGTCTTTCCAGTAGTCATGTACGGATGTCAGAGCTGGACCATAAAGAAGGCAGAGTGCTGAAGAATTGAGGCTTTCAAATTGTTGTGCTGGAGAAGACTCTTGAGGAGTTCAAACCAGTCGGTCTTAAAGGAAATCAACCCTGAATACTCTTTGAAAGGACGGATGGCTGAAGCTGAAGCTCCAATACCCTGGCCACATGGTGCGAAGAGCTGACTCATTGGAAAAGACCAGGATACTGGGAAAGATTGAAGGCAGAAGAACAGGGTGACAGAGGATGAGATGGTTGGATGGCATCACCAATTCAATGGACATGAACTTGGGCAAACTCCGGAAAATGCTGAAGGACAGGGAAGCCTGGTGTGCTGCAGTCCATGGGGTCGCGAAGAGCTGGACATGACTTGGCAATTGAACAACAACAAAAAATCTTCCTAATAAATTGGCCATTTATTATTATAAAATGTCTCTTTTCTCTCATAATTTTTTTCTTGAAATCCATTTTCTTAAATTAATACATTTGTCCAGCATACTTACATTTCTCATCTGATCTCTTAATTTTCATTAAAGTGTTTAGTCCATTTTAATCTAATTATTTATATGTTAATATTTAGTTATACTGTCTTACTACTTGTTTCCTATATGTCCCGTCTGCTTTTTGTCCCATTTTATCATCCACTACTCCTTCTTATAGGTTGAGAATTTCTAACTATTCCATTGTATACCCTCTACTTTTGTTAATTTTACCTCATAGTAATTTTATTGGGGTAACACACATCCCTAACTTTCGAATTAAATATCGTCTAATTTCTATATGATATAAGAATCCCTTATTACTATATCTGCATTTATACTATTTTCTTTCTTTGTGCAATTGTTGCCATGAATTTTACTTCTACACACTTTAAAATGCACCAAGATAACATTTTCTCACTATTTTTGTTTGAACAGTCTACCATCTTTTAAAGAAATTTAAAATTAAGAAAAAAATTTACTTTCACTCACGTATTTACTTTTCATTTTTTTTTTTTTTTTATTTCTTCATGTGCACCTGAGCTTCTATCTGGTATCACTTTCATTCAGACTAAAGAACTGTCTTTAATATTTCTTATAGTGTAGGTCTGCAGAAAATACACTCTCATGTTTGCCAACCTAAAAATTTTGCCTACATTTTTAAAGGATATTTCCACTGTATATAGACTTATAGACTGCCAGCAATTTTTTTCCTTACATTATTTAAGATAAGAAGTAAGTAGAAATTTTCTTCATTATTCTAGTTTTTTAAAGGCTTTTAAAAATCTTTTTCAGCAATCGAACCGTAATACTCTTTAGGTGCAGTTGGGTTTACTCTGCTTGAGATTCTTTAAGTTTCAAAGAGATGTGGACTTACACTTTTTACTGAATCTGCAAACTATTTAGACACTATTTCTTCAAATATTTCTTTCGTATCAATTGTCTCCCTCCTCTTCTCTGAACTCCAAAGATTTCTAATCCATGAATGCAAAATGTTTTTTCATTGTTAAGTTTTCTTTAATTTCTTTCAACAATACTTTAGGGTTTCCAGTGTACAAGTCTTGCACACTTTGCTATCACCTATGTTCAAAAAGATCTCTCTCTCCAGGTTAAGGTTTTAGCAAGCATTTTTACCTAATGGCTATATCTCCATGATATGGGAGCTTTAATTCAACTCCAAAGAGTTAACCTTGTAGCTCAATCTACATTTTTATTTAAATTATCGTTTACCCTGTACTGGGATAACTCCATTAGGACTGGCCCATACGAAGTCAGAATACTGGGCCAATGCCAATTCTTTCACATTCTTATCAATCCCTATGGTGATAAATTATTTAATTGTGAGACAATACTGAGTATTCACCCACTATGAGGTCAGACTTTAAAAATAACCTTGATAATTTCTTATTCATGTTTACTCTTGCTCTTTAGACTAGCGACTGTCATTTTAAAAAATTAAAAAAATTCAGATGTGTACAAAACAAAAAGTGAGAGTTGTCCTTTATCCATTCAGTGTCTTTCAGAATCTTACCTTATTTGTTTTCAGAGTTATGGATTTCCATAGAAATGTATGGAAATTGACACTTTTGTGTCAAGCAGCTTCTGAAATGGCCCTTGATGATCCCCCTCTGAGATTAGGTTAAAAAGATTGTGGCTTCCTCCTTAGGCATAGTCTCACTCTTTCTTAGATGACTTGCTCTGTGGGAAGCCAGTTGCCAAGATACGAGGCAGCCCTGTGGAGAGGCATGTGTGAATGAGCTTTGAAGCAGATCTGCCAAGGCCTGTCAAACCATGTGAGTGAGTTTGGAAGTGGTTCTTCCCTTAGTCAAGCTTAAGACAGCTGCAACCCTGCTCAACACCTTGATTGCATCCCATGAGACACCCTGAGACTAAACTACCCAGTTAAACTGCTCTCAGATTCCTCACCCAGAAACTATGAGACAATAAACATTTGTTGCCTTATGCTTCTATTTTGGAGCAATTTTTTTTATGCAGCAATAGAAATATAATGCACCCTTGTAAACCTGTGTTTCTACCTTTCTTCATAATGGGATATTTGTTTTGATTAAAGTACGTTCTTCCTTTTGCATATTTCTAGTATGAGTCACAGTCCTCCAAATCTACATGATGTCCAAACCACCAAAATTTTAAGGATTTTTACTTCTTTGTATTTATATTGCTCTTATTATTATAAAAAGTTTCACTGTATATGAACTTCTAAGTCTATAGGCATTGTTTATGATCCTTGTCTATGTTTGCTCCTAGAAATTACATTGCTTTTTTTATTATGTTGTATATTCCCTGAAAATATGATCTTGCTTTTTATACAAGGTATTGCTTTAGCCAGGATATGTGGGTGATTTTAATGACCATCACAACTACTTCATTGTGAAGCTTTTGGAGGTATCACAAGTTTCCTCCAGCACTTTTCTGTCACACAATGTAGTGTCCTAGATGGGGATACTCATTCTGCCTGGATTTTGGAATGAGAAGTCAAGTGGATCAGAGCTGCTACAGAGATGGAGTCATTCTTGCATCACCGATTTATAATCCAAAATTCTTTAACAAAATATTGACAATCTTAATTTATAAATATCTTTTAGAATGAATAACTCAACATGACCAAATTAAATTTACTTACAAGGTTGGTTTAACATTTGAAAATTGAATAATGTAATTTACTATATTAACAGGTTATAGCATAATAGATGAATGAAAATTTCATAATAAAAGTTAACTTCCATGAATGATTTAAAAATACTTTTCCTCCAATATTCTGTAGTAGCAGAAAATGAATACCTGGAAAATGATGAAACACTTCTTGTTAAAGCCAAGAATATGATTGTGAGGATGGCCATAAAACTTATCAATGGGATTTTAAAATAAAAATATTTAAGGTAGATTGTATTAGTCAGACTTGCTACAAAAGCAAATTACCCTGAAATCTCAGTGGTTTATAACCATAGACATTTGTATGTTCTTACTCTCAATGTTTTATATCTTGATTTAGGTTGTATTTATCTGGATGTATGCTTTATAATTATTCTTTAATCTATACAATATATATTATGCTTTATGCAGTTTTATTATATTTCAAGGAAAAATTTTAATTCAAAAATGCTAATGAATGAATTTGCCTAGGATCAGAATTTAGAGTTTGAAGAAAAGAGGTACCAGATTTTAACACTAAGAGCCTCTAATTAATAGCTTAAGGTTGGCAGAGAAGAAATTGTTGACAATGCAAAGAAAAACCAATCACAGGAGGAATTTGAAATCTGGGAGAATGATGTGTCATAGAAGTATAGTTTCATGGTGATATTAGTTAACTTCTTCCTACACCATGAAAAAGTTGTGAAAGATGATGCCTTTCTATTTGAGCTCTAAAAGGAGCCTTAGCAGGATTCTATTCCATGCCCTCATTTTACAATTGAGATTTAAAATAAGAAAGGAAGGAAAAGAGGGAAGAAGTGAGGCAAACAAGGTGGGAGTGAATCAAGGAAAGAGGGAGGAGGGAAGGAAAGAAGAAGGAGAAAGTAAAAGGTCCAGAAAGAGGAAAGAATTTGTACTATGCTATAGAAAAATAAATCTGAAAATAAAATTGAGTTCTTTTTTTCTACCCAGTCTTAGGACATGAAAATTTTGTTCCGGCCAGAGTGGGTGGGGTTATAATATTTCATAAGTTTATACAGGTTTTCTATCAAATCTCTCATACTGGCCTCAGAATGTAACAGTTAGAAATGCCTCTTCTATTTAAAGATACTGTAACATTTTTTTCTCTTCCATTTGGGGAGAACTTTTGTAGTCTCCTAGTTCTTTCCTTCAGTATTATTAATAATTGCTGGGCATTCAGAAAAGCTTACATTCAGCTGCTATGGGGAAAACCTTACACATACTGAATATTGAAAGTTCTTGTGATAGAAAAGACTTCCCTTTCTCTTCTGCATTTCATTATTACATGTGCCAACGTCTGCCTACTTGGAAGTTTTCCAGTTCCTGGCTCCTTTTAGGTTACTTCTTCCATTCTACCCATTAACATACACCCACAAAACATAATTTGCTTATCAGCATTTTCCCTGTTTTCTCCTGCTTCTGTATTATAGTAGTTCTGTGGCTCTACACTTATCCGGGAGCCAGACTCCCGGAAGCCTGACTATACCAAGATATAATTATACACTTGGAATTAACAGCACAGAATTAAGAGCACAGCCTCCAGTCCATCAAATGAACTCTGCAAGAATTCAGACCTTTATTCCTCAGAATGTCAAATGATTTACATGATTAACAACATAACATGCAAAGCTCAAAAAAAGCTTATTACAGAGGTGACCTGATTAGAGAAAATTGGACACAGGAAATTCAAATGGCAGTACTAGGTGGTTCTATTGAGACAGCTTCATGCCATTTGTTAAAGAAGTATCATTTGATAGCCAGGGAAGAGATAGAGCAACTGCAAAAACAAGAATTGTACAAGCTTGGCAACGTAGAGCCATTAATGTAAATTAAACCAAAAATGGCCAGATTACATTCAGTGGAAACCATTTAGGAAGGCAGGGAAGTGTGTAATACATTCCAGAAAGATTCTCATCAAAATATTTGTTCATGTTTATTTGTTCTTTAGTTTTAGTGCTCAAAAGACAGGTTTAAGTTTTATTAAGGACTCCTCAGCACTCAGCAGTATTAGAATGATGAGGCATTCCTGTACCAAAGAAAATAAAAATAGTCCCCATGTTTTCATCAGTTGCATCAGCAGCATCTTTTCCTGATTATTTTTATCTTGTTTTTCAAATGAGATAATGAATAACTACCTCTGTCTCTCACCCACACAAATACTAATAAATCTAGCTTTTGCCTTGTTTGTATCTGAAAATCTGTTTATTTGCAGTAACATTTTGCATGAAACATGCACTACAAAAATAAAAGTAAATTACTGAGCTCATTTACACATCTGATTAGATGATAAGAATAATGATGATAATAATTTGAAATTTGATGATAATTTGAAATTTTATATAGATTCAGTCTATTCTAATATATTTTCAAAGTGCTAATGCTTGTTTTCCTATAAAGGAATGTTTAAAAATATTGAATATGTAGTAGAAGAAAAATCACCCATGATATTACCACTTTAAATAATATAATTTTGATTTTTTAATATATTCTTTTTCATCTGTGTGTATATTCATGATTCTATTAATTCTATATTCATAACTCATTCTGATTTTCATCCACTATTATATGCTAATAAGCATTGCTCCCATATTTTATAATACTTTTTTTCTTGTGGCAAAATACATAATATAAAATTTGCTGTCAATCATTTTAAGTATACAATTTGTAAGATTTTTTAAATACTCAATTTTAAAACTTTACAGTTGTTCATCCAGTAAAGGTAATGTCATTTACCTTATTATTGTCCAATTGTTATATATTTAGGTCATTTCCTTTTTTCCCCAAAGCCTATGTAATATAATGATAAACAAATTTGTGTACATACTTGGAAGGTTTTAAAATTTTTTCCTTAAGCTAATTCCTCACATATAAATGATTGTTTTAATTTACCATGTCAGCAGCAATGTATGAAAGTAAAGTCTGATGCTGTAAAGAACAATACTGGATAGGGATCTGGAATGTTAGGTACATGAATCAAGGTAAACTGGAAGTGGTCAAACAGGGGAGGGCAAGAGTTAACATTGACATTTTAGGAATCAGTGAACTAAAATGGGCCAGAAAGGGCAAATTTAATTCAGATGACCATGTCTATTACTATGGGCAAGAATCCCTTAGAAGAAATGGAGTAGCCCTCATAGTCAACAAAAGAGTCCAGAATGCAGTACTTCGGTGCAGTCTCAAAAATGACAGGATGATCTCCAAGGCAAAACATTCAATATCACAGGAATCCTAGTCTATGCCCCAACCACTAATGCCAAAGAAGTTGAAGTTGAATGGTTCTATGAAGACCTACAAGACCTTCTAGAACACCAAAAAATGATGTTGTTTTCATCATAGGGGATTGGAATGCAAAAGTAGGAAGTCAAGAGATACCTGGAGTAACATGCAAGTGTGGCCTTGGAGTACGCAATGAAGCAGGGCAAAGGCTAACAGAGTTTTTGAAAATGAGTTTAACAGTTTCATAATTAACTTTCAAAGGCTTCTATGACAAAACATTTTCAAAATGCAAACACTTGTTCCCGGCCTATCAGATGTGTTAGTTCATATTTTATATTTCAGATGATCTTTTTTAAAAATTCATTTTATTTATTCATTTTTTGGTCACAACATGCAGCATGCAGCATGCAGCATGTTTTATCCCCAACCACGGATCAAACCCATGTCCTCTTGCAATGGACCACCAAGGAAGTCCCTGAGATGGTCTCAAGTAAAGGCTACATGAATGCTCTGAAACTAAAGTTCTCCAGTATATAATCAATCCCACTGACATGCAGAATAAATTGCCTTTCTACTATTTTCTATGAAAGTAATTCGTGACCTGTGGGGCTTAATTGTTCCTATTTTTATTCTTCAAAAAAAATCATTATATTATGTTTCAAAAAATTGCAGCAGAACCTTTTCGGGAATGGTGATGGCTAGCAATGATAAGAATAGCTGCTTTGAATTCCATTGGAAATTTTCAAACTTGTCTTCAGCATCAGGTAGACAAATAGATGATTAATCATTTAAAAATTCAGTTTAAAAGTTGGAAATACACTTTTTTCAAAGGAAAACGTAAATATAAATGGGCTAATAAATAAAGTATGCAGATATTTAGCAAAAGTAACTGGAAACTTGATGCCAGTTTTCACATGACTAAAATTAAATTCTAAACACACACACACATATGGCTACATATGAATTTATCAAATATTGCATTACTCATGAGTAATTTACACTAAATACATTCTGGCAGAAGAAAAATAAGATAAAGTTAATTAACTTATTTTCAATGCAGCACTGTTCATGATTGTAACGATAAAATTCCAACCAAGTTATTTCAAAGGCTAGAGTATTTTGACTTAACACACCAGAGGAGGCAGGGAATGATCTGACTGCTGGGGAGTGGGCAAGATAGAAAAAGAGACACTGCAGGAAAAATGCACCATCAGAATATTCTAAAAGTTGTGGATCATAAAGACAGCCCTTATCTTAGATTCTACTGCTGTTTATGATTCTGAGGCTTAAAATACTCCATATTAGTACCTTATAGTATGTGCCTGAGTTGGCAGTATGTTCATTTCATTTTCAAATCATGACTTCCATGACTATTTCAAGGCTGTTCCTCATAGCTAGAAGAAGGCAAATCCTACGAGAAGCCTCAAAGGTTCTATGAAGATACTCTAGCAAATATCTTCCTGGAAGATGAAATTCCTTTAAAAGTTCCTACTCTCAAAATTTATGATGAGATCTAAAATTTAAAAGAAAAGAAAAGAGATTTATCTATCATAGGAAAGTAATGAATTCTCTCAGGAGTAAACCAGTGGTTAACGCTGGTGGCCCAATAGAATTACTGGAAAGTTTCTAAAATATTCTGAAGCCGGGACCCCAACTCAACAGGATCAGAATCTCTAGGGGAGGAGCCTCGTAAATGTCACTTTTGAAAGTTCTCCATACACAGGTTTATCCAGGTTTCACAGACAGGCTGTAGACAATTCTGCTCCAAGTTATTCATATATTTTACAGCACTTTCTCTTTCAGTATTTCATTTGATCTTCATTAGCAGCTCCAAAATCACTGCAGATGGTGACTGCAGCCTTGAAATTAAAAGATGCTTATTCCTTGGAAGAAAACCTGTGACAAACCTAGACAGCGTATTAAAAAGCAGAGACATTACTTTGCCAACAAAGGTCCATCTAGTCAAAGCTATTGTTTTTTCAGTAGTCACGTATGGATGTGAGAGTTGGACGATGAAGAAAGCTGAGCACCGAAGAATTGATGCCTTTGAACTATGGTGCTGGTGAAGACCACTGAGAGTCCCTTGGACTGCAAGGAGATCAAACCAGTCAATCCTAAAGGAAATCAACCCTGAATATTCATTGGAAGGACTGATGCTGAAGCTGAAGCTCCAATATTTTGGCCACCTGATGTGAAGAGCTGAATCACTGGAAAAGAGCCTGATACTGGGAAAGATGGAAGGCAGGAGGAGAAGGGGACGACAGAGGTTAAGATGGTTGAATGGCATCACCAACTCAATGGATGTCAGTTTGAGAAAACTCCAGGAAATAGTGAGGGACAGGGAACCCTGGCGTGCAACAGTCCATGGGGTGGCAAAAAATCGGACATGACTCTGAGCAACTGAACAAAAACAGCAAAGCAACACAATGAATTAGAGTTCAGAGACTAGTATCCCTTAATTTACAAATCAAAAACTTTGAAGTTCTAAGAATTAGAAAACTTCTCCCCAAAAGTACAGCATGCAGATTTTAAGATCAGAAAGAATTAACAGAATATGAGATGTAGAAATAGGAAGGGATGTGATGCAAGAAGTCCAGAACCTAGGAAGATTGTGTAGAAAAATGAGACTGAGCTCACATAAGGCAAATTTTGGTTGTATTGTTTTGTTCCTACTGTAAATTTTAGAAACCCAGAATGTGTAGGGTCCATCACTGAATACTGATAAGGATGGATATGAAGCAAACCACAAGAAACCACAATACACAACATTCCTGCAAGGTGAATCCCATGAGAGCCACCACTTGGTTACCCTTTTGTTATCCTACTGTTCCCAGTTGATTTCTCACATATTTTTGAATGACTGAATCAAAGTAAAATATTAAGTTACCTAAACATATTAAATTGCATTTTTCCAAAGCCGTATACAAGAATAGATAATCTTCAGAAACACTAATGTAAAATCTTTTGTTTCTGGCCTACTCATTTCTCTCAACTTTTAGCTATTTCACCTAAAACTTTCTCCACCAGTCTCCTGACATGCCTTTTACCCTTTTACTTCTTCCTGCAAATCTTCTCATTACCAATTGCACTAAGAGAGAATATTTCCATTTTAGGAAAAGAAAGGAGGGAGGGAATTTGACTTGGAAAACATAGGATTGCTATTGATGGGATGGAGGAGAGGTAAAAATCTGTGACCGTGCCCATTTTAATAATTTATGTTCAGTCACACTTTTGCTTAACTGAGAAATGGGTAATTTCCCAGGAAGCAAACATGAGACACTGGCATTTAATACCTCCTTCTCCAGGGCTTTGTTTTCACTCAAGGGAGGACATATTGCACATGAATATTCAGCTACTAGACACCCCACTGTGTCACAAGTCACAGTAATTCTGCTTATGCCTCACTGGTAGCATATTAGCAGGTCTAGTTCCCATAAGCCTGGCTGTGGGGCATCCTATAATTAAGACTAGTGGACCTCCTTATACCATGCAATGGGATTTCAGGTCAAGTGTTAACTTTCAAAGAATAGGGGAATACATGGGTGATTGTTGCCTTCTCACATTAGCTCTAGCACCTCAGGCTTGAATTTCATCCTGTTCCTTGATGGTCAATAGATTTTACACCTTCTCTGTGTTAGTTCAGTTGAGTTCACCTGTAGATGAGATTTACAAACTTGGCAGACAAGCAATCTAATTCTTACTAATTTCTGCAAATTGCTCTCTTATGAAGTAGACTGAGGTTCTTTTGAGTATATATTTTTCATACTGTTTCCTGGCAGATGGCATATTATAGTAGTTCTTCCATTCTGGACATAAAGACACACCAATATTTCCTTGTTCACAAATATTTACTAATAGTTGTGACACTTGATTTATGAATAACAGTCTAGCTCACCATACAATTATTCTGGGTAATGAGCCAGTATCCCCAGAAACCTCGTTCTTTGTAACTTTGGGCTCATGCAATATTTTAGAGTTATACCTGGCAATCTCTTCCAACAGTCATGACCATTCTCTAACTCCAAATGGCCAATTCCTGAACCATGCCTAACTTAATTTAGGGAATTCTCATTTGATTGTTTCAATCATATCAGTATGATCTTTATAGTTTCCTTTAAACTATATCAATAATTGTCAGCTCAGATATGATACCCCTTTCTGCCAATACCTTTTCCTCATCCTTCCATAACTGTTTCATCAATTTGCCAGTTGTGATAAATAATCTCTCTGCTCTGGTGCAGTATGGTCATGTGCCTATATAAGATCTAGAATTCTGACTGACAGTCTTCAAAAGAATAATTTTTATAAATTTGGTATCTCTATAGTCCTGAGTCTTACCAGGTAGCTCAATAGTAAAGAATCCACATGCCAGTGCAGCAGACACAGGAGACATGGGTTTAATACTAGGGTGGGAAGATCCCCTGGAGGAGGAAATGACAACTCACTCCAGTATTCTTGCCTGTAAAGTCCCAGAAGAGCCTGGCGGGCTATAGGCCATGAGGTCACAAAGAGTCAAACACAACTGATCACACACACACAGTAACCAGAACTAGTTTGACAGGAAGAGAATGAGGCTGGCTAAGGGTTTTTTATTTTTCCAGCTCTCTCCTACCAGGTCTACTGCTGCTGCTGCTGCTAAGTCGCTTCAGTCATGTCTGACTCTGTGCGACCCCATACACGGCAGCCCACCAGGCTCCGCCGCCCCTGAGATTCTCCAGGCAAGAGTACTGGAGTGGGTTGCCATTTCCTTCTCCAGTGCATGAAAGGGAAAAGTGAAAGTGAAGTCGCTCAGTCGTGTCGGACTCTTAGCGACCCCATGGACTGCAGCCTACCAAGGCTCCTCCATCCATGGGATTTTCCAGGCAAGAGTACTGGAGTGGGGTGCCATTGCCTTCTCCGCACCACTACATAATTATACTGCAGAAGGCCATAGGCCTATCAGCCCTTCCCATGCATTTTCTTTTTTCTTTTTTTGTAGGGAGTAGCATTACATATATGTTTTTAAAAATTTTTATTTTACATTAGAATAGAACTGATTAGCAAAGTTGTGTTACTTCCAGGTATACAGCAAAGTTATCAGTTACACATATACATGTATCCTTTTTCAAATTCTCTTCCCATTTAGGTTATTATAGAGTATTAAGCGGAGTTCCCTGTGCTGTACATTAGGTCCTTGTTGGTTATCTATTTTAAATGTAGCAGTGGGTACATGTCGATCCCAAACTCCCAACCTATCACTTCCCCTGAACTTCCCATGCAGTTTCTCATTCTTGTTTCCTCCTTGCCCATCCTTGCACACCTTTTGGTACTGCAGTATCCCTTGTAAACCCTATCCACTCTTTTACAAAAGAGTCCTTTACCAAATTCCCATCAGTTATTGAGTTCAAGTGTGCTGTTTCCATATAGTGACCTAATTCGGATTTCTTAAAACAAACAAACAAAAGATTGCCATGTTCTGAAACATTGTGAATAATTTCCTAACAAAATTATTTTTTATTCTTGTTTTTATTCTTTGTTCCTACATGAACCCCCGACAATTTTCTCCCATCATTATTCTTTCTTTTTTTCGCCACACCCTGCAGCATGTGGGATCTTAGTTCCCCCACCAGTATCCTGCTGAGTTCCCACACCTGCTGCAATGGAAATGCAGATTCTTAACTACTGGACCATCAGAGAAGTCTCTCCCATCAATATTCTTTATAATGTGACATATCCTCTTATATCCAAGTTAAAGGAAAAAAATTGTATCTCATAAAATACAAAAAAATGTTTTATTAAAAATTATATCATTTGTCTTTGTTTTGCAGTAAAATTTTTGATGTCAAATAGGGAATATATTTGTCTTCAAAGATTTCTTGTGTTTGTACCCCTAAATCAGTTTGCTTTTGAGGGTTGAGAGTGAGAAAACTGCTGACTGGTAGAAAAAAACTACCCTGACATGAAAAATATGACTGCAATTTTAATAAAGTATTGACCTTACCTCCCAGTAACATGCAAGTTAACTTCCTCTTAAATGCAAGCCATGTTAGCCTCACACAGAAAAGAATGATTTGAGGAATGTTAGGGGAGCCTCCAGTAACCCCAAAGTATCTCCCTCTTGCAGGTGAAATAATGCTCAAAAGGTTTCCATTAGTTATTCTTTGGGTTTGGTTAAGCATCTAGTTAACCATCGCCCTTTTCTTTCTATCCTCTCTCTATCCTCTTTTTGGCAGAAACATTTATCAATACGGCAGGAATTATATAATAAATCATTAACAGCTTAGAGTGAATTTTCTATCAGATCTTCTCTTGTTAGCAAGAGTAAGGCCCTCAAGCTGTCTAGGGGAACACAGCTTTTATAAACATGAGACACTGGACTAGCAAACAGAGAAGGAAACTGCAGCATGGGGATGTCTAGGTGCATCATAATTGATGTAATTTACAATGCACATTTCTGTAGGTGGGCAACAAAAGTTTGTGAGTAAGGCCCTAAAAAAGAAGACAGAGAAGGAAGAACAAAGAGAGAAAAAGAAAAGAAAAAGAGATAGCATTTTTGAAACTTCTCATTAAATCCATGTAGTAACCCATGAGTTAATTGCCATAAACTAAATTATGAAATATTTTCTGGCTCTCCTTATCCCTACTCGTGATATGCCAAATTGTCCTTTAACCTCTTGCTAAAGACTGAGCTTGGTCTTCCCAGGTGGTGCAGTGGTAAAGAATCCACGTGCCAATCCAGGAGATACAAGAGACCCAGGTTTGATCCCTGAGTTGGGAAGATCCCCTAGAGTAGGAAACAGAAACCCACTCCAGTTTTCTTGCCTGGAAAATTCCATGGACGGAGGAATCCTGAGGAACAGTCCATGGGATTGCAAAGAGTCGAACATGACTGAGCACAATCACAACAATGAAAGACTGTCACAATGACATAGAACACCATTCTTACAAGCTTTTGCCTGCACACGGATAACTGCAAGACCCCAAAAAAGTCTTCAAGGACTCAATCTCCAACAGTGAAACATTAGTCCCAATGACAGATGACTTGCCTTTCAGGAAGCCTCCGGTGGTTCTCAGTCCCCTCACACAGGTGATCAGAAAGCCTGCAAACATGTAAGTCAGGCTTCATCTGGGGATCAGTGTTCATCTGCCTGACTTCTCTGAAAATTCCACTCTAGCTGTACACTTTCAACTTCTCTACATTCCGTGGCTTAAAGTCATAGACCATCTAGTAATAAGAAAGTAAAAAGTCATCAGATTTAGGGAGCAGGGTAGAGATATGCTAAGAATACCCACAATAAAAACAACAGAAGCAGGTGTAACAAAATCCTGGTGCTGGAGAGAAAGAAGGCACGTCCTTTGATTCTCTGAGATAACCTGCTCATTTTTTGGAATATGTTCCAACTTTCTCCTAAATTATATGCTCAGAATGAGTCTCGTTTAGCTGCATACTGGCCTCTCTGAGAACTCCTTTATGTCCAGGTGTGTGTTCAATTCTTGAAGCATAATTTTTTTCTTTCTCTGTTGAATTTGTTGAATCACTCAGTTTGAACAATTTTTCTAACTCAAATATCATTTTGGTTGTTACACGGTGACACTCTCTGAGAGACCTGCTCTTGCTGTCTTCAAAAGGAATACTTCACCCTGTCCTAAACTCTAAGCATATTTATTATCGTTGGCTCAGCAATTGCACTACAATGATTTATGTCCTTTAGCAGCACCCTGAATGGCTCTTCATTATTTACTTCTTTTTTTCTGATTTAGTATCATGTACAAGACAGAAATCTTGCTTTATAAGCCATCAATCAGCTCATTCTTACAGATAATGATAAAGTTAATGCCTAAATGTTCCCATTTGCCATTGTAAAGACAAATATAAGGGGTTACATTTCCATATTTTAACTGCAAGTTTCTAATTCCATATTGTCAATTCCTTAAAGGAATATTCTTTTCCTTCACTACTGTGGGCTGAATGTGCAGGTAAAATCTTTTCCTGTTCAAATATTCTGCAATTTCATGCCTCTTCCAGTTTCCCCTTAATACATTTTCATGCAACTTTTCTGGTTTTCATATCTTAAATTATCTTGCCTGCTTCACAGCTGTAAGTAGAAAAATAAAGACCTCCTTTGGGCTGACATTTAAAGGTTTATTATTCTCTCTCTAATATACGAGCTTAATGCTCATTAACACTAAAATGAACCAGCTGAGGAAAAAAAATGCTGCCTTCAAAGATCCTGGAATAAATAATGTAACACAGTCTCTTCCTTTCCTCCTCACTAAAATGATATTAAACAATTCCACATTCCTTCAAAGTAAGCTTTTAAAAGTTTAATACTGTCTGTTTTTACTTTTCAAGGTAAAAGTCCTCTCCTGTAGGCTGTCCTGGAAGCTGATTGCTTTGTTAGGAATTCTTTTGCCTTGGAATAGATTTAACACATCTGCTTGCATTCCATTTTATATATCTGTCCTATAAGATTCAATTTAAAGCAACCTCAAATCACCAAGTTCTTTGAGATTAAGTATAAAGCATGTCATCCTTTGAGAAGAATGTTTACTTGGTCCTTGGGATTGGGGGAGCTTCAACAATTAAGGTAAAATTTTTAATTGAAAACTTAACACAGGTATTTAAACCAATATTTGTCCTTAATAAAAAATGTTTTCAGAATCCCTTTCCACTGTGTATTTTTTTTACCAGCTTTCTTTCTGTGTACATTTATTTCTCTCTTCTATTAGAATATTTAAGGCTAAAGTCAAAAAATTACCCAGCCCATGCCAGGAACTACTAGGACCACAATTTGTTTCCCTGACCGTTTAAATAGTGCCCTTCACCCTGCATCAGCAGAGAATTCCTCCTGCCAGATGAGGCTAATGGCGAGTTCATATAACTTTTCACAGGTAACCTATCATACAAATTATGTACTGGAAGTAGTTCAAGAAGTCTGTTGTGTTCTCCCTCTCTATCATTAACCCTTGTTACTAAATGATGTTACAACCTGGGATTTTCTGAGATGGAAAATGTTTGGCTTTTCTAGAATAAATATTAAATTCCCCAAAGTGACATAAGAAGTTGTCCATTTTGCAAGGTGCATGCCAAGATCAGAAGTCTTTCCTCAGAGATTTTAATCTCAGTGGAGAGCCTTCCATCCACTATGGTAGTTTTGAAAATAGAAGTTCTCCAGGAATAGGAGGTACAGTTACTTGCATTGTTACTAACTTCAATTTCTATCTGGAGTCCCCTTTCCAGAATTTTCCACTTGCTCAAATTCTCCTTCCTCAAGTTTCAGTTGTTAGTGCTGATCAGGACCATCTCATGGTTCAGTATGGTGTAACAGACTGTATGCAGAGATAACAAGATAGCTAGAGCTTTCATATCTGATGGGCCTCACTGTTTCAGCAGTCCAGATAGTGGAGCAACATTTTCCATAAGCTTGCCTGATACGTACAGTCAAACACCGAGTAAGTCCTCTAACGTAGGCCTTGATCCTTCCTATGTCAGACCTAGAAATGAGGACTGGCTAACTTGGGCTTCATTCAGGGAAAACCAAAAGTCATATGTATTAAATCCCAACTGTGCTTTCCTCAATTTGGCAAGACATTAACCTTTAACGCCAAGCTTAATTGGAGTTTCTCAGACGTTCATGTGTCAGATGCTCTAAAAATCTTCTTATGAGACAAATTCTGATCCAGTAGGTCTGAAATTTGGCATGGGGCTCTCTAGATCTAATAACCTCCCAGATGATGCTGATCCATAGATCACACTTTGAGAAATGAGACTCCAGAAGCTCAGATATTCTCAGATTTGGGTGTGCAAAAGAATTTCCTTGTGAACTCATTTAAAATGCAGAGTCCCAAACTCCAAGCCCAAAGGATCTCAGGCGGAGCCCAGGTATTAATTTTTTGAAAAGTGTTTCTGATGCTTAGGCTTCAGGGCATGAGCAGAACACTCTTTAAGTAATATAAGTTCAGTATGAGCTGGATTCAACTTCAGACAAAGCATCAGACCAAGGTGCCAATCTTGGCTTTACAACTTACTAAGTCTGTGATCTGAGATACAAGTAACATCTTTCAGACATAGTTCCCAAGGTTTTAAAATGGTTTTTATATCATCTGCTCCATTGGCATCCTTGCACTGCTGTGAAGTTCCAAAGGGATCATGTAGTATGTTCTTGAGCTATACGACTATAAATCGTCTGGCCACCCTCTGTAATCATTCCCAGAGTCATTTGATACCAAGATGTCATCACCTTCTTCCTCATGTGGTGCCAGCCCCGCTTTTCCATGCTTTGAAATATTCAGAGAGGATCACGGTAAAATGCTCTGAGGGAGTTCTGGAAACTCACCAGGAAGCCTCAGATGCTGGGAAACACAGCAGAGCATTTACTTAGGAGAGTAAGTCAGAGAGAAGGCTCCAGCTGTGTCTGTTAGAGTTGGCTATCATTCAGGTCAGGAACAATTGCAGAGGCAAATTTGAATCTATAAAGCCCCAATTTCCTAAGAGATCATTTTTCACGCTCCAATAATATCTTTGTATTCTTTTGTTCTTGGAGCCTAAGGCTTTGGTTCAGAGACCTGTATGATACTGTGATGAAACTTTTTCTTTCCTCTCTGATGAGTATAAAAGAGGATAAAACACCTTTGATGTTTGCATCAGACACGCCTCTGAAGCTAAAGTGATGACCGTGTTTTTGATAAATTGAAAACAATGCAAGTGACAAGTGATACTCCAGCTCTTCTATTTCTTCCATTTCACTGAACATCTATTCAATCTCATAGTCCCATCAGCCAACAGAATTATCCTCTCATCTTTCACAGTGCATCTCCTTCCACCCCCAGCTCCCTCACATTCGACATCTGGTGTCTATTCAAGATGCAGGAAATTCCCTTTTTTGAAAGACAATAATTTAAAGACATATGAATGTAAAATCCCTTGTAAATAAGTATCTGAGCCAATACAAAATCTAAACTATTGATTTTAAAAATAAAAGTGAAATTGTGTGTAAAAATGCACCAGAAAGTATCTGAATCCTCATTCATGCCAAAATATGGATACACATACATATACACATATATGTATGAAAACTTTTAAGCCTTTATAACTCAAAAGAAATTCACATAGAAAGCTTGCATTGAGTGCAGTTGAGTTGGTGAATGTCTCTGAGACTTGCAGGAAGGAAGATGACTCCTGGGAATCTGAGGACTGTGAAGATCTCCAGGAAAGTTCTTCCCATCATAAATGCTCACCACTCCTCCACCTGCACCCCACCTCACATATCTCCCCTAGAAGACTGATTCCTGAAATTGTAACATTTGACAGTCTTTGGACTTTATTTGGGGTTAAAAAAGGAAAGACCACATGTTAAACTTTGTCATTTGAATATACTCCCTGTGAGTCAAGCGCTTCTTTCTAATAAATTTTGGTGTTTGTTTCCTGTTGTTTAACAAATTACCATGGATTTAGTGGCTTAAAACAACACAAATTACTTCTCTTACAGTTCTGGAAGACTGAAGATCAAACTGGGTTTCACTGGGCTAAATTTAAGGTGTTAATAAGGCTGCATTTCTCCTGGAAGCTTGAGGGAAAAATTCATTCCCTTGCCTTGTAGCTTGTAGAGGGCACCCACATTCCTTGGCTGGTGGCCCCAAATTACATCTCCCTAGGCAATTATATAAAATCTTCAAATATCTTTTTCTCTCTCTGACCTATTTTTTCACCTTCCTGTCTCCTTCTCTGACTCTTCTGTCTCCCTCTTCCATCTTTTAGGGGCCCTTGTGATTACACTGAGCCAACCCACACATAACCCAGGATAATCTCATCTCAAGGTCCTAAATCACATATGCAAAATCGATTTTGCAGGAGAAAGTAACATATTCACAGGTTTCAGGGATATGAATGTGAACTTATTTGGGAATCCATTATTCTGACTACCACCATATCTAGAAAATTACCCTAGAAAGAGGTTGATTTTGATAATAGAGCACAGGGAGCAAAGGATTTAGGAGGCAGGAACTAATAAGAATGAGTTGACACCAAAGTAAAAATATTTCACACTTGGGAAAGTGAAGATCAAATAGGGAGAAAAACCCTAACCAAAAAAAAAGTGAATAGTGATGAAAGCAAACTTCACTTACTTCTGCTACAAAATAACAAATACGTAGGCGAAAGCACAAATATGCTTATGATTTCATATACATGCAGGCTTTCCAGGTGGCTGGCTCAGTGGTAAAGAATCTGTTTGCCAATGTAGGAGATACAAGTTCGATCTCTGGGTCAGGAAGATGACCCCTCTCCTCCACCCCTGGAGAAGGAAATGGCAACCCACTCCAATATTCTTGCCTGGAGAATCCCTTGGACAGAGGAGTCTGATGGGCTATAGTCCATGGAGTTGCAAAAGAGTCAGGTATGATTTAGCAACTAAACAACATATATACATATACGTACATATGTATAAACATTTTTTATGGGAATTATACTGGTTGCTTATTGGTGGTGATATGTGGGTGATTTTTCTTCTATTTTTCTATAATTTCTCTTAATTCAACCTTCCAATATTCTCTGCTCCTGGTGTAAAGTGCCCTAGTCCAAATTATATCTCCTCTTCCTGGGATTACTATGTAGCCTCTAAAATTGTCTCTTTACATGTTTGCTCCTTCTATCTCTTCTCCAAGCATCACCCAAAAATACAATTCTAGACTACATATCTGCCACCTTAGTCCCTGCTGCTTCTCTGGCCTCAGCATCTTGCTGGCTTGCCTCACATACTCTGCTTCAGTCACACTGAACTTCTTGATGATCCTTGAAACCAGACTATCTGCTGTGTTTTCCCAGAGAATCCTGAATACCTCCCCTACTATTTCATGCTGTTCTGACTTTTCACAAAGGAGATTTTCTATCTCCTTAAAAGCAGGGATTGTTATACACAGGATTGACATGATGTCCAACATATAATAATTCTCAGCAAATGCACTTAATAATTAATTAATTACCACTTTTAAGGAAATGGCAACCCACTCCAGTGTTCTTGCCTGGAGAATCCCAGGGACGGTGGAGCCTAATGGGCTGCCGTCTATGGGGTCGCACAGAGTCGGACACGACTGAAGCGACTTAGCAGCACCACTTTTAAAATAAAAATACAGATAAGGTACTCCTTCCTTGACTCTTACACAAGAACACAGAGCGTGCCTTTGCTGACATCTTGCCAACTACTCTTCCTAAGAGAGAAGTTTATCCATGAGAGCCCAATAGCCATTGCTCTATATCCTTTGGCCGATAGTGATATACCTCAGATGGCTAATCATTAAGACAGCGAAGAAAATACTAAGTATATATGAACTCTGGTGACAGTGATATGAAACAAATACATAGGCAAGCACCAGAAGCATCTATAGAAAATCTAAGATAGCTTTGTTACCCTACTAGCATTATGTGTAGTGAGCTTTCTATTTTTAAATTGCTTTTTAATTTAATTCATGCATCTCCTCACACAGAAAGTTACTTGCTATTATTTAATGTTAACTAGCTAGACAGAGCATTACACACACACACACACACACACACACACACACAGTTCAACTCAATCAAATAGGTGTTTTCTTGTATGTCTCCAGACAATTATTTTATACAAATTTGACAGATTTGATACTTTGCTAGTCCACAAAAATGTAAGATAAACAGCCTAATAGCAAATATCCAATAAATCCATTAACTATGCCATGGACATGTTTTCTATCCCGTGAATGAGACCATCTGCCAGAAACTCGAGAGCAAGAGGAAGGGTCACGCATTGCGTTTCAGTTCAAGAAGCAAAAGTCACCTTAAAGTTTTGGGTGACTCTGTGGCAGGAATAGTAGTCTAGGGAGGCAGAGCCCAGGCACTGACCAGAGTAAAACTAAGGGAAAATGCTGACCTATGAAATTTTTTGAAAATTTTCCTGTTTGTGTGTGTGTGTGTGTGTGTGTGTGTGTGCATCACTATGTGACTCAAGGGCTTTCCTAGTAGCTCAGCTGGCAAAGAATCTGCCTGGAATGCAGGCGACCCTGATTCAATTCCTATCCTTGGAGAAGGGATAGGTTACCCATTCCAGTGTTCTTGGGCAACCCTGGTAGCTCAGACGGTAAAGAATCCGCCTGCAGTGTGGGAGACCTGAGTTCGATCTCTGGGTTGGGAAAATCCCCTGCAGGAGGGCATGGCAGTCCACTCCAGTATTCCTGCCTGGAGAATTCCCATGGACAGAGGGGCTTGGTGGGCTACAGTCCATGGGGTCACAAAGAGTCGGACATGACTAAGTGACTAAGCACAGCACAGGACATGTGACCCTAGATTTGAATAAAACAAATAAATTGCAACCCCCAACTTGAGTGAGGAAGACAGATACTATTTGAGTACTCTCTTCACAGTACAGATGTCGATATCTTTTTCAGTCTAAAACTTGAGTTGTAGCATATTACATAAGTATTGCAATAATTTTTTCAAAAAGTGCCATTTTAAAAAAAAAATAGCTATTTAAAAAAAATCAGGGCTATTTTCTGAAATGATTCAGACACTATAGTTATTTAGTCACACAGTCATGTCCAACTCTTTGTGATCCCATGGACTGTAGCCTGCCCAGCTCCTCTGTTTATGGAATTCTTCAGGCAAGGGAGTACTGGAGAGGGTTGCCATTTCTTTCTCCAGGGGATTTTCCTCACCCAGGGATCAAACCTGGGTCTCCTGCATTGCAAGAATCTCCTGCAGATTCTTTACTAACTGAGCCACCAGGGAAGATTCAGACACTATATCATTCTGTAATTACAAACCAAATGGTGAATCATCTGTCTTAATCTTGATATTTCTATCAATACTGGCCAATTACCAGTCATGACTGAAACTGGTGATCATAGTCAGCATTAATAGATTCTTGAACCTCTGTCAAATCAATCCCTAGGGATCAATTTTGCTTATTTTTTAAGAAAATAGAATGTTTTTTGGCTAAGACATTTAAAGAATTTATAATAAACAAGTAAAAAAAGCAAGGAAAATGTAAAAAAATCTAGATTTAGATTTCCTAGATTTCATAGAAAGCAATTTAGTAAATGCTATTTATTCTGTCATATTTATAACTATATGATAGTTGCAACATCAGGTTATATTTTTACAAATGGATAGCACTAAGTAAACCTAGACAGCATATTAAAAAGCAGAGACATTACTTTGCCAACAAAGGTCCGTCTAGTCAAGCCTATGGTTTTTCCAGTAGTCATGTATGGATGTGAGAGTTGGACTATAAAGAAAGCTGAGCACCGAAGAATTGATGCTTTTGAACTGCGGTGTTGGAGAAGACTCTTGAGAGTTCCTTGGACTGCATGGAGATCCAACCAGTCCATCCTAAAGGAGATCAGGCCTGAGTATTCATTGGAAGCACTGATGTTGAAGCTGAGACTCCAATACTTTGGCTACCTGATGCAAAGAGCTGACTCATTTGAAAAGACCCTGATGCTGGGAAAGATTGAGGGCAGGAGCAGAAGGGGATGACAGAAGATGAGATGGTTGGATGGCATCACCAACTCAATGGACATGAGTCTGTGTAAACTCCAGGAGTTGGTGATGGACAGGGAGGCATGGTGTGCTGCAGTCTATGGGGTCGCAAACAGTCCGACTCAATGGGCATGAGTTTGGGTAAACTCCTAGAGTTGGTGATGGACAGGGAGGCATGGCATGCTGCAGTCCACAGGGTCGCAAAGAGTCAGACACGACTGTGCAACTGAACTGAACTGATATGAAGTAAACCTACTATTGCATTTTTCCTTTTATATAAAGTTATAGCACTATAGAATATCATCAGTTTTTCTCAAGAAACTGTAAATAAACTTCTCCATGCAAGGTGCAAGATAAAGCTTTTAAGGGACAGCAGAGCATAATATGCAGGAATTCAAAAAATCATGCCTTGGTCTTACCCTCAGTTATTCTACATGAAAAAAACTGTTCATCACACAGAGTTACCCAAGTGCAATAGAAACAAAATGAGGAGATTGGGTCCTGTTAACACAGGAGGCGCTCTATAATAATGATTTGGTAATGATGTATATAATAAAGTTAATTGTACTCAAAGGTAACTGTTTTAACACTGACAGCGTTTTTGTACCAGTGCTGCCAAAATCCTTTAATAACTTTTTAGAAAGTGAATCACTTTTACAAAAATTTAATAACCATGAAGAAGCAAATAGGGGATGATTCTCAAATTTTAATTTTAAATAATGCTATCTGTGTGAAATAGCCATGCTATCAAATCCCTTTGGCACTTCAAACATCCCTGCTTAGATTAAGTTCAAGGTTAACCAACCTTGCACTGAAATTCTTAGCTAAAAACAATAGCCACAGTATTTAAAAATGTAGCTTAAAATTTGGGGACAAGGCAATTTAAATTTTAAAAGACCAGGTCTCTGTTTATGTCTGATTGCATGTATCTATTTAGTAATTATGCTAAAAAATCCTATGGTTTTTTAATATATAATAACAACATGATTTTGAAGTTAAGAGGAGGATAACAAAATTCCAAAAACAGATTTTTTTTCAAAATAAATCGATTTCATAAAATTGTTCACATGTGAAGACTGAGCTTCACAGAAGTTAGCAACCTGCCTTTAATCACACTGTTAGGAAACAATCGATCAGTATTTTGACCCATGTCTGTGTGACTCCATTTTCATGCTCCTAACCACCTTGCTGTATGGCTTCTAAATATAAGAAAACAAGCTAAAACAATACTCTTCTGTGATATTTCATTGCATTTGTTCATTGGAGAGGTCCCACATGGTGGCTGCTTATTGTGCCAAATTGTGCCCAAGGTATATTCTACTTGGCTGGCAAATTACTCCTTTCTCATTTCATTCATCCCTGGTCTGAAGGTATTTGAGTTGCAACCTCTGAGATAGCATGGGCTTCCTTGATGGCTCAGTGGTAAAGAAGTCCCCTACAATGCAGGAGACATAGGAGTCTGGATTTAATCTCTGGTTCTGAAAGTTTCCCTGGAGGAGGAAATGCCAACCCATTCCAGTATTCTTGCTTGGAAAATCCCATCGACAGAGGAGCCTAGAGGGCTACAGTCTACAAGTTTGCAAAGAGTCGGACACAACTGAGTGCACCTGTACACTCTGAAATAGTGTAGTCTGTACTTCAAATTATTTTTGAAGTATTTCTCCTATTGTACTTGCTACTCAGAATAAACCAAAAGGTTAACAGGAGATGCAGTGCTATGCCCATACACAGAAAATTTAAATAACTCATCAAGGAACACATGTAAAATAGTTGAAAGAGCCCCAGCTCTGACATGGATTCTCATTCGACTACTTTGGGAAGGTTTCGGAAATGGTCTGTGCCTCAGTTTCATCATCTATAAAATGGAGTCTGTATTGCCTTTCTCACAGGATGTGGTGAGACTTAAATGAGATTGCACAAATAAACCCTCCAACAGAATGTCTATCATCTGTCAGACTCTCAATAAAAACTTTTTTCTGCTGTTAATGATTCAAGACCAAGTTAAAATGTGTGAAGAAATGAGGTCAGTAGATAAGATAATAAAGCTCCCTTCTGCTCTCTCTCCTGGGTATGATCCTACTCACCACTGTGAATACAGATTTGAAGCTTAATTAAAATAGAAGAGTAAGATCAATATATTCTTGGACTAAATGAAAAGAGAATCAATGTTTAACTAGATTTTTAATTATAAAAATGAATATACGCTTATGGCAAAATGAAATCAAAAGATTAATAGGAATAAATCTACAAGTCATCTGACTCAAATCTCCAACCACACTCCAGAAATAATTACTGCTGGTAACATTTGTACTCCTATACTTTCCATGTTCTTTTTAAGCATTTTTATAAAATAAAAATAATGTATGCTAGTATTTACATGAAGCTATTTACATAAAACAAATTATAAATACATATTTACATATATACACATATACATATTTAGAGAATTGCTTTATGCTAGATAAAGCAATTCTTTATACCATCTGTGTACTACTCCATAATTCAGAATTATTTGGCCATCTTTAAACCGTCTGAGCTATTATAAACAATACTGCAACAAACACAAATCTTTGCATATGTCTAAAGCTCTATCTGCAGAATACATTCTAAAGGTAAGTCTCAGACATGTCATTCCTTTCTTTGATAGGTTTTACCAACTGTACGCAAAAATTGGCTTAGCCCCCCGACAGTGTATAAGTGTCTACTCATTCACAACTCTCCATTATTGTTTAATATTGGACAGCTTGAAAGAAAAAAATATTATCTTGTTGCATTGCCTCAGTCATTTGTGAGGCTGAAAATACTTTTTTGGCCTGTGTAAATCTTTTTCTGTGAACCACGATTGACTCGTTTTCATATATTTCCTTAATTTGTGAGAAATTCTGTAAATAAAGAAAATAACCTTTCTAAAGCATGGCTAACAAAATTAATCTTTTAAAGCACTGTAATGTTTTCTTATATTGTTCTTTGTCCTTTGATTGTGTTTATAAGGGTATTTTTTTCCTTAACAATTTCTAAGTACTTTTAAACTAATTTTATATGTAATTTTACTCATGATTCGCTTGCTCCTTGGAAGAAAAGCTATGACCAACCTGGACAGCATATTATATGTATGAACTCCATCTGTGATTTCATTTTGGAGAATCTAATGATATAGAAAAGCAGTAGTTTAATTTTTTCCCACATGATATACAGTTCTCTCAATACAAATTGAAGATTTTCCCATTGATTTGCAATTACTCATGTTCTAAACTCTTATACACACTGTGTATATTTTTGAACTCTATTCTATGCATTAATTTTCCTTTGTGTTTTTGGACCTATATTATATATGTTAGCTTTAAACGTATCAAATGCACTTAATTGTTCATATTACTCGTCTTTTATGAAATTTTCTTATTTAATCTCAGATTCTATCATACTCTAAAAGAATTTTGTTGAATACAAATAAAGTCTGATTGATAATTTTGAGAGATTGTGTGGCATATTTAGGTTCCCTGGGTTATTATTAGCTGTGTGATCATAAGAAAGTTATTTAAATGCCCTGTGCTGCAGTTTCCTCATCATAAGATGGCCATAATGCTTAGATTTTTTTCATAACATTTTTATGAAGATCATGGGGAAACAAAAGTAAAACACTTAATATTATGCCTACCATATTGTAAACATTATAAATTTTGGTGATTCTATCATTGTTTATAATTTATAGAATGGTTTAGGGAAATTAGCATATCTACAATATTAGGCTTTCTACAATTGAATGGGTTTTAGCATTCCATTAATTCAAAGTAGACTTCTTTTAAATCATTTTCTAAGGCTTTAAATTTTTATTTAAAACTACTTTCTTATTTAATCCATCATTGAGTTTTCTGTCCCTCTCAGACAAGTTTAAAGCTAACTATTTCAAGACCACAATTATGTCATAATACTAATATGTTCATAAGCATTTTATTTTTATTATAGAATTTTTAAAAATATTGTTATTTTAAAAATTAAAAAATTTCATTTAAATAGGATCTCAAAGGTTATGTTCAGCTCATTTTGAAAATTTTTCTCTGCTATTAGACATTATATTTTCTAATACATTAATTTTATTGATTGCCGCTTAAATTTTCCTACAATGAACAACAATCCCTGGGTTTATTCTCCTGTATATCCTAGGTATAATTATATCATTAAAAGTAATGATAAATTTTTGATAAAATAACAATTAGCTTATTTTTAAAGTTTTTATACATATATTTCTTCTAATTACTTGACTAAAATTTAAACATGTCATTTATCACTAAAGACACCTTCTCTTTTCTAATACTCATATTTATATTCCAACTAATCTAATTACATTGGCTAGTATTTTTAGGAAAGTATAAGAAACTTATTCTTTCATAAATTTTATATTGCAAGTATGATAACTGAAATCCTTCTATAGAGACTGTCTTTAATGGCATTGCTTCCAATATTTCACCATTTAACAAAATAGGAATTTTTATATGTATTTCACCATTTAACACAATGAGAATTATAATATGTATTTTATAATATTTAGCATATATCTATTATATACTAATGAGTTTTACTTATAAATAAACACCAAAAGTTATTAAGTATGCTTATATTAGATTGTTGTATAAATTTTAATATTTTCTCCTCCTCTGATCTGTCAGATCTATATGACAGATTTTTAAGTATTAAACATTTATAAATCCTTTTTATGTAATTCTACCTTCTGTAGTGAGAGAAACAAAAAGGAAAGCGAGAGAAAGAGTATGATAAGGAGGAGGATATATTTTATACGTGACTATCCTTCAATTAAATACATCTAGTCAATAATTTAGATTGCCGGGAGAAATATCAATAACCTAAGATATGCTGGGAGAAGGAAATGGCAACCCACTCCAGTATTCTTGCCTGGAGAATCACTTGGACAGAGGAGCCTGGTGGGATGCTATCCATGGGGTTGCACAGAGTCAGACATGACTGAAGCGACTTAGCAACAACAACAGATATGCAGATGACACCACCTTTATGGCAGAAAGCAAAGAAGAACTAAAGATCCTCTTGATGAAAGTGAAAAGAGGAGAGTGAAAAGTTGGCTTAAAACTCAACATTCAGAAAACTAAGATCATGGCATCCGATCCCATCACTTCACGGCAAATTGTTGGGGAAACAGTGACAGACTTTATTTTGGAGGGCTCCAAAATCACTGCAGATGGTGACTGCAGCCATGAAATTAAAAGACACTTGCTCCAAAAAAATAAATAAATAAAATAAAAGATACTTGCTCCTTGGAAGAAAAGTTATGACCAACCTAGACAGCATATTAAAAAGCAGAGACATTACTTTGCCAACAAAAGTCCATCTAGTCAAAGCTATGGTTTTTCCAGTAGTCACGTATGGATGTGAGAGTTGGACTACAAAGGAAACTGGGAGCTGAAGAATTGATGCTTTTGAACTGTGGTGTTGGAGAAGACTCTTGAGAGTCCCTTGGACTGCAAGGAGATCCAACCAGGAAATCAGTCCTGAATATTCATTGGAAGGACTGATGCTGAAGCTGAAGCTCCAATACTTTGGCCACCTGATGTGAAGAACTGACTCATTTGAAAAGACCTTGATGCTGGGAAAGACTGAAGGCAGGAGGAGAAGGCGACAACAGAGGATGAGATTTTTGGATGGTATCACTGACTTGATGGACATGAGTTTGAGTATGCCCTGGGAGTTGGTGATGGACAGGGAAACCTGGCGTGCCGCCGTCCATGCGGTTGCAAAGAGTCGGACACGACTGAGCGACTGAACTGAATTGAGTCACTAATCTGTGCAACACGGTAATGCAATTAAGTTGGAATTTTAAAATATATATATTTTTTCTGATGACTCCAAAATATACTATGAATGCTCATCATTATATTTAGTAATAGGTATTACAAAAAAAAAATAAATCAGCATATTTTTCACCCAGAAATTTTTATTTAAAATTAGTCAAAGGAGAAAATTACAACAATTTATAGAGCAGTCAACAGTGAAAATGACTAGAATCTAATAGAAAAGATCTTCTACAACAAAGATGAAAATGAGAAACCACAAGACAGGTAGGAGGGGCAAAGTTACAGTATAGTGAAGACCACAGGTGGGTGACCCACAAATGGAAGAAATAGTACAATTGCAGAAGTTCTCCCCAAAGAGAGAGCGTTCTGAAGTTCACATCTGGATTTCCAGTCTAGGCAGCAGGGGAGCCCTGTTCTGGGAAGATGAACTTTGGCTTTAAATGTTTGGCTTTGAAGGCCGGTGGGGATCACTTTCAGGAGACCCAGAGTTCTGTGAGAAATACAGACTCTTTTTTTTTTAAAGAGCACACCTATATCTCACATGCTCTGGGACCCAGGGCAGAAGCTGTAATTTTAAAGAAGCTTGGAACAGATGGAGAAACCCCAGCCCTGGAATATCCTGGACCCTGACTCCACCCCCAGACCCAGCACTAAACCAAGGACCCACCAGGGTTCTACAGTCAGCCACTTTGTGACCTGACCCCTCCAATCAGTGGCCAGCAGCCTTGACACAAGATAAGGTCTGGCAATCCACCAGTCAGGCTTAGTCAAGAATACCAAATTGCCCACAGGAGTTATCCCACCATAGCATAAGGACCCACACAGCCCACAAAGGGGGCATCCCAAGAGCACAGAGCTCTAATGATGAGAGGGGAGTGTTCTGCTAAGATGTTTGGTACATAAAGCCACTTCTTCATGGTTATGAAACATAAGCAAAGTACCAGATACATAGAAATAAAAACAACAAACTAGGAAAAATTATGTGATGGAAGAACATGTTCCAAATGAAGGAACAATATAAAACTCCAGAAGAAGAATTAAGTTAAGAGGAGATAGGCAATCTACTTGAGAAAGATTTCAAGGCAATGATGGTAAAGATAATCAAAGAACTTAAGAGAAAAGCAGGTGCACAGAACAACAAAAGCAAATACAAACAAATGGGGCTACCATAAAATTTAAAAGCTTGTACATAGCAAAAGAAAACATAAACAAAAAAGCAGCCTACTGAGTGGGAGAAAAATATTTGCAAATTATATATCTGAAAAGCATCTAATATCAAACATCTATAAAGAACTCATACAATTCAACAACAACAAAAAATCTGATTTATAAGTGGGCAAAACTTGAATAGACAGTTTTCCAAAGAAGAGATACAGATGGTCAGCAGATACATTAAAAGATGTTCAATCCACAGAGAAATCCACAGAAATCCACAGAAATAATCCACAGAGAAATACAAATCAAAACCACAATGAGATATCACCACATACCTGTTAAAATGATTATTATCCAAAAAAAAAAAAAAACAAAGACAAAACAAGAGATGAGTATCAGGGAAGATGTGAATAAAAGAGAATCCTTGTGCACCATTAGTGGGAGTTAACTCATGCAGCTATTACAGAAAACAGTATAAAGTTTCCTCTAAGAAAAACACAATCTGATATTAGAAAAAGATGAACACTAGAAATAACAAATCAACAGGAAACGAAATGCAAATATGAAAAGATGCTCAACTTCATTAACAGTTCAGAAATGCAAATTCGAACAACAGGGAAGTATGATTTGTTACCGTTTTAGTAAAATTTAACAAATAGCCTGTATTGGTGATGATGCAAGGAAAAGCCATAGAGAAGCCATTTATGGAGTAGTTACAAACCAACTTCAGGTACTAAAGTCCCAGATTTACTTTATCACCACACCTCCCCCCTGCCTCTTTTCTCCTGCAGTTAGAACTCCCTAACTGTAAGCATCTCCTTCACTTTGCACACTTTTGCCCACTAGTAGCAAATGAGTTGGCTAGAGAATGTACTGGTACAAAACAACAAGAACAGAAGAAAGGTGGTATACATTTCTAGCTGAGGACTGCTTCAATCTCATAGCCTCTGTCCCCATTGTGATGTTCTTACAATGAAAAATCCAGTGAGCCAAGTCTCAAATAATGGCAGGCTGGCCATGATTGAAAATTATAACTTATCTTAACAACATTTATGAGAATTCCCTGTGAACATCCCCAAGAAGTCTTCTTAGATGTTTGCTATGGTAAACAATAAATAATAAACTGAGCTTAAAAGCAAAACAGCCTATTCTTCAAGCTATTTCTGACATTTAAGAACTAATTAGAAATATAAAAAATATGAAATTTAATTTCAACTATTTATAAATCAAGAATCTAAAAAATTTATATAATCACGCATACTCACTATATTTGACCAGTAGCCATGACATTTGATTGTTCTCCAGTTGAGACAACTAAATGAAAAGTTCACCCTCCTGTGACCATCTTTGAAAACCAGCAACAGCTTAATATAATCCTTCATGTGACATCTTCATGAGCAAGGACGTTTTAATTCCCAGATTTGATCTTGAGCAACATATATTTCTGCACCAACCATGACTCCTCAGATACTTTTTAATTATCATAGTTAATTATAATTGCTATGACCATCATCAATATCACCTTCAGTTCACAGCATCACATCAGCAGATGAGAAATCCAAGCTATCATGGAGGGCCATTCTTCAGACTCCAGTAAGTATGGGCTTTCCCAGTGGTTCGGTGGTAAAGAATCCACCTGCAATGCAGGAGACTTAAAGAGACACGGGTTCAATCCCTGGGTTGGGAAGATCCCCTGGAAATGGTAACGTACTCCAGTATTCTTGCCTGCAGAATTCCATGGACAGAGGAGCCTGGTGGGATACAATCCATAGGGTCTCAAAGAGTAGGACAGGACTGAAACAACTGAGCACCCAAATAAGAAGAATAAGGTAAACAGCATTATATAGGAGACAATTTAATTAAAACCGTAAAGACAACTCTAGGGAAAGGATAAAGAAGCAGTGCTTAATTTTTACCTAGTACCATTTAAATCTGTTATTTTTACCTCATATAATCTAATCTCCTTCTTTTTGTTTTTTTAATTTGTTCACTTTTTGTGTCTCTACAATTTAAATTGCATTTGGAACCAAAGAAAATTGTCTAAGAGATAGACACTACATACAGTAGGTCAGAGTTTGGGTACTAAAGTCAAATTGCCTATTTTTAAAAAAATTTTATTGGAGTATAGTTGATTTACAATGTGGTATTAGTTTCAGGTGTATAGCAAAAGTGAATCAGTTATATTTATACGTGTGTGTGTGTGTCAGTTGCTCAGTCGTATCCGACTCTTTGTGACCCAGTGGATTGGGACTCTCCAGGCTCCTCCATCTATGGGATTTTCCAGGCAACAATACTGGAGTGGGTTGCCATTCCCTTCTCCAGGATATATATATACATATATATATATATATGTGTGTATATATATATATATCTCCACTCTTTTTTGTTTTAGATTCTTTTCCCAAATAGGCCATTATAGAGTATTGAATAGAGTTCCCTGTGCTATACAGCTTGTCCTTATTAGTCAAACTCCCTAGTTTTGATCTCAGCTCTACCACTTGCTAGTGCAGAATCTTAAGAAAAGTAACTAAAATTCTAAATAGCATCAGGATACAAGGTTAATTCTGGAATTAGGAGAGCTGACTTGCAGTGAGAACTCAGTTTAATGCCTGGCATTAGATTATTACTCCATGGGAATAGAAGTTCTGTCTGGCTCAGCACAATATTTTCAGTATTTAACATATCTTACAAGGGCAGGTACTCAGAAAATATATCACATGTTGGAATGTTTCTATGGAAACCCAGTTTGCCACATGTGCAGATTACTACATGTGGAGTATGGTTTACTTGCATCAGAAGTGGAAAAGCAGCTTTCAAAACCAAATTCTAGATCTCAATAACTGGGTCTTCTGAAACAATTATGTGAATAAACACGGTCTTCCATCCCTAGAGGCCCACACTAGTTTAATTAGCCTAAGGATCCTAAATAACCCTGTCTCTCTGATTCATAGTTACATTTTGGGGCTGTAAGTCTAAGTAAGGGAACAAACTTGGCTTGGAGAAGTACCTTTTTCAAACTTGATCAAATGTCTCAAATCAACATTCCAGCTGAAAATCTCACATACATTTCATCAAAGCACACTATTGTTTGTTGTCAAACAGATATCAGGCAAATAATACCAGTCATAGATTTCAACATTTCATATAATTAAAATTTATGTCTGGATTGGGCCGCTATGAAATAATCAGGATTATTCCGGATTCCAGTGAACTTTCAAAATTAGATGCAAAGAGGAATGTCCAACCTCAGGACTGTGTGCTATGCTCTACTCTGAAAATCCAGGTGGGCCTTCCTGGGAAGCGTGAGAGCATGTTTCAAAAAGAAGGCCCAGTACATCCATGTTCTGGTTGAGGACAAATAAACAATCCCTTGAGTAAAAGACACTATGGTATTACATTGGGATGCTTGCTAATGTGATTCTTGAAGTTTTAAATTAGTCCCTTTGAAGAATCACTTCTGACCAACTTGTGAGTACCACTGTTGTTGTCCACCCATCTCAGATATTTGTTAGCCAGACCACTCCAGCCACATAGCACTCTTCTTGTAAATCATAAAGGTGGAATCTCAAGTACCAGCTAGTGGCCTAAACAGTTTCCAGGATGCTGCAGCCGCGGCCTTGCTGAGTTTCACCTGACCTGGACCCTGAACTGAGCTCTGATGTGTCATCACTTCTGCCCCTCCCAGCTCAAGGTGGCATTCATCAGTACTCTCCTCAGGCACCTGGAGCATACTCTGCGGCTAACCGCTCTCTTTCTCCTGGGTTGTGCTCTAAGGTAGAGATCCAAATCCATGCAATGAAACCCTTCCCCTCAAGGCAAACAAGCCAAAACCTGATCCTGCATAAAAAGAGGAAAAATTTTCAAAGCAGAATATTTCAAATTTGAGCACTAAATGGACCCTATTAAAGGAAAATATTAATTTTTTTGAATTGTAACCTAAATTATTTTTAGATAGAATATGGTTTTAAAAAGTACAGATGTGAAATTCAGTATATGCTTTTTTTATACTTTTTTGTAACTTTTCTTCCCCATGAGTGCATGCTCAGTTGTGCCTAACTCTGTGACTGTAATTATGCTTAAATATCTATAAAACCAAATTAAGTAGAAACTACAAATACAATTCATATTAACAAAATTTATATGATCATTAATACTGTTTTGCTGAAAATAAATTGTTGCTTTTGGTGTGAATATAACACTTCTTCAAGGATGTTTCACTTGGGATCTTTCACAATTCTAACACCATGTGATGATTCAATTCTACCATCCCCTCTTCAGATTAAGTTATTGTGAAACCTTGTGCATAGAGCACCGTACGACATTTGGCCTTTATTTCATACAAATGTATCACTTACCTTTAAGTTTTCATGTATTCTTTTTATGTTAATCCATAGCATTTAAAATAGTTTGGGAATAATAGGTTAGTATTAAAGGCATCATCTAGATAATTTCATAGATAGAACAATAGCTCGATTGATAAATAATCATTGAACTAAAAGAAAACAAATTAAGCTCCTGCCACAGGTTGAACGATTGTATCCTCCAAAATTTATATGTTGAAACCTTACTTCCAGTGTGAAGATACTGAGAGGTGGGGCCTTTGGGAGGTGATTACATCATGAGGGCAGTAGCCTCACGAATGGGATTAGTGATCCAAGAAAGAGCCCTTGCCTCTTATGAGGATACAGTGAGACAGTGGCTGTCAATGAAAATCCAAGCCAGACATTGAATCTGTTGGTGCCTTGAACTTAAACTTCCCAAGGCTCTAGGACTGTGAAAAATAGGCTTTTTTTTTTTTTTTCGAGTCACTCAGTTTTTAGTATTCTGATATGCTACATGCTCTGCCTGAAGAGACTAAAACAGTTCCCATCATCAATTCATATACCACTGAGAAAAAGCCCAAGGGCACTGAGTGGGTCTACAGGTTCCCATTTGAGATCCTGTGAGTTCTCCTTTAGAGACAGAGTTTTGGTAACAGTCCTACATAGACTTGAATACTTACAGAAATCGGAAATATAACACAACTATAATTAGCTCAGAAGTCATCCTCAGGGATGTGTGCTCTATCACAAACTACAGAGACAAAGACTTGCCTAAAGAAGAAATTTCCACTCATTACCAGAACATGGTGGTCATGTAAGAACCACCATGCCATCTTTAATTTTGCATGGGTTTCAATATTTTTAAGGAGAAATGGAAACCAAGATTTTTATGTGAAACCTTCTACATCTAAATCTTGTAATTTTAAAATGTTAAACACTCTATGGGCCAAGCAAATTTATATTTGTAGGCCAAATGTTCCTTGAGAGCCACAGTTTCTAATCCAGTTAATGGGCTTCCCCAGTGGCTCAGCAGTAAAGAATCTGCCTGCAATGCAGGAGATGCAAGAGGCTTGAGTTTTATCTCTGGGTTGGGAAAATTCCCCTAGAGGAGGAAATGGCAACCCACTCCAGTATTCTTGCCTGGAGAATACCATGGATAGAGGACCCTGGCGGGTTACAGTCCAAATAGTCATAAAGAGTTGGACACAACTGGGTAACCAGGCACACACATTGATAGTTAGGATTAGTACCAACTTTATATTACTACAGTATAGCTTTGTTCCCTCTCCCCTCCTCTGTGTTGTTATGGTCACACAGTTTACATCTTTATAAACCCATCCACATATATTTGTGCACTATGCAGAACTGTTTTGCAGGTCAAAGGACAAATATGGCCTTGTAGGAGTCATAAAGGGAAGGTTTTAAGATGCAGCTACTTAAGAGAGACATAACTGATGCTAGCCAGTAAGAGAGACCACTGGGACCTGTGGCATTAAACTGCTAAGAACCTGGAGAAGAGTTTCTGGAAGCCATTGGTTCAGAGTGAGCCTCCTGGACAGAGAGTAGCTAGTCAGTGCTGCCAAGAAAGAAGATCTGCTCTTGGGAGTAGCAGATAAGAGAATTAGGTGGGGGGACCACATTCCAAGTATTGAGGGTCTTACAACAACCCTCTCATGTGCTATTCCGAAAACTATCTCCAGTTTCTCAAATGAGTTACCACTGATAGCTAAAGGCTGTAAGCGTTGCCATTTTTCCAATATACAACTCACTGTAGAGATGAAAGAATTCTTTTAATGAGAAAACAAGTAGAATAAGATTCTTTGGAAGTATGGAGAAGCCTTAAAAGATATAGACTTTCATTGCGGTTGATGTGGCCCAAGAGAAAAGGGTTATGTATAAAATGAACAAATTCACTTTATTAGAATTTCTACCCAGGTAGTAATAGAAACGAAACACTCTCACTTAGGAGGTACAATGTGACCAATGACAATTAAACACTCTAAGCAGCCTCTGAGGTTTTTAAACAGAGAATCTATGGTTTTAAAATAGCTTGCTTTATTCAGATCTGAATTTAAGGTTTAGGTTTATGCCCTTGCAACACACATTCTGTGCTATGAATGAACTATCACTTCCTCTGTCTTTAACACAGCTTATATTACTAATATCTATTAATTCTTGAAAATATCAAAGCATGCATTTGTGTTGTATTGAAATTGATTAAAGAAAAACAGGTGCTGAAGTTGGAATGAAAGGTTAATATTATTCTGACATCCTTCCTGAGTATTGACAAGGGTCAGTGCATGTTTTGGCATTTCTTTTTTTTTTTTTTTTGGCATTTCTTTTTCCAGCAGCTGAAAACCACCACTCAGCACAATGGAAAACATCAATAGCAGGCATATGCAACCAGGGGAGGAGATCTTTTCTAAAAGTCAGGTCCTGGAAGATCACAAGTACAGCTGCTGAAACCAATCTAATTTAACCCTTTACTAAACGTTCCCTTGCTAGCGAGACCTCTGCATAAAGAAGAGGTAAACTGTCTTGTCTTCCTCATCTAGGAAAACTACGTGTTGTTTTGAAATTCAGGCCAATAATATCCAGAAATAAAATTTGCTGTGTTTGTATTTCTAAATAATCCTTTATGAACTATTTCTTTGTGATTCCTTCAATAAGAGAAAAATTCTGAAAAAATAGTAGAAATAATAGCTGACAGTTTATGAGTTTGTGTCATTTATTTCATAGGATAAAGGAACTCTATTTGGGCAACTGAAAAATATCTACCCTATTGTTAGTGTGTATGTTTAGGCTAGAGTCTTAGCAGTGTACTCTGATGTTTCTTTTTAAAAATTCATGTAAATTCTACTATTAAGCTGTTCTGTTTTCCTCTCATGAATAAGATGCACATGCCATACAGAATCTTAAAATAACATGACTTAAGGGCTGAGTTAATATTCTGTTGTGGACACTCCAGGGGAAGGAGATATGGATGAATTGAGAGAGTAGCATTGTCAATATATACACTATAACAGATAGGTATATATTGTACCTATCTGTACAGATAGGTAGCGGGAAGCTGCTTTAAAACACAGGGAGCTCACCTTGGTGCTCTGTGATTACCTAGAGGGGTGGAATGGGAGGGTGGGAGGGAAGATCAAGAGGGAGGGGATATATATATACATATGGTTGATTCACGATGCTGTATAGCAGAAACTAGCAGAGCATTGTAAAACAGTTATATTCCAATTAAAAAAATTAAAAAATAAATTAAAAATGACAGGACTTTACCATGTCCAAATAAGAACCCTATTCCATACTAACAGCACTATCACCTCACTTTGCCATCTGCAAACTCTTCTCTGAAAAGGAGATGTAAAAAACCAAGGAAGATGTGAACTCTCTATGCCCTAGAGCTAATATGCCTCTATTTTTTTTAACTGAGTTCAAATTTCAAAATTCTCATTTAAAACCTTCAGAGGATTGGTTTGGAGTAACAGAAGTAACCTAATGCGTCTGCTGGCATTGTTCCAGCCTCTGTATCATCAGCCTCCATTCCTGGGAGTGTCTCCATTAGCTGGAGGTGAAAAAGCTAAAGTGCAGTTTAAACCAAAGACAGATATTGGAGAAGAAGGAAAATGCCTAATATGCAAAGCAGTGGAAGAACATTCATCAATCTCTCCAGCCAGCCACATGTTAGGACGATCAAGAAAAGCATCAAGAGTTTCCATGCCCGGATCTAAAAGAAATATGAATGAGCTTAAAGGAAATCAGACAAGAAGATTTTACAAGCTAAGGCTTTCCTTAGATAATTTAATAAAGTCTATAGTTTATCTTGTAGATTTCCTGGTAATGTATATATGAGAAAACTCTCCAAATTCAATTCCTGAAGACTGAATGCCTGTATTGTTGCTTTCTAAGTCTAGAATCAAAGAGGGAAATTGAAGAGGATAGTAAAGAGGATGTGGAAGTGGCCTGTCACCTTGCTAGGGGGAAGATGGATATGGATTCTTAATTTTGAAAATATTCCAAGATGTTTTTGTATCTGTCTAAATCATAAGTTGTAATCATTCTAGGTTTCTTTACTGCAGTCCTGAGTATCTGACTGGCCTCTACCAGCCATTGTAAGCAACATAAAAGAAGTTAGTTATGACATTGCGATGAATTATTTGGCTTCCTCTGTATCACAGCTAATAAGATTGTGGCTTTGTGCCATTATTAAGTCAACTTCAGCTTCAGGCAGAGGCTGATTTAAGGCAGCAAGATATATCTTCATCACAAGAAGAGTTGCTTAAAAATGGTGTAGGTGCAGGAAGATATTCACCATTGTTGTCTGGAAGGGTAAAATTTTTCTCTAAGTCATAATAGTTCTGTATTTCTGAGCATGTCAGATTGATTAACTCAAAAAGAGAGTCATATGCAAGATTCTTTATTCACTCACAAGGAAATTTTTTAAAGAGTCATAATAAGAGACATCCTTCCCCAAATTCCTCTAAAGACCTTGATTCATCTCTAGCCTCAAAATTACATTAATCTTCAGCACAAAGAAATAAATTAACAGGCCTGACAATTTATTGTTTAAGTCTATTCCTCCCAACCCCCATAACCACCCAGCATGTACTCAGAGGCTTCTAGAGAGGAACTTATGAATTTAGTTGATCAAATATGTAATTCCTCTATCAAATTTTTTGAGTAGAGAGTCCACAGATTTCTAACATCATCTGACACCTAGAATACACTTTAATGGGTATTTGGGTACCAAAGTGTGTGTGTGTGTGTGTGTGTGTGTGTGTGTGTGTGTGTGTGTGTGTGTGTGTGTGTGTGTGTATCAGTGAAACTCCATTAAGAAAAGAGTTTAGCCAGTGTTCCCTGCTCCCTTACCATTTAAGACTGGCTTCTTCTTCTGCTATGCTATAAAACTGCTATAGTACATTCCTCCTTCAAACGTCATGGCAACTTGTGAAATAAAGAAGAGATTTAAAGACTTTCAAAGGAATTTAATTGCCAAGTGTTTTCTAGACAGATAGAAATGTGGATGTATTGTTTCCTGACTGACCGTTTACTGAACACATGCTTTGTAGATTGCTATCAAGTCATCAGAACAAAGCATAGTTGCCAGTCTAGAAATACTATTCATACTTGTAATAAAAGGAATAACTAAAAATGAGTGATGAAGTTAAGCATATCCTGTATGGACCCATTCAACCAAAGATTGTTTTCAGGAAATAGAACTGGTTTTGCCTGAAAAATGATAGATGATTCCTGCAGATTAGTCTGCAATTTTCTTGCATTTTGCAAAAAGCTGCCGATTAAATATTACATAAAGAATTCACCCAGAAGGCTAATAAATACAGACTCAAGAATAAGATCCTTTGGCATGATAGGAGGCAGTCTGGCTAAGGTATGGAGGGTAAGGAAGAAGTTTAGCCTAGAGGTAAGTGATCAGCCAAATGTCACAAGCTTCAGTATTAGAATCAGTTTGCTTATTTACTTGAAAGATTAAAGTCTTGAAGAAGAAAGGTGAGGGAGCGATGACATTTCTGATATAAAACTGGAGAACTCTCAAACTTCCTTTCATGGAGAAGATGAAGAAGGAAGAAAAAGCTGTGCTTTAAAGTGCATGCACCATTCACACCTGAGAACTAGATCTGGTAGAAAAAGCAAGAACAGAAAGAACCATAGCTTTGTAGAATGTACTCAGAGAAAGCAGTGGGTAGAATGAAAAAATAAACAAAACAAAATGTCAGTTCACACTCATCTCAGAGAGTCTTTGGAGCCCAGTTCCCGGTTTTTTAGTGAAAACAAAGTTGGCAAAGTAGTTTTCTGCCTCAGACAACTGGATTTCTATACAAGGTAATTAATTACAACTCATTTCTACATCCTTACCATGCATCCTTACAATACCAGCTGGAATCAAGATTGCTAGGAGAAATATCACAACCTCAGATATGCAGATGATACCAATCTAATGGCAGAATGTGAAGAGGAACTAAAAAGCCTCTTGATGAGTGTGAAAGAGGAGAGTGAAAAAGCTGGCATAAAACTCAACATTCAAAGAACTAAGATCATGGCATCTGGTCCCATCACTTCATGGAAAATAGAAAGGGAAGAAGTGGAAGCAGTGACAGATTTCATTTCTTGGGCTCCAAAATCACTGCGAATGGTGACTGCAGCCATGAAATTAAAAGATGTTGGCTCCTTGGAAGGAAAGCTATGACAAACCTAGATAGTGTATTAAAAAGCAGAGACAATCACCTTGCTGACAAAGGTCTATATAGTCAAAGCTATGGATTTTCCAGTAGTCATTTGGATGTGAGAGTTGGACCATAAAGAAAGCTGAGCCCTGAAGTATTGATGCTTTTGAACTGTGGTGCTGCAGAAGACTCTTGAGAGTCCCTTGAACAGCAAAGAGATCAAACCAGTCAATCTTAAAGGAAATCAACCTTGAATATTCATTGGAAGGACTGATGCTGAAGCTCCAATATTTTGGCCATCTGATGCGAAGAGCTGACTCACTGGAAAGACTCTGATGCTGGGAAAGATTGAAGGCAAATGGAGAAGGGGTGGCAGAGGATGAGATGGTTAGATAGCATCACCAACTCAATGAACATGAATTTGAGCAAACTCCAGGAGAGAGTGGAGGACAGAGGAGCCTAGAGTGCTGCAGTCCATGGGTTCACAAAGAGTTGGACACAACTTTAGCGACTGAACAATAAAAACAACCGTCTCCTACTGAGAAGTTCCTGATACTGATCAAAGAATTTAACTTTTCTGCCTAAACTCAGAGAACTTAGAGATGGAATAAAATAAGTGCAAGTCTATGTTGGAATTGAAAGATAATAAAAATGAGTGTAATTGTGTTTTGTCTATATCCTGGTATTATCTCCATTCATGGAGGTACTGAAAATAATTAAATGCAGGCATTTTCAATATTAAAAAAAAAACCTAATCTATGCCCCTGACATAGGAGAGTAATAGAATTTCAAAATTAGAAAAGATCTAAGATATCTTTTTGATCCTCTCATTTTATAAATCATATAACTACAGCTCTACAGTGTCACTTACTCAGGACCAGGCAGGATTTTAATAACCAGAGCACAGAATTCAGAATTTATGACCCTTGTCCTAGATATCCATCTACCACACATGTGTTTCAATTGGGTTTTCTTTCTGCTTTGTGTCCTTCAACAACTCTAGGTACAATATCTTAAAATTCAGTATTCTGTGTTTCACTACTGACTGAAAGCTTTGTTAGGTATTACACCAACCCACATCCAGGTCCAATTTGTAAGAAACAGAGTAATTTGAGTCTTTGTCAAAAACTTTGCCATTCTGACAGCTGCCCTTAATTATACTTAAGCTGTGAATAGAAATAATGAATTTTAAATTTCTTAGATTCTGAATTTACTCTACATAAGCCAAAAGAATGTGCATATTTACTCTAGGATTCACTAGTAATTTCATCAAAGCATCATTTGTAGGAAAATGAATCATCCAGCAATTTTTCATTATCTTGTTTCAGCTAAAATCCCCACAAAGTCAGGACTATTTTTTATCACACGCTTTGAATCCTGTTGGATTCCTAGAGAAACTAGAATATGAGTACACCATCTAAAGAGGCAGCCAAGTATATATTAAGTTACTAGAAGAAGCTGAAGGCTTTGAAATACAGATTTAGTTACTGTATTTAAGTAGGGTTGAAGAAACTTAAACTTTTAAAAATAGTGATGGCATTAAACCATATCAGCTTTTACGAATGCACGTGTGCTCAGTCGCTCAGACGTGTCTGACCCTTTGCGACCAAATGGGCTATAGCCCACCAGGCTCCTCTGTCCATTGAATTTTCCAGGTAAGAATACTGGAGTGGGTTGCCATTTCCTACTCCAGGGAATCTTTCTGACCCAGGGATCAAACCCGCATCTCCTTCATCTCCTTCATTGACAAGCAGATTCTTTACACTGAGCCTTTTGGGAAGCCATCAGCTCTCACCCACGTTAATATAATTTTATGTCAACTTCTGACATCACCATAGGCAGTGACAGCAATCATGTGATCGATTCATTCAAGCCCCATGGTTCTTTTACCTCACCAGCTCTAATTAATGGTCTTCATTCCTACTCCAACTACAATGACTGATCATCTAAAAAATTCTGTCACAAGCAATCGCACCTTCCTTCCCCTCTCTCCTCCTACTGCACTGGCCCTAAAAATTCCCAGTCAGAGGTCCATCCTATTCTCCTGCTCTGTACACATATTCATCTACCTGGGTGTCCTAGAAAATACCATACAATCACTTCAGTCAATGCTATGACAGATTTGAAAATTATAATTTTAGTGACCCATTCAAATCCCTTTTGTCCCCACCTGGCAAATTTCATTCTCATTCCTTTGGTGTCTTTTCTAAAACTTTATCAGTTTATTCAATTATCTTTCTCATCAAATGATATGATCTCCTACTTCACAAAGATAGTATAGATGAATGAGGGTAATCGAACTGTTCCCATGCCCCTCCTTAAGAAAAGAAAGCAGACCTCTATCAGTACCGGTAGGGTTCTCCAGTTTCAGTGGATGAACTAGCCATATTCCTGCTCAAAACCAGCCCCAGTCCCAAGATTCTTTATTCTCCCCTTTCCTCATTCCCTTCTGGGATCTCCCTACATGTGTTATCTCTTCCTCTCCTATGTCTTCAGCCACTCCCAGTCAACTGATCCTTTCCTTCAATTTATAAAACTGCCTATATTCTCTTGTACTTTTTAAAAACAAAGCCATTCTTTCACTCTGTGTCATTTAAGCTTCTCTTGTCTCTTCTTCCCATAAAGGACAGACTTCTTAAGCTTGTCTTCACTTACTGTCTTCATTTCCTTCATTGCTTTATACCCATTCCCTTAACTAGCCTCCGGTTCTGCTCCCCCTGCTCTTGAAGGCAAATGTCACAAACCACTTCTTTGATGCTCTCACCTGAAACTGCACTTTTTGAGGTTACCAAAGACATAATATCCAAATCCAATGGGTATTTTTCAATCTGAATCTTATTAAGAAGGGCGGGGCATGGTGGATAGGTCTGACAGAATGTGGTCCACTGGAGAAGGGAATGGCAAACCACTTCAGTATTCTTGCCAAGGCAAGAACCCCATGAACAGCATGAAAAGGCAAAAAGATAGGGCACTGAAAGATGAACTCCCCAGATCAGTAGGTGCCCAATATGCTACTGGAGATTAGTGGAGAAGTAACTCCAGAAAGAATGAAGGCATGGAGCCAAAGCAAAAACAACACCCAGTTGTGAATGGGACAGGTGATAGAAGCAAGATTCAATACTGTAAAGAGCAATATTGCATAGGAACCTGGAATGTTAGGTCCATGAATCAAGGCAAATTGGAAGTGGTCAAACAGGAGATGGCAAGAGTAAACATCAACATTCTAGGAATCAGTGAACTAAGATGGACTGCAATGGGTGAATTTAACCCAGGTGGCCATTATATCTACTACTGTGGGCAGGAATCCCTTAGAAGAAATGGAGTAGCCATCATAGTCAACAAAAGAGTCCGAATGGCAGTAGTTGGATGCAATCTCAAAAACGACAGAATGGTCTCTGTTCATTTCCAAGGCAAACCATTCAATATCACAGTAATTCAAGTCTATGCCCTGACCAGTAATGTTGAAGAAGCTGAAGTTGAACAATTCTATGAAGACCTAACAGACCTTTTAGAACTAACACCCAAAAAAGATGTCCTTTTCATTATAGGGGACAGCAATGCAAAAGTAGGAAGTCAAGAAACACCTGGAGTAACAGGCAAATTTGGCCTTGGAGTACAGAATGAAGCAGGGCAAAGGCTAATAGAGTTCTGCCAAGAGAATGCACTGGTCATAGCAAACACCCTCTTCCAAAAACACAAGAGAAGACTCTACACATGGACATCACCAGATGGTCAACACCGAAATCAGATTGATTATATTCTTTGCAGCCAAAGATGGAGAAGCTCTATACAGTCAGCAAAAACAAGACCGGGAGCTGACTGTGGCTCGGATCATAAACTCCTTATTGCCAAATTCAGACTTAAATTGAAGAAAGTGGAGAAAACCACTAGACCATTCAGGTATGACCTAAATCAAATCCCTTATGATTATGCAGTGGAAGTGAGAAATAGATTTAAGGGACTAGATCTGATAGACAGAGTGCCTGATGAACTATGGACTGAGGTTCCTTACATTGTACAGGAGACAGGGATCAAGACCATCCCCAAGAAAAAGAAATGCAGGAAAGCAAAATGGCTGTCTGAGGAGGCCTTACAAATAGCTGTGAAAAGAAGGGAAGTGAAAAGCAAAGGAGAAAAGGGAAGGTATACCCATTTGAATGCAGAGTTCCAAAGAACAGCAAGGAGAGATAAGAAAGCCTTCCTCAGCCATCAGTGCAAAGAAATAGAGGAAAACAATAGAATGGGAAAGACTAGAGATCTCTTCAAGAAAATTAGAGGTACCAAGGGAACATTTCATGCAAAGATGGGCTCAATAAAGGACAGAAATGGTAGGGACCTAACAGAAGCAGAAGATATTAAGAAGAGGTGGCAAGAATACACAGAAGAACTGTACAAAAAAGATCTTCATGACTCAGATAATCATGATGGTGTGATCACTCACCTAGGGCCAGCCATCCTGGAATGTGAAGTCAAGTGGGCCTTAGGAAGCATCATTACAAACAAAGCTAGTGGAGGTGATGGAATTCCAGTTGACCTCTTTCAAATCCTGAAAGACGACGCTGTGAAAGTGCTGTACTCAATATGCCAGCAAATATGGAAAACTCAGCAGTGGCCACAGGACTGGAAAAGATCAGTTTTCATTCCAATCCCAAAGAAAGGCAATGCCAAAGAATGATCAAACTACTGCACAATTGCACTCATCTCACATGTTAGTAAAGTAATGCTGCTTTCCATATCAGCTTGACCATTTTACATTCCCATGAATGGTGCATAAGGGTTCCAGATTGTCTTTATCCATGCCAATACTTGTTTTTTGTTTGTTTGTTTGTTTTTTGATAGCAGTGATCCTGTTGGGTGTGAGGTGATAGGTCATGATTTTGACTTGCATTTCCCTAATGAGTAGTGATATTGAGCATTTTTGCATGTGTTTATTGACCATTTGGAGAAGGCAATGGCACCCCACTCCAGTACTCTTGCCTGGAAAATCCAATGGACAGAGGAGCCTGGTAGGCTACAGTCCATGGGGTCGCTAAGAGTAGGACACGACTGAGCAACTTCACTTTCACTTTTCCCTTTCGTGCACTGGAGAAGGCAATGGCAACCCACTCCAGTACTCTTGCCTGGAGAATCCCAGGGATGGCGGAGCCTGGTGGGCTGCCGTCTATGGGGTCGCACAGAGTCGGACACGACTGAAGCGACTTAGCAACAGCAGCAGCAGCATTGACCATTTGTATATCTTCTTTGGAGAACTAGTTATTCAAATTCTTTGCCAATTTTTTTTTTTTAAATTGTATTGGAGTATAGTTGATTTATAGTGTTCTATTAGTTTCAGGTGTACAGCAAACTGAATAAGTTATCCATATACATATATCTACTTTTTTTTAGATTATTTTCCCATATAGGCCTTTACAGAGAATTCAGTGGAGTTCCTTGTGCTACCCAGTAGGTCCTTGTTGATTACCTATTTTATATATAGTAGTGTATATGTCAATCCCAACCTCCCAATTTATCTCTCCATGACCCCATAGCTTTCCCCACTGGTAACCGTAAGTTTGTTTCTATATCTGTGACTCTATTTCTATTTTGTAAATAAGTTTATTTATACCACATTTTTAGATTCCACATATAAGCAATATCATATAGCAAACTCTGTCTGACTTACTTCACTCCATTCATGCACATGACATTATTTCACTCTTTTTTGTGGCTGAGTAATTATTCCATTGTATATATGTACCACATCTTCCTTATTCGTTCCTCTGTCAATGGACATTTTGGTTGCTTCCATGTCCTGGTTGTCGTAATAGGCACTTTTTAATCTGATTCTTCTTTATATGTTGCTCCTCCCCTGGAGCCTGTCATCTCTCTGCTTATTTTCTCATTGCACCTCTTATCCCCAAAGTCTCATGACTTTTCTGTGCTTTACGTGCCTATGACTTCTACTCCTGACTTAGATTTCCTGTCTACCTGTGTCTTTCTCTATTTCCCTAAGGTGAAAGCTTAGGTTATTAATTTTAAGTCTTTCTTCTAGCATGTCTATTTAATACTATAAATTTCACTCTGAGCTCTGCTTTCATGGTATGTCACAAATTTTGATAAGTTTTATATTTACTTAAATTTAGTTTTTAATTTTTTTAATATAAAAATATTTTTAACTTGAGAACTCTTTTTGATCCATGTGTTCTTAAAAATGTTTTGGTTAATTTCCAGAGATCTGGGAATTTTCCAGCTTTCTTAATATTATTGATTTCTAGTTTAATTCTCTTAAGGTCCTTCTATGATTTCTATTCTTTTATGTTTTATGGTGTAATTTATGCTCAGAATGCATTGTATACTGGTGAATATTCTGTGTGAACCTGAAAAGAATTTGTATTGTTATTGTTAGGTTGAATATTCTTTACTGTCAATTAGGTAAAGTTGATTGATAGTGAAGTTCAGGTCTTCCATATCCTTACTTGCTATCTACTTGATCTATCAATTACTGATAGAGAGCTACTGAAGTCTTCAGCTGTAACAGTGGATTTACCTGTTTCTCCTTTCAGTTTTCTCAGTTTTTACCTCCTGTATTTTAATGCTGCTGTGTCAAATGCTCTCATGATTGCTTTACCTTGTAGAATTTACCTCTTTATCTTATGTCATGACCTTATTTATCTTTGAAGTCTGTTCTGAAGTCTACTTTGTCTAAAATTAATAGAATACTCTAATTTTCTTTTGATCAGTATTGTCATGGTGTATTTTTACCTATCCCTATACTTCTAACATATTTGAGTCTTTATATTTTAAGTGAATTTTCTGTAGGCAACATAGAGTTGCATCTTGTTTTTTTAATCATATTGATGATGTCTTTTTATTGGTTTAATTAGATCACTCATTTTTAAAGTTATTGATATAGTTGGATTAATATCTATAATGTTTGTTCATATTTTCCATCTATACTTTTTTCCCTCCCTCATTTTTTTAAATTGTTTCTTTCTCTATTTCATCTCTTCTCTTAGCCTATCAAGAACGTGTGTGCGTGCATGCATGCTAAGTCACTTCAGTCATGTCTGACTCTTTGTGATCTCATGGCCTGTAGCTTGACAGACTTCTCTGTCCATGGGATTCTCCATGCAAGAATACTGGAGTGGGTTGCCAGGCTCTCCTTCAGGGGATCTTCCCCACCCAGGGACTGAACCTGCTTATCTTCCATCTCCTGTGTTGGTAGGCAGGTTCTTTACCACTAGCACAACCTGGGAAGACCCCTATCAGGTACATGTCTCTTTAAAATTACCTTATATTCATTACCCTAGAGTTAATAATATACATTTTAAACTAGTCTGGTTCATTGTCAAATAATGTTACACTGCCTCATGTAGCTCAGGTACCTTATAACAGGATATTCCCAATTTCTCCCTTTGATCTCTTATGGCATAATTGACATTAATTTCTCTTATTCAATTGTAAACTCACCAATACACTACTATCACTGTTGCTTTAAATAGTTATCTTTTACCTTAAGAATGAAAAAACAACATTTAATAGTCACTCATTACTTCTCTTATGCAAACTTTTTTTCTATGTAGATTCATGTTTCTGACCCATATTATTTTCCTTATGCCTGAAGAATTTCTTTTAACATTTCTTATAGGAAAGACCTGTTGTTGACAAGTTCCCTAAGTTTTTGTTTGTCTGAGAAAGTCTTTATTCTCCTTTGCTTCTGAAGAATAATTTCACTGGATGTTGAATGCTAGGATAGTGATCTTTCTCTTTCAACACTTAACATATCTCACTACTCTGACTTCTTACTTTCATGAGTTCTGATTAGAAGTCTGCTTTAAGGATATAAAGTCAACATACAGAAATTCCTTGAATTCTTATACACTAATAATGAAAATTCAGAAAGAGAAATTAAGGAAACAGTCTCATTCACCATTGAAACAAAAAAAGAATAAAATACCTAGGAATAAGCTTATCTAAAGAGACAAATGACTTGTATGCAGAAAACTATAGGACGCTGATGAAAGAAATCAAAGATGACATATACAGATGGAAAAATATACCATGTTCCTGACTTGGAAGAATCAATATTGTGAAAATGACTATTCTACCCAAAGCAATCTACAGATTCATTGCAATCTCTATCAAACTACCAAGGGTATTTTTCACAAAAGTAGAAAAAAAATTTCATAATTTGTAAGGAAACACAAAAGGCCCTGAATAACCAAAGCAATCTTGAGAAAGAGGAATGGAGCTAGAGGAATCAACCTACTTGCCTTCAGACTATACTACAAAACTACAGTCATCAAGATAGTATGGTACTGGTACAAAAACAGAAATATAGACCAATGGAACAAGATAGAAAGCTGAGAGATAAACCTGCACGCATATGGGAAAACCTTATCTTTGACAAAGAAGGCAAGAATATACAATGGAGAAAGACAGTCTCTTCAATAAGTGGTGCTGGGAAAATTGGACAGCTATGTGGAAAAGAATGAAATTAGAACACTTCTTAACACCATATACAAAATAAACTCAAAATAGATTAAAGTCCTAAATGTAAGACAAGAAACTATAAAACTCTTAGAGGAAAACATAGGCAGAACACTTTTTGACATAAATCACAGCAAGATCCTCTATGATGCACCTCATAGAGAAATGAAAATAAAAACAAAAAATAAACCAAATGGGACCTAATTAAACATAAAAGCTTTTGCACAGCAAAGGAAACTATAAACAAGGTTAAAGACAATCCTTCGATTGGGAGAAATAATAGCAAACAAAGCAACTGAAAAAGGTTAATCTCCAAAATATACAAGTAGCTAATTCAGCTCAATTTCAGATAAACAAACAACCCAGTCAAAAAGTGGTCAGAAGTTCTAAACAGACTTTTCTTCAAAGAAGACATACAGATGGCTAATAAACACATGAAAAGATACTCAACATCACTCATTATTAGAGAAATGCAAATCAAAACTACAATAACATATCACTGCACACCAGTCAGAATGGCCATCATCAAAAAAATCTACAAACAATAAACGCTGGAGAGGGTATGGAGAAAAGGGAAACATCCCACTGTTCATGGGAATGCAAATTGATACAACTTCAAGGGAGAATAGTATGAAAATTCAACTAGGAATAAAACTACCATAAGATCCAACAATCCTACTACTGGGAATATACCCTGAAACCATAATTGAAAAAGACACACACACCCCAGTATTTATTGCAACACTATTTACAATAGCTAGGACGTGGAAGCGACCTAGATGTCCGTCGACAGAGAAGTGCATAAGGAAGTTGTGGTACATATATATAATGGAGTATTTTTCATCCATAAAAAGAATACATTTGACTCAGTTCTAATGAGGTGGATGAAACTAGAGCCTATTATACAAAGTGAAGTAAATCAGAAAGAGAAAAACAAATATTGTATATTAATGTATATATATGGACTTTAGAAAGATGGTACTGAGGAATCTATTTCCAGAGCAGCAATGGAGATGCAGACATAGAGAACAGACTTGTGGACACAAGGTGGGAAGGAGAGGGTGGGATGAATTGAGACAGTAGCACTGAAACATACATACTACCATATGCAAAATTAGATGGCCGGTGGAAATTTGCTATATAACCCAGGGAACTCAAATCTGGAGCTCTGTGACAACACAAAGGTGCGGGATGGGGTGGCATGTGGGAGGGAGGTTGAATTGGGAAGGGATGTACGTGTACCTATGGCAGAATCATGTTGATATATGCCAGAAACCAAGACAGTATTATAAAGCAATTATTCTCCAATTAAAAATAAATATATTTAAATTAAAGAAAGACATCTGCTTTAATTCTTATTCTTGCACCTCTATAGATAAAATATATTTCACCTTCTTCCCTCTGCCTTCTTTCAAGACTTTTCTTTTGTCTTTAGTTTTCTATGGGTTGAACATGAGATAGCTAGGTGTATTTGATTTGGTTTGGTATTTGTCCTGCTTGGAGTTCTCTGATCTCTTTGCTTTCTCTTTTCTCTTTCCTTTGAGAGTATGAGGAGTACACTGTAGGGAAAATAGCAATGTTTAAAAATAGAGACTATTTAGAATTTAGTGATAGTTTTTTTTCCCAAATATATATCTAGGTCTAATAATTAAGTGCTTCCCCAGTGGCTCAGTGATGAAGAATTCTCCTGCAATGCAGGAGAACTGGGTTCAATTCCTGGGTCAGAAAGATCCCCTGGAGAAGGAAATGGCAACCCACTCCAGTATTCTTGCCTGGGAAATCCCATGGACAGAGGTGCCTAGTGGGCTACAGTCCAGTGGGTTGCAAAATAATCGGATACGACTTAGCAACTAAATAACAACACACCATGGTTGATTTAGAATGTTTTGTTAATACAATCTATATCCTTGAAGCCTTAACCCATGCTGACTATTTTCTTCCCTTAGATAAGAGAGGAAAGCTGGAAGGGTCTGGCATTGGAAAAAACTCCTTTCCTCAAGCTGGGTTAAAAATGGCCGTCTTTCATTTAGAGCAGATCTTGTTATGGAGAATGCTCTAGATGTGTAGCATATCTACTCATTAGCTCCCCTTGCCAGAGTCATGAAGGGATAATTCTTAGATCTTCACCATGAGTTCCTAATGGTAGAACCCAGAAATGTGTGAGCAGTTTCCCTAAAACTGTGCCCCAGGAGTTTAAACTGTCTCCCAAAGTAGTTGAAAGTGTCTTATAAGATAATGTACCTAAACCACTGAACTTAACTATTGAAACATAATACTCAATAAAGTCAGGTTTTACTGTTATAGTAACTACAGCCTTAGGTTATACATTATATCTGAGGAATATAAGAATAATTAAACTGCCCTCAAGGAGTTAACTATCCAGAAGGAAATTCTAGACATAGATGATTAATATATATTACAATAATTACTATAAGATGTTCTAGTTGCCTGTGTGCACGCTGAGTCTCTTCAGTCATGTCCAAATCTTAGCAACCCTGTGGACTGAGTTCCTCTGTCCATAGGAACTCTGCCTACCAAGTTCCTCTGTCTATGGAATTCTCCAGGCAAGAATACTGGAGTGGGTTCCCGTGCCCTTCTCCAGAGGATTTTCCGAACCCAGAGATTGAATCCATGATTCTTTTGTCTCCTGCATTGGCAGGTGGATTCTTTACCACTGGCGCCACCTGGGAAGCCATCTAACGGCCTGGGGAGAGCAAGAAAAGGTATATTGGGGATGTGTTATATCCTATTTCCTAATAAAGTTACTAATAAACTAGCCAACCAATATTTACTTAGCACCTACAAAGTGCTAACCTTAATGATTAACTAATTAATTAATCCTTAATCTTTGGTTAAGGATTTCTTAATACTCAAGAAAATTCCTAATTTGATTTTGATCTTTAAAAGCAGAAACAGCATGTATTTTCATTCAAAAACTGGAAATCAAAGAGGACAAATGACTTCCCCAAGTTTTCACAATAAGCTTTTGTTATAATAGAGACAAGATTTCAGGGCACATAAACTTTAGAGCAGATCCTATCAATTATACCAGAATAAATATATTTACTCCTGTATAAAAGAAATGAGTCATTCTGTATTTTTTTCCTCTCAGATTAAGCAGTCACTCAGTTTAGAGCACTTTCAAAAAGAAAAGGGTGAATTTTTCCATATCAATGATATAGTTTGAAACAGATTTGTTATCTAGTGCTTTCTACATCAGCTAAAAAGTTTCAGTTAGAAATGATCATATTGCAATACTAGTTGTTCTAGTATATTTTCCCCATTCCTCAACTGAATCATACCTAAAGTAGATGCTAGACTACACACTGTAAAATGAATGGGAAACTTGATCTTACTGGAGTCAAAATAACAAAACAGTCTAAAGTGCGTATAAAGTTGGAAAATTGGTACTCACTTAGCTCAGCACTTAAATCACCTACAGTGCAGAAAGGCAGCTCTAAAATCCTTGAGACAGCTGCTCTGCTGAGAAACAATGGATTAAATCACCTGTTGGTTTCTTTGTATTGAAGATAATAATACCCTAAATATTACACAACAAAGAAATGGTTTATAGATCTGCCATGAAGTGAGTAAGAAAAATGGTTTGGACTTCAAAATGGAAGTTTCCCATTTTCTGCCATTGAACCAGAGCATATTCAGCTGACAGAGAGATTACCAAAAACATTTTCTCCAAACTTATTTTATAAGTTTTCATTTGTGTTCAGTAATAGCAATTGCTATCATCTCAGAGCCCTAGCTTCCTGCTGGTTTCTTGAAGAAGATTCAGAGGTAATGACTGAATGAGTAAATGATAAATTCTTTATTGGAATGGATGCTTTGGGACACACAGTCTATTAATTATCCTATTAGGTGGCCATCCCAGAAAGAGACTCTGAGATTAAGTCTGATTGAAAGTGCAACAATTCTGTTGTATGTACACATAAGCTGAAATTAAGGCATGTTTCTGCTTGGAATGCAGAGAACTGTAAAGAATGCCACTCTCTTCCTCTTACAGCAACAGCAACTAACACAAAAGCCAAAGAAACTGCACATTTTTTTTTACTTTTTTGAACCTATCAGAGAGTTGAATCCATCTAGTCCAAAATCCGGAGAAGGCAATGGCACCCTACTCCAGTACTCTTGCCTGGAAACTCCCATGGATGGAGGAGCCTAGTAGGCTGCAGTCCATGGGGTCATAAAGAGTCGGACACGACTGAGCAACTTCACTTTCACTTTTCCCTTTCATGCACCGGAGAAGGAAATGGCAACCCACTCCAGTGTTCTTGCCTGGAAAATCCCAGGGATGGCGGAGCCTGGTGGGCTGCCGTCTATGGGGTCGCACAGAGTCAGACACGACTGAAGCGACTTAGCAGCAGCAGCAGCAGTCCAAAATCTAAGGAGATAAAATACAGAACAAGAGCCCTTTTTTACCAAGGGCAGATATTGCTGGAAAACTGTGAGAAGAATTTGGTCAGAATTGTTAATACATTGGTAGAAGTCAAGTGTGGGTTGGGCAAAGTGTGGGATCTCTGGACACTGGAGATACAGAATTCTACATATACTTGTAAGCTCTTCTCCATGGACCTCACAGAATAAAAGGGAAAAAAAGAAGAGAAAACTGGGTGATTCTGAAGAGGGTATCCCTTGTGGTACAGCCTTGAAGAGGGGAACATCAGCCACCATGGGAAGAGAATGAAGCACCACTCAGATCCTTCTTCCTGGCTTTCCTTATCACCACTAAGGAACCAAAGTCTTGGGATGGGAGGGAGGACTAATACCATTGCCCTTAGCATACTGGTGAAAACCTTTTCTGTCTGGGGAAGAAAATAGGGAAAAGTTCGTAAGAGAGTAGGTCTTAAATATTATTACTACACAAAAAGGAAATAATTACATGAGAGGATGGTGTTGTTAACTATTCTTATTGTGTTAATCATTTTTTAATATATGCATGTATCTAACCATCAGGTTGTATATCTTAAACAATAAAGCTGGGGAAGGAAATAATAGGAAATTCTGCTCAATATTCTGTAACAACTTCATTGGGAAAGGAATTTGAAAAAGAAGAGATTAACTGTATATGCATAACTGAATCACTTTGTTGTACACCTGAAAGTAACACAATATTGTTTTTTAACTGTAGGCCAATATAAATTTAAAAGTTTAAAAGAATATGTTTTCATCATTGATACATATACACTACTATATATAATAATAGATAACTAATAAGGACCTACTGTATAGCACAGGGAATTCTACTCAACACTTTGTAATGGCCCACAAGGGAAAAGCATCCAAAAAAGAGTGAATATATATATATGTATAACCGATTCACTTTGCTGTACACTGGAAACTGACACAATATTATAAGTCACCTATATTCCAATAAAATTTTATACTAATTTTTAAAAAGGAATAAAATAATAAAATTATTGAATTAGAATTTGTAAAAAAAGAGATAAATGGATCAATGAAACAAAACAGATTTCAGAATATATTCACATGGCAAACGTATATAGCGGCAAATAACTCATGTAGGAGACGCAAGAGATGCAGGTCGATCCCTGGCTTGGGAACATCCACTGGAGGAGTCATGGCAACTCACTCCAGTATTCTTGCCTGGAGAATCCCATGCACAGAGGAGTCTGATGGGCTATAGTCCATGGAGTCACTAAGCATCAGACAGGACTGAAGTGACTTAACACACATGCACGCATGGATCTGGGTGAAAAGTACAGAAAGCAGCTGAATGGATAAAGACAGTCTTTTCAACAAAAGATGTTGAACAATTTGATATTTATATGCAAGATATTTAAAAAATTTGACCCCTTCCTCACTTTATATACAAAAATTAACTAAAATTATATATTTAAATGTAAAGCCTAAAACTATAAGATGTCTGTAAGAAAAGATAGCAGAGTAATTATTGTGACAGTGGACCAGACAAAAAATATTTTGATATTTCATCAAAATATTACTCATAGAAGAAAAAATTAAACTTTATAAAAATAAAAAGCTTTCACTATGTAAAAGACACTATTAAGAGAATGAAAAAAAAGCCATAGACGTAAAAAATACTTACAAATCACAAGCCTGACTAGAGATTTGTATTAGGAATCTACATATAGAAAACTACCTCTATCTATAATAGAGAACTCTAAAGCACAACAATTAGACAACATTCCAATATAAAAATGGTTAAACAATTGGACATTTCAATGAAGACATTATATAGATGCTAGAAAAGCACGTGAACAAAATGCTCAACTTCATTAGTAATTCAGTTCAGTCCAGTTGCTCAGTCGTGTCCGACTCTTTGTGACCCCGTGAACCACAGCACACCAGGCCTCCCTGTCCATCACTGACTGCCAGATCTACCCAAACCCATGTCCATTGTCACCCAAACCCATGTCATTAGTAATTAGGGAAATGTAAATTTAAAACATAATGAAATACTACTACACAACTGTTAGAATGGGTAGAGTTTTAAATTAAAAAAAGATAATACCATACACTGGTGAGAATACAGAGTAACTGTAGATCTTATACACAATGATTAGGGATATAAAATGGTACAACTGCTTTGGCAAACAGTTTGAAAGTTTCTTACCAAGGAAGATAAAAACCTACTCTATGACCTAGCAATCTCACTCCTATTGATTTATCCATGAGAAATAAAAATGATGCTCTCACAAAAAACCTATATAGAAATGTTTATAGCAGCTTTATCCATAGTCACTAAAAACTGATACAACTGGTGAATGGATCAACAAACTGAGGAACATTGATATAATGGAATATTACTCATCAGCTAAAAAGGAATGAAATACTGATACATGAAATAATATGAGTGAATCTCAATGCAATTTACTAATTGTAAAAGCCCAGCCAAAACACAGAGTGTACAATCTTATTTATGACACTCTGGGAAAGGTAGAACACAATGGATGGAAAATATCAATGGTTGTCAGGGGTTGGGGTAGAGGGAAGTGCTTACTTCAAGGGAGAAGCCTGAAGAAATTTTAGGGGTTGATGGAACTGTTCTGTAACATGATTATGATATAAATACAGATCTCAAAGTATTTGTCGAATCTATAGAATGGAACACCACAAACCGTGAGTTCTACTTTTATGTAAATTTAAAAAATTTTTAAACTATACTGAAATCAAACTAGATAAAGTATGTTTTAAAGGACCAGGGGGTGGAAAAAATGCAGAAAAGATTTATTTTGAATTTTCAGTCTAATGGAAAAACAGGACGTATGACCTCCCCACTGGCTCAGCAGTAAAGAATCTGACCTCAATACGGGAGACACAGGAGAAGCGGGATTGATCCCTGGGTTGGGAAGGTCCCCTGGAGGAGAGCATGGCAACCCATTCCAGTATTCTTGCCTGGAGAATCCCACAGACAGAGGAACCTGGCAGGCTACAGTCCATAGGGTCGCAAAGAATCAGACACAATGGAAGCAACTAAGCACCAAATAATAATTAAACACATACCAATAGAAAATTAAATATCAGTAAAAACAGACTGAAGATGTAGTAGAAATAACATTAGAGAAAGCATCAGAAGATCCAGTCTGAATCCTCAACCTGTACCACCTTCCTCTATGTCCTGGGAAAGGTCACTCGACCATCTCAGTTTCATCCATGGTAAAATGTTAGTATTTTATAGGGGAACTTCATGGACTCTTCTTTTAGACAAACAGGACTCATTTCAAATCCTCCCACTTTCAGTTTTATGTTATGCAATGTTGAATAAGTTATAAAACTTTATGGAGTGACAGTTTCATCTACAAAATGGCAATAAAAATGCTAATGAGTAAATTGATTCACATTTAATAAGGTGCTGTATTTGGTGAGGCTGTGTGGAAATAAGTACCTTCTGTATTTGACTGCATTTTTTAAAAATCTCTGATGGGTAAGAAACTAATTACAGTGACTACTTCTGTGGGAGGATGAACAGTGGGAATCTGGTGAAAAGGAGCAAAGAGCAGGAGGGAGAATTTTCAGAAAACTTTGGTAATAAATCATACGAATGAATTCATTATCCAAAATACAAATATAAAAAATTAAATAGATGAGATGTAAAGAACCCATCTCGAGACTGGGCACACAGAGGACATTTATAAGATATTCTAAAAACAGTGGTGGTGGCAGCAGGAATGGCCATGATAAAACTAGCTTGGAAAGGATTCAAGAGGATGGTGTTCATTCTAACATGTAAACACTTCCACAAAATATAAGCATAGTCTTATTGGTAGATGCTATTTGGGGATTCAATATCATTTAGGTAATTTTCAAGGGTATTTACAAATCAAACCTTCTCTAATAAAACATCCTTATTAGTGAGACACTTTACTTTCCCTTTTCTAGTATCTCATTTTTCAAATCTAGCAGGCAGATTATCTACTTTAATTAAATGCTTTTCACAAATCAACTAAGTCTTATTCTTAAATGAGCAAATTATGTTATTTTAAATATTAAAATACTGGCCTTACCTATCTAAAGTTTTGAGCAAATGTTTGAAGTTGCATTTACTTAAGAAGAGAAACCTGACTTCATATAGTAGCTATTAAATGAGAACATTTCAGCATGGTGGCCTGTCATATAACACAGTGCACGGCAGTTTAATGTCACATGCTGTAATTCCTTGTGACAACTTACTTCCATGTGTCTACAGTATAAAATCTGCTTTTCATAACCGTTGATTTCACAAAAAGTGGGTAAATTTATGCAATAAGAATTATGATGGTGGAATATCTAGTTTCTTATTGTGCTATGCTCAGTCAACTTCAGTTGTGTCTGACCCTGTGCAAACCCATGGACTACAGCCCACCAGGCTTCTTTGTCCATGGGATTTCCCAGGCAAGAATACTGTAGTGGGTTGTCATTTCCTTCTCCAGGGGATCTTCCCAACCCAAAGATCAAACCCGAGTCTCTTGTGTTTCTTGCATTGCTGGTAGATTCTTTACCACTGCGCCACTTGAGAAGCCCGAAAGTGGATTGCCTTTTCCTTCTCCAGGGCCTGGCAAACTCTCCTTTTTCCATTTCAAGCTGTCATTGAGTCATCATAAAAGTACTCCCATACAGAAGAGCTGCATAGGATGCTGTCTTTCATCAGCTACTGTCATCTTCTTAACAAGGCACATGTCTCTCTGGTTTAGCTTTGTCAACATAGAATTCATCATTGAAGTCTACTATTGCCCAAGAGTCAAACATTCATGAGTATGATATGCTGTGTGTCATTCCACTATCCAGGGCCCTATTCAACATCGAACAGGATTCTTAATCTCTATTTAGGACGAACCACTATTTCAAAGCACTTTTACCTGGTAGCAGTTTTGCACCATGAGACTGAGGATAAACTGAGTTATGTTCAGCATAAGGGCTTATCTTCTTATCTTTTCATTTATATGGAAAGCACTACTGCTTTTAATGAAGACTAGTTCTCATTAGCATCTCAGTACTTTCACTGTTCGCCAATAATTGCTCCAATAATCGTAATTTATTTAATTACAAATAAATTTGTAACTTATTTCATTTCATCCTCAAAGAAAGGACAGAGAATAGATATTGTGTCCATTTTACAGATGACAAAACTGAGGCTAGAGAGCTAAATAAAATTGACCAAAAATCACACAGCTGTAAATAGAAGAAATTGGATTGGAACCTCCATTTGTGTGATCTTCCAAATAAGCTCTTTCTAGTATAGTATGTTTTCTCCCCTCAAGACCCAGTCACATCATTGGTATCTTCTTCCTTCTCTCATACCGCTACTGCATCTGGTGTAATACATACATAATACTGAGAGGAAATTCTTCATGGCATTTCTGCACATCCTTAGACAAGCTTTCTAATGACATTCATATAGCAAACAGCCTTGGAAGATAGAGATATGTCTCCTTCTGAGGCAAAGGAATGTTTGTTTCCTCTCAGGGATGATAAAGATCATGTCTCTATGCGGGGAAAAAGCAGATTTTGCTAACAAGTGTCTTACAAGAATGAGGGAAGCAGTGTTTCAAAGCTCAGTGTCATTAACTTGGACACAAACCCACTGTGTGTACTTTATCCATCTGGGCCTCTTTCTACATCCCCTGACAAAACGTGGTCCACTGGAGAACAAAATGGCTAATCACTTCAGCATTCTTGCCTTGAGAACCCCATGAACAGTATGAAAAGGCAAAAAGATATGACACTGAAAGATGAACCCTCCAGGTCAGTAGGTGTCCTATATGCTGCTGGAGAAGAGTGGAGAAATAGCTCCAGGGGAATGAAAAGACTGAGCCAAAGCAGAAATGACATTCAGTTGTGGACATGTCTGGTGATGGCAATAAAGTCCGATGCTGCAAAGAACAATATTGCATAAGAACCTGGAGTGTTAGGTGCATGAATCAAGGTAAATTGGAAGTGGTCAAACAGGAGATGGCAAGGGTGAACACTGACATTTTAGGAATCAGTGAACTAAAATGGACAGGAATGGACAAATTTAATTCAGATAACCATTATATCTACTACTGTGGGCAAGAATTCTTTAGAAGAAATGAAGTAGCCCTCACAGTCAACAAAAGAGTCCAGAATTCAGTACTTGAGTGCAATCTCAAAAACAACAGAATGATCTTGGTTCGTTTCCAAGACAAACATTCAAAATAACAATAATCCAAGTCTAATGCCAAAGAAGATGAAGTTGAACAATTCTATGAAGACCTACAAGACCTTCTAGAACTAACACCAAAAAAGATGCCCTTTTCATCACAGAGGATTGGAAAGCAAAAGTAGGAAGTCAAGAGATACCTGGAATAATAGGCAAGCTTTGCCTTGGAGTACAAAATGAAGCAGGCCAAACAGTTTTGCCAAGAGAATGCACTGGTCACAGCAAGCACCCTCTTCCAACAATACAAGAGATGACTCTACACATGGACATCCCAAATGGTCAATGCTGAAATCAGATTGATTATATTCTTCACAGCTGAAGATAGAGATGCTCTATACAGTCAGAAAAAACAAGACCGGGAGCTGACTGTGGCTCACATCATGATCTCCTTATTGCAAAATTCACACTTAAATTGAAGAAAGTAGGGAACACAACTAGGCAATTCAGGTAAGACCTAAATAAAATCCTTCATGATTATACAGTAGAAGTGACAAATAGAGTCAAGGGATTAGATCCAATAGACAGAGTGCCTGAGGAACTATGGACTGTGGTTTGTAACATTGTACAGGAGGCAGTGACCAAAATCATCACCCAGAAAAAGTAATGCAAAAAGGAAAAATGGGTTTCTGAGAAAGCCTTACAAATAGCTGACAAAAGAAGAGAAGCAAAAGGCAAAGGAGAAAAAGAAAGATATACCATTTGAATGCAGAGCTCCAAGGAATAGCAAGGAGAGATACAAAAGCCTTCTTAAGTGAACAATAAAAAGAAACAGAGGAAAACAGTGGAATGGAAAGACTTGTCTTCAAGAAGGTAAGAGATACCAAGGGAAGATTTCATACAAATATGAGTACAATAAAGGGCAGAAAAAGTATAGACCTAATAGAAGCAGAAGAGATTAAGAAGAGGTGACAAGAATACACAGAAAACTATACAAAAAGGTCTAAATGACCAGTTAACCATGATGGTGTGGTCACTCACCTAGAGCCAAACATCCTGGAGTGCAAAGTCAAGTGGGCCTCAGGAAGCACCACCACGAACAAAGCTAGTTGAGGTGATGAAATTCCAGCTGAGTAATTTCAAATCCTAAGAGACATGCTGTTAAAGTGTTGCACTCAATATGCCAGCAAATATGAAAAACTCAGCAGTGGCCACAGGACTGGAAAAGGTCAATTTTCATTTCAATCCCAAAGAAGGACAATGCCAAAGAATGTTCAAACTATCACACAATTGCACTCATTTCACATGCTAGCAAGGTTCAATATGCCAGCAAATATGAAAAACTCAGCAGTGGCCACAGGACTGGAAAAGGTCAATTTTCATTTCAATCCCAAAGAAGGACAATGCCAAAGAATGTTCAAACTATCACACAATTGCACTCATTTCACATGCTAGCAAGGTAATGCACAAAATCCTTCAAACTAGGCTTTAACAGTACATGAACCGAGAACTTTCAGATATACAAGCTAGATTTAGAAAAGCCAGAAGAACCAGAGATCAAATTCCCAACATCTATTGGATCAGAGAAAAAGCAAGGCAATTCCAGAAAAACATCTATCTCTGCTTCATTGACTACACTAAAGCCTTTGACTGTGTGGATCACAAAAAATGTGGAAAATTCTTAAAGAGATGGGAATACCAGACCACTATACCTGCCTCCTGAGAAACCTGTAAGCAGGTCAAGAAGTAACAGTTAGAACTGGACATAGAACAATGGACAGGTTCTAAATTGTAAACAGTTCAGTTCAGTCGCTCAGTCATGTCTGACTCTTTGTGACCCCACGAACCACAGCATGCCAGGCCTCCCTGTCCATCACCAACTCCCAGAATTTACCCAAACTCCTGTCCATTGAGTTAGTGATGCCATCCAACCATCTCATGCTGTCATCCCCTTTGCCTGCCTTCAATCTTTCCCAACATCAGGGTCTTTTCAAGTGAGTCATCTCTTCGCATTAGGTGGCCAGAATATTGGAGTTTCAGCTTCAACATCAGTCCTTCCAATGAACACCCAGGACTGATCTCCTTCAGGATGGACTGGTTGGATCTCCTTGCAGTCCAAGGGACTCTCAAGAGTCTTCTCCAACACCACAGTTCAAAAGCATCAATTCTTCAGTGCTCAGATTTCTTTATAGTCCAACTCTTACATCCATACATGACTACTGGAAAAACCATAGCCTTGACTAGATGGACCTTTGTTGGCAAAGTAATGTCTCTGCTTTTTAATATGCTGCCTAGGTTGGTCATAACTTTCGTAGTATGTCAAAGCTGTATATTGTCATCTGCTCATTTAACTTATACGCAGAGTACACCATGCAAAATGCCTGGCTGGATGAAGCACAAGCTGGAATCAAGATCACCAGGAGAAATATCAATAACATCAGATATACAGATGACACCTCCTTAATGGCAGAAAGAAATGAGGAACTAAAGTGCCTCTCGATGAAGATGAAAGAGGACTGTGAAAAAGCTGGTTTAAAACTCAACATTCTAAAACTAAGATCATGGCATCTGGTCCCATCTCGTCATGGTAAATGGATGGGGGGAAAGTGGAAACAATGACAGACTATTTTCTTGGGCTCCAAAATCACTGCAGGCAGTAACTGCAGCCATGAAATTAAAAGATGCTTGCTGCTTGGCAGAAAAGGTATGGTAAACCTAGACAGCGTATTATAAAACAGAGACATCACTTGGCTGACAGAGATCTGTACAGTCAAAGCTATGGTTTTTCCAGTAGTCATGTATGGATGTGAAATTTGAACAATAAAGAAGGCTGAGTGCCAAAATATTGATGTTTTCAAACTATGAAGCTGGAGAAGACTCTTAGAGTCCCTTGTACAGCAAGGAGGTCAAATCAGCCAATCCTAAAGGAAATCAACTCTGAATATTCATTGGAAGGACAGATGCTGAAGCTGAAGCTCCAATAATTGGCCACCTCATGCAAAGAGTCGGAGAAGGCGATGGCACCCTACTCCTGTACTCTTGCCCGGAAAATCCCATGGACAGAGGAGCATAGTAGGCTACAGTCCATGGGGTCATGAAGAGTCGGACACGACTGAACGACATCACTTTCACTTTTCATTTTCATGCATTGGAGAAGGAAATGGCAACCCACTCCAGTGTTCTTGCCTGGAGAATCCCAGGGACAGGGGAGCCTGGTGGGCTGCTGTCTCTGGGGTCACACAGAGTCGGACACAACTGAAGCAACGCAGCAGCAGCAGCAGCAGCATGCAGAGTAGACTCATTGGAAAAGACCTTAATGCTGGGAATGATTGAGGGCTGGAAGAGAAGGGGACAACAGAGGATAAGATGGTTGGATGGCATCACTGACTCAATGGACATGAGTTTGAGCAAGTTCCGGGAGACAGTAAAGGATAGGGAAGCCTGACTTGCTGCCATATATGGGTAGCAAAGAGTTGGACATGACTGAGTAACTGAACAACAGCTACATGCCCCACTATGGGACTTGTGCCATATGGGACAGAATGGAACCAGTGAAAATATGACCTATGGAAACAAACATTTATAGAAGTTCAGCCTTCCTGATGTGCTAATAACAATATCTTGGTGGTCTTATGTGGCTGGATAACTTGTTAGCTTGCAAGCAGGGCAGAATCATTGTCCCCTTACAGTTCTTGACAACTGCAGGTACTCTACGTATACCTGCTGAATTTTTATAGTATATAAGGCAGTATTCAAATATTTTTCAATTTAGTGAATCATGGATATATAAAAAATCTCCTATGAGTAACGTTTCACTGATGAATATTTTCCTTAGACAGATAATTTATTTTCTGATACACAGTAACAGAACTTGATATAACCAATGAGCAATCATATGATTGCCTTACCTCTTTTATAATACTGAAGAGTAATTTCTGTAAGAATAAATAAAGTCCAATTTTTATTCTGAGCAGCCAGACTGTACTATAATCTAATTAAGATTATCAGATTAATACTTATGATAATAAATAAAAAGAATCTTTGAGTCCCACTGTCCAAAGCCAATGTGATTAGGTTCAGATTCTATTTTGCTTTATTATGAAAAGACAGAATATAATATTTAACTCTGAAAACAAGTGTTGCTTTTTTTCTAGCATTGTTTCAAGTGTATTTTTTGCCTAGTGAAGATTCTCACTTCAGCTGAGTCATAAGTCACCTGCCATTGTTTTTAGGCATTTTAAACTGTAAATACCAGCAAGAATTAATCAACCTCTATTTCTTTTGCTCTCAGATTATCTTCCTAAATCAGAGCTTCTGATCTTTAAACTCCTTCGACTTAATTTATGAGCATAATAATGCAATGTGCACAATGAGTTGAGCACACTGTTTTTTAGAAGATAATACAGAGTAATAAAAAATAAAATAAAATAAAGGGGAATTTGAGCAGGGGGAAATAAAATCAAGAAGCTAGTATTAAAAGATTTTTGCATGATATATGTTTTCCTTTCTAGGTTAGTTTTGAGCTATTAATATATTTGTAAATTCTACTAGACTGGGCTTCCCTGGTGGCTCAGTGGTAAAGAATCCACCTGCCAATGCAGGAAACTTGGGTTCAATCCCTGGGTCAGGAAGATCCCCTGGAGAAGGAAATGGCAACTCACTCCAGCATTTTCGCTTGGGAAATCCCATGGACAGAGGAGCCTGATGGGCTACAGTCCATAGGGTCTCAAAAGTTGGACACAACTAAGCAATTAAACAGCAACAAATTTTACTAGGCTAGTAATTTGAAGAGGATTGGAGAAGGAAGGGCACCTGGAAAGAAAGAAGGCCTATTAAACATTGGCAAGTTTTTGAATATTCTTAGACATTTAAGAGTTGAATATGCTGGCTGTTAGGAAAAGTACAGGATAGGCAAAACACCCAGATTCCTGTGTATCTAGTTTTGAAACAAATTTCTCTATTCCCTCCATAAACTCTTATTTTTTTCTCTCAGGGTCACTTTCCACAGTTGGCATACATGGGGAAAGAAGAGAGGAGATATTCTTGAGTGTGTTACCTGCTGCAGGTTACCTGTGCCTTTTTCTGTGGTTCAGACTGCAGCTGACAACACAGTGTATTTTAAATCAATAGAGGGGGACCAGCCCTCTTCTTAATGCACATTGTTTAACTCTTACTGTTTTCAACCATCTCATACTCCGCCAACCATCTGCTCAGCCAGTGCTCCCAAGCTCTAGTAAACCTCAGAATCATGTGGAGAGCCTGTTAAACCTCAGATTCTTGCTCCTGTCCCTTGATTTAATATGCAAGGTGGGGGCATGGATTTGCTTCAGGAACAGCTCCTAAGTGATGCTGATGCTGCTGACTCTGCAAGCATCACTGTGGTACACCCCGTCATCAAGAGCACAGAGCAGCAAATGGACCAGACTTTTTGAGGTTTTTAGCTGCTACATTTTTCTCCTTATGAAGATTAATGTTAAGACTGGGCGAGAGGGGAAACTATGGCTTTTATGCTACCTTATCACTGTGATAGCCATAGAGAAAAATGCCGCATTAGGGAAGCCTGGCCTGCTACAGTCCATGGGGTTGCATAGTCAGATAAGACTTAGCAATTGAACAACAAAAAGAATTTTTGTTTGAACTCCAAGCTATCTTTTTAGCTTTAAAATTCCATTAAAGCCAAAATGATTATGTAGTAAATTGCCACATATTGGACCACTATAAATGTATCCGGTCTCTGATATGTTCTATGCATAACCATTATCTGCATAGCCTAAGGTTAAAAATGTGGTAGTTACTAATAGCTCATTGTAGTAATAAAAATAATAACAACTATTATTATTATCAGTACCTAATACTATTACTGATATTATTATCAGTACCTAATATTTATTAAGACTCTACTAAGAATCAAAGGCAGAATGAGTGCTTTCTCAAATATTATGTAATGTAATGTCACTAAATAACACCACAGTAGAAATAGAAGATCTGATTTTCATTTTGGTCATATGATACGGTATGGTTTTCTGAAAAAAGAAAGTGTTACTTGCTCAGTGGTGTCCAACTCTTTGTGACTCCCATGGACTGTAACCCACCAGGCTCCTCTGTCCATGGAATTCTCCAGGCAAGAATACTGGAGTTGGGTAGTCATTCTCTTCTCCAGGGGATCTTCCTGACCCAGGGACTAAACCCAGGCCTCCTGCAATACAGGCAGTCTCTTTACCCTCTGAGCCATCAGAGAAGCCCATGACTCTCACCATACATAAAATTGCCTACTAAACTTACAGAACTCTATTTAATTGTGTGTAGACATAGCCTTTGAAAAATAATTACACGCCCAATCCATTTTTTTAGGTCAGCATTATCCTAATACAAAAACTAGACAAAGACTTCACCACAGAAAGATTATTGACCTTGTTCCTGAGCACAGACACAAAAATCCTTAACTATAAAACTTCTGGAAAACAATCATAGAAAAAAAATCTCATAACTCTACACAACAAAGATATACCACTACATACCTTAAAAAGTAATTTAAAAAATCAAAAAGACTATACCAAGTGCTGGTAAGAAGGCAAAGCATAGACCCTTCATATATTTCTGAGGGAAATGCAAAAAAGTACAACCTCTTTGGAAAATAGTTTGATAACTACTTTAAAAATAAATATACATTTTCCAACCCACTAATCTCACTCTTAGATATGTACTCAAGAGAAATGAAAATGAATTCTCACATAAAGACCCACTCAAATGTTTAGAACAGCTTTATTTATAATCACCAAAAACTGGGATCTGGTAAAATGCTCACCAGTTGAATAAAGAAAGTACACTGCAGCCATGCAATGGAATCTCACTCGGCGGTAAAACAGTCTACTGATACATGCACCATCCTGAATGAATCTAAAACATATTATGCTAGGTAAAAGGATCCAGACCTGAGAGGTGACAAAATTATTCTGCTTCCATGTATGTATTTTATTTAGATGACCTTTTGGAAAAGACAAAACTGTAGGCACAGAATTTAGATAAGTGGTTGCCATGGACTGGGAATGTGAACAAGTGATTGATTGTAAATGAGTATGGCAAAACTTACTACGGCAGTGGAAATATTTTATATTTTGTTTTTGGTATGGTTATTACACAACTCTGTACAATTATTAACATCATTGATATATACATTCAAATATGCACTAAATGAAACTTGTCACGTTTTTATTATTTTTTCTTTTGGGGGAAAAAGTTTGTATTAAGAAGTGTTTTTAGGTGGGATAGGGTGGGAGGTGCGATGGCTGCTCAACAGTGAGAGAACATATGTATACCCATGGCTGATTCATGTTGGGGCTTCCCTGGCTGATCCATGTTGATGTATGACAGAAACCAACACAATATTTTAATCATCCTTCAATTAAAAATAAATTTAAAGAAAAAAAAAGAAGTGTTTTTGGGCAGCCCAGATGTTAGGAGCTAGGAAAATTTTCCATCTCTTCTGATCTTCTCAGAAATCCACATTTCAGTTGTCAAGAGCCTAGTCATGGTAAAATGGTGCATTAACTTTAGTCACAAAAATCTAGTATTGCAAAGAATTTGTTATGGCCTAAAATTTAACAACAAAGGATTAATTTTCCTCAACCTAGCCTGAAGTATTTTTACATTACAGGGAGAAAATGTTTTCTCTAGTAGGATTATATAACTGCACTGTTGTTTTCCTTATGCTTTTTCATCAGAGAAATCTAGAACAAAATGATCTCTTTGGCGATTGTACTAAAGCTCTCAAGAATAATCAGCACAGAGTGCTATCCTCCCATTTTGTAACAGAGCCTGCAGAACTTTACCCTCTCCTGGTTTGGCTTTGTCACTGCTGACTTCTCAATCAGGATTGGCTTCTTAATCAGGACTGGCTTAATCCATTCAGCCAGTTCCACAGTTTCACTGACTGTCTGTGATTTGCAAACTCACTTTTAGTTATTAATTTATTTTCCAGTTGTATAAACAGCCAAGGCTCATAGAGTCTAGCTCATGTAAGTGAGAAAGCCAGGAATTGTAATTTTTAAAATCTTTTTCATTTTCCTTTTTAACCCCCTTCACTCATTTCTCCCACCCTGCAACCACACCTCTGGTACTCACCAATTCGTCCTTTGTATCTGAGCTCTGTTTGTTTGTTTGCTGTTTATAGATTCCACATATGAAAGAGACCATGTGGCATTTATCTGTCTCTGTCTGATATGTTTCACTTAGCATAATGTCCTAGAAGACCATCTATGTTGTTACAAGTGGGAAGATTTTATTCTTTTTTAAGGCTAAATAATATTCCACTGTGTGTGTATATATATCAAAATTTTCTTAAGTTTTTCTTCTTTTAGCCACACCATGCAGCTTGTGGGATCTCAGTTCCCTAACCAGGGATTGAACTTGGACCACAACAGTGAAACTTTGGAATGCTAACCACTAGGTTACAAGGGAAATCTCAATATACATCAAAATGTCTTTATCAAATTACCCATCAATGGTCACTTAGGCTGTTTCCATGTCTTATCGTGAAAGAGGAGAGTGAAAACTCACTTAAAACTCAACATTCAAAAAGCTAAGGTCATGGCATCCAGTCCCATCAGTTCAGTTCAGTTCAGTTCAGTTGTTTAGTCATGTCAGATTCTTTGCGACCGGATGGACTGCAGCAAGCCAGGCCTCCCTGTCTATCACCAACTCCCAGAGTTTACTCAAACTCATGTCTATTGAGTCAGTGATGCCATCCAACCATCTCATCCTCTGTCGTCCCCTTCTCCTCCTGCCCTCACTCTTTCCCAGCATCAGGGTCTTTTCAAATGAGTCAGTTCTTCACATCAGTATTGGAGTTTCAGCTTCAACATCAGTCCTCCAATGAACACTCAGGACTGATCTCCTTTAGGATGGACTGGTTGGATCTCCATGCAATCCAAGGGACTCTCAAGAGTCTTCTCCAACACCACAGTTCAAAAATATCAATTCTTTAGTGCTCAGCTTTCTTTGCAGTCCAACTCTCACATCCATACATGACTACTGGAAAAACCATAGCCTTGACTAGATGGACTTTTGTTGGCAAAGTAATGTCTCTGCTTTTTAATATGCTGTCTAGGTTGGTCATAACTTTCCTTCCAAGGAGCAAGTGTCTTTTAATTTCATGGCTGCAGTCACCATCTGCAGTGATTTTGGAACCCCCCAAACTAAAGTCTGTCACTGTTTCCACTGTTTCCCTATCTATTTGCCATGAAGTGATGGGACCGGATGCCATGATCTAAGTTTTCTCAATGTTGAGATTTAAGCCAACTTTTTTACTCTCCACTTTCACTTTCAAGAGCCTCTTTAGTTCTTCTTCACTTTCTACCATAAGGGTGGTGTCATCTGCATATCTGAAGTTATTGATATTTCTCCCGGCAATCTTGATTCCAGCTTGTGTTTCATCCAGCCCAGCATTTCTCATGATGTACTCTGCATAGAAGTTAAATAAGCAGGGTGACAATATACAGCCTTGACATACTCCTTTTCCTATTTGGAACCAGTCTGTTGTTCCATGTCCAGTTCTAACTGTTGCTTCCTGACCTGCACACAGATTTCTCAAGAGGCAAGTCAGGTAGTCTGGTATTCCCATCTCTTTCAGAATTTTCCACAGTTTATTGTGATCCCCTCAGTCAAAGATTTTGGCATAGTCAATAAAACAGAAATAGATGTTTTTCTAGAATTATCTTGCTTTTTCGATGGTCCAGCAGATGTTGGCAATTTGATCTCTGGTTCCTCTGCCTTTTCTAAATCCAGCATGAACATCTGGAATTTCACGGTTCACATATTGTTGAAGCCTGGATTGGAGGATTTTGAGTATTACTTTACTAGCGTGTGAGATGACCATAGTTTGAGCATTGTGCGGTAGTTTGTGCATTCTTTGGCATTGCCTTTCTTTGAGATTGGAATCAAAACTGACCTTTTCCAGTCCTGTGCCCACTGCTGAGTTTTCCAAATTTGTTGGCATATTAAGTGCAGCACTTTCACAGCATCATCTTTTAGGATTTGAAATAGCTTACCTGGAATCACTCATGTCAAATAGATGGGGAAACAATGGAAACAGTGACAGATTTTATTTTCTTGGGCTCCAAAATTACTGTGGATGTTGACTGCAGCCATGAAATTAAAAGACACTTTCTCCTTGGAAGAAAAGCTATGACAAACCTAAACAGCATATTGAAAAACAGAGACATTACTTTTCCAATGTCTCTAGGTCCATCTAGTCAAAGCTATGGTTTTTCCAGTAGTCATGTATGGATGTGAGAGTTGTACCATAAAGAAAGCTGAGCGCCAAAGAATTGATACTTTTTAACTATGGTGTTGGAGAAGACTCTTGAGAGTCCCTTGGACTGCAAGGAGATCAAACCAGTCAATCCTAAAGGAAATCAATCCTGAATAGTCATTGGAAGGACTAATGCTGAAGCTGAAGCTCCAATACTTTGGTCACCTGATGCAAAGAACTGACTCATTGGAAAAGACCCTGTTGCTGGGAAAGATTGAAGGCAGGAATAGAAGGGGACGACAGAGGATCAGATGTTTTGGATGACAGCATCAACTCAATGGACATGAGTTTGAACAAGCTTCAGGAGGTGGTGATGGATAGGGAAGCCTGGTGTGCTGCAGTCCATGGGGTTGCAAAGAGTCAAACATGACTGAATGACTGAACTGAACTGAATGTCTTTTCTACTGTAAATAATGCTGCGATAAACATGAGTGTTTTTGAAAGGAATTGAAAACAATTTTCTTTTTTATTTGCCTGCAGCCTTTATAATTCAGGAAAAGTTGTAGGTATTCCTTTGTTGAGAGGATGTGCTTTCTTAGTGTTTTAGTCATTTGATACATTTGTAAAGTAATTAGCCTCCAATTAAAATACATAAATTTATTAAAAAAATAACAAAGGTAACATTCAAAACAAATTTTTATTTGAGCATCATTAAGGATAATAATGCTAATCAATAACACAACTCGATAATTAAAGTAGAGTTTATAATAATACAAATAATCAGTCACCATGGGAGGATACCTATAAACCAAATCATCATTTTGAACTGAGTAAATAAAACACATTCTGTTTTTCCTATATGAACAGTACTGCTGGATAATTCAAAGATAGATGAGAGGAAGTTTCTCTTAACAGAACACTACAGCTGATAAATCAAGAGGAAATGATAAAATTAAAGTATCCCTACTTAGAAATAGGTTATGGATCCAGAGATTAATCATCAATGGCTGTTAAGATCACAAAATTAGACAATCAGACATTATGTGTTCTGAAGGAAGAAAGAAAACATACATTAAAAATAAACACCCCTACACAATTGGAAGATGATTCAAATGCTTTAGTCATGACAAGAGACAGAGGAACATGTAAAACACAGCAGGAACGGAAATCATCACTATCCAGGTTGTGGGAAATAATTTTCAGTACAAAGGTATTTCATTTCTTTGACAAATTAGTCATAATGGAAAAAAGAGAGTGAGAATGGTCTATAGATTGAGAAAGCCTTAAGAAGCATACCAGCCATGTTCAATGTGAAGAGCTTATCTGGTTCATGCTTCAAACTATAAGTGAAACATGACATCTGTGAAGGAATAATGTAAACAGTGGCTACTAAGCATTCTTAATAATGTCTGACAATTATACTGAATTCATGATTATAGGAAGAGTCTTTATCTTCTAAAGATGCATACCAAAATATATAAGAAGTGAAGGAAAGAGTTAAGAGCTGGGACTACAGATAAAACAGGATTGGTCATCAGTCTATAATTATTGAATCTGGACAATGGCTACAATGGAGGTTCACTAAACTTCTGATTAAAATTTAAGTTAATTAAACTTAAGTTTTTTTAAGTGCTTTTAATTTTCCATAATAAAAAATTAAAGAGATACAGAAATAAAAATAAATACAGAACACAAAAATAAAATGTTTCTTGAGCTTATTTTAGCTGGGTCTAACAATCATATCACAATTTCAAACCTTAATACAATCAGCACTTCAAGGTGTGAAGAGGCTTGACCTTTATTATTTTCTCCTTTAAGATATAAATTTCATTTGCCCTTTCTAATCTTGTAACTAATGAGCTCTCAGTTATACTTATCGTTCAATATTTTAAAACCAGAGTTCCTTTCAAGATGACCCTTCAAAATGCCCTTTATCATCATCAATTTGTTTCTCAGCCTTACTCTAGCACTGATAGTATCTAGAATTAAACAGTCTTATATAATTGGTTGCAAAAATTTCTTATACAATGGGTTTTAAAAATGTAAAAAATGGCTGGAAAGTTAACTCTGTTTATCACAACAACTCTTCAAATTCCTTTATAAATTATTCCAAATGTTGTCTTATTATGGTAGCATGTTCTATACTTTGGGCTCTGCTCACTGAAAGCAATACTAGTTTCTTTGAATGAAGAGTCTACTGTACTTTCTTTTCTTCCTTTCCTTAGTTAATAGCATTACCATGAGAATACGTATTTTTTTCCACTCCTTTACTCAGCAAGTATTCAGGACCTACTAAGCGTTCTGAGGAGGCTATGAAAGGGAAGGCAATCATTGCTTATATTTGATCAGATAGCAGATAGAAAAATATTTTTAAAACTAGGAAAGACAAGTAAGTTAATAATAATTCAGTCTGGAGTATATGTAAATTTATTTGTCCTAAAGGTTCTGGATAAGTCTGAAAGGAGAAAGTCAAAAAGCTGGCTTAAAACACAACATTCAAAAAACTAAGATCATGGCATCCAGTCCCATCATGTCATGGCAAATAGATGGGGGAAGAGTGGAAACAGTGACAGATTTTATTTTCTTGGGCTCTAAAATCACTTTGGACGGTGACTGCAGTCACAAAATTACAAGACACTTGATACTTGGAAGGAAAGTTATGACAAACCTAAACAGCATATTAAAAAGCAGAGACATCACTTTGCCACCAAAGGTCCATATAGTCAAAGCAGTTGTTTTTCCAGTGGTCATGTATGGATGTGAGAGTTGAACCATAAAGAAACCTGAGTACCAAAGAATTGATGCTTTTGAATTGTGGTACTGGAGAAGACTCTTGAGAGTCCTTTGGACAGCAAAGAGATCAAATCAGTCAATCCTAAAGGAAATCAACCCTGAATATTCACTGGAAGGACTGATGCTGAAGCTGAAGCTCCAATACATTGGCCACCTGATGCAAAGAACTGACTTATTGTAAAAGACCTTCATGCTAAGAAAGATTGAAAGTAGGAGAAGAAGGGGAAGACAGGATGAGATGGTTGCATGGCATCACTGACTCAATGGACCTGAATTTGAACGAAGTCAGGGATATAGTAAAGGACAGGGAAGCCTGGTGTGCTGCAGTTCATGGGGTCACAAAGAGTAAGACTTGACCAAACAACTGAATAACAAAGGTTCTGAACAACCTTTGGAAAAAAAACTGTCTTCCTTGGAGTTTTAAAATTAAATTATTTCAATTGGTAAAGATGAAGTAGAACAACTTTCAAAGTGAAACAGTACTAGATTTAAAAGTGGAGATCAATAAAATGCATGAGTTAGCTCTGGTTGTGCAAAAGTGTTGGGTAAGGCTTATTGGAATGGAATAGAATGAAAAAGATTTCACTGCGTTGGATCCATTGGATTGATTGGATTGACTGGGTTGCTGGAGTTGAATCGATTGTGTTTAATTAAAAAAGAGACGAGCCCTTTCTGGGTTGCCATTTCCTTCTCCAGGGGATTTTTCTGACCCAGGGATCAAACCCTGGTCTCCTGCACTGCAGGCAGATTCTTTACTGACTGAGCTACCAGGAAGGTCTTAATTAAAAAAGAGAAGAGCCATTTCTGGGAAACAATAACAGGATAGGTAGATACGAGAACAAAGAGCTTGAGTCTGACTGGTTAGATCACTGGAAAGAGCTGTGCTTTCTTAAACTATGATTCACAGAATTAAAGCTCTGATTCAAATTTAAATTAAACAAGTAGCTATTGAACACATTCTAGAAGGCACTATTAACTTTATAACTCTGGCTAAGAAAAATTATTTTGAGATAGTTTTTATGAAAAATCATCTCAAAGTTATCTCAAGAATTACCCTACTTTTTAGGATGAACTTGAAGAGGAATAGATTGAAGTGACAGAGTTCAACAAGAATGTCATTGAGTCCTTCTGGGATAAGAAAGATGTGATCAAGTAGTGAAAAGCAGACTGCAAGGATTTCAGTAACTTGACTCCCTTGGTTGAGAACCAAGTACAGCTAAATTTATATCAAATTCTGTTGGACTTCTCAGGTGGCACAGCGGTAAAGAATCCACCTGCCAATGCAGGAGACTCGAGTTCAATCTCTGGGTCAGGAAGATTCCCTGCAGTAGGAAATGGCAACTCATTCCAATATTCTCATCTGAAAAATCCGATGGACAGAGGAGCCTGGCAGGCTACAGTCCATGGAGGCACAAAGAGTCAGACATGACTAAGTGACTGAGCATGCACCAAGGAATTATAGTAAATGTCTAATGTATTAATACTAAAGTAATCTTGTGTAAGTTTGCTTGGTAAATATTTTACACTTAAGTCACCCTTTATCATGAGCTATCAATAGTAGAAAATAAAATAAATCACCCATGTTTTCCCTTACTGGTCAACAAGCAATATTATTCAGTAGAGAACATTTTTCAACAGTGTAGTGAGTTCCCAAATGGATCATACCCCAGAATGCCTAGACCGTTGATCTTCCTGCTTCAGACACCATTCCTATTTGCATACATTAATTCACAAAGGGTACTGAAGCCTTCAGAGAAAAGAACTCAACATAGTTTGCATTTGTAGTTAAAGTATAAAGAAGAAGGAAGATCTAAGAGTATTGACAAGGAGTACTCTAAGGTTCCTGGGAGACAATTCATTTTGGGAGAAAAAGGCCTTAGGCATAGCAAGTTGGACTGAAGCCTGTCTGAAGCCATTTATCGTGTAGCCTGGTAGTTGTTACTGACCTTAACTCAAAACCAGCCATCCTGGGGTATATGTATTAGAAAAATCAGCACACAGGGCTAAAAGAGTGTTTGGCTAAGTTCTACAATAGTGTGGTGTCCAGGGTCTCTCCTTAGAATCAGTGGAGGGGACTGACTTCCTAGACTTTAAAATAATGGTTAAGGCAGGCACCCCTGTGGAGGCAAGACAGAGAAAACAGCAACCAAAGGAGGCATCAAGCACTGATCCAGGGTTAAGGGACAATAAAGCCAACAGCAGTTTCAGGGAGCCTCAACTATTTGCCAGATGATCTTTGGAATCTCCTAAAGTTAAAAGCTAGGTAAGGAAACCTCCAATAGAAATCTGAGGGTGTATAGTTACGCATACCAACATTAAGGACTGTCAAACAGCAAGGTTGATTGACACAGAGCTGCCAATAAAGGGAACACCTGGTAAATAAATTGCAGTTGTACCATAGACACGTTCATCTCTGAGGGAAGATAAAGCCCTGGGCAGCAAAATCGCTGTTCTCCACCCCAGCAGGAGACAAACACCTTCCTCTCTGGTTGCCCCAGGTCAAAGCACTGCTTGCAGCCAAGGAGGTGCTCTATCACCTGGACAGTTGAGAGTCCCAGAGGGCGGCCCCATGGAGCTGCTGGAGGTGTGTTCTAGGAACCAGGATGGAAACCAGAACCAAGGAATGGAGCAGTTCAAAGGTAAGATGGAGACTGAGAATGTGGAACAGGACCTAAGTCTGGTAAGTGCAGGTCCATGCAAATAGCAGGTGTCTCTCTTTAAGTGGCTAGGTTAATGCCGTGTGCTGCTATAACCTCTATGAGTGATATCCAAGACAGCGGCAGGCTGACTGCCCAACCATGTGTGCACGTTCTATAAGTGAGAACGTCATCAACACTTCAGAATGCTGAATATGAAAAATTCTGTTGCATTCACAATCTGTTCACATTATCCTAAGAAATTTCCATATTTCACTTGCTAATAAAAGAAAGAGTTCTAACTTTGTTTAAAAATAATTCCAAATCTTGTGTATTCTTGCATAGTTGTGAAAAACTTTTTATCACTGTCTGTTGGAACAGTCTAGATGATGGGGGGAATTTTAATTACTTTACTCAACGCATATTTACTGAACATCTATTATACTCCAAGCACTGCTCTGGGTGCTGGGAATTCAGTAGTGAAGAAAAGAAACAAAAGTTTATGTCTTCTTGGGATAGGTCAGTAATGAACAAGTATGGTCTGTATGTTTTGGATAATGAATACTGCTAAATGAGAAAAACAAACCAGGGAAGTTGATGGGGTTTCCACTTTAAAGTGGGATTACCAGGCAAGGCCTTACAAATCCAAACCTGCTGCTGCTGCTGCTGCTGCTAAGTCGCTTCAGTCGTGTCCGACTCTGTGCGACCCCATAGACGGCAGCCCACCAGGCTCCGCCATCCCTGGGATTCTCCAGGCAAGAATACTGGAGTGGGGTGCCATTTCCTTCTCCAGTGCATGAACAGGAAAAGTGAAAGTGAAGTTGCTCAGTCATGTCTGACTCTTAGCGACCCCATGGACTACAGCCTACCAGGCTCCTCCGTCCATGGGATTTTCCAGGCAAGAGTACTGGAGTGGGGTGCCATTGCCTTCTCCGAATCCAAACCTGAGCCCAGATCTGATCAGAAATGTCAGGCCCTCTTCAAATGTTAAAAACTTATTTATTTTAAAAAGCTATTTTCACATAAACAAGCTCAAGTTTTTTAATTTTGAGGAAAGATCTTATTAGAAAACATTATACCAGTGCTGTGTTTAATATCTTTCCTAAATCTTTGGTTGTTCTTATAAAAATATCATATAAGGAAACTCAAAAGACATACTGACAAATGTCCTCTAAGACTGAGTTTCCACAGTGAAGTAGAGAACACAGATATCACCTGGATATTTCTAACTATTGTCATTCTTTGATTATAAAGATGCTTGTTTTATTTTTTTGCTTTTTTGAAAGATGTTTTTTCGAGGTGGACCATTTTTAAAGTCTTTACTGAATTTGTTACTAGGTTGTTTCTGTTTTACGTGTTGGGTTTTTGGCCACTAGGCACGTGAGATCTTGGCTCCCTGACCAGGAATAGAACATGCACCCCCTGCATTGAAAGGCAAAGTCCTAACCACTGGACTGCAGGGAAGTCCCTAAAGAAGCTTGTTTTTATAAGACTGTCAAGACTTATGTTTTTTCATTTTTTAATTGAAGGATAATTGCTTTACAACATTGTGTTGGTTTCTGCCAAATATGAACATGAATTGGCCATAAGTGTATGCATGTCCCCTCCCTCCTGAACCTTCTTCCCACCTCCCACTCCATCCGACCCTCTAGGTTGTTATAGAGCAATGGATTTGAGCTCCCTGAGTCACACAGCAAATTTCCACAGGCTATCTAATTTTACATATGGTAATGTATATATTTCACTGCTACTCTCTCAATGTAAAGAAGTTATTTTCGTGTGTTTTGTAGCCTGAATTTCTCCTGTAACTATTTTTCTCTGCTGTTCTCCCTGGAGTCAGAAAGGACTGAGGTCACAGAATCACATAATATGGCTCTTTTCTCTCCTGAACTGCCCACTCCTTAAGGGCAGACGCTTTACCTTATTTGTCTTTATATTCCCACACCTGGCCACCTCTTACATGTGGGAGCCATTAATCAGAATTTGTCTATGAGTTAACTGTTTTAAATATTCTCCCCTTCTTCCAAAAGTAATCCATGTTCATTGTAGACCTTCACAGAAAAACTTGAAGAAGGAACATTGCCCACTAGTGACATTCAGTCGAGGAAAATTGCCCACAACTGACCTGCAGACACCAGCTGCTGGTCAAATGCCAGGCGGAATCCCTCTGGAGCAGGGCAAGCACTGGTCTTCTCTCCCATTTCAGCCTCCAGAAAAGAAAACTCAGCCAAAGAAAAGAAGAAAGAGAAGTCTGCCTGTTCCATTGCCTGTCCCTCCTGTTTATGCCTCAAGGTTCCCTGTGGCCTGCTGTCTGTGGACACAGCTCTATGCAGCCATCCACCCATCATTGCAGACCAACCCCATCTTTGTAGGTCTCCTTTCCAAGCTGCAGCTGATTCAGTGAGACCAAAGTGCCCCCTCCTGGGACTTCTCTGGTGGAGCAGTGGCTGGACTCCATGCTCCCAGTACAGAGGGCAGGGGTTCAATCCCTGACTAGGGAACTAGATCCTACGTGCCATAACTAAGAGTTTGCATGCTGCCACAGCTAAAAGATCCTGCCTGCTGCAATGAAGATCAAAGATTCTATGTGCCACAGTTAAGACCCTCTGCAACCAAATAAATTATTTTTTAAATACTATGTTTAAAACACACCCCCCCCCAAAAAAAACCAAAATACCCCCTTTGTCCAAGTCCACAAGTTAAGCCCCCAAGCCCTCCATCTCATTCCTTCCTCCCTGGGCATATCACTGAATATAAAATTGTTCCTGTCTTCTATCTACTCCTAGTAATGTAGTCTCATCACACACAGACAACCCTGCACTTGCTCTCCCCTGGCCCAGTTTCCTGCCCATCTCTTCCTATTCAGACATTGCTTAGACGAGGAAGAGCATGGTAATAGACACACTCTTCTGTATCTTCTGCCTTGACTGAGTGTTGTCTGGCTTCCTGAAACCTGAATCTCCCCTGAGGACAAGCCTCTCAACCTATAGCCAATCATGCCAATCATACCATGTACCACAGAGACTAGAAAAGGAGTCTCACCTATTTAATTCTCCAGTGTCACTTTCAAACAATTACACTCCCACCTAAAGAGTCCCACTCCCCATACATCCATCTCTTTATTGCTGTTGCCCAACATTCACAGGTCTCTCAATCATTTATGAAAAATTGGATTACTAGACTCATAGTCCTCCTTTCCAATCCAAGGCTGCCACTATCCTGACTGAATCCAATGTTCAGTATGAGGGGAATTCAGCCAGTATTCCAGCCTCTCATCTCCTTGAGCATGTTCTCTTTAATGACCCTCAATTCTACTCCATTGGCTTCACTACTTTCCATATTCCCACAGACATGCTGTTAAAATGTGTCATAACTAGAAAATAAAACTGTTAATTCATTCACCCAATGAATTTACCCAAGAAATTTACCCAATCGCTTATCCTTCCAGTGAGCTTGCCAGTGACTCTCATAATTGATCTACACCATAAGCAGAACCAGTCCACAATTTCAGTGTTCTCTTTCAATATCTGGAACTCTTTTATTCCTTTCATCCCTCTCATCTGGCAAAACCTCAGCCTAGAACTAATCCATCCTTCCCTAATCCTGTACCCAATGAAGCACAAATATCAGACTGACCAAGAAATATTTACAGGTGACTGATGAGGCAAGTTTGTCGAGTACAGGTACAAGGTTAATCATAGGACAGTGGCATTACAGGAAAGAATGGGGAATAAATAAGCTTGAAAGCTTTTACTAATGAATTTATTGGCTAAAGAAGAAAAAAAAGGACTCATTCAGTCCCTCCACATTCATTACGGAATTTGAATAACTGTAACTAATATCAGCTAAAATTTCACTTTGCTCCATCCAAAACAGCTGATTAGGAAATTTTCAAAAGTGATTAGTCTGATTAAAGTTAAAGGCCAAAAAATTCTTTTCAGATAATTATAAAACCACTTTATGAGTAAAAACTGCTAAACATGAATAAGATAATTACCAAAAATACATTTATACAATTTTAAAGACATAAACTACTTCTCTCTTCCCTGCCCCCATCAGCAACATATTAGAGGCACTTAAAAATAATAAAACTGCATTTTTAAAATTAATGTTCTAAGTCAACTTGTCACTAGAACAGATAACATTTTCTCCCAATTAGGATAATGTAGCCTTGTTTTACTGCATTTAAAAAGAGTTTTAGAGATTCCACACTTCGTTTTTTTTCTTTTATGCAGGCTTGTTGTTGTTGTTCTGTCCCTAAGTCATGTCCAACTCTTTGCGACCTCATGGAATGCAGCATACCAGACTTCCCTGTCCTTCACTATCTCCCAGAATCTGCTCAAACTCATGTTCATTGAGTTGGTGATGCCATCCAATCATTTCATTCTCCGTTGTCCCCTTCTCTTTTCCTCAGTATTTCCCAATCTCAGGGTCTTTTCCAATGAGTCTACTCTTCATATCAGGTGGCCAAAGTATTGTAGGTTCAGCTTCAGTATCAGTCCTTCTAATGAATATTCAGGGTTGATTTTCTTTAGGATTGATTGATTTGATCTCTTTGCTGTCCAAGGGACTCTCAAGAGTCCAACACCACAATTCAAAAGCATCAATTATTTAGCACTCAGCCTTCATTATGGTCCAACTCTCACACCCATATATGACTACTGGAAAAACCATAGCTTTGACTGTACAGAACTTTGTCAGCAAAGTGATGTCTCTGCTTTTTAATATGCTGTCTAGGTTTGTCATAGCTTTCCTTCCAAGGAGCAAGCATCTTTTAATTTCATGGCTGCAGTCACCATACGCAGTGATTTTGGAGCTGAAGAGGGTCAACCACACTGAATTTAGATTTTCAAAGTTATGGAGAAGACGACTCATTTGAGTAAACCTAAACATTAGAAAATATGTTAAAAAATTCTTCAGTTTCATTGTTTTTAAGTGAAGCTGTAATTCTAAAGTGAGGAAGCTGAAATTTGTTTTTACCAAGATGTAGAATAATGTCTTGTCAACAAGATATTTGCAACCGCTGTTGTATGAAATCTTATCTGAAATACCCTGTTGGAAAAACCTCTAGAGCCAGTTTCTGAGCCTCTCAAAAAAAAAAAAAAAAAAATCCACTCAGTATTTTTAATGTAAGCAAAAACAGTATTCTTGATTTTATTCTACAGCCTTGACTGCTATAGAAAATTGACTATTTCTACAAAAACAAAAGCAGAAATACCTTTCAAAGGATATAACTTATCATTATTAAAAATATTCAAGTGTACGCTCTGAGGAATACTTCTAACAGACGCTTCAAACATATTTTGAACAATAAGAGTATCATTTAAATAAATATGTGTCATCCTAGTGAAGCTGCCTAAGGAAGTAATACCAGCTAGAGGTCAAAGTTCTAATGTATTTATTAAAAGGTGATATTGCTGGATAGTCACATTTTTTATTTATTCAACAAATACTTACTGAGAACCTATTTTATGCCAGCACTGTGTGAGGTGCTAGATATGCAATGGTAAACTGAGATAGTCTCTACAATCCTGGAGCTTACAACGTAGTGAGGCAAACAGAGATAGGTCAGTAAGCAAAAAATATAAAATATAAAAGGTATGTGCAACAAAGCAAAGGAAGAGAATGAAGGGGTAGAAGACCTCAAGGCAGATTGGTCAAGGAAGTCTTCTTAAAGGGGGTTGCATGTGAGCTGAGATCTAAAGGCTAAGATGGAGCCAGTCATTTGCTGAAGGGGAAGCTTAGTCCAGCCTGAGTAAAGACCCAAATGAAGGAAAGACTGGTTGATTCCAAGGAACTGAGAGATCATGGCTGTGGCTACAGTGTAGACAGACAGGACAGAGGAGAGAGATGGGCCAGTGAGGCAGTGGTGACCAGGCTATGCAGAGAGGACCTGGTGAAACCTGGTTTAGAAGTCACTGCCACAGTGATGCAGGCTAATTAAAAACAAGGACTATGAAGTGGTCTATGCATATTGATTAAAGATATGTAAAATGCTGTGCAGTGATAAAGAGATCACAGAAATATTGAAACCTTTTGTGTTTGAAGATGAAATTTTGTAGTATTTTCTTTTGAAATTGGTTAACCAAATAATATGATTACACTTAGTAAAGCAATGGTTAGCTGTAATGTACTTGAAAAGCTCTTTCTCTTGACTAGAGATTCACTTTAAAATCTTGGCTGCACTGATCTAGTTGTAGTAAATCCTGTTGGCATTTCACTTAGGTTCTATCAATCCCTCATACCAGCACTGGGCATTAAGCTCCCTGCCTCTATGTACTTTGCTGCTAACTGCTCATTATGGAAACCTTAGGTTTGCCCTTGGACTTTGGAGTTACCTACAGATGAGAGCCAGAGGTACCCAGGAGTGTGTTGTCCTTCACAACTTATGCTGAGTATAAACACCTAATTATTTTCCCTGGAATGACAACTCTGTGAGGTACAATGTGTACTTCAGGGCCCCAGGGGCATTAGGCTGAAACCAGGACTTTACTAGAAAGCAAACCTTTGCTTGGCTTCTTCCCCTAGTTCCTTCCTGGATTCTCTTGGGGATATTCCAGTGCACCAACTGAACTCAAATCTTCAGCTCAAATTCTTTTAAGGGATAACTAGATATAACCATTTCTTAATTTATATATACAAGCTTTTACTTATTCACCTACACATTCTTTCATGTATCTAATTGAGCCCTCAACAGGTAGTGTGCACTATACAGAGGAGTTAGTGTATAATGAAAAAAATATATGTTAGTCTACCCATCCATCTAAGGATAATACATCTAAAGTAAATAAAGCTAAATATTTTATTAATCAAATAATTTATTTTTATATAGTTAATCAAATTAGTTAAAGTTATTTGTACTTGATTATAGCTTCCCTGGTGACTCAGATGGTCAAAAATCTGCCTGCGATGTGGGAGACCTGGGTTCGATCCCTGGGTTGGGAAGATCCCCTGGAGAAGGGCATGGTAACCCAGACCAGTATTCCTGCCTGGAGAATCCCATGGACAGGGGAACCTGGCAGGCTACAGTCCATGGGGACACAAAGAGTCGGACACGACTGAGTGACTAAGTGTACACATGTTTAATCAACGAACCAAATGAAGAAGGTACAACTAAAGATATAACACTTCCAGAAATGTCCATACTCTAAATTGTTCCTGAAATAGATATATCTTGAACTAAAGGAAAATATATGTGATATATTTAAAGCCTTTACAGACATAAAATCACTACATAAGTTTAAAATAAAAATGGACCATGTGTGAGCATATATTACTCATAATTATCATGTTTTTTACAAGTAGCTCTAGTTAAAAGTACATTTATTACATTTGTCTCTGTACGTAGTTTGCAGAATACATTTCCCCATGTTACTTCTAGGTTAACTAGAGCTATTATGGGAGCTGTTTCACCAGTGATGTGCCTGAACTATTACACATTTTGTTTGGAAAAATACTAAATGTGCAGGTAAGTGCAGTATTGTTATTTGATAAAGCAAGTAAGCAAACAAAACTCGACAGAAATAGGAAGAAAGTTGCTTTCACTCTTTGCTCAGTCCTAGCACAGTAATGCATGACCTTGTCACGGGAATATCATTTCTTCTCCTGGCCCACGTCAGCCTGACACATTTGTCCTGCTTCTACCACCCCACCTTCAATACAACCATCTCTTGTTCAGTATCTGTTGTTCCCACACAAGACTGCAGCAATACTTCACTTGAGCCCCTCAAATTCCAGTAATAGCCCCCCTCGACCAATGCCCTTTTGGAAAGGAATTCATTAAGAGACCTAATTTTCTTGTGTCTTCCCTGGAGAGGCTGCATCACACATGATCCTTCTATTCTGAGATGAAGAGCCTAAAGTGCACAGCAGGAGCTGACAAGAATCCTGACAGGTGAAGATCACAGTGGTAAGTAATCTTTCTACTGCTAACTGCACACAGTTCACTGTCATTAACTACATTTTGAATTAATTAGATAATTCTTAAATGTAAGTGTTTTATGCAGCTTTTCCTTGTGACTACATACTGAATGAGTGGGAGTCTCTTTGTCATGGGTTGTGTGTTGTATTTTAAAGTTAAGAAAATGATACATGTGAACTCAAATAAATACATGAGCATCTTTCTGATAAAGTAGTCTCTGATTTTCCCAACCTGTTGGGAAATTCTCATTTTCTGAATGATCATAGGAATACATTTTGGTATGTATCCTGGTCAGTCCCCTAGAATATTTACCTCTGTAGTTGTTTGTGTTGCAGTGGGGCTTCTTGGGTGGCTCAGTGGTAAAGAATCCGTCTGTCAATGCAGAAAACGCAGGAGATGGAGGTTCAACCCCAGGGTCAGGAAGATCCCTTAGAGAAGGAAATGGCAACCCACTCCAGTATTCTTTCCTAGAAAATTCCATGGACAGAGGAACCTGACAGGCTATAGTCTACACAGTCAAAAAGAGCTGGACATGACTGAGCAACTGAGCACACACACACACTGTTCCAATATAGGGAAAAACCTTCCTCACTAATAGGGCCTAAAAGCACTACATCACAAAAATAATAGGCACCAGAAAAGTCTGCTGGAGATATAAAAGGGATGGATACTTTTTATCAAAACAAAATGTTCTTTGCTCACTAGAATTTGATCTGGGTCTTATTTTTAAAGTTGGATTGTGTGCTCAGTTGTGTCTGACTGTTTGCAATCCCATGGTCTGTAGCATGTCAGGCTCCTCTGACCATGGCATTTTCCAGACAAGAATACTGGAGTGGGTTGCCAGTTCCTCCTCCAGAGAATCTTCCTGACCCAGGAATCAAACTCACGTCTCCTGCATTGGCAGGTGGATTCTTCACCACTGCACCACCTGGGAAGTCCCAAAAGTTGGGTTAGTTTAGGACAAATAAATGGAGATCTGTTGCTCTTCTATGTACTTGGAACTGAGACAATGACAGAGGTGAGTCTCATATTTGGGAATTCTGGGCTTTTATTCCACCATTTGTAGCATAGATGCAGCCAAGTTCATCATACCCCTTTGAGATATACTTAATATTAGTTCATATTTTTGCAAGTTTAATACCTTCCGTGGAGACAACCACAAATTCCTAGGTACTTGTACACTGACGATTACCCCTGGATTTCCTTTCTTAACTGAATTTCTATTCTCTACTCTGGGTCTTAAAGCGCTTACTTTATCTCCATATGGACATCAGTCCAAATGTGGAAAGTAATTATTACCCCTTTGATTCCCACCCAAAACAATTCTATATAAAACATAACTGTATGTAGTAGCAGAACTATTATTGAAGGTCTATAAACTTCACAGAAGTTGAAGACATTACATCACTCAATAAACAACTTAAAAGAGCCTTTTAGATACACTCCTGTTTTTTCTTATATTTATTAAATATAAAAAAATGTAATGCTCTTATAAAAGATTCATACCATGAAGAAAGATATATGGTAAGAAGTAAAATTCATACCACACATCTTCATACTTTCTTGCTTATCTTTCCCAAAAGGTGTCATGAATATTTGGCACATTCTATTCATTGCCAACCCAAAAGCCATGCCCTCCCTCTACAAAACATCTTTGGCTCCGGGCAACTCTACTCTCAACTCCAGGGTGCAATCATGATTCATCTCAGCTACTCATGTCAATTGCTTTTTTCTGTTAGATATTCATTTTCTGGACATCCTTTACAGTGAGTGGTGAACTATTTGACATCATTCAGACCAATGAATCAGCTATGGTGGGTAATAGCATGCTGTGCAGGGCATAGGACTGGCCTCTAACACAGGAAAATGCATGCGCCTAATTAGTGAACATACATACACATACACATTCACACAAACATTCATTCACATTTATATACTCTTACATTCACACTTGTTCTCAATCTTTTTCTCACCCTCTCAGGTTCACAATATATCAAACCCTTCCTTCCAACGTTCCCTCTCTCTGCCTCTCTCTCTCTCTCCTTGCATATTCTCTGGTGTATCCATGCTTCATCTCTCACACATACTCTTTGTTGAATACTCACCTATACTTTCTCCCTTTTGCACTCTTTCTTATATACTTTTTCTCTGCATGCACCCTCTTCCTCTTACACTCTCATATTCTACAAACATATTTTCACAAAGTCTCACACCCACTCTCATACACTTATCACTCTCTCTTAAGTACTGTTTTACACAACCAACTCTCATATACAATCTTTTACTGCCTTATATTTTTCACATATACACAGGTGCTACATATTGTGGTCGATTTTCCTACTTTTACATAAACGTTTTGTGAAATAGTTAAACAGAAGAAAGGAAATCACGAGAGTAACATGTCTGGAAGTGGATTATGACGGGGTTTAAACTACATTCTGATTCTAAAATGTACATAAACTACATTCTGATTTTAAAACATTACCAGCAGTTAAGTGATACTGAGTGTTACAGAAATTTTCTAGAAGGAATGTAATCTCCAATCTCTCATACAATTATGAAACAGAAAGAGACTAAAAAAAAAATCACCACTTTGACAAATCCTCTCTTACAATAAATGAAGAATCTGAGAAGCATCCAGGTTAAGTGATTTCTCATGATTTAAATGGTTAGTTAAATAAGGCACTATGGAAATTGGTCTTGGACCACTGTTCAAGTTAATTATATATCACAGTGATTAAGAGTTTGGCTCGTGGAATCAAACTGCATTGGAATCCCTGCCCTGTCACCCATAAATCTATTGCCTGTAGGCAAAATCACTTTCCTAAACTTTAATTTTTCCATTTCTAAGAATAGTATAAGTATCCATACATAAGTTTGCTGTAAAGAAGAAACTAGTTAACCCACGGAATGTCCTTAGTCTATCTCTTGGTTCATAAAAAATGTTCAGGAAATATTAGCTATATTGCCTACCAAATTTGTGTATCTGTTATCAGGATGCTGCTTCAAATTATATCACTCTTAGTTTATAACAGTCAGGAAAGTAAAGGGGAAGGGAATGCATTCTATCTAAAGTTTCTGTTCCCAGAAATTGCACGAGACTAATAAATCCTATCCTTCCAGAAAAAAAAAAAAAAAAGAATCTCTCTGGGCAGGGAATGAGAGCCACTGGGACCATTTCAGGTTCTTCAAGGTACCATCTATAGTAATCTACACTATAAATACTGAACATTCTAGAAATGAATACATGATCCCACCTTCTTGAAGGCAGACATGTAACATCCTTCCTGACTTTTGAATCAGACTCAGAAGGTCTGATTTAGGAGGGTGCACCAAAAGGCATGTCAGATCAGATTTTGGAGAACTCGGAAGAAATGAGGAGGTAAGAGAAGAGGGAAGTCAATATTGGCCCAATAAGTGAAAGCAATAGAAAATAAAATTCTTGATTGTGAGATAAAAGCAAGCAAAGAAAGGATAATATATATGCCTTAGAATTTCATTATAGTAAATTTCTAAATAGAAGTCTCTTGATAATATGTATTTTTCACTTTGAATGAACAATTAGAAAGCAAAAAATAGAAAGTTTAAAAAATAATCTTGTCATTCCCTCCACTCTGGCTAAAGTAATCCTCATAAAAAAGTAGGTAGAGAAAAGGTCACCCCGTGGAATCCCAATATTAGTAATGACTTGTCTGTTTTGAGTGATGTGAAGAAAATGGAGACTTAGGCCTGGAGATTCAGCTACTTCTATCTTGTGAGCCACGAACTGCATCCCAATAGGAAGTGTCATTCAGTAAATGGGTGATGTCACAGAGTCTTAGCAGGGCAAGAACATGATGGTGACCAGAGCCCACTTTGTGCATAGTACACTATTCTGTGAAATCACATTGAAATAATGGGCTCCATTTCACTTTGCAACTTAGAATATAACCTCACATTTTGTGTTCTGAAATAAATTGAATGCGTGTAGATGGACTAAAAAAGAGTTGGTTCAAGATAAAGAGCTACAGAGTCAGCATGTGCCTTGCCCGCCATGTAAAGTCACCTTTGAAAAACAAAAGAATATCCTGAAGAGTGTCCTCAAAAAAGTCTTTGCTTAGAAACCTCTACTAAATCAACTTAAAAGCATAACCAATATCTGTGTACTCAGTTGCTCAGTTGTATCCAACTCTTTGTGACCCCATGAACTGAACTGTAGCCCGCCAGGCTCCTCTGTCCACAGGATTACCCCAGCAGGAATATTGGAGCGGGTTGCCATTTCCTCCTTCAGGGGATCTTCCCACCCAGGGACTGAACCTGTGTCTCCTGCAGCTACTGCATTGGCAGGCAGATTCTTTATCCCTGAGCCACCTGGGAAGCCCATAACCAATATAATCCCACCCCTAATTACCAACAGTAAAGAAGTAGCTGTGTGTGGATGAAGGATATTAGGATGCAGGTAAATTTACTTTTCAGCCTTCCTTTCCCTGCAGTTCTGTCTTTTAGACACATTGTCAGAATCAACAAGCAGCCACCCTTCCACCTCCATTCCATAGGAAATAAGTACTTAAGATAATTCAAACTGACAACAGACCCACCAAGCTGCACAATCCAAGGTGAGGTCTCCTGTGCCACAGCACCAGCCATAGCAAGCTCTTCAGAGAGCACGATTATTCCCACTTCAGGGACACACAGACGGGGACAGGCAGATGCAGGACCAGATGGAGTTGTGTGATTCTGTCTAAACAGAATCAGGAAAACAGGGGAAATTTCAGGGGAAATTACTAATGGAAAAAGATCTGTTCAGTCTCTAGCAGGAACATAAGGAAGACTATAATGGAAAGTTGTAATTAACTCTTGCGTCTTGAGCCACGAAAAGAAATGTGGTCTCACAAACAGTATTATCACCTCCCAGTAAGCCTCTGGATTCAATTCTGTTTTTGTGGAGACGGGTCCTCTCAGAATAAATAAAATCCTATCCCAACTTCCCTGCAAGACCTTGTGCTGATCTGTCTCTTTTATGACCCTGCAATCCAATCTGACTACATCTACTAACATTTATTTTTACAATTAAATGGAAGGAAACATTCTTGTGAAAATGTAAAACAACTTTGGTAAATCTGGCATCTGCGTTTTTCCAATCCTCAAAATTATAAAACTTTGCCCCTTGAGTGTTTTTATTGTCATTAAACAAGCATTTCCAGAGCTTTTGCTATATTTTTAGGTTAGGAGATAGATTCTGCAATTCCAATGATAAATAAGGGTCAGTTTCTGCCTTCAAGGAGCACACAGTCTTAATTTCCATGTTCAGTTGATTGATAGTCGTTTCTCTAAGGTACCACTTCTCCATTGTACTTGTTCCCTATTTTAAGGGGTTTCCTTAGAGCATACTAGCCACTAATGGTCTATGCTGAACTGTGCAAATTCATCACATTGCCCCAGCCTGTTTCCAATTCTCCTGACCACTTACTTTATTATTAGTTCTTACATTCCCAGCCCTACCTCCATCAGGTCTTTGAACAAACTGCTATGATTATGGTATTATTCTCCTCAATTACAATTATTGTCCTCCACCCTGGCAGCACTTCATTCTTAGCTTGTCTTAGTATGCCCTTGATAGTTCAGAATAGAACTGGCAGAATTCTAACATACCTGACTTCAACCTCAAGGATACAACCCAGAGACTAGGAAATTAACTATCAACTCCAAAGTCTTCTATGTTTCTCTCAGTCCAGGCTGTCTCTAGGGTATGTGAGTCCTCCTATTTATGCTAAGCAATTTTATTTTAAACAGATTATAAAATCCTTGAGTCCATGTGAAGTATGATTATTTATAAAAAATATATATATTTTGAAACATGGGTAGAGAAATCCTTAAATATTTGTTTATTGCCCAGAGATGATTCTTCTGGCTACACCTATTCTTATTCACGTCTAGGAACCGTCTTGTCATGTGCTTTACTATCAAATGTGTCATTCCTGTCCAATTTCATATCTCCGCCTGCGAGAAAAAGGCAATAGTGCTGTCATTACCTACAAGACTATGGTCTTCAGAACATGTTTGGAAACAACATAGATCTTGTTGCCTCTACGGTGCACTGATAACAATTTATTTAGTTCTTAGGAACCCGTTCCAGATCAGAGTACCCTTGGGATAATGCTGGAGGATCAAATCCCAGAACATTTCTGAGCATCTGGCCTATATAACCTTAAAGGAGGACTGAGAGTGTCCCAAAGAGGAAAAATAGGTACCAGGACTTACAAAAATTTCTGGGCATCTTATCTGGAAAATGCTCATTGGCAGCCCTGTTCAGAGGCTTTGAAAGAGAACTTAGAAAATTTTATATAAAGGCTCTACTCAAAGTCTAGGGTCTCTGGTCTATTCCTAAGGGATAGAGACCATACTTGCCTAAAAGGCAGTACTGTTCAATGGGATCAGAGCATGCAAATAAAATTCTTAATGATTTACTTCATCATCCCAAGCTTTCTGAGGGAGGCAAAATCTATAATCACTATAGCCTTACTTCATTACCCTCAATCTGGCTAAGAACAATGAGCCTAAGGAACTAAATAGTGAAGAAAGCAAAAAGGGGAACAAGGTAATGGGAACTTGATAATGAGCTGTGAATCTACAAAGAAATAATGGAAAAGGAAGAGATCAGTAAATTATAATCATGTTAGAGATAACAAATATTACACTAGAAAAAGATATTCCCCCCATAACCCAATATCTTTTTTCATTGTTCCAGCTCCTCTCCACTTCCTAAGCAAATTCATTATTTTACAAGTATTATGTTGAATTTTGGAGAGACACAAACATTCATTCCCTAACAAACCATAAGTTGTAAAGGACATTTACAAAAATACTGGGATGACCCTCAGGGATGGGATGGGGAGGGAGGTGGGGGGGTTCAGGATGGGGGACCCATGTACTCCCATGGCTGATTCATTTTAATGTATGGCAAAAAACCACTACAATATTGTAAAGTAATTAGCCTCCAAGTAAAACAAATTAATTAATTAAAAAAAATAAAAATAAAATGATAAAAAAACACCCACAGGTAATAACTTGAAGTCTTGGGTATATTTGAAGAACTTATTATCAATTATGTCATGAGTGTGGGACCTTCATGAATAGGATTAGTGTCCTTATCAAAGAGACCCTTTCTTGCCCTTTCCACTATGTGAGAACACAGCAAGAAGTCTGCTGCTCAGAAGAGGGTTCTCACCCTGATCTTAGACTTTCCGCCTCCAGAACTGAGAAACAAATTTCTGCTGCTCAAATAAATCAATTAGCTATTACTTTGAAAGTTAACTTTAGATATATTGTTGCCTTGAATAGATAATTTTTTTTTTAGTCAAACCAAAAGGAAAATCTTCTGGAGTTGGACAGAGTTGGACATACCTACTTCAAGCAGTTGTTACCATCATCTATGCATCTTTCATGGAGAGAGAATTACATTGTGAATATTGAAAAACAATACTAAAGCTAAAATTTAACTCATTTAAGAATATTACTTAATCTGCCCTTGAAATTATTTAAATAGCATTATTATTTAATGTTTTCAATTTTAAATGTTTTAAGTGTATTAAAGTTCTATACTTACCACTGCAGTCAGACTACCTAATAATACCATCATCTTTATATTATAAAAGATAATTCAAATGCCCACAGACAGAGGTAAAATTACAGTTCCTCAAAATTTAAAGTAAAAATATCATACATTAAACTTACATTTCTAGTTCAGTGTGAAGAAATTACTATTTTATGACTCAGCAATAAGCAAATTGCAAAATTAATATGTGAAGAAACAGCAATATTCCTACAATTTTTCTCCTTTTCTGTAATCAATATTTCAACAAAAGTTTCTGGATTTATCTTAGATATTATGATTTTAGCCATTGAGATGGATATGACATTTTCTCTTTATACTTAATAAATTTATAAAATGTATACCTGCACAAGACAATAGAGATCATATAGCCCAATCTCAACTCTGTCCAAGGGAAAACCAAGGGTCCAATAGATTTCTTGCCATGCTCTCCCCAGGAGATCTGTGACAGAAACTGTATAGAGATCCTGATTCTAAGACTAGCATGCTTCTTTTTAATCTACCAAATAAGAGACAGAGAGGTTGTGGATATAGAAATGTCAAAAGTATCTACAAACTAGAAAAGTTAGCAAACGAATTTAACATAAGTGCCAACTTGAAATTTACATGAAAATTGATTTATTTCTCCAAGATGGAATTTTGACTGAGATTATGTTGAATCAATAGAGTAATCTGAGGAAAATTGATATATACGTAAATACTATTGAGTCTTACAATCAAAACACATGATGTATCACTCCTTTTATTTATGTCTTTGATTTCTTTGAACAGTGTTTTGTAGTTTTTAAGTATAGATCTTATATATCTCTTATTTTATTTATTCCTAAGCATTTGATATTTTCTGATCTTGTGTTAAATAATATTTTAAAAGTTTTATTTTTCATTGCCTTCTGTTATCATATAGAAATAACTAACTTTTGAATGTTGATTTGTGTACAGCATATTTGTTAAATTCTATTGCTAATGATTTCAGTTTGTTGCAGATAGTTTTGGGGTTTTTTTATATTTACAATAGTATCACCTACATTTCATGGCAGTTTTGCTCCCTCTTTCCAATTTTTATTCATTTCCAATTTTTCTTACTGCAATGACTAAAATATCTAAGATACTATAATTATAAACAGTCATAGTGAACATCATTTTATTCCCAACTTCAGGAAGAAAATTTTACTATTTCACCACTAAATATGAGTTCTATGTAGATTTTTTGGTACATACTTCTTTATTAAATTAAGAAAGTTTTCTTTTATTATTATTTTGCTGAATTTTTAAAATAATGAATGACTGAATTTAACAAATGCTTTTTATATATCAATTGTGTTATTATGGTGAATTACACTGATTTGGTTTCAAATACTAATCTCTCATTTCTGGAATAAACTCTACTTGGTCACAATTTATTATTCTTTCTTCATATATTGCTGAATTTGATTTGTTAATCTTTCATTTAGCATTTTTGTATCTAAGTTTACAGATATTGACATAATTTTCTTTTCTTGTAATGTACGTATAGAGTTGAGGATGAGATGGTTGGATGGCATCAATGGTTCAATGGACATGAACTTGGGCAAACTCTAGGAGATAATGAGGGACAGGGAGGCCCGGTATGCTGCAATCCACGGGGTCACAAAGAGTTGGACATAACGACTGAACAACAACAACGGCAAACAGAATTTGGGGATCAGGATATTTTGGCCAAAAAAGTAATAGGGGAATGTCCTCTTTTTCTGTATTTTCAAGTGTTTGTGTGAGATTGCTGTTATTTTTTCCTCTTTAAATATCTGAAAAAATTCAGCAGTGATACCATATAAGCCAAGAAATTTTCTTTTGTAGGAATGTTGTTTAAATTCAGATTCAATTTATTTAACAGATATAGCACCATTCATAATATAAACTTATTTTTTACATCCCTGTAGGACCTATAGTAGTAGTCTCTTCTTTCTTGCTATTGAACAGTTGTTTTATTTTCTTAGCCCATTTTTATAGAAGTCTGTCTATTTTATTAGTATTTTCAAAGAATTCATTGCTAGCATTTACAATTTTTCTCTGTTTCATTGAGTTTTTCTCTTTATCATTTCTTTCCTTATTATTTCTTTGTATTTTATTTGCATTTCTTTTTCTAGTTCTTGGATATGGAAGCTTAGATAATTGATTCTTAATCTTTCTTCTTTTCTATTTACACTTTAAAGGTATAAACTTTCCCCAAGTCCTGCTTTAGCAGCATCCCACAGGTTTTAACATGTCATATATTCATTATTAATCAGTTCAATATTTTTTCCAACTTTTTTTCAATCTTGATGCTTTTGTGTTTCTTATCTTACTGCATGGTACAAGATTGAATAGAATCAGGGTAAGTAAACATGCTTAACTTCTCTCTAATATTGCTATAACTTGAATATAATTTCTGCTTACATCTCTCAGGGTCAATGCCATCCCCCTAGCACCTTCCCTTTATCACCTCCACAAAGGCAAAACAGGGTCATGGGCAGTGGGTCCTCTGGCCATTTCATGTAGACTCTGGACTTTAGGGCCAGCACCTAGGTCAGGGGTCAAACCAAACTTCTCAGGCCCTAACTGTTCATCAACAGGGTCCAGAGCCACATCCTGGGGTCCTGGGTAGATGGAGGAGAAGCATGGAAGTCAAGAAGCTATCTCGTATCTCTCAAGCCCTCTGACCAGAGTCAGTTTCATTGCACATCTATCTGTGAGTCTACCCCAGAAAGAATGTTTCATCTTTACCCGGTTCTTGATGGCATCTTTTTCCTTTTTTGAAGTATAAAAACCACTGGACCAACGTTGGTGGTGGTTTAGTCGCTAAGTCGTGTCCAACTCTTACAACGCCACGGACTGTAGCCCGCCAGGCTTCTCTGTCCATGGGATTTTCCAGCCAAGAATACTGGAGTGGATTGCCATTTCCTTCTCCAGGGGATCTTCCCAAACCAGGAACTGAACCCAGGTCTCCTGCATTGAAGGCAGATTCCTTACCAACTGGGTTATGAGGGAAGCCTTTTTGAAGTATAGTTGTTTACAATATTGTGTTAGTTTCAGGTACACAGTAAAGAGGTTCAGATGTGTGTGTGTGTGGTGTGTGTATCTGTGTGCATTTTTTAGATTCTTTTCCATTACAGATTATTATAAGATACTGAATATAATTTCTTGTGCTATAGAGTAAATCCTTATTTATACATAGTGATGTTTTTCTGTTAATCTCCTATAAGTGAAAATTGCTCAGTTGTGTCCAACTATTTGCAACCCCATGGACTGGAATTTTCCATGGAATTTTCCAGGCCAGAATACTGGAGCTGTCAGCCTTTCGCTTCTCCAGGGGATCTTCCCAAACCAGGGATTGAAGCCAGGTCTCCCGCATTCTGTGCAGATTCTTTACTAGCTAAGTCACAAGGGAAACCTACTTTCCCCTTTGCTAACTATAAATTTGCTTTGTATATTTGTGAGTCTGTTTCTGTTTTGTAAATAAAATCATTTTTATCAGCTTTTTTATATTTCACACATAAGTGACATCATATAATATTTGTATTTCTCTGTCTTACTTCATTCAGTATGATAATCTCTGGGTCCTTCAATGTTGCTACAAAAGGCATTATTTCATTCTTTTCAATTGCTGAATAATAGCCCATTGCTTCTATACACCATATTTTTTCCTAATTTTAATTGTTATTTATTTCCCAAGATTATTTAGAAATGTGATACTTAATTTTTAATCATTTATAAATGTCCTAGTTATTGTTCTATTGTTGGTTTCTTGATTAATTCCACTGTAGTTAGAGGCTATATTTGTATGATTGCAAATCTTTGAAATTTTTTGACATGTCCTGTGCTGTTTAGCATGAGGTTTGATTTGGACTTAGAGTTGATGCTGAAATGATAAGACTTTGGGGAATGTTGAGATAGTTTGAATGTATTTTGCACGTGGGAAAGACATGAGTTTTGGAGGACCAGAGAGTTGACTGTTGTGTGTTCAATTGTGCTCCCCACAAAAGAGTCTTACACAGAGGTAATAAATTAAATTGCGGTCACTAGGGTGAGATCTAATCCAATATAATTACTTTCCTTATAAAAAGAGAAAACAAGTACACAGAGGGAGGCACTATGTAAAGGCAGCCACGGGATGACACAGGCAGAGATTGGATTGATGCAGCTGCAGTCCAGGGAATGTAAAGAAGTGCCAGCAACAACCTATAACTAGGAAGAGGCAAGGAAGAGCTCTCTGCAGAGTTTCAGAGGGAACAGGGCCCTGCCAATACCTTGATTTCAGTTTTCTAGCTTCATAACAGAGACAATAAATTTTTGTTCCTTTTTTTCAGCCATTCACTTTACTGTATTGAGACTTTGTTATGATAGCCCTAACATACTAGTACAATAGTCCAGTTAATTGTTCATCCCAATGGAGTTATTTGTCCACTCAAGTCAAAATCATGTACTGAAATTACAAAGTAGAAAACTGACTCAAAATCAGAGACTGATTCAACTAGAAAAAGTAATACTCTGATGTCTTAAGTCCATTCCAACTAGACCAAATTCCCATCTCTAGCAAGTGGAAGCAAAGATTCCACCTCAACTGCCTCCTGATGAACTGTTTCCTTTTCCACTCAGCTCCTACACTGAGGCATTTTCTATTGATAAATATGTTAGGTAAGCATTTCTGTGACTACAAGGGCTTTCCAGGTGACGCTAGTGGTAAAGAACCTGCTTATCAATGTAGGAGACATAAGAGACACAGGTTTGATTCCTGGGTCAGAAAGATCCCCTGGAGGAGGGCACAGCAACCCATTCTAGTATTCTTACCTGGAGAATCCCACAGACAGAGGAGCCTGGAAGACTACATTCCATAGGTCACAAAGCGTCAAACATGACTGAAGCAACTTAGCATGCAAGCACACACGTGAATACAGGTGAGGTTTTAATGTTTGGGTCTGGGATGTCAAGAAAGTTGAAGAACATTTTCTTCATGATGGAGGGATGAAACACTTAGGAAGGATTCAACTACTCTTGAGGTTTCCTCTCCTCTCATATTCCCTGGGCTATTTCAACTCCCCAGAGCTGGCCAAGGTGATCTCCCATCTCAAGGCTCTGTCCCCCTCACAGTTCCTGTACAAACTATAACTTGATTTCACCAGACTCAGACAACTGCATTGTGATGTCAAGTCACTCTCATGGGCTCAACTAGGACAGAGCGTTCCAAGGGGCAACCATCACTCTGATTGATAACTCTCAGTTCACCCTAGGGTAACCGGTCTTCTGCCTGGGCTAACGCAGCCACGCAGGCAGTGTGCCCCATCTACACTTCTACTCTGGCCTTCAGAAGAGAAAAGCATGGTCTTATGACTCGTCAAAGTCATCTACTTGTCTGGTCTGTGTTTGGTACTTTGTAGATGTAACTTCTAATGCTCACAACAGCCCTTGTGTACAATTTATTATCCCCATTCTCTACAGGAGTCAACTAAACTCACAAGGCTTAAATTATCTTAGTCATGCAGTTAGCAAATCAAGGACCGTCTGTAAGGTCAGAGAAGCATAAAGAAAATATGTAATCCTTGGTTTCAATAGCCTCTTTGTGATGCTTAGTCTTTCAGATTTCCTCACCTTCTCCCTAGTCTTCCCAAGGTGTCATCTGAGAATGGCTCACTGAATCCTTTGTTGGCATAGGAAGAGAGTATCTTATTTGTACAATACTCAGTGCCCTGTGCAGCTCTCTTTGCTCTTAATCAACTCATATTTCCTTGGCTGCCTGGTCACTAGTGACCCCATTGGCACCCATTACTCATAACTAGACTAGAAAATAAGCTCATAACCTCTTCTCCTTTTGGGGCTCAGTGCTTCTCTCTACTGGCTTGAACTCAGCTCTCAATGGTGTTGCAAACACACTTTGGGCTGGCTGTGAATCCTAGGTAGTTTGCCAAAAAGTCCTTAGATACTGCATTCACTACCCTTTTGTACTTACAGTCACTACTTTTACTGGCAAGCACCTCACCCAAATTCTTGGCTAACTTTCTGTCTTTTAACCTCAGAGGAATCCTGGGATTTGGAATCCCTATTTCTACTACATGAAAAACAAAGGTGGTTCAAAGGAGCTACACTAAGGCTCTCCTTCTGCCAGTACCACTCCTCTAATACAGACACAATCACCCACCTGTTGAATCTAGGCTCCTTACAAAACAGTTTAGCCTAGAATATCTATTATCAATTGGTGCAAAAAAAAAAAAAAAAAAATACTCTGCTTTGCAGTTTCTATATGTCCAGGACTTCAGTTAATCCACAGTGGTTCAGGCTTCATCTTTGCCCCTCTATTCCCATAATTCCTTGCACTAGAATCATATGTTTCCCCCTCCTTTTTCAACTAAATTCCCCTCATGTTATACCCTCCTTATTCCTGTATGAACTTTTTCTACATCTCCTTAATGATAGAAGAGCTATACTCTCTATATTATAGACAAAACTGTGACCTAGACAGTCAGGCCTGGCTTTTGATGGCCAATTATCAACCAGAATGCCTTCTGCTGCAGTTAACAGACAATGTCAACTCAATTTGACTTAGACAGTAATGGAATGGCATTATCTAATGTAATTATACCCAAGGTAGGTCTGTTCCAGGTTGGTTAATTTGGTGCTCGACCATGTAATCAAAGACAGGTTCCCTGCATTTTTCTGCTCTGCTATCCTGAGCCAGTTGACAGCCACCACCATTTAAGAGTCACTGGAAAGTACAAAACCATCTAGCAGCTGAAGATAACTACTTTTTCCTTGGTCAGATTCTTTCATTTATTGTTTGTAAATTTTTTTAATTTAAGTATAAAATACATCAACATCACATAAGAGTTGCTGTTGTCAAACATTTTTATCAACAGTTATATTGTCACTTATTTTTAATTACCCATTCTAGTGAGTAACTTACTGTGGGGTGGGTTTTATTCTTAGTGTATGCTAATTACAGCATAATAATAATTATAGTGAATAATAATTAGCTATTTATTGCTAATTAAATTAATGCATAGTGCTTCCTCTAGAATTATTTCATATACTACATGCCTATTTAAACTTACTCTCACTAACAACCACATGATATAACCATTTAGCCAATTCAAGCATTCAATTAGCTGCTAAAACAACATTAATAGGGCTTTTTATAACAAGGAAAACCTTGATCAGAAATATCCTCAACATCTCACTTCTCAGAAGTGTATCATGTGCCTAGACCTGAAACTACTTTTTGGCAAAGGAAAGGAGAACAGCGTGTTTGGCTCAGACCATTAATGATTCAGCCCTGGGCTGGTGCAGGCAGCCTTCCCTAAGACTAGTGACCCAGTGCAGTAATTGAACCAAATCAGGTTCTGTCAGAGCAAAAAAGGAAAAGGTACTGGTTACTGACTAGGCAAACAAAAGTGTACACTAAAATGCTAAAGGAATTATTACTATCTCTTGATAAATTCTAGGTTTCATAATTATTTTCTCTACTTAAAACCTTATTTTGTTACACTAAAGCTAAATGACTGCTATATTAGACAAATGGATGAATCAGACTAGTCAGAAGATCGTGTACATGAAAATGCAAGAGAGAAAAAAATATTAATATATCTCAAGCACAGTTTTCCCACTGACTGAAAATCAGTCTGTCACCAAAATGTTATGAGCTATAGTCTGAATTTCAAATGAGGTAACATTTGTTAGATAATGTTGACTTCAGTCCTCGTTGCAGTTGGCTAATGACCAACATATATTTGGAAGCCAGAATGTCTGTGTTTAACTATCTAATGCAACATTTGGCTGGTAGCTGTGTTATTCAACTTACAATGAGCGGGTTGTTTCTTTTTTTTCTTGTATGACATTTTGATTCTTAGCTGCTGTGTAAGTTAAATAGCTGTGTAATTTTGCTATTGAGTATCAAAAATCACCAGTTCCAGATTTTGACTGTGACACATATGTTTATACAACCATGTATTTTTCTTTTTATGGCTACCAGAAGTTAAAAGAATGACAAAATCCCTCAAGTCAGAGATTGAATCTTCTTTATTCCCCAATAAATAATAAAGTCTTTAGAATCCCAATAAGATATGATTTTCTTCTGACAATCTTTTTCCATTTAAAAAAATAACTAACTCAAAAATCTTTTTTGATATATTATTTATTACAGTAATACCTTCATGATTTAAAAAGATTAGATGTGAAATTTAAAGAACACGTTAGTTTTATTCTATCATTTCTGTGTTTTATGAAAAAGATCCTAATTTAGCCTTGTTATAATGATGTAGTCTTCTAAGAATTTAACCACCATTTCCTTAAATCTTCAAAGTAAATTTGATACGATTTTACAAATTAGATAGCAATTGTAATTACCCTTACTAGCTAATTAAATTGGTTTTACTTAAATAAACGTTAAAATTAGTTGGAAACAAATATGCTATTCAAATCTAATTTTAGATAAGGGCATTTACACAATTCTTTTTCTAGATGTGATAAAGTAGAACTACACATGCTGATGGGGTCAAGGACCAGATCTTTCAAAATTTTTCTTTCCACATATGTCACCAAACAGCTGGATGCTAACAATAGTAGAGGTTGTGATTTTGACCTCTTTAAAAATTAAAAAAAAAAGGTTATACTTTGAGAAGGCATAGAAAATAATACATTAAGATTTAAACACTATATGTGTTTCAGGTTCCTCCCAAGCAGTTGGTAATAGTCTCTTCCTCTTGGGAATTCAGTCCCAGCCAAGTCCTGGTCCAGTGCAGTCAGGTCTGGTGCTTCTTTCTGTGTCTTGCTTTACCACACGGAAGCATACCTCCATGAACATTGTCCTGGGTCCCCAAATGATCAGTGAGCTACATCCTCCCTAATCAACCCCCCATCACACATGGAGGACCCCAGAGCCTGTTTTGGCTTAACTTTCTACCCTGGACAATTATGGTCCTGACCCTTCCTCCTATATCCTGTAGATACCTTTTCTCCAGGGCTGGACCGTGCTTTCAGATCCTTCAGCTCATTTTAGTCAGGCATTTCTTCCACTCTCACACTCTAGATACAACACCCACAAGAATCATGGCCATCCTAAAGCCTCCCACTGACCACGTGAGCAGAAACCTCTCAAACTCTAATCTCACTTAGACATAACCTGATTTTGACACTCTACTTTAGACTATATTTTAGACTGTTTGCCTTCTACTAATGGCCAATTTTCCTCAACCTCCACCAATTAATTACTAATTCTGTCCTGTCCTCCGATCAAGTTTGTTGCCCTAGAAGGAAATTGTATTATACATGCAGGTAGGCAGGGCTGGGCTAAACGCAAATGGGGAGAGTGCATATCAGAACACTTGCAGTTAGTTAAATAGCTGGTGCAAGGAAAGCTAATAACTATATCTTCCTTCATTAACATAACTGGATTTTTTTTTTTTTTTTTTAGCTACAGTTCTAACTTTGTTGCTAGAGAGCAAACAGCTTGTAGGGGGACTATAATAAGAAAGGAGGCTTAAAGAAAGCTGTGATTTTTACAACTTCTAATAAATGTGTGATATAGCCAATCTGGAAGTGCAGGAAAAGAACTGAGAGTGAATGAAATGCTATACTTAGGGGGTACTGAGGTCTCCTCGACAATAATATGGTCTGAAGTTTTTCACTGTGGAGCATCAGTGATAATAACGAGTTAGGTCAGGTTTATTAAGTAGGCACTTCACATGTACTAGCTAATTCTCACAATGTAATTCTCACAATTATTGGAGATAAATATTTTATACTTATTAGTATAAAAGTACCTTTATACTTATAGTATTTTTATAAGGAAACTAAATCACAGAAAATGTAAGAATGTTACTCAAGGTCACACAGGCAATTAAATGATAGAGTGAAAATTCAAACCAAGGTAATCTGATTCCAGGGTGATCTTAGTCAATAGAAGTCGAAGTTAAGTCTCATGGAGAAATGAATGCACAAATTCCTACATGCCCTGTTTCACATTTAAATATTCCCAAAGGAATTTAGGAATAGCCTCCATTCTGAGGCTAGATAAAAAACAAATTTGGGAAATTTCCTGTCCCTCATTAAATGATCAACTTAAGGTAGCATTTGAGTGAAAGCCTCTTGCTTTCTTCTACCATTCTATCCTTAAATATCTGAGTACTATCAGCACTGTTCATTGGGCCTCCAAAGAGAGATTCTAGAAACCTGAAAATCCCTAAATCTTTGACCAACCACTTAGCATGGCTAATTCTTGAAGCGTCAAAGCATAGTAGACATTCTGAGAAAAAGAAACACTCTAGTATCATTTAGAACTTGGTTTCCCACCCTGGTGAAACTGGCTTTACCACTTATGACCTTGGGAACCCCTTTTTCCAAGTTAGAGACAGGCCAAATGTCCTCTTTGGTCCTTTCCTGCTGAACCCCACCCTGACCTTGCTTTCAAAATCTTTCCTCTACAAAGGAAAGGAGGAGCATGCAAAAACTAGCTCATAGGAGGCTCTTCTAGGGGCTTGAGCAATGCACTTCATCTGTCCTTCCCCTTGAACTCTGTCCTAATCCTCAGAAGTCTTTCCAGATCAGAGTCCCAAGAATACCCAGCTCACACTATCCCACTGCATCAGACTCTGTTTGTAGCAGACACAGAAGCAGAGCAATATGTGAAGTAATCACCAAAGGAAGAAAATACAATGAGGGAAGTATCTAAGAGTCTGCCACTTGAAAGACATTTTTAAAACTCTACACAGCAGTTTGACCCAGTTATATCTGACATAAGACAAGCCTATGCTTTAGTAATCTAAAATCTCAATGACTTATAAGAATAAATGTTTATTTTTTCTGTTGGCTTAAATAGTAAAGAATCTGCACGCAATGTAGGAGACCTGAGTTCGATCCCTGGGTCAGGAAGATCTCCTGGAGAAGGGAATGGCTACCCACTCCAGTATTCTCACCTGGAGAATTCCATGGAGGAACCTGGCAGGCTACAGTCCATGGGGTTGCAAAAAGTCAGATGCAACTGAGTGACTAACACTTTCACATGTCCAACGTAGGTCAGACATAGGTAAAGAAAGAAAAAAGAGACATAGCCAACCTCAAGCTGGCTCTCAAAGTTTCTGCTTCCAACCACATTCTGTAAGCCAAAGAAAATCAGATTGTCACTCCTGAGGTTCAAAGGGCAAGAATGTATTCTTCCTGCTGGGATGGTATACATACCACATGATGCCAATGGAATAGGGAAGTATAATTTGCCCCACAGAAGCAAAATTTGAGCAAAATTATAATATACCACAGATTGTGGTTTTTTGCCTATTGGTATGTTATTGTCTATGCTGCATAATGAATTACCACAAATTTAGCACCTTGAGACAATATACATTTCACTCTCATAGTTTATGTGAGTCAGGAGTCTGGGCACAACTTATCTAAATTTTCTGCTTTTGAGTTTCCTAGGCTGAAATCAAGGTGTCAATCAGAGCTTCAGTCTTCAGAGCCTTGGGGTTCTAATCAAGCTCACATGGTTGTTGGTAGAAGTCAGTTTCTTGTCACTGCTGGTCTGAGGCCCTCGGCTTCCCCAGGCCATGCCCAGTTCCTTGCCAGGTGAGTCCCTTCATAAAGACAGCCCACAATGGGGCAATTTGCCTCTTGTAAGAGAGTCTTGAGAGCAAGTCTGCAAGGAAGACAGTCCTGCAGAGCATAATGTCATCACGGGAATGACATATCATCACCTCCGCCATCTTCTATTGCTTAGAAGTAAGCCACCAATTCCACGCACACTTAGGGGATAGGAACTGCACAGGGGTGTGGGCAGCAGGGGATGGAGGTCACGAGGGTCAGCTTAAAATCTGCCCACCACAAGAGGTGGGGTGAGAAATGAGTGGGCAGTCTTAAGGCTCCCTTTGGAAGATAGAGTATCCTTGTTAATGTGTACTTCAAAGACCTCACCAAGAATATTCCAAGTATCACCAAAAACATACCCATACATGTAAAATTACTTTATTTAGACATTGATAGCACCAGTTTTATTTTAACCCCAGCATATTTCCCCTGCCCTGAGGCTGCTATTTTTTTATTAGTAGGAAAAACATTTAAGAATATAGCTGGTCATGATATTGATGAAAACCATCTTTCATTCTTCACTTCCAGCTCACTTTCTAGAAGAGGATTGTATTTCTCTTAATATGTACTGACCCTAAATAAAGCCACATCTTAAGGTCTTTTTCATCTGTTCCCTGTGAACTGTCAATTAGCATTTCCACATCAGTCACAGACGATGTGTCTCACTAGAATAGCTAATAAATACAACCTATGCAAAGCTGCTTCTATCAAAATAAGAGAGAATGCCAAGCTCCTGCTTTCTACAATTATCGTACATTATGTGTTTACAAGCCAAGCAGCTCAAATAAAAGGCACTGCCAGAAAACAGACTGAATGAAAATGTTTGCTTACCAAAAAGAAATTTCTAAATGTTAATTATGACCAAAGTGCTTTTTCTTAAGACCAAAATAATTCTGCAAAAGACTTTCAAATGTAAGTTGGCAACACTAAATCTGGCCATTTGTAGCAGTTTATGGTATATATATTGTGAGGAATGTTTTGACTAAAATTCATTTCAAAGGAAAATGCAAACATTTTACAGAGCATAGACTGTGTTTTATTGTAGTATTAATCAAATGCCTATTAGACAAGAAGTATAATGCTCCTCTCACACTATAATAATAAAAGTACTCTTGTCTTTCAACAGTTTCATAATAAAATAACACTATATTTATACACAGGTGCTAGATATCACTGACAACACGAATGACAATATTATTCATGACCCCAAAGGGTGCATGATGTTCTTGTCTTCACAGACACTAGAAAGTAGCATGACAATTCTAACAAAAACTAGACTTATAAGCGGGTCAGCATATCCTCAACTTGACTCATAACTAAGGACTAACCCAAACCATGAGACAACTTTTCATCTAATACAGGGTCAAAGATCAAAGTGTTTGAAAGTACTGTGTGGGCCATGGTATAGAGAAACAGGTATTCTTATATTTGGTTAATGAGACTAGAAATTGGGCCATCCTCTTTGGCAGGCAATGTGGTGACAGCCATCAAAAAATTAAGATACATATAAGCATGACCTAGGAGTTCTGCCTAGCTTTATGTTTACACAATAGCATGAAGACATTTTCTCAAGGATAACCTACAAAAAATATTACATTGTTAAAAAAATGAAAACAAGCACAAGTGTGTGTATATAACATGGTCCTACTTATTTAAAGAAAGCAGAGAGAAGACATATACATATGTTTGCTTATATATACTTTTTTTTTCCTGGAAAGATAAACAAGGACCTGTTAGTACTGGTTATCTCTGGCAAAGGGAGATGAATTACGAGGTAGAATTGTATATTACTTTTTATTGTATAGCTTCTAGCACTACTTGAAATTTTACCATTTTACTGTTTCAAAGACAAATAGAATAAATAAGTAACAAAATGAAACCTACTTCCTCTGAATGAATCCAGTATACCGGAAGTCATTTCCAATTAAAATTATGGAGTTATATTTTGGTTTCTTGGCCTGTCTGTAATTTAAATGTCCTTAAGTGGCAAAATGAAAAACAGGATAGTTGCCACTCAGAATGCTAATTCCTTTCTCTGGCATTGTGAGTGGTATTAATGCTTCATATACTTATTCCAGGCTAGCATGACCTCAAAAAAATTCGTCTTGTTTCAGGGTCATCCTCTGAAGGTGAAAAAGGTTGAGGTTCTGAGATTGAGAGCACGGTCACCGGTGGACCTATCACATCACTGCAAAGGTTAAGAAGTCATTTGTTGAGGAAAGAGTCAAGAACCCTCTTAAAATGTGACTAGAAAACCTAAGGAAACACTGATTTTAGAAGTTTCTTTATGCCCAAAGGATAAGACAGTCCCAAAATTGGGCTCTCAGAGTTTGAAATCCACAAAAACACCCCGCAAATTCTCAAACCCACCTCAATTTGGTCTTCCCGCTTACTCTTAAATCAGATTCAGACTGCCCCCTGGTGGTTAACTTGAGAAGAGACATTCCTTTCTGTTCTTCAACTCTCTGTGGTCCTTGGATTCAGGAAAGCAGGACTTGATTTACTACGAAGACAATCAAATTTCCAAGAAATGAAAAACACAACTATCTACCAGGTAGGGAACGATATTCCTGTATGGCAGTATGAGTGGAGGATGAGATGGATAAGATAATAATTGGCAGGAAATATTTATGGTTTAGATAAAATGTTTTTAATGTTTCCCTGTTTTACGAAGGCCCTTTCTTCTAGTCTCATTCCCTTTTCAAATGCCATGATTGTTATTCTACTCAGTGCTGTATGCTCCAGCTTCTCTGAACTGCAGCTGATTCACTGGCCCAATTTGTACTCATGAGGGTTGATAACATGACACCTTGGCGTACTCTAAGTCACCAAAGACACATAAGCACTACCTCATCTTCTAAATTACCTGACACCCTTAGGAAGAATTTGAATCTGTGGGCAGGACCAACCCACTTGTTTTTGTCTCAGTAGAGTTGGTGTCCTCTGAATTGAATGTTAGTTAGTATAAGCATTGGTGTCTGAACGCTGTTACTGGAATACATGGCATCTTTATGTAAATATCAAAATATCTATGGCCTTCTAAGTAGCATGTGTTAATAGAAGGATGAAGAAATACATATTTGCAGATTCTTCCAAATGTTCAACTATTTGTTCTGCTTTACTATGTTTTAGTGAACCTGTGATACTACCTAAAGGCCAGACTTCTTGAAATTGCTTTTGCTCATATGATGCTGGAGTGAGAAATATGTTTTGACATCATTGGAAAATCCCTACAGAGTCAGAAGGTGAAGAAGGGAACAAAGTCATTACAGTATTATTGACTGCATTAAGTATGCTCTACATTATACCCTGGTAACTGATTTATTTTATAACTGGAAGCCTGTTTATCAATTTCCTTCACCTATTTTCCCCATATCTTGACCTTCTTCCCCTCTGGCAACCAGTTTGTTCTCTGTATCTATGAGTCTGTTCCTGTTTTGCTTGTTCATTGCTTTGCTTTTTTTTTCAGATTCCACACATAAGTGAATCTTTGTCTTTCTCTGCCTGACTTATTTAATTTAGCATAATATACTCTGGGTCCATGTTGTTGCAAATGGTAGGATGTCTTTTTTATGGCCAAGTAACAGCCCATCGTGTGTGCGTATATACATATATATATAAATTGGTGGATAAATATATATATATATATATAAATTGGTGGATAAATCATATATATCCATATATATGATTTATCCATTCACCTATCAGTGAACTCTTACATTGATTCCATATCTTGGTTATTATAAAATAATGCTGTAGTAAACTTTGGGGTGAATATATATTTTAGAATTGGCATTTTTTTCTCCCAGATAAAATGCAGAAATGGAATTGCTGCATCATATGTAAGTTCTATTTTTAATTTTTGAGGAAACTTCATAATGTTTTCTATAGTGTCTGCATGATTTACTTTCCCATCAACAGTGCACAAGGGTTCCCTTTTCTCCCCATCTTTACCAACACTTGTTGATTGTCTTTTTTGATAAAAGCATTCTAACAGGTATAAGGTGATATCTCACTGAAGTCTGATTTGCATTTTCATGATATTAATGATTTTGTTCATTTTTTTCAGGTACTTGTCAACCATCTGTATGTTTTCTTTGGAAAATTGTCTACTCAAGTCTTTTGCCCATTTTTCAATCAAACAAGCTAAGGTTTTTGCTTTTTGTTTTTTTTTCTGTTAAACTGTATGAGTTTTTATAGTAAATCTTTTGGATATAAGATCCTCACCAGATATTTGATTTGTGAATATTTTATTCTATTCTGTAGGCTGCCTTTTTGTTTTATTGATGTTTTCTTTTGCTGTGCAGAAGCTTTTTAGTTGGATGTAATCCCATTTGTTTATTTTTTCTTTTATAGTCCTTATGTGAGAAGACCAAACAGAATAAAATACGTAGGAATAAATTTAACCAAGGAGCTGAAAGACCTGTAATCTAAAAACTATAAGACTGATAAAAGAAACTGTAGACAGCACAATTAAATGAAAAGCTATACTGTACTTGTGGATTGGAAGAATTAATATTGTTAAAATGACCATACTGCACAAGGCAATCTACAGCTTCAGTGTAATCCCTATCAAAATATCAGTGGCATTATTCACAGAATTAGAACAAATAATTCTAAAATTTGTATGGAAATACGAAAAAAAAAACAACCCTGAATAGCTAAAACAGTCTTGAAAAAGAACAAGCTGGAGGTACATGCTCCCTGATTTCAAATCATACTACAAAGCGGTAGTAACCAAAGCAGATTAAGATGAAGATGAAGAGGATTAAGAGGTACAGACCTTCAGTTATAAAATATATAAGCCACTAAGATGCAAAATGAGGAGGGCATAGCAACCCTTTCCAGTATTCTTGCCTGGAGAATCCCAGGACACAGGAGCCTGGCAAGCCAAAGTCCATAGGGTCACAAAGAGTCAGACATGACTGAAGTGACTTAGAATGCATGCAAAGATGTAAAATATAGCATAAGGAATATGGCCAATAATATTGTAATAACTTTGTATGGGAACAGACAGTTACTAGACTTTTGTGGTGACTATTTCCTATTAATAAGATATAAATGTCAATTCACTGTATAGTATACCTGAAAATAAAATAATATTGTATGTCAATTATATTTCAATAAAAAGTATAGGTATATCAAATAAAAAAAAAAGAACTATGGTTCAATTCAACTCAGTCGCTCAGTCATGTCTGACTCTTTGTGACCCCATGGAATATAGCATGCCAGGCTTCCCTGTCCATCACCAGCTCCCAAAGCTTGCTCAAATTCACATCCATCGAGTCAGTGATGCCTTTCAGCCATCTCACTCTCTGTTGTCCCCTTCTCTTCCTGCCTTCAACCTTTCCCAGCAACAGGGTCTTTTCAAATAAGTCAGTTCTTTGCATCAGGTGGTCAAAGTATTGGAGCTTCAGCTTCAGCATCAGTCCTTCCAATGAATATTCAGGACTGATTTCCTTTAGGATTGACTGGTTGGATCTTGCAGTCCAAGAGACTCTCAAGAGTCTTCTCCAACACCACAGTTCAAAAGCACCAATTTTTTGGTGCTCAGCTTTCTTCATGGTCCAACTCTCATATCCATATGTGACTACTGGAAAAACCATAGCTTTGACTAGACAGACCTTTGTTGGTAAACTAATGTCTCTGCTTTTTAATATGCTGTCTAGGTTGGTCATAACTTTTCTTCCAAGGAGCAAGCATCTTTTAATTTCATGGCTGCAGTCACCATCAGCAGTGGTACTGGAGCCCAAGAAAATAAAATCTGTCACTGTTTCCATTGTTTCCCCATCTATTTGCCATGAAGTGATGGGGCTTGATGACTTGATCTTAGTTTTTTGAATTTTTTAAGTCAACTTTTTCACTCTCCTTTTTCACTGCATCAAGAGTCTCTTTGGTTCCTCTTTACTTTCTGACATAAGGGTGATGTCATCTGCATATCTAAGGTTATTTATACTTCTCCCGTCAATCTTGATTCCAGCTTGCGCTTCATCAATGAAACAGAATACAGAGCTGAGAAACAAACCCACACTTACAGTCAACTAATCTGTGACAAAGGAGACAACAATATTCAATAGGAAAAAGATAGCCTCTTCAATAAATGGTGCTGGGAAAACTGAAGCTATATGATAAAGAATCAAGCTAGTCTACTTTTTTATACCATTTATTAAAATAAACCCAAAATGGATTAAAGACTTATATGACAATAATAATCCTAGAAAAAAACCTAGGCAGTAAGCTCTTTGATACTGGTCTTAGCAATATTTTCTTGGATCTATCTTCCTGGGTAGTTGTGATTTTTTTTTTTAATAATAAAATAGATTAAAATATAACATTATAAAAAGTTTGACATAAAAACAGCAAAATTCTGTAAAACAATTATCCTTCAATAAAAATAAATTAATTAAAAAATAGATATAACATTATAAAAATGGATGAAAAATTTTAAAGCCAACAGCTAAAATTAAAACTATTCATAGTCAAATAATTTAAAAAATAACTCTTAAAAAAAAAAAAATAACTCTTGACTAAGATATGACTTTTTGATGTATTTAAAATGGCTAAAAGGTTATTTGCATTAGTCTGCACTGTGAATTTAGGATATTCTGATTGATAGAGTCTCTTGCGGAGCTCCCGGGCTGGGAGCTTCTGCATCATCTCCCTTCACCTCATGCAAAAGGTTCATGCCTACAGAAAAAGGGTACATTCATACATTTGGATGGCACAACCAACCACAAATCAATAATCAACCTCAGCATTCTTCAGGCCAGTCATCAACTTATGGAAAATACAAATCCTCTTTCCTACTACAACTCTTTCCATCTTCTTAGAAAGTCAAAAACTGTTAACTGACCTTTATTAGGCATTGAAACAAGTTCAACTGATCACTGGTTGCATACTGTCACCATCCATAGCCAAGGCAAGTACAGGAACTGAAAAATCTTACTAAGACTTACAAAACTCTACAAAATCTGAACTGAACAAAGTCCCTCTCTCCCCTCATTTCTTGTTAATCCTTCCGTCTTGCTCTGTTCCCATTCAACTTCCCTTCTTGCTTATCTTCTCACACATCAGACAGACTCTCGTCTCAGCACCTCCACTTGTTTTCTCTGCTTGGAATTCCCTTTTGAGATATCCTCTTGGCTAGCCTTTCTCCTTTAAATCTGGCTCAAATGCCACCTTAGCATCACCATCCCCTCCGCTAGCACTCCTGAGCCTTTACCTTAATCTGTTTTTACTTAATATTTACCAGCCTCTCAAATACTATATACATATAGTTTGGCTGTTATGTTTATATAGCCCGATATACCCCAACTCCCCCAACCCCTCTCACATATTTTATAATGTAATTTTCACAAAGGCAAGACACATAATACTCAGTAAAGAGTGTCTGACATGTGATAAATACTCAGTTAATTCAATGTTGTTGAAAGGATGAATGAAGACATTAACATCATTCAGCAGATCTGTTCCTTTACTATGCAGTGCAAGAGCAAGTCAAGGTAAAAATGACACAGCCCTGGGTCCAGAGCTGCCAAGCACTGCAAAGATGATATACAGAGTGGCGGAAGTGAACCGGGTCAAAAAGCTAGTGTAGCAGAACTTTCTGGGGTTTTGTGTAATATTTTTTAGAATAAGTCTAAGATAGGTGTTGTTTGTCTACTGCTGTCTGAAGGGATTTTACAGTTTTTAAATCCAGAATATCACTAGTCTACCTTCTAGTCTAGTCACCCCATCCTACACAAACACTGCCTCTGGCTTAAAGAGCTTTCAGTCATCTCTGAGTATAATCCCTCATTTTCCATTTCTCCAGGAAGTAATATTCTCTGAAAGAATAGAGGACCCTGAGGGTAAATCTAAATAACCCGCTAACTCGATAGTTGGTTCCATTCATTCTCATCAGCACTTCTGACCTCAGAGGACAACACTCTGATATTAGCCAGAGGACCTGCGTCATTTATATTCAGTTGATGAGGTCGGAAAACAGTCTTAACTGCTCTTTTCCATTCTCTCAGAATTATTCTGGGACATATCTAGAATGGCTACCTTTGTAGTGATTTTCCTGCTATGGATATCTGCCTCCCTCTCTTGTATACACACAAGGTAAAAGAATAAATCTGTGTTGTCACCTTCTCCTTGCATCACTCATAGGTTCATGACTTGGATTCAACTGGTAATCAAAAACAATTTGCTGAATGCTAACTTTTCTTGGCAACTAAGCATAATGAAGTATTCTGTACATGAAGATATAAAGCAAAAGGGAAGACTAATGTTTACTGAGCAAATACAGTGTGTTACATACTTTACAGCTGTTACTTTATTTCAACTTTACAAGGAATTTTCACAGGAAATGAAGCATGTTTTACCCAATCAGTTAATGAGATTATAAGCTCCTTTGAATCAGTGACCATGCTGATCTTGCTTATCACTCATCACTGTATCCATACATCGAAGATGTCTGTCTCTTAGCAGGTGCTCAGTAAATAGTTTTGAATAAATGAATGAATAAAATTATATCATGGCAGTTTCTCTTACCTATAAATCTGGCCCAAATGCCAGTTATATATCCTACTTCAGTAGCTGTATTTTACTTATAAACCTGAGCTTCACAAGATGGTGAGTATGTTCTTTTCACAACCCAAGGCCATTTCTTAATGCAAACACAGTGATCACAAGAAACTCAGTTAATATAGAGGAATATCAGGCTGTCTCCATGGGATTTAATTTGATTCTGACATAGAATCTTTAGTAAAACATTCATTATTTCAAATACCATATTGGCCTGTTTTTGGACGGCTCATTGAAGAAGCCTAGCATGAAATAAAATTTCATACAACAAAGTATTTTCATAAATATATCATGTTCTTAAACCATGAGCTTTCTTCAAGACATCTTCTGTCAAGTTATAAGTCCTGGAATCAGCAAAGAAGTTTATGGATTCATTTTCATTCCCCATCATTCCATTAGGTGTGAATTAGACAACAAATTTGAATCTGTTTCTCAGCTTGAATCTTTTTGTAAGATGTTATTGACACAGAGTTAAGAAGCTAGGAATAGACTAATTTTCTTATAGTTTGCTTGACTATTTATGGATGATAATTTTTCCACTGATTCACTATTTTTAGCTATAATAAATATTTTATTGGTCATATTTATTATGGTCAATAGACCCTGGTCATAAACTCACTCAGAGATGACTTAAAATAATTTTAACTTCAATTTCATTTTTTAATTACTGAAATTAACTGATGCCACTTCACAACTTTAAAAGTTTTTATAGTAAAATAATGAAAAAATAATAGAACTCAATAAGCATTATTTCGTAGCAAACATACCAGACCCCTATTCTCATGAAATTCTATGAATAAAACTTTAAGGGTAGTTTGACTTACATAGAATTAATTCAACCAGGAAAAAAACATGAAAGATGACATTAATACACTGAGCTAGGAAAAAGTACAGTGTGGACTAACTTTTAAAAAGAATTGTGAGTTGCTATTAAAATAAAACTGAACTATCCAGAAGATTATTGCTAGTATCAACAGTCACATAAATAGATGATGAATGAACATTTTTCTCTTTGATTTTTCTTTTCTGACATTTTCCATTTTATGAACTTTCTTTTCCAGGTAAATTTTAGAGCCAGGGTACATAAGGAGTCCCATTGGGATGTTTATTATAATTATTACATTAAATTTATAAATTCACTCAAAAACTATTTGATGTTTTTACAATATTGAATATGGCTTCCCTGATGGCTCAGTCAGTAAAAAATCTGCCTGCAATGCAGGAGACTGCCTGCAATGCAGGAGACATGGGTTCAATCCCTGAGTCAAGAAGATCCCCTGGAGAAGGAAATGGCAACCCACTCCAGTATTCCTGCCTAGGAAATCCCATGGACAGAGGAGCCTGACAGGCTACAATCCATGGGGTTGCAAGAGTTGTAAACATCAAAGTATTTGATGTCTTTACAATATTGAATAATCTGTATCAGTGAAGTGAGTGAAATGTCTGACTCTTTGCGACCCCATGGACTGTAGCCCACCAGGGTACTCTATCCATGGGATTCTTCAGGCAAAAATACTGGAGTAGGTTGTCCTTTTCTTCTCCAGGGTATCTTCCAAACCCAGGGGTTGAACCCATGTCTCCTGCATTGCAGGCAGATTCTTTACTGTGAGCCACCAGGGAAGCCCATCTATATCAGGTCCATGTTATACTTCTCTGTTTTCAGTATTTTCTGTATCTTTCAGTGCAAGTTTATATTCTTCAGAAAGTGGACATTTTTTGAACATTTTTTGTTGAATATATTTGTAAGTATGTTAAGGTTTTGGTGTTTTAGTGAAAGGCCTCTTCCTGCAAATACATAGAGATATAAGACACTGAGCAAATTGTATTTGAACTCTAACCTACTTAGACCTGATTATCAATGTGACTCATCAGGTCAAGTCACAATCCAAGAGTAGTTTCTCAAGCTCATCATTTTAACTGCATTAGAACATGATGATCCCAAGAAAATAGTCAAGGACTTCCTGATCAGAAACATATGTGCAATCTAATAATGTTTACATTTATCTTGAAACAAGCAGTTGTAAGAAAGAAAAATGAGAAATAACCTGAGATAACTTCATAGAATATCCAATTACACAGAATCTATTGTAATGCACTAGTTTTCAGAGCCAAGGCAAAAGGATGGAAGGACAGCTTTACTCCAGCAATAGCTGCCAAAAATTTTATGAGGCACATGCAGAGATAGCAGTTCTGAAATTACAGTTTTATTCACCTCCCCAAATCCTGTGCTAAATACCTGTGCACTGGGGAGTTTCGTAATTGCAAATGATAAACTGCAATTGTAATCTCCAGAGGATTACTAAAGAAATAAATAGATGACTTTTATTAAAAATAAGGTTTATGGATTGGGAACACAATTGTGTTTATTTAAAAAACCTCCTATTTGCTGAGCTTTCATAGACACAGAATCACTTGCTAGACATTTTTTCTCCATATGCTGTATGTTTCTGTTTCTTTCTCATTTAGATTTACAAGTCACATCTTCCACCTATTGAGTTCATTGAGCAGCCCAGTCTTCTCCAACTCCTGTGAGATGAAGCAAGCACTTCATGGAGCTCCAAGAATAGTTTGTCCTATTTAAGAAACACCAGATGGGACAGTTAATACCATGCCTTGCCTCATCTGTACTGTTAATGTGGCACAACTTTTACTTTCTATTGAAACCAGAAAAGTCTTTTCTGTTACACAAAAAGAAGAGAAGCATCTTTAGATTTTTATCTTTTAACAGTTGCATCATGCCCTGAGCCTTTACCCAGGATCAGTTTCTAAAACAATATCATCAGGATTGGTAATTATTAAATGAGAAAAATTTTAAGCAGGGATTTCGATAATGGTGTTGGGCTGGTATTGACATTTCAGTGCTGTTATCTAACTCTAAAAGAAGGGGAATTTGTGTGTGCTCAGTCATGTCCACCTCTTTGCAACCGCAAGGACTGTAGCCCACCAGGCTCCTCTGTCCATGGGATTTCACAGGCAAGAATTCTGGAGCAGGTTACCATTTCCTTCTCCAGGGGATCTTCCCGACCCAGGGATGGAACCCATGTCTCTCGAGTCTGCTACATTGGCAGTCAGGTTCTTTACCACTAGCGCCACCTGGGAAGCCCCAAAACAAGAGGAAAGTGACATAAAACTAATCTATTAGCAGAATCAGAAATGCTGAGTTTTTGATGGCAGCTATCCTTCAGAGGGAATAATGAAAGATCCAAACAATAATTGTTAGATTACTCTCAAAATACTAGTTTCCCCTTTTTCTGAATGTATAAATCATATATTTTCATTCAACTTCTACTAGTGTTTAAGGAAGATATGATCAAAGTTTACTTTCACTGGAGACACATGTGCTGAGGGAGGATGTATTTAAAATATATAAATGACTACGTTAGAGAGAAACCTTGAATAGAGAATATGCTAAACCAGAAGTCCTATTCTATGTATTCCCACTCTAGAGTTGATTAAAAGACAGATGGAATTAATAAAAGAAAGTTCTGAGGAATAAAAGTTTTTAATTTAGATTTTCCCTAAAAAATCCTGATATTTTCAGTTGAACTTAATGTTTTATCTGGCCATCTCCAAGTCAGCTACCACTGTCACGTATGTCATTTATGACGTTTCCCTGGGGAGAAATTGTTCCTCTGTGACAGTCATTTGCACAACCAACATTTTATAATCAAGAGGATAGTCATCAGATTACAAGGAAATCAAATGTTATTCTTTATCAGGAAAATTTTGAAGAGTTCCCTATTACAGTCTTCTGTATACCTAACAAGGGCAAGATGTCAGTTACCAAGATTTAGTAAAGCTCTCCTCCAGAAACCAGAGTTGATTTAATATGCCCCACCTGTAAAATGAAAATAAATTAGACCTACTCCACTCAGAATACAGCAGTTGGCCAACCTCTTAAACGTGCTTATTAATGGATCAAATGTACCACAAATTTCTTCTTCTACTAAGGCCATCTTCTGAAATCAAAGGTGTTGAGGAATCAAATGAGTAGAGGAATATATTTCAGACTTCCCTTTGAAGTTATTTGAAGGGGAAGAGACTAGTTTAATTCACAGTTTGGTTCTTCTTCATAGATATGCTAATTAGAATGAAATTGACAAGAGATCATGGACCATACGGAGATAAAAGACATCTTAAACCATGAATTCTTTGTAAATTAAATGAGGAAGCCCCTGTACCACCAAATTCAATTATAATCCCAAAGGCATTATCTTCAGGCAAAACTGTCATTCTTAACATTATTTTTATTCTAGGTGACAGGTTTTAGAAATAATATTTTGTAAAATTTGATTTCGTTTGTCATCTATTAACTCTTCATGTGTAAGTATAAAACATGGAGTATACTGTGCTAACAGCTAAAATTTAAAGGAGGTCAGATATCACACAGATGGTGAAATATATTAGTCAGGACAAGATAGCCTATGCTGTGGTAATCTTGTCCTGACTAATATATTTCACCATCTGTGTGATATCTGACCTCCTTTAAATTAGGATGGAATTAAAGATTTTTTTTTAAAGTTTTATTGAAGTATAGTTGACTTACAATGTTGTGCTAATTTCTTCTGTACAGCAAAGTGATTCAGTAATACATATATATATGCTTTTAATATTCTTTTCTATTATGGTTTATCATAGGATATTGAATATAGTTCCCTGTGCTGTACCTTGTTGCTTATCCATCTTGTACATTCCAGTTTGCATCTGCTAATCCCAAACTCCCAATCCTTCCCTTCCCCACACCTCTCCCCCTCAGCAACCATAAGTCTGTTCTCTGTGTCTATGAGTCTGTTTCTGTTTCATATTTGTGTCACATTTTAGATTCCACATGTAAGTGATACCATACAGTATTTGTCTTTCTCATTCTGATTTACTTCACTCAGTATGACAATCTCTAGGTCCATCCATGTTGCTATAAATCGTATTATAGCATTCATTCTTTTCTATGCTGAGTAACATTCCATTGTATGCATATACTACATACTCTTTATTCATTCATCTGTCAATGGACATTTAGGTTGTTTCCATTCTTGGCTGTTGTAAGTAGTGCTATTGTGAATATAGCAGTGCATGTATCTTTGCAACTTAGAGTTTCTTCTGGGTATGTACCCAGGAATGGGATTGCTGGACCATATGGCAGCTCTATTTTAAGTTTTTTAAGGAACCTCCATACTGTTTTCCATAGTGGCTGCACTAATTTACATGTCCACCAACAGTATAAGAGGGTTCCCTATTTTCTCCACACCCTCTCCAACATTATTGGTAAACTTTTTTAATGGTGGTCATTCTGATTGGTGTAAGGGGGTACCTCATTGTAGTTTTGATTTGCACTTCTCTAATAATTACCACTGATGAGCATCTTTCCATATTGTCCATCTGTATGTCTTCTTTGGAGAAATGTCTATTTAGGCCTTCTTCCCATTCTAGATTTGATTGATTGTTTTTATGTTATTGAGTTGTAGGGGCTGTTTCTATAGTTTGGAAATTAAGCCCTTGTCAGTTGCATCATTTACAAATATTTTCTCTCAGTCTGTAGGTTGTCTTTTCATTATGTTTATGGATTCCTCTGCTGTGCAAAATTTTGTAAGTTTGATAAGGTCCCATTTGTTTAATTTTGCTTTTGTCTCTATTGCCTTGGGAGAATGATCTAAGGAAACATTATTATGATTGTATGTCAGAAAATGTTTTGCCTATGTTCTTTTCTAGGAGTTTATGGTGCCATGTCTTATACTGAAGTCACGAGGCATTTTGAGTTTATTTTTGTGTATTGTATGAGAGCATGTTCTAATTTCATTGATTTACACGTGGCTGTCCAACTTTTCCAACACCACTCTCTGAAGAGACTGTCATTTCCTCATTATATGTACTTGCCTCCATTGGTGAAGATTAATTGTCCATAGGCATGTGAGTTTATTTCTGGGCTCTCTATTCTGTTCCATTGATCCATATGTCTGTTCAAGGAACAAAAATCCTTAACTGATTCAGGCAGAAGTCACACAAATGACCTCTATTCCCAATGCATTGGCCAGAACATAGTCTCATAGCAGAAAGCCTGGGAAATGCAGTTTTCTTGATGCCCAGAAAAAAAGAAAGTAAACACAAATCACTGTCTCTACCTCAAGAGACATGGACTTTGGAGTCAAACAGCTGAGGGATTGGTTCCTATAGCATTTGGGACAAGTTGCCTAACTTTCTTCACCTTAGTTTCACCATCACTCACATAGGAATAGGAAAACTTGCAAGACAGTTGTGATGGATGATTAAATCACTTATCTGTCTAGATTATCTAATTTAATGCTCAACATATGACAGCCATTGTTACTATTATTTAAATTAGCTCCTGGTTTTTGTAGCTGGTCCTAAGATCAGAGCAGATTTCAAGTTCAACACCATCATATCCTAAGACTGTTCTGGCCTGTAAAATCATCCAGTGTAGATCTGAGCTAGTGAGCTTTCAAGCTTACTTCACCAGATGAAACTCTTCACACAAATGTCCACCTTTCATTGACTAAAGCCCTGTCTTCTCTGCTTATTAATGAATCTGTGTGTGTGTGTTAGTCTCTCAGTCGTGTCTGATTCTTTGCGACCCCATGGACTGTAGCCCGCTGGCCTCCTCTGTCCATGAGATTCTCCGGGAAAGAATACTGGAGTGGGTTGCCATTTCCTTCTCCAAACTGGAAAATTTCTGAAGCTTTTAACCTGATTGTTAGCGTCTGGAGTTCTGGCATTTGCTTTTTCATTCCCTTGTTTGTATCTTTCTTTTTTTCCTTATTTTTGTTGTTGGAACAACAGATTGAAACCCTTAGAAATAACATTCTGTTGATCAAATGCCTCTTTCTTATTGAAGGTTTACTATGTTTTCAGAAACTAGTCGAAAAAAAATTCAGAACCCCTGAATGTCTTAATAAGCAATTGGACCTAAATGACTGCATTTTAATTTCTTCCCTTTGTAACTTTGCCTTCCTTCATTAGAGAGCTCTATGTAATGCAAATAAATGAACATGCTTTCCACACTAAGCAGTCTAGATGCAGACACAGAAAAGACACGTCTGTCTTCCATCTTTCCAACTCCTTATTTCTAAACAACTAAATAAGAGTCTTAAAAAAAACATGGATAAGAGCTCTGGCATTGCTTTTCCTCATTATGCCTTTAAGATTCAATTCATACTACAGAGATCTGTCAGCACAATCATTCAGGTGGTAAGAGAGACAGCAGCTACTGCCTAACTAGGAAACCAACATTATTCCTGGAGTATGTGCCATCCTGTGGAGCTTGGATTAACTCAAGATGGATACCTTCTCTCTGATGCTCTGTTACAAATCACTTCTGGTAGTACCAGAGGTACTGCAAAGAAGCATTCAACACCCACAAGGAGTTATTTAAGATGAAATATGAAGCATTCTGACTGCTTCTGGATTATCTTTTCTGTTTCTTAATGAATTTTTTAAAAGGAAGTAGCAGCTTTTCTTCTATTAGCATTCCTGAAATGTGCGTGTGCATATATCAATCATGGTCAAGATGAAACTGTTGAAATATTACCTTAGAAAATAGAAATCTATCCACTAGACATAGTTCTTCTTATACGTTTAGTATAAGTATTAGTATTGTTTTGTTGCAACTCTGAAAATTCTGACTCTAGCATGTTTGACTTCCACAGTGCATCCTGGGGTCCTCCAGTACTTGGTAGAGCGCCAAACTCCCAGCTACTGCTACTGCAACAGCATCCCTCTCTTTCCCCTCCCCCCACCACCTAGGTCCTCACTCACGCACATACACACACTCACACAAGCACATGTGTGCACGTACACACACACACACACACACACACCCTAGGAATAACAGTTCAAAAAACTCTACATACCACCTGACAATTGCCTAGTGCTTCAGGGCAGTGAAGCCAACAAAAATAACTCAAGGACCTGGTTTCCTATAGAGCAAGGGCAATGAAATTATATCCAAATTCTCCTACAAATCCACTATCTTTAGCTTCTCCAATTCCCGAAATCATCCTGCACCTTAAATTGTGCCTTTATGTAAGGTGACTGCTGAATCCCTAGGAGCTGCTCCTTATTATCATAACTGATTTCAGAACATCTAAGCAAAGAGGCAAAAATACCTCTCATGATTCCTGATCTCCCTGTGAAGGGACTGTGAGGTGAAAATTCTCCAGAAAGTATTGAAACTTCTCCTCTCTACTGTTTCCCTCCTTTAGAGCCTCTTTATACTCATATGAACAATAAGAAAGAAACAAGAAACAGGAATCCTTTAACTTTGCTATGTGTTAAGAAAGCACTTTGAGACTGAATTTAAATCCTGAGTAGATTTTATAATGCCAGCTGTCCTTCGCTCCTCCAAGCATGGAAAGTTTACCTCCAGTTCTGACCACATGCAAACTGATTCTGTCATTTGCCTGTAAAGAGTGTTCCATTGTGATCAGATGGAGAAGGAAATGGCAACCCACTCCAGTATTCTCGCCTGAAGAATCCCATGGGTAGAGGACCTGGCGGGCTACAGTCCATGGGGTGACAAAGAGTCAGACACGACTGAGTGATTGAGTACACGATCAGATCCTGAAACTCAAGATAATAAGCGTAACAAGCAAGAGCTACCCTCACCATGTACCAGCTATTTTTTTACGGCCCAGAAAAGGAAGAGGTCTATTTAGCTGCATGAGACAACTCATTTCTCTCTGAATCTTAGTTCTTTATCCACAAAATGAGATACTCCTGACTTATTTTTCAGAGTAGATTAGGTATGAATTAATGGTTTTCTGTATTATATTCTGCTACCTTGTTTCCAGGATAAAGTGAAAATAGCAAGGAATAAAGGAGGGGAGTCTTAATGAAGTTCATTCCAGATATAAGGTAGAAATAATTACTGGACAAAAGTATACAAGAAGAACTCCATGAGTTACAACAATTGACAGGCTCCATGTGTTGGCCAGGGATGACCCAACACATGCAACATGAAGAAAAACCATGGAAACAAAATGCTCAGATGCACCTCTTGCATCAAGCTGTCCCTGGTAGCTCAATTGAGGTCTTGAGTCCTTTAAATATCCAAGCATACCTTAGCAAGATAAGTTAGATAGTAATGCCTTGGATTTAGTAGGCTTATCAGAATATCAGACCCTTTCAGAACCCATGAACTGGTTCAAGGAGACTTTACAGTAGAGAAAGCAGGACCCCTGCCCCAGAGGAAATGTGTGGCTCCTAAAGGAACTAATGACAGAGATGTGGTTTTGGTGGGAAGAAAAAATAGGATAAGTTACTGGAAAACTCGACGTAAAGGAGGGACCAGATCACAAAGATACACAACAAAATTCAGATACTGTTAACAGAGGAGAAGGACAGGACCTCCAGAGAGATACAGAGCCATCAATCCACTGGTCTAAGATTTCTAAATGCAAGAACTTCTAAGGACACAAGTGATCCTAAAATCTGTTGTTGTTTTTCATTCACTCAGTTGTGTCCAGGTGCATTTGGGCTCTTTGTGACCCCATGGACTGCAGCACACCAGGCTTCCCTGTCCTTCACTGTTTCCTTCAGTTTGCTCAGATTCATGTCCATTGAGTCAGTGACGCTATCTAACCATCTCATCCTCTGCCGCTCTCTTCTTTTGCCTTCAATCTTTCCCAGCATCAGGATCTTTTCCAATGAATTGGTTCTTCGCATCATGTGGCCAAAGTATTGGAGCTTCAGCATCAGCATCAGTCCTTACAATGAATATTTAAGGTTGATTTTCTTTAGGGTTGACTGGCTTGATCTCCTTGCAGTCCAAAGGACTCTCAAGAGTATTCTCCAACCTCACAATTCAAAAGCATCAATTCTTTGGTGCTCAGTGTTTATGATCCAACTCTCATATCCAAACATGACTACTGGAAAAACCATAACTTTGACTGTATGAGCCTTTTTTGGCAAAGTGATGTCTCTACTTTTTTAATACACTCTCTAGGTTCTGACAGGCTCCTCTGTCTGTGGAATTATCCAGGCATGAATACTGGAGTAGGTAGCCATCCCCTTCAGGGGATTTTCCTGACCCAGGGATTGAACCCAGATCTCCTGATTTCAGACAGATTCTTTACCATCTAAGCCAGTAGAGAAGCCCCCTAAAATCTGCATGAGGCTTAAAATGCACAGTTGGTGGTTCAACGGCCCTAGTTATAACAGAGTACTTCAAACTCAGGGAGTTAAATAGGTAATTGCCACCTCTTCACCTAAGGCTTCCTCTATCAGAGAAGACTAGAGCTTGAAAGTAGCTCCCTATGTCACCAGTTATTTTCACCCTCTTTTTTCATTCAACACCTCATCACCTTCTGTGATTCTATAAGGATTTTTGGGCTAGATTTCTGAAAATCAAAGCCTATCTCAGTTGTAGCCTTATCCTTTCATAGCAAAAGGCCAATTGCAGAGAATTAAAGTTAATGTTTAAAGCCAATGCTCTGAACATAACAGAATGAGGAACAGAAAGGAAAATCATTCCTCAACCAGTCTGTTTTGGATCTTTCTATATCTGAAATAGTAGGTAAGTGTTTTCAGCCAAAATTATTTTTTAGTTCTTTCATGCACATGGGAAATTGTGCCATGTTGCAAAGCCTTGGGTAAACAGACTCTCAATGGGTTACAGCAGTTCTGTCCATAATCAAGCAGCCTCACAGAACTCATCTGAGTTCTGGACTCACTCATTATAGGTCTAACAATAAATAAAGACAGTAGCTAGCTTTTGGAGAAGGCAATGGCACCCCACTCCAGTACTCTTGCCTGGAAAATCCCATGGATGGAGGAGCCTGGTAGGCTACAGTCCATGGGGTCGCTAAGAGTCGGACACGACTGAGCGACTTCCCTTTCACTTTTCCCTTTCATGCACTGGAGAAGGAAATGGCAACCCACTCCAGTATTCTTGCCTGGAGAATCCCAGGGACGGCGGAGCCTGGTGGGCTGCCGTCTATGGGGTCGCACAGAGTCAGGCACGACTGAAGCGACTTAGCAGCAGCAGCAGCTAGCTTTTGTGATGTGTGTTAGTTGCTGAGTCGTGTCTGACTCTTTGCAACCTCATGGACTGTAACCCACCAGGGTCCTGTCTATGGGTTTCTCCAGGCAAGAATATTGGAGAGGGTTGCCATATCCTTCTACAGAGGATCTTCCTGGCCCAGGAATCAAACACAGGTCTCCTGTATTCTAGGCAGATTCTTTACCATTTGAGTTAGCACGGAAGCCCCTTAGTGCTAAGGGGCTATAATAACATATAATTTATTATATGTTAAGTGACCTTCTAAATGCTTTATATTTACTGATTTAATCCTCATTTAAGACCTAATTAAAGACTGCTGGAGTAGCACCATTTATAACTTCATTTTCCAGATAAAAACTGAGGCAAGGATACTTCAAACCTGCCCAAGAACACAGAACTAGTATGTGGTGAACTGAAAAGAGACTGACGGACCCCAAAGCTATACCCCCTGGCTGCTCTACCTCCCATGGCTCCCACCTGCTGCTAAGTTGCCTTCAAATGACTTAGAAGGGACTTCTTCTTTGACCAAAAAAGCTCCAGTGAAAGCTGGAGCTAATGTTGAACATCCTTGGGTACCATTTTCCAAAGAGTAGCCTTCAGAACTGTATTCTCAAGGCCATCAATTAACATGTTATGAAAAAGGAATGCTCATTGAAATAAGTTTGGAGATGCTGAGTACTATATGCTCTTGCAGAGAGTTCTAATTGACATGAGCATTTAAAAGCTGATGAAAAGCCCTGCAGTAAACAAATATGATTCAGTTCAGTTCAGTTCAGTCGCTCAGTCGTGTCCGACTCTTTGTGACCCCATGAATCGCAGCACGCCAGACCTCCCTGTCCATCACCAACTCCCGGAGTCCACCCAAATTCATGTCCATCAAGTTGGTGATGCCATCCACCATCTCATCCTCTGTCGTCCCCTTCTCCTCCTGCCCCCAATCCTTCCCAGCATTAGGGTCTTTCCCAATGAGTCAACTCTTCGCATGAGGTGGCCAAAGTATTGGAGTTTCAGCTTCAACATCAGTCCTTTCAATGAACACCCAGGGCTGATCTCCTTTAGGACGGACTGCTTGGATCTCCTCGGAGTCCAAGGGACTCTCAAGAGTCTTCTCCAACACCACAGCTCAAAAGCATCAATTCTTCGGCGCTCAGCTTTCTTCACCATCCAACTCTCACATCCATACATGACCACTGGAAAAACCAAAGCCTTGACTAGACGGACTTTTATTGGCAAAGTAATGTCTCTGCTTTTAAATATGTTATCTAGGTTGGTCATAACCTTCCTTCCAAGGAGTAAGCGTCTTTTAATTTCATGGCTGTGGTCACCATCTGCAGTGATTTTGGAGCCCAGAAAAATAAAGTCTGACACTGTTTCCACTGTTTCCCCATCTATTTTCCATGAAGTGATGGGACCAGATGCCATGATCTTAGTTTTCTGAACGTTGAATTTTAAGCCAACTTTTTCACTCTCCTCTTTCACTTTCATCAAGAGGCTCTTTAGTTCTTTTTCGCTTTCTGCCATAAGGGTGGTGTCATCTGCATATCTGAGGTTATTGATATTTCTCCTGGCAATCTTGATTCCAGCTTGTGTTTCTTCCAGCCCAGCGTTTCTCATGATGTACTCTGCATATAAGTTAAATAAGCAGGGTGAGAATATACAGCCTTGACATACTCCTTTTCCTATTTGGAACCAGTCTGTTGTTCCATGTCCAGTTCTAACTGTTGCTTCCTGACCTGCATACAGGTTTCTCAAGAGACAGGTCAGATGGTCTGGTATTCCCATCTCTTTCAGAATTTTCCAGTTTATTGTGATCCACGCAGTCAAAGGCTTTGGCATAGTCAATAAAGCAGAAATAGATGTTTTTCTGGAACTCTCTTGCTTTTTCGATGATCCAGTGGATGTTGGCAATTTGATCTCTGGTTCCTCTGCCTTTTCTAAAACCAGCTTGAACATCTGGAAATTCATGCTTCACATATTGCTGAAGCCTGGATTGGAGAATTTTGAGCATTACTTTACTAGCATGTGAGATGAGTGCAATTGTGCGGTAGTTTGAGGATTCTTTGGCATTTCCTTTCTTTGGGATTGGAATGAAAACTGACCTTTTCCAGTCCTGTGGCCACTGCTGAATTTTCCAGATTTTCTGGCTTATTGTTTAACCCAACATATGTCAGGCATGGGGTTTCCCCAGTGGTTCAGTGGTAAAGAATCCACCTGCCCTTCAGAAGACACAGGAGACGTGAGTTCGATTCCTGGGTCAGGAAAATCCCCTGGTGGAAGGCATGGCAACCCACTCCAGTATTCTTGCCAGGAAAATCCCACGGACAGAGGAATGTGGTGGGCTACGGTCCATGGGGTTGCAAAGAGTCAGATATGACGGAATTGTCTGACCACGCACGTGTCAGGCATATTTGACATTGGGACTCATTGTTGTTAACCATGCACCAGTTAACATTCTAGAGAAAGTTCATGGGACATCTGCTTGGGGAAAGCCGTTCTAGAGCCATGATGACATATTCAAACTATTCTAATCATGGCTTATGAGATATGTGGACCCTGATCCCTGAATGAAAACTAGAAACTACTCCTTCCCAGGTGACTTTAGAGGTGCCCAAAGAGTAGGATGCATGGACTTATACAAGTGATTCTCATCTGGAGATGATTTGGACCCCAAGAGACATTTGGTAATGTCTGGAATCCATTTGTTGGTACTTCCATCTTGTAAGTAGTGACCAGAAATGCTGGTAAACATCAGATAAAGCAAAGTACAACTCCACACAGCAAAAATTACAGGGTCCAAAATATCAATAGTGTCACTATTGGGAAAGTAGGCCAGAAGGAAATAACTTCTTCTATCCATAATCTATACTTAAGGAAAGGACCTAGCCTTCTCCACTAGACTATAAATCCTATGAGCAAATAGTCAAATTTCTAAGACGTAGAACTATTGCCTTTATATAATAAACACTCTGAATATTTTTTGATTGTCTTGGCTAAAAGATCCTTTTCTAGCCTCCTCAGGGTCTTTTTTTTACTAGAATCTCAGAGATCAGAGAACTTCTCACTAAAGGAAACCCCTGAGACAAGGCTCTCTGAATCAGGGAGACTGGTTGAATTGAATCTTGGAGGGCAACTGGAGGAGATGCTAGCTAGATTCAGGGTCAGTGAGCACACTTCCGAGATACGTCTCACAGTCAGGAGAAATGTTTGAGAACCTATGCATACCACTGAGTACAAGGGCTGGTCAAAATGGTCAACTAGAATTTCTTTGTTCTGGAAAACAGTGATTTTCTCTCTGACATTAAGGTTCTTCAGGAGAGTTTCTCCAATCCAGAATAAATAGGAGAATCTGCCCCCCTTGCCTCAGGTTTGGAAGAAACAGATTAAAACCAGTTATTAAGGCATTTAGCAAACAAATAAACTGAATGGAAATAAATTGGACTGTGTCCTCAGACCCCCCAAGAATAAGGTTCCATTCTCTTGGGAAACCAAATAGAGGCCTAAGACAGATAGATTTTGATACTTTTGAGGTCATGCTAGTCCACAGATCCTCCTTCAGGATTAGGTACACAACACTGCTCTTGGTGGCCAGATTCCTCCAAACTCAGTACACATATGCTCATAATGGATTAGGTTCCAGCCTCTGAGCATTTAGCTTCTTACACATTCCAAGTTTGGAGTAAGTGCACTGGGAGCCATCTGCCACTGAGCGTCTGGTTGGATTTGGACCTAGTCCATCTCTGTCAGGTGCCTGATAGTCACACACACTGAGAACCCCAATGCCAAAATTATATGTGAATCAAGGACCTGAAGTCCCAAAATGATCCAATTAAGAAATATTTTTAGAACTGAGTTTACTTTTTCTAAGGCTTAAACTTTAAGGATTATTATTATTATTATTATTACATAAATAGCAATCTTTGAAATGAAATCCAATTGCATGTACTTTTTAAACTAGAGCACTTCTCACCATGGCTTAGTAATTTTGTTAATGTAATTAAAATATAGTTAGCCATGTGCTTAGTTGCTCATTTATGTTCAACTCTTTGTAACCCCATGGACTGTAGCCCATGGGGCTCCTGCTCCTCTTTCCATGGGGATTCTCCAGGCAAGGAGTGGATTGTCATGCCCTCCTCAGGAGATCTTCCCAACCCAGGATCGAACCAAGGTCTCCCGCATTGCAGGTGGATTCTTTACCTCTGAGCCATCAGAGAAGCCCAAGAATACTAGAGTGGGTAGCCTATAACTTCTCCTGGGGAACTTTCCAACCGGGAATCAAACCGAGGTCTCCTGCATTGCAGGTTGATTCTTTACCAGCTGAGCTACCAGAAAGCCCATGGTTAGCCATACATTTTTCATAATATAATTTTTAAACATGTCTTTCAGCATAACAGTATTTATAAGTCTTTGGCTAAAATTAGTCGATAACTGGAAAATACTACTTTGTTGTATTTTGTTCCAATGACCAAATACAAGAACTACAGCCTTGAATATGATATCTTTTTAAATTGCTATCCTATAGCACAAAATCTGCAAACCCTATACCCAGCAACATAAGAGGTGACCATTTTGTCTCAAAAATAGGATTTTAAATTTTTTGAGGAATAAAACAATTCCTAGAACTTCTTTATGTGTATACTATGCTATAATAAGTATTTATTAAATGATTCATAAAGTAAACCTAAATTTCATCACCCTACGACCTTACTAATACAAACGGGAATGATAGCTAATGCACATTGTGAACTTTCCACTTACCAGACTTTGCATTAAGCACATTTTGCATACATAATTTTCACATTAATCACCTGAGATTAATTTTGACATATCCCCATTTTACAAATAAGGCAACTGAGGCTTAGAGGGGGTAATAAATTTTCCTAAGGACACAAAGCTAGTAAATGGCAAACTGGAGTCACAAACTCAGATCTATCTGACTTCTTATAAGTACCATATGGTAACCAATTATGCTACTAGAGCTCCCAGATATGTCTGACTTCAGGGCTCATTACCTTAATTATTGTTTTTCCCCTTCCATGAATGCATCTTTCTACTGGTCTTCTATTAGCAATAGGCCTTGTGGGGGAGAACTGTTATACATTCGAGAACTCCAGAAGGGGGCCAAAATGGCAGAGTAAAAACACGTTGAACTCCCCTCCTTCCATGGACACAATAAAATTACAACTACTTACAGAGCAACAGTCTAAGAGGATAACCTGAAGACTAGCAGAAAATATTTTCTACAACTAAAGGTGTAAAGAAGAAACCATAACTAGAATGATAGAAGAGGCAGAGATGGAGTAGGTCAAGATCCACAGTCCTGGGCTGGGAACCCTTAAATGCGAGGGATATCACAACTATGAAAGTCTTTCCCAAGGAGAGAGGAGTTCACGTCCCATCTCAGGCTCCCCAGTTTGGGAAATCTGTACAAGGAAGACAAGTCCCTAGAACATCAGACTTTGAAAACCAGTGGAACTTATGTTCTGGAGAGGCAGAGGGCTGCAGGAAACAGATACTTTGCAGTTAAGGGGTTCACAACATTTCACAGGCTACAAGTCTAAGCCCAGAGCCAGGGTTTGAAAGGGTCCTGAGGAAGACTCTTGCTGATTCTGGCAAGCTTCCCAGAAAGGCAGGAGGCAACTTGGACTCCCCCTTGGGACAGAGACAATGGTGGTAACCACTTTGGGGAGCTTGTTCTACTATGATGACACCTACACTGACAAGTTCTATTTGAGAATATTCCTTCAAGCCTAAAGCACTGGGAACCTAAACAGGTAATTAGTGACTAGATTAGACTAGATACCCATTCTATTATCAGGATCTATTTCCATCATATCATCTTCCCTCTCCTTGAATTACTCTAAGACAAACAAATACCAGTCTTTTAGGCAGGGTGATCCAAGGATTTTTCCAATGACCCTTCCTTCCATGGAACTTTCTAAAATTGGTGAAAGGAATTATTTATAGCTCTTATGTCAAGGTGCTTTTCAAATATCTAATTACCAATGACCCACAGGAGCACTAGAAATGGCAAAAGGACAGTGGATGTGGATGTGTATTTTGTAATCATTCATGTGACGACCGAAACTCCAGTGCTTAGACAATGAATGCCCAGGGTGAGGATGCTAGGAAGTGAAAGCAAACATCTGTGCCTGTCACTTAAAGATATGCTGAGGGCAGGAAAAAAATCTTTGCAATGCTTTTAACCCACTAGAAGTAAGTAACAAAGTGATCTTTAAATGACATCAGTAAACTTAGCAACAGTTATCTGGGGCAGAATTTCTGTTCCATTTCATTTTTTAAAATGCTCTTTGGGGCCTTCTAAATGATATTGTATAGGAGAATACAGCTCTGAGTTGTATAAGAGTTTCAGCTGACAGCATTTGTAATATAGTCCATGAGTCTTAGAAATGTTTTCACCTACCAAATTAGACTATTTCCATCTGTAAGACATTACTACTTGTCTTTGGAGATGAATTGAGTTAAAACAATCATGGCTGCTTTTCAAAGCTTTAATTCAGTGTAGGCAGCTTTCTCATGCCCAGGTCTAACTCAGTTTCATTGCTCTGAGATTACAGCACCTCAGTTATTTTAGCCCAAAGAGAAAGATTAACTGCTCTGGAAGAGCCAGACAAGACAGACTTATAATCACAGATCCTGGGATCTGGCTTCAGGTGTTAACAGGCATAACCAGAGTTCTTGTAAAAGAATAGATAGAAGGAAGCATAAAGAAAAACAATCAGAGATGCACAGAAATCATCAGAGTGCAAAATGTTTCCTTTTTTCCCCCCATCTTAGCCTTTTTTTACAAAAGAGAATATAATCAGAGAAATACAGTTGACTTGTCCTGTGCTTGAGACATCATCAAGGTTGGGATTATCCACCAGAAATAATGAAAATGCCAGTTCTCCAGGTCCTGTCCTTGTTGGTGTAGTTCTGGGATCAGACACTTGGGTTCTTCTTTAGCCACTAAAGTTTCCTTTTATCATTTCTGCAGTTACCTTTCCATTCACACCCTTGAAGCTCCTCTTCACTACTTTATTATCTTCCCTCATGTTCTAGTATCATGTCCTCCTTCAGAAATTACACTTTTCTGAGCTACTGCTTCACATACTATAAAACTAAGAGATACTAAGTACTATATAAGGATCTGAAAAATTGACTGCACAGCATATCTTGGTCATAAAGGCCAATAGTTTAGGTACAAACTTTGATAATTCCACAATTTCTAAGACATTCATTTTATGCTATAATAGCAAAATAAAAAAATGCTCTGTGATACCTCTCAACCCAACCATAATAGCCTTTATTTTAACAACCTTCTTGACAAGTTCTGTTTTTCTAAAGTTGTATTGCTTGATTTTAGGGGTTCATTAATTTAGTTAGCAAACATTATTAAGCACTTGCCACAAAGCAAGGAATGGTGTCAAATGTCTGGATTTAAAGCCTGGCTCTGATATTTTCTACCTTACTTATAGGTGGTTCTAAGGTTTAACAGAGATAATAGGATCAGAAACTAAATGTAAAGGGACAGGAAAGACAAGCTAAGACCAGCTGACCTAGCCCAGTGAAGTAAAGGTGTCATTCCAAGAAAAGTGAGTCACTGTCTCCATAACACACAGCTCTGAAGCAGTGTACAGAGATTTTTTTCAGAGCAAGAGGCAGATATAAAACAGAAATATCTGGTTATTTCTCCAGGAGAAACAATTTTAATTGGAAGAGAGTAAGAGAAAATTTCTATATTATTTCAAATGCCAATATTCAATAGAAATTTAGACTGTATGCAAAAAAAACAGGAAACTGTGACTTACATATAGGAAACAAAAGCAAGCAACAGAAATTACCTTTGAATGATCCCACATGTTAGACATAGTAGACAAAGACTTCAAAGCAGCTATTATAAATATGTTCAAAGAACCAAAAGAATCCTTGCTTAAAGAAGTAAAGGAAAATGTGATGACAGTGTCTTATCAAATAGAAAACATCATCAATACAGAAATAAATTATTCAAAAAATGGAAATTTTGAAGTTGAAAAATACAACTGAGATGAAAATTTCATTGAAGGGGTCAACAATAGATTTAAACTAGCAGAATAAAGCATCAGTGAACTTCAATACAGATCAACAGAGATGATGCAATCTAAAGAATAGAGAGATTGAAAAATAAGTAACATCAGAGAAATGTGGGACACCATTAAGTGCAACAACATATGCATAACAGGAGATAAAACAGGAAGAGAAGAAAGAAGAGGAGAGGAGAGGAAAGGAAAAAAAAGCAGAAAAATTATCAAGTAATAATGATAGCAACATTCCAAATTTAATGGAAAGTATTAATTAACATATCCAAGAGCTCAATGAACTCCAGGTTAGGTAAACACAAAGAAATCCCCACTCAAACACATCATAGTAAAAATGTTGAAAAAACAAAGACAAAAGCTTTAAAGCAGCAAGAAAAACACGTACAAACATTTAAAGGAGAATTAATAGTAAGCTTCACAATCTTTTCCCCAAAACAGAAGAGCGAGTAACACTGCCCAACTTATTATATGAGGCTACTATTACTCTGATACCAAAGCCAGACAAATATATCACTGCTATAAACCATACTGTGTCCTCCCAAAATTCTCTACCCCTAAATTTTGGAAACTGGACCTTTACGAGGTAATTAAGGTTAAATGAAGTCTCTCTCTCCCCCTCCATTCTCCTTTCTCTCTCCTCCACACATTCAGAGGAAAGGCCATGTGAAGACAAAGTGGTCATCTGCAAGCTAGGAAGACAGCTCTCATCAGTAACTGAATCAGTCAGCTTGATCTTGGACTTCTCACACTACAGAACTCTGAAAAATAAATTTCTATTTAATCCACATAGTCTGTAGTATTTTGTTATGATAACCCAACAGACTAATAATAACCCAAAGAATATAAAACTACAGACCATCAGGGACATGAATGCAAAAATCCTCAAGATATTACTATCAAGCCAAATCTAACACATAAAGATATGATTATACACTATACCAAATGGAACTACTGCAAGAATTCAAGGTTAATTTAATATTCAAAAATCAATTGATATAACACACATATCAATATAATAAAGTACAAAAGCCATAATACAATAAAGTACAAGAGACCTTAATAGATGAATAAAAAATTTTTTTTTCAAAATTTAATACTCTTTCATAACTAATGAAAAAAATTAAAATTACACAACCAACTAGGAATAGACATAAACTTCCTCAACCTCATCTACAAAAGATACCTACAAGAAATCCACAGCTAATATTATACAGAATGGTAAAACACTGAATGCATCCTCCTTAAGATCAAGAGCAAAATGAAGGTACCTTCTCTACCCACTTCTATTCCACATTTTACTGGAGGTTCTAGTCAGGGCAATGAGACAAGAAAAAAAAAACAAGCTATCCACTCTAAGATATGTAAATATACGTTCACATAAAAATTTGCATAGATGTTCATATAAGCATTATTCATATCAAACAAAAAGTAGAACCAAATCAAATTTATATAATTAGATGAATGAATAAATAATACATTATATATCCATACTATGTACTATTATTCAGCAATAAAAATAAAATGAAGTACTCATGCCAGTTACAACTTGGATAAACATTGAAAATATTATGCAAAGTGAAAGAATCCAGTCACAAAAGACCACATATTTCATGATTTTATCTATTTGAAATGTTTAGAATAGGGGAATCTATAGATATAGAAATTAGTGGTTGCCTATGGTGCGCAAGGTGGTAGGATAGGAAGTGATTGCTAATGGGTATAGGATTTGGCATTGAGGACTGATGATAATTCTAAAATTGGGTTGTGATTATGACTGCACCACTCTACGAATACATACTATAAATTCGGGCCTTCCCAGGGGGTCCTAGCGGTAAAGAATCTACCTACCAATGTAGGAGACACAGAGATGCAGTTTCGATCCTTGGGTCAGAAAGATTCCCCTGAGTAGGAAATGGCACTCCACTCAGTATTCTTACCTGGAAAATTCCATGGGTTATATACTAAAAACCATACTAAATGAGTGGATGATATCTCAATCGAGGCATTTTAAAAAATTAAGAAAACATTATACATGATCTGCACTGGGTGTTCTGTGAGTGCTTTATTCTTTTTCTTTTCTTTCACTGAATTTGATAAGAATGCAAAAATATAGAGAACAAGATGGCAGAGGAGTAGGTGGATGTGGAGTACATCTCTCTCTAAGGATACATCAGGAATACACCTTCAGATACATAAGTGCATGCAGAACACCAGCTGAGAGCGGACAGGAGTAACTGACCCATGGAAAAGAATATATAGAGCCACCCAAAACTTGGTAGGATGAAGGAACTAGGGGGAAAACAGGAGTGTTGGTAGGACTGGACCTGCCCTCGGTGGGTGGGGGAACTGAAGCAGCGGTCCGATCCTCACATTGGGGCAATTGTCTGAGTCAGAGGAGAAACATTGAAGGCTGAGAGTGAAATAGCTGATCTGTGGCAGCCTAAATGGAATGAGAATCAGACAGTTCTTGCCGCAGCCATACATACCCCGGACAGGGACACAGGCTCCCTGAAAGGCACACGGCTGGGAGCCGGAGTTTAGGGATTGTGGAGCAATCCCAGGGTGAAGGCTGCTGTTGACTGTGGAGGGATGGATCAAGGGGATGTAAAGGAGGAGACTGTGGTGGGAAAGTCCTGTGGAGGAAAGCTGGACAGCTATGGAAGCAAGGTGATACTGCTGAGTCATGCATAGAGGGTGGAGCCATCACCATAGCCTCTCTCCCCCCACATGCCAGCATCGGCATCTTACGTCTTGACTTGTTCTGTAGATTCTTTTGGATTTCCCCCCCTTCACCCCCCCTTCTGTTGTAGTTGTCGATTTTATTGGCACTATGAAATCTAATTAAGTTTTTGAGCATTTTTTTCTCTCAATCACATTGTTTATTGTTTTTATAAACCTCTACCTCTATGTTGGGCTTTTGCAATTCTGTGGAGTTTTCTTTCTTTATTCTTTCTTTTTCCTTTTTTTCCTCTTTACTCTTTTTTTTAATTTTAGTTTTAATTTTTTAAAACCAGTATTATTTTTTCTACATTTATTCCTTCCTTTCCTTCATTTTCCTACTGTTTTTTTTCCCCTTGCAGTTAATCTTTAACGTATTTAAATCTTCTTTATCTACCTCTATTTAACTTTGCATATCTGTTCTTTCTTTCTTTTCTTTCTTTCCTTTCCTCTCAACATATTTGCTAGTTTTATTTTCCTTGCTTTATTCCCCAATTGGCACCTTGCTTTAGTTTTGTTTGCCACTTTCTGCTTTAGTTAGTTTTGCTCTTAACTGGTAGATATAATTTTTGGTTTCCTCTGTTCGCCAGGTCAATCTATCGTACTTTATTTTTGCTGGAACTGTTTTGATTTTGTTTATGGGTGTATATGTATATGCGTATATTCAGTCACAATTTTTATTGTTGTTATAAACCTCTGCTTCTACATTGGGCTTTTGCAGTTCTGTGGAGTTTTCCTTTTTTTTTTTTTTCTTTCTTCTTCCTCTTTTTTAATTTTAATTAAAAAAATTTTTAAACCTATTATATTTTTTCTACATTTATTCCTTTGTTTGCCTTTCCTACTATTCTTTTCCCCTTCAGTTAATCTTTAATGTATATAAATCTTCATCTACTTCTAATTAATTTTGCATATCTATTCTTTCTTTTCTTTCTTTCCTTTCCTCTCAACATATTTGTTAGTTTTGTTTTCATTGCTTTATTCCCTACTTGGCACCTTGCTTTAGTTTTGTTTTCCAGTTTGTGCTTAAGTTAGTTTTATTTTTGACTGGTAAATATAATTTTTTATTTATTTTGTATGCTGGGTCAATCTATTGTACTTTATTTTTCTTGGACTGTTTTGATTATGCTTATGGGCATATATGTATATGTGCATAATCCATTATTTTAATTATTATTTGCCTCATTTTGTAACAGCCATTTGTCTGTGGTTCACCTTTGGTTTCTCATTTTTGGGTATTTGTATTAAGCTCACTTAATGCCATAACAAACCACTTGTGGAATCTTCATTCCTGACCAGAGATCAAGCCCTGAACCTTTGGAGTGGGAGCATGAACTCCAAGACTGTAGAGTACCAGAGAACTAACCCTAGAGAGTATCAAATAGTGAGAACTCACAAAAAGAATACTACTTGAATATAAGAACCTGCATCACCCAATCACCAGCAGCAACCTGTGCAGGACACCTCATCTAAACAACAAACAAAACAAAAATGCAAACCCAATCATCAGCAGACAGGATTACCACCTCACTCATCCTTGCCCATCAGAGTAAAAACAAACAAACAAACAAAAACTCAGCACAAATCTCACCCTATATGAAGCTTACAGAAACCACTGGACCAAACTTAGGAGGGAAGAAACCAAAAGGAAGAAAGAATTCAACTTTGAAACCTGGGCAAAGAAAACCTCAAACACAATAAGTTAAAAAAAATAATAATGAAAAGGCAGAGGAATACTACATAAATGAAGGAACAAACTAGAAACACAGAAATCCAAACAAATGAGAGTAAATAGGCAAACTACTTGAAAAAGAATTCAAAATAATAATAGAAAAGATGATCAAAAACCTTGAAAACAAAATGGAGAAAATGCAAGAATCAATTAACAAACCTAGAAGAATTAAAAAATAAACATACAGAGACAAACACACAATTACTGAAATTAAAAATACTCTAGAAGGAATCAATAGCAGAATATCTGAAGCAGAAGAACGAATCAGTGAGCCAGAAGATAAAATGGTGGAAACAACTTATGAAGAGTAGAATAAAGCAAAAAAACATGCAAAGAACTGAGGATAGTCTCAGAGACCTCTGGGAAAATATCAAATACACCAACATTCGAATTATAGAGGTCCCAGAAGAAGAAGAGAAAAAGAAAGGATATGAGAAAATTTTTGAAGTGGTTATAGTTGAAAATTTCCCCAACATGGAAAAGGAAATATTCAGTGAAGTCCAAGAGGCACTAAGAGTCCCATACAGGATAAACCCAAGGAGAAACACACCAAGACACATACTAATCAAACTAACAAAGACTAAACACAAAGAAAGAATATTAAAAGCAGTAAGGGAGAAGCAACAAGTAACATCCAAGGGAAATCCCATACGCTTAACAGCTGAACGTTCAGCAGAAACTCTGCAGGCCAGAAGGGAATGGCAGGATATATTTAAAGTTCTGAAATGGAAAAATCTGCAACCAAGATTACTGTACTCAGAAAGGATCTCATTCAAAATTGATGGAGAAATAAAAAGCTTTTCAGACAATCAAAAGTTAACAGAATTCATTACCACCAAACCAGCTTTACAACAAATGTTAAAGGGACATATAGTCAAGAAATAGAAGAGAAGAAAAAGATCTACAAAATCAACCCCAAACAATTACGAAAATGGCAATAGGAACATATATATCAATAATTACTTTAAATGTAAAGCGATTAAATGTGCCAACCAAAAGGCACAGACTGACTGAATGGATACAAAAACAAGACCCATATATATGCTGTATACAAGAAACCCACTCCAGACCTCAAGACACATATAGTTACAACAGACAATGCAGAAATACAAAGGATCATAAGAGAATATTATGAACAACTATATCACAATAAAATGGATAACTTGGAAGAAATGGACAGATTCTTAGAAAAGCTCAATCTTCCAAGACTGAACCAGGAAGAAATAGAAATTATGAATGACCCAATTACAAGCACTGAAATTGAAGCTGTGAGCAAAAATCTCCCAAAAAACAAAAGCCCAGGACCAGATGGCTTCACAGGAGAATTCTATCAAACATTTAGAGAAGAGCTAATGCTTATCCCTCTAAAACTCTTTCCAAAAATTGCAGAGGAAGGAACACTACCAAACTACTTCTATAAGGCCACCATCACCCTGATACCAAAACCAAAGACAACACAAAAAAGAAAACCACAGGCTGTTATCACTGATGAACATAGATGCAAAGATCCTCAACAAAATTTAAACTAATAGAATTCAGCAACACATCAAAAAGTTCATACACCATGATCAAGTTGGGTTTTTTCCAGGGATGCAAGTACTCTTCAATATATGCAAATCAATCAATGTGATATACCATATTAACAAACTGAAGATAAAAACCATATGATAATCTCAATAGATGCAGAAAAAGCCTTTGACAAAATTCAGCACCCATTTATGAATAAAACTCTACAAAAAATGGTTATAGAAGGAACTTACCTCAACATAGTAAAGGCCATGTATGATAAGCCTACAGCAAACATTATTCTCAAGGAAAAAACTGAAAGCATTCCCTCTAAGATCAGCAACAAGACAAGGGTGTCCACTTTCACCACTATTATTCAACATAGTTCTGGAAGTCCTAGCTACAGCAATCAGAGAAGAAAAAGAAATAAAAAGACTCCAGATCTGAAAAGAAGTAACACTCTCTTTCTTTGCAGATGACATGATACTGTACATAGAAAACCTTAAAGATAGTATCAGAAAATTGCTAGAGCTAATCAGTGAATTTAGCAAGGTTTCAGGATACAAAATCAATACACAGAAATACTTGCATTTCTATATACTAACAATGAAAAATCAGAAAGAGAAATTAAGGAATCAATCTCATTCACCATTGCAACAAAAAGAATTAAGTATCTAGGAATAAACTTAGCTAAGGAGACAAAAGAACTGTACACAGAAAATTATAAGACAGTGATGAAAGAAATCAAAGATGACATAAACAGATGGAGAGATATTCCATGTTCCTGGGTAGGAAGAATCAATATTGGGAAAATGATTATACTACCAAACACAATCTACAGATTCCATGTGATCCCTATCAAATTACCAACAGCATTTTTCACAGAACTAGAACAAAAATTTTCACAATTCATATGGAAACACAAAAGACCCAAAATAGCCAAAGCAGTCTTGAGAAAGAAGAATGGAGCTGGAGGAATCAACCTTCCTCACTTCAGATAATACTACAAAGGTACAGTCATCAAGACAGTATGGTACTAGTACAAAAACAGAAATATAGACCAATGGAACAAGATAGAAAGCCCAGAAATAAACCCATGCACCTATGGGTACCTTATTTTTGACAAAGGAGGCAAGAACATACAGTGGGGCAAAGACAGCCTCTTCAACAAATGGTGCTGGGAAAACTGGACAGCTACATGTAAAATAATGAAATTAGAACACTTCCTAACACCATATACAAAGATAAACTCAAAATGGATTAAAGACCTAAATGTAAGACCAGAAAGTATAAAACTCTTGGAGGAAAACATACGCAGAACACTCAATGACATAAATCAAAGCAAGATCCTCAATGACCCACCTCCTAGAGTAACGGAAATAAAAACAAAAGTAAACAAATGGGACCTGATTAAACTTAAAAGCTTTTGCACAGCAAAGGAAACTATAAGCAAGGTAAAAAGACAACCCTCAGAATGGGAGAAAATAATAGCAAATGAAACAACTGACAAAAGATTAATTTCCAAAATATACAAGCAGCTAATCCAACTCAATACCAGAAAAACAAACAACCCAATCAAAAAGCGGGAAAAACACCTAAAGAGACATTTCTCCAAAAAAGGCATACAGATGGCTAAGAAACATGAAAAGATGCTCAACATCACTCGTTATTTTAGAAATGCAAATCAAAACGACAATGAGATATCACCTCACACCAGTCAGCATGGCTATCATCAAAAAGCCTGCAAACAATAAATGCTGGAGAGGGTGTGGAGAAATGAAATGCTTTTGTGCTGTTGGTGGGAATGTAAACTGACACAGCCACTATGGATGAGGGTATGGAGATTCCTTAAAAAAACTAAGAATAAAACCACTGTATGACCCAGCAATCCCACTCCTAGGCATATACCCTGAGGAAACCAGTATTAAAAAAGACACATATATCCCGGTTTTCTTTGCAGCACTATTTACAATAGCTAGAACATGGAAGCAACCTAGATGTCCATTGACAGATAAATGGATAAAGAAGGTGTGTTACATATACACAATGGAATATTACTCAGCCATAAAGACGAACACATTTGAGTCAGTTCTAATGAGGTGAATGAACCTAGAGCCTATTGTACAGAGTGAAGTAAGTCAGAAAGAAAAAGATAAATATCGTATTCTAACACATATATATAAAATCTAGATAAATGGCACTGAAGAATTTATTTACAGGACAACAATGGAGAAATAGACATAGAGAATAGACTTATGGACATGGGGAGAGGGGAGGAGAGGGTGAGATGTATGGAAAGAGTAACATGGAAACTTACATTACCATACGTAAAATAGATAGCCAAAAGGAATTTGCTGTATGGCTCAAGAAATTCAAACAGGGGCTCTGTATCAACCTAGAGGGGTGTGATGGGGTGGGAATTGGGGGGGAGGTTCAAAAGGGATGGGATATATGTATACCTATGGCTTCTTCATGTTGAGGTTTGACAGAAAGCAACAAAATGCTTAAAGCAATTATCCTTCAATTAAAAAATAAATATTTTTAAAAAATGCAAAAATGTAGAAGTGATTCTTGCTAGGATTTCTGTCTTCCCTAGGTAGGTTAAAATTTCCTTGAAAGCTGCCTTCTCATTGTTAACACAGAGTTGGCTCTGTGTTTCCACACATCCCTCACCTCTGGAAAATGGATCCATGGTTGGTTGAATCCACGGAGTAGAACTTGTGGATATGGAGAGCCAACTATACTACATCACATTACACATATAAGGGATTTGAGCATCTGCAGATTTCAGTATCCTCAGTGGGTCTTGGAACCAAGCTCCTGCAGGTACTCAGGGATTACTGTATTTCATAAAAAAGACAGTCATTTTATGTATGAATGTATATCACTGTAAAATAAGGATTAACAGCATAGATTCTGGAGCCTTAAAACCTGGATTCAAGTCCTAGGATACAAACCTCAAAGTTAGATCTGCTCAATGTATTAGACCTGCTCAAGTATTAGAATCCAAGCTGTAATACTTAACAGCTGTGTGAATTATTAGGCTCTCCCGATGCTTTTGAACTGTGGTGTTGGAGAAGACTCTTGAGATTCCCTTGGACTGCAAGGAGATCCAATCAATCCATCCTAAAGGAGATCAGTCCTGGGTGTTCATTGGAAGGACTGATGTTGAAGCTGAAACTCCAATACTTTGGCCACCTCATGCGAAGGGTTGACTCATTGGAAAAGACCCTAATGCTGGGTAGGATTGAGGGCAGGAGGAGAAGGGGATGACAGAGGATGAGATGGTTGGATGGCATCATTGACTCGATGCACATGGGTTTGGGTAGACTCCAGGAGTTGGTGATGGACAGAGAGGCCTGGCGTGCTGCAATTCATGGGGTCGCAGAGTCGGACATGACTGAGCGACTGAACTGAACTGAACTGAACCTTTGGTTTCTTTACCTTTAACAGAAATGCATTTAAATACCTATTTTTGCTCACGTTCTTTCTATCAGACATCCTGTTTTTCTTTGTAGGCAACTTTTGGAATCCTTCCTTTCTCTAAGATCTGTCTCTTTCATGAGGTTTCTAACAACTCAACCTCCCAGGCAAGTTATTTTTTAGGGTTCTTGTGGAGGTTGGACATATAATAACATGGGTGCACCAAGAATTGGGCTTAACTCACACTATGCACTTTAAAAATGTTAGATATAATGTTATTTATCATTGTTATTTCCTTCAATGATAACTAGCTCTCAATTGGGTGAGTGTTCACTTCAAAACTGGCATTACAAATGTTTTTGAGGAAGTTGATAGTAGGATTGCCACATCATTAAATGCCAGATCTGATGTCCTCTCTGCTGACTTTGCCTCTCTGTTGCTCTTAAGAGCTGATGGGAAAAGAAAGAGGAGTTGTAGATTCAAGCAAATGAATAGTTAATAATCTCTTCTAAGCATGATCTCATCACTCCTATTTGCTAGAAACCTCCAAAATTAAGAATGATAATAATTACAGCCAACTATTAAACAACTGCTCTATGTACTGTGTTGTATACAATGAGCTCACATACACTAGTCAATTAAGCAATTGCTCCTTTTGCCTACAAAGTCCACACTAAAAGCATGCCAAGAAATTCTGTAGTTATTATCGAATGTCTTCCCATCTATCTCTGCTCAGCACTCATATCCTCCTGTGTCTAATGCATGTGGGGACTGACCATGCTCTCAGAAGACTTGCCCCTTTGCACTTTGTCAATTACCTAATGTGCCTTTGCTTTTGTTGTTCTCTGAGCATGAACTGTCCTTCCTACCCATCTCTATCTGTTCATATCCTATTTGTCTCTCAAGGATGTATTCATATGCCACCTCTTCTAAGAAGTCTCTTGCTATCTTTTCCCTCTCTTTCCATCCCATCCTAAATAGTCTTTTCTTTTTCTGCCTCTCAGAAGCCTTTTGCACTTCCATTGTAAACTTTTTAGTATTCTACTTTGTAGCCCTTCTGGACACTTCCTGAAATCAGGGACCTCATCTTCTGAAACTTAGCATCATGCCTGCATATATTAGGTGCTCAAAGATTCCTGAAATGAATATAAAAGAATGTCATGAAGACATTCTTGGTTTCATGTCTGTGAGAAGCAAATTCTCGCTTTTATCTGAGGACTAACAGAACGTGCTATGTGAAATGGCTCTAGAATAATCCTGAAGCACCACTATTTCATTTCAGAAAATGTCCAAAATAGTACTTTACCCTTCAGAAATCTCACATTGGCTGCCAAATCATACAAAATAAGATGAAATGAAGAATATATGAAATAACATGAAATGAAGATCATGTGCCTTCTGTTGAATTTAATTTTGTGACTTAAAGGAAAAAGCATTTGGAATAAAACATTTGTGAATTCTAAATAAATCTGTAAAAAGGGGACAGACCAAAGATTTTCATATCCTCAACTATTTCCAGGAAAAGTGGTAAATTGGATATGCAGAGAAGAGTGAGGAGGCTTCATCCATATGCCTCAACTCATCTGCACAACTAATCATATCTAGGCTGTGCTGGCAAAACCATTAACTCTTAATCAAGGTTTATAGCAGAGCCACTTTGTCAAGTAACTGACAAAGCTATGTGAATGTGTACTTGGGGTGGAGACTGTCAGGGCAAAGGCAAAGAAGATAGATATTTATTAAAAAGAATTACTTAATTCAAAATACAGTAAAGATAATGTCTAGAATTTAGGCTAATCTGACAATTATGTGACTACCTGAATCCATGACAGTTAAAATGGCTGATCTGATTATCTGTTAAGCATTTTCTCCTATCATTCTAAAGAGAAATATCTTTCATATGTGATATGACATATTGGTAAGAGAAAGAAAGTAAAAAAAAAAAAAAAAAGAACACAGGGATCCCAAAGATTCACATTGGAAAATTTGGCCTTGGATGTCATGTGGCAATATTATTATCCTGCCTTTTATGGTATCCTCTCCCCCATGATATTCATAGCTCTTAACCACCTGGTTTAAATACGTGTCTCAGGTTACAGCTCAACAAACTTAGATGTACAGAATGAAGCCAAGTTTCAAATCAGTGACAGAGCTTAAAATGGAATTCTCATCTTAATTCTAGATACTACTTATTAGAATACACACACCACACACAGTTAACATAAGGGTAGTAGTAAGTAGTGAAGACTCTGGAACCAGAATTTGAAAGTTTGAATCCAGACTCATCTTTGGCCTTCTGCAACTTACTTTACCTCTCTCTGCCTTGGTTTCCTTGTCTGTAAACAAGGATAATGATAGGACCTGTCTCAGAGTGTTTTTAGGATGATTAGATAAGTAAACATTTGAAAAAGCTTCAGTGAATGGTACATACTAAGTATTATGTAAGGGTCTGTTAAATAAATACACATAGTTGTGAAACACCAAAAAGAATAAAAACCCCTAGAAATGCATATTGGAATCAAGAAGTTTTGACTAAAGAAACTCTTACCCTAAAGGGTGAATGACTAGCATCATCACCATCCCAGTTTGTCCAGGACTGAACAGTTCCAGACACCTGAGATTTTCCATGCTAAAACCCAGGGAGTCCAGGACTTTCAGTGCAAACATGGACGACCGGTCAACTAAAAGGGACTCAAGTAGGTAATAGTGATAGACATTGTTTGGTTTTTTAAAAACGTCTATCAAGTACTACTCAGTACATAACACATATTGCCTCACTTACTCTTCCCAAGAACTCTGCAAGTAAGGTAATTTTATTTTCACTGCTTGGGAAAGAAAACTCAGATATAAAACAATAATTTGTCCAAAGATACACAATTCTAAGAATGATCAGAGATGGCTCTCTCATTTTCCAGGGTTCAGAGTCTATGCTTTTAGATGTTTTGTTCTACATTGTATAGTGATTATAAGATGACCTCCTCTAGGAAGGAGTACCCAAGCAAGTTCAGGTCCACTTGAAGACAGGCCTGGAGTAGTGAGTTCGTCAAGACGGACTTAAAAGCCAAAAGCTTAAAGCTTTTGACCTTAAAGCTCAAAAGCCATCAGTCTGGCCACACGGTCCCTGAGTTTCCAGATAATATGTGCATCTCTGGGGGTCTCTCATAAAGCTACCTCTCAACCCCACAGCTGGATATACAGAAAACAAGAAGTCAACCTCTGGCCATTTCATTGGAACTTAATAAAAACATCAGAGTAAGTTTTTCTATTGCTTACCACTTTTCATTCACTCTTTACTAATTTTTCCCTTTTAAAAATTCAGCCATATTTCAGCATAATATCTTAAAATTTATCTTCCCTGGTCATCCGTTTCCTCCATTCCTGATATTATTTGGCTAGGATAAGGAATAAAATAAACACAGCCAGATCCATTTAAATTTCTTTTCTCTGAAACTTCATCTCCTAGCATATTTTTAGAACTCTTCCATTTTACGACACATTAGCAGTGGGATGAACTATAAATATACCTGGGAAAGGGTCTCACTTGACAACAATATCCTCAGAACAGGCAGGTGCAGCTCTGTCTCTTTGTAGAAGCCACTGAAATCCCCTTCATTGTTCCTTGCTGTTCCAGTCTACAGACATACGTGTGTGGATGGTGTGAATGCCAGAGTTTGAACAAGGAGTAAAACAATACCAACAAAATTGCCCACACACTCTCTATTTTGGGAACTTGCTTTAATTTATTTGAAATGTTCAAGAATACATATCTTCATCTTTCCATGCAAAAGAGGATTAAAAAAATAATGGAACATAGTCTTGGTTATGGAAATTTTTAATAATAACTCTGATAATTAAAAACTCACTTCTGCAAAATCTACTTCTTAAAAGTACAGGTTTTATTTATTTTAGCTGACTAGTTGGAAAATATTTCCACACCTCGCCTTGCTGGTAAGAGGGTTGGTTATGTTTTGCAGTAACTGCTCACTCTCCTTTCCTAGGAATAGCTGCAGCCCACACTCTCAGTCATGTTTCTACTCCCCTCCCATTCCTGAGTCTGAGCTGACCAAATCTGGAGGATGATCAGACACGAGCAAGCATATGCACTGGCCAAGCAAATTCTCTCAGGATTTTCAAATAAGAAACACACAGAGGGTACTCTGTTGATAGTCATCTTTGAAAATAACCACATCTGCACCTCCAAATCCACATTTTCAAAATGAGACTATATGAAGTGATGTTTGCAAAAGTGAATGTCATCTCTAAACTAAGCTACTGTATAAAGACAATGGACTTTTCGCCGTTTTGGTCTTTGTTTTTATTTTCTTGCATGAGTCCAACCAATACAGGTATTCATCATTTGCAGCTTCTGAGGAATTTTCTTAACTTGCTGTTGTTCTTCAGTCACTCAGTTGTGTCCAATCTGTGATCCCATGAACTGCAGGATGCCAGGCTTCACTGTCTCCTGGAGTTTGCTCAATCTCATGTTCATTGAATCATTAATGCTATCTAACCATCGCATCCACTGTTGCTCCCTTCCCCTTTTGTCTTCAATCTTTTCCAGCATCAGGATCTTTTCCAATGAGTCGGCTCTTCCCATCAGGTGGCCAAAGTATTGGAGTTTTAGCATCAGCATCAATCCTTCCAATGAATATTCAGGGTTGATTTCCTTTAAGATTGACTGGTTTGATCTCCTTGCTGTCCAAAAGACTCTCAAGAGTATTCTCCAGCACCACAGTAAATAATGACAATATATGGTTTAGTTGAGAATGACCAAATACTTACTTTATATACAATGCACATGTATAATATATAAATACATGCTACATATAATGCATTACATATGCATTGCATGTATGTATAGATAAAGATGCACAGAGCATTTCTACATTACAGATGATAAGTAGTGTGATGGTAGTGCTAGAGTGAAGTATCACTAAACTATTGGTGAGATCCTTAGTCCTATATCCTGTGCTCACTGCTATAACACATAATAAATGTTAATAATGGTACAGCACACTGGAGTAAGCTGCCAGTCAGATCAACATGTGGGGCATGCTGCTACTGGAAAGGTCTTATCCTAACCCTAACTGTCCTAATTCTGTGCTTCTATGGATTGTTACTTTTTCTCCTCATTTTCTCAGTCCCCAGGCCTGTCTATCTCAAACTGGTCACTTTGTTTAATCAGGGCACTAATTTCAGCAAATTCTAAATCCCCTTGAACCAGTTCAGAGATACATTTGTTTACACATTTTAAAATTGTATTATTATAATTATTTTACTATGTTGTGTCAGTTTCTGATGTATTGCAGTGTGAATCAGGCGTATGTACACATATCCCCTCTCTCTTGAACCTCCCTCCCACCCTCCCATTTAACCCTCTAGGTCATCAGAGAGCACCAAGCTGAGCTCCCTGTGCTATACAGCAGCTTCCCACTAGCTGTCTGTTTTACACGATAGTGTATATATGTCAGTGCTACTCCCCAAATTCACCCCACCCTTCCCTTCTCCCCACTGTGTCCGCATGTCTGTTCTCTATGTCTGTGTCTCTCTCTATTCCTGCCCTGCAAATAGGTTCACCAGAACCATTTTTCTAGATTCCACATATATACATGTGTGTGTGTGTGCTTCAGTCATATTCGACTCTTTGCCACCCTATGGACTGTAGCCCTCCAGGCTCCTCTGTCCGGGGGATTCTCCAGGCAACAATACTGGAGTAGGTTGCCATGCTCTCCTCCAGGTGATCTTCCCAATGCAAAGATCAAACCCACATCTTCTGTGGCTCCTGCATTGCAAGCAGATTCTTTACCACTGAGCCACCAGGGAAGTCCTTCATATATACATATATTAATATACGTTAATTTTTTTCTCTGACTCAGAGATACAATTCAGAATCTATCAACTTTTGTTGAATAGTGCAATTTAGTGCCATTTCTAGTTTATTACTAAACATATTCCTGCAGACCTACTTAAGGAAGATCACACTCTAGCCACCCTCCCTCTTTTCCATATTGCTGCAGATGGATATGCTGCTTTGTCCCTGGTCAGCAAACACAGCAGTTATTCACACCGTAGGCCTTCATCCTAGCTGTGCCCTTCAGTAGCTCTGTTTTCTTTGCATGACTGACTCTTCGTCATACATGGCTTGCCTTCAAGCTGAATGCTTTTCTTTAACAACTCAGTCTGAAGCAGCAATCCAGGTACCCTGTCTCGTCAGCCCAATTATTGCCATCCAGTGCCATATTTATTGTATTCGTTTATTGCCTTTCTGCCTCCCCACTCCATGTGAGTTCCTGCAAGACAAATGCTTGTCAGTCATGTTCTCATGTGCTCCCTAGAACCTAGAACAGTGCTGGCATTTAGTCAGTCCTCAAATATATCCCAATAAGGGGCACTAAATCAATTATTCTCCTGCAACTACTTCCTACCTAGAAAATATTTCTAAATTAAGGTTTTAACAAGAGAAAGTTTCCATGAAGGACATCTGAAAACATCTGTCCCATCACATAGATGTTATTGATCTTTCCTGAGCCACGTTAATAAATATATTCCTGGGTTAATTAATAAAAAGTCACTTGGAGTTAGCACTTTATTTCATGTTTTGTTTTATGTGAGGATTTTAAAAGCATTTTATACACAATGTCATTTGCAAAACTTTGAATTTTTATAATTATCTATGGTCAGAGAAGGACACCACCTATGCATGTTTTCAAAATATCCCTAGGTCCCCTTACTCAAATATATCCTATCAAGTACCAGGCTACTCATGATCTTAAGTTATGCTATTCAAGCCTGTTAAAATTAAATTTATAATGAAGTCCTGTTCAATTCTAAAGGCAATTCCTAAGGTAAAAAATCACACATAGATGAAATTACCCTTAAAACTCCCTTAAGTCACCCATGAAGCACATATGCTATTTCTCAGCAAATCAAGCATAGATAGTTGTTTTCCTCCCCCAATATCTTTTGAACAGAGAGCTATATCTTCAACTGAGCATCAGATGAAGTATTTGTGCATACTGAAGGAAATTTACATATATTTGAATTTTAGAATAAAATTTAGCTCAACAAAATATTCATATACTGAAAACAGAAATTTAGACTTATAAAGGAGAAACATATAAATATATACTGTCTTGTTCATTCCCAATCATCCATAGATGGAGTAGAATGAATGCTATAGACTGAACTGTGAGTGCCCCCCTGCATTTCATATGTTGAAGCTCTAATCCAGTGTGACTGTATTTAGAAATAGGGCCTTTGGAGGAAATTGAAGTTAAATGAGGTTATAAGGATAGATTTCTCATTAAATAGGATTCATGGCCTTATAAAACAAGGAAGAGAGAAACCCCTCTATAAGCCAGATGAGGACACAAACAGTAGGCATCAGCAATCTAAAATGACAGTTCTCACCAGAACTGGACCATGCTGGCATTCTAATCCCGGACTTCCAGTTTCCACAACTATAACTGCAAAAAAATGTCTGTTGCTTGAACCAGTCTATGGTACTTTGTTATAGCAGCTTGGGCTGACTACTCCAATAAGGAATACATAACTCTCATTCTTTCTCTTCTGTTCCTTAATACCAAAACCCTGTGCTCAAGCTCGATTTACTTAACGGTGCATATGACACAACTCTTCTGTTAACACATTGAATTATAATTGGTTATCACTACCCTGAATAACTGTGTGGATCACAATAAACTGTGGAAAATTCTTAAAGAGATGGGAATACCAGACCACCTGAGCTGCCTCTTGAGAAACCTGTATGCAGATCAGGAAGCAACAGTTAGAACTGGACATGGAACAACAGACTGGTTCCAAATAGGAAAAGGAGTACATCAAGGCTGTATATTGTCACCCTGCTTATTTCACTTATATGCAGAGTACATCATGAGAAATGCTAGACTGGAGGAAGCACAAGCTGGAATCAAGATTGCCAGGAGAAATATAAATAACCTCAGATATGCAGATGACACCACCCTTATGGGAGAAAGTGAAGAGGAACTAAAAAGCCTCTTGATGAAAGTGAAAGAGGAAAGTGAAGAAGTTGGCTTAAAGCTCAACATTCAGAAAACTAAAATCATGGAATCTGATTCCATTGCTTCATGGGAAATAGATGGAGAAACAGATGAAACAGTGGCTGACTTTATTTTTGGGGGCTCCAAAATCACTGCAGATGGTGAGTGCAGCCATGAAATTAAAAGATGCTTACTCCTTGGAACGAAAGTTATGACAAACCTTGATAGCATATTAAAAAGCAGAGACATTACTTTGCCAACAAAGGTCCATTCAGTCAAGGCTATGGTTTTTCCAGTAGTCATGTATGGATGTGAGAGTTGGACTGTGAAGAAAGCTGAGTGCCAAAGAATTGATGCTTTTGAAGTGTGGTGTTGGAGAAGACTCTTGAGATTCCCTTGGACTGCAAGGAGATCCAAGCAGTCCGTCCTAAAGGAGATCAGTCCTGGGTGTTCACTGGAAGGACTGATGTTGAAGCTGAAACTCCAATACTATGGCCACCTCATGCAAAGAGTTAACTCATTGGAAAAGACCTTAATGCTGGGAAGGAATGGGGGCAGGAGGAAAAGGGGATGACAGAGGTTGAGATGGCTGGATGGCATCACTGACTCGATGGACATGAGTTTGGGTAAACTCCAGGAGTTGGTGATGGACAGGGAGGCCTGGCGTGCTGCAATTCATGGGGTCACAAAGAGTCGGACACGACTTGAGTGACCGAACTGAATGGAACTGAACCCTGAATGAAGGAGTTGATTGAATTTGTTAGCCAGTTATCAAACAACATGTGAGAGGATGGAATACATGAGAGACAGTTAGAACTAAGTGAAAAGAGTCAAGAAAATTCAGGTACAAAATTTCCGTCAAAGGAATACTGAAGCATATGCCAAAAGGTAGGCTGAGGCTTGAGCATCTAAGGGGTGGCAGAAAGGCTGGGCACTAAGTTCTAAAAGTTTGGAAAGGAGACTAACAAAGGAGATAAAGAAAATAAAGATATGTTGGTAGCAAAGACGTCTTTCTCGGTTTTGCCTAAGGCTCTTCCTGCTCATAAATGTAATAACTGTGAGAATTGCTTAGTGCGTTATTAATCTTCCAGCAGACAGATAAACAGCCCCATTACCAGCTCTTCATACGCCCTCCTCCATTCATCCTCTCAAAGGACAAAAGGAGAAAATTCACTCCCAGAGATGACAAAGGGGAAGATTACCTATTCTTACTCACACCTATATAAAATTTTAAGTATACTAACACAGAAAGGTAGGCGAATCATCTCCAAAGTGAAATGGTCTTTGTGATCTTCAGGAGGGGAAAAAAAAGAGCTGCTTCATTTATGCTTTAACAAAACAGGAAATTTTAAGTTAGAGATCTTGAATGCTGAGAATTTGAGATAACTTTTAACTGACTAATGGATTCTTTTCAAAGAGACTCTGTCCTTTATGGTCTTTTCGAATTTTCAATTTCCTCCATCTTAACTGTCAAAATGGAAGGGGTGCTCTGCCTATTACAGTAATTAGTCAAAATGAGGAGAGAGCTGTGAAAGGAATTCAGAAGCCACAGAATGTTAGTATTAATGCTGTTTGTGTTTCAAGCATGAACAATAGGCAGTAATATGCATTCCAAATGACTGAAGCACCCAGACCAGACTTCTGTCAATAGCATTCTTTGACACCTATTGTGTGCAGAGCACCATGCCTGGCTGCTATCTGGAGAAAGAAAAGAAACACAGGACAGCCCTTATCTTCCAGTTTACAAGGCTGCAGGTCTCAATGGACCGAGACACTTTGGGAAGCCATTCCCACAAGAAGAGGCCATTTTGTCAGAACTGATGACAATTGTTAAAGACAAATTGTGTCTCTGTTACAGACAAATGTAAAGTTGTGTGGCCCTAAATTTCAAGAGAACAATTAACTTCAAGAGACGGCAATTCTCATTTTTCTCAGAGAAGTCTCAATTTTGTCTATTACTTGATGTAGCTTGAAAAAAAAATTAATATAGCTCATTAAAAGCAGTAGGAACTCTACTCAGTACTCTGTGGTGACTCAAATGGGAAGAAAATCCAAAAAAGAGGGGACATAGGTAAGCATACAGCCAATTCAGTTTTCTGTACAGCAGAAACTAATACAACATTGAAATGACACTGCAACTATATCCCAATAAAAATTAAAACTAAAAAAAAAAGATGGAACTAAACCCAATAAAAGCAGTTCCCTTAGTGCCTTTAGCACTGGTAATTGCCACAGATCAAATCAGCTTGAGATAGTCTCCATGTAACTATGAGAGATTTTAGAAAGTGAGCTGTGAGCCTGCTGCTTGTGGACTGTCCTACTCACAGGAATTGGATTTACTACAATCCTGAGTAAATCCCTGAGCAAAGACTTTCTTGACAGGCTCTCTTTTTAAAGACTGAAAAAATTAATCCATTTTAATAATTCCAAGCAGATTTAAAAATAAAGTTTATGTGAAATTTCAGCACCAACAGAAGATGTGTTTGACTTGCTACAGAAATATTTTCAGTCTGACATGAGAATCAATATCATACGAATCAAGGCAGAGCTGTGAAGGAGACACACGTAACAAGCATGACTCATGGGACAGAATTGTAAACAACTTCATTCTTTTTATATCTCCCACTGTCTCTTCAAATTTATTCTGTTGGGTTAATATTTCAACTGTCTCCAGATGAAAATTTGGGCAGTCCACACTACTTTTTCTGGGTACTCTTAAGTAATAAGAAGTTCTAGAGTCACTTTAAACCACAAAACAATGTTTCATATCACTAATAAATCAAAAGTCTAAACCTGATTTAAAGCCAAAGATACTCCCTCTCCACAGATGAAGCCTGTAGGAGAGAAACATGGAGTTGGAGAAGAACCAATGGGCTTCTCTTTTGTTATCACGTTAGTTAAAAAGTTCATTCAGATTTTCTATAGCATCTTGTGGAAAAATCTGAACCAACTGTTTGACCAACCCAATACTTTGTGGTTCTACCCATCTACCCCCATCTTTAACTGGAAAATCTGAAAGACAGGAGGTTCAAAAAGACCTTACTTGACTGATACACGTGTGAGCTGGTTTTGATCCTCCTCAGGTTTGTCAAATGTTTAAAAGGTGAATTCTTTTTTGGTTCTTCTAAAATCACCCACACATACAAAGCTGGACAGTTCTCAGCTACAGTGCCCTTAATACGGAAGATGGATTCTTCATATTAATGGCTAATGCTCCTTCCTCATCTTTAACGTACGTTTAATCCCTCTATGTCCCTCTGTTGTTGTCAGGCCACTTTTCTAAACATCCTTATGGATATAACTTAAGATAATATCAGACCAGATTTCTCTCATAGCAAGGAGCCTACGTCTATTCCATAAAAAATATTCAACCCATCAATTTACTCAATCTCCAAATGGTTATTGAGATCCTATTAGGTATCAAGCACTCTTAAAAATATCATATACTGAAATATAAATGAGTAATCTGCCTCAAAGTATACCTTCTCCAAGGGTTATTGATATCTTAAAAAAAAAAAAAAAGATGCTTTAAAACCACATGAATAAATTACACAATCCTAATAACACAGATGGACTTATTCAACAGAGTCCCATAAGTTTATTCAGAAGGCCCAACATGAAACTTGTACATGCGGATGCTCCCAAAGCAGCACCGTGCTCTGAGCATGAAGCCAGGGGGCTATACACATTAAACGTGCAGAAAGATCACTGCTTTTTCTTAAATTGTGTGATTATTTGGGGGTATCTGAGGATGGCAGACAGATTACAGGGAATGGAGGGGCTAAATCTCTTTAACATATTCCTTGATTTTGTTTTTACATCATTAATATTTATAATTCTGTTAGTACTAATTTTTAATAACAGAATCATAGAATATCTGTGATGGAAGAGACCTTAGAAACTGTTCAAAGCATCTCAGTACATGATTTTTCTGTGTATGTGAGATTACGTGCATGTGTCTCTAGGGATGTGGTTAGATAAGAATGTGCTCTAAGCATGTATGCAGAAAATTAACCAATACTAGCTTTTATTTCTTTGGGCAGATGTTGGGACTGCACAAACAATTATCTTGCACCCTCAGCTCACCAGATTGAAGGCTAAATTATCAAATGACAGATATATTTATATATGAGGGAAGTCTAATCTGGCATAGCTTGGGCAGTTTGTATTGAGAAAAATTGCAAGAGGTTAATCAAGGTCTTTCCACTCATAATTTTATAAGGGGTCTCTGTGCAGGATGCTTGACATTTTAAGAACCTGAAGGAGGCTCACTGGAGGGCATATCAACCAGCACAAAAATTCTGAAGTGGAAGTATATCTGGTGTGTTCAGGAAACAGCCAGGATGCCTTTATGTCCAGAACATATTAAAGAAAAGGGAAAAAAGAAGGTGAGAGAAAGGGGGCAAGGAGTAAAGGAAGGTGAGTGAAGATTATAGAGGACAGTGATTCTCAACCCTGGATGTCCACTAGGATCACTTGAAGACCTTCTAGCAAATATAGCTGCCTCAATCATAAAACCAATAAAATCAATATTTTGGGGAATCAGACTTCAACATGAATATTTCTTTAAAGCTCACCAGACTGTGTCTAATGTGAGTCAAGTTGAAGAATCTCTTGTAGGACATTATAGGTAACTTGACTCTAACATGGAGTAAATGAGAAACCACTCGAATAGGGGTTTTGAACAGAGGAGTGTCTGATCTTGTTTGGGTTTTCAAAAGGTCCCTCTGGCTATTGTGTTGAGAATAGATCCTAAGGGGGCAGGAATCAGAACTAGTTTTAGAACGCCTTTGCAATAATCTAGATGACAGTGGTTTGGTCTAGCCTGGAGCATTAGTCGTGTGAAAAGTGGTTGGATTCCACATATGTCTGAAGAGAGAATTGACAGCACTTGCAGATGTATTTGCAGATGGGAGATGGGAGAGAAAAACAGAAGTCAAGGAGGCTGACCCAAGTACATTTTTTCCTCTACAAGTTCCAGAAGTGCCTGTCATTTTTGTACTCACTTTTTTGAGCTTCTCCCTTTCCATGTATTTCATTCCTTCCACATAGTTTTCCTTCTCCTCCATGTTTCCTTCTCATCCTGCTCTTTGAAGAGCTCTTAAAAATGTATCTGTTGAGATATAAATGAGTGTTGAGATTTAAAGTGTACTTTTCCCAAAGAATATTTGCATTTTAGAGGAATAGTTGTATGTGAATAATGTGCCTTTTAAACTTTATGAATAAATACTTCCTGTAATCCTAAATACACATATTGATTTATTCTATGGTGCAAGTTCTAAGAGCAATAGACACAAAATTTCTGTTTTGAGGAGGCTTTAGAGACAGCAATGACACGAGGTAAGGGAACAGTCAGGGAGCTTGTCTTGAAGCTAAGCTTGCATAAAAGCCCACCATTTTTCTTTTGGATCATAAGCCTATTTGAAGCATTTTATAGGTGACTGATGAAATGACAGGTGGAGAGAAAGGAGAGGATTAAAATCCCAGCCATACCTTAGTACCACTACTATCTTCACACATATTTCTTTATTATTATTATTAAACAATAAAATAGAATAACTGTGATAGAAGAGATCTCAGAAAGCATCTATTTCATATCTGTGTGTGTGTGTATGTACGCACACACGCGTGCGCACATGCTCAATTGCAGTTGTGTCTGATTCTTTGTGACCCCATGGACTGTAGCCCACCAGGCTCCTCTCTTCATGGGATTTCCTAGGGAAGAATGTTACCAAGTTCAAGCTCACTCTGCTTGCCACACGACAGGCCAATGAATCAGAGAGCCAGCTGACCAAGAAGATGGTAGACTAATGTCTCAAAATAACCATTTTATGGGGTCTGGATGACACGTTCTTCTACAGATCAGAAATAGGAGGTAGGGAGGTGAGGAAATAAAGTAAAAAGGCCATTAATCTTGCAAATATCTCCTAGAATGGCGAACTTCAGGCAGGGTATGTGTTCATTTCTTCCTCCCTGGCATCTCCAGGGTTCTGAACAAAGGCACTTTAGTTTAATAGTCAGGCAGAGGGGCAGGATTCTCTGAGGCAGTTCATTCCATATGATTATAATAACAAAAGCAATGAAAAGCAAGTCAAAGAAACAATTCCAACTTGGAGTCAGATTTGGATATTCCCTGCAACAAGAATACTGGCATGGGTTGCCATTTCCTCCTCCAAGAGATCTTCCCAACCCAGGGATAGAGCCCACATCTCTAGCATCCTTTCATTGTCAGGCATATTCTTTATCACTGAATATGGAAAGCCCATGTCATATCTCTAGGATTCCAGAAAGGGAGATCAAGCCTGGGAGAGGCTGAGTTTCTCACACAAGTATCCAAAGCTACATCAGATGGGAGAGTCTTTCAGTATTTCAACAAAACTCAAGCTTTTTCATCCAAACTTTAAGCGTTAATGATCATTTAACTAGAAATATAGTCTTTAAAATTTTATTTTTAATACTATTGCAATAAAAAGGAAGGGAAAAAAAAGAGAAGTGAGTTTTCTTTCCCTCTTCCGAGAACAAAGAAGATAAAGAGAACAGTGAACAGGCCTGAACAATCCTAGATTTTTTACTTCTAACTCTTCATGCCTGTAACTAAGTTTGCTTTTCTGCCTCCCAACTCTACAGGAGCTACATTTTGTACCTAGTATCCTTTGATTCTATGCTAAATACATCCTGTATCTGCAGCTTACACTTACAACACTCTCTTCCCCTTGTAGCTCTTCTTTTTCACATATCAGAAAGAAGGCCACAGAGCCACTGAATTACTGGGTTACTGATGCCAGCCTATGACTGTTTTTAAAATAATCCAAGAGGAAGAAGACAAGATCCTAATACCTCTGTATCCCTCATCACTGACTCAAAACTGCAAGCCCTCATCTTATACAAGCCCCTGTAGACTCTTCTTGGAGGAGGTGGGGCACAGTTCTTGAGACACAAGCCTACTGTGTTCCCCTCTCCACCTGCTGAGAATTAAAGCCACCTTTCTATTTCCTACAAACTCTGTCTTACATTTTCTTATTCAGCTACACTGGGCAGAGGAAGCCAAGATTTTGGCCAGAAACAGTACCTTATTAAAAATAATGTGTATTATTATAACCAACAAGGTAATGTAAGGTTGCATTGAGAGCAAATTATTGATTTCCTTACCTCCTCCATTCCTATTCTGAAATACGTTCATACTCTCATACATGTATTTGCATATACTTACATCCACATATACATATGATTATGTGTTGTTTTTCACCAAAAGAGGGTGATATCATAAATGTGTGCACATATATATATATATACTTTACAGCATCGAACCTTACTTCTATCACCAGTCACATCCACAACTGAGTATGGTTTTTGCTTTGGCTCCATCTCTTCTTTCTTTCTGGAATTATTTCTCCACTGATCTCCAGTAGCATATTGGGCACCTACCGACCTGGGGAGCTCATTTTTCAGTGTCCTATCTTTTTGTGTTTTCATACTGTTCATGGGGTTCTTGCCTTGGCAAGAATACTGAAGTGGTTTGCCATTCCCTTCTCCAGTGGACCACATTCTGTAAGACCTTTCCACCATGACCCATCTGTCTTGGGTGGCCCCACATGGCATGGCTTAGTTTCACTGAGTTAGACAAGGCTGTGGTCCATGTGATCAGATTGGTTAGTTTTCTGTGATGGTGGTTTTCAGTTTGTCTGCCCTATGATGCCCTCTCTCAGCGCCTACCATCTTTGTAATGTAAGAGCAATATTGCATAGGAACCTGGAATGTTAGGTCCATGAATCAAGGCAAATTAAAGTGGTCAAACAGGAGATGGCAAGAGTGAACATAGACATTTTAGGAATCAGTGAACTAAAATGGACTGGTGTGGGTGAATTTAACTCGGATGACTATTATATCTACTACTGTGGGCAAGAATCCCTTAGAAGAAATGGAGAAGCCATCATAGTCAACTAAAGAGTCTGAAATGCAGTACTTGGATGAATTTCTCAAAGATGACAGAATGTTCTCTATTCGTTTCCAAGGCAAGCCATTCAATATCACAGTAATCCAAGTCTATGCCCCGACCAGTAACGCTGAAGAAGATGAAGTTGAATGGTTCTAAGAAGACCTAAAAGACATTTTTAGAACTAACACCCAAAAAAGATATCATCTTCATTATAGGGGACTGAAATGCAAAAGTAGGAAGTCAAGAAACACCTGGAGTAACAGGCAAAGTTGGCCTTGGAGTACAGAATGAAGCAAAGCAAAGGCTAATAGAGTTTTGCCAAGAGAACGCACTGGTCATAGCAAACACCCTCTTCCAACAACACAAGAGAACACTGTACACATGGACATCACCAGATGATCAACACCAAAATCAGATTGATTATATTCTTTGCAGCCAAAGATGGAGAAGCTCTATACAGTCAGCAAAAACAAGACCTTGAGCTGACTGTGGCTCAGATCATGAACTCCTTATTGCCAAATTCAGACTTATATTGAATAAGATAGGGAAAAACACTAGACCATTCAGGTATGACCTAAACCAAATCCCTTATGATTACACAGGGGAAGTGAGAAATAGATTTTAAGGGACTAGAGCTGAGACACAGAGTGCCTGAAAAACTATGGACAGAGGTCAGGACATTGTACAAGAGAGAGGGATCAAGGCCATCCCCAAGAAAAAGAAATGAAAAAAAAAAAAAAAAAAAAAGGCTGTCTGAGGAGGCCTTACAAATAGCTGTGAAAAGAAGAGAAGCAAAAAGCAAAGGACAAAGGAAAAATATACCCATATGATTGCAGAGTTCCAAAGAATAGCAAGGAGATATAAGAAAGCCTTTCTCAGCAATCAGTGCAAAGAAATAGAGGAAAACAATAGAATGGGAAAGACTAGAGATGTCTTCAAGAAAATTAGAGATACCAAGGGAACATTTCATGCAAAGATGGGCTCAATAAAGGACAGAAATGGTATGGACCTAACAGAAGCAGAAGATATTAAGAAGAGGTGGCAAGAATATACAGAAGAACTGTACAAAAAAGACCTTCACAACTCAGATAATCATGATGGTGTGACCACTCACCTAGAGCCAGCTATCCTGGAATGTGAAGTCAAGTGGGCCTTACGAAGCACCACTACAAACAAAGCTATTGGAGGTGATGGAATTCCAGTTGAGTTCTTTCAAATCATGAAAGATGATGTTGTGAAAGTGTTGCACTCATTATGCCAGCAAATTTGGAAAATTCAGCAGTGGACACAGGACTGGAAAAGATCAGTTTTCATGCCAATCCCAAAGAAAGGCAATGCCAAAGAATGCTCAAACTACCACACAACTGCACTCATCTCACACGCTAGTAAAGTAATGCTCAAAATTCTCCAAGCCAGGCTTCAACAATACGTGAAATGTGAACTTCCGGATGTTCAAACTGGATTTAGAAAAGGCAGAGGAACCAGAGATCAAATTGCCAACAATGTTGGATCATCAAAAAATCAAGAGAGTACCCGAAAAACATCTACTTCTGCTTTACTGACTATGCCAAAGCCTTTGACTGTGTGGATCACAATAGGCTGTGGAAAATTCTTAAAGAGATAGTAATACCGGACCACCTGACCTACCTCTTGAGAAATCTGTATGCAGGTCAGGAAGCAACAGTTAGAACGGGACATGGAACAACAGACTGGTTCCAAGTAGGAAAAGGAGTACGTCAAGGCTGTATATTGTCACTCTGCTTATTTCACTTATATGCAGAGTATATCATGAGAAACACTGGGCTGGAGAAAGCACAAGCTGCAATCAAGATTGCCGGGAGAAATATCAACAACCTCAGATATGCAGATGACACCACCGTTATGGCAGAAAGTGAAGAACTAAAGAGCCTCTTGATGAAGGTGAAAGAGGAGAGTGGAAAAGTTGGCTTAAAGCTCAACAACATTCAGAAAACTAAGATCATGGCATCCGGTCCCATCACTTCATGGGAAATAGATGGGGAAACAGTGGAAACAGTGGCAGACTTTATTTTTTTGAGCTCCAAAATCACTGCTGATGGTGACTGCAGCCATGAAATTACAAGACACTTGCTCCTTGGAAGGAAAGTTATGACCAACCTAGACAGCATATTAAAAAGCAGAGACATTACTTTACCAAAAAAAGTCCGTCTAGTCAAGCTATGGTTTTTCCAGTGGTCATGTATGCATGTGAGAGCTAGACTATAAAGAAATCTGAGCGCTGAAGAATTGATGCTATTTAACTGTGGTGTTGGAGAAGACTCTTGAGAGTCCCTTGGACTGCAAGGAGATCCAACCAGTCCATCCTAAAGGAGATCAGTCCTGAGTGTTCATTGGAAAGACTGATACTGAAGCTAAAAATCCAATCCTTTGGCCACCTGATGCGAAGAGCTGACTCATTTGAAAAGACCTGATCCTGGGAAGGATTGGGGGCAGGAGGAGAAGGGGACAACAGAGGATGAGATGGTTGGATGGCAGCACTGACTCAATGGACATGAATTTGGGTAAACCTTGGGAGTTTGTGATTGACAGGGAGGCCTGGCGAGCTGCAGTCTATTGGGTCAGAAAGAGTCGGACACGACTGAGCAAATGAACTGAACTGATGTACATACTGTCATCTTAAAAAATAGTTACAACCTAAAAGTTAAGAGTTATATTTTATTGGCAGAAATTTTTAGGACTTAAGCTCAGGAGGCAGCATCTCAGGTAACCCTGAGAAAACTACTCCAAGGAGAAGGGAGAAACAAGATTATATAGAAGTTTTGCAATAAAGGGCATATAGTCTATCAAAATGAAGTGAAAGTCACTCGGTCGTGTCTGACCCTTTGTGACCCCATGGACTGTAGAGTCCATGGAATTCTCCAGGGCACAATACTGGGGTGGGTAGCCTTTCCCTTCTTCAGGGGATCTTCCCAACCCAGGGATCAAACCCAGGTCTCCCACATTGCAGGTGGATTCTTTACCAGCTGAGCCACAAAGGAAGCCCAAGAATACTGGAGTGGGTAGCCTCTCCCTTCTCCAGCGGATCTTCCCGTCCCAGGAATCAACCCGGGGTCTGCTGCATTGCAGGTGGATTCTTTATACCAGCTGAGCCACAAAAGAAGCCCAGTCTATCAAAAGATTATTGTTAATTAAGGAAAACCAGATATCCCAAATTGAGGATATTAGCACTTTTCTATGTATGGGAACAAAAGAGAGTCTGGGCTTACTGAAATCATTCCTTTCATGTGCATCTCAGCTATCTGGGGCATTTTTCACATCCTGTGTGCCTCAGGACTCCCAGTAGGGAGTGGCTTCAGCCTAATGGCTGCCAGACCACATAGATATTCTTTCCCTTCCTGAGTTCCCCTAGGGCTGAGGAATTCATATTTGGAGGGCTGGAATCTCTGATGACTGTGACATCCTTGTTTACCCATATGGCAGGAAATATGCCATTTCTCAAAATAAAGTGTCTATGTGTGTATATAGATATAGATAGATACATATACAGTCACACTACAACTTATTTTCTCACTTCATATTTCATGTATCTCTATCCCAGGAAATAAATACAGAGTTATTTTTAAGTAGCTATGCTATAGAATAGAAATATGATGATTTATTCAATCATTCTAATGCTTGATGAACACTTCTGGGGTGACTGCCTCTAGAAACACTGAAAATAGCTGTACATTTATTATAACTTGATGCTTTTAAAGTTTCTTCTAATCTCCTTTCTATTAATCCACTCTAGACTCTCAAGTTTGGCCTTCAACTTGTTCCTTTTATTAATTTATTCACTATATCTATATATACATATATATATATATATATATATATATATATATATATATATATATACACACATATTTACTGCTGGTAATATACCTGGTCCTCAGACTCTTCCCTGGATCCTATTTTTTTACTTGTTATTCAAACATTAAAGTAGTTCTTAATAAACCATTATTCTCCACACATACCTGTAATCCAATTTACCTCTCATTGCCTACTACAGCAGCTAAAACATTACATAGGCATTTTATGTCCAAATCTGTAGAAAGGAATGAATCATTTCTAAAAGTCTACTTTGCCTTGGGTCATGACTTTCATTTGGCCAGAGGAAACACCTGTGGAAGAAATACTAGGACATTTTAAGTGTAAGGATCTTGATTAGCCTCTTGTCTATCTTCCCAAAATCAAACGCTGTAGAAAGATCAGACTGCATTTTCCTCATATGTAAGTAGAACCACATTTGAAAATTCAGTCTTCACCCTAGTGAGCTAAAGGTGCAAGATACATGCCTATACAGGCTAAACAATATCCAGGGGTAATCAGAGGCAATATTGGTGGATTTCCTACGAACGGCTGAGAGCACATGCTTATCTAAGAAATCCTCATAGACACTCTGCATAAACTCTCACACAGGAGGGATAGTGACACAGACAGCTGCCTCTCACACATAAATAAGACATCATTTTCTACTTGCAACAAGGACATATTCTTTGCAATGGTTGGAAGGCACAACCCCAACTTCAATTTCCCCATTAATCTTTTGACCAGGTAGAAATATATTGGATTACGTTCAAAAAGTATTACACAAAACAGCAAAAGGCCTAAGAAAAACAGCCATGAGATACAATAAAGAGACCATAGATAAAAAAGGTGGCGAAGTTCAGCATAGAATACAGAAAGCTCAGAATGGAACAGAGACCCAGAGATAGCCCAGAAGACATATTTCAGGTCTATATTGTGAATCTGGGAGTCAAAATAACTAGAAGAAAAGAAGTACAAGTAAAGATAAAAATCAAAAAGACTGATGAGCCTGGAGTTTGGATATCACTAAGAGTATGGTCTCCACATTACTTTGGAGATGAGAACAAGTAACAAGAATGGTGGGCTGCTCAGGTGATGCTAGTGGTAAAGAACCTGTCTACCAATACAGGAAACGTTAAGAGACATGGGTTTGATCCCTGGGTCGGGAAGATCTCCTGGAGGAGGCCATGGCAACCCACTCCAGTATTCTCACCTAGAGAATCTCATGGCCAGAGGACTCTGTTGGGCTACAGTTCATAGGATCGCAAAGAGTCAGACATGACTGAAGCAACTTAGCACACACATGCATGCAACAAGAATGGTATTGACATGTCTGAGTGTTTTGTGTGTGGTGGGAATGGGGGAGACTTATGAGAGGATTGTGAAAAAAGAGATGAATTAGGGGAGAACACAACAGTCATGTACTTCTGTAACTTCAACTTTATATGAAAATTTCACTCATCAGGAATATATGGATGCAGGAGGCTACACAGCTACATTAGAACAGTTAATTCAAATAAATCTGGTACTCAAATGCCTAGAATTCCTCAGCTCAGGATGCCAAAGGGAGAAATACATTACCAGGGTCCATTGCCTCTATTGTAAAGTCTAATGGTTATTTAGAATGGAGGATAAAATCGTATGCTTACTTGGATTTACAATGTATTGGGTTACCATTAAAAACTAAAATAATAATAAAAAGACAATTCTCCCTTATCCATGCCAACAAAATCAGACACTGACACAGATACTCAAAGACTCTTGTGTAGCTTTTATTTTCTTCAGAGATTATATTTTGTATCCTTTTAATTTTTGGTTCAAATCTTGGCTGCTAAGAGGTTCTTCAGTTTCTCTCAGCTCCCTTAGCACTCCTCACATCTATCCTGAGGGCCTTGGGTCAGTCAGCCAGTCAGCAAAAAATTATGGGATATATCCTGAGCACAGGCTCAGGGCAGTGGGGCAGGCACAACTTTAACTCAACTGCAACAGAGATCTAATAAAATATGCAGAGACACACCACACTGACTGGAGATGAGATTGGCCAGAGAATTCTAAATGGAAAAAGTGAATTTCCATTCCTCCTTCTTTAGCATTTCTAAATAAGTCATTTTCAGTCTTTGAGAGGTTCAAATGCTAAATTCCGAGAAATAAGACTCTAGAGTGTCTGGTAAGTAAATCCTGGTTTTATTTCAGCACAGGCTCTATTTTTGCAATGTGCATACAGTCCTCAACAGAACAGCATCAGAAATCTAGAGGTATTATGCCACAGCACAAAGATTTTGGGGCCTGAAATCAGAAAATAGATGTTGAGATCAGGCTGTGCCACATTATCTCAGTGTGACTTTAAGCAAATTGTTTTTCTTTAATACTGTTTTCAGGATGATTTTAGATATTTGGGGAGAAATAATATAAGTATTTTATTAAAAGTAGAGCATTATTCAGTCATATATTATTACTAAATATAAGAAAGTTATTTTTACTCCAATATCAGTAAATTTTCCTTAAGATCATCATATTATCCTTCACCATAAGAAACCCCTAACATTTAGGTGAGTTCTAAGATACCTCTCATACTTCATTTGATTATTTGCTTCCAAGGACAAAATTATTAAAATTTTGTCTGTTGAGCTTCTGAAAAACAGCAGTCTGTTTCGTTAAAGCCCTAAAATACAAAGCATTCCCAGGTGGTGGGCCCCACTGTAATAAAGGTGCTGGAATGAGCAAAGACACAAAATCCAAATGGCATTTATTAAAACACCTTAATCACTGAGCATTCCTTTTTTTTTTTTTTGCTTCACCAGTCTCTTATTTTCTCATTTCACTTGCTATCCTCAAAGATGATACTCTACATAAACCATTTATCAATAAGAGTAGATTATGTAAATTATCCACGTAAATGTACTTAAACAATCAAAGCCAAGTAGATATTCAAAGTTAAAGAACAAATGCAAAGAAACACTAATTCTAATTAAAGAGGAATCACCCACACACATAAGGTCTCCTGGTACCAGTTAGCAAGGGGCTTTTTTATACCTACTGTGCACATTTACGTATTTCATATAATCACTTTAATTCTTGTATACTTGCATATGTTAAAAGTAGTCATAAAAGCTTAAAAGTGATTCAGATTTTTTTCCTATAAATTGTCCTTCTTTAAAGTATGTCTGCATACTTAAATCGTCATAGTAATGCAATCTGGTCAGAAACTAACATCATCTAGTCCTGCTCATTACTATTGGAATATCAGGATCTGCAGCTGCCTTTCATTAATGCTATCAGACTGGACTTTCACTTGCAGAATGAGACCCATTGATTGTGTCAAAGAACATCAGTTTTGTTCTTTAATGACCCAGGAGCTCCTTTCAAAAGCAGTTCAGCAATGATTGCTACAATACATTAAAACTTCAAACACGTACAACCTTAAGATGAGGTTCTAAAGCACCACTTTCATCAGCATCACAGGGTCATGTGGAAAGAATAATGTTGGCTTGGTAACCAGACATCCAGCTGCTAGTGCAGACTCTATTACCAACTGGTTGCATGATCTTAGACGTTGGGTTTCCATAAAAATACAGGATACCTGGTTAGATTTCAATTTCAATTCTGCAACAAATTATGTTGTAGTGTAATCACATCCCAGATATCACATGGGATATACTTAGGATAAAAAATAATTCACTGGTTATCTGAATTTCAAATTTAGCTGGGCATTCTGTAATTTTATTTGCTACATCTGGCAACCTTACCTGGGCAAGCTAATGATGGCTTCATCATTTGATAAGTACAGGGGTTGGACAGAATGACCTCTAGGTGAGACATCATAAAACTACTAGGTTCATAAATAAGCAAGAGGCAAAACTCACCATATTTGTTTTCCTTAATTATTAAGCAGAAATTCATATAGTCATTCATATGTATAACCAAGCAAGCTAAGCTTCAGGGTGGAAATGGATACAATATCTCTATAAAATTCCAATATGGACATGCTCAGGCATTTTAATAGCTCTTGCATTTGCTATGTGTTGCTGCATAATAAATTATCCAAAACTTTAGTGGCTCAAAATAACATTATCTCATATTTGTGTGGGTTAGAAATCTATGAACAGCTTAACTGGATCCTCTGGCTCAGAATCTTGCAAGACTATAAAAAAGGTTTTAGCTAGAGTTATAACCATCTCAAGGATCATATAAAGGAGGACACTCTTTCAAACGTGTACATGTGGTTGTTGATCGGGTTCGCTATGTTACAAGTTGTTGGACTGAGGGCCTCAGTTCCTTGCTGGCTATTGCCTGAAGCCACATTCATTTCCTTGCCACAAGAGCCTCCCCATAAGGTGGCTCACAACATAGCGGCTCACTTTATAAGAGAAAGCAAGCAAGAAAAGCCAAACAAAGCAAGCAAGGCAGAAGTCACAGCCTTTTATAACCTAATCTCAGAAATAATATGCCATCACATTTACTATACACTATTTACTAAAAGCAAGTTAGTAAGTTCAGCCCACAGTCAAGGGGAGAAGATCATATTGTAAAAAATTAGTATGCAGAAATCTCAATTAAATGTAGTCAGGAGAACAGAAGGGGGAACTCTCACATCCTATGATGGTAACACAGCTTGACAGGAAGAAAACTCCTTTTTTTCCTGGCAAGGACTCAGCCAATGAAAAGCCGTGGACTCTTGGTTTACTACAGCCCTCCCAACTTCCTTTTCCTCTCTATAAAAGAGGTTCCATTCCCTTGCCATTCAGGGGACTTGCAGGTGGCTTGCCATGGTTGCAAACCCCAAATTGCAATTCTTCGCTTATCTTAAATAAATATAATTTTTGTCAGAGAAATAATTGGAAGTCTATTTGTTTTAGGTCAATAGTATAAAATGTAAATACCAGGGGTGGGGATCACTGGGAATCATTTTAGACACTATCTATCATACTGAAAAAAAATTTTTTTCTGGAAAAATTAACAAGCAACAATCTTAGTTAAACATAGTTTATTATTAGTTGAAATGAAGCCTCTGTATTTGGGCCCTTAAGAAATTAGTGGCCAATATTAAAGGCATAAGACTTTGGGTCAATATGAAATTGAATCATTATTGGAAGAATCTCCCATAGAGAGAGAAAGCTTTCTTTTTTCTAAAGATATCAAACATATATGCTTCTTTTTCCATATGAAATATGCAGATAAAAATTTGGTTTATTCCTTTTTTCAAAAGGTGGAGTCATAACTCAGACATAACAAAATCTAACTATATTGATCCAAACTTACGATGCTTGTTGTTCAGTCACTAAGCCATGTCGGACACTTTGTGACCTCATGAACTGCAGCACACCAGGCTTCCCTGTCCTTTACTATCTCCCAGAGTTAGTTATATTTTGGTATGTCTGAGTTATGTCTTCACCTTACCATGCTTATTAGTCCTTATTTCCATTTATGATATAGCATCCTTAGTCTTGCCCTTTACTTGATAGTTTCTGGTTTTAAATTAATATTTTTGGGTTAAGAATCAGTCATCTTAGGATTTAAAATTAGGGCAAATTTAACTAATGGTTCTCAAATTTAATCATGAAGAAAATTTATATTGGTGTGTATATTTGTTCCCTCGGGCTTCCATAAAAAGGATTACAAACTAAATCGCATAAAATAGAAATGTACTCTGTCAACAGTTCTGGAGGCTAGAAGGTTGAATCAAGGAGTTGAAGGGCCATGCTCTCCTTGTAGGCTCTGGATGAGGATCCTTCCTTGCCTCTTCCCAACTTCTGGTGGTTGCCATTAGTGCTTGGCATTCCTTGGGGTGTAGATGCATCACTCCAACCCCTGCCTCTGTCTTCGAATGGTGTTCGTCACTCTACCTTTTGTATTTTCATGTGGTCTTTCTGTGTCACCTCTGTATACAAAGTTCTCTCTCTTTACTAAGATACCATTCATTAAATTAGGGCTCACCCTAATAATCCAGTAGGAACCATTTTACCTTGATTACATCTGCAAAGACCTTATCTCTAAATAAGGTCATTCACAAATCCTAACTCCATACCAGGAGTTAGGATTTCAGCACATCATTTTGGGGGACACAACTCAACCTGCAAGTGCTCTTGGTAAAGATGTCCATTCCCATCTGACAAGAATTTTGGATCCCCTTGGGATTTTGATTTCCTAGGTCCTGGAAGGAGTAACAAGTTCTGTGTGTTCTCTGGGAGTGGTGCACAGATAACAATGTGGCAAACTCTGCTGAAACTAACCAACTGCACTTTTCTAGGAACTGTTGTTGGACAAACAACAGTTAAAAGCCTCTGGACTTTGTCTTCAAGATTCTCTTAATGAGAAAATTTAGATGAGGGACAGTGTGGCAAAATGAATAAAACACGAAGGTTAGCATCAAAGGACACTAGTCTGAATATTGGCTCCACACCAGCCATGTCATTGTAATTCAACCCCTGAATCTCTGCTTCTTCAACTACATCACTGAGTTTCTCTTAGAATTAAATGAAATAGCATTTGCAAAAGTATCTGGCCAGTTCAAAATAATACTATACTATCAGGGTTGAAAATGGCAATAAAATGTATCAATGCCATTTAATCTAGTAATTCCCCTTCATTCATCATTTATTTAACAAAAATTTATAAAGTACACATCATATGCCAGATATTGAGCTTAGCACTGGGGATGCAACTGTGAAAAATAAATATAAACCATACTTCACGTTCTGGAGGAACCATAACTTAAGGAAATAATCTAAAATATTAAAAGATATCATAAACATAAAACTTTTCATGGCAACATCAATACAATAAAGTAAAAGCAGCAATAAATATCTAATAGAAAAATTCTTTGTCCATTGAATGAAACACTCTGCAGGCATGGAATGAAGACTGTGTAAGAATCTGGAAAATGCTTTCCATGTTACATAAAAATTAGGGTACACGCACACCATGATTACAAATACATAAATATATAACTGCATTAAAGGAGGGAAGGTCTTCCCAGGTGGCACTGAGGGTAAAGAACCCACTTGCCCATGCAGGTACACTTAAGAGACACAAGTTCAATCCCTGGGTCTGGAAGATCCCCTGGAGGAGCACATGGCAACCCACTCCAATATTCTTGCCTGGAGAATCCCATGGACAGAGGAGCCTGGCAGGCCACAGTCCACAGGGTCACACAGTCAGACATGACAGAAGCGACTTAGCATGCACACATGCATGAGGGAAAAATGTACTAAAAGTGACCAAAATTAAAAATTAAACAGTGGTTAAGATGATGAAATAGAATTAGTAGGTTTTTTTTTTTTTTTGTACTTGGTGGAAGCATTAGGTTCTTTATCTAATTGAGTTTGTATTTTCTTTGGGAGATTTTTAAAAATTTTCTACAGAGGAATTGCTTTTGAAATCAGGTAAAATTTGTTGAATACTATCCAGTTACAGTGCCTAACAGACAGTACATTAGCAAATGTTGGGTAGCTCTGGCATGCTCTGAGTTCATGAGGTCTTCCTCGGGGCACACAGCCCAAGCCAATCTCTCCCAGAGCCAGATGCACTGGGATTGTATCCAACACACCATCATGCTTCCCTCCTGTCCCCAAATATCTCCCTGAGGGGGCCCAGTATTTTGCTGGTCTTTCTACCTGGAGCAGCGCCTAAATTAACAACAGGTACTCAGCATGATTCCTTTTCCTAATGTAACTGACACTTTGGAGCTTATCACACAATAATTATAGAGTTTGAATTATTTCCCTCAGGTATATTACTTTTGGCTTCACTCACAATGACAGGCAGCATTCTCTCTGCCCTGCACCGTGAGCTTGGTGAGGCAGAGAAAGAGGTTCTACCCCCAATATTCTGACCACCAAGGACCCTCTCCCTCACTCCAGCTTTAACTCCAAGTTTCAAAGACACTCATTTACAAAATTGCTTTTATTAAATAACTAGCCTCCACTTTTATTAAAGATAAAAGTCAAGTTTTAGTCACAACTTTAGACAAATATGAGATAGTAAAATTCTGAGAACAAGTATATTTGACATTTTGCTTATCCTGGACAATGATTTTTGTGGGGAAATATATTTTTTCCAATGGGATTTTTACAATTTTAAAAATAACTATTGTATTTCCATTCCATCACCCTCAATACCTAAGGATCCCAAATAGAAAAAGTTTTACCCAAATCTCACTCACTCATGACCCAGTGAGAAGTATGAAAGGCCCAAATAAATTGTTTTCTAGCTGTAGTCACTTCAAACTTTGGTAGACAAAAGGCAGTTCTTACTGCCAAGTCTTGCATTTGGTGTCTGAGGAGAGCATTTTCTGGCTTCCCTGGTGGCTCAGATGGTAAAGAATCTGCCTGCAATTCAGGAGACCAGGGTTTGATCCCTGGGTCGGGAAGATCCCTTGGAGGAGGGCATGGCAACCCACTCCAATATTCTTTCCTGGAGAATTCAATGGACAGAGGAGACTGGCGGGGTCATAAAGAGTCTGACATGACTGAGCTACTAACATACAATGGAAAGAACCTGTCACATAAAGAGGAGGAGTCCTTATTTGTGTTGAGGTTGTTGATCTTCTTGGTTTCAGTAGAACCAGGCATAGTATCAGAGGCCCGAGCAGAGCTCAAACTGAGTTTATAATCAGGGATTATAATAAATATTCCCCAAAGTGCTTTAACTCTTTTTTAATACATTAACACATTTAATGCCTTTTCTATTCTATATTTTGCAACCAAGGTAATAATTATGAACATCTTTGTCCTAGCTGAATTCCAGAAACAGATTCTGAGAAAAGTATTTCAAGGAAAATAATTTTTAATATATAGTAAACATGTAAGAAATAGAAATGTAATATTTTAAAGTATAGAAAAAATGATATAGGGAAGGGAAGTTAGAAAATAAAGCCATTATTAAAACATCTACCACTAGGACAACAGAAGCTGCTCCCTCAGAGAAATTCTGGAAATATGACACTGTCATTTTTATCATTTTTCAAACTATACTGCCTTTAAATTATGATATATTGTGGTCATAGTAAATAAATCTTGTTTTCTATTCTCAGATATATGCTAGAAACTGCCTTTGGATAAATAAATCTCTAACTATTTAATCTTCTTATAATTGCTTTTTTCCGTAAAAGCAAAGATGGAAAAAAAACAAATTTGTATTTCTGGCTTTGGGCTACACTAATAGCTGATAAGATATAGTTGTTAAGAACCCCATGTCTGGAGTTCAGTACTGTGCTCAGTCACACTTACTAGCTGTGCACATTAAATAAGTTACTTAACTTCTCTGTGCTTCAATGTCCTCAACTATAACATGAAAATAATAATTTTACCTACTTAAACTGAAGACATCAAGGGAACATTTCACTCACCAGTGGGCACAAAAAAGGACAGAAACAGTGAGAACCTAGCAGAAGCAGAAGACCTTAAAAAAAGAGGGCAAGAATACAAAAGTATTAATGAAGAACTATACAAAGCTATAAAACTATAAAAAAAAAGGTGTTCATGACTGGGATAACCATAATGGTGCGGTCACTCACCTAGAGCCAGACATCTTGGAGTGTGAAGTCAAGTGGGCCTTAGGGAAGCATTACTACAAACAAAGTTAGTTGAGGTGACAGAATTCCCGTTGAGCTATTTCAAATCCTAAAGTATGATGCTGGGAAAGTGCTGTACTCAATATGCCAGCAAATTTGGAAAATGCAGCAGTGACCACAGGACTGAAAAATGTCAGTGTTTATCCCAATGCCAAAGAAAGGCAGTGCCAAAGAATGTTCAAACTACTGCACAATTGCACTCATTTCACAACTAGTAAGGTTATGCTCAAAATCCTTCAAACTAGGCTTCAGCAGTGCATGAACTGAGAACTTCCAGATGTAGAAGCTGTGTTTAGAAAAGACAGAAGAACCAGAGATAATTGCCAGCATTCATTGGATCACAGAGAAAGCAAGGGAATTTGAGAAAAAAACATCTATTTCATTGACTTCAAAGACTTTGACTGTGGGGATTACAACAAACTGTGGAAAATTCTTAAAGAGATGGGAACACCAGACCACCTTACCTGTCTCCCAAGAAACCTGTATACAGGTCAAAAGCAAGAGTTAGAATCGGACATGGAACAACACACTGGTTCCAAATCGGGAAAGGAGTACCTCGAGTCTGTATATGATCATCCTGCTTATTCATTTTATATGCAGAGTACATCATGCAAAATGCTGGGCTGGATTATTTACAAGCTGGAAACAAGTTTGCCGGGAGAAATAGCAACAACCTCTGATATGCAGATGATAACACCCTAACAGCAGAAAGTGAAGACGAAGTAAAGAGACTCTTAATGAGGATGAAAGAGAGGAGTGAAAAAGCTGGCTTAAAACTCCATATTCAAAAATTTAAGATCATGGCTTCTGGTCCCATCACTTCAAGGCAATCAGAAGGGGAAAAAAGTAGAAGCAATGACAAACTTTATTTTCTTGGGCTCCAAAATCACTGCAGATGGTGACTGCAGCCATGAAATTAAAAGATGCTTGCTCCTTGGAAGAAAAACTATGACAAACCTAGACAGCAAATTAAAAACCAAAGACATTACTTTGCCAACAAAGGTCCATATGGTCAAAGCTGTGGATTTCCAGTAGTCATGTATGGATGTGAAGAGAGTGAAAAAGTTGGCTTAAAGCTTAACGTTCAGAAAACTAAGATCATGGCATCTGGTCCCATCACTTCATGGGAAATAGATGGGGAAACAGTGGAAACAGTGTCAGACTTTATTTTTTGGGGCTCCAAAATCACTGCTGATGGTGACTGCAGCCATGAAATTAAAAGACGCTTACTCCTTGGAAGGAAGGTTATGGCCAACCTAGATAGCATATTTAAAAGCAGAGACATTACTTTGCCAAAAAAAGTCCATCTAGTCAAGGCTATGGTTTTTCCAGTGGTCATGTATGGATGTGAGAGTTGGACGGTGAAGAAAGCTGAGCGCCGAAGAATTGATGCTTTTGAACTGTGGTGTTGGAGAAGACTCTTGAGAGTCCCTTGGACTGCAAGGAGATCCAATCAATCCATCCTAAAAGAGATCAATCCTGGGTGTTCATTGGAATGTCTGATGTTGAAGCTGAAACTCCAATACTTTGGGCACCTCATGCAAAGGGTTGACTCATTGGAAAAGGCCCTAATGCTGGGTAGGATGGGGGGTGGGAGGAGAAGGGAACGACAGAGGATGAGATGGTTGGATGGCATCACCGACTTGATGGACTTGGGTTTGGGTAGACTCCGGGAGTTGGTGATGGACAGAGAGGCCTGGCGTGCTGCAGTTCATGGGGTCGCAAAGAGTCAGACACGACTGAGTGACTGAACTGAACTGAACTGAACTGTATGGATGTGAGAGTTGAACCATAAAGAAGGCTAAGTGCCATAAAGAAGAATTCATGCTTTTGAATTGTGGTGCTAGAGAAGATCCTTGGACAGCAAGGAGATCAACTCAGTCAATCCTAAAGGAAAACAGCCCTGAATATTCATTGAAAGGACTGATGCTGAAGCTGAAGCTACAATTCTTTGGCCACCTGGTGTGAAGAGCTGTCACATGGGAAAAGACTCGGATACTGGGAAAGATTGAAAGCAAAAGGGGAAGAGGGTGGCAGAGAAAGAAATGGTTAGATAGCATCAGGGACTCAATGGGCATGAATTTGACCAAACTCTGGGAAGTAGTGAAGGATAGGGAAGCGTGGCATGCTGCAGTCCATGGAGTTGCAAAGAGTCAGATAGGACTTACCAACTGAACAATGGTGCTGTGGTTAAATTTTCATGAGTTAATATAAATAGCCTAGAACAGTGCCTGGCTCAAAATGAGACCCATATAAGTGTTAGCTGTTATTTAATTTTTCACTCAACAACCATTTAAGAAGCCTATACTCTGTGCCAGGAGCTTTATTTGACCCTCTATTTATTCATATCAATGATACCTGACAGCCTTCTAGTACCTCAACAGTTTAGTTAAACAGGCTAATGACAATAATAGATAGGCAAATTAAACAGATTGTAAGAAACTTTTAAAGTGTGACTGAAATTCAGAGTGTTGTGTGGGAAGAAGTGTTGGGTATAATGGAGGAGTAAAGGTGTCTGCTCACCAGGCGAAGGCTATTGACTCTTCTTATCTAAAGAAGAAAAACACAGAAGTGGTGTTTTTTGTTTTGCTTTTGCAGAAAGTGACATCTCAAATTTGCTTCTTAGAAAAAGAATCCAGTCATTAATGTGAAGGATTGATTGAAATCAATGAAGCAAAACCTCTGCTGTGGCTACAGTCCAAGTCAGAAGCCAGGCAGGTGGGGCTTTCCCTGAGGCAGAGGCAATGGGTACAAGAGCAATGGCAGGTGGAAGGAAACTTTTGTAGGTGGTGACTAATTGGATAAATCTAGGCAGAGAAGGGGCTTCCCAGGTGGCATAGTGGAAAAGAATTCACCTGCCAATGCAAAAGATGCAGGAGACACAGATTAGATCCCTGGGTTGAGAAGATCCCCTGGAGGAGGAAATGTCAGCCCACTTCAGTGTTCTTGACTGGAAAACTCTGTGGACAGAGGAGCCTGGTGGGCTACAGTCCATGGGGTCGCAAAGAGTTGGACAAAACCAAGCACACACACACACACACAGGTAGAGATGAGGGAGGGGTTAAGAAAGACGTTATGAGTTCTAGCTCTTGAAACTTGGCTGGCCACAATATTAATAGGCATAAGCTATACAGAAACATCAGGTTTTTAGCCAGGGGTTAGGGGACCATGATGAGGCTGGATAATGACAAGCAAGTTTGAGTATTCTACAGGACATCCAGGCAAAGATGTCTATTTGGGCATTTTGGATTTGGGAGATAGCAACATGTGAGTATGTAAGTAGATGATCTCACCCAGAAGTTATATGGTGTTTGGGAAAAAATTAGATGAATGGTATTTGGGAAAAAAATTAGATGATATCCTGGTGCCTCACTCACACCAAAATAAACAAATGAGTTGGATATACTTACTAAGCTGAGTATCATTGGAAAAGGCCCTGATGCTGGGAAAGATTGAAGGCAGCAGTAAAAGGGGGTGATAGAGGATGAGATGGTTGGATGGTATCATTGACTCAATGGACATGAGTTTGAGCAGACCCCAGGAGACAGTGAAGGACAGGGAAACCTGGTATGCTGCAGTCCAAGGTCACAAAGAGTCAGACATAACTGAGCGACTGAACAATTCCCAACTTTTCAGTGGCTGAATCTTACATAGAAATCACTGAATAACATCTCTTTCATGTTTCCAGTAAGTTAGGTGTCCATTTTATTTTATGGTAGTTCTCCAATATATCTACTCTAAAGCTGAGAGGATAAATTAAATCTTGATTCAAAATGCATGAGCCATAATTATTATGCAGTTGTTGGATGTTAATCTGTCAGTTATCACTTGATTTCCAAGACTGCACAAAGTGATTGATTCTCTCTCTCTTGTTACTGTATATGTATTAATATTTATCCCAAGGCTGTGCCACTGACAAAGAATTCCTAGATAAAGGAGGCCTGTGTTTCAAGTGAGGATCCCATCATTAACTGTGCTGCTCTGCTAAAATGCTAAAATAACAAGGCTCGTTTTTCTTTAAAAAAGAAAACAGTACACGTGTGCTCCAATGTTTCCACCTTCAATGCAGTGGTCGTTTAGAAGGCTAGACTTTTTTTCCAATGATGCTGCCATTTCTCAGCATCTCAAAACACCATTAGAATTAAGAATAATCATCAAAGACTGCCACTCTTAGTTTAATGTTCTCAATGACAGCACATCTTTTTTATTTAAAGTTGGATTTGATTTTTATGACCAACCAAACATTTGGCTCCAAACATTTGCAGCCAAGTGTTTAAGGTAAACAAGCAAGTTCAAGAGTGAAGCATAATCATAAAATAATGAGGATAATTTTCTTCTGTTTTCCTAATGCTACAGGCAAATCTCAAATACAAAGTCTAAATGGGATGGTATTCTTAGACTAAATGACTATTTAGAAGGAAATACATATTAAATTATACATTCCAATCTGTTCATTAAAAGAGAAAGATCAATCTCATTACTTTGTTATGAAATTTTGCTATTTCAATACTTTTAGATTTCCTAATAAAAAAACTTCAAGATTTCCCAAAGAAATTAATTTCAGACAAATTTTAAGAGATGCTGAAGCTTTTAAAAATACGATATGCTTATAGTTAGTCCTTTACACAATCATTAAGGTTGTGATTAATGACCCAATCACATTAACCCAACACAGACTGGTTTATTACTAATTTAAATCTCCTTGTCCTTTATATATAATGTAGCAGTTTGTTATTTTCTAGTTCAATCCCCTAAAACTACAGCCTTAATTTAACCACACATCAATGTTTTAGATAAGACAGCTGAAATGCTAATGAACAAGTCTAAAAAATATCACTGGACAATTTTTTATTAAAAATAAAATACCCCTTGGGAAAGAGTCACATAGATTGATCACAACAGAATGCTGTTCCCTTAAGGCAAAGCAATGACTTCAGTTTAATTGGTTCACATAAAAGGAGCCTTATTAGACAAATCTGACAGAAACTTTTGGCTGAATGTCATTTTATCTTTAGATTTTTCATCTACTTTCAGAAATACATAATTATAGACCAATGTTTAATTATATGAATAATTATATACAAGCAGGCAATTTGCTTTTTAATACCTACTATGTTCTAGGCATGATGCTATCTATGTAGTAAAGACACAGTGGGAAATAGGAGACATGGGCATGATCCTTATCCTCACTGTGTGATATCTTAAAATGTACAATGAATGATTTCTGATCCTACTAGATTTTTAATTCTCCCTCTGTGCATTAAAAGGAATGCTAACAATGATCAAATATCATATATATTTCATTTTGATGAAAGCTTGGAGAATAATCACCAAAATCAACTGACTATGAAAAAATCTTTAGTAGTCTTGACTTAAAAGAAGCACGTGCAAGCCTGATGGCAATACATGCTGATGTGTCTTATCAGCACTTTTCTTCCAAGCAGCATTGTCTTATTGCATTTCAGGATAATAAACAGATGTTCTCCATTTGTGATACACTGTTACCTTGACTGGTTTACTCCTCCTTTCCTGGGTAACTTGCCTATATATAGAAAATTTCCAAGTTTATTTGAAATGTGGAACAAACAAAAATAAAGAGCAGAGGGGGATGACAGAGGCATATCTCAAAGTATGACAACCGCCCCTTAATTTTTTTCATAAAAGTTTGATGAAGCATTTGAACAGCTATTTTGACATACAAACCCTTACCTATATAATACTTCTTTTTTGAACACTCACTATGAAGCAAGCATTCTCCTTAGCACTTTACATATGTTATTTCATTTAATAATCACAGGCACTCTCCAAAGTAGGTGTTATTGTCCTTATTTTATTATTATTTTTTTATTTCTCTAAACACATTCTGTTTTGTTGAGAATCTGAGACTCAAAGAAGTAAAATAATTTTCCCAAAGTCATCCAGATTAGATTTTTCTGAAATTAGGTTTAAACTCAGCTCTGTCCAATTCTAAAGCCCAGTTTTTAATGACTATCTTATACTGCTTCATAACAATAGGAAGGAGGAGGATGAGGAGAAAAAAGTGAAAGATTAAGAGAACAAATGTTCAGTTTTGAAATTTATTGGTAAATGTAGTTTTTGCAATTCTAGTTAAACTTACTGCCAAACAGTTAAAGCAAAAAGACTGTGGAGAAATAGTTATCCATGTGGAACTAAAGAGGGGCCTATTGGGCCCTTCCTGGGACAAACCCCTCACCCCCACTCCGCTCATATCCTCTGCTTTAGCTTCTCTCCGGAGAACGTTGGTAACAGTACCTGAAGCACATTGCCTTAACATAGATGCTAAAACCCTTATCAAATTGAAGAAGTTAACTATCTGATGACCATGAGCACATAGTCCCCAGACTGCCTGGTGCCTAAGAATTGATAATGTTAACCCCACAACGTATTAACACTTCCCTATTACCTCACTATCAACCAGTCACAGAATTGGGCACAAACTGATCATATACCCTGGGACGCCCCTCCCTCATCTTGCCTTTAAAAATGCTTTGCTGAATCCTATTGGGGAGTTCAGACTTTTGGAGCTTTAGTTGTCCTGGACTCCTCGTACCTCACCTTACAATAAGTGTTGCACTTTCCTTTACCACAACCCAGCATCAGTAGGTTGGCTTTACTGCTCATGGGCAAGTGGACCCAAATTTGGTTCAGTGACACATGTTTGACCTATATCCTAAATAAAACTAAGAAGAAATATACTTTGTAATCCCAGGTAGGTTGTGGGTTCCATTAGCTAGTCATTTCAATTATTATCTCTTTTCCATATTGAGTTGTCAAAAGCAATTTTGATATCAAATCATCACTGGTAGCAGTTCTCAGATGTATTCACATTTTTCTATACACTAAGATCCAAAGCTATTACTATCTCTTTGAAGTAGATATCAAATTGATCTAGGATGAGCAGGGTAATTATTTTAGTCAATAGTCCCTACTCTCAAACTCTTCAATCTTTTTATCAGAGTGCTGACAGAGACAGAATTGACTAACTTCTTACCTAGCCAAGGTGTAAGGCCACAGTGCAAGAACTAGGAGTGGGGAGTGAAACTGTGGGGCTGGCTGCACCCCCACTGGTTCTTATAAGAAAAGGACCTCCACAGTGAGAGAAAAAACAGTGAAGTCACAGACCCAGGGAGGAGCTGATTAACAAACAAGAATGTGGAACTATAATCCAATTTGAGCAAATCCTAACATATTTTGTAGGGCCGGAAAAGCATCACCTCCAAGTTCAGACTATGGCAATGTTACCATAAGTCCATAGTATTAATGCACAAGATACTTGGATGCAGGGGAAGGGAGACAGAGCAACAGTGAAGCCCCAGGATTCAAACTATTGGGTTGAAAATTCATTTGAGTTTTTTGTAAGAGTTTATGAAAAAACCAGAAAGGACTTTTTGGCCAACCCAAATAATTGGCTGAGATAAGGGCAGTGTCAGATGACAGAGAAGAGATTAAAAGGGGATTAAGACAAGCATGTGACCCAGACTTTCTCAGGAAGATCTCTCCAGAAATTATAGAATCCTTATGCCATTCTGGCCAGTCGGTGAACTTAGAGTCAGGAAACTAGATCACCAGATTTACAAATAACCACTAAAAAAAACAAGTGGTGCTAGTGGTAAAGAACCTGCCTGCCAAAGCAGGAGACGCAAAAGATGCAGGTTCCATCCCTGGGTTGGGAAGATCCCCTGGAGAAGGGCATAGCAACCCACTCCAGTATTGTTGCCTGAAGAATCCCCATGGACAGAGGAGTCTGGCGGGCTACAGTCCACAGGGTTGCAAAGAGTCGGACACGACTGAAGCAACTTAGCATGCAAACAAACCAGACCTTTTGAACAGTAGGGCTTCAGTGGGCCTCCAAATCTGATGTAGGCCAATCTTATCCCTTTGAAACAGTTCATAGCACAAGGGAAGCTCACACAAATCCATAGCAAAGTCCCAACTTGGTGAAGATGTTGAGGCTCTGGAAAGACCCCAAACATTATTTTCTGGCAGTTTCTGGGATGATGATGGTATCCAGGAGTATTTAATATGTCCCAAATATGTATGCTAAGAACTACATACACAGAGATGAGTTTGATTGTTCTCAAACAGGTTCACTTTGTAATTTATGAAAGCATTTTGAGTAGTAATAATGAGTGGGGTCAGGATGGCGTTTAGCAAGTATGAGCCAAGGATTGAAACAGTCCGTACAATAAAGAACCAATGAAATTGAAAATTCCAAGAGTGTCCCTTTTGACACAAATCTGATCTAGGTCAATCCTACTTGCTCCCTTGAAATAGCTCTGTGAGTTAGTTCAGTTGAACTTGATGATATAAAAATCATCTTCTTCACTTGTTAAAGGAGAAAACTGAGGTTTAGAAAGGTTAAGCAACTTATCCTTGATGGTTGGTCACATGCCTTATCAATGGCAGAACCAAGAAAATAATCCAGAAAGTCTAGCTCATTGTTCTGCATACTTAAGTGCTGAAATCCTATCTACAAAATGACTCATGAGGGCTGAGTTAGGAAAAGTCACAAAGGTAAGAAAAGTAGCAAGTGAAGAGTTTTCTATTTCAATATTTGTCAATACAAAAACACTGTTTCACTATTTACTTTATGCTTGTCCAGTACTGTCTCAAGTTGAGATAAGTAAAAATGGTACTATATGCAAACTTTGGGAAGAAACTCACCCTGGCCAAAACAACCTCTAAATAGCTATTCCTTTCCTTTCTATTTAATGCAATATAATGAAAAGTACACAGGACTGACTGTGTACTAAGTTTCTAATTTTGGATGGCCACTAACAAATTTGGGCAAGTCACATTGCCTATTCCTCAGTTTTTTTCCAAATATTAAATGAGAGGTCTTAATGATACCCCATATCTTTTCAAGACCTATGGGTATTATTTGTTTTACTTTCAATGGCATGTGAGGCTGGACATGTATATAACATATTTGGCTTTGATAAATATCCATATCTTTTAGAAGAAGGCTGATTACCTAGGGATAATGCTAAAAATTAGCTGTCCTAAAGATAATACAAAAAATTACCATCAAAAACGCCATGACTGTCCGTGGAGTACTGTGAGTGCCTTACATTCACAGGGCTCAGTTTTGCCTGTATGAACACTAATATTTCACATGTACCTCCCTAAAAGTTATGAGAATCTTGGAGTACAAGATTAAGAAATGATCTTATTTGATGGATTTAAGCTGTAAAATTTTAGCAACACACTGCTTATAGGAAAAGCATAAAAAATGTAGTTGCTTTTGCTAAGGTTTTGCAATACTGTTGATGCTTGTGATGTGGAATCCTGCATGAAGGGATAGAGCATTCAAGTAAACACTTCCAGACACAGAGAGTTAGAAATTGTCCTCCTGCCTAGATGACAAAAAATGTTCTGAGTCTCTGTCCTGTGTCCTCTCAGGAAATAATGGGGAATAAGGTCAACATTCTATGAACCAAACACGCAAAATTCTTGCCAGAATAGGCTGCCACACTAACCTCCCCAACAGATAGTCTCTTAAAATAGTTAAGTGTAAATATACATTTTTAAATTCATAATTGGATTAACTCAAAGTAAACATACATATTGACATGATTCTCCACATCTTTTTTTATACTCTGAAATTTCTTAACTGAATTTTGATCTGAATGAACCTATATTTTAGTGAAGCATCTCCTTCCTAGGGACTTTCCCAATAGCTCAGTTGGTAAAGAATCCACCTGCAATGCAGGAGACCCTGGTTCGATTCCTGGATCAGGAAGATCCACTGGAGAAGGGATAGGCTACCCACTCCAGTATTCTTGGACTTCCCTTGTGGATCAGCTGGTAAAGAACCCACCTGCAATGTGGGAGACCTGGGTTCGATCCCTGGGTTGGGAAGATCCCCTGGAGAAAGGAAAGGCTACCCACTCCAATATTCTGTCCTGGAGAATTCCGTGGACTGTATACCCACTCCAGTATTCTGTCCTGGAGAATTTCATGGACTGTATAGTCCATGGGGTCACAAAGAATCAGATAAGACTGAGTGAATTTCACTTTACTTCTTCCTGTCTTTTCTTTCTTACTGGAGATTATATGATTGGAGTCAAAGAGAGAACAAGCTCTTAGATTTTGACACTTTGTTCTCTGTATATTTTTCCCATGCTCTCTTGTATAGACTAAAGCTAAACCACAGCTACAAACATCTTTTTTTAATTTTTTTCTTAGTTTATTTATCTATTTTTTAACTTTACAATATTGCATTTGTTTTGCCATACATTGACATGAATCCATCATGGATGTATATGTTTTCCCCTTCCAGAACCCCCCTTCCACCTCCCTCCCCACCCCATCCCTCCGGGTCATCCTGGTGCACCAGCCCTGAGCACCCTGTATCATGCATCGAACCTGGACTGGCGATTCATTTCACATATGATAATTTACATGCTTCAATGCCATTCTCCCAGTCTGCTTACTATTATACTGAAAAATAAAAGGCTGCTATCTTTAAGAGAGGAGGTTAACACCTCAGATGAGGAAGAAGGTATGTGTTTTATAATTAAAAACACATATCTAAGCTTAATTCAACACTCTTTAATTTCTGAAATCCTGGAGCTTATTTATTCTAACAAAACATTAGCCTGGACAGTCCATTAGCCTGGAACAGAAGCATAACATGGTCAGAATCTACTTACTTATTTTTGGTATTCAATAGAGGCTAATTAATATTCTTTTCTACATTATGGACTCGAGAAATAAATGAGATGGCTTGTGTCACTTATTACTGAAATAGCTGACTAGGTGGATATGGTTTGTATGAGTGGAAGAGAGTGTTTCCTAAATGCTGAACCCAGAATCAGACTAAGCTTCCCTAGGGGCTTAGATGGTTAAGAATCTGCCTGCAATGCAGGAGACCTGGGTTCTATCCCTGGGTTGGGAAGATCCCCTGAATCCTTCAGGGCACGGCAACCCACTCCAGTAGTCTCGCCTGGAGAATTTCATGGGCAGAGGAGCCTGGTGGGTTACAGTCCCTGGGATCACAAAGAGTGGGACACAACTGAGCAACTAAGCAAGCAAGCACCCACCCATAGGCAGTGCTGGGTAGGACAAGGTTCTCCCTCTATGCTCAGCCAACAAAGGATAAACCCTTCACTGGAGAGGAATAGAGCACAGACTCCCTTCAGAACAAAGGAAAGTGTAGATCCAAGCACAACCAATTTGCTCTAGCCAAACTCACCAATCACTACTCAGTTTCCCTGGGAACAGCTGAGCAAAGAGGCAGAGGGAGAGGCTAGGAATGTTATACCCTGCCCCTCCACATGGAAGAAAACATGGGAATGGGGAAGAGGTATCATTCCTAATGCTGCAAGTATCACTTGATTTGGGGATGGGAGGGTAGAGAGCAAATTTATATCCCTATTGCCTAGTATAATCCTTTAAACAGATATTAGGAAAATGTCCTATGTAGATTACCACTTACAATCTTAAGGATTATATTTCTTATAATGCAACAACTATCCCAGAGATAGATAATACAGGGGCATTTATTTGGGGGCAGAACTTTACATCTATTCTAGCAACTGACCTGATAGTCAGGAGGAACAGAAGGAGGGACAGGTCAAATTTCAGGGAAAAGGATAGCATTATGATTATGAAAAGAAAAAGGTTTTATGAAAGCCTACTAAATTACTTTCTTCTTCCCATGATACCCATATGAGTTGTGAGAAGGTTTATCTAAATGAAACCCAAATCAAGATGAGAATTGTTCATGTTGGCAATCTAGGTACCAAACTATTTCCATGTCTAGTGATGTTTTTTTAAATCACGTATTTCCATCCTGTTAGCTCTCCAAATTGCTCCTCTCACACTGAGTGAATTTCTCTATTTTAAAATCATTCAGACTTAAATTAGTCATACCCCATTTGTCACCTATAAATATAGCTTAAAATACGAACTATAAGACTTTGTCCAGAGTAAGGTATGGAATCTCCAGTTAAAAGTATTCTCAACATTATTAAATGTGTTTTTTTTTTAACATGGAAACAAGTTTTGTATTTGCTTACATTCCAATGTTTCAGATTTGTTTTTGTTTGTCAAAGATGTTTAAAGGAATTACTAAATTTTTATTGTTTAACATCCCTTAATGATTGCATTAAGAAAACAAGATTATTATCTTCTAAAGGAGAGATTCTTTAAATCCATGATATGATATGCATAGCTTTAACAATGATAAATTCAATTTTGGAAACCTCTATTGAATTGTGACAACTAGATAATTTGTGCCATTACAAAGAGGATCCATATTAATCTACTTCTCTTTGTTATCAATGCCTAATTGTGGAGATGAAATGAGGATGGACAAGGACTGGTATATTATGATAGTTATTTTACAAATATCTATGGGGTCATTTCAATCTTAAAGTCACTTGCATTCATAACCAATTTGTTTTGTCTTCCCTCATACCTCATGGAAGACTCCTATGTAGAAAAAAGGCATATGATTTCCTCTAAGACTCCAGCTGAGCCTACACAAGATTCGGTATGTACAATGGTCTCATCTGCTCTCCCTAGAAATAGCTCAAAGGTAGAAAGAGAGCAATGATACATCTGATGACAGCAAAGCATCTTGTCCAACCTCCTCATCTTGCCCCTCAACCATAATCCCATAAATAATCCTATAATGTCAAGACTGTACTGGTAGTGAGCTCTCTGGGCCCCCATCTGGAAGCTGGGAAAGGTGAGGTCTTAGTCCTTAGCTCTCCTGCCTGAAGTCACATCCTGTGAGAGACGGAGTCAGAGCTAGAAACAAGAGTTCCTGATCAAGCCCAATTTCCTTTTCTTTATCAAACCTGGGGCAAGAACTGAAGCTTAAATAAGAGAAACATAAGGGGAAACAGTGAGGTTTTATGCCTTAAACTCTACAAAGAGAAGAGATTTCCCAAAAAGACTCCTTTTACCAAGCATTTTAAGCTTAATGTTTGGAGGATGATTGTTGGTTACCTGAAAATGTCCATAGTAAGCTTTGGTTTTTTTCCAGCCTCAATAAAACAGATCTATACTTAAATCCTTTAGAACAAAATTCTGTCTCTACTACAAAGCATATCAAAGATCAAAAGTGGGAAATGTGGGGCCAAGGGACAGGAATAGGAGGTGGAAGGCTACATTCAATTACTTGCTATTCATATTTTGGTACATTTTAAAGAAATTCCAGATAAGTTTATTGACAGGATTTATGGGATGACTTGGGTTTCCTCAGAAGGTATGTTCTTCATGAATGTATATTAACCCAAACAAGGTAATTCTGTCCTCATTTACAACCATCTGTTGAAAATGGATTTTTACGAGCTGTCTTCTCAACAAAGAGAAAAAACAGATGTACATTTAACCCCAAATCACAGAATCACTCAGCCTGTTCTAAAGTTTGATAAGATGTCTAGGATGTCATATATACAAATTAATAATCAGCCTGTTTACTTTGTGCTTTTGTAGCATAATAGTTCATACAGAAAAAAGTCCATAAAGGAAACTGTTTAATTTTAAAACTCAATACAGCACAGGTCACCCTGCTTTCTCTTTACTCACATCATCACTGAACTTTTATTTTTAACACTTTAAAAGAATCAAAATTGATTTGAGCCTACTGAAAATGTCAGATTATTGTCCTGAAATGACAGTGAACAGAAGGGTCTACAGGAGAGGAACAGAACTGGCAGAAGTGGAGATTCACTGACCTTCAGAGGACAAATCAGTAATGCAGGCGTGGTACAACTTTCAGTCTGCAAATTTCCAGCTACTTTACACGAGCTCAGCTGCAGCAAGAAGCATTAGGCTGTTTCTTATTCATCATTAAACAATAGAAGGTCTTTCTGCAAGAGTGGATAGAACTATCAACATTTAAAGAAAGAGAGTTTTCTATTGATTCTATCTTTCTGAAATGATCTATCCTGTTTTCCAAAAACAGTATGTATATTCCTTCAAAGCCGGGTCAGATTTTATAGTGCTTTACTTCTACTGTGTCCAGCAAAAGCTTGGAGCCCACAAAATACTTGTCAATTGTGATAAGGGTAATTAAATGTCATATTAAAGCTCCTTCCAAAACACTGGGCGGAGAGTCAGAGGACCTGCTTTCAACACTTGGTTTGATCATTCTGTTATACATATGAACGTTATATGCCTGAATTTCAGTTTCTTATCTTTAGAATTAATTCTTCAGTCCATGATATATATGAATTATCAATATTGCATGATATATAAGGGGCATAAAACAAAACGACAGATCTATTAGGGAGCAGTTTTACAGCATGTCAATCTAGAAACCCCTAGAGTCTCTTGAACATGAAAACCCTGTTATAACCATGTAGTTAGTTTATCCTTACCAGAGCCTCCCAAACTACACTTGCTTCAATTGACAGTCCAGATATATTTTCAACATCTTTGTATCTGCATTTATAATTTATCCCAAATCTCAACTCTCATATATAACAGTTTGTTCAATGAAATGTCTTTATATGAGCACATGGCTAAAAATCATATTCTCAGAATAGAGCATCCAAAGATGAAACAGAAAGGAAACATATAATATCACCATAGTTAATTAGAAAATTAATAGTAATCTTGATTGTTAAGCACTACAGAGAATACCAGTTTTAGAGTTGGAAGATGTTGGATTCTAGGACTGCCTTTTTACTTTGGAGACTTACTTAATATCTCTGGGACTCAAGTTCCTCATCCATTACCCATTAAGAGTATCTTCAGGTGATTAGATCTTCACTGCCCTCTCACAGAGTTAAGCAAGAATCACTAACATGAGATAAACGTGTTTGTAGACATATATCGTAATGTTCTTTATCAGTTCAGTTCAGTCGCTCAGTCGTGTCCGACTCCTTGCGACCCCATGAATTGCAGCACGCCACGCCTCTCTGTCCATCACCAACTCCCGGAGTCTACCCAAACCCATGCTCTTTATAGAATTAAGTAATTAGAAATAGAAGAAATATTGAATCAATATCTTCACTCTTCTCCTTTCCCAAGTGTTGTTTTGTTTGATTTTGCTTTGACAGATAGGTATAGTTTAAATGACTGCAACCTTAGAGATGGGAAGAAAGGTAAAAAGTTGAGTAATAATTGTCATAAAGGACACAAATTGCTCACCATGTTCACAGCACCACCCTCCCTCCCCACCTGCAATGCACACAGCTTATAATTCAGGGTGAACTGCTATAAAGTGACTACCACATGAGAAAATACTTGTTCCATAAGCATTTGTCATATTCCATTTATCACAGTCGTATCAAAAGGAAATTTGCTATGAGCCATCTGTAAGGATGCCTTTTTAGTAATGGTATGTGTTATAGAGAGTGTTTAACCAATAAACAGTTACCACTTAATTATCTATATTTGGATTGTTCACTTTGTTTGTTTTCTCTGACAAACTTTAAAAACCAAACTAGCTTTCCTTTGTCATCGCCCTACAATGTGAGGAGCTATTTCTCCCCACCCACACACATTCTCCAGTGTGTATTTTGGAAATGAAAACCTATTTATTATTATCCTAAGCAAAATTAAGTTATGACTGTAAATCTGCTGCCAAAACACAGTCAGGACATCTTCCAAAGGCAAATATAAATGATTTGAGGTCATTCGTTTTTACTCTCTTCTCTGTTCCTCTCCAGGAAGAGAATCTACTTTATTCTTTGTTTCAAATGCCCTTTCTTTTAGTTTCCCTGCTTTTCTGCCACTTGCAATCTGCACTGTTCAAATCAGTACAACGATGATCTGAAATCTGAAGTGAACTGAAAAGTCACCAATGGACCATGTTTTAAAAATTGAGATTCACAGGTCCTTCCCCCAGAGATGCTAATCACTGGAAACACACGTGTTAAAGATCACTGCAGTAATTTCTTTGACACATATGGAAGACCACTTGTTTCACACAGATCAGAATGGACCCACGCTCGATTTCCTACGTGCAATCATTCACTTGGCTGTTGTCTTAACCCTCTGACTCTGAGTGCTTTTAGTATCTGGATATTAACAGTGAGGACCTTTCATTTCAAAGCATCTCAAGCAATCCAGCTGTACTTTATTTTCGACCTTATTTTAGTCCTGGATATAAATATTGCAAGGCCACCAAGTTTTCCAAATTAAGATAAACAGACACACAAAGAGCACTTCTAAATATGACCTACTTAAAGTTAGCATGTTCTTTAATTTTGAAAAACTATTTACCTACTTTAGCTTCTCTTTTATAAAACATGGGTTGCTTATCGAACCCTCAGCTGGGGCAATTTACTTCTCTAAGTATTTCATCAGATTTTCAAGCCAATTAGGATAATTATCAGCACAATTTAAACAGATTTCTTACTTATAGCTACAAATATCTCTCAGAGAAAACAAGTCCTAGAGCTTTTTAACAAAAAGAGTTTTCTGTCAATAGTAGGTGAGTACTACTTTCCATGCCTCACATAAGTGGAAGAAATATTTCTTCTAGCATCCATTTGCAGGTCATAAAGAAAGCTTTCCTCCTCACTCCTAACACTGTAGGCTCATACCTACATTTCTTGGTGACTAATATTTGAGTACACATCACTTCACACTGACACTGGCTGGAAAACAACATCTCTGACCATCTCATTATTTAAAAAGTGTGAAGCTGTCTTGGCTATCCTTCCACACTTAGCCTGGAATACCTCATTTTTATTCCTTGTTAAGGAAACACTTGCCTAAGAAGCAAGGAAGTCTTGTGCTTGTTGTGCTGTGATTTAGCTTCTCTCTATTTTTATAAAGAGTCATGATCAAAAGCGCACCACTCACTCGTGTCTGACATGGATTCACGTGGGGAGAGGGTAGGCTTGAACAAATGCTTTAAAGAAGAGTTCAGGCAGGTTAAGTTCAGTGAAAGGCCATAATCCACCCTGAGCACAGGCCAACTGATGCATTTTCTAAGATATGCCAACTACACAGGGAGCGAACAATGCATAATTCATTACCAGTTTTTGAAAGCCAAAAGTACATGTTGCCATCAACTTTCCCCTTTCATTTAAAAATCTAAGTGTATGCTGAGGGAAATGTAATCACACAGGTCAACTTTGTCAATTGTAATTTTGGGGAGAGTTATTTGAATAGTGAAATGAAAGTGAAAGTCGCTCAGTCATGTCCAACTCTTTGCAACCCCATGGACTATACATGCCTTTCCCTTCTCCAGGGGATCTTCCCACCCCAAGGACTGAACCCAGGTCTCCCACATTGCAGGCGGATTCTTTACCAGCTGAGCCACAAGGGAAGCCCTATTTGAATAAACTATTCAATTCAAGTGACACTTTTGAATGTCCATGGGGTGATCAGAAAATATCAAACAGATGTCCAAATGTGAACAAACAACAGAGACTTATCAGCTCTATTTATACCAAGGTTAACAATTGAAATCAACATATAAAGAAGGCACCATTTTTTTTTTTTCCAAAAAAGTCATAGGGACATTGGATCAAGATGGCAGAGTCGGAGGACATGAAGCTCACCTCCCCCCGTGCACACATTAAAATTATGCCTACATGTGGAACAATTCTTCTGGAAAACCAACTGAAAACTAGCAAAGAACTCCTATACAACCAAAGCTGCAAGAAAGATTTCCATGTAACTGAGTAGGACAGAAAAAAGGTATAGAGTTGGGATTTCTGCCCACAGGAGGGATGTGAAAGGAAGAGAAAATCTGCATGGGCAGACCTTCACCCTGGGGAGTTCAAGCCACAGACTGGGCATCCCAGTCCTAGGGTCCAAGAAGAGGAGACCTTGGCTGCTGGGAGTACTGCTGGGACAGATGAATGCACTGGAAAAGCCTAGACTCTACTTGAGGAGAGTGTGTGAATGCCAGTTTGTCAATGAAGAGGATGGAGAGAGCTCTACACTGGTGGCTGCTGCCTTGCCACCCTCCCCAGTTTGAGCAGGTGAACATTCTGGCCCCGCTCATTCCACACCACAGCTTGATGTGGGATGCAAGCCAGCCAGGCCCTGGGAAAAAACTCAGTCTAGCTACACAGTGACAGACCAGAGGCCTGGTGTGTGGTCCAGGTAGGGCAATGATGGCCATCTTCAGTGCTTAGTCAAGTGGTGCCAGGAACCAGCATGCCTCAGTCCCACTCCCAGCAGATTACTGTGGCCCCATCTGTTCCATGCCACATCTTGGCACTGTATCTGGAACAGACAAATTTCTAGAAACATACAGCCTGCCAAGACTGAGTTAAGAAAAACAGACAATCTGAAAAGACTGATCATTAGAAGTGAAACAGAATCTGTAATAATAATAAAAAAAATTCCTTCAACAAAAAGTTCAGGACCAGATGGCCTCCCTGAAGAATGCCAACAAACATGTAAATAAGTTCTACCTATCCTTCTCAAACCATTCCAAAAATTGAAGGGGGGGAAACATCCCCAAATTCATTCTACAAGGCCAACATCACCCTGATACCAAAACCTGACAAAGACACTGACAAAAAAAGAAAATTATACATCAATATTTGTGATGTATATAGATGCAAAAATCATCAACAGAATACTAGCAAACTGAATCGAACTAATATACAAAAAGGATCATTCACTATGATTAAACTGGACTTATTCTAGGGTCACAGTTCAGTTCAGTTCAGTTCAGTCACTCAGTCGTGTCTGACTCTTTGCGACCCCATGATTCATAGCACGCCAGGCCTATCTGTCCATCACCAACTCCCAGAGTTTACCCAAACCCATGTCCATCGAGTCAGTGATGCCATCCAACCATCTCATCCTCTGTCATCCCCTTCTCCTCCTGCCCCCAATCCTTCCCAACATTAGGGTCTTTTCCAGTGAGTCAACTCTTCGCATGAGGTGGCCAAAGTATTGGAGTTTCAGCTTCAACATCAGTCCTTCCAATGAACACCCAGGACTGATCTCCTTTAGGATGGACTGGTTGGATCTTCTTGCAGTCCAAGGGACTCTCAAGAGTCTTCTCCAACACCACAGTTCAAAAGCATCAATTCTTTTGTGCTCAGGTTTCTTCACCGTCCAACTCTCACATCCATACATGACCACTGGAAAAACCATAGCCTTGACTAGATGGACCTTTGTTGGCAAAGTAATGTCTCTGCTTTTAAATATGCTATCTAGGTTGGTCATAACCTCCTTCCAAGGAGTAAGCATCTTTTAATTTCATGGCTGCAATCACCATCAGCAGTGATTTTGGAGCCCAAAAAAATAAAGTCTGACACTGTTTCCACTGTTTCCCCATCTATTTGTCATGAAGTGATGGGACCAGATCCCATGATCTTAGTTTTCTGAACGTTGAGCTTTAAGCCAACTTTTTCACTCTCCTCTTTCACCTTCATCAAGAGGCTCTTTAGTTCTTCTTTGCTTTCTGCCATAAGGGTGGTGTCATCCGCATATCTGAGGTTATTGATATTTCTCCTGGCAATCTTGATTCCAGCTTGTGTTTCTTCCAGCCCAGCGTTTCTCATGATGTACTCTGCATATAAGTGAAATAAGCAGGGTGACAATATACAGCCTTGACGTACTCCTTTTCCTATTTGGAACCAGTCTGTTGTTCCATGTCCAGTTCTAATGGTTGCTTCCTGACCGGCATACAGGTTTCTCAAGAGACAGGTCAGATGGTCTGGTATTCCCATCTCTTTCAGAATTTTCCACAGTTTATTGTGATCCACACAGTCAAAGGTTTGGCACAGTCAATAAAGCAGAAATAGATGTTTTTCTGGAACTCTCTTGCTTTTTCGATGATCCAGCGGATGCTGGCAATTTGATCTCTGGTTCCTCTGCCTTTTCTAAAACCAGCTGAACATCTGGAAGTTCTTGGTTCACATACTGTTGAAGCCTAGCTTGGAAAAAAGGTAATTACTGCTGGATCATCACTAAAATAACATACATATTATAGAAATGGAATAAAACTTGAGTTTCAAACTCCTATATATAAAGAGTCTAAGCACGTACTGCAAACAAATGCGGCAAAAAAAGAGAGCCCTATGGGAAACCATAGCTCACGTGCATGTTAAGCATTTGTTGTCATGAGAGTATGTGAACCCAGGGATGCCAGATTGTCCTATTTATTTTAGGAAAGACAAAAGTTCAAAAAAAATTATAAAACTTAATTTTTAAATTGTATCAGCTAACTCAAAATTTTAAAAAACATTATGAGAGCCAAATAAAACATATCTGCAGCCCACATTTAGGTGATGAGCTGCAAGTCTCTAAGTTGACAGGAAGTTTCTAAGCAGAGCACATCTGGGAGAAGAAAGCCTAAGGGATGAGGCAGATCAGAAACAAGTAAGAGTTTTTAAAGGAAAATTGTTACTTCCATCCAACAAAAAGTGTATACAATTCAAAAATTTCACAATTCAAAATTTAAAAACACCAATTAATAGAAAATTAGGGCTGCTTTAATTGGATAAATTGGGCTTCCCATGTGGCTCAGTGGTAAAGAATCTGCCTGCCAGGTAGGAGGTGTGGTTTCTATCCCTGGGAAGATCCCCTGGAAAAAACAGTGGTGACGCACTCCAGTATTCTTGCCTAAAAAGTCCCATAGACAGAGGAGTCTGGTGAGCTACAGTCCTTGGGGTCACAAAAGAGTCAGACAAGACATAGCGTGTAAACAACAACATACTGAATAAATTAATGCACTAATAGTAAAGTCGTACAAGGCATTGTGCTAAAGCATTGTAAAGGAAATAATGATGAGCAGGACTTCATCCATGTCTTTTAGAAGTTTACTCTTTAGTGCAGAGAATAGGAAGTTAACAGAATAGTGGGAATACAGGAAGAATATGAGGTCATTAGAGGGTAAGTACAAAGTTTCTTTCAAAGAACTGAGAACTTATATTTGGACTGCAAGCTCAAAAACATTTCCAGAAGACTGAGTGAACTAAAAAGCAGTGGAGACCAGGTTATTCAGTCATTCAACAGATGACAAATACCTACTGAATGCCTCCCAGACATAATCTGGGTGTACAGGTTACAACAATGAATAAGACACTAGAGATCCTGAACTCAAGGAATTTACAGTTTAGAGTGGGGTAACAAATAATACAGTTGATCATTGAACAACATGGATTTCAACAGCATTGGACACTTGCATGTGGATTTTTCTGATATTTTTATTGTACAGATCTTTAAGTTAACTAAGTACAGGAAAATGTTTGCATTTGATTAAAGATTACAGTATTTAGAATCAAAAGAACTAGTTTGAGTCCTGATCCCATTCAAATTGTTTCAGCTTCATGTCCTTGGGTAAGCCATTAACAATTCCTTTCTTTTTGAGGCAGAGAACACAGTTACATGGATTTTTAACTGTGCTGGAAGGGAGGAGTTAGCGTCCCAACTCCCACATTCTTTAAGAGTCAACTGTATATAAGAAAGCAAACCAAGAAAAGATTACTTCAAGTACTGAGAAGTGTTGAGAAGAAAATCACCAAGGATCAGGATAGACCTGCCTCCTCCATTTACAGAGGTGGTATTATTCTCGCTATACATTCAAATGGAAACTCAGGGGCCCTGAACTGCCAAACCTAAGTCTGAAAACAGAATGTGCTTATTTCCTTGACATGCCATATCTGTCACCTCTAAAGAAATACACCTCTTCACGCTGTCTGTTGCTGTCTTCCATCACACATACAGTAATGAGATAAAGAGTAAATGAAGCTTAGTAGGGTAGGCAGGGAAAGTGTCTCTGGAGAGGTCACATTTAAGTTGGGAAGCAGGATGTGAGTGGTTCTGAGGCATGTTCCATGCATAAGGAACAGTAGGAAGGAGACCCAAGAAAGGATTGAGCTTGATATTCTTCAAGAACCGAAAGGAGACCAGCGTGACAGGAATAGTGAACAATATGTAGTATAGAAAGGTTGGGGTCAGTAAGGTTGGCAGTGGTGAGTACTGTGGCCATGGTATGAGTTTAATTTTTTTTCTGGATGCAGAGCGATGTCACTGGAGGATTTTAACGGGAAAGTAATATGATCAATTTAGGCCTAATAAAGGTCAACCTAGTTTGTCTTTGAAAGAGGTGGTGGTAGGGGTGGAAGGAGGGAGTAGGGAGCAAGTGTGGAGGTGGGAGTGTCACTTGGAAGGTTCTATCAGCACTTAATACCCTGGACTGTACTTTAGTAAACATGCCATTCCTCTTACCAATATGCCATGCCTCTTACCTGTTATCTAACAGAAGTTATAGCCAACACCATATCTTATCACATGATTAATTCAGTTCAGTGAAACCTCTGATGAACATTCCCATGATGATATTGACAAAAATACATTTTCTTATTGCTTAGCATGTGGATGACACAACAGTGAAGGGGTTTTGGTATACCATGTGACTTGGCATACCAAGAGATAAGGAATTGATATATTTGGGGGTTAATTTGAAGTTAATTTAACTTGAATAACATAGAAAACACCTATTTTGGGGAATGGTGTGGAGAAAGAACAAGATTTACATTGTATTATATGCCACCTCAATTTATACTATAAACATTAAATAATATTGCCTAAAATGGGCTTCCCTGGTGGCTCAGCAGTAAGGAATTCACCTGCAATGCAGGAGATGCAGGAGACACGGGTTTGATCCCTGGGTTGGGAAGATCCCCTGGAGGAGGAAATGGCCACCCACTCCAGTATTCTTGCCTGGAAAATAGCATGGACAGAGGAGCCTGGTGGACTATGGTCCATGTGATTGCAAAGTGTTGGACATGACTGAGTGACTGAGCATGCGTGCACTCATTGCTTAAAATACATAGCAATTCACATCACACTATCAGATTTCCACTATGTTCTTTTTGTAATGGTGATTATATTTGCCTCCAAGGAAATAACATTTAACTCTTAAAATTAGAAAACCTTAATATAGCAAATATTTCTTCCCCAATGGATAATAATCATTCAACAGAATAATTTAACTTCAGATATGGACCCTTAAGTAATTACAAAGTTACTTCTGAGATTAAAAATTCATAATATACACAATAAAGCCAATAAATCTGAAAAATCAAGAAATAATAAAAGATTTTTCTTGAGTTATATTCTATATCTATCTAGAGACATGGAGAGAGACATAGAGAGAGACAGGGAGAGATAGAATAGATCCAAGAAGAAATGAATATTGAATTAGATGAATTATTAAGGACATTAACGTGGTTTTCAAAATTCTCCTGTAGTGATCAAAACACTTTTACTGTATAATTTTAGCAAATTTCTAAGGAATAGATGACCTCTACCATATAAAACTGTTCCTAAAGAAAAATTATACCACTTATATAAAGACTGGAAAGAATAGGTTCTGTTGCAAGTGACAGAAAATCCAAAGAATCAGGATAGCAGTTTTTGTTTTGGGTTTTCTTTCCATCTTGTAAACTTGAGTTTTGCCTCTTGACCTGGGTTAATTGTGAAGATTGACAATCAGAGATTCAGGTTCATTGTTCTTTCACTGCATGGTTCAACATGAATACTCTAGCACTAGGCATCATTTCTGCATTCCATCCAAGTAAGAGATGATAAGAGATTGTATTTCCCTTTAAATACAGTTCTCTGAAACTGCATAGATTTCTTTTTATTACATCCCCATGATTAAGACTTAGTAACAGCCACATGTAACTCTAAGACAAGCCTGGGAAATGTTGGCTTTATCCTGTATAGCTATATGCCCAGTTAAAATGCAGGGCTATCCTCAAAGGAAAAAGGATATTAGATGACAAATACTGGTCTCTGTCAAAGAAAGACTTTAAATATTGTCAATATTTGGATTCTTGTCTGAGGAAATTAACAAAAGAAAAGCTACAAAAACCAGTGATAACATTAATACAGTTTCTAGGCTTCCCTGATAGTTCAGTTGGTAAAGAATCTGCCTGTAATCCAGGAGACTCTGGTTCAATTTCTAGGTCAGGAAGATTTGCTGGAGAAGGGATAGACTACCCACCCCAGTATTGCTGGGCTTCCCTTGTGGCTCAGCTGGTAAAGAATCCACCCACAATGTGGGAGACCTTAGTTCAATCCCTGGATTGGAAAGATCCCTTGGAGAAGGGAAAGGCTACTCACTCCAGTATTCTGTCCTGGAGAATTCCATGAACTGTATAGTCCATGAGGTCACAAAGAACCAGAAAGGACTGGGTGACTTTCACTTTCACTACTGGATACAAAATGAACATTCAAAAGTCAATAGCATTTTGATTATGGCACTAATAGCTGGTTCAGTTCAGTTCAGTTCAGTCACTCTGTCTTGTCTGACTCTGCAACCCCATGAACCGCAGCACGCCAGGCCTCCCTGTCCATCACCAACTCCTGGAGTTTACCCAAACTCATATCCATCGAGTCGGTGATGCCATCCAACCATCTCATCCTCTGTCGTCCCCTTCTCCTCCTGCCCTCAATCTTTCCCAGCATCAGGATCTTTTCAAATGAGTCAGCACTTCGCATCAGGTGGCCAAAGTGTTGGAGTTTCACCTTCAACATCAGTTCTTCCAATGAACACTCAGGACTGATCTCCTTCAGGATGGACTGGTTGGATCTCCATGCAGTCCAAGGGACTCTCAAGAGTCTTCTCCAACACCACAGTTCAAAAGCATCAATTCTTTGGCACTCAGCCTTCTCTATAGTCCAACTCTCACATCCATACATGACTACTAGAAAAACCATAGCCTTGACTAGAACCTATTCTTTCCAGTCTTTATATAAGTGGTATAATTTTTCTTTAGGAACAGTTGTATATGGTAGAGGTCATCTATTCCTTAGAAATTTGCTAAAATTATACAGTAAAAGTGTTTGTTGACAAAGTAATGTCTCTGCTTTTAAATACGCTATCTAGGTTGGTCAAAACCTCCTTCCAAGGAGTAAGCGCCTTTTAATTTCATGGATGCAATCACCATCTGCAGTGATTTTGGAGCCCCCCAAAACAAAGTCAGCCACTGTTTCCACTGTTTCCCCATCTATTTGCCATGAAGTGATGTGACCGGATGCCATGATCTTAGTTTTCTGAATGATGAGCTCTAAGCCAACTTTTTCACTCTCTTCTTTCACTTTTGACAAAAGGCACTGTAGTTCTTCTTCACTTTCTGTCATAAGGGTGGTGTCATTTGCATATCTGAGGTTATTGATATTTCTCCTGGAAATCTTGATTCCAGATTATGTTTCATCCAGCCCAGTGTTTCTCATGATGTACTCTGCATATAAATTAAATAAGCACAGTGACACTATACAGTCTTGACATACTCCTTTTTGTATTTGGAGCCAGTCTGTTGTTTCATGTCCAATTCTAACTGCTGCTTCCTGACCTGCATACAGGTTTCTCAAAAAGCAGGTCAGGTGGTCTGGTATTTCCATCTCTTTCAGAATTTTCCACAGTTCATTGTGATCCATACAGTCAAAGGCTTTGGAAACATGTTTTTCTGGAACTCTCTTGCTTTTTCAATGATCCAACGGATGTTGGCAATTTGATCTCTGGTTCCTCCATCTTTTCTAAAACCAGCTTGAACATCTGGAAGTTCATGGTTCATGTATTGCTGAAGCCTGGCTTGGAGAATTTTGAGCATTACTTTACTAGCGTGTGAGATGAGTGCAATTGTGCAATAGTTTGAGCACTCTTTGGCATTGCCATTCTTAGGGACTAAAATGAAAACTGATTTTTTTCCAGTCCTGTGGCCACTGCTGAGTTTTCCAAATTTCCTGACATATTGAGTGCAGCACTTTCACAGCATCATCTTTTAGGATTTGAAATAGCTCAACTGAAATTCCATCACCTCCAATAGCTTTGTTTGTAGTGATGCTTTCTAAGGCCTACTTGACTTCACATTTCAGGATGTCTGGCTCTAGGTGAGTGATCACACCATCATGATTATCTGGGTTGTGAAGATCTTTTTTGCACAGTTCTTCTGTGTATTCTTGCCACCTCTTCTTAATATCTTCTGCTTCTCTTAAGTCCCTACCATTCCTGCCCTTTATCAAGCCCATCTTTGCATGAAATGTTCCCTTGGTATCTGTAATTTTCTTGAAGAGATCTCGAGTCTTTCCCATTCTACTGTTTTCCTCTATTTATTTGCATTGATCACTGAGGAAGGCTTTCTTATGTCTCCTTGCTATTCTTTGGAACTCTGCATTCAGATGCTTATATCTTTGCTTTTCTCCTTTGCTTTTCACTTCCCGTCTTTTCACAGCTATTTGTAAGGCCTCCTCAGACAGCTGTTTTGCCCTTTTGCATTTCTTTTTCTTGGGGATGATCTTGATCCCTGTCTCCTGTACAATGTCATGAACCTCTGTCCATAGTTCATCGGTCACTCTGTCTATTAGCTGTAGTCCCTTAAATCTATTTCTCACTTCCCCTGTATAATCATAAGGGATTTAATTTTGGTCATACCTGAATGGTATAGTGGTTTTCTCTACTTTCTTCAATTTAAGTTTGAATTTGGCAATAAGGAGTTCATGATCTGAGCCACAGTCAGCTCCCGGTCTTGTTTTTGCTGACTGTATAGAGCTTCTCCATCTTTGGCTGCAAAGAATATAATCAATCTGATTTTGGTGTTGATCATCTGGTGATGTCCATGTGTAGAGTGTTCTATTGTGTTGTTGGAAGAGAGTGTTTGCTATGACCAGTGTGTTCTCTTGGCAAAATTCTATTAGCCTTTGCCCTGCTTTATTCTGTACTCCATGGCCAAGTTTGCCTGTTACTCCAGGCGTTTCTTGACTTTCTACTTTTGCATTCCAGTCCCCTATAATGAAAAGGACATCTTTTTTGGGTGTTAGTTCTAAAAGGTCTGTTAGGTCTTCATAGAAGTGTTCAACTTCAGCTTCTTCAGCGTTACTGGTCGGGGCATAGACTTGGATTACCGTGATATTGAATGGTTTGCCTTGGAAAAGAACAGAGATCATTTTGTCATTTTTGAGATTGCATTCAAGTACTGCATTTTGGACTCTTTTGTTGACTATGATGGCTACTCCATTTCTTCTAAGGGATTCTTGCCCACAGTAGTAGATATAATGGTCATCTGAGTTAAATTCACCCATTCCAGTCCATTTTAGTTCACTGATTCCTAGAATGTCGATGTTTACTCTTGCCATCTCCTGTTTGACCACTTCCAATTTGCCTTGATTCATGGACCTAACATTCCAGGATCCTATGCAATATTGCTCTTTACAGCATCAAACTTTTCTTCTATCACCAGTCACAGCCACAACTGGGTATTGTTTTTCTTTGGCTCCATCTCTTCATTCTTTCTGGAGTTATTTCTCCACTGATCTCCAGTAGCATATTGGGCACCTACCGACCTGGGGAGTTCATCTTTCAATGTCCTATCTTTTTGCCTTTTCATACTATTCATGGGGTTCTCAAGGCAAGAATAGTGAAGTGATTTTCCATTTCCTTCTCCAGTGGACCACATTCTGTCAGACCTCTCCACCATGACCCATCCATCTTGGGTGGCCCCACACCACATGGCTTAATTTCATTGAATTAGACAAGGCTGTGGTCCATGTGATCAGATTGGCTAGTTGTCTGTGATTGTGGTTTCAGTCTGTCTGCCCTCTGATACCCTCTCTCTGCGCCTACTGTCTTACTTAGGTTTCTCTTACCTTGGACATGGGGTATCTCAGCCGCTGCTCCTTATCTTGGATGTGGGGTTAGGGAAAAGCAATAGCTGGTTAGGGAAAAGAAAAAGAAAAAAGGTATCATATACAGTACCAGCATCTTTTAAGTCTATGAAGAATTCTAACTCTAAAATATGTATGAGACATTTTAGACAAAATCATGAAACTCTTTGAAAGTCATATAAGACCTGAGTGACTGGAAGTCTCAGTGTAGTAAAAATGCCTTCTTCCAAAACTGATCTAAAATTTCATGCAACTTCCAATAAAATTGGAATGACATTTTCATATGACTTAGACTCAATCTGAAATTCACATGTAAAGTAAAAAAAAAAAAGTTAAAGCAACCTTAAAGAAAGAGTTCTTGCTTACCAAAAGTTAGAACCACACTAATTCAGCTGATACAGTGTTGGCACCATGGCTGTCAAACAAACCAGTGGTTGTCAAACAAATCAATAGACTACAAGAGAGCACAGAAACTGACCCATAAACATAGAACATGGTGCATAATATATGCAATATATGTATCAGTGAGAAAAATAGAGTTTATAATAAGTTGTGTTACCAAAAGCAACTCTAAGAAAATTAATTTACTACTTCATAAACAAAAACCAGTACCAGATGTATTAAATTTCTAAATGTGAGAAACTTCTAAAATTTGGGAAAATATGTTTATGACATAATTAAATGACCCATCAAGAACTCTTAATTCAAAATTTTAAATATATAATTATAATTATGAAGTTAAAATACTAGCCAGAGAATAAACTTTTTACAATGTAATATCCAACAAAGAATAATATCATGAATATAAGGAAATTCAATTAATCAATGAGAAAGACAAAAGTCACATTTATAAAATTGGCAAAATTTAAGAACAAGCTGTTTCCAGAATAGTAACTCAGAAGACAAATGTGAAAATATGCTAACCTCTCTTGAAAAAAGTGAAAAGTGAAAGTATTAGTCACTAAGTCTTACTGACTCTTTGCAATCCTACAGACAGTAGCCCGCCAGTCTCTTCTTTTCATGGAATTCTCCAGGCAAGAATTACTGGAATGGGTAGCTATTCACTGCCTCAGGGGATCTTCTTGACCTAGGGATCAGACCCAGGGATCAAACCCAGGCCTCCTGCACTGCCGATTCTTTATCATCTGAGCCACCAGGGAATTCCAATCTCTTTTAGTACCAGGAAAATACAAATTAACTGATATTTTCCTTCCACAACACTAGCAACATATTTTAAATTAATTAGATGATAACTGCTATACAATATTGTGCTGGTTTTTGCCATACATCAACATAAATCAGCCACAGGTATACATATGTCCATTCCCTCTTGAACCTCCCTCCCATTTCCCACCACATCCCACCCCTCTAGGTTGTCATAGAGCACTGAATTGAACTCCCTATTACACACAGCAAATTCCTACTGGCTATCTATTTTACATATGGTAATGTATTCACTACCCAGATAATCACAATGGTATGATCATTCATCTAGAGCCAGACATTTCGTAATGCGAAGCCAAGTGCACCTTAGAAAGCATCACTACAAACAAAGCTAGTGGAAGTGATGGAATTTCAGTTGAGCTCTTTCAAATCCTAAAAGACAAGGCCGTGGAAGTGCTGCACTCAATATGCCAGCAAATCTGGAAAACTCAGCAGTGGCCACAGGACTGGAAAAGGTCGGTTTTCATACCAATCCCAAAGACAGGCAATGCCAAAGAATGCTCAAACTACCACACAGTTGCACTCATCTCACACGCTAGTAAAGTAACGCTCAAAATTCTCCAAGTCAGGCTTCAACAGTATGTAGATCGTGAACTTCCAGATGTTCAAGCTGGTTTTAGAAAAGGCAGAGGAACCAGAGATCAAATTGCCAACATCCATTGGATCATTGAAAAAGCAAGAGAGTTCCAGAAAATCATCTACTTCTGCTTTATTGAATATTCCAAAGCCTTTTACTATGTGGATCACAATAAACTGTGGAAAATTCTGAAAGAGATGGGAATACCAGACCACCTGACCTGCCTCTTGAGAAATCTGTATGCAAGTCAGGAACCAACAGTTAGAACTGGACATGGAACAACAGACTGGTTCCAAATAGGGAAAGGAATATGTCAAGGCTGTATATTGTCACCCTGCTTATTTAACTTATATGCAGAGTACATCATGAAAAACTCTGGGCTGGATGAAGCACAAGCTTGAATCAAGATTTCCGGGAGAAATATCAATAACTCAGATATGCAGATGACATCACCCTTATGGCAGAAAGTGAAGAAAAACTAAAGAGCCTCTTGATGAAAGTGAAAGAGGAGAGTGAAAAAGTTGGCTTAAAACTCAATGTTCAGAAAACTAAGATCATGGGATCTGGTCGCATCACTTCATGACAAATAGATGGGGAAACAGTGGAAACAGTGACAGACTTTATTTTGGGGGGCTCCAAAATCACTGCAGATGGTGACTGCACCATGAAATTAAAAGACACTTTCTCCTTGGAAGAAAAGTCATGACCAACATAGACAGCATATTAAAAAGCTGAGACATTACTTTTCCAACAAAGATACCTGTAGTCAAAGCTATGGTTTTTCCTGTAGTCATGTATGGATGTGAGAGTTGGAGTATAAAGAAAGCTTAGCACCAAAGAATTGATGCTTTTGAACTGTGGTGCTGGAGAAGACTGTTGAGTCCCTTGGACTGCAAGGAGATCCAACCAGTCCATCCTAAAGGAAATCAGTCCTGAATATTCATTGGAAGGATTGATGCTGAAGCTGAACCTCCAATACTTTGGCCACCTAATGTGAAGAACTGACTCCTTGGAAAAGACCCTGATGCTGGGAAAGATTGAAGGCAGGAGGAGGAGGGGATGACAGAGGATGAGATGGTTGGATGGCATCATTGACTCAATGGGCATGAGTTTGAGCAAACTCCAGGAGTTAGTGATGGACAGGGAGGCCTGGCATGCTGCAATCCATGGGGTGGCAAAGAGTCAGACACAACTGAGCGACTGAACTGAACTGAACTGAATGTATTATTGGGATTTCCTGGCATCTCTATTGGTAAAGAATCTACCCACAATGTGGGAGATCTGGTTCAATCCCTGGGTCAGGAAGATCCCCTAGAGAAGGGAATGGCTACCACTCCAGTGTTCTTGACTGGATAATCCCACGGACAGAGGAGCCTGGCAAGCTACAGACTATTGGGTCGCAACAGTCAGACACAACTAAGCAACTCACACACACACAATGTTTTATTACAGAAATGCAAATCAAAACTACAATGAGGTATCACCTCACACTGGTTGGAATGGCCATCATTAAAAAATCTACAAACAATAAATGCTGGAGAGGATGTGGAGAAAAGGGAATCCTCTTGCACTGTTGGCCGGAATGTAAACTGACACAACCACTATGGAGAACATGATAGAGATTCCTTAAAAACTAGGAATAAAACTACTACATGACCCATCAGTCCCACTACTGGGCATATACTCTGAGAATACCATAATTGAAAGAGATGCAAAGTTTTTTAATCTAATTAAAGGTATGCAATTATTTAGGGGAAATGGTACTCTCAAGATTTGGCCAAAAGAATGAAAACTGTTATAGTCATCTCGGGATACAATCAGCAGTAGTTAGGAAAAACTGTAAAAATACCCCATATGTTATATCACAGCGACAGCAATCCTGTGGGTGTGACTTCAGGGAACTCTCACTTAAGTGTGTAAATAAAAAATGTTATTCAAGCAATACTTATGATTAAGAAAAACAAGCTATAAACAACACTCATATCCAAATGCAACATATAAATATACAAAATAAAATGTTATACACCTATTAAAACAAATGAAATTGAATATGTATTGTTATTCATTCATACAAATTAGTAAACATAAATGCATAAAAATAAAGTATGATACTATTTATGGACATATAACATTTATATGTGTATCATTTATTTATGTATGATGTACATGTATGTATATAGATGTCATAAATACCAATATATTTGGAAAAGTATACAATTGAAGAGTACTCACTAAATTCCTGATAATGGTTACCTCTGATATTGAAAAAAGAGAATGAGATTTAGGGATTGAGGGTGAGGTTGAGGTAAACTCCAGCTCTTTTAGTTTATATGTATATGAAAGATATTAGCAGTTGTAATTCTAAATGAACATATATGCTTGTCAGAATCTTCTTTGTTTTTTTTTAATATCTCAAATGAAAAAAGTAGCTGGGTACTTTTGAAAAAAGTACCCATTTTTTCAATTTTGAAAAAATGTATTTACTAAGTGACAAGTAACCAGTTGTTAAATTTCACAAATCATCTTCATTCTTGATCACTAAAGGCTTTAGGACTTTTTAAAAGCAAAACAAAAACAGAATGCAGTACATTACAGCTGAGATAATGGAGGACAAGAGTGATGATACCTCAAAAGTGCAAAACCCAGATCCCTTCTCCAGCAGTAAAACCATGACAGATAATAAACAATGTGAATGCTCTGACGTTGCCTGGCTATGGTCAACCTTGAAGGTCCTTTCTACTTCTGCCAAGCCCATAAAAGTAGGAATCCCAGATCCAATGTGTGCAAATACAGTGTGTTTTCCAATAGCAAATACACTGATGCTCTTTTCACTTCTAAGCCAACAGTCTAGGAGAGACTAGGTACACCTGAGAATATGTGAGCATACAGTTAAATAACGCTCCTCTCCACCCACTAAAATAATTCACCAGTATTAGATTCACACAAAAACAAAGTGATTGTGTCCCTGGAGTGATTCTTAATAAACCTATAACTTGCATATCATCATTAATAGAAAGAAGAACGTTTTCCTAAAGTGTGTTCCTTAGAAAACTGATCTTAAAAAATATAGCACAGAGGTGGGAAATTGTAGTGGTCAATTAGGCTTGCATGAGTGCATGCTCAGTTGCTTCAGTAGTGTCCAACTCTTTGTGACTCTATGATTGTAGCCTGCCCGACTCCTCTGTCCACGGGATTTGCCAGGTAAAAATGATACAGTGGGTTGCCATTCCCTCTTCCAGGGGGATATTCTTGACCCGGGGATTGAACCTGGGTCTCCTCCATGGCAGGAAGATTCTTTACCATCTGATCCATCAAGCAAGCCCAATTAAGCTTAGGATATGCCAGTCCATCCTAAAGGAGATCAGTCCTGAGTGTTCATTCAAAGGACTGATGTTGAAGCTGAAACTCCAACACTTTGGCCACCTGATGTGAAGAACTGACTCATTTGAAAAGACCCTGGTGCTGGGAAAGATTGAAGGCGGGAGGAGAAGGGGATGACAGAAGATGAGATGGTTGGATGGCATCACTGACTCAATGGACATGAGTTTGAGTAAACTCTGGGAGTTGGTGATGGACAGGTAGGCCTGGCATGCTGCAGCCCATGGGGTCGCAAAAAGTCGGACATGGCTGAGTGACTGAACTGAGCTGAACTAATGTTGATTTTAAAACTGCCTCTTGAATACTTATAATATTTTAGCATTTTAAGGTTCTGAGAAGTATTATAGTTGAAAAACTACTTTGTTGAACTCATGAATGCACATTTATTTAAACAGCATTTTTTAAAAGAAGTAATAGATAACTGTGTAGATTACAACAAACCAGAAAATTATTAAAGAGATGGGAATATCAGACCACCTTACCTGCCTCCTTCGAAACCTGTATGCAGGTCAAGAAGCAACAGTTAGAACCAGACATGGAAAAACTGACTGGTTCAAAATTGGGAAAGGAATTCCTCAAGGCTGTATATTGTCACCCTGCTTATTTAACTTATATGCAGAGAACATCATGTGAAATGCCGAGGTGAATGAAGCGCAAGCTGTAATCAAGATTTCCAGGAGAAATATGAATAACCTCAGATATGGAGATGACACTGCCCCTAAGGAAGAAAGCAAAGAGGAACTAAAGAGTCTTTTGATGAAGGTGAAAGAGGAGAGTGAAAAAGTTGGCTTAAAACACAACATTCAAAAGATGAAGATCATGGAATCCGGTCCCATCACCTCATGGCAAATAGATGGGGAAACAGTGGAAACAGTGACAGACTTTATTTCCTTGGGCTCCAAAAATCATGTAGATGGTGACTGCAGCCATGGAATTAAAAGATGCTTGCTCCTTGGAAGAGAAGTTATGGCAAACATAGACAGCATATTAAAAAGCAGAGATGTTACTTTGCCAACAAAGGTCTATCTAGTCAAAGCTATGATTTTTCCAGTAGTCATGTACATATGTGAGAGTTGGACCATAAAGAAAGCTGAGCCCCAAAGAATGGATGCTTTTGAACTGTGGTGTTGGAGAAGACTCTTGAGAGTACCTTGGACTGCAGAGAGATCAAACCAGTCAATCCTAAAGGAAATCAGTCCTGAATATTCATTGGAAGGACTGATGCTGAAGCTAAAGCTCCAATACTCTGGCCACCTGATGTGAAGAGCCAACTCATTTGAAAAGACCCTGATGCTGGGAAAGGTTGAAGTCAGGAGGAGCAGGGGACGACAGAGGACTAGACGGTTGGGTGGCATCACCCACTCAATGGACATGGGTTTGAGCAAGCTCCAGGAAATAGTGAAGGACAGGGAGACCAGGTGTGCTGTAGTTCATGGAGTTGCAAAGAGTCAGACACAACTGAACAACCGAATGACAATAGATAACTATTAATATTACTGTCTGTGAAATTAAGCATGGTGTAGACCTCAGTGTGGACAGTGCTGATATATTTATTTCAGTTCAGTCACTCAGTCACGTCCAATTCTTTGTGACCCCATGGACTGCAGCACATCAGGCCTCCCTGTCCCTCACCAACTCCCGGAGTTTACTCAAACTCATGTCTATTGAGTCAGTGATATATTTATTTGGATGCATATAATTTACAATATACCTAATAAGCAATCCCACGTAAACCATCCCTGCTGCCCATACTGCCCATAACACAACAGCCAACAAAGGTGGGGCAAGACTCATAGAGAACAAGGTCAGAGTGACACAAATCAGATTTGTTTTCTCTAGCTTTCACAGCACCTTCTCTGCAAGAGCACCACCTTATCTCACATCCTTCCTGCTGTGATTCTCAGGCTCCTCTGCCCTGTGACCAAGTCCCTTTAACTGATGCCCTACTGACTTATGAGTTTTCAATTTTCCTCACCTTCGGCTCCAGCAAACTGTAGTGATGCTTCTGTATCTGCCGATACCCAAGTGAGTAATTGCACTGGCTTGAAATGGTATTGCTGCGGCCACTAACCTAGGAAACTGCCTGTGCTGATGACACCCAGGACTGCTGAATCAAGAATGCTCAGGGCACCAAGGGCATGAACCACAGTGATGCCTCTACCCATCAATGGCCCCCCATGGTGCCCTCAGCACTCACAAAACCTTGGCTCTGTCTTCTTTCATCCCTGCCTGCCTTGGTGAGTGCCTGGGGCAGGGCTGGTGAACAATCTGAGTGACAGATACAGAGCTAGTCTCAGAATTGGTATGTGCATGTCATATTTCTCTTCCTTGGGATGTCTTACCAGTCTTTCAAACATATCCAAAACCTGAGACAAAATGAAGTTCATCCTTCTTGTTTATTAGTCACTTTTGGAAGGAACACTGTGAAATGATCCTATGATCATTAGTCAAGATGTTCTTGCAACTTTCTCTGTACTTTCATTACCCTAAAGACTTTATTTTTTCCAGCTCCCTTCTCTGGCAAGATGAGCAAAGACCATAGAAGGACTTGGTTTTTGTGGATATAAAGTGTGTATGCATTTAAGGGTTCTATTTTAACTGGGTAAATTGATTATTTGAAATTGTGATCAATCCCATCCAAACCCTATCCTCAGCATGGTCTCTTTCAAACCCACACATTTCAGCTCTCTAAGCCCTCCACAGTCTAGACTCACTCCACGACTCCAGTCTTAAATCTCTTTGTCACAGAGCAATTGGGCATTTAAGCCTTGGACAATACTTATTAATCACCTGCTCTATGGTAATCAGGGTGGGTCCTAGGATAAATAGGACATAGTTCCTGTTTTCGTAGAGCTTTCATGAAGTGTTCTTCATTTATTTCATTTATTTTATTTATTTATTTAGGACTGTCTGGGTCTTCCCTGCTGCATGGGCTTTTCTCTAGTTGCAGGGAGCAGGGGCTACTCTCTAGTAGTGGTGCACAGGGTTCTCGCTGCTGTGGCTTCTCTTGTTGCAAAGCACAGGCCCTAAGGTGTATGGGCTTCAGTAGTTGTGGCACGAGGGCTCAATAGTTGCAGCTCACTGGCTCTAGATCACTGACTCAGTAGCTGTGGTACATTGGGCTTAGCTGTTTCGTGGTATATGGGATCCTCTCAGACCAGGGATCAAACCCATGTCTCCTGCATTGGCAGGTAGATTCTTTACCACTGAGCCACCAGGGAAGCCCTAGAGTTTTCTTCTGCCACGTGACTTTCCTTGGGTTTTACGAGCACTCAGTATTCAATTCTCCCGCTATGCCTTTGTTCGTCCTCGTTCCTCAGCTCAAGATGGCTTTTGTCACTCCAACTTAAACACTGCTATATAAGGTAAAGCTAGGGTTGCCAGGTACAATGCAGGACATAGTTAAATTTGAATTTCAGATAAATGACAAAAATCTTTTTTAGTCAAAGGATGTCCCAGTTTTTGTTCATTCTGTTCATGATACTGCACAAGGGATACTTATACTAAAAGACTAAGTTATTAAGGGAAGAGTAGTCAATGCCTAGAAGATAGATAAGCTGTCCTCTACTCTAGGAATTTATTGTATGAGGGATCACATAGGTTAATGGAGAGAAATAGATTTGGAGAAACAAAATAACCTGGTTTAAGCAGGATTCTTCAACATATGAGTTCTACTTTTAACAAATCACATCACTTCATTATGTTTTATTTTTCTCCAAAAACCTGCTGTTTACTAATATACCACTGGTGAGTAATTAAAATGCATCTTTATATGCTCTCATGGGTTGTTGATAGAATATATGGTTACTGACATTATATATTTTACAGAAATATAGCTGTTATATTATAAATATATATCAACATGAATTATAAACATGCATGTAGGTTAGATATTATTACGAGCTACTTGAGATCTATGTGTCTATCCTTCACATTTTTCAGTGAAGAAAAACATTTATATACTTAAATATTGAAGGTCAAATAGAATGAAGGTAAGAAAAAGTATACTCATTTTCAGAGCAACATGAAATAATGAGACTGATAATCCTACAAGAGTCACAACCCCAAAAGTCACATTTAAATTGTTTCTTCCAGAACAACTTCTGCCAAGTATAATTGTTTAAAAGTCCCCAAATTGACACAGTAGGCTTCTCTGCATGATACTAAATAGAAATTCATTTACATGGAGTGCTAAATGTACAGGCATACCTTCTTTATTGCACTTCCTTTTCTGTGCTTTGAAGATGTTGCATTTTCTAAAAATTGAATGTTTGTGGCAACCTTATTGAGCAAGTCTATCGGCACCATTTTTCTAACAACACTTTCTCATTTTGCATCTCAGTCACATTCTGCTAATTCTCTCAATATTACAAACTTGTGTTATTATTCTGTTTGTAAAGCTCATCGGTGATCAGTTATCTTCAATGTTAACTATTGTAATTATTTTGGGACACCACAAACTGCACTTGTATAAGTTGGCAAGCTTAATTAATAAATGTACGTGTTCTGACTGCTCTATCAACCAACTGTTCTCCATCTCCCTCCCCAACCTCTCAGACTTTCCTGTTCCTTGAGACACAATATTGAAATTAGGCCAACTGATACTACTACAAAGGCTTCTAAGTGTTCAAGTGAAAGGAATAGTCACAGGTCTTTGACTTTGAGTCAAAAGCTAGAAATGATTGATAGTGAGGAAGGAATGTCAAAAGCTAAGATAGGCAGAAATCTAGGCTTCTTGTCCCAAACTGTTAATCAAGTTGTGAATGCAAAAAGAAAGCTCTGAAAGGAAATTGAAAGTGTTCCTCCTGTAAATACATGAATGACAAGAAAGCAAACAGCCTTACTGCTGATATGGAGAAATGTTAGGTGGACTAGCTAGGAGATCAAACCAGCCACAACATTCCCTTAAACAAAAGTCTAATCCAGGGCAAAGCTGCAGCTCTTCAATTCTGTGTAGCTTGAGAGAGATGAGGAAGCTGCCAAAGCTAGCAGAGGTTCATTCCTGAGCTTTAAGGATAGAAGCCATTTCCATAACAACAAAGTGCAAAGTGAATCAGCAAGTGTTAATATAGAAGCAACAGCAAATTTTCAGAAGTTCTAGCTAAGATAATTAATGAAGGTGGCTACAGAAAACAACAGATTTTCAATACAGAAGTGAAAGTGAAAGTCATTCAGTCGTGTCCAACTCTTTGCAACTCCATGGACTATACAGTCCATGGAATTCTCCACGCCAGAATACTGGAATGGGTGTCACTATAGAAGAAATGGGCCAATATAGGAAGACGATGCCATCTAGAATTTTCAAAGCTGGACAGGAGAAGACAATACTCGGCCTTAAAACTTCAAAGGACAGGCTGCCTATCTTGCTAGGGGCTAACGCAGCTGGTGACTTGATGTTAAAGCCAATGATCATTTATGATTCTGAAAATCCTAGGGCCCTTAAGAATTATCCTACATCTGCTCTGCCTTTGCTCTGTACATGGAACAACAAAGCCTGGATAATGGCACATCCATTTACAACATGGTTTACTGAATATTTTCAGCCCACTGTTGAAACCTACTGCTTAGGAAAAAAGACTCCTTTCAAAACACTACTGCTCATTGACAGTGCATCTGGTCACCCAAGAGCTCTGAGGGAGATGAACAATGAGATTCTTGTTGTTTACATGCTGCACATCACATCCATGCTGCACCCCATGGGTTAAAGAATAAGACTTTCAAGTTTTATCCTTAAAAATATATATTTTGTAAGGCTATGGTTACCATAGATAATGGTTCCTCCGATGGATCTGGGCAAACCAATTTGAAAATCTTCTGAAAAGTATTCATCATTCTAGATGCCATTAAGAAAATTTGTGATTCATGGGAAGAAGTCAAAATATAACATTAACAGGAGTTTAGAAGAAGTTGATTCCAACATTTCATAGATGACTTGAAGTGGTTCAAGATGTCAGTGAAGGAAGTAACTGCAGATATGGTAGAAAGAGCACAATAACTAAAATTAGAGGTCAATTCTGAAGAAGTAACTGAACTGCTGCAATCTCATGATAACACTTTCATGGATGAAGAGTTGTTTCCCATGGATGGGCAAAGAGAGTGATTTGTTGAGATAGAATCTACTCCTGGTGAAGATGCTGTGAAGATCATTGAAATGACAAAGGATTCAGAATATTACATAGATTTAGTTGATAAAGCAGCAGCAGAATTTGGGAAGATTGACTCCCATTTTTAAAAAAGTTCCCCTTAGTTAAAATCGGTTCCAACAGCACTGCCTGCTAAAGAGAAATCAACTGTGAAAGGAAGAGTCAATCAATGTGGTAAACTTTACTGTTGTCATATTTTAAGAAATTGCCACAGCCACTTCCACCTTCTGCGTTCACCACCTTGATCATTCAGTAGCCCTCAACATCAAGAGAAGACATTATGACTCCCTGAAGATTCAGATGATGATTAGAATAAGGTGTTTTTTACTTAAGATATGTACATTTTTTAGGCATAATGCTATTGCACACTTAATAGACTACAATATAGCCTAAAGATAACTTTTATACACACTGTGAAACTAAAAATTCTTGTGATACACTTTATTATAATACTTGCTCTATTGTGGTCCGGAACCCAACTGGCAGTATTTCCAATGTATGCTTCTAATTTCATCTGCTGTTTTTTCTGATCTGATAAGGGAGTGCTTTCCTCGTTGTCACTCTTTACAGCTTCTGTGGGCAAGAGCCACAGCAATTCTATGACGTGCTCATTAGCTAGAAAATCCAAATATCAGATTCTGCCATTTTTTTTGTAGAGTCTGGAAGGTTTGTCTTTTGATTTTTTTTTTTTTTGGCTTAAATTCACCTACTCTTTTCAAGTTCATTGAACTTTAGATTCGAAGCATTGAGATATAAGGACATACTTTGAAAACCCACCTGATCCTTTCAAATAATTTCTTCTGAATTTTCCACATATTGAATACACTATTAAATATACTTGTACTAAAGATCGAAGAACTAAGACCGTCTAGTCAAGGCTATGGTTTTTCCAGTGGTCATGTATGGATGTGAAAGTTGGACGGTGAAGAAAGCTGAGCGCCGCAGAATTGATGCTTTTGAACTGTGGTGTTGGAGAAGACTCTTGAGAGTCCCCTGGACTGCAAGGAGATCCAATCAATCCATCCTAAAAGAGATCAATCCTGGGTGTTCATTGGAAGGTCTGATGTTGAAGCTGAAGCTCCAATACTTTGGCCACCTCATGCGAAGGGTTGACTCATTGGAAAAGACCCTAATGCTGGGTAGGATTGGGGGCAGGAGGAGAAGGGGACGACAGAGGATGAGATGGTTGGATGGCATCACCAACTCGATGAACATGGGCTTGGGTAGACTCCGGGAGTTGGTGATGGACAGAGAGGCCTGGCATGCTGCAATTCATGGGGTCGCAGAGAGTCGGACACGACTGAGCGACTGAACTGAACTGAACTGAAAGATCAAAGGAGAATTATAGCAATAATTTATCTAAATATTGCTGATGAATAGCTTGATATTTAAAGTTTTACTCTCTTAAAAATTCTTGCCCATGTTTCTCAGGGTGGAATTGGCAGAAGTGGATTTCTAGAGTCATAGTACATGGCTTTTTCTCAATCCCTGGTTTTATACAAAATAGGTAAGAGGGTACAAAAACATGTTTTATCAACTTAGTCATAATTACTGAGGTACCTTCTAAATGGCTTTCAATTCTCCTCAGAAATATTTACGAAATGCAACTCTGACACTAGTCACATCTACTATTTTGACTCCAGACTTGCACACTGTGTGGGAAATTGAAGTATTCAATACAACAATCAACTTCCTACTGCATAACATGTATTATACAAAATGATAAAAAGAAAATAAGAGAACAGACGTTATATCCACTGTATAAGAACTGGTAACGTAGATAACATAGGAAATAAACAGACAACACCAAACACTGCGTATTAGAGTTTGCCTAATTTTCCCACTTCTTTGGATGGTATGGCATTTTACCTAATGTAAAACATTTAGCCATTAAAATCTTTCCTTTAAGCATAAAATTTCAATTGTAACATTTTAATGAAAATCTTTCTAAAATGCACTCTGTATTTATCTGCCTTTATAAACAGAATGCACAGTACCAAATCAGTCTCATAATGATTCAGATTTAACACAATACCAATATTGTGTATTTCTATAACAGTGAGACTCTAGAGCACATTTGAGCTATGTGTAGCGCAAGTTATTGCATGGCACGAAGTTTGAGACTTCTTGAGATTTTGCACATGTTCCAGTTATCTTTCAATCTATTCCTTTATTGTCAAAATATCACAGAAAGAACCGTAACATGACAGAAAGAAAGAAATTAAAAGATCAGGAATCCATACCCCGTTGCTCACTAACCAGCAATGGAATTTCAACTCCATCACTGCTAACCTATCAGAAATGCATTTTATCATATTTAAAAGAACTGAAAAAGATGTTTTCTAAGTCTCTTTGCAATTCTAAGAGTCTGTCTTACACACTGCTATATAAATTGATATGACTACTTCGGAAAATTTTTATTTTATCTAATCAAGTTACATATACTCCATGACTCTAGAAATTTACTCCACCCAATTCTACCCTGAGAAATGTGTGCAGGCATGTTTAAAGCAGTAAAAGTATAAACAGCTAAATATCCATCAACACTACAATGGATAAATTATCATACATTAATTATATAGAATAAAATAAGCAATGAAAATGAATTACATCCACATGCAATGATGTAGATGCATCTCATAAATATGATTAAACTTTAAAATGTTGGAAAAAGAATATATACTGCATGGTTTTATTTCTATGAAGTTTTATAAATTGTGGGTTTTTTAATCTAAAATATTATGTGTGGGAACATATACTAAGGTGGTAAAACTATAAAGATAAGACCTAATCACATGATAGTGATTAATTTTAGAGAAGAAAGTTGTGCTTAGGAACATAGGTATTTGCTCTATTGAAATTCATTTAGCTGCAAGCCAAATACTTTATATCCAATTAAGTTGGTCTTCAAGGATAAAGGCCACACACTGTTATGAATAAACAGGAGTTCAGGGAATACTATTGCTAAGAGCCCTTTATGAGGAAGCTTAGAGAATAAACTTCAGATAATCAAAATGACCACACAAACATTGATATAAAGACAGATGCAGAGTATTACACATACCTGAAGCACTAAGAACTAAAACTAAATGATGACTATAAAGGAAACTGTGTGTTAAGTAATGGCTAGATAGTCTGACAATGCAGGAGAGTGCAACTACCTTAAATTAGGAAAAAATGGAGAGTTTATGCAAAAAGTAAAATAAATTCACTGACTATGTGATAGAACTTAGCTGGGAATAAAATGTATTGGCATGCACTTAATTGTTTGAACAATTTGAACATTTCTGTATAACCAAAAACAAGAGAAAGGAGAGTGATATACCAATAAATACAAAAGAAAAAAAAAAGAAAATGTAACATATAGTGGAATATACATGTGTGTATGTAAACCAATATGGAATTGAAACCAGTATATCTCAAATTACCTAAACTAGCAAAATACAACTCTATGCTATATACAAGATACACATCTAAATTTTTAAATGGGAGAGATTCAGAAAGATTAAAAAAAGGATGAAAAATGAGTAACAAGAAAATGCAAATAAACTCAATGCAGTGGCCACAATATTCGTATTTGAAAAGGAAGAATTCAGAACAAAAACCATTAAAGGAGAAAAAGGAAACTAAAATGTGGGAGTGAAGGATCACAATGAGAACATAACAATGATTAAACTTTTGGTTCCCAGGAAAACAGCAAAATCTTTCATAAAGTAGAAATTACAGACTATTTTAAAAAATAAGTAAAAAATATCCATCAAATTTAGGATTTAACATAGCTCTCTCAATCTAAGATCAAGTAGACAAAAAACGTTGTAGGGATGTACAAGACCTAAACAACAAAAACTAGAGGACCTCATGGATACATAAGAAACTCCAAACCCCAGCAAAGAACATATCTTCTTTGTAAGGGTAAGCAAAACACTTATGAAAAGTACAGTATTTGTGGTCACAAGAAATGATCAATTAATACCAAAGTTAGAATATATCATTCTATGACCAAAATGTTAATAAAAACAACTTTCCCCCTGAAAATTAAAAATATGCTATTAAAGAACTAAGATTAAAAGAGAAATATAAAACCACAGAATTTCTTATTAGTAACCATGAATATACAACATACATGAGACCATAAGATAGGGCTAAAATATTATCAGAGGAAAATTAATGGCATAAATAAATACATCAATCAAATTGAAAACAAATTAAACCCTCGCAGGGTTAGCCATAGTTCATCAGAAACTCTGTCTATTTGATCTAGTCCCTTAAATCTATTTCTCACTTCCACTGTATAATCATTAGGGATTTGATTTAAGACATATCTGAATGGTCTAGAGGTATTCCCTACTTGATGAACTATGGAAGGAGGTTCATAACATTGTACAGGAGATGTGGAGCAAGACCATCCCCAAGAAAAAGAAATGCAAAAAAAGCAAAATGGCTGTCTGAGGATGCCTTACAAATAGCTGTGAAAAGAAGAGAAGCAAAAAGCAAAAAAGGAAAGATATACTCATTTGAATGTAGAGTTCCAAAAAACAGCAAGGAGAGATAAGAAAGCCTTCCTCAGCGATCAATGAAAAGAAATAGAGGAAAACAATAGAATGGGAAAGACTAGAGATCTCTTCAAGAAAATCAGAGATATCAAGGGAACATTTCATGCAAAGATGGGCTCCATAAAGGACAGAAATGGTATGGACCTAACAGAAGCAGAAGATACTAAGAAGAGGTGGCAAGAACACACAGAAGAACTGTCCAAAAAAGATCCTCATGGCCCAGATAATCACAATCATGTGATCACTCACCTAGAGCCAGACATCCTGGAATGTGAAGTCAAGTGGGCCTTAGGAAGCATCACTACGAACAAAGCTAGTGGAGGTGATGGAATTCCAGTTGAGTTATTTCAAATCCTAAAAGATGATGCTGTGAAAATGCTGCACTCAATATGTCAGGAAATTTGGAAAACTCAGCAGTGGCCACAGGACTGGAAAAGGTCAGTTTTCATTCCAATTCCAAAGAAAGGCAATGCCAAAGAATGCTCAAACTACTGCACAATTGCACTCATCTCACACGCTAGCAAATTAATGCTCAAAATTCTCCAAGACAGGCTTCAATAATACGTGAACCGTGAACTTCCAGATGTTCAAGCTGGTTTTAGAAAAGACAGAGATCATACCAGAGATCAAATTGCCAACATCCAGTGGAGAGTCGAAAATGCAAGAGAGTTCCAGAAAAACATCTACTTCTGCTTTATTGACTATTCCAAAGCCTTTTACTATGTGGACCACAATAAACTGTGGAAAATTCTGAAAGAGATGGGAATACCAGACCATCTGACATGTCTCTTGAGAAACCTGTATGCAGATCAGGAAGCAACAGTTAGAACTGGACATGGAACAACAGACTGCTTCCAAATAGGAAAAGGAGTATGTCAAGGCTGTATATTGTCACCCTGCTTATTTAACTTATATGCAGAGTACATCATGTGAAATGACAGGCTGGATGAAGTACAAGCTGGAATCAAGATTGCTGGGTAGGGTATAGATGATCAAAAAAATTGACCATCAGATGATAAGAGTTGAAGCTTAATGGCAGATTACAGGGATCAGTTTTTAATTCTCTCTACATTTAAGTTTGATATTTTGCATATTAACAAGCTAAAGAAGAAATATCTACACAGCTTTTACTGATTTTATTTTCAAGATTTATTCCTTTCTTCTGCTACACCATAATAAATTCTACTACCAGATGGTTTGTAGAAATTATTAAAAATAACTTTTACTTTTATTCTGTTTACTATTAATTTTATTACACTGAAGATAGAAATATAGTGAACATTCATTTTTCTTCAGAGCAATACAACAAATGTGATGGAAACCATAAAATAGGAGGAGCCAATACCCCTTTATATTGTCACCCTGCTTATTTAACTTATATGCAGAGTACATCATGATAAATGCTGGGCTGGATGAAGCACAAGCCGGAATCTAGATTGCCGGGAGAAATATCAATAACCTCAGATATGCAGATGACACCACCGTTATGGCAGAAAGTGAAGAAGAACTAAAGAGCCTCTTGATAAAAGTGAAAGAGGAGAGTGAAAAAGTTGGCTTAAAGCTCAACATTCAGAAAACTTAAGATCATGGCATCCAGTCCCATCACTTCATGGCAGATAGATGGACAAACAGTGGAAACAGTGGCTGACTTTAATTTGGGGGGCTCCAAAATCACTGCAGATGATGACTGCAGCCATGAAATTAAAAGATGCTTACTCCTTGGAAGGAACGTTATGACCAACCTAGACAGCATATTAAAAAGCAGAGACATTATTTTGCCAACAAAGGTCCGTCTAGTCAAGGCTATGGTTTTTCCAGTGGTCATGTATGGATGTGAGAGTTGGACGGTGAAGAAACCTGAGCACCAAAGAATTGATGCTTTTGAACTGTGGTGTTGGAGAAGACTCTTGAGAGTCCCTTGGACTGCAAGGAGATCCAACCAGTCCATCCTAAAGGAGATCAGCCCTGGGTGTTCATTGGAAGGACTGATGTTGAAGCTGAAACTCCAATACTATGGCCACCTTATGCGAAGAGTTGACTCACTGGAAAAGATCCTAATGCTGGGATGGATTAGGGGCAGGAGGAGAAGGGGATGACAGAGGATGAGATGGTTGGATGGCATCACTGACTTGATGGACATGGGTTTGGGTGGACTCCGGGAGTTGGTGATGGACAGAAAGGCCTGGCGTGCTGTGGTTAATGGGATTGCAAAGAGTCGGACACAACAGCGACTGAACTGAACTGAACTACCCCTTTCCTTGAGAACTTTGAAATTTACTAAGAAAATTAAGTACATATATAATAACCTAAAAGGGAAAAGAATTTGAGAAAGAATACCTATATGTATACGTATAACTGAGTCACATTGCTGTACACCTAAAACTAACACACTATAAATCAACTGTATTCCAATATAAAATAAAATTTGTTTAAAAGTAAAGTTCAGTTCAGTTCAGTCTCTCAGTCATGTCCGACTCTTTATGACCCCATGGACTGCAGCACACCAGGCTTCCCTGTCCATCACCAACTCCCAGAGCTTGCTCAACCTCATGTCCATCGAGTCGGTGATGCCATCCAACCATGTCATCCCCTGTCATTCCCTTCTCCTCTGGCTTCAGTCTTTGCCAGCATCAGGGTCTTTTCCAAGACCCTGTAAAAGAAGTATTTAAACATTTTAGGAAACTGATCCACAACTAACCATGTCCTCAATTTTGCACAGTACACTGTATTTCAAAATGCGTTACCTATTTACAATCTACTGCATTAGGACTACTGTGAAAATTAAATGAGAATGTGTTAAAAGCACACAGCATTGTATCTAGCACATAATAAATGCTGAATAAATGGTGGGTTAAAAAACCACCAATCCTTAATCTATGGGTGTTGTTACCAAAACATGCAAACATGCTACCATATTTACATGAAATTTTAAGAAATGGAAAGATGTACAGTAGAATAAAGAGAATAGAGAAAACTGTTGTGCTATTTAAACAGCAAATAGTCCCTGGTTCTTCCAGGGTTTTATACAAAGATAGGGTTTTATACAAAGGATGGATGCAGATTGCAGGAAAAAGATATTACTAACTGGGGTATTACAATAGTCAAGATACAGAAACCAGCTGTAACAAACCATTTAATGTAGTTATGTGTACTAAAGTAAAGGAAAATAATAAGAGACAAAACTGGAGAGATAAACTGGGGCAAAAAAAGGGAAGAATGATATGCCTTGCAGACTATGTTCAGGAAAAGATCAGTTTTCATTTCAGTTCCAAAAAAGGGTAATGCCAAAGAATGTTTAAACTACTGTACAATTGCACTCATTTCACAGGCTAGTAAGGTTATGCTCAAAATCCTTCAAACAAGGCTTCAGCAGTATGTGAACCAAGAACTTCCTGATGTACAAGAGGGATTAAGAAACGGCAGAGGAACCAGAGATCAAATTGCTAACATTCACTGGAACCTGGAGAAAGCAAGGGAATTCCAAAAAAACATCTACTTCTGCTTCATTTACTATGCTAAAGCCTTGGACCAGGGGGGTCACAACAAACTGTGAAAAATTCTTAAAGAAATGGGAATACCAGAGCACCTTACCTGTCTCTTGACAAACTTGTAGGCGGGTCAAGAAGCAACAATTAGAACCAGAAACGGAAAAACTGACTGGTTCAAAATTGGGAAAGAAGTATGACAAGGCTATATATTTTCACCCTGCTTATTTAACTTGTATGCAGAGTACATCAAGTGAAATGCCAAGCTGGATGAATCACAAGCTGAAATCAAGATTGTCAGGAGAAATATCAACAACCTCACATATGCAGATGATACCACTCTAATGGCATAAAGTGAAGAGGAACTAACGATCCTCTTGATGAGGGTGAAAGGGGAGAGTAAAAATTGTTTGAAACTCAACGTTAATCTAAAATCAATAGAAGGGGAAAAATTGGAAGCAGTGACAGATTTTATTTTCTTGGGCTCCACAATCACTGTGGACAGTGATTACAGCCATGAAATGAAAAGACACTTGCTCTTTGGAAGGAAAGCTATGACAAACTTAGACAGCATATTAAAAAGCAGAGGCATCACTTTGGCAACAAAGGTCCATACAATCAAACCTATAGTTTTCCCAGTAGTCATGTACAGATGTGAGAGTAGGACCATAAAGAAGGCTGACCAATGAAGAATTTATGCTTTCAAATTGTGGTGCTGGAGAAGACTCTTGAGAGTCCCTTGCAACTTCAAGGAGATCAAACTAGTCAATTCTGAAGGAAATCAACCCTAAATATTCATTGGAAGGACTTCTGCTGAATCTGGAGCTCCACTCCTTTGGCCACCTGATGTGAAGAGCCGACTCACTAGAAAAGAATCTGATGCTCAGAAAGATTGAAGGCAAAAGGAGAAGGGGACCACAGAGGATGAGATGGTTAGATAGTGTCACCAACTCAACAGACATGAATTAGAGGATTCCTGCGGGAGACAGTAGAAGGCAGAGGAGCCTGGCATGCTACAGTCCAGGAGGTCATAAAGAGTCAGGCACGACTTAGCAACTGAACAACAACAACACTTTTGGGAGAAGTACTTTGCCCTTACCCCTGAGATCTTCTCAGCATGAATCTTAAGCATGTATTTGACCACTGGTTTCTCTTTACTCATTTATTCATTTTCTTCTTTTTGGAGGAATAGTGCCCTCTGTGATAGGTAAATTTAAGAATTAATTGGGAATGCTCAGTGCAACTCTGTCCTTTTTACCCCCTTCCTTCAAGAAGCTGCCTACAGGAGTCCACACTGTCTTGTGCTCTTCACATGGAGAGTCTGGCCCTAGTACCGCACTGCTGACTGTTACACCCTCAAAGGTAGATGTCAGCAGTGATGAAGGTGATATTTGACCTTTAGCTACCATCCTTTGTCTTAGTTAAGATTTGTTCAGGATGTGAGTTGAGAAGAGGATGGCTAATTAATTGGCCAACTCAAAGACTTCATTAATAATATGAGCAATAGGAACACACTAAATAGAAGAGTTTTTAAAAAGCTTCAAGTAAATTATCTCTGCCATTTTTGTGGAAGGAATAGAGATAAGAGCTAATTAAATTAATCTAGTTATAGGAAGCAAGGACTGGACCTACAAGTTTCTATTTTCTAAGCTAGAGGCTGGCAAGATTTTTCTGTTCAAAGGCCATATGAAAATATTTTAGGCTTTCTGGGTCACTTTACAGTTTTTGTGCAATTTTTTTAACCCTTTAAAATTTCAAAATCTATTCTTAGCTTGTGGGATGTGCAAAAAAAAGGGCCTTGGGTATACACAAAGCAGACTGTGGGCCATATTTAATCCATGAGCCACAGTCTGTCCAACCTCTAACAAGGGGTAATTCCTTTGGCCAAGAGATTATGTCCTTGCAAAAATTATAAAATAAATTCCAATAAACAAAGATTAGCCAGTTTTCATCAATGAAATTGCTTAGTTAAAAACACTCTGGAGCTTTGGCCCTTACTTAGTAATAGAGTCAGCCTCTCAGATATTGCTTTCAAAATCCCTATGTTCCTACAACCACACTGGTTATTGATCAGCGAAACCAACCATTTTGGAGGCTTGCCTGTGTGCAATGCTCTGCTAGGAAAGCTTCATTCTTTTCCTTGTTGACTAATGCTGACAATCACCTTATGCAACATTGTGCTGCTAGAGAATGTTAGTGTATCTGCTGGTTCAGATTAAAAGAGACTAAATATGACATAGGAAATAAAGATGCAGAAAGGCATATATTTTCTAGTATTATTTTCTTCTGCCAACAGTGTCTTTAGTACAGATGAAACATATCAAACTGGATATAAAACATGCCGTTTCTTGTATTTTCATTCACATAAATTTTAAAAATAGTCTCCTTTCTTGCACAGCTATGGTTACTGAATCTAAAAGAAGTTTCTGATACCAAAGAACCAAACCAAACATGTTCCAGAGGGGGTAATCTTTTTTAAACTGTAGTCTTTCTAAGGGACTTGCACCCTGCAAAACTGGATTTTAGCTGCAGTTATTTATGAATTATGAGTGCTAAAATGCCTATGGGCTAAATACAAGAAAATAACTTCAGCGTTTTTTATTATTCTCCCAGTCTCGTAACTCATATTCGAAAACATTGAATCTCACATTTCCTTAAAAATTTACCCTTCAGCCAAGACCAAGATTAGAGAAATTTCAGAGTTAAGAAAAGGAAACTGTTCAGAAGGTTTAGAGAAATGGACAAAGGAAGGTCCCAATACAAAGCTTTTATAATCTGGATAAATATATACATAGAGAGACTTGTACATCATAACCTTAAGGGATGGACACCTTTTGCAGAGAAGAGCTTCCTAGAACTTCTAGTTTCTCCATACGTACCATGCGGAACAAAGAACACCACCTTTTTTTTTTTAGTTAATAGGCTTTTTTGAGCAGTTTTATATTTATAGAAAAATTAAGCACAGGGAATTTCCATATGCCTTCTCTCCTTCCCTCAAAACACATAGTTTCCCCTATTATTACCTTGCATTCATGTGGGACATCTATAACAGTTGAAAAACAATACTGATATATAATTATTAGCCAAAGTCCATAGTTTACAATAAAGTCCACCCTGTGTATTGTATAGTTCCATCAGTTCTAAGAAAGGCAGTGTCATGTATCCACCATTACTGTGTCACACAGAATAGTTTCCAGGCCCTAAATATGCCCTGGGCTTCACCTGTTCCCTTCCTCTGCCTCCTCCTCCCTTGGTTGGCAGGTGAACCCCTGCCAACCACTGACCTTTTCACTGTCTCTATAGTTTTGCCTTTTCCACAATGCTGCATAGTTCAAATCATATAGTATGTAGCCCTTTCAGACTTGTGTCCTTCACGTAGCAGCATTCATTTAAGGTTCCTCCGTGTCTTTTCATGGCTTAATAGGTCATTTCTTTTTACTACTAGCTCTTTTTTAGGACAGAAAAAGTAATTCTCAAGGAACTTAAGGGCTTACCAAAAAGACATTCATTTAAGGATGTAAAATAATTCTAGGTGAATAGGTAGAGTTTACTAGCAGGGTACACATTTACCTGCCAAAAGCTGTTTTCACAGGTTCTTCATACAAGTAGTTAGTTGATACATAATTTTGTTAGAAAGGGCGGGATGATATGGGAGAATGGCATGGAAGCATGTAAATTATCATATGTGAAACGAATCGCCAGTCCAGGTTCAATGCATGATACAGGGTGCTCAGGGCTGGTGCACCGGGGTGACCCGGAGGGATGGGATGGGGAGGGAGGTGGAAAGGGGGTTCTGGAAAGGGAAAACATGTACACCCATGGTGGATTCATGTCAATGTATAGCAAAACAAATACAATATTATAAAGTTAAAAAATAGAAAATAAACTAATTAAAAAAAAAGAATTACCAAATATAATAGCATCCCTCAAACAATGTAAATGGCGGAAGTATACTTAATACACATTGTCTTTCACTCCAGGTTCTGATCAAAATCAAGGACCACCAGAGCAGAAAGACGAAAAGGAGATACATGTGCTTGTCTATTTGCAGACACGTGTCCATTTGCAAACAGATACAAAAAGGCTCAGGAAGTAGGAAAATAACCCATTTTCAAATTATGTCTTTGCTACTGTAGAATCCCTGCTATGATGTAAAGGAGCTCCATGTTGGGCAGCTTGAATCTCAACAAATATTGCTGGGAAAATCACAGTTCCTGTTCTGACACTTACAAGCTCTGATTTCAACAAGTCTCTTCTCCTCTGTGAGCTCCAGGACCTTCACCTGTAGCATGGAGAAAATAGTGGTCCCCTCCTGAGTCAGAACTATTATGAGGATCAAAGAAGACTGAGATGAATGGAGGAGATAAAAGTGATGCAGGGACAACACTGACAAACCTCTAAAAGGTTTAGTCTGTTGCTGTTGTAATAATAATGCTAATGATACTGTTATTGGACTCCCCATCCTAAACCCTCTTCTACTCTCTGGCACTCATCCCAGATAAGATGTTGTCATGAAGGACATTACAAAGAAACCTGCTTAAGCATGGAGACAAAAGACCCTGTAACTCACAAAGTAAATTAGTATCATAGGAAAGGACAGTAAGTTATGCAGCAGAAAAGAAAGTGTTGAACCCTTTCTAACAGGAAAATCGTTACAGTTGCAGTGTGTAGACCAGAGGTGAACCACTAGGCTTCCAAGACAACAGAACAGTCGGAAAGGCAGAACACATCTCCTGGTGGCTGAAGGAGAAAGACATAGCATAACCAAGTGTCTTCTGCAGAGTTAAGGTTAGGGTTCCGCAGGGTACTTCACAAAAGCAAGAAAAGGGGAGCATGCTGACTGAGTGCTGAAATGTGGTTAAACCTGGCTTGTTCCCGTCACTCTAGCCATAGATTTGCGTAGCTCTAATTAGTCTAACAGAGAGACAGCTATTGAAAGCACAACTCTTACTAAGTGAGATTGACTCAGATAATCCAAGATAATCACATAAACTAAAAGCAAATCAATTCCTTTCTTTTGGCTTATTTGGTAAGGGAGGGATAGAAAGTATTACTAACAAAATGATAACAGAAGAATAGCAAATTGTTTACAACACCCACAACCCCTCTAAAAAACAAAATCACTGTTAGGCCAGAAAGAAGATTTATCTTTGGCATCTTGATCTATGATACTTAGAAATGAACCAAGAAATCAAAGCCTCAGCAAATCTAGGAAAGAGCCCAATAGGCACCAAGCACATCAGGTCAACATGGTATTTGGTGTATGTCTGCACCAAAAAGATATAACTTTATTCTCAAATGCATGTACAACCAAACCAAATACTGAAAGTAAATCCTGACAGTCTATAAACAGTTTCTAAAACAAAGGTAAGAGTTCTAGTCCAAATGGTATAAATTCACACTTGAATAAGCCATCTGTATTCCAAACACAGAGAAATAGAGTATTAAAATAAAGAAAAGAGACAGACACAAAACAGAGATAAATACCTCTTTCTAGGGGAAGCAAAACAAACAAAAAAAAGCAGTAAAAACAATGAGACTCTGGCCCTACTGAGTTCTGGCCACAGTGACTGCTCCAAGTTCAGCCTCTATCATTTAAGAAGGTTAAAATACTCCCTATGAAAAGGGGAACCACAGCCTGGCTCATTGTTTGGGGATAGAAGCTGGAAGTGCCATATAAACATAGTCTTCAAAAAGGGAGCAAAACAAAAACTATTACCAACCACCACCTGTGGCTTTGGTTTTGAGCAAGCTGTGGGATGAAGAAGAGGTCACAGAATTCTAAAAATCAGGGAACAATTCAAGCCACCTGCTGATTCTGTGACTAGATCTGAAATATCTTATCACATGAAACAGGGAGCCCTGAAATGATAATAAAAAAAGGATTCTAGGCTAGCAACACAGGGAATAAGAGAAAATGAGAAGGAGTAGAAAAAAAGCGCCACAAAGGTTAAAACAGAACAAAACCATACACAGGGTTGAAACATAGGAACAGGGCCTCACTACACAATTTTATGAAACAGTCTGTAAAAGGCTTGGGACTTGATAGCCTCAGGATGCTCAAAAAAATAAAGGAATATATTCCATTTTTTAAAAAAAAGTTAAAATGGGGTAAGAAAGCAAGTAGGGAAGGAAATGAAAAAATATTTTCAAAGGGAAAAATGATCAATGTAATAAAAATATTACTAGACATGATAAAGTTTAGAATGCCCAGCAAGAGATGAAACAGACATAAAGAGTGTGAGCAGACCAGAGTAATTTACTAGACTCAGGATCACCGAGAGAGGCTTCAAATAGAAGTTTCAGAAAGAGAATGAAAGCTGTGGGCAGAGAAGCAATATTCAAAGAGATAGTAAAGAAGAAATTACAAGAATCAAAGACTATTTCATCCAAAATTGTGTTTCAAGAACCAAGCAGAAGGAGAAAAGTAAATTCACATCCAAATACACCATAAAGGTAATGCAGAATATCAAGGGAAAAAAAATTTACAAGTAACTGTGCAAAAACACAGTTTGCCTACAAAGACAGTATGCCTAATACTAAACTAGTATAAACTGTATAAACTAACGCTCCAACCCTAAAATCCTAAAGACTATTCTTAGGCCAGTGTCAACAATGGGAACTCAACCTGAGACTCTCCCATTAATCCAGGGGTACAAGAAGGAGACTGAAATGGCCCTAAATTTCCTGTGCCCCCATATCCCAGCAAGAAGGAACACACATCCCCCTCCTGAGGAAAATATCCTCAAGTTAACCCCGAGGATGCTCACAGATCAATTTCAAACAAACATGAACTCATAATTAAAGTTCATCAAACTAACAAGAAAACAAGTCAGATGGGCAAGTATCTGTTAAAATAATATCCAGAAACTTTATGTATTTACATATCAGAATAAAAGTTACAAAATTATAGAAATAAAATGCTTACAAAATAAAAAATGTAATCACAAAAATAAGTTATCAATATAACCAAAACTAACCAGGCAGGCTTGAAAAAGAATCCAGTAAATTTTTTAGAAACGTTTTAAATTTATTATTTAAATTAAAATAAATTAAAAATTAAATTAGAAAAAAACAGTGGGTGGTTCAAGCAGTAGAATTCATGAATTAGACAAGAAATTTGAAGAAATTACCTACTTGTGGCTTGGAGAGATAAGTAGATGGAAAATATAAAAGAAAGTATAGAAATGAGCAGGATTGAATAAGTTCTAACTGAAGTTCAGAAGGACATTCAGTACTTTAATTCATAGAGAATCAGAGGTCTATATTATCTGATTCACCTGTGAACATCTGCACCATTTTCAACTTAGACCTTCAATGAACAACTTAAATTTCGTCTCCACTATGAAGTCGTTCTTCCCCACCCATCGCATCTGTCTCTCTTTTAAAATGCTAACTGTCCAAACCCAGTAATCACATACTGGGTCATACATTCTCTGCTTTTCCACGTCACCTCTTAGATAGCTGGTTAAGCATATTTCATGAATTCATCTTATTGGAAAATATTAAAACTGAATAGGTCTCTTATTATTTAAGTTCCAGTGGGTAGAAAGGAAAAATAAGCAGAGAGAGGAATAGATAGGGGTTTAGGAGTCAATCAATGAAAAGTCAATCGTAACAAACTGTCCTATAGGGGGAAAGGAAATGAACACCTCTAAAAATAACTTACTGAAAGACCCAGAAGACAGAGGAGAATATGCTGGAAAAGAAAACAGGACAGAGGAAAGGTGATAAAGTTCTACAAGGAAATATAAAATGTAGCAACTAAATGTAATTGACTCCATGGAAAATAAATAAAATTAGAGATGTGGAAGTAAAAATTGAGAACCTTTCTTAGAATGTGTGAGAAAAGATTTTTAAAAATAAAAATGGAAAGATAGCACTCAGGCAACAGAAGGGACACTAATGATGGGAACAGAGGAACAGGAAAATAGAAAGTTCTTGGTTGAAAAAAAATGAAATGTGCAAATTAAAATACTCACCACTTTCCAGTCAAAATCAATCTGGGTTCTCACTGGACTAAAATCAAGGTGTCCAAAAGTTGTGTTCCTTTTGGGACGCTCTATGGAAGAAAGTTTCCTTGCCATTTTCAGCTTCTAGAATTCATGCATATTCATTAGCTTGTGCAAGGACAGAGGAAGTCCTTCTCCCACCTCAGCATGCCACTCTGACTTCCCTTCTGCCTCTGTCTGCCACTTTTAAAAACACTTGTGATGATATTGGGCCCACATGGAATATCTAGACTAATGTGAAAACTTGTGACAATACTGATCCCATCTGGACCATCCAAACTATCTCCCTATTTTTTCAGAGGTGTGCTGTGTCTGCTCAGTCCTTCAGTCATGTCCTACTCTTTGAAACCCCATGGACTGTAGCCCACCAGGCTCCTCTGCCCATGGAATTTTCCAGGCAAGAATACTGGAGAGGGTTGCCATGCCCTCCTCCAGAGGAGCTTCCCAACCCAGGGATTGAACTCGTGCTTCTTGTGTCTCCTACATTGGCAGTCGGATTCTTTACCACTAGAACCACCTATTTGTGATGATACTGGTCCCATCTGGACCATACAGACTACTTCCCTATTTTATTTTGTGGGTTGTGGAATTATTCTGCCCACAACATCTTCCTAATAGAGTTTGTTTCACTGTGCCTCAGAATCTGTACCCATGCTGCACCTGATTTAATTTATCTGATACTCTCCTAAACATCTGAGCTATTTTCTATTTAGTCCTGCAACATCCACCTTAAAATTCTTCCCTTCATTGAAACCTTTCTTGACACTTCCACAATCCTATCCCCTTTTAAACTTTGATCTAAACCAAATATTCATGTTTTGAACAATAATTCTTCAATTTACTGTGTTATTTTAATATCTTTTTCATGTGTGCTGCTAAGTCGCTTCAGTCGTGTCCAACTCTGTGCGACCCCATAGACGGCAGCCCAGCAGGCTCCCCCGTCCCTGGGATTCTCCAGGCAAGAACGCTGGAGTGGGTTGCCATTGCCTTCTCCAAAGCGTGAAAGTGAAAAGTGACAGTGAAGTCGCTCAGTCGTATCTGACTCTTCGAGACCCCATGGACTGTAGCCCACCAGGCTCTTCTGTCCATGGGATTTTCCAGGCAAGAGTACTGGAGTGGTGTGCCATTGCCTTCTCCATGTGTACTGATCCCCAAATAAACTTTAATCTCCAAGGAGAAAAATGTGTTCACAAAGCACTTATATAAGAATCCCTCATTTTACTGTGGCAACCCTGTTACAGCAAGTCCATCTGTACCATTTTTCCAATAGCATTTGCTCATTTCTTGTCTCTGTGTCACATTTTGGTAATTCAATACTATTTCAAACTTCTTCATTATTATGTTTGTTATGGTGATCTGTGATCAGTGATCTTTGATGTGACTGCTGTAATTGTTTTGGGGCACTATGAACCACATTCTTATAACACTGTAAACAATAGATAAGTGTTATGTGTGAGTTCTGACTGCTCCATCAACAAGCTATTCCTTATCTCTCTTCCTCTCCCCTAGCCTCCCCACTCCCTGAGACACAACAACATTGAAATTAGGCCAATTAATTTTCCTACAATGGCCTCTAAGTGTTCAACCAGAAATAAGAGTTTCAAACTTCTCACTTTCAATCAAAAGCTAGAAATAATTAAGCTTAGTGAGGAGGTATGTCAAAGGCCAAGACAGGCTGAAAGCTAGGCCTCTTGTTGCAAATAGGAACCAAGTTATGAATGCAAATAAAACATACGTGAAAGAAAGTAAAAGTGCTATTCCAGTGAACACTTGGATGACAAGAAAGCAGTGTTTTTGCTGATATGGAGAAAGTATTCAGTTCAGTTCAGTCATTCAGTCATGACCCCATGGACTGCATTAGTAGTCTAGAATGGAAGTCAAATCAACCACAACATGCCCTTGAACCAAAACCTAATCCGCAGCAAAGTCCTAACTCCCTCCATTATACGAAGGTTGACAGAAATGAAGAACCCACAGGAAAATTTGAAGCTGGCAGAGGTTGGCTCATGAGGTTTAAGGATAGATGCTATCTCTATAACTTCAAAAACCAAGGTGAAGCAGCAAGTGCTGATGTGGAAGTGGCAGAAACTTTTCCAGAAGATCTAAGTAAGATAATTAATGAAGGTGGTTACACAAAACAGACTTGCAATATAGACAAACAGTTTTACATTAGTGGAAGAAGATGCCATCTAGGATTTTCATAGTCAGAGAGGTGAAGTCAATGCCTGGCTTCAAAGCTTCAAAGCAACTGGTGACTTTAAGTTGAAACCAATGCTTATACACCATTCTGAAAATCATAGGACCCTTAAGAATTATGCTAAGTCTACTCTGTCTGTGGAATACAAGGTCTAGATAACAACACATATATGATTACTGAATATTTTCAGACCACTGCTGAGACCTACTGCTCAGGAAAAAAAAAAAAAAAAGATTCCTTTAAAAATATCACTGCTGACAATGCACTTAGTTACCCAAGAGCTCTGAGGGAGAAATGCATGCTAACATCACATTTATGCTGCAGCCCATGGATTAAAGAGTAATTCAATTTCAAGTCGTATTCTTAAGAAACATATTTCATAAGTCTAGGGCTTCCCTGTGGCTCAGACAGTAAGAAATCCACCTGCAATGCAGGAGACCTGGGTTCGATTCTTGGACTGGGAAGATACCCTGGAGAAAAGAATAGCTACCCACTCCAGTAATCTTGCCTAGAGAATTCCATGGACAGAGGAGCCTGGGGGGTTATAGCCCATGGAGTCGCAAAGAGTTAGACATGACTGAGCAACTACCACTTTCACTACTTTTTATATGGCTGCCATAAATAATGGCAGATCCTCAGATCCTCTGATGGATCTAGGCAAGCCAAATTGAAAACCTTCTGAAAAGTATTTATCACTCTAAATGCCACTAAGAACATTTGTGATTCATGGGAAGACATCAAAAGGTTAACATTAACAGGAGTTTGGAAGTAGCTGATTCCAACCTTCATGAATGACTTGGAGGATTTTAAGACTTCAGTGGAGGAGGTAACTGTAGATGTGGTGGAGATAGCGAGAGAACCAGAACTAGCAGTGTAGCCTGAAGATGTGACTGAATTGACTCTAGTGGCAAAGAACCTGCCTGCCAATGCAGGAGACGTAAGAGATGTGGGTTTGAACCCTAGGTCGAGAAGATCCCCTGGAGGAGGGCATGGCAACCCACTCCAGTATCCATGCCTGGAGAATTCCACAGACAGAGGACCCTGGTGAGCTATGGTCCATGGGTTTCACAGAGTTGGACACAACTGAAGCAACTTAGCCTACACCATGCATGATAAAACTGCATGAAGAGTCACTTCTAATAGTTGAGCAAAGAAAGTGGTTTTTTGAGTTCTATTCCAGGTGAAGGAAGTGAAGATTATTGCAATGACAACAAAGGATTTAGAATATTACATAAACTTAGTTGACAAAGCAGCAAGTTTTGAGAGGATTGACTCTAATTTTGAAAGACATTCTACTGTGGATAAAATTCTATCCAACAATATTTTATGCTTCAGAGAAATCCTTCATGAAAGACAGAGTCAATCAATGTGGCAAATTTCACTGTTGTCTTACTTTAAGAAATTGTCACACCCCAACCATTAGCAACCTGACCAGTCAGCAGCCATCAAGAACCTCCACCAGCAAAAAGGTTATGACTCGCTGAAGGATCAGATGATGTTAGCAATTTTTATTGATAAAGCATTTTTTACTTAAGGTATGTATGTTATTTGTTTGGACATAACACTATTGCATACTTAATAGACTATAACATAGTGTAAAGATAACTTTTTTATGCACTAAGGAACAAAAAAATTCCTGTGACTTGCTTTACTGTGACAGTCACTTAATTGTTGCCATCTAGAACTGAACCTGAAATATCTTTGAGGTATGCTTGTAGTAATATGAATAAATTATTATAAAATGGTATAAGTTTTTTTTAAAGCAAAATTGAATATGCAATATCATATAATCATTAATGAAAACTCAGAGAAATATAATTGGAATGTTAAAAAACTACCTCATAGACATGGAAGTGAGGTATTTTTAATATCTCTTTCTATAATGCTTAGTGTTCTCAGTGTTCTGCATTGTGGCAGATGAGGCTCATATCCTTTCTGCCCACTTCTGAGTTCACATGCAGCTACAGTGGATAATTCCCAAACTGCTGACAGATCTCAACCTCAGGACCTCAAACTTCTCTGCCCAAGGCTTTCTCTGGCTTCCCTGAAACTTTCTTAACCACATGCAAAACCTTCTAGAAAGTCCAGGGCATCAGTGTTGGGCAACCCACAAGGAAAGTGAGATAAGAATGGGTCATGAAGACTTCAGCTTCTCTGTCCCATAGCGTATCTACACAGTTCCCCAGAGTCCCCCCTTCCAAAGGGAGTGAGCCACAGTTGCCAGCAGCAGTAACCTATTTGTTCATGAACACACTTCATTGGTTCTTCACTCTTCCATGTTTCCTTTTCCCTATTTCATTACTTTTGCTACCCTAGGGTCACTTTCTATATCTGTAGAAAAACAGCTCAGCTGTGGCACCTAGCAATCTTGCAGGTATCCTTATAGGTAAAGGCTTGAACTGCAACACACCCATCTCAGTAGAGAACTTTGTATGCCATCTAGCACACTAGCAGATGGGAGGTCTTGTAAGGAGCTGATATTAGGCTATCTGGCACTCACCTCCCTATTGACTATGGTAAGGATGATTTCCCACCACTTCCCACATTCTCATGAATGTGAGACCTTCTGCTCTGTTCTGTCCCCATCCGAATACAGCTGCAGAATATAAAACCACTAGCAGCAGTCTAGGTTTAGGTCTCCACTCGTGTTACAGTCTTCTGGGTTCTTCTGCTTCAGTATGAGGGACAAGGACCAAGGGCAGTGGACTCCTCTGTCTTATTCTTCAATTTTCTGGGTCTGTAAGTAATTCTCTGATCTAAAAGTAGCTCATTGTGTCTCTAACATTTGACTTGTCAGTCCTTGGCTTTGCTGTGTGTCCTATATGTGAGCTTGACATCCACATCCAAGTCCTTGTCTCAGGATCTACATTTGGAGGAACTGAAATCAAGATAAGCAAACAGCTCTTTTGTAATTGGTCACAATACAATTTTTAAAAATCTGAATACAAACATAGCATACGGATTTGAATTTGTAAATAGTGTATATAAATGTGTAAAACAAAGAAAGGCCAAAAGGAAAAAATTCCACAAAATGTAAACTGCCGGAGTCCCGCTCCAGCTGGTCCAGGGGTCCCCAAGGGATGAATGGCATCGGTGAAAGGAAAAAAAAGGAGACAGAGTTTTTGATGGCCCAAGGACCGTTGGTCCAAGGACCATAACTTTTATTGCCTTAGTCTCTATTTATATAGCATATGTTCTTCTACGTAATGATTCTTACAGTATTTTTCCATTCAGATCAACATCCCTTGATTCTAAGATGTGTTAAAAGTTTTTTGCTAGTCTTTTGTCACATTTTGGTTACATGTTTACCCCAAAACCTATTTTTAGCCTACTGAAACATAGTTTATGAATCATATTATTCCATCTACTTATTCTGTACAGCCTGCTACTACAGCAAATACAGCATCTTGCTTCAGTGAATAAGTACTATAGCAGTGTCTAAGGGCAAAAGTTTCTCATTGTACAGCCATTGTCAGCAGTGGTTTGTTTACCATCTACCCACATAACACAAGGCTATTTCTGGCAGGGACAAGTCTTTTGCAGTTTACCTAGAAACTATTTACAATACAATTCATATATTTCTTTCCATTTATGCTTAGATTCTAAAGGGCACAAACATCTCTAGCATCCCAATCTTTATGAGAAAAAGCAATTGGCTTAGTTTCTGTAATTTTCTCTGATACATGACCCAAGTTTTCCAGTCATCAATAACAATCTCCTCATGAGGCCATGTCACAATAGGCTTAGGGCTTGTTTTCCAAGTGAACATGGCCTCTTATTCCCTGGCTGAGTGTTAGGGACCCACCAGTCAGGAGCCTCAGTAGGTTTAACCATTTTGGGAATGTTTCTCTGGGGCAAGGGATCATTTTTCTTTTTCCTGGACTCTCATGACCTCATCATGGGAGCCCCTACAACTCCAGCCATCAAAGAATGAAACAGAGTTAGCCACAACAAAAGCATAAAAACAGGAAGGAGTGAAGGTTCCGATCCAGGAGAGAAATCGCTTTGCAATTTCTTCTTGAGTGGTGCCGTGACTTTGTCATCTGGCAGGAGTTCCAGAACGGCTCCCAACAGTAAACAATAATTATATCTAGGAAGAAGGATTATTGTGACTTTTATTTTTGTCTCTCTACTTTTCATAGTTTTTAAACTTTGCATCATGAACATTATTGCTTTTATAATGAAAAAAACTATTTTTAAAAAAATTGGGAAGAATATTTGAAATATACTTGTTAAGAGTTTTTATCTCTTACATATAGATGTTTTCATATGCCACCATGTAAAATGTAAACATTCTAAAATAAAGTGGACAAAGGACCTGAATGAGCTAATCACTAAAGAAATGCAGATGCTAATGAACATGCACATGGACGTTCAACCTTAATCAGACTATCATTAATCAAATAGACAAAAATTTAAAATGAGATGAAATTGTTTGTTATTAAATTGGTAAATTAAATAATCATATCCAATGTTAGCATGGGTACAGTGGAATACACACTTTCATATACTATTGTTAGGAGTGTAATTCCAAATTCCTGGAAGTATTTTCCAAATATTTATTTTCTTAACATGGGGACATTATGCAAAAGAAATTTTCCTCTGAAAAAATCAGAGATATTCACAAAAAGTTGTGCACAACAGTCCTGTTTCTGAGTGATAGGGTTATCATGCATAATTTTTATTTTAATCATTACATTTTTCTGTAGTTTTCAATATTTTCACTAAATAGGTACAGCCATTATAAGCAGACAAACAAAGTAAAAGTTATTTTCTATTTTAAAAGATCAGATATGAACCAGTAATTAAACTCCGCAGAAAAAGCACCACTCTTTGCTTTTCCTACTTTCATTCTACTAATGTGTACAAGGATGATACACATGAGTGAACTAATTTGCCACAGCAGGGCAGGGGCAGAGAGAGAACAGAACTCCCTATTTGTGTCTCTGCTCTAACATGAAATCAACATGTTTTGTATTGTTTTTTCTAAAATCAGAAGATGGAATGACTTGGCAACATCTGAACTGAAGGCAATTTTCTCTCTCTCTGGGTTTTAATACTCAGTTACATTTCAGATGTCACCTGCAGACTCTTTCTGCATTAACAACTGCTTATTAACCATCGCTAAAACATATAATGGATAGAGCCAATTACTACAAGAAATAGATTAGCACATGCTTCATTTTTTCACACAATGAATGTTAACATTGAAGCTATGATGAGGAGAAAAATAATGATGTTTTCTTCTCAGAACACGATAGTTTTGACTTTAAGAGCTAGACCATTTTAATGTCAACTCCCTTCATTTGATAGATTGGTCCTTTTTTGTTCTTACTAACACAGTACTTAGACACTTTGAATTAATGTTTAGATACTCAACTCCTGGAATATGAAGGCACTTCCTTGCATCTTCTAATAAGAAAAAAATAATCTAACAGTGTCCTAGACAAATCAGTAATTTTTCATGCTTTGAAGTGCTATATTTCATCAACTTGAAGATGCCATAACTTGTTAAGATGCACAATTATTTAGGTACCATAGAAAAACACCCCAAAGTAAATGATGAGAAAGTGCATATCTTAATTATAAGATGCATACCAATTTCAGAGGTGTTCAAAGGTAGGGGTGGGGGAGGTGAGTACATTTGAGAATCAAACTAAGCAGGGTTCAGGTGTTTCAACTACAGACTGGAGACAGGGCTCATTCATCTAGTTACTTTTCTGTATTCTGATTTCTGAAGGGATCTGACAAGTTTATAAACATATTCAAAGATTCACTATTCAAAAACTAGCTGTAGAAAGTGAGATTTACACTCCTTACATATGGTGTATTGCCTAAATCAGGGCTATGCTAGAGCCAGACTCAGAGCAGGATAAATAGGCAGATTGTTAAATTGTCAAGACTCTTCTGAGCCAGTTGTTATAGCCAACTATTAAAAATTAAATTATATTAACTTGAAATTAAATATACTATATTAAAATCAAGATAGTAAATCCCAGAAAGTATCACCTCCTAATTATTTTACTACATTTTACTGTATCTCTTCCTTGAAGATTATTTATGTATAATGTATCTGTACAGCAGAAACACTAAATACTGGTGAGCCATTGCACATCTCTTTCCAATTCTGCATTTAGTGAGGTTCTTGATAGCTTGAAATAAGCCAAGTGGGAGTATTTGCACCATGGAAATCAGCAAATATTACAAATCAGGCATTCCCTACCCCCAAAAAGTCCATTATTAAGCATGTACTAGCATATCACTGCTTATGATAACAAAAAATGATAAAAAGTTTGGTTCTAAAATGTATACACTAGCTACAAATTCAGTTCAGTTCAGTCACTCAGTCGTGTCCAGCTCTTTGCGACCCCATGGGCTGCAGCATGCCAGGCCTCCCTGTCCATCACCAACTCCTGGAGTTTACTCAAACTCATATCCATTGAGTTGGCAATCCCATCCAGCCATCTCATCCCCTGTCATCCCCTTCTCCTCCTGTCTTCAATCTTTCCCAGCATCAGGGTCTTTTCAAATGAGTCAGTTCTTCATATCAGGTGGCTAAAGGATTGGAGTTTCTGCTTCAACATCAGTCCTTCCAAGAATATTCAGGACTGATTTCCTTTAGGATGGACAGGTTGGATCTCCTTGCTGTCCAAGGGACTCTCAAGAGTCTTCTCCAACACCACAGTTCAAAAGCATCAATTCTTCGGCACTCAGCTTTCTTTACAGTCCAACTCTCATATCCATGCATGACTACTGGAAAATCCATAGCTTTGGTTATACAGATCTTTATCAGCAAATTAATGCCTTTGCTTTTTAAATTCTGTCTAGGTTTGTTATAGCTTTTCTTCCAAGAAGCAAATGTCTTTCAATTTCATGGCTGCAGTCACTGTCCGCAGTGATTTTGGAGCTCAAGAAAATAAAGTCTGTTACTGTTTCCATTGTTTCCCCATCTATTTGCCATGAAGTGATGGGACCAGAAGCCATGATCTTTGTTTTTTGAATGTTGTGTCTTAAGCCAGCTTTGTCACTCTCCTCTTTCATGTTTATGAAGAGGCTCTTTAGTTCCTTTTTGCTTTCTGCCATAAGGGCGGAGTCATCCGAATGTGTGAGGTTATTGATGTTTCTCCTGGCAATCTTAAGTAACCTAAATGTCCATTGACACAGGAATGGATAAAGAAAATATGGTGCATATGTATAATGGAATGTTGCTCAGTCATAGAAAAGAACAAAATAATGCCATTTGCAGCAACATGGATGGACATGGAGTTTATCATATTAAATGAAGTAAGTCAGATGATGCAAATACTATATGATATCACTTAATGTGGAATCTAAAAAAATGGTACAAATGAGCTTACTTACAAAACAGTAACAGTCTCAGAAGACAAACTTATGGCTACCAAAGAGGAAAGATAGAGGGGGATAAATTAGGAGATTAGGATTAACAAATACATACTACTATATACAAAACAGATAATCAAGGACCTATTGTATAATGGAACTCTACTCAATACTCTGTAATAACCTATATGTGAAAATAATCTTAAAAATAATAGATATATGTATAAATAAACCACTTTTCCATGCATCTAAAACTAACACATCACTGTAAATAAACTATACTATAAAATATATTTTTTTAAATGACAGCAGTGGATCATAGAATTAGAGACAAGAAAGTTAAAGAGAAAAAAAATCTAAACACTGACCTTAAAACACATTAAAAAAACATTCAAACATACACATACAATATATATGGGCTTCCCAGGTGGCTCAGTGGTAAAGAATTTGCCTGTCAATGCAGGAGACACAGGACACACAGGTTTGATCCCTGGGTCAGGAAGATCCCCTGGAGGAAAAGATGGCAACCCACTCCAGTATACTTGCTTGAAAAATCCAGTGGACAGAGGAGCCTGGCAGGCTATGTTACATGGGGTCGCAAAGAGTTAGACATGACTGAGTAACAAAGCATGAGCACCATTAGCGACTGAGCATGAGTGATATATATAATATATATGATTTGTATTATCTGAATTATTCAGGGGGAAAAAAGTTTATTTCAGTGTTAAAATTTCAATATTCAAATGTCTAAGTGACTTTCTTACCTTGACTTCTAAAGATGCAGAATGTTACATATTGCAATTTTTTACCATAAGGAACCTCTGAGTGGGATTCCAATTTACCCAAAGTTTCCCAATAAATGAGAGACAATATTACTATCATTTTTCACTGACAATAACTTGGCATGAATTTGACTATATAATGCTGCCTTCTGAATGACCCCCTTTTCTACAATGCAGTGAAATCCAACTGGGTCAAAAAAAATTTGTATGCTGAACACTGATGGCTGAAGCACCAATCTTTTAAAATTTTCTATCACTTCACAAAGAGTGATATTAAGTGATTTCTGTATAAAATAGTTTTTTTAAATGATATAAAACGTCAAAGACTGAAGTTCACTGTCCTTTGCCTCCTATCTGAGGACTAGGGTAACCTGAGGAGGTTTATTTATGAGAATTCATGTAAATCTCATCAGGCTCTTCTTAATACCCTGTGGCACTTTAGCGAGAATATATTTTATTTTATTTGCATTTACATAATACAATTTGATAGTCTCATACTGTATAATCTCATTTCACTCAGTTCACTTTTTAAGCAAAACGAATTGCTTCCAGCTTTTCTACAAAAGAAACCCTATATGAACTATATCCAAATAACTTGCAGCAAACTGGTTGCCATGGCTATACAGGAAGAGTAAGACACAATTACTAATAATTTTGAAAAGTCTGATTTCCAAACTAGATTGATGACCCTAGATTTTTGATCATATAATTAATGAAGCCAATGCATTATCCAACTTTTACCCAAAGACCCAGGGGCAAATACTCCTTTTGATTATTTTTTGATAATGAGTATATGAACATTTATAACTAAGCTGTTCAAAAAATTAGAGATAACAATGTCACCTGCATCTGACTCTGTCTTCATTCCCTAACAGTGTTCCTTTCTCCTTATTAATGTAGCTCAAGTCTTCACTACAGATTATTTCTGATCCTAAATTATTAAACACTGGATTTGTCAGTTTTGAACAGAGAAATGAAAGAGTGACTGAGCATGACTCCTTCAGGAAATGTCAGAAAGCCTTTGTTACCGGGACAACATCACGAAGGGTCATGAATGTGTTGTGGTAAGAAGTTTGGCATTCTCTTGTAAGGCAACCGAGAGTCATCAAATGTTATTCTTTAAATAGGGCATATATATTTTTTTTAATTCAGTAGAGGCATCAGTTTGGCAGCTGACCAAAAATGTTTTAGAGAGAAAAGTTTGTCTGAGTCAAGGATACCAACTTCTGAAGACACTATTGAACTTCAATAATCTAAATGAGAAACAGAAAGAGCTTGCACAATGAAGCAGATTTCAGAATCATAACATATATGTCTATCTTAATCTCTCAATTTGTACCATCTTCTCCTTCCCCCACTGTGTCCACATGTCTGTTCTCTGTGTCTTTAATCCTGCCTTGGAAATAGGCTCATCTGTAGCATTTTTCTAGATTCCACATATACACGCTAATATATGATACTTGTTTTTCTCTTTCTAACTTACTTCACTCTCTATGACAAACTCTAGGTCCATCCACACAGCAGAAACTAACACAACACTGTAAAGCAATTATATTCCAATTTAAAAAATAAAACAATCAAAACATAAACACTTCTGTTTTCCATTTTAAAAGTCCAGACATACTTGTGATAATATAAGAGTTCTGTAGTTTTACCAAACTTGAAAGATGTATAAGTCTCCAATTGAACAATGAGCAGAAGACCTAATAGACATTCTCCAAAGAAGACATACAGATGGCTAAAAGAAGATGCTCAACCTCACTAATTATTAGACAAATGCAAAAGAAAACTACAACAAGGCACCACCTCCTATCAGTTAGAAGGGCCATCATTAAAACGTCTACAAATAACAAGTGCCAGAAAGGGTGTAGAAAAAAAAGGAACCCTCTTACACTGTTGATGGCAATGTCAAGTGTTACAGTCACTATGAAAAACAGTATGGAGGTTCCTCAAAAAACTAAATATAGAGTTACCATATGATCCGCCAATTCCACTCCTGGCCATATATCTGGACAAAGCTATAATTCAAAAGATGCATGCACCCTTATGTTCACAGCAACCCTATTCACAATAACCCAGGCATGGAAACAACCTTGATCTCCATCAGTAGATGAATGGATACAAATGGATGCAGCCATTTGCAGCAATATGGATGGACCTAGAGATTATCATCGGAGAAGGCAATGGCACCCCACTCCAGTACTCTTGCCTGGAAAATCCCATGTACAGAGGAGCCTGGTAGGCTGCAGTCCATGGGGTCACGAAGAGTCGGACACGACTGAGCGACTTTACTTTCACTCTTCACTTTCGTGCACTGGAGAAGGAAATGGCAACCCACTCCAGTGTTCTTGCCTGGAGAATCCCAGGGACGGGGGAGCCTGGTGGGCTGCCGTCTATGGGGTCGCACAGAGTCGGACACGACTGAAGTGACTTAGCAGCAGCAGCAGCAGAGATTATCATACTAAGTGAGCCAAGTCAGAGAAATACAAATACTATATGATATCACTTATATGTGGAATCTATACTATGACACAAATGAAGTTATCAGTGAAACAGAAATTGACTCACAGACATAGAGAACAGACATGTGGTTGCCAAGGGAGTTGAGGACTGGGGAGGGATGGATTGGGAGTTTTGGATTAGTAGATGGCAAACCATTATATATACAATGGATAAACAACAAGGTCCTACTATATAGCACAGGGAACAATATTCAGTGTCCCGTGGTAAAACATAATGACAAGAATATAAAAAAATGTATATATGTGTACAACTGAGTCACTTTGCTGTACAGCAGAAATTAATACAACATTGTAAATCAACCATACTTCAATGCAAAATAAAGTAAAATAATTTTAAAATAAAGAGTTACAGGTCTCTATGTCACTGCCTCTCCACCTCATGCACCTCTAGAAGCTTCTCCCTCACCACACACACCTCTGCAGGATGTAGATGCTAGCGCTCCCTCCCACATCTCAAGTATTTATTGCTTGATAATCAGCCCAGTCAAGCCAGTCTGCTCTTTCCAGCTCCTGGAATTCTGGAGAATAATATTTTCTCTATCTTCTTACATATACATTTGTATTTCTAGTCTCTGGGTATAACTGGCAAAAGCCTATTTTGAATCTTGAGTTGCTGACAAATTTTGTTGCTTTGAAATAGCACACAATTATAAAAAAAATCTACCTCATTCGCATACATATATAATATACATCTGTAGCACCCTGAGAAAATAATAAAAGTGTTTTTTTTCTCTTTGTCTGGTGATGGCAGGGAGGCACAAAGAAGGATCTCACTATAGAGAAATTTTTCAGATTTATGTTTTGAAGAGTTTTCTTAAGAACTGTATATAAACTAATGAGAAAACACTGACTCAAGTGAAAGAAAACAATGTTTCTACAAGAAGAGATCAGATTTCCTTCTGATTCTTTATTGGAACTAGATTCTGGAGTTATAAAAAGAATGAATGTAAAACGTCAGAATCTTATTGGAATAGATGACCTTCAAAGGGAATGATTTTCCATCTTGTTTACACTCTCCTCACTTCAAAGTAATACCAAATACTATTATCAGTAGTGATATTAGGTTCATTAAAGTAAGAATTCTTATTCACAGGATCTGGCTTTGGTTGAGGTGCTTCATATTACAATCTAGTGATGGGAGGAGAAATGAATGGACGTGTGTTATTTGAAAAAGCTTCCAGGTGAAGTAGATACAACTTTCCAGCCCCCTCCCTCCATGCCATTCACCTCCACCCCTACCATAAATAATTGCTTGCTTCCTTGCTCTGAGTTAATGTCCATTTTAAGCCTGGTCCGCCATAAGTTATGATGGTCAGATCTGTATTCATTCTGACCTATATTGATAATTTCATCGTACTCCTCTGAGATGAATGAATTCTTTCTCAGTTAAAGGAAAACCAGTAAACTAAAGCTGAATTCAGTGACAGTCAGTCAGTGTAGGCCTACATATTGATTTTTTAAATGTGTGTTTGGTTGTCTTCAGATAGAGCATAGCTTTGTCCAGTTTTCCATAATTACTTCTACTCTCTCTTACACCAAGTTTCTCCATTTATTTGTTTCCTATTTGGTCCCTAGAGGGATTTAGTTTGTGACCTCCTGGTTAGAACAAGCTAGTTTATAAAGTTGTAACACACTTTAAAAAGCAAAGGTTAATTGAGTGCCAATGAAGAAAAATCTTTAATTTAGAAAACAAAAAAAAGCAAAGGCTTTCTAACCAAAAGTATGTGACAAAGAATACAGGAACAGAGTCAAAGTTTTCTCAGGACATGTGTATTTTTTCTATTGCACCATCTTCTCATCAAAGAATGTGCTCCAATTTAAAATAAATAAATTTGGAGGAGAACAAGATAGCAGAGGAGTAGATGGACAGTGGAGTACATCTCTCTCCATGGATACATCAGGAATACACCTTCAGACACAGAAGTGCAGGCAGAACACCAGCTGAGAGTGGACAGGATTACCTGACCAGTGGAAAAGAATAGAATATATAGAACCATGCAAAATTTGGTAGGATGGAGGAACTAGGGGGAAAAACAGAATTGTGAGTAGGACTGGACCTGCCCTCAGTGGGTGGGGGAACTGAAGCAGGGGTCCGATCCCCACAGTGGGGCAACTGTCTGAGTAAGAGGAGAAACATTTAAGGCTGAGAGTGAAACAGCTGATATGTGTTAGCCTAAATGGAATGAGAATCAGACAGTCCTTGCCGCAGCCATACGTAACCCGGACAGGAACACTGGTCTCCTGGAAGGTGCAGCGGCTGGGAGCTGGAGTTTAGGGATTGTGGAGCAATCCCAGGGTGAGGGTTGCTATTGACCGCGGAGAGATGGATCGAGGGAACATGAGGGAGGAAATCATGGTGGGAAATGCTGGTGGAGGAAAACCAGGCAGCTGAGTCATGCGTAGGGGGTGGAGCCATCACCATAGCCTCTCTCTCCCAACATGCCAGCATCAGCAGCTGAACAATAGAGAGACTGGCCCATCAAATGCCTGATGCACTGAACTACAGAGTAGGACCACACCCAGGTTGCTCCTTTCAGTAACTGACCCACTGATCTACAGAGTAGGACCCCAGCCAGGGGGGCCCTTCTATGTGCCTGACGTGTGGAACAACAGAGAAGGACTCCAGGCAAGGGAGCCCTCTAAGCACCTGAACGGGGGAGCTTCGGAGAAAGACTGGCCAAAGAGGCCTTTCTGATCTCTAGCTACAAGAGGCTTGAAAAAAGATTCTCATAGGGCCATAACACCTGCAGCGGAGGCAGTCCATGTCCCTGCACACTTGGTGCCACCAGGGTCTCCGCCAGCCAAGAAGCTGTGCCACCTTCATGCTCAACTCTCACTGGAGCAGAGCTGCCACAGGCAAAAAAAAGTATTGCATCTGTGCACGCAGGGTCGCTTTGGTCATGTGCAACTCATTGCAACCCTGTAGACTGTGGCCTGCCAGGCATCTCTGTCAGAGAGGGGGTTCTCCAGGCAAGAATACTGGAGCGAATTGACCAATACTGGTTGCCATACCCTTCTACACTATATTTCCTGCTGCTCTAGCCGCCAACTCCCCTGAGTACCTGGTCCTGCCAGAACCCCTGCAACCCAAGCATCTGCATCACCTCTACACCTGACCCCCACAGGGGCAAACCCAAACCCTCTAGGGCAGCCTCAGGAGCTAAACCCCAGTGGATGACCCATGTGTAGAGGTGGAAATAAAACCACAATTGAGACCTAGGGGCAGTGTGGCTAAGGAAGAAGACCCAAAACCTTCCCACCAGCTATACAAGTTACAGATTAAATCCACGCAATCAACTAAGCGGACTCTGTGTCAATGGAAAATATAAAAGGCCATTGATAGCTCCCACAAAAGAAAACTCACTAGCTCTGATAGCTATCGCTCAGAAGGTAAAGCGTCTGCCTACAATGTGGGAGACCTGGGTTCGATCCCTGGGTCAGGAAGATCCTCTGGAGAAGGAAATGGCAATCCACTCCAGTACTCTTGCCTGGAAAATCCCATGGACGGAGGAGCATGGTACGCTACAGTCCATGGGGTTGCAAAGAGTCGGACACGACTGAGCGACTTCACTCACTCTGATAGCTGTGGACTTTGGAGGCAAGAACACACAGGAGTAGGACCAGATTAGAATCTGAGTTGCCCCCACAGCAGGTCCAAAGATCAGCACAGTGTTGGAGGGCATCCTAGGGAGGTAAGGTGGACTGTGACTCCCAGCAAGGACTCTGACAGCAGTGACTCAAGAAAAACATTTATTATTCTTACATTTTGACTTGTTCTGTAGATGCTTTTGGATTTTTTCCTTTTTTTTTCCCTCCTTCCCCCCTCCCCCCCGCTCCGTTGTAGTTGTTGATTTTATTGGCACTAAGAATTCCAGTTAAGCTTTTCAGCTTTTTTTCCTCCTCAATCACATTTTATTGTTATAAACCTCTGCCTCTACATTGGGCTTTTGCAGTTATGTGGAATTTTCCTCTTTTTTTAATTATAATTTTTAAATGTATTATTATTTTTTCTACATTTACTCCTTTGTTTGCCTTTCCTACTGTTCTTTTCCCCTTGCAGTTAATCTTTAACATATGTAAATCTTCTTTATCCACCTATATTTAACTTTGCTTATCTATTCTTTCTTTCTTTTCTTTCTTTCCTTTCCTCTCAGCATATTTCTTAGTTTTGTTTTCATTGCTTTATCCCTCACTTGGCACCTTGCTTTAGTTTTGTTTTCCAGTTTGTGCTTAAGTTAGTTTTGTTCTTAACTGGTAGATATAATTTTTTATTTCCTTTGTTTGCCAAGTCAATCTACTGTACCTTATTTTTGTTGGACTGTTTTCACTTTGCTCATGGATGTATATGTATATGTGTATATTCCATTATTTTAAGCATTATTTGCCTGATTTTGTAACTGCCATTTGTCTGTGGTTCATCTTTGGTTTCTTGTTTTTGGATATTTATTTTAATCTCACTTAATGCCATAACAAACCACTTGTTGAACCTTTCTTCCTGACCAGAGATCAAGCCCTGAGCCTTTGGAGTAGGAGCACTGACTCTAAGACCCTAGACTACCAGAAAACTAACTCTAGGGAGTACCAAATAGTGAGAACTCACACAAAGGATACTACTTGAATATAAGGCCCTACATCACCCAACCACCAGTAGCACCCTGTGCAGGATGCCTCATCTAAACAACAAACAAAACAAAAATACAAACCCAATCATCAGCAGACATGGTTACCACCTCTCTCAGCCATGCCCATCAGAGGAAAAACAAACAAAAACTCAGCACAAATCTCACACAAACCACTGGACCAATCTTAGAAGGGAAGGAACCAAAAGGAAGAAAGAATTCAACCTTCATCAAGGAGAGAATTCAACTTTCCTTAAAGCCTGGGAAAGGAGACCTCAAACACAATAACTTAAAAATAAATAATGAAAAGGCAGGGAAAACTGCACAAATGAAGGAACAAACTAGAAACACAGAAGTACAAATAAATCAAGAGGAAAGAGGAAAGTTCCTTGAAAAAGAATTCAGAATAAGGGGACTAAAAATGATCAAAAACCTTACAAACAAAATGAAGACAATGAAGCAATTAACAAAGACCTAGAAGAATTAATGAATAAACATACAGAGACAAACAATACAATTACTGAAATTAAAAATATTCTGCTGCTGCTGCTGCTAAGTCACTTCAGTCGTGTCCAACTCTGTGCAACCCCATAGATGGCAGCCCACCAGGCTCCGCCGTCCCTGGGATTCTCCAAGCAAGAACACTGGAACGGGTTGCCATTTCCTTCTCCAACGCATGAAAGTGAAAAGTGAAAGTGAAGTCGCTCAGTCGTGTCCAACACTTAGGGACTCCATGGACTGCAGCCTACCAGGATCCTCTGTACATGGGATTTTCCAGGCAAGAGTACTGGAGTGGGGTGCCATTGCCTTCTCTGAAAAATATTCTAGAAGGAATTAATAGCAGAATATCTGAAGTTAAGAACAAATCAGTGAGCTGCAACATAAAATGGTGGAAACAACTTCTAAAGAGCAGAATAAAGTAAAAAGAATAAAAAGAGCTGAGGACAGCATCAGAGACATCTGGGAACATACCAAACGCACCAACATTCAAATTATAGGGGGTCCCAGAAGAAGAAAAGGAAAAAAAAAAGGGTATGAGAAAATTTTTGAAGAAATTATAGTTGAAAATTTCCCCAACATTGAAAAGAGAATAGTCAATGAAGTCTAAGAGGCACAGAGTCCCATACAGGATAAACCCAAGGAGAAACACACCAAGACACATACTAATCAAACTAACAAAGACTAAACACCAAGAAAGAATATTAAAAGCAGCAAGGAAGAAACAAGTAACATACAAGGGAAACCCCACATGCTTAACAGCTAATCTTTCAGGGGAAACTCTGCAAGCCAGAAGGGAATGACAGGATATATTTAAAGTAATGAAATGGAAAAATCTAAAACCAAGATTACTGTACCCAGCAAGGATCTCATTCAAAATTGATGAATAAATAAAAAGCTTTTCAGACGATCAAAAATTAATAGAATTCAGTACCACCAAACCAGGTTTACAACAAATGTTAAAGGGACTTATATAGTCAAGAAATAGAAGAGAAGAAAAAGATCTACAAAATCAACCCCAAACAATTAAGAAAATGGCAATAGAACATATACATCAATAATTACTTTAAATGTAAATAGATTAAATGCTCCAACCAAAAGACAGAGACTGGCTGAATGGATACAAAAACAAGACCCATATATATGCTGTCTACAAGAAACCCACTTCAGACCTCAAGACACATATACAATGAAAGTGAGAGGATAGAAAAATACATTTCATGCAAATGGGAAGTGAAAGAAAGCTGGAGTAGCAATCCTCATATCAGACAAAATAGTCCTTAAAATAAAGAAGACTACAAGAGATAAGGAAGGACACCACATAATAATCAAGGGATCAATCCAAGAGGAAGACATAACAATTGTTAAATATCTATGCACCCAACATAGGAGCACTTCAATACATAACACAAACACTAACAGACATAAGGGGAGAAATTGACAGTAACACCATAATAGTAGGAGACTTTAACACCCCTCTCACACCAGTGGACAGATCATCAAAAGAGAAAATTAATAAGGAAAAACAAATCTTAAAGGATACATTAGATGAGATGGATCTCATTGATATCTTCAGGACATTCCATCCAAACGCAGAAGAATACACCTCCTTCTCAAGTGCACATGGAATATTCTCCAAGATAGACCACATCTTGGGTCACAAATCAAACCTCACTAAATTTAAGAAAATTGAAGTTGTATCAAGCATCTTCTGCAACCACAATGCTATGAGACTAGATATCATTTACAAGAAAAAAACTGTAAGAAACACAAACACTTGGAGATTAAACAACACGTGTCTAAATAACCAACAGGTTACTGAAGAAACCAAAAGGGAAATCAAAAAATTTCTAGAAACAAATGACAATGAAAACGTGACAACTCAAAACCTATAGGATGCAGCAAAAGCAGTTCTAAGAGGGAAGTTTATAGCAGTACAATCCTACCTCAAGAAACAAGAAACAAGAAAAACATCTAATAGACAACCTAACTTTACACCTAAAAGGACAGGAAAAAGAAGAAAAAAGTCCCCCAAAATTAGTAGAAGGAAAGAAATCAAAAAGATGCAAGCAGAAATAAATGAAAAAGAAATGAAAGAAACAATAGTAAAGAGTAATAAAACCAAAAGCTGATTCTTTGAGAAGATAAAATTGACAAGCCTTTAGCCAGACTCATCAAGAAAAAACAGAGAAGAGTCAAATTAACAAAATTAGAAAGGAAAAAGGAGGAGTCACAGCAGACAATGCAGAAATACAAAATGATTATAAGGTACTATTATGAACAACTATATGGTAATAAAATGGATAATCTGGAAGAAATGGACAGATTCTTAGAAAAGTTCAATCTTCCAAGATTGAACCAGGAAGAAATAGAAATTATGAACCACCCAATTACAAGCACAGAAATTGAAGCTGTGATCAAAAAATCTCCCAAAAAACAAAAGCCCAAGACTAGATGGCTTCACAGGAGAATTCTATCAAACATTTAGAGAAGAGCTAATGCCTATCCTTCTGAAACTCTTTCAAAAAATTGCAGAGGAAGGAATACTTCCAAACTCATTCTATGAGGCCACCATCACTGTGATACCAAAACCAGACAAAGACAATACAAAAAAAGAAAACTATAGGCCATTATCACTGATGAACATAGATGCAAAAATTCTCAACAAAATTTTAGCTAACAGAATTCAGCAACACATCAAAAAGCTCATATACCATGATCAGGTTGGGTTTATTCCAGGGATGCAAGGATTCTTCAATATATACAAATCAATCAATCACTATCAGTTCAGTCACTCAGTCGTGTCCGACTCTTGGCGACCCCATGAATCGCAGCACGCCAGGCCTCCCTGTCTATCACCAACTCCCAGAGTTTACCCAAACCAATGTCCATTGAGTCGGTGATGCCATCCAACAATCTCATCCTCTGTCATCCCCTTCTCCTCCTGCCCTCAATCTTTCCTAGCATCAGGGTCTTTTCAAATGAGTCAGCTCTTCGCATCTAGTAGCCAAAATATTGGAGTTTCAGCTTCAGCATCAGTCCTTTCAATGAACACCCAGGACTGATCTCCTTTAGGATGGACTGGCTGGATCTCCTTGCAGTCCAAAGGACTCTCAAGAGTCTTCTCCAACACCACAGTTAAAAACCATCAATTGTTCAGCACTCATCTTTCTTTATAGTCCAACTCTCACATCCATACATGACCACTGCAAAACCATAGCCTTGACTAGATGGACCTTTGTTGACAAAGTAATGTCTCTGCTTTGTAATATGCTGTCTAGGTTGGTCATAACTTTGCTTCCAAGGAGTAAGTGTCTTTTAATTTCATGGCTGCAATCACCATCTGCAGTGATTTTGGAGCCCAGAAAAAATAAAGTCAGCCACTGTTTCCACTGTTTCCCCGTCTATAATCAATCAATGTAATAGACTGCATTAACTAATTGAAAGATAAAGAACATATGATAATCTCAATAGATGCAGAAAAAGCCTTTGACAAAATTCAGTACCCATTTATAATTAAAACTCTTCAAAAAATAGCCACAGAAGGAACCTACCTCAACATAGTAAAGGCCATGCATGATAAGCCTACAGCAAACTTTATTCTCAACGGTAAAAAACTGAAAGCATTCCCCCTAAGATCAGGAGCAAGACAAGGGTGTTCACTTTCACCCCTATTGTTCACCATAGTTCTGGAAGGCCTAACTATGGCAATCAGAGAAGAAAAAGAAATAAAAGGAATCTAGATCAGAAAAGAAGAAGTAAAGCTCTCACTGTTTGCAGATGGCATGATACTGTACATAGGAAACCCTAAAGATAGTATCAGAAGATTACTAGAGCTAATCAGTGAATTTAGCAAGGAGTTGGACACGACTGAAGCGACTTAGCATGCATGCATGCATTGGAGAAGGAAATGGCAACCCACTCCACTATTCTTCCCTGGAGAATCCCAGCGATGGAAGAGCCTGGTGGGCTGCCATCAATGGGGTCACACAGAGTCAGACACGACTGAAGCAAGTTAGCGGCAGCAGCAGCAGGATACAAAATCAATACACAGAAATCACTTGCATTTCTATATACTAACGATGAAAATCAGAAAGAAATTTAAGAATCAATTCCATTCACCATTGCAACAAAAAGAATTAAATATCTAGGCATAAACTTACTAAGGAGACAAAACAACTGTACACAGAAAATTATAAGACACTGATGAAAGAAATCAAAGATGACATAAACAGATGGAGAGATATCCCATGTTCCTTGGTAGGAAGAATCAATATTGTGAAATGACTATACTACCAAATTCAATCTACAGATTTAATGCAATCCCTATCAAATTACCAAAGGCATTTTTCACAGAACTAGAACAAAAAAGTTCACAATTCATACGGAAACACAAAAGACCCTGAATAGCCAAAGCAGTCTTGAGAAAGAAGAATGGAACTGGAGAAATTAAACTTCCTGTCTTCAGATTATACTACAAAGCTACAGTCATCAAGAAAGTATGGTACTGGCACAAAAACAGATATATAGACCAATGGAACAAGATAGAAAGCCTAGAAATAAACCCATGCACCTAGGGTACCTTATTTTTGACAAAGGAGGCAAGAATATACAATGGGGCAAAGATAGCCTTTAATAATTGTGCTGGGCCTTCAATAAATGGTGCTGGGTAAACTGGAAACTACATGTACTAGAATGAAATAGTACACTTCTTTTCTTTTTTGTATTTAGGAGTAATTTTATTTTATTTATTTATTTATTTTTAATAAATTGATTTATTTTAGTTGGGGGCTAATTACTTTACAATATTGTAGTGGTTTTTGCCATACATTGACATGAATCAGCCATGGGTTTACAGGTGTTCCCCATCCTGAATCCCCCTCCCACCTTCCTCCCCATCCCATCCCTCTGGGTCGGAACACTTCTTAACACCATACACAAAGATAAACTCATATGGATTAAAGACCTAAATGAAAGACCAGAAAATATAAAACTCTTAGAGGAAAACATACACAGAACACTCGATGACATAAATCAAAGCAAGATCCTCTATGAACCACCTCCTTGAGTAATGGAAATAAAAACAAAAGTAAATAAGTGAGACCTGATTAAATTTAAAAGCTTTTGCACAGCAAAGGAAACTATAAGCAAGGTAAAAAGACAACCCTCAGAATGGGAGAAAATAATAGCAAATGAAACAACTGAAAAAGGATTAATTTCCAAAATATACAAGCAGCTAATCCAACTCAATACCAGAAAAACAAGCAACCCAATCAAAAAATTAGAAAAACACCTAAATAGACATTTCTCTAAGAAAGACATACAGATGGCTAAGAAACACATGAAAAGATGCTCAACATCACTCATTATTTTAGAAATGCAAATCAAAATGACAATGAGATATCACCTCACACCATCATCAGAGTGGCCATCAGTCAGAATGGCCATCATCAAAAAATCTACAAACAATAAATGCTGGAGAGGATGTGGAGAAAAGGAACAAACACTCTTACACTGTTAGTGGGAAGGTAAATTGATACAGCCACTATGGATGACTGTATAGAGATTCCTTAAAAAAAACTAGGAATAAAACCACCATATGACCCAGCAAACCCACTCCTAGGCATATACCCTGAGGAAACCAAAATTGAAAGAGCCACATGTATTCCATTGTTCATTGCAGCACTATTTACAATAGCTAGAACAGAGAAACAACCTAGATGTCCATCAACAGATGAATGGATAAAGAAGTGTGGTACATATACACAATGGAATATTACTCAGCCATAAAGAGGAAGACATTTGAATCAGTTCTAATGAGGTGGATGAACCTAGAACCTATTGTACAGAGTGAAGTGAGTCAGAAAGAGAAAGATAAATACTATATTCTAACACATAAACATGGAATCTGGAAAAATGGTATTGAAGAATTTACTTACAGGGCAACAATGAAGAAACGGACATAGAGAATAGACATGGACATGGGGAGAGGGGAGGAGAGGGTGAGATGTATGGAAAGAGTAACATGGAAACTTACATTGCCATATGTAAAATAGATAGCCAATGGGAATTTGCATATGGCTCAGGAAACTCAAACAGGGGCTCAGTATCAACCTAGGGGGTGGGATGAGGAGGGAGATGGGAGGAATTTCAAAAGGGAAGGATTATATGTATACCCATAGCTGATTCATGTTGAGGTTTGACAGAAAACAGCAAAATTCTGTAAAGCAATTATCCTTCAATAAAATATAAATAAATTATTTTAAAAATAATAAAAATAAATTCTAAAATTCATTTTTTTTCAAATGTACTTCTTTATTAAGTATAACCACTGAGTACTGTAATGAATGCAAATTTTTCTTCAATGTACCCAAGAGTATATGAAATATGATAATTTTTTATAAGTTTACCTAATCTCATTTAACCCCAATTTCAGTCAATTTGGAGAACTCCCTCCTCTTTTTACATCTCATGGGTGGGGAGAAGTTAGAGACCGCCAGGCATATCATCCACTGGCATGCGTCACAGAATGTTTTCAAACTGTGGGTTTTAATCTATGACATCAATTTAGTAGATCACACCAGACAATCTTACAATAAAAAATAGCATAGGAAAGAAAACATAAACCAACATCACAAATAAAATTATTGTTTTATGAATATTTTGTGGTCCTGGAACACAATGTAAAATGTCTTTCCAATTGCAGGTCATGGGTCAAAATTTTTGAAAAACACGTAAGATATCAAGGTGACTACTGCATCTCCAGACATGAGGTTAAAACATGGCCCACATCTTCCTTAAACTATCCTCAAGGTCTCTGTAGTGCTGGATGTTTTTCATTTACTCCAGGCCTAATTGTGGGATGCACAAAAAGATGTGGTCACTCCCCCCACCATGCCACTTGAGAACAGCAGAGAGCTTTCCAAGGTGTCTGAAGTCCTCTCTGCCTAGATGTGCCACCTGGATATCTCTATTCCACATGCCCTGAGTTCTTAGGAAATCAGAAATGCTTTTCTTCATAGCTGGCTGTCTCCCTGGGCTTCATCCCTGAAATAGGCTTCAATGGCCACTGGTCTTGAATACCAAAAACTATCTCGGGGATTTAATTTCTACTCCCTTTCTGGTCCCAACCTCAGGGACCAGAGTACACATCCACTTATCAGGGAGACATACTTAGAACTCATTTCCTTCCTTTAGGCTTTCCTCTTAGTTCCTGAGATTTTATGTAGTCAGGGAGATGGAAAACTGTCTTTGGCAGTACTTTTCATATCTGTTGTTCATGGCATAACTGTGTTCCCAAGCACTTCAAAATTCTGTTTTTTCAAGCAAATGCAAATATTCAGATTCTTCAAACTCAAAAGCTTTTTTTTCTCTTAAAACTGTTGTTTCTCCCTTGCATTTATAAGCCTACTGGTAGCTTATAAATAGGGCAGGAATAAAGACACAGATGTAAAGAAGAGACTTATGAACACAGAGAGGGAAGGAGAGAGTGCTGCAAATTGAGAGAGCAGCATTGAAACATATACATTATCATGTGTAAAGTAGATAACTAATGGGAAGTTGCTATATAACACAGAGAGCTCAGCCTGGTGCTCTGTGATGATCTAGAGGGGTGGGATAGGGGAGTGGCGGGAGTCCCAAGATGGAGGGGATATTTGTATCCTTATAGCTGATTCACGTTGTTTTACAGCAGAAATGAACACAACATTGTAAAGCAATTATTCTGTGATTAAAATAATTTTTAAAGAAAAAAATTAAAGCCAAAAATAGACTGATTTTTCTATTCCTCTTCCCCTCAGGCAATGGATACCTGAGTCTTCTGTTTAAGCTTTAATAGGAAACAGGCTGCAGACTGCAGAGATGTGTTTGTGTATTTGTATGATACTCTCACCCTAGTATCACAGTTACCAAATGCTGTTTAATCAAATCCTATATTTATTCAAAGGTTGAATAGAATTCTTTTAAACTTTCTTTGAAAATTACATAATTTAAAAAAAACAAACCTCTGAGCACACATATGCCACTTAACTTCAGATTAGTTGTTTTGAAACTTTTTGCTGTGACTTGGGTTTTCATTTTATGTTAAACTATGCAAATTGGATATGATGCAAAATAATACAGTACTAAATTCTCACTTCAAGTATAAAATTTGAAAAAAAAATCATTTAATCTTCCCAATTTGTAAAAGCTCACCAAGAATTTTATGACTTCAGAGCTGGCAGGCAAACTTTATTGTATATTGTGTATAGGCTATTGCCAAATAGATGAGCCTCTCATATAAACTATAAATACCCAACCAATCTTTCTTCTGTAGCACAGAGTCTTATTTTGTTTACTTCATCAAAATTTCACAAGAAATTTTTCATTCACTATTATCATATTTTAATTTTTTCTCATATGTAAAATATGCTGTATATTATTGATCAAGCAGTAGGGCTACTGACAGTTAGGAATAAGCCAAAATCAATAACTGGAAAGAAGATGTGATAAATGACCATGAAGGAGGACAATCAATTGCCATGATACCGTGTACCAATAAAACAATTTGTAGACTTATTCAGGCTTATGAAAAGTTTAGTCTTGAATCATATGCATTTTGAATTTTAGGTGGCCTTCAGAAAACCATCCTTTGCATAAAATGCAAATGCCTAGTACTTGAGCTCCTTATAACTGTGGCAGAGGTGGGAATTATTCTGATAACTGTTATTTTCCTCAAACTAGTATCAAAATGATTCAAATCACCATATCTTTGGCTCCATTTTTTTTTCAAAACTCTTTCCTGACAACATGACTTATTAGGAATTGAGAAAGTGATTGCAATTATTTAATGTGACTATACATTGTTTATGAGAGGCCTGTAACTTTTTGCACCATTTAGAAAGATGATGCATAACTGCTTTGCAAGGTTGCTTTTCCCACTCAAAAATTTGTTAAGAATACATCAGTCACTGCCTTATTTTCTTGATTTATACTTATAGAGTCTTACCACAACTTTATCAGACATTTATGTCAGTCAAGGTCCAATCAGGAAAACAGAAACCTTTCTAAGTATTTAAAACAAAGGTAATTTGATGCTGGAATGAAGATGGCAAGTGTGATCAGAGAGGTAGCCAGAAGTTGTAACCACAAATAGCAGGAACTGTGACGACCCAAGAGCTAGAGGACATAGGGAGAGTTATGGATTACTGAAGGCGTTCCCACGTGGCGCTAGTGGTAAAGAATCCACCTGCCAATGCAGGAGACTCAAGAGATATGGGTTCAAACCCTGGGTCAGGAAGATCCCCTGGAGGGGAAAATAGCAACCCACTCCAGTATTCTTGCCTGAAAATTCCATGAACAGATGAGCCTTGAAGGCTATGGTCCATGGGGTTGAAAAGTCAGACACTACTGAGTGACTGAGCATGCACCTGATCGTGGATTAGTGAAACCTATGGTCTGAGCTATCCTGGCAGAAGCGGGACTCACGGTGAGGCTGCCCAGGACTTATGGAGTCCTAGAAGAAACAAGCAATGCCAAAAATGTGACCAAGGAAGAGAAAGAGGGAGGGAAAGTACTCAGGTATCTCCCTTCCTCCAGGGCTCTAATCTCCTGCCAATTCTTACCCCAGGATGGAAGCCCAGAAAAAGCATGGGCAGAGGGTCCTGGGAGGGTTGAGTGTCTTCCCTGTCAAATGAAGAGAGAGCACCAAGATGGGGAAAAAAGGACAAGAAAGAAGAAATAAATCTTAAAAACCAGCACAGCATGACCTCACCCTTCTCTTCAGACAGAGAAACCACTCCACCTCCAGTCAATGGTTGAGCTATGTGTACATGAAACAAAATTTGCATTCAGTCCCTTCCATGAGGAATCATTACATATAATCTCAGAAGACTGTTTGCTGGAAGACCTGGAGTTGCAAATCTCATCTATACCAGAATATAATCTTAGAAATGTGAACAGGATTTTTAATCTTTTTCTATACATACATAAGGTTATTTCATCCTATAAGACTCAGACCTAAACTGTTCTAAAATGTAGTTTAAAATACCTTGTCCAGCAATATAATAAATTCAGTATAATTACTTTCTTTTGAATAAAAACCATATACCACTTGGTACTAAATGGCAGCAGGAACAATGAGCATCATAAATTTTAATCACATTAACCTTTTAGGTAGTCTTATGTAGGTGACTTTGGTCTCCAGATGTCTGAATTTATTTTTATATGGTTTATAAATGTAATTCTTAGAGTGCATAAGATAGTACAAACTCAGTTCCTGCTTTTATACTATCAATATTCTAATTACACATATATTTTCTGACTTTCCTCTGTGCCATTAACATGACCAAGCCTGCTGGAATTCAAGGAGCATGTGAATGACTTTCTGCAGCTAATTGACAATCTCAGCAAATGTACAAATCAATTTCACTAATCTTCAGCAAACTATAAATTAAGCAGTGAGGCTATGACACATTTATTGATTCCTTGCCAACAATTTTCTCTAATATGCTGCTTCTATTCCATAAATTAAAATGTTTCCACTGTGTCCTCTAAAGCTCATATCTAATTATTAACAAACTTCCCTACAACCTCAACTGTTTGCTACACGTTGTTTTGTTTCCCTAAGAGAAAACCAGCTCCCCTACTGAGGACCTCACTCTCCCTGGAGGTCTTTCAAGGGAAGGCCACTCATTTTCCTACACCCCATCTATTATATGGTCTAAATCAGGGCACCCCCATCTCCTCACTGCTGCTCCAGCACCATATGACTCCTAATTCTCTTCTGCAAGCCTCCCTTTGAGGCTCACTTGTGTCATTGGCCGTATTATCCTACACTCCCGTTTATCAATGGGGACAAGCAGGGCCTGGTTACTCTCCCTCATCTATTGAAGGCTTTGACACATCATGTTAACTTCTTCCACCATCCCAGTTTTCTACCACATCCATGGAGAGAATAATTCTCTGAAATCTCAGTACTCTAACTCATCATCTCCCATGACCTCTCCTTCACTCACTTCAACCATCTACTCCTATGGTAACCTTGGCATTCATTATCACCCAGAATTGTTCTATCCTTGACATCCTAATTTTACAGCTTTTGTTCTCTAACTAAAATATCTTGCTCTTCTAGTTTTCTGGTTCATTTAGCCCCAATACACGAGTTTTATCAATGCTTTAGAATCTCTGATTCTCAACTTTTTCTTTGCCAGGATCTTTCTCTCTTCTCTTTCCTTCTACTCCTTATATTCAAGGCTTAACATTTCAATGGCTCATCATCAACCTTAATTCACCATCCTGAAATTCTAGCCTAGGAAAACACCAACTTTGGGTTACTCAAATATCTACCTTCTCTACAGATGCGCATGGGAAATTGAGCTATTCAGTATAAAGTCACAAAAACTGGTAGATTTGTGTCATATAAATTTAATATCATTGATCTCATCTGAAGTCCAGCATTATCCCAAAATACCATTATGCTCTCTTAATCAAGCCTCTGCCTTGCTTAGCACTAAAGATCTACTGTCTGTAGACAGGTTGCTTTGTTGCCTCTCCATTTGCTCTTGAACAGATGACCTCTCTTCCAACTTCATGAAAATAAGAAAAGCCAAATAGAATGATGTACCTTTAGTGCCCATGTTTTACAGAAGTGGTTTTCAAAGTTTAGTTTCCAAGTAAGCAACATCAGGGAACCTACTGGAAATGCAAATTCAGATCTACGGAACTAGAAATTCTGGGTCTGATGATATGTAGCTTAGCAAGCCCCCCAGGTGATTCTGATGCATGCCTGTTTAAAAAACAACTGTCTCAGGCTAGTCCTTCTCTTTGTGCTCTGGATCCCTCCCAATATCACATTCTCATAAGGTTGAAGCAATGACACCAAAATTTGCCCACCTGCCACTACCTCATCTAATACCTGGTTATTACAACAGCCTCCTAGCTCATTCCTCTACTTCATACTTGTTCTCCTGCAATCCATTCTCCACCCTGTAGCCAAAGTAATCCTTTTGAGTCATAAATTTGTTGTGTGTGTCAGTTGCCCAGTCATGTCCAACTCTATGATCACATGGACTGTAGCCTGACAGGCTCCTTTGTCCATGGAATTCTCCAGGCAAGAATACTGGAATGGGTTGCCATTTCCTTCTCCAGGGGATCTTCCTGGTCCAGGAATCGAATCTGGGTCTCCTGCACTGCAGTCAGATTCTTTACCACTGAACCACCAGGAAAGCCATAAATATGTTAGTGTCATTTTAGTTCTGAAAACCTGTCAAATCTTCCCTTCACCATTCACATACTACCCAGACTTTCACCTTTCTTACAGGCCTTTCTAGTTCTGGTGTCCATCTTTCCAGCTTCAATCTGTGCAATCCAATTTTTTGAATTTTAATATTTCAGGCATCCCGAAATCCTTATCTGTGCCTTTCATGCTATATCTTTCCTAGTCTCTGGTCCTTCATGGATGTTGACTCCTCACCATGGAACACTCTCCGTACTGTCTGTTCTGGCTAAGTCTAGTTGTCCTTCATGTCTCAAGTGAGAACACACTTCACTGAGGAGTGCTGGCCTGGCCTTCAGACTAGACTGAAGTTTACTCCTGTATGATTTCTTATGTCTGTCCTCATCTCCTGTCATAATTCCCACCTTTTTCTAATGCTTGTTGTCTGTGCTAGACTAAAAGCTACTTGAGGGCAGGGACTATGCTCACTTCTTTCACACCATATACTCTGTACCTAACATAAAAACCCATGTCCGCTATAAGGTAGGTCTTCAATAAATACCTGGTAAATAAATAAATAAATGAATTTCAAAATACATGCTGTTTTGAGTCTTCAGTTTCAGTTCTTTCAAAGATATCCTTTTTATTAAATGTCCTTTTTCCCCCATAAATCCTTCCACTATTCTATTATATAGAAAAAGACTTGGTTTTGAACTTGCTGTAAGGCCAATGTGGCATGAAATATGAACAGAACTTTAAGATGAGGACCCTGCTGCTGACAATGTGCAAAAGAGACTTGAAGGGGCAAGAAGAAACTGAAGACAAGCGGTTTCTCCCAGCAGCATTCCTCAAAAACTAAAACTTGAGGTTAGACTACAACTTGGAGTCTTTGGCTATAACTCAAATTTCTTCCCATACTTTTAGAATGCCTTTCCATCAATACCCTGATTAGCCACTGTTAATCCTTCTACCCAGAAAAAGTTTAAAGAATCTTCCATCTGCACTTGAAGACCCATAGGCAAGAAAGGCTAACCCCAGTAAGACTCATGCTGGGGTTGGCCAGAGCACAATTTCATCCAAGTTAAGTTTTCCTTAGCTCAGTGTCCTCTCCTGAAGAGGTTCTGGTGCAAGGAAAACCAGACCTCCTGGAAGTTATTGCCTCATCACATTCTTTCCCTTGGGCAGAAGCATCTCTAGGAACCTGGGCCTACTAATTGCTTCTGTAGGTTACAATCAGCTGCTAATAGTTTTTTGCTGTACAAAAACCAACTCTCTCCTCAAAGTTTTACACATCGATGCCTCCAGAAAGAGCACTGTGGCAAGGACCCCTGATGAGCTTGTTTTAGCGGAAAGAGCCCTGGGTTGAGGTCCAGGAGGACAAAATCATAATGCCTGTTCTGCAGCTCACTAGCCATGAGGTCTTAGGAACAAGCCAACATATAGCCTCTGTGAGCTTTGTCAAATGAGTTGGTTAAATTAGACACTCTCTGGGGTTTCTTCCAGATTTAACTTTTTTTTTTTTAATTTCATGACATGCTAATTAAAATGAGATCCAAATTATACTTATCAAATAGGCAAAAAAGAAAAGAATACTACTATTCACTGCTGGCAAGACCTCTTACAATACAGATGAGAGATCAAACTGGTAAGAAAAACAAGGTGAACACATGCCATTATATAGAAAAACACATACTCTCAGGATTCCCCCTCTCCCATTGCCAGAATCATTGATTTCAAGAACATCTCCAGCATATATGCAACAATACAACTGTATTCGTGTACAAGATAACAATTTTTTAAAGTTTTTATAATAATGAAAACTTAGAAACAATACAAATACCCACTGGCAAGCCATAAATTATACTAAATCCATGTAATTGTATAAAATAAAACAACTAAAAATGCACAGAAATGTTTAATGAAGTTGAAAAGTTTATTAATTATTAATTAATAAAAGGGAGTGATTTACTTAATATTTCATTGTCATTCAGTATGATCTCAATCAAGTTTTTTTATATATAGGTACATATTTATATCTATAATTTCCCAGTTTACCTGCCTGTGATTGCTAAATAAAGTCAAACTGATTTTAACAGCCATATGATAACTTATGTGAACTTTTATTCTGCAGATGTCCATGCTTCTATCAGAGTCCTCATTCAGGAAGGGCTAGGTCTCTTAAACGAACCCTTACTTCCTCCACAAATCAGCTGCTGGTCTGAGTGCTAAAACTGGGTCTATGCTCCAATATAATTGAAGTGAAGGTTCCTCCTCTCTCCTAATATAATTGGCTCAAGTGCAAAATCTATAGAAATCTGCAGAATAATCTTTTTAAAATCCAAACCTGATCATCTTCATCTCTCTTAAAACTTATGACTTGCCATTACTCTAAGGGCAAGGATAAAACTCATTAAGAAGCCTGTAAGCTCTTACCATATGATGCTGCAATCCCAATCCTGAGCATCTATCTAGAGAAAAACATGAGACTAAAGGATACAGGCACCAGAATATTCATTGCAGGACTGTTTACAATAGCCAAGAAGTGGAAGCAACCTAAATGCCCATCAGCTGAGGAATGAATAAAGAAGATGTGGTACATATATACAATAGAATATTACTCAACCATTAAAAAGAATGAAATAATTCCATTTGCCCCAACATGGATGGACCTAGAAATGGTCATATTGAATGAAGTCAGAAAGAGAAGGAGAATATCACATGACATCCCTTATATGTGGAATCTAAAAATAAATGATACAAATGAACTTACTTACAAAACAGAAAGAAACTCAGATTTAGAGAAAAAACATATAGTTGCCAGGGGGTAGGGGAAGGGACAGTTGCAGGGAGTTTGGGATGGACATGTATATACTGCTATGTTTAAGGTGGATAGCCAACAAAGAACTACTCTATAGCAATGGAACTGTTTCTATGTGGGGTGGCAGCCTGGATGGGAGGGAAGTATGGAGGATAACAGATACATGTGTATGTATAACTGAGTCCCTTTGCTGTTTACTTGAAACTGTCACACCATTGTTTGTTAACTGGCTATACCCCAACACAAAATAAAAACTTAAAAAAGAAGAAGAAGAGGAAGCCTATAAGCTCTTAAAGTTTTGCATGGTATAGCTACTATGTGCCTTCCTACCCTCAACACACACCAGCCTCTCTTTCCATTTCAGCCACCTGGGCCTTCTCTCAGTCTTTCACATACTTCATGCTCATTACTGCCACCAACACTTTTCACTTACTATTTAATTCTCTTCCCATAAAGTTCTTCAAAGATGGAGAAGCTCTATACCGTCAGCAAAAACAAGACCAGGAGCTGACTGTGGCTTAGATCATGAACTCCTTATTGAAAAATTCAGACTTAAATTAACAAGTAGGGAAAGCCATGAGGCCATTCAGAAATGACCTAAATCAAACCCCTTATGATTACACAGTGGAGGTGACAAATAGATTCAATGGATTAGATCTGATAGACAGAGTGCCCGAAGAACTATGGATGGAGGTTTGTAACACTGTACAGGCGGTGGTGATCAAAACCATCCCAAGAAAAAGAAATGAAAAAAGACAAAATGATTGTCTGAGGAGGCCTTGCAAATATGAGAAAAGAAGAGAAGCAAAAGGCAAAGGAGAAAAGGAAAGATACACCGATTTGATTGCAGAGTTCCAAAGAATAGCAAGGAGAGATAAGAAAGCCTTCCTTAGTGAACAATGCAAAGAAATGGAGTATAACAATAGAATAGGAAAGACTAGAGATCTCTTCAAGCAAATTAGAGATACCAAGGGAATATTTCATGCAAACATGGGTAAAACAAAGGACAGAAATGGTATGGACCTAACAGAAGCAGAAGATATTAAGAAGACATGGCAAAAATACACAGAAGAACTATACAAAAAAGATCTTAATGACCTGAATAACCACAATGGTGTGATCATCGTGGATTACATAGAGCCAGACATCCTGGAGTGCAAAGTGAAGAGGGTCTTAAGAAGCATTTCTACAAACAAAGCTAGGGGAGGTGATAGAATTCCAGCTGAGCTATTTCAAATTCTAAAAGATGAGCCTGTGAAAGTGCTGCACTCAATATGCCAGCAAATGTGGAAAACAGCAGTGGCCACAAGACTGAAAAAGGTCAGTTTTCCTTTCAATCCCAAAGAAGGGCAATGTCAAAAAATGTTCAAACTACCACTCAATTGCACTCATTTCACATGTTAGCAAGGTAATACTCAAAATCCTTCAAGCTAGGCTTTATGTGAACTGAGAACTTCCAGATGTACAAGCTGGTTTTAGAAAAGGCAGAGGAACCGGAGATCAGATTGCCAACATCCGCTGGGTCGTAGAAAAAGCAAGAGAATTTCAGAAAAAAAAAAACATTTACTTCTGCTTCGTTGACTACGCTAAAGTTTTTAAGAATGCTCAAACTACCGCACAATTGCACTCATCTCACATGCTAGTAAAGTAATGCTCAAAATTCTCCAAGCCAGGCTTCAGCAATACGTGAACCGTGAACTTCCAGATGTTCAAGCTGGTTTTAGAAAAGGCAGAGGAACCAGAGATCAAATTGCCAATATCCGCTGGATCATCGAAAAAGCAAGAGAGTTCCAGAAAAACATCTATTTCTGCTTTATTGACTATGCCAAAGGCTTTGACTGTGTGGATCACAATAAACTGTGGAAAATTCTGAAAGAGATGGGAATACCAGACCATCTGACATGTCTCTTGAGAAACCTGTATGCAGGTCAGGAAGCAACAGTTAGAACTGGACATGGAACAACAGACTGGTTCCAAATAGGAAAAGGAGTATGTCAAGGCTGTATATTGTCACCCTGCTTATTTAACTTATACGCAGTGTACATCATAAGAAACGCTGGGCTGGAATCAAGATTGCTGGGAGAAATATCAATAACTTCAGATATGCAGATGACACCACCCTTATGGCAGAAAGTGAAGAAGAACTAAAGATCCTCTTGATGAAAGTGAAAGAGGAGAGTGAAAAAGTTGACTTAAAGCTCAACGTTCAGAAAACTAAGATCATGGCATCTGGTCCCATCACTTCATGGCAAATAGATGGGGAAACAGTGGAAACAGTGTCAGACTTTATTTTTTTGGGCTCCAAAATCACTGCAGATGGTGACTGCAGCCATCAAATTAAAAGACACTTCCTCCTTGGAAGAAAAGTTATAACCAACCTAGACAGCATATTAAAAAGCAGAAACATTATTTTGCCAACAAAGGTCCGTCTAGTCAAGGCTAAGGTTTTTCCAGTAGCCATGTATGGATGTGCAAACTGGACTATAAAGAAAGCTGAGTGCCAAAGAGTTGATGCGTTTGAAATGTGGTGTTGGAGAAGACTCTTGAGAGTCCCTTGGACTGCAAGGAGATCCAACCAGTCCATCCTAAAGGAAACCAGTCCTGAATATTCATTGGAAGGACTGATATTGAAGCTGAAACCCTAATACTTTGGCCACCTGATGCGAAGAGCTGACTCATTTGAAAAGACCCTGATGCTGAAGAAGATTGAAGGCACACGGAGAAGGGGATGACAGAGGAATAGATGGTTGGATGGCATCACTGACTCAATGGACATGAGTTTGAGTAAACTGTGGGAGTTGGTAATGGACAGGGAAGCCTGGCATGCTGCAGTCCATGGGGTCACAAAGAGTTGGACACGACTGAACAACTGAACTGAACTGAATCATATAATTCAGGATTCCTCCTGGTGGAGGTGAGTGATCAGAATAACTCACACAATTCAGAATACTCACTCATCCCCACACCTCAAGCCCTAATTCTCTTTTCACCCCAGAGAAAAGAAAAGGTCTCCACTCACTCCAGATCAGGTCTGTTTGATAGACACAGCAATTATTTAGAGAAAGTGCTAACCTCTATCCTTAAGGTGTGGCCTGAACTCCAAGGTCCAGAGGAGCCAGCAAAATATTTTCTTTCTCAAAGCATAGCATAGTATTTCCTTCTCAAAGCACACACACACACACACACACACACACACACACACACACACATATATATAATACTTTCTTAAAGTGTAGTTTGTTCAGGCTTAAATACTATTCTAGATGAAATACCACTAGTATAGACTCAACTCATTGCACAATCTTCCCTCCAGAGTTGGTGAAGCCTCATGATCTCCTTCAGAGAAAGCTCCTGAGAACAAGAAGAATTTTCAGCCATAGGGCAGCCTAAATCCAGGTGTAGAAAAAAAACAAGTTATCTAATTCTTCTTGCTGTTGTTGTCATGTCAAGTCACGTCTGACTCTTTTGCGACCCCATGGACTGTAGCACGCCAGGCTTCCCTGTCCTTCACCATCTCCCAGAGCTTGCTCAAACTCATGTCCATGGAGTTGGTGATGCCATCTAACCATCTCACCCTCTGTTACCCACTTCTCCTTCTGCTCTCACTCTTTCCCATCTCCAGGGTCTTTTCCAATGAGCCAGCTCTTTGTATCAGGTGACCAACGTACTGGAGCTTCTTCTTTAGCAGCAGTCCTTCTAATGAATATTCAGGAATGATTTTCTTTAGGATTGACTCATTTGATCTCCTTGCAGTCCAAGGGGCTCTCAAGAGTCTTCTCCAGCACCACAGTTTGAAGGCATCAGTTCTTCAGTGTTCATCCTTCTTAGGGTCCAACTCTGACATCCATACATGACTACTGAAAAAATCATAGCTTTGACTATACGGACCTTTGTCAGCAAAGTGGTGTCTTTTCTTTATAATATGCTGTCTAGGTTTGTCATAGGTTTCCTTCCAAAGAGCAAGTGTCTTTTAGTTCATGGCTGTAGTCACCATCTGCAGTGATTTTGGAGCCCAAGAAAATAAAATCTGTTAGTGCTTCCATTTTTTTCCCTATCTATTTGCCATGAAGTGATGGCAAATCTAATTCTATAACAAGCCCAAGAAACTAAGCAGAAAGAAGTGATGGTGGATGCTCATCCATAACTGGCAACCCTTCCTGCGCTCCAGCCCCTGTGCTCAGGTTAATAACCTGTGACCTCTTTCAGTTTGCCTACACGAAGGAGAGAGTTTCCCAGACTCAGAGAGAAGAGGGCTGAAGCAATTGTTTCTCTGGGACATTCTAACATATATTGACTGAATAAAGGGAATGTTTCAGCTTCCTTAGATATCTTTAGTTCATTGCAGAAAGAGAAACGTATTAAAACTTTCTGGGTTTGTGGCAGAAATTGTGTATTTATATACTTTAAAACTTATTAAAGTAAAATTGAAAATTTCCTCAAAGAAAAAAGCATCAGGTAGCCCAAGGGGCTCAACTATGAATGAGTAATTAATGAGTATCTTTTTTTAACTTCGATACTTAGGTGATGGTTAGCAAAATATTGAAAGATTGAGGTTACTTTTTTTTTAAACAATATCTTGAGTGGAGAAAAAGCTTAAATCGGTGCAAAAAGTCTGTATTTCCATAATAATAATAGCACAGCATCATATTTCAAATGTTGGTTAATACCATAATACTATACTTAAAAGAATTTTGTGGTGAAATAGGTATAATTATAAAGGATCACCTAGACAATCCAGAGTTGGAAGGTGAACCTCCTCTTCCCAGGGCTAATATCTGGTCTCTTTCCACTAGAAGATGATTAAACTGTTTGATGTATTTCTAGAAAACAACCACTCACAAGACATACTATGAGCCTTTATAATATGGCAATCTAACCAGAGACGCAGCAGATATTCCCCTGCACATACACCCCTGCTATATATGTCACTCTTAGTTCTAGAGGGATTTGAGAATTTGTATAAAAACTTAAAAACTTCATTCTGAGCACATAACTACCATTCTGTATGCAGAAGTGTTTCCACTTGTAATGAAAAACATCTTAATTTCCCTCAAGAAGGCATACATCCTTCTAAATAGTGAGAATAACAAAATCCAAACAGGTAATTGCTTATTGCAAATTATAACTAGGAGAGACATTGCATAGGAAATGAATTTTGCTAACACAAATGAATAGAGATTCGCTAAGAAAGCAAGTCTGAAGAAAATAAATTCTTACACGAACTTCAAAACACAAAGAACTGAATGTCGCTCGTTGAAAATCCCCATCAGCACTAAAGTATACACTGCCAGTTTAGCATTAATCTATGAAATCGATCCCTATAGAATCACAGAATCGGACTTGTCTTTTATAAACTCTGTAGACACATACGTTAAAAACATAGGCAATTGCTTAAAACAAACTGTCTTCTTTTAAAACTTTTGGCAGAAATAAAATTCCATAATAACAATAGTCTTACAACTATCTTAGAAATTTCACACAGTGGCAATCATTTAGTACTTAGACATATGGTTGTCAAATTTGTATAAATTTTCTACTATCCCCATGCCCATAGGCTGTCTTCCTTTGACATGTGGTATAGAGTCAAAAATATTCCCGGATATTCTCTTATGGTTATCAGATAGTCCAAATAACTAGTTAGTAGTTTGAAATAATAATTCCATTATTGGCCCTCTTTGAAATAATTCTGAGCACTATTATGTTCAAGACACCATACTGAGAGTACTGAAGCATAAAGTATAAATAAAAAATCAGGCAATGTTAGCCTTTCGATAAGTTTGAAGCCTCTAATAGAGGAAAGATGTTGAGTTAGATCAGGACCAAATCATAAATAGATAAGTTCTGAACAGAGTAATGTAAGATATTTACCTTTGGAAAGGTTGGAAGGATTTGAGAAAGAAGAAATACTATGGTAAATGGCTTTAAAGGCCTAGCCTAGATTAGGGTAATTGCAGTGGAAATTGAAAAGGCACTACTACCAAAAAGCTAAAATGAGAAAAAAAAAAAATTCAAATGGCCAATCAACATTTGGAAAGATGCTAAATTTCACTCTTCTTTAAGAGATTCAGACTAGAATAACAAGGAGATCCTCAGATAGGCAAATGTGAAAAATATTGACAATATGCAAATATTAGCAAAAACATAAAAAATGGGAATTCCCTACAGTGTCAGAGGAAATTCTAAATTGATAAAAAACCTTTCAGGTAATAACTATGCAAACTTAAGATGTACATTCTCTACCAGTCACTCATGTTCACACACACACACACACACACACACACACACGAAAATATAATACAGCACTGGAAAACTTGGAGACAGTCAATGGCAGGAAACTGATGATTGATTAACAAATTATAGTATATGCCTTTAGAACAATTCTGCACAACCCTTACTAGGGAAATATATATGCAATGAAATAAAAGGTTTTTATAATATGTTGTTGTTTATTAGTACATTAAGAGGAAGAACAATGGCAAAAGGATATGATTTTGTTCCTAAAATTTAGTATGCATTTATGTGTATACACATAAAGAGAAACATAATGCTTAGATGATATGAAGCAGACTATCAAATTAAACTTAGAAAATTAGAGTGAGAGAAAGAGAAGATCTGGAAAAAGAAAATGTTTTGCTTTATATAATTTAGAGCTTTTCCAATTTTTTACAAAGAAAAGGTATTAACTTTAGAATTTAAAAAAATTTTAAAGGAACAAAAATGGTTGTGGGGGCAACAAAGGCTTGGGAATTCTTCAGAAGGCCTTCACATAATATGACAGCATGACTAAATCACATAAGTGAAAATTTTGCAAATATTTCATCAAAGAAGAGAAATTAACAATTCTATAGTAATTTAACTGGTAATACCCATTATGGTTAAATGGTGTTTTTTATTTGTTTGTGGTTTTGTAAGTGAGAATTCTATCCCCTAGAGAATTCTGGATCACAGAAGTCCCAAACTGGGTCAAGTCAACAGCATTTCCTTGTAGCATTCTGCAACATCAAGAAACCTTTTGTGGGGAATAATATAAAGAAGAGAATTGCTGTTATTCAAGTCTCTATTTTTATAAGAAAGGCTTTTTTAGATTCCACCTATAAGTAATATTATGCAGTATTTATGGGCTTCCCTGATGGCTTAGCAGTAAAGAATCTGCCTGCAATGCTGGAGACATGAGTTCAATCCCTGGGTCAGGAAGATCCTGGAGAAGAAAATGTCAACCCACTCCAGTATTCTTGCTTGGGAAATCCCATGCACAGAAGAGCCTCATGGGCTACAGTCCATGGAGTTGCAAGAACTGGACAAGACTTACTGACTCAACAACCACCACCATACAGTATTTATCCTTCTCCATGCAACTTATCTCACTCAGCATAATGCTCTCAGAGATCATCTATTTTGTTGCAAATGGCCAGATTTCCTTTTCTCTTATTACTGAATAATATTCTATTGTGTATATATATCACATTCTAGGGGCTGAGTAATGGGCAAATTGGGGAGGTATCATTTAAGGGTACAAACTTATGACTAGTAGATAAAGAAATCCTGGTGATCTAATGCACTGCATAATAATTATAGACAATAACACTGTATTATAAATTTCAAAGTTGCTGAGACCAAATCTTAATTTTTCCCATCTCCAAAAAGAAATTATGTAACATGATAGAGGTATTAGCTAACACTACTGCGTTAATCATATTGCAGTATATAAATATATTAAATCACCACCCTGTGCACCTTAAACTTTCACAAAGTTATCTGTCAATTATATCTCAATGTAAGTTAATTCATTAAATTTGCCCAGGAAAACTAGAGAGAATAGCCCTCTATAACATCAGGATGAAGTCTCAACCCTTTTATTTAAGGTAGGATTTCTAATTTCAAATCAAGAATTGGTTATCATATTAAGCATACTTTTACCTACATTCTATGCTAATTCTTGGCAGCACCATTGTTCATAACGTGTTATAAAAGATAAACAGAATATTTATCTTCTGTGCCTCTGTAATGAAGAAAGTAAAACTAGAGCAAGTGGAAGAGAAGAAGGAAAACCAATGATGAAAACTATGTCAGAAGGAGTTATTGGTAAATGTCAGATTTCATGTCTTGATATTACAGCTCATATTTTCAAAGAGAAGATATATAATTACTTCCCACAAAGCTACCTGAAAAAATTTAATCTGTATCATAAAATTTCACAAAATCAGGCTAATCATGCAGAAGACTGGTCCAATGCCAGAGTCCAGCTCCAGCAGCCAGGGAATCGGACTGAAGGGATGAGCAGTGTCGGCGGAGAATGATGCAGCCTCTGACTCAAAGTGCGGGACTGCATGTTTATTTTAAGCATCAGGTTTTCTTTTATATTTTTACAAAAGCATTAGGTCAGAGGTTTGACATCTTCAGTTTCCCCTCACCCAGATTTACTGTCTCCATAAATCATTGTTGTCCTTCAGAGTTCCTTCTTAAGTGTCCTTGTGATTACATTGTAACGCATGTTTGTCTCTGGGCTGCATACCACATTCCTCAGTTTGTTTCTTATCTTTCTAAGTCCTGCTAGCCCCTAGTATCTTAAGCTCATTATCTCCTAAAAAGGCTTCTAGCTATTAGTATCTCTAAAATTCCTAGTCTCTATAAGCTATAGTAAAATATGCCAATACTACAACATACCTTAAACTTTTAGCTTCTAACTATTCTTAATTATTCCTAAACCCTAAACTCAGCAAACTTCTTTTGCCATAAACATTTCCCTCACAAGCAGGTTTCAGATAACAATCCCTCCCCTGGGCTCAAGCTGTGGCCTATATGCCCATCCTGGAACATTCTTTGTAAAGATCCTTGAACAAATGTCAATAGTTAACTTTATGGATTATTTCCTGGGCATAACTGCAGAAGGCTTTGTGCTTTCTCATGTTCCTCACAGGAACAATAAGCACCTTAACATTCTTTCCAGCCAACTCAACCGAAGGAAGGAAAGGACAAGTCAGAATCACAAGACCTAACTCCTTCATCCCAGGACCGTGCCTGCGGGATGAGGAGAGGGGGTTGGGGCTGTGCCTCCATTTTGTCAGTAATGCCTAACGTGGCTCCTGACAGTCCAAACGAGCTAAAAATTAAGAGAGTAAATTTATAATGTATTCAAATTTGAAAGAAGCTCAAAATATAAAATGTCAATGTTCTTGCATTTATTAGATTTTAAATTCAGTTTGTTTCCAGCAAAGCTCAGTTGGAAAATAAATCCCAGACAAAAGATACATATGGTGGGAAGACTGCTTAAAAGTTTAGATTCAAGGTAGACCTTGGGAAGATCATCTTCTTAAAAACAGAAGTTTGGTCCCTCATAGACTCATCATCATTGAATATTTTTATTAAGGGTCATTATAAGTTTTATTTTTATTAAGGGTCATTAAACTCTACCAATGTATAACCTGCCTTTAAAATGTAAAAATATTAGAGGCCATTTCCCATTATGTTACTCAAAATCAAATATTTTGTTCTTTAGTTCTTAGTATCACAAGGTGCTACCCAATTAATTATACACAAAATGTACTTAATAAATGTTTGCATTTTTGAAGGTAATATGAATTACACTGGTAAATTATATACTCATTTGGATAAAATATATATGCTCCAAAATATCTGAAAACAATATACTCTCTTATTCAAAATAAGTATACATGTTACAATCCTATTTACACTATTGATTGGCTTAAACTGTGATACAAAGTTAAGGGTCAACAAAACTTCAAATGGATTACAAAAATTTCTAAATTTATATATTTCTGATCCACATTGTATTGTATATGCATCAACAAATTAATGGGCAGAATCTCTCCTTTGAACTATCAGAGTTGTAGAATAAAACAAGAACTGATATGTTCTTTCCATGATCAGATGGTACAAAATATGAACTAATTCACATATAAAAAAGGAAATAGATTAAGTTAAAACTACTGAATAAATATAAATCTATAATGGATTCCACAGCAATATATCAAAATTTCACATAATTTTATTCTAAAGCATACATTTACCCAGCCTTAGTGTAAAATGATTCTGAATTATATCCATGAATGACTTTTGGAGCATCTAAGTAATATTATTCACTCATCCCGCACTTTGCATTCCTGAAGAAGAGTTGAATGTTAAATATTCACCTTCACCTTGGAGTCTGAATCCCTCAAGGACAGCTCTAGACTCCAGGCTCTATCCCTTTATGCAGGGAGGTAATATTAATTATAGAAGTCAGAATTTTCTGCATCTCTTAACATAGCTAATAAAAATTAACATTGACTAAACACTCATTGTGTACCGAGGTTGATGCCAAGCAGTTCACAGGCATTATAGCACTGAATCCTTCCAATCGTCTTTTAGGTTGGTACTCATTATTTCCATTTTAAGTAAAACTGGGGATTACAGAGGTTAATCTACCCAAAACTAGGAATGGACAAAATAATATCCAAAACCAGAATTCTTGGCTCCAAAATCCACAGTCTTAGTGCTATATTGAATCAGTATATAAGAAATTATTTCTCCAAATTTTCAAAAAGAAAAATAGTGCAAAAACAGAATAGGTAAAATTTGTCTGAAAATTTATAAATAATGAAATAAAATTTAATAAAATATATTTAATCATTTTATCTTGATTAGTTCAAGTTCGAGGAATTAGATTAAAAATCATTTGGATGATACAAAAATATTAATTATGGAAAAGTAAAATTTAAAGATTTAATAAAAATTTAGTCTTCACAGTTCATTCTGTGGCAAATCCTGTTGCCTGGCTACCATGAGGCAGAAAGAACTAACCTCATAAGAATTATCACAACTATATTAAAAACAATTACTATTTCTTATCTCCCTATTCTACTGTTAAATACTGAATTATAGAATAGTTATACTACATGCCTAAAATAGCCATTTAATATGTAAACTAGTGCTTTCTTCATTCTTTGTTATTTTTTAACCTTTTAGGTATGAAAGTTATAAATATATCTTTAGTTTCAGTGAGAAAAATACCTTATAGCATCAGACCAGTGAGTCATCCAAACTGTTCTGTTCTATTGCTCACCTGTTTCTGATTATTACCATGGAGATAAGAAATGAAACGGGTAATGTACAGTCAAGATAAGGGACGTATAAATTGAACATCTGTTGCTTTTGCTGTCTGAAGGGACTTACATTTTTTTTCTAGTAACAAAACCCCTACTATCTGGGGGAATCCATTTCTTGTCATTCAGGCAGAGTTGAACTTGATACACCCCAGACCATAGAGATGGGAATAGGACTCCTAACTGAACAAAGTTCTTCATCTCCTTGGCACAGCAATTGGAGACATTAGCCAAGAAGTCTAATCATACTTTTCAGTGATGTTTACTATATATACAGTAAGAAAGAGCTTTGGAGTCTCTCCTGTGGACTGTGATCTGTAAGGATATAAACTTGGGTTTGCAGTAGCTATATTTCCCACCATTTGGGAGATCTTATCTAATAATAAAGTCAATAAACAGAAGAAGCAGAGATGAGTGATAAAGTGGCATCATGTGCAGCCAACTCTTCCTTTGTCCTTTACAGTCACATGAGCCAACAAACTTCCTTTCTTCCTAAGCCAATTTGATTTGAGTTTCACTTGCAAGAAAAAAAATACTGACAGATACAATTCTCTCAACCATGGAGTTACTTAATTTTCTCTGGAATATAGTTACATTTAAGAACCTAAGATTTAAAGATGAGCTCTTCTACAGAAAAATAAGCTTGAAGTGTAGTAAAGACCTAAATGTGAGACCAGACATGATAAAACTCCTAGAGAAAAACATAGGCAGAAGACTCTCTGACATAAATCGCAGCAATAACTTTTTCGAACCATCTCCCAGAAAATGGAAATAAAAACAAAAATAAACAAATGTGGCCTACTTAAAAGCTTTTGCACAGCAAAGGAAACAATAAACAAAATGAAAAGACAACCCACAGATTGGGAGAAAAGATTTGCAAATGATGTGACCAACAAGGGATTAGTCTCCAAAATCTACAAACAGCTCATGAAGCTCAACATCAACAAAACAAATAACTCAAACCGAAAATGCACAGAAGACCTAAATAGACATTTCTCTCAAGGAGACATACAGATGGCCAAAAGGCACATGAAAAGGTGTTCAAAAATCACTAATTATTAGAGAAGTACACATAAAAACTACAATCAGATATCCCCTCACACCAATCAAAATGACTACCATCAAAAAATCCACAAACAACAAATGCTGGAGAGGGTGTGGAGAGGGTGTGGAAAGAAGGAAACCCTCCTGCACTCTTGGTGAGAATGTAAATTGGTACAGTCCCTATGGAGAATAATATGGAGGATCCTTGAAACACTAAAAATAGAGCTATCATATGACCCTGCAATCCCAGTCCTGGGCATATATCTGGAGAAAAACATGGCCCAAAAGGATACACGTATCTCAGTGTTCATTGCAGCACTATTTACAACAGCCAAGACATGGAAGCAACCTAAATGGCCATAGACAGAGGAATGGCTATAAAAGACGTGGTACATATATACAAGGAGTACTAGCCAATTAAAAGACTGAAATAATGTAATTTGCAGCAACATAGATGGACCCAGAGATTGTCATACTGAGTGAAGTAAGTTAAACAAAGAAGCAGAAACATCATGTGACATACCTCATGCGGAATCTAAAAAGACATGATACAAACAGACTTATTTACAAAACAGAAACAGATACACAGACTTGGAGAATAAACTTATGATTGCTGGGGGGAAGGGGAGGGGAAGGGATAATTACAGAGTTTGGGTTGGACATGTACACACTACTATATTTAAAATAGACAACCAACAAAGACCTATTGTATAGCACTGGGAGGGCTTCCCTGGTGGCTCAGCCGTAAAGAATCTACCTGCAATGCAGGAGCCGCAGGAGACACGGGTTCGATCCCTGCATAAGGAAGATCCCCTGGAGGAGGGCATGGCAACCCACTTTGGTATTCTTGCCTGGAGAATGCCATGGATGGAGGAGCCTGGAGAGGCTACAGTCCATAGGGTCACAAAGAGTCAGACACCAATAAAGCGACTTAGCACGCACTCATATAGCACTGGGAACTCAGCTCAGTGTTATGTGAAATCCTGAATGGGAGGGAGTTTGGGGGAGAAGGGATGCATGTATATATATGGCTGATTTCTTTTGCTATCCACCTGAAACTATCACAACATTGTTAATCAGCTTTGCATGTGTGTGTCAGTCACTCAGTTGTGTCCGCCTCCTTGAGATGCCACGGACCATAGCTCTCCAGGATTCTCTGTCCATGGAATTCTCCAGGCAAGAATACTGGAGTGGATTGCCATTACCTTCCCCACAGGATCTTCCCAACCCAGGGATCGAAACCTGGTCTCCTGCATCACAGGCAGGTTCTTTACCATTTGAGCTAAGCTTTATTCCAATACAAAACTAAAAGTTTAAAAAAGAATAAAGGTGATTTCTTCAAGATTACTACCAGTTACAAGAAGTTATATTTCTTTTTATTTGGCTTTAAAGTATCTCAAGTGCTCAGCAGTGGTAGTAAATTGGGATTCTGTGAATAAACACATCCATGGTTATATCTATACTCTATAGGCAATAACAATTGGGGAGAATGATAATGAAAAAAAAAAAAAACTCTTCCCCCAAATACCTCATTTCACTATCACGAGCCTTTAAATTCCATCACCAGAGGTTTATTTCCTAATGTTAAGCCTCACCATTTCCCTCCAGTTCTCTTAGAGAAATAAATAACATTGAGGCACTTACATTTTAGTGTGAATTACTGAGACAATTTTTCTCCATGACAGGAAAAGAGTAGGTGTCAAAAAGTTTTGAAAAGAAGCTTAAAAAGTAAAAGGATCAAGAGAATCAGAAGAAAGGCCACTGAAGGAAAATATTTGCAAAAGACATATCTGATAAAGGACTATTATCCAAAATACACAAAGAAATCTTAAAAATTAATGGTTAAAAAAAAACAAACAACCTGATTAAAATATGGATAGAAGATTGGACAAACACCTCACTGAAGAAGATCTGCAGACCTCAAATAAGCAAATGCAAAGAAGTTCAATGTCATATGTCATCGTTGTGTGTTAAGTTGCTTCAGTCATGTCCAACTCTTTGTGGGCCTATGGACTGCAGCCCACCAGGCTCTTCTGCTCATGTAATTTTCCAGGCAAAATTACTGGAGTGGGTTGCCATGCCCTCCTCCAGGGGATCTTCCCAACCCAGGTATCAAACACACATCTCCTATGTATCCTGCATTGGCAGGCAGGTTCTTTACCACTAGCACCACCTGGGAAGTCCATCACATGCCATTAGGGACTTGCAAATTAAAATGAGATATCACTACACATCTATTAAAATAACCAAATTTCAAAACACTGACAACACCCAAATTCTGGCAAGAAAGAGGAGCAATAGGAATTCTCATTCACAGGTGGTGGAAATATAAAATGGTACAGACACTTTGGAAGACAGTTTGGCAGTTTCTTACAAAATTAAGCATACAAACCATGAAATGCACTCCCTGACATTCACTCCAACAGATTGAAAACTTATGTACAGGCAAAAATCTGCACAGGAATGTTTCTGGCAGCTTTCTTAATTACTGCCAAAATTTGGAAGCAACCAAAATGTCCTTTGATAGGTAAATGGAAAAATAACTGTGATACACCCAAACAATGAAATATTATTAAGTGCTAAAAAGAAATAAACTGCCAAGCCACAAAAAAACACAGAGGAACCATAAATGCATATTGCTAAGTCAAAGAAGCCAGTTTCAAGAAGCTAAATACTATAAAAATCCAAACACATGATGTACTAGAAGAGGCAAAACTACAAAGATGGTAGAAAGACTACTGGTTGACAAGGGTTTGTGGGGAGAGAGGGAGAAATAGGTGGAGCACAGGGAATATTTAGGGCAGTGAAACTATTCCGTTATGTACTGTAAAGGTCATTATGTCATCACACATTTGTCAAAACTCATAGAATATATGACACAAAAAGTAAACTGTAATGTTAACCGTGGACTTTCCTCAATAGTGATGTGTCATTGGTGTTTCATTTATTATACCAAATGTGCCACACTGGTGCACTGGTATGGGATGTTAATGGTAGGCAAGAATTTGCATGTGTAGAGAGGGGTGGTATAGGAACTCTTTGTACTTTCTGCCCAATTTGCTGTGAAGCTAAAAAAATACTCTAAAAGTGAATTCTATAATTTTTTAAGTAAAATCAATAAATCAGATGATCACCAAGAGTCAACAAATGGTACAGATCACAATTACCTTATCCCGATTACTCTTCAACATAGGATTTAGGGACTACTCTTCAAATAACAAATATTTATTGAAAACCTACTGTATGTCTAGTTCTGTGCTTGGTACCTTGGAAAATAAAATACAAATAGTCATTTTCCACATGCAGCTTATAGTCTAATAGAAAGGAGTAATACAACAAAGAAATAAATATATAATTACAGGATTATAATAAGGGAGCCCTAGATAATATTTACAGATTGGTGAGGCAGTCTCAGCTAAAAAAAAAAAAACCTAAATTGCAAGAGAAAGAGAGATGGTAAATTAAGGACACCAGGATGATATGAAAGGATGGAATCCAGAATATAGGTGGAAGCTCTGCTCTTTGATAGGAGGCAAATTTCTCCATTATAGCAGAAGAAGAGATATATAAAGAAAATAATATTTGTAGGCACCCTATTTCCATCAGGTGAAGAGAAATCTCCTTTAGTAGTATGTGTGGTGGATAGCAAAGGTAGAAAAATCAAAATAACTTTTGAAATCTAATTTTAAATTTGATCAAATTTATTATATCATTATATTTAAATTTTAAAATTCAATATCCAAAAAACTAAGACATCGCATCTGGTCCCATCACTTCACTGCAAATAGATGGGGAAAAATGTAAACAGTGACAGACTTGATTTTCTTGGGCTCCAAAATCACTGCAGACAGTGACTGCAGCCACAAAATTACAAGACGATTGCTCCTTGAAACAAAAGCTATGACAAACTTAGTGTATTAAAAAGCAGAGACCTAACTTTGCTGAAAAAGGTCTGTCGAGTCAAAGCTATGGTTTTTTCAGTAGCCGTGTACAGGTGTGAGAGTTGGACCATAAAGAAGGCTGAGCACCGAAGAACTGATGCTTTCAAATAATGGTGCTAAAGAAGACTCTTGAGAGTCCCCTGGACAGCAACGAGATCAAACAAGTTGACCCTAGAAGAAATCAAACCAGAATATGCATTGGAAAGACGGATGCTAAAACTGAAGCTCCAATATTTGGCCACCAGATACAAAGAGTTGACTCATTAGAAAAGACCCTGATGCTAGGAAAGATTGAGGAAAGAAGGAGGAGAAGGGGGCAACAGAGGATGAGATGGTTGGATGGGACCACTGATTCAATGGGCATGAGTTTGAGCAAATTCCAGGAGACACTGAAGGCCAGGGAAGCCTGGCAGGCTGCAGTTCATGGGATCACAAAGAGACAGACATGACTGAGTGACTGAATAGCAACAAACATAATATGACTTTTCTGAGATTCTTCCAGTGCATGTTTGATCCGGAGTAAACAGAGGATAAATCCTAAAAGATGATGCTGTGAAAGTGCTACACTCAATATGCCAGCAAATATGGAAAACTCGGCAGTGGCCACAGGACTGGAAAAGGTCAGTTTTCATTCCAATCCCAAAGAAAGGCAATACCAAAGAATGCTCAAACTACCACACAATTGCACTCATCTCACATGCTAGTAAGGAGAAGGTAATGGCACCCTACTCCAGTACTCTTGCCTGGAAAATCCCATGGATGGAGGAGCCTGGTGGGCTGCAGTCCATGGGGTCGCTAAGAGTCGGACACGACTGAGCGAATTCACTTTCACTTTTCACTTTCATGCATTGGAGAAGGAAATGGGAACCCACTCCAGTACTCTTGCCTGGAGAATCCCAGGGACGGCGGAGCCTGGTGGGCTGCCATCTATGGGGTCGCACAGAGTCGGACACGACTGAGGTGACAGCAGCACATGCTAGTAAAGTAATGCTCAAAATTCTCCAAGCCAGGCTTCAGCAATATGTGAACCGTGAACTTCCAGATGTTCAAGCTGGTTTTAGAAAAGGCAGAGGAACCAGAGATCAAATTGTCAACATCCACTGGATCATCAAAAAAGCAACAGAGTTCCAGAAAAAAAACATCTATTTCTGCTTTATTGACTATTCCAAAGCCTTTGACTGTCTGGATCACAATAAACTGTGGAAAATTCTGAAAGAAATGGGAATACCAGACCACCTGACCTGCCTCTTGAGAAATCTGTATGCAGGTCAGGAAGCAACAGTTAGAACTGGACATGGAACAACAGACTGGTTCCAAATAGGAAAAGGAGTACGTCAAGGCTGCATATTGTCACCCTGCTTATTTAACTTATATGCAGAGTACATCATGAGAAACGCTGGGCTGGATGAAGCACAAGCTGGGATCAAGATTGTTGGGAGAAATATCAATAACCTCAGATATGCAGATGACACCACCCTTATGGCAGAAAGTGAAGAAGAACTAAAGAGCCTCTTGATGAAAGTAAAAGAGGAGAGTGAAAAAGTTGGCTTAAAGCTCAACATTTATGGCATCCAGTCCCATCACTTCATGGCAAATAGATAGGGAAACAGTGGAAACCGTGGCTGACTTTATTTTTTTGAGCTCCAAAATCACTGCAAATGGTGATTGCAGCCATGAAATTAAAAGGTGCTTACTCCTTGGAAGGAAAGTTATGACCAACATAGATAGCATATTAAAAAGCAGAGACATTACTTGGCCAACAAAGGTCCATCTAGTCAAGGCTATGTTTTTTTCCAGTAGTCATGCATGGATGTGAGAGTTGAACTGTGAAGAAAGCTGAGCACCGAAGAATTGATGCTTTTGAACTGTGCTGTTGGAGAAGTCCCTGTGCTTGAGAGTCCCTTGGACTGCAAAGAGATCCAACCAGTCCATCCTAAAGGAGATCAGTCCTGGGTGTTCATTGGAAGGACTGACGTTGAAGCTGAAACTCCAATACTTTGGCCACCTGATGCAGAGTTGACTCATTTGAAAAGCCCCTGATGCTGGGAAAGATTGAACGCAGGAGGAGAAGTGGACAACAGAGGATGAGTGGTTGGATGGCATCATCGACTCAATGAGCATGAGCTTGGGTAAACTCCTGGAGTTGGTGATGGACAGGGCGGCCTGGTGTGCTGCGGTCCATGGGGTCACAAAGAGTCAGACATGACTGAACGACTGAACTGAACTGAACTGAAACAGGGGATAAAGGAAGCATTTAGGGGAGTGACTAGCACTGGTTCACCCTAGAGGATTACTCTAGGCTAAGGGTTATGGGTTATTGGGACTGGAGGGAGAAAACCACAGATGATGCAGTCAAAAAAAGGATGACTGAGAAAAACTTTGTCACAAGTGGATCACAAAAGTATGAGGGAACATATTTGGTGAGATTTTTTTTTTAATTTTAAATTAGTTTATTTATCTATTTTTTAACTTTACAATATTGTATTTGTTTTGCCATACATTGACATGAATCCACCATGGGTGTACATGTTTTCCTCTTCCAGAACCCCCTCCCACCTCCCTCTCCATCCCATCCCTCCGGGTCATCCCGGTGCACCAGCCCCAAGCGCCCTGTATCATGACAAATGTCAGTATGACACTTCAGTACAATATAGGTTGCTGGAAAGCATTAAGAATACATTTAAAAAAGAAAATTTCTATTTTGAGCCTTGCTTCTGCCATTTATTAGCTGTATATGTTTTACAATATGCTTTAGCCCCTTTGAACCTGAGTTCCTTTGATGGTAAAATAGGGATAGTAAACCCAATAATATAAGGCTGCAGAAAGGATTAAATGAGATTACATAAGTAAAGCTCTTTATACACATTAAATCCTTTTAAAAATATTTGTTTCTTTCCTGCTCTCATAGCTTTAAGAATTCTTAAGCTTTACTAAGCTGTAGGAGCTTTTATTTTCAGGTCAATACTAATCTGAAAGTTTTTTCCTGGGTAAAGTGATAATATTAGGTGGAATACAAAATTAGCATACAAAAATCAGTAGTATTTCTATACACTAACAATAAATTACATGAAAAAGAAATTTTAAAAAGGATTCCATTCACAAAAGCATCAAAAACAATAAAATACTCAGTAATAAATTTAACCAAGTAGGTGAAAGATCTTTATACTGAAAACTACATTGATAAAAAAATCAAAGAAGACATAAATAAATGTAAAAGTATCCCATTTTCATGGGCTGGAAGAATTAATATTTCTTAAATGTCTTTATTACCCAAATCTATCTGTTGTTGTTATTTAGGCACTAAGTCATATCCAATTTTTTTTGCAACTCCATAGGCTATAACCTGCAGGTTTCTCTGTCCATGGGATTTCTCATCAGGAATCTTGGAGTGGGTTGCCATTTCCTTCTCCAGGGGATCTTTCCAACCCAGGGATTGAACCCATACCTCCTGCATTGATTGCAGGCAGATTCTTTACCACTGAGCCATCAGGGAAACTCATGGATTTGTTGAAATCCCTATCAAGATCCCAATGGAATTTTCTACAGAAACAGAAAAATAATTCAAATTTCATATGAAACTATAAAAGACTTGCAAATAGCAAAAATAGTATAAATCAGCTATGAAAGTGAAGTGAAAGTTGCTCAGTCATGTCTGACTCTTTGCAACCCCATGGACTATAGCTTGCCAGGCTCCTCTGACCATGGAATTCTCCAGGCCAGAATACTGGAGTAGGTTGCCATTCCCTTCTCCATAGTCTCCTTCTCCAGCCCTATATCCCAACTCAGGAATCTAATCCAGGTATCCTGAATTGCAGGCTGATTCTTTACTTTCTGAGCTACCAGAAAAGCCCAAGCACACTGGAGTGGGTACCCTATCCCTTCTCCAGTGGATCTTCCTGACCCAGGAATCAAACTGGGGTCTCCTGCATTGCAGATGGATTCTTTACCAGCTGAGCTACCAGGGAAGCCCTAAATCAACTACACTTCAATAAAAAAATTATTGCCAAGACCCATGTCAAGGAGAATTTTTTCCTGTTTTCTTCTAGGAATTTTATGGTTTCAGGTCTTACATTTAAGTCTTTAATCCATTTCAAGTTAATTTTGTAAGTGGTATGAGATAGGGGTTTAGTTTCATTCTTTAAACTTGTGAATATCCAATTTTCCCAGCACCATTTACTAAGGAGACTGTCTTTCCTCTATTGAGGATTCTTGGTTCTCTTGTCAAACATTGTTTAACCATATTTGCATGGATTTATTTATGGGCTCTCAAAGACTATACAAGAGCTTTATAATATACAAGAGCTTCATAATATAATATGAAATCAGGAAGTAAAATACCTCCAACTTTACTCTTTCATAGCTGATTTACACTATTACATTAGTTTCAAGTATACAACATAGTGATTTAATATTTTTATAGATTATACTCCACTTAAAATTGTTACAAAACAATGGCTATGTTTCCCTGAGCAATAATTTTTTGTACATGACAACAAAAACACAAGAAATAAAATCAAAAATAAGAAGTGGGACTACATCAAACTAACAAGCTTCTACACAATAAAAGAATGACTGACAAAAAGAAAAGGCAACCTATCAAATAGGAGAAAATATTTGCAAAGCATATATCTCATTAATATATATAAAGAACTCCTACAACTCAATAGCAAATTAACAAATAATCCAATTTAAAATGGGCTAAGGACCTAAAGGGCAAAGGACATTTTCTAAAAATGATATGTAAATGGCCAACAGGTACATTAAAAAGTGCTCAACATCACTAATCATTAGAAAAATGCAGATCAAAATCACAATGACATATCACCTCATTCCTGTTAAGAGTGACTATCATCACAAAGATAAGAGATAAATGTTACTGAGGATTTGGAGAAAAAAGAACTCTCATGCACTGGTGATAGGATTATAAATTTGTGCAACCACTATGGAAAACAGCATGGAGGTGCCTCAAAAAATTAAAAGTAGAATTACTATATGATCTAGCAACTTCACTTCTGGGTATATATCCAAAAGAAATGAAATCAGTAAGTGAAAGAGCTATCTGCACCCCCATGTTCACAGCAGCATTATTTATAATCACTAACACATGGAAACAACCTAAATGTTCATCAACAGATGAATGGATAAAGAAAATGTGGTAAATAGATATCAATGAAATATCATTCAGTTATTTTAAAAAGAAGGAAATCTTCCATTTGGGACCATGTGGGTGGACCTTGTGAAATAAGTCAGAGAAAGACAAATACTGTGTATTCTCACTTATGTGAAATTTTAAAAAATCCAACTCATAGAAAAAGGGATCACACCTATGGTTCAGAATGTGGTTCAGATGAGAAGCAGGGCATGGAGGTGATGCAACTGGATGAAGATGGTCAGAAGGTACAAAGATAAGATTTATAAGATAGGTAAGTCCTGGGGATGTGAAGTGCAACATGATGTCTATAGTTAACACTACCATATGGATTATTTGAAAGTTGCCAAGTGAGTAAATTCTAAAAACTCTCATCACAAGGGAAAAATATTTTTTGTATATCTATGATATGATGAATGAAAACTAAAGTTACTGCAGTAATCATTTCACAATAAATACAAGACAAGCCAACATGCTGTACATTCTAAACTTATACAGTGCTGTATGTCAACTATATTCCAATAAAACTGAGAGAAAATAAAAGGAATTAGGAGGAAAATGTTAACATTTGGACAACTACTTCCTAAATTCCTTTAGGCATTTTGAGCATTGAAAACTGTTCAGGGTATATACAATTCTTGCATCAGTGAACTAACCACAACACCCAGGTTATGTTTTTATTCAAGTTGGTCTTAGGACCTCAAAAATTACAAGGTATCAAATCAATTTCTTTGAGGTTTATTTATACCTAGAAGACAGTCTTTCCAGTGTAACAAAAAACTGTCATTTAAAATATTCCTATCTGGCTTCCAGTTCAAGACGGCAGAGTAGAAGGATGTGCACTCATCTCCTCCCGTGAGAGCACCAAAATTGCAACTAGTTGTTGAACAACCATCGACAAGAAGACACTAGAACACACCAAAAAAAGATACCCCACATCCAAAGACAAAGAAGAAGCCACAGCAAGACAGTAGGAGGGGCACAATCACAATAAAATCAAATTCCATACCTGCCACGTGGGTGACCCACAGACTGGAGAATAAAAATACCAAAGAAGGTCTTGTATTATTGTGAAGATTCTAAACTCCACGTCAGGCTTCCCAGCCAGGGGATCTGACAAAAGGACTGGGATCCCCAGGGAATCTGGTCTTGAGGGCCAGCAGGATTTGAGTATAGGCCTTCCAGAGGCCTGGGGCAAATAGAAACTCCAGTCTTGGAGGGCACAAACAAAATTTTGCACACACCGAGACCTAGAGGAGAGGAGCAGTGACCCCAGAGGAGACTGAACCAAAACTTTCTGCTAGTGTTGAAGGGCCTCATGTGGAAGCGTAGGTTGGCAGAGGCTCACCACAGGGACACAGGCACTGGAAGGTCCCCGTTGGACTAAACACTCTTGGAGTTCACCATTAACTACCATAAAGCCCTTAGACTCCAGGGCTAGATCGCCTCAGGCCAAACTACCAGGCAGGCAGTGCAACCCCACTCATCAGCAGAAATATGGATTAAAGCTTTACTGAGCAAGACCCTACCCACTAGAGCAAGACCCAGTTTTTCCCATTGCCAGTCCCCATCAAGAAGCTTACACAAGCCTCATAGGCACAGCCATCAGAGTCAACATAAGAAGCAGGAAGAAGCACAATCTCACAGTGGCTAAAACAAAAAGCATATTACAGAAAGTTAATCATGATGAAAAAGCAGAAAGTTATGTCCCAGATGAAGGGACAAGATAAAATTTCAGAAAAACAACTAAATGAAGTGGAGATAGGCAACTTTCCAGAAAAAGAATTTAGAATAATGATAGTGAAGATGATCCAGGATCTCAGGAATAGAAGGGAAGCAAAGATTGAGAAAATGCAATAAATGTTTACCAAAGACCTACAAGAACTAAAGAACAAACAAATAGCTGAGTAATATACTAGAAGTAATTCATAGCAGAATAACTGAGTCAGAAGAATGGATAAATGACCTGGGAGACAAATGGTGGAAATCACTGCCACAGAACAGAATATAGAAAAAAGAATGAAAAGAAATGAAGACAGACTAAGAGACCACAGAGACATTAAACACACCAACATCTGCATTATAGGGATCCCAGAAGGAGAAGAGAGAGAGTAATGACTTGAGAAAATATTTGAAGAGATAATAGCTGAAAACTTTCTTAGCATGGGAAAGGAAATAGTCAACCAAGTCCAGGAAGCACAGAGTCCCAGGAAGGATAAACCCAAGGATAAACACACAAAAACACATAATAAACAAACTGACAAAAATTAAAGAGAGAGATAAAATATTAAAAGCAACAAGGGAAAAATGAAAACATGCAAGGCAATTCCCATCAGGCTATCAGCTGATTTCTCAACAGAAACTCTACAAGCCAGAGGGAATGGCATGATATATTTTAAGAGATGAAAGGAAAGAACCTACAACCTATCCAGCAAGACTCTCTTTCAGATTTGATGGAGAAACCAAAAACTTTCCAGACAAGCAAAAGTTAAGAGAATTCAGCACCACAAAACCAGCTTTATAACAAATGCTAAAGGAAATTCTCTAGGCAAGAAACACAAGAGAAGGAAAAGACCTACAGAAAATACACCCAAAACAATTAAGAAAACAGTAATAGGATCATATATATCTATAATTACCTTAAATGTAAATGGATTAAGCGTGCCAACCAAAGACACAGACTGGCTGGGTGGATGAAAACATGTACATGTATGCACTTCCACTTACCACATCAATGTGCCTGACCTCCCCAAATTGCATGTAATTATTTTATATTAAGTTAATCATGCTCCCATTATTGCTTACGATTGTAATTATTTTTTTTTGTCTAGCTATTGATTATGAAAACCGATGAACATTTTTTGCTAATTTGATTATGTAACTATTACTCACTTAACACCATTGTATCATGATTGGTCAACAGAAAAATAATAGAACTCTATATCCCAAAAACTAGGATCTAATGGAAAAACCTGTAATCACTTTTTAAAATCCAGATGCATATCAGAATTGTCTTCAAATTTTTTGAAAAATGCAAATGCTCAGGTATTGTTTTTTTTCTTCAGAGCTCCAGATATGTTTCTAATGAGCAGTCATGTTTAAAAATAATCAGACTATATGATGATCTTTTTACTTTTATCTCGTTTGTTTTACTTTTTCTATTTCATAGTCAGTGTTTCCACTCCATTTAGTTTCTGTTCTCCAATTTCTCTGTCTCTTCATTTTTTGTTTGATGTTCTTTCTCAAGCCTTTACCAACTGTAGTAGAAAAGCTTTTGCATACATATATATATAAGTATTTTATAAAACTTATGAATTTTGGCCTAACTAAAAAAATTATGACATTTTGATTCTACTTGTTTGACTTAGTATGAATAGAATGCTATATTTCTAATTAAAAAATAGATATGCAACAAAGGTTTACTGTAGAGCACAGGGAACTATAGTTAATATCTTGTAATAATCTATGATGGAAAATAATTTCAAAAATAATATATGTGTATTTGTATAACTGAATCACCTGGCTGTGTACCTGAAACACTGTAAGTATAATTATACTTCAGTAAAATATGTATATTTAAACAAAAAAAATGTATATTCCAAAGGAAAAAAAGATACTAGGACCATGAAACAGAACAGAAATGGAATACTGTACCTAAAACATTGTCTCTTTGAGTCCATAAATTGCTCCTCACTATGCTGAAGATATGGTCCCATCACTTCATGGCAGATAGATGGGGAAACAGTGGAAACAGTGGCTGACTTTATTTTTCTGGGCTCCAAAATCACTGCAGATGGTGACTGCAGCCATGAAATTAAAAGACACTTACTCCTTGGAAGGAAAGTTATGACCAACCTAGATAGAATATTAAAAAGAAGAGACATTACTTTGCCAACAAAAGTCCGTCTACTCAAGGCTATGGTTTTTCCAGTGGTCGTGTATGGATGTGAGAGTTGAACTATAAAGAAAGCTGAGTGTCGAAGAATTGATGCTTTTGAACTGTGCTGTTGGAGAAGACCCTTGAGAGTCCCTTGGACAGCAAGGAGATCCAACCAGTCCATCCTAAAGGAGATCAGTCCTGGGTGTTCATTGGAAGGACTGATGCTGAAGCTGAAACTCCAATACTTTGGCCACCTGATGAGAAGAGCTGACTCATTGGAAAAGACCCTGATGCTGGGAAAGATTGAGGGCAGGAAGAGAAAGGGATGACAGAGGATGAGATGGATGGATGGCATCATCGACTCGATGGACATGGGTTTGGGCGGATTCAGGGAGTTGGTGATGGACTGGGAGGCCTGACATGCTGCGGTTCATGGGATCGCAAAGAGTCGGACACGACTGAGCAACTGAACTGAACTGAACTGAACTGATGCTAAAGATAAATCAAGAATATTCACAATACTGGACATAATATATGTGTATTTGTATAACCTTGCTGTGCACCTGAAACATCATTAAGTCAACTATACTTCACTAAAATATATGTATATATTTAAAATCCTTATCTACATGTTATTCTTATGTTTTTAATATGCCATTGGTAAACTAATCATGAAAATGCAATTTTGTGAGAATGTTTTTCTTTGAAACAAACAAAAAATAGGATTTTAGATTTCCAGTGGGGTTTTGTATTTATTCGTTTTCTGGGTTATTTGAAATTCCACCATGCTGCACCAAGTTCTCATACTTTCATGTACATCAGAATCACTTTGGATGCATTTTAGTAATTAAAGTTCCGAGACCTTAACCCCAGAATATCTGATTCTTCAGGTTTGAGTGATGCCAAGGAATATGCAATTTTCACTAACATCTCAGGTAATACTTCAGATGGTCTTTAATGCCCATTTTGAGGAACACTTAGAGCCTAGGCAAAATGCACATTTGCATTGGAAAAAATTGTTTTTATCATGTGGAAAATCCAAAGAAATTCATATTTACTTTTATATATATATCACACTCAATTCACTTTTGGAACAAAAGAAAAAGTCCTCCTTTAATTTGAATTTTTGTTCATTTTGAGTGTTATACCTTATGAATTGTGGTGCTGGCAAAGACTCTTGAGAGTCCCTTGACCAGAAAGGAGATCAAATCAGTCATTCCTAAAGGAAATCAGCCCTGAATATTCATTGGAAGGACAGATGCTAAACCTCAACCTCTAATACTTTTGCTACCTGATGCGAAGAACAAACCCATTGGAAAAGACCTTGATGCTAGGAAAGACTGAGGGCAGGAGGAGAAGAGGGTGACAGAGGATGATATAGTTGGATGGCATCATTGGCTCAATAGACATGACTTTGAGCAAACTTCCAGAAATAGCGAAGGATAGGGAAGCCTAGTGTGCTGCAGTTCATGGGGTTGCAAAGAGTTGGACATGACTTAGCAACTAAACAAGAACACTTTACGAATACATTAGACGCTGAGTTTGAAATGTTAGTTCTACAATATTTTCATGATAAAGGTCCCGTATGATGCATACATTTGTTTCGTATATAAAGAGGCTTTGACAGCTGTTTAAATTATCATTTGCTAATGTAAGAGTAATATTTTTACATTTTCCTTTGTCTATGAAAATATTTATCTTGAAGCCCCCCAAATTACCAAAACTCTCCTACCTTTAGGATCTTTCCATGCAAAAAGAAGGATTTCCTAACATTTTCTTAGGAGTTTCCCTCAATGATATTTACTAACTACATCTTGTCCAATCCATTCAACTGCTCCTATAAGAAGTCATATTCTTTACACATAGTAACAAACAACATTACAAACACAAACTTGCAAGTTTATGTAGAATTCAAGCCAGATAAAACTTCGAAAACAACTATATGTCTTTCAGAGGACTGCCTTTCAGAAGCACTGAAAATACATATTTCAGACACTAAATAGGAGATAAATGATATGCTTTCCAAGATGGAACATAAGGTCTTTGTCTATTTTAAGAGGAAAAAAAGATTGGAAAATATCCCAGAAATGTCATTGTGGGAGCAGGTTGAACAATCCACTAGTATAAAAAGAATTTTTCTTTTAAAAAAGCAATCACATCACACATTTATTAAATTTAGGGAAGACAATAAAATAAAAAGTGTTGGATTTCCTTAGGAAAAATATTCAAGTGAAACTAAGTTAGTCCTGAACTGTAATTGAATATTACAGTCTAGTAGATGGTGTTCAGAAGCATGGACCAGAAGGGACTATGGACATTCACTGAATCATTGCCTGCCTTCAGTTGAGTCCTACCACTAAATCACCTAAGATTAATAAATAGTCTGTCTCAGTTTGAATGCCTGCAGAGGAAGAAGTTTTATAAATCCCTTATTTATCTCTTCAGTAAGCAATGCACCAGTTGATTTCATTCAAATAAATTATTTTATTTTATTCAATCCAAAAATATTAAGACCCACTAAGTGTTGATTTACAAACTAGTCTCCATAAACAGAGGGCAGAGAGAGACCAAAGAAAGAGGCAGATCACTCCAGATTGATAGATGGTAGGTTTAATAGCAAGGGGACTTACATAACTTGTCTTGAGCTGTTGAAAGACTAATAAATATCCATACTCACCCAACAGAATTTAAAAACATGTTCAGGCACATATACCATCCTGATGATCTCAACAACACATTGTTCTTTCAAGGCAACATTCTTCAAAATGCCTCCCACATGGGAACCATATACATTCCAAGCACAGGGGAGGCAAGTGAGGAGCCTCTAGTGGCTCTGGTCCAGCTCACAGGTCAAACAGTGGTCATGTCCTCTAAATTACCTTCTCTAACACTATGCATGTGGTATGGGGCTAGAGCTTAGCAGTAGATCATCTGACTGCAACTCTGTGTACAAGAGACATTGCCAAAAGCTTCATCCAAAACCTGGGAGATTTAGCTATACACAAGACATTTTAGATACCTAAAATCAAAGAGCTATTCCAGTGAGGTAGACACTATGCAAAACCATGGATTTTAACTGTTTGCCTGCACTACTCTTTCTCCTTTCAATATCCAACCATCTATAAACCCCAAATCACAGTATAAACATTGATGGAAACTTGAAATGTACAGCTCAAGAATCCTTGAATACTTGCTTCAGTTGCAACTTCTGAACATATAACTTGTTGATATTTGACAGGCCAATGATATTCACAAATCTATAATCTGTAGATGTTATTGGCATGTATTTATATTCTATTAGAAATGACATGCATATCATTAGAGCAGAGAAAAGCGTTCAAACTTCTAGGAGGCCTCCTTAACACCTTATTCAGGTGGGAGAAAATAATAAGTGGGAGATAAATTACAAAATGAATAATCACTATCTGTACTTCCTAGAAAATTGAATTTTTGGAGAAAGGGCTTTATGGATAGAATGGAGGAAGTAGTGGCCATTCTACCAGCTTTCGAGTTATGCTCTTTTTTTAAAATTAATTTATTTATTTTAATTGGAGGCTAATTACTTTACAATATTGTAGTGGTTTTTGCCAAACATTGACATGAATCAGCCACGGGCACACATGTGTCCCCATCCAGAACCCCCCTCCCACCTCCCTCCCCATCTCATCCCCCAGGGTCATCCCAGTGCACCAGCCCCGAGCACCCTGTCTCATACATTGAACCTGGACCAGCAATCCCTCTTATAAGTGGAATATTTGTCCCCTCTGTAGTTATTCCAGTATTACAAGTTCATGCATGACTGATAAGCATTTGGAGCTCCTCCATGGTTTAACAGCAGAATCCAGCTCCTATGCTTATCTCCAACTCTGCCTTTTCTAATATGATTCTGGAACAAAAGGATGAGGTTCTCCAAATACAATACATTTACCTGACCTGGCATTCTCATTCTATCACACACTTTTAAATGATTTGTCTTCGTCATGTTTTCCAGTGTCAAAATGACCCACAGTCTATATTTTTCACTCAGAATCTTGTCTGAAATATTCAAAGAAAAAGTAACTAATTATCAAATGATGATACTGTTTATTAAGAAATTTTAATAACTTAACACACACACAGATAGTTTTTGTTTTTGAATTTACTTGGTCTTCTTAGGTATTCTTACTGATCCTCTTTGTTTCACCTGTCTTATATCCAGTCACCACTGCAGCAAGTTCATTATAGAGTCTGACTAGCTTCACACAGTACCTCCATCCCACTCTGTGTGCCTCTTTTCTCCAGTCCAAACTTCAGTATAGATATACTGACACATATATAACCTTACAGGTAATTCTTCATGGCGAAAAGTTGGCCAATGGGGAACAGAATCCAATAAATCAATACTTCTGCCTTCTTCCTCCCACTCACAGAGAGTCCTGGGATACATTTTACATGGCTTCTCAGATAAGTACTCAGGCTCCCCTTGTAGTAATCAACTCATTTTCTTGTGTTGGTCCTCTTTTTCCCTCTCCTAATCCCTAGGTTTATTACCCAATAAAGTACTTATATAGGCTTCCCAAGTGGCTCAATGGTAAAGAATCTTCCTGCAAATTCAGGAGATGCAAGAGACATGGGTTTAATCCCTGGGTCTGGAAGTTTTGCTGGAGAAGAATACGGCAACCCATTCCAGTATTCTTGCCTGGGAAATCTCATGGACTGAGAAGCTTGGTGGGCTACAGTCCATGGGGACATTGGAATTGGACATTTTTTAGTGACTGAGCATGCATGCAAAGTACTTATACAAAAGTTTTCAACTTGGGTTCTGCTCTTTAGGGGAACCCAAGTAAGATAGGCAAAGATTTTCATTTTTATGCTTGTTTCCTAGTTATAAGTCAGTTGAAAAAAGAGGATAGTACCAATAGAAAATACATTTAGAACGGTTTTTCTCAACTAAAACTCCAAATATAGACATATAGATGTTTTATAGATAGATATAGATACATTCATTGTGATTGCATTACTTCTTAAAGTTATTTTGTTCCTCATAAAACTACATCTCTCTTAGAAGATAAATTCCTTTGAAAATAGCAATCTATGTCAAAATATTCAATTAACTCACCTTTTTAGAAGCCCATTTAAAGTTTAATTGACGTGACATATGTCCTTTTTTAAAGTATTCTCTCCACTCCCATTTCTGGTAACCCTTTCCATTCCTTCTTCAATTCCCCAATATCAGCTGTAATATTCTACTTTGGGGGCTTCCCCAGCGGCTCAGAGGTAAAGAATCTGCCTTCAATGCAAGAGCCACAGGAGACAAGGGTTCAATCCCTGGGTTGGGAAGATCCCCTAAAGGAGAGCATGGCAACCCACTCCAGTATTCTTCCCTGGAGAATCCCATGGACAGAGAAGCCTAGCAGACTACAGCCCACAGGATCGCAAACAGTTAGTCAGGACTGAAGCAACCTAACACACACACACACACACACACACACACATTCTATTTTTAAAAGAAACTTAAATGTTTGATAAAATTGGAATTTGGTTACTTTTTCCCAAGTACAGTACTGATGAACAGAATAGCCACCCTTAGCCTAATTAACACTGCTTAAGCAAAGTTGTGCTTTTCTCCATTTTAATATCTAGAAAATTCAGGGAAAAATAATACCTTTCCAATAATATAGAAGACTGAACTAATATAAACCAGTCTCACTATAAAAACAGGGAAAGGATTGATAAAGTATAACTCACTTTTCATACATAAAAATGAACTGTTACACATAAAAGCCAATGTATCAGGTGCCTAACGATGTAATTCCTGAATATAAGCCCTGAGGACTTCAGAGCTGGGGCTTCAAATACCAAGCAAGATCAGATATGCCTTGAGCCTATATAAGGCAAAGGGCTGGAGTCAAGTTTCTTGCCAAGTAGAATGCTTTGAATCGACACCACTCCATAAAAATGAGAATGGAATGGATTCACCAAGAAACTTAGAAAGAAGCAAGGAAACACTGTGTGCCTAGAATTCAGTGGAAATTGAAAGAATCTCATTAAATTTGAAACACTAAGGTTACATCTGTACATGAGTAAGGAGTCTAGATTTATACTACTCACATAGTGGTGAAATCTAAAGCCTAGAATTTAACATAAAAATTAGTGAAATCCTAGAACTTTGGCAGAAACAAACTCAAAAATCTTTTGTAGAAACACTGTCTATATTGAGTGTACAGGGATTTCCACAGAAAGAACACTCATTGAAAATGAGCTTATAAGAAAAATTTCTAAATCATAAAAAGAAATAATACAACCAGACAAATCATAATTGTTGTTGTTTAGTCACTAAATCTAAACATGAGATTTCTCAGGCAAGAATACTGGAGTGGGTTGCCATTTCCTACTCCAGGGGATCTTCCCAACCCAGGGATCGAACTCATGTCTCTTGCATTGGCAGGGGGGCCTCTTTACCACTGAGCCACCAAGGAAGCCCAAATACTAATTAGAACTAAAAAGAGAATTAGAAATCTAAGAAACTTGAGTCACTAAATCAATCCAAAGATAAATTTTTAAGCTTTAAAAGAAGAAATGAAAAACTTAATGAGTACTGGGTACTCTTATTTTAATAAAAATAAAAGCAGAAAATTTTAAATACAACATTTGACAGTAAAATTTCAACAGACTAAGAAACTGGCTAAATAGGAAGAAGCTGAAAAACTGGTTAAGGTGTAGGGAAAGTTGGTAAACTGGAGGAGAGATCCAAGGAAGTTACACAGAATGTAGCACTAACAAAAAGTGAACCACAGAAGAGTTGTTAAGAGATGGGGCATAGGGAGTTAAGAATGTGAAAACTCAACATACATTCAATATGAGTTCCCTGGTGACTCAGGTGGTAAAGTGTCTGCTTTTAATGCAAGGAACCCAAGTTCGATCCCAGGGTTGGAAAGATCCCTGGAAAAGGGAATGGCTACCCATTCCTCTATTCTTGCCTGAAGAATTTCGTGGACAGGGGAGCCTAGTAGGCTACAGTCCTTGGGGTCACAAAAGAGTCAGACATGACTTAGTGACTAAACAACAACAGCAATAAGCAATGTGTAAGCTAATTACACTGTATTGATCTTACTCAGATCCTGAAGCAAACTAACCTTGAAATACATTGTGCACAACTAGGAAAACTCAGTCATTAACTGGATAATTGATGATATTAAAGAATTGTTAACTTTTTGGACAATAATGAAATTGTCATTTTGTTTTAAAAATGAGCCCTCAAATGGGTGAGGAGAAAAAGGAAACCTCTTATACTGATAATGGGAATGCAGCTACAGTCCATGGGGTCACAAAGAGTCAGATACAACTGAGTGACTAACACTACTACTACTAAAAAGAGAATAAAGAAAATTGAGAAGAGTTAAGAGTCAATGAGTAAAGATTGCTCCTTAATTGAAAAAAATCAGAGGACTTACAGAGGCAAATAACAATAAATTGCCACCTAAACACATCAAAGTAATATTTAAAATTATCTATGACAAAGAGAAAAATATTTAAAACAACCAAAGATTAACAATTCTCAAAGAAATAACAATTAGACAAACAATAGAATTTCCATAAACAACAATAGAGGCCAAATAGAATCATTCCCTTCAAAGTGTTGGAGAAAATAGTCAATAAAAATTAGAAACCTAGCTAAAAGAGCATTCAAGAGGAAAGTAAAAATGAATACATTTTCAGAAGAGCAAAGAATGAGATAGTTTACTGTTCAGTGATTCCTGTTGAAAAATGTATTAAAGAACGTGTGTCAGGAAGGAGAAAAATAACCACAGAAGAAAAAAGTTCATGAAGCAACAACTAGCAAACTATACTAACTAGCAAAATTTACTCTAAAATATTTTGTTAAATCTAAATAAACACTGAAATATAAAGACAATAAAAATAATAATACTATCTCTTCTCGGGTCTTGGGCATGCTTGTTATTTCTCTCACTTGCATGGAAATTCTACTGTAAGCTGATTCAAATAGTCACACCCTCTCTAGATTCAGCATTGTTTCATTTTGTCTCCTGAACAAGGGAAAATCAGGGTTTGTTCTCTTGATAGCATTTATAAACTGAAGTTGTAACATTTTTGCTAGTCTCATATATCTAGTGTTCATCATACATTTTACTAAGATTGAGACTGCTTTGAGTAAGAGATGGAGAAGACATCAATATTTACTCCCAGTTTTACCTGATTCTTTGGACAGCTCCTACAACTTCAGGGAGGCTTCCCTGATACCTCACTTGGTAAAGAATCCGCCTGCAATGCAGTAGACCCTGGTTCAATTCCTGGTTTGGGAAGATCCGCTGGACAAAGTATAGGCTACCCACTCCAGTATTCTTGGGCAGCCCTTGTGGCTCAGCTGGTAAAGAAGCCTCCTGCAGTGCAGACCTTGGTTCGATCCCTGGGTTGGGAAGATACCGTGGAGAAGGGAAAGGCTACCCATTCCAGTATTCTGGCCTCAGGAATTCCATGAACTGCATAGTCCATGGGGTCGCAAAGAGTCAGACACAACTGAGTGACTTTCACTTCACACTACAACTTCAGAATGGTGGTAATGCTTAAGAAAACAATCTAGGCTATAGTATCTAAAGGCAAGGTTAAGAGAATTATTTCAGAGTCAACATTGTACCAGAAACTTATCCAGAATAAGAAAAAAAAAGTATAACAACAAAAAGAAGAAAAACAAAATTATCTTATAATTACTCATCTAGAAAATCTACAAACTATTAGTAATAAGAGGGTTTAGAAACTTGTTAAAAATAAGATCGATATATGAAAATCAACGTTTCCATATCAGCAATAAATTCTTAGAAAGTGTGATTTTTAAAAGTTTCCATTTTTACTGGCTATAAAAATTTTAAAGGGCATTGTAACAAACAACAAAATATGTTCAAGACCCACAAAGTTAATTTTAAAATGTTGTGAAAGAAATAGGGAAGTCTCTGGTGATCTAGTAGTTAGGGTTTGTTGGGATTCTTTAATGGACCGGAACTTGGGGGTACAGAGTTGACCGATAAGAAAGTGAAAGAAGGAAGAAAAGAGGCTGAGCAGTCTGAAGGAGACAGAGAGAGGGAGAGAGAGAGAGAGAGACGAAGAAAGACACTGGGACCAATGCTCTGATGGAACAAAGGCGTTTATTCAACATATTGTGGGCATATATAAACTCTCTTACAATATAGCCCTTTTTAGCAGAGACAGGGATAAAAAAATCTTACAAGTTATTCAGGAAGCTGGAGGCTAGAATCATTTTCAAGGGAGGGGATTGTAAAAGTTACTTTCCATATCAGAAGGGAAAAGAGTAGCAAATGGCTGCTATTCACCGTATGGAGAGGTTACTTTCCATATGAACGAGATGCATAAATTCCTATTATTCCCGAACTGCCTGCAGTTCCTCTAGCGCCTGCATTCAGGTGCTAATGAGGAACAAAGGATTTATGCAAGACCGAAAGCAGCATACGGGAAGCCTTCTGTTAAATGTTACCTTAGAAGGGTTCACTTGGATTCAATCCCTGGTCCCTGGTTGGGGAACTAAGATCTCATAAGCTGCACAGTGCAGCCAAAAAATAAAAATAAAAAACTTTGAGGAAGAAATAAAATAGACCTAAATAAATGGGCAGATATGTCATATTCCAAAACCAACACAAGTTTTCATGGACCCTGACAAGTGGACAATAAAAGTTAAAAAGAAAAACAAAGGGCCAAAAGTAGCCAAAATGTTTTTGAAGATCTAGATGAGTGCTTGGTTCTACAAAATGTCCGGGTATTGTAAAGCTAGAATAATTGAAATTGTGTGGTATTCATGTAGAGAAAGACAAATAGACCAATGCACAGAATAAAGAACTCAAAACAGGCCCTTGTGTACTTTGAGGAATAAAGTATATAACAGAGGCAGCATTTCAGGTCAGTAAGTAAATAATAGAATATTTACTAAATGATACTGTGATACTGGGGAAATATGTTCTTCATATGAATAAAAACAAAAATAGATCCTTACTTATACCACAATGAAATTGTTTTCCCAAGTATACTAGAGACCTAAATGTGAAAAGCAAACTTTAAACTTTTCAAAATAAATATAGGACATCTTTTTAATGAATTCAGTGTGAGGGACAATTTCTAAACAAGATGCATAAGCACAAACTATTTTAAAAATGGTTACATTTGACTAATTTGAAATTAAATATGCTGTCAAATAAAACATTTGTTTTCTAAGCAATAAAACAAATCAGTCTGTGAGAAGACATTTCATGTATATATGTGTGTATTTTTATCTATGTATGAAATATTTATATTTATAACAAATTATACATCTTTATTATACAGAATGATTATATTAAATTATGATATTGTATTACATAAGTAAATATTTTATTACATAAGTAATATTTAGTGTTAATGTTCTATTAAATACAATTATATTATCTGTAATTTGTAATACTTATATATATATATATATATAAAAGATTCTATTCAAACCCAGAAAGAATTCTTATAGGTTAATTAAAAATGAAAAGACCATAAAATATTTAAATGGCAAAGGATTTGAACAATCAATAGACTAAAATTTCCAAATTATTATATGAAAGGCTCTTTGTTTTAACCAGTACTCAAGGAAATAAAAATTGAAAGAAACTGTCCTTTCATATCTGTCACATTTAAAAATCTTAAAGTAAGATCAGGTTTTTCATAAACATGAGACAACAGGAATTTTCACTATATTACCTGCGGGGGTACAAATTGGCAGAATCCCTTTGGAGTGAAATTTACCAGTATCTAGAAGACTTTAACCTGGAGGAAGGCATGGCAACCACTCTAATGTTATTGTCTGGAGAATCCCATGGACAGAAGAGCCTGGTGGACTGCAGTCCATGGGGTCACACAGTTTCAAACATAACAGAAGCAACTTAGTACTCATGAACACAGAAGACTTTAAAATGTGCTTAGCTCACTATCCAGAAATTCTCCTCCCAAAAATATACAAGGAACTAGTGAATTCCAGAGAAATTCCTAGAGAAAATCTCTTACGTATGCCCAAGAAAACATGGACAAAAATGTTTATAGAAGCAAAAGCCTGAAAGCAATCTAAAGTCAGATAAATCATGGGATTTTATACAAATCAGATAATAGTAAAAATGAATGAATCAGTTCTACCTATATCATTTAGATTTATCTTGAAAAATTAATGTTGAGTGAAAGGAGCAAGTTAGAGAATATAAAATACACCATTGTCAAGTTACACTTTACAAACTTTAAACATTAAATGGCATAATCTATATGCAAATTTACGATGATGTTGCTGATAGGCAAGCTAGAAAACTAACTTTCCATTTTATAACTTATTTATTTTGTGTGAGTGTAATTTCTATTTTATGGAGAGTAAACAGGGTTTTGGGCTTCCCCGGTGGTTCAGTGGTAAAAAATCTACATGTAAGCAGGAGACACAGGAGACACATGCTTGATCCCTGGTTTAGGAAGATCCCCTGGAGAAGGGCACAGCAACCCACTCTAGTATTCTTCCCAGGAAAATCCTATGGACAGAGGAGGACACAGTCCATGGGGTTGCAAAAGGGTAAGACCCGACTGAAGTGACTTAGCACACATATAGGCAAACAGGGTTTTGGATTCATTCCTGACATATTGCTGATTTTTGTCTTATTTCTATTTCATGAAGTGTGAAGAAATTTTATTTAAAAAGAAAACACGAATCCAGAAGTGGATGTAACGAAGAAGTGCCATTTGGTGGCCATGGCACTTGTAGTATCAGTGGCTCCAGGTCAAGGACCCCCGGAGTGTAGTAACATGGGCAGCACTGGGTATAGGGCAGAGACAACTTTGTATCAGCTTCACTGCTGAACCCCAAGACCCACCATTATTGGCCTGCAGGACTCCTTTCCTCATTCTAGACTCAGAGGAGAGTTTGCCTTGATTGGTGGGCTGGTCCTGGAACTGGGGGCCATCACCTGCAGGGCCACCCCAGGGAGATAGGAGAGCATGGAGAACAAACAAGTTTGCTTGGGTTTTCATCCTTTTCTTGGCTCCATCTAGTACATTGCTTGTGGAGGAAGTAGGCCCATTGTGCTGCCCCTATTCTGACAATTGAACCAATAGCTCCTTCATGTAGTTTCACATTGACTTCTCATCTCTGTTAACCCATGAGAATCCAGTGACTGTTATATGAAAACTTATAGGCTGGGACCTAAGATTGCTGAAAGTGGTCTCTAGTATCAGCATAAAGGGGGCTCTTTACAGATACGTTCAAGAGAGAAGTGCCTCGTGAATGTATCTGCTGGTGGGGAGAACGAAAGAACTGGAAAGTCCACCTGTTCTCTTGGAACATCACACGTGTTTAAGGACCTGAGCACCCGAAAAATTATAGTCTAGTGGTATACAAATGAGAATGAAAACATGACAACTAAAAACCTATGGGATGCAGCAGAAGCAGTTCTAAGACAGAAGTTTATAGCAATACAATCCTACCTCAAGAAACAAGAAAAAAATTGAATAGACAACCTAACTTTACACCTAAAACAATTGGAAAAAGAAGAAAAAACAAAAAAAAACAAAATTAGTATAAGGAAAGAAATCATAAAGATCCAAGCAGAAATAAATGAAAAAGAAATGAAAGAAACAATAGTAAAGATTAATAAAAACTAAAAGCTGGTTCTTTGAGAATATAAACAAAATTGACTAACCTTTAGCCAGACAAATCAAGAAAAAAAAGAGAGAAGAAGCAAATCAACAAAATTAGAACTGAAAAAGGAGAGGTTACAACAGACAATGCAGAAATTCAAAAGATTATAAGAGACTATTATGAACAACTATATGGCAATAAAATGTATAACCTGGAAGAAATGAACAGATACTTAGAAAAGTACAATCTTCCAAGACTGAACCAGGAAGAAATAGAAATTATGAACAATTCAGTTCAGTTCAGTCACTCAGTCGTGTCCGACTCTTTGCAATCCCATGAACCACAGCATGCCAGGCCTCCTTGTCCATCACCAGCTCCCGGAGTCCACCCTAACCCATGTCCATTGAGACGGTGATGCCATCAAACCATCTCATCCTCTGTCGTCCTCTTCTCCAACTGCCCTAAATCTTTCCCAGCATCAGGGTCTTTTCCAATGAGTCAGCTCTTCGCATCAGGTGGCCAAATGATTGGAGTTTCAGCTTCAGCATCAGTCCTTTCAATGAACACCCAGGACTGATTTCCTTTAGGATGGACTGGTTGGATCTCCTTGCAGTTCAAGGGACTCTCAAGAGTCTTCTCCAACACCACAGTTCAAAAGCATCAATTCTTCAGTGCTCAGCTTTCTTTATAGTCCACTCTCACATCCGTTCATGACCACTGGAAAAACCATAGCCTTGCCTAGATGGACCTTTGTTGACAAAGTAATGTCTCTGCTTTGTAATATGCTGTCTAGGGTGGTCATAACTTTCCTTCCAAGGAGTAAGCGTCTTTTAATTTCATGGCTGCAATCACCATCTGCAGTGATTTTGGAGCCCAGAAAAATAAAGCCAGCCACTGTTTCCACTGTTTCCCCATCTATTTGCCATGAAGTGATGGGACTGGATGCCATGATCTTAGTTTTCTGAATGTTGAGCTTTAAGCCAACTTTTTCACTGTCCTCTTTCACTTTCATCAAGGGGCTCTTTAGTCCTTCACTTTCTGCCATAAGGGTAGTGTCATCTGCGTATCTGAGGTTATTGATATTTCTTCCAGCAATCTTGATTCCAGTTTGTGCTTCTTCCAGCCCAGCATGTCTCATGATGTACTTTGCCTATAAGTTAAATAAGCAGGGTGACAATATACGGCCTTGACGTACTCCTTTTCCTATTTGGAGCCAGTGTGTTGTTCCATGTCTTGTTCTAACTGTTGCTTCCTGACCTGCATACAGGTTTCTCAAGAGGCAGGTTAGGTGGTCTGGTATTCCCATTTCTTTCAGAATTTTCCACAGTTTATTGTGATCCACACAGTCAAAGGCTTTGGCATAGTCAATAAAGCAGAAATAGATGTTTTTCTGGAACTCTCTTGCTTTTTCGATGATTCAGCAGATGTTGGCAATTTGATCTCTGTTTCCTCTGCATTTTCTAAAACCAGCTTGATTACAAGCACTGAAATTGAAGCTGTGATAAAAAAATCTCACAAAAAACAAAAGCTCAGGACCATAGAGCTTCACAGGAGAATTCTATCAAACATTTAGAGAATAGCTAATGCCTATCCTTCTGAAACTCTTTCAACAAATTGCACAGGAAGATATACTTCCAAGCTCATTCTACAAGGCCACCATCACCCTGATACCAAAACCAGGCAACGACAACACACAAAAAAGAAAACTATGGGGCAATATCACTGATGAACATAGATGCAAAAATCCTAAAAAAATTTTTAGCAAACAGAATTCAGCAACACATCAAAAAGCTCATTCACCATGATCAAGTTGGGTTTATTCCAGGGATGCAAGGATTCTTCAATAAACACAAATCAATCAATGTGATATACCATATTAACAAATTGAAAGATAAAAACCATATGATAATCTCAATAGATGCAGAAAAAGCCTTGACAAAATTCAGTACCCAGTTATGATTAAAACTCTTCAAAAATGGGCATAGAAGGAACCTACCTCAACACAGTAAAGGCCATACCTGATAAGCCTACAGCAAACATCATTCTCAATGTTGAAAAACTGAAAGCATTCCCCCTAAGATCAGAAACAAGACAAGGGTGTCCACTTTCACCACTATTATTCAACATAGTTTTGGAAGTCTTAGATACAACAATCAAAGAAGAAAAGGAAATAAAAGGAATCCAGATCAGAAAGGAAGAAGTAAAGCTCATTGTTTGCATATGACATGATCCTGTACATAGAAAACCCTAAAGATAGCATCAGAAGATTACTAGAGCTAATCAGTGAATTTAGCAAAGTTGCAGGATATAAAATCAATACACAGAAATCACTTGCATTTCTATATATTAACAATGCCAAATCAGAAAGAGAAATTAAGGAATCAATCCCATTCACCATTACAACAAAAAGAATTAAGTGTCTAGGAATAAACTTACCTAAGGAGACAAAAAAAACTGTACACAGAAAATTATAAGACACTGATGAAAGAAATCAAAGATGACATAAACAGATGGAGAGATATTCTATGTTCCTAGGTAGGAAGAATCAATATTGTGAAAATGACTGTACTACCAAATGCAATCTACAGATTGAACGTGATCCCTATCAAATTACCAATGGAACTTTTCACAGAACTAGAAAAAAAATTTCACAACTCTTATGGAAACACAAAAGACTCTGAACAGCCAAAGCAATCTTGAGAAAAAAGAATGGAACTGGAGGAATCAAACTTCCTTCCTTCAGATTATACTACAAAGCTACAGTCATCAAGACAGTATGGTCCTGGCACAAAAACAGAAATATAGACCTCTAGGACAAGATCAAAAGCCCAGAAATAAATCCACGCACCTATGGGTACCTTATTTTTTACAAAGGAGGCAAAAATATACAATGGGGTAAAGAAACCCTCTTCAATAAATGGTGCTGGGAAAACTGGACAGCTACATGTAAAATAATGAAATTAGAACACTTCCTAACACCATACACAGAGATAAACTCAAAATGGATTAAAGACCTCAATGTAAGACCAGACACTATGAAACTCTTAGAGGAAAACATAGGCAGAACACTCAATGACATAAATCACAGCAAGATCCTCTATGATCCACTTCCTAGAGTAATGGAAATAAAAACAAAGGTAAACAAGTGGGACCTAATTAAACTTAAAAAAGCTTTTGCACAGCAAAGGAAACTATAAGCAAGATGAAAAGACAACCCTTATAATGGGAGAAAATAATAGCAAATGAAACAACTGACAAAGGATTAATTTCCAAAATATACAAGCAGCTCGCACAACTCAATATAGGAAAAACAAACAACCCAATCAAAAAGTGGGGAAAAGACCTAACCAGACATTTCTCCAAAGAAGACATACAGATGGCTAACAAACACATGAAAAGATGCTCAACATTGCTCATTATTAGAGAAATTCAAATCAAAATGACAGTGAGATATCACCTCACACAAGTCAGAATGGCCATCATCAAAAAGTCTACAAACAATAAATGCTGGAGAGGGTGTGGAGAAATGGGAATGTTCTTGCATTGTTGGTAGGACTGTAAACTGATACAGCTACTATCGAAGAAGGTATGGAGATTCCTTAAAAAACTAGGAATAAAACCACCATATGACCCAGCAATCCCACTCCTAGGCATATACTCTGAGGAAACAAAAACTGAAAAAAACACATGTATCTCATTGTTCATTGCAGCACTATTTACAATATCTAGAACATGGAAGCAATCTAGATGTCCGTTGACAGATGAATGGATAAAGAAGTTGTGTTATATATACACAATGGAATATTACTCAGCCATAAAGAGGAATTCATTTGAGTCAGTTCTGATGATGTGGATGAACCTAGAACCTATTATACAGTGAAGTAAGTGAAGTAAACCAGAAAGAGTGAAGGTAAGTCAGGAAAAAAAAGATAAACATAGTATTCTAACACCTATATACAGAATCTAGAAAAATGGTACTGAAGAATTTATTTACAGGGCGACAGTGGAGAAACGGACATAGAGAATAGACTTATGGACATGGGGAGAGGGGAGGAGAAGTTGAGATGTATGTAGAGAGTAACATGGAAACTTACATTACCATATGTTAAATAGATAGCCAATGGGAATTTGCTGTATGGCTCAGGAAACTCAAACAGGGGCTCTGTATCAACCTAGATGGATGGGGTGGGGAGGAAGATTGGAGGGAGGTTCAAAAGGGAGGGGATAAATGTATACCCATGGCTGATTCATGTTGAGGTTTGGGAGAAAACAGCAAAATTCTATAAAGCAATTATCCTTCAATAATAAATCAATTAATTAAAGAACAAGAAAACACTTCAGAAGATTTCAAATTCTTACTACTTAAGAAGTTTAAGCCATAAGTCATTAAAAAACACATTATTTTTAAAGATGATGGAAGTTTAGTGAACCAAATATTTTATTTGATTATCCCCTACCTTTCCTAAATAATTTCCTAAGTCTCTCAAATATTTTTTTAATCTATTTTTTATTGAAGGGTAATTGCTTTACAGAATTTTGCTGTTTTCTGCCAAACCTCAACATGAATCAGCCATAGGTATACATATATCCCCTCCCTTTTGAAACTCCCTCCCTTCTCTCTCCCCATCCCACCCCTCTAGGTGGATTCAGAGCCCCTGTTTGAGTTTCCTGAGCCATATGCAAATTCCCATTGGCTATCTATTTTACATATGGTAATGTAAGTTTCCGTGTTACTCTTTCAAATTTTTAAAATCTCAAATTGAAGTAACCCTGCTGACTCATCTAATGATTTCCATATTTTACAAAACTCTAATAGGTCAACTGTGTGAAAGGAAATAAATTATTTAATACTTTCACATTTTGTAAAAGTATAATTTTGATTATAACAGATTTTCTTTCACAACTTTTATTATTTTTTCTACACACAAACATGACAATATTTCCCCTGGACTCAGAAAAAATCCTCTTTATTTCTTAAACCATGAAGAAATCCAAAGCTGAGAGCTAATTGATGAGAAAAATGACAGTTGATAGCATTTTTAAAAGAGTCTGGAATCTAAACTTCACTAAGTGTAGTTTCCTTGGAAGCATAGAGGTTTATATTAAATCTCGTCACATTTTAATCTCCATTTAATTATCATAGATCAGCCTTCAAATGCCTGCTGATGAGAAAGAAAATCACACAGGAGATGGTAACCAAGGAGAACAGGAAAAGTTACAAGGCATCTTCTATTCCTTTGCTTATGTGGTAAAACAAATCAGTATTCTTACACAGTCTCCCAAAATAGATAAACTCCTGATACAGTGAAACCAGCCCTTATGTGTGCATCACTACCCAAGAACCTCCACTAATTGTTAACAGCTACAGGTTGCTTGAAAGCTTTTGTCTTCTTCGGGTATCACATTTGGCAGCAGAGCTCCGGGGATGTTTCTATTTCTGTGTGAGATTCTCCTGAGACTACTGCCTCCAGTAACATTCAGAGTGATGGTTCAGCTCCTCCCTACAAACCATGAGAGTCTGTGGTTTGCTACCATGCCAGACATATCAATCATTCTTTGCAAAGAAACTGCCTTTCCACAGTTCTTGCTGAAGAAATTAGCCACCAGCTTCTGCTACTGCAAGGAAGGCCATATCATGAATCACATAACCCACCTCCTCTATCTCCCTGTGGCCACAACTGATTGGAAAATGGAGGTTATCTGACTGAAGGTGAGGCCGCCTTTCAGCTGTGTGGTGGCCTGTTAAGTTGGATTACTGCGAAAAGCTTAACAGAGTTCAATAAAATCTCGCTTTGGGAGCTGGGAAATACAGTGAGAATTGGTGCCAGCAGTGGGAAATTAAAGTAAAACATGGCTCAAATGGAAGCCATGGGGTGAAGGAGAGGACATGATGGGCCAGATCAAGTTATGAAGAAGAAAACAGGAGTGGGGGGAGAATATTAAGAAGGACCACTGTAAAAGCAGCAGGTTTTGGTTGAAAGAGCAGTAGTGACAGAGAAAGGTTGAGTGATATCACTGGGGAGCACTAGAGCAAAACTCTACATGTCGCTTGCTGAGAACGACTTACCAGTTCCTTTCTGCACCAGGCTTTCCTTTACCAAATTGTGTATCTTAATACTGAGCCTCTATTCTTATTACAGAATAACACCGTCTCACTTGAAGTAGCCTGAATGACTAAAGAAAGGAAATGATTTTTGCTTTTACTTCATTTTAAAGCAGAAACATTGCAAAATTGATGAAACCCTATTGCAGCCTCACAGTTACTTTCTCTTTAAACACTTACTTTATTTACAGGATCTCCAATGTACCTTTATAATAATTTTTTTTATTTACCATTACTTTTCTGACTAAAATGCCAATTTAAACCCAGTGGGAAATACAAAGTTAAGCAAGGAATTTGAGAAGTTAGTGTAATATTTACGGCATTCTAATCCCTGCATCATCTTTCATACATGACTTGGACTTTTATCATGGTGGATCATTACTAGGAGAAGCAGATAATGGAGAGTAAGAATACAATACTCCTTAATTTTGCAGAGTACCAGACAACTGAGCCATACCAACATCAAAAAAGAAAAAAGAGTGCACTGATCCTGTTTTTGAACTCACTAGATATTCCCAGTTTCTCACATCTGAACCACTCTTGAGTTTAACATAATAATGCCAAATAGAAAAGAAAACCAGATATTTTTTAGGATTTTTTTAAGTGTAGCTGCACTTAACAGAAAAAAGTAAGGAAAAGGCAATTGAACAAAAAATTCCCCACAAGTTAACACTGAATTCCCCAAGGAAGTTATTTATAGTTGGGTCCAGAGTTACATATTTGATTTTTGTAGTTTAAAAAAATGCCATCAGAGTTTTACAAAGGATTTCTGTTTTTCGTGCTCCAGGTATCAGACAGTCAATGACCTTGAGTGAAAAGAAAAGGAAAAAATAGATTCTCTTTTTCTGAGATACACATAATGCCCACTCTTACTTGTTATTTCAAAGACTATAGTACTCTGCATGTTTCAAAGTTTAAGTCTTTGTCTTATGATTTATAGTCTTTATTGTCATCCACAAAATTAATTGACTCTAGATTATAAATGAAATTATACATGGAATTCTTTTGTTTCTTCTTCTTCAAGTAAAAATTTGAAACATTCTCCATGATTCTATTACAACACAAAATCTTCTTAAGCAATAATTACAACTGATGAAATATTTGTAATTATAAAACCATAGTAAATCAAACTAAAACAGCAACAGGATACTGTAATTTAAAGATGAGTTTGTCTTTCTGTCACTCAAACTTGTGTACACTTTATATTCTTGATATTCAGCTTTTTATTTATTAAGTATAAATCCAACCTGAAAGTGTCACTTTTTTCTGCCAAACTATAACAAAGAAGTTGGTAGTGAAGATTCTTAAAAGTCCCTTGGACTGCAAGGAGATCAAACAAGTCAATCCTAAAGGAAATCAACCCTGAATATTCACTGGAAGGACTGATGCTGAAACTGAACCTCCAGTACTTTGGCCACCTGATGCAAAGAGCCAACTCATTAGAAAAGACCCTGAGGCTGGGAAAGATTGAAGGCAGGAGGAGAAGGGGATGAAAGAGGATGAGATGATTGGATAGCATCACTGACTCAATGGACATGAGTTTGAGCAAACTCCAGGAGATAGTGAAGAACAGGGAAGCATGGCATGCTGCAGTCCATGGGCTTGCAAAGAGTCAGTTAAATTTTCATGTTAGCCTCATTTGATTCACAATAACACAGCTACACAACCATATCAAAAATTAGTTCACAATAACACAGCTACACAACCATATCAAAAATTAGAGCCTAAACAAACATGGTTGAGAACAAAAGTGGATAGAAAATTAGATCAACAATCTCTATTAACCTTAATTAAGTGGCCAAACTCATAAACAAACACTGCCTTTGTTGCCTTACTATAGAATCCCACACAATTTATACCCAAAAGCCTAGAAAGGTGCTCCAGAGATACTGTCACTAGTGCCAAAATGCCTTGATAAACTCCAATAGCAATTTATTATTTTAAAACATACTATCAAGTATCAAGAATAAAATAAAACTTCCCAAGTATGATAAAATAAACATGCATTACACTTACTGGAGAAAATTTTAGATGTATGCTGCTCATGTTGTGAAACAAGGCAGGGACACCCACTATTACAGCTCTTATTCAATATAGTACAGAACTTCCTTATCAATAAATAAATAAATTTATTAAAACAGAATACATGTAAGAATTTAAAAGAAAGGATACGTTTGTCTTAGCAGATAACAACAAAGAAAATCAACAAACTATTAAATAGATAAGAAATAAAAGTAAGTTTACTGCATTTAAAATCCAACTTAAAAACAATATTGTTCCTTTAAAGCAGCAGTAACTCAATAGAATATGTTACAGAAATAAGAATCTATAAAACTCAAACAACACTATAGGATATATAGGGATTATTCAGCAAAATATTCGTGAAATGTTCTGGGAGAAAATTTTAACAACATATTATAAGACCACTAGAAAAAGATCTGAAGGATGGATTAAAATAACATGCTTGAGGATAAGATGATGAGCATTTTAAAGATGCCAATTTTCCCCAAATCAATCCATATATTCAATAAAAGTCATATTAAAATCTTAGAAAGAATAATTTTAGAATATGGCAATGATTCTTAAATTTACATCAAAGAATAAAGATCTGTGAATAGCTATGAAATTTTTTGAAAGAACAAATCTAGAGTATTTACCTTCCCAGACATACTTTAAAACCATGAAACCAGCTTGATATTTCTGTACAAACAGATGAGGAGACTAGCAAAATATAACAGAAAGCCCAGAAATACCATTTTTTTCCTTATGATTTGTACAAAGGAGGCCTTCATCTCCATCTTCTACTTAACTCTCTACATCTGCTTTCATATTTAGGTCTTTTATCAAACTGGAGTTCATCTACATGTATGGTATAGGAAGTATCCAAATGTATTTTTCTCAATACTATCTACTAAATTATTAGTCTATTTCCCACTGAGTCTATGGAGAAAAATACACTTGATGTCTTTCAGCAAAAGACACCACAAAGTTAGCAGAATGGTTCCAGATTAGAAGAAAATATTTGAATATGTAAATTGGACAAAGGATTTATATGGTATACAATGAAGTACTATAAATCATGGGCTTCCCAGGTGGCATTAGCAGTAAAGAACCTGACTGCCAATGCAGGAGATGTAAGAGATGTGGGTTCAGTCCTTGGGTTGGGAAGATCCCCTGGAGGAGGCAATGGCAACCCACTCCTGTATTCTTGTCTGGAGAATCCCATGGACAGAGGAGTCTGGTGGGCTACAGTCCATAGGGTCACAAAGAGTTGGACACGACTGAAGCAACTTAGCTCACACGCACTATAAATCATATTTTTAAACAAAAATTTGAAAACACAATAGAAAAAAATGGCCTAAGAGTATGAATGGGAAATTCATTAATGGGGCAACCCAAAATATTAATAAGACTATGGAAAGATGGTCAACCTCCCTAAGGGTCAGCGAGAGCAAATGAAACTAACTCGAAATAGTATTATATGGTCCTTAGAATGGTAAAAATTGGAGCATGAGCAATATCAAGTGTTAGCAATGATATAAGAAAATGTTAACGTCCATTGTTAGTATTATGACTGTAAACTGGGGCAGACATTCTGGAAAGCATGAAATTGTGTACAATTCATCAATACATAGTTTGTTGACTACAAACCTTAGAGAAACAGAATGTTCATCACAGCATGACTTTTGGTAGCAAGTATTTGGAGGGATCCTAGACGTTCATCAGCAGAAGAAAGGATAAGTACAATATAGCATACACAAATGATGGCATGGAATAGTCATAAATAGCAAGCCAGATATACATGTAACAACATGGGTACATTACAAAAGACTACAGTAGTACTCAAAAAAAAAAATAATAAGATGAGAATGACATGACCATATCATTTATGTAAATCAAAAACACAAAGCAAAAGAACAATGTATATTTTTAAGACAGATGCATACCTAAGTAAACATATGGTTTGTATATTAGAAGGCTGAATATTAAATACAGTAGAGAGGGTGAATGTGTGTTGGATGGGGAAAAGTGAATGAGTATGGTGAAGAAAGAATAAATCCTAAACAGAAAAAGGACCTAATGATTAAAATATTCTCTGAACAGAGAATATGATTAGTTCAATATTCAGCACCTGAGATCCACATACAACAGTGTTTAGAAGCCAGTGGTGTCATAGGACTAGAAACGAATAGGCTTTAAAGAGAGAAAGAATAGACAAAAATACCACATGTTCCAAACAGTTCATGTAAGGAAAAGAGTCAAAAAAAAGAACAAAATAAAAAATTGTCCTTCCTTTACTGAAAGTGGTGAAAATAATTTCACTATCTTCAATTTCTTCATATTCCTTACTTTGTACAACTACATTGAATGCTTTTCAAAAGTATTCTGGCAATAACACACACAAAAAATCTAGTTGTTTTTTCTAATTGCATACTTATTTCTGCTTTCCTTTTACTGGCAGCTTGTACCACTACTTATGTTCTGTTTACTACCTCCTATGACCAACAGATCCTTTCCTGATCTCATTGTGATCATTTGTGTGATTTAAATGGCTCATTATTATTATCAGTTAGCTTATTTTTATGTAGGCATGCCCCATGAACACTCCTTAGTGAAAAGATACTTCTGTATTCTTTTCCCGTATTCTCTGGTTTATTTATTCTAAGTCACTTCATCACTGACTGTGAATATGGTTTTATACCATATTTATATGGTCTAAACTAACTAACTCCTTCCCAGCAAGGAGGCTGTAGGTGTAGACTTGGCTCAAGAAGAGAAAATAGTATTAGTGAGAATCTAGCCATTCTCTTCCATAGCTGGGTCTTCTCCATTCTTGTCATTAAATCTATTTCACTCTTTCTCACACATGTAGAACACACATGCTCTCCGTCAGGGAGTGGCAGCTCCAAGTTTTATTCAGCCACTGCTTGCAATTCAAGTCCAGGATCACTAGGTGAGATGTAGACTTCTCCATCAGATCTAAATATGGTTCCTTATGGTCCAGCATCCTATTACACTAGAAAGATACCTGTTTCTCTACATCCCATATTCAGTGGTTGAACAAGGACACTATGGTTGCACAGGGACTACTCAGTGAACACTTCCCATTTGGAAAGAGGGGCAAATGGAGAGACATAGCAGACAGGTCTAATAGCAATCCTGAAATCCTATTAGGCAGACATTTTAGGAGCCCTTCCATCTAGGTGTAGGTCCTTAAGTAGAGCCTGATTCTGCTCTTTGAGAAAATCTCCATAGTTTTTCACTTTCTCAAATAAATAATCCCGTCTTTAGGGAATTTTCTCCTGTTCATTAATCAACTTTGGCCACACCTGAAGTGAGTGTTAGGAAGAAGATTCTTCTTGAAATCTATACCCAGATCTCTAAGCTGCCTCCTGCTTATGGAAAGTTAAGAGACAAGAATATTCTACATCTCAAATAATCAAAGTGATTTTATCCTGGATGTGTGGCTTCTTGGCCATACAGTCTCCTCAGAAACATAGCAAGCACTTAGTATTTTTGCTTCCAATAGTTCATTCTATGTGCCGTATCCAAAGTTATTTTCGGACACGAATCTCAAACCTGTCTTTTGTCCTTTGCCTCTTTGCCCCAGTGCCTCACATTCTCAATTTAATACTGGCTATGTTGAGGCTCTCTGGAACAGCAGGTGAGAAGTTCCCCTCTTAATGAAATCTTTTCCTGACCTTCTTTATTCATCTGTGAATTTTTAACACCTTTAACAAAACTTTCATTATTTTTTTCACATGAACTCTTACAGTTTAAGTATAGAAGCTGTGGTTATTTTTTCAACCTTTCTAGGCCCCAGATATCTGAATTCTATATCCTTTCACTTCTGCTTGAAATGGCCAATTGTTTCCAGATCCTTTCTTACAATGTGCATGGGCATGTGTGCTCAGTCGCTTCAGTTGTATCTGACTCTTTGCAACCCTATGGACTGTAGCCCACTAGGCTCCTCTGTCCATGGGGATTCTCCAGGCAAGAATACCAGAGTGGGTAGCCTATCCCTTCTCCAGGGGATCTTCCTGATCCACAATAGTATAGTAGTGTTAGTCACTCAGTCATGTCCAACTCTTTGCGACCCCATGGACTGTAGCCTGTCAGGCTCCTCTGTCCATGGAATTCGATCCCTGGGTCAGGATGATCCCCTGGAGAAGGGAATGGCTACCCACTCCAGTATTCTTCTGGGTAGCCATTCCCTTCTCCAGGGGATCATCCTGACCCTGAGATCAAATTCCCATTTCCTGTGTCTCCTGCACTGCAAGTGGATTCTTTACCACTGAGCCACAGGGGAAGGCCTTTTTTAGAATATTGCCTTATAAAATTTCTTAAAAATAGATATCAGTAACCAATATAAACTCCTCAAATTTAGATTGCCCACCTTGTCCCAGTAGCTGCCTGCTCAGTCAGCATATGGTATGCCTTCCAAGTTGATATCAGCTTGATGAAGCATTTTATCAGCACACAAACATTTTGCCCAGCCTGCTGCATCTTTCTTTGTCATTCACAGACCAACTACTAAGTCAAAATTACATTTTTTAGGGACTTCCCTGGTGTTCCAGTGGTTAAGACTTTGTGTTCCAATGTAGGGGGTGTAGGTTTGATCCCTGGTTGGGGAACTAAGATCTCACATGCCTTGTGGTCAAAAAACCAAAACATAAAAAACTGAAGTAATATTGTAAAAATGCAACAAAGACTTTTAAAATGGTCCACATCAAAAAAAACTTCTTTTTAAACTATATGTTGTATACTTTTGTCACAGCACAGTACCCCACTTCTAGAAAAAATTTTTTAGTTGTCAGGATATGCCATGGGCTTCCCTGGTGGCTCAGTGGTAAAGAATCTGCAGCAGAAACTGCAGGAGACATGGGCTCGATCCCTGGGTCAGGAAGATTCTCTGGAGGAGGGCATGACATCCCACTACAATATTCTTGCCTGGGAATCTAATGGACAGAGGAGCCTGGTGGGCTGCAGTCCATGGGGTCGCAAAAAGTCAGACTTAGCATGCACACACAATATGCCAAGTTATGCTTTGATATCAAATAAATGCTGAAATCTCAGCAGCTTAACAGAACAAAAGTTTGTGCCTCTCCCATCTTTGTTGTTGTTCAGTTTCTAAGTCGTGGTCCGACTCTTTGTGATCCCATAGACAGCAGCATGGCAGGCCTTCCTGTCCATTACTATCTCCTGGAGTTTGCTCAAACTCCATTGAGTCCACTGAGTCGGTGATGCCATCCAACCATCTCATCCTCGGTCATACCCTTCTCTTCCTGCCTTCAGTCTTTCCCAGAACTAGGGTCTTTTCAAATGAGTCAGTTCTTCGCAGTCAGGTGGCCAAAGTCTTGGAGTTTCAGCTTCAGCATCAGTCCTTCCAATGAATATTCAGGACTGATTTCCTTTAGGATGGACTGGTTTGATCTCCTTGCTGTCCAAGGGACTCAAGAGTCTTCTCCAGCACCACAGTTCAAAAGCAGCAATTCTTCAGCACTCAGTCTTCTTTATGGTCCAACTCTCACATTCATACATGACTACTGGAAAAATCATAGCTTTGACTATACAGACCTTTGTTGGCAGAGCAATGTCTCTGCTTTTTAATATGCTGTTTAGGTTTATCACAGCTTTTCTTCCAAGGAGCAAGCATCTTTAATTTCTGCAACTGAACAGTTCTCCTGGACTGTTCTCTAACCAGTGGTTCAGAAACCCAGATTACTTCAATCTTGTGGCATATACTTGCTCAGAAGAGTATCACTTTCAGTTGCCAGATTAGAGAGAGAAAGTGAATCAAGAATCTCACTGGAGATTTTAGGTGTAGGCCTAGAAATGTCACTTTTGGAACTATTTGACCAAAGCATAACTTTCCATAAGGAAAGTTGGGAAATATTAGTATACGTCCTGAAAAAGGAACTAGAATGGGTAAGCATCTAGCCAGTTGCTATCACAACAAACTTTGCCAAATATGACCACAAAATACATCACAATTACTTTTTTCCCTTAGGAAACAAAATCTCTCACTTTTTTCTCTCCCCAATTCCATTTCCATTATCCACCATCTTCCTCAGAGATAATCAGAGTTAATGAAATGTTGAATATCGTTCCAGATTTTACCCATTTATTTACCTCTCCATAAATCCCCATCCTGCTCCTTCTAAAGACAATGAATGTGAATATGATTGAGAAGGTCTTCAGATACTGATTGAGCCATTTTTACCAGTGGGCTGGGCTACTGTATTTTAAAGTCTTGTACATGTTCATGGACTTTCTATCCTCCATTCCACATCATTTTTTCCATCCAACTCAGTGCAGCCAGGCCTCTAAGTAGGTCAATTTCTAAATCATTTCCTTCTAATTTCCTTCTGTCTGGTTCTCATTCACTTTCTCTCTGTCTCACTCTTTAATATCTTCCCCATTAGTAATCCTAGACTTTATTCTTCCATGCTGCCAACCAGGGGATGATAAAACTCTAAGGTTTGGATTTATTATAAAATTTTAAAGGAGATAAAAATATCACTTGGGCTTCTGGTCTAAGCTACAGAAGCCAACCCAGATTTATAAGAAATCTTTATTAAAGGTTACTGATTACTTGGTCATTTCTGCAATTGTTCCTTTAATATTCAGCAGCCTCCAGAGCTCCATGGAAGGAAAGGTTGTATCATCCAATGAAGAATTCAAATGTTTATGCTGCCCTGTTGAGGTGTGCAGTATGGCAGCCCTGGGAAGACAGTTGATTGATAGAGTAGAGCATGATTAGGGAATTTCTGGCCCCATAGACACAATTCTACCAGATGCCATTACAATCCAGTCCAATCTCACAGTAAACGCTTTCTTTTTTGATTAGGTGACAATAAACACATTATTCTGAAATTTGTTGTTATCATTTAATAGATCATGCCTATCTTCCAAAAAATATATCTAGATTCATATACAAAAATGAATACATATATATGCACATTTATTATATATGTATATATGTAAAGGAAACACTAATTTTCATTTTAATGGATAAATAGTATTTTCTTGTACCCTAATTTATTTAACCATTCCCCACTGCTGGACACTTGTATGTGTTATTTGTGTGTGTGTGTATATATACACTTGTTTATTCATTTGGATTGTGGTTTCTGGATTTAACCCCTAAAAGAAGGATTTCTAAATGTAAATTTATGTATTTCTAATGTTTAAAAATATTGCCAAATTACCCCTCCAAGCACCTGTACATTACCAGTATCTAAAAGTGACTTTTCCCCATCTGATCACCAAAATTGATGTTATCAATCTTTAAATTTTGACAATTAGATTTTTGAAAAGTTTGTATTTAATAACTGTTTTAAAGTTGCATATTTTATTAATGGGGTTGAAGACCTTCCTCATATCAGAATAATACAAATAGCCTCCTGGATTTCCTAATATTTTATAGGTTTTTTAAACATTTAAATGCTTAATCAAATATGTATTTTAGTACATGGTATGAAAATAAATCCAACTTCCAAATGAATATCTATATTTAGTTTCAATGACCAAATTATGATAGCCCTAATCAGTATGACTGATGGAAATTTGACGCCCTCATTGTGTGTTCCATTACTAGTTATGGAAATCGCCAAAACAGTCCCTACAAGCCAGACAATAAGCCAAAGACTTTGCTGCTGTTATCTCACAAAGACCGCCCAGTTTTTCTTTCCTGCTCTTCCATTCTTGCGCCCAGGCCAACACCCCTGTAGGTCACTTTGTAAAATATTATCACTATATACTACATCATAGGAGTGTTACGTGTCTTCTCTCCAGATTATTCCAAATTTGGCCAATTCTGGGATCAGCAGAGACATAAGAAGAATGTCCTCCTCCCTGACTTTAGTGTCAAACTTTGACATTTGGATACTGAGTCAAGTCTGCTTGTTTCTCAATCTTTCAGAGTCTTTCTTGAGTCTTTCTTGCCAGCACAGGATCTCTCAGAGTCCCCATCAAAATGGCTCGATAAATTCTGTCCTTTATTTCTTTATGAATAAAAGTTCAAAGGTTTTTCCAAAGAGGGACAGATACCATACCATTGCCATCTGTGGTTCTCAATGCCTTCTTATGTATGAAATTAAATTCATAGGTAAGCTACCTAAATATAGAATTTCAAATTATAATATCTTAAGCTCAAATTACAATATATAAAAACTTTATATTTTAAAAGAAGAATTAATGGAAATAAATATATAATAAAAATTATGTATTTCAGTGTTAAATGCTTGCAGAAAATTACACTAAAAAGTTTGATGAAGAAATCTGATATTTATCTGTATGTCTACAACCACAGTGAAACTCCAGGGAAGTCTGACACTGGTACTTTGCAGTAACATTTCCTTCAATGATGTGATTTTTCAAAATAACAAGAAATTTTTGCTAAGGTGATAAACCAAAGATAATTTTCTGGTGATTTACTTAGTGATTTCATTCTGGGAAAATTCAGTTTATATAACAACTTGCAAAAAATATGATTGCATGTAAAAACATGGTTGTATGCAAAAAATATGATTGTATGTATTTTTTTGCATTTATACTCAGATAATTATAAATAGGATTTTTAAATATATACATTAATGTCTGGTTGGACATTCCATATTTATGAGTCACATGGTAAGTCTTCATTCTCTAGGAATGTCTCATCTGTGCAGATAATCTAGCATTGTGATAGCCACCAGTGGTATTCCCCCTCCTCCATCACTGTAAGAATATAAAAATGCCTCATAAGTTTCTAAATACTCCATTAGGGGTAGTATCACATACTTTGGGAGTGACTAATCAACATCACCATTTCCTCATCACTGGGCTGTCTCCACCAAACTCAAACCCAAACTCCCTCCTCAAATGTTTACAAAACAAAACTCCCAGAATTAGCAATGGTATTAAATAGACGCTTTTTAAAAAGGAGGGAAGGTAGTGTTTGTGCTAACAGCATTGGATCCAATTTAGCTAAACAAATGTGTTTTATAATAATACAAAAATAAAGCAGAATACTCTTCAGTAATCTAGAGAGAAAACAGAGAATTTTTTTAAAAAAATTTCTTCAGGGATTTGACCATCTTGGATCTTCAGCATTTAGTACAGTGCACATAGAAATTGTGTCACAAATATTAATTGAATAAATGATGTTATTGTTATCTATCAACCTTCCCTGTAATAGGTTTTCTTTCTCTCCTGTTTTTCAGTTTTGCTAAGCAGATATTGGTTCTATAACAAGGCTTTCTTTAAATTGTTGTCATTCCACTGTTTTTAATTCACATTTTTCCTTAGCTGAAGTTCATATAAAGACAGCCCTTTCATATTGCACAAAAATAATCATTTTTGTCAACTCTTCCACTGAGACAACATTCCATGATAAATTTAATTCACTGTACTATTTTAATCATTAAATTGTACTTTATGTTCATGTCTTGTGAGTGTCAATAGATCACTGGTTTAATGGAGTGTAATAAATGAGTTCTTAATCGATTATTGTTCTCATTAATCACTGCATTTCCACAAAGAAGATCTGTGAAACACACAGACATAATGTGATGCCCCAGAGCACAGAGTAAAGAATGGATGCCAAGCATAGAAATATAATTTTGAAAACTCAGGAAAGATAAACCCTAGAGCATCACACATTAGAATCATATTGATAGTTGGAATTTTTTAACCCAGCCTGCACCATAAAGCGTAATTTGGTTTTAAGAAATGTCTATAATAAAAACCAGTTCCTCAAGGTGTAATTTCCTGATCGAAATGGGTTTTTGCCCCCACACAGCAATAATGTTTCAAGACATCCCAGGTGTTTAGACTGATAGCCACTGATATTTCAAACTGTGACTGTGTACTGCACTGCTATTTCTGCAACAGACGGTGATGGTCATTTGGTATAATGCAAGCTTAAAGTACTCTACAATATACATGAATAGCTTTTGGAAACAGTTACATGTTTCACTATCACTACCAAACAACTAATGACAAAGAGATATTCACCTATCCTTCTAAAGTGTATTTTATTTGAAATGTCCTTGTAAAGGAGTAAAAAGCAAGTCCTTTTATTCCAAGCACTGACAAGAACACTGGAAATATTGAGAAAATTGTACTCATTTCTTCTGAATAGCAAATCAATTGCTTCATCTAATCTTGTTCTGCCATTTCAACACTCACAATGCTATTATGGGTATCCACTTTAAAAAGATCTTTATCAATCTTCTCTATTACTGGGGAACTCAAAGGTTAGAATGTTAAATTTAACTAACATTGAAAGGCTAGCACAGGGCAAAAATGGGATTTAAATCCTGATATTGACTCCTAATTAGATGTTCTTTACATTACACCCTAATTTCAATTCAGTTCAGTTCAGTCGTTAAGTCGTGGCTGACTGCGACCCCATGGACTGCAGCAGACAATGCTTCCCTGTCCATCACCAACTCCTAGAGCTTGCTCAAATTCATATCCATCGAATGGGTGATACCATTCAACCATCTCATCCTCTGTCGTCCTCTTCTCTTCCTACCTTCAATCTTTCCCAGCATCAGGGTCTTTTCCAATGTGACAGTTCTTCTCATCAGGTGGCCAAAGTATTGGAGTTTCAGCTTCAGCATCAGTCCTTCCCATGTATATTCAGGACGGGTTTCCTTTAGGATGGACTGGTTTGATCTCCTCGCAGTCCAAGGGACTCTCAAGAGTCTTCTCCAACACCACACTTTAAACACATCAATTCTTTGTCATTCAGCTTTCTTTATTATCCAACTCTCACATCCATGCACAACTTCTGGAAAAACCATAGCTTTGACTAGATAGACCTTTGCTGGCAAACACCCTAGCAACTCTTTACTGTAAGTACAAAGTATCTTAAAATGTTACCCTCCTCTCTCAAAACTATGACTTTCTCTCCTTTCTCAAAATCTGAAACCCTTGCAGAGTGTTGTATGAGTTCATGGCTGAGGGTACAGGAAATTATTGCAATTTCTTTTTTCACCTTTTGAAAATGCTTGATGAAATACTTTGTTCTCATTTCATATAAATTGTTTAATGACATATCACAAAAGTCCATGTCTTAAATAATGTATGACAGGTGAACAATGCATTCATACCACGTGGGTGGCCAAGACCCAACTTCTCCCCAGTGAGTACTTCGTGGACCTTGGACTGGGTGATTCAGTTCCAAAAAAGCTGTCAATGGAATCTTTCCACTGATGAATCCGGTTTCACTTACATGCATGTGTGTGTGTGTGCTAAGTCGCTTCAGCCATGTCCAACTCGTTGCGGTCCTATGTAAGTGGAAGTCCTCCAGGCTTCTCTGTCCGTGGGATTCTCTAGGCAAGAAAACTGGAGTGGGTTGCCATGCCCACCAGGGGATCTTCCCAACCAAGGGATCAAATTTGTGTCTCTTTCATCTCCTCCATTTGCAGGCAGCATCTTCATCACTACCGCCACCTGGGAAACCGTTCACTTACAAAGAATGCTTCAATGCTAACACAAAGACAGTCATTTTAATGGTAGATCTTAGATTTGACAGTAGCCCTGATGAAGTGACACCCTCCCATAAAGCAAAGGTAGAGTAGAGCCAGGTGTCTTTCCTCTCTCTGCTCCTGATTCCCCACCTTTCTGGTCTCTATCTCTAGCTTGAGAAAGTAGGGAATAAAGCAAAGATAAAGTGACCATCCCTTAAAGTGTTGTCATGAATGCAAAATGAAATCTGATTTAAAAATAAATCCTTAAAAGATTATAAATATATAAGCACCCAACATAGGAGCATCGCAATATGTAAGGCAAATGCTAACACGTATAAAAGGGGAAATTAACAGTAACACAATAATAGTGGGAGACTTTAATACCCTACTCACACCTATGGATAGATCAACTAAACAGAAAATTAGCAAAGAAACACAAACTTTAAATGATACAATGGACCAGTTAGACCTAATTGATATATATAGGACATTTCACCCTAAAATAATGAATTTCACCTTTTTCTCAATGCACACAGAACCTTCTGCAGGATAGATCACATCCTGGGCCATAAATCTAGCCTTGGTAAATTCAAAAAAATTGAAATCATCTCAAGTATCTTTTCTGATCACAAAGCGGTAAGATTACATGTCAACTACAAGAAAAAAACTATTAAAAATACAAACATGTGGAGGTTAAACAACACTCTTCTGAATAACCAACAAATCACAGAAGAAATCAAAAAAGAAATCAAAATATGCAAAGAAATGAATGAAAATGAAAACACAACAACCCAAAACCTATGGGATTCAGTAAAAGCAGTGCTAAGGGGAAAGTTCATCGCATTACAAGCCTACCTCAAGAAACAGGAGAGATATTAAATAAATAACCTAACTCTACACATGAAGCAACTAGGAAAAGTAGAAATGAAGAACCCCAGGGTTAGTAGAAGGAAAGAATTGATAAAAAAGTAGGGCAGAAATAAATGCAAAAGAAACAAAAGAGACCATAGCCAAAATCAATGAAGCTAAAAGCTGGTTCTTTGAGAAGATAAATAAAACAGACAAAGCATTAGCCAAACTCATCAAGAAACAAAGGGAGAAGAATCAATTCAACAAAATTAGAAACGAAAATGGAGAAATCACAATAGACAACACAGAAATACAAAAAATCATAAGAGACTACTATCAGCAACTATATGCCAATAAAAGGGACAACTTGGAAGAAATGGACAAATTCTTAGAAAAGTATAACTTTCCAAAACTGAATCAGGAAGAAATAGAAAATCTTAACAGACCCATCAGAAGCACAGAAATCGAAACTGTAATCAGAAATCTTCCAGCAAACAAAAGCCCAGGACCAAAAGGCTTCACAGCTGAATTCTACCAAAAATTTAGAGAAGAGCTAACACTTATCCTACTCAAACTCTTCCAGAAAATTGCAGAGGAGGGTAAATTTCCAAACTCATTCTATGAGGCCACCATCACCCTAACCAGACAAAGATGCCACCAAAAAAGAAAACTACAGGCCAATATCACTGATGAACATAGATGCAGAAATCCTTAACAAAATCTTAGCAAACAGAATCCAACAACATATTAAAAAGAGCATACATCATGACCAAGTAGACTTTATCCCAGGGATGCAAGGATTCTTCAATATCCACAAATCAATCATTGTGATACACCACATTAACGAATTGAAAGATAAAAACCATATGATTATTTCAATAGATGCAAAGAAAGTCTGACAAAATTCAACATCCATTGATGATAAGAAAAAAAAACTTCCAGAAAGCAGGCATAGAAGGAACATACCTCAACATAATAAAAGCTGTATATGACAAACCCATAGCAAACATTATCCTCAATGGTGAAAAACTGAAAGCATTTCCCCTAAAGTCAGGAACAAGACAAGGGTGCCCACTCTCACCACTACTATTCAACATAGTTTTGGAAGTTTTGGCCACAGCAATCAGAGCAGAAAAAGAAATAAAATTAATCCAGATTGGAAATGAAGAAGTAAAACTCTCACTGTTTGCAGATGACATGATCCTCTACATAGAAAACCCTAAAGACTCCACCAGAAAATTACTAGAGCTAATCAATGAATATAGTAAAGTTGCAAGATATAAAATTAACACACAGAAATCCATTGCATTCCTATACACTAACAATGAGAAAACAGAAAGAGAAATTAAGGAAACAATTCCATTCACCATTGCAACGAAAAGAATAAAATATTTAGGAATAAAGCTACCTAAAGAAACAAAAGAACTATATATAGAAAACTAATAAAACACTGATGAAAGAAATCAAAGAGGACACAAATAGATGGAGAAATACATCATGTTCATGGATCGGAAGAATCAATATAGTGAAAATGAGTATACTACCCAAAGCAATCTATAGATTCAATGCAATCCCTATCAAGCTACCCACGGTATTTTTCAGAGAACTAGAACAAATAATTTCACAATGTGTATGGAAATCCAAAAAATCTCAAATAGCCAAAGCAATCTTGAGAAAGAAGAATGGAACTGGAGGAATCAATCTGCCTGATTTCAGACGATACTACAAAGCCACAGTCATCAAGACAGTATCGTACTGGCACAAAGACAGAAACATAGATCAATGGAACAAAATAGAAAACCCAGAGATAAATCCATGCACCTATGGACACCTTATCTTTGACAAAGGAGGCAAGAATATACAGTGGAGAAAAGACAACCTCTTTAACAAGTGGTGCTGGGGAAACTGGTCAACCACTTGTAAAAGAATCAAACTAGAACACATGCTAACACCATACACAAAAATAAACTCAAAATGGATTAAAGATCTAAATATAAGACCAGAAACTATAAAACTTCTAGAGGAAAACATAGGCAGGACACTCTCTGACATAAATCATAGCAGCATCCTCTATGACCCACCTCTCAGAGTAATGGAAATAAAAGCAAAAATAAACAAATGGGACCTAATTAAACTTAAAAGCTTTTGCACAATGAAGGAAACTACAAGCAAGGTGAAAAGACAGCTTTCAGAATGGGAGAAAATAATAGCAAATGAAGCAACTGACAGAGAATTAATCTCAAAAATATACAAGCAACTCCTGCAGCTCAATTCCAGAAAAATAAAAGACACAATCAAAAAATGGGCCAAAGAACTAAACAGACATTTCTCCAAAGAAGACATACAAATGGCTAGCAAACACATGAAAAGAAGCTCAACATCACTCATTATCAGAGAAATGCAAATCAAAACCACATTGAGGTACCATCTCATGCTGGTCAGAATGGCTGCTATCCAAAAGTCTACGAACAATAAATGCTGGAGAGGGTGCAGAGAAAAGGGAACCCTCTTACACTGTTGGTGGGAATGCAAACTAGTACAGCCACTATGGAGAACAATGTGGAGATTCCTTAAAAAACTGGGAATAGAACTGCCATACGACCCAGCAATCCCACTGCTGGGCATACACACTGAGGAAACCAGAATTGAAAGAGACACGTGTACCCCAATGTTCATCACAGCACTGTTTACAATAGCCAGGACATGGAAGCAACCTAGATGTCCATTGGTAGACGAATGGATAAGAAAGCTGTGCTACATATACACAATGGAATATTACTCAGCCATTAAAAAGAATACATTGGAATCCATTCTAATGAGGTGGATGAAACTGGAGCCTATTATACAAAGCAAAGTAAGTCAGAAAGAAAAACACCAATACAGTATACTAACGCATATGTATGGAATTTAGAAAGATGGTAATGATGACCCTGTATGCGAGACAGAAAAAAAGATACAGATGTATAGAATAGTCTTTTGGACTCTGTGGGAGAAGGTGAGGGTGGGATGATTTGAGAGAATAGCATTGAAACATGTATATTATCATATGTGAAACAGATTGCCAGTCCAGGTTCGATGCACGAGACAGGGTGCTCAGGGCTGGTGCACTGGGATGACTCTGAGGGATGGGATGGGGAAGGGGTTGGAAGGAATGGTCAGGATGGGGAACACATGTACACCCATGGCTGATGCATGCGAATGTAAAAAAGAAACAAACAAATAAATAAATAAATCCTTAAAAGAAAATGAGTTCAATAAATTTCTCATTGGCTAACTGACTTTTAATGAATTGATCTAGAAGCTCCTGCTCCCAAAGTACATTAATGTATCTTGCCTCAGATGTGTGCAAACTAGGCAGATTGGTTCAGTCAGTATGGTATTCCCTAACCCTATTCAAGATGCATGACCCACACCAGAGTCCACTCTGGGAAGATTGTTGGATCTGTGGGTTAAGATGCCCCTTGTCCCTTTTGTACATTAAGCTATAAGGACCACACAAGCCTAGAGTTATCAGTGGTTACATTGTAGAAACAGACTCTAAGAATGAAGTTAACATAGAGGAAATCAGAGCCAGAGTATGGACAAAGACAAAATCTAATCATATTGTTGAAAACACATAACATGTTATTCCTAAAAACTGATGCCTCTAGACTTTTCAGCAAAATGAAGCAATATATTCTCTTTTTTAAATTAAACTTTTTTGAGTTAAATTTCTGCCATCTGCAACCAAAGGTAGACTAAGAGATTATGGTAAAGCAATGATAAAATGTTAATGTGGTACACAAATATAAGGCATTTTTATTGTTGCCAAACAAATGCAAGAACTTTCCTCAAAATATTCCATTTCATCTGAGTCTAGTGACTCCATCATTCTTTAATGCAACTTTCAACTTAATTCTCACTATCCTTATGTCGGATAAACTAATGTGACTATTATACAAATTTGAAATAAAATTTAAGTGAAATAAACATAGAATTATCCACAGTTCACAGCAGAGTCCATGGTTGAAATGAAAAGGAATTATGAAAGCAGTGTACTTGTAACATATGTGTGTGTGTTAGTTGCTCAGTCATGTCCAACTCTTTGCAACTCCATGAACTATAGCCCTCGGGGCTCCTCTGCCCATGGGGATTCTCCAGGCAAGAACACTGGAGTGGGTTGTCATTTCCTTCTCCAGGGGATCTTCCCAACCCAAGGATAGAATCTGGGTCTCCTGAATTGCAGGTAGATTCTTTACTGTCTGAGCCACCAGAAACCCCAGGAGGAACATTATTTTGACTGCCAAATGCAAAAGCATTAAATTCATTTTTGAAAATTATTTGGTGATTTTGACTAATAAGTACTGCTGTGTATGTCCATGAATCGAGTTTAGTGAACTCCAACAGTGAATTAGAGTTCAAGTTCAAGGATGACTAGTCTTTAATAACAAAAAAATACTTTTACCTCAAAGAATAAGAGTATTATTATTTAAAAGCTCTTTTTCTGAAGTGAGTGTATTCTTATTCCCCCCAAAATGTGTTTTTTCACCTTTAACTCATCAGTCAGGAAAATGCCATCATCCCAAATCATATTAAAAGATTATTTTTATAGGAGAGCTCATGAATTTCAGTTCTTTGAATAATCTTTTTATATTCCAACTCTACTTTAAAAGAAAATTATTCTCAGGTTGTGTTTATTTCACTTAGGATGAATGACAGTATTTATTTCAGTTCCTCATACTGTATTCAGATGTCTATTAAATAGGGGAGTCAAGATTCTCTTTTTGCTCAGATCAGTTTCTTTGGTTCTACCACTAAGAGCTTATTTACATGAGAGAAAGTAATTTCTAAACACCGAATCTGACTTTCTTCCCTTCCCCAACCTCAGCAGAAATACTAGGCTGGTGAAGCTACAGAGAGAGAAATACCACTGCTGGTCATGGATCTCCATAGAGAAAGAGGGCAATTATGGCAGGAAATCTTGGCAGAGCTCTCCCTGCTAAACACTGACATACATGGAGAATGATATATGGAGTCACTGGGCTAAAACTTTTCTAACCTGGGATGAGAGTAAAAAATACTAGCCTCCTCCTAAACATACTGGAATCCCAAATCTGAAAAACCAGCTAGGAAACCACCTCTCTAAATCCATTACTTGATCTCTAAGAATTTTAGTAAAGAAACTCAGGCTTATTATTGACCAGAGGAAAGGAAAGGGGTAGAATGTCAGGAAGAAAATGTGTGTTAAAGGGAAAGAATGTTTTTCTCCAAAACCCAGAACAGCAGTTTATTGCCCTTCTGAGGGTGGGATTCTGTGAATCCCACCGAACTGGTAGGTCCTTCTGTGAATTGTTAACTATGGCTGAGTTTTAACCAAGTTGACCTCCTAGAATGGTATCCATCTTTCCTAGCCCAGATCCAATCTCACCTCCTCCCTGAACTGAGAAACCTTGAATTTCCCCAGCTCTATGTTGGCTATATTCTTTTCTGAAATATGACAGTCCTTAACCTGTTACCTCTCTCCTATGATTCCTCTTTTACTCAACTCTGTTTGTAAGCTGTGTTTATGTCCCAGCTTTCTTGATAAATTATGAACTCCTTTAAAGAAGGTTCTCTGCATAATTCAAGTTTTTAATCTTAGCCAAGTACCTTGCACAATGAAAGACACTGAATAAATACTTGTTAAATGGATGGCATGGAGGAATGGATGGAGAAATTGTTTAAGACCAACACTGTCAAACTTTTTCTTAAAGAGGCAGGGGTTGTAAATATTTTAGACTTTATAGGCCAAGAGACAAAATTTAGAATATTATAAAGGTACTTGTATATAGCAAAATGAAAAAGTGAACCACTTAGTATATAACCATTGTAAAAGTAAAAAACATGTTAGCTTTCAGGCTGAATAAAAGCAAAACTCAGGAGAGATTTGGCCCATGTAATTTGCCAAACTTTTGTTTATATTATTAAAAAAAAAAAAAAAGTACCTTCATTAAGAAGACTTGTTTTTAATAGACCACTTTTAACTACATGGCTTTATCCCTGCAACAGTATGTGGCATGTAACTGGGACACATAAATAAGTGTTTTTGGCTACCAACAACCAAACCTGATAATTCTACTTTGCTTTTCAGACCCATTTAAAACATGTTCAGCTCTATGCTTCTTTCCATACTTTCCTTGTTTGACTTTGTATTGCAGTACTTGGTAAGGTTTAGTTCATTAGATGTTTGAAAACAAAAAGTGTGTCATCTTCTGAGTATCCTCAATAGTAGGGAAAAAAACAGATAAAAAAATAAAGAAGTGGTAAGAGAAGGTAGATTAAAAAAACACTAAGTGATCAAGTTTTTGCCACCACATGTAGAGTGGTAGTAGTTTTCAATAAGGCTAAGTGGTTGGTAGGAACACAATGCACGCTAGAATACATTACCTATCTTTCAGAGGAATTTATACTTAAAAGTACAACTTAAAAGGTACAGGCAAGTACAACTTAAAAGGAACAATCATAGATTTCCATTTCTAGCCTTGATGGAGTAAACTGGTAGCATTTTTGTCTTCCAGCAATAAGTAGAAGACTTGACAAAATAGATGCAGTAATTACTTTCAGGCCTGAGCCGGAGGTAAAAGAGGACCATGGTTCCTATGGGAAAGGATGCAAATAAGGTGGGCCCTACGATCATCCCATATTCTGACTGGATATACATTAAGGATTACAGTACACAGAGGAAAAACCCAAATGGATAATAAGAGTACCACTAAATTAAGGAAATAGAGATCCAGTTCAGGGAAGCTATGACAGATGAAATGTGCTAGGCAGAGACTAGAGAGGAGAGAAGAAAAGGACTCCAAAAATCTACAAGGGACCCCCCTTGAGTCTTTTCCTAAATTTTACTAGGGGCACACACATAGCATAAAAGCTCTATTAAGCTAGGTAAAGAACAACTAAGGAGCTGTAAGCTGAAAATTTTCCAGAGTAGATAGGGCTGGGAAGGGTTTGAAATATAACTAGCCAAAGTAGAAAGACCTTGATGAACAAGGAGCAGAGACCTCAGAGGCTCACCCTTTAATATGAGAACTAAACTTACCTAGATTAAAACTACTCCAGCCATGAACTATTAAAGCTTAAAAGCAAACTTCAAAAGAATCAAGCTGATCATTAAGTTTCTTAAGTGTCTATTAAATCAAAAGTAATAACTTTTAAAAAGAGAAAGCAAAATCCAGATCCTCAATCATATAATATTTATACTGTCCAGCATCAAAAAAAAAAAAAAATTAAAAAAACCCGCTGGAATGTGAAGAAGCAAAAAAGTCTGACCCACAACCAAAAGAAAAATACAATCACTAGTAAGAAACGTATCATACAGATCAAAGCAAAATGAGCAAGGATCTGAGGGCAACCATGACCAAGACGGACACAAAGCTCCAGATGAATTTGGGGGTCCAGGAGCAGAGATCAACTGTGCTTCTCTTTCCCAGTAGTGCCAGAAAAAAGTACCAAATCTGGAAAAGCTTCTGAGCATGGCGCCTGACATAGACACAGAAGGGTGGAGAAGGCTACCTTGGTCATCTAGGCATCCTCGCTGAGACAGGCTCACAGAGCTTTCCCCACAACTCCCAGGATCAAGAGGGCAGCTGACAACTTCCTGTGGTCAATAGTTGGAGGATTTTGAATATAGATATGAGAGCAGGAACTGAGAAGCTTTAGAACCAAGAAATAAACAAGAACATGTATACTGAGAGGATGCTCCTGTGATTAGAAGATGTGAATCGGGTTCACTACCATCCCACACATATCTTGGAATCTAATTATGCTCTGAAACAAAAATCTGAGGAAGGTAAGGAACTGGTTTGAGAGAACAACAAATTGAGGAAAATCTAGTTTTTAAGTTATATTCAAGGGAAGTTATGGGGAGGTGGGAGGAGGGGCATTTCTTGCTAATCTATGTTTCACTGTATTATTGTTGTTCTTGTTTTGTCTTATTGTTTTTGTTATTTACAATAGAGAACGTTATCTTCTTTATAAATAAAACTTGGACTGTTTATAAACAAGTCTTGGACTGTTCCTGATCTCATGTCTGACTCCATCAACTCTCACTGATACATTTAAGCTTTCAGGTCACATTCCAGCCTCCACATCTGGCTTTACTTCCCTACAAGTGCCTGTTCTTGGCACTTTTCTTCCCTGTCAAAGTATGCCTGTCCTCTGCTCCCTGGGGATCCTGCTCTCTGCTTCTAAATATTCTAATTGTGCCAAATAAATCTATTGGAAGGAGTATATGGCTGCCAATACTTTAATGTTCTATCTCTCAAAGTAAAGTGTTTTCATTAGAACAAATGCTTACTTAGAAAAATATCTTAAGAGTGGAAACTTTATTTCTGTTGAGAACCATTGGCCCACATGAGCTAGTCTTACTAGAGTAAAGTACAGGGGAAAACCAAGCCTTGAAATAGATTCAGACACATGATACCATTAAGGAACTACTAAAGCATATAAATGACAGATAACCATTGCAAATTTTAGAAAAATATAAGCATATTTATCATATAATCCAGGATACTTTTGAGAGGGACAAGATGTTTAATAACTTCTTTTGGATAAAAGTTATAAATCATGATTGTTCCTCCCAAACCTAGGAAGATGATAACCTATATATAAAATAATCTACTACTGCCATCAAAAAAGAGAAAACACATATTCTTCTAAAGTATATTGAATTTTGTTGCATAATATGCCTAGCAAATGGAGGATAGTTGAAGAATGAAAAAAAGAGAATGTAGGTAGAAGAGGAAAAAGAAGGAAAAGTAGGAAACAAAGAGCAAAACCCGAAGGTGGGGCAGTGCACAGATATGGGAGGCAAAAGAGGACAACTGCCAGATGGAGAAGAGAATTTTAGAGGGCCAGCTTCTGCTTATATAACCCTCATCATCACTCTTTCCCTTTTCAGTCCTCTGAAAATGACTCCTGGTGTAAAATAATCTTTTCTGCAGACATATCATTGCTGATTTCTACCTCGAGTCTGGTATCTTACCCATCACCACAGTTTCCATTCATGACCCAATATTTGTCTTTATAAACTGTACATTTTTAAAGGCCACATTGTAGGCTTTCCCACATACCCATCCACCCAAATCACCCACACAAATTTGTTTATTTTGAAACAAATCTCACACATCAGATCATTTCTTCTGTAATTTAAGTTTGCATCTCTAAAGTATAAGATCTTTCTTTAATAATATATCAATAATAACATTACCACATATAACAATAGCAATATTTAAGAATACCTTAAAGAGCCTCTTGATGAAAGTGAAAGAGGAGAGTGAAAAAGTTGACTTAAAGCTCAACATTCAGAAAACTAAGATCATGGCATTTGGTCCCGTCACTTCATGGCAAATAGATGGGGGAACCGTGGAAACAGTGGCTGTCTTTATTTTAGGGGCTCCAAAATCGCTGCAGATGGTGATTGCAGCCATGAAATTAAAAGATGCTTACTCCTTGGAAGGAAAGTTATGTCCAACATAGATAGCATATTAAAAAGCAGAGACATTACTTTGTCCACAAAGGTCCATCTAGTCAAGGCTATGGTTTTTCCAGTAGTCATGTATGGATGTGAGAGTTGGACGGTGAAGAAAGCTGAGCGCCTCAGAATTGATGCTTTTGAACGGTGGTGTTGGAGAAGACTCTTGAGAGTCCCTTGGACTGCAAGAAGATCCAACCAGTCCATCCTAAAGGAGATCAGTCTTGGGTGTTCACTGGAAGGACTGATGTTTAAGCTGAAACTCTAATACTTCGGCCACCTCATGCGAAGAGTTGACTCATTGGAAAAGACCCTGATGCTGGGAAGGATTGGAGGCAGGAGGAGAAGGGGATGACAGAGGATGAGATGGTTGGATGACATCACCAACTCGATGGACATGGGTTTGGGTAAACTCCAGGAGTTGGTGATGGACAGGGAGGCCTGGCGTGCTGCGATTCATGGGGTCACAAAGAGTCGGACACGACTGAGCGACTGAACTGAACTGAATGCAGGTGCCGTTTCCTGGAGGATGGAAATTATTTCAACAGGTAGAAATGAAAGTGGACATTCTAAGTAGGATAACAGGATGATCATAAAAACAAAAGTAAGAAATTATAGATTGTGTCGAAAAAGAACTAGAAGTTATGCATGGCTAGACTGTAGTTGTGCATTGGAAAGTCATTTTAGAGAAAGAGTAGGCCAGGCCCAAATAAGACATGAATATTTGAACCTTATTTGGCGTGTCAACCAAAAATTGGTTGACATCTACCTCCACAAGGATTAAATCATGTTCTGCTGACCTCCAACACCCCCTGAAGGAATTCAGGGTGAAGAGCAGAAATGAAGCACTCTGTGCTCCTAGAAAACTGGCAGGACAGAACTTCAGATTGTTATAGTCTCAGGAGTTGATTTTATGAGCCCAAATCTTGTATCTCCTCCTCAAAAGCGCTAAAATCCTTCATGGTGACAACTGTTTCTCATGACCAGCAAAAGCTTTGTGAGACCAGCAGAAACTTTCTAAAAAATAAATTTGCTTGATTGCATGTACTCTCCCTTCACCAAAATCACAAATGCACTCTCCTTCCCCCATACATCTTTGGAACAGTCTCTCAGAACTATCTGAGGTTCTGTCTCCCGAGCTGCAGTCCTCATATTTCCCCAAATAAAACTTAACTCATAACTCTCACATTGTGCATTTTCTTTTAAGTCGACAGGCATTTCTGTGAGCAGAAAAGTGCATGATGTAAGAGTGCTTAAAGAATATGATTCAGGATGCAGCATGGTGGGTGGATTAAGGGAAAAAGAGACTCATGAGAGTAAGAAGAGTTAGAAGACATCTACAACATTCCAGTCTAGGACTGATGAAATCTGACGTGCAGTTGTGAATGGAAGTAGAAATAAAAGTATAAATTTGTCATGCAGTGTGAAGTAGAAACTAACAGAACTTGAACATGGATTGGATAATGGAGGTGTAGACAGATATTAATAAGTAGGCAGGAGTTTCTAATCTAAATGCTATTGTCAGGACAAAATAAAATGTTCAGGCATTTCCTATGGTCTTTTTCTCTTTTAAAGAAATACAACAGCAGATTGCATGTTTCTTCCCTGAATTGTCTCTTCAAAATTCTACTATTCATGCCTTGCTTTCTCTCAATTACAAAATTTGGAAGAAAATGGATGGCTTCCTAAAACTGATTTTATCAGAAAACTCCTGAATAGAACATAAGGTTATTCATTAATTTCCATAGAAGTTTTGTGCTCCATTTCATCCCAAACCTCTTGTACTTCACTGTCTTTTCTCAATCCTTATGCCCTTATTTTGCAATTCATTATTTAAATTGCTTGATCAAAAGAACTTTCTTCTGATTACAATGGCACATAGTTGCAGAACATATAAACATTTCCAGGGTTCCCTAGTCTTAACTCTACACTCTTTTGCCTTGCTTTGCATGTGCTCAATCGTGTCTAACTCTTTGTGACCCCATGGACTACAGCCTGCTAGGATCTTCTGTCCATGGAATTTTCCAGTCAAGAATATTGGAGTGGGTTGCCATTTCCTTCTCCAGGGAATCTTCTGCAGGAATCAAACCTAAGGCTCATGTGTCCCCTCCACTGACAGGCAGATTTGTTACCACTGTACCACATGGGAAGACCAACTAGGTTCCCCTAGATACAACTTCAAACACTGTTTTAAAACAATGAAGATAAATCATGGGACAAAGTCACAAGACAAGGGGGACAGCAATATTTAGATGATAAAAGCAAAAGTTTAGATGAAGTCAAAATTATACCTGATTCAGTCACTTAATCAACCAGTGCACTATGCTAGACCTCGTAAATAATACAAGAGAAGTTTAAAAATTAATTCCTGTTTTCTAGGGGTGAAAAAAAATAAAGTCTTTTATCTAGAAATTCCCTGTGGGGTGAAAAAAGATAAAGTCTTACTTTTTTAGGTAAGCATTTGATTATATAACACAGTAAGTGGTTCACACTTAGTCAGATGAGGTCAATTATTCAAAAAAGAAATTATGTTCACTGGCTGGAATAGGAAGGGAAGGTTTCAGGTAGGAAAAAAAGATTTCATTGCTCCTTAAAATTTACAATAATCAGAGAAGGGAAGGAGCACAGAGGTTTGGAGGAAAGCAAACTGTCAGCACTGGTGTGAGCCTAGTACATACATAAAACAGAAAAAACTCTGGTTTTGGTGAAATAGGGGGTTACATGTAAAAGACATTACACAGGTAGGCTGGAAGAATTTAACAGTGAAAGTCTCCTTAGACACAATCCTATGTGCAAGGAAAGTTACTAAAATGAATGACTAGGAGAGTAAGATAAAATAGAATTTCTAGGAAGATGGACTGACAGGTGTTGGTGATCACTGGGACACTAAGAGATTCTAGAGGCAGGAAGATCAACTCAGAAGCTACTCTAACTAGAGATAGGTCAGCACAATGACTAGGATAAATATGAAATGCAAATAAGGAGAAGGCCACATCATATCCCCCAAACTGGTTCTGTATCTTAATGAGCTATTAGGACTATTATGACTATTGGAACACTCATGCTGATGCTCAGCTGTGTCCAACTCTTTGTGACCCCATGTACTGCAACTCTCCAGGCTCCTCTGTCCATGGGATTTCCCAGGCAAGAATACTGGGGTGGGGTGCCATTTCCTACTGCAGGGGATCTTCCCAACCCAGGGATGGAACCCGTATTTCCCGCGTCTCCTACATTGGCAAGTAGACTCTACCACTAGCGCCACCTGGGAAGCCATTATAACTATTGGAAAGTAAGAAACAAAAACTTTTTTAAGGCTAAATATTTTTATGTAGCTAAATGCTAAATCATGTTATTTTCTTTACCCTTAAAGTCCTTTTTAAATTTTCTTTTTTTCATCTTTTTTAAACTTTTTATTTTATAAAAAAGTATAGCTGATTATAAATGTTGTGATAATTTCAGATATACAGCAAAGCGACTCAGCTACACATATATACATATCCATTCTCCCCCAAACTCCCTTCCCATCCAGGCTGCCATATAAAGTACTTTTTGTATCTATTTGGTTTGTCTTGGTTAATCATATCAAACAGGAAACACTAAGGGCCAAGATAAGAATAAAATGTATCGGAGGAAATGAAAAGAAAAGAAAGTTTCCAGGTTTTTTTTGGAGAGACAGAATGATTGTCTTAAAGGTAATAAGATAGAATTATTAGGAAAGAAAGCATGATAAATTGAAAACTTCTCTTAAAGAGAATAGAAAGTAAACACTGTTTGAGCACCTACTTTAGATACCTCATTTCTTTCATTCTCCCTACAATCCCTTTTCAAAATAAGAGCTATGAAGTATTGAAAATTTTATACAGACTATGGTTATTAAATACATAAGGAAAAGGTTGAAATTCAAACCCAGATCCGTTTGGTTGCAGAACTGCTATGGAATTCCTGCTATGAAATACTGTTTCACCAGCCCAAGTTTTCCATGAAATGTTCCATGAAAGAGTTAGCTTCCTTTCCTGCTTATAGTCTGCTTCCTGTGGAATTTGATGAATGAGAGCCTTCTTAGACGCTAATGGGAATTTGGGAGATAAGAGAGTCTTATGTCCAGGTTTTTAAAGAAGTGCTAAGTCCAACCTTCAGTATGTTAATACACAGGGACTATCCAAAGCAGAGATACTGTATGCAACATGTTCCAAAATGTTTTTACCCGCAGTACCTTTTTTCATGGTTCATTTTGTGGGATTGGTATTTCTAATCAGGTTGGACAATACGATCTAGTACTTCTGAAAAAGATTTAAAGGATGAAGAGTGGAAAGACTACTGGTATACATTTGTTTGTTTAAAAGGAGAATATAGTTTTGATGAATATACATCCCACTGAATTTTACTATGTAAGAAACAAAGGACATATTAGAAGTCACTGGGAGAGAGGCACTATCAAATGCTGCAAAGCCTCAGAACTGAGGACAGGAAGCCCATTTGGACTTCCAATGAGCAAACCCTTCCCATGACACCACGACGGAGCCTTCATGAAACAGCCTCAAATTCCTCATACCTGGTCCTGTTTCAGTGACTCCATTTTTGGCAAAAAGTAAAGAAACTGGTCAGCATGTGGAAATACCCAAATTAAAACACAAAAGTGAGCCAAAAGAAGACAGGGACACATAAAATATAAAGGCACTTTCCTCAATTAAATAAGCTTTAAGCTTTCATGATAAATGTAAAATATCCAGTTTCCTTAAAAATATTTTTCTTTCTCTTCTCTCTTTGAATATTTATATTTTAACAGTCATATATTATCACTCTAGAAGAAATCCTTCTTCAGGTATCATATAATTATATCCAGAGCTAGAAAAAAAATGTTAAAGCTTCCTCTGAGGACTGAGAAAAAGAGTAAAGATAGGAACAGAAGTATTTCTTTACATTTTGCCCTTCTGTACTGATGGAATATGTTATAGCAGGTGTATTTAGTTGCTCTGTAAATAGCTGAAAGTTTGATGTGCTTGTGGGAGGAGGTGAATTCAGGATCTACTTAATGTGACATTTTAGCCATACCTGGTATCTTAAATGTTAATTGCAATATCTGAATCTGAAACCATACAAACAAACATTTTGTTATCTTGAACATTATTTTACATTAAAATCTATTGGTTTGGGGACTTTCCTGGTGGCTCACTGGGTAAGAATCCACCTAACAATGCAGGGGACACAGGTTCGATGCCTGGTCTGGGAAGATTCCACAGGCTGCAGAGCAATTAAAGCCATGCTCCACAACTACTGAGCCCACATTCTACAACTACTGAAGCTCATGTGCCTTTGAACCTGAGCTCTGCAAGAAGAGAGGCCACTGCAATGAGAAGCTTGTGCTATAACAAAGAGTGGACCCCACTCAAAGAGTGGCCTCCCAGCTCAACACAACTAGAGAAAGTCCACACAAAGCAATGAAGACCCAGTGCATCCAATAATTAATTAATTACTTAATTAATTGTTAAAAATTTATTGGTCTATTTTGTAGTGTAAATAGATCTTTTATTAAGCATGATTTTGCAATAATATACATTGGTCATTTGAGAAATAAGAGCTAAGTTATATGAATCTTCTCAATGCTGATACATTTCATTATATAATACCAAAAAATTACATTTGGTAATACCATCATCATTATGACCAGATAAGCCTTTTAATATGGGAAAGCTATTCTGTTCATGGTGGCAGACACATGTTTCCAAAATTCAAGTTTTTGCCTGAAAGCTTGAATTTTATCTTTGGTAAAAAAAAAAAAAAATAGTAATAATAATAAATACTACCAGTGGGTTTCCTGAAGTGACAGATTCACTTCATTTGTTTTCAAGAAAATGTCTGTCAAATACTCACATCTGAATAACAGTAGTTTGTCAGTGGTTCTTTGAAATAAAATGGTGTTACAGGAAAAAAAGCAGCTAGTTCAGTTGTATCTCAGACAATCTCAAAATGCTTTCCTTGAGACAATCAGAAACATCCATTGTACTTTAAGATATTGCATAAGTGCTTTATGCTTACTTCTCATTTCATTGGACAAAATATTAAAAAGACTTGCATGCAGGAGTTGAGATTTAATAAAATTAATAGCTTTTACCACTTTATCAATGACATTCACAAGTGAAACTGGCAATTTTGGCTGTAAGGGAATGACAGGAAAGAATACAAGCATCACTATTGCAGGTTGGAGCTATGGCCTTGACTCACACTGAGGTATCAGCAATGTTGTTAGTATTAGTATAATGGTTTTAACCTTGCAGATCTCTTGGAAGAGATTTGAGAAGTCTTAGAGATCTGGGGTTCACACTTTGAGAAGTCTGGTCTAAATCCACCAGGTGGTAATCCTATCTGCCTTTCCACTGCCTTTCCTTTTCAGTACACACCAAAGACTTTCACAGAAAATCAAAGACAGAGACCCTCAGGGCACCCACTATTCCACTAGACCTTTGGTTACAAATGCTAAAAATAAGATAACAGGTTCAAAATAGAATCACTACGGCTAAGTCCCACATCACCAAACTGAAACTTAATTACACCTTCAGCTCTCCCAAAAATGGAATCTTAAACCAGTCAATCAGAAATCCCCTGGTCAGCACTGGTTAGATAATTTATTTAAGAGATCCCTGCCTTGCCCAGAAGGACATCAACCTTCCAACACCCAATCTACTTTTCCAGCCTAGTGTAACTTCCTTGTTCCTGCTCCCTTCTGCTGCTAAGTGATTCATTTTGTATAGCTCCTCTGAGCTCAATTCTATCTGCTAGACTGGATACTGCCCAATTCTTGAATCATTGAAAAAAGCCAATAAGATCTTTAAAATTTACTCAGTTGAATTTTGTTTTTTTAACACATAAGCCAAATACTTTCTTCATTTTCAAGTCAGTTTGATTTTATCTCTGTTCTAAAAACTTAAGAGAAAACAGCAAATGAAACAGGCAGAATCCTTATTCTCATGAAACTAATTTGAGACTATTTCTCTTGTTATAGGTAATTTATTTCAATTACCTTCATTTTTTAAAAAACAGATATGCTTTGTTCTTATTCCTAATATTTTATTTATATTTCGTGATTTTTGTATTTTCTTTTTTCTGTGCTTATGAAGTTGTTTCTGATCTCTTTTTTTTTTCTTAAACGTTTTATTTTGTATTGGAATATAGCTGATTAACAGCATTGTGGTAGTTTCAGGTGGACAGCAGAGGCTCAGCCATACATATACCTGTATCCATTCTCCCTCAAACTCCCCTCCCTTCCATGCTGCCACATAACATTGAGCCGAGTTCCCTGTACTATATAGTAGGACCTTGTTGGTTATCCATTTTAAATATAGCAGTGTGTACATGTCATTCCCAAACTCCCTAACTATCCCTTCCCTTTCTCCTCTCCTCCCCCAGCAACCATAAGTTCCTTCTCTAAGTCTGTGAGTCTCTAATCTATTTCATTTTTTAAAGAAAAGCTTAAACGGTATATTAAAGCATATTTCTTGAACTATCTACATTAGAATATGTTTTCTGACTTTCTGCTAATAAAGTGCACTTACATTTCTTTCTATCACACTTTTTCTCCTCATCTTTCATTATTTTGCTTTGTAGATTATTATTTTTACACTGCCTACACTTTTAACACTTAGATACTCCCCTATAACCATAATTCTCATAACTGTTGAGCCCTGATTCTAACAGAGACACGTTAATTTTCATTCCCAGACTTCTAATACCAGTTTCCTAATTTCCAAGATCCTCATCATGAGTCATTTCTCTAATGTCTGATTTTCAACCACCTTGAAAAAATTCATCAGGTAATCTCTTTCCAAGGCCTAATTTGTGCTATATTCTTTTTTGTACAGTTAACAACGTGGATCTCTGATCTTTATCTTTAATAAAATTAAAAAAGTCATTGAATCGTACTTTTTCCTCTTAGATTTCTGATGTTGCTCCATGATACTCTGTCATTGAAAGTCACTCTGATGTAGTCTAAACATGCTAATTTTCTTTCTTTTGCCTTAAGAATGGTTTCTAGATCCTTGAAATTCAGTAACTTCTCTAGAATATAGATTGATATTGGTCCTGCTATACCATCTTTTCCCTTGCATATACTAGCCACAGATTTCTTTATTTCAAGATATTTCTTCTATTCTGTCTTTGAATATTTATCTGAATCATTTATTCTGTCCTCTTCAGGAACACCAACTGTAAGTTACTAGATAGCAATGGGAGTTTTTCTATTATATGAAAATTGGACTAAGACCCAAGACCAAGCTGAGAATAAAAGATGCTGCTTTTGCTGGTCAGTCACTAAGTCATGTCCGACTCTTTGCGACCTAATCGACTGCAGCATGCCAGGCTTCCCTGTCCCTCACCATCTCCCGGAGTTTGCTCAAACTCATGTCCATTGAATCGATGATGCCATCCAACCATCTTGTCCTCTGTGCTCCCTTCTCCTCCTGCCCTCAATCTTTCCCAGCATCAGGGTCTTTTCCAATGAATCGGCTCCTTGCATCAGATGGCAAAAACTGTACATCTACATTAAGTTCTAATAACCACCAGAAGTTGGTATAAGACACCTCCCTGTGGAATTCTTTGAGAGGACTGTTTAGCAGGACCAACTGTACTATCAGCACCTAGTCAAAGAAAAGCCAGACTAGGAGAGGGAAGACATTAATTTTATGAGTCTAGCATTCAAGAAGATAAGCTATTTCTTCTTACTTTTATTTCCATGGGTCAGGAAAGAGATTATTTATTTGCTTTCCAGAAGCCTTTATGAGTGGAATGGAGCTGCACTTCTGGGACATCCAGGAGCATGCGTATGTATAAGATGATATCAATTGCCAGGCAAGTTCTTGAGTTCTCATACAAGTATAGCTTACCATATGTAATACACAGCATACATATAAAAGGGCTCAATTCTCTCTCTTCTTTTTTTCAGTCTTTTAAAAATTATACTCTAGGGTGTTTGTATTTGCTGTTATTTGTTGTATCTCAACTTCTTTCCTAACTAAAGGGAGACCCCATTGTGTGAGATTTGATATGAAGCAAATTTCTGCCCACCCACTATGGCATCTAAGGGGAAGCAGATGGCTCAGCTCCCCACCCCTACAGCCAGGGCACAATCACGTGGCCTAGTCTCAGCCAGGTGGCTCTGTGCCAAGGGCTTTGGAGCAATAATACAAAGGAAAGGAACTGGCTAGAATTATCTGTGGTGGCATCAGCCATCGGCATGGAATCTCAAGCAAGGATGCATCTTTTACTGTTAGAAAAACTAGAGTCAGTTTCTATCACTCGTAATCAAGACCTTTAATTGAGATTCCCAATATTTTTTCTTAGTTTTTAATATATTGTTATCAGATGAGATAGTATGCATTAAGATAAAACAAAATAAGCAATGAAGTTGTTAAACATCTCATATATCTTGGTCTTTTTTCTCATACACTCCTCTTTTCTTGACTTTGCAAAAAAATAAAAAAGAGTAAACATCATTTTGTTTTTATAACTAGTAGGTTTATGGTAAAAAGCGAAAATAGCCAAAACCCAAAACCAAGCAGGACCCTGTGGGGCCCTCTAGGGTACAAATCCTTTCCACGTTCCCATTTCTCTTTCGTAGGAAAAAGGCTTTAGCCTCCGAGAACCTCCCTGAATATCCAAGAGCAGATTAACAGTTGCTAATCAGAAAAGAGAGGGAATGCAGAAACAAGGGAGGAGCAGTCAAGAAATAATAGTGGTGTGATGGGGCAGGTTCCTGGTTCCTCCTGATGGAATGTCTTTGAGTTTTTCCACAGGCTGAAGCCTCCACCCAGGCAGAGGATGGTGACTTCTGGATGAGTGCAGGATTCCTAGAATGCCACCCTGTTACCTCACCACCAAACAATCAGAAGAAAGTCACATATACTCCAGCTCTCACCCCAAATTTCTCCTATAAAAACTTCTCCCCTAGGAAATGGGAGGGTGGGTGGGATGAATTAGGAGATTGGGATCGTTATATATACACTATTGATTGATTGTTGTTATTGTTTATTCACTAAGTCGTGTCCAACTCTTTGCAACCCCATGGACTGGACAGGCCTGCCAGGCTCCTCTGTCCATGGGATTTCCCAGGTAAGACTACTGGAGTGGATCACCATTTCCTTCTCTAGGGGATCTTCCCAACCCAGGGATCAAATCCTTGTCTCCTGCATTAGCAGGCAAATTCTTTACCACTGAGACACCAGGGAAGCCCTATATGCTATTGATACCACGTATAAAACAGATAAGGGCTTCCCTGCTGGCTCAGGGGTAAAGAATCTGCCTGCAATGCAGCAGACAATGCAAGAGACGTGGGCTCGATCCCTGGATAGGGAAGATCCCCTGGAGGAGGGTGTGGCAACCCACTCCTCTATTCTTGCCTGGAGAATCCCATGGACAGAGGAGCCTGGTGGGGCTTACAGTCCATAGGGTCGCAAAGAGTTGGACACCAGTGAAGCGACTTAGCACGTGTGCATGCATGCTTAAAACAGATAACTAATAAGAGCCTACTGTATAACACAGGGAACTCTACTCAGTGCTCTGTGGTGATCTAAATGAGAAGGAAATCCAAAAAGAAAGTGGATATATGTACACGTATAACTGATTCACTTTGCTGTACAGTAGAAATTAATACAACATTGCAAATCAGCTATATTCCAATAAAAATTAATTAAAAATAAAAAGCCTCTCCCCAAAAACCATCAGAGAGTTCAATTTTTGAGCACAAGTCACCTGTTCTCCTTGTTCAGCCCAGCAATAATCCTTTCTCTGCTCACACTGCAACATTTCAGTTTGTTTGGCCTCACTGTGCATTGGGCACAGGAATTTGTGTTCAATAACAAATCTTTCTTTTGAACAATTTTAGGTGATATGTAAATGAGGTTGTGTTCCCAAATCATATTTTCCTAGATTTGTTTTATCATTATTAACCTTTGGCTTGGCACAAAAGTGAGTTGGTTCCACGACTTGGGTAGAGAAGTCAAGTGAAATGGCTATATTGATATACACTTCATAATGCTGAGACTCATTCTGTTAAATTTCTTCATATATCATTTTCCCCCAATCATAAGTCAATGACATCTACTGCTATTTTATGTCTTTTTCTCAAGGGAAAAAAATCTTTATTAACTCCTTTTATTCTCACTCTCAAAAGTTCTGCCCCATTATTGTGGTGATATTAAATGCCAAGCTCTTGTTTGGAAATACAGGCTATTTTCAATAAGGCAGCTGAACTATGGAGCAATCGATTCTCTGCCTTCAATGAGATCTAGACACTTTTGCTTCAATAAAAGTCTGTTATTAAGCCATCTCCCTTTCTAAAGTATTTCCTGGTGCTATTTTCTTTAATGACACCCATTCTCATTTTACAGAACCTTCCTGAATCCTGTTACCTTGACAACAAGGTAACATATTATGTACTTCATGAAGAGCAAAAACTAAAGACAAAGGTGTAGAATCCAGGCCTTCTCATTACTTAAGAGCTCATAGATGGAGGATTTGTGGCACAATGATAAAATAATGGTTGCCAATAACCTCAAAAAGAGTTATAATTATTGCTTCAATGACATTTTTCAGAAATGTCAAAGTATTCTATTTAACAATACATATAGAGTGCTTATAGGTGCCGCTAGTCGTAAAGAACCCTCCTGCCAATGCAGGAGATGTAAGAAATGCTGATTCAATCCCTGGGCTGGGAAGATCCCCTGCATTAGGAAAAGTCAACCTGCTCCAGTATTCTTGCCTGCAAAATCCTATGGACAGTGGAGCCTGGTGGGCTACAATTCATAGGGTTGTAAGAGTCAGACACAACTGAGCACACACACCATAAAGTTTTCACAAGTATCGGGCAGTGTTGCAAACCTACAAAATTAACATCTAAATTTTCCTAGCCTTCTGAGTGACCTACTCTCATTATTTTTATTTTACAGATAAGGAAACAGAAGTGTGGAAAGTTGAACCTACTCAAAATCACAGGGCTAGTAAATGTCAGAGGTTGCTTTCAACTCCTGGTAGTTTGGGTCCTCAGTTTCTAAGTAAGTTTATGTTTCCATAAGACTAAAGAGTATTTGACCTTGAAATCTGAATCGAATTTAATATTTGGTGGCCAAAAAAAGTCAAAAATACTGCTCCCACGTCACAAAGAGAATTGTCACATCTGAGGCTAAGCAAATATTCCCCACCTGTGATATTTAGTCCCAACTGGTTTGGTCTTACTACATGTTAAAGAAAACCAACAGGAGAAGAAAAATAGCTAAGATTTCTTGAAAGAACCATATTCCTGAGACCCTTTACACACATTGTCTCATTTAGTACTTTTTACGGGATAGACATTTTTATCTCTGCTTAATGATTAGGAACTAACTTTGAGAGGTTACACAACCTAAAAACATGCAGAGGCAGAGCCCGAACTCAAATGTAGCCTAGCTCTTCCTGCTGTGCATGGGCAGTTTTTATCACATTTGGTACCATGGGGTAGCATTCCTGAACATCTTAATCATTTCACTATAGATCAGGCAATAGACTCACACTCTGGAATCTATTTGATTCCAAAGGTTGTATTATTTTTTGGTTGTTTCCTAATTATCTTTATTGTTAATATTATTCATATTACTTTTTCACAATAGATTTAGCCAAGTTAAACTTTGAATTTAAGGAAATAAATTTTAGAGAAAAAGGAAAATTCACAACTAATTGCAAGTTTTTAGGAGCAAAATTGGTGGTCAAGCCTCCATCCCTAATCATTCATCACTGCCTTATTGCCAACTTTGTCATTTTTAATCCAATGGACTATGAGCAAGTTACCTACCTCTCTCTGCTTTATTATGGTCAACACATATTTTAAGCTTGTTTCCCAAAACAGCTCTACCAAATTAGATTGTCATCACAAATTTATAAATATAATGGGCTTAGTTGCTCAGTCATGTTTGTCTGACTCTTGGTGACCCTTTGGACTGTAGCCCACCAGACTTCTCTGTTCATGAGATTTTTCAGGCAAGAATCCTGGAATGGGTTGCCATTTCCTTCTCCAGGGCACCTTCCTGATCCAGGAATCAAACCAGCATCTCCTGTGTCTCCTGCATTGCAGGTGGATTCTTTATCTGCTGAGTCATTGAGGAAGCCCATAAATATAATATATAATCACAAAAATTTTATTGCATCTTTATAGAATTAGATATTTTGCAACTTGAAAACTATTTTACTAATACAACAGGGAAAAGGGCATCTTATTATCATCTGTTTTGTTCATTCATATCCATTCTCAGCAACCTCAAGTTAAAAAAAGAGATACAATTTTAGAAAAATACAAAGAATAATGAAGTGTTTCCTTAATAAGATAGCAGCTTTTAAAACTTGTTTCAAAATCTTACTAAAATATTTATAATACAAAGAAAAAAGGGAAAATTCACAACTGATCTCAAGTTTTCTAGAAGCAAAACTGGTGGTCAAGCCTCCATACCTAACCCTTCATCACTGCCTCATTGCCAACTTTGTCCTTTTTAATCCAATAGACTATGAGCAAGTTACCTACCTCTCTGCTTTAGCTGTCACATCTGTACAATGAAAAAGGAAATAGAACCTATTTCAGAGGTTCCTGTGAGAACGAAATAAATTTCTACATGCAGAGCTCTTCAAAGAGTGGTGAAGAAGAGTAAGCTCTAAATATGCCTTAGCTAGCATTAGCTTCCTCATTGTCATTGTTTACCCAGGGTTTCTGAAAGTGTACGATGTGTATTGCTGCAGATATACAAGATTAAGAACTGCTCCCATGTGCTCAGTCATGTCTGACTTTTTGCGACCTCATGGACTGTAGCCCACCAGGCTTCTCTGTCCATGGAATTCTCCAGGCAAGAATACTGGAGTGGGTTGCCATGCCCTCCCCCAGGGAATCTTCCTGACCCAGAGATTGAACATATATCTCTTACCTCTCCTACATTGGCAGGGGGTTGGCAGGGAGGTTCTTTACCACTGGTGCCACCTGGGAAACCCTATACAAGATTAGGGGTGATATGGTTATTGTGGGGCTTCCCAGGTGGCACTAGTGGTTTCTAGGAAACCTAGCGGCACTAGGAAACCAAAATTGAAAGAAACACGTGTACCCCAATGTTCTTTGCAGCACTGTTTACAATAGCCAGGACATGGAAGCAACCTAGATGTCCACCAGCAGTTGAATGGATAAGAAAGCTGTGGTACATATACACAATGGAATATTACTCAGCCATTAAAAAGAATACATTTGAATCCATTCTAATGAGGTGGATGAAACTGGAGCCTATTATACAGAGCAAAGTAAGTCAGAAAGAAAAACACCAATACAGTATACTAATGCATATATATGGAATTTAGAAAGATGATAACGATGACCCTATATGCAAGACAGCAAAAGAGACACAGATGTATAGAACGGTCTTTTGGACTCTGTGGGAGAAGGCGAGGGTGGGATGATTTGAGAGAATAGCATTGAAACATGTATATTATCATATATGAAACAGATCTCCAGTCCAGGTTCGATGCATGAGACATGGTGCTCAGAGCTCGTGCATTGGGATGACCCTGAGGGATGGGATGGGGAGGGAGGTGGGAAGGTGGTTCAGGATGGGGAACACATGTACACCCATGGCTGATTCATGTCAATGTATAGCAATACCCACTACAACATTGTAAAGTAATTAGCCTCCAATTAAAATAAATAAATTTTAAAAAATAATAAAATAAAATAGCTCATAAGAGGCAAAGGTGATATTTGAACATAGCCACTAGGCTCAGAGCCCATGTCCCTACTCTGCTCCTGCTACTGCCACCAAGTGAGAACACAGTGGTTGGTTGCGTTTTCTTGAAATCATTAACTCAGCTTAAAATCTGCAAGGTATGGCAGGAATTTTCTTGCTGGTGCACATGAGAGAAGTTTGAGGGCTTGAACAAGGAGAAATATTTCTTGAGCAGAAATGAGAGCACTGGAAAACAATTTCAGGCCATAGGTTTGGGCATGAAGTCACTAGTTTCATGGTAAGTTCTGATACGTACAGCTTCAGCTAGCTCAGGCCAAGGAGAATCTGACAAACTGTTTGCAGTGGTTATACAAAGGCAGAACTGTGGTGGAGGAGTCATTTTAAGCGACTATGATGCCAGAAGGGCATCCTATTGGAATTAAATTAAATGTTGGCTTAAAAACTTAAAATTATAATTCCCTCCCAAGCTCAGATGCTTATTACTTTTGTAAATCTGGCTGCAAATTTATCTTAATGTTATGTAACAACATGAGTAGTAGCTCATCTTCATAAATTTTGTTATTTTCATACTTATGTTCTTATAGAAACAATTGAAGAATGTATGAAAGTTAACTCTGATACCCCTCATACATGTCCCACTTGGGCATAAGCATGAAAGACAACAATATCTCATAGTGATTATGGAAGTCCAAAATGAAAAAATTATTGTGTATTGTAATCAGCATGAAGAAAGGCATGCCTCACACACCTCCCCTACTCCAGCTCTGGCAACTATTACATGGGGTGATAACAGTGGAATTACCAATGCAGCTTGGAAGGCTATAATCACAAATTATTCTGAAAATAAAAAACACATCTTCCTCTGGAAATTAAAACGTGAATGTTCTGAAACATCTGAATGTTTTGAAACTTTGAATAAAGAAAACAATATCATTAAGCAATAAATTGGGGTTTAATAAAGTTTTCTTATTGGCTTGTTTCAATTTGATTTCAGCAATCATGTGAATAGTGAAGAAAACAGAGGAATTTAGGCCATATAATCCATTACCCATTGACTTCTCTTCAGTCATGCCTAAGGCAGCCATCAGAGCGGTTCGGACATCTGTGGTAGTACCGAGCATACCAGCAGTCTTGGTCCTCACTCCTCCTCACCCACGGCTTTCTGGCTCTCCTTTTTGATTATCACTCTTCTTCTCCCTCCAGTATTCTCTCTTTTTCCCCTTCTTCCCACTCTCAGAACCTCTATCTTTACATAGGAATGAATGCAGCTGTCTTTCCTGGGACATTTACAAGAGCGCAAAGAGAAATTAGACATTTCAATGGCAACCCACTCCAGTATTCTTCCTGGAGAATTCTATGGACATAGCAGCCTGGCGGGCCACAGTTCTTAGGGTCACAAGGAGTCAGACATGACTGAGAAACACACACACACACACCCCTGGCCAAATCTTTCTCCTGCTTCTCATCTATTCACATACTTGAGCCTGTAACTAGAGCTTCTCTCTATTATTTTCTAAACAAATAGAACTTTAGGAAATGGGGAAATTACCAATGAGTATTATAGAGTAAAATATCCTTTAAAATTTGACCTTTTTTAATAACCTCCTTTTTTCAAAAATCATTCAAATTAACATTATTAAACTAAAATAAATAGAGGGCATTTTAGGACAAAGAATAAATATAAATAAGAAAAAAAGATAAAACACAACCCATAAGGTTCCATCTTTTTATAGATTGGCCACAAATTCAGATTTACAGTAGTCAGTTCAAAGAGGAAAGTATAACTTGGTACACAATTTGCAGTAAACATAAAAAGATATAATAGCAGATCCTCAGAAGAACCCCAAGTACTTCTAGAGATCATGGATAAAAGACAATGTCTTCAATATTGTTACATGAAGCACAGTAAAAGTTTTGCAATACAACTCTCATACTATCCCTCAAATCAGAATTCATAACAAGCTATTCTACAAAGTTCACAAGTACATGTTGAACAAAATATGGGGATTCAGGTGGAGAACACACCAAAAAAAAAAAAATGTAGACAGGACATAGGGGTTATGATTAGAAACCTTCTAGTTATCTTTACAAACTCTCCTTTTACCATCGGATATTTGCTTTACCTAGACCCAGAGACCTGTTTTAGCCATGCCTCTGACAGGAAACACAGAACCTCCATCCATGATCCTTGACCAATCCCTTACTGTCCCTTGCATGTCTCAAGTGCATATGGCCTTATAGAGAACACTTCTGAGTAAATGATGTTTTCACTGTTTATTGAGATTGAGGCCCTAGATCCCTATGTCCCCTCCTATCTAGTGAGCCAGGCTGGCCACCTGCGAGCCAGACTCCAAAATTGTGAATGCCAAAGTGTACTTGTTTGTATTTGTTTCTAAGTTGATTTACATATCCTTATTTTATCCCTCCAACAGATGTGAAAGCAGAATGTTTAATCTGTACCATTAATCTGTATCATTTGTTATATCTTTAAGTTAGCCTTTATAAATATCAGATACTACACCACAGCACTGAAAATGAATCACTGAAAATGAAGAACTGAGACAATTAAACAGAGCATCAGAGCTTGCTTTGATAAAGAACAAATTCCAACTAAGAAGAGGCTCTTAGCATTGGATCCATAATGAGATATCTCAGATTGAGGAGACAGACCCATTATAATCCCCTAGAAATACACTACTTGTAATGATAGTGACAAAAATTCCCTTTCATCATGATACATCTTAATCAAGTGCTGAATGCAAAGAGATCATATGTTAATAAAATCTTATTCAGCTGTTTAGACACTATTTGAAGATAAATAATGCTTCTCTTTTTTTCTTTCTCTCTCTCCTTCCCTCCCTCCTTCTTTTTACACACACACACACACACACACACACACATACACACACACTGCAAAGTGTCTTTAGGGATAATCATGGAGAGTATGAGAAAATTCGCATGTCAAGGTGTCTCTGTCAAAACTTAAAACAAAGCTAGGCCTCAGACAAGGGATTTGGCCAGGTACTAAGGAAGCTGGGGCCAAAGTTAGTGAAAGAAAAAAAATAGGAGAAAGAGGCAAAAAACTATTATGTGATAAGATGATAAAAAGCTGAAAGTGTGAAGTATCTAAACAGGCACTAAAACAAACATCTTAAGTGCATTTCATCTCAAATTCATCCCGCCATTCAATCTACAGCATAATCAAAGAGGCCAGAATACCTAAAAAGTAAGCAAAACAACCCAAATACTTTCATAATTCTGCAAACTACTCCAATCTGTAGGATTTTCTTTCAAGAATCTGTTTCTAGTAAAGCAAGTTTTTTCTCAACTATTTTCTGTGTCATGTTAGTTTGACTGAACTTTGGTGATTCTTTTTTTCTCTTCCTTTAATTTTGCTAATTAGTGCTGAGTGTTAGCAGACCATACGGATAAGCTGGCAAATGACCAAAAACATGTTAATAGAGAATTGCTCATAATTCCCTTGCTGCCAGTCAGAAATAATTGGTATCTTTCTTCAAGCTTTCCTAGGAGAATGACAAATCAAGAGGAAATGCCTTTTATTTCAAAGACCTTTTATCAGCTCTGGATCATAAAGCATGGCAATTTGTTTCTCCTTCTTTATTATAAAGAAACTATAACAACAACATTTTTAAAGGAATACTGATCAAAGTTAGGGAGCTTAACACTTGTCAAAGCACAAAGCCTAAAAAAAAAAAAAAGCACAAATCCTTTGGCATCTAGAAAATCTGAGGACATAGGGCTTCTAAAGAGGCTCCCTCCTTCACAGAAGGCACACCATCTGAGCCAACCACACATTTTGGTATGAAAATGAAGCTGCACTCCACATACATAAATGAAACAAACAGAATAATCTATCATCATGTAGAAGGCCTCTTACCTGTTGGAATCGAGATAAACAAAAGGAAAAGGTAGACATATTTTTTAAAAAGCCATTAACACAAAGAAAAAACTTTCCTCTTTTTATTGTCCAAGCTAAAGCTGCAATAAACTTCCACAAAGCTCAAAGACAGGCCAAAGCAGAGTGATGAATTGGCAAAATCTGGGGAATCTGTGTGTTAACTAAAAAAAAAATTTAGGATTGGTAACAACTAAGTATTTATTATTCCTGAATTTTTTTTAACTATCACACTATTCACAACTTAATATTATCATCCATTTTTGCCAGTTCCTTATTATGGACAATATATAAAGTGGCATTTTTATTATACATTAAGCTATGCAGATTTTGCCTTGCAAGCCTAGGTCTGAGGTATCTGTGATCTACCTTTGAGATTTTCCATATGCATTATTAGAATGCATATACTTCTTGGAGAATTAAAATTACCACTTGAATTAGGTATGTATATTTGGAAATAAGGCTCCACTCTCACTTTATGTATCAATTGTATGATTTTACTATTAAAATTTACTCTCTTTTATAGCTCATTGAAAGTTGAAATAGAATCATTTCAATATTTCAACTTCTAATGAGCTACAAAATACAGTAAATTTTAGTTTTAGAAATCATAGAATTACTATATAAAGTGGGAATGGAGTTGTATTTCCAAATATCCATATCTTATTCAAGATGCATGGTTAATTATGTGATCTTTTATGCATAGGAAAGTATTTAGACATCTCAGTTGGGAAATTAAAAAGTTAGCTACTATTATTTAGAACACCTCTATTGAGTGGTAAGTTTAATTTTGAAGACATCCAAAATCTTCTTTACAGAAATGAGCATATCAGTTTCCTACTCTGCCAGATGGAACACATCTGATCCTTGTTTTAAATTATACCAAATTATTTCTGTTTTATGAAAAAGCTTATTATACTTTGCGGCCTGGCTATTGCTTTCTGAAACTATATTTTCCACTAAAGAGTAAAAGAATTCTTCTTTTTTTCTTTTGGTTTCAATAAGAGGGGAAGGGAAACTCCATCCAAGCAGTTTGCACACACAATTTTTTATTACAATATCTGATCTCGGTCACTTTTAGAGAGATTTTCTAAATTTTAGGTTTTCTTCATATATACATATCATATACCTGCATCTTCATATATACACAGGTAATTTCTGAACATTTTTTAGAATCCATCCAATGTTGAACATAGACAATTAATAAGGAAGCCCTACCAGGTTTTTAGCTGGGGGTGTGTGTGTGTTATAATCTGTAAAGGAAATCAGTTAATAAGTATCCAAGTTTTTGAAACAGATAACTTAGAAAATAATTATTCAAAGACTCACTGAAAGATTTCCCCAGTTTCTTTCAGTAGCAGATTCCCAAAGGGCTTTCATAGTGATTCAACCAGCATTTGTTGATTCCCTGCTATGTGCCAACTGTTCAGAATAAGGGGCGAGAAAAGATGAGAAAATACCAATATATGTTCTCCTGAAATACAATGGTTGAGACAAATCCATAAGCAAATAATAATAATGTCATAACATTATATATATATAGACTCTTACTTTGTCCCCCAAAGAATTTAGGTCACTAAATTACACCAAGTCTTCCCAGGTGGCTGAGTGGTAAAGAATCCATCTGCCAATGCAGGATAAGCGGGTTCAATCCCTGGGTCAGGAAGATGCCCTGGAGATGGAAATGGCAACCCATTCCAATATTCTTGCCTGGAAAATTGCATGGACAGAGGAGCCTGGCAGGCTATAGTCCACAGGGTTGCAAAGAGTCAGGCACAACTGAGCAACTGAGCACATATGCAAATTACAACTGTGGATAAGTGCAACATTTGAAGCACAAATGAAGCATAGAAGAGAAAATAACAAATATATGCTTTAATTTATAGTCGTATACATATGAGCTTTGATGATGAATAGAAGAGGATTCTTAGAGAGAACCCACAGATTGAAATCTGCCATAATGTCCAATCACAACTTTGAATACACTTACATAGCTAAATTCTATGAGTTAATATCTATTTATAGTTGGCAGATACCTAGTTTCTGCCATTTTCCTATTTCTATTCTCTATCTATGGGTTCTTGATTTCATAGATGGTCAGGCAAATGCTTATTTGAAACAGCACATCAAAACATTATTTTATGGGAAAGCTCAGGAAAAACACCATAAATTTGCTTGTGTCTTCTGTATTTCCTCATATAATTATTGGGAATTTTAATCCTTTGGGAGATATTAGACTTCTAAATAAATAGTAAGATAAATCATTAGCCCTGTAAAGATTTGCTAAAATCATTAATTATAGTTTGAAAACATTAGCTCCATAATTCAACCTATATGTAAAACTGAAAAAAAAAAATAAGGAATTTGCTTTATGTTCCATTTATAATTTCTAAAAGGTAGTTACAAGGTGCCTGGTACATAATAGAAATTTGTAGTGGACACTGCTTTTCTTCTGACTACAATCAGAATTTTTTGGGGGGCAGCATCACTGCTGTCCTTGGTCCTGATAGCTATAGGCATGAGCATATAAGTCAAGTCTAGCCACAGTAATACGATCAGGAATGGCCACGTGATCCAAGTCAGGCAAATCAAGACCATTAGCAAGACTGGCTAGAGCTACAAGGAAAGAGATGCTAGCTGTAAAGATTGTCTGTCTAGAGAGGCCAGTGGCCATCTTCACCACCGTATTGAAAGCTCCCATTTAGAATGAAGCCGATCCAGAGGAGAGCAGAGTCAAGAAAGAGAGTAAAAGACTCAGATTCCTGATAATTTCAGTTATACTTGTATAGTATAGAGCATGACTGAAGCCAGATTCTCCTCTTTAATGTCCTTATTAACAAATTGCATGTATATATACATACATATTATATATATATATTAATATACACACATACATACATATGATGAATTCTGGTAGCTGCAACTACCAGAATGAGTCTTAATTAACATAGTGTCAAACAAATGTGAATTTTCATCCCCTCTTTTCCTTTCCTCCTCATTTTTGTAAAACTTGAAAGATTTCCAAAATGGGTACACTAGACCATATAATATATAACTATAGAAATCCCATGGACAAAGGAGCCTGAGATCACAAAGTCAGACATGACTGAGCAACTGAGCACAGTGCATAGTCTATTAGATGGTATAACAACCTATTTTGTATGAGAGAGAAAAAATTTTAAGGAATAAATATTATTGCATCTGGGATTTTTTAATTGTTAATTTTATGTCTGATTTGTCATTTACAGGTAAAAGAAATCACTGTCCATCTTGAGTTTCTCTTTGAATAAAGATAAAATAAGTATCAGGAATTAAAAAAAAAAAAAACATTGTAGTACAAGAGAACAGAAGCACACTTTCATGCTTCACAAGCCTAATTCTGGAAACTCACAGAAGACTTCAGAGAGCATAGATTATATTGTGTTATGTCAGCATTTAATGAAAATTCTGCTGTTTGCTGAAAGACCTAATCCTGAGAAGTAATTACTCTTCTACCCCTTTGTGGCTTGAAAAGTAAATATGCCATATCCCACCTATTTCTCAGGAAGGCATAAAACAATCTTAATGATGCTTCCTTGCTAAACATCTGATATTACCTAGATGGTACACGAAACAAGAGATGCCAAAGGGACAAAATAGGAAACAGAGCTGTTGCCACAGATTATTCTAAGGTGAACATACAAAACCATTTGTGTTTTTATTGACAGTTCTTTGGCTGAAAGACAATAGGTGAAAATTAGCAATCAGGCTAATTTGTTGAGACATGACTTTCGTGTTTTCAACACTTTACAGGAATAGAAATCAAAGGGAACTTGCCTCCTTTCTGGCCCAGGTAATATTTGAAGAGTACCAGTTAAAGAAGGAAAATTACTCTCTTTTTCAAACCCTTTCTTTCTCAACCCCCTATGAGAGTAGTTTGATGTCCCCCTTGAGACAGTATTGGGTACTTTGCCAAGAACACGCAACCTATATTGTTCATATATGAGAAACAACATTTACAAACAACTGTTTGTAAATGACAAGTCATTTTTCTTCATAAGGTTTTATATGTCTTCTAGGTATAGTTACCATTTCTTGTATAGGTACCTACATGAAAGGAAAAGATTGCTTTGCATCCCTAGGATCTGGCATAGGCAATCTCAGCTTTAAATGAGTTATCAGTATTCCCACAGCAAGCAAGATGTGCTTCCAAATACAATTAAACAGATATATGAACAATGCCACCTCCTTTTTTGGCTAATTTTTGCCCTCCTTTCTGGGCACTTGCTCAATAAGTTTTCTTCTTTTTTAAAAAATGCTACATTAACCACCAGCATCAGAAAAGATCATTGGCAGCCAATCTGCTGCCCAAGTTAAGGCTCTGTTCAATATTTCAGTGTTTCCAAAACTGACACACTGGTTGTTTGGCCCTGCCTGTAATCTTGTTTTCAATTTCTATCTGCCTTGGGCATCTTCCTCCTGTCACATATCCATACGCGTCCAACTGCACCACATGTAGGGCCAGATGCTAGAAATGCCATGATACCAAAGCATGTGATACAAGGATGATCTGCTCTTTCCCTTATAATTAAATGAGAAAACTGTGAGTATACTGTCTCCCGCCTGGCCCCATCACAAATGGAGCCAACAGATGCCACCACATGTGATTCATGAAAGTTCAAAGGAAAGATGTAAATATGCCCCTTAAAAATTTTTTTTCATCAAGGACTGGAGCCCCAAGAGGTTGGTTACTTTGTGAACAAAAACAGGTATTAGGGTAAAATAAAAGACACAGAAACACCCAAGGTAACCAACACTCTGTGGCTTCTGTCCAAAACCATGTCACACACTGGCCTCATGCTTTAACGCACCTGTCATTTACTATTGTGAGCTTCCCAGGCGCCAGGTTGGCGACAAGCCAGGTTTAAACCCACTGGCAATTATTCACCTCATGTCCATCAGCCTGTGCTCTGAAAACCCCTCAGACCCCTCAGACTGGCCAGCAGCGGCCAGTGTTTCCTTTGATACCTGCTACCTTCCAGCAAACCGCGTTCAGAACAGACAGGCTGTCAGAGAACACTCACTTTCATCTCTGCACTCCCTTACCACTAATAAGCTTCTCTCTAATAACCATATTAAACCCAGCTATCACACATTGAAAGAAGGCTTCAAAAAAAAAAAAGTGCTGCAAACAAGGTTTGTGATATAAATTACAGAAACGAGGACCCTGGATACATGACTGGTGATGCTGGGTACAAAGTGTAACAGTTGGCCTAAGAGGATTAAGTACAACAAGAAACCTTGAATACTGCAACTTTATGCCAAATTCAGTCTGTGATTAGGCCTCTAACTTTGATTCTATTGATTTATCTTTAATGTTATCATCTAATCTTACAAAATTATCTTTTCTTAAAGAATTGATGTAAACACCAAATAATCTTGAGCTAAAACTGAATTAGTCTTCAGACATTTAGTGCTGTTGGCTTGACTGAAAAATGATCAAAAAGAAATATGCAGCTGCTAACAACTTTCCCAGATATATACATTAATACATGCATACATTTCCTATAAAGAAGGTTGCAAATTTTCAGGTGTGAATTTATGTTTTCAGGAAATTTATGAGCATTTAATATCTCAAGTAATAATGTAATAGTTTTATAATTAGCCAGACCTACCTCCTCTCATAAATGTATGTCTGATGCCTCTGTAAATGTATATCCTGTGCTAAGGGTTCCAATGGAGTTCTCAGCTTTTCTTTCCCTTACTAAGTAGTCCAAAAGGAAGAAATCAAAAGAAAGAAGCAGTCATCACTGACCTACACACCTTGGGGATGCACTTTTATGTTTCTTCAGATCCATTCCTTGCCTTTATCTTCAGCCTTTAGCATTTACATTGATGACCATCTGACACATGGATCTCACAGCCTGTATTTTTCAATGGCCTTAATGGCCTTCTTCCCAAACCAGCCACAAACATGTCTGAACAACCTTGTCATAAAGCTATGGTCCTAATAAGCTGTAAGTTCCATGAGAGCTAAAGTTACGACTTGCCAATTTTTGTAGCTCCCACAGCATTGGGCAAAATTATCAGCACATAATATGCCATTGCTGGAGAAGGGAATGGCAACCCACTCCAGTATTCTTGCCTGGAGAATCCCATGGACAGAGGAACCTGGTGGGCTATAGTCCATGGGGTCACAAAAAGTCGGACACAACTGAAGCAACTGAGCAATATACCATTGAGACTTGGAACTCTTTGATTTGAATGCAACATATCTGAAATTCTTATCACAGCATTCTGCCCTCCCTAGTCACAATCCTGCTATCTGTCCACATCCTCCCCATCTTGAAACACATCTGCACTTCATTCTTTTTTTTTTAATTAGTTTATTTATCTATTTTTTCTATTTTAAAGTTGTTTGTTTTTTTTATTTTAAATTAGTTTATTTATCTATTTTTTAACTTTACAATATTGTATTTGTTTTGCCATACATTGACATGAATCCACCATGGGTGTACATGTGTTCCCTTTCCAGAACCCCCTTCCCACCTCTCTCCCCATCCCATCCCTCCAGGTCATCCCGGTGCACCAGCCCCGAGCACCCTGTATCATGCGTTGAACCTGGACTGGCGATTCGTTTCACATATGATAATTTCCATGCTTCAATGCCATTCTCCCATATTATCCCGCCCTCGCTCTCTCCCATAGAGTCCATAATACTGTTCTGTTTATCTGTGTCTCTTTTGATGTTTCACATACAGGGTTATCTTTACCGATTGACTAAATACCATATATATGTGTTAGTATACTGTATTGGTGTTTTTCTTTCTGGCTTACTTCACTCTGTATAATAGGCTCCAGTTTCATCCACCTCATTAGAACTGATTCAAATGTATTCTTTTTAATGGCTGAGTAATATGCCATTGTGTATATGTACCACAGCTTCCTTATCCATTCATCTGCTGATGGGCATCTAGGCTGCTTCCATGTCCTGGCTATTATAAACAGTGCTGCAATGAACATTGAGGGTATACATGTCTCTTTCAATTCTGGTTTCCTCAGTGGGATTGCTGGGTCATATGGCAGTCAACCCAGTTACATTTAAGGTAATTATTGATAAGTATGATCCCATTGCCATTTATTTTCTTGTTTTGGGTTTGAGATTATACACCCTTTCTGTGTTTTCTGTCTAGAGAAGATCCTTTAGCATTTGTTGGAGAGCTGGTTTGGTGGTGCTGAATTCTCTGAGCTTTTGCTTGTCTGTAAAGCTTTTGATTTCTCCTTTATATTTGAATGAGATGCTTGCTGGATACAGTAATATGGGCTGTATATTATTTTCTTTCATCACTTTAAGTATGTCCTGCTGCCATTCCTGTCTGGCCTGAAGAGTTTCCATTGAAAGATCAGCTATTATCCTTATGGGAATCCCCTTGTGTGTTATTTGTTGATTTTCCCTTTCTGCTTTTAATATTTGTTATTTGTGTTTGATCTTTGTTAATCTGATTGCTATGTGTCTTGGGGTGTTTCGCCTTGGGTTTATCCTGTTTGGGACTCTCTGGGTTTCTTGGACTTGGGTGATTATTTCCTTCCCCACTTTAGGGAAGTTTTCAACTATTATCTCCTCGAGTATTTTCTCATGGTCTTTCTTTTTGTCTTCTTCTTCTGGGACTCCTATGATTCGAATGTTGGTGCGTTTAACATTGTCCCAGAGGTCTCTGAGGTTGCCCTCATTCCTTTTAATTCTTTTGCCTCTCTATTTCATTTATTTCTATCATTCTATCTTCTACCTCACTTATACTATCTTCTGCCTCTGTTATTCTACTGTTGGCTCCCTCCAGAGTGTTTTTTATCTCATTTATTGCATTATTCATTACATATTGACTCCTTTTTATTTCTTCTAAGTCCTTGTTAAACCTTTCTTGCATCTTCTCGATCTTTGTCTCCAGGTTATTTATCTGTAACTCCAATTTGTTTTCCAGATTTTGGATCATTTTCACTATCATTATTCAGAATTCTTTATCAGGTACCCTATCTCTTCCTCTTTTGTTTCATTTGGAGGGCATTTATCGTGTTCCTTTATCTGCCGGGTATTTCTCTGCCTTTTCATCTTGTTTATATTGCTGTGTTTGGCCTTTCTGTTTTCTGGCAGTTTGTGGTTCCTCTTTATTGTGGAGGTTCCTCTCTGTGGGTGGGGTTAGACGGGTGGCTTGTCAATGTTTCCTGGTTGGGGAAGCTTGTGCCAGTGTTCTGGTGGGTGGAGCTGGATTTCTTCTCTCCGGAGTGCAATGAAGTGTCCAGTAATGAGTTTTGAGATGTCAGTGGATTTGGTGTGACTTTGGGAAGACTGTATATTGAAGCTCAGGGCTATGTTCCTGCATTGCTTGAGAATTTGCATGGTATATCTAACTCTGGAACTTGTTGGCCCTTCGGTGGTGCTTGGTTTCAGTGTAGGTATGGAGGCATTTGATGAGCTCCTATCTGTTAATGCTTCCTGGATTCAGGAGTTCTCTGGTGTTCTCAGGATTTGGACTTAAGTCTCCTGTCTCTGGTTTTCAGTCTTATTCTTACAGTAGCCTCAAGGCTTCTCCATCTATACAGCACCGATGATAAAATATATAGGTTAATGATGAAAAGTTTCTCCACAGTGAGGGACACCTGGAGAGGTTCACAGAGTTACATGGAGAAGAGGAGCAAGGAGGGAGGTAGAGGTGACCAGAAGGAGAAGAGGGGAATCAAAAGGGGAGAGAGCAAGCTAGCCAGTAATCACTTCCCTATGTGCTCTCCACAGTCTGGATCTCTCAGAGATATTCACAGAGTTACACAGGGAAGAGAAGAGGGAGGAAGGAGACAGGGGTGGCCAGGAGGAGAAAAGGGGGAATCAAAAGGGAAGAGACACTTTGAGGCAGTAATCAGTTCTCTAAGTGTTCTCCACAGCCCAGAACACACAAAGAGATTCACAGAGTTGGGTTGAGAAGGGGGGGTGGGGAGATGGAGACGACCTGGTGGAGAAAAATGAGAGTTAAAAGGGGGAGAGAGCAATCAAGCCAGTGATCTCGCTCCCAAGTAAAAATGGGTACTGAAGATTGGGTTCTTGAAGATACAGAGATGATAACAAATACTAAAAAGCAAAGATTAAAAATCTAGAGTACAGGTTAGATTCTCAAAAATACAATATTAAAAAAAGAGGGGAAAAAAAGGAAAGAAAAGCAAAGAAGAAAAAGAAAAAAAGGAAAACACAAAAAACACCAGAGTAACAAAAATTATAAAATATATATATATGAAGTTTGCTTTAAAAATAGGGTCTTTTTTTTTTGAAACTTAATAGTAGGTTATAAAAATGAAAATTGAAGGAGTAATAGGGGACTCAAAAATGAAAAATAAAAATAAATAAGAAAATAAAATAAAAAAATAATAAAAATGTTTTAAAAATTAAAAAAATTGATAATAGTAAAAATATATCTAGGACTTTCTCTGGAGCTGTTATGGACAGTGTGAGGTCAGTTCATTTTCTGATATTTCCTTGGTCTAGCTTGTACTTCTCAAGGTCTATAGGTCCCTTCTTATGTAGTCGGTGCTAACTACAGGCTTTTAATCTATTGCACTTCTCACTTCCAAAGCAGTTCCCTGTTTGTTTTAGCCTCTTCTGTTTGCTGGTCTCTTTCATCTCTAATTTCCGTTCTGACACAAGGGGGGCGGTGGTGGTCATTTTTTTTAGTCTCACTTGTTCAGTCGTGCTGTGGGGAGGTAGGAACACTGCAAACAAATCTCACTGGCGTGTGCTCACAATAATTAAGCTACATTGGGTTTGCCCCGCTCACAGGGCATGTGTGCTTTCCCAGTCTACACTGCTCAGGCTCTAGGTTGCACTGCCGGGAACTGTCTGAAGCGGCCCCTGGGGTTGCCTGTACTTCCCAGGTCTAAGCTGCTCAGGTTCTGGTTCCCGGGTACTTCACAAAAGCACAGACTTTGTTGAGCCTGGGTTTTGTGCCCTTCCCAGGTCCGAGCAGCTCAGGTGACCAGGTTTTTGGATAGCGCGGTCGGGGGCTGTGACTTTTTTCCTTCCCCTGTCCCAGCCGCTCGGTTTTCTGGATGTAAAACAGGCGCAGCTTCCCAGGTGTGCCGTGTGTCTCCCCTGGGGAGCTGATCTCTGGCTGCGACCCTCACTGCTGGTGTCGACCCTCCAGAGTCCCAAGAAGTCCTGGTTAGCAACGAGGTCTGCTTGCAGTTTTGTATAGGATGCCTCTCTGGGGCTGTGATTGCACCCTTCCGGTTCTGGCTGTCCTCGCCTGCCTGTCTCCGGCAGGGGATGGGCCGGACCACAGCCGGCTTGCTCTGCACTGTCCTTTAGTCTGTGAGCGGGCCTGGCGGTGTCTTAGGTTAAGGCTTTTTAGGGGAATGCTATCCCGCAGTCTAGGTTGCTGTCTCAAGCTAGTTCCCTACGATTGCCCTCGGGGCATTCAGGCCCAGTCCTTACCCAAAGCAGTGCAGCCCGCCCCTCCCTGCCCAGCCCCCACTTGCTAGTTGGGGATGCGCGTGTCTGGGCTGTGGCTCTGCTGGGAGTTGCTGTTAGGTAAGTAAACCGTGAGTTTTAATTATTTATTTATTTTTCCTCCTGGTTATTTTGCCCTCTAAGATTCCAAGGCTCATCACAGACCTGCCAGAGAGAGTGTTTCCTGGTGTTTGGAAACTTCTCTTCTTTAAGACTCCCTTCACGGGACAGATCTCCATCCCTACCTCTTTTGCCTCTTTTTTTTTATCTTTTATATTTTGTCCTACCTCCTTTCGAAGACTATGGGCTGCCTTTCTGGGTGTCTGATGTCCTTTGCCAGCATTCAGAAGTCGTTTTGTGGAATTTGCTCAGCGTCTAAATGGTCTTTCGGTGAATTTCTGGGGGAGAAAGTCGTCTCCCTGTCCTATTCCTCTGCCATCTTAGGACCACCTCCTGCACTTCATTCTTATAAAAGATACTTAATAACAAAGTCTTTTACACTTCTTCCAGTCCATCATCGATCTCTCCACTGGCAATATAATCCCCACTCTGTCCTGGACTTCTGTTGAGTCACTTCTCTGCCAACTCCATCACCACCACTAAAAGCCTCACCTTTGGATCTACTGGCAAGTATATCTTCAAATTATTTTCCCACACATACATGCTCTTCCATTCTATTTTCGCTGCTTCTAGACTGATTGAGACGTCTAGAAAAGAGGCAGAAATGGCACAGTGCAGTTTCATCTTGGGCAACTCCAAATAGACTTATTTGCTATTACTCATCAACACTTAGCTTACTGCTAGGGATTTCTCAGAATTTTGTCCCTTTAAGCCCCCAACCATTCACATGCTTCAAGCATGTCAGATTTTCTAATGTTCTACTTCAAGAGGCTGATGCCCTATGAAAGTTATTTAAATGGATGCTATACAACACTGAAATATATTCCATGAAGTTAGAATTTTTAAAAAGATTTAATTTCTCAATGCCAATTTAATTTCTCTATACCTATTAACGTGATAGCCCAATGAAATCTACTTTTGTTAAGGAAGGTTCAGTCATGTGTCCAATCACTCTTTGGTATGTGATTTTATTCCCAAAAATGATTCAGTTGAGAAATTGAGTAAATGTGTTACCTTTACTGAAAAAAATAAAAAAAGGCAGAGGGGGAACATGCTGACATTTACTATCATCTGTCAAAGGATGAGGCTATCATTCAAACTTTGAAACCGAACTCTAAGTTGCAAAGCTTGACTGACTGCTCCCCTAGGTAAAGCAGAGAGCTATGTTGGTTAGGCAGTCTGACTAATTTAAGCAAACTTCTGATATTACACAGAGTTTTACATCAGTCTAAATGGTCACTTGAGCTGGATAAAGAAACATGCTTGTGTTTGGTTACAGAAACAAGAGTGGGTTGACATCAGCCTTTGACTCAAGTTCAGGGGAGTGAGTCCACTGCTAATTGGCTGACTTTCAAACCATGAGACTATTACCGACTGACTGACTTTCAGTGGCGAATTCATAGAAGCAAACTCTCATTAATCAGTGAGACAGGTTTAAAACTAGGGCTGCTATTTACTGATTATCAACTCAGCTTTTCCTCAGAATGTGACGACTTTAAAGTTTTTATCATGCCTAAAAAATGTATTAGCTGTAGTAAATTTTGATGCTGATGGTGTTTTTTAATTCCATCCAATATAACAAACCATTCCCTTGACTAAAATAAAAGACCCAAATTGGCATGGAGACGTCATCTGATTTGCCAAAATCTATCAGTTTGGTATTAATAGCCTAGAGCAGCATATTGAGAGGACTATGAAATCTTATCCAGGCCCAGCAGGTTAGAGTGTCATCATTCATTATCAACGTTTGTTATGGAGAGAAGAATTGAATGATCATACAATGCCATATCTTTTCTGATTCTGCATTAGACCCCAAAAAACAGTCAGAATCTACAGTTGGCTAGATTGAACTTCATGGATGGTTATGGAAGAGATTAATTCTAACAAGAATAATTGAACTGGTTGTATTCCAAGCAACTGGCATTTAAAAATAACAATGACTGGGATGGAATAATGGGTATGTGTGCTAAAGTCATAAGGATAGCATCAAAATTCAGTGAAATCTTAATAAATTGAGATAGAGTGAAAGAATAAAAATTTCCAAAGAGGTAAAAAAGATAAGGAGGAAGACTAACTTAATTGATAAATATGTCATGTTTTAATAATTTTTTCTCTGAAAAAAAAAATGTTTACTATGAAATGTTAAAATGTTTGCTAAGTTTAATTCTTTGTGGGTATTAATTCAGCATTCAAAACATAACATTTAATTTTTTTAATTATATAAGATATATTTTTCTTCAAAAACAAAGGGGTCTTAGACCAATTAATTAATATCCTTCACAAAAATACTATTATTGCATACAGCAGAATTCACTTTCCTCTCAGGAAATGACATTGCATTTTCCACTATTTTGAAAGTAACTCTCAAGACATAGGACTACGATAATTTTTTAATCAGGTAAAACACAAATTTGAATCAGACACTTGGTTGGAGTATAATAATATGTCACTTTTTGGTGAGGGAGTCTAGCAAACCTTTCAACATCTATATCTCAATTTATTTTTGCCATCCTCACCACTACAGAAATGATAATTCTTAAGAAGTAATGTTATAACATTATTTTCATTGACTCCAAAAGGAAAATTATTACTGTTTAATGATAAAAGAGAGAAAACAGAAATTCTAAAGAACAGATGGAATTCATGAACTTAAAAGACCGCACAGTTCTCCAGAAGTTTTTCTCATGTTTTCAAGGGCTTGTTCAATTTTAATTTCCTTTCAAATACCTAAGGTTGAATCGTGTCTTAAAATTACACATCTCCAGTGTTTCCTGTCTTACAACATACTTGGTCTCTCTACTCACTGTCAGTATGTGAACCAGAACTGTGATCTTTCCAGCACAATGACAGTTCTTTACGTTCCAAATTGTTAATCCAGGATACACTAGCAAGCACTTACCTCTATAAAATGTTCTTAGGCTTCCCTTGTGGCTCATCTGATAAAGAATCCACCTGCAATGCAGGAGACCTGGATTCGATCCCTGAGTTGGGAAGATCCCCAGGAGAAGCGAAAGGCTACCCATTCCAGCATTCTGACCTGGACAATTCCATGGAGTGTATAGTCCATGGGGTCGCAAAGAGTCGGACACGACTGAGCGACTTTCACTTTTCATTTTCACTAGATGCAGTAAGTGAAAAGTAATTAACTATATAAAAACTATAAAAAATTTACAGTGAGCAATTAAAATACTGGATTTAGAGCCAACAAATAGTGAAAATTGGAAACATAAAGGTTAAAAAATGCAACATTATTCACTAATGATATGACTAAACAAATGTCTTAACTCCTCTGAAACTTATTCTCCATATTTCTAAAACGGTGACCTCTCTCTTCATGATGATTATTAAATGTGATAATTCCGTTACAGTACTTATTCAGTACTTGATGCAAGACAAGTATTAGTAAAGACACAGTAAGACCAAGTGCGGAAACCAGGGATGACTTCCTCAATGTGGTGAAATGTGAGCCAGCTCCCAAAGTAAAGTAAAAAGAGGAACACAGAATACATTCAGGAAAGGACATGAGCAAAGAAATGAAAATGGAAATTTTCAAGAAAAGCATTTCATTATATTCTTCTATACTATTGTCTAATTCTCCATAAGATCATATTAACTTCCTTTTTAATAATAACACAGAAACTGAATTGAGAGAGATCTTGAAAGAACAGCCCATCTGTTACCCATGCTTCAGACAGGGAGGATCATCTTTAAGTTATTTATTTGTTATTTCCTTGAGATGGCAAAAAGAAAAATCATGGTAAATTACAAAAGACAAAAGCCTTTATTTGGTGGCAAGCCTATCTTCCACTTTAAGCTAAGACAATACATTCTTGAAGTAACTGCCAAATGGATGTACTCTCTGCAAGGGCACCAGTCCTTTCATCCTCCTTCCTGTGCTTGGAGCTGTCAGTTATCATTAAAGTCGCTGACAGTCTGCTTCATGCAAAGCACTTGCCAATGTGGAAGGTGTTACTCTTGAGTATCTGACTTTTGGATAAAGAACAATATTCAATATGAAAATTTCAACTGCCTGAATAAAGGTCCCCTGCCACAAGCAACTTCTATTTGTCCATCTCATCTTGGTAGGTAGAGATACCAAGTATTTATTAGAGTGCATAAATTATAAAAAAGAACTGAGTCATTTAAAAAAAACTGTAATTAATAAATTTTCTAAAAAAGTAGATTAATTAGACCTTCATATACTTAGTATCTTTTTTAAAAACTTCTTTTCAGAAATATCAATATATCAAAGATGAATGTGGACATCCTATGTGCAACAAAAACAGAATAGCTTTCTTAGTCCAATACACCCTCTAAAAGTAACTAGAAAATCTATATAAAATAGTTTTAGAAATATATCTATTGGCATTAGAGAATCTTTGGGGCATCCAGAACTGAGGGTCAAGATCTCAGAAAGAAGAGAAATTCTTTGAGGTGAACCCAATATTCTACGCACACATTTTCCCCTTGGGGCATTTGCTGAGTCTTAAGGAAGAGGGAAGAGGCTGAAGACAGAAGCTAAAAATTTTTGCAGAATGAAAATTCTAAGAGCCAAAGAAAACAATGCAGCTTTTCTCATAGAACTAAGTAGATAAAAAATGCACTTTGGGCCTGCTAAGGCAGCCAGAGAAGCTGAGATCATCAGCAGAAGTGAAGCATGAATAAATAAGTACAAACTCACATAAGTTTTCCCCTCACAGCATTTCCTCGGAGAAGGCAATGGCAACCCACTCCGGTACTCTTGCCTGGAAAATCCCATGGACAGAGGAGCCTGGTAGGCTGCAGGCCATGGGGTCACTAAGAGTCGGACACGACTGAGCGATTTCACTTTCACTTTTCACTTTCATGCACTGGAGAAGGAAATGGCACCCCACTCCAGTGTTCTTGCCTGGAGAATCCCAGGGACAGGGGAGCCTGGTGGGCTGCCGTCTATGGAGTCGCAAAGAGTCGGACACGACTGAAGCGACTTAGCACAGCAGCAGCACAGCATTTTCTAATTCTTAAATTACACAGGGAAAAGTAGGTAAGAAGCTGAGCAAAAGTCTACAGGAAACCTCAGTGGAGCTTTCCACAGTCTCACAGTACAGATGAAATAAAAATTAGAGTTCAGGATCTGCCAAGTAGAACGGCCTTGAATTAAATACTCTAGGCTTTCACTTGAGAACTTTTGAATTCTATCTTCTGAGATGGGCAAACATGAGATCTAGGCTTAAAAGGGTCAAAAATGAAGCCTAGGATCATTTTAATCTCTGATAGATTAAGGGTTCTGCCTCTACTCTACTACATGATGGAGTGTAGGACAAATCACCTCTGGAGGAAGAGACCATCATCCAAAGCCTCTCCACTTTATACATACAGATGTAGGTATACATACAATGCCATCATTCCACTAAAAAATCATTAGGCATACCAAAAAAAGGACCAGGTGACAAGCAGACAATAGAAAGAGACCCACAGAAAAGAATCTGAAAAAGATTAGATATATGTACATGTATAACTGAATCATTTTGCTGTACACTTGAAACTAATACAATGTTGTAAATCAACTATACTCCAATATAAAATAAAAATACCAAAAGAAACAGGTCCACAAATGAGACCCAGATATTCTACACAAATTTAAATTTTGTATAAATGATTTTAATAAAACAGATAAGATGAAGAACTTCACTTGAGAAATAAAAATCTACAAAAACAACCAATTATAAATTGCAGAACTGAAAAGTAAAATAATTGACATTAAAATGCAATCATTGTTTCAGCAAATTGAATAGAAGTAGAGAAATTCATGATCAAAAAATATGTTATCATAAAATATCCAGGCTCAAAAACAGGAAGAAAAACAATGCAAAAAAATATCAGAGACATGAAGAAAAATCTAACATTCATATCATTGGAGATCTGAGATGGAAGGGTGAAAGAATCAAACCGAAGCAATATTTGAAGGAATATGTGTGAGACAGTATTAAGATTTGTAAAAAATATCAATCTGCACATTCATAAAGCTCCAAGAAACTACACAAAAAGGAAAACATTTTTACCAAAATTCTTGAACAAAACTCATGATAAAGTGAAAGATCGGCCAAAAGAACAAAACACATTAGCTTTAAAGGAGCTACCAAATTAACAGCTAAGTTTGAACAGAAATGATGGAAGCCAGAAAATAATAGGATAACTGCTGAAAGGTTTTTTAATTCAATGTAAAATTATATGTCCAGAAAAAAATGACCTTTAAAGATAAAGGTGTAAATCATAAACAAAACAAAAAGAGGGTGTGGGAGAAAAGACACTACTGACAAGGGATTAGTTTCCAAAATGTACAAACAGCTCATACAGCTTAATATCAAAAGCAACAACAACAATCAAAAAATGGGCAGAAGACTTAAATAGACATTTCTCCAAAGAAGACATACAGATTGCCAACAGGCATATGAAAAGATGCTCAACATCACTAATTATTAGAGAAATGTAAATCAAAACTAGAATGCTCAAAATATCTATCTTAGGGAATTAGAAAAATAACAACAAATTAAATTCAAATGAAAGTAGAAGGAAAAAAATTATAAACAGTAAAAATAAATGAAGTAGAACATATACACAGTATAGAAAATCAACAAAGACAATATTTGATTATTAAAATAAAATAAAATTATAAACTCCTATCAAGAGAAACCAAGAGAAGAGAGGTAAGGTACAAATGACCAATATTTAGGGATACAAAAGGAGACATCATCACAGGTACTCTGGACATTAAAAGGAAAATTAGAAGTTATCAAAAACAACTGTTTGTTGGTAAATTTTAAAATACATATAAAATAAATTCCTAGATAAAGTACAATATAAAAATAACATAAGAAATTGATAGAAACTGGGCTTCCCAGGTGGCACTAGAGATAAAGAAACCACCTTCCAATGCAGGAGACATAAGAGATTCAGTTCAATCCCTGGGTCAGGTAGATCCCCTGGAGTAGAAAATGGCAAACAACTCCAGTATTCTTGCCTGGAGAATCTCGTGAACAGAGGAGACTGACAGGCTATAGTCCACAGGGTCACAAAGAATCGGACATGACTGAAGCGACTTAGCATGCACACACATACTAGAAAATAAATAGTATCTGTAATCAAAAACCTAACCACAAAACAATCTGTAGATCCAGAGAGTTTTACCAGTGAATTCCTCCACATGCTAAGATATGAACTCAATCTTACATGAACTCCACCAGTGAATAGAAAAACAGGAAACACTTCTCAACTCATTTTTTAAAGCCAGCATATTTATACCAAAACCTGACAAATGCAATTCAATAAGGAAATGTTTATGTCAATTCCTTTCATGAACATAGACATAAAAATATTAGTAAGTCCATGTATGGTTGACTCCTTTTGCTGTTTACCTGCAACTATCACAACATTGTTTGTTAATCAGCTATACCCCAATACAAAATAAAGTTTAAAAAACATATTAGTAAGTCAAATCCAGTGACATAAAAAATCATAACCAGTTAAGATTTATTCAAGAAATACAAAGTTGGTTTAACAAACTAAATTTAATCAGTATATTCACAACCTTAACTAAGTAAAGGAGAAACATTATATAAATACATGCAAAAAATGTTTTTGATAAAATTCAACACTCATTTTGGTTTAAAAAAAAAAACTCTTGGCAAGCCAAAAATAAATAGGAACTCCTTAAATCCAATTTTAAAAAGATACTTACAAAAACCCTATTTCAGGGACATCCCTGGAGGCCCAGTAGTTAAGAATCCACCTGCCATTGCAGGGGACTTTGGTATGATCTCTGGTCCAGAAACTAAGATCCCACATGTCCCAGGGCAGCTAAGCATGCAAGCTGCAACTACTGAAGCCCACACTCTAGAACCCACACTCCAAGTAGTGGAGGTGATGGAATTCCAGCTGAGCTATTTCAAATCCTAAAAGATGATGCTGTTAAAGTGCTTCACTCAATATGCCAGCAAATTTGGAAAACTCAGCAGTGACCACAGGACTGGAAAAGGTCAGTTTTCATTCCAGCACCAAAGAAGAGCAATGCAAAGAATGTTCATACTACTGCACAATTGTACTCATTTCACATGCTAGCAAGGTCATGCTCAAAATCCTCCAAACTAGGTTTCAACAGTATGTGAAGTGGGAATTTCCAGATGTACAAGCTGGATTTAGAAAAGGCGGAGGAACAAATATCAAATTGCCAACATCCATTTGATCATAGAAAAAGCAAGAGAATTTCAGAAAAACATCCACTTCTGCTTCATTGACTATGCTAAATTCTTTGTGTGGATAACAACAAACTGTGGAAAGTTCTTAAGGAGATGGGAATACCAGGCCACCTTACCTGCCTCCTCAGAAACCTGTATGCAGGTCAAGAAGCAATAGTTAAAACCGGACATGGAAAAATGGACTGGTTCAAAATTGGGAAAGGAGTCTGTAAAGGCTGTATATTGTTACCCTGCTTATTTAACTTATATGCAGACTGCATCATGCAAAATGCTAGGCTGGATGAAGCACAAGCTGGAATCAAGATTTCCAGGAGAAATATCAATAATCTCAGATATGCTGATGACACCACCCTTATGGAAGAGAGCGAAGAGGAATGAGGGAACTTCTTGATGCGAGTTAAAGACTAGAGTGAAAAAGCTGGCTTAAAACTCAACATTCAAAAAACTAAGATCATGGCATCCAGTCTCATCACTTCATGGCAAATAGATGGGGAAAAAATGGAAACAGTGATAGACTTTATTTTCTTGGACTCCAAAATCACTGTGGACAGTGACTGCAGCCATGAAATTAAAAGATACTTTCTCCTTGGAAGATAAGCTATGATGAACCTACAAAACATGTTAAAAAGCAGAGACATCACTTTGCCGACAAAAGTCCGTCTAGTCAAAGCTATAGTTATTCCAGTAGTCATGTACAGATATGAGAGCTGGACCATAAAGAAGGCTGAGCGCCAAAGAATTGATGCTTTTGAAATGTGGTGCTGGAAAAGACTCTTGAGAGTCCTCTAGACATCAAGGAGCTCAAACCAGTCAATCCTAAAAGAAATCAGTCCTGAATATTCACTGGAAGGACCGATGCTGAAGCTGAAGCTTCAATACTTTGGCCATCTGATGGGAAGAGCTGACTCACTGGAAAAGACCCTGATGCTGGGAAAGGTTGAGGACAGGAGGAGAAGAGGATGACAGAGGATGAGATGGTTGGATGCACCACTGACTCAATGGACATGAGTTTGAGCAAACTCCGGGAGAGTGTGAAGGACACAGAAGACAGGCGCGCTGCAATCCATGGGGTCAGGAAGAGTCAGACATGACTGAGCGACGGAACAACAACAAACCAATTCTAGATAGAATGTAGATCTAGAAAATATTCTTGTTTTGTGGTAAGTGAAGATTTCTCAAATAGGACATTAAAAGATTAACAGATTACACTACATTAAAATAGTGGAATCCTGTGCATCCAAAGACACTATTCTAACAGAAGATCATGAAGCAAGTGAAAGGAGAAATTGACAAGTGTACATCAATCAAACAACTCGTATGAAGAATCTAAAAGAACTATTGATGCAAATCAGTAAGAAGAAAAAACAATTACTTAAGATAATGAACTGGAGAAGGAAATGGCAACCCACTCCAGTATTCTTGCCTGGAGAATCCCAGGGACAGAGAAGCCTGGTGAGCTGCTGTCTATGGGGTCGCACAGAGTTGGACATGGCTGAAGCGACTTTAGCAGCAGCAGCAGCAGCAAGATAATGGACACTTCATAGAAGAGGTTCTCCAAATGGTCAATAAGCATATGAAAAGTTGTTCAACTTCATTGGTCACCTAAAATATATCACTTAAATCCACAATGAGGTTTTGTTATATAAGACCAGGATAGCTAACATTAAAAGACTAACAATACCACATGCTGGCAAGGATGGGAAGCACCTGAAACTCTACACTAATGGAGATGGAGTAAATTGGTACAACCATTTTGGTAAACCATTCAGTCATATCTACAACATCCGAACAACAACTGAATATATGCATTCCCTATGACTTAGAAATTCCACCCCTAGATAGACACATATGTGTACATGTATACTCAACAAAAGACATACAAGAATATCTTATATGAACATACATGAGTGTTCATACCAGCACTATTTATGATAGTCAAAAGTTGGAAACAATCCAAAAGTTCCTAATAAATAAACATGTATGATAAATTGTGTTATATTCATACAACAGAATATTAAACAGCAGTGCAAATGAATGAATTCCTGACATGAAAACAATATAGAAGAGTTTTGCAAACATGTTGAGTGAAAGAAGGCAGACAAAAGGAGGACATATTGTACAATTCCTTTCATACAAAATTCAAAACAGATAGAACTTAAAGATGTTCATAGTAGTCAGGATATTACTTACCTTTGAGAAAGAAGAGTTATAACTGAGGAACAGCACAAGAAGTGTTTCTGAGGTGCTGGTAATTTTCTACTTCATGATCTGGGGAGTAGTTACACAAGTGTATTTATTTCCTAAAAAATTATCAAGCTTAGGTTTCATGCACTTTTCCTTGTGTACATTATATTTCAACGAACAGTTTAAAAAGTAAAAAATGAATGTGTATGAAGTGTTCCATTAAAGAAAGATTAGCAAGAAACTCCTGTTAGCAAGAAACATTAAGAAAAGGCCTACAATGTAATTTAGTGTTCACAAAAAGGACACTACTGTTTTAGGTTGCACATAAAAGGCATTCTGTTACAGTCAAGGGGACAAGAACATCTCCCTGAAGATTAATGGAAGCACTCCAGAAGATTGCATTCAGATATCATGATACTACAAAATAAAGCTCAGAGAAAGATCTTTTTTAAGTTCAGAGGAAATGAGTTTTTGATACAGGAAGTAAAAATATCAAAGTAATTTTTCTATTAGAAGAAAATCTTGCCAAAAGAAGAAATACAACAAATCACTACAGATAAGGAAAGCTTGATCCATCTTCCTCTTTCTTCTGCTTTCTCTCCAATCCTACCCTTCCCCTAGTAACTCTATCAGCCACGTTGTCACCACTGTTGTGTTCTCTCACCTCCTGCAAAACAGCCACTGTGAGAAGTGGGAAACACGAAGTTCTAAAAAAACACAAAATTTCTTGATCACCACTGTTCAAAACCATCCTTCTTACCAATATTACGTTCCTCAACCAATTTTTTAGGAAACTAGTTAGGGAACAAATACATAACATGAAAGTTTATACATTTTCTTCTATTAAAATTACCACATCTGGCAGCAAATAAGTGTATACATTTCTAAACCTGCCTCTCATTGCCCAGAATATCTATGTAGAAATAATTATGCTTAAGTCTCTCTTAGGGGACTTCCCTGGTGGTCCAGTGGTGAAGACTTCGCCTTTCAATGCAGAGGGTACGGGTTCAGTCCAAATTGGGGAGCTGACATACCACATGCCTTGTGGCCAAAAAACCAAAACATAAAATAAAAGCAATATTTAACAAATTCAATAAAAACTATACAAAATGGTTCACATTAAACAAAAATCTCTTTAAAAAATGTCTCTCTTATGTCACCTTGAGAAAAAAAAAGTAAGCTTCTTGAGCTGGTAGAGTAAGTCCCCTTGCATGTCCCTATTCCTCCTTTACTTCAAACACAATAATAGTTTAAATTTTTTAATGTTTTTAAAAGGCATTGGTATAATTCAGAACAATATAAGTATCTTCATGGTTCAGAGATAGAAAGAAGTCCATAATAATGAAAACTAATTGCAGTCAGCTCTAAGCATGTGAGGCACCGGGATCAAAATTAACAAGTGTTGGTCTCTGGCAGTGCCACTGCTTCAGGAGAATAAGGACAGAACATTCCGTGTGTGTCAGAACCCACGTTCAGGCTCAAATGTTGAAACTACAAGCTGGAAAAAAAGACTATTCCTGGCTGGGAACAGAGACTGGAATGGAAAGCTGTTAGCCTTGAAACACAAGAAAACAAATGAAAGTTTCTAGGACTGGATGTACAGTATCCCTAAGTCAATGTAAGACATAGTTTTGAACTGGACAAGAATCCAAAGGAAAGCAACTGTCAAATCGCCAAGTACAAGGATGGTGTCTGAACAGAGAAGGGAACCTCTTGCTTAAGATGAGACTTGAAAGTCAGAATTTAAAACCTGACAAAGAAACCCCACCCAGTAAATGAAAGCCCACAAATTCAACAAAAGGGAGAACTGAATCTCAAAGAAATGGAAACAATAAAGCATATGACAATGTTTTTAAATAAGCATTTTAATATCTTCAAACTGATAAAAGAAGAAAATGTTTCATTGCAAAAAGTGGGGGGGTGGTTATGGCACAAAAATAGGTAGATGTAAAATAAAAACTACTTGGTATGATAAAATTATAAATGTTAGAAATGAATACAAGTATATATGTATATATATACATACATCAAGGGCTATTCTGGCGGCTCAGGCAGTAAAGAGTCTGCCCACAATGCAGGAGACCTGCGTTTGATCACTGGGTCAGGAAGATACCCTCCTCCTGCCTTATGGAGCCCCCTGTTTGTGGGACCTAACAGACAGGAAGTCAGCTGAACAGGGAGGAGTATGATTAGCAAAACCCCAGCCCAAGAAATGAGGTAGAGAAACAATAACTGGTTACCGGCACAGACATGTAGGCTAGGTTATGCTGTCCTGACAACTTAAAATCTCTAATAGAACAAAAGTATACTTCCTGCCATTCTCTTTGCCCAGTGCAGGTCAGCAAGGGGCTCTGTCCATCACAGCCAGTCAAGGACCCATGCTTATGGAAGTTTCCACAACCATCAGCACAATGGGAAAGGTGTATGGATCATACACTTGCTGTTAATGTTTCTGCTCTGAAATATTACATGTCACTTTTGCAGCCATGTTTTGTTGGCCAAAGCAGGTCATGTGACCATACCAAATTTCAGAGGGGAGAGTATGGGAACTGCAGCCCACTATATGCCCCAAAGGCCAAGAAAATTAATAAAAGTGGCCCATGCAAGGGACTAGTAATGAGAAGGTGTCATAAACCAAGAATCACAATTAATCCAATTCTAGGCACCTAAAGTACACACACACCCACTCGTATATAAACACATATACTTAATATATATGCGCACACTTTAAGTACCTTGTCATGCTACACCTAAGTGTTTTGTGGGCGCCACAGTGAGACAAATACAGTTTCCAAGAGAGTCAATGGCTCAGATTGCATAACTTCAACATTACCTTTAAAAACTATTACGATATTGTAAAGTAATTAGCCCCCAACTAAAATAAATAAATTTATAAAAAAAATAAAAAATAAAAAAATAAAAGATACATTAAAAAAAAAAAAAAATTTGGGCCCTAGACTGCAGCATTACAGGGAGAACATGTTAATAATTTTGAAAACATTTTTTATCAGATTTAAGGAAAACAATGTAATAATACAAGAAGGATTGTCTTTGACATGGAAAAATCTGAGTCACCATGTTGCTCCCCTTGACAGGGCTGCAATAAATGAGGCTGAATCAAGCCAACAATTCAAACCGGTTTAATTTCAAGTGCCAATTTCTACTGCTCAGCAGAGGTTACCAGATGGTGGATCATCCAGCCTCACTGTGTGACATGCCTACCTCACTCCCCCCAGCTGTGACCATGAGCCACTTCTTGAACCTCCAAGAGGCCACACTCTTCTAATTGGTTATATCCAGTAATCCTGTTTCACCTTTATCTTTAATGAGACAAGTCACACATTTGAATCTCCAAATGTCTCCTCTGTGTGATTAATTTTTTGAAGCACAGATTTGCATTTTTCTTCTCCAAACACTTTTGAGTTTGGCCTGTGTCCTTGAGGCTGTCAGGTACACAGAATGGAAGATAGTACATACCTGCCAATTTCACACTTCTAAAAATAAATCTCTTAGAAGAGGCAGAAAAAAAGATGTATAAAGGCTTCCATTTTCTAATCATGGGAGCTGCTGTCCCACCCCCTCTACTTTTTAGCCAGCATATAGACAATAACACAGTCTGGATGATCCAACTTCGAGCCCGAGCAAGTGTGTTTGTTAGAACAGGACCTGCTAACGAGCAGTCAGGTAGTCATGGTGTGTCAAAACACCTCAAAGTGGCCCTCTCACAAGCTCAGAGTGTTAAACCCTCAAACCCTGTCCTGCTGTTGTTGCTGTTAAGTCGCTTCAGTCATGCCCGACTCTGTGCAACCCCATAGACAGCAGTCCACCAGGCTCCCTCATCCCTGGGATTCTCCAGGCAAGAACACTGGAGTGGGTTGCCATTTCCTTTTGTAGTGCATGAAAGTGAAAAGTGAAAGTGAAGTCGTTCAGTTGTTTCCAACTCTTAGCGACCCCATGGACTGTAGCCTACCAGGCTCCTCCATCCATGGGATTTTCCAGGCAAGAGTACTGGAGTGGGTTGCCATTGCCTTCTCCAACCCAGTCCTGAGCCTACACATAGACTTGAGAGAAAAATAAGACTTTATGCAGGAGGGGATGTAATGATCAAAGGGACCCCATCACCCCCTGGTATCCCAACTCCACTCCTAGTAAAGCCAGATCACTTTAGGCCATGGGTTTCTTTTTGGATGCCTATTTTAGACATATTTGTTCCATAGCATCATCTCTTTTCAACTAATCCTCTTCCTCACACAGCATCAGCAGGTGTGGCTTAGGTGCTGTGTTTAGCCAGACTCTGGAAACTTCAGGCAGCAGAGACCCATTTCAAACTGCATACACAGACAAAGTCCACTTTGACTCACAAACCTACAAGTGCATCTGGCATGACTGACTGGACCCAAAGTTTCTACAGTGTGTTCAGAAAGCTGACTCTGCTCCTCTTGGACCTCCTCTCCTCTCTTCATGCTCAAGCAGGCTCTTCTTCCAAGGTGGTAGCAAAGTTAACCATCAGCAGCTCCAGCTCCATTCTGCTAGGTTAAGAGTCTCAGCAGAAGAGAGCATACCTCTTTCCAACAGCTCAGACAACAGTACAGGGGAACATGTCCCTTGTGGCCAAATCCTGAATCATCAGAGGAGCCAGGGTGTTAACTCCTCATATGCCTCCATTCTAGCCTTACCAGTACCACTGGGACTGACAGTGATGAAGGAGTAAATGTACAAAGAAAAATTAGGTAATGAATGTGGGGAATGGACACGCAAGAAAAAAAAATCAATATATGCCCACTTCCAGGATGGATGACTTAGGACGCTGCTGACACTGAATGTTCTCAGACAATGTCTAGTCAATCCCTGAGGCCCATTCAGTAACATCTAAATGTAGCAACAAATAAACTTAGGATACAGTAAAGGGAAAATAGTACAGTCTGCTTCATTTTTAATAGCATGGAAGGAAAAAGGAGGAAGGTGGAAGGAGGGGTGGGGTGAGAGAGAGACTGAAGTTACCTTAAGTTCTAAAGAAAATGAGACTCTAAGCTCTGTGCCCTAAACTGCGAGAAGGTCGACTCCTACCCCAGGGTTATTGTGAATTCCTGAGATGTTCACATTCTCATGAAGTCGTTAGACAGCCTGTTGCTTCCTTTTCACTCTATACAATCTTTGTCTCACCTTGACTTCTAACCCTAGTACCTTTCTTTGCACCAACAAAGGCAAACTGTCTAAGGCAAGGGTTTGAGATCTCATTGGCCTGTGGGTATTGGCTATGTTACTCCAACTGTCAGGGTCAAGGAAACTGTCTCCTGGATTTCCCAGATCTGCAGCAAAGACCCAGGAGGTTCCTAGAGTCTCAGTGCACACCCCTCCCCAACTAACGCAGTGATGGGAGGATATCAGGTCTTATCAGTAACTCTGGAAACAGCTCTTCAGCTTCCCTTCCACCTACAGCACCTCTCTCCACAGGGTTCAAAATCAAGTCCTTCAAGCTAGCAGGAGGACTATAGCTGAGGTAAATGGTACATTGTCCTCCCTCCTACCTTAAAGCTCTAGAAGAAAATCATCCACTTCAAGCAAAACTCTTGAAGCAAGTTTATTCAAATAGATCCACTCTCCATCTGTTCTCTTACCAGATGACTAAACTTTGCCAGACACCTAGGAATACCAGCTGAGACCCAAGCCAATACTAGCTGACAACGTTCTAATGAAATGTTTGCTACTGAGTAACTTAGTTATTTAATGTCTCATCCACAGTGCCTTGTCAGAATTCACCTGGGAGACTTGGCAAACAAGAATCATGCAGCAAATCTTTGGTGGCTGAGAAGTAATATATTTTGCAATTAGAAATGGAGATTCTATGAAAATAAAAATTAAAGAACAGGAACTCTAACCAGAGCTAGATTAGGTATTTGATGGGGCTAATTACAAAATCCAGGTTTTAACTCCTAAAGATTAACTAGCCCTCACTATGACCTATGGTTTGGATTCTTCCCAGAGAGTACCAGAAAGATTTATATGTGTTGAAGTCACAAAGAGTTCAGACTTCTCTGTTTGAGGTAAACATGGAGAAAATCAACCAGGGAAGTTCTGCTTGCCTGGTTTATTGAGCGAATTTGCTCCCTTCTTTTTTCTTCATTATCTCTACATCTTAATCCTCCCCTATTTCCCCTTTTTGCACAACAGAAGTGTTTGTGAAAGTGTTACTTGCTCAGCCATGTATGACTCTTTTTGATCCCATGGACCTGCCAGGCTCCTCTGTCCATGGAATTTCCCAGGCAAGAATATTGGAGTGGGTAGTCATTCTCTTCTCCAGGGGATCTTCCCAACCCAGCATTGCAGGCAGATTCTTAACCATCTGAGACACCAACGAAGCCCCTATACAACAAAAATTAAACCTTAAGACTAAAAGAACAAAATCCACACTTATATGTCTCTGACTTACGTATTTAGTAAACAATCATTGATGGAAAAATAACAGAAGGAAAGAGGGAGGAAGGGAAGGAGGAAAGGAGAGAAAAAGAGTAATAAATATTTCTCACATTTCATGTAAAAAAATTACCACTTTTACTTTCTAAAGGAAAAAAATCAGACTATCAATATATTTTACCCTTAATAATTTATATTTAAATTATACAATGGTATAAATATTGGATCATTTTTACATTGTAATACAATGCATTATGGGCTTCCCTCATAGCTCAGCTGGTAAAGAATCTGCCTGCATTGTAGGAGACCCTGGTTCAATTCCTGGGTCGGGAAGTTCCCCTGGAGAAAAGATAGGCTACCCACTCCAGCATTCTTGAGCTTCTCTGGTGGCTTAGAGGTAAAGAATCCACCTGCATTGTGGGAGACCTGGGTTCAACCCCTGGTTTGGGAAGATCTCCTGGAGAAGGGAACAGCTACCCACTCTAGTATTCTGGCCTGGAGAATTCCATGGACAGAGGAGCCTGGTAGGCTACAGTCCATGGGGTCGCAAAGAGTCAGACATGACTGAGTAACTTTCACTTCACAATGCATTACTTCTATTAAGAAAGGTCAAAATTATACAAGAACAGAATTTCCAGAAAGCTTGGATATGCTACAGCTCAAGAAAACAGAAAAGTCTCAATATTCCCCTGTAACTACTGAGCTCCCATGCTCTGGATCCTGAGCTGCAATGGAGAGCCTGCACTGCAACAAAAGACCCCACTCCCTGCAGCTAAGACCTGACACAGCCAAGTAAACAAATACATGTTTTTGAGAGAAAAAAGACAGCGAATCAAAGAACAAAACCCAACTGTATTTGTCTGTAAGAAATCTACTCTAAATATAAAGAAACATATTCAGTAAAAGGGTGAGGAGTGGGAAATGGGTGGAATTTCTAGTTTAAATATAATTCTTTAAAAATTTTTCAATAAAAGCTAAAAAATCTTTTAAAAACTAAAGCAGTAAAGAAAATATACCATGCTAATACTAATCAAAAGAAAGAAGGAATAACTATATTAATTTCACACAGAGCTGACTTCAGAGCAAGGAAAACTATCAGGGAAGCAGAAGGGCTTTACATAATGGCAAAGAAGTCAATTCTCCAAGAAGACAAAACAATTTATAATGTGGTTTTTTGCAGAGTCCTTTTCTTAAGGAATTTTTCTGAGGAGAAGTTTTGTCCATAATTCTATGCTCAATTTCCTAGTCCAAGCTAACATAGAAACCACAATCGCTCATAGAACCTTGACTGACTCTATATCTATGCCTTTCTTTAAAAGGTTACCTTCTTTAAAGGAGAAAAAGAATGTGCTTTGTCAAAGAATTGACATTATTAGAGGCAATCCAGCTACCTTTTAAATGTAAAGAAATAAATAAATAAGTAACTTATTGAGTTTCCGGAGGAAAAAAAGACATTAGGAAGAAATGTGAGTTTCAGACTTCAGAGAATACAAGTAACAGTGGCAAACATTCTGATCAGTTCATTTTCTGAATTTGGCTTTAAAAAGGTCAGATTTAAAGTTTGCTAGCTATCTGTTTCTCTCCTTATCACGGGCAGATAATATCTAATATAAAGGAAATCAAGTTATCTAAAATTTTATGGGTTAAGCATAACACTGTGAAAGCACAAAAATAAACTTCAGGAAAAGCTCTGTATTGTAAGACATATATATGAATTCATTCATAACTTTTCAACAGCTATACTATAGCAACAATGAGAAACTTAAGAGGAATTGAACCCAAAGGTAGCACATGCCTTGAATAATGAGCAGGAAGAAAAAAGAAGCCATTCAGTCCACCTGAACTTATAGTCACCAGCCACCTTAACAAGTAAAAAGCTAAAAACACTGAAAAATCAACAACTCTTCATAAATCTTTCAGAGAAGTGATATTATAAGGAAAACCACTGTCCCTAAAACTGAAAAGATTGATGAAGAATACAGAGAATCACAATTTATATAACATAAATCCACCAGTAGAAAATGCGATGGGAACCATTGCCAAGGTAGGAAAACTTGAGCTGTAATTCACAAATTGCTGAAGACTCAGTGTGGAGCAATCTGTGAGTTAAAAACTCCAGGGGAACTCAATCAATGGGGTGAAGCTTTTGTGAGTTTTACCTCCAGGTGTGCACAGTGAATATTAAAGAAAAATAATCCTTTTTTCTTCTGTCAGGAAGAGGGGAAAAGGAATCACTTTGAGATACACCAGAGTATTCTGTCCTTCTTAAAAAAAGGCCTGCCCTCAGGAGAGACAATTTTACCAGAAAAAATGAAAAATTATAATTTTAACCTCCTTGGGTTTTATCAGAGTCCAACCTTCCTGGAACAAAGAAAGTATTCAACTCCATAAGTATCTTGCCTTCCACATGAGAGGGGAAAAATATCCAACTTCAGCCCTGTCCCAAAGCAAAGGCTCACTAGCAGACTGCGACCTAATGATAGGACTACAGAATGCTTCCTCCTCTCCCCCCACATTTTACCACAGCATTGCTAAAGACATATTTATCAAATTTCATTTTACCCAGTACAACATGTCCACTTTCAACAAAATATTTCAATTCATACAAAGGCTGCTCTCAGACCACAATAAAGTTAAACTAGAAATCAGTAACAGAAAGATAACTAGGAAATCCCGAGTATGTGAATATTAAACAACACATTTCTAAATAATACATGAATCAAAGAAGTTATCTCAGAAGTTTAAAAATGTTTTAGACACTTAGAAGACAACTGAGGACAAAATCTAGATGACCTTGGGTATGGCAGTGATATTTTACATACACCACCAAAGGTACAATCCAAGAAAGAAATAATTGATAAACTAGACTTCATTAAAATTTTAAACTTTGGCTCTGTGAAAGACACTGCCAAGAGAATGAGAAGACCTGGGAGAAAGTATTTGCAAAGAATACATATCCAAAATATACACAGAACTCTTAAAACTTGGCAATAAGAAAACAACTCAATTTAAAAGAGGCCAAAGATCTAGAGACATCTCAACGAGGAAGATATCCAGATGGCAAGTGAAAATGTGAAAAGATGTTCAATATAATAAGTCATCAGGGAAATACAAGTTAAAACAGCAAGATATCAATACACACCTATTACAATGTTCCCAATCCAAAACACCAACAACACCAAATGCTGGTGAGGATGTGGAGCAACATTGCTGATGAGAGTGCAAAATGGTACATCCAATTTAAAAGACAGTTTGGCAGTTTCTTACTAAACTAAACATAATCCAACTATACAATCTGGCAATCACACTCCTTGGTATTTTCCCATAGGAGCTGAAAACAGTCCACATGAAAACTTGAACACAGATGTTTATGGAAGCTTTGTTCACAAATGCTAAAACTTGGAAGCAATCAAGATGTTCTTTAGTAGGTGAAAGAATAAATAAATAGTGGTACATCTAGACAAAAGGATATTATTCCATACTGAAAAGTAATGAACTAAGAAGCCATGAAGAGAAATGGAAAAATGTAAATGCTTGTTATTAAGTGAAAGAAGCCAATCCGAAAAGGCTACATACTGTATGATTCCAACTATATGATATTCTGAAAAAGATAAAACTTTAGAAACAGTACAAATAACAGGGGTTGCCAGAGGTTAGGGAGTAGAGAGATGAGTGGCAACACTACAGAAGATTTGGGGGGCAATGAAGCTATTTTGTACAAACCACAATGATCAACCCCTGTTATTATACATTTGTCAAAACAATTAGAATGCACAGCACCAAAAGTAAGGCCTAGTGTAAACCATGGGCTTTGAGTGATAATGATATACCACTGTAGGTTCACAGATTTAAGTAAATGCACCAGTGTTGAACAAGGATGTTGTACATGGGTCAGGATAAGGAGTATGTGGGAACTCTGCACTCAGTTTTGCTTTGAACCCAAAACTGCTGCACAAGTTTACTAATTAAAAAATTAATAATAATACAAGCACAATTAAATTTATCAGGCAAGCATACATCCTCCATAGAGACTAGAATACAGATTTATTAACAAAAAAAATGAGCATCTCCCAAATAGGAAGCACTCTCTGAGGTACTAGGAATATAAAATAAATGAGACCTAGATCCTACCTAATGCGGTGATGATATAATCACATGAGAAGTTCTATAATAAAGATATGTACAAAGTAAGATAGAATGCAGAGAAAGGAAATATACCAGAATTTCAACATTTATCTGATGAACTATGAAGACTACCATCTATGAAGATGAGGTATCACTACTACAAATGAATATGTTAATTTGTACAAAATTTACATAGGCTTCACAGTAATACAAAACAGAAAAAAAAAAACTAAAGATAAGTTAGTACTTTAGTACTCTCCACCTAGATTTTTGCCCTTCTCGGGATGCAGGATTATACGTTTTTCTGTTGCTAGGTTGTGTCTGACTCTTTGCAACCCCATGAATTGGATCACACCAGACTCCTCTGTCCTCCACTATCTCCCTGAGTTTGCTCAAATTAAGTCCATTGAGTTGGTGGTGCCATCTAAACATCTCATCCTCTGCTGCTCACTTCTCTTTTTGCCTTCAATTTTTCCCAGCTACCAGGGAAGATGGCGGAGTAGAAGGACGTACACTCATCTTCTCCTGCAAGAATTCCAAATTGCAACTTGCTGCTGAACAACCATCAACAGGAGAACGTTGGATCTCACCAGAAAGAGATATTTCACATCCAAAGGCAAAGGAGAAGCCCCAAAAAGATGGTAGGAAGGGCAAAATCGTGTTTAGAATCAGACTCCATACCCACCAGAGATGTTTGGAGGGCTCAAACAAAACCTTGTGTGCACCGGGACCGAAGGACCCCACAGGAGACTGAGCCAGACCTGCCTTTCACTGTTTGAGTGTCTCCTGCAGAGGCACAGGCCAGCAGTGGCATGCCACAGGGACAGGGGCTCTGGTTTCAGCAGACCTGGGAGGCACTGTGTGTGGCCTAAGTCCTCTTGCAGGAGGTCACATTAGCCACACCACAGAGCCACAGAGCAGACAACCCACAAACTGGTAAACCATTATACCAAAAGAGTTTGTGCACTGTTACAAAAGTTCTAGGACCCAGAACAGATTTCCCAACCTGAAGATCTGGCAAAGAGGCTGAGAACCTCCAGTGAATTTGACTTTGGAGGCCAGTGGGATTTGATTACAGAACTTCCACAGAACTGGGGAAACAGACCTTTGGAGGACACAAACAAAACCTTGTGTGCACCAGGACCCAGGACAAAGGAGCAGTGACCCCACAAGAGACTGGGCCAGACTTGCCTGTGAGTGACCACGAGTCTCTGGTGGAGGCAAGGATCAACAGTGGCCTGCTGCAGGGTCAGGAGCACTGGTTGCAACAATGCAACAGTTCCTTCCTATTGAAGGAAGTCACCATTACCACAATTACCCCTACCTGTTTGGCCTTGCCAAACAACAGAGAGGGAACACAGCCCTGCCCATTGATAGAAAATTGGAGTAAAGGTTTACTGAGCACAGGCCCGCCCATCAAAACAAGACCCAGATTCCCCCACAGCCAGTCCCTCCCATCAGGAAGCTCCCACCAATATTTATCCTTATCTATCAGAGGGCAGACAGAATGAAAACCACAATCAGAGAAAGCTAACCAAACTGATCACATGGATGACAGTCTTGTCTAACTCATTGAAACTATGAGCCATGCCGTGTAGGACCACCCAAGACAGGTTATGGTGAAGAGTTCTGACAAAATGTGGTCCACTGGAGAAGGGAATGGCAAACCACTTCAGTATTCTTGCCTTGAGAACCCCATGAACAGTATGAAAAGGCAAAAATATATAACACTGAAAGATGAACTCCCCGGGTCAGTAGGCATGCAAAATGCTACTGAGGAAGAGTGGAGAAATAACTCCAGAAAGAATGAAGAGGCTGAGCCAAAGTGAAAACAATGCCCAGTTGTGGATGTAACTGGTGATGGAAGTAAACTTCAATGATATAAAGAACAATATTGCATAGGAACCTGGAATGTTAGGTCCATGAACCAAGGTCAATTAGAAGTGGTCAAACCGATGGCAAGAGTGAACACAGACATTTTAGGAATCAGTGAACTAAAATGGACTGGAATGGGTGAATTTAATTCAGATGACCAATATACAGAGGGCAAGAATTCCTTTGAAGAAATGGAGTAGACCTCATAGACAAAAAAAGAGTCCAAAATGCAGTACTTGGGTGCAAACTCAAAAACGACAGAATGATCTCTGTTTGTTTCCAAGGCAAACCATTCAATAACACGGTAATCCAAGTCTATGCCCCAACCACTAATGCTGAAGGAGCTGACGTTGAACAGTTCTATGATGACCTACAAGACCTTCTAGAACTAACACCATAAAGAAGATGTCCTTTTCATCATAGGGGACTGGAATGCAAAAGTAGGAAATCAAGAGAAACATGGAGTAATAGGCAAATTTGGCCTAGGAGTACAAATTGAAGCATGGCAAAGGCTAACTGGGTTTTGCCAAGAGAGCGCACTAGTCATAGCAAACACCTTCTTCCAACAACAAAAGAGACTACTCTAAACATGGACATCACCAGATAGTCAGCACCAAAATCAGATTGATTATATTCTTTGCAGCTGAACATGGAGAAATTCGTATAACGTGGGCAAAAACAAGACAAAGAACTGACTGTGGCTCAGATCATGATCTCCATGTGGCAAAATTCAGACTTAACTTGAAGATAGTAGGAGAAAACCACTACACCACTCAGTATGACCTAAATCAAATCACTTACGATTCCACTTAAAGTGGAAGTGACAAATAGATTCAAGGGATTAGATCTGATAGAGTGCCTGAAGAACTATGGATGGGGGTTCATGACAGTGTACAGGAGGCAGTGATCAAGACCATCCCCAAGATAAAGAAATGCAAAAAGGCAAAATGGTTGTCTGACAAGGCCTTACACATAGCTGAGAAAAGAAGAGAAGCAAAAGGCAAAGGAGAAAAGGAAAGATATATCCATCTGAATGCAGAGTTCCAAAGAACAGCAAGGAGAGATATAAGAAAGCCTTCCTAAGTGAACAATGCAAAGAAATACAGGAAAACAATAGAATGGAAAAGACTAGAGATCTCTTCAAGAAAATCAGAGATACCAAGGGAACATTTCATGGAAACAATGGACACAGTAAATATCAAAAACCTGAGATATGCAGATGACACCACCCTTATGGCAGAAAGTGAAGAAGAACTAAAGAGCCTCTTGATGAGAGTGAAAGAGGAGAGAGAAAAAGTTGGCTTAAAGCTTAACATTCAGAAAACAAAGATCGTGGTATCCGGTCCCATCACTTCATGGCAAATAGATGGAGAAACAGTGGAAAGAGTGGCAGACTTTATTTTTTTGGCCTGCAAAATCACTGCAGATGGTGACTGCAGCCATGAAATAAAAAGATGCTTACTCCTTGGAAGAAAAGTTATGACCAACTCTGATGGCATATTAAAGAGCAGAGACATTACTTTCCCAACAAAGATCTGTCTAGTCAAGGCTATGGTTTTTACAGTAGTCATGTATGGATGTGAGAGTTGGACTAAAAAGAAAACTGAGCACCAAAGAGTTGATGCTTTTAAACTGTGGTGCTGGAGAAGACTCTTGAGAGTCCCTTGAAGTGCAAGGAGATCCAATCAGTCCATCCTAAAGGAAATCAGTCCTGAATGTTCATTGGAAGGACTGATGCTGAAGCTGAAACTCCAATAGTCTGGCCACCTGATGCAAAGAACTGACTCATTTGAAAAGACCGTGATGCTGGGAAAGATTGAAGGCAAGAGGAGAAGAGGACAACAGAGGATGAGATGGTTGGATGGCATCACTGACTCAATGGACATGAGTTTGAGTAAAAGTTGGTATGGACAGGGAGGTCTGGCATGCTGCAGTCCATGGGGTCGCAAAGAGTTGGACATGACTGAGCAACTGAACTGAACTGGGCACAATAAAGGACAGAAATGGTATGGGCCTAACAGAAGCAGAAGACATTAAGAAAAGATGGCAAGAATACACAGAAGAACTATACACGAAAGATCTTCATGACCCAGATAACCACGATGGTGTGATCACTCACATAGAACCAGCCATCCTGGAATGTGAAGTCAAGTGGGCCTTAGGAAGTGTCACTATGAACAAAGCTAGTGGAGGTGATGGAATTCTAGCTGAGTTATTTCAAATCCTAAAAGATGATGCTGTGAAAGTGCTGTGCTCAATATGCGAGCAAATTTTGAAAACACAGTAGTGGCCACAGGACTAGAAAAGGTCAGTTTTCATTTCAATATCAGAGAAAAGCAATGCCAAAGAACATTTAAACTACCACACAATTGCACTCATCTTACATGCTAGCAAAGTAATGCTCAAAATTCTCCAAGCCAGGCTTCAACAGTATGTGAACCAAGAACTTCCAGATGTTCAAGCTGGATTTAGAAAAGGCAGAGGAACTAGAGATCAAATGGCCAACATCTGTTGGACCAAAGAGAAAGCAAGAGAATTCCAGAAAAACATCTACTTCTGCTTTATTGACTACACCAAAGAGTTGACTGTGTGGATCACAACAAACTATGGAAAATTCTAAAAGAGATGGGAGTACCAAAACACCTTACGTGCCTCCTGAGAAACCTGTGTGCAGGTCAAGAAGCAACAGTTAGAATTGGACAAGGAACAACAGACTGGTTCCAAATTGGGAAAGGAGCACGTCAAGGCTGTATGTTTTCACCCTGCTTATTTAACTTATATGCAGGGTACATCATGCAAAATGCTGGGCTGGATGAAGCACAAGATGGAATCAAGTTTGCAAGTATAAAGGTCAATAACCTCAGATATGTAGATGACACCATCCCTATGGCAGAAAATGAAAAGGAACAAAAGAGCCTCTTGATGAAAGTGAAAGAGGAAAGTGAAAAAGCTGGCTTAAAATTCAGCATTCAAAAAATGAAGATCATGGCATCTGGTCCCATCACTTCATGGCATATAGATGGGGAAACAATGGAAGGAGTGACAGACTTATTTTCTTGGGCTCCAACATCACTACAGATGGTGACTGCAGCCATGAAATTAAAAGACACTTGCTCCTTGGAAGGAAAGTTATGACCAACCTAGACAGTACATTAAAAAGCAAAGACATTATTTTGTCGACAAAGTTCTGTCTAGTCAAAGATATGGTTTTTACAGTAGTCATGTACAGATGTTAGAGTTGGTACATAAAGAAAGCTGAGTGCTGGAGAATTGATGCTTTTGAACTGTGGTGTTGGAGAAGACTCTTGAGAGTCTGTTGGACTGCAAGGAGATCCAACCAGTCCATCCTAAAGGAAATCAGTCCTGAATATTCATTGGAAGGACTGATGCTAAAGCTGAAGCTCCAATACTTCAGCCACCTGATGTGAAGAGCTGACTCACTGGAAAAGACAACTAATGCTGGGAAGATTGAAGGCAGCAGGTGCAGAGGATGACAGAGGATGAGATGATTGGATGGCATCACCAAATAGATGGATATGAGTCTGAGCAAGCTCAGGGAGATGGTGATGGACAGGGAAGCCTGGCATGCTGCAGTCCATGGGGTCACAAAGAGTGAGACATGACTGAGTGACTGAGCCAAACTGACTTTCCTAGCATCAGGGTCTTTTCCAATGAGTTGGCTCTTCTCATCAGGTGGCCAAAGTATTGGCCATTCCAATCATTCCGTTGAATACTGAGTATCAACTGAGTATCACTGAGTATCAATCATTTCAATGAATATTCAGGGTTGATTTCCTTTAGAACTGACTAATTTGATCTCCTTGCAGTCCAAGGGACTCTCAGGAGTTTTCTCCAGCACCACAATTCAAAAGTATCAGTTCTTCCACACTCAGTCTTCTTTATGATCCAACTCTCACATCTGTACATAACTACCGGAAAGGACTATACAGATCTTTGTCAACAAAGTGATTTCTCTGCTTTTTAATAAGTTGTCTTGGTTGTCATAGCTTTCCTTCCAAGGAGCAAGCATCTTTTAATTTCATGACTGCAGTCTGTCCACAGTAATTTTAGAGCCCAAGAAAAGCTATCACTGCTTCCACTATTTCCCTTCTATTTGCCATGAAGTAATGAGACTGGATGCCACGATCTTAGTTTCCTAAATGCTGAGTTTCAAGCCTGCTTTTTCACTCTCCTCTTTTACCCTCAAAAGACTCCTTAGTTCCTCTTCACATTCTGCCATTAGAGTGGTATCATCTGCCTAACTGAGGTGGTTGTTATTTCTCCCAGCAATCCTGACGCCAGCTTGTGATTCATCCAGCTTGGCATTTTGCATGATGTACTCTGCATATAAGTTAAATAAGCATATTGACAATACACAGCCTTGTCTTGCTTTGCCAATTTTGACCCAGTCCATTGTTCCAGGTCTGGTTCTAACTGCTTCTTGACCCGCATACAGGTGTCTCAGGAGACAGGTAAGGTGGTTAGGTATTCCCATCTCTTTAAGGATTTTCCACATTTGTCGTGATCCACACAGCCAAAGTCTTTAGCCTAGTCAATGAAGCAGAAGTAGATGCTTTTCTGGAACTCCCTTGCTTTCTCCATGATCCAACAAATGCTGGCAATTTTATCTCTGTTTCTGTTGCCTCTTTGAAACCCATCTTTTACATCTGGAAGTTCTAAGGTCATATACTGCTAAAGCCTAGCTTGAAGGACTTTGAGAATAACCTTACTAGCATCTGAAATGAATGCAATTGTGCAGTAGTTTGAACATTCTTTGGCACTGTCCTTCTTAGGGATTGGAGAGAAAACTGATCTTTTCCCATCCTGTGGCCATTGTTCAGTTTTCCAATTTTGCTGACATATTCAGTGCAGCACTTTAACAGCATCATCTTTTAGGATTTTAAATAACTCTGCTGGAATTCCATCACTCTCACTAGCTTTGTTTGCAGTAATGTTTCCTAAGGCCCACCCGACTTCACACTCCAGTTTGTCCAGCTCCTGGTGAGTGACCACAACATCATGGTTATCTGAGTCATTAAGACCTTTCTTGTATAGTTCTTCCATGTATTCTTGCTATCTCTTCTTAATCTCTTCTGGTTCTGTTAGGTCCTTACTATTTGTGTCCTTTATTGTACTCATCCTTGCATTAAATGTTTGCTTGGTATCTCTAATTTTCTCGAAGAGAGTTCTAGTTGTTCCCTTCCTATTTTTTTCCTCTATTTCTTTGCATTGTTCATTTAAGAAGTCCTCTTTATCTATCCTTGCTATTCTCTGAAACTCTGCATTCAGTTGGACTTACCGTTCCCTTTCTCCCTTGCCTTTCACTTCTCTTCTTTCTTTAGCTATTTGTAAAGCCTCCTCAGACAACTACTTTGCCTCCTTGCATTTCTTTTTCTTTGAGATGGTTTTGGTCACTGCCTCCTATACAATGTTATGAACCTCTGTCCATAGGCCTCCTGGCAGTCTGTCTACCAGATCTAATTCCTTGAATCTAGTCATCACCTCCACTGTATAATCATAAGGGATTTGATTAAGGTCATACCTGAATGACCTAGTGATTTTCCCTGCTTTCTTCAATTTAACCTTGAATTTTGCAATAAGGAGCTCATGATCTGAGCCACAGTTGGCTTCCAGTCTTGTTTTCCTGACTGTATAGAGTTTCTCCATCTTGAGCTGCAAAGAACATAATCAATCTGATTTTAGTATTGACCATCTGGTGATGTCCATGTGTAGAGCTGTCTCTTGGATTGTTGGAAAGAGTATTTGTTATGACCACTGTGTTCTCTTGACAAAACTCTCTTTAGTCTTTGCCCTGTTTCATTTTGTGCTCCAAGGCCAAACGTGCCTGTTATTCTGGGTATCTCTTGACTCTACTTTTGCATTCCAATCCCCTATGATGAAAAGGGCATCTTTTTTGGTGTTAGTTCTAGAAGGTCTTATAGGTCATCCTAGAATTAGTCAAGTTTAGCTTCTTCCACATCAGTGGTTAGGGCATAGACTTGGTTACTATGATGCTGAATGGTTTGCCTTGGAAACAAACAGAAATCATTCTGTCATTTTTGAGACTGCACCCAAGTACTGCATTTCAGACTCTTTTGTTGACTATGAGGGCTACTCCATTTCTTCTGAAGGATTCATGTCCACAGTAGTAGACATAATGATCTTCTGACCACAAGAGTCATCTTAAAAACAAACTGTTTTAATTCCCAGACATTTGCATATAGACTATCCATATATTTTTCCCTTTAATACAGTTCAGTGGCTCTCAATCTTTAGGATATATAAGACATAGAATACAGAGTTAATGGGTATATATTTTGTAGGCAAGTTTGAGAATTTTCTAGTGTTCTTTTGGCCATACAATTTACTGACTTCACAAGGTATTCTCTTAGGCCTCTACTAAAGTTGTTTTAGGTATTTCCCCAGAGGATGCTGATAGTTAAAACAAATCTAACAAGGTAAAATTAACAGTTTTCATTTAAATTTAAAATAAACTCATTCTTAAATCTTTTGAAATAGCTGATTTCATGCTTAGATAGGGATTAAAGTTTCCTACATACTCTGACTGAAAAATGCATAATATATGACATGTTATCAAAAAATTTCTCATCACTGAATGTGCCACTGGTTAAAATATTTTTACATAAAATTGAAGCTAGTAAATAACTAAGTTAAAAGGAGTCTTGGCATGAACACAAATGCTGACTTACCACTGACAGAAATGGAAAGGTAGAAAACTACATTCAAGTTGTTAGTCTCTCAGTCGTATCTGACTCTCTGTGACTCCATGGACTCCATGGACTGTAATCTGCCAGGTTCCTCTGTTCATGGAATTTTCCAGGCAGAATAGCAGAATACTGGAGCAAGTTGCCATTCCCTACTCCAGAGGATATACCTGATCCAGGGATCGAACCTGTGTCTCTTGTGTCTCCTGCATTGGCAGGAAGATTCTTTACCACCAGCACCACCTGGAAAGCCCACTCAAGTCAGCTCTTCCCAAACACTATACTATTGAATACAAAACTGCTAAATTTCATCTATGTTCTGGCATCACTGCTCCCTAAATTTCTGTACAGCACACTCCAACCTTAGTCATGTCCACACTACATTTTTAACAGCAACTGGCTGATAATACTTGCTTCCCATCATGAAATTCCCAACCACAGACATGGTTGGTGTCATGACTATTTAAATGCAAACATGTTGAAGTAAGGATGTCAGTATCTCACCTGGTTTATGGTAGGCTTTATGGTCAAGGAAGGAAATGAGGAAAACAGGAATTGTTTATTTACTTCCAAGTCTCACAAAATAGATTAGGATTTCTCAAACTGTTGTTAAGTCATCAGCCTCACAAGATATTCCATTAAGAGTTTGATGGACAAATGACTGGTAAATGGCAGGCAGTATGCCCCCTTCTTAGAGATTCACAAGGCACATTAAAATATTAGACAACTCTTAGAAGTTTAAAAGTAAAGATGTATGTTTCACTCTAACCAGTGTTTCCAGACTTATTGCATTATGGAGCTAAAGGGTGACAGTACATGAATATCCCAAAATATGCCACTGGGGCATAAGAATCATTTTGACATAAAGGCACTTGAAGAGCTAACTTCCCTTTTTTCTTGCTGAAAACAGAAGATGAAACTTTCATGTGAGAGCTGCTCCTCTGTGCCAGGAGGAAAGAAACATCCTTATCACCAGAGACAGGAGTTGAAGCTGAAAGAATTCTATACAAATAGACCTTGTTAAAATAATTATCTCTCTATATTCTTCCCATTTAGTTTAATTATTTTTCACAATTGCCTTTCTTTATTCAACCTAGTATAAAAACATTTAAGTTTTGCCTATTCTTTTGTGTCTTTGTTTCCATACAAGGGCTCCTGTGTCATGTAAAACTTTTATTAAATAAAATTACTTTTCCTGTTAATCTGTCATATATCAATTTAATTCTCAAGCCCAGTTGGGGACCTTACATAGTAAGGGTATGCCACCCCTACAGAACTCATTTTGTTTAGTACTTACTAGCAACCACTGAGAGTGACTATTTTTCAGAACACACCATAGAAAATGCTACCCCAGAGAAAAGCAGAGAAGTTAGTTTTGAAAATGTGTCTCCCACTTTAAGCAGAAATTTTTACTTTACAAAATAGATAGATGATGGGATTATTACTCAATTTTCATGAGCATACCACAGAATTATATTTTTAAAAAAACTTTCCTTATACATTTAAAATAAACTAATAAATTTTCAGTTTGTTTTGATTATATGTAATTCTTTTAAAAATATAATTGGTCTTCTTAAAAGCATCCAGGGCTTCCTTGGTGGCTCAGCAGTAAAAACACCACCTGCAATACAGGAGACATGGGTTCCATCCCCCAGTCAGGAAGATCCTCTAGAGAATGAAATGGCAACCTACTCCAGGATTCTTGCCTGGGAAATCCCATGGACACAGGAGTCTGGTGGTCTGTAGTCCTTGGGGTCACAAAAGAGTCAGACATGACTTAACAACTAAACAGTAACAACGAAAAAAGCATCCAATGTGAAAATAATTCTTCCCACTCACACGTGATGTGGCCACAAAAAGTGAAAACTCTAGGATTCAGTGACATAGTAACTGACCAGGTTTTTTAAAACACATTAATTAAAGTAACATGCACAAACTAATCACTCAATAAATTCTTGTTGAATTGAATTTAATTGAATTAAATCACAATATGCTTATTGTGACTTCCCAAGTGGCACAGTGGTAAAGAATCTGCCTGCCAATGCAGGAGATGAGGGTTCAATCCCTGGATTGGGAAGATCCCCCAGAGAAGGAAATGGCAACCCACTCCAGTATTTTTGACTCAAAAATTTCATAGACAAGGAGTCTGGTGGGTTATCGTCCATGGGGTTGTAGAGAGTCAGACAAAACTGAGCAACTGAACATACATTCACACACATACTTAGTGAGATAAAACCTAAAAACAAATGAGCTACAGTCTTCTATCCACGATGTGTATTATAAACCAATTAGTACATAAGCAACTGGTAAGTAGAGAAATTTTATCAGTGTAGAAGGCAGAAGCTGTGTTGATTGGAATGCAATTTTTTCAAGTAAGGGGAGCCACAGTTGTGGAGAAAAGTAAACTCTTCAGCGGGAAAGGACAATGGTTTCCACCTGTTGCTGCAGAGGCAGGAGCCCTTTCAGTACTGTATTATTTCAAACAAGTGCCTGCATCCAGGATCCCTTCTCCAAAGAGGTGCACCCCAGCCTTTAATTGCTCTTCTTCCTTTACTCAGAACTCCAATTCCAGTTGTACTGTCTCCATGTTAACAAGCCAGTACTTTCATTCTATTTTGCTTGTGTATTTTTGATATCCCATAAGGCAACCCCTAGTTGTTTTGCCTTCAGACATCATTACTGTATCGGTTAAAGTTTTGGCTACAGAGTTGCATAGGTTTTAAATGGTCTGCCTCAGTTCTATTTTCCCATAAGCCTTATTATTTTTCAGTTCAGTTCAGTTCTGTTGCTCAGTCGTGTCTGACTCTTTGCAATCCCATGGATTGCAGCACGCCAGGCTTCCCTGTCCATCACCAACTCCTGGAGCTTGCTCAAACTCATGTTCATTGAGTTGGTGATGCCATCCAATCATCTCATCCTCTGTCTTCCCCTGCTCCTCCTGCCTTCAATCTTTCCGAGCATCGGGGTCTTTTCAAGTGAGTCAGTTCTTCACATCAGGTGGCCAAAGTATTGGAGTTTCAGCCTCAGCATCAGCCCTTCCAATTAATATTCAGGACTGATTTCCTTTAGGATGGACTGGTTGGATCCCCTTGCAGTTCAAGGGACTCTCAAGAGTCTTCTCCAACACCACAGTTCAAAAGCAAAAATTCTTCAGTGCTCAGCTTTCTTTATGGTCCAACTCTCACATCCATACACGACTACTGGAAAAACCATAGGTTTGACTAGACAGACCTTTGTCGACAAGGTAATGTCTCTGGTTTTTAACATGCCGTCAGGGTTGGTCATAACTTTTCTTCCAAGGAGTAAGCATCTTTTAATTTCACGGCTGCAGTCACCATCTGCAGTGATTTTGGAGCCCAAGAAAATAAAGTCTGTCACTGTTTCCATTGTTTCCCCTTCTATTTGCCATGAAGTGATGGGACCAGATGCCATGATCTTCGTTTTTTGAATGTTGAGCTTTAAGCCAACTTTTTCACTCTCCTCTTTCACTTTCATCAAGAGGCTCTTTAGTTCTTCTTCACTTTCTGCCATAAGGGTGGTGTCATATGCATATCTGAGGTTATTGATATTTCTCCCAGCAATCTTAATTCCAGCCTGTGCTTCATCCAGCCCAGCATTTTGCATGATGTACCCTGCATGTAAGTTAAGTAAGCAGGGTGACAACATACAGCCTTGACATACTACTTTCCCGATTTGGAACCAGTCTGTTGTTTCATGTCCATTTCTAACTGTTGCTTCTTGATCCACGTACAGATTCTGAGGAGGCAGGTAAGGTGGTCTGGTATTCCCATCTTTTTAAGAATTTTCCACAGTTTGTTGTGATCCGCACAGTCAAAGGCTTTGGTGTAGTCAATAAAGCAGAAGTAGACGTTTTTCTGGAACTTTATTTTTTTTAGTACACACAATTTTTCCTTATAGAAGGTTTTCCAGGAACATAAATTTTATGTTCTATCAAAAACTCCTACAGTTATAAATTACTCTCTTAAGAGAATGAATGAGTAGCATGTTTTTACTGTACAGGCGGTTGTTAGGTTGTCTTTTTAACCCAAAGATGTTGGGGGAGGAGAGGAGTTGGGAGTTTAGCTCTGTTATGGCTTGAATGATTTCAGTATCGTCCTAACCCTTCCATTTGCTCTCAATCAGACTTGTTTCTTATTTCTGGAAAAATCACACGCAACTCAGGGTTTTTGTAGATATTCTCTTCCTTGTCATTTAAATCTTAGCTCAAATGTCAACCTCTCCAAGAAATCTTTCCTGACCACCCTCTCTAAGGCTGTATCTCTCAAACTTCTGTTCTATCACACTTCTCTTTTTCACTGCCTTCCTAACACTTAACATCTCCTGATCTGTTTTTGGCTTGTTGGACCCATGAAAGACTGGACTTCAACTGCCTTTTTGACTAGAGAGATGAAGCAGGAGGCCAGAGTGCTCACAACTGAAGAAGTGACATACTGAGAAGGCCCCACAGCCTCTAATCCACAGTCTAAGAACCTGTGTTTCTAGTCTCATTTCATACTGCTTTCCCTAACAGCTTCTCACCACAATCCTAGCCATTCGTTGAAACTTTTGGAGGAACAATCAGTCTCCTAGTTTGATCTTAGGCCACACCCCACTCCTGTTAATTCTGTGATAAATCCCCACTGTCTAGAAGACCCTGGCTTCTAGGAGGCTCTACAAAAATATCTCTTGATTACATGATGTAATAGAAGAAAAATTACTAATTGAGAAATGAAGAGATTTTTTTCTGGCCACTTAAAATAACCCTTAAGTAGCTGAATCTAGTCCATTTGTTTTTTCTCCCCTGTGTTTCTGTGTTCTCCATCTGATTGGTTCTCAGTGCATTATATATGGGTGGACAGACCTACCATATTTTCAAATTCTTTTTGTTTTCTGTGTTTTCTTATGCAACATTCTTCAGCTGTTTTCCCTGTTAGCTTTGATGTTTTTATAAAATCTGTATCATCTAAAGGCAATGGTATAAAAATAATTAGAGTTGAGTCAATGGATGCCTTAGTGACTCATACAAGTTGAGTAAGGACTTCCCTGGTAGCTCAGATGGTAAAGAATCTACCTGCAATGCAGGAGAGCCGGGTTCAATCCCTGGGTCAGGAAGATCCCCTGAAGAAAGGAATGGCAAACCACTCCAGTATTTTTGGCTAGAGAATTCCATGGACAGAGGAGCCTAGCAGGTTATATAGTTCATGGGTTGCAAAGAATCAGACATGACTGAGCAACTAACACACATACATGTTCTAGAAGAGACACTTGCTTCAAAACAGATAGTAGGTAATAAATAGAAGGATATAAATATCCAAATTTAGAGTGTTTTCATGTTCATAGAGTCTTATGTCTATTATTGGCATAAAATAAATGAAAGTAAGTTTTAGTCCCTAGGATTATTTTTTTAAGTATACCATAAAATTTTTCCTTTTTTTCCCCAAATCCAAGCTCCAGTTTCAAAGAATGATTATCCAGAGAAAAGAATCATCACTCTTCTAGATCTGTAAAAATCAAAACTACACTTAAGTTGAAATTCACATTTAGATGGTTTTCCATAATAACAAAATCACTAATTAAGCCATAAGCATCCGAACCAGACAAATAGCAATATGATAAGAATATATGTTCCAATTTTTCAACTAAAATTTGTATTTAGGTTCATGTCATACAGTGACAATTACAGTGCTAGGTATGGGCACTGGTTTTAGTTGTTACGTTTGTTCATTCATCTAACATTACTGAATAACATGAGTCATGATTATAATGTTAAAATTTAATACAGATGAATATTTCTGTCTAATTAATATATAGAAGTTCAGGTACACAGCACTTTATTCTAGCTCAAAAGATTAAGCCCCACCAGCTCCCACAGCTGTGTTATTGTCACATTTTAATAGGGGTACAAATGCATTACCCAGCCTCGCAACTAGGAAGACACTTCGCTTCCTCTAAAGAGCAATTTCAAATGTAAACAATACCTTTAAAATAAAAATATTGGAACACTCTGAGCTTAGTGCAGCTGCAAATAAAAAAGATTAGAAAATGAAATGTTCCCACCTACAATAACAAATGAATTCACTATAGATGAAGCATTTTCTATTAACTGGTACCATGGGACTAGGTGACTTAGCGGTCAAGAAATTTCCCATGGGGTTGCTAGGCACAAATCAGTCCAACAGTAATGAATCTCAGCCTATTTTACCTCTCTTCTAAAACCATTACATAAATTGCTTCAATTCTGTATGAAGGATAAACACAGCGGGCTAAGGGATAAAAAAGGACAGGGAGCACTTGGCGTTACCACACTGGTAGTCTCACATAAAGTTTACACCAGATTCACTACACAAATATAAGCTATTAAATAGTAGCTGTTACAATTATGTTGTTGTTATTATGTAATGATGATAATAAGTAATACTTATTGAGGTGCTAAGATATACCAGGCTTTGTTCTATTAAGTACTAAGAGCTAACGTATGTCAGCTCACTACTACAAGCTCCACTTTAACAATTAAGGAGACAGGAACTGAAGAAGTTAAGTAACTTGTCCAGGGTCACATAACCAATCAACAGCAAACCTTAAACTCCCTGATGAAATTGAGCAGGACCCTGTGGGATTCCTTAGCACAAAAGCCTTTCTGTGTTCCCACATTTCTTTTGTAGGGGGTGGGGTGCACTGGGTCTTTGTTGCTGCCCACAGGTTTTCTCTGTTTTATAGAGAGCAGGTTGCTATCTCTGAGATAGAACTCATTTCCCCTACACTGGCAGACAGATCCCTATCCACTGTGTCACCAGGGAAGTCCCCCATTTCTTTATTAAAGAAATAGGCTTCATTCAGCCTCCTTGACCTTCCCTGAGTTCCAATGGGCAGGTTCAAATGGTTACTGATTAAACAAGGGAGGGGATGTGGAAACACAGGAGGAACAGTCAGGAAACAATAGTGCAGCTCTGGGGCAAGGTTCGAACTACTGCACAATTGCACTCATCACACAGGCTAGCAAAGAAATGCTCAAAATTCTCCAAGCTAGGCTTCAACAGTACATGAACCAAGAACTTCCACATTTAAGCTGGATTTAGAAACAGCAGAGGAACCAAAGATCAAATTTTCAATATCTGTTGGGTCGTAGAAAAGCATGAGAGTTCTGGAAAAACACCTACTTCTGCTTTATTGACTACACCAAAGCCTTTGACTGTGTGGATCACAACAAACTGTGGAAAATTCTTAAAAAGATGGGAATACCAGACCACTTACCTGTCTCCTGAGAAATCTGTATGTGGGTCAAGAAGAAATAGTTAGAACTGGACATGAAACAACAGACTGGTTCCAATTTGGGAAAAGGAGTACATCAAGGCTATATATTGTCACCCTGCTTATTCAACTTATATGCAGGCTACATCATGCAAAATGCTGGGCTGGATGAAGCACAAGCTGGAATCAAGATTGCTGGGAGAAATATCAATAACCTCAGATATGCAGATGACACCACCCCTATGGCAGAAAGCAAAGAGGAACTAAAGAGCCTCTTGATGAAAGTGAAAGAGGAGAGTGAAAAAGTTGGCTTAAAGCTCAACATTCAAAAAACGAAGATCATGGCATCTGGTCCCATCACTTCATGGCAAATAGAGGGGAAAACAATGGAAACAGTGACAGACTTTATTTTCTTGGGCTCCAACATCACTGCAGATGGTGACTGCAGCCATGAAATTAAAAGACACTTGCTCCTTGGAAGAAAAGTTATGACCAACCTAGACAGCATGTTAAAAACCAGAGACATTACCTTGTCGACAAAGGTCTGTCTAGTCAAACCTATGGTTTTTCCAGTAGTCATGTATGGATGTGAGAGTTGGACCATAAAGAAAGCTGAGTGCTGAAGAATTTTTGCTTTTGAACTGTGGTGTTGGAGAAGACTCTTGAGAGTCTCTTGGACTGCAAGGAGATCCAACCAGTCCATCCTAAAGGAAATCAGTCCTGAATATTAACTGGAAGGGCTGATGCTGAGGCTGAAACTCCAATACTTTGGCCACCTGATGAGAACTGACTCATTTGAAAAGACCCTGATCCTGGGAAAGATTGAGGACAGGAGGAGAATGGGAAGACAGAGGATGAGATGATTGGATGGCATCACCAACTAGATGGACATGAGTCTGAGCAAACTCCAGGAGTTGGTGAAGGACAGGGAAGCCTGGCATCCTGCAATCCATGGGGTTGCAAAGAGTCAGACATGACTGAGGGACTGAACTGAACTAGGGCAAGGTCCTGGTTCTCCCTCAAGGGATATACATAAGAAGATCTTTAGATACTGACACCCCCACCAGATGGGAAAATTTAACTGCATGCTACCCACAAGCATTTAGACCCCAGACTGGTTGGAAGCAGAAGTTTGATGCTGCTGTATCCCAGTTACTTCACCCCTAAACCAATCAGAGGAATGCCCATGAACTGACCATTCTTTATTTGAACCATTACCTGCTAACCCCTCCAGGTCAGGGCACATTGTTCTGAGGGCACTAGACTGCTGTGGCACTCTTTGCCAGGTAAAGCAATAAAATAATTCTCTTCTACTTCACCCAAAACTCTGTCTCCAAGATTTAATTTAGTGTCTGGGTACAGAGGTTGGACTTGGCATCACCATTCCAACTCCAAAGTTTGTCTTCTCTGCTATCATAATATATAACTGCTTTGCACAGATAATCATTAAAGTCTAATAGGGGGTAAAAATATTATTTTCCTTCTAATGATGTCAGGGCATGTGTTTCCCACTTCTCCATGTATTAAATAGAAATAGGTATAATAAACATCCTTATTCAAATGCATGGTATTCATGCTCTTAGAAACACAAGATTAAGGTGATCTCTAAAGTCCTTTTCAATTTTCCAATTCTTCCTAACTTTCATCCTAGGTGTGTTTTGCTATATCGAAGTTGATTTTTTTCAATCACACCAGAAACAGAGAGCCACCATCCTCTTCCATGTAGGCTTTAACATCTGTCAACAGAATAGGCTAATGTGAAAATTTGCTGCCCCCTGCAACCCTACAATATTTTCTAAAATTCCAGACAGTTTAATTTTCTTGTGGTTTCTGAAGTGAAGCACTATCTCCTTGTGTATTTCCAAAGTTCATTGGTCAAATTGTAAGGCAGGTGAAACTGAGCCATTGACAGAGCCTATGAAGGACCTCTAGATGACCTTGATAGGGTACATGAGGCCACAAACAAAGGGACGAAGAGGTAGTCAAGGTCATGGGCTTGTGACTACTGACTTGTGGATAGGAAAAATACAAAAACTGTTACTTACAGAATGCTCTCAATGCCTCTGTAAATCAAGTTTATCTTTAATAATTACTTTAAATCCAATAAATATTCAATTGTTACAGTTGTTACCTTCTAAATGAAAATCAATTACTCAGATTAGTGAGGTTTTGTCACTTGGTCTGATTTACCTAAAACATGCAAGACCAGCAAAGTCATGGTCAAGGAGACAAGCCCTTATAATTGCCTTCTTTTGCCCCCTCGTAGATAAAAAGACAGAAAAAAAAATCACTGATGTGGAAGAATGGTCCATTTTCAAATTGAAGTGCAACATATTATAATGTGTACAAATTTGAAATACACAGTTCAGTGGATCTTTACATATGTATAACCCTCTTTTAATCACTGCTCTTATAATTACACTGGAGACTAGGCTGTCTCCAGCAAAGCAGAAGGTTCTCTTGGGCCTCTCCAGGTCAATATTCCCCACCAAGGATAATCACTATTCTAACCTTTATCCCCATGCATCCATCATGCTTGTCTTTGAACTTTTAAAAATATGGAACCATGCAGAACTTGCCTCGTGGCCAGTGACTAAGACTCTGCACTCCCAATGCAGGGCGCCTGGGTTCAATCCCTGGTCAGGGATCTAGAACCCACATGCTGTATGCCACAACTAAAGGTCCAACATGCTGCAATGAAGACTGAAGAGCTCATGTTCTGCAACTAAGACTTGAAGCAGCCAACAAATATTTAAAAATAAAAATATGGAAACATACAGATGCAGAAAGCATTTTTTTGCATCTGAGCTCTTTTACTCAACATTGATTTTTCTTTTTTTAAGATTCAATTATATTGTTCCTTGATCAATAGCTCATTCTTTTTTATTATTATGCAGGTATTCTATTCAATTCTGCAGAAGCATATTTACGTTGTTTCTAGTTTGGAACTATGCTGAGTACTGGCAATATGATCACTCTCATACAAATAATTTCTGTTGGGTAATGCCCAGGATTGAAATTGTTGGACCATAGTGTAGATATATATTTGCTTTAATATATATCACCAAACAATTTTCCAAAGTAACTGTACCAATTTCATGCCTACCAGCAGTGTATGAAAGTTCCAGTTGCTTCATATACTTGACTGGTACATTGATTTCAAAATTAGCTGAGGCTAAGAAATTTTCTCAAGTGTTCCTATGATCTCCAAAGTTCTAGTCATTCCCCAACTCCAGTTATGGTCCTTATTTCCAAGAATTAAAGAAAACAGAAATGTTTGTTCATGAATCTGAACACTTAAATGCAAATAATTTTTTCTTCTGATCAAATCTAAACATTTTCTGATGGCATCAAATGTCCAATGGAGAAAAAAATGAGGTTTCTATTCAGTGTGTATGCAAGAGTTTTACACTTGCTTTTTTAGCAAAATTCTGTGTATCTAAGCAGGCTGGCTGACAACTGCTTTCTGCAAAAATTAATCAATTAAATGATTGATTTTATCCTTTGCAAACAAATTTGCCTTTAGCCAACACAGTGGAGGATGAGAATGCCTCCTTCGTGAAGTGAAGTCCTGCTTCATCCTATCCATCTTCATTAGCTGTCACAAGGGCTAATGTAGAAAAATCCTTTTTAGCAATTTATTCTTGAACCAATTTGATCATGAAGTTTGTGCACAAAAGGCCCATTTGTCAAAAATAAAGAATGCACATGGTTGGGAGAGAGAGGCTTTAAGGAAGTGGCATATAAAACATTCCCTGAAATTAGCACAAATATGTCTGTGCTGTCTCACATTAAGAGGAAACCAACACTGCATTTCTCTAAAATTCTTACAAATTACTTTGCTTTCCCCTCACATATGTCATATAAAAATATATGTATATCAATTCTATTCAGCTTCAATTATTATTCTTTAAGAGAAGTTTTCTTATGACCCTACTTCCTCAAAGTCTGAGTATTGATTACATCTAGACATTCTTCCAAAAGCAGCATTTTTGCCATAAAATGGTACCCAAGACCATTCTCCTAGTTGATCAAACAAGACAGTTCTTTGGAAGTTTGATGTCTCTTCATTCTCTATTGCCATTTCTGAAGAAATTCTTTGCTTCTATAAGTACAAACACAACCTCTCTAAAAGCTTATTCTTTCCATATTCTCTAATAAATGCTAGTCTGACCCCATGAACTTAATAGAAGCCCCTACTATAAGACACAGCCACAAAAACTGCTTTTCTTTAGTCCAAAGCTCTTTCATCTTTGGAAAGTTGTGTACCAAAATGCTACAGTGAACTGATTTTGGCTCATCATGCTGGAATTCCTAATTTTCCATCTTTCAACTCCAGGGTGTTTCCATGGGCTTCTCTGTTCTGTTCTAGCTTCACCTGCTTCTCTCTAATTTCCTGCCCCTCTACACTACCAGCTTTTTCTACCAGCTCATTCTTATCACTCAAATATGCTAATACAAACTCTATTTTTCAAAACAAAACAAATCTTCTACCCTCATCTCCCTCTTCAGGCCCTGTTCTCTCTCACCCTTCGACAGCCAATTTCTTGAAAGGGTTGCCAGGATTCTATTTTCTCATTTCCTAATCAGCTCTCAATCCACTCAAATCTTTCTTCTGTCCCCATCACTCTGTGCAAAGTTTATCATGAATATTCTCATTGCTAAATCCAATTAGTAATTTTTATACTTTACTCTCAACAGAACCATTGACCATTCCCCACCTGAAAGTACTTGGTCTGCCCAGCTTTGTCCCATGACTTTCTCCTGGTTTTCCTTCTGGTTACACACCCTTTCATTTACAGCCTGCTATTCCTCTAATCACTTCTTGGAAGTTGGTGTCCCCAGGGTTCCCTGTGCCTTCTTCTACTCTCACACTGCACCTACTCCCAGATATTCCCATCCACTCACAGGAATTAAATTAGCAACTAAAGCCTGCCTCTTCTCATAGTTTATGGACACATGCAACAAGGGTTGAGAGGTAATATGGACATGACAAAACAGAAGCCCACCGATCTGTTCAAGAAATACCCTTACATAAGTAACTTTCAAGTCTCTCTCCTGAATTCTAGACCTATAAAATCAATTTCTACATCTTCACTCAAACTCATTTTCTTCATCCCTCCTCAATACTTGCTTCCAAATTTCAATGAATAGCATCACTATCCACTCAATAAGTAAACCGTCATTCAAATGATCTCATTGCCTCTACTCCTTCACCCTTTCCAGTCACTCAAACTGTGTTAATTCTAAAATTAACAAGTAATATTTTACTGAGTGATTACTATGTGCCAAGTGCTGCACAAGAAGATTTTACATGCATATAGTTGATTTCTTTATTATTCCCATTTTTAGAGATGAGAGAACTTAAACTTAGAGATGTAGCTAATTTGCCAAGTTATTCAGCTAAAAAATATGAAGCCCAAATTCAGAAATCCATGCATACATGCATGCTAAGTTGCTTCAGTCATGTCCAATTCCTTGTTACCCTATGGACTATAGTCCACCAGGCTCTTCTGTCCCTGGGATTCTCCAGGCAAGAATACTGGAGTGTGTTGCAATGCCCTCCTCCAGGGAACCTTCCCTACCCAGGGATCAAAACCCATGTTTCTTGAGTCTCCTGTGTCTCCTGCATTGGCAGGCGTCTCTTTACCACTACCACCACCTGGGAAGCCCCTCTATTATATTGTGCATGTGTGCTAAGTCACTTTAATCATGTCTCACTCTTTGCACCCCTACGGACTGTGGCCCACCAGGCTCCTATGTCCATGGGGATTCTCCAGGCTATTATGCTGTACAGTCTCCTTAACATTTTTCAAATCCACACACCTACATCCCTAAAATAAAACATTGTCAAGTTCATTCATACTCTCGTTCTCTCTCTTTTTCTACCTTGCTTGGATTCCTAAAGCAGACTTTTAATATATCTCCTTAAATTTATTCTTCCTCTATTTCCACACCAAAAGGTAACTGTCAAAACATAAATCTAATCAAGTTATTCCTCATTTTAAAATCTTCTCATTTTTTTTTATTGTCCTTAATGGAAAAATTCAAATTACTCACCATGGCTTATAAAACCTTCTGTGATTGGACCTCTTCAATATGTCTCTTACCACTCTGCTTAACACTATCCACCAGCTGTACCTAACAGTTTCATGTACCCTGTGCATTCTAACCGCAAGATCATCAGACTATTTCCTCTGTACGAACAATCTGCCACACTACCCCGTTGTCTCTCAGCTAGATCTATACTTCCTTGAGATTGTCACTTCCCGCATCCTCACCAGACAGATCAGACTCCTCAGCTGTTTCCCCGCTGTACCTAACACTTCCTTTATCACTTTAATTATTTATTACAATTGTTTTCTCTTCTTCATTTTAAACTCTTTGAGGACAGAGGTAATGGTGCCCATTTTCCATCACATTTCATCACATTTAGGTGCCTAGCACAGTGCCCAATACAGAGTATCTATCCAATAAAAATGCATTGGATAAATTAAAAATTCATTAATTAATTGCTATCATTCCATATTATCCCTCCAGAAGCTTACACTCCCCCAAAATTATTTGTTTGCCTCCATCAGCAACTCCTGACACTTAATTTTCCAAATATCCATGCAATGTGCAAGATACTGAAAGAGGTACACAGATGACCAAAATAGAGTTGCTGCTGACAAGGAGTTTACAGTTCAGTCAGCTATTTCAGAAAAGTCCCATAAAGACAGGGGAAAAAAGATAAAATATGATTAATTCCAGCAAGATTATGGGTGGTCTCATCTGAAATGAAGCTTTAAGATGGATAGAACATCAATAAATGGAGATGGAAGTAGGGTTCCTAAAGGTAGACAGAGTCTTAGGAAGACAGCAAAGCTAGAAAATAAGAACTATGAAAACTAGAATAGCAAAGACTGTGAGGAATATGAGTAATCTAGTTTGTCTAGAGCTTAGGGAATGACAACTGGGAGTAGATAAACCAGAAGGATATTTTGGAGTCATATCATGAAAGACATTGACACCAAGAGAAGAACTATATACATATTCAATGGTCAGTGGGGAGCCAACAAACAGTATCAGGGAAAAAGTGACAGGATTGGAGCTGGGTTTTATGAATATTTTCTCCCACAGTGTGCAGAATAGATTAAGGCAGGAAGACACTGGTGGTGGGAAAATTCACACACTTCATCAAATCAAGTTCAAAAATCAATGGTAAAAAGTGCCATTGTGTTTAGCATTGAAAAGGGAATGCAAATGTCCAAGATGGAGAATCTATTAAGAAATTGAAAGTGAAAATGTGGCCTCTATTCTTGAGGAGCTTCTATTGTTGTAGCAAAAGCAGAGAGTATGATAAAGCATTGAAGTATGATGTGGGAAACACAGAATGGAAGAACAAACAAGAGTCTAAAACTTGGCACTGGTGCAGGAAGAAAGAAAAATCTTTCCCAAAAATAACTGAATTGAAAAATAATAAGCAATTCTTATATAAATCAGCAGTCTGAATCACACAATCAGCATGATCCAAAAAGTCGCAGAAAACTTAAAAGAGAGGACAAAAGAGACACAGTAGAGTTGAAATTTATACAACTTGGCAAATAATTTAATGTGATGAGGGAGAGGGCAGAATGACTAAGAGTTTACCCACAGGACCAGGCAGACAGAGATGTCAAGAATAGATGCCACTTGGGAAAGGACATGAGTGTAGTCTGTACAGCTTGCACTTCAACTTTCCACTCGGATACCCAGGTGAAAGTTTATAGCAGAAAAATGGAAACACAGATTAAGAATTTAGTATCATGCTATTTTAAAAAATCAAATCTTAAATGTTCTTGCTTATTAACTGGATACAAACTCACAGGAAAATCTATATAATAACACATGCTCTACTCCCTAAACCCAAGAGAAATAACAAATCTTGTAAAACTAGATGTTGGTGAGAGGAGGAAATTTCATGTTTTACTCTTTATGTATTTATGCTGTTTAAATTTCATAATAGTCATGTGCTCAAGTATTATGTAATTTTAAAATCTTTGATTTAAAATATTTAGCACTAGAGACACAGACCATGATATCACTGGCATAAGAATTATATAGAAGATGTGGGAGAGGATACAGTTGGACGAAGACACAACTATAAGAAGATAAAGTAAGTGGTCTAAAGATTAAGTTTGGAAATATAGGCTTAGAGTGAGAAGAAGACAAGACCAAGGAAAGACGAAACTATCTGTCCAAAATCCGAAGATTCCTTACTCATCAGAAACATGCAGCGAACTTTATAGTAATAACTTTATCTTCCTAAGTAAGCTGAAAATATATATAAAAGTTCTCATTTGGAGATGTGGAAATTGAGGCTCAGAGAGGTTAAAATTTAAGATTTCATAGTTAGTTTAGTTGAAGAGTGCAAGTTCAAAGCCAGTTTCAAATTCAGAGACCTTACTTGAAGTTCTGGCCACTTGCTTTTACTTGGAAACAACGATTAAAGTATCAAAAATTATAAAGAAATAGCAAAAATGACAACTAAGAGAAGGAGGTTAAATTGAGTGTTTATAGAATATTAAGAGTAAAGCATATTTGCAACTAGATATTTGAGACTAGCATTTCTGAGACCAGCATTTCAGTGAGTGAAAGGAAAGAAACTCAAATACAAGAAATTAAAATGTAAATAAGGCCTTGGCAGTTATAGGAGTAAGAGTAATTCTTTCAATGTGGTATTAAGGAAAGTTTATTGGTGAAGAAGAAAGGGCACAATTAATGTAGAGATGGGGGTCATGTTATAGATGAAAGCTCGAGGCTTGGAATATTTTGCAACCTGAGAGAAAGAAGTAAAAAAGAGAAAGAGAATGAACCTCAGTGGAATGAACTGAGAGCTTCTATTGATGGCTTCAAAAAGGAGTTGCTAGTACAGAGTTGGAGACTTACGGAATTGGGAGATTTAAAATGATCCCTGTGAGAAATATGAAAGAAAGTTAACAATAATATGTGATCAAGTTGCTGAGTGGTAGAATGAGTTTGAAAATAATATGGATTTTACAGGTACACTGATCCAGATTCTTAACTTTATTTGGCAATATGCAATAGTCTAATATTCTAAAGAGTAGCCTGGAGGACTTTAAAAGTTCATCACTACAAAATAGGTGGTAAAGCCAGAAATTTGGTATGGATCTAAAGTTTATCAGTCCTTAAATCAAGTCCTGGTTCTGTAACCTACTATCTCTGTAGTGTTGAGAATTTTACTTCATCTCTAAGCCTCAAATTTTTAGTTAGAGGAATCAAAACAATAATAGTGCCTATCTTCATCATTTGTTGTGAGAAATGAGTGTTTACACGACACAGTATTTAGTATTCAATATTATAATCAAAATTAAGCACAGGGAGAATTGACAGAAGTATATCAAAGGACTAAAAGAAGATGAGCTAGTTAACAATGAATGATGAAATAGAAGAGGAAAAAGATGACGTCATGGTTAGAAAAGGAAATTTCAAAATTTGCGATCTTGCAGGCAAAGCAGTTTTGACTGATGAAATCTAAGTTCAAACTAGGTAAATTAAGTAAATCTTTTTTAAATGGAGGCCATTGGCACTGAGGCATCAGAGAATCTGGAAAGGGAGTAAAAGATATTCCCAAGGAAGATGCTTCAGGCCAGGTAATGAGAATGAGAGAGATGGGTGATGCAATAAATCAATAAGAATAATAGGAGAATATCTATATGTTGTTTACAGGTGACTGACACAAGGAATAAGAGAAAAATGATGTAAAGAAATCTCAAAACAAGAAATTATTAATGGAGAGCAAGGAATATATAAACTGTCTCTCTGGAACTAGAACATGAGAAAAGAATTGTCAAGAATTAAAGCATTCTGAGATTTAACCCTACCTGCAGGTAGCAAATTAGCTTGCTACACACAGCTTTCATGGATGTTGGCAGAAGAAACAATATTCCTTTATATCTATACATATGGATATACATAGATACAGATATCTAAAGATATATGGATAGTTTTGTAGCAATAGTAGTAGCCAGAGTATTGTCATTTCTTGTGTCATTTCAGGACATGCAGTTCCTTCATGATGATATGAAAAGGGTAACACCTGCACGCTCAGCAGATTAGAAACACGGAAGAGAAGGAAACCTGAGCTTTGGGAACCCGATTCTTTTATAATGGGTGATAAACATGACTGCCCTTTTCTCTGAAGGCAGACACTATCTTCCAAGGCTGTTTGCTATACAAATGTCCTTGAAAAGACAGTCTAGAACAAAGGCAGCCAGTGCCTCTACTCCCAAGATATGCAGAAATGCAAGAGACCCGTGGAGAATTGTCTCTTAACAAGTATCTTCATTGGGAAAAGATAGAAAGGAAGTATTACCAGGCAAGAAAACTAAAAAAAAATCAATGCAAGGAGATAAAAACAGGTCACCATACTTACACAACTTTAGCCTCATTTCATGACAATTCCTTCTCCTAGGGATTTTTCTTTTTTTTCTTTAAGCTAGTATGTTACAGCTTGGGGCTTACGCAACTTCTTAGCGACTTCCCCCTCATGGGCCCCATACTCATCCTCACCTATGAGACTCCGAGTTTCTCAGACTCCCTGTTGGTTTATTCAGTAATTATCATCATAAAGCATGTTGTTTCTAACTGTAGGAAAGGTATTTGCTACTTATAGAATTCTGGAATTATTATATCATTCCTGTCTACTATCTGTTAATTTGTGTACAAATTACCCCCCAGCTCTTAGCTCACATAAGAAACACATTTCTTGAAAACTTCCAAAACTGACACGGAAGTTCTGTTTATCTGAGAGTTAATATAAAGATTAGGACTGAGTTGTATATGTTTCTTCATAATGTTAGAGACTAGGGATAGTGGAAATTTAGAAAAAGAGTTACTATAAATTTGAAAAACCACATATTAAAGCAACCTACCAGCATCTTCTTTGATCATATAAAACATTTAAAATAATTTCACAGCAACCAAACCTACTTGTAAATAATTTTACCCATGTGATACCATGAGCTTTGTAAAACACAACATTTTTTCACTGCGTAATATGAGAAAATCCCTGAGAAAGAGAAGGTTTGGTCCCAAATTCATATTTAACCTGCTTTTTGAAAAATATCTGGGTTTTTATGATTATTTGCTGTCAAGCACTGACTGGGCTCAAAGTCTGAAAGACTGACAGTGTTTTACTTTTCATCTGGAATAAACTGTCAGTTCCTATTATCTTTTTTACCCTTCCAGAAAGAGGCTAAGAATAAAAATTAAACTTTATTATTTCCTTTAGGCAAGGACAGTTTCCTTTTTATACAGTCAATAATAGTAACAGTCACTGTCCCATAGCCTGACATAGTATGCCAGATGTCAGAGAAAAACCAGACCCTGACAGTAGTTAAAGCATTAAAAACAGATTTTTATTCAGGACTATTTCAATAGGAAAAAAATTACCACAGTATAGATTTGGGCTTAATTCTGAATACAAGTAAAAAAAAAAAAAAAAAGGAATTTATAGCCAAGGAGAAAAGTAGAAGGGTCAGTGGATGGAAAATTAACTTGGAGGGTAACATAATTCTTGCTACACCAACCTAACAGGATTCTTGCTGAAGGCATGTAAGGGTGATCAGATATCACCAGGGAGATGGTGGGTGATGAGGAATTTGGTTACATGTCAAGAATATGCCTGTGTTTAGCCAGTGGATTTCCTGGTTATACTGACTAGACAGGATTCTTGCTAAAACTAGACTCTACAAGAATGGAGACAGAAGCCCAAGAGTCCAGTTTAGTCAAGCAGAGGATTCAGAAGAGCCTGACTATAGCATTTGGTCAAGGAGAGAATCTGTCACAAGCATTCATTTAAGCCACACAATAATACCTTAAGACATATTCTGTTATTTTCCCATTTTGAAGATGTGGACACTGAGGCACAGAGAGATTAGCAACTTGCCCAATTTCCTATAGCTAGTAAGAGGTAAAGCCCAGATTTTTTTCAACTGAAATATAATTGAACCACAATATTATAAGGTGTACAACATAGTGATTCAATATTTTTATAGATTATGCCAATGTTATAATAGTACAATATTACAAAGTTATTTTATAGATTATGTACCATATAAAATTGGGATTGCCAGGTGGCACTAGTGATAAAGAACCCACCTGCAATGCATGAGACCTAAGAGGTGTGGATTCGATCCCTGGGTCGGAAAGATCCCCTGGAGGAGGAGATGACAACCCAGTATTCTTGCCTGGATAATCACATGGACAGAGGAGCCTGGCAGGCTACAGTCCATGGGGTCACAAAAAGTTGTACAGGACTGAAGCAACTGAGCACAGATGCACGCACCATATAAAGTTATTACAATACTCTATATTTCCTGTGCTGTATATTACATCCCTGTAACTTATTTATTCTATAACTAGTCATTTGACCTCTTAATCCCTTTTACCTATTTCACCCACCTCACCTATCCCTCTCCCCTCTGGCAACCACTAGCTTTTTCTCTGTATCTATTAACGTTTCTGCTTTTAAAAGGAATATTTGAACCCAGGCAGTCTAGTTCTAGAGTCTGTATGCCTTGCAAGGACACTACTACCAATAGTGGCATTTATTGAGCACTAACCATGTTCCAGTAACTGGGCTAATTGCTTTGCATGCTTTATCTCACAGAAGCCTGAAAACAACTCTGTGAACTTGGCTTCATTATTATTCTCATATTACATATGACAAAACTGAGGCTTCAGGAGATCAACACAGGTCATATAGCTAGTAAGTAGCAACAGTCACACGACTAGTAGTAGCAAAGGTGGGATTTAAATGCAAGGTTTTCTTATTCTAGAGCTCATATTCCTAACTTCCTCTTTCTGATCATTTTTTTTCAGTTTTTAAATATGTATAAAGCTTCTACTAGGCAACATGCAACGTACTAGGGCTATAAGAGGAGGAGAGACCAACCTTCCTGCCTTCACGGAGCTTAGTCTATGAGAAAGACAAGCAACCTATGACAATTGCAACCTAGAAGAATAGTTACTGAATAGGATTAGTTACAGGTGCTGTGAGAGTAAACAAGAGGTCCCTAACACTGGTTTGTGAGACTAAAGAAGGCATCCCAGAAGTCACAGAAGGTGTGGACAGCAAGCAACATCTAAGCACAAGTCTGTACCACTGTGAAACACGGAAGGGGCAGGGGCTAGCCAGGTGGCCAAATTAAAGGAAATGTGTTCCAAGCTGAGGAAAGGGCCTGGGTAAGGACTCCAAGGTCAGTGTGAAAAGAGCACAGGGTGTGAAAGAACACACTGTGATGTGCTGGGGAGATGACAGGGGACAGGAGCATAAAGGGTCTTGTTGGCCATTCACACTTAATTCTAAGAGCAGCAGGAAACCAATGAAGGTTTCAAGAAGGCAAATAACAGGTTCAATTTGCATACTGGAACGACCTCCCAGACTGCATCATGAGAACAAGTGTCTGGAAGAGGAGCTAGACTGATGGAAGGCCAATTATGAGATGGTCAGGAACACAGGCAAGTGGCAGTTACAAGAGCAAGATGTGGGTGGATTTGAAAGTGATTTCCAAAGTAGTGTGAAATTTCCACGACTTGGTAATTGGTAGAGCTGTCAGAGGAGGAATCAGATGACAAGCGGTTTCTAGCTAAGAAATCTATTCAAAAAGGAAGGCAGTATAAGAGAAACTGCAGCTTTAAGAGGGAAAATAATTATTTCTGTCTGAGAAATGCAGAGCTATGGTGCTCAGGGGACATCTAGATGAACATGTTGTTTATCTGGTCGGTAAGATTGGAGCTCAGGAAATTCTGAAGATAAAGATGTGGATCCTCACACAAATAAGAGTTAAAGCACTAGGGCTTGTGACATCACACAGAGAAAGTATGCAGAGTAGGGAAAAAAGTAAGAATGGGAAACCAGTCTTTAAAGGTTAAAAAATGGTTTCAGAGAATGACTAGCCTTGAGATGTGAGGAAAGCCAGGTGTGGGCATCACGGGAGTCAGGAGAAAAGATTTCAAGAAGGAAGGAGTGACCACCATACCAAATGCTGCTGAAACAACAGGAAGACTGAAATTACATCCAGTAGGTTCAGCAACAGAATAGATTTTTGTAGCTTAGAAGAATCTGCTAGAAGACAATTGCATTTCTGTCTTTTATAGAGCTTTGAAGGGGCTTTCCAGATGGCTCAGTAGGTAAGGAATCTGCCTGTGATGTAGGAGACACAGGAGACATGGGTTCAATCCCAGGGTCAAGAAGATCCCCTGGAGGAAGAAATGGTGACCTACTCGGGCATTTTTACCTGGAGAATATTATGGACAGAGGAGCCCAGCAGGCTGTAATCCAACGGGTCATAAAGAGTTGGACAGGACTGAGTGTTAGCTGAATTTGTATATTTGTATAGAGCTTTGAGAAGAGGGAAATGGCAACCCACTCCAGTATTCTTGCCCGGAGAATCCCGTGGACAGGGGAGCCTGGTGGGCTGCCGTCTATGGGGTTGCACAGAGTTGGACACGACTGAAGCGACTTAGCAGCAGCAGCAGCATAGAGCTTTGAAGAATTTGTGCTAAGCTCCTGAGTTTGGGGGGTATGTATGCATGAGGGCCTGTGGGAGCAACAAGAGCAGAGAAGAAGAGTAATCAGATTTTTAAAAGTGTGGAGGTCAAAGGGTGGGAGCAAGGACACAGGTGCTGTCTGGAAGCAAGCTTGTGTAGAGACTAATAACGTGAGGTTGTCAATGCTGGGTTCACAGGGCTGCCACTTAGAAGTGGGGTGACCTTGGACAAGTTATTTAACTTCTCTTTACCTTCTTTGCCTCTCAGTAAAGCAGGCTGTTGTGAGGTTTAAAAGAGCTAATTGGTGTAATAGGTTTAAACAGTGTTTGGTATATAATCAACATACTGTGTTAGTTCCTCACTGCTTCATTTTCTGGGGTGTGTGTAAACCTTAAAGAATCATGATGAAATCTTTGAGAAGATGAGCCTCTAGCACCAACTGAGATTGAATTCACTCCAATCCTGGGGAAAAAAAGTATTCAGAGGTAGAATTATTTTGATCCAAAAGGAAAAAGGAGTAGGAGTAGAGAGGACTAGCCATGTCCCTACAGGAAGCAGTGAGGTCTGTGAAAATAGACCAGGCCTTGAAAACTACCTAGAGCCTACAACATAGCTTATAAATAAAACAGCCACATCCATACTATTACATAGTGTCTATGGCTGCTTTCATGCCACAACAGCAAGGCTGAGTAGTTGCAACAGAGTCTATACAGCCCCCAAAGCCTAAAATATTTAGTATCTGGCCTTTTACAGAAAAAGTTGCCAACCCTTGATATAATCAATACTTTCAAAATATTATGAAAGCACCTAAAGAAAAAAATTAAGGCATTTGGTATTTTAATTTATTGCAAATTCTATATAAATTAGTTGTATGATTTGGCTGCTCAACAGTGAAATTAAACCATAGTTCGATTGCTACAAATACAGGATCCAGAATGATGAAAGAAATAGCTGACCAAGCTGGAAATATTATGTTGAGCTGGAAGCATTCTAGAGCAGCATGGTCCAAAAGAATTTTCTACAATGATGAAAATGTTCTGGCCAATACAGTAACCACCTGTGGATATTGTTTTAATAAGGAACTGAATTTTAATTGTATTTAATTTTAAATTACTAATCTAAATCTAGCCACATGTGGCTAGTGGCTATCATATTGGACAGTGCAGATATGAAGCATTTGGCATCATAGAAGTACTTGTGTAATAAAAAGAAAACAATTTAATTCAATAGAACTTTCTAGTCCTTTGTTCTGTAGACATAAAAGTAAGATTCAATTAAAATATAGCAGGTATATAGATGCCCACAAAACTAAAATACAAGGATATAAATGCCATAATCATAGATAAAAATTGAGTACTCAGTATGTGCCAAGATTTAGACAATTTTCTCAACATTTACTATCTTTTTAACCCTTCAAGAGCTCAGTGAAATAAATAATTACCATTCTAAATCTCATATTTTAAACAAAACACTGAGTCCTATAAAAGATGAAGTATGTAAGACCATGTTGATAATTGTGCTTCAAACATAAATATCCCTAACTCCCACATCAAAGGCTCTTTCTATATAACAGAGAATTAATTATACATCATAGGAATACAAATGAGGGAGAAATGAATTCTGCTTTCAGAAGGTCAGACTTCTGGGAAAGGGAGAGACAAAGATAACTAGAAACGCTAAGTGATATATAAGCTAAATCTTGAAGAAGGAGTTCTCCATAAAGATAAAAGGAAAATACCGTTCAAGGCAAGGGAAACTGCAAGGGGGAAAACACAGAGCTGTTGAAGGGCCCACGAGTTGTGGGTAGAGAATAAGATCATGATTTTCAGTAGCTTACTTTTTGCGTTCCTTCTATATCTACATACTGCTGTGTGATATCCACACATTAACCTAAGCATTGTGGAAGGTAAGATAAAACAAATGATCAAGACATGATCCCTGCTTTTCACAAACACATAATCTAATAGCTGCTGTTGCTGCTAAGTCGCTTCAGTCGTGTCCGACTCTGTGCGACCCCATAGATGGCAGCCCACCAGGCTCCGCCGTCCCTGGGATTTTCCAGGCAAGAGTACTGGAGTGGGTTGCCATTGCCTTATCCGTAATCTAATAGAGGAGATTAGAAAATCTATCACCAAGTTGGTTGAAGTAACAGAGTTACAAATTATCCTGAGAGATAAGAAATTGAGCCTCTAAATCATTGAAATGTGATGAGTCTCAGAATAAGTGAGCCTAAGGTTTGTATCAAGATAAGACACTAATAATGTACACCATGGGGAATATATTATAATGACTATAAATGGAGTTGTTTGTTGTTTGGTTGCTAAGTTGTGTCCAACTCTTTTGAGACCCATGGACTGTAGCCCACCAGGCTTCTCTGTCCATGGGATTTCTGAGGCAAAGATACTGGAATAGGTTGCCATTTCCTTCTCCAGGGAACCTTCCAGACCAGGGATTGAACCCACGTCTTCTGCACTGCAGGCAGATTCTTTATGGCTGAGCTGCCAGGGGATGTAGTACAAACTTTAAAAATTGTGACTCACTATATTGTACCCCTGTAACTTATGTATCAGTAAAACTGTAAATCAGCTATACTTCAATAAATAAAGAATGCATTTCCAATTTCAAAAGAAGATTGCTTAAATAACATATTTTAGAATAAAATGCATAATACCAATACAACATCAACAAAAGACACTAATAAGGATGGCAGGAAAAAAACAACCAGCATGATCAATGAAATGCTAACAGAAGGAATTTGTGAGGAATCAGGAGATTGTTAGCCTAAGAAGAGCCAAGGTGAGAAGCACATGGCTTCCATCTTTCAACATATGAAGGAACATCATGGAGCAAAATGAAAATTTGGCTAGCTGATGACAGGATGACAAGCTAGCTACCCTTGACCAAATTTGGGTTGGGCTACTCTGAGTTTTCTTTTTGTCTAGATCCAAAGTTGGGGGCTTGACTGTCCTTGGCCCATTTAGTCCAGTTTTAGCAAAAATACTGCTGGATCTGTTTAGTGAAATTTCCCCACCCTTGATAGCTGATCAAATTCCGGACCCATCACCCCTATAGGGATGGAAAACTTTTCCCTTCATCCCTTCTAAGTTTGTTGGCTGGTTTAATAATAAAATTGACATAAAACAGATTAACAGAAGAAAAACAAATTTAATTTTGTACATAAAAGAGCCCCATAAAAAACTGAGACTCAAAGACGGGATCAAAACAGCCTTTTATACCTTTTAGACAAAGAAATAATAAATCTCTAAAGAACTGAAAAACAAAGAAGTATGGGCTAGGGTAGTAAATCAGTGAAGAAATAACAAGATTTGCTTTTATATTCTTCTCAGCCCTTAATTCCCCATCTCTGGTGATTTGCTGTTATTTTAGTCACTAAGTCATGTTTTTTTTGCAACTCTTTTGTGACCCTATGGACTGTAGCCCACCAGGCTCCTCTGTCCATGGGATTCTCCAAACAAGAATACTGGAGTGGGTTGTCATTTCCTCCTCCAGCGAATCTTCCTGACTCAGGGATCAAACCCAGGTCTCCTGTATTGCAGGCAAGTTCTTTAATCTCTAGTGACAGGGATGCTTTTCCCCTCCTGGCATAGAAAAGGCACTTTCCACCTGGGATATTTATTTCCTGCTTTCAGGAGGACAAAGGATGGTCAGCGTGTGTTTTCTGCACCCACTGTTTCTCAAGTAACTTTAATTCAAAATGATCAATACACCAAAAATGGCATATTTTGAAGTGGCATATTCTGCTCCTCTTTGCCCTCAGCATCTAATATCTTATCACCCTGCACTGACTTCAGCAAGACTCCTATCAAATAAGTTTAGCCAGAATTCCCCTTATCCTTGATGTTTCCTGTTGGTAACCTTCTACCCACTGACCCTCACTCTGCTCCTTGGCTTTATAACACCCACTTGTCCTTGTTACATTTGGAATGGAGCACAAATGTACACTGAGGTCTGTCTTCCCCTATCACAACAGTTCCTGAATAAAATTTGCCTTTACCAGTTTAATTTCTGTACAGAAGATTTTTCTTTGAACAGAAGAGTCTGGAAATATCGTGAGTTGCCTCAAGAAGGCATCTCCTATAGAATAGTTCAAGAAGAGGCTATGAAAAGATAATGATCGTAGAGGTTTTCCAGAGACACGGCTCTAAATTCAGAGATGATCTCCTGACCCTGCCATGATACTCTAGGATCCTAGCATAGAGTAGCTCAACATTCTACCAATTTTTTGTTGCAGTTCAACTGCAGTCACTTTTCTGATCAGTTCTTTGAATTGGAGATTGTGTATATTTACTTGCAATAATTTAGAAGTTATTTAGGAAAGAAATTCATTCTACTCTCCAAAGTTATTGCCCTGGTGAATCTCATTCTGATATTAAAGAATAATTGCTCTAACTTAACTGATGCTGTCTTTGATACTACAGATTCTGTACTTCAGAAAGCAGCACCCAGGATCTCTGGACTTCAAATCCAAGGTTTTGGCCTTTTTAGTACAATCTCAGACCCCCTAAACAAAAGGTCTAATGTAATATGCATTCTGAAATAATAAATTAACATTTCTAGATGGAGAGGGTGTAGAGAAAAGGGAATCCTGCTACACTCTTGGTGGGAATGTCAATTGGAACAGCCTCTATGGAGAACAGAATGGAGGTTCCTTAAAAAAACTAAAAAAATAGAGCTACCATGAGTCTGTGCATGCTAAGTCACTTCAGTGCTGTCCAACTCTTTGCAGCCCTATGAAATGGGGCCTCTCAGGCTCCTCTGTCCTCAGGATTCTCCAGGTAAGAATATCGGAGTGGGTTGCCATGCCCTCCTCTAGGGGATCTTCCCAACCCAGTGATCAAACCTGTGTCTCTTTCATCTCCTGCATTGGCAGGCAGGTTCTTTACCACTGGTGCCACCTAGAAAGCCTAAGAGCTACCATATGACTCTGCAATCCTATTCCTGGGCATATATCTGGAGAAAAACATGGCCCAAAAGGATACATGTACCCCAATGTTCATTGCAGCACTGTTTACAATAGCCAAGACATGGAAGCAACCTAAATGGTCATAGACAGAAGAATGGATAAAGAAGGTGTGGTATATATTACAATGGAATATTAGCTACTAAAAAGAATGGAATAATGTCATTTGCAGCAACGTGGATGGACCTAGAGATTTTTGTAGTGAGTGAAGTAAGTCAGACGAGAAATATCGTATGACATCCCTTATATGTGGAATCTAAAAAGAAATGATGCAAATGGATTTATGAAACAGAAAGAGACTCACAGACTCAGAGAACAAACTTATAGCTGCTGGGGGGAGGGCTTAGGGGAGGGATACTTAGGGAGTTTAGGATGGACATACACACACTGCTACATTTAAAATGGATAACCAACAAGGACTTATTGTATAGCACATGGAACTCTGCTCAATGTTACATGGCAGCCTGGATGGGAGGGGAGTTTGGAGGAGAAAGGACACATGTATATGTATGGCTGAATCCCTTCACTGTTCACTTGAAACTATCACAACATTGTTAATCAGCTATACCCCAATTCAAAATAAAAAGTTTAAAAAATAAATTAAAAAGTAAAATAGCATTTGTTTTCAAGCACTTTATAATTCAGACTTTTCACTAGTACATAATATTAGCCTTCTCTCTCATGTTTCCAAGCTCCTTTTGCTGATTTATTCGCCTGTCTCTAAGATCCATTCAGCACCCTTCCTCTGCTCTGTATCACTGGAAGCTGATCCATGCAATGGTACTTCCCAGGCTCTCTTGATAACTTTGTGTTAGGTCTGGCCAATGGGAGGCACTGGTGAGGAATTGAAAAACAAAAACTTGAAGGGTGAGAGAGGGGAAAGAACAGAATCAATCTCTCTCTCTCTCTGCCCTAGCCTCCTCTTCTTCCTTCTCCCTCTCTCTGATTTGGATGATATTTCCCACAGTGGTTTGTCTCTTCTGTGGCCCTGGCTCCTGCCAGTCTGCCTTACCATGGTTACTGCTCCCACCAGGCTGTTTGACCCTGGAGTCCGGTACCCACTGCCTTCTCCCTTTGTCCCTCCAGAAGTGCGGTGACCGGAATACTAATCTCTGGCTTGGTCCTCTGTCCCCTCCACTCTCTGTGGGGAGCACAAGGGTAAAATATACATAGCATAATATCTGCCTTAGTCTTTAGCTTTTCTGATACCTTCATATCCAAAAACTAGTTTTCTATACTGGATTTTGTTAAAGTACTGTGTGTTACTATTTTCCTGGTTGGATACCACCCCATTCACAAATTTGACAGAGGTTTTGTATAATTCTGAAGTATGGGTTTAAATACTGAGTAAAGTAGAAACCACCAAAAGAAGCAGTATTAATTTAAAGAAAACCTGTGTTTTCACTTAGTCTACATCTTAACTGACGGCTTTTGTAGCCTCTTCTCTTCCCAGAAATCGAGTTTGAAGCACCTCTCCACAACACAAAAGTGGTCATTGCATCATCTTATACTTGAACACTCATTTACACCTTGAAGTGTAATAGATTTCATTTTGAATTCTCAAATTAGACTTTAAATCCATTTGAATTAATACAAATCCTTCGATAAAAAAATCTATTTGGAAAATCACTCACAGGAATCCTTTTGTCTCTTTTATTTTGTTTTCCATTCTAATTTTTTCCTGCCTATTGCCTTTTTCTATTCTTCCCTGTGGAAATAAAAGACATTATCAGAGCAACATTTAAACACCCACCAACATGACCTCTGTCTTCCCTCATGTCATAAGAGGGAGATGTTGCCGTGGCAACTCTGGAAGAAACATTCTTGACTTACTGGACTGCAATCTCCAAAAAACACCATCTTTCAGATCTTTTCTATCCTCCGATGGGAGAACTGATATTGTTTCATATAGAATTTCTTTCTTTAATGTGAAACCCCTATATGAAAGACAATTATGAATTGTTCCCAGCCCAAAGATGTTTGTCACATGGGCACTGTTTACCAGCAGACCGTTTTATGCTCAGCTGCCTCTCCTTTTGCTGATGCTGGGACCATTCTACTGCCTCAGAATCACGAATTCTGACAATTATCAGTTCCTGAGCCTTTATTATGTAAAATGCTGATAAACAGTGGCCAGCCCCAAACCCTCTCGCAAGTGGATAATATTCTCTTTTCATTTTCTTTTCTCTGACCATTGGTCTTTTCTGCTTTCTTTTTTCCAATTTATATATTCTTAATACTAGACTCCTGTCTCTGTGAACTCACCCTCTGACCTGAACTGAAAAACAGTCCAATGGCTCCTGCATCAAGCAGGTCTGTATGCATCAGGGAGAACAGATGAAGTGCAAGGTCACCAACTTTGGGAGCAGAGAAATCAAGAAAGGATAATCCATGACATGGCAGACAAATTACAGCCATTTCTATGTCCGACGAACCTCCCTCTTCCTACTGGACTGCTACTATTTCAGGAACTAGAAAGCAATAAGAAGGAAATGACAGATTCTTTCCTAAGGAAACTGTTTTTGCACTGGCCTTCCTAGCAAGTTGTAAGTCCCAGATATACGACATTGTACCCTTTATATTCCATCACTGTCTGGCTCCTGCTCTGTCTTCTCTTTCTTCCTTAAACTGGGAGCTGAGAGATGTACCAGCACTGTTCTTAGTTCTTTGTATATTTTTCTCTTCTCATCTTCACAAATCCCAGCCACATTACTGATGAGGACAAGCAACTTGTCCAAGTTTTCTTAAGTAGAAAGCTACAGAGGCAGAATTTGAATCCCAGATGGTCTGATCTAAAGATTGTTTCATATACAACACATTGGGGCTTCCCTCATAGCTCAGGTGGTAAAGAATCTGCCTGCAATGCAGGAGACCCTGGTTCAATTCCTGGGTTGGGAAGATCTGCTGGAGAAGGGATAGGCTACCCACTCTAGCATTCTTGGGCTTCCCTGGTGGCTCAGCTGTTAAAGAATCCATTTGCAATGCAGGAGACCTGGGTTCAATACCTGGGTTGGGAAAATCCCCTGGAGAAGGGAAAGGCTACCCACTCCAGTATTCTGGCCTGGAGAATTCCATGGACTGTATAGTCCATGGGGCCGCAAAGAGTCAGACACTACTGAGTGACTTTCACTTTCTCATACCCAAAGAAGAAAAAATCTGAAATACAATATGATAAGAGTCTGTTTGCTTATCTAATTTCCCACTGGCTCATAAGCAATGTGAGTGAAGCGATAATTCATATTCACTTCTGCAGCCCTCATGCCTGGCACATTGTATATACTCAAAGGCATTTGTCAAAGGATGACTGGATTTTTTAATACCCACCTCTCTTCTGTCTCCTGATCTGAATATGAGCAAAACTTCTAAAATGCCCTTTTAACCTCTATTCTTGAGCCGACTTCTGAGATTCCACAGCAAAACATGATTACTTTCACACTATTTTAAAATTTCTCAATAGTCCCCTCATCAAAAGGATAAAGTGCAAGTTTGTCTTTTCTTATCTAAGAATTTTATCTTTCCCCTCTGTCCCATAGCATGAAACCTACCATCACCCTTTGCTCAATTATTATGGAAGTTTGTATTACTGACCCCCTTCCTAATAAAGATCTTTGAGCTTCTGTTTCAAAGATTTGAACTTTTGTTCATAAAATTTCCTCCACCAGGAAGATCCCAGTCCCCCCCATCACCACATATACACTCCTCCCTCACCTTATTTGTCTGGCAAACCTCTGTCTCCATCTTAGGAATTAAATATTTGCGTAGTGCGTTAGTTGCTCTGTTGTGTCTGACTCTTTGTGACCCCAGAGACTATAACCTGCCAGGCTCCTCAGTCCATGAAATTCTCCAGGCAAGAGTATTGGAGTGGGTCGCCATTCCCTTCTCTAGGAAGTCTTCCCAACCCAAAGATTGAACCTGGGTCTCCTGCATCACAGGCAGATTCTTTACCATCTGAGCCACGAGGGAAGCCCAATAAGCTGACCACATAGCCCCCTCCCCAATTCTTACGTTGCAACTCTCCTCCAACTCACCCCAGTGTGATGGTATTAGGAGGTGGGGTCTTTGGGAGATAATTCGGATTAGATGAGGTCATGAGCATGGAGCCCTCATGAATGGGATCGGTGCCCTTGTAAGAGTCATAAGAGACCTTGCTTCTTTTCCGCTCTCCATCAAGAAGTTGGCAGTCTACAAACCAGATGAGGTTACTTATCAGAACCCAACCCTGATGGCACCCTGATCTCAAACTTCCAGACTCCAGAACTATGAGAAATACACATCTATTGTTTATAAGCCACCCACTCTATGGTACTTTGTTATAGCAGCCCAAACTTACTTAGACATCCCCTTTGAAAATTAGCTCAAGCAACATCTCCTTGCATACATGCATGCTCAGTTGCTTCAGTCGTGTCCAACTCTTTGCGACCCTATGGACTGTAGCCCACAAGACTCCTCTGTCCATGGGATTTTCCAGACAAGAATATTGGAGTGGGTTGCCATGCCCTCCTCTAGGGCCTCCTCCTGACCTAAGGATTGAATCCATTTCTCCTATGTCTCCTGCATTGCAGGCGGACTTCCTTGGGATTCACCAATTTCCTGAAAATTCAGTGTTTCTGCACCTTACACAGATGTCCACTATAGAAATGCTATATTGTGTTTTCATTGTCTACTTCTTCACTTTTCTGTGAGCTTGCTAAAGATAGAGAGAATGCCTTTTGATCTCTATGACCTTAGGTCTTAGTATAGCAAAGGTCCATCTAGTCAAAGCTATGTTTTTTCCAGTAGTCATGTATGGATGTGAGAGTTGGACTATAAAGAAAGCTGAGCACCAAGGAATTGATTCTTTTGAACTATGGTGTTGGAGAAGACTCTTGAGAGCCCCTTGGACTTCAAGGAGGTCCAATCAGTCCATCCTAAAGGAAATCAGTCCTGAATATTCTTTGGAAGGACTGATGCTGAAGCTGAAACTCCAATACTTTGGCCACCTGATGTGAAGAACTGACTCATTGGAAAAGACCCTGATGCTAGGCAAGATTGAAGGTGGGAGGAGAAGAGGACGACAGAGGATGAGATGGTTGGATGATGTCACCGACTCAATGGACATGAGTTTGAGTAAACTCCAGGAGTTGGTGATGGACAGGGAGGCCTGGCGTGCTACAGTCCATGGGGTCACAAAGAGTCAGACATGACTGAGCGACTGAACTGAACTGAACTGAACTAGTGCCGTGAGCCTAAAGAAATCAATATTTGTCTAAAATAAGAAAAAATGAAGGAAAGAAGGAATGACTCAATTTGGCTGATAAGAGGAACCTATGGAAATAGCTTTGTTGTGATCCCATTTTGCTCTTTGAGGCAGGGATGGGCAAGAAAGTTGTGAGCTTGGGAACAATGCTTGACATAATTAATTCAAAGACTATGTAATATCTCCCTAAACATAGTAACAGTGATCAGGGAGACAGAAAATCAGGGAAGGCAAAGGGCAGCAACTTCATCTCAAGCTGTCCCTATCTGGAAGATTTATCTCCAAACCCAAGATTATGGCAATATCTGTGAAATCATTAAATTTCTTGTTTTGTATGTTCTTTCAAGTCAAAATATTTTGAGATATAAACTCATGTCTGTTACAAAGAATATGATTAGTCTTGTCAATGGGTTTTTCTTACTGCTACTAATCAAATAATTCAAGTACATAATTCTTAGGACCTAAAGCACAAAATAGTTGTAAAGAAAATTAGAAATTAAAAGCGCTTATACCCTCTGATTCTAGAGAAAGATGAATTACATTTTGCCGATTTTTAAAGGCCTGGCTTATTTTACTATCTCCCATCTGTAATATTTAATATTAAAATAAAATATGGATAACATTAGCAGAAATCTGGTTATACTGAGTAAGTAAAAGACAACAAACTTATAACAGTGTGGTAAAAGGAGCATGCCCTGGCAAAATGCAGGTTCTGAGACATTGTTCAAGAATGACATTTTTGAGACCAATAATAAAGCCTAGGAAATGTCATAAATACACATTACTCAACTCAAAAGAAGGTGGAAAGGAAATTCAATGTCATGAAGAATTTATTACTACAGACTAGATAATAAATATCATTTGTTCTTTATCAATATTATAACTCTGACATTTTCATGTGGGTATTTATATTGGAAGTATTAATTAGCATCAGGTTTTTCTTCCTCTTAGTGCTCTGGTGGTGTGTGTTTGTTGTTGTTGTATTGTTGTTGTTCTGGTATCAATTAGACCATTTAGTACAGCAGATGGTACAGCTGTTGGTTAAGTGATGATCAGTCATCTCTTAAGAATGTAAAGGGCTTCCCAGGTGGCCCTAGTGGTAAAGAATCTGCCTGCCAATGCAGGAGACCTAGCGGACATAGGTTCAATCCCTGCATCAAGAAAATTCCCTGAGAAGCAAACAACACCTCACTCCAGTATTCTTGTCTGAAAAATCACATGGACAGAGGAACCTGGTGGGCCACAGTCTATTGTGTTGCAAGAGAGCCAGACACAACCGAACGATAAACAGCAATGAAGAATTTACCATGTTCCAGTCCCTTTCTCAATACTATTTCTGACCTTTACTACAATTCTTCACAGAAACTATGGTCAATGTCTCTGTGTTATAGATGATGAATCAAGGATTCAGATAGATTAAGTAACTTGCATGCAGTTCCAAAGTTCATTTAGAAAGGACTTGGAGAAGGACTTCCTGGTGGTCCAGTGGCTGACTACATTCCCAATGTAGTGGACCCAGGTTTAATCCCTGGTCAGGGAACTAGATCTCATATGCCACAACTAAGAGCTTGCATGCTGCAACTAAGATCCAGCGCAGCCAAATAAATATTTTTTTAAGAAAAGACTGGAATTTGGGCATCATGGAAGTCATGAGACTCTAAATCCCATGTCTGTTTCACTGCCATTCACTCTGGGAGGCCATCACTGCTCTGGGTAGAATACAGAAGAGTACATCAGCTGCTTAGCAAAATATTTTTGGAGATAAACCTTCTTTCCATGAGAAAATTGGGCTAAAGAAGCCCATTTTGAAAATCCAAACATGCTTTAAAGGCGGAAAAGTCACTGAAGTTAAGCTAAGCTATTTAACATAATCTCTTTAGAAACATTAATTTTTATTTTCTGAATAATGAACAAAAGACTAATGAGAGAGACCAAAAGGACCCTTGAGACTGAGCACAATGAGTGACCTTTTGTAATTAGACCATGTAGGGGACCTGGACAGGAATGATTGGCACCAAGCCTGCCTTGGCTACTTATAAAACCAGGAAGGGACAAGATGATCTCTTTGATATGACAACTTGGCTAGGCTACAGTCCTCGGTTTTCAATCAAACACTAGTCTAGGTGTTGCTAGGAAAGTATTTTGTAGATATGATTAAAGTCCATAATTAGTCAATTTTAAGTGAAAGGTATTATCCTGGGTAATCTAAGTAGACCCAATTCAATCAGTTGAAAACCATAAGAGCAAGACTGCTATGGATAGCAGCTACCATGCCCAAAGCTATAATCCTTGGTAGTTTTTTTATACTTTCTTCACACAATAATGGTGATTGTCTTTAGCCAAGCCATATAATCTTCAGTTCAGTTCAGTTCAGTCACTCAGTCGTGTCTGACTCTCTGCGACCACATGAACCACAGCACGCCAGGCCTCCCTGTCCATCACCAACTCCCGCAGTTCACCCAAACTCATGTCCATTGAGTCGGTGATGCCATCCAACCATCTCATCCTCTGTTGTCCCCTTTTTCTCCTGCCCTCAATCTTTCCCAGCATCAGGGTCTTTTCAAATGAGACAGCTCTTCGCATCAGGTGGCCAAAGTATTGGAGCTTCAGCTTCAACATCAGTCCTTACAATGAACACCTAGGACTGATCTCCTCCAGGATGGACTGGTTGGATCTCCTTGCAGTCCAAGAGACTCTCAAGAGTCTTCTCCAACACCACAGTTCACAAGCATCAATTTGTCCATATAATCTTAAATACCACTAATTTCACTAATGAGGGATTAATTATTAAATCTATTATGCTAATCAATTAAATACTGATTTCATCTATGAACACTGATTTCTAACATTCGCGATGCTAATTAGCAAAATATCTAATGTCAACCAGAAGTTGCCGTACTTGCAGTAGCCATCTATGAAGAGTGGCCATTCTGACTAAATGCTAATTCACCCCCTACTGCTAGAACATAGCCTCAACTAATATAAATGCCAAACAACACTACTATACTAAAGTACTTCGGGAGTAAACTGTAGACATCATAACAAGTACCATAACCAAATATCCAAAAGGTAAAATAGGTTTTCCTTAGACATTGAGCTGCTTTGAGTGTCTTTCAGGTTGTGAGAGTCATTACTAACCAGCAAACTGAATTGCATAGGGAAGCCTGTCTACATCTAATTATTCCTAGAAAAAGAAGAGAATTCCTACTTCTAGATCTTAATAGGCTGAGATAACCAAGGATGACATAACTCTCTTCCTTTGAACAAGTTCAGGTTGTCATTTGGGTAGTTTTATTTACATCATTTTTAAAGTCTGTGAAAATTTTAATTTGTACTCTTTCACATGAGAATATGTAAACCACTGAAAATGTATTTATTAAATTAGATCCATTTCACATACTTAGGGAAATATGTTATATATATATATACACACTCAAAACACAAAGTTAGCGTGACAACTCTTAACTATCAGAAATATGAGAAAAGAAATCTAGGGAAAAGAAATATGGAAGGGTCCTTTTTGTTCCTGAATGTGAAATAAGATAGACAAAGAAATGCCAAGCCATCCTATGGTGGGTACTGGCAGTCTTCCCACAAATTCTCCCATCAAACACCTCATTTCTTATCTTTACAAAAGCAAACCTCCACAGTTGAAGACTGAGGCTATTCATCAAATAGGGCACAGAATGTGTATCATTTGGCCAAATGTCTACAAAGCATAATGTTAAATTATGAGCTTGGGCACCAAAGAATCAGAGAGTTGGTCTTCCTCCAAGCTCTCTTTTCACCTGATCATCAAGCACTTGATAGGAACCTATTTGTTTGTGAAATTCCATGCCAAGACACAGACCTGCTGACTATTACTTTCACCGGGCTCAGGAGAACAATCACAATATGCAAAGGCCCTAGAAAATTCGCTTGCTAATTAATTTCATTGACATTTATTGAGCAGCTGCTACTTGGCAAACTCAGGACTAATAGGCAGGAGTTCAAGCATGTGGAAGACTAATTCCAGAAACCCTCCAGGATTTCACAGTCAATTGGGGAAGAAAAACACAAAATGACTAGATGAATAAGCACATTAGATGTGCATACACAAAGGATATGTCTCTGAAGATCAAGCAAAATGGGGCTGGGAAAAAGTGCTAATTTCTCCCCCAGTTTGAAGAACATGGCCCAAGGAATGTGGTTCCGAGTTCCCTGTAACCTATGCAAAATCGATTTTTGTCACCTACCCTTATTCTCTTTTCCTTGTCACCCTTTTCTCCCTCATACCCAACACCAATGACCTGAATTGAAGCAATGTCTCTGGATTCCCAAAGCATTAGCCCACTTCATTTCCCTATTGTATCAAAACCCCCATGATCTTAGGGAAACTAACATCAATCACTTGAAGAAATTTTCTTAGGTCAATACTCACCAAGGACTAAATTAATGATGTGGCATGTTAATCCTCCCAGGAGATGATGTAGTATTAATGCAGAAAAATATTTAAATCAATGAAAATACACTCAAAATTGTTGAAATATTGGTTGCCATGCAGGGATAGTTTAAAATAAAATATATATTGAGCACCTACAATACCACAAAGTGTGATACACATCCCTTTTGGTATCACATGGGAAACACTGTCATTTTAACAGTTATGTGAATGTGTCTGTGTATATATGTATTTGTTTCTGCTGTTGCTTATATGTAATTATGTTGAAAATAGAACTAAATGATGCTACCTTCTTATTTTAGGGAAATAAAATTGAGAAACTGAATACACAAGTGGATAATGGCCAGACCATATATAAAAATAAAACTCTGTCCCACAATCTGTACCAACCAGCTCAAGAAGACTACCCATTATCTACAGTAACCAGTCTAAGAAGCCAACTTACTATCTACAAGTCAAAACTGTAAGAAGACAGACGACTATCTTCATCAACCAGTCCAGGAAGCCAAACAAAAACCCTTGTAAACAATGGGCCCAAAATGAGCCTCAGGACTTGATTAATAACTGAAGACTTCCCTAATTTTTGCCCCTATTTCCAAACAACGAGAGTTAAATGTGTACCCTTAATACATCATATAGAGTACCCCACTTCTAATTGGCCCACCTACAGCTTCCCCACACCAACAGCTTCCAATCAAGGCATGTCTGATTTTTTCCACTCTTCTGTTCCTCTGCCTGACTTTGAGTCCATGTCAAACATAAGTGATGGTGGTTGATTCCCTTGCTATAACAAGCTCTGAATAGACAATCTTTGCTTGTTCTCATTTGAGTGGTCTTCATTTATTTCCACAAAGCTGAAATCTCCTTCTAAAATAAATGTACTTAATGTGAAAAGGGAAATTAAACAAAAATATAATGATGGTATGAGGGCTTCCCTATTGGCTCAGTGGATACCTGCCAATTCAAGAGACGGGTGTTCAGTTCCTGGGTCGGGAAGATACCTGCAGAAGGAAATGGCAACCCACTCCAGTATTCTTGCCATGGACAGAAGTGCCTGACAGGCTACAGTCCCTGGGGTTGCAAAAGAGTCAGACACGACTTAGCAACTAAACGACAACAACACAGATGGTATATGAATATTATAAAAAGTATATTTGTGGTACACAAATGAAGGAAGTTTAGGAAAGAAAAAAAAAACTGCTTTCTGTGCAAAGCTTATGCTAGATGTTATACTGCACAAAAAACTTGCAAGAGAATGCTATGACAAGAATACACAAGGCATGCTCCAACCTCAGACCTTTGCATTGGCTGTTTCCTCTGCTTGGAATGGTTTCTCACACATCCATAAGACATTCTTCTGTCTTTTCTTTGGGTCATTGCTCAAATGTCTTCTTTGTGAGTTCTTCTCTAACTATTCTGTTTTTAATAGCAATAAATTCTATACTATTCTTCTATCATACACACAGTTTTCACCACCCTTTTTATTTTATTTTCACCATAGCACTTATCATCATCCAATATACTATGTATTTTATTCCTTTGCTACAGCTTATGCCCAACAGAAAGGTAATTCCCTAAAGGCAAGAATTTTTTACTTTTTCTTTTCCTTCAATGTTGAACCCTCAACACCTAAAAAAGGTTCCTGGAACTAATGAAATCTTTAATAAATACCTATTGAATGAAGTGGGAAGGTATACCAATAGCTTTGGATTCAGTATCACCCAAGCTCAGCTCAGTTTTTAACTCTATCCCTTACTAGCTGTGGTAGACATTGGAGATGTGCCCCCCCAGATCCCCTTTCAGAGGTGACATTTGTTCCAGCTGTCACCTTCTCAGGGTTTGCCTCAATTGCAGAAAGTCACCTTACTCAAAGATACACCCTGGAAACGCAACCAGTATTCTACGACTGATTGAGTATATAGACTCAGCAACTTCATCCCAACATGAGCTATTAGTCTGGTGAGAATGTTCTTCAGAGCGCCCCCTAGTGTTGGCCATTGCTTAGGGGTACCTTTATCACACAACTTCTGCCCAAGCAAGCCTATTTCCCCACAAGTCGCCTCCCTTCCACAGGTGCTAATCCTTAATAAATACCGTGCACACCAAATTCCATCTCAACATCTTTTTCCAGAGAACCAACCTGAAACATTAGCTAAGTACTCAAGAATCCAACCCATGACATCAACTAAGAGTCCAACTTTCCTCAGCTTCCTTCTTCCTCAGATCCCTCAGGGAGGCAATGACATGTCCTCAACAGCCAGCTCAGAAGCAGCCTGTGCCTCTCAGGGCATCTCCACATTTCTTCGGATATACATGGACAAGACCTAAGAATAATTCAATATAGTCCAGACTCCAGAGTTGAAGTCTGAACCGGCCCCAAGGATGCTGCCATGTGGAGACGCTTATCAAAGCTATCCGTCCACCACAGAGAAATGAGGGATCTTTGCTCTGCCGCTATTTGTCTTCCTTCCTAGTTGCCACACTCAATATGAAAGCATTTGTTTTTATTCACAATGTCTGTCTCTAGACTACAATCTCCACAGGCACATTCATGAGTTTGCAGCTAATAGAGCTCAGAGTCTGGCAATAAACAATACAGAATTGATAAGAATAATTATAGAAACTAATTCTTGGCTTTCTAGTGGATCCCACCCATTAACAATGCCATAGAGCCCAGGTTATTATACTGTGGTTGCCCCTGTCCTATACCTAGCTAGGTACTCTCGGCGGCAGTGTGGGGTGGGGGGTGAAACAAATGACTAATCAACCACTGGATGAGTACAATATTCATTTAGTGCAAATGTCTGCCAGGCTCAGTTCAATAACTTAGGAGTGAAGATTTAAAGGCCTACTTATGAATCTCATAAGTGCTTCCCTGGTGGCTCAGCTGGTAAAGAATCCGCCTGCAATGCAGGAGACCAGGGTTCGATCCCTGGGTCAGGAAAATCCTCTGGAGAAGGCAACGGCTACCCACTTCAGTATTCTGGCCTGGAGAAGTCCATGGGCCGTATAGTCCATGGGGTCACAAAGAGCTGGACCCGACTGAGCAACTTTCACTTTCAATGAATCCCACACAATACACTAATATCATTAAAAATAAAGCTTTTTCTGTTCAAGAAGACAATTTGATTTTAAAATATGTTTCAGTGGGTATTAAACTAGATAAGTAAAGGAAAGTGCAGAAGCACTTTTTAATTAAAATCAAATTATATGGGTAATGACTTTACAGATATATTGGTTACATGGCATATTATAGCTATTCTCTTACTGAGTTGAGAACGAGTCTGAATGAATCACAAAAGGCAAAAAAAAAAAAAAACTCTCAGAGTAAAAAGACAAGAAAAAGAGACTGAATTATTTGTGAATAAAACCATTGTGCCTTCTCGGGCCTCTTTCCTGTTTTTTGCTTTGTGTAAGGTGCTAATGTCAGCTTTGAAAGTCCAGGAATCTTTGAGTTGACACTGGGACATTTTTGGAGAGCCTTATGAAGTTCACCACGATGTTAGGTACTCTATGAGTAAGAAACAGTAAGTAGCGTTTCTCCACAACTTGCAGGGACCAAAAGCTTCAGTGCCTAGTTAGGGACATGTATGAGTGCTAAGTCACTTCAATCATGTCCAACTCTGTGCAACCCTATGGACTGTAGCCTTCCAGGAATTCTCCAGGTAAGAATACTAACCTGGGTTTCTGTGCCCTCCTCCAGGGGATCCCCCCAACCCAGGCATCCTAAGATAGAAAGCTCCTCCACTCCAGGAGCCATGAGATGGGAAGACTGACAAAAAACAGCAAGAGCACCAAAGTGTTAAAGACTCCACATTCACACCTAAGGGCTTCCCTGGTGACTCAGTAAAGAGTCTCCCTGTCAATGCAGGAGACTTGGGTTTGATCCCTGGGTCGGGAAGACCCCCTCGAGAAGGAAATGGCAACCAACTCCACTATTCTTGCCTGGAAAACACCATAGACAGAGGAGCCTGTTGGGCTACAGTCCATGGGGTCTCAAAGAGTTAGACATAACTTAGGGACTAAACAACAACTCCCACCAAAACAAACATCTGAAGAGCCACACCCTACCAAGAGGCATCAAAGACCTAGTTATTTAATCAAAATGTAGTGTTAGAAAAAGTATAGACTCTATGTGGAGAAGTCATGGTGCTTTTCTAAATGTTTAGTTGAGACAGACTTTAAAGACTAAGATCCTGCAGGCAATGGTAAAGGAGAAATACAGGGTTTTCCATCCATTTCTCTTCTCCCACATGGGACCAATAATTTTCAGTGTGAAAAGAGCATTACAGTGTTTTCTGCAGTGTAATACATTTCAATACATTTCATTTTGGATCCTCGAATCTCTTCTTTTCAAACTGAAGATGACAACCTATTAAAGGATGATGAAATTTATTTAGCATATTTTAACTAAATTATAGAATGGAACAAGATAGAATAGAATAAAAATATCAGAACGCATCCCATAACATATGATCTTGGAACATTGTTTCAGTTACAAGCATACATGCATGTACATATGTAATTTGTATAAGTATATGTGGATATTAGGTAACAATGTAAAATGTTCTTATTAATATTACTCAGGGTCCTAAAAAATTAAAAGCCACTCTAAATAAATTAGGAGAAGCTACTAACCTTCACCTCTTTGCATGCTAAATCAGTTCAGTCTGTCCAATTCTTTGCGACCCCATGGACTGTAGCCTGCCAGGCAAGAATACTGGAGTGGGTTGCCATTCCCTTCTTCAGGGAATCTTCCTGACCTGGGAATCGAGCCTGGGTCTCCTGCATTGCAGACAGATTCTTTACCAAATATCAGGGCCTGGATTTCATCTTCACAACTCTCACATATAGCCTATCTTATAAGCTAATTAAAAGTCTTCTGTGGGTTGCACCCCCTACAAGGTACAGTGATGGGAAGGCCTGTGACCAAATTATTAGAAGACATGGTTCTCTGTACTTCAGGCATTTCCATTAGAAGAAAGAGGTAGGATGGGCGGGAGGGGGAGCAGGAAAGGAAAAGGAGGTGGGAGGGAGAGGAGGAGGAAGGGGGAGGGGGAGAATGACTAGGACAGGAGGGAAGATGGAGAAAATTTCTGTAGGTGTCAAACACTCCCCATGATGCACCTGACATTTCAGATACTTTCAGTTACCTGCTGTGCATCTAACATCCATCTTAACACCCCATGCCCTTGTACAAACACTTCCTATTTAAAATGCCTAACAGCATATTGGAACTGAGGAATATCTAGACTTTTGAAGTTTTTCTGGTTTTTGGCCATGTATCCATTTGAAGAAGAAAAGAGGTCTACATATATAACCCCTCAAGAATTGAGAGGGCACTAAACTTGGATGGTGGAAAAACTTAACGTCTTTATTTGCATAAATATCTTACTGATTATTTAACATGTATTTCTATTTATTGTGATTTGTAGATTAGATTATAAATCACAATAAAATTAAGAGAATCTGTAACTTTGTCAATAATAGAAATCATATATATTTTCATAGTATATATTACAACTATTGCAGATTTCCAGAAACACTGTTTATACTCATTGCTACTTCAAAATTAGAGCAGTTATTATTTTCTGCTACATTTTTTATTTAATGTGCTAATAAAGGACATAAATTGCATTTTTTCATTTTGATAACTGTATTTGAATATAACTGATGTCTTTCGTAACCTTGGATATTTTATTTTATGCATTTATCACATGATTCTGTGGAGTCTATAGGCTTCTACAGACTACCTAAGGGATCCATGGCATGAAAATGGTTATGTGATTAGAGACTAATTAGAAGATAGCAATGCAGAAAGGTACATAAATATAGTCCAAAACAATCAGTCACTTTGGTGGAACTGGATCAAGTTATTAGGGCTATTTACACTAGAAACACTTGAATTGTGTAAAAGCTCTTAAGAACACTTCCAAATTCTCCCTGATGGCAAGGCTAATGAGAGATTATGGAGGAAAAAACCAACGTTTAGAGTCACCTTGGCTGCCTGAGTCAGAGCTCCTGGCCCTCATGCCCTGGGAGTGGGAACAAGCTGGTCCTGGAGAACAAGTTTGCATCCTGGGTGGCAATCATGGCCACCAATTTGCTAACAGAGAGACTTTATTTTCTTGGACTCCAAAATCACTGCAGATGGTGACTGCAGCCATGAAAGTAAAAGATGCTTGCTTCTTGGAAGAAAAGCTATGACCAACCTAGATAGTGTATTAAAAAGCAGAGACATTACTTTGCCAACAAAGATATGTTTAGTCAAAGCTATGGTTTTTCCAGTAGTCATGTATGGATGTGAGAGTTGGACTATAAAGAAAGCTGAGCACCGAAGAATTGATGCTTTTGAACTGTGGTGTTGGAGAAGACTACCGAGAGTCCCTTGGATTGCAAGGAGATCCAACCAGTTAATCCTAAAGGAGATCAGTCCTGAATATTTATTGGAAGGACTGATGCTGAGGCTGAAACTCCAATACTTTGGCCACCTCATGTGACTCATTGGAAAGAACTGGCTCATTTGAAAAGACCCTGATGCTGGGAAAGATTGAAGGCAGGAAGAAAAGAGGACGACAGAGGATGGGATGGTTGGGTGGCATCACCAACTCAATGGACATGAGTTTGGGCAAGCTCCAGGAGTTGGTGATGGACAGGGAAGCCTGGAATGCTTCAGTCCACGGGGTCTCAAAGAGTTGGACACAACTGAGCAACTGAACTGAAATGCAGTAGCTATGATCAACCTGTAAACTGCCCCCTGATAACCTAACAAACCAAAGTCTCCATGGGGCACTTGCATGGGCTTCCAGAAATTCAGACTTGGGGGACACCTTCTGGTATGTGACAGGCACTATGCTTCACATATTATCATATAACCCTCTAAATTCATTCTATAAGGAAGATTCTACAATTGTAACTTCCATTCCATACCTTGAAGAAACTGAGGCTTGGAAAGGTTACTTAGATTACCCAGAGTCACAAAGCTATCTACATGTAGAGTCAGACACAGATCCCTGCCATCTTCTCCAGACCCTGAACTTCTCATCACTCTGCTAGTACCCACTCCTCAATTCCAGCAGTGGCCGACACCTGGCTTCTCAGGTGCTGCTGGTGGTAAAGAATCCACCTGCCAATGCAGGAGACACAAGAGACACAGTTTCCATCCCTGGGTCAAGAAGATCCCCTGGAGTAGGAAATGGCAACACACTCCATTATTCTTGCCTGGGAAATCCCATGGACAGAAGAACCTGGTGGGCTATAATTCACAGGGTCTCAAAGAGTCGGACATGACTGAGCACGCACACATACACAGACATCTGGAGACCAGAGAAATAAAAACTACCTACTATTAATATGGCTGTGGACATTACAAAGTATATGCATGCTAGAAATTCAGTGTGTTACTCATCTCGGGTTTTTCTGATAAAAAGCCATAGCCTGGGTGGCCTAAACAATAAACATTTATTTCTCACAGTTCTGGAGGGCAAGATGGTTTCTAAGATTATACATAACTATTTCTAAGTCCAAGATCAAGGTGCTGGCAGATTCAGTTTCTGATAAAAGCCTGCTTCCTGGCTTATAGATGGCTGCCCTCTCACTATGTCCTCACATGGCGGAGGAAGAGTTCTGTTTTCTTTCACTTCTTTTCAGTTCAGTTCATTTCAGTCACTCAGTCGTGTCCAACTCTTTGCGACCCCATGGACTGCAGCATACCAGGCTTCCCTGTCCATCACCAACTCCTGGAGTTTACTCCAACTCATGTCCATTGAGTCAGTGAGGCCATCCAACCATCACATCCTCTGTCGTCCCCTTCTCCCACCTTCAATCTTTCCCAGCATCAGGGTCTTTTCAAATGAGTCAGTTCTTCCCATCAGGTAGCCAAAGTATTGGAGCTTCAGCTTCAGCATCAGTCCTTCCGATAAATATTCTGGACTGATTTCCTTTAGGATAGACTTGTTGGATCTCCGTGCAGTTCAAGGAACTCTCAAGAGTCTTCTCCAACACCACAGTTCAAAAGCATCAATTCTTTGGCGCTCAGCCGAACTCTTACATCCATACATCCATACATGACTACTGGAAAAACCATGGACCTGCGGTGGCAAAGTAATGTCTCTGCTTTATAATATGCTGTCTAGGTTGGTCATAACTTTCTTCCAAGGAGCAAGCATCTTTTAATTTCATGGCTGTAGTCACCATCTGCAGTTATTTTGGAGCCCCCAAAAATAAAATATCTCAGCTTCCATTGTTTCTCCATCTATTTGCCATGAAGTGATGAGACCAGATGGCATGATCTTAGTTTTCTGAATATTGAGTTTTAAGCCAGCTTTTTCACTCTCCTCTTTCACTTCATCAAGAGGCTCTTCACTTTCTCTTTGCTTTCTGCCGTAAGTGTGGTGTCATATGCATACCTGAAGTTATTGATATTTCTCCCAGCAATCTTGATTCCATCTTGTGCTTTATCCAGTTAAATAAGCAAGGTGACAATATACAGCCTTGACATACTCCTTTCTCAATTTGGAACCAGTCTGTTGTTCTATGTCCAGTTCTAACTGTTGCTTCTTCACCTGCATACAGATTTCTCAGCAGGCAGGTCAGGTGGTCTGGTATTCCCATCTCTTTCAGAATTTTCCAGAGTTTGTTGTGATCCACACAGGCAAAGGCTTTGGCATATTCAATAAAGTAGAAGTAGGTGTTTTTCTGGAATTCTCTTGCTTTTTCGATGAAGCAATGGATGTTGGCAATTTGATCTTCGGTTTGTCTGCCTTTTCTAAATCCAGCTTGAATATCTGGAAGTTCACAGTTCACATACTGTTGAAGCCTGGCTTGGAGAATTTTAAGCATTACTTTGCTTGCATGTGAGATGAGTGCAACTGTGCAGTAGTGAGCATTCTTTGGCATTGCCTTTCTTTTGTATTGGAATGAAAACTGACATTTTCCAGTCCTGTGGCCACTGCTAAGTTTTCCAAATTTGTTGGCATATTGAATGCAGCACCGTCACAGCATTATCTTTTAGGATTTGAAATAGCTCAACTGGAGTTCCATCACCTCCACTACCTTTGTTCACAGTGATACTTCCTAAGGCCCACTTGACTTTGCATTCCAGGATGTCTGGCTCTAGGTGAGTGATCACACCATCGTGATTATCTGGGTCATGAAGATCCACTTCTTTTAAGGACAGTAATTCATCCTACCCTCATAACCTTCTCTAAAGCTAATCACTCCCCAAAGGCCCAATCTCTAAATATTGAGGTGAGGACAGGACCTGGTCCAGGTGAGGACCTGGAATAAATAGACTACCAGATATTTTTCCAGCAATGATGGATTAGCTAAGCATCAACGGAGAATTACAATTTGGGGTTTGCAGCCATGGGAAGGCATGTACAAGTCCCCTCTATTGGCAAGGGGAGGAGAACTCTCTCACAGAGAGGAAAAGGAAGTGAGGAGGGATGTAGTAAACCAAGAATTCATGGCATTTCATTGGCTGAGTCCTTGCCGAAAAAGAAAAAGTGTCTCTTTTCTTGGTCAGCTATTGTCACAGGATGTGAGAATCCCCCCCCCTCTAGTCTCCCTACTCTATTTAACTGAGTTTTTTATCTACTAATTTTTTCTTTCTTTTTTTTTAAACAGACTTCAACATATGGATTAGGGGGAGACAGAAATATTCAGTCCACAATATTCAGCTACATAAATTTTGCCTGGGAAAGATCAGAACACAGGAGACAGTGCAGCAGAGATATTCTGTCCTGACCCTACAAGTAAACAGGCTTAATTGCCAAGTCTGTACCTTCTCCTCAAAGGAGGCAGAGATCCTGGAAAGAGAAGATGGAGAGAAAAGACCATATACCCAAGAATACTCTCTTCCATGTGTGTTGAGGGGTGGAGGACATAAAAACATAAGAATAGGCCCTAGTGCTGTTACCCATAATCCGTTTGGTGTTTCCCTCCCCTGTCTCAGGTAGTGTCCCCAGACACAGGTGCTCGTCAGTACACTGTTGATCCCTGTGTGGCTCTCTGTTCTAACACTCTCTCCTGGAACTCTGACTGCCTTGGCCTCCTGGACTTTCAGCTCCATTTCTTCTACCTGGGGTATCTGCCAGGCTCAATCTGGGTTCATGCTGTCTGTGTGGCAGCCTGGAAATTCTCTCAACACATAAGTTGGGGAAATCATAGGGCTCACCTTATTTGTCTTTCAACTCTCAGGAATCATGTTTCTTCACTGCCTGAATGGAAACTTGAAAGCCATTGTTTTATATACATTATCTGACTTATTTCAGGTGGGAGGGTAAATCTTTACTCAGATTCTTTGGTCAACATTTATTACTAGATACCATTTAAAATTGCATCTTGTGATTTCACTGTCTTAAATTCTTAAAACTGGGGTTTAAAAAACTTTATTTCCTCAATAAATAAAAAACACACACACAAAATAGACCCTTCATGTACATATAAAAAAAAACTTTATTTCCTCATTACTCATCCTTACATTAAATCTCCATTACCTAAGATAACCTAAGAGAATGTCCAACATAGTCAGAATTAAGAAACTGTAGCAGGTTGGTGGGGAATATGCACCGCCAGCTATGTTTGCATTATTGAATCACACTAATTTGTACACTGGAGTTAAAGTATTAATACAATGACCAAAAAAAATTAAAAAGAAACAAAAGAAACTGACTGTAGAAGAAATAGTCCAGCAATCCCTAGCCCCTAATTACTAGCATACACTGAATCACAAACTCCTCTTTCTCCTTCTAAGTCAGAGGGTCCTAGCAGTAGAACTGATACAGCTCCTCACTTACCAGGGATGCTGAGAAGATAAATCTGGATTAATTAATCCAGTGGTTTCAGAAAATGTTACACTCTTGTTACATCATGAAAATTACCCAGAAACCACACTAATGATGTGCTGTTGAATTCAGAAAATGAGAATGTCAACACACAACATAAAAATGAAAGACTGCATTACAAAGTGTATTTCATCCGTTTATTCTGTCAGACAAAGTTGGGTTCCTCTCATTTAGGACAGACTGCTTGGTAGCATACCATCAGAGTATATATTTTATAGGTAGCTGCTGCTGCTGCTGCTGCTAAGTCGCTTCAGTCGTGTCCAACTCTGTGCGACCCCATAGACGGCAGCCCACCAGGCTCCGCCGTCCCTGGGATTCTCCAGGCAAGAACACTGGAGTGGGTTGCCATTTCCTTCTCCAGTGCATGAAAGGGAAAAGTGAAAGTGAAGTCGCTCAGTCGTGTCCGACTCTTAGCGACCCCATGGACTGTAGCCCACTAGGCTCCTCCGTCCATGGGATTTTCCAGGCAAGAGGACTGGAGTGGGGTGCCATTGCCTTCTAGGTAGCAATAAAGTCTTATTAGTATAAAATCTCGTTACAACTAATGATTCTGTAATCTCTTTTGAAGGAGGTGAGGTTGTCTGGCTTTAGAGGCAGTTGGCAGGTAGATGGATTTATAGTCAGGAGAACTCAGAAAGGTAAATCATGTCATCAAGCCCTGCATGGTTCCCGGTCTCTGCAACCCACTCTCCTCATAGGTACAATCACTTCATCCTCAATATCAGGGCCTTTCTCTCTCCAGCCTGGATGTTAGTGGTTCCCAAAGTGTGGCCCCAATCAGGAACCTCAACAGCATCTGGGAATTTGTTACAAATGCACATGCTCAGGAGGTAGGACTGTGGACCTAAGATAGGCCTGACAAAATGGAGTCAGTGTGGGCCAGCTAATAATAATAATAAGTTATGTATTATTTATAAATAATTTATAAATATTTATTTACAATTATATATGTAATTATATATTTATATAAGAAAATATAATATATTTATATATAATTATACATTTATATATTAAATATAATTATAATTATATAATTATTTATAATTTATAAATAAATTTATAAATGACAAATTCCCTCTTCCCATATTCTCATATTATTATTGTTGTTGTTTTCTAATTTCTTTAGATTCTGGATTTCTTTTGTTAATCTTCTTTAATAATAAACATGATTGCAATTATATACATTTTTTCCTGAGTTTGGAAAGACTCAGGGGTTCCAAAGACTCTGGGGTTCATTGTTTTTCCTATAGTCTGTAGTCTATGCTCATAGGTATGTTTAACTCAGTTTTCAAGGTTGAGTTTTTTGTCTGTTTACTTTTATTTCATTAATATGATCAGAAATATGGCCTATTAAGTTCTGTATTTTTAAACTGGCAAAAAAATAGTTAAAGAATAAAATAAGAAAGTGATTGGCCCTGAACACAAAGTAGGGGTTCAATATATGATTGGGATGAGAGGGGATGGCAGAATGTTGAAAGAAGATAGAAAATGACTGTCTTGCCTCACTTCTACTTCAAAGCACATAATAGTTGAAACTCAGGCTGGGGTAGGACCTTGTAACCTCCTGACAGATTTTCCAAGGAATGACAGCTTAATGCTATAGTAGTCATGAATGGATGTAAGAGTTGGACCATAAAGAAGGCTGATTGCCAAAGAATTGATGCTTTTGAACTGTGGTGTTGGAGAAGACTCTTGAGAGTCCCTTGGACTACAAGGAGATCAAACCAGTCAATCCTAAAGGAAATCAACCCTGAATATTCATTGGAAGGACTGATGCTGAAGCTGAAGCTCTGCTGCTTTGGCCACCTGATACAAAGAGCCAACTCACTGGAAAAGTCCCTGATACCAGGAAAGGTTGAAGGCAGGAGGAGAAGGGGACAACAGAGGATCAGATGGTTGGATAGGATTACTGACTCAATGGACATGAGTTTGAGCAAGATCTAGGAGATGGTGAAAGACAGGGAAACCTGGCATGCTGCAGTCCATGGGATCTCAAAGAGTCAGACACGACTGAGCGACTGAAAAACAACAACTATATTGGAATAAATGGTACTGGTGTTATCCTTCCCCCATAAAGAACTAGAAAACATGACAGAAATGAGAAGAAACAGATGTTTTCAAATTTTGGAAACAGGTAACACAGGACTGAGATCTTTTAGAAAAGGGAGGCAAATGAGATGGGCCCTAGGATCACCCTGGCCATCTGCCTGGGAGTACTTTTTTGAATATGACAAAAGGAAAAACTCAAGCAGATCATAGCAGCTATGCTAAACTGTAAATTGATAGGACAGAGTGAGGACTCTGAGGAGAATGACACAGCTGAAATATTCGGGACAAGGTAAAATATGGGGTGGGGGAGGGCACTTCAAAGAAAGTGCTCGAGAAATCTGCATAGAAATTCCCTTGAGTCTGCTGTTGAATACAAATGCCATCAGGCCAGGGAAAGAGCTATCAAGAAGCTATCAGCTAAATTATTCCCAGAACTTACACACAAATCAGAGATAGTAAAGTTCTAATCAGCCAGAGTACAAAACCTTACTGAACATTTGGCACATGGAAGGTCATGACTTGCTAGCAAAGTAATGTAACTCTAATGCAACTCTAATGTAAGGACTACTACTGACTTCCCCTAAAACACTTTAAAACAAGACTAGGAAGGACCATGCCAACCTACCAGTCACTTAACTTCCTAGTAAAATGAAGTTTGAGATTTTTTTAAAAAAAAACAAAATCCAGGACTCAACATTAACATTCACAATGTCCTAAATTCAATCAAAAGTGCCTGGAGCTGTGAAAAAGAGAAAAGTGTTATCCACATGAGGAGACAAATCAGTAAATAATAACAGACCCCAAAACGGCAGAGATGATGAAATTATCAGGCAAAGATATCAAAATAACTACTATAAATATTCTCAGAGAATTAAAGAAAAACATGACTATAATATAAAGTGAAATGGAAATTATTTTAAAAATCTAAATAGAACTTCTAAAGATAAAAAATACAATTTATTTTTAAAAAGTTCATTGGATGTGATTAACAGCAGATTAGATATTTCGGGAGAAAAGATCAGTGAACTTGAGGACCTAAAAACAGAACCTATTCAAAACGAAGCACAAAATGAAAAATTGATTTTTTAATTAACAAAACCTCGGTGAGCTGTGGACAATAAAAAGCAGTCTAACATGAAGCAGTTAGAGACCCAGGGGGAAAAGAGAAGAGAGGAACAGAAGAAATATTTATAAATGAATGCAATAATTGTAAAACTTTTTCTAATCTTGATGAAAACTATAAATCTCAGATCCAAGAAACTCAATAAACCATAAGCAGGTTAAAAACAAAGAAAATCACATCAAGGCACATTATAATCAAATTGCTGAAAATCAAGGATTAAAAAAGACTTTTAAAAGCAAATATAAAGAAAAAACAGGTATACCTTAAATATATTTTACATATATATTATCTGTATTTATTTATATATATTTATTTAGAGTAATTAAAATAATATTGGATTGTTTTCCTTTAGCTCTTTTTTCAGCTTTATTGAGAGATAATTGACATATAACATAATGTAAATTTAAGGTATACATGTGATGATTTAATAAATATATTGAGAAGTGATTACCACAATAAGGTTAGTTAGCACTTTCATCACATCACACAGTTACAATTTTTTGTGTGTATGGTGTATGTAATTTTTATTTGACAATTATACCTCAATAAGGGCTTCCCTGGTGGCTCAATGATAAAAAGAATCCACCTGCCAATGTAGGAGACACAGAAGATGCCAGTTTGATCCCTGGGTCACAAAGATTTCCTGAAGAAAGAAATGGCAACCCACTCCAGTACTCTTGCCTGGGAAATCCCATGGACAGAGGAGCCTGTAGGGCTAGAGTTCTTGGGGTTGCAAAAGAGTTTGACATAAATTAGCAACTAAACAACAACAACAAAAGCCTCAATAGAGTGGGAAGGGGACAAAAAACAGCAGATGGGTCACTCACAAGATGTAGAAGCAAACATAAGAGTAACAGTGGACTTTTCATCAGAAAATATGCAAGAGAGAAGATATGCAATAATGTATTTAAACTGATGAAATCACACCAAAAAAACGGCCCATTAACCATTCTATATCTACTCAGAATATTCTTCAAAAATGGAGAAATAAAAACATTTCATTCATTTCATTTCCACTTTGATTTTCACGTAAACAAAAGCGAAGAAAATCACTGTCAGCTCTGAACTTCAAGAAGGATTCAGGTAGTAGAAAAATAATACCCTACAGAAACATAGAAATACAAAGAGCAAAAAAGCATGCTGCATACGGTAAGATGTGAGTAAAAATAAAATTTTTTTCTCATTTTTTAACTGAGATATAATCGACAAACAACACTGCATAAGCTGAAGGTATATATGTTGATTTGATATATTTATATATCATACTGCAATTTATTTTTCTCAATTTTTAATGTTTTAGATTATTGGCTTTAGTAGCAATAAAAATGACATGGTATTTGGGGATTTATAATACATGTAGAAGAGAAATGTAACAAAGCAATAACACAAAGGATGGGAGAGTGTAAATGGAATTTTATCTCTGTAAGACTCTTATATTATATGTGACATGGTATAATATTATTTGAAGGCTAAGTGCATGCATGCGTGCTAAGTCACTTCAGTTATGCTCGACTCCTTGCAACCCTATGGACTGTAGCCCACCAGGCTCCTCTATCCATGAGATTCTCCAGGCAAGAATACTGGAGTGGGTTGCCATGCCCTCCTCCAGGGGATCTTCTTGACCCAGGGATCAAATCAGCATCTCTTAAGTCTCCTGCATTGGCAGGCAAGTTCTTTACCACTGAACCACCTGGGAAGCCCTTTGAAGACAAAGTGTGATAAGTTGAAGGTATATACTATAAATCTTAGTAACCTGTAAAAAAAAAAAATAGAACAAAGAGATATAGCTAATAAGCCAACAGTTGAGATAAAATGGAAAGCTAAAAAAATAGTCATTAATCCAAAAGAAGTTAAGAAAAGAAAATAAGGAACAAAAAGCAGATAGAGCTAATATAAAAAAGTAAAAAAAATGATAAAACAAAATAATAAAAAATAATAAATGTACATGGTTAAGTATTTCATTTAAAGCAGAGATTGTCTGGCAAGATTTCTTAAAAGCAATATTCAATTTTACATTATCTATAATAAACTCACTTTAAATATATAGATGCAGGTTAAAAGTAAAAGAATCATAAGTGATATAATATTTTACCATAATAATGAGAAAATTAGAATGACTTCATTAACATCAGCAAATTAGGCTTTAGGACACAAAACGTTACCAATGGTAAAGTGGGTTGTTTCATAATGATTAAAGGGTTGATTTGTCAAAGAAGACATAGTAATCCTAAATGTGTCTGTATGTAATTATAAAGCTTCAAAATAAATAGACTAAAACTGACAGAACTGAAAATGAGAATAAACAAATCAATAACTACAGTTGAAAAATCTCATCATTCTTGTCTCATAATTGATAAAACAAGTAGAAAATTAGCAAAATACAAAAGACTTGAACAAGACTATCAATCAACTTTTCCTCATTGACAATTATAGAACAGATGGCTCAGTGGTAAAGAATCTGCTCGCCAGTGCAGGAGCCGCAGAAGACGTGGGTTCAAACCCTGGGTAGGAAAGATCCCCTGAAAGAGGAATTGGCAACCCACTCCAGTATTCTTACCATGATAATCCCAAGGACAGAGGAGCCTGGCAGGCTATAGTCCATGGGGTTGCAAAGAGTCAGATACGACTGAGGACATGCACAGCCAAAATCTTCAGAACAGATATTCTCTTAAAGTGCATATAGAAATTCACCAAATAGCCATAGTCAGGTCACAAAACAGATCTCCATAAATTTAAAAGGTAATAAAAATATGTTTTGTGACCATAGCAGAATTAAATATTTTTTAAATAGTACATAAAAACACCCCCAAAACTACAAATTTATTAAAAAAAAAATAACACAGGTGATATTATACTTAATGATGGAAGACAGAAAGTTTTCCCCACTAAGATCAGGAACAAGACAAGGATTCCCACTTTCATCATTTCTATTCAACATTGCACTGGAAGTTTTAACCAGATCAATTTTCCCCGAAACAAAAGTAGAAATTAAAGGCATCCAATTTGGAAATTAATATGTAAAGTTATCTCTATTGTAGATGACATGAATTTACATAGAGAAAATCTTAAAGAATCTAGAAAAATCTATTACAGTTAATAAGCAAATTCATTGGAGTTTCAGAACATAGATAAACATGTAAAAATCAGTTATATTTCTATAGTAACAAATAATTAGCAAAAAGAAAAAAGAATCAAGAAAAAAATTTACAATAGCATCAAAATAGTCAAAATGAATTGGAATAAATTTAACCAAAAAGTTGCAAGGCTTGTACACTGGAAACTATTGCTTAAAGACTAATGCTTATAACATTACTTAAAGACATGATGCTATGCTATGCTATGCTAAGTCGCTTCAGTCGTGTCCGACTCTGTGCGACCCCATAGACGGCAGCTCACCAGGCTCCGCCATCCCTAGGATTCTCCAGGCAAGAATACTGAAGACATGAAAGAAGACCTAAATAAATGGAAAGACGTCAATATTCAAGGAATGGAAATAGATATAGTTAAGATGGCAATACTCCCCAAAGCAATCTACAGAGTCAATGCAATCTCCGTTGAAATATCAATGGCCTTTTTTTGGCAGATGGAAAACTAGATCCTAAAATTCATATGCGATTTCAAGTGATCCATATGGCCAAAAATAATCTTGAAAAAGAACAATAAAGTTAGAGCACTAAAACTTATGGATTCAAAATTTACCACAAAGCTTCAGTAATTAAGAGAAAGATATTGGCATAAGGATACACATATAGACCAATGGAATAGAACTGAGAGTCTAGAAATAAATCCATACACCTATGGCCAACTAAGTTTCAACAGGAGTGCCAAGACTATACAATGAGGAAACAATAGTTTCTTCAACATGAAGAACATGTGGTAAATCTTTTATAAACATAGACTGGCAATGGATTCTTACATATGACACTAAAAACCCAAAGGAAAAAAATGATGAATTACACTTCAACAAAATTTAACACTCTTGTGTATTCAAAGACACTATCAAGAAAGTGAAAAAACAACCCATATAATGGGGAAAAATAATTACAAATCATATATCTCATAAGCATTCGGTATCAAGAATATATAAAGGACTCTTACAACTCAACAACAAAAAGACAAAAAACTCAATTTAAAAAAATGAGCAAAAGACTTGAATAGATATTTTTACCAAGATGATAAATAAATGGCCAACAAGCACATGAAAAGATGCTCAATATCATTAGCCATTAGGGAAATGCAAGTTAAAACCATAATGAGATACCCCTGCTCATCCACTATATATATATCTTATAATGGCCATAGTAAAAAAAAAAGATAGAAAATAAATGTTGGAAAGATGTGAAGACATTGCATACACTGCTCGGTAGAAATGCAAAAGTGCAGCCACTGTGGAAAACAGTTTTATGTGTCTTCAAAAAGTTAAACATAGAATTGTCATATTCCCAGCATAGCTAAGTACATGCCCACAAGAATTGAAAACAAATATTCAAAAAAAAAAAAAAACCTTGCCCACAAAGAGCCAAAAGTTAGAAACAACCCACACGTCCTTCAACTAATGAATGAATAGAAAAACAAAACTATATTCTCACAGTGGAATATTATTCGTCCATAAGAAGAAATGAAGTACTGATGCATGATGCAGTATGGATGAACAGACAAATCATTGTGCTAAGTGAAAGAAGCCAGACATAAGAGGTTACATGTTGCATGATTCAGTTTTCGTATGAAATATCCAGGACAGGCAAATCCATAGAGATAGGAAAGATTAGGGGATCCTAGGTGCCAGGAAGAGGGGGGAATTTAGAATGACTGCTCTAAGGAGACAGGCTTTCCTTTAAGGATGATCAAAATGGTTTGGAACTAGAAGCAGTGATGGTTCCACAAAATTCTGAATGTACTAAATGTCAGTGAATTGTACAGTTAAAACTGATTGGTTTGTATAGCTTTAGTTTGTATAGCTTTTGTATAGCTATAGTTGTATAGCTTTTACTTCAATAACAAATCAAAAAAAAAAAAAAACAGAAAGAAAGGTAGAAAATCCTCACTTATTTGGAAATTAAACATAACATCCCTAAATAGCCCTGAGTCAAAGAATTAAAAGAAAGATTAGAAAATATTTTAACTGAGTGATAATAAAAACACAGCATATCAGAATTCATGAGATGTATGTCTAGGAGTGCTTATAATTTTAAATGCTTGTATTAAAAAAAAATAAAAGCCTAAGCCAATGATCTAAGCTTCTAATAGGACTTTAATAGGGCTTCCCTGATAGCTCAGTTGGTAAAGATTCCACCTGAGGTGCAGGAGACACCCGTTAGATTCCTGGGTCGGGAAGATCCCCTGGAGAAGGAAATGGCCAACCCACTCCAGTATTCTTCCCTGGAGAATCCCATGGATAGAGGAGCCTGACAGGCTACAGTCCATAGCGTCTCAAGAATCAGACACAGTTTAGCGACTAAACCACCAACACCACCAAGGTTAGCATGAATACCTTTGCACTAATGAATTTGACTATTTACATGAAACTGACACATTTTTTAAAGACACTGGAAGATTGTATTTTACAAAATTGGTACAACAATATTTCTCAACCCACACACTTTTCAGAATTTTCCTGTCCCCCATCAAGAGATGGAGTCAACTCTGAACCTTGACAGAGCTTTGCAACTGCTTTTACTAACAGAACACCACAGAGGTAGTTCTATGTAACTTCAGAAGGTAGGTCATAAAAGGTAAATAAAGATTCAATGTGACTCCATCAAAATATTAAAGTTCTGTTCTTTAAAACCCAGCATTAATAAAATAAAAAGACAAGCCACAAACTGGGACAATATTCACAATACATAATATTTGATAAAGGATTGGTGTCCAGAATATTGGGAGAACTTTTACCACCCAATAAGAAGACAATAAACTCAACCTAAAAATGGGCAAAAGATTTGCACAGACACTACATAAAATTAGATATACAAATGACCAATAAGTGCATGCATCCATGCATATAAAAAGATATCATATTATTCCATTTATATGAAATTCTAGAACAGATAAAACTAATCTATAATTTTAGAAAACAGATCAGTTGTTTCCTGAGGCTAGGAGTTGCAAAGGCACTTGATTGCAAAGTGACATGAGTAAACTATATCAGTTTGAACGCTTTTTCTATCTTAAATGCAAATAATTATACACTTAAAAATGAGGCTCTATTGTTCTATTGCTACACTCTGTTGTTATGTTTAATTTACCTCAAGAAAGTTGTTGGAATGTTTATACCATCAAAGTAGTTTAAAAGATAAATTTAGAGATTTAATATTTAAATTTTAAATATTAATTAAAATTAAATTTAATATTAAATTTAAATTTAACATTAAAATTTAAATTTAAATATTAAAAATTTAAAAACCCACTTTTAAAACCTAATGAATTATTATAATGTTAACAGATAGCATTTACTGCATATGAATAAAACTTCAAAAATATCTTGGGTATTTTTTTGTCAGTGCAAGATCTGTATTTTCCCATAAAAGTGAAACAGAAAATAATTATCTACAAAGAAATTTAAAATCTTACCTGTGTTTTTATATGTCCCTGATTCCTTTACAAAAAAATTGGGCACGTGACTTAAGTAAGAATCTTGGGAGAAAGAATAACTTTTCCACACTGAGCCATGAAACACACTTGGAGTCTTCTCCTGACTGTGGTACTTTAGATCCCAGAGTAATTGAGCAGAGGGCAGGCAAGTTGGTTTATCCTCAGGCTCATGCATCACAGACTATCAATACTACATAAGATCTATTCTTCTTGCTTCTTTCACTTTCTTAGAATTTTCCTTGTGGTGCTAACCATGAAACAAGCTGGGCTTACATCAAACCCACAAGTGAGAGGGAACTGTGCAATGACTTAAGAACAGCAGCTTCTGAATAGATGATTCCTTACATTACTAAGTAAAGAGACATGCCAAAAATGGATAACATTAAACATGGTTTTATCTGAATATTGAAAGATCAGTGTACTACACTGTAGTAATAATAATAATAGCTAACTCCAAAATCATTCTTATCTTGAGAAAGACACTATTCTATGTGTATTAGCTCATGTTAATTCTCACCAGAAGCACAGAAGGCAGGTACACTCTTCTTATCCCCATTTTATAAACAAGCAAACTAAGGCACTGAGAGATCAAATAACTTGCTCAAGTTTATACAGCTAATAAATAGCATAGCTGGGATTTAAGCCCAGATAGTGTGACCCTTAACCACTATTCTATACTATCTCTTGATATTCATCATACTAGCATCTGACATTTACTAAAATCAAGGATCTAGATTCTGACTTGTGTGATTCTATGATGAGTTCTAGATTATTCTCTTGGCCTATTCCATGTATTCAGGTATGTATAAACAATTATATCTTAATCTATTTCTATATACACATGCACATTTTGACTATATGTATCTATATATAATATAGATAGTTCTATATATAATATACATGGGCTTCCTTAGTGGCTCAGACGGTAAAGAATCCACCTGCAGTGTGGGAGACCTGAGTTCGATCCCTGGGTTGGGAAGATCGTCTGGAGAAGGGAATGGCAACCCACTCCTGTATCTTGCATGGAGAATTCCATGGACAGAGGAGTCCATGGGGTCACAAAGAGTTGGACACGACAGAGTGACTAACACACACACATTATATATGTGTGTGTATATATATATATATACACACACATATATATAATACACAGATAAATAGAGAGATATATATCAGCCAGAGACCTGAGAACATAGGAAGAAAGCAAAATAAACAGTAATAGCAAATGATTATATAATTTACCCTGGAGTTTACGCCACACATACTAAAAGATTTCTTTCTTCTCTCATCTTCTGTAGCAATTTCTTTGTACAACACTCACTGAATTTAGTATTGAAGTTATTTGTGCATTTTTCTTAATGCCTCTATTCTGTTTTAAACTGTGGCCACATCTAAGACATGTAATCTAGTTCATTACTTTTCATGTACAGCTGCTAATTAATAAACATTTGTTGATGTTTCCTCTGATATTTATAGATCTGATGCAGCAGAAAGATATCTGAAAACAAAACTCACTACCAATAGTAGTCAGAACAGGAAGGAAAATATGTGCACACATAGGAGTCTGAGGACACTATTTTAACTCTATTTTAACATTTATGTCATGATCATACGATAGCAGAAAGAGCCGAAACAGATCTTGATTTCCTCCTGCCTCTGTCACAAGTTGTGTGACCTTGGTGGACTTATTCTCTCTGAATCTCAGTATTCTCACCTAGCAAACTTGGTTTGACAGTTTTAAATAAAGAATATAAAAATCTTAGCTTCATACATAAAAGTCTATGCTAATAGTACCAATTATAGAATAAAGATGTGATAAATTCCTCCCTCCTACATATCAATTCTTCATTTTACCTCTCCAAAGAGACATCACGAATTAAATGCAGGTAAAAGAATAAAAAGGCCTGAGCATACAAGACAGTGTGAGTGTCACATAGGAACAAAGATTAAATACTGCCATTTCTTCCCATGATGAAAACAAAACAGAGCTCTGGAATTTTATGTGGAATTTCTCCATCTTTAATGTTAATAGTGTGGTCAAAATTATTAAAACACTGTATTCACCGATAAGGGCCTTTCTGGTGGCTCAGCGGTAAAGAATCTGCCTGCATATGCAGGAGGCATAGGTTCGATCCCTGCAAAAGGAAGATCCCTTGGAGAAGGATATGGCAACCCACTCGAGTATTCTTGCCTGGGAAATCTCAGGGACAAAGGAACCTGGCAGGCTACAGTCCATGGGGTCACAAAAGATTCGGAACCCCCCACAACCTAGCAACTAAATAACAGCAACAAAAAGTCACTGATACTGTGAGGTCAATTACATTTGTCTGCTGTCCTATGCCACGCAGTAGACCACAAATCTGCTACCTTTACTCATCCAGAAAGACAAAAAAATGCTAACATCTGCAAGAAAATTGAATTTAGCATGCATGAAACATAAACATTTCATATCTCTGTGTGCACACATATACTCATGCACATTTTGCAAAGTACACACGGTTCTTGGGGTGTATTGCCAGAATCTACCTGCCTCACTTTCTCTTCTAACTGATTATTTCCCAATATGATGACATGAATTTAGCTAATCCCTGCAGGGAGAATTATTATTAAATTTCCCCTCCATTTAGTTAGATAACAACTCTTAAACACAAGGTCAGAGTCATTCTGCCTTAGCCACTCTCCTGTGTTTTTAACAACTGCCTTTGTGCCCCACTGGTCTGAATCTTAGCCCTCTTCCACAAACATATGCTTTGCCATTTTTTTTTCTGGCTCCTTTCTTCCTGAGAGTTGAAGTAACAAGATAAGTGGCAATTTTTTAAAGGCTAATTAAGAGCCTTTCTGCATATGTCCTACTTAATTAGCTTCTGTCCACCTTGATTATACTCAAATTTTAAAAATTACACTTATATTTATTCTGCTTGTATGCATAATGTGAAATAACAGAGGACAGCTATTGTTCCAAGCTTTTCCAGTGAACGACTACTATATTGTAATAAAGGAATTATCAAAATAATATAAACGCTAACCCAGAGCATTTTTAATGTGAATATATTTCATACTGATGAACTCCTATTATCGCTATGCACGTTTAGCGGCAGAAAGTTAATTTTTCTCTGGCATAATCGCTTCTGGTGACTGCTTTGGAATTTCTTAATATGAAGACAACCAATGCAGAGGGAACTTTCTCTGCTCTGTTCCAGTGCTTCTCAGACTTTGGCGTGTATAAGACTACTCTGCAGAGCTTGCTGTGTGTGTGTTAGTTGCTCAGTCATGTCTGACTCTTTGCGACTCCATGGACTATATATAGTTCACCAGGCTCCTCTGTCCATGAGGATTCTCCAGGCACGAATACTGGAGTGGATTGCCATGCCCTCCTCCAGGGGATCTTCCCAACCCAGGGATAGAACCCAGGTCTCCCACACTGCAGGTAGATACTTTACCATCTAAGCCACCAGGGAAGCCCATGGAGTTCATTAACAATTCAGATTTCCTTTGAGCACCACTGTGACTCTTATCCTGACGGTTCCTTATCCTCTCTAACCCTCAGTATTCTTTTATAAAATGGGAATGACTTCCACATTAAAAGTATTTGAGAGTTTAAAATATTAATAGAAGTGAAAGTCTTGGCATAATACCCAATATAGAGCATCTACATAGCCCCAGGCTTCCCTGGTGACGCAGTGGTAAAGAATTCGCCTGCCAATGTAGGAGATGATGGTTCAATCCCTGGGTCAGGAAGATGCCCTGGAGGAGGGCACGGCAGCCCACTCCAGTATTCTTGCCTGGGAAATCCCATGGAGAGAGGAGCCTGGCAGGCTATAGCCCATGAGGTCACAAAATAGTCTGGACACGATTTAGCAACAAAATAACAACGACAACATAGTCCCAAGATTCTGATTCAATAAGCCGCCTCTTGCTGGTAATCCTGATGCAGGTAGTCTGAGAACGGAGATATTTTGAGAGACTCTTCCCTTGTCTCAAGACTGTGACCACTTGGCGTGGCCCTGTCCCGGGTGCAGCTCATTAACAGTTCCTGGGAAGGAGAAATAGAATCTGGGTAATAAAATAAAATCTAACCTTTTTCTTCCTTTGTGCTTAGTCTATCTGCGCTTGTTCCCGGACCGCGTGCTGACGGCTTGTATCTGGCCCTTCACACCGGAGTTCCTACTGCCGACGGCAGGACTGCAGCCAATACTGTGGCTGCGAGGGCCACGCGCAGGCGCAGCAGTTGAAGATGGCGGTGGGGGCGGGCCGTGAGCAGACTGCGCGGCGCTGTGACCCCAAGTGCTGTGCAGAGAGACTGCGTGGGCAGCACAGGTGCACCTGCACGCGACCTGCGAGAACTCCACCCCCTCCCCGCCAAGCAGATCCCTATAAGGCAGCCCTGATTGCGTTTTGTGCGCGAGAGCTTGGACACTAGAGCTCCAGCTGCAACCTCTCCATTCTCTGATCAAAGCTTTCCTTTGTTTCTCAACCAAAAACTCATTCTATTGACCCACACAACACCGTGCTGAAGGAAGGACCCTGGTTGGGGATGGACTCTGGAGGGTAGGTAACAGTTCTACCTCAGAATTACCTATGGAGCTTTCCGAACTGTTAATCCTCGGGCTTCGTTCCCAGAAATCCTAACACTGTATGTGTGACAAGGAACTCACGCATTTTGAAAGGTTTGAAAAGTTGACTCCAGTACTAGTCAGAATCAAGAATCATTACTTACCAGCAGTGATCTCCAAATACTTTTCTCCAGGTCCAAAGTGGAAAAAAAAAATTCGGCATATGTCTGTAGTGTATATAAGCAAGTTTTACTGAATGATGTATTGTTTATTTTAAAAATACACAAAAATGGAAGTTTTTAAAAGGATATGAAAGAAAAATATTTTAAACTTTGTTTTTATTTACTAATGGCATTGAAACCCTTTTACCAAAATTCCAGAACCTTAGTTCTTAAACATTTGCTAACCACAATAGCTTCATCTCACTAGCTATGATTCATGGCATAATATATACTCTTACATCTCAGAATAGTTGAATGCACAGTAGACACTTGATACATAACCATGTACCTGAAAAACATACATCATTAGTAATGGTAGATTTATCTTCCTATTTCAAAGAGCTTTCTTGATAATTCAGATTTTTTTCACTGACTGCTTACTAGACTTACTAGATCTGGCTAGGGTGTCACTGGTTTTAATCTTGCAATGTGACTGATGAAGAGTTTGTACTCGGAGTCAAAGAAGTATTGATGCTGACATTTTCTTTTTGTTTGCTGTGTTTGTATTATTAGTATTATTTCTAAACAGCAAGTTTTTTGCAAGAATCTTTTGAGGCTATTGCAATGCCTACTAGGGGGTCTTAAGGCTCTACTGAATATTCATATTCTTGAACTACTATAGGTCACACTTGGCTTCAGATTTGTTCAGAAGAATATAGGCTAGGAATACAGCCTGCCAGAGGTCAGAGCTAAGCATTCCTCTTCTGCCAGAGTCCTTCAACACTTCTTGCTATAGTCCAGGGAGTGAACTCTGCCCTCCATTTATGACAGCTCAGGTTCAAGGTTATCAAATCCATATTGGCTTGTTTCAGGATCTACCCTGGTAACCGTATCTCTTGAAGCAACTCCATAGCCATAGCTTCTGGGGTTCTTATAGGGACATAATCAGCTCTAGGATCACCACTCTCACCCAAAAGCTATGATGTCGCCATTAGGAACTTACAGTTCCCCCGGTCCAGCTATAGCCTTTTACTTAGTCATTTTTACCAGTAAGTGATGTTGCCTAGCAACCTATTTGATTTACTACCTTTAACAGGACTTTAAACAAGCAGCTGAAAAGCTAACAAAAGGGCAAGTTCTTATGCAGAAGGGGAAAAGGTTTCCTAACCTTTTATTCACACCTTGTGGATATCCAGTTTTGAGGTAGTTAGTCTAAATAAAACCAGGAGATATATCTTTAAATTCACTTATCTGAGTACACATGGCATACCTCAAAGTGAAGTTTTCTAAAAGCCAACAAACAAGTGCGATTGCCTCTTATCTCTGCCTTGGGGGCACTCACATCCAAATAACTCACATACAATACACAACATGGGAACACTTGGTGCTTAGATGGACTGAGGAAGGATGGTGTAATTCACATATTAAATACTATATTTTGTTATATTTTAATAAACTTCATTTTGGGGGAGCAGTTTTAGGTTCACAGCAAAATTGAGAGGAAGGTGGGAAGGGATAAATTGGGAGATTGGGACTGACATATACACACTACTGTATATAAAATAGATAACTAATAAGAATCTACTGTATAGCACAGCGAATGCAATACTCTGTAATGGCCTATATGGGAAAAGAATCTAAAAAAAGAGTGGATATATGCATATGTATAACTGATTCACTTTGCTGTTTACCTAACACTAACACAACATTGTAAATCAACTGTACTCCAATAAAAATGTGAAAAAACAAACAAGCAAAAAAAAAAAAAACTTACAGGAAGGTACATAGATTTCCCATATACCTTCTGCCCTGGCACATGCATAGCCTCCCCCATTAGCAGGCTTTCCCACCAAAGGTGGTGCATTTGTTACAACTGATGAATCAACAATGACATCTCCCAGTTCCCCAAAGTCCGTAGCTTACATTAGTTAACTCTTGATATACCTGCTATGGATTTGGACAAATGTATAATAACATGTATTCACCATGGAGAACATGGTACTAAAATTCTTTGTCATGTGAGGTTTTCATGTAGAACATTTAGCTTCTCTTATTCCACATTACTAAAACTGATAGTGTCCTCCCTTTATGGAACAGTCATCAAAAACATGGTAGGGACTTCCATGGCGATCCCGTGGTTAAGACTCTGCACTTCCACTGTAGGGGGTGTGGGTTCAAACTCTGGTCTGAGATCTTAAGATCCCGCATGCCGCACAGTGCAATCAAAACAAAATGGTATTACTACTTTCTTATCTTTTGAAGTTAAAATATATGAAGATAAATCATAGATTTTAAATAGATAGATACTAGATTATAGATAGTTGTGGATGGATGGATAGATAGATATAATATAAACAGATAGATAGATGCTCACATTTTGTTTCTAAACTCCATTAAGTTGCCTCTTACACTCACTGAGTTATATCGCCTCCTCTTGGAAGACACTGCTCTTAGCTCGATATGATCTGAGCTCTGCTTGCTCCAATAGCCTCATCCAATCACTCTTACCCTTATTCCCTGAGCTCTACCCTTAGTGGGCTTCCCAGGTGGTTTAGTGGTAAAGAACTCGCCTGCCCATGCAAGGAATGCAGGTTCAATCCCTGGGTCAGGAAGATCCCCTGGAGTAGGAAATGGCAACCTGCTCCAATATTCTTGGCTGGAGAACCCCATGGACAGGGGAGCCTGGTACAGTCCATGGGGTTGCAAAAGAGTCAGATACGACTGAGCAACAAAGTGCACGCACACACCACCCTTAGTACATGTTGGCTTTTTCTCTTTTTAAGTTCTAACGCAGTGCTTCTCTAACTGTAACCTCTATATGAATCACCTGGAGATTTTGATACACAGATTTTGATTGAGAGTTAAGAAAGGCCCAATAAACTTCTGGTGATGCTGATGTGGCAGGGACCAGGACCACATTTTGAACAGAAAAGCTCCAGCCCAATGATTCACATGCCTGGGTCCACATCAGAATCCCTGGGGAGCTTGTTAATCAGCTGATACTCATGTTCTACCTCCAGCAAGGCCGTCCTTTTTCTCCTCTGAAAGCCTCCTCATACAGATATCCTCTTCCTCTAAGGCACTTCACCCAACACTGTCACAACAACCTTTCAAAGTGAAAGTGAAAGTGTTAGGCGCTTGGTAGTGTCCGATTCTTTGCGACCCCATGGACTGTAGCCTGCCAAGCTCCTCTGTCCTTGGAATTCTCCAGGCAAGAATACTGAAGTGATTACCATTCCCTTCTGCAGGGCATCTTCCTGACCCAGGGATCAAACCTGGGTCTTCCACATTGCAAGTAGATTCTCTATCATCTGAGCCACCAGGGAAGCCTACTGTTTCAAACCTCAGGTTAAATGTCACTTCTTTGGACACTCTCAGCTTGGTAAGGACTCCTGTTTTATTCCATTTGGGCTGCTGCAACAAAACACCATAGACTAGGTAGCTTATAAACCACAGAAACATATTTCTCATAGTTATGGAGGCTGGGAAGTCTGAGATCAAGTTGCCAGCAGATTCAGTGCCAGGTGAGAGCTCACTTCAGTGTAACCTCACACAGTGGAAGAGGCTGGGGAGCTCCATCAGGTCTCTTTTTTGTAACAGCACTAATCTCATTCAAGAGGCCCTTGCCTTCAAGACCTAATCACCTCCCAAAGACCCCCCCTTCCAACACCATCACCTAGGGCATTAGGTTTTAACATATATCAATTACAGGGAGACAAAAACATTGGGTCTATAGCAGGTTATCTACCATAGTCTGCCTTAGCACCCAATCTTTACCACATGAAGCTCATCAGCATTCCAGTTAAATAACAAAAGGTGTTAATCTCTCTTTGCTTTCTGCTCAAATTTCCTTTACAGCTGGATTCATGCCTGCCAACTTTTTCCACCTCTGTGTCCCCACTGTCTAGCACTGTGCACACATGATATGTTCTGAACTCATATTAAGTAAATGAATCAGTCTTTTTTTAATATACACCTGAGTTTGCCAGCATAATATCAAGAAAACTAAAGAAACATGATTCCTATATTTCTAAACTATATGAGGAATATATATTTTTATTAAATCTCAAAGATGACATTTAACAACATTACTACTACAATCAAAAGTCACATATTAAGCACCTATTTTATAAGTCAGTAGATGGTGGTTAAAAAATAGATAGGACCCCAGACTTAACAGAGCTTGTAGTCTTCTGCGTACTTAGTCACTCAGTTGTGTCCAACTCTTTTTGATCCTTTGGACTGTAGCCAGCTAGGCTCCTCTCTCCATGGGATTTTTCAGGCAGGAATACTGGAGCAGATTGCCGTTTCCTCCTCCAGGGGATCTTCCTGACCCGGAGATTGAACCCATGTCTCCTGTGTCTCCCACATTGCAGGAGGATTCTTTAGCTGCTGAGCCGTAAAGGAAGCTCCCGTAGTCTTGTAGGAAATATAGATATTCAAGGGTTTAGGGTCCAAGCCAGTGTCAGGAGACTTACATCAAGCATTCTCTTCTTTCCCATAGTGGGGAGGAAGCTGAAAATGAGAAACATCGTACACAGATTTAAGCCGAATCCTATAACTAATGATATGCATTAATCAAATGATATTGAATGGGTTAAATGGGCTTTTTAAAACTTCATTTTATATTGGAGTATAGCCAATTGACAATGTTGTGATAGTTTCAGGTGAACAGCAAAGGGATTCAGCCATTCATATACATGCATCCATTTTCCCCCAAACATCCCTCCTTATGAAGCATATAGTGAAGGCCCTAAAGCAAGTCTAGGGAAATATATTTGGACTGAGACCTGAATGATAGTTGATGCAGACGAAGGATGGAATGGTATAGAGGTTTCAGACAGAGGGAACAGCCTGTTCCAAGACCTTATGGCAGGAGCCTAAGGAAAAAGACCTGAGTGAACAGAGTCCAGTGAAGCTGGAGCAGATGTGTGAGGTTAAGCTGGAGAAAGAAGCAGGAAACAGGTCAGGCAGGAGGCTGTAGAGAATTCTGAACTTTATTTTGAGTTCAATGCAAAGTCCCTAAGGAGTTTTAAGCAGGGGAATAATGTGTTCTGATGGCAAAGCTGGAAGATCATCCTGGCTCCAGTAGCTGTAATTTTATCAGGATAAACCAGATAAGCCTTTCCTCCTCTTAATGATTATTATTTCATTTTTACTTATTTATTCTTCTGCAGTTTTCTCAACCATAAAATATCTCTGCCCTTTGTACATTTCCTAGTGATTTATCCTGAACCTTATGCAGCTTGGCTAGAGGCATTCTTATACTTATGGTCCGTAGATTTTCCCTGAATCTAATCAAAAAATCATAATTCAGTCTTTGTTTTTCAATAGAGTATGCCATCTTAAAATGTTATTCTACCCATTTTGGTAGCAATATTTTAATTAAATATTAAAGTTGCAGAAATTAAAGCTATATGTCTATTTCAAAAGACACAGAAAATTTATCTTAGTGTCTGGGAAGCATTGTAAAATGAGTAGGAGTTTTGAGGAGGGAACATATTGGTACAATGTTTCAGGTCATCAATGCTGTATTGCACCTCCTCCCCATAGTGAGAACAGGTACTTTGATTAAATCTAGAGCTAAAAATATAATCAAAATGAAGAAAACCTATTTCTTGGCAGCACAATTCTTTTATTTAATTTTTGTTGCAATATAGTTGCTTTACAATGTTGTGTTAGCTTCTACTGTACAGCAAAATGAATCAACCATACATGTATCCCCCATTTTTCAACTTCCTTCCCATTCAGCCACAGAGCATTAAGTAGAGTTCCCTGTGCTATACATATACACTGTTGATACTATGTATAACATAGATAACTAATGAGAAACACTTTACAAGATGGACACAAAGCAGAGAAAATCTAGAGCAGTTGGTCAGTGGCCTCTGGTTGCCATCCTGTTTCCTGGCTGGGGGGCAGCACAATTCTCTGCAAGAATTTTTTTTTTTTTTTTTTGAGAGAGAACACTTATTTAACTATTTTAGTGGGTCAAGTTGGGGACAGAGACTCTGCCCCAGAAGCATGTTGCGGGCATGTAGCTCCTCCTTTGTTATATCTGTTTCACAGTAAACCAGTAGTTTTAAGTTCTATCTAGCTCCACTGATCCCTTCTTAGGTTAAATATTAGATAGTATCCCTTTAACCGTCAAAAATTAAATTATTAGAATAATATTTCCTAGACATACACATTTCAAGCAATTCAATAAAATTTCCTAAATGTACTATAAATAGGATTGCCAGAGTGACAATATCTAGCACATACTTAACACTAAAAATTTATTTGTAGCTTATCTGAAATTTAAATTTAACTTGGCTTCCTATATTTTTATTTGTTAAACCTGGCAAGCCTAATTAGGAAAAGACAATAATATCTGAATAGTATTTAGTGTAACTTCTTACCCTTGACTACGCTATAACACTTAAGGAGGTTGTCAGATGCTTATGCCAATGTTGGAATCACCATATTTCAATAGCTATCAATGTGGACTGATATTGGTAGGTTTCATTGGCCTCTCAAATGCCATAAGCGGTATAGCTGTTAGTGATGTGATTATCGGAAATGACAAACACTCTCTTAGAAAATTTTAAGACTAAGCCACCAAATTCTTTTGATTTGCATAGTAGTTGCATTCCTGAAAGACCTCGTGTATATTAAAATCATGCCATACAGCATACATACACACATACTTACACACATTAAGGTAGGTTCTAGTCTCAGATAATTAGAGCTTCTCATGTACATGAATTTCCAGCAGGACATTCAAGAGTAATGGAAGACATGGTGCAATTCTTTGTTGTGTGGGACTTTGCTACTTATTGTAGGACATTTATCTTCTCTGGCTCCAGCTCATCAAAACCAGTGGTATCCTCCCTCTATGGAAACAGTCTAAGAACACTTCCACTGATTTCCCCTTGATGGTAGCAGTCTCACTGAAGCTACTAATTGAAATCATACATAAAGGGAAAATTAGGGGAGTTTTTCTAGGACAAATGAGGGAAGAGTTTGGAGAAAGAACAGAGATAAACTATTGGAATTTCATCAATTCCTTCTCATGGTACATCATGAAACCACTGGTTAGCCTACAAAATCTTTAGTAAAATATCCATTTCCCTATTTCTGGGAGTTTTAAGTAAGGAGGAAGAAAGAACTATATTCTGAGAACTATATTCTCTCTATCTCTTCTAGGACCTATGCTATGGGGACAGGGAAGAGAGGTGGGAAACAGAGTTATTAAGGAGACTGCATGGGTACCAAGTTGCTTCAGTCATGTCCGACTCTTTGCCTGTGGACCGTAGCTCTCCAGGCTTCTCTGTCCATGGGATTCTCCAGGCAAGAATACTGTAGTGGGTTGCCATGCCCTCCTCCAGGAGATCTTCCTGACCCAGGGATTGAACCCACATCTCTTGTGTCTCCTGCATTGGCAGGCGGGTCCTTTACCACTAGTGCTACCTGGGAACCCCACCAGGAGACTACTGTCAGTATTAGAAAGGAGTTCCCCCACCACCTTGTTCTAGTTCTGCCAGCCAAAGCTGAAAGCCTCTGCTGATGCAGTGGTTACTGCATAATCATTGTGAATGGTTTTCCTTGGAATGATGTAAAACTTCACTCTGGCCCCCTCTATCAAGCAAGCCCCTTTTAGAAATGACAGTGGTATTTCTCATGGACTTTCCAATGATGCAGTGCCCAACCCCTTGTCTAGTCCACAGCCCAGAGCTCCTGCCCCTCCTGTAATCTCTGGGTTCCTTCATCGGGAATCCTCTTCCACACTGTCCAAAGATCTTGGATAATTGGACCTCTTAGCAATTGCTTTCCCCACCCCACGACCACTTCCTAGATGCATTGTAACACAATTACTTCAGGAAGCATCTGTTAATCCATTGGCCTCCTTGTGCTAGAAATCTCCAGGCCCCAGTGAGCATCTGTCACAAGTTCAAGCATACCCCAGATCTCAGAGTAATTATGTCAAGCATCCGTTCTTTTCCATAGTGGGGAGGAAGCTGAAAATGACAAGTGTCACACACTGGCCTAAGCCAGTTTGGATCTTCATAGAGGATATCTCTAGTGTCCTATGGTTAGAGGTGAGTAAGGACTGAATGGGTCCTTCCCCTCAATCTTGCTACTACGTGATATGCTACAGTAAATTTGCTACCCATACAGGCAAATGTTATGGAAGGCAGAAAAACAGTCTTACAACTTGTACTGTAGGTCTAATCAAATTCTAGCTATTTGTCCAACCATGCAGATGCAAGGATATTCAGTTAGCCTTCTGGTCAGGGTCAAGTAACAAAATCTTCCATTATGAAATTGAAAACAGTCTTTCAATTTCCTTGAAATCCTAAACCTAGGGAGTCATTCCAAATAGTGAAGGCTTTTGAATTTCATGAGTAGTTATACCTTGTTCATAGAAGGGGGAAAACTGGCTGTACAATATTACTGGTATATCCACACATCTTGAGCACCACTGATTCCAATAATGAAAATTTTCTAATATTCATTATGCTAAGTAACAAAGATAAGTGAAGCCAATGTGCCTTCTGAGAGTGGATTCCTAATTAGTCAGTCATTCAAACGTTAACCAACTACTTTGGGAATGTGCATGCCCAATTAGAGGTCTTCAAATACTAACTAATCACCCATAGAGTTGGTAGATTAAAACTAATTAGCATGCATATATCACACTCTCTGTGATGAAGTATATTAAAGTAAATTTAGATAATCAGACATCCTGGTTGACATATTTTACAACTGTTGTCCAGGGATAATTATAATATCCCCTTTCACTTTCAAAAGTATTTCAGTTTGGGCAAAAACTCTACTCACCCTATAATACATGGGAATTCCTTATTTCACAATACATCCTTCAAGAACTCTCTCTCCATACTACTCTGAAGACAGTCAAGTTGTGTCTACAGATATTACAGCACATTAAGCATTCTTTGGATAACAACTGCTAGCCTGCCCTGCTTGGAGGATACCCCCAACAGTTATGAGGAGCTCTAGAGAACCCCATCCCTTGCCTTTGGAGGGAAGAAATCATCTCCCCCTAAGAAGGAAACAAAAGTAAAGCACTCCTAACATTTCCTCCATCTCTTCCATGCTTTTCTTATTTTGAGTTGGGATACCAGGGCATGATCGACAGTTAGTGATACTGCTGGTTATACACTGTCACCTGGTTAAGTCCTGCAGGCAGGAGACTGACCCTAATCCTTGGGAACATGTGGTACTTCCCATCTTTCATCATCAGCTGTGGACATCCCAGTTTTTAGCCAGCAGTTCTATAACTCCTGCTCTTTCTTTAAATTCTTTAAAATCACCCCTTCCTTGGTATCCTCCAAGAATGCTAAAAACAAAACTTGAATGCAGAAGGATTTGAGGAAACAGGAAAAACCTCACTCTACTTGTATACTCATGGCCTCCAAAATTCAAGTGAAGACATTTCAACATGGCAGAATGCATGCTCATTTTATTCCCAGGTTTCTGGTGACTGTACAAGGAGGGAGGCAGCCTGGAGCAACTGAGAGGTCATGTCTCTCAAAAACACTGTTCAGATAGCAGATTTGAATCCACTCTTGGTCTTACCAGTGTGACTAGGTTCCTCTGCTCTCTTCCTTTGAATATCTTAGCTGTGGGGGAGTGATGATACTGGAAATGGAAGTTGTGGGGAGACAACTTCACATTGGTAGCTGGAATTTGGGCTTTAAGCTCACATTTGAAGGTCACTTTGACCCTCTCAATGGGTCTCAATTTTCCTGCATTTTTAAACAGTTTGCCATTGTAGTTCTTCATTTTTTTCAATGGTACCTTTATTTTTTAATTAATTTATTTTAATTGGAGGCTAATTACTTTACAATATTGTAGTGGTCCTTGCCATACCTTGACATGAATCAGCCATGGGTGTATGTGTGTCCCCCATCCTGAATGTCCTCCCACCTCCCACCCGATCCCATCCCTCAGAGTTGTCCCAATGCACTGGCTTTGAGTGCCCTGTTCCATGCATCAAACTTGGACTGGTGATCTATTTCACATATGGTAATATACATGTTTTAATGTTATTCCCTCAAATCATCCCACCCTCACCTTCTCCTGCAGAGTCCAAAAGTCTGTTTTTTATATCTGTGTCTCTTTTGCTGTCTCGCATATAGGATCATCATTACCATCTTTCTAAATTCCATATATATGCATTAATATACTGTATTGGTGTTTTTCTTTCTTGCTTCACTCTGTATAATAGGCTCTAGGTTCATCCACCTCATTTGAACTGATTCAAATGCGTTCTTTTTAAGCTGAGTAATATTCCATTGTGTATATGTACCACAGCTTTCTTATCCATTCGTCTGCTGATGGACATCTAGGTTACTTCTATGTCCTGGCTATTATAAACAGTGCTGCAATGAACATTGAGGGTACACATGTCTCTTTCAATTCTGGTTTCCTCAGTGGGATTGCTGGGTCATATGGCAGTTCTATTTCCAGTTTTTTAAGGAACCTCCACACTGTTCTCCATAGTGGCTGTACTAGTTTGCATTCCCACCAACAGTGTAAGAGGGTTCCCTTTTCTCCACACCCTCTCCAGCATTTATTGTTTGTAGACCTTTTGATAGCAGCCATTCTGACACGCATGAGATGGTACCTCATTGTGGTTTTGATTTGCATTTCTCTGATAATGAGTGATGTTGAGCATCTTTTCATGTGTTTGTTAGCCATCTGTATGTCTTCTTTGGAGAAATGTCTTTTTAGTTCTTTGGCACATTTTTTTGATTGGGTTGTTTATTTTTCTGGAATTGAGCTGCAGGAGTTGCTTGTATATTTTTGAGATTAATTGTTTGTCCGTTGCTTCGTTTGCTCTTATTTTCTCCCATTCTGAAGGCTGTCTTTTCATCTTGCTTATAGTTTCCTTCATCATGCAAAAGCTTTTAATTAGGTCCCATTTGTTTAGTTTTGCTTTTATTTCCATTACTCTGAGAGGTGAGTCATAGAGGATCTTGCTTGATTTATGTCAGAGAGGGTTTTGCCTGTGTTTTCCTCTAGGAGTTTTATAGTTTCTGGTCTTATGTTTAGATCTTTAATCCATTTTGAGTTTATTTTTGTGTGTGGTGTTAGAAAGTGTTCTAGTTTCATTCTTTTACAAGTGGTTGATCAGTTTTCCCAGCACCACTTGTTAAAGAGATTGTCTTTTCTCCATTGTATATTCTTGCCTCCTTTGTCGAAGATAAGGTGTCCATAGGTGCGTGGATTTATCTCTGGGCTTTCTATTTTGTTCCATTGATCTATATTTCTATCCTTGTGCCAGTACCATACTGTATTGATCCCTGTAGCTTTGTAGTATAGTCTGAAGTCAGATAGGTTGATTCTTCCAGTTCTATTCTTCTTTCTCAAGACTGCTTTGGCTATTCGAGGTTTTTTTGTGTTTCCATACAAATTGTGAAATTATTTGTTCTAGTTCTGTGAAAAATACCATTGGTAGCTTGATAGGGATTGCATTGAATCTACAGATTGCTTTGGATTCAAGTCCTTTATTTGGGGACCATGTGATATAGAAACAAAAAAATGAGAATTTAATATCAGAGAGTGAATGAAAGTCTCTCAGCCGTGTCCAACTCTTTGCGACCCTATGACCTGTAGCCGACCAGGCTCCTCTGTCAATGGGATTCTTAGGCAAGAATACTGGAGTGGGTTGCCATTTTCTTCTCCAGGGGATCTTCCCTACCCAGGGATTGAACCTGGGTCTCCCTCATTGCAGGCAGATCCTTTACCATCTGTGCCACCAGCAGGGAATATCAGAGGACTTACGTTCAATTCCCCATCTACTACCTATTAATTCATTGTTAAGAGTTTCTCCTCCAAATGATAAATAATACCATATAAAGTTATTTGAAGATTAAGAGGTGTAAAAACACATCACAAAAAAATTTTTTTAATAGAAAGAAAAACATAAATGCACTTTGCAGATGATTAAATATTGGCACAAAGAAATTATATAAATTGTCCAAAGTAACACACTACTTATGAGAATAATCCAGGTCTTCTGACTTGAGTAATGATAACTTACATTGATGGATTGCTAATGGTGTTTCAGGCATTCTGCTAAGCCCTCAATAGATACATTTAATCTCATTTATTCTTAATACTGTTATTAATATATTCATTTTCTGAAGGAGAGACTAATCTTTAAATGGTTAGTACACTTGTCAATGCCACAAACATAGTAAGTAGCAAACATATATTCAATTCAATGAAAGTTCACCTAACTAGAAAGCAGAGCTCTTGTAGCTAAATCAGCAGATCTCAAATTTCCATACCAAGAATCAGATTAAAAATAATAACCCACATGATTCATTTTTAGGTTTGGGAACCATTGTTTGGGGCAATTACCTCATTTAACATCTGGAAAACGCATAGTACATTCCTGGAACAAGGAAGGTATTTCTTACTTCTTTCCTCCTAATATGGTTTATCCAAATTGTTCTGCCATCCCATGGGGATGGGGGAAAGAATAAGAGAGTTTGCAGCTGGGAACCAGGCATAGGTTAATATACAATGCAGTAAAAATGGCAGAAGCACAAAGAGCATGCAGTGACTTTTGTGGTGGTGCAAGGCAGTGGGAGTTCACACATACAATCAACTGAAAACATTCCCCATCAAAGCAAAGCTAACCTTCCCAATGGTCATGCTTACATAAATATAACCACAGACTGACATAGAAATGTACTTCTTTTTTCTTGTAAGGCTGCCCTGGTTGTCAGTTTTAACCTAATTTCCCCTAAATCAAAATAGGATCGAGGTGTGAAGAAATCTATCCCTCTCCATATAGTGTCCCATGTTGGCTTTAAATTTGTGTAAGACAATGCATTTCACAATCTGTAGTCACTTTAAAAATAAACATTTCTTGCTTTACAGGGGGTAGTGTGACAAAACTAAGTTCTTTTCCCAACATTGGTGAAGAACACAAGTAAGAGTGTTACCAAGCAAAGGGCTTGATGCCCAGTGCACATAGAAGCCAACATTACAGCATCAGCTTTTGAGAAAAAACTTTATTTCTGGCAAGGAGACAGAAGACACAGTTCAGATCTGTGTCCCAGATCTGGTCAAACTTCTCTGAATTAGAGGAAGAGGACTGTTATGTGGAAGTGCTGGCGAGCAGGTTGCATTGGAGGGCTTAGAACTTGGCCCTTTAGAGGAAGGTATGATAAAGGTGCTTCAGCACTGGCTCTTCCTGGACACCGGACCTTCACTTCTGAGAAGATTCTGACATTCAGATCATTTCCAAGTTCTTTGGCTCTGTGAGGGTGGAAACATTGGCTCCAGGCATTGTTTGAGGCCAAAATTTCTCCTCTGTGTGTGCTTTGGCTACATGACTGATGGTTTTCTGTTGTCTCCGAAAAACAACTCAGTATCTTGTTAGAAAAATGAACCAGTTTAGGACTGGTTCTAAGGTTACAAAAGAAACCTCTGCTCTTAAAATTGATTTAATTAGCTGAAGTCGCTCACCCTGGGAACCGCCCACTTTCTATCCCTATATGATAGCACTTTCTGGCTTCACACATGAAAAGATGGCTTGGAGACTATCCCTGAGACAGCATCTCCTTGGCTACATTGGTACCACTTTTCTTCTTAGTGAGTTTCAGTCAGATACTTGTATCCCTAAAATAATGAAAAAAGTGGCCTCTTTCTTTATACCATTCTCCAAATTGACACCTAATGAGATACATATTTCTCCTATAGAAGCAAATCATCAGTTTTAGAACAAGAATCCTGGTTATGCAACCTCCCTCAACCACACAAGGGACTGTCTTCAAGGCAGCTGGCTAAGAGTTGGAGACTCAGATGCCCGTAAACTCTCCTGCCTTCCTGACTAAATGAAAGTTTATTAAAGCACATTTTAGCAATTGGCTGAAGGAAAGAAAGTGTAATCAAGAAGAACTTGAAAAGGTTATGAATACTCTATCACTTGGAGAAGGAAATGGCAACCCACTCCAGTAGTCTTGCCTAGAGAATCCCACAAATGGAGGAGCCTGGCAGGCTACAGTCCATGGGGTTGCAAGAGTTGGACACAACTTAGCGACTAAACCACCACCACCACTCTATCAAACATCAGGTTTTAAATGGATGTTCTTCCAAACATTCAAAGATTAGGAAAACTTTATATTAAAGTTAACCCATTCTCAAGGCTAGCATAATTTTCTAGTTTCATAACACCTATGTACATAGATATGAAAGTCCTAAATAAGATATGGATAAATCTAATATATCACTTTATTAAAAAGAACAATACATTTACAAAGTAAGGTTTTTCCAAACAATGGAAGGCTGATTTACTTTTGCTCATTAGCAAGTCTATCAGTGCAATTCAGTACATCAATATAGTAAATTAATGTATATATATATATTCTTACATAATCATCTCAGTGTATGTAACAAAGGATATGATTCCTAAGCATCCCATTTAAGATTGTAACATTAGAAATAACCCTTCTAAAATCAAGAATAAGCACAGAAATGTCCTATCCATAGCACTCTTTAAATTTGTGCTGCAGGTCCTCACCAGCATAATTAAATGAGAAAAATAATTTAGAGTCATGAATATTTGAAAGTGATCCAATCCTAGACCTACCTGTGCTCAGATCCACTATCATAGATGGGCCAATCTCTGCAGGATTGGTTCCTTTTCAGCTTGTGCCCAGCTAAATCCAAAAGATGGCAGGAAGAATAGGAGACTGATTGGAGGGTGGGGAAAGGGAGAAGCCTAGGTATTTCTCCCACCCCCTTTCAGCCTTGTACAACTTCTCTGGCAGCAGCTTTTCTCCTACATGACTCCCACGGGACTGGCCCACCAAGCTTCCAGCTTCTTGAGTGTGACCTGGTCCCTAGACTCCATTAACCCTGCCTCTTCTCTTTATCTTTTCAGTCAGGTAATGTGGCTTCCTGCTGTTAATAACCCCTGGGTTATTTCTTTGCTACTGATGTGGTTTTTTTAAGGGCCCCTTCACCCCAGATTGGGAAAGACTAGAGATCTCTTCAAGAAAATTAGAGATACCAAAGGAACATTTCATGCAAAGATGGGCTCGATAAAGGACAGAAATGATATGGACCTAACAGAAGCAGAAGATATTAAGACGAGATGGCAAGAATACACAGAAGAACTGTACAAAAAAGATCTTCACGACCCAGATAATCACGATGGTGTGATCACTCACCTAGAGCCAGACATCCTGGAATGTGAAGTCAAGTGGGCCTTAGAAAGCATCACTACAAACAAAGCTAGTGGAGGTGATGGAATTCCAGTTGAGCTATTTCAAATCCTCAAAAGTGATGCTGTGAAAGTGCTGCACTCGATATGCCAGCAAATTTGGAAAACTCAGCAGTGGCCACAGGACTGGAAGAGGTCAGTCTTCGTTCCAATCTCAAAGAAAGGCAATGCCAAAGAATGCTCAAACTACCGCACAATTGCACTCATCTCACATGCTAGTAAAGTAATGCTCAAAATTCTCCAAGCCAGGCTTCAGCAATACGTGAACCGTGAACTTCCAGATGTTCAAGTTGGTTTTAGAAAAGGCATAGGAACCAGAGATCAAATTGCCAATATCCACTGGATCATCAAAAAAGCAAGAGAGTTCCAGAAAAACATCTATTTCTGCTTTATTGACTATGCCAAAGCCTTTGACTGTGTGGATCACTATAAACTGTGGAAAATTCTGAAAGAGATGGGAATACCAGACCATCTGACCTGTCTCTTGAGAAACCTGTATGCAGGTCAGGAAGCAACAGTTAGAACTGGACATGGAACAACAGACTGGTTCCAAATAGGAAAAGGAGTATGTCAAGGCTGTGTATTGTCACCCTGCTTATTTAACTTATATGCAGAGTACATCATGAGAAACACTGGGCTGGAAGAAACACAAGCTGGAATCAAGATTGCCGGGAGAAATATCAATAACCTCAGATATGCAGATGACACCACCCTTATGGCAGAAAGTGAAGAAGAACTAAAGAGCCTCTTGATGAAGGTGAAAGAGGAGAGTGAAAAAGTTGGCTTAAAGCTCAACGTTCAGAAAACTAAGATCATGGCATCTGGTCCCATCACTTCATGGGAAATAGATAGGGAAACAGTGGAAACAGTGTCAGACTTTATTTTTTTGGGCTCCAAAATCACTGCTGATGGTGATTGCAGCCATGAAATTAAAAGACGCTCACTCCTTGGAAGGAAGGTTATGGCCAACCTAGATAGCATATTTAAAAGCAGAGACATTACTTTGCCAACAAAAGTACATCTAGTCAAGGCTATGGTTTTTCCAGTGGTCATGTATGGATGTGAGAGTTGGACGGTGAAGAAAGCTGAGCACCGAAGAATTGATGCTTTTGAACTGTGGTGTTGGAGAAGACTCTTGAGAGTCCCTTGGACTGCAAGGAGATCCAATCAATCCATCCTAAAAGAGATCAATCCTGGGTGTTCATTGGAAGGTCTGATGTTGAAGCTGAAACTCCAATACTTTGGGCACCTCATGCGAAGAGTTGATTCATTGGAAAAGACTCTAATTCTGGGTAGGATTGGGGGCGGGAGGAGGAGGGGACGACAGATGATGAGATGGTTGGATGGCATCACCGACTCGATGGACATGGGTCTGGGTAGACTCCGGGAGTTGGTGATGGACAGAGAGGCCTGGCGTGCTGCAATTCATGGGGTCGCAAAGAGTCGGACACGACTGAGCGACTGAACTGAACTGAACTCACCCCTGTAACCACTTTCTTGTTTCAAATTCCATTTGTGGTAAATACTTAAGTGGCTTCTATCTTCCCAGTAAGAATGGCTATACAAAAAGCTGTCAGTGTTTGTAAATTCTACAGTTTTCTTCTAGACTATCCAAATGAATCAAATGAAAAACTTTTGAATCCAGTGTGGAAATTTAGGAAGCCAGTGATACAAGCTCAACAACAAAAATAAAGTTTATATATCAACAATGTTAAATCAGAAAACATAATGGAAACATTTATTCCATTCAAAATCATAGCAATTAAGCTCATTAATACCTGAGAATAACACTCAAAAGAAATATATAAAGCCTACATAAAGCAAACTATCAAACTTCATTGCAAGGCAGAAAGGTAGATCTAAATATAAAGATACATCATGTTCCTGAATGTGAAACTACAATAGTATAAAGCTATCATTCTTCCCCAATTAATCAATACATCCAGGCGATCCTAATAGAATTAGTTTGTGGGACTTAAAAATCAGATTTAAAAGTTCATGGTGAGAAAGCACAAGATTGCCAAAAATATTTGGAAAGAGAAGAACAATAAGAGAGGATCAGTCCTCAGTGCTATTAAGACATACGATAAAGCTATGGTTTCTAAAACAGTGTAGCAATGCCAATGGGGGGAAAATAGTCTAGAAAATTGTGTGTGTATGTGTGTGTGTGTGTAACTAAGAATTTCCAAATCAATAATTGAATTTGGAACAAATGACTACTCCTCTAGGAAAAGATAAAATTAGATCCCTATCTCAGAACTTATGCAAAAGTTAATTTCGTCTTGTCTAAAAAGTAAACTATGAAAAGAAAATTAATAGTACAAAATATAAAGAATTATTTTTATTTTAGTAGGAAAGATATTCTGAATTGACATGTAAAGTCCAGAAGCCATGAGAAAAGACTGACGAATACATGATACAGAAATATATAAGATTTTAAATTCTGTATTAGTAAAAGATACATATAATATTAAAGAGAAGCAAGAGACTTAGAGAAAATATTTGTAACATATATAACAAATGATTGCTATTACAATATTTAAAGGACTCTTGCAAATCAATAAGAAAAAATCAACAATCCAACAAGAAAATGGGCAAAAGATATGAATGATCAGTACACAAAAGCACAAATAGTCAGTGAGCATAAGAAATTATTCTCTGCTTCTTGAGTAATCAAGGAAACATATACTAAAGCAGCCACAAATTTTTATTTATTTCCCTAAATGTTTTCTAACAAACATTTGAAAGATTGGTAACTGGAAGTTGTGGAGAAGATGCAAGCAAACATGCATTATTATTATATATTGTTGATGGGAGTAAAAATTGGTAGTCCTTTTAAAAGGTAATTATTAGTGTTTACCTCAAGTGTGAACTGGCATAAATATCCTTAATTTATAGGATGAGGTGAGGATTAAATGAGACAATATTTGGACACTGCTTTAGCCAACTTCCCTTATGGGTTAACAAACTGGGTTTATTAATTTGTTCATTCAAGGTAAGTAACAATAGACTTCCTAAGTCACAGCTGTCTCACTCCTTGCCCCCAGTTGGAGTTTCACTGATAACCTATGGCTTCCCAGTACCTAGCTCAGGGCTTGGCATATAGAGGTGATTAATAGTGATAATGTACAAGGATAATAATAGCTACTATTATTATTGAGAGTCTAACATGCCCCTACCAGTCACTGTACCAGGCACTTTATATATTTACACACACACACACACACAAATAATTGCATGAAATCCTTCTTTATACCTTACAGAAGGGGGTTTGTGACAGTCTGTGTGTTGTTCACCAGGTCTTTCCCACTCTCTGTGATAGTAAAGCAATTCCTGGTCCCTTGTGGTTGAGTGGGTCAGTGACTGATTCTGGCCAGTGTGTTATGAGCAGAAATGATAAAAATGCCCCCCTAGATCTCTTTTTCCCTCTCCCATAGCAATGGGAAATGTTCCAAATATTGGCTGCTCTGAGGTTCTGGAGGACAGCCCATGTGGTATAGAGAACTCAGCCAGCAATGACGGACATGTAGCTTAAGAGGGAAACAAACTTTTGTCATTTCAGGCTACTGAGATATGGGGGTTCTTACCCCCAAATATATAATGTGATCTATCATGACAGTATTATTATTTCAAATATATACAGATAAGAAAATTGAGTTTCAAAAATATCCAACAGAAATATAAAGAAAATGTCCAAGGTCATGTAATTAGTTAATAATAGAATCCAGATTATAACTCATATATATCTGACTCCCAAGCACTTGACCTTAACCCTTATTCTATAGAGGTTCTCAATGACTGCTGAATGGATATATGAATGAATAAATGAGTAAAGAGAAAATTTATTTTATAAACTTGGATATACATACTATTTTAGTATTACACTGTAGATATATTCTGCATGCATCATCACTGCCCAGGTCTGATTCTAAACACAGCTACTATTGTTTGCTTAAACAATCTCTCTGTATTCCTCTTGACCTAGGGAACCAGGGAGATGGAGGTAGAAAAGAAAAAAACAGAGAAACTATACCAGACATCTTGCCTTCTGACTTCCCCCCAGAGTAAGCCTCGACTTTGACATCCCCGGCCTGATGTAGAAACTGCTCCAGTGGTACCAACACAATTCTCATGAGCTTAATCTATGTGCTATAGTAATCACTGTCACAAGAAATTTGGAGAAACATGCTCTCCTTGTAGTTACCAAAAACAAAAGCTGTAATATCAGAGAATAGTAGTCTTATAATATGTGCAGATAATTCACAATACCAACAACCACACAGGACACTAAAAATCATCTGTATTTGATAAACAATCAGAATGTAAGGCTCTTTTTGACTAAGTAATGAGCTGACAATGAGTAAATTGTCAGATTTTATCTTTGTGCCACTGGTTCGATACTGTGAAAAGGTTTTTGAAAACACATTCCAATCATTATGTGCTTATGCTTTGACCAAATCATATGGAAAGTGTCCAATGAGTGATACTCTCTTGGGCTGAACTGTGTCTCTACAAATTTTATGTGTTAAAGTCCTAACACCTAGCACCTCAGAATGTGACATTATTTGGAAATAGGGTCATCATAGATGTAGTTAATTAAGTTAGGACAAGGTCATATTCAACCAATATGACTGGTGTCCTTATAAAAAGGAGAAATTTGGACACAAACATACATATTCAGAGAACACCATGTGAAGAAAAAGGCAGAGACTGGGGTAATGTTATCACAAGCTAAGGAACAACAAATATTGCCAGTTGACGACCAGATGAGAGAAAGACATGAAATAGATTCTTCTTCATAGTTATTAGGAAGAACTAACTCTGCCAACATCTTATCTCTGATTTCTACTTTCAGAACTGTGAGATGATAAATTTCTGCTATTTTAAGCCACCAGGCAGTGTTATTTTGCAGTAGCAGCCCTAGGAAACTCATACAGATATTATTATATAAAATTTCAGGTCATGTTGGTTTCATAATCATAATTATAAATTATGATTATGAGAAAGAAAAAGGACAGCATCTTACCAGTCCTAACACTGAAAAGATGAAACACTTATTAGAGTCTTTCATCTTGAAAATACCATGTACACTTCCAAGGACAGCTCTGTACACATCAATTGCAAACATTCTTTAATTTACTCAAATTGCCTGTCTTTACCACAAGGAAAACACAGCTGGCATCCTCAGAAACTATGACAGAGTGAAAGTAATTGGGTAAAGAGTTCTAAGTAATGGATTTTATTTTCTTATGTCCCTTTTAAAGTAAAAATTTACATCTTAGTTAAGATTTCCATGCTTATTGAGTGTATCTTTAAATGAGATACAAAATTTTAACGGAAAAAGAAATATGTTTTTGTTACCTTCTAGACAGATATGGGAAAAAAAGAGAAACAATTATTATAGATTACCCAGGATTACTTACTGTCCTATCCCTCTGAATCCAAGCAGGACCTCGGGGGGGACTTGCAGGTTTACAAAAGCCCATAGGCCTTCCCCAAGTCCCAGAGAGTAGGCTCAAACAGTTAATGATTAGGACAAGAGTCACAGGTCTCCTGGGGCTTGCCAGTTGGTGCTAGTGGTAAAGAACCCACCTGCCAATGCAGGAGACACAAGAGACATGGGTTCAGTCCCTGGGTCAAGAAGATCCCCTAGAGGAGGGCACGGCAACCCACTCTAGTGCTGTTGCCTGGAGAATCCCATGGACAGAGGAGCCATTTTGAGCATTTACTCCACTGCCTCGTTAGCTACACTCTTAGCAAAGAGTCAGACATGACTGAAGAGACTCAGCACGCACACAGGAATGCATTCCTAGTTTCTCCTGAATGGATATAGAAACAATTGATGGACATCTTTGAGCTGTTCTGCAGAAACTAACACCTCCCCCCACCGGTAGAGGATGGTGACTATATGCTGACCCCAGACTGGCTGGATCCAGAGGGTTGATGATTGAGATTCCCTAAACATCACCCTGTTACCTCTCCACCAACCAATCCAAAGAAAGTCCACCAGCTGATCACCATCATGCAATCCTCTCCCCCAGTGTTGTCTTTAAAAACCCTCACCTGAAAGCGAGTTTAGGTCTTTTGAGCTCGAGCTGCCTGTTCTTGCTTGGTATACTGAAATAAACTCTTACTTTGCAGCAGATATCCACTGTTGGAGTGTGGCTTTCTGTCCTATGGGTACAGAAAGGTGAAGGGAGGGTCTCTTATTATTCATAACAAGTCCCCTTTCAACCACACCTGAGTTTTTGTTAATGAAGTGACCTTTGGAAAAATCTCTATGAATTGGCAGTGCTGGTTGCCAGGAATCCAACCTAGTGATTTGAGAGTTGGAACTTTCAGCCTCACCACCTGAGCCCTGGGGAGGAGAGAGGGTCTGGAGATTGACTTAATCATCAATGGCCAATGATTTAATTATTTTGCTTAAGTAAAGGAATCTTTATAGAAACACTAGACAAAGGGATTCAGAGAGTTTCAGGTTGCTAAGAGGGTAGTGTGCTCCGAGAGAACTCTGTACCCATTCCCCAACACCTTGCCCTGCACATCTCTTCATTGTGGCTGTTCCTAAGTTGTATCCTTTGTAATAAACCAGTAATCTAGTGAGTAAACTATTTTCCTGAGTTCTGTGAGCCATGTTTAATTATCAAATCTGAGGGGAAGGTCATAGGAATTTCTGATTTACAGTCAATGAGAAGCACATGTGACAACCTGGACTTGGAATTGATGTCTGAAGTGGGGGGAAGCAGTTTCATGGTACTGAGTCTTTAACCTGTGGTGTCTGCACTAATGACAGGCAGCAGGTGTCAGAAATTAATTAAACTGTAGGACACCCAGTTGGTGTCTTCAGAGAATTGGAGAAAGAGTTGGTGTGGGTAAAACCTACACACATTTGGTGTCAGAAGTATTGTGAGAGAAGAGAAGACAAAAGGAGGTTTTCTTTTAGGACTTTTACTATTCTACATAGGGAAGCCCAGATGGCTCAGAGGTAAAGAATCTATCTGCCAAGCAGGAGACACAGGTTTGATTTCTGAGTTGGGAAAATCCCCTGGATAAGGAAATGGCAACCCACTCCAGTATTCTTGCCTGGAGAACTACATGCACAGAGGAGCCTGGCAGGCTACAGCCCATGGGGTCACAAAGTGTGGGACAGGACTTAGTGACTAAACAACAATAATTCTGCATAAAGCGTAATTGAATAGTGAGCAGTTTTGAGATCAACAGCAAATTCAGTTCTGTACTTCACAGAATAGTATCAGCCATGTAAGAAATGAAAAACAGTCTGAAAGAACTGATATGTAGAAAGATGCAGAAAGAACTGGTAGTTACAGAGATTACACTTGGGCGAGCCATCCTTTCCTGCATCCCTTGCAGAGAAGCCGATCAGCCTGAAAAGGACTGATTAGTGAGAAGCTAATTAGTGCAAAAAGTTCTTTACCATATTCACTAAGCAGAGAATATGTTTAATTGGTATGGACAGATACAGCATGTCTCTGAAATAGAAGTTCTGATCACTCATTTCAACTAATTGGCTATAAATGGAAGCTTGTTTCTTAAGTAATGTTAAAGATCAGTTAAAAAAAAAAAAAGTAAATTGTAACTCATACAGATCTGAAAGTGAGCACATATTAAAGCTTTTCCTAACTCATTAATGGGTAAAATTCTATAATCTGTACAAAGGAGAATTCAAAGAACAGACACATTTATAGATAAGGCATGTTGAAATGAATGTGGATAAAGAGGCAAAACTAGCTTAGTTCCTCAATGAAAGGAAGAAAATGAATTGAATTTCTATAGGGCAGAGCTTGGAGAAGGAAATGGCAAACCACTCCAATATTCTCACCTGAGAAATCCAATGGACAGAGGAGCCTGGCAGGCTATATAACCCAGGGGATCGCAAAAAGTCGGACACGACTGAGTGACTGAGCACAGAACAGAGCTTGTATGTCTATAGACAAGAATCATTTTTGGTTGCATTGTTATCTACAAATGTTGGAACTGTGAAATATTCCCCACAAAATCACTGTCAGATAACCTGGAAGGATGTGCTGCAGACAATGTGTAGTTACCCATTGTAACACACATTTCCCGCTACTATCCTAATAGGAGATCTGCTTGAAAGATTTATAAAATACACATGAAGCACATCAATTCATTACTCTTCAAACATTGGTTGAACAAGATTGCCAACATTTTAAATCTGCAACAATGAAAAGAATCATCCAAAGCAGTAACAACCTCTGTCATTGGTGGCAATTTGGCCTTCCCAGGTCTCAGAGCTGCACAGAGGTGGGCCGCACTAGGTGTGCTCACCCTAAAAATAATTCCTACCAAGGTGACAATTCTCTCTTCCCAGGGAGTTCAGTGCTCTATACCTTTTCACAATTATCCCTGATAATATGTAGTTTAGTCACTAAGTCGTGTCTGATTCTTTTGCGACCCATGGACTATAACCTGCCAGGCTCCTCTGTCTGTGGGAGTTCCCAGGCAAGAATACTGGAGTGGGCTGTCATTTCCTTCTTCAGAGAATCTTCCTAACCCAGGGACTGTACCCCTATCTCCTGCATTAGCAGGTGGATTCTTTTATTTTTTTTTTAATTTTTTTTATTTTTTAATTGAAGGATAATTGCTTTACAGAATTTTGTTGTTTTCTATCAAACTTCAACATGAATCAGCCATAGGTATACATACGTCCCCTCCCTCTTGAGCATCCCTCCCATCTCCCTCTCCATTTCACCCCTCTAAGTTGATACAGAGCCCCTGATTGAGTTCCCTGAGACATACAGCAAATTTCCATTGGCTATCTATTTCACATATGGTAATGTAAGTTTCCATGTTGCTCTCTCCATACATCTCACCCTCTCCTCCCATCTCCCCATGTCCGTAAATCTGTTCTCTATGTCTGTTTCTCCATTGCTGCTCTGCACATAAATTCTTGTACCATCTTTCTAGGTTCTGTATATATGCATTAGTATACGATATTTTTGTTTTTCTTTCTGACTTACTCCACTGTGTATAATAGGCTCTAGGTTCATCCACCTTATCAGAACTGACTCAAAGGCATTCCTTTTTATGTCTAAGTAATATTCCATTGTGTATACGTACCACAACTTCTTTATCCATTCATCTGTCGATGGACATCTAGATTGCTTCCATGTTCTAGCTATCACAAATGAACATTGGGGTACATGTGTATTTTTCAGTTTTGGTTTCCTCAGGATATAGGAATATATCCTATATTCCTAGGATTGGGTTTGCTGGGTCATATGCTGGTTTTATTGCTAGTTTTTCAAGGAATCCCCATACCATCTTCCATAGTGGCTGTATCAATTTACATTCCCACCAACAGTGCAAGAGCATTCCCTTTTCTCCACACCCTCTCCAGCATTTACTGTTTGTAGACTTTTTGATGATGGCCATTCTGACTGGTGTGAGGTGATATCTCATTGTCATTTTGATTTTCGTTTCTCTATTCTTTTTTTTTTTTCAATTTATTTATTTTAGTTGAGGGCTAATTACTTTACAATATTGTAGTGGTTTTTGCCATACATTGACATGAATCAGCCCTGGGTTTACATGTGTTCCCCATCCTGAACCCCCTCTCACCTCCCTCCCCATCCCATCCCTCTGGGTCATCCCATTGCCCCAGCCCTGAGCATTTGTCTCATGCATCGAACCTGGAATGGCGTTCTGTTTCACATATGATAATATACATGCTTCAATGCTATTCTCTCAGAACGTTCCACCCTCACCTTCTCCCTCAGAGTCCATAAGACTGTTCTATGCATCTGTGTCTCTTATTCTGTCTCGCATATAGGGTTATCATTACCATCTTTCAAATTCCATATATATGCATTAGTGATATTTAGCATTTTTTCATGTGTTTGTTAGCCATCTGTATGTCTTCTTTGGAGAAATGTCTGTTAGGTCTTTTTCCCACTTTTGGGTTCGGTTGTTTGTTTTTCTGGTATTAAGTTGTACGAGCTGCTTGTATATTTTGGAAATTAATCCTTTGTCAGTTGTTTCATTTGCTATTATTTTCTCCCATTCTGAGGGTTGTTTTTTCACCTTGTTAATAGTTTCCTTTGCTGTGCAAAAGCTTTTAAGTTTAATCTGGTCCCACTTGTTTATTTTTGTTTTTATTTCCATTATTCTAGGAGGTGGGTCATAGAGGCTCCTGCTTTGATTTATGTCATCAAGCGTTCTGCCTATGTTTTCCTCTAAGAGTTTTATAGTTTCTGTTCCTACATTTAGGTCTTTAATCCATTTTGAGTTGATCTTTGTGTATGGTGTTAGGAAGTGTTCTAATTTCATTCTTTTACATGTAGCTGTCTTGTTTTCCCAGCACCACTTATTGAAGAGGCTGTCTTTGCCCCATTGTATATTTGTCAGGTGGATTCTTTACCACTGAGCCACCAGGCAAGCCCTTGAAACTCTTAAATAATTAATTTAAAATGTCTGGTTTTGTCCATTTACATATTAAAAATTATGTCATTTGATGAGTCATCTTTATAAACATTCTTTAAATTTAACTTTATGGTCTGTATGTAGTGTTCAGTATGTCAAATTAATGACACAAGGAGGACATTAGACTGAAGTGGTGGCCGATGTAAGCAAACTAAAACTTAAGCCTATACATGCCTCAAGGTTAAGAGATTGAAACCAAATAACAACCAATCACAAACAGGCAACTAATTTTTAAGCCATGGTTTCCTGGTGGCCCAGCAGTAAAGAATCCACCTGCCAATGCAGGAGACTCAAGTTCGATCCCTGGTTGGAAAGATCCCTTGGAGAAGGAAATGACAACCCACTCCAGTATTCTTGTCAGGATAATCCTGTGGACAGAGGAGCCTGGTGGGCTACAGTCCAAGGGGTCACAAAGAGCTGGACACAACTGAGCACACACACATGCAGCCAAATCATTTACTTTCCTAGCTGCCACACCTTCTCTATACAAAAAGTCTTTCTCCTGGCTCCTATTGGAAGGGCACTCCTAACCATTACCATTCTGGTGCAGCCCAATTTGAATCAAATTTTATTCAAATAAACTCCCAAAAAGGTTAATGCCTCAGTTTACCTTTCAGTTCAGCTCAGTCACTCAGTCGTGTCCAACTCTTTGCAACTCCATGGCCTGCAGCACTCCAGGATTCTCTGTCCATCACCAACTACTGGAGCTTGCTCAAACTCATGTCCATGGAGTCGGTGATGCCATCCTACCACCTCGTCCTCTGTTGTCCCCTTCCCCTCCTGCCTTCAATCTTTCCCAGGATCAGGGTCTTTTCCAATGAGTCAGTTCTTCCTATCAAGTGGCCAAATATGCTGATGCTGGAGCTTCAGCTTCAGCATCATTCCTTCCAATGAATACTCAGGACTTATTTCCTTTAGGATTGAATGGTTGGATCTCCTTGCAGTCTAAGGGACTCTCAAGAGTCTTCTCCAACACCACATTTCAAAAGCAACAATTCTTTGGCACTCAGCTTTCTTTATGGTCCAACTATCATTTATCTTTAAACAACTGTTAATACTTTCTCTGCATTTTACATTTTACCTATATTTGTTTCACTACCTCTCTGAACATTTTGAATTTTAAATTAAATCACCCAAAGGCAAGTTTATGTACTTGCTTATTTTAAACAACCTTAGAATGTTATCTTTCACTCAAGTTTTATGCATTTTTTTCTGTTAAGAAAGAGAAAACAGGCCCAAAATGGAGTCACAGGTGCTAAACCCATGTCACCAAATCAACATTTAATACCTAACCTAACTGTAGACTCAACCTCCCTCAGGAGTATAATCTTAATCAGCTTGTCTAGAATTTCCTAGTCAGCACTAAGGAGGCAATCTCCTGAAAGACTTTTTTCATCCTGTAAAGGAAGATGACCTTATCTGAAACAATCCATTCTTTCCCTCTTCTGCCTATAAAAGTCTTCCATTTTGTGCAGTCCTCAGAATTTCTTTCTTTTTGCCATTTAGGATATTTCCTGATTCTTGAATCACTGAATAAAGCAAATGAGATCTTCAAATTTACTGAGCTGACTCTTTTAACAGATTTGCTGGCAGCAGTGGGATCAAAGGAGACTACACCAGCTTTGGGACAATGAGAAACACTGACATAGAATCCATGAACCCTTTTGAGTTCTCTGTCTTCTGAGGCCCATGTGTTAAGTTCCTCTCAGTTCTGAGCTTAGCTCAGTTCTAGCTCCCAGTCTAACTGGCTTTTCACAGTTCCCCATTTCTTGGGAATCCAAGGCCTTGGTTCTGTCCCTGATTCCACAGTGGGAACTACTGGTGGCAGCTATAGTCCCTTCTTTTTTTGGAATCAGCCCAAAGTTCTCATCCTTTGGGGTCTACTGGTTCAGTTCTTTTCTCAATTGCCAGATTCCACATTGGAATCTGTTGGTGGTAACTGGCCAGAGTCGGACTGGATCTGATTTAAACACTGGACTGGGTCCATCTTAAAAAATGGTTTGGGTCCACAACTAAACTGAGGTCAGACTAGGTTTGACTTGAGCCGAAGTGGGTCCAGTAAAGGCCACTGTTAATGGGAATCTCAGAAGCTGAAAAAAAGGGGGGTGCAGAATTGGTGAACCTTGGTTGAGCATTTCCAAGCTGTTAGAGTGCTTGCCCACTCACTCCAAGAACCCTGCCATGTTACAGTAAGTTGATTACAGAATGAGTTAAATTGACCCTAGGACATCTGCCAACCTCAATAAAACTTCTGTACAACAAGATTCTGTTTGTGAAATCATGTACAATTCCCAAACCAGTGGCACATCCCTCTCAGATATTAGTTTGGCTCCAAGAGACTCAAAGGTTTAACTAAAAGAGATAGAATCCTTAAATTCTAAAGAGTTAAGAATGCCACCTTCTAGTTCAGTTCAGTTCATTCGCTCAGTCGTGTCCAACTCTTTGCGACCCCATGAGCTGCAGCATGCCAGGCCTCCCTGTCCAACAACAACTCCCGGAATCCACCCAAACTCATGTCCATTGAGTCAGTTATGCCATCCAACCATCTCATTCTCTGTTGTCTCCTTCTCCTCCTACCCTCAATCCTTCCCAGCATCAGGGTCTTTTCAAATGAGTCAGCTCTTCACATCAGGTGGCCAAAGTATTGGAGTTTCAGCTTCAACATCAGACCTTCAAATGAACACCCAGGACTGATTTCCTTTAGGATAGACCTGTTGGATCTCCTTGCAGTCCAAGGGACTCTCAAAAGTCTTCTCCAGCACCACAGTTCAAAAGCATCAATTCTTCGGCGCTCAGCTTTCTTTACAGTCCAACTCTCACATCCATACATGACTACTGGAAAAACCGTAGCCTTCACTAGAGGGACCTTTGCTGGCAAAGTAACGTCTCTGTTTTTTAATATGCTGTCTAGGTTGGTCATAACTTTCCTTCCAAGGAGTAAGCATCTTTTAATTTCATGGCTGCAATCACCATCTGCAGTGATTTTGGAGCCCCCAAAAATAAAGTCTCTAAGTGTTTCCACTGTTTGCCTATCTATTTGCCAAGAAGCAATGAGACCAGATGCCATCATCTTAGTTTTCTGAATGTTGAGCTTTAAGCCAACTTTTTCACTCTCCTCTTTCACTTTCATCAAGAGGCTCTTTAGTTCTTCAATTTCTGCCATAAAGGTGGTGTCATCTGCATATCTGAGGTTATTGATATTTCTCCCGGCAATCTTGACTCCAGCTTGTGCTTCTTCCAGCCCAGCGTTTCTCATGATGTGCTCTGCATATAAGTTAAATAAGCAGGGTGACAATGTACAGCCTTGATGTACTCCTTTTCCTATCTGGAACCAGTCTGTTGTTCCATGTCCAGTTCTAACTGCTGCTTCCTGACCTGCATACAGGTTTCTCAAGAGACAGCTCAAATGGTCTGGTATTCCCATCTCTTTCAGAAATTTCCACAGTTTATTGTGATCCACACAGTCAAAGGCTTTGGCATAGTCAATAAAGCAGAAATAGATGTTTTTCTGGAACTCTCTTGCTTTTTCGGTGATCCAACGGATGCTGGCAATTTGATCTCTGGTTTCTCTGCCTTTTCTAAAACCAGCTTGAACATCTGGAAGTTCACATTCACATATTGCTGAAGCCTGGCTTGGAGAATTTTGAGCATTACTTTACTAGCATGTGAGATGAGTGCAATTGTGTGGTATTTTGAGGATTCTTTGGCATTTCCTTTCTTTGGGATTGGGATGAAAACTGACCTTTTCCAGTCCTGAGGCCACTGCTGAGTTTTCCAAATTTGCTGGCATATTGAGTGCAGCACTTACCCAGCATCATCTTTCAGGATTTGAAATAGCTCAACTGGAATTCCATCATCTCCACTAGCTTTGTTCGTAGTGATACTTCCTAAGGCCCACTTGACTTCACATTCCAGGATGTCTGGCTCTAGGTGAGTGATCACACCATCATGATTAACTGGGTCATGAAGATCCAGAAGAATACTTGCTTATTTTATGTCTAAGAATTAGAGTCCTTGAAGCAATAAATATCTATAAAATGGCAAAATATTACTAAAAACAGCCTAGAATCAGACAAGGTCATTATTTTGTGTCATGAGAACATAGCTTGGTAATCATCAGTTTGGGGGCCTTCCAAAATACTGAGACAGAAATGAGGGGTTGCATCCTATTTGTACTTAGATATGGCTGGACAGAAACATGGGTTAAACTCCATTTACAGTAAAGAGTCCTACCAAACTGTTGTCAGCCCTCAGGGAAATAGCCATGGCCATTATGAGGAATGTTTCAATTAGATAAGATCATTTAGGAAGTGTGCTTGAAAGTTAAGGTTCTCAGATTAAGCAAGCAGAGTGGGATACCTATTTTAATTGGTATGCAGAAGCCTCCAAAAGTTTTCAGAATTCCAAAATAGCTTCATTAAAAGATTCATTGCAAAGGTTAATGAAAAATTAATGACATAAGAGGTACCTAAAAACAATAAGCCTGATGTAACTCCTACTGTTTCCCTCTATCCTCATTTGTTTGAGTATTCATTCTAGTAATCTGTCTGAATTGCCTTTCATAGTGATGGTGGTTAGTCGCTGAATTGCCTTTGTATGACTATAAACAAAAGTTCACCAAATTAATGACCTTAGAGACATCTCCATATCTACTCTTAAGGGAAAGGTCCCATATAGATGCCTCCCCCCAAATTTGATTTTATATTTCAACGTGGGATTTTACATTTCAGTGTTTCAGTTTTATGATTCAATGTTATTCTCCTAAAGAGACAAGGGAAAACAAAAATTAAAATGAAAGGAAAATGTTGCCAATTTCTGGTAGATACCAAAGCTGCAGATGGGGACCAAGGAAAACGGGCAGAAGCTGACTAAGGGTGAGAATTATTACTAGAGTCAGCTCTCCTAAATGTATAGTACACAATAGAAAGAGGAAAATGAAACATCTTTTGCATCCATCCTCTTTGGGGATGTCTCTAGAGTCCAAGGGAAACCATGTACCTCTGACTGGGATGTGAACCCACATAGCTGGGACTCGAACCTGGCTAAAACCCAGTTTGGGACTTGAACCCATGGTCTTTTAGCTGAGGTCATATGCTTGTTTTCAGGACTTAATGAAGCTCAGGCTCTTGATGTCTCATGGCAGAAAGGATTCTCTGAGAGACAAAGTGATAGGTAAGAACTGGATTCATTTAGAGAGCAACACTCCACAGATAGAGCATGGGCCATTTCAGAAGGAGAGAATGGCATTGAAATATGGTATGGTTAGCTTTTTGATGAGTGGTAGGATTACTTCAACTATTCCAGGGAAGGAGTGGAGAACTCCAGGAACTGGACCACTGACCACTGTTTAGCCTTTGAGGATTGGCCTCAGAACTTTCATGGCACTGGTGGGTTTGTTATGTGGCTTGCTGAAGTGCTACAATGAATGTATATTGAGGCTCAACGTATAGTGGAATTCAACTTGTTTGCTATCTTGGATTTATCTGGCTCTAATCAGTAGAAGTGACAAATAGATTCAAGGGATTAGATCTGATAGAGTAAATGAAGAACTATGGATGGAGGTTTGTGACATTGTACAGGAGACAGTGATCAAGACCATCCCCAAGATAAAGAAATACAAAAATGCAAAATGGTTATCTGACAAGGCCTTACACATAGCTGGGAAAAGAAGAGAAGCTAAAAGTAAGGGAGAAAAGGGAAGATATACCCATTTCAATGCAGAGTTCCAAAGAATAGCAAAGAGAGATAAGAAAGCCTTCCTCAGTGACCAGTGCAGAGAAATAGAGGAAAACAATAGAATGGGAAAGACTAGAGACCTCTTCAAGAAAATTAGAGATACCAAGGGAACATTTCATGCAAAGATGGGCACAATAAAGGACAGAAATGGTATGGACCTAACAGAAGCAGAAAATATTAAGAGAGATGGCAAGAATACACAGAAGAACTATACAAAAAAGATCTTCACGACCCAGATAATCACGATGGTGTGGTCACTCACACTCACCTAGAACCAGACATCCTGAAATGTGAAGTCAAGTGGGCCTTAGGAAGCATCACTACAAACAAAGCTAATGGAGGTGATAGAATTCCAGTTGAGCTATTTCAAATCCTAAAAGATGATGCTGTGAAAGTGCTGTACTCAATATGCCAGCAAATTTGAAAAACTCAGCAGTGGCCACAGGACTGGAAAAGGCTAGTTTTCATCCCAATCTCAAAGAAAGGCAATGCAAAGAATGTTCAAACTACCACACAATTGCACTCATCTCAACGCTAGCCAAGTAATGCTCAAATTCTCCAAGACAGGCTTCAACAGTATGTGAACAGTGAAATTCCAGATGTTCAAGTTGGATTTAGGAAAGGCAGAGGAACCAGAGATCAAATTGCCAACCTCCATTGGATCATCGAAAAAGCAAGAGAGTTCCAGAGAAACATCTACTTCTGCTTTATTGACTATGCCAAAGCCTTTGACTGTGTCTCAACAAACTCTGGAAAATTCTTCAAGAGATATGAATACCAGACCACCTGACCTGCCTCCTGATAAATCTGTATGTAGGTCAAGAAGCAACAGTTAGAACTGGACATGGAACAACAGACTGGTTCCAAATCAGGAAAGGAGTACATCAAGGCTGTATATTGTCACCCTGCTTATTTAACTTATATGCAGAGTACATCATGCAAAATGCCAGGCTGTATGAAGCACAAACTGGAATCAAGATGGCAAAGATAAATGTCAATAACCTCAGATATGTAGATGACACCACACTTATGGCAGAAAGCAAAGAACTAAAGAGCCTTTTCATGAAAGTGAAAGAGGAGAGTGAAAAAGTTGGCTTAAAGCTCAACATTCAGAAAACTAAGATCATGGCATCCAGTCCCATCACTTCATGATAAATAGACGGGGAAACCATGGAAACAGTGAGATACTTTGTTTTGGGGGGCTCCAAAATCACTGCAGATGGTGATTGCAGCCATTAAATTAAAAGATGCTTGCTCCTTGGAAAAAAAGCTATGACCAACCTAGACAGCATATTAAAAAGCAGAGACATTGCTTTGCCAACAAAGGTCCTTCTAGTCAAGCTATGGTTTTTCCAGTCATCATGTATGGATGTGAGAGTTGGACTCTAAAGAAAGCTGAGTGCTGAAGAATTGATGCTTTTGAACTATGGTGTTGGAGAAGACTCTTGAGAGTCCCTTGGACTACAAGGAGGTCCAACCAGTCCATCCTAAAGGAAATCAGTCCTGATATTCATTGGAAGGACTGATGCTGAAGCTGAAACTCCAATACTTTGGCCACCTGATGTGAAGAACCGACTCATTGAAAAGACCCTGATCCTGGGAAAGATTTAAGGCGGGAAGAGGAGATGACAGAGGATGAGATGTTTTGATGACATCACCGACACGATGGACATGAGTTTGGGTAGGCTCTGGGAGTTGGTGATGGACAGGGAATCCTGGTATGCTGCAGTCCATGGGGTCGCAAAGAGGTAGACACCACTGAGCGACAGAACTGGCTAAATCCGTTTATGCTGTGTCCTTGGGCTATGTCACTCTTTTAAAGTTTGTGCCCTACCCTGTTCTCTCCTGTTTCACAAGGAGTTGTTTAATACTGCTAGGAATCCTTACTATATATACCAGCTGAAACCTGACAGGATATTTTAAAGTTTTGGTTTGTTTTGTTTTTTAAGCAGCTCCGTGGTCAGAATTTGGTCAGAAATTGGCAGCTAATATTCAGAGCCTGATAGAAATTATTTTTTGCTTTCCTCTCATCAGCTTAAATGAAACTACATTCCCAGAGAGGAAAAAAAAAAAAAAAAAAACCTTTTAAAGCCTTTACAAAAGGATTTACTAAAACATTCCAAAAGCAAATAATTTCCAAATCCAGACTATAGAAATTTTTTGATTTCCATCTTAGCTAGAAATCTTTTCCCTAATATAAAAAACACAAATTAAAGATAATGTTGGATGTGTGGGTCAACCTATGATGTCATTTAAGCTGCAATCCAATTCTTTGAGGAATTGAGAGCAACTGTTTTGTCTTACAAATCTTCACAAAACTAGAAATGCAACTTTAGAGGCATCAAAGTTCACCTATTTTTACCAACTCAAAAACTTTCCTCATGTATCTCAAAAGGCTTGCAAGTTTTACAAACCTCTAGCCTTAGGAAACCAAAGTCCTTACTTACAAAATTTGTCAGACAGAAAAATAGCTTGAAATAATGGCTGACTTTGTCTAATGTCACATGGAGTTTTTGTGTGTGCTGTGGGCTGTGTTCAGTAGCCTCAGCTGTGTCCAACTCTTTGCAACCCCATGGACTGCAACCCACCAGGTTCCTCTGTCTATGGGATTCTCCAGGCAAGAATACTGGAGTAGGTTGCCATGCCCTTCTCCAGGGGATCTTCTCTACCCAAGGACTGAACCTGAGTCTCCCACGTCTCCTGCATTGCAGGAAGATTCTTTACCACTGAGTCATCAGGGAATCCTCTTTTGTGGGTAGTCTAATATAATTGTTAAGAATAAGTTAATTAAATATATGTAAGTAGGATAAGAAATTTTTATGTGAACTTTGCAAATAGTTCCCCCAAATCTTTTTGGTAACCTGAATCCTTAAAGTTTCCCTTAGTTAAATTAAATGACAGATAGTTATTAAATATCTAGATGATTTCCAAGTAACATAAAATACTGAAACATTAATTACTGAACATAGGTTTATCCATTTGGGTTTTAATTTTACAGAGAAACTAAATATTTTTGAGTCTAGTAGTAAACATATTTTCTGCCACATTGAAAAATTTGCTATGAGAACACATATGTTCCTAAAAAATATAATATACATTTTCTGCTCTCTAAGAAATTGTGAAAGATTCTTTATCTTTTAAAATAATCTGCCTAGGAAACAAAGATTCTGTGTTTCGGCAAAAATAATTTTCTGCATTGTCTTTACCAGGTCTTTGCTTACTTAAGCACACCCAATCTTCTCTATTAAAAAAGCTAAGATCTTTTTTAAAAAAACAACTATTTAACTTTCTGTATTTATCTGGCAAAGTGTTTAAATATCACTATGGTTAAATGGATAATTAAGTATGAGTCCACAATGACTTACGATCCTATTTGACCAAGTGTTTTAAAATAACTTTGATATTTTTTAACAAACTTTCCAAAAATCAAATTCTAAATGAATTCAACTTTGAACTAACTGAGATTTTCCAGAGGGTCCCCAGAACATCTCAAAAGATTTTTTTCTCTACTAATAAAAAGAGAGATATTAAACTAATTAGGCTTACTTGACATCTTAAATTACATGAAAAGCATTGTCATATAAGAAGTAATGCTAAGTCTTCTTTATGTTGTTTGTATTTGATATAGGTTGTATGTGTTCCATAAAAATTGTGTAAAATTCCTGGAAATCTGATATGTCCTAGAATAACACTATCAGTCATAATTCTAGTTATTATCTTAAAATTTCACAGAAATAAGCAGATTTCCTTGCTCCTTCCATTATTTAATGAACTCTCATCATATCATTAATAATGGGCATCTTTATATCTTATGTCACTTTCAGAGAGTTATTGTTTTACTCTGATTCTTTGCAAGAGTATTTCTGCAAAATTATTTCATCTGCAAGGAGATTCATAAAAAAGACTTTGACAAGTACAGATTTCTGGTAATTCTAAGACCACAGAACTGAATAGTGTAAGAATTTTAACTACAACCTACAGTAATCAAAACAATAAGGTACTGGCACAAAAACAGAAATATAGATCAATGGAATAGAATAGAAAGCCCAGAAATAAACCCACACACCTATGGTCAAGTAATCTACAACAAAGGAGGCAAGAATATATAATGGAGAAAAGACAGTCTCTTCGATAAGTGGTGCTGAGAAAACTGGACAACTGCATGTAAAAGAATGAAATTAGAGTATTCTCTAACATTATACAGAAAAATAAACTCAAAATGGATCAAAGATCTAAATGTAAGGCCAGACACTATACAACTCTTAGCGGAAAACATAGCAGAACACTCTCTGACATAAATTGGAGCAATATCTTTTTGGATCCACCTCCTAGAGTAATGAAAATAAAAACAAAAATAGATAAACGGGATCTAATCGAACTTAAAAGCTTCTGCACAGCAAAGGAAACCATCAACAAAAGGAAAAGACAACCCACAGAATGGGAGAAAATATTTGCAAATAAAGTGACCAACAAAGGTTTAATCTCCAAAATATACAAACAGCTCATATACTCAATGTAAAATAAAAAAAAAAAAACCAATCAAAAATGGGCAGAAGATCTAAATTGACATTTCTCCAAGAAGGCATGAAGATGGCTAAAGAACACATGGAAAGATGCTCAGCATCACTAATTATCAGGGAAATGCAAATCGAGACTACAATGAGGTATCACCTCATACAGGTCAGAATGGCCATCATCAAAAAAACACACAAAAATGCTGGAGAGGTTATAGAGTAAAGGGTACCCTCCTACACTGTTAGTGGGAATGTAAGTTGGTACAACCACTGTGGACAACAGTAGGGCAATTCCTTAAAAAGCTAGAGCTATCATTTGATCCAGCAATCCCACTCCTGGACACATATCCAGCCCATTATTCGAAAGGATACATGCACTCAAATGCTTTCTGCAGAGTTTACAACAGCTGATACACAGAGCAACACAAATGTCCATCAATAGAGGAATAGATAAAGAAGATGTGGTATAGTGAAATGTTAGCCATCGAAAAGAATAAAATGATGCCATTTGCAGCAACATGGACGGACCTAGAGATTATCATACTAAGTGAAACTGACAGAGAAAGACAAATATCATATAATATCTCTCATATGTGGAATCTAATTTTTTAAAAAAATGGTACAAATGAACTCATTTACAAAACAGAAACAGACTTGCATATATTGGAAACATGTATGGTTACCAAAGGAGAAACATTGGGAGGGATAAGTCAGGTGCTTGGAATGAACATCCACACTCAACTACATATAAGATAGACAACTAACAGACACAATTGAGTGACCATCATTTTCATTTTGGGCTTCCCTGATGGTTCGGTGGGTAAAGAATCTGCCTGCAATGCAGGAGACACAGGAGACATGTGTTCTATCCCTGGGTTGGGAAGACCCCTTGGAGGAGGAAATGGTAACATACTCCAGTATTCTTGGCTGGGAAATCCCATGGACAGAGGAGCCTGGTGGGCTATAGTCCATGGGGTCACAAAAAGTGGGACATGACTTAGTGACTAAATAACAAACAAACAACAACAATATTTATAAACAAAGATGAAATATTTTTTCTCCCTACCTGATCCCTCAAGACTTTGGAAACTCTTAAATATTCTTTTCATGGCAATACAGTTAATTATTTGCATAAGCTTAATAAGAATCTATTCTCCTTGTAACAGGACACAATTAAAAACATTGGCCATATTCCCAAGACTTTGACTGGAATGGCATATTTGAGAGAGATGTGCATAGACTTAGATATGACAGTTTAAAGAAACTAAGATTGACTTTACAGAGCCAATAAAGCCCCTTGGAAAAACAGACCTGGTACCTTGCTTACCAGGTTTCAGCTATGCAGTCTTAAAGTTTATATGGTTAATAACTATTTTGCAGCACTTACGTAAAAAATCAGGCCAAGTGTAACAAAAACAAATTACTTTTACTGTGATTATCCTTGAAAAAAAGAAATGGGGATAATTGTAGAAAGAAAAATTAAGGTTGCACCTTTGTAGATATTAAATTTTAATCCTGTTTTGAAGTTTTGCTATATACCTGTAAATTGGACTGGATCCCACATTCTAGTTTCCTCAAATATGAGTCTCCAAACTAACATTTCCAATTTTCTCCCCCTTTTTTTCTTGGGATCACTGAGAACAAAGTCTGCCCTTGAATCTCCTTGCAGGGGACTATAATAAGTCTCCTCACTACCCAAAAGGCAGCCAGACTTCAGGGACTTGAACCTTAGAAGAAGACTCCACCCACCATCTGGCCCTAAGTAAATGCTGGAGACCTCTAAATCAAATACACTAGAAAGAGAAGTAGCCAACATCGAGGTAGACTGGTTCTTCCCAAGACACCAGATCAAGACTTCATACTGTGGGACTTCCCTGGTGGTCCAGTGGCTAAGACCCCATGCTCCCAATCCTGGTGGCCCGTGTTTGATCCTTGGTCAAGGAACTAGATCCAACATGCTACAACTAAGAGTTTGAATGCTGCAAATAAATATCCCACGTGCCACACCTAAAGGTCCCAACTTATAAATACTTGAAATTATACCCAAATTATAAATACTCAAATTATAAATAATTGAAAAAAAAAGATTTTATACTGTAACTAAACATGAAACTCTGTCATCGTTTTCTTTCCTTTACTCTGGCATTGGCCTGGAAAGGTAATGCCACAATCATATCTCCCAGGCCATTGCTAAGGGGGGTAAATTTTCAGACTGCTAGATTTGTCATCAAAAAGTCTGATCTGTCCAAGATGGTAGAGAACCCCTGATCTATTTCCTTGTCTCTGATTAACAATCACAAATTTGGTGAACTTTACATCTGGCCTCTATGCAAAGAAAGGAACACAAGGCAAAAGTAACCAGAAGAAAACTGCCTGTGTGGTCTACAAATCCTTAAACTTTTACTGGCCTCCATGACTATCAGCTTTCCAGTCCTGACCCACAGATTCAACAGGCATTACTGGGTGGTTTCTGATTCGCTTCTTTTGGCAGAGGCCCTAATTCCTTGATTAGGAGTAAATGTAAATGAGGCCATCATCAGAAGCCTCTTCCTAACTCTTGAAAGTATTCGTGGAATTTGCTATCGAAGCAATAGCTGCTCAACAAAAATCCTTAGATTCTCTGCTCAAAGTTGTTCTTGATAACAGGACAGCCTATGATTATCTTTTAGCAAGGTGTCTGTACTGTGGCCAACATACTACTGCACCTAATTAACTCCTCTGGAGAAGCTGAAACTCAGTTATATATAATCCTTAGCAAGCTGCTTGGCTTTCAAAGACCCCTTCAGCAGGGTCTTTTTTTGACTTACTTGACTCTGATTAGTGTGGGTCTTGGGGACCATGGTTTCTAGATGCACTCCAAGCACTTGGAATTATCCCACTTACAATAATCATAGTGGGCTCCCTGATGCACTGTATTCTCTGAAAGGTGTTAAATGCATACTTGCAGCCATAAACCACCAAGCTAATGATCTCCCAAAGACTGGAATGTCAGAAAAGGAACAAAAAGAAAGACTGACTTAAAAAAACAAAAAAACCTGTGACTCTGAAGTTGTGGCCTGTGAATATCACAGACGTTAAGCAAAAAAGCATCGTGACCTCTGAACACCACAAGAAGGATCAACAAAACCTACAAGAACATCAGAGCAGTAGCACCTTAAATTTTGGTCACATCTCTCAGTTAAGCTGAGAGTCTGATCAAAAGAGGGGAATTGTTAAAAAAGAAACAATAGACTCAAGATGGAGTCACTTGTGCTAAGCCCATGCCACCAAACCTGGACTTAATACCTAACCTATTAGAGTTTCAACCTCCATCAAGAATGTAATCTTAACCAGTTAGTCAGGAATTTCCTAGTGAGGTACCACACTAGTGAGGTAATCCATTTGATAGTTCCTTTCATCCCCCAGAGGAAGATGACCCTGCTTTGAAACAATCCATTCTTTTTCCCTTCTACCTGTAAGAGCCTATTGTACCGTTCCTTGGGGTTCTTTTCTGCTTGTCCAATTTATGAATCAATCAGTTCAGTTCAGTTGCTCAGTCCTGTCCAACTCTTTGGAGAAGGCAGTGGCACCCCACTCCAGTACTCTTGCCTGGAAAATCCCCTGGACGGAGAAGCCTGGTGGGCTGCAGTCCATGGGGTCTCTAGGAGTCGGACACGACTGAGCGACTTCACTTTCACTTTTCCCTTTCATGCACTGGAGAAAGAAATGGCAACCCACTCCAGTATTCTTGCCTGGAGAATCCCAGGGACGGCGGAGCCTGGTGGGCTGCCGTCTATGGGGTCTCACAGAGTCGGACACGACTGAAGCAACTTAGCAGTAGCAGCAGTCCAACTCTTTGCAACCCCATGGACTGCAGCATGCCAGGCTTCCATGTCCATCACCAACTCCCAGAGCTCACTCAAACTCATGTCCATCAAGTTGATGATGCCATCCAAACATCTCATCCTCTGTCATCTCCTTCTCCTCCCGCCTTCAATCTTTCCCAGCATCAGGGTCTTTTCCAATGAGTCACTTCTTCACATCAGGTGGCCAAAGTATTGAAGTTTCATCTTCAACATCAGACCTTCCAATGAACACCCAGAACTGATCTCCTTTAGGATGGACTGGTTGGATCTCCTTGCAGTCCAAGGGACTCTCAAGAGTCTTCTCCAGCACCACAGTTTAAAAGCATCAATTCTTCGACGCACAGCTTTCTTTATAGTCCAACTTTCACATCCATACATGACCACTGGAAAAACCATAGCTTTGACTAGACAGACCTTTGTTGGCAAAGTAATGTCTCTGCTTTTTAATATGCTGTCTAGGTTGGTCATAACTTTCCTTCCAAGGAGCAAGCGTCTCTTAATTGCATGGCTGCAGTCACCATCTGCAGTGATTTTGGAGCCCAGAAAAATAAAGTCAGCCACTGTTTCCACTGTTTCCCCATCTATTTCCCATGAAGTGATGGGACCAGATGCCATGATCATAGTTTTCTGAATGTTGAGCTTTAAGCCAACTTTTTCACTCTCCTCTTTCACTTTCATCAAGAGACTCTTTAGTTCTTCACTTTCTGCCATAAGGGTGGTGTCATCTGCATATCTGAGGTTATTGATATTTCTCCCAGCAATCTTGATTCCAGCTTGTGCTTCATCCAGCCCAGCGTTTCTCATGATGTACTCTGCATATAAGTTAAATAAGCACGGTGACAATATACAGCCTTGATGTACTCCTTTTCCTATTTGGAACTACTCTGTTGTTCCACGTCCAGTTCTAACTGTTGCTTCCTGACCTGCATACAGGTTTCTCAAGAGGCAGGTTAGGTGGTCTGGTAATCCCATCTCTTTCAGAAATTTCCAGTTTATTGTGATCCACACAGTCAAAGGCTTTGGCATAGTCAATAAAACAGAAACTGATGTTTTTCTGGTACTCTCTTGCTTTTTCGGTGATCCAGCAGATGTTGGCAATTTGATCTCTGGTTCTGCTGCCTTTTCTAAAACCAGCTTGAACATCTGGAAGTTCTCGGTTCACGTATTGCTGAAGCCTGGCTTGGAGAATTTTGAGCATTACTTTACTAGCGTGTGAGATGAGTGCAATTGTGCAGTAGTTTGAGGATTCTTTGGCATTTCCTTTCTTTGGGATTGGAATGAAAACTAACCTTTTCCAGTCCTGTGGCCACTGCTGAGTTTTCCAGATTTGCTGGCATACTGAGTGCAGCACTTTCACAGTGTCATCTTTCAGGATTTGAAATAGCTCAACTGGAATTCCATCCCCTCCACTAGCTTTGTTCGTAGTGATGCTTCCTAAGGCCCACTTGACTTCACATTCCAGGATGCCTGGTTCTAGGTGAGTGATTGGGTTGTGAAGAACTTTTTTGTACAATTCTTCTGTGTATTCTTGCCACCTCTTCTTAATATCTTCTGCTTCTGTTAGGTCTATACCATTTCCGTCCTTTACTGTGCCCATCTTTGCATGAAATGTGCCCTTGATATCTCTAATTTTCTTGAAGAGATCTCTAGTCTTTTCCATTCTATTGTTTTCCTCTATATCTTTGCACTGACCACAGAGGAAGGCTTTCTTATCTCTCCTTGTTATTCTTTGGAACTCTGCATTCAAATGGGTATATCTTTTCTTTTCTCCCTTGCCTTTAGCTTCTCTTCTTTTCTCAGCTAGGTGTAAGGCCTTGTCAGACAATTATTTTGCCTTTTTGTATTTCTTTATCTTGGGGATAGTCTTGATCAATGCCTCCTGTTCAATGTCAGGAACCTCCATCCATAGTTCTTCATTTACTCTGTCTATCATATCTAATCCCTTGAATCTATTTGTCACTTCCATTGTATAATCGTAAGTGATTTGACTTAGGTCATACCTGAATGGTCTAGTGGTTTTCCCTATTTTCTTCAATTTCAATCTGAATTTGGCAATAAGGAGTTCATGATCTGAGCCACAGTCAGCTCCCAGTCTTGTTTTTGCAGACTATAGAATCATTGTATGAATCATTGGATAAAGTCAATTTGATCTTCAAATTTACTTGGTGAATTTTGTTTTTCAATCCTTAGACTAGTGTTAATATTGTTTTATTATTGTATAGACTAATGTCTTGAATATATTTATGATATTTTACTGGTCACCCTTTTTTTAATCATTTAAAACAGTAACTACTGTTCACTTCCAATTTTCTTGAACTTAACTCTGCCCACAGTCTATCTTAGATTAAAACTATCTATTGAGACACACTGAATGGTGAAGAAATTTCGGCGCTGTGATTTTTTATTTACTCAAGTTATCGTTTATCTCAAATGAGATCTTGTGTTTACTTGATTGATTCTAGGTGCCAGCTTAATCTAAAGATGGGAGTACATTTCCAGATGTTAGCACATGGAGAAAAAGAAGAAAATCTTGCTTCTTTGACATCAGAATTGCTTCTCTCTCTTCCCACACTCTCACCCATATACCTTTCTTGAGTGTTAATACTTTGCTTCCTGGAGTGCAGGATTTGCTTCCTGGAATACTAGACTAAAGCTTTAGGGTCATTCTTGAGTAACAATAGATAATCTCTGAACCTGAATTGATTTCTTAGGGGCAAAAACTGACTGGCCAGCAAGCTTTGATTTGTTTTGTTTTGTGAACTGTGGACAGAGCTGAAGGGCTCCAGAAAACAGTTAAGGTTTTGGAGGCTCTGGAAGAGATTAGGACATGAACATAAGTCAGCCAGAAAGAACATTTGGGAATAGATCAAAGATGTATTATAGAGATATTACTAAGTATCACTGTGGTATAGGCAATCTAAACTGTCTTCTCTATTACCCATTAAATCTTCAGTTAAAAAAAACTACATTATTTTGGAGAGGAAGCCTATTTTTTATGATGTGACATCTTGCTGAAAAGAACAACTAAATGTGTGTGGGCAGTAGCTGTCCACAAGCCTTACCAAGGTTATATACTGGTGATAAGTTACATTAAGAGGAGGCAGGCAGAAGGAGTAATGCTCTGCAGACTTTTCTGAAATACTGGTAAGGTTGACAGTGTGCACTGATCAGCACTTGATGTCTTTGGGGGGCTTTTGATCAGGTCCTTTGTCATATCCATTTTGCCTAGTTAAAGAGATTTACAAGAGATAGATTAATCTCATTCTCCAATAACTCTATGCTCTATTGAATAATCATAGTGCTTCTTCCTTTCAAAAAGCACTTTATAAATATTAATCCCCATATCATTCCCATAAATTCCACTTTTTAAATAAAAGGGAAAAGACAGCTGCTTCCCATTAATTATCATATCAGAAAATTGATTGGACATTTTCTGAAGAGCTTGATTATGTATGAGGGAAAAATAAATTTTCCTCTACCCTTCTGAGTTCTTAGCTGAGAACACTATAGTAGAAGATTAGCCAGAGAAAAACTCATAGAAGTTTATAACGTGTATAGGCATGTATCCATAGGAAATATCCAGGAAAAATGAGTCACTCCCCTAGGTGCATTTAGAATTCAGGATTAAATACCATCTTAACAGGAAAAGCAGAAGAGGGATGCAGAAGCTCATAGGGCACAGTAAATGTTTTTTTACTAAAGATGGAAAGACAAGTGGGCCCTTAGGAGAATACATAGGAGGTTTGACAGTTTGTGACAAAGTCTGTCTGGCTGTGGTGTCAGTTTTTAGTCTCCTGTCCTGTGATATATTAATCTTCCCTGGTTGATGAAACTTCTTCCTGGGGAGGGAATTTGTGACAACTGAGTTCCTTTTGGAGGATTTGTCTTTAGACAGATAAAGGGTGTTAGAAAAATCCTCTCCCTGCATTTGTGGTTTTTCGACTACCTACAGCTCAAAATAATCAAAACACTAAAGTGGCATATTTCAGTGTGGAATGCCGTGAACTCCTACAGTGATAGTTTGGGGTGACACATTCTGCTACCCTTTAACTATAAATATAACTTCTATCTCTTGGGGTAGGGAGCCCCAAAGTTGAAAATGCTGGAAGCTCCAAGCCTTCAGTCTCGATAGTGCGCTCCATTTGGCATATTGGAATTGAATGAGTCTCTGTTTCTAGTCTTGCATGAGGCATTTGCCCAGTTATGTGATCCTAGAGGTGTCACCTTACTTCTCTCATCTTAGGGGAGAAAAAATGTCTCGATTTTTTTTCTTGCTTTCCTTCTTTTGCTGCAAAGCACAGGCTCTAGGTGCACGAGCTTCGATAGTTGCAGCACATGGGCTTGGTAGTTGGGCTCAAGGGCTCAGTATTTGTTGAGCATGGGCTTCGTTCCTCTGCAGCATACAGAATCTTCCAGGACCAGGGATCGAACCTGTGCCCCCTGCAACTGGCAGGCAGATTCTTATCCATTACGCCACTAGGAAAATCTTGTTGTGCTGGTTTAAGTATGACCTGGGCTTCCCTTGTGGCTCAGCTGGTAAAGAATGTGCCTGCAATGTGGGAGACCTGAGTTCAATCCCTGGGTTGGGAAGATCTCCTGGAGAGGGAAAGGTTACCCACTCCAGTATTCTGGCCTAGAGAACTCCATGGACCGTATAGTCCTTAGGTTCGCAAAGAGTCGGACACAACTGAGCGACTTTCACTTTCACTTTTTGCCATTCATAAAAGAGTTGGTAAAAATCCTCCTCTTCCTGTATGAGAGAGACTTTTCTACAAATGGAAGTCTTATTTACTAATCTTATGTATGTTTCCTTTACAAAAGAAACTCTAAGCCCTAGTTTTAGGGCCTCTGCTGTGTCTGCTGGTTCTCTATGGCCTTTAGTTCAAAATAACCCATACTCCAAAGAGGCATATTTTGGGTGGCATATTCTGGTATCTCTCACTGCCCCTTTTCTGCAACAGAAACCTTCCTTTGTGTTCATTTTACTTAGGGAACTGAATGTAGAACTGTTAACTCAAAGACATATTTTAATGAGACATTAAGGTGCATGCATGGGAAATTAGGAGCTTGCCCTAAATAACAGAGAGAGAAAAAGGGAAGTTCCCTGGAGAAAATTCAGGGAATTCCCTGGAGGAAGACAGAAACCAGAGGGTTTGAATTTTCTTGGCAGAATGAAAAGCAGAAAAGAAGAATTCTATAGTGGTGAACCTCCAACAGTCTGGTTTAAAGCTCAACTTTGCCCCCAGTTAGGTATGTGACCTTGGGCAAACTATTGCTCTTTCTGGACTTAAATTTCCTTATCTGTAAAATAGTAATAGTATTCATCTAATATAATCAAACATACAAAGTCCTTAATAAGTACTATATGAACCTCCCTTTACTATAAACTATCCTCTTCTTGAGGCAAGAACTTAGATGAGGCCTGAGAGAACAAAATTTTGAAGGCAAATTTTAAACTTAGCTGAGAGGATAGCAAATAAGCCTTATATGTCTCTATTGTGTAGTTTTCAGTGGAGTCTACATAATTCACTGATGTTTTTATGCATGCTTACTTTATTATGTTTGTTTTTTAAAAAAAAGAACATTCATAGTTAAGCCCTATCTATTTCTTCTGAAAGTACCCACTTGTGGAAGATAACTGCTTTATTATAGATAAATATGTAATAAAGTCCAAGAGATAACTACTGAGACTGCATTTCATGGACTGTCTTTCATTTCTTTAAAATTAAAAAAAATAAAATATAATATAAGTATATTTCACTTTAAAAGTCATGATTGGATCTGAGAAAATCATTCATATTAACTAAATTCATAGGAGATCAATTTAAGGGTTGATAAAGGGAAGTACATCTGTCAGAAAAGTCTGTTGTGAGGCCCAAGATCACTTAGCACATCACATTATAGATTGGAAACTAATGAATTGATTCAGAGTCCAGAATTAAAGATAAGAGAACCGAATGAGCAAAAGCAGTATTTTCAGGAAAGTACACCAATTTGCTTAATGAATTGCTTTGTAGACTCAAGGAATACTTCTTTATTCAGAAACAGGACTTGTCATCAGAAGATCACCCTTCTCCCAGAGCCACAGCAGAGAAACAGAATGGATACATCTTTGATTCTCAAGACTCCAGGTTAGAGGAGAATAGGGTATGTTACCCAAAGAATTGGTTCTGGCTGCTTACCGCTTACAAAATCAGTTACATACTCACAGATGGTAGAAGGGAAAGGTGCCTTTGATCAGAATGCTGGCAATCTGAGGAGATGGTAGAATCCACATTCCCCTCAAACCCACCTCCAGAGATTCTGCTTGGCCATGAAAGCTTTCTAAGAGAAACAGAGGGGCTTTTGGGCTGAGGGCAGTTTCCTGTAAAGAGCTGCTTACAGGGCGTGGAAGACAATTCACTACAGGCAGGTAAAACCTTTGTTTGAATCCTGATTCAACTACTCACTAGTTTTGTGAATGGGCAACTGAGTAACAACCCTGCCCCTTGGGTTTTTAATGTATCAAATGGGGAAGGTATAGAAGGCACTTTATAGAGAGTGAATGAGACAATAAGTGTAGTGCTTAGCACAGTGCAACTTATGTATGTTCAAAAATGTTAGTTGCAATTGATCATACTCCTATTATAACATATCCTTGTCCAGAATAACATTAATTGTATCATGGCCTTCATTGTATCATTTACACTTTACTTCTCCATGTAGAATTTTGAAGACTCCCTGGTTCTTTAATTGAGCAGCATAAGTGGTATATTTACAATTCATCTCAGCCAGATAACTTCAAAGAGGAACTATCTCATCCATTTTCCTTTTCTTGTTCTTATGAGCTTTATACTATTTAAAATTTTAATCACACTCATTATCGTGTCACTTTTTCAGAATGGCCTTCCCTTTTGTCATTCTCAAGTCTTTTGGCTCCAGGAAGACAAAACCGTGATTTCCTTATGGCCATTTATATCCAGCACTTAGCATTGTGCCAGTCATATAGTGTATATTTTTTCAAATGGAAAATATAGATGTATCATTCCTTCCTGATTATATAAATAGCCATCTTCTCCTACAAGTCCCATATTGAATTTTTTATTTGGAAATCATGAAGGTTTGGAGGGGGGTGCTTTTTTCTAGGAAGTCTAATTTGTGCTTTACTTGAAAACTTGAGTTCTAATCATTGCTTTGTTCAAGTCGTTCTCTATCTCATCCAGCATCTCTATTTCTTTAGAGGCCTATTCATATTGTTCTCTTTGGTTACCTCTTTCTAGTGTTAAGCCTGCTTAGATGTGATACAATTTTTCTTCATTGGCCCATTGAGACTATGGGGACTTTAGTGTGGCTGACACCTTAAGTGACAATGGTCACACGAGAGGTGGAGGGGCCTGGAGGCTGGCACTGTAGCCACCAGAAGGTTGTCAGTCCTCTTTCAAGGCATCAGAATGAAACTTCTCTGCTATTCTCTCTCCTACTTCAAGGTAGAGAGGATGATCCCATTATTCAGTTCCTCCTCCATTTCCTGGACCATAACTGGCTGACCCTCCCCTGGAAGGTCAAAGATCCTTAAAGCCCACACTTTCTAGGATACCAAGATGGAGCATGCTGTGTTGATCTCAAGGCTCTCATTGGACCCATAGGGGAGAAGGCCTTGTAACAACCTCTAGTTGGCACCTCTGGACCCCAGTAGCTGCTAGGCTCAGGGTAATTGGGCAAGACAGAGTCAGAGTGCAACTCCAATTTCACAGAGTGACATTTTTTGATCTCTTAACCAAATTCTAAATAGTAACCATATTTTGCAACTTATGAATGCAAACCTCTCCAAAATTAATTATTCTTACTTATGTGGTTATCTTGAAAACCATGGAAAAGAAAACTATATAAGCTGGAAAAAGAGCATAAGAGAGAACCTTTCAAATTGCCCTTTTATTTTCTCTCACTGGACACAAATGATTTCATCCTGGAGAGCTGGCTGTCAGTGCTCTTGAGAACAGGGGCTTCTCTTCAGATTCTAAGTTAGTATTTAGCACATGTATGATGCAATTGAGAACTATAGAGACTATGGTCATATATACACAATTGACCAGCAGTTTTTAAAACTCGTTTTTAGCCTAAAAGGCTTTTGTTCAAACAACACTTAGTGGGAAATCTCGGTTAATGAAACAGAAGAACTATTCTGGCTGAAATGAGCATGAAGTACTCAGACCATTCCTGTTTAGGTATCTCTCTGGCCAGTAAGAGGGCTCCCCAGAAACCTTTTTATTCTGAGGGGTCACAACACTGCACTAGACAAACAAGGCTCTTAAATGATTGTTATACTTATTTCAGCTACATTTACTCTCAATATCAATCTCACCAGCTGAACCACTGGATTCAATGAACTGCATCAGTTATTGAGACAGATAAGTAAATGAATGGGTCATTACTCTTATGAGCAGTCTAAGCTAGTCATTAAGTCAAAATGATAAAAAGTCAGAATATTGAATGTAAAGCTGGGCAATAACTTCAAAAGAAATTTAATCAATTATTATATATCTAATGTAGAAATTTTTGGAGAAATTTGATCAATTTTTAGAACTTAACTAACCAGAATCCTTAATAAACTGAATTTTTCCCACATGTATTCATTAATAAAGATGTAGATGGTGAGGATACTAAAATCAGTCATTAGTATTTATATGTTATGCTGTCTATCCAGCACAGCTCTTAGCATTATGAAGGATACAAAGATGTATAAAACATGGATCTCAGAGTTAAGCTTTGTACATATATAAGCTTTTACAATGTACCTGGGAAGATAAAACCCACGTATGTGAAATTATCTGGAAAGAATTAAGTGTTAAATTCTATATAATTAATTTTTAAGTAGGTAATTTAATTATTTTAGGGCTATTCTTTGTAATCCAAGCACTATTAAGGAGATTTTCAATGCACGTTCTTAGAATATACTCTGGAGTCAGTTAAGATTGAGTTCAATACATTATGGTTTTATAGTAATATAACCATCTACCATGAAGTGTAAGATTTAGAGTAATAGCTTTGGGTTATTATTTAATCCACAAACGTCAAAGTTCACATCAATCAAGAATTTTAGGCAAAAGTGATAGAGCAAAGCCAAATCATAGGCACCATACCGGGAAGGTTTTATAATCAACTCTTACCAAACCTTCAAAGAAAGAATAATTCTTACCATAAACAAATTCATAGAATGAAAAAATGGAGGTGTTCCTGAACTAGTTTTATGAGACAAGAATGACACATACCAAAACCACTTCTGGTTAATAAAAAAGCTTTTGGTGAACCTCACTTATGAAATGAGATGCTAATATACCAAGTTAAATAGTATTTAAATAATCCTGCAAAATCACAACCAAGTAGAGATTACCCCCAGGAACATGAGCTCTGCCTTAGAAATTCTATTAATATAATGGGTTCTTGGTAAAGGTGGTGGATTAAACAAATGCATTTACTTTTGTTATCTCCCAAAACCCCATTAAGATGACAGTGAAGAGGTATTTGGGCTTCCCAGGTGGCACTAGTGGTAAAGAACCCATCTGCCAATGCAGAAGACCTAAGAGATAAGGGTTGGATCCCTGGGTCGGGAAGATCCCCAGGAGGTCACAGCAACCCACTCCAGTATTCTTGCCTACAGAATTCCCTGACTAGAGGAGCCTGCCAGGCTGCAGACCATGGGGTCACACAGAGTCAGACACGACTGAAATGACTTAGCATGATACACTCAAAGAGATGTTTTGATTTGCCTGCTTACTTATTGGGTTTTTCTTTCTTTCTTTAATATATATTTCTTTCTTTAATGTATTTACTCAGATAAGAACTGAAGGGGAGATACAACAATAAAATTATGGAAATTGGGAAACAGGAAGACAAGCAGTAACTAACTGGAGAAAGATGAGCTTTAAGCAAACAGGAGAAAGCTGAGAAACAACCAGATGTGTGTGTGTGTGTGTGTGTGTGTGTGTGTGTGTATAATAGAACATCAAAAGCCTTGGCATTTGGGACATCAGGAGCTTCTGAAGGTAGGGTGAAAATGAAACTAAGAACCAAAAGATTATTTACAACTCCACTTATGAAGAACCCTCCCCAGTCACGAAATCAGATTACTCCCTGACTTCCCACAAACTGGGCAGGAAACTGAAAGCTTACTCAGTGAAAGGAAAGAAGGTTTGTCATTGTAGTGGCTTCTCTTGTGGTGGAGCATAGGCTCTAGGCAACAGATTCCAGTAGTTGTGGCTTGTAGGCTCTAGAGTGCTGGCTCTGTAATTATTGCCACGGACTTTGTTATTCCACGACACATGGGATCTTCCCAGACCACAGATCGAACCAGTATCCCTTGCATTGCAAAGCAGATTCTTAACCACGGGACTATCAGGGAAACCCCGAGAAGAAAATTTTTTATGCTTCTGGAATGGAGAGTGGGACCCAGGTAGAATACAACGTCTCAGGACTCAGAGTAGCTTGGAGTTTTCCATGTCAACACTAGAATCCAGAAAATAATGGAACAAAACCTTCACAGTTCTGAGATAAAAGGTTTTCAGCCTTCAGTCAGGTTATCAATTGGTGTGAGAGTAGGATGTAGACATTTTTAGACACGTGCATTTTAAAATAGAAATTGCCCCCCAAGTACCCTTTCTTAAGAATTTACTGGAAAATGTGCTGTACCAAAGCAAGGGGACAAAACAAGAAAAGGGAAGATGGAAAAGGAAATAGGATATCCAACAAATAGACAAGCAAAGGGAATCCCCAGAGTGATGATGAAGAGAGATTCCAAGATGACAACTGAATCCCAGGCAAATAGAACACCCAGGAGAGATTGGGGCAAGTCCAAGAGCTCCAGGAGACATCTCTTCAAGAAGGCAGACTACCTGCTGTATTCAAATACATAGTGAGAGGAAACTAAACTTGAATCAGTGATAAGTACATAGAAACTAAGCAAATAAAGTAGGTAATTATGAGCTCTGGGGAATAAATATCTGCTTCTCTGGTGGAACTCTGATACAGATTTTGGTAATTATAATTCTTAAAGAGGAACAGAATCTTAAGAATGCATTTCTTAAATTGGTTCAGACTTTTCTTGCATTGGGCCTCTAATTTGATTAGATTTAAAATACTAAAGGGTATCTAGTAGTAAAGAGGACATTTGTCCTCCACAGTGTGAATGAAGTGGCAATAAAGATATGCAAAATATCACCATTGACTCAGTTCAGTTCAGTTCACTCAGTCGACACCATTGATTACTCCTAAGCAAATACCTATAAAAGTTGAGGTTCTAAGTGAGTGTGTAGTTGATACCTTAGTACATTTTAGTCAAACTAAGGAGTATAATAAGATTCAGTGATTGCTCCTAAATGCACTAGAGAAAACGGGCGAAGAAAATGATGACCTCAGGGCTTCAAATTCCCAGCTCAAGCTCAGCTTAAATGACCTAAAAATTTCTATGTCAGATCTGAAAAAAAAAAAAAAAAGCCTTATCTCCTATAGTTGCAAAGCTGAGATTTCTGAAAATAATCAGAGTTTCATCCTGAAAGTAGCTGAATTACAATGCAAACTGAATTCTCAACCTCACCCAGTGTTTTCTATTAAGGTAAAGCATTGATTGCTAAGGAATGGGATCCAGATAATTAGAATGAGGATATCTGGGAAGATCCCAGTGAAGCTGGGGCACAGAGCTTTTCAGTTCAGTTCAGTTCAGTTGCTCAGTCGTGTCTGACTCTTTGTGACCCCATGAACCACAGCACGCCAGGCCTCCCTGTCTATCACCAGCTCCCTGAGTCCACCCAAACCCATGTCCATCGAGTCGGTGATGCCATCCAGCCATCTCATCTTCTCTCGTCCCCTTCTACTCCTGCCCTCAATCTTTCTCAGAAGCAGGATCTTTTCCAATGAGTCAACTCTTTGAATCAGGTGGCCAAAGTATGGGAGTTTCAGCTTCAACATCAGTCCTTCCAATGAACACCCAGGACTGATCTCCTTTAGGATGGACTGGTTGGATCTCCTTCCAGTCCAAGGACTCTCAAGAGTCTTCTCCAACACCACAATTCAAAAGCATCAATTCTTCAGTGCTCACCTTTCTTTATAATCCAACTCTCACATCCATACATGACCACTGGAAAAACCATAGCCTTGACTAGACGGACCTTTGTTGGCAAAGTAATGTCTCTGCTTTTTAATATGCTATCTAGGTTGGTCATAACTTTCCTTCCAAGGAGTAAGTGTCTTTTAATTTCATTCCTGCAGTCACCATCTACAGTGATTTTGGAGCCCAGAAAAATAAAGTCTGACACTGTTTCCACTGTTTCCCCATCTATCTGCCATGAAGTGATGGGACCGGATGCCATGATCTTAGTGTTCTGAATGTTGAGCTTTAAGCCACCTTTTTCACTCTCCTCTTTCACTTTCATCAAGAGGCTCTTTAGTCTTCTTCTCTTTCTGCCATAAGGGTGGTATCATCTGCATATCTGAGGTTATTGCTATTTCTCCCAGCAATCTTGATTCCAGCTTGTGCTTCATCCAGCCCAGCATTTCTCATGATGTACTCTGCATATAAGTTAAATAAGCAGGGTGACAATGTACAGCTTTGATGTACTCCTTTTCCTATTTGGAACCAGTCTGTTCCATGTCCAGTTCTAACTGGTGCTTCCTGACCTGCATACAGGTTTCTCAAGAGGCAAGTCAGGTGGTCTGGTATTCCCATCTCTTTCAGAATTTTCCACAGTTTATTGTGATCCACACAGTCAAAGGCTTTGGCATAGTCAATAAAGCAGAAATAGATGTTTTTCTGGAACTCTCTTGCTTTTTCGATGATCCAGAGGATATTGGCAATTTGATCTCTGGTTCTTCTGCCTTTTCTAAAACCAGCTTGAACATCTGGAAGTTCACAGTTCACGTATTGCTGAAGCCTGACTTGGAGAATTTTGAGCGTTTCTTTACTAGCATTTGAGATGAGTGCAATTGTGCGGTAGTTTGAGCATTCTTTGACATTGCCTTTCTTTGGGATTGGAATGAAAACTGATCTTTTCCAGTCCTGTGGCCACTGCTGAGTTTTCCAGATTTGCTGGCATATTGAGTGCAGCACTTTCATAGCGTCATCTTTCAGGATTTGAAATAGGTCAACTGAATTCCATCACCTCCACTAGCTTTGTTCGTAGTGATGCTTCCTAAGGCCCACTTGATTTCACATTCCAGGATGTCTGGCTCTAGGTGAGTGATCACACCATCGTGAATATCTGAGTTGTGAAGATCTTTTTTGTACAGTTCTTCTGTGTATTCTTGCCACCTCTTCTTAATATCTTCTGTTAGGTCCCTACCATTTCTGTCCTTTATTGAGCCCATCTTTGCATGAAATGTTCCCTTGGTATCTCTAATTTTCTTGAAGAGATCTCTAGTGTTTCCCATTCTATTGTTTTCCTGTATTTCTTTGCACTGACCACTGAGGAAGGCTTTCTTATCTCTCCTTGCTATTTGTTCTGCCAGTAGAAGCAGCCCTTCCACCCTTGCCTGTGGAGGTCAACCCTGCTTTGTCTGACGAGCCCATGAAGACCTCTCCTGAAGTAGTTGCCTTGCAAGTCACTACTGATTCTGTACAGGACTTACCACTGCCACTCCCTCTGCCTCTAGAACTAAAAGCAGACTCAAGTCCTGACAAGCCCTAAAAGATGAGATATAAGTTTATCATGAGTTGTTTCTCTACACAACAAAAGAAGTACATGAATTTTCCAATTTATAAGGACAGAAATCTGGGGAGTAGGTATTAAGGGTGTGGGTGAATGGGGTAGGGAGTATAAAGTTAGGTTAGGCCACATTTATTGATATGGGCTCCCTAAGGAAGAGATTCTGAACTTTATGATTTAGCTTGAGGGGTGAAAAAGGCTCTGGCAGATTGGTTGACTAATACTCCAACCAAAAGGTGTACTACACTAAATTAAGTTAGAATGCCACACCTGCCTTGGTATGCTGTTGAGGAAGGAATCAAAAGGCTTAAGGATATAGAGATGTTAGAGTGGATTTGTCATGTAAGACCTCTCAGCCATATTTGAAGAGTCCAGAAGAACATTTTAATAATCCAGTAGGTAGGATGGCCCATCTCTGCCTACCAGTCATCCTCTTTCCCCAGTCAACACTGCCATTACCCAATAAGCTCATGAATGCAGTAGGCGAGGGGTGGCATGAATGGAGATTTTAGATGGGCTCAGTAGTGTGGCCTTCACTCTCCAAGGCTGACCTGACTACAGCCACTGCTGAGTACCCAAACTGCCAGCAGCAGAAACCAACACAGACTCCTCATTATACCACCGTTCTTTGGGAGATCAGCCAGTTACCTGGAAGCACATTGATTACACTGAACCACTTCCTTCATTGCAGAGGCAGCATTTTGGTTTTACTGGAATAGAAACTTAGAGTGGATACAAATTTGCCTCCCTACAGACAATGCTTTTTTCAAAACTATTATCCATGGACTTATATAATACCTTATTCATCATCATGGTATTCTACACAGTGTAGTTAGAAGTGATAACTAACTTCACAGTAAATGAAGTGTGATAATGCATTCATATCATGAAATTCACTGAGCTTACCATGTTCCCTATCATCATGAAGCAGCTGGTTTGATAGAATGATGGAATTAACTTAAAAGACTCAGTTACGGGATCAGTTAGGTGGCCATACCTTGCAGGAAGGCTCTTCAGAGAATTATACATGCTCTAAATAAACACCCAGTACAAGGTGCTGTTTCTCTCATAGCCAAGATACACTAGTTAAAGAATCAAAGAGTAGAGATAGGAGTGGCACCATTTACTACTAATCCTACTGATTCACTGGCAAAATTTTTGCTTCCTGTTCCTAAAACCTTATGCTCTGCTGGTCACAAAATCTTAGTCTCAATGAGAGGAATGCTTCTACCAGGAAACCCAACAGCGATTTCATTGAACTAAAAGTTAAGACTGCCACTCATTCACCTTAGGCTTCACATGCTTCTGAATCAACAGGAAAAGAAGGTTGTTACTATACTCACTGGGGCAATGGGGCAATCGATCCTGATTACCAAAGGGAAATTGGGCTGCTACCACAAAATAGAAGTAAGGAAGAATATGGCTAGAATACAGAAGATCCCTCAGGGGATCACTTAGTACTATCATGTCCTGTGATTAATGCCAATGGAAAACTACAACAACCCAATTCAGGAAGGATTTCTAATGGCCCAGAGCCTTCAGAAATAAACATTTAGGTTACCCAACCAGCCAAACACAACTACTTGAAATGTTTGCTGAGGACAAAGGGGGTATGGAATGGGTAGTAGAAAAAGGTAGTTAAAAATATCAGCTAAAACCATGTGACCACTACTGAAACAATGCCTATAATAGTTGAGTATTTTTATATGTAAATAGTTTTATTCCCTCTCTTATTCCCTATCATCTCATATAAAATATGCTAATACTAGTTAACTTTATATCATAATATTTAAGTTATAGAATATTAAGTAGAAAAGTGAAGTTTACTCAAGGACTTTGCATTCTTTTTTAAAAAAAACATCTATTTGGCTTCATCGGGTCTTACCTGCGGTACACAGCATCTTCATTGCCTCGTGCGGGCTCAGTAGTTGCGGCATATAGGCTTTCTAGTTGCAGCATGCAGGCTTGGTTACCTCAAGGCATGTGGGATCTTAGTTCTCCCACCAGGGATCAAACTCGAGTTCCCTGCAAGATGGGTTCTTAAGCAACCACCAGGAAGTCCCAGAGTTAGCATTTTTATCTAGGGAAATGGTTGGTGAATTTTAATGTGTATTCAGGATAGGTGAATCATATTAAGCAGAGTTATGACCTTGTTATTGTTTCGGAGATTGTCATTTAAGGAGATGTGTATAGGTGCCAAGTTAACAAAGGGTGGCTCATGGTATCAGTTTGTGTCAACTTGCTTAGGTTATGTGTGCGTGCTAAGTTGCTTCAGTTGTGTCCGACTCTTTGTGACCCTATGGACTGTAACCTGCCAGGCTCCTCTGTGCATGCGGTTTCCCAAGCAAAAATACTGGAGTGGCTTGCCGTGCCTTCCTCCAGGGGATTTTCCCGACCCAGAGATCAAACTCATGTCTCCTGTGCAGGCAGATTCTTTACTGCTTGAGCCAGCAGGGAAAGCCTGCCTAGCTTATAGTACCCAGTTATTCAATCAAACACCAATCTAGGTATTCCTGTAAAGGTATTTGGTAGATGTCATTAATATCAACAATCAGTTGTCTTTAGGGAGATTATCTCCAATGATTTGGGTGGGCCTAATCCCTGCTTGCAGCTTCCCTGTGTGTGGATGTGCTAAGTCGCTTCAGTCCTGCCTGACTCTTTGTAACGCTATGGACTGTAGCCCACTAGGCTCCTTCCCTGAAAAAGAAGCAATTCCATTTATGGACTGCAGTCTCAGCTTCTGTCTAAGAGTTGTCAGCCTGCCTTTCCTAACAGCCTACCCTATACATCTGAACTTGCCTAGTAAGCTTCCCCCAATGGCTAACTAGCCAATATCATTAATATTATATGATAATATGCTATATTTTATATATATTATAATACATATAATAATAGAGAGAGAGGTTTATTGTAAAGCATAGGCTTATATATAAGTATATAGGTATCTTATTATCTTTACACCTATCCATATATCTATCTCCTACTGATTTTCTTCTTTGTTGGAATCCTGTCACAGTGTCTTTTAAAGAGACTTTCTCTTTGAGATTAATCTGAAGCAAATGATCTGAGAGAATTTTTGTTTGTTTGTTTGCTGCAAGTTTGCTTCATAATGTTGTAAAGAGGTAACAGTTTATTAAAGTGCAGGGCCACTGTTTCAAAACAAAGCAGGGCTTCCAGGAAAAGATAAGGGCTATTAAATTCCTTTTTTTTTCAGCTTCTTTTATTCCTGGGAAGCCAGGAAAACATCTTTGATTTATAGGCAAAGTTCTTTTAAAACATGTTGAAATTATCTCTAATTCCTTGAAGAAACATATTTCTTTTATAGATGTCTTTTTATTTATGGCTGTGCTGGGTCTTCATTGCTGTGCCCAGGCTTTCTCTAGTTTCGGAGAGTAGGGGCTACTCTTTGTTGTGGTGCACAGGCTTCTCATTGCAGTGGCTTCTCATGTTGTGGGGCACAGGCTCTAGGTGTGGGGGTTCAGTGGTTTCAGTTCATGGGCTTAGTTGCCCTGTGGCAAGTGGAATCTTCCAGGACCAGGGACCAAACCTGTGTCCCCTGCATTGGCAGACAGATTCTTAACCACTGGACCACCAAGGAAGCCCTATAGATATTTTTTAAATATCAAGAATAACAGAAAACCCCATGCCTATAGTCACTTGAAATCCTACTGTTCTTAAGTTGTAAAAAAAAAAAGCATGAAAGATTCTTTCAGCTTTCTCCAATACACTCCCCACTGATAATCACTGTTTTTGTATGAATTCTTCAAAAATTTTAATATGCTTATATATACACATACCATTTGTTAAATAAAATATATTTAAATGTAAAAACTATAAACATCTAACAGCTTTGTCATGAATAATTTCCCCAGGTATATAAGTATATACCTAACTCATTACTGTTTGAAAGTTAGAGTCATATCTATTGTAAGGATATACCATAAATTGGTTAACCATTTCCATATTGATAGATTCAACCTCTTTTATTCATCTTTGTATCACTGATCCCAAGCACAATATCCACTGCATAATGGGCTCAGAGAAAATAGAGGAACAGCAATGAATATGTGTCTGTTTTCTGACAGCAGTGATCTTGCACTGGAGAGTATAAAACTGAACAAACAAGTCCCATCCAAAACTGTCCAGTGTTGCTGCAAAATTACTCTAACTCAGCTCTTCCACCATGACTATGACCTCCAACTTCACAAAAGCCTTGGAGAAATCAACTCTGTCTCAAAAGGATCACAATTTTTTTTCCCTTTATTATTGAAACATAACTCCCCCTCAAACACAACACAGCAGGAAATATTAAATTAATGTAATACGAAAACAATGCCACATGGCAGACTGAAATGACCAACAGTGGAGGAGGGTCTGTATGAACTTTACTTTCATATGTTGCCCTTTTTGAATAAAATTAATGTCCCTTATTTCTCATTCAAAAAGCAAGTAAGAAAGACAGCTATGCTTTCTTTTAAAACTTTTCTGAAAAAGGAAATACTGCTACTGTGGTACTTTTATTAATTTAGCCAGTGCTGCATGTTTCCCCTGGGCTAGGATCCTCTGTGCAGAACTTCTAACCTTCCCTGCCCACAGGATCAGACTGAAGAGCCTGAAAACACACTTATGCCTGGTTCCACTCCGCAGAGATTCTGATTTACTTGTCGTGGGGCATATCCTGAGCCCTGGACATTTTTAAAAGTCCCCAGAAGTGCAGCCAAAGTTGAGAGGCAATCTTCTATAAAAGGAGAAGCCACAGTGGTACCATTAGTCCCCACAGGATTCCCTATCCCATCACTAGTACAAGAAAAGGAAGGGAGAAGGTAGATGGAGTTTCAGAAGAAGAGGACTGCAGAGGCATGAGGGAGAAGAAAAATAAATGTGCATCGCATGGCGGAGCAGGTTGAAACAACATAGGCACACTCACAGTACAGCCCCCCAGCAAACCTGGCCTGTGGCTCTCAGATTGAGAGACTGATTGAACTTGAGGACAATCTTTTCTCCTTCTCTCTCTCTCTCTGGAGAATGAAAACGAGATATCTTTATTATCTGAGTTCAGGCTCCTATAATAAGATTCCATTGACTGGAAGGCTTAAACAACGGAAATATAAGTCTTATAGTTCTGGAGACAAGTCTAAGAGCAGGGTATACTGGCAAATTCAGTGTCTAGGGAGAGTTTCTTGTGTTCTCACATGACTGTGAGTGAGTTCCGGTCAGTTTTTCTTCTTAAAAAGGCACTCTAAGCCAACCATGGAGGCCACACCCTTAGGAAAGTGAAAAATGAAAAGTGTTAGTTATTAGCCATGTCTGACTCTTTGAGAACCAATGGACTGTAGTCCGCCAGGCTCCTCTGTCCATGGGATTCTCCAGGCAAGAAGACTGGAGTGAGTTGCCATGCCCTCCTTAAGGGGATCTTCCTGGCCCAGGGATCTACCTGAGTCTCCCACATTGCAGGCTGATTCTACGGCTTCAAATGATTTTCTGAATGTCACAAGGCTCCTACTCGGTAGACCAGTATTAGTGATAGGTTTCACAACCCACAATCAAATGCTTTTGCTACCAAAATAGGAGATTCAAAGTAAAGGTGCTGAAAGTAATAAAAATAAAATTGTAACAATTTATACAAAGAACACTGAAAGATTCACAGGATAGTCTAAAAAGGTATGCTCACAAAATAGAACAGGCAAAGCAAACACAGAGGCAGGAGCTGGAAAGCAAAGCATTAGGAACACCCAGAACATCCTAGCACAGTTTCAGGTCCTTTCTCAGTTGCACAGATATTCCTCATTTCCAAAATGCAAACCAACAGAGTACATATGAGGTGTCTTGTCTCAGAGAATACAGTGAGTTAAACAATACCTCCTCATCCCTCCTCCACTCAACAATTCATGCCCACCTGGCATCTCTCAATGTCACCTTATTTGGAAGGAGGGTCTTTGCAGATGCAGTTAAAGATTGAGATAAGATCATACTGGGTTAGTGTGCATGCTAATTTGCTTTAGTTGTGTTTGACTCTTTACGACCCTATGGACTGTAGCCTGCTAGGTTCCTCTGTCCATGGGATTCTCCAGAATACTGGAGTGGGTCGCCATGCCCGCTTCCAGGGGGATCCTTCCGACCCTGGATCCCTGGATCAAACCTGCGTCTCTATGTTTCCTGCATTGGCGCTACCACTAGCACCACTGGGAAGCCCAAACAGGGTTAGAATGGGCCCTAAATCCAATTAAAATGTCTTTATAGGAGACAGTAAAAGATAGAGGAAAATAGGCTGGAGTGATAATGCATATACGAGTCAAGGAATGCCAGGAACCATCAGAAGCCGGAAGAGGAAAGGAAGAAGTCTCCCCATGAGCTTTTGGAAAGGGTGTGGCCCTGCCAGGACCTTGATTTTGAACTTTAGAATTGTGAGTGGAGAAATTTCTGTTGCTCTAAGCCAGAAAGCCTGTGGTAATTTGTTATAGCAGCCCTAGGAAATTAATATGCTGAGGCACAAGTTTACTGAGGGGTCACTGAGCCAAAAGCAGACTGTGTGACCAAATATAAAAAGGAAAGACCATCAGTGTATATCTTGTCAGCAAACAAGATAGAGAAATTGGTACAGGATACCCCAGGAGAGTTTTGGACTTGAAGACATTCCATTACATACCATTGGGTAGCATATTCCACTCCCATGCTGATCAAGAGTGAGTACCACGGTTCCATGTGGCCTGAAAGAGAAGCACACAGCTCCCACAGAACAGCTGCAAGCTAAACTGTCCTTACCCAGTTACAAAGCCAGAGAATTAGTCTAGGCTCCTGTGGTGAGAATGTAAAGAATCAACCAGCCTCAACCTGGCTGACATCCAGATGTTTTGAGGTCACTGAGTATAATTTCTTCTCATCCTTAATTTCCTCAGTTATAGAATGAGGTCAGATTAAATCAATTTCCGGTGCTAGCATCCTCTAATTAAGGACCTGAGGCAACTGTGTATGGCTCAAGCAGACCTCCTTATTTGAGGGAGGACGGTTTAACACTTATGTTGGTCTCAGGATGAGGAGAGTAACTACCTTTTGACAAATTTTTAATTAATTCTTGTATCAGGGTTCGCAAGACAACCCTTAGGCTTCGTGATTTACTAGAAGGACTTGCAGAACTCAAAGGATGTTACACTCATGGTTACAATGTATTACAGCAAAAGGATGCAGATTGGAATCAATAAAGGGAAAAGGTACCGACTCTTAGCGACCCCATGGACTGTAGCCCACCAGGCTCCTCCATCCATGGGATTTTCCAGGCAAGAGTACTGGAGTGGGGTGCCATTGCCTTCTCCGACATGGAGTGAAGTCCAGGAGAAATCAGGCATTGCTTCCAGGTGTCCCTTTTCAGTGGAGTCATATAGTGAAGCGAAAGTTGCTTAGTCGTATCCAAATCTTTGCGACCCCATGGACTATATGGTCCATGGAATTCTCCAGGCCAGAATACTGGAGTGGGTTAGCCATTCCCTTCTCCAGGGGATCTTCCCAACCCAGGGATCGAACCCACATCTCCTGCATTGTAGGTGGATTTTTTACCAGCTGAGCCACAAGGGAAACCCGGAGTCATTTAGGGACACACTAAATTCTCCCAGCAACACAGGTGAAGTGCTATCAACCAGGGAAGCTCACTTGAGCCTTGGTGTGCTAAGACTTTTATTGGGATTCAGTCATGTATGCATGTAGTGCTTGTGTGACTGACCTCAGCTACTCACATTTCAATCTCTTCCATCCCAGAACAAAAACAAGCATTCACCATAAATCATCACTTTGTTAGGATAAATTTCTCTCATCAAACTGGTATAGCAGGCCAAAGACCTCGGGCATATGAAAACACTCTTATCAGGGAGAATGTGCCAAGACCTTTGCACTTCAGCTTGTGTCTGAGATTCCATAGCATCCATATAATAAAGTAGCACAAGTACATTTCTTTTACCTGCACCCAAAAGTCTTGTCAGATATCTTAATCTTAGTAATTTGCTGATGTCTTGCAACACTAAAATATCCAGATTATGCTGATTTTAAAGTCAAAATATTAAATTTAATAGTTGGACACATAAGCTAGAGGCACTTTTCTGATTTGTAAATCAGGTACTCAGCTGTATCATCTGTTCAGTCTCTTAATATTATATCAGACCTATAAAATGTAAGATATTTTCCCTGGTTTCATTTTGTCTTTGATGAAGCCAAGATTATACTGTAATTCTGTTCTGCAGCTTAGCTTTCATTTAAAACTATATCATGGACATCTTGGTTTTCAAGGCTTCTATTATCTACCTCATTCTTTTTATGGGATAAATATAATTAACCAAACCAAACAAAAAATACTTAATCAATCCTTCATTGTGATTATTTACGTTGTTTTTTGCTTTTAACTATTAAAACAATTCTCAAATTAATATCTCTGAAAATGTGTGGCGCAAACAGAATTTGATTCTATGCAGCATGCAGGAATTTTTGTTACTATTTTTTGATAATAATGGAAGCAACTCTGATTGCTAGGTGGTGAAGCCACCCCTTCTCTTAGTTGTGCTTTAAAAGAAATATTCAGTATTATATATGCTAGAGAATTTCATATCCAGGATCTTATGTAATCCTCACAAGAACTATATGTAGTTAATGGCTATTCCTAGTTTTAAAATTCTAATATTTTTCTAATTACAAAATGATACATACTAATAAGGAATTTGGAACATGTGGAGGGGCTTTCCTGGTAGTTCAGTGGTTAAGAATCCACCTTGCGATGCAGGGGACACCAGTTTGATCCCTGGTCCAGGAAGATTTCACATGCCGCAGGTCAACTAAGCCCGTGCACCTCAACTATTCAGGTCCATGCGTACCCAGAGCCTGTGCTCGGCCGCAAGAGAAGCCACCTCAGTGAGAAGCCCACATACTGTGACTAGAGAAAGCCTCCATGCAGCAACACTCGGCATAGCCAAAAATTACATAAATTTTTTAAAAAGAACACATAGAAATCCTTAAAGAAGAAAATTAACACCACCTATAATTTAGGTGCTCTAAGAAGATCTCTGTCAGTATTCCAGTGAATCTCCATGTCTTCTTTCTGTGTAGTATTTCACATAGTTGAAATTCAGCTTTATACACTTCCGTATCTTGCTTATTTTTAGGGAATGAACCCGTGCCCCCTGAATTGGAATTGCGGAGTTTTAACCACTGGACTGCCAGGGAAGTCCCTTGTATCCTGCTTTTTAATTTAAGATTATAACATTTCTTATGTTACTCCTCTTGATAACCATTTTTAAATGCTACATAATATTCCATTATGTTTCTGTACCATATGTTATCAGTCTTTTAGTTTGCTTCCATTATTTCCCACTATAACATGTTATTTGCTTTGAAGGATATCTTTCATGTATAGAGATTTTTCTGTGTTTAATATTATTTAGGAGAGAGCCCTAGAAGTGAAAATATGAGATAAAAGCTCTTACTGCATACTACTGAACTGAAGGTTTCATTAGTCTCTCATTGAATTGTTCCTGCTGCTGCTAAATCGCTTCAGTCGTGTCCGACTCTGTGTGACCCCACAGACGGCAGCCCACCAGGCTCCCCCATCCCTGGGATTCTCCACGCAAGAACACAGGAGTGGGTTGCCATTTCCTCTCCAATGCATGAAAGTGAAAATTGAAAGCGAAGTCACTCAGTTGTGTCCGACTCTTAGCGACCCCATGGACTGAAGCCCACCAGGCTCCTCCGTCCATGGGATTTTCCAGGCAAGAGTACTGGAGTGGGGTGCCATTGCCTTCTCCATAAATTGTTCCTACCAAGCCTTTAAGATAATCAGTCAGGAAGGAGGATGTCTTTAGCACTCCTATACCCCTTAGTTTTATGGTATCAACATCAGCCATTTACTACACATTTTTCTTCTCGTATTATCAGAAAAAAAATCCTTATATAAGAATATATGAATAATCAGAACAATTATAATAAGAACTTTGCTATCATATACTTTAAAAATGTGTTCTTTGGTTTTTCTATTCATATTTCATGGGAGTTCATATTCTATGTTACCTATATCCTTAAGATTTATTTTTTTTAAATACAAAGACATTTCCAATTGTTAAAGATTTTTATTGTTGAGTCGGGAGTATTTGCCTGTTGTGGGTAGCAGTAAGTTACCAAAATTTAAAAAATATATATCTAAGATTTTTTTCTATGAAAAATTGCTTAATTTTCCTTTTATGCATTTATTACTAAAATAAGCTTTTTTTTTAAAACCACTGATTATGTTTCTGAAAAATTTCTACAAAGTAAAAATTTAATTCTAACTGGGAAACAGAGAAATAGGAATCATTAATGATTTTGATTTACAAAATACACTTCTGATTCATTTTAATTGTAGATTTCTACATGCTATTAGGTTAGTACAAAAATGTGTTTATCAAGATACCTTTTTAAGAAACATTTTCTGAGATTCATTCTAGTATTTCCTTTAAAACAATTTATCTATCAATTTTACAGAATATTTCTTATTGGATGCTTACATGATATTTAAAATTATAATCCTTGTTTCTCCAAACTTGAATACAAATGGAAATTTGTACAACCTGAAAGTACAATTTTATATAAAAACTGATAAAAAATAAATGTCAAGCAATCTATATTTTGTATTAATAGGAACTTGTAACATCCAACAGTGTAAGCACCAGTTGTATTTAAGGCCAAATGGAAAATTATACTCTCATTATACTTTTAGATCCAGCATATTGACTTTCACCTTGGGCAGATTTGTACAGCACTAAGAATTATAAATGATTATAACTTACCTAGAAGTTGGAGTAATTATTTTCTCAGTATCTAGCTAAAATACAGACATAAGAAGTCCTATCTTTTTTTTTTTTTTTTATCAAAGAGGAATGTGTTTATTTCACTTAAATTCTTAAAAATACTTTTTTTGCCAGTTGTCACAATGTCCTAATGTAAAAAAATGTCTTTGAAAAGAAAAGCATGAAAAAACAGACCCAAAATGTTAAGATTTTATTTACAAAGCCTCTTTGTTGTACAGAAAGTAAAAATGCTGTTACAATCTTGGTGTAACTGGTAGCCACGGACAGTTGACTCACCAATCACAGCTATCCACGCTACAGCAAATCTTACACAAAAACCTAACAATGCTTACAATTTTGTTGGGGTGAAGTCCCCAAGCTTGGTGGTGGATTTCCAAGAGGGACTAAATGGAGGAAGGTGGAATGTCACAGGAACTATTCTTTGGCTCTTTGGGTGGGTGGGTGTCCTGAGGTTTGTATCACAGCTACCTTTTTTTTTTTCTTTAAAAAAAAAAAAAGAAGTCCTATCTTTTGACACACAAATTATGCTGACAGATTTTAAAATGGTACTTTAAAAAAAAAAAAAGGCTGAACTTTCAGCAGCAGAGCCAACATCTACAAAAGTTTGGAGGGAGTCAGGATTTTAACTTTGAATTGCTCTTAGGAATTCCTATCTTTCCTGACATATCACACTAAACTGAATATCCAGGTCCATTCTGGAGCTGTTTCAAAGCCACTAACTGGCTGGTCTTGCGGTCTTCTCTAAAGAGAAGGAAAATATGAATTTCACTGAGTCCAGGATGGGCCCATCTCGGCAGTTAGTTTCATGTAAGCAGCTGTAAAACAGTGCTGATTTCTGGAAATAGCAGGAGAGACCGGGAGCATGTTGCTGGAAGAGGCAGGAAGTAGACTGTGTTTTATTAAGAGTTTTGTTGGAAAGAAAAAGCTGTTAGGGTAAAGCAGTGATTTTCATTCAGTTTAATGCTCTCTCAGAGGTAACACAAAACAGCTCTTACTTTTCAGAACCTATTTTCTCCCACAAGATTAATCATTATCTCTGAAACATTCCCCCTTTAAAGACTGCAGCTTTCTTCTTTCATGGTTTTATAAGCCTTTATCAAAGCTGTATGCTCAGTGGCTCTGTTGTGTGCAACTCAGACTCCGTGGACTGTAGCCCAAACAGGCTCTGTCCATGGAATTTTCCAGGCAAGAATACTGGAGTGGGTTGCTATTTCCTACCCCAGGGGATCTTCCCCACCCAGGGATTGAATCTATGTCCCTTTTGTGTCCTGTACTGGAAGGTGGATTCTTTACTACTGTGCCCCCTGGGAAGCCCTTATCAAAGCTGTCTAGATTTTAAGGCCATACTATATCTATAGGTAAAAACTATCATAACTTCACAACGCTCTGAATATTTTTCTTCTGACATTACCACTTACAAGCCCTAAAGTATTCTTTACTATTTTTGTATTTATTTATTGGTTATTTGCCCATGCTCATTTTACTTGTATTCATTTCCTTTATGATTTAATAAGCCACTAATGACTACTCCCCTCAAGTCCCCCTTATCCCTGCCACACGTTTAAGCTACTCTTAAACTTATGATTTTGGTCCATCTTTTCAGCACAGATTTGCAATGCTTTTTCTTGAGCAGCAGAGGCTCCTGTAGTCCAAAGCAAGTATTTCAGTTTGTTTCTAACACCTTTCCAGGTGGTCCTTTATAAAAACATCTGGATTTTCTTCCCATGCTACCAGGTGTCCACCATTAAACATCTGTCATTTTTCTGCCCACCTGTACATCTTTCTGGGATATTCTTGTAGTTTTTCCAAATTCCAGTATTGAGGGGAGTTTAGTGTCATTGTACATTTGGATGTTTTGTTGTACACAATTTTTTCAGATTATAAGTAAAAATACTACCATTCTAAGCACTGATGTTTGACTAACCATCTTACGTTGCTGGAAACTTTTTACTCCAAGAAGTGACTTGTAGTTCTGTACAATGACTACAAGTGACTTGTAGTTCTGTAGTTCTGTACTCTATGGAGTTTGGTTCTGATACATGAACTTATGAAAATACAAATAAAATGGATTCTGACTGCTCTTTAATTATACCACTTGTCCGCTCAGTCCAATGTCAATTGTAAACGGTTAAACCAAAGGAAATCCAAAGATATGTTTTATTTCAAATATCATACTTTTACATTCCTATTAACTTTCTTTGCATTTTTGAAAAAAAAATTCAGCACTATATAAATAGACATTTGTACTATTATAAGGAACACTTACTTATGGGCTTGTAATAAGTTTTCTTATTGTCAATTTATGTATAAGATCTGGAGTAATTTCTTCCAAATATAAAAACAAATTTCCTTTACCACTTTGTAATTCTATGCATAGATAAAGTGTTTAAAACATGTCATATACAATTACTGAGCTCCTGCTGTGTGTGAGCTTCAGCCTAAGTAATGTATGCATTTTAAAAGAATCTAAAAGATTCTTTAGGAAGACAAGTGATTATAAAATAATAAGGCTGGGATAGCATACAATAATTTTTAAAATTAGTAAAATAAGTCTAGGTGGCTGAAATCGTGGTGGAACAAAGTTTTCTCAAGGAGCTTTGTAGACAAGCAGTGGTGGAAGTTGATATATGAATCCTCAGTACTTGATTTTAAACATCAGAATCTAATTTTTGCTGGCTAGGAACAAAATAATTTTATTATAAGGTTAAGGAGTAGCTCACAAAATTGAAGAAAGGTCAGACAACCAGGATCATAAAATGCCAGACACCAAGGAAAGCTTGGTAGCAAAGATAGCAAAAGTTATGCATCAAAACAGCCTGATCAGGATTCTATTTCTGGCCTGATCGGAGCAAAATGCAGCTAGAAACCATTGCCAATACCACAGACTGGCACAACTGCAGATGAATTCTAAGCCTTCTGTTAGTTATCATGCCATCCTTTCACAACTCAAAGCTCAGGCAGGAGCAGTACAATTGGTGGCACCAAGGTTACATATTAGCAATCAATTTGTGAGAAAGAAAATATCTATTCTCTTAGCCTTCTCTAATGCAGTGTGGAGGTTTGCCTTCTAACAGACACTCACATAACAAGGAATTCTCCCTAAATAAAAACAGGTTTTGGGATTTAGCAGTCAATAAATGACAAAATAACCACTAAAGTCTACTCCTTCTCCTGCCCAATAGATACATACTCATTATTTCCCATGATTACACTTCAAAAAATTATCTCATCTAACATAATGTACAACCATTGCTCATTCAATTGAGAATGCACTGATCCTTCCTCATAGGAGGACAATTAAAGTTCTCATAGGTTACTATATTTAGTTCCATGGTCAGGATTGCAGGGAATTCCGTTCCTTCCCAATTCCATAATTAATCCCATCACAATATATTCTGCAAACAATGCACTACATTGCAGTTAGAGCCAATGTCAAAATCCTTCAAACAACAATGTGAGAAATTAAAAAAATAAAAAGGAAGTTAGTTAGACTACATACATGCCGTTCCAAAAGAAATATGGATAGAGGCTCTAGCTATTTGTTTTTTGAAACTAGTTGTGAGGACCAAGACAATACCTAGCTAGTTATTACCCTAACATCTATTTAATGTTCCTTTGACTTTCATCCAGAACTCTTAACAGGTATAGGTTTTCAATCCAGTGGGGTGACGAAGACCTCATGTCTGAGGGACTTGAGGCTCTGCCTGTGTAAGGCTGTTGTAATATTCTACTAGCAATATGAGAGTCTAACAAGGAAGCAACTCTATTTGGGTTTTGGGGCCTTTGGGTTTTTGTCCATACTCCTCCTGGCTCCTATTGTGTAGCAGCAACTCAGTTACCTCTTGGCGTATTAGCAATCACTCCAGTCAGTGCCCTAACATCCGTTTTGCTTGTGTACCCAGTGCTTAAGGAATTTGGAATGGCCAAATGCGGTCTCAGCTTCCAATTCAACAATAGCATTGTTGAACGCAAACTTTGTGGAAGCATTCTCCCTTGAGCACAAAAACAGATAGCATATGGAGATGGGAAGAAAATGTTTTGTGGGTGGATTTTATTTTTTATGAATTCTTTGACCAGAACTATCATCATGTGGGGAAGCTCAATAATATCCAAAGTCATAGTAGGTAATGACTAGTGTCTGTGACAGACCTTGCCAAGCAGAGGTCCACAGGGTAGTCAGCAATAAGTACTCTTAGGCTAATAATTTCTTTTGAGATATAGGCTCTTTCTACTTGGCCTTTTGAAGAATGAACACCTGATCCTGGGACTCCAAATAACCCTGTTACCCCAGCTGTCCATTCTGAACACGACATCATCTAATTCACTTAGTCATGTATCTATATATCAGGGTTTCTCAACCTTGGCACTACTGATATTTGGAGTGATCATTCTTCCTAGTGGGGAATTGTCCTGGGCCTTACAGATGTTTAGCAGCGTCCCTGGCCTCTATCAACTGATTGTCAGTGACATCCCCCACTTACGACCATGAAAAATGTCTCTAAACGCTGCTAAATATTTAAGTTAAATTGCTAAAGTTTGCCACTGTGAGGCAAAATTAATCCTCACTTGAGAACTACTGAGTTACGCACATCTTTGGAATTCCATCATTCAGCAGATCTAGTCCTAAAAGCCTGAGTATCAGTTGCATGATCTCATTCCCCATATGGGTTCTCCTGTCATGCTGCCTCTTTTCATTCAACTCAAAACTATGGTCGCATGAGAGTTCCTTATGGACAACTGATTGATTCAGAAAAAAAAAATCGAAGCTTGATTTCTAGGTGGCTCAGATATTATGTTCCTACCAGTCAAAAACGAGGTGGTGGAGGGCATGAAACCCCCTGTTCACGGGTGGCAGTGAAGAACAGGTAAGGAAAAGCCTCCTGGGGAGCAGAACTTCAAGCAGTTCAGTGTTGTCTCTGTAGCCTGAAGAGACATGGTAGGAAATAAGGATTATACACAGTCATGGAGAGGAAACTAGCAGTGTGGCTGGATTGTTAGGGGCTTGGAAAAGAATTGGTGCCAACTTAAGAAAAGGCTGGGAAGCGGTTCCAGAATATGAGAATATGTGTGAGATATGTTAATGTGCATACCAAAGCCCTGTGAAAGAGGCTTTAAACAATCAGGTAGACAAGATAACATATTCTGTGTTAGTGTCCTCCTGTCAAGCCATGTTTGATGGGAGAATAAAGAAAGTGCGGGATGGCAAGGATGGAATCCACAGACACAAGTGTGGTTTCAGAGGCAATTCTGGCTATTGTCATGTTCCCACCCCATCTTCGCCCCCATTGCCCTTTCACGGTCTAATATATCGGGGGAAGGGGAGGGGGGCAGGGCGATCAGCTCTGCTACCTGGTAGCTAACTGCATTAGAAGGAGTAACATCTCAGTGGTTTTGTCCTCATTGGTAAACATACTAGTCTTAGATTTGCTTTTCTCACCTGTGATACACCTGGCAGCACTGTTATTTATGGATTTACTGAATAGTTTATTATCATGGATTCTCATACAACACTGCTCTAGCCAAAAAAACACAGTCCACAGAAGAGGTCAGATGATGTACTTAATTTTTATTTTGTTAATCTCTTTATCAGCTGCTAGGTTTTGTTTCTGCTTGTGGGATCTTAGTTCCCTGATCAGGGATCAAACCTGGGCCCCAGAAGCGAAGAGTCCGAGTCCTAACCACTGGACTGCCAAGGAATTCCCATTAGCTAGTATGGGAATAATCTACTGAAGATTTAGTTATGGAGCCAGTTGAGATAAAAGATTTAAAGTTAGGGGTCTCTCCAGATGTAGTATATATTTTTATCCAGCAATTGACTTTTGATGCTGTTTCTCTCATTCCTATATTACACAGGTCCAGGAACCAAGAGGCCTCTCACTATCATACCCAATGATATCCTCACAAAGTTTTTGCCCTTTGTTCCTCTGACCCTGAACTCTGCTGTTCTTAAAGATTTAAGTACCTAATGAAAGAGTTCAAAAGAAATTAGTTCAGAAGAGTTGAAACTTCAAACAGCCACATTATAGATTCTTTATGCCATCAGGTAATCATGCAAAACAAAAAAGGACTGCTAAGTTAGTTGGGGTGTTTTACCCTTGTGATACAGTTGCTACCACACGATGTGAGCAGAGACGAGTATAGAGAGAGAACTGAAGATACTCTGGGGTGTGTTGTACTACCATACATGGTAGCGAAGAATCAACAAGACATTAGACCCGTCAAAAGTAAATTTGTTCATTCTATTAGGGAAGAAACCTAATTTGCCAAGATAGTGGCCAAAGCAAAGATAAAAGAATAGCTGCAAAGGAAGGTCTTGTGACCAGGATCTTAAGACAGTAACTTCTACCTGTCTTCTTGATGTCATATACAATATGTATATTGGGGGACAATATACATATTGTATACAAATACAATATGTATTTTAAGAAATTTCTCTTTCCTGTCATTTGGATTAAAAAGAGCATATTTTGTATAATGTCCAAAACTAGAAGAATGAACATACTCTGAAGTCCTGGCCTCAGATGTAGTAAACGATAGCTGTACTGTTAGGCACACTTTACTTTTAGAAATTCAAGTATGAAAGGAATAGTATGTGTGGGGAAACTGAACAGTCAGGAGTGAGCTGTAGTAAATATTTATCTTTTGGGGCTGCTCATCCCAAATTACAGAAACTAAATAGAGGAGGCACATGACCAAATCTTGGTCAGTTGGCAGTCTCTCCAAAGACTCTGAACCTTGAGCTGCTCTTGCAAGGAACAAGAACAAATGACAAGGATTCATTTTATTATCCTGATCATACTGTTCCTACCAACAAACAGTTCCTTTGCTTCCTCCTCCTTCACCTTTCAGTACTATTTTGATTCCTGCCTACCAATTCTGAGAGTCACTGGATATCCTTCCACTAAATTCCTTTTCCTTAAGTTAGTCAGATGGTATCTGTTGCTTGCAACAAGTTCCTGATATAATCAAGTAAACAGGAAGAAATGGAAAAATAGACAAACATGGAAAATCTAAGATCTGTTTTATTACTGGAAGTCTATCTTATCTTTTCAAAGAACCTACTTTTGCTACTGGATATTTTATGGACTGCACGTTTGTGCCCCCTGAATACCACCAAATTCACTGGTTGAAACGAACACCCAACAGGATGGTATTAGGAGGTGGGGCCTTTGGGAGGTAATTAGGTAGTGAGAGTGGAGCCCTCATAATGGGGTTAGAATCATTCTAAAGGAAGACAGCTAGCCTTCTCTCTCCCCACCAGTGAGAATACAATAAGATAGCTATCTTCACTAGAACCCAATAATGCTGACACCCTATTCTTGGACTTCTAGCTCTCAAAACTGTGAATAAACCGAATTTCAAGAATGGCAGGGTCACCACTGGGTGTCAGGGACTACAGGAAATGTTATTAGCAGTATCCATGTCAGCCTTATTCTGTCCCACTGAATTTGGCTAAACCCTGGTTGCCAGCATCTCCTGGGTTTGTATCTTCCCAGCTTAATTCACCTTAATTTCAACCTGCAAAATTCTGGGAAGAGACTGGCCTAATTTAAGTCATGTCTCTATTCCTGTTGCAATCACCGTGGCCAGGGAAGATGAGAAACTAGGAGTGGCCTAGCTTTGGTTAGGTACCTATCCTCAGTCAATCACTCTGCTAAGGAAGGAGGATAGTTTATATTTGCATCCTATGTTAGACTGCAGAGAGGAGTTTCCCAAGAAAGAGGAGTCCCAGTCCAAAAGAAACAGAGCTCCAGAAGAAGTAGCTTAAGAGATACATACTGAATATTTATATGTATCCATATTATATATAGATATAGTATCTTATAGATATTTTCATGTAAAGGGTCTACTAGATTTTTCTTAGTCATAAGACATAAAGATCAGGAAGAAGTTATCCAAATTTGAGGGTGTTGGGGAGGTCTTGAGGGTAGAGAGAAGAAAAACTGATTTTGTTACTTGTACATTCCTTTACAATAGAAGAGCCCTTTAGAGCCAAGGTTGCCGGGGAAGGGAGAAGAAGGGTTCGGGGGGTGGGGAAGAAGACAGGAAGCACTACTCTGCAAGGAATAATTAAGCCATGGGATATGTGTGTGAGTGTGTGTGTGGAATAATTAAGCCATGGGATGTGTGTGTCTGTGTGTGTGTAATATGTGTGCCTTACAAAAACACCCCCTGCCCCTATTAATCTAAACACTTGAGATAATTTAAATTAGAGCAGCATTTGGCATTTCCAATGAAAGGTAAAAAAAAAAAAAAAAAGGTTAAGACTTTTAGAAACAGTATTAAATCATTTACTCAGTAACAACAATTAGCAGGTAACATGAACAAGTGTATATATTCATTTCCCATTTGGCCTGAATAAGCAGTTTTGCTACACAATGCTATCCTAAGGCAGGTTTTCCTATGGCCAGGGAAAACAGTATTTTAAATAGTCCATCTTTCTCAAATTCAAGTGACTATTCCTAAGCAGGTATGTAGAAAGGAATTGGAACAATTAAGGCTTAATTAGAACGAGCACAGAAACTAAACAACACAATTACAAAAGAACATTTAAATAGGAAAATAAGGAAACTATACATAAAAAGATTATACATGTACACACACTGTATCAAAATACTTTTTCTATTTTGGTAACCAAATTTTGGAGATTAAAAACAAACTAATTCAAGCATTCCTAAATATAAAAATGTCAAGTCTATATTTATTAAAAACAAGATAGTATCAGTTCTGTTGAAGTAACCATATATGCACCAAGATAATATTTGGCATTGTGAAAATGGAAGGAGGGAATAGCTTTGAATTTCCTCAATATTATCATTCCTTAAATAATTAAACTTTTTTCAGTTACTTTTTTGTTAAAAATAAGTTTACTTAGTTTTAAATGTGAGGCCAATGTGCTTTTCTTAAAAGACAAAATACTTATTAAAAATGGAAGGTATTAGGTTTGCACCAGATAAAGAATAACATTTACTTTTGCCTAGATGCTACAATTTAAAAAGATACAAATTCAATATATAGTAGGAAAATATGTAAAAAAAAAAAAAACCAAAAAGACCATACCCCGTTAAAAAAATAAGTGCACCTTCTATTGATTATATATCAAAAACTAAATATTCTGATTTAAAAGTAGCTTCTATAACATGTCAAAGTAGTAGGCATTGTTTGCTTTTCTAATACAATGAATAAATAAGAAATATTTCTATCTCAAAAGTATTATCAGTATTTCTTAGCAAAAATGTAGTATATACATGGAAAGGCAGGCTTTGATACAGGATGTTCTGCTTCTAGGTTTCTGAGTTTGATTTCCATTAAAATGTTTTCTACAACTTATAAGGACAACATACACAAAAGTAAAAAGATGAGGTAAACATCTTACACTTTTAAGAACTACTTGAAACTTAATACTTATATATTCCCAATGCTTAGGCTCTAGAATGATGCTTAAAAAGTCCTCCTTAATGATGATGATATGACATGTATCTGAACCACATAATGAGCAGCAAGTTTCTTGGTCTTCTGAATAGGCAGTGATGTTCTTCTGTTATTACAAAGTAATCATGACTAAGTTTTATCCAGTATTCTGCTTCAGTGCGTGTTTACATGAGGCACCAAGCTACAGTAAGAGCAGCTACAATGCCATTCAAAATTGCCATACTATAGCCCATGTGGAAGGAGTGTCCGGTCATTTTCCTAGGGGGAGAAAAAAAACAGATGAAAAAAGGAAAATGTAATTTGGTATAACAAAGACACCATCAGTTTTTACTGAAAATGCTTACAACCTGGAAACACGTTTCCCAAACATTGTTTATACATTAATACACAAGTTAAAAAAGAATATTAGACAGCTGCAGGATTAGTAAAGATGTAAGCTCTCTGTCAAAAACTGTCTTGTTATCAAACATAATTTTTCAATCTCATTAACTGGAGTAAAATGCTGTTTGATCCCCATAACTTCTTTACTGTGCTTCATAGTCACATGCGTGTACCATCACCTAATTCTAAGATATAAAACTTGTTACTAATACATTACAAGCATATTTTTTCATTTAAATTAGCATTGGTTTCCCCACTCTCTTGTTCTTACTGGTAATTTAAAATACATATTTTTTCCATTATTTGTCCTACTTGTACCATGTTTTCTTTAGATTACATGAAACTCTACTTTTTCTCTGAGCACTAAAAACAGCACTTGTCCATATGTAAATCATTAATAGATTATGTCTATTATAAACATTTCAGTTTTCAACTTGATAGGTTACTTAATTTAGGTGGCTTTCAGTGGGTTCCCAGGTTTCAGTAAAGATACTGTTTTATGATTACTATGAGGGCCAGCTAGCTCATGTGCACCGATTTGCCCCGACATTTGTTCCCTTGATCATGGAGCAATTCTACTTATTTTACTACATTTTCTTGATATTCTTTACACTAACTCTATTGCAGTAATACTTTTTGCTTATCCTAATAAGGATGAGACATGCTAAAAAGAATAGAAGGTAGTGTCCAATTGGTGTCAGAGGCAGAAAATAATCTTCTCAGTGGAGTAATCCAAATCAAGGACATAGAGGGAGGTATACTAGTAGTAATAAGAATGTCAGTTGTTAGTTCAGTTCAGTTCAGTCGCTCAGTTGTGTCCGACTCCTTGTGACCCCGTGAACCACAGCACGCCAGGCCTTCCTCTCCATCACTAACTTCCTGAGTCCACCCAAACCCATGTTGAGTCGGTGATGCCATCCAGCCATCTCATCCTCCATCGTCCCCTTCTTCTCCTGCCCTCAATCTTCCCCAGCATCAAGGTCTTTTCCAATGAGTCAGCTCTTCGCAACAGGTGGCCAAAGTATTGGGAGTTTCAGCTTCAACATCAGTCCTTCCAATGAACATCCAGGACTGACCTCCTTTAGGATGGACTGGCTGGATTTCCTTGTTAAGTATTAAATAATAAGGGCCCTGGACTGAGAGGGTTACCACGCCCCTTGTCCTCTTTAATAAGCACAGATCAAAGCCAGGGAAGTATTTAGATAAAAATTAACATCTGAAGAGCACCTTATTATAATGATTCCAGTCCAGTAAAATCAGGAGCAAAGACTAAAGAATTTACACTTTTTGAACAGCCCCTTTGCATTCACCTGGGACTACAGAAGACTTGTATCCTGAGAGCCTCCTGTTCTGGTCCATGGGAGTTATTACTCTCCTCACTCAATCTTACTCACCTGGGACTAGTTTAAGATTTATTAAATAGCCCTTATTTGCTCATAAGGGCTATTCTACCTAGCTGTATAACCTACTATTTGGTAACATAAAACAGATAACACTAAATGCTTTGCCCCTTTAGGAAAAAGAAATTCCTCTAACAAAAACTGGTGAACAGAAATCTAATTGTAACTGTCAACATTATCATTCATTGTAAAAACAAAACAAAACCTATCACTGATCTGAGAATATTTAAATTCATACTAACAAAGTTAATCATGGAACAGAATTTCAGGACTTTATTGTTCTCTTTTACTAGTTTGAGACCCCACATTCCAATCAAAATCTCTAAAGTACAGTTTTTTTAGACATTAGAAAATTATAATAACTACGATGCTGACCTCTTGATGAAAGTGAAAGAGGAGAGTGAAAAAGTTGGCTTAAAGCTCAACGTTCAGAAAACTAAGATCATGGCATCTGGTCCCATCACATCATGGGAAATAGATGGGGAAACAGTGGAAACAGTGGCTGACTTAATTTTTTTGGGCTCCAAAATCACTGCTGATGGTGATTGCAGCCATGAAATTAAAAGACGCTTACTCCTTGGAAGGAAGGTTATGGCCAACATAGACAGCATATTTAAAAGCAGAGACATTACTTTGCCAACAAAGGTCCGTCTAGTCAAGGTTATGGTTTTTCCAGTGGTCATGTATGGATGAGAGAGTTGGACGGTGAAGAAGGCTGAGTGCTGAAGAATTGATGCTTTTGAACTGTGGTGTTGGAGAAGACTCTTGAGAGTCCCTTGGACTGCAAGGAGATCCAATCAATCCATCCTGAAGATCAGTCCTGGGTGTTCATTGGAAGGACTGATGTTGAAGCTGAAACTCCAATACTTTGGCCACCTCATGTGAAGAGTTGACTCACTGGAAAAGACCCTAATGCTGGGAAGGATTGGGGGCAGGAGGAGAAGGGGACGACCAAGGATAAGATGGTTGGATGGCATCACTGACTCGATGGACATGGGTTTGGGTAGACTCCAGGAGTTGGTGATGGACAGGGAGGCCTGGCGTGCTGCTGCAATTCACGGGGTCGCAAAGAGTTGGACGTGACTGAGCGACTGAACTGAACTAAACTGACATAATTGAATTTTACTGAGATGTACAAGCTCAAATGCTCAGTGGCTCTCACAAACCAGTAAAACAATGAATTTTAATAACACTGAAGAAATACTCCAGAGCAGTGGTTCTTATTCTTTCTACCACATCAGACATACCATGCTCCCACTGCGAACACTAGCAGTTGTCATGCACGTACTGACAGGCAAGGGACTAAAAATCTTTGAGGAATTGCTAGGTTTAAAACTGCTTTTTAAATTCACATGATTTTCCTTCCTGAAGAAGATATATAGAACACTTGGCAGGTTTTCTCTTCTATGACCTACTTGTGATCTTTGAAGTCCTGTAAAAAAATGAAGGTACTTTTTGATTCCCCTTTGTCAAATATTCCATAAGATGTTATGGAAAAACCTGAACAAACTTTTGGCCAACCCAATATAGTGAAAATTAACACGTGACTTCATTTAACATACTAATTTAAAAATTTAAGACCTGACTATTCATTTGACCATTTAAAAATAAATGCAGAAATACACAGAAAATTCAATGACAAAACCAGGATGTTTCCTAAAGCAAATGTTAGAATTCCTAACTGTGGATTTGATTATGCTGAGATATAGTTCTATTCCACTGCAATACATTTCTGAAATCAAAATGGAAATAAATGGGAAACATTTAATAACAAAAAATACTAGAAAAAAATATGGTTACAAAGCAAAGCTCATAATAATACAACTCTTTCTATATCCTAAAAGGTTAGTTATAAGAAGGTATTATCTTGTTTTGGCTCTAAAGAATTTCTTTCTACAAAAAGCTCCTCATGTGAATCCTGTTAGTGGTTAAGAGTCTTTGAGAGATAGTTTCGAGGGCCAGCTTTGCCACTTTCAAGGGGTATGAAGCCAGAATTTGACCACTGAGCCTCAATTTCCCAAAATGGAAATAAAAAGAAAGTCTACTCTTTTAAAGTTATGAGAATCAGGTATCTGGCACATACCAAATAATCAATAAATGTTAGCCACTATCTACTATGGAAAAGAAAGCTTAGCTATAGATGAGATTTTGAAAAAATTTTTTGATCTTCTACTTCAATTTTTGCTTCTAAGTAAAACACCTAAATCTAGACCCAACCCAGATCAAAACAGAGGAACAGGAACATACAAGCAGACTCAAGAGGTGAAGGGAAGAAAGAGACTGAAGAACTACAGGTTTGTGTATGTGTGTGCGTTTCTGCTTGGTATTACCCTCTTCCAAAAAGTTCATAATCACTTCTCCCTTTATAATTCACAAGGGAACTCAAGACTTCCATTATTTAGATCTAGATTTTGTAGTCTGGAAATGTGCTTTCTAGCAACATAGTTACATTGATATCTAACAAACTTGTAAAGTGACTAAATCATAAAAGAACTATACCTTAATTATTTTCATTTATTCAGGAATGGAATACATTTCAAATTTAAGATTCAAATTAATTCAATGATTCTGGCAATTTAACTAAGCATAGTCTTACTTTTGAACTACACATTAAAGCACCGAATAAGCCACTACCAAGTCTCAAATAAATTACCGGTTTATTTCAGAAAGAGACCAAACAGATTGGCAGCTCTTTTTTCATGTTTCGTATTTATTGCTTTTCCTCTAATCATGGTCTGGTTGACTCCAAACTGAATCTCTGTACTACAGTGCTGTGCTTAGTCGCTGAGTTGTGTCCAACTCTTTGTGGTCCCATGGACTGGGGCCTGCCAGGCTCCTCTGTCCATAGGGATTCTCTAGGCAAGAATACTGGAGCAGGTTGCCATGCCCTCCTCTAGGGGACCTTTCAACCCAGGGATAGAACCCAGGTCTCCCTCACTGCAGGCGGATTCTTTACTGTCTGAGCCAACACTACACAGTAGTCTTCATTTTCTTGAAGTCTTCATTCATATACCATATTAATTCCTATATTTCCTTTCCCTAACATATATTCCACATTTCAGACACGCTTATGACAGAACTCTTTCAATTTAATACAGTAACATCACTGCCAACTGATTTTGCTCTGAGCAGAAAGCTCTCTGCTTGCCAATAAGAAATTATATTAAAGTCTTACATTAACAACCAAGTGGCTATTTGTGTGTCTGACTGACTCAGTAGGAGACAGGATGACTAGTTGATACTAATCTATTCCTTCTTCACACATCTAAGCTGCCTTTTACTGCTCATTCTCTCCCCAGCCAAGACATCTCTAGTGCCGAAAGAATTTTAAGCTGTGAGAGCTTTGATTGGAGTAACTGTCAGTTCTTTACCTGGAACCAGAAATTCTTAACCCAAGCCCAAAATCTGAAAGAAAATACTAAACCTCACCATATTTCAATCACTTGCAAAGTGTTTCTCTTACGTTTCTTTCAGAAACACAAAATGATATAACAAATTACTTGCAAAAATTGCTGAGGAAGATGAAACTGTGTGTATTCCAATTAACTTGACCAGTGTTATTTAAGAAATAAGGATTAGGATTTCAAAGAGAAAGCTTTCTTCCCTGAGGAAATGCTATCTCTCATTAAGGAAAAAACAATATATATTACATTCACCCTTTATACTCTGAAGTTCCTTTTTCTGTTGTTGGAGAAAGTCTTTATTTCTTCTTCACTTTTTTAAATTATTTTTTTTATTGGAGTAGAGTTAATTTACAATGTTGCGTTAGTTTCTGCAGTACAGCAAAGTGAGCCAGTTGTATATTTATACACATATATCCACTCTTTTAGATTCTATTCCTATAGGTCATTAAAGAGTATTGAAGAGTCTCTTGTGCTATACAGTAGGTTCTTATAGAAGTCTGTGTACGTCCCAGGTGGCGATAGTGGTAAAGAACCTCCCTGCTAATGCAGGAGAGATAAGAGAGCAGTTCAATCCCTGGGTTGGGACGATTCCCCGGAGGAGGGCATGGCAACCCACTCCAGTGTTCTTGACTGGAGAATCCCATGGATAGAGGAGCCTGGAGGGCTACAGTCCATGGGGTCGCAAAGAGTCAGACACAACTGAAGCTACTTAGCGTAGTAAGTACATGCATGTCAGTCCCAATCTCCCAATTTATCCCTCCCACCTCCTCTCCCTCTTGGTAACTGTATTTGTTTCCTACATCTGTGACTCAATTTCTGTTTTGTAAATAGATTCATTTGTACCATGTGCTTATATTCCACATATAAGCAATATCATGATATTTGTCTTTCTCCATCTGACTTACTTCACTTGGTATGACGGTGTCTAGATCTATCCATGTCACTGCAAATGGCACTATTTCCTTCTTTTTAACGGCTGAGTAATATATACTTACCACATCTTTATCCATTCCTCTGTCAATGGACATTTAGATTGCTTCCATGTCCTGACTATTTAAATAGTGCTACAATGAACATGGTGGTGCATGGATCTTTTTGAATTATGGTTTTCTCTGGATTTATGTCCAGGAATGGGACTGCTGGATCATACGGTAGCTCTATTTTTAGTTTTTAAAGAAACCTCCATAGTGTTTTCCATAGTAGCTGCACCAAATTATATTCCTACCAACAGTGCAGAAGGGTTCCCTTTTCTCCACACCATCTATAACATTTAATGTTTGTTGATTTTTTGATTATGGCCACTCTAACCAGTATAAGGTGATACCTCACTGTAGTTATGATTTGCATTTCTCCAGTAATTAGTGATGTTGAGCATCTTTTCATATGCTTTTTGGCCAGCTGTATGTATTCGTTAGAAAAATGTCTACTTGGATTTTCTGTCCACTTTTTAATTGTTTTTTTTTTTTTTTGATACTGAGATATATGGACTGTTTATGTATTTTGAGATTAATCCCTTTTTGGTTGCTTCGTTTGCAAATATTTTCTTCTGTTCTGTGGGTTTTCTTTTCATTTCCTTTACGGTTTCCTTTGCTGTGCAAAAGCTTTTAATTAGGTCCCATTTGTTCATTACTCTTGGAAGTGGATCAAAAAAGATCTTACTGCAATTTATGTCGAGAGTGTTCTGCCTATGTTTTCTTCTAAGAGTTCTATAGTATCCAGTCTTATATTTAGGTCTTTAATCCATTGAGTTTATTTTTGTATATGGTGTTAGAGAATGTTCTAATTTCATTCTTTTATATGTATCTGTCCAGCTATCCCAGCACTACTTATTGAACACACTGTTTTTTCTCCACTGTATATTCTTGACTCCTCTGTCATAGACTAGGTGACCAAAAGTGCACAGGTTTAATCTCCAGGCTTTCTATCCTGTTCCACTGATCTATATTTCTGCTTTTTGTGCCAGTATCATTGTTTTGATTAAAGCTCTTTATTTTATAATTTTCTTCTCTTTCCATTAAACTTCACCAAAATTTATAGCATGAATTCATTATACCAGGCAATATACATGGGAGACAAGGATGTGTCTAGTGACACAGTGTGCTAAGTGTTAAAGTTCTGCAGACAGCATTACTTAGAAGACAAAGGAGCTGTTTGGCTTGTAGAAGGGGAGAGATTTTAATTTTAAAAGAACAGTCAGTACCTGAGCTAAAATTGAGTATGATGAATTCAGCGTTCTAAACAAATAACAATATGTGCAGGAGCAACACACATGGAGAATGCAGGACATGGTTAACAGTTTAGCATGGTGAGAGAGAAGGACTTGGAAAACTAACTCTCCTACCACGGGGTGGAGGTGGGGGGTTTAAACCTGGCTCTAATATTTATAGGACGTTAGCCTCCTTGAAAATCTAATTCCCATCTTTAAAGTAAGGTTAATAATTCCTCTCTTTAGTGCTCCTGTGAAGACTGAAAGAGATAATATTAACAAGTACTTGTTGCGGTGTCTTGAATGTACTGAGCACACAATCATTAAAACAATAAATGTCACCATTATTTTTCGTGCTGGACTGGCTGGAGTTAATGAGAGAGAAGGAAAAACTGAGGGTCAGGCCAGGTTTCCCACTTAAGTTACTGGCTGGATGAAACATCACTCACCATGATAGGGAACCCAAAATACAGGTTGATACAAAGTGGAAAACTTTAGATGTGTTAAAATGCAAACACCTATGGGACACTGAAGTAAAAACTCCTAGTAAGCAACAGGAAATACAAATGAAAATTAAAAGGGAGGAGAGAGACAGGAGATAGGCTAGGCTAGGTTCCCAGGAGAGAGACACAAGATAGGCTAGACAGACTCAGAAGTCTATTTCTCAGAGTAGTAGCTTATGAAAAGGGATTCCACAAGTGCCAAGTAGGGATCAGAAACCTGGAAAGAAAAAACAAAACAGAAGGGAGCAGTGTCAGAGAAATTAAGAAAGAAAATCATTTTGAAAAGGAATATTAAACTTTCAAATAATGGATTGAAAATGAATTTTAAATTTTGTAATTAAGAGTTCTGCAGTCAATTTAAGGAGAAAAAATTTTAGTCTAGGAGTGACTGCACAACATATGTGGTAGCAGCTATAGTTCACTGTGAAACGGGGACTAATCTCTTCTCTAGTCTTACAAGATACTTAACTATGAAGAGATTTAGGCATGAAGATTTTTTCTCTAACTCAGGAGAAACTTGAATGTTTAAAAAATATCCTAACAAGAATACTGGGTATAAAGGAAAGGCTGCGGTGAGAAGGGGCAATATATATAGCACAGGAAGTAGAATTGAGTTTGGGCAGGGAGAAGAACCCTTTATCCTCTGAGATACAAGGAAAAATGGTATGATGGAAGTGGATGTAAATTAAGTTTGCAATTAATTTCATGAAAGAGGGAGGAAGAAGCAGGAAGTTCCCTCACGATGACCTTTCATGAAACTGGAAGTTAGGTCCACTGAAAACTAAAATGCAAAGTGAATATGTGGAATAGACACAGGAAAAAAATGGGACAGGGATGTAGGATGGATGGATGGATGTGCTGCTAATCACTTCAGTTGTGTCTGACTCTGTGCAACCCTATGGACTGAAGCCTGCCAGGCTCCTCTGTCCATGGGATTCTCCAGGCATGGATGGATAGTACTAGCTAGTAAGATTCTAGCTCAGAATATGAAGGTTGTGAACTCTAGTTAGTCAGATCTTAGTTTGGATGATTCATCTCTTAGTCTCTTCATCCTTTCTATATGGAACAGCACAGCACTTGACCCATTTTAGAATGGATTTGAGGTCTTCTGCTATTTCAACGTTTTGCTCGCTTTGCTACAGGCTCTCTCCTACCTGACCTTCCTTCTACTTCTATAACTTTACAATTTTTCAGGGCAGGCACTTAATCCTTCCTTCTCTGTACAAGGCCTGGTAAAAGCAAGCTAGTTTTACTTATAGTTCCTATCAACTGTGACCAAGTTTTCATGTATTTACTTTGGCTTTCCATTTTAAAGTTTCAATTATAATTATTTTTCTTGCCAATAACTTATTTCTCCTAGTCTATTCCTTAATCCTGAAAAACACTTACTGTACTTGGCAAGAAAGTAACTTGTAGACTCACAATCTAAAAGAAGTGAGTAAAGTTAATACAATTTAATTGTTAATTAAAAGTTAATACAAAGTTAATATAACTGTCTTGTGTTTTATGTGTGTGTTTGCTCAGTCATGTCCAACTCTTCATGATCCCATGGACTGTATCCTATCAGGCTCCTCTTTCTATAGGATATTCCAGGCAAGAATACTGAAGTGGGATGCCATTTCCTTCTCCAATAACTGTCTTACTTTGTTATAATTTTAAACATCCTCAAGCTGTAAGCTTTCTTGTTTGTTCAAATGGCCTTTAGAGGACCCTTTACCACTACTTTATCATCATTTATTCATTAAAACTTAGATGTTCAGTAAAAGTTAATGCATTTACCATTTAGGTGTGAAGGAATTATTATGGGCTTCCCTTGCGGCTCAGCTGGGAAAGAATCCACCTGCAATGTGGGAGACCTGGGTTCAATCCCTGGGTTGGGAAGATCCCCTGGAGAAGGGAAAGGCTACTCACTCCAGTATTCTGTCCATGGGGAAGTAATTATTATAAATTAATGAAAAATGGGATTTAAAAAAAAGTGTGTCATATCCTGACAACTATAAAACTAAGCTGAACAGACAACCCCACCTGATCTTATATATATAAACATATATATGTGTCTATATACATAAAGTTCTTAGATCTTTAGAAACTTTATAAGCAATGTCTAATTTCAGAGTGGTCCTCAAAGGAAGGCTTAGCAAATTAGGACACACCTGTCCTGCCACCCGTTTCTTTTTATTGGAACATAGTCTCACTCGTTTCTTTATGTACTGTCTTTGGCTGCTTTGGTGCTACAGTGGCAGAGCTGAAGAGTTGTGACAGGGACCACATGGCCCACAAAGCCAAAATACCACTTGGTCCTTTACAGAAAAGCCTGCCAACTTTTGTCCTAAAGCCTTCGTATTCAAAATATAATCCATAGATTAGCAATATATTAGCCTCGCCTGGGAATTCCTTAGAAATTCAGAATTTCAGAATGTACCCCAACATACTGAATCAAAATATTTCTTCAGCCAGAACCTCTAGTGACTCTAAAAGCCTCAAAGTAAATACTATTACTATTTGGAAATACATAAATTAGCAAAAGAGTTTCCTAGCAGATTATCACTTCAGAAATCTATCCCACTTCAAAAATCTATCCCACTTGCTTTCCACTTGAAAACTTCAAAGTTACTACAGTTTTAAACAAAAAAATATGTAAGTTGAAACAAAAAATGTAAGTTGATAACACTTATTTGTTTCACTGTATCATTATGTTCCTAAAACAGATTTTGGCTTCTTTAGAATGTTATAGGACAGATAACTTGAATAAGAGATCAGGTAAGAAATTGTGCAGAAGTTAAAAAAAAAAATTCTCCCATTTGTCCCTCTCTTGTTTTTGTGTATATTTACATTGCTAAGACAGTGGCTACACATTGGATGCATTGTATAACTGTGTGCATATATACATTTGTATTTCTTTAGCCTTTTAAAAAAAAATACATTTCAAAGTAATCTGTCAGGAGAAAATACAGCAAAATACTTTTAGAATGAAGTGCCAGAGAATAAGACTAAAACTATCATATTAGCTAGTTTATCAGATTACAAGCCTAAACCTTCAAGAAAATTAGAGATACCAAGGGAACATTTCATGCAAAATGGGCACAATAAAGGACAGAAATGGTATGGGCCTAACAGAAGCAGAAGATATTAAGAAGAGATGGCAAGAATACACAGAAGAACTGTACAAAAAAGATTTTCATGACCCATATAATCACAATGGTGTGATCACTCACCTAGAGCCAGACATCCTGGAATGTGAAGTCAAGTGGGCCTTAGGAAACATCACTACGAACAAAGCTAGTAGAGGTGATAGAATTCCAGTTGAGCTATTTCAAATCCTAAAAGATGATGCTGTGAAAGTGCTGTACTCAATATGCCAGCAAATTTGGAAAATTCAGCAGTGGCCACAGGACTGGAAAAGGTCAGTTGTCATTCCAATCCCAAAGAAAGGAAATGCCAAAGAATGCTCAAACTACTGCACAACTGCACTCATCTCACATGCTAGCAAAGTAATGCTCAAAATTCTCCAAGCCAGGCTTCAACAGTACGTGAACCGTGAACTTTCAGATGTTCAAGCTGGATTTAGAAAAGGCAGAGAAACCAGAGGTCAAATTGCCAACATCCTCTGGATCACTGAAAAAGCAAGTGAGTTCCAGAAAAACATCTACTTCTGCTTTATTGACTATGCCAAAGCCTTTGACTGTGTGGATCACAATAAACTGTGGAAAATTCTGAAAGAGATGGGAATACCAGACCACCTGATCTGCCTCTTGAGAAATCTGTATGCAGGTCAGGAAGCAATAGTTAGAACTGGACGTGGAACAACAGACTGGTTCCAAATAGGAAAAGGAGTACATCAAGGCTGTATATTGTCACCCTGCTTATTTAACTTATATGCAAAGTACATCATGAGAAATGCTGGGCTGAATGAAGCACAAGCTGGAATCAAGATTGCCGGGAGAAGTATCAATAACCTCAGATATGCAGATGACACCATCCTTATGGCAGAAAGTGAAGAAGAATTAAACAGCCTCTTGATGAAAAGTGAAAGAGGAGAGTGAAAAAGGTGGCTTAAAGCTCAACATACAGAAAACAAAGATCATGGCATCCGGTCCCATCACTTCATGGCAGATAGATGGGGAAACAGTGGAAACAGTGGCTGACTTTATTTTTCTGGGCTCCAAAATCAGTCAGATGGTGACTGCAGCCTTGAATTAAAAGATGCTTGCTCCTTGGAAGAAAAGCTATGACAAACCTAGACAGCATATTAAAAAGCAGAGACATCACTTTGCCAACAAAGGTCCGTCTAGTCAAGGCTATGGTTTTTCCAGTAGTCATGAATGGATGTGAGAGTTGGGCTGTAAAGAAAGCTGAGTGCCGAAGAATTGATGCTTTTGAACTGTGGTGCTGGAGAAGACTCTTGAGAGTCCCTCGGACTGCAAGGAGATCGAAACAGTCCATCCTAAAGGAAATCAGTCCTGAATGTTCACTAGAAGGACTGATGTTGAAGCTGAAACTCCAATACTTTGGCCACCTCATGAGAAGAGCTGACTCATTTGAAGAGACCCTGATGCTGGGAAAGATTGAAGGCAAGAGGAGAAGGGGATGATAGAAGATGAGATGGTTGGATGGCATCACTGACTCAATGGAAATGAGTTTGAGTAAACTGTGGGAGTTGGTGATGACAGGGAGGCCTGGCCTGCTGTAGTCCATGGGATCGCAGAGTTGGACATGACTGAGCAACTGAACTGAAGTGAACTGAAGGTGTAGTTATATTTGGGTGGAGTGATGTATTTCAAGTCCATACACCACACCATATACACACATATGCATGTCTAAAATCATATGGTTTTAGTAATCAAGATTACAAATACAGAAATAATTATTAAAAAATATGTGCTATATGATTACACTTGTATAAAAACAGAAATATTTACATATATATAGTTTTTTTTTAATCTGAGGTATAATCTGCAGTCTCTTCACACTAGTTAATTCAGCATTATTCAAAATAAGATTTTGCAGTCATTAACTAAGTTATACAATTCTGTGCTACATGTATTAATTCTATAATCATAAAAAAATCAATAAAAGGAAATTTTAAATCAGTCACTGTCCTAGGAAATAAATTTCTCAATTACTATCTGAAGCAGAAATGCTATTAAAAGATAAAAGCATTAGAAATATGATGTGCACTGATTTCAAGGTTTTACGATAATCCTGAGCTAACGATTATCTCGAAAAACATTTACTTAAAAGATGTAAGGTGAGGAAAAAAATATAAATGTATATATATATACACACATAATGTTGAACTATAATGCATCATTCTTAAAAATACATGGGCTTCTGAGGTGGTGCTAGTAGTAAAGAACCTGTCTGCCAGTGCTGGGTATGTAAGAGGTGGGTTCGATCCCTGGGTCAGAAAGATCCCCTGAAAAGAGGGCATGACAACCCACTCCAGTATTCTAGCCTGGAGAATCCCAAGGACAGAGAAGCCATTTTAAGTATTTACTACATTGTGTCATTAGCCTGGTAATTAGGCTAATGATGTGCATTATGAGTAAGTATCAGTTATAAAGTAGCCACAATTTTAATGAAGCAAGTTGATTTATCAATCTACACAATGGTAGACTATGTTATAATAGAATTCAAAATTTCAACTTTAAGCAGTTCCTCATTTTTTAAAAAGGATTTTCTTTTTCCTTAGTTTCCCAGCTATACTGCCAACTTCTCTAGTCCTTATGATCTCTTTAATCACTTCTAGATCTCCATTCTATAATAATCTATGCCTCATCTAGAATTTTACCAACTAGAAATTTTAACTGAATCACAACCTATGCTCTGCTGGTGTGATATTAACTAACATGATAACATACAGGCACTGAAAGATCCTAACAATGAGCGGAGTTCTTTAACATGGAATTAAAATGTGTGCATTTAAGTTATTTCTCATTGTATTACAGTTTCCTGAAAATTAAAGAGAAATAAATGTATATCTGGTTGGATGAAACTGCATACTAAGTTACAGTCTAGTTTACTTATATATAGCAATCTGTTGTTACTGTTTAACTACCAAGTCCTGTCCCACTCTTTTGACCCTAAGAATTGTAGCCCATGTGGTCCCCTCTGTTCATGAGATTTCCCAGGCAAGAATACTAGAGTGAGGTGCCAGGTTGCCATTTCCTTCTCCAGGGATCTTCTCGGCCTAGGGATCAAACCTGCATCTCCTACATTATTAGCAGATTCCTTACCACTGAGCAAGCAGGAAAGCCATATAGCAGTTTACTTGGTTGCAAACAGAACTAAACACGTTAACTTTACTCATCAGTGTATTGGGGTAGAAAAATGGCTAAGGACATCTATCTGTCCTGGATACTGTCCTTAGTTAGACAAAGTCCTTACTAGAAAGTTAGGCCAAACAGTACCAAAAAAAAAGGGATTCTCAAGACTTCAGATTTCATAAGTCAGTTTAAAAATAACACCATGTTTTGTTGACAAACTTGTTTTGCCAAGAACAAGGTTTAAAAACCACTAGGATATACTATTAGCATTATTTCATACAAGAAACAGAGAAGGCAATGGCACCCAACTCCAGTACTCTTTTGCCTGGAAAATCCCATGGACGGAGAAGCCTGGTGGGCTGCAGTCCATGGGGTCGCTAAGAGTTGGACACGACTGAGCGACTTCACTTTCACTTTAAACCACTACGATATACTATTAGCATTATTTCATACAAGAAACAGAGAAGGCAATGGCACCCAACTCCAGTACTCTTTTGCCTGGAAAATCCCATGGACGGAGAAGCCTGGTGGGCTGCAGTCCATGGGGTCGCTAAGAGTTGGACACGACTGAGCGACTTCACTTTCACTTTTCCCTTTCATGCACTGGAGAAGGAAATGGCAACCCACTCCAGTGTTCTTGCCTGGAGAATCCCAGGTACAGGGGAGCCTGGTGGGCTGCCGTCTATGGGGTTGCACAGAGTCGGACACGACTGAAGCGACTTAGTAGCAGCAGCAGCAGCAGCATCCAAGAAAGAGCATATTATTGTCAAAAGAAGAGAAAGGGGAAAAAATGTAAAGGATAAAAGTCTAAAGATAAATAACAATTACTCAAGAAAAGATAATTTGCAACCAGTGGTAGGGCACAGTCAGACACCCAGCTTGAATTAAGGAAAGGAAAGAAAAGCTCTGGGACTGTATCAGATTTATCATCTGATGTATCTGTTGCTTTACCTAGTAAACATATTTATTGCCTTTGAGTGCAGATATCACTGCTTTTAATCCCATTTTGGAGAGGCGGAAATTAAGGTTCAGAGATACCAACTGACTTGCTCAAAAGTTCTTCTGGGTAGTATATGGTGTAGCCTGACTTATAAGCTCTTTATAACATACCAGGCTGACTCGTAATTTATGAAGATCGTTGGAACACATACAAAGGGTTCCAAGTACAACATTACCAAGTGCTATCTCTTAGGTATTTCTTATCCATGCTATTCTGTGCCTATGGACACCCATGTCTATTCAGCAACCCATACATAACACATTGTAAATTTGTGTAAGCAAAAGCCATAGCAAATAGGTGCAAAGCAAACAGCAGCTATATTACTTTATAAAAGAAACCAAGAATATTTAATATGATTTCTTACAGGATTTTGTTACATCTACTTAAGTCTCCATTCAGAATTTTAATGGAATATATATTATAAGACATGTATATATTTTAACCCTTCACTTCAAGAAGCCTCTGTGCAATGCCATCAATATATTCATTAATAGTGATAGCTTTACAACTGATGGCTCCACACAGTCCCTAGAATGAAGATAATGAATAATGAAATGATAGATAATGAAACTTCATAATACTCAAGTAGCAAAGCCAAGCTCTTGATCTATCTCTTTTGTCAGTAGCTTCTCTCCAACTGCAATTAGCCATCTGACATCTGTTTCATTAGTCCATGGCAATAAAGAATATCTGACTTCACAAAGAGGCACCTCTCCAAAGTCTGTATAAAAGAGTCACACCATCAATTTATTGTGTTCAATGTTAAATCTTGTTTGCTTGGAAAAGAAACTTCTAACTTAAATACTAAATCACCTATTTGTCTTGATCTTCAAGACTTATATTACTGATCAAGAACCCATAACCTCATTTCTATTATGATTTTACTATTTTGTTTCTACTGTATCTTAACCTCCAAGAAAAATAACAGCCCCAGTATTAAGAACAAGAACTTAGATAAAACCCTTTCACATACAAATGTAATGGAGATTTAAATATCTTAGCATCTGACTACATCTAGAATATCACACGGGAAATAACACGTGAGATGTGTTCATTTTCATTCTGTAAAAGTTACCAGAAACACTTTACCAAAAAGCAATTCAAATGAAAACCAACTGTTCACTTTTCTTTCTTAATTCTAATTTACTCTGCAAATACCAAACACTATTGCAAGACAATTTAAAAAAAAAACCAAAACAAGGCTGTACAGAAATGTTTAAACTGAATTAAAAGCATGTGTTTGTTGAAACTGAGTGTCCTAATATTCACAAATATCATTTGTGGGAGGAAGAAGCAGAAAGTGATCCAGACAAAAAACCAAACAGCATCAGGAAGACAGTAGTTTGTATATTCACTACAGATTGCCAATCAAATTCTATATATTTTAACATTTTAGGAAATGCACAGATATGACCATTTGAGAGGCACCTAAAGTGCAAATGAAACAAAAGGGAGGGGGAAGGGAACAAGCTTTAAAACAAAGATATGGCCACAGGACATGACAAAAACTGGTTAGAACCAACTAGGTCCAAGATGGCAGAAGATTGAACCTCATCATATACTCCCTGTAATACCTTAGTGTCTAAATGATGCACCCACCAGCCCCATGACAGTTCTGAGGCTAACCATAAAACGTCAAGAAGTAGGTGGTGGCCTAATCCTGAAGTTGCTGCCCCTTCCCCAAATTAATTGGGATAATCCTCCCACTCATTAGCTTATGAAATTACCCAGCCCATAAAAAATAACCACACCATATTTTGAGGCTCTCTCACCTTCTGAGATGGCCCATACTCTGTGGAGTGGTACTATTGTTCAGTCACTAAGTCATGTCTGACTCTTTGCAACTTCATGGACTGTAGCAGGCCAGGCTCCCCTGTCCTTCACTATCTTCCGGAGTTTGCTCAGATTTATGTCCATTGAGTCAGTGATGCTCTTTAAACATTTCATCTTCTGCCGCCCCCTTCTTTTGCTTCCCTCATAGCTCAGTTGGTAAAGAATCCACCTGCAATGCAGGAGACCCTGGTTCAATTCTTGGGTCGGGAAGATCCGCTGGAGAAGGGATAAGCTACCCACTCCGTTATTCTTGGGCTTCCCTTGTGGCTCAGCTGATAAAGAATCCGCCTGCAATGCAGGAGACATGGGTTCCATCCCTGGGTTAGGAAGATCCCCTGTAGAAGGGAAAGGCTACCCACTCCAGCATTCTGGCCTGGAGAATTCCATGGAGGGTTGCAAAGAGTCGGACATGACTGAGCGACTTTCACTTACTTACTCTTTTGCTTTCAGTCTTTTCCAGCATCAGGGTTTTTTCTAATGAACTCGCTGTTCACATCAGGTGGCCAACGTATTGGAGCTTCAGCATCAGTCCTTCCAATGAATATTCAGGGTTGATTTCCTTTAGGATAGACTGGGTTGAAATCCTTGCAGTCCAAGGGACTCTCAAGAGTCTTCTCCAGCACCACAATTCAAAAGCATCAATTCTTTGGTGCTCAGCCTTCTTTACGGTCCAACTCTCACATCCATACATCACTACTGAGAAAACCATAGCTTTGACTGTACATAACTTTGTCAACAAAGTAATGTCTCTGCTTTTTAATACACTGTCTAGGTTCATCATAGCTTTCCTGCCAAGGAGTAAGCATCTTCTAACTTCATGGCTGTAATCGCTGTCTACAAGTCTGTGACGTGTGTTTTTCTCTAAGTAAGTCCACTTTTTAACCTATTACTTTGTCTCTAAATTCTTTCACGATGAAACAAGAACCTTAAATTCACTGCCAACATAAACACTGCCTTTGAGTTGAGCTATAACAAAAATATAATGTTTTGCTTATTTCTGATAATTAAAAATGGCTTCTTGAGTAATAATTTTCACTCAAATTTTGGGTTTATGTCTCCTTTAAAAGCTATCTACGAAAACTTACAATGATGTCTATTTTTTGTTTTAACAAATATTTCCATATCCTTAGAAACTTTAAATATAAGCATTGGTTTTTCCTCCTTGGAAATAAGTCTCTGAGTATTTCCAGAACAAAATAATAGCGCTATCCCTACAATGCTAACATCTTGACTTAAATGTTACAGAAGTAGATGCTGTTAAATTTGAACACTGACCTAAATAAGATCAAACAAGATCATGCTAGCAGTAAGACTTCTGTCTAGCAACTGCAATGAAAGAACACCCTTACTTCTTAAAGAATACTGGCCCTTAAAAATAAAAATACTAGCCCTTGACCTCTGACTCTATGTAAAAGTCCTATAAGGCAGACAAACTTAATGACTTAAATATATTTTTCATCACTTTTATTGAATATTAAAAAACTAATGAGCTGTCTACATTGTGCTTTTTGCTAGACCCATCACATACATTATTGTCTCCCAACTAAATTTATTTCTAGATTATAAACTAACATTTTTACCCTAGACAGGACTTATGATAATCACTGAGTTACCTAACAAGCTGATAACTATAAATCTGCAGCCACATCAATGGAAACAGTGGGAGACTTTATTTTCTTCGGCTCCAAAATCACCACAGATGGTGACTGCAGCCTTGAATTAAAAGACGCTTGCTCCTTGGAAGAAAAGCTATGACAAACCTGGACAGCATATTAAAAAGCAGAGACATTACTTTGCCAACAAAGGTCCATCTAGTCACAGCTATGGGTTTTCCAGTAGTCATGTATGGATGTTGAGAGTTGGACCATAAAGAAAGCTGAGCGATGAAGAATTGATGCTTTTGAACTGTGGTGTTGGAGAAGACTTGAGAGTCCCTTGGACTTCAAGGAGATCCAACCAGTCCATCCTAAAGGAGATCAGTCCTGATATTCATTGGAAGGACTGATGCTGAAGCTGAAGCTCCAGTACTTTGGCCACCTGATGCGAAGAACTGACTCATGATGCTAGAAAAGACTGAAGGCAGGAGGAGAAGGGGACGACAGAGGATGAGATGGTTGGATGGCATCACCGACTTGATGGACATGAGTTTAAGCAAGCTCCAGTAGTTGTTGATGGACAGGAAAGCCTGGTGTGCTGCAGTCCATGGGGTCGCAAAGAGTTGGACACTACTGAAGGAACTGAGATGGCGTTTGTGCACAGATAATGTGAAATGTGAGAGAAATCATTCTGAAGTGGAGCACTCTGGTCACTGAGAGAAAATGGTGAAGGAGAGAACAGAGTGAGATTTTATTAATAAGAACAGACTTTAATTGGATTTGGCAATATTGCATGGGCAAAAGTGCCACAGAGCAAAGGTACACAGCAAGTGCCTTTAATTGTCAATAAAATGACACTGCTTCAATCAGTGAAATTCTCCCTATTGATTCGAGATGGGCAAACAAAAACAATAAACATAGTCAGGTGCCAGCTATGCCACATGCAAGTTATTTGGCTTTATGCAAGGCACTAATATTCCTTGGGACTCAGTGTCTTCATCTGTTAAAAAAAATGGAGCACCTAGACTAATGGTAACCCCCATGGGTGACTTAGAAGAGACTAAGTTCTCCAAAAACCTTTAATATGAAGGTCTAAGACATCCACAGCGATCCTAGAATATTTGTTAAAAAGTTGTACTTTTTAACAACTCAAGTACACATCTCCTATCTTCCTCCTCATTGAGGAGGACTTAAATAAGTTCTAGTGCTGCCACCAGCTCAGCCTGGAAAGAACCCCAAGATTCTTTTAGGCTTTGGGTTCTCTCTCTGACTGTAGTATCTTTACATGGGTGGTCATATACTTAAACGCATTAACTCCTGAAAACTATAATTAAAGCAGATTACCATTATGTGAAATATTAACTACAGAGTTGGGCACGACTGAAGAGACTTAGCATGCACGCATGCATTGGAGGAGGAAATGGCAGCCCACTCCAGTATTCTTGCCTGGAGAATCCCAGGGACGGAGGAGCCTGGTGGGCTGCCGTCTATGGGGTCGCACAGAGTCAGACACGACTGAAGCGACTTAGCAGCAGCAGCATACTGTTAAATTTGTTTGCTTGGAAATCACTAACAAAACCCAATGAGTGAACAGGGAAAACCTAATGAAAAGTGAACTAAAGATGTTGATTAAATAGGGTAGAAGAATAGGATAATGAATTATCAAGTAGGGAGAAGTGGGCAATGCCTAAATAGACACTCCAGGGAATCTAGAGTTACTGCCTCTGCCTCTAGTGCTTTAACAGATTTTTCAGAAACTAAGAAAATAATTTAAAAGTACAATTGACCTAAATTTCCTTTTCTGCAAAGAAAGTGACTGTTCCTAATCAAGCAGTTTATATATTTGACAATGCGAGAGACCTGGGTTCAATCCCGGGGTTGGGAAGATCCCCTGAAGAAGGTAACGGCTACTCACTCCAGTATTCTGGCCTGGAGAATTCCATGGAGTGTATAGTCCATGGGGTCGCAAAGAGTCGGACACAACTGAGCGACTTTCACTTTCCTAAAGGTATGTGCGTATGTAAAAATGAAAGTTTCTTAGCTCCATCTGTTATGGACTATGTTTGTGTCCATTTCCTTACCACCCAATTCATGTCAAAACCTTACCCTCCAACTGACCGTATTAGAAAGTGGGGCCTTTGGAAGTAATTAGGATTAGATGGGAGTCATGAGAGTTAGGCCCTCACAAATGGGATGTGAGATAAGTGCTCTTGTAAGAGTCACAAGAGAGCTTGCATCCTCTCTCTGTTCTCTGCCCTGTTAGGATACAATGAGAAGGACATCCTCTGCAACCCAGAAGATGGACCTCACCAGAAATTGACCATGCTGGCACCCTGATCTTAGAATTACAGTCTCCAGAACTGTGGGAAATAAATTTTTATTGTTCATGAGGCTTCCTAGGTGGCTTAGATGGTAAAGAATCTGCCTGCAACACAGAAGACCCGGGTTTGATCCCTGGGTCAGGCAGATCTCCTGGAGAAGGGCATGACAATCCACTCCAGTATTCTTGCCTGATGAATTCCATGGACAGAGGAACCTGATGCGCTACAGTCCACTGGGTTGCACAGACTCGGACATGACTGAATGACTAACACATGCACATGCATAAGCCATCCAGTTTATGGTACTTTTTTATAGCACCCTGAACTAAGATAATACCTAACCAACATGAAAGTGTAAATATAAAAAAATTTTTAATGAGTACAAAGGTTTTATTTCTTATCTCAACTCCTCTAATTAATTATTGATCCAAACTGTGATTTCATTAAATGTCTCATCTAAAATTTACTACATAACAATAAAGATTATTATTTTCTCCCCTCAAGGAGTTTATGTTTCTAAGGAAGTACAACTAATTGATAGCCACAGTAAATATGGGCTTCTCAAATTTTTTTCCCACTCTACTAATTAGTTTAAAAAAATGCTGTTGGGTTTAAATCTGCAAAGGAGAGCAAATGACTGCTTTTTCTAAAAAACAAACCAATTAGACTTGATTATTTTATTCTCTTCATCCTTGATACTCATGATAGACTTAGAAATACGGAATATTCTTAATAATAATCTTAAAAAAATAAAAAGAAAATCTCTTTGTTTTATGTCTCAATTATCGTGCCTTTAATTTTTAATTAGTTAAGGAGACCTCTGTTTAATAAATTATCTTAGAATCTAGCTATCATTTATATTAGATTTTCCTTAAAAAATAGATATATAGGATGATTGGTCTTTAAAATATATTTAAAACATTGAAATCTCAAAGAAATAGTGAATAGAAAATGTTGTAACAAAATTTAAATTAAAAATGGATCACAAATATCTATACTATGATCCCAATTTTAATTTTTAAAAATGCTAAGAATGGAAAGATACACATTAAAATGTTGTCATTTTCTCTAATTAAGAGTTTTTCCATTATTTTTCTTTTTGTCTTTTGAATTTTTAATAAAGAACCTGTACTTTATGTAATCAGGGAAAACATATATATTAACATCAGTTTATTTTAAATAAAATATACATAACCTGTTATAAACATGTTTTTACAAAAGTGTGATATTGAAAAATAATAAAATGCATCAATCAGATTTCTCGGAAAATAAAGTCTGAAGATTCCAACGTTCTCAAAAGGCAGAGTTGTTTCCCTGTACAAGCACTCACTCTGCTGGTGACAAAGAGAATGTACTTTTATTCTGCCAGTTTTGAAGTAATTGCATTATTTGCTTCAAACACCAGAGGGCAGGGTTTTCACTGTGAAATAACTATGAATTATCACTATATTATATCTTTTTTTTGAGCGACTTCACTTTCACTTTTCCCTTTCATGCACTGGAGAAGGAAATGGCAACCCACTCCAGTGTTCTTGCCTGGAGAATCCCAGGGACGGCGGCGCCTGGTGGGCTGCTGTCTATGGGGTTGCACAGAGTTGGACACGACTGAAGCGACTTAGCAGCAGTAGCAGCATATACTTTTTTTGGATCTGTGGTTTCCATTAATCTGTGATCAAATGCCACTGTATTTATTATGTCTTTTTGGACTGTACTTCTATTTAGTATATATGGATCAATTAAAATTACAGTTTGACTCCAATGAGCTAACAGCTAATTTATCACATATAAAATTGGACTTCCCAATTTTGGGTGACTCAGATGGTAAAGAATCTGCCTGCAGTGCAGGAGACCCGGGTTCAATTCCCAGTTTGGGAAGATCCCCTGGAGAAGGGAATGGCAATCCACTCCAGTATCCTTGCCCGGAAAAATTCCATGGACAGAGGAACCTGGGGGACTATAGTCCATGGGATCGCAAAGAGTCAGACACGAATGAGCAACTAAGACACACACCTATGTAAAATTAATTTCTCTCTACTTACCAATATGTAAGTCTCTGATCTGACACAAATATGAGAATATTTGAATGACTAATAAAAGACATTGAAAACTGAGGTTCATCACTACTGGTTCTAGTCTAATAAAAAATGCAAAGATAAATTTTAGTAAATTAGTTAAATGCCCTTAGAATTCCAGATCCTTAAAGGAACAGTGAAATGCTAGAGCAGGGTCACTAGGGAAAGGACTGTTAAGCTATACTTGGGAGTCAGACTTGCTTTTGAAAGACCCGAGAAAGCCACTGAAGACTTTTAAACAGGGAATTGTGACTAAGATCTGTTTTTATAAAGACTGTAATACACAGGACAAATCAGAGTGAGAACCTGGGAGTAGGGGACTCCAAGGAGTCAAGTACCCTAGCCAAGACTTTAAATACAGCAAAAACACCGTGGGTGCTAAGACAAAGTATTCCAATAATACCTCAAAAGGCAAGAATGACTGGACTTGCTGAAGGGCTAAACAGAGTGAAAAAGGGTTTCAGGTCTTGATAAGTATGTGGATACTTATATCTTAGACAGACTAAAAATTTTAATAATTCTAAGTGCCAGGTGCTTTCTGACTCCAGGTGGCAAAATCTACTAAATACCTGGAAATATAGGACTAGAATTTAAGGGAGAAGTGAGACAAATAAGTAAAAGAAAAAAAAATAAAATTAAGGTTTTTTTTGGTGACTTATTGTATCATCTATATTAGACTCACACCCTCATTAAAGTTAACTGGTTGATGTCAATGAGCAGCAATAGAAAGTAACTCTGAATTGAATACTTAGCAAAATTAACTTTTGAACTGAATGGTACCCATGTAAACTATGTGAGGGCACTGCACCATTACATATAACTTAGTTTAGATTATTAATTAATCATTATCCACTCAAAACACACACACAAAATTTATTGGCAAGTATGTGATTTATGTTACATATATAGATAGGAATTTATTAAGATGTCTTAAATAAACTTACACATTTCATTTAAAGTGAAGTCAAAATTTTTAAAGATATAAGACAGAAAAATGAATTTTAAAATAACAAAAGACCATTAATAACAATGATTATTAGTAACTATCATTAGTATTAAACTTCTCATTTAGAGTCCCTCAAACAGATTTCACTTGATCTCTATGAGTTGTCCATGGGGTGGGCTGGAACTGGTAGTAACAACAGTACCAAGTATAATACTCTTGATAACATATGTATCATTAATAGAATTTATTTTCTACCCTTCATCCTCTTCTCTCACTTCTTCCAACCTTAGTTTGTAGGATAAACTAGAGGTCTTAGATGCTCTCATTTGCAAAATTGTATTTAAAACACGAGTCTTCCTAACATAAACAAACTAAATTAGAATACTGATTACCAAATTTTCTGAAACTCTTTGAAACAGAAAACACAGACCAAAGAAATTTAATGTTCCACTATAAAACAAATCTAATATTGTCTAGATATATAAGTTGGGGGGGTGCCATAAATGCTTGCTAATTATTACACAGAGTTTAAATCTGAGGAAAAGTTCAATTCAATTATTAAGTCTAACTATCCAAGCATGAATTTTTAATTCAGACTTCATAAACTGTTACAAATGAAATTTCATCCCAAAAGGATGAATAGCCGTCAAAGGTTCACACATCTTATCTTTTGAATTTAATTTTTAAAAACACCTCTCATTATCTACATATAGAGTTTAAAATATTCTTCTCCACTTATCTGAAGACCGAGCCAAGCTGTACTTTATAAAGATTGGGACCTCAACATATTATTTCAAAAGTAAGCAGCCTCTCGCTTCTATTTTAGTATGTTCAACAGAGCTGGAATGGGTTGGAAAAAACAAACAAAAAAAGAAATAGGAATACTTACTTGAACCTGGCAGGTGAAAGAGGAGTAGGAGGAAACATTCCTGGTTCAAAAGAATCAAAGTAAGTCACTGTCCAAGAAAAGCTGCAGCAGGAAAATCCAGCAGTTAGGGATATTGTAAGTAGAGTCCAGAATCCTTAATGGGGAAAGAGGAGAAAACCTGAATTATTAACACTAAAGCAATTTAAATTAACTCAGATCACATTCAGAAGATCATACATATTTCTAATCTTCTAAATTATATTTAAGTGATAAAAGAGATATGAGCCTAGGAGAAAATCTCTTGTGGAAGTGTAAAATATCAAAGCACAACTAGAAGTCCTATCAATGAATATTTTAATTCAATTATAATTTACTATGTGGAAAAGAGTACAAATTCAACTTAAAAATAAAGCTTTTATCTTCAGTTTTATAAAACTGAAACTGTGGGGAAAATGTCAAAACACTTCACTGTTAAAATAGCCTGACATTTTTTATTTAACTCTGTGATCATAGCTTGCTACTTTTTATTACTTAGTACCAAGTGATCCCTTTCTTTCTATACCATGAACTTTTGACATGAGTTAATTTTATTAGAGTGTCTACTCTTTATGACTTTCTTACAAACATTACAAACCCAATCTGATTCCTTAACTTTGCTTGGTACATAAAGAAATGTTACTTTCCAATTTATAAATGGGCTGGGATCCTAGATTTTCAGTCACACTGTAACTGCAATTTATGAGAGATATCAAGTCAAAAGCACAGTACTACAACGAGCTGTAAGAGGAAAGGGTTAAGATATGGAACAATGTGGGGAATAAACAGAGTGACTAACAGAAGAAATTAATTTGAAGGATTGAAGAGACACATTCAAATTGCCTCCTTCATACAGTTTACGAAGCACCACTACTGATGAGTGTATCCCAGGCCTCAGGAGTACACAGAAGAAAGGCTGAGAAGACTACAACAGAGGCTGACTTATGAATTACCAAATTACCTGGACGCACAAAACGCACAACCAAATATAGCTTTATTTTAGCAAGAAGTAGGAAAGAAATATGTGTACAGGACTGTCTGTAAACTAATTAAAACTCAGTAACAGACTGAGTTACTGAAAGAGAAACTCAGAGCAATGAAGTAATAAACAAATCTGTCGCAAAATATTTTTGAAAGATGAACCTAATTTTTTTCTACTGATCGTCCCCCTTCCCTTACCCCCTTTTTTCAAAAGATAAAGAACTTTGTGTTAACTGCCCTAGAAGGATGTGGCAAAGAAAGGAGAAACAGCCCTGTCTCTTTGGTTTTAATGTTGCAAAATTAAGGGAACTAGTAGGACAGATATAAGAAGGAGGAGGGTAAAGACAAAATATCTTGTATAGCAAGGATACAGAAAAAATGTGTAGAACAGAGAGACAGTGAGGGCTTTATCTGCAGATGAGAAAGAGTCCTGGTCTTGAAAAGTGGTGTGTGTGGTTGCATTTGTATGTGTATATGGAGAGGTGGTAGTGTTGCTGAGGCTTCCTGGTGGAGCCATCAAGAAGCCACACACACCAGAGAGGAATTGGAGCTGTATACAGAATCTTGGCGGATGGGCCGAGAGCCAAGTTTGCAGATGCCTCTGCCTTAAGTGGGGCATAGAAATAGCACATGGTCATGTGGCTTGAAAGCTGCTGCATCTGAAAGGCCATCCTGAACAGAATGCAAAATGTTTCAGCAGTAACTCATTTGAGCAAATGTCTTGAGGACTAGATTGTATTCCCATCCCAATATCCTGGCACAGTCAAACTCTAGAACCGTACTCAGTGTGGGACTGAGCAGAGAGAACCTGAGTAAAGACTGAGGGCAACCTTCCTGCCAACCCACAGACTGTACGGGGACTGCGGTGGAATGATGGAAAATTCTAAATATCTAAAAAAGTAAGAAAGACACAAAATAACCAACAATAACAAAATGTGAGGCTCCCAAAAGCCCATCAGGCTTTTTTACTCAGGTGCTTTAACAGAACACTTATCGGATTTAATACAAAAATATTCTTGAGTCTTCAGAAATAACTACTATTCTATGATCTAAGTGCCTGCCTCATTTTGGGCATTTTAGTTATTTTACATTCACTTTGAACTGATCAACAGTTACATCCCTGATAAAAGTCACATCACAACGATAGGGCTAAAAAAGTACATTGCAATACTGTAGTACATTGCAATACTGTGGTCTAGAAGTGTGTGTATGCTTCTGAAATTACTCAACTCATGTATGAACAAGCTTAGAAAAGCCACAAAAGTTGGCAGTTCACAGCTACATTTTTAAACAAAAATCCTGAAGCTAAAAATTTGATAACTTATGTTTTGTAAACCCATTTTACCAAGTTAACAAAATTTTTAAAAGGTACATAAAAATTAAGTTAGTCTTCCTTCCCCAATTTACCAACTGTTTCTAAAAGCAGTTTATTGTTCATCTTTTGTAAAAATTATAGGTAATGTAGATAGCTATGTACAAGAATGAGCCAGTTATGTAGCAATGTATGCCATGTATGTATTTTCTCAGTTTATTTTCCACAAATAGGATTCTCACTAGAAAAACTGTCCTGAACTTTTTCACACATTTTTGGAGACCCTCCATATCCAGTACACATAGCCACAATTCCACTGCATATTTTTATTATTGCACTTTTTCACTATTAAAAACAAAGCTGCAAGTAACATTCTTATACAGCTATACAAAGATATCTGTAACAAATTTCTGAACAACTGCTAAGTCAAAGGATACAGGTCTTTAAATACACACATCCTTGTTTCTTCTCTATAGTTAATTATCACCAGTTGATATGATGGAAATTTATGTGTTTCATCCACTGTAACCCCCTGGACTCAATGGTTTCACCTAAAGCATATACAAGCTGCTGCTGCTGCTGCTAAGTCGCTTCAGTCGTGTCCGACTCTGTGCGACCCCATGGACGGCAGCTCACCAGGCTCCGCCGTCCCTAGGATTCTCCAGGCAAGAATACTGGAGTGGGTTGCCATTTCCTTCTCCAGTGCATGAAAGGGAAAAGTGAAAGTGAAGTCGCTCAGTCGTGTCCGACTCTTAGCGACCCCATGGACTGTAGCCTACCAGGCTCCTCCATCCATGGGATTTTCCAGGCAAGAGTACTGGAATGGGGTGCACAAGAGTAGGTGGGAAATTTCTATTCTAATCCCTTTACTGGAGTTTTATCTTCACTTACCTAATTGGGGAGATCGTTTTTCAAAATATATGATTTTTATTTCAAAGTATAGTTATTTTTCTAGAAATATGATGGCAGCTCTGTGTTTCTAAAAAAGCTTCCAGCAAAGAAAGATTATGATATGTTGTAAACATTTCAATATTATTTAGCAATTTCAGGCTTATAGAGATGAGATGACTTTCAGAAGTTTTACGAAGTCAGAGATGTAAGCAGAAACAAACAGAAAAACAAAACAAAAATCTCCCATATTCCCATACTGGGAAAGGTTTCTTATTAAAAAATGTTAAACTATCAATTACATTCTTCTAAGATGTATCCCTGTCATAAATAAACAATAGGACGAGATGTGACCACATATTGATAAATTCCAAGTCCTGTTTTAGAGCTTCTGACATTTGAAATGTTTAAGTAAACTAGCATACTATGAAATATAATGCAGTAATAAAAAAAGAATGAGGTAGAACTGTTTACTGATACAGAATGAACTCCAAGATATTTTAATGAAGCTGCAGCATATGCATGATTATAAATATTTTTTCTATAGCTGTGATAAAACCACATATCTTAAGTTATTATACTTATTATACACATATAAGCAAATAGAAAAAGACCTGAAAATACACAAGTAGATTAATGGTAACCTTTGCTTTAAAGGAATTTTTTTCATGAGACTATAATTCATATAACTAAGTTATGAAATTAAAAATCAAAATTAATTTAAGTTAGTTTTATAAGCTATAAAAACCATAACCAGCTGGCTACTAATAAAAGCTTTGATGGACTCATGCATAAAACTCATCAACAATTTTTATGGTAAGCAAATGTGTGCAACTTTATCAAAAAGCTGGACAGCTGTGGGTCTTCAAACTTATTTCCAAGTACAGGAGCAGAGGAAAGGGGTCTTTCCTCCCCTACCAGAGCCTTCTGACCTGAACACACAGTTGGAGTACAGCAGTTGCACTGATAAAGGTCTCCACAATCTGCCACTCAGCTTGCAGGAATTCCACTCCCTTTCCTATTAAAAGGTTAAGGAGTGGAAGGGAATATTCTGACTGGAACTGATGAAACTTGAGTTAAATACCATTTGTATTTTATTTTATTTTAAAATAAAATAAAATAAAAATAGAGCACACTACCTTGGATTTGCTAATATTAATATATAGTCCTGAGAATGTCTCAACTATTTTCTCTTCTGCAAATAAATACTTTAAAAAAAAAAAAAATACCATTTGTAGTTTCCAATCGTGTTAAATCATCATATTCACAAGGCAAACTTTAAAAAAAACTTTTTTATTATGAACAATTTCAAACATACACAAAAGTAGAAGAAAGAATACAATGAGTGCTCACTTTGGCAGCACATATACTAAAATTGGAACAATCCAGAGAAGATTAGCATGGCCCCTGTGCAAGGATGACATGCAAATTTATTAAGTGTTCTACATTTTTTGGAAGTAATCTAGATGTCCATTGACAGATGAATGCATAAAGAAGCTATGGTACATGTATACAATGGAATATTACTCAGCCAACTTAGCTCCATAATCTGTAAAACATCTTCATTCTAAGATTTTTAAACAATTTGAATGCTCAAGCCAGTGACTTCCACCCCCACTCCTTTCCAATCACCTGCCATTAGCATTTGCCCATTTACAAACAGTATCAAATAAATTAGTAGGCATAGACTCATAAAAGATGAAAAAGAATGTTATACATATTTTAGCAAAAGGGGATGGTTTGTGTTTTTGCCTTCGTCCTCTCTGTTGAATGACACCTGGTTGGGCATACAATAGTTTTCCGGAAAATAACCAGGTGGTAAACATCCTCAGCTTAGCTTGCCATCAGGTCTCTTTCCCAACTACTTAACTCTGATGTTTTAGCGTGAAAGCAGCCATAATCAATATATAAAACAATGGGGCACAGGTACGCTACAACGAAATTCAATTTACAAAAAAAGGTAGCAGATCAGGTTTGGCCTGAGGGCCACAGTTCACTGACCTCTGCTCTGGAAGATTCCATCAAAATTATTTTATTCTTTTTAGCATAGTTGAGAATAACTGATGAGTAATATTAAATGATTCCTAATATAATACAATAACAAAGTGTTTCCAGATACAGGAAAATAAGATCATTAAAATCTTATAATGTATCTTAGATATATAAAAGGGGCCAATGCACCAATAAGGTAATTTCAAGATCAAATAAGCTTTATTCTATCAAAAAAAATATATCTCAATTTTCTCTTTATTCTGTGGAAGGTCCTGTAAGTAAGAGTAAATGACATGAAATAATTCTTACAAAAAGAACTGCTCAAGAAAATTTAAAAATGAAGACTGGGTCCAACAGACCCTGAGAGGATACTGAGAGTGCAGCCAATTAGGTGACTTGAACTTCGATCTAGGAGACTAAGGACAGGGTCTGAAATTTCATAAATTCAGAGTAAGAAAATCTTCAGGGTTCGTTTGTTTGTTTGCTGTTGATATAACTGAGGAATAAGAACTACTAGACTAGTGGTTCTTGTAAACTAGCAGCATGAATATCACCTAGAAACTTATGGGGAATGCAAATTTCTGGGCTCCACCTTATCCTTACTGAAACAGAAACTCTAAAGACTAGGTGAAGCCCAGCAAAATGCTTTAACAAGTTTTCCAGGTGATTCTGATGCTAACTCAAGTCTGACTTCATTAGCCTAAGAAACATCCTTTCCATCAGCTGGGCCAGCTGGGCCACACTAACAATAATAAACCAATTTCTTGGGAAATAGATCTCCTAATGGAGAAGGCAATGGCACCCCACTCCAGTACTCTTGCCTGGAAAATCCCATGGATGGAGGAGCCTGGTAGGCTGCAGTCCATGGGGTCACGAAGAGTCAGACATGACTGAGCGACTTCACTTTCACTTTTCACTTTCATGCACTGGAGAAGGAAATGGCAACCCACTCCAGTGTTCTTACCTGGAGAATCCCAGGGACGGGGGAGCCTGGTGGGCTGCCGTCTATGGGGTCGCACAGAGTCGGACACGACTGAAGCGACTTAGCAGCAGCAGCAGCAGAGCTCCTAATGCCTGGTTCTCATTACTACTTTTACGTGTTAAGGGGAGACCTGTAATGACTTAATGACTAATAATTCAGCTACACACTGATAATTCCGGATAATGACCTATATTGTTTTTGCCTTGCTACCATGCCTAAGCTATCTGATGGCATAAAAATTCTAATATACACTATCATGAGTTTTGATTTAGAAGGAGTATTTTATATTTATGGATGCAGGATAGTTGGGAATACCAGGTGAAATGACACATTTTTGGCATACTGTAAAAGTTCAGTACTGTTGTTAATTGTTGAACATGCTTTCCACACTTCCTTATACCTGTGCTTCTTTTAAACAAAGTTTTTCTCATTAGGAGTTACAGTCATTCATTACAAACAACAGAGATTTAAAAAAAAACTAACTATAATTTCAAAATTCAGATAAACTAACAGTTTGGTTGTATCCTTCCAGTGTTTTAGGGCTTAACAGTTTGGTTGTATCCTTCCAGTGTTTTAGGGCTTTTTTCTCTTCTTTTTTTGCCTTGGTTCTTTTACTGTTATCAGCAATATACAAAATTTTACAGACTCTACTGCAGAATAGGATAACATATTTGTGAATTTTTGAATGAAATATTAGAGTTACCCTACCCAGCTACAGAAAGTACTGTATTATTTCCTTAATAGACTGTGGGCTCAAATTATAAGGTTTGTATTATACACTCACTAAAAAGCTCAAGTTTATGGTTTCAATCAGCTTTCACTGCGAGGAAGAAACTGAGTCCGTTGCTACCAACTTGCACCTTTCTAAGAGAGTGGGTCATTTCCCAACACATCCTTTCCCTTGGAAATTTTTACCATATTTCTAATGTTCTATATCATTCAATTATGATGGTACAAAGTCTCACTTATCACTCTGCAGAAGAAAAGAAATCAATCAACTCTTTAAATGAGCAGGCTTCATCTTTGTCAGTTATCTCTTCTCTGGAAAATGTGTAGAAGCCTGGAAACATCTCAAGCATAAAACGAGCAGTAAATGGGCAGCTAAAAAACAAAAAGCCCTTGACACTGCAAGATGCTAGGAATCTGCTCCTAGCCACAAAAGGGACTTAAAAGGTAACCACTAACTCTAATAGATGTCATAGGAACCAAAGATCAAATTTAAAAACTTTTTAGACACTGAAGGAACTCCACAAAGAATGATTACAATTTCTGTATAGTACTATTTACAGTGTTTGTAAAAGTACTAGCACTACATTTGATAACAACAGTCTCAGATTAAGGAGTGTCTGCTAAAGGCAATTCCTTCTATTATTTTATGCACTTATTTCAAGTTTGCCTCAAATAAAAGATGATTTATCATTCTGATACTTTCCTAGTTATAAAACTAGGAAAAAATGTAAAAATTGGAAACAGGACTAACTGCGAAACGTGATAAAATTTGGGAAAATGTTGATAGAAAAGCAAATGTGGAAAATTAAACAGCTCGATGTTATATATGATTAGTGCAATCAACTTGGCCAGAAAATAACTTTAAGGAGGAATGGCTGGAATGTGATTTTCAACTAAATGACCTGAAGTTTTATTTTATTAATTTATCTGAAAAATAGGCTTACAGGACAATTATAAAAGGAAAGCCCTACGAACTCTGCAGTGTGATTCCATCGCCACCCAGGGAAGATTTGGGGAGATAAGTTCCAAAGCCAGCCGAAAGTATTAATCACATCTCATTGGTAGGACTACCTCACTAGTTAAGATGAACACTGCAATAGCCTAATCCTGTTAGCCATTAGGATCAATCAACTCCCAAAGGCACTGATACAGTGCTCATCATGAACCTTTTTTAAAAAGCTGAAATGGGGCTCCCCATGAATATTTCTTTCACCGAAACAAGCATGAGAATAGCAGTGTCTCAGCTCCTTTGGAAATTAAGTTTCTTACCAGGCATTTAGGCTTATATATTGTTCCTTTCAGTCAAGAGTTGACAGATCAATAAATGCTATGAAAAGCCTTATGATCACTGTTGATTTCAGAGATGCAACAGCTTAACAACACACAGCGGCACACTAACAAAATGAGTAACTGAAAAGGACACGTTTTCTCATGCCAGAAGTTAAGACAAGCACAGACAAGTTTTCATGGGCCATCTAGCAAACTAATCTGTTCATAATTTGAAGATAAAAGCTTCCCCTTCTACAAAATCAGGTGGACTCTGTTGTCCTAATCATGAGGACATTCACCTTAAAGAAGTAATTTAAACAGTTTAGCTAAGATTGGGGGAGGGAATAACAAGTAAGATAGGCTCTCAATCATTTTCCATACCCTCATCCCCAATTCAGAGTGATCAGCCAAATAAATTATAGCAAATAGGAGTAAAATATGCCAGACAGGTAAAATTCTGAACTCTTCACAATCATTTTGGCAGAGAAAAATAAAGATTAAATAACAACTGAATTTTTTACTACAAATCTGTAAACTAGCATTCTACTGACATTCTACAGAAACTCAGGTCTGTCTTTTTCCTAGTCATAACTAGCTTGTGTTAAGTATACCCAATGCTTTTCATATTTTTTAAAAAACCAAGTTGCTTATAAGGAGATTTGAACTTAAACTTCTTCTGAGGCCTGCTTAAGATGTTATCTTTGTTAAGTCTGTGAGGAAATGTTTGTTTGTTTGTTTACTTCCTGGGAAGAAGTGTAGAGAGGCTTTTCCAAAAGGTAACTAAAAAATGTTAAGTATTCTCTGGGTCTGTTACATACAGTTGTGTTCAAAACATATTCCTAGTGTGTCTGGCAAACAAACATATACTCATACATAAAAAGAAAGTCTAACAAAACATACCACATACATATACAAATGAACAAGAGTGAAACAACATCGCACAGGGAACATATTAAGTATTTTATCCAAACCTGTATATCATTAAAACATAAAAAACAAAAGTGAGCTCAAAAATCAAGTGACAATAAGGTCCATACCTAACAGTCCAGTGTTTACATCTTCATTCTTCAAATTTTCAGCATGTAACTCTGTAAACACAAAAAGAGATGATTTTATAACTTGAACAGAAGCTCAAAGGCTAGAAAGACACAGAGTTCTCGAAACTGCTCTGGAGCTGGAAACAACTGGGTTCAAACCTGGATTCCATTTCCTAGCTATGTGACCTTCAGTAAGCAAAGAAGATGTCTTTGTGATCAATTGCTTTGTATTTAAAATGGGAATTTTTATTCCCAAGACATTTAATACAAGGCAAATTACTAGCTTTTGAGTTCAGCTCTTCCTTCTTCAAAATAAGCGCAGTTTAAGGTCTTCTGCAATGCACTTCCCCTTACCAAGTTTTATGACTTTATGAACAAAGGCAATCTGAGTAAAAGAGAAATAACTACCTACAAGACAAAACTGAGCTGCTTTGAAAAAATGGGGGAGGGGAGTGGTAGAGGAATGAAACACTGGCACCCAAATATTTAACACTGACAGTTTACACCCAGTACCATTGTACAAAGAGGTCAAACTCTCACATTAACATGCCAATCTGTCTTCTGTATGAAAATCAAGCATGGAGAGGTGTTAGATGCCATGAACAGCTCATGAGGGGCCTGAAGCAATGAGGGAAAATAAAAACTATAATTAAACAGATTTAATTCTACTTAGTGAAGTGAAACTAATACTCGAGTGAGGTGTTGGGTGCTTTTCATACAACAAACTAAGGTAGTTTTTTTTCCAATAACTTAGCCAAAATCACAGTTAGAACTGAGGTTTCAACTCAGGTCTGATTCTTCCCACGGTAAAATATCCAAACACATAATACATTTGTACGAGTTCTGGAAAACCTATCAAGGCATATTTCTATTTCAACCTGGCCAGTATTTCAACTTCAGACACGGAAATGTAAAACCATTAATCAGAGAAAGTACAGACTATCTTGCTCTGCAACAGAATTTCACCAATACACTGGGTTGCAAACCTAGTACAAAACCCAAGAGGGGCTATTTTACCTAAGTAGACATTTTGGGCTGTGCAATGGAATCCTTGTTCTTCAGGAATTCAATATGTACAGAACAGATGGATTGTACACCTCTAACCATTTGCGGATTAAAGTCTTCTTGTAAATTACCCTTTTCACCGCCTTCCTTTAAGGACAGCTGTTTTGCATTTTGCTTGATTTTACCAATATTTTATCCCCAAGTGTTCACTGACTTCATTATTTCTTCAAGACTACCAATCTAGCAAGATCATTTCTTAAAATGGGCCTCCTGGTCAGCAACCAAAGTCTTCTACTTTTAACAAAAGAGAAGACAAAGGGGAAGACCAAAGAAAGGTGCGGATGAGGCGTATGGATGAAACCAGCTACCAAGCTTGCCGCCTTCGATGGGGGCGAGGGCGATGAAGGCAAGGGCCACGTCCAGGCTCAACTGAAGTAAACTCTGGATAGACTTTCAAGGCCCAGGCTTCCTTCTGTACCTTTTACGATCAGATAGGTGATGGCGAGCAGGCAGGCAAGGAGGATGGCGAACAGCAGCGAACAGAGAATTGAGAGGACCTGGACCGGCCAACGCCGAGCCAGGGCTTTACCACCCGCATCCGCCGAGAAAATGCCATTGCGTTTATCGGGCAGAACCGGAGATCCGTCCCCATCTGGCCGGAGTATCGAGTTCTTTCTGTGTTTCGACGACGACCCGGCCGAGAACTCCGCCCGCAAATCACGGGCAACTTGGTCGCATCCCTCCTCCTCTTCGACTTCGCCCTCACCCCAGCTATCTCCCTGACTGAAAACGGAATACGCAGGTCGAGCGAAAGGGACAGGGGTGCCGAGGCGGCGGCGCATAGGGGCCGAACGCCTCCCACTCTCCACAAACGACATGGCGGGAAAGACAGTCAGACCCTCGGAGGTCCAGCGTCGCCCATCCGCCCCGCCCCGCGGTCGCAGTAGCCAATGAGCAGCTGGGCCCCCCGCGGCCTCCACCACTAGGCCCAGGCGCGCAGGGGTGCACAAGGGTGCGCGCTGGGGCAAGAAAGGTGCCGTGGGGCCGAAGAGAGGCTGAGCGCCCCTGGACCAGAGCACGACCCGCAAGCAGTACGAGGGAAGGCGAGCCGAGGCCCAAGGCAGCCGAATTTCCTCTCCCTGCAGCGTTTAGTCTCTCCGCCAGAAACCTCCGCCACCTTCGCGTCACCTCTAAACTAGCGCTTGCCTTCGCAGTCCCAAAGCCCCACCCCTTCTACGCCCGGTCCTAGCGCCCCCCGATACCCGCTAACACAAATTCCCGAACCTGTTTCCTTTCTCCCATCTTCTCTACACCTGCACTCTCCCTCGGCTTCCCTCATTAACGGAAGCTCAACGCCTGGCACCCTCATCTCCCTTAACTGCCCAATACCGCCTTCCCTTTCACATTGTTCTCCCCGCCCCTTCCACAACTTCCTCCCACACCGCTGTGCATGCCTCCACCCCCGCCCCACCCTGGCGCGCGATGGCCAGCTGGTGTGTAAGGAGCTCGAACCCGCCCCGACTACCCCTCCTCTAGCTTGCCCCGCCCCCTTCTTCCGCCTCTAGTTCCGCGCGCACGCTACTGGCTCTGGTCACCGCTAGAGCTAGAGGCTGCTTACCCACCCCCATCCTACCCTACCCCACCCCTGGCGGCCTCAGGTTTGTGGGGCATAGGTAATTCGGGCGGGGTGACGGGGGTTGAAGGTGGCAGGCCTCCACTGGTCTACCCGCTACGGGTGTGACAGTCTAAGTTCGGGAAGCTGGGACACCGTTGTCTTCCCTTCCCCGGGGAAAGTTGATGGAGTTTTCCCTGAGGGGAATCGGCGCAGAAACTTCTTCCGTCCCCCTCCCCCAACTCCATGCAGGCGACGCTGCGTTAGGCTGAGGCTGGGGGCGAATCGCTGAAGAGCTGCGAGTCGGCAGCGCAGTCTGATTGGACAGCGGGGAAGCCTGTCAGCTTACTGGCCCCGCTGATCCCGCCCCATAGCGCAGGGCAGCCTTTAACCTTTGGCCCCAGTCGGCGCCAGCCACTCAGATCGCTTCTTGTTGGTATGTGTAGCGGCAGTGGCCGCCGGCGGAGCAGTGTGAGCCCGACGATGAGGCCGGGGACGGGAGCCGAGCGTGGAGGCCTCATGGTGAGTGAAATGGAGAACCATCCTCCCTCGCGGGGTCTCGGGGACGGGGAGCGGAGATTGTCCGGCTCAAGCCTCTGCTCCAGCTCTTGGGTCTCTGCTGACGGCTTCCTGAGGAGACGGCCCTCGGTAAGGGAGCGGTGGGGCAAGGGGAAAGCGGCACAATGAAAAGCGGAGTCAGACAGACAGGAAGCATTCTCCAAAAGGAGAAGAAGATGAGAGTGGACGAAGGAAGAGCTCGAGATGGTGGGATTTGTTCCGAGGGAGAGAAATGGAGAGCGGGGATGCACAAAGGAAAGGAAGTGGGACCTTGGAAGTTCTCAGTAGGTTCGGCCTGGACAGATGCGCGGTGGAGGTGCTGGGCCCTGGGCGGGGTGAGCGTTTTGGAGAGGTAGGCCGGGTTAAGCAGGGAGGGGGAGGTGGAGACGGAGACTTTTCCGTAGACTTAACAGAGTCTGCCAGAATCTTAGTTAATAGTAGTGGTGTTCGCAGCGGGAGGATAGCTGGGAGAATTGGCAGCAGATAACTACCTGGTTTTACGACCTGGAACAATGGACACAAGTAAAGAAAGGAGTTGTCTTATAAAAAGCGCATTAAGGTGCCTAAATTAGTTGTTTACGTTTAGTGTTCGTAAATAACAAAGCTTAGTCTTTGGAGGGAAAAATATTTTTTTTGCATAAGTAATTTTAGCTGTGCTAAAGATTCTATTAGGAAATAATATGTTTGTTTGTTAGGAGTGAAGTGTCCCCGGGTACCGACGCTGTCTTTTATAAGACCAGCCCTCATCTCAGTTAATTGGGTAAATTTTCAGCATTTTAAAGCTTAAAATCAGCTTAGAAATGAATTTGATAATGTGACGTTATAGAATAAACATAGTTGGCTATCTTATATCTGTGAAGTAGGACAAAGTTGTGGTTTTCACCATAACAGTTAAGCTGGCCTTCACATGCATTTCCTCCCAGTTTAGCAGGCTGACTGGCAATTGATTAAATCAGCATGCTCTAAAAAACTATGAATTAGGTGTCCAGTACTGATTTTAATTTTTCTGTTTTCTGAATTTTGGTCAAGTTCAAGCTCATAAACACTAGTGCAATTCTTTAAGACAAGAAAGTATAAACTAACTCAGTAATTGAGTCAAACATTAGCCAAATATTATGTCATGCACAGAACTGATTTGTAGGAATCAAATTTTTGAGAAGCATTTATTGAAACTTGGCAAATTTTTAAATTTTCCCTCTTTTTCAGATGGGGCATCCTGGCATGCATTATGCCCCAATGGGAATGCATCCTATGGGTCAGAGAGCGAATATGCCTCCTGTACCTCATGGAATGATGCCACAAATGATGCCCCCAATGGGAGGACCACCAATGGGACAAGTAAGAATGTTTTGTTTTGTATTTATTTGTTTACTTTTGCCTGTGGTATTATGTCAAAGAATTTCAAAATCTGGGTCAATACTTGGAACTGTTTGTTTCATTTTATGTCAGAATGTTTTTAAGTAAATGAAATGTTCAATAATCATGACACTAATCAAATTTTGATTGTATTGAAAAGTCTTCTGTATAAGAGGTTTGCTTCCTGCAGTAACAAAGCTGAGTTGTTTTTATTTTATTTTGTATTTTTAATTTAAAAGTAGCAATGTATCTCTAAGCTTTTGAGTTTATTGGCTTTACTCCCCCCGAGAATGTCAACTGAAGTAATTTGCTATGTCAGTACAATCTATATCGGTGGACGTTGTACATGCATAGAATCTGAAAACAGCAATTGTTTAGGCCTTTGACTTAGAATGAATTTTATTTCTGAAATAGCTTCCTGTCGTGTGTGTGGTGGGGGTGGGGGTGGGAAGATTCTACTCGGATTTGCTTCTTCATAGGATGGTGCCAAATAGGTAGATTATTTTCCACTTATACTAGTTTGCTTTTTTGTTTTCTTAAATGCTTATTGCTTCTGCACTCCTGCTTTTGAGCTAGCTATCCCTTCCATCTCCAGCATAAATTGTAAACAGACATTTTGTGGGAGTGATTTGGACCAAAAGGTTTTAATGCTGACTCAATGAATTCAGTAAAACTGAATTCCTAGAAAAACAGTGAAGAAAGGTAACAGGTTTGGTTACCGTAAATAATTTTTTGCCCCCTGCTAGGTTCTGTAATACACTTATCCTTTGGTGGCTGGGTTCTTTCCATTTAGTATCTGGATAAATCATCAACTGTTCAGGCTAACTATTTTGGAAAGCCAGTCAATTAGGTATGAGTTTTCTGCCAGTTGGGGGCATCATTTGCTTTGATAATCATTTAAACCTTGATGGTTTGAGTTATTGGTGAAATTGCAGTGGAGAAAGGAGCTCACTCTGTGTCTTTTTTTTTTTTAAACTCAAGAGTAGAAGGGCTTAATGTCAAGTGGTTTATCCTCTTTTTTATTTGGAATATAGCCCTTAATTTTGTATAAAAGTCTTTATTCAAAGGCACCAGGCCCAAAAGATTCTACTTGTAGGAGTTCTTTAAATAAAAGAACTATTTATGTTACTTTAGGATAACACAAGTTTTAAAATTCCCAAGGTGATGGAGAAACAACTCTGATTCCTCTTCTGTTTCATTCCATCTCTAAACAGCAAGGAGCTCTTCTTGTTTTCTTGGTAGAGCTGCTCTAACTAGATAATGAGCTTTAAAAAAATATTTATTCTTTAAATGCTCTGGTTCTTATTTAAAATTAGTTTCTTTCCACAGAAAGATAAAATAAAACAATTTGCTACTGCCAGATGCTTCTCTCTTTTCTGGGGCCTTCTGTTTCCATTGGGCCAATCAAGGTAAGTTTTGCAAGGGATTGACCTGCTTACCCTTGCTGTATTGGTGCTATTGCACTACCAAAACCAAGATACCAGCTAGTCATTTCGAGTAACATGCAGATATTATTTTATTTTTTAAGTATTCATGTATCTCATTGACATAAGCTGGTCACAGTTTGCTTTATGGCCCTTTCTCTTTACTTTATAGTGACCATCTTCCTAGTAAGGTTATTTGCTACTTGGTACACATTCATTCAGATACTTTTACCTCGTGGTTTTCTTCTCCATTTTTCCTAGGCCAGGCTATGCCCTTTAGGCTTTTGAGCCTTTATGCTCGCCCTGACTAGGTATGTGAAAGTCTGTTTGTCTCTGTTGGCTCCTTTTAGGATAATGATTGAATGACTTAAGGGTCCAGCTTTGAGGAAATCAAGAGAATCCATTTTTTTTCCCCCTTAAGTTAGATTATTCCCTTTTTTCCCTCTTGGTATCTAACAAATATGGAGCCCAAATCTTGGTAAAACTAATTTTTTTTAGGTGTTACAGCAGACTGAGAGGGCATGAATAGTATAATCATGTATCCAGGAATCGAATTGAAAGCCCTGTAAAAAACTACCTTAAAATAAGTTGATTAAGTCTCAAACTTGATCTTTCTTTCTGCATCATGTCTTCTTTCTACCCAACCTCAGAAGTGTTAGTGAGCAGTAAGTGGTCAGAAGATAATAAGAAGCAGGGTGCCTATATAGTTGGCTGCAGTGACACAAAGTTGATAGGGTTCTGCCATCCAATTTTAAAAAGTTAATTCACAGATTCTTTAGACTTTGCAACTGAAGGTTATGGAACCTTCATGTATATTGTCTAGTTCACATCAAGATCTCATTCTGGGGCCAGCTGAGGACTAGAATTGGTGGCAGTCTTACTTGCTAAATGATTGTGGTATTTGGAATGCTATTGAACGTGACATGAGATTTTAGAACTTGTTTGTAAAATAATATACAGACTAAACATAACAGTCTACATTAGCTAGAGTTTGTATTTTTTGAAATTACAGCAAATGATTTTTGATTAAAGGAGTAGTATGTTTTCATTTGTTTTAATTCAGAAGATAACCTAGAAGGCCCTTTTTAGAATTCAGACTGAATCTGTTAGTAGTAATAAGCATTTGGAAATTATCAAATAGGGCTTAATAATACTCTTTGAAGTTTATCCTGTAAGTTAAACTTACCTTTCTTATTGTACAGTAGCTTCAGATGGGAAAGTTTTGCTTCTACTTTGATAGAATTATAGGATCTTACAGTTGGAAGGGACCTTACAGGTTGTATAAATGTTATTTCCAGTAAGAGATTATATTGAGATATGTATGAAGCTGTCTTCTTTCTCCATGTGTATTGTAAATAATGTTTTGCTTTAAGGTATTTTCACATCTTACTCTTCTGTTGTCTTTTCTACAACATAAACCAACTTTATACAGATGATTTTGTCTCCACTTAAGCCCAAGAGAGTCTTCCTCCCTATCTTTTTTCCCCTTTCTTTAATTCTTAATTTTTCTTTTCTTTTAATGAGAAGAGTGGAGTAAAAGAATTAAGGTCCCTTTCAGCTCTAACAGCCTATGATTCAATTTAGATCATTTGATAAAGATAGATGATATATATAAGATTTTATGGGTTGATATATAAGAAAATAAATTCTTTTAGTAATGCCTCCCTAATTCTAGTTATTCACTGTTTTTTCTTTTTGCTTTTGTTAGTTAAATTGATAAATGAATAATTCCTCTTTAAGTTGGATTTTCTTGTTCTCATATTGAATAAGGCAGGTTTTTATAGACCTTATTTCTATTCGTGTTGCTATCTGAAATACATCATGCCTTGGATATTGTTATAACTTTTTAGCTAGTTTTCTTGCTTCAAGCTTGTCCCATCAAAAACTTTAGATTTCAGTGAGTTATTTTCTTGCCCTAGAACTTCCAGTGTTTTCCTGTGCCTATAGCTTAATATCTAGTTTCCACAACTTAACTTTCAGTGATCTCCTGTTGTATAATTCAAAGCATGATTCTGAGCTGCATGCCTTTGCATTCCCTAATGTGAACTTGGACTGGTCTTCTCATGATATTTTGAGTGATTGTATTATTTCACGACTAAGTTTGTGTTTTTCTTGCTCTCCTGCCCCCATCTCATTACCACTGTGAACTTTATTTACCTAAATTCTGCCATTTCAAGTCCTGCCTTCTCCAAGAGGTCCTCAGCAATAAATTTGCCCAGCATACATCTCCCCTTCAGATTATCAAAATAAAATCCTATGTAATCTGCCCATAACTCTTACTATTTCACTTATTCTAGCCTTGTTTTATTATGGTTTACTTCCTTTGTCTTTTCAATGAATAATAGATTGTAAGCTCTTAGAGGGCAGAGGCTGTGATCTGAACTTTTAAGAAGTCTGTAGTGCTGAGCACAGTTCTTGGCACATCATGGGTGCTCAGTAAATTACTTGTTGAATGAATGAAACAAACACAGATACTCTTTCCTACAATATAAACCAGGAGATTAGTCAGTTACATGTAACTTTTCAGTAGTTGCTTATGATTTTACATTGTTACCACTTATTTTTAGAGTCTGCCTTTACTGTTGATTTTTCATTTGACACAAATGGAAGATAAATAAGATGAAATACATAAGTAATTTTTGTTTGGTGAGTAAAACTAAAGAAGTTACTTCCATTTACTTTAAATTACAGGCAAGTGTATTTCTGTCTTTATGACTTCATTGGTGATCATCTCTTTAAGTTTTACCACATATTTTTCCATACCCTAGGGAGAAATGATTTGAAATATAGGCCTTCCAGAAAAATCCAGTATATGGATATCTTAGATTGATCTGACTATGACTAACGTTATAAGTTTATTTGTTGTTGCTTTTAAGTTATCGTCATTTTTGGTTGTTCACAAAGTCCTTCCTGTGTAATTGGACATTAGCCAGTGACAAAGAGATTTTTTTTTTTTTTAGGTTGTCTACTTATAGATTGTTGAATCTGGGTAACTTTCTTTATGCATTTATATTACCCAGGTGAGTACATTTTAAAAAATAGATTGACCCATACCTAACGTAACATGTTGGTATAACTTTTGGCCTATGAATACAGTTAGATTTTGATTGGTTTTAGTTTCATTATCTTTACATAGCAACTTATTTAAGTATGAATTTATTAAACTTCAGCTTGAGTAGTATTTCTAAGTATATGGGGATTACTTGGAGAGATCTTAAGGAGACTATGTCATTTAGGAAGAATGAACTGTACCCCTTTGCCCCTCTGAGATTCACAGGGTGCAGTATTTTCTAAAGATGTCAAGTTTTGCTGAAGCCTTTTAAACTTTTTACCTAGTATTTTCAGTTTTATTTAGCCATCTTTCCCTCCCCTACTTCTACAGTTTCCCTTACTGCCCCCCTGATCTATTTATTTTGCTTTGTCTGTCACATTGCATAGAATTAACATTGCCTGAAATTTAACATTTTGTGAGAAATGGTGGATTGGGAACACTTACCCATTTAGTCTGCTTTTTTAGGAGAAAAGGGCATATTAACACACATAAACGTATGTGTGTGTTAGTCGCTCAGTCGTGTCTGAATCTCTGCGACCCCATGCAATGTGGCCTGCCGGGCTGCTCTGTCCTTGGAGTTCTCCAGGCAAGAATACTGGAGTGGGTTACCATTCCTTTCTTCAGGGGATCTTCCCAGCCCAGGGATTGAACCCAGGTCTCCTGCATTGCAGGTGGACTCTACCCTCTGAGCTTCCAAGGAAGCCCAGGGCAACATTGAAATTAGTTAGTATTAACACACATAAATGTAACAGCTTGTAAAGTGCAACAAATGTATTCATTAATGGTGGGATCAAAAAGGAAAGTGGGGAAATAAAATGACTTCCCTGGTGGTGAGGTAGTTAAGTCTGTGCTTCCACTGCAGGGGTAGGGGCACAGGTTCCACCCCTGGTGGAGGAACTGAGATCCTGCATACCACAAGGCACGATCGAAAATAAAGGAAAAAGGAAAGAACAGATTGCAACAGGCTAACTTGTTGGTTTTTAATTGGATTTATTAGAAATTTTGATGATGTGACTTCTGGTCATTATGAAGTAGTATATCAGTAGATAGTACAGATTTGGCACTTATGATGCTTTTGAACTGTGGTGTTGAAGAAGACTCTTGAGAGTCCCTTGGACTGCAAGGAGATCCAACCAGTCCATCCTAAAGGAGATCAGTCCTGGGTGTTCATTGGAAGGACTGATGTTGGAGCTGAAACTCCAATACTTTGGCCACCTCATGCGAAGAGTTGACTCATTGGAAAAGACTCTGATGCTGGGAAGGGTTGGGGGCAGGAGGAGAAGGGGACGACGGAGGATGAGATGGCTGGATGGCATCACCGACTCGATGGACATGAGTTTGGGTGAACTCCGGGAGTTGGTGATGGACAGGGAGGCCTGGCATGCTGTGATTCATGGGGTCACAAAGAGTCGGACACGACTGAGCGACTGAACTGATCTGATGTACTAGTGTACTAGAGTTTTTGTAGAAATAATTGGCCTAAGTTGTCAAGGTTTATAAGTAGGAATCTGTGGATATACAGTGTCTCATAAAGTTGTTGTTGGTCTTGCATTCTTATTTCCTGTTTCCGTACCTTCATGTTTCCGTTGTCAGTTTAGCCAGTAGACACTGTCCGTTTTAGTCAGTAGACGTTAAGCCTCTTCTTGGCTATGCATCAGTACAAAGACGAACGCTGTATGTGTACCGTGCACTCAAGGAACTTAAGGAATTACTCAGATGCCTGGCCAAACTCGGTTTTCTCATCTTTCAACTACTGATTGGATTGTCGTGATAGTTGTAGATATTGAATATCTAGTGGAGATGACTTTTATATTTGCTTTTTTCTCCCTAGTCAAGTAATCATGTTTCTTCTACTTACTAAATAAGGTTCATTGTAGTTAGTGGTCACTAAGTATGTGATATTTTGCATGTTGGGCTTGAAAGAAAATCTGTCTGCTTCTTTCTTAATTAATAACCCACTGCACTCAAAGTGGAAGTCTGAATATTCTCCAAATCTGAGAGTTGCTGTTTGCCATATCTCTTAAAGGACAAAACATGCCAGCAAGTGAGAACTGAGTTGAAATGTAGTTTGCTTTGTCTTAGGCTTTTTTTTTTTTTCTTTAACAAAATTTTCATCTCGTTTATCTTAACTTTTAAAACAATTTTCATAATTAGCTCCTGATCTGTTTGGGCTAAGACTTTGTAAATTTTGATTAACGAATGAGCATTAAGTTTCTGTTTGAAACCATGGGCTTGGTATACTTTATTTGGTCCTCAGGTATCAAGAAAGTTGTTAATTCTCAGAAAGATGATTTTTTAGTAGTTTTAAGATTATTGCATATTTTTTATCATATTTTTGTTGAATAAAATAGACAATTACTCTTTGTTTCCTTTTGCAGATGTAAGGGCTAATATAAAGTTGTCTACTACAAGTGTTTTGAGTCTCTGCTATATCTGTGTAATTAAGTTTCATGTAGACAAATATCTAATGATTTAGCTAGATACAATATTAAATCTAATTTAAAGCATTTGGGGTAGTGATAGTCTTATGTCCCTCTTTGCTTGTGTCCTAGAGGACTTGAATCCAGAAAGAGGCTTAGTTGACTTTTTAGAGTAAGTTTTATAAAATCTTTAATTGTATGTGACATGAAACACCACAGTTTGTGTGTGTGTCCCCAGTGTGTTTAGAGCTTTTTAAAAATCAAAAGTTCATTTTTATTCAGGTCGTTTCTAAGTTTTTGTGTCAACGTGTATTTTCTGTACCTTCATTTAAGAAGTTTGGGGTTTAACAAGAGACAGTGGACTAAATATTTTAAAACTATTTACTTGCCCTTTTTTCGTATAGTTTTGTAAGGTTTCAGGGAGTAGAACTGATACCTAATCTGTGTTAAAATCATAATTTTTACCACCATGTTTGTATATAACTGATTCATATGCCCTGTTGAATTTGATCCAACCAGACTAAAAAGTGGATTGGCTAGATGAATGTCCAATTTTAGAGAGGAATAATAAGGCCTAGAGAGATGAGTGACTTGTGAAGTGATGCTGAGGAGCCAGCACTAAATGTGATCCTTAATCTAGGATTGACTTCTTGTTACTTGTTTTCATTCCTACTGAAAGTTATGGTTTTACAGTATTTACTAGGTGTCTTTTAAAGAACTGAAGTTCCTATCTAACAGATAGCAAGGGAATAGACTAAAGAAGGGGCAGCATGAGGGATAACTTTATATGAGTTGGAGAGCAGTTGTAATAAAACAGCTCTCATTTATTGAGTACTGTGTGTATTCATGCATTATTCCTACAACAATCCTATCAGATGAGTACTATTTTTCCTCATATTGTGGGTGAGGAAATTGAAGGATAAGGAAAGTTGCCCAGGGTTACACAACTGGGGTAGGAATTCTGGCAATCTGATTCCAGGGTATACTTAATAGCTGTACTAGGCTACTTGCTTGTATTGCTGTATGAGATTATGCCATTACATTACACCTTCGAAATTGAAGGAATAGTGTTTTACTTCAGTGATTCTAAAGTCTCCAGGTTAAAAGAATTTAGCAAACTAATAATGACTTCTTGAAGTCAACTTATTAAATGGAAGGTTTTACTCCATGTGGAAGCAGTTTTGCAAATATTGTCTATTTTTTTGTTTAGATGTTATATCAGAAAGTGACAGATGTCTGGAGTTTATGTATAACTGTAGATGAAGAGGAAGTAAATGATTGTCCCAAAATGCAGCCACTTATTTTGAGTTGTTAAGAGTATGCTTTAAACAGGTATTTCTATTTGTTTCCAGTTGAATGAACATTTAGTTACATTCAAAGATGTAGTTTTCACATTTATTCAAAACTTAATATTTTGCATTCATACATTTGTATATAAGGTAAGTTAGTGGTGTAGGAAATAGTTGTCTTTAAACACTGTACTTACTAGGCTCTGTAGAGTGTGTTTGTGGAATTAACTTTAGCACATTTAAAAGGAACCAAGTACAAAGGCGAGACTCAAACTAAGGAATCAGTTTCCACCTACAAGGGGAGCAAGGGTGGTTTTTTAAAAGTCAACCAAATTCAAGAGTTAATATTTAGACAAAAAATAAGTTAGGTTGTGTGATTTCTTTCCAACAGGAGAAGCTTCAGGAAATAATTATGAAGAAAAGAAATTTTGAGGTGCCAACGTGAAGATGTGCACTTTTGTTTTCATATTGTAATAAAATTGGGCTAATTTACATTTTGTGTAACTAATTTGCTATAGCATTAACAGGATTGCTTTTATCACTGAAATTTTTTAAAAAATTAAAATATCTAGAGTGATCAATGAATCATGCTTGTTTTTGTCTAACATGAGAAATTTTCTAAACTAGGATGCTAAGAATGACTGAGTGGATTGTGTGGTGCTCCCTAGTTTTTACTCATTTTTTATTTTCTGCAAATGGATGATTCTTGTGAGAATTTTCAAGAAATTTTCTTGATTTAACTTTTATCATTAAAAAAAGAAACATATCACACAAATCAGTGCCTACGTTGAAAAAGCAGATCAAGTTGTGTATGAGTTATTTTTTTAAAGGTGCCAAAGTGTCCATTATATTTAGATGCATAATATTTTAGGCAATTTAGTTTATATTTCACATATGCCTTTCAATCTTCTCATTCTTTCTTTGTCTCCTGACAACTAAAAATTCTTAATTATAGCACTTAATATATTTGCTAAAGTAGCATAAGTAGAAAATTGGTGAAGCTCTACAGGGTCATTTGTAATTTTATAGTGTTCTTCTCAGCAAGCTTAGTGTAAGCTACCACTTTGAAGCTTTAAGAGGATCTGGCTTATGGAATTTGTTGTGGCATTATTGTAGCAACTGTACAAGAATTGTTCCCTTTAACCATTTTGAATGAACATCCTGTCTTCGTTGAACTTTATTATTGATGAGAAATTCCATTATATTGTGTTGGCCAGAGTTTGTTTGGATTTTTGGAAAAATCCAAACTCTTTGGCCAACAGAATATTACATGCCCTGAGTGAAAAAAAACAAACTTAAATAAGAAGTCTATGGATAAAGTTGGGATGCCAAAGGGCTGTACCCTGCCTTTGAAGCAAGAGGTAATCTGCCATGTAAAAAGGGACAACAAAGTAACTCAAATGTCTCGACTTTGCTAGATGGGCAAAAGGGAAGGCAGAAAAATCACTTCTGAGGATTTAAACCACAAGCCAGTTTTGTCATAAGCTTGCAGCCTAGATTCCCATTACCATTGTGGTGTTAAAACAAATAAGTAACTTAGAAAAATTTTATGGTCTCAGATTGATGATGCTGCCAAGTGACTGGCGTCAGTCAACACAAATCCTCCAAAAGAATTCAGCTTCAGTCAGGCAGGTTGATACACACGTCTCCGTATTAGGTATATCCTAGAATTAATGCAAAGTGGAAATCATAGCAGTTCCGCAAAATAGATTTTTCAGACTTTGAGAAACAAGCTTTTCTGTGATGTGCAAGTCTCTGGAGGAGCTCTTAATTTTATCAGATTCTTGTAATAGTTTTTCATGAGAAACAGTATTTTGCGTATTTATGTTTTTGTCCCTTGGTTTCATGTTAATATCACAGTTTAGCTTTAGAATTAAATTAATTATCTGTTTACTTTTAGAGGGCTTCCCAGGTGGCGCTAGTGATAAAGAACCCGCCTGCCAGTGCAGGAGAGATGCAAGTTGGATGCCAGAGTCGAGTTGGGGATGATCCCCTGGAGAAGGAAATGGCAACCCAGTCCAGTGTTCTTGCCAGATACTCAGTTGTACATAATTTAAGAATCTTACTAGTGTTTGTTAGGATGAACAAGCTTTAACTGTTGCTACCCTTCAAAATGTACAGAGATTCACAGGGAGAATTTAACTTTTTATTTGACATTAAATATCATCATGTAACCAGTAGCACGAGTACTAATCTATAAAGGCAAATTTTTGAAATGTTTTAAAATCTGAAGTGTGGGAAGAAGAACAATTGAGAGAACTCTGTCAAATTATCTTCGGGTATTGTTTGCTATCTCATTGACGTGGTCCAGTAAAACTTGTGTTATATGTAAGCCTTTTTGTGCTTTGTTTTAAGGTGGACTTTGATCACGGTGTCTTCATGAAGTAGAGTATTTCAGTTTGCAATTAAATTTATTTGTACAGTCATTTGTACTGCTGTCATGTGGAAATACTCTATTACATGATGGAGATTTTACCTCACTTTTAAAATGTCTTTAATTCTTTTTTTAAGAAGTAAAATTAGGACAGAATTCTTTCAGTTTGGTTATTTAGTGTTAAAGACATCATTCCAAAAGGTTTGAAAAGTAGAATGAGAAATAAATAACCCATATTATCATTTCTGGTAAATTTTATTCCAGATTTTATGGTATGTACATCTGTGTTTCAAAATTTTAATCATAGTGTATACACATTTTGATTATGACTTTTTCCTCTTAACATGGAGTCATACGCATTTTACATGTTGCCACAAAAGTCTTTGTAGCTACAATTTTGATATTAGCTTAATGTGGAATTTATTTTTCTTTTAATTGAAGTCTAGTTGATTTACAATATTGTATTAGTTTCAGGTGTACAGTGCAGTGATTTGGTTATACGTATATATGTATATTCTTTTTTTTTGGATTCTTTTTCATCATAGTTTATTACAAGATGTTGAATGTAGTTCTCTGGACTGTACAGTAAATCCTTGCTGTTCATTTTATATATGGTCAAAAGTGAAAGTGAAGTCGCTCAGTCGTGTCCGACCCTTTGTGACCCCATGGTCTGTAGCCTACCAGGCTCCTCCTTCCATGGGATTTTCCAAGCAAGAATACCAGAGTGGATTACCATTTCCTTCTCCAGGAGATCTTCCCGACCCAAGGATTGAACCCGGGTCTCCCACATTGTGGGCAGACCCTTTACCATCTTAGCCACCAGGGAAGTCCTTATATATGGTAGTGTGCATCTGTTAATCTCATATTCCCAATTTATCTTTTCCCTTCAGTGTCTTTAATTCTTATGAGAAAAGACTTTGATTCGTTTTTCTCAAGTTTTTAAACTTCAGTTTCTCTGTTTGGCTTAGAATCCTAGTTTGGGAATGTGTTACTAGCTTTTGATTTTATATACAGACCATTTTAATAGCAGGCCATTTCTCTCTGTTGCCCACTATGCTTCCCCTCATAATTTGTTACTTAGTTCTTTAAGAATTCAAACATACTTTGCTGTTAGCCTAAAGCAGAATTAATTGTGAGGGTATATCTGTTGAAGGAAGAAGGAGAAAAAACCTAGTTCTGTTAGTCATGGGGTTGTAGAGGCTCGTCAATGATTTGTTTTGAAATTCTATACTTTAAAAAAGGAAAATGTTATTTGACCTATATTTCAAATTCTAATCACACATTTTCTGTCAAGTTCTTGTTTAGTGATGTTTAAACAATTTATTGAATGTTTTGAGGAATAAAAAGTCTCTTTTTGTTAGTTTTTTTCATCCATAAATACCATGCAACTTCATTTTAATGATGCTTAGCCTGATTTTGCATCATGAGTTGACTGACTTTCACAAGTAATAAACATCAGTGTTTGAGTGTTCTCCTCTACTTTCAGTAGGCTTTATATGTTCCTGTTGACCAATATGCTTCTTTTGTTGTTCCTATTTTTTAGATTGTTCATTTAATTAGAAACTGCTAAATAACTGGTTACCTTGTTCCAGTACCTGTGATTGTTTTATATAATTTTATCTCTTTTCATGTTTTCCTTACAGTTGTTCATATTAAAATTATGATGTGAGATTGTACTAAATATGTGACAGATCCTTTGGAAATTTGTGTTAATTTTTGTGATTTTTATTCATAGTTAGTGAAGATTCCTTCATAGGTTTGGATGACAGTCATTGGTAGGGGAGATTAAGCCATCAAGCTAATACTTTCTTTCTTGAGATATGCATGTGTATATGTGCTTTAAGTTTTTCTGTATAGATTTGAGCATAGATTTGAGTTTGAAAAGTCTATTACTTATGTATTTGTTTAAAGTCAGTGAGTTATAAGCACCTTTGACTTAGAGATTTTAAAAAGACCAGAGGAATATGAAAATTATTTAATACAGATATTAAAAAACAAAGGTGAGAAACACTGAAAAAAAATTTTTGCCTTGCTCCAAAGAAGGGTGAAAAACGTTGGTTTTGAGTTAAAAAGAAATTAATATTCTTAAATTTTAGGTTACAAATAACACATAATCTAAACTTTTAAATGTACTTGTTAAAGTAATTATGATGATACACGCATAAATAGATCATTAATAAAATAACTTCATTCATTCAACAAGCACTTACTAAGCATGCTATTCATGTAGTATAGTATTCATTGGGTTTTAATCTTAAATTGTACACAGTTGCTTTAATAACCAGATAGATTCTTAAAATCTTAGTAGGTGCTTTGGTCTTACATAGTAATCTTTTTTTACCTTTGTTCTAGATGCCTGGAATGATGTCTTCAGTAATGCCTGGAATGATGATGTCTCATATGTCTCAGGCTTCTATGCAGCCTGCCTTACCGGTAATCTTGTGAAAATAACTTTTTGTGTGATGTTTTGATTTCTTTTGTGTATGAAACAGCATATATATTTTGTAGGCATTCGTGTTAGTCATTTAAGTGTCTCCCCCGTACTATAAGATGGGAATTACAAGGACTCTAAGTTTTTAGATTCCAGACACTTACATTTTTCCTATATTTATAATAGATATACATCCTTAGTTATTCTACATTAAGCAAGTCTAGAATTCTGAAAAGCATGATTTGTTAGCTAGAAGCATTTAATTGCTCTAGTAGCATTCTAATCTTATACAGTAGACATGCTTTACTGAGTGCTAATTAAAAGTTGATGTGATGTGATTTAATACTGGATCCTAAATTTAGAAATCAGATTTCATTTGAAATCCACAATTCATGAGACTTTAGCTATGGCACATTACTTAGAAAATTCTTGAATAATCTTATCATCCTATTAGACAATATTAGATAGTATAGCAATATAGAAATCATTATGATATTAAAATTAGTATTATTTATTGGTTAGTTTTAATGAACAGATGTGGCGTACTCCACTGGGATAGTAAGTTTGCAGTGACTTCTCCAAAACCCCTACGGGCAGATACATTTCAAAGGTTTTTTTTAATATTATAAAGCAGTACACTGCATATAGCATATAATAATTACGTAAAAATTTCCCATGGGGTCTTGGCCAGTACCCTTTAGTTTCTAACACATATTTCTAAATCAGAACACAGAGATGTTTATTCTTATGTGGGATAAGTAAGACTAAAGAACTCCTTTACTCAGGATAGCTCTGGCCACTGTGATGAGTTTTGGTGCCACACTTAAACTTGGTTTTCAGCTTTTTGGATCTTAGAATTGTGGATCTTTCATATAACTGATGATCATATAATTAAACATTTAAAGTGCTTCAGTAGCTGTAGGTTACTGTTTTGTTTTTAACAATATATAGCAAGCTTAGGGAACTGAGATCACTAAAACTTAACCAAGAATTTTTGAGTCAGTGACTAGAGAATTAATACAGAGAAGGGGTTGATTGACCATGCTTTATGAGGATTGTATATGAAATATAGCTTCTGCAAGGTAAATGTTACTAATTTCATTTTTTCTTCTTACAGCCAGGAGTAAATAATATGGATGTAGCAGCAGGTATGTATACCATTTATGGTCATATACTAGACTTTAATATAGACAGTCACAACTGTCCTCAAATGAGGAATAAAACAGTGTCTCCTGGGCATTATAATCAGCTTCATTTTAAACATGTTTAAACATGTTTAAACATTTTTTTTTTAATAGCGTTCATAATTAAAGCCATAAGAAATAGTCATAATTTTAGGTATGGAGTTCTGGGACCAGATTTGGTCTACAGGATATACTTTGGCCCATACAATGTTTTTAAATTTTATAATTAGTTGCTAACATTGAAATCTGCAGGCTTATATAAAGTTGAATTTATCATTTTTACACAAAGATTGAATTTATTTTAAAATTGGATGATTTGTACTTTTAATATTTACAGAGGTCCTTCTCAGCACAATATATACTCAAAGACTGTTTGAATAAAAAATTCTGGTTGAGTCCATATTTGTACTCAGCAAACATTGTGGAATGGGATAGGGACTCCATACTTCAGATATCGAGCATGCACTCTCAACCTTCTGGATACTTCAGTCAGTTTTTTTGGTACCTGCTTGTTCTGTGTAGTTTGTAAGTCCTCTGATAATACATTTTTTTTTTCCAGCAGGTTACCTATAAGTGTTATAAATAACTAGTGTGACTTTAATGTATAATAATAATGCTTCAATTATACACAAGTAATATTCCATGTAAATTAGTATTCTAGATAGTGTACTTGGTCCCATGATTCTGCCAAGACATTTTTTCTTTTAAACATTGTCAGTTGAAACATGTTTAAAATGAAGTATGTGGGCTTATATGGGCCACAGTTGATCTTTTTAAGATGTTTCATGGATTTCATCATTTAAGCTGTAACAATATTCTGATATATTTTAGAATAGTATTCTAGGTCTATTTAGGTATCTTCAAGCTGGTTACCGTAAATAATCCTGGAAAATTACCTTAAAATTTTCATTTTAGTTTTTAAATGCTCTGGCTCTCTTACTGATATTTCATACTTGGCTGCTTTTGATTGCTGTTTAGTATCTATGTACTTAGTATTGTTTTCTTTTTACAGTCATTGTTTTTTTACATATAATTTTAAGCTACTTGTTTCTAAAGTTAAAGATTATTTGTATGAACTTTGTAACTGATGTGGATTTCCTTTTATGTCTTAAGACAGCTTTGGTAGTAGTTTAAGATAGTACCATCTAATAGAACTTTCTGCAAGAAAGGAATTGTTCTGTAATCTGTAGTGTCATATATAACCACATGTAATTATTGAGGATTGAAATGTGGAGGAGGAACTGAACGTTAAAATTTTACTTAATTTAAACAGGGATATGTGATGGCCAAAGGATACTGTATTATACAGGATGTGTTTTGGAACCTAGATAATTGAAATTGTCATAAACCTAAAGCATAGACAGCTTCCCTGGTGGCTCAGGCAGTAAAGAATCTGCCTGCAATGCAGGAGACCTGGTTTGATCCTGGGTTGGGAAGATACCCTGGAGAAGGAAACAACTACCCACTCCAGTATTCTTGCCTGAAGAATTCCATGGACAGAAGAGTCTGGCAGGCTATAGCCCATGGAGTTGCAAAGAATCAGACAAAACTGAGTGACTTTGACTTTAAAGAATAGAATCAGAGGTCTGAAACATTCATTACTATACATTACTATGCACATTGATTACATCAGCAGTATAGCAGAGAAACAGGAATTAGTCAAGATGGGACAGCTATAATAACAGGAAGAGGAGAAACAAAAGGCAAGCTGTTAGCTTCTCTAACAGCTGTCAGGTGAGTTTGTAGATTGAAAGTTCAAAGTGCCAACTTAATTCTGAAAGTGCTTTGCACTATAGATGTTTTCTTTTTGTGGGAAAGAGAGCAAGCACATAAGTCATATGGACAGTCTTAGGATACTTAGTGTGATGGCATGAGGAGAAAAAGTAGTATGAATAAATATTTCAAAACTGTTAACTCAAGGACAGCATGATTTATCATATTGTAATACTCTTCCCCCAATTTTTTTTAGGTACAACTTCTGGCGCAGTAAGTACCTTTGGAATGTATTTATTTCATTATAATTGTTTACCTGCTACATTGATTCTTATTTCTTTGTATTTTAATGTTATTTATTATTTACTCTTGGCTGTGCTGAGTCGTCTTTGTTGTGTGTGTACTTTTTCTGCTTGCGGCGTATGAGGGCTACTCTCTAGTTGTGGTCCATGGGCTTCTTGTGGTGGTGGCTTCTCTTACTACAAAGCATGGGTGGTATAGCACTGACTCAGTAATTGAGATGCACCAGCTTAGTTGCCCCAAGGTGTGTGGAATTTTCCCTGACCAGAGATCAAAGCTATGTCCCCTGCATTGGCAGGCAGATTTTTAACCATTGGACCACCAGGAAAGACTGATCCTTTTTCTGTTTTAGAGATCATCTACTCAGTTGAACGCTTTTCCTTTTCTGTGGCAAAGGTTGAAAAATTGTTTGAATAATTTATTAAAAAAATAATTTTCCTGGGACTTAATCAGATTGTTGTTGTTGTTCAGTCACTAAATGAGTTCAGTTTTTGCAGCCCTATGGACTGCAGCTCGCCAGGGTCCTCTGTTCTCCACTATCTCTCAAGAGTTTGCTCAAATTCATGTCCACTGAATCAGTGACACTATCTGACCATCCCATCCTCTGATGTCCCCTTCTCCTTTTGTCCTCAATCTTTCCTAGCATCAGGGTCCTTTCCAGTCAGTTGGCTCTTTGCATCAGGTGGCCAAAGTATTGGAGCTTAAGCTTCAGCATCATTCCTTCCAATGAATATTCAGGATTGATTTCCTTTAGAAGTGACCAATTAGAACTCCTTGCAGTCTAAGGGATTCTCAAGAATCTTCTCCAGCACCACAATTTGAAAGCATCAATAATGATACAAGTCTAACATCTGTACATGACTACTGGAAACACCGTAGCTTTGACTCTACGGACCTTTGTTGGCAAAGTGATGTCTGCTTTTTAATACACTGTCTAGGTTTGTCATAGCTTTTCTTCCAAGGAACCAAGCATCTTTTAATTTCTTGGCTGCAGTCACCATCTACAGTGATTTTGAAGCCCAAGAAAGTAAAGTCTGTCACTGTTTCCACTTTTCCCCTTTCTGTTGGCCGTGAAGTGATGGAACCAAATGCCATGATCTTAGTTTTTTGAATGTTAAGTTTTAAGCCAGCTTTTTCCGCTCTCCTCTTTCACTTTCATCAGGAGGCTCTTTAGTTCCTCTTCACATTCTGCCATTAAGAGTGGAATCATCTGCGTATTTGAGGTTGTTGGTATTACTCCCAGCAGTCTTGATTCTAGCTTGAGATTCATCCAGTCCGGCATTTCGCATGATGTACTCTGCATATAAGTTAAATAAGCAGAGTGACAGTATACACCCTTGTTGTACTCCTTTCCCAATTTGGAACCAGTCCGTTGTTCCATGTCTGATTCTAACTGTTGCTTCTTGACCTACATACAGGTTCTCAGGAGATAGGTAAGGTGATCTCTATTCCCATGTCTTTTAAGAATTTTCCACAGTTTGCTGTGGTCCCCACAGTCTAAGGCTTTAGCATAGTCAATGAAGCAGAAGTTGGAGAAGGAAATGGCAAACCACTCCAGTATGCTTGCCCTGGAGAATCCCACGGACAGAGGAGCCTGACAGGTTATAGTCCATGGGGTTGCAGAGTCGGACACAACTGAAGCAACTTAGCACGAGCAGCACATGAACCAGAAGTAGATGTTTTTCCAGAATTTCTTTGCTTTCTCCATGACCAGCGAACCTTGGCAATTTGATCTCTGGTTCCTCTGCCTTTTTTAAACCCAGCTTGTACATCTGGAGATCCTCGGTTCATGTACTGCTGATGCTTAGCTTGAAGGGGTTTAAACATTACCTTACGGGCATATGAAATGAGTGCATTGTTCGTTGGTCTGAATACTCTTTGGTGTTGCCTTTCTTTGGGATTGGAATGGAAATTGACCTTTTCCAGAACTGTGGTCACTGCTGAGTTTTCCAAATTTGCTGGCATATTGAGTGCAGTACTTTAACAGCATCATCTTTTAGGATTTTAAATAACTCAGTTGGAATTCTGTCACCTCCACTAGCTTTGTTGTAGTAATGCCCACTTGATTTCATACTCCAGGATATCTGGCTCCAGGTGAGTGACCATGTAGATCATCTAGATTTTTAAAACAGTCATAGTTATCTGGGTCAGTAAGACCTTTCATATATATATATATGTACATACACACACACACACACACACATATATATATATATTGTTTTTCTGTGTGTTGTTGCCTCCTTTTAATCTCTTCTGCTTCTGTTAGGTCCTTAACCATTTCTGTCCTTCATCGTGCCCATCTAAGAAGTCCTTCTTATCTCTCCTTGCTGTTCTCTGGAACTCTGTGCTCAGTTGGGTATATCTTTACCTTTCTCCCTTGCCTTTTACTTCTCTTCTTTCCTCAGCTATTTGTAAAGCCTCCTCAGATAACCACTTTGCCTTGTTGCATTTGTTTTTCTTGGGTATGATTTTGATCACTGCTTCCTATACAGTGTTACACCTCCGTCCATAGTTCTTCAGGCACTCTATCTGTGAGACCTAACCCGTTAACTATTTGTCACTTCCCTGTATAATCATAAGGAATTTGATTTAGGTCATATCTGAATGGCCTAGTGGTTTTCCCTCCTTTCTTCCATTTAAGCCTGAATTTTGCAATAAGGAGCTCATGATCTGAGCCATAGTTGGCTCCAGGTCTTGTTTTTGCTGACTGTGTAGGGCTTCTTCATCTTGGCTACAAAGAATATAATCAGTCTGATTTTGGTATTGACCATCTGGTGATGTTCATGTATAGAGTTATTTTTGAGTTGTTGAAACGTTTGCTATGACCAGCATGTTCTCTTGACAAAACTCTTGTTAGCCTTTGCCCTGCTTCATTTTGTACTCCCAAGTCCACATTTGCCTGTTATTCTGAGTATCTCTTGACTTTTTGCTTTTGCATTCCAATCCCCTATGGTGAAAAGGACTTTTTTTTTTTTTTTTTTTACGGTATTTCTAGAAGGTGTTCTTTAACCAGTCATCTTCAACTTCTTCGGTATTAGTGGTTGGCACATAGACATGCTGAGATGTTGAATGGTTTGCCTTGGAGACGAATGAAGTTGATTCTGTTGTTATTAAGATTGTACCCAAATACTGCATTTTGATTCTTTTGACTATGAGGGCTACTTCATTTCTTCTGTGGGATTCTTGCCCACAGTAGTAGATACAGTGGTCATCTGAATTAAAGTCAGCCATTGCCATCAGTTTTAGTTTACTGATTCATAAGATGTCAGTGTTCACTCTTGGCCATCTCCTGTTTGACCACTTCCAATTTACCTTGACTCATGGACCTAACATTCCTGTTTCCTATGCAGTATTATGTTTTTTACAGTATCAGACTTTACTTTCACCACCAGACACATCCACAACTGAGAGTTGTTTTTTGCTTTGGCATAGCTGCTTCATTCTAGAATCTAGAGCTATTTATCGCTCTTCTCCAGTAGCTATTGGACACCTTCTGACATAGGGGGCTTATCTTCCAGTATATCATTTTGCCTTTTCATACTGTTCGTGGGGTTCTCCTGGCAAGAATACTGGAGTGATTTGCTATTCCACGTTTTGTTAGAACTCTTCACTATGACTTAGCAGTCTTGGGTAACCCTGCAGGGCATGGCTCATAGCTTTATTGAATTACCCAATCCCCTTCGCCATGGCTGTGCTGTAATCTGTGAAGGGGTAATGAGAGAGATGGGAATCAAATATAAATCAGTTTTTACAGGATTTGAATTCTCCCCATCACAATTAGAGTGGAAACAGGTATACAGTAATTGATAATTTTCAATTAAGCATTACATTAGAACGTACTCCTTTGTAAACAAAAGTTTGTCTACTTTTGTCTATTACTGTAAGTTTGATGTAGATTTTTCCTAATATTTAGTCATTTAAAATACTTCTTTGCTTGTATCTTCCTTGACACAGAATCAGGCAAAAGTTGATTGATTTTCCTTAGGAAAGGAGAGAATGACATTGCTATACGGCATTTTCTTTCCCTCAGTACTTAATTTTAAGATAGTAATATTCTAGTTCTTTTGCTAATGTTCTGAATGCTCTTTTCTCATACGTTTTCATGGTGTTTAGAAAAATAATGTAAGCCTGAGGCCTCACTTAAAGATGACTATTTTATGGTTATTGATAATAGCTCTATTCTTTAGCCTCCAAGTGTGTTCTGGTGTTTTTTTTTCCCCTTAAAGCTCTATGAAGTTTATGTGTGTAATCTCATTTAATCAAAACAGTAGTCCTGAGAGGTAGTTGTCATTCTCATATAGTTGAGAAAATTCAGAAAGCTGTGAATTAATTGCAGGTATGGTAAATTTGAGGGGAAAGATGTTTAATTGTGAACTGTATTTAAATATACTAAACTTATATCTTTTTTAAAAGGTTTAAAAGTTGAATGGTTATAAAATATCCACGTGGTATTTTTTCATTATATGTCTTTTTGGTTTTGACTGATGATAGCGTCTTGTTTTTCCTGCTTATTTAAATAATATGGGCTCACTGGGAGGAAAATGAAATAGACATAAGTTAAAAAGAAGAAAGTAAATTACCTTAAGTTTCTTTTTCCATGAGGAAACCACCACGATTAATATTTTGGTTATTTCAGTTGTGTGTCAAACCTTTATTTTTCTCACTTGATGGAAATAGCTTTCTTTGTCATACATTAAACTCTCACATATTCTGACATCTGTTTCTCGGTTTTCTTTTCCACTCTATTTCTAATTCAGTGTTATACCTTTTTCTGATTATTGTTGTTTAGTCACCCAACTCATGTCTGACTGATGACCCCTGGACTGTAGTCTGTTAGGCTCTTCTGTCCGTGGGTTTTCCGAGGCAAGAGTACTAGAGTGTTGACAAGCGCCAACACAATACTATAAAGCAATCATCCTTCAATTAAAAGTCAGTTAAAAAAAATACTGGAGTGAGTTGCCATTTCCATTTCCAGGGACTCTTAGGATTGAACCTGTGTCTCCTACGTTGGCAGATGGATTGTGTGCCACTGAGCCACCAGGGAAACTTAGAGTAGATTTCATATTTAATAAGACAAGTTGTTCATGGTTTCTCTTTTCATTATTTCCTTTGCTGTTTTCAGATATTAGCATGTGCATTTCCCTGTCCTTGCTGAAAAATAATCTGTAAATACGTCAACAGAGAGATGCTTAAGAGGCAAAATTGTGTTTTTATCTGGAATTAAATTTAATTCTTCCATTTTAAGAGAACTAACATTTCATGTTTTTCAGTTAAGTTTTCCTATCCAAAAATAGAATGTATTTGTTTGAAAGCTTGTTTTTTTATTCTTTTTAGATTTCTGGTACACAAATTTGAGTTACTTGTAGCTTTCAGACTATGGTCATTATTGTTGATCCATGCAGGCTTCCTCATATTTTTTCACTTTGTTCTTCTTCTTTGGGCTTTCCTGGTGGCTCAGCTGGTAAAGAATTCGCCTGCAGTGGGAGAGCTGGGTTCGATCCCTGGTTTGGGAAGATACCCTGGGGAAGGGAATGGCTACCCATTTCAGTATTCTGCCCTGGAGAATTCCATTGACTGCACAGTCCGTGGGGTTGCAAAGAGTCGGACATGAATGAGTGACTTTCACTTTCACTTCATCTTTACTCCAGTTTACCCTCCCTAGTAGGTGCTCACTATGATACATGTCCTAAGACATGTAAATATTGGGGAAAGCTTACGAAATTTTTTTTTATGTTTTCATTAAGTATAATTGACATAAAACATTATATTAGTTTCAGGTGTAAAATGCAGTGGTTCGGTATGGTACTTGTATACTTGTAAAATGATTACTACAAATAAATCTAGTTAACATACTAACGTTCTTTTTTCTTGTGAGGTAGAATTTTAAGACTTACTGTACGCAACTTTCAAAGACATAATACAGTATTATTAACTATACTCACCATGTTGTACATTTTACCCCCCGTGATTTCCTTGTTTTATAGCTAAAAATTTGTACATTTGGACCCTCTTCACCCATTTCTCTACCCCTCAAACCACCCTCCTCTACGGCAGCCATTGATCTGTTCTCTGTTTCTGTAAGCTTGGATTTTTTTGTTTTTTTTTTTTACAATCTACTTGAAAGTGAGATCATATAATACTTGTCTTTCTCTCACTGGCTTATTTCACTTAGGTCCATACATGTTTTGCAGATGGCAAGATTTCATTCATTTAATTTTTATGGCTACATTGTTTTGCTTTGTGTGTATTTTATATATATCTTCTTTATCCATTAATTCATCCATGGACAGTTAGATTATTTCCATATCTTAGCTACTATATATGATGCTCAAGTGCAGTTTTATAAGAAACTTCCATACTGTTTTCCATTGTGGCCATACAGCTTATTTTCTACCAATGGTATACTGGTGTTCCAATTTCTGCACACCCTTGCCAGCATTTGTTATTTCTTGGTTTTTTGATAACAGCAATCCTGACAGGTGTGAGGTGATATTTCATTATGGTTTTGATTTGTGTTTCTCTGATTAGCGATGTTGAGTATCTAATGTACCTTATGGCCATATGTATGCCTTTTTCACCCATTCTTTAATTGGATTATTTGTGATTTCTTGCTATTTATTTGTAGGAGTTTCTTATGTATTGTGGATATTAGCCCTGTATCAGTTATATGGTTTGCAAACATTTTCTCCCACTCCAAAGATTATTTTTTCGTGCTGTTTTCTTTACTGTGCAGAAGCTTTTTAGTTTGATGTAGTCACACTTTCTATTCCAAAACATGAAGAACTAGTTCAAAATTACTTTCAGTTCAGTTCAGTCATGCAGTCATGTCTAACTCTTTGCGACCCCATGGACTGCAGCACACAAGTCTTCCCTGTCCATCTCCAACTTCCATAGCTTGCTCAAACTCATGTCCACTGAGTCGGTGATGCCATCCAGTCATCTCATTCTCTGTCGTCCCCTTCTTCTCCTTCCTTCAGTGTTTCCCAGCATCAGGGTCTTTTCAAATGAGTCAGCTCTTCACATCAGGTGGCCAAAGTATTGGAATTTCAGCTTCAGCATCAGACCTTCCAATGAATATTCGGGACTGATTTCTTTTAGGATGGACTGGTTGGCTCTCCTTGCAGTCCAAGGGACTCTCAAGAGTCTTCTCCAACACCATAGTTCAAAACCATCAATTCTTCAGCACTCAGCTTTCTTTATAGTCCAACTCTCGCATCCATACATGACGACTGGAAAAACCATAGCTTTGACTAGATGGACTTGTGTTGGCAAAGTAATGTCTCTGCTTTTTTATATGCTGTCTAGGTTTGTCATAGCTTTTCTTCCAAGGATCAAGCATCTTTTAATTTCATGGCTGCAATCACCATCTGCAATGATTTTGGAGCCCCAAAAGATAAGTCTCTCATTATTTCCAGTGTTTCCCCATCTATTTGCCATGAAGTGATGGGACCGGATGCCATGATCTTAGTTTTTTGAATGTTGAGTTTTAAGCCAGCTTTTTCACTCTCTTCTTTCACCTTCATCAAGAGGCTCTTCAGTTCTTCTTCGCTTTCTGCCATAAGAGTGGTATCATCTGCGTTTCTGAGGTTATTGATATTTCTCCTGGCAATCTCGATTCCAGGTTGTGCTTTATCCAGCCCAGCATTTCGCATGATGTACCCTGCGTATAAGTTAAGTAAGCAGGGTGACAGTATACAGCCTTGGCATTCTCCTTTCCCAATTTGGAACCAGTCTGTTGTTCCATGTCTTGTTCTAAATGTTGCTTCTTGACCTGAATACAGATTGCCCAGGAGGCAGGTAAGGTGCTCTGGTATTCCCATCTCTTGAAGAATTTTCCACAGGCAAAGGCTTTGGCATAGTCAATAAAGCAGAAATAGATGTTTTTCTGGAATTCTCTTGCTTTTTCAATGATCCAGTGGATGTTGGCAATTTGATCTCTGGTTCCTCTGCCTTTTCTAAATCCAGCTTGAACATCGGAAAGTTCATGGTTCACGTTCTGTTGAAGCCTGGCTTGGAGAATTTTGAGCATTACTTTGCTAACGTGTGAGATGAGTGCAATTGTGCAGTAGTTTTTCTAGGGCATTGCCTTTCTTAGGGATTGGAATGAAAACTGACCTTTTCCAGTCCTGTGGCCACTACTGTGTTTTCAAAAATTTGCTGGCATATTGAGTGCAGCACTTTCACAGCATCATCTTTTAGGATTTGAAATAGCTCAACTGGAATTCCATCACCTCCACTAGCTTTGTTCATAGTGATGCTGCTTAAGGCCCACTTGACTTCACATTCCAGGATGTTGGGCTCTAGGTCACACCATCGTGATTATGTGGATCATGAAGATCTTTTTCGTATAGTTCCTCTGTGTATTCTTGCCACCTCTTCTTAATATCTTCTGCTTCTGTTAGGTCCATACCATTTCTGTCCTTGATTGTGTCCATCCTTGCATGAAATGTTCCCTTGGTATATCTGATTTTGTTGAAGAGATCTTTAGTCTTTCCCATTCTATTGTTTTTCCTGTTTCTTTGCAGTGATCACTGAGGAAGGCTTTCTTATGTCTCCGTGCTATTCTTTGGAACTCTGCATTCAGATGGATATATCTCTCCTTTTCTCCTTTTCCTTTAGCTTCTCTTCTTTCCTCAGCTATTTGTAAGGCTGCCTCAGACAACCACTTTGCCTTTTTGCATTTTTTTTCCCTTGGGGATGGTCTTGATCCCTGTCTGCTGTACAATGTCACGAACCTCAGTCCTTAGTTCTTCAGGCACTCGATCAGATCTAATCCCTTGAATGTATTTGTCACTTCCACTGTAAAATCGTAAGGTATTTGATTTAGGTCATACGTAAATGGTCTGGTGGTTTTCTGAATAGTATTCAGTTGTTTGTGCATGCACAGGTCTGTGTGTGTGTGTGTGTGTGTGTGTGTGTGTGTGTGTGTGTGTGTTTTTACCACCTTTTCTTTATCCATTCATCTGTTGATAAACCCCTTAGGTTCCTTCCTTGCCCTGGCAATTGTAAATAATTCTACTGTGAACATTTGGGTGCATGTATTTTTTCAAATTAATGTTTTTATTTTCCCAGGAGCGCACTTTTGTTAAGTTTAAAGAGTTTTTTGTGTTTTTTTTTAAATATAAATTGGAAAATTATTCTGGTTAATAGTACTTAAATGGATATGTCTTTTGCAAATAATTTGCTGCTTTTTTCGTTCTTTGAACTGTCTTTGGGAAAGCAGAAGTTTTTAATTTCAATTAAGTCCATTATTTATTTATGGTTTATAAGTTATTATTTATTTATAAGTCCATAAAATTATTTATTTCATTGATCATGCATTTGACTTATTTTTTATAAGGCATACCTTTTTGTATTGTGATCAGAAAGCACAGTCTATAAGATGTTGATTGTTTGCAGTTTATTAAAGCGTCACTTATGTTCTGTGTCAAGACCAATGTTAGGAGTATTTTTTTGTGCTGACAGTTTAAAGTTATTTTGTTATTCTGTATCTTGGCATATCTCATCTGCTTGATCTCCCTAAGGAGATAGGTATATTAAAATCTTTTTTCATCTTGTTCTCCCATATTTTTCTCTTGTTGCTTTGTATTTTAAGGCTCAAGTGCAAAATAAATGTATGTATGATATATCTCATAGCCAGCTATATAATGTATATATTATCACAGTCTCTGGATAGTTAGATTAGATTTTATAGAAGTCTTCAGCAAAGTAAAGGCAGGAGAATTGATCTTTTTCCCTAACTTAATACCAGTCATTTAATTTTATTGCCATGCTGTATTCATTGAATTATGGTGATTTCAGACTCATGTTTTGGTAATAGAAGTGGATTTAGAATAATTTTTATTGGTTTTTGATAAATTATCATTTAAATATTTTTCTTTTTATTATTTTATTGAGAATTTTTTGTTTCTATTTATTTTGTAAGACTTACAAATCACCATGATTTTCAGGATGTAGTTTGGTTGTGAAAAGTGAAAGTCAAAGTAGCTCAGTTGTCCAACTCTTTTCGACCCCATGGGCTATTATATAGCACACCAGACTCCTCTGTCCATGGAATTCTCCAGGCAAGATTACTGGAGTGGCTTGCCATTTCCCTTCTCCAAGGGATCTTCCCAACCCAAAGATGGAACTTGGATCTCCTGCATTGCAGAGAGATTCTTTACTGTCTGAGCCACCAGGTTGTACCAAGTCTATTGGTGTGATCCTGTGGTGGTGGTGGATTATTATTTTTTTCCTCTGTTTGTTAATAGAAATACTTTTACACGTTGCCTAATATTGAATTACGCTAGCACTTTTATATAATAAATTCTACTTTTTCAAAGTGTATACATTGTAGAATCCTCTTGGCTAATATTTTAATTCTTATATTTATAAGCATCATTGCCTGTTTTTCTTTTTTGATATTTTTCTGTTGTGCTTTGTTATTCTTATAAAGAGCTTTTCATCTCTTTCTGTGATCTGAAATAATATTGTAATACTCTGTTCTTGAAAGGTTCCTTAGAGTTCTGCTGTAAAATCAGCTGGTTAAGTTTCTTTCAGTTGCATCTATGGTAACTGAAATATTCAAGTGTGATGTTTTTCTTTTGGGTGAATTTTGGTAAATAGTTTGGAAGGAAATCGTTTCCTCTAGATTTTGAAATTGGTTGTGAATCTGTTCTCTGTCTGTGGTTTATTTTCCTTATTTAGAGTAGTGAGGGGCTTTTCTACATTTCTTAGTGTTTTATTTAGTCATTTAAAAAAAATGGTTTAGTCATTTTTTTTCATTCAGTTGAGCTTACACATTGTATAAATGTTTACATTTAGAGTTTGAATGTGCTGAGTTTATTCACAACCCAGTTGTTGACTAGCTTTTTTGACTCTGAAAAGTATGTAAGATCTCTTGATAATTATGTATGTGCATTTTCCCCCCCTTATACCCAGGATTTTGTTTTTGTTTTTTTTCCTTTCAGGTATTTTCGGCATATATTGTGCCACTACATCATTGATTGCAGTATCTTACTGTTTCTAGTTAGCACTGCATATTTTTCATTGTATTAAAAGCAGATCTGAGTTTATAGTATGAATGGAGGACTGTAATTGAACTGTCTTTGGGTAGTTATTGAATTATCTTAAGTCTTTGATAGGTAACTTTTGCTTATTGCTTTGGGAACTCATGTTTTTTAAAAAACAATAATTTTGTAGGCAAATGTTTTATACATAGCCTATACTAATGTGACTGTCAATACTTAATAACTACTTGCCTAGATCATATTTTAGCCTATGAAGATAACTCTCTAGTTGTTAGTTGTTGATAATGTTTTTTATGTCAACATTCAGATATATTTGTTTTTAAGCTTTTAAAATATTGCTAGTTTTGACCAGAAACATAATTTTACTGTAAGTTGCAGATTAGATATTTTTAAGGTAAAAGAGTGAAACATTTATCAGATAAATGACTTTTCTCACTCCAAAATTGACTTTTTATAAGTAAATTTGGCGTATTGCTTAAGACTTTTATACAGAATTTATATTCCTGTCTGAAATGATTCAGTTTCTATTGATGAGAAGAGCTGGACCCTTGATCCGTAGTAAGACCTTAGTTTTGGGCTGGGAGGGTTACTTTACTTTCTTCTGCTCCCTTTCTCTTCCATAAAGTGAGGCTAGTAAATGGTACCTACCTCATAGGGTTTTTAAAAGGGTTATTAAAAAGGATTATTAAAGGAGTTAACTGATAACTGATGCAAAGCAGTTAGTACAGGGCTTAATATTAAATGGTTGACCATGAATTTGTCTATTAGACTGTCCCTGAATGCAAGCTTGAAACAGTGTTATTAACTGAATCACTGTGAGCAAGTTGTTAACCCTTGTAAGCTTTGTTTTTTTAATTTGTAAAATGAGGATAATGGTCTTACCTGCTTTTAAAATTCAAATAAAGTAATAGGTAGTGAATGCTAAATTGCTTACTGTTTTGTATCTTCTCTTCCCATTATTGGTGAAGAGCACATAGTCCTTTCCTTTTTCATTCTGTTATGTCATATGTTTGTTTTGTCTATGTTAATACCATTTAATTTATGAAGTAAACATTACCCATACAGTTGAAGCTTCCATATGTGTCTCTTACTGTATCACTTTTTCATTTCATTTTCAGCAGTTATTTAATGTTTGCTCCAGAGAGATTGTAGTTGTCTTGTTCTGCAAAGGTGCTGGAACAAGTTAAGGAATTTAAATACCCTTGCAGTTATCTAGGGGCTTCCCTGGTGGCTTAGATGGTAATGAATCTGCCTACAGTGTGGGAGACCTGAGTTCAATCCTTGGGTCGGAAAGATCCTCTGGAGAAGGGAATGGTAACCCACTCCAGTATTTTTGCGTGGAGAATCCCATGGACAGAGGAACTTGGTATGGGGTCTAAAAGTCTCAGACACGACTGAGCAACTAATGCTTTCACACTTTCACTTTCGCAGTAACCTAACTATCCTGCTACATCATTCAGAAATCCATTCTGTAAGGTTCTGACTGTTTATGGAATGGAATTATTAACAAGTCTCAGAAGGGCTAGTCATTTTGTTACTAAACAGCCCAAATTTGGTCAGGTAATTTCTTTGAATTCTAATGGCTGTCTGTAATTCCTTCACATAACTCTAGTTCCCTTTTCAGGAATTACAGAAAATAATCATCTTACCTCACCTAGTTTTGTTAAAATTACGTTGATTTACATCCTCAAGTTGTCTTTTTTTGTTTTGTGTGTGTGTGTGTGTGTGTGTGTGTGTGTGTGTGTGTGTGTGTGTGTGTATTTATTTATTTATGATTCATTTGGTTCTTAGTTGCTCTGTTTGGGCTTTCTCTAGTTGGGGTGAGCTCTTCATTGTGGTACACAGACTTCTCATTGTGTTGGCTGCTGCTTTTGTTGTGGAGTATAGGCTCTAGATGCACAGGCTTCAGTAGTGACATGCAGGCTTAGTAGTTGAAGCTTAGGGTCCCTAGAGAGATTGGGCTTCAGTGGTTGCAGTTTGTGGGCTTGGCAGCTGGGCTCTTGGGCTCAGTAGTTTGGTTGCACCACTCAGTAGTTCAGTTGCTCCGTGGCATTGGAATCTTCCCAGACTAGAGATGAAACCCATGTCCCCTGCACTGGCAGGTGGATTCTTATCCATTGCGCCACCAGGGAAGTCCCCTTAAATTGTCTTTTCTTATTTTCCCTTCCCACATTTTGCAAATGTTTCTTAACTATTTATATATTTTTGATATGTTGGGTCTTTGTTGCTTCACGGACTTTCCTGTAGTTTGAGCGAGCTTGGGCTACTCTCTTGTTGGGGTGTGCAAGCTTCTCATTGTGGTGGCCTCTCTTGTTGTAGAGCACGGGCTCTAGGGTACACCGGCTTCAGTAGTTGTGGTTCCTGGGCTCTAGAGCACAGGCTCGATAGTTGTGGCGCATGGGCTTAGTTGTTCTGTGGCATTTGGGATCTTTCTGGATCAGGGATGGAACCCTTGTCTCCTGCATTGGCAGGCTGAGCCACCAGGGAAGCCCTGATTTAGTTTTCAGTTAATGTATTACAACATTTAGCACATTTGAAACTGGAGTGCATTCTACCGTTCATGTTACCTATGCTCTCTGTTCTCCAGCCTAGTTGTGCATGATTGAACAGCAAAAATACCAACATCAGAAGATTGTCAGTGGTTTGTAAGAAAATCATGACGTGAAAATAATGACACAACACTCTTTTATCAGCTAGGAATAAAATGATTGTTGTGAGAGAATAGGAAAAGCAATGAAATCATGTGTTGAGCCACGTTCAAGCAGAAATCAAAGGCTGATCTGCTCCATTACTCAATAAAGTTGATAAGGAAGGGAAGATAGAGAGCAGTTTTAAATAGTTAAGAAGAAAGTGAAGAACCAGTACCAGTGGTTTTCAGATATTTTATGGCTTCTTCTGTTTTGGGTTTTAAGAAATGCTGCTTTACTAGGAAGATTCTTAGTGTTCAACAGGGGATTTTATTATGTGGAAATATAATAGACATTAACAACTTAGTTACAGTAAGCATCCTCAGTGTAAATTTTGCGGAATAGACTATTTTATTTGCCTATTTTCCTTTTATGTATTCACAAAAGTGATAGGGGATGAAACCAAGTCTTAATTAAGAATGTGTGTGCGGCCAGGTCGCTTCAGCTGTGTCTGATTCTGTGCAACTCTGTGGACTGTAGCCTGCTGGCTCCTCTGTCCATGAGGTTCTCCAGGCAAAAATACTGGAGTGGGTTGCCATGCCTTCCTCCAAGGGATCTTCCCGACCCAGCGGAACCTGCGTCTCTTACATCTAACAGCCTGCATTGGCAGGCAGGTTCTTCACCACTTGTGCCATGTGGAAAGCTCCTAAATAAGGATAAATCCTTTCAAAAAGTTTAACATAAATCTGAGTGGTAAAAACTGTGATAGTTTGACAGCGATTTTACCTTTTCTTTTTAGAAGATTGAAGAAATTTAGTACAGATCATTTTTATAACCCTTTTAAAAGCATACTTTAGTCTGTTACCATCTGAAAAATCTCATGCCCAGAACTGGGCTTAGTACCTTTGATTTCATCCAGTAATTCATTCATTCATTCATGATTCTTTGGAAAATTACTTTTTAAAAAACACTGTTATTATTGACATATGAACAGCTGTACATAATGTATGACTGGATGATTTGGGGAATAAATACACATTCATGGAGTTATCGCCAAGACTATAGACATCTATCATCTCTCCAAAGTTCTTCCCAATCTTTTATTATTATTTTATGTTAGTGTGCGTGTGTTTATATGGTGACCTTATAAGAGCTTGTAACCAACCTTTGAGGTATCACATCTATTGATACTTGAAGTCTTACTACCACCTTTAGTAGGTTCTTACCATTAATGAATATGTATTCTGTGTCAAAGTAGTTTTTATAAAACGTTCTCATCTTGTGTTGAGGCATTTGAATTCACATTTTATCCCTGTTAAATTTCACCTTGTTTACTATTAAATTCTGATTGTCATCCAGAGGCATCCTTTCCAATTTCGACTCCTGCATCTTTATTGCATGTCAGTTTAGAACTTGGTTCAACTTTATGTAAATATTCTTTGTGTTAGAATTGTCATGGTCAGTCCTGTTATACTGCATTAGCATCTCATTCATGTATTCTCTTATCCACAAGGCATAGGTTTGTGGTGCTGAAAGATTGTCTTATGTGTAGTAGTTATATAAGCAGTTGTATCCTTATAATTTTGAGACTGTAGAATAGAGATCCTGAAACCTGAACTGATCCATGCTGCTTTTGAAGTACTCATAAGATATTCTATTTTCAGTTACCTCCCTACTTATGTTGATCAGTTATTCAAAAGTATGCCCATTTTATACTTTTAATTTCTTCATATATTGCTTTGAAACTAATAACATTCATGTTTACTGTCATTGTCACTGTTACATAATTTGAATCTTTGTATTAATATTTTTCCTTAGAAGTCAATGTGGACTGAACATAAATCACCTGATGGAAGGACCTACTACTACAATACTGAAACAAAACAGTCTACTTGGGAGAAACCAGATGATCTTAAAACTCCTGCTGAGGTAAAAGTTTGTTAGAGGTTAGATAGAGTTTTCTTTTCTTTTTTTTTTTTTTAAGGGTTTTATTAGGTATTTGGCTTTCCAAAGAATAGTACCGCCTATATCAGAAAAGGGTACTGCAAAGGCATTCACAGGAGAAAAGGGTTTGTACAGTCACATCAGTAAGCAAAAAGACAAAATTCATTCCCTTCTATGAACAGGCCAGTTTTATTTACTGATTTTTACCCCTGCTCAGGAACCTTTATCAAGTTAAAAGTGACTTAAAGACTAAATTGGAAGGGAAAAATACTCTCTCTCCACTTCGTCTTTGTTTTCTTCTTTATATCAAACCTGAGTGATATCAGATGTCTTCTGGGTGCTTATGTTTTCCCAATGAAGCTAGTGTCGTGGAGATGAAGTTACATTAAAATGCTTCTATCTTTTAGAATGGGGAATTATGTCTTTGAAAACTACAACCCTCACCTGAGTATATATTATTCCATTTTATGTTGTAAATTTTACCATTCAAACTATACAAATATGAAAGTAAGATTAAAGGAATAAACTGGGTAAGCAGTGTTCCATTTGGTTTAATTAGGAACTCTGGTGTCCTAAGTGAGAGTTGATCTGGCATTTCAAAGCTATACTTGAAAGTTTTTCATCGTTGGCATCTTTTCTTTTTTTTTTTCCCGTTCTTAATTAAGAATTTGAAGAGGTAAAAAGTGTTTTTCAGGCCACTACAGTAATGATAGTATAGCAATACTTGGGAAGGGAATTTGGCAGATGATAAAATTTTTATTTATCCCATAGGTATTTGTCCCAGACACCGATTAGATTTGTTTCCAATAGAATTCTCATCCCACCACCATAACAGGTTCTGTGTATTAGGTTTTAAGTATATTATACTTAAACTGCTTCCTTACATGGTGCAGTCACATAGGTTTGTGATAAATTGTTTGTGAAAATGAAATCTAAACATGACTAAATCAGATTTTACTTTCTCTTAAATTTTGTTTTTCCTATTTGTATTAGTATTTGTGAAAAATGGATGGTAATTATTACCTGTGGTGGGTTGTAAATGGCAAGAGCATTCAAATCTGGATTTGAAAATCAGACCTGGTTTTGAATCTTGTCCTTGCCCCTTAATAGGTACATTACCTTAGACAAACATAAATAACTTAAATAACCAAATAACTTAAAATCTCTTACTTAGTAAATATCCTGCAGTGATTGTTTATATTGTCACCATCTTGCAAGGTTTAGAATTGTATGGGTTGATGATACCTAGTAAAATCAGTGATGTGAATGATGAAAAGAGGCTAAATCTATTACTACTATCTGAAGTTTTTTTATTTTTTTCACTTTAGCAACTTTTATCTAAATGCCCTTGGAAGGAGTACAAGTCTGACTCTGGAAAGCCTTATTATTACAATTCTCAAACAAAAGAATCTCGCTGGGCCAAACCTAAAGAACTTGAAGATCTTGAAGGTAAAACAGGGAAAAATAATTTTTAATGTTACTTTTTATGTATGTATGGTATTCACATTGAAGCAGTCCTTCATAAATAGGATTGTTCAATCAAAGGCCTTATTTTTTTTAAATTAAGTGATTAGAACGTTTTAAATGGTGTAACAGTTTTATGGGCTCTTATTTTCTTGTTGCTCTAGATCTCAGTTCTATAGATTTTAAATAGATTTTTATTTGATTTGATTCCACTGAAACTAGGATACCAGAATACCATTGTTGCTGGAAGTCTTATTACAAAATCAAACCTGCATGGTGAGCTGCTTTGATAATTCATTTTCTGTCATTATTTAACATTTTTAGAGTATGTCACTAATGTTCACTAACCATAATTGGATAAATCTGCAGTGAGAAATTTCTAATTAAAAAAATTCCTTTCATTTAAGGGTTATATTATAAATGAGCTTGTAGTTTTTAACGTTGTACTTGGACTTTCTTTTTTTAAACAAAAAAAAAATGCATCATTTGATAATTCAACAAAGACATCATCTACAATATTTCTAAAGACAGCTGTGAGTGTTGGTGCATACACGGAATATGTGACTTAACTCATTTAGCAGATGGAGAACCTTGAACTCTTACCAGTTTAAATTCTGTTAACATATTGTCAGACTCTGCATTTAATGCTGATTTTATTTTAGCACAACATTGCAAAATAGCTTTTATGTTTATTATGGAAGAATTAAATAAAAATACCATGCCTCACAGAAGAATATTCTAGTATCCTCAACTATTCAGAACATTCCTGCAAATCTAGAAATATTACCTAATATAAAAACCTAGGACTTAAAATAGATTATGGGTAGGAATTGAGAATTTATTTTTTACTCTGACTTCTAATAGAATCTGGTGTCATAATCTATATCCGGTTAGTAAAAAACAAATTGTAGGAGAATGGGACTGTTTGAAACATAAGATGACATCTGACAGGAGAGAGAATAAGCATTTCTTAAAGGCACTGTGGTCTTATGTCTATGTAACTTTTCCCTATGTCACCTCATTAGCTTGGATGATCATTTTATCTGAAGAATTTGTTAATTAGTAGTGATAACCCCTTTAGTATGTTTTGTCACCCATTCTAAACACATTTCCTTTCAAAGGGGACAAGTTTCAAAAATATTTTCATGGAGTTAAGCTTATATTATCATTTACATGGAGCACCTCATTCCCTAATAATGTGAATAAATGAGATATCTTTGTTACCTGTAAAGAAAAATTTACTTTAACTAGATTGAAATCTGAAATACTGAGTGAAGATCTTTAAAGCTCAATTTATATTTCTATACTAGCATTGGCTAGTAATACTATTGTAGGTAGGTAGATTCCCACTTCATTCATGTAAGGAACGTCAAGCTCATTTCTGATATAACCCTACTACAAATAGTTGGTGTGCATAACTATCTATCTACCTGTCAATGCTAGTATATATGTGCTGGAATTTCATAACACACATTCGATCCCATTTTGAATTTAGTATCTTAAAGAAAAGCAAATAGTTTTATCCCTGAGGAAAATGTTATTTTATTCCAGAATTACACAGATACTTTGAGGGTGTTTTTGCAGTAGCCAGCCGCCTTTGAGAAGGTAGCATTGTGGGAATAAGCTCTCCTAAAACCTGCTGTTATTTAAAATTTGTTTTTATTCTTTAATTTCTGTCCTGGAATTTATAGAGCACTTGCACTGTAAATGTAGTTTTTTTTTTTTTTAAGGCTGATAAATTAAATCTTACTGTATGAAACTTTTTATCTCCTTTTAAAGTTGCTTTCAGTGATTGTATTTAAAAACTGTGTAGTGTTTATAACTTTTCTTTTTTTCTCTTTAATAGCAATGATCAAAGCTGAAGAAAGCAGGTAATCAATTTTGGACATCAGTACATATTTATAAATTTATAGCATCCTCCTATAACATCCTTGTTTTAATTGTCTGTGTAAATAGTATTTAACATGATAGGCCTGGTAATTTGATATCTTTGGAGGATTTGGGACAGGAAAGAGATGTACTCAAGATACACACATGATGCTCCTAGACAGTTATTTGGATTTGGACTACAGCCTTACCAAATTAAGACCATTACAGAAAAGTCCAAAATTTGATTTTGGTTAATTTGAGAACAGATGAAATATTTTATCTATCTCTTCCTTTTCCCAGGTTTTCCTTTCAGTGGGTGAAATAAGTAAAATTTAAAGAAATTTACAATAAAAGTTGAATTTTAAGGCATAATACAATCTGATAGGACATTTTGTAAATGAAAATGATTATTGGTTTTGGAAATGCAGATTGTTGCATCAGTGCATTATATGTTATCACAAATGTTTGCCAAATTAAAGTAATTCTGTTTCATACTGTGGTTTTAATCTTTTTAGATGGCTTACTGCCCTTTTTGGCAATACTGCCCTTTTTCACTTTAGTTTCTCTTATTCATTTGACTTTATAATAATTTAAAACAAACTCTATTTGTGTTTGCAATTATTTGTATTGAACTGACTAGTTTTCTCTTTTTTAAATATATAGTAAACAAGAAGAGTGCACCACAACATCAGCAGCCCCAGTTCCTACAACAGAAATTCCAACCACAATGAGCACCATGGCTGCTGCAGAAGCAGCAGCTGCTGTTGTTGCAGCAGCAGCCGCAGCAGCAGCAGCTGCTGCTGCAGCCAATGCCAGTGCTTCCACCTCTGCCTCTAGTACTGTCAGTGGAACTGTTCCAGTTGTTCCTGATCCTGAGGTTACTTCGATTGTTGCTACTGTTGTAGATAATGAAAATACAGTAACAATTTCTACTGAAGAACAAGCACAACTTACTAGTACCCCTTCTGTTCAGGATCAAAGTGAAGTGTCTAGTAATACTGGAGAAGAAACATCTAAGCAGGAAACTGTAGCTGAGTAAGTCTAGTAACTTGTTTCCTTTAAATCAGTAGCAGACATCATTAATACAGGAAATTGCTAATTTAGTCAGTGGTCAGTAAGTGTTTAAAAATTGAGAATCAAAACATACACCTTTAGATAACAGTTTTTGAGATTTACTTTTCTGGGATCATGCTCTCAAAGTGTTGCAAAACTAATCCACTTAAGCTTAGAAAGCAGTGCTGGTGATGGGGTAAGTCTATTTCAGTCTGAGTTACGGCTTAGGATCGCACTGCAGGGAAGTTGCTAAAAGTTGATACTGAACAAATGTGGAAAACTCAAGATAACACTTAACAATGTATAGGAAAACTGTTAGTAGGATTAAATTGGTACAGCTTTTTAATAAAGCCAGAGAGCTACATCTCTAAGTTTACAGTTTGTAATTTCATATGGCTGTGCTTTCTGCAGCTATAAAAAGTAGTAACCTTGAGCTGTGCTTCTTGACTTGAAAGATACCTACATGTATTAAAGTAAAATATTAACCATGATGTCAAGAATCAAACATGATCACCCATCTTAATATTTAAGTATATTGCTTTCATCTCCCTTCCTCTTTTTATGAACTTGTTTTATTTTTAATGTGCATTTTCCAAAGTGAAAATAGCTTTGTAAATTTTTTTCTTAACGTTTATAAGCTTTAAAAAGATATCTATATAGTATATTTGAAGGCATAAAAAAGTTAATATTTTTATTCTTTCTGCCTTTTTTTCTATGCATTTAAAATATGTGCATATTTTTAATTTTTAAAATATATCAGAGACATCCACATCATTAGAGATCCATATCCCATCATGTTGAATGATGACAGACATTTTATTATTTATATGAACATTAAGTAATCTCCTACTAGTAGATGTTTAGGCCTTTCCAAGTAATATTCTTTTACATCTTTTTGTACTTATCCTATTTTTCACAATAATTTTTCACATTTTTAACAAACAATTGTTTTCTGCTTCCTTATAGTGCTTGAGTCATTAAACTTGATTTTAATTACTCATAGATCATTTTACAGCTGGTAATTTTTGGCCATGGTGTTTACAATATTTTTGATAATTTTAAGTATTCCAAACTAACATTGGGATGAGTTAATTTGTATTTTGAGTGTGATTCAGAGGGTGTGAGTTAATTGTATTCAGAGGGTGTGAGTTAATTTTAGTTTTTGTTAGTGTGTACTCCATAATCTTCCCCTATGCATTCAGCTTAACTATGGGGGATTGAGGTGGTTTTTTTTTTTTTTTTTCTGGTGTGTTTTTTCCCAGCATTCTCTTCTGTAAAGGAAGAAATGTTAACATTATACAACTTTTCATAAAGATGGCTCAACCAAGTATAGTTGATGATTCTTAATTCTTTTCTCTTTGAGATCAGTGTTTGGCAGACTTTTTCATAAACCTTCAAAGAGTAAATACTTTTGGTTTGTGGGTCATATAGTGTGTCAAAGTGACTCAGTTCTGCTGAGGCAGTACCCAATCAGCCATAATCAGTATGCAAACTCTGGAGCAGGGTCATGTTCTGATAAAGCTATATTTACAGAAATTGGCAGCAGTCTGGATTTGGTATCGGGGGTCATAGTTTGCCAACCTCTATTTAGATTGATCTCTACATCTTACTTTATACACACTTGCGCCCAAAGCCTGTTATTAAGACACAAAAATGAGAGCATTGAGTTAAGTTATAAGCCATTAAAAAGTATAAACTTGTGGACTAGTGAAAATAGTGTTACATTGTAAATGTTTATTTTGGCCTTTGTGCGAGGTCTTAATAACTGAATGTTAGAGAAAATATATACCGGGATTTATGTTCCATTAAATGTGTCTCTTATAGATGAGTTTATTCTAAAATTGTCAAATTTTGCCTAAACATCAAAGAGTAATTAAAACATTATTTTCTGAAGTAAAGCAAGTGTTTATTTAAATTATAAATACCATGTATAAATCTTTCTTTAGTTTTACTCCCAAAAAAGAAGAGGAAGAAAGCCAACCAGCAAAAAAAACATATACTTGGAATACTAAAGAGGAGGCAAAGCAAGCATTTAAAGAATTATTAAAAGAAAAGGTATTTATATTGCAGATTTTTATATGATATATAGTATCTAATAAATGAAATTATCCTTTATTTTATTCATAAAAGTTTCCTATTTTCTAATCAGTAGTTTTAAGAAAGTATTAATGTATTCATGGTCTATTTAAATTTCAGTTTTAAGTTTTCTTTTTAATCTATAGACTGTTTCACACATTTGCCTTGCATCAATAAATTACTTTTTAGACCTTTTTTAAAACTCCTGCAAAGGGAAGTGCTTGATGTTTGCAGTGAGTATTATACTTTGTTCTCTGTTGTATGACTTACTGTTTTGTGTGAAATTTTAACTTTTCATTAAATGATTTTCAGCGTGTACCATCTAACGCTTCATGGGAGCAAGCTATGAAAATGATCATTAATGATCCACGATATAGGTAATACTTTGGTTTTTTTGTTTAATTTTTACTTTTAGCAAAGCAAGCCTAGAGAATTTGTGTCAAATAATGTAACTTTTTATTCCCACTGATCTTCTTGTTATTTTGGATACCAATAATAGAGTTGCTTTATGTGTAAGAACCGAAAGTTAAAAAAGTTTGTCACACAATGTGGGCACCCTTCTATAGAAATTAGAATTAATTTTTAAAGTAGAAATTACTTTCTACAATTATTTTCTGTGTTTAGTAACTTACTGAAATTTTCTTAATTTGTGAGTGAAATTTATTATTTTTCAAGATACTAACATTTGATCATCTTCATTTTCTCTTACATGATTTTTTTTGTTTGTTTAGTGCTTTAGCAAAGTTGAGTGAAAAAAAACAGGCCTTTAATGCTTATAAAGTCCAAACAGAGAAAGAAGAAAAAGAAGAAGCAAGATCCAAATACAAAGAGGCTAAGGAATCCTTTCAGCGTTTTCTTGAAAATCATGAGAAAATGACTTCCACAACTAGATACAAGTAAGATTTTTGCTGATTATGGTGTATGTTTACTGTACTGTTTTCATGTTAGACTTTTTGCCAGGTACAGTAACTAATCCAGAGTAGATGCTCATTAAATAAAGCTTAAGTGATTGTGAATGTGGTAGTTTCATAAAATAAAAGATAAATCAATAGCTAAATGTGGAATTTATAGACTTAGTTATTAATTGGGGACTACCAGTACTCTTGCCTGGAAAATCCCATGGACAGAGGAGCCTGGTAGGCTGCAGTCCATGGGTTCGCTAAGGGTCGGACACGACTGAGCAACTTCACTCACTTTTCACTTTCATGTATTGGAGAAGGAAATGGCAACCCACTCCAGTGTTCTTGCCTGGAGAATCCCAGGGACGGGGGAGCCTGGTGGGCTGCCGTCTGTGGGGTTACACAGAGTCGGACACGACTGAAGTGACTTAGCAGCAACACAAAAAAGGGAGAAAGACTTATTTAATAATGAAATGTTGACTCTTTTCTCTTTAATATAAAAGTTCAATTATTTTTGTATTTGTAGAATAGAAATGGGCCATTTTTATTATGGTAGCATTTTTGCAAGTTTACATTTACATAGCATTCTTCATTTTTGAGTGCTTTATTATTTAAGATTGTGAGTAATTCAGTATTAGCATCTTTGCAACGAGGTACTGAGTTCATTTTCTGTATATTTTTCTTATTTTCCTCACTCTTCTGGAAAAGCCTTAATGAAGAACTCTTCTTTTCTTTAAATAGTCTTATTTTATCTGTTAATTAAATTTCTTAGAGTTTGTTGAAGTCTGTAGTTTAGTTCCATGGGTGGTTTGGTAGTCTCTGTAGCTGCCTTAAGAAAAAGAGGTAGTCCTAACTACAAAACATTGCTCAATTGGTATTATCCCCACTGTTCAGGGACAGGGGAGCCTGGTGGGCTGCCGTCTATGGGGTCGCATAGAGTCGGACACGACTGAAGCAACTTAGCAGCAGCCACTGTCTCTAAGGAGAGATCAAGACTTAAGCTGTCTTTTTTTTTCTTAATTACCAAAAAGTTTTCCTTGATAATACCGTTATGAACTTAAGAGTGGAAGAGTGTTCATCTGGTGGTGTTAAATTTAGAATAAAATTTAAATGGTTTAAAATTGCTTTTTATGGTATAATATAGAAACATTTAGTCTTTTTAACAAACAGAAAAGCAGAGCAAATGTTCGGAGAGATGGAAGTCTGGAATGCAATATCAGAACGTGATCGTCTTGAAATCTATGAAGATGTTTTATTCTTTCTTTCAAAAAAAGAAAAGGTATTATTCACTCTTAACAGTATTTATAGATTAAACAACATGTTTCTTGTTTAGGAGTTACTTTATAACATGTCCATTCTTGTTGGTTTATCCACTATATATGGCGCCATAGATCTGTTTATTAGAAGTTAAGTTAAAAAAGAGATAGCTCTTGGATTTTCCTGGTGGTCCAGTGGTTAAGAATCCACCAGCCAGTGCAGGGGACATGCATTCAGTGCCTGTCAGGGAAGATCCCACATGCCACAGAGCAACTAAGTCTTTGCCACAACTACTGAAGTAGCTAATACCTAGATTGTGATTAATTGCCTGTCTTACACCCACTTAGAAAATGCTTTTTTTTTTTTTTTTTTTTTTTTAGCTTGTTTGGGTTAGAAATACTCAGTATTTTTCCTTACAAGGCATTAATTTATGATTATTTTAAAAGAACAGCAGTAATGTGTAATTGTTACCATGAAAATGTATTTGTAGGGTAGTGTTTTTAAAATACTGAAATACTGTCCTGCAAATACATTTAGTTTTGCACATGTCTGTTTTATTATCCACTAAGTTATATGTTATCCAGTCTTCCAGGAGACTTATAGAAATGTGAGTATTATTAACAAAAATTTGAACATCACTGAAAGTGGTTGAACACATTATCATTTACCTGTTGTGTGATTTGTCTGCAGTAACTTTTGTTTGGACAGTGTCTACAATACATATTTGTGGGAAGAGATTTTGTGAGGGGGAGAGGGAGTTCCAGATTAGTCTTAGAAGTTAAAAAAAAAATTGAAGGTAAGAGCGAAGCAGTTAGGCAAGAATAATGAAAAGATATTTAAAGTAAATGGATAGCATTTGAAATTTGGACATCAGAATGTGAAGAAACCTTCACTGATTGCATTTCACATGTCATGCTTTACTTGAACGTTAAAACGTATATTCATATTTTTTATTTAGGAGCAAGCAAAGCAGTTGCGAAAGAGAAATTGGGAAGCCTTAAAAAACATACTTGACAACATGGCTAATGTGACATATTCTACTACTTGGTCTGAAGCACAGCAGTATCTGATGGATAATCCAACTTTTGCAGAAGATGAGGAATTACAGAGTAAGAGTTACAACTAAGTGGAAGGAATAGTTTTTAAAACAGTTGTCCAGCAGGGAAAATTGGTCACTTTTTTATGAGATCACTAACTGAATTTTGCATAATTGTTTGTCCATTCCTGAAAAGTTTTGTTTGTTTCCAGATAGGATATTTCCTTCCGAGTTTTGTGATTCAATACAAAATATTTTTCCCAAAATCTGAAGTTAGCTTTATCAAGTATAACTGAAATATGTTTATTGGGTCAAACCTGAAATTGTGTCTTGCTGTTTATTTGTGATTTAATGGGAACTAAATTAGTGACCAGATTTATCATGCTGTGCTCTTGAGGTAATGGCTTTATAGAGATTCACAAAAGGCAAAAAAAAAAAAAAAATGTATTACCATTATCTTATAGTAAGCTTCCCTAAGTTCTGTCTTATTTATGACCTACCTAGTTGCTTATTAAATTACAGCTTTCTTGATTACCCTTTTGAATACCATACTTCAGTAGGTTTGAGGGAAGACATAGAATTTTATACTTGAAAAGCTCTTTGGGTAATTCTGATATTGCTAACCAATTTATCACAACAATTCTATTTTCATTATTTGTGTCGTTTCATTATTGTCTCGGTTTCATCCTTGAATTCAGAGTATGTTTTAATGAGGTCTTTTGGAAATTTTCCATATGGAAATTCCCTGACAGTTAAGTGGTCAGGACTCTGCTCTTCCACTGCAGGGGGCGTGGGTATGATCCCTGGATCAGGGAGCTGTAGACTTAAAAAATAGTAACCACCTAGAAGTTGAGAGTTATGTTTTATTTGGTGGAAATTTTTAGGACTTCAAGCCCAGTGGACTTGGGCGTCTCAAGTAGGCATCTCAAGTAACCATGAGAAGACTGCTCTGAGGAGGCGAGAGGAGGAGCCAGGATATATGGAAGTTTTATAACAAGGGCAGGTAGTCTGAAAGTCACAAAATTATTGTTAATTAAAGGAAGCCAGATACCACAAGGAATTTAGCAATTTAGCACTTTTCTATGCGTGGGAAGGTGCAAGAGTCTGGGCTCACTGAAATCATTCCTTTAATATGCATCTCAGCTCTCTGGGGCCAGTATCCTGTTTTTTTTTCCCCACATCCTGAGCTTCTGTGGGACTCATTTTAGGGAGTGGCTGCAGCCTGTTGGCTGCCAGATTGCAGATACTCTTCTCTTTCCTGAGTGCCCTTAGGGCCTGCATTGGAGGGTGTAATTGCTGATGACTGTTAAATCCTTGTTTACTGATATGGCCAGAAATACGTCATTTTTCAGAACTAAGATCCTGAAAGCTGTGCACATGGCCATAAATAAATAAAAGCTCAAGAAATAATTATATAAATAAAAAGTTTTCCTTAAACATTTCCTATTTAGATAATTAAAAGTTATATTTGAGTTTAAATACAGGTATTCTGATAAAGTGAATTTGAATTTTACTGATAAAAATTCTAGATATGGATAAAGAAGATGCATTAATTTGCTTTGAGGAACACATTCGGGCTTTAGAAAAGGAAGAGGAAGAAGAAAAACAAAAGAGTTTGCTTCGTGAAAGGAGACGGCAGCGTAAAAATAGAGAATCTTTTCAGGTAATTTTAAAAGCTCTGTTTTTCGGCTTAGTTTTGTAATATGGTTAATGACCTTTAACAGTGATATAAGCAATTTAGAGAATCCTGGTCTTAGATCATTAATTTGGGCTTTGCAGAGGATCCAGAGACATTTAATTCTTAAATTATACAGTTGGTTATGAATCCACTTAAGGAGAGTAGCCATTCCAGGCAATAGGAACACAGAAGGCTATAGCAGATTTGGTATTTAAAATGAACGCTGACAGATATGGTTTCACTCAGGAAAGAGGAATCGATAGCGTAAGGGAGGACTGAAAATAAAATGTGTGATGAGTCATTAGTACTAATTCATTTTTAGGTCTTAGAGAACTGCAGGGAATGCTGTGGTATGCTTTTGAGGATGGGCCATAATTCTTAAACACTATACAGAGGAGCTAAAATTACAGGTTCTTTGTACAGCCTTATTTTGAAGCTATGTCATGTTTTAACTACTGGATCTCTTTCATTAAGTCCTGTATTAGATAAGTGCAACTCCTCATGGTGCCAAAGATCACCAGTCACCTTAAATGCCATAGCCAATAGCATTATTGCAATCTTCATTTCATAAGAATGTAACGTTTACTACTCTAGATGGTTTTCTTTTATCTTAGTAGTTTCCCAAAGGATCATTTGGAGTATTGTTAAAACCAGGGATTGTTGAGCCTCACCCTCAGAAATAGATTCAGTAGGTCTCTTTTAAGTTGTACATAGACCTTTTAAAGGAAGTAGAGCAGCAGAGGAAGATTACTGAGCTGAATATCTGTAGCAGAACCAATAGAACATGCTTTTGCTTGCGTGTGTGCTTGTTGTGTTCAGTCACCAAGTCATGTCCCCCCAAGGACTGTAGCCTGCCAGGCTCCTCTGTCCAATTATATCAGTAGTAATCAGAAACCATGCCAGACACATACTAAAGTGATACAAAGCTATATTTTAGGCTTAGCAAAAAGATGCTTTTGGCCTTTGCATTAGGATTTCAGCTCCATGTTCTCCAGTTTCAGAATTGATACTGTACTTTCTCTTATATTTTCTGTGACCCAGATTTGCTTATTTTTGTTGTATTTTATCTTATAGGTCTAATCGACCTCCTAAAAATCTGTTCTTCCCTTTCTGGGTGCATGACTGCTTGGTTAAAATCTAGGTTTTCCAGCCTCCTTTGTAACTACCTGTGGTAATGTGACTGAATTCTTAGCAATTGAATGTGAAGGAGGCAGATAGAACTCCAACATCATTGGTTTTTAAAGGAACTACCCTTTCAGCTTATTTCAGGCTGAAATGAAAGCTGAAATATGATCATGGGGATAACATACCCTAATTGTGCAGAGAAGCCTAATGGCCTAGAGCAGTTCTCTAACTATGGGCCAGCATATCACTGTCTCTTGGAAACTTAATAGAAAGACAGATTCTCAGAACCCTTCAGAGATCTAATAATCAAATTTGATGCGGGAGAGGCTGCAATTTTTGGTTTTGTTTTTACTGTTTCTTCACATGGTTTGTTGAGATAACTGCTTAAGATAGAGATTTACCAAAAGTAGCAAATGTTGAGAATCTTATGAAATAAGACTTGAAAGGATTTGTTACATATGTAACATTTAAAGTGTTCAGTGACATCTAGGGAAAGTTAAACAGTTGCCAGATAGTTTAAAGGTTAAAAGTATTAGTTGCTCAGTTCGGTCCCTCAGTGTGTGCCACTCTTTGCAACCCCATGGACTGTACCCCGCCATAGCCTGCCAGGCTGTTCTGTTCATGGAATTTTCTAGGCAAGAATACTAGACTGGGTTGCCATTCCCTTCCCCAGGGGATCTTCCTGACCCAGGGATCAAACCCAAGTATCCTGCATTGCAAGCAGATTTTTCACCTTCTGAGTTACCAGGGAAGCCCAGATTAAAGGTAGAGGCAAAATTAGACCTTTGTCTGATGTTTTGATTAGATAGTTCAGGGTTTAAGACTAGCTTTTCTTTGGTAAGAGAGACCAGTCAAGATGAAAGGAATGAAGAAAGAATTCAAGGATGGAGGTATTCTGTTATTAAGTAAAATCTTTGAAGGTTTATTCAAGTATATATATGAGTAGTTATATCATGGACAATATATAAGGAGACCAAAAAGAAGGAAGGAGATGAGAGAAAAGAGATTATTGAGTTGGACTGAGGTAGTGAGTGGTGTTGAACTAGTCATTTTGTTGATGGTCATGATCTGGGGAGAAGTTACCACCAGCATCTAATTGGATAGAGGCCAGAGGTATTGATAAACATCTCCCAATGTACAGGATTCCCATCCCCCATTGTGCCCCCCAAAAGTTTACGAGCTCTAAGAAGTCACTAGTGCCAGCATTGGGAGCCTTCTTTTCTAAACATAAGGCCTAATATGTTCTGGAGGATTTATTTTTTATTTAATTGTGTATCTAAGAGGAAGATACATAATTTTACTAAAGCAATACATTCAGAGTTTGGAGAACTAAGACTTAACCTCCATGTCTGATCTTAAAACCTATTTCTTTTTTTCCATATTACTATTATAACCTAAACATAAATTTTTATAGGCTCACTTTATAATTATTTTTACTGTTTGCCTACTTTCAGGGAAACATTTCTAATTTTCACTCAAGTTAGATTGACTGTTGAAACAGTGGTAGTGGTAGTAGTTTAGTTTCTAAGTTGTGTCTGACTTGCGACCCTGTGGACTGTAGCCCATCAGGCTTCTCTATCCATCGTATTTCCCAGGCAAGAATACTGGGATGAGTTGCCATTTCCTACTCCATCATTACTGAAGTAGATTCAGTGTCAAAATTCTATGACTTACCAGATCTTAGCAGCCAAGAAATAAAACAGAAATAGTAGCAAAGCAGATATGATAGAGTAGATTCTTTAGATCCTAGAGAAGATGGTTTCCAAGCTATTTTAGGGATTCCACAGAGGGAGAAGTGTGATCACTTCATGATCACATAGCAGGGGTGTTGTTAAGCTCCCATTTATGTTGAAGGGTAAGGATGAAAGGATAGAAATTTTAAGTTTGAGAAAGAATTTTGGATACAGAGACTCAATCGACATGCTTATTCCCATTTGGAGAGAAGTGGGGCTATATGTCTGGTATCATTCAAGGCAATGCTATTCAATAAAAATTTGTATGCAACATACATGATTGTAATTTCTTATTAATTTAACTAATATTAATTTTAGTAACCTTATTTCACCCAGTATACCTAAAATATTTTCATTTTAACATGCAACCAATATTTATTTTGGTAATAAACCTTCAAAATCATTGTGTGTTGTATACTGCTGGCACATCTCAGTTCAGAGTCATATTTCATGATACTTAGAAGCTGCATTTGACCAGCGACTGTGGTATTGAACGGCCCAGGTATAGGAATTTTAGGAACAGAATTTGTACCATAGTTTAGGGACATTTATAGCATTAAACTATCTAAGGATTTCAGGAAACAGCAAATGTGAAAATTGAAGACTATTGAAGTCAATATGTTGCCCTGAAAGTAAGCAAATAGTAAAAATAATAATAATAAAGTGAGCCTATAAAAATTTATGTTTAAGTTATAATAGTAATATGGAAAAAAAGAAATAGGTTTTAAAATCAGACATGGAGGTTAAGTTCTAGTTCCCTAAACTCTATGTGTTGCTTTAGTAAAATTATATATCTTCCTCTTAGAAAAGAAAATTAAATAAAAAATAAATCCTCCAGAACACATTAGGTGTTATGTTTAAAAACAAAAAGTACATTTTACAGTTAAAGTGCATGTACCTTCTTCAGCCTCATTATTTGTAATAACATCCAGTGTTTTGACTTTATTTGTATACGTATTTATAAATTGGAAATGATGGTCTGTCTTAAGGGGCACACAAACTGAAGTCTGTAAAAGTAATGCAGTCCTTTTGTCTGAAGTCCAAAATAGTTTCTTTACATAAAAGCAGATTTTACTTTCATCAAAGAGCAAGTATCAGTTGCACCTAAACACATTTGTGATAACACTGGTGGAAGAGTTTTATATATTGCTGTTTTTAACATATATTTTTATTCATGTTATACCAATATTTCCAAAGTCCTTAAAGATGGCTTTTGAATATGTAATGAGTTTGTTGTTGTTGTCCCTTTCCCCCAGATATTTTTAGATGAACTGCATGAACATGGACAACTGCATTCTATGTCATCTTGGATGGAATTGTATCCAACAATTAGTTCTGATATTAGATTCACTAATATGCTTGGTCAGCCGGGTGAGATTCTTCTTTTTCCTAAATTGTAGTTATGATAGTTGGAACGGGCCACAGGGAAAGATGGTTGTGTTTGGGGCATGGGGTGTGCTTTCTTTTGTTTTATAAACAAAAAAGTAATTGCAGCTCTTTGATTAGAGCTAGCTTTTGACTTCTTTAGTTTTTTCATTAGGATCAACTGCACTTGACCTTTTCAAGTTTTATGTTGAGGATCTTAAAGCACGTTATCATGATGAAAAGAAGATAATAAAAGACATTCTGAAGGTAAAGATATGCTATTAACTTTTAGTCTGGGGCATATTATAATCTGTGTTTTTTTTGTTACTAATATTAACAAGATTTCTGTTTTTTAGGATAAAGGATTTGTAGTTGAAGTAAATACTACTTTTGAAGACTTCGTGGCAATAATCAGTTCAACTAAAAGATCAACCACATTAGATGCAGGAAATATTAAGCTGGCTTTCAATAGTGTAAGTTATCGTTCTTACTGTTATAAACAACTAGATTAGTAAAACAGTTTTTAATACATTTGGCTAAAAATACTTAAGTTGTATGTAAACTCCTGAAATAAGGGAATAGGAATAGTATTTTAGAGAGTAGTGGACACTATTTCAAATAAGGTAACAGATAATATACTTAGATGATGGGTGATAGTAAACTCCCTTTGCTAAAATTAATTGGCCCTTACCTTATAGATGTTGGGAGAATAATGAATTTAACACAAGTTAAATTGTACTATATATATAAATGTTTTCTAAAAGTTACTAGAAAAGGCAGAAGCCCGTGAACGTGAAAGAGAAAAAGAGGAGGCTCGGAAGATGAAACGAAAAGAATCTGCATTTAAGAGTATGTTGAAACAAGCTACTCCTCCAATAGAATTGGATGCCGTCTGGGAAGATGTATGTATACTTATAAATTTTTTCCTTTACAGTTGAAGATAAAAATCTTTTTCTTTCTCATAGCTACAGAGATAAACTGAAGTTATTTGAAGATTGTGAACTCAGCTGTGATGGCATTTAGGAATACTGGAGGAATGGAAATAAAGACTGAGGGGGCTGGGCTGTCAATTTTCACTTGCTGGTTTTTTAGTCATATTGGTATATTTTTCTCAGTTTTCATATTTTTATTGCATATCTGAATTTTTCAGATCCGGGAGAGATTTGTAAAAGAGCCAGCATTTGAGGATATAACTCTAGAATCTGAAAGAAAACGAATATTTAAAGATTTTATGCATGTGCTTGAGGTAATTTTACTTTATTGTAAGTGGCTGATATATTACAAAATATGTAAAACATTTTTTTTTAATCGAAGAATTTAGAATGATCAAAGTGTGTTTCCTAAATTACACTATTTTTATACAAACATACTTAACTATTTGGGATGATCAAGGAATGGTTTATTCTATAGAAACTGCTTTTAAGTGAAACACACTAGGCTTGCATGAGAAGGTAAAGATCTGTTTAGTGAAAGCAGTTCATATGTTTCATATTTATATGGCGTTACAGAAATTCATCAATTTAGGAGTCACATGGAATGATTAATAAACCTGTAAAGAACTTAGGATCTGTAAAGCAGATAGAAAACAGTTTAAGCACATTTCAAATATTATACTACATTAGAGGTGTTGGAAGCTCAGGGATGTTCTGATAGTAAGTTTTTGCTAAAACAAGTAATGATAAAATTGCTAATTATTCCACTAGCTGAATTAAGGGTATTTTGATGAAGATTTCAGATAGTTACTTATAGATAGTAAATATGCTAAATTGACCGATAATAATTATTGTTTGGTGCCCATGTTATGTTTTTACAAATGTTATATATACGAATATAATCCTCAGAGCAACCCTGTGAAGTTACAGATGAGCAAACTGAGGCCAAGAGGAAAAGTAATTTGCTGCAAAGGGCTTCCAACATAGGCTTTTGACTCTAGGGCCAGTGCTTTTACCAAATATGTTTTGCCGTCAGTTTTGGACAAACTAATACTTTACAGCAAGGTGAAGTTAGCATATACTTAAATTTGTAATGTTCATGGTCTTTGAGGATAGCAGGTAACTTAATTGTTGACGATTTGTTTGGATTTATTGTCCTTGATAAGTGTCAGTGTTGACAACAGTTTGCTCTGTTAACATGCCCCACATGTACCATATGTTGTCTCTCAGCTGCCTCTAGATCTAGTGCTGTTGGCCTGTAGATCTTTTCTGCTCAGATCAGCAGCATCTGCATTACCTGTAAACTTGTTAAAAATACAGAACCTCAGGCCCCATTGGCAGAAATGCATCAGAATTGTCATTGTAACAAGATTCTTAAGTACTGGAATGTACATTTAATTTTGAGAACCTTTGGTTTGGTGTAGTGTGTTAATATTTTCCCCCAATTCAGGAATGTCCACAACAAGATTCTTTCATGATCTGTGCTGGTAAAGTGATGCGGTCATAAAATGGAGCTAATGATGACCACATAGGGAAGAGCTGAACATACCAGAAAGGGATTTGGACCTCAAAAACAGGCCTTGAGGTAGAAAAGGAAGAAGAGTTAACAATCAGTGACATAAAAAATGAGAGCCTCTGAACCAGATTTTCCCTTTCCACTTACTTGTAAACTGAAGCAGATTTATTTCCAAATCCTTAGATATGTTTGGGAGTAGGGAACTTTTACTGCAGCATTTCCCCTCTCTCTCTAGCCTGATCATTGTTCTAGTAAAAGAGGTAGAATCCATAGAATGTTTCCCTTTGTGATTTCATGTGTAGTTAGATTGCCTTTGGATATCTTAAGTTTGACTAGGAAGGGAATGCTCCTTGAAAAGAAATTAGATTTTGCATTTAATTTCTGAGACTAACCTCCTTTACAGATGGCTCTGGGATAATTCTTTATTTCAGTGCTGAACCTAGCTCACTGACAAAAGCCACATTCATCAAATAAATAAAATATAATTATATTTCATTGTTTTTGAAAGTAGTGTAACTATTCTGAAGATATATACCTTTATAGAGGGTATCAATTGTCCCTACTGTACCCACACCATTCTCATTGCTGTAAGAAGTATTTTATTAATACTTTTAAACGTTGTGTTTAGATGTGAAATGAGTGTGTTATAGGATAGTTAAAATGTTCTCTTCACTTTTAAGTGATAGTAACTCTTTGCACAGTTTCAGGGTGGGGAGTACATCCTAAATAGGCAAAATGAGTGTGGTTTTTACTCTTAAGAACTTACTTGCCAAGCTATTAAAAATTCTGTGTGATCTGTTATCTAAAGTGTGAGCTTTTGTAATTTTTTTCTTTTGCCCCTGTAGCATGAATGTCAACATCATCATTCAAAGAACAAGAAGCATTCTAAGAAATCTAAAAAACATCACAGGAAGCGCTCCCGCTCTCGATCAGTAAGGAAGTTTATTTAAAATGGTACCATAAGTATATTGAAGTATTTGTTAGCATCATTATGAATAAAATTATTTGTGTTGTGTAGGGGTCAGATTCAGATGATGATGACAGCCATTCAAAGAAAAAAAGACAGCGATCAGAGTCTCGTTCTGCTTCAGAACATTCTTCTAGTGCTGAATCTGGTAAACATATCTTTTAACTTGATTAAAATCATTGGCATTTGGATGTCCTCAAATTCTGACACTTTTCTTTTCATGCTACTTAGAGAGAAGTTATAAGAAATCAAAAAAACATAAGAAGAAAAGCAAGAAGAGAAGACATAAATCAGTAAGCAAACTCTTGATTTTTATACTGCACCTAAGCTTTTGCCCTTAGCTTTCTCAGTGGCAGAAGACATTTCTGCCTGGTCCTATGCAGAGTTTAGGTGAGCACCTAAACTCAAGAGTTTCATAGTTGTGGTTCACTTTAATCTTGCAATAAAATCCTTTGGTGAACTTGAAACAAACAATAATAGACAGCTTTAGGATTCCCACTCTGGTTTTTTATAGTAATCTTAGAGAAAGACCCAAGAGTGTGTGTGTGTTACAGCTATTGTTGAGAACCACAAGTTTAAACAACTTTTTCCTCTATTCTCGGTTCTTGGTCTTAGGCACACATCAAGATACACCTAATCTTAGGGATGAAGGTACACCTAATTTAGTGACCTGTTTTTAGTGATATTTTACCCTATCAGAATGTCGTCTTTCCCATAGGAAAGACCAGCTTGCTGCCGTGAATCTTTGGAATGTTTTAGATTCCTTGAGGTTATCAATTCAGATTTCACCACTCTAGGAATACATAAATACTGTGTCAAATGTGGGTGTTCTTAAATATTACCAGTATAGCATTTTGATAAAGTAACCATTTTAACATTGTCTTTTGTTTACAAAGGACTCTCCAGAGTCAGATGCTGAAAGAGAAAAGGATAAAAAAGAAAAAGACCGAGAAGGTGAAAAAGACAGAACTAGACAAAGATCAGAATCAAAACACAAATCACCTAAGAAAAAGACTGGAAAGGATTCTGTAAGTATTTAGAATTCTTCCCCTTTGTATCTACCAGTTAGCTACTTTTCACACAAAGTAGATTTCTAACGTATGTCATCATGTGTGACCCAATTTAAGCATCCTAAATTTCATATTCATTAAAAAATAACATGGCATTCTGTCACTGTTGTTTAACCCACTAAGAAAGGATATATTCTTCTAGCTTTGTACATTCTCATTAAGAAATGTCAATGGATGTTTTCTACCTAATTTAAGAATGTAAAATTTAAGAGGTGAAACTCAGATTGGGTTTTCCCTCCATATGGTTGTAAATCCTGTAACGTTGGCATCATTACTAAATCCTGTTTCAGTAGGTAGCTTTCCGACAGCTTTTAGAAATAATCATTGGGAGGGAAGAGGTGAGGGCAAATAGGGGGATATTATAAGCCAAATCTAATGTTTTAATATCGAATTACATAGTTAGTCTTTAGTTTCCCCCGTATGTATGTGTGTGGCAGAGCATATAACACAAGCCTTCTTCACCTTGCCGTTCATGCCACAAATGCTGTGGGCTTAGCAAGTATAATGCCTCTGAGCTACCTACCAGCTGAGAGTTTAAGCTGTATAGGTAAGTCCTCATCCTCCCTTAAGATTTTCTCCTTCTGTGGGTAAGTCCTCGTCCTCCCTTAAGATTTTCTCCTTCTGTGGGAATAGGGTGGAGGGGTGTTTGTTTTCAAACAGCACTGGAGAGTCTGATGCACACCTTTGGTGAGGAATGATTATTTCCTCTGTACTTAGTGACTTAAGTGTCCTTACATTAGATTAAATGGAATCCCTGAAGGGCGATGGAAAATATAGGTGAACGATCTACTTTTGAAGAGTTCCTTCTCAAAGTGTTTTGTGTGGTTTTTGTTGTTGTTTTTAAATTTTTTCCAGCCTAACTTGTCCTCATAAATCTGGGCACAGTATAACAATGCTCAAAAGATAATACTTTAGTATAAAACACAGGACAACCTAGATTCTAAAACATTATTAAGAATACTTAGCTAGAATAATACGTAAAGAATACTTAGGAAATGAACACCCAGATTCCATTAAATGGAAACAAGATATTTCATATTCAGTTATGTAGAAGGAAGGAGAAGAAATGGATACGTACTGTTCTCCCTGATCTACATATTAAACTGAAAGTAAACACCATAGAAGAGTCCCATTCTGAGAGAACTGTCTCCCCTAAGTAACCAGGGAGTATTTGCTTAACTGATTAGTAGGCTTTTGGGAAAGAAATCAGTCTTTAATCAGTCTGTGATGCCTTAGTTTTTGTGGAAGAGAATCCATGTAGATTTTGTATTCTTTTTTCAAAGGTTCACTACTACTTACCTTTTTGAGTACTGACACAAATGTATTCATTGTTGTTTTTCAGGGTAATTGGGATACTTCTGGCAGTGAACTGAGTGAAGGGGAATTGGAAAAGCGCAGAAGGACCCTTTTGGAGCAACTGGATGATGATCAATAAATTATACCAAATATGTTTACAGTATGATTTAAAGTCTAATTCAGACCAGGGACTCTATTTTAAGTTCAATTGAAATAACACTGGGTTTTGATTATATCACAGGAAAAAAAGTGCATTTAAGTATTGTTATTGTGGACTTTATAAAAGCAAAGGAAATTGAAAATAACTTTTGATTCTGTATCAAGAATCATATTTTCATACAGTCATAACTGTCTGTCTGTGACCCTTTCATAGGGCACTGCAGGATGGATTAAAGGTGGCAATTTACTGATAACTGCAGGTGTCTCTACTTTATTCTAAAGTGTAAGTCATGAGGTGATTTGATTTACTTTATAGAAGTTGGATTTTGAAGATACAATGGAAAAATTTTGATATCTAGTAGTACAAAAAAAAGCACCAGCAACTGATAAACTGCTTTTTTGTGCACTACCCAACTGGTTAAAAGATGATATGATCTTTTATGGTAAACTCAGAAATAAGTGTTCATAATGGAAACCTGATAGACCCTTAACTATGGTGGTGCTGCTCAGCACTGCTATAATAAAGCCACCATTATTTTTTATGGAACATCTGAATACATTTTAAAAAGGCTACTGTGAGGGCATTATTTTGAGGTGATGTTTAAAAAGTTAACATCAAATCAAATTGTAAATTAGCTTAAATATATTGCCTTAAGGACCTACTAAAGAATGTGCCACCAAACTTTAAGTGATGGCTGCAATATCCTTGTCTAAAACAAATCAATGTTGACTTCAGCAATTTCTTTTTTTTTTATCCGAACTTTCTCTTGCTTTTTTTCATTGAGGAAGTCTTTTACCTTCCCTACTCACTGAGAAGTATTGACTTCGTGGTACACATTCTAAAGCATTTCTGATTTGAATATTTTTGTACATTTTTATCAATTATTAAATCTTCTCTTCTAGTGTGTACTAGTATTTATTTCTACTGCTCAGCTCTTAAAAAAAAAATTGTATGATTCTTTAAAGGTTAAGATACTAAATCCCTAAAATTTTGCTTTATCTAACCCACATAGCTAAGTTACTTTCCTTTTTTAATATTTAAGATTATAAATCATACAGGCCCCTGTATTTGGTTTTGATCTATGAATTTCCTATAGAATACTTTAAGAAGAAAGGCAATGGTTTCAAGCTAGAATACCTTTTACATGCTAACTTTTGAAGGTTGGTAATGTAATTTATACTATTTTCCTTCAGTGCAGGAGATTTTTTTTTAAGTAAATAAGTAAATTTTAACACATAGTCTTTGGTATTATCTTAGGTATTTTTTTATTTTGGGCACTTGGGGCAGTCCTGTTTCAGGTTGGGATTTAGAACAAAAAGTTCATTTTCCCTTCACCATCCTAATGAATTTGAAAGTGGGACAGACTGGGATGACTTTTCCCATCTCTGCCCCCTATGTTTCAATTAAATCTAGTATCCACTCTTGAAAGCCGCAGGGGAAGGCTGGGGGAGTCCTGAACTTTTCTCGATGCCAAGTCATATTTCTGCTGTGAAATATGACATGACTTTGTAGAAAGTAAAAATCACTATCTTCAGAAAATGTGAAGCCTGTTTCTTGATTGAGGTTAGTCTCCTACTGTATATTAGAACCACAACATACAACAACTTTGTCAACAGGCAAATTGCAAGTTGCCTAGACTTAATTTTCAGAGGCCCCTTCGTGATAATAGTTAATATTGCTTATCATGTCAAATACTTGACCTGGACATCAAAGTAAAATATGCATATGATATGGGCAGAAATACTTGTGGTGTTTCACAGAATTTTTTCAAGTACAACTTTAAAGTTTTTAGTTTTCCTATTAAGAAACTATTGATGTTATTTTAGCATGTCCTCAAATTAAATTTCTATATTATAGAGATACTGTCTTATCACAATTTCACACTCCCATAAGACAGTACAAATTCAAGTTTCCTTATTGTTCCAACCATGAAAATTATTTGACCTAAAAACAAAACTAATGAGTTGTAAAGCAAAATACAACATGCTTGGTACAAAGTATGTACTTGAAGTGACTGTAATCCTGTAGTGATCCCATCAAATGGCATTAAGTTGCCAGAAAGATACTATGGCCTGGGATATAGGTGATGGGTAGATTTTATTAAAATAAGAAGAGTTATGTGTGAATATCTTTAATCCATTTGATTAGGTTTCTAAATCTTCAGTCTAATAAAGTTGAAATATCTTAGAATATTGGTTTTAATAGAGCTGAACAGTTATGTTCAAAATGTGTTCAAACAGAAAGCATGTTTATATTCAGATAAAGGGAATTTATACTTTACAGTTAAGCCTCAGACTTAGGTAAATGTTAAGGGCTTATCTTCCCTCATCATTAATATTAATGAACTCTTGGATTAAATTCACTAATACATTTAATATCATGCTTAATAATCAAAATCAGGACTTCAAATATTTGATGTTTTTTATTCCTTCCAGTATAAAATTCCAGTATTTAATTCCTATGTGGGAAAATTGAATTGGTATAAAAAGTTAATGATATATGAAGAATTCTTTGCACCTCTCCCAAGTGTATTTAAACCACATAAAACTTTTAAATAAAAGCAGTGGTCCCAGCATTTTTAATACAGCGATGCCATTTCATTATACCCAAAGGAGCTTCAACCTATAGATCATTCATGTGTTTCAACAGTGAAAATAATTTTTATGCCTCCCAGTAAATCTGAAAATGCTCAAAGTATCACAGCCATTTCATCTTGATTTTTGCTAATTGCACCCTGTTTACAACAACAGTATGAAAGGGATTGGCCTAGAGTAAAGCGGTGTTTTAATTCACAGTGGTAAGACGGTAAAACTTCTTGAAATACCTGTATACATTTTTCTGAAAAGAAGGTCCATAGTTTTCATTCAGTTACCAGGGGGCCTGCATCTTGTGTTAAGAATCATTTGCCTAGGTGATCTTGGTTTTCTTCCAGTGTTAATGATCAACTGAGTGCTGACTAGGTAGCCACTTTTATTTTTGCATCCAGATAGGGGTAACTCCTTTATTTAAGGATTATTTAAAACTTGGGTACTATTTGAGAGAGCAGTTTCTAATCAAATAGTACCCAGCAAAGAGTAATGAATGCATTTTTTAAAATGAGTTTATAGGGTGTTCATTATGTAACTTAAATGTAAATTGCAAAGCTAAAAAACTAAATAAATACTTCTAAAAGCAAAATTGAGGCAAAGCACATTAATTCCTTATATCTTAAGTCAGACTTTTTCTTTTCCCTTGGGGAAGTCTCTCTCCCAATAGCAGGACAAATTTTCTTTTACATTTTCTAGGACTCATTTTACATTAAGGAAAAGCAAAGTAACATCCCAAGTAATTTTCATGGAAATGTGTTCTAAGTTCATAGGTTCATTCTATGGTTCTAGTAATGGTGTATAGCAGTCTAATAATTCTTACCTTCCTTTTTCTTACCTTGCTCTTAAGTTTTTCAACCGTTTTGATGTCGGTGGTGGTCAGATTCCTTGGGGGCAAGGATTTGTGTTTCACTCACTGTCTTGCGAATTAGAACAGTGCCTGGCACATAGTAGGCATTTAATGAGTGAATGTAAAATAAATATCAGTTGACAGATGTACTCATCCAGCATCCATGGTACTCGTCATCTGTATTAAAGGGCTTGAAAAAGCATCATTGCAATAAACCATACTGAACCCCAAACTAATTGAAGTACACTGAAGATAAGTTCTAGTGACTGTGCCTCATTCTTAACTGTTCCTTCAGAAATGTCCAAACGCTTGTTATATATGAGAACATACAACTTTTCATGTGGTTTTTGAGTAGGAAAGGCAATCCTTTGTGATGATTTGAAACATACCTTCTTTCACATCATACGCATACTTCTGTTACAAGAGTAGTGGTTTAAAAGTAGTAACTTTTGAGGAGCTGACATTTAGCTAGATCAGAGTTGATCTAAAGGCCCTAATTAGACAAAACAAAATTCCTATTTTAAGTTCTAAGAACTAATCATTTCAGGCCATTTTTGACAAACAGGTGAATAATGGTGACAGGGCATGTGTGCACTTAAAATGCTACTGGAGCTGACTTAAAGGTGAGTTGGGAAGGGCACGATTTTGCTCCAGTTATCCACATACTCTCCCTAGCCCTCCAAACCATACTGGGTTTCTCTATCTGGCTTAAGTTCTTAATTGCAGTGAATTTTTCATGCTTTTTACAAATCACTATATAAAAACTGTTCTTGTGCGTCAGTATGATCTAGTTCAAGGCCATCTCATCATCGTTAGTGATTGATACTTGACTGTTAATTTGATGGTAATTTGTCCTAGGTTTAAGGTTGATGTTTGCATTTGAGGGGAACTAGCTCACCTCCAGTTTTCATTCAGACTGAAAGTGGCTGTCCACATTATATTCAAACTAAGCCATTTCTTGATGCCCTTCTTTTATGATGTCTTGGGGGGGTATCTAAATGTGGTAATTATAATCTTTTTTTTTTGGTCCTGCCTGCAAACTTTTTTGGTAGGTGTTGCTCTCTTGCCTACCTCTACAACTAAACTGAAGACTTGTTCTGAAAGGTGAGTAATAACAAGGAACAAGGTTTCTACTTTGTGTTTGTACTTACCAGATTTTCTCTCCTGTTCATATATTGTTCTGATGTAAAGAACCTCAATTATATAAAAGTAGACCTTTTGTAAATAAATATAATTTATTAGAAAAATGACATCTTTTACTAAATTGGATTTGTGTCAGCTTTTTCCTTTAAGCACTGTCGTATGCAGCAGTTCTGTGCTGTGCGGTGATAGATGCCCACATTCTGTTTTCTCAATGTTAATACTTGCTTTTCTCTATAAAAAGTTAGATCAAAAAAAGTATATCAACATTTGTCCATGCATGTTTCTTGCTTCAGATTTTTTTCTTAAAAATAGTTGGAGTATTAGTTTAGAAAAAGTGGAAGATTAATTCTTTGGCACAAAGTGGGCTGATAGTATATTTGTCTGAGCACACATTGCTGATAAAAACAAGTGTATTAGGGCTAAGAATTTCATTTTATCAAATTTAAAATTAATAGATGTGAATTATAAATCTAGTATTGTGAAAGTATATTTCACAGTGTAAAATTAGGTGATTCTGCAAAATCCAGTATGTTGAACCAGCAGAGTCAGTGGTGGATGTCAAGTTCCATTAACCATTGAGCACTGTTGAGGGTTGCTGGACATTCATTGCAGTGTCATGGGCAGTGACTTTTATCGGATTAAGATACAGAGTTTTAGTCACAAAGATTGGGAGTGAAAAACAAATAGACTTACCTCTGAGTCATTAGAAAAATCTTTAAAAATGGGTGCTACTGATAAATTTCCAAAACCTAACTATATCCACCTCATTTTAACTTATTGCTGTAGTTTATTCTTGAAAATATTCTGACATAGAATATTAATGACCTTATATCCTTTACCATGAGGCACTTCTCCTGGTACAAAACAAACAAGAGAGTCTTACTGATTGCAAAATTTTAACCTTTTTTCTGTTTTAAAAGTTTCAGCTACAAGTCTACCTTGAGAATATTGCAAGTTTGGTTCCAGATTAACACAATAAAGACTAATTTATGCCCCTTTGTTTTTTAAGCCACTTGGACAGTTTCTTAAATTATAAATTTGCTTCCCTAAAAAAATATACTAAATGAATAAACTAAGCATATACTCTGATGACTTAGGATTACAGATATCTGCGTGTGTGCGCGCATGCACAAATGTTTCAGGTGCTTGGTGCCTATCTGCAGTCCACGAGTAGACTGAGTACATGCAACATCCTCATTACAACAAATGTTGAGAGAGGGAGTATCTTACCAAAAAAGAGTGCTTTTTTCTCTGGAAGGAATAAATTCATAACTAGGACTTTGGAGATATTAAATCTCAGTGCTAAAATACTCAATACTAAAATCTGTTTGCTTCCTACATTCCATACAGCAAATGACCAGGAGTTTTGTAGAGGAAGGAGTTTTCCTTTTACATTTTACCAAGTCTATTTAGGTTATGAATTCAAGCAGTAAAACATATCTGTTTCTAGAAGATAAAAGAGTATACATGAACCTGGCACATAAAACCCCCTAAAGTATACACTGAAAGACTACAACACAGTACAGGATAGTAGTGTAAATAGTTTATTTGCTCATATGCCATGAAAAGACCAGAAAAGTAACATGAACTGCTTTTATAAAACATTTCTAATATTGCTAACAAGCAGGCCCATTAAGAGACAAACAGAAAAGGACATGCCAATATTACTGTCTATTTGTAGATTAATAAATAGCCCATTTTAACATGTTCATCAGTATTGAGCTTTGGAAAACAGCTGCTTTGTGGTAAACGACCAACTATTTGTGTTAAATCTCATGGTCAAATCCCTCTTTTCATCAAAATGAAATGTTGAATGAGTGAGACACAATTTTGGCATGTTCTTTTTTTAAAGTACACATTATGAAAATGTGCTAGCAGGTGGCAGTTTAAAGTAATCTTTTGGTAAATAGATATGCTAAAGTGAAATGTGGTAACTGAGCCCTAAACTGTCCTTGAAGTTAAATATATATATTAAAAAAAAAAAAACCTATAAGTTAAAATAACATTCAGATTGTATAGCATAGGCTGATGCATTTTTAAACAATATTTACATTATTACCCAGAGGCTTAGGTGGGAATTAAAGAGAAGTGTAAAAACCATAAAAAACTGCACCGATTTTATAGCAAAATATCTGTACATTTAAAAAGAGATATATAACTACACATTATCCAAGGGAAATGGGACCTTCACCAAGGAGTTCACATGAGCACAACATAAGAAATTCAGTGGTTAAATACTATACAATAAACTTTACAATTAATATATTGATGTAATGTGCCAATAAGGTAAGCCAGAAGCAGAAGGTGTGTGACGAAAATTACAAATTAGCTTCAGTCCAGTTTTTGACTTTGGATCAAGTGCCCTGCCAGAGATGAAGGAACAACAACAGTGGCTTTGTTGGCCATTTAGTCCCATTACATATCATTTAAGCTTAATACCAATGTAATTCAGCAATTTAATTGCAATTCCCCACAAAGTAGTCTGGGAATTATAAGAATTTCTTAGCTCTGATGTATGATGCCAAATATATCTAATCCAATCTACAAAAAGAAGGAAGGGGGGGACCCTGCGATTGTCAGAGTGATAAGGCCAAGTTACTAACACTACTCTGCTAGCAGAAGTAATCTTGAATGCTTGTTCATAGAGCTAGTGAACTTCTCCCTGGCTAGCAAGGCACTGATTTCTATGCTCAGGATTGACCCATAATGGTCCTCAGAAATCCTAATACTGATTACAGAGATGTTAATTTTAGTGGTAATTAATAAACATTTGCATTTTTAAAAAGCTGCCTCTAGCTGAAGAACACAGTACTGCAAATAAGTCTCGTACAACATCTGTATGCCATCGTATGGATTTGTTCATACCAATGAATATCTCATAAGGCATCGTGCCCCAGCACAGAAGCAGAATGTGAAACAAGTTGACTGACTTCTGTGCCACTGCAATTACATCCTATTTGTACTTGGCTAGGGCTTGGGTATAGACAAAAGGAGTTTATCACATGACTTTTTCCTTCTTCCATGCTGCAAGCCCTTAAAAATACAAAGTTGACAGGTATGGCTAAAACAAAATTAACTTCTTAAAAGATAGCAAAGGAAGCCCACAGCAGATGCATTCCATGTTATTTACAACTTATCAGGAAACCAGGGTGGGCCATCATGGGACAATCACAATGGCAGGTAATGAATGTAATATGAAATTTATATTTTGGTTAAAAAATAACATACTGGTGTAAAAAGATACTAATCAAATCAAATCCTATTGCTTTGATTAATCTGAGCAAGTACTTCCACTTTTAGGCACTTGTTAACAAAGGTTGAAAGCAGAGCCCATCATTTAAAAATTCCTATGTGTTTGCTAAATCTGAGCCCTTAGAATATTTTATCTGTGTTCAAGGCTGCAGTTAAATGGTAGCACAGAAAGTTCACATGGACATCTTCATTCACGCACACCCTCTATTCACACAAGCAGGTCTCTGGTTCACATGGTCATTTCGGCACCATTAACAGAACGCAAGTTCTGGTCATCAAAGCGCCGCCTAACACTTCTCCTCACCGCATCGGCTCGTCTGTATGGTTGGTTTCTAAGATCTGTAAAGAGGAGAGCACCAATGAGAGAATTGCAATCTGTAATATCATGTGTCTAAGCAAGACAAAGGCCAGCTGGCAGCCAATCAAAGCAGCTTGTGTAGAAGAGTCAGCTAATGGGCCCTTCAAACTGAGAATTTGAGCCAAAAACATGTACTTTGCCCTTGATATTTACAGTCAAGCAAAACAGCATGTAATACTGGTGTGATTCTGGCTCTTTTATTAATACAAGTAGAGTGCTTCTGTCACTGGCCAGAGAGTCTAGCCGATGTCATTTTGAAATGTTTCTTCCATTGGGAAGTAGCTATTACTAAGTAGTCATTTTTCTTTCTGAAAACATGAATACCAACAATTGCAATGAATTTTAAACTGCAAGACAAAACGGACTGCCTTGTCCTGTCTGAGATTTTAATTAAGGAAGGAGCTTATACTTAGTCCGTAGACACTGCTTCCATTATTATTCCATTAAAATGAGCTGAGGTCAGTTTATTTTGTGAATCAGAAATATCAAGCACCAAACAAAAGCAATCACTAAATCAAAATAACACTCCATTCCTGAACATTCTTTCCTGCCACCCAAGATGATGTTTTTCCATCACAGGGGAAAGGTTGTATGGGCCCTCTTGGATTCTCCAATTTGTACTGCCAGTGAATGGCAGGATGCCTAACAATAACAACAAAATGCTTGAATGAGTCAACCACTGCACATCAGTTCAAGCAGGCCGAAGGCATGAGTGAGATGCACAAGAGGGATTTTAGTAAGCACTCTTAGTATGAAGGCATGCTTTCTTGAATAAGGCAGGCAGCCTCCATTTAATGGAGTCAGAACACACTGAAAGGAAAAAGCAGGCTTCATACCTTTTCCCCTTGTTCTGTTTAACTAGTATGTATTTCCCTTTCATCAACTTAGTATTGTTGATTTCTGTTTAGAAAAAAATCATATCTTTAGAAAGGGAAACAATAGAATTAAAACAGATTTCATCTTTTTTATCCCTTCACTGCTCAGATTGAAAATGGATGGGCCACAGCTGGTCCACAGGATGTTTGGCCCACGCCTTAAATTTTTAAATACAGTTTCCTAGAAATTTAAACTGGGAATTAACCTAAAAACCAAGGTTTCTTGACTTCTCTTGGAAAACTGGTTTTGGGTCCATTTAATTCTTACATGGCAAAATAAGCCAGAGCTAAGTGAGTGCTCAGTTCAACACTGTCCCCACCCCATAAGCTCCTGACTCACTGGAATTTGTGACCCTGCCCTACTCCTATATTCAGGCCAAGAATGGTTTCGCATGCCTAATAATGTTCTTGAGCCTTTGCTTCCTCACCCAGAGTGGTAATGGAGGTCACAATTCCACTTCTGGCTCAGGATATGCAGTGACCTGCAGTTTCATGGTTCCTGAGTCTTCAGGGCAATTCTGAAAACCCTAATCCTCCTTCAATGACTATAGATCATGTTCCCTGGCCAGGACTTGCTCTCAATTTCTTTGGATCAAAATGGGGTTCACCGAGTAACTTAAAGGCCAAGAAGGGGTTAAGGGAAGGACAGCCTCACACCCAAAGTAAGTATAACCATCAAATACCCTTACCCAAACCATCACACTTGAGAACATGGAAGCAGACCAAAAAGTCCAACAGAGAGGCTTAGCCCCACATCATTGAAATGTGAGGTACAAAGACTTCTCCCTGGTCAGACTCTCACCAGTATTACTCTCAGCCAGAGATTGAAATCATTGATCTGCATACAGAGAGAGAAGGAAGCTAAGTAAAAAGTGATGCTTGCCAGCTCTGTGTATCCTCCACCACCGGTGTGCTAGAAGAAATCCTTACCCTCGAGTGAACATTTGGAAATTTAGTGATATTATTCTTCTTTAAAGCTAAACAGAAAAACAAAAACACAAAATGATGGTTAAGTAAAAATGGGATGAAAATGGAAAGCAATTCAACTTTGTGAATAACATTCCCGGGCATGTTAGCCAACAGAAGAAAGGAAGCCACACTACAAGAGGTATTAGAGAAAACAAGGGAAGGGCGAGCATGTCTTCCCACCTAGCTCTCTGACCACCCAGATCCAAGCTGCTTTGAAGTTTGGCTCCAGAAAAACAGTCCAGCAGCAAAGCTGACAATAAACCTTAGTCAAGTAGATGACAGTCTCTAGCCTTGTTAATAAGTATGGTGGGTAAGCACACTGCAGAACAGGCAACAACACACCACATCCTTCATTATCTTCAGACACAGAGGAGCATACATAACATGCAATTCAGAGAGGAGAACGCCACAAACTAAACATGTAACCAATTCCATGTCAATCTCAGCATGGCAGTCAAACAGTGGCTATTTCATATACTCAAAGTATGTGTTTCCTTTGTCACTTTACTAATCCACAGAGAGGTTTGTTCCTTATTCAGCCATCAGAAACTAAGCCCAGGCAGTTATTTCTTGGGAAAGTTTGATCATGTTTTTCTTTTATTTTCAAGAAAGTAGCATTTGCCAATAAAAGGTATTTGCTCTTAATATTTAGCCACCTTCTTGACCAAAGAAGCAGATCCAGATATGAGCTCACCACAGTAGAAATGCCCTGGGTTTGACATGGAACAGAGCCACCAGTGAATAAGCATGAATGAGAAGACAGTGGGGCCTCCCAAGCCTTTATATTCATTGCTTAGTTCACAGCCTTGCTCCAACAGGGAACTGCTGACAGCTGAAATTTGGGCATAACACTCAGAAGGAAAAGAAGTGAATATAAAGCTATGGATTGCCTATATCAGCTTATACAGGCCTCTAGATCTAAAGAACTCCCTGAGTTTAGCTTGTATCATGATCTCCATCACACTGTGGATGATGGCTACAAACTATATAAGGCAGTTAAGATCCAACTTACAGCTGTGTGTAGTTCACAGCACCTTCTGCAAATCATTTTGCATCTGTAGAGCACTTTGTATTCCTGAGAGCTTGTATAGCAGCTCATTTTACTATCAAAGCAAGCTGAGCACAAAAAGGCCGGTTTAATATCTATATAAATATATTCCAACACAGTTAGTGCTCAATAAATGGTAGGAACAGTAATTATTGGTGACTGTCATTTTGTGTTGAAAGATATTAGCCTCAAAATCTTAAAAGCAACCTAGTTCATCCCCACCCTGACTCTCAAAGAAGTGTTCCATTTACCATTTTCTGAAAATTTCTAACTGTAATTGTATTAATTCAACTGGCACACACCATCCTAGCCATGTGGGTTCAGGATGCATTAAAAATGCTAGTGAGTCAGCAGTTGTGACTGAAATGAGAAACCATGCAGCATGAAGACAAAATACAACACAATGGAGATGGCAGTTCCATGCTAGACTGTTGAGTAGCCCTGACACACAAACAGACAGTCGTTAGAAGGCAAAAAATCCATAGCAACCTTTTAAGAGCATCAGGTGAGAAAGAGTAATAGTTTAGTAATGGTATTCCTCAGTGAGAACGGGTTCGCAGAAAAATCGAGAGCCACGCTTGGCGGTGCGAGCAGTAAAGGGCACAGTCTTCAGCACTGCATTGAAATAATAGTCAAACAAGACAAACAAGAGAGTAAGAAGCCACAATCTACTGCATTAGTACATGGTTAGTGCTTTGTTAATCATACCTGGGGGAGGGGTGAGGGAGGGGAGCAGGAAACGGGGAAGGCAATATATAATATATACCCAAGTGAGTTCAAAAAGCCTAGAAGAGTTACTCAGTCTTTACTCAATCTGGAGCAGGGTTGAGTAGAACATGGAAAATAGCCCAAGCAGGGGGAAAAAAAAAAAACACAGAACAAAACTGCTCCATAAACATATTTATTTACCTCCTATGGTAGATCAGGTCAGGCAAATAGAAACTGTACATTTCATGAGCCAGTGTTGCTAAGCTGGAGAACAGGCTGATGAAAACCGAGCTCTGAGTACTTAATGTGCCACGGCTGGATGCTCCTCTACCTACAAGTCAACTTCATTGTGGCCTTGAGGCTACAATGGTGCTTACCCAAGGAGATCTGTTCTGGTCTTGCTCAGAGCAGAGCTTCTCACTCCATGCAGAGGAGGCAAGGAGAGATGCTAAATAAGGAAGCTTTATCTGGGAGCCACCTGCCAGCCACTGCAGGGTGAACACAGATGCTGGCAGGCACAAAGGTACAGAACACGTGTGTACCCTGCAGACACTGGCACTTTCATCAGCCACTTACCTATTCCACTTCTCACACTGGTTTACTCTGGACAAGTAATTATTTATTGACTTCCTTTTTTAGTGATTCATTCTCCTAGTTTCTTTGGGTCTGAGCTGATAAAAACTCCTGACTTGGCCATTTTGTAATGCCTATTTTCAATGCTGACTAAGCTATTAACAAGAAATGAGAAATCAAAAGTCTGGAGAGTTACATTTAAAAAAAAAATTAGGACAATTAAGGAAATATGAATAATGATTGGCTTTTTTTTTTTTTAAGGAACTCTGCCTTTCAGAGGTATGTGATAATGACCCTGTAGGTATGCTTGTTTGTTTTACTAAACAGACCTTATCTTTCAAAGATTATATGGAAATACTTCCAAGTGAAATTGCATGTCTTGGATTTGCTTCAAAATAACCCCAAGGGAGCAGGTAGAAGCGGATATGTAACAAAATTGGCCATGAGCTGGAAACTACTGACTGGTGATGGGTACTATTTTCTATACTTTTACATAGTTTCCTCTACACTTTTGTATAACATTTCCTACCAAAAAGTGTTAAGTATCTTGGAAGCTGATAAACTTTAGGCAACAAACATGCAAAGGCAGTCACTTGTAGCCACCGCCCCAAATTACTGCCCCATCTTTAATAGGGAATGCAGAAACTCTGAAAAGTTGGTTTGAGCAGAAAGCATTAGGCTACAACTTAATCAGACAAGGACCAAGCTGGGTTAGGCATGATTTCTAGCTGAGAGAATGACCATTCATCTGGGCTTTTGACCTGTTGGTCCATCCTCATGAAAGCACTGATTTCCTAGCATCTTCACTTACTTTGAATGAGTGAAAAGACTTTTAAAGAGCATGTTGAAAAAACATGCATTGACTGTGGTTAGTACAGTATGGGTCCTGTCCATAAGTAGGCAGATGGGTAGAAGTGGCCATGAGCGAGAAAATGGAGCATGGTGACAAATCTAAGACAACGGAACATCGTTAGAAGGAGGAGCCCTGGTGAATGATATTCAGGATTCCAATGATCTTCAGATACTGATATATGATATTGAGAAATAGATTTTTTTTTTTTCCCAGAGAGAATGTTGGAGTTCTTTGACAGGCAGTATACAGGTTACTATAAACATACTTCAAACACTAGCATGGAGTTTCTCTATAATTCTGCATCTGGATAAAATCAACTGAAGAACTTGTAAACCCTGGACAAAAAGCAGTAGCAAAATCTGTAAATGGTCCAGAAACAGTGAGGCCAGTGAGATCTCCATGGGCCACAATGAGGAAGTAGCTTTTACCTGTGATAATATCTTCAATGGCACCATCTTTTCCTTCGTATACATGTCTATTATCTTTAACTTGCCGCCTTCTTAATTCGGCAATTAATTCTTGCTGCTGCCTCTTTGATTTGTGGGAAGGAGACTGAAAAGAAAAAAGAATGGCAGAGATTAATGGGACCAGCACCCACTGGAGGTCTGAGAAAATCCAAAACGGGTCTGAGCATTTTGTGACTAACAAGCAGCCTCAGTCTGAAATACAGACAGCACCATCCCAACACACTGCTCAGCAGAAGAAAACTTAGGAAGTTTCTAGGAACAAAAACTTTTTCACAAAGAAAACACAAAAGTGGCAGTCATAGGAAGGCTGGATCCCATGGCAATAAAGGGCAGCTAGTAATAGCCACAGACTTGTTACACTTCAGTGCAGAGGATCATGATGAAAAACACTATGACCTGCCAGCCTTCATCATTGTCTTCACCTATGCTGTTTCCCTCCCTAGAATGCTCTCTCCCATTCCTCCTTATGAAGCCCTCCCCCTATCAAGGCCAGCACCAATGGCAACCCTGTGAAGCCTTTCCCTTCCCAGACACTTCACTGTTCAGCCATCAGGTTACCTGGGATGGTCTCTCTCGACCAAGATTTAAGTTCCCTATCTCTATAAACCTGGAGATGCTATACAAACATGCTGTCAGCCTCATTCCAGTGATGGCTGAACAAGTAATGAGTGAACAAGCGTCCATCTGCCAAGTTTCCAAGTCCGGGAAGGAACTGAAGCATCCTGCCCCAGCCTGGCTCTCTGCACCTCTTGCCCGCTTGCTTCCGTGGAGCCATCAGGACCCCGCTCACACAAGGACCACGGCTGGAGTCTGGCACATCTCACCTTTGGGTCCTGCTGCTCCAGCAGAGCTTCCTGCTCCAGGAGTTTCTCCATGAGCGCTTGTTCCTGCTTTTTCCTCAGCTCATTTTCCTCTTCTGCTTGCTGGGTGAAAACAAAAGAAGCAGAAGATTATGTTGCTGGAAATGCCAGCAGTCAAGATTTTTTAAAAGCCCTTCTGAGAGGTTCCTTAGTTAGCCAGGAATTAGAGTGAAGGGAAGGTTTAGAGGCTCTACACTTTATTCCTACATATGACTCTGGGGTTTTGCTGTCAGTCTATATCACACCTCTTCAAAACTCATAGTTGAGATTCACCTTTTTCAGAAAATTCCTTTCCTGATGGTCCTCTCCCTACTCAGGCTGCTTCCTAGTCTCTCTCACAGATGTGTGGGGGCTTCCCCTCCCTACACTTTCTCTGAAAGGTAGGTCTCAGATTCCTCTCCTTCTGCCCATTCTTAGGGGGAAAACCTCCACCCCTGGCCTCCTGTTTCCCCGGGGGCCTCACTGAGTGACACTCTTGGACTCCCCCCTCACTCCTTTCCAAGGGAGGCAGCGGCAAGGTTGACAGATTAAGGACAAGAAATCCAACAGGTCGACCTCAGTTCAGCCCTCTGAGCATCCTCTCTTTGGAAGCCAGCCTCCCTCAGCTACTTTTAATAGTCTAGCTGTGCAGTGATAAATCATCTAATTCAGGGCTGAAGTGTAAGCTCACAGAGGCACACCCTATCCTCCAAACCAGCTTTGATCAGTAACAAACTTTACATTTTCATCTCTGTTGCTTTTGTCTCAAGTTTCACTTCAGTTCACACTTAGGAAGAGAAGACATCCTAAAATCCTAACATCTGCCCACCAAGTCCCTCGGTCAGTGTCAGGCCAGGCAGTTATTATCCACGTAGTGTGTTAGGGCAAGTAGAACATCTGGTCGCATCCCTGCCTGACAAGTGCTTCATGGAGCCAGTCAGGACGCCGGGGAGAAATGATAATGTGGAAGGAACGCGCTAAGAAGCTCTGACCTGTGACGCCCCACAGACCACCAAGAGTGGAGCCTCTTCTTTTCCTCCAGACTTGGAGACCAACCAGGGCCTCTTCCCAGCTTGTATTTTACATTTGTAAATGCCATATGTTTTCTCTTTAGACCTTAGACTTACAATTTTTTATGTGAAGAAACATGGTCCCAGCTCATAACCAGAGCTGGCTCAAGCCATCTCTGCACCCAAGCCAGGGAGCGGCAGAGCACCTCGGTCGGCAGGCCCAGCGCCCAGCACTTCTCACAGCCCCTGGGATCGTGTACATGGACCTGATGCTGTACCTGTGCTCACTCTCACATAAGCAAGGGGATGCCTTCCTTCTGCTGGTCGTATCACCACTATACTAAGCCACGCTGAGAGAAGAGGGCTGAATAGTGGGAACCTTGAGGGTTTCAGTGAAAAGGCCTGGGGATGGTTCTCCAAAGCCATCAGGATGGGGAAGTGACTCACTGTTTCCAATCACATTTTTCAGAAATGTCCACACCCCTGTCGCATCCCTCCCTGCTCCACCATCACATTCCTCCTTCCTCCACCAACATCACCCAGGTGACATGCAGGCAAGCATGGAGAGTAGAGATGGCACTGTCTTCTTGAGCACTTGTGTGCGTGCTCAGTCATATCTAACCCTTTGCAACTCCATGGGCTGTAGGCCCACCAGGTTCCTCTGTCCATGAGATTCTCCAGGCAAGAATACTGGAGTGGGTTGTCATTTCCTCCTCCAGGGGATCTTCTCTGCCCAGGGATCTAACCTGCGTCTCCTGTACCTCCTGCATTGGCAGGCAGATTCTTTACCACTGTTCCATCTGGAAAGCTGAGCGCTGAAATTTCATAATGCTCTCCTTAGCTTCCTTTCTCACTGGACACATTTTTCTGACACAGATCTGAGTCATGTGCTTTTTCAAAACCATGGTCTCAGGGTATGGGTCCCAGGGTATGTCACAGAGGGCCTCCCATTTAAAGGAAGGGCCATTATGGGTCCAGACAAGGAAACAGGGAGCAACTATCCTTCCAAGAGCCACCTTTCAGCCCACTCTTAGGGAAGTGCTGGTCCAAAGGCCCACAGTCATGGGCAGGCCCAGCAAGAGCAGGCTGTCCCTGACCTCAGCTATGATGCCAAGGCTCACTCCTCCTACCCCTGACCTGCTCAACAACTCCACAGGAGGCCTGGGTTTCTCAGTTCTTTGATCTGCCCACAAGGGTGACAGTTGATGCAGCAGCTTCCAAAGATGGCTTTGGATGGTCCTGGGTCTCCCTCGCCCCATGGGATAGCCAAAGGCTTTTGTTTGGGGGCTGAGCCCCTGGCTGGGTAGGTAGAAATAGAGAGCATGACAGTCTGAGGGCCTAAGCAGCAGGGCCAGAAACCGCGTCTCGTCTTCACCACCCTGATCTGACTCCTGAAGGCCCGGGGGAGGCCCCGGCAGAACTGTCGAGACTGCAGTGCGGCTCCAGGAAGGCACCCGCTCAGGAAATAACACCAGGGGAAGCTTGACAGACACCTGTTTACCTTATAGGCTTTCACAAACCGGACAAAGACGGGGAAGAAGACAGATGGGGGTGTCGTCTTGGGGTTTTCTCCAAAATACTTCACCACGTCATCAAAGGCATCCTGTGAAAAAGTGAATTTCTCTTAAATGTCATTTTTTCCAGCATTTGAACCTGGGAAAGAGCTGCAGGGGCCCCTGCAACTCTCTGGCCTCTGCTCTCCCTCACCTCCCACGATTCTCCACAGCCAGTGTTTCCTCCCAACACCTGGTCAAAGGCAACCCAAAGAGGCAAGAGTGCTGCACAGCAACCCATCCCTGGGACCTCCCACCACTTCCACACACACACACACACACACACACAAATGAGGAGCTTCTCCTTTCAAGAGTGTCCTCAGGCCATGGGAGGACTCCTTAAAGTCGACCAAGTCAGAAGGGACCTTAGAAATTGGTCAGACTCCAGCTCACTGCTTCCATGCTCCTTCCAGGGGTCCCACAGCAGGGACGCTCATGTCTTTGCCTGAATCCTCCTGGGACACAAGGCAACCAAGCTCACACGGGAGCCAGCCCAACACGTCTGTTTCCCGTGTTCCCTTGACACAGCCTTCCCTTTCTGTGATGGTGTACAGTCCGTTCTGGCTGCTTCTCAAGTATGTAAGTTGACCCCCAGTGTGGTGAAAGATTTCAAGGTCAAGTCCCACAGAAACCCAACATACTACGAACACTGCTCTGCCGAGCACAGGCCTGACATGCGTTGGTTGAGGTGCATTGAATACAGGACTCATGGTAAAGGGAGCCTAGGAATGGAAGGGAAGGGGAGTGGGCCTCAAGAAAAAAGGGTGAAGACCTCAAATCAGAAGAGGACAATGAGCAGGACAGGGACATCTCTAGGTACAAATGCAGAAAGATCCTAGCCCCGCTTAGCACAGTTACACAGGATATCTATCCTCAGCAGACAGAGGGGAATTTACCCTCCCAGTCAGGACAGGACCCCAAGTGGCTTCACGGAATCCGACCCCTTCTTCTTCATGGAGGTTGGGGACACAGACACTGACCTGGGCAATCTTGGCATCGTCCTGCAGCTTCTTCAGCTTCCCCTCGTTGCTGAAGATGAACTCCTTCAACAGCATGTTGTGGTCATGCATGCTGTACTCCCTCTTGGTCAAGTCCATGCCCCTCTGCAGCTCCTTGACGTCCAGTAAAACATTCTCGAGGGACACTGAAGTAGAGAAAGCAAGGTCCCCGTGACTTCAACGGGAAAGGTCAAAGCCACGGTGAGTTCTCACTGGGAAGCCAACTTCTCAGTGGGCTACCAGGGTTATGCAAGAGCCTGGGATCTGGTTTCCAGTCTTTAGTGAAGAGATACTTCAATAGGAGTAATTTAAGCGCTCACCATCAAGCCCTGCAGTAAATCCCTTACATGCACTAATTCATTTGCATCATTAGCCCACGTTGCTGATGAGGAAAAGCAGCATGAAGAAGTTACATGGGCTTCCTTAGGTCACAAGCTAGGAGGAGGCAGAGATGGAGTTTGGATAACAAACATGGACCCCAAATCCTGTGTTTGTTTCCAACTATTCCACTCCTCTTACTGGACATGATAACCTGTTGCTTAGCCTATAGGTTCGAGGTTCCTTAACTGACAGGCCCAAGAGCTTATCCTCTAACACGTTGAACTCTTCTGCATTTCTATGACTCTCCAGCAGGGGGCAGCATTTCACCAACTGAATTTCAGTTGTCCTGCCCATTAGGACCCAAGGCAACCTGGAACAGCTTCTTTTCGCTAAACAACCATTCCGTGCTTCAGAAGGGATTATGAGCAGTGCTTCAGAAGGCATTATGAGCAGGAATCTTTCCATCTGCTGTGTAGCCATCCTCCCAGAGTGGGTTCACCCCTGCAGCCTCCTGCAGGAGGTCTGAGCCCCACCTCCGGCTCCCCACTGCCTGACTCAGCTCTGCACAGGGAGGAATTAAAGAACAACCTAGCATGTTTTTCCCTAGCTAGACCCACACTGTGTTATTCATCTCTGACTCCTCAGCGCTTAGGCCAGTGCCAAGTACAAAGCAGGAACTCAAAAAGGTTTACTGGCTAAAGGAAGGAGTGAAGAATAAACGAGGGGCGGGATAAAGAATCTGTCACATGTCAAACTTAAAAGGCCATTCCAATATGCATTAGGTGCAGACAAGTACTGTTTGATTCCATTATATATGACATATCTAGAAGAGTCAAACTCAGAGTCAGAAAGAACATTAGTAGAGGCCAGGGGTTGGCGATGGGGTTGGGAGGGGACAAAGGATGGGTGGGCAGTTAGTGTTTAATGGGGACAGAGATTCAGTTTAGGAAAGTGAAAAATTCAGGAGATGGATCATGGTGAGAGCTGCACAACAAAGGGAATGTACTTACACATTTACACTGAACAGTGCCCCTGGACTGCACGGGTGATTATGGTTAAATGGTATTTTTTATATGACTTCTACCACAGTAGAAAATAAATAAATAAAGGAATCCACGTTAGCTCACCTGGGCCCCAGAGTGAGAACACAGAAAACAAGTCTGTCAGAGAGCACTTCATTCTCCCCAATCTCCCCCACTGGGTTTTTTGAAATGACACTTCAGGGGAATCTCATTTGGGCCAAAATGAGCTATAGGAAATTTTTAAACTTGTTTTTTCTTAATTAGAATTGTGATGCTAAAACCCCTTAATTTAGACAAAGGGAAACTTGAAAAGGAGGAAAATCACTCCACCAGAAGAGAAATGCATATGAGAAGACAACCCGAGTTCGAGTTCCTCTTGTTTTTACATTATTATTATTTATTTATTGCTGCACTGACTTCTCTTGTTGCGCAGCACAGGCTCAGTAGTTGTGGCACACGGGCTTCATTGTGCCGTGGCTTGTGGGATCTTCCTGGACCAGGGGTCAAACCCATGCCTTATGCATTGGCAGGCGGCTTCTTAAAACCACAAGACCACCAGGGGAGTTCCTCGAGTTCTGTTTCTATCACTTTCTAGCCATGTATCCTTGGGCAAGGCATTTCAACTACAAAAAATGTCAAGTTTTCTCATTTGAAACATAAGAATACTATTACCTAGTACAGAAGCACAATCTCAGGGCCAGTGGTGATTTATACAAGAAAATTCCCAACTATCACAGCAAAGCAGCAACAAGTAGCACTCATAATTCAGGCTAAACACAAATGTTTAGAACTGCCACACCTGAGCAAGTAGGATGGCACAAAATCTAACTAAAGAATTTGTTGGGGGGTGAATCTTAGAGTCTCATTCTCTTCTTTCAAATGACAGCAACAGGGACTTCCCTGGTGGTCCAGTGGTTAAGACTCCGTGCTTCCAGTGCAGAGGGGCACAGGTTTGATCCCTTGTCGGGGAACTAAGACCCCACATGCTGAGAGGCATGGCCAAAAAGTGAAAAAAATAAAATGACAGCAACAGAATAAAAAGGGCAACAGATGGAAGAGGGAAGTCACATGAGCCCAAAAGACCTGGATCTTTATAAAGAGGACACTAAGGTCACCTTCATGTCCATCTTTGTTATTGATCCCAGGAATGGGCAGCACCATAGCCAATGTGTTTCAGCTCAGAGCCTCGGATATTTTAGCCTCACTTTCATAGAAGGGGTCTGAGGAGTGCTATTTACACAGGGAATGTCTCCCCCATGAATCAAGGCATTTACACCCAACAGTAATGTTAAAAGCTGAAATTGAGTACCTGCAGCAGCTTTCTCCACATAATGAAGCTCATTATAAAAGAGGGACACTTGTTGATATTTTTCTTTTACGACATTGGATATATAGTGCAAAAGTGTTTGCTTTCGGTCCGTTGACTTTGTATCTAACAGCTGAAAACCAGAGGGGACACGGATTAGTGTAAAGATGATGGGGAGAGTCACCTGCCAGATGACGTCCTCCCACTCAGAATAAACACCTGTGCACAGGAGCCCCAGAGGAGACGGAAAACACCCCCACAGGAGAGTCAGTTTGGTTCTCACGTGAACCAGCCCACGGATTACTAAGTGACAAGAGGACTTCCTGATCAGGCGATACACCCAACTTTAGAGACGACTCTAGGCATGAGAGCCGTTCACCGTTCTCTCCTCACGGGAACTCCTTGTCCCCATCCGCGCCACCGCCTCCCCGCTGCTTACAAGCAGCGAGACTCCAGGCTCGGCGCGCCCCAAGTGAAGGCCAGAGTGGGACTGAGGCTGGGACTCACAGGCAAGCACAGGTGCGCCCTGGCAGGCAGGGGTCCTTTCCCCACAGTCCTCACATCACACTTGGCCGCTTTTATTCCCCAATCCAAAGCAGATGTGCTTAACGGACCATGGCCTCCGAGGGGCCAGAACTGAGACTTAATACACACTTCCTATCAAATAACCACGTAGCCCCGAGCTGTGGACCCCACCCACTGTCCCGTAGGCTCCTGTGAAATCATGGTACCCCATACAGCCTGGGGGACAGGGCTCCATAGAGCATTGTCTCTAGTCCTATTCACGTAAGTCAGGTGACTGAAAAGCAGAGTACCCTTCTCCATCCAAGAAGGGAAAAAAAAAAATTTTTTTTAGACAACATAGAAAAATAAAAATAAGAAGCTCTAGAGAATTTCCTCATCCCATTCAACCTCTCTGTTAATACCTGACCTACTTGCATTTGATTTTTTCTTCCATATTTTACTTAAAAATCAAACTGTATAGACAACTTATACCCTTTCTTTCTTAAACACCAAATTATCTATTCCTTTGAAAACTCTTCACAAATATTCTAACACTTGAAGGAGAGCTCATTGGAACTATTATTACAGCATATTTAATCATTTCCCCAAATGTCCAATCTTTACATTGTTGCTAATTGTTTGCAATTATAAATAAAATAACAGAATCCATACTTCTGACTCCTGAGGAAAGAGTCCTAGAAATGGAAATATTGGGTCACAAGGTATGAGTATTCCTAACGTTTGAAGTGCCTGCTGCCAAATGGTGTTTCAGAAAATTTGTACCAACTGATCCTCCCACAAGCAGAGAATCTTCATCAAAATATCCCAGTCTGCTTCCCAAAGCAGAACCTCTCTGCTCCAGGGTTTAATCTTTGCCAGCTGTTTCATCTCTCATATAACTTTTGTATTTCTTTTAACCCACTCACCAGATCTAAACTCTGAAGTTTAAATCCATAAACTGCTCCTCGTTTACTGCTATTCATATAGTTTCCAAGAGCCAAGATGATCTGTAAAGAACAAGAGAAAAGAGAAGCCCATCAGGACAGCATCTCAGGCATTCCCCAGCCGAGGAATGCAACTGACAAGTCAGCTCTTCCATACGTGCATAATGCATAAAAGGAAAACTTCACTTGCCTCCAGGATTTTCTTGAGTTTTTGGGACGACTTTATAGAGACAGATGCTGCTATAATTGAGTGCAGTTGCTAGATTCCAAGTCAAAGGAAAGAAGAAGGGGGAAAAAAAGACACATTAAAAATGGGGAACTCTAACTGAAAACTAAAAATTAACACAGAAGAAAATAGGCTTTAGTTAGAACTTAGAGGCTTAATGTTGAGATTCTATTTTTTCCTAAACATAACAAATTTAAGTTGTCCTGCTAGATCTTAATAACTATCGCATCACATGTAAGCTCTTCTCTAAATAGGAAGCATTATGAGAACTAACTTATCATAAAATCTGTAAGCAATGAGGTTTAAGAGTTAGGAGTCAACAGCGTCTTTCAATAGAATTCAATTCCTTGCCCATCATCTGTAATCATGTAATACAATTCATATTTTTAAATCAATGGAGCTAGCCAAGAACAAGAACAAAACAAAATAGCAAAGAAATACAATCACTGTGCAGAAATTCTCAGAATACATGCTACTATAATCAGCAATTAACAAACATTTATTTAGAAACAGAACTGGGAAAGAACTATTTATGATATTCATAAGCCTTTACCAGGTTAACACAAAGGAATAAAAGATGGTTGGCTATTATTTCTACATCACCACAGTGTATTGTAACAAACTTCCAAGGAAGAAGACTCCCATGGCAAATTTAATGCTTCCAGTGAAAGCCAATAAGCCTGTTCACTAAAGATATGAGATCATTTCTAGAAATGAAGTTACATTTTCAGTCTTGCTAACCCAGCCAGAGGACTGGTACTTTGAGGAGGGAACCAAATTTGAGAAAATGATTTTCCTTGTTCCCTGTATTGAAGTGTTGTTTGAAATCCAAAGGACATTTGTATACACAGGAAATGGCATTCTCTGGGAAGAACAGCCACGTGGAATAGGGAAATTCACTGTTTTCAAATTTACTTGGCATACACAGTGAGAAAAAGATGGCGAAAATAAAAATGCCATCTCGAAAGTTCTGAGAAGGCATCTTAGAGTCCATGACATGAAGTGCAATTCTGCGAGAACCATAAAAGAAAACAACAAAAAATTCTGTCTCTTTGCATCCCTCCATGCCCTTGCCAGAGCTGAACCACTCACAGGAGTCAGCATTTGAATGCTTTCAGCAAAGTTCCCGATGAAGGCCATGATGGTCATCTTCTGCATGAGCCTCTCAATTTTACTGAACTGCATCATGAACCGGTCTTCATCTGACAGGTTTTCCAGGGGCTTCCGTTCCCGCTCATAGAGCCGAAGCACTTTTACCTCATTCTCAGTTGGCAGGAACCTCATCAAGCATTCTACAAAGTCTACAGGCAAGGTCTTCAAGTCAAATCTGAAGACAGAAGTGGACATGTCAGTGTTAGAGAGAGAACCTCCTCCCCATCTGGTCTAGCTCATGGATGAGCTGATGATGTCTACAGCAGGCTGATGTCTACAGATGTGAACATGCCCCCTGGAGCTGGCTCCTGACTATGCATCAAGGACCTTCGCTGGTCCTTTCTGGAAACCTGGACTACAACTGCCACACTAAATTTTCAGGCTATTAGTGTAGCTCTAAGCCTCTGGAAACCACCAATAAATGACAGTAGGAAAAAGCAGGAGGAAGGCTGAATGTCTGGTGGTTAAGTAGTTCAAGGACACTTTTTAGGCATGTGAAATACTGCTAATTAAAGAGATACAAATTATATGCACGATCACAGAATATCTGGTGAACTCTGTAAATGATTTCAATTAGACCAGCAAGTCTGGGATATTTTTCCTTGTGTTTAGGAAAAATGTATCCAAATACCTATAATAAATGGATGTTTCACTTAAATGCATACATCAGTTGAAAGAATACCAGGTCTTTGTGGACATGTGTTCAACATGAACTAAAGAAGTATGTGCTACAACCTCTGTTTTATTCTCTGGACAAACTCTGTCCAGCAAAACAACAGAATTACATTTAATCATGACAAGCAAAACAAAAACAGATTAAAAACCATAATGCATATTAGGTTTCGGCATCAGAAATCAGAACAGAATCTCTGATCAAAATTTATAAAACATCAATGACAAATTAGTTCCTAAAACATCTAATAACATCCTTATCATATTTGAAAGTTACCACAAGTGAGAGGGTAGAATGATGTTTCTCATAGAAGAGCAAACAAAACCAATGCCATCTCCACAGTTCACGGATTAAAAAAATAAAGAACTAAACTCGGTTCAAAATGTCCGAAAAGTGCTAAGGAGCAACAGGAATCACATTCCTACTGTTATGAATTAAAATATGCATCTGTATCCTATTTGCATCTGGCATTGAGTTGAATCATTCCACAAATGCCATCAAATTTGTACTCAGCAAATCTGGATAAAATTCAGACACTCCACAGAAAACTGACATTTTCTCCCTTTTCTTAGCATCTGCAATCCTTCTCTCAACCTTCCCTTTATGTAAGTGTTGCTGTAGGCAACAATAAGAGAGCAGACCAAGATAATAAATGACGTCACGATCCAATTGTTGTTCTTCTAAGACAATTACTCATACTAATACAGCACCCCCATGGGCCATTTCTGGTCCATCATTTTATCCTAAATTTACTAGGATATAATCTTCCTGAGTGCCCTGAACTTACACATGAATAGCTTTACATATCTCTTCAGCAGTCTTTCCAGCTTTCCTTAAAGTGATGGCAAGATTTTTAGCCCTATTTGCTTCTAGTAATGTTACTTTGTTCGATCCTTTCTGCGTTATCTTCTGTTTGCTTGAAGAAAGATCAATGGCAGGACCTTGGGCTTTTGTCTTAAATATTTCCTCAAATTCATCCACATTTAAATCCTGGGGTGGAAAGGAATGAAATAAGAAAATTAGATTATACTTAAAAACGAAGTCAGGAAGCCACCATTTGAATAGTCTCGTAAGTATCAAAAAGGTTACTTTTTCTACCAAGTATAATACTTGTTTTTGGCCATGGCTTAACTCTATTTCACGATTTGGACAACTGATTCCAACCAGTTAACTCAATTGCCTTTCAACTACTGGCTTGTAGGGATGGCCAGCACAAAGCAAAGCTATCCACCAAACCACCTAGTGGGTGTGATTATTGAGTCCTTTTTTACTTACAGTTCAATAAAAGGTTTTTATGCCCTTTTATAAATTAAGGGCAGAGATTGTGTCAGACATTGTGTCACTTTTGTCACATACAGTGAAGATGTTCAAAACTATTCCATTTTAATGTCACTCGTTAAACACAGTTTTAGAACCACCTTATAAAAGAGCATTCAATTTTATTCTCCTTTTCTTCTTTTACATCAAGACACTCAAAACACTAGCTTTTATTGCCAAAATGTTCCGGTTAACACAGTGCCCATCCTGGCTTTGCTGCACAGAGAAGGTCCCTTGTTTTTAACCAATGAGAAAGATACCTCCAGAATTCGTTCATCATCAATTTCGTTGAAGACTGTGCCATTGATCTGGTTTGGCTTCAGGGCAACCCAGTTAAAAACTGGCATTCTGAATTTCGTCTTGATTGGCTTCTTAATTTTCACAGCTACAGAGGTCAGAGAGAATGCAATGAAGATTCCACCAAGACCCTTGAGAACAATCAGACAACAGTCCTTGCAGATGACACTCTAACCCTGGAGGAAGACTGGCAAGAGGTGGCCAGGTGGTTTTAAACATGGAAAACGTCACACAACGCTTTGGCCAGAGCAACCTGAGATCTTCATTTGGCTGACTGATACAACAGTATGTTAAAGAGGCCTACGCCCTGGGTTTTTTACTTGTATTTATTGTTTTAATGAAGGCAACTGGATGGCTGAAATAGTCACAGTGTCAAGACAATGCTTAGCACAAAGTGTTGGGGAGTAAAAATTATTCTTCATGTTATTAGACAGCAGAGAGGGCAAATACCCTGTGTCACTTGGTTTGACATGCATGAACATGAGTGTAATTTTGACATCCTAAATTTCTGGCTCTTGATCATTTATTAAAAAAAAAAAATCTTCAACGATGATCAGAGGCTGCAGATAGTATCTGCCTAAACCACCAGGAATGAAAGGTCCAGAAGGCTGCCTTTCAGTCACAGCAACACAACCCTATGGATGATTCCAGCCATGGGGATTATACTGGCTGCTGAGTTATTTCAAATAGACTAAGGGCTGTGCATGTCCCCAATCAGAAAATGTGTAAGAAGACAAAAAGGGTGCTTAGGAATGGGGGTTTGCGTTGCTTTTGTGAGAAGGGCTGCAGTCTCTGCCCCCTCTTTCGAGGAGCAACGTCTCCCCAGGAGTCAGCTACCTGCAGCTAGAAGGTAAGAATGCACTCATCAAAAACACTGGAAACCTCTTAATAGAGAAGGGTTCCATCTTTGAGGGGATGGGGGGTGCGGGAGTGCTAACTCCTCTTACTTTGGGGAAATAAGCTAAAAAAGATAATCCACTACAATTTCCATTAATTAACTACACATCATAAAGAAGTCTTCCTAAACCAACTAGCTATAAATATTCACCTTCCAAGTCTGTCTCAGGATGCCCACCACACTATCTGGGAAGCGAGGGAGAAGAAGTTCAGTGCAGAATAAAAGAAATGTAACACGCAAGAGGGCTTTTACCTGGCTACCTGCCTGACTGCAATAAGGGGGACAGACAGCGCCTCCCGTTCCTCCAGAGTTACAAAGGCCACGGAAACAGCAGGAATGTCACCTGACAGATCCACACAGACGCATGCAGAGACACAGAAACACAGCTTTCGCCAAACCAGGCCGTCCACCTCCAAATGTGACACCTTAGTCCCCACTGCCTGATGGTGACCACGTTTGTCAATGCTGCCCAGGAAGAACCATTTCCGCCAGGGGACGAAAGACCAGAACTTCCTCTAGTCTGGAGCCTCAACAAAGTTCAGGGAGAAGAGGTAGGGGCCGGGGGGCAGGTTGCACCTTCCTGTCATAACCTGAGGCGGACAGGTCAGCATCACCTGTTTCCATCATCCCTCCAGGCCACAGGACACTTCCTACAAGTTACTCCATGGGCAGCCATCCTACTTCTAACTCTTTCAGCAAGATTAGGAATAAGCCTGAGATCAGAGCACAGGCAAAAAAAAAATGTTCTCTTCAGAAAGGTTGTCCTGACCCTGAGAAGTTGGGGAAGGGGGGATGTGGTCAGCAGGGGAGGGGTCATTAGGTGACCACGTACATCATGCCCCCAGTGTTCTGGCTCTAGAAAGTGGCTGTGTGTGTGTTGGGGGGTGGGGTGGGGGAGTGGTGGTGTTTGTTCTGTGGAGACAGCCGGGTCCCAGGTGGAGGGGATGACCAGCACCCGGCTTGCCTTTGTTCTGGGGAGAAGCTTTTTTCTCTCCCTCAGGATAAATCTAAAACCCTTCCAGAGTTGAGGCCCTGAGATCCAACTATGAAAACAAAACTAGAAAACCGTCCTCTTTCCAAGGAGAAAGGAACATGGTGCCTGAAGTCCAGGATGTCTGCCTAAAGGGCCATAACCTCTCCTACAGATTCAACTAAAAACGTGGGTAGCCCTGGAACCACAACTGCCAGCCAGCACCGCACCTCCCCACAGACACAGAGCAGATGCAATGACTCGATGGGAGATGGGGGATGTCACGGCACACTGTGACCCACGGGGACACACGGCAGACAGTCAACACACTCAGGGAGGAGCAACCTACAGAAAAGCTTGATGGGCCCGTCTTTTGTGGAAGCAGAGAGAACAAAGAAAATACAGGAAAAAAAAAAAAAAAATTAGATGTGGTTAGCGTCCAGCGGCTCAGCAGTTCACATAGTCTTAGCAGAGAATTCCACGCTTCTGGGACACATTTCACAAGGCAGCGCAGAGCCAAAAATTCATTTCCATTCAGGCCTGCCTTAAAGACACCCTTACTATTTTTTTTTAAATAATTCTTTTTTAGAAGAGAGGAAAAGATGATTTCATTACAGTGGTCCCAAACATCCGTATTGACCTGTACCAGGTATTCCATAAGATCTGAACAATTTTTTTTTAATGAAAAAAAAATAATCAGCTGAACTCCCAATTCTCATTGTGAATTTCGAAAACACATTCTTACAAAGAGACAGCAAAGGTTACAGACCACCCAAGGGCCTGCCATCAATGATCTGACCGAGAAACAGGAACCAGATTGATCCAACAGATTTCAGGAGCCATGCTTTACACTTTGAAGGCATGCTTCACACTAATACTTTCTCTATAAAATGTAAAGAAAAGTCAACAAGATAAACTTAGGGACCTCCTGCTGGTCCCCTGACTTGGTCACCAAGAACATATCTGCCGATTGCCTACTGAAGAACTAAGACATCCAGTTGCCTGTAGATCCAGGAGCCTAGTGATGTCACAGGTCTCTGGCTTCCTGGGAGCCCTTGGCATATCATCTCAGCTGTCTCTTGGCTCTATGGGGACATCCTGATTCCGTCTGACCTCCTGGTTTCAGAAAGACCGTGTTACTGAACACACTGGCAAAGCAGCCAGTAGCCCAAAGCAGCCCACAAAATGGGCTACAACCACTAAGTATTAACGGTCAAACTAAGGATGAGTAATGAAGAGAGATTACAAACTGCCTGATCCCAAGCTATCAAAGACTCATAAGGATCTCAAAATCCTTATGTCTTGAAAAACAGAACATCTTATAGCTATTTAGTGAATGCTCATGGCACTAAAGAGGAGTTTCTTCAGTCCCACATACAGTCCTTCAAATCGCACAAGAGGACAACTTCCAAATGCAGCAACCCTGGCAGGAGCCGTGAATGGTCAGCTGAACACAGAGTCTCACTGTAAAATTGAGGCAAATCAACAGAGCCAACAAATTACAAAGATGAGGTAGGAGGACGAACCCAGGCAAAACATTTAACCCGAGAGGCCGAGACTCATTCAGCAGGGAGCCCTGGATCTGCACACCTCAGCCTCTTGGCTCTTCTCTTGGCCACGGCAGTTCTGAGGTGCAGGTCGGAGCCCAGGTGAATGGAAGTGGAGGGTGTACCACACATTAGGTTCTAGCAGAGAGAAAGGAAGCAGAACCAAAGGAGAGACGCCGTGGTGACACATCTCACGGTGAGCGCCCCTGGCGCACTCATCGCTGGGCCCAGGGGCACACGTCAATGACAAGCTTCCACAACATCACTGAAAACAGCCTGTTGATGGAACAGACTCCTGTGGTTCCTTAAGAGGTTTTCTGTTTGCTTATGTTTCAAAATCCAACAGTCTCATTGTGACACTCCTTTAACTTTTGTCCTTCAGAAGCAATAAAAGTTCTACAAGAAAGCAGTAGACGAGGAAGATCTTGAAAGGTTGAAATAAGTCACTGGTTTACTGCCAACACGATTCTGAACAGGCATCTTGCATGACAGTTTTACTATGAACAGGGGTGGACGTGAACACCACAGATTTGATGTAGAACAAGTTTGTTATGGGTGGTTTGCTGGTGTTGAAAAGGGCTTTAGTCACTAGGATGAATTAGTCCTAATGACTGGCCAGTCCAGCTGCCGATGGCACAGGCAGGCTAAGAGAGGGAAACTAGGAGATCTCCTATAACTAAGACTGTCATTTAGACTTGGGGCGGAAGGCTCTGAAAACCATTGCAGCCTTGGAAATGAGACCACTAGAGTGCTAGTTCATTGGAAACAAGAGACCTCACGAAGGTACTGAAATGGATGAGGAAGCAGAATTATCCAATGTTACAGGGATGGCTCCGCAACACTCAGAGCAATTCCAAATGGCAGGGAAACGCTCTGACTGGGAAAACGGCTTGCAGTATTTTAGAAAAGAGTAAAAATTCCTTTTCATGAGTCAAAAATAAGAACTTAGATTTCAAGACATTAGAGCAACTCTCTTGCTGTCAAGCCACCTCGGCCCTGCCTTATTTCTGATGACGGAGGAAAGCCACACCCTGTCCTGGCAGCAGGAGGACCACGTGCATCATCAGGAAGCATCTCAAGGCAAGAAGATACTGCTGGTGGGACATTTCCCTTCAAAGCTTAATTCCGCTATAGTGAATTGTGATGTCCTCAAATGCTCAGAAGAAACGCCTGGAAGCCCACATCAGGCAATTACACAGAAAGTCGTCTTCCTCTTTCACAGATGCCACTGAAAATACCTTCAAAGAAAAGAGCCATAAGCACTGGAAGCACACATGCTGTGTCAGAGCTTGGATGGTCCTGTTTCCTGAGCCCAGGAAGATCCCTAAGAAGGTAACCTGTCTCTCTTCCCTTCTCTAGGTGGAGAGAGAGAAGGTGGGAAGACAGTGTGGGATTGGAACTTCCACAACAAAGGCTATTGAGAGAAAAATGCCATCCCTGCACGACAATTTCCCTTCTAGTGGCTATATTAGCAGAAATGGTCTTATGTTAAGAGGAGACACATGATTTTAGAAGAGACCTAGAATTGAAAAGAATGGCTCTCACTCTCTGGAGGTAAGACAATTGACCATCGGTATTAAGTATCTGGTTCTTAAATCTGTGCTCTTACCTGCTAATCCTGAGTTGAAAACCACTGTGGGTGAAGACGTCCCGGGCAGCGGAGGTGCAGAGGGAGGAGGTGGGGGTGGTAAGGGAGGAGCAGGCAGGGTCTCAGCTGCAGGACCTGGGAGAGGGGGAGGGGGAGGAGGGGGAGGCGGGGGCGGAGGAGGGGGGGAGGGGGAGGCGGGGGTGGTACAGGTGGTGTTGCTGGACCATTTTGCACTGGCAAAAGAGAAGAAACAAACGGGCTTTTAAAACAGAGGAATGGTTTCTCCTGCAACATGCCATGTATACATAGAGTAACTGAAAACAAAACACTGGAAAGGATAAACATTTTTTTTTTCAGACTACAAAATGTCCTCAGTGACAAATGGGGAGTATTCTACAACATATGTGAAATGAAGACTTAACTGGCTGAAGTCCATAGATTTTCTATATATATATAAGTATCCTTTTTCTTTCTTCTTCTTTTTTTTTCCATGTTCTTTACCCTCAATTTGCCAATCTAATTAACTTTAATCTCAAAATGTAAACAGTTTTTAAAAATAAATAAAGCATGCAAACAAAAGCAGACAGAGGACATAAATTAACAGGTAGGTAAAAGAAGAAACACAAATATCCCAATACGACCTCAGTTCTCCTGCCAAGGCTTCTTACCTGCTTCAGGTGCATCTGATGACAGAGGTAGTGGTGGGGGAGGAGGAGGCAGGGGTCCTGAGGAGGTGGCCCCCATTATTGGTCCCATGAAGTTACCCACTGCCACTTCGGACCCTGTAGGCAATGTGCCAGAAGCCACGATGGGGAGTATGGCGATGTCCCCATCCCCTTTCTTCTGAATTTTAATGGTCCCTTGTTTCTCCAGCTCATGAATCTTTTTTTCTAGGGTAGACTGTCTTTGAATGGCTTCTTCTTTCTCTTTGACCATTTTCCTTAATGTGTGAACCTGGGTATTTGCATCTTTGTAGATTTCCTGCAAAAGAGGCCATGGTCAAGAGTTTGTCTTCACATGACATCCATACGTATTACCATTAGATTGGCAAATTGAGGGTAAAGAAAATGGAAAAAAAGAAAAAGAAGAAAGAAAAAGGATACTTATATATATAGAAAATCTATGGACTTCAGCCAGAACCTATAAAGTCTCATTGTTATCAACTGTTCACTGGTAATGCATGCAATACATGCATTCTAGCAATTGTTACTGTTAACGTAGTTCTTTCCTTTAATAAATACAGCTAAGTCAGTTTTCCCCGCAGGTGAAGAGGAAAAGGGCAGAGGTAATCCAAAAATAATTTTATAGTTGACTTGGGAATATCCTGAGGGTATTCTGGTAGTACAGCATGTTTTCCTTTTAGTTCTGTTAAAATTCAATTGTAACTCCTAGATACATATCAGCTAACAGCAGACAAAAGGTCCCTGTATCAGACTTAGATAGAAGTCAGTTAAAAATCTGCAAATCATGGAATAATCCACTCATGAGTAACCAGGGGCTGACTGTTTTGAATGGATATCTCTGGCCTTCACAATGCCCCCTTGACCAAGCTCAGTCCAGGACAGCAACTGTTGTAACATTTTCCCTTTGGTAATGCAGTTAACAAAACAAGCCAGTGCTGCTCTCCACTAATTACTTATTTCTGTCTAGGTTCTTAGCAGAAAACAAAGAAGTCACAACTTTCAATTCAATGGCTGTCCTGGTTCCTTTTCTAAGGGGCCCACAGAGGCTCCAGTGAAAGGATTTCATGGAACTCACTCTCTGGGCCTGACACACGTGATCTCTCACCACAAACCTCTAGCAGGCAGGGAAACATTCTTCACACCCTGTCTATTATTAATAATCTGAGAGTCTGAAGTTGAATTGAGTCCATATGCTGCAACTTTGTCTCGATGGTGTGCCAGAAAACAAATTTTCTAGAGTTAACTGTAGGACCTGTCAGAATATCAAGCAATGCATGTAGACATGATAACCATCACATAAAATGTGCCATGTCATTAACGGGGGCATAAAAGCCAGCCATTTGCTTAAAAGCCCTCTAGGCATTTTGGTGTTTTTATGTTCAAACACATGGATGGTACCCCATAAATACCTGACCCATAAAGAAAAACAATGCTAAAGCCAAGCAAAATAGCTGGGATTACCTGATAATAAAATGGATTGATTTTACTTTTGCCTTTTTTCTTTCTTTTTTTTTTGGTGAATGCCAGTAGGTCTTGCCTGTGTTGTGATTTCACTGTTTCCAAGGCAACCACCAAATCTGGTTTCAAGCAGAAGCAAAGCAAAGAAATACAAAGAAGTGCAAGGTCTAATAAAAATAAATAAGTGGCATGAATAAAATCCATGCTGTGTTTTTCTTTTCAACCAAATGAGTGATCCACAGAATCCACTCAGACTTGTCCAGATGGGAAAATATTGTTGCTCCCAAAACCTGTGATAAGGAACTAGTGAACCCCTAGTATCTGACTACACACACATATGAAGACATACTCTGAGTTACTTTCGAGTTTCACCTCTGAAATTGTGCCAGCAAATATGCTACATCCATGCATCCCTCTGCCATGACCATGTATGTGTGCGTGCTAAGTCGCTTCAGTCACATGCAACTCTTTGCAACCCTGTGGACTGCAGCCCGCCAGGCTCCCATGTCCATGGGATTCTCCAGGCAAGAATACTGGAGTGGGTTGCCATTTCCTCCTCCTGGGGATCTTTCCAACCCAGGAATTGTACCCGTGTCTCCTTCATTGGCAGGCAGGTTCTTTACCACTAGTACCACCTGGGAAGCCCGTGACCATATCTGGGTTCTATCTACTGGGCTAAAGCCAGAGCTGGTTCCCCACAATGCCCATCTGGGGCAGCTGCCACCAACACACTTACTCGAACAACATCCAGCTCCTTGTTCCTCTGCATGAGCTGCTTTTCCAGTTCCACAATCTTGGACATGGCTTCATTCTCTGTGTCCTGCAGTTTTTCCGACAACTGTCAAGTTTTGAAAGGAAAGATTTGTCATGACATAGGATCATTCTGACCAGGTCCTTGGTTTTCAGAAAGCGGAGCTCAGAGACCATGAGGGGCCCCTCAGAGTCCTGCATATGTACCCCAAGTTGTTTTCTGAAATTGTTAATATTTATAAGATGGCCCTGAATACAAACTTGTTTCTAACAGGAATTCATTTACAAGGGACCCTTAACAAAACTCATGTGTCAGCTCCTTAGCGCTTCCACATACATAGTATGTCAATCTCCATTTCTGCAGGGGCCAGCAAAAGTAGAGAATAGTGGGTGAGGGAGGTGGACTGGTCACCGTTCCCTCCCTAAGAAAGAGCTATCAGGCAAAAGGTTTTGAAAACTGTTGGCTGAGAAAAGCTGGTTCTGTTACTATGAGTTATCAGTTGAAAAAATACTACTGCTTGTTTTGACCCAAACTATCCCAATAATAAAAGACATTTTGGACATGCTTAGTTGCTCAGTCGTGTCTGACTCTTTGCGACCTCATGGATTGTAGCCCGCCATTTCCATGGGCTCTTCTGTCCATGGGATTCTCCAGGCAAGAATACTAGAGTGGGCTGCCATTTCCTTCTCCAGAGGATCTTCCAAACCCAGGGACTGAACACATGTCTCGTGTGTCTCCTGCATGGCAGGCAGATTCTTTACCCACTGAGTCACTGGGGAATTTCAATAATAAGTCATTTTGGAGGGGTAGTTCAAATAAACAGGTGGTTACTACAACAGCAGGTTATTTAAGTAGGGTTAGCAATGCTGGCTGAGGCTTCAGAGAAAGATGGGATAAGCCATCAGTGAAACAGTTACTTTTCACATAAGGCTCTAAAACTCGGTGACTTCTGATTCCTTACATCTGACTGAGAATAATAACAAGTAAAGAAAATCAGGGAGGAATGATGAGGAGGGAGAGTGGAGATTTACTACTGACCAGGTTCAGAATACAAGATTGGGGTGGTCAAAAAGTTCGTTTGGGTTTTCCTGTAACATCTTTTGGAAAAACCCAAACAAGCTTTTTGACAAAACCAATACAGATTTTAAGAGAAGAGACCAAAAGAAAAAAAAAAAAAAAAAAGGAAGAGCCTGTAAATTCTCTTCCTAAGCAGGTGCCAACTAAGTCAGGACAGTAGTTAATAAAGGGAGGGGTTTTGGCAACTTGGCCATGAAGATTCCCCTTTTCAGACAGGTGGAAAAAAGGGAATGACATGGAGCACACACATATGAAGATATACTAAGAAATGCAGAGGAAAACAAATAGACTGTTCAGAGAGGAAAAACCACACCTCTCCAAAGAGACACAATTCATTTCACAATCAAGGGTGCTTTCAATCAGAATTCAGCAAAAGAATCTGGTCTTCACAGTGTTTGGGTTTTCAAGAAGTACCATATCCCTGTTCATTATACTGAGAGGATACTCCTTGAAAGAAATGGGTATGTGGGAAAACTTGCTGATTTCCTTGAAAATGCTACTGTTGAGATGAATCTGTTTAGAACCTGAGGACCCATGAGGCAGGAAGGTGAAGACCCACATCATAAGGTCACTGGATCAGCCTGTCCACGGCTTGCGTGGACATGTTTGGTACAAGGTACTCATGTTCAGAAAAAAATACTTCACCAAACAGAAATGTTTGAGTTGCATTTCCTCCCAGGTAATGCCAATCTTCTTTTTTTTTTTTTAACACCATCCTATAATGCTTCTGTGCTTATAAGTAAAAAGGAAATCTGGATGCAGCAGAAAACTGAGCAGTGAATGAAGCCAAGGCAGCGAGTTCCACTTAATTGTAAGTAACACACCTGCCTTCTTTGAAAGAGCCCAGAACGGCTTCAGGTTGCTTTCTAGCTCAAGTTGCAGCTCATTCCTAGACTCCACATCCTTCTGTTTGCTGTCATAAAAGCTAACATCTATTCTGTTTTGCACCTAGCTAAAACGTTAGCCATTTTTCCTTTACTGAGAGGTAGTTACATGAGAGATGTTTTCTTCCAGTTCCTCCACCCTCTCCAAGGCTGCATTCTTGGTTTCGGCATCCTCCAGAAGAGCTCCCACATCAAACACGTTGTCCAGGTAAGCCTGAATCTGTACCTGCAGTTTGTCACTCTCTGTGTGCTTCAGCTTCTAAAAATCAAAATGCAAGAGAGCACGGTGTTAGCATAACTGTCAAATAGAACATAATTACCCAACAGCCTACAAATTTTTGTTTGTTCCTTCCAAGAGAGGGTTTTCTATCTCATCCTCCTTAAGAACACTCTGGAGTAATCATCCAAGAGGGTATCATTAGATTACTTTCTGGCGCTTACCCTCTCCCAAATATACACACATTTCTCCCTAATCCTTCCTGTAGATAGATTTCCCATGCAGATATATTTCAACCTAAAACATTTTTGATGCAGGTGAAATCAAGATAATAGAAAAATCATAAGGGAACAGCAGTCACAAGTAACATAAACCCTGAGGGGTATCTGTGTGGTAGAAGAGATGAGAGTGGGTGGTATCTTGCCTGGGTAGTGACGATAGTTCTGGTTGGGGGTGAGGTTGGGAGGCGGGAAAGACACTGATAGAGTATCTTAGCCTTGGGGACTATTTTGGCACTAATTGCTTGAACCCATCCTCCATAATTATATGACTAAGACACTTGCCCAACATGAGAAGCTCCCAAAGCACAGATTAGGAAGCTTCCTGCCATTCTCAGCATTCTAGGGTCAGGCATCCCAAAGGAAGTCAACCAGCTCTAAGGTAAAATTAGAGGTCGAGTAATAAATCAGTCCATCTCTTTTACAAGTACTGTAAATCATGTCTCTCCTTGGGGAATAAGTGAGTGGTTACAATAATATCTGGCACATGGATGAGGCCAGTAGACAGTTACTCAACAAACAATGGTGACTTACAAGGCTGGGTTTTTGTAAACTAATGAAGCATTTATTATATGCTTACATTACTCTTATAATCACTTCTATCTATCAAGGTTCAGCACCAACAAGCGAGGAAGTTAGAGAAACCGAGTTTTGGAAACAATCTTACATTTTTAAGATAAATTCTGCTCCACAAATAAAGTCTCAGGAAAATGGATTTTTCTCCTGGGTCTAATCTAGAATTCTACATCTTAGCTGTCTCGAAGAGAATATGTTCTATCTTAGTTTACGAGTCAGAAAAGAAAAAAAATTTCTGAATAAGAGCAAAGTCTAGAAAAGAAATGAAGCAGCAGCTTAGTGGGATTCTTCACAAGATTCACAGTGAGTAACAGGTGCTGATGTCACTACCTGTCATAGCCTGTAGCCTGAAATGAGCTCTGTGCAGCCATCACAAACCTGAACCCAAAACACCATTAGGAATACACCCAACTCTCAAATATTGCTACTCTCAGAGAATGTAGAGAAAGAATAGACGAACCCTAGTTCAAAGCAGGAAAAAACTATTGAATACAATGTGCTGTCAAATATATTAGTGGGTCTTTAACAGGAAAGAAATTTAAACAAACTTTTCAATGGAAATCTTTCATAGCTCCACCTGAGTAGTCATGTACGAATGTGAGAGTTGGACCATAAAGAAAGCTGAGTGATGCAGAATTGATGCTTTTGAACTGTGGTGCTGAAGAAGACACTTGAGAGACCCTTGGACAGCAAGGAGACCAAACCAGTCCATCCTAAAGGAAATCAGTCCTAAATATTCATTGGAAGGACTGATGCTGAAGCTGAAACTCCAATACTTTGGCCACCTGATGCTTAGAGCTGACTCACTGGAAAAGACCCGATGAGAAAATTGAGGGCCGGAGGAGAAGGGGCAACAGAGTATAATATATTTGGATGGCATCATCAACTCAATGGATATGAATTTGAGCAAATCCCAGGAGATGGTCAAGGACAGGGAAGCCTGGTGTGCTGCAGTCCATGGGGTCACAAAGAGTCGGACATGACTGAGCAACGCAACAACAACAAACCTGAATGGAGTCTTTAGACAGCATTAGGCCAGTCTACTCAAGGGCAGCCTAGCTGATCTGAGAAACAAGGCCATGAGCTCAAGAGTAACCAACTCAGCGATTCTACCTTTCAATAAACTGAGGGTACCATCAGTGTAGTTCTCTGGCTTCACCCGTAACAACAATGAACTCTCCAGGTGAACTCTGGAGATGTCCAAGGGAATTACTTCTATTTTCTTCATTTCTAGAAACAGCCTTGAAATTGAGGTCAACAATTCTTGCCCTATTGCCAGCAGTCTTTCAAATTCAGGTGAATCATTCCTTACGCAGAAGGGAAAACAAAACTGCCTAAGTGTCAAAGGACATCTGTGTACACACAGTTACTTAAGTCTATTTATGATTTTCACATCAACTTTGTTCCTAAGGGGAAGAATTTCAGGGAACCAGCTAAGCACTTCTGCAAGGGAGCAAGAGAAAGGGAAACTTTAGGTCTCTCTTCTTCTAAGAACTAAAAGCAGAATTTCTAAAGCCACAAACACTAAGCAGAATTTAACAGCTACAGAAGGAAGTCTCTAGTGTCCATTTCCTCATTATTTTTTGATGCTCTCAGCATTTAGTCATCACTTTATGGTAGCCTTCATTTGAGGCCCCCTGCCCAGATGGAGTCCCTAGAGTAACTAAGGGCACACAGTGCCCAACAGACCTGATGAACGGTGCAGCGAGGCTTGACCCAGACAGCTCAAAAGCAGAGGACAGCTGCACCAAGGCTCCAAGAGGTACTAAACGCTGTTGCCAGAAGACAGTGTCAGCTCCCAGGAGACCTACATGAATCCAGCTTCCCTGACAGATCACGTCGCTCAGACGGGCTCCTTTAACTAGCACTACAACACCTGACTGCACAGAGCCTTAGGTGATCTTTGGTCATTATGGAAGTGCATCTTTGCGGGTCCATGATAAATCAAGTCTCATATTGGAACCAAAGCTTAACAGCTATACTTACATCCAAGTATTCGTCCAGGCCTAATTTGGTAAATTCATATTGGAGGTGAACTCTGAAATTCATGTCCTCTACTGAGTGGACTACAATATTAATAAACTGCATAGAGGCCACCTGAAATAAAATTGCCAACAGGTTAGAAGAGGTCCAAACTTATTTTCTCAGCGTAATCATAGGCATATACGTTCACAAATCTAAGCTCATTTACCAATTTGCTTTTCCTTTGTTTCACTGGATCTTTAAAAATATTTTACAATAAAAAAGAATTTACAATTTTTAAAAATGCAAAAGTCCCTCTATAGCATGGGGAGCTCACTTTGATGCTGCATGATGACCTAGAAGGGTGGAATGGAGGCTCAAGAAGAAGGGGGTATATGTATACACATAGCTGATCCACGTTGTTATACAGCAGAAAGTAACACATTATAAAGCAATTACACTCTAATTAAAAATAAGCTAATTAATCAAAAAAATTGTTTTTTCAATGAAAAAATTTTTTAAATTGTGCAAAAATGCATAGTAATACCACAATAAGATATCACTTCATATCCCCTAAGATGGCTTTAATCAATAAGACAATAACAAGTGTTGACAAAACATGAAAAAACTGGAACCCTCATCCACTGCTGATGGGGATATAAACTACTGTCAAGCAGCCACTTTGAAAAGCTTGACAGTTGTTCCAAATGTTATGCAGAGTTACCGTGTGACCCAGAAATCCCACTTCAAGATACATAATCAAGAGAAATGAAAAAATACATCCATATAAAAATGGGTACACAAATGGCCATAGTAGCATTATTCATAATAACGAAAAAGTAGGGGAAAAAAAATCCCAATGTCCATGAATGGATAGATTTTTAAAATGTGATATATGCATACAGTAGAATATTATACACAATGAAAAAATGAAGTCCTACATGTGCTACAACATGAGTGAACTTGAAAATATTATGCTAAGGAAAAAAAAGTCAAGACACAAAAGACCATGTACATTATGATTCCATTCATGTGAAATATTCAGAATGGGAACATGTGTAAACAGACAGTAGGTTAACAGTTGCCTAGGACTTGGGGTGGGAAAAATAACCACTAATGGCTTTAGAAATTCTTTGAGGGGCAACAAAATGTCCTACATTAGATGGCAGTCATGACAGCTCAACCCTAGGAATATACTAAAAATACACTGAACTGCACACTTTAGATGTGTAAGTTGGATGGTATGTTAGTTATACCTCAGTCATGTCCAACTCTTTGCGATCCCATGGACTGTAGCCCACCAGGCTCCTCTGTCCATGGATTCCCCAGGCAAGAATACTGGGGTGGGTTGCCTTTATCCTCTCCAGGGAAACTCCCCAACCCAGGTATCAAACCCAGATCTTCTGCATTGCAGCAGATTTTTTACCTTGCAAGTCACCATGTAAGCCTCAGTTACATCTCAGTAAAGGTATTTTTAAGAAGTCTTATAGGCATATAGAACAAACTAAGTTATTACAGGTACACTGTAAAAAAGTGACGATTATTACAACGAAGAACATTTAAATCATCTGCAATCACAAAGTAATCTCTTCTAAAACTGTACTGGGGGACCCACCATACCAACAGGAGAGCAACAGAACTTCTGATCCATTTTTCCATTTTAAACAACCAACCAGTTTCTATTCCATACAAGTCTTGGATTTGCTACTTTCTCCCCACAACTGCATCAGTAGCTCTGATCTGCCACAGAGAAAACCTGTCCCCAGTTTAGTAAACAACAGAAACAGAGTTTAACGTAGCTATTTTATTTTCAGTAGGGACAGTCAGTTTATTTACAGGGAAAATCTCTCTCTGATGCGTTCCCTCTATGACCACCCAGAGACTTGTAAGGAGGTGTGACAGTGGAATCCAGATTCACATTTACTCTGCGAACTGCTTCACCCTTCCTCTCTCCCCCAAGCCCTTCTTCCTTTACCTTGTTTAAATTAGTATTTATCAAGTTAGATTCTTCTTTGAGTGTATGTTATCTACTGGGTATCTGTGGAAGACGTGTCATCTCTCTAGGTTACACAGGACTCTGTTGTGATTTACTAAAAAAAATTACTTTAAGTGCTAAGGTTCAATGAGCTAAAAAAGATTTTATCACTTTTTTGTTTTCTTTTGCCCACCAAAAAATACTTAGAAAGGTCTTGTGGGACATCTGAAACATTTGTATTATGTTTTAAGGGAATATGTTGTTTGGGAGGTTCGACAACTTAATTGCATTCCCAAGACAGTTTATGAAAAGCCTCATTATCTGGAAATAAATATGGCTGGATTTTGGCATTTTTCTGTTACTCTTCTGAAAGCAGGTCTAAATGATCTGTTGAGCATTATAATATGCCTAAAAGGCAACTATTTGCTAGATGGCACATGAATTGAGCACACGGTACCGATATACTGCTGCTAAGTCACGTCAGTCGTGTCCGACTCTGTGCGACCCCATAGACAGAAGCCCACCAGGCTCCGCCGTCCCTGGGATTCTCCTCAGGGAATCCCCTGAGGGATTTCAGTGGGGTACTGAATACTGGAGTGGGTTGCCATTTCCTTCTCCCGTGCATGAAAGTGAAAAGTGAAAGTGAAGTCACTCAGTCATGTCCGACTCTTCTCAACCCCATGGACTACAGCCTACCAGGCTTCTCTGCCCATGGGATTCTCCAGGCAAGAGTACTGGAGTGGGGTGCCATTGCCTTCTTCATATTAGCAGCATCTAAATAAGGCTCCCAATGCATATATAAGTATGAATAAATGAACTGACAGGAAATATGGTCTCATTTGTCAACAGTGCACATGTCCTAAAGGGCTTAACACCATTTATAATTTCAGTAGAATCTCAAATGGCAGAAGGATCTGGTATGTATGATAAATGAGTGAAGTGGGTCATGTGTAATACAATAAGGAATGGTGTGGACTGTGGCAAACTGGCATGGTTACCTTCAGACTTAAGGAATAGGGACTACTTGGCACCAGCAGCTTATGCTCTGTAAGAACAGGGACCGAGCATTACCAGAACTTATTAATTCTCAAGAAAATCTACAAATCTGTATTTTTAGGCCCAATTTCCAATTTTTTTAATGGAAGGACATCACTGTCAGACTAAACTCACAAGCCTGTATGTATGCTGGCTTCAGCCTGGAGCCTCCAGTCTGCAACCTCAACTCTAAAGGAATGAATAATTTCCTTCTATGAAGGCAGAAGAAAGAACCTGGTCAAGTGAGCAAGGGCATGGCTTCTTTACATCTTTGTCACCAGGGCCTTAAACACTCCAACAAAAATCCAAACAACAAGAAATTAAAAAGTCAATGTAAAAGTATTCCTTGTTTCAAATTTATTTTTTTTTACTTTTTTTAAAAGTATATATACATATGCTTTATGGAGCAGAAAACCTCTATAAAAGACTTCAACCAATACTGTTTTGGGAAAGGGCCAAGGATTAGGATGCATATGAAATTTGAGGACCCAGAAAACATCTTTCATATAAAAAGGGTTAGAAATCTGCACAGCTACAGTCCATCTTTTATAACCACTGAAGCAATTTAAATGAAAACCGCCTAGCATCGTAAGCACAGGTTTTGGAAAACTTGACAACAGAAGTGAACAGGCTATCTGCTCCAGGCTAGATGGGATCTGGGAAATTAAGCCCCAGTAAAGGAACTCCTGGGTCCAGAAGATCCCAATGTCAACTAGACTGGGTCAAAGAAAGCAGACCTGGGTATACTCAGGGGTGATATGGCTCTGGAAATCCTCTACAGGTAAGTCTACCTTCAGTCCAGGATTAAGACTTAGGTACATAGATTCAGAGGTGCTCAGAATCTTTTGCTTTTTGTCCCTGAGGATGACAGTTATGATGCTGAATCACATGTTCTTACATGTGATTTACCCCGTTAAGGAGAGGTACAATACCACTGTGCCCTCAGAGAAGTACTAGAGCTGGTAATCAAGGGAGGAAAACACAAAATCACTGCTGTGTGTTCATCTGGGGAATATATACTACCAGGTCTACAAATCAAAGCACTTCAGTCTTTTTTTTTTTTTTACACAATTGTCTCCTGGAATTAGTTTTTGTATTTATAAAATGAGAAGTTAACGTCAGATCTTATGTATTAGCACTCCTGATCGCCCTAACAGTCTGTAGTTCCTTAACAAAAGGAAAAGGAAATCTTTGAGTGGGAGCAACGTAAGTTATAAATGAAAGGAAAACAAAGCAGGCATCACATTCACATCCTACGTGGTAAGATGGCTCTGGTACCATGTATTATGGGATAATTAATATACTCCCATCTCAGTGCATCTCTGAGAAAGTTGTGTGTCAAAAATGAGTGTCCCACAGGTGGTCCTTTCACATAAATACTGTGCCTAAAGTGAATGGCCAAAGCACTTCAATCTTGGAGAACAGTCTGGAAAAGGCCACTGGATGGGGTGTGCAAAAGGCACAATGATCCAGCGCTCTCAGTTTCTACTTTAAGGATTCTAATGCAGCACTATCGACTTCTTAGGGCTTCCCTGGTAGCTCAGCGGGTAAAGAATCTCCCTGCAGGGCAGGAGACCCGGGTTCAATCCCTGAATGGGGAAGATCCCGTGGAAAAGGAAATGGCAACCCACTGCAGTATTCTTGCCTGGAAAATCCCATGGACAGAGGAGCCTGGTGGGCTACAGTCCATGGGGTCACAAGAGTCGGACATAACTTAGTGACTAAACCATCACCACCATTGACTGCTCAAGCTGGCTCCTGCAGGCATTTGTGTCAACTGTTAACTTTCTTTTCACAAATGCATGGCTTCCCCCTTTATCTGCATAAACACAGTTGATTTCTTGAACAAGATGTGTTTGAACTGTGCAGGTCAAATTTTTTTCAATAATGAAGACTAGGTACTATGTGACCCACAGTTGGTTGAACCTGTAGACGTGAAACCACGTAACCAGAGTAACCACATAACCACTGTAAGTTAACAGGAGGGTTTTCCACTGTGGGGAGGGTTGGAGCCCCCAATTCCCTGCACTGTTCAAGGGTCAACAAAAGCACTGTAACCAATAAATACTTTTGGCCTTTATGATAGAAAAAAAAATTGGAGATAAATGCCATAAAGTTCAAATACAAATGAAGAGAACAAGTCAAATTTGAATCTATAGCATATAAAACTGTTTCCTATCCTTTGTAACATTATAATACAGACGTATATATAATATATAAATATAAGTGGATTTAGGAAATAACTGCTAAATCTGAGTTGGCTTTATTGAATGTAGCACTGAAATAACTCACCATAAAATCTATGTTATTGTCCTCATTCCTGAAATGTTCCATCAACTTCTCAAAGCGTTGTTTTTCTCCACAAACCTGAAACACACATTATCATTGTGCATGTGAAATTCCAAACATAAGCACTCTAAAATTAGATGTAGAAACTTTAGCACTAATAATTATTTCCAGAACATCTATTTTATCCCCCTCTCACACGCTATTTACTTGTCTCCTGTTAGTTAATGCACAAGCAGCAACATGAGCCAGCACCAAAGCTCATCCTCTGCTTCTCTGACGTGTTCTCTTGATGCCTTGAAATCCATACCAAATGTGTTCTTCTTTTACTGGTCACTTTTTTGGTCACACCCATCTTTTTAGCTGGCATTCACAATCCCAGAAGGTTGGTTATGGTTTAAAAAAAAAAATGACCACATTTTTCCTTTTTACAAAAGCACTTTTGAAACAGACATGCTAACAGATTTTACATAATTTTGTATTTAAATTCCTTGAGAAGCAGATTCAAAATGTGCATATCATGTCTAGCATGTCTAACATGCCTAATAATTATTTTTATTTATTTATTTTTAATTGATTAATGATTGCTTTACAGCACTGGTTTTATTTCTGTCATAATAATTTTAAGCAAAAACTACAACATAAAAATTTGGGAAGCTATCTAATTCCTTCAAGATGAGGACAGAATTTTGCAGACATTTGTGAAGCAGTACTCTAGAGGCCTGAAATACATGCATTCAGCTCGAATGAATGCTTCTGCTGAACAGGTGAAATAAGCAGATAAAATACTGTGAACTCCAAAGTCCCAATGTATTCTGCATATACGGGGAATTAAAAACATGGAGCTAAAAACACAGTCAAAGAAAGATTTGTACCAAATGACAACAACCTGGAGACTTATGCCCAAAATCAAAAGGTGAACTTTAATTCTTTCAGTGTCTTTGTCTGCCTTTTTGTTTTTGGAGAAAAGTCCTAAATCCACTAGTTTATTTCCTTACACCTTCAGAAAATTGCTACCTGAACGCCCATGGGCTCCTTGTTGATAGTAAGACAGCCTCTGGTATTAATATTTTGTGAATTTAATTCAGGTTTCACATGCTTAGTTTTCTGATTCCCTTTGCGATCTTAGAAATAATCAGGCCAACCCTGAAGATTTCTCATAAAGTGACATTTCATAATGCTATCATGCAGCCATTTAATGCTATCATGCAGCCATTCTGTCATGTTAAATTCCACGCATGTACACACACACACACACACACACACACACACACACACACACACACTTTAGGGGAAGAGTGTGTCCAGTGAAGGCAGGAATTTTATGTTGTGCTGCCTACTCTATCCCCAGCATCTAGAACAGTGCTTAGCATGTTGTAAATTCTCAATATTTGCTGAATTGCACTGAAAAGAGGATAAACAAGATATTATGTTAAAATATTCTTAATGAAAGGGTGAATGATCTACTATTGCTCCCCATGATGTTTTACAGTAAAACAAGAACCTTCAGACCTCTGTAGATAGGGACAAGGGTTATTCTTTAGTAGTGGTTCCTGTGCCTTATCTGTGTGCTAGGAATGCTCAGTAGACTCCCTCCCCTCTGAAAGACTTCTATTCTCATAGTAAGTTAATTTTCTCAATAGACTGCTGCTGCTGCTGCTGCTGCTGCTGCTAAGTCGCTTCAGTCGTGTCCGACTCTGTGCCACCCCATAGAGGGCAGCCCACCGGGCTCCGCCGTCCCTGAGATTCTCCAGGCAAGAACACTGGAGTGGGTTGCCATTTCCTCCTCCATCTCAGTAGACTAGACCACAGTTTATTATATTCTGATGACAACTCCCCATTTACCTATACCCATTTTAACGAAAAATAATTACCGAAGACAGAGAACAGTGCATGGGCCGGGTCAGAATGAAGAGAAGCAGGCTCCAGAAGGGAGAGTTTAAAGTGAAACCTTTAAAAGACATACATGTGTGTCCAATCCCACCCTAGAAAGCTCGAGTCAGGATGCCCAGGCAGGGCTGGCGTGACTTGGGTGGGTACATTTGAAAAGCACTACAGACCATTCTGATGCTCTGCAAAGGCTGAGAACCAGAGATTTAAAAGAAGTCACATTCTGCCCTGGGGCCCACCAGACTCTCTAGAGCATATACCACAAGTTCCAGGAAACTAAGGCTTATTAAAGGGGATATGGAAGTGCAGGATCAGCTCCGTAGACCATGACATCAGTCACATCTTGTGTTCAAAGACACAAGAGTTCCTAGCCTGCAAAAAAAAAGCCCAGTTGGTAAAAACTTGCAAGACTTAGTATAGAAAAAGTCAGCATCACAACTTGAATTTTCCTTAAGAGAAACCTCAACATAAGAACTTGCTTCCCAGCAGAACAGTTTACTTTCATCTGTTTTGGGAGGTGGATATGTTGCAGGGAGAAGTCAATTCTGACTCCACGCTGGAACTATTTCTTTAACTTGGTCTCTGTTGCTTTTGTTATAATCATACATAATGGCCTGCCTCAGAGAATCCTGCCTTTCTGCCTGACTGTTAAAGTGCCTTTGTTCAGAACCCTGTCCACCTGTAGATGGGAGGAAGGAAGGAACGAACACATCCCCCTGCCTGAGGCTGCCATTCTAGGAGATATCTTCAAGATTAATGTCCTGTTTACTTTGTTTCCTTACCTCCCTCCCCATCTCTGATCCATAAAAGAACCTGGCATCCAGACCCCAACAAGATGGTTATGCTGAGACATTAGTCTGCCATCTTCTCAGTCAGCCGGCTTTCCGAATAAAGTCATATTCCTTGCTTCAACACCTCGTCTCTCGGATTCATTAGCCTGTCATGTGGTGAGCAGACCAAACTTGGACTCAGTAACATGCAGTGGCAGGAGAAAGGAAGAGAGGTGGTTCTGGATGTGGGGACAGCTGACAGCTTTCCTGAGAAGCAGGCTGTGATCAATGCTCTGTTGAGCAGCTCAGCACTCACTGAACCAGGAGAGGCAGCAGCCCTCAGTGAACAGTGATGATGAAGACAGTTCCTAGGAAGGCAGAATCTTCCAAATCAAAGAATCTCAGAAATCTGGAAAGTACCTTGGGGAACCTGGTGCCCTCAATTTGTGAATGAGACTGACACCTAAACAGACCAGATATCTCCAGCTTGATAAAACATCCACACAGAGGCAAGAAGCAGGTCTCCAACTGCCAGCCTGATGTTCTTGCTCTCATACAGCCAAGAATGTTCAGATAAATATATTCCATTTAAGATGATAGTAAAAGCATTTCAGAATCATCTGAGACACCAACAGAGATGGAAAATGTTATCATTAAGAAGCACAATCATTCCATCGGGCATGCACTCAATTATCCATGCACCAGACTCTCCCATGGAACTTCTGAAAATGGACGATTCCAGGGTCTACACCAGGACAAACTGAATGAGAAACTCCATGGACAGAACTAGGAATCTGTGTCTTTAAAAAGGAATCATAGTTGTTGGACCAGCAATTGGGAACCAGTGGCTTATCCAGTATTAGACTAGCTGATTAAAGCTGCATTCTTTTTTACTTCCAAATGTAAACTGGACAGCTATGTCATTAACTCCACAACTCATTCAACTTCCAATTTAACTACACATAAAAGAAACACAGTTACTATAACTGGGTATCACAGGAATGAAGCAGGGATTGGCCCACTGTCACTGCATGGATACAATGAATAATAAGCCAACTCCCAAATAATGAGAGATTGTGTCCAGGGCATTAAGAAAGTGGATTTTATACAGCTGAGGAAAGCACATGTGGGCAGCAAAGCTACTCAGATTGTTAATAAAAAGATGTGGGATCAACTTCAGAACAAGAAATATTAATTTTCAGCTGAATAAAGATCCGAAAAGTCATTGTACTAGACTGGTAGACTGGACTGAAATAGATATTAAGAGGAGCCTTGAATATATGCCTTTCTTTAGAAATCCCTCATTCTGTCAACAGACAAATCCATGCTGAGAACATGTGTTATGAAACAAAAGTATTAAATACCTTTAATCTTTAAAAATAATAGACTTAAATGTCTTCCAACTTACAGCTCCTTGGAACTGGGTGCAAAGGATCCAACTGCACCAAACAACACATTATCAACATAGATGCCAGCTTGGAGAAACCACGAAAGATTGACCACTCTCCTCACCCACTGTAAGAACTAGAAGAGCTCCTCCCATCAGCCCCACCAAGTCACTCTCTGTAAAGGTTTAGCTACACTGCTCTGCTGTCAATCTCAGCTAATGAATTCAGGGTGGTACTTTCTGACACTGTTCCACAGGAACAGTATGGATTCTTGAGGACCCCTTCGTTCCTGTTGGAAGAAAAAAAGGGAGCGTGCAAACCAGATTCACATTTGTTTTTATGTTACTTTAGCAATCATTAAATCAGAGTATACTACCATCCCACAGGAAATGGGAAGACGTGTTTGGGGAAGGTTGGTAAAAGTCATGTTCCACATCAAAGGAAAGTTGTCGTAGCTCCTACAGCTCACATCTGGACCACCACCGCAAACTTGGTTCAAATAAGATCATCATGGCTGAACATGCCTCTTCTCTCCTTTGAAACTGGCCTCATTTAGAAAACTGGTGAGGATGAAAGAAATGAAACACTGATCCCCAGTTATTTTCCAAATCTACAACAGTCTTCATGAGGATGCTCTCAAGGGGCTTCATCAAAATGTACAGGAGAACCAGGCGCATGTTTGCATGTATATATTATTGCACATTAGAAACTGCTGCATATAACTTCCATCTGCCAACAAAGACCAGACAATCTGAGAACTTCCAAGTAAAACAGATGTACTATTGCAACTGAAACTTGTCATTTCTTGACTTTTCTATTCACTGGTATTTCTCATTTCCCCACTAACTTTGACACCTTCCATCGATAACACACAGCCACCGGAGTAGGGAGGGTAGGAAGTGAATTTGAGAGACACAGGCATAGAAGGCAGAGATGGAGAGAAGCCTACTCCATCAGGAATTAGACTTCTACAGGCTGGGCTGCCAGATAAGAAGTCAACAAGGCAGAAAAAAAGTATACGCTCTGGAAAAGCACATACTCTACTGTATACTTAAGAGGCATCTTCATGTATAAGTCATTTATAAATCAGTCCCATGTGAATAAATTCACTGACCCTGATTAACACTGTGTAAGGAGAAAGCACTCAGGCTGGGATCGACCCTAGACTTGACTGTGAACACAGGCACCACCTACCCATCCCTGTGGGGTCCTGCCTAACACAGCAGCCCTCTTTATACCTTTAAGCTCTAGCACTGCGGAGGGTGATGGGACATGAGAAATAGGTCTGTAGAGTATTAAACAGGAGACCATAAGACCTAGGTTATAAGTCAGTATCATTTCTAAGCTACTGTGAGCCTGGGCAATTCCATGAACCTCCCTGGAATTTGGTTTTCACATCCATTGATTTAAGAGCATTAGATCATATTGTTGGTTGTCAAATCCTTTTTTCAGGAAGCATGAAAGGTTACAGTGATGCATCTCCCTCTTTGGGCTTCCCAGGTGGCTCAGTGGTAAAGAATCCACCTGCCAATGCAGGAGACACGGGTTCAATCCCTGGGTCAGGAAGATCCCCTGGAGAAGGAAATGGCGGACTCTAGCATGCTTGCCTGGAAAACCCCATGAACAGAGGAGCCTGGCGGGCTACAGTCCATGGGCTCTCAAAAGAGTTGGACACAACTGAGCACACAAACTGGCAGCGTGGGGGGAACACAACCAGGGATGGGGGCCCTGTCAGGGACAGGAAAAAAGCACAAGTGAAGTTCCTGAGACCTCTATCCTCATTTATTAATTCTGTATTATACTGCGTTGCCTGGTAAGATTTATTTTAGGGGGAAAATGTTTCATTGAAAGTTTTCATTGCTAATAAAAGTTTGAAAAAAAAACTCTCCCACTTGGTATCTTGAAGCTCTAAAACTAATCTAGGCATGGCCATAGAACATGATATTCCCAAGCTGACTGGCCTGGAAACTCTACACAAACCAACTTTAGAGAGATGCTCTCAGCTCTGCAGGCCCCGAGTACCAAGCTTGAAGGCCAAAGCACCATCTCATGGCATCTGGCTCACTCTGCTAGTGAAGTGGATAAATCCTGCCCTGACCAGATACAACTGGTCGCACCCGAGACAAGCCAGATCCATTTCACTTTTGAAGCAAAAGCATAGCCCCTGCCAAAAAACAACTTAACCCTGTCCTCCAACATCTGTACAGGACATTTCTGAAGAGCGTCCCAGATCATTTAGATAAACCGGAGGCCCTGGATGCAGAAGAGGCAGTGGCTTAAAGCATCTGTAAGGGTGGGTAGAGTTTAGGGGGTGATTTCCCTAAAAGCTAATTGTGGAGAAAAGATGGTTTTACAAAAGCTTAGTAATGAAGAATATTATCTCGCTAACCAGATGTTGCAATGAACAACAGACTGCCAGCCTTCAGCCACCTCTCCGTCCCCCCCAGGTCAAAGACTATCTTTGTTTTCCCCCAGCAATAGCTCCCAGGGAACCATACCAAGTCTACAGCCAGACTGCAGCCTGACTTATGAGGTGGGTATAAAATATGCTTCTAGGTTACTCGTATAAAAATTAAAGGCCTCTTGCTTAAGTGTTTCCTCCTTGCTCTGTTGCCTGGTGCCTGCCTCAATGCTTTCTTTTTCTTTTCTCACAATAGGCCCCTGTGATCTGCAGGGCTCCCCACAGAAAGGCACCGTTTTAAAAGCACAGGCTACTGTGACAATTAGACTACCCCTGTCAGGGCCTGCCCAGGAATGAAAGTTTCGTTTTCTTCTTGGGGTCACACGAAATAAATAGTTACTGCCTCAGACCTAGGAGAAAGCATCTCTTACTCGCTGTTGAGAGCACGAGCAGTCTATGGATTAGTGACACCATGATGACCCAACAAAACCACTTTTCTGGGGTGTTCTGTGGTTGTGGGTGTCTCTTCCCCCTGAGGTGACTAGACATTTCCAACACAGACACTGAATGGCTGCTGTGACAGCAGCCAACCACTCTGACCTGCTGCTGGCTCTCCCCTCTCCTTGGGATTTAAAAGCGGAAACGTTCATCAGACTGAAGCACTCTGAAATGACACAACCTGATCTCACTCCACTACAATAAAAACTAATGAAAGCCAAACAACAGTGTACTCTACAATCGACCCAACCTTCCTTCCTCATAAATTAATGAAACATTTATAATCAACCTTGGGTTGGCTGATGTCTGATTATGAACCAGAGGCTTCATCCACATAATGCTGAACACCCTCGTGAAAACTTCAGTCACTTTTCCAGATGTTTCCAAATACCCAGATGTTTGGCACCAGGCACACGAAGCATCCAGATGACTGTTTCACTTCCCATGCACGTATGTTGCAGTACTGAACAAAGAATCCTGACATAGAAGCAAAGGGCTAGTAAAATCCCCAGAGGACGACTTGTTGACATACCACACCTTAAATGAGAAATGCATTTTTATCGCTCCTCTTAAAAAAAAGATGGCCTTCATTAAATTCTAGAGAGTGAGGCTCCACCATACAATTCCTCATCAATGACATCTTTCAGAAATATTACTTGCAAGACTCACATCTCTTGGTCATCAGTAATGATACGGATTCTTTCAAGGCTTCTATTCCCACAGGAAGACCAAAATACATTCTAGTTCTTTAAAATGATGGGTTTTTTTAAACTGGTAAATGGCAAAGGCCTCTAGTCATTTCTGGGACAACTTGCCAGTTAGATCCCTCGACAGTAGAAAAAAGTCTAACTCTGTGCTTTATCCCATTCATTTTCCCTCTCAACTTTGCTCTTGAACATATACACAATTTGGTCAAGTGAGGTGAGCAGGGGAATGAGAGGGACACAATGACACATTTCCAGTGGTCACCACATGTTCACTAAACCACAGCAATAGCACGTGGTAGGAGCTGTGTCAATCCTGTGACATGCCCACCACAGACCTTGGGACCTGCTTAGGAGGCTGACATCAACCCATGCTATCCTCTTGCATGAATAACAACAAATCAAATTAAATCAAACAAAGATGTGCTAAGAACTGAGAGCCCTTGAAGACAAGGACTCTTTGTTTGCTAGATCAAAGACCTTAGTCCACAAATAGGCAAATGCCTGAAGTTTATCCGCTGCTCCTACCTAACTCTCATTTCACGGTCTCTTCTACTTTCTTCTGTGCTCTGCCCCAATTCTGGGTCTTCATCAGGAAGACTCTGCTTTAGCTTCTGGTCACCACTTCTACCAAGTCAAAGGTGACAGGAGATTACAGATTTGGGCAGCAGTTCTTAAAGTGGGGTCTTTGAACACTGAGGGATCCTGAGGCCCTATTCCAGGGTTTGTAAGATCAAAACTATTTTTATAATAATACTAAGATGCTACTTGCCTTTTCCACAGAATTAGCATTTGCACTGGTGGTGCAAAAGCAATGAGAGATGAATGAAACTACTGGTGACTTAATAAAAATCAAGGCAGTGGCAACAAATTATATGAGCAATCATTGTATTCACCACAGCCATGCATTCTCAGTTGTTTTTTTTTTTTAATGCAGTTTCACTTAAGAATATCCTTGATAATGCAATAAACTTTTAAATTAAGTCGTTCAGTCATGTCCAACTCTCTGTGACCCATGGACTATAGTCTGCCAGGCTCCTCCATCCATGGGATTTCCCAGACAAGAATACTGGAGTGGGACACCATTTCCTTCTCCAGGGGATCTTCCAGATCCAAGGATCGAACCCTCGTCTCCCGCATTGCAGGCAGGAGCCACCAGGGAAGCCACTTAGAAGCTGATAATGCAATAAAAAGTATTAATTTTATTAAGTCTCAACCCCTGAATAGACACCTTTTTGATATTCTATATGAGGAAATAAGAACCCTACATAAAGCACTTTTGCTGCATATTAACATATGGGAATCAACCACACCATATAAAGAACAACCCATATGCCATCTCTTAATGAAGATAAAGTCAAATCATTCAGAGAAAGGATAGGGTTTTTTATGCAGAAAAGAGCCCTCCATTAGTTTACGAGGTAGAAAAAGACAAGACTTCCCTTCAGTTTTTATGGTTAACAAGGCAAGGTACAATCCCTGGCATTTAGCAGGTTACATTGAAGCAATCCCTTACTGTTCTCTGGATGTCTCTGGGGTGTCATATGGAGGCTCATTAGAAGACTAGGTTTTTCTTCCCAAAGCCAAGTCAATGTTAGATTCCAAGCAAGAATATGAGAGAAATACAGACACAGTTTTCTTCTGCATGGTCTATTAGGACATATGTTACCCAAGTTCAGGGAGAATCAGACTCAGTCAATCTGCCTAATTAGACAAATTTGTCCTGGAATGCCTGACACACTGTAATATCAAACCATCAAGAACAAATATGCAAGGAACCAAAAGATTCCTTTCTACCAAAGCACTAAACATGTCCTTGCTACCTACTATACAGAATATACTCTTCCCTAGTTTTACACCTATTCCTGGAAGATACTTCCAGGTGGAAAATTCAGCGTGGTCCTTAGCAGCGTACCAGCTAATCTGGGCTACCACATGTATTGCTGGTACATGTACTAGTATGGAAGGAACCCTCATTTTTCCATGGCCAAAACCAAACTGCTGAAACAAAACAGAGCTACAGCTCATGTTACTGTGACTGGCCATTTCCACTTTGCAGTGACGCACAGCTGATGGGAGACTGTCTGAGAGCTCAACTTTATGAGGAAAAGAGAGTGACAGTGGTTTCTGGATCATCATCAGGAATCACTGAGCCACTTTCCTCTACTGAGCATGTTTCAGTCCAATGTCTGAATGAAAACTGAGTGTGACTATATATTCCTGGCAGATTGATACATAGCTTAAAGAGTTGGGCAGGAGCCACATGCATCATTGTGGTGAAAGGAGTAAAAAGTGGCTATGGATCTACCATGAGCCAGAGCTACAGAGCCTAAACCATGACTCCGAAGCTCAGGCTTTCAAACACTGCCCAAGCCAGGATGCTTTCAGCTTTCACAGACGGGATGTTCCTAGGGGAAGGTACCCACAGCATGTGCACAAACTCAGCTCACCTGCTGGTTAGAGAAGCAGCAAGCACCTTTAGATTTTTAAGTGAGATCTGGGTTTACAGGGGCTTCTCTGGTGGTTCAGATGGTAAAGAATCTGCCTGCAATACAGGAGACCCAGGTTCAATCCCTGGGTTGGGAAGATTCCCTGGAGAAGGGAATGGCAACCCACTACAGTATTCTTGCCTGGAAAAATCCCATAGACAGAGGAGCCTGGCGGGTGACAGTCCATGCAGTCACAAAGAGTCGGACACGATTAAGCGACTAACACTTTCACTTTCTGGGTTTAGAGACTGATGCAGCCATTTCCAGGCAGTCATAAAAGGAAACTAGGGACTAAAACCACAATGTAGGCTAAAATCACCGTAACCTATTAATATTTCTATCCTAAGACTGTCACTATCTTATCAACTAGTCTAGGACACGTTACTTTTTGCTTGTGTTCATAAATTCTTGTACCTATCATTATTTAGGTGTCTTCTTTTAATATCTGTAGTCAAAGAAACACTTTATCTTTATTTTTATATACATATATATTCTATATAAAATTCTAAAATTTTATATAGAATCATAAAACTGTAGAATTGGAAGGGACGTAGAGACAATGTGACTAACTTGTCACCTAAAGCAAGACTTGCACACACTATACCAGACTCACCAGGCATCCTCTTCCTTCTTGCCTACCTTTGTGTCTTGGGTTGGTTTCTTCTGAGAATCCTTGTAGCTCATTCTAGCCTGGTGCCTTTGTGGAGTTCAACTTCTTTAGTATAATCCTATTCTCTACTTGGAAAACACACACACACAATTCCCAGGCACCTCTGTTTAAGCCTGTTCTCTCATTCATTATCTTCAATGCAGAACTAAGAATCTGATCTTGGACATTTTACCATCACTAAAAAAATTAACTTAAAAAGACAATTTTCTTCACCTGAAAAAAAAAAAATCCCAGCTCTTATTTGTTCGCTGTGGCTGTGCTTCCTTCTTAATTAAATTTATGCTGTTAGAATAGATTCTTATTCTCTAACTTATGTCCATCCCCAATTCAGAGGATCACGCTGTCTCTTGTCAACTTTTTCTCAATTTTATGGCTTCATACCCACTGTCATGGCCACAAATTTGGTTCAGGACCCAGTCATTTAATGTCTGACCTGCTTGTCTTCCAAACTCGAGCGTCTCTCCCCTCTGTTTTTTATGCAGAGATTGATAATTTTTAAGATATACCAGGATTACATAAAATGCCTTCTTAGGTTTCCACAAAATCAAAGAGAGTTGATATAAAAGCACTTTAAAAACTATAAAGTACTGTTGCTTCCCTTTCCATTTTCCTTTTCCCTCCTACTTACATCTGCCTTCCAGGTGAGATTTCTTTTTTCATCACAGTGCAGATTTTCTGAACCTCCACTATTCATCAGAACCTTAATTGTGATTGCCTCCTGTCATGCTTTATACTCTGTGGCATGGGCCCCAGTCAGATATTATTTTCTTGTCAACTAGCACATTTATTCTGACACGTGCTACCCCCAGGACAGACTTTATGCCGGTCTCTCTCTGCTCTCAGAGTTGCCTCCACCGACTAAATCAAGTCTCTTCCTTTGTAAATGTGCGCAAGACCTCATGCCTCTCTTTGGGCTCCATACAAACGGCTCAGATTATCCTGTTTTGTTTTTGGGGTGTTTTTTTTTTAATATTTATTTATTTGTCTGCATAGTCTTAGTTGTGGCATCTTAGTTGCCTGACCAGAGGTCGAACCTGCATCCCCTGCATTGCAAGGCAGGTTCTTAGCCACTGGACTACTAGGGAATCCCTATCTTGGGTTTTACAAATAACTTCAAACATTCCAATAATTTACCCAATCAATAACTGTTTGATTAGGTTTGCCTTTTGGTAGAAGACTGAGGGTATGTATCAATTTGTGTAGAAGGTATCTGATATGTGACAATATGTTATATAACACTATGAGCCTTGACAATATGTTATGTAACACTGACTATGAGTTCAATGGATCTGTATAAAAACGCCAAGCTTGCCACTTACTAAGGTATGTCAGTTGGCCTATTTACTCTGAACCCCTCTTTCCTTATTCCTAATTCACTGGGTAGAGATTATAATTAGAGTAATATATGCTAGCCTGTTAGCACTCAGCAAAAAAAGTAGCCTTACTATTTCTGTACGTGCATATGCCTTTTTAAAACACTGAACTAATATATTAGCTAAGGTTTAAAACATGGAATAAAAATGCAACAGTTTCATGAACACTGCTCATGTTTTCTTTCTGAAGATGATTGTTTGTTAATTTAAAACAAACCAAAACAAAACCCTTCTGTACTGACTTTGGAGACCAAATAAATAAACATGCTCATGTTTTAGAATTATTTAAATTTCAAATGAAATTTGAACTTCTCTCATAAAGGGAGTCAAAGTCAATCAGCATATTCATGGGCAAAAACAACTAAAACTTTAGCTTAAATTACAAAAGGGAATAAAAATTTAAATATAAACACAACTCTAAAAGTTTTGCTGCTGCTGCTGCTAAGTCGCTTCAGTCGTGTCCGACTCTGTGCGACCCCATAGACGGCAGCCCACCAGACTCCACCGTCCCTGGGATTCTCCAGGCAAGAATACTGGAGTGGGTTGCCATTTCCTTCTCCAGTTCATGAAAGGGAAAAGTGAAAGTGAAGTTGCTCAGTCGTATCTGACTCTTAGCGACCCCATGGACTGTAGCCTACCAGGCTCCTCCATCCATGGGATTTTCCAGGCAAGAGTACTGGAGTGGGATGCCATTGCCTTCTCCAAAAGTTTTTAGTTATAGTTAATTTAAGCCCACATTTGGTCCTTAACTAAGTATCTATTAAAGTCAGTCCTGTCTTTTTCAAAGCAATGGAAATTTTATGGGACAAAAATCATGTCTTTTATTTTCTGTCACACTCTCCTGATCTTACAATAGTGTTTTTTCTCTGATAAGAAACTTGCTCAACAATTCCCTAGAACTTCCAAAGAATTCTGCCTTACTAGTCCTGGGGGGAAAAAAGTGGCAATGATCTATGCCTTTATTTTTGGAGAGATGTTACACAAAAGACAACTGAGCATCTTTAGAAAGGACAAGAGGAAGCCAAATGGAAAGTTCCTGGAAGGGAAAAATCTCACTCTGCACAACAGGGACACTTAGCTACACGAGACCAAATGTTACCTCCCAAACATTACAAGCAGTAGAAATAAACATACACACAAATTGAAAGCAACACTGCTACTCCAAACTCTTTCACTGGCTTCTCTTTAGGGCTTACTACTATGTATAAATGGGCTTCCCAGGTGGCAGTGCAGTGGTAAAGAATCTCACTGCCAATGCAAAAGGCAAAAGAAGCATAAGTCCGATCCCTGGGTTGGGAAGATCCCCTGGAGGAGGACACGGCAACCCAGTCCAGTATTCTTGCCTGAGGAATCCCATGGACAGAGGAGCCTGGGGGGCTACAGTCCTTGGGGTCACAGAGTTGGACATTACTGAGCACACATACATCACGCATCACTATGCATAAATAATCTTTCTACTGTTACTCATAATACATGTACATACATATAACATATATACACATAGATGCATAAATATGATTTTTCTTTCCCTAGTTAACAAATCTTTTTACAAACATTTTCATAATTATTTTAACAGCTCTATTTGGATCTACAAGCTTATTTAGTAAGATGGTCCATGTGGTCCTATGTCTTGGCATAGCCACTGCTTAGCCTAGACTTAACAACAACTAAAATAACCTATAATTCAAAATTGTTTGACATTGAAAAACAATTCTTTCTAGTTCCACTTATTTAAAACAAATTAAAAAACAGCCAGACCAAAGGGAGAATATTAAAGTATACTTAAGTCCCAAGATACAGACTGAAAAAATATATATCCTTACTATGCAAGTCAGGGTGGAGTGAGGGAGAGAGAGAATAAAGAGACAGTGCTTTCACACAGAAAAAGAAACCAAGGAGATCCTACAGTTCAAGATCCTTTAGTCTTACTCTGCAGAAAATGCCAAAACGACAACACCCTATCTTTATTTTTAAAGTGGTTTCTACAAATGAAATAGAAGATGAAGATCCCTGTTGTGCAAAATTGCATTCAGTTTTGTGGAGACAAGGGTCTAATTAAAGTCGGGTTGAGAGGCAAAGCATCTCTACAAATGCTCACCAGAAATCATGATAATCTGCCTTGTGCATGCAGGCTCAGTCATGTCCGACTCTCTGTAACCCCATGGATTGTAGCCCACCAGGCTCCTCTGTCCATGGGATTCTCCAGGCAAGAATACTGGAGCAGTTTGCCATTTCCTCCTCCAGGGAATCTTTCCAACCCAGGGATCAAACTCATATCTCCTAAGTCTCTTACATTGGCAGGCAGATTCTTTACCACTGTGTGCCCCAGGTATCATCATCTCCCGTATTTTTTTTAATTCAAAAAAAAAAACTTTCCCAGGCCCACATCCCAGGAAAGTCCTGAAGATGTTAGAAATGAATGAATACAGCCACTGGAGGAGCAGACAACTGTCAGTGGAGGAAGAGGCCCAAGAAGTTGGACATATGAATGTCAAAGTGTCTGAAAGAAACTTCAGACCCTACCCACAGCCTACTCTGTCAACCTGACCTCACCCTGGGCCCACCCACCTGACTTCTGCAGCAAAATGTTACAGCCAGTTCTTCACTAACTGAGAGAGTCAACTGAAACATCCACTGCTTGGAGAAGAGTGAGGAATATATCACCTGCTTTGTGTGACCTTTAGGCCACTGGGCAATAGGAAGTCTCTGGAGTAAGTCATGAGGGGTTGGTTTCATGATCTGCTCATAACTTCCTATCCCACCTGTTCTCTTCCCACACTCTACCTTCTGTAAGACTGAAGATATAAGGTGGACTGGAGATATAAGGTAAACTAAAGTCCTGGAGGGCTCCATCGGGCTCAGACGGTAAAGAATCGGCCTGCAATGCAGGAGACCTGGGTTTGACCCCTGGGTTGGGAAAAATCCCCTGGAGGAGGGCATGGCAACCCATTCCAGTATTATTGCCTGGATAATGCACATGGACAGAGGAGCCTGGTGGGCTACAGTCCATGGGGTCACAAAGAGTTGGACAGGGCTGAGCGACTAAGCACACAGCACACAAAGTCCTTGAAGTTTTATGAAGATGCCACCTTCTTCACATCAAATGACATTTTTGCCTGGTGTGGTAAGCCACAAAGATGTCTAAGTCCTAATCCTATTACTGTGATTATTTACCTTATGTGTAAGGAAATATGCGCATTGAAGATATGAATAAGCCAAGGATATGGACATGGGTAGATTATCCTGGATTATCTGGGTGAGCCAAATATAATCACAATGGTCATTAAAGGAAGGTGGCCAGAAGAGAAGGGGCCATGAGCCAAGGAATGGAAGCAACTTATGGAAACCGAAAGGACAAGGAAATAGATTCCCCAGGAGAATACCACCCTATAGACTTATTTTATACACATATGACCAACAGAACTGTAAAATAATAAATTTGTGTTGTTTTAAGCCACTATAGCTTGTGGCAATTTGTTACAACAGTGACAAGAAATTAATATACCTGGTTAATTCTTATTCATCCTAAACTCAGCTCAGGTACCCTTTCCTATAGGAAGCATCCTCTGAAAGCTCAGACCCCGTATCTGCCCTCCAACCTTCTCCTCCTCCTGGTTAGTTGTTCCTTCTCTTTGCAAAGCACCTGGCATTTACCTTCATACTGCCTAGAGCGATGACTACAGAAATATTGGTTTCCTTAACTGGACTGGGATGCTCCTTTTTAAGGGTAGAACTCTTAATGGTCATACTTATTTTCTTATTTCCAATGTTTATCACTGTTTCTGACAGATAGGGGCACACAAATGCTCATGATAATTTTTTTCCTGTAAGTTGGCATGACTCATCCCTTGATTATCAGCAGGATACCAGCCTTCACTTCCTTACTCCACAATAAAGACCGAGATGATAAACAAGCAACTAGTTCATTACCAGGGGCTCAGAAACCCTACATAAATGGCTCCTTTCTCCTCCAAAAAAAGTAGTAACCATTCTTTTTCTCTCCCATGAAAAAGTTTATACAGTTTTTGGTTCTGAGGAGAAACCAAGTATTACACTGGGTGAAAAATCAAAAATAGAAGAGGAACAGTTAAATGGATAAATTCTCATAAACTTATTAAGGTGAACTGTATTTTCCAAAGATGACCCCAGGAGTCCCTTCCACCCACATGTTCTTCTGTGTTGTGACACTTACACTCCACCATCAAGAAGTCAAGTCATTGCCTTCCCCTTGGCATTTGGGTTGGCCTTAGTGACTCGCTTGTAACCCACAGAACACAGCAGAAGTGACACTGATGACTTCAGAGGAGAGTTCAAAAGACACGCTGTGACTTCTGTCTCTCTGAATGCCTGCTCTGCAGCTGCTCCCTCCTGGACACTCCCTGTTAGAGGCCAACTGTCAGGCCACAAGAAGCTCCAGCCACAGGGAGTTCCACATGCAGGCAACTCTGGTTGACTCACAAACTCAGCCTTTGAGTCATCACAGCCCAGAGACTAGACACATGAGCGAGAAAGCCTCCAAGTGAAACCCTGCCTTGTCAATCGGATCTTCCCTGATGAGACCCTAGATGCAGAGGAACAAAGACAATTAACCGTGACATGCCCGGCCTGACCTCCTGACACACAGAATCCATGAGCCTAAGAAGACTAGGTTCAGAGTAATTTATTATGAACAAGTAACAACTGCCACAGTGAACACACAGTCCAAAAGATAATTACAGTGACTTTACTTCCTGATCCTTGGAAGATGGACAGGCTGGAGAAGAGTCCAGGTAAATTAGACTGACCTAATTTCAGCCTGCTAGGGTGAAATACACACATGCTCTAGAACTATCACTCCCAGAGTTTGAGACTTGAACAACTACTTTGCTTATAATTCAAGAAGAAACTGAAAAAACTAAGTACCCTGCCCTCTATGCTGAGAATTTTACCAGTGAATGAGTTATTTGGATGGCTTGTGCTGGGCTTATAATCCTACACCCTTCAAATATTTGAGAGGTTAGATTAGATGGGATTAAATTCTGAAGGATGCTGGAAGCACACCAAAATGTCTGCTCTCCTTCCTGCCCAATTGGATCCACTGTAAATAAAACTTGACAGGCTTTCTTAAATCAACGTAATCATGTGTAGCACAAGTGCTTTCAGATGCCCAGTAGCTAAACCACATCAGCTTACTTAGCAAGCCTTCTAGCAATAGGTGAAAAAAATAATGGCTCCTGCCAAGAGTGCTATGTCCAAGAGAATTGGTGGCCTCGAGTGACTCATTTCACAAGGCTCCATTTATCTGTGCTGGAAGGTCCAAAGCGGGAAGGGGGTGGGCTTTTAATAACCAAACTCAGGGCTCGGGTTTATTTGTTAAAGCCAGATGCTGTCATTTTGGAAGCAGATGAGAACACAGTTATAATCGATCTGGAATCCTGATGAATTCCAGGCGCACCTTCCAGCAGTCTGGGGAAGTGGGTAGCTCAAAGACCTCAGAGAATTTTTATTATTAGTGTCATAGGAAGCTATTCTGCTGCAGAGGCTGCACGGACTCAGTACTTTTTCCTTGTGATTTCAAACAGACACACTTTTTTTGACCGACTTTTGGGGACACTTTCTTAAAGGCAATTTCTCAGCTACATCAGAAAATATAGCAAAAAGAAATAGGCTGACTAAGAAAAGTTGAGGAGAGTAAGGTCTAGGTAGGAGACCTCAGGGTTCCTAAGGGAAACTGGATTAAATATAGTGTTCTGACTCCAAAGTGGAGGCCAGTTGATGTCCTTAACCAGTAACTGTAGCTTTATGACCCAGTGGGTTGCTAGCTGTGGTCCACGTCCTTTGAGAGAAAAGAAAAAGCATGACCAGAACCCCAAACAGTGTTTATGGTGTCCAGGCTTCAAGGTCGCAGCCTGAATCCAGCTACCTTTTAGGAATGCCTGCCTATTTTCCAGGCCTGTTTCTCCAGGCTCCTTATGACCTCTGTGCATTTCCTGACATCCTTCCAATCAACCCATTCTTCCAATCTTAGCCTAGAAACTGCTAGGCTTAGTTTCTACTTCTTGTAAACAAGATCCTGAACTAATGTAAATACCAACACAGCGACCTTTACTTCCAAATGTATTCTTTCTTCTGTCTGGTAGACCAAATGCTCATGAACATATATTGCTAGGTAACTAAGAAAGCATCAAATAGGGAAGATGGCAATCTGTCCTTCTGCGTGGCTAAATTAGAAAAAACAGATGCCTCCTTGTTCTCACCCTGGTCCTCAATTTAGGACCATAAATTTTCACGAGATGTTTCAACATCACAACCAGATGTGTTAACTCCTTTTACTTAAAAAAAAAAAAAAAACTTTTTAAGGGAAAAGAATTCAAGGAGCATAAGATATGATTGAAGTTCAGTCATGTCACAAATGATGCTTGGCACAAGTTTACTATCTGTAAACTTATGTTTACAGATTTATGTAATTTATACAATTATAAAGTTATGTAATTACAAAAAATTATGTAATTAAAACTTATTTATCATGATAAACATTGAGGTGATATATGTGCTTGCTCAGTGATGTCAGGCTTAGTCCCAAACCTCCAAACCCACCAAAAGCAAGGTCTTGGGTTAATATCCTTCCCACCATCTTGCGTGCCTGCTTAGTCAAGTCGGACTCTGGGATCCCATAGACTCTAGTCCCCCAGGCTCCTCTGTCCATGGGATTTCCCAGGCAAGAATACTGCAGTGAATTGCCATTTCCTCCTCTAGGGGATCTTCCCAACTCAGCGATCAAACCCGCCTCTCCTGCATCTCTTGCATTAGCAGATGGATTCTTTACCACTGAGCCACCAGGGAAACCCTTCTCACTATCAGATACCATTAAACTGGAAGTGCTATTTTCCTAAAATATGTACTTCAGATATTGTAAGACAAGCCATAAGATTTCACTGCAAAACCACAGAAAATCACACTTGTTGGGATTTTGAATATTAACTGAAATATGAGAAATTAACATAATCACATGTTAAAATCTGTTAAAAGATACTTTCTTTTCACTTATATTTGAATTAATTAGTGGTAGTAAAATAGGAGAGAATGGATTTGTTGGCTCAAGAAGCAGAGAGGAAAAAAAATCGTGCTACATACTTAAAATGTGTAGTCTTTAAATATCTTTTCAGCATCTGGTGCCACATTGCAGCAGTATGCTCAGCTACATTCTAACAGTGATCCAAGCCCAGAGGGTCTGGCACTCTAATGCATGTTACTTTATCTTCAAAAATAGATATCAATGTCTGATGTTGAAGCCCACCAGTCTTCAACTGGTGGGTTAATCCCTTCATCTTTCTTTAACGAGATGAATGGAATCCCACTTACTAAATGAGATAAAAGCATGAAAAACAATCCAAGAAGCTTGTTGCCGTGGTCCTCCTCCCGAGGATTCTGGTGGCTGGCTGTGTGTTGTCTCTGCCATGGGCAGCTCAATAGGCATTTCTCATTGACCGAGATTCTACCTGCATGGGCATCTGAGATGATAAGGACAACTTTTCCTAATCAGGAACAACTGCCTCCCAAACCTCCCTAAACCCAAGATTCCACTGACATTTTGCTAAGATGATTAAAGAATGTACTGTTCACTGTGACATGTATGGGTGGAAAAAAATCCCCTCACATAAAGATAGGAGCAAAAGAGAAAAGAAATTCAAAAGATGTTGACCTGTGGGTGGCATTATATTTTTTTTTAAAAAAAAGATCAACATAAAGTAACACAAATATTCAAACCTCAGATTGAGCAGATAAGTAAGTAGATGCTCTTCTCACCTACTGCTAAGCATGTAGTTTCTGGTTATTAGGATAACCCTTCTCCTGGCCTGTCTACATGAACACCACAGCTTGAGGTCAGTGCGAGCCAAGAGCACACACAGATCCAGTTCTGTCCTTGTCCCCTCTTCCACGTGACATGGTTTGTTTTCTCTGAGAAGCAACTGCTGGCCCAAGGAGACATCAGAATTTAAACACCCACCATCATTCATAAGAAATTACAGAAATAAGGAAGATTTGGGTTAAAGCTCTACAAATTCAAAGTCATAACTTAGTTCTCTGTACTACTAACCAGCTATAAGATTTAGGATTACTTTTTGTTTTTCTCAACTAAGTACACATAATGCCCTAAATGGCTAAACCATATACAATTCTGATACCAGATAGTTAAAACTCAATTCTGCAAGTATTTTGTATTATGTGTAAGAAAAGCACTCTACCTTATTCAAGAGAAAACAAATTTAACATTCATCTCACAATTTACTGATTTTAATAAATACTGACTCTATATAATTATAATTTCAGGGCATAATTTGATCTGCAGTATAATCAGTTGCTTGTTAATATTAGAACAGTTATATCTACATTGCAGGCAGATTCTTTACCAGCTGAGCCACAAGGGAAGCCCAAGAATACTGGAGTGGGTAGTCTATCCCTTCTCCAGGGGATCTTCCCAACCCAGGAATTGAACCGAGGTCTCCTGCATTGCAGGCAGATTCTTTACCAACTGGGCTATTCAGGGAAGCCCAGGGAAGCCCAGTGACAAGGGTCACTGATAACTGTATTCCAGTGTGGAAAACACTTTTTGACATGTGATATGATCTAATGATAAAGATTTTCAAGTTCTATTAGCTTCGCATGCTGTTTTACTTTCATTTTAGACACATCCACCCACATATCTCCTTATTTATAAATACAAGTTTTACATCCTGTTTATGACATATAAAAACATTCACAGACAAGCACTCACACATTCTTATCTCTCAAGACTCTGTGTGTTTTGGAAGCCAGAATATGAATTTAAAGATTCACTACTATTCTTCATCATTTTCTTAGAACCTAAATAATTTTTTTACTACTAAGTTTGAATACCAAAAAAGACAGTATTAGGTTCTGTCAATGGTTGGAATTAGCAAAATGGATAATGTGAAAATCTAAAGGCAGTGACAGCAGGAGAGGAAGGCCATGTAAATAAAGAGGCAGGACTGTTTTCCCTGTTGACAGAAGCATCTTTGAAGCTCGCCAGCCCATGAAGAGGATTATGTGTCAGTCATTAGTATACCTGTCAGCTGCTATAGTGAATCCAATTAAGGGAAGAGAGTGCGAGCATGGGCTCCTAGGTCCTGTCTCAGGATACTGACACACAACCAGGTCCAAACATCACCCGAAACAGAAGTTCAAAATCAGGAGCACCAAATCTTAACCCCAGCTCTTCTGCTTGTCTGACCATGGGGCCATGGGCAAACGATATATTTGAAATTTTATTCTCCTATGACATGGAGATATTAACACTTGTCTATAAGAGCCAAACAATTTCATGTTGTATCTGGTAAGCCACCAGCACACAGTAGGTCCTCAATAAATACTCCAAATAGTCCTGTTCAACTCTAGAGGGTCCCAGGAAAGATGAGAGAGAGTTAGGAAGTCCCTCGGAGATCTGGATTTTTCATCCAGCTTGGGTCTTAAGCCAGAAGCATATGAAATCAAATGGGATTACCAGGATAAAAGGCACACCTTGGCTGATGCTCCTATTATAACCTGGGGCTCCAAGTGCCTTCCATTACTTTTGTCACCTCAAAGTAGCCTCACGTTAGACACATACATGGGAGTTGGCATGCATCCTTCTTGGCTATAGAATGCTGCATGCCACCACCAAAGGAAACTGGCTATAAGTTCAGTTGTGATGTCTTGATATTTTGGTTCAGAATCCCTGGTGTCACATTATCTGCGTGTAATTGTTTCTTCATTTGTAGTCATTTAGTTTAGTTTCCATTCCAAACATGCATGTCCATTGGTTTATTGTTTTCATGTGACAGGACTGCTTGATTAAGATTACAAACTGCTAAAAATCAGTGTCTGTATTTATTTGATCAGTTCCTCATAGCATCCAGCAAAGCAGGGATCACACATATGATTTGAGGAAAGTAACTATGATGAAAGAGCTCATAAAATGTACAAGGTGGATGCTCAAGTGACAACCATAATGAAAACCACATACGTTTAACAAAACCAGTTTTCAGACTTGGCTATTTCATATTCTCCATAGGAAAAGGAGTGCTACAAAGAGTTTTTAACTCTTCTTGGAAATGGGACAGCCAAGAAAGCTTAATGCATCTATTTAAGATATTTAGACAAAGTTCATTACTTCTCCCTCAGTGACATTTGAGAAAATTAACAATTATATCTTTGGGCCCTAGAATAAATAAAAAGTAAACCATGGTGATGGACGTTAACTAGACTTATTGCTGTGATCATTTTGCAATATATATGAATATCAAATTACTATTACTATGTTGTTCACATGAAACTAATATGTTATATGTCAATTCTATTTCAATAACACACATACACACACACAAAAGGTAAATCATTCTGTTCAAAGATGTCCAAATATAAGGTGCTTGTGTGAACATTCTTTTTAAGATGAGAATATCCTACCTCCTTAAAGTTGTCAAATGCTGATAAAATGATTTCATGCCCGCCTCTGACAAGACAAACAGCTGCCAACAGCTCTAAGACAAGGGCTTTTGTTCTGTCAAAACAAGAAGGAAAATACTCACAAATCAGTGAAAGTGAATGAACGATTAGTCAGCTGTTCCTTCCAAGATGAAAATGACAATAAATATTTGCCAGTGTATTTTTTTAAACGTTTACTAATTAAGGCACAGTTATATTAAAACACATACATTTTAAAACCTTTACGATCTACACACGTGGCTTCTCTGGGGTACCAAGTTTGCAAGGCATATTTCCCACTCCCAGGATTACAAGTTACTTATAAATGAAAATTAATTCTGGGAAGATTAAGTCTTTTTGTTCTATCATCAAGTGACTCAGTGTAATATGGTTGAAAAAGTATTTTTTAATGAGTTAAAGAAGATAGGAAACACAGAATTTTCAGTAAAATCACCCATTGGATAAATATTTTCTCTGGTTCTAGACTCAAAGATATAACATTTGCTGAAAAAGTTCAAAATCAACCGAAATCAATGTCCTATTAATATACTGCAAATCTGCTAATTTGCAGTGGCTCCATACAAGTCTTCCATGATAATGCAAGCTTCCAAAACTACTTCTTCCCATACAGGATCTGAAAGGAGCTGGCTTACAGCTGTGCTAATACAAGAATATTTTCTCTGACTCAAGAAAATAAAACTTCATCTAAAATATTTTTAGGAGAATCTTAGAGATACAATCTAAGTCTTCAAACACTATGTCAAGGACAGCATTATTTCTTCAAAGTATGATTACTTCAGTATTTCATCTTTTTTCTGGAATAAAACCTACTGCCAATGTCTAAACAAAGATCATTCTGAAAACCCACAATATCAATTGTCTTAAGAAAAATGAATAATGACTTCCATCAGTGTCAGATAGAGAGACAAAGAAGCATGACTACTTGGGATTCTAGTAAACTTAAGAAAGCAAGCACAAAGTTGCAAAGGTGTTCATCAGGGCAAGTATGAAATAATAATATTCAACATTTAAATAGGGTTTACAGTTTGCATTGCATTTTCAATCAGAAAGGGTGTAACTTTTAATCATATTTTTTAGCTGAATTAACAGTTTTCAGATGTGCAATCTTGTCAGAGAGATCTGATAAAAGGGAGTAACAGTGTGAAACTAGACATGCATTAGAACAGAAAAGGCATTATACTAACTAAAATAAATTGATGAAGACAGGCTTTTGGAGGTAATCTGTGAAATGAATAGTACATGGCACTTGCCTTTATAGGAAAGTGAACATGAAAAGAAACCTGCATGCAGTTATTTTTGTTTTGTAGTGTTTTCTGTTTGGTTTGGTAATAAAAGTTACATGTGTAAAGGTTGCAAATGAAGTGTGGACAAGCAGTAGTAGTTTTAGTGAGCTTTCAGCACTAAGTGGTGTGGCTAGGGCTGTATCAAGACTCTCCTGGCTCCAATCCTGACAACCTGGCAGCTGCATGCTCTTCACGAAGTTTTGCTAAATTTGCAAGGATGCTGAGAACCAGGCCTCAAAAGGAATGAAAGCTTGAAGAGAAGGGCCAGAATTGTCACCAGTTTCTCAACTCCGCCGCATGTAAAACTGTAACATTGATGAAAAGAAAATTCTACTTAGCCGAGGAGTCTACTGGCAATCTGAATTCAAAAAGTCACTCTTGAAAGTTTCCAAACTCTAATTTCATTCTTGACGAGCTCTCTGCTATCCCTAGTTTGATTAAGATTCGGACATTATGAATCCAGCTTACCTTGGATTCTTGTTGTTCAAGCTTAGTGCAATCTCGTTGACAGCATGTGGGTGAGACATGACCATGTTGAAACCATACTGAAACAGGTATGGAAAAAAACAAAGCATTAGGAGTTATTTGAGAGGACTGTCACTGTTGATTAAAAAGCAAAAACCTGAAGTTTCCACCTAATGTAATTTTATATCATAAGTACACTTATGTCTCCAGCACAGTGTCTGCACCTATTTGTCTATGAAAAATTTCAGGAATGATGCTATTATCAAGGTACTATATTCCCATGCTCTATGAATAAACAAACTATATGTGTCTCTATCAAAGTGATGAAAAGGCTCCAGGCCAGTGGTCTCAGTCCTGCTATTTGACAAAATCACCTGGAAAAGTCAACAAAACAAAACACCAGCTCTCTGGGACTCACTCCAGGTCAATTTATTCTGAATCTCAAGGATGGGGCCCTGGCATGTGAATTTCTTTGAGCTGACTTCACTACGCAGCAGGGTTGACAACCATCACCTCTAATCCCTTCTCTATCAGCAATGGCTCTTAGGACCCAAAGCCTAGGGAAAACCTGCTTTGCTCTGAGGCATGTTACCTTGTCCTTCTATAAAATGAACAAAGCTCAGTAAAAGGATCAAGAATCATTCTCAATTCTGCCAAGTTGAGGAATTATTCCTTTTCCTGCAAACTCTCAGCTCATGACCTTATTTCCAATTACACTCGAGAAACATAAGCAATTAGGAAAAAAACTTCCCAAAGCTCCCAACACCACATCAATACACCCACACAGATCTGTGGCTTCCCTCCTTACTTCTTCCTAAAGATGAACTCTCCACGTTCCCATCTAAGGCCCTTCCCTACTTGAGCTCTTGATTCCAATTCCTCTCACTACTCAAGAACATTATCAGTCATGTCCGACTCTTTGTGACCCCATGGACTGTAGCCCACCAGGCTCCTCTGTCCATGGAATTCTCCAGGCAAGAATACTGGAGTGGATTCCCATGCCCTGCTCCAGGGGATTGTCCTGATTCAGGGATCAAACCCAGGTCTCCTGTCCTGCAAGTGGATGCTTTACCATCTGAGCCACCAGGGAAGACCAAAGAACATCATACACTCCAGCAATTTTCCCATTCCCCCATCATTCTTTTTCTCTCCAACTCATTACTATTAGCATAAAAAACATGATGCAAATTCTTTCATCTTAAACAACAAAAACGGAGTCTCTCTGGACCCTACAACCTGTGTCCAGCCACTGTCTCATTTTTCTGCTATTCTTTTACAGCAAAATTCTAAATCACTCATGGTCTCCAATTCCTCTCCTCCTATTCTCTCTCAACACCATGTCCATCAGGCATTGCATCCCCACCACTCCAACGAAACTGTATCAAGATGATCCAAGACCTGCACTTCACTAGAGCCCATGCCAGCAATGTTTATCTTACATGACTCAGCAGCAGCACTGGGCACAGCTAACCACTCTCTTTCCTGGACTCAGCTCCTGCTTCTCGGCTGCTTCACAGTCAGTCTAGCTAGTATTCCCTCATCTCTGACTTTAAACAGGGTGCCCAAAATTATTTGAGACCCAGCTTATTCTTTGCTTCTCTGTCTATTCCTGCTGATCTCCTTCACTCCCTTGTCTTCATAGGCCATCTACTGACTCTCAAACTTGTAGCTCCAGCCCAGACCTCCAGAACCTGAACTCCCAACTGGCATGTCTGACCACCTATTTTAGATCCCTATTTAGATGTCTATGGACATCTCACAGTTAACATCTCTCCAACTGAAATACTAATAAGGTCTCCCAACTCTGCTCCTCCTGCAGCCTTCCACGTCTTAGTAGATGAAAACTCCATCTCAGAGGTGCCCAGAACAAACCAATGGGAGCTGTCCTTGACTCCTCACCATACCCCCACTGCTACTGTCCTTAACATCAAAACAAAATCAGAATCTGGCCACCTCTCATCACCTCTGCTGCTATTACCTTGGTTCATACCATCATCAACATTCACCTAAATTAATGCAACAGCCTTCTAAAAGGTCTACCTCCCTTTGTCTTTGCCCCCTGAAGTCAATCCTAACAAAGAAGCCAGATGGATCATGCTAAATTCCAGTGACAGATCAAGTCACACTTTTCCTCAGAATCCTTCAATAGCATTCCAGTCAGCGTGAAGCCAATGTCCTTTCAATGACTTAAAGCCCTACATAATCAGGACCCCCTGTAACTTCAGATTTCACCTTCTACTCCTCTCCACTTACTCATTCTGATCCAGCCAAACTGACCTGAGCACATCAGACCTATTCCTGCCTCAGGAACCTTTGCACTTGCCCTTCTCTCTGACTATAATTTTCTTTCTTAAATATTCCTTACCTTGTCCCCTTATTCTAGTTGTTACATAAATGTTATCTTCTCCATGACACTTTCCTGGCTAGCCTATTTAAAACTGAACTCGCATTTTTGGCACTTATTCTTATTTCTTGATTATTTTTTCTACAAGACTTAGTGATAGTTCTCTGGAGCCAGTCTTCCTCAGTTCAAATCCAAGTTCATCGCTTATAGCCATACTTCTCTGTGTTTCAGTTTCCTCATGAGTAAAATAGGAGAGTAATATTACCAATCTCACAGGACTCTTTTGAGGCTTAAATTAAGTAATAGGTTTTAAAGTACTAGACTGTAGGAAGCACTGTGTAAGTGTCAGCTTTTGTTTCATCACTATTATTATCTGGAGTGCTATATAGTTCACCAGTTGTCTACCTCTGTCTCCCCTCAATAGAAAGGAAGTTCCCTGGGGTATTTATTTTTTTTGCTGCTGTGTTCCCTATGCCTAGAATAAGGTCTATCGGGCAATGCTCAAAAAAATTAATTGACTGAAACAATAAATGCATTCTTCCCTTCTTATATTTAATTTGGCAAGCTTATGTTGGGTTTGAACCCTAATACTGATCTATGTATTTACCATCTGTTTCTATTTGGATCCATCTATAGAATCTGTATTAATGGAGATAAAATCCTGTTTTCTTATTTGAACCATGTCTAAATTCTCAGCCATGGTTTGATTTTATACCTATACTTTGACCCTTTAGCTCACTGTAGATACTCCAGGCTCTAATTCCCACTCTGTGGTTAGGATTAATCCTACATACTGTCATCAGTAACTCCCAGTGATTCTCAGAGTGAAGATAATCTGTATCAGTCATCTAAGGAGGACTCGGCTCTTCTACCAAGCATCCTCTAAGTGCTTCTCATGAAGATTAGGAACCACAGGGTCCAACACATAGTAATTATAATTCCTTGCCTGTCATCACATAACCCTTTGAGAAACAATGACCTACCCAGTGTGCGAGATTATTCATTCCCAGGTTCCTAAAGTTGTTCCATTATTGCCCCAAACCAGTGGCTTACTCTGTCTCTAATAGTCACACTTATCAAGTAATGTAGACAAGTTTACCACTGGAGGAGGAAAATGTCTTCCCTTTAAATACATTATAAATCAGAAATGCTAACTAAAAGGGCAATGAATTATGAGCAGTAGAAGGAACCAGACCTTTCTTTAAAAAATTTCATTAAATCCTGATATTTACTTCAAATAGAAATACAAAGATACCAAAGAGAACGAGACTGAGTCTGATGATTTCAGATTTTTTTTTAAGGATTATAAACAGAAACATACCTGATAATTCATGATGGCACGTAAACACATGATACAGACATGCACGTCATCTTTCTTACTCACTAATCTTGAATTTTTCAGGGTTCTTCTGCTTGGCAAAGTATTGTATCTATAAATAAAAAGGGAAACTTCTATAAAACTAAGGATTACTTTCTTAGCATGGGCAGATGCACTTTAAAAATGGACACTGTTCTCTATTTGTACCTACACCTAAATGAGGATTGCAAGTCAAATCACCACTAACGAACCCATCATCACAAGTACCCCATCACCACAAAACTGTTTCTACAGACTGTGAGGCCCAGACAATTCTGTGCAGTTGTTATCATTTTGTCAGGCCATATACCCACAGACAGTGACGCTCAACTCCACTCACAGCATGTAACAAATCAGACTGTACATGAGACTCATCGACAAGCCAGGCTCTAATTTGCAGACCAAGCTAGATTTGCAGATATGACATGCATGCAGATTACATATGTGAACAAGTGAAGGGGTAAAACTCAGCTTATACAGAGATCTCCTATCATCTGACCCAATTTTAACTGTACCTTCCCATCAGTGCTTTCAAGAGACCCTGTTTCAGAGTTTAAGCCTAGGCAAGGTCATACAGCTGTCATATCAGCCTGTGATACTGAATTTTAATATGCAAAACCTAAACAGTATACACAGGCCTCCACATCCTCACCCAAACTCTGGTCTGGCAGCTAAAACTGAGACAGAAATGTGGTGACATTTCAAACAGTTAGGATGTTGCAACGTCGGGGTTCATTCTGGAGACCCTACATTACTAGGCCTTAGTTCTCCCTTCTGCAGATTTATCAGAGTATACAAGCCATAAAGAGTGACAGTGTAAGATGTGGAGAGTAGAAAGATGACAATTCTAAGGGTTTCATTATGAGCCTTAAATGACAGCTTCAGAGGAAAAACAGGTAAGTTTTCTCTGCAACTCCAAGCCTGAAACGAAAGCATGTTTCAAAAGCCGTCAACTACTTTCCCAGAGTCAATGACAGAAATGTTCCACAAAAGAAGCTATAGACCTTCCTTCTCCTTGAATTAAGCTAGTTAAAAAATTTTAAGGAAGCTATGATTAATATTAACTGCTTTCAGAAGTCTCACAGGTGCAGACTAAGAGTTGAAAACTGAATTGACAGGTTTGTCTCCAACAGTTCAGCAGAGCAGAACTTTGACATTTTCTATTCAAAAACTATCAAACAGAAAAAAAAAGATGATTCTTTTACATAAGCCTACTAATGAGCCAAAGAAAATTTTGAAAAGCATCCCAGTAAGTCACTTGCCTCAACATACCTGACTGTGCAAAATCTGGTTTGCTCATGCTACTTTTAAAGAAGAATGTTTTTCTAAGGACTGTCTGCTTTCCTCACCCTGGAAAACAACATTTTAGCAATGGAAGATAGCCTAATTCAGTTTTGAATGCAAAAACAAAGTTCAGGAAACACATTCAGATTTCGCTGTTAGTAAGCCTACTTTCAGCTTCTAAAATACAGTTTTAAAAGGTGTTGCACTCTGTCATAACTCCAGCCCAAGCATGATGGCTGACACATCAGACCGAGGTCTCACAGAATCTGGGGCTTCTTCAAACAACCACATGACCAGTCTGACCCAAGAATCTGTAGTCTTCTTAGTCTATACCCAAAGTTCTCTCCCTTCCTCTGCCCTTCTAAATTTATTTTAACCTCAGGTTTGTATTTCTTTAGTGGAATCACTTGTCTGTTTTATAATAGTTGATTAGAGAGAGCGTTATTTCTAACAAAACAGTGGCTATTAGTGTAAAACAAAGAAATCTGAAGTTTTAAAAAAGAAAAGGTGTTATGAAGGGAATCAATCATCCTTTGCTAAATTATATTTAAGTGCAGCAGTGACTGCAGAAGATAGATTGACCAAAGCCAACTATTTTCTAAGGAACATGGGACAGGTCATTCACACAGGCACATACTTCCACATCACTTCCAAATAAAGTTGAATGATTCCAGCAAGCAGACCAAACTTACACATTTCATGGTGCTTCCTAAGAGGCGTAAAGTAGCATAGCAGGTTCCTCCCTTTTATTTATTAATCCATAACTTCAGCTATACCATAATAAGACTCCTTCTAAGAAAGAGTCATTGTCCTTACTAACATTATTTGCAGAAACCAGTAAACATTGATTATAATATCCTACTTACTAAACACTAACACAAAAGACTCGTATTTGTTGTAGTACATGGTTAATCTCAAATACATTTTCTGAATCAACATTTGAAATGTATTTAATATGAAAAAGCACATGGATACTAATCAATATTCAAGGAGTTTAGAAGGCATACAAAGATGTCAATAAGTAAAATTGATTAATGTTAAAATAAGTAAAAATTTATTAATGTTATTCTGTGCTTAAAAAACATTGAACTTTTTTCTAAGGTGAATGATAGTTAATATAAAATTAATTTTTCTCTGATTTTTTATTTGTATAAAAACAGAATGAAAGGCAACATTTGAACTTGTGTTAAAACAGCACCATAACCAGTAACAACAACCAACCATAGTATTGACAGTTTAAGGAGATCTGTGATATTATTTACGTCAACCTTTCCTGATACAGATGAGAAAAATGATGCCCCAAGATGTTACATCTACAGAGCAAGCAGACGTAAGAGATGAGACCAGACCCCCAAGTCTCCTCACTGGAATTCAGGGCAGTCACTTTCTACAGGTTGCTTCTCAACTTGACTCATCCATCAAGTGACAACATGAAGAAGCCACTGCCTACAGCCATATGTGCTAATGAACTCCCTGTCAAAGGTTCCTATTCTGTCATCCCAACAGAGTTTTCTGTCCTGATTCTTAACAGATATCTTTCCCCCACCCCTCTAATAATTATCCCACCATACAGAATTAAGGCTTAGGTGGCCAAGAAGAGCAGTATCTGAGCATTTTCAGAATACAGTGGCTGATCCACTCTGTAAGCAAAGTTTTCTTTTTAAATTTTTATCCTCAATCACTTACCAGGCAAGGAAGGATTTTTTTTTTTAACTTAGTAATAAATTTTTCTCTGTATTTTGGAATTCCCATTCAAAAAAAATTTTCCCCCGTTAAGTAAATGCACACCTGATAAATGTCACAACTCTTTACCTTGGCAGAAATGAAGTATTTGCAAACAACCGAGAATCACTTTAAGTCCCCAAGGCTAGATTCTAGGCACTGTGTCATGGGTCAGCATGTACATTAACCTACTCTTCAGCATGCACATTTTGTGGAATTTGACCATTTATGCCATGATATATTTGATTTATTTGCTTTAATTATCACCTAACTTTCCACCTTTTACCTTTTTGAACATGTTTTAAATCCAGCTCCAATGAACAATATCAATACTCTCCAAAGAACATATCTGCATGGAGCTGGTTTTAATAGACCCCCAAGTTGACTCTAAAACACCAAAAGAATTAGGACTAACAATTTACTACATTTCAACATTCCACAAGCACTCCCAGATGGAACGAGCAATCTTAAAGAACTGGCCTCTGGTGCTCTATCAACCACAGGAAATCAAACCAAACCTTGTGTTTAAGGTCCAAAATTGGTTTTCCCAAGCAACTACTGTTTATGCTAAACTCTATTAAATGCTAAGGGAAAATGAAAGATCAAGGTGTTGCTTCAGCCACCATCTAGTTTAGGAAGCAAGAGATTTTATGGATAGCCTCTGTGTTAAGATGTTCTCTGTCCACACCTCAGCCCACCCCTTCTGCTGCGTGCGTGTTCTAATGTGTAAAATGAACTCAATAAGAGTACACACACCTGCACATCACAGTACGCTGAGGTGACAACAGGCACACCGCCAACGAGAACACTTCCTCACAAATCATGATACTGAAACCCCTCATACAACCGTTTCTCAATCAAGCCATATATGACCAAGTTAATACAGATGGAATCATGGTAACTATCTTTAGGCATGTGAGCGTTGTTTGAATGAGGCTCTAATTCAAGAAGTATAAAAGGAAAGGACAAATTGTGGGATAAGTATCAGAAGGTGACATACAATGAACATAATTGAACATGAAATGTTACGAATGCAGATTTGTTTTTTAAATTTATTTCTAACTGGTGGATAATTGGTCTACAGTGTTGTGTTGGTTTCTGCCATGCAACAGTGTGAATCAGCTACATATATACATACATCCCCCTCCCTCCCACCTCCACAGGTCATCACAGAGCACTGAACTGAACTCCCTGGGTTATACAGGAGCCTCCCACTAGTTATCTGTTTTACACAAGGGAGTGTACATATGTCAATGTTACTCTCTCAATTTGTACTCTCCTCTCCTCTCCCCATTAGGTACACAAGTCCACTCCCTATGTCTGTGTCTCTATTCCTGCCCTGCAAACAGGTTCATCAGAAACAGTTTTTTAGATTCCATATGTATGTGTCTAACACAGATTTAAAACACACCATCTCACAAATCTGAGTAATAGAATCACAAGACACTTCGATTCATCTTTATATTTAACATTTTCTACAATGGATGTACAGTATTCTTCAAATAAAGAAAAAGTTGCACACACACAAAAAAAACCTCTCGCAGATGGTCTAGGTTTACATTCATCTGAGGTCAGAAAGCTAACTAGATCATAAGATGATAACACTTTCCCCACTTTAATCATCCCGCAGAAGAATGTTTCCCAAAGGCCTCTTGAGTGGAGAGCTGGTCCGTAAACAGACAGCCAAGAGGAGGGTTTCTGTGAAGAGGCCAATTCTACCACAACGCATGCAGCAAAAGACCCAAGTACCATCAGAACAACTAAGCTTTGTAGATCCTATTCCCTGGTGCCACACACACCCACCTGGATGCCAATAAAAACAGAATGCCATGATTAAGTTTCCAGAGAAAAATGAAGAGGATGATTGATTAGAGCCACACACCTCTACCAAGCATATGAGTCACATGGATTCACGTAGGTAGGGCTGGAACATCACAGCAAGAATCCATCACCAATTAAAAATGCAAGCAACTCACATGAAATTAGTCATCACAGTGAAACACTGCACGCACAAGGTGCTCCTGCACAGTCAGGTTAACACAAGTAAATATGATGCAATGTATTATCTTTAAAAGGGTAGATAAGGGCACATCCGGTCCTATGCCACAGCCCTTGAGGCCAAGCTATCTTCACCTTTCCCCAACACTGATCATCCCACTTTGGCTATTTGAATAAACTTTCCACAAAGACCTAAGTTTTACAAGGATGACATCATTGCCTCAGTAGAAGATATGGGTGCTTCTGTGGAAAACTAATATCCTTGGCATGTGCTCTGTTACAGAATTACATATAGAAAAACAAGTACTATAATATTTTCTTCCTGGAGTTATTACGAAACATATAAAACAGAGCCACATGGGAGACTGCCCCAGTGCATTGTGACATATGAAAAAGGCCCCAGTGAGAAGCAGTACTAGCTTCCCTATGGTCTCCTATGGATAACTGAGGCAGATAAGCTCAAGTCTTGCCCCATGTAATATCTTGAATGACACTAGATTTTTTTCAGCAGTAAATGGTGCATGTTCCCTTAACTGAGATTTGAAATTGGCTTCCTCACTAGTAGCTTCCAAACCTCAAAGTACATCCCCCTTAATGTAGGAGGAGGAAGAGAAAGCAGGAAGAAGAAAGCTGGTAGCTCCATTCTGCCCCTCCTCCACTGCCTACCAGGCTGAGGGTTCACACTCTGATTATGGGAACTAATGGTTTTTGAGGCTACTGTGGATCTAGAGAAGGAGGAAGGGGAAACAGCACAAGCCGAAACATCACAAAGCTAGCTATCCTTACTGAGATTCAGTTGTTTTTCCTAAATCGATGTTTCCCAGATTGCTACGAGACTTTACTCTCTGGAGTTCTGAAAAAGTTGACTGGCTTATTTTGCTGGTTTTCTCATTGCTTTCATGGGTCCTGTACTCCACCATTTTCACTGACATCTCATAACATTTAGAGAATCCTGAGAATCTATTCATTCTGAATACATGTAACAATTTCTTCAAGTTCAAAGGAACAGTCCGAACAAGATTCTGCAAGAATTACATTTCTCTGGTGACTTGGAGCTGGTTCTCTAAGACGTCAGGATCAGAGAACTATCGAATAGAAAAACAAGGGCATTCTGTATGTATGGAGGAGCTGTGATCCAATGCCTGGACCACGAGGTTAGGGGACTAAATGCCTTCCTGACTACCCTTCCTCCTCCAGACAGGCAAGCAAGAGTTTTGAGATTCTAGATCTGTGGACACAAAAGAGGGGTTTCCCAGAGGCAGAACGCAACCCCTAGTCCAACTTTTGGAGCTCCTGTCCTTTGTAGAAAAGATAATGGAGAAGGGATATTTAGGGCTGCTTTTTGAGGTCTCAAGAGTTTTAAGGAAATCCTGTTTTTTCAAAAAGAGGTCATTTTGACAGGAACACCACCAAATTTCTCCAGTACTCTTCTCCATCAACTGTGAGAACTGCCTGCTCTCTTGTCAAGCACTGAATGAAAACTAAACATTACCCTCACATTCAAAGATAGTAAGACACTATCTTGGAAGAACCGCCAGTAGTACTCACCAAGCTCTATGTGTGTGGAGAGAAACATGTGCCCAAACTGACTTAAGATCAAAACCAAAGAAAAACGACTCTAACCGACTGTATTAATTTATGCACCAGTGTTTTATAAGTTACATGAAATAATAATAAATGTGGAAGTTACAGTCAATGCTAGTAGGAATAAAATGCATAAAAAATTTAAGCAACTGTCATAAATAAATATCCTTTAAGAAACCTATACAGTGTGCCCTGTTTAGTACTACAGTGACAACTGTGCTGCCTACTTCACACGTGGCAATCGTCTGCCTAGGAGCTGGTAGTGAGCACCTCGACCCACACAGCACTGGCAGCAGGTGCTATGTAGAAGAAGCTATCTCTGCTTTGAAAGACTGTTAGAATGACTGATTAGCAAGAGCCAATCAGTCGATTTCTAATAAATGACAAGGCAACTCAAACCTAGATTTCTGAGTCCAGAAAGCAAAAAGAATGTCAAGGACAGCAGACAAAACCTGGGGAAGGAGCTCTCTTGGATCTACTTGACCACAGAGTAGATACACAGGAATTTCTCTTACCAGGTATGCATTCAAGCCTGAACTATATACAGTGTTCACCAGAGTTCTGCTTATAACCATGTCTTGCTGTCCTTAAACCACAACTCACTGTAAGAGAGTCTAAAAAAAACTACAGTAATTCTGAATGAGTTCCTCAGGGTTAAGAATGTAACAGACAAGTGAGACTACATCAACCTAAAAAGCACAGTAAAAGAGTGAAAAGGTAACCTATGGAATGGGAGAAAATAATTTACAAACCAAATATGTAATAAAGGGTTAATATCCAGAATATACAAGAAACCTCCACAAATCAATAGCAAAAACAAACAAAAATTATCCAATTAAACAATGGGAAAAAAGGAACTTGAAAAGACTTTTCTCCAAAGAATACAAACAAATGGCTAACAGGTACATTTAAAATGCTCACTAATTAACAGGAAAATGCAAATCAAAACCACAATGAGAAAGCACCTCATACTGACTTTCAGGATGGCCATTATCAAAAAAGACAAGAAAAACAAGTGTCAACAAGAATAAATTAGAGCCCATGTACACTGTGGGTGGGAATGCCAGTTGCACAAGCATTATGGAAAACAGTATGGAGGTTTCTCAAACAAAAATAGAACTTCTCCATGTAATGCTCCAGCAATCCCACTTCTGGATGTTTATCTGAAAGAACTGAAATCAAGATCTTAAGGAGGTATCTGCACTCACCTATTCCTTGCAGCACTATTCACAGAACCCAAGATGTAGAAACAACCTAAATGCCCATCAACAGATAAATGAATAAATATGGATAAAATATGGTTTTAAAAAATAATGATGATGTGGTATGACAGAAGTGTTACCTGATGTTATGGTAGTAATCACTGCAATATATAAACATACAAAATCAACACACTGTATAAGTTACACAATGTTACACAACAATTACATCTCAATAAAAAATTAACATATATTCACATAGACACACAATATCAAAGTCCTGAAAAACAAAGAAAGGGTTGTGAATTCCCTGGCGGTTCAGTGGTTAGGACTCGGTGCATTCACTGCCGTGGCGAGAGTTCAGTCCCTGGTTGGGAAACTAAGAGAGGGTAAGGTGGGTGGGATGAATTGGAAAACTGGAGCTGACATATATACACTGTTGCTGCTGCTGCTAAGTCGCTTCAGTCGTGTCCGACTCTGTGCGACTCCACAGAGGGCAGCCCACCAGGCTCCTCTGTCCGTGGGATTTTCCAGGCAAGAGTACTGGAGTGGGTTGCCATTGCCTTCTCGGACATATACGCACTACTATGTATAAAATAGATTACTCATGAAAACCTACTGTAAAGCACAGGGAACTTTACTCAGTGCTCTGTGGGGACCTAAACAGGAAAGAAATCCAAAAAAAAGAGGGAATATATTTAAACATACAGCTGATTCACTTTGCTGCACAGCAGAAACTAACACAACATTGTAAAGCAACTATACTTCAATTAAAAAAAACAAAGAAAGGGTAAGGAATGGTTCCAAGTAAAAGGATGTTACATAGACACAACTAAGCACAATAAATGATCCCTGTGTTGGATTCTGGACAGAGTTTGAAAAAATGTTATGAAATAGACTAGAATAACTAAACAGACTGAACTAAAAATGTGCCAGTATGTAAAAGTTCTGATTTTAAGAATTACACCATGGTTATATAAGAGCATGTCTTCGCTCTTAGGGTATCTACACAAAAATAATTAGGTATAAAAAGGCATGGTTCTGTAACTTGTTCTCAAATGGTTAAAGTGTACGTTTACAAAGCAAATGTGCAAATGGTAGAGTAAACTTAGGGACAAAATGTTAAAACAATTGCTGAATCTGTGTAAAGAGCATAAGGAGGAATCATTGTACTATTGCTACCTTTTTTCAGTTTTCAGTGATATCAAAACTAAAAGTCACAGAAATAAAAAGAAAATTATGGTAGATACATACACTGGAATATTAGTCAGCCTTCAATTAAAGGAAATCTTGCAATATGTCATAACATGGATGAACCTTGAGGACTTTACACTGTGTGAAAAGAGCCAGTCACAGGACAAATGCTGTATGATTCTGTTTATACGAGATTCCTGAAATAGTCAAACGCACTGAAGTGGGGAGTAGAATGGTGGCTGCCAGGGCCTTAAGAGAGGGCAGAATGGGGAAATGCTAATAGCAAGTATAAAGTTTCAGTTATGCGAGGTAAGTAAGTTCTAGAGATCTGCTGAATAATATCTTGCCTACAGTCAATGACACTGTACCATACACTTAAACATTGTTAAGAAGGTAGATCTCATGGTAAGGGTTCTTAGCATCATAAATAAACAAAAAATAAAATTAGTATCCTTTAAAAAATAACAATGGGTGATAACATAAGAATTAATTAAAAGTAATGTGTCTATGATAATTCTAGGTGTACAGGAGAAGACCCACTCCTGATCAAAAGCTACATGTGATCAAATCCTGGATTTCTTTCAAGATCTATATCTGCAAAGCACCAAAATCAAATGGAAACTGCTATCTAATCAGTGGTGCCTTGAAGAAAAAAAAAGTCTGATCACACATCTATTGTCTTAAAATATACTTATTTCTAGACATATTCCTACGTGTGAGTTTTGTACATGTCTGCCTCTCCCTTTGAGCTCCTATTATCCAAGAATAGTATGTTACTGCAGAACCTTAAATGGAATGTTCCCTGAACTGACCTAACAAGGCCTTCCCAGAGTCCATCAAGAAGATTTTTGAAAATATTCTGTGAAGTCTCCATGCCAACATTTGTGAGGTTTGTAATATTTAGGTCCTATTGGCAACAGAAAAAGACAAGATATATTTTATTCTTCTTACAAAAGTACCTTCAAGTAACCAAACTACTCAAATATTAAACTAAATAAACTAAATAAACCTATAAATAAAGACTAGCAATCAGAACTCCCTTGGAAGCTAATGTTAGTATTCAGCCCAATCGGAATGCAATGCCACCCGAGTATATCACATCATTTGGCATAACTGTACTAGTCATTTATGGTTCCAAGGTCTGGACTAATAGAACTTTACCAAGATTTGGGGTTTTAGGTTTCCTCTCCCTGACTATTCAGACATGACATCACCTGGGCATATTTTTTCTATCAATTAAACTCATAAAATATTAATACTTGATGCTAAAAAAAATGAGCCAAGCACTTTTCTGTCTCTAAAGCCAAAAGAAACAGAGCTGAAAGAGTAGAACCCAGATAGTTTGAAGCGGGAGTGAAGCAGGTGGGGGAAACAGACAAAGACAGAAACAGAGATATGGGGGGCGGGGATTACACAAAACTCCTAATGAACCTAATCAGTTTTGAAATCTTCTGTTCATCTGATTCTCCTTTTAGAGGACCAGGTGATAGCTAGAACAGAACCTGTAAGTCAAAAGGTCTCATTTACATGCTTTTTGAAGGAATACATGAATCAACAGGCTCCATCACATGAATGAAGGGCCATTAGTCCAAATTTTCTGTTTTTCAATTATATTCCTTTTGTAAAAGGCATTTGCTATGGAGTGGCTATTAATCAGTATATGACCCTATGTGAAAAGTGTCCAAGGAAACTATCTAATGCTTATGACTTTTCAATAGAAATATTTCTATGTTCATCAATATTTGGCCCCTCTTTTCATAAACCTTCAATAAATCATTGTCAATGTGCCAAAATGACAATTTCACCACCTGGCCTTCAACACAGTACATCAGTTCAGTTCAGTCACTCAGTAGTGTACGACTCTTTGTGACCCCATGGACTTCAGCATGCCCGGCCTCCCTGTCCATAACCAATTCCCAGAGTTTACTCAAACTCATGTCCATTGAGTCAGTGATGCCATCCAACCATCTCATCCTCTGTCGTCCCCTTCTCCTCTTGCCTTCAATCTTTCCCAGCATCAGGGTCTTTTCCAATGAGTCAGCTCTTCGCATCAGGTGGCCAAAGTATTGGAGTTTCAGCTTCAACATCAGTCCTTCCAATGAACATTCAGGACTGATTTCCTTTAGGATGGACTGGTTGGATCTCCTTGCTGTCCAAGGGACTCTCAAGAGTCTTCTCCAACACCACAGTTGAAAAGCATCAATTCTTCGGCGCTCAGCTTTCTTTATAGTCCAACTCTCACATCCATACATGTACATAACACAGTACATAACCTGGCTCTACATGACTTTCAGCCAGACTTATCTGTTCACTGTTTCCTGAACAAACCATGCAGTCTCACAGCTGACCACTGCTCCTACAGCTATCCCTTCCTCCCCTGGCTGCTACCCTCTCCTCCCAACGTTCCTCACGTGTCACATGCAGACCAAGTTATGACTCTTCTCTAGGTTTGGTTGTTCACTCTAGTCTCTAAGGTTCCATATAATTAGTTCTGGTTATACACAAGTGATACTTAACATGTGTTAGTAGGAGCATGAACACACACACTCTTCTCAATCAAACCGTATATAAAGACACTGACACAGTGGAAAGAAGTTAGAAGACTCTGATTATAAATTCTGGCTCTATCACTTACTATCTACGGGCAACTTCTCTGAGTCTTCTTGTCTGTAAAATGGGGCTAATAATTCTCAAACACCTCCCTACAATTTTATGAAGATATAGTGATGCAAGTATGAAAAATTCCTTTATTGAGAATGAATATATTATGTACAAATATACTATTCCATGTGTCATTCTGTATCCTCAGCATTTAGCAATGCACCCTTCACATATTATAGATGCAATCCATCTTGCAGATGAAGGTACCAGAATGTAGCTGGAGGAATTTGCTAAGTCATATTCAGTATTTTTTTCAATCTTATAAAGTTAACATTTATTGACTACTCACTATTGTGCCAGGTTCTTTACAGGAATTGTTAATCTCACAAACCAATGAGGCAGGTCCTAGATCTGATCTGAGAATCTGTGAGACAGATCCCCGACAATACACTGGTCAGGTAGGCTTGTTTTTCCATTTCCACATAGCTTCTTTCAATTGATTTTCTACTGGATAAAAGACCCAATAAAGAAGTGTAACAAGGGAAGAAAACCTCACAGTGGAAAATGCCTGACATCTGCCAGTATGGTGCACCCACAAGCTATAATTACAGCTGTCACCACTTCCACTAGCAAGGTCATTAAAATCAGTTTCGAGCTGAGAATCTGGAATGTACACTCTTAACCTGAGTATATTTTTCTCTTTACAACACCCAATAAAAAAGAAATGTAAAAATCTGAAACACAACAGCCTAACACTTCCAACTTGTTTCTGCTTACAAATGTGCTGAAAAGGAAAAGTGACAATTTGTAGTTACAGATTATTTTGGAAAGTCTAGGAACTTACAAAGTGTTTCTTCTATACACGAGTACTGCATTTTCTGCAACCTTAGATCTTCAGGTCAACTGTCTAGCAGGTGAAGGGGCATCTTCAATAGTTCCCCTTCCTCAGAAATAAAACTCAGGTATTGGCTATAATCATCATTCATTATCCTTTTTTTCTTCTACTCCTTTTCAGCATTTTCTCTCCTCCTAAAGTAAGTGTTACTGAAAATTTTAACCAGGATCTGCCATCTCATCTGGTGAACAGACAAACTTCAAACCTTGAGAATAACTGTTTAAATATATTTTTCTTTTTAACTTTTCCCCTTCAAGTTGGCAAATAATGTAAATTCTTCAAGATCCTTCCATAGGGAAAACTTACAATAAATAAAGTTAAGGGAAAGGAACACACATAGAATAAAATATAGATCACAAGTCTCAGTCATGAACTACAGAAGATCTGAGTTGATTTTAAATAATTTGGGGGGAGAAGAAAGAAGAGAATAATGATCATTTCAGAAATTACATTCTTAATTTACAGAAGTTGGAAAATGAACAAAACTGAGTTCAATCTTCTTGTTGAGAATCAAGATAAAAGTGTTCTAGCTTCTAACTATAAAATTCAAGTATATTTTTTATGTGATACTATAACGGTTTAAGTTAAAAGGTTAGGTGATCTTCTTCCCCCAACAATAAAAATTAAAGGTAAAATGCTACTGCTGAAATAAAAACTCATAAGAGCTTAAAAGAGCTCATCTCTTTTAAAATATCACTTACTTTATAAGCAAACAGGTACTGAGTTGGTATTTTCATAGCTGTAGATAGGATCACTGTCATGAAGAGATCAGGAAAACTGCTATGAACAGAAGTTAACTATTGCAAATGAAAGCCAGTGAGCCACATGGGCCCTTAGCCCATACACATGGAAATCAGTCTGTGGAATGAGTTAGCTGCTTAGGAAATACGGTCTTTGAGCTGGGCTTCAAGTGCCTCATCAACAAAAAGTCGGACTAAATGACATCTGAGATCCTTTCCAGATTCCAGCTTTTCCCCTTTTTACTAATGGTTCAATTCCTCTTCTAATCAATCAGACACAAAACTTCTGTTTTTTATGACTCTGACAGTCTCTGCTCTATATCCTAAGCTTTGGGTATCTCGCACATAGGTCTAAGCACCAGCTGCCTCAGCAATCTTTTGCTCCAATCAATATCCAGGGCATTTACCAGACTCTACACACTTTGTGTGATTCCCATTCCACTGCCTTCCAGATAAAAGCCAAATTCCAAAATTCTAAGAAAGGTTCTTTCTTAAGTGGCCTCTCCCTATCTGATCCATGAGTAAACAGTATATGTATTTTATGTCAGTTCTAAAACATCATAAAAACAGAAACTTGAAGAATTCATTCATAATCTCCTTTTCAGTAAAAATAGTCAGTATCTCCATTCAATAAACCTTTTCAATATCTTCCCATTTGCAAATGTGTGTGTGTGTCCTCAGTCATGTCTGACTCTTTGTGACCCCATGGACTATAGCCCTCCAGGATCCCTCTGACCATGGAATTCTCCAGGCAAAGAGTACTGGAGTGGGTTGCCATTTCCTACTGCAGGGGATCTTCCCAGTCCAGGGATCAAACCTGTGTTTCCTGCATCTCCTGCATTGGCAGGTGGATTTTTTTTTACCACTGTGCCCACTGGGAAGGCCTCATTTGCAAATAGGTGAAAATAAAACTGTATCCATAGAGAAGTTTCTTGTTCCTGTTATTCATTTAGGAAACCTCCTTCATGTTTCTATATGATGGTTATCTTCTAATAGTTGTAAAGTACATAAAATCCAGCACATTAATCAGGTCACCACTAGGGCATTTAGCACCTTTGGGTGAAGTAGAAAAAGACACAGTTTCTGGGAAGGCTTAACAAGTCCTCTCCTACACAGTACAATTTACATAATTCCATTTGGACACCCTGATATTAAAATAGTATATTTACTGAGGGAAAAAATCATTCTGTGAATATATAGGCAGGATCATGTGACATGACAGTTGGGGTCTGGCCACCTCACTTCAGATCCCAGGCAAGTTGCTTAACCACTAGAGGCCTTGGTTTCCTCAGAGTGACAGTATTAACTAATAGTAGCAGGTATGTATCTCATAGAGGCCTTGTAAACAGTGAACAATCACAGAAGGCTCTTAGGACAGTGCCTGGCACACAGTGGACACTCAGCAAATTCTATTTTTCTCCCCAATAAAAATCAATGCTACCAATATCTTTGTGCTCATTTTTAAGCAATTTAAAAAAATTACTCCTATGAAAAACAATGCCAGGAAAGGAGTTACTGCATTAAAAATGTGTAAACAAGGATGTAAATTTGAACTCTTCATGTAAATCCACTAAGTATATGTAAGTGCTAAAAAATAGTAATGATGACTTCACAAAATGCCAGTCCATTAAGATAATAATCTCAGGAAAAACAGTAAAATTTGTTCTAGGAAATCTCAGAAAGAAATGTAAGAAGGAATTAATATATATGAAAGAAAATATGGGATCATGATTTCCTTTAAGTGGGAAGGTTAGTAAGGATGACCTGCAAGGCTTTCCCAGCTTGGTATGCCTGTGACCCAGTCTCCATCAGACAGTCCTACCCCACTGCAAAGATCACAGAACCTCTGTCCCAGAGAGGCAGGATCTTCTCTCTATCCCAAAAAGATCTGATCTCTGATGTAAGATTTTGCTCATCCCATGCTTGTTCATTTTACCTCTACCTGCAACAGCCTTTCCTCACCCTGACAAGCAACTCTGGCCATCACTCAAAGTCCCAGTTTAAATCTGATCTTCCTTCCAGATTCCTAATGCTCCACCACTTTCTTCTAAACCTTGTAATACTAATTTATTATCTATAGAAAGAAAGTGATTTTGCTCAGTTGCATCCAACTCTTTGCGACCCCATGGACTGTAGCCTACTAGGCTCCTCCATCCGTCCATGGGATTTTCCAGGCAAGAGTACTCGAGTGGGTTGCCATTTCCTTCTCCAGGGGATCTTCCTGATCCAGGGATCGAACCCGGGTCTCCCACATTGTAGGCAGCTGCTTTTACCATCCAAGCCATCAGGGAAGTCAGCTTATTTAAGTTTAGTGGCATTAATCATGACATTCTTAAAAATTAAAAATTACTTTCTCTTACATCTGAATTAATGCAATCTTTGTCTTCAAAAATCTAGTGTCCACATATGTATACAAGGCATCATTTAATTTAGCTAGATCTGTAACAGAAATCTATCTTAACTGAAGGCACACCAGACTCTAAGCTTATGAGACAGCACACTAGAGGTTTCCATTGCATCAATAAACATTTCTACAACTGGCTACCCTGACAAATTTATGATAGTACAGAATCTACCAGTTGATACAACTCCAGGTGAATGTCATGTCATAAAATGCTTAACCATCTATTTTAAATATTTTTAAAAAGCTAAATATGAAAAGGAGAGTGCACCATTAGAATTTTGTTTTGAAAGGAGAGCGTTTTTCCTTTTCTTCAATCAAGCCACATTTATTGTCTTTTTTTTTTTAATAAAGTGTTTTAAATTTCTTGAAATCTCATTTCTTCCTCCAAGTTTAACCAACCCTTTTGTCAAGTGATATAGGATAAGATGACTGAATCTACATTATTATCTGGGGATGGGGATGAGGGAACTAAAATCTGCATTTGGATACAGAAGACATATTCTAATCAAACAAAGCTACCAGAATAAATCATCTCTACAGAACGTAACTAAGTGTCTTTTTATCAGTTAAAAAAAAAAAAAAAAAAAACAACCTGTAATATTAGTTAAAATGCAGTATTGCTTGAAGGCTCAAACTCTTAAAATGAAGAATCATAATATGATAATAGAAAGGATCAAAGTTTAAAGGCACTGGGCTTTATCCCAGTGCAAGGTGATGGAATGAAGCCATGCAGCTATCATACTATAACACAGAGAGCAGGTACCACGCTCTGCTGTCACACGCTACAAGCTCTCTTGGGTGTCATTGTCATTGTCACCCATGACTTACAAGATGTTCCGGTTTGAAGCCTTGTCATCAGTGTGTAAACTGAAGTTGCTCCAGAGGCAACAAGGGGAGAAGCAGCTCTGGTGGCATTTGAACATGAAGATACTCAGGCAGAGAAACTAATCTGGTGGCGATGTGAGAGATGAACAGAACCGGAGGAAGAGGAGCCAGGAGGACGAGAAAGGACAAGAGAAACGAGGAGATGATGATCAGAAATGATGTGGAAGAATGAAAAAAGAAGACCAACAAAAAGAAAGTCAAAAAGTAGAGGAAGAAGAAAAAAGAAAGGGGAGAGAGGAAGGAGGAGGAAGAGAGAGAAAAAAAAAAACATATATATATAAACAATCTTTGAAAATGGCTCAGTTGTGTCCGACTCTTTGCGACCTCTTGGACTATACACAGTCCATGGAATTCTCCAGGCCAGAATACTGGAGTGGGTAGCCTTTCTCTTCTCCTGGGGATCTTCTCAACCCAGGGATCAAACCCAGGGCTCCTGCATTGCATGCAGATTCTTTACCAGCTGAGCCACAAGGGAAGCCCAAGAATACTGGAGTGGGTAGCCTATCCCTTTCTCCAGGGGATCTTCCTGACCCAGGAATCGAACTGGGGTCTTCTGCATTGCAGGCGGGTTCTTTACCAACTGAGCTATCAGGGCAGCCCAACAATCTTTGGGTATGTGAAAACACGTTCCATATGCCTGTACCTCTGGTTGCTATTTTTACAAGTTAGAGATACTATCAAATGACCAAATACAGAATTAGAATCCATTAGACCTGGAATATACTGACACACATTGTTTAAAAACAAAAATCGAAGCTTCAAGTCAACAAGTGTCATGAAAGTTATTGTTATATTGTTTTTTTTTTTTGAGAGCCCAAGAAGGAGTCAAAGGAATTTCAAATGTTCCATCCCTGCGCCTGAAGTTGTTTAAACAAAAAAAGAACACAATGCTGGTTTCTTAGTTGGTCAACACACCTGCCAACCAGAAATGTCATAATGGTTCCCAAGTTTCTCAAAACAGTATTTCCATCATATCTCTCTATATACTTTGGGTCTTTTTTTTTTTTTTTCAGTTTAAAATGAATTCTATGGGATGGAGGATTTAGAGGGAGGGGACATATGTATGCCAATGGCTGATTTATGTTAATGTATGGCAGAAACCAACATAATATCGTAAAGCAACTATCCTGCAGTTAAAAATAAATAACTTCTTGTTAAGGTGGTAGCTGGCCAGTATATGATACTTTCCAGGTAAGAAACGATGAAAAAGCAAATTAAAAATGTACTTTTGTCAATTAAATTCCTTACACATCACTATAGCTATATCAATGGTAAGACTTTCTGTTTGGGTTACAAAGTGATTAGAGAGTTCATCAGGCACAACTGGCCCTCCTTCAACTTCCAATCAGCCCACATAATGCTCTGTCTATATGTTAAGCTGATGTAGACTAGCAGGTTATTTATAGCCCTTATATAGTCCTGTGTGCGCATGCATGCACTCAGTTGTGTCCAACTCTTTGCAACTCCATGGACTATATATAGTCCACCAGGCTAGACTATCCATGGGATTTCCCGGGCAAGAATACTGGAGTAGGTTGCCATTTCCTACTCCAGGGGATCTTTCCAACCCAGGGATTGAAACTGCATCTCCTGCATCGGCAAGCAGATTCTTTACCACCTGGGAAACTAGTACGTGTGCTATGCTTAGTCGCTCAGTCATGTCTGACTCTTTGCAACCCCACGGACAGCAGCCCACCAGGCTCCTATAGCCCTTGACCTGTCGCAAAAATTGTGAGATGAACTGACACACAATTCTTCATTATTATTATTGAAGCATTCCAAAGCGGTTAACATTTTTGGCATTTCCAAACAAGGAAAATCTGCATGGCTGATAAGAAGCATAATATTCAAACATCAAATCCTGAGCAGAACTGAATTTATAAAGACTTTAACTTTCCATGACAAAAACCCACCAAGCTCTACAGTAGGTATGAGTGAATGAACAATTTCAGTGATATTACACTCAGCAGTAATACAGGTGTTCACCCCCCATCCTCCCTCAGCATGGTGGTATTTCAACCAAAAACGACAGGAGAAGGAATCTGTAGGAGGAAACAGAAGGTTGAAAATGGAGAGCACACCCAAAAAAGGAACAGTGCTTAAAGGCATCTCTTTAATAAAAATAATCACTGCACCCATGACTAAGAACACAACCCAGAGAAGACACAGATGAGTTACCAGAGGAATAAGACAGGAGAGGAGTAGGGTTTAAATAACAACAAGGAGTTCCGGAGATTCTCAGATCTCAATGTGCTGACTCTACCCAGGAAACAGAGCCCAGGATGTTAGCATCTCCTTGGTTTCAGGAACTTATCTGTCTATAGAGACTGCTCTGCTATGTCATTTGGAAGCAGAATTTTCTTTCTGTGCTGAATGAAGGAGTAGTATTTGCAGCGAGTTACTTAAAGGCATTGAGTATTGCCCAACAGATGATCCCATGAACTCCCATAGGAATCTGCATTTGGAATTGTTGACAACACAAGTGCTATGGGACAAGACACGAGTGATACATACTCAGACCAGGATCCTCAACAGAAGCTGTCCCAACGTATCCTACCAAACCCGCCTGTTCCTGAATCCAGGCACTCACCGCAGGGCAGAATGTCTTCCCGAGCGGGATACACTGTTGCCCACGGGGGAAGGCAGGTTGCTTCCTCTGTGCAGGTCCTCAATGGACCGACTCCAGGGCTTTGATTTGTCCACCGAGCTCTCCACAGTGCTCTCCACACTTTCAAAGTCAAAACTAAAACAAAGAGAAATGCCACTCAAGACTTAATTCAGATTCACACAAACACACGGATGTGCAAAACTTGCTCCTTCCAATTACACATCTGCACCTTAATATGGGTAGTTTCTGCAAACAAAGAAAACTGATAATGGAATACAAATGAATTTCCATGGACTGTGTGTTAGCTTCAAAAATACAGAATGACAACTAGGAATGTGTTATTTGCATCTTATTATAAGGCTTGCTGACTTACTGATTACTAACGAGCTCTGGTGGGATAGGGAAAAAAGATCTTAGAGCTGTCTACCTTTTGCTTTAACGAGTCAATATGTTAGGCTTATACTAATTTATTCCTACCCATCAATTTTCACCGAGCATTTTCTCCTAGTGTGTTGGCAAATGTGCTTTTCCAACCATATGTGATACATTACTTGCAAAGTTATGAATTTGCTTTGATTTTGGAATCTCTTCCCAGTGCGGTGCTCTTTAAAGTAGGGCTGTTGTTTCTCTGGCATTTTTTGAGGTTATTACTCATGTTAACCATGTTAGAATAAATAGCTAGTTAAATTGCTCATCCTTGTATAATTGTAAGAACAAATTTTTAACACACAGGCCTCTGTGTTCTATGCGTTTTTCCCCTGCCAAAGTTAGTAGGTGTACTTTCTCAAAAATATATTTTATCAATGGTTTCTACCCATAGTTCCACCAAGCAACACCTGATCAGGTAGAAAATAAACAGAATGCAGCTATAATCAGTATCATCTGTAAGATTTTGGAGGCTATCATGGAAGAAACATCAACAACACATACTGGAAATAGCAAGTATGACTTTTTATACAAGCGTGACTGCCAAAAGAAAATATCTGCTTAGAACGACCATCTGTAAACTAAGTGATGCTCTCCATCATTAAATCCTAATCCAGATAACAGAGATGGATGCACAAAGTCATTGAATGGGTCTAACAGTTCTGTTGTTCCTTAGGATCCAGAAACCAGTGAACAGAAAAGAGGTGGAATTGAGTAATCAAACAGATCCGTAAGTATTAAAAATAGAAGCCTATAATTGACATCAGAGAAGGTAAGCCTAGGGGCATCCTAAGATCACCCATGTCATTAAGACTCCTGCTAAGTCACTCTGCAGCCCCATATGTTCAGCCATTCAGCAGCATTATGCTCCTCTCAGCTCATCCCCCCACCCCCTCACCAAGCAGAAAAAAGAAACGTGCAACTTGGTGAATGCTCCTGTTTTAGGGAGGCTGCGTGAGTCTACTGTTTCACGAAAGGATATAACATAAATTACTTACCTACATATAATTTTCTAATTGAAGCAAAAACAAAACTAATAAGCAAAGACTGTAAAGTTAATTCTAAAATAAAAAGAAGTAGAAGATTAGGAACCAAAAACTCTGAGTTCTTATTTTTTTGTTGCTGTTGTCTTTGCTCTTGGGCTTCAAATTAGAAAAATTCCCTCGGAGGAGCACGACCTTTTCCCACTGGTCTTAAGTGTAGATGCATTTGGGAAAGCTGGTTTATAAGCTCTGATGTGATGGGGTAAAAGACTGATTACAGCAAACATATTACAAATAGTACGCAATTCTTTTCCATTATTCCTGAAGTTTCTTAGTCCTTCCTTAGTTCCTTATTAAATATTCTTCCAGATTTTAAAATATGCAACCGGATAATACTTCTATTCCATTTTGCCATATAATATGAAGTGTAAGGGAGATTAGCAGTTTTCGATGTAATAGAGGTAGATAAGAAACAACCTTTGGAAGAGTATGCTATAAACAATAGCATTATATTTCAAAGGACAATTTCTCATGAAGATAAGAACTTATCTGTTGAATTTTCTTATTATAGTCCATATCATATACAAGGCTATCAAAACTGAAACTCATCAAGCCAGTTTCAGTTAACACTTTAGTTTCTGCAGCAACAAGGTAGGAATAATTACAGCTTTCTCTTCACCAATTCTCAAGGAAGTGATGAGGATTATAAGATAACACGTGGTTACATCTTAAAGTAGAGCAATAGAAAAAACAAGTTCCTGCTTTAAAAAGAAGAGTTGAGAAGAAAAAAAGCACCATCTAGGCCAAAATGCCTTCCAATAAAATTAAAAATAATACCATATTATTTCCTTAACGTGTGTGTGTGAGTGTCCATCTGTGGATATTGGAATAGTTTTTGATTAAAGAGGGAAAGTGGAGAAGAGAATGCATCATTCAAACATACACTTTTCATTCCTATTGTAAATCTTTCCAGAAGCCTAGCAAATGAGAAAACTGTGAATCAACAAAAGCAAGGTGAAATAAGTACAATTTTTTCTGCTCTTCCCCATTTTTTCCTTTTACCCCCTATAAAGGAAAAGTCAAAACAATACAAATATGTATAAATTTAAAAAGGAAAACCTCTTGCTTACCCCATTTCCTCCACTCCCACTATGTTTAGTATCTATTTCTGCATTTTCTCTGTATTCACTAGCACATACAAATATACACATACAAGTTATTTTTTAAATAAAAAAGGAGTCATTCTTCTGTACCTTGCTTTATTCACTCAATAATATATCATATACTTCTTCCAATAATTGCTAGAGTATTCTCCCATATGAACATACGAAACCTGAGCACTAAAGAAAGCACTTCTTTTGAAATAAGGACTCCTCTAAGGGTGATCTTACTCCTGTTTTATTTTTGCCGTAAAAGCATTTCTACCAACAATTATATGATTTGCTTTTAGTTACTTGAACAGAAACAAACCTCCTTAAGCCTTACCACATCTGCTTCTGGGTTTTCTCCCTCAGTGTGGTATCTAATTTTACCACTGAGCTGCATCTTCTGTGACCACATAAAATTTAAAAGGAAGCAAGCCAGGTTTTACTTACGTTACTGCGTACTGTGCAAATGATAGATATTCTACCAGAACATCGAGACCTTTGTTTTCTTCATTCAGAAACTCTCTGACCCATCTGTTTTGAGAAAAAAAAAACAAAAAAACATTGGCACAGATTATCATATGCTCTACCACAAAAGGGCTTTCCCAGGTGGCTCAATGGTAAAGAATCTGCCTGCCAATGCAGGAGATGAGGGTTCAATCCCTGGGTTGGGAAGACTCCCTAGAGGAGGAAATGGCAACCCACTCCAGTATTCTTGCTTTGAAAATCCTATGGACAGAGGAGCCTCTTGGGCTACAGTTCATAGGGTTGCAAAGAGCTGAACACGGCTGAGTGACTTAGCACACACTACCATGAAAAGGACACAGTGAAAACTTGTTTTTCCATCAGAAACATCTGTTGCCTGAAAGGAACTACAGCGTTAAGCCTAGACTATCTCACATAAGAAAGGAGCTTTCAAATATGGCCACTAAGAAAACCACACCACTTCCGTGTGAGTGACTGGGGGCAAGAAGTGTATGAGTGCCTTCTGTGTATTTCACTGCTTAGCAGAATGAGGATAACAGGTAAGAAACTTTCTAAATGAGGAACTTGCTGCTGTTCTTTTTCCACCACAACTGATCGACAGACTGCTTGTTTAGGGAGCCAAGACTGCATGGGGAATCAGGCAGACTGGGAACATGACGACATAACCACTGAAATCCAGGCCTGATTCCAAATCCATATTCAACTCCTTCTTGGCACACGATGCTGTAGTATACACTCGACTAGCCAATGAGAGACCAGTGTTTATGGGCTTCTGGAAATTCCATAGGGATAATGATTGCTAAGTTTTTTCCATGAATGTTAAAACCTTTTAAAAAGTCGCAGGCAACACACACCAACTGACCTGAGATGTGTGACAAACATGTTGTTTAAAACCATTTAAAAATAATATCAGTTTGCATTTGAGTGGTGGATTTGAATGCAGTTCTCCGAGAATGTGTACACATTTTTATTTGGTCTTCATAATAAATCACAGAAGATGAAGCAGAGTGGTCAGATACTGAGGATAAACACCTGTTACCCTATGTCTCAGATCTCCTCCAGGATATCCACCTTCAAAGAACATGTGGTATCCCATCAAGCCTGTACAGCGTTGGAAATTCCAACAAATAGTAAGTAAATGTGTCTGCTATACTACCACAGAAATGAATCTTGGGGTATTTGTGCCAAAAGCATTTCAAAATGTCTGCTTCCCTCCATGAACACTGAGCCATAAGGTCCACCAGTCATGGACACTACGACTCCTATGGAAACCAGTCTTGAAGCTATAAGAACAACGGTCAGACAATTCTACTGTGTGTCTGAAAGGATCAGCAGTCCCTTAAGGTTTTTGTCTTAAAGGAAAAAAAAAAAACAAAACAATTTGTTGGACTCAGAATGCCTTTAAAATTTTGTTTTTAGGGGGATCTTGTTGTTTCATCCTCAACCACATCCTTTCCTCTGGTCCTATCATCACCTGCATAATGTAACCTCAGGTCTGCAGGTAGGACCAGAAAATGGTAAGGTGGAAAATGTAGACAGCTTGCGTCATCCTTCCTCCAGTGCCCAGGCAGGCCATCACAAAATGTATGCACTTAACACAGCCATGTACAAAAAGATCTAGAGGGGAAACACTGGCAAAGAAAACATGACCTGTTGGGTCTCATGAAGTGGCTTTGTTATGAGAGCCAACCAGAACTAAGGGGCTGGCCACTCGGAGAGGCTGGAGTTCCCTTCACACCACCACCTCATACACAATCTCAATGTTTGCTTCCAGATCCTTATTTTCATTTATTTTAAATTACTCCCTATGTGGGGCTAGGCCTCAGAAGACATGAGGCATTTTTAAGTGCACATCCTTAAAGCTTAGAAATAGAAAAAAAATATTTTTTTCCTTTTAAAACTGGTTAGACTAAAGAAAGGTTGGAACTCACTATTGAATTGGATGACTAGCTTTGCTCTTGAAATTCAAGCCCTTTGGCCTCTCTATGGCCTTTCCATTGGTTGGGTCTATGGGGTCGGAGGGCATGATTTAAACTAGCCCTCCGCAGTGGGGGCACAGCAGAAAGCCCCCGAGCTGGGCGGAGGAGGGACGGTCATCTTTTTAATTTGAAAGAAAATCAGAGTCCAGATTTTTCAGAGCGATCTTGATTTCACGTAGTCTATGTGGCCCATATTTCACTCTCAGTGGCCCATATTTGTTGTTGTCGTTCAGTTGCTAAGTCGTGTCCGACTCTTTGCGACCCCACGGACTAGCCCCATAAGAACACTCTAATTTAGGAGTTGAGAAGAATAGTCATTATAGTTTCTTCTTGTTGATTTTCCAGACATTGCCTCTAAAACACATAAATGGTCCAGGACACCCTAAGGACCTGCCATTGTCTCATCTCAACCACTAGCACCTTTTACCTCACTTAGTTCAGCCACAAACTGGAGAAGAGGCAAAATGACTCACAGATTTTTTTTTTTAAAGGAAGGAAGGAAGAAATGGTAGGAAATAGCCAAGTACAGCCAGAGCTCAATCCTCTTGACTCAAAGTACTAATATGCATATATTTTGATGCAACTATAAAGCCTATTAATCACCTTTTATTTCAAAGCCCTTCTCAATACCCCTGCTTGTTCTTGCTGACTTTGAGTGAAAGGACCTTAAAAATAAATTTCAAAGTGAAAGGCAGGAGCCACTGCTCAGTTCCTAAAAATAGGTGAAAGTATAACATGTCCTGCCTCTGAAAGGTTTAATTTCATTTTTAACCTCTTTTTCTAAGCTGTGAGATCTTCCTTGGGTCTTCAATTTGGCTTGGACCTCTGCAGATGATTTAGGAAAGAATAAGATATAACTCCATCACAGCTCACTACCTTACCCCTTTTGTCAAGCGGTATCAGGTTTGTATACTCATCTCAGCAAAAAGGCTCTGGGCTATAAGAAAACAACAATCATATTCTGCATCGGAGGGAACAGAGGTAAGAGTGAACTTCTGCGGAAATGAAAGACTATGGAAATCAAACAGGTAGAGATGGAAAAAAGGCAACTTTCAAAAACAGCATCTCTAAGGGCATTATTAGGTACATGATTATGACATATCATAAACTGAGGATTCCTGTAGTAAATTTCCATTTTCACCTCTGTGCATGCTGCACACTCTTTAATATATTGCCAACATGGAGAATTTCAAATTGGGTGATTACAGGTCTTGGAAAGTAGAATTGTTTCTGATTCTGACAGCATGCCTCATTACTGAGTACCTCACAGATTCGATGTAAATACCATATGTTGTAAATTTGAATTTAGGCAAATTCCAAATCGGCTGCCGGGGAGCTGGAAGGGACAGTGATAATGAGAAATAGCTCTGGAAAAAAACTTATTCAAGGAAGGGCTCTAAATGCGGGTGCCAATAGTTACTGTTTTACTCTAGTCAGGTCAAAGCTTTGTTTCCAGATTGCTGTTGACTTCCCTCTGATTCCCTCCCAAATCTTAGAACCTAATTGTTCTCATCTAGAAAATAAAGTCTCAAAGGACATTATTGGCTTTAAATGTTTAAGATCAAATGAAGCAGATGCAAGACACACAAGATGAAGGAACAAATGGTAAATTTGTTCTGCCACTCTCCTTTAGAGAGATGCAACAGGCATCTGAAAGGAACTGCAGTTGCTGACAAATCATGGGAAAAAAAAAATCACAAGGGAGAGAAAGAAGGTTAAGTATCACCCAGATTCATCATCAGCGACCACGTCTATTCGGCAAGACAGCATCTCAAACTGTTTCTCTGACGTAACCCACGGACCAGCAAGGGTCCCTGAAACCCTCTCAGGGGTCTGTGAAGTTAAACCTATTTTCATACAAACATTAAGTAGTTGCTATTGTCATTGTTCTGACTTGCACTGATGGTACAAAAGAAATGTGACTGCAATCTACCACCAGTGAATACACCTATTGATTGTTTTCTTCACCCCAAGCGCTTGAAAGGGGGAAAAAAGTGAACTTCACTTAAAACTGTTCTTAGTGAAGCACTAAAATTCCTGATTTTATTGAAGCTTGCTCCTTGAGGATACATCTTTTTAATTCTGTGTGACAAAATGGGAAGCCCACAGAGCATTTCTGCTGCATGCCCAAGAACTACACGATCTTGAGGGAAAGCATGGATACAATTGTTAGAGCTGCAAGCTGATCCAGGCACTGTTTACGTGGAATGTCAAATGACAGACACATTATGGTTATTCTACCTTGAGAATCCATCAGATATTCTCAAAAGTAAAGGAAGTGAGCCTGCCATTTCGAGGAAAAGAACTGAGAATATTTTTTGTCAATAAAATTTGAGCTTACAAACAAAAATTGGACTTTTGGAACACTGGTATTCACCACCATGAGTTTGAGAGCTTCCCAATGCTTATATTCTGATGAGACTGGTGATTATTAACAAACGTGATTATTTTCATATTGTAGAATAAAGTGTGTTTATGTTTGAAAGATCAGGATAATTCAGTGAAACATTTTTTAAATGATTTTTTCATGATGTTTCAAAATGGTGCATGGGTAAAAATCCCCATTCAGAGTGCAAGACAGCACAACAGATTTTAGTATAAGAAGAGTACAAAAACTCACTGATATGCTTTCAGATTCCACATTGCAACTAACTTTAAGAAATCACCACTTTGGAATTTTGGTGATTTCTGGCCACAATTACCTGAAAGTGAAATGAAGTGAAGTGAAAGTCGCTTAGTCGAATCCGACTCTTTGCGACCCCATGGACTATACAGTTCATGGAATTCTCCAGGACCGAATACTGGAGTGGGTAGCCTTTCCTTCTCCAGGGGAGCTTCCCAACCCAGGGATTGAACCCAGGTCTCCCGCAATGCAGGCGGATTCTTTACCAGCTGAGCCACAGGGAAGCCCAATTATCTGAAAAGGTTACTTTAAAAACTTTTTCAAGTACATATCTATTTAAGGCCAGGTTTTCTTTATATACATAAATCAAAACAAATCACAACAACTTGAATGCAGACAAAGGTATGAGAATCCAGCTGTCTTCTATTAGTGAAACATTAAAGAGATTTGTAAACATGCACAACAAAGCCACTCTTGTCACTAATTTTTTTTTACTTTGGAAAATAATTATTTTCATGCTATTAATGCTGTATGATGTTTATTACTTTATATTTATATATCTACAACTAATATTTATTATGAGGTAATAAATTATTTAAAATAAGCATATCTAAAACTTACCAGTTCAAATTTCCAATATAGTAACATTAATAGATAGTGTGTTAGTCACTCAGTCCTGTCTGACTCTTTTGCAACCCTATGGACTGTAGCCCTCCAGGCTCCTCTGTTCATGGAATTCTTCAAGCAAGAATACTGGAATGAGTTGTCATTTCCCACTCCAGAGGATCTTCCCAATCCAGGGATCAAACCTGGGTCTCCTGCACTGCAGGCAGATTCTTTACTGTCTGAGCCACTAGGGAAGCCCTAATAGATAAAATCCACAGAAATAAAGACTTACTGGGTTTTAAAATAATTTAAGGGAGTAAAGGAGTCTTGAAATCAAAAAATTTTTAAACTGCTGGTTTGGTTAACAGCTTTAGATTTGGACATCTCCAGGTTCAAACCTCAATGCTTTTCAATTGTGTGGACTTTAGCAAGATATTTAATTGCTTGACTCTCAGTTTCCCCATCTGGAAAATGGAAGGTTCAATGGTCAAGAGCAATAATAATAATAATAATAAAAAAATTCTGTTAAGAAGTTAACACTTTTAACTTGCTGAATACACTGCTTAACACATATCAAAATTATAATGATCTCATGAATTTCCAAGAAGCACCATCTAAGAATGAATTAAGGGCTTCATTGGTGGCTCAATGGTAAAGAATCTGCCTATCAATGCAGGAGACACTGGTTCGATCCCTGGGTCAAAAAGATCCCCTGGAGAAGGAAGTGGCAACCCTCTTGTCATTCTTGTACTCTTGCCTGGAAAATCCCATGGACAGAGGAGCCTGGCAGGTTGCTGTCCATGGGGGTTGCAAAAGATTTGGACAAGACTTAGCAACTAAACAGCAATAACAACAATGAATTAATCATAGGGTACCTTGTTACACATACACCATAGGTGTTGCACACCCTTAAGACCCAGCCTGAGCCGTTCTATTTCCTCTGCCGGCCTGGCCCAGCCAGCACCATTTCATAAAGAAGTCCAGGAAAGAAGATGCTCACCTCACATCCTTCAGCTCCTTCCTCTTTCTACAGATATCCTCCTCTTCTCCTTGGTGACGTATACTTGCCACCTGTAATCGCACGCCTATTCTCATCTCCCCATTGAGATACAGTGAACCAAGGAAGCATCTTTGAGAACTTCTATGACCTCACACTCAGGATGAAAAGTAATTTTCTATCCTAATAGGCAGTTTCACTAAAATAAATTACCTGCAAAGAGTGAGCCTACAATACAGTTTCATGGATTAACACCTATCAATCTATCCAGCTCACAACCATCAGTGCCTCTGGAATCTTATCACCACAACCTTCAAAACGTCACAACAGCTGCCTGCTCATAATGCATAGCCAATGTGTTCTAACAGTACTTGGCTCCTTTCAAGGATATTTCAAGTCATTTCAAGGGCTTCGGTAAGTAATAATCCAATTCTTCTCTATTATTATAGTTCCTGAGAATAAGTGAATGAGATTATTTCTCGTCCATTTCTTATTTCAATTTGACTCCAAAAAGATTAATTTTCCTTCTCAAAAGACCATTCACTTAAAAACTTTTAGGCTTATATCAAAACTCAGAACACACTCTTTGCTTGACAAAGCTGTAGCTTGGAATGCTATCGCAGCAAAGCCCCAGATTTTAACCTTGAAAGGCAAGCATCTGCCAAAGATTCAGGACAAGTAGTTTTTAAAGGTAATGTTCCCTTTCAATTTCTGGGAATCATAAACTTCTAAGTATCAGGATACTTTTAGATAGAGAAGGTAACATTCTCTGCATGGATTTCCTTAGGGATATATCATTATTATACAACACTGTCCAATTATTATATAATATTATTTTCAACAAGCATAACAAATAACTGTTATCATATATTGAGAGTAACTGTTGTTGTTGTTTAGTCACTAAGTCATGTCTGACTCTTGAACACCCCATGAACTATAACCTGCCAGGCCCTTCTGTCCATGGGATTTTTCCAGGCAAGAATCCTGGAGTGGGTATTTCTTTCTCCAGGAGATCTTCCCAATCCAGGGGACAAACCCATGTCTCCTGCATTACAGGTGGATTCTTTACCACTGAGCCAACAGAGAAGCCTTGAGAGTAATTACTTTGTATTAAACCCTATATTAGGTCTTTAATAAGTTATCCTCTTTAGTCCTTGCATGTGTGGTAGGTTGTTCCAGTAGTGTCCAGCTCTTTGTGACTGTATACACCATAGGCCACCAGGCTCCTCTGTCCATGGGCTTCTCCAGGCAAGAACACTGGAGTGGGTTGCCATGCCCTCCTCTAGGGGATCTTCCTGACCCAGGGTTAGAATCTGTGTCTCTTACATCTCTTGCATTGGCAGGAGAGTTCTTTACCACTAGTGCCACCTGGGAAGACCCATTTAATCCTTACAACATTCCTGTAAGTATTTATTCTTATTTTATAGATGAGAAGTTAACTTAGGTCACATGATAAATACAGAGAGTTTATGTATAATAATTTATTTAAGTCAAAGAACTGATAAGGGGGCATGGCAAAAATAGGTCAAGCTCTCTCTTTCCCTAAGGCAAATAAGCACCCAATTACCTTTCTAATATGATATCTCAAAGAGTACAATAAAAAATCTAAAGATTCCCTCTACAGCACCTTGCATTTCCAGAATTTCTCATGGTACTCATTGATTATATTCACACTAACTCTTCAAAACTTTTTCCCCATCAAAAGTGGTCAAGCCCATAAATCACAGTAGGATCCTCCATGACCCACCTCCCAGAATATTGAAAATAAAAACAAAAATAAACAAATGGGACCTAATTAAAATTAAAAGCTTTTGCACGACAAAGGAAACTATAAGCAAGGTGAAAAGACAGCCTTCAGAATGGGAGAAAATAATAGCAAACGAAGCAACAAGCAATCTCAAAAATATCCAAGCAACTCCTGCAGCTCAATTCCAGAAAAATAAACGATCCAATCAAAAAATGGGCCAAAGAACTAAACAGACATTTCTCCAGAGAAGACATACAGATGGCTAACAAACACATGAAAAGATGCTCAACATCACTCATTATTAGAGAAATGCAAATCAAAACCACAATGAGGTACCATTTCACACCAGTCAGAATGGCTGCTATCCAAAAGTCTACAAGCAATAAATGCTGGAGAGGGTGTGGAGAAAAGGGAACCCTCTTACACTGTTGGTGGGAATGCAAACTAGTACAGCCACTATGGAGAACAGTGTGGAGATTCCTTAAAAAACTGGGAATAGAACTGCCATACGACCCAGCAATCCCACTGCTGGGCATACACACCGAGGAAACCAGAATTGAAAGAGACACATGTACCCCAATGTTCATCGCAGCACTGTTTACAATAGCCAGGACATGGAAGCAACCTAGATGTCCATCAGTAGATGAATGGATAAGGAAGCTGTGGTACATATACACAATGGAATATTAATCAGCCATTAAAAAGAATACATTTGAATCGGTTCTATTGAGATGGATGAAACTGGAGCCCATTATACAGAGTGAAGTAAGCCAGAAAGAAAAACACCAATACAGTATACTAATGCATATATATGGAATTTGAAAGATGGTAACGATAACCCTATATGTGAGACAGAATAAGAGACACAGATGCATAGAACAGTCTTATGGACTCTGAGGGAGAAGGTGAGGGTGGGACGTTCTGAGAGAACAGCATTGAAACATGTATATTATCATGTGTGAAACAGAACACCATTCCAGGTTCGATGCATGAGACAAATGCTCAGGGCTGGGGCAATGGGATGACCCAGAGGGATGGGATGGGGAGGGAGGTGGGAGGGGGGTTCAGGATGGGGATCACATGTAAACCCATGGCTGATTCATGTCAATGTATGGCAAAAACCACTACAATATTATAAAGTAATTAGCCCCCAACTAAAATAAATAAATTTATTTAAAAAAAAAAAGTGGTCAAGCCAGCTGGCTTCATAAAGACAAGTCCATTTCAGGTTTGGGATTTCAGGATAAGCAAATTAGGTCAAAATCCTGGTGTGTCGTTTCATTCCATATAAGGGTTTGCCAGACAATGCACTTTCATGAACTTTTGTGCTGCTAATGCCAAAATTTTCCAAGTGTCTTACAAAGGTAGTAGACAAGGGAAAACTTCAGCTGATGAAGATGAAAGAAAAATGTAAAACTCTTTCAATGTGCCTATAGTATCCTAAACAACAAACCACTCCAATTGCTTGCAGATTTGTACTGGCTTCTTCCCAACCAGAGTGCTTCTACTCCGCCAACTTTATATTGGAAATGATCGCCCTGCCTTGGTATTTGATGGTCAATTTCACATTATTTCAGCAATGCTTGAAGAAATGCTTTTCGACAATTTGTAGAAATCCTGGCTGCAGATCAACCCACCATTTTCAGTCAAGAAGAAGTGCCAACAGTAAGGGGCTGGCCTTACCAAGTGGAATCTAGTTCCGGATCCCTGAATATTGCAAAGTATTTGAATTTCCTAAGCTCTGGATGCCCAACTATATTATATTAAGTCACCATCACTTTCACTCCCAACAGACAAGCTCCACTGCTTTGATCCCAGAGCCCTGATTATCTTATTTCCTCTCAGGGAAAGAACTGCCAGATGAGGCCAGGTAAACAAAAGGACAGCATTCTGAACAAAGCATCTGGCTCTATGGCCATCGACTTTGGGGAAGTCTCTTACCTTCTTTGGCCCTTAATTCTTTTAATCTGTGAAACGGGCTATCAATTTAAGCGATCCTAAATTTCTCTTCCAGTTCTATTTTCATGTCACTCTGATCCACTGTTCTACAGCACACTTTCTGAGACAAAGGTGATTATCAACCTTAGGTTAGAGTCAATTCATTTTCCAAATATTTCACTCTCTAGGTGCCAAGCATGTGAAATTATCCTTAAGGAAATAAATATTCTCACCCAGGCTCTGAAGCTAAAAATTAACCTTACATTTCTTGACTTAAAAAAAAAACTTATGCTGAAATAACTGTGGAAAATAACCATTTGGATGGGTTATACCAAACATAGAAGAAGAGATAAACTGTTATTTGGGTAACTATTTTACAGAAGAGTCTGAAAAACAAAAATGTAACGTACACGTGAAACTTCATTTCCAGTAGACCTATCACAGGGGAAAATTCTAAAAGATCTAAAGTCTATAGTTTTTCCCTTGTAAATCTCAAAGAATCAAAATCCAGAGGGGTTAAATAATTGCCAGGTGTTAAACAGGTACTTGGAAAGAACGGAAGCTATAAAAGAAAATACTGATATCATCTGCCTTAGAGACAAAACACGTTATTTGAAAGTACTGTATAACTCTACCATACAATTCTGGAGAAAGGGAGTGTGTAATGAAGTTGTACTTGCTAGAGGCAAAGCAACCATGCTGTTGCATGAAAAACTCTTTGAAATGGTTACTGCAGAGATTCCTCAAACTTTGTTTTCATGGTATGGATTTACACTTCATGGTCCTGAAATTTGGGGACATAGGAATAAGAGACTCAGAACAAAGTAAGTAGTAACACAAGGAGGTATCTCAAGTGACAGTGCTCCAGCTTCTGCCCTCTTTTGGCCAGAGAAGTGAGAAAAGTATGAGGCAGCTTCAAGTAACCAACTCAAAGAACTCCAGGGAAGGCTTCAAGATCTTCCAGGCTCTCAGTCTACATTACTTGTTGGGGGTTCCTATCTTTCCAGGGTATCACTCTACATACACCATCACTGAATCCAAGCAAAGAATTTTACTATTCTCATAAACATCCCAAATTAAGGACTGTCTGTCCTGCCTCTACTGATTCTTGTACAGTGACCAATTTAAGAACTAAAGGTTCCACCCGTCTAAACCTCAGTCAAAACTTATAATGAACAGTAAGGAAGCTTAGTTCTTTGGATATGAGTCAGTCACTCTGTTAAGGGTCCAAAAGCTTCAGAGCTAAAATGTTCAGTGGGAACACTTACCCAATATGGTTGGTTCTTAAAGAAATTTCCAGTTCTCTTAGCACTTGCGTGGATTCTTGAACACGCCGTCTGAATTTCTATAATTCAAGAACACATATTCTCACCAAAGATATTTTAGCAAGTGTTATAACTGTAGCTTACTTGTAATAAATTTAACAGAATACAGAAGCATCTCTGTTTCTAAAGTGGGCTTCTCTCACATTTCTTTTTTGCAAAGCATACAAATTTTTCTCATTGTTAACAGTCAGCTTATGCACAAGGACTAGGGAAAACGACTTATTTCATGTAATAACTGTCTCTAAGTAGCTTATTTTTTTTCCCTACCCCACAATTCAATACCTATGTGTTGGGGTCCCTAAAATCATTCGTTTCAATGATTCAGTAGGGCTCACGGGACCCAACATATAGTTATCCTTACAGCTAGGATTTATTACAGCAAAAAGTTACGATGTATAATCCACTAAAGGAAAAGGTGCATAGGGTGAAGTCCAGAGGAAACCAGATACATGCTTCCAAGTCTCTCCCGAGACAAGTGACAAATGACAATATTTGTGAAATGTTTTCAACCAGGGAAGCTCATTGGAAACTTAGCACTGTTGTTTAGTCGCACAGTCATGTTGACTCTTTGCAACCCCGTGGACTGTAGCCTACCAGGCTGCTCTGTCCAAGCGATTTCCCAGGCAAGAATATTGGAGTGGGTTGCCATTTCCTTCTCCAGGGGATCTTCCCAACCCAGGGATTGAACTCACATCTCCTGCATTTGCAGGCAGATTCTTTACCACTGAGTCCCTAGGGAAGCCTAGAAGCTTAGTACCTGGGATTTCTATTGGGGGCTCATCACTTAAACACTCTCTGCTGAGCACATACCAAAAGTGCAGACTGCCAGAAGGAAAACAGGCACTCTGCTAAACCATGCGGTTGGCATCAACAGTTCAGGCACAGTGAGTCATTATCAACAGGGAATGCTGGGAACTCTCCCGAAATTCAAGTGTCCAGTGGCCAAACGAGAGCCAACCTCGCAAGCATGCCTTTCTGAGGTGGCGATCTCAGACCTGCTATGTTTATTCTTTTCTGCATTACCTCATGTGGAAGGTCCCTCTAGATACTTCCCTTCTACTTGACGAATGTCCTTCCTCATTCCCCTGCCTATCAAAATTCTATGTATCCTCAGGATACTAGGGCTCCTTCTCTGCTGCCATGACTGCAGAAGGAACAGGGTCATCCAGCTCCAAAGACAAAGGTGTCCCAAGGACAAAGGACAGGAGGAAGGTTAGAACAGAGGATTCCAGGATGTGGGGAGGGGAGTGCCCTGCCACAGGCCGGCCTTGGTGCCCCAGGGAAAACTGGACTCCTGGCTCAACACAGATGGGCTCCAGCTACCCTTGCCTCCTCTTCTGAAGGTCCTTGTGCTTCTCCACCAGCTGCCTCTTCAAAGACTCTCAAAAGTTTCCCCCTGACTGCCATTCCTGAAGCACCCTGAAGACCTTCTCAGGTGTGCAGCATCCAGGACATGTGAAATAAAAGCATCCCTGATGCCATGAAAAAACAGAGCCACCCCCAATTTGTCAAGAATGGCTTAAGACAAGACAGAGTCATCTGTAGTTTGGAGGGATATCTAAGCCCAGTGCTCCTTGGAGAGCTTTCCAGCAAACGAGGACTGGTCTGTGGTCACACAGCTGAGGAAACCACTTCTAGGTGTTCTGGCTGCTCCAGAGGGGCCAGACCCATAGCAGAGTCACAAGCCTTGGGCTGTCTGCACATGTGCCTCTCGGAAACAACTCAGCTATGCATTATGCATAGTTCATCCCCCGCAACCTGTGCTGTTCCCTAACTCAGCCTTATGCTTCCTCAGGGGAAGGTCATCCCTCATACAGGGTGACAAGGACAACCGGCGTAGCACCAAGGATCTAACAGAGTACAAAGGAGGATCTGCTGAAGGACCAAGAGGCACATATCAAAACAACGTAGCTCAAAATACTGAGATAACAGGTATGACAACAACAGCAGATAATATTTATCAGTCATTTACTATGGAAGGTGCTACACTTTTGCAACTGCAGGATTAACTGAGACACAACTAAACTGACTTTACCACGTGTTCTATTCTCTGGGGGAACTGTTTGAATTTTAGTCAGACTCTGCACCAAAGAGAAACCTTGGCATGTAATTCCCTAACACACAATGACTGCAACACTCTGCATCTGTACAATGTACCCAGGATGCTTTAAAAAATTTCAAAGGGAAACTGTGTGCCTGTGGGAATCAGCAAAAAAAAAAAAAAAAAGAGTTGGGTGCCATTTATTAGCAGAGTTCAGCCTTCCCCCAGCCCTCTCTGTAAAAGGCAGGCCCAGGGAGGAGCCCACGGAGACAGCTAAGCCCTGGAGACTCATATAATAGGTTTCCTTTTACATCTGCAGCGCCCACAGAGAACCAGACTTCTCTCTTCATGGCCCGTCGCCTTTCTCCACGCCAGACATGAGCACACCCCTGCAAAGTGCAGACTGAGAACCGCCTGGTATATTAAGTAAGGAGGCTGGTTTGGACAGATATCTAATTTAGGCTCTTCCTTCCCTGCCCTACAGGGTTTCATTTAAAACTACTTAGAAGAAATAGAATATGCTAAAGAAATTTTTTTCAGAAGACAGCAAATTAGGAATCTTCAATTCAATGTGCACAAAAGATTAATGAATGAAGTACTTGAGGACTCCAGATGCAGTTAAGGGGAGACTGCTCGGTTTAGACTGTCTGGCTAAACTGGAAAGCCTGATTGGAAATCTTTTACTCCATATTGCAACTGAGAATTGTAAACTCATTTTAACTGCAAGCCATGCCTTACTCCAAGCAAAATCTCCTTTTCTCCAGACTTTAAGCAGGACAATTATGTTGAATGGAACAGATTATTTCCTACTGCCAGCTCCTGACAGAACTCTTACGAAAGCGGGGATGGTTAATCCAATGTCCATTTTAGGTTTTTGTTTTTTTTTCCTGAGAGCTGAATGACTGATCTTGAAAGATGAGGCTCAGGCCAAATACAACCATTCAGATGAACACACAAGGCCAGGGCAGAGATATCAGGAACGAAGGTCAGTCCAAAGAGACATCCTTTGTCTGGTGTCTCTTTATGAAGTTATTTGCGAGGAAGCAAAACACTTTCTGTGCAGCTGATTTGTTGTTGCTTTTCATTTTACATCCTTTGCCTTATCCTTTATCCTTTTCCAAGGGAGAACTAGAACTGGGCCAGAAGATCCCACCTCCTCCCTCCAACCATCTTCCTCCCCATGGGGCTCGGGGCTGGAGCCTAAGTGCTCTCTAGGAGTTTTCGTATCTTGCTTTTTAAAGAATTTGACAAATAATGAGATGACTGTCAGGGGATGGGAGATACTCTGAGTGAGGGGACCTCTCAGTACTGTACCAGATTCTGCCACATCCAGCTTGGGGCTTCCCTGGTGGCTCAGATGGTAAAGAATCTGCCTGCAACGTGGGAGACCTAGGTTCCAACCCTGAGTTGGGAAGATCCCCTGGAGAAGAGAATGGCTACCCACTCCAGTACTCTTGCCTGGAGAATCCCATGGACAGAGGAGCCTGGCGGACTACAGTCCATGGGGTCACAAAGAGTCAGACACGACTGAATGACTAAGCACACACACACAGAGCTCAGGATGAGTGCACTCAATGCTGGGATCTAAGCCATCTAGCCAGAAGGTTTACAAGCTAGAGGATTTCTGAAAATATTTCTCATATAGAATTTTGCTGCCCTTGTTCAAAAGAAATAGATTTTTTTTTCTGGGTTTTGTTTTATGCATATGGGTACGCCTTCCTTTAACTTCCTCTAATCTGATGAAATTGAAGGCTGCTATATCCTTGGGGAGGGGGACAAGAAAGAAATTGAGAATGATGCAGCTGTCGCACCGTGGGTAAGGAGAGGGTGGGACGAATTGAGAGGGTAGCATGGAAACATACACATTACCATATGTAAAATGGGTAGCCAGTGGGAATTTGATGTATGATACAGGGAGCTCAAACGTGGTGCTCTGTGACAAGCTAGAGGGATGGGGTGGGAGGTGGGAGGAAAGTTCAAGAGGGAGGGGACATATGTATACCTATGGCTGAGTCATGTTAATGTATAGCAGAAACCAACACAATATTGTAAGGCAATTATCCTCCAATTAAAAATAAATAAGTTATCATAAAATAAAAAAGAATTAAGCAGCTGTCTCATTTAGGGGACCTGACAGAAGTTCTGTGTTAAAAAGACACATGTGTACCATATGTAGGAGGAGGGTATTAGGATGCTTTGACAGGTACATTCTTAGAAGAGGAGGCTATGTCATACATGGCATCTAGGTGACGGCAGATGTCCACAGACCATATGCCTCATCACTCCTAGACTTTATTTCTGCTCATCTATATAGCAACCACAGGACAAAGGGCCAGGAAACATCCCACAGGAAATAATAGTTGTTCTCCTTTGCTTGATTTCTTTTGGCAGAGGGAGGGCAGTGCTTAGAATGGAAACAGGAAACAAAATTAAAAAATGTATCTCCGAGCCAAGAGACCTGGAAATAGCAGCTAACTAGGAAAAGTGTGCCATTCTGCTCCTGAGTCATGTGCTGAAACAACAGAGGGAATTCAGCTCAAGATATTGTCAGGGCAGCCCTGAAAGCAGGAGCTGTGGCAGGTCAACTGAAAAACAAGTGCTGTCTGGTGACGGAGACTTCACCCATCGTAAGCAAGGGCAGCTCTGCCCTGAGACATCCCAGGGCTGATCCAGGCCTACCGGGCTGTGCCAGGCTACATGCTTTACCACAAGGCATCAGTTTAAACCAATTGTGTGGCTGCACAAAGCAGAGCTTGTTTGTAAAAGGAGAAAGTCTGCTGAGAATGGAATCAGCTATTCTCTCCTTACCTTCTCGGGGCCTGGGGCACGGCTGGGGGAGAAGCCGTGAAGAGCATCAACACAGGATGTGAGTACACAGCTGGGATGACAAAGCCCCAGTGATTTTTCAAGGTCTCTGGAAATGCACCAAGGCATGAAAGACAAGTATTCTCTTTGCGAGATCTTGTTTTTCTGGGGGCCTGAACACCTCCGAACTGAACTTACCACCCAGTATAATTGTAAATGGCAGCTACTCAATAACCATCCGAGGTACACGACTCCCATCTCAGGAAAGAACTTTTAAACACATTCTCAAGCGAGGATGACTTTTTCCTTTGTCTTTTCATGTTGTCGGGCTCCAACAACTCCAGGGTTGTTTTCCCGGAGGCACCAGCAGAGTTTATAACAGAGAGGAAGGAAGGTCTCCTCCAGGGCACAAGGATTGTCCCCACCAGTGAGGAAGCGACAACACGCAGTGGAAACAAATCCATCTTACCTTCCTGGTTACCGCTGGATCCAGATAGCCTTTGAGCTTTTGAATATAAGTATGGGGAGGGTTCTTCACCTGGAATCGTTCCTGCAGGAAGCACGAAAGTAAAGTGAAAAGCATGAAAGCTCTGAAGGCATGAAAGTCATATTCACACAGATTGATGCCGCTGATCCAAAGCCAAAACGCACCCGCAGCGTGCGCTGCAGAGTCATTGCTTTTGAATCTTCAGAGTAGATGTCCTTATCCCCTCTCTGCCAAGGAGGAAACTGAAACTTAAAGGAATTCAGTCCTTCCCTAAGATGAAGCAGCGAGTCAGGGACACCAGTGGATTCAAACCCATGTCTGCTCAACTTGAGAGTCTGACCTGCTTTCCCCGTGGGGCTCTGCAGCTCCCTATCTGGAAATAATCTGCCTACTCTGTGTGCAGGGTCCTCTTTCAGCAGGTCTTCCATCTATTGCATATTCTTTGAAGCTCTAGTTGGCAGATCTTTTTCTTTTGAATTTTTATTTTATCTTTGGAAATACCCAAAATTTGACTCAAACTAGATAAAATTAAATTGTTTCAAAAATGAGCAATGAGGCTACTGCTCAGAGATTGCAGTGAGTATGTGTATATTTGTGTGCATGTGTGAGACCATGAAGGGATTCCTAAGGCAGTTTCCAAATCAGAAAACCCCAAAATATTGTGACTAAAGACACGATCACTGAAACAGCATATAATATAAATATATATATATATACCACACATATCTCAAGGTGATATCTGAATGTAGATCTGGGCTGAGGCCCGAGACTCTGCATTTCTAACATGTTTCAGGCTGATGCTGTGGATGGAAGGACCACACTTTGAGAAACTCATGTCCATGTGTATTAGATTTTATAGGCCATAATGTCCAACGCAGAAGTAGTAGTAGTAAACTAGACAAATCCAAAGGCCCACATTATAAAATGGTTAAGTACTATATTAACACATAGCATGATATACTACATTCTGATGAAAAAGAACACACTGTATTGCATGGTGCTATTTGGATGGATCTTATAAACCTGTGGAGGTTTCCCAAGTGGAGCCAGTGGCCTGCCAATGCAGGAGACCTACGAGTTGCAGGTTCAGTCCCTGGGTTGGGAAAATCCCCTGGAGGAGGGCAACTCATTCCAGTATTCTTGCCTGGTGAATCCCATGGACAGAGGAGCCTGGTGGGCTACGGTCCATAGCATCGCAAAGAATCGGACACAACTGAAGCAACTTAGCACAGCAAAGCACTATAAACCTGATGTTGAGATGAAAAAGAATACCTGATCTCTTTACCAAGGGGCAAAATTAAATACTAACGGTTAGGGACACACACATCGGTGGTTTATTCTCACACATATACATACACATAGCTGAGTGATTTCCATAAAAATAATAGTCAAGGACCAAGATGGGGAAGGGGAACACAGACTGATTCTGAGAGGCTGGCAATGTTCTTTTTGACCTACCAGTAGTTATACTGTGCTGATTTTATCTTACTTATTATGCTATTCTTAAATTTCACAACTTTTCCTGTATACATGCTGTATTTGACACACAGAAAAAGGTTAAACAATTCAGCTCCAAAAGGGAAAAAACAAAGATTCATCATGAAATCAGGACAATTCTTATCAAGTTTTTTTCTACACACAACTCAAAGGATGTTTTCCTAGGAATTATTTTTAGCCTGATTATTGTTTACACCAAAATGGAATTCAGTGTTTCACAACGCTGACAATTGGCCAGCATGATAAGTGTTTGTTTATCCCATATAAATTTGTATTTCTTCAATACAGGGAACCACAACATTTTTCCTGGTCCACTCAAGGCTTCTTTGCTTACAGATTTAGAAATGCTAAATCTCTATTGCTAAATCTTATTATTATCAAAAGATCATTTTACTAGTGAAAAAATATATTTTATTACTTTTTAATATTACTTTAAAATATAAGAAAATGGCTTATAGTGAGACACCTATCAATACTTCCCCTTTACTTAAAAATGATCATGGCAAATTTCATAGTATATAAACTCGTTCTCCACCGAACTGTTTAAAAAAAAGGTCAGCTTATTATTTCTAATTATTCCCCCAAATTATCAATCCCACAAGCAACTTCTAAATAATGATTCACACATATTTGACATCTTGGGTGCCACTGTGTCTATGTATCAAGTCCTAATTTTTTTTTTTAAACACTACCCACTAAGGGATCAGTTAGGATCCAACTGTCACAGGATTTTAGCAATAGCCCAGCTGAGGGCTAAAATAATCAAAAAAGCACCCCATTCCCAAAATGAACTGATAAGTGATCTAGAAACCAGTTATTATTTCCAACCTTGTGTATGACAGCACCAGATGCCAAGGATACACCTAGATATAAATGAAACAATGCTTTTTAATAATACAATCCAATTACCCAAATTTTTAGACATCCCATGACCAGTGACAACTCATATTGTATTCTATTCTACTATAGCCAATACTACCTACCTCTCTCTATAAAGTTCCTAGCACATGAAACTCAGTGAATTTTAACTCTGGCTAATGTAGCATTTGCTTGAGGACCTAAAATTTTAAATCTGTGGACAGTTACTGAGAGATTTCTAATGTTTCTTCTTGTAGACAACGTCTTCACACCACAAGAGCTATATTTATTCCTTTAAAATAATTTGGCTGACTAGCATATATAATATATTGACATTCACTCAGTTAGTAAAATCCCTCTTTCTTTCTTAGGGTAGTTTTCTGTTTCTTACTTAAGACTGTGGTCTTATCACCCAGAGGGGCTTTTGCAAATAGATGCATTTGCTGGTCCTGTTGACTTGATTAGTTTCCTTATAATTAATCCTTTGAAATTATGGACAAGGCCTAAATTTAACAAACATACTTTTTCAAATGTGCTTAGGATTTGCTATTGTGTTTTAGGCATTTTTTTCTTCACTTGTCTGAGTAACTTACTAACATTATTTCTAAGAAACATAAAATGAAGAAAACTGATGCTTTAAAACACAGTCAGGGGACTTCTCTGGTAGCCCAGTGGTTGACACTCTGTGCTTCCAATGCAGTGGGGGAACTAAGATCCCACCTGCTTATGCAATCAAGAAATAAATAAACAAAAAGATGATGATTGTAGATAAGTTTCAAAATGTCATCAAAATTTTTTAAAATTAAAAATAAAACACAGTGGGTTTACAACATGGTGACTGATCAAAAAACTATGCGACTCTGCCTACCTTCAGGGATTCAAGTGAAATTTTTATAGAGGAAAAATACAAAGCCCAACTATTTCCCTACAAGTTGGAGTTGTTTGTCTAACCTCAAAAGGAGCTACTGTTTGAGTTATAAATCCAGCACCTGATGCACCAAGCCTTTTCTGTCTGTCTGTCTTCAACATGGACATTTGGACAACAGAGACATTTGAGGGAATACACTGGAGAATTTCAGTACCATGCCAAAACATTTATTTTGAAGAACTTTGGGTGGATTATTGGCACCATGTTTATTTAAATGAATTTTTTTTTTCCTCTAAGTACTAGAATTTTAGATTTTGCATTGAAACTCAAAACTGGTGTGACTGCAGTTTTCCATCATCCTCACTTCTGAGACTCCTTCATATTCCACATGTTATTTTCAATAACTAGTTACCTGCTTGTTCAACATCATTGATAAACATAGCTTAATTAGACTAAGCCCCTAACTTCAGTTACATTATATAGAAATATTGTTCTTACGGATAAAAATTTGGTGATTCCTCAATAGGAATGAATAAGCCATCTGAAAGAGCTTTAAAAATACAAAGTCCTTTCAAAATATCTAATCAAGCAGCATCACTACCACTCTGACCTCCTGCCATTTATTTCCTTGCGTGACTGAACTTGCTTCATGAGATATTTCTAGATGGGAAATAACAATGGCTCTGAGGGTTTTAATTATTCTCCATAAATACTCAAAGAGCCGAGCCCAAATCCATTTCTTAACCATTCAGGACACTATTGCTGACAAACTGCATTGAAAGAGCCATGGGAGGAAAGAGAGGGGAGAACAGACCTTAGAATCTTCATGAAGTCTCTGAGCCTTTTGCAAATATTTTATTTTAATAAATTAGAGTGTTAGGAATTTAATTTCTCTGGTAACAACCAGAAAATGTCTTCCCATTGCTAAAAGCAGCTTCATTTATACAAGTCCAGGAGCATAATTACCCTTTTCTCTGGAGCAGCACTTTCTGTTTCTCAAAGATAATCAACTTATCTTTCAACAACACTTTACAGTTTACCATATCCTTTCCTCTTAACTTACTCAAGCCTCCCTACCTGCCAAGTAGATATTAAGTCCGTTTCACAGATGAGGAAACCAAAGCTCAGAGAGTAAATGATTTGCCTTAAATCACACACACCCACACACCCAGGTCAAGGATTCAAACTCAGGTTTTCTGACTCCGGTCCTTGTTCTTTTCACTACAATGGAATAAGTGTGCCCATCTTGCTTTTGATAGAATAAGTTTTTAAAAGACGAAAAGCCTGCTCTACTTTGAGTTCTAATATACAGATAAATACTTGGCACCCAGTCCTCAATAATGTTCAAAGAGTTAAACTTCTTTTAGATGCCATATACAAGTCACTTCTCGCATAAATTAGTTACGTTTTTGAAGTTTAAAAGTACACAGAGACTGAACACACTCTGTATGGGGCACACACCCAGTGGGTTCTGTGCTAGATATGTCAGCCACACTCAGGTCATAGCTAAAGGACTTCTACAGATAAGTTTGTGCTGTATCTCTCATGGCCGTGAAACCGCCCAGGGACTTCCATAATCACATATTTCTCACTAACTCAATCCACTAAGGCTTACACCAGTGTCCCCTCTCCCCACTGGCCACAAGCAAAATCACTCTGACTACACACAGGCCAGCCCTGCAGATAGGGAAAAAAACAAAGCATTGACTGGATTCCACTAATGACCATGGTTCAAGTCTACGGCAACCCAAATTAGAAAACCAGGTCATTCATGTAAGGGAAAAGAATCTAAAGAAGAGTGGATATGTGTATGTGTATATAACTGATTCACTTTGCTCTACAGCAGAAACTAACACAACATTGTAAACCAACTATACTCCAATAAGGGCTTCTCTGGTGGCTCAATAGTAAAGAATCCACCTGCCAACACAGGAGATGCAGGTTTGATCCCTTGGTCAGGAAGATCCCTTGGAGGAGGAAATGGCAACCCACTCCAATATCCTTGCTGGGATAATCCCATGGACAGAGGAGCCTAGGGGACTACATGGGGTCGCAGAGATTCAGACATGACTGAGTGACTGAGCATGTATACTCCAATTAGGGGGGAAAAAAAAGAAAACCAGGTCATTCTTTGAAGAATTTAAATGAAGGGGCTGTGAGCGAGAAGTTCATTAGGTAAGTCACGGTGCACGGAACTCATCCGCTATGCTACAACAGGGCCTTCTCTATTAGACACAGACAGGCAGCCTTGGATCCTTCCTAACCAGCTGAACTGTTTCTCCGGGGCCTCCCTCTATGCTGCCCTCTCCCCACCTAAATCTAATAAAGTTTGTCACTGAAAGCCTTTCTGCATAAAGGTTTGGAATTGGACATTCCACTCACCTAGTATATTTCTGATCCCTTGCATCCTCTCCATCCATGTGTATAACTGTATGAGAAATTACTTAATTGAGGTTGATTTGGCATTGGCTGGACTTACAACAAGCATGTTATAAGCATTTCCACTCCATAAATTCTATTTGGATAAGCAGCTCCAAAATCAAACAGAATTTCATTCAAGTTTATCTTCTACCTTCATATTCTGAGGTTTACGGAAAGAAACTATAGTGAGTCTCTGGGAAATTAATGGCTCATGGGGGACACACTTCATGTTGAGTTTTCTCCCTGTTTGGGACAGTCACAGGTCACTGGCTCTATTTCAGTAGTGGATTAAGCAAAGCTATACAGACTGCTTAAACACCCTGAGAGACAAATCAGACATCACCATCATTATGCCATTATTAATGTTTCATTATTCTGCTCCTGTAATAAATTTAGATGGTGAAAATTCAAAGGGCTTTTTTTTTTTTTTGGCTTTTGGGCACACCATAAGCTCTCTAAGCTTGAATGATTTTTCTTCCCAGCTGAAAGTATTTGAGCTTCCTTTCCCAAGGCTGAGTAAGCCAACTGTTGTCTCTAAATGAGCTCTAATTACAATCAGCACCACTGCTGTCAGTGAGTAGTCATTTGTAGGACTTAGCTTGGTGTTCAATGCTCTTCAGAACTACACCAACAGGAATAACCTATGTCCTCAAAGGGTTTAGCCTCTAAAATGGAGAACACTGACAAGAATAAGTGAGGAGAAAACTCAGTAATAAAATATTGCATGAATATTGTACACAGACAGAAGTGATTTACACGATATAGCAGAGACCAAGAACTAGTACGTGGGTGCGGGGAGCAGGTGCCAAGACCAGAAGCCAGGTTTTTAAGCAGAGGGACTAAGGTGAGCCATAACATCTCAGCCCTCACAGGGGTAACAACTTAAAAACACAGGGAAAAAGCTTACACAAACAGACCCAGATTCCCCTACGAAGCTGTGAGTATCAAAGCCCCCGAGAGAAAGTACATTCCTTATTTCCCCAAAAAGGGAAAAAAAAAAATTCTGAAACTTCAGAAAGGCTGCCAGACAACTACCCACCTACAGAAAGTGTGTGCGTGAAAGAGGAGGACAGTTAAGAGAAAACAAAGAAAAAGTTTTAAGAATCTACCTACTTATAACAATAGACGGTCAAGAAAGCACTTTCACATGGAATTCTAACTTTTTCTAACGACCACCAGAGGCAGCTAGTGCCAGCTGTGCTACTATTTAGAAGGATCCCTGTGGTTATTACTGGATCAAAACATTTTACTAGACAAGTCCCGGCCTCTGAACATCTTAAATCTTGCCATCACATTTAGGTCTCCTTTTTCCAGGCACTAACATTAAAGATGCCAAAGTGAAGAAAAAAAAAAAAATTTTTTTTTTTTTGGTCATTTCATTCTTCCATTCATCCAGAACACATTATGCAAGACACCGTTCAAAAAGCACAAAACGAAACAAATTTGATTCTAAAGTGTTAAATCTCATCTGAGATACAACAGACACTTCTGTAGTACAAAGTAGAATATGATAAGAGCCATATGTGATCCTCTGGAAGTTCAAAGAAAGGTAAGGCTCTTTCCAACCGAGATGATCAAAGGAACTTCCCTGAAGAAATTGGCTTTTGAATTGCGTTTTGAAGGACACACAGCATATAGATATCCTGGGACAGTGTGAGAGGCAGGAGACAGAAATTTCCAGATGGGGAAACGTGAAAATAAAGGCAGAGAAGCACAGGGCGTGTGCTAGCAACTTCAAGGGCTTTAGCTAGGTTCCAGTAACGCAGTTTACAAAAGGCAGTGGCACAAAGGATCTAAACAGTGAGTTGGAAAGGACAAAGGCAGATGTCAAATAATAAGCAAATGTGTGCATAAAGAATGGACAACAGGGAGCCTACAGCGAGTTCTAAATAGTGGAAGAACATACAGTTAATACCATATAACTCCTCTTTCTCTATTCCCGACTTTAAAAGTTGGCCATTTCTGCCCTTAGACTAGACTTGACTAATCAGCATGTCAGATTCATTCCACAGCCATAGTTTCTTGGAGAGCTGTGAAGCATTCTTCAGCTCTGCATATGAAATCATTTTCCTAGTCTGAGAGGAGAGGACAACCTTCCAAGTGTTCCATTACAGCTCTCAGACTGAAAATAACTTTTGATGAGACTTTTCCAAATGATTTCCTTTATTTAGACTAGGAAAAGTTTCTTCTAGCTCAACAGGTCTTTCCTAATCAAAACATCCTATAATTCATTCCCTAATATGTAATATTAATTTGGTTTCTTTAAGCCTATTCATAGTTCATCATTTCCTCCTATTTAAAGTGTTTGAATTGAATTTGTAAGAAAGGAGGCCATACTAATAAAGCTTATCATCTTCTACTGTCCTAAGCAAAGACTGAACCATGACTGTGCTTGTCACATAGTAGTATTCAATAAGGGCAGATGTCACTGTTATTGTTATTGAAGATCTAAGAATGGGCAGAGCGATGGAATTCTGCATTTATACTGGAAAACCTTCAAGATAACCTTCAAATTCTTTGCTCTGTCCCTTCAAGAGCCACAGCTTTCCTTTCCTCTAGACTGGTATTTCTTAAAATATATACAACCAAAGACCTGCATCTAAAGAGATTGAGGATGCTTGTTAAATTGCAAAAATTCTCCTGACCTAATCACAGTACTAAGGAATCTGTAGTTACTTAAATTCCCCAAGTAGGCCTTCTGCCACTAAAGTTCATTAATCATAGCTTTAGATTATACTTCCAACTTGGATAGCTGAATCCTTCTCTTTATTCACTCTGTAAAGGGAATGTGCATATCCTTGGTAAGCAAAGACTTAGGAATATTTTCAGTTAGGTTTAAAGACACAGACTTACATTATAAAACTATAGGTACAGTCCATGCTTTCATGAAAAATTTGCAGTATTCCTGCAGATACTCTTCCTATAAAAATACAAGTGGTATAAACACACCTTATTGTTTCTTCATCTGAAAAATGGGAATATGAAACCCTTTTCCTCCATTATCACATATTCCTAAAACCTTTTAAGTCTTTATTGAATTTTTTACAATATGGCTTCTGCTTTATGTTTTTGGCTGTGAGGCATGTGAGGTCTTAGCTCTCTGACCAGGGATCAAACCCACATCACCTGCTTTGGAAAGCAAAGTCTTAACCACTGGGCCATCAGTGAAGTCCCCCAAAACCTTACTTAACAATGCCTTCCAAACAAGAATAACACACTGAAGATATTTTAAAGTCTCCTAAGCTAACCATGTATCATACAAATATAAAAGATATAGGAGGGAAAAAACAAATAATAGTTCTGATCCTGACCAGGGCAGGGGAAAAAAAAGAAAGTCGGTCTCAGATTTCTTATAGAAAAAATTGTGTATCTCAAGATTCAGATAGAGCAATAATATTTTTCAATCATTCAAGAATGTGAAAGCATTGGAAGCTCTTATTTTAAGAGTTGTTTTTCTGCTTCTCTGGTGGCTCAGACAGTTAAGAGTCCACTTGCAATGCAGGAGACCCAGGTTTGATCCCTGGGTAGGAAAGACCCCTTGGAGAAGATGATGGCTACCCACTCCGGTATTCTTGCCTGGAGAATTCCATGGAGCAGAGGAGCCTGGCAGGCTGCAGTCCACAGTGTCGCAAAAAGTTGGACATGACTGAGCAACTAATACTTTCATTTTGGGCTTCCCTGGTGGCTCAGATGGTAAAGAATCTGTTTGCAGTGCAGGAGACACAGGTTTGATCCCTGAGTGGGGAATATCCCCTGGAGAAGGGAATGGCAACCCAATCCACTATTCTTGCCTGGAAAATTCCATGGATAGAGGAACTTGGTGGGCTAGTCCATGGGGTTCCAAAGGGTCGGACACAACTGAGCAACTAACACTTTCACACTTTCCGGACTGTAAGTTAGACTTCATTTGCCCCAGTTCAAACAGTGTGCAAATACATGGGTAAAATTCATAGAATTTCAACAGGTGCTTGGTGAACCAAAGGGCGTGATTCATATATGTAAACCTTCAAATTAGACAGCATGGGAAGAGATGGAGATGGAAGCTGCCAATAATGTCAACAAGTGACTGGTACCACAAAGAAAACATCCTTATGAACAGAACATAAGGATGAAAATACAGGAAAAGTTATCAGATCTTAATCATTCCGGTACCAATTTCTTTCATTTACTCAGGCACAGACTTAAACATAAGAATCAAGCTCAGTATACTAAACATCAACATTTTCCCATTGTTACTATTTATATCACAGATGTCACTGAGATAGTGGTCTACTGTAGAACTTGGTTTTGATAAATGTATTGCTGTAGATAGCATTAACCACCTTTCTGCAAAAGGGGACCAATGAAGTGGTGAAAGGCTGTTCAGAAACAATATTTCTCTGAAAATAAACCACTGGAAATTTTCATTTTTAAAATGTATAACTTGGACTCTCCTGGTGGTCTAGTGGTTAGGAATCTGCCTGCCAATGCAGGGGACATAGGTTCAATCCCTGCTCCAGGAAGATTTCACATGCCATGGGGCAACTAAGCATGGGCACCCCAATTACTGAGCCGGCGTGTTGCAACTCCTTAAGTCCACACCTTGAGCCTGTGCTCTGCAACAAGAGAAGCCACCTTAATGAGGAGCCCCCGGCTAACTGAAACTAGAGAAAGCCCACACCCAGCAACAAAGACCCAGAACAGCCAAAAATAAACAAATAAATCTTTAAAAATTAAAATGTATCACTTAAAATAGCATTAAGAATCATGAAATACCTAGGGATAAATTTAACAAAATATGTGCAAGACCTGTACACTAGAAACTTCAAAACATTCCAAGATATTAAAGACCTAAAAAAACAGAGATGCCATATACATAGATGGGAAGAACCAATACAGTATTGTTAAGATATCAGTTCTGAAATTGGTCTCTGGAGTCATTGCAACCTTAATCAAAAGACTTCAGGGTTTTTCTTAGAAACTGACAAGGTGATTCTAAAAGTTATTAAAAAATGCAAAAAAAAAAATAGAATAGCCAAAATAACTTTTACAAAAGAACAAAGTTGGAGAATTCATACTACCTGATTTCAGGACAGTAATCAAGAGTGTTGAATGGAAAAAAGGATAGAAATAAAGATCAGGGAAATAAAATAGAGAAAGAAAAAAATAGGCCCACACATATATAGCCAATTGATTTTTCAAAGATACCAAGCTGGTTCATATAAAAACTACAGTCTATTCAACAAATGGCTGAAATAACTGTATATACATATGGGGGAAAAGCAGTGAATCTCCAGCCTTACCTCATTCCATGCATAAAAATTAACTCAAAATAAATCATAGACTAAACATAAAGATCAAAACCATACATTTTCTAGAAGAAAACATAGGAGATAATCTTTGTCTGACTTAAGTGTGTAGATTTCTTAGGCCACAGAAATGAACCACTTAAAAAATAAAAGATAAACTAAATTCTGAGTATCAGGAAAACTTTAATTCTCTGAAAGATACTTATGAATATGAAAATGCAAAGCACAAACCAGGAGAAAATATTTGTAAAATATATGTGACAGACTTGTACCCAGAATATATTTTTTAAAAACTTCTACATAAAGTTGGAAGTAGGACCTGATACTTCTGGATTATTTGACATCAGCTCCAACTTAATGCTACCAATTTGTTTACTCTGTCATTCGAAGTTGGATGTTTTGATTGATTTTCCAATAAAATGCAAATATATCAACAATAAAAAAACTTCAACAGTTCAATAATAAGACCACCTGATTTTTAAAAATAGGCAAGAGATTTGAACAGATCCTTCAACAAAGGTAGCACACAAACGGCAAATAAGCACATAACAAGATATTCATCGTTAGGGAAAGGGAAAGTAAAACCACAGTTCCACATACCACTGTGCTGTGCTTATTCCCTCAGTCATTGTTCAACCCTGCAACACCATGGACTGTAGCCCGCCAGGCTCCTCTGTCCATGGGGATTCTCCAGGCAAGAATACTGGAGTGGGTTGCCATGCCCTCCTCCAGGGGGATCTTCCCAACCCAGGGATCAAAGCTAGGTCTCCTGAGTTGCAGGCAGATTCTTTACCAGCTGAGCCACCAGGGAGATACCACTATGTGTCCATAAAAATGGAGAGAATTAAAAAGACAATACCCAAGGGGTTGTGAGGATCTGGAATAATTGGGACGCTATGACAGGGCTGGTGGGAATGCAAAATGGTCCAGCCACTTTGGAAGGCACAACTGGTAAACTTTGTTGTATATAACTTATACTTCAGTGAAGATGATTAAAAAACAGTAGCTCAAAGTAATTTATTTAATAACTTATTTACTTTGTTACTGAGCATAGCTCTTTCTAAAAGCTATTCTTGATATTTTGTTGGTCTCACTTGCCATAATTAAAAAGAAATCCACAAGCTAAATAGTCAACTTTGCCAATTAATACTTTTGTAATAAATAATGCACTTCAAGGGGGTCATGTAGATCTCTTAGATTTATAATTTCCAAAATATTTCCGTAAGTCATTCATAATTCTACTTAAAGAAATAAAACTTCTGGGAATTGTGTCACAGCTATTTCCATTAAGGTCTGAACGTACCTCCATTCCTCAAATCATTACTTTATCTTCACTGACATTTCATGAGATTTGCTTATCCACCATCCTTATCCAATCTGCCCTAGCTTGCAGTAACCCAACACACATCCCTATTTCCTAGACATATATTCACCTTTTAAAATATAAAAACAAAAGTAACATGTGCTACCAACCTGAAAACCGAAATCTTAAAACTAAGCTCCAGTTGGGTCTTTTATGATTTCTTTTTAGATATTCCACAATTTCCTATTTAACATAATAAACACACACACACCCACTTCTTTCTAATAAGCCCTTCTTTTAATCTTCAGATCACAAGGTTCAGATAGTTTCAATCTGTGATCCACATGGTCAAAATTAGTCATTAAGTCGGGCCCTCAGGCAGTACCTGACAAGGATGGGCTAAGAAGGGACGGGAAAGCAGCTCCTTTGAAATTGGTCATTGTTGAAAGCATTTGCTAGCTGTGACCGATATATTAATACTACAATGCATCTATTATGGGTGTTTATTTCATAGGATCTTAGATGGACTTGGAACGTTGTATGTAACGTTGTATGTGAAACTATGAGCCCATACATCAACAGCCTAGTCAAGCCGTTGGATCATAGTTTTTGTGAAGAGGTAACAAATCTCAGCACAATGATGGTATTTCTAGTACCTGAAGACGCTGCAAACCATGGTCTAGTCCACAGCTAACATCCACCATGTTGATATAGAATATACACAATCTCTGCCCCTACATACAGCTGTATGTATAAACCCAAACCACATTTCTAATTCACTTTCCTTCTATCTCTTTGCACCCACAACATCTACAGTCTAACTGGAAATCAAAACCAATACCTTATACCTATGGCTGATTCATGTTGAGGTTTGACAGAAAACAAAATTCTATAAAGCAATTATCCTTCAATTAAAAAATAAATTTATTAAAAAAACAATTGCTATTTTTGCTATTTAAGTGAAATTAACATGCTGTTTTACTACTATAGCAGGGATAAAGACAACAGATACCTTAATTTCCTCAGTGACTTCAGAAAATAACTTCTTTTAAAATATGCAATTTAAAGTTCATCAAGATCTACAGTGAATGCTACAGATAAGTAGGAGAAAATATGGAGCTGAAATCTCTGCTATAAATTTAGTCTTGGGACTTCCCTAGTGGTCCAATTGTTAAGAATCTACCTTACAACGCAGTGGACGTGGGTTTGGTCACTGGTCTGGGAACTAAGATCCCACACGCTGCAGAGCAACCGAGCCCATGTGCTGCAACTAAGACCCAATGCAGCCTAAATAAATAAATGTAAAATAAACAAATTAAACCTTTTCATTGTGCTTGTATGTGCTTAGTCGCGTCCAATTCTTGCAACCCCATGGACTGTAACCCGCCAGGCTCCTCTGTCCATGGAATTTTCCAGGCAAGAATACTGGAGTGGGTTGCCATTTCCTCCTCCTGGGGATCTTTCCAACCCAGGGATTGAACCCAAGTCTCTTGCATCACAGGTGGATTCTTTAACTGCTAAGCCATTGGAGAAACAATCTTTTCATTATTTATGTTTAAGATGATGTCTTCTTCTTTTCTCAAGCTCTTTTTTTTGAAAGATTCAGCACTATGTTTTCTGAACCACTAATGTCACAGCACCCAGCTCATCACTCTTCCCAGTATGTACTCAATAAATCACTTAACTGATGAATGGATTGATGAAAAGAGCCACAATCACATGGTGATCCAGGTCATCCACTGGCAGTTTTTTCAAAAAACGTTTCCAAATCATTATGGTGCTTCTCAGAACATAAAAATTTTCAGTATTTTTTTAGTATCAGCTCAACCACTTGCTGGATAACTTCCCAAAAGTCATTTGACTTATCCTTCTCATGAAAATTAAACAAAAACAACCTTCCACAGCAAAGGTGATGAGCTAGATATCCAAGGCTTAAAATAACGTAAAGTAGTATTTGTACTACCTGGTTGAAATTCTTGGCTAATGCACCTTAATAAATAAATTATCTCTTAAAAGATAGTATTAGAGGTCAAGCTCAGTGTAGCTCATACACATTAAATTGACTGAGTCTTCATTTCCTGTAATAGTATCCCCAAGTTTACAAAGGTGCTCATACAATAAAGCTTTCTTCAAACAGCATAACAAAGTTGTCTGAGTCAGCTCAGGCAATTTAGTTGTTTTAAGGTGTGTGTGGGGGGGTGGTTAGGGGGACTTGTAATTCCATATGTATTCATAGTCAGGAAGGCAGGCAGTATGATGTTCGTGTTCATTTTGGCAAAAGATAAACTCTTCACATCAGACTGAGCCCCAGGCCTCTTGCTCTGGCTGCTCGGGCCAAACAGCACTTCTGAGAAAGCATTCACATCACGCTGCCAAAAAGGATTCCTTTAAAAAGGAATAATCTCCCCTCCTTGCTTAGCTGACCTTCTCCCCATTTTCTGTTCCTCTCTCGATCCCTGTGGGATAGGCCAGCATTTTTTCTCACTATAAAAATTGTATGACAAAGGGCACCTCTGGAAGAGGGAAGATACAAACTGGCTTCTGGGTTCAGGCTTAATTTTCCATGACTCCAGAGATATTAAACATTAGAAAGCTCACCATACAGAGAGTTGGCATCTGCTCCTCTGACGGTTTCTCCAGTGTTTCAGAATCAAGAAATTAGAGGCCTAGAGTAAGTTATAATGGAAGAGAAACTTGGCTTTCTGGAGGGAAACTGAAAGAAAGGTGTCTTCTTTTTAAGAGCAACTAACTCAGTACATTTCCTCTAGTTTGGAGATTTCAAGAAAAGGACAGTCCCTTTAAAATCTCAAGAAGATAACCCAGGGACAATTCTTTTTTTTAATTTGGCAAAAACGCATGTCCCAAAGTCAATCATGCCTGGCCTGGTCCCCTGCTGGGCCTCAGAATAGACTGGTATTATACTATTCAGTTGGCCAGAAAGTTCATTCGGGTCTTTCCAGACCATCTTACAGAAAAACCCAAATGAACTTTTTGGCCAATTGAATATTAACCATTTAGAGTTCTTTCCAACTCCAAATACGATGTTATTTGTTTTGAGAGAACTCAGACTCATATCTTCTCTCACTCTACTCTTACCCTCACCTGTACAACTAAATGCGTACTCAATGGATAAACTAATGAATACATAAAAAATTTTAAGTTGAATACAATCTAAAATGAATTAAACTATCAGACTATCAAAACTGGTAATCATAGCAGAGACTAGCTGTTTACTAACATTTTCTTCTCTTTCCTGGGTATTCAGCTAACCTACATTTCTCATCCTCCTTGGCAGGTCTAGTCAAAAGACTGAAAGTATCCAGTATTTTGGCCACCTGATGTGAAAAGCTAACTCATTTGAAAAGCCCTTGATGCTGGGAAAGACCTGGTGCTGGATGAGAAATGGGTGACAGAGGATGAGATGGTGGGATGGCATCACTGACTCAATGGACCTGAGTTTGAGCAAACTCTGGGAGAGAGTGAAGGGCGGGGAAGCCTGGTATGCAGCAGTCCATAGGGTCACAAAGAGTAGGACATGACTGAACAACAATACTTGCCACCGCCTGGTCCAAAAAACTCCCCAGGTGTGCACCTCATTTTCGTCTTTTGATTGCAAAGCTGAAACTTTATGTTGAAAACAGCCTTACCTGGGTCCCTGATTAATACTGTAGAATTTAACACCCTGTGATCAATAGGACTAAATTGGATTGTTATGTGAAAGACAAGCTTGTTATGTAAATCATTAAGTGTCTTGGTATCTACATAGTGGCTCCAATGGTGTCCCCCAACTCCTGCTAAGTCACTTCAGTCGTGTCCCAGTCTGTACGACCCCATAGACGGCAGCCCACCAGGCTCCCCCATTCCTGGGATTCTCCAGGCGAGAACACTGGAGTGGGTTGCCATTTCCTTCTCCAAACCCTAAGTCATGCCAATATCCTAACCACGAAAACCAGTGAATGTGACTATATTTAGGAAAAGGGTCTTTGTGGATACAATGAAGTTAAGGATTTTGAGTTGAGATCACCCTGGAGGATCCAGGTAAGCTCAAATCCAGTGCTAAGTGTCCTTATAAGAGACAGAAGAGAAGAAACAGATGCAAGGAGAAGAGTTGGAAAAGGCCATGCGAAGAGACTCGAGTTACACAGCCACAAGCCAAGGAATGCCTACAGCCACTGGAAGCTGCAAGAGAGAGGAAGAGTTCTCCGCTAGAGCCTTGGAGGGAGCATGGCCCAGCAGACAGCTTGGTTCCAGACTTCTTGGGCCTCCAGATCTGTGATAAAACACTTTCTGTAGTTTTACGCTGATGAAGTTTATAGTCATTTGTGATGGAAATCCTAGGAACCTAATACAACATCTGTGTGTTACCTAGCATTACTCTAACTTATACTGGAAGTAAATAACAGAAAAGGTATCAACATCAAGTGCTGATACTTTAAAATCATAGTACATGGGACATTGTTAATAGGATGCATTCTGAGGATACAAAAGTACGAAAAAAAATAGGCTTCACTTAGTAATTTTAGTAATATTTTAGTTAGTAATGATATTGATAGTTGTTTTGAAATTTTTAATATTATAGGAAGACAAATTATTGATGTTAGGAATCAAATATTTCAATGAAAAAATGATAATTATAAAATAAAAAATAAGTAATTTATAAAAATTAATTTGGAAAATACCAATATGAACTTACAATGTTTAGACATACCTTTTCAAGGTTTAGACACTTAAACTGAGAAGCAAATTCACCCAGCAGCTATGACAACTTAATAATATGACAACTTCTAATACCACAACCCCAGGCAAAAGAATAGGGCTCCTTGGAGAAATGTCTTATTCTAGGTCTAGTGCAAGGAAAGTACAAGTTATTCCTAAGAAATGATTTTTGCACCATAAAACCAGCTTAAAGAATTAATAGGGTCATGTCAAAAGGACAGAGGAGCCAGCACGAAGGAGTTCTCAAATGTTAAAGTGTTGTTAACATGAGCCTCAAAAAAAAAGCCCTAATGACTGAAATACCCTGACTATGAAAATCCAAGGCTTCACAATGTTATTCACAAAAGGAAGCCAAAGAGAATTCATTTGTCACCTTTTGAGGTATCAAACTAAGGCCTTACTGTGAGAAATGACAATTGAGGGAAAGAATTACAGGGATAATTATATTCCAGGGTAAACCAATACCAGATGAAATGCTAGGTGATGGCTTAATGTTGAAGGGAAATAAAATTTTAAAAACTCAGAGCTTTTTTCTTGCAAGTCTTTAAAAATTTTTTTTTCTTAAATTTATTTATTTTTAATTGAAGGATAATTGCTTTACATACTGTGTTGGTTTCTGCCATACATCAGCATGAATTAGCCATAGACACCTACATATGTCCCCTCCCTTTTGAACCTCCCCTCCCACCTCCCTCCCCATTCCACCTCTCCAGGTTGTTACAGAGCCCTCTTGCAACTCTTAATGAAACTGATTCAGCCAAAAATTGGTAATTAGTTTTAAAACTCATGAGGTACAAGGCTGACAGGTAACAAGATGGATATGTGATGCCAAAATAAGAGCCCACAGATTCCTTTCTGCATGAGGGAAAAACATAATTATACAACAGAGAAATCAGTTTGTCATCTGATCCTTTGACCTTTTTTATCTAGTGGTGAGACAGACATTATTTGTCTCATATTCCAGTCAAAAGATGTTCAACACCAATCTACCATATCTTTACAACTAACTTCTAGTTAACAGGAAATTCAGGAGCTCAGACACCTCATCAACCAGGTAAATGCAGGAAACAAAACTTTCTACAAAATGGCTTACCTGGTCACTTTACTATATGAGCATCATGAATAAAACTCTGTTCTGGATTGAAAGAAGCAAAGAACATAACCACTAGATGCAATGTGTGCCTGATTCTGGACTAGATTTTCATTTGAACAAAACCAGGTGGGAAGAATATTAAGAAAACTGGGAAATATGAACTGGGCTGCTGCTGCACTGGGCAGTAGATGCTATTAAGAAATTACTTACTCATTTTAATTGTGATGACTTTCTTTGGATACAAGAAAAAATTCTCATTTTTATAAGATGCACAGTGAATTTTTAAGGTAAACTAGAAAACAAAATATCAAACAAAAAATCCAACTAATACATAGTCAAAACGAGGATTACGCAGAAGGGCAAGACCAAACAAGAAAAACGGTAAAAGAAAAATACTAAGGGTTTGAAAGATAGACTTTAAAATGAATGAAACAGATCCCAAAATCTATAATGATTTTGAAATAAACAGTATTTCAACACATCACAGGATTAGGGAAATATAGCAGAAATTCAAATAATTTAACACGAAATAACATTAAATACAGTAATAATGTCAATGAGCCAGAGGAATCAAGGGGGAGAGGCAGAGGAGATGGCTGTCTGCTGAGTAGACAGCTGAAAGACTCAATGAAGTGAGTGGTGCTAAATACAGAATCAAAGCCTGGAACCTGGGGATGGAGGCTGAAAGCAGATTAAACCTAGAGTCTTGGAGCAAGAAGAGAGGAAACAGAGCAAGGGGAAGACTGGCTGCATCACTATCTTTTCCCTCAGCTTCTATCCCACTGTCTATGCTACCTACTGTTGTTCAGTCACTAAGTCATGTCTGACTCTTTGTAACCCCATGGACTGCAGCACACCAGACTTCCTTGTCTTTCATTGTCTCCCAGAGTTTGCTCAAACTCATGTCCACTGAGTCAGTGATGCCATCCAACCATCTCATCCTCTGTCATCCATATGCTATTCCAATGACTAACCTGGCAGCTGCCACTGAAGCAGGCTACAACCCATCCTTCCCACCCTTTCTCATCACTCCACATTTAATTCCCCTGGGGCTCCAAGGACAAACCCTCATGATCTGGAATCTGATGGTCTGTAAGAAATCATTTACTGGTATCCAGTAATATTTGCTTACCTAGCACAGAAGAGCTCTAACTGGCTCACAGAAACATGAATAGTTAAAAAAAAAAAAAGATATATGTATGCTCTTCAATATTTTAGGAAATTTGACTCTAGTGGCAAAGTGGCTTAATAAGTTATCCAGTAAGTAACTTTCTTGTCTTTCAAAAGAAATAGTATTAGAAATTAAGTGAAGGGTTTAAAAAGAATTATATTCTTAATGATTGCTGCTGCTGCTGCTGCTAAGTCGCTTCAGTCGTGTCCAACTCTATGCGACGCCATAGATGGAAGCCCACCAGGCTCCCCCGTCCCTGGGATTCTCCAGGCAAGAGTACTGGAGTGGGGTGCCATTGCCTTCTCCGATTCTTAATGATGAAATACATTCAAATGGTAGGGAACAGTTGTGTTAAAAAAGACAAGAGAGCATAGTAAAGTTGCAGGATATAAAATTAATACATGAAATCTCTTGCATTCCTATACACTAACAATGAGAAAACAGAAAGGGAAATTAAGGAACAATCCCATTCACCATTGCAATGAAAAGAATAAAATACTTAGAAATAAATTTACCTAAAGAAACAAAAGACATATATATATATATTTATATATATAAAGCTATAAAACACTGATGAAAGAAATCAAAGAGGACACAAATAGATGGAGAAATATACCATGTTCATGGATCAGAAGAATCAATATAGTGAAAATAAGTATACTACACAAAGCAATCTATAGATTCAATGCAATCCCTATCAAGCTACCAATGGTATTTTTCACAGAACTAGAACAAACAATTTCAAAATTTGTATGGAAACAAAAAACCTCGAATAACCAAAGCAATCTTGAGAAAGAAGGATAGAACTGGAGGAATTATCTGCCTGACTTCAGACTATACTACAAAGCTACAGTCATCAGCATGGTACTGACACAAAGACAGAAATATAGATCAACAGAACAAAATAGAAAGCCCAGAGATAAATCTACGCACCCATGGACACCTTATCTTTGACAAAGGAGGCAAAAACATACAATGGAGAAGACAACCTCTTTAACAAGTGGTGCTGGGAAAACTGGTCAATCACCTGAAACTAGAAAGAATGAAACTAGAACACTTTCTAACACCATACACAAAAATAAACTCAAAATGGATTAAAGATCTAAATGCAAGACCAGAAACTATAAAACTCCTAGAGGAAAACATAGGCAGAACACTCTCTGACATAAATCACAGCAAGATCCTCTATGACCCACCTCCCAGAGTGATGAGAATAAAAGCAAAAATAAACAAATGGGACCTAATTAAATTTAAAAGCTTTTGCACAATGAAGGAAACTATAGGCAAGGTGAAAAGACAGCCTTCAGAATGGGAGAAAATAGTAGCAAATGAAACAACTGACAAAGAATTAATCTCCAAAATATATAAGCAGCTCATGCAGCTCAATACCAGAAAAATAAACGACCCAATCAAAAAATGGGCCAAAGAACTAAACAGACATTTCTCCAAAGAAGACATACAGATGGCTAACAAACTCATGAAAAGATGCTAAACATCACTCATTATCAGAGAAATGCAAATCAAAACCACAATGAGGTACCATCTCACACCGGTCAGAATAGCTGACATCAAAAAGTCTACAAACAATAAATGCTGGAGAGGGTGTGGAGAAAAGGGAACCCTCTTACACTGTTGGTGGGAATGCAAACTAGCACAGCCACTATGGAGAACAGTGTGGAGATCCCTTAAAAAACTGGAAACAGAACTGCCATATGACCCAGCAATCCCGTTGCTGGGCATACACATCAAGGAAACCAGAATTGAAAGAGACACATGTACCCCAATGTTCACTGCAGCACTGTTTACAATAGCCAGGACATGGAAGCAATCTATATGTCCATCAGCAGACGAATGGATAAGAAAGTTGTGGTACATATACAGTAGAATTCAGCTATTAAAAAGAACGCATTTGAGTCAGTTCTAATGAGGTGGATGAAACTGGAGCCTATTATACAGAGTGAAGTAAGTCAGAAAGAAAAACACCAATACAGCATATTAATGCATATATATGGAATTTAGAAAGATGGTAACGGCGATCCTATGTGCAAGACAGCAAAAGAGACACAGATATAAAGAACAGACTTTTGGACTCTGTGGGAGAAAGCAAGGGTGGGATGATTTGAGAGAATAGCACTGAAACAAGTACACTACCATAGGTGAAACAGATGAACAGTCCAAGTTCCATGCATGAAACAGGGCACTCAAAACTGGTGCACTGGGACAACCCAGAGGGATGGGATGGGGAGGGAGGTGGGAGGAGGGTTTGGGACGGGGGAACACATGTACACCCGTGACTGATTCATGTCAATGTATGGTAAAAACCACCACAATACTGTAAAGTAATTAGCCTCCAATTAAAATAAATTTTAAAAAAAAAGAAAGAAAGCTACCTAATACATATATATGGAATCTAGAGAGATGGCACTGATGAACCTAGATGCAATACAGCAATGGACACAAAGATGTGGTGAGCGGATTGTGGACACAGTGGGGGAGGGAGAGGATGGGATGAATTGGGAGAGTAGCACTTAAACATGTACATTACCATATGTAACACAGAGAGCCAATGGGAATTTGCTGTATGACAGGGTGCTCAAATCTGGTGCTCTGTGACAACCTGGGGGTGGGGTGGGATGTGAGGTGGGAGGGAGGTTCAAGAAGGAGGGGACATATGTATACTTATGGCTGATTCATGCTGATGTATGGCAGGGACCAACACAACGTTATAAAGCAATTATCCTTCAATAAAAAATAAATAAATTTATTTTTAAAAAAAGAAAATTACTCTCACTGTACTGGCATATCTGAGTACACTCAAGTACCTTTGAGCAGTAGAGTATCTTAGCACACTGGAGTACCTTAGAGCCGTTGGCCTGGCTTAGCACCCGCTGAGTGGCAGGAAGGGCCTTCCCCATTTCTGACCAGGACACATGCCAAGCCTCGAGAGCCGCAATCTGATCTGCCTGAAGTGCTAAACACAGGAAGCTGAGTCTAAGTGGGTATGATTTCCTGCCACTTCTTCACTCTCCCCTTTTTTGTTTTTGTTTTTAATCTCCTTCTCCCATATCATTCTATACAAGCAAAGTAAGGAAAGACCCCTGTCTCTTGCTAGGTTATAATGCCAAGCAAGAGCCAGCCATTAGGGGGCAAGGTAGAGCTGTGCCAGACCAACTCCCCCTTCCTCACCCCCCACAAAAAACAAAATTGTGTGGTCCCCAGCAAAGTCACAGGAAAGCTTTCTAACCCAGCTCAGGTGTGGTACTGCTAACATTTTGGGGACAGGATTATATACATTCATGGAATCTATACCAATCAGTATTATCATCTGCAAGGTCCTGAATTTTTGACTGGCCACTGAGAAGGCAATGGCACCCCACTCCAGTACTCTTGCCTGGAGAATCCCAGGGACGGGGGAGCCTGGTGGGCTACAATCCATGGGGTCGCTAAGAGTTGGACATGACTGAGCGACTTCACTTTCACTTTTCCCGTTCATGCACTGGAGAAGGAAATGGCAACCCACTCCAGTATTCTTGCCTGGAGAATCCCAGGGACGGCGGAGCCTGGTGAGCTGCCATCTATGGGGTCGCACAGAGTCGGACACGACTGAAGCGACTTAGCAGCAGCAGCACTTCCACTTACCCAGCAGAGGAAACTTATGAACCAAGTCTACCACCACCACAAGTTCTATAGATCATGCCCCTTCCACACCAAAATTGCTTCAGAAGCCACAGAATGAAGCCTTGGTGATAGCCCCTTACCTACCACAATATTTGTTTTAATGGATTGTTTCCAGGTCCCTAGTAACTAAAGAGGCTCATGACTGGAGCTTGGAATTGGTGTTGTCTAAGTAGCCAGAGTGGCCTTGGCACTGGCCATGTCATTATATCTTTGAGCCTCCATTTCATCAACTATAAAATAAGTTAGGTGAACAGACAGGAAAGGCAAATGGACTTCTGCTTTACTTCATGTGATCCAGTACAGTTAAATTTTCTTTTTTTTTTTGACAAGCATTTGTTAACTTTTCTAGTATAAAAATTTTAAGAGTGGCTTGAAATAAATGACTTCTAACAACTCTTCCACATATAATAATCTTAAAGTCTTAAGTTCATCCAGATCTCTAAGGTCTGTATGTGCAGCCTCTACCCTTCATGCGTGGGAAATAGTCAAGACCCCAAAGCCGACCAGTACAGCACAGGGTCTGTGTTTAGGGAGCACAGAAGCATGAGCAAGGGCTGTCCCTCTTTGCCCAGGTAAAAAGACCAATGAGAAAGATCTCTTACTTACACAGTGTGTAATTTTGTGTGCAGTTGCCACAAGAACTCAGCATGTCCAGCTTTTTACTCTCACATTGTCATCTCAGGCTATTATAAACTAGCTCAGTGCCCTCACCGAGTCCTTGCATTGATGGCCTCATGGAACTCTGCCTGCTGACTACAGCTCAGAAATAAGTTCTCTGGCATGCACCTCACACTATTCAAAATTCAAAAGGAAAGCCTCTTTTCTCAGCTTCCATCTTCCCCCTCAGACCAGAGTTACATGGTTTTCCCATTTCTAACCTCTGAGACCTAGGTGATATTGGTGAAGTTCAGGTCATCTTTACATTTATGCAGTAATTCTAGGAAAGGACTAAAGGATACTGCTGAACTACTGTTATTGTTGAAAACTCTTTGAGATTTACTCTCTTAAGAATTTTTACTTTGCTCCTGAAATCAGCCAGAGAACTGGATTTTCAGTTGACCATGGGAGGTGGACATGGAGCTTCATCACAGATATGCTCATATAAACTCCTCCTTATCTACATCAGGCACCTCGCCCTCTTTACTAAAGTTTCTAGAATTGGGCAGTGAAGTTTAGTTTCACTCATCACAAGCAAGTTACATCAAATGGTAGAAGAAGGTGAAAAGGATAAAGAAACAGCAAACCTATACTTCCAGGCTGCCGTTTCTACCTTCTTCCTCCTGCCTTCTCTTCTTTCTTATCCACTGTCCCCCAAACATTATTTAGCTACTCTCTCTTTCATTCAACACACTTTCAGTAAGCACTAAGCTAGGTGGTGGAGGTGCAGCAATAAACATGGCCCATTCCCTTGAGTAACTCACTCTTGGTGGAAGCTGTGATTAGTCGCCGAGTCATGTCGGACTCGTTGCGACCCCATGGACTGTATGTAGCCTGCCAGGTTCCTCTGTCCAGGGGGATTCTCCAGGCAGGAATACTGGAGTTGGTTGCCATGCCCTCCTCCAGAGGATCTTCCCAACCCAGGGACTGAACTCAGGTCTCCAGCATTGCAGGAGGATTCTTTACCGTCTGAGCCACCAGGGAAGCCCAAGAATACTCGAGTGGGTAGCCTATCCCTTCTCAGGGGATCTTCCCAACCCAGGAATAGAACCGGGGTCTTCTACATTGCAGGCGGATTCTTTACCAGCTGAGCTACCAGGGAAGCCCCTTGGTGGAAGAGACCTATCCAAAGACTTACAAAATAAGTGACAGCCTAATGCAACCACCTGAAAGCATGAAAAAATTGATGATTCCAACAAAATGGTGAATTGTATTTAACAGAATTCAAAGCTGAATCACGATAAGACATTTATTCTGACCCTCTGTATACACTTCCTTAAAGGAGAACAGTAGATCTGCACAATGCCCACAGCAGATAAAAAATTTAAAAGTTACTATCTGTGAAAACATAATTTTTATTCACCAATAATTGGATATGTTTTATGTTCATCTTGTTCAAAAAGAAGATTTTATCAAACTTTACAGCTTCATACAATATTTTTTTAAGTGAGGAAATCAGTGTGGAGGAAAAATGGGGGCAGGAAAAATTTGATGAAGCCATGAGATAAGACTGGCAAACAGAACACAGACAACTAAGATACTGTACGCTTGGTGAGGGTAGACCACAAACCTAGCTCTGAGCATTCTGGCAGCCAAGAGTAAAAGAGGAGAAACATGACCAGTTCCACGACTCACAGTGTCCACATGATAATTTTTCACAGGACTAAAACCTGAAGTAACCTCTCCCTAGGTCTTCCAACACTCATGTTCACATACTTCCTTTCAGAATTAAATTTCTTTAATATCCAATTTCACTTTGCACACCTTGCCTATAACATGTATTTTAAAATAACAGATAATAAATCTTCATTATTTGCTTTAAAAGAAATAAAACTATTATTTGTATTTAGTATGCTATTATGCACAAAGCCTCAGGGTCCAGAGAATGGCTTGTGCATCAGGCAGCAATGACAAAACACCATGGTCATTGTTTTAAGTCTTCACAAAAAACAGGTCCACCTTGATATTTTCTTGGACTGAAATTCTATAGCTGTGGCTTTCCTGACAGCATCATCTGCCATGTGTTTAAATCGTAAAGTATGTTTGTAGAACATGATGACTGATTCAACACAGTACATTCTCCTGAATTTTTTGAAGACAAATCGACACTAAAAATAATCATGGGTCCAGTACTTAACACCTGGGCTGCTCATCAGCAGCAAAAGCAGCCATACCATTTATGAAGCACTTACTATATGTCCAGGGTTAGTCTGTGTACTTCATATACATACCTCCAATCTTCAAAATAGTTTAAGAATGTTAGTATTAACTACATTTTACAGATGAGGGAAAAAAATGAAGATCATTAAAATAGCAAATATCTTTGTTTTTAAATGTTGTATTATACATGTTCAAAAATTCACAAAAGTTGAGATTATACTATAATCTAACATATTCCACCAAGATTCAACTAAAGATTTTCCCACATTTCCTTTATCTACCATTTTTTTGATGAAGTCTTTTATAGAAAACTCTAGTCATAATTTCACCCCTATATTAATATATCATTTTTTAAAAATAAAGATGGATCTTTATTTAATCCAATGCCAAAACCAAGTGCAACAAAGTCAATGATAATTCTTGGAATCATCTAATAATTACTTTGGAGTCACAAGTCAAATACCCCCAATTTTCTCTAAGTCTTTTTATAGTTGGTTTGTTCAGATTAGGATCCAAAGAAAATCCACACATTTAGTTATTTCTCTTGAGTTTTCCACACCTCTTTTTTCCCTATCTCTGGTTGCTGTAAAAGCAAATGTCTCTTTTGAGGCAGGATTCACATATCATAAAATTCACACTTCTAAAGTGTATAATCTTAATATATTCACAAGACCATGCAATCATCACACTGTGTAATTCTCAACACTATGCAATTTGCTGTAAGTCTTGTCACACTAAAAAGGAACCAGCACACACTGGCAGTTACTGCCCATCCCCTACTCCCAGGCTATGACAACCATTAATCTACTTTCTGTCTCAATGAATTTTTCTATTCTGGACATTTCGTATAAGTGAAATCACAAAAGCAAATGTATTTTGAGTGTCTGTCAGATTAGGTACCATTGACAGATATAGATAGGTACCAAAAATACATATGACATAATTCCTATAGATAACAGATAGTCAACAAATACCAACGCATTATATTTGCCATATAAATAGTACATTATGAATGCTCTAAACTCATGGTTTTTATCTTTCACCTCACAAATATACATAAGAGGAACAAAATTCATGTATGTGACATACTAATGGGTTACCTATATGTGACAGAAAGTCCAGTTTTCTGCTGGCCACAATTCCCACAATAACTAACAGTTAACCAAAAGTGGTAGTTCACCATAATGGCGGCTCAGTGCCTGTCTTACAACTCCCAGCTTCCTCTCGCTCTCAGAAAAGCATACCAGAATGCAAGTTGGAGAAATAGAGATAACATGTATTTTTACATTTATTTTTAGTATATCATTCACACACTTTAGCACTTTATAAGGAAGGAAGTAAAGAGCTAGTGGTTAAGGGAACAGCCCCCAGAATGCACATATTCTCCAGGGTCAGACTTGTATACCCCTTTACCACATAATAGTCGTGTGACTTTTGGCAATGATTTAATCTCTAAGTCTTAGCTTCCCTGTATGTCAAATGGAGATACTAATAAGTATGACTGCTTTCAAGATTTAACACAAAATTCTTAAGAAGAAAATCTGCTTACTAAATGTTGGTTAGTGGCAATAATACTTATGATCATTTCACCATTTTTAACAAATGACATATTCCACTTCACAACTGACAGACCCACTTCCGTTTGCAGCTGCCAGCATGTGTGATACTGACCACTAGAGAGGAACGGATAAAGTAGCTCAATCGTCCACACCCTGGCGTATTAACATTGAAGGGAAATAATAACCTGAACTTGGAGAATTTGAAACTCAGAAACATTAAGATAACTGACTTGTTACTCTCCTGTCTCAAGATCCCCACCAGACCTCACCATCAACTCTATGAAGCTACTTACGGGCTGAGAAGAGTACAGCTATTAGGAATGTCCATCACCAACAGGCTTTCCTTTCTGGTATGCTGGAGACAGAAACCACCTCCCAAGACAACCTTCCTTTGCCTGTGCTCTAGGCTCTATCACAACCTGTCATGCCCAGGATTTCTAACCCCCTGCCTTGGACCTCTCTCATTTGTGTGGTTACCTTTCCTTTATACTAATTATCACTATATTATTTGTTCACTATCATAAAATCATTTTTCCTGGCAATAATAGAGTTAGGTAATATTTATTGAAAGTTAAGTCTTAAGGAAGAAGATTGTGTCAGTAAAATTTTATTCTTTTGCCTCATGATCCTAGGCAATAAGCCTTCTCTTCAGCCTCTATCTACCCATAGGGCTCAATATAGCACACAGAAGAGAGGATGGTGTCCTCATTCCCTTTTAGTTTAGGAGCTAAAGTGAAACAAAACACAGTGGGCGCTTCGGAAGCTCCATGAGAACTGCAGACATCTATTCCTTAGGGAACATGGACCATCTACCTTTGAGGAACAGAAAATTGCTCTGCTCCCCACAATCTGTCCCACAGCAAAGACTCAAGGGAACCGAGTTAGGAATCACAACACTCCCAGGAATTTCCAGGGTGGTGGGGGTTGCGGAGAGGGGCACAACCCCCCTGAAGACATTCATGGCACAAAGTCAAAGAGCTAATACATAATATACACAGTCTAAGTTTAGAGGGTGAGCCTTCTAGACTTGAAATAAGTAGCCGGTACCTAGCCCAGGAGTGAAGTGCCCCAAAATTACTACCAATTACAGCAGAATATTATGTAACATTTAAGGACATGCATACTAGTGAAAATATCAGGCTACAGAAGAGTATGTGTGGGTATTCACATACTGTTTTTAAAAAACAAAAACAAACTAGACAGAGATATTTCAGTCTCACCAGTAGACCTCTAAAATGTAGAATTCGGAGGGTAGAGAGAAAGAAAATGGAGAATTTCCCTTTTTATTTTATATCCCTCTGAAAAGTCTAAATTTGTTATGAATTAATGATACAAACACTTGGGGATTTTCCAAAATATGGAATAATTTTTTTATCAGCCTAAGTAATGTCTCTTTATAAACAGTTCACGTTCTCGCATCAATATGTATCAATACACATGAACAGAAAAGCCATCTAAATTAGAGGACCCGCATTATTCAAGAAGCATAAACTGCTATGTAAGATAAATAGAAAAACAGATCAGCTAAATTTGATTTGTCCACTTGACCAGATTTATCAGAAATTTTACCTGCAAAACATTTAAAAATCGAGAATTAAGATAACGCAAGATTAAAATGTCTAACTTTTTCTTTGGTCGTGAGAAACAGGAAGGCAAATCACAAAACAGAAATCCATGCATCTCTCAGAAAAAGTCTGATATATTTAGGGTATAAATTTGGTTCTCTTCTCTCACTATGTGTTGAAAAAGCATCAATGTTTCTTACCTGATCACAGATCAGTTCCCATTTTTTCTCGTTGTCATACTGTCGCAGCAACCTGGCTTTGTCAGGGGGTAGGTTCATAGCATTCTGTAAGAAAAAAAAAAAGAAATATATCACATCTCACAACAATAATAATAGGCCACTCATGGGCAGGCCAAAGAATACTACTGTGGTTCTTTAATGACTTCAACTCCTAGCATCTGATAAAACAGAAACACCCTACACAAGTCATTTAAATATCAAATTGCTTGAATGGGAGGAGACAGGCTCTGAAGTCCTATGTTGGGACACTGGGGTGGTCTGCTCTGAACTACAGACTTGCATTTCAGCAAAAGTAATTATTTCTTCGCTTAATAGTAGGCTCCCAGTCTTCTCAACAAAGCACCAGAGGTTATTGAGAAGGTACTGTCCCAATTTTCTTTTCCAGGCGTAAGAGTCTTCCATTTTGAACAGTGGGAACTTGATTTTGTTATATCCTTATCAAAATTTGCTCCCAATTTCCTTTTGAAGTACTACAGCCCCACCAGACACAGAACAGAAAACACTAAAAGAAAACTCAACGAACAGAACCATTGATAGATAACATCAGCTTTGACTTGCTTTGATAGACTATGAGTAAAAGAACAGATGAAAGAATAGAAGAAAACAATGCAACTGGTTTTTGTCCCTTCTGTGAGATGACAGCACTCCTTCAAGACATAGGTTAATATCAGTAACCTCTACTCTCAGTTTAGCTGAGAAGTGGGGTTTGCAGTGAGAAATGGATCATGAGCTAAAAGATGTCCAGACATCAGTCTTCATGAAACCCTCCTCCATTAATAGAGCACACTTGCTATAGTGGTGATGGTAATTTTCCTAGGGCTTCCCTGGTGGCTCAGTCAGTAAAGATCTGCCTGCAATGCAGGAGACCTGGGTTTGATCCCTGGAGGAGGGCATGGCTACTCATTCTAGTATTCTTGCCTGGAGAATCCCCATGGACAGCAGAGCCTAGCAGGCTGCAGTCCATGGGGTCCGCAAAGAGATGGACACGACTGAGCAACTAACCACACACCTAGGTACATACACACTAGTCAATGTCCCAAATAACCAATCATATACATTTTCAAGATACTTGCCTTGGGTCTGATGTGATTTCAAGATACTTGGGCATGGAGCATGGCAGAAAGAGAGAGCCCCAGAAGAAATTCCTACCTGTTCCCCTGGTCTCTCTAAAGCTCTCATGCTTTAAACAACTGAGCCAAATATTCAACTAATTTCATGTATTAACTGTCCCATCTAAACCTTTATATCAACACGCTAAATCATACCTGGCTCATAATAAATAATATAGCCCCTTGCCTGGGTCAATATTTGAGTAGACAAATGCTCAAACCCCTAGCTCTCTGGAGGACTTGGACTTACAGAGAAATAGTTCCCCTTGCCACCATTACTGTCTCATGTCATTCAGCAAAACAAATTTAATAGAGGCGAGGGTGAGTGAGTTATTCTGACTTAATAGCAGACAATTAACCTTTGATGATTTTGACTGATATAACTGAAGCATTTTCCCCAAAGTTCAATCTAGTATCCAGACTAATGTACATAAGGATGTAGTAGATATGTACCACTTATAAATCTGAATCTAATAACCTTTTTTAGAATATTAATTTTTTAATAACCCCCAAAGCTTACAACATTATTAGAAAATCTTTAGACTCCAGAGTTTTCAATGATACTGCCAAGGTTTCGCCATAAAAATATCTAAAATGGGAAAAATATTTTCATATGGCCTATCTCCATGGAATATCTACTTGAAGTAAAACAGAAAATAACTACTTGAATTTATTTGCAATTACACTTTTATAATGTTCAACAACCACCCCTGAGATAAAGCAAAGGAGAATTCCATATGTGTCTCTCTGAGGGAGCCCAACATTATTGATCATTAAATAACCAGCCCATCATTGCTGATTTGCACCCAAGAGATAGATTATTTCCTCTTAAACTGATTTTGACCCTCATGTTAATGCCCCTGGGTGTGCACTAAATAAGAACAATAAGATTATAAGGTAGATTAAATGAGTTTTTTTCCCCGAGTCCTTATTAACCTCTCGTGATACAAAGGGGTAACACAATGAATGCCTAAACTCCTACAAGGTGCCAAGCACTGTATGGGCACTCTGTATACATAATTTCATTTAATCTTCATAACAAACCCATGGGATAGATAAAACTTCCCCCATTTTACAAATGAGAAAACACGCCTAGGAGTGCTTACTCAAGGTTAGACTTCTTTACAGAAAAAAAACAGGACCTAAACTTAGTCTATTGGACTCCAAGGACAAACACTAAATATGCCAGGCCATTTTTTTTTTTTTTTTGGCATCGAAGTAGAATGGCAAATAACTGACTTTCTGTTAGTACTCCACAAGACAATCACGCAGAAGCAGTATGCAAATAGTGCTACGGAAATTAGATGCAGGCCCTGTTGTTACTGCAAAGAGAAAGCCAAGATACTCCTTTCTGGATCAACTTTTCTTTTAATAAAACAGTTTTTCATTCAAATGTTTACGAAGCACCACCCTAGCGCAAGCACCGTGCTCCACAGCACACTAGGGAACCTAACAGATACAGTCCCCATGGAGCATCATATTCTAATGAGATGAAGATGAAACAAACTAATCTTCTCAAACTCTGATAAGTCTTGTTAGAGATTATCAGAGGGCAACTTACAGACTGAACTACCTGCAAAGAGGGCTTCCCTGGTGGCTCAGACGTTAAAGCATCTGCCTGAAATGCAGGAGAACTGGGTTTGATCCCTGGGTCGGGAAGATCCCTTGCAGAAGGCAATTCTTGCCTGAAGAATTCCATGGACAGAGGAGCATGGAAAAGCTATGGTTTTTCTAGTAGTCATGTATGGATGTGAGAGCTGGACCATAAAGAAGGCTGAGAGCCGAAGAATTGATGCCTTCAAAGTGTGGTGCTGGAGAAGACTCCTAAGAGTCCTGTGGACAGAAAAGAGATCAAACCAGTCCATCCTAAAGGAAATCAACCCTGACTTTTCATTAGAAGGACTGATGCTGAAGCTGAATACTTTGGCCACCTGATACAAAGAGCTGATTCATGGGAAAGACCCTGATGCTGGGAAAGATTGAAAGCAAGATGAGAAGGGGACAACAGAGGATGAGATGGTTGGATGGCATCACTGACTCAATGGGCATGAGTTTGAGCAAACTCCTGGAGATACTGAAGGATAGGGAAGCCTGGCATGCTGCCGTCCATGGGGTCGCAAAGAGACAGACATGACTGAGCGACTGAACAACAACACCACCTGGAAAGACCTCTCAAGGAAAAGATAACAATTCAGGTAAGTCCTAGAAATGAGAAAAGGTGAGTCAGGTAAAGAGTGGATGGCAGTGTTCTAGGCAGAGAAAACAGGCAAAAGATGCTAAGGTAAGGAACAGCTGGATACATCAAAGAGCTGAAAGTGAGTCAACATGGCTGGAGAGAAAGCAAAGGAGAGGGAATGATGGAAAGATAAAGTTGGAGAGGTGAGTCAAGGCTAGGTCATGCCCAGCCATGTAGGACTGGAGTAAATACTTTTCTTTTGCTCTAAAGTGTAATGGGAAACCAGTGAAGCCTTGTAAGCATCAGATGACATAATCAGGTTATGTTTTACAAAGATACTATGGGTGCACTGTGGACAACTGATTAGATAAACAGCACAAATGGAAACAGGGGAACCAGTTGGGAATAGTTCAAATGAACGGCAGCAGCCAGGGTGGTAGTTCAAATGAATGGCGGTAGGCTGGGACAAGGCAGGTGAGATCTGGACTGAAGCAGGTGGACAGATGTCAGAAATAGTATGTGAAATTGACTGGATAGACTTAAGGGCCGAGGGAAGATGCTGAGTGTTAATACCTGGTTTCTACCTTGAGTCACTAGGTGAACGGTGGTCTGTTTAAGAGGGGCACACTGCCAAGGTGGCACGGATCTGGAGGAGGTGGTGAAGAATAAGATTTCTAAATGGCCCTAACTGGTTAGGTATATGACAGCTATGAAAAATCCAAGAGAACACTCAAGCAGTCAGGTAGATATATACAATTCTGAAGGTCAGAAGAAAGGTCTGCATCTTTCTGAATGAGAAGAGTCCTAAGTCTTTTTGAACTTGATAACTAGTTATCATCAGTACCCATCCATAAAAACATGCACTCAGTAATCATTCACCAAGCATTTAAAATCACCCCTTCTACAGGTCAAGCCTCTGAGCAGTTCAGGTATACATTATGTGCTTAATAAATCTACAAGGACCATGAGGAAGCAGCTCCATTTAAAATCAGACCCTCCACAGAGGCCTGGTTAAAGTTCAGGGATGTTGTGATTAACTGGCAAGAACTGCCCTTAGACTTTTTAAGAATGCATTCATTCTTTTTGAGCTCTACAGGGCAGGCCTTGGGAGTCCAAGCTAAATGTTTGTGCAGGTAACTCCCGAGAGCCCAAGCTATTTTCTGAGGAAACTGATGTGAAGAGTCCACTCATTAGAAAAGACCCTGATGCTCGGAAAAACAGAGGGCAGGAAGAGAAGGGGACAACAGAGGATGAGATGGTTAGATGACTTCATTGACTCAATGGATGTGAGTTTGGCAAACTCTGGGAGATAGAGAAGGACAGGGAGGCCTGGTGTACTGCAGTCCATGGGGTTGCAAAGAGTCTTAACACAACTTGGCCACTGAACAACACTGGCTGTCTCTCCAGGCTCCACTACTGCCTGAATAAAAATGGACTGCCCTTCTATTCGGCAGAAAATGTACAACTTCCAAGTGGTCCTAACCCCTGTGACAACTCAACCTCATACGTACTTAGTGATATCTCAACACAGGGCACTCCTTCCCTCCATGGATTCACCCTATACATATGTACTAGGCTTTGACCACATGCCAGTATACCTGCCCTGAAGGCACAGGAGGAAATTCAATCATGAAGCTGCTGTGCTCAAGTACATGCCAAAGGTCCACTGAAGACATATGATCAGTTCAGTTCAGTTGCTCAGTCATGTCTGACTCTTTGCGACCCCGTGGACTGCAGCACGCCAGGCATCCCTGTCCATCACCAAGACATATGATATCTGAGTTGAAAAATCTAGTGGATGTTAATCCTATATTTTCTAGATTGTACAAGTTTCTAGCTCAAATTAATCAGATCATCCAAGGGCATTTATTTTTTCCTGTAAGGAATATCCCTTTCTATTCCACCTGGCAAATTTTAAGAATCAGCTCAAATACCATTTATCATTAGAACCTTCTCCCTTCATTAGAACTCAAATATCATTAGAACCTTCTCCCAATTACTCCAAGAAGCCATACCCTCTGGTTGGGCTCTGACAACACTGTATACATCTCTCCTTTACAGCACCACACACACTGTGCCTTAGTCATCTGTTAGCCTACCTAAATCACTCCCCAACTAAGTACTTCAAGGATAATTTCTTTTGTTAATCCCCAAATCAGATACAGTACAAGGCAAACAGGAGGCACTCAACAAGCTGCTGAATCAATGAAAAGCAAACTAACTCAATCACAGTATTCAGTCTGACAATATCTTCACTGATTTAGCATTTATGCTTCAGCTACTGACAAAGTCTACAAACTAAAGAGCCTTTGTTCTTATAAAAGCTCAATGATAATGTCTATTACTTATTACTAATTATCTTCCAAGCAGGAATTCACAGGGTGACAAATCAAGTCCAATTCTAGCAACATTTCCTTGAAAAGAAAAATATTTCACACATCCTTCTGCCACATATAATAAACCACGGAACCTGAACTTTGTTTTGGTTTTGTTGCCAGTAAATGCAAATCAGTATCAACTGTAATAATTAGTCTAATCCAAAAGTTACTTAGGGGCTTCCCAGGTGGCACAGTGGTAAAGAATCCACCTGCCTATGTAGGAGATGCAGGTTCGATCCCTGGGTCATGAAGATCCCCTGGAGAAGGAAATAGCAACCCACTCCAGTATTCTTGCCTGGACAATCCCATGGACAGAGGGGCCTGGCGGGCTACAGTCCATAGGACTTGCAAAGAGTTGGACATGACTTAGCAACTAAATGACAAACAAAAGGGGTAGTTACCTTTATGGTCTATATTGTTTTTAAATTCACTTTCCATCTCAGAATATTTTAAAGATGGAAGATTTAATAACTAGATAACACAATATGCAAGTTTCTGGGTATTTCATGGAGAAATTATGGTTAAGAGAGCCTGTAAGAGTCTATACATTAGAAGTAATACTTATAGATTATCATATACAACACAGAGAAGAATGAAAGCACCCAAACCATTCAGATCCAGATAAACCCAAGCCTTAGGAACAGAATTTTCTGGTCTCAGCTCTTGCCCTGGATTCATGGGAACTACAAAGCCTTGCAAAAGATCCTCTTTTCGCCTGATATCCTCAAGGCTCCTGTTGAGAAATCCACAGTAACATGCAGACAGGAGTGAAAGTGAATTACATCAAATACACCTTATGTAATATACTTTTGTTCTTATAATCTCTAAATTAAAGCTTTTAAGTATTAAGTCACCAGATTCTAAACAGAAACTCTGCTATTACACAGCCACCTGCACACACTTTATAAGCAGCAGTGCTTATGGAAGGAGGGAAAAGATATTACCAGAGAAAAGGCTAAGACGTTCACTGACAGTTCTTGAATGATAAAGGTACCAACACTTTACAGCAACTTAAATGAAGGAACCATTACATTTCTTTGAACATGAGGTAAAAAAACAAAACAAAACAAAAAAACCCCCACATAATAGAAAATTTGCTTTTTTTCAAACCATGTGTTAGTGTACAGTTCAGTGGTGTTAACTATAGTCACAGCTAGAACTGGACTAGCTAGACTTCAACCCAAACTTGTATCACTTATTACTGGTGATGTTGAGCCACACAACTTGAATCAAAAAGCACAGCTGAAAAAGCCAGTACATGAAATTCAAAACTGAAGATCAGAATCCAGTCAGAAGCAAAGCTAAGGGTTAAAATCAACAAGATGGACCATTTATTAATGATCTGATACATCTCAAGCCCTTAGGCTCTTTGCCTTGATTATCCAATTTAATCCACTTTAAAATCCTGACAAGCAGGTATTATCTTCTCCATTTAACAGAGAAGGAAACTAAAGGGCAAGGAGGTTAAGTAGCTCTTCCATGCAGGAGATAGGTAACAGATTCCAAGGCTCAAAAAAAAGGTCTGTATGATCACCCTCTTTCCATGACACTTAAGCTGTAATGTTTCTAAAATCTGACCTCAGTGAACCAACCCAACAATCCTACCTGAATACCAGAGACATAGTCATTAGTGTGCAAGAGTAAGGTGAAAATGCACATATTTATCACTATTTTTAATAAGCTATTAACATTTTCAGACAAAATACTGGCACTTTAATAGAATTCTTCGATCTCTTTAAAAATATAATATAAACTAGACCCCCTTCCCCTCAAAAAAGTTACTGGGTCAAATCTTTAGTTAGCTAGGTACTGTGTCAGTTCAACAATCACCTCCTGCTGGTAAGTCGCTTCAGTCGTGTTCGACTCTGTGCGACCCCATAGACAGCAGCCCACCAGGCTCTGCCGTCCCTGGGATTCTCCAGGCAAGAATACTGGAGTGGGTTGCCATTTCCTTCTCCAGTGCATGAAAGGGAAAAGTGAAAGTGAAGTCGCTCAGTCGTCCGACTCTTAGCGACCCCATGGACTGTAGCCTACCAGGCTCCTCCATCCATGGGATTTTCCAGGCAAGAGTACTAGAGTGGGGTGCCATTGCCTTCTCCGAATCACCTCCTAAACCCTGTTAAATATCAAATGAAGGCAGAGATACAAATATAAGGTAAACTTGCACTTCAATGACCCAGAAGAAGAGAAGATAAATCCACAATATACAACTGAACATGTTATGTAATATAACCAAACCGCAGAGAAAAAAAGCCATTACTTTTTGTTAAGGAAAGCAAGAAACGCTATGGACTGACAGTGTGTGGGGAGAGCATAAAGAATGCCATTTAATGGCACAATCTGGTTTTTAATATTTGGCCTTTGAAGATGGGTCACATGGGTTGCAATCCTAACTCTGCCACTCATGAATAGGTAATCTCAGGTACATTATTTAAACTAAGCCTCAGCTTCCTCACTTAAAAAAAAATGGGAGATGGTGGTGGTGATACTGATGAGAAGGATGATGGCGGTAGTAATGCTACTACCCACCTCACAAAGTGTGAGAAAAATCAAATTGGATAACGCTTATACTTAACAGAGAGTACGTACATGGAAAGCACTCCTTAGATCTTATCATTCTCGTTATTTTAGGTGAACAGAAGCATGAATACAAAAGGCAGAGGACTGTGAACTACACAGAACAGATCAGAGGATAAGGAGTGGGTCATGTTAGACCAAGTTAGAAAGGCAGGGCCCTGGACACAGCACAGAATTTCAGACTTACTAGACAGGCAATGGTAAGTCATCAGCCAAGGAAATGTCTTTTTAAAAAAAGCCAGGCATGGGGTCCTCAACTCACACTAGGTAAAGGGTTGTTCCTCCTCTGTTAATTCTTCCCAGATCACCATTTTTCCTTGTATTATTATTGGGACATCAAGTTGAGTCACTTGATGCTGAATAATGCACCAATTCTCCTATGAGTTCATTTAGAATTGCAACATCTGGGTGGTTGCAAATTCAATATGTGACCCGCCCCTCTGTTTAACTAACCTCAAAGCCATCTGCTTCCATGCCCTCTATTCTTGTTCCAAACAACTACCTGACATCCTAAATTTTAATATCCTCCTAGCCTAGAGGATGCTGCTGAAATATAGTCCACTTCTTTCCTGGCACAGGTCTCCAGCAGCTAGCCAAATAGTTCCCCAAAGCGAATCATCAGTCAGTCATCTTTCATTGTCACTGTTATTCTTATTTAATCATTGAGGTATTAACATCATTCCCTTGCCAGTGAAGCCCACAGTAGGAAAAATTGGTCTGTTCCTGGTCTAGTTACATCTTCAGAATGAAATCTGACTGGAGAGCTGTCCTTTCCAGGGAAGCTGTGAGAATGAGACAGCTCCCCAATCTCCCATTCACAATTTTAGTTACAGCCCATTTTCTTGGAAGGTTTTCTTTAAGGACAGAGCTAAATAAAAAGGACTCCTCCATAACTTTTTTATAGTCTAAAAAGTACAGAGCTAGAACACAAGCTTGTGATATTTTAGTCTTTTTCTGTTTTTTTCAGAGGTGACCAAACTGACTCCAAAAAATGAAGGCAGTGTTCAAGTTCATTTAACTGGTTATTACCAGACAGAAAAAGAATCTGGGCCAACATGTCTTCTTTTACTCTTTTTCCACTATCAAGAATGAAAGCCCACTTACATCTGTCGTGTGTGTACATGAGTGCATGCACATATATTTTAGAAAATCCAATAAGATAATGCACGTAGAGTAGTTAGCACAAAGTCTTCCATTCAGTACATGGTTGATATTGTTGTGTGGATGCTCAGTGCCTATGTCGTGTCTGACTCTCTGTGACCCCATGCGCTGTAGCCTGCTGGGCTCCTCTGTCCATGAGATTTCCCAGGCAAGAACACTGGAGTGGGCTGCCATTTTCTGCTCCATGGGATCTTCTCTACCCAGGGATCAAACTCAAGTCTCCTGTTCTGTGTCTCCTGCATCAGCAGGAGGATTCTTTACCACTGAGCCACCTGGGGAGCCTGTGACATTGTTCCTCTTGCTATTATCATTTTAAAGAATACATGGAATTACTATTATGCTCCCCTCCTACTTAGTAAGCCTCCATCCTTCTGGACTACACGAGTTTCCTTATACCACAATAAGTACCAGCACTGTCTCCACCATTCTTCCTTCACTTGGGGCTTTACAGTCAGAAAACAATTCATTTTATTTGTAAAATTATAAACCTGTAGAAACTTCCATATTTGTTTTTATCAATAAACACAAACCAAACCCAAAAACTTAACAAAGTTGCTTGCAAATTAACTGGTTTGTTTTGTTTGGGAGGCCATGCTGTGTAGCTTGTTGTTGCTGTTTAGTCACTGTCAGGTCTGACTCTTTCATGACCCCAAGGATTGTAGCCCACCAGGCTCCTCTATCCATGGGATTTTCCAGGGAAGAATACTAGAGTGGGTTACCATGCCCTCCTCCAGGGGATCTTCCGTATCCAGAGATCGTATTTGAGTCTCCTGCACTGGCAGGTGGATTCTTTACCACCAAGCCACCAGGGAAGCCTGGCGAATAATTTAAGACATATTAATTCCCTGACCAGGGATGGAACCAATGTCCCTTGCAGTGAAGTGTGGAGTGCTAACCACTGCACAACCAGAGAATTTCCATACTTTAATCACACTTTCACTACCCTTTGCAAATGGGAATGAACAGGGTTGATTGTATATATATACATTTATAGTATCTTATTTAATTGCACGGCCAGAGCATCATGAATATGGGTTAAGTGGATGGAAGAGCCCATGCTACCTACAGAATAGGAGGGCATAGCTATAGCAGTCAAGGCCAAGTTTTCCCATGGCTCATTTTTCTGCTACTCCTTATACCACTAGCTTAAGTGATTCAACATCCAAAGATGCCAAAACCACATATCCCTCCTCTGGCCATCATGCCAGCTCCTGAAATACAGATTCTTGAGAGTTGGGACCATAAAGAAGGCTGAGCGCCAAAAAATTGATGTTTTTGAACTGTGGTACTGGAGAAAATTCTTGAGAGACCCTTAGACAGCAAGGAGATCAAACCAGTCAATCCTAAAGGAAATCAACCCTGAATATTCATTGGAAGGACTGATGCTGAAGTGCCAATAATTGGCCACCTGATGCAAAGAGCCAACTCATTAGAAAAGACTCTGATGCTGGGAAGGATTGAGGGCAGGAGGAAAAGTAGAGGACAGAAAATGAGATGGTTGGATGGCATCACCGAATCAATGAACATGAGTTTGAGCAAACTACGGGAGATAGTGAAGGACAGGGAAGCCTGGCATGCTGGAGTTCATGGAGTTGCAAAGAGTTGGACACAACTGAGTGACTGAACATCAACAACCATATTCAAATAGAAAGGGAATAAATGGAAAGAAGCATTCAAGTTCTTTCAAAACTCATATTTGATTTCCTTTGGGGACCTGATGTCTGATTCCTTGACATCCTCTGGAACTCAAACAGTTGTTTACCATCTGTCTGCCAACTGCTATTCCAAGAGCAGTGTCCACCTGCACACACTTGTGTAATCAGATGGGAAGTTACACAAGAGGCCACATTTAATGCTTAATGGTCAATCCTTTGACAATATGAGAGCAAATACATCCAAATGCTGTTTGCTGGCACAGAGTCAAAATCCAGTGAACGGGTTCTAGACTTTGGATAAACATTAACATCCTCTGACATAAAATTCTCTATGTAAAATCATTTTGAGAATTGAAGATACCAAGTTCAAATTAACTACAATATATTAGATAGCTGAATTCCACCACAATTAAGGCCGACATATGAAACAGTTGATAAACATTCATGAGTTAAGTAAACACTCCCAATGTACCAGCCATAACAAAATCTCCTGATGTTTGGTACATGGCATTTTAGATTTTACACATGTACTGCAAAACAATTATGACATTAAATAATGGAATTTTTATTAAACAGCTGAACTAAATCACATATTACAAACATGAACTCTCAGATACCTGAGTAAGAGGTATCTCTTGTTGGGGGTATAGGTTTTCAATCTTCGTTGCTTCTATCTAGGAGAATATAAAATAAAATCCAAGCCATTGGAATTATCCCTGGTTTTATATTCTCACCATACAGTGATATGTTCAAGGCATAAAGCACTACCTAAATGCATGATCTGGTCTCAGACTAAAATGAGGAAAAATGGTCACATTTGGATTGCATGTACCAGGCAGAGCAAAACAAGAATCAAACACCTTACAGGGAAAGCAAACACCTACAGTTACAGAGAATGAATTTGGGGAAGCAGGCCCCAGCATGTGCACTTCTTGGTTCTAAGTGCTAGACATGGTGTGTGCAAGAAAATAGGAGGAAAAAGCACACAAGCAAGAGAGAGATGACAAAGTGGAAGGGCAGGGCTGGGGAGGATCCAACTGCACTGAAGCCCTGTGCTTCTCAGCTGAATAAACCACAACATTTGGCCTGGGAGACATGACCCTGGCTGCTGAACTCAGCACACCCCCTCAATAATGTTCTGAATGTAAACACTTTTCTGTTTCCTACATAGCAGTGTTCTGCTTCTCCAAGAGAGCTACAAGTATTTGGAAAAATGCCAGAATAGGACAATGGCCGTTTAATCTTTGCATTCTTACGTTCTGTAACAACTCTACTCTCCTGACAGCACAGATCAACCATATCCAGGTCACCATGAAGCAATTTATCCTACCGCAAAGTAAACCTCAAGTTCAAGTCCTAAGGATCCCAGGGGTAAAGCAATACAGTTCATCCAGGAACCTCCACCCAAAGAGGTGGCCAACTTGGAGTGTAACTCTGATTTGGATTTGTCTTCTTCCAGAGAGAAATTCAACTCTACATGAACTCCAGTGTACATGAACCACTGCTGGATATTAAGCTTTAAGAAGAAGTGACAGGATCAAGAGAACATTCAATTTGTGACTTAAAAACTACCTAGTACTTACTTTACTTCCTAAATGAATTTTTTTTTTTTTGCAGTGAAGTCTTATTATTTTTAGAATACAATTTAATCTTCATATGTTTAGAAAATAAGAAAATACAGGACAAGTATAACAAAAAATAATAATATCCTTTCCCACTGTCCAAATGTTACCACCATTAACACTGTAGAATGTAGACCTAAATGACCTGTTATAACCCAATCCTGAAACATAGCCCTCCACACACATCCCTAGCTCGGGGGTCTTCAGGCCTGTGTGCCTGCAGTGCTCCGTCCTAGCTAGCGGGCCCACTGACAAATAGGTCCATTCATCCTCCCCTTCTCCTCTGTACATATATTTATAAATGGTAAGCACAATATATTCTCTGTCATGCCACACTGTTGGCAACAAAGACATTGTTTAATAGAGAGGTGCCGCACATACCATGCATGATTTTAAAATGAATAGGATTTATCAAAATATATTAACACAAAAGCCATATTATCATAACTTAATCTTTCTTTAATGACTCTGAAAAAAAACTCTAAGATTTTTACAGTGTTTTCTGGTCGTCCCTACGGATTACAACGATAAGCTTTGTGGTTGGAATGACTGAGGCCTAGGTTCAAATTCCAGTTACTAGCAGTTCATCTTGGCACGTAACTAAGTATCAGCATCCTCTTCTGAAAACAAGGACAAAAGAACTCCCTGCTAGGATCACCATGAAATACACGTACCCCTCAAAGCAGGAGATCCAGGGACAGCAGTGTGGTGTCTACAGGAGAAGCTGTGACTGGGGACAAACATTCTGGCCTTCAGAGTTTTAAAAAAATAGAACTTGAGTTTATATCCTAGACATGAACCTCCTTGCTCTATGTTCACTAGCAAGACACTTAACTTGTTTAAAATTATAATTGTATTTATTTATTTTTGGCTGTGCTGGGCCTCTGTGTGGGCTTTTCTCTAGTTGTGGCCAGCAGGGGCTACTCTCTAGTTGCAATGGGCAGGCCTCTTTAGTTACGGAGCATGGGCTCTAGAGCGTACAAGCTTCAGCAGTCACTGCTCCCGAGCTCTAAAGCACAAGCTCAATAGGGATGGAGCATGGGATTAGTTGCTCTGTGGCATGTGGGATCTTCCCGGATCAGGAATTGAACCCGTGTCTCCTTCATTGGCAGGCAAATTCTTTACCACTGAGCCACCAGGAAAGCCCTTAATTGTTTTTAACTTTAATTTCCTCGTTTGTAAAATAAGGATGCTATCTACTCCAGGGGTATTTCCAGAGGAGCCTGACAGGAGAGGCTTTATACAGTAGGGTGGCTATGAAAAGTAAACATCAGATGAGTGAACACATGTAAAATGTGGCAATAGGTTCAGGGAATGACAGAATAAGGGCTCAATAGAATTGCTGCTATGCATATCAGAATCCAACACAACTGAATTCAAGGAGCAGGGTAGGGGAGATGAGAGCATCTTACCCTCTTAAACATAATGTCTTTGAGAGCTTCTCAACACGCGTGTAAGAATTTCTGGCACTCTAGATAAAATGCATTTTAGCTAATAGTCCAAACAATGAACCTAAGAGAAATGTCTACATTTGTGGTTCCCCAACTGGGTACCAAGGCATCCCAACTATGAAAATCCCAGAGGAAAACTGCAGGATTATTTAAAATTTTTGAAAAAAGGAACAAAACTCAAAATCCACTGTCACCACTGCAACCCTGAAGTAGTTTCCAGCTTTTAATTGCACTATATTCCTTTCCATAATGTGTACTTCTGCCAAGTTGATTTTCTTTTAGCAGGTGGTGTGACAGAAAGCAAATCATGAGGAGAAAATTCAGCAGGAAATGAGTGATAGTATCAAATCTGAATTCAAAGTTATTTAAATCATGCTGTGTCCTACAGGTATTACATCAAATTTAAATGAAACTGTGATTTTTTTAATACAATGAAAGTATTTTTCTTTCAAATTACATGTAATTATTTTTTCAAACAGCCACTGAGTTGCTAGTATAGTGCTAAGTTGCTTTCACTCATGTCCAACTCTTTATAACTCCATGAATTGTAGCCCACCAGGCTCCTCTGTCCATGGGATTCTCCAGGCAAGAATACTGCAGTGGGTTGCCATTTCCTTCTCCAGGGGATCTTTAAAACCCAGGGATCGAAATTGTGATTTTTGTTTTAAAGAATACAATGAAAGTATTTTTCTTTCAAAGTACACGTAATTATTTTTTCAAACAGCCACTGAGTTATTCAGACATAAAATACTTGTTAAGTCGCTTGGACATGCATACTTCATATCAAACATACATACTTCGTATTAGGTATTCCTTTTGGGCTCAGGCACCATGAAGAATTGCTAAGACACCAAGGGCACTGCACACGGAGAAAGTGTGGAGACTTTTGGTCTAGGTCACATCCATGCTTTCTTCCCTCACACCTGATTACAGCCTTCTGGAAGTATTCTAAAATGAAAGAACCTCTATAAAGAATTTTAAACTTTCATGTTAAGCCATACGAGAAATTACTAAAAGAAGTGGGTGAGGATGACTCGAGAAAAATATACATACATATTTTTTAACTAGATAAATAAACTTTTATCATAAAAAGAAATTTCTGGGACTTTCCTAGCAGTTCAGTGGTTTAGACTCCTGTGCTTCTAATGCAAGGAGTACAGGTTCCAACCCTAGTTGGGGAAATAAGATCCCACATGTCTCGTGGCCAAAAGATAAAATTAAATTTAAAAAAAAAGACTCCTCTGAGTGTTCCATGCAAACAAAGTGTCACATTACATGCATCACCCTAACCACTCTCATAAATAAACTTCACTTTAGGTAATTTCTTTTCACAATTAATTTCTAAAAATATCTTTCAGACTAAACACTGAACTTAGTTCAGTGAACACAGAACTTAGTTTTGCAATAGAATATTATTCGGAAAGGCTGGTGGTCCTGGTATAACTGTTAACGGTGCCTTTCACTCTTAAAAGTCTTTCATTTGGAAGACTGACTTTATGGTCACCTTAATTTAAAGAACAAATACATGTTGAAGAAATTAAGGTATGATTGTTTGTCTGAAACTAAGCAAGAAGGAAAATTATAAAAATGGATTTCAGTTTTTAGAAATCTCGATAGCAGACATTTAAAGACCAGGCTGTGACCATCTGACCCTAGAAACCTCCTTCCAACCCCGCAGTCCTGTGACTCTAAAGTCACTGGCGTAGACAGTGAACCAGCATTTCCAGAGGCCAGAGCTACTGGTGACTTAGGCTCTGCACTTTATACATTTCATGCACGTTTTAATAAGTTGTTAGTAATAATTAATGATTTGTAATGAGCCAAGTAACAACTTGGCTTTACTTATTTAAAGAAAATACCCCAAAAAAGACAACTCAATTACTCTAGATTCTTACTTATCCAAGTTTTTCATGACTGCTAAGTCACTTCAGTTGTGTCTGACTCTTTGCCAACCCCAGGGATTATAGCCCACCAGGCAAGAATACTGGAATGAGCTGCCATGTCCTCCTGCAGGGGCTCTTCCTGATCCAGGGATTGAACCCATGTCTCTTATGCGTCCTGCACTGGCATAGGTACACTAGTGCCACCTGGGAAGTGCTATTTATCCAAAGGCTTTTCGCATGTCATTTAAAAATATCTACAATTGGATCTTTTCACTAATTCTACCACTTTTTTTCCTTCTAACTCTCGAAGTTGACCTTAAGCAAATTCTAAGTACTTTTTTTCATTCAAAAACACACTGCTTATTCACCAACACTTTTATTTTCTTCTCAAGAAACTCACTAAGTAGGGGGTTTTCATGCTGTCTCCTGTTTTCTAAAAATGAAAGACAAAAATATATTTTTCCTCCTCACAAAACCTCTTATGCCTCAGGGTAAAAAAAAAAAATCTTTTGACTTAATAAAATACAGACTCCTAGAAAATAAGCAGAAGCATGTATGATTGTCCATAACATCCAGGCCAAAAATACTACAGATAATTTCTTCATTCCCTTTCTCAGAATTGTGCTTCAAATGTGACAGTATTTCAAGACAGTTAATTCATTGGTTTCATCCTTGCTTTTCTCCACAACTTAGCACCTTCTACATTTAAGGCCTAAAATGAAGGTAAATGACAGGGGTATTTCTTTGAATGTTCTCAGCATATGAACATACAGATATGCACCTTCCTAAGCCTCAGCCTGGAAGTACCAACTCAGGAGCCTTAAGATTCAAACCCAGGAACCCACATCTCTTACAAATCTCTTGGGGAATCCTCACATACACCAAGTTTGATGATTAAAAACAAAAAGTGCCTCCATGTGTGTGCACACACGTGTGCCTCTGTGCATAAAAGAAAGGCTTATATTCAGTAAACAGTCCACTTACTCTTTTCTCACAATTTTGAGCACGGATGTATATATATTTTTAAAAAGCATAAAATAAGAAACAACTGTGGGGGAGACAGACTGTACAGGTTTTTAAGAAGTCTCATATTACTCAGCCATAAAAAGGAATGAAATTGTGCCATTTGCAGAGGTGTGGATGGACCTAGAGACTGCCGTACAGGGTGAAGTAAGTCAGAGAAAAACAAATATCATGCATTCACGCATATATGAGGGGCTTCTTTATAGCTCAGTTGGCAAAGAATCTGCCTGCAATGCAGGAGATCCAGGTTTGATTCCTGGTTTGGGAAGATGCCCTGGAGAAGGAAATGGCAACCCACTCCAGTATTCTTTCCTGGAGAATCCCATGGACAGAGAAGCCTGGCAGGCTACAATCCATCGGGTTGAAAGAGTTGGACGCTACTTAGTGACTAAACCACTACCAACGCATACATGTGAGCCTAGAAGAATGGTACAGATGAACCTATTTGCAAAGCAGAGAGACAAAGATATAGAAAATAAACACATGGACTCTAAGTGAGGAAAAGGGGGCTGGGATGAACTGGGAGATTGGGATTGACATATATACACTACTACATATAAAATAGACATATATACAATAATATACACAAAACTCTAATGAGAACCTAGCGGCACATGGAACTCTACTCAATGTCCTGTAGTGACCTAAATGGGAAGGAAATCCAAGAAAGAGGGAATACATGTGTACATGTGGCTGATTTGACTTTACTGTACAGCAGAAAACAACACAGCATTGTAAAACAACTATACTCCAATAAACATTTTTTAAAAAAAGCTTCCCTACACATGGATGGGAGGAGCTAGGGGAAAGGAAGTACAAGTCAGAAACAGACCAATTGCTCCTCACTGTGAAGACAGTACAAAGAAATCACCTATCAGAAACTCAGCTGCAAGGGAGCACCTTGGCTATTATTTCAAGGAATTTTGTTTTTCCTTGTACACTGTAAATACGTTCCCCAAACTTGCAGATTCTTCCATAGTAAAGAATTTCTATCATCAGCTCATTCCTATCTGCAGTTCCCTCCTTATTAGAATCTGTGGTCCAGGTAAATAACATGCTTGATAACACAGGAAAGTATTTTGCTCCATTAGGTATCTTTCTAGCACAGCCACCTAACAAACCTCGAAATCTAGATAAACTTGGTTACCAATTTGCCCACCCAGGTGGGTGAGCAGCATTGCTACACAGTACTGACAGGTCAATCAATCTACTGAAGAGTGATAACTACCACTCTCGTATGACCCTCAACACTGCCCATCCAACTATTTTCATTCCTCTGGTCAACTCACCCTGCAATGACCCTTTCTAGTCTCTTCAAGCCTCCATCCCCTCTCCCTACTCCCTCTTCCATCTAGCCTCCACTCCCTTTGCCTCACAAAGGAAATGAATGCCCTTCCACCAGAACTCTGTCCACTTCCTGCTATGAAATGTGCAAACCCACCACACAGCTGTACCCTCCTCTCCCCTCTCCTGACCATAAAATAAAGGAAGCACCTCTTTCTATCTCTGGAGACCATGCCCTCCTGTCTTCTTTACTCATAGAGCCACAGTGAAAAATAAAGGCTAGATCTGTGCACAATGAGTGGCTTATCAAAACTTATTCAATAAATTGTACCTGTTTTCACTATCAAGGTTTCCAAGAGAGCGCTGTACAGTGGGAACTCCAAGGATAAAATAATCCCATATTCACACAGGAAGAAAGCATCAGATAAGCATGTACTTCAAACAAAATTCTCACAGCTACCACCTTCCCCCAAACCTGCGAAATAACCCAAATATTTTTCACCACAAGAAAACTTTACTTCAGACCTTAGTATGAAAAAGGCAAAAAGTGAAGGCACTGATATTTTGTTGCCTTCGCTGATTTTAGAATTACTCAGGACTACTTTTAAATGCTGGGGTACAAGAGTGAAAACTAATCCTATACCTTCCTCTGCATACTTGCTATGCTATACTTGGTTACCAGTTTCTCTTCCAGGAAACTGTAATTTGTGAAATTTAAATAACCTAGAGCATTTGGATCACATTCAAAGTATATAATATACCTTGCAGTCAATATCTAAATCACACGGTACACTGGACACCAACAGAGAACAGTACAGCACATGCATCCGCAAGACCCACACACTAATCTTCCTTTTAGATGGAATCTTGACAATTTCTCAAAAAAGAAATGGAAAAGGCAAAAGAAACAAAGCTAAATAAATGCATACAGAGTGACATACAATATTCAACTTGTTAAAGCCAGAAAAACACAAATCAGGCTCTTTGCTCATTGCTATGTAAATATTCCCAAAGCCCCTCTCACTCAAAACTCTGGGCAGACTGAGGATCTCACCTGCACATCAGAGTAAGCTGGCTGCTTTGGGCTGGGCCTCTGTGCTGGCTACTCATTCAAGGTAATTCCTCTGCACTGGCTGCTCATTCAAGATAATTTAAAAAAATGAAAAGAGCCTTGGTTCCTGTTTGCATCAACCCACCTAGAACTCTCAATATCAACTCACAGATACTTAAGCTTTTAAGTTACAAACCATGTCTTTAGAAAAATCAGAGGCACATTTTCCAAGCTACTAGGAAAGCTAGGAAGGCCATCCTCAAGTTTCACTGGATGCAGGGAAAACTACCTTCTTCTCTGCCCCCACCCAGTCATTGTATGAAAAGCAGTTATATTCTTATACCCACAATATAGTAAGGACAAAAATCTCAGAATATAAAAATAATTCCTGGATTAAATAAATTTAGCTTTAAGAAAGCATATTACGCCATAAACTTCTATTTAGGAACTACCTAAAATAGTTTGCAGGGACACCACAGACCTCAGAAGGTGTTTTTCATTGCCAGTAAATCTCTTAAAACTGTGAGATGTGAAAGATTTCATGTAAGAATCCAAATTTCTGCCTTCTTATAAATAGTAGAAAGTCCTGCAACTCTGGTCTGCCTTGCCAGTGCAGGCTAACACTGAGTGGTGCTGGCCCTGTGGTCAGGGCATTGACTCTCTGGCTTGCCAGGGATCCAGCATTCCCTTCTGTCTCAAATCCAGGCAGTTTCACTAGTTTAAAGGACCTACCTTATCCTGTAGGCACCAGGGTTTTGATCCCTTTTTAAAGCACTGTTGGGGGCCTGAGGTATCATAGAGGGTAGGGAATCTATCTGAAGCATTCAGCTGCTATTGATTCTTTTTTAAATTTTTATTGGAGTACAGTTGCTTTACAATGTTCTGTTAGTTTCTACTGTATAGCAAAGTGAATTAGCTATACATATATCCCATCTTTTTTGGATTTCCTTCCCATTTAGGTCACCAGAGAGCACCGAGGAGAGTTCCCTATGCTATACAGTAGCTTCTCATTAGTTACCTACTTTATACATGGTATTAATAATGTATATACATCAATCCCAATCTCCCAATTCATCCTATTATCCTTCTTTCCCACTTGGTATCCATACATTTGTTCTCTATGTTATGTCTCTATCTCTGCTTTGTAAATAAAATCCTCTATACCAATTTTGTCAGCAGTCGTTGATTATTCAGTAGAACAAACCTCAGATGGTTTCCGAGGACAGGTTTTGAGGGCATGGATGGGAAGGTTTAATCAACCATGTACTCGGGACCTAAGCAGAACCCACGAGGGGAAACAACAATACAGTTTATTCCCCAAGTCAATTTTGCCCAGAAAACAACAATCTTGTTTTCTTCTTTGATAAAAGTGATGTTGTAGAAAGGGAACCAGGCAGTTCCTTTATTTAAGTTTATTTGAGAAGACAATTTAGTTCTCACTCTCTGGCTCTCTTGGTGGGCCAGAAATAATCCAACGATTGTTATCACAGTTTGTCAATTTTCCTCTGGGTGTTGCCTGTAACAACATGTTATCTTCAGAGATTCCCCCACCCAAGCGGTCCTGCTCTGAGGTCAGCACTGTCTGATTTAATGTTCTGCTTTTCTTAACATTGCATGAGCTCTAACAACATGAGACATTACTTCAGAGGTCACCGTTCTAGCCCCTGACTGTGCAAAAGAGAAAGCAGACAGACTTCCTCCCACAATAAAACTCAGATGAATTCTTCAATCAATCTGGAGCTGGGTTGGGGATAACACAGTTCAACTTAATTCTCCAGAAACCAGTTATCAAGAAAACCAAAGCACCAGATTACCAAAATAACAAAAACAAGAACTTACAACTCAGTATGCTGCTGGCTATCATATGTTCACACCAATGTCTTTTTGTAAATCATACATTTTCTAGGCTTGTGCCACAGAAGAGAATCTTGTTAGAATCACAATCCTGGAAGGCTGCTGGCCAAATATGCCCATCATTCACCGGTAGAAACTCTTTTGCACCCAAGCTTTCTCAAATAGGTTAGAACCCACTCAGGTTTCAAAGATACTCACCTTGAAAGAGCCTGGGGCTTCCCTTGTGGCTCAGTGGTAAAGCATCTGCCTGCCAATGCAGAAAACGGGGGTTTGATAGCTGGCCTGGGAGCAACTAAGCCCATGTGCCGCAACTACTGAGCCTGTGCTCTAGAGCCCATGGTCTGCAATAAGAGAAGCCCATGCACTGCAACTAGAGAGTAGACCCCACTCATCTCAACTAGAGAAAAGCCCGCATAGCAATGAAGACACAGCACAGCCAAAAATAAAAATAATGATTTTTTTTAAAAAAAGAAAGAGCCTGTATTAGGTCTGGAGTGATCTATAACTAAGTCAGGAAATCCTTCCACAAATTAGGTACTTTCTCACTTCTCACCAGTCTTATGATTTCTTTGATGTAAATTTTAGGTGGCCTCGGTTATTAACTAAGTCAGAGTCATGAAAAATTCTAGAGCTGTATTATACAAGGTCCTGGACATCAGGAACCCCAGCAGTGCAAACACTCAGCTATCCTCCAAAACAGGAAGTCAAAGCCCTGCAGACAGGAAGGCCAGGCTTCAAAGCAGTCATCTTCAGGATTCCGGACCACTTTAGAAAATCCTATCAGTGCAAATTCTGACCACTCACTTCTTCAATTTCCCGGAGCTTCAATAGCTTTTCAGCTTTGAATTCCAGTGAGGTCGAAGGGACATCCTGAATACTGATCCTCTACGATCTACACCATTATCACTCACATTCTCCAATGGGCAGACTTTCACTCCCTAATCAGGCTTAATGGGAAACACAGCTTACCCAGCCCCCAGAGAAGAGCTGTCTACTAACTCTGTTTTTCTATTTAAAGAATGCTATTGGTTCTCCCCATCCTGTTTAGGTTACAAATAGTCAAAGACCTCTCTCCCTTCATGCTCACTGCCTTACAGAATGTCATATACTCATCATCAGGCCCTTTATGTTTACAAAGATGCCAAATTTCTGCACTAATTAAGTTGATTAAGGAACCATTCCTTCTCTTTATAAAGTAGAGAGCCTGTGCTATGTTTTCAATAATGCACATCAATGGTAAGGTCTTAGAACATTCGGGTAAGTGTGCTTGTTCGTGTTCAGTATTTTTTTATTTAATGATCTCTGAAACTCAGTATTCTCTGAACTCTAAAGAAAAAGAGGAGGAAAAACACTCCTATAAGAATAATCATATATGCTCCCAAAATCATACAAAAGGAAAAAATAAGTCACGTAAAAGCCATGCCAGCAGCAAAATTTGAAAACAAAGAATGAAAATGCAGATCTGGAAGACTAATGCAATAATGCTGTATGTTGTGTCAACACAGAAATAATACAACTTAACAAACTGGAAGAAGGGAGAATGAAAGAGGAAAATAAATTAAGCTCGCTGATTGCTGTACAGGAAATAGGTAAGAGTTAAAGACTATCATTAAAAACTGACAAACCAGATAATATAAGGTTAACTAAGAAACCAGTGACTGAGGGCTTTTTTTTAATAAAACAAAGGCATCCACTAGAAGCAAAATTCAGACCTTCCTAAGTACCAAAAATAATCTTTTAGTAAATTAAAGAACAAAGACAACACATGCCATAGATAAGTACAGCAAATATAACATTTCTTTTTTCATAACACAGCATTATAGTATGTAAAGTACAAAAGAGGACCCACTGTATGACACCTGCTAAGGCAGAATTCTAAGATAGCCTCCAGGATACCTGCTCTCTGGTACACATGAACATACAGAACTGAGCGTCCTGTATCATGTCCCCCTCTGGAGTGTGAGAACAAATTATGAATATGATAGAAAAAGTCATTAGGTTACATTATATGGCAAAGGTAGATACAGGTTAGCCTAGGTGGGTCTGATCTCATCAGACAACCCGAGACTCTACAGTGAGAGAACAAAGTAGTCAGAAAAATTCAAAGCAGCAGAGACACTCTCCTGTTGGACTTGAAGAGTCCAGCAGTATGTACAGAGAAGGCCCTGTGCCAAGGTATGGTGGGCAGCTTCTAGGAGATGACTCCCACAGTCACCAGGAAGTGAACCCTGTTAATAACCAGGGAGCCCAGAAGAGGACCCTGAGCCTCAGGTGAGATCACAGCCTGGCCCACCCCCTGATTTCAGCTTACTGAGACTCTGAGCAGAGGACTCAGCTAAGACAGGCCCAACTCCCGGGTCCAGGGAATAACAAATAAGATATAAAAATTTGTGTTGCTTTAAGTTACTTAGTCTGTGGTAATTTTTGTGCAGCGATAGAAAACAAGGAAGTATACCGCTTTCATATAAGAAAGAAGAAAATAGCTGTGTGTCCACTGATTTGTGCATTTTATATATATAAAATAAATAAATACATATAGGAAGGATAAGCCAAGAGGTAATGAAGTTATTTACCTTGAGAGAGAGGGTGGGAATGGGGTGAAAGGAATGAGGTAATGGGAAAGAGGTGGAAGGGACAGAGAGGAAATGATACTTTCTGAATCCACTTTTAGAACAGGCAGTATTTCATACACATTAACATAAATAAATAACTCAAATCAACTAGGATGGGGCTTCCCGGGTAGAATTACTGGTAAAGAATATGCCTGACAATGCAGCAGATGCAAGAGACCAGGGTTTGATCCCTGGGTGGGGAAGATCTCCTGGAGAAGGGAATGGCAACCCACTCCAGTATTCTTGCCTGGAGAATTTCATGGACAGAGGAGCCTGGTGGACTATAGTCCAAGGGGCCACAAAGAGTCGGACATGACTGAGCACTCGTCAGCAGTCAGCAGGATATGGCAGGAATCAAAACAGAACAGTAGTAAGTTACCGTAGCTAAATTAAAATGAATAACAAAAGCCCACCAAAGTAGGTCGAGAAGAAAAGAACTAACCCAAATAACTTTGGTCGACACTAGTTTGACTAAATATTCTAATCCTGGGGGAAAAAAAATTGTCCACAAACTGTGTTAACTTAGCTAGTAAATTTGTTTCTCACAGGGGCATGTGCTAGCATTCTGAAACTACTTTATATGTAGCTTAGGAGTGCACAAATAAGTAAATATTAATATGCTGTGGCTACAAAAGCCAGGTTTCTCACTTTTGGAGAAAGGAGTTATAAATAAGGGCAAAAGCTAGAATAAGCCCTGCAGTTTATAATATATGTATACATATGTATACATATATATCTCTTAACTTCATCTGCTGAGGATCTAAAATTAATGACGTCTCAGTGGCAATGCCTTTCTCCAAGTAAAGGAACTAGAGCTTTTTGAAGAAATGGCTGATTTCATGGCTGGAGCAGGAAAAATTCAAGATGAGCCTGGAATATCTTATGCTGTCAGAAAGTTAAAACGACTCCTAAAAAATGATGGGAATACATCCAAAGGACACAGGACCTAAATTTAAGGAGCTCCCAATGGCCACATCTAGAACAATCCGAGCAACACCAAAAAATGACAGTAGGAGATTATAACTCATAGGAAAATATCCACAAATCTGTACTGATACAAACAATTGAATAAATAATGAAGGGAGAAGGAACAGCTCTTCCTCACTAAAGCAGAATTCCAACTAATAAATGAAGGATGGATGACTGAAATTAAAAAACCACTATTTGGCAAGCAACACAGCAATAATATTTCAGACAGGGAATCAATGGATGCTAAAATTAATGAGCAAAAGTAACAGAGCTTCAGAATAACTACCCCTGTCAATCTCTAGTTTAAAACACTAAATAAACCATCCTGGTCAATTAACATTTAGTATATGCTGTCCACAGTTATGTCTGTGTATGCACCCACGCGCGTTGGGGTGTATGTGTCAGGGCTGTCAACTACTAGATTTTTAGCGTATGAACATCTTATCAATTTTCATAGTCCCTTTGTCTGGCCATGTGATCTTCATAGAACAGAAACATGATAAAACGTACAGGTCACATGTGCCTGTCACATCAAAAGCATTACCTGGAATTGCAGTGGAACTCAACGATATTTTAATCCTGAATGGCTCTCTTGTTGCCTCTTAATATTTTTAATAAAAGCTTTTCCTAAAAGAACTCTGAACTTCCCTTTACATTAAGAGACTCTGTATAGTATACAGTAATAGAAGTATTAATAGCAGGCAGACAGCACAGCCAAATAAGGTGTTCCAGTGAAGAATCCCCAAGTGTTCCACATATTCTTCAAATTTTTTCTTTCTGTTAATCGACTTGAGCTCAAACAAAAGAGCTGACTTTGTAGAAGTGACTCACATGTTCCACACATACTACCTACAACTCAATAGGTGTACAGTAAATATCTGTCAAATAAGTAAAACCTGCATGGCCCTGATCATGTGTTTTCAGAACCAAGAGTCCCAAAGCATACCACGTCACTCTTCTAACAGGCTGATAACATAGGACTTTCTTCGACAAGAGCCAAGGGACATGACAAAGCGCACTTCATAAAACCTCTCATTCTGAATCAAATTTAAAGTCATCATGAATTCATTGTACAATTGTTTGGTGGGTAAAAACTCATTCACCACAATGAGATTAACATTTTTAAAACTTCTAATTAAACCCAAATGATAATTCTGAAATCAATTTCATACCCTTGCTCTCTGAAGGGAAAGCAACCAGCAGCAAATTAAGAAGTTTTTATTGAATACCATGTGTTTCTGAAGCCAAATTGAAACACTACTGAAACTGAAAACATTGGAATATTATCATCTCAGTGGTAGTTTCTCTATAAATTTGGCTCCCAACGCACTTAGTGCAGTTTATAATCCTTACTTTACAATCAGATTTGTTCTATACTTGGCTGCTTTTTATCAGTTCTGTCCTTCGTGTCTAAAACGGTGCTTGTTATTTGGGGTCAGATCTTGAGAGTGAACTAGGAAGTACAGCAACACTGCCGTCAATGGCCCTTTAAAATTTTGGTCCAACCAAACACTCTACAAAAGGAAAAGCTCACAGCTTCCTGAAGATGGCCCCCTTCCTCCGGCCTCACACTGGCTGGCCCTTGTTTATGTATCACGAGGTTTTCCAGAGGCCTCAGTCTGACTTACCCAGTGCTGCATCCTTCCTGGGGAAGATGGTTAAAAGGATTCACCAGGATCTGCAGCTGGCTTTCTTTATTTGTAAATCAATAATGTGCATTTTCTTGTTTTTAACCAAGCCTGTGTCCTCACCAAGCCAGTAGCCTATATAAGCCAAATGATTTGGTAATACTTGAAATGGGTATTCATGCTTTTCAAAAAAAAATTGCAAGATTCTAACTGCCAGCTATTCTACATCCCCAAATGAAAACTGACTGAGACTTCATTTTATCAGCACCTTAGTCTCTTTTTACCTAGTACACATTCTTCTAGAAAGGACAGCTGAGTTTTAAAAGATCCTTCTCTCTTTCCTTATAAAGAACATTTTCAGAACTCTCAGGCATTATTTAAAAGGGAAAAAAGACATTAAATTGGAAGCCTATCAATTGCTCAATTTAAAATAAGGACAAGTTCAGTGAGAAAATAGTTCCACCTCTCAACTTCCTCTTCCTTAAGAACACTTTCCATAATTGCACAACAATCTTAGCCTTCTGTAAGTTCCTGTGGCTCTTATAGACTGCACCATACCATCTGTAACTTACTCTTACAATACCTATTTAAATCATTAACTGCTTCTAATCATTGCTTCATAATGAATCTCTTGCTACTTAACAACATTATACATTATTTAAAGCTAGGAAACAAACATCTACTCTCCTACTCAAGATTATGGCTGGTATCCTATTGGGCAGTACTAGGTACAAAATTCCTGTTGACTCTGTTTTCATGAAAATTGTTAGAAAGGCAGTGAAATAATCTTGCAAAACAATGTGACAAGGGGGAAAAAAAACAGAACAATCACTAATATCTCAGTTATTTTCTTTTTTCCACCAACCCATGAATATTGCTTCTTGTTTAAAACAAATCTCAATTAGGAAGTTCAATAATGGAACAAGGTCTGCTTAGGTGCTAAGAAAAACTGTCAGTAGGAACAAAGGATGAATAAACACCCAAAAATGCTAAGATTCTAGATCTTTTAAAATACTAGTTTCTTGTCTGATTCAAAGCTAATTAATTCAACACAAATATGAAAAAGGGTAAATGATAAGGGAAAAAGGATTTTCCTAATTCCACTCTACAATTGAGCATCCCACTTACAAAGCATTAGATTAAAATAGATGAAAAAAATTGGTAATTTCAAAGCACTTAAACCAAGATCGTTCTCCAGCTGATAAAAGTCAAGACTGTAATAACAAAAGAGCACATCTATTAACGAGATGACAAAGCCAAAAATATTTAACTAATTTCCTTGCTAAAAAGCATTACTGAAATATTTCTGATACACTTTTTTATAGCAAGAGATCTTACAAAAATCTTCCCTGACATGAAGTTCCTATTTTTATAGACTGACCATGAGCTTCAATTTAATCTATCCCAGTTGCTTTTGGAAGTAGAAATTACTCTAACAAGAAATTACATAAAGTAAAGAAAGTGTTCTGAAGGCAGAATGAAGAGATGTGTTATACAATGATCATCTATCTAGACAGCATATTAAAAAGCAGAGACATTACTTTGCCAACAAAGGTCTGTCTAGTCAAAGTTATGGTTTTTCTAGTAGTCATGTATGAATGTGAGAGTCAGACCATAAAGAAAGCTGAGTGCCAAAGAATTGATGCTTTCGAACTGTGGTGCTGGAGGAGGCTCTTGAGAATCCCTTGAACAGCAAGGAGATCCAGCCAGTCAATCCTAAAGGAAATCAGTTCTGAATGTTCATTGGAAGGACTGATAATGAAACTGAAGCTTCAATACTTTGGCCACTTGATGCGAAGAATTGATTCATTGGAAAAGACCTTGATGCTGGGAAAGACTGAAGGCAGGAGGAGAAAGGGACAACAGAGGATGAGATGGTTGGATGTCATCACCAATTCGATGAACATGAGTTTGAGCAAGCTCCAGGACTTGGTGATGGACAGGAAAGCCTGCCGTGCTGCAGTCCATGGGTCACAAAGAATCAGACACGACTGAGTGACTGAACTGAGTTAAAAAGTTTGTCAAGAAAATACACTGGTCATAGCAAACACCCTTTTCCAACAACATAAGAGATGCGTCTACACGTGCACATCACCAAATGGTCAATACCAAAATCAGATTGCTTATATTCTTTGCAGCAGAAGATGAAAAAGCTCTATAAAGTCAGCAAAAAACAAGACCTGCAGCTGACTGTGGCTTAGATCATCAGCTCCTTATTGCAAAATTCAGACTTAAATTGAAGAAAGCAGGGAAAACCACTAGGCCATTCAGTGATCTAAATCAAATCCCTTATGATTATACACTGGAGGTGACAAATAGATTCAAGGGATTAGATTTGGTAGACAGAGTATCTGAAGAACTATGGCCAGAGGTTCATAACATTGTGTAGGAGGCAGTGACCAAAACCATCCAAAGAAAAAGAATTGCAAGAAGACAAAGTGATTGTCTGAGGAGGCTTTACAAATAGCTGAGGAAAGAAGAAAAGCGAAAAGCAAAGGAGAAAGGGAAAGATATACCCAACTGAATGCAGAGTTCCAGAGAACAGCAAGGATAAGAAAGCTTCTTAAGTGAACTTTGGAAAAGACCCTTACACTGGGAAAGACTGAGGGCAGGAGAAGAAGGGGGTGACAGAGGATGAGATGGTTGGATGGAATCACTGACTCAATGGACATGAGTTTGAGCAAACTGGGAGATGGTGAAGGACAGGGAAGGCTGGCAGGCTGGAGCCCATGGGGCTACAGAGAGTCTGACACGACTTAGCGACTAAACAAACAAAACAAATCCCTGAACCAGAATTTATTAAATGGCTGACCCTCAAAATCCCTTCAACAGGAATAATGTTAAGTCCCTATTTCATGTTACTATTTAAAAAAAAAAAAAAACTGCTTGCTTTTCACAGTACATAAGCAATCAAGTAGAAATACATACTTTAGATCAGTATCATTCTATTGTATTATAGCATTCATTTTTAAAACCACCCTTGGGACTTCCCTGGTGGTCCAGTGGCTAAGACTCCATGCTTCCAGTGCAAAGGGCCCAGGTTCAATCCCTGGTCAGGGAACAAGATTCCCTATGCATCAACTAAAGAGTTCCCATGTTGCAACTAAAGATCCTCCATACTGCAAGGAAGATCAAAGATCCCGCCTGCTGCAACTAAGACCTGTTGCAGCCAAATAAAATTTTTTAAAAATAAAACCACCCTTAAGCTTCCCTTGTAGCTCAGTCAGTAAAATAATCTGCCTGCAATGCAGGAAACCCAAGTTCAATTCCTGGGTCAGGAAGATCCCCTGGAGAAGGACATGGCAACCCCCTTCAGTATTCTTTCCTGGAGAATCCCATGGACAGAGGAGCCTGGCAGGCTACTGTCCATGGGGTCTCAAAGAGTTGGACATGACTGAAGGATTAAACCACTACCACCACCCTTAATGGGCTTCCCTGGTGGCTCAGATGGTAAAGACTCCGTCTGCAATGTGGGAGACCTGGGTTTGATCCCTTGGATGGGAAGATCCCCTGGAGAAGGGTATGGCAACTTACTCCAGTATTCTTGCCTGGATAATCCCCATGGACAGAGGAGCCTGGCGGGCTACAGTCCATGGTGTTGCAAAGATTCAGACACAACTGAGTGACTAAGCACAGCACAGCAACCACTCTTAATAGTCATTATGAAGATAAAATACTTTCCGGTAAGATGGTAAACAAAGCAAACTTTGGGAGATAAGCAGGTGAGATTTACAAGACTGAAATTTCCTGTGGCCCATGTGGCTTGACTCTGGTGAATGATTAAGAGGACAAGAACGTCCCACCCTCACCTTCTCCCTCAGAGTCCATAAAATTGTTCCTTGCATCTGTGTCTCTTATTCTGTCTCGCATATAGGGTTATCATGGGGAGGGAGGTGGGTGGGGGGTCCAGGAAGGGGAACACATGTAAACCCATGGCTGATTCATGTCAATGTATGGCAAAAACTATTACAATATTGTAAAGTAATTAGCCCCCAACTAAAATAAATAAATTTATAAAATTAAAAAAAAAAAAAAAAAAGGACAAGAGCTTTCAATTCACACCTACTGTCCTTTCACAAAACTGAAATGGGATAGAAAACAGCAGCATCCTGGCAGGCCCACAGCCACTCAGCTGATGCAAAATGTTTTTCTGGCCTAAGCAGCAACCTCAGTGCCCCTACTCACACCACCCTGGCCCCCTGACCCCTGAATAACTGTGCAGCAAACTCTCTTTCCAGTTTACACTTGAGCTGAAAGAGAAGCTCATAAATCCAGGGAACTTCCTCCTTAAATCAGAGTGGCTTCTTTGCCAGATGCTCATTTTTACTGGCTTTCTTTTTCCCTACAAAACAATGAGTGGTGGGGGTGGGGAGGAGATGAGAACACACTCACTGTACCTGTGATTTCCAACAAGCAACAGCAAGAGCGAGCAGAAAGCAAGCACAAATATACCACCAAACCTCCCTGGGCACCCCCACGAGCAGTACAATAGCGCAACACAGCCGGCTCTAGAAACAGCAGCATTATTTGAAGCAATTGGCAAGCAAGATGGAAGGCATAAAAGTAATGTAACGTATTGAAGATAGTTTTTTCCCCACTTTTGGACACAGTCAGATATTACTTGGCCCGCTACATAACACATTTGTCTTTGCATCCCCACCCATCAGTAAATTTTTTTAATCTCATGTTCTGTTCACACACTGGTCCATCAACAACTTGATTGGAGCCTGATGATTTTCCTTTTGGTTATTTTCAAGCCTAGAAACCGTCTCCTGAAGATAGTTTTCTCCATTGGGGAGGGCAAGGTCGAATGGGATTCCCAAGTGTAGGCTGTGGCTCATCACCAAAGCATGGAATCAACAGGTTTTCTAAGTTTTATACACACACAATCTGGGCCGCAGAAGCTGAAGAGATGCATCTGTGGCCACTGCATGTAACAGAGCCCTTACACTCTTGGCTCAAAAACAAGTTGGCCCAGAGGCCAAAGACTTCCAGGAAAGTTTACATTCGAGTACATCATAAACTGTGGCAGTAAAGTCCTCACAGAATCGGCCTGAGCAGGGTGGTAGTAAGTTTTTAATTTTCAAAGAAAAAGAGTGAACATAAACACCATGGACCTGCATTTTATCTTCCCTCATCCTTCCAACCCCAAGCCCCCTCCTTGCTCTGACCCCTCATTTAACTCATTCCCTACTGATGCTTTAATTCCATCACACCCATTCCTCCCCCATTCCTCTTCTAGTAAGTTTCCTCATCACCTCTATTGTGGCAAAATTAACACTAAAACATTTTTAGTACAAGTTTTATATCGCTCCCACTAACAGGCAAAACTAGAGATGGCATCTGGTTTTCTAAATTAGGGAGATTTAAAAGGGTCTACTGTACACTTTCCTCGCTCATTCATAAGTAGAAACAAGATGCTGATTCAAAAATCTATTCTATTCATTGTGGTTTATCATTAAAATATAGGTAATGTTTTTATATCCCCTAGTGGCAAAACTTTCAAATCCTATGACTACAACTCTCCGCACATTTTGACTGGCAAATTTTTTATTAAAATTGTCAACCACTTAAAAAATAAGTTTTTAAAAAAGAAAAAAAAAAACAACTGTCAATCATGAAAAACTTTTCTGACAATGAAATCTTTGGCAGGTCATCTTCACAATGTCATCTCATAAGCTTAAGATGCAAACTTTGCATTTTTTAAAAAACTTGTTCAAGTTTAAAATTTTCTCAGTAATCAATGAAAAAACCTAGCACAGAGGCCTAAGAAGTCAGTCTCCACTTCTGACACTCACCTCCTAAAAGGAGGCAGTGGTGGACACACAATAAGCACAGAGGATCTGCAGCTACCCTGTTTGCTCTGGAGTCAGCTGTCATGCTCAACTTGGTCCTTCTTCCATGCTGTTCTTTCTCCTTAAATGTCACATCCCCTACTTGTACAGGCAGCAGGGGAGGGCTTCCTCCACTGTGGTGCAAGGCATTTCTACAGCTGGCTCCTCCCTATGAGGGGAAGGCTGAAAAGCAGACTCTATTAGAGTGCATTTAGAAAGCATGAGGATGAGGACAGGAAAGCTGGGGTCCCAGAACTGCCAAATGAGGCAGGCCAACTTCAGGTGTAGTATTTCCAGCCTCTGGGAATGCTGCTTTGTTTTTCTTTTTCTATCTGTTTTGACACCAGGATTATTTTGCTGCTGTTGTTCATTCCCCTCCCATTCTTCCCCACTACAAGGAAAACACCAGCTATTCCTCCTCCCCAGTCTCTAAGAGTTTCTTTTGGTTAGAGAGCTCATCTCATGGTTTTAGCCTGTGAGCTAGTATCAAGCAACTCTTTGTGGGTGGAGGGGGCGCCCCCCAGATTCTCCCATTCACCATCCACAGCACTCTCCACAGTCTTCATCACAGTGCCTGGCCACTCCACTCCCTGCCCTGTGGACTCTGAGCTCACACACTGTTTGCAGTTTGACCAGTGGCCTTGTCTTTCCATTTCCCCAAATGCCTTGTCTTCTCTTCATGGGAAGGAATATCGTGAGAGGGTTCTCTGACCCTGGCTACCAACTACTGTCCAGAAATTCCTCAGTATTTCTTGCCCTGTAAGGATTCGTTTCCTATTTCCTAGGGGTTTATTCCTTTTGTGTCATTTCAATGGGAAGAGAGAGAACCCATGTAAGTTGTAAATACATCCACCCTCTACCGAGTTCCGAATATCCACAATCTTCCACCTCACTTTCCAACTGACACCAAAGCCATGTGCGAATATCCTGCAGACTGTTGCAGTTCAGTTGCTCAGTCGTGTCCAACTCTTTGCGACCGCATGGACTTTAGCACGCCAGGTTTCCCTTACTCAAACTCATGTCCATCAAGTCAGTGATGCCATCCAACCATTTCACCCTCTGTCATCCCCTTCTCCTCCTGCCTTCAACCTTCCCCAGCATCAGGGTCTTTTCCAATGAGTCAGTTCATCATATCAAGTGGCCAAAGTATTGGAGTTTCAGCTTCAGCATCAGTCCTTCCAAAGAATATTCAGGACTGATTTCCTTTAGGATGGACTGGTTTGATCTCCTTGCAGTCCAAGGGATTCTCAAGAGTTTTCTCCAACACCACAGTTCATAAGCATCAACTCTTTGGCACTCAAGTTTTCTTTATAGTCCGACTCTCATATCTGTACATGACTACTGAAAAACCATAGCTTTGACTAGATGGACCTTTGTTGGCAAAGTAATGTCTCTGCTTTTTAAAATACTGCCTAGGTTGGTCATAGCTTTTCTTCTAAGGAGCAAGCGTCTTTTAATTTCATGGCTGCAGTCACCATCTGCAGTGATTTTGGAGCCCAAAAATAAGTCTGTCACTGTTTCTATTGTTTCCCCATCTATTCGCCTTGAAGTGATGGGACCTGATGCCATGATCTTTCTTTCTCCTCTCCTCTTTCACTTTCATCAAGAGGCTCTTTAGTTCTTCTTTGCCTTCTGCCATAAGGGTGGTGTCATCTGCATATCTGAGGTTATTGATACTTCTCCCAGCAATCTTGATTCCAGGTTGTGCTTCATCCAGCCCAGCGTTTCTCATGATGTACTCTGCATATAAGTTAAATAAGCAGGGTGACAGTATACAGCCTTGACGTACTCCTTTCCTGAGTTGGAACCAGTCTGTTGTTCCATGCCCAGTTCTAACTGTTATTTCTTGACCTGCATACAGATTTCTCAGGAGGCAGGTCAGGTAGTCTGGTATTCCCATCTCTTGAAGAATTTTCCACAGTTTGTTGTTATCCACACAATCAAAGGCTTTGGCATAGCCAATAAAGCAGAAATAGATGTTTTTCTGGAACTCTCTTGCTTTTTCAATGATCCAGCGGATGTTGGCAATTTGATCTCTGGTTCCTCTGCCATTTCTAAATCCAGCTTGAACATCTGGAAGTTCACAGTTCATGTACTGTTGAAGCCTGGCTTGGAGAATTTTGAGCATTACTTTACTAGCATGTGAGATGAGTACAATCGTGTGGTAGTGTGACTATTGTTTGGCATTGCCTTTGGGATTGGAATGAAAACTGACCGTTTCGAGTTCTGTGGCCACTGCTGAGTTTTCCAAATTTGCTGGCATATTGAGTGCAGCACTTTCACAACATCACCTCTTAGGATTTGAAATAGATCAACTGGAATTCCATCACATCCACTATCTCTGTTCGTAGTGATGCTTCCTAAGGCCCACTTGACTTGGCATTCCAGGATGTCTGGCTCTAGGTGAGTAATCACACCATTGTGGTTATCTGGGTCATGAAGATCTTTTTTTTACAGTTCTTCTGTGTAATCTTGCCAATTCTTCCTAATATCTTCTGCTTCTGTTAGGTCCATACCATTTCTGTCCTTTATTGTGCCCATCTTTGCATGAAACATTTCCTTGGTATCTCTAATTTTTTGAAGAGATCTCTAGTCTTTCCCATTCTATTGTTTTCCTCTATTTCTTTGCAATGATCACTGAGGTAGGCTTTCTTATCTCTCTGTGCTATTCTCTGGAACTCTGAATTCAAATGGGTATATCTTTCCTTTTCTCCTTTGCCTTTCACTTCTCTTCTTTTCTCAGCTATTTGTAAGGCCTCCTCAGACAACCATTTTGCCTTTTTTGCATTTCTTTTTCTTGGGGATGGTCTTGATCACTGCCTCCTGTACAAGGTCACAAATTTCCATCCATAGTTCTTCACGTACTCTAACAGATCTAATCCCTTGAATCTATTTGTCACTTCCACTGTATAATCATAAGGGACTTGATTTAGGTCATACCTGAATGGTCTAGTGGCTTTCCCTACTTTCTTCAATTTAAGTCTGAATTTTGCAATAAGGAGTTCATGATCTGAGCCACAGTCAGTTCCTGGTCTTGTTTTTGCTGACTGTATAGAGCTTCTCCATCTTTGGTTGCAAAGAATATAATCAATCTGATTTCCGTATTGACCATCTGGTGATGTCCATGTGTAGAGTCTTCTCTTGTGTTGTTGGAAGAGGGTATTTGCTATGACCAGTGCGTTCTCTTGGCAAAACTTGTTAGCCTTTGCCCTGCTTCATTTTGTACTCCAAGGACAAATTTGCCTGTTACTCCAGGTATCTCTTGACTTCCTACTTTTGCATTCCAGTCCCCTATAATGAAAAAGACATCTCTTTTGGGTGTTAGTTCTAGAAGGTCTTGTAGGTCTTCATAGAACTGTTCAAATTCAGCTTCTTCAGCATTACTGGTTGGGGCATAGACTTCGATTACTGTGATACTGAATGGTTTGCCTTGGAAACGAAAAGAGATCATTCTGTTGTTTTTGAGATTGCATCCAAGTACTGCATTTCAGACTCTTTTGTTGACTATGAGGGCTACTCCATTTCTTCTAAGGGATTCCTGCCCACAGTAGGATAATGGTCATCTGAGTTAAATTCACCCATTCCAGTCCATTTTAGTTCACTATTCCTAAAATGTTGATGCTTACTCTTGCCATCTCCTGTTTGACCTTGATTCATGGACTTAACATTCCAGGTTCCTATGCAATATTGTTCTTTACAGCATTGGACTTTACTTCCATCACCAGTCGCATCCACAACTGGGTGTTGCTTTTGCTTTGGCTCTGTAAATCCACCCTCTACAGAGTTTCTAATACCCACAATTCTTCACCTCACTTTCCAACTGACAGCAAAACCATGTGTGAAGATCCTGCAGATTGTTTCAAGTCAATCTAATTTAACTTAGGAAATGGCAACCCACTCCAGTATTCTTGCCTGGAGAATCCTAGGGACGGTGGAGCCTGGTGAGCTGCCGTCTATGGGGTCGCACAGAGTCGGACACGACTGAAGCGACTTAGCAGCAGCAGCAGCAGCAATTTAACTTACAGGCATTAATCTAGCTACTAGGTTTAGAGACAAACTGAACAGACTATAAGAAAGTACTATGATTAAAAAGACATGTACATATGTATATCTATATGTATACACACACACATATATAAATGCATTTTGGATCCAAGTAGATATACAGTCGGAGAAGGCAATGGCACCCCACTCTAGTACTCTTGCCTGGAAAATCCCATGGATGGAGGAGCCTGGTAGTCTGTAGTCCATGGGGTCGCTAAGAGTCAGACATGACTGAGCGACTTCACTTTCACTTTTCCTGTTCATGCACTGGAGGAGGAAATGGCAACCCACTCCAGTATTCTTGCCTGGAGAATCCCAGGGATGGCGGAGCCTGGTGGGCTGCCGTCTATGGGGTCGCACAGAGTCGGACACGACTGAAGCGACTTAGCAGCAGATATACAGTGAGCAAATTCTTTGAGGGTTATCTCAACATTCCTCATTTTTCTTGGATGACCAGCGTATATCTTGGAAAAACAGCACTTTTGATTAAGCAAGTGTTGTTGGTGTGACCAAGGCTTCAGTGTCAATAATACAACTAGATTTAAGCAGCTAAAAAGCTGACTTGCGAGCTCTATGGGATCCACCAATAGCCTGACCTTTCTCTTGCCCTCAAATGTCTAATAATAAGATGACACTTGCTTCTACCACCCACAGGCAAGCTCTTTTATAAAGACCTCATAGACATAGACTGCTTCGTCTTAGAAGTGTGAAATTTACTTTAATCTATAAATCACAAACTCCAGCAAGGTCCAGTAAAGGGGCAATTCATTCCACAGTACTAACGTGAAACACTTTCGCAGACATGTAAAAAATAAATTTCTAAAAGAAGTGATTCACCTAAAAGTGTTTTTATTGTGTTTCAAAAACACATAAATATAAAGAATTTAATGCATTCCTCATGAACCCAGACCTGAACTTGCATGTGTGATCAGTCACTTCCGTCATGTCCAACTCTTTGCGACCCCATGCACCATAGCCTACCAGGCTCCTCTGTCCACGGAATTTTCCAGGCAAGAATACTGGATGGGTTGCTGTGCCCTCCTCCAGGGGACCTTCCTTACTCTGGGGTCGAACCCAGATCTCCTGCATTACAGGTGGATTCCTTACTGCTAAGCCACCAGGGAAGCCTGAACCCAGACCCATCTCTTTTCAAATCTTAACCTACGCTACATTTTCTTCAGATTTTTCTCAGGTATGTTTTAAAGTTTTTTTTTTTTAATAGTCATAGCATGACTAGATCAAGAATTAGGGGGAGAAACCACTAGAAAAGGGTTCCATTTTTATATAACTCAGAATCTGACATATAAACTATTATTCTTAGCTTACTTCCTAATATTCTTAGCTCTCACCATCATCATCAATAGATAATGTAAACTACCTGTATTTGAAGACATTCAACTCAATGACATACTTAAAAATCAGTGTTAGATTTAGATGAAATTAAAGCTATTTTTTCACCTAACTTCCCTACCTATGTTCATGAAAAAAAAAAAATCTATGTTCTTTAATATCTATAATTAATGATTAATGAAAATGGCAGTAGTTTAACTTTTGGAATGAAGTTTCTTTTTAAATGTAAAAGAAAACAAATGGCAAGCTTAATGATATTTTGAACAAGGAAATGAGAACTTTTATGACCACAAAGTCCCTCAGGGACAAGTTTTCTTTGCTTTTAGAAAATTAGATTTATGCAAAGGTTATCAGAGGCTGATACATTTATGGTCTGACATCATCACTGACATTAAAACTACCTAACATGGTATACAAAGAGCACAGAGCAGGGACCCGATAAATACTTGGGTGTATTTGTTGTCCAGATTATACAGAAGAACCACTCAACAGCCTATTAAAGCAAATACAACTTGACTTTAATTACCTCACACTGAAGAAAAATCAATACCTTAAGCAGTTTATTGATAACTCATTCCTGTTATTATATTTTGGTAGAATATCTGTAAACCCTCAAACAGGATTATATAAATAACTAAGCCTACCAATACTGGGAATGGTAAGATACCTTTTTCATTCACAACGTGAGAAAGACACAAGAAAACAAAACAATCCCAAAAAAGATTCCCTCCACCCCCTAAAAAAAACTTTCAGAATTCAGTAGCCACCCACAGCGCCTCTTCAATCCTTGCAGAAAATAAAACCTGAACATCAAGACTTGTAACTCATAAGGATGTTCCAAAGACTAACTCAAAGAAACATTAACTTATTTTCAAACTCTGGACGTCTTAATTCCAAAAGCCAAAGAAAGTAAGTTAATAGTAAGGGCCGAGAAAAGATAAAATATTTAACCTTCAAGAGAAAAATCCAATTAATTAGAAACTGCCCTTTCTCTAAAGTAGTCTCAGCTAATTGAGGTCTTACTGTATTTGTTGTTCAGTCACAAAGTCATGTCCAACTTTTTGTGACCCCATGAACAGCAGCATGTCAGGCTCCCCTGTCCTTCACTATCTCCCAGAGTCTGTTCAAATTCATGTCCATTGAGTCAGTGATGCCATCTAACCATCTCACCCTCTGCTGCCCCTTCTCCTTTTGCCTTCAGTCTTTCCCAGCATCGGGGTCCTTTCCCATGAGTTGGCTCTTTGCATCACGTGGCCAAAGTATTGGAGCTTCAGCATCAGTCCTTCCAGTGAATATTCAGGTACTCTAGTATTATTCTAGGATTACTGTATAGGGCTGTTCATAATAATCCAAAATGTTGACTTGAGTTAGAACACTTAGACCCCAGTGCCCACCTCTCTATTACTCAGCCTCAACTATATAAACAAAGCATCAAATATTGTTAAGAACATAAAAAATTCTCCTAAAATAAAGGGTGGTGGGAAACTTGAGACTTGTGACACACACGAGTATGCAGGGTGGCAGGGAACAGCCTGTAAATTAGATTAATTTTATAGCAATTAGCTGATTCTAGGAGGGGAGCAAACACCAAACAGCTGGAAGGTGATCACACAGACCTTCCACAGGCCAAGCAGGACAGCAATATACTTGAGCTGGGCTCCTGGTAACCATTGGACCAGCATGATCCATTGCTACCCACTGAGGTCTCAAGATACCCATGTCTTTTCCATGAAATCAAGCAATTATTGCTAAATACAATATATTCCCACCTCTAAGTACTCTTCAAAAACTGCATGTTCCTCCCATGGCCCTGCACAGCCTGGGGTGTAGTTTAACAAACAGGTACGTTTTTAAAGCTTTCTCTTGGCAGTGAATTCACTAAGCTTCCTCTCAAGCTGTTCTTTCCCTGTAAAATGGAAGGGAGGGGTACTCTTGCTTAAGAGGCAAATGCAAAAAAAAAAAAAAAAAAAGGAGGCAAATACAGCTCCCCACCTCCTCTGCCCCAACCCCCGCCCCAGAGAATATCCTTATTCAAAGAGTCACTGGATTTCCCCTTCATGGAATACTCTTACCACACTTAGGTTAAATATGCTTTTTTTTTTTTACATTTATAATGTTATTGTATGGAGGAAGTATTTTCAGTTTTCAAAAAACCATCAGATAAATTTTCAATACCCACAAATAGCTTTTAAGTTGAAAACAGCCCATTTCAGAGTATTTTAGACTCTAGAATAATTTTACTTTAAAAATAAAAATAACCAACAGCAAACATCAGATACCTATTCTTCTACCTCTGGTGAGCGTCCTTGAACATCATCATCTCTCAAAGCCAGGAGCTACCGGAAAAACCCCAAGACAGTCTGCCACATTCAGCATTCTTTTTTCCAAGACACAAAACATTAATGCACCACAGACTCCCAATTCCCCAAGCATGTCTTGTTTTCCTTCAGTAAAGCAAATCTCTTCTGCATCACTGCTTACAGTCTGAATCGTGAAGCCACTGATCTCTCCTTTTAATTAGGCTTGTTCATTGAGAAAATGGCAACACGGACTTTCAACACTACATAAGCAAGAAAAAAGGTACTGGGTGCCAAGACCTGGGACTGAGGCAAATATTTAAAGTCATTTTGTAAATGTTAGGTGTCTGATGGAAAAACTGAGAAACCCTGGACCTGCACACCAATGGCACTGTTAAAATTCAGCATGTGAGGAGGAAAGGAGGCCAAAATAAACCACATGCGAAGGAGCCATTACATTAGAAATTGCTTACTTGGGCAGCTTCTGATTCAAAACAAATGCCCAGTGGAGGGGATCCATTATCTGGCTCCAGCTCTACACATACATTAAGCACTAGTGATGAACACCTGCACCCTTTATAAATATATCGTAAGAGTCTTGCTCACACAAACTGCATCTTCCTTACCCCAAAACAGGAGCCTGGATCATGGGTAGTTTCCGACCCTCCCCGACCTGGCTCCCCTCATGGAAACTGTGTCTGTGTATGGATTTCTCACGAGACATCAAATTTTTGAGCTATTAGCTACAAATAAATAGCTTCTTGAGAGGGCCAATCCCTATAGTAAGTAGTCTAGAAACACACGTGCACAGTTACAACGCTGGAGCCTTGGCAAGCTCTCTGCTGGTGAAGCAGAGCATGGACACAGTAATGAGCTATTAATTGCAAATAATGTCCATGTGGAATCCTTCCCTGGGGCTCAGTGTAGGAGGGAGGGCACTAGGGAGACAGCAGAGGACCGCGGCCAGCCTGGCGGTCTGCTGTCCAGCTCCTGATGACAACCCCTAAGGGCTCGTCCTTGGGAAGAGTTCTGAGCTTCCATGACCAGGTTTAGGAAGTCTGCCATACACGTCATGTGCCAAGTTCATGGACAGAATCCAAATGTAGTTAGCTGAACTGGGTTGAAAACCTCTTGAACCCACAGGCAAAAACTAGTAGACTTGTCACTTTCTTTTTTGCTTTTTTTTTCTTTTTTAAAACATGTCTGTAGTTCTGGTTATGGAAATAGTTGATTCTAATTTTAACCAATACCTACTACTGTTTCAGCACATTCCTCTGGTTAAAGGAAACTATGACTTTCCAGTCAGTGACTACAGTGACACAGACATGAACTTGGAGAATTAAGCTTCCAGTTTTCAGCCACACCAAGATGTTATCTAAGTATTTCTTTTTAAAGTTAATGTGTCATGATCTTTATAGAATTCCTATTACTATAGGATTATACCATAAGGTTTATTTTAATAGCCTCATATACTCAAATACAGCTGATATACAAAAATTTTGCATCCCCTGACAGAAAGAAATGGATTTCTTTTTTTTTCCATTTTTTTCAAATAGAAGGAAAGATTCTTACCCTCAGTGAGCCTGCAACCAACGAGAGATGTTTCTAACTCATGAAACAGAGGGTGCTGTACTCAGTTGTGTCAGACTCTTTGCGATCCCATAGGCTATAGCCCGCCAGGCTCCTCTGACCATGGGATTTTCACAGGCAAGAGTACTAAAGTGGGTTGTCATTTCCTTCTCCAGGGGAACTTCCCAACCCAGGGGTCAAATCCATATCTCCTGCATTGGCAGGAGGCTTCTTTACCACTGAGCCACCTAGGAAGACCCATGAAACGGAAGACCATATGCAAGAACTCACAAAAGAAGACCTAGAGAAAGACAGTTAATTCTTTTTCTTAATAATTCATCAATGACCTCAGTTTTGTTTTGTTTAGTCATTAAGTCACGTCTGACTCTTTTGCAACCCCATGGACTATAACCTGCCAGGCTCCTCTATCCATGGGATTTCCCAGGTGAGAATAGTGGAGTGGGTTGCCATTTCATTCTCCAGGGGATCTTCGTGACCCAGGGATCGAGCTCACATCTCCTGCATTAGCAAGTGGATTCTTTACCACTGAGCCACCAGCAAAGCCCGACCTCAGTTTACCTGATGTTTTAAAAGACTATAAAAGAGTAATAACTGGGACAGTACCAGGAAAAGCAGTAGTAGTTGCACTAGTTATGATGGTGGGGTGCAGCAGCAGCCAACATTTATAGAATGCCAGAAACATTCAAAGGCTTTGAAAGATATTTGTCACTACTACCCTATGGAGGAGGTAAGTACAATTATCCCCATTTTGTAGAAGTGAAGAAAATAAGGCATCAGTTCAGTTCAGTCACTCACAGTCATGTCTGACTCTTTGCGACCCCATGGACTGCAGAACACCAGGCTTCCCTATCCATCACCAACTCCCGGAGCTTGCTCAGATTCATGTCCATTGAGTCAGTGATGCCATCCAACCACCTCATCTTCTGTTGTCCCCTTTCCCTCCTGCCTTCAATCTTTCCCAGCATCAGGGTCTTTTCAAGAGTCAGTTCTTCACATCAGTTGGCCAAAGTATTGGAGCATAAGTCCTTCCAATGAATACTCAGGACTGATTTCCCTTAGGATTGACTGGTTTGATCTCCTTGCATATGGCACAAGGCATAGGGAAGTTTTTAAAAAAAAAAAAAAATACTCAAGTCATTCAGCTATTAAGCCAGAATTCAAATCAAAATGTCTAGGTTAAAAATCTATACTCCTTATCACATGGTCTCATACACAAAACCCATCAAAGCCAGTCTTATGAAAATGACCACAGACATTTCTTCAGAGATGACATACAGATGGCCAATTGGCACATGTGAAGATGCTGGATATCACTAATAGTAGAGAAGTGCAAATCAAGACTACCATGAGGTATTACCTCACTCCTGTCAGAATGGCCGTCATCAAAAAGTTTATAAATAATAATGTTGGAGAGGGTGCAGAGAAAATGGAACCCTTCTCCACTGTTGGTGGGAATGTAAACTGGTGCAGTCACTATGGATAACAGTATGGAGGTTCCTCAAAAAACTAAACGTATAGCTGCCATATGATCCATCAATCCCACTCCTGGGCATATATCCAGACAAAACTGTAATTCAAAAACATACATGCACCCCTATGTTCACAGCAGCACTATATGTCCATCAACAGATGAACAGATAAAGATATGGTACACATATACAATGGAATACTACTCAGCCATAAAAAAGAATGAAATAATGCCATTTGCAGCAACATAGATGGATCTACCAGGTGGTGCTAGTGGCAATGAACTCACCTACCAATGCAGGATATGGAAGAGATGCAGGTTCAATCCCTGGGTCAGGAAGATTACCTGGAGAAGGAAATGGCAACCCACTCCAGTATTCTTGCCTGGAGAATCCTATGGACAGTGAAGTCTAGTGGGCTATGGTCCATGGGGTTGCAAAGAGGTGGGCATGACTGAAGCAACTTAGCATGCATGGGTGGATCTAGAGATTATCGTACTAAGTGAATCAGAAAGACAAACACCATATGATATCACTTCTGTGTGTAATCTAAAATATAACACAAATTAACCTATCTATGAAACACAAACCAACTCACAGACATGGAAAACAGGTTTGTCTTTGTCAGGTTTGGGGTGGGGGTGTTGGGGAGGGATGGATTGGGAGTCTGGGGTTAGCAGGTGCAAACTATTATTGATATATGTATAGAATGGATAAACAATTTCCTATTGAATAGGATTGGGGGCGGGAGGAGAAGGGGACGACAGAGGATGAGATGGTTGGATGGCATCACCGACTCGATGAACATGGGTTTGGGTGGACTCCGGGAGTTGGTGATGGACAGGGAGGCCTGGCGTGCTGCGATTCATGGGGTCGCAGAGAGTCGGACACGAATGAGCGACTGAACTGAAACTGAACTGATTGAATAGCACAGGGAACTATATTCAAAATCCTGTGATAAATCATAATGGAAAAAAAATTTTTTAAAGACTGTATATATGTGTATAACTGAACCACTTTGCTATACAGCAGAAATTAACACAACATTGTAGCCATCAGAGAAGCCCATAAATCAACAGTGTGTCAATTTAAAACAATTTTTAAAAACAAAATCAACATTTTTTAAAGCTATAAAGTGAAAAAAATGATCATAAACTTCCCCTCAGGCTGACGAGTATCAGAGAAGAACAAGAATGAGTAAGACTCAATGCATCACATTATCACATACTGTTCAGTATGAGTCCTGCTATTTGTGGAACAAATATGCTGCTTCAAGATACAAATGGAAAGGAATCCATGTACATGCAATTAGGCTATATCTAGAAAATTAACATCAACTGGAGGAAAAAGAAAATCCTCTCCTCTCCTAAAAAAAGACTTTTATGGTAAAAGACAATACACAGTTCCAGTTCTGTGCATTTAAGTTGTTGTTTTTGTTTTTTTTTTTTAAAGGCATGCATGCTAAGGCTTTGTTATTTCTTCTTTTTAAAGCATAGTGTTCATTTAGGTATTTGAGACTTTCACAGGGACCTGTCATTGACTATTTACCTAAGATCTGACAGAGAAAGGTAAGAATGCTGCCTCCTGCGTCCTTAACAAGGCTCTACTGTGTTCAGTGTAGCCAAGGTCACCTGAGCAAATCCACTGGGCTCCTCTCCATGGTGAAGGAGGTTCACAATTGAAATCAGTTTGTGTAAAGCTGGCCAAGGCAGTGTGATTTAAAAGGCAACTCTGAGAATTACCCAAATGCCTGAATGGAGTCAGAAAGGAAGGCAGTGATTCCTCAGGGAAGCATTAAGGGTTTATTTATGCAACTAAGTTTCCTCCTTCAGTCTACCAAGAATGGTCCAAAAGGAGTAAACTGAAAACAGGATATAAATAAAACTTTTTCGACAGGATGTTAATTTCCTAGAAGATCTATCGTCAGGTTGATCTGAACAACAGAGATGACATAACTGAACAATCCTACATGTAACGCAAGCATCTAACCTGAATTGCTTAGTTTAGATAATACAGTACGCAGGTAGGCTGTATCTACAAATTAGGGTCACCTGAGAAGTTTCATTAAAAAGTATGGATGCCTAGGCTCTGCCCTAACAATTAAAGCAGAATCTCTGTAGAAGGTGAGATTTTTTTAAAGTTCCCCACTTGCAACGCATATGGAACTAGGGTAAAAAGAAATACTATTTCTTTTAACAAGGCCAATATCCTGCTTTTTGGCTGTTGAAAGTGCTACATCAGTCAGAGGCATCATCTGAAAGGAAATGGATGATTATGAAGGAGGGGAAGTGTTAAAACTTGGTCGATTAAATATTTTAAGAAAATATAGCATAAACTGCTTTTTTTTTTTTCAATTAAGTTGTCTCTTGGGGGATTTAAACCTTGAGTAAAAACCTGCTGACAAGCAGCAGATAAATAGAGATTTTTTTCTTAATTAGTTTATTTTCTATTTTTTAACTTTACAATATTGTATTTTTTTGGCCATACATTGACATGAATCCACCATGGATGTACATGTTTTCCCCTTCCAGAACCCCCCTACCACCTCCCTCCCCATCCCATCCCTCCGGGTCATCCGGTGCACCAGCCCCGAGCACCCTGTATCATGCATTGAACCTGGACTGGCGATTCGTTTCACATATGATAATTTACATGCTTCAATACAGAGATATTTTATCTAGAACTCTCCTACTGAAAAATAATTTTTTAAAACATAAATCTGAAATTTTATACAGGTAGTATTTTCTTTAGAGAGCAATAAAAGAGTACCTACAATAAATTTATTTAAACACCCACACAGAGGCTGACTGGCTATGCAGAAACACATACATTATTTTTAAAACCTGTTAACAGATATGAGAGATGTTGCTGTGTATTGCTATTGCTGTCAAGTCGCTCAGTTGTATCTGACTCTTTGTGACCCTACGGACTGTAGCCTGCCAGGCTCCTCTGTCCATGGGATTCTCTAGGCAGAATACCGGAGTGGGTTGCCATTTCCTTCTCCAGAGGATCTTTCCGACCTAGGGATAGAACTTGCATCTCCTGCTCGGCAGGCGGATTCTTTACTACTGAACCCCTGGGGAAGTCCATTCCTGTGTGCATGTATTTTACAAAATTCAGTAAGTGTGTATAGACACACAAAAGCCAAAATTTTGCTTCTACTATGCTCAAAACTAAGTCATCCAGGAGGGAAACACCCGGCTCCTATTCACAGACCCCCTGGAAGTCTCACTGGAAAAGCAAACAGTGCACTCAAGTCCGGCAATATTTTTTTTAATGCATGTATTTGGTTTTGCTGTATGGAGTTTTCTTGAAAATGCCTATTATCATGAATCCTAGGTCACTGCACAGACCAATTAACCCTTCGTAGATAGTCAGAAGACCCTTAACAGTCCCTTGGACTGTAAGGAGATCAAACCAGTCAATCCTAAAGGAAAGCAACTCTGAATATTCTTTGGAAGAACTGATGCTGAAGCTCCAATACTTTGGCCTGATGTGAAGAGTCAACTCACTGGAAAAGACCCTGGTGCTGGGAAAGACTGAAGGCAGGAGAAGAAGGGGACAACAGAGGATGACATGGTTGGATGGCATCACTGACTGGATGGACATGAGTTTGAGCAAACTCCAGCAAGATAGTGAAGGACAGGGAAGCCTGGCATGCTGCAGTCCATGGGGTCACAAAGAGTCAGACACGACTGAGTGACTGAACAACAACAGATGGTCAACATTCCCAAAGTTATTTTTGATATAGAAATTATCTAAGTAAACTATCTTGGATGCAACTCCTAATTCTAACTCAAACAAAAGGGGAATATTACTAGACTTATGAGTTGTAGCAGTTAGATTAGATCTGCTAGGCCAACAGGTAGTTGTAGTCTGATGCATCCTCAAGATTTGAATCTATCTGCTCAGGGTCAGCTACACCACCTAACCTGCCTCATTGTGGAATCCAGGTTGAAGAGGCAGTAGCTAGCTAGAGCATATTTTTCTCATGGCAATCACAGAAGCACCGCAGCCCTGATACACTTAAGGCATCCTATTTAAGCCATCTGATTGCATCATTCATTTATATTTCATTGGCCAAATAGGTTACAGTCCAAGTTCAACATCAATGAAGCAGGAAAAATACTCTCATGTAATGTAAGTCACATAGCAGAGGAGGAAAGTGAGGCACAAAAATAATCAAATCTACAGCATCCATGATCCATAAATCTGCCACTTATAAGACAAACCAGGAAAAAGGAGGGTTGGTGCAAAACTGACACCATCACACAGACTCTAAAAATGCTGTATTTTTTTAAAGTGAGGTGGCAATGAGGATGAAGAGCTCTGAAACTATGGGAGGAGCCAAAGAGTGGTTCCAGTGATGAAGAAGTTGTTGCTGAAGCACGTATGAAATAGTTTAAATAGAACAGGTCCATGAAAACAGAATGAGAAATGCAGATTTTCTAAATCCATAATATTTTAGGTATAACTAACCCTAAGAGTGTGTGTGTGCGTACGCCCGTGCACAATCGCTCAGTCATGTCTGACTCTTTGCGACCCTACGGACTGTAGCCCACCAGGCTCCTCTGCCTATAGGATTCTCCAGGCAAGACTACTGGAGTTGCCATTTCCTCCTCCAGGTGATATTTCAGACCCAGGGATTGAAACCATGTCTCCTTGCATTGGCAGGTGGATTGTTTACCACAGAGCCACCTAGGGAGCCTAATCCTTAATATATTTTCCATTATTTTATCTACATTCTGAGAAAGTTAGCTATTCAGACTCAAAACTTGGGATCCCTCTAGAGGAAAATAGGATACTGCCTTATTTGAGGATTGCCTTATATTCAGGTTCATACAGTTTCTATTGCTGTATCTGCTTTAAAATTCACCAGGGCACAAACGAATCTGGTCTTTCTACTTGGTCCACATAACCTTTTTAGTAAAGCTTGTCTGTCGTTATGATACTTCTATCAGTAAATACAAAGGAATAAACTTCCTGAAATTCAGCTCTCATGCTGCATCTGTCTTTATATCACGGGTATCTGTTCCAACACTCGATGTTAAACACATACGATTTTCACTGTAAAGAACTAGTTCTTACTAACACTCCACCACCATAACACTGGAATGATGTTCTGTACTTCTGTTCTTTGGTGTATTTTACCTGTGTGGAACGATAACTGAGATACATTTCCATCAGGTTTTTCAGACAATGTAACCTCAGTCCCCAAGGTGCCTGAAGGCACTAAAGGAGCCTAGGAAAGTAGAACTGTTTTGCTTTTCACTAGTTTATATACTGTGGCTCTGTATAACTTTTAATTTGGGAAACCAAGGTTCCATTTTAATTTTTTTAACCACCAGTTATGAATTATCAATAGTGCTTAGACCAGTTTATCCAAGGGCTCAAGTTTCCTGAGGTTTGGTGTAGCAGACTGTGCTGACTCGGTAAAAATTACAAGTGGTATGAAGCAACAATGTGGCATTAAATTTAGAACCTGCTATGTTTACATGTATATAGTTTGTGAATATATATACACCATGCATCACTTCATTTAACCAAAGACACCTTTACTGGAAACATGTCAAACCATAATTATAAAGGATACAAGTCATTTTTATATTGTTATTGTCTAACCTATACTCAGTGTTCATCTTCTGCTTCTCCCTGCCTTTAAATAAAAAAAAATGTGTCAGTGCAAAATTATGTTAAGAACTCCACCTATTTGGGAATGACCACGATCTGAGAGGCTCCAAAAACCTTAATCAGTCAATCAACAATCTGCTCAAGACTCCAGTCTTATTTGTTGCCTTTTTTTTTTTTTTTTGAGACCCTGATTTGTCATGATCTCAGACCAACAGGAAACAAAATTGAAAGGATTCAAAGAATCAAAACCCAAGTTTGAGACAAGGTGGGTAGCCTAAGAGCAGAATCTGGATACCATAGTTGAAGATTTCTCAAAGGTCATCCTACCCCCACGCCTCATTTTACAGATGGTGAAGAGACTTTCCTAGCTCACACAGGTATTCCTCCAGCTCTCAGCCATATCAGAATTTACTATGGAAAATTTCAGTTCCACAAGTGAAAGCTAATGATGAGTTGACTTTTCTCTAGTAAGTTTTTGTGGATTTAAGGAGCTCACAATCGGCCTATATTCAATGTTAACGAAGGCAGCGAAGTACTTTCTTAATTGTGCATGATCAACATGACCAACATGACCAACTTTCTGACTAGGGAGGGTTATCAAGCTACTTTGCCATATCTTTTCAAAAAACTTAAACATCCCCATACTTTTTGTGTCTAACCTGGGGCATTTCCATGTTTTGAGAACTAAACAGTGTTTATAATTCTGATGTCTGAAGACTGCAAAAGGTCAAGATCCAGATGATCAATGCAACTTCCCAGATAGGAAATCCTGCCTCCAAATTAGTCAGACAAGGGACTCACCTCTCAGCCCAGACCTCCTCCCATGGGCTCTTACTGCTTAGAGGTGAGGATTTCATGGTCAGCACAATTATTATTTCTCAAAAACCCCATAAACATCTGTCAGACACTAACTTCTGGCAGGGTGTTTGGTCTCGAGTGGAGAATTCTTATAGAGTCTGGATGACCTTTGTGCAAGTCAAAGTCCATCCCTCATCTATAAAATGTTGGGAATACTTTTATGGGAAAATATATAGAAAACAAACACAAATGGCTAATAAAGATGTATCACCAAAGAGTAAAGATAGCTGGTCCTTTAAGGATAGTCAGTCTTAGAATGGTGGAAGCTTGGGTATTTCAACCAGCTGCCACTGAAGACTCTTTGAAAGGAAGTCACGTTGTTGACATCATTCACAGGCTCCTTAGGATACCATTTAAGGCAGAAACTTTGAAATGAATTGTCATTGTGTTCATAAAAGAGAAGGGACTACTCCAACCCTGAAAACCATGATATGGCAGGCACCCCACTCAACAGATAGCTGGCCTTACTAAAAATGTATAATCCCCCATGATGTTAAATCTAAGACTGAGCCCATTTTCAGTTTCAACACCTCAGTCTAAGAGGCTGAACATCTATCCTCATCCTCTCGATATTCACGTCTAAAAATTAAAAAGAAATAAAACTAACAGCTTTCAGAGTCATTCAGAGGCAAACTAATATCCCAGAATTTACTCAACAGCTACCAGGCATATAGCTTGTACTTTATATGGATAAGAAGATGAATCAGATACAGATCCTACCTCAAAAATTCTAGTATTCTATCACCATGCATTTGGCATTGAATAGCAGTTACCAATTTTTGAAAATGATTTAATGTACTCATCATCACATAATTATTAAAGGTGAGATATTTACATACAGTTTTCTTCATTTTATAGATAAGCAGATAGATTTCAAAAGATTAAATCACCTGCCCATAGACAGTAAGCTGTAGGGATGTAGCCTCCAAAAAAAGACAAAAATCCTTGCAATCAACTCAATGATACACATAAGACAACACTAAAACCCACTTCAAATGTCTATGTGACTGTTTTCCTCCGCTTTCAGGCCTTCAGACCAAGCACTATAAAGTAAAAGCTCCACAGCTATTAATATATAGTTCCACTCGGACCGAACTAATGGTCATTAACGTTCATCAACAAAGCTCAGCCTACACATGCATTTGAAATAAGTGCTGACTGCATCTTAATTATATCAGATTACTTAAGCTTGTTTTCCATTTAATTAAAACACTTTGCATTGAGAGGTACAACTCTTCAACCAACATTCAGATAAAAAAACAATTGTGAGTCACAGAGCCAAGGGCCTTTCCTGATGTCGGAATGGAGTGGCACAGGGCATGACCACGAGATGACATTCTGCTTAGGAAAGCAAGATGAGACAAGAGCAAGACAGTTCCTTGGTTTGGTTTTAAGCAAATTTGGCCTCTGATGAAACAAACTCCTGAGGGGCAGAAAATCCCAAACGGGATAAAATCCACAAATATTCATGGTCCAAAAAATTCAGTATGTGCCTTTCTTACACTAAGAGTTTCCTAACAGAGGAGTAATGTCAATATTTTCTATGGAGACCTTTCAATGCTTGGTCTGCACACACAGTATGAAATAAAAGAGCGAAAGTAACTATTCAGACAGAAACAAAATGCAATCTTTGGCCTTGATTTTTTTGGATATTGTAAGCCAAAGGAACTTTGACTCATAACATCCCCACAATTTTCTCAATTCTCTGAATCACCATGTGAGTACTGTATATTAGACACCTTGGTAAAAATCATCAAAAAGCAGACCATAAACAGTATTTGGGGGACTCCTCGATCCTCTATGTGCCATTCCCACAATTGAAGGGCAGTGACTCAAAGCACAGATATACAAATGTATAGGCATTAAAAAAAAAATTCACACACAAAAATCGCTTTGACTTTATGCAAGGCATAAGTTCTTTTTATTCTATTACTATATTTCTTTCCTATACAAGCCATAAGATCACGACAAACTACCTACTACGTAGATTCCAAGACCCAATCTTGGTGAAGTGAAAGAAAGTAAAAGTTGCTCAGTTGTGTCTGACTCTCTGGGACCCCATGAACTATACAGTCCATGGAATTCTCCAGGCTAGAATACTGGAGTGGGTGGCCTTTCCCTTTTGCAGGGAATCTTCTCAACCCAGGGATCGAACTCAGGTCTCCAGCATTGCAGGCAGCTTCTCTACCAGCTGAGCCACAAGGGAAGCCCAATCTTGATGAACAGCTTGGAAAAAAAACACTTCACTGGGTCTCACGACAATACACAGTGGATCCACATCGAGAAGAAGGCTCTACCACAGGCCATCACAGTTCCTCAAGGGGGAACTTGCGGTATTTTCAACTTCCTTAAACATCTACTTTTAAAACTCTATGTACATTATCCCTCTTCATCTTCACAATCACCCTAAAAGCAGATATCATCATTTGCACCTCATTATAGATGGGAAACCGAGGCTCAAAAAGGTCAAGCAACTTGCCCTAAGTTACATAATCAGTAGCAGAGTTAGAATGCATAAGCAAACCATGTGACTACAAAGGGGACTCGAGGAATGGTATAATCATGACACAGCACATCCACGATCCCTTATCTGAGTCAAAAGTAATTTGGAATTCACAATTCTTTCAGAATTTAGTAAAGTAACAAACCGCGCGAGGTCTTCTTTAATCCTCACAGTGGTGCCTGGGTTAAAACAGTAGACAAAACAGTAGCAGAAGCAATGAGCACACTAAGTTACATAAATCAAGGCTGTAGGTAGCCTGACTTTAGCTAAGGTCAGGGTGACTGCCAGGCGAGCTCAGGTTTGGCCAGGCTCTGCCCACCAATGAATTACTGTAGAAGAAAAACTTTCCTGAAGCTTTTAATCTGAAATATATACCAATACAGAGTTGCAGACCTGTACAAAAGAGCACAAATTGAGATACAGGTGATGGAACTGGTCTCACATGAGCTAACTGGACATCAAGAGCCTGATGATGAATCATGAATCATGATTTTCTATCATCAGGGATTAGAACATACTAATGATGGATGGCATTACTGACTCAATGGACATGAGTTGGAGCTAACTATGGGAGACAGGGAAGCCCGGTGCTCTGCAGTCCACGGAGTCGCAGAGAGTCAAGACACAGCTTAGCAACTGAACAACAGAAGATACTAAACCAGGTACCTGAAGATATTTCAGGACACCACTGGGAGGTTTCTATTTCAGTAAATATGTGTGATTCATAAAGCCTCCACTACTGGAACATCGAAAGGCCAGGCTGATCAGAGTGATGAAATCACTTAGCCAGACCATATTATCATAAGAATGTCGCTATTATACCGTCACTTTGTGTTTGAAAGGAAACTCATCTTTCTTCCAGTGAGTGGGTAGTGCACGACCCAGTCTAGATGAGAGCAGGTCTGATGACTTGTTCTCAGATTTGGCTGTGCTCTGGAATCCTCTGGGGCACTTTCAGAAATCTCAATGCCCGGGTCCCACTCCTGAGGCTGTGATTCAGTCAACATGGGTTCAGCATAGGGTTCAGTCTGGTATTTGCCAATTTCAAAAGCTCCCCAGAGGGCACCTATTATGCAGCTAAGTTTGAAAACTGCAGGGTTATAAGACTCATGCCAAGATGGGCTCCTTGTCTCAAAGAAAGGCCTTGACGATGTCATAAACAGAATACTATTTTCCAAAATATCATCATTTGAAACCTCAAACTAGCTAATAACTGGCCTCCAAGTGATCCCGCATAAGAAAAGGTTCCTATTTATAAATTTCAGGGAGTGTGAGAAGGCAGGGTTAAAAGTTTCTAAATCTAACCACAAGGAAACAAATGTTGGCTCCAGCTCTGGAGCAGGGCGGCTTCAGATCCCAGCGACGACCCCACATCCCCACGCGGACTCTACTGAGAGCTCATTCTTTTGCTTATTTTTGGTCCCTTGCTTTTTTAAGGCACCCTGCAGTCAAGTGCCAGGTACAGGAAACTGAAGAGCTTTCTGGTAAATAATTTGCCTTTCTTTGTCAAGAAGAATAAATATATCTTACTTGCTCAATGTAAACAGCCTCTCACTCCTCAGAGGATCAAAATGAGGAGCTGAACAGCCTCACTTTGTTTAGTAAAGAACCATGATTTGTAACTGCATTTTCCCAAAGGCAGAATGTGGTCCCAAATTGCCAAGGGAGTTAGACTCAGATCCCTTGGATGTTCAAATGGTACAAAGGGCAAAAATGAAAGGCCGGCTCAGACAAAACTAAGACAACAGCCTCCAGGACTTCTCTGCATGCTCTTTTTCCTTTTCTTTCTTTCTTTTATTTTAATGGCACAGCTTGGGAAATTAAATCTTCCGAACGACTTAGTTACATTCTTTGCCTCTTTAGACATGAAAGGGAGGTCTCTTATGTGAAGCCAAACATTCTCTAACACTTCCATAGAACAGGGTTTGGTCATACTATGAGAAATCAAGGACAAGGCCAGCTAACTGTTAGTAGGAAGCTAATCCTCCACTTTGAAAAAACAATTACATTAACAGCCTTCATTAAAAGAACATGCAGCTCTGAAGTGCCTGCTCTGTTCCCGCTTTTAAATGAGAATTGTATACATTACACTTTACCTAACTCGATGTCAAATTAGCTAACTTGGATCTCCCATTCATGTTATAACCAGAAAATATGACTCACTCCTTCCTGGAACTATATATGACCATTAAAATCACTTTAATTCCATAATACAATTCAAATCCTGCATATAAATCTGGAATTAAGCTTGCAAAGAGAATCTAGAAGTGGCATTGTAAGAAGACTGTATTATAAAAACCTGTATTGGCAGAACTATGTATTCATTATGGCCCTAGGAGGAAAACTGGTTGATGGGTATTTTTTCATTATAGAGTATTATTTATAGTTTCTAAACTAGGAAAAGAGAAAATTTCAAACTCCTTTATAGATAGTATTTCCATCTTTACCAGTTTTTCCTCTGCTTAAGACCTAAAACAAATGTCCTAGTTATCAACTAAGGTTGACAAGTCATAGACAACAATCTTTTAAATACTGTCATCTAAATCCTCAAGTAAGAAAACAGCCAATAATAACGGCTACTGTTTATTGACCAATTACAACATAACAGACCTGATCTAAGGGAGATATACATCATCTGAAATTAAGGAACGTGCTCAATTAATACCATGACTAAATAGGCAAAAATGGAAACCAAATCCAAGCCTCCACTTTCCAAGTATATGCCCTACACACTGCATTATTCAGCCTCAGACACCACTTACTCCTCAAATAGCCACCTTCATCCTCTACAAGAAAGGATGGAAAAGGTTATCCTTAATGCTAAGAGCTATTCAAGTTATTTGAAACTTTAATGAAAGCAATAATGCAGACACAAAGCAAGCATAAGGGTAGAAAAGAGGAAAGAAATCGACAAATTAAGACATTCATTTTCAAAAAGCTTTCATAGGAATAAACTCAGCAAATCCAGTGTCTCCGTTTAATGCACTGTTTCAAATCCAACAGCAGGTAACTCATCTGTAATTCAGCACGGAGCCAAGCATAGTGAATCACAGATTCACTGTGGTTCTCTAGGATGATGCTATGCTGCTCTGGGAAATTCTCTGGATGCTTATACTGCTCCCATTTTACAATGGAAAAAATTCAAGGACTGAGACATTAAAAGCAAAAAAAAAGATTATGAGAAGAAAAAAGTAGTAAGAAAAATTAGAACATGTGTTTTCTGACTCTAAATTGCAAGATCAATTAAGCACAGAATTTGAAGCTACTGGTCCCTCCAAGAGGAGTACAAGGGCACAGGAAGTTCAGCACTTCTTCCCAGTTTGACCAGCTACTCAGCACCCAGGCGAGAGGAGCTGAGGCCATGAGCGCAGAGGGAAGCTCACGAATGGTGGAGAAAGAGAGAGAAATGAACTGGGGGAGAAGAGTGTCTACAAGGCATACAAACGTTTAGAGGGCATGTGGAAAAAGAAATACTGACCAAGACACTAGCGGAGACTAGCCAGGGTTGAGGGTAATGGAGGAGGGATGGGGAGGCAGCTCTGTGTCATCACTTAGGCCATGTGGCTTCCCAAGGCAACACACTCAATTTTGATTCAAGAGATGCTGCCTGCCTCTTAGGTGTCAAACACAACAGCAGGTCTGAAATGGCATGTGTGTAGGGCTCCTCAGATCACAACAGAATTGGTGAACAGCAGGGGAGAAAGCCGGAGCAGGCAAAAGAGGCTGGCCATGAGAGCTTCATACATTTAATTGTCAAATCTGGTCAAAGGGAAAGAAAAACAAATCAGGTGCTACAGTGAAATTCAGCAGAAATGGAAAACTCCTCTTGACCGAAAGAGTAATTGACTCATGTCAATTTTTCACCACCTTCATTTGATCACATGATATTCCAAGTGGTAATTTATTCAAAGGCCATAAAGCATTGTGAATGTGATGCCCAGCTTATTATATATCATTATTATTGCGTCTGTACCCTAAAATAAGATACCAATTTCAACACAAGTCATCATGTTATATTAGCTCTCTCCACTGAATCAACTGTCACAAGCAGCTGCCACCAGCAAATTACCCGTTCACCAACTTTCAAGCACTCGCTTTAGCAAAACTATTATTCTATAGAGGAACATTCACATCTATGATTCAAAAGAGCACCGGCAAGCACAATTATAAGGTGAGCCACATATAGAACTGAATTCACCAGTATCCACATCAAAAAGTAAAAAGGAAGTGAAATCAATTTTAATAACATTTTAGATATGTTGGTTTAAGTGATACATATTATTTAAACATGTAACCAATATAAAAGCTATTAATGATACAATATGAAAAAGAATGCAAAATTTGTTTTCAAATCCTGAGTATATTTTATACTTAGAACATATTCCAACCCAGATGCTAAATTTTCATGAGATATACTTATGTTTAAATGTCACAAAAGATCCAGTTGAAATAGGGCAGCTTTACATACCTAAGCTGGTTCAAACATAGTTTATCTGTTTTAAAATTTAATTAAAAGTGAAATGAAATGAAAATGTCTGCTCTTTAGTTAAACTAGCCCCATTTCGATGCTCCAAAGCTATGTGAGGCTAGTGGTTCCCGAATTGGATAGCATTGTTCTAGATCCATACAAACCCTCTCTTGAGGAAACTAGGCAGGAATCCCATCATGTATCAGGGAAAGTTTATTTGTTAATGTAAGGCGTCAAGGGAAGTAATGAAGTCAGAATTCTGCACAATCTCTCAAATAAAGACATCACTGTTAAATCAAAGCCATGACTATTCTGTCTTCTCAGTCAGAGGCTAAAGTAATCCACGATCACTTGGGTTAGCAATTTAAGAGCAGCAGTGTAGATCTGGGAGCAGGGGCTCTGGAGATTAACTGCCTGAGTTTAGAATCCAGATCACCAGACATGGCACCTTGGGCATGCAGCTCAACCTCTCTGTGCTTTGAGTTCCTTACTGGGAAAATGGGATGACGGTGATGATGGTGATGAAAGTACCCACGAAATAAGGTGATTTTGAGAATTAAATGAGCTAAAACACACAGCTGAGCACAGTGCTGGGCACACATTGAGAGTCCAATAAAAGCATGCTACTGGCCTGCACCACCTTTCACCAAGAAGTAAAATGATGCACGGCAAAAACCCACTGCGTGCACATGCACGCACTGGAAAAAGACCACAGCTCTCTCACTAAGAAATGCCAACCAGAATAGACCCTACACTGTGAACAACTTCGGCAAACAAAATAACGTCTGTATAGACAGTTCTTTAAACAGCGTATACAATCAGAACAGGGTGCCCAGGATCAAAAAAGATGCAGCCTAACTACACAGGATGAATCATGGGAGAAGGTCTGTCAGTCTCCATGTGCAGAAAAGAGGGAGGCAGGGAAGGGCTAGAGAGTGGGAAAAGTACCGCTTACCAAACAGAACAAACTCAATCCCAAGTGTGAGCACATGTGGTCTTTATTAAGTCTGAGGAGTCTGGTTACATCTATTTTGAGACTTTTGTGTTTTTGTAATTTCAGTTTGCCAAAAGGAATGACAATCCATCAAGAATTACTGATGAGCAGGTTCAGCACAGAGAGAAATGTTTTGGCACTTCCAGGAAAAAAACAGCGGGATGGTGGGGTGGATGGGCAAAGTCCATGATCCCAGCTCTGCTTGGGGGGAAAAAAAAAAGAGCCAGGTTACCAGGAAAAAAGAAGTGAGATTTTTGCCCAGACACCAGGCTTCCTCGGGGGTTAAGCTAAGGTGATATCAGTCTGGGGAAGAAGTAAACACAGGGTGAGGCTAAGCATAAGAACACTATGACTTCTCTCATGGCAGGAACAGCCCCCACTGGCTCTATGCGAGGCTTCCCAGGCTGGAGGCTGCGGGATAAAGGAAGAAGAAATGATCTTCAGCAGCACCAGAAACTTCAGACACAAAATCTGAGCAGCCTGATACTCAAGAAGAGAAGCCACAGACTCACTGGCACCAACCCAAGTCTACAAAAAGATGTGACCAGTCCTCCTGGCCTCCGGCTTACAGCACCTGGAGGGAACAGCAGACGCTGCTATGCTTCTTTGGGTCAAGCTGAGAACAGACGATCTCTTCTGTCAAGTTCAAAGGAGGAAATCCGTAAGAATTTATCATGCTTAGAGTTCCAGAATACCACAGTCACTGGGCTGTCTACACCACCCTCTCCTTTCCCAACTGCCCCTCAATGCTCAGGAAAACTTGAGAGGTCTTAGGAGGGAGAAGGACAAAGGGGGCCAAGTGTTATCAGAATGGCCTGATGCCATTTTTATTTCATCAGGTGACTTCAGGTCCATGCTTCAAACCCAGTTACTGGTCAGACTCTCGGTTTGATGACTCAATCCAAAGTGGTCCAGACTGTATCTAGCATTACTTAAGAGCTGAAGTGGTAACTGGTGACAGAGAGGCTATAAAGGGTTAAGGGAGAAAAGAGAATTCCAAACTCTTCTTGGAAATCATCTCCGTCTCCCTTACAACTCAGCTGGTAAAGAATCCACCTGCTATGCGGAAGACCTGGGTTCAATCTCTGGGTTGGGAAGACCCCTGGAGAAGGGAAAGGCTCCCCACTCCAGTATTCTGGCATCAAGAATTCCATGGACTGTAAAGTCCATGGGGTCGCAAAGAGTCAGACACGAATGAGCGACTTTCACTTCAAGAAAATCCTAAAGAGAAAATAAACTAAAGAAATGAAGTTTTGCTGATAGTGAAAATGTTTTCTCTAAAGGTGGTTTGCAGAATGACAGGGAGTCACCTCAAGGCTGGCCCAGCCTTGGCCCATTGAGAGGTACCGCCCCTCCCTCATCACAGGCCGGAGGCCACAAAGGGCCGCCAGATGGAGGTGCCAAATGACAGGAGGCAGTCAGGGCTCATGGACTGTCAAGTACTGTGTCATCTTCCAGCCTTCTGGAATCTTTTCAGTTCTTCCAACTCCATTTTCCTCATTTGTCTACTAGGAAATTTGTTGTCATTGTGCGTGCTTAGTCGTGTCTGACTTTTGTGACCCCGTGGACTACAGCCTGCCAGACTCCTCTGTCCATGGGATTTTTCAGGCAAGAATACTGGAGTGGCTTGCCATTTCCTACTCCAGGGGATCTTTCCAACCCAGGGATCAAACCTGCGTCTTCTGCACTGGCAAGCGGATTCTTTATCACTAAGCCAACAGAGAAGCCCACTAGGAAATTAAGGTTCAGAAAGACCTAGGTCATGGGACTAATTAGAATAAAATGAGGATTAGATCCCAAGGTTTCCAATCCTTGTCCAGTGCTTTTTTCCACATCACGCTGCTTCTTGAAACAACAAACCATAATACTCTATTTAGCAACTTTCCCAGCAATAATTTGGTCCCTGTCACAAACCCTCATCTCCATCATTCACTGATGCTTTCATGAAGGACAGTCTTCTAATCATATCTGCATGTTCCCAGAATGGAAAGGAAATTCCAGGGAACCCCTAACTTTTGCTGTGGATATAAGGCCACCAGTGTCCTGGTGCCTGTACATTGGGACAAGTGTGTTGACATTAGTCTTCCATGGAGAAATTGTGACCCCTCTTAAGAGAAGCAAGCACTTCCAGCTGACAATGCTGAGCCTTTTATTCACTATGCAAACTGTTTAATTTGGGCAGGGGGAGAACAGATTCGTTGTCACAATCTGGCATAATTACTGGGGTTGAAGTAAAATATGTCCTTAAAGAGGAGCAAAAACAATCAAAACAGAGCACCATTTGTTGTTGTTCAGTCGCTCAGTCATGTCCAACTCTTTGCCACCCCATGAGCTGCAGCATGCCAGGCTTCTCTCTCCTTCACTATCTCCCAGAGTTTGCTCAAACTCATGTCCACTGAATCTTGAAGCCATCCAACCATCTCATTCTCTGTTGCCCACTTTTCATAACACCATATTTGGACTCATATCTGAAAGTCTCACTCAGGATACTAAAAGGGTCACATGTCTCCCCTCATCCCCCTGGATTCCTTCCTATACTATGCCTTTATCCAACTTGAACCACTTAGTCCTTGTAGCCTGCTGACCTTGAACATCCCAGCAATGTACTGTCAAATTTAGCTAGTTCTGCTCTTGCGCTCCTCTGTACTGCCCAACAGATAGAGTAATACTTCAGGTTTGCCCTTCTCCTGCGGTTTGTTCTCCAACACATCAGACTGTCTCATACCTCAGTGCCTTTGCACATGGTACTCACCTCCCAAAAATGCCCTGTCCCACAAGTCTGCCCAGCTCCACCTCTGTGAAGTCTCTCCAACTTCCTTGACAGTTGATCACTGGCTCTGTGCTATGAGCCCTTGCTGGTTCTTGTTCACACTTGTATGGTTGTACTCATCACACTAACACAAGTCATGGAGGACTTCTCCACTAAGCTGTTTACTCAAACAGCGCTTGTGGTTCTTCTTAAATCTTTGTACATCTTGTGCCTAGCAGTGAGAAGGTAGGTGAGTGTCTAGAAAATAAAGCCATCTTCCCAATTCTATAAGCTTCCTGAGGCCAGAGATAAGGGTACTTTTTTTTTTTTTGCATTACCCCCCACAAAACTGAGCACAAATGTCAAAGGCATAAACAGCAACGGCATGCACACAGTAGCTTATTTCTCTATGAAATAGGACAGGCAATACTCAGAGCGGCTCTTAGGGAAATGCTCTCAATCTCACTGAACTAGAGAACTTAGCATCTGAACCTCCTCCTTGTGGACTGATCTGTTTCCACTTCATTTGTGCTAACTCATTTTACACTCAATCAAGTCTGTGCTAAGATCCAGGGTTATCCTCTAGGGACAGGACAGTGACATGAAATAATAAAAGCTCATCAACAGGCAATGCCAGGAGAAACCTTCCAGAAAGTGTATTCTGCTCCCTTTCCCCCAAACAATTTCACTGGAGTGGACAAAGTTCAGTTCATAAAGACGCATTCCCAAGGAGCGACAGAAACCTTGAAAATGATCATATTCAGCAAATCGGAGCCAAATAAGAAATGTCTGCCTCAAGTTTTTAGAAAAATTATAAGGCTAAAATAAGAACATGTTTAAAGCTAGCCAAAGAAGAAGATAACAAAAGGACTCAGCAATCAGTAAAAAAAAAAAAAAAAAAAAAAAAATTCAAATAAGTCTGCTTAAAGCAAGAAAGGGGAAAGAAAATACATACAGTATTTGAACTTTAACCATCATAGAACTCAAATACCTAATTTTAGATTTAAAATACTCTTCTTCAAGGGAGAAGAAGCCAGAGAGAATGGGAAACAATATTCAATTATTTATTAACTAATTCAATTCAAACTAAATTCTGGATGAAAGTACTGGTATCTCCAAGAATCCCTAACAGAAGAAGGCAGTCTCAAAGCTGCCTTTGCATAGCAAGCTCACTGCTCTTAAAGTGAGAGACATGTGAACAGCAATATTTCCTAAAGCCGTTTTTACTCACAGTTTACTTGAGACTGAGGAAACAGTGACCATCTCTTTCAAGCCTAAGCAAAAGAACATCAAAGTCACTAATGAATCTTGCCACCTCTTGGTACCACTGATACAGAACACAGGAGGCAAACTGCACTCAGGCCACAAGGATATGACTTTGGAGCAGATGTTAGTGCAAGCTTTGGAGCAAGAGTCCATTGGTTCAGATCCCAGCTCTGCCTCTCCTAAGATGCGTGACCATGGGCAAGTCACTGAACATCAATTTCTTCAATAGTAAGATGGGGTAATAAGCGCTGTTCCCAAGGTGGTGTGAGGGTTAATTCCCATCTGCCATATGAAAAATGCTTAGTTATTTAAAAAGAGTCAAGGAAAAAATATCTTACGCTCATAAGTATTTCAAGTATAATTTCCAGAAGTATAGTCTTTTATTCAGGGCAATGACTTTTTTCACAACAATTCTATAAGTTATAAAACAGGCAGGTTTGATCATTCCTGTTCTGGCAACTAGAAATCAGATGCACCAACTAACTAGCTGGTTGGCTCAAGGTCACCAAGCTCATATGTTGTAACAGGAAAGGAGCAGAGACCTCCCAACACCCAGCACAGTGCTCTTTAGAGGATCATGAATCTGTAGGGACTACAAACATCCAATTGTTAATGAGGATTTTTTTTTCCTAAATATCAAAAGAAACATTCTTTATAAATCCAAGCACAAGGGCTCTATTATGAAGAGAGAGAAAACAAGCCACAAACTGGAGGAAGCTGGATACTCTATATTGCTCGGCTTATGTGGTGGCAGAAACCCGAGATCCAGGTTGAAGCCACGACATTCGGCCCCCTAGCTGTGTGGCTCTCAGCAAGTGAGCTGACCTTTGAGTCTCTTCTTATTAGCCAAATGGGAATCACTTCTCTTCTGTCTAATGCCCAGGGTTTTGTATGATCCAAAAGGAGCAGGTACTCAGTAGTCTTAAGAACCTAGAAAACAGCAGGTACTGATTTGGTTTTTTCTTTATTTGTGCTTGTTTCTAACAAATTTCTGTATGATATGAAGAGAAAACAAATTTATAAAAAGCCAGCACAGATCTGCTCCTGAGGAGCTTTGGAAAATTCTAATAACTACGTCGCCTACACCAATTAAATGAGCATGTCTGGATGTGGTATGTGAATATGTGCTCAGTCATGTCCGACTCTTTGCAACCCCATAGGCTGTAGCCTGCCAAGCTCTTCTGTCCATGGAATAGCTCTCCAAGCAAGAACACTGGAGTGAGTGGCCACCTTCTACTCCAGGGGATCTTTCTGACCCAGGGATCAAACCTGAGTCTCTTGCACTTCTTATATTGGCAGGTGGATTCTTTATCATTGCCACATGGGAAGCCTGAATATAGGTGGTTTGTTTTTTCCAAGATCCTCCTATAATTGCAATGTGCACTAATGTTTGAGAACCACTGAACTACGCTAGTGCCCACTCAGTAATGTCTTGTTCTTTTCTCACTGTCTCTATTAATACATGCTCCTTTATGAAACTTTCGTGCAGTGCTATCCAGTATGGCAGCCACCAGCTCCATCCATGTGGCTATCTAGTTTTGAACTAATTAAAACTAAAATATAGCTTCTAGTTGCATTGCCACATTTCAAGTGTTCGAAAGCTGCACAGGGCTAGTAGCTCGCTTACTGAGCTGTGCCAATACAGAGCATTTTCATCATGGAAAGCTCTATTGGACAAGCAATGCTCTAGCCCACATTTCTCTTAATTGTCCATTACAAATACACAGGCATTCATTTTTATAATTACTGGGCTTCCCTAGTGGCTCAGACAGTAAAGAATCTGCCTGCAATGTAGGAGACCCAGGTTCAATCCCCAGATCAGGAAGATACTCTAGAGAAGGGAATGGCTACCCACTCCAGTATCCTTGCCTAGAGAATTCCAACATACCATCTTCAATTTTTTAAATACTGAAGGTGCATAAAGTCTTGTCTCAATATCTAAATCTGCGCTGCCCAATACAGTAGCCACTAGTCACATGGGGCTACTGGCACTTGAAATGTGGTTAGAGCGACTGGTGAACTGAATTTTTAACATTACTTTTTAATTCAAATTTAAAACAGATGTTCACTTCAGTTACTGGGCAACTTTAGTATGTGACTACTTTTCCGACTCTGCATTCTGTAGTCTAAAGTTCCAGTGTTTCTAATGAAAATTTAACATCCGAATTGAAATGTGCTTTAAGAGTAAATCAAACAACAGATTTTGAAAAGTTAGTATATTTTTTAAAATGTAAAACTTCATTTGTAATTTGTATACTGAGCACATGTTGAAATGATATTTTTATATTGGGGGTTCTTTATATTAATAAACAATTAAAAGAACAAAAATCTGGAGTTAACACCATTAAAATTAATTTCACCTGTGTCTTTTATCCTTTATAGTAGCTACTGGGAAATTTAAAGTTATGTGGTTCACACAGTATTACTATATATAGTTCTCCTCTAAATTATCAAGATACTACATAAACACTGACTCAACTTATTTCAATACATAGCCAAAATACCTTGATCATTCCTAGGTTTGCTTACACAGGAGTGAATTTTAACTGCGAGCTGTGTGTTAAAAATGAAGATTTCCATCCAGAAGAAATAATGTATGCAGGAACATAGTAGTAACTTCATTCTTTCATTTCATCTGGAAGGACACTGCACACATAATTGCTACTTTAAAAAAAACAAGAAGCATTTGAAAGCAAATAATTACGTTAATTATCCATATTTTAATTTAGCTCTGGATGCACAGCACATATGCTACTCCTCGCCCCTGTTGGTCCCACATGGTTATCAGCGCTATCAGAATCAGAAATCATCATCACAGAACCAACTGAAGAGAACATGATCATCATATATGCAAATAAGCCCACTGAAAAAAGAAGGAATTCTCACAACTTAATTTATGGAATATTTTTAAAATTTAGACAGCACATACAAAACCGGCTTAAATTGAATCAAAGATTGTTATTAAAGTGCCTAACACAATTCGTCTTATAATAAAGCTCTTCTTCAAACCTTCAAATGAAAGCTAGTAATATAATGCTTCTGTTTTGTTTGGTGACCAGGGAAGCAGAAGGAAATTTTGGTAATTTCCAATTCAAGTGTATCACTGCTGTGACAGCTTAGAGCTCACAGAAACATGTGTTATTTTTAATACTGTGTCTTCTGGTCCAGGTTAAATTCACTTAATTATTTATAATAGGAAGACTCCTATTATAAGAGGAACTCTAAATTAACTAGTTATTTAAAGCTCTACTCTCAATGAAAATTGATGTCTTCCTTTTTGGCCACAAAGTTGATAGAATATTAATGAAAAGTAGAACACTAAAATAAACAAAAAATATTTCTGCTTCATAAGCTTGTTAACAGTTTCAGTTCCTGCTATAAGATCCCCCAAAGTGGGAAAAGGCAAAAATCAATCTCATAAAACAAATCCACTCCTTTGGACTTAAACTCTCCAGGAGGTCTAGGAAATAATGTAAAACAACAAAGACTCTATTTCAATCTTAACAAAAGCAGCAATTAAAATCATGGCATATTCATGAAGGGCCTCATTCCAAAAATGCTTGGTTCAGTGGGAATTCAGATTTTGGGGTGTTCTTTGCATTCCAGTCATCTAGAAGAACTAGTGATAGAAATGGGCACTAAAGCACCAAGTTCCCTCTGCATGTTCCCAAGAATTCGCCATCTTCCACTTTTCAAATCTTTTCCACAACAGAATTTCTACTTTTGATACGTCACTTTAGGTCCCTGAAACACAGAAAAATTAAATATAGTAAATCTAGAGGCTTGGCCACTTTGCCATCTGGACAGGTTATTTCCAAATCACTGTTGATCTTACCCACTTTCACCAGGGTGCACAGACTGGCTCTGTCCCAAACTGAACTTTCCAAAATGATGATGCACCGTTTGGTGCCCTTAACTCTATTATACACTTCCCACAAGATCCTCTTTCTCTTTAGATTCAAACTCTCCTGAAGAAAACCGGGATTCATTTCCAAAAAAAAAAAACATCATAATCTCCCCTACAAGGACAACATGATGTTCATCACTATGGGAGGACAGGTCATCCACCTCCGCTCTCAATGAGTTCCCAGCACAAGTTGTGTGTGGGCTGCCTCTACCAGCATCACCCACAGGGTCTGTTAAAAGCCATACTCTTGGGCTGCATCCCGGGCCATTCAATCAGTCTCTCTGAGGGCGAGTCCCAGGACACTGCGTTTCTAACAAGCACCCTAGTCTAGATGAGAAGCACCCTAGTCTAGATGAGAAGCACCCTAGTCTAGATGGGAAGATAAACGCACTCACATGAAAGTTAAATAATAGGGCTTCCCTGGTGGCTCAGCAGAAAAGAATCTGCCTGCCAATGCAGAAGATGAAGGTTCAATCCCTGGGATGGGAAGGTCCCCTGGAGAAGTATTCTTGCCTGGAAAATCCCATGGACAGAGGAGCCTGGTGGACTACAGTCCATTGGGTTGCAAAGAGTCACTTAGTGACTGAATACCAACAACTAGAGCCAGGGAGCCCTGTGCCACAACTACTGGAGCCTGCACTCCACAACAAGAGAAGCCACCACAATGAGAAGCCTGCACAACTCAATTACAGAGTAGCCTCCACTTGCTGCAACTAGAGAAAAGCCTGTGCAGCAACAAAGACCCAGCACAGTCAAAATAAATTTGAAAATTAAACAATAAATTTTAAAAACATTAAATAATAGTAATTATGAAGATGACCAATGTTGCCGGATTTTATAAGGATGGACAGAAATAAAAGAGGATGTCTTGGTCTGGCAGGGACAATGCAGGCAAAGGAATGCGCAGAAAGAACAGGGAACAGAAGGCCATGGCAAAGAAACACATCCAACCAGAACACAGAGTTTTCGATCAAGACCAGGATGGGAAACGGTGACGAAGGACCTCCTGTGCAGTGACCCGAGTGCCTGGCCAAGGAATATTTTGAGCCAAGGAATGACCTATCAAAGACAATGGTCTAGCAATTATGGCAGTGATACAAAAACTTGAAGGAAAATTAATCTGGAGGCCCATTCACCCAGATTAAGAACGATAGGCACAGGAGAAGGAACCCAGCCCTCCTTTTCTGATGGACAAAGACGTCCACATTCTAATCCCCATGAACCTGTGACTATGTTATCTTACATGATGAAAGGGACTTCGAAGTTATGATTAAAGTTAAGGACCCTGACACTGGGAGATTATTTCAGCTTATCTGCATGGGCCCAATCTACAACATGAGTGCCCAGAGTTAGAGATCCTTTCCAGACCAGGGCCAGAGAAATGGCAGCATGAGAAGGACTCATCCTGACGTTACTTGCTTTGAATATGGAGAAACAAGGCCAAGAACCAAGAAACGTGGCAACTGGAAGAGGCAAGGAAACAAGTTCTCCTCTAGAGCCTCCATAAGGAACACCAACATCTTGACTTCAGCCCGGGGTCAACCATGTCCAACTTCTGACCTCCGTACGTGTAAGATAATAAAGTTGTGTTGTTTTAAGGCAGTAAGTCTGTGGCAATTTGTTATAGCAGCTATAGAAAACTAGAGAATCTTTCGACTGTTTTTTTCTTACCAAGACCTTTACTATATACCATCCTCTCAGACCTACATCCACCCACCACAAAGAGCTATGGAGCGATCTCTTGAGTTGAATACAAACTCCCAACTGTGTGTAACTGTCACTACTTTCAGAGATTTAAAGTCACAGGTATGAGTAAAGGGGAGTTAGGAACCACTCTAGTTAGTGTACCTTTCACTAACATCGACATTAAGACTTCTTCCTTCTATCACTTCACCCAAAACAGTGGGGAATCTTAGCACAATCTACACCACTACAATTATGGTAACGTTTAAACGTATCTGTGTTAAACGGATAAAGAGGATATGTACCATATACACAGTGGAATAGTACTCTGTCATAAAAAAAGAATGAAATAATGCCATCTGCAGCAACATGGATGGACCCAGAAATTATTGACTCAAACAGCACATTCTCCAGAATCTAGTTTTCAGACAATGTATTAAATGCAACATTATGAGATTCTTACTTCTGACTCACTGAAGGGTAAATTAAAGATGAAGACACTCATTTATTAGACCTCTTCAAACCTCATTTACCAAATCTATGTTTCTAAAAAATGAGGCTAATGAAGTCTTCCTCTTTTTATTCATAGGATAGTTGGAAAGAAAATTTAAATAGGAATTTACCAAAGAAACAGATCTACAGGGAGCTTAGACAAAGAAGAACAAAGCTCCTGGCTTGACATGTTCATCTCAAAACATTCCTTTCCTGCATGTATCTGATGTTCTGCCTTTGCATTCAAATGCATCAATCAATACCTATGATGCACCAAAATACTTTGAACTCGCTGGACATTATCCAGTGAGGAAACTATGGCATGAAATACACTGGCGGTCCCCATTCCAATGATGTCCCAACTCTCCAAGGTTCAATTTTTTAGAGCACCAGCCTCAATTTGCGAACATAAACTTCCCCTCTGCCCTACACCAGCTGAAACTCTCCCTGACACTTCCATCAGTGTGCCTGTCCTCATTTTCTTTCTATAAATTTGTTAACATCATCCTTTCTTTTAAAGGACTTCATCTGATTTGATTCCATTTCCTCATTTGTTTTCTCTCCCTAAGGCCTTGCTCCTCATGCCTTTGCTGCTGCTGCTGCTGCTGCTGCTAAGTCGCTTCAGTTGTGTCCGACTCTGTGCGACCCCATAGACGGCAGCCCACCAGGCTCCCCTGTCCCTGGGATTCTCCAGGCAACAGTACTGGAGTGGGTTGCCATTTCCTTCTCCAATGCACGAAAGTGAAAAGTGAAAGTGAAGTCGCTCAGTCGTGTCCGACTCTTCGCGACCCCATGGACTGCAGCCTACCAGGCTCCTCCGTTCATGGGATTTTCCAGGCAACAGTACTGGAGTGGGGTGCCTCGTGCCTTTAAAAGGGAGCAAATCCCCACTCCCATCCACTTTAAGTGCACTTTCCTATCTGCTTGTTTCTTTCTTTTCTGTTTGCTTTCTTGTGCAGTGTTGCCCTGTGCCCTTCTTCCCAGGCCTCCCTTCTGGTTAGTCATATGAAAGGAGGGTTACCTCCCCACTCCAGGGGTCCCTTCCAAGGAATCTGATCAGAAGAGAAAACCCTTGAAGTGGGCTTTGAATAATACCAGGCCTTCTGTACGCAAAACCTTCTACTCCCCTATCTAGGGGGTATCTAGGCGGTGGTGTTTAGTCGCTAAGTCGTGTCTGACGCTTTTGCGACCCTGTGGACTGTAGCCCACCGGACTCTCTGTCCATGAGAGTCTCCAGCCAAAAATACCAGAATGGGTTGCCATCTCTCCAGGGGATCTTCCCGACCCAGGGATTAGGCCCACATCTCTTGCACTGCAGGTGTATTCTTCACTGCTGAGCCACCAGGGGAGCCCCAAGTATCTAGGTACTCCCCACAAAAGCTTGGAGACCCTTCATCATCTCTCTGCTTCAAAGGAAGGAACCCGGATAGGGTTTCCCGGCCCTGAGGTAGCATGGGACAGAGGCTTCTGCTTGGACGTGGAGCTCCCTCAGGCACACTGATTTTTACATCCAAGTACAAACAGCTACAGGTGGGGAGTGCTTCCTCTGGGGTCAGTCCTTTCTCTGGTTAATTCAACGGCATTAACAGCCACCTTAGGTCCCTTCCTTGGGCACGCTGATTAAAGTTCCAATCATGCAGTGGCCCTTGAAGACAGGGAGCCTGAGCTTAATGAAAAGCCACTGGGATCTCCTTAATGCCCACATTCTTTTCACAGCACGCCAGCAGTGAGCAAATCGGTGTGGATGGCAGCAGGAGTAAGGCAAAGCTGGTCATCTGACAAGATTCAGAAAGCATCTGCAGTCAACAGGCAGCTTTTCCTGTGCCTTTTGCACTCTATTTGTTACCTGCGATCCCGCAGGATTTTAGTTCTTTTTCAAGTGAAACATGACACTCACACAGAAAGAGAGATTTTCCACTTGATGTGTGAGGATTTTCACCTAGGTGCCTCCAAGTAGTGGTGATAAGTCCATAGTCTTAAATTTAATACAAGGCCAAAAAAGATTAAGAAAATCCTGAAAGCAAGCCCTCATTATCAGTTGACTGCACATCCTCTCCCCAACTACAAAGAAAGAAAAAAAAAAGATTCTAATATTATTAACTTGTTTATTTCCTGCTGTATAATATCTGAGCCATTTAAACAAATCTTAAGTATTTTCCATCTCACTGCCCTATTGTTCAAGTTTTTGAAACTATTTTCTTGGCCACAGGGAACCCATTTTGGATATGCATATTGTTTAATTAGGCTCCAAAGCCTTGTCTTTTTGTTACAAAGAATCTCCCTTTCACTTTCTGTCCCTAAAGGTTCTACCCCCAAAGAGCCAGCATGCAAAGGACAGAAGACCAGTCTAAACTCATCAATAACCCAAAAGGATCATACAGATCTTCACCTTCCACCCTCCTGATGCACCCAGCTAACCTTCAATGCAAGCTACTAAACCAGAAGGGAAACCAGAAGCTGAATTTTAACTCCTTTTGTTTGTTTCCTCTAACAAAGAGGCTAATAAGCAGTAAAACAGCCAGAAGGCTGGGCTGCAGGGGAGGCAGAGAACAAAACAAGCCTCCTGCAATCCCCAAACTGGACTGTCCTCTCCTCTCTGGGACCAAGGGCTGATGATTCTAGACACCTACCCCTTCCCACCAAGTGTTAATAACGTCCAGCAATTCACCTTTCAAGCCAGATGCAGAAAGCTCTTTTTTAAATATATACATAAGGGGTATTTCTTAGCAGACCGCTCCTAATTAAGGAGTCTATTCAAAAACACACAGGGTCAGCCCCGCCCCGGAATCCAATCCTGACCTCTCATACCGCCGTGTTTTCTTTCTAATCCTGGCCCACACTGAGGCTAAACTCCAAGGTTCACACTTGGACTGAGCAGCTGAGAACCCAGCCCTGTGGCTTCCACACCCACCCCCTCCACCGCCTAATTCAACCACTAATTGCAGCTCACCTGGCACAACACCCCTCCCATCTGGTCCTCACAAAAGTCTGTAAAGGCAGCCCTGGGCCAGGGCAGGCCCTCCTCTGCAGTTAGGACAGTTGCTCAGTTACTTCCTCTACATCCTCAAACAGGTCCCTCACCAGAGAGAGAGTGAGGAGAGAGGAAAGGTATTCTAAAGCACCCATGTGGGAATGATCTGAGCAGTCACATCTGTCCCATTACAAAAGTGCTTTTTAAAAGACCTTTATTTTTTTTTTTTTGCGCAAATTCCTACCAACCCACAAGTGTCTTTGTAAAGATGTTTTTGCTCCATCAACCTACTGCATAGTGGTTTCTGCCCACAAAAATAAAGTGGCAGCCCGGCCTCATCCTCCAATGGTGACCCCCGCAAGGAAAATGTACATGTGAGAGGCAGACAGACAGGCTGACTGTTCTGAATTGTGACCAAAGACAGGCGGGACATTAGGCACAGAGGCTGCCTTCTGCCAGCATTTGTGGTGGTTCAATGAGCCCCGCTCCTGAGAATCTGATTTCAAAGATCAGTAATCTTCCTTCAGCATCTATAAGCCCCTTAACCATCTCTCGAGATGTGGAGAGGAAAGAAGATCCTAATACCTGGAGTGACCAAAGCAGCAAACTTCCCCACTGAGGAGTGAACAAGTGAAGGGGACAGGGAAGCCCCACACTGGGCCAGGTGACCATGGGCACTATCCTGACCTCGGAAATCAATGGTCCAGAGACTTCAGATCAAGGCCAGGGAGCACACTGGCCAGAGTCCTTCTGGGTTTGGGGGCGATGGCTGGTGACCTCGGTTTTCCCGACTTTGTGGTCCAGTCCCCCCTGCTCCAGTTCTCCTTCCTCTGCCCATGCCTGACATGCCCCCCGCAGGCCTGGGCTCAAGAGTAATGCAGGGACACATTAAGCCCCAAACTGAAAGTTCAGCCAGAAGAGTATGAAGAAGTGTCAGATGGCTGTGCTTCTCCCCATCAAGTTCCCAAAGCCACCTCATTGTGTTAATGCACCGAGTGTTTGTGGGCTCCACAAGCCTTGGAGCTCAGGCTCCTGGCTCTATACTTACTATAATACCTCAGATAAGAGAGTTCACCTCCACGCCCCAGCCTCTCATCTGTAAGATGGTGCTAACTAATAGCACAGACATCAATCAAGTACAACTCGAATAAATTAATATGCATCAAAGTCTGAGTCACAATAAACACTCCATAAACATGAGCCCATGAACTGCAGAACAGCAAGCGATTGGAACATAAACATACATTCAATGTATTCTGGAACAATATAAAAGCTTAAAAAACCAGAATGCCGAAAGTTCAAAGTTACCACCTCCAGCAGAATATTGAGGGAATACATAGCATTTTCATAGTTACCTGATTCCAAGGCTTGCAAAAAAATTTTTTTAAGTCCTGGAACATTATGTTCAACAAAATCCTATTCCAAGTTAAAAAGGCAGAACAAAAGTGGAGCTACTCCAACTGAAGCTGTGAGGATGGGGGTGGGAGGAAGGACAACCCAGTGGCCCAGACACATCTGAGACGCACCTTTGAAAACCTTCACCACAGGCCAATGGACCCACGGAGCAGGGACTCGATCTCATGATCTCATCCCGTGCTGTGACATGACAACACTTGATGATTTTGAAGCGTGGAGCAAAGAGGTAAGAGGGTGAAGACAGAGGCTGGCTGTGAGATTTCTGTGAGCACTCAGGCAGGAGACAGTGAGGTCAGGAGGAGGAGCCTTGGGGCTGACTTATTCAGAAGCGGGGAGCTGAAGATGACTGCTTTCCGGCCTAACTCTATGTACGTGTGTGTTACGGACATGAAGGCTGACCAATTACTTTTTAACAGGAAAATTTTAGGGAAATGGCTTTGTAAAAATAATCAATCTAGCTAAAAGCAGAAAAGATTTGGGGTTTTCATCCTTAAGTATAACACCAACCTGTGTAAAGTCTCCAGCTACTGTAATTATGATGTATGGAGAGCGTATAATACCTTAAGGTTCTATCCAGTCAATTCTCACTGTAGAATACCACAGAAGTAAAAAATATAAGTTGGTCGTGTCTTCACGACCTCATGAGTTTACCCAAAGGTAATCCTGTATTCTTATTAAATCCTTTCTTTTATATTCTCTTATATCTTCTCTTTCCTATCAATGTAAAGCAAAAATAAATGTGATGTTAACTAGAAGTTCTGATTAATACAGGTTTTATGTATTTGGATTTGAAATGTAGATAATCATCTGTAGTATATTTGTCTAACTGTTTTGCTAAGGCAAATATTAAAATTAGTTTTTTACTCCCTGAGCATTTGGTTATAGAAAAGTCTCATGGGGAGTTTTTCAAGAATTCGATTATTTCCACATGGGTAACTGAGAAAGTGCTATAGCTACAGAGGCCTTAAAATTAGAGGAGAGCACAGGGAAGTGACAAGAGGTAGCCTTGGAAGAAGGTATCATTCAGCTCTGAAATATGTTTGAGTGAGGGGAAGTTTACATCTGGGTGGTAATAATTCGTCAGACCACTGCAGGAAATCACAGGGATTTTATGTGGTCTATCAACTACATACTTCAGCCAAATAGATTTGATACCTTATCAGAGAAGCTTCTTCTAAGATCAAATTTCATTTTCAAAACTTTTGGATTTTTAAATGACTGTCTCTATCCTAAAAAGCCACAACTCTTACATAAATCTATTTGCACTAGGTGACCAAGCAATGATAACAAGACCTAAGTAGGAACATTTAATCTGTGCAACCCCAAAGTTCTGCTCAAATGGTATGAACCTCACTGGAAGGTTTTCCATCTGCTCTAGAGGCTAACAGCAGGTCATTTCAAACACCTGAAAGAGGCATTTACCGTGAAAGCCTTGATTGGTTCTTCCCTATAGGGTTGGGAGCCCCATGGTTCTGCCATAAAAGTACAGATTACTCAGAGGGGTATGGGGTGGGGGAGGGTCAAGAAACGAACTAAGAAATCCTACACTTGTTAACTAATTTTGCAGAAATCTTTAAGGTGGCAGGGAAATCCTGAAAAGGGATCTTATATCCCAGTGCCTATGAGTGGAGGAAAAAAAGAGAAGAAAGTAGGCCCAGAAAGTCTGCTCCCTGCATATAGCCATGGATTAAGCTTAAAGGTTACACATCTAAGAGGCCTTCTGCAATAAACACTTGGTCATTTGGGAGAGAGAAGCCAAAGAATGAAAGAAAAAAGAAGAAAAAGGGAGGGAAGAAATGTATCCATAAAGAGGTGGCATCTAGTCCTTTCTAGTAACTAATAGGCACAATGTATTCACAATGAGGGACACATTTGACAGGCCCCCACTGGTGCCTTCAATTTTGAACCTGACTACTGAGTGACATCTGACCCAGTGACACTGAGGCTTCAAACATGCCTTTGTCAGGCACAGGTCTTTCGTTTTTCTCACCAAGCCAAAGTGCAAGGCTTAAAAGCACTAAACAATTCTGTATTTTGGAGACTCTTAAAGGGACAAGTCACTGGAGAAGCAAACGGCAACCCACTCCAGTATTCTTGCCTGGAAAATCCCAGGGACGGTGGAGCCTGGTGGGCTGCCGTCTATGGGGTCGCACAGAGTCGGACACGACTGAAGTGACTTAGCAGCAAAGGGACAAGTGCATGAGACAGAGAGAAAATCCAGACACACACACTGAATCGGTTATCTGGGTGCAAGCTTATATAGATTTTACCAAAGCAGCACTCCCCAAGGATCTTTTTCAATGTTTTTTTTTTACATAAGTGGTCACTGACCTACTTTTAAATCCATCCCTGAGAAAAGTGCAAGACTTCAAGAGAATTGCAAAGGTGTTTGACAAATGCTTTGGTGAATGCATCCAGGCTTGGAGAGCATGTTCAAGTTATAACAGGTTTCCTTTTACATCGTAAAAAACCCCAAAAGAGAAAACCCCCAAGAAGTGTACCCCACGTTTCGCCTGTCCTTCCAAGATTAGTCAAAAAAGGAGAAGTTCCTGAGCAAGCTTGTTGTTTTGACTGAGGGTCAGTCTAGGCTTGTCCTGACCATTCACATTCCACGTCCCTGGAGGATTCTTTTATGTTACTCTTGTTTGAACATTACTAAAACTCCACATGAGACAAAGATGCCACATCCTTTAAAACACATACACACATACCAGGCCCAAGCAGGTATAAACACTTGCTTGACTAATGCTTTGCACATGCCCTTAGAAGCAGCTCCATAAAAAGATAATACAAACCAACAGTATTATCCAAAAACACGAAATCAAGCAATGAATACTTAAACACCAAGGACTACTGAAACAATCAAATACAGAACAGTCTTTTGGTTATTAAACGTTTTTTCCCCAAGCCTCAAATGCTAGGTGCAAAAATCTCTGCTGCAAAATATTCATTTTAAGCAACTCCCTTAAAGATGCAACCAGGTGTGGTTCAACGAATTCAACAGGTGTAGCAGAAAGTCCAGAGATGCATTTACAACCATTAGTATCACCTGCAATTCCTTATACTGACAAAGATGCCAGTGAAAAACTTTTCCTCTATAGAACTACAGATGAAAAATAAAACCAAGTAGCACCTGAAAGACTTGTTAGATTTTACAGTTATTTTCAACTGAATGGCAGCAGTGTCAGGTACTTTAAAAGAATAACCAACTGTTAGATGCAATTATACTATCTGCGTGATTGGCAAATAAAGGTGGCATACATGTCATAAAATACGAATCCTGAGTCATGTGGTCCAAGCACAGAAGACAGTCAGAGAAGAGGGAAATCACTTGAAGGAAGGGGAGGAGAAGAGACAGGGCACTACTTACAGGCAGTAAACTAGGTAGTGGGTGATTTGGACTGAACTAGGGGGTGAAGGTGATGGGGTATGGAAATGGAGTGGAAATACATTAAAGAGACATTTCAAGTGGTGAACAACGGATGACAAATTGGCTCTATCAAAGGGAAAGAGCAGGACTTCCCTGGTGATCCAGTGATTGGGATTCCATGCTGCCAACTCAGGGGGCAAGGGTTTGATCCTTGGTCCAGGAACCAGGATCCCACATGTCTCGTGGTGCCAAAAAAAAAAAAAAAAAAAAAGGAAAGAGTAGGCCTAGGTTATATACTATAAATTGGCATGACACACACAGCTGTTTAATAAACTACTTCTTTTAATTATCAAGAAAATTTTAAATACTCAACTCCTACTATCTAGTTAAAGAAAATCTAAAACCATTTCCTAAACCAAAAATAAGTTGAATTTATTCATACAGCCTTTTGAAGATCAAGAAAAGTCTTTTTTAAAAATAAAACACTCTTCTCTCCTCCTTCAGGTGAATATCATCACTCTCCTGGAAAAATGTAAACTCAGGCATCTAGAAAGGTTTAGCTGCCTACAGATGGTGGTAATATGATTCCCCACCACTGCCCCTTCTCCCACACTTCTTTTTAAAACTCTTCTTTGTCCAAATTAAGGATAATTTTGACACATCAAAGTGAGCACCATTGTGCTGGGGATGTATGTTTGTAAGAAGAGTTATCTGTAGCCATGTGCAGAAAAATTAGCAAGGGTATATTTCCCCCTCCTTAAATACCACACACACATACAAAGTACCTCACTTATTTGCGGCTTCTTCATTAATGACTCTCTGTAATCCCCTATACTTCAGAGCATTCTTTAAATTAAAATTTTATGCCAGTTAAATTCCCTAGAGTAAAACCAACAAACTACTTTCCATTTTCAGCTTCGACTACTACCTGGCACTTGATTGTAGCTGTTGTTCAGAAGTGTCCAACTCTTTGCAACCCCATGGACTGCAGCATACCAGGCTTCCCTGTCCTTCACGATCTTCCAGAGTTTGCTCAAACTCCTGTCCATTGAGTTGATGATGCCATGCAACCATCTCATCCTCTGTAGCCCCCTTCTCCTCATGCCCTCAATCTTTCTTCATAAATCACTTTGTAAAAATGCTATATTTAGTTTCTCTAAGAGGATTTTTTCTTATTCTGTAAAATTTCAAACAATCACAAAAGTAAACTGGTGTAATACACCTCACGTGGACCTTCTACAATCCCAATTTTTTTCAGTTTTGTTTCATCTACCCTCCCTTACCCAATACTCTAAAACAGAATTTCAGACAGCATGTCATTTCATCTGTAAACACTTCAACATGCATTTTGAGAAGGACCTTTTTACAAGCAATCACCCACAAGAGAATGCTTAGTTATTATAGAAACTGGTTTTTTTAAATGGCATTTCTGAGTACTGAAAAATGATTTTATCATTTGCTTAAAAATAAAGGCTACTGATTAAAATTAGATTCTAGGGAGAGTCCATCTGAGCCCAGTCCAGCCATCCAGAATGAATGCAGAAATCATTCACTATAGTGCCAAGTATAAACTTGGCAAAAACAAAATTACTCATACTCTACATACACCATACACATGGTCTAATTTCTTATAAGGTTAGAAAATGAATTAATAAAGCTGTAATGAAAACCAAAGTCTGTTCAGGGCTGGAACTTCCCCAGCAGGCCACTGTTTCAGCTACTGCGGCCACTCAGAAAGTGTCATGAGTCAGCTTTAAAGATGAGCTGTGCTGATTTGGAAAAAAGGATCTAGTGTGGGGTTGAGGAGGAGGGTGAGGGAAGAGGTACTAGGCTTCTTGTCCAGTAGCTGACCAGGGGCCCTGAGGGGCTGATGGCATTTCCATCTGTATTAATTAGTTGAAAACTGAATGCTGAAAACAGGTCTACAGTGGTAGTTCTCCAAGTGTGATCTTCCCCAGACCAGCACCAGTACCTGGGAACCTGTCAGAAAAGGAACATTTCAACCCCTAACCCAGACCTACTGAATCAGAAACTTTCAGGGCCTAGCAGCCTATGCTTTATCAAGTCCTCTTCGATGATTCTGCTATATACCAAAAATTTCAGAACTGCTGGCCTAACACTATCTACATGTGATAGTGACTAACCACATGTCACTCTCTCACTTTAAATTTAAAGTGCTCATGTGTGCTCAGTCGCTTCAGCAATGTCTGACTCTTTGCAACACCACCGACAACCTCGCAGCCTGCGAGGCTCCTCTGTCTGTGAGATTATCCCAGCAAGAATACTGGGATGGGTTGCCATGCCCTTCTTCAGGGGATCTTCCCAACCCAGGGATCAAACTCACGTCTAAATTAAAAGTAATTACAATTAAATAAAATTTCAAACTCAGTTAGCTGTGGCTATCATATCAGTCAACACAGATTACAGAACATTTCTACCATCATAGAAAGTGTCTATGGGCAGCAATGGTCTAGAGCATTTAAAATGAACTTCAATTTACCATCCACAGAATGCAATGCTTCTCTAATTCTGGGGCACCCAAAAGTGAAATTCTGATTATTGCTGGATCTCAAGAGCCTGTAGCCTCCAGGTATCTATTATATGAATGGATTCCACAGTGGGAAACATCAAGAGAATTGGGGTAGAGAGGAAAGCATGGTGACTGTTACCCAACTGGGCCACATAGGCCAGGTCTGGGTCTGTGGAAAATAGATGTGGCTACAGGTAGCTGCTGAAGTAACTGTTTTCACCAGGCACTTTGTGAAACAGACTGGAGTAAGTAAAGCTCTGTTTCATTACAGACATGAGACTGATGCACCAAGATCAAAGGGATCTGATTAAATCGGCTGTCAAAGCTCTGCAGACTGAGATTCAATGAGACTCCTGGGGGTTACCCCATCCTCCAGGAAGGCTCCCAAAGGTGTAGCAGAGGTGAGAAATGTCCCGCTGGTGGCTCTACCAGAGGAGAACACAGCACGGCTGTGAACCATTTATGATACCCTCAGAGATAATCAGGTAAAGAATCTGCCTGCAATGCAGGAGATCCAGGTTCAATCCCTGGGTCGGGAAGATCCCCTGAAGAAGGGAACGGCAACCCACTCCAGTATTCTTGCCTGGAGAATCCCACGGACAGAAGAGCCTGGCGAGCTACAGTCCATGGGGTCGCAAAGAGTTGGACACAACTGAGCAACTAACACACACCACGATAAGCCAGAGCAGTCAAGAAAAGGACTGAGGGGCTGCCTCCCACCTAGGGGAGCCCAAGGCATTGGCGCCATTTCAGTATGAGTGCTGATACCAGCTCGTGTGCACGCTGCCACAGGGCAGTGCACCGGGGGACTGCCCGTGTGCTGAACATTCACTGCATTCTATCCTATTTTAATACCATCTTCAAACTGATCTCAAGGAAATGGCTGTAAAAACTCTGCTGATATGACACAGGGCCATTTATCTGCACTGAGCTGAAAGTTAAAAGAGGCAAGTTGAGAAAGGATCCTCACATTTCTGTGCACCTCCCCCCCCTCACCACCCACCATCTCAGTACTTCCCACCAGGATGAACGGGAAGCAGAGAACTCACTTGCTCAATGGAGTCTAGTTTTGTAATGTGTTATTGCTCTGAGGAATAGCTTTAATAGTAATTAAGGAAAACAGCCCAAAGAAATGAATCTTTGGGCTTCCCTGATGGTACGGTGGATAAGAATCCACCTACCAATGCAAGGGACACGGGTTCAATCCCTGGTCCAGGAAGAGTCCACATGCCATGGATCGACTCAAGCCTGTGTGCCTCTACTACTGAGCCTGTCTAGAGTCTGGGAGCCACAGGTTCTGAGCCTGTGTGCCACAACTACTGAAGCCTGCGAGCACAGAACCTGTGCTCCACAATAAGAAAATCTACCACAATGAGAAGCCTGCTCACGGCAACTAGAGAAAAGCCCTCTCGCAGCAACAAAGACCCAGTATAACCAAAAAACATACACAAAACAAAGAAAGAAAGAAATCCTTAACGCTGAAAACTCAGGCCTTTGTGGCCTATAACTGAGAGACTTATAACTGAGAGAACCCACTTGGTCCAAGTGTAAAGCTGGCCACTGTGGGACAGGCAGGCAGACCACCCCATGCTGTGGGCTGTGCTGTGGTCTCCTTCCTTCCCATCCCATACCCTCACAGAACATTCCTCTATCAATATTTCCCATCCTTCTAAACCTCTCTGAGTCTTCCTATTACATCTAAACATGCTCAAGTCTCTTTCATCATAATGAGAAAAAAAAAATCTTCTCCCAGACCTCATGTCACCCATTCTCCCCTCTGCTCTGTCTTCTCTTTCTTCCAGCCGACCTTCTAGAATACACTGTTTAAACAGTCTGTCTCTACCCTGATCCTCCCTAAAGCCAGCGCTGTCTGGCTTCTGCCTCTTCCCAGCCACCGAAAAATCTAGGTCATGGTTAAAGCCACAGTGTCTAGCACAGAGCCTGGCCCCACACAGGCTCGGTCAACACTGAGTGCATGGGGAATTTCTGCGCTCTTGGATCAGATGAATGCTCTCTCAGCACTTAGTTCCCTACATTCCCAGCAGCACCTCCCTCCTGAAACAGTGCACATCCCTGTTTGTTTTTTTAATCCACCTCTCAAGCTTCTCCTAATCTTCCTCCTCCAGCTTTCCTTGATCCCTGTGACCCTCATATCCATACATGACTATGTGAGAGTTGGACTATAAAGAAAGCTGAGCGCCGAAAAATTGCTGCTTTTGAACTGTGGTGTTGGAGAAGACTCTTGAGAGTCCTTTGGACTGCAAGGAGATCCAACCAGTCCATCCTAAAGGAGATCAGTCCTGGGTGTTCATTGGAAGGAGTGATGTTGAAGCTGAAACTCCAATATTTTGGCCACCTGATGCGAAGAGCTAACTCATTTGAAAAGAACCTGATGCTGGGAAAGATTGAGGGCAGGAGGAGAAGGGGACGACAGAGGATGAGATGGTTGGATGGCATCACTGACTCAATGGACATGAGTTTGGGTAATCCGGGAGCTGGTGATGGACAAGGAGGCCTGGCGGGCTGTGGTTCATGGGGTCGCAGAGAGTCAGACACGACTGAGCAACTGAACTGAACTGTGATCCTCAGCGTTGTGTCCCTGGCTCTCTTCTCCTTATACATTTTCCTACCCATCTCATCTACTCCCAAGGGTCGGCTCCCAATCCCATGCTGATAACTCTCAAAGCTGTTACCAGCAGCTTCTCTCACCTCTGAACTTAAGACCAATGTCCCAACAACTGATTTAGACGTCTCAAAGGCACACAATCTCATCACTATCCTGCCCCTTGATCACTCACAAAAAAAGTCTGATCATTGTGTGCTTTCTAGTGAATAGCACCACCACCCACCTGGCTCCCCACGTAAGAAGCCAGGGCTTTGGTTCTTTCCTTGATTTCTCATCTCTAACCAATCACTCGGGGAAGGCACTGGCACCCCACTCCAGTACTCTTGCCTGGGAAACCCCATGGATGGAGGAGCCTGGTAGGCTGTAGCCCATGAGGTCACGAAGAGTCGGACACGACTGAGCGACTTCACTTTCACTTTTCACTTTCATGCACTGGAGGAGGAAATGGCAACCCAGTCCAGTATTCTTGCCTGGAGAATCCCAAGGACGGAGGAGCGTGGTGGGCTGCCGTCTATGGGGTTGCACAGAGTCGGACACGACTGACGTGACTTAGCAGCAGCAGCAGCAGCAACCAATCACTATCTCTTAAGTATCTCCTGATAGACCTACATCTTCTCTTCATCGCCATCTGACATAGTGATATGGCTTCCAGATTGTTTTCCCTGCCTCCACTCTTGCCCACCATCCATCCCCATTCATTTCCACTTTGGTTTGAGTGGTCCTTCTAAACAGGTAATTCTGCAATTGGGGTCCTCAGATCAGCAGCAACACCTGAGAAATTGTTAAAATGCAAATTCTCAGGCTCCTCCCCAGACCAACTTAATCAGAAACTCTGGGGGTGGGGCCCAGTAACGTGTTTTAACAAGCCCTTCAGGTAATTGTGGGTCGCTCAGCAGGTAAAGAATCATCCTACAATGCAGGAGACCCCGGTTTGATTCTGCAGTCGGGAAGATCCCCTAGCAAAGGGATAGGCTACCCACTGCAGTATTCTTGGGATTTCCTGGTGGCTCAGCTGGCAAAGAATCTGCCTGCAATGCAGGAGACCTGGGTTCGATCCCTGGGTTGGGAAGATCTCCGGAGGAGGGCATGGCAACCCACTCCAGTATTCTTGCCTGGAGAATCCTAAGGATAGTCGAGTCTGGAGGGCTACAGTCCATGGGGTCACAAAGAGTTGGACATGACTGAGAGACTAGGCATAGCACAAAACCAGGTGACTGTGATGCAGTGTGAGAACCACTGCTTTAAAATATCAATCTGCCCCACATCACTCTCCTGATTGAAAGCCTTCAGTGGCTTGTCACTGTCCCTACAACAAAGATCAAGTTCTTCAATATCATTTATTGTAGAAACCATTATCCCCAATATGAGAAATGATGGTTGAATAGGGACTAAACAGACAAAAAGTGTCTATGGGTGAGACTATGAGAAAGATACTACTAGCAAAAGCAATAGCATATGGAAAATGAAGAAAGAGAATTATGGCATGCTGAGGAAATTGGTTAACACCTAGAATGATCAAGAAATGAGACCAAGAAGATAAGCTATCTAAACACAAAGTGGCAAATAATACTTTCTTCCCTTCTCAGGTGTCAAAATGATACCTGTTCTTCATCGAGTCATTCTGTCCCCCTTCACCAAGCAAAAAACCTGCCACAACACAGATTTACTATACAGAACTCCCTAGCCACTATTTCCTGCTTAAAACTCCTAAGTAAGAACTTATACTCTCAATATTTGGTCCTACAAATTATGCACACACTTCAAATTGGCCTTCTGCTGCTACTGCTGCTAAGTCGCTTCAGTCGTGTCCGACTCTGTGCGTGCGACCCCATAGATGGCAGCCCACCAGGCTCCCCTGTCCCTGGGATTCTCCAGGCAAGAACACTGGAGTGGGTTGCCATTTCCTTCTCCAATGCATGAAAGTGAAAAGTGAAAATGAAGTCTCTCAGTCGTGTCCGACTCTTAGTGACCCCATGGACTGTAGCCTACCATGCTCCTCTGTCCATGGGATTTTCCAGGCAAGAGTACTGGAGTGGGGTGCCATTGCCTTCTGCGTTGGCCTTCTGGGTTCTCACCAATTACTCATTTCCCATCACAGTCCTGTATCTTCTTTAACTCTACTACCCCAGGTCCCTCACCTTTTGCTAAAATTGCTTCAAATCCCACCTCCTCCCAGGAAATATCACTACCATCAGACAAACTCTTACCACTCCACAGATCCTCAGTATTTAAAGAAGGTGTGTGTCTGTATTAATATCACTTGCTGCACCATCAAACTCAAGACTAACACTTGTATCTATCTATCCAATAGTTTGACTTCCTCAAGGGCAAAACTGTCTCTCTTCTCAGTTGCCTTGTTTTCAAAATAAGCAGGAAGAATAAAATGACAATGAAGGTCAATTCTAACTCTAAAATTTCATTACCTATAATTACATTTAGTGCTCTGCATATATTAAACAGTCCATAAATGGTGCTGATTAAGGCTCCAGAAATCACACTTCTAAAAAGTCACAGAGGACTTGCTTTCCCAATTATTTCCCTCTTTGGAAAAAGCAAGGTAAAGGCAGTTTTTCTTTGATTTCCACCTTTTCAGAGGTTTACATTTCAACCACCTTGTAGGCTAGTAAGATTTAGCCATATTTCAGATTTAAGTAAACAAGAACTTAATAACCTTTCCATAACAGCATTCTTATCACTCCCATAAAAGTAGTCTCCCATCTCTGGCTGGGAAAGACTAAAGAAACACTTCAAAGGGAAAGAATGAAAACTTGTCAGTGTCTTCTACAGGCAGATTCTCCCCTAAGGACTCACAGCTTGAAAAAGAAAGTATTTTCCACATGGCTCTATCTGTAACAAATTATTCTTTTTTGTTTGTTTTTTAACCACAAGTTTAGTCACTGCTGTGAACTACAGATGCATATCAAGGACTTCTGAAACTGATGTCACAAGAATTAAATCCTATGAAGACAGTTTCAACTTGACCTTCCAAGAAAACACTGTTTTTACTCTAAGGCAAAAGGAAGAATTCCTGAGCCCAAACATAGCCAGTCATGCCATTTCCCTTGTCCTTATCAGCAGTGTGTTTGTCAAGAGGCAGAAGGACATGTCAGTTTTTACAGCCAGACTAACAAGCAGAAGATTTTGGTTCTTTGCAAGCATAAAGTCACAGCATGCACATTTAAACTTTTCTCTTTTCCATGTCGTCTGACAAGCAAGCAACTTCACAGCTGAGTTCGGTACTAAATGCCATAGTAATGGCCCAATAAAGCCATAACTGGGCCTCCCTGGTGGCTCGGTGGTAAAGAATCCACCTGCTAAAGAAGGAGACCTAGGTTCAATCCCTGGGTTGGGAAGATCCGCTGAAGAAGGAAATGGCAATCCATTCCAGTATTCTTGCCTGGGAAATCCCATGGACAGAGGAGCCTGGCAGGCTACAGTCCATGGGGTTGCAAAAAGAGCTGGACACGACTTAGCAACTTAACAATAGCAAAGTCATAACTCTTTCATGTGGGAAAACAGGTTGACCCAAGGTTCTTGCAAGCTCACTTCTCATTTTGTGGCACTTCCTTAGATATTCTCAGTAGAGGATCCACTTGGCAGTACCGCACTGCAACTTCATTATCTGCTTGCTCTTTTGTTCAATTCTACAAAGCATGTGATCAAAATTTATTTATGGTAAAACCACTCTACCCAGTTCAGTTCAGAGTCTGAAAGGACTGAGCAACTGAACTGACCTTGCAGATTGTTCTTTAGCATTAAAGGAGTAACTAATATAATTCACTTGTTGCAATACCTGGCACATAATAGGGACTTGTTCCTTCTTTCAATGTCTTTAGGGTTAAAGATATCAGGGCACTGACTTCTAAGGAGGTTACCCTACTGATCCTAGCTGGGGAAAGAATATAACTTGGAATCTGCAAAATACAGGAAACTATTCCCAATTTACAGATACAGATGAAGGTTCCCACAGAGAGACTATGATGTACAAAGGTCACTTTCATACCTAGAACAAAACACCTTTTAGTAAAAAATGCATGTTTTAAAAGCTGTTTTCTTATTTAATTTCAACACACATTATGTAAAATAAAATAAAATTTGGGTTAGACTGAAAAACAAAGCATACCCCAAAAGATTTTTCTTCTCTTAAGGAAAATAAATCTTAAACCTAACATAACTTGCATTCAGTTCCAGATGTGAGTTGTTTTCGGGATTTTTTTTTTTTTTGAGTAGTTTGTTAAGATTTTTCAATCCTCAAATTAGCAATTTTTAAATAGACACACAACACTCATAGTTTCTTTCTAATTATATTTCATCTTTGTCAATTTCCATATGTTACATGGTCATTTCTTTTTCTACACAAGGAACTTTTTTCTTTTAAATGCTAAATCTCCTAAAAAGATATGGATATTAGTCCTAGAACACTTAAATTATCTATGGCAACTCACACAAAGAATTAAACTGAATTCAATCTATTTGATAGACCAGTCAAGAATTTAAATGTTTTTAATTTTACTTTCTTTTCAATAACTGAAAAAATTATAAACTGGTTATGCTTTCAATCCCAAATCAGTCAGTTCAGTCACTCAGTCATGTTCGACTCTGCAACACCATGGACTGCAGCACACCAGGCTTTCCTGTGTATCACCAACCCCCAGAGCTTGCTCAAACTCATGTCCATTGAGTCGGTGATTCCATGCAACCATCTCATTCTCTGTCATCCCCTGCTCCTCCCGCCTTCAATCTTTCCTAGCACCAGGGTCTTTTCAAATGAGTCAGTTCTTCGAATAGGTAGCCAAATTATTGGAGTTTCCACTTCAGCATTAGTCCTTCCAAAGAATATTCAACGACTGATTTCTTTTAGGATTGACTAGTTGCATCTCCTTGCAGTCCAAGGGACTCTCAAGAGTCTTCTCCAACACCACAGTTCAAAAGCATCAATTCTTTGGCACTCAGCTTTCTTCATAGTCCAACTCTCAAATCCATACATGACTACTGGAAAAACCACAGCTTTGACTAGACGGACCTTTGTTGGCAAAGTAATGTCTCTGCTTTTTAATATGTTGTCTAGGTTGGTCATAGCTTTTCTTCCAAGGAGTAAGTGTCTTTTAATTTCATGGCTGTAATCACCATCTGCAGTGATTCTGGAGCCCAAGAAAATAAAGTCTCTCACCGTTTCCATTGTTTCCCCATCTATTTGCCATGAAGTGATGGGACCAGATGCCATGATCTTAGTTTTCTGAATGTTGAGTTTTACGCCAACTTTTTCACTCTCCTCTTTTACTTTCATCAAGAGGCTCTTTAGTTCTTCTTCACTTTCTGCCATAAGGGTGGTATCATCTGCATATCTGAGGTTATTGATATTTCTCCCAGCAATCTTGATTCCAGCTTGTGCTTCATCCAGCCCAGCGTTTCTCATGATATACTCTGCATGTAAGTTAAATAAGCAGGGTGACAATACACAGCCTTGTCGTACTCCTTTCCCAAGTGTATCCAGTCTGTTGTTCCATGTCCAGTACTAACTGTTGCTTATTGACCTGCATACAGATTTCTCAGGAGGCAGGTCAGATGATCTGGTATTCCCATCTCTTGAGGAATTTTCCACAGTTTGTTGTGATCCACACAGTCAAAAGCTTTGGCCTAGTCAATAAAGCAGAAGTAGATGTTTTTCTGGAACTCTCTTGCTTTTTCAATGATCCAACAGATGTTGGCAATTTGATCTCTGGTTCCTCTCCCTTTTCTAAATCCCAAATAAATTTTCTTTATTACTGATTTCCCAATCTCAAGTACTAGAAACTTATACGTAGGAAACTGATGATTATAGCATTCCTATAAAGTAAATAAAATTTCAGTTTATGAAGGAGTATCAAATAATAGCAGATTCCCCATGTAGCCCTATAAATTTATACATGCAAAATAACATTAACACCCTGAGACCATGACTGCAAACACTGAGCCTTTTACTTGGACAATATGCTGCTAAAGCAGGGAGCCTCCCTGTCTATACTGTGCACAGAAGCAAAGATGGCGTTTCCTGACACTAAAATGGAAGCCACAGTCCAGCAGCACCCAGGACAAATAAGACATGCATATCAACTTTCACTAACCTACACAGTATGTGTCTCTCTCCAAAAAAATCTAAAGATCTGACAACACTGGTGCTGCATTTCTGTCTAAAGCCTACTTTCTCTCCCTTCCTCCAAAGACTGGATGTCTCCCCTACCCCTCTCCTCCAAGACTGCATCACCCACTTAAGTTAACTGTATGGCTCCTGCACCCCTGAGTTTGCCCCTTCTGCTTCTAGATACAAGAGGAAGCTGGCCAACTACTTCTGATTTCTCAATGACTGTGTCCCGAAGGAAGATGAGTCAACATCATGACACCATTTTCTATTTACTCTATTGAAACCTAATGCTGAACAGGTGGTCTCACTCTCCCTAATGTCTGTGTGGTCTCATTTGAACACATTTCCCATTTTCTAGCCAAACTTCCCTTTTAACGTGTCAGATGCTAGCATTTGGGCATCCTGCCTTCTCATTTGGGCACTAAGAAGAGAGAAGACAAACTTCAAGGGCAAATTTCACTGAAAACACCTCCCAACATATCCATGCAATTCTCTTTCATTTGTCATGGCCAAATTGAAGGAGGACATCTCTCTTGTTTCAAGTATACATTTCATAAAGACTATGGATTTTTCTTCCCCCACATATTTTAGTGTCTTTTGTAACACGTATGAGAGGTACAGAACTGAGTAAATGGTCTCAAATTGCCCTCTTTCAATAGACAAACCCAAGAAAAAGCCAAAAGGTAATGATATTTAAGGACAACTATATGATTCTCATAGATGTGATGAAGAATGGACAAAGGGGACTACTGGATCACTTTTTGTTTCAACTGCTTGAATTTGGGGTTTTTCTTAATGGACCCTGATGCCTTAGCTATTCTCATTGCCACTGGAATTACAAAGAATTTCAGCCAAACCAACAGACTATAAAAAGGCATAATAAAGATTTATTTGTTTTCTAAAAAACAGCATTAAATCAGTCCAGTGACCTGCTGCAAATTAGGGAAGGTTTCATGAAGTTAGTGTTATTTTTGCTGGGCCAGAGCATCTTTTTCACCACCAAGAGGGCTCACTCACTGTCATCATTCCACTGCTTGGCAGCTAGAGTCTGTTTCCTCTTTCCAGTGTACTCTCATTCTCTTTCATTTGATCTTTACAAAGGCCTATGCAAACAAGCATGGCAGGTAGTAAAATGTACCCCAAGACATTTACAATTTGATCCCATCTGAAATACATAGTGGCATATCTAATGCCCAGCCCCACAATATCCAAATACTAGATTATTGGAATCTAGTCCAGTCTAGATTCTTGGAATGTATAAATGTGGCCACAGGGGATGACCTGTCCACCAAGATGCTTACTTCCTCTTCATACTGTCAATTTGTCACTGGGAAATGGATTTCTAACCATGGCACTATTTCCTAGGCTCTTTGCATCTCAGTGGCATATTATTTCTCAGCACCAGAGACTACAAGGGGAAGTGATGTACATCACTTCTGAGCTAAGCTGGCAAAGAAGTGGAGTCCCTTCACCCTCTCGTTCCCATTGGCTAGCTAAACTCTGAAGAGTCCAAAGCTGAAGGGACAGTAAGGCAGAAAAAGAAAGAAGTCTGGCAGCCCACTCACCTAACAAGAGTATCTATACTAAACTGTAACTTGAACAGATGAACAATAAGCCAGTGAAATTCTGAGACATGGTACAGCAGGTAGCGTTCAGTTCCTAACTTTTACACTAGGTTTGTAACAGGGTCAGGAAGTAGGGAAAGATTGGAATTTATCAAGAATGGGACTGCAATACTACACGGTGTTTGCTATTTGAGAAATCTTCACTGAAAAAGATGAGAGGGGAAAAAAAAAAACAAACGGGTCTTCTGGTGGTAGGGACACTTTTCGTACACACTGGAATATGGGAAGAGTGGAGGGAAGGGAACATGGAGGGAGCAATCTTGGGGCTCCAGTGGGTGGAAGAAGCACGTGGTGGTGGCAGCCTCTTCAAGTCTTGGCACCCTGGCTTACTGCTAGACAGGAAATAGTCAAGCTCCCTCTAACTCCAATCAAGTATCACAATAAAATCCTAGAGTATCACAGTGACTTGCTGAGGTCAGCAATTTGTTGTTAAATTATTTGTTGTTAAATTTGTTGTTTCATTTGTTTGTTAAATTATCTTTAATTTCTGTCAGTCCCAACAAGCTACACCTCTTGATTCCACAATGAACAAAATTAAAATGATAGAAAATCTATATTCAAGAGGGATAGTCTAAAACTGCCCACTTACCCCACACATCTCTATTTAATCACCTTTACACACGCACCATCACTAGTCATGGCTTTTTTATTTTTTTTAAGTATGGTTGATTTGTAGCTTCCCTGGTGGCTCAGTGGTTAAGAATCCGCCTGCCAAGCAGGAGATGTGGGTTCAATCCCTGGGTCACGGCAACTCACTCTGGTATTCTCGCCTAGGAAATCCCATGGACAGAGGAGCCTGGCAGGCAACAGTCCACGAGGTCGCAAAAGAGTCGGATATGACTTAGCGACTAACAACAACATGGTTGATTTACAGTGCTGTGTTAGTTCCCAGAAAAGTGATTAGTTTAGCAAAGTGACTCAATTATATGTATATATATTCTTTTTCATATTCTTTTCCATTAAGGTTTATTACAAGATAGTGAATATAGTTCCCTATGCTATACAGTAGGACCTTGTTGTTTATTTATGTTATACATAGTAGTTTGTATCTGTTAATCCCAAACTCCTAATTTATCCTTCCCTCAACCCCTTCCCCTTCAGTAACCATAAGTTTGCTTTCTATGTCTGTGAATCTTTGTTTCATAAATTCATTCGTGTCATATTTTACTTACATATCCCATACACAAGTACAATCATGTGATATTTGTCTTTTTCTGAGTAAAGAAATCAAAGCCATACAATTCCAATGCCTCCAGAGACATGCAATGTAAGAACACCTTCCAGACAGCACCTGTGATCTATCTTGGAGACTGACAAACGCTCCAAACCTCCTCGGCCACAACCATACAGCCTAGATAGTAAGTGCCAGAGCCCATTCAGCACTGCCGAGCATGTGCCTGTGAACTTTGATGGGAAAAACAAGCATTTGAGTGTGCTGCTTGGAGGGACCGGCCCAGGGATTAGTATCACATTCATGCTAATCCTGCAGCTGGCCTAGCCAAAGAATTCCTACCCAAATCCAGGCCCCAGAGCTCTGAATAGTCAGCTTATGCTTTCCCAAAGTGGCATGAATAATTAAAGGAGCTAAGCCTACCTGCCTAACTACAGCCAGTAACAAACCCATCAGCCACCTAAAGCCAACTGCCAGCCTACTAGGGCAAGCAGGACTCGGGGTGGTTCATAAACCCACTGCTGTGTTCTGCAGGAGCCCCTCAGCTATACAGGAAGATCCCGTCATCACGAAGGTGCCAGCTCATCACTGCACACAAACTAGAATCAAAGACCAGCAGGGATCCAGATCACATCGAAGCCGAGGAAGCACTTGGCTCTGTGTATTGCATAAGATGCATGAGATCAAATGTCTAATTCTTATACCTAGTTTGATTCAAAGAGATTAAACTCTCAAAATCAGATTCAGCTGCAACTAGAAATACAAACACCAAACATGCAGTTTTCAAAGTGCCGCCAGATCATACGCAACCTTAACGCCTCCATCCACCTACAGCCCCTGGCATCTGTACATTCTAAAAGGGCTGATTGAACGTGGAAACTCACTGTGTGTACTTTCCTGCTATACAACCCGGTCTGCACAAAATTTACATACCTCACCCCTTCCCTCCCCTGCTGCTCTAGGTCGGTGCAGAATTTTGTTAACGGCTACTATGCTAATTACTAGACAACTTCCAACAGTTGGAGGATTCCTTCTAAAAAAATTCAATGGAATAATTATAGTTAAGTTTCTTACTGCTCAGTTTTGCCATCACCAGCCAACTTTCCCCTCATAAACTTCCTTCTGTTTCTACTCAAAATGGGCTTTCTCCTTACATGACATTAACAGTACCATGCCGGTCCCTCCAAGCAGCACACTCAAATGCTTGTTTTTCCCATCAAAGTTCACAGGCACATGCTCGGCAGTGCTGAATGGGCTCTGGCACTTACTATCTAGGCTGTATGGTTGTGGCCGAGGAGGTTTGGAGCGTTTGTCAGTCTCCAAGATAGATCACAGGTGCTGTCTGGAAGGTGTTCTTACATTGCATTTCCTCTAGTAATAATTCATTGTTTGGCCTTGCATTTGAGATTTTTCAAAGCTGGGGAAAGCAGGGCAGGACACAAATTTTCTCCAGACTACATCAGACTAAGTTTCTCCCACTGCCATCTACAGAGCTTTCTCTTTAGAAGGGTGGGGCCAACAGTGGGGAGGGACCAGAACACAGTAGTGAGAGGAAGGGAAATGCTCACCTTGCTTTATCCACCACCCTCTGAACACAGGCTCCATCAGGCAGGCACAGCCGACAATGTGGTGACACGTTTTCCTCAAGGACTCCTAGGCCATTACATCCTTGACAACCCCATTTACTTTTTCCAACTTTTCCTATCATCTCACAATGAAACATCATACTTAGAAGCATTTAACTTTATGGTCAGACCAACTTTGATACCCTTGTTGTTGCTATTTACTGGCTAAGTCGTGTCTGACTCTTTTGCGACCCCATGGACTGTAGCCCACCAGGCTCCTCTGTCCATGGGATTCTCCAGGAAAGAATACTGGAACAGGTTGACATTTCCTTCTCCAGGGGATATTCTGGACCCAGGGATTGAATCCGCATCTTCTGCTTGGCAGGAGAATTCTTTACTAGTGAGCCACCTGGGAAACCTAACACTGATACCCTTACTGCACTCCATGAAGAGTCAACACCTACACAAGACAAGACTGCCCATTGACAGTCAACCCTGCAGCCTGGTGGTAGGAAGGGAAGCGGTTGGGTTTATTTTCTCTCCTCTGGGATGAACACATCAATTTCCTTCATTCACCTTTAGGTCTTTTGTCTATGGACATATGTAACCTATATGATTTCTCCCCATAAAATGAGTTCTCACCAACAAGGGCAAGCCACTGCTTTAAGACAACCTACATTCTCCCTTGGCTGGATTACAATAGTTGAAAAGCACCTAAGGCAATGGATTACACAATGGATGATAAAGGAGCTAATAAAATTATTCACGTGATTCTTTTTCTGATTCTCACACAAGGTTCCTTCCCTTGGTTAGTCCTGAGCCTCTTGTTCTTAAGTGCAGAGATTTAAGAATGAGCTCTTAGGAGGAAACGTGAACCACTTACTGAGCGCCCATTACATCCGATCAGCCCTGGGCCGCTACCATAACTTAAGGCCTCATTCAGTGCTAACAGCTCTAGGAGGTAAGGTCTGCTAGCACACAGCAGAGGCAGAACCCAAACCCCAGTCTGCCTGACTCCAAAGACATTGCCTTGTCTCCTGGGCAGCCTCAAAGCTTCTTTCAAAGCCAGCCCTCAAAGCTTCTTCTATATTCTCTCACACTGCAGGACTCAGGAAATACCATGGAATGTTCTCCAGTTTCATCTCATCTTTAAATTTGTGACAGTCGCAAGAAAGCCTATGCTATATAAACCTGAGAAAGAACAGCCAGAGACCTGAATTTATTTATGACAACTGACAAAACACCTACTGGCGATGGCCTGGAAGTTTACTCTCAGAAGAGATCTGCCTTTCTCCAGGCTAAAGGTCATGCAAGGTACAAATTTAGAGCTTTGGACAGCCATCTGCTGATGCATCTGGAAAACAAAGGGAGGAGACAGGAAAAGAACAGAAGGCAGCCAAGTACCTTCAGATGTCCCACTGGCTCTGTGTGTGTGTGTTTTTCCTGGTGAATCTTCAGGACAATACTGTGAATTAAGATGGACGTATCAAACCTTAAGAAAACTGGCGTGATTCTCATGATGCTTCTGCTCCACTTTGAATTATTGCAAAATCAGAAAACGAATCACGATGTCAAGCTTTCACATGCTCATTCAACAGAAGCGATACCAGAATGAAAGTAAAGTGGCGATAAAAACTGAATCATTGCAGACTCTCTAAAGAATGCAACCACTGATCGCTATTTATGAAAAGAAAACACGTATTCAGCATATGAGGTCCCCACTTCCTTTTACATAGGTGTTAGCCAAATACTGATAACAAATGACAGCACAAAGCCCATTTCATAAAACTTCACACACATACAGACGGGGAGGGGGAAACTTTTCAAAAATATTCAAAATACTTCTCAGATTTAATCTTTAAAACAGGCACAGGCACATGGCATATTAATACCTCTTATTTTGTCACGGTACTTTGTCAAGTTTTACAAACTGGTTACAAATCATAATACTACAAAGTATGCTACTCAACCTAAAAAGAATATATCTGATGTTTAAATGACTAATTCAAAATCACAGTAGTTTCAAAAACATGTTACTCATTTTCTGTAGCAGCCAGAAGACAGAATGTTTCATTTCCACCAAAAAAAAAAAAAAGAATTTTTCTCCCTTTGCTGAAAAGCAGAGCCTCTTGGATTAACTGAGCACAGGCAATAAGCTGGTAGACAAGACACCTTTTAAACTTTAGGTTACTGAAACACTGATAAGTAATCCTAGATTAACTCAATTTCTCTTAAGTCTAATTTTCAGTCCTCACACATCATTATCTCAACTGAAGTTTATAACGAACCTATGAGGGTGTGGATTCATTTCCTCCATTTTTGGATGAAACAAGACAAAACTAACATTCAAGGAAGATAATTTAAACCAGCAGTTCCTAAAGGTGATCTCTTTTCCTTTGTGTGATAAAGAAAATAATAATTGACCTTATAAAAAAATCATTTTCCAAATCTGCAGAAACCAAGAAAAAAAAAAATCAGCTTTCAGCCCTCAAAATCACTTTGCCTTTGTAAAGCAAAACACAAAACCCAATCATTCAAAACAGATGCAAGGCAAGGTCCATTTTTAACCATCAATGAGCAAAATAAGACCCAGAGTTTTGTAATGTGATGATTTGCTCAAATAAATCCTGAATCAAACTTTGAAAGAAAGATGACGGATTAATGGAGCTGAAAGCAGGTATACGAACATTAACTTGCCCCACAATGTTCACATCTTTAACCAGCCCCCTACTCCTGGGCTCCTCTATGCCATCATTGGGCTATAGGAAATGATATTCCACTTTCATCTCAACTAAATGACGTGAGTAAAACACATACAGCACAATGTTGGTTTAGCCAAAACAGAATATTAATAAACAAAAGTAAAGGGGTGAGCATACATTTAAATGCATGCTGGCGAAGGGATGCCTTTTACCAAGGAACAGACCAAGAATCACATAGCCCCAAGTTCCAAAGAGGGCTAATCTGAGAACATTTCCTACACTCAGGCAGATGACAATCTCTCCACCTCCACATGGAAAATGAACACCTCTGCACTTGCCAGTGAGAGGATATTTAGTTACTGTTTGATAAAACCAGCTGTATAAAAATCCTCAAGTTACCAACTGTTCAGAGTGCATACCTGCTGCCACATACTGCTTTTTGAAGATTCAAGACAGACACACAGATGCGATACACGCACAGAACTGCTGAGCTGAATGAAAAAGATGGAGCTCATTGAGTCTAGTCCCTTCATTTCAGAAGGTGGAAGAAGACTACAGAGAGGAAAAAATAGACATTTCAACCTGAACATAACATTCATGGCCCTGGGGAGCAAAATCCAGTCCTGGATTCCTATTCTACAGTGTTAGTTCAGAGACAAATCTTAGAATCAATTTCCTAAAAACTTAGGAGTTAAAAATGAAAAAGAAATAGAAGGAACATATCTCAACATAATAAAAGCTATATATGACAAACCCACAGCAAACATTATCCTCAATGGTGAAAAATTGAAAGCATTTCCCCTAAAGTCAGGAACAAGGCAAGGATGCCCACTCTCACCACTACTATTCAACATAGTTTTGGAAGTTTTGGCCACAGCAATCAGAGCTGAAAAAGAAATAAAAGGAATACAGATAGGAAAAGAAGAAGTAAAACTCTCACTGTTTGCAGATGACATGATCCTCTACATAGAAAACCCTAAAGACTCTACTAGAAAATTACTAGAGTTGATCAATGAATATAGTAAAGTTGCAGGATATAAAATTAACACACAGAAATCCCTTGCATTCCTATACTCCAATAATGAGAAAACAGAAAGAGAAATTAAGGAAACAATACCATTCACCATTGCAACAAAAAGAATAAAATACTTAGGAATATATCTACCTAAAGAAACAAAAGACTTATATATAGAAAACTATAAAACACTGATGAAAGAAATCAAAGAGGACACAAACAGATGGAGAAATATACCGTGTTCATGGATTGGAAGAATTAATATAGTGAAAATGAGTATACTACCCAAAGCAATCTATAGATTCAATGCAATCCCTATCAAGCTACCAATGGTATTTTTCACAGAACTAGAACAAATCATCTCACAATTTGTATGGAAATATAAGAAACCTCGAATAGCCAAAGCAATCTTGAGGAAGAAGAATGGAACTGGAGGAATCAACCTGCCTGACTTCAGGCTCTACTATAAAGCCACAGTCATCAAGACAGTATGCTACTGGCACAAAGATAGAAATATAGATCAATGGAACAAAATAGAAAGCCCAGAGATAAACCCACGCACATATGGACACCTTATCTTCGACAAAGGAGGCAAGAATATACAATGGAGAAAAGACAATCTCTTTAACAAGTGGTGCTGGGAAAACTGGTCAACCACTTGTAAAAGAATGAAACTAGAACACTTCCTAACACCGTACACAAAAATAAACTCAAAATGGATTAAAGATCTAAACGTAAGACCAGAAACTATAAAACTCCTAGAGGAAAACATAGGCAAAACACTCTCCGACAAAAATCACAGCAGGATCCTCCATGACCCACCTCCCAGAATATTGGAAATAAAAGCAAAAATAAACAAATGGGACCTAATTAAAATTAAAAGCTTTTGCACAACAAAGGAAACTATAAACAAGGTGAAAAGACAGCCTTCAGAATGGGAGAAAATAATAGCAAACGAAGCAACAGACAAACAATTAATCTCAAAAATATACAAGCAACTTCTGCAGCTGAATTCCAGAAAAATAAACGACCCAATCAAAAAATGGGCCAAAGAACTAAACAGACATTTCTCCAAAGAAGACATACAGATGGCTAACAAACACATGAAAAGATGCTCAACATCACTCATTATTAGAGAAATGCAAATCAAAACCACAATGAGGTATCATTTCACACCAGTCAGAATGGCTGCTATCCAAAAGTCTACAAGCAATAAATGCTGGAGAGGGTGTGGAGAAAAGGGAACCCTCTTACACTGTTGGTGGGAATGCAAACTAGTACAGCCACTATGGAGAACAGTGTGGAGATTCCTTAAAAAACTGGGAATAGAACTGCCATATGACCCAGCAATCCCACTGCTGGGCATATACACCGAGGAAACCAGAATTGAAAGAGACGCGTGTACCCCAATGTTCATCGCAGCACTGTTTACAATAGCCAGGACATGGAAGCAACCTAGATGTCCATCAGCAGACGAATGGATAAGGAAGCTGTGGTACATATACACAATGGAATATTACTCAGCCATTAAAAAAAATACATTTGAATCAGTTCTACTGAGATGGATGAAACTGGAGCCCATTATACAGAGTGAAGTAAGCCAGAAAGAAAAACAACAATACAGTATACTAATGCATATATATGGAATTTGAAAGATGGTAACGATAACCCTATATGCGAGACAGAATAAGAGACACAGATGCATGGGACAATTTTATGGACTCTGAGGGAGAAGGTGAGGGTGGGACGTTCTGGGAGAATAGCATTGAAACATGTATATTATCATATGTGAAACAGAACACCATTCCATGTTCGATGCATGAGACAAGGGCTCAGGGCCGGGGCAATGGGATGACCCAGAGGGATGGGATGGGGAGGGAGGTGGGTGGGGGGTCCAGGAAGGGGAACACATGTAAACCCATGGCTGATTCATGTCAATGTATGGCAAAAACTATTACAATATTGTAAAGTAATTAGCCCCCAACTAAAATAAATAAATTTATTAAAAAAAAAAAAAAATGAAAAAGAATTTGAGCCGGGGGCGGCGGCCTACAGGGCCTAGGCCGGGCCAGGGCCCGGGGGCCGGGGGTGGCGGCTGACAGGGAAAACTAGCTAATCTGATCACACGGACCACAGCCTTGTCTATCTCAATGAAACTAAGCCATGCCATGTGGGGCCACCCAAGACGGATGGGTCATGGTGGAGAGGTCTGACAGATTGTGGTCCACTGGAGAAGGGCAGGGCAAACCACTTCAGTATTCTTGCCTTGAGAACCCCATGAACAGTATGAAAAGGCAAAAATATAGGACACTGAAAGATGAACTCCCCAGGTCAGTAGGTGCCCAATATACTAATGGAGATGAGTGGAGAAATAACTCCAGAAAGGATGATGGGATGGAGCGAAAGCAAAAACGATACCCAACTGTGGATGTGACTGGTGACAGACGCAAAGTCCAATGCTGTAAAGAGCAATATTGCATAGGAACCTGGAATGTTAGGTCCATGAATCAAGGCAAATTGGAAGTGGTCAAACAGGAGATGGCAAGAGTGAACGTAGACATTCTAGGAATCAGCAAACTAAGATGGACTAGAATGGGTGAATTTAACTCAGATGACCATTATATCTACTACTGTGGGCAAGAATCCCTTAGAAGAAATGGAGTAGCCATCATGGTCAACAAAAGAGTCCGAAATGCAGTACTTGGATGCAATCTCAAAAACGATAGAATGATCTCTGTTCATTTCCAAGGCAAACCATTCAATATCACGGTAATCCAAGTCTATGCCCCAACCAGTAATGCTGAAGAAGCTGAAGTTGAACGATTCTATGAAGACCTAACAGACCTTTTAGAACTAACACCCAAAAAAGATGTCCTTTTCATTATAGGGGACTGGAATGCAAAAGTAGGAAGTCAAGAAACACCTGGCATAACAGGCAAGTTTGGCCTTGGAATACAGAATGAAGCAGGACAAAGGCTAGTAGAGTTTTGCCATGAGAATGCACTGGTAATAGCAAACACCCTATTCCAACAACACAAGAGAAGACTCTACACGTGGACATCACCAGATGGTCAACACCGAAATCAGATTGATTATATTCTTTGCAGCCAAAGATGGAGAAGCTCTATACAGTCAGCAAAAACAAGACTGGGAGCAGACTGTGGCTGAGATCATGAACTGCTTATTGCCAAATTCAGACTTAAATTGAAGAACTATAGACAGAGGTTCGTGACACTGTACAGGAGACAGGGATCAAGAAAATCCCCATAGAAAAGAAATGCGAAAAAGCAAAATGGCTGTCTGAGGAGGCCTTACAGATAGCTTGGAAGAGAAGAGAAGCGAAAAGCAAAGGAGAAAAGGAAAGATATTCCCATCTGAATGCAGAGTTCCAAAGAATAGCAAGGAGAGATAAGAAAGCCTTCCTCAGCAATCAGTGCAAAGAAATAGAGGAAAACAACAGATTGGGAAAGACTAGAGATCTCTTCAAGAAAATTAGAGATACCAAGGGAACATTTCATGCAAAGATGGGCTCAATAAAGGACAGAAACGGTATGGACCTAACAGAAGCAGAAGATATTAAGAAGAGGTGGCAAGAATACACAGAAGAACTGTACAAAAAAGATCTTCACGACCCAGATAATCACGATGGTGTGATCACTCACCTAGAGCCAGACATCCTGGAATGGGAAGTCAAGTGGACCTTAGAAAGCATCACTACGAACAAAGCTAGTGGAGGTGATGGAATTCCAGTTGAGCTATTTCAAATCCTCAAAGGTGATGCTGTGAAAGTGCTGCACTCGATATGCCAGCAAATTTGGAAAACTCAGCAGTGGCCACAGGACTGGAAGAGGTCAGTCTTCGTTCCAATCCCAAAGAAAGGCAATGCCAAAGAATGCTCAAACTACAGCACAATTGCCCTCATCTCACATGCTAGTAAAGTAATGCTCAAAATTCTCCAAGCCAGGCTTCAGCAATACGTGAACCGTGAACTTCCAGATGTTCAAGCTGGTTTTAGAAAAGGCAGAGGAACCAGAGATCAAATTGCCAACGTCCGCTGGATCATCAAAAAAGCAAGAGAGTTCCAGAAAAACATCTATTTCTGCTTTATTGACTATGCCAAAGCCTTTGACTGTGTGGATCACAAGAAACTGTGGAAAATTCTGAAAGAGATGGGAATACCAGACCATCTGACCTGTCTCTTGAGAAACCTGTATGCAGGTCAGGAAGCAACAGTTAGAACTGGACATGGAACAACAGACTGGTTCCAAATAGGAAAAGGAGTACGTCAAGGCTGTATATTGTCATCCTGCTTATTTAACTTATATGCAGAGTACATCATGAGAAACGCTGGGCTGGAAGAAACACAAGCTGGAATCAAGATTGCCGGGAGAAATATCAATAACCTCAGATATGCGGATGACACCACCCTTCACCCAGAGAGTGAAGAAGAACTAAAGAGCCTCTTGATGAAGGTGAAAGAGGAGAGTGAAAAAGTTGGCTTAAAGCTCAACGTTCAGAAAACTAAGATCATGGCATCTGGTCCCATCACTTCATGGGAAATAGATGGGGAAACAGTGGAAGCAGTGTCAGACTTTATTTTTTTGGGCTCCAAAATCACTGCTGATGGTGATTGCAGCCATGAAATTAAAAGATGCTTACTCCTTGGAAGGAAGGTTATGGCCAACCTAGATAGCATATTTAAAAGCAGAGACATTACTTTGCCAACAAAAGTACGTCTAGTCAAGGCTATGGTTTTTCCAGTGGTCATGTATGGATGTGAGATTTGGACGGTGAAGAAATTGATAAGCGCCGAAGAATTGATGCTTTTGAACTGTGGTGTTGGAGAAGACTCTTGAGAGTCCCTTGGACTGCAAGGAGATCCAATCAATCCATCCTAAAAGAGATCAATCCTGGGTGTTCATTGGAAGGTCTGATGTTGAAGCTGAAACCCCAATACTTTGGCCACCTCATGCGAAGGGTTGACTCACTGGAGAAGACCCTAATGCTGGGTAGGATTGGGGGCGGGAGGAGAAGGGGACGACAGAGGATGAGATGGTTGGATGGCATCACCGACTCAATGGACATGGGTTTGGGTGGACTCCGGGAGTTGGTGATGGACAGAGAGGCCTGGCGTGCTGCAATTCATGGGGTCGCGGAGAGTCGGACACGACTGAGCGACTGAACTGAACTGAACTGAAGACAGGTTGAAAACAGATGCTGCAAAAAAAGTCTTAGAAGGGAAAGAAATAAAAGAAGTGGCTCACCTAAGGGATCTAACAGTAAATACCAACTACATCGATTTGGCCATGGTTCTCCACTGCAGATCTGGGAAAGCTGGCAAATTCAAATACTAAGCTTTTATCCTTTTCTTCCGGAATAGGAAATGGCAACCCACTCCAATATCCTTGCCTGGAGAATCCCATGGACAGAGGATCCTGGCAGGCTACAGTCTATGGGGTCGCAAGATTCGGACACGACTTAGTGACTAAACCACCACCACCATCCTTTTCTTCCCTTTAAATTTCAATAGTCTCTATCTTTGAAAGGGTGTAGAAAAGAAAAATTAATCACCAGAGGCAGGACGTTATTAACAATTCATCCTCCAGTTTTCACAGTCAGCCCCTTAACCAGATTCTAGAAAGGGAGCCGGAGTTTAAATGCAAAAGAAGGCAGGGGCATTAGCCAGGAGGGGACAACTTCATGTGATCACACCTGGACAGACACTGCACACTGCCTTAGACTTTAAGCATTTTCATACAACAGGGTTAGGTAAGTTGACAGATCAGAAAAATAGCATCAGACATTAAGATGTGACATACTGTAATAACTAGGAACACTTTCTACCCCACACCTTGACCTCCCTCCAGAGTCACAATGATTAAAGACCAACAGCCATGTTACAGAATTATAAAATGCAATTTAGTTAAAACACAAGCTTTCTACAAAAATTTTTAAATATTTACTTTTTTTATTTGGCTGTGTTACATCTCAGTTGCAGCATGCAGGATCTTTTTTTTTTTTTTTTAGTTGCAGCATGTAAGATCTAGTTCCCTGACCAGGAATCTAACCTGGACCCTCTGTATTGGGAACATGGAGTGTCTTAGCCACTGGACCACCAACGAAGTTCCTCTATAAACTTTTGCTTCAAATTATTAGACATTTCTCACCTTTCCAACACACTGTATAGTAGTCCCCCTCCTAAAAAAAAAAAAAAAAAAGAATAAAAATGGTATCATTTCAGAAAAGTTTTGAGAAGAGTCTGTAAAGACAGGATATCTGCTATTTATTCAGTGTATCTGGAGGGAAAGGAAAGGCTCTTAAATTTGGAGATGAGGTTACTTAGAAAATGCAAGAAGAAATCAAATGGAAAACATACTACAAGTAAGAAAAACACCACAGCAACATAAGCAGCAATAAGGCCTACTTATGTAGCATTTTAAGCTTTAAATTAAACTACACAGATTACTACAGTTGCCCCTTTGTTTCCAAGATAAAGTTATGCATAAAGTAATTGTGAATTGTGATTTGCTTACTTTTCTGTCCCTCCCTCTCAATAAACCATAGGCTTCTACAACAGCAGGAAATATGTTTCTGATTTACTGTTCTTTTCCAGCAGAGAACACACAGTAGTCACTTAAAACATTTTTTTAATGTTATGAAAAATTTATTTATTTTAACTGGAGGATAATTACTTGAAACATTTTTGGAATGAGAATTTTATCAAACAATTGCCAAACGTTTGATAATATGCAAAGTTGGAAAGAATAGGGGGAAGGAAACAAGTACTTACACTGTTGGTAACGTAAATCAGTACCACTTTTTAAAACATTTATTTATTTTTATTTTTGGCTATGATGGGTCCTAGTTACAGCATCTAGGATTTTTCAGTGAGGCACGGGCTTCTCTCTAGTTGGGCGGGCTTGCCCCGAACCAGGGATTGAACTCACATCCCTTGCCCTGGAAGGCAGATTCTTAACCACTGGACTACCTACCAGAGAGGTCCCAGCATACCACCATTTAAAGGGTAATTTGGCAATATGGCAACACACTTTACCATTTAAAAACAATTGGCAAAGTTTCTATTGTACATACTATTAAATGGAAAAGACAGAGGATAGCACAACACATTGAGTGTGAACCTACTTTGTTTTGTTTTAAAGGCAGTGTATACTTATTCTGCATATAAAGCAGAGTCGGGGCAGGGGTAGGAGTCATTCATAGTGTAACCTAAATGTAATCCACATAGCCAATCCTAGGCACCCTGCCTGAATACATACCTAATTCTGGCAGGAGTTACAAAAAAGTTTCACAGGCGACCTGGAATGGAAATACTGGGGAATGAAACTGCCATCACAAAGGAGGAAAAGTCTTCTTTTTCATTATTTACGCTTTTGAAGTGTCTTCCCTTCACATATTGAAGTTTTAAGCTCCTTTTTAAGAGAGATGTTATGTTAGAAGAGAAAGAAAGTTAATTTTAGAAAGCAAAACAAAAGATTTTAAATCATATTCCCCTTCCCCCCCCAACCCCCCAACCACCCCCGCACTGAGTCCCCTCATCCACATATTTTCAGAGTCAGTGGTTAGAGCACTGGCTTTCATTTTATGCTATTTGGGGCCTAAACAGAATCACTTAATGCGTTTCCGATCATGCCAACACTGTAGCGGGAGAAACAAACTGGGCTGACACACTCCTCCACGACCAGGGGTAAGGAAAGGCCCACTGAGGGGTTCCATGATATAAACAACAAGCCTGCCATTACCTCAGGCACCTGGCCCCGCAGGGTGGAGACCCCAAGGCCAGGCATGAAGTGTGTGCCTGGTGAGTAGCAAGTGCTTGATTTTTTGTTTCTTCAGATAGGTCAGTTGTGCTTAAAATTTTACTTTTCTTACAAATACCTTCTAGGTATCTTAGAGACATTTGCCTAAATGTGAACAGGTGATGAACTTAACCATTAAAGTAGATTTCCTTATGGTAGTTCAAACTAACAATAGGAATAAGCTATAAACAGCTTCGGAGAAGGCAATGGCACCCCACTCCAGTACTCTTGCCTGGAAAATCCCATGGACGGAGAAGCCTGGTAGGCTACAGTCCATGGGGTCGCTAAGAGTCGGACACGACTGAGCGACTTCACTTTCACTTTTCCCTTTCATGCACTGGAGAAGGAAATGGCAACCCACTCCAGTAGTCTTGCCTGGAGAATCCCAGGGACAGCGGAGCCTGGTGGGCTGCCGTCCATGGGGTCACACAGAGTCGGACACGACTGAAGCGACTTAGCAGCAGCAGCAGCAGCATAAACAGCTTTTCTAAAACTATCCAGTAGTGAGCATATGTAAAATAGATCATTGCTTTATACACCTCTTTGTGTTTTCTAAGAAAAATACATCTCAACTTCAGCTCAACTTCAGCTGCCCAAAAGAATCATCTTGGGAGCTTTTAAAAAAATCCCCATACCTGGGTCCCACACTTCAGACCAATGAAATCAGAACCATGGTGTCTCAACTGATGATCAAACAACATATTTCACATCAAAGCTGAGTAGGTAATCATCTGATTACCTGATGAAGTGAGGGATGAATTTTCAAGAATTACACAAACAATTCTTGGGCACTTAGAGGGTCCAAGAACATGGCCTCTGTCTTTGGGGCTAAATGCTAATGAAGAAAGGAATAAAACAAGCAATACAAGATACTAAGATGCTACAGCAACCACCATTGGGGTATTGTCTTTTTAGGTTTCTTCCCACTACCTGCTTGTCTGTGCTGCTAGTGATGCTTAGAAATGCCTTTTAAATACAGAAGCACCTGGACAGACTACAGCTCACAATGCCAACAGCTATTCTGGTCTTTCTGCACAGACAACTACAAAAATAAACAGCCTTTAACTCACAGCTCAAGGACCACTTGTGGCCTGAAAGACTGTGAACTTCTCTTCCTCATCTCCCATCTCCATATACTAAGATGCCATCACATTTAAATCATTTTACATGTCAGCAATGAGGCGGGTGAAAAAAATACCTCATCATCCTTGAAATGATGCACCACTAACATAAATCTACCACAACATGTAACCAAATGCCAACAGAGATTATGCCAACCTGTGAAGAAAGACTCCCCCAATCAAAAATTGTTAAAAAGCCTTATAACTCTTTCCATATGTTCTAGTCAAAGATTCTACAGTTTGTTTCTCCGAACATTCATCTCAAGGAGAGGGGGGTGGGGGGTCATTTAGAAACTGCCAAGAAATATTCATTGGAAACATATGGAAAACCACAAAAGGCACTACCTTGACTTATGTTAACCTAAGGAGTGGTTCATATCTCTTACCAATGTTACAGACATGCCCTAACTATAATGCCATTCAAAACGTCATGGGGGGGGCACAATTTCACAAAAAAAAAACACCTGGTGAAAATGTGACTCTTAAACTCTTAACTGATTTTAGCATAATAGGATATAATATTTTATTTCCATTATAAATAAACAGGATCATCAGTACAATCATAAGTAGGATCATTTTTACTTTTGGCTTCTGTTTGGAAATTAAACCAACGAAGAATTCAAGAATTTTGGGGAGAATGTTGTATAATAAATTAACATGTATAATAGTATAGTTAATAAATTAACTATCATTTATGGGGATTTTACCAACATTTCTGATAGATACACTGGAAATCCTTATTAAGTCTGACTCAGCATTGCTCGACAGCACAGAATAGGATCAAACTGTAAAGCTCTTTGCAGTTGCTTGATATCAAACAGCTCTATCTCCAACCCCATTCACTGCAGTAGCATAGAGTGCCCTTACCTAGAAAGTCATCTCTCGCAGGTCTGTGTCCTTAGCTTTTTAATAAGGGTCTACACTACACTTTTTTGGATGAAGAAACACCAGAAAATTAAGTCAGAAAACTGTATTGCTTCTTTCAACGAATTCCTCACAGTACTTTGGAAAACTGACTTAAACGTTCTAGGCTACATATATAAAATAAGCAGACTGTGCTTAAAGATTTACTGAAGTTCTTCTCAGCTTCAAAAATTTCTCCTAAATCACAGCTAGGGGGGAAAAAAAAAGATATCTGAAAGGTTAAAAGTGAATACACATCACAGACTTGGCACTACCACCAATGCAGTCTTTGATCAACATTCCCTGTGTCTGAGACATGCATGTTATACCAGACAGGATGGAAAACAGAAAGGAATGGGTAGCTTCCTTACCTCTACAAATGTGGGCAAACAATTTACAAATGTTAAGTTTTTAAACACATATAGGAAGGCAGTTAATTTGTACAGACCAAGAGGAAGATCAGTAAGAACCAAGAAACAGGGCCATCTGGGGTTGAAATGTGCAGGAGGATTTATCTACAGAACTACCAAGCACCAGGAACTATACTCAGTGCTTTAGTTTCATCCCGTTTAAACCACAGGGCAATACAGAGGTGGCTAGTGCAACTGCACAGTAAGAACATTGTAATAGTTCTTCATGTTAAACAGCATGACCTAGGAGGCGTCTCATAGAGCTGATAAAGAAGGCTCACTTCAAGGAGGGGGGAGTTTAACTTAATCCTATATGTTGCACTGGCCTTTGGTGTTACTCGAAACTGCATCTGTATAGGGGCAGAGACCAAGAAAGTATCTTAAGCCAGGCACCTGACCCATTCTACTTACCAGAGAAAAGTGAAAGTGTTAGTCACTCAGTCATGTTTGACTCTTTGCAACCTCATGGGCTGTAACCCACCAGGCTCCTCTGTCCATGGGATTCTCCAGGCAAGAATACTGGAGTGGGTAGTCATTCCCTTCTCCAAGGGATCTTCCCAACCCAGGGATGGAACACAGGTCTCCTGCATTGCCAAAGGATTGTTTACTGTCTAAGCCATCAGGGAAGCCCACTTATCAGAGAATGTCCCTCTAAATAACTAAGGCACAAACCCTGAATGAGCTATTTCATTCATATGCAAACTCAGAGGGACAAACAATTGCTAAAACCTCAGCCCACAGTTACCACAAAGCTTCCCATCATCACCCAAACAACACCATCCCCTAAAAAGAGGTGTCTATCACACTCAGGAATCCTTCTTCTGGTTCCCAAAGCTCAGCTCTGCTGCTCCACAGGTCAGGTGAAGACTCACCTAGGACGTGAAGGTTCTAGCAAACATAGGACCAAAATATGATTTGAACAGATACTAACCCTCTGAGAGCTACAAGGAGAGCACAGGGCCAGTTATCTTCATTTTTTTTTTCAGATAAGAAAGGCTCAGAATGTTTGACGGTTCTGACTCTGCACTGAGCCAATACCATGGATTCCTATGGTCTTAGGACAGAGGTTGCATAACCACAAGAAAAAAAAGGCCTCTCTACCAAGTCAAGTCATCATCAATGTTACTTATCTCTACAAAATGTGGCTAAGTTTGATGCCTAGCTCATGAGTGTGAAACAAAGAAGCTGATCAACACAAGAACAGAGAAGCCAGACTAAGATCAGGGAAAAAGGATTTTTATTACATTTCAGGTATTCTCAGCACCCAGCACTCAACACAGGGGTTCAAATGCTGTTCCTGTTGTTGAATTTATAAAACTAATGGACAGAAGTTATTTACCTATGTTCTCATCAATGTAGAGTCCTAAATCCATATTTTGCTTTTCAAGTAGGTAACCCAAAAAACCCACAGGAGCTGGTGCAAGAAAGAAAAAAAGCGGTGGAGTTTCAAGTTTAGCAGCTTTCCAAGTTTCAATACATTCCAACAGTTCTGACAGATAACCCTGCATTCCACATACTGTCTGATTCCCTATTGAGCATGTTCTTGTGATCTTTGATAAGTTAAGATGCCCTCAACCAATGAAAATCTGCCAACAGCAAGATGAGGGCTATACCTGATAGCCCTCATCTAACTAAAAAACCCTAACTAAAGCCCCACCTAACTAAAAAAAAAGAACCCAAAGCCAGCATATTTGAAATGAGCAAAAAGCAACTATTGAATGCCAAGTACATTACAGATTAAGTAGGAAGGGTCAAATTCTCCTACCAGAATGCACTAATCAATTAATATTTACTAAACATAAATGTGAACACACAACCAGGAAGGGGGGTCTCCTCATTTATGCCACTCAGTTCTTCCATAACCTTTGTGTGTCCTGAGGACACAGGGGAATGCTAAGTAAAAACTAGAGAGGCAATTTTCCCTTTGAGGCTAAAATGGAATTATTATCATGGTTGGCATTTTTCAGATTCTCCCATTTCCAAACAGTTTGTTTCTGATAGGCAACTGAACTCAATTACTCTACTATCATTATGGGCTTGCCTCCTCAGAAATCTAGTACCCTGAGAGAGCAAGAGACCACCCCCTAAACAGAGAAGGGTCCCAGGCTTCAGAGTAAGCAAAGTCAATGGGCAGACCCCTACGAGTCACAACATAACCATCTGCAAGAGAAGGGTGATGGGACCAGACCAAGGGCAGGACACAGGGCAATGAACTGGGCCCAGTTCTTCCCCCAGATCACACCAAGCCAAGTACCTCAGATTCTCACTAAGGACCTTTTGACCAGAACACACTCCACCTCCAACCCCCTAACAAACACCCCTCTCGGGTAAGGAACCCCTAGCACAACACCCTACCTCTTTGGGGTCCAGTTCGTTCATAACCAAAGTTAATTCCATAAAAACAGGTTTCGCTCCCTATGACACCAAGGTAAAAGGGAGAGTGAATAAAGTGACGAATCCTAGGTGATACAGTGCTGCACAGACCACTAGGATGGGATTATCTGACTCCTTCAATACCTTACAATGAGGCATCAAAGAGGAGGGTTTACTAAAGGTCTTGACTTTCCTGGAGGGCACTAGCTTACTCTTTCTGATGCTCTGCATCCTGGCTGACTCCTGCTCCTCCTACTCCTTCTGGTCTCATCAGGTGCTTCAGAATATTTAGAACAACATGTTTTGATTCCTGACTTCACCATTACTAGGGCGGTGACGATACTTAACTTTTCTATACTTCTTTTCCTCATCTGTAAAATATAAATAATATGAGTACTGTCTCAAAGAGTGTTACAAGGAATCAATGAACTAATGAATAAGTTGATCGTCACAAAGAACTTGACTTTCACAAGGCACTTCAGAACAGTGCCTGACACAGAGAACACTGTATTAAGTGTATGATAAAACTGAAACATCATTTTTGTAAAAATGGTTTCTTCCTCTTTCAGTTTTAGAATCCCGGATAGATCAGGTTTTCATATCAGAGGTGTGTGTGTTAGTCACTCAGCTGTGTCCAACTCTTTGCAATCCCAAGGACTGTAGCCTGCCAGGCTCCTCTGTCCATGGAATTCTCCAGGAAAGAATACTAGAGTGGGTTGCCATTCCCTTCTCCAGGACATCTTCCCAACCCAGGGATCAAACCCAGGTATCCTGCATTACAGGAAGAATCTTTACCATCTGAGCCACCAGGGAAGCGCTCAAATCAGACGCGAGTCCCACAAAACAGAAGTTAAAAACTGAGCCAACCAGAGCAAAATTATTTTCAGGGCAATGGAAATGCTCTAAAATTAGGCTGTGGTGACAGTGGCATCTCCGTTCGTTTCCAAGGCAACCCATTCAGTATCACGGTAATCCAAGTCTATGCCCCGACCAGTAACGCCGAAGAAGCTGAGGTTTAACGGTTCTATGAAGACCGACAAGACCTTTTTACAACTAACACCCAAAAAAGGTGTCCTTTTCATTTTAGGGGACTGGAATGCAAAAGTAGGAAGTCAAACACCTGAAGTAACAGGCAAATTTGGCCTTGGAGTACAGAATGAAGCAGAGCAAAGGCTCATCGAGTTTCGACAAGAGAACACACTGGTCATAGCAAACACCTTCTTCCAGCAACACAAGAGAAGACTCTACGCATGGACATTACCAGATGATCAACTCCGAAATCAGATTGACTATATTCTTTGCAGCCAAAGATGGAGAAGCTCTATATGGTCAGCAAAAACAACACCAGGAGCTGACTGTAGCTCAGATCATGAACTCCTTATTGTAAAATTCAGACTTAAATTGAAGAAAGTAGAGAAAACCACTAGACCATTCAGGTATGACCTAAATCAAATCCCTTATGATTATACAGTGGAAGTGAGAAATAGATTTAAGGGACTAGACCTGATAGACAGAGTGCCTGATGAACTATGGATGGAGGTTCGTGACACTGTACAGGAGACAGGGATCAAGATCATCCCCAAGAAAAAGAAATGCAAAAAAAGCAAAATGGCTGTCTGAGGAGCCCTTACAAATAGCTGTGAAAAGAAGAGAGGAGAAAAGCAAAGGAGAAAAGGAAAGACAGACCCATTTGAATGCAGAGATCCAAACAGCAAGGAGAGATAAGAAAGCCTTCTTCAGTGATCACTGCAAAGAAACGGAGGAAAACAAAAGAACGGGAAAGACTAGAGATCTCTTCAAGAAAATTAGAGATACCAAGGGAACATTTCATGCAAAGATGGGCACAATAAAGGCCAGAAATGGTATGGACCTAACAGAAGAAAAAGATATGAAGACGAGGTGGCAAGAATACACAGAAAAATGGTACCAAAAAGATCTTCACGACCCAGATAATCATGATGGTGTGATCACTCACCTAGAGCCAGACACATCCTGGAATGCCAAGTCAAGTGGGCCTTAGGAAGCATCACTACGAACAAAGCTAGTAGAGGTGATGGAATTCCAGTTGAGCTATTTCAAATCCTAAAAGATGACGCTGTGAAAGTGCTGCACTCAATAAGGCAGCAAATCTGGAAAACTCAGCAGTGGCCACAGGACTGGAAAAGGTCAGTTTTCATTCCAATATCAAAGAAAGGCAATGCCAAAGAATGCTCAGACTACTGCACAATTGCACTCATCTCACACACTAGTAAAGTAATGCTCAAAATTCTCCAAGCCAGGCTTCAGCAATACGTGAACCGTGAACTTCCAGATGTTCAAGCTGGTTTTAGAAAAGGCAGAGGAACCAGAGATCAAATTGCCAACGTCCGCTGGATCATCAAAAAAGCAAGAGAGTTCCAGAAAAACATCTATTTCTGCTTTATTGACTACATCAAAGCCTTTGACTATGTGGATCACAATAACCTGGAAAATTCTGAAAGAGATGGGAATACCAGACCATTTGACCTGTCTCTTGAGAAACCTGTATGCAGGTCAGGAAGCAACCGTTAGAACTGGACATGGAACAACAACAAATTGGTTCCAAATAGGAAAAGGAGTACGTCAAGGCTGTATATTGTCACCCTGCTTATTTAACTTATATGCAGAGTACATCATGAGAAACGCTGGGCTGGAAGAAGCACAAAGCTGGAATCAAGATTGCTGAGAGAAATATCAATAACCTCAGATATACAGATGACACCACCCTTATGGCAGAAAGTGAAGAACTAAAGAGCCTCTTGATGAAGGTGAAAGAGGAGAGTGAAAAAGTTGGCTTAAAACTCAACATTCAGAAAACTATTATGGCATCCGGTCCCATCACTTCATGGCAAACAGATGGGGAAGCAGTGGCTGACTTTATTTTGGGAGCTCCAAAATCACTGCGGATGGTGATTGCAGTCATGAAATTAAAAGACACTTACTCCTTGGAAGGAAAGTTATGACCAACCTAGATTGCATATTAAAAAGCAGAGACCTTACTTTGCCAACAAAGGTCTGTCCGGTCAAGGCTATGGTTTTTCCAGTAGTCATGTATGGATGTGAGAGCTGGACTATAAAGAAAGCTGAGGGCCGAAGAATTGATGCTTTTGAACTATGGTGTTGGAGAAGACTCGAGAGTCCCTTGGACTGCAAGGAGATCCAACCAGTCCATCCTAAAGGAGATCAGTCCTGAACATTCATTAGAAGGACTGATGCTGAAGCCGAAGCTCCAATACTTTGGCCACCTGATGTGAAGAACTGACCCATTGGAAAAGACCCTGATGCTTGCAAAGATTGAGGGCAGGAGGAGAAGGGGACGACAGAGGATGAGATGGTTGGATGGCATCACCGACTCAATGGACATGTGTTTGGGTAAACTCCCGGAGTTGGTGATCGACAGGGAGGCCTGGCATGCTGTGGTTCATGGGGTCACAACGAGTCGGACATGACTGAGTGACTGAACTGGACAGTGGCATAATACGGCAAGTCCACTAAAAATCATAACACACTTTAAAATGAGTGAATTTTATCACTTATAAACTAGGCCTCAGTCAAGCAGTCTTTTAAAGATAAGCAATGAGACAACCAAATAATCAACCTAAGTCAACGATTTAGTCAAACTAATGGAAAATCAAAATTCAGAAGTCAGTTGGGATCTGAATGTAGGATGCAAACCCTTGTTCCTGGTACCTCTTCACAGGACAGTATGAACTCATGTGACCACCCCACACTGGGTTATCCATGACTTAATAAGTGGCAAAACATGGGAACAAGACAAGCTCCAGGAAGCTTTTGAATTCTGGGAAGAATGCTTCACACAAGCACAAAAATAACTTGAGCACCTGGTGACGAAGAACGCATGCCTCAACAGGAAAGTACTTCTCCTGAATTTAAGCTTATTCCCCTAAATGTGGTAGGCACTCGGAGCAACACAGTAATAGCATTCATTGTAATTATATATAAACATAATAAAATGTACAATGATATCATCACACAAAATAAGGCAACTCAACCATTCCACTTACCTACACTTACACTATTCCTATATCATTATTCCCAAGTAATCTCCCTGTACAAAAGGTAAAGAGCTCCATGGTAGCTGAGATTTGGTAGCAGAAAGACATGTTGACAACAGAATTGAGTCCTCTTATGTTTCTAGAAATTTAGGTGAATCCATGGTGCTGTGAATAGCATTTGGGAGAAATTCTGTGAGGAAGAGTTGAGGGTGTTTGAATGGACCAACCATGCACTCCTGGTCATGTTTGTAGATTTCACAAAGTAAGTGGTCACTTCTTCAGCCCCTTTTTGCCAGGTCTTTGCCAGACTCTTAAATTTCACAGTTGCACCCAAGTCTCCAAGACACATTAGCACTGACTTGATGCCTCAATGAGGCTGCACAGTATTAATTGTCTGGAAACAGCATAACAAGGCTGTAGGGCTTAAAGTGTCACATACACAAAAAAAGAAGAGAATTAATTCATGGCTGGTACCTAATGTTATTGGCGCTGGAATTAGGTAAACCACAATAAGGTCTATAATAAGCCAACAATTTATTTTTCCAACTCCAAAGTCATTCATTCAAGTCTGATGTCTTCAAAGCCAAAGACTTTAATAGGAGCTTTGCACCCGCTGACAACAGAACCCTTAGCGATGCCAAAAGAGGAAATGAGTTGATGAGGGCAGGGCGGAACACAGCAGTTATTCTTTCATTTCAGTTTTACTATTTGACTTACTAATAACAATGCTTATCATTTTCTACAGTTCCAAAATGATCCGCATACACGATGCATCCAACAGTAGCCAGCCAACCTTGCAGAAAGATTAAGCAACCAACACCAGGCATCTCAGGCCAACAATAGGTAAAATGTGTCAGGAATCCAGGTCTCCTATGCCTAGTTTTGGGCTCAGTTTCATGCTGCCTCTACAATTAAGATACAGAGAAGACCCGAACCAAGTTCTTTCCACCAGTAGGTTTCTAAGTATCTCTACAGAGGCACTGTTACCATGGAAGTAACCCCCTGCAACCCCCACCATGAAGGTGATTACACAGACATGGATAAAGTTGCTCGGGCACATCCAATTCATTCTTCTATTTGCTCTAGTCTGCAGATCTTCACATAATCAACTGGAATGACTCTGAAGCTCAGAGTTGACTGTCTGGCAATTTTCAGACTCAGAGGGGAATGGTCAGCTACTTCAGGAAACACAGATGAATTCGCCACTAGTGCTCAACGGCCGTCCAGTGTCGGGTGTGATCCTTGTCACCTCCACTTTGTAGGACAAGTATTATCCAGTGTCTTGTAGGAACCTTATTAAGAGCTGGTTCTTTCAGATATGACTCACAAATGGATGCTTCTTTTCAACAACTGCAGGTTAAAAAGTAGTAAGAAACGATATGGGTGTTTTCCTAAGGGCATTTTAAGTAATATTTCTCTTTGGTCTTAGAAATGTTTGCAAATGAAGTAAACATTTCTTTAAAACTCAGCTCTACAAAGAGTTCCATTTCCCTCTTACAAGCATTCTCTGTATCTTTCTGAAAGTTCTATAATTTTTGGTGACCAAATTACTCTTCGCACAAAGCACTCATTTTTGCTTCACTATTCTTCATTTAAATACTCTGGCGTTTAGTAACTGTACTCTATCATCGCTCTTAATGGGGTGTTTTAAGATTCTTTTTCAAAGGCTTTGCTTAATCACAGCCTTAGCCTTCTGGTAAAATTTGGTCTTTTAACAAACTGGCCTGTAGGGGACAAGTTTTTAAATTACTCTCAAGCTTTCCCTCCCCCTTCAAAGTTTTCCCAAACTACTTAAAAGCCTCTCAGCCTTGGGGGAAAGGATGATAAATTAGATGATTTTTGCTCTGTCTCTGTTGCTTGGTATTACCCTGGTCTAATCCATTTTTGTCTCACCAAGAATTTGCTTCTTGCAAGCAGACTCCCTCCCATATTCTGCAGCATGCAGTGTGCAGATTACTAGTGAAGTTGCCCAGAGGCCCAAACCAGGCATAGGAAGCCCTTCAGTTTCCTCCTGGGGGGTTCTCAGTGGTGGCTACAAACTTTTAACTCTTCCCTTTCCCTTTCTATAGTGAAGGCCGTGTTTGTGTCCTTGATTCAAAATCTAATTCTTCAGGTAAAACTGGTAAGTAACTTCCAGGTGGACCCAGAAAAATGCAATGAAAAAATCATTTAAAGGTAAAACGTGAGAAAAAAATTAATAAGCAGGGATGCAAAACGACACACATACTCTGCTGAAACGTTTAAAAAGTGACGCACACATGCAAATCAAAACCACGAGATTCCGTTTGAGATACCACTTCACACCCATTAGGATGGTTATTATCAAAAAAATGCAAAGTGTTGGCAAGAATGTGGAGAAATTGGAACCCTCATACATTTCTGATGGGAATATAAAATGGTGCAACCCCTGTGGAAAATTAAACAGAATTACCTCAAAAAGTTAAACCTAGGCTGATTCACATAGTTGTGTGGCAGAAACCAACACAACACCGTACAGTAATTAACCTCCAATTTAAAAAGAAAAAAAAAACAAGAGTTCGAGGAGTGATGAGAGACAGGAATAAAGTTGGGTATGGGTAGCAAAAAAAAAATAAATTTAACCTAGAATTATTATGTGATCCAGCAATTCCACTTCTAGGTACACATCCCAAAATAATGCAAGCAAAAACAGAAACGTGTACAGCACTTTTCAGAGCAGCAGCATTCACAATAGCTAAAAGACAGAACCAACTCAAATGTCTCTCAATAGGAAGCAAACAAAATGTGGCCTACACATACAGTGCAACGGCATTCAGCCCTACAAAGGGACGAAATTCTGACACGTGCTGCAACACCAACGAACCTTAAAGACATGATGCTGACCGAAATCCGCCAGACACAAAGGACAAACACAGTCCGATTCCACTTTCATGAGGTGCCCAGAAGAGGCAAATTCACAGAAACTGAGAGGTAGAGTAGAAGTTAGTTACCAGGGCTGGGGAAAGGGAGGAACGGAGCGTTACTGCTTAATGGGTAGAGACTTTCAGTTTAAGATGACAGCCCTAGAGATGCCTAGTGGTGGTGGCTGCATAACGGTGTGGATACACTAAATGCCACTGAATTGTACACCTAAAAGTCATTTAAATGGTAAATTTTGTTTTGCATATATTTTGCCACAATAAAAAAAAATATGGCCAAAAAATTCTATCAACATAAATGAGGAGAAAAGGGAAATTACCATTGAAAGGCAATGGAATAATAATGGGTGACTTTTCTAGGTTCCAACTGCTCCAAGAGCACTTTTTTTTTTTTAAATCAGTACATTTGCTCACACACTCACTGGTGCACAAAGAAAACAGATGGAGCAGGTCAAAGTAACAGTTCGGGTCAGCAAGATTTTAGCGCTGACTGAGATGCATGGAAGGTAAGGTTATATGTGAGGGCAGCAGACGAAGATGGGAGTCAAACAAGGCAAGAGATAGATCATGTGTGGCATGTTTTCTTTCTCCTAATCTCTTGCCTTGAAAGCCAGCCTCTCAGTTCCAAGACTCAAGGCCCTGTTTCTCTAGGATAAATGTGCACAGATCACGGGAACACTTCATGTCTGCACATCTAGCAGCCCCTACACCCTGGACTATTACCTGACACCTTCTTGGCCTCACTGCCAGCCCACCACACCTCCCAACAGCAAAGACCCAGTGGTCTACCCAGATGACAGATTCAGCTACCAGAAAGCCAAGGAATTTTTCTATGTGTGTCAGTGTCATTCAAAGACCTCCCAAGGAATTCCCTTGATGGTCCAGTGGTTAGGACTCAGTGCTTTCACTGCCACGGCCCAAATTCAACCCCTGGTCGGCGAACTAAGATCTCACAAGCCACGCAGTGTGGCCACCCTCTCAAAAAAGAGCTCCCAAACTCTTCCAATTCAGCCAGAACCTTGAACTTTTATATCGGCAGACTTCAAGCACAAGTTCAACACAAATCTTAGTCACCTCTCAATCACTGGCCTCCAAGGGGCAGAAGAGGGACAGGAATTATCCAGGTTCACAAACAAACTCATATTTTTCTCCTCGAACTTAAGGAACCTCACACCTGTCAAATCTGTGTGTCTAGGCTATCTTGTGTTTCCTCAGGTGACTCTGAGTTCCCTAATGAGACTGAGATGATAAATGGCAGGAAACATCGGATTGCAATTCCCTGCAGATACCCACAGAGAACAAGTTATAGCTGAAACATTAAGGCTTGATTGACTACACATATCTACAGAGTCAAGTCAAATCCCATTACGCCAGGTCCTCCAGGCTGCCCATCTGGGAGACACGGGGTCTATTTTTCCAAGCTCATGGAACAGTCACACAGGTTAGAAACCACTGGTTGCTCTAATTAATTGCTTGAGACACACTAGTAGATTTTAGGGTTTCTTATATTGTTGTGGGTTGTTTCTTTTTTTTTTTAATTCTGTTAGTTACTTGATTCACATTTTCATGCTTCGGCTGAAACACTTGGGAAATTAAAAGTCATCCCAACAGGGTATAATTAAAAGTTAAATATAGCAACTAAAATCTCATCTCATGGAAAGTCTCCTCCAAATCGTAGAAGTGTCATTGTGGCAATTTGGCCAGAAGTCAGCACGGACAAGTACGGATGCAGGCACTTGCCACCGTGATGCATCTGTCAAGGCTGCAGCTGAGCAATGAGAAGCACACACCCAACATGTTCTATTAGAGCATCAGTCTCTTGCTTCAAAGGCTTTAAAAAATGAGATTTCATGGAAGCTCTACCAACCAGTCAGCCCTCTACAACGAGGGCTAAACAGGTGCAATCTCTCACAGAAATTAGAAAATGACTTCAAGGACTTCCCTGGTGCCCCAGTGGCTAAGACTGCACTTCCAATGCAGGGGGCCTGGGTTTGATCCCTGGTTGGGGAACTAGATCCTGTGTGCCGCAATGAAGATCCGACACTGCCAAATAAAGAAATATTTTTAAAAAGAAAAGGAGTTCATGCGTCATGAAAGTTTAAGACAGAATATTAGTTTCTAGTTACTGCTACTATCTACTAATCTTGCTTTGAAAAATGAAGTAAACATCACTCTTCAAAGTCAATTCCAGGAATCATGAAGTATGCCAACCCCCTACCCTGTCCCAGGAGGTGTCCTAGCTTCGCCATCCTTCTCCCACTTTCACAGGCACCCTGGTAAGAGAACAGCTCTGCCTCTTCTCTTCTCGTTAACTAACAGTTTCAATAGTGCTTCTGAGTCCCGAGCAGGACGTCTATACAACTATCCTTCCACTAAGCAGTCCCTCAAGAAATCATTTTGTAATCATGAAAAGCCCTCCTCCATGCATGTTCAGCAGATGCTCCAAAAATGGGGTTTTCCAACACCCACGGAAGCTGCCACTGAACATGCATTTTCTGCACTCCCAACTCCAGACCAGCTGGCAGTCCTAGGAAGGGGCATCTGAATTCAGGACTAGCACGTGTCTAGATAAAGACAGCTGCTAGTGTTGCCCCTGATGACCACATTCACTTTGGCAGAAGCAGCAGTGATAAATATTTCTCTGGATTGTCAATTCACATCAGCCAGGTGCCTTTGTTTCAAGAAACAACTTGGTAATTGATCTTGAGAAAACTCTTCTCTGAAAGTTTACAGCATTTCAAGGCAGAACTCTCTCTCCCCTTTGACTTTATGCAACTCAGAGCCCCAAACTGGCTCATTTGGAACAACTTATAATATCCTTGGAGTAGATTTCAAGTATAGAATAGTTAAGAGTAGGAAGAAGATTCTCTTGACCTCAATAGATTAGCTAGTGGTTTCAATCTTCCACTACCTACCTCAAAAACACATAAATCAAGGATAGCAAGCTCAGCATGAGGGGTGCCTGTATTCTAAGAAGTTGCCCAAATGGAAAACATCTAGTGAGAGAAAACAGCATGTACAAATCACATATGTTGAGGGACTTAGTTTTCACAAACACTTTTAGGAACCAATATGTAACTTCAAGCCTGTCAAGTAAGCTGAGTTTCATTAGCCCTACTGTACAAGTAAAGCTGACAGGGGTGATATAACTTGCCCACAGGTACTCAAAACCTGGCAGCACTGGATGGTGAACTTAGGTCTTGACAACTTTGAGCTGCTTCTGCACAGACTATGTGGTCCCCAAGCAAAAACCTGCATGATCCAAAAACTCCTCCATCATTGAGAAGTGGGTGTTTGCTTCACCATGATAAATCTCTGGGGTTACTTTAAAAACCAATAACCGTAACAGGACTGAAACATGCCACAGGGAGACAAAGTTCACACCTCTGCTCTAGGTTTCCTTATCACAGCTTAAAACAACCAGAATATCACCGACCTCCAGCACAGCGGACTTTGTTAAGATTTTATAACATTTTATATGCTTCAGGCACAAAGCTCAACAAATACAAGAGAAACTCAAGGATCTTTCCACACAATATTTCCAAGCATATGTTTCACATTCCCCTGAAAATCAATGGTAGTTACTAGATACTCAGGGAGCTCTATCACTTTATTAAAAAGTTTTGCAATACTATTATGGGTAGCAACCAGTGAGTGGGTGAAATTGGGAAGCTTGGGCTTCCCTGGTGGCTCAGATGGTAAAGAATTCATGTGCAATGCAAGAGACCTGGGTTTGATTCCTGTGTCAGGAAGATCACCTGGAAAAGGGAATGACTACCCACTCCAGTATTCTTGCCTAGAGAATTTCATGGATAGAGGAGCCTGGAGGGCTACAGTCCATGGGGTCACAAAGAGTCAGAGTCAGACATGACTGAGCAACTATCACATCACAACCAGTGAGTGAGTATGGTGAAAGTTAGTGTATGTATGAACCGGAATGACATCAAAGATAAGAAAACCAGTAAAGAACAACCTTGATTCAACTGAAATAAACAACCAGAAGAGATTGGTAGAAGCTGGTAGAGTTTTAAAAATCAGAACTCACTTAAAATGTGCTAAACCCCCCCCCCCAGCTTGCATCCTGACTCTGAAATGGGTCCTGGCATCTGGTTTGGGGGAGCCTAGTCATTCATATTTCCAGTGACAGGCTACCATGGGCCAGATATCATGGTACAATGAATAGAAAAGGCCTGCTATGGGAGAGCTGATGGCCTCATGGGGATACTAGAAAGCTTGCATCCTTCTTCTAGAGAGCCACAAACCAGCAGTGGGGCTGCCTGCAGCATGTCTCCAAGGGCAGATGGTTCTGGGCAAGAGTTCTGATGACAGTTATAAGCAATTTCAGAAAGTACAAGCTACCATGGGAGGGATTCAAGCAGGAAATAAGGACAAAACTGTTCCACTGCCAGTGGGATTTATTAAGAGTCATGAACTTTTCCAAATGAAAGGAGGGGACCAAGTCAAAGAGACAAAAGGAAGAGTCTGTGTTAGACTGCAGTAAGTGAAGGATGCAACCCTATAATCTCCAGGGCAGTCACTAAAAGAAGAGTAAAAGAATTAACAAGTCAATAAACAGAGAACCTGGAATAACTTTTTGCTTAATCCAAAAGAAGTCAAGAAAGAGGGGGAAAATACCATAGAACAGATAGATCAGATGGAAAACAAATTTGTCAGATGGTAAACAAAATTTCAAATACACTGGTAACTACATACATGAACGGTAAACTGAAAGCTACTCAATTAAAATATTGTACAAAAACAAAAGTTGAAAAGAAGGACCTAAGTACATTTCAAAAACCATGAAAGAGAATAGACGCTGTCACTAGGGTCTGTCTTGTTGCCCACGATGAGGGCCTGCCAAGTTTTCCAGCACAGTCCTCCGTGCATCAGCATCCCTACCTTGCACAACTCATTTGTTCACTTCCATGCACTGTTAGGAAAGCAAATCGCTTCATTGGAAAAGGCCATAGAAAACTCTGCTGTCTTGCTGATGCTTTATTGAGAAAGCCCTTGTTCCTCCCTGCTAGGAATAATTCATTTAGTACATCCTTGCATATGCATAGTAAACCCTGGATTGTATACAGATTATTACATTGTTTTATTGGAAACTGCCTGACAGCTCTTCTGGGGTCACCATTCATCATGGAAATGGATTTTTTTTTCCTGCCCACATTCCTTGCCCCACCTTCCCCCGCCAACTCCTGCAAGCACCAGCCTCCAAGTACCAGGCTCCATTAGTGCAGTAATAAAACCACTACTGTTTGGTTAGCAGTAATGAGTTCTAAAAGCATCAATGCAGTGCTTCATGGAGCAGGGCTATTGTTAGGTGCAGCAAACTTCCCTGGCATCAATCAACGGCAGTAGATGGTAGCAGACTTTTTTGAAGCTTGCCAGGAATGCAATGAAAAACTAGACAATATGTGCTCAACAACAAGGCGATGTGTCTCACACAAAATCAAACAAAATGACCAGTAACTAAATACACTCATTTCTATGCAGTCTAGGTCTACTGCAGTTTTGTCTTAAAATCTGGGTAACAGTTACTTCCCTAGGTCTAGCAGTAGTGTTTCTGCTGCTGCCTGCTCACGGCCCAAAGTATCAGTCGGCCTCGGCTACAAAGATAGCTTTTATTCCTTTATATCTGTTAACTCGATAGATAGAAGAAAATGAGAAACAGAAGAAAAGAAAAGAAGGTTGGGAGGAAGAAAGAGATACAGAATCCAATAAAACAGCTTTATCTCAGTGCCTCCAAGGGTCAAGGGACAGGATGAGGGATCAGCCATTAGCCTTCCTGGGTCTCCATTTCTTCATCAGCTTCACAGGGCTGATTCATGTTAAGACTGATGTTATTCAACTATTTTTTACCTATAGCAACAGCAAATTCATAGGATTCACACAGATAGCATTGGAAACACTTGATCACTTGGTTAAGATAGAACATGGAAATAAATTTCTATTTCAGCTTGGCTCTCTGATCATCTTCTTTAGAGATTAAATTCTTCACCTTTAAAGAACAAAATTTTCTTTAATACATAAAGCTGTTAGCTAGAAGAATTCTGGTAACTTTATACTTTGGGCAATCCAAATTTCTCCATTTTTCCCTGCCAAAAGACCTCTCAGGTTTTTTGTTGGGAGGCAGTAGGGGCTTTATTTTGCTTTTGTCTTAGGTAGGTACAAAGGGACTCCACACCTGTGGATGAAGAAATACCAGGAAGACTATTACCCATGCCACCCCTGAAGATGCAAATCATTTCAATGTCAGTACCAAAAAAGAATAAGGAGGGAAAAAAGAAGAACAGAAACACGTCAATACCTGAGTAAGCATGGAGAAACTATAGAAATGAGGAAAAGAAGGCAGGCTGGTAGAGGAAGTGGATCTGAAAGAAGGAAGAGTGACAGAAGGAAATGGACAGGCTTAAAACTTTCCGAGAAAGTCTTTATTTTGCTATGTGTCAAGAGTGATTCGGTTAGAAATGCCTGTTTTAAAACTGCTGCTTCTTGACATGAGATCAAATACCTTTGAATGCCTAATCATTTAGCCACAGAATATATATTAAGACTAAAACTGAAAATCCTTCCTTCTTTCTCTTGTCCTAGATGAATTTTATTGAGACAAAAAGACATATGTCTCTTAATAGGGGCTCTAAAAATAAGTTGATCCAGGAAAAAGTTTAAAATAAAATGAAATTTAACAGTAAAGTGGATTAAATTTTGCTCCCAATTTAAAAAAAAACTAATATATACATAACATACATGGGGGAAAGGAAGGGAAGAAGAAATGTAAGACTGAAGGGAAGACAAGACAGAATTAGAAAATATTCTCTTCAGAAGGGCAATCAAACAACATTCATATGTAAACCACACTGTCCTTCCTTTCCCTTCTAGCCTGGAGAGAAAGTCTATCTTTTGGTTTTCTTTTTGTGCTTTATTTAGCTCATGCAAACAATACACAAGGGCAGCCTTCACAGGGCTCCCAATCCCACCTGCCATGAGCTCAAAGACAACACAAAAGAGCAAGAACCAGCCTCATTTATGGAGGTGAGATAAAAAAGGAAGAATTTACTGAGCCGTAACATGGTCAAAGAAATGAAGTTTACAGTTCAGCATTCAAACTAATAAAGAATCACTGTGTACAAAATCTTAGGAGGAGAACCAGCCAAAAAGACTATGTAATCCACTGTTTAGCTTCCCAATGACACTTGGGACCATTATAATGGAGTCACCTCCCCCGACCACAAAAGCTCCACAGTAGGGCTAACACACATCCCTGCTCATGTAAAATATCCACCTGCAAATAGCCGTAAGCATAACTGAAGGCTCAAAGTCCAGAGGATACAAAGGTTATCTTGTGACATCAACAGTACCACCATGAGCTCAGCTAGCCAGAAGCTTGGTCACAGTGGAGTCATTCAGGTTAAAGAGATTGTTCAGGGTGCTGGAAACTGGCTGAGATTCCACTTACGTGGATGGAGGCGGAATTGGAGGCAAGGACAACACCAGGCTCCAGTGAATGAACTGAGTCATAACCCTAAGGTAATGGAGGAAAGGAGTTGGCTGGTCCTTGACCTAGCTCAAAGTGGGTTAACCTTAAAGAGAGCCTCTTAGGGAGATAGAAGGAGTGGATTTCACACCTCATTTCTCTTTCCTGAAGAATGCTGTCAATGAAATGAATGAGTATTATGAGCGAAAAGTGGGCACTGAACAGATTCCTAAGAGAAGGGTGTACTTCTTGTCGCAAGCAAACATCTCTCTCTCTCACAACGCTCTTCTTCCCGCTGGTGTCAGGCATGTAGAATACTCACCACTTTTCTGAAGCATACAACCACACACAGGGCCAATTATGTCCGCTATTTATTCAGGCTTTTATTAAGGAACACAGTGTCACTTTCCCTTCCCAGAGTTTCTCTCCTTTTCTCCACTCTTTTCAAAAGCTTACCCACCTATATCTAATTCTCTCAGGACAGCATCTTTGGCTATCCTTAGGAAAGGAATTGCAAACTAATCAATGGCTTCAAGAGTCTTCTCCTAATAGCAAACATTTGATGCAGGTGAGGAGAGAAAGAAAATGTTTCCTTTAAAGAGGGTGTTGCTTTAAGTAATCTTGAGACTGCCTGGGGCAGGTGGCTTACTCTTCTTTAATGAGAGGCAATTATTGGGTTGGCCAAAAAAATTCATTTGAGTTTTTCCATAACATTCCCCCTACACACAAACACACACACACACACACACACACAGCCCAATATCTTACAGAAAAACATGAATGAACTTTTTTGGCCAAATAGCTTCCAGTATATTTGGTGATGTTGTAAAAAGCAGGTGGAGGAAACCATTTTGGACAAAGGGCTCAAGGACATCTCTAGGCAGCTGGCCAGCTTCCCATTAGGCCATCCTGCACACAACATTAGTATTCTCTCCTAAGGGGAAGCCTATTTTAATCAAGGAAATATTTCATTGGGAAAGATTCACCCAGAAAAATACCAAGTTTGCAAAAAGGGAATAAAAACATGTAATGATTCACAGTGAATCCATAGAGCCACACTCAGACATACATGGTAGCGTGGATGGATGGTGATCAACCAGGCTCAAGCCCTTGACAGATCCACTGCTGAAGTCATACTACCAAAGTCAAGATTTAGCCAGCATTCTTCCCGAGTCAAAGAGAAATATGATCTGCCACAGGTTGGTCAGTCAGGCCTGAGAATCCTGGGTCCTTAAAACAATGGCCTGCAGAATGCGACATCCGCTCAGTACGAACTCTGCCCAAGAACTGGCTGTCCTCATGGTCCTGAAAGAGCTGGTCTGGAGATGTTAGGAAAAATGGCTCCTGGCTTCCCTGGTAGCTCAACTGGTAAAGAATTCGTCTGCATCGCAGGAAACTCCAGTTTGATTCCTGGGTTGGGAAGATCCGCTGGAGAAAGGATAGGCTACCCAGTCCAGTATTCTTGGGCTTCCCCTATGTCTCAGCTGGTGAAGAATCCACCTGCAATGCTGGAGACTTGGGTTCGATCCCTGGGTTGGGAAGATCCCCTGGAGAAGGGAACAGCTACCCACTCCAGTATTCTGACCTGGAGAATCCCATGGACTATATATATATAGCCCATGGGGTTGCAAAGAGTCGGACATGACTGAGCGGCTTTCACTTTCACTTTTCCTAAGGAAGGTCTTGTCAATCAGTGAAAATGGCTGTCCTACTGCTGTGAGATGCCCAGGTTAGCTATGTCAGATGACAATGCGGTGGTGTGATGTGTGAACCGGGGCTCTGCTGGGAAGCAGGAATTGGTCTGCTGCTAGAATCAACACCCATGTGTGACAGGAGTCTGGCGCAAAAGCACTGCACTCACCCTGTGTTCCACGACCGCAAGCACACAGAGTGACAGCTGTTCTCTGAAAGCTAAGATGAAACTGACACAGATAAAAGGCTACTGGCTGGTTTCTAGGACGAAGAGTCCATAAACACAGTTGGGACAGACCCTTAGTCTTCCCACCCCCATCACTAGCACTATGATCTTGCTTTCTCTCCAAAATTGTAATTTTAAAATTGTGCTTCTCCTCATTTTGCCTCAAGTTCACACACCGTATGTTACTAAACATTGTGGCTCCTGTCCCTGAAATAGCTCTCCGGTTCAATTCTTCTTTATTTTGATAACTTTGCCTTTACCTAACCTTGTCTTTACTTTCAGGTTCAATATTGTACAGCAGTTTCAAATCCAAGCTCTACCCCTGACGGTATGTATGCGTTCAGTACAGTATGGTCGCTTCAGTCATGTCCAACTCTTTTGAGACCCCATGGACTGTAGCCATGGACCCACAAAGCTCCTCTGTCTGTGGGATTCTCTAGGCAAGAACACTGGAGTGGGTTGCCATTCCCTCTTCCAGGAGACCTTCCCAACCCAGGGAGCAATCCCTCTTCTCCTGCAGCTCCTGCATTGCAGGCAGACTCTTTACCACTGAGCCACCAGGTAAGCCCACTGCTGACCATATAACCCTGGGCAAATTCTTCACTCCTCTAAGCTACCACCTGAAAATGGTCATTGTCAGGATTAAACAGGAATGAGGATGTAAAGTGCTCAGCACGTGCTAAATCCTCCATAAAGCATCAATACCAGCAGCATCGTGACAAACCAGGTCTTGATCTCTATTTAAATGAACCATACCAACATGACCGGGTGTCACTGTTAGCAGTCTTGCTGGTGCCAACTCCAGTTAGCACTCTCAGTTACATCCCATATGAAACAGAGCACCTGTACCCCAAACTGTAAAACCCTCCACCACAGCTACCTTTCCCATGACTTCCACCTACTCCCTTCCTTAACTTCCTCCATGGACAGGAAAATATCGCTCCAGTCCTTGGTCTTCTAGAAAATGCTTTCAGACCAGTTTAATCCAGAGCAGGGACTGCGGTTTTCCTTCCTTTCTCTAGCTCCTTCTTTAAAACCAAAGCACACAAACAAAAAACCATTGGTATATATAAACAGTAATAAGTGGTATTATACCACCTTTATGAAATTGGATGTCCCAGTTACCATTTTCCTAATCCTCTACAGAGAGTAATTTTTTTTTTTTTTAAAGCCTTGTACAAGACAGTTGGGTTTGGACAGAAAACAGCTAATCATTTGGAATAAAATTTTTATTTCCTTGGAACACCTTGAAAAGTGAAAGTGTTAGTGGCTCAGTCATGTCCCACTCTCTGTGACCTCATGGACCACAGCCCACCAGGCTCCTCTGTCCATGAAATTCTCCAGGCAAGAAAAATGGAGTGGGTTGATGTTCCCTTCTCCAAGGGATCTTCCCTACCCAGGGATCCAACCTGGGTCTCCTGCATTGACAGGTGGATTCTTTACCATCTGAGCCACCAGGCAGCACCTTAGTATCTTGTTATACAAATGAAATAAGGGATGAGAAAGCAAACAATGTACCTCCTAGTGTTCCATCAAAGCTTCTTCTTGAAACACGACTTGAAAGCCTGAGAAGAACTTTATGAATTTCTCAACTAGCAAACTTCTCATTTTTTTTCCCCCAGAATCTGGTAAAGATTGACTTTAGAAATCACTGCACAGCAAGCATTTCTCCCAGGTCTGGTAGTCAGAGCTAACTACTTCAAGGAAAAAAAAAAAAAAAACCCAAAACTCACAATTCCCAGATTTCATTTGATTTGATTGATAGGGTCTACAGCTTGGGAAAAACAAATAGGAAAAGAACACTACGCCAGTAGTTAACCAGCAAATGTGAAGCTGCAAACTGTCATTTCAATTCTCACTCCCCAGAGACTTTAAATCCCTAAGTGTTTTATAAACCAACTGGCAAAGTTCACTCACTCATCTTAAGAAACATAATACAACAAAGACAGGGAAGAGAACATTAAGCTACAATGAAGAATACAAGGTAGATTCACTGTTTAAAGTGTTTTGTTGGTTTTCTTTTTTAAGTTCTTTGAGGATAAAAAGACCTAAGTGGTATGTATTATAACCTATCACAACTAGTCAGTACCTGTCAATTACGCTACAAGGGAGAAGCTAATTCAAGGCTCTCGTTAAGTCATTTTCAAATATGTACCTTATTTTCAATTGAGAGCTACACTAATCCACTTACCCTGAGAAACTCTTCAAACCCCTCCCTATTCCCTGTCACTCTCCCATCATCAGGCATCACTGAAGATGAAAGGGTAATTTGCCAACCCAAGTTACTGAATCTAATGCTCATCATTTGTAAACCACAAATACGTAACAGGGACTAGAGTCATCCACAGTTTCTTTCATCTGTGAGCACCTGTTGAGTGCCAGGTACTGCACTGGTGACTGTTTAGTTAACTCATCCCTGTGATAAGTTTCCTCTGCCTAGAAAACCCCTTCCTCCCAGGAAGTTGAAGGGAAGGGACAATGAAGAAGTTTGTTTCTATGACAGGTGAAATGGACCAACAAAGGTTAATTAACCTAAACCTTGACAAGTGTGCCTGAGTGGCTTCTGAACACAGCAAAGAGATGCTGGTGACAGCAGCAGCAGGAGCCAATAGACTCAATGTGGCAGATAAAAATTCCCGTGCCAAAATGCTAACAAACGAGGGAAGAAACATAGCTTCCTCTCCATTTACTGCACAGGCCACTGTCTGGCTACTGGGCCACACTTCAGCAGAAGAAAAACTTTGGGGACTTTCCCAGTGAACTGAGACAGGTGACAGGGAAGGAAGACAAGAGGCTGATTACCATCCAAGCTCCAGCCACCTCCCTGGAGAGGGCCCCTGCCAGGAGTCAGCAGGCAGAGCTGGAGCTAACACCCAACAGTGCCTCAGGCTACGTGTGTTTCCCCTGAATGACTGGGGGAAAGGGTATCAAAAGAAATGGTATCTGATAACACTAAGCCCTCATATTCCATGGATGATATGTTCATCCTATTGCTGAGAACTCCCTGAGGGTAGCAGGCATTTAGGAGAAATGGCATGCTCTATCCTAAGGGGTAAAAAAGAGAAAGTAAAAGCAATGTTGCAGGCTTTTGTTAATTTAACAGCAACATAACTATAACAGAGACCACTCATTAATTATCTATTACGTGCTAAGCACTATACAATGAGTTTAATGAACTTTATTTCTGAAGTCACAATAGCCCAGTGCAGCAAATAGTAGTTTCCCTACTTTTTCAAGTAAAGAAACTGATAGGAATTTTTTTCTTATTTTGCTCAAGGTTACAAGGTGACAAAGTATAAATGACTCAGAAGCTTCTGTCTTTTTCCCTTTCAGTTCATCATTCACTGCCTTTAAATCATTAATAAAGAAATGTTACTATTATGGTCCTATGCCAGGCACTGGAGAATAACATGGGGGAAAAAAAGAGAACAATGAACTTCAAATCAGTAAGAAAGTAAGGTAAATGAAACATCAACTCAAAATGGAGCAGAATGTGGCACCTAGAAGGTACTATGGTTTAAAAAAAAAAAAAGCATGAACTCTGAAGTCAGGAAGACCTGGGTTTGAGGACCGAAATGGCAACCCACTCCAGTATTCTTGCCTGGAGAATCCCACAGACAGAAAAGCCCGGTCCATGGGGTCACAAAGAGTCAGACACGACTGAATGGCTAACACTTCAACATACAATCAAGGCAAGTTAAGCCCCCTAAGACTCCCATTTCGTATCTGTCTAATACAAGCAGTAATGGCAAAAGCAGTGATTCAATCTCTAACACCACTTAAACAAAAATTATACTATCATCATAAAAGTCAGACTCTAAAAGGAGAAAGTGTGGGCTGTGGAAGGAATTCAAAGTATCACAATTACAGAACTTGCCAAGTACCTTCAATCTCAGCGTTTAAGACACCTGAAATGGGAAATGGAATGATGGGTCCATAACTCACACACACTCACTTTCTTCCTGTTCCCATGGCTTCATCACAGCACTTCTGACCTAACAGAGCTCTGATGACTGCCCAGTGGTGAGCTTACTCAGATACTACCAAACACAGCAGACAACTCTGCAACTGAGGTAACACCTTCTTTGATAAAAAGAACATTCATGGCAACAACACTTGCCCATGTTCTATAAGACTGGAATTAAAGGGAAGGATTTACCCACATCGTAGATATTCTGTATCATCACGTGATAGATGTGTAACATGCCTTCATAGAAACAAAAATTCACAAAATTTCAGAGCTCAAAACAGCAAAAGCAACAGTCTAACCCAGCCCCTTCTGAGTAAACTCCCAAGAGGTAAGACTGACTTTCCCAACATCTGTCTGGAGGCTAAATTGCAACAGAATGTCCTGATTCACAGAACAATTCTTGCCCTTCCCTGTCCCCTTAGTTTCCGAGGAACAACTCAATGTATGATGTCAAGTATTCTTAAAAGATTTGACTACATGTAGTTTTAAATATATACCAGTATCAGCAGCATTCTATTTACAAAGACAGAACTTCTAATTAGGTAGCCAAATGTTCAAAAACCCCACAACACACCACAAAGTCAAGGCCACAGAACAGGGAATCGGGAGACTCAGATACTAGTTAGTCCTGGTTCTCACTGACAAGTCTTCAGATAGCAAATCACTTTATTTCAACATGGGCCTCTGTTTCTAGAACCATAAAAAGGAATTGAACCAACTTGTCCCCAAGATCCTCATATCTAAAGCTCCTAGATTCCCAATCTCACAGCAGATAAAGAAAACCCTACAGTTTTTTTTTTTTTTTAAGTCACAAGTGCACACACACACACACAAGATCACAGACATCGTATAAGGACAATATGTATATGTATCAAAGCTATGCACACTTTAGGGTTTTTCCACAGAGGTAAGCACTGTGTTTTCCAAAGGCAAACAATTCCCTCTATCCAGAGCAAGGACAGGATGTTGGAGACATGAGTCATTCTGTTGACATTCTAGGTGCTGGTCAGTGAGAGGACAGGAACCAGAATGGCTTCCTACAGAGGACAGAAGACAAATTGGCTCCAAAAAAAAAACAAAGAGATGCTCTGAATGCCAGAGGATATTTGCTTCCCAAGCCCTTCCTAATCCAGCCTTCTATTTAACAGTAATAGTAATACAATGAGACTTATTGGTAATGTTCAATCTCTTTTTGGCAAAAGGAGTGAAAAGAATTTACTTCTAGAACCAGAGTTCACATGAGTAAGCAGAGATGCTCCAACCAAGGATGCCCCAGGGAACATGCAGCTTCCCAAACACCATCAACGATTTCTTCCTCACCCTCTGTTCACAAGCACCTACCCTTTTTCCCCAACATGTCAGAATATAAATGCATCCTTTACCAAGCACTCTCTTCAGAGGCAGGAATGAACAAAGAGCAATAAGAACCCCAACAGGCTTTTAAGAAAGGGGGAGGAAGAGGATGAGCAACGGCTGCTTCAGGCCTGTCATGCAGAGAGAGGGCCCTGCTTACCTTGTCATCCCAAACTCAACCCTTCAAGAAACATCACCACGGAACGTCCTCCACCTCATGTGACTTTGGAGCATATGTTCTGACCCTCTCGTCCTCTTCTCAAAAAAAAAGTTTTTAATTTGTCTATAAAATATATATTTATATGTGTTTATAAATGTATATATGTATATATATATATTTCTGCATCTCTTCTAGGACAGTAGCTGACTGCACCCTAACATCTCACTGGGTTTAACAATATAGATAGGGCTTCTGTTCTGCCTTTACTGTGTTTAATGCCACCACCGTGTTGCCACAGACGGTCCAAGAGAACTCACAGATGAAATACCCCAAAGATACTTCTGAATTCCCTTCCTTAATCAGAATTCTACATATTCCCAACAAGCATCCACCCATTCATTCGCCCATCACTGGCAATCTCATGATACAAGCCCTTAATTACGAGCAATGTAGAATTTGAAAAAGAATAAATAGATGTATATGTATAATTTAATCACTCTGCAGTACATCTGAAACTAACAACATTGTATATCAACCATACCCCAATGTAAACAAAAATTTTTAAAGAAGAAAAACAAATTTTAAAAAAGTATGAAAATCATTTTAAGGGTGGTAGTAACAAAAGCAGTGAGGAAATGACAGTATCCCCAAAGCTTACTTAAAGCTTTGTTTTTTCTACTTAAATTCAGTTTGGTATCTCCTTTCTCCATTTTTTTCTTCTCAGTCAGTGGATAAATAAGTACCTGTGACCCAATGTTATGCTATGTGGAGTGAGGAGATACAAGATAATTTACTCAGAAGATAAAATGTTTTATGTAGGAAAGGAAAAGCTTGTCAATTAATACCCATTAAATCAATCAACAACTGACAAAAAGCAGCACAGGAGCTGGATTCATTGAGCAAGCTCTGGTTCATTCAACAAACATGTACTGGGGCCATGGGAAGATCCAAGATGGAAGTCCAAGATGCGCTCCAATGCCAAAAAAAAAAAAAAAAAGGTGGGAGGGCAGGGATTTACTGAAAATGAACACGGTAAAACTCTCTTACATTCATTTGATTTTTACAACTCTGTTAGCTAGAGATTCATGGTAAATTCATTCTTGAAATAAGAGTCACACAGGTGAGAAGAACTGGTCAACTGAGCCCAAGCCAATCCTGAGTGCCCAAACCTCTGAGCATGTGATCTGTCACTGCTCCACTTGGGGCAAAAAGATGACAAGCACACACCAGAAGCCGGAAGGGAACCTGGAGCGCCAGAAGGTAAGACAGGGCTTCCAAGTGAAACATGAGAGTATGCTAAAGGGACACAGGAGCCAACAGCAAAGCTCCCAATGGCCAAAGCTGGAACCATCTGAACAAAATAATACTGGATTATAACCCAAGGAATAAAATAAATATCCACGAGTCTGCACTGACATATATAAACTACTGAATAAACAAAGGAAGGGCGGTGGGGTGGGGTGGGGGAGCAAGATGCATCTCCCATGCAGGAGAAATCCAAATAATTGATGTAGATTCTCCACCCTCGAGGCTCTGGAGCCCGATCCCTGTTCCTTAGGTGTGGACTACACACAGGGGCTTCCCTCCAAAGTGTGCAGAGAGAGGGATGGAAGGGGGCGGGTGGGCCTGTGTTACAGTTTACAGTGGAGAAACTGGGCAAATGCTACCTTTGCCAGGTGATCAACGTCAACATCGACAGTGCTAACTCATATTAATCTTGACAAATGGTGAAAATGGTACTTTACCTAGTCTAACCATCAGAGAGAAACACCAAACAAATCAGAGCTAAGGGGCATTCTGCAAAACACCTAATGAGAACTTCTCAAAACCATCAAGGTTATCAAAAACAAGGAAAGTCGGAGAAACTGTCACAACCAAAAAGAGTCATAAGAAGACACGACGACTGTCATCTGGTGTCCTGGATGGGATCCAGAAACAGAAAAAAACATATATAAGGTAAAAACTAAGGAGTAAAGTACGGACTTTAATTAACAAGAATGTATTAATATCAGTATCAGCTTGTTCATTGTGACAAATGTACCACACCAAGGTTAAGACCCTCATGCTGGCAAAGAGTGAACGCAAAAGGAGAAGAGGGTGGCAGAGGATGAGATGGTTCAATTGCATCACCGACTCAATGGACACGAATTTGAGCAAACTCCAGGAGATAGTAAAGGACAGAGGAGCCTGGTGTCCTGCAGTCCATGGGGTTACAAGGAGTTGGACACAGCTTAGCGACTGAACAACAAAGGTTCAGCATACAGGGGAACTCTGTACTATCTTAATTCCTCTATAAATCTAAAACTATTCTATGGTAAGAATTTTATTTCAAAAAAAAAAAAAGAGGAGGGAATGAGAAAGAGAGTGGTGTGCAAGGGAGAACAGAGAGAGCCCCGCCAGTTCACTTCAGCAGCAGCTGCCCTCCTCACCCTGTCTGCCTCCTCTCTCCTGCCTTCCAGGATTGGAAGACATCAGTCAAAGCCTGGAAGGCAGAACCCTGTAGGGGTCTGAAGCAGCTTCTGCTAAGAGCTGGACCACACTGCAAGGGTAGTCCAGATTTTATTTCAGTGTCCAGAGGTGTAAGAGGCATTTCCTGAACTTTTCTAAGAAAGAAAGGATCCCCAGAGCCTACTCCCCAGAACCCCACTTGGAATGGGGCGATAGGCCGGGTCTGCTGGGGCTCACCTTCACCCCCGCCCCGACTCCCCGACTGAGAGCACACCCGCTCACATCTCCTTCCTTGTTTTCACCACTCTTTATAAATGGGAACAATTCTGTGCATTCATGGGCTTTTAAAGGATTAAACACAACAACTGAAACTGCTTAGAAACAGTTCTCTTTTTTCCCCTAAATGTTCCTCTTTCCTGACAGTTTCTCGAGCCCCGTGTACAGCTAAGCAGGTCAGTCAGACCCCAGTGACCACTTCATCAGACACCTGTCGAAATCCATCTGAGGTTCAAAGGCAGGGGAGGAAAGCCCCCACCTCGATCCGCAGCGCCTTCTGCTGACCCGACAAGCACCCCCAAATCCACGGGGAACCTGACAGTACAGGTGTCACTTGAAAACGTGGACACTCCCCACATCCTCACAGACTTGGCCCTTTGACGCCTTGCATTAATTAAGTTATCGCTCTTGGCCTCCCAGCACTACTTCTCCCTCTTTTAAGATCAAAAAGGAGGAATTCCTCAAGCATAAAGGACAGTCAGGATTTCAACTCAACTCCAATAACTCATCTACAGGTAGTGGGCCGGGTACACAGAAACCACTGAAGCCATGCACACCTCACGGCAATTCACTTACTGAGGCGGAGTGTTCAACGTGAAATTTTAGGGAACCTTATTACAACATATGTCTGTTTTCTTTGATAGGACATATTTAAATGAATTGTTCTTCCTAGAAACACTGAAGAACTGCACAGGGTCAGTGTAAAATAATACTCTTTGTAAAACTGATAAATTCCCCAAACTTCCAGAGCTGAAGTTCCTCCCCTCCACCCCCACACCAAAGTCCAGACATACAGTCATATCACAGGCCCAGGCCTGCTAAAAGCTGAAATGAAATTGTCTTGCAAACCCATGCCTACTCTAATACAGGAAACCACTTCACTGTTTAAGTTCCAATGTTTTCCAATGACTATATTGGGAACTGAGTCACATTACAGCTGAAGCCCAATAAAGGTCCACGCCTTTTGTTGGCATGTCTGCCCAATCATTCCTCCCTGGCTGTGGTGTGGGCAGAATATATATGAAAAAAAAAAAAAGAAAAACATCCTGAGTCCTAGCTCTCAATGATGAGTGATTCTGCCCCTTCCCTAGCATATGTGGCAACGTCAGCAGACATTTTTGATGAGCATAACTAGAAGGAGAGTGTGTTATCCAGTGCTTGCTTGGTTGCTCAGTCATGTCTGACTCTTTGTGACCCCCATGGACTGTAACCTGCCTGCCCGTGGGATTTTTCAGGCAAGAATATTGGAATGGGTTGCCATTTGCTTCTCCAGAGGATCTTTCCCACCCAGTGATCAAACCTGTGTCTCCTGCATTGCAGATGGATTCTTTACCTGCTGGGCCATCAGGGAAGCCCCAACCCACCGGCATCTATCTAGTGTGTAGAAGCCAGGGATGCTGCAAAACATTCTACATACAAAGCACAGGACGGCCCTCCACAACACAACAGTCATCTACCCCAAACACCCAACTAGAGCTGAGGTTAAGAAATCTTGTTTTAAAGCCTAAGAAGATACTTGAAAACTGCCTAAGAACACATTTATGGAGAAAAATGTAAGTTACACTGATTCTTCCCCAACTCTCTTTGTAGCATCTTCCTTCTGCCCCCTGCTCACAAGGTTCTGTCCTCTCCCCTTGCAACTCCACAAAACTGGTTTTCTGCTCCACTTGCATGGATTGCCATCTCCAACCTCAGCCCATGAAATCTAATCCTACAATTGATGACTTGCTGTGACCGACCTCAAACGCAACTCATCAAAAATTTCATCACCAGGGCCTCTGAGCCAACTCTTCACTTCCTGCCCTCTTTTAATAAATGTCTCACCACTTTCCCCACGACAGAGGTTCAAACCCTCAGCGACACTTTTCACTCTACTCCTCCCCACCAATCCAAGGGCACAGTTTTGCTCAGCACTGAATATCCAGTACCTAGCACTTTGTCTGTCATGTAGAACATGTGCAAATGTCCATTAAATGAATAAACTCAGAAGTATAATAAAAACACAAAGGTCACATTTTTAATCCTTCATCTCCCACCCTCAAATCAACAGCAAAGCCCTGTGAACTGCACCTCCAGATATAAAAGCAGCAACTCAAATGTCTGCCTGAAAAATCCAAACAATGTCATTCACCCCACATAAATGCCAAATCCATCTCCCTCAAGTGTAAGCCCTACTTTGTCACCATGTTCCCCTCAGAATCTCCCCCAAAAAGCTGTCAACGCCCATCAGACTCTCTCAGTCTAAACTCAACACCCACATCCAGGTTTCATGTTTCTAGCACCAGCAGCTCAAGTTACCTATCCAGCCTTATGTCTCCTACTTGTTGTCAAGACTGTGAAGAGAACACTGACTAAATTACTCTTACCCATGTCTAGATTCACCAGCATCTATGAAAAAGACACAGCCGAGGCCATCTTTGGCTTAGAGAATCCTCTAGTCTCCTCTTACCACGACCACTTTAACATTCTCACTCATGTGCTATTTTGCCACTTTCCATTGCTCTACCTGTGAGGTCTACAATTTTTCTCTAATGTCACCACCTTGCTTCTGATTTGATTCAGTCTCTACCACTTCCACACCACAGCCTTAGGAAGGGGAAGTCTTGCCCTCAAATCCCATCTCAGGCCTGGGGTCCGAGCACCAATGCCCAGAGACTGCCTCATAAAGCCAGCTAAGCTGTCTGCTGTTCCCAGAGACCACCCAAGCTTGCCTATCACTGTGACCATCACATTCTTCCCACTTTGGCTCCATCTCTGCGTCTCCACAGCACACTCATTCCTTCTATGCCCAGCTCAGTGACACAGTCTCCCTGAAGCCTTTCCTAATTTTCCCACCCAGACAGAACTGCCTGCTCTTCTAAGTCATCCCTGGTGGCTCAGTGGAAAAAAATCTGCCTGCAACGCAGGAGACTCAGGTTCAATCCCTGTGTTGGGAAGATCCCCTGAAGGGGAAGGGAGATGGCTACCCATTCCAATATTCTTCCCTGGAGAATACCATGGACAGAGGAGTCTGGTGGGCTACAGTCCATGTGGTCGCAGAGTTGGACACGACTGAGCAACTAACACTTGTACTTTACTTTCACTTCGAAGTCACCTGGTCATTTACACTTTTAGAAAAAAAAAAACTGGGATAGAATTTGACATTTAACATTAGTTTCAGGTGTACACATAGTGATTTGATATGCATATACACAGTTGACCCTTGAACAACGCTGGGGTTAGGGGAGCTGCCCCTCTCTGCACAATCGAAAACAGTATATAATTTATAGCTGGCCCTCCAAATCCACAATTCCACATTGATAGATTCAACCAACTATGGATTGTGTAATACTGTTGTATTACTAGTGAAAAAAAATAAGTAGACTCAGGCAATTCAAACTCACACTGTTCAAGGGTCAAATGTATTTCAAAATAATCAGCACAATAAATCTAGTTAACATCATCACCACGCAGTTGCAAAATTGTTTCTCTTATGATGAGAACTTGTAACATCTACTCTCTTAACAACTTTCAAATATACAATACAGTATTAACTATTAGTAAAATCACCAGGCTGTACATTATATTCCTTGACTTAATTTATTTTATAACTCAAAGTTCGTACCTTTGGACCCTCTTTACCCACCTTGCTCATCCCCTGCCTCTGTCAACAACCAATCTGTTCTCTGCACAGATAAGCAGAGTTTTACGTTGTTTTGTTTTCTAAATTTCACCTCTAAGTGAAATCACCTAATATTCTTTCTCTGAAATTTCACTTGGTATAATGCCTTTAAGGCCCATCCTGTTGTGGCACAAATGGCAAGATTTTCTTCTTTTTATGGCTAAGGTTTTTTACCAATGCCAGCTCTCAGGGAAAACAAGAGAATCAGAAGCTTACAGATGCTGTATTGTGGCCACTTCTCTCCAGAGACCTTACCTTGATGGATGAAAGGACTAACAGAAGGAAGAGAGGGAGAAAAGGGAAGGAAAAAGAGAGGAAGGAAAATTACCAGCTGCATGTGTTAGCCAGGAAGTTACCTGAGGTTCACAACCTGGAACTGACCTATCACTTTTCCCAACATATGTCAGTCTATTCATTGTCTTATATCTTACTAGACAATTAAACAACTCTCTTTTGACGTTTCTTCTGGAAAACTCATGTGCAATTCTAGCAGGTAATTCTAATACCATAAATCCCAATGTACTCTACACAGTTCAGAGAGTTAAAGGGAAAACTGAATTACTCAGATAATTTTCCCTAAGTCTCCCCCTCTATTCTGCCCATCTGGTTTCCATGCAAACGATCCAGGCAAACCATCTGTGCTTGTGATTTTCCTTTTTATTTCTCCAAACCCAGTCACTAAGTTCTTCCATTAGTAATTTATGGATTAATATATATGTGTGTGCGTATATATATATAGTCTTATTTTCCTTCCTGAATATCCCATGTGAAGGATTAAGTCAAATCTAAAATCCTTAAGTAAAGCAATATTAAATCCAAAGCATATCTAACCTTGGTATAGCATCTATTAGCCAATTTCAGAACAGTACTAATTGCAGTCTTAAAGGATGACAGCATCTTCTGGATGAGCCACAGAAATAATATATTTAGTCTGGAAATTTCGTGGACTACTGAACACGTCAAGTACACTGCACCACCAAGGTCTTATGATCTCGTGAGACAGGCACTGAGAGCTTCAGAAATAAAGGCACCGGTGGTGGGTAGAGAGGGCCACAAGTTTCCTACAAATCTCACTTGAAAAGGGGTTTGGAAAATGTCAATGAGACAGGAGTTACAGCTTGACTTAAATAAAAACATACTTGTTAACTGGGGAAATAAAAGAAAAAAGACAATGTCTGAATGCTGGAATAACTTGCAGAGGCACCAAAATTTGCCCATAGTAGGGTCTATCTATGCTAGGACCTATGGGTTACACTTGGTTACACTTGATCTTCAGAGATGAGCAAGATACATGTAGAAATGAATTCTCAGAGCCACAGAGGGGTAAGTAGCACACTTGGCTTTTATTCTTAATTGGCAAGTTTTGAAAACAATGAAATAGTCAATGACAACACTACCACTGTATAAGATCATGAAATTATGAATCAGTTTCCTAAACTGACTAGCTAGACTCATTCCTATTTGACTTTTCAAGCCAGTTCAGCCCAAATAGCAAGGATATAGCATATGACTTCTAAAGCAAAAAAGGGAAAAATAATCCCTTCCCACAAAAAATCAGAACTGTACTCAGCCAAGTTCTTGTTTTCCAATGTGGAAATACTTAGTGATGGCTGTTCAGATGCTTAGTCTAGATTTCAGACACTAAAAGAAATGAGAGGGTGAGATGCACGCGTAGGAGTTCATTTTTGCAGAAACGCCATGATTAAACAACAAGGCTTACATTTATGAAGCCACATTAAAGACTTCAGAATCCCATTTACTCTCTGTAGTGACAAATATGCTTAAGCAATGACTTTCTGATTCTGAAAGCAACTCATAAGAATTATTAAAAAAAAAAAAAAAGATTTCACATTCCTGCTTTGCTTTCACATTAAGAAAAAAAGAAAACTTTTTTCTTTTACTTCCCAAATTCATTTTTCCTATTCATCTCACAGTTGGGTCTTTGGTTGAAGCATATTTGAAAGAGGAGGACAAAGCCTGGGTCAATTATCTGAAGAAGAACAAGCTGTCTTCCGTTAAAGGGCTATAAAAATAAATTTGGCTTACTAACAGGAATTCAAGGAGATTTCCACACTGCCCTCTCATTTCATGTGAGTCTGTTGACTTGTGTTACTCATCCCTGCTTTTCTACAAATTTGTGGAGGGTGGGGGATGTTGAACAACAATTCCGTTTATCACTGTAGTCTAGCTAAACACAAACACAGGTTTCAAATTTCAAATCAAAAGATCACATCTAATTTTCATTTTAAGAGATCAGTCCAGATGGTAGTTGAAGACCACTGTGGAGACACAAAATTGGAACGAGTTTCCCAAGTGAAGCAAACAGCACATCTGGGGCCCAATCGACCAATGAATCTCCTTTAAACCCAAGGCACCTTGGAGTGGAGTGTTTCCTCTCGATTAAGATATTCCGTTCAACCTCTCACCTAGAACTCATTGGCAAGTTGTACTTCCCATCGTCTGTATCCCCAGCGCTACTTATCTTTTTAAGTCTTATGTGGGGTTTCCACTTCATGCCGCCCAGCACCATGGCAACTCAGCTTGAACATACAGACATGCCTGGGTCTGAAAGAACACTCCAACTGCTAATATAGGCTGATGAGAGGAGGGCTTCTGCAGCAGGAATTTTCTTCTCTGAACCAAAGATTCAGAAAGGCATTTTAACAGATTTTTTTTTTTTAAATTACACTTGGGAATGGGAAGTTGGGATGAAAAGTAACACATGCCTATCACAGACACTCTAACAACATTGTGCTTCACCAGGAATAGCTTGGTGTTCTCAGAAAATAAAAGCATTATACCTATTCTTCATAGTCAAGTAAATTGAGAACAGCTGAGTTTGTGTTTTTTTTTTTTTTTTTAAGACTTGAGAGTAAGAAGCCATACCTGAAAATTCAGTTTTACAAGTTTCACTACAAGAAGTTTTTGTTTGTCCTCAAATTATATTTTGAATCATTTCAGTACACTGACAAAGACTAAATAAAAGATGATTCCTATCAAACCATACAGGACAGCCTGTGATAAATTACTTTACTTACAAATTTAAGTACAGTATGTTCCAAAGGCAAAAAACCTAACAGATAATGTTCTGTAATACAAACTATTAGCTGCACATTTCTCTCTTAGTGCAGGAGATGGAGTTGTCAGTCTTCACTAAGAATATATATCTATATAAAACAAAGTTTTTAAAAAAGAGACCATTTCCACATGTATCTACTATGCCTACAGGGGTTCCAACTGACTATCCTATAAATGCCAACTCAAATGGAAAACAGACAAGCCAAGAAGAACTAAGTGGAACTTATGTCACAAATTGCTGCCATTACTTTCAACCCATAAATGAAAAGTGGGGAACATTATCACGGTGCAAGACTGAGATCAAAAGTACCCTAAGCACAGTTGGGGAACCCAATACTAACTGTGAGTATTCAAAAACAATCCACAACTGGTTTGCTACTTGGAAAAAAAAACTAAATCGAGACCTCCAAATCCCACTATACACCAAAATTAATCCCAGATGAATAAAAGTTTATTCTTTAAAAAAGAAGTCGCTAAAGCTAAAACAAGTCATGTGTATTTTGGGTTCCATCTTTAGTAAAGTCCCTTTAACGTTCAAAATAAAGACCAAAAAAATGGTCAGAAATTTTTAAATTTGATTACGTAAAAAAGTTGTACTTCTGTAGCTCTAAAACGCTGATCTAAAAAGGAAAGTGAAAAAAACAGTCAAAAACGAAACGTTACCATCTATTACAGGCGCTGGCAAGCTATAGCCCAAGGACCAGATCCAGCCCGCAGCTTCTTTTTGCACAGCCCATGAGCTAAGAATGGTTTTCACATTTTTAAATGGTGGAAAAAAAATCAAGAGCAAGATTAATTTAGGACATGTATAAACGACATGAAATTCACATTCAGCATCCATACTGGAGCACAGCCACACTACTGCTTCGCCCAGCGTCTGAAGCTATATCTGCCCTGAAACAGTGGGGCTGAGCAGCTGGGACTGAATCTACAAGGCCCACAAACTCCAAAGTATCTACTATCTGGCCCTCTGCAGAAGTATGCTGATGTCTCATCTGTTATACAAAGGGCTTACGCATAAGAAAACAATGAGGCCCAATAAATAAGTAGGCGAAGGAGATATTTTTTTAATATATTTCTTTTAATTTTATTTTATTCTTTTATTTTAATATATCTTTTATATATCTTTAATATATCTCCCAGAGTTTGCTCAAGTTCATGTCCTTTGAGTCAGTGATGCTATCTAATCATCTCATCCTCTGCCGCCCTCTTCTCCTTTTGCCTTCAATCTTTTCCACCATCAGGGTCTTTTCCAATGAGTAGGCTCTTTGCATCAGAGATAACTTACTATAGCATCAGAGAAAACTTATTACAGTGTCATTAATAAAAAAAACAAGTAAAAAAAAAAAGCTTCCCTCAATTCTGAGCCTATTTAAAATTTTATTATATCTGAAATGACTATATCTTATAATCTTATATATCTTATATAATTTAATGCACTATTTATCTCCTGATATTAAAATGATGACATGCCTTTTCATCAATGATGTTTTATGTATGCTTGACTACTATCAATATATAGACACAACTCATGGATTCCAAAGAAGAAATATGGTTGAAGGACTGACTTACAAAGATGTGGGGAGGGTGAAGGGAATAGGGGATGTTAGGGCAGAAAGTGACCTGAAAACACTAGGGGAGGAAAGCGTGCTGCTGGAGCCCTGAGGGGTGCCCACTGGCAGAGTGCTTCCATGGTGGACATAGCCACCACCCAAACTGCAGCAAAGAAGGTACAGGGTTGTGATGCCTGGTATCTCTTCCCTCCCACCCTCAGCCCTCTGAGTCCTCCAGCTGGCCTGTGCAATCGCAAGCCTGGAGCATACAGTCACCACCACTGTCCACCCAAGAGGAGGGTGAGGAGTAGATGTGGGAACAGAAAAAAAAACAAACCCACATCTCAATTATGCTCCCAATCCTTTGCCTGTGTTTGTTGTGAGCCCTCAAATCTATCAGAATCTCCCAGAATGTCATTATCAGTTTCCAGAGTGTTTATTTGACATTCTCTAAGTCACACCCACCTTGAGAGTTCATGGTCAAGTGGCCCAAAAGGAACAAGCCTCTGAATCAAATTTAGACACTAACGTCCACTTGCCGGAAAAATTCTCCAAGACATAGTGCTAAAATCAGTCTGGAAATTCGAGAATCTGTGCTTTAGCTAGAGCTGCAAGAACAGATGGTAACTAAAGAAATAAAACACAATAAGAGTGTGGTTACCATTGCTACAGTATTTATTCATGCCTCAGCTCAGCCAAGAAAGGCAAAGAAAAACCCTTTCAAACTAGAGTGTGAAAACTGCCAACATCCTATCTGCTTTTGTCTCCTACAAGTCACGTTATAATCTGGCATCACAAAAGAAGAAATAAATCAGTTATAATTTCCAAGAGGTATGTAAGAAATTCAGCGTTAAAGACCTGAGGGTCTTAAGACAAGGGAAGTATTTCCTGTATACTGAGCCATTTTGGGGGGGATAAAAACAAACACCCCATTCATACCACCTCCCAGTTCAGTCTGAATTAGGAAATATCACTTAGATTCTAACCAACAATGCCATGACTTTTTTAGTTTTACTTTACTTGTGACTCGGTTTCTTAGTGTTTATTGCCTTGTACTCTGGCCATCTTAACTTTAATATTTTTAACAAGCACTGTTTTAAGTGAAGACTGATTTTTTCATTTAAAAATACATTAAAATATAAAATAGACACCCACAAAGTCACATCCAAGTGACAACTTCAGTCATTTTCAATATCTAGTTCACTGTTCTAATATTTTTTGATTGAAAGTTGTTCAGTCGTGTCTGACTCTCTGTGACCCCATGAACTGCAGCCCGCCAGCCTCCTCTGTCCATGGGATTCTGCAGCTAAGAGTACTGGAGTGGGTTGCCATTCCCTTCTGCAGGGGATCTTCCCAACCCAAGGATCGAACCCGGGTCTCCTGCATTATAGGCAGAGTCTTTACCGTTTGAGCCACCAAGGAAGTCCCACTGTTCTAACAGCACTTCAGTGCATAAACTTCTCTTAAAAAGTGACACTACCTTCCTTTATTTTGAACACCTGTGCACAAACTATCACTCAAGAGGTCCTTCGATAGCATTAGAAAATCAGCAATCTAAAAACAACCCGAAGCTATGGTGACCATGGCACTTGAATTATTCAGCTGTTATTATCAATAGCCTTCTAATTCATGCAGAATCAGGGTGAAGATAAGTGACTCAGGGAATGTGATCTTGTGACATTTAAACTGACCCCTGGTCCGCCAGCATTTTTCCCTTGTGCTCCTGCACTAACCTCAACCAGGACCTTCCAGCTCTAGACAACAGCACCAAGAAAAGCAACATCAATTCCACCAGAATCTTTATGAATCTTTGACATCTAAGTAAAGATGATAAAGCAGAGGCTTCCCAATTCTTAAAATAGTAGCCTAATTATCAGCAGGACAATGAAGCTTTCTAATATAGAAGAACAAAAAATTTTTCTAAGTATTCATTTATTTGGCAGCATTGGGTCTTAATTGCGGCACACAGGATCTTCATGGCATCATGCACGATCTTTCATCACGATGCACAGACTCACTAGTTGTGGCAATGTTGAGGCATTCTGGTTTATTTGCTCTGGGGCATAAGGGATCTCAGTTCCCCCACTAGGGATGGAACCCACATCTCCTGCATTACAAGGCAGACTCTTAACCACTGGACCACCAGGGAAGTCCCAAGAAGAACTTTTTTTTTTTTTTTTTTTGAGAAAATGTGCAAAGTCACAGGCATTCCAGGCAGATATGAGGAAGGATTCCTTGGTGGTGAACCCAGAATGACTTTGAAGAGAAGGTCAAGAATGTCCCTCTTAGTTTAAAAACAGAGATTACCCTGAGTGTCCTCAATAAGGTGGGATGGTAGAAGTTCTAGAACCCTAACATAGCTCTTGGCTCTATAGATAGTAATATTTACAAAGCTTATGGAAACCCTGGATCTCTAGGTTTACCAAGATGAGAGTAAGTACCTAGCTCAACAGGCAGATTTGAGAAACAAATATAAATGAAAGCTCTTCTTTTAAGATTACTTAAAAATTAAGTCATCTCTTAAATACGACAATAATTTAACAGTTGCTGTTTAGTCGCTCAGTCATGGCCAACTCTTTGCAACCCCATGGACTGTAGCTCGCCAGGCTCCTCTGTCCATGGGATTTCCCAGGCAAGAATACCAGGGTGGGTTGCCATTTGCTTCTCCAAGGAATCTTAAATTGGTTTAACTGCATTGAGTGACTGTTGCAATCAGTCCATGGTCCATCCAGGACACAAACCTCAAACTTCTTAGGAGACTGGGCTCTTCAAACATATCACAAGATCAGGACAAGTCCAGAGGAATACAGCCATCAGCAAAGCAGCTGAGTTTCCAACAGGTCCAACTCAGATCAGCTCATGAAAGGCAAAGCTACCCAGCACAGAGCAACACCGCTTTCAGAGGATCGTTCTCACTCATCCCATGGGGAAGTGGGAGGGTCAGGAGGAGTTTTCCAATGCTTTCCTCATTCTATTCTGTGCACCTGTCCAAAAGAAAAACACCTCACATGGCGCCTCTGCCCTGTTCATCAGACCTCCACTGGACAAATCCATTAACAAATCTTCTAGAACAACTATACATGGAGTTCAAATTCAAGCATTATCATGAGCTGAATCTCAACTACTGAATGAAGTGTCAACAGGACACCCAGGTTTCCTCTGATTAATCACAATCTTCCTCCACTAGGCTTATTTTATAACCTTGTTTTATACTTCACATATTTTTAGAATAAAAGAATTCTCTATTTTGTGGTTGAATGACTGTTCTTAGTTACAACGAATTAGGCTTAAACTATTCACACCCAGTATACTTGCCTGGGAAATCCCATGGACAGAGGAGCCTGGTGGGTTACCGTCCATGGGGTCACAAAGAGTCAGACATGACTAAAGCGACTTAGCATGATGAGTCCATAGTGAACATATAATACAGAAATGGGGTGTGGGGGAATGTCAAAAGTGAATGATTTATGGTAATCTGCTTCTGAGTTTATCTAGGTCAATGGAAAACACCTCTGTGCAGGAAGTCCCCAGGCCTCAAGGCAATAATATTAAATCAGACGACAAACTGCAGAGAGAGAAATGAGAATCAAAATCTTACAGGGAAGAACAGGCATATTTAAGGTCAAGGGCATGAAAATCAAAGTAAGACAATTAGCAAAGGAGACTGATAATTAAAAAGTGATCAGGTGAAGCCTAAAAGTTTGTTGAAGGAGTTTATGAACTGAGGACCAAACTACTTACCACAGACCCAGACCCCACCTAGTTGAAGTATTTAAAAATCACGAAGCTTATCAACTGCCAAGGTGTAACCGTCTCAGGGAAAAAGTGAAGACACAAGTGGGAACAGCAGAGATCTTGGAATAAGGAAGCATCACATAAGCAAGCTAAGCTAGTTCTAAGCAGACCGCATTCAAGGTCCTCAGAAGAGCCTTCTATCCAGTGACACCCATGCCACACTCCCACTTACAGAGGAAGGGGAATGCACCCAGCAGGACCACAATGGGCACAAGGAGACCTCCAGGCATTCTTTCTTCCCTTTTGTGGAGACCACTGGTGAATAAATACCGGGCTAACCACCTACAATCGTGTTAGTGACAATAAATAATGACAAATAATAAATAGCAAATTCAACTCATTTCGCTGTTTCCCTAAAAACAGTCCTGCCTTCTACTGTCACTAACTATGGAACCTTTCCTGATCCTCTCATTCATAATTTCTTCCACTCTATTAACAAGCAAGCACCATCCGTCCCTAGAGAAGGAGGGGACCTTCTGAGACCCCCACCTCTGAGAGGCTGACAGGATGCTGCCTGCAGCGAGGAGTGGATGCCACTTAGGCTGAGTGAGAAGACAGTATGTCCAGGAGGGTACAGGACAGATAAGACACTACTGACAGCCTTTTCTTATGTTGCGGCAGTCAGACTGCTGACACATTTTCACATGGTTGTAAGTTGCTCATTTGAAGCAAATCCACGGTTTAAATGCATAACTTAGGCCCTAAGAGCAACCATTTGGATAGTTCTCAAAGTCATGTAAATAAAAACGTTATGAATAAACCATAAAGCACGTGAGTACAACTCCAATTAACAGTAAAAAGTAACCCATACCAACAAACTGCTTTGGTGACCATTTGCTGAGATTATATCCATTGGACACGACTTTGGCCCTCAGACGGATCAGTTTCACCTTACCCTGTCTTTTCCCAGCCCAGGTGCCCCCACCATGGGGGTTGGGAAGGGGGGAATCCTCCCTAATTCAAACACACCAGGACAGTGAACATTATACGACCATCTGTTCTGACAACATCTTACACATTCACAGAGTATGGTTCCAATCACAGCACCGTTGAAAGAGCTACCCTAGATCCCAGCAAGGTGCTCCTAAATGGAAGAATTTTACATTTCACCTTTCAGTTTGTTTTTATTGGAAGCATAGTTGTGAGAACACTAAGAAGTAAAAGGCCTCAGCCTGAGCTTCAAAGCTGCAAGCACTTCACAAACCCACCGAGCTCATTTTCCCAGGCCCAGCCTCCCTCCCTCCCTCCTGCCTTCTATGGATGAGATTCTATTTCATCTTTACTCTCTAAGGGAGCATGTACCTGCCAACCAACAGCAAGGGCAAAGCACTTCATTCCCGATTTAGATGCTGCTTCTTGAGCACTAGTAGTGTGCTTTTAGCACCAAAACCAGATGCTTCATTGTTCAGGGGTCACTGTTAACTCTCCCAGCAAAGAGGCATTAGCAGAACACAGGCTCTGAGGGGAGGGGTGTCTCTCTGGAGCCTCTGGATTAAAGTTCTCACTGCTAGAGTCAGCAAGGAGTTTGAGTCTGGCCTTTGGAGTCTACTGCTAAAAAAGAATGCCTCTTCTAAAACATTTTTATCAATCCTATTAAATGGATTAATTTATTAGGTCAGCTGATTAGTATTTTTAGGAGTAGAAGATAAAGAAGTGTCACTGAAGAAAATAAGAAAATAAACCCAGGGTGCAGCTACTTTTTTCTGTCTTTGGTAGGTGCAGCAGGGAGCTTAAGAGAAAATTTTAGAGCAACGTGCAAGACCCTGGGCCAGGGAAGATGGTCCCCACACCAGACGTCTTAGCTCTCCAAAAGGCAGATACACGCCTCCTAAGAACTGAGACACTCCTGGTTGAAAGTGAACCTGAGGGACCCAGGAGGGCTGCCTTCTCTGAGCCAAGGAGAGAAGTAGCCTTCTTTCAGAGTGATGATGCTTAAAGGATGCTCTAACCACTTGTTAAGCCTGAAAGGAAGCTCTGCTTCTGTACTGGGGGGGACCAGCCACTGGACCAGAGGACTCAGCTGCCCTCTTGTTAGTGTCAGCCCTCTGTCAGACTATACCCCCCACGAGCCGACTTCTACCCATGAGCAGTCCCTGACCTGGCCAGCAATACGGACGCCCACACCCCACTGCCCTAACCCTACCTCAACGTTTCCAACTTCTACTATACTCCACAAAGGCTGGTGACCCAGAGTCTACTGTGAGGACAGGGCATGATAAAAGGAAGTATAGGAAATGTGTAAGCTAAAACAGTATAGTAAAGAGAAAATGGGCTTTGTGATCCTTGATTTCAACCTGGGTGCTGTTAGTAATCTGTCACAAGACTTTGTGTAAATTATGTCACTCCTTGCAATCTCAGTTTCCTCATGTGTAGAAGATTAAAATGCCGCTTTGCCAACCTGCTATGAAAATTAAGTAAGTATATATATATATGAAGTAGTCATTCAGTAAGTGGTAATTAATATTGCTATTTCTTTATTATATCAAAGGGCAATTCCAAAAGCACACCAGTTAAGATTGAGATTTTACTTGACACCATTCTGACAGTATGCTCTAGAAAAGTAAAAGATAAATTCTGTGTAACATATGGTTGCTATCCTGATGCAGGAAAAAAACCACACATAATAATTTTACAAATTCCTAGTTTATGATGTCAAAGTTCTCTAACAAAACAGATGCTAATGATCAAATCACACGATAACTTCTGCTCATTTCTTCACTAAATAATCAAGACCCTCAAAGATGAAGGAGAAGTCCTCATTTACTTTTGCTAAGTTTAGAGATGGCTCGGAGGTCTTCATTGACCATTTCTGATTTCCAAGGTTAACTGTGATGGTAATTTTCAGGAGGAAAAGAGCACCGAGTCTGCTATAACCATTCAGGAAATATAACAATAACATTATAATTATACTGTTAATAAAATGCTTACTACATTCAGAGTTTAATATGACTAAGCTTTACATGAAAAGCAAATAAATGATCATCACTACAAATTTCAAAGGAAAAATAAAATGTATTTAAAAAAAGGAAATTTTATGAAGAGACCACAATATTGAGCTTCCCTGGTGGCTCAGTTGATAAAGAATCCTCCTGCAGTGTTGGACGGGGGAGCCTGGTGGGCTGCCGTCTTTGGGGTCGCACAGAGTAGGACACGACTGAAACGACTTAGCAGCAGCAGCAGCAGTGTGGGAGACCTGGGTTCGATCTCTGGGTCAGGATGATCCACTGGAGAAGAGAATGGCTATCCACTCCAGTATTCTTGCCTGAAGAATTCTAGGGACAGAGGAGCCTGGTGGGCTACAGTCCATGGGTTAGCAAAGAGCTGGACACAACTGAGCAACTAACTAACAATATTGGTTCCCAAACTGTGGATGGAAGGGAAGGAGAGAGAGGGAGGGAGAGAAGGAAGAAAATATTATCTCTTACAAGTTTACACCTAAAAAGTTTCCTCTAGATTTCCAAAGCCCACTTGCCTTATCCCTTGCAGGGGTTCCTAACAGAAGAAAACTTAACATCAGTATCTAGCTTCTCCTCTCAAAAATTAAAGACTACCCTCTCTTGGCCTCCTTGGTCCTCCCTCACTACATTCCTATTTTTTCTTTATTTAAACATTTATCTTACTGAAGTATAGTTAATTTACAATGTTGTACTAATTTCTGCTGTACAGCAGAGCAATTCAGTTATACATATGTATACATTCTTTTTCATATTTTTTTCCATTATGGTTTATTATAGGATTTTTTTAAGATATATTTATATTTTTCTTTATTAATTTTTATTGGAGTATAGTTGCTTTACAATGTTGTGTTAGTTTCTGCTGTACAGCAAAGTCAATCAGCTATACATATACATATATCCAGGCTTCCCAGGTGGCATTAGTGGTAAAGAACATGCCTGCTCAATGCAGGAGACACAAATGGGTTCGACCTCTGGGTCAAAATATCCCCTGGAGGATGGCAGAAGATGACAACCCACTCGATTATTCTTGCCTGAAAAATCCCATGGACAGAGGAGCCTGGCAGGCTACAATCCAAAGGGTTGCAAAGAGTTGGACACGACTAAGTGACTAAACACATAAGCACACATCTACATCCTAAGACATGTGGCTGCAGCAATAAAGGCAGTTGGCTGGCACAAATCTCCAACCACATATGGAGGACAATCCTCAGGGTGAGTCAACTCTTTAGGAACCATTCATGTGCTTGGGTTTCCATTAAACAGGTCATTTCCAAGTATATATATCTTCTACCAGGTGTTTCAAAAAGTAGAACAAAATCATTAAAACCGTTACGTAAATTCATGGGGTCGCAAAGAGTCGGACATGACTGAGCAACTGAACTGAACTGTCTGAAAGATATCTTTTGCTATTTGTTAGGATAACTCATCAGGAGTTATGCGGCTTCTTGAAGTGGGCCATTTAAAACAACATTTTAATTTCCTTTTTAAAAAATGCTACAGCAACTGTGTTGAGTACAGCCACCGGGAAGTTCACAGAAACAGTTCTCACTTTCCCAAAACCCTGAGATGTATTTTCAAAAATAAAACAACTGTTATTTCACAATCCAGAATAAAGGCCATAACTCTTGTGGCCGCACACAGAGTGGGAACTCCAAGGGTAGGAATAGTAAACCATTTTCCATTCTGCTCTTTTTGCAGAAGAGAAGAACTTCAAATAAGATCTCCACTGTGAACAAAGATATTCAAACAAGAAGCTCAGCTCAGTTCTGCCCCTGTAGTGAGCATCCCTGGAGATGTGGCTTCCCCTTCTGGAAGAGGACGCATAAGAGTTCACGTACCATGAAACTCCTTCATGGAGCCCTGGACACCGACCTGAGATTTAGGAAAAAGACCATGGTCGTGACTGCAAAGCTGATTGCTCTCATAACCATTTCCGCCTCCGGGTGACCAGTCTTTTCTGAACTATAATCTGAAGTAATGTCAATCCAAGACAATTCAGAAAACAAGTCAGGTTACCAAACTGTGACAACAAGTATATGGTGGTGATAGTTTAGTTGCTAAGTCATGTTCAACTCTTGCAACCCCATTGACTGTAGCCTGCCAGGCCCCTCTATCCATGGGATTTTCCAGGCAAGAATACTAGAGTGAGTTGTCATTTCCTTCTCCAGGGGATCTTCCTGACCCAGGAATCAAACCTGAGTCTCCTACATTGCAGGCAGATTCTTTATGGCTGAACCACCAGGGAATCCCAACAAGTATACAGCAATCAATATTCGTTGATAAGACTTGGTGAGATTAGCAGTCCTGATTTCAAAACCGAGGCTCCTTTTATACCATTTGAAACAAGGGGAGGAACTTCTATTTATCAGGCACCTACTAAGAGCCACCCTTAAGTGTCATATACATCCTCTCACTTAGTCAGGCTAAGTTCCCATTCTGCTTGTGAGAAAACTGAACCTTGGTTTAAGTAATACACCCTAAACCACACCATTAGTAACTGATGATGCCAACGTCAGCTCACTGTTGCTACCCTTCCTGCTCTCACACTAATGTGTTTCCACAGACACTACCAACTAGCCATCGTGCAATTGACCCCATGTAAACTGGCCTACACATTCATCTGCAAACCAACAAGAGGCAGGAAAAGTTTTTCCCTCAATGATTTAAAAGATAGTCTTTTCTGGGAGAAAATATTTGCCAATGATGAGACCAACAAGGGTTTAATTTCCAAAATATAAGAACAGGTCATACAGATCAGAATCCAAAAAAAAGAAAAAAAAAAACAACTGAAAAGTGGGCAAAAGACCTAAACAGATACTTCTCCAAGAAAGACATACAGATGTGTGGATACACATACAGACATATAAAGACATACAACACGTGAAAAAATGTTCAATATCACTACTAGAGAAATGCTAACCAAAACTACCATGAGGTATCACCTCACTCCTGTCTAAATTGTTGTTGTTTTTCAGAAGCAAATTCATGTCCAACTCTTTGTGACCCCATGAACTGCAGCATGCCAGGGTGACCATCATCAAAAAGTCTACAAACAATAAATACTGGAGAGGGTATGGAGAAAAAGGAACTCTCCTACACTGTTGGTGGGAATGTAAATTGGTGCAATCACTATGAAAAACAGTATAGAAGTTCCTTAAGAAGCTAGAGTTACCATATGACCCAGCCATCCCACTCCTGGGCAGATATCTAAAAAAGACTAACCCTAAATTAGAAAGATAAATGCACCCCGATTTTCACTGCAGCAGTATTTACGACAGCCAAGACACGGAAGCAACCTAAATGTCCATCAAAAGATGAATGGATGAAGATGTGGTGTACACACACACACACACACACACACACACACACACACACACACACACACACACACTGGAATATTACTCAACCATAAAAAAGAATGAAATAATGCCATTTGCACCAATATAGATCGAGTTAGCAATGACCATACTAAATCACGTCAGAAAGAGACAAATATCATATGGTATCAATTATATGCAGAATCTAAAAAATAATAAAAATTAACTTACAAAACAGGCTCAGACATAGAAAAACACTATAGTTACTACAGGGGAAGGGAGGAGGGATAAATTAGTGTGGGATGAACAGATACACACTAATATATATAAAACAAACAAGGATTTACTGTAGAACACAGAAAACTAAATCCATTATCTTGTAATCACCAATAATGAAAAATAATCTGAAAAAATATATATGGGTGTGTAACTGAATCACTTTGCTGTACACTTAAAACTAACGCAATATTGTAAATCAACTATACTTCAGTAAAAGTAAAAAAAAAAAAAAGGAAAGCTAGTCTTTTTATACAAGTTAGATAAGAACTCAGCCTCGGATGGATATAACCTGGAGAGCAATCCACTAGGAAACAGCCAGAGGGGAGGCAGGAGAGGACAGGCATTCCAGGTAAGAAGGAATACTAGAGAGGCGGGAGCGCCCAGGCTGCAGCAGGAAGAATGAACCATTCCTTCAACCTCACTCCGACTTCTCCATGCCAGGACTGTGAAGCCTTGTAAGGTTACAAGCACCTCATGAACTTGAGAGGTCACTACATAAAATTAGGAGAGTGTGGGTACAGTACTGCTGTCTCAATAAAGATCAGAAAGAGATAACTCATTTTCAGGTGTTTTCACTTTTTACAAAAGAGCTGGGCTGCCAGATGGCTGCACAAGCAAAAAGCTTTCCCAGCAGCGTGCTGCCAAGGTTGACAATGGACTCCTTTGGCTCCAACACAGGGATTTGATTTTGCACGTACAAACGGTTCATTCATTCAATCCATAGTTACTGAAGGCCTTCTAGGTGCCAGGCACCGTGCTAGATGCTGGGGATACAAAGATGAACTGACCTTATTCTTGGCTGCTCAAATCCTGGGAGGAGATGGCCACAATAATTAAAAGGCAATGAGTGCTGTAAAAATAGCAAATACGGAGTGACTAGTACCAATTAACTAGGTCCATGTTCAAATAGGAACAGCAGAAACATTTTTTAAATTCCCCTTTTGTCCACATCTATGCTTATCTTTGATATGGTTGCATCTATTTCTAGTTTACATATTTGCAAACACTTTCATAAAGCTACTGAATTCTCATCCACCTCTCTATTTTTATACACTTTATTATTTTTTTCTATGACCACAACATCTAAGAGAAATGATCAGCTTGATCAGGTAAGGGATTAAGTCCTTCAAACAAATGCCTTTATATCAGATCTGTATCACTCCTCACATTTGACTTCTCTTTTCAGTAAGGGTTCCTAACATTCCATTTACCAGCACAAAGCTCAGAACATGGCGTGCGCACGAGCACATAAACACACACACACCAGGTCCTGGGAACAAAATATTATTTCTTAAACCTGATGCAAAGCATTCCCTTCCAGTATCATTACATCTTTACTAGGTTGTCAAAATACTGTTGTTGTTTTTTTTAACTCAGCAAAAATGACATTAACACCCATAAAAATACTAAGTACAAGTTTAAAGGCAAAATTAAAGGATGTAGAGCTAAACAAACAAGGGCATTTTAACCATATCCTGATATGACATTTCACGTAGTAAGGCACTGATCTATACTTCGAGATGGCCCATGCATCTAACTGTGAGGCCAGTAAAACAAGTAATTTGGAAATATATAGGTCTCACCACATTCTTACTTTTAAATGAGGTGATTACAAACAGACTATCTGACAGTCCCATCAGAGGTCACTAACATGGTGGCACTGATAATGGTTTGTGGGATAAATCTAGGCAGTGCTGTGGCTCCCACAACCAGCACCTGCCCACAAGCAGCAGCCTGGCTTCTCACTTAAAGGGTTCATGCCTACTACATGGACTCACTGCGTGTACCTTTAAAGCATCATCAGTCTCTAAACAAATTCCCCTTCCTCATCAGCAGGGCTCCGCATCACCCTGCTGCCCTCAGTTTCCATTTCTCCTACACGAGAGCCTAAGGAAACACAAAGAGACTGCAGGACAGTCAGCTGGATTTCACCTCCTTCGCTGTGCCTATGCTTGTTTCATGGCTGTTCCATTTTGTCCTTCCCCAGTCATTCCTCACAACACCTGGAATAGGTTCTTCTCTCTTACCTGCTTTAAGACAAACTTCTCACTCTTAAAAATCTCTCCAGAAAACCCAATCCAAGAAGACTGTCATTAACAGCCCATATTTCCACCTATCCCACTGATAATAGATGATGTTTGTATAATCATAAGCAGTCTACAGTGTCTCACATTTAAGCTTTCAGTAAATCCACTGACAAAACAGTAAGGCAGACAGGCCATGTATTACTGTTCCTACTTCACACATGAGGGGACTGGTCGCCCCTCCAGAACAGAAACCACACTGGGATCATTTTTGCAACCTCAGCAATTCACACGGACAATGCTTAATAAACAAGAAAGCAAGAAAGGTATTTAGGATGGTGGAATAGAACAAACATGAGGTTTTGTAATTATTAAGCTGGTGCTAAAAAGGAAATAACAAAGAAAAACATAAGAACAAGTTAAACATGAACTCAAATATGTTACAAATATCTACTTACATCCAAAGGTGACAAGACTGACAGATTTATAAACTCACATTAGGAAATGGATATATAATTACTCCAGAACGAAGAAAGATGCTGAAATTCTGAAAATCATGTATCATATTAGCTTAGATGCTTCCTCAAATGCAAAAATATACTAAAGTGTTAACTACTACTCATAGCAAACCCAATTTAAACACATCCTTTTTTAGTGATCCTACTTGAGAAGATGCTTGCATATAAACTTTCACCCAAAAGCAAATCAATCCCTATACCTCGGTGGAGGTCCGGAGAGTTGGTGAGATTGTTTATAGGGTAAATATGGGCGAAATGTATCTTGTTTCTTTAAGTTTGAAACTTTGAGGAGACTTGAGAAATGTGTCTGAACAAACACAGTATTGTGGGTTATTACTGCAGCTATCAATCATTCTCAGTAACCCAAAGTTAGGGGATGAGAAAGTTTTAGTCACAGGTTGACACAAATGAGGCAAGAATGAGCTTTTATTGAAATTCCCACTTCTTACTCCAGAGAGTAAGACCAGACCTGAGCAACAGAACTTTCTGTGATGATGGAAGCATTCTGTATCTGCACTGTCCAATATGGTAGCTATTAGCCATATGTGGTTCCTAGGTACTTGAAATATGGCTAGTGTAGCTGAGAAACTGAATTTTCAGTTTTGTCTAGTTAATTTACATTTAAATAGCCACATGTGGTACTGGTGGCTACCATTTTTTGAGAAAACAGTACAAAAGATGAAAAAGAAATGCATTCAATTTCAACAAGAACTTTTTAAAAAGGGTAGATTCACTCCTTCAAGACTAAAACTAATACCAGATGTCTATCTAAGAATTATAATACTAGCACATACCTTCAAGATTTAGAGAAAGGAGGTAAGTCTTGTCCAAGGTCAAGTAAATTCTAACAGTTACAAGCTAGGCTGGCCCTCCATCCTAATCTCTCTCAAGAAGACAGTTTGCCTAAAAGGTCAGCCATGAACCAGATGAAAAAGGAAATTAATTTATATTTACAAATAACCTACTGTGCCAGCCGCTGTGACAGTGCTTGACAATCACTGTCTTACTTCATCCTTGCCACAATTCTAACAAGTAGTCATCGCCACCCTAAGCAACACTAGAGAGATTGTCAAAAGTAGGACTCTAGCTCAGATCTATGCAACTCCCAACGGCATGTTATTTCCACACCACCATACTGCTTTCTTCTCAAGATCTCTATCAGTCCTGACCCTCAGACTTTCACTGAGATGGCTGCTTCATTGAATCGTAGTCACTCAATTATGCCTGATTCTTTGCAACCTCATAGACTGTAGCCCACCAGGCTCCTCTGTCCATTGAATTCTCTAAGCAAGAATACTGGAGTGGGTTTCCATGCCCTTCTCCAGGGGATCTTCCTGACCCAGGGATGAAACCTGGGTCTCCTGAATTACAGGAAGATTTTTTATCATCTGAGCCACCAGGGTTGCTTACATGCCTCCAAAGCTTCCAACACCTGATACTTTCCACCTGGAATGCTGGACATTAACTGGTGTCCTAACCAACCAAGCACAAGGTAACCTCTATTCCGAAGAAAACAAAGACAAGTTACATCCGTCCATCCTTGTTATAGATCTTACAACTTTCAGCTCTACACCAGCGCTGCCTCTGAGATGTACAGCAGTCGAGGGAAGAGCTTAGCACAGCCATTATCTACTCATTAATCCTCACCAGTGTCTGGAGGAGGTCACTGCTTTCAGTAGTAGTATCACTCTTCCCCTGCAGATCAGGCAGCTGGCAGGTTGATCACCCAAGGCCACAATGCATCTGAACCTGAACTCTCCACTCCTCAGATACCTGGGCTCAAAGCTCTTTCCATCAAGTCCTATCTGACCCCAGGCAGAATTCCCAATAGAGGATTTGACTTCAGAGAAACCCTCTCCTCTCTTCTGACAGTACCAGAGGACATACAGAGCTCAAAGGATTCCAGCCCTCGAAGCCTCAGCTAGAAACAAAGAAAGCTCCCAAAAAAACACATGTCCATACAAAAACATACCCATGAATGTTCACAGCAGCATCATTCATAATAGCCAAAAAGTAGAAACAACTCAAATGTCCTTCAACTGATGAATGGATAAATAAAATGGGGTACAGTGATACAATGGAATATTATTCAGCCACTAAAAGTGAATGAATCACGGATAACAGGCTACAACACTTATGAACCTTATAAATGTCACACTAGGTTGCAAAAGACCACAAACTATGAGATTCCATTTATATGAAGTACCCAAAATAAGCTGAAAAGACAAAGTAGAAGAGTAGTTTCTAGGAGGAGGGGGAAGTAGGGAGTGACTGCCAGCTGGTAAGGGATTTCTTAACAGAGTAATGGAAATGTTCTAATATCAGATACTGGTGACGGCTGCACAACTCTGAATATTCTAAAAACCACTTAATTCTTTTTTTTAAAAGAGCAAATTTTATGGTACATGGATTATATCTCCCAGTTATTTTAAAAAGACAAACTCCTAAGATAACTGTACCAAAGCAATGACAGGAGCCACGTAGGATATAACCCAGGCCAGCTGTGTTTAAACTATTTAAACTAAAATGAGAAAAGCAAATGATATTTTCAAGAAGTCTCCCCTAAATTTAGCTTAAGAATTCTCAAACTGTCTTTCATTGAAATCTTAAAGATGCAAAAGTGAAAGAAGAGCCAAAATCATCTGCAGGTGATGGATAAGGAATCAAGCCCTAGGTATACATGAATTTAGATGACAAAGCTAGACAGCATATCAAAAAAAGACAGCACTTGACCAACAAAGGTCCATATAGTCAAAGCTATGGTTTTTTCTCGTAGTCATGTATGGATGTGCGAGTCAGGCCATAAAGAAGGCTGAGTGCCTAAGAACCGATGCTTTTGAATTGTGGCGCTGGAGAAGACTCTTGAGAGTCCCTTGGACTGCAAGGAGATGAAACCAGTCCATCCTAAAGGAAATCAATCCTGAGTTTTCACTGGAAGGACTGATACTGAAGCTCAAATACTTTGGCCACCTGATGCAAAGAGCCAACTCACTGGAAAAGACCCTGATGCAGGGAAAGATTGAGGGCAGAAGGAGAAGGAGGCGACAGAGGGGTGAGATGGCTGGATGGCATTACCAACTCAACAGACATGAATTTGAGCAAACTCTGGGAGATGGTGGAGGAAAGGGAAGCTTGGCATACTGCAGTTCATGGGGTCGTAGAGTCAGACACAACTTAACAACTGAACAACAACATAGAGTCGAATCCAAAAAGAGTGTCAGAAAAACCTTGTCTGAATTACACTCAACATTCCCAAGCTATCATTTTTCACCTGAAATAATATGAATGGACTGGACCAGATCATTATCATCACTGAAGACTTGCTCTGCGCCAAGTCCTGTTCTAAGCACATACACTATCTTATATAACTTAATCCTTATAACTCCCAATCTTCAGGCAAGAGCATTTAGAGTTATATGGGGTCCTGCCCCAGGGCCTTTGTCCATTACTTCAGAGAAGCTACCGTTCGCCATCAGTAAAGAGTGGACAGGACCCGTACTGTCAGGCCTCCAACATCTGTCAGTACTCCAGACCTAGTATACTGCTTCTTCATTAACTGCAAACAGCTAAGATCTCAAAACTCTTCCTCCATATAAAGGTTCTTTAACAAAAATAAGTAGCAGTATTCTTGGGCATGCAAGTGTGCTAAGTCACTTCCACCATGTCCCACTCTTTGAGACCCTATGGACTGCAGCCCGCCAGGCTTCTCTATCCATGGAATTCTCCAGGCAAGAATGGCAATACTGGAATGGGATGCCATGGCCTTCTCCCGAGGATCTTCCTGACCCAGGGACTAGAAAGTAATAAAACTTGGTCCTCCAGGGACTTAACTTACTGGAAAAACAATATATACATATATATACATACACACACACACACACACACACATATATATAGATTATATAACTGTAATAACATCTCACATCCACCAATGAAATGAAAACCTATGGCTCTAGTTCTCTACCAACAGTGGAGAGTAGTGACCATCTCATGGCCTAAAAGCAAAACAACCTAGCAGGGAGTGGGGCACAATAAATGCTGGCAACTCACTCTTGCTCTCTGACTTTCACTGACTAAACCCACCTGGTCATGAGAGCAAGGGGCCCTATGATATAGTCTATGATGGTTAGCTGGTGGGGGGAGGGGTGCACACAGCAGATGGAGAATGAACCTGGGGGCAAAGAAAAATAATCAGCACACAGGATCACAGGCCCATGAGAAGATGGTGTGACAGCCAATTATCTTATGTAAATCCATACTCAAATGGAAGGAAAGTGGGTTTCAACAAATGGCAGTGATGGGGTTCCTACAGAAAATCACTGGAAAACATATTCTCACAGTCCCTCCCCTCTGGTCTATGTCTGTCATTATTAAATATTCTGAGTTAGGCCTGAATAAGTGTAAAGGTATGAAAGACTTTGCAGTTTTCTACCTCATTTTCATTCCAGTTATCTACCTCTTTCTCAAACACCTGATTGAAATAACCCACTGATACAACACTGTCTTCTAAACGCTTATTTACAACTGACACAAGATCTGCACTCCATTTTCTGCAACTGTCAAGGTATTATCTCATCAAGAATGTCAGAGTACTAAAGACCAAAATAAATAATTTTGATACACATGTTTGTAGCAAAAATATTATCTGGTCCTGATGACCAAGACCCTCACCCATACGCCAAACAGGATCATTAATCTCCCTTTGAGGACTTGGAAAATACAATGCCCCAGCCTCAGAGGTTACTCCTTCATCCCAGTTTTCAGAGTTTAGGAGGAAAGATTCCCCTTTGCAGCCTGTCTCGTTAAATGCTAAACCAGTTACTAAGACTTTTCATTCAAGAACTATTCATTTAATGACTTGTTATATCCATAACTGAGATGTTTTCTACCTTGCACATCACCCCGAAGGGAAAAGTACCTTGAAGTAAAGCCTATCTCCAGAATCATAGCGATCAACCATTTTTTCAAATACTTGTTCCCACTGTCCACATAGCCAATCACAACATCTAGGAAATTCCACTATCTTGTATGCAAAGAACATCTCCTAGACTGCTTCTCAAACCCTCATCCAATCATGTTACCCTGATTTTTAGTACAAAAATATACTATAGGGATTAATCCTGCTTTGTAAATTAGGTGGGACTCCCATATCCCAGACTTCTGGGATAAAAATAATCATCTCCACCTAAGGATTCCCTTTAAAATTCCACAGAACTAAAGTGCTTCAGAAACGCCAAACTCAGTTCTACCCTTCCATCCACATTCTGGCACATAGTCAAACTCTCCCAAACTGCTCATGGAGAAGATCTCCCACTAATTATACCTGTCATGAGGGACCAGATTTCTCCCATCACCGTTAAATGCCCAAAGAACTTCTTTCAAAAAAAACTGAGTCTCAAAACCTCAAGCTGAAGAATTAGCTTTGATTAGTCTTATAAAATTTTAGCCAATTTTTAGCAGAATTTTATAGGCAGGGGGGCAGGAACAGTAACTTAGTTTAAATCCTTTATTTTATGGATCTGAAAATCTGTGCAGAGAGAGATGAAATCATCCATTCCAAGCCACATAGTCAGTGTCAAGGCTGGAACCAAAACCCAGACCCCTGACTCGGGTTCATAGCTATTTGACCCTACCGTGCTCCTGTATGTGTCCAACTCACCCACTCCAGTACTCTCACCTGGAAAATTCCATGGACAGAGGAGCCTGGTAGGCTACAGTCCATGGGGTGGCAAAGAGTCAGATACGACTGAGTAACTTCACTTTCACTTTTCCCTTTCTGGCACTGGAGAAGGAAATGGCAACCCACTCCAGTGTTCTTGCCTGGAGAATCCCAGGGACGGGGGAGCCTGGTGGGCTGCCCTCTATGGGGTCGCACAGAGTCTAGCCAAGCTATAAGTCTAAAAATAAACCAAAAGCTCCAACTAACTTTCAAGAGAATAACCATCAATTCACAATGGATGCTGTAAGAATTTATTTAAGCTACCTGACGGCAGGCAACTAGCCAGATTTCCACAAGAATCTTCCACATAATGAACACACTACAAACAGTAAATCTGCCTCCAATACTCAATTAGACTCTCCACTGGTGGACCTCTAACTATAGTTCATCCCTGCAGAGTAATCTTAGGGCTTATGAACTTATACACTTGTGCTAATAAGCACATGCTTTTGTATTACCTGAAATTCTTCCATTAGCCACAGAAAAATTCTTAGCCTAAGGTGTATGGTTTCTCCCCCTGAACTGAGAACTGGTCTCCCGTATACTCTACTTCACGTCTAAGCTTAGAGAAGCTGTTTGTGTTATCTGACTCACCATTAGAAGGACAAAGAAATCTATGATTTAAAAAAAAAAAAAAAAATCAACTGTCCTTCTGCCAGCCTCCAAGACAGTCCACAATGATCCCAGCCTCTTGGCACAGGGCTGACTTGTGTTACCAATGGGATATCATGAAAGTGACAGTGTAGGACTTTCAAGGCTAGGGGATAAAAAGCATTGCAGTTTCCATGGTACTGTCTCTCAGACAGCTTGCTTACTCTGGGGCGATCCAACTGCCATGGTGTGGGGGCAGGTGAGCAGTCAGTGGAAATGTTTCTTCCACCAAGAAGCACTGAGGCCTCCTGGCAAGAGCCAGCAGCAACTTACCAACCATGTCAATGAGACACCTTTGAAGTGAATCCTCCAGCCCCAACCAAGTCTTCATAGCTGGCAGCTCCTTCATAGGATTACCACCTCATGAAAGACCCTGAGGCAGAACCACCCAAATTCCTGACCCACAGAAACTCAGATAATCAATGTTTACTATTGTTTTAAGCCTCTAGGCTTTGCCACAATTTGTCACACAGCAAGATTCCTAATATACTTTTCCTTTATTAACTCAATCCTCAGGAAACGCAAGTACAGCACTTTCTGTTTTTAAATGACTTTCAATTTTGTCCTTTCCAGTCAAAGTGATGTGCATCACTTCTTAATCAGCTCTTCTTTGCAAAGAACACATCATTCCTAAGTGACCAACACATGCCCTAGCATTTACTAGCCACTCTGTTCATGGTATTAACAGATGCTAGATATTATTTCTGAATTGACTCATTTCAATCAATCAATATAGTCCATTCTAATGCTATTAAAAGCTCGTATCATTTGAAAGGATATGAGGTCATAAGTAAGTAGTCACAAGTCATCTTTAGTCACTTGAACTTTTAACTAAATCAAATCCGTGTACTTTTAATACTTCTCCATCCACTCTTCTTCCCCGCAGGCTTCATCCTCTACTTCTTACTCAGAGAAAAATAAAAATGAACAAAAAAACTACAGAAATAAAAAGACCTAAGGCAATGCATATAAGTAACCAACAACAGTCCAGCATTTGCTGTAAATACTTTACTGTGATTTGTTGATTTTTATAGTGTCCCTAAAAAATAAGCTTCTTCATCTTAAAAGAAAAAAAAAAATCGGGCAATGGCAACACAAAAGCATTAAGAACCTCGAGGTTCCACATTCTTGCATCCTTCCACACTAACTCTGACACCATGTGCTTGCCTAGGGAAAGAGAAATGCTTTCATGTTAACTATGTACATGTCTGGTCATGGAAGGCTAAATTATATGTCTCAGTGGTTTAGACAATCAGCATTCAGTGTTTGCACAAACGAAACTTCTACCTCCTTCACCCATCAGTCTCCCTAAACCTACAAATTTTGAGGATTAACAGGAGTGCAAACAAACTCAATAAAATGAAGTATCAAAGGCAGAATGTAAGCAAGTAGACATTACTGCACAATGAAAGCCACACTTAAGGTGAGGAGACTGTAATTTAACTGTATGGCAAGCACCTCCATGTCTTATTTGCCAAATCAGGCACATGGCTTTTGTAAGTAGTAATCTGGACTTGAGAAAGATAGAGAACTTTCAGGTTCATTTCATCATGATCCAGCAAGTAATGCTGAACCTACATACTAAGTCGCTTCAGTCGTGTCCGACACTTTGCGACCCTATGGACTGTGGCCCACTAGGCTCCTCTGTCCAAGGAATTCTCCAAGCAAGAATACTGGAGTGGGTTGCCATTTCCTTCTCCAGGGGATCTTCCTGACCCAGAGATCAAACCCAGGTCTCCTGCATTGCAGACAGATTCTTTACCATCTGAGCCACCAGGGAAGCCCACCCACAAGAATGTTGAACCTATAACCCTATGGAAATGTAATAAGAAGCAATTAATGAATTAACCACCATTGTTTCTTGGATCTTTTGTGACAAGATGGTAAAATAAATCCTGAATATGTCTGTTTCTCCAGCTCTTATAATGAAACTACACAAATAAAATCCTTTAAAAAAAAAAAGAAGAGGCATGATTCAAAGACTCACATTAAGATATTTACCGAGAATAAGGTAAATTCTCAACTGGATACATTACTTTCTCAACTGGATACAATACTTCAGAAAACTAAAGAGCATCTCATTTAGAATGACAACTAAATTCAAAGATGCCCAGACTAAAAACATACAAAGGGAAAGGTTTAGATATATTTCTGAAGCAAAAGGAAAAAAAAAAAAAGACGAGTGCAGACAATTTTATGACTTTTTTCTTCACTGAAATTGAACTTTTTATATAAAAAAGAAGTGGATAAAGCTCTGATATTCAAAAGTCAGGAGGAAGATGTTAATTCTCCAAGGAATTCTCCTTTGAATCCCCAAATCAAAAATTTATTAAACCATCACTGACAGCACTCTTCACTTCCCATGTGACTGACTTTCAACAGTATTTCTGCTTTGGATTATAATCTAGTTTCCTCCCCTCCTTTTATTAATTTTTTCTTTCCTTTATTTTAAAATAAGCCTCAAGTTCCAATGTAAAGGTATTCCAAAGACCACATGTCAACTTGCTCCATTTTTAAGAAACAAGAGAAGCCAGTACTTTTGGGATTTGAAATTCCCTCAAGGAAGAATTAGTTGCTATTTGCTACTGCTTAAAAAATAACCTTTCAAAATTAAATGAAAGATATAGCCAAAAATGCCTAAATCTTAACAGCAGGAACATAAAATCATGGATCAGGAGTTACTTTGCTGACTTAGTAGCAAACAGACCCTGATACGAGCGCTTTATACATTTCAGGGGGGAAAAAAATTTTTTTTAATCATCTTGGAAACAGAAACCAGAAGCAATACAGGCTGAAAGATAAGCTTCTCTATGAGGAAAGAGATCATACAAATTTCAGTTATTAAAGCTTAAAAAGTGAAAGTTAAAAAGGCACTTAAGTCATCTTTAACTCTACAAAAAATGTATATATGAAAGATGCCAACTAGATGTTCCCCATCACTTCTGAGTAGAAAATAAATGGAAGAAGGCTTGAACTTCAGCAAAAGGATGCTAAGAGTGCAGGTTTCTGTACAGCAGGTAAACTAGTCCAGGAAGCCTCAAACTCTAATGCGTATTATGAATCACTTGCAGGATCGTGTTAAAATGTAGATGGAACAGGAGCTGAGAATCGGCTTTGAGTTCTAACAAGTTCTCAGGTGATACCGATGCCCCTAATCCTGGCACCAGACTCTGAGAAGCAAGGAGCTAGACCAGAGTGGTGTGACAATTCACCCTGTCAATTCCGTTGAATCAGGGTCACCAAAGTCCACTTAGGCTACAACCACTGGGGTGAATCAGCAAGCCAAAACAAAGGGAACAGACCTTGTAAACTTTTCATCAATGAGTTTGAAGATGGAAATCACAAAGAACACTGCAAAGTAGCTGTTGAAGAAGCAGAATACAAAATCTCTTTGAACCAGGTTGTAGAGTCAGCTTCCTGGAGCCCTGAGGTGTGGTTTTAACCTGGTTGAGAGAAAACCAGAGGAGATGACCTCACATACCTGGAAGACAGATTGATTTCACAATCCCTTTCCAACCCATCTTACAAATTCTCAGTGCATTCTCCAGTGACTCCTCAGATGTGGAAATTATTCTTTAAGAACTTTGTCTACTAAAATATGGCACATTTGAGTGCAAAGGCATGAAGTGTGTAGAAACAGGACCTGCTTAGATGCAATAATGTTTTTTTGCTTTCCCCAGCCTCTTTCTGAGTAGTCTCCAGCAATGAACCACATTTTCAAAGATTAAGAACACAAATGCCTACTAAATTCCTAAAGTTAAAACTGACAATACACAATAGGAGTGTAACTCCTATACTAAACAAGCAAAATAAAACCACTGCTCAGAGCATTTTAAACCAGGGCACACTATACTTGAAGCTGCAGCTCTACCAGGAGAGATCCATCAATGTGTCTAGACCCTGCATAGTCAAGTGTGTGCTGTCTAGCTTAATCCAGTGGGAGGCAGTCTCCATCAGAGAGCACATGCTCAAACATTTTAACAGAGACAAGTGCAAGCCATTCTTATTCTAAAGGGAAAATCTCAATCCATCCTCCCCATCTATGAAACAAGATACTCTACCCCGTGCACCCAGCCTGCAGGCTGCACCAATAATCTTCCAAATTCCCAGGCTCAAGGAAATGGGGAGTTATTCTCATCTCTCCATTATCTATGGATCAAGGGTTCTGAACCTGGAATCCAGAAACCACTGACACACTATGAATGGGTTTCTGGAACTGCAAGTTAATTTTTATGTGTAGATATATCTATGGACTTCTCTTGGGCTAAGGACCCACAGTTTTCCTAACAATGCCAATGGAGTCCCTGATCCAAGTAAGAGAGAATTTGAATCTAAGTCCTTTCTTCCTGGGCACCAGCTCTCAGACTCTTACAGACTCCTGCCTGGTCTATCTCTCCAGTCATTCACTGCCTGTTTATGACAGCAGACTCGTGACTAGGCTTTCTAACTCTGACTTTTACCACTCTGAGCCATCCTAAGATTGCTCACAGATAACATTCCTTAACCCCAAGCCATCATCCCATCTCCAACTGAAGAGTTAACTCTTCTTCAGCTTCTTTGCTAATTCCTTGTTGATCTCTGCCCCCCAAAGAACATACATCAGCTCTGGACTGCCACTGAACACCTACTTTTATTACATTATTTAGAATAAATAATTCTGTCTTCTGATCTCTGTGTGTGTGCATGCTGAATTGCTTTAGCTTAGTCTGACTCTTTTCGACCCTAAGGACTATAGCCTGCCTGGCTCCTCTGTCCACAGGATTCTCCAGGCAAGAATACTGGAGTGGGTTGCCATGCCCTTCTCCAGAGGATCTTCCCAACCCAGGGATCAAACTCATGTCTCTTATGTGGCCTGTACTGGCAGGTAGGTTCTTTACCACTATCACCACTTGTATACTCCAAGATAATGCCCACCCAATAAATCCTACTGGTGAATAAATCACACATTACGTAGCAGGTGTGCAATAATACCATATATGGCTGAAAAAGTCTTCAAAAATATTTGTACTTCATTTTATTTCACAATTTTCTGAATCCTTACAGCTTAAATAAAATATTGAGGGTTTGTAGGAAGGATGGTCTATATGGGAGGAGAAGACATCTCAATCTCCCAAGAACCTCCCAAGTCACTCATCACAAGAGATGACCTTGAACTCTCAGTAACAGCCTGAAAAACAGTTCAGCTAAAACACTTTCTTTTTCCCCTCCTCTTCCATTCAAGCGCATCAGGGACTCCTGCAACTGTGAAGGCGTGAAGTGAGCAAATGTACTAAAATACTTTCTTGAATGAAGCTATATTTATTTCAGATACTAAACAGAAATATTAATGAAGAAACTCATTTATGTAAGATCAAAGTTGCACACTAATTCCAAGATCTGAGTTAGTCTTCTCTAGTTGCACAATTGACCATTTTACCAGAAAAAGTACCCAAAACATATCTAAATAGATTAATTTATTGGAAATACTCATCATGCAACTGCTTCAGAAATTCTGCCAGATTTGCTCTTGTTGTACTGGATTGCCTCAAGATATGTTTTCTGTTTACTAATGTTCTGGCTTAGAAGTCTGGCTCTCTGGCCACTATCATGACATGCAATGGCAGAACAAGAGAGGCTTAGAATAGAACTGCCAACATTTTCTTTCATTCACCCGTTAGGTAAATCTACTTACCAACTCCATGCATATCCTGTAAACCTTTGTAAGGAGAAACAAAGTTTGTTGACTGAATTTTAGCCTTAATGCTTATGAATCTGGTAGAAACTCCTAAGGGCTTCCCAGGTGGCTCACTGTTAAAGAATCCACCCGCCAATGCAGGAATCTTGAGTTTGATCCCTGGGTCAGTAAGATTACTCTAGAGGAGGAAATGGCAACCCATTCCAGTATTCTTGCCTGGGAAATCCTGGGGACAGAGGAGCCTGGTGGGCCAACAGGACTGAGCATAAAAGCATGCACAGAAACTTCTAAAGCATGTGAAATTTTCACTGAAAATGAACAAACATGGTCTAAGTTTCCAAGGAAGTCCGTTTTTTTACCCCTATTTCTGCCTTTCCTATCTAAACTCACTTTTCTCTGATAAATACACCTAAATGGAAGAAGTAACCAAGTAAAGTAGTAGTATCTGAAGCTCCTCAGGCAACTACCTCATGAGCAACTCACTAATATCCTCAGGCAAATAACCCAGAAAACCCAGAGTTGTGAATTTCAACGAAACAGCATTAAGAGCAACAAAGATTAAGAATTAACTCCAAGCTGTCTTAATGATCCCGACAACCAGGATGGTGTGGTCACTCAACTAGAGCCAGACATCCTGGAGTGTGAGGTCAAGTGGACCTTAGAAAGCATCACTACAAACAAAGCTAGTGGAGGTGATGGAATTCCAGCTGAGCTATTTCAAATCCTCAAAGATGATGCTGTTAAAGTGCTGCACTCAATATGCCAGCAAATTTGGAAAACTCAGCAGTGGCCACAGGACTGGAAAAGGTCAGTTTTCATTCCAATCCCAAAGGGCAATGCCAAGAAATGTTCAAACTACCACACAATTGTACTCATGTCACATGCTAACAAAGTCATGCTCAAAATCTTTCAAGCTAGGTTTCAACAGTATGTGAACTGAGAACTTCCAGATATAAAAGCTGGATTTAGAAAAGGCAGAGGAACCAAAGATCAAATTGCCAACATCTGTTGGATCACAGAAAAAGCAAGGAAATTCCAGAAAAACATCTATTCTCTTTCATTGACTACACTAAAGCTTTTGACTGTTTGGATCACAATAAACTGTGGAAAATTCTTAGAGATGGGAATATCAGACCACCTTACCTGCCTCCTAAGAAACCTGTATGCAGGTCAAGAAGCAACAGTTAGAACATGGAACAACTGACTGGTTCCAAATTGGGAAAGGAGTATGTCAAGGCTGTATATTGTCACCTTGCTCATTTAACTTATATGCAGAGTACATCATGTGAAATGCCAAGCTGGATGAATCACAAGCTGGAATCAATATTGCAAGAAGAAATATCAACAACCTCAGATATGCAAATGATACCACACTAATGGCAGAAAGCAAAGAGGAACTAAAGAGCCTCCTGACAAGGGTGAAAGAAAAGAGTGAAAAAGCTGGCTTAAAACTCAGTGTTCAAAATACTAAGATCATGACATCCAGTCCCATCACTTCCTGGCAAATAGAGGGGGAGAAAAGTGGAAAATGGTGACAGATTTTATTTTCTTGGGCTCCAAAAATCACTGTGGACAGTGACTGCAGCCATGAAATTAAAAGATGGTTGGATGGCATCACTGACTCAATGGACATGAGTCTGAGCAAACTCCAGGAGACGGTGAAGGACAGGGAAGCCTGGCGTGCTGCAGTCCATGGGGTCGCAAAGAGTCAGACATGACTGAGCAACTGAACAACAATACCCAGAGTCTGTTATGGCAAAATTAATGAACAGCATCGTCTATCAGACACCATATATAAAACTCAGCCCACAATTGAGGCTATCAAAATAACTGACTTTTCAGAAGCATCCAGGAGTATATCCTACAAGGTACTTTAGAAATCCTGAGAAATAAGATTGACAGCTGAGAAACTGTTGAGATTAATATCTTGGAGAAAACTCCGAAAGAAATTCTAAATGGGAAGAGCAGAGCCTTATAAATTCAGTCGTCCTCCCACACTGAGATTCAAATAGATTCTCGGGGAAGGAAATAACACATTAGAATGGTAACATCAACTTCCATTTAGCTATAACTCAAACACCTAGCGGAGAAGGCAATGGCACCCCACTCCAGTACTCTTGCCTGGAAAATCCCATGGACGGAGAAGCCTGGTGGGCTGCAGTCCATAAGGTCGCTAAGAGTCAGACACGACTGAGCGACTTCACTTTCACTTTTCCCTTTCACGTACTGGAGAAGAAAATGGCAACCCACTCCAGTATTCTTGCCTGGAGAATCCCAGGGACGGCGGAGCCTGGTGGGCTGCTGTCTATGGGGTCGCACAGAGTCGGACACGACTGAAGCGACTTAGCAGCAGCAGCAGCAGCAGCAGCAAACACCTAGAAACTTGAAAAGGTTTTTAGAAGCTGACTTTGCATGTGTGTGTGTGTGTGTGTGTGTGTGTGTACTGTTTCTGGTAACAGGTTTTTGAGATCAGTCACACACCATACAATTCATCCACTTAAATTACACAATTCAATAGTTTCTAGTATATTCAACTATTTTCAACCTTCAGCACAATCAACTTCAGAACATTTTTATCACCTCCACAAGAAACTCTGTCCCCTGTAGTTATGGCCCATCATAACACCCCCTTCCTAGGGTCACCCCCTCGCCTAGCCCTAAGCAACCACTAATCCACTTTCTGACTCTCTGGATTTGCCTATTACGGGCACTCGCAACAACTGGACTTCTATGAGAGGTGGTCTTTTGTGGCTGGCTTCTTGGACACTGCATGGTGTTTTCTAGGTCCATCCATGTTGTAGCATGATCAATACGTCAATTCTTTCTACAATACTAGTATTGTATGGAATACCTAGTATTCCACTGTACAGACTGCCCATGCTTCATTCCTCCATTCATCAGCAGACAGGGACTGACTTTGAGAGGAAACAATGGTAAATAAACTAAGCAATAACTTAGTAAGTGAAATTTTGTCAGTGAAGGGGCTTCCTGAAGTCAGAATAGGCTCAGCTTCAGACACAAATAATCATCATCAATGATTATCAATGATCATGACTCTTCTTAAAGCACCACAGGCTGCTCAGTATCTGCTATATCACCAAAAAAAAAAAAAGAGAGGGAGGAAACCAAACACAGAATTCATTAGAGGAGACACTACAGTCCATTTTGGTCCTAGTTTCCTTAGGTATAAAATATCTCAAATGACTGCAGTCAGAATTAAAATCCCCTTCAGGAGTTCACTCATTTTACCTGCGACTGAGAAAGAAAAATGAAGCCCAGGAAAGAAAGTGATTTAAAGACTACAACCACAATTAGTGGCAAAGTTAAAAGTCGAATCTAATTCTCCTAATGCCTGTTTTGTTTTAAACACTCTGAACTGCCTCTTTAAACTGTATCCAACATCATCCTACGGAAATGATTTAGAATGTGTGCCAAGACTCAGCTACGTGGATATTCATCTAGGTGGAGTTTAAGAGACAGACCATCCTGAGACTCAAACAAGAAGCAACTAGTTAAATCAACTGTGAAATGCCCATCACTGTAACAATTTGCAAGCACTCAGAAATTCAAATTAAAGATGTTCATGATATGGATGCAAACAAGAAAACAAACCATACTGGAAATATGTACACCAAAATAGTTACCAGTGCTTATTGCTAGGCAATGGAATTAGAAATGTCCACATTTATTTCTAAACTGCATTTCCCAATCCTCCACCTGAGAATATATTATTTGCATTAGTAGAAAAAATTACTTTTAAATGTGTTTAGCAGTCACGCTGAATATAAACTGCTGTTCTATTTGGTAATGTTACAGTAACACGACTTTGCAGTCAAGTGTAACTCCTCTTTTCACATTATTACGCATCAAAGAATTTCCTTCTACCAAAGCTCTTTGAAGGATTTATCCCGCATCGATGCTCTGAGATGGTAAGAGCAGTATTTATTCCTATTTGCAGATGATAAAATTAAAATACAGAAGATCTCAGGGATGTGGCTGGCAAGGTGGGATTAAAATCCCTGGGTTTAAGTCTCTGGTCCTCACAGTTAAACTGTAAATCAGAAACATAAACCCAGGAATGTGAATGATTTGTTGAGAACAGTGCTACCTGTAAAGGTCTACAGATGTAAAAACAGTGCTACCTGTAAAGGTCTACAGATATAAAGGCACACAGAAACAAAGTATCAAACCACCTTCCATTGTGATCTGTTTTCCTATTGAAGAGGAGCAGATGTGAACTGAAACACAGACATAATAAATGAGGACAATTATCTATAAAGTTATCAGAAAGTTTAGAAGTATATGTGAAAGAAAGCAAAAATACAGCCTCAGAAATGGCTCACTAAAAATTTAGCACAGATACCCCAAAAGCCTGCCATGTGATTTTTGTTTCTCATTTTTATTTTAGTGGAACCATTTCACTGAGTTAAAATTAAGTGAAGCTATCAAGCTAAATTTCAAGCAAAACTTTGCACAACTGTGTTATCATTATCCCGATTCCCACCACATAGGCAAAACTAGGAGACATAAATCAGAAGTTATCAGAATGAAAAAGTTTCTTTTACTGAGTAAGTGTAGTATTTTCCAGATGTTCTTCTAGAAAAAAAAGAGGCTACAGATCCAAAGATATTACCATACCTGCTAAAATTAAGCCCTCTTCTCAATACCCTCTTGAGTCTTAATTCTCCTTCACTGTTTATTATGCAGTCAAAAATTTTATAAAGCAAATGTTTCCAATCTCAGCATAACCACAAGGAATAGACACTGGCAGCTCATCAAAGACCTAAGGAGAGTCTGAAGATCAAATCTAAGGAGTAAACAATTTCTTTGGTGTGGGCTTTAACGAGCTGAGGGATTTAAATGATATCTGACCAGGTTGCTTCAATATTATATTACAAACAATTCCTGGAATTTAGTTATCATATTACAGATCTTTTCAATCTAAAATAAGACAATCATGTTTTAAAAGAATATAATGGTATTAAAAAACTGGAGTACAATCCACTTAGTAAAGTATTACTTTATGAAACTTGTTTTTTATTTGGATTTACACAACTTGTACATATTAGGCCATGAACAGAAAAATATTGTAGCTTCAGCTGCATTCAAGAATGAGAAAGACCATGATTCAAAGAATTAATTAATTCTTTCAAGCTCGGCCATGAAGATTTATTTTCAGAAGATAAAAACATAGATCATTTATTAATAAGAAAAAAGTCCCTGATTCTAAGAAATGACATCAATTGTTCTCATTCACCTTACTGAGAAGTGAATCTCATAGAGTTCATTCACCTTCCTAGGAGCAAGTGAGATCTCCAGATCTGAAGAATGATGATGCTATTGGTAGCTTATAGAACTCCCTTTGTTATGCTTTGGTTGCAGTTTCTCCTATCTGATAATGAGAAATTAACACAAGTAGTGGCATTCCAATAAGCATTCCTTTGGGGTCACAGTCCACAGTTTGTTACTGAGGGATGGCACCTTCCAAGTGATATCTACTCCACGCCCATTTAGTCCTCACCCCTACCCCACCCTCACCCCTACCTCACCCTCTATCTTCACTAAGAGAGTACAAAGTAGCTGAACCTATGCTATGGAGTCAGAGTGGCCTAGTTCAAATCACACTCAACCATTTACTAAGTAAATTATCAAAATAACACAGGATTATTCTGAGAAATACATGTGGAGCACCCAGAGTGCTTGACCCATATAAAGTCCTTAAAAACTGGTAGAGACTATTATTGCACTTCGTGTGTGTATGTGTGCACATGCACCCACACACACGCTAAGTCGCTTCAGTCGTGTCCGACTCTTTGCAACCCCATGAACTGTAGCCTGCCAGGCTCCTCTGTCCATGGGATTTCCCAGGCAAGAATACTGGAGTGGGTAGCCATGCCCTCTTCCAGGGCATCTTCCCAACCCAGGGACAGAACTCCTATCTCTTAACTTTTCCTGCACTGGCAGTTGAGTTCTTTACCACCAGAGCAACCTGGGAATCCTCACTTGAGCAAATAAACAGGGTAAGACAGAACCTACAAAATTTCCCCTTCTTCCAAAACTATTCAATATCTTTGTAAATGGTGATAAAAATAGCTGGATATTAAGAATCCCTCTACCTAAATCAAAGATGGCTTAGAAATTCAATACCAAAGCCAAGATGGTCCCCAGTAGGTCCTACCTCACCACTGGTCAGGTTTCTCTGAGCCTCTGGTCACATCAATACATAAAACTGTTATGTGCATTTCTGTTTAATGTTACTATAATACATATTGTTGATTCATTACCATTGAACTCAACCCAACAGCTAAGTCATGTCTGAACAGAGCTTATCCAACACACGTACTTTCTCCATAAGCACATTTCAGGCAGCTTGCACTCAAGAACACTACACTGCACTTCAGCACTCCATTTAGAGGCCATTTTACACAGCAAAATCACCAGCAAAAAGCACAAAAAAATGTGAAAAATGTCACTAAACAAAATACAAAAGGACACTCATTGACAGAGAGCGGAAACAAGAAGCAGACAGTCACCTGTTCGACCTCGGCTGGAAAACTGCTCATCCGGTGACTCAAATTTTTCACCACCCTGTGATCCATGAATGACCACAAAAGTGCCACAAGTACTGACTTTGGGACTATAAACAAATGTTCATCAAATAGGCAAATTTGCAAAGCTAGAATCCACGAACAATGAAGACCAACAGTAAATGATTTATGGAACCCAATGAATATGACTCAAAAGTTAACTGACCCACAGCTACATGCATCAAAGTGAATACTTTTCCAACCAAATGCACAAAGATCCGAAAGGACACATGACTTAAGATACCATTTCTATAAACTTTATTTTTGACAAATGTGCTTAGCAAGTGCATGCTTACTCAGTTGTGTCCAACTCTTTGCGATCCCATGGACTGCAGCCTGCTAGGCCCCTTTGTCCAAGGGATTCTCCAGGCAAGAATACTGGAGTGGGTTGCCATGCCCTCCTCCAAGGCCCTTCCTGACCCAGAGATCAAACCAGCATCTCCTGAGTCTCCCGCACTGCAGGCAGATTCTTTACCACTGAGCCACAGGGGAAGGACACATGCCAATTCAGGACAGGTTTCCTCTGAATAGGGAAGGAAGAAGAGGACAGAGAAGCTTGGACCATATTTCTACAGGGCTGTGGGTATTTTATCCTACTATTCTCTAATGTCAGGTCTATTTCATTAACAACATTTCCATTAAATATTACTCAGCCATTAAAAAGAATGAAATAATGCCATCTGCAGCCACATGGATGGACCCAGAGATGGTCATTCTGAGTGAAAAATTCAGAGAAGAAATATCATAAGACATCCCTTATCTATGGAATCTAAAAAGAAATAATACAAAGGAACTTACATATAAAACAGAAAGACTCGCAGACTTACAGAGTGAACTTGTGGTGGCAGGGTCGGGGAGCAAGGAAGGGATAGTCAGGGAGTTTGAAGTGGACATGTACACACTGCTATATTTAAAATGGATAACCAACAAGGACCTATTGTACAGCACAGGGAACTTTGCTCAATGTTATACGGCAGCCTGGAGAGGAGGGGAGTTTGGGGGAGAACGGATACATGTATCTGTATGGCTGAGTCCCCCGCTGTTCACTTGAAACTATCACAACATGTTAATCAGCTATACCTCAATACAAAACAAAAAGCTAAGTTAAAAAAAAAAAAAGAACATATCCACTACAACAGTTTCTCATAGTGAAGCGTGTACACTCAGTCATTCCTGACTCTTTGTGAGCCTACAGACTACAGGCCACTGGGCTCCTCTGTCCATGGGGATTCTCCAGGCAAGAATACTGGAGGGGATCTTCCCAGCCCAGGGATCCAACCCAGGTCTCCAGCATAGCAGGCAGATTCTTTACCCACTGAACCACATGGGAAGCTCCATAGTGAAGGACACAGGCCAGAAAGTCCACATACACCGCACAGCACTAAACTGCTTGGAAGCAGATTTCTGCATAAAACTGCAGCACATATTTGCAGCAGGGATGCAAACCATTTAACAGCAGGACAGACGACAACAATTACAAGGGTCTGTTTGCACAGAAGAAAAGGATGCCTGTTAAGAGAGAGAGATGAAAAGGCGAGAGACAAAGGGTCAAAGTTTTATTTCTGGATACACCCTGTGTATCCGCTGCTCCTTTGAAGTGCACAGGAGTTTCTTCCCAGAAGGACAACACGCAGTCCAAGGTGGCACAAGCCCAAAGAAAGCTTAGTCACCAAGACATCAGGAGAAAACCCTTAAGCTCTAAAAGAATGATTTCTAGAGAAGAAGGCTTGGGAAGTGAAACTCTTGAATGGAAACTAGCATAAGAAGCATAGCTGCAACAGCCAAAGATGGGGGATGACCCACCAGGGTCTTAATTTCTTTGGGATAAGTGGTGGTTTTCTCAGGGCGGGGGGGGGGGGGTTGTAATGGAAAAGACATCAGCTAATTCCCAATTTTGTTTCTGCTCAAGAAAAAAAATAAATGTTTGTGATGCTATTATATCTTATTTACGATTCTCCTCTTTGTTCCCTTTTGGCAGTGACCATTATGAACGTTAGGGTAAAAGTCTAGCACTCCGCCAAAAACACCAACACTGTGATTGGTGTGTGATTCAAAAAAGCTGCCAAAATGGATACTCCAAAAGGAATGAGTCACTCCGCTGGGGCGGGCGTGCTAATATTTCTGTACCATGTTATAATCCTTTTCATCTGGACCTTCTTAGAGTTGGCTTATTACTTCCTTTCGTGCAATTCTAAGCTGACTAAGGACTACAATAAAGGGCATAATAAGCCTGACAGATTGGGTTCACACCTTCATTACTAAAATCCAAAAACTAAGGCTATTTGATATGGAAATAGGGCACCGAGAAAAAACATACACACAGCTTCAGCTCATGAGACTTAAGAACCCGCAAGGGTCTGGGAACAGAACATGTAATCATACCGGTCTGACAGTTCTATCAAATACTCTTTTATCTCAGTGACTTTAAAAGGTAGAATGCCACCATAAAATATAGGGCGTAAGTGACATTTAGCAGTGGAGAGAAAAAGAATAACCTCCCTCCTTGGAAAGTGAACAAGAAAAAAAGTGTGTAAAGCATTTTCAGAAAATTCTAGGCTCCCACTTCAGGATGCTGGTAGTATACTAATCTGATCTGGGACTGGGCTCGGTTTCATAAGCTTTGATTCAGCAAGATTTACTGTGTAGATAAGATAATCAAACAAATAAGGAATCTTCTGAAAAAAATATAGAGCAAGGGGTTACTGGGGGAATGCAGCATGTAGTGACTCATGACTTTGTTTCCTAGGTCGAATCAGGTGACACTCTATTCTTGATTTGAAACAAGGACGAAGCTTTTATTGGACAATGCTCTTATCTCAAGCAGAAGGCCATCCACACACCAGTTACATAAATCCTCTTTTTTTCTGCCACTACTGGAATTCAGAATAAAGTCCGAATGACTCCGCCCATCCCAGATTGAAGCAGGAGCCAAACAAAACACCAACCACAGTTTCTTTAAGGCCCAGATGGTCATGACCTTGAGCGTATTTTCTCATGTGAACCAGCTGCCTACTGGTCACACTGTGGTATATTGCATGGTGCTCATCAGCTCCAATTATGAAGATGTTAACACTTTCATTAGCTCTGAAATGGAACAACTCAACGCCCGGAACAACAGGCTTTTTCTTCTAGAAAGGAAAAAAAAAGTCAGGATAAAATACCCAAGCAGAGGCCTCACACAATGGACCAGACCTTGCTCTTCACATTTAACGATTTCACTAAAGTCATCCATGAGATACACAGGAGTCTCATTTGACAAGTCCACAGCTATTCCCTCAAATTAACACTTTAACAAAGGCAGATTAAAAGGGCACCAGGGTTTCCAAGTGGCGCAGTGGTAAAGAATCCACCTGCCGATGCAGGAGACTCAGGTTCAGTCCCTGGGTTGAGTTACAACTTTGGGCCACATGTATTAACTTATCAAGATTTATCAGACTTTAACCTTGACATACCCTTCTATAGAGCCCATTATATATATAGCACATAAATATATGATAAACACTTTAAAAACATCATTATTTCCATTTTCTGCCTACCTCTCCCACTAGGCAATTAACTCCTCAATGGTAGAGATGATGCTTTATGCACCTTTGTGTCACAGCATCTTAACAGTGCCTCAGTTCAGTTTAATCGCTCAGTTGTATCCAACTCTTGACCCCATGGACTGCAGCACGCCAGGCTTCCCTGTCTATTACCAACTCCCGAAGCTTTAACAGTGCCTAGCTTGGAGCAAATACCCCTAAAAAATATTTGCTGAGGTACTTCCCTGGTGATTCAGTGGCTAAGTCTCTGCTCCCAATGCAGACGCCTGGGTTCAATCCCTAGTCAGCCAACTAGATCCCACATGCTGCAACTACGAGTTCGCATGCCACAACTAGAAATCCCATGTGCAGCAACTAAGACCTAGCACAGACAAATTAATTTTTAAAAAATATTTGTTGATTGATATGAATGGGATAACATGGGTTTTATTAAAAATAAGCAACCCCACATCAAGCTGGTTAATACAAGATAATAGGGTTAATCCCTCCCAAGGAAGTCCAAGACTGTGGGTTATCACCGAGGGGTGATCAAAAGGCTTATTCCACAGCCTTCAAGCTGTAACAACACAGCCATTTTACTAGGGAGATGTAAAAAAAACAAAGGTTCAGAGACAGTTGTCTGAAAGAGAGCCTTCAGAAAGCCTTCAGAGGACAACTGTTACTAGAAAAAAGCCAATTTGATCACAAGCTTACTTGGCCTTTACTATTTCAACAGTGGACAGTGGCTTATTCATTCAGTTCTTATTTTAACTTCAATTTTCTTTTTTGAAGGACATATAGTTACGCTTGGTTCTGGACATATACGAACAAAATTACTATAGACTAAAAAGTTACTGAATTTATCCTCACAGGGTTTTCAATTTGCTCTGAACCAAAATGTTTATATGTAATTTGTATTATACTTTCATAATTGAGAGAAAACAGTCATGTTAGGAGCACAGCTTTAGAGTTAACAAAGTTTGATTTTCAGCTCCAGTATCTCCTAGAAATGTGTGTCCTCAGACAAGTTCCTTCACTTCTAGAATCTTGAGCTTCTTCTAGATGAAACAGGGTGATCCCTACCCTTCAGGGGTCTTGGGTCATCTTTCATGTTGACGGAAGAAATTAAAGAAACGCACAATCAGTGCCCTTTACTGCTACTCCTGCTGTTCATGCACCCAAACACATTTAACTTGAGCCCATGGACTGTAGTCGGAGAAGGCAATGGCATTCCACTCCAGTACTCTTGCCTGGAAAATCCCATGGACGGAGGAGGCTGGTAGGCTGCAGTCCACGGGGTCACTATGAGTCGGACACGACTAAAGTGACTTAGCAGCAGCAGCAACAGCATGGACTGTAGCCCGCCAGGCTCCTCTGTCCATAGGATTCTCCAGGCAAGAATATTAGAGTAAGTTGCCATGTCCTCCTCCAGGGGATCTTACCAACCCAGGGGTTGAACCTGACTATCCCTACATTGCAGGCAGATTCTTTACCATCTGAGCTACTGGGGAAGCCCAAGAAATGCACAATCAGTGACCTTTATCGTTACTACCGCTGTTCACGTATCCAACCCATACTTAACTTGAGGGCTGCCTTAAAATCCTCACAAGAAACAACTTCCCTGATATCTATTTAAAGGTTTAGTGGGGTATTGAATGGAGGAAGTCTAATGCAGGAAGATGTCATAGCATTCCCACCCATTGTCCGGTCACTGCTGGAGGTCTGAGAGGCAAACAGTCGGGAGGACCTGACATCTGCATAGGGACTTTTCTTCTGTGGCCTCTCCTTCAGTCAACCTCAGAGGTCTCAAACTTTAACACGCCCAAGAACTACTTTCTAAGGTTGTTTATCCAGAATCATGCATACACTACCCTGATGAGCCACTTAAGGGACTTCAGGGATAATTCACTATACCACTTACCTTACTTTTAACTTCGGATTCAAACCTCTATGTAACATTGTCATATGCTCTTTAAAAGTACATAAAAATTTTTAAGGAAAGAAAGAAAAAGAAGAGAAAGGTCTGAGCAACAAACTAGCAGCAAATAATAGCTTAAAAAAAAAAAAGCTGCATTTCAACCCATGGCTTTAAGTAGATAAAATGGGCCATTCCAAGTACTGGGTCCCTTCAGAGGGCCTTTACTGAGAAGTGCACTGCTACACTAATCAAACACTCCATTCCCCAACTGGATGTCTCACGGGTCCAGAACAGTGACAAGACTGCAATTTGTTCAAAAATCTATTGAATTCAACAAGTGGCAGAGAGCTGTGACGACAGAGCTAATGATTAACACAAGGAACAGCTCCACTCTGGCAAAGCGAACAGCCTCCTGCAGTCCTCGGCCCAGCCTTCCGGAGGTTTCCCCACACGTCAAGTCTGAAGCCACATGGACTTGAGGACATTCCTCTCGCTGTTCCCTTCAGCTGCCCCAGGGTCTGAGGAACCCCCCCCCGGCCCTAGGGCTTGACAAATCAAGCCCTAATTACACCTGCTTGTGGGCTCATCCCTGCCTGACCCCCATCAGTCAGATCTTAGAATTTTTTTTTTTTTAATGAAATTCAATTTTATGCTGTGAAATTCACATCTACAGTGTACAATCTGATGATTTTTGACAGGTTACATTTGTAAAACCAACACTCCAGTCTGGATTAGAATATGTTCATCACTCTAGGAATTTCATGTGCCTCAGTCTCTCTCCCCAGAAGCCATTGCCATTGTGATTTCTATCGCCATGTAATTATGCATCAGTCAGATCTTAAATGAGAGGAACCACCTTATAACACCTATTTTATTCCCCTCACGGCACTTCCCAGCATTGGAAATTTAGGTCCATTTATGTATCTGTGCCAAGGCAGGAGATACAGGAGATCTGGGTTCAATCTCTGAGTCGGGAAGATACCCTGGAGAAGGAAATGGCAACCCACTCCAGTATTCTTGTCTGGAGAATCCCATGGACAGAGGAGACTGGCAGGCCATGGGTCACAGAGGGTCAGACACAACTGAGCATGCATGTAAGCATGCATGATGTACCCCTTTCACGTCTGGCTGCCTCCACCAACCCTTCCCACTGCTGGAATGTAAGCTCCTTGAGGGCAGACAATTGGTGGGCCTCATGCAGCTCCACATCCTCTAGAGCCCACAACACTGCCTAGCACATAGCAAGTGCTCGATAAACACTTACAGACTAATTAAGGTATAAACCCTTCTTAAGCAGTGACACGTGAGCAAACCTGCACAATGTAGAATAAAAAGTGTAGTCTAGCAGTAGTTGGGACAAAGCTAGCATCGCTCCACTTCCTATTCCAAGGAAACTGTTTCTGAACACTCAAAATACAGAAATGATGCTTTCCCTCTCAACCCTCAGGACTTCCCTGTAACTCAAACAGTAAAGAATCTGCCTGCAATGCAGAAGACCCAGGTTTGATCCCTGGGTTGGGAAGATGCCCTAGAGAAGGGAATGGCAATCCACTCCAGTATTCTTGCTTGGAGAATCCCATAGACAGAGAAGACTGGAGGGCTACAGTTTGTGGGGTCGCAAAGAGTCGGACACGACTGAGTGATTAATACATCGGCCTCTCAACCCTCAGAGCCCAGAACATCTATCACTATATCGATGCAAGACTCATACACTCAAGGGACAGCCTTGATGTGAGTGAATTTAGTCTAGAGGGTACATGAAAAATAAAGAATAAGAGGCCAACATTTAAGGACTTCTTATAACTAACTTGAAAATATACATAGTGTGATACAATAGAAATGAGCGCATTCTCTCATCAGACAGGCCTGGATTCAAATCGTGCCTCCATCCTTAGGAAGCAGCCACCTTATCACTCTGAGCCTCACTGCCTCATTTGTAAAAGGAAGATAGTATCTCCCTCCAAGGTTTGCCAAGAGCATTAAAGACAGGCATATAAAGCACAGAAAACATAAACAGCATCTTATTTGACCCTGGAATGCCCCTGGAGTTTTAGTGATGGAGGACCTAAGATGAGCTCACCAACCTCTCCACCTTCTTCTGTAACTTCAAGCCACATACCTTCAGGCCCTCATGGATTAAGAACTCTTAGAATCATCATTATTTGCAAACACTTCACCAACAACAAAGCACTAAAATGCTACACTAAGGAATGCTGCTCACTGAAACCTGCCTGACTCCCAACAACAAAGGGAACACTATGAAGGACATTTCACTTAAGGAAACCCGACAGTACACTGCCACCACTCACTTGACGACAGCTCATCATGACACACCAATGAAAAACCATGGACCTCCTTTGGTCATTTCCACTGCCTTCCTCCTCTTCTAATTCACCAAATTTCCGTAAGGAGTCAGGCAAAAGCATGATGCCAACTTATCATCTCTGAATAGTGTTCCTGGGCACCTACTACAGTCAAGTGCTATGCAGAGTACCAAGATGAGTGAGAAGCTGCGACAAAGTGTCATTTCAACACAAAAGCAAGTTATGTGCAATTAACAATCAGCCCAGAAGGGCCAGTGAGATAGGTTCTTGGAGCAGCTACTCAAAAGCAAGTTATGTGCAATTAACAATCAGCCCAGAAGGGCCAGTGAGATAGGTTCTTGGAGCAGCTACTCAATTCCCAGGCCTGTTTCAGCAGGCACAGTTCTCTGATCAAGTCAGTAATTATCTGCTAAGACCCTTCCCTGGGCCAAGCACTGCACTGGACAAGGAGAAACTGCCAGGACCTGTAAGATGTGAGCCTTGGCTTCCAGGAGCCCACAGTGCAAGCTCGCAAATAAAACAGGGACACAAACAGATGGCCAACAGGGTAATGAGTAGCTACAAAGCTACACATAAAAGCATCCCCTTATTTTACAGACACACCTCACACAAGGTGATACTTAATCCCAGGCCTCATAAGTAAAAGAAATAAATCACACTATAAAGAGATCAAAGAAAGGAGTTGTTTTTCCCACCTCCCCCAAGTTGACACTGGATCCATAAGGACATGAGAAAGAGATGGGATTTCAGAAGAACCTTGAAGGCCAGATATAATTTTAAGGAGCAAATAAGCAAAGGGAGTACGTGACGTGCAAGAGAATCATGTGAGGAAAGACATAGCGGCGGAAAAGTACAATCCTGCTCTATGAGCAGACATAAAGTCCACGTCAGGGTGTACTAAGGAAACAGGAGAGAAGATGGGTCTGGCCAGACTGTGGTGGTTTTAGTCGCTAAGTCGTGTCCGACTCTTGCGACCCCATGGACTGTAGCTCGCCAGGCTCCTCTGCCCATGGGGTTCTCCAGGCAAGAATACTGGAATGGGTGGCCATTTCCTTCTTCCAGGGTATCTTTGCAGGCAGATTCTTTACCGACTGAGCTGTGAGGCCAGACTGTGGAAGGCTTCAGTGAGAAAGCAGGTGTGGGTGGGGAGCAGGGGCTACAGAAGTTACAGAGGAGAGGATGGAAGGTAAACCATCGACAACAAAGATGGCCAAAGAGCTTCTCAAATTGGATCAACGTCTAAAGTAACATAATAGGGCTCCGATGAGAAAACTGAACCAAAAGATGAGAATCACAGTCTTATATTTTTTAATATATTTTAACATTAATCTTACATTTTTAATATTTCAAAAGAGTCATCATGATGGCAAAAACCTAAAGGCTGCAACTTAGGCTTCAAAGTGAATACACAAAACCTGTATTTGCAAATGCCTAATTCCAAGTATTGAAAGCACAAAGGGCACATGCTCGTTGTCACTGTGGAAATCCCACTCCCATTCGTGCTTTATTCTAGGAACACAAATCAAAATATACTTTTCTCAGTATTATGAAAACCACAGATACTCTACCAAAAAAATTAAAAATACCATTATGGTTATCGATGATGATGTAACTGAAAGCAGCAGTAAGATGTCATAATGTCAATATCTCCTAATGGTGAGGCCTGCTTGAACTGAAGAAATCTCTCAAAGGAAGTGGTAGAAACCTCATGGTTAGAGCCATTTAGAATCAGACCACAAGGCGCAATCCTGTGGCCTATTTTCTTCCATGTAAGTCTGGCCACTCCGAAAGTAAGTGCAGGTGAGCAACTGCGGCTGGAGAGGCAAGGAGCCAAGTCAAATCTTATGTGAAGAAAAACAGGGAGACCGCACCTCTGATTCCTGAACCCAAGCTGGTTACAGCGCTGTTTTCACTCTCTGAAAATCCATCAGTCTGTACACTGATGAAAAAGGCCCATTTCCGTTTGTACATTACTCGCCAATAAAAAAAAATTTTAAGGATGATTAGGAGATACCATCCCAAAGAATAAAAACAAAAAGAAATTTATAGCAAAGTTAATGAAATTTCTGACAATTACTGTAAAATAAAATACAGCTGTCTAATGTTAAAAAATTACTCCATTAAATGAAGACTGAGACCTGGTAAATTCTCAGATGATCTGAAGATTTCTCACCCAAATAAATGCTTTCCAAAAAGCCTACCCTGAGACTCAAAACTTCTACAGTGAAAGGACACCCAGGAGGCCACACAGTCCTAAGTCTCCCAGAGTTCACATCTAGATGGCCTCATTAGTGGGCAATAGAAGGATGATCTTGGGTCATGCCTGGAAAATCACCAGTTTCAAGTTTATAACATTCTGGTCTGAAGACATCTGGCCTGAACTGACTTCCTAGGTTCATCAGGCAGAAGTCCTTGGGGAAAGAATCCTCACTGAGCAAGACTGCCACTAAGAGGAAAAGCTTCCCTGGAAGAAGCAGAAGGCTGAACATACTGGGGACTGAAAGGGTTAAGAACTCAAAGTGACCTACGAAGCTATTAAATATTTTACACATTCATCACCTTTCCATGTAGGCTTCCCAACTTTCCACAAATAAGATATTAAGTGGTACTGAATTCAGAGAGCAATGTTGCCACGGTGCAGGTCCAATCATGTTCAATCTAGCTTCTCCTGGTTATCCTAAGGCTCCCTCTACACACACACAAAGATCACTGTTCACTGAAGCCAGATGAGATTATTTTCAATCTTTTTGCCACTGTAAAATTCATCTTCTTAACCTTCTCCACCAAAGTAAAATTCCATTATTCTTTAATATTCCCATCTAAATCCATGCCTCCTTTTGCCCTCTCCCAAATACTAGAAAGCTTCATCTGCTCATAAACCAACTACCTGGAAAGATTTATATTTCCAGATGAAAATGAGCCAATAATTGCTTCTATCCTTTCAGCTGAGAAAACCACGTATGTTGTCCCCCTAGCCCCAAACCACAAACACTAAAGATTAAGAATAAGGGGAATGTCTATTTGCTTATAACTATTAAAGGAATAACTTGAGTCTTACACTGAGAACAATCGGCTCATTCTTGACCTAGCATCCTATTTATCTTTCTATTCTCAAAGCTAATTGCTCATATAAGCATGCCAATTTGCCTTGATTATAGGAGTCTTAATAAATGAACGTTGTTTACATTTCACAAGGGTATTTGAATTTCACTCCAGGAAGCCAAGCTCATCAAGTCTTTGTAAGTGGTAAAACCAGAGATCAAAGCAAAAAGCCTGCACTGAACCAACAAAAAATTAGGCTTGAGAATAGAGGCCTAAGCAAAACTACAATTGATTTATTGATTGTTCTATCCCAGTAGTAAACCTCAGGGTCACTGTTCACTCTTGAGCTAGAATGTATAGAACTTTCTCTGCAAATTATCATTATGATTATTTGACAGCCACTTCTTAAATGCATAGTTAAATAAATCTAACATTCAACAGGCTTTGACCCATCTCTTCTACATTTCTCATCTTGGTGCTTTCGGTTGAATAAAGTATCTTTAGGAGCTTTTTTTTTTTTTTTAACCCTCCTCAACTTTGCCTAATTTCTCTAGATTTTCACTGTGGTTTTAACTCTTATGCTTGGTCTCTGGGACAGGGAGGGAGAGGAGAAAAACTACTCTGGCACATGGCTCTCAACCACGGCTACACACTCACATCTAAGGAGCTTTAAAAATTCTGACACCCAGGTCACACTCCAGAGGAACTGATCAGAATCTCTGGGGGTGGGACCTGGGCATCTGTCTATTTGAGGGTCCCAGGTGACGCCGACTATAGCCAAGTTTGAAAAGCACCACTTCGGCTTGTCAATCCCTTTGTCACCTACTTTAAAGAAAGTATTCAGCCAAACTTCACAGGGAAAAGAAACACCAAGGAAGAGAGGGCAGATTCCTGAGCAAAGCCTCAGCTCAAGGCAGGACCTGAGAGAGGTGACTGACCAGCACCAGACATGGGGCCAAAATGTGAACGACTTGACACCTTTCCCAAAGCCAACAAGTTTTAAGGATAAACCAAGTCTGGTGCACCATCTACCATACAGAAGTCAGTCAAGGGAGGTTACTCCTGGAGACAGCAAGAACTAGACACCTCAAAGTTTTCAGCTTCTGAGGCAATGGATACAGCAGCTTATCAATGCAACAAAGCTTCTTCAGCAAACAAGAAAAGTAGACTAAGGTTATATGCAAAAGAAGAGTCACTGAAGTCAGTTCCAGGTGGCACAAGAGTGATGAAGATGTGTCCAGGGAAACAGTTTTGGTATGCCCTAGAAACTATAGAAAGTTTGAGACAAGGTGCCCACCACGAGCTCCGATGCCACTGGGCATGTTTCCTTGGTCAGTTTAAGAGTGTGAAAAGAAAGTACTCTCCCGTCTACAACAAATACCACCATACTTCCAAGTAGGGACTTGGTGTTTCCCAATTTCGAGCCATCCTGGTCCACGTTTGTGGACCTCAATTGACCCAGAGTTCAGGAAACAGCTCCCTGACCTACCAGCTCTTCCTCAGATATCCCTTCCAAATTATATCACATCCACCAGAAACAGCATAGTCTGTGGTGTTGTGTTGGAAGGGCGGCTGGGAGGGAAAAAAGGATGGGGTGACGGGGGAGGAGTGGGAAGATCACCCTGCAGTCTGAGCAGACACCATCTTAAAGGAAAGACAAGACATGAGTTACCTCCACCCATATTGTTCAGGTAGGTGAGAACCAAGAGGATGCAGGAGCCTCTCTCTGTAGAGACCAGTAATCCCAAAGTCTATGGATAGACTTCTTACAATGGAAAAAGCTAGGAAAGGTCCCCACTCTAGAGACGAAGAGCCTCTCTACAAAATGGGGGCTGCCAAGCATCTGCATAGCTGGGAACCCACCTTCCCTCCTAAGCAATTCCAGTCTGTGCTTTCACAAGGATTCGCTGCCTTTCTAAGAAGAGTCCAGGTACTAGCGCTCTCCTGCAAAGGAGACACAACCAGCTGGCCTCAGTGCCTCTTTAGTTAGCCACTTTTTATCTGTTACTTGCTCAGATACAAGAACCAGGGAGCCCACTTCACCTTGTCCTTACTCCCCAAACCCTAAGTATGAAAAGAGCACAGTTCATGAAGACCAAGTTCTCCAGGCCACAGCTTTTATAAAATTGAATGAATTTCCAGAAACAAGCATGAGCCTACACTACTTTTTTGCTTCTTTGAGCCCAGGAGGAGCCTCCAAGGAGACCCTTCCCCAGTCTTGGATGCTATAATTCTATTTCCAACACCTGCAGTCAGCAGACTTGCCCCAAGAAAGGTAACATGCAAGCCATTCACTAGCTGGATCCTGGGCTCAGAAAGACTTTCCAATTATCAGCATTTTGCATATAGCTTCTGTCTTAGCAACGCTAATTGGAAAGCTCCAATTTTTGACAACTCTAAATATTAGAACACTTTTCCTTACGCTTATGTGACTTTCAGTCATCACCCTGGAAATGCTACTCTCCAGACAACAGAGACTACAGCTCACTCTTTTCTACACAAAACATCGACAAGAAGTCAGCTAATGGCTCACAATGTAATGTTTCAAAAATTTTACACTTCCAAGAGCTATGATTTCCAAAATCTCGTGACTATCCTAACAGTTGTGTCAAACAGTATTCCCACTTACAGAGGAGAAAAAACAAGGATCACAGGAAAGATCACTTGCCCAAGTTGGTGCAGGAGATGATGATTCTAGAAACTACATCTGCCACTCCTGGGGCCAATGCTGTTTGCTAAATGAAAGGCCACACGTGCAAGTAATTCCTATCACTGAAGGGTTTAAGGGCAAGCATACCGTCTCTCCTCTGCATTTCAACAGTTTAACGCAGCTGCCAGTATCCCAATGGAGCCAAGCTTTTATAATTCAGAGAAAAGCTTTTGATCAACCCTACCCTAGAAACCCAAATACACCTTCAGTTTTTATTGAGATTATTAAAAAATTATTGGAAATGCATCCTGATAACGATGAAAAGTACCATCGTACACATATATTCCCACTCTGGAGAATAAAACTCAGGGGTTACTGCCTGGAAGAGGTCATAACAACACTCCATCCATCCCCCTTCTCACTGGCCTTTTCCCTCTCAACAGGAGAAAAGTGAGAAAATAAATCAGCATGCCTCTGATGACGGCCTAACTTCACTCCTACCCATCCATCTGCTCTGTGGACTTCATGGCAAAGGCTCTGCAGGGAAGTGGTTGAAAAGGAACAACATCTTGCAGAAGGATATAGATTGAAATGTTAAAACCTGACCTTCCTTGTCCTTTTCACAAGTCATTACATTTGGAGCACATGCATCACATTGACAGGCTGTCTCTCCCCTCTGATCTGGGAAGTCCAGACTTCCCAAACAAGGCAGTTCAAGTCTACCTTGAAAGGAAAAACTGAAGAGTACACTTTTGGACCAAATCAATATTTAACTCCATGCCTGAAAACAGAATAGCACAGTGAAGATGCCAAAATGAATGACATCTAAAGAGAAACATTAAGTACACAGCACTTGGGTCACTTTGAAGACATTTCTGCCAACTTTATAGTTTTGAAACTTGTACTTACCAGATTCAAGATTTTTTTTTTAAAAAAAACAGCTTTATTGCTAGTTCCAGGCCTTTCTGTTCTTGTTCTTTCTTACCAGTTGTAAGCCCAAGGAAGCATAATATTGGGAGGGTGTGGGGAGGTGGGGAGTAGAGATACAAATCTGGGTTAAAAATCCTAGACTGGGTAACTAATAACTCAAGTAACTTCAGTCAATTTAAGTAATCTTAATTCCTCATCTTTAATGTTGCTGATAGCTGGAGTCATTGTGAGGATTAAGTGAGAACATGGAAGCATAGGGTATACTCAGCGTAGATGTTCAGAAAATGTTCCTATTTCTTCCTAAGTACGGTGACCACATTCAACCTCAGGGCCAAGAAAAAAACTGAAAAGGAAACTGACTCAAACTAATCACACACCCAAGTAGTTCCTGGTGTTAAACATAAGATACTACAGCCCTAAGCCATCACTTCCGAATCTGTGTTTTTGAATCTGCTCGCAGAGCAGCCTGACATCTGCTATCACACAGATACGGCAGCCAGGATGGAGGGCTTACAATTTATCTTTTCTTCTGAGACTCAGAAAAGACAGCTCCTAGACACAGGGATTGAGGGGCTTACATTTTAAATTGTAAACAGTGACTGCAAGCCAAAAATCAGTGAACAATATACGGAGCATCTAATGTCCAAAGAGATATTCTTGGACAATCAATTGTTCACCACACCCAAAAATCACCTTCAGAGCATCATCTCTGAGAATAAAGGTCATGGGAGTATTTGTGTGTGTGTGCATTCCCAACAATTAGACAAAGTTTTAACAAATATAATGGTCACTTGGATAATTATAAATGTGTGGGACCCAGTATTACTCATAAAATATATAAAATATCTTAAAGGAACAAAGACTGAAGCAGATGACTGAATTTATAATTTATGAAACACTTCCATGGAAGAGTGTAACAGAAACATTGTTCACACACAAAGGTATATCACCTTATAGCTCTATCTGACAGGCAGGTCCGAGGATGCCAATAGTTAAGTGTATAAAGGAGTCAGTAATCTTTTCCCTTAAATATAAGGTTTATAACTATCATTGTAATAATGATGAACACAAGTTCAGGGAGGGAGAAGATTCTTTAGGAGGATTTTAACTCAAGATTTGGATCCAATTTTTACTAGTCATTAACTACAGAAGTTCAGTAACTGAAATCTCTATACAAAAATTCCATTTTTTCCCTATTAAAAGAACTTTTTAGAGCCTATCCCTTCACTGATCTTAATTCAGCAATCTTTCACTCTCTCATCTTTCCATTCATGCCCAGTACTTTTCTAGATATACACAGTTTAGCTTATATGGACTGATGAGGGGGTAGTCATTGAGTAGGTTTTATCTCAAGATTTTTGATAAATAGATGGACTTCTGTTATTCAAATTTTTATTTACTCTTCCTCAGTGCTTTAAATATTCTAGAGCTTGGTGGGGTGAGAGGAATTACTTTCCATATCTGAGGGCTCAACCATTGCTGTAAGCCATGTTTACAATGAGGTATTTGCATACTTTTCTATACAGTATTACTATCCTGTTTTCCTCCCAAAAACTTACATGATCTTTATCATATAGGAAATAAAACTATCAATAATATCAATAATGCCCAAAGGATTCCCACTGTGTGAGGGCAGAGAATTCCCCCATACACATGCTTTGAACATTACCACCTATAATCTGTCCTTCAAGTTTGATCTCCAGAATTAAATGATTTGAGCTGATTTGTTAAGTAATTCAAGAAGAAAAAGCACATTGAGAGCATCACATGGGCACCTTTAGAAAAAACCTGACCACAAGAGAAGTCACCATAACTCTGTACTTCTGTCAGCCCATAAAAAGGATTCCTTTTAACTCCCCCTACAGATTTCAGAAGAGCAGTTGGAGCTGACTAGGGAGAGTTACATTGAACACCACATCAATGGTCCAAGTGCATCCCTAACAAGAGGGCCCCCAAGCTGATACTTTCCCAAAAGCTTTGTCTTAGCCAGAAAAAGGTCAGCCTGGTATTTTTTGATTTTGTTGTTTGTTTTGAAAGGCGTAAAATATTATAAACTATTAAAGAAAGGAACCACATCCAGTGCTTGTGTATGAGACAGAGTAAAAGGAGCTACACAGTAACCACTGCCCCAAAGAGCTTGTGATGTAGAAACATGAATTTCTATATACTAAATTTGTGCCTTCTAGATTTAACAGTAACACAGATCCACCATATTAATGATGGGACATTATTTTCCCAAAGGGTAATTCATACCATGTGTCACTAATCAGCAGGGTAACTCAAAGCTCATGCAACACATGCTATCCCAGTTGAGAACTTAATTGCATTATTGTTATTATCTGGTTTGCCTGCGTAACTGGCCCTCCCACTTCAAGTGTACGTACACATGCACACACACACACACACCCAGCACACACAACCCACACACGCACACCCAACCAGCACAGCATGGACGGAAAGACAGAACACCCAAGGCTAGGAGGTAAGAACCATGTAGTCTGGTAGGAAGAGGATTTTGAACCAAAAAGGTTTGTCCCTGGAAAGACAGGTCAAGTTTGCACCCAGGCTGCCTTCAGAAGTAATTAAGCCTAGGCAGTTCCATTTCAGAGTGTTTCATTCTGCACAACAATGGGAGCAGCTGTGTGAGATCTCAGACCACGGAGTGCAAGACAGGCAGCCTCATCTATCTCGCGACTGTCACTGCAGAGTTTCCAGGTGGTGCGAAAAAGCTCGTGGGCTCTTCTTCCAAAGAGCACAAAGCTAATCTGCCATCCAGAACAGTCCCCATATTAAACCAGTCCTTTTCAAGGGCCTGAAGAAAGGCTTTTTAAACGTCCCAGTGTTCTTCAAACTCTGGTCAATCCCCAAAGTTGGGAGGTTACATGCCCAAACCCCGTATGCAGACGAGAAATTCGACTGCCTTAAGCACAAGTTTCTCTTGCTGCCTACTATTGTAGGGTGTACAGGTAACTAGCTAGGAAAAGGCAACTGTACGAGTGCAAGTATTAGGAACGCGTCGAATCTTGCCTGTTTCCCTCCCAACACCCCTTAAGAGAGGCTGGGACACTAAAAATCGAAGTCTGGGGAAAAACTGCGGTCCAGACGCTGGCTGGGGCGAGGGGGAGACCGCCACACCCTCCTGAGCTCACAGCACTGACAGGCTCAGGCTGGGAGGGGCCCAGAAACTTACACCCAGCAAGGAAAGGCAGAAAGAAGAGTCTTCAAGTGTCTCAGATTTACAAAGCTAGAAAGCTAGGAGAAGCGGATTTCGGGAGGGAGTCAGAGATTTGGCGAGGGGAGGGGAGGGATCCCTAGAGTCAGGACAGCTTGCAACACGTCCCCGCAAAACTGCACATTTTTGTGGTTTGTTTTAACATTTAAGACCAAAAGGAACGCGCCGAGGCGAAGCTTCTCTCTCGCAGGTTTCAGATGTCCCCCTCCTCGCTTAGGGACTGGGACGCCGCAAGCCGCGGGTTTCCTTCTCTTTCCCTTTTGGGGGAGCTCCCTTCGTCCAAGCCAGACGTCCGCCTCCAAGTTCGCCTTCGCGCACCACGCCGCCCTCAACCCGCCACATGCGCCCATCAGCCCCGAACCCCGCAGGGCCCCGGCTGGGCGCCCGCTGGATGGTTCTCGAGGACTCGGGGTTTGCGGGGAGATTTTTTCTTAAACAAAAAGCCTTAGCGGCCAGCCGCCCCCTCCTCCAAGCCCGCGCCACCTTCCCTTCACGCCCACGCCGCACCTCCCCGGCACACGCGCTGCGAGGTGCCTCTCCCGCCAGACAATGGGTTCGGGTCCGGCCAGTCAGCCAACCCCCAGCCCCGTGCCCCATCGTGGGACCCCAAGAAGGCTTGGCGCGGGGAGATCGAGGAGGACGGAGAGAAGGCCAAGGGAGGCCACAATAAGAGAAGTGGGCGCCTCCCCCTTGGGACCGGGGATTCGCTCCCGGCGCGGGGAGAAGGGGAGGGGTCGGGGGTCAGCTGCACCGCCTGGTCTGGGGCCCCTGGGCCCGGCTCCCGGCCGCCGCCGCGCACTCACCAGCACGATGGCAAATCGCTCCTCCAGTTCACCTGGCTCGGGCATCGGCAGCTTCAAAGGCACGTTGTGCGCCCTGAAATCGGTCTGCTGTGAATCCATGCTCCCGGCGTTGCCCATGTTGGCTGCACGCCGGGGCAGGGGGCTGCTCCGGGCCCCCTGCGTCCGCGTCGGAAATCAGAACAGCTCCCGGCGGCCGGCTCCCGCCCGCTGGCGCGACCAGCCCGGCTCCCCGCCCTCCGCTGCGCTCCGGCGAGTGTGCAGCGCGCGCCGCTCCCTAGCAGCGCTCCGAGCCGAACCGCCCCCCGGCCTGCCTCATGCTCCCCGCCGCCCCAGCGCCGCCCCGGCCTCCTTTTCTCGGGAAGGGTCGTCAGGGCGCTGGGCGCCTATCTGCATGTTGCTCCGCCGGCACGCCGCCCCTTCCTAGCGATAGCAGCCAGCGGGCGCGTGGTTGCTCGGACTTGGTCTCCAGCCGGGACAGTGATCGCCGCTGACACTTCCAGCTCTACGCCGGCGATCACGACGCTAGCTCGACCAGCACCTACAGCAGACAAATGCAGCTCCGCGCTCCCGACACAATGCCCCCTCTCGCCCGGCCCCCGCCCCCGGCCCAGCTCCGCCCACTCGCCCCGCGGACTGCCGGGACCAGTAGTTTCTGCCCAAAGTGTCTGCACGCAGAAACCACGCCCGCTCTGGAGGGCCCGGCTGGGTTAGGGCCGCTTGCAGGAAAGGCAATCTGAGCACCTTTGGAAACTGTCACTTTTGACCCCCACCCCTACGCCACTCCAACGGAAGAGATACTAATCGTCTACATCGATTAGCAGGCACTTAGGCACATTTGGCAAGTGAATGAATTAGCCAATCAGTCAATGATTGAATGCACGCATTCTGATGTAAATTTCAGGAGCTGTTCAACAGGAGACCTCATGGGTATTGGCAACTTCCTATGTCTTAAACTGGGATGTGGGTCCATGGGTGTTTGTTTTATTGTTCTTTCTTCCCTGTGCATGTTACACATTCACATATTCTTTTGTGCAAGTGAAATGTTTTATAAACAAATGTACTTTTATGGATATTTACAAACATGCAGATGGATATATACATATATACATCCTGGTCAGACCCCAGGATTTGGATGAGGAGGATTCAAAACAAATACCTGTCAAATAGCTATTACGAATGGGTTACTATGTTCCTTGACTAGAGAAAGAAAGACTTTCCAGTCGAATGAAGGAGAAAATTTACACAGCCATGTTTTACATGAGAAATAAGAACAGAGCATTTGAAAAGGCTCTGGAGATGGTCTTTGGCTGTAGCTGCTTCATTCCTCTAGAGCACTCTTGTTCCAGGTGTTTTACAGAGAAGATTGGGCCCAACCCTGCCCTTTCTGAGTGCTCTTCAGACTATACTATCCATTCTGAGACAGTGGAAATAGAGACAGCCTTAGAAAAGCGTTTAGCCACGTCTCCCTTTGTAGATTTCAAGGGTACCCACCTGGTTGACTTGTGGCTGCAGTCCTGCAATTAGTCCTTTCTTAGCTTAAAGTAGTGTTTCTTAATCCTGGTTCCTGTATCAGATTCACATGGGGAGGTTGTTAAAACTGCACTGCAGAACGGGCCCTGAATATTATCAGAATTTCCCTAAGCTAAGAGCTAGGGCCTGGGCAGGTATATTTTTAACAAGCTCCCCAGGTGCTTCTGATATAAAACTGGAGTGGTTACCCTCCTGTTAAAAAGCAACTGCTTCTAGATGAGGTAACACACCAAAAGTCAGGCATCAAGAATCACGTTTCATTCAGGTTTATAAACTTCAAGATGACTTGAACACAGTGGATGTTCAATGACTGTTGAATTTTTACCAAAAGCCTATGGAGCAGATATACACAAATACATCATGTGTGTGTTTGGTCTCTTTGGTAAATCACTTATAGTTTGGGTTTTGTTTTTTTTTTTAAGAAGGGAGCAAGTATAAATAAATTCAACTTAAAATCTGAATAAATGCAATCTGTATTTCTAAAATTATACTATATCAAAGTTAATAGTAAATGTGTTACCAATCAAAGAAAGAAAAACAGGGACACACACACACCAACTAGTGAAAATTAGTAGAAAGAAAAGCAGTTAATTCAGACCAAGTGAGACATTTCTGACCCACAGATCTATTTATTTTCTTTGTAATCTCTAGACATACACTTTGGGTCTGATTGACTTACAAATTTAGCCCACCTAGGGGTTTGCCCATCTGGATGGAAAATCTAAGATTCTTTTCTGCAGTTGAGAAATCTCCTTTTATTACATTTATGGCTCCCTCCGGCCATATTTCTGCCAGTAACCAGGACCTTTTTTCCCCCTAAGTTTTATCACATCTAATCTCTCTCATAATCTCACACTTTGAGAGGAGCCAGGGACAAAGTGTGCAAATCCAGGAACCAAAAGAACCTCTCTGCCATTTCAAGGTCTCTGATATTTGTTTATTATTTATGACTGTTGTTAAGTGCAAAAATAAATAAAACACTCATTATATTATATAATTTCTGTAGGAATTTCTACCAAAATCTCAGAAAAATGTTTGTTTAGGGGACAGTGTGGACAGAGAGGAAGAAGACATTTCTATTCCTTTCATTGAAGTCCTCTTCCTCCCTCTCCACAAAATTAAAACCAAGTGGTCATTTTAAAATATGTATTTCATTTTCTGATCACTAATACCTATGATTTACAATTTTGCAAAGTTGCAAACTATTGCCAAAAAGTCTGTTAAAACTATCCATTCAGCTTCCATGGTAAATGAAATATTAAAACTTTATCTGCTCTCTGCCAGGAATTTGCAGACTATACCAGGGATGGCTTGATCAGGAATTCCCCTATAACAGAGTCACTGCTTTCAAAGAAGCTTTTCCATCATTCACAACAAATACTCCTTACAAGACTGGCTGAGTTTCACTGGTATCACCTCAGGTTTTTAACGTAAGGAGCAAAGTTCACTTAGCTTCTTTAAAGGCACTGCTGTTATCCTAATAAAATTCTCTTTGTGTGTATAACTATATAGAAATGAGATAGGTGCGATGTGATGAACTAAATATGATCATCAATAGCCCTGAATCAAATTTGTGAAGTGGTAATAGTTGGGACTTTAAGATTGCTAAAGCTAGAAGGATGGCTTCATGTCAACTTACATCCACAGAAGTACTACAAGATTCACATAACCATCTATATTTATTTTTAAGGGTTTATTGAGCACTTACTAAGAGCCAGACACTGCTGTTGATTTTAAACAAAATTTAAACATTGTTTATCCAATTTCTTTTTCATACAAATGTCCTCAAAGTTAACTTACAAAGACTCTTCCTTCTCCTCCTGAATCAGTTAAGACTGAACATTTCTGCCACCAAATAAAAGAGAACCCAAATGATAATGGCTTAAATAATATGTCTTTCACAAAAAACAAGAAATCTGGAGAAAGGTGAATTCTAGTATGGCTTCACCAAGTGGAGTTTATCCCAGGAATACAAGGTTGTTGCAGCATTGACAATTCAATCAATGTTATTTACCATATCAGCAAACTAAAAAAAACCACACATGATCATCTCAATAGACGACAATCATCTGACAAAATCCAACCACCCCTCCTGATAAAACCCTTCAGCTTACTAGAAATAGAAAAAAAAAACTAATTCACCTTAATAAAAGACATCAACAGAAAACCTACTGCCAATATATACTTAATGGTGACAGAGGAAATGCTTTCTCCCTAAAATCAGAAATAGAGCAAGAATATCTTTTTCACCATTTTAATTCAACAACACGTGGGAGAGTCTAGCCAGTGTAACAGGGTAGAAAACAAATAACCAAAATGCATCCAGTTTGAAAAAGAAGTTAATAGTCTTACTCACAAATGACATGATCTATGTAGAAACTCTTACGAAATCTAGAAAACAGTAGAATTAACATGTGAGTTTAGCAAGTTTTCAGGATATACAAAATTGTATTACTTTGTAGCAGAAATAAACTTTCAAAAACTTAAATTTAAAATACAGTTTTTGAAAGTTTATTTCTACTACAAAGTAATACAATTGTGTATATCCTGGGATAAATCTGCCAAAAGATGTACAAGACTTGTACACTAAAAACTGCAGTATATTGTCTACATGGGTCAGAAGACTCAATATTTTAAGATGCAATTCTCCCCAAATGGATCTATAGATTCAATGTATTCAAAAATAAAATCCCAGCAGACACTTTTGTAGACACTGACAAGCCACTTCCAAGATTTATGTAGAAAGGACCTGGGGCTTCCCAGGTGGCTCTAGTGGTAAGAACCCAACTGCCAATGCAGGAGACCTAAGAGATGCAGTTTGATCCCTAGGTTGGGAAGATCCCCTGGAGGAGGGCATGGCAACCCACTTCAGTATTCTTGTCTGGAGAATCCCATGGACAGAAGACTTGGTGGGCTAGAATCTATAGGGTCGCAAAGAGTCAGATACGACTGAAGCGACTTAGCACACACGCATAAAGGACCTAAGAAAACCAGGGGTGCTTCCCAGATGGCACTCGTAGTAAAGAACTCGCCTGCCAATACAGGAGACACAGTTCGACCCCTGGGTCTGGAAGATGCCCTGAGGAGAGCATGGCAACCCACTCCAGTACTCTTGCCTGGAGAATCCCATGGACAGAGGACCCTGGCAAGTTATGGTCCGTAGGATCATAAAGAGTTGGACACTACTGAAGCGACTTAGCATGCATGCAGGGTAGCCAAGACAACTTTGAAAAACAAACAACAAAAAAAATGGGAGGACTAACTCTGTCTGATTTCAAGACTTATTATAAAGCTACAGTAATCAAGAGAGTATGATACTGATATCAAGATAAACAGATAGATCAATGGAATAGAATGGAAAATCCATAAAAAGGCCCAAACATACATGGACAACAGATTTTTGACTAAAGTACAATGGCAATTTGGTACAGAAATGATAGACTTTTCAACAAATAGTTGAAATAGTGATTGTGGAGGAATTCAATACCCAAATATGAAAAAAGAACTTCAGTACATACCCCACACCATGTGCAAAACAACTCAAAATAGATCAGAGACTTAAGTGCAAAACCTAAAACTATATAACTTCTAGGAGAAAATATAGGCAAATATCTTATATGCCTTGGGTAAAGCAAATATTTCTTAGATAAACAAGCAAGAATGAATTGATAAGTTGCACTTTATCAAACATTCCAACATCTACTCTTTGAAAGATACAATTAATAGAACCAAAAGACATACTGCAAGCTAAAAGAAAATATGAGTTATCTACATTCTGATAAAAGACTTGTACCCAGAACACCTAAAGAAGTCTCAAAATTCAACAAATGGAAAACAGTGGGCAAAAAAAGATTTGAACAGACACTTAAAACAAAGAAATATATCTGTGACTAGTAAACACATAAAAAGATGCTCAATATCATGCCTCATCAGGGAAATGCAAATAAAGCCACAGTGAAATACCATTATATACCTATCAGAATGGCAAAAATTTTTAAGATCACACCAAATGTTGGCAAGGATTTAGAGTATCTAGAATTCTCACCCAATGCTGCTGGGATTGTAAAATAATGTAACCACTTTGGAAAGCAGTTCAGTGTTTCTTAAAAATTTAAACATACACCTACCATAAGATTGAGCCATTCCATTCATGAGTATTTACCCAAGAAATATGAAAGCATATGCCCAAACAAAAACTTTTACATAATATTCATAGCAGCTTTATTTGTAATGACCAAAAACTGGAATCAAGTATCCATCAATAGTTGAAAGAATACGCAAAACTGCAGAATACTAATTGGCAGTGAAAGTATGAACTATTGATACAAGCAATGTGGTTGAGTTTCACAATGATTATGCTGAAAAATATTATGCTGACAAAAAAATTGTATAAACTATATGATTCCATTTAAATAAAATTCTTGAAAAGGCAAACTAATCTATAGAAGAAGAAAGCAGACTGTTTGGGGAGAGGGAGTCTGCGAGAATTCCAAAGATCCTGAGGACACTTTTGAGGGTGGTGAATATGTTTATTAACTAGATTACAGTGCTGGTTTCATGGTATATACATATGTTAAACATAGCAAATTATAAACTATATGTATGCACAGTTTATTGTTGGTTAACCATACCTTAATAAAGCTCTTACAGAAAATAAGTAAATCCTTTTCTCTCTCCTCTTCCTTAAAGAAATACACTATAAAACACTTGAACTGAAATTTTCTTCATCCTACTTTCCATGTTAATGTTGTCTATTATTTTAATTCCTCTTTAGCCATTAGTAGTAGCAGTTGCAGTAGTAGTGGTATTACTAGCATAGACAATCTTTATTTCAATCTACTAATGTGCTTATCAATTTATTTGCTTTTAGCATGCTGCTTTTTTCTCCTGAATTAATTTTTCATTTTCCAGAAGTACACTCTTTTAATGTTTCTTTCAGTGAAATCTGGTGAATGGCAAAATTATCAACATTGTCTTTTTTGCTCTCAGTCTTGAATGTAGTTTATTTGGTTTATATTATGCTAGGATGGAAGTTCTTCTCCCTCCTCATTTTGAACATATTATTCCATTCTCTCCAGCCTTTACTACTGTGATGAGAAATCTACTGTCACTGTAATTGCCAGGTTTTAAAAACTGATATTGCATCTTTTTCTCTCTGGTTTCTTTTAACATTTTTTTCTTTGTCTTGATTTTCTGTATTTTTACTACCATGAGTCTATGTGCTAATGAATCTGTTTATCCTGCTCTGGGTTTGATTTGCTTTCTCAGTTCGAAGGCTCATGGGTTTAGCAGTGTTTATTTTTCTTAGTTATAGAAAATTCTGACATCATCTTTATTTTTATTTTATTTTTTTTAGACATCATCTTTAAAATATTGTCTTTCCTTCATTCTCTGTTATTCTTCTTCTGAAACTTATCCATGTATTGGTCTACCTATATTCGCTTAACTATTCTTTCACATTTGGCATACCTTTGTCTCTGCAGTAGTCTAGCTGATTTTCTTCAGTCTTCCAGTGCAGATCCTCTGTAGTCAATCTATTGTTTCCTTATTCATTAATATGACACTTCAAGACAATGTTTTTTTGATTTCCAGTCAGTTCATGAGGCACCCACTTATCAAGGTTTATCACCTTTCCAATTTGCTTCAAATACCTAATGACTATAGAATGGTTGGTGTTGAGTTCTTCAGCAACTTCTTGTGTAGTTGTAAGAGAATCAGCTTTGATGATGGCTCTCAATTGGTCTTTGTCAACTTCTGATGGCCAGCCACTATACTCCTCATCTTAAAGGCTCTCATCTCCTTTGAAAAATTTCTTGAACCAACACTGCACTGTATGTTTGTTAGAAGTTCCTGGGCCACATGTGCTGATATTGCAAATTGTCTCTGCTGCCTTATAATCCATTTTGAACTCAACTAAGAAAATCACTCGAATTTTTTTTGTCTAACATCATTTCCACAGCCTAAACTAAATATAAACCAAACAGCAAGTAATAATCATTAGCAAAAAAATATAAAGTGATAAATGTGCATTAAAATGGTATATAATCACCTTTATTTAGAATCTATTCCAATATCAAAGGCAAATTTCAACAATGCAAAAACTGCAATTACTTTTGCACCAACCTAATACACAGGTATGTCTCTGTAGAAATCAAAACACCTTGAAAAAATTATAAGTCAATAGTAAAGAAGGAAAAATAGGTGAATCCTGAGGCTTTTTGAATGGACTCTCAAGTATTGGTACCCCCTAGGGTACTGGTGACGGAGAAGGCAATGGCACCCCACTCCAGTACTCTTGCCTGGAGAATCTCAGGGATGGGGGAGCCTGGTGGGCTGCCGTCTATGAGGTCGCACAGAGTCAGACATGACTGAAGCGACTTACAAGCAGCAGCAGGGTACTGGTGAAACACTGCCTTGTTTCACCATTTGGCCATTTAAAGGGAGATGAATTGGAGGAAGACTAGTTATCTCCTAGAAATCACTTGCAGTGCTCTGGATGCAACTCTTGTGCAAAAAAAGAAAAAGTGTCACAAAATGCAGATAGCCTTCTATGAAAAGTCAAGTTCACATTATTTTTCACCATTCTCTCCATCTGTCACCTCTTCTCTCCCTTCATCCTATATTCCTCGACCATACCATCTCCTCCAAAATCCTCCTTAACAACTCACTTTCAAAATGACAGGATGGGAGGGTGTTAGCTTGTGGTATCAGCCACAGAGCAACAGCAAAGGAATGTGCTGCTGACTTACGGTGTCTGCTTTTATTTCAGGGAGTCCTCATAACTTCCCTCCTTAATGTTAACTGTCATCCAGGAGGGCAAGGGTTCCTAAGCTGGGCTGCGTTGGCAGCCCAGGATGCCCCATCCATACCTGCCCTCCTCTGCAACTAAACACAGCCCTCACAGCCTCCAAGGCCATCTGCCTGGCACCTTTCAACAGCCTTCAAGTCTAAGAAAACAAACCCTTTTTTTTAAAAAAAAAGTATTTTTTAAACAAGAAAGCCCAAAGGGGGCATTTCTGTTTCTGGCTGCAGCCACTTCAACCAGAATAAACAGCGTGGGGAAATAAGAAAGGGAATAAGTGGAAATAAAATCCAGTTCCCCAGTTACATAATGCATATCTAGATTTACAATTTTATTAACTTTCTCATTTGTTCTTCAGAGAGTTAATTTTTAGGAGAGAACTATAGATATTTCTGACTACAAGAAGCAAAGAGGCTTCTTATTCTAGAAGAGGCAATCAGACTTTTTGAAATTTGTCCTTTCCTCCCTCTTTGTCTCAGCCCAAATATGAAAAAAAGTGCCCCTTTTTTTGACCTTCGGAGGAGAAATGTTCACAAACCCATGATTATTCTGCCTAGTGAATCTGAATTCCTTGACTTGGAATTTAAACTCTAAAGGCTAATATGTGGTAAGACCATGTGCTTGGCAGATCTGATCTCTGTCCCTCTTGCTTAGTGAGTGACCATGGGAAAATTCCTTAACCTCTTCAAGCCTCGGTTTCTACATTTATAAAATGGAAATGAATACTTATCCCACCAGTTAATTGTTAAGATTAAGGGAAATAACCTCTATAAACCAACTATCAGGATTGCATCTGATATATGCTGAGATGTTCAATAAGAGTTATCTTCCTCCTTGTGTTCTTTTTTTCAAGGTGGTAATGAATTTAATCTTGGGCTTATTGTTGAAGCAATAAACATTTCTGCAGTACCTGAATGAGTAAAGAGAAAATATGTAAATCCATGGCCTTTGTTTCAAATAACAGGAGGATGTATTTACAAAGCAGAACATGTGTTGGTGTATAATCTGTGAGTGCTTTCTAATGTCCCAGTTCTTCCAGTGGTAAAGCTCTATTCTGGCCACTCTGTATAACAGTAATTAAAAAAATTAATACCACTGTCAAAGGAATCCAGCTTTCTCAAAGTTATCTGATGATAAGCTCTACCTGGGATGTTTAGTGAACATACAGATTTCCACATGCCCTCCCTAGAAAGTCTAATGCAATTGGTCTCAGGTGGGCCCAGGAATCTGTATGTTTAGCAAAAGCCCCAAGTGGTTCCTATTTTAGGCAAGTTTAAGAAACACTGATTAATTGCTTGGGGCTGAGGAAATGACTCATCTGCAATTAAGCAATAATGCCTCTACTGAAGAAACAATGCCAAGTTATTTTAAAGCCATTGAGTAATTATAATATATACACTGCTCTAAAAATTGAATTAGCTATTGTTTCAACTAGAGAGATTGTTCCTTTTAAAATGCATTTACACTTTTTTTTTTACTTCTAAAAAATATCACCAGTTCTTCGTATTTGAATTTTTTTTTTTTTTTTTAGGTTTTGGATGGGGAAGAAAGCATCCTTGCTTCTATTGAATAAGTTTTTCCCAACTGAGGGGCAGATGTCAGGTGTCCAATTTTGACGTGGAATTTTTATCAGGCAGATTTCTTCCTGCCCCCAACTCACATCTATATGCAGAAGTAGACTGATTACATGCCAAACATTACATTATACATAGAAGAAATAAAATTGTCCAGAGCTACTGAACACTACTTCTACCACTGGACTTCACCAGATTAATTTAATAAATGTTTATTGTATTATATCATTTCAGTTGCAATTATTTTCCATACACAATTAAGATCAAAGAAAAGTTCACTGATGGAAGGAAGAGGGAGAGGGCTGGGCAGCTAATTAGGAGAACTAAAAGATCTCCCTCAAAGGATCAAGCCCTTGGCTGGCTCTCTAATCACTAGTTATGAACACCTGCAGAGCTCACCTCTCTCAAGAGAACTGAACTCTGCTAACCTTATCCAGCTCTACTGGAAGAGTGCTTACAACAGGGGCCAGACAGGCCTGTCTCAGGTCCAATTCTCATTGCCTCGTTGCTTTGTTTTGTCAACTTTATGGAGTGGGATGTGTTTTGCTTTTTTTTTTTTAACATTCTTAAAGAAACAACCCAAAATATTGATTTGAAATCTATGAGAAAGAAGCAAGTCCCCAAAGCAAAATATAAGTATATGTATATTTTCTAAATCTCTATTGCACTGACAATGATTTAAAATGGGAGATAAAAATATTAAAAATGCAGTGAGGTTGTGGGAAATGCCTACCCCAGATAGATGCAGTGGACACGTATTTTTTGTCTATTCAACACCTCTTATTCTCAGAAGAAAACCCCCTTTTTCTTGGAACTGTTCTTCCTTCCATTCCATCCTGCTATTAACAAAAGAGCTGCCATATTTCCTTAGGTCTCTTGGCCACAGCTGATCGATTAAAGAATGGGATTCTAACTCAGCTTTGACAATAATCCTTCCCCTCCCTCCCCTCTGCTTTTTGACTTTGGACTAAAGTATCAGGTTACATCTTCTCAAAGCGACTGAAGCTATAGCTATAAAGTTTATATGTGGTTGATGACAATGGTGACTGATAGGTAGAGAGAAAAGAAGTAGATGAAAAATGAGATGCAAAGATAGGAGATAGAAAGATCTTCGTGGAAATACTACTAATGCAAGAACAAGGCAGTTGGCAAGTTGGACACAGTTTTAAAAATTCTCCAAGTTTCAGTTTCCTTGTCTGTAAAGTAAAGGTAATAGTAGCACTTAATTCAAGTAGTTTTTTGGGAATTTCCTGGAGGGGGCTTCCCTGGTAGCTCTGCTGGTAAAGAATCCGCCTGCAATTCAGGAAATCCCGGGTCAATTCCTGGGTTGGGAAGATCTGCTGGAGAAGGGATAGGCTACCCACTCCAGTATTCTTGGGCTTCCCTGGTAGCTCAGCTGGTAAAGAATCCCCGTGCAGTGTGGGAGACAATCCCTGGGTTGGCAAGATCCCCTGGAGAAGGGAACGGCTACTCACTCCAGTATTCTGGCCTGGAGAATTCCATGGACTGTATAGTCAATGGGGTCTCAAAGAGTCAGACATGACTGAACGACTTTCACTTTCACAGTATTTAAGACTCCACACTGTGGGTCAGTCTCTGGTTGGGAACTAAGATCCCACAAGCCAAAAAAGAAAAATCAAGTAGCTTTTATGAGGAAAAATTGTGATAATTCACATAAGTCACTGAATACCAGACTCCCCAACACAGAAAAGAGCTCAACAAACATCAGCCACTAAGCACCCCTAGGCATGGGGTTAAGAAACGGTAAGTTGCAGGAGTGCAACCCACATTCACACAACATGATGTGACAAGATTTCTGGCACTGTTCAGTAGAAATATATCCCCCAATGAAATTGACAGCTATCTAAAATTTTAACAGAAGTGCCAGAAAACCCCCAAACATGGCAAAATGTGGCCTTTGATTCTTCAGGTCCTAAGGGAAACACCAGAACAGGGTTAATAATATTAATAATTTACCCTGACTGCTAACTGTGGGCTAGGCAGGAAGCTAAATGGCTTACCTTTAAAATCATTAATACTTACTACCACTAGATGAGTTAGGTTTTATTCTTACTCCTGTTTTACAAATGAGCATACTGATACATAATGTTGAAATATGCCTTCAAGAAGACTAGTCACCAAGAGTCTGGTGTTCCCAGTGCCTTGAGGATCATCAGTCAGTGTGTTTAAAAGAAATGGCTATTTCTCACTTTCCACTGTCACCTCTGTCTATCAGTTTGTCTTGGTTACTGGTCAGTTGCTAAGTCCATGAATGGCCATTCCTGCACTAAAGGAGGTTCAACTTAGACCAGAGAAGCATATGTATTTCACTTGGCTGGGTGACATTCCTTCTTGCTTTCCCAGTGTGGGCATGCTCTCCTGGTTCCACTTTAGCCCTTCACGTTCCTCTGGGCATCACTCCCCTACTTCCATTTGTAAGTATCCCCCCAGAACTGCTTTCTTTCCCAATGGGAAGCCTGTAAGGAACTTCTGGGTACCACCCAAACCATCTCTTTATTTCTACAGTGAAAAAAGTGAAAGAAGCTCAGTCGTGTCCAACTCTTTGCGACCCCATGGACTATATAGTCCATGGAATTCTCCAGGCCAGAATACTGGAGTGGGTAGGCATTCCTTCCTCCAGGGGATCTTCCCAACCCAGGGAAAGAACCCAGGTCTCCTGCATTGCAGGTGGATTCTTTACTAACTGAGCCAGTGTCTGTTAGCTATTTCTACAGTACCTAGGCTAACTTTGTTGGACTTACACTCTCAGAACAGAACTCCTTCATATGTAGGGGACTTATTGTAGTTTTTTTTTTTTTTAGTCTGTAATTCTTGACTGCCTTTGGTTCCTGAGGTCTTTCGCTTAGTCTCAATTATTGGCTTTGTCCTGACTTGTGGCATTATTATATGTTCTAATTGGGACTGTTTATTTATCTAGCTCTAGTTACCTGTAAAGGAGAAGGCAATGGCACCCCACTCCAGTACTCTTTTGCCTGGAAAATCCCATGGCTGGAGGAGCCTGGAAGGCTTCAGTCCATGGGGTCGCTAAGAGTCGGACACGACTGAGCTACTTCACTTTCGCTTTTCCCTTTCATGCACTGGAGAAGGAAATGGCAACCCACTCCAGTATTCTTGCCTGGAGAATCCCAGGGATGGCAGAGCCTGGTGGGCTGCCGTCTATGGGGTCGCACAGAGTCGGACACGACTGAAGCGACTTAGCAGCAGCAGCAGCAGCAGTTACCTGTAATTACAGCTTCCCAGCAAATGTCAGGATCATCTGCCTCCCAAAGCAGTATATTCTGATTGCCTGTCTCTGCCTTGGCATCCAACATCCTAATTTGTCATTCCATATCCTTGACCTTCTGAAATGTATATTTTTTACTTTTCCAACTACCTTGCAGGTTCTAGCTGGAAAATAATGTGCTTCGTAGTGCAGTTCTCAGTCAATCTGCCTTTGGATAATCTGGAGTGACTGATGAAGATTTTTAGCCCCAATGTCATGAATCAGAATTTCTATGGTATGCCCAAGAAGTATGCATTTGTAACAAGCTACCCTGGTGATTCTCATGCATACAGAGCTTGTTGTTCTTGTTGTTTAGTCACTGTCATGTTCGACTGTTTTGAGAACCCATGAACAGTAGCCCCCCCAGGCTACTCTGTCCATGGGATTTCCCAGGCAAGAATACCCACTCAAGTATTGCCATTTCCTTCTCCAAGGGATCGTCCCGACTCAGGGATTGAACCCATGTCTCCTGGGTTGGCAGGCGGATTGTTTACCACTGAGCCACCAAGGAAGCCCATATAGAACTTAGGACCCATTGTATTAGAAGAGCAAGAGGACCCAAGTATCATCATCTACTTTTTTTTAATATCCCAGGTGCCTCCAGTTCTGTGCTTAGAACCTGGATGATTCTCACTAAAAGCTAGTTGCATTAAGGAATGAATAAATCTAACTTTAGGAGGAAATCCAGTCATGGGAAATCTTCCCTGCTCTAAGGAAATTATTTGCAATTTTCACTAAATGTGCCCATAATACCAACTTAATTAATATAATCCTCATTCCTTCATGAGTTAAATGCTTAAATCTCTTTTGGATTTTGCTTCTTCCTAAAACAATGTAATTTTAACTACTTTGGTAGTGATGAAATATCACATCAAATTGGTTCAAAATTCTCAACGTGTTCTATAATTCAGTTTAGACCTTCTCCTGGGTAGAAGCTAGATATTTCCTCCAATTATAACTGGAAGAAAATACCAAAGTGATTTTATAAGCTGGGTAAATATTGTTATGCTGCTGCTGCTGCTGCTGCTAAGTCACTTCAGTCGTGTCCAACTCTGTGCAACCCCATAGATGGAAGCCCACCAGGCTCCCCTGTCCCTGGGATTCTCCAGGCAAGAATACTGGAGTGGGTTGCCATTTCCTTCTCCAATGCATGGAAGTGAAAAGTGAAAGTGAAGTCAGTCGTGTCTGACTCTGAGCGACCCCATGGACTGCAGCCCACCAGGCTCCTCCGTTCATGGGATTTTCCAGGCAAGAGTACTGGAGTGGGCTGCCATTGCCTTCTCCGAAATATTGTTATAGGGATTACTAAAAAGATTTTAATATTCTACATATTGTTAATTTAACAAATATTTATTGTACTTAAACATTCAGATTATCACAAGCAGTACAAGAAATCCATGACTTTCTGTTGCTCCCTGGGAATATTAATATTCCGACTTCTTTATTCAGTTTGGTTTGGAAGTCTTTTTGCTTCCTAGTTGTAGCTTGTTTAAGGCTGGTTGACTAGGTAGACACTTTGGATTGCTGAGTTTAAGAGACTGCTAATTCATAGAGCTCCTATTAGTATAACATTAAATTCAACCTTTCATCCTGTCTATGTCTTTCTAATAGAGGTTGCCTTGATCTCTTTGCTAATCTTACCTTGGCTCTGAACATATGAAACAGAAAATGGAGCAACGATATTATACCTATTTGCTCTAAATACGCTATTGCTTTTCATCTTTACAGTGACCTTGTGAGAAAGACAATTTCCTTCCCATATTATAGAAGAGATAGTTGAGGCTAATCATTATCGTATAATTGGACCAAATAATACATCAGAAAAAGTCAAAGAATCAGGAACTCAATTTTCCATTTCTTTGGTTCCTAAGCTCGTCTACTTTCTCGTACACTATGTTGCTTCCTCACGTTATTTTGCCACTTCTTAAAGAGCTTTCTACTCTCCCTGTAGGATGTGGATATTGCCCTTGGCCATGTGTTGGTATGCCTGAACTGGCATTACCTAGGAGTTCCTCAGCAATAAGAGGCTCTGCTGATGCCCTGTCACTCAACCACCCTCCTTTTCCCCCTCTGTCAGCTTCCTCTTCACGCCAGGCTTTCCTAAGCTTAGGCACCAGAGCACCACTTGCAGAATCAAAGGAATAATGTAGTCTTCTTCCACAACTTCCATATGTCTTATTATGAATCAGATGAAATGATTTAGGAATCAGATATAAACAGATTTGGCTGCATATAGTGGCTAAACAGAAAGTGTTTCATTTTTCTCATAGAGCAAGAAGTCCAGAGGTAGACGTTTGTACAAGACACTGAAATTATTTCAGAGGTAATGTCTCTGCAATTTTGGCCTTTCCCTCCCTTGTGATGTCAAGACAGCCACTGTATCTCCAACTATTAATCTACATTCAAAACTGAAGGAAAGAGGGGGGAGTGGTGTGCTCCTCCATGTTTACCAAGACTGTGAAATCTTTCCCAGAACGCATCTCACTATACACACCCAGTAGTTTTCACCTAAGACCATGTTGAACAGAATGGGTCACAAGCCCCCATGTTTCCCCCCAACCAGCTATTAAAAAGGCAGAGAAAACCCTTGAAAATCAACTCATATAATCTAACACATCAGCAGGCTAAAGAAAAAAGATCACGTGATCATATTAATAGGTTCAGAAAACGCATTTGACAAAATCCAATACTGATTCATGATAAAAACTCGCAACAAACTTGGAACAGAGGGAAACTTCTTCAAGTGAATAAAGACCATCATCTATGAAAAAACCCACAGCTAACATTATACTTAATGATTAGAAGCTTTCCTGTTAAGATTAGGAACAAGGCAAGGATGTCCCCTCTCACCAATTCTTTCTGACTTCGTACTAAAAGTCCAAGCTAATGCAATAAGACCAAAAAAAAGTGGGGGGAGGGGGAGATATATGGATTGGGAAAGAAGAATTAAAGCTGTCTTTGTTTGCAGATGGCATGATTATCTATGTAGAAAATCTGAATGAATCAACAAAAAAGACTCTTGGAACTAATAAAAGATTATAATAAGATTTCAGTAGGTTAATATATGAGTAAACTGTTTTCCTGTATACCAACAATAAACAAGTGGAATTTGAAATTAAAAAACACATATCATTTACATTAGTACCCCTAATGAAATAGGTATAAATAATGAAATATTTAGGTATAAATCTATCAAAATATGTGCAAGATCTATATAAAACTCAGATGAACAAAATCAAAGACCTAATTAAGACTCAGTGTTGTCAAGATGTCAGTTCTTCCCAACTTGATCCACAGATTCAGTGCAAAATGAATGTAAAATGCAAAGCTACAAAATTCCTAAAAGATAATATAGTAGAAAACCTAGATGATCATAAGTTTAATCATAGATTTTAAGATACAACACCAAAGGCATAATCTGTGAAAGAAGTAATTAATAAGCTGGTTTCATTGAATGAAAAACTTCTGTACTGTAGAAGACACTGTCAAGAGAATGAAAGGACAGTCCACAAATTGGGAGAAAATACTTGCAAAGACGTATTTGATAAAGGACTGTATTCAAAATATACAAAGAACACTTAAAACTCAACAATAAGGAAACAAAACTACCTGATAAAAAAATGGGAAAAAGACCCTAACAAACACCTTACCAGAGAAGATATACATGGCCAATAAACATATGAAAAGATGTTCAGCATCATATGTCATTAGAGAATTACAAATTAAAACAACAATTATATGCTACTATACAACTATTAGAAGGGCCAAAATCCTAAACAGTTGACAACACCAAATGCTGACAAGGATGTGGAGTTAGAGGAACTCTCATTCACTGCTGGTGGGAATGCAAAATGGTCCAGGCAATTTAGAAGAAAGTTTGGTAATTTCTTTCAAAACTAAACATGTTTTTATCACGCAATCCAGAAATCATGCTCCTACTCAAATGAACTGAAACATTATATCTAACCAAAAACCCAACAAATGTTTATAGGAGCTTTATTTATAATTGTCAAAACTTAGAAGCAACCAAAATGAATGTGTAAACAAATTGTGGTACATCCAGGCCATGGAATATTACTCAGTAATCAAAAGAAATGAATTATCAAGCCATGAAAAGACATAGAGGAAATTTAAATGAAAATTATTAAATGAAATAAGCCTATCTAAAGAGGTTATATACTGCATGATTCTAACTATATGATATTCTGGAAAAAAGGCAAAACTATGGAGACAGTAAAAAGATCAGCAGTGCCATGGGTGGAGGGTAGGAGACAGAGAGATAAAAAGGCAGAGCACAGAGAATTGTTAGAGCAATAAAAGTACTGTGTATGATACTATACTGCTGGATGCATGCCGTACATTTGTCCAGATTAGTAGAATGTTCTACACCAAGCATGAACCCTACAGTAAACTGTGAACTTTGAGTGATAATGATGTATCAGTGTAGGTTCAGCAGCTGTAACAAATGGTATGGGATGTCAATAGTTGGGGAGGCTTACAGATGTGGGGGTCGGGGGGTATATGTCAAGTCTCTATCTTCTGCTCAGTTTTGCTGTGAATCTAAAACTCTCTTCAAAAACAAAGTTTATTTTTTTGAGAGGCAGAGAAAGAGGAAAAAAGATTGTCATTACTCACTTAGATCAATCATTATGATTTGCCTGGAACTGGGAACACTGATGCTCTGAACTAAATTGAAGTTTTGTTAGCAAGGAAGAAGAGGAGAAATCTCCTCCTTGATGGTATTTCCCAATTACGATGAATTTCCTGGGTAAGAGTATGCTTCCTTACATCACTGTCATCCTTGTTGTATTTACTGCATGTCTGTTGTGTAACTAACAGTGTCTACCATACAGGTGTTTCCCCATGATTTCCAGTCTTGGCGCTGAAAGGACAGCCAAGGTGCCTGGTCTCCCTGCCACCTGACCTGACACCCTCTCTCTCTGCTTCATTCTCTTGTGAGTTAAGCGTTCTTGTTTACAAAATGGGCAGCAAGGGTTCCAGGTGCACCCTGTAGTCATGAGACTGCAGCCATGGGCCAGAGCTGTGGGTCAGGGAGTTCAGTAGAAGACTTTGTCCTTCACAGCACTGGAGCATAAAACATGTCCTTATTTTTGTTTGAAAGAAATCTTTAAAAGGGAACTGTAAACAAATGAGTCGGATACCATCAGAATTGCTTGCCTGAATCTAGACTGAGGGCAGGAAAAGTTCCCCTAAAACTCTTCTGGAAAAGTTAAAAACCCCTGGCTGGAACCAAAGGCCTATCAGAGCTGCCTTTTAAATACGGCTCCCATGGCCTGAGAGAGTTAAAAAGGATGCTATTTTGCCCTCTAGTAGTTAAAGAATGGCCAGCAAAGTTGTTGGAATAGACTTATGCATATTAAAATGTTCATGTATGTGAATAATGTTCTGCTGAAGACAGAACTTAAGTCAAAAATCCTTTAAAAGGAAAGAACTGTTAACATTAATTAATTAGAGTTGATGTTTACACCCTTATTATAACAAAGCTTGGCTGCTTGTATAAACCAAAGTCTTTTAAGTTTATTGCAGCAATCAGAGTAATGTGTTGAAATTTCATGTGTGTATGTGTGTGTGAATAATGCAAATCTTGACATTCCTCACCAGAGTACTCTTTTTATGCAGTTCACAAATAGCAATTTTCACAACAACAGAGTGTTTCTCTTCAACAAAGAATCCCAAACAGAACTCTAATCAATGGCAGAACTAATATCCCTTCTTTATTTGACATTAGCCTAAGTTTAGGCCTTAACCTCTAGGTTTTAATTACATTTAAGCCAATAGGTAAACTGATATTGTTGCCTCCTATCCATGGCAGATAATGGACCATCAAAATCTGTAAACTAGAGTATGATGCTCTCTCCCTATGTCCCACTTCCATTTTCCACTCTCCTAGTTTCTTCATTTCCTCATGCCTTAAAAAAAGATCGAAATGGAATTAAAGCCATTCTAGAAATATCCTCTTTGGTTCAGTTGAGTTCAGTCGCTCAGTCGTGTCCGACTCTTTGCGACCCCATGAACTGCAGCACGCCAGGCCTCTCTGTCCACCACCAACTCCCAGAATCTACCCAAACCCATGTCCATCGAGTCGGTGATGCCATCCAACCATCTCATCCTCTGTCATCCCCTTCTCCTCCCGCCCCCAATCCTACCCAGCATCAGGGTCTTTTCCAATGAGTCAACCCTTCGCATGAGGTGGCCAAAGTATTGGAGTTTCAGCTTCAACATCAGACCTTCCAATGAACACCCAGGATTGATCTCTTTTAGGATGGATTGATTGGATCTCCTTGCAGTCCAAGGGACTCTCAAGAGTCTTCTCCAACACCACAGTTCAAAAGCATCAATTCTTCAGTGCTCAGCTTTCTTCACTGTCCAACTCTCACATCCATACATGACCACTGGAAAAACCATAGCCTTGACTAGATGGACTTTTGTTGGGAAAGTAATGTCTCTGCTTTTAAATATACTATCTAGGTTGGCCATAACCTTCCTTCCAAGAAGAAAGCGTCTTAATTTCATGGCTGCAGTCACCATCAGCAGTGATTCTGGAGCCCAAAAAAATAAAGTCTGACACTGTTTCCACTGTTTCCCCATCTATTTCCCATGAAGTGATGGGACCAGATGCCATGATCTTAGTTTTCTGAACGTTGAGCTTTAAGCCAACTTTTTCACTCTCCTCTTTCACCTTCATCAAGAGGCTCTTTAGTTCTTCTTCACCTTCTGCCATAAGGGTGGTCATTCACATATCTGAGGTTATTGATATTTCTCCCAGCAATCTTGATTCCAGCTTGTGTTTCTTCCAGCCCAGCATTTCTCATGATGTACTCTGCATATAAGTTAAATAAGCAGGATGACAATATACAGCCTTGACATACTCCTTTTCCTATTTGGAACCAGTCTGTTGTTCCATGTCCAGTTCTAACTGTTGCTTCCTGACCTGCATACAGGTTTCTCAAGACACAGGTCAGATGGTCTGGTATTCCCATCTCTTTCAGAATTTTCCACAGTTTATTTGTGATCCACACAGTCAAAGGCTTTGGCATAGTCAATAAAGCAGAAATAGATGTTTTTCTGGAACTCTCTTGCTTTTTCGATGATCCAGCGGATATTGGCAATTTGATCTCTGGTTCTTCTGCCTTTTCTAAAACCAGATGAACATCTGGAAGTTCACGGTTCACATATTGCTGAAGCCTGGCTTGGAGAATTTTGAGCATTACTTTACTAGCATGTGAGATGAGGGCAATTGTGCGGTAGTTTGAGCATTCTTTGGCATTGCCTTACTTTGGGATTGGAACGAAAACTGACCTTTTCCAGTCCTGTGGCCACTGCTGAGTTTTCCAAATTTGCTGGCATATTGAGTGCAGCACTTTCACAGCATCATCCTTGAGGATTTGAAATAGCTCAACTGGAATTCCATCACCTCCACTAGCTTTGTTCGTAGTGATGCTTTCTAAGGCCCACTTGACTTCACATTCCAGGATGTCTGGCTCTAGGTGAGTGATCACACCATCGTGATTATCTGGGTCGTGAAGATCTTTTTTGTACAGTTCTTCTGTGTATTCTTGCCACCTCTTCTTAATATCTTCTGCTTCTGTTAGGTCCATACCATTTCTGTCCTTTATCGAGCCTATCTTTGCATGAAATGTTCCTTTGGTATCTCTAATTTTCTTGAAGAGATCTCTAGTCTTTCCCATTCTGTTGTTTTCCTCCATTTCTTTGCACTGGTCTCTGAGGAAGGCTTTCTTATCTCTCCTTGCTATTCTTTGGAACTCTGCATTCAGATGGGAATATCTTTCCTTTTCTCCTTTGCTTTTCGCTTCTCTTCTCTTCCCAGCTATCTGTAAGGCCTCCTCAGACAGCCATTTTGCTTTTTTGCATTTCTTTTACATGGGGATTTTTTGATCCCTGTCTCCCGTACAATGTCACGAACTTCTGGCCATAGTTCATCAGGCACTCTGTCCAAAATGCAGTACTTGGATGCAATCTCAAAAACGATAGAATGATCTCTGTTCGTTTCCAAGGCAAACAATTCAATATCACTGTAATCCAAGTCTATGCCCCAAACAGTAACGCCAAAGAAGCTGAAGTTGAACGGTTCTATGAAGACCTACAAGACCTTCTAGAACTAACACCCAAAAAAGATGTCCTTTTCATTATAGGGGACTGGAATGCAAAAGTAGAAAGTCAAGAAACACCTGGTGTAACAGGCAAGTTTGGCCTTGGAGTACAGAATGAAGCAGGGCAAAGGCTAATAGAGTTTCGCCACGAGAACGCACTGGTAATAGCAAACACCCTATTCCAACAACACAAGAGAAGACTACACGTGGACATCACCAGATGGTCAACACCGAAATCAGATTGATTATATTCTTTTCAGCCAAAGATGGAGAAGCTCTATACAGTCAGCAAAAACAAGACCAGGAGCAGACTGTGGCTCGGATCATGAACTGCTTATTGCCAAATTCAGACTTAAATTGAAGAAAGTAGGGAAAACCACTAGTCCATTCAGGTATGACCTAGATCAAATCCGTTATGAGTATACAGTGGAAGTGACAAATAGATTTAAGGGACTAGACCTGATAGACAGAGTCCTCTTTGGTACTACGTGCTAATTATGATTTTTGGGGGGGATATAAATATGTTTTCTCACAATTTATTGTAATCATTAACATATTTATTGATTGTAATAAGAGTGAATTTCTTAAAAAAACAAAAAAGAGAGTAAGATTACATATGTGCTGCTGTCAGAGGAGTTCCTCGCAATGTGGTTTAATTTGTTCATTTATCCCACAGGCATTGAGTGAATGCTTATTATGTCCCAGGCATTCCATGAGCTGAAGCCTTATTCTCATAAGTTCACCAAGCAGTAGAAGAGATAAACTTGTAAGTACTATTGGCATGGTGCATTTGTCATGACAAGATCTATAGAACACAGTATGCACACCCTGAAGAAGGATAAGTATGCCCCCATAGGACATGTGATTTGAACTGAATTTTGAAGGTTGTTTAGCAAAGCCCTCCTCCTGGTGGGGATTTTGAACTAGAGATATAGTTCTCAGGTGGTAGAAGAGCTCACCTGAATGCCAGTTCTAGTGGGAAGTGCCAAACTTATTAGAGAAACAGGAACTCAGAATGGGACAAAAATGTCCTCCAATCACTCATTCAACAAAAGTTTGAGTTTCAACTATGTTTACAGAGGTGTAATATTTTCTGGAAATAAAGCATTGAACAAAATTGATATAATCTTTGCCCTGGTGGAACTTATAATGAGGAGGAAAATATTAAAGACCTAGGGAATCTCATACGAAAAAACTGGTTATGGAATAGTATATATGGTATCATCTCAATTTTGTTATATATTGAAAAGACTGAAGGATTATTTTAATGGTTAGCTTTTGCTGCATAACAAACTATAAAACTTAATGTTTTGTTGTAAACAGCAACCATATATTCAGTTGAGAATTTGGTGGGTTTGCACTCTGGGCTGGGTTTAGCTGATGGTTCTTATGCTTCTCTCAATTGGATTCACAAACATGTGTGTTCAGCTGCCACTCATCTGGGCAGCTCTGCTTCTGGGGATTGACTGAGTGTTGCCCAATATGACAGGGCCATGGGGTACATATCTCTTGTCATTCAGAAGGTTAGCATAGACTCATTTACAAGGTAGCAGTATATTCCAAAAGCAGCAGGAGAGGCAAGCACAGCGACAGACATTTTCAAAGTCTCTGTTTGTGATCCACTTGCTATTGTCCCATTGGCCAAGCCCAGAGTTAGTGGTAAGAGAGGAATTCCCTAGTGGCTCAGACAGTAAAGAATCTGCCTTCAATGTAGAAGATCCAGGTTCAAGATCTGGGTCAGAAAGATCCCCTGGAGAAGGGAATGGCAACCCACTCCAGTATTCTTGCCTGGAAAATTCCATGGACAGAGGATCCTGGTAGACCTATACAGTCCATGGGGTTGCAAAGAGTTGAACGGGACAGAGCATCTCACACACACACACACACACACACACACACATACATGCAAACATGGTTATAAGAAAGTATGAGCAAATTTGTGGTCCCTGTTGCAACAAGTTACCTCAGATGCATGTCAAAAAGTTGGAGGTGGTTGTCTGAGTAGTAGGATTATAGTTTATGGTATCTTCTCTACTTCTCCTTTCATTTTTCAGGTTTCTTTTGGTAATCATATAGAACTTTTATAATAAGAAATTGGAGCAATAAATAGGGAGAGGCTTAAAGCCCAGTGGTATGGCCTAGGGTAGAAAGGAGGAATCAGGAGAAGGAACTCAGGGGCCTATTATCAGATCCTGTGGGTGCTAGGGGACCTGCAACTCGGAGCACAGTGAAAGCTCCTAGTGTTAGCACTGCAGCACCGCATCCTGCCTCCTAGAAGTCTATCACACTACACCATGCCTGGCTGAGCTGGGGAAGAGAGGCCTTAGAAACTTGCATTTTAGCTCAGAAATAAACTAGGTTATGTACTGTCTGCATATGTAAGAAATTGGAAGATCTAGTTTGGGGTGCAGGAGCAAGCCCAGGCAGGAAGAATAATGATGGAGGGAGCCCCCTTAGGCAAATCTGAACCTCTTATTGGAGTGGGATGAACTTGGGAAAGAAAGAAAGAAATTCTAAGTCTCTTTGATAATTCTAGAATTAGATATTAGAATGTCACATACTCAAACATCATTATATTCAAACTCTTCATTACTGAACAGTTCCAGAGAAGTGGTAGGATTTGATAAGGCCACTGACATCTTGTGGCAGAGGCAGAACTAGAGCCCGAGCCTCCTGAGAGCAAGTCTGGTGGTTTCTGCTTGCTGCACTGCTACTCGGAGGGCAGGCTGGTCCATTTGTGAACAAAGGAATGTTGACTGCCTTCTCTCTCTCTCTCTCTCTCTCTCTCTCTCTCTCTTGCACACACACACACACACACACACACAGAGAGACTTTGGATTTTAAGATGATCCAAGTGTTACAATTACTTATAGTCACCATTTCTCTTGCTATGCCCTTAAACCTATACCTGGAACTTATGAGCTAAAATACACTAAGCAAGCACTTTTTAAAAGACTTACAGTTAATGAGCACTTGAAAAATACAGGCTGATTTGCCAAGTCAACAATGGTCTCGGGCCTGAGGTTTGCCAGGGGGATAATTATCTGCTGCATTGATGGAACTTTCTTGGCTTTGCTTGACTTGAGCCTATTAGTATGCCCAAGATTGTTACCTTGAAAGGAGCATAAAAGAGAAGGTACCATTGGTGCACTGGATGTTTTATTATTTATTAAGTCTGATGCTGTTCCTTTTTGTGATGGTCAAAACCAGATATTTTGTCATTAAAAGGATATACACAATTGCTTCACAACATGAGTGTAGATTACAGCATCTATCTAAATATACACAGGCTAAGGGTATGAGATGAAAGGAATAAGAAAAGGAGGGAGAGATGGAAGAGCTACCAAGGAGGTCATATCATGTTCATGATCTACCTACATTTCTAGTAACTAATGAATCTTTGGTAAGTGAGCATCTACTCCAAACATAAGGCATTTGGTTGAAACATTTTTGGCTTTCAACTCAACATTGCATGAGGTTTCAAGATCTCTAACCAAATCTCTATTTTTTATATAGTGCAGCTTTGAAAACAGATGAGGCTCCCCACCCCAAGGATCTTATACACTTGCATAGCCCTGAGCCACATCTAAAGCTCTAGCAAATGGGTAGAACCATGATCTGCAAGTTCCTGCTTTTTAAACTCAGCTCTCCTCTGATTGCAAACAGTGCCACAGAGTAAGAGGATCACAGGTTTGGGAAACACCATCCAAATCCCAACTTCAGCACTTCCTTTGGTATTACGCCTGTCCAGAGCTCTTCTGAATCAGTCCAGAATATTCATGGGAAGGACTGATATTGAAGCTGAAACTCCAATACTTTGGCCACTTGATGCGAAGAACTGACTCATTGGGAAAAAACCTGATGCTGGGAAAGATTGAAGGAGGAAAAGGGGACAACAGGGGATGAGATGGTTGGATGGCATCACCAACTCGATGGACATGAGTTTGAGTGAGCTCCAGGGGTTGGTAATGGAAAACAAAGTCTAGCGTGCTACAGTCCATGGGGTGGCAAAGAGTTGGACACAACTGAGCGACTGAACTGACTGACTGAACTGAGGACTCTTCTGACGCAGACAGACAGATACCTCAGGGGAGAATAATTTACTTTAGGGACACTCCTGAATCCACCCTACACACAAGTAGTTAAAAACATAATTTCAATGATTTATTAACAAATATTTATGAAAATCTACTCTAAGCCAGGTTTCTAGGGTTACAGAATTAAGTAATGTAAGTCTCCCTCCTCTAGGAAGGCCACAGCCTGAAAAAGGAGACACATCTGTAGAGAAACAAGTTACAGCCTTTTGTCCTAAGCACATTCATCAGAGAAACTGAGTGGTGGGTACCGTAATAGCACAGAGGGACAGGGGTGCACTTCCTCTTGGGGCAGAGATGCTCAGGGAAGGCCTTTGACTCCTCATTTCAGTAGTGCAGGCCTAGCAGATCTGTCAAGGATCCATGTGAGTTAGCTAAGGTACACGGGATTGGAGAAGATTTAGGCTGAAACGTGTCTTTAGAAACCATACTAGTCTATCTTTCTACATTCAATTGAGACTGCATTTATAATCCATTCTCTGCAAACAAGGAAGGCTACATCATTTGTGGAAACCCTTGTGCAAAAAAAATAGGAAAAAAAAGTGGTGTCATATGTACTAAAATATAAAGGTTTTTTCCTTTCTTCTCTGACCCCTCTCTTGATTTGTGATCATTTTTATTTGCTATTTCATGTTGTTCTAAGTAAAAAAAAGAGTTTTTAAAAATTATTAGCATGAATTTTGTGACTCACCTTTATATTCTTCGATGCCAGTTTTAACCATAAGAGCCCTAACTTGTATGTGAAATCACAGAATTCTTATTCCATAGTGTATATATGCAGATGCAATTAATTCTTACCAGAACACTCGAAAAGCTGCACAAGACAAACTCAACTGTTTTTATTTCACTTCATGATATGGGCATATTCTACCAACATTCCACTCTGGCTTGCCTATGAATGAGGAAGAACAGAAAGGAAAAGTGTCAAAGGGTTGCCTTAACCTTGCCTTGCCTTTGATTTCATCATTTTCAGTGTAAGTGGCTGGGAAGTAATACGAATGAGAAAGAATGTGATAAGGTTCCTTGGCTTTCAGGCATTTGAAACAAATTTCAGTCTGAACAGAAAGCATGGCCTCTTGGGCTGTCAGCACCTCCACTTACTCAGTTGAGGATGTAACACTTCTGCTTGTTTTGAGTCTTGCTGTGGGTTCACCTAAATTCTGTGTCCGTAGAGCATTGGGAACACCAGATGCAAACGGGGTGTGAAGGAACAGTAGATGTATTTGTTGTATGTATCTTCTCTGCTCATGTACATGCTCCATTATCCTGTCAGATCTCATTTAGAAAACACAAATTCAAAGACAAAATCATTAATACTTTCATGATACCAGCAGACTATCAAACCATCTCTGTATACAAAAAAGGCTAAACCTATGTTTAGGATTAAGAAAGCTATGTTGAATTATTACATTTCATGATTTGCCACCATTGCAGCTTCTAGATAAACTTCCTGTGTTTATCTACCTTGATATATTCATAACCTTGGTTCACAATCATTCTTCAAAAATACTACAGTGTTATAATCATCTTTTACACCAGGATATTTTCCTCTACACAGAAAAGGGCAACTTAATCAATGTGGTCTTTCTTCACCTAAGGGTTCACAATCTAACATAGGCCACAAAGACAGGAATAGATGAAATAAGTACACAGACAATAGTTTAATACTGAACAAAATCTCTCATTAATAAATTATTTCCCTTATGTAATCTCAGAGGGATGAGTTTTTTAATTGTACAGAAAAGAACATGCCATTAAGATTGCATATTTAGAGGTCAGTGTACATATCTTATTTACACACAAAGGGTTATTCATAAAACTCTGCAGTGGGAGAGTGTTGGTAATAAGTTTTCTGTGCCTGTAACATGAAATGCTTTACTATTCATTTTTTGTTTTTTGTTTTTATTTGGTTTTTTGGTTTCTTTTTAAACAGACTTTTTCAAAAAAAATTGAAGTATAGTTGATTACAATGTTGTATTAATTTCAGGTATATAGCTAAGTGATTCAGTTACATGTATATAAAACTGAATATATATATGTATATATATGTTCTTTTCCATTACGTTATTACAGACAGTGAATGTAAGTCCTTGTGCTATACAGTAGGTCCTCGTTTATTTTATATATGGTAGCTTTGTATCTGTTAATCCCAAGTTCCTAATTTGTCCCATCCCCCCACCTTTCCCCTTTGGTAACCACAAATTAGTTTTCTATGTCTGTGAGTCTATTTCTGTTTTGTAAATAAGGTCGTTTGTATCATACTCCAGATTGGGCTTCCCTCATAGCTCAGTTGGTAAAGAATCTGCCTGCAATACAGGAGACCCTGGTTCAATTCCTGGGTTGGAAGATCTGCTGGGGAAGGGAAAGGCTACCCATTCCGGTATTCTGGCCTGGAGAATTCCATGGACTGTATAGTCCATGGGGTCGCAAAGAGTCGGACATGACTGAGCGACTTTCACTTCACTTTCACTTCAGATTCTACCTATAAGTGATATCATATGATATTTATCTTTCTCTGTCTGACTTAACTTCACTTAGTATGATAATCTCTAGGTCTATCCATGTTGCTGCAAATGACATTATTTCATTCTTTTTATGGCTGAGTAATATTCCATTGTGTGTGTGTGTGTGTGTGTGTGTATGCTGCATCTTTTTCATCCATTCATCTGTCAATAGATATTTAGATTGCTTCCATGTCTTGGTGGTTTAGTTGCTAAGTTGTATCCGACGCTTGCGATCCCATGGACTGTAGCCTTCCAGGCTCCTCTGTCCATGGGATTCTCTAGGCAAGAATACTGCAGTGGGTTGCCATTTCCTTCTGCAGGGGATCTTCCTGACCCAGGAATCGAACCCAGGTCTCCAGTGCTACTATGAACATTGGAGTGCATGTATCTTGATAAATTAGAGCTTTTATCTTTTCTGGATATATGCTGAGGAGTAGGATTGTTAAATCATATAGTAACTCTATTTTTAGTTTTTTAAGGAAACTCCATACTGTTTTCCATCATGGCTGTACGAACTTACATTCCTACTAACAGCGTAGGAGGGTTCCCTTTTCTCTATACCCTCTCCTGCATGTATTAGTTGTAGACTTCTTGATGATGGCCATTCTGACTGGTGACTCATTGTGGTTTTGATTTGCATTTCTCTAATAATTAGTGATGTTGAGCATCTTTTCCTGTGCCTGTTGGCCATATGTATGCAAATAGACTTCATTCTTTTTTTTTTTTTAATATTTATTTATTTCAGTTGCACTGTGTCTAGTTGCAGCACACAGGATCTTCAGTTGCGGCATATGGGATCTAGTGCCCTGACCAGGGATAGAACCTGGGCCCCCTGCACTGGGAACACAGAGTCTTGGCCACTGGACCACCAGGGAAGTCCTGACTTCATTCTTAATAGTAGTTTTAGATTTACAGAAAACTTGAACACAAAATACAGACTTCCTATGTCTGTACCTGGGAAGTACATGAATTCCCTCCCCCACACACTATTCTTTTTAAATTATTTTTCACAGCATCCTTAGAAAATAGATGAACCTCTAAATCCCTGTACTATTTTTAGGAAATCATGACACAGAATTTTACTGCTTTAGACTGAAGGAATCCTAAAAATCAAGTTGGTATTTCCTAAGCTTCAGCCAATCAAGCTCCACCACACAGATTCAGTGATATTCGTATTTCATGCCTACTTTATCAGTATAGTGTTTTTCTTTAAACCTATTCAAATTTTTACTTAAATACATTTGTTTTTTAAAAACTCATTGAATTATACACTTTAAATGTGTGCTGCTGCTGCTGCTAAGTCACCTCAGTCGTGTCTGACTCTGTGTGACCCCATAGATGGCAGCCCACCAGGCTCCGCCATCCCTGGGATTATCCAGGAAAGAACACTGGAGTGGGTTGCCATTTCTGATGCATGAAAGTGAAAAGTGAAAGTGAAGTCACTCAATGTGTGCAGTTTACTGTATACAACTGTAACACAATAAATTCAACTAAAGAGAGAAGATAACATTCCAATCATTTTCTTTCAAAAATTATATTATTAGAGTTATTAATTAGTGATAACTGCTTAGTTGTTAAACCTTCAATATATTTTTATTATTTTTTTTAATTAGTTTATCTATTTTTTAACTTTACAATAAAGTATTTGTTTTGCCATACATTGACATGAATCCACCATGGGTGTACATGTTTTCCCCTTCCAGAAACCCCTCCTACCTCCCTCCCCATCCCATCCCTCTGGGTCATCCCGGTACACCAGCCCCGAGCACCCTGTATCATGCATCGAACCTGGACTGGTGATTCGTTTCACACATAATAATTTACATGCTTCCATACCATTCTCCCATATCATCCCGCCCTCGCCCTCTCCCATAGAGTCCATAATACTGTTCTATTTATCTGTGTCTCTTTTGATGTCTCGCATACAGGGTTATCTTTCCGATTAACTAAATACCATATATATATGTGTTAGTATACTGTATTGGTGTTTTTCTTTCTTGCTTACTTCACTCTGTATAATAGGCTCCAGTTTCATCCACCTCATTAGAACTGATTCGAATGTATTCTTTTTAATGGCTGAGTAATATTCTATTGTGTATATGTACCACAGCTTCCTTATCCATTTGTCTGTAATACGTCACATTAACAAATTGAAAAATAAAAACCATATGATTATTTCAATAGATGCAGAGAAAGCCTTTGACAAAATTCAACATCCATTTATGATAAAAACCCTCCAAAAAGCAGGAATAGAAGGAACATGCCTCAACGTAATAAAAGCTATATATGACAAACCCACAGCGAACATTATCCTCAATGGTGAAAAACTGAAAGCATTTCCCCTAAAGTCAGGAACAAGACAAGGGTGCCCACTCTCACCACTACTATTCAACATAGTTTTGAAAGTTTTGGCCACAACAATCAGAGCAGAAAAAGAAATAAAAGGAATCCAGATTGGAAAAGAAGAAGTAAAACTCTCACTGTTTGCAGATGACATGATCCTCTACATAGAAAACCCTAAAGACTCCACCAGAAAATTACTAGAGCTAATTAATGAATATAGTAAAGTTGCAGGATATAAAATTAACACACAGAAATCCCTTGCATTCCTATACAATAACAACAAGAAAACAGAAAGAGAAATTAAGGAAACAATTCCATTCACCATCGCAACAAAAAGAATAAAATACTTAGGAATATATCTACCTAAAGAAACAAAAGACCTATATATAGAAAACTGTAAAACACTGGTGAAAGAAATCAAAGAGGACACAAACAGATGGAGAAATATACCGTGTTCATGGATCAGAAGAATCAATATAGTGAAAATGAGTATACTACCCAAAGCAATCTATAGATTCAATGCAATCCCTATCAAGCTACCAATGGTATTTTTCGGAGAACTAGAACAAATAATTTCACATTTTGTATGGAAATACAAAAATCCTCGAATAGCCAAAGCAATCTTGAGAAAGAAGAATGGAACTGGAGGAATCAACCTGCCTGACTTCAGTCTCTACTACAAAGCCACAGTCATCAAGACAGTATGGTACTGGCACAAGGACAGAAATATAGATCAATGGAACAAAATAGAAAGCCCAGAGATAAATCCATGCACCTATGGACACCTTATCTTTGACAAAGGAGGCAAGAATATACAATGGAGAAAAGACAAGCTCTTTAACAAGTGGTGCTGGGAAAACTGGTCAACCACTTGTAAAAGAATGAAGCTAGAACACTTTCTAACATCATACACAAAAATAAACTCAAAATGGATTAAAGATCTAAACGTAAGACCAGAAATTATAAAACTCCTAGAGGAAAACATAGGCAAAACACTCTCCAACATAAACCACAGCAGGATCTTCTATGACCCATATCCCAGAATATGGGAAATAAAAGCTTCAATGTCTTTTTAAAAGAATTTTATGTTCTAATTCTTATCTATTAACAACTTTTGCTTGAAAATGTAGTCCAGTTCCTTTGGAGAACAGGAGAAAACAGATATTAGCATGAATCAGGTAATCAAAAGCTATTTTATTAGAAGAATTTAAAAATTATCTTCCAAGAAGAAATCTATTCATTTAAATAGAAACTCTGTCTATTCCATAATTATGAAGGCAACTATGAAAGTTGATGCAGAACCATTACAATTAAGAATAAGTCAGCACATGTGTAACATCTTGAATCAATTCACAGAAGTATGCCTGTCTTGGTTAATAATGATTTAGTTCAACATTCCCAGCAGTTTTCCTTGCTATGATACTACTGATTGATGGTGTCCACAACATTGCACTTCCCCATGGTTATAAGGACCCATTTTAAAGGCTTTGACATAGAGGAGGCAGAGCGTGGGTTAGGGCCAATATCCTCAACCACTATCAGTCTTTTCACCTTGTTTTCTCCTACTGATGGTAACACCTCATTTGTAGACAGAGCAACTGAAACTAGGAAAACCAGCATCTGCCCAATTTCTGCCGTCTGAAGGAGAGCTAGAATGCCCTCCCTCCTTTCCTAGTACTCTTTGAAGTTTATCAGGGGACCTCTCCAACCCTCAAACTGAGATCATCAAACAGTAGGTCATGGACCTTAAGGCAAACAGGAGATTAAAATATAAAGTGGGAATAGTCTCTTGCAAATAAGCACCTACAAAAATTGAGCAGTGCCTTCCCAACTGGCTACTCTAGGGACAGCAAGAGTGGAGGCCAGTGTTTCCCAAAGCCTAGGACATAAACATAGACAATTTAGGGGAGTACACAAATACAACTTTAAAAAGCATGGACACTTTTAGTAACGAAGTCACTCCATTTTGAATTCTATTTTAATCTTTCTGATTATGTCAGGAGAAAAAATCTTTCATATTTTTTAAAACTTTTCTGCTGCTGCTGCTGCTAAGTTGCTTCAGTCATGTCCGAATCTGTGCAACCCCATAGACGGCAGCCCACCAGGCTCTGCCGTCCCTGGGATTCTCTAGGCAAGAATACTGGAGTGGGTTGCCATTTCCTTCTCCAGTGCATGAAAGGGAAAAGTGGAAGTAAATTCGCTCAGTCGTGTCCGACTCTTAGCGACCCCATGGACTGTAGCCTACCAGGCTCCTCCATCCATGGGATTTTCCAGGCAAGAGTACTGACACTTGCTAATTTACTTTTTAACCTACTCTTATTTTTTTTACAAAGAGAACAGGTATCACACACAAGGCATTTATCAGGTATTTATCAAGCTAGTACTTAATTAATGAATTGTTTTTAGTTATGCATATATATGTGTGTGTTTTAGTTTGATAAGGCTGCTGTACGAAAATACTTTACAGTGGGTGGCTTAAACAACAGGGATGTATTCCTTACAGCTCTGGAGGCTGAGAGGTACAAGATCAAACTGCCAGCAGATTTGGTTTTTGGTGGGAGGTACCTTCTAGATGCGTCCTCACTTGGCAGGGAGAGAGACAGTGAGAAAGAGAGCAAGAGAGCCCAAGCTCTGGTCTCTTCCTTTTCTTACAAGAACACTACTGGGGACCCCACTTTCATGACCTCATCAAAGGCCCCACCTCCAAGTATCATACCATTAAGGGCTGAAAAGTGCAAGTCGCTCAGTCGTGTTGGACTCTGTGACCCCATGGACTATACAGTCTATGGAATTCTCCAGGCCAGAATATTGGAGTTGGTAGCCATTCCCTTCTCTAGGGGATCTTACCAACCGAGGGATTGAACCCAGGTCTCCCACATTGCAGATTCTTTATCAGCTGAGCCACCAAGGAAGCTCATTTGAGGGCTAGGGCTTCAACAAATGAACTGTAGTGGGGGGAAGGTGACACAAATATTCAATTCATATGTTTTATGGTTTATGGTTATGTTTTATGGCTACTTGCTATTTATAACTGGTGATTTTAAAAGTTCTATTTATGGTAGGTATATACAATTTACCATTTAAAGAAACCTATTTAACTACAAAAGTAAAGTGATTTAAAGAAAACTCAAATAAATAACAGTTCTGATGGCATATATATGTCAAAAATGTGAAAGTTGCATGGGAGTAGCTGCAATTTGAGAACCACTGGCAAAAGTGAATGCAGTTGACATTGGTTTCCGCTATGTGTTGAGTATTCTCCCAAGCATTAGGCATCTGTGAGGAAGTTATGAAAATCAGACAATTAAAATCCAGACTAACTATAGGTTCTTCTTTCTTGAAAATTTTTTACTGCAAGAGGTATCAGAATTTATGTTAGTGAGAAAGTAAATGTCTGTGTTGTTCATTTCCACAAGCAGAGACTAGTGAGAAAGAGAAGAAAAGGAGAAGAAGGGAATCTCAATCCTTTGGCAGCATTTCTGTGCTTCTAGAAAGAGCGGCAGGAAGCAAGTCAACCACTGTTGGGCAGAGCGTGCTGGTGGCCCTGGATGTGGAACAGTGGAAAGGAGCCAACTAGGGAAAGGAAGATTAATTGGTTTCCAATTAATGGGAGGACCCTGATGTGAGGAGTGCCAGAATAGAGACGGAGAAAAGAAAAAAGATGTGTTTGCATCTTTCCACTACCCCCAGCATACAAACACTTTGATTTCTTTGCTGTTGTTTCTCAGGGTGGAGGGTAGTTTGGGGAGGGAGAGGAGGTTAGAGAATGCTTGTCATCCTCTGTTTAAGTATTTATCTGGTCAACAAATGTATCGATCATCTTTTATGGACAAAATGCAAGTACCAGGCCCTGAGACAGCAGAGGGCAGAAAGAAATCGTACTGATATCACAGAACTTGCAGCCAGTTGTTCGAAACAGTGGCCAACTCCATAACACATTCTTATGTTGTCTCTTCCTCATTCCATGATCCACCTCCCCTCAGTGGTGACCTATACTGTCTTCTACATTATTAAATTTCAGATATTTTGCCTTTTGGTAGTTAAATAGAGACATTATTTAAAATTAAATTATATAAGCTTATAAATTACATTAAAAACAAAGGTAATAACTATTCAAAATTTATCATTTCCTATTTTACTCTATTTTATTATTATTAATATCTGTGCTCTCAAGGTTATTTACATCATCCTGTTTGATGGAAATACTACAAGGTATGTTATATTGGATTCCTTCCCATGGGTACATCATTCAATGACATTATGTTGTTAATAATAGCTTGATATCAGCCATAAGGAAGTATCTATATCACAGAAACAGGCAAAAGCTACAAATTAGGATTTGATTGTCTTGTTGATTATTTAGACTTCAGAAAATTATGGAGAAGATGTTAGTAATGTGGACTAAACTTAGAAGTGGGTCATGTTTCTATCATGAATGACACACAAAAAATGTAGTTCTAAATTATGTATCATGCAATTCAGCAAAAAAGTCACTACATAATTTATGAATGAGAAAAGTTGACATACATTTTTCTAGTTTTACTTTCATCCTCCTTTTTATTGTAAATGAATCAATTTTCAAATTGCAATTGTACTTTTTTGTCAGTCTCAAACATAGGTTGGCTATGGTTATAAGATTTCAGCAAAAATCAATTAAAGCATTCTGTGAAAATCAGGTATATGGGATTTTTGCTTCCTAGGTGGCTCAGGTGGTAAAGAATCTGCCTGCAACGTGGGAGACCTGGGTTTGATCTCTGAGTTGGGAAGATCCCCTGGAGGAGGGCATGGCAACCCACTCCAGGATCCTTAGAGTTTCCCTCATAGCTCAGTTGGTAAAGAATTTGCCTGTGATGCAGGGGACCTGGGTTCAATTCCTGGGTCAGGAAGATCCCCTGGAGAAGGAAATGGCAACCCACTCCAGTGCCTGGAGAATCCCATGGACAGAGGAGCCTGGCAGGCTGCAGTCCATGGTGTCTCAAGAGTTGGACATGACATAGTTACTAAACCACCAGCACCCCATTGCTTCTTGTTCATATAGAGGTTTTTATTTTAGACTCTGCTTTGGGAGGAACCAAAAATAAGACCATTGAGATCAAGTGTGGCTCTAGAAAGCATACTCTCATAATGGAAATTCGAAACTAGATCACTTACCAATAGGATGGCAATTGGCACCCTTTTGCTGGCAGTCTGTTGATGAACTTTGGCATGCAGTAGAATCACAATCACCAAGACTACTTACTACCTGCAGCAATTAGGATGAAATAAAGATGGAAGAAGCAGTATTGGATTATGTGATAGGTGTAACACTTGAGTACTATGTGGCTATGGTAATTAAAAGGATTGAGGAGTTTGAAGTTTTCTTGGTTCTACCCATTTGCTAAATCTTTATTAACAGCTTAGAGACCTAAAGGTGTAGGAGAGTCCAGTGATCAGCAACCTTGCCTATTTTCAAGATTGTGCTATGTTAAAAATAAAAGTATTGTTTATAGACCCTTAAACCTCATAGCATTGAGCTGCCAGTCAAATCTCTTTCAAGCAAATGCTCTACAGGAGCCAGTGGATACATGGTCAAAATGTTCTTGAGATGCAGTTCCTAAGATTCCCAGAAGGTCCTGGGTGATTCGTCAACTCATTGCCCCCAGTGGTGGTCAACTCAATCATGCAGCCTGTGTTGGCTTACCCTTCTCTCTTTTACTTCCCTGTCCTCACTCATACAAAGCCTTTGTCTCAGGCTCTGAGATCCCAAGGACAGAGGAACCTGGAAGGCTACAGTCCATGGGGTCACAAAAGAGTTGGACATGACCGAAGCAACTTAGCACACACACGCACACTGAGGCTGGAGGAGAGAAAGCAACTGAGGAGAGTACATGAGATGGAGCTGGAGAGTGGGCATTTCTCTTTCACTAGACATTTCTTTGTCACCAGAAAAACTTCAATCCACTAAGCTGCCTCCTTTTTTTCTCCTGTATTCCTATTCACAATGTCTTGAAAATTAGAGTTGAAATGAGAGCTAATCAGTGAAAATAAAGAAATCCTAGTTCATATTTTGGCTCTTCCATTGACTTAAAGTGTTATTTTGGACAAACCACAAAACTTCTAGTAGAAAGGGTATGGAAACAATATATATCACATGAATAAATTCTTTATGTAAAATACATGGTATTACTATCATCATCACAAGCTATGAAGCATGGGAGGTCAAGGACACAGTCCATGTTTCACAGATAAATGAAGTAAAAACTGAAAGCATAGTCAACAGCCAAAAAAGACAGTTTCAGGAAGCCTCACCTTTGCTCACAGAAAAATCACAGAATTAGTGATAGAATTTGGAAAAAAATATTCATGATCAAACATCTTCTCAGAGCTGAAGAAACCCCAGTCCAAGGCTAGAGGAAGGGGAAGCCTTTGACGACCTGATATCGATAAAGCCAGAACATGTTACATAACAAGAATTTCCCCCCATGTAATGAAATCTGTCTGTTGCCAGTGATAAATGGGATAAAGAAAAAAATTCAGAGTTTGTAATACTCTCTTTAAAGCAGTTCCCACCTACACAATACATGTTAAGCAATTGGTAATTATGGCCTCCAGCATGGTAGTGTCACTTTATTTTTGAAAACCTGCTTTTCTGGCTCATATTTCAGTAGTAGAAATTCATGTGGCCTGAAATAGGATGACAAGTACTACCAGGAAGTAGGTCTGTTTCAGAAGCTATTTTGTATCTACCAGGTTATGTAATTCAGTGGATTCAGCCCTGTTCCATAGTCTTTGATCCCTACCCTGCTAAGCACAGATGATTAGAGAGACTTCAAGAATTTGCCTCATTTTGGGAATTTCCTGGTGCTCCAGTGGTTAGAACAGGGTTTTCATTGCCTGGACTTGGGTTCGATCCCTGATTGGGGGAGCTAAGATCCTGTAAATCATATGGTACACTTCATTTAGACAGCCTTCTACTTCTAAACAAACGCTCACTTATGATGAACAGTTACGAACATGATCTACTTTTGTGATTAACACTGATTAATGTCTATCATATACCTAGAAACCTAGCAAAAGCTAGGAAGGAAAATTATGTAAAGGTTTCCAAAGCATTATGCTTTTACATTTTTCCTTCTAGGTTCAGTTCAGTTCAGTCGCTCAGTCGTGTCCGACTCTCTGCGACCCCATGAATTGCAGCACGCCAGGCCTCTCTGTCCATCACCAACTCCCGGAGTCTACCCAAACCCATGTTCATCGAGTCGGTGATGCCATCCAACCATCTCATCCTCTGTCGTCCCCTTCTCCTCCTGCCCCCAATCCTTCCCAGCATTAGGGTCTTTTCCAATGAGTCAACCCTTCGCATGAGGTGGCCAAAGTATTGGAGCTTCAGCTTCAACATCAGACCTTCCAATGAACACCCAGGATTGATCTCTTTTAGGATGGATTGATTGGATCTCCTTGCAGTCCAAGGGACTCTCAACAGTCTTCTCCAACACCACAGTTCAAAAGCATCAATTCTGCGGCACTCAGCTTTCTTCACCGTCCAACTCTCACATCCATACATGACCACTGGAAAAACCATAGCTTTGACTAGACGGACTTTTGTTGGCAAAGTAATGTCTCTGCTTTTAAACATGCTATCTAGGTTGGCCATAACCTTCCTTCCAAGGAGTAAGCGTCTTTTAATTTCATGGCTGCAATCACAATCAGCAGTGATTTTGGAGCCCAAAAAAGTAAAGTCTGACACTGTTTCCACTGTTTCCCCATCTATTTCCCATGGAGTGATGGGACCAGATGCCATGATCTTAGTTTTCTGAATGTTGAGCTTTAAGCCAACTTTTTCACTCTCCTCCTTCACCTTCATCAAGAGGCTCTTTAGTTCTTCTTCACTTTCTGCCATAAGGGTGGTGTCATCTGCATATCTGAGGTTATTGATATTTCTCCCAGCAATCTTGATTCCAGCTTGTGTTTCTTCCAGCCCAGCGTTTCTCATGATGTACTCTGCATAGAAGTTAAATAAGCAGGGTGACAATATACAGCCTTGACGTACTCCTTTTCCTATTTGGAACCAGTCTGTTGTTCCATGTCCAGTTCTAACTGTTGCTTCCTGACCTGCATACAGGTTTCTCAAGAGACAGGTCAGATGGTCTGGTATTCCCATCTCTTTCAGAATTTTCCACAGTTTATTTGTGATCCACACAGTCAAAGGCTTTGGCATAGTCAATAAAGCAGAAATAGATGTTTTTCTGGAACTCTCTTGCTTTTTCAATGATCCAGCGGATATTGGCAATTTGATCTCTGGTTCCTCTGCCTTTTCTAAAACCAGCTTGAACATCTGGAAGTTCACGGTTCACGTATTGCTGAAGCCTGGCTTGGAGAATTTTGAGCATTACTTTACTAGCATGTGAGATGAGTGCCATTGTGCGATAGTTTGAGCATTCTTTGGCATTGCCTTAGAAGGATATAAAAATTCTCCTGCAGTCCTATACCGCACCAGATACCACAAGATTTTGGACTTTGTTTTCTCTTTAGTCCTCAGCAGTTTGATTCTACTGAGCCTGAGTGTGGATGTCCTTGTCAAATGCTTGTTCTATATATATTGAGATGATCTTTTTGGGGTTTGTTAATACAGTGAATAACATCATATTTTGAATGTTAAATATACATTGCATTCATAATTATAATAATTATTTACTATAACCATAATAAATTTCTATCTCTGTGGTAGAAAAGTGTTTATCACTTTTATGAGAAGCCCAAAATGTACTCTTCAAAACATTAGCTCTGTGACATGTTAGTGAAAGACGTACAAACAGAACAGACCAAATTAGTCTGGCAAATGATAGGCTAAATAGAGCCTGACTTATCAGGGGTTTTAGTATCCTAGAGTGAATTTTAAATCTTCAAGAGAAGGAGTATGTTATACATCACTTTTCACTATTTGACCATAGACTATCTTCTCTCGAGACAAGAGTTGTATGAAATACACTCTGGGAAGTGTAACTTTCTATTAGGTAAATAGAACGTGTCTGATTTTCTACCTGGACCATGAGCTTGCCAATGGAAACCATCATACTGAAATCATAGTTGTAACATCTATCACCTGCCTGGCATTCTTTCACTTATTCATTCATTTTTTTCAACAAATATTATTTGAACCCCTTTGTATGCTGGATTCCACACTTGGGGATAAAAGAGATGAAACATGGTTTCTGCCCTCAAGGAGCTCACATTCAGAAGGCGTCCTCATTAACTGAAAAAACTCCAATTAATTGAAGAAACATGCAAGTGAACGAGCACTAGTGGTTTAAACCTAATCGCAAGTCAGACACTCTGAGAGGAAAACAGAGACAATTCCTAACAGGAAACATTTCAAGACTCCCAATTGCCTATGAATTGCCAGACCCTATTCTCCTGCCAGAGTCTGTCACAAAAATATTGAAACTTTCAAAATCCCAAGGAATTAACGAGCAGTACAATTTTTATACATCATCTATCTGTCTGAATCAGGCCCTTTAATCTGGGCACCCGCCTACACTTCCAGTCTCATCTCCTGCATTCTTTGTCTTTCCCTTTTCCTTCAAGCAATAAAGTGTGTAGTCTTGATCTTTTGGCTTTGCCCATGCAGTAATCTTTGCCTTAGATACACTTCTTCTTCCATATTTACCCCTCATCCCTTTGCCTGACCTGTTCATACCAAGCCTTCAAGACTCAGGTCAGGATTGACCAGAAGCCCTTGGTGAGGTGCTCTTCCCATGTTCCTTCTACTATTTCTCCACACTGAACTGAAATTATCTGTCTTTTTGTTTCTCTCAGGCTAGTTTGTGGGCTTCCCCAGTCAAAGACCATTTTACTAGCACGGAGTCTGGTATTCAGGAAGTGGCCAATAAATGTTCGTGGAGTTCAATCAAATTAACTCCACAGAAGTTCTTATTACTCTAACCAAGTTCCTAAGAAACTTCAGAAAAATAATTACAAAAGCTCAGCATCCTCTGAAAAAAATGTTTACTCAGAATTAAACTGTGTTGTTGGTAGGGTGGCTGGGTACTCCTGAGAGGGGTAATTACTAACATCCTGGACTGTGCTATCCAATATGATAGTTCCTAGTCATATGTGGCTATTAAAAATTTAAATAAAAATAAATAAATTTAAATAAAAATTAAAATTTAGTCACTCCAGGTACAATTCAAAAACTCAGTAGTAACTAGTGGCTATTGAATAGACAGCTCAAAATAAACATTTCCATCAATGTAGAATGTTTGGGGGCAACAGTGATCTAATCTATAAAACCCAAAGGAAAAAAAGAGCACAAATTTCAGTAACTATTTAGGAAACAATTCAAGACTGTTTTGTAGACCTAATGCCCAATGTTGATTTTCAAAGGGTATTTTAGAAAGTCATTTGTGGCTTCATGAACAGCCCAGGTGCTGAAGCTAGTTTTAGGACATAATGAAAAGCCTAAGGATTATGTTTATAAAACATTGAACCAAGATGACTGTGGGACAAGTTTAAATTGTTCCTAAGGCAATAACTTGGGGACTTGTTTACTTAAGCATACTCTGCAACCAAGTATAATTGACGGCGCTCCACATCTTTATTTTTGGTGTCCAAAATTTGAAATTACGTAAATTCACTTAAGAAGCAATTTACAAGTCTTGTGGGCTCCTTAAAGTGCCTGTCATATAGAAGGCACTTAAACACTTGTTGGTTGAATGAAAACTTTGGGGGAAACAATCCTGATTCATACATCCAGATGTTCCTTGGAATTAAACACACGGATGTTTGACATGTGATGACTCTTGGATTTTTTTGGAAGCTCTTTCCTGCTCAACTAGTTTGTGGGCCAAAACATTATTGAATTTGGCAACACTAAAACTGAAAGCAGAGTCAAACCCCCGGTCTACTTGGAAGCAGTGAGGGGAAGTCTTAGCCACATGCTTTCTCTGTCATGATAACAATAAAAACAAACTTTATGAATACTTTTATATTCAATGGCTGTAAAAGATTGGGGGAATAATCTTGAAAATGTAGAAAGATTCTGCATTTGAGATGCTTCCAAAATGTATTGCAGTTCCTGCTGCTCTTCAAAGAAATTAAACATGGAAACTGTTGACCATTGATTATGGGTGTTGTTTATAAAAGGTAAACAAACCAAAAACAAACAACCCGCCTCCCCAAGAATTTCAGTCAGCTGAGCTATACTAAAAGAAAAGATATCGGCTAAACATCAAAAGATTGTCAGATGAACATAATTTCTATGTTGTAAGTTAAAACAAAATGTTTAAAGGTATATATGCATCATTTTTTGATGATTTTCCACTTAATCAACTTTCTTTGATTAGTTGATGTACAACCAGTCCCAATTCAACTGTAGTTGAAAAGCTGTCATTCACTTAGATCAACAACAATGCAAATTAGAGTTCCTAGATCAGCAAGTGACTGGCATATAATAAAAAAACATCAGCTAGTATTATCACTATCTGGTTTGGTGGCAACCAGGACTAGTAACTGCTGGGACTTGACTTTGACAAGTAAGTGTCAAGTGATAATCATTAACAACCCCAAATTGATTCAAACCAGATGCAGATCTCAGATTCTCACCAAAATATAATGATACTAATTAGATCCTTGACTTTTCCCTCATCCAATATTTAAGTCTAGGAAAGCTTTGATTGAGCAGAGGAAGGCTTTTTTTTTTTTTTTTTTTAAGAAATCTGATAAAATCTAGTGTGGATGGGTTTACATCAGATCCTGGCAGAGCTAATAGGGAGGGGAAAAAACCTTCTGAAATAAGTGACTTCAGTCAGAAGCTTCAGCCCAGGCATGTTTTTGTAAGAAAGCTGTTAGAAGGACAATATGTCTCATTACTGCCTCTCCCTAAAGTCCATTTTTAATTATTGATGTCACTCTTTCCTTCCCTCTCTGCCCAAACAAATATAACATTTAAACATTAAAGAGGCTACAGAGTCAATGACTGAATGGAATAAAGAATGAATGATTTAAAGAAGCAGATTTCTAAACCTGGTTACCCCCTAAGCTACGACTTCCTCCTTCACTTTCCTCATAGGCAGGATTTGGGGGACTTTGTCATGTCAGAACACTATTCACCCCATTCAAGCCAGCTCTAAGGACCACAGCAGAGAAGAGCAGCAAAAGGAAGTGTATATATTGGTGGGTGTGTCCTGGGTCCTTATCTCACTTTTTTCATCTTACCCAACAGTTCTCTGTACATTTTTTATAGTGTTGGAGCTGTAGTTTGTGCTTAAATAGATGAAAAAATTATCCATATGTTTTCCCTGGGGCACATAAGGGGGTAGTCAAGCCTTTGTACATGTGCCTGGTATTGAGGAAAATGGTAAGAACTTTGTATACACCTAATATTGATGAACAGTTGAGAGATTACTTTTTGAAGGCAGAAAACTACCTACAAGTGTTTACCAGAAGATTGTATCTCTAGATCAAACACTTGAATTTTGTAGATATTCACACCCAAACGCCAAGTCATATGCACAGCACTATCATGGAGGAGGCATTGCCCGGAATCCACCTGTCACACTCAGGCACACTCACTCGTGAGTGCTCTGGCAGGACTCAAAGAACACAGGGAAGTGAATGAACCCATCAACCGGGCCAGCTTCTTGAGCGCCTGACTTTCCTGACTGCTTTCTTCTCTGAGCACTTACTATCCCACAGCCTAACACCTGACTACGCATTGTGACCTCAACTTGGAATGCATGTGCTTGAGGGTCTCTTACACAACTAGACTGTAAGCTTTTTGAAGGCAGGACCACATCTCACATTTGGCTTATATCCTCTTTTGTGTTCAGCATGAAACTCAACAAGAGATTGCTAGGTGCTAGAGGAGGACATATCAAACTCACAGAGATGACTGTCTTATGCTGAATCCAAACAACGATGAAGTACTTCTTGGCCCAGGTTACCAGCTATGTCACCTTTGCAGGGTTTTGACTTGCACGCTAGAGAAGTCTCTCGGCTCCTCAGACATTGTGTTTACATTTATAATATAAACAGCCATAGTGTAAAGTGAAGGTGATTCTATAAGTATCCACCACTGCCATAGCAGGGCCAACTGCCTATCTCCTTTTCCAAAATCCGAGTCATTTCAGCATACTTTATTATTATTTGGGCCAGCTGCCAGCAGTGCTAACTGAAAGACCCAGGTCTGATCATGAGGAACTAACTCAGCTCAGATATGGTCAGTGGCCTCTTTAACTGAAAGGTCCGTGAATAAGATGAGAGTGACAAAGGTGGCAGTGGAGAACTTAACTAAGAATTTAGAGTCTCAAGATCAAAAACTTAGTGCTGCGCAATATTCTAAAAATATTGCAACCAGAATTAGAAGATTGATGTTGCCTTTTAAGCTGGAGAAGCTCAAGTAAACCTTTCCAGCCTCACTCTTCTTCCTGAAAATAATAGCTAGTATTTATTGGACATTTAGCTACATGTACTAGTGCTTTATCTCTTGGAAACTTTCTAAACTTTATGTGTTAGGTACTACTTTTAGTCTCATTTGCCAAAGAGGAAATAGATGCAAAGATTAATTAATAATATCCTCATACCACACAGCTGGTTAATATTGGAGCTGGCATTTAAACCCAAGCACTCTAGCTCTATGACTGGTCCTCCTGAAAATTAGCTTTTTTGTCTCCTTGATTGACTGCCTCCAGTGAATACAAAGGACTATCATTTTGTTCTCTCCTGTCACCCTCACTGTCAATATTCTCTGTACAGATCACTTTCAAATGGTTTTGGGTCTTCTACACTTGGCTGTGGTGTTGGAGAAGACTCTTGAGAGTCCCTTGGACTGCAAGGAGATCCAACCAGTCCATCCTAAAGGAGATCAGTCCTGGGTGTTCATTGCAAGGACTCATGTTGAAGCTGAAACTCCAATATTTTGGCCACCTGATGTGAAGAGCTGACTCATTTGAAAAGACCCTGATGCTGGGAAAAATTGAGGGCAGGAGGAGAAGGGGACGACAGAGAATGAGATGACTGGATGGCATCACCGACTCAATGGACATGGGTTTGGGTGGACTCCGGGAGTTGGTGATGGACAGGGAGGTCTGGCGTGCTGCGGTTCATGGGGTCACAAAGAGTCAGACATGACTGAGTGATTGAACTGAACTGAACTGAATACTTGGCTGAACTTCCCAGCCTTTCAGAACTCCTTGCATATCCTGAATATGGGATGGGGAACTGTTCAAAGACCTTGGCCCATTTACAGGGCACCGCTCGTGTCCTTATGATTATAAAGGATCTAAAAGGGGCCTCGGACAATGGACTCCTGCCCTCAAGTGATATACAGCCTTGCAAACACAAGTTCCTCAAATAAATGGAGGACAAACCAATATATAATCACCGATATATAATTCTCCTTGTCCAGGAGAATGGGAGAGTAAATGGAATAGAGGAATGTAAAAGGACTGCCAGGCAGCATTAAGAACCCATTGAAGGTTGTGCTAAGTCGCTTCAGTCGTGCCCGACTTTTTGTGACCCTATGGACCGTAGTCCACCAGGCTCCCCTGTCCAAGGGAATTTCCTGGCAAGAATACTGGAGTGGGATGCTGTGCCCTCCTCCAGGGGATCTTCCCGACCCAGGGATCGAACCCATCTCTCTTTATGTCTCCTACACTGGCAGGCAGGTTCTTTACCACTAGTGCCACCTGGGAAGCCCTCATTCAAGTTAGTATTCCTGTATTCAAAATGAGGCCAGTTCGCATGGTGACAATTTTCTAGCCATGCTCAGCTATGTGAGTGCAGTTGCCCCACAGGCAAAGAGAACTATACCTGGACTGAGGTTTTGCTCAGCAAGTATTGTAAGAGTTGAAATATACTCAAGGGAGTGATAATAATGATCGATCATGGAAGTCATCTATACCAGGTACAGAGGGAAGACATGAGGGATGTGGGGACAGTAAAAAGGTGTCAATGGACTGTAGATCCCAGTGGTTATGAGGATTGCTGGAGTCAGAATGTGGGGGGGACAACACGAGTCCTGCAGGCATGAGTGCTGTGGAAAATTGGAAAAGGTACAATTCATATGGGCCAGAATAGTTGAGGGGAGGCTTCTTTGAAGGTAATAGGATTTAGTCTGAGAATAAAGGACATAGAAGAGCTCAAGTTGATTAGACAAAGGATAGAAGGTGGAATATTTTAAATTAGGGGCATATCTAAGCAAGGGCATGAGACTTGCTCTAAAGATAAAAGATTTAGGAAATAGCAAGGAAACCAGTTTTACTAGGATATAAAGTTTGGGGTGCAGAGTTGATAGGGTATGAATTTTGATAGTAAGTACTGCAAGATAAGATTCAGGTACAGAAATACAAGGACTATTTCCATCTTCTGAATATTCCAAAACAAATTTTTATTTCTTTGTTTGCAGTTAGTATGAATAAGGTTTCTGCAATATAAATGGATAATACTGCCCCTGTTTGAAAACCTTGTCACACTTTATCAGTAACTTTTCCCCTATTTTTAACACCTTTTATTGGCTCCATATGGTGAATTTATGTGTTTGCCTTACAGTGTTCTGTGTTGAATAACTTAGTGCAGATAGAGTAGACTGAAGCAGAGATTCAATACACATTCAAAACTTCTAGAAACGTAACAAAAAATATCCAACTAGATAGATTTACATGATGACCTAGAGCAAGGTCGCTGGTGACTGCCACTGCCAGTTAAAAACAACCAAACATAAATGGTTAATATAACTAAAACCAATTCTCCACGAAGGAAAGTTACATGGCTCAAAATAGCCTGGAGTTAAAACTTCCCTCCGGGTCCTCCCCACCATTCTATGCAAAACAAAGAACTCTCTCACCAGAAGAAAAAAATGGACATTAAGGTTGATTACACCCAGCTCCCAGCCGGTGCAGCCTCTGGCCGATCTCCAGAATTCCTTGCCCCAGCCGTTTGAGAGATAACTACACCCGACAACCCTGGAGAAGAACAGGCCCCCTTAAGACAGTAGATTTCCACATATATGCCTATATATGCTGCTAAGTCACCTCAGTCGTGTCTGACTCTGTGTGACTCCATAGATGGCAGCCCACCAGGCTCCACCGTCCCTGGGATTCTCCAGGCAAGAACACTGGAGTGGGGTGCCATTTCCTTCTCCAATGCAGGAAAGTGAAAAGTGAAAGTGAAGTCGCTCAGTCCTGTCCGACTCTTAGCGACCCCATGGACTACAGCCTACCAGGCTCCTCCATCCACGGGATTTTCCAGGCAAGAGTACTGGAGTGGGGTGCCATTGCCTTCTCCGATGCCTATATATACTTACTCTTTTTTGAGGGTTAGTGCAGCAGCTCACTAATCTGACTGCTGCCCCTTCTCTCCTCATTAAAGGTAATCTGTTCCTGTAAAGTGCCGGTCTCCTTTTTCTGAACTTCACCTTCTCTAACTCCATACCCTACCCTCCATGTTCCACATCATTCATTCATTCAATGTTTTTGAGCACCAACTTAAACTAAGAATCATGGTAGGTAATGGAGATATGCTGCTGCTGCTGCTGCTGCTAAGTCGCTTCAGTCGTGTCCGACTCCATGTGACCCCACAGATGGCAGCCCACCAGGCTCCCCCATCCCTGGGATTCTCCAGGCAAGAACACTGGAGTGGGTTGCCATTTCCTTCTCCAATGCATGCAAGTGAAAAGTGAAAGTGAAGTCGCTCAGTCATGTCCGACTCTTAGCAACCCCGTGGACTGAAGCCTGCCAGGCTCCTCCGTCCATGGGATTCTCCAGGCAAAAGAGTACTGGAGTGGGGTTCCATTGCCTTCTCCAATGGAGATATAGGAATTAAAAAATAGACCCTGCCAGGCTAGTGAGCAAGGTGAGTGAAAAAGATACTAAGTACTATGATAGCAGCAGATAGGAGCAAATAGGAAAAGCTTCCTTACCCGGAAGCAGATGGGAATCCAGGAGAGATGTCTGAGAAGCACTGGCATTTGAGCTAAGTTTCAAAATTCCAGAAGCAATTATTTAACCAGCTACAAAGCAGCAGAATGAGTTCCTAGTGGAGGAAGCTGCAAATGCAAAGGCTCAAGTGAGAGAAAAGCTCACTAGAGAGCGTGAAGAGCTCCTGAGTAATTCAGTATCTCAGAGGTTCAAGTAAAGGATTGTGAGAGAGATTAACAAGACCAGATTTAAAAGGTATATGTTCTGTAGCAGAGGCAACTTGCAGCCATTAATCAAATTTAAGCAAAAGAAACTATTTACAATAGCCAAGACATGGAAGCTACCCGTGTCCTTCAACAGAAGAGTGGGTAAAGAAAATGTGGTATATATAAGTACATATACACTGTGGAATATTACTCAGTCATAAAAAGGAATGAAATATTGCCATTTGCAGCAACATGAATGGATCTGAAGATTATCATACTAAGTGAAGTAAGTCAGAAAGACAAAGACAAATATAATATTATATAATATCATTTATATGTGGAATCTAAAAAAGTGATAGAAATGAATTTACTTGCAAAGCAGAAACAGGCTCACAGACATAGAAAACAAACTTATGTTACCAAACAGGAAAGGTAGGGAGGGATGAATTAGGAGTTTGGGATTAACATATACATACTATTATATATAAAACAGATAAAAAAACAAGGTCAAAACAAGGTCCTACTTATAGCACAGGGAACTCTGCTCAATATCCTGTGATAAACCATAATGGAAAAAAAATATGAAATAGAATGTATATAGATGTATAACTGAATCACTTTGTTGAACACCAGAAATAACACAACACTGTGAATCAACTACAAAAATACACAAAAAATAAATTTTAAGCAAAGGAAGGACACTTTAGAACATGGAATAGAAAGATCAGTCTCATGGCAGGGTGGAAGATTGGGGCAAGGAAATTAGTTAAGACACTTTCGCAGTTACTCAGTTGAGAAATGATAGGGCCTTGAACAAATGGGAATGAAGAGGAACGAATAAATATGACAATCATATAGGAAGGAAAGTTGATTAGATTTGGTGAATGATTATAGAAGAACTAATGGAGAAAAGGTGAAAGTAAAGTAAAAGTGTTAGTTGCTCAGTCTTGTCCAACTCTTTTGGGACCCAATGAACATGGAATTCTCCAGGCAAGAATACAGGAGTTGGTTGCCATTGCGTCATCCAGTGGATCTTCCTGCCCGAGGGATCGTACCTGGATCTCCTGCATTATAGGCGGATTCTTTACTGATTGAGCCACCATGGAATATTTTCTATCTACCAAAGATCTCACTGGGGTATGAAGCTCATTTGTTCCTTAGACATATCGCTCTAGAACTGTGAAATCAAGTAAAAATTTCAGTCATGAGGTTTCTCTTTTATCCGGGGGTTCAGGGCTAAGTTTCTCTGGGTTTGGGCTTTGGGTTTGTAGTCTCTGGAGGAAAGTTTGGAGAGACTGTCTTTTTAAAAGGTCTAAATTTGTTAAAGTTATCCTATTTATGATAATTAAAAATAAACTGCCAGTGATCTTTTATAGCTTTATTTACTTTCTTTCTGTTGGATCTTTAAAATGCCTTGCAGTCAGAACTAGCCCTGAGTCTGTACCATCTGCTTTATCTGATCAGCATGAAGCAGAGTATGAAGTAGCTCAGCTATCTTCATCACCTTCAGCAGGATGGAAAAATAAGAGTGAGCCAAGCTTTCTAACATGTGTTTGATATGATGAAATCACATTTGTCCTCAAAATAGGAATATTGTTGACTTTTTTATGGCCTGATTTTTTTAAAAACTAAAAGTTCATCCAGATGTGCTCAGATTCCAAATGACAAAAGCCATTCATTTCAACCTCTTCAAGTGAAATGGAGTCTTTGTTGGAAGAAAAGATTATAGGATTATGGCTGTGAAGTCTTTTCCTCCAGGAACTGATTGGCAGTTTGGTGGTGACTGAGTGGTTCCACCACATGGCAGGGTCGTGCCACCACCACCTCAAACTGAGGGCAAAACTGATGCAGACGTGGGCCAGGAAACACCGGCGAGACAAAGGAAAAGAACAGTCTGTCATCTTAAAGAAAGCTTTCCCAATGCCAACTTTGAGGTTTACAGAGAACATGAGACACACAGCTGTGGGGAAAGCTGCTCACTTCTCTTGTCGTGGTTGCTAGTTGAGTCCTGCTGACTCTGCTCCTCCTTGTCTGGCTTTTCTCTGCAAACCCCAGGCAAGATGCTATGTTGTCTGACTGGAACAGTGACCTCTGTCCCAATACTGAATGGATGACTAAAATAAACACAGAAAACCAAATCATTGTCTTTGGACCAAAACACCCATTTGTTCATTTTAGGCTTCTGGCTTCCCTTTGGAACTACTCTCTTGAGATGCCCAGATGCAGCCTTCTGAGTCTCCTTGTATGAGTTTGTTTTTTAAAGTGATATATGCCATATGTTTGAGAGTCTAATAACAGTGTTTGTTATTGGCTGCAGTTAGAGGATGACTAGAAGTCCGTATAGGAAAAGAAGATAAGGAATAAACTTAGCTTCTCTCTTGAGGAATTGAAGCTGCTTTAAAATACATGCTTATAATTCCTTGCCTGATCTGAAATTTGAAAGTTTTAGTATTGTTGTCACAATTTTTCACATGTGGGAAGGCAAAAGACTGGTTAAGTAAGTCTGCCATAAAATTTAAAAATATGTTACGACCCATAGAAATTGTTTTAAACCATCATTGACCCTCCAATCCTTCCACAGAGTTTTCACTTAGAGTCTAAAGTTTTTGTTTTTGCTTCATTCCACTATATTAGGCTAAGAATTATGGTAGTTAATCCTTCCCCAGCTGTTGGGAGAATATAAAAACTATCTAAGCTCCAGCTGTTTTAGTGAGAACACTTTTGGTTGCAAGTGACAGAAACCCATCTCAAATAGGCTTAAGCAAAAAGTAGAATTTATTGGCTCATATAGCAGATAAACCTAGGAGTTATAGCTTCAGGCATGGCTTGATCAAGATGCTTAACAATGATGTATGGAATCTTTATCTCTCTCCAAGTCATAAATCTGTTTTTCTTTATGTTGACTTCATTTTTCAGATGTGGTGGAAAGATAACTATCGGCAGTCCAAGGCTTGGCAACATAAGTAGAAAGAGGTTCTATTTCTATATAATACTTTCAGCAATTTTAGGCAAGGCTCTCTATGACCTGACTTAGGTCATGTGCCCACGCTTGAAAATCACATTGCTCAAGTGCTTGCCTTGTGGTTAACCTCTCACTGGAGCCAAGGGTGAATCTTGTCCCATTTAAATCACAAGGATAGTTTGAGAAGGTGTATGGTATCCCCAAGGAAAATTGGGCTACTAATACCAAGATGGAAATGGGTGCTGTAACAGTGTTGGCTGCCTAACCAAAATCCACTTTCCTGGTTTTCCCTGCTAACTGAACCCTGGTCATGTTTAGGTATTTACTTGCCTCCATGCAGATGTAGGCTCAGGAAAGGGGCAAAGGGTTGGTGTGCTGGCATATAGTGTCAGAGTCTAGGCAGGATGAGGAAGGCAACCTGTTCACAGAAAAACACTGACAGCCCAAACATTGTGAGGTCGGCGTCCATGTAAGGATGGCTGGTGATAACTTATGGGAAATTGGTTACATTCAGAGGAATTGATCAAAGGAGTAATTGGGGCCAGGATGCTCACTGAAAAGGGGAAAATGAGTGAAGCCTATGGTGTTTTGGATTGGAATTGGAGATAATGTTGTGAATTAATGGTTTTCTACTTATACAGATATATATATATATAGAAATATAGATGAAATACACATATGTGTGCATGTGTGTGTGTATGTGTATATATACAGATACACACACATATATATATATAGCCTAGCTCTGTTCATAGAGAGGCATAGAGATCTGTTCATAGAGATTTTCCAGGCAAGAGTACTGGAGTGGGTTGCCATTTCCTTCTTCAGGGGATCTTCCTGGCCCAGGAATCAAACCTGGGTCTCCCACATTGTAAGCAGACCCTTTCACCATCTGAGCCACCAGGGAAGTCCATAGAGAGGCATGGGAACAGTAATACCTCATAGCAAAGAACAATCATCTAATGCTAGATTGGATAACATCTAATGGTCAGATGTTATTTTCTAAATACCATTCTTTACTACAAGGAAGCAAGGTTCCTTATCAGTGGCTAATTTCTGGACAAGGAAAGTACAAGATGAACCTGGGATATCTTGTAGTCCCAAAAGAAAAGGAAGGACTCCAAAAAGAGATGAGTGCTTCTTGAAGGGGCACACGGACAAATGTTAAGAGGTTCCAAATGGCCAATCTGTGTTATTTGAGCAACAAAATAAATAACCTTAGCAATGAGTTACACGTGCATGCTCAGTCACTTCACTCATGTCTGACTCTTTGTGACCGCATGGACTGTAGCCTGCCAGGCTCCTCTGACCATGGGATTCTCCAGGCAAGAATGGAGAAGTGGGTTGGCATTTCCGATGGAGGGATCACATTGGCGTCTCTCTTGTCTTCTGTATTGGCAGGTGGGTTCTTTACTACTAGCGCCACCTGGGAAGCCCCAGCAATGAATTATAGCCCATTGAAAATAAGAATTCTAGTGCATACCAATACATATAAACAAATGAGGAAGAGAGTTCTCCTGAACCACACACAGAATTCCAACTAAGAAATGTAGAAGGAGGGTGAAAATAGAAAGTCACCATTTGGCAAACACTGCAGTAATAATTGTTTCAGGCAAGAATTATCAATGAATGATAAAAATTAGATAACAAAACTATAATAAATCTTATGCTTACATAGTCTCAAAGTATCTTGCCATGAGTTAGTAATATAGTAAATATAATTAATTTTACAGTGAAGAAACTTGAAAGACACCAGCCAAATCAAATAATTAAAGTTAAAATTATCAAGACAGAAGGTGGGAGTAGGTGAAATGGGTAAAAGGGGTGAAAAGGTACAAATTTCCAGTTGTAAGTCCTCGGGATATATTGTACAGCATGGTGACTACAGATAACAATACTGTATTGTATATTTGAAAATTGCTAAGAGAGTAGATGTTAAAAGTTCTCATCACAAGAAAAAACATTATAGGGAGTTCCTTGATGGCTCAGTGGTGAGGATTCTGGGCTTTCACTGCCATGGCCCAGGTTCAGTCCCTGGTCGGGGAACTGAGATCCTACAAGCCACATGTTGAGGGAAAAAAAAAATTATAAGTATCTGTGGTGATGGATCTTGTATATGCTAATATGCTAAGTCGCTTCAGTTGTGTCCGACTCTGTGCGACCCCATAGACAGCAGCCCACCAGGCTCCGCCGTCCCCGGGATTCTCCAGGCAAGAATACTGGAGTGGGTTGCCATTTCCTTCTCCAGTGCATGAAAGGGAAAAGTGAAAGTGAAGTCGCTCAGTCGTGTCCGACTCTTAGCAACCTCATGGACTGTAGCCTACCAGGCTCCTCCGTCCATGGGATTTTCCAGGCAAGAGTACTGGAGTGGGGTGCCATTGCCTTCTCCGGGATGTAGTACACCTGAAACTAATATAATGCTATATGTCAAGTACATCTCAATTTTTAAAAAGTTAAAATCACCAGTAATGGGGCAAATCAACATCGGATGCCTCTGATAGGATGTACCAAGGACACCACAGCCCTTCTGTAGCACTGGGTCCCAAATACATAGCATAAATCTAATCATGGGGAAATATCACACAAACAAAAATAAAGGGATGCTTGCAAAATAACTGGACAGGACTCCTCAGAAATGTCAAGGTCAGGAAAGCCAAACATTATGGCGCCATTTCAGATTAAAGGAGACTCTGGACTGAATCTTATACCAGAAAAACTTCAATAGTAAAAAAACTAGTGAATTTGAATAAGGTCTATAGAGGATCTTGGGTATGTTAAGTAAAATCTATTATTAAAATTCATTTTACCTGTTTCTTTTTACCTTTTTAATATGATATCTAGAAAATTATAAATTATACATGAGGCTCCCATTATATTTCTGCTGACCAGCACTGATCTAGATCTTTAATGTCCTCCTGGTCCTCAGGGTCACGCACTCTGAACAGCCTCCTAGTTACCCTGCTGACTGCAGTGACCAGGAATCAGCCCCTGTGAATGCACTCTGGGGGCTTGTAGTGGGCCTAATGGTTGAGTCAGGCCTCAGCAAGGCAGCAGGGTAGAATGCCTCAGCAGTTAGGAACAAGTCTTACTTAGAGGCCCTCACAGTCATCTGTCTACTTTGCTGTTATTCTTGAAGTGCTCATGTAGGAAAAGGATGAAGCATCAGTGGGACTTAACCACCTCGCAAATGCAGTCAGATGGCTAGGATTCTTGCTCCTTTGTCTTCTCTGTTTGTCCCAGCAGCAGTATCATAGTGGGCCAAGACTCCCAACTTCACTATGACTATATCAGAACCTTAGAAACATGAGTTCCAACCAAAATGGTAGGAGCAAGGGTGTGGTTCAAGCTGTTTCTTTCCCCGCAAAAAGAAAGGCACTGCTGGTATACCTCGAATAATGTACCAGCACTTGCAGGGTTAACATTCATTTCTGTGCCTTTGGTGACTACACTCTCCACTATATGTCTGAAAGCCAAATTGTTGTGGCTTCAGGAGGAGTAAAAGCTTTCTAGAGTTTATCATTTTGACAGGTGAAGCTCATCTGCTACAATCAACAGTTCCTTAGGACATTAGTCTCACCACACATGTGCTTTAGAAGCACGTCTCCTTTTACATTAAATTAATTTATTAGGGTTCTAGTGTCAGTGTGCTTAACAAAGATTCTGGCAACATTTATGACTTGCTATGAAATTCTTACATAAAAAAAATAGTTTTAAAGGAAAAAAATACTAGTGTAACTGTTTAGCTGCCAATACTTTCAGAAAATTCCTTTGTGCTGTTTTTATCCAGGAACTAAAGAGCAGGTGAAGAAGTGTATTCCTTGTACTGTAATTATGTCACAGTTTACAGACATCAGTACAAGTCAATTAAAAGACAACCAGTGACATCCAATGATTCTATACAATATGGTACAAAAATAAAACACATTTTAGAAGAATCTCAAAGTTGTAACATTCACACAGATCTTAGTTTGCCTGAGTCTTTCTAGTTGAGCAGCAGCAGTGAGTCAACATGTCAGGGCATGAGAAGCTTATAAACCAAGCCACAACTCTTCCTTGAACTTCTCCATGATTGTAGGAATGGAGGCAATCTGTATAGGGAAAGGGCTGATAAATTTCACTTAAGCATCAAGAAAGATGAGTCAGATCAATTACAAAGAAAAAGGAGAATCTAGACTTGGAAAATTAGAGTCTAGGTTTAGGAAAATAAAATTGGCAACTCTTTAGATATTTATATTTTTAGCCCTGAAGAATTCCATTTTCATTATCAAAAAGTGGTCATGAATGTTCATTGAGTTTACGGTGCTATACAAGTTTGCTTTGACATGACACCTAAAGGGCTTTTGAAACATTTTTGTTGCAAGTGTTTGATGAAGTTGATTTAAATAACAAAGACTAAAACAATCACAAACTGGAGAGTTTTTGATCATTGACAAGAGATGTGTCTTCAAAGTGTTTACCATGTACTTCAACATTACAATTGAGTTGAATAACCCTGTATTCGATTTCATCATTCCATCAAGTCATTTGATGAAAAACTTGGAACTGTATGGAAGTATTGTGCCAAGGCCTACATATTATACAGCTTCTTACCATCTAGATCTCTTCTGGGCAGAGGTAAAAACCACTTGTAGTTTTCAGTTGAAATTTTTCAGAAATCAGATTATCCAGATTTTGAAACTAGTGATGACCAGTTAAAGGCATCGTCTTGGAATTCATTAAGTATTTACTTTTCTATTTCTACCTAAATTCACATCATGCATTCCTATTAGCCAAAAACCTGAGCAGAAATCCCCAGAGAAATTTCTGCCATCTCTGTACTTCAATAAAAACCTATTCATCACAGTTTCACTGCTACAGTGAGAGGAAAGTTGTGCACATTTTCCCCATAGAAGCTGCTGAGAGTCTCTCTTCTGTTTAATTGAATCTGGAGAGTGTTCCTGCTCCTGCCCTTCCTGTCCTTTGGCACCATGGGTACAGAACGCCATAGAACCATGACTGCCGGACCTCCCTAGGATCCTGGAGTGAGTCACTGGCTGAGTTCAACAATAATGGAAGCTGCAAGCAGAGCAAAGGGTTCAGGACCCAGAGCTCCACAGACCACGTTCATAGCACATCAAGCCATTGTCTTAACGTAGTCTTGTTTGGGCCCAGAGGTATAGAACAGGTTATTTTCTTTTTTGTGTGTTTCTCTATAACTAGGATCTATATGATCTGATAAAAACCAAAGAGACATTTCTGCCTTGGGAGATTTCTTTTAAATTGGGTTTGCTGGGAGGTATGCCAGATGAAGTCCTTTCTTCCACAGGGGATTCAGGGCAGGCAGCAGCAGGCTGACCTTTCCCACCCTTTTCATTCACACAGTTCTAAGGAGAGAACCTACTTTTGTTCCTGGTGCTCATTCAGCCCTCAGCCTCTCTGCTGAGCCTACCAATTAGTGTTAATAACAGTGGCTAGACTTTAAGGTCTGGACACAGGAAATAACTGAGTAGATGGATTCATTTCAGGAGCTAGACTAAGAAGAAGGCATCTGATAGAACATGGAGGAAGCAATTCACAAAGCTAAATAATAGCCTGAGGGACTTAGAGCTTCAAGTTTGGAAACTTACTCTATTAAAGCCTTTTCATGTTACATTGGTCAACTCATTCAGTTTGCCTAAAATATTATTTGCTGCAATTAGAATAGCGTAAAAAGACAATTTTTCTACAATTGTTATGTTTATCTTAAAATACTCTGAAAGATTCACAGATATTTAAAGTTCTATACTAAATCAAGATAAAAATTTTGAAAAGCTCATAAGTCACTTGTTCTCACTCTACCACTGTGTGTTCATTTGCTCAGTTGTGTCTGACTCTTTTCGACCCATGGACTGTAGCCCGTCAGGCTCCTCCATCCATAGGATTTTCCAGGCAAGAATACTGGAGTGGGTTGCCATTTCCTCCTCCAGGGGATCTTCCCGATATGGTGATGGACCCCAGTCTCCTGTGTCTCCTGCATTGCAGGCAGATTCTTTATAGCTGAGCCACCAGGGAAACCCAACAACTACAATGTCTAATAAAGAATAGCTATAAATCAATCATCTATTTAGGAAGGTAACTTTAATGTCTAGCAAGATGAAGTAAGTTGCTTTAGGTTAGGTGAATAGCATGATGGCTAGGACCAGAACACTATCAGGTACCATGTGCTCAGGCCATAGGGAGCAAAGTGGAGCAACTGAATGCATGGGCTTTCACACCATTGTTGACTGGGTTCAAGTTTATCTGGTTGACCTTAGACCTTCTCTCTGCCTCAATTTTCCCTCTCTAAACAGGGCTAATAGGAGTTTCTCACTTACAAGTTTGCAAGAGGACTGGATGAGCTAATGTGTGTCAAGTGCCTAGAAAAATAATCAATATGTATTAGTATTTATTCAACATAAAATACAATGGGATGCTAAAGACCTTCTGTTTTCCTCCTTATATGATCTTTTAAAAAATATTTCTTAGAAATTAATGTGCACAGTATTCCTGGAGTGTTGGGTAACTACTGGAGACCCAGAGTAGGGTACAGCTGCTTGTCAGGCAGCACTGTGGTTGGTAGAGCTATGACTTGTAAAGTCCATCGCATGGTTTCCTGTGCCCACCATTAGAACCCCCTGCTCACCTTAATTACAACAGGCTTTCGTGGCCTGGTATTAATAAGTATCATTGCATCCTTTTATCAGAATTCTTGCCTCCAAAGATGGATTTGTATTTTTGAAATTTTAATTTAAAAGGAAAATAAGCTCTTTGTCTATTGAGCACATATATTATGTAAATGTGACAATTATAGAGCTATAAAGAAGCACACATACATGTTTAATGTGTAAATTAGGTGTGAGTGGGAGTTCAGTGGCAACACACAAGGGTCCAAACCTCCCATTTCAAAACCTCTAACAGAAACCAATGAAATATTTATGCTAGGAAGCCTTAGACATCACATTTATATCTGTATATTCTACCATGAACAGGCAATTACTCACATTCACACCCACATAGTCATACGTCTATATAGAAAATATATGATACTTATTCCTGCTTCATTTGTACTGGACAATGACAAATAGTCCTTCAAATGAAATGTCTCAGGGAAAATCTGTGGAATTACTAGGTCATAGTTAAAGAGTATAGTTAGGCTCTGGATCATAAGCCTAAATTCCACATTGTATATATCCTTATCTTCCTACCTTATTTATGTAGATGGGTTTTGTTTGGTAACTACGATGGTATTTTTGAAGTAATATGAAAAAGGTGCAGAGGTGGGTGGGGTACTTACATGTGTGTCTAATTCAGGAAGTCTGGCAAGCCACTGCAGGCTACCAGCCACCTTGCAATGACAGGTGTGAATGCTGGGAATTTCCAAATGCTCTGGGCTTCCTCCCCTACACCGCTGGGGGAGGGAACATGTCCAGGTACCCAATAAGGGAAAGCACAGGTCCCCCTGTTCTCACGCTCTCCATTAAGAGATGAGTGGAAGTGGGGACTTTCAGTCTCTCCCCACATCCTCACTTACTCTACCTCTGGAAGAAACGACTTGTCTCATTGGTGACTTTTGGCTGCGCTAGGTTCACCCCTTCTGGGATTCTAGAGAAGCCAGCCTGGCCATGTGACTCTTGCATTCTGGTTTGTCTCCATGTTGCGATAACCTTAGCAGGCAGGTTTCTACAGGCGGAAAGTTCAACCTCTAGGGAATACGGGTTGTGGGAAATCGCTTTGGCTGTAGATCTAAAGTGGAGTTGCAAATCAGTAATAAAACTGACATTTAGTTATAAAGATGACATTTTAATCTCCAACTGTTTATCTCTACCTTCATTCTTACATAGTTTGAACTTAGCCATCTCAGTTTGGACTTCTACAAGGCAAAATGAGGAGTTGGGATCATGAAATTTGCACATGTGCTGCCCCCTCAGCCCTCAATCATTCAGCCCTAATCTAAGTAAGAGCTGTTGTGTTGAGCAGTGAAGGGAACATAGAACCAAGAGAGGAATCCCAGGAAACAGAAAGCCACTGACTCATGGTGAGGAGTAGAGATAATTTTGAGGGTGTCTCTGAATGATGCCACCCAAATTCCCTTTGACTTGGAGGAACTTCACCAAAATACATGAAGGAAGGACCCATAAGATTTTGAGGGAACTGAACTACACTTTAAAGAGCCTAATAAAAGAATTCATGATACAGTTGCTAATGAAAAGACTCTTCCAAGTAAATCAGAAGTCATCCAAAGATCCATGCCTCCCAGTACTCCCACCTGTGTATACAGGCTTCTCTCTCTTTTAAACTTGCTTCTCTTGGATTCTATTGGTTAACGCAGAATCAGCAGGATTCAGTGAAAGTGATGCTGCATGGCTTCCAAGGCTTCAGAAGAAGCCTTACCACCTATACCTTGATCTCTTGGAATGTTCACTCTAGGGAAAGACTGTTATTGTAAAAGAACTCGGATTTCCCTGAGACCTTCAGACTTTTGTGAAACCCAAGCTAGCCACATGGAGGGACCGTGTGCATTGATATTCTCAGGGAGCCCTCAACTTCTAGCCATTTCAGTCCAGGCACCTGAGGGGAGGGACTAAAACTCCCTTGGACATTCAGTTGAGTCCTCAGAAAACTCCAACCTCAGTCAACATCTAACTTTAACTATATAGAGACCCCAAATTAGAATCACCAGCTGAATCCAGTAAATCCACAGAATTAGGAGAGATAAGAGTAAGTTATTTTAAAAATCACTGATGATTTGGGTAGTCATCTATAGCAGCAGGTAATTGGAACAGCCTTCACAACATGGGGTATGAAATTGTTGGTAGTAATATCCCTGAGCTGCTACAGCCAAACAGGATTGTAATAAAGTGGGATCCACATTTTACCCAAAGAGGGGATCCACTTTCAATTTGGATTCCAAGCATGAAGTTACTCTTCTCTCCAAAAGGAGCAAAAATAAACAAACGAAAAAACCCACACTTACCATCAGAAAACAAAGAGCTATCTTTATGGGCCAGCAAACAGAGCAATTCCTGGGAAAGTATATGACTTGTGAAAAGTATTTTCAGGGAATCTTTGAGAATTTAAATCTTTTAAAAATATATGTATATAAATGTTTAAATCTAATACATAAGATGAATTTGGCACAATTCCAGATGGAAACTAAGGAACCTGTAAAAGGTAGTACAGCTTTGACATAAGAATGCTCTACCACAGACCACATTGGAATAGAAAGTAAGCAAAAGAAAGATGTAGGGCATACCATGGAGTTCAGGAGCTTGAGGTTTGGAATCACAGGTCTGGATTCGAATCTTGTTATTGCCACTTACCAATGGCATGATCTGGTCTAGTAAATTAGTCTCCCTGAGTTTATAATCTTAGTACCTAAATATAAAACCTAAATATAAAACCTCCTTGAGTATGAAATGAGGTAATAAATGCAAAATGCTTATTATCATGCCTAGAATATTGTAGGTTCTTAATATAAAGTAGCAATTACATTACACTCTAATGATTGGAAATGTTTTGTATATTTTTTTTTGTTTGTTTTTTTGTTTTGTATATTTTTGCTTGAATAACACAAGAGCCTATTCATATATGTGCTTTCACCAATTTCTTACTGAGGGAGAAACTGGAAATTTACTTATAGCCTCACTGTATAATACTGGTAGACTGTTATATGATATTATAAGTAATATATATTAGTCAATGCTACTGAAATAGGAAATCCCTGAAAGTTCAGTGATTTAATGTGGTAGCTTATTTCTTGCTCATTCATGTCCAAAAATTGGTACTTCTTGTTGGTGGGCAACTCTTCTCCAAACGGTGATTCAGGAATTCAGGCTTATTACACTTTATCATTTTGCCATCTTCAATGTAAGACCTCCAATGATACCATATTCACTGAGATTGAACCAGACATGGAAAGATTATAGAATATTATTACATGTGGGAGCCTTCTAGGAGGCAGGCTTGGAAGAGTCTACATCATTTCCAACCACATTCTTACTAACTAGAACTTAGACACATAGCCAAACCTAAATACCAGAGAGTTAGTGGTCTAGCTAAGGACCCAGGACACATGATAGTTAGATAGCAGCCTCTGTCTCATATGGGAAACCCTTTGGCTCAGTGGAAAAAATTCACCTGCCAGTGCAGGAGCTGCAGGAGACATGGGTTCAATCTCTGGGTCGGGAAGATCCCCTGGAGAAGGAAATGGCAACCCACTCTAGTATTCTTGCCTGGGAAATCCCAAGGAAAGAAGAGCCTGGTGGGCTACAGTCCATGGGGTCACAAAGAGTTGGACATAACTGAGCAATTTGAGCTACTACTACCACTCTGCCTCATAAAGTACCAAACCGAAGTGACAACTGATATGACCAACAAAAAAAGGGTAATATATTCTATGGCAAAATGTATATACTTTTTCTCCGTTGGTGAGTATTCAACCATTAGTAATCCTAATCTTTTTATTTCCAATATAAAGAACTACATAGATCAAAATGTAGATTTGTAGTCCCAAACTGACTATGATTATCAAAATTCTGGTGCCCAGAGCAGAAAAATAGAGAAAAGTGACACTCTTAATAGACAACTATTTTGACAGGATTGATTTCTGACATTTATTTCTGACAGAATGTGGTCCACTGGAGAAGGGAATGGCAAACCACTTCGGTATTCTTGCCTTGAGAACCCCATGAACAGTATGAAAAGGCAAAAAGATAAGACACTGAAAGATGAACTCCCCAGGTTAGTAGGTGCCCAATATGCTACTGGAGATCAGTGGAGAAATAACTTCAGAAAGAATGAAGGGACAGAGCCAAAGCAAAAACAACACCCAGTTGTGGATGTGACTGGTGATAGAAGCAAGGTCCGATGCTGTAAAGAGCAATATTGCATGGGAACCTGGAATCTTAGGTCCATGAATCAATGCAAACTGGAAATGGTCAAACAGGAGATGGCGAGAGTGAACATAGACATTCTAGGAATCAGCGAACTAAAATGGACTGGAATGGGTGAATTTAACTCAGATGATCATTATATCTACTACCATGGGCAGGAATCCCTTGGAAGAAATGGAGTAGCCATCATAGTCAACAAAAGAGTCCGAAATGCAGTATTGGATGCAATCTCAAAAACGACAGAATGATCTCTGTTTGTTTCCAAGGCAAACCATTCAATATCACAGTAATCCAAGTCTATGCCCAGACCAGTAACACTGAAGAAGCTGAAGTTAAACGGTTCTATGAAGATCTACAAGACCTTTTAGAGCTAACACCCAAAAAAGATGTCCTTTTCTTTGTAGGGGACTGGAATGCAAAACTAGGAAGTCAGTTAACACCTGGCATAACAGGCAAATTTGGCCTTGGAGTACAGAATGAAGCAGGGCAAAGGCCAATAGAACAAGAGAATGCACTGGTCAGAGCAAACACCCTCTTCCAATAACACAAGAGAAGACTCTACACATGGACAAAACCAGATGATCAACACCGAAATCAGATTGATTATATTCTTTGCAGCCAAAGATGGAGAAGCTCTATACAGTCAGCAAAAACAAGACCAGGAGCGGACTGTGGCTGAGATCATGAACTCCTTATTGCCAAATTCAGACTTAAATTGAAGAAAGTGAGGAAAACCACTAAGCTGTTCAGGTATGATCGAAATCAAATCCCTTATGATTATACAGTGGAAGTGAGAAATAGATTTAAGGGACTAGATCTGATAGTCAGAGTGCCTGATGAACTATGGACAGAGGTTTGTGACCTTGTACAGGAGACAGGGATCAAGACCATCCCCAAGAAAAAAAAATGCAAAAAAGCAAAATAGCTGTCTGAGGAGGCCTTACAAATAGCTGTGAAAAGAAGAGAAGGGAAAAGCAAAGGAGAAAAGTAAAGATATACCCATTTGAATTAGAGTTCCAAAGAACAGCAAGGAGAGATAAGAAAGCCTTCCTCAGAGATCAATGCAAAGAAATAGAGGAAAACAATAGAATGGGAAAGACTAGAGATCTCTTCAAGAAAATTAAAGATACCAAGGGAACATTTCATGCAAAGATGGGCTCAATAAAGGACAGAAATGGTATGGACCTGACAGAAGCAGAAGATATTAAGAAGAGGTGGCAAGAATACACAGAAGATCTGTACAAAAAAGATCTTCACGACCCAGATAATCACGATGGTGTGATCACTTACCTAGAGCCAGACATCCGGGAATGTGAAGTCAAGTGGGCCTTAAGAAGCATCACTACAAACAAAGCTAGTAGAGGTGATAGGATCCCAGTTGAACTATTTCAAATCCTAAAAGATGATGCTGAGAAAGTGCTGCACTCAATATGTCAGCAAATTTGGAAAACTCAGCAGTGGCCACAGGACTGAAAAGAGTCAGTTTTAATTCCAATCGCAAAGAAAGGCAATGCCAAGGAATGCTCAAACTACCGCACAATTGTACTCATCTCACACACTAGTAAAGTAATGCTCAAAATTCTCCAAGCCAGGCTTCAGCAATATGTGAACCGTGAACTTCCAGATGTACAAGCTGGTTTTAGAAAAGCAAGAGAAACCAGAGATCAAATTGCCAACATCCGCTGGATCATTGAAAAAGCAAGAGAATTCCCGAAAAACATCTATTTCTGCTTTATTGACTATGCCAAAGCCTTTGACTGTGTGGATCACAATAAACTGTGGAAAATTCTGAAAGAGATGGGAATACCAGACCACCTGACCTGCCTCTTGAAAAACCTGTATGCATGTCAGGAAGCAACAGTTAGAACAGACTTGTTCCAAATAGGAAAAGGAGTACGTCAAGGCTGTATATTGTCACCCTGCTTATTTCACTTATATGCAGAGTACATCATGAGAAACGCTGGGCTGGATGAAGCACAAGCTGGAATCAAGATTTCCGGGGGAAATATCAATAACCTCAGATATGCAGATGACACCACCCTTATGGCAGAAAGCAGAGAAGAACTAAAGAGCCTCTCGATGAAAGTGAAAGAGGAGAGTGAAAAAGTTGGCTTAAAGATCAACATTCAGAAAACTAAGACCATGGTATCCAGTCCCGTCACTTCATGGCAAATAGATGGGGAAGCAATGGAAACAGTGGCTGACTTTATTTTTTTGGGCTCCAAAATCACTGGAGATGGTGATTGCAGCCATGAAATTAAAAGACGCTTACTCCTTGGAAGGAAAGTTATGACCAACATAGACAGCATATTGAAAAGCAGAGACATTACTTTGCCAACAAAGGTCTGTCTAGTCAAGGCTATGGTTTTTCCAGTAGCAATGTATGAATGTGAGAGTTGGACTATAAAGAAAGCTAAACGCTGAAGAATTGATGCTTTTGAACTGTGGTGTTGGAGAAGACTCTTGAGAGTCCCTTGGACTGCAAGGAGATCCAACCAGTCCATCCTAAAGGAGATCAGTGCTGGGTGTTCATTGGAAGGACTGATGTTGAAGCTGAAACCCCAATACTTTGGCCACCTGATGCAAGAGCTGACTCATTTGAAAAGACCCTGATGCTGGGAATGATTGAAGGTGGGAGGAGAAGGGGACGACAGAGCATAAGATGTTTGGATGGCATCACCGACTCAATGGACATGGGTTTAGGTGGACTCTGGGAGTTGGTGATGGACAGGGAGGCCTGGCGTGCTGCAGTTCATTGGGTCATGAAGATTCAGACGTGACTGAGCAGCCGAACTGAACTGAACTGAAATCTGTTCAGGTGTCCTGATGTGTTATATAAATATCCATATGAAGGGCATTAAGTTTTTATGGGAAAGAAGTCGCAGGTATATTTTTCTTCTTGTTTTATATATTTAATTATGCCACCTCAACAGATAATTTATTGGAATTTGGATTCCATAGATATTTGAGTAGACCATTCATCAATTCATCCATGCCTTTCATACTTTTCTATTTTCAGAGATGTAGAAGGTATAAGAGAGAGAATAGAGGATATGTGGCTCTTAAATCAGTTGGAGAGTTGAAAGTTACACAACCTAAAATACCTGGAGACCAATTCTAGGAAGATATGAGGTAGAATAGCCTAGTCTAAATAGGATGACCACACTTTATAGGCGGAAAATATCAGAATATGTGGTCTAACAAAATATTCTTTTATTGATTTGTGAATTTGCTCATTTGAAGTCTCATAAAGGTGTATTGAATTTGATGTTTCACTGACTACTTGACGCAGTGACTTCCAGTTTAAAATTTCATGTCTTTGCCTGAAAACATTCAGGCAAACTTGAGATTCTTGCATTCCATTTCCATCTCCTTGAGGGTGACCTGAAACCTCAAGACACATATTGCATATGTAATATCTTGGCATGGAGGATGAAGATGTCCTTATCTCTGTGGGCCTTTCTTGAGTTGTTCATTTCACACATCTGTTCATTGGCCTCAGTGGCTAAAGAGTTCTAAGGATCCTTCTATGCTGACTTTTGGGTACAGCAAGGTCATTCTGTGTCATTGATCTACCACTAAGTCAGCTAACTACCCTCCAGCTCAACCACTTCGACAGTTATTCTGCCATTCATGTGGCACAGGGGGCTCTGCGGTGAGGTTTACCAACTCCCAGGCTGTATTCCAGTAGTCCTTCTGCTCCAAGATTCAAGGCTTGCTCAATTTATTCGGAGGTCCTCTCTTTAGCCAACCACCCCCACTCCATACTTCAGAACCTGGCCCAGGACCTTAGGCTCTTTCTCAAAGACAATCCATGCAAACCTTAGTCGTGTTCACTCAGCTTCTTTCTCACCACTATCAGGAAAAAAATGAACTTCCTGTTCTACCTGTGAAGAGATTATTCTTGCCATCATGATGCCTTCTTTGCCACTATGGCCTTTTATATAGAATATTTTCTCTGAAATTTGGCTCTTGATCTTCAAAATCAAGTCTGTAGAATTAAAAGCACTCCACAAAGACAACACTTCTTTCTGATTCTGTTTCATGAAACTCCAAAGTGCTTTAATTTCAGACTACTGCCTATGTCACAAAATTTTTAAGTCTCCTTAAATGCTTAGAGCCTGTAATTTCACTAATTCCTCTTTCTGTGTATCACCTCAATCTGGAGGAGAGTGCATATAGAATGTTCTTGGTACTGCTTGAATGATGCGGAAAGTGCAGGGGTACTTGAGGATTTTTTTCCGAAATAAATGATTTGATATCAAAATATTTTTCTGCTGCAGAATTATAAAAGATTATTTCATATAGATAGGCTACATTTATTGAAAAGAATGAAATAGTATGGAGCAGTCCATACTATTAACACTTCCCAGGTGGCTCAGTGGTAAAGAGTCTGCCTGCCAATGCAAGAGATGCAGGAGACTCAAGTTCAATCCCTGGGTCAGGAAGATCCCTTGGAAAAGGAAATGGCAATCTACTCTGGTATTCTTCCTAAAAAGTCCCACGGACAGAGGAACCTGACGGGCTACAGTCCATGGGGTCGCAAAGAGTGGGACACAACTGAGTGACTGAGCATGCACGCACGTCCATACTATTGGAACTGCCCTGGAAAATTACAATTGCATGGTTGCTATAAGTTGCATTGTATGCATGTGAGTATTGAGGGAATTCCCTGTTTGGGAAAGACCGCCAGGGGTTAGAGAAAGCTGTGTGTTTAGCCACTCAGTTACTGCCAGCATGTGGCTATGCCAGTGGACAGATGGGCCTTTGAGCTCTAAATTCCATAAAGCAATATGTTTTCATACGTTAAGTGTCATTTCACTAATATTGAATCAATAGTTCTCAAATTTAGGGCTCAGAAAAATCACACCCAGGGAGCTTATTTTAAAATATATCTGGTTTAAAAAAATTTAGAGTTCTCAATTCTATCACCAGAGATTTACTGAATAAACCAGGGGTGGGACCCACTAAGCAGTTAAAACAGATACCCTGCTGCTGCTGCTTCTGCTAAGTCGTTTCAGTCGTGTCCGACTCTGTGCGACCCCCTAGACAGCAGCCCACCAGACTCTGCCATCCCTGGGATTCTCCAGGCAAGAATACTGGAGTGGGTTGCCATTTCCAAATGATTCCAATTCAAGAGGTCCTCAGACCACACCTTGAGAAACATCATCTCAATTCAGGGGAAGAAGACACCCATTCACTTGACTGCTTTGTTTCCTATCTGAGACTCCCGTAAATCAACATCATCAATCACTACCCACACATGGATGGCAATGATCCTGTGGCTTGCCAGGGCTAACTTAAGAGGGTCTAACTGCTGGGGAAGGTGGGTGCCCACCCACAATCACCCATGCAGAATCAGCATCTCAGTACCACCTGTGATTCCAGGATTTGCTCAGCATTTTGGCCATCTGGACACAAACACACACAGCGGGTAGTGATAGGATTGCCAAATAAACTGCCTAGACAGCAGCAAGCTGTTGTTCAGCATTCGACCAGATTTTGTGCCTTGATGATGAGTTATCATTTTTAGGAATTTTTTTTTCCCATAGAAAGATATTGTCTCTTAATTCTTTCTTTAAAATCTAGTTGTCATATGTGAATATTCTTTTTGCTACCAAAATACCCTGAACATTGCCCTGGCTTCATTTAAATAGAAGAAAGATATGATAGGAAGATTATATTTATCTTCATGAATAAAAGCAGTACAGTGAAGCAAGCCATTGATGACTGATTATTGTTCAGGTTTGTTGTTTTTATTGCAAGCATCTTGAAAGGATCACTAGAACAATCTCATGAAATAGATTTTTCTCCTCATTTATAGCATCAATTACACCAAAGATATTCAAAGGGCTTTTTATCCTAGTCTAAAGGTGCTACATTAACAGACATTCATCCAGGTGGAACAGACAGAGGTGCTCAAGTTCACTGTGCTGACTCAAATCCGGAGTAGTAATTGGAACCAGGAGAGCTTGAAGGTAAAATACTGAGCTGGAATACAATAGAAAATCATACAGAGCTTTGTAAAAACACATTGGTGCTTATTTCAATGTGCCATACTGGGAGAGGAATTATTTACTATCACAAGTTACAAATAATGAGGTGAAAGAAAATGGGAAAATGTAGGGAGCCTATCTGACTTCCTAGCAGTGAGATTTATTTAATAGTGAGGTATGTTCTGCTAAGAAAAAAAATCCGTATCAAATGAAGCACTGAAACCACCCAGCCTGGACACTGCACTAGAAAATGTAGGGTTAAATCCTTTCTGAAGGGGAAATACATGGACTAATCCTCAGTGTTCATCTCATTTCAGCATTTTAGGACACAGTGTTTCTAAAGAAATTGTTTCTTCCCATTCATATGTCCCCACAGAAAGCTACTTAATCCAAAAATCCTCAGAAATTAGTTATAACATTGCTATGGGACATAATGAAAGTGACATAATGAAAGTGGAGGAGAGAGAAAACATCTAAGTAATTTAGGCTCAATAGGCAGTCCATAATGAGTCACTGGGCTTCACCACTGTTCGATTCCACTTCACTGTCTGTATAATTCCTTTCAGCCTTGTCTCAGTCCCTAGGCTAATTCAAACATTCTGCCCTCTCATTCCTTTCCCTGCCCCCAATCCAATGGAACTTAATATTAAGTCCATTATTAGGCTAGGGCTCTAGGGACTCAGTGACTACTGCTGCATCCTGGTGGCTCAGATGGTAAAGAATCTGCCTGCAATGTGGGAGACCTCAGTTCAATCCCTGGGTTGGGAAGATCCTCTGGAGAAGGAACTGGCAAGCCACTCCAGTAATCTTGCCTGGAGAATCCCATGGATAGGGGAGCCTGGCGGGCTAGAGTCCATGGAGTCACTAGGAGTCATACGTGACTGAGCAGCTAACACACACACACTTGAGACTCGGGGACTACTGCTGTACCCAGGGGTTTGTTGCCCAGATTCTTGGATTCTGGCTCACAGTTCCTTATTGCCATACATAGACCACCACAATCATGTGTGCCTTATGCCCAAGTGCCAAGTAATGACAACTACTTTTGCTGGCATTTCCTGCTGCCATCACCCTTGGCTCCAGGCTTTGAACTTATGGGTTATGGTGCTAAACTCTTCCCCAAGTGTCTCACAGGGCCCTTTTTAAAGATAGTGTACTATTTCTTTGTAAGAGCACCACCTTACTAAAAGAGTGAGGGCCTTTTAGGGTATAGTTACAAACATCTAGGTCCAACTCTATAAAGTAGTCTCCGTGGTCCTTGGTTTTGGATATATTTTGCCCAAGTTTTTTTCAGATTTAGGCCCTGTTCTGCTTTACTGGGTTTCCCTAGTGGCTCAGTGGTAAAGGATCTGCCTGCCAATGCAGGAGATGCGAGTTTGATCCCTGGGTCAGAAAGATCTCCTGAAGAAGGAAATGGCAACCCAGTCTATGGCCTTACTGCCCTGAATGTGTTGGATCTCATCTGATCACGGAAGCTAAGCAGGGCTGGACCTTGGTGGGCAACAGGCAACCCACCCCAGTATTCTTGCCTGGGAAATCACATGGACAGAGAAGCCTAGCGGGCTACAGTCCATGGGGTTGCAAGAGTCGGACATGACTTAACGACTAAACAACAACTGCTTTACTTTTAAACAAATCTGGCTTCTCCTAATCTCTCTCTTTTTTTTTAATGTTTATTTATTTGGCTCATTAGGTTTTAGTTGCAGCACACAAGATCTTCATTGTGGTGAGGGCTCAATAGCTGCACAACACAGGCTTACTTGCCCCTCGACATGTGGTTATCTTAGTTCCCCAACCAGGGATGGATCCCGTGTCCCCTGCATTGGAGGGCCCACCAGCAAAGTTCTTTCTAATTTCACTTTATGTCTCTGCTCTAAGCTCACCTGGCCACTGAGGAAATAGTGATTTTACCATGTTCTTAAGGTCCCATCAAGGCCTCAAGTACATTTTACCCAAGATCTTTTACACCATCAGACGCTACCCTGTGTCCAGTGTCTTACAAGACTATTCTGTTCTAACTCTGAATCATTCCTTTCTCTGATTCTCCTCTTAATTTGTTATCTCTTTCTCATTGAGAGGCCTAGACCCTACCTGTTTTTCACTGGTGCCCAATCTCTCCTGGCTATGTAGAGTATGACTGCAAAAATAGAATATGTAAGTGCAGAAATTTCCAAATAAGAGTATGACATATAAGTATGACATATGGAGGCTGGAGAGTTATATTCGAGGAAGGCATCTGCCCCACTCCCCAAATTAATTTAAACCTAAAAGTTTAGTATGGGCCTGAATTTAATATAATTGGATTTATCTCAAATGTAGGTGCTCGAGAAGAAAAATGCAATGGTCACTTATTAAAATAATGAAATTAAGCAGAATGCTTAATTATGCTAACATATGCTAACATACACGGCTGAGGGAGATGAGGGGAAATGAGTTCTTTCATGTAAGATTAATGGAAATGTCAAGCAGTGTGCATTTTGAGGAAAGTAACTCGGCAATATCTATTAAAATTTAAAAGGTGCATCTCTTTGACCCAACAATCTCATTTCAACAAATACTTACTGAGTGCCTCATCCATGTCAGGAGCAAGGAAAACCATATTGAGCAAAACAGACAAGTCTGACCCTCGTGGAGCGAGTATTCATGAAGGAGACAGATAAATTAATCAAATCACCAAGGAGATGAATGTTACTATTAATAAGCCACAACTGTGATGCATATTACGAAGGAAGTGTACATGATGTACACACATGCGGGACCTGATCACGTCTGTAGGGGAAGAAAGGTCTCCCCGAGGAAGGAAGATCAAAGAGTGAGTAGAGTATACTCGAGAAAAGAGAGGACAATAGGAGGTAACTGGGTAAAAAAAAGGGAAAATAGTCTAGACAGAGAGAACAGAACGTAGAATAATTTCTTCAATCTGTTCATTTTTCACCATGTCCACTCCTACCATATCGATCCAACAAGACAAGCTCATTCCCATATTAGTCTTTGCAGTCTCTGTTGCCTTTGCCTGAAGTGTTCTTCCCCATGATCTCTGCATGGTTGGCTACCTTTTTATTTCAAATCTCAACATCAAGAGAGACCTCTTTAGAGAGGTTTTCCCTGCCCACCCAATAAGGAGGATTCAGTTAGTCATTCTCTCTTTTATTTCCCACTCTCTCTTATATCAGTTTCAATTTATTCTCACCATAGAAATGAACAATTATCACTATCTTTCCTGTTTATTTTTGTATTTGTTTTTGGTGTGTCTTCTCCCACTTTTCACCCTTGAATGCTCCATTAGAAGCAGAAAACTTGCCTGATTTTCCTGGAGTCTTAAACAAATAAAGATGTTATGTCGATGGAGGGAATGTAGAACATTGGAGGTATTTAAAGAAGGCTGGTGTGGCCATAAGGCAGAAAGTGATGAGGCAATCAGTCTGGGTATAGGTGGAAACTTGATTAGAGTAGGGCAAGAGTAGGTGATAGAACTCAATTAGGAAGATATTAGAATGACAAGAGGTGGTGGTAGCATAAATTAGTTGGGTGGCAGTGGAGATAGGGAGAGATGGATGAATTGAAGGAATATTTAGGGATAAAACCATGGTTGGTGATGAACTGGGCTTCTCTGGTGGCTCAGATGGTAAAGAATCTGCCCTCAATGCAGGAGACCTGAGTTCGATCCCTGGTTTGGGAAGATCCCCTGGAGGAGTTCATGGCAACCCATTCCAGTATTCTTGCCTGGAGAATCCCCATGGAGACAGGAGCCTGGAGGGCTGCAGTCCATGGGGTCACAAAGAGTTGGACACAATTGAGCGACTAAGCATGCACAGTGATGAATTATATATGGAAAGCTATTTCTATTGTACAAATTTATAGATGACAGTAGCATTCAATAAAATAGAAATTACTGGGAAGGACCATAATCCTCCCAGTTATGGAAGGAATCAAGAGTTTGGTTTTAGACAATATGGGTTTGTGGCAGTAGGAGTCATGGATCTAGGTTCATGAAGAAAGGTATGGAATAGAAAAATAAATCAAAAATAATCTAAAAAGTAATAAACATGTTACAATATACATGATTCTGGGATCCAGAGAGTCAAGGGTGAAGATACAAATATGGAGGTATACATGGTATACATGTATATATTCTATATACATGGTAATTAAAGCCTTGGTCACTGATGAGGTTGTCTAGAGGTAGAGTATAACATGCAAAGGAAAGAGTGCCTAGACTAAGCTTGAGGAGGTTGCATTGAGGAAGTGGTAGTGAAGTAGACTGAGAAAGAACAACATACGAGGTATGAAGAAAAGCAGAGAAGCTTCCAAGGAAAGTTGGCCTTTCCAAGAGAGGATGGTCAAGAGTGTGCTAAGGAAAAGAAATTTCCTATTGGCTCCAACATCATGCTGATTATGGTGACCCTAGCAAGAACTAGTCTATGAAAAAAAATACCTTACATACATGTTACACCATCACATAAAACAACATGATATTCCCTGAAATAGTATGTTCAGTAGTGTAAAAGAAAAAATCTATACTTAAAAATTGACATATCAATGGAAAATACATACATAGATTATAACATACCCCTACACTGAAATGCAATGGTTACTGAAAGTGAGGAAATCTATGTATGATGACATGGAAAGATATCCAGATATATAAATAAGGGGAAACCCTATGTTTCAGATTAATATGGCTACCCTGATCCATTTTGTACAACCTGTGTAGATAAACAGATTGATTGAAATAGCTATGAAAGGGAAAATTGAAAAGAATTTGTAGTACCAAATTGTGAACAGTGTGCTCTTCTTGAACTGCTAATAAATGGTGGGAAGAGGAGGATAGGGATGGGGTGAAACCTAAGCCATGCCGTGTGGGGCCACCCAAGACGGATGGGTCATGGTGGAGAGGTCTGACAGAATGTGGTCCACTGGAGAAGGGCATGGCAAACCACTTCAGTATTCTTGCTTTGAGAACCCCATGAACAGTATGAAAAGGCGAAAAGATAGGACACTGAAAGATGAACTCCCCAGGTCGGTGGGTGCCCAATATGCTACTGGAGATCAGTGGAGAAATAACTCCAGAAAGAATTATGGGATGGAGCCAAAGCGAAAACTATACCCAGCTGTGGATGTGACTGGTGATAGAAGCAAAGTCCGATGCTGTAAAGAGCAATATTGCACAGGAACCTGGAATGTTAGGTCCATGAATCAAGGCGAATTGGAAGTGGTCAAACAGGAGATGGCAAGAGTGAACGTCGACATTCTAGGAATCAGCAAACTAAGATGGACTGGAATGGGTGAATTTAACTCAGATATCTACTACTGTGGGCAGGAATCCCTTAGAAGAAATGGAGTAGCCATCATGGTCAACAAAAGAGTCTGAAATGCAGCACTTGGATGCAATCTCAAAAATGACAGAATGATCTCTGTTCATTTCCAAGGCAAAGCATTCAATATCACGGTAATCCAAGTCTATACCCCGACCAGTATCGCTGAAGAAGCTGAACTTGAACAGTTCTATGAAGACCTACAAGACCTTTTAGAACTAACACCCAAAAAAGATGTCCTTTTCATTATAGGGGACTGGAATGCAAAACTAGGAAGTCAGTTAATACCTGGCATAACAGGCAAATTTGGCCTTGGAGTACAGATTGAAGCAGGGCAAAGGCTAATAGAGTTTTGCCAAGAGAACCCACTTGTCATAGCAAACACCCTCTTCCAAAAACACAAGAGAAGACTTTACACATGGACATCACCAGATGGTCAACATCGAAATCAGATTGATTATATTCTTTGCAGCCAAAGATGGAGAAGCTCTATACAGTCAGCAAAAACAAGACCGGGAGCAGACTGTGGCTGAGATCATGAACTGCTTATTGCCAAATTCAGACTTAAATTGAAGAAAGTAGGGAAAACCACTAGACCATTCAGGTATGACCTAAATCAAACCCCTTATGATTATACAGTGGAAGTGACAAATAGATTTAAGGGACTATATCTGATAGACAGAGTGCCTGATGAACTATGGACAGAAGTTCGTGACATTGTATGGGAGACAGGGATCAAGACCATCCTCATGGAAAAGAAATGCAAAAAAGCAAAATGGCTGTATGAGGAGGCCTTACAAATAGCTGAGAAAAGAAGAGAAGCGAAAAGCAAAGGAGAAAAGGAAAGATATTCCCATCTGAATGCAGAGTTCCAAAGAATAGCAAGGAGAGATAAGAAAGCCTTCCTCAGCGATCAATGCACAGAAATAGAGGAAAACAACAGATTGGGAAAGACTAGAGATCTCTTCAAGAAAATCAGTGATACCAAGGGAACATTTCATGCTAAGATGGGCTTGATAAATGGCAGAAATGGTATGGACTTAACAGAAGCAGAAGATATTAAGAAGAGGTGGCAAGAATACACAGAAGGACTGTACAAAAAAGATCTTCACGACCCAGATAATCACGATGGTGTGATCACTCACCTAGAGCAAGACATCCTGGAATGTGAAGTCAAGTGGGCCTTAGGGGGCATCACTACAAACAAAGCTAGTGGAGGTGATGGAACTCCAGTTGAGTATTTCAAATCCTCAAAGGTGATGCTGTGAAAGTGCTGCACTCGATATGCCAGCAAATTTGGAAAACTCAGCAGTGGCCACAGGACTGGAAGAGGTCAGTCTTCGTTCCAATCCCAAAGAAAGGCAATGCCAAAGAATGCTCAAACTACCCCACAATTGCACTCATCTCACATGCTAGTAAAGTAATGCTCAAAATTCTCCAAGCCAGGCTTCAGCAATAGTGAACCGTGAACTTCCAGATGTTCAAGCTGGTTTTAGAAAAGGCAGAAGAACCAGAGATCAAATTGCCAATATCCTCTGGATCATCGAAAAAGCAAGAGAGTTCCAGAAAAACATCTATTTCTGCTTTATTGACTATGCCAAAGCCTTTGACTGTGTGGATCACAATAAACTGTGGAAAATTCTGAGAGAGATGGGAATACCAGACCATCTGATCTGTCTCTTGAGAAATCTGTATGCAGGTCAGGAAGCAACAGTTAGAACTGGACATGGGAAAACAGAGTGGTTCCAAATAGTTAAAGGAGTACGTCAAGGCTGTATATTGTCACCCTGCTTATTTAACTTATATGCAGAGTACATCATGAGAAACTCTGGGCTGGATGAAGCACAAGCTGGAATCAAGATTGCTGGGAGAAATATCAATAACCTCAGATATGCAGCTGACACCACACTTATGGCAGAAAGTGAAGAAGAACTAAAGAGCCTCTTGATGAAAGTGAAAGAGGAGAGTGAAAAAGTTGGCTTAAAGCTCAACATTCAGAAAACTAAGATCATGGCATCTGGTCCCATCACTTCATGGGAAATAGATGGGGAAATAGTGGAAACAGTGTCAGACTTTATTTTTGGGGGCTCCAAAATGACTGCTGATGGTGATTGCAGTCATGAAATTAAAAGACGCTTACTCCTTGGAAGGAAGGTTATGACTAACTCAGATAGCATATTTAAAAGCAGAGACATTACTTTGCCAACAAAGGTCCATTTAGTCGAGGCCATGGTTTTTCCAGTGGTCATGTATGGATGTGAGAGTTGGACGATGAAAAAAGCTGAGAGCTGAAGAATTGATACTTTTGAACTGTGGTGTTGGAGAAGACTCTTGAGAGCCCCTTGGACTGCAAGGAGATCCAACCAGACCATCCTAAAGGAGATCAGTGCTGGGTGTTCATTGGAAGGACTGATGTTGAAGCTCAGACTCCAATACTTTGGCCATCTCATGCGAAGAGTTGACTCATTGGAAAAGACCCTAATGCTGGGAAGGATTGGGGGCAGGAGGAGAAGGGGACGACAGAGGATGAGATGGTTGGATGGCATCACTAACTCGATGGACATGGGTTTGGGTAGACTTCGAGAATTGGTGATGGACAGGGAGGCCTGGTGTGCTGCGATTCATGGGGTCGCGAAGAGTCGGACACGACTGAGCGACTGAACTGAACTGAACTGATCCATTTTGTACAACCTGTGTAGATAAACAGATTGATTAAAATAGGCATGAAAGGGAAAATTGAAAAGAATTTGTAGTACCAAATTGTGAACAGTGTGCTCTTCTTGAACTGCTAATAAATGGTGGGAAGAGGAGGATAGGGATGGGGTGAAACCTAAATGGGGGGATTATGGATACTTTTTTGTGTATCTCAGTTTCTTTTAAAAAATGATGACATGCTAAACCTCCCTTTCACTCTGTGATGTAAAAAGTATTTTATAAAAAACTAAACCAATATAACGGAGAAGGCAAAGGCAACCCACTCCAGTACTCTTGCCTGGAAAATCCCATGGACAGAGGAGCCTCGTAGGCTGCAGTCCACGGGGTCGCTAAGAGTCGGATACGACTGAGCGTCCTTGCTTTCACTTTTCACTTTCATGCATTGGAGAAGGAAATGGCAATCCACTCCAGTATTCTTGCCTGGAGAATCCCAGGTATGGCGGAACCTGGTGGGCTGGTGTCTATGAGGTCGCACAGAGTCGGACACGACTGAAGCGACTTAGCAGCAGCAGCTGCAGCAGCAAACCAATATAAAAGCTAAACCTATAAAATAACCACTTCCAGAAGTACATTTGAGAAATGGATAATGTCACATAAGCCAAGAAAGTTCAGCTGAAACATTCACTAATTGGAACCTCTTTTGAAGTACAAAACAATTACTTTATAATTTCAAGTCAAATGCTGGACATACCCAAAGTGGTAGCCTTCCTTAATAAATGCTTCTTTATCTAATATGAATTCCCATCATTTATAGAAACCTATCATAGATCTATGCTCAGCACATACTTCCTTGGATTAAATAGTTCTGCTCAGTTTATTTTACTTTTTCTTTTTGGTGCGATTTTTAATTTGATGTATTTATTTATTTTTGGCTGTTGCTTCAAGGGCTTTTCTCTAGTTTTGGCAAATGGGGGGCTACTCTCTAGTTGCCGTGCACCGGCTTCTCATTGCGGTGACTTCTCTTGTTGAGGAGCACTGGATCCAGAGCCTGCGGGCTTCAGTAGCTGTGGCACATGGGCTCAGTAGTTGCAGCTCCCAGGCTCTAGAGCACAGGCTCAATAGTTGTGATGCATGGGCTTAATTGCTCCGAGGCATGTAATCTTCCCAGAGCAGGGATCCAACCCCTTTACCTGCCTCTCCTGCATTAGCAGGCAGATTCTTTACCACTGAGCCACCAAGGAAGCCCTCAGTTTATTTCTAAAATTAATGAATAGGGACTTCCCTGGTGGTCCAGTGGTTACGAATCAGCCTACCAATGCAGGAAATGTGGGTTCGATCCCTGTTGGGAAATTAAGATCCCACATGCTGTGGGGCAACTACTGAGCCCACAACTAGACAGAAGCCTGAGCAAGGTAAGGAAGAGCCAGCGCGCCACAGTGAAAGATCTCCCATACTGCAATGAAGATTCTACATGCTGCAACTAAGACCCAATGCAGTCAAAGAATAAATAAATAAATATTTAAAAAAATAAAATTAATGAATAGATTCAATTTTAAAGGAAGTAATGATGAAGAACACTCCAAGATTCACGGTCTTATTAATTTTCCTTTTCTTTAGCATATGTATGGTGTGTGTATATCTGTGGGTTTTAGGGGGATGGATATACATACAAATGTACATTATATATCTTTACACTGTGTATATACAATTGACCCTTCAACAACATGGGTCTGAACTACATGGGTCCACTTATACATGAATTTTTTCAATAAATGCATACTCTAGTATTATAAAAATAAAGTTTAATCTTCTCTGTTAAGGGTTGAAATATCATGTGCAAACTGAAACTGATTTTTAAAAATCCTTATACTGTATACATATATATAGTTGTACATGGAACGATAAATTGATTTGTTTATATATTAGCTCCAAACAGAATTCTCCACATTTATTTATTCATTTAAAAATGGAATCATCTCATCCATTTTAACTTTTTAGTCACTAAAATTCATACCATTTTCCAATACATCAAATACATATTACAAAACTTAGGCAGATGTGACATATAAGATATTTCAAGAACATTCTTTTAAAATTGAACACCTTAATTTTAGTAAAAAGGACAATATCACTAATAGTATATTGTTATTTACTGTTTTGATTAATATAATTAAAAAATCAAGATGATTAATTTTTAGAACATTCTTAAAATGCTATAAAAGCATTCTAAACATATTAAAAATATTTTCCATTAGTTGCATTTAGTGTCAAAAACAGATCATTTACAAAATGTGTAAAACAGCCTTGACCAAAGTCCACTAAATTTGCATACTTTGTAATTTAAGAGTAACTTAACTTGAGTCACTCTCCATAGGTAAAGCATCTACAACATGAAACAAAAAGAAAGAAAAGACTTTAATGACAGAGAAGCTAAAAATTTTTTTCTCATTTAATAGTTGAGAATAATTCATTTAATAATTGAGATAATTCATTAAGACTCCATCCTTCTTTATCATATGATGTTTATACTTTGGATATACATATAATTTATAATCAACTATGTATATGGAGCACCACAGAAGCACACACAAAGAGTAATTGAATTTTTTAAAAGACACCAAAAAAGACATAAAACATAAACATCACCTTGAATATATGAATATAATTGTTTTATTTGCTATCCTTACATTGTAGTTCTTGCAAGCCAAACTACTATTTCAAGCACAAAATCTCAAACATACTTTTGCAAAATTCTGAAATACTTAGAAACTCTCAACACTAAAGCCTAATTTTAAACACATCTTGCATATGCCTGTGAGTTGTTGAGTTAAAATACAAAAGAAATTTCTCTTCCATTGTCCTGCCTTTAGACAGTGTCTAGCTAATCATCCCAAGCCCTTAGTGCTATTTTATTTTTAAATGTCTCAGTCATGATGATCTCACAATCTCCCTTGTAATCCATTCCTGTACTTAAAGTTCTTTTTTTCAGGAAGGCCTTCTAGGGTGAACCAGGAGGAAACAGAAAAAGAGACCTGGAAGGACTTTAAAAATATTCATTCTTCTTTTAAAACAAACCAAAACATATTCTCTTAGGGAATTTCACTGTCCTAAGCCAGTTGAGAGTCATCTTGAGCAGGTAGATCAAAGTCTTACAGGATTGTGCCTCCAGGACGGCCCTTTCCTCTCTGACTGCAAACTTGGCTCATGGCTGCTCAAGAGTCAGGCAATCATCCCAAAGAGCTCTCCTAGACAGAATTCCAAGGTTGTTCCAAGTTTGCAGCATCTCCTTTGGCTGGACTCAAGCATCTGACCTCTCAGGCTTTTCCTGCCTCTTTTGGTCTCCCCTGTCTTCACTATGAACTCAGAGATCTCATTACCATAAAAAACAAACAAGAGAAAACACCCTGCAAGTGTAAAGCATTATAGAAGTTTATTGTCTTGTTTATACGGTCCCCACGTTTGCCCCCAACCTTCCATCTTTCTGCTCTGTGTGACTCCTTCCACTACTGACTAGCTTGTGTACATTTATAAATTCATGAAATTGGGAGTTATTTTAGAAGGTTCTATTCTATCCCAGTTAATAGACAAACCACAGCAAACCCAACTACCATTTATTATCATATTAATATATAACCACTTTTTATATTTGCAATTTAAAAGATATTTTCCTGAGATAAGATCTTATAAAAATACTTGGTAAGACAGAAGGGAAGATTATTTTTGTTCAGAAAGGTAGTTCTTATTAATATTTTACTCATGGCAATTAGAAACTAAGGAAAGAAAGCATCATCTTTATAAAAAGCATTCATCTGTCCATGGAAAGTGCTAATATGTAGTGTATACTGAGAGCTGTTTATTAAACTTAGCGTGCATTTTGTCCCTTTTTAACTTCTGGTTTAGTGCTAATTCCTGTCACTTTTATTCGTATGTTAAAGAAAACAAAGTTTTATCATTCTCAGTGCTAATAAAACTGATGGTGAAAATCTGACAAAAAAACAGATGGTCCTCCTAAGACCCATCAAATCTGTCTGCAGCCAGGCCTTGTTTCCTGGATCCTACATGTTTTATTGTTTGATGTAACTGACAACTTATATCAGGCACACAATAGAAATGCCAGATAAATTTGTACTGGAAGGGCATTTTCTCACACTCATGTTGCTTGTTCATTATAACTTAGAATAGTCAAATGATAAACTTCTAAGCTGCAGACTAGTAGAATATCTGAGTTCTAGCTCTAGATTTAATATCAAAAAACCCAGGGCAAATCACTCAGGATTTCTTAATAATATTGTAATTCAGTAGGTCTAGGATGGTGATTCTGCATTTCTAACAAACTCATTTGATGATGTTGCTGGGTTCTCAGACCATACTTAGAGCACCAAGACCTTAGAATATCTGACTCACATGTGTAGATGAAAGCAGTTGTAATTATTACACAGTAGAACTGCATGAGTAAAATAATAGGTGAAAAAATGTTTGGAAAGTAAAGAATTGTGTAAATGGGAAGCTTTATTAAGATATTATCACCTTTCTTTTGAAACAAACTCAATGTGAAAATTTAACTTTGCAATTGTTGTTTAGTCACCAAGTTGTGTCTGACTCTTTGCGACTCCATGGACTGTAGTCCACCAGCCTCCTCTATCCATATGATTTTCCAGGCAAGAATACTGGAGTAGGTTGCCATTTCCTTCTCCAGGGGACCTTCCTGATCCAGGGACTGAATACACGTTTCCTGCTTGGCAGGCCGATTCTTTACCACTGAGCCACCACAGAAGCCTATAATTTTTCAATATAGATCAATAATTAAGAAATAATATGCTATGGCTTCTCAGGAGCACAAGTATCTCAAAAAGTTGTAGGTCAGTAATTTACCATAAACTTGTCATACCTCCAGTCAGATTCTATTTAATACCTAGATTAAATAGAATTCAGTTTCTGTCTATATGGTCTAAAGTTTTAACAGAACTCAATTCAAATAACTAACTTGACTATTTTTTCTCTACTGAGTGGATAAATGGCAGCTGCAGCATCTTGTGCATATAAAGAGAGTGTGCACTTATTATCGAACTGAGAAAATTAACACTGGCCAGAGCAGTTAATGTACCACAGTAGAAATAATTATTTCTATTTTAGAAAAATAAGAGGTTTTAGTGACTCATCAAGGCAAAAATTTCTTAATATAGTCTGCAAAATTTCTTTATATCAATTCTAAGCCTATACATAATCCAAGCCAGGCCTTATAGAAAGATATTAAAAATAAATAGTTCAAAATTGGTGAACCATATGAACCCAAAGTCTAGACTGATGAAGAAAATAAGAAAGAGAACACTGAGTGTGTGTTGATGTTAAGGACTGATTTTTGCCAAGCATTGTAGGTCCTACAAAGTTACACTGAGACAATAAATCAATGGAAACATTATATGGATCACTAAGACTGGTAAGTAGAGAAACTGGAATAAAACTACAAATGTCTTGGATATTGAGGACCAGGAGTTGGCATGAGGTATTTATTAAGCTATAACCAAAAATTATACCATTAGTTTGAGTGATTTTGAGATTTGGCCTCTGGAGAGAAAAACAAAAGTAAAAGTAAAAAGTAAACCCAGTCCCAGTCCCTATTAAATTATTGTATAGTGAAGAAAATAAATGGTTCTCACAAGTTGTAATTTAAAGAAGAAAAATACATACAGTACAACTTTGCTGTCCTAATTGATCTGAATAGCAACAACCTGGCACTTTCATCCTGCTCCCTTTCCCAGTAAGTAATTGATCAGTTGGAAACATTTTGTAAAACACGGTCTTTTCTTTTTCTGATGTTAATGGCTCCTTGCTTACATGACTGTATGTGGCATTGATTATAAGGACATTTGTTATAGTTTTATACTTATACATTTATAGGAACACAGCAAGGATTAGGAGATACTCTATATTTTCTCAATTTATTGTGTAGTAAAACTAGAAACAAAGAAATCATCCCCCAACTAAAATAAATAAATTTATTAAAGATAAAAAAAAATAAAATAAAATTAAATTAAATTAAAAAAAAAAAAAAAAAGAAATCAGAGAAGTCAGAGATTAGATGACAGTGTAGTGGCTTTGATTGAATCCAGTTCAGGAAAACAGTTAACTGCTTCCAAAAGTATTTGTAGGAGTCCTGACCATAAACTGTATATTTGAGCCATATTTACTAGATATTAAAAACTGCCTGATGTACATGTGTGTTCAATGAATAGCAAGCAGTACTAGTCACAATAGCCAAAAGGAGAAACAGCCCAAATGTCCATCATAGGTGAATGAATAAACAAATTGTGGTATGTATATATAGTAGAATATTATTCAGTCAGAAAAAGGAGTGATATACTGATACATGCTACATAATGTGGATAAACCTCAAACATATTATGATAAGTGAAAGAAACTAGATGAAAAAGGTCATAATTTATATGAAATGTCCAAAATAGGTAAATTTATATACACAGAAATCAGATTAGTGGTTAATAGAGGTAGGGAGAGGAGATAATTCAGACTGATGGATTAACAGGTATGGGGCTTCATATTTTATTTTATTTTATTAATTTATTTATTTTTAAAATTTATTTATTTTAATTGGAGGTTAATTACTTTATAATATTGTAGTGGTTTTTGCTGTTCATTGACATGAATCAGCCATGGGTGTACATGTGTTCCCCATCCTGAACCCCCCTCCCACCTCCTGGGTTTCATATTTTAGAACTGAGGTAATGGTTGTACAACATCATTAAACTGTTCACTCTAAACTGCTTAATTTTACGTTATGTGAATTTCCCCTCTATAAAAACCATTTGAGAACAAACAAAAGTAAGCGTAATTATCACTCAGTGCCTACTCAGCAGAGAGCCTGAATGACAGTAGGTGTTCAATAAACATTCATTGAGCAATGAATGAATAATAAGATTATAATTCTCTTGCTAATGATCTGTTTTCAGAAAGCTGCCTTTCAGATTTCTATATTTCTTCCCGCTCCTATAAACAGGGGAACCAGAAAACAGCATTAAAATCATAGAATTTAGAAGGTGAAATATTAGATGACAGATAGTATAACCTGGTTACTTTATAAGGCCCACAGTTGTGACTCACTTCAATTAGATACACTGTCAGTTGGTCTCATTAGACCAGAATCTGAGACTCTAGACTTCTAGGTCTCTCTTTGCTATTCTGCACTGCTTCAGCATGACCCAAGATCCCTGAGAAGGTTGGAGCCTGGTGGAAGAGGAGAGAGTTGGCCAGACAACAGCTGTAATGAAGTTAGTGTACTCTGTGGATCAGGACTCAGGCCATATTTGGGTGTGGATGGATCACAGCTGTACTAAGAAGAGGAAAAACAAAGTGGGTGGTAGATAAATTATCAAAAGCGTAAAATGCAAATATCCCAATGTTGGATGCAATTCTATTCCTAGGGGGCAAATATCTAGAACTGTAACTCTTTTTCATAAGGGAGTTTAATATTGCTTAAAAGGAAAAAGAGGGAGGTCGGTCCTATTCAAAGCCAAGGAAAATAATACATGTACATGTCATACAAATTTATTAGAATTATTTGAAATTTGATAAAATTTTAGAATATAGGTCTATTTCAGAGGAAATTTGGCTAAGAATAGTATTATACTCTCATATTTTGTAAGAATGAATTTGCTTGAAAGTGAGTTCTTTTTTGATTCCTACCCTTAAAGAATTTCCATTTTTTAAAAAGCTCTTTAGTTTGTATTGGGGTGGGGTATAGCTGATTAACAATGTTGTGATAGTTTCAGATGAACAGCAAAGAGACTCAGCCATACATAATGTATCCATTCGCTTCCAAATTCCCTTTCCATCTAGGCTGCCATATAAGATTGAGCAGAGTTCCATGTGCGATTCAGTAGGTGATTGTTGGTTATCCATTTTAAATATAGCAGTGTGTACATATCCATCCCAAACTCCCTAAGTATCCCTTCCCCCCAGCAACCATAAGTTCATTCTCTAAATCTGTGAGTCTCTGTTTTATAAGTTCATCTGTATTATATCTTTTAAAATTCCACATGTAGGGGATGTCATAGGATATTTCTCTTTCTCAGTTTGACTTACTTCATTCAGTATGACAATCTCTAAGTCCAGCCATGTTGCTGCAAATGGCATTACTTCATTCTTTTTAATGGCTGAGTAATAGTCCATTGTATTTAAGTACCACATCTTATTTATCCATTCTTCTATCAATGGGCATTTAGGTTGCTTCCATGTCTTTGCTATTGTGAATAGTAATACGTGAACATTGGGGCACATGTACCTGTTCGGATCATGGTTTTCTCCAGATATGTGTCCAGGAGTAAGATTGCAGGGTCAATGGTAGTTCTACTTTTAGTTTTTTAAGGAACCTCCTTACTGTTCTCCATAGTGGCTGTATTAATTTACATTTCCACCAACAGTGTAGGAGGTTTCCCTTCTCTTCACACCCTCTCCAACATTTATTGTTTGTGGATTTTTTTGATGATATCCATTCTGGCTGGTATGAGGTGATATCTCATTGTAATTTTGATTTGCACTTCTCTAATAATTAGCAATGTTGAACATCTTTTCATGTACTTCTTGGCCATCTGTATGTCTTCTTTGAAAAAATGTCTATTTAGGTCTTCTGCCTATTTGTCGATTGGGCTGTTTGTTTTGATGCTGTTAAGCATCATGAGCTATATGTAAAATTTGGAGATCCTGTTGGTCACATCACTTGCAAATATGTTCTCTCACTTTGTGGGTTGTCTTTTTGTTTTATTTATTGTTTCCTTTGCTGTGCAAAAGCTTTTAAGTTGAAGTAGGTCCCATTTATTTTTGGTTTTATTTCCATTATTCTAGGAGATGGATCAAAAAAGATATTACGTTTAATCAGGTCCCACTTGTTTACTTTTGTTTTTATTTCCATTACTCTAGGAGGTGAGTCATAGAGGATCTTGCTTTGATTTATGTCATCAAGTGTTCTGCCTGTTTTCCTCTAAGAGTTTTATAGTTTCTGGTCTTACATTTAGGTCTTTCATACCTTTTGAGTTTATCTTTGTGTATGGTGTTAGGAAGTGTTCTAATTTCATTCTTTTACGTGAATGTCCAGTTTTCCAAGCACCATTTATTGAAGAGGTTGTCTTTGCCCCATTGTATATTCTTGCCTCCTTTGTCAAAAATAAGGTACCCACAGGTGCATGGATTTATTTCTAGGCTTTCTATCTTGTTTCATTGATCTATGTTTCTGTTTTTGTGCCAGTGCCATAATGTTTTGATGACTGTAGCTTTGTAGTATAATCTGAAGTCAGGAACGTTGATTCTTCCAGCTCTATTCTTCTTTCTCAAGACTGCTTTGGCTAGTCTTGCTTTTGCACAGCAAAATAAATTATAAGCAAGGTGAAAAGACAACCCTCAGAATGGGAGAAAATAATAGCAAATGAAACAACTGACAGAGGATTTCCAAAATATACAAGCAGCTCATACAACTCAATAACAGAAAAACAAACAACCCAATCAAAAAGTGGGGAAAAGACCTAAACAGACATTTCTCCAAAGACACACAGATGGTTAACAAATGCATGAAAAGATGCTTAACATCACTCATTGTTACAGAAATGCAAATCAAAACTACAATGGGATATCACCACACACCGGACAGAATGATCATCATCAAAAAGTCTACAAACAATAAATGCTGGAGAGGGTGTGGAGAAAAGGGAACACTCTTCGCTGTTAGTGGGAATGTAAATTGATACAGCCCCTATGGAAGACAGTATGGAGATTCCTTAAAAAACAAGGAATAAAACCACCATCAGTTCAGTTCAGTTCAGTCTCTCAGTTGTGTCTGACTCTTTGTGACCCCATGAACCAAAGCATGCCAGGCCTCTCTATCCATCACCAGCTGCCAAAGTCTACCCAAATCCATGGCCCATCAATCCCACTAGACATAAACCCTGAGGAAACAAAAATTGAAAACGACACATGTATCCCATTGTTCATTGCAGCACTATTTACAATAGCTAGAACATGGAAGCAACCTAGATGTCCATCAACAAATGAATGGATAAAGAAGTTGTGGTACATATACACAATGGAATATTACTCAGCCATAAAAGGAATATATTTGAGTCAGTTCTAATGAGGTGGATGAACCTAGAACCTGTTATACAGAGTGAAGTAAGTCAGAAAGAGAAAGATAAATATCATATTCTAACACATATATATGGAATCTAGAAAAATGGTACTGTAGAATTTGTTTACAGGGTAACAGTGGAGAAACAGACATAGAGAATAGACTTATGGATATGGGGAGAGGGGAGGAGAGGATGAGATGTATGGAAAGAGTAACATGGAAACTTACATAACCATATGTAAAATAGATATCCAACAGGAATTTGCTGTATGGCTCAGGAAACTCAAACAGGGGCTCTGCATCAACCTAGAGGGGTGGGATGGGGAGGGAGATGGGAGTGAGGTTCAAAAGGGAGGGGATATATGTATACCTAAGGCTGATTCATGTTGAGGTTTGACAAAACAACAAAATTCTGTAAAGCAATTATCCTTCAATAAAAAAATAAATTAAGTAAAAAAATAAATTTTTAAAAAGATATTACTGTGATTTATATCAGAGAGTGATCTGTCCATGTTTTCCTCTAGGAGTTTCATAGTATCTGGTCTCACGTTTAGATCTTTAAACCATTTTGAGCTTATTTTTGTGTGTGGTATTAAAGAATGATCTAACTTCTTTTACATGTAGCTGTCCAGTTTTCCCAACACCATTTGTTGAAGAGACTGTCTTTCCAACATTGTGTCGTATTGCTTTCTTTGTCATAGATTAATTGACCATAGGTGCATGAGTTCATTTCTGGGTTTCCTGTCCTGTTCCATCGATCTATATTTCTATTTTTGTGCCAGTATCATACTATTTTGATGACTGTAGCTTTGTAATAGAGTCTGAAGTCAGGGAGCCTGATTTTTCCAGCTTTGTTTTTCTTAAGATTGCTTTGGCTCTTCAAAGTCTTTTGTATCTCTATACAAATTTTAAGATTTTTTTGTTCTAGTTCTGTGAAAAATGCCATTGGTAATTTGATTGAAATTGCACTGAATCAGTAGATTGCCTTGGGGAGTATACTGATTTTGACAATATTGAATCTTCCAATCCACGAACATAATGTATCTTTCCATCTGTTCGTGTCTTCTTCAGTTTCTTTCATCTGTGTCTTATACTTATTCCTGAGTACTGTCTTTTGTCTTCTTAGGTAGGTTTATTCCTAGATATTGTATTGTATTGTTTTGATGCAATGGTAAATTGAATTGTTTCTTAAATTTATCTTTCTGATCTTTCATTGTAAAGTATATAACATTGCAACAGATTTCTGTATATTAATTTTGTAACCTGCAACTTTACCAAATTCATTGATGAGTTCTAGTATTTTTCTGGTCACACCTTTAGGATCTGGTATGTATAGTATCATATCATCTGCAAACAGTGACAGTTTAGCTTCTTCTTTTCCAATTTGGATTTCCTTTACTTCTTTTTCTTCTCTGACTGCTGTAGCTAGGACTTCCAAAACCATGTTGAATAAAAGTGGCCAGAGTGGACATCCTTGTCTTGTTCTTGATCTTAAGAGGAAATGCTTTCAACTTTTCACCTTTGAATATGATGTTAACTGTAGGTTTGTCATACATGGCATTTATTATGTTGAGGTATATTCCCTCTATGTCCACTTTCTGGGAAGTTTTTATCATAAATGGGTGCTGTATTTTGTCAAAAGCTTTTTGTGCATCTATTGAGATGATTATATAGTCTCTATTCTTTGTTAATGTAGTATATCACATTGATTGATTTGTGGATATTGAAAAATCCTTACATCCCTGGGATGAATCTCACTTGATCATGGTATATGAGCTTTTTCATGTATTGTTGGATTCAGAGTGCTATTATTTTTTTTGAGGATTTTTGCATCTATAATCATCAGTGATATTGACATGTAATTAGGAATTTCCATTTTTAAAAAGCCAACATGAGGCTTTTCTTATAAGATAGTTCAGTGACAAGAGACTGAAATTGTCACTAAAAGGAATACTAAAATTTTTCTTTTTTTAATGCTAAAAACAGGTAACCGAGCTTGTAAATTATGCTAAGATGAGAGAGAAAGAGAGAATGTGTGTATATGTGTGTGTGTTAAAGTTCATTGCTAATGGAAATGTGCCGAGGACTGTAATACTAAGAACTGGCTTACAGTCAAGTGCCTTTGGTTTTACAGAAGGCAAGCACGAGCCAGAGAATGCTTTCAGTACTGGTGGGAGGTTACTTGAAGTTGAGGAGGTCAGCATATTTGATGCCCAGGAGCATAGAGAAACGATGGTTCTCTGATAATTAGAACAGTAATCCCAGCAGGGAAGCCCCATCACATTTGAGTCTCTCAGACAGAAGTGTCTCCTGGCTATGGCTTAATCTGGCAGGTACTCTAATTTGGAGAAATCCTTATATCTTTGGTAGCATGCTGCAAGTAGGACCCTGCTTACTTTGCAAACTTCTTCTTTCATAAACAGAAGTTATAAAAGGTGAAATTCTATGACTAGATCCTTGTTCAAAGCATCTTGTAAACCACAGCAGCAAAACTGCAAAATCATGAAGATGAATGCATATTTCTTGTCACTATACTTATGTATGTTTAATTCTCAATTTTTTGTCCCTTATTCTTTTTTCTTTTCATATCTCTCTTTTAATATAAAGTTGATTAATTCTATTTTTTGTTTCCTCAAGCCCTCTCTTCCTCTCTACTCTCATTATTACAATACTTTTCCAGGCCTGATCCTGTAACTGTACATACAATATTTCTTATCCTGGTACTATCTAATCTTAAGTAACAAAATCAAAGTTAACATCCCATTTTCAGGATTTATTTTTCATGTCATAAACATTAAGAGAGCACAAATCTGATCTTTTCTTAGGCCTAATGCCTCTGTTGGTTTTTTCTTTATTTGTATCATGTATACTCCTGTTTCTATGACTTTCTCTATTGATCTGACCTTCCAATATCCTCTTTTTTCACCAAGAAAAATTCAGTTTTTGCTATAAAAAGATTCTTCTGACAGTGCTATAAAACTCATACTTAAGTGATCTATATATAATCCTAATTTAGTGATATAATTTGAATTCACCAATTTTTAACATTCAGTTTGCCTACTATTTCTGCAAATATGTCCTTATCCAGAGACAGATCTCTTCATTGACCAGGGAGCAGTCACCTAAGTCTTTGGCCAAAACAGGACAAACACATTGATGCCTCTTAGCATCTACTCATGTCTAGACTTTGCTCCAGAATCTTCTTAGTACTTCAGCTGTGCCTGAAGTACTAGTGGAATAAGCTAAGTTCTCTATCGCAGATGCATTTCTGATTCACAGTAAACAAGAAAATGTTGGGTGGAAAGATGCCATGACAGCAGAAACAAATGTTAGTGGGGAATAGTGGAAAAGCAGCCTCTTATAAGGCAACAAGTTCAGGAAACAATGAACAATATGATGGCAAACACCACAGACTCACTGTACTCAGCGAGGCTGCTGGGTTCTGCACATGCTTTGTGTTTAGCCTAGATTCATGATGAGGCCCTTAATACGCTCAGAAAAATGAATTTTTTAACCAAAAAATTTATATATGAGTATTTCAATGAAGGATAATGAAGACGCTCTGGATCTGCAGAAATTCTTTTCTACCAAGAGATCAAATTACTTCAATATACATTACAGACTACGACAGTTTACAAAGAGGAAAACTGAGAAGCCTAGAGAAGTACACTGAGTTGACAAAGCAAGTCAGTGGCCAAGATGGAACTACAATTTAGGTCTTTACTTAGTTCAGAGAGTTGACAATTATTTGAAGAATGTAGAAATATAAAAGTGGAATATGAAAGTATTAATTGGCTAGACAGAAATTCGGAACAAATGCATTAAACCAAGCTACTATTTAATGTCTACAATATACAAAAAATAGTATCCGACATATTTCATGAATATTTGGTATTGACTTTATTTAAAAGATTTTATAAAAGCATAATAAATAAAAAGATATAAAAGTTTATGAAGCACAAGAGCCTTTTTATATTTAAAAAATAAATTTATCATGGAGCTTGTCATATCATTTTCTGCAGAGCTTGTTGAAGCCAAGAGAATCCTACGCTTTTTTTTAATAATCTGTACATAACTTTATTAAGTCAACATTACAAACTGAAGCCAAAAGTCAAAACATAAAGTTCCCATTTCAATTAGATATACTAACTCAAGAATCTCTGAAAACTTCCAAATTTTCCCATATTCTAAAACAGGGGTTGGCAAATTTCTTCCGAAAACGACCAGGTAATAAAATATTTTTGACTTTGCAGGCTCTCAAAGCAGCCACAGATAATATGTAAAGAGATAAGTACAGCTACGCTTTAATAAAGCTTTATTTATGGACACTGATAGTTGAATTTCATATAATTTTCACAAGCTATGAAACATTGGTCTTTGACTTTTTTCTCCAACCATTTAAAATTGCAGAAACCATTCTTAGCTGCAGGATACATAAAAAACAGAAGCAGGCCAGTTTTGACCCATGTGCCATAGTTTGCCAACACTTTCTCCAAAGTATGTGTTTTTTAGTACTTATTTAACTTTCAGGCTAAATACTCTCTTAATGACAATGCCAGCAAAAGTGTAATAAAAATGACAATCTTATATGGAATTACTCTAAGAGGCTAATAGTGGGAAGGAACTGAAATTTAAGATAATAATAACATTTACAGAGAAGAGAATGAGACATTTATGTCATTATATAAATGTATAACATAAGATAATCTTTACTTAATTAACATAAATTGCAGACTGTTCAAGCAAATTACTAATTCAGTGTAAATGAGTTGGCTGTATAACTGGTTACTTGACATTCAGTTATTTTGCACATGTTTAATTCCATTTTATTTTTGTTAAGAATTAAACACAAAATTTAATGTTTTTAAGCAAATCTCTAGAGAAACCATTGGCTTCTTAAAAATTGTAATAAAAAGGTAAAATAACCATAAGTGAAAGAACCCTAAATAAATGCCAGTTATTCACATTTTAATTATCTAAAATGGGGACATGTCTTCTGAAGTACATATTTCATTAAAATTTATCTTGTTTACCCAAATTTTCAATTTGTTGTTGTTATTGTTCTGTCACTCAGTCATGTCCGACTCTTTGCAACCCCATGTACTGCAGCATGCCAGGCTTCCCTGTCTTTCACCATCTCCCAGAGTTTGCTCAAACTCATGTCCATTGAGTCGGTGATACCATCCAACCACCTTGTCCTCTGTTGTCCCATTCTCTTCCTGCCTTCAATCTTTCTCAGCATCAGGGTCTTTCCCAATGAGTCAGCTCTTCGCATCAGGTAACCAACCTATTGGAGCTTCAGCTTCAGCATCAGTCCTTTCAGTGACTATTAGGGACTGATTTCCTTTAAAATTGACTACTTTGATCTCCTTGCTGTTCAAGGGACTCTCAAGAGTCTTCTCCAACACCAAGTTTGAAGGCATCAATTCTTCAGTGCTCAGCCTTTTTTATTGTCCAGCTCTCACATCTATACATGACTACTGGAAAAACAGTAGCTTTGACTGTACAGACCCTTATAGGCAAAATAATGTCTCTGCTTTTTAATATGCTGTCTAGGTTTGTCATTGATTTTCTTCCAAGGAGCAAAGGTCTTTTAATTTCATGGCTATAGTCACTGTCCACAGTGATTTTGGAGCCAAATAAAATAAAGTCTGTCACCGTTTCCACTGTTTCCCCATCTATTTGCCATGAAGTGATGGGACTGGATGCCATCTTTGTTTTTTGAATTTTGAGTTTTAAGCCAACTTTTTCATTCTCCTCTTTCACCTTCATCAAGAGGCTCTTTAGTTCCTCTTCACTTTATGCCATTAAGGTGATGTCATCTGTGTATCTGAGGTTGTTGCTACTTTTATCCTATTCCCAGAAAAAGCTAGAATCATAAAACACTTTACCAATATTTTATCTCTCCTAATAAACTTTTGTCATATATTTTTCTGCATTTTATAAAGACCAGAAGTTTTTATTATGACTCTTTATGTATTACTCATTTATATTTGCCCAAATGTTTAAACCTCATTTCTTTCACCACAATCTACATCTTTAGTTGGGATCATTTTTTTCTACCAAAGAATACCCTATACCAGGAGCCCCCAAATTCCGAGCCATGGCAGCAGTCCATGGCCTGTTAGGAACAGCACGGGTGAGTACTGGGCGAGAGAGCAGGGCTTCATCTGTATTTATAGCCACTCTCCATTGCTCACATAACCACCTTCTGTCCGATCAGCAGGGGCATTAGAGTCACAGAAGTACAAACCCTTCTGGGAACTGACCATGTGAGGGATCTAGGTTGCATGCTCCTTATGAGAAACTAATGCTTGATGATATGAGGTGGAGCTAAGGTAGTGATGCTAGCACTGGGGAGTGGCTGCAAATTCAGATTATCATTAGCAGAGAAGTTTGACTGCACAGGGACCATAATAAATCAACTGCTTGCAGACTCATTTCAAAACCTTATCAGTGAGTTGCAAATGACGATTAAGCTGCATCTCATTGCAGGTTTTATAGTGGAAAGTGAGTTGATGTGATTCAATTGTACAGCTACAGTACAACAGAACAATTGTACACCTAGTGTCAGGCTTTAAGTTAGAATACAACACTTCAGTCCATGTGTGACGTGCCCATTATTTTACTTATCATTTCTGTCTGAACCTCCTTCCTACACTGTGCACTTGTCTCAGTCACAGTTTTAGTAAGCCCACAAGCTAATCCTAGCCAAAATGAGCAAAAAACAAATGTCACTGGAGAGCTTCTTTGAAAACAGAGAAAGGCCTGACGATGAGACTCTAAGCAGAAGACTCTAAGACTGCCAACAAAAAGAAAGCTTCATTTAAAAGAAAATATCAAGAGTCCTATTTAAATTACAACAGGGTTCACTGTACAGGTGATTCACATTCTGCAAGCCTGCTTTGTATAATACATGGTGACCAGCTACCCAGTGAAGCCATGAAACCTTCAAAACTCCTTACCACATGGAGATCAAGCATCCTGCATTAAAAGACAAGCCTTTGGAGTTTTTCAACATAAAAAAGTATAAGAACAAAAGCAATTATTGAAGGCCTCCACCTCACCAAAAGTGTCTGCACTGAGAGCATCATTTTTAGTGGTTAACCGCATTGCTAAAACTAAGCCCTTTCCCACTGGTGAAGAGTTGATCCTGCCTGCTGCTAAGGACGTTTATCATGAACTTTGAGGAGAGACTGCAGTTCAAAAGGTGGCACATGTTGCTCTTTTAGTTAGCATCATAACTAGATAAATTGATGAAATAGCAGACGATAATGAGGCACAATTGTCAGAGAGGATTAATGAGTCACCATGGCACGTAATCAGGTTGATGAGTCTACTGATATTGATAACAAGGCAACAATGCTTGTTTTTGTGTGATATATTTTTCAGGAGGATGTGCATGAGGATATAGTTTGTTCACTTTTGATGACAACCAACACTATTCAAGCCTTTGAATGATTGCATATCAGGAAAATGGAATTGGTCACTTTGTGTCGGCATATGCATGGACAGAGAGGTTGCCGTGACTGGATAACTTTCTGGTTTCTCTATTCGGGTCAAAGAGGTCACTTCTGAATGTGAATCTTCACACTGTGTCATTCATAGAGAAATGCCGGCTAGTTGAAAAATGTCACCTGAACTTAACATTTCTCAGGATGTGGTTAAAATTATCGACTACATTAAAGTACATGGCCTTAACTAATGTCTGTTCACACAGCTCTGTGAGGAGATGGACGCAGAGCACACATCTCTTATACACAGAAGTGAGGTGGCTTTCTAAAGGTAGACCACTGGCCACAGTTTTAGAGTTATGAGAGCCACCCCAGAGATTTCTTTTAGAAAAACATTCACCACTGGCAGCACATTTCAGTGACACAGAATGGGTCAAAAAACTTGCTTACTTGTGTGACATATTCAACCTGTTCAATGAACTCAATCTGTCACTTCAGGGGAGAACAACTGTGTTCAAGTCAGCAGATAAAGTGGCTGCACTCAAAGTCAAACTAGAATTATGGGGGTGATGAGTGAACATTGGGATTTTTTTTTATATGTTTCAAACATTAGCAGAGATTTTGAAAGAGACTGAGCCAGGGCCTTCTTTCTCTCAGTTGATACATGATCAACTATCTCAGCTTTCAAAAGAGTTTGGCATTACTTCCCAACCATGAACGACCCCCAAACTGAGAAGGAATGGATCTGCAACCCATATGTGAAAAAGCCAGGTGAATCAACTTTATCCTTGCTAGAAGAGGATCAACTGCTTGAGATACCAAATGATGGTGGCCTTAAAAGTATGTTTGAGACAACTTCAAATCTCCATACCTTCTGGATTAAAGTCAAGGCGGAATATCCTGAGATAGACACAAAAGCACTGAAAAGTCCATCTCCATTTCCAACATCCTATCTTTGTGAAGCAGGGTTTTCTGCAGTGATAGCAACCAAAATGAATTTATGGAGTAGACTGGACATAAGCAACACATTTCAGTAACACTGTCTCCCATCACCTCCAGATGGGATCAACTTGTTGTCTGTAAAGAAGCTCAGGGCTCCCACTGATTCTGCATTATGGTGAGTTGTATACTTACTTCATTATATATCCCAATGAAATAATAATAGAAATAAAGTACACAATAAATGTAATGCACTTGAACAATCCCAAAACCATTCCCCCTATCATCTGTGGAAAAATTGCCTTCCAGTCCCTGGTGCCCAAAAGATTGGGGATTGCTGCCCTACAATATTCCCTTTAGTGTAGATGTGCTTGGGAATGATGACTGATTCTCTCAGATTTTGTTTGTCCAAAAATGTCTTTATTTCCCCTAGTTATGGAAGCATGCTTTCACTGCATACAAATTTCTAGTTTGGTTATTTTCTTTCAGTGCCTTGAACTTATTATTCCATTGTCTTCTCTGTTTCTGTTTAAAAGTTAGTTGCTGGCGCTCAGTCTAGTTTTTGCTCCTTTGAAAGCAATCTGTCTTCCTTTGTCTGCTTTCTCCACGTCCCTGGCTAATTTTTACTTTTTTTTCCTCTTTATCTTTTGTTTTCATAAATTTTTCTGGACTTGGCTGTGCATTTCTTTTGGTTTATCCTGTTTAGAGTTTGTAAGAAGTTTTGAATTTTAAACTTATCTTTCATCAATTTTTGGACAATTCTCAGCTATTACCTCTTCCAGTATGTCCTTTCTTGGTCTCTCTCCTCTACTTCTGGGATTCAATTATATATTGTTTTTTCCTGCACAAATCAACCCTTATGATTCTCACCCCTTCACCTACAATTTCCATCCTTTTGACTCTTTGTGCTTTATTCTTAATAGTTTCTTTTGTTCTAATGTGTTTAAATCTGAGTTTTAATTTCTGCTATTCATTTTTCATTCCTAGGATTCTATTTGGTAACATTTTCAAGTATTTTTTGTTTTATATCTCCAGAAACTTTTAATATTATCTTTTACCTTCTATCTTAAAGTCTATTTTTGATAAATCTAATGGACTCTAGGGCTTGTTTCTGTTCTCTATTGTTTCTGCTGGTTCTCAATTATGTTGTCATATTTCCTTGGGTAGCCAGTTATTTTTTATTGTGTACTACACACTGTCCTTAAAAACATTTATAGAGGGGAGTTGATCAAGGTAGAGAAGTAACAGAATGCTGAGTTCACCTCTCCCCATGAACACATCAAAAATACATCTATATGAAACAATTCTCACTGAAAACAAACTGGAGACTGACAGAAAGACTCTTACACAACCAAGGCTGTAGGAAAGAGCCACATAGAGTCAGGCAGATATGGAAGAAAAGTGATCAGGTTAGGATCCACACCCCTGCAAAGAGACACAAAGAGAAGGAGGATTACACAGGTGCAGAGATCCTCCCTGGGAAGTGAATATCTCAGCCCTAGGGTTTGACATTGGTAACATGAGTCCCCTTAACTGGTTTGAAACCTGGTGGGTTTAATAGGAGGGCTGTAAGAAACCCAGGCTCTACCTATAAACGGTGTATACATGCTTGGCTACTTGCAAGAACAAGGAAGAGGAAGCAAATTGAAGTAGCCTGAGACTTCTGCTGATGACCACTCCAGCAAGCCTCCTAGCACACTAGAGCACCTGCTCCAGCCCCTGTAGCTCTGGAGCAGCTCTGCACTAGGGAGAAGGCTGCTGTTGCTGAGGAAAGAATGCAGGTGGGGGGACAGAGTTGGCTCAAACTTGGCATGGCATTCAAACAGGACCAGGCAAACTGGTGTTTGCAGAGGTGACAAATGCAGAGCAACCTCAAGCTATGACTGGTGTGCTGGGATAGGCAATGCATGCCCTGGCCCACACTGAGTGCCCATTCTGGCCCTTTTTGCTCCCGTGTTGCTTCTGTTTGGGATGAAGTTACCATTGCTGGGGGATGGGAGAGCACACAGTTAGAGGGAACAAAATCAGCTTGGACCTGAGCCTCAGGGTTTCTGCCTTAGCACCTTGGAACATGACACTGCTTTGACAGGGCAGTGACAGTCACTGAACATAGGAAAAGGCTTAGCTCACACTTGGCTCCCGCTCTAACCCCTTCATCCCCAGCACCACCTTCCATCAAGGTGAGAGCTGCCATCACATGAGGTGGAAGACATGGCCAGTGCTCACTTCAAATCTAATTCTCCCACCAAGTAACCAGACACACACAGACTGCACAGGGAAGTTCCCACACAAGGACAACGCTTCAAGACTTAGATAGGTAACTGTTTCACCCAATTTCACAGGGACAGAGGAAATCAAGCAAAATGAGAAGACAGATGGATTTGCTTTAATTGAAAGAACAAGAGAAAACTCCTGAAAAAACGACTAAGGAAACAGAGATAAACAATTTACCAAATAAAGAGTTAAAAATTTCATAATAAAAGGTTTAACTGAACTAGGAAAAAGAACAGATGAACACAGCAATAGTTTAAACTAGGAATAGAAAACTAAAAAAAAATCGAGCTGAAGAATACAATAACTGAAGTGAAAAACACTAAAATGAATTAATAAGTAAGACTAGCTGATACAGAACACAAAAGTGATCTGAAGATAGAATAATAGAAATCACCTAATCAGAATAGCAGAAACAAAAATTTTTAAAAAGAGAGGCATTTAAGGGACCTCTGGAATAGTCAAGCATATTAACACTCACATTATAGGGTTCCAGAAGGGGAAGGGGAGGAAAAAGTGACTAAAAATTATTTGATGACTATATAGCTGAAAACTTTCCAAATCTGAAGAAGAAAACAGATATTTAGATACAGAAAGCACACAGAGTTCCAAACAAGATGAATCCAAAGAGGCATACACCAAGGTATATCATAATTAAAGTGGCAAAAGTTAAAGAGAGAATAGTAAACATCAAGAGAAAACAGAAGTCACATACAAGGAATTCCCCCATAAAGCTATCACCTGATTTTTCTGCAGAAGCTTTGAAGGCCAGAACAGAGTGACATGGTATATTTAAAGTGCTGAAAGGGAAAAAGCTACCATCTAGGAAATCCTAACTGCAAGATTATCATTTGGAGTTGAAGGAGAAATAAAGAACTTTCTTGGACAGGTGAAAACTAAAATTCATCAACACTAAACCAACGCTAAGAGAAATGGTTAACGGGTTTTATGCGAAAAAGAAAAGCTACAACAGAGGTAAGAATTTATAGAGAAGGAAAAATACCACTAGTACAGGCAAATATACAGTAAAGGCTATGGATCAACCACTTAAATAAAAGAGTATAAAGATTAAAATATAAAATTTATAAAAATCAACTATGACAGTTAAGAGATAAACATGATGACGTGAAATAGGACATCAAAAACACCAAAAGTCAGGAAGGGGAGTTAAATATATAGATCATTTAGAATGTGTTTGAACTTAAATGATTATCAATTTAAAACAAGTAGAATAATTATAGGTCAACATTTATGAACCCCATGGTAACCACAAATCAAAAACCTACAACATATACATGAAAACTAGAGGAACAAGAATATACCAGCAAAGAAAATCCCCAAATCACAAGGGAGGCTTGGTTGCTCGGGAGCATGTGGGATCTTAGTTCCCTGACCAGGGATAGAACCCATATCCCCTGCATTGCAAGGCAGATTCTTAATTACTGCCACTCAGGAAGTTCTGGGAAAAGAAATTTTTAAAAAATTCATTTACAATAGCATCAAAAATAAAATACTAAGGAATGAATTTAACAAAAGAAGTGAAAATAAAATTCTGAAATATACTCAAATATATTTGAAAGAAATTAAAGATTTGGAAAAATGAAAAGACAAGTCATGTTCATGGATGAGAAAATTAATATTGTTATGATAGCAACTGGAGAAGGCAATGACACCCCACTCCAGTACTATAGCAACAATTTTCTAATTGACTCACAGATTGAATACAATTACTCTCAGAATCCAAAAATGCTTTCTTTGTAGACATTAACAAGCTGATCCTTAAGTTTATATGGAAACTCAAGAAACCAAGAATAACTAAAGCAATACTGAAAAAGAAAAATGAAAAAAACTCACTTCTCATTTCAAAACTTATTAAAAACAACAGTAATCAACAGTATGGTGCTGACCTAAAGACCAATATATAGATCAATGGAACAGAATTGAGAATCCAGAAATAAACCCTCACAAACAATTCAGTCGAGAAAGAATAGTCTTTTCAGCAAATGGTGCTAGACAACTGGATAGCCATATGCAAAAGAATTATTTGAACCTCTCCCTCAAATTTAAATTTGAGTAAATTAACTAAAAATGGATTAAAGACCAATGTACAAGCTAAAATAATAAAATATTAGAAAAAATAAGATTAAGTCTTCATGACCTTGGATTTAGCCCTGTTGTTTTAGGTGTGACATCAAAAGCACAAGCAACAATAACAAAATAAACAAATGAACTTCACCAAAATTAAAAAACATTTGTGTGTTAAATGATACAATCAAGAAAGTGAAAAAACAATTCATAAAGTGAGAGCAAAATATTAGTAATTCATATACTGGATAAAGACTTGTATCTAGAATATATAAAGTATACTTAACCCTCAATAATAAAAGATAAATAACGAAATTTTAAAATGGGCAAAGGATCAGAATAGATATGTCTCCAAAGAAGATATACAAAAGGCCGATAAGCATACAAAAGGATGCTTAACATCATTAATCACCAAGAAAATGAAAATCAAAACAATAAGATACCAATTCACACCTACTTGAAAGGCTGTAATCAAAGAGATAGCTAATGGAAGATGTTCATTAAGGATACGGGGAAATCAGAACCCTTACAAACCACTGATGGGAATAGAAAATGGTGTGGTTACTTTGGAAAACAATCTGATAATTCCACAAAATTTAAACATGGAGCAATTCCATTTCTGAATATACCACCAAGAAAAATGAAAACATATATCCACAGAAAAATGTGAATATTTATAGCAGTATTATTTACAATAGCCAAAAGGTGGAAATGACCCAAATGTCCATTAAATAATGAATAGATAAACAAAATGTGATATATCTATACAATGGAACATAAAAAATATTACTTGGCCATAAAAAGAATGCTAAGTAAAAAAAAGTCAGTCCTTTACTTATGCTAAGTAAAAGAAGCCAGTTGTAAAGGACTATATATGATTTCATCTATATGAAATATATATTGTCAAATCTATAGAGGCAAAAAGTGGATTAGTGGTTGCCTAGGGTAAGGGAATGGGGTGGGAAGATTGAGAGGTAATAGCTAAAGGGGACAAGGTTTCTTTTGGGGCAGTGAAAATATTCTAAAATTGATTTTGATAATGATTGTGTATATCTATGATATATGAAAAACCACTGAATTATACTTCACTTTAAATTGGCAAACTGTATGTGACTGTATCTTAATAAAACTGTTACCAAAAAATTTTAGATGTTAAATGTGGAAAGGTCAGGTCACCACTTTTGTTCAGAAAGTGACAATGGTAATGTCTTGAAAATTAGTCTAAATAAGGCAAAAACCTAGAAAACCAAGGTGAAGAGAATCTGCACTTTCCTGAGATTGCACTTAAGGAAAGGAAATACACAAATTTCAATAAAAAGAACTTTAATTTAAATTACTTTATTGCCCATGAACTTTGCAACAGAAAACAGGTCAGTGATTTTTGGTGCTTATTTATAGTTAGTTTAGCTGAATGTATACCACATGAATCTTAAGCTAGAAAACAGGATATTCTCAGAAGTTTGGAAACATGATGTCTCTCTAATAAATGTGGTCAAAACCAGATTGTCATAGGTATGAACACTAAGAGACATCTTCTTGGTAATGCACTTAGACTCTTTTCCAACATAGCTAAAAAACTAGCATAAAATACTGAAGCTTATTTTTTTCAGTATTATGACTTGCTGTGGATAGGTCAAATCATAAGCATTGTTTTTTTTGAAAGCAATATAAAAATAGACTTGAGTGCTGCTTTGAAAATTATAGCATTTTAACTTTGATTCATTGTTGTATGTTATGAAATTAACATGGAGTTTTAGGAAGTCTTTTTATAAGATCTTGGTGTGAGTTTTCACATCCAACTGTGTGATGTAGGTTTGCTATTTAAAAATAAATTTGTAAGATGAAAATCAATTCACCTATCATTTGGAGAACCTAAGTAGATATGAAAAAAAGTAACTTTCTTTAGGAGCTTGAGGAACTTGGAGTCTATAACAAGATTTCTTGATCTATGAGAAATAATCTCTTTCAAGGTATCTGAACCAAAAAAAAATTTTAAGGTCCTTAGTGTATCATGTGTATGTGCCCCTGAAATCATTATCTAGTGCCAAAATTGTTTACTGCTTAATACTGAGTGCTTTATATCAGGAAGAGGTTTTTCCATAGAATAGAATTTGGATAATTTTTGGCTAATGAAGCAAAGAGAGATAAGAAGGCCTTCTTCAATGACAATGCAAGGAAATGCAATGACAATGCGAAGAGGAAAACAATGGAACGGGAAAGACTAGAGATCTCTTCAAGAAAATTGGAGATATCAAAAGAACATTTCATGCAAGGATGGACATGACAAAGGACAGAGACGATAAAGACTTAACAGAGGCAGAAAAGATTAAGAAGAGGTGGCAAGAATACACAGAAGAACTGTACAAAAAAGGTCTTAATGACCTGGATAATCACAATGGTGTGGTCACTCATCTCAAGCCAGACATCCTGGAGTATGAAGTCAAGCGGGCCTTAAGAAGCATTACTATCAATAAAACTAGTGGAAGTGATGGAGTTCCAGCTAAGCATTTAAAATACTAAAAGATGATAGGGTTAAAGTGCTGCCCTTAGTCAGTCAGTCAGTTCAGTCGCTCAGTCGTGTCCGACTCTTTGTCACCCCATGGACACCAGGCTTCCCTGTCTATCACCAACTTTTGGAGCCTACTCAAACTCATGTCCATTATATTGATGATAACCATCCAACCACCTCATCCTCTGTCGTCCCCTTCTCCTCCCACCTTCAATCTTGCCCAGCATCAGGGTCTTTTCAAATGAGTCAGTTCTTCACATCAGGTGGCCAAAGTATCGGAGTTTCAGTTTCAGCATCAGTCCTCCCAATGAATATTCAGGACTGATTTCCTATAGCATGAACTGGTTGGATCTCCTTGCAGTCCAAGGGGCTCTCAAGAGTCTTCTCCAACACCACAGTTCAGAAGCATCGTTTCTTCAGCGCTCAACTTTCTTTATAATCCAACTCTCACATCCATACATGACTACTGGAAAAACCATAGCTTTGACTAAACAGACCTTTGTTGGTAAAGTAATGTCCCTGCTTTTTAATATGCTGTCTAGGTTGGTCATAGCTTTTCTTTCAAGGAGCAAGCGTCTTTTAATTTCATGGCTGCAGTCACCATTTGCAGTGATTTTGGAGCCCCCAAAAATAAAGTCTCTCATTGTTTCCACTGATTCCCCATCTATTTGCCATGAAGTGATGGGACCGGATGCCGTGATCTTAGTTTTCTGAATGTTGAATTTTAAGCCAATTTTTTCACTCTCCTCCTTCACCCTCATCAAGAGGCTCTTTAGTTCTTCTTCACTTTCTGCCATGAGGGTGGTGTCATCTGCCTATCTGAGGTTATTGACATTTCTCCTGGCAATCTTGATTCTAGCTTGTGCTTCTTCCAGCCCAGTGTTTCTCATGATGTATTCTGCATATAAGTTAAATAAGCAGGGTGACAATATATAGCCTTGACATACTCCTCTTTCTATTTGGAACCAGTCTGTTGTTCCATGTCCAGTTCTAACTATTGCTTCTTGACCTGCATACAGATTTCTCAGGAGACAGGTCAGATGGTCTGGTATTCCCATTTCTTTAAGAATTTTACAGTTTGTTGTAGATCGCTGCACTCAATATGTCAGCAAATTTTAAAACTCCTGCAGTGGCCACAGGACTGGAAAAGGTGGATTTTCATCCCAATTCCAACAAAGGGAAATGGTAAAAATGTTCAAACTACCAGACAATTGCGCTCACTTCCCATGCTAGCAAAGTAATGCTCAAAATCCTTCAAGTTACGCTTCAGCAGTACCTGAATCAAGAACTTCTATATGTAAAAGCCATTGTCAACATTCACTGGATCATAGGAAGCAAGGGAATTCCAGGAAAGCAGTCAACTCAACTTCTGTTTCATTGACTGTTTGAATGCCTTTGTGTAGATCACAGCAAATTGTTGAAAATTCTTAAAGAGATGGGAATACCAGACCATCTTATCTCCTGAGAAACCTGTATTCAGGTCAAGAAGCAACAGTTAGAAACTTTCATGGAACAACTGACTGGCTCAAAATTGGGAAAGGAGGTGACAAGGCTGTATATTGTCACCTTGCTTATCTAACTTATATGCAGAATACATCATGCAAAATGCCAAGCTGGATGAGTTACAAGCTGGAATCAAGATTACAGGGAAAATATCAACAACCTCAGACATGCAGATGATACCACTCTAATGGCAGAAAGTGAAGAGAAACTAAAGAGTCTCTTGATGAGGGTGAAGGAGGAGATTTAAGCTGGCTTAAAACTCAACATTAAAATAAACTGAGGTCATGGCATCCAGTCCCATTACTTCATGGCAAACAAAAGAGGGAAAAGTGTAAGCAGTGACAGATTTTCTCTTCTTGAGCTCCAAAATCACTGCGGACAGTGACTGCAGCCATGAAATCACAAGACATTTGCTTCTTGGAAGGAAAGTGAAAGTGAAATTTGCTGAGTTGTATCCAACTCTTTGCGATCCCATGGACTATACAGTCCATGGTATTCTCCAGGCTAGAATACTGGAGTGGGTAGCCTTTCCCTTCTCCAGGGGATCTTCCCAACCCAAGAATTGAACTGGGGTCTCCTGCATTGCAGGCAGATTCTTTACCAACTGAGCTATCAAAGCTATGACAAACCTAGACAGCATATTAAAAAGTAAAGACATCACTTTGCCGGCAAGGTCCGTATGGTTAAAGCTATGGCTTTTCCAGTAGTCGTGTATGGATGTGAGAGTTGGACTATAAAGAAGGCTGAGCAGATGCTTTCAAATTGTGGTGCTAGCGAAGACTCTTGAAGAGTCTTCCAAGCAAAGAGTCCCTTGGACAGCAAGGCTATCAAACCAGTCAATCCTAAAGGAAATCAACTCTGAATAATCACTGAACGGACTGATGCTGAAACTGAAGATCCAATACTTTGGCCACCTGATGAGATGAGCCGACTCATCGGAAAAGACCCTGATTCTGGGAAAGATTGAAGGCAAACGGGGAAGAGGACGGCAGAGGATGATATGGTTGGATGACATCATTGATTCAATGGACATGAACTTGGGCAAACTCTGGGAAATGGTGAGGGACAGGGAGGCCTCAGTCCATGGGATCGCAAAGAGTCAGACACGACTTAGTGACTGAACAACAACGACAATGAAGTCCAGGAATTATTTTCATTGAGAACACTAGTGTGCTGCATGATTAAACGTAAAATATTATAAAGAATTTTGCAAAAAAAAGCCTGGAAATTCCTATATCCTGGCAACTCACCTCTATATTCTGAATAAAGTTACCACTTGAAAATCTTTTAACTGACTTCATACAGAATATTTTCATGGCAATTATTTGGAGAGACAAATTGGCACCTGAAATTAGGATTTGACAGTGCATGTGTGCTGAGTCGCTTCAGTCGTTTCTGACTCTTTCTGACATGGACGTAGCCTGCCAGGTTCCTCTGTCCATGGGATTCTCCAGGCAAGAATACTGGAGTGGATTGCCATGCCCTCCTCCAGGGGATCTTCCAGACCCACGGATCAAACTCACATCTGCTCTGCAAGCAGATTCTTTACCGCAGAGCCAGTGGGGAAGCCCAGGTTTTAAAAGGAGGGCTGAGCAAATTGTGAAATTTGTGTTCTGCTGTAGTATCCACACATACTTTCTGATTCCCTTTCCCTCCTTTTGTTGCTCAGGCTTCCCTGGTGGCTCAGCGGTAAAGAATCCACCTGCCAATGCAGGAGACATGGGTTCAATCCCTGGGTTGGGAAGATCCCCTGGAGAAGTGAATAGCAACCCACTCTCCAGTATTTTTGCCTGAGAAATCCCACGGACGGAGGAGCCTGAGATCTATAATACATGGGGTCAAAAAGAGTTTGACGCAACTTAGCGACTAAACACCACCACCACCATGTTTCATGGCCTACACCTCCTTTACCTCACATCCATTTTAGATTTCGTGCTCTTTGTTTTGGAGGAGAACTGCTGATAAATGAATTCACATTAAGATGACGGTGACCTGAACTTTTCTATCCAGAAATCTTTGTATTTTTTAAAAAGCAGTCCAATGGAAAAAGTAAAACTTCGAACTTATACGGGGAACAAATTTCAAGTAAAATTTTGGCACACAAGTTCTGCTTAAGAAGTTAATTAGTTCATTACATAATGAAAGAATCACGATTAAGCAATAAACCTAACTATTAAATGTTTTTCTTGACAAAGCTGTTAAGCAATTAAATAAGAAAATACTATCAGCCTAGAAATAAAGATAGCACAGAGATATGGTTAAAAGTAAAAAGAAGTTATCCTGGTATATTGCCGACACTTTTTCCACTTAGCAATCAAGAACAGAGTAAAAACAAGGAACACAGTACTAAGTGATATGAGTTTCTTCCCATTTATTCATTAGGAAGAGAAGAGAAGACAAAGTTGAATTTCTCATGAAAATCAGTTGAATCACAAGGAGTGGATATGAGAGAATATAAATTAGGTTAGTGACTTGTGTTTTCCAATCTCGTATGTGAAATGGTTTCACATTCTGGTTTTATTTTGAATGTCCACAATTACCAAAATGTTTTAACATCTTTTCACATACTTATGAGGCGATTTAGATTCATCTTGGTGAAATTTCTTGTTCTTTCTGTGGGCCATCTTTCTATTGGAGCATTTTTGCTTCTCCTATCTAGTCACAGGAATTCTTTAATTATTTTGAATTAATCCTTTTTTGGTTATATGTGTTGAAATGATCTTCTCCCAGTTTATGGTCTGTCTTTTCACTCTCCTAGTAGTGTCTTTTGATGAACAAAAGTTCTAAATTTGAATTTACTTGGTTCATTATCTTTTATATATTTCTCTGTTTTAAGAAATCTCTTCTCACTATAATGGTATAAAGATATTATCCAACATTGTCTTCTAAAATTTTTATTGTATTGGTTTTCTATGAGGTCTGTAAACCATCTTTTTTGTGTGTGTGATGAGAGGTAGGGGGTATAATTTTATCTTCCTCCCTCTTTGATAAACTCAGGTATCAAATATCCATGTTTGGGCTCTCAGTTCTGTCCACTGGCCTTTTTGCCTGTTGCTGTGCAAATACTACACCATTCTAAATACCATAACTTTATAAATCATTTTATAGCTGGTAGGTTTAAAATGCTCCACTTTATTCATCTTCTTCAAGAGGGCTTTGGTTATTACCTATCTTTGCTCTTCCAATTTAAAATTTAGCATTAGTTTGCTCCAATTCAACAAAAAAAAGTGCCCTTGAAATGCTGATTGGAATTTTACTAAATCTACAGATCAGTCTTAGGAGAAAAGACATCATTACAATAATGAGTCTTGTATTACTTAACATAGATTCTCTCTAATAGTTAAGGTTTTCTTTTAATAAAGTTTATAAATTTATCTTATAGATTTTTAATTAACTATTTTTTTTTTTGCTGTGCTGGGTCTCTGTTGCTGTTTGTGGGCTTTCTCTAGTTGAGGCAAGTGGGGGCTACTCTCTAGCTATGGTGCATGGGCTACTCATTGCAATGGTTTCTCTTATTGCAGCACTCAGGCTCTAGGGCATGTGGGCTCAGGAGTTGTGGCACACCAGCTTAGTTGCTCCATTGCATGTAGAATCTTCCTGGACCAGGGATCAAACCCATGTCCCCTGCATTGGCAGGCAGATTCTTAACCACTGGACCACCAGGGAAGTCCTATCTTACAGATTTTTATTAATAACTGTAATATTTATTGCTAAGTACTTAATATTTTTGATGCTGTTATTGTGATTTTTTAAAAAAATTCTACAAAATATAATCTCTATATATATTTTTATTCAGAAACAAAGAGCACATTAATGATCACAACTTAAGTAACTCTTTGAACATTTAACTAGTTCTCTTGTTTTGTTGTTGTTATTATACAGTCGCTAAGTGTCCGACTCTTTTGGGACCCCATGGACTGTAGTGCACCAGGTTCGTCTGTCCGTGGGATTCTCCAGGCAAGAATACTGGAGTGGGTTGCCATTTCCTTCTCCAGGGGATCTTCCCAACCCCGTCATCAAACCAATGTCTCCTGTATTGCAGGTGGATTCTTTGCTGTTGAGCCACCTGGGAAGCCCCAGTCATTTAGCTTTAATAAAAATTAAAACCATGTCTATTTAAAAAAAAAAAAAAAAAAAACTAGTGTTTAAATAATCCTGCCAGTGATTCTTTCTCTGAGCAACATTTTATATATATGTGTATATATAATACCAAACATAAGATGTATACATACATATAATGAACTTTTAAGAGTTCATTTTGAACCATTTGTTTATGGTTTATACAAATGCTGCTGCTGCTACTGCTGCTAAGTCACTTCAGTCGTGTCCGACTCTGTGCGACCCCATAGACGGCAGCCCACCAAGCTCCGCCGTCCCTGGGATTCTCCAGGCAAGAATACTGGAGTGGGTTGTCATTGCCTTCTCCAGTGCATGAAAGGGAAAAGTGAAAGTGAAGTCGCTCAGTCGTGTCCGACTCTTAGCAACCCCATGGACTGTAGCCCACCAGGCTCCTCCGTCCATGGGGTTTTCCAGGCAAGAGTACTGGAGTGGGGTGCCATATACAAATGCAATGTACTGATACTGATGTATTCAGCAATGTGCCATATTTTGAAATTATTTCTAGTAATTCATAGATTACTATGAATTCTATTACTCTGGAACAATCATATTACTTGCAAAATTGACTTTTTGTTTCTTCCTTTTCATCTCTATTCCTTTTCTTTATGCTCTTCGGTGTTGTCTAGGATACTCAGTATACTACTGAATGAAATAGTTATTGTGGATATCCTTGCCTTTGCCCGATATCAAGAGTAAGCTTTTGTTGTTCCACAAATAAAATTTTGATGTTTTATTTTATCTACACCCTTCATCAAATTTAGAAAGTCTTATTTTTAGTTTTCTTAGAGTGTGATCACAAATAAATGTTTTATCAAATACAGTTTCTGCATTTATGAAGGTAACCATATATTTTTTTCTCCTTTAAACTGTTAAAGTGGTAAATTAAACCATGTACTCCTGAAGTTAAACCCAATTTTGTGAGGATGCATTATCTTTTTTACCTAGATTTGATTTGCTAATAGGATTTTTGCATTCCAATTAATGACAAGTAAATTTTTTGCCTCACACTGCCTTTTAAGTTTTCTACATAGATCTGCTTTTTTGGCTTCTTTGGCTAAAGTTTAGGCCATTGATTTAAAACTTTTCTTCTTTTCAAATATAAACATCAACATTACCAATTAGGTCAAGGTGGTTAACAATGTTCATAATCAGTATGTCTTTGCTGATTTTTTTTCCAATTGCCTTATCAATGTGAGAGATCTCTCTGTGTTAAAATCTCCAACTATAATTGTGGATTTGTCTGTTTCTCCCTTTAATTTTTTTCAACTTTTATTTATGAATTACACGTTATATTGTTTGATATTATTCCTGTTCTTTTTATTTTTAACTTTTTTTTCTTTTTATTCATCAGACTGAACAATTTCCATTTTCCTGTCTCCTAGTTCTTTAATTCTTTCCCCATCATTTCCATTCTGCTTTAGGTTGACCCAGTGAAATTTTTATTTCACATGTTGAATTCTTTAGTCCAGAATTTCTATTCTATTTATTTCTATAGTTTCTATTTCTCTGCTGAGATTTCTTATCCTTTCATTCCAGTGACATCTTCCTTTACCTCCCTGAGCATAGTACAATAGCTGCTTCAGAGTCTTTGGAATTTCCAACATGTGGGTCATCTGGAATTCTGTATTGATTATCTTTTCTCTCACATTTCTTTGATACTTTGAATGTCAAGCAAATTTGGATTGTATCCTGGGGATTGTCAGTGTTACACTGTGCAATTCAAGACTCTGGATTCTTTCGTATTTCTCCAGAGTGTGCTAAGGTTTTGTTATAGCAGGATACTAATGGGTTAGACTTAAACGACAAGCTCTTTCTTGCCTGGAGTGGCTGGAATCTCAAATCTCAGTTCAGATCTTCTCTTTTAGGGGAACTGCTTGCAGTCTGCCATATGTAGCTGTTGTTCAGAGGTCAGCCTTGAGCAGAGTTTATACACAGGCATTTGGGGTCTCCTCCTTAGGCTCTCTTTTATGGGATTTTTGTCTCACTTACTGAGTTGTCTCACTTCAGGGAATAGAACCTGGGGTTCTGTTCCCTGGCTGCTCAGGACAGAAGGCTGACTTTCTGTGAGAAAGTTCTGTGAAAGCTGCTCACAGCATGCTTTATCTGCAGTTACCCCTGGAGCCAAGCTATTAAAAAGCAAAAAATTTACCCCAGGCTAGTCATGTTTTCCAAATTTTAATTTCTCTCTCAAATTTGCTGCCTTTTGTTCACTCCACAGAGCTCTCAGTAGCTAGTTTTTATATTCTGTTATTGGTTAGAGTTTCAGTCTATTAGGAGTTTATTCCTCAGTGCTGGGAGAGAAACTTTTCCATGTCATAAGTTACCAAATCATGTTTTAAGAAGAAATGTTAGCCAAAGCAACTCAAAATTTAGTGACGGCTGACATAGTAAAATGTGCCCTGGCACCCCACTACAAATTTACTGATGAGGGTTAATAGGGCTTTTGCCTACCATTGTAGCAATGCCACAGCTGGCCAACCCACTCATTGTCTTTTTAAGGTTGCTCCTAAAGGCAAGGACAACTGTGAATAAACTGGGGATGATTTTGTCCTAAGCCTTTCAGATGTCCCTCACAACACAGTTTATTGTAAATCACTGACTTTCAGTATGGAGAACTAATTTCTTAGAGACAGCCCAGAAACTCTGGCTTTTTCATGGTCATTATGGTCACTGACGGATTTATAATGTTTCGGCAACAATCTCCCAGAGCAGACATCACTTTATTAGCACTTTCTAGGTGGCAGAGTTCATTCACCTCAGAAACCCTTCAAAAGCATTCATCGCTGTATTTTTGTTTTGAAGGGCGAATTGCCTGAAGGCTGTACAAATCACTGTGGTTAATGTGTGGTAGGATAACCCAGGCCCCTAGGAGTACAAATAACATGTTAGAAAGCATCTAATGATGCACTGTATAGGATGTTGGACATGTATTTAAATATCAAATTTGTCAAAAACATTGTTTTTTTCATTGTTCTCATGTTTACAAACAAAATCATCTTAGTGAAATTTGGCAAGTCTGAAAATATTCCAAGATCCTTAAACTGGCCTATACATCTTGTAATGATAGCTATGGGAAGACAGAATATTCATGACTGTAAGAAAAGGTTGTGTCCTTTAGATCTCAAATCTTGTTGTTTTCTTTTCAACAGGTAGCTTCAGGTCACGTTTAAGTATTTTAAAGGAGTGTTTCTCAAAATGTGTCCCAGTAACCTCTTACACTAAAATCTCCTATGGTGTTGCTAAAACTGAGAATTCCTAACCTTACGTTAGCCCTAGAGAATGAAAATCATGAGTAAGGAGGGTAGGAGAGATGGGACCCTTCAATTTGCATATTTGTCAAGCTCCCCTGGGTGAATCTCATGCACCTGAAAGAGAACTACTATGTTAGATTCTTAGAAGGATACTCTTCAGCATAAACATGCCAGTAAAACGATGTAACACATTCTGAGAATTTTTTCTTTTTATCTAATATCTTCACTGTGTATCTCCTAACTACAGGAAGCCATGCTGGGTGCTGGTGGGATGAAAAGGTGGATAGAGCATAGAGGTTCCTTTCCTGCTAAGGGAAGAGCAGAGAGACCAGAATACCTTGATTGGAAAAAAAGAGCTGAATGTTCTAACTGAAATGTGATTTGTAATGAATATGTCTCATCTTAATGAGTTTTTAAGTTTTCTGGATTATATATAAAATAGAAATCAAATTAATGAGGGACCACATTATAGATCCATCTCAGAGACTGCTATAAAATCTGAGACCAACGAAAAGAATGAATTCCAGAAGGTATTTCTTCTCATTCAAAGACTAATTTATTTTAAAATATATTAATATATATATACTTTTTCATATTATTTTACATTAGAGGTTCCAAAAGGTATTTTTTAAAAGATTTTTTTTGATGTGGATCATTTGTAAAGGCTTTATTGAATATGTTACAATATTGTTTCTGTTTATGTTTTGGTTTTTTGGTTGCAAGGCATGTGGGATCTTAGCTCCCTGACCAGGGATTGAACATACACCCCTTGCATTGGAAGGTGAAGTTTTAACCACTGGACTGCCAGGGAAGTCCCATTTAAAAGGTATTTTAAAAGAAGTTTCCTCAGTGTCTCAGCCAGGTTCTGAGAAGCAGAGCCTGAGACAGAGATTCCTTCAACCGGTTGATTGAGAAAATGCTCTCCTGAGACACTAAAAAGCTGTGACGGCAGTAGGAGAGGACGAGACAAGAAGTCAGACAAACATGTAGCTCAGGGAGAGGCCTAGCCTCAGCCTCTCCTGACCTTCCATAAAGTACTCGAGCAAAAGTGCGTGTGTGGCACAGCAGCCTTCTGCACACCTGCATAGCAACTGATGACCAGGAGCCACCACAGCATCCTCCCAGGCTTCCTAATAATCTCCTGTCAGCCAAGGGCAAGCCTTCCCCAAGAGGTGCAGCTGAGAGCTAGTAGCAGCTAATATTCGAGTTGGCTAGGGATGGGTACACTGCCCAGTAAGGAGATCAGGGAGGACACCAAAAGCATATGTCATACTCCCCCAATGCCTGAAATGATCCTTCCTCTATGCTACACTGATTCTGCTATTCAGGCTCTGCAGTCAGACTGCCTGGGTTCAAAGCTCATCTTTTATTTGCCATCTTACAGTAGCCTCTTTGTGCCTTAGTATTCTCATCTTTGGGCTTCTCTGGTGCCTTGGACAGTAAAGAATCTGTCTTTACCAAGACGGTGAAGAATCCTGTCACCCACAGGAGACATTGGTTTGATCCCTGGGTCCGGAAGATCCCCTGGAGAAGGAAATGGCAACCCACTCCAGTATTTCATGCCTGGAGAATCCCATGGACAGAGGTAGCCTGGTGGGCTACAGTCCACAGGGTTGCAAAGAGTCGGACATTACTGGGTGACTAAGCTTGCATGCACGCGGTCTCAACTTTAAAATGCGATTTATAAAGTTAACTACTAGAAAACTGAGAGGAGATAACAGATAACCCTCACCAAATATTCTGTACAGTGCCTGGCATACAGTAAGCACTCAATATATTTTAGCAACACTAGAAGGTCATTTCAGGTTCTTAAGACCCTTAAGGTAATTCATGAAAAAATATTTTAACACCTTGTTTTCATGGTCCTGTATGTACAGCTGGGAAGCCATCTTAACTTTTAACTTGGCAGAGTCCTATCTGAAAGATTATTATGAAATAAATATTAACACCTTGTGAATGTCATATAAAAACAATATCAACTACAAGATTACAGTGGAGTATTTAGGAACTATATTTTCCTTTCTTTAGCTCTAACTCAATATCACAACATAATTTATACTTACAGATAGACTAGGTGTAGTCAATAAATAAAAAAAAATTGGTGTCTAGAGACTAAGTAAAGAAAGAGATGTATTTCTCATTTGTCTTTGTTTAAACCTCTAGAGTTTAAAAGCAGAGACATTACCTGGCCAACAAAGGTCCGTCTAGTCAAGGCTATGGTTTTTCCAGTAGTCATGTATGGATGTGAGAGTTGGACGGTGAAGAAAGCTGAGCACCGTAGAACTGATGCTTTTGAACTGGGGTGTTGGAGAAGACTCTTGAGAGTCCCTTGGACTGCAAGAAGATCCAACCAGTCCATCCTAAAGGAAATCAGTCCTGGGTGTTCATTAGAAGGACTGATGTTGAAGCTGAAACTCCAATACTTTGGCCACCTCATGTGAAGAGTTGACTCACTGGAAAAGACCCGAATGCTGGGAAGGATTGGGGGCAGGAGGAGAAGGGGACGACAGAGGATGAGATGGCTGGATGGCATCACCGACTCAATGGGCATGGGTTTGGGTAGACTCTGGGAATTGGTGATGGACAGGGAGGCCTGGCATGCTGTGATTCATGGGGTCGCAAAGAGTCGGACACGACTGAGCTACTGAACTGAACTGACTGAAACCTCTAGATCTTTTTAAGGACACAAAAGTCATGAACATTTTAATGGGGGCACAAATAAGGGAACACATGTGATGAGTGTTAGAGTGCTAAAGTCATTCATTTGTTACACTTAGGGATTCATTTTGACATTTCTCTAATAAGTGAAATGCCAGATTCTGCTACTGTGCTAATGAATCTGGGGGAACAAAGGTTATTTCATATTAAGTGGAATATGGAAAGGTTAGTCCTAAAATAGTAATTTGATAGTGGATTAAGACTACCCTACAGGGTATTTAGAAGAATAGATCAATTTATTTGATTTTGTGTGATAATAGTTTCAGCACCTAATTTTTGACTCTTAGACCATGGGAATGTTTTTGGAAGAACACTGTCTATTTTCTCCTAACAACTCACTGTGGGTAGATTATCTATAACTTTATCTTAATTTTCTTTGGAACCACTTAACTTTGAGCTTGAGGTTTTAAAAAAGTATATTGTGAATTCCCTGGTGGTCCAGTGGTTAGAACTTGGCACTTTCTCTAAGAGGGTCTGGGTTCAATGTCTGGATGGGACCAATAAATAAAAAAATAGATAAAAGTATCTCAAGTTTATTGTCCACAGTATTATGTGTATTTTGTCAAACTAGGCTCATTGTCTTAAATGTTGCTGCTGCTGCTAAGTTGCTTCAGTCATGTCGACTCTGTGCAACCTCACAGATGGCAGCCCACCAGGCTCCCCCATCCCTGGGATTCTCCAGGCAAGAACACTGGAGTGGGTTGCCATTTCCTTCTCCAATGAATGTACCTCTTATAAACTACAAAGAAATCTTACCCACTTGTAATATATAAATATTAGTTAAGAGGTGTATAATCACTTTGTCAATCTACTTCATGGTTTTAGATGCTATTTATGTTTAAAAATGAAGATTATAATACTTAATTTTACTGATTTTTTATAAGCAAATTAAATAAATCAAGACTGTTGAAAAATAATTCCAAATACATATGAACTACAGTTTATGAACTCTGATCATATTCCTTCTTAATATCTATCTTTCTTTAGTTACTTTAGTTTCTTTCTTTATCTCTCCTCATTTGGCTGGTTTTCAGAAAGCAGACCTCTTTTAGTTTATCACTCTATCACTCTGGAGATTGCTCTCTGGATATTTTCGAGTCATTATTTTCATGAAGTACCATATAATTAGAACCATAAAATGTATTTCCACAACTTTTAGAGTACAGTTTTATTAAAAAAAAAAAAAAAGTAAGTAAATGTTTTCCACATTCTTTCTTTTTTTATTGGCCTCAGTGTGTGGCTTATAAGATATTAGTTCCCTGACCAAGGATCGAACCAGTGCCCCTTGCAGTGGAAGCACAGAGCCCTAACCACTAGACCATCAGGGAATTCCCTTCTTATTTCTAAATGCATTCTCTACTTAAAATTCTTAAATACATTAAAAAGTGGAGGGTCATCCACCACTACATTTGCTTGTCATGTAAGCACAGCAATGTCACTTGCTATTTATGGTGCTTCTATTTATTATTCAACTTATTAAGTAAAGCAATTTAGCCTAGTAGACCAATAAACAAAAATAGTAAAATGTCTTCTGCCTCAAAAAATTCTTCAGTCAATTCTTGCCACTGATCTTTTCCTATAGCGATTGCACTGGTAGCTCTAGAAAGGAGACCTACGCTTGGATGTGCCCTCCTGCGTTATACTGACCCTATGATAATTACAACTTCTTTCCTTATTTTTCTAAGTTGGGCCCATTATCTTTATAGAATTCCCTTTTACTTCTAGTCCAATGACTTCAACTACTGAGATAATATACAGTGTTTTAAATGTGCTAGTTCACACCTACATTCATACATTTGCCCTGAATTTCCCTCCCATATTAAATGGGGGGCTTGATGACCCAGGCCTGGCTTAATATATGAGGGTAACAGAATTTGATGTCCAGGAAGATCTGAAACACAGAACTGACAGCAAAGCTGGAGCAAGCCTGGCGGAGAGTTGAACTGGCATGAGTGTTGAATTTGCTCATTGCTAACTGTAGGGGTAGTTAGACGGGACATAGCAGAGAATGCTGGGAATGAGACATACATAGGAATCAGAGACACTGAGTGCAACAAGCAGGTTCACCAAAGAAAGTAGGAGGGAGATGCCAAGAAAGATTCCTCAAGGGGCTTAAGGATTGCCACAGGGCTTCTAGTAGGGTGTCTGAGGCCCTGCCTGTGGGTGGAATCAAGAGGTTCCAGAGACTGAGACTGTTCAGGTGCATTTGTTCAGCCAACAGTTGTCTGCACATCTGTGGAGCCAGGCGCAGGTAATTCTGGATTGGCCAAAAAATTCATTTGGGTTGTACCAATGCATCGAACAGAAAAACCCGAATGAACTTTTGGGCCAACCCATTATAATGACTATTAAGGTGTCGCTCTTAGCACATTATGGAGGTATTATTTGATATTATTATATCTTTTTTGGTTGCAAACAAAAAAGTGTTTTTAGGACACCTTGTCTCTATGGTTAATCTGAGATCTATAAAATACCTTATTAAAAACATGAATATATTTGTGGACAATATGATGAATCCCTGCAATAAATGTGGTTTGTTGTTCTTTATATAAATCTTTGAAATGTCCCTGAATTGACAATTGTCCTTGACTAGAAAGGACAGACTTTGACTAAAGTAAGAAAAAGATAAGACTTTTGGGAAAAAGTAACCAAGCTGCATGCACGCTGAGTTAGAAGGCATGCATTAATTATGCCCAAGAAAGGGACAGAATTTTGAAGTTGGTTTGAAGACATAATTGTGAAGTTGGTTTCCTAAAACTGTTGGTTCATGCTCAATATCCTCAAGAATTATTGAAAACTGAAAATGAAAATATAATCCTACCTGATATATCTCTACTTGGCATGTTCCACTTCAAAGACTGCAGTGTTTGTGGAAAGGATAAAAAAAGGGAACCCAAACTTGACAGGAGACAAAGACAGTTTTATTAAAAAAGAAATTTCTTCTTTATTTTAGAAAAAGAAAGGTTTAAAAATATAGGATCTTAGGAGCATATAATAATAAATTTAGAATAAATTCTGAATACTAAAATTAGGCTGAGCTTTCCCAGTGGCTCAGTGGTAAAGAATCTGCCTGTAATGCAAGAGCCACCGGAGATACAGGTTCAATCCCTAGGTTGGGAAGATCCCTGGAGGAGGGCATGGCAACCCACTCCACTATTCTTGCCTGGAGAACCCCATGGACAGAGGGGCCTGACGGGCTACAGTCCATCGGGTTGCAAAGAGTTGGACACTACTGAAATGACTTAGCACGCATGCATTAAAATTAGGCTGCACCCTTTAAAGCTAAAAGAGGTATATTTTAGAGTAACTAAAAATGCCTACTCCATAGCATGCATAAATTGTGGCTGTATATTGTCTGAAAGCAACATTTTAAATCTCAAATGTATGTTGAGCTTTTATCTGTCTTTTGTGCTCAGTCCAAATAACTGCTCTTCTGAATGTACCTCTGCAGATCTGCAGAGATTCATGGAGTTCTGGTCATTGTGGGCATAATAAACATGGTTGAATGACTGGCACAAATGAAATTATGTATTAATAGATACTATCTTTACAGTAAAACTAAAACGGAGATAAGTTATTATATTTTCCTGATGAAAAATAAATAAATAATTTTTAAAACAGCATATCCTCGTTTATTGACATTCATTGGCAAAATGAATTCGTCAACAAATACTTTTTATTAAACTCAATGTAGGATGTATACAAATTTGGTTTATTATAATGAGGTATTACTCATATGTCTTTTTAAGATAGATAGAAAGGGCAATGTTTAATTGGCCCAACTCAGTCCCTGAAATTTGTTTCAATATTTGCTTCTGTATTTTGTAGTTAAGGCCATTCCTGTTGCTAGGAAGTGGAGCAATGCTGCCACCTACTGTGCAGGGCCTGGTAACAATGATGATTAAGGGAAAAAGAAATAATTCTCCAGTTTTAAGTGAATTATGAAGTAAAAATTAAGCTAATTTTTGGTGTAATTACATTATGTTGTTGTTTAGTTGCTAAGTCGTATCCGACTCTTGTGACCCATGGGCCATAGCCCACCAGGCGCCTCTGTCCATGGGATTTCCCGGGCAAGAATACTGGGATGGGTTACCATTTCCTTCTTTTCCACCCAGGGATTGAATTGGCGTCTCCTACGTTGGCAGGTGGATTATTTACCACTGAGCCACCTGGGAAGCACATAATTACATTATATCATCCTTCAATTGTATTTTCAGTAAACAGTGTTACTGAATAGAATCAACCAATTCTGCTGGGAGTCCTATGAAGCTAGGCCTTGTGGCCATGGGCTTTTAAGATAAACCTCCTCTCAGTATTTTTCTTTAAAAAACATACACACACGTGCACACATAGAATTTTGTGAATTCATACATCTTTTTTCCGTCTCCAACCCTTTTAACATGATCTTTTAGTTTATTCCTTACTTTTTCCATGTTATTTTTCCTTTTTTTAAGCTTAACAAGTTTTTTCTAGTGACATATTTTTATTTTAAAATTTATTTATGTTTATTTATTTATTTATAGTTGAGCCATGTTTTATTTTTCATAAGCTGATTTCCAAAATGATTTTTTTCTATACGGTCCATAAATAGTTTCCTGTTTTATTTTGCTAAGGATTCAACCTATCTGATTTGTGAAAGTTTAGTTCAAGATAAAAATTTCTCAATTATGGAGAAGGAAATGGCAACCCACTTCAGTATTCTTGCCTGGGAAATCCTATGGACAGAGGAGCCTGGTGGGCTATAAGTCCATGGGGCCACAAAGAGTTGGACACAACTGAGCGACTAAAAAGTGGTATAGATTCAAGCAGGAATTGATGTGAGATACGCTTCAGATAGAAGTAGGTTGAGGGTATCCTCCAGCTGCTCTAATTCCACACTGTGAGAGTGAAGTCCACCTGCACAGTAAGTCTAGGATACTAATGGAAAAAATATTCACATATTGAGGTCTGAGGAAGTCATTCTGGCTTGTACCTGAGTTAACTTGAATTTTATGCTAGCTATCAATAATGCAGTCTGTTTGTGACCTCTCAAAAATACATTGTACATCTGCTTTAACATTAAAGAAAATAGTGCATTGACTAGAAGTGAACTATGTCCATGTTAAAAATAAAGATTAAATGCTTCCTTTCCTGGGGCATCAATGCTGGTCCTGCTTTAATGATAAGACTCCCTTCCCAGCTGCCAAGGCCATACTGACTGGCTCCTGGCTGATTTGTTTTTAAACCTTGAAGGAACGTATCCCTGACTTATTTGATGTTTTTTGTTCTAACAAGATATAAAACTATAGCTGAAAAAAAAAAAAAATTTCTCAATTAGAATCAGAAGCATTCCAAACACTAAATTTGTTAGGTTAACTATCCTCAAGTAGGCAATTAAAATGTTTTACATAGCCACATACCACAATACCAGTGGTCTCTATCCCATCATCACTTGGTATTTCCCTGCTTTTTCCTATGTATTCTCTTCCATTAATCAGTCATTTTCATAAATCACTCTCCCCTTCTGAATATAACTTATTCGAGGGCAGCTTTGTATCATTTTCATGCCTCCATCATCAACTCTTGCCTGTGCCACTAGTTTTTTGAAAACAGGAGGCACACAACATTTACTAAATTAAATAGGAAAAATGTAATGTACTTGAAAAAAATGGGCGTTGAACTAGGTCTTAAATTTCCAGATGTGAAAAATGAAAAGAGGTAAAAGATGAAGATGGGTAAAAGAAGGAAACATGTATTTTTGGAAAGAGAAGTATCATGAGACATAAGTAATACATACAAAAGACACCTCTATTTCCTTCAACTGATTTTCACAATGTTGTAGTGCTAGCTCTGTCTTAAATACTAGCCACTAGCCACATGTGGCTATTTAATTAGCTAAAATGAAATAAAATGTAAAATTCAACATCTTTTCAAGTGATCAATAGCCACAGATGCCTAGTGGCTACTATACTGAACAGTGCAATTACAAAACACATCTATCATTGCAAAAAAATTCTTTTGTAAAGGCTGTAAGTGCTACTGACCACATACTATGCAAAAAGCTCTTATGATCCTATTTAATCTTCATAGAAAACTTAAGAAGCATATATTCACAAATAAGAAAACTGAGTTCCTAGAACTTAAGTATTTTCCCAAAGTCACATAGTCAGTGGCAAGGCCATGATTTGAAATTTCCTCTGACTCCAAAAACTGATGCTTTAATCCATGGAAAATAAGGTTACTGGATAGGGGAAAATTGAGTTATTTACTAGAGACAATGACAGCCCAGAGTGAACTTTCTATGGCAGGTAAAATCCAGAGTTTCTCAAGTAAGGGAACAAAATCATAAAGCTGTTGCTTCGGGAGAATTACGTTGGTTTTGGATGCAGGGTTAGGCTAGCCCATGTGATGTCTTGAGGAGAAAAAGGCTCCCTCTCTGGGAGAGATGTAGCCTACGGTTAAAGCCTCAGTTAACAGAGCATGAAGTACATCCCAGACCCCTTCTCACCCCCTACAATGGGTGCCCTGTCTCAAAGGGAAGAATTAGAAGGCACAGAGGAAAAGAGAGCCTGGAAGAGAACAGAGATGATGCCAAGGAGAGGGGGTGAGCGGACAGCAAAAATTTTTAAGCAAGAAGTGAAACAACTGGGTTTTTAAAAATTGGAAAAATAGAAGCAGAGTTAGAGCTTCTTCAAAGGTTTCTAGTATGTTGGTCCAAAATATCATGCTTGTGACAGAAAAGAGGCAGACAAAAGCCAATTTCCACTTTCTAGTCCAGAATCTAAGGAGCTTAGGAGTTGTCACCCTGGTCCACATAACAGGAAGAAAATAGCTGAACTGAAAATCAACAACTCGTCTTAGGTCCAGCAGAGAACGGGGGTCACAGGGCAAACTGCTGCCCTAAAGTTGGAAGGACAGGCAGACATAGAGAATCACAACTTAACTAGAGCAGAAGCTCCTGCCACAACCAGTGCTGAGGTAGGAAAACCTGAACTGTAATTGATGAACTGCTGGAGGCTCGCCACAGACAAGTGTGAGAGTTAAACACTTCAGGAGGACCCAGTAATAGGGAGGCTCCCACATTTTTGTAAGTTTTACCTCTAGGAGCCTTATCAGATTCCCATAATGAAGATCGGAGAAAATCCCCTTTTGCTTCTGACAGAGGGAGGGAAAAAGTAACCATACTGGAGTAAGCTCAAAGCATTCTGTTCTTAAGGAAGTCTGACCTCAAAAGAAACTATTTTACCAGATTCTAACCAACTAGGGGTTTATCAGAGCCTAAAAAAGCTATGACAAACCTAGACAGTGTATTGAAAAGCAGAGACATCATTTTGTCAACAAAGGTCTGTATAATCAAAGCTACAGTTTTTCCAGTAGTCATGTATGGATGTGAGAGTTGGACCATAAAGAAGGCTGAGTGCCAAAGAATTGAGAATTGATGCTTTTGAACTGTAGTGCTGGAGAAGACTCTTGAGAGACCCTTAGACAAGAAGGAAATCAAACCAATCATTCCTAAAGGAAATCAACCCTGAATATTCATTAGAAGGACTGATGCTGAAGCTGAAGCTCCAATACTTTGGCCACCTGATGCGAAAAGCTGATTCATTGGAAAATACTCTGATGTTAGGAAAGATTGAGGACAAGAGGAGAACGGGGTGACAGAGAATGAGATGGTGAGATGGCATTGCTGACTCAATGGACATGAGTTTGAGCAAACTCCAAGAGACAGTGAAGGACAGGGAAGCCTGGAATTCTGCAGTCCTTCGGGTCGCAAATAGTCGGATGCAATTTAGTGACTGAACAACCACTACCACCAACCTGGCAGAAGGGAAACCCCCAACTCCAGCCCTCCCTAGCCTTCCTGTCTCACCTAAGAGGGGAAGAGGTAAACCTGAGAAGTACTCTTTTACCTAGTCCCAGCCCAGACACAGAAGCTCAGTAAAGATTGAGACTCAATCATAGCAACTAGAATACATCCCCTCCCCCAACACCTCACCACATCAACAGGGCTCCTGTGATAACAGAGGACTACAAATGAAAGGACTACATATCTCAGATTGTGTTTAAGAAGTCTCTCAGGAACCCAAAGACAACAGGAGAGACAAAAACAAGAAAACCAGAGGAAATTAAGTCTCTGACACCTATAGGTACAGCAAATAGTAAACACAGCCTAACACCTAGCTAGATAAACAATTGTCAGAACTAGACTCAGATCTGTCAGGGATGTCAGAATTATCACATCAGGAATTTGGATGAACTATGGTTAACATGCTAAGGCACTAATTGGAAAAGTGGACAGCATATAAGAACAGTTGAGTAATTTAGGCAGAGAAATGGAAATTCTAAGAAGGAATGAAAAGGAAATACTAGAAATCAAATATAAATGTGTGTGCATGCTCAGTCATATCTGACTCTCTGCGACCCCATGGACTGTAGCCCACCAGGCTCCTCTATCCATGGGATTGTTCGGGCAAGAATATTGGAGCATGTTACCATTTTCTCCTCCAGAGGATCTTCCCAACCCAGAGATCAAAGCCCCTTCTCCTGCATTGGCAGAAGGATTCTTGACCAGTGAGCCACCTGGGAAGTCCAGAAATCAGACATACTATAATAGAAATGAAGAATGTCTTTAATGTGCTTGTAAGTAGACTAGACATGGTCAAAGAATCTGTGAGTTTGAAGAAATGTTTAACATCCGTGCCATGTCTAAATCTAGTTCTGATGCTTGCTCTTCAAAGTGTTTTGTTTTGGCTTTTTGTCTTCTAATATGCCTTGTGAATTTTAGTCGAAAGCCAGACATGACATACTGGGTAAAAGGAACTGAGGAGAACATGCCTTTTTCATGAGGTTTTATGTTTACCTGGCTAAGGGTTAGGTTGTGCTCCACACAAGACTTACTGTATCAGAAACTCTGCAGGAGGCTGCAGAAATCTGTATTTTTTAACAAGCTTTCCAAGTAGTTCTGATGCCAAATGTTGAGAACTACTTCTGCAGCATCACAATTACGAAGATCATGGTAAACTGGATTTGCGTACAGGTTAAAGGGCATGCACTGGCTTCTATAATAGCTCTAGCATTTGAAAGACGTGAAAAGTATGAAATTGTTAGTTGCTCAGTCATGTCTGAGTCTTTGCGACCCCGTGGAGTGTAGTCCCTGTCCTTGGAATTCTCTAGGAAAGAATTTTCTAGGAATGGGTAGCCATTCCCTTCTCCAGGGGATCTTCCTAACCCATGATTGAACTTGGGTCTCCCACACTGCAGGCAGGTTCTTTATCATCTGAGCCAACAGGGAAGCCCTTGAGAAAAGTGAAGAGAATTATAAAAACTGTGGAACTAGCTGGCTGTTGCTAATTACTGTTAAAGTGCTACAGGAAGGAAATGACAAGCTCAGGTTAGGCAGCTCTCTACTCAAGGCACATCACGAAAGCTAGGAATCTTCTAGGCAGCCTTTAGAGAGAACGTCAGAACCAGTTTGCCTTTGAGAAATATTTGATTCTAAGACTACAGCAGAGAACATATAAGATGAGCCTAGAGCATCTTGTAGCACCAGAAAGTAAAGAAATGCTCAAAAAAAAAAAAAGATAGTGACACATCAAAGGGACGTAGAAGTCAACTGAAAGAGCTCCCAATGACCAAAGCTGGAACACTTTAAGCAAAAACAAACACAACAGCAACAAAATGTATTACTGGATTATAACCCAAAGTATTAGATAAATATACATGAGTTCATACTGATAGAAACAATTTAATAAATAGGTAAATATGAGAGAAGAGACGAATTTTCCTTATAGGAGAATTCCAATAATGTGCTTATTACAAGTACTCCCCTCTACAGAAGGTGAAGTTTATGGCCCTCCGTTTCCCGTAAGGGTGGACTAGACTCTGTAACCTGCTTCCTAAGAACAGAGTAGGGAAAGGGAAAAATATTAACTTTGAAGTGGAGAAATTTGGCAAATGCTACATTTACCAAGTGCTAAAAGTTACCATCACCAGATATCATGTACTCATTACAGTAATGTGATGAGGACACTCCGCCTTTGTGATATTCTTTCCAAAATCCCACAACACTCATCTAAGCATGAGAAAGACATTAGACAAACTTAGATTCAGGGATAGTTTACAGGATATCCGGTCAGCACTTCTCAAGACTGCTAAGGTCGTGAAAAGCAGGGAAAGACTGAGAGACTGTCACAAATCTGAGGAGACTAGGGGAGGTATAACAACTTACGTGAATTGTGAAACTCCGGTTTGCAGAAAAGGGTTAGCATAGCAGGTCTGAGACTGCAATCCTTAGAAAGGCCTGCTTGTCATGCCATTATATAAAGTAAATCAACAACAAGGATTTATTGTATAGTGCAAGTAACCATAATCAATATCTTCTCATAACCTATACTAATGGAAAAGAATCTGAAGCTGTACACCCAAGACTAACACAGTATTGTAAATCAATTATAATTACATTTTTAAAAAAGCAACTAGAGATTATCATATTAAGTGAAATAAGTCAGAAAAAGGAAGGCAAATATTGATATCACTTACATGTGGAGTCTAAAATATGACACAAATGAACCTATCTATGAAACAGAGACAGAATCAGGGACATAGAGAATAGACTGGTAGTTGCCATGGGGGAATAGGATGGAAGAGGGTTGAATGGAGAGATTGGGGTTAGCAAATGCAGACTGGTATATATAGAATGGATAAATAGCAAGATCTATTGTATAGCCAGGGAACTATATTCAATATCCTGTGATAAACCATAAAGAAAAAGACCATGAAAAAGAATGTGTGTGTGTGTGTGTGTGTATAAAACTGAGTCATTTTGCTGTACAGCAGTAATCAACATGACATTGTAATTCAACTATAGTTCAATAAAAAATAAATTTGAAAAAAGGGAAAAGGCTGCTTACAAGGTTGACCCTTGAATGGCATCTGGGAACTTAGATTTGGGGAAAGTTTCCACAGTATCCCTGATAAGGATGGCTCCTGGTGCCTGAAGTGTTTGTACAAACAATATGGTTTATGCTGAACATCTGCTTTCCTTCTGAGAGTCTGGAAATATAGGCAGGTGTTAGGTAGAAGGTGACTGTGTGACTAGCCCCCAATAAAAAACCCTGGGCATTGAATTTTCAATGAGCTTACCTGGCAGATGACATTTCACATGTTTTACGACTCATTGCTGAAGGATTTAGGCAAGTCCTGTGTGCCTCCCCTGAGAGAGGACTCTTGGAAGCCCATACTCCAGACTTTATCCTATGTACCTTTACCCTTTGCTTATTCTGTTTTATATCCTCTAGTTGTTAAAAAATACAGTCATGAAGGTGATTATATGCTGAATCCTATGAGTCCCAGTGAATCATTAAACCTGGTGGTGATGTTGGGGATATCTGGCACATCAGAATTGGATTCTGGAAGAAAAAAAGAGGCCATTAATGTAAACGTTAGTAAAATCCCAATAAATCTGGGGTTCAGTTAATAGCAATGAACTAATGTTAGTTTCTTAGTTTTGATAAATTTACTATGGAAATGTAAGATGTTAACCACAGGAGAAAGGAGCGAGGAATAAATGAAACCTCTCTGTACTATCTTTGTAACTTTCTTGTAAATCTAAAATTATTTGAAAATAAAAATTTTATTTCAAAAATACTCAAACCCATGGATTGAACCCACATCTCCTGCATTGGTAGGCAGGATCTTTACCACTGAGCCACCTGGGATGCAATTGTGAGAATGTGTTTAGTTGCTCAGTTGTGTCCAACTCTTTGCGACACCATGGTCTGTAGCCTGCCAGGTTTCTCTATCCATGGGGATACTCCAGGCAAAAATACTGGAATGGATTGCCATGCTCTCCACCAGCGGATCTTCCCAACCCAGGGATCGAATCCAGGTCTTACACATTGCAGGTGGATTCTTTACCATCTGAGCCACCAGGGAGGCCCAATTGTGAGAGTAACAGAACTTAAAAGAAGGTTGAATTCACAACCCACAGCAGAGTGTAGAATAAAGTCAGGGCCCTTCACGGGAAAGAATGAGACCATGAGACCTAGGATGATGGGGATATCTGGGTGGATACTCTGTAAACTCTGAGCTGATAGATTACCTCAGTATCCTGGACCCACAGAAGTGGTGTGCTTGACCCTTCTAGAGTACAGTGGCTCCCATAGCCTGAAGACCATGGAGAAGCTCCATCTGAGAAAGATGCCTTCCAAGATGTGACTTTCCCTTCTCAAGATTTCCCTTTTGATCCAGAACCAACCAAATCACTGCTTTCTCTGCTTACTTTGATCCTTATTTTCTGAAGTACTGAAAAGAGGTTATGTTCCTTAATCGTTTGCAAGGGAGAAAAAAAAAAAGATTTCCCACAACCCCCTTCAGTGTTTCTAGACCAATAACTAGCGTCAAGTTTCATCATGGCCTGACTGGGGAAGCACTGACCCTTTTATGGAATAAAAGAGTTATTCACCAAATTCGTACTGGCAGAGTTGGAAGAACATACCTGGGGATAGATTTTGGTATATGTTCAGAGAAAGTGGTGTGAATTAAGAATACAGATTTGTAGAGTGTAAACCTAAAATAACAACAGCAACAGTTAACAAATAAACCGTAGACTGAATTCAACTGAAATTGATGAGATTATTTTATTATCAGGGAGACTAGGGCTCAAAAGAGGTTGTACTACAGAAATTTTGCACATCTGAACTTGTGGACTGCCATTGACATATCTTTTAATTCTTCAATAACTTCATTAGCTGAAGTAACAATGAGCTATCTTTGTATCTCCCTGTTTTTAATACAGGGTCTGGATCTTAGTGACAGATTTTTTTAATTGGATTCACCAAGAGACTGGAGTTACTTGGCACAGAAAAGTAAATACCTAGAGATTCTTGAGCATTTTTGCTATTAAAGATGTGGAAGAGCTAAGGAATCTCTTTAAAATGTGAATACTTTCCAAAGGCAAATTCTCAGCCCTTTGATCTTATCTCAATACAATCTCCTCTACAACATCTCTTCAAGTGCCTCAGTAGTCTCCTAAACTGGCTGTCTGGCCTGCTTCTTAACATATATCATGCACACTGCGGTTAGATAAGTATCTGGAAACTTTTTGTGTACTCCTCTGCTGCTCAAAATCTTTAAACGATTATCTAGTGCCTTGAGTGATAAAATTAAAAATTAAAATTAAAAATTCTTAACTTGCTCCTTCAGGCTGTTTCCCATCTGTTTCCTCTTATGTCTATCTAGCCTCATTTTCCATTCCAACACTATCTTAATCCCAGACAAATCCACTTAGAAAATCTCCAGATATATTTTGAACATCCTAGGTTCAATTTTTTTTGGAAAATCAGCTTCTATTCACCTGCAAATGTCTCCTCATTTGTTAACCTATCTTTATGACACAAAATGCAACCACTTTTCTGAACTATGCCATGTATAAGGGTTCTCTCGTCTTTGTTTCATATCTTTATACCAGAGGTTGTAAAATGGTTTTGTTTGGCCCATTGTTAAAATGTTGAAGTCATTTTTAGGATTAAAAAAATTATCATTGATAAATTGGAAGCTCTAGTAGGGTCCACCCTTCAACTAATGGCTTAAGTTTACTGGTAGTTGCCAAGTACTGTTTGGTTGCATTTGAAAGGTATTTATTAGGTGCTGGACACTGTTTTAAATGCTGGGGATACAGCAGGGAACAAAATAAGTATGGAGTTTACATTCTAAAGAGAGAGACAGAAAACATAGTAAGTAAATTATATAGTGTTGTTTATTATTGTTTAGTTTCTCAGTCCTTTCCAACTCTGAGACCCCATGGACTATAGCTTGTTACGCTCCTCTGTTCATGATATCTCCCAGAATACTGAACTGAGTTGCCATTTCCTCCTCCAGGGGATTTTCCCAACCCAGGGATGGAACCCACATTTCTTCCGTATTCCAGGCAGGTTCTTAACCGCTGAGCCACTGGGGAAGTCCCACGATATACTAGGAATTTTTTTATATATTGAGAATTTATTGGCCCTATTATGATATATAATACATTATTTTGAACTGTGGTGTTGGAGAAGACTCTTGAGAGTCCCTTGAACTGCAAGGAGTGCCAACAGTCCATCCTAAAGGAAACCAGTCCTGAATATTCATTGGAAGGACTGATGCTAAAGCTGGAACTCCAATACTTTGACCACCTGATGCGAAAAGCTGACTCATTGGAAAAGACCGTGATGCTGGGAAAGATTGAAGGCAGAAGGGGACGACAGAGCAAGAGATGATCGGATGGCAGCACCGACTCCATGGACATGAATTTGGGTAGGCTCCGGGAGTTGGTGATGGACAGGGAAGCCTGGTGTGCTGCAGTCCATGGGGTCGCAAAGAGTCGGACACAACTGAGCGACTTAACTTAACTGAATATATTATGAATCGATTAACGGTACGGAAAAATAAAACAGTTAAGAGAGTTTGGGAGCGTGTGGGTGGGAACGGTGTTTGCATTTTCACACTCATTTCAATACCTGGCTGGCTCCGATGGGAGTCTGTGACCCCAATTATACACCAGGATCGTCGTAGACTGTCACATATATGCTATACACTATCCTGATAAAATTGTCAGCAATTTGAAGGCAGGGAGTGTGCCTCATTCGTCTTTGTATTCCCAGAAGAAAGACTGAAGGCAGAAGGGGACGACAGAGGATGACATGGTTGGATGGCATCACCAACTCAAGGGACATGAGTTTGAGCAAGCTCCGGGAGTTGGTGATGGACAAGGAAGCCTGGCGTGCTGCAGTCCATGGGGTCGCAGAGTCGGGCACGACTGAGCGACTGAATTGAACTGAGTCCAGCAGTATTCTCATGGCGAGACCACGATGAAAAGCGAAAAGAGAAAAGTCGGCACAGAGCCATTGTTACTTCGGCCGCTGCTTCTAGGGTGGTTATTCCTGCGGAGTTTAGGCGCCGGAGGAGAGTGCCACCCTGCAAGCGCCATGGGCAGAGCCAAACCCTTCGCCGACTCTCTGCGCTACCAAGGCTCCTTCCGTTTCCAAGGCAACGGGACTGTGACGCGAATGCAGCCGCGGCCCCAAGGCCGTGTGGCACCATAGCTTAGAAAGGAACCAATCTGGAGAGAGCTTTGTCGTCTGAACCCGCGGCCCTAGACGGAGAACCCCGGACGACCGTACCCCCTGAGAAACTGCCGCCGGCAGCGCAACTTCCGGGGCTCGTGCTTCGCCCAGTCCCAGGCGCGACGACTTCCGGCCCCGAAGGTCCCCGGCTCCGTGGCTTGCCCGGGTCCTAGGGATGGGCAGGTGGCCGCGGCGGCCGCCTGACCCCTATTGGAACTTCGGACCAGGGCTGCCGCCTCCTCCCTGCAGGCGGCGGACACAGGGACGCTGAGAAGACGTCCGCGGCTGGCGGGATCTCTCGCCGGGAGGAGAGTTGAGGGCGGAGCGCGGACCGGGAGCTAGCCCATCAGGCGGGAGCCGGGCAGGTGCGGTGGCGGAAGTGCCGGGACGTGGTCGGGGCCGAGCTAGACGTCTAGGAAGCCGCAGACGCGGGTCCTCCAGCTCCGAGCAGCTGCCGAGCCCCTGCGTGATCGCAGCGACGAGGGCTCGGGTGCCGGCGAGATGCCTCTGTTCACCGCCAACCCCTTCGAGCAAGATGTGGGTAAGTGCTGGGCCCAGCCCCGGACCGCTGTTTGTTGTGCTAGAAAGTGGGCGGTGGCGACTCTGGGAACTGGAAAGCCTAGCAAAGGGGGCGGCGCCGCCGCTCATAGGCAGCCAGAGTTTTTTTTGAGAGAGTGGGCAACCTCGGCGTGTCCCCAGCGGCCTGGGGAGTGTCTCCAGCCCACCTGAGCTTGGGGACCTCGAAAAAGGACCGTTCCCCTCGCCAAACTCAGGAATAGGGAGGAGCCTGGTGCTCTCTGGAGACTGCACTAATTGAGCATTTGCGGAGTTGATGACACAAACTTTCAGCTCCCACTAGAGCTGGTTGAGTCTGTGTCCCCCGGCCCTCCAGTCCCCTGCCCCGTGCTTAGGAAATGGTGCAGCAGACGCTGTTGTGTAGGGCACTCAACACTTGGAGACTTAAACTTGTTCTCGTTCAGTAGAAGGAACCTGTTTTACCTCGTTTATATCCGGATGCGTACGAACCGTGATAGCAACTATTTACGGTAGTTGGAAGTGTTACTCTACCCATGGATGGCGCAAGTGCTATAAGGTGTTTTGTCTTACGTTATGAAAAGGAGAACCCCAAGATTTCAAAACAGTCCAGAACACTGGATGTTTTACTTGTTGAGGGGTGTTCAGTGGTTATGGAGTGAGAAAAAGATGAACTGGGTATGAGAACTTACTTGGTGCATTAGAAAAGCAGTAACTGAAGCTGACTAAAGTAAATATTGATCTTTTTGTAGCAGCAGTTAACTGTAGGTAGATTTTTAGGATTTAGTGTAATGAAACGCATAGCTGAAAATTGCCAGTCATACTGAATATTACACATCACAGAATATTGCACCTGTTTCATAGTTGCAATTTTGTGATTATGGGAAAAGTCTAGAAAGTGCCCTATTTTGGTTTGTGATTCCAAAAGTGCTTGTTCAAAAGTCTAATAACTATTTTCTATTTCCAGAGAGCTAGAAAATTTTATATATTTTGACCCTTTAAGTTTTCAAATATGTATTTCCATAATTTTATTCAGCTTTTTTCTTGGTAGTTTAACATTGGTGACTGGTATCAATCTCAGAAGCATCGCGTTGAGGCCCACAACCTCTGCCTTTGGAACACCTAATGTCTTCCTTCCTTGCAGTGGGACCTGCACTTTTTATTGTTGTTGTGAAGACTTTTGTTTTGTCCTAGTTTAAAAAAGAAAAAAGCAAACTAGAATAAGACAAATGATTTTCAAACTTAAAAACTGTGGAACTCTTCAAGGGAGATTTTTCCTGGAAGCCTATTGTTTTCTGATTGAAAACTTCTCTAATGAAAGTAAGCCTAGTTGCTTTTCTAAACCTACCCCTCAGTGGCTCCTGAGGTTCCAACATGGTTTAGTAGATCACAGTTTAGTACTGCTGTAGTAAAAGAAGCACTGCGCTTCAGACAAAAAAACAAAACAGAACAAAACCATGTATAGATTATTTAATGGGCAGTGGCATCAGCCGAAGCTTCAGGTACTTATTGACTTAAGTATGACTGACTGGAAATCAGTATCCAAAAGACAATTTAAAAATAAAATAGAAAGCTTGCTTGTAACTTCTTTTAGGCAGTGGTTGAAATTAATAGAGAAAATGGTATTATTTAGGATTTCAAATTGACTTTATATCTCTATCATAGAAGGAAAATTATATATTGCTTTTTTAAAAGGTTAAAGCCCTCTTTAATTTGAAATTAAAGTAATACAACAAGCAAGTCATTATTTAACCTGAGATGTCCACAGGAATGTTCCTTTGCAATGTCATTGTCCTTTTTACCTGCTCTCTTTGATTCAGTCGGATTTTTATTACCATTGTTTCTTTTTTGTCATTGCTTTGTTTACCTTTCATTTAACAAATAGGCATTGAGTGATTACTGTGCATCAGAAACTGTGTTAAGTTCTGGCGACACAAGTTTAATAAACAGACTGTGTTCCCTCAAGCAACTCTCTTTCTAATGGTGGACTCATACACATATAAAAAGATAATTGTAGGGACTTCCCTGGTGGCACAGTGGATAAGAATCTGCCTACAAATGCAGGAGACACAGGTTTGATCTCTGGGTCTAGGAAGATTCCACATGTGATGGAGCAGCTAATCCTGTGTGCCACAACTACTGAGCCTGTGCTGTAAAGCCGGCGAGCTGCAAATACTGCAACAAGAGAAGCCACCACAAATGAGAAGCCCATGCACCACAAGGAAGTATAGTCCCTATTCTCCACCGCTAGAGAAAGCCCGCAAACAGCAACGAGAGACCCAGAGTAGTGAAAAAGAAATAAAAATTAAAAAAAAAAAATTGTAATATAATGTGAAAAATACAATACTAGAAATACAGGCTATGCTTTATATTTTCCCTCTATTTAAAATGGTCATTTTCCCTGAAAAGAAGACAAGGACCTTCAGGCATACACTTTATCTGTATGGGTGCTGACACTAGCCTGCCTGTCTCCCTGCTTTCCTGACAGTACTTAAACCTGCAGGGAGTAACCACCTCTTACCGTGTTTATGATATGGTCATTTTATAATTAACTGAAAGTTGAAACTACCTTCCTTTGGTTCCTGCAGTCTCATCAGAGGGTGCACAATCTTTCTGATATCATTCATGTGGAGAAAAAATCCTTTGCTCCAGGCAGAAGGCTGTAGCAAGTCAAGATGTCTAAGAAGAAAATCATGAGTTGATGGTATTTGACTTGTCAAATGGAAGCAGGTCAAAGTCGAGGAGGTAAAAAGCTCTGGCAAGTTCCCGTTTTTATCTTGAAGTCAGAACCTATAAATCCTGAAGAATATGCTAGGTATGGTAGCATTAGAGCTCTTTAAATATTTATTGGAATTCTTCTAATCTGGATTTATTGTTTGTTTTGTTGAATAAAATTCCTCTGAAGCTGTGCTAAGAAAAAAAGAGAAAATATCCACACGGATCCCTCCGCTCACCCCCAGCCCTGAGTCTTCTCTTGAAGGGGGAGTGTAGGTTTCCTGAGGTGGAGCCTGGTTAGGGCAACCTTTTTAGGGGATTCCAAAGAGAAAGTAAAATGTGAGGGACACAGTCAACGATAGCAAGATTTAGTGATAGTGTTAAAAGGACTGATGTCATTTCCTTATATTCTGTATCAATTTTTTCCAGTCTCATGACATTGGTTCCCGAGTCATGACTGTTCTGCTCCCTAACTCCAGTTCTTATTTGCATATCTTTTTTTCTCCTTACCCAAATCAGGCAGTCTTTCTTGCCAGTCTCAGCCTCTATGCCATTTACTGTTCATTGATAGATTTTTGCTCTTTTTCAACAACTCTTGGTATCTCCTCCCTTAAGAGATATACTTAATTGTGTTCCGCAAAGCTGAGCTTAAACTCTGCCTCTATAAAAACTCTTCAGACACAGTGGATTGAAGTATGAACTGTATCTTAAAAGCAGACTTTTTCAGGTAAAATTTGAATGTATGTATTGCTGTGTCTTTGGCTTGTGTTGTGTTCAAATAAGTTGACAGTGAGGTGGCTTAGGATTTTCTGCATGGAATCTTTTTCTCCAATGAAATTTTACAAGAAACCCTAATATAAAAATAGATATTGGTAGCTCTCTGATAATACAAATTTACTTTATATGTTTTAATTTATTACATTTATGTAGTTAAGGCAATTCTTTAACACATGGAGTGGTTATAATCTTTATGAAAAGTTAAAATTAAAAAAATTTTTGATTATAGGTGAGAATGGTAGCCATAACTATCAGTTTTTTTCCCCCTATACTTTCTTTTGCTCATGTGGTACCAAAAATCCTAATACCTAGTCCTAATTAAAATAGTTACAAATTATAATTGATATATTTTGTAGTTTTTTAAGCAATGAAATATTTTTAGTATAAAGCACAGAATATAATGTAAACTTCTATTCCTATCCATCACCTCTGTCAAATCCTAACATTTGTCACACTTTATTCTTGTTTTCTTAGGAAAACATTCAAGATACAATGGGAATTATTACCTATATTTAGTAACTACTTGACACTATTCTTTTTCCCCTTCTTACAGTAAACACTCTCTAAAAAGATTAAAAAAAAACTCATAATGTATACTAAACATGTAAATATATGTATTGTTTTACATGTTTTCAAACTTCATAAAAATAATACTCTTTGTAGTCATTTGCAACTTGTCATTTAGCGCTTTTAGGGAGAGTTATTCATATTGATGTTTGTAGCGCTAGTTCATTAATTTTAAAAGCTATGTGATACTCCACGTTTTTTAACTCATTATCCTATTAATGAACATGAAGTTTTTTGCAGTTTTTTTGCTGTTGCAGACAACACTGCAGTGAGAATTCTTATCCATGTTTTCTTGTTGATAAGAGTGAGAGATTCTACAGGGATTGTATCTTGAAGTGAAATCCTTTATTAAAAATGTATATAGTGCAAAGTTGCAAAATCTTAAATAATACTGAATTGTTCTTGCATGTGTTTTGTGGAACATTTTACTCCCACCAGCAGTGGAAGTCAAGCCCCTGTTCCATATTCTCGATAATACTGGGTATTGTCACATTTTAAAATTTATGCCAATTTGATGGGTGTGAAATAGGGCATTGTTTTCAATTCATTTCAGTTTCATTGCAGTTGAACATCTTTTCATGTTTTTTGGTCAGTCGGTTTTGTTTGTAAAAATTGGGCTTCCCCGATGGCTCAGCAGTAAAGAATCCCCCCCCCCCAATGCAGAAGCCACAGAAGATAGGGGTTTGATCCCTGGAGGAGGGCATGGCAACCTACTCCAGTATTCTTGTCTGGAGAATTCCATGGACAGAGAAGCCTGGCAGGCTACCGTCCATAGGGTCTCAAAGAATTGGACACGACTGAAGTGACTTAGCTCACATACACATCTGCTCGTTACTTTCACATACTTATTCTGTTGGATTATATTCTTACTGAGTTTTAGGATTCCACATGCATCCTCGACTAATCTTTCATTGTTTATGTGAACTGCAAATATATGTCCCAATCTGTTGCTTCTTTTTGTTTCTGATACCTTTTACTGTTTAAAAAAAAAAAAAAAGAAGTTTTTATTTAGTAATACTGTCATTCTCCCTTGCTTTTATTTTTCTTGTTCTAGAAAAGCTTTCTCTCTTCTCTGAGTCTGTAAGAATGTTGTCCAGTTTTCTTCTGAAAATTTTATTGGAGTTTTGATTTTTGTAGTTATGTCTTTAATCTCTCTGGACTTGGTCTTTATGTAAGCTCTGAGGGATCTGATGGGATAGTCAGTTCACAGTAGACAGTAATCAATTGTTTAATCACCATTGTTGAACTGTCTATCCTTCCCCTATTAGTTTGGTGCACTTTCTCCTACATAGTAAATCTCGTTTCCTGTATGAGGCCTGTGTCTGTGCTTTCTGTTCACTGTTCTCTTTATCCTGTACCAATACCACATTCTATTCCTATGTCAGTGGCTTTTATAGGTGTGGTGGGGTCAGGCCTGTGTCTTGTTTTTCTACATTTTGCTAGTCATACCTGTTTGGGGGCTTTTTTTCTTCCATATGGGTTTATTATTAGATTAGTAAAATCATAAAAGGAAATTTATGTTCTTTTAGGATTTGAGAAGACATTGTAATTTATACTTGATTTATATGAACTGATGATATTGATAGCTAATAATACACTTTTTTATTTCCTGATACTAATACTTAGTTCTAAGCTTACTTAGATTTATCGTTGACCCTTGAACGACTCAGGGGGTTAGGGTTGTTGACCCCTCTGCACAGTTAAAACTCCATGTATTAACTTTTGACTTCCCTCAAAACTTTACTAATAACCTACTGTTGATAGGAAGCCTTACCGATAACACAGTCTATTAATATGTTTTGGATGTTATACATATATCTACATATATCTTACACATTCATGACACACCTCTTTCTTAATCTTTAAAATATTTCTAGGCTGCCTGATTTGTCTGCAAGCTTTTTCACATTGTTATAAACCTCTAAAAATTTTTTATAGTTATTAGAAAAAAATTAGCATATTACATGGATCTGTGCAGTTCAAGCCCATGTTATTCAAGAGTCAATTTTAAAGTGAAGTAAGAGTGCAAGAGGAGGATTTTTCTACAGATAAATATACAACATACTACAACTTAACATGGAGGGTTGAGAGGAAAGAATTTTTTTTTTTTTTTTAACATTATTGCCTTATTTGTCTGTAACTTTACTTGCTAGTGACTGTATTTAGTATAGGGATTGAACCGAAGAAGGTCAATGTGACAGATATCAGACTTTGCCCCTGAAAACTATTGACATTTTGAAGCTGCCACCTACTTAGTTTTAGCTCATATTACTTCATTTTCATGTCAAAATTTTGCCGGTACATAGTGGTGTAGTTTTGAGAATTTTAGCCATTCTAATGGCATCTCCTTGTGGCTTTAATATATATTTATGTGCTAGATCGTTAATGTAGTCACTAAATTAATATCCTCTTTTTTGAAATACCTATTTAAGTTTTTCATCCATTTTTCTTTTCACTTAATTTTCACAACTCTTCTTTTAAGCATGGCAGCCATTTTTATTTCCATTTTACAGATGAGAACATGGTTTCAGATTTCAGTCACAGCTGAGGGGAACTAACTAACAGCCTTAAGCTAGTGAGTAAGTTTCAGAGCTGGGAATAGAGAAGGGGAGTCTTCAGTGTTTAATGGGTGATGTGTGTGCTCCACATGTGCCTAGTGATTTCCTTAGTCTGCAGAGGACAAGTAATCATCATTGGCCCAACCTAACTGCTTTTGATTCTCCATTGGTGGTGTTTTGGCAAGTTAGTGGCTACTTTTGGAGATTCATTTTTCCTTTTCCCCATCTATTAGTAAGTCTTCCACATGAAGCTTTCAGGTAAGTCTGTTAAAATGGAAATTATACTTGCTACATTTGTACCTCTGCCCTGTTTACTAATGTCAGAGTGTTTGTAGAAATGAGCATAACTGTTCTGTGGAGTTGGGAGGGAGGTGTGACAAAATGTGGTCCACTGGAGAAGGGAATGGCAAACCACTTCAGTATTCTTGCCTTTAGAACCCCATGAATGGTATGAAGAGGCAAAAAGATGGGACACTGAAACGTGAACTCCCCAGGTGGGTAGGTGCCCAGTGTGCTACTGGAGATCAGTGGAGAAATTACTCCAGAAAGAATGATGGGACAGAGCCAAAGCAAAAACAATACCCAGTTGTGGATGTGACTGGTGATAGAAGCAAGGTCCGATGCTGTGAAGAGCAATATTGCATGGGAACCTGGAATGTTAGGTCCATGAATCAATGCAAACTGGAAATGGTCAAACAGGAGATGGCAAGAGTGAGCATCGACATTCTAGGAATCAGTGAACTAAAATGGACTGGAATGGGTGAATTTAACTCAGATGACCATTATCTCTACTACTATGGGCAGGAATCCCTTAGAAGAAATGGAGTAGCCATCATAGTCAACAAAAGAGTCTGAAATGCAGTACTTGGATGCAATCTCAAAAATGACAGAATGATTTCAATATCATGGTAATCCAAGTCTATGCTCCCACCAGTAATGCTGAAGAAGCTGAAGTTGAACAGTTCTATGAAGACCTATAAGACCTTTTAGAGCTAACACCCAAAAAGATGTCCTTTTCATTATAGGGGACTGGAATACAAAAGTAGGAAGTCAAGAAACACCTGGAGTAACAGGCAAATTTGGCCTTGGAGTACAGAATGAAGCAGGGCAAAGGCTAATAGAGTTTTGCCAAGAGAACGCACTGGTCATAGCAAACACCCTCTTCCAACAACACAAGAGAAGACTCTACATATGGACATCACCAGATGGCCAACACCGAAATCAGATTGATTATATTCTTTGCAGCCAAAGATGGAGAAGCTCTATACAGTCAGCAAAAACAAGACCCGGAGTTGACTGTGGCTCAGATCATGAACTGCTTATTGCCAAATTCAGACTTAAATTGAAGAAAGTAGGGAATACCACTAGACCATTCAAGTATGACATAAATCAAATCCCTTATGATTATACAGTGGAAGTAACAAATAGATTTAAGGGACTAGATCTGATAGACAGAATGCCTGATGAACTATAGACGGAGGTTCGTGACATTGCACAGGAGACAGAGATCGAGATCATATCCAAGAAAAAGAAATGCAAAAAAGCAAAATGGCTGTCTGAGGAGGCCTTACAAATAGCTGGGAAAAGAAGAGAAGCAAACAGCAAAGGAGAGAAGGAAAGATATACCCATTTGAATGCAGAGTTCCAAAGAATAGCAAGGAGAGATAAGAAAGCCTTCCTCAGTGATCATTACAAAGAAATAGAGGAAAAAATAGAATGGGCAAGACTAGAGATCTCTTCTGGAGAAGGAAATGGCAACCCACTCCAGTATTCTTGCCTGGAGAATCCCATGGATGGAGGAGCCTGATAGGCTACATTCCATGGGGTCACTAAGAGTCAGACACAACTGAGCGACTTCACTTTCACTTTTCACTTTCATGCATTGGAGAAGGAAATGGCAACCCACTCCAGTATTCTTGTCTGGAGAATCCCAGGGACAGAGGAGCCTGGTGGGCTGCCGTCTATGGGGTCGCACAGAGTCGGACATGACTGAAGTGACTTAGCAGCAGCAGCAGCAGAGATCTCTTCAAGATAATTAGAGATACCAAGGGAACATTTCATGCAAAGATGGGCACAATAAAGGACAGAAATGGTATGGACCTAACAGAAGCAGAAGATATTAAGAAGAGGTGGCAAGGTTACACAGAAGAACTGTACAAAAAAGATCTTCATGACCCAGATAGTCACTATGATATGTTCACTCACCTAGAGCCAGACATCCTGGAATGTGAAGTCAAGTGGGCCTTTGGAAGCATTACTATGAACAAAGCTAGTGGAGGTGATGGAATTCCAGTTGAGCTATTTCAGATCCTAAAAGATGATGCTGTGAAAGTGCTGCACTCATTAAACTCTGCGCTGGCCACAGGACTGAAAAAGGTCAGTTTTCAATCCAATCCCAAAGAAAGGCAGTGCCAAAGAATGCTCCAACTACTGCACAGTCGCACTCATCTCACACGCTAATAAAGTAATGCTCAAAATTCTCCAAGCCAGGCTTCAGCAATACATGAACCGTGAATTTCCAGATGTTCAAGCTCGTTTTAGAAAAGGCAGAGGAACCAGAGATCAAATTGCCAACATCTGCTGGATCATCAAAAAAGCAAGAGAGTTCCAGAAAAATATCTATTTTTGCTTTATTGACTATGCCAAAGCCTTTGACTGTGTGGAACACAAGAAAATGTGGAAAATTCTGAGGAGATGGGAATTCCAGACCACCTGACCTGCCTCTTGAGAAACCTGTATGCAGGTCAGGAACCAGCAGTTAGAACTGGACATGGAACAACAGACTGGTTCCAAATCAAGAAAGGAGTATGTCAAGGCTGTATATTGTCACCCTGCTTATTTAACTTATATGCAGACTACATCGTGAGAAACTCTGGGCTGGAGGAAGCACAAGCTGGAATCAAGATTGCTGGGAGAAATATCAATAACCTCAAATATGCAGATGACACCAACCTCATGGCAGAAAGTGAAGAAGAACTAAAAAGCCTCTTGATGAAAGTGAAAGAGGAGAGTGAAAAAGTTGGCTTAAAGTTCAACATTCAGAAAACTAAGACCATGGCATTCGGTCCCATCACTTCATGGGAAATAGATGGGGAAACAGTGGAAACAGTGGCTGACTTTATATTTTTGGCCTCCAGAATCACTGCAGATGGTGATTACAGCCATGAAATTAAAAGAGACTTACTCCTTAGAAGGAAAGTTATGACCAACCTAGACAGCGTATTAAAAAGCAGAGACATTACTTTGTCAACAAAGGTCCATCTAGTCAAAGCTAGGTTTTTTTCAGTAGCCATGTATGGATGTGAGAGTTGGACTATCAAGAAAGCTGAATGCCGAAGAATTGATGCTTTTGAACTGTGGTGTTGGAGAAGACTCTTGAGAGTCCCTTGGACTGCAAGGAGATCCACCCAGTCCATCCTAAAGGAGATCAGTCCTGTGTGTTCATTGGAAGGACTGATGTTGAAGCTGAAACTCCAATACTTTGGCCATCTGATGAGAAGAGCTGACCCATTTGAAAAGACCCTGATGCTGGGAAAGGTTGAGGGTGGGAGGAGAAGGGGACGACAGAGGATGAGATGTTTGGATGGCATCACTGACTTAGTGGACATGAATTTGGGTAAACACTGGGAGTTGGTGATGGACAGGGAGGCCTGGCGTGCTGTGGTCCATGGGGTCACAAAGAGTTGGACACGACTGAGCGACTGAACTGAACTGAACTGATGGTTCTCAGCAAACCTGATAACAGAGGGTATCTTGGGAGTGTCACATAAGAAAGTGAACTTCTAGGGAGGTAAAGCCTGCCCTAGGCCTTTTACCTTTTTAATAAATTACAATATTAGAAGGCAGTAAATGATTTTTTAATTTTTTTCTTCTTTCTTCCTGTCTGCCCAACTTTCTAAATTTTCCTAGTCTCCCCACAAGTTTTGGCACTGACACGTGAAATGAGTAAAGAGTAGCAGTCACTCTTCTGTATTCCACCAGAGCAAGAATCTCAAATGTTTATATTGTTTTACTAGATGATGTAGTAAATGGAGTTAAGCATGACACTCTGTCTGATCCTTTGCTTATAAACCAGAGTTGATATGGCATTTTTCCTACTCAGTATGTTTCAAATGTTCCTACATAGAGAAACTGACAACTGACTTGTTAAAAGAGTTAATTTAGCAATTTTGAACAAAAATTGCTCCCAAGAGGCAGTTTAATAGAAAATATACCCTGCGCCACATTGCCTTGATTGGAATCTGCTTTTACTGTTTACTAGCTGTATGATCTTTGCTAATTACTTTTCTGTATCTCAGTTTCCTTATGTATTAAATGGGAAATCTTCTTTGGGTTCAGTGTAAATAGTTGAGCATATGTAAAATACTTTGAAACTATCACTTGTGGTTGTTTTTTAATTAAATTATTACCCATCGTTCATTACTCAGCGCTGTAAGTAGGTTTTTATTTTAGGAGATAAGTAGTGTGTTAAAGTAGAATTTATATTACAGCTTTCCCCAGAGTAAACTGCATCAACAAAAATTTTCTCCAAACAAATCAAACATTAAATGAGGAGAATTAAAAGAGAAAATGTATGCTAAACCTAAGCACTAAGTTTATGGTGGTTGTCATTGGAGTCAGAGAAGCAGGTGAAATATTTATCATCTTATCAGTGTGAAGTATTTGGCATTTAAATATTTTAATCTAAATTTAACTAAACTAGAATTGTGTAGTCTACTAATTTAATAGCAAGTGTATTTTAATAGCATAAATATGTAGGATTTGCAAGCTAGAAAAAAATTGGCTCTCCCATATTTTCAAATAGTTATTTAGTGTGTAATGAATTGGTGTAAAGAAAGAACATTTTTACATCTTTAGTAAAAGCCTCAGCTATGGTTTCCTGTTAGATACCAAACTGAATTCTGCTTATTCGTTTGCTTTCATTTTCTAGTTATTTCTGCTTTGGGGAAAAAACCTTTTTTTTCAGTTTTCCGCTTTTCTTCTGCTATAATTTTAAGGTATAAAAGTAATTGTTTTTTAAAATCAATACATAAAAAGCAATTTTTCCATTAAGACCTAAGCATTGCTTTAGTCATGTCCCAGGATACATGCAGTATCCCAATTATAATAAAGTTTTATATTACCTTCATTATAGTCTTCATTATCTGAATATTGTGATTGTTAATGTCCATGTGATTGGGTGTAATGTTGGTCTAATACAAATATATTGCCTTCAGAGATTACACTGAGTAAATTGTCCTAGATTATTCTAGGTGTGGGTAGTTTTGTGCACATTTGAAGGAATATTGAAACTGTGCTTTAATGTACAAGTAGTCTTCATTTGACATGATTCCAGTATGCATGAATTTAGTTCCCATGTGTTGGTTAACTAGTTTTCTTTGTGAGGTAGGTCTGTTTTGATATTACTAAATTCTAGGATGCCTTTACTCCTAAGGTGTGATAGCCTTTTGGGGGTTTCAACTGGTCCTCTCTATTCTAGTTGGGTGGAGTACTAGTCTGTTTGGGCTGCCATAGCCAAATAACATAGACCACGTAGCTAAGCAACAGAAATCTGTCTTCTCACATTTCTGGTGACTGGAAGTCCAAAATCAAGGTCTCAGCAGGGTTGGTGTCTAAGGAGGGCTCACCCCTGGGGTTGCAGATGGCTGTCTTCTCACTGTGTCCTCACCTGACCTCATTTTTGTCCATGTGAGAAAAGACAGGGAGCTCTTTGGTGTCTCTTCTTTTGAGGACACTAATCCTCTTGGGTCAGGGCTTCAACCTTACGACCTTATTTCACCCTAATTACTTCTTTAGAGTCTGGTCTCCAGCTCCAGCAGTGCTGGGGGGTAGGGCTTCGAGGTGTGAATTTTGTGGGGACACAGACACTCAGTCCATAACAGGTAGGAACTTGTAAAGACTCCTTGGCGTTGCGCAGCCTTCCAGCCTCATAGCAGGTGATCTGTGCTAGACCTCATAGAACCTCACCCAGAGTGTGTGGGAGTGTGGGTGTGTACAGCATAGCCCTTGACCAACAAGGACCCACAAGTAAATCCCTATGCTTGGAAATCTGGCCTCTGTCTCCTAGGTGCCTTATTTGAGTTGGTTCTACTTGTGTTTTGGGCTTCCCTGATAGCTCATTTGGTAAAGAATCCACCTGCAGTGCAGGAGACCTCGGTTTGATTCCTGGGTCAGGAAGATCCGCTGGAGAAGGGATAGGCTACCCACTCCAGTATTCTTGGGCTTCCCTTGTGGCTCAGCTGGAAAAGAAGCCACATGCAGTGCGGGAGACCTGGGTTTAATCCCTGGGTTGGGAAGATCCCCTGGAGAAGGGAAAGGCTACTCACTCCAGTATTCTGGCCTAGAGAATTCCATGTATTAGTCCATGGGATTGATAAGAGTCAGACATGACTGAGCGACTTTCACTACTTGTGTTGGGACAAGAAAGTATTCCCAGGTAGAACACTAGGGCCATGGTGAGGCTTACTTCATATTTCCCTTCTCTCAGAAACCTCAGATGTGCAGTGCTGGTTGTTCACTTCGTGACCACAGTTGCCTCATATATTTTGGCCTGTTTTATTCTTGTTTTCAGCCCCATGGTGGCTCAGATGGTAAAAAATCTACCTGCAATGCAAGAGACCAGTTCCATCCCTGGGTCGGGAAGATCCGCTAGAGAAGGGAATGGTAACCCACTCCAGTATTCTTGCCTGAAGAATCCCATGGACAGAGGAGCCTAATGGACCACAGTCAACCGGGTTGCAAAGAGTCGGACACAGAGTGACTAACAACATACTTGTTTTCAATAGAGTAGCAAGTCTGGTACCAGATATTCTGCCATGGTTGAAAGCAGACCAGTCGTGAGTTTTTATTTTCAAACCTAGTAGGAAGAGCTTTAAAGATCTCTTTGAGGCATTCTTGTTTTACATAATTTTTTTTATTACTGATGGAACCTATTTTCTTAAAAGTTTTATGGGTAGACTTGAATCCTTTTTAATGCTGTGTGTTGAACATAATGCGCTGTGTAGAGGGTGAGTCTTTTGTTCCTTATAGGTATTGATGAATTGATTCTTTATGATATTCTTAGGATCTTTCTGAAGTATTTCACTGTGTATTTGAAGCTCTCTATATACAGTCATAACCTGGTAATGAAATGTTATGACTTACACCCACCAAACCCTGGAAATTCAGCATTTAGGCCCCAGGAGGGCTCTTTTAACTCTCCCCTGCTCTATGTATTTGACATAGGGTAATGTGAGATAGGGCCCCAACACTGGGCATGGTGACATGCTATAAAAGGATGGTTCCTTAATTATAATATTTAAGATTTTTCCAGGAGTTTAAAATACTTTTAAGCGCATAATTTAACTGTTATTTCCTTCACTTGAAAAATGAAATCCTTTTTGGCAGGCCATTATAAAGTCTTTAGATTTTATACTTTTTAAAAAGAGTAATTGTGAGTCCTATATTTGTAGAAAGTAAACTATGCTGGATAGAGTATTTAAATTAGGATTTTTCCATTTTCTATAAAAGATCAAGTAAAAAAAAAAATTCTGTTGCGATATTTTTGAAATTGTTGGAAGGGTTTTGAGGGGGTATCGAGGAGGCTTCACATTTAGTTATGTATCACATAGCCAGAAGTGAAAAAACAGTCTTTAAAAATTGAATTCTAGCAGGAGTAGGTAAGGTTATTGGATGATCTAAAAATCAGTTGTGGAGGAGCCGGGGCATGAGTGGGTGTGAGTGTATTTGTACTGATGCACATGTATACTGACAAAATTTGGTAATTGATGATGCTGGCTTCTCAGATCAAAGAGGAAAGGATAGATTCTTAGATCCCCACCTTACCCCATGTGCCAGATGAAATTCCAGAAAGACTAAGGATTTACCTGTAAAAGATAAATAATATATATATTTATATATAAAGAAAAATATATTGGGGGAATATTTTTCTCAGGTAGTTGTAACACTGCCAAATGACATTAAAAAAAAGAATGATCTATCTGTACAGCAAAAACAAAACCCCGTCCGTCATAGGCAGAGAGAAAAGTTGAGCATGAAGCTGGCAAGTCATATGTAATACATGTGATTTGCTCTTCAGACTCAAGATAAATATATATCACTGTACTAGAAGCCCTTTGCCTCCTTTTGGAGGCATTCTTTTCCCCATTCACCCTGGCTGTCTTTTTAGATGGACTCCCGGAGGTATTGGTATTGTTATTCCTCTTTAGTAAACAAGCGGAGACCGGAACCTCCCTTTTAAGTGCCCTGGTGCTGTTACCTTTTGTTGCCACATGGTGTTGCTATTGAAGCTTGATTCTGTGGCGCCCCTTGGCTATTGCTCAGCTGTGAGGCTCTTTATGGTCCAGAAGCTTGCACAGATTTCACTGGGGCCACTTGGGGCTTCTTAAAGGCTATTAGAGTTCATTTACCCAGAAGCTCTGGTATTGTTTCCCCCTTTAGAGTCATTGTACCTGGGTTATAGGGTATGAAGGAGCAACCAGCACTATTCATTCATTCATTCACTCGACAAATAATTACTTAGCACCTTCTGTGTGCACTGGGTACTGTTTTATTTATTTTAAGTAATAGTGAACAAAACAAAAACTTCCTGCCATATTGGAGTCTACATTCCTTCTGAGGATTGGGTGGAGGGAGAATAGTGGTGGCAGAGAGAGACGATAGGGTTAAGTGTTAATGCTGTGACACATCTACAGAAAGTTCTATGCATGCAGTTCTGATCTCTTTTAATTATTTTGTTATTTATTCTATGTGGGACATCAATATGAATGATTCCAGTAAGTGGAATAAAGAAGAGAGGCTGAGTACTTGATGAATTTAAAATTGCAATTCACTGATGACTTCTCGCTAGCTTATATAGGCACTTTGTGGCCACACTGTATATAGTGGTGCATCATGCAGCTATTAAAAATGTTGTTGGTAGTGGTTGTTCAGTTGCCAAGTTGCATCTGACTCTTTGCGACCCGCTGGACTGCAGCACATCAAGCTTCTCTGTCCCTCACCATCTCCTGGAGTTTGCCCAAGTTCATGTCCTTTGAATTGGTGACGCCATCCAACCATCTCATCCTCTGTCGCCCTCTTCTCCTTCTGCCTTCAATCTTTCCCAGCATCAGGGGCTTTTCAAATGAGTTGGCTCTTCGCATCTGGTAGCCAGAGTGTTGGAGTTTCAGCATCAGTCCTTCCAATGAATATTCAGGGTTGATTTCCTTTAGGATGACTGGTTTGATCTCCTTACTGTTCAAGGGACTTTGAAGAGTCTTTTCCAGCACTATAGTTCAAAAGCATCAATTCTTCAGTGCTCAACTTTCTTTATGGTCCAACTTTCACATCCATACATGACTACTGGGAAGACCATAGCCTTTACTATACAGTATAGACATGTATTTATGAACATGAAGAGATGATTATGTTAAGTGGAAAGGCACCTTAGGAAGTAATATATTTAGGATGATCACATTGTTGAAAAGTACTTTTTCTCTACCCCTGAGGTCTCCTTCCTGAGCAGGGAGTTCTGTTAGTGTCACCCAAGTCCACCCCCACTTTGTTATTTACTCCATCCCTGGTATAATGACTTGAGTGCCTGTGCATGCTGAGTCACTTCAGTCATGCGACCTTATAGATTACAGCTTACCAGACTCCTCTGTCCATGGGATTCTCCAGGCAAGAATACTGGAGTGGGTTGCCATACCCTCCTCAGATCTTCCCGACCTAGGGATCAAACCCACATCTTGTATGTCTCCAGTATAATGACTTACCTGATTGTAAATTTGAGAGTAACTGACCCTCCTGGTGCCCGTTGTCAGTGTAAGAGCTATCTGGTCTTTTTACAGCCGTGATTTGATTCCATCTTGGAATAATGGAATGATTGTGCAGGGGCTCAACCCTGCAGGGAGAGGTCTGCTCTGTCTTGTGCTAACACGTCCATCTCTGGGGCTCACTGCTGGCAAGCGCATTTGTCCAGTACACCTAAAGCTTCTATTAGGAATGACAGTGATATTTTATTTTTTGTTTTATTTCTTGTTCATAACTTTGGCGGGGAAGTGGTTATCAGTTTTTTGGTGCTCTCTTTTATTTAGTTTTATACATATTTTTTTCCCACATATATGCTAGAAAAAGGTCTGGGTAAATATAGCATCATAGTTTTCCAAGAGGTTCGTAGAACTAGGAGATTTTTCCCTTGTTTTTTTTTTTTTTTCCTGTCTGTACTTTTGAATTCACTGGGATTATTAGATATGTTTGAGAAATAGTTAAACATTTTCAGCCTCTGAAAAATACAGCCTGGTCTGACTTTACCTGTAGAAGAACTAGTCATCTTTCTACCAGGGAAGAAGCTAGACTTGAGTGATAAGTTCCTACCTGCAGAGCTTGGTGCTTGAGTCTAGAGCTTATGATGGGCAAAAATATATTACTAAAATCTCTGACTTAATATTTCACCACATATGTTAGAATAATTGCCTTTTATTACAAGTTCTCAGTTTTTGTATCCCTTAACTACCCTTTTGGATATAGATGAATTTACTTCTTTTGTCTTTTAACCTTCCTACTACCTTTGTAGGTAGTTAATCTACTATCTTCACTGTATATTTGCCTTTGCCAGTGAGATTTTTCGTTTCATAATGTTTGTATTTCTAGTTTTGATGTTTGCTGCTTAGAGACATCTCTTTAACATTTCTCGTAAAGACAGTTTCAGTTCAGTTCAGTCACTCAGTCGTGTCCGACTCTTTGAGACCCCATGGACTGCAGCATACCAGGCCTCCCTGTCCATCACTAACTCCCAGAGTCTACCCAAACTCATGTCCATTGAGTCAGTGATGCCATCCAACCATCTCATCCTCTGTCGTCCCCTTCTCCACCTGCCCTCAATCTTTCCCAGCATTAGGGTCTTTTCAAATGAGTCAGCTCTTTGCATCAGGTGGCCAAAGTATTGGAGTTTCAGCTTCAACATCAGTCCTTTCAATGAACACCCAGGACTGATCTCCTTTAGGATGGACTGGGTGGATCTCCTTGCAGTCCAAGGGACTCTCAAGAATCTTCTCCAACACCACAGTTCAAAACCATCAATTCTTTGGCGCTCAGCTTTCTTTATAGTCCGACTCTCACATCCATACATGGCTACTGGAAAAACCGTAGCCTTGACTAGACGGACCTTTGTTGACAAAGTAATGTCTCTGCTTTTTAATATACTGTTTAGGTTGGTCATAACTTTCCTTCCAAGGAGTAAGTGTCTTTTAATTTTATGGCTGTAATCACCATCTGCAGTGATTTTGGAGCCCCCAAAATAAAGTTGGCCACCGTTTCCATTGTTTCCCCATCTATTTGCCATGAAGTGATGGGACTGGATGCCATGATGTTAGTTTTCTGAATGTTGAGCTTTAAGCCAACTTTTTCACTCTCCTATGTCACTTTCATCAAGAGGCTCTTTAGTTCTTCTTTGCTTTCTGCCATGAGGGTGGTGTCATCTGCATATCGGACGTTATTGATACTTCTCCCAGCAATCTTGATTCCAGCTTGTGCTTCATCCAGCCAGTTTCTCATGATGTACTCTGCATATAAGTTAAATAAGCAGGGTGACAATATACAGCCTTGACGTACTCCTTTCTCGATTTGGAACCAGTCTGTTGTTTCATGTCCAGTTCTAACTGTTGCTTCCTGACCTGCATACAGATTTCTCAAGAGCAGGTCAGGTGGTCTGGAATACCCATCTCTTTCAGAATTTTCCACAGTTTCTTGTGATCCACATAGTCAAAGGCTTCGGCATAGTCCATAAAGCAGAAATAGATGTTTTTCTGGAACTCTCTTGCTTTTTTGATGATCCAGCAGATGTTGGCAATTTGATCTCTGGTTCCTCTGCCTTTTCTAAAACCAGCTTAAACATCTCGAAGTTCACGGTTCACATATTAATGATGCTAAACTCTTTTAGCTTTTGCTTGTTTATGAAACTACCTCCTTCAAATCTGAGTGATATCTTTCTTGGGTAGAGTGTTTGTTTTTGTTTTTTTCAGGTGAGTGGAGTATTCTTGTTTGTAAGTTTTTCTCCTTTCATCACTTTGAAAATATTATGCCATATTCTTCTGGTCTGCAGAGTTTCTGCCAAAAAATCAGCTAATGGTCTTATAGGAGTTCCCTTATGTGTAACTGGTTTCTTTTCTCTTGATACTTTTATGTCTTTCCTGGTATTTATTATTATGTAAGACATCCTAATTTTTTTGTATGTTTATCTCTTATAGAAAAGGCTACAAATGAGTACAACACTACAGAAGATTGGAGTCTTATTATGGACATATGTGACAAAGTTGGAAGCACTCCTAATGGGTAAGATGGCCAGTCATGCCCAGTGAATGTCTAGGAGCTTAATAATCTGTATCTCTTTTCCTGATATAATTCTGGATGGAAATGGCATTTTTACTGTTTCCTTTTGGGAGTAAAAGTAAAGACATATTGCTGGCTGAATTTATGTGGTTAATCTTATTCTGAAAGAAAAATGGAAAAGAATTAACTGAAAACTTGAAATATTAAAATGTATAATTAAAGCCTTGATGCAGGGAATTCCCTGGTGGTCCAGTGCTTAGGACACTGTGCTTTCACTGCTGGGGGTCCACGTTCAATCCCTGGTTGGGGAACTAAAATCCCACAAGCCTCACAGTGCAGCCTATAGAGATAAAGATATAGATATAGATATACATATAATGCCTTGATTCAATAGGGACAGATGTTAACAATGAATAGACTTAATTATTTAGGGAGTTCCTCTGTGACTTAGATATGTTATTAATGAAGTAGATAAATATAACAATATGTAATATATTGAAAAAATATTTCAGTAATGAATCGATAAATGCAATAAATCATGATGAAAAAGTGAATATAAATAACAGTGCTTTGAGGATGGAACGGGGCCATTAAACTGAACTGATTATACGTTAGCGGTTTAGAAGACTGATGAAAGTATTTGTTTTAATGTTACAGCTTTTTGAAGTTTATTCATGCATGGTTATACTTAAATCATTTGAGACTATGTATCTTGCTAGTTTTTTTCCCCACAAGATAAGAATTTGCTGTCTGAAAGCTAAGTCAGTCTTAAATGAAAAGATAATTTTTATGATATTGTTCTCTTGTGTTGACTGACCTTTTTGAAATGATTCGATTTTTGATTTTGGGATACATAACCTTTGCAACAAGCATTTTTTTCCCTCTACAAGTCTATGAGCAGAAGGTATAAGATCATTTTATAGATTTATTCCCTTAATGAAGTAAAGTTTGCAGGTGTACATATAAGGTATTATATGACCAAATAGCTTTTAAAGTTACTTGGTCGTTGAATACTTTATGTATTTAACGCTTGAATTGAAATTTTGAATACTTAATTTTCTTCATTTTTTTAGAGCAAAGGATTGCCTAAAAGCCATAATGAAAAGGGTAAATCATAAAGTTCCTCATGTTGCTCTGCAGGCATTAACTGTAAGTGAAAGTCATGTTATTATTTGGCCCAAATTTTAAATGTGTTTGTTTCAGTAAGTTAAGTAAGATTACATCTCAACATTTGTATATTGACTTTTATTTTAATTAATAGCTTCTTGGGGCTTGTGTGGCAAACTGTGGGAAGATATTTCATTTAGAAGTGTGTTCCCGTGATTTTGCAACAGAAGTACGTGCTGTGATAAAAAATAAGGTAAATTTTAAAAAGAGAAGAAATTTGAGTCGTTAAAAATACATATACTGTGTTATTTTAACTGTATATAGCATTAGTAGAGTTGTAAGTGAAATCATTTTAGATAAATTTGAAACGAAACAAACTTTCTGTTCTAAAATTTGTTGTTTGCATTTGTAGCACCAAAAACTGTTTTCCTCCCTAAAGCATATATGTTAGTGATAAATCTGATCTTTATTGAGGGTTAGCAGCCACTGCTTTAAGCATTTTATGTATGCTATCTTGTTTAATGCTCTTAACAACTCTTAGAAGTTAGATTCCCAGGTCATTCCTATTTTATAGATGGAGAAACTGAGACTTAAGAGTAACTTGTCTAAGATTATGCAGCTAATAAGTGGCATAGCTGAAGTTCAGATGTAAGTTTCTGTGACACCAGTGTCTAAACTAACCATCATTCTGTCCTGATTCCCATTAGAGATGGTGAGCAAAGGGGGCCTTTCTTTTAGAACAGGGTGGAGAGGGTCTTCGTGATGGGGTTGTTATTGATTTATTTGTAATAGAAACTGAAATACTATGTTCACGCTATTAGTGACAAAAATCTCAGAATTTTAGTTTAGTTGATATAAAAAGTTTAATATTGAGAATATTAGGAAAATATGAAATAATCTCTGAATATGACAGATTCATTGTCATTGTATAAGACATAAACATTAATGTTCAAAAAGGGTAATTTTCCAAGAAACAAGTATATATTAAAATAGGTATTTATCAAGTGCTCATCTAAACTAAGGATTGCTGGACTTTTATGGATATCCATAAAACTAGAGAATTTTGGTGGTAATTTTCTTTGTTAAATAATTCAAGTGCTTATTTTAACCAATTTTTTTCTTTGCCTTTTCTTTAAAAGGCTCATCCTAAAGTATGTGAAAAACTGAAATCTTTAATGGTGGAATGGTCAGAAGAATTTCAGAAGGACCCTCAGTTTAGTCTAATATCTGCAACTATTAAATCTATGAAAGAAGAAGGAGTTACTTTTCCTCCATCAGGTTCTCAGGTAAGAGATTCATTCAGACTCATGGATGACCCTATACTATACTATTTTGAAGGTATATACCTTATGTCAAAGCTGGCAAGGTCTATCTTAGTCATTACTCACCTCCACTCTACATGAGTTTGTCTAGTGTAGTGCCTGTAATTGTCGAGTCAGTTCTACACATGAGAACTTTGAGAAGTGAGTCATCCATAAATAATCTGTTTAATGCGACTCTGAATCTAGAGTCATGCAAAAGGCATAGATGTGTGAGAGAGCCCTTATGTTCAAGGTATTTATAGTCAATTGAAAGGGTAGCTTTATATATGTGAAAAATAACTGATTATAAGTGACAAAGATGGATGAGCGGTGCAAAAGTTAGATGCCAGGAAGAAGGGGTAACTGTAGACTGGGATGGTGAAGAAGATGAAGAGTAGAATTTTTAGGCTAGAATGTAATTCAGTATGTAAGAGGAGTAAAGAGGTTGTCGAGGGAGGAATGACATGAATCACTTCATAACTTGAGAAAGCTTGAGGCCTGTTTGTTGAAGAGTGAACATACCTGGTGTATGCTTTAGTTTACTTGTAAAATGGGTTGACTTGTAAGGCTAGAAGTTTATTTGAGGACATAGGGACAGCTTTTGCAGGACCAGGGTGGAGGCAGGGATAATGATTCCCAGAGTCAGTAGTTTATTTTGGTCTGTGGGGAACAAACACTGTATGTTGGGTTCTGCTGTCAGTGTCTCTTGTATTTTCAGGATACAGGCTAGGGAAAGAAACTAAGAGAACTGTGTATTTTTTCAATTTTAGACCGCAGACTGAAGACAAAAAGAATCTTTTTAGTTGATCAGATCTATGGGTTTAAAGTAGGATGCAGTGAGGTAGATGAACCTAGAACCTGTTATAGAGAGTGAAATAAGTCAGAAAGAGAAAAACAAGTATCATATATTAGCACATATAAGTGGAATCGAGAAAAGTGGTACTGATGAATGTATGTGAAGGGCAGGAATAGAGTTTCAGACATGGGGCATGGACTTGTGGACACAGTGGGGAAACAGGGTGGTACAAATTGAGAGAGTAGTGCTGATATATATGTACTATCGTGTGTAAAATAAATAGCTGGCAGGAAGCAGCTGTACAGCACAGGGAGCTCAGCTTCAGTGCTCTGTGATGACGTAGATGGGTGGGATGGGGGATGGGGTAGGAGGCAGGCTCAAGAGGGAGGGGATATATGTATACTTATAGCTGATTCACATTGTCATAAACAGCAGAAGCCAACACAACATTGTAAAGCAGTTATCCTCCAGTTAAAAATAAATTTAAAGAATGAAAGTCTTATACGTAATAAAAAGCCAGCATTTCCTTGCTCTGTCCTTTCTGCAAGTCATTCTCAAAAATCTGTGTTAAAGAACTGGTTGATGGTTTGGAACCCTGGACATCTCTGTCTTCCATGCCCTTAAGTTTAAGCGTGACCTTCCTTAGTCCTCTGCTATATCTGAAGAGTCACCACCATTCAAACACAATGGGTAGTGAAGGGGGTTAACATGTATACCTAGAGCTGCCCCTGTTGTCTGCGTCCCTCCTCTGCTCTTCAGTCATTATCCTGGCTTCTTGCTACTTCCTGTAGCCCCACGCCTCTAGCAGCGTAGCACCTCTCACTGAATTAGAGACTTTGGACCACCGAGATCAGGAAGTGCAGTCAGGAAAGATGTATATTTAAGTACTTTTCTTTATGCCAGGTTCTGTGTCAGATACTAAGATTCATGCAAAATGTAAGCCAGTTCATGCCCTTTGTGATTTTTTTCATATTTTCTTGAAAATTCTGATGTTCTGTCTTAGTATTTGAAAACAACTACTTAAAATTATCATAAAGACCTTCACTTTTAAGTGAAACTCATTAGTTACATCAGTTGTTTTTTTAAATTAGCATGTGCAAGTAATTATAGAGCTTGTGTTTTCTTTGAAAAGGTAGTTGTGTTCATTTTACTTATACATTACAGACTGTCTCAGCTGCTGCCAAGAACGGTACATCATTGAACAAAAACAAAGAAGATGAAGATATAGCTAAAGGTAAAGGATCAAGCACATGTAATTTAGTGTTGCTGATCTTTGCAGAATGATTTATTGAAATAAAAATTAAAATAAAACTGAGTTTACTTATAGTATTTTACCTCAAATCTAAAAACTAGTGGAGTCTGAAAACTTAAGAGAAACAACTGACATGATACAAGGTTAATTGAATTCATAGTCCTTGTCAGTAATAGTTTTTAGTGTCCTACTTTTGAAGAGATTACATTTCACCTTTTCTTTAATGCCAAAGTTATGAGTCAAGCACAGAAATATGTTCATGACTTGTCCTATATGGAAAGCTACCCATATTATAATGTCACAATCTGTTTGCTGTAAAAATAATAGCTGCTGTATATGACAGACTGTGATGTTAAGGAATGAGCAAAAACTTTATTTTCAAAAATGTCATAGTTGTCTGCCCTGCCCCCTTTTGCCCCCCACCCCTACCCCATAAAAGCTAATTGTTTAGTATTTAACTTGACAGATAACATTCACTTGATTTATTCTTATTAAATAGTACATTATGTAATATTTCTTTTTAAACTCTTAAAAAATCAGAGTTAATACTGTCTGTCTTGTTTTTTGCATTTTAATTTTTCAAACTAGCTATTGAATTATCATTGCAAGAGCAGAAGCAGCAGCACACAGAAACAAAACCCTTATATCCATCTGCAGAAATTCAGTCAAGTAATAAAGTTGCAAGGAAAGTGAGAGCTTTATATGATTTTGAAGCCGTTGAGGACAATGAACTCACCTTTAAACATGGTGAAATTATTATTGTTTTGGATGACAGGTATGTTTTAAATGTTTCTGGAATATTTTGAAGTTATTCAGTATCATATCCTTAATTGAGAATGCTGAATATTCAGCTTTTGACTTTGGTGTATTTAAATCATACTAGAACCTTTTCTGCCTTAGTTATTTCTTTCTAAAATTAGTTAGACAGGGTAGTTTGAGTTTCTTATTCTTTTGTTAAATTTGGTAATAAAGTGTTCTTTGTATCTTGGGTTAAAAATGTATTGAATAATATTGTTTATTATCATAATTGGGAAGCAGAAATATTCAGTCATCTGAATGTATTTACATTGAGAATTATATATACCAAAATTACTGGCAAAAAAAAAAAACCTTTAGGAAGCTGTAATACCTTTGATCAACTCAGCTAAAAACTATGCTCAGTTCCTCCCCATTTGTTAATCTGCTACTGCCTCTCCCTCACAATTTCCCTATCATTTAAAGTGGTAATAGAGAATAGATTTGTCTGTATTGAGCCTAATTCTACTTTAGTTTGCTTTTAAAAGAAATTGATGAAATTTAGCAAGAGTGAGACCTAACAACTTGTTAACTAACAGATTGCAAATGTATTTGGTATCCATTATAAATAACTTAGTAAGATACATTAGTATATTTTTAAATGGGTAGATACCCAAAATGGTCTTACTTTGCTGCAGTAAATATTTATTGGGAAAATGTTATATGAATATGCTATGTTTATAATAAAGAATGAGGAATATATAATATAATAAGAATGAATATAATAAAGAATGAAGAATCTTTCTTCATAAAACCTAGAATCAAGTAAGGAAGTTAAGATTACTTTACAAGTAAGTATGTGGTATGAAGATGGTGAATGCCATAAGAGGTAATGTTGGGGTCCAGGAGAAAGCGGAGTCACACCTGGTACACACCTGTAGGAAAAAAGGCTTATCCAGTGGGTTCACTTTGGATGAACTTTGATTTTACAGAACAGGAAAATGAAGGTCTCTTACACAGTCAAGATAACATTATGTTTACTTAGAAAATAATCATTTTTTTTCTTTAAGAGTCTTTTTTGTTTTTCTTTTTTAAATAATCATTTGGAGTAGAGCACATGATCCCTGAAGGAGAATAAATAGATGTGAAGGTGAAGGGTTAGTATGGGGTCTGAATGCTGACAGTCTGAAATGTCAGGCTTCTGGGTGTAAATGTTTATAGAAGAACTTAAGTTTACACATCTGATACTTTTATACAAGCATAAAATTAAGGACATTTATAAAATAAATAGAACCAAAACTACAAAATGAGCATTATTTTTATGTAATGAGAGAATTTTCCAGTGTAAGTTACAGCTCACAAGGTAAATAACAGTACTGATCAGTGGCACAGCTGCTTCCTCATTTTCTTCAGCAAGTCTGTTCTGCTCACTGCTCTGATAACTCAATTTTCTTCTGATTGTTTCTTATGTGGTTGTTGTGACACCTTCATACACACCATATCCCTTGATGTCATTTGATGTTCATGTGGCATTATGTATCTGTTACAGTCTGCAGGCTTGCAGTATGTAAAGGGTTACATCATTGTGAAGCCATGTGTCTTTTCGCTGATGTCTAGTTAAAGCACAAATCCATTAAATAACTTAGACTAATATGAAACTATTTTCAATTAAGACTTATCCTTGCAAAAGAGAATGTTTTTTTCTGTTGTAAACTACTAAGAGAATTCAACATTAATATGATGGAATATGTAGATTGATTAAATGTCATTTTGATGTTAGGAGACCCCAGTCTTAAAACTGCCATAGATGTGCTGCTCATCAACAACCTAAGTTAAATGTTGTCATTCTAGGAGACTGGTTATTACTGGCAAGATTTTAAACACAAATGCACACTTGGGTACTAAAGTTAAATGGCCATCTTGCATTAAAAAAGGTCATCTGGATGATCCGGAATATGACTATATCTATTGTTTTTATATTCTGTTGAAATTAAAAGTACAAAATTTAAAACTTCACATATAGAACTTGAAGTCCCTTGAAAATATATCATTCTCAGACTTCAGTTTAAGAAATACTCAGCTGATAGACAGGTGCAGATTCCTTATTAACAGAATATACCAAAAAATGTCATTCTCAGTGCTCCCAAATATTATAAAGGATCTAGGAATAAATAAACCTAACAAAGATACTTAAGGACTTCATGGAAAAAATTATAAATCCTTTGAAAGATATGAAAGAAAATAAAATATATATTTATATATCAATAAATATAAATGGAGTGAGATGTCATTTGTGCTGAAGAAACCTTAATATTGTAAAGATTACTTTTCCTAATATTAATACGTAAACAGTTCATTTCTAATTAAAAGCTCAATAAGACTTTTTTTCAGAGAACTTGGAAACATTTTTATTTTGACATTAATATGGAAATATGAAAGTCTACAATAACACAGAGAAGGTACTTTTCCTGTCACATAGCAAGTTTTGCCTAATAGTCCCTCTTAGGCATATTAAGAGGTTATAATAAATATAGACTATTGCAACAGGATGGAATCCAGAAATAAGCTTATGAACAGATAGCAGCTTGCTGTTTGAAAGATAGACTGTCATAAATCAGTAGGAAAAATGATGTACTATTAAATAAATTTTGATGGGATGAATGACTTTCTATGCCGTATAAATAAAATTTGATTCAGCTTCACGTAGTACATAAAATTTCATTCCAAATAAAGACCTAAATGTGGAAGAGCGCTATAAAGGAAAATATGAAACTATTAGGCAAATATAAAGGAGAATAGATTGAGGAGTTCAAGGTATTTGCATAATACAGACAAACAAATGTTATTCATATATGTACAGAACTCCTACATATTCATGAAAAGAGACAAATGACCCAGTGGAAAAAGAAAAGTGGACAGAAGATATGAACAAGCAGTCTATGGAAGAGGCAGTCTGGATGTTCAGAAGTGCAAATGGGCACAGCAGTAAGAGATGATTTTTCCTGTGCAATACCAAGTGTTGCCTGGACAGTTAACACATGTGAGCAAAAATGACATTCTCACATGCTGCTGAGGGAAAGGAGGTTGGTGAATTGCCACAACCACTTCAGGGAACATTTGACAACATTAGTAAAATGGAAAATGCTTAGGTTCTGTGGCCCAGCAAGCCCATCTCTGTGAACATGCCTAGAGAATTGTTGCATGTGTGCCCTAAAATCTAGAATGATTATTACCCCAGCCTTTATAAGGTGAAAGAAAAGACTGGAAATAACCTAAATGTCTGCCTGCATGGGGATGAGTACGTCAAATATGCCATATCTGTGTGACGGATCTTTAAAAGGGATTAATAAAATCTGAAAGAGTTAACGTATAAAATTTAAAAGATATGTAGTGATTAACATTTATATTCAGTTCAGTTCAGTTCAGTCGCTCAGTCGTGTCCGACTCTCTGCGACCCCATGAGTTGCAGCACGCCAGGCCTCTCTGTCCATCACCAACTCCCGGAGTCCACCCAAACCCATGTCCATCGAGTCGGTTATGCCATCCAACCATCTCATCCTCTGTCGTCCACTTCTCCTTCCGCCCCCAATCCTACCCAGCATTAGGGTCTTTTCCAATGAGTCAACCCTTCGCACGAGGTGGCCAAAGTATTAAAGTTTCAGCTTCAACATCAGACCTTCCAATGAACACCCAGGATTGATCTCTTTTAGGATGGATTGACTGGATCTCCTTGCAGTCCAAGGGACTCTCAAGAGTCTTCTCCAACACCACAGTTCAAAAGCATCAATTCTTCGGCGCTCAGCTTTCTTCACCATCCAACTCTCACATCCATACATGACCACTGGAAAAACCATAGCCTTGACTAGACGTACTTTTGTTGGCAAAGTAATGTAATGTCTCTGCTTTTAAATATGCTATCTAGGTTGGCCATAACCTTCCTTCCAAGGAGTAAGCGTCTTTTAATTTCATGGCTGCAATCACCATCAGCAGTGATTTTGGAGCCCAAAAAAGTAAAGTCTGACACTGTTTCCACTGTTTCCCCATCTATTTCCCATGAAGTGATGGGACCAGACGCCATGATCTTAGTTTTCTGAACGTTGAGCTTTAAGCCAACTTTTTCACTCTTCTCTTTCACTTTCATCAAGAGGCTCTTTAGTTCTTCTTCACTTTCTGCCATAAGGGTGGTGTCATCCGCATATCTGAGGTTATTGATATTTCTCCCGGCAGTCTTGATTCCAGCTTGTGTTTCTTCCAGCCCAGCGTTTCTCATGATGTACTCTGCATATGAGTTAAATAAGCAGGGTGACAATATACAACATTTATATTAGGTTGGTGCAAACGTAATTGTGGTTTTGGACCATCAATTTTAAATCATTATAACTAAGCTCGAACATAGCTTTATTAATCAAAATAGGAACCATTTCAATCAACACATTTTTGCCAATGAGAAATAAGTTTACTTATTCCTGTAGCATAAAAATCTGTGCTCCAGATCAATCCTAAAGGGTTCTACTCTACAGCATTATGTCTAGGGTTATAATACTGTTGCTGCTAAGTCACTTCAGTTGTGTCCAACTCTGTGCGACCCCATAGATGGTAGCCCACCAGGCTCCCCTGTCCCTGAGATTCTCCAGGCAAGAACACTGGAGTGGGTTGCCATTTCCTTCTCCAATGCATGAAAGTGAAAAGTGAAAGTGAAGTCGCTCAGTCATGTCCGACCCTTAGCGACCCCATGGACTGCAGCCTACCAGGCTCCTCCGTCCATGGGAGTTTCCCGGCAAGAGTACTGGAGTGGGTTGCCATTACAGTATAATACTGTACTGTGCACTTAAAATTTGCTGTGAAGGGAGATCTTACATTGTGTTATCACAAAAAATTAATAAATAGATATGAGTGGAGAAAGTTTTAGGAGGTAATATATATATTGTATAAACTGTGGTGATGATGTTCAGATGCATACTAATTTGCAAATCCATTAAGTTGTACAGTGAATAGGTACAGCTTTTTGTATGTTAAAACCTTAAGAAAGTGGTTTCGAAAAATTTAGAAAATCCGTGCTTCGGGATTTGACTCTTGGAAAGCATTTTCTGCCTCCTGCTGGTTTGTGGAATCATTTTCCCTGCAAAAAGTTGTTGAGATGCTCAGAGAAGTAGTCAGTTGGTGAGAGGTCAGGTGAATATGGCGGATGAGGCAAAACTTTGTAGCCTAATTTGTTCAACTTTTGAAGCATTGGTTATGCAACATGTGGTCAGGGGTTGTCGTGGAGAAGAATTGGGCCCTTTCTGTTGAGCAAGGATGGCTGCAGACATTGCAGTTTTTGGTGCATCTCATCGATTTGGTTAGCATACTTCTCAGATCAATGGTTTCACCAGGATTCAGAAAGCTGTAGTGGATCACAGTGGGAGCAGATTACCAAACAGTGACTGGGACCTTTCTTGGTGCAAGTTTGGCTTTGGGAAGGGCTTTGGACCTTCTTACCAGTCCAACCACTGAGCTAGTTATCTTATAAAAGATATCTTATAACTTATCACCAGTTATCTTATAAAATCTACTTTTCGTTGCATGTCACAATCTGATCAAGAAATGGTTTGTTGTTGTGGCATAGAGTAAGAGAAGATGACACTTCAAAATGATGATTTATTTGATTTGTGGTCAGTTCATTAGGCACCCGCTTATCGAGGTTTTTCACCTTTCCAATTGGCTTCAAATGCCAAATGATCATAGCACGGTTGACTTGGAGTTCTTTGGCAACTTCTTGTATAGTTGTAAAAGGATCAGCTTTGATGGTGTTGTTACCTTCTGATGACTGGCCGCTATGCTCCTCATCTTCAAAGCTCTTGTCTCCTTTGCACAACTTCTTGAACCACCACTGCACTGTCCATTCATTAGCAGTTCCTGAGCCAAATGTGTTGTTGATGTTGCAAGTTGTCCCTGCTGTTTTACGACCCATTTTGAACTCAAGTAAGAAAACCGCTCCAATTTGCTTCTTGTCTAACATCATTTCCCTAGTCTAAAATAAATATAAAATAAATAGCAAATAATAAGTCATTAGCAAAAAAACATAAAGCAAGAAATGTACATTAAAATGGTGTATAACATAACCATATTTATTTAAGAATAATCCAATATCAAATAGCAAAGTTCAGCAATGCAAAACTGCACTTTTGTACCAACTTAATATCTATAGAGTTAGCTATAGATATCTGTATATATCTATACCTGTAGAGTAAGTTCTATAGATAAATATAGAGTTTATAGATATAGTAAGTGAATAAAAAATGCATCTGAAGGAAGGTCACATATCAACTTTGTGGTGATATGAAGGATGGATGTGAGTTTGGGATTTGGAGGTGTTCATAAAGGAAACTTCAGTGTTATCTGTAATGTTTTGGGTTTTTTTAAAGCGCAGAATCAAATATGACCAGTTGTTGATAGGTTCTGAATTTCAGTATGAGAATATAGATGTTTATTTTATTTGTACTTTTTTAGATCTCTTATTAAATTTACTTCCCTGGTGGCTCAGGTGGTAAAGAAACTGCCTACAATGCAGGAGACCCAGGTTCGATCCCTGGGTTAGGAAGATCCCCTGGAGAAGTCATGGCTACCCACTCCAGTACTCTTGCCTGGAGAATTCCATGGACAGAGGAGCCTGAAGGGCTATAGTCCATGGGGTCACAAAGAGTCAGACACGACTGAGCAACTAACACACAAGTTTAAGAAGAACTACTTTTAAATATAGTGGGATTTGAACTAGTATTTTCAAAGTATACTAAATTTAATTTTTATCTTAATTACTCTTGATACTAATGAAATGAAATATAGAGTAACAAATGGCGTTTTTGTACTGTATTTTCAGTGATGCTAATTGGTGGAAAGGAGAAAATCACAGAGGAATAGGACTCTTCCCATCTAATTTTGTAACATGTAATTTAAACATAGAATCGGAGGCAGGTAAGTTAAATCTATGGAAAGGTTAAATCTATTGAAGTTTTTTGTTTGAATTTTATGATTCGGTTTGAAATATAAAGTAGATTGGCATTTAATTCTTGTTTTGAATAATTTATTTATAGGCAATACAATTTAACCTACTTCTCAAATTAAGGGGTTAATTTATCCCAGGTCAATTCCAAATAAGAGTTATTTCCTTATCATTATATTTTAAATCCTTTGAGAGTTAATGTGCATAGGTACATATAAGGCATAAAGTAAGCTGTGCTTGACCATGTAAATATTTAAATCAGTGTAATTATGTTTTAAGAGGCAATTTGCATTTGTCTAGTACAAAAAATGTTTTATTCATCATTGAAGCACAGTATCAAAGCAGGCAGGTTGGGGGATCCGTGACAAGTGCCGAGTGTGATTACAGGGGTTAGGAGTACTCCTAAATTGTAGATTTTTCCTTACATTGATTTGGTCCCGGGGAACTCAGAACGTAACAAAGTAATGTAATCAAGACAGTAGATTCCTAGTTCACATCTTCTGAACTTCCCTGTTTTGCAGCCACAGACATTTCCACACAGGTGCTGCCAACCATGTCAAGAAGGCGTCCATTTGTTAGGCAGGCGGGGAGTTGGGGGGCAGGGTTGTGGTGCCGAGTGTGCAGAGCAACTGGTAATAATACTAATGATGGTGAGGGTCAGAAATAAAATTGCTGAGTGGTGTTTAAGCACTCGTTTATCAGGTGTTGTGCAAAGTCCTTTGCTTGCACTATTTCATTTAATCTGCTTAAGTCTGTGAGATAGGTACTTTTGATATCCCACTTTATAGATAAGAAAACTGAGGCTGAGGTTATTTGGCTAGTAGGTGGAAGAGCCAGGATTCTAAGGTCGGCTATTCTGCCATTCGAATGTACTTGTACTGACATAGCTGCTGAACATACTGCTTCTAATCTTTATAGTTCTAGAGAATTTAAATTGAAAGCTCTCTACAGCATGTGTAGCATCATCTTTGTATAGATTGAATGATGCATTCAATTAAAATTGAGAGAGATGGATACTGAGTACTCTGCTACTCAATACTTTTTTTCCCTCCAGTCTGACTCTTAAGTAGATATGAACACTGGAGACACTAGTTTTAATAGCTTGATAGACCATGCTCAGGGAATACCATAGAATCCACTATAGGCTGGAGAAATTGAGCTTCTATTTTTAAAGGTAAAAAATACCCTGGATTTTCAGTAAATCTTAATGTTATGCTGAGCTCTGCTTCTTAGGGCATACTTGAAAGTTAACTAAATATTTGAAATAACTGTTGGGACTTAAAACTTCTTTGGTTGTATAGTTTTTGATTATAATTTTTAATTCAAATTTACTTTATTAAAATGTAGTACATTGTGGCAGTTCTCCAGTGAGCATTTAAATAATTTTCTATATATATATTTTTTTAAGTTATTTTTCAACCTTCCCTTTTCTAAGAAAAGTTTTTGTTTTGTGTGGCTGTAATTATTATCAGGTTGAAATCAGGTCTCTTTTTTTTGTTTTTTACATGTAGAAAATAATTTTTTATAGCAGGAAAGAGTGTAGTTCATAGATTTAACTCTGAAATTAGCTAATTAGATAATACTCTACTCTCGTATATATATTTTCACCCTAGCAATAACACTCAGTTTTAGGAAGGTGCCTGTAATGACAGTTTCCGTTAATATTGCTTACTTCTTTCACTAGAATTATATCGGGGTAAGGATTCCTGTTTGTTTTATTCACTAGTGTATTTTCATTGCCTCGAACAATACTTATCATATAGTAAGGGCTAAATAGATAGTTGTGGCATGAATCAGTGAACATATTTAATAACGTATATTGATTATGAAATGTTATGATTATTTAGAGTTTCCTTTTTTTTTTCTTATGAATAATCACAGGCTATTTATAAATTAATGACTAAACTACCAAAGTAAATACTGAGGAACTTAAAGTTTACTTTGTTTCCATAGCAGCTGTGGACAAATTGAATATAATTGATGAGGAGGAGGAGGAAATTAAGAAATCAGAGCCTGAGCCTGTTTATATAGATGAGGTAGAGTCATTCTTTTGTTTAATAGTTACACTGTCAAGACTTTTAAAATGTGTTATTCTTGAGAATGCTTGAAAATAAATATTTCTAATCATTGAAATTAAACCTCTCCATAAAGTGTCCTGTTACTTTTTTAGGATAAGATGGATAGAGCCCTGCAGGTACTGCAGAGTATAGATCCAACAGATTCAAAACCAGACTCCCAAGACCTCTTGGACTTAGAAGGTACTAAGTGAATATTAGGGATTACCTTAATGTCATTTAATGTTTTAGCGATTTATAATGTCTTAAATTTTTTCTGCCTCGGGTTGCTTCCAGAGATTAGAAATCTTTGGTGGGAAGTAGACTAGCATAGTAAAATAGTAAACATATGACTTGGAAGATGTTACAACCTGCCTATCCTGTTCGTTGGGCAAGTCTTTACTTTTCTGTAAGCCCACTCATGAAATTTGCAGTTCAGAAAAGGACAGAATTAGAAATAGCATCATAAAGTAACTGAGTCAAAATGTTAGAAATTCTTATTCCTCTTCTAATTCTCTTGTATCAGAATTTTAAAGGTCAAAATTATACATGATATATGTTTACTTTGTAATGTAGGGGTATTTGATGCATGCTGATGTGTCTTTTTACTCTCTAAGAAATTTGAAGCAATTAAAATAGATGTCTTTGTGCCTTTTTAAGAAATCCATTGGGAGAAAAATCTCTGGGATAAATGTATCAGTTCAGTTCAGTCGCTCAGTGGTGTCTGACTCTTTGCGACCCCGTGAACTGCAGCACGCCAGGCTTTCCTCTCAATCACCAACTCCTGGAGCTTACTCAGACTCATGTCCATCGAGTCGGTGATGCCATCCAACCATCTCATCCTCTGTCATCCCCTTCTCCCACCTTCAATCTTTCCCAGGGTCTTTTCAAATGAGTCAGTTCTTCTCATCAGGTGGCCAAAGTATAGGAGTTTCAGCTTCAACATCAGTCCTTCCAGTGAATATTCAAGACTGATTTCCTTTTGGATGGACTGGTTGGATCTCCTTGCAGTCCAAGGGACTCTCAAGAGTCTTCTCCAACACCACAGTCCAAAAGCATCAGTTCTTCGGTGCTCAGCTTTCTTTATAGTCCAACTCTCACATCCATACATGACTACTGCAAAAACCACAGCTTTGACTAGACGGACCTTTGTTGGCAAAGTAATGTCTCTGCTTTTTAATATGCTATCTAGGTTGGTCATAGCTTTTCTTCCAAGGAGCAAGCATCTTTTAATTTCATGGCTGCAGTCACCATCTGCAGTGATTTTGGAGCCCCCAAAAATAGTCTTTCACTGTATCCATTGTTTCCCCATCTATTTGCCATGAAGTGATTGGACTGGATGCCATGATCTTAGTTTTCTGAATGTTGAGTTTTAAGCCAACTTTATCACTCTCCTCTTTCACTTTCATCAAGAGGCTTTTTAGTTCTTTGCTTTCTGCCATGAGGGTGGTGTCATCTGCATATCTGAGGTTATTGATATTTCTCTTGGCAGTCTTGTATAAATGTTATTAAATTTTTTATAGAAGAAAGTCTGGTTATGAATATAGAATATTGTGCTACTGTATCAATGTTTACATTTGGAGATATACAAACTGTCTTATTTTGAAATGGTTTAAATAAATGAAAAATTTTCATATCTAATCTGTATATAATTATGTTATTTTATATACTGTGACAATTTCATTTTATTGTAGCTAATATTTATTGTTTCTAAGTATTTTTAAGGGTTTTGAGATAACTCCAAATTGCAGTCTATAAAGTAGTACTTCGAAAGAACATGGTGGGATTTCTGTTCTGATTTTTACTTTGCCTTGGTCACATGATATTAATATTGGTGCTGAATAGTATTACTGTTTGGTCTATTACAGTCCTTTCTCTAGCATAACTTAATTCTCTTTATATTTTACATGGCGTTACATATTGGTGCTCTGTTGTTAAAAATCGTTGAAATTGACTTAAACTGGTTTTTTAGTTTCAAGATTCTTAAATATTTTTGTGTTTACAGATATCTGCCAACAGATGGGTCCAATGATAGACGAAAAACTTGAAGAGATTGATAGGTGAGATTCTTCATGCAGGAAATGACAAGTATAGGTTTCTTATGTTGACTTGGTTTGGCAGAACTTGAAGCTATAGGAGGTTTTTGTGGAACTGTTCAAGCTTTTGAAATTGTTTATGTTTCTGAAAACCCTTACAGACTAATAGAATGGCACTTCTGATTTCGGTAATAGCTTTTTTCATGGCAGTGTATTATATGTAGAATGATGGACTCCTATCTTCATTTTGGTACTTGGGTTGGAGTTGAGGGATAATGAGTAATGAAGAGTAAATTTGAATAGAGCACAAAATGAGAACAGGAATCATAGGCAAGCACTGTTTTATTATATAATGAAAAGTAGTATTTGTAAAACTTTCCAGTGAAATTTCTTTTTTTACTCTAAATCTGATTTACACACCTTCTCTTCTCATATTTCTTCCTGTATTTCTGTACTTTTAATTTGCTTATCCCATCGAGGCTTACTCTTCCTTAGAGATAGCAGCACTGAAGGTCAGACTGTCAGGGTTTTGAGCTTTTAACTTAGTTTTGCCCTTTTTTCTTATTCCTCAGAGCTTTATATCTTAAGTCAGAGGGGGCAGCCATGGTGAATGGCAGACAAGGAAGAAGGCTTTAGTGTCCCACCATCCTCCCTTTCTAGTATCTGTTTACTGAACTTGGGTATAAAACAGCATAGGAAGAACAGGAGCTACTTTGCTTCTTATCTGCCTTTACCAGAGAAAAGTAGTAGCAAGGTTTTTTCTAGTCACTGAGGATTATAATCTTTGTTCCCTAGGATTTTTTTTTTTAATAAATTTGTTGTATTTTCTATAGAAATGAGAAATAAATCCCTGTCTCAGTAAATGAAATGATGGTGTCAATTTCATCATATTTTTTGGTCTTATTTTGGAGAAAGCATGGAGTATCTACTGATAATCTGTTATTTTGGTTTCAGTGCAGGTATGTTAATGGTTAGTGAATAATCACATAGAAAAGATTAAAAAGAGAGCTTCCCTGGTCGCACAGTGGTAAAGAATCCGCTTGTTAATGCACAAGACACAGTTCAATTCCAAATCTGGGAAGATCCCATGTGCCACGGCACAACTGAGCCCGTGTACCACAACTACTGAGCCTGTGCTCTAGAGCCAGGGAACTGCAGCTGCTGAGCCCACATGCTGCAGCTACTGAAGCCTGAACCCTCTTGAGCCTGTACTCAGAAACGAGAAGCCGCCGTAAAGAGAAGCCGCTCACTGCAGCTAGCCCCCATTCACCACACTTGGAGAAAAGCCTGCCCACACAGTAGTGAAGACCCAGCGCAGCCAAACAAATACATAAATAAAATTATTTTTTTAAAAGATTAAAAAGAAAATAGTATTATCTTAGGTGTGGCTAGGGCTGCAATTATTATAAACCTTTCTAAAGACTAAAAATAGTCCATATCTTTTAACTCAGCAATTCAGGCCCATAGTAAATACATAGGGATATATGCAGATTTAGCTCTTTGGGTGTTCTTCACAGTGTTATTTACAATAACAAACTTGAAAGTAACTAAAATGTCTTTCAATGTGAGATTGGTTAAAAAAAATTACACATCCACACATTCTACAGTAAAAAGTATTATCATTGTTAAACATCTATTGACATGTAGTTAAAAAAGCCAAAGATACGACAGTATAATTTTATTTTTGTCAATAAAGAATATTTTCAAAGGAAAATAATCTCTCTATTTTTTAAATTTTTTTCTCTGAAGATATTCTTTACTCTTGATATGAGTTACTTTTTTGAGCAAAAGCTCACCTGTTAACCAGTTCTCTTTAATTTCAGTCTCTGAATAGGCCAGCTGGCATTTTCTGTTTCATGCCCACTGACTGCAGATGCAGCTCTTGTTTTGAAAAATGCTTGCTGTTCTTCAACAAATTTTTATTGACTATTTACCCTTGTTAAGCATTCAGAGATGAATAAAATATTGTTTCCTCCCTTGAATGGATCACCATTAGTTTGTTTTTCCTAAGAAGAAAAACAACTCTACTGTCAGAATATTAAATTTTAGCTTTCATTTCTGTCATTGTACAGAATGAAATTTTGTAGCATTTATCATACTAGGAAATTACATTCGGTATACATGTAAATTGACTTCAAAAAAAGGTGTAGATAGAGTTATTGAAGAAAGATCCATAGCCTGAGCTTAACTATGTTTCAGGCTGTTCTAACGTTCTTTCCTACTGCCTTCCAAAAACCATTTTTTACCAACTCTATCAAAGTGCCTTTTCTACCACTTTTCACTCTTCCCTTGTGTACCCTTCTTGTTTCTTTCAGTTGCCTTAATTTACACTGTCCCACTGACCTGACTTGGGCTTCCTTTTTCGCTTGACCTTTCCATCCTTCCTGGGGTACCAGCTTAAGTCCCAGCTTCTCCATAAAGCCTTGTCAATCACATTAATCCCCTCCTCTAAACTCTTCGGTCCCCTACCTATTTCACTGAATTTTGCATTCGGTTATATGCTATCTTATATCATTTGCTATTTTTCAGGCCTTGTCTTCCTAACAGACTGCTGTCTTTCTGAAGGAGAGAATGATACTTTTGGCTTATTTCTCTGTCCCAGGATAGTGTCAGGCACAGTTTAGTAAAAATTTGTTGCTGCTTTGGGATTGTGTCTCAAATCCTTGAAGGTGATCTCAAGTGTCCATTCAGCCTGCTCTTCACTGTTCTTCTGATGTTTCATTAGTGTAAAACTGGGTTACATAGACTCTGGTTCTTAGAGCCTATGGTTCTTTAGAGCCTATGGTTCTTAGTGACACATCTGTTAGCATGGATGCTTATTTCTGAAACTTCCTGTGCAATTTATAACCAATATTTCTGAAAGTTGAGTTCAACCTCCTTGATACAGTCACACACGCAAGAGAGCAAACAGCACTTTTTGTTTCAGACATAACAGTCTCTGATAGACAAAAGGTGACAAGTCCTGGTAGGACTCAGTCCAGGTCATATATTGGGTAGCCCTGTGTCTGGCTGCTTGCTTTGCTTCTTGTCTCTTGAGTCTCTCTGTGTATATACTTTAAAAGCTACATTAATAAACAGATTTGTGGGTGCTTTAGGCCAGATTAAGTGGCCATTTAACTTTTATGAACCTGTCAGTTGTAAAGGGAGTTCTTTATTACCCCAGAATGATAGCAAAACTGTACCAAGTTGAAAGGACTGGCTTTGGAATTCCCTGGGTAGATTTGAAGATGCAAACTTGAAAATATTCTTATTTGGACCTATATTCACTCACTTTCAAAAGAAACCAATGAACATGCTGTAGAGACTAGTTTATGTATACATTTTTTTCATTTGCATTTTCCAGGATAATTATTAATTTTTTTTAGTTGAGCCTTTCATGAGTATAAGCAAATAAAAATGTGTCATTTTGTTTGTGAATGTGCTTATATCTCAGTCATATTGTATCTCACACTTGGCTCTGGGCCTTGCCTGAGTACTTTCTTCTTCTACTAAGATTTTTAATTAGGACTTGGACTCGTCCTAAATTCAAAAATTACTCTTGTTTGTAATTGAATTTTTAATAGAAACCTGTAACATAAGAAAAATAATTCTTCTAGCACCAAAATTATGAATTGCTTGCATTTTATGAGTTGTGGAAAGAAATTCCCCTAGTATTATGAAGTTATATCAGCCTAGTCATTACATGAAGTAAATAATTCCTCCTCCTGTTTTCCCTGTTTGAATATTCTTTCATAGTAGAATCTTTTAAAATATGAATAGAAAATGTAAATTTTAAAAAATAATTTATGTTGCTAAGTGAAAAGTGAAGTCGCTCAGTTGTGTCTGACTCTTTGCAACTCCATGGACTGTTGCCTACCAGGCTCCTCAGGCGACAGTCCAGGGAGTTTTTCAGGCAAGAGTACTGGAGTGGGTTGCCATTTCCTTCTCCAGGGGATCTTCCCAACCTGGGGATCGAACCCAGGTCTCCTGCATTTCAGGCAGACGCTTTACCATCTGAGCCACAGGGAAGCCCTTCTTTTTATTAGTCTGGTATGTTGCTAAAAATATGCTTAAATGCTTAAAAACTTTGAAAAGTATTAAAGAGCTTTTCTTCTATATCAGGAAGCATTCAGAATTGTCTGAATTGAATGTAAAAGTCTTAGAAGCTCTGGAACTTTATAATAAGTTGATGAATGAAGCGCCAGTATATTCAGTCTATTCAAAGATCCACCATCCAGCACATTACCCATCTTCATCAACTGGAGTTCCAATTCAGGTGAGCATATCTTTTGAGAACATTTTTCAAAATTTAAAAAAAATTTTAAATTAAAAAAAAAAGCATAGTATTAAAATTTCTGTGGTCCATGAATAACATTATAAAATCCATCTTCGTCAGAAAAATGTTGGATAAACAGTTAAGTGTTCACCAAGACAATTAGACACTCATATTTCACAAATATATTTTAGTTCATTTATAACATAATGAAGAGACTATTAAATATATGAGAAGAGTTCTGGTCTTCATAAGCTTTTGTAAGTTTAAATCCTTTGATTTAGGACAGAGCCTGGCATATCAGGAGTCCTCCAGATGAGGTACTGATGCTGTTCCTGTTGCTCAGCAAGCAAAATCTAACATTTATTTTAAATTTCTGATAAGATTTCTTTAACTTCTATGATTATTAAAAAGGCTTTAAGAACTTATTTTGTTCTCAGATCATGTTTTTCTCAGATGTACGGCTTACACTGTTAAAAATCCACACATGATGAGGATACGATGCAGGCCTATACATACAGGTTCCATGAGCCTTTCATGAACATCTTTTCCAGGGCTTTTTACACCTTTTCTGCGCTTCCCAGCTGAAGTGAATATTTATATTTGTCAGTATCCAGTATTCTGAAGTCTTTTTCAAATTTCAGCCAGTTAGCAGTTGAATTCAGAATGAGCTTGGATGAACAAATTTCATGTTAATGTATGAAAACTGGTATGTAAAGGAGTGTGTGAAGGAGACACCAAGGAGAAGCAGAATGTGGATGCATAATCTAGGTGACTTGACACAGCATAATTGTTAAGTAAAAAAAGAATAGTTACTATGGTAACTGTCACATCAGACAAGATGCATTTATCAAATATGCTGTTCCCTGAACTTCTGAAAATGATGAGAGTCATTACATGTGAGGGTAGAAAGGACTTCTGGGTGCAAAAGACAGCTGGAGTTTATTCAGTATTGCTTCTGTTTATCTGCTGCTGCTGTGAACATGAAACAAAATAGAAATGTCTGTGCCATTGTGTTATAGGACTAGATATTGTATATACTTCTTTGTGTGTCTGAAAAGGGTATTTGTCCTTCCTGTGTCAGATTTTTATGTTTAGTTGCATACTGTTTACAATCTGTGTTTTTCTAAGGACAATTTATTCCTTTAAAAAGTTAGCATTCTGTCTAGTTTGATTCTTCTTAGAATGTTATCTATACTATTCATGCATAATAGCATTTGAAATATTTAAAGTTCCTATTCTAATTTGAAAAAGAAAAGTTCACAGAAGAAAAAGTTAGAGTAACACACCATTAGCTGCATCTGTGAAGGCCATTCAGGAATCCTGACATGCAAAAGAGGTCCACTCCCACCATCTTAGCCTGTTGTCAATGGGCTGTGTGTCTGCTAAGGAGGTAGTATGATGTTTTTTTCCTTTTTAAATTTTTGGCTGCACTGCACAGTTTAGGTCCCCAACCAAGGATCAGACCCATGCCTTTGGCAATGAAAGTATGGAGTCCTAACCACTGGAAAGAAAGTGAAAGTCGCTCAGTCATGTCCAACTCTTTACAACCCCATGTACTATACTATAGTCCATGGAATTCTCCAGGCCAGAATACTGGAGTGGGTACCTTTTCCCTTCTCCAGGGGATCTTCCCAACCCAGGGATCGAACCCAGGTCTGCTGCATTGCAGGTGGATTCGTTACCAGCTGAGCCACCAGGGAAGCCCAAGAATACTGGAGTGGGTAGCCTATCCCTTCTCCAGCAGATCTTCCTAACCCAGGAATCGGACTGGGGTCTCCTGCATTGCAGGCGGATTCTTTACTAACTGGGCTCTCAGGGAAGCCCCCTAACCATTGGACTGCCAGGGAATTCCCATGATTATAGTTGTCAATGTAGTAGTTGATTTGGCATTTCTAGAATTCTGAATTTTCATGTTATTGGTCTTTGCTTTAAAAATAGCTTAGTTTAAAACTGGAGTGATGATAGTTACTATATGATACTTGTTAAACATGCAGTTGTTTTGAATGTTGTATTTTGTAAGCAGGTTGTAGATCCTGTCCTGAAAGAGATGTTACCCTGGAAATTAAGTAGGGCACACAAACATATAAATATCCAAAGAGACTTAGACCATGTTGCTAGTTCTTGAGGGCACATCTCCTTTACCCAGAATTCTCTCCTTTTATCCTATCTGTCCTGCAGGAAGGATGAAGGAGGCATTGCACCCTGCCTTGATAGCACTTATCCTTCAACTTATTCTTTTAAGTTTCATTCTTAAGAAATTGAATAAGGCACCCTGAGATAGGGGTGAAGTAGGTCATCTCTCTCATGGTGACTTGAAGTGATACTGTGCTGACTTCAAGGGAGTATATAGTCTTCTGTGACTCGACAGCAAGACATGTTACCTGGTAATAGACTGCCTAGATGAATTCCAACCTGCTGCTTAAAAATACACCACCTCCCTTCCTTTCACCCCACTGCAAAATAAAAGAATGAGCAGGTAAATCATAAACTTACATGGATTTGGCACTATGATGTGGAAGCGCTCCACGTTCTATACCAGGGTGGACAGATTGGTGAAATCAGATTGCCCTCCAAAGAACTATAACATTTTATTTCATTTAAGTCTTTTAAAGTTTTAATGTATTGCTGGGCAGTTGTTTGGGAAATCAGTGAGCCAACCTTTTCTCCTTGGTTAACAGACATACCCAGTTCAACCACATGGTGGAAACTATATGGGTCAAAGTATTCACCAAGTCACTGTTGCCCAAAGCTACAGCCTAGGACCAGATCAGATTGGTCCACTGAGATCTCTGCCTCCAACTGTGAATTCCTCAGTGACAACACAACCTACCCAAACTCCATACTTAAGGTAAGTTTTTGGGAGCTATGTTAATTTTGTAATTATATACATTACATTTTCACAGACGTTCAGAATGAGAGTAATTAAACCCTTTTCTTTATAATAATAGTGCCCTCTTTTGCTGTTGAGATGAAGTTATAGAAGTGCTCATTCAAGATCCCATGAGATAGGAATGGTGCCATCTTAGCTTTGATACCCATATTGAGATGGTGCCCAGACCTGGATTATAGTCTGGGTCCCTGGGAAAAAATACAGCTAACTTCCCTTATAGAAGCCAAGCCAATGATACTTAGCATGGTGCTGTAATTAGTCGTCTCAGTGAAGACGGAAGTGGCAACCCACTCCAGTATCCCTGCCTGGGAAATCCCACGGACAGAGGAGCCTGGCGGGCTACAGCCTGCAGGGTCGCAAAAGAGTCAACATGACTGAGTGACTGAACAACAGCAACAAAGTAGTCTCAGGCATATTTTAGGAGTGTGTATTCCTAAAAAGCAAAAACCTTTGTTGTTTTGACTCTTAAAAGAAGTATGTTTCAGCTGTGGAATTTGTCGTCTGATTTTTTATACTCGTCACTTCTATTCTGAAAACCATGTTTGAATCTTGCCTTCTGTTAACTTTGCTTAACAACACAAAATGTCTATTTAGTACAGTCGTGTGTAATGATCTCTTCCCACTCTTAAATTCCATGAGTATAAATTTTAGATATCTGATAATCGAAATAAATCTGTTCATATTGGTATTTAACTCAGTTAAAATGTAAGAATTTTGTTATCCTGGGTGACATTAGGAATTACAGAGAGAAGAACTATAGAGGAGTATAGACATTAATCCTCCTGTATTGAAGCAGTATATTTGGTGCAATTAAAAATGATAGCCACTGAGGAATCCCCTTTTAAAAGTTAACACTACGTTGGGACTTCACTGTGGTCCAGTGGTTAAGAATCCGCCTTCCAATGCAGGTGATGTAAGTTCGATCCCTGGTTGGGGAACTAAGATCCCACATGCCGCGGGGCAGCTTAGCCCGTGTGCCACAACTAAGGCTTGATGCAGCCAAAAAAGTAAATAAATAAAAAATAAAATAAAAGCTACACTGTAGTAATTACAGGAACAAATAGATGTCCTGTAGTTTGGAGTGATTTTCAACTTAGTAGGGATTTGGGATTTTTTTGTTTTGTTTTTGCATAGTGTTAATATAGTCTGTTGAGGGAAGATTCAGGTCCTGTGTGGATTACACATTCTCCCTGCTTATATTATTTTTACGTAGGGATTCAGGTTAAGTTAGCAGCGGCAGCTTGGAAAGGGCGCTACCAGAGGAAAGTGTAAAGAGTGGGTAAGGAAACGTCTCCGCTGTGCTGCCTGTGAGAAGGGGGACAGGAGAAAACGGGCGGAGGGTGTGCGGGAGCTGGGGTTCTGTTCTTATCACAGCTGGTCAAGGGCGCCAGGGGCAGAAACGACCTGCATCTCCTCAGAAGATTCCCAATGTTTTCCATGAGAGATTTTGGGGAAAACAAAATTAGATAGGCCTTATAGTCTTATATTTTATTTCACTTGGAGTACTTCCTTCTTCCCAAATATGAAAATTACATTAACAGTGTTGGATAGCTGAAGTGGTTAAATCATAATCAGAATAGTAGAGCTATATAAACTTAGAAATATGGAAAAGACATTTTTATTTTGTCATAGTGATTGATCTCTGACCGTAACGCAGACAATGCAAAGTAAATATGGTTTTCTTTTTAAAATTTTGTTTGTAGCACTGGACAAGACACTGTTTCCAATCCTACTTACATGAACCAGAACTCTCACCTTCAATCAGCTCCTGGTGCAGCTGCTTACACACAGCAGATGGGGATGTCTGTGGATATGTCATCTTACCAGAACACTACTTCCAACTTGCCGCAGTTGGCAGGCTTTCCAGTGGCAGTTCCAGCTCATTCAGTTGCACAGCAGCAAACAAATTACCAACAGCAGCCTCTCCTTTAAAATCAAACCAAGCATTTTCTTGAAAGCCTTCATAAGTGTACTACTCAACCCTTGTGATTATAATCTGAAAATATTAAAAGAAGGAAAAAAAATTTTTCTCAACTGAAAAGACCCATGAATAAATAAAGCACAAAAACCTGTCTTACTCTATTATGCCATAAAAAGTTCTTTTCAAGTTCCAGCTTGTTTGAAGTCAGACTTGTGAAGTCAGCAGCTTCAAGTTGCTTCCAGTTAGTTTTTTCTTACTTTCAAATCTCTCTACACTAATCTGGACAACAAATAAGTAGCCTTATTGACACTAAACAACAAGATATAGGAGTGTAGGAGTGTATAAGGAAAGCACCATTTACCCCTTAATTGTCATGGTAATTGGGAAAGCACTGAAACCTTTAAGTACTTTTTGTCTGCTTTTTTTTTTTCCAGTTTCCCACACACCATTGTTTAAAAAGGCGAACATGTTTTTGTGCAAGCATTTAGCTTCCCTGCATATTTCCTTTGTTTCCTTAGATTGCAGTTGTGTTTGCAGTACTGTCAGTTTTGCTCTCAGTGATGTGTTGAGTAATAATTAGCATAGAATTGTCTACAGAAGGAAGAGCACTTTGAGAGGAACAGAAATGTTTTCTGTTATTAGTGAAGACCATGTAAATGCAAATGTGTGTTCAAGTGTTTAGCCAGTTCTCCAATCATGCCAACAGTGGGTTGAGGAATGCCCCATGAAACATTTCCATTCCCTGGGAAAAAAAAAACATTTTTTCCTACAAGGGTCCTTAGCATTTAGAATTGCCACTTAACAACCTTTTCAAGTGGTTTTGGCCATCATCTAATGAAGATATAATGTCCATTTGATTTTTTTTTGGTTGGTTGGTTGGTTGGTTTTGTTTTTCTGCAGCATGGTGTGCAGAGACGCTGCATTTCCTTTTTACAGACTCTGTGAATTTGAGCTACAAGACATTCCTAATAACTTGATGCAGTGTATACCAGGTGAATGATGTGTGTTTTTACTGATGTGTTGTTTTTTTAAAAGGTGATTTGAGTACCAATGGCATGCCAGATTGTTGACAGTTTTGGCCATTGCTTTCAGAAGTAATCTTGAGCCTGTGGAATAATAACAGGCAGTGGATTTATAGGGAAGCCATCAAGACAGTTTTCCCGAAGCCTATGTTCTAGGTGAGTTTGAAGCGCTAATATATTCCACGTACTTTGAGAGTTAGGTAGTAAACCAATAGGGATTGTTTTCTTTCCTAAGAATTTGCACCACTACTGCATCATCTACCAACTTTTTAGATAGCACAAAATGTGAATACATATGCTTACAGATTCATGGTATTCTGACTGGGAGAAAAAATGGATGTAAAGTTGAGTTTTTAAAAATTTAACTCGCAGGAATTCCCTTGGCTCTCCAGTGGTTACGACTTGGCGCTGTTACCACTGGGGTCCATATTCAAACTAAGATCCTGCAAGCTGTAAAAATAAACAAATAAACGTGCATGGAAGCAAGATTTCTATATTGTTTTTTAAAGAAAGCCCTTAATCTTTCTACTAAGAATCCATTTGAAGATAGTGCTCTGGAAATATTTGTCATTTCTGTATTTATAGAAATTCCATTATAAATATGTTCCTTTTTCAAAGAAACTATATCCTGGGAAAAAACAGTCTTCTATATACTACTTGGTCTACATTTAAAGGGAAAAACAAGCAGTATTTGAAAAACCCAATTTCTGTCATTATATTATCTCAGATATAAGTAACTGGAAAGAAATTTTTAACCTTTCATGTCTGTTTTCTGTTTTTTATCCAGTATTTTCATTCCATGTGAATTCAGTTATATACTTGTAAGAAATTCTAAAATAGCACCTTACTTTTTTGGAAATGAATCTTCTATAAAGAAAACAAAAGAGAAAAAACAGTTACAAAACTACTCTTGATAATAATTAACGTTTGCATAATATATGAAAAATCTTACATTTTTTCCCCCAAACAATATTTAATAAACAGTTATTTTAATGTTTGTGTAGGTAATTTATGTATAATTGTGATCTGAGTTGTAAAAGCTTGATTCTGTGTAAGTCTTTGAATTACAATAAATACTGCACACCCACTAATTTGGGTTCTGCCATTTTTAAGTTCAACTAATGTAGTTTTGGAATGATATAACATGAAACGTGTATATAGTGTATATTGGCATTTATCTGTGAAATTTTATATATCTGGAAGTTTCTTCTCCCTTTTAAATTAAAAATAATTTTATTTTTGCCATACTGTAGCAAATTTTGTGTTACAGGTTGTTGATAGTATAAAAATGTTATTAAATCTGTGTTCTGAGACGATATTTTTGGTGTTAATAAGAAAAACAGGGTTATTTTTCTTTCTTTTTCATGATCTTATGGATGTATTTAAGACTTGTTTATAATTAAATGTTTTCTGCCAAAGGAATTGTCTAACATCAGATTTCTACATTAGGTTCACACTTACTATTTTATATAAAAAATAAAAATAACTTCTACTTTTTCTTATGGAAATCTTGGTACATTAGAAAGAATTCCTGACAATTTATGATACAATTTTCACTAATGTAAGAAAAATCTACCCTAGATCTTAAACTATATGAAGTGAGATATATTCTGACACTTTGAAAAATATATGGTCTACCAACATTGTCTTATAATTTGGTAACTTGTCTATAAAATTACCTGAACATTAAATAATTATAATACTTATCAATTAAGAATTGATACCTGACTACATAACAGATATCACTGTATATTTTGAAGACAGTTATAAAGTTTCACCATCCAAATTTTTAAAAAATTGATTTTAGATGTTAAAAATTATGGTTTAAGAATTTTAAAAGAAAGTTCTTCTTAGTAAAAATTGTGCCAAAGCCCCTGACTTCTGGGAGAGGATTTATTGTCATTTTGATGAGAAAGCTGAAGTTATTTTTGTAAGTAATAAATTATAAATACTATAGCACCAATCTGTCATGCTTTGTTTCTGTCAAAAGGCATTTTTCTTATTTACTTACATCAGTTTTAGTAAGTAGAGGACTCAGTTCTAGGGATTTGATTTAGTTTCTTTTGAAGATTAAAGATTTATTTTTTAAATAAAGTTCTCCACAGAAGATTGGTTCTAATCTTACCAAGCCAAATTTAAATTTGCATTTTGAAAAAACCTTCCTGTGTCAAAAAGGGAAATTAGGTTGCTTACATAGAGTAGTGGGATGAATGAAAGTAAAGTGAAGTTGCTCAGTCGTGTCCGACTCTTTGTGACCCCGTGGATTGTAGCCTACGAGGCTCCTCCGTCTATGGGATTTTCCAGGCAAGAATACTGGAGTGGGTTGCCATTTCTTTCTCCAGGGGATCTTCCCAACCCAGGGATTGAACCCAGGTCTCCCACATTGTAGGCAGACGCTTTACCATCTGAGCCACCAGGGAAGTCCACCAGGGAAGTTCCCACGTAGCTCAGTCGGTAAAGTATCTCCCTGCAATGCGGGAGACGTGGGTTCAGTTTCTGGGTCAGGAAGTTCCCCTTGGGATGAATAGTGTCCTCCCAAAATTCATGCTCCCCTAGAATGTCAGAATGTGAACTTATCTGGAAAAAGAATCGGCAGGTGTAATTAAGGATCTCAAGGTGAGATCATTCTGGATTGAGGGTGGGCTCTAAATCCCATGACAGTGGCCTTATGAAAAGAGAAGACACAGAGACACAGCCAGCAAGTTGTGAAGATGGAGGCAGAGATGGGAATTAATCTGCCACAAGTCAAGGACTGCCTGGGGCCACCAGAACAGGAGGAAGCAAGGACAGAGTCTTCCCTAAGAGACTTCAGAAGGAACATGGCCCTGCTGACACCTTGATTTCAAATTTCTGGCCTCTAAAACTCAACAAGAAATCAATGCTTTAAGCCACTCTGTTTGAGGTACTTTGTTATAGCAGCACTAGGAAACTAATAAACTTGGATAAAAGTCTACGGTGAAATCGGAATACCAGGCATTCCAGACTTTTACAAGACTGGTTAAAATTGTCATAAGAGTTCTGAGACAAATAAGTCCAGCTGCTAGACTTTTATTATCCTTTTCAAACTATAATGAAATTGTATGGATAAATGAAGCTAAGACCCCTGATAATCCCATTTTTAGTGATTAAAAAAAATCTGCATTTCAATAATTGATTTCTTTCTGCCAGAGCTTATGCAACTACTATTCGATCTTCTAGTGGGTATTGAACAAAAGGAGAAATGTTCAAGGCAAGCAGAGGGACAGAAGAAACCAGAAAACTGGGTATTCTCCAGAAAGGCCACTGAAGAAGGGAATTACGTTCTTATTTTATACCATAAAATAAAGGAAAGACTTTCCAATACTTTTACAGCAGGTCAATGTCCTCTACTAATCATATGTAGTCTAGGGAGCCTGCTATCTTTAAAAAATTGAGGTGAAATCATGTAACATAAAATTAGCCATTTTGAAATGAACAGTGGCATTTTAGTACCATTTACAGTGTGCAACTACCACCTCCCCAAATTAGTCTTTTTGTGTCTTTTTTTCCTACTTAGCATAAAGTTGTTGAGGTACATCTCCACATATAACATAGTAAATGAGGTTCATATACCACAGGTTTATTTATCCATTCATCTGTTGATGGATACTTGGGCTGTCCACCTTTTTGCTATTGTGAATAGTGCTGCTTTGAATGTGTGTGTACATGTTATTTGAATACCAATTTCCAGTTCTTTTGTATCTATATATTAGAGTGTAACTGTTGGGTCATATGGTAATTTTATATTTAATATTCTGAGGAACTGCCAAACTTTCATGCTGCCACCAACAATGCTTGAGGGTTCTGATTTCTCTACATTCTCACCAATGCTTATTTCCTATTTTTAAAAATTACAGTCATTCTGATGGATGTGAAGTGGTGCCTCATTGTGGTTTCTATTTGTGTTTCCCTAATGGGTATTGAGCATCTTTTCATGTGCTTGGCCACTGTATATCTTTTTTGGAAAAATATCTGTGAGCTTTCTGCTCATTTTTTAAATTGGATTGTTTGTCATCGAGTTGTAAGAGTTCTTGATATATTATGGATACTAGACACATGACTTGGATCTAGTTTCTTCCATTCTGTAGGTTGTCTTTTTATTTTTTTGATGATGTTCTTCGATGCACAAAAGTTTTTAATTTTGATGGAGTCCATTTTATTTACAATTTCTTTTGTTGCCTGTGCTTTTGATGTCATATCTAAGAGTTCATTACTAAATCCAAGGTCATGAAGATTTTCTCCTAAGTGTTTTATGGTTTTAGCTCTTAAAAGTAGGTCATTGATCCATTTTGGTTTAATTTTTGTGCATAGTGTGAGGTAGGACTCCAACTTCTTTCTTTTGCATATGGGCATCCAGTTGTCCCAACACTGTTGAGGAGAGAGTTCTTTCACCAGCTACTTTTTGACACTGCTATAGCATATGCTAGTGGTAGTCAGTTCTAGAACCTAAGTCCTCTAGCTGCAGTGCATCAACTGCATAGCTGTATAGTTTGCAGTTCTAAGAGGTGACAGCCTTGTCCTCATCTGGTCACTTCTGTCACATACCTAAAAGGGGAGTCAGTGCTAGCTTGTCAGGATATCGTTCTCGGTGGTCAACAGATTAGCCCGTGAACAGATATGTTGGGTGTCGATGTAGAGATTTGCCTTTAGCTGTCATGTAAGTTTTTTTTCTTCTAAGTAACTTCAGACAAGCATTGTGAAAAGTACATTGTCTAAATTTTAAAAATGGTACCTAGAACCCAAGACAAAAGTAGGTTTTAGCATTTCTTTCCTAGGAAACCCTTCCCCAGAAATTTTCACCTACATGTCTGGTCAGTACTGTGTCAAGCAAGAGGTTACTCTTAACAGCAAGTGAGTCTGGGAAAGTGAGTGTTTTGCTTTCAGCCTCTATATAGAGAAGGCAGGGGAGGAGATGATTGGGAATGAATGTAGAGTGAGCCATTCTATAGTACCTGACACAGAGACAGACCTGTGCACGTGTGTTTACAACCTGGTATTACTATTTGCCTGGTAAATAGACTCAGATTGCTCTGTTGCTGCCCAATGGTCAAATAAGCTATTGTTATGATTCTCTAATATAAGTATACCATAGTTTTTAGTCCATAAAGACTAGAATTAGCATAGTTACTTCTGACTTGATCATTAAAACTAGGACTTTTTTTTAACCTTCTCAGGAGAGACCAAGAAGGCCCTGGAAGTCTATAGAGATGGGGATTCAAGTTTTAAGTTTCTCCTGTCATTTCTATGTTGAAACAGATGAAGAAATTACAGGTTTATTAACATTCATTAATTAATTCATATAATAACATAGGTACTATATGCTGGGGATGCTAAGAACTGAATTTCCAAGGTTGCATTCTGCTTGTGGCTTTGCCATGCACTAACTGGTTGTATAACATCAGATGTTGCACTTTGACTTGATGAAAAACTTCTCGTATACATTGTCATTGAATTCTCATAACATTTGTTAGGTAGGCAAAGAGGTGACAATCTTCACAAGGTCACACAGTTAAGTGGCAAAAGTTGCGATTATGACCTGGTCTGTCTGAGGCCCACGCCTGTGCCTTTTCCCCATTACACTGGTGTGACAGTTACCTAGGAATGATGTGTCTATTCAGGCTGTCAGCTAGTATCTTATAACAGCTTCCTTTCCCACAAGTCACTGAGACAGGTCCCAGAGGGCTCACATGGAGTAAAATGCCTTCAGATGTGAGGGTGCTCATGTAAGGAACAGCATAGAAGTGGCTGGATCTGTTTAACGTGTACCTCCTGGTACAGTTAGCTCAGTCACACAGTGGGGATGATGAGACCAGATCTTGATGCAAATAGACTGGCTCAGAGATCCTGACAGTGCTATGTTTTCTGAATAGAAAAGAGTGAAATTCAAGGAATTGCTCTGAGGAAGACAGCAGGTGACAGCAAATTGAGATTGATATGAAGTAGGAGAACTAGTTTTGAGTTGAAATCTGGGGCCCAGCATCCACACATACAGGTTGGTTTCTCTAAGGACCAAAGCTGCTGAGAAAAATCATCCAACCTGAGCTTGGAGTCCTGTCACATACTCCGTAAGGGACCAACTTAGGAGTCATGTGCTAGTTAGGGTCTCTGTGACCTCATCCTCGGCCCTTCTAACGTCTTCCACTTTCTCACATACATGCTAGATTTCAACATTAGCTCAAAATTCCTCAGGTGCTAATATTGCTTTTTGTGTGTGTTCGGCCCTGTTGTTTTTCTCTGCCTGAAACGTGTTTGATCACCTAATAAATTGTCTTTGTGTCAGCCCAAATTCTTATTCTGATTCTGGCTCCTAGACCTTGCTGCACGTCTGCAGGCAGTGTCTTGTAACTCTGTTATAGTAGTTGACACATTGCATTGGAATGATCTGTGTGTGATATGGACCTGTCTTTAGGTCAGATACTACAGCTTGACTCATTCAACATCCAATTTCCAACCATCTTATTAATATTCCTCCATACGGAAATCAGCAAACAAGGTAATAATGTTTGCCTTCCCAGATTCCTTTGCAGCCATGGGTGACCCAATGACATATGCTTCAGTCAATGAAATATAGGTCAGAATTCCTTGGGAGGGCTTTCTAGAATGAAAGACCATTTAAAAAGAAAAGGCTTTTGGCTCTTCCCCCTTCTGGCTTAGAAGGCAGATGCAATGTCAAGAGATAAAGCAACCATATTGTGACCATGAGGAATAAAGTTACGATGGCTCAGAAAAGGTTAAAGATGCCTGATTCTTTGTTTGCACCTTTGAGAGATACAGCAGTTCTAAACTATCTTCCTCTGGACTTCTTGTGTGGGGGGAAAGAAAAAAATCTGTCATTACCGCTATTTGTCTAGGTTACTGTTGATAGGGCTTTGCTATTTGTATCTGAAAATATTCTTACCTTCACTAGATCTACAAAATCTTCAGAACTTGGAGTTCTGTTTTACTCATTGGTGTATTCACAGGGCCCAGTAGAGGCATATAAAATATTTTTGGAATGAAGAATAAAAATTGACTTAGCAGAGAGCTGCATTGCACCTCACAGTGCCTGGCATTCAAAAAATATGAGTTTTCTTCATCTTTTTTTATCCTTGTACTTGTTTATTGTAATCATTCCACTTCAACATGTGTGAAATCAGGATGTATTTTACAATGGATGGGCATGTATTGTAGGACTTAATTTTCTTCCCTTAAAGCTATTCTACCAGTGATGCATCTTAAGCTCCAAGTTATCTTAGAATCCAGGGACTATGCCATTTTAACTATCAAGAGACAAAGGGCCCTGTCATTGTCAATATGGTCAGTAGTTCTTAAAAAAATCTTAGTGTCTCTCCAGTGCTCAGCAAATAATACTCATGGATGCCTTCCAGGACAGCATGTTAATTTCTCTACTTTGAGCCCAGGGGTTGCAGCAGAGCAGAAGCCCATTGAATATTTCTATATGACTCATAGCAGGTAACAGTACATCACAGACCTTGCTATGGGCTGGAGAAGGAGTGAGTGGTTATGCAGAACAATAAAGAAATCACCTAGAAGATGGAAAGGTCATGGTTGGGACTTCCCTGGTGGTCAAATGGTTAAGCATCCACCTTCCAATGCAGAGGAGGCGAATTCAACCCCTAGCCTGGGAACTTAAATCTCACATGCTGTGAGGCAACTAAGCCCATGTGCTGCAACTACTGAGCCCGTGTGCCACAACTAGAGAGAAGTCTGCACTCCACGGCTAGGAAAAACAAGGAGTGTGCATGTGGCAACTAACACCTGACACAGCCAAATAAATATTTCTAAAAAGAAAGGTTATAGATAATTTGAGCAGGTGATATTAACAAGACATACAGCACAAGGATATGGAGATTAAGGAAAAAGAAAATTCTATGTAATGGTCCTGACAATACTGGATATTCCACTTCCATGTCCCATGCTTACATGTTTATACTGGTTGTGAACCACTGGTACATTAATAGATTCATTTGAGTTCTCTGACAACTTTGAATCTCTGTAAGCCTATGTTCTTTACTGGGGACAGAAAAGTAGGAAAACTAGTATTTGAGTATTATTTGGAATTTAATTAACATCATTCAGCACCTTAATCTGAACTTGTAGAATACTTCCTTTCAACATTATAGAAAGAAATAGTATTCCCTGGTGGCTCAGCAGTGAACGAATCTGCCTTCAATGTAGGAGACCTGAATTCGATCCCTTGGTTGGGAAGATGCCCTGGAAGAGGGCATGGCAACCCACTCCAGTATTCTTGCCTGGCGTAGAGTCGGACACAACTGAAGTGACTAAGCAGCAGCAGCATGACAACCACCAAAAAATGGCACAATGAAGATGATGGACAGAGGTGATCACATTTTATAACTTTTATAAGCAAAGTTCAATAAGTTATCCTTCAGGTGGAGGGTTGTATTGTTGTTTGTAGGTTTTTGCTTTCCCCCTTTCCTGGAAGAGGCTTGTACATATCTGCCCATGCTCTTGACTTCTGGAGTAGTATGTTTCCATGCAGTGATTTTTGTAATGGTTGCATGTCATGTATTAGCCAATGGGATGTGAGCAGGTACAACAAATGCCCACAACTAAGCAGAAGCTTTGGAGAAGGCAATGGCACCCCACTCCAGTACTCTTGCCTGGAAAATCCCATGGACGGAGGAGCCTGGTAGGCTGTAGTCCATGGGGTCACTAAGAGTCGGACACGACTAAGCAACTTCACTTTCTCACTTTTCCCTTTCATGCACTGGAGAAGGAAATGGCAGTCCACTCCAGTATTCTTGCCTGGAGAATCCTAGGGACGGCAGAGCCTGGTGAGCTGCCGTCCATGGGGTCGCACAGAGTCGGACACGACTGAAGCGACTTAGCAGCAGCAGTAGCAAGCAGAAGCTTAAAGAGGCATCTCAAAATTCCTGTAGCCCTCTGGTTTCTACTCTTTTCAGAGCTAGTACATCTCAGATTGGGGCTGCTTCTTTAGCCTGGACCTGGGAATAGGAAGACAAGCAGAGACAAGCCATCGGCTGGACCAGAAACATGGGATCCATGGTATTGTAATCCACTAAGATTTGGGACTTCCCTGTTGGGCCAGTGGTTAGGAATCCACCAGTCAATGCAGGAGACACAGGTTCAATCCCTAGTCTGGGAGGATTCCACACACCTTTGGAGCAACTAAGCCCAAGCCCCACAACTACTGAGCCTGCCGTCTAGAGCCAGTGAGCCACAACTACTGAAACCCCTGCACCTAGAGCCCGAGCTCCACAACACGGATCAGCCCCCACTCGCTGCAACTAGAGAAAGACCACACACAGCAACAAAGACCCAGCATAGCTAAAGATGAATAAATAAATTTGTTGCTAAAGCAGACGACAAATATGACTGATACAAAAAAAAGTAAAAAAATTAAATTAGCTAATAGTTAGCATCTCAGTGACTTCCCTGGTGGCTCAGATGGTAAAAGTGTCTGCCTACAATGCGGGAGACCTGGGTTCGATCCCTGGGTAGGGAAGATCCCCTGGAGAAGGAAATGGCACCCCACTCCAGTACTCTTGCCTGGAAAATCCCATGGATGGAGGAGCCTGGTAGGCTACAGTCCATGTGGTCACAAAAAGTCAGACATGACTGAGCGACTTCACTACACTACGCTACTAGCATCTCAATATAATTCCCCACTTTATCTTCCCAGGTGGCACAGTGGTAAAGAATCCACCTTCCCAAGCAGGAAATGCAAAGAGAGACAGATTTGATCCCTGGATCGGGAAGATCCCCTGGGGAAGGAAATGGCAACCCACTCTGGTATTCTTGCCTGGAAAATTCCATGGACAGAGGAGCCAGGTGGGCTCCAGTCCATGAGATGGCAAAGAATTGGACATGACTGAGCAACTGTGCACACACAAGATGTGTGAGTCATCTTCACAGTAATTATACTTCAAACTTAAATCTAAAAGTTTACTTCCATTACCATCTGAATCATTTGTACTCTTTAAAATTGTACCCAGAAAACAATATTTTCACTGGGTTTTATAGCATATAAATTTTTTAGGGTTAAGAAAGTAGACTTTTTCCAATTTTTGAATCTATAACAATCTTGAATATCCTGAAGGTCCATGGCCTTATGTGACTTTGGAACAGATTTTCAAAGTTTGAACCAGAGTATTAGGGGAGAGGGGGAGGAGAAGAGGTAATTCTGGATAAATTCTTTAGAACAAGACAAAGTAGATCCTCCTGAGACAAAAACTCAGAAAATTTACAGTGGGATTGTCATGACATAAAGGTGAAAGGTTAATTACACAAACCTATGAATGCAATTGAGTGCATGTGCTACTGTTATGATTTTTGTATACTCCGAGATTAAAAATACAAATAATATTTTCCTAGATGCATGGACCCTAGACAAAATGTGTTGTGACTTTATTTTTAAACATGAAATTACTGCTATCTTATGATTCTGAGCTCTGTGGGCTCTGTAAATCATGTCTTTTTTCAACAGTACTTCAGACAGAATTTTGACTGTAGGAAACACTTTGCAAAATGTATTTAAGTGACAAAATAAAGTTTTAAGAGTTTGCAGCTGACAAAGTGATTCAGCAGCATTCAACATTTTAGGAAGGAAGACGGTATAATAGTGGTCAATTCCTCTTGAGTAAGTCATTCTCTTGAGATCAGATTCCTAATTTGCTAAAAGTGGGGTTTGTTCTAAATGGTTACTAAGTTCCCTTCCAGCTATAAAATTTTAGACTTAAAATTTTTTTTTTTAATCTTGGGATCGTTTTAGATTTACAGAAAAGTTGTGAAGATAATACAGACAGTTCTAAATGTTGTTTCCCTATTATAAACATCTTACCTTACTGTAGTACATCTGTTACCACTAAAACCAATATTGATACATTATTATTAACTTAAGTCCATACTTGATTCTGACTTCCTTAGCTTTCCCCTCATGTCCTTTTTCTGTCCTAGGATCCCATCCAGGATACAACATGCCATTTACTCATCACATCCCCTCAGGCTTCTTTTGGCTGTGACAGTTTCTTAGACTTTCCTTGACATTTTTGAGAGGTTCTAAGTCATGTGTTTTATAGAACCTTCCTCAATCTAGATTTGCATGGTGTCTTTCTCATGATTAGACTGGGGTTGTGGGTTTGAGAGAAGGCCCTAAAAGTAAAGTGCCTTTGCCCTCCTGTGATATCAAGGGTATGTGTCGTCATCCTGGTCAGGTTATGCTGATCCTGAACACCTGGCTGAGGTAGTGTTGGTCACATTTCTCCACTGCTCCTGGCCAAGCAGGAGCCCTCTTGGAAGATCAGTGTGCAGTGCACACGAAAGGAGTGGTATCTATGGAGTTTCTAATAGATTATTTGGAATTCTTCCTCATGGGAGATTTGTCTCTTCTCTTCTGTTTATTTATTCAGTCATTTATTTTTATCACTATGAGCTCATAGATATTTATTTTATACATTAGGATATATTCCAATACTACTTTATTTTATTGCTCAAATTGTTCTAAGTTTGGCCATTGAGAGCTCTTTCAGTTTGCTCCTGTGCTCCTTTGATATATATACCCAGTCACTTTTTTTTTTTTAGCACTTCTTTACTTTATGACATGATAATGCTCCAGGTTTATCTTATATACTTCTTGCCCCACTCCTAGAGTCAGCCATTTCTTCAAGGTGCCCTTTTATTAGAGGATAGTATTAGAAACCAAGACCTGAATTCTAGATGCATTTGTTGCTATTGAGATGCAGTTATTTCTAGGCCCTCAACTGAGGACAGGAAAATAAGTGTGTATATGCTAATCCATGCATATCTTTGCATATTTCTATATGGAACCATCTAAATCTACAGTAAGCTACACTTGAGTTCACACCTGTGTCTCTGACCCTAATCCATTACCAGACGGATCATCCTAGACATCTCCCCTTGCTCATCTGTAACCTTCCACTCCAACAGTAGAAAACCTGGCTCCCAACACCTGCCATCCATTTACCTAATTGTTCCATTCCAGTGTGTATGTATAGGGACTTCAGAATTGTTAACCCATCCTCCTCAAGGAACAACTTTGTCAACTGCAGTACAGTCCTGCTTCTGCACACTTCCTTTTGCCTTAGTCTTATAGACTCCACTCATTTCAAACATTATTTAGACTGGCACCTTTCCCACCATGTCCTTCAGTGAAGTTGTTTCATGGTTTGCTGTCATAATAATAGTATTCTTTTGCCACATTCTGCCTCCCATCTTGGGAATGTCCAAAATTTCTAAATGATTTTTTTTTTAATTTGCACACATTAAGGTTCACTCTTTGTGCTGTAAAGTTCTCTAGGTTTTGACAGATGCTTAGAGTCAGATAGCCACCATTACAGTATCCTACAGAGTAGTTTCAGCATCCTAAAAAAATCCTGTGCTTCACCTGTTCAACCCTCCTCCTTTCTACTGATCTGTTTACTGTTATAGCTTGACTTTTTCTAAAATTGAATATAAATGTAATCATTTTTGTGGGCTTCCCAGGTGGCACTAGTGGTAAAGAACCCACCTGCCAATGTAGAATATGTAAGAGATGCAGGTCCGATCCCTGGGTTGGGAAAATCGCCTGGAGGTGGGCATGGCAACCCACTCCAGTATTCCTGCCTGGAGAATCCCATGGACAGAACAGCCTGGTGTACTATAGTCCATAGGGGCGCACAGAGTTGGACCTGACTGAAGCAACTTAGCACTCACGTAATCATTTATGTAGCTACAAATGTAGCCTCAGATTGGCTTCTTTCATTAAACAAGATGCATTTAGGGTTTATCCATGTCGTTTTATGGCTTGTTAGATCATTCTTTTTTAAAATCACCGAATAATATTCCATTGTACGATTGACTATATTTTAAAAGATACATTCGCCTATTGAGGGACATCTTGGTTGCTTCCAGCTTGGGGTGATTATGAATAAAACTGCTACCTACATTTGCTTGCTGGTTTTTTGTGTGCACCTAAGCTTTCAAGTCAATTGTGTAAATACCTAGGACCACAACTGCTGGGCTGTTGGTGTGTTTAACTTATTAACAAACTGACAAACTATCTTCCATAGTGACTATACCATTTAGCATTTCCCATCAACGAAAAAGAATTCCTGTTGCTTCTAATTCTCACTGTAAATTGCTATTGTCAATTAAAATTGTTTTTAAGCCATTCTGATAGGTGTGTGTTGGTACTGTATTGTCATTTTAATTTGTATTTTCCCATTGACAAATGATGTTGGGTACCTTTTCATATGCTTGTTTGCTACTATATTTGGTAAGGTTTCCATTCAAATCTTTTGTCCATTTATTAATTGTCAGTGTTCTTATTGTTGAGTTTTGAGAGTTGTTTGTATATTTTGTTTACAAGTTCCTTATCGGATTTGTGTCTTGCAAATGTATTCTGCCAGTCTGTGACTTGTCATTTCATTCTCTTAATAGAGTCTTTCACAGAGCAGTAGCTTTTAATTTTAATAAAGCCAAACATGTTGATTTTTACTTTCTTGGATCACATTTTTGGTAGTAGTGTATCCAAAACCTCATTACCAAACCCAAAGTCATGTAGATTTTCTCCTATGTTTTCTCCTCGAAGTTTTAAAGGTTTGTATTTAGATCTATGATCTGTTCTGAGTTCACTTTTTATAAAGTCTGAAGACTTTTTCAAAGTAGAGGCTTTGAGATAGTTCACATACCATACCATTCATCTATTTAAAATGTACGATTCAGGGACTTCCCGGGTGGTCCAGTGGTTAAGAATCTACCTGCCAATGCACGGGGACATGGTTTGATCCCTGGTCTGGGAAGCTAAGCCCCGTACCCCACGACTGCTAAGCCAGTGTTGTAGAGCCCACGCTCCACAACAAGCTACCGCAATGAGAAGCCCACATACCACAACTAAAGAGTAGCCTCCTCCACTCACCACAACTAGAGAAAGCCTGAGTGCAGCAACAAAGACCCAGTGCAAAAATAAAAATAATAAAAATAAATAAATAAAACATGAAAAAGTGTACAATTCAGTGCTTTTTAGTACCTTTATTAACATTTTCTTTGCCTCAAAAGGAAGTCCTGTAGACTTAACTATCACTTCAATATCCCCCCAACCTCCCCTACCCTAAGCAACTGCTAATCTGTTTTCAGTCTCTATAGATTTATTTGGGGCATTTCATGTAAATGGAATAATATAATATATGACCTTCTGTGACTTATTTCTTTCACTTAGCTTAATATTTTCAAGGCTCATCCATACTGTAGCATGTATCAATACTTAGTTCCTTCTTATTGCCAAATAATATTCCATTGTATAGAGATACCAGTTTCTTTTGTTTATTCATCAGTTGGTGGACATTTGGGGTATTTCTCCTTTTTTGGCTATTATGAATAATGCTTCTTTGAGCTTTCTTGTACAAGTTTTTGTACAAATGTATGCTTTTGTTTATCTTGGGTATATGCTCAGGAGTGGAATTGCTGGCTCATTTTGTAACTTTATGTTTAAATACTTGAGTAGATGCCAGACTGGTTTCCAAAGGAGCTACACCATTTTACATTCCCACCAGCAGTGGGAATTTCTGATTTCCAATTTCTCTATATCTTTGCCAATAATTATTATCTGAGGTTTTCATTATATTTATCTAGTGGATAGTATAGTGGTATTTCATGGTTTCAATTTGCATTCTCCTGATGACTAAAAATATCAATCATTTTTTCATGAGCTTACTGGCCATTTGTATATCTTCTTTGGAGAAAGATCTATTCAGATTCTTTTCCTATGTTAAAATTGGGTCATCTGTCTCTTTATTACTGGGCTGTAAGAGTTTTTTATATACACACACATATATATATACACACACAAGTAAATTCATATATAAATACACAAATATATACAAATATATACATATTTATATACACACACACACAACACACACATATGATGCAAGTCCCTTATCAGATATATGATTTGCAAATATTTTTCCACATTCTGTTGTCTTTTCACTTTCTTGATAGTGCCCTTTTCACTGTCTTGACAGTGCCCCCAAATTTAGAAAGTTCAGACATTTTTAATTTTGATTTTCAAATTTACTTTCTTTCTTTTGTTGCTTGTGCTCCTGGTGACATATCTAAAAATCCATTGCCAAATCCAAGATCCTGAAGATTTACCCTTATGTTTCCTTCTAATAGTTTTACATTTTTATGTAAGACCTCTTCATTTAGATTTTTGGTCCATTTTGAGTTAATTTTTGTATGTGGTGCAAAGTGGGGCTCAACTTCATTCTCTGAGTTCCAGTTCTGGGGGCAGGGACAATGGCATTCTCTGTGTGACATTTTCACTTTAGGAGCTGAGCGCTTGGTAGTGAGGAGCAGCAAGCCTGGGTCTCCTGGCTTGTATCTCTAGGAGCAGTTGGGGCCTCATATTCTCTGTGGCACTGTGTCCCAGGCAGACACCCCCATCCCACAAGTGGGGGCTGGGCTAAAGATAGGAGCCCCACCTCTGCTGTATTTGAGGGGAAACCTAGCCTCAGCAACAGGTGGCTGCTGCAGGATGATAAATGGCCTGTCCCTCCTGGGAAAATAACCCTCCAGCTGGGAGCTGAAGGGAGAGGGAGCCCTGTATTCCCAGCTGCATCAGGTAGCCGGAGTTTCCCACTTGCTGAATCAGATGAAGGTGGTAGGGGGTGAGGGTGGGGAGAATGAGTCTTGGTTCAAATATCACAAGCTCACTTTTCTTATTTTTAGTCAATTTTCCTGAATGAGTGTTTTTTCAGTGGCTGTATACCCTTAGGACCATTTCCAGAGATTAAAGAATTTTTTAGAAACTATTTTCACCAGTTTTGCTGTGAGGTAGGTACAGAGAACTCTTCAATGTCATGCCACTGTAGATTCTTTTTTGATAACTCAAAGTCATAAGACTGTAGGCAGCAGAAAGCCAGAAAACTCAAATCCCAGTGCCCACATAATAATTCACTCTGTAAGTATTGATTAAGTATCAACTATGAAAATGGCTGAGAACTAAAAATGGATTGAGTTGACGGTAACTAAAGCAAGGGATTCTGCATTGGCAGACATACCATTATCCATATACTTTATGGAATATCTATTAATATAACATGTGAGATATAAGAATGGAAGATAAAAAGCTAAAAATCTATTTTAGGAATTAGATTTTCACAAAAAGAGAACACGTAAACCAAGGCAGCCTGCACTAAGTGTCCAGAGAATAAATGCTCCAGTTTTTCAGGGCATGTCAGGGAAGATTTCTGTGGAAGGAGAGTGTGCTGAACCAGGCTTGGAAGAAGGGTAGGATTCAGGCAGGTGGGATTGGGGGTGGGACACATTCCAAGCAGAGGTGCTGGAGAGGGCTTGTATTTGGTGTGTTTGAGCATTGAGTAGACCTGTCTTCTTGCTGTTCAGTGATCAAGTTGGAGAAAAGTGGTAGTGACCAAAAAGCAGCAGATTGGCTGTTGGACCAAGGAGTTTGGACTCTTGTCTTGTGGGCTGCTGAGACCAATGAGCGCCATCAACTACAAACTGAAACTTGCCATCTACCTCTATAAGGATTAAAGTATGTGCTGCTGACCTTCAACAGCCTCTGAAAGGAGTTCAGGGTGGAGCACAGAAATGAAGCACTCTGTGCTTGGGGTGGGGTGGGGGAATTGGCAGGATAGATCTTCAGACAGGTATTTTGAGGATCTCATTTTATAGGTCCAATTCTTATGTATCCTCATCTCTAGAAAAGCACTAAAATCCTTCATGGTGATGATTGTTTCTCATCACTGGCAAAAAGCTTCATGAGACTAGCAGAAATCTGTACATGTGCTTGATTGTATGTATTTCCCCCTTTGCCAGAATCAGGTGTATACTGACCTTCACCCCTGCCTCTTTGGAGCAGTTTCTCAGAGTTACCTGAGGCACCATTTCCCAGGCTGCAGTCCTCATTTTGCCCCAAATAAAACAGCACGTAACTCACATTGTACATTTTTTTTTAAAGTCAACAATGCTTTTTAGAAAAGAGTGAGCTGAGTAAAGAGATTTTAGGAAAATGGTTTTGCCTGTAGTGTGTAGAGAGAGTGAAGTGTGTGGGTATGTGTGTGTGCACGTGTATGCGCAGAGGAAGGCCAGAGCAAGGAGACCAGTTATTATACTCTTACAAAGAATTGAAGGTCTGGATTAAGTGAAGGGGGTGGGGATGGAAAGAAAGTGTCTGGTATATGGTAAAACATTATCTGGACCTCAATAAGGCCAACCAATTATTAAAGGAGACATGCAGTTTCCCTCAAAAAATACTAGAACCCAAGGTGATATGGGCTGATGTAGTCATTTAAGATACGACCCAAATTTTATTCATGGATTTCTCTTGCAGTAACTATTTACAATTAAACAGGGTCTCTTTATTTTTGAATTCGCATGTTTCTCTTCCTTCTTGTTACTTCAAAGTCCTCCTCCCCACAATTCGCTTTTATTTGTTCTCCAGTTAATCTCTAGTATGTTTTTGCAGGAGGAAACTTAGCGTTGCAACAACGCCAAAGATGTTGTATGATTTCAAAGATGAGTTTTCTCCCTTGAAAACAGATATCCGCCTAAAAAGGGGAGGCACGTGGCCAACTCTTGCCTTTCAGCACGTCTACGTGACCTTCAAAACTCCTTAGGACACGCCGGTTTGCTGCGGGGCTGCACCCCCGTCAGACTCAGGTTGGCAGAATCTCCCGGGGCTGCCGGGTGTGCACGGCTTGCGGTTCTGAAGCTAAGAGTTCACAGAACAATACAAAGACACGGACAAAAGCCAAACCACAGAACCCCATGCCTTACCACAGTGGGCGGATGGGTGAAGTCGCGGAAGAAAGGTTCTGCTCTTGCCCTTTTAAAATTCCGGTGCAGCAAACACACCCGCGCGCGCGCGCGCACACACACACACACGCCGGGTCGGCTTTCCCACTCCTTGCCACACTGCACCAGTGTCCTTCCCCGAGTCCTGATTCATGAACCGTGCCACCTTTGTCTCATTTTAAACTGTGCAGACTATTTTCATCCTCCCACCCCCTTCCCAGGTCCCCCCTCTCCCTTCCTCCACTGGAAAGCTCTGATGTAAGGCGCTCGCTAGGTGGGAGAGCGCTTCTCTACACCGGCTCGTGTCGGCGAGATCCCGAGAAGCCCCCCTCCGCGGAACCTCCGCCGGCGGGGGCCGCTGCCCGGAGGTCCGCTGCGGGCGCGGGGGTGAGCGCCTCGATCCCTTTAAGGTGTTGCCGCGCTCGCAGGAACCGGCGCGGGTCCCGAAGCGGGTGCGGAAGTCCTGCCGCCCTTCCCCGCCTCCCGCTTGCAAGCGTCCAGGGGGCCCAGCCGTCCTCCGCCCGCCGCGCACGGGCGGGCCATGCGGCTGTGAACCATGTCCTCCTCCTCCTCCTATGCCAAGAACGCGAGCGCGGACCGGCCGCACTCCCCAACCTCGCAGGTACCGCCCCCTCCTCCCCCTCCTCGCCCCGCCTTCGCGCCGGGCGAGCGGGGCCCCGGGTCCTAGGAGTCAGCGGCCCCGCTCCCCCACCCCTGCGCGGCGTCCTTCTTTCCTCCCGCCCCTCTTCTTTCTCCACCTCCTCCTCCTGCTCCTTCTCACCTCGTCCGGTCTCTGCGCTCCCGCTCCGGAGTCCGCAGCCTTCCCCAGCCCATGCCGCCGGGGACTCGGACCCCGCACCCTGAGAGTCTTTGTTAATGGATGTGGTGGGTGCTCGCGGGCGGCTCTTCCCGGGCATCTTTTCAGCCGTCGAGGCTTGAGTGGGTGGGTGGGGTGGAGGCTGTATGTGGGGACCGTGGAGGAGACTTGGGTGTGGGCTCTGGGGAACTCCCGGGGAGCTGGTCCCGAGGCGGACTCTAGCCTGGGGTGGTCGTCCGGCTCCCCACTGCCGCGTCCTCATGCGCTTCTCTCCGACCCCGTGTGTCGAGTGCAGGTGGCCCGAGGCACCACGACCCGGAGGAGCAGGTTGAAAAGATCCGATGGCAGCACCACTTCGACCAGCTTCATCCTCAGACAGGTAGGAGGCGGGCGCGGGGGGCGGTGGGGGTGGTGTCCCGGAGCTGAGCGCGGCCCCCTCTTGCGGGCGCGGCGGGCGGGGTCCCCGCGCTCCCCTTCCCTCCCGCGGCGTGCTCTGCGGCTGGTCTTTCTCCCTCCGTCCCGGTTCCCAAGTCTTAGGGTCCCGGGAAGTTAGTGCGTGTGGACGCGAGCCGGCTGGGACCTAGTTGAATTTAAGACTGGAAGTATTTCTTTTTGCACCTTCTATGTGCGAGGAAATGTTTTTAAGTCGTGTGACTTGACTTGACCAGAGCCCCGGGCGCCGAACAACTGCTTTGATTCGGCTGTTAGAAGCTCTTCTGTTTTGCCCTATTTTGAATACTCTTCTTTGTCATTTCCGAGCTCTGGTCAAAAGGAAAGACACTTTGAGCAGAAAGTTTGGTCTCGCTTTGGGACCTATTCTTTGGTTCGCTCGGTTAGGGAAAGACTCCCGGATCTGGTTTAAATCCAAGTAAGCGAAGACCTGCACTCAGTTTCTGGGGTCTGGGTGCTGCTACACTTAATGTTTGTTTTCTTAGTGATTATTTTCTTCTGCGTGGTTCTAGCGCGCGTTGAGTGTGATAAAGATCACTGGTTCCACCGAATGCTGAAGTGCCTTTTACCTTAACACAGGAAATTGGTCCTTAATTTCGTACTGTCCATGGGCTACAGAGAAACCACTCCTTCATAGCTGCTGGGTGCTAGAGAGATCATGCGAAAAGCAATCACCTTGATTTCTCTTTGGAAGAGAAGCTATCGAGGTGTGTGAGTTCAGGGTACCCTGGGAGCACAGTGGTCATCGCACCAAGGCTCCGCTGTGGGCTGCTGGAATGACCTTGGGAAGCTCTTTTCCCTCTAGGTAACTCAGATCATCGTGTACTGTGTTTTTAACCTATGATGGCAGCTGCATTGTGTTTCTTTAGTGATTATCCTCAATCTAAACAGATTACCCCAGAGGAATGGGCATTAGACTCAAAACTGGACTCAGACCTCTCCTATAAAGTCCATAAGGCCTATTTACATACTATTTATTACACAGGCATTCATTTTCTTCAGGAACAGAAATTACTACAACTACTCTTTCATTCAGTGAGTACTAAGTGTGTGCATTATTAAAATAAATATATTTTGGATTCTGAATTCAAAAAGTGTATTCTATCCTTTTTGCAGTGTTTAGATTATTTACATATTTAATAAAGCAAACACATTCTTCATCTTTTACAAAAATCGACTTATGTGACTGAGATCTTGTTTATGTTTATTTTGTAGATGCCTATTTTTGGTAGTGTTTTATTATTATAGATTCTTAGAAATATTAATTATACAGCAGTGTATTCCATGAGGCATTTGACTGACACTTTTGAGTTTATCTGTACAATCACTTCAGTAATGTTTTATTCTTCCAAGCACACTCAATATTCTTTATATTAATCTTATTCTTTCCTCAAGTTAAATAATAAGTGGGATAAGGCATGTATAAGTTCTTGTTAAATGTGCTGGTGTGTATCGGCTTAAAAATGTAAAAAGTATTCATGCTGAATAATTTTGAGAGTAACTTAAACTGTCGCAGATTTTGGGAACAAATATATTTCATAAGTCTTTCTGAAACTAGGCTAGGATTTGTTGGTTTAATAAGATGATCTAATTTAAATTTGGACATTTTGTTGTAATGGTATTATTAACATATACACAATCTTACTAATTTTTCTGCACAGAAATAATACATAATTTTTATGAGCACTTACAGCTCAGTAAGCATCCTGTATATGATTTTCTTTAAATGTCATAATACAGACTTCTATAATGACTATGATAAAATAACTGAGGAATTTTTATTTATTTGACAAGAGATGAAAAAATGATTCCAAATGGAACTTTAACACTGTATTTTGAAATTAAATTGAACAGTTTTCACCCAAATGCCAAAAAAAAAAATTTGTTTAAAAAAAGACCAGCAGCTGTTTTATGTTACTGGAGACTCATTATTTGTAGAATGACCAGTGACTTATTGTTTTTGAATTCTTGATCTATTTCAAAATCTGTGTGATGCCTTTGCACAAGAAGAAGATAGTAAAGATATCTGTAAAAACAGTGCTGCTCATTTCTCTGATATATAATCTACAAAGATATGGGGGGTAAAGCTTTCACTTATTAAAAAAAAAAATGTATTGAATCAGAGAGGAAAATCCGGGCTGGTGGTGAAGAATAGAGGACAGTTGGCAAACTCATCAAATAGAACAGTGTTTCTTGTTTGAGCTGGTAAAAAAAATCTCAGTGTTCATGTGTATATATGCACAGATGTATGTATGTGCACACACATACACATGCACACGTGTGAGTTGGCCTGAAAATGAACAGACTAAGACAGAGAGCCTGTCTCTCCCCCTGAGGACTGCTCACAAAACCCCTCAGGCGTCTTTGACCTTATTTGCTGATCTGCTGGATTGCCGCCCTCCACAGTTTAGGAGGGATGGAGGTTTTGGAATGAATCCAGGGAGCAACTAAATGATTTCTTTGAGGAAAGGTGAGAAGGTTAAGTATTTTGCCACTGAAAAAAGAGAGAGAACTAGGGGTGACCCAGTAGTGATCCTCAAAGTGTACAGGAAGACTGTCCTTTGGAAATGTGGTGGGCTGTTCTGTTGGAGGATGAAACTCAACAATTGGCTACAATTAGAAGGGAATGATACTTTATAGAAAGACTTTCCAAAGAGGGTTGATATCACTGAAATGGCTTTCCAGGAAAGGCTGTAGAATTTTCTCTCAGGAGATCACTTTTGACAGGCTATTTATGAATGGATTGTTTATTCATGTTTTAAATTTTTAGGAAGCACGTACTAAACATTTGATATGTACCTTTCCCTGGGCTAGATATTGTGGAATAGGAATGAAAAGATGAATGAGACACAGCCCCTGTACCTAAAGGATCTTCTGATATAGTTACAGAGACATAGATGTATGCAATTAATATGGTGAAATGGAGCAAGGAATTAGGGTGCCTGCAGAATGCCCACGTGTGCTGAGTATGTGAGAACCATGGGTGTCACAGCACATGCAGTTTGTGTGGTAGAGTGTTCCAGGTTATTCTCACTGGGGTTATTCCCAGTTTTTTCTCCTCTGGGGTTCAAAGGAAAATCTGATCAGAGTGGCTTGTTGACTTCTCCTTAAGATTGCCCACATGAAAACTGCAGAGTCTTAGTAAGACCTGGCTCCTACCAGCTTCCAGCCTCATCCTAGGCCACGATCTTAGTTCTGGAAACTGATCTTGAACATACCACTCTCCCTCCTGCCACAGACCCTACGCACATGTGGAGTTCTCTGTGTGGAGGCTCTCCCCTCTGCCTAGCTGATTTTTTAATCTTCCTTGAAACCTAACTTTAGTTTCCACTTCTTTTTCTAATCTCCCTAATAAGGTCAGTTCCTTAACCAAGTACCCAGAGTGCACTGTGCTAGTTCTCAATAGTACCATTGCTGTTTATTTAACACTTAACTATTTAACATGTCATTACATGTTTTGTTAATGTCTGTTTCCCCATCCAGATAACAAATTCCACTGGGGCAGGGACATGTCTGCATTTGGTCTCCATTTTCTCCTCAGCATTTAGCATAGTAGGTGTTCAATAAATATTTGAAAGAAGCACTGGTTATACACACATTTCTCTGATTTGAAAGAATGAAGGGGTAGATGGAATGATGGAAGACTATCTTGATATATTTTAGGCATGAGGTTCTGCTCCAATATTAAACTCTTTATTTAATGGGGGAGAAATTGCCTCCTAACTGCTATCCCAAATTTAGTGACTTAAAAAAAAAATTAAAAAAATTTTTTCTGTGTACTGAGCAGACACAGTTCTTCTTTGTGTGATGTTATCTGGGTACTGAGAAGGCTGAAGGGTCTGAAGTATCCTTACATGTGTGGTTGGTAGTTGGTGCTGGCTGCTGGCTGAGAACTCAAGTGGAGTTTTTGGCAGAGGTTCACTTTCCGTCCACCTGGACCTGTCAGCGTGGTTGCTTGAGTTTCCTCACAACATGGTATCTGTGTTCCAAGCAGGAACATCCCAAGAAGTAAAGGCTGAAGCTGTAGACTTCATGGTGGTAGTTTAGACACTAAGTTGTGTCCAACTCTTACGACCCCATGGACTGTAGCCCACCAGGCTCCTCTGTCCATAGGATTCTCTAGGCAAGACTACTGGAGTGGCTTGCCATTTCCTCCTCCAGAGGATTTTCCCAACCCAGGGATCAAACCTGGGTCTCCTTCATTGCACACAGATTCTTTACTGACTTAGTTAGGAGGAAAGCGCATGTAGCTATGAAGACTGTAGACTTCATAGTAGCTATGTAGCCATGTAGTTCATAGTAGCTACATAGTAGCTGTGTAGCCATGTAGCCATAGTAGCTATGTAGCCATGTAGACTTCATAGTTGATATCAAAAGCTACATGACTTCACTTCTGTTACAATCGCTAAGTAAAAACAAATCAAAGGGACAGCCAGTTTCAAAGGGAAGAAAAATAAACTCTCTTTTGATGGGGTGCAGCAAGGTCACCTTACAAAGGAGCAGATAGAACGGAAGATATTGTTGCAGCCACCTTTGGAACCGTCTACTTTCAAGCAAGCTTCCTTCTGTGTTTTTTTTTAGATATGCTAATCTGATGATCATTACAATGATTCAGTGAACCTACATTATATGTAGAGATCTAAAACACATTCAGATACTAAGTTGATACTATAATAAAGCAAGTTGGCAAAAATATTCTTTGGGTTCTAATTTGAGCACCGGTTATAGACACATTTCTCTGATGAAATGCAAATTCATCAACAGAAGGTATATGCTTTGTTGCTTAGCTCTAAGAATAATCATACGCTTGAAGTCATGCATATGTGCAAAATTTATCCATAAGCTTTGAATCACAAAATTTTAGAACAGGAAGAGATTGTGGAGGGAAAGTACTTTGATTCCCCATTTTCAGATGAATGAAATACAGACCCGAGGAGTTAAGGCCTTACCAAGGTCACACCAATAGATAGTAGCAGAACTGAGACAGGAGACCCCGGCTCAGATTCTATAGTTTCCCCACAGTACCTTTCATCCCTGAATAATCCAGCCAGGCACACAAACACACATGGATATGGACACATGAAAAGACTTACTCCTCTTAGATCCTAGAAATATTCCTGGTTTATATGGTTACTGTGAAGAGCAAAGCAACCCCTGAAGATTCTGGAGACTCTAGATTTTCCCGGTTTTATCATGGGATGGAATTTTTGTTTGCATGGTTTATGGTTCATGGAGGTTTTTTAGTTTCTTTACTTACTAACGTTCTAGTCATTTTAGTAGCCAGTCTAGCCAGAAAACAAAACAAAACTCAAAGGACTTGAAAGTAGAGACAGGATTGAACAGGTGAGGCAAGAGCTTAGAAGCTAAACTTACAGGTTAGCAACATCAGGAAGCCAGTATCACCTCCAGGCTAAAAGGACAAGGGGAGGACATTGCACTGGAACCCAGGGGCCAGAATCACCTGGTGGATGCTGGAACTGCTGGGGTACTATTCATACGGGCAAGAGACACAGAGGCAATACAGCCAGAGAAGCCATTTGAGGTGGAGAAAATGGGGAGAAACACTGGCTTCATCATTTCTTCTGCTCCCCACTCCACCCCTGCCCAGTCTCTCACTGGCTGAGCTGGACACCAGCTGACATAAGACACTGGGAAACTGCCTGCAGGCCGTGACCCCCCCTGAGACAGAAAGCAGAGCAGAAAAAGGAGAGGATGATTCTGAGGAAAACAGGCCAGGACTGGCACAACCATTATTATATTTTAACTGCATGGAAGATACTAGTGAATCATTTTCACCAGCCAAATCGGAAGTTTTTCCTTGCTCTATAAGTAGACTGTCCTTGCTAAACAGTATAATCCAGTGATAGGGAACTTTAAGGAAAAGTTTATACCTCTTTCCTTTGTGAATTTTATCTGGAATGCACCTTCCGAAATTGAGACCTGATAGAGCAAAAAAGAACTCTGCCTCTGGTGGCAAATGGTGCTTCATTCTGGCTCTTGGGCTTGAATAAATGGAACTGAATTTATGAAGCTTCTGATTGAGAAATCTAATTACTGGACAGCTAACCAGTTAAGCACTCATTTTTGCTTTTCTCCGAGTTTCTGTTCTTGACACACTGAGTTCCCTAAATCTCATTTTTGTAGAATAAAGAACTATTTATCCTTCAGTTTAGGTTGATAAGATTTTATTGAAGCTTACATAAATTCTGATTCACATTTGAATCCTTCTAGAAAATTATAGGATGCTGCATGGAAACTTAAACTGAAAATGACCTTGGTTTCACTGTGACCCTCTCCTTGTAATTACTCCACATGCTGTCCTAGACAATGTCCCTGGGAATCAAGGGGCAGAGATGGTTCCTTCATCAAGGGAAAAGGCAAGGGCAAGGTGGAAAAGAATGTAGTTTTGTTCAAGCATGTTGTAGAGCTGGTTGCAGAAATCAGTCTCTTGGCCCCTGATGAGTCTACCGACTCAGTGGGCTCAGCTGGGCCCAGCACATAGAGTTCTGACCCATCTTTTCTGGTTTAGGCTGTGACCTTGTCCAAGGTCATCATCGTCCTCCAAGTTTGGCCCTTTCTTGGTCTCCTTTCTGTGGCTTGGACTCAGAAGAAAGCATAAGCCCGAACCAGGGTGACTGGGCTTATACCTCACTCAGATTCACTGAACCCCAGGAAATGGCCACAGACTTGTGGGAACCGGGCAGGCAGCCCTATCCTATGCTCGGTCACTGCAGAGTACTTCCTAAAACAGCACCGCCCTCACTGCCTGCTCGCCCTTCTCAGCAGGAGTGCGTGTGTGAGAGAGAGAAACATCTGAGTCCCTGTCTTTGTAGGCAGAGCCCCTGGATGGTGTTTACTTCCTTTGAGCCCAGATATGGCACTAGTATTTCTTTTGTGAGCTGTGCAGAGCACTTCCTTACTGTCCCCAATCACACATACTCTGCAGATTTGAACCCATCAAGTTGATAAGACGAGCTAGGCTGTTATCCCCCAAGCATCCCCATAAAACCTCATCCTCTTGCAAGAGGTGGGTATGGTCCTGCCTTCACACAGTTACATGCCCTCTTTCTTCCTGAGCCAGGAAAACGTAGAAGAAACACTCTTCTTTCTTGAAGAGTCTAAGTTATGAACTTGACTACAGACTACGCATCAGGAATTTTACATGGATTTAACCATGTGAACTCTGGCAGGAAGAGGGGGAGGGCTAGAACTAGAAGCCTGAATTCATGAAGAGGCTAAATTATAGATTCAATTTTAAGGGAATGGTTTTACTGCTTTCAAGTAACAGTAATGACAAGCTGTGTGCTTCCGCAGCCTGCATTCAGAAAGCAAGGCTGATGAATTACGAACACCTGGCTTGAATATAGACGGTGCTTTGAAATTCCTTGAAGACGGTTTTCATTTTAACTAGAAAAACATGTGCCTCTGTAAACTTTCCTGCTTTCTTTACTCTGTCCTTATGACACCCATAAACAGAGCAGAGATAATTACTTGAATCAGAAGGGATGGTGTAAAGCATCTTGCTTTATGTACTGAAACTGTTAGGTGGGGCTGTAAAAATGAGGCACACTCACTAAATCTTTCTGATCATTTCCCTGTAATCATTTGGATGACAAAGTGTGCCTATTTTACTTCTCATTTTATGTTCTTTTCTGTTGATGGAGGTATCTTTCTCTGGGGCTGCAATTTAAATTGCTAGAGCAGTAGTTTTGTTTTGAGAGGAAATATTTTGTAAACAAACTTGAAAAGAATCTGCATTTTTTTTCTAGGTTGTCAGAATTACTAGTGGTAAGCTTTTGTACTGTTCACTGTGTCTGAATATTATGATATTCTTTTTTAACTCCTCGGGAAAATTTTTTGCAATTTCTTCGTTAATGCAGGAAGGACCAGCAGTAATGGAAATGCATAATAAGTCATGTAGATGAGTTTATCATCCTGTCCCACTTCGTTCTCCAGTGGCCCAGTGCTAGGATAACTCAAAGGCTGATTATAAAACCCTCACTGTTAAGATTGGAGTGCTTTGTGGCCATGGCTTAATTATTTGACCTCTTTGTGTGTGTGTGTGTGTGTGTGTGTGTATAGAACAGAAAGAAGGAAGTCATCTTTCAGGAATTCAAAGGCTATATTCTGTTATCACCATAATCTAATTTTAGAACATCTCCATCACCCTGGAATCAAATCTTGCACCCATTAGCTATCATTCTCCAACCTCCTTCCTACCCCCAGCCCCAGCTCTTTGTGGTGTTGTTTAGTTGATAAGTCATGTTTGACTCTTTAGTGACCCCATGGACTGTAACCCACCAGGCTTCTCTGTCCATGGGGATTCTCCAGGCGAGAATACTGGAGTGGGTTGCCATTTCCTCCTCCAGAGGATCTTCCTGACCCAGGGATCAAGCCCATGTCTCCTGCATTGGCAGGCAGATTCTTTACTGCTGAGCCACCAAGGAAGCCTACCTCCAGCCCTGGGCAGTCACTCATCTACTCTCTGTCTCTATAGATTTGCCTGTTTCGAACATTTCATTCCAGGTTACATTCATGTAACTGGAATCATACAATAATATGTGATCTTTTGGGATCGGGTTTGGATTATTTCATTAACATATTCTCAAAACCAGCCTGAAAGTTTTCCATTGGTAGCTGCTGGTCTAAATGTGCAAACATTTGCTTGCCTGTGGAAAGGGACTTGCCTTTTCTTAATCCTAGATCCAGACAGCATTTTAAGTTGTGGTGGTAAATGGGGTGGATGATTTGATTCATTTTAGAGCTGCAGTGTCAGGTTATAAAGCTGAATTTGGGGGGCAGGGGTAAAACTGTTTGACCTGCATGAAAACCAAATCCCTGACCTTGGCCTTCTTGTCATCAGGATTAAACAAAACTGAGTAACTCCTATCTATAGAAGGGATTTATGTAATAGAATGAGATCGACAGGATTAAAGAAAAGTGTCTGAGCAATGTAAGTGGTCATTGCCATCATTTTCAATAGTTTTTAGTAATAGAAATGCCTTATGTCTTACAATTCAAAATACTTCTTTTATTTTATCTATGTGTTCATAATAACTCAGCTCTGGTAAATTATATTTCTTCCATGAGAGACGCAATTAATGAGAAAGCAGAGTGCTTGAGTCCTAAGCTAAGTACAATATTTATGAGAATTATTGGGTGTATAAAACCGTACTTTCTGTGTGGCAGGTGCTGCTCAATTATATTTGAGTGCTTCCCTGGGGGACAAAAGTCAATTATCAACACAGTCGTGTGGGAGAGAAATAGGTCAGCTGCAAACATTCTCTGCTAATTTCAGAGAGCTCGAGGGGTGATTTCGATTGGGGGATTTTTTTTTTTTTATCTTTTGGTCTCAGTATTGTAGGAAGACCTGGTTAGGGAAGACTCAGTTTTTCATTTGGGTGTCTTATGCAGTTACTTTACTTTGATCATGTAAAATGAAGATTAAATAAAATATCTTTTAGAAAACTGTCAAATTTACATTGTAAGAGTAATGTGTACCATGGGTATTATTATTATTACTGTTTCTTGTACATTAGTAGAAATGCTCAGGGTTTAAACTCACCTGATAAAATGCAAATTTCGTATTTCCATGTATTTTATTTAGTATTTCTACATAGGAAGAATAAAAATGGTTAATTGTAAAAAAAAAAAGACATTGTTTTTTTTTTTAAATTATGTATATATTTTTATTGTGGAAAAGTACACATGACAAACTTTACCATTGTAACCACTTTTAAAGGCTTAATTCAGTGAGGTTAAGTCCATTCACTAGAGCTGTTTTTTAAATGAATGTGGCAGGTTATTTTAAAAGTGCGGACCAGGTAACACTTAATATAACCTACTTTGAAATACACTAAAAATGTCCACCATTGTCCAGGCCTCCAAATACAACTGTGGCCTTATTTGAAGCAATAGCAGCAGCGGGAAACATGCCCTAGAGCACATCCCTGAGCAGTGGGAACCCCAGTTGAGCAGAACCAGGGGCACTGTGAACCCCACGCTGGGCGTGGGAAGGTGGGTGGGGATAGATTGGGGCTCTGGCCCAGGGCGCCTGTTTTCTTCTTCCTCCGCTGTCTGAGATCCGATCAGTTTCTAGATAATTTGGGTTAACGAGCAGTCTATTTTAAAATTGTGAACCTTCCCAGGAGTCTTACGGGGTTGTCATCACTCGTCCTGTGATCGTGATCATGGTTTGACTTACTGCCTGCAGGTAAGCGCGTTTCAGCCTGTTACCCAGCAAGGCAGACAGCCCCCCCACAAAGATCCCGGTCTCCCCGGAGCCGTGTCCTTTCCCACCCATGTCCTCCCTTTACTGCGCGCACACCTGCCCGGATTCAGCGTGGTCTCTGCTCTCGTCCCCTCACCCCCTCAGTCATGCCATCCTTCTCCTGGAAGGAGGTCTCACTGTTCCCACTTGATGATGATCTTGCCGTCTGTCAAGACGGCTCTGGGTCTCCTTCTCGGGCACTCCCTGATCCTCTGTTTTGACTGTTCCGTATTAAATTCTCTTCTGTGTAAACTGGAGGTCCCCATGCCCCACCAGCCTGTGGGTCTACGTGGACATCGTCGCTAACTAATCGCGTGGGGCAAGAAGAAGGAGAGCAGCTGGGAGAGGAAGTCTAGATGTGGAGACATTAGTCATCTCCCTTTTGCTTTTTCACCTTGCCTACTTGTAGACAGAGGACTGCAACACCTTGCCTCCTAATAGCCTGCCCATTATTTCTGAGACCAGGGGGTGCTCACAGGTCTATCCCTCATTGACCTTGGCTGCCACAAGCCTTTGAAGGAGATTCCTCCTGCTGCAGGTTGCTTATCTGTGAGGACCCTACCTCCTTCTTACTAAGATACTGCTTCTTAGGCGAAATCTCAAAGGTGACAAATAGCACTATACTCTTCAGCTTCTCTGGACAAGCTGTGTTCCAGACTTCCTCATCCTTGGGTCCCACTCTGAACCTTGGGCCCTGGAGTGACACTTGCTGTGCCCTGCATCTCACATGTCCAGCTCTGTGCTTTCAGCCAGCATCTTTCCTTTTGTAGGTTACACTGGGGAACAGGTGTCAATCTGCCTCTGCCCCAGGGCTGTACACAAAACTTACTTCTAACAGTGACACTCCCACCCAGGCATACATATTGACCTGCACATATTGATGTAAACAGAGACAAACTTTGAATCTCCTATTCGTCTTATCAGCACATGCATATCTAATAAATGCACAATGATTTTTGTATTTTTCTTTATGTTTGTCCTATGAATTTGAATGGGGGCATGGAATAGGAAAAATAAGAGGAAAGAGGAGGGTTATACTGGGGTCTAAAGCACTTTGGTAGTTAATGCAGCCCTGGATTGGGTATCAGAAGAGACCTTGGGACAGAAGGAGGGCATTTGGTGCCTAGAGAGAAAAACAGTGGGTGGCAGGAGATGGTTTCAGAAAGGGAAGTGAATGAAGATCACACTTGGTCTATTTCAAACTTTGTTCTGGAACTGTATCTGTTAGGAATCTTTCAGTTGCAAATAAACAGAAACTCAATGCAATTGGCTAAGATGAAATATAGAATTATTGGCTTATACCAGTGAAAGGTTCGGGGGTAGGTCTTGCTAGCTTCAGGTATGGCTTGTTCCAGAAGTTCATGACTTCATCAGGGCTTCTATTCCCTTTCTCTGAAGTTCTTTCAGCACTGTGTGCTTTGCTGTGCTCAGTTCTGTGTGCTGGCTCAGACCTTGGTTTGACATTTGTCTTGGTGGCAGCAGTGGCTACAGTGGTTCAGGATTTCCCATTCACCCCTATTTAGAGGATGAGCTGGCCTCTCTTATGGTAGCTCCAGCAGAGAGGGAAAAGTTTTGTTTGCCTGTTTTTGGAGATACCACCCGCCCTCTGAAACATAATACAGTACTCACGTGCACTTTTTGGATCTTCTTGGCCTAAAATGGCTCGTAACCAGCACTGTGGCCAGGGCACTAGCCAGTCAGTGGTTGGCCACTGCTGGAGATGAGATTGGGGTCAGCCCCACTAAGGCTGAGAATGGGGAGGAGCAGGTCCCTAAGGGAATTTGGGAGCTAGTGGTAGATGAAGAGGAAAATGGACATTGCAGATGTGATTAATCAGACTTACTCGAGGAGGGGCTGCTCTCAGGTGGACCCAGGAAAGGTGGTGGGATTTCTTTATTCTCTTCCTTCTTCTCTTTGTACCACATTTCATCCACTTAGTGGGTTAAATAAGAATTTTTTAAAAAATTGTGTTTAATACATTAACAAAATTTACCATCATAGCCATTTGTCAGTGTACAGTTCAGTGATATTAAGCACATTCACATGATTGTATTATCATCATCACCATCCATCCTAATTGTAATTTTGTAGAGAGTCTAATGTTCTGTTGTAACATTGTTTCTTAATGAAAAAATATGTACCAAATTTCAAATAAGTGACTAAACAGTGAATTTATGGGACACCACTCAAGTGTTAATACAGAGTGACTACCTGAATTAATACTTCTCAAGGCCTCAGTTTTCCTGTCTGTAAAATGAAGGTTGAGTGGGGTGAACTAGGTGACCTCAAGCTCTAGTATTACAGAGCTTCGTGCCTGGGTCTACACCATGTGTGTTGTCATTTCACGCATCTTGATAGAAAACACTGTATTCTGTAGTTTTTGCGGAAGTCCAACGATACTTTGCTGCTGAGATGAACTTGTAAAACATGGGGTCATTCAATATCATATATTATTTGAAAGTATTGGATGAAGACATTCTTTGTAGAATGTAGCAAAGAGATGATGTGGAGAGACAAGAGGAAAGATAATTTTGGATGGAGTTGGAATTTCTAACTCTTTCAGGCATATGCATCCAGCTTGAAAGGATCTTCAGCAAATAGAGCGGGTTGTCAAGAATGAGACATTTGTGAAATGTGATGAGCTGGTTTGAAGATGTGCATCCTGGAAGCTATTAAGAGGAAGTCCACTGAGGAGTAGTGTAGCTCATGTTATTACGATGATTACAGCCACTAGGAAGAACACGGCTCGCTAATGGGGCTTTAAATCTATAATAAAGAATAACAGAAGCTGTCATATGGAAATTTTGCTGAAGGTGAGTGGAACCACAAGATTGATTCTTAGCATTTGAAAACACTGCATTAGGAGCTTTCAATACCCATCTTCCTGCTTATCCCTACTTTCACGGAGGAAGGGTATTGAGCATCTGTAGTTCAGCATGGCTCCAGATATTCCAATACACAAGGCAGGAATTTCTGTGTTTAAGAGACTTTATTTAATAAATAGACTTTACTGGATATTTTTATAGAACTTTGTGTAATTGAGTCGGGTAAGCTGGTGCACTTGATAGTTTTCCTTTTCATCCCTTTTCCAATCAGTGGCATATGCTCCTTATTTATTATTTAAAAAACATATTTATATCCTGGCTTGTTCTGGAAATGACTTAAGTTAGCTTGTATGATATCACGAGTGAAGAAAATGAACTGAAGCAAAGATCAAGGCTAAAACTGCATGCCAGTGAAATCTGAGTCACTTGTTAGTTGGGGGCCTCCAGTTTGACCTTTCTAGGATCTATCCAGAGAGGAAAGCAAGGTCATTCACAGGATTTACAATGTCCAAGGGCAAAAGCAAATTTGTTGTTTAGGAGACGCACAAATACTTCCCATTCTGAGACTAGGAGAAATTGATCGTGGAGTTGAGACTGTGTAAGACAGTAAATTAAACCCTGCTGTGATGACACCTTATCATGATTCTAGAGTTGTTTTTTTTTTTTTTTTAATAATATCCTTCGCTATATAATGTTCCTCATCATGCTGGAGTCCAGTTCCATAAAAGCATTTATGTGGAGCCATTGCTGTATCATCCACAAGATATCTGTGATTCTCAACCTTGACTGCATATTAGAATCACCAGGGAAGTATATAAAAATCCCCATGCTAGGCTGCACTCCAGCCTCATTAAATCAGTATATCTGGGTATAGGACTCAGGCATCAGTATTTTTCAAATCTCCTCAGCTGATGCATATGGTTTTCTGAGTCATGTAATCCAGGTAAGATTTTAGAGCGGTTGTTTTCAACCAGAATGTGTTAGTAAAAATAGGGTAGAGGATGCTGCTGTAATAAAACTTTCTGCAAACAACAACAGCTACAACAGCAAAGGCTTATTCTTCACTTACCTTCCGTCTGTCTCCTGGGTTATCTGAGGGCTTGCTGACAGCTGTTCTCCCACCAGTGAAGCAGCCACTATCTGGAATGTTTCTGTTTACTGCAGAAGAGGGAATGAGATACACAGTGGATCATACACTGGCCGTCAAAACTGCCTGGGTATACGCTGAACTGCCGTAACTCTGAAGTCAAAAGATGTATGTGTGTTTGCTTGTCACTTATGAGTCCAGAGGTTGGTGGGCCATTCAGACGGATAGAGGGCTCTCTTCCAAGAGATCAGGGTCCAAGGACCCAGGCTGGTGGGTCAGCTCTGCCATTCTCAGCATGTAGATTCCATCTTTGGGTCCAGTGTGGCTGCTACCTTTGTCACCATTTCCTAGGCAGATCAAAAGGGAAAGAAGAGAATAAGTAGCTTCATTTTTAAGGGAGTGACCTAGAAGTTAAACATACTTCTGCTCACCACTCATTGGCCTGAACTTTGTCTTGAGGCCACACCTAGCTTCAAAGGGTGCTGAGAAATGTGATCTCTAGCTGAGTAGCTGTGTGAGGGCTAAAAATTGCGACAGCTCTATTTCTGGAAAAATAGAGAGAAAGGATATTGGGGACAGTTAGGCAGACTCTGTCTTATCATAATAGTGGTTTTCCAAGTTTGGTTTTACTGTAAAAAATCCTTTTCTTCCTAAGGAAATTGCAGTTGTCATTCTTGGCAGTCAGCATATTTGGAGATGTTTTGATTGACGGGGGCACCTGTATCTGGACCACTCTCTCCTCATGCCCCTGCAGCAGTTCTAGAGGCATCCAAGAGGATTCATAAAAATCACTGATGCATATTCTGAAGACAATCATCCCAAAATATTCTTCTAGTCACTTCTATCTCAAAAGCCTTTTCAAGTCCATCCACATCTCTCTGCATCTCTCCTGCCATCACACTAGTTCCTAGTTTGAGCCAGCATCATTTCATCTGGTCTACTTAGTTCCCCCACTTCCATTCATCATCAGATCCATTCTCCACACAACTTCCAGAAGTTGTTTAAAACTTTCTTTTTTAAAAAGGAAATCAGATCATGCCATTCCCCTGTTTTAAACCCTCCAATGGATTCCAATTGTGTTAAAGTATAATCTGAATTCCTTATTGTGGTCTACAAGGCTCTGTAATGATCTGACTCCTGACACATGCTCTTATTTCATCTTCAACTCTCCTGCTTGCTTGTCTGCCCTCCCGCCCCTCCCCCCATTCCTGGCCAGCTTTGTGTACTTTTATAAGGCCAGATTAATCCTGGTTCTGGGCCTTTGCACTTCTGCTTTCTTGTCCAGGAGTGTGCTCCTTCCCCTGCTCTTTACATGGCTGGCTCCTTCTCATTCTTCCCATCTCAGCCCGAACAGCACTTTCTTAGAGAGACCTCCTCTGGGTGCCTGTATGAGACAGGTCCCCTCACCCCTCCTTCCATGCTTACCTGCTGTCACTTCCTTTTACTATCAGAAATCACCTTTTAAGTGTCGTTTTTTTTCACCTTATTCGTTCCTGTCAATCTTTTGCTGGAATAGAGGCTCCAAAAAAGGCAGGGAACTGGCATATCTTTGTCATTGCACATTCCCATGAACAGAGGAAGCATCTGGCACGTAATAAGTGCTTCATAAAACTGAGTGGTGAGTGAGTAGAATGACAGTGATTCGGAGATTCAGTAGCTGGGTAAGACTCTGAGTAGCACTGAGTCCCTGTTGTCAGTTCAGGGAGAAGTAGTGCTAAGGACAGACTTGATGTTTTCGTTCAAGAGCTGAGGTCTCTGAGAAGAACATGTTCCCAAAAAGAAGGCTTAGGGGTGGTCCAGAGATCAATCTACTCAGAAAGTAGTTTGGGATTTACTAAAAAACACACAGCTGGGATTTCCCTAGTGGTCCAGTGGTTAAGAATCCGTCTTGCAACGCAGGGGACACTAGTTTGATACCTGGTCCGGGAAGATCCTGCATGCTGTGGAGCCACTAAGCCTATGTGTCACAACTACTGAGCCAGAGCTCTAGAGCCCAAGAGCTGCAACTAGTGAGCCCCCAAGCTGCAACTGTTGAAGCTGATGGGCAGAGAGCCCGTGCTCTGCAATGAGAGGAGCCACCGCAGTGAGAAGCCTGCGCACTGCAATTAGAGAATAGCCCTCTCTCACTGCAACTAGAGAAAAGCCCACATGCAGCAACGAAGACCCAGCTCAGCTAAATAAACAAATAAATCTTAAAAAAAAAACAACCACACACACACACACAGATGGATGTGTGGACCCATACTTTCAAGTCCAGAGACACAGCTACAATGTTTTTGGCCTGGAAAAAAATGAAAGCAGTTGTGGTCACATGCCACCTTGGTCCCTACCATGGCATGCCTCAGTTCAGTTGCTCAGTCGTGTCCGACTCTTTGCGACCCCATGAACTGCAGCACGCCAGGCCTCTCTGTCCATCACCAACTCCTGGAGTCTACCCAAACTCATGTCCATCAAGTCGGTGATGCCATCCAACCATCTCATCCTCTGTCGTCCCCTTCTCCTCCTGCCCCCAATCCTACCCAGCATTAGGGTCTTTTCCAATGGGTCAACTCTTCGCATGAGGTAGCCAAAGTATTGGAGCTTCAGCTTCAACATCAGTCCTTCCAATGAACACCCAGGATTGATCTCCTTTAGGATGGATTGATTGGATCTCCTTGCAGTCCAAGGGACTCTCAAGAGTCTTCTCCAACACCACAGTTCAAAAGCATCAATTCTGCGGCGCTCAGCTTTCTTCACAGTCCAACTCTCACATCCATACGTGACCACTGGAAAAACCATAGCCTTGACTAGACAGACTTTTGTTGGCAGAGTAATGTCTCTGCTTTTAAATATGCTATCTAGGTTGGCCATAACCTTCCTTCCAAGGAGTAAGTGTCTTTTAATTTCATGGCTGCAATCACCATCAGCAGTGGTTTTGGAGCCCCCAAAAATAAAGTCTGACACTGTTTCCACTGTTTCCCCATCTATTTCCCATGACGTGATGGGACCGGATGCCATGATCTTAGTTTTCTGACTGTTGAGCTTTAAGCCAACTTTTTCAGTCTCCTCTTTCACTTTCATCAAGAGGCTCTTTAGTTCTTCTTCACTTTCTGCCATAAGGGTGGTGTCATCTGCATATCTGAGGTTATTGATATTTCTCCCGGCAATCTTGATTCCAGTTTGTGTTTCTTCCAGCCCAGCGTTTCTCATGATGTACTCCGCATATAATTTAAATAAGCAGGGTGACAATATACAGCCCTGACATACTCCTTTTCCTATTTGGAACCAGTCTGTTGTTCCATGTCCAGTTCTAACTGTTGCTTCCTGACCTGCATACAGGTTTCTCAAGAGACAGGTCAAATGGTCTGGTATTCCCATCTCTTTTAGAATTTTCCACAGTTTCTTGTGATCCACACAGTCAAAGGCTTTGGCATAGTCAATAAAGCAGAAATAGATGTTTTTCTGGAACTCTCTTGCTTTTTTGACGATCCAGCGGATATTGGCAATTTGATCTCTGGTTCCTCTGCCTTTTCTAAAACCAGCTTGAACATCTGGAAGTTCACGGTTCACGTATTGCTAAAGCCTGGCTTGGAGAATTCTGAGCATTACTTTACTAACATGTGAGATGAGTGCAATTGTGCAGTAGTTTGAGCATTCTTTGGCATTGCCTTTCTTTGGGATTGGAACGAAAACTGACCTTTTCCAGTCCTGTGGCCACTGCTGAGTTTTCCAAATTTGCTGGCATATTGAGTGTAGCACTTTCACAGCATCCTCTTTGAGGATTTGAAATAGCTCAACTGTAATTCCATCACCTCCACTAGCTTTTTTTGTAGTGATGCTTTCTAAGGCCCACTTGACTTCACATTCCCGGATGTCTGGCTCTAGGTGAGTGATCACACCATCATGATTATCTGGGTCGTGAAGGTCTTTTTTGTACAGTTCTTCTGTGTATTCTTGCCACCTCTTCTTAATGTCTTCTGCTTCTATTAGGTCCATACCATTTCTGTCCTTTATCGAGCCTATCTTTGCATGAAATGTTCCTTTGGTATCTCTAATTTTCTTGAAGAGATCTCTAGTCTTTCCCAATCTGTTGTTTTCCTCTATTTTTTTTGCATTGCTCACTGAGGAAGGCTTTCTTATCTCTCCTTGCTATTCTTTGGAACTCTGCATTCAGATGGAAATATCTTTCCTTTTCTCCTTTGCTTTTTGCTTCTCTTCTCTTCCCAGCTATCTGTAAGGCCTCCTCAGACAGCCATTTTGCCTTTTTGCATTTCTTTTCCATGGGGATTTTCTTGATCCCTGTCTCCTGTACAATGTCACGAACCTCTGTCCATAGTTCATCAGACACTCTGTCTATCAGATCTAGTCCCTTAAATCTATTTCTCACTTCCACTGTATACTCATAAGGGATTTGATCTAGGTCATACCTGAATGGACTAGTGGTTTTCCGTACTTTCTTCAATTTGAGACTGAATTTGGCAATAAGCAGTTCATGATCTCAGCCACAGTCTGCTCCCGGACTTGTTTTTGCTGACTGTATAGAGCTTCTCCATCTTTGGCTGCAAAGAATATAATCAATCTGATTTCGGTGTTGACCATCTGGTGATGTCCACGTATAGAGTCTTCTCTTGTGTTGTTGGAGCTTTGAACAATTCCCTTCCTAATCTGCTTTCCCCAGAAGACCTCATGACAGAATGTATACCCTGAGCACTGAGTTGTGTGGCCTGGTATCAGGGACGCCAGCTGCAGCTCGGTGACCTGCAGATAAGCAGTTGCTTTGCTGTCATACTTGTTTCATCGGGACACTCCATCAGGGATTTGCGCAGTGTCTGCGCAAAGAAAGGGCATCTAAAGAAACCTCTTGGTCAGTCCCAACTGACCAGCACGGGGCCTCAGCTTTCAGTCTCCTTGTGGCTGATGCTTTGGTCCGACACCTGGTGCCCTGTGCTGGACGCCTGAGTTCCTGCCCACCAGATCCTTTCATCCTAGGCTCTCTCGGGAGGCGGCCAGATATGTTGGACTCTGGGTTTTGAGCCAGACTGAGGACAGGCTGAGACAGGGATCTGTGTGTGTGGCTGGGTGGGTGTGAAGAGACAAGGCTGGCAGTTGGACTAGATCTGAGATGAGGCTCTCCATCTGGCCAGAGGTCAGACATGGGAACATCAGCAGAGCCCGTGGAGTAAGTCAGCACGGCATGTGTCCCTTGCGTGTGCTTGGTCTCCACCTGGAATGCTCTCCGCTGGTGAACTCCCACTCCTTTTCTCCCTGCTTGCATAAATGTCACATCCTCTGGAAAGCCTTCTCCCTTACCCCCAGGAAGAATTAGTTTCTTCCTCCCTTAGTGCAGTCGGAGCGTTTCTTACCCTGTTTTGAAATGATATGTTTGTAGGCCTCTCCCACTGCCAGAGAGCCCCTTGAGGACTTGGCTGTGTCTTCATTTTCTTTAGAGAGGTGACCCAGCAGCACTGCTCATGGAAGCAGCTGTGGAAGCAGTGGGTGGAAGTGTGACCCAGGCTCTGTCACTTTCTACCTGGGTAACCTTGGGCAAGTACTACTGTCCTCGAGGTTCATTTTCCTCACTCATAAAATGGGGGTAGCCGTGTCTGCTTCCTAGGGTGTTGTGAGAGGTTTAAGAAGTGAACTAATATATGTGTGTTGTTGTTATTCAGTCACTAACTTGTGTCCAACTCTTTGTGACCCCATGGACTGCAGCACAGCAGGCTTCCCTGTCCCTCACTGTCTCCTGAAATTTGCCCAAGTTCATGTCCATTGAGTCAGTGATGCTATCCAACCATCTCATCCTCTGCCGCCCTCCTCTCCTTTTGCCTTCAATCTTTCCCAGCATCAGGGTCTTTTCCAGTGAGTCGGCTGTTCACATCAGGATATGTGTATATCCTGGATGAAAATTATTTTATTTAAAACCACAACCTACTGTAGCTGTTCTGCTTTGTAAGTTGGGTAGTGGCCATCGTTTGTATCCAATATTGCTGCCTTCCATATGCAGAGACTGATGGGGAAGGCTGACATTTTGAAGCCTCTGCCAGCTCCTCTGTGCTTGTGGAGGGGACATCCTAAAGGGATGATGGTCATGCGATGATGGTCATATTGATGACATGGCCGGTGGTAGTGATGCTGGTTGTGAGGATGGTGGGGGTGGTGATATTAGTGGTGACGATGGTGTGTTGGGAGTGAGGGTCAGGATGGTGTGGCGAAGGTGGTTGGTTGTGTGATGGTGGTGACTGTAGGATGGTGATGGTGCTGATAGCGTTGGGTGGAGGTGGGGGGAATGGTAGTGACGCTGATGGTGGTGGAGGTGGAGGTGCTCGTGGGGGTGATGTTGGTAATGGAAACAGTCATGATGATGGTGAGGGTGGAGCTGCTGATGGTAGTTGTGGTGGAGCTGATGATGGTAGTATCAGTGGCTCTGAAGGATTTGGGAACAAGCTAGTTTCTTTTTTTTAATTTATTTTTATTGAAGTATAGTTGATTTACAATTTGTGTTAATTTCTGCTATACAGAAAAATGATTCAGTTATACATATGTATTGTTTGTGGTTGTTTAGTTGCTAACTCATGGCTGACTCTTTGCGACCATAGGGACTATAGCCTGCCAGGCTCCTCTGTCCATGGGATTTCCCAAGTGAGAATATTGGAGTGGGTTGCCATTTCCTTCTCCTATATATACATATATATATATATATATAGCATATATATATACACATATACATATATACTGAAGCTGAATTTCCAGGATTTTGGTCATCTGATGCAAACAGCCGACTCATTGGAAAAGTCACTGATGCTGGGAAAGATTGAGAGTAGAAGGAGAAGAAGGTGTCAGAGGATGAGATGGCTGGATGGCATCATTGATGAAATGGACATGAACATGGGCAAACTTCGGAAAATGGTGACAGATAGGGAGGCCTGGCATGCTGCAGTCCATAGGATTGCGAAGAGTCAGACACGACTGGGCAATTGAACAACAATAAGAGCAGCAACAATATATATACACAATCTTTTTCATTTTCTTTTCCATTATGGTTTGTTACAGGGTATTGAATATAGTTCTTTGTGCTATACAGTGGGACCTTGTTTATCCATTTTATATAGCAGAGTTTGCATCTGCTAACCACCCCAAACCCCCAGTCTTTCCCTCCTTCATGCCTCTCTCCCTTGGGAAGCTAGTTTCTGGCACTTACGGCAGGATCCTCACTTCTGTTGCTCAGCCTCCTAGTTGATAGTCATGGCCTCCAACTCCTGGAGTGAAAACACACCTTTGTTTTCACTTGTCTTCTGCTTGCCTATCTGCCTTATTCTGAACTCAGTCCCCTCCACATGGGCTTACCTGGGACTCTTCACCTGGCTTCCAGCCCTGGACTCCATTTGGACACCAGCTTTGGTGGCAGATTCCTGGATCTGGCAGAGAATCCTGGTCCACACACCCCCTTCTCTCTACTGTTTACAGCCTGGCCTCTTTTGGTCCCAGATCCCTGCTCTTCAGCTTGGAGCCAGAGACACGGCTCCAATACACTAGTCCTTTGAATTGCTTGTCAAGTGAGAGATTTTAGTGCTAGAGGGCCCCATTTCCTACTGAAGGGGTGTCTCAAGTTCTGAGAGCCCCCTTGAAGAACACAGCTGGCAATGGAGAATGGACTTTCTTTTAAGCAGTGACAGCAGATTGACCAGTCTGCCCACAGTTTTCTCTTTTATTCTGTTCTCAAATTTTCTCTTAATTATCTTCACAGTTTTTATTATCCTGTGCTATGTTCTAATCTCTTAACATTATTTAACCTGTTTCTAAAATTTATTTATTTAGCCATTCATTTGTTTACCTTTCTGTCTCCACTTGTTCAAAATTTATAATAATTCCCTTCTTCTGCTGGCTTATGCCAGACGTGGTGATGGTGCTAGGATCTGGAAGCAGTGGTTGAATTCTTGTGTAAACACGATGACAGCATGATCGCCAGCTCACTACACAGCATTGAGCTAGAGCAGCCATTGCAGCGGGGAGGGTGCTTCCAGGTAGGCTGGGGGGTAAAGGATGGGATGGGTGAGTTTTTGGACCTTTGATGACCAGGGGAAAGGCCACTTTGTTAAGGAAATCATTATGCTGACATTGTGACTTTGTGTGTTTGCTGATTGCTGACTACCCTATTCCCCTGGCCCTTTCTGTTTTTCTGCTAAGTGCACAGAGTAGATATGTATAGATTTCTCCCAAAGACCAGTAGCATTTGTGATATATTTGCTCTGTGAGAGCACTTCCCTGTTATCTTGTAAAAGCCCTTAAGTTGGCACTAAATTCCGGTCTAGTAAAAAGAGGACAGCATTTACAGTAAAAGCCCAAGTTCAAGGTCTAGCTTAGCCATTTACTAGGCAGGGAGTACGTAAGTGACTTAACTTATTTGAGCTTTAGTTTCCACATCTGTAAAATGGAGATAACTGCTGTGCTTCATCAGAAGGTTTTTGTTAGCCTTGACTGAGACATTATTTGTGAAAAAGACTTAAACCTTAAAAAATTTCTATTGCTGTTTTTGTATTTGGATTATGATACTTAACCTTGAGGCATGAATGATCTGTAACTAGGAATTTTGCTCTTCAAGAAAACTAATACAGACATCACAGATATTTGTGAAAACAATTATTCTTTTAAATCACTTTGCATGCAAAAATTTTCTTGTGATTTAATCTTCATTAAGCCACTCCAGCCGTGTTGAGTTTCTCAAGTTGTCTTGGAGCTGGGATGTAAAAGCTGCTTAGGGACAGACTTTCTGCAGCTCTCTGCCTCCACTCAGTGCTCTCTGGTCTACAGTGACTGTCCCCACTTCTGCCTGGTGGGCTCCTCCTTATCTCGGAGGCCCGAGCTTAGAAGTCACCCCTTCTAAGTCTTCCTAGCAGAAGAGTTATTTCTGTTTTTCTGCAGTTCCTTGTTCACTTATCTCTAAACAGCCCCACGGTTTTTATCTACTTGTAAACGACACCTGAATATAAGCTCCAGGAGGGCAGGGATTTCTGTTTCTTTTGGTCACTGTGTGATTCACAAGGCCTTGAGACATGCCTGGCACATAGTGGGTGCTCAGTAAACCTTTACAGAATGAGTGGATGGATGAATGAATGAAGATAAGTCACCTCCTTCAGTTTCTTAAGTGCATGAACTGGTGTACATTGATGTGCTTTCATCTTGGTCAGGGCTTGGCACCTACTAGGTTTACATGTTTGCTGAATGAGTACATTTCTGGATTAGGGATTCTTATGTCTAAAAAACAGAAAAGAAAGGCTAAGTATTATAAAGTCTTAAGGACGTCATTGTACTTTCTCGCTATAATTGTTTACAATGCATGCTTTTTATTTTGTTTTTAGGTTAGTATAGGCCCATTTGCTATTTTTATAAAAAGCCTTGATCAACATCTGGAGAAGTTTTATTTTTGTATTTTATTATTATTATTTTTTAAAAGTCAGAGTCATACTTTAAACTCACATTGATCATGTTAAATGTTAAGACCACAGAGGGAATTTCAAGAATTTAAAACTATTAGAGAAGAGCTAATGCCTATCCTTCTAAAACTCTTTCAGAAAGTTGCAGAGGAAGGAACACTTCCAAACTCATTCCATGAGACCACCATTACCCTGATGCCAAAATCAGACAAATACAACACAACTAAAGAAAACTACAGGTCAATATCACTGATGAGTACTGATACTGCTACTGCTAAGTCGCTTCAGTCGTGTCCGACTCTGTGTGACCCCATAGACGGCAGCCCACCAGGCTCCGCCATCCCTGGGATTCTCCAGGCAAGAACACTGAAGTGGGTTGCCATTTCCTTCTCCAATGCATGAAAGTGAAAAGTGAAAGTGAAGTCGCTCAGTCATGTCTGCCTCTTAGCGACCCTATGGACTGAAGCCTACCAGGCTCCTCCGTCCATGGGATTTTCCAGGCAAGAGTACTGGAGTGGGTTGCCATTGCCTTCTCCAATCACTGATGAACATAGATGCAAAAATCCTCAACAAAATTTTAGCAAACAGAATTCAGCAACACATCAAAAAGCTCATACACCATGATCAAGTTGAGTTTATTCCAGGGATGCAAGGATGCTTCAATATATGCAAATAAATCAATGTGATACACCATATTAGCAAACTGAAAGATAAAAACCATATGATAATCTCAATAGATGCAGAAAAAGCCCTTGACAAAATTCAGCACCCATTTATGATTAAAACTCTTCAAAAAATGTATGTAGAAGAAACCTGCCTCAACATAGTAAAGGCCATATATGATAAGCCTACAGCAAACATTATTCTCAATGGTGAAAAACTGAAAGCATTCCCGTTAAGATCAGGAACAAGACAAGGGTATCTATTTTCACCACTATTATTCAACATAGTTCTGGAAGTCCTAGCTACAGCAATTAGAGAAGAAGAAGAAATAAAAGGAATCTAGATCAGAAAAGAAGAAGTAAAGCTCTCACTCTTTGCAGATGACATGATACTGTACATAGAAAACCCTAAAGATAGTATCAGAAAATTACTAGAGCTAAGCAGTGAATTTAGCAAAGTTGCAGGATCCAAAATCAATACACAGAAATCACTTGCATTTCTATATACTAACAATGAAAAATCACAAAGAGAAATTAAATAATCAATCCCATTCATCACTGCAACAAAAAGAATTAAATATCTAGGAATAAACTCACCTAAGGAGACAAAAGATCTGTACACAGAAAACTATAAGACACTAATGAAAGAAATGAAAGACAACATAAACAAGTGGAGAGATAGTCCATGTTCCTGGGTAAGAAGAATCAATATGGTGAAAATGACTACAGTGGAAGGACCGATGCTGAAGCTGAAACTCCAATACTTTGGCCACCTGATGTGAAGAACTGACTCATTGGAAAAGACCCTGATGCTGGGAAAGATTGAGGGCAGGAGGAGAAGGGGACAACAGAGGATGAGATAGTTGGATGGCATCACCGACTCAATGGACATGAGTTTGAGTAAACTCCAGGAGTTGGTGATGGACAGGGAGGCCTGGCATTCTGCAGTCCATGGGGCCACAAAGAGTCGGACATGACTGCAACTGAACTAAACTGAACTGAACCAAATGCAATCTACAGGTTCAATGTGATCCCTATCAAATTACCAATGGCATTTTTCACAGAACTAGAACAAAAAATTTCACAGTTCATATGGAAACACAAAAGGACCCAAATAGCCAAAGCAGTCTTAAGAAAGAAGAATGGAGCTGGAGAAATCAACCTTCCTGACTTCAGATTATACTACAAAGCTACAGTCATCAAGACAGTATGGTAGTGGCACAAAAACAGAAATATAGACCAATGGAACAAGATAGAAAGTCCCGAAATAAACCCATGCACCCATGGGTACCTTATTCTTGACAAAGGAGGCAAGAATATTCAATGGGGCAAAGACAGCTTCTTCAATAAATGGTGCTGGGAAAACTGGACAGCTACATGTAAAAGAATGAAATTAGAACATTTCCTAATACCATACACAAAGATAAACTCAAAATGGATTAAAGACCTAAATGTAAGACCAGAAACTATAAAACTCTTAGAGGAAAACATAGGCAAACACTCGATGACATAAATCAAAGCAAGATCCTCTATGACCCAGCTCCTAGAGTAATGGAAATAAAAACAAAAGTAAACAAGTGGGACCTGATCAAACTTAAAAGCTTTTGCACAGCAAAGGAAACTGTAAGCAAGGTGAAAAGACAACCCTCAGAATGGGAGAAAATAATAGCAAATGAAACAACTGACAAAGGATTAATTTCCAAAATATACAAGCAGCTCATACAACTCAGTACCAGAAAAACAAACAGCCCAATCAAAAAGTGGGAAAAAGACCTAACAGACATTTCTCTGAAGAAGAGATACAGATGGCTAACAAACACATGAAAAGATGCTCAACATCACTCATTATTAGAGAAATGCAAATCAAAACTACAATGAGATGTCACCTCACACCAGTCAGAATGACCATCATCAAGAAGTCTACAGGCAATAAATGCTGGAGAGGGTGTAGAGAAAAGGGAACACTCTTGCACTGTTGGTAGGAATGTAAATTGATACAGCCACGATGGAAGACAGTATGGAGATTCTTTAAAAAACTAGGAATAAAACTATCATATACCCAGCAATCCCACTCCTAGGCATATACCCTGTGGAAACCAAAATTGAAAAAGACACATGTATCCCATTGTTCATTGCAGCACTATTTACAATAGCTAGAACATGGAAGCAACCTAGATGTCCATTGACAGATGAATGGATAAAGAAGTTGTGGTACATATACACAATGGAATATTACTCAGCCATAAAAGGAACACCTTTGAGTCAGTTCTAATGAAGTTGATGAACCTAGAACCTATTATACAGAATCAGAAAGAGAAAGATAAGTATTGTAAACAAATTTAAAAAAATAAATGAAAAAAAACAGAAAAAAAAGAATTTAAAAGTAAAAGTCATTTAAAAATGTACACAATTAAAAATTACTTCCTACTTAAATAAATTTAAAAACTTCTTCCTAAAGACATCATTTTTTCCTTTAAAAAAATTTTTTTTATTGGATTTACAATGTTGTATTGGTTTCAGATATACAGCAAGGTGAATCAGTTATATGTATACATATGTATTTTTGTTTTAGATTCTTTTCCCATATAGGCCATTGCAGAGTATTGAGTACAGTTCTTTGTGCTATACAATAGGTTCTTATTAGTTATCTGTTTTATATATAGTAGTGTGTATATGTCCATCCCAACCTCCTGGTTTATCTCTCCACCTCTTCCCCCTGGTAACCATAAGTTTGTTTTCTACATCTGTAACTCTGTGTCTGTTTTGTAGATAAGTTCATTTGTACCATTTCTTTTTTTAGATTCCACATATAAGTGATATAAAATGATGTTTGTCTTTCTCTGTATGACTTACTTCACTCAGTATGACAATCTCTAGGTCCATCCATGTTTCTGCAGATGCCATTATTTCATTCCATTTTATGGCTGAGTAATATTCTGTTGTCTATATGTACCATATCTTCTTTATCCATTCCTCTGTCTATGGGCATTTAGGTTGCTGCCATGTCCTATTGTGAATAGCACTGCAGTGAACAATTGAGGTGCCATGTATCTTTTAGAATTATGGTTTTCTCTGGATGTATGCCCAGGAGTGGGATTGCTGGATCATATGGTGGCTCTATTTTTAGTTTTTAAGGAACCTCCACACTGTTCTCCACAGTGGCTGTACCAATTTACATTCCCACCACCAGTGTGGGAGGGTTCCCTTTTCTCCACACCCTCTCTAGCATTTATTGTCTGTAGATTTTTTTGATGATGGCCACTCTGACTGGTGTGAGTTGATAACTCATTGTAGTTTTGATTTGCATTCCTCTAGTAATTAGTGATGTTGAACGTCTTTTCATGTGTTTTATAGCTATCTGCATATCTTCTTTGGAGAAATGTCTATTTCGGTCTGATCTTCTGCCCATTTTTTGGATTGGGTTATTTGTTGGAGTAGTTTTTAAAGCCAAACAAACCAATTCAGATTTCTCTTGACCAGTTTTTAATATAAATTGCTAAATTTTTTCTAAAAATGATATAAACATCATTAGTATTTAGTATCAAATATACAGATATTAATAGCTTCCTTTTAATAAGAGTTATTGCAAATTCATGGTTAGTATCAAAATAATGATAGCCTGCAGTTTTGCAAATGGCCGTTTGCCAGACTTTCTGCAGCTCCCTCCCCGCTACAGTGTTTGAGGAAGTCTTTCTCATAGTAAGGTTTTTAAAATTCTACTTACAGAATTTTATATCCTCTTCAGCAGATGGGCTGACCGGCTTACAGTCTCCATAGCAACAAGGTTTCTGTATTTTCCCCCTTTTTAAAATAGCCTAAAGTCACAGAAGGGAACTTAGATATTAATAGCATAAGAAATTTCAATGTGAACAAATTATTAAATATGCCACTTTTGATTACTTGTTTCTTGATCTAGGATCATTTATGATCTATAGCAACTGTGATTAAGCATATATGTCTGTAATTTTAATAGCCATACAGATTAGGACGTAGCAGTTTGGTTTGCTGAAAGTAACTGTTGGATAACCTGTCTAAATTATCCCCTACTTCCCAACTTCCTAATCAGATTATGCCCTGTCCCTCACTTAGAAATCAACAGCAGAGTAATAACACATTACATTATTTTTAACATCTGTGTGGAAGACAAAACTAAGACTCCTTTGTCACTGTGCAGTTTCTATGGACACCCATTTTTGTGTTAGACTTAAGTGTGATGTTTGTGCTAAATATAGGGCAAGCATGGATAATTTCTTGGAGCCACAGCTCGCCCATGTTGACTTGATTGGGCTCTGGTATCTTTGATTGACATGTATAAAGCATCACAACTCCAAACACAGCTAGTGCACAAATGATTCTCTTAAACTAGTACACTAGCAAAGCATGAAAAGCTGTTTTTAAAAGTGGGGTGTATTTGGTTTGCTAAAATTCTGGCTTTTCCCCAAGAAGTGCCCTATTTTTGATACAGCATGGTTGAGCCTTGCACAGAAAAATTGATTCTTGTTTTTGGATCTTGTTATGAGTGTTTATTTTTGAGAAGTCATGACATATTCTTGCTTGTTTAGCTGTAAATATTGACATAGATTGTTATTCTATCAAAAGATCTAGAATAAAGGATACATTTTTCTTTAAAACAGCAAGAGTTTATTAAACATATCTGGAGTGCTTGGTCCTGTGATGGACTCTTTTTAATATATTGTGAGGGCTATAATCTTATCACAGGATCATCTGAGAGGTTCATTTAAATATCTACTAAAATTTTTCCTCCTTGTTTTCTAGTGTTATGTCTCTATATTTATCTTCAGTGCTGTCAGCTAATTAGGTTGAGCTGTAAAAGACCCAGTATGGAGGGTATGTGTGAAAGTAGTGTTTGATTCCACTGGAAAAGAAAAGAAGGGGTGTTGTCTATATGCTTGTGATGGAGATGTAGTGGGAGGTTGGTTCGGGGTGGGTATCAGTCATCCCTGTGACTTCGGCTGTGGGACCAATTTCCTAGGAGGCTGAGGTCTTGACCCATATTAAAGCACTCTTGCTCCCATTATCCCTAACTACTGGACTTTTGTTTCATCCAAAGTTCCTCTGAAAGCTTTGGTGCAGGTGGCTTATTTGGGAAGTGATTCTAGGCAGCGGGGAGTGGAGGGTGAGAGCCAACACCAGAATGTGTTAACAGGTTGGCCAGTGCTGGGAGCCACTAGTGATTGATGATGACACCAGGCCTCCTGAAGGAGCCTTATGAGATGCATGCGGAGCTGTCCAGCCTGGACAATAGGAGGGGGAAGCATTTCTCCACTGGCTTTTGAGCTCACTGACCACGGGTAGCCCTTCAGAGGCTGGTTCCCTCTCACTACTAGGCTGCACATGTGTGAGTGCCAAGTACCCTGCACCGACCACACTGTGAGACAGGTCCGGGGCCAGGGAGCCAAAGGCCCATGGGTCGGGGAGGCCAAGTCACACCAGTGCGGAGCTGGTCACTGCCTGGGTGAAGCTGATGCTGCATCAGGGATGGGGGTAAGAGGTCGGTCCTAGAGGCTGGAAAGTGGCTCCTGAAAGGTACAAACGTGTATCCAAAGACACCCCTTCCTCCCTTTGCAGTCCACTCCTTATGGTCTTGGCGAAGGGAGGATTCTTCTCTGTGACCTTCCAAGAAACATAGGTGGTGAGTTCTTCAGTCTCATATAATAAATTCATATTTACAGCCTCACCTGCCTTATCCTCAGATCCCTTCCTCAGTCTGGCATCTCCATCTCATCAACAGAAAGCCAATATCCAGTCCAAGCTTTGTGGAGCCATCCCAGCTGGATGTCAGGATGAATGTCAGGTGTCCTTCCAGGACTTTGAAGACAGAGTCATAGGCGAGAGCTCTCATGTCAATAAGTTATTCTTCATCCAGCTTTATATTTTGTACCCCCTGGTCTAAAACCCCCAGGATCCACTCTAAATAATATTCCTTTGGTTCCTGCTGATACATATCCCTTTGATGAATATATTCTGCAGTAGGAACTCTGTTTCCCTGCTTGGACTGTGCTGACATTTGACTCTAGTTACTGGTTCAGAGGCAATGAGATGAGGTGGCAGCAGATCTTAAAAAGAACAACAGTCACCTTGTTAGGCACCTGCCTACCTATGAGGTCTCTGGGAAAGAGAAGGCTGCTCTCCATTAGCAAGAAGGAGCGAGCTGCTGTTGATGGTCTGGAAGATTCAGGGATTTAAGATTCTTAGGCTCATCAACTCGAATGTCCAGATTCCTGGTCACAGAGCCACCAGTTTTCCTAGTGGGGCCAGATACTGACTTAGGAGATACACTGAGACTGCTGTTGGTCTTTGTGGATCTTCCAGCTCTACAGTTAGTTCCTGAGCCTGATTTCTGGCACTGTCTACCCGGTGGCTGCAGGAGACGAACAAAGGTCAACCAAATGCTCTCAAAGAAGCATTTCACAGTGTGCCTGTGTTAATCGTTGACTGACCTAGATATGGAATTTTCATTTTACCTCTTCACAACTTCCAAAGAAGTTAACAAAAACCATATAACTCTCTTGATTCTTATCATTGCCATTGACCCTGTATTATTCCAGTTCACTCAGAACCTCACATTCCACGTGTACCTCATCCTCATCCACCACAGATAAGAATAACAGTAAACGGGCCGATGCTACTTTCAGAGGTTGTCACCATCTTGCTTACCACCAGCAATGGCGTGAGCCATATAGCTCCACGACCCAGAGAGTCTGCTTGCCAAGTCCGCTTCCTCATCAGCATTCTTAGCTTGGGTCCCCAGGAAAGCAGAGCTTGAGATAACTGCTTGTGTGCAGGTAGTTTATTTGGTATGTGGCCCCAGTTGGAGTAGAGGACCTAGGAAAAAAGAAAAGGGAAGGAGAGAAAGCTGAAATCAAATCACCACTGCCAAGGGCAATGGATGCTTGATTCCCTAGCACTTTTTAGGAGCCATGTAAAATAATCTCAGAACTATCTGCTTGGGGCTGAAATGAAGAAAGATGTGTCCATTGGCTTCTGTCCCTAATGGTCAAGAGTGGCCCATAAAGAATGACTCCCCTGCAGTCCTGGGTTGCAAATGCATATCTGTGGGTTCTGAAGCCTTGGTTGGCATTAGAAAACTTTGGAGCAGGAGGTGAAGGGTATGTGGACAGGGAGAGGAAGGCAGAGGCTGAATGCTGTCAGATTGTACCTGCTTGAATCTGGTTGAAGTTTGTATGGACTTGGTCACTTCGGCAGGGGCTGGAGTAAGATGTGGGGCTGAGAGGTTGTGAAGTGGTGAGGGAAGGATGTCTGATACAGGCTTCATCCCACCTGATCCATTGGTTAAGTGGATTCATGTTTTATGCTCCTTAGGAATACCCATTTTTCTTTGTTATTTCTAATATGAATATATTTAACTTTGTAATCAAGAATATTAGGCCCTTTATTAAAAAAATAAATATTAGAGTTTTCAAATGAGAATATGTAGGACTGCCTGAGGAGAAAGGACAAGTGAAATGTGTGGAGAGGAGAATAAATTATGTAATTAACTTACTGCTTGCTGATACTTTCTAAGTGGAGAGTAGGGAAGCTCAGCATGGTATCACAGAGCCTGAACTCACACTATGTGAAGTCCTTGAAGACCTGGTCAGAACAGCTCATTGCCAAGAACTCCTCTTTCTAGCACTTTCCTTTTCCTTGTACTTAGGAGGATTGTCTGCTGTGTGTTTTAACAGATCTATCCAAGCCTCCCAAACAGATATTGTTACCAGTCAAGGAACTGGCTGGAAGTGAAACTCCATGGAAAAAAAAGTGTATTGCTCTGCCTAAAACTGGCACTGTCTTGTGGATTAGGGTTGGATGACAGATATGCAAGTATATAACATGTATTATATAAGCAAAAATGTACATTAAACGTACTCTATGCTGGGTATCTGGCCCAGAAAGGTAAATAAGGACCAGTCCTCAAGGGCAATTCCTTCTGCTGGTCCTGATTTCATAGGAGTGCGGCTATGTAGCAGCTGACTGGGGACTGAAGGGTCAAGCTTTTTGGTTTAATACTGAGTTTGTTGGTGAATTCCCTTTGATTTCTGGACAAAAAGATACAGATAGAATTTTTTACGTTTGATGGTCTAGTTTCTTTGCCTGAGAATGTGATATCAGTGTTGTTGTAACCATCATAGCCATTATTATATTTTAATGTATATCTATTTGGAAAATATGTATATGTACTACTTTAAAGTGTATATGAACATTGTAATGCAAATGTAAAAAATGAAATTTTAAAAGAATAAAAGAAGTAGAAATACAAAGTGGACTGTTTCCTTCTTGCACCTCAGTGGATGTCCTTGCATACCACCCAGAGTGCCTGAAGTCCACTTTGGAGACCCTTGACTCAGATGCCCCTGGCTGCATTCATATACTCTAACAGGGGTGAATCTTGAGAGATGTTTGGCTTCACGTTCTTGCCATTAGATATAACCAGACCAAAACCAACCTGTTTGTATACAGACCTTCTTTGATTTACGATGGGGTTATTACCAGATAAACCCATCATAAGTTGAAAATTCTGTAAGTCAAAAATGCATTTATGGAGAAGGGTGATCATGGCAACCCACTCCAGTATTCTTGCCTGGAGAATCCCATGGATGGAGGAGCCTGGCGGGCTACAGTCCATGGGGTTGCAAAGAGTCCGACGCGACTGAGCGACTAAGCACACACACAATGGAGAAAAAGACAGAGAATAGAAGTATGGACATGGGGAGAGGGGAGGAGAGGGTGCAATGTGTGAAAAGAGTAACATGGAAGCTTTCATTACCATATGTAAAATAGATAGCCAATGGGAATTTGCTGTATGGCTCAGGAAACTCAAACAGGGGCTCTGTATCAACCTAGAGGGGTGGGATGGGGAGGGAGATGGGAGGGAGTTTCAAAAGGGAAGGGATATATATATATACCTATGGCTGATTCATGTTGAGGTTTGACAGAAAACAAAATTCTGTAATTATCCTTCAATAAATAAATTAATTAACTAAAAATGCATTTAATGCATCCAACTTACCTAATTTTATAGATGCTCCCAGGCTACCTTAAATGTGCTCGGAACACTTGATTTGGCTTACAGTTGGCTAAAATAATCAAACACAAGCCTATTTTATAAAAAGTGTTAACTGGCTCATGTAATGTACTGAATACTGTACTGGAAATGGAAAACAGAACGCTCCTGTGGCTACAGAATGGTTCTCAGTCTATTGATGGTTTACCCCGGTGACCAAGTGCTGACTGGGACTGTGGCTTGCTGTAGAATATTGTACTGCATTTTGTTAGCCCAGGGAAAGATCAAAATTCAAAGTACAGTTTCTGTTGGACGTGTATTTACTTTCTCACCATTGTAAAGTCAGAAAATTGTAAGTTGAACCATCGTAAGTCAAGGACCATCTGCAGTTATATATTGATGACTGTCTTCTTAACATTTCAGAGTTTCTACTAATTTCCAGTACTCTGCCATTTAGAAGGCCATTATTACATTGCCTGCTGAGAACTTCAATGAATCCAGAACAGAGGAGGCAGCCGATGTTTGCAGATAGGTTTTGTTTGGCTCATCATTCAGAAGAAAATAAGCTGGAATGAGTGCCGAGATTTGAAAATTGTGGGGATTTTACACAAGAATCCGAATTTTCAACCTTTTAAAAAAAATGTGAGAATTGGCAAACCTAGTTCTACATCTTCTAGGGAGAGAGTTGTCTGGGGAGACTTAGGTAGGCATTTGCTCTCTTGGTCTTCACTGACTCCCACCTCTTCTACTCCCCTCGACCCACACTCAGCAGGCTCCATCTGGTTATCCTGTCTTCTGTGGAATTTGTTTCCTTTGATCTCAATTTTGTGGATGGTTGTTGTTAACAAAGAAGGTCTCTTGAAATTATATAATCTGCAGAAAAGCTCTTCAAGGCTCATTCAAGGAATGCTATTTATTTGGTTTACTCACTCAGAACCCCAGAGTAATCTAGGTTACATGCCCTGGTTAGAGTGAACATGGTTCAGTGTGGTTTATTGTAGTCTAGCGATTACAGCACACCTTTGGAATGAGATTGCCTCAGTTCAGGTTCTGGCTCTGGCTCTGCCATTTCTTAACTGGAGCCTCAGTCACCTTAATCACTTCCTGCCTCAATTTTCCTCATCTGTAAAATGGAGATGATAACAAGGGGGTAGATATAAAATTGGAAAAGATCCTGATGCTGGGAAAGATTGAAGGCAGGAGGAGAAGTGGACGACAGAGGGCAAGATGATTGGATGGCATCACCAACTCAATGGACTTTGAGCAAGCTCTGGGAGATGGTGACGGATGGGGAAGCCTGGCGTGCTGCAGTCCATGGGGTTGCAAAGAGTCGGGCACAACTGAGTGACTGAACAACAAGATAAAATAACAAGTAAAATAACTGGCTAATATTAATAACATTGTCTAGCATGTAGTAAGTATGTGTTGGCTTTTATATTATCTTTATGGATTTCTTTAATTGGTATTTGATAATGATTATGAGGAGGTTTGTGTCTGTTTGACAATGTCGAAACAGGTTGAGACTAACTAAATTCACAATGTGGAATGATCTAGGTGCAGTTTACTGAATAGTTAGCTAGCCTGAAGTGTGTGTACAGGGAATTCCCAAAAGCATTCTGGTGTGTCTGGTGTTAAACCCAATCTGTCTCACCGAGGGACTAGTGAATCCTCTAGTGTGGAACAGCTGCGGGCACGCTCTCTGTTCTGGTGCATCTGGATGCTTCTCAGCTCCCCTCCGGCGTGGCAGGCTGGCCCACACTCTCGGGCTGATATGAGTCCAAAGGGGCACCTCCTTGTCCCAAAGCGGATATGCTAATTTCAGAGAAGTGCCAGCCTTCCTGTCTAAAATTGCTCACAGTTCACACCTCATGTCCTGCCTTCTGCTCTGTTTCCTTCCCAGTTTGTCAGCACACAGGTCTGGGCAGAGCCAGACTCGAAGGAAGTCCCCTCTCCTTCCCCGCGTCCTCCGCCTCGTGCCTGCAGCCTATCTGTCTGGCCAGGGTGCTCCAACCGAAGTGCTCCCCAGAGAGCCTCCTTCACTGTTCAGATGAGGAGATGACTGATTCCACAGCGTCTCCAGTCTGGCTGGGCCGCGAGGGGGGCTCACTGTTTAAACTTCATGCCCATCCTCAGTGTGTTCCACCTTTGCTTGCTTTGGGAATGCGTGTGTCTGGTGGAAATGCCATTTTGCTGAGTATTTCTTTGTTGGGGTGGTTTAACGCCAGCTCCTCTATACGGTTGACACAGACACATAGAGACTGGATCAAGATGAAAGTAAAATGACTTATAAGAGCGTTGGTTAGTGTGGGTCTCACCTCCGCTTGCCTGGAGAATCCCAGGGACTGGGGAGCCTGGTGGGCTGCCGTCTATGGTGTTGCACAGAGTCGGACACGACTAAAGTGACTTAGCAGCAGCAGCAGCACCTCCGCTTGTTGTCAAAACCTCTAGTGCTGTGGAAGGGGACTTACGTGCTCTGCACAGCATCTCAGCGGCTTGAATACTGTTTTTCTTAAACTCTCTGAGTGTTTTTTTTTCTTTCTACGTGTCTTGATGCATTAGAAGTTTCATATATTGTTGTCAGGCTTAGTTGCTCAATCGTGTCTGACTCTTTGCAACCCTATGGACCATAGCCTGCCAGTTTCCTCTGTCCATGGGATTTCCCAGACAAGAATACTGGAGTGGCATTTTCTCTTTCAGGGGATTTTTCCAACCCGGAGATCAAACTTGCATCTCCTGTGTCTCCTGCATTGTAGGTGGCTTCTTTACCTGCTGAGTTATCCTGTGCTTAATATGTAGGACCAATTAAAAGAATAGTTAATTGAAATTTTTGGGAAAATTTACAAGTAAGATGACATGGAAAATGAATTTATCCAATAGTCGTTGGCATTTGCTATATAAAAAGAATTACTCAGGGTGTCAGAATATCCACAAAACATTCTTCATCATTTAGTGATCATTTCTTATTTTGCTATTTAAATGACCAGCTGCCCTGATTTAGGACTCAGATAACACATCCTCTGGGACATCTCAGGTTGCACTAGAGGTAAAGAACCCACCTGCCAGTGCAGGAGATGTAAGACACTGGTTTGATCCCTGGCTTGAAAAGATTCCCTGGAGGAGGGCATGGCAACCCACTCCAGTATTCTTGCCTGGAGAATCCCATGGACAGAGGAGCCTGGCAGGCTACAATCCATAGGGTTGCAAAGAGTTGGACGCAACTGAAGCAACTTAGCACACAGGCACTATATACTCTACATTGCCTTTTTTTACTTCCCCAGTATGTGACTTCACAAGTCATTTGATATCTCTACAATGTATTTAGTAAACATTTCCTATGTCACAAAGCTTTGGGAGGCTCAAACAAGTCTACTTATCTAAAATTGCTTTTAAAACTTTTTACATTGCTTTTAAAATGTAATCAGTTTTGTTAGCTGCTTTTACATTCCAGAATATTAATTTAGTAAATATTCATTTGGGAGTCCATGTTTGCCAACTTAGTATCAGTTCAGTTCAGTTCAGTCACTCAGTTGTGTCCAAATCTTTGCGACCCCATGAATCGCCAAATGCCAGACCTCCCTGTCCATCACCAACTCCCAGAGTTTACCCAAACTCATGTCCTTTGAATCGGTGATGCCATCCAGCCATCTCATCCTCTGTCGTCCCCTTCTCCTCCTGGCCCCAATCCTTCCCAGCATCAGGGTCTTTCCCAATGAGTCAAGTCTTCCCATGAGGTGGCCAAAGTATTGGAGTTTCAGCTTCAACATCAGTCCTTCCAAAGAACACCCAGGACTGATCTCCTTTAAGATGGACTGGTTGGATCTCCTTGCAGTCCAAGGGACTCTCAAGAGTCTTCTCCAACACCACAGTTCAAAAGCATTAATTCTTCGGGGCTCAGCTTTCTTCACGGTCCAACTCTCACATCCATACATGACCACTGGAAAAACCATAGCCTTCACTAGACGGACTTTGTTGACAAAGTAATGTCTCTGCTTTTTAATATGCTATCTAGGTTGGTCATAATTTTCCTTCCAAGGAGTAAGCGTCTTTTAATTTCATGGCTGCAGTCACCATCTGCAGTGATTTTGGAGCCCCCCAAAATAAAGTCAGCCACTGTTTCCCCATCTATTTCCCATGAAGTGATGGGACTGGATGCCATGATCTTAGTTTTCTGAATGTTGAGCTTTATGCCATGATCTTAGTTTTCTGAATGTTGAGCTTTAAGCCAACTTTTTCACTCTCCTCTTTTGCTTTCATCAAGAGGCTTTTTAGTTCTTCTTCACTTTCTGCCATGAGGGTGGTGTCATCTGCATATCTAAGGTTATTGATATTTCTCCCAGCAATCTTGATTCCAGCTTGTGCTTTCTCCACCCCAGCGTTTCTCATGATGTAGTCTGCATATAAGTTAAATAAGCAGGGTGACAATATACAGCCTTGACATACTCCTTTTCCTGTTTGGAACCAGTCTGTTGTTCCATGTCCAGTTCCAACAGTTGCTTCCTGACCTGCATACAGGTTTCTCAAGAGGTAGGTCAGGTGGTCTGGTATTCCCATCTCTTTCAGAATTTTGTACAGTTTCTTGTGATCCACACAGTCAAAGGTTTTGGCATAGTCAATAAAGCAGAAATAGATGTTTTTCTGGAACTCTCTTGCTTTTTCGATGATCCAGCGGATGTTGGCAATTTGATCTCTGGTTCCTCTGCTTTTCTAAAACGAGCTTGAACATCTGGAAGTTCACGGTTCACGTATTGCTGAAGCCTGGCTTGGAGAATTTTGAGCATTACTTTACTAGCGTGTGAGATGAGTGCAATTTTGTGGTAGTTTGAGCATTCTTTGACATTGCCTTTCTTTGGGATTGGAATGAAAACTGACCTTTTCCAGTCCTATGGCCACTGCTGAGTTTTCCAGATTTGCTGGCATATTGAGTGCAGCACTTTCACAGCATCATCTTTGAGGATTTGAAATAGGTCAACTGGAATTCCATCACCTCCACTAGCTTTGTTTGTAGTGATGCTTTCTAAGGCCCACTTGACTTCACATTCCAGGATGTCTGGCTCTAGGTGAGTGATCACACCATCGTGATAATCTATGAACGGTTCTATGAAGACCTATAAGACCTTCTAGAACTAACACCCAAAAAAGATGTCCTTTTCATTATAGGGGACTGGAATGCAAAAGTAGGAAGTCAAGAAACACCTGGTGTAACAGGCAAATTTGGCCTTGGAGTACAGAATGATTCAGGGCAAAGGCTAATGGAGTTCTACCAAGAGAATGCACTGGTCATAGCAAGCACCCTCTTCCAACAACACAAGAGAAGACTCTACACATGGACATCACCAGATGGTCAGCACCATAATCAGATTGATTATATTCTTTGCAGCCAAAGATGGAGAAGCTCTATACAGTTAGCAAAAACAAGATGGAGTGGACTGTGGCTCAGATCATGAACTCCTTATTGCCAAATTCAGACTTAAATTGAAGAAAGTAGGGAAAATGACTAGACCATTCAGGTATGACCTAAATCAAATCCCTTATGATTATACAGTGGAAGTGAGAAATAGATTTAAGGGACTAGATCTGATAGACAGAGTGCCTGATGAACTATGGACAGAGGTTCGTGACATTGTACAGGAGACAGGGATCAAGACCATCCCCATGGAAAAGAAATGCAAAAAGGCAAAATGGCTGTCTGAGGAGGTCTTACAAATAGCTGTGAAAAGAAGAGAAGCAAAAAGCAAAGGAGAAAAGGAAAGATATTCCCATTTGAATGCAGAGTTCCAAAGAATAGCAAAGAGAGATAAGAAAGCCTTCCTGAGTGATCAATGCAAAGAAATAGAGGAAAACAACAGAATGGGAAAGACTAGAGATCTCTTCAAGATAATTAGAGATACCAAGGGAACATTTCATGCAAAGATGGTCTCGATAAAGGACAGAAATGGTATGGACCTAACAGAAGCAGAAGATATTAAGAAGAGGTGGCAAGAATACACAGAAGAACTGTACAAAAAAGATCTTCACGACCCAAATTAGGATAATACTAATTAATTCTTTCCTCTATTTTAAAATAAAATTAAATGTTTTTGATTAAAAAGAAATGCATACTCATTGCAAAACATCTGCAAAATATAGAAAAATAGAAAGACTGATTATACTGTGATGACTGACTGGTATCTATTAACATTTTGGTATGTATCCTTTCATTTTTTTTTTTTTTTATGCATAGGTACGCAGAGCCTTAGGCAAAATCTATTTATACACACATTTATATATCATTTGTTCCTTGCTCTCTTTACATAAGACTCTATTGCAGGGACTTCCCTGGTGGCCCAGTGACTGAGACTCCACTCTCCTCATACAGGAGGCCCAGCTTCCATTCCTGGTCAAGAAACTAGAATCCATATGCTGCAACTAAGAGTTTGCATGCCTCAAATAAAGATCCTGTGTACTGCAACTGAGGCCTGAGGCAGCCCAAATAAATGAATAAATAAATTTTAAAAAGATTCTACTGTAGACATCTTTCTTAATTAATCAATAAGATCTAATTCATCACCTTTAATCCAATGTGTGGCTATAATAAAACTTACTTGCCTCTATTGCTGGATATTTGGCTTCCCAATTTTTTACTTTTAAAAATAGTGCTGGTGTTTTATTCTTTTTGATAAATTCCTACTCTGGAATTTCTGAGCATCTGTTCTTAAAACTGAAAAATCTAACACATTTCTACCATGAGTTATAGAATAGCTAGTAATATAGAACATATGCTTTATAAAAGAGTGTTTAATTAATATATTTTGAATGTTACAGCATGCTATAGTATTAGGTTTATCAGAGCAATAATTTTTCTCGAACCTTTTTAAAGGAGTTACAGTTATTTGAAATATCTGAGGAACTTGTTATAGTATAGTTTTACTTGTAGCCCAGCACAGTGGTTTTCTTGTGCATTAATAAGCATTAATAATTAATTTTAAATGTAGATCTTCTAATGTAATGGTATTTAATTAATATACATTCAGCAAACATTTACTGAGTCTTTGTTTAATCACCTTTGTACCATGTACTGGGGGTATAAAGATGAATAAAATCTGTCACTTTTATTGAAAAACTCAGTGTAGTGGGGGAGATGACATGTAAGCAAATAATTAGAAAACAGCATGGTAAATTATATTATATTTATTATGTTGTACTATGTCCTCAGAAAAACAAAAGTCCCTTTCCCCACTGCCTGCCCTAGGCAGAAATTAGGGAGAAGGATAGTGCTTTGTTAATGTACCTTGTTAGGATCAATCAACGATCAGATAATTTCAAAATCAATCTTCCTGTCTCTCTCTCTGTGTCTCTCTCTACATATATGAAAAAAAGTTTTAGCCTGAGATATAAAATGTCATAGTAGAAGAGGGAGAGACAAGATGAATAACCCGTTAAAGTGGCCAAAGGATTCTTAGAAACTAAATGTCCAAGATGGAGCTTTATGTTTTTAGCATTTCTGTGGTGCAAAGCCCCTCTGTCTCCTAAGCCATGAGTAAAGTCTTCTGTATACACAACTGTCCCAAGTAATGGGGATGCTTATTTGTCACATCTTGCATTGTTACCTATTGTTGTGGAAACAGCACACATTTATTATTTCTTGGCTTCCGTGGTCAGGAATCTGAGCATTGCTTAGCTGGGGTTTCTGCTTCACTTATGATCATAAGGCTGCAGTCAAGGTATCAGCCAGGGCTGGAGTTTCATCTGAAAACTCGTGTGGGGAAGGGTCTGCTTTTATGCTCACTTACATGGATGGCAGCACATTCAGTTCCTTATGGTCTGTTGGGCTGAGGGTCTCAGTGCTTTGCTGACTGTTGACCAGAGACTACCCTTAGTTCTGTGCAGCATGGGTCTCTCTGGTCAATGAATGGGAGTCTGATAGGAAGTCAAATCATAATCTTTTGTCATCTGATCACAAAAGTAACATCCCTCAATATTGCCAGATTCTCTGTTGGTTAGAAGCAAGTTACTCAGAGGGAGGAAGACCAGGAATATCAGGAGGCAAGGATTGTTCAAACCATCTTAGGAGCTGCTCCCTGTAGTTTTCAGTGGAAACCAGTATAGTGAGTTGAGGTCCACGTTTGTGGAGTCAAAGACTCAGAGCAGAGAATAAGAACTCAGTGAAAGTGGAAAGTCAGACATAGTAGTATCCACCAGAATGGAACACCACTCTCTCCTCATCCTCTAGGAATTTCAGAAATCTTGGTTGGATATTGAATTTTCCAAAGCGTAGAATTCTGTTGTGAGCCAGTAGTGACTATAGTATAGAGGGCAGGGTGATTCTATTTGCCATCTGGGTTATAGTAATAATAGAACTATGAAGAAGATACTGAGGATGTCATAAAAGTAGAATCTGTAAATTGCCTGGTGAAATTGAGAAGACTTCACCAGGGAGGCAGCACCGTCTGGGTCTTCGTGCATGAGTAGGAATCTGCTCTGTGTAGAAGAAGCAAAGTACATTTGAGGGCACAGGAAGTTTTAGGGGTCCAGTGGCTTTGGTAAACTGGGAAAAATTTAATAAGGCCTGAGTTTGGGAAAGGTGGGAGGTAATTATAGTAAATGAGCAGAAGGAGCATTGGGGGACCTAAAAGTTCTGATTTCCAAATATTTCTGACTTCTGAAAAACCTTCCAGGTATTTTTGAATCAACTGATATAACCAGAATTTTGAATCACCCCTGGCTGTGGTGTGAGAGGTGGTCAAAGAGGGTAGTGGTGAGGGTGAGTGATGAAATAAGAATATTAAATGTTGGTTGTCCCAATTTGCTGTGTATATTTTATCATACTTTGCCCAATTTCTATTTCCTTCCTCTTTCCTAGTCAGAGAGTTTCAGAGGCTACAATTCCTCTGATGAAAGTTATTTGTCTTTATAACAACTTTTTAACTGTCTTCACATCTCAGAATGGTGGTGTTGGGGCATCGCCTTCCTTCCCATCCTTCACAGCTATTTCAAGTATTAATTAATAATTCTGAAAGTCTCCAGAAGCTTAAAAGCTATCCTTAGCCATACGAGTGTTCAAGAATAATCCTAGTCATAATCAAAGAGGAGCAGGACTCCATGGGGAGTGAAAATCCATTCCTGTCTCGCCTTACCTGTGGGCTCTGCGGTCGCTGTGTCTGCGTCTATGAGTGAGCCAGGCCAAGGAGAGGCCCTACTGCTAAAATGGAAGAGAGCTAAATGCCTGAGACTGAGAAACACAAGCTGAAAAATAAGCTTGTTTTAAAAAGGATTTGATCTTGAGATATGACACGAGAGCACAGGTAATCAAAGGAAAAACAGATAATTTGGACCTCATCAAACTTAAAAACTTTTGTTTCAGAGGACACTATCAAGAAAGTGAGAAGACAGCCCACATGAAGAGGGGAAAATATTTGCAAATCATATATCTAATAAGAGACTTATATCTTGAATATATAGATGACGCTTACAACTCAATAATAAAAAGATGAACAACCCAATGAGAAATTAGGCAAATGATCTGAATTGACATTTCTCCAAAGAAAACGTACCCCCGTGGTCAATAGACACAAGGAAAGATGCTCAGTGTCACTAGTCATCAGGGAAACATAAATCAAAACCACAATGAGATACCACTTCATGCCCACTCAGTTCAGTTCAGTTCAGTTGCTCAGTCATGTACGACTCTTTGTGACCCCATGAACCGCAGCACGCCAGGCCTCCCCGTCCATCACCAACTCCCGGAGTCCACCCAAACCCATATCCATGGAGTCGATGATGCCATCCAACCATCTCATCCTCTGTCATCCCCTTCTTCTCCTGTCCTCAATCTTTCCCAGCATCAGAGTCTTTTCAAATGAGTCATCTCTTCGCATCAGGTGGCCAAAGTATTGGAGTTTCAGCTTCAACATGGCTATAATCAAAAAGATAATTTTTGGCAAAAATATGATTAGTGTAATATGGACAACTGGGTAGAAATGTAAAATGATCCAGCCATCTTGGAAAATAGTGTGGTAATTCTTCAAAAGGTTAAGTATAGTTACCTTATAACCTACCAATTCCATGCCTAGTGTATACCCAAAAGAAAGGAAAGCATATGCCCACATAAAAACTATTCATATAAGACTTTATTGGGGGCTTCCCAGGTAGCTCAGCTGGTAAAGAATCCACCTGCAATGCAGGAGACCCCGATTCAATTCCTGGGTCAGGAAGTTCCCCTGGAGAAGGGATAGGCTACCCACTCAAGTATTCTTGCCTGGAGAATCCTAAGGACAGAGGAGCCTGGTGGACTACAGTCCATGGAGTGGCAAAGAGTAGGACACGACTGAGCGACTGACTAAACACAGCACAGCACGAGACTATTTATTGCAGCATTATTTGTTAATTGCCAAAGAAAGGAAACAACCCAAAATGTCCACCAACTGATGAATGGATAAACAAAATGTGATAGGTATCTCTATGTAATGGAATATATTGTTCAGCAGTAAAAAGGTGATGCTTTCAAACTGTGGTGCTGGAGAAGACCCTTGAGAGTCCCTTGGATTGCAGGAAATCAAACCAGTCAATCCTGAGGGAAATCAACCCTGAATATTCATTGGAAGCACTGATGCTGAAGCTCCAATACTTTGGCCACCTGATGTGAAGAGCCGACTCATTGGAAAAGACCCTGATGCTGGGAAAGATTGAGGACAGGAGGAGAAGGGGGGCAACAGAGGATGAGATGGTTGGATGGCATCATGACTCAATGGACATGCGTTTGAGCAAACTCCAGGCGATAGTGAAGGACAGGGAAGCCTGGCATGCTGCAGTCCATGGGGCCGAAAAGAGTTGGATACAACTGAGCGATTTAAAAACAACAAAGCAAAAGGAATTAAGTATTGATACATGAGACAATATGAATGGCTTTGGAAACATTATGGTGAGTGGAAGGAATCAGAAACTTCCCACATATTGTATGATTCCATTTATATGAAAAGTCCAAATTAGGCAGATATACAGAGACAGAAAGTGGTTGCCCAGGGAGAGGAGGGGTTGGAGGCTGGAGTAACTACTGAAGGGAACAAGGTATCTTTCTGTGGTGATGAAAAGATTCTTAAATTGTAGTGACGGTTGCACAACTCTGTCAAGTCTGTAACTGTTCTAAAACCACTGAATGGTACTCTTTAAAGGATGACTTAATAGTTATGTGAATTATATCTCAATAAAGCTGTTACCAAAAAAAAAAAAGTTGATAGTAGAAAGCAGGATGATGGTTTGGGAAAAGGACTTTATTAGGTAAACATCATCAGCAGTCATTTGTCTTTACATTATGTCGTTCTGTGTATTGCTTTCAGAAAAAGTGGATGCGCCTACATTTTTCTTTCCTCGCTCTGCTAGACCTGGCCCTATTTGCTTAAAAAAAAATACCAGTGAGCATTGGTGGAATGTTAATGGTCTGAACTATATTAGCTTCCCATCTGTCTGTTACTCTCCAGGAAGTCTCTTTTTATTTGATTGTGATGATTAGAGGTTTTGTTCATGTTCTATTTGTGCTGATTTGGCTCATTGAGAATAAATCTAGTTTGTGATTCGCCCTCCTCCCATCATGGAGCATTCTAAACAGCCTCCTTCAGAGCTGTGTTCTCTTCATAAATAGCAAGTGAGCCTTCTGATCCACCTGAGTGGGATGCAGATTGAGGGGAGCGCGAGGATTGGAACTGGGGGTGGGAGAGCCCTGCAGCTTTCTCTCCTGGTCTCTGAATGACAGGCAGCTGGCTCAGCACAGGGCGTTACTTTGGGAAGTCATTTTCCTTTGGAAAGTCAGCTGTCATCAGCTGTATTTCACCAGGGCACCCACAGCCCTCTCCCAACCTGCTGTGTCCCAGAGCAGTGCCAGCTGCATGGAGATATGTCCACACAGCACAGGAGGGCTCCTGCTGGGGGTTCTGTGGGCCAAATTAAGGCATCTGGGCACCCCACCACTGCATTGTGTCCTGGTTGCTTCAGACACAGCTGTTTTGCAAACATGTAAATACGTTTGGCCTTTCCTAGGAGCTCCTTACCTGAGATTAGTGCATGTCATGTGCAAACAGCCCTGACATGTGACAGAGTATGTCCTATAAAAGGAATCATTCTTTCATATGATAAAACAGCAACCTAGCAAGTGGAGGTTTCATTCTTCAGGACACAGTTTGACTTTCTACAGAGCTGAATCTTTTGAGGCGGTGGAATCTAAGGCTGTGGCTGGTAACGTACTTCCTTCTTCTGATGAAGAAGGTCAGGGAGAGAGAGAGGGAAAGAGCATCAGCCAGCGAGGGAGCCACAGAAAAAGAATTGTCGCATAGAGAATGAAAGGAAGTGAAGGGATCTGAGTGCATAACAGGGAGAAGGAAGGGGGAAACTGGTTTATAACATAAGAGGGTAAGAGAAAGGTTATAGAGAGGGAAATTAGTGTTAGGGTTTGAACAGGACAAGTTAGGATGGATAAAGATGGTGGGGATGCTGGACAATATGTAAAGCTACTTCTGATTAAATTCTTCCTTCTTGATGTCCTCGAAATTGCATTTGATTGTTGCTGACCTTAAGCCTCCTTGTATTTTCTTAAAAACCCAGTTCGTGCCTGCTGATGGGCCCTCCTGGATCTAACGCACAGTCTCAAGAGTGGGGGTGGGGTCGGGTGGGGCAAGGGAGGAGGGTTCAGACTGAAGTTTCTGGTGGTGGTGTGAGGTGGGATGAAATCTCATTTTACCCCAGTGGTTCTCAGCAGGGGCAATTTTGCCTTCCACCCCCCTCCCCCGAGGACTTGAAGCAGTACCTGGGGACGCTCTGAGTTGTTGCATCTAGGGGGTGCTACTGGAGAAGGAAATGACAACCCACCCCAGTATTCCTGCCTGGGAAATCCCATGGACAGAGGAGCCTGAGGACGCAAAGAGTCAGAGATGACTTAGCAACTAAACAACAACCACTATTGGCATCTAGTGGGTAGAGGCCAGGAATGTTGCTAATCATTCAGCAGGGCCCCCACAACAAGGAGTTCTCTGACCCACAAGGTCACTAGTGCTGAGGCTGAGAAACCCTGATTGACCAGTCCCTGAGGCCCAGGGCAGACAGAGACACTTTCTCCTAACTGATGAAAGCATCGGGGGACAGGTTAGTCCAGGTACTCAGGCCTCGGGCAGGCTGCCTGAGATGATGATATAAGCTGATGAGAATTTCTGGGTTAATTAACTTAATTAAAAAAGCAGAGGTTTGATGAAAAGCAGGCAAAATTCTCATCTCCTTTTGAGATGCCTGCTGCCCAACAGGTGTATCTTAACCTCCCTTATCAGAGGCCTCTGGCCAGGGTGACATCTTTTTTAGGGCAGAAATAAGGGCTCTCTGAGTCAGGCTTCCAGTGTTCAGCCTGTGGTGCTGAATAGATGGCACTACTAATTGAGGAGAATTAATCAGAAAGGAAGTGAGCCTGAGACTGAAGGGTGATGGGCATATGCTCTAAACGGCAAAATAGATTGTTCTGTTTGCCGCAGTCAAGTTGAAACCAGTGACAGCTGTAAGGAAGAAATTATGGAAGGAAGATAATCATCTTAACGATTGTTCTATAAAGTTGCTCTAGGCCAGAGGTGTTTGCTTTAACGTTTTTATAATTTAACGTCTTTTTACCTAGTTGAACCACAGAGCGCATTTGTGTTTGTGTTAATAATATACCTGTTTTCTCCACGAAGGAGTTCTTTCTGTCTGTGGTCACATCTGAGAAAATGGAAGCCTGTGTTCTCTCGTTTTCTCTGAACACATAGATACAAAAATCGCTCTTATGTAGTCAGTTTCCAGGTGAAATGTTTGCCATGCCCCTCTTGATCACTTATTTTCTTTTCTCTTTTATTCAAAGCTCTAACTCAAATTGATCTTACTTATATATGATGATTCGTTTTCCTCGTTGTAACTGAAGTTGCTATTAAAGAAAAATTTCCCATCCTTTCACTGATTCTCAGTTACTCTAAAGATCCAGATGTGTTCATCTCTAATACACCTACTTTTTGGTCAGCTTATCAGAACTTTTTACCCCCTCTCTTCCAACCTCCATTCCAAAAAAAGGGGGAAAAAAATCCTTCCAGCTATTTATTACCTGTGTTTTTTTTTTTTCCTTTTCAATGAATCTGCAAATATTTAATGAACCCCTGCTAGCTGCAAGGCACTGCACGTAGAACTGCAGGATCTACTGCTATGGATAAGGCACCAGCTTGGCTCCCCTGGCACCAGGAGAGGGAATGCGCAGGACTGTGAGCTCTCAGAATGGTGTGTTCCAAGTGGGATATGTGAGCGACAGGGATGTGAGGTAACTTATAAATCTGTGAGTCTGCACTCCAGACCCTCTCTCTTAATCCTTTATCTTTTTAAAAATCATGATAAAATTTACCACCTTCACCATTTTCAAGAGTGCGGTAATGTGGTGTTAAGTACATTCACGTTGTTGTACAACCATCTTGCATGTGTGCTAAGTCGCTTCAGTTGTGTCCGACTCTTTGCCACCCTTTGGACTGTAGCCCACCAGGCTCCTCTGTCCATGGGGATTCTCTAGGCAAGAATACTGGGGTTGGTAGCCATTTCCTCCTCAAGGGGATCTTCCCAGGGATTGAACCTGCATCTCTTATGTCTCCTGCTTTGGCAGGTAGGTTATTTACCACTAGTGCCACCTGGGAAGCCCACCACCATCCACCTCCAGGACTCTTTCATCTTCCCAGACTGAAACTTCCTCCCTTCTGCCCTCGGTGGCAACTAGTTACTCTGTTTCTGTGAATTTGACTACAAGGTACTTCATGTAACTGGAGTCATACAACAGCTGTCCTTTTGTGTGTGGCTTCTCTCACTTAGCATAATGTTTTCCAGTTTCATATTGTAGCAGCATCAGAATTTCATTCCTTTTCAAGGCTGAGTAATATTCCACAGTGAGTATGCATCAAATGCTATTTATTCATTCATCTGTGGATGGACATTTGGGTTGCTTTCACCTTTGTCTGTCGTGAATAATTGTGTATTCGCCATCTTTTTCTTTTAAAGCATATTAAAAACCTCATCTGCTTGTTAAAGCACCGAAAAGAAGTTAGCAGGTGATACCTATCCATAACAATATATGCATACATAACTTTATCTGTTTATCTAGTTCTATGCTCTGGAAATAGTTACATGGTGGAAAATGACTTTTCTAATCTGAAATTCTGAGCCATTACAGTATCATTTCATGCACTTGTTTCATATTCTCCCTTCTCTGCACCCAATCTCTCCCCCGACTCTCTCATCTCTGATTCTGTATCTCTATCTATCTCTCCATCTCTCTCACACCACCATTATTCTTTCCAATCTCTTCTTTCTCCTTCGTGCATGCGTGCTATGTCAGTCACATCCAACTCTTTGCAACCCCATGGACTGTAGTCCACCAGGCTCCTCTGTCTGTGGGGTTCTCCAGGCAAGAATGCTGGAGTGGGTTGCCATGCCCTCCTCCAGGGGATCTTCCTTACCCAGGGATGGAACCTGCATCTCTTATGCCTCCTGTATTGGCAGGCAGTCTTTACCACTGGCGCCACCTGGGAAGCCCCTTCTTTCTCTTAATTCAGTTCAATTTAACACATTTTTATTACTAAGAACTTTTTGAGTGCAAGGTGCTCTGGAAATTTTGAAGAATAAAATTGCCCTTGGGTTGTTCATGGTCTCTCATTGGAGACAAGACCTTTTTACACCAGATGAATGGGCGATGCCAGATACCTGCTGTAGTGACCAGGCTTTTCAAGAAGGGGCAGAGTTGAGGGCAGATGTGTTTCAGGCAGAGAAAGCCAGCCGACAAAGGACCTGGAATGAGAAAGGTTGGGGATGTTTCATCTTAAGTTGATTTTGTTTGAATGTGGCCTTTAAATTTTTTATTTTATTATTATAGGCTTGTTAAGCCCTCTGCCTGGGAGCAAAAGTGATTTCTTTTCTAAACACTATATTGTGTTGTATTTAGGAAGTTTCTCTTTAATTGTTCAAAAAGAGGTGTTTGAGCTAATCTTAGCAGACATTCTCCATGGTTCAAAGAGAGGATCAAGGTTTTTTTTTTTTTTTTAAGTTAGTTTACATCAGTAATTTATTTTGATTTTTTCCATGTAATTCTATTTTTTATTAAATGAATCTGATTGAATCAAATCTCTGTGAACCCTGGACAAGAAGATATCTCAGTTTAACAGTTGACTATTTGAAGAATGAAGATGTTTCTATTTATTTATTTTACAAAAGACACAAGTGAATTCTAGATATTTTCCCCACAAATATGTAAAAAACCAAGTATGTGTATATATGTTTCTGTATGAATGTATGTATATATGTGGATGTGTACACACACTCTCTCACACACACCCTTCTAATTCCAAATGCGAAGGTAAAAAAATCAACAACGCTTTCAGCCAGAAGGAACACCCTAAGTTGTAAAATACTATTTTTCTTCCTCTTGATCATCTTCTAATGATTATTTGCTTTCAGCAGATGGCCACACAGTATGAGCAGTAAGTGATGTAGTAAATTTAGCTGGTGTTTCTGGTCAATGGTACTGCCTGTCTAGCTCCTTGGACCTCAGCCCGACTTCAAAGAGTGAATCTCCCGGTTTGCAGGACTCACTCAGGAAATCTTGGAGGCCTGAGAGCTCCAGGATTTTTCTGCTGAAGGAGCCTGAGAAATACCCTAGGCAACAACAAAGATATGAGAACAGGGCCTGGGAAGGGGACGGACGGGGGAATGGAAATGGGATTGGGCAGCAGTCCCAGAGTTGGAAGGAAGCAGGAGCAGAATGCTGCTTTAGACCTTGCTGGTGACACCAGACTTAACAAACAACTTGTTTAATGCAACTTGTTAAGTTGCATCCAGCTCTTTTGTGACCCCCTGGACTGTAGCCCACCAGGCTCCCCTGTTTATGGGATTCTCCAGGCAAGAATACTGGAATAGGTTGTCATTCCCTTCTCCAGGGGATCTTCCCAGCCCAGGGATTGAACCCATGTCTCCTGTATTGGCAGGTGGATTCTTTACCACTGAGCCACCGGGGGACCCAAAAAGACTTTCTAGCCTTCCCACTGTCCAGGCTTCTGGGAGCTTGTCCCCTAGGGAGTCACTGATGTGTTCTGGCTGTGGATGTTGGGGAGATAGAGCATTGCAGCTGAAGCTAGAATTAGTCTGTTCCAGACCTGCATTCATGGTGAGGTTTGGCTAGAAGAGTGGTGGACTGAATGGACCACTCAGCTGATTCATTCATTCCCACACGCAACTAATATTTATTGAGCACCAACTATGTGCCAGGCACTATTCCAAGTATTGGCAGTGACTGGGTGAGCATGACAAAGGCTCCACATGGGGTTTATGTTCTGATGGATTTTTACATTTTGATATGTGTATCTATTGTGAAACAGTTACCACAATAAGGTTGGTTAATCCATCTATCACTTCATATACATACAATTTTTTTTTTTTTGGTGTGAGCATTTAAGTTTTACTCTCTTAGTAACTTTCAGATATGCCGTGCAGTATTATTGTTAGTTCAATTATAGTCACCATGTTGTATGTTAGATCCCTAGAACTTACTCATCTTTCTGTTGGAATTAACAGAATTAGTGCTAACATTTGGTCTTCTGACTCCCAGGCATGTATCCTTCCAATAATGCTAGACCAAACACTAGCTTTTAATTACTTGCAAAGTATCTCCCTTTTTGATGGATTTGGAGGAACAAAGAGAAGCCATACACAGAGCTGTTTTTGGAAAGGCTCAGTCTTTTTTAGAAAATCAGAGGATCAGTGAAGGGAAGTGTTTCCAGCGATGTATCTCCTAGGCTATAGATATATCTATATATAGATATCAAAATATATCTTCTTGACCATGGACTCATTTTCCCAGATTCTTCTTTCTTCCTGCAAGGTGTCCGTGCTCCAGCCCCCTATCAAAATTTAGACTTCATGTAGTGATTTTAGTAAACTCTCTCATAATCAGCAATTGCAATCTTCCAGCCAGTTGCCTACTTTCTGTGTTACTTCCCACTGTTATTTTAATTTCATTTTTTAAAAATTGGATTTAATCACTAATGGCAAATTTAAACAGAAGTATATAATCCCGATTACAGACTGCCCTTTACCTTATTCCAGAAATGTTTCCCTTGAGTACTCAATTCATGCAGCTATACAACAATGATGCCTTGTAAATTCATGGTTTGTTGAACAGATTCTTGAGCCTCAAATCACAGACCTGTCTATGCACAGAGGATTCTGCAGTGAAAAAGTTCAAAGGGAGAAAAAGAGTAGTTTGGGACTGGCTAATGGGAATGGGAAAAGTCATCTGTATTTCTTAATGTCTCAGAATCATTATATTGAAGTCTAAGGGTTTGCTGAGAGAAATCAGGAGGACTTTATTTGAAGCTGAGATGTTCCTTGTTATGTTCTTTCCATGTAATTCACAGACTGTGTTCTCCTGATCCTAAAAGACCAAGACTGGGGCTCACAATCATTGCTCTACTGCCTTGGGCATTTAGGGCTTTGCAGATGACCAGCATAGAGATTTGATCACAATGCAGCTTTGTTTTTGTGGACATTTTCCCATTAGGAAATTGTCCTGAAAATACCAATTTGTTTTACAGAAAATATCACCCGGGGGTTAATTACCGTCATTTGGCACTGGCAGCATGCACATTTGGGTTCAAACAAAGGGCCAGATTTTTAGGTAAGGTCTAATAAATATTTCTCTGATCTTGAAGAATTTTTACTGAATTTAATTCGCAGAAGGAAATATAACATCAGTGACTGACTAGACACGGTTCAGTTCTCATCTGAGCTACGTTTGATAAAAGAGATTTAAAAATTGAAGGTTCTAAATTTATTGAATTCTTTTTAAAATGTAGGAGTTAAATACCATGAAGTAGGAGAATCACAAATATTCTGATACAGCAGATATATAAAATTCTGCGTTTTAACTAGTATATGGGTTAGACCTCTTGGTATTTTTAATACTTAAAAAAAAATCTCCCAGCTAACTTATTCAGCATAACCCATAAATGAGACATTTCCATTTAGCTGTAATGAAAACAGGGGCCATCATTTATCAGCCAGTGTAATTTTTTGTAGAAATAGAATGTGGCATTAGAATTCATGTTCTCCTTGGATATAAAGTACATTCATTTCCTTAATACAATTCATAGGATTTAATCTTTGTCAGCAAATTATGCCCAAAGTGTGCACGAGATCAGTGTTGTAAATATCTTTATTTTGTTTCCTAGTCTGTATTTTAAACTCCTTTGAAAAATAGATGTTATCTTGTATATGTTCGGGTTCAGTGCTTCCTTCATGCTTCAGGAACGACTGTTTCTGAGGACTTATTTTGTTTTCTCAGAGCTTTGCTCTGCTTGCACAGTGTCATATAGGAAATTCTATTTCTGTGAGCAACACTGGTTCCATGCCATCCCCTTGTCCTGTGTGACTGCCCTGGGTAGAATGGTTGGTCAGATGTTTTCAGTAAGAGATAGAAAGAAGCAATCGACAAGGCTTTAGCCTCCAGGAGCAAACAACATAGTTGGGAGGGTAAGGTTGAAAGCTGTATGAAAACAATGAAGACTATTCCGGGGCTTCACAAGCTGTGGCATGTGAATAGAGTAGGAAGGTATAGGCTTTCCACAAAAGGCCAGCCAAGGAAAGGTCTGGGTTCAACAATGGAGGATAATAAGATTTTTAAATGGGTAGAGAGATTGGAAATGTATATTTCTTGATTTTTTTTTTTAAATACAAGGAAACATTAGCTTATAAAGCTGAACCTTTTAAATATGCTGTTTAATTACCACTATATAAACCGACTCATTGGAAAAGACCCTGATGCTGGGAAAGATTGAGGGCAGGAGGAGAAGAGGGCAACAGAGAATGAGTTGGTTGGATGGCATCACTGACTCAATGGACATGAGTTTAAGCAAACTCTGGGAGATAGTGAAGGACGGGGAAGCCTGGTGTGCTGTAGTCTGTGGGGTGGCAAAGAGTCAGACTTAGCGACTGAACAACAAAACTAAACAAGGGACCTGAGTTCTAGATTACAGTTGACTCTTGAAAAGCATGGGGGTTAGGGGCTCTGCCAACTCTCTTGTGTATTATTTATAGTCTGCTCTCTCCATTCCATATCCACAGTTTCTCCATGTCTGTGGTTGTTCATAACAGATTCAACTGACCCTGCATCATGTAATACTGCAATATTTACTATTGAAAAGAATCCTTATGTAATGGGACACCAGCAACTCAAACCTGTGTTGTTCAAGGATCAACTGTAGTTTCTTTCCTCTGTACTGTTCCAGAGCTCTGATAAGGGACTAGCAGAGAGGCATCTCTGGGGAGCTATCCTCTCGGGGTAGGCATGCACCGGCCTGGGAAGAGAGTAGGAGTTTCTTTTCTGTCCAGAGAGTGTCCTTGGCCCGGAGGCAGGAGGCCCGGGCCCCTGTCCCTCCTCACCCACCACCAACATGCTGTGTGTCCTCAGCCAAGTCACAGCACCTCTCGGGGCCTCTGTGCCCATATATGTGACAGCACCCCCCACCCCCCGCCTCACATTCCCTGAATCTTTGAAAATGACTTGCAGCTGGTCCTTGCTTCTATTACCTGTGCTTTTTGCGGAGAGATATGACCTAGAAGGGTGGGAGTGAGAGGGTGGGGTGGGAGGGAGTCTGACTAGGGAGGGGATATATGTTTACATATAGCTGATTCGGGCTTCCTTGGTAGCTCAGAAGGTAAAAAATCCGCCTGCAGTGCAGGAGAGTAAGGTTCGATCCTGGGTTGGGAAGACTCCCTGGAGGAGGAAATGGCAACCCACTCCAGTATTCTTGCCTGGAGAATCCCATGGACAGAGGAGCCTGGCGGGCTGCAGGCCATGGGGTCTCAAAGAGTCGGACATGACTGTGCAACTAACACACACACAGTTGATTCGTGTTGTTGTACAGCAGAAACTAACACTGTAAAACAATTATATTCCTATAAAAATAAATTAAAAAAAAAAACCAAGAAATGGAATCCTTAGCCCCTGCTTTAAAGAGTTGAAGCAGAGAGAGACTGGGCTACAATAAAGGGCCGGTCTGAGGCCAGGACAGCCTTTCCTCAGTGCCTCCCCCTGCTCCCTCACACCATCCACTTTCATCTCTGAGTCCGACTCGGCCTGGTGGCAGTCCTGAGTGCTCATCACCTGTTATGAGCACGCTGGTTATCTGCAATCAGGCCGCACTCCAGCTCTGCCCCGCCACCCACCAAACCCCTGTTGTCTTTAGTAGAAGCCGAATTAGGGGTGCATGGTCTGAGGGGGGCCTGTGAGGCCAAAGGCAGACAGCAGAACTGAAAAGGGCCCAGGGAGGACTGTCCTGCTGTGCCCACCCAGCATTGTGTGCATAGGTTAAGAATTAGCAAACCTCGGAATCACAAGCTCACTCCCCTCTTGCCTTAGAAGGCTGTTTGTTCTGTGTTACCGTCGCTGGCGAGCATCCTTGATGCTTTACAGAATTTAGGAACTCTGCCACTGGCAGGTTTTATGAAAGCAACCAGCACTCCCACTCTCGCCCCCAAGCCCAGCTTGGGAAATCACAGTAGGTCCCTGACATGCCTTTCTTTGGGGACCCCCCTGCTCCTCCCCAGCTTTCCCTGCCAGCTTGAACACTGAACAGGTTCCCCGGGCCCTGCATTTTGTCACCGCCTCTTTGAGGGCCGTTGCCTTGGCATCCAGCTGCCGAACCCTGGTTCCATGTTCCCTGCAGGTTGGGGTGCTGCCAGCTCCCTGCTATAGAATTTGGCAGGCAGCTTCAAGGATGCGGGGCATGCAGCAGTACTACCAGCCCACTGATGGCATGGCTACAGGATGGACACCCTGGCTGATTTTCAACCAACCGGGAAATGAAAAATCTCTCCGGCAAAGTACTTCCTCCCTTCAGATCACACAGGGAAACTCTGGCTGCCTCACAGCAATTCTTTCTCTTCCTCTCACCCCTAGGAAGAGAAGAATGTCATCCTAAGTGCTGTGCCCTCACTTGGGAGGGGTTAGGTGCTTTTGGTCAAAGCAAGAAGGATGAGAAAAATATAGATCCGCCAGGAGTCAGATGACGTTGAGTTGTTATGGAATACTTCAAAATGTGTTAGTCTGTTTTTCTTGCCTCAGCATGTTTTTTAGCTTTGACATACCTAAAACAAGAAGTCAGATATATAAGCATGTGTGGAAGTAGAGTTTATACTGACTCGAGAACACCACGATTCTTCCCTATTGTGTGCAGACGTATTTCTCTTAGGAAAGATTGAAGTTTGGGTCCAAGCAGGATTCGTTTTTCGTGGATGACTGATTTTGTAAATCAGTGGGATGCAGAATACAGCACAAATGCCTTCTCAGATTCGTACTCAAAGGCGAGAACCTCATGACATCATGAATATAGTGGGTTATTGCAGTGTCTACCCTATTAGAGCACTCATCAAAGGATGAGTAGAATATTATTATTTCTATCCAAACCAAGATTCTAAGATGACTAATTTAGAGCGTAATGAAACAGGAGTCCACAGAGAAGACCTTTAAGTAAGCTCTTGGGAACCTATTTGCCCTCCAAGATAAACTGACGGGGTCAGTAGGTGTGCAGTATGGTCTGTGAGCGCCATCTTGTGGCAAATCCATTATAATTGTTTTGAGGGAGAAACATCCAAACAAGGACTTGGCCAAGTTCACTGCCTTTTTGAAGCTGGAGTTCATGACAGCTGCTTCCTAGCCTCTGGAGCAGTTCTTGGCATACTTAGCCAACCTTTATCAAATGAGGGGATCTCACGCTGTAGCAGAAGACCCTTGTCGTATGTTACCCTAGAAGGCATAGCCAAGATTTGATACTGTGTCTTTCAGCCATGTTCCATAGGCCCTGGGGTCCATAGTGAGAACAAATAGTATTCTATTAATAGAAACTAGTCTGAGCACTCTAAAGTATCTTGACAATATCACTTCCCATGTGCTGGAAACTCTGCTTCTGGAGGTTGACATTCTCATCAAAATCTATTCTTCATCCTGTTTAACATTTTTATTCTCATTGTTATGATGGGCTTTAAAAGTCTTATGGAGAATTTAATTTATTCTTGAAGTTTTAAAACTCAGAAATGCTTAAGAGAACAAACTTGAGGGAGATTTTTAATTGATTAATCTGAGATAAAGTAACCTTGTGGTTCGTCAGCAAGGACAGCCTTAATCCATATTGGGTACATTCCAAAATCCTAATATTTTTGAAAATTGTCCTGAATAATGTGGGGAGCAAGGAAGGGAATAAATATACGGAATAAAAGAGTCCATTTAAGATAGTTCTTGCCTCCCACTAGGCCTTTGAGTGTTGCTTACAATGTGGGGGAGACAATGTCAGACATTTCTCTCTCACAGGAGTGTTACCCTTTCCTTCTCCTTCCCAGAGGTCTGAGATTTTGAAGGGCCTGGGATTGTCAAGTCGTCTAGCCGACAGACGATTGGATGAGGACATTGGAAATGCGGTCACTTAACAGTGGGGGGGGGGCACTTATCAACCACCGACAATGCTTTTGTCTCTGCATTCCCTTGCTCCGCTGATTGTTCCCTTAGTGGTTGGTTCCCTTAGTCGGCTTCTCTGCCTCAACCCTGCTGTTCATCCCACCGAGAAAAAAAAGGCAAAACCAGTTAGTCCCCTTTAAGCAGCACCACTGGGTTTCCCAGGTGGCGCTAGTGGGAAAGAACCCGCCTGCTAACGCAGAAGAGACATGGTTTTGATCCCTAGGTCATGAAGATCCCCTGGAGGAGGGCATGGCAGCTGACTCTAGTATTCTTGCCTGGAGAATCCCATGGGCAGAGGAGCCTGGCGGGCTAACGTCCATAGGTCCTAATCCTATGGACCCTAAGCACTTACTCAAGCATCATGGCACAGTGCTTAGGAAAGAATAAAAGGGCCAGGGCAACTCTTTGCCGTGTAACTTCTTTTTTTGACCTCAAAGGTTATTTGCATTTGGAAGGGTATTTTTGTCAGGGGTGCCTTCCCCAAAAGCGGCAACTCTGTATATGATGCTGTCCTCCAGTTTTTTAAAGCCAGACAGCAAACACCTAGACAGCAAAAAAGCCACCTCCTCCTCCTCATTTGTATGCAAAGCATTAAGTAAAAATCAGCATTTGTGGATGCTTTTCATATCCATTTTGTGGTAACGGCTTAAAATAAAGATGAGAGAAGGCCAGAGCAGGCAGCGAGGTCAGCCTGCCCTCCGTGTGTGGTACGGATTGTCCTTGCTCTTAATTCCTCTGCAGGGTGGTCTTGCCCCTTCGCTGTCACCTCCTGGCACTGGAATCCTGGGTGACCGGCCTAGTGGAGACCCCAGGAGCACTCAGTCCATAAAGCCTTGCCATCTACACCCTAGTCCCTGCTCCTACTTTCCCTACAGATCTCCTGCCAGCAAGGATGTATTCAGACCTGCTTGGGAGACATAACTTCTGGTGGGATTTTAATATGAAATGAAGCTTAAATGCACTAACCCTGTGCATTCTGATACTTGAACGGCCCCGTTGGGAGACAGTAATGAGGAGAAAGTTGCTCTGAGTCCATCTTGCTCTTAAGCCTGACAGGTTTTATTTGGAAGAGCTGGCTGTGAGTGAGGGAGAAATGCTCATTTATTTTCCTGCCTGAGAAGCTGTTGAACTGTATTTTTCCTCCAGGTGTTAAGAAACAGGAATTAAAGATAGTATGCGGCCCAGACACACTGTGCGATAAAAAAAAGTTCTTGCTTTTATCACGTTGCGGATTACCTGAATCTTGTTAATAAGAAAGAGAACTGTTCTCAAAAAAAAAAAAAAAAAGCTGAAGAGTGAGTCATCCTATTCAGGGAAAGTTGAAATACCAGAGGAATTAGCAGAGTTCTTGAAAAAGAGCAAAACCTTACGTTTTTCACTTTTCTCTTGATTTCATGTGACTTTTGCCCTCCTCCCCACTTCCTCCCGCCCCCACTAGCTAACTGTTGTGTCAAATTATTAAGAACTTTCTAAATAGGGGAGAAAAAGAACTCCTGCGATTGTGTTTGCTCTGTCTTTTGAGAAGATACCATCTGGGGAGGAGAATTTATAAAAAGCTGGGAGGTTTGAGTTCCTGTTACTTTTGGAAATGGTATTTACCCAGACCACACTAAATCTGCCTCTCCCCCTAACTGGCAGATGCTGATGGAGTGGCATCTTCACGTGAGGGAAAGGCTGCCGGAGACTATGCGAAGACCTCAGATGACCTCAGCTACAGGGGTATCAAAACGACCACGGAGAGAAAATGCTGGCTTATTAACCCCTCACTTCCCTCTGTGTTTTTTGCAGTAACCTTAAAGGAGTGGCAGTCCATTCACAGCACTCAGGGGAGGACTTAACCAAAGAGTTTAATTTGCATCAGCAAGTAGGAATCTGCCCTCTTTGCCAAAACACTTGTCAGCATAGCTCTTCATCCTCATTTCACACCATTTTTCTTGGTGGCTATTTTACCAGCTACAAGAGCCTTCTTTGTGGCCCTCACATATGCCAAGGTTATCCCCATCTTATCTTGTCACCCTGCTTATTCAACTTATATGCAGAATACATCATGTGAAATGCTGGGCTGGATGAAGCACAAGCTAGAATCAAGATTGCTGGGAGAAATATCAATAACCTCAGATATGCAGATGACACCACCCTTATGGCAGAAAGTAAAGAGGAACTAAAGAGCCTCTTGATGAAGGTGAAAGAGAAGAGTGAAAAAGCTGGCTTAAAACTCAACATTCAAAAAACTAAGATCATGGCATCCAGTCCCATCACTTCATGGCAAATAGATGGGGAAACAGTGACAGACTTTATTTTCTTAGGCTCCAAAAATCACCACGGACAGTGACTGCAGTCATGAAATTAAAAGAAGCTTGCTCCATGCAAGAAAAGCTATGACAAACCTAGACAATGTATTAAAAAGCAGCGACACCACTTTACCGACAGAGGTCCGTCTAGTCAAAGCTATGGTTTTTCCAGTAGTCATGTATGGATATGAGAGTTGGACCATAAAGAAGGCTAAGCACCGAAGAATTGATGCTTTTGAATTGTGGTACTGGAGAAGACTCTTGACAGTCCCTTGGACAGCCAGGAGGTCAAACCAGTAAATACTAAAGGAAATCAGTCCTGAATATTCATTGGAAGGACTGATGCTGAAGTTCCAATCCTTTGGCCACCTGATGTGAAGAGCCAACTCATTGGAAAAGACTCTGATGCTGGGAAGGATTGAAGGCAGGGGGAGAAGGGGGTGACAGAGAATGAGGTGGTTGGTTGGCATCAACAACTCAATGGACATACGTTTGAGCAAGCTCCGGGAGATGGTGATGGGCAGGGAATCCTGGCGTGCTGCGGTCCATGGGGTCACAAAGAGTCAGATGCGACTAAGCGACTGAACAACAACAATAGCATTACTATCTGGGCTTCCCAGATGGCATAGTGGAAAAGAATCCACCTGCCAGTGCAGGAGATGCAAAAGATTTAGGTTTGATCTCTGGGTCTGAAAGATCCCCTGGAGGAGGACATGGCAACCCACTCCAGTATTCTTGCATGGAAAATCTCATGGACAGAGGAGCCAGGGGGGCTACAGTCCATGGGGTCACAAAGAGTTGGACACGACTGAGCATACACACACACACATACACACCCACACACACACCACATGCACCCATCTAGGCTGAAGAGTCTCTAGATCTTTGTGCCTGGCTCTTCCTCCTCACTCAGGCCTTAACAGAAGTGTGACCATTACAGGGGGAGAGGGGGCTTTCCCACCAAGCTGGTCGGTTTTCCTGTTTTCTATCTTCACAGCATTTTCAGTTCCAGAAGTATTGGATGCCCGTTAAAGGCACAGGCTGTGACATCAGATCCCTTAGGTGTATCTCAGCTCTACCACTTAGGTGATGTTGGCCCTTCGGTTTGCCCATCCACATCCAGGTCCTCTCTTCCTTGTTCTGTGCTAGAGGTACCACAGCAAAGAGAAACCTGGGCATGCTTTTAGCTGGACAAGTTTCTTTTGGGGGCTTAGCATCAACCCTGTTGTCTGTGAGGAAATACAAATTTACTTGTAACACTAGGAGCACATATTCTTGCTGAGGGGATGTAAAATTTCATAATGTTAATAGACTTACTGAATGTATCTCTTTCTAAACTGAAATCAATCAGTTTCAAAGTACATTTCACGGCCTAATAAATGCATCCTGCAGTGTAAACTTCCAGGCCTTTTTTTTCTTTAAAATTAGACAGATTACATGTTTTCAGAGGATCATTGGTTTTTGTATCTTTTGAATGTCTCTTGATATCACTTACTTAATGGCAGGGGCAATTGGACTTCTTAGTAAATGTATTGGATCATTCCCTAAAGTGTTTTTTGGAAGAAAGCTCCTCTTGATATTTCCCTGGAATAATAGGGCTTTATGTGGCTGCAGTTTTGGTCTGTGGTATTTACTGAACTGTAGACGGTGCTATGGGGAGGGGGTATGGGAGAGAGAGGGGTGAGGAAGACCAAGCACAAAGAAAATAGGAGACACAGTGCTTCCTTCAAGCAGTTCACAGTTGTGTTGTACATGTAGGAAATGAAAAAGCGTGAGGCCATTTAGAGATTGTGTGTGTGCGCTCAGTTGATCAGTTGTGTCTGACCCTTTTGTGACCCCCATGGACTGTAGCCTGCCAGGATCCTTTGTCCATGGAATTTTCCAGGCAACAATACTGGAGTGAACTGCCATTTCCTCCTCCAGGGGATCTTCCTCACCTGCATCTTTGCGTCTCTTATGTCTCCTAAATAGGAAGGCGAATTCTTTACCACTAGCACCGCCTGGGAAGCCATTTAGAGATGATTAGATGAATATGTATTTGTATATAAATTAAGTCAGTGTATACAAAGGGACCGTTAAAAAAGTACATTAAATGTATTTACTTTCCTAGGGAGATTGTTAACAAAGATCATGCAAGTCATTTTAGCAACACTAATATTTACTCATGATCATCAGTGTGCCCTTACTGGTGGCACTTGTGCTATAGAACTCAGCTGCCAATGCAGGAGACGTAAGTGATGTGAATTCTTTCCCTGGGTTGGGAAGATCCCCTGGAGGAGGGTATGGCAACCCACTCCAGTATTCTTGCCTGGAGTATCCCAAGGACAGAAGAGCCTGGTGGGCTATAGTCCATGGGGTTGCAGAGTTGGACCGGACTGAAGCAACTTAGCACTCAGCACTCACTGTACAAAGGAAATGAAACTGTGGGACTCATTCCAGGGAACAAAAATTGACAAATATGTCTAAACATATTTTTTCCAAAGAGTGGTTTATTTAGGAAGATTTCAATATGACAAAAGGGGTAGACTAGGTCCCAAGTGCTTGTTGTAATAGGATTTAGAGAAGTTGTCTAGTGTAACAGCTCCAGAATCAGACTTCTGGTGTTCATATCCTGGTGCTATCAACTAGCTGTGGATCTTGGTCAAATTTTGCTGCCTCAGTTTTCTCATCTGTAGAGGGGGATAATAGTGGCCCTCCACAGTGTTGTGAGGATTAAAAGGGTCAATACAAATAAATCCATGAGTTCAGTGCTAGCTGTTATTATTTGACCTGCTTGTTAATCTCCTAGCAGAAATACCAAAAACTTTTTTAAGGTAGAAGGGTTTAAAGTATGTTGAGCACCAGACGAATGGATAAGGAAGCTCTGGTACATATATACAATGGAATATTACTCAGCCATTAAAAAGAATACATTTGAATCAGTTCTGTTGAGATGGATGAAACTGGAGCCCATTATACAGAGTGAAGTAAGCCAGAAAGAAAAACACCAATACAGTATACTAATGCATATAGATGGAATTTGAAAGATGGTAATGATAACCCTATATGCGAGACAGAATAAGAGACACAGATGCATAGAACAATCTTATGGACTCTGAGGGAGAAGGTGAGGGTGGGACGTTCTGAGAGAATAGCATTGAAACATGTATATTATCATCTGCGAAACAGAACACCATTCCAGGTTTGATGCATGAGACAAATGCTCAGGGCTGGGGCAATGGGATGACCCAGAGGGATGGGATAGGGAGGGAGGTGGGAGGGGGGTTCAGGATGGGGAACACATGTAAACCCATGGGTGATTCATGTCAATGTATGGCAAAAACCACTACAATATTGTAAAGTAATTAGCCCCCAACTAAAATAAATTTATTAAAAAAAATATATAAAGTATGTTGAGCTCTTCTCTGGCAATAGAAAATGCATTAAGTGAAAAAGCATTTTGATTTTTGAGTTTACCTATGTTTTGAAAAGATTTATTTGTTTTGTTTATGGCTATGCTGGGTCTTCGTTGCTGTGCTTGGGCTTTCTCTAGTTCCGGTGGGTTCTCTTGCTGCGGAGCATGGGCTCTAGGACATGTGGGCTTCAGAAGTTGTAGTTCTCTGGCCCTAGAGCTCAGGCTCAGGAGTTGCGGTGCCCAGGCTTAGTTGCTCTGTGGCATGTGGGATATTCCCCAACCAGGGATGGAACCCATGTCCCCTGCATTGGCAGGTAGATTGTTAACCACTGGATCACCAGAGAAGCCCCTAAAAATTGTTTTATTAAAGCATCTCAGTAATACAGTAGCCCACCAGGCTCCTCTGTCCATGGGATTTCCAGACTAGAATACAGGCATGGGTAGCCATTCCCTTCTCCAAGGGATCTTCTCCACCCAGGGATCAAACTCATGTCTCCTGCATTGCAGGCAGATTCTTTACCATCTGAGCCATCAGGGAACCCCAATAGATGGTTAAACCATAGTGTTTATTTTCTGTGCTTAAGGAATTTGTAGTGCATTACAGCATCCTTAAAGTGATATCCATGGAGTTAGATGTGCCAGCTTCAATAGGTGATGGATTGAATTAGTTGCAAATTAGCAAGTCAAGTTGTTGACTTCTGTGAGTGCAAAATATGTTTGGTCCAATGTGCCTTACAGGCAAGAAGTTTAATCTGAAGACGTGACCTGTGGGTTCCATCTTGTGCTGGCTGTGTGGCCTGGATTTGTCCACTCCCTCTTCTGAACCATTCCTTCTCTGTGGAACAAAGATACTGGACCAGGGAAGAGGACTTCTTCCAGCTCTGACAGTCTTGGATCTATATTTGAAACCATCTGCTGGGCAGTTTTAACAGAAGGTCTGCAAAATCAGACTTGGTCGTGTGCCTCCATTCCTTTTTTCTTTCCCTTCTTGGCCACATTTACCCCACCTTGAATATCCAGACGCTTGAATCCTCAAGGCTAGGCTGCACTCCGTTCTTGCCTGAATGTGAAAGGAGAAAGCTCGCCCTCCCCTAATTGAACCTTAATTAAAGCAAAGCCTTAAGCCCCTGGCTTTGTAAGACCACAGTGTTTACATTTTAGGGAGCCGGATGTTGACAGAAAAGGGTAGACTTTTAGTAATGGAGGAAATATCCATTTTCAAAAGCATGAAATGACAACATTAAAGCCTTCTCTTTTCCATGCCTGTGACCTAGTTCTCTGTCATAACCCTGGATCTTCCTTCATGGTTTCCCAGAGTTTCCACTGACTCTCCTCCAGCTCCCTGGAAGCTCCCAGGGCTCAAACCTGAGCCTGAGGCGCTGCCAGGAAGGGCACATGGGGAGCTGAGGAAGCAGGTAAGGATGAAGAGATGATGCCTGTCAATAGTGAAGGTCCAGAGGAAAAGCACTCACTCTCCTGCCTGCTCTCGAATCCTCGGGGTCCCCTGTTTCCAGTTTCTGGAGTGTCTTCCTCCCGAGCCGAACTGCATGTCCCATGTAACACGTGACTGCGATTTGAGTCATGATTCACCCTCAGACTTTCATGCCATCCTTACTTCATTATCATAATACCATACACTTGCTTGGATTTAATGCTTTGTGAAGTGGGGTGACCAGCAGTCCTGGGAGCTGACGGGTTTCCCAGGGCAAGGGTAGTATGTTAGGTGCTAAATCCAAGACTGTTGCAGGCAAACCAGGAGGGCTGGTCACCCTTCCTTGAGGTCCTCTTTCTGTCTGGCAGTTTCTCAATGCAGTGTTCCTTCTTTGAGTATCTTGTTAGCCCACAGCCTTGTCTTTTGTCCACCCTAACACTCTTTCCCTGGGTCTGAGACCTCCGTCTGTTCCGCTGCTCCCCTGTCCTCCACCGAGACCCAAGGATGTGCAGTGAATGAACTTTCCTCCCTGGCCTTGATTTGTTGTTTCTTTGCTTTTTAAGGTCTTTAAATTTTTTTTTTTCATTGGAATATAGTTTATTTACAATGTTGTGTTAGTTTCACATGTATATCAAAGTGAATGTTATACATATATCCTCTCTTTTTTAGATTCTTTCCCCATATAGGCCATTACAAAGTTTTGAGTAGAGTTTCCTGGGCTGTATAGTAGGTCCTTATTAGTTATTTAGTTTATATGTCAGTCCCAATCTCCCAATTTATTCTTCCCTCAGATCGTTTGACGTCAGACTCAGTCTTAGCTGTGAGAGTATTTGTAAAATGGAAGAAAGTGAGACACCCTTCTCTACCCAGTGTAGCCTTTTCTGTGGTCTCCTCTTATCAGGATACTTGCCTTTGCTTCCACGTGACCAGTACGGGCCATCTCCTTAGCTCTGGCCTGTTTCCCTTCGATGTGATGTCCTCTCCCTAACAACCTAGATTTTTCTCCTTAAAGTGATATACCGCCATCCTCTATGAAGCCTTCTGAAACAAACCTCTCCTTTGTTTTCCATCCCCAGCATTCGCTGGTGCTTGCTCATGTCTTTATCCTTTTCTTGCTGCCGTCCACTTGTGTGATTTCCCTGGTGTTTATTAGAATTTAAGCGCTAAATGTACGGATCCACTGCTCCTTTCCCCATGACTCCCCCAAAGCTCACTGCAAGCTGTTCACCACGTGGTTACACATGAAATATTTCTGACCAACAGATTGCTCATTTAGTCTCAGGCTTGGTCGGATGCCAAGGAGAAGACATTAGAATAATACAATCTCTTCTGCTTCTCTCCCAGAAAGACAGATACAAATGATACAGTTATACATACTGCATGATGATGATGGAATGATTGCATTATTATCTGGGAATTTGAATAATTAAATATTCAAAGGTGCAGTTAAAGAGTGGTTTGTCTGCCGGAGAACTGGTTATGTGAATGGGAGCAGTGATGGGGCTTGGGCTGGTGTGTGATGTAAAACAGGAGATGCAGCTGGAGTCAGGAGAATGTGCATCAACTTGTGCAGGGCACATGTGAATCTGGGTCACGGTGAAGTGCCTGTTCATGTCACCCTGATGTGTTTTGGGTAGCTTTGATTTTGTAACACAACTTCTCTCCATTGTGCCCTTTGTTGGCCTGAAGGTTCCAGTGTGTGTGTGTGTGTGTGTGTGTGTGCATGCACACACATGCTCTTAGTTGTGTCTTATTCTTTTGTGACCCTATGGACTGTAGCCTGCCAGGCTCTTCTGTCCATGGAGTTTTCCAGGCAAGAATACTGGGTTGCATCTTCCCGACCCAGGGATCGAGCTGGAGTCTCCTCCGTCTCCTGCACTGGCAGGTGGATTGTTTACCATTGAGCCACCTGGGAAGCCCCAACAATAGCCAACAAGTGAGTAACCCTTTGGTTTAGCATCCACCATGGGAATCCCTGGAATTCTCAATCCTGAGTGGTTTCTTTCCATTTGAAGGGGATTACAGGCTACGCCCTCCTCTGCTCTTCTTTCATTCCTTTACTTCACTGAGGCCTTTGCTCAGATGACCCAGGTCTGGGTGTGCTTGTTGGGTGGAGAGGATCCAAAATTTGGTTCTGGTGTGGAGACTGATGATACCACACATGGGAGGAGGGTATGAGGAGATGTGTTACTCACAATGAGCATGTTTGAGAGAGCAGGACAGGATTTTGGGCTGGTCTGAAATGGCTTGGAGAGCAGGGAGGGGCTGTTGGCTGTGACTTTGATGGTGGGTGGACTTTGAGTTGGGGTAGCCCTTGCATAGTTTGAGCTTCCCACCAGAGCCCAGGAAGGCAGCACTTGGCTTTCCTCCCAGCGTCCCCTGACATGTGTCAGAAGGGGAGCGAGGAGAGATGGGGCTTCAAAGCCATCAGGAGTCTAACATCAACAATGGAGGCTGCCCTTTATTACAGCCTTTCTCTCTGACCACCACTTTGCACTACCAGATTTTATATTAAAAGTTTATTCATCTGATTATTGTTTTTCCAACTAGGTTATAAGGTCTGATTTGTTTGCCATCTGATTTCCAGGGCTGAGAACTCTGGTGAGCAGCAGAAGGCTCTCAATAGTTATTTGCTGAAAGGATGCTGGAGTGTGTATGGATTCCTCCTCCTGATGACTGATGTGTCTCTGACCTGCCCACTTGTGGTGTTTTTCTCACCTTTGGCTAATCAGACTCTCTTTTCTGACTGTGAGTTTATCTACCCTGGCATCATTGTCAAAGCAGCATTGGTTCCCTAAAAATTTGGAGAAATGATTCATCTTGAATATTAGCAATGAGCCTCAGTATTTTCTAGTGATTAAGAGTCTATGCTTTGGATGAGATATGCTTGGGTTTATATCTGGTTTATATCTGTTTAATAATTATATGACTCTATAATTTAATCAGCAATTTGCATGCGTGTATGCATGCTAAGTCACTTCGGTTGTGTGACCCTGTGGACTGTAGCCTACCAGGCTCCTCTGTCCATGGCATTCTCCAGGCGAAATACTGGAGTGGGTTGCCATGCTCCCCTACAGAGGATCTTACCTACCCAGGGATCGAACCCGCATCTCTTATGTCTCCTGCATTGGCAGGCGGGTTCTTTACCACTAGCACCTCCTGGGAAGCCCAACAGTTTGCATAATGGAGATATAATAATAGAATAATAATAATAATAGAATAATAGAACTTAGCTCTTAATCTGGGTGTGAGTTAATACTTAACTTAATCTTAAATGAGTTAATACATGAAAATGCACATTATAGTGCCTTGCATATGAACAATACTCAAGAAATATTAATAATGGCTGTAATTATTGATATTCTCATTCATGCATTAAACTTCTGTTGATTGAGTGCTTACGATAAGCCAGTACTATTCTAGATGCTGAGGATCAGCACTAAGTGAGCAAAATGGACCAAAATCCCTGTCTGCATGGAGTTTACATTCCAGCAGGAAAGACTGAAAATAAGTAAGATAAATAGAAAAACACATACCATGTTAGAGTGTGGTAAGTGTCAAAAAGAAAAATTAGGTAAGGTCAGGAAAGAGTTGCAGTTTTAAAGAGGGTTGGGTGGAAAAGACCTCAATAAGAAGATGACATTTAAGCAGAGACTTGAAGAAGAAGAGAAAGGGAGGGAAGTGGTTAAATGGGAAATGAGTGTTCCAAGCAGAGCTTACAGCAAGTGCAAAGGCCCTGAGGGAGAATCATGCCAGGAATATTTCAGAGGCAAAAGGGTCAGTAGCGGATGTGATCTAAGTAAGAGGTCACAGGGGGGTGGTCCTGTTGCACCTTGACTTTTAGTCCAGGTGAGAAGGGAAGCTCTTGAGTAGTTTGGAGCAGGGGAATTGCATTTTCTTTTTTTAAAAAACATTTTTATTTATTTATTTATATTCATTTTTGGCTGCACTGGGTCTTCATTACTATGTGCAGGCTTTCTCTAGTTGTAAGTGCGCAGGGGCTACTCTTCCTTGCCATGCAAGGGCTTCTCATTGCGGTGGCCTCTCTTGTTGCAGAGCACAGAGGCCCTAGGTGCATGGGCTTCAGTAGTTGCAGCACACGGGCTCAGCAGCTGTGGCACTCGGGCTCTAGAGCACTTGGGCTTCAGCAGTTGTGATGCACGGGCTTAGTTGCTCTGTGGCACATGGGACCCCCAGACCAGGGATTGAGCCCATGTCCCCTGCATTGGCGGGAAGATTCTTAACTACTGGACCACCAGGAAATTCCTGTAATTGTAACTTCCAATCCTGGAAGTTACATATTCTTATGTTTTAGTAGAATCTCTGGCTGCTGAGTTGAGAGTAGATTTAAAGGGGGAAGGAAGGGTGGAAGCAGAGACACCAGTCAGGGGGTTACAGGGATACATTTCAGGCAAGGGACGAGGACATCTTGGACCTGGGAAGTGGAGATGGTGAGAAGTAGTCATAGCCTGGCTATGTTTGGAAGGGAGAGTCAATAGAATTTGCTGATGGATTGAATGTGGGGAGTGACCACAAAAGGAGCCAAGGATTACTTCGAAAATTTTGGGCCTGACCAACTGAAAGAAGTTTGAACATTCTTTGGCACTGCCTTTCTTTGGGATTGGAATGAAAACTGACCTTTTCCAGTCCTGTGTCCACTGCTAGGTTTAGCAAATTTGCTGGCATATTGAGTGCAGCACTTTCACAGCATCATCTTTGAGGATTTGAAATAGCTCCACTGGAATTCCATCACCTCCACTAGCTTTGTTCGTAGTGATGCTTCCTAAGGCCCACTCGACTTCACATTCCAGGATGTCTGGCTCTAGGTGAGTGATCACACCATCGTGATTGTCTGGGTCGTGAAGGTCTTTTTTGTACAGTTCTTCTGTGTATTCTTGCCACCTCTTCTATCTTCTGCTTCTATTAGGTCCATACCATTTCTGTCCTTTATTGAGCCCATCTTAGCATGAAATGTTCCCTTGGTAGCTCTAATTTTCTTGAAGAGATCTTTAGTCTTTCCCATTCTATTGTTTTCCTCTATTTCTTTGTATTGATCACTGAGGAAGGCTTTCTTATCTCTCCTTGCTATTCTTTGGAACTCTGCATTCAAATGGGTATATCTTGCCTTTTCTCCTTTGCTTTTCTCTTCTCTTCTTTTCACAGCTATTTATAAGGCCTCCTCAGACAGCCATTTTGCTTTTTTGCATGTCTTTTTCTTGGGGATGGTCTTGATCCCTGTCTCCTGTACAATGTCACGAACCTCTGTCCATAGTTCTTCAGGCACTCTATCTATCAGATCTAGTCCTTTAAATCTATTTCTCACTTCCACTGTATAGTCATAAGGGATTTGATTTAGGTCATACCTGAATGGTTTAGTGGTTTTCCCCACTTTCTTCAATTTAAGTCTGAATTTGGCAATAAGGAGTTCATGATCTCAGCCACAGTCTGCTCCCGGTCTTGTTTTTGCTGACTGTATAGAGCTTCTCCATCTTTGGCTGCAAAGAATATGATCAATCTGATTTTTATGTTGGCCATCTGGTGATGTCCATGTGTAGAGTCTTCTCTTGTGTTATTGGAAGAGAATGTTTACCATGACCAGTGTGTTCTCGTGGCAGAACTCGATCAGCCTTTACCCTGCTTCATTCTGTACTCCAAGGCCAAATTTGCCTGTTACTCCAGGTGTTTCTTGACTTCCTACTTTTGCATTCCAGTCCCCTATAATGAAAAGGACATATTTTGGGGGTGTTAGTTCTAGAAGGTCTTGTAGGTCTTCATAGAACTGTTCAACTTCAGCTTCTTCAGCATTGCTGGTCAGGGCATAGACTTGGATTACCGTGATACTGAATGGTTTGCCTTGGAAATGAACAGAGATCATTCTGTCATTTTTGAGATTGCATCCAAGTACTGCTTTAGTCCAAAGCAGGAGAGTTCCAGAAAAACATCTATTTCTGCTTTATTGGCTATGCCAAAACCTTTGACTGTGTGGATCACAAGAAACTGTGGAAAATTCTGAAAGAGATGGGAATACCAGACCATCTGACCTGTCTCTTGAGAAACCTGTATGCAGGTCAGGAAGCAACAGTTAGAACTGGACATGGAACAACAGACTGGTTCCAAATAGGAAAAGGAGTACGTCAAGGCTGTATATTGTCACCTTGCTTATTTACTTATGTGCAGAGTACATCATGAGAAACGCTGGGCTAGAAGAAACACAAGCTGGAATCAAGATTGCCGGGAGAAATATCAATAACCTCAGATATGCAGATGACACCACCCTTATGGCAGAAAGTGAAGAAGAACTAAATAGCCTCTTGATGAAAGTGAAAGAGGAGAGTGAAAAAGTTGGCTTAAAGCCCAACATTGAGAAAACTAAGATCATGGCATCTGGGCCCATCACTTCATGGGAAATAGATGGGGAAACAGTGGAAACAGTGTCCGACTTTATTTTTTTGGGCTCCAAAATCACTGCTGATGGTGATTGCAGCCATGAAATTAAAAGACGCTTATTCCTTGGAAGGAACTCTATGACCAACCTAGATAGCATATTTAAAAGCAGAGACATTACTTTGCCAACAAAGGTCTGTCTAGTCAAGGGTATGGTTTTTCCAGTGGTCATGTGTGGATATGAGAGTTGGATGGTGAAGAAAACTGAGCGCCGAAGAACTGATGCTTTTAAACTGTGGTGTTGGAGAAGACTCTTGAGAGTCCCTTGGACTGCAAGGAGATCCAACCAGTCCATCCTAAAGGAGATCAGTCCTGGGTATTCACTGGAAGGACTGATGTTGAAGCTGAAATTCCAATACTTTGGCCACCTGATGCGAAAGGCTGACTCATTGGAAAAGACCCTAATGCTGGGAAAGACTGAGGGCAGAAGGAGAAGGGGATGACAGAGGATGAGATGGTTGGATGGCATCACTGACTCAGTGGACATGAGTTTGAGTAAATTCCGGGAGTTGGTGATGGACAGGGAGGCCTGGTGTGCCGTAGTTCATGGGGTCGCAAAGAGTCGGACATGACTGAGTAACAGTACTGAACTGAACTGAAAGAATGTGGGGGAAGGGAGTAGATCAGGAAGTTGGTTTTGAATGTGCTATGTTTTGTGATACCTATTAAAAATCCAAGTCAGTACATGAGTCTGGAGTTCAGGGGGAAAGTTAAATCTAGATATATACAGTTTGGAGACATCAGATGTAATGTCTGCCATGAGTACCAGTTGGTCCACTTTTGATATCTACCACCGCTGCACTAGGCAGATTGCTCTGAGCTCAGATTCACCTCAAGTACAAATTCTTATGTCACCTTCTGTATCTGGCCTTCTCTGAAGCCCCTTGTAGCTTAGAAATGCAGAGCAACTAATACCTCCAGGGAAACTCTCCATGAATGGGAAGAGATGCAAGTGAGTAAATTCATCAGCATCCTGGGGGAGGAGGATGCTCTACACTTTTCAGTAGGACCAGCAGAATCTAGTCCCTGTTGCCTATAACAGTGACCCTGAAAATATACATTTCCTTTTTCTTCATCCTCTCTCTTATTCTCTCCACTCCCTCCCTCCTGATTAATGGATTCACTTTCCAAATTCGCTGCACCCAAGTCCTTGACTCAGGCCCTGCTTTCAGGTGAACCCAAACTAAGACATCCGCTTGTAAAAAGAATTAAAAACCATGAGACGGGATGATGAGATCTCTGAAAAGATGATTGTAGACAGAAAGAAAAGAAGGCTGGGAACTGAGCTGTGGTGCCTTCCTCAGTCCTGGATGAACTTCACACTCTCCTGGACAATCTAATAACTCATTTATGCCTGGGACCCACTCCTGCAGGATTAAGTCAGTCATTGTCCTGGGCAAATCTAGGGTTGAGAACTAATAGTTTAGAGGTTGAGAAGATAAGATCAACAAAGGAGACAAAGGAGTGGCCAGAAAAGTAGGGAAAGATGCCTGAAAGCCAATGAAAGAAAGAGTTCTTAGGAAGGAGAAATGATAATTGTGTCAAGTGCTGTCAGTGGTCAAGTTAGATGCATCTGACGTTCACTGAAGGATTTAACCACATGGAGGCCATAGGTGATCTCAGTAAGACCAGTTCTGGTGGATCACTGGGCAGAAAACATTTTATTGGAATGGATTCAAGAGAGAGCCAGAAGATTGGGGACTTCTCTGGTGGTACAGTGAATAAAAATCTGCCTACCAGTGCAGGGAACACGAGTTGGCTCTCTGGTCCGGGGAGATTCCACATGCCAAGAAGCAACTAAGCCCCGAGCCACAACTACTGAGCCAGAGTGCTGCACCTACTGACGCCCGGACGCCTAGAGTCTGTGCCCCACAACGAGAGAAGCCACTGCAATGAGAAGCCTACGCGTTGCAACTAGAGAGTAGCCTCTGCTCGCTGCAACTAGACAAAGCACGTACACAGCAGCAAAGACCCGCAACAGTAAAAAATCAAACGAAACAAAACCGCAGAGAGAGATCAGAAAGATTGAGACTGGAGCCACTTAACTCTGACAACCCTTTCAAGGAGTGTGGCAGTAACAGGGAGTGGAGAAATGGGGAGCTAATTAGAGGGAGAAGAGGCCAAGAGAGGATGTTTTTTAATGATAGTGTATTTATATGTTGAAGCTGGTGGGGAAAAAAGGAAAGGAAAAGCTAGAAAAGGGAAAAGGATGATGGAGGAGAGAAGAATGGGAATTGCTGAGCTCAGTCCTTGAGTCCCGCCTCAGGGGGATGGTCTTGCAGGGAGCTTCTTTTCTGAGAGTTCCCAGGAGTCTGGGCACCCATACAGAGGCAGGGGCGGTCCTGGCCCTGTGCCCTCTGGAGGCACCTGCTACATCAGCAACTCAGATCTGCATCACCACCTGTGCTCTTTGCCCACGCTACCCTCCCATCCTCTTAACTGAACACGGAGATGGATGGAGCAGCACGTGTTGGAAGAGCATCACAGTATTTCACATGGACTGATGTTTTTCTTCAATGCTCGAGGCACAGCTATAGTCGAATTTTAAAAGCACATGTAAACAAAAAAATGCACACAAGAAGAACGGATGGTTTTATAGTATAATAAGCATTGACTTGTAAGATGATACTGAACAGTGTCTGCAATCTTTTTAGAGACCACACGGGGGCACCATTCCTTTAAAACGGCAGAAAATCCATGGTGATGTTGGAAACAGTGACTTCTTTGAAGTTCAGTTTCCTGAAGTTTGTTTTCCTATGAAATGAGCAGCTCTTGTATCATAATAACAAAATATTTTCACCTCATGGAGCATTTGAAATGTGCCAGAGATTTTAATTTAATCTGGCCCTCAAGCAATTATTCTTTTATAGCCGTTTCCTTTGCACTTGAGACCCAATGCATATTTTTCTTGTTTCTCCTTTTTCATATGCTCACAGTACAGGCTGAGGGCTAGCAGTGATCTAGTTTGTGCTTGTATCTGGAATAAGAGAGACTGAAGTGGACAATTTGGGGAACTTGGAGGAAACGTCCTTGTCTTTCGTGGCTGCCACCTTACCGTTCCAGGCTCTAGCTCTGAAGCTTGCGATTTTTTTATGATGTGAAAAAGAAATTCTTTTAAACCATTCCTGTTTTCAGTAAAGTTATACCTAATTTATGCAAGCAAAAGTAAAGGTTTGGGAGATGGGATAGGACTGAGAAGAAGAAAGGTGAAATTTAGAATTGGCTTGGTACTTCCTGGCAGTCCAGTGTTTAAAACTCTGAGCTTCCAATGCAAGGGGTACAGGTTCAATTCCTGGTGGGGGAAGTAAGATCCCACATGCTGTGTGGTGCAGCCAAAAAAAAAAATTGGCTTACTTGTCTGACAGTGTAGAAGCTAGTGCCAAAATGGCAAATTGGTCTAAAGTTAATACTCGATTTTAGATTTCTGATCTTGCAATTTTTAAATGAGTGCCGCCTACCATATTGTTACAGTGACAGGTCACTAAAGGTGCAACACCCTTTCAATTGTATAATGATATGCTGATGGGGATCAGTGAGCTGATACCTGTCATAGTTGATAGGTTAAGTTAATAAGCAACTGTTGAGGCAGCTGGGGCTTCCCCTGATGGCTCAGCAAGTAAAGAATCTGCCTGCAATTCAAGAGAGAGAGGAAACGAGGATTCGATCCCTGGGTTGGGAGGATCACCTGGAGGAGGAAACAGCAACCCACTCCAGTATTCTGGCCTAAAAAAAAATCCCATGAACAGAGGAGCCTGGTGGGCTACAGTCCATGGGGTTGCAAAGAGTCAGACAGGACTGAGCACACACTCGTACACAAGGCAGGTATTTATCAACTCTTTATTTCACAGTTCAAAGCTAAAATACCATATAATCTTTCAAAGCCATTTTAAGGTTTTCTAATAAGAAAACTACGATGTTCCTTATGTAAAGGCTTTATGGAAACTGCTTATATAGACAAGCAAAAATGGTGAAAAATAACCGTCATAGCTAAAGAATGACAAAACTAGTGTCTACAAATATTTATTTTTAGCCACTTTGTGTTTTTCTGAATTCAACTTGAACTGGTAAGCAGTTGGTCCCTAGACAAGTTAGGGTGTTCCTGCCATTTTATGTCTCCCTGTCATGACCCATTCACTGTGCTTCTTCATCTTACATATCACTTGTCACCGTGGTAAACAGTGTATGTGTCTCTAGGGCACAGTTCTACCTTACTTGTGCCTTTAGAGACTGTCTTCTTGGCTTTGTGATAACAGAAATGCTGTTACTTCTTTGAGTTTTACACTTCAGTTGTTTTTTGAAACAGATAGCCAGTTACTCTCTGGAGGGGGAAAGCTATTTAAAAGTTAATCTCAAGAATTAATGTTAAATGTCAGTCAGTACTATACCCATCCCATCCCCATAGTGGCCTTTATCCAGAGTTTGTTTTCTTTTCATTTTTTTCCTCAACTTATTTCAGTTTTGCTTTTCTTGGACCTCCTCAACTTTTCCAAGTGTGAACATCATCAAGAAATAGAAATTCAGGCAACCTGCAAACAGCCCTAAATGCCTTTGCTCTCATCACCTGGTCCCTGATGATTACAGTTGTGAGGCCTGTACATGATCTAATAGCTGAGTTGTGGCAACATCATCATAGGTCCTGGGGTCCAGAGGATCCCCCATTAAACTTTCTATAATTCTTTGGCCTCCTGTTATTTCATTAAGGAAAAATCATAACAAATGTCTAATTATCTGATTCCGTAAGGAGGGCTGAAACAAATGTAGCGATTGCACGTTATTAATAATGTCCATGCTTTCATATCCACAAGTCAGTCATATTGAAGAAATGGAGATTTATGACATGCTGGCCTTTCCTTGGGAAGAAATATTGCGCTTTTTGTCCAACTTAATAAACGAGGTGTTAGAAAAATTGTAGCAATAAGTATAATTCTTAACTACCCTTCATGGTTTCATATGGTACTTGGAGTGAATACTTGAAAAGCACGCTGAAAAGCACTGTGCTTTTGTATGATTTGAGCCATTGGTTGTGTTCTTTGTAAAATAGTTACTAGCTTCCCATTTCTAACACTGCTTTTCTTTGACAGCTGTCGACTGTGTGATTCATCTCTGCCCTTCGCTCAGAGCATAATGAGTGGTGAAATGAAACAAACTGGGTTTATTTGGAGAAGCTAAAATAAGATTAGTGGTTCGAGTGGTGTCTGTTTGGATGAAGGTGATGCAGAGGTGGTTGGCAGGGAGAGATGCAAGTACTAAGCAGGTTGCTGAGGGGATGAACTGAGAGGCCCTTTGTCTCTCTGGAGTTTATTTATTTTATTTTTATTTATTTTTGGTTGCTCTGGGTCTTCATTGCTGTGTGCAGGCTCTCTCTAATTGCAGATAGTAGGGGCTACTCTCTACTTGTGGGTGCGCGGACTTCTCATTGCAGTGGCTTCTCTAGTTGTGGAGCGTGGGCTCTAGGGGCGGGGGCGTCAGTCGTGGCTCACAGGCTTAGTTCCGCCATGGCATGTGGAATCTTCCTGGACCAGGGGTTGAACCTGTGTCCCCTGCATTGGCAGCTGGATTCTTATCCAGTGTACCACCAGAGAAGTCCTCCCTTGAGTTTTTGTGATGGACTAATTGCAGTCATAACAGTTGTGAGGGAACTTGTCTGTAATTTTGGACAGGTTTTAAGATTAGAGACTGTTATTTTTGATTGTCCGTAGCCTTAACTTTAAATTCATATTCTCTTAGAGATGCTTTTTCAGGAGGAAGACAAAACGTAAAAAGCTAGCACTCAGTAAAGTAAAAGAAAAAAAACTGTATCCCTTCTTAAGAATAAGAGATAAAAACTGAAGAAAGTGAAAAAGAAAAAAAAGGAACCTCAGGTGACTTTCAGCTTTTTAGTTTTCTTCCTTTCAAGGCTCGGTTTCATGTATAATGCATTGCCTGACATTCTGTGAGGTCTTTAAATTAATGATATTTTTATACTTGATTAAACATATACTTTTTACACTCCATAAATCATCATGGATTCACAAATAAAGGTACAAGAAGGGAATATAGGCACTGTTTTAATACTTAGAAAGGATGTCAAATATTCTCCTAGACTTTGACAATATTTTCAAAAAGAAAACATTTTCAAATTAAGAGACTTTTCACCTTACTGACATTTCTAGGTGAATCAAATGTTAAGGGAAGATGGGTTGATGCAGTTAATACTCCTGTTTTCATTGAGTCAAACTTTGGTTGTCTGAAGGTAACTTTTTTCTTTACTTGAAATTTTAACCCTCTAAGTGCCTAACTATAATTTTATTTTATATGAAATCATTCTAAAATGAAATCATACTTAAATACTGTTCTGTTCTGAAGTACAGAACAGACTTTGAAAAAATTGCTTTAATGTCTTAGAGTTATTTCATGCATTTTTATGTTTATTTATGTGGCTGCTTTGGGTCTTAGTTGCGGCACACAGGTTCTTCGATCTTTGTTGCAGCATGCGGGATCTTTAGTTGTGGCATCCGGGATCTAGCTCCCTGACCAGGGATTGAGCTCAGGCTGTTTGCATTGGGAGCATGGAGTCTTAGCCACTGAACCACCAGGGAAGTCCCTGTTTTGTGCATTTTGAGGGCAAGCCACAGATGCAGGTGGCAGATTAAATATATACTTTTATATAAAACATATTTTAGGTGCCCAGTCTGGGCATTTGTCTCCTTTCAGTACTGTTTCACCTGAAGAAATTTCCTGTGCTTTCCTTTCCAGGGCTTCCTCCTCCAGGTGTGTTCTTGATCCTCTCACCCTGTCACCCATGTTGTCATTTAATTCTCACTGTTTGTTATGCTCTGGAGCTACAGTCTTCCCCCTGCCCCCAGAGAACTCCTTTGGCTGCAGTTGTACTTAAGTATACCCCATTCTGGAATGTAAATTTGGGCAGCCACTGTGGAGACCACTATGGAGGTTCCTTAAACAAACTAAAAATAGAGCTACCGTATGATCCAGCAATTCCACTCCTGTGTGTGCGTGTGTGTGTATATATATATATATATATATATATATATATATATATATATCCAGAAAAGACAAAAACTCTTAATTTGAAAAGGCAAATGCACCTCAATATTCATAGCAGCACTATTTACAATAGCCAAGACATGGAAGCAATCTAACTGTCTGCCAACAGATGAATGGATAAAGAAGATGTGGTACATATATACAATGGAGTATTACTGTCATAAAAAGAATGAAATAATACCATTTTCCACAACATGGTTGGACCTAGAGATTATCACACTAAATGAAGTAAGTCAGACAAGGACGAATATCATACACATCACTTATATGTGGAATCTAAAATATGATACAAATTAACTTATTTACAAAACATAAACAGACTCACAGACATAGAAAACAAATTTATGATTACCAAAGGGGAAAGGTGATGGGCAGGGTGATAAATTAAGAGTTTGGGATTAATAGATGCAAACTACTGTATATGAAATGAATAGATAAGCAGCAATATCCTACTGTATAGCACAGGGAACGATATATAGTATATAATATAAAACTGAATCACTTTGCTGTTCACCAGAAACTAACACAACATTGTAAATCAACTATGCTGTACCGTGCTGAGCTTAGTCGCTCAGTCATGTCCGAGTCTTTGTGACCCCATGGACTGTAGCCTGCCAGGCTCCTCTGTCCATGGGATTTCCAGGTAGGAATACTGGAGTGAGTTGCCATTCCCTTCTCCAGAGGATATTCCCGACCCAGGGATGGAATCCGTGTCTCATGAATTGGCAGACAGGTTCCTTATCACTGCGCCACCTGGGAAGCCCATTCTGAAATCAAAGCAGGAATAAAAACAAACACTTCCACTGTACTACTACTGCTCCTGCTGGATCTCTGTCTCCTTCCTTTACTTGGAAGAGCAGCCTTCTATTCATTGACTTTACTTCCTCGTTTCCAATCTACTTCTCAGACAGGAGCATTTGGCTTCTTGTCTCATCACCCTATCCTGAAATGCTCTCTGAAAAGTCATCATAAATTCACTGCCAATTTATAAGCCTTCATAGAATGCTGTTTAGTCTCTTCAGAGCATTTCATCTTTGTGAAGACGCTCCTCACCCTTGACTTTGGAGGCATTCCTCTGTCTTGACTGGATTGCGACTGCTTGTTCTGTTTCCATAGGTGGCTCTTTAACTACTTGGGCTTTAGTCGTTAGAACTCTCCAGAATTCTGACCTGGTCCCATTCCATCCTTCATTTCTTTGAACAGACTTATCTATTTATATGATGAATACTCCCACATAATTTTACTTTCCCCAAATTGTCTTTGGGAGGCCAAAACCAAAATGGTCTGTTGATTCCACCACCCAAGTAATCATAGCGCATTGGTCACTTTGAAATGTCCTTTTGAACAAGACCATTCCCCTTTTGAAAAGGCTTTTGTTCAACAAGCAGCAATGTATGATGTTGAGATATTGTCACTATATGTTGCACATTATAGTGACTAAGACTGTGTCACTGAGTGCTGCTTCATTCACCAGATTCATCTTTTCACCTTGCTTTTCTTTTCACATCATGCCCAAATGATTTTTTCTTTTAATGGATATTCTTACTTTCCTACCTTTATTTCTGGGTGGAGTTTGAAATCCCATTTGTATAATGACTTTTAAAAAATGTTTTCCCCCAAGTTTTCAACTTTATTAAACATAAAAGAAAAAGTTGTGACATAACAGATGCTGAAAAGTATGAGAATATACATTTCCCAGACTAGTTCTGTATCTGAAGCAACCTGAGATTGAATTGTATTCTTAGCCTTCATGATGCAATGGGAGAGTATATTTACAAAGCTGTGGGCACAGTGCCTGCTAGAATACTGTTCAATGGGTGTTAATTGGCTTCTTTTCAGTTCAGTTCAGTTGCTCAGTCATGTCCAACTCTTTGCGACCCCACGGACTGCGGCACGCCAGGCCTCCCTGTCCATCGCCACTCCCAGAGTTTACTCAAACTCATGTCCATTGAGTCGGTGATGCCATCCATCCATCTCATCCTCTGTCATCCCCTTCTCCTACTGCCCTCAATCTTTCCCAGCATCAGGGTCTTTTCCAAGGAGTCAGTTCTTCGCATCAGGTGGCCAAAGTATTGGAGTTTCAGCTTCAACATCAGTCCTTCCAATGAATATTCAGGACTGATTTCCTTTAGGATGGACTGGTTGGATCTCCTTGCAGTCCAAGGGACCCTCAAGAGTCTTCTCCAACACCACATTTCAAAAGCATCAATTCTTTGGTGCTCAGCTTTCTTTTTAGTACAACTCTCACATCCATACATGACTACTGGAAAAATCATAGCTTTGACTAGACGGACCTTTGTTGGCTTCTTTTATTATTGTTCTAAACACCTGGGTTTCCTGGAGAGGGTATTTCTCTGGATTTCAGGATCTCTAGTGTTCATTGGATTGTATTGTAGGATGTCTTGGGTGGGTTCTGTAGTACAATGACTTTTTAAATAGCTGTTTCATTATTGCTCTTTAGTTAGACCTGTTGGGCAAGCTTCTGTTTTCTATAGTACAGTGTATGTATCATGGCTTAACCTTTTCTTCACTGCTCTATATAAAGGGAGGCACTGTGTTTTCCCCTTGCCTTTGGAACCAAGAGGAATATTCCCCAGAGGAAACGAAAATACTTGTAACACTGGAAGTTATGGTCACGAGAATTATTTCTGGGGCCATGTGTAGTCTCTGCTTCTATTAACTTGTCAATATAGCTCTTTCTCTCTCTGTTCCTGAGTGCTGACCAGTTCCTACCTGTCAGCCCCAAATAGGCGATCCCCTAGGAGGGTCAGGAGAAGAATGCCAGATCCCATGTCCACTTCACCAAAACACAGATGGCCATGAAAACTCCTGACACTCTCTCTCAGTTAACCTGTCATGGCCCTGGCATCTCACATGGACACTGCTAGGAACCTCCTAGTTGGAAAAGACTCTTTTTCCATATGGGTAGGGCTCCTAGTAAACAGCACCAGGATCTCTAAGCTCTAGAGACTTTGACTTGGGGATGGATGTGAGTCAGTACCATAGGCTGCAGGATTGAAAAACTTGAGTTGGAAACAGATAGAAGCATAGTGACACTTTTCTGAGTTTTAAGGTTTCATCCACTGCCTGGGCCTTCTTCACCCTTCCTGCTGCCTCCCCGGCTAAGGACCCCGGCTTTTGCCAGTCATATATATTGCTTATGTGGCCCATATTTCCGTGGCAGGGTCCTCAGGCCTGTGCACAGTGACTGCATGTGCAGAATAGTCAGAGAAAAGAGGGAGAAAGCTATGAAAACTAACACCTCTATTCTTGTTCCTTTGCATAATTACAAGGCACAAATGCACACAGGTATATGTTTGGTGGTCATCTGACTATACTCAGTCTACTTGTTGTTTTGACCTCTTTGAATCGTTATTCCTAATATTCCTTTGCTGGGGAGATAACCATCTTCTGTATTATCAGAAAACCTTTTGATTTATTTTTCTAGTCATCCATTCACCCTTCCAGTTAGCCATGTACTCATTGACCTATTAAACATGTATAGAGGGACTGTGTTGTGCCATGGCTGCTAGATACTGGGAACTCAAAACCTGAGAGTAATGATTTCTCTTCATTTTTCTATCTCTTTTGTCACTGACAGCTGAAAAAGAATCCACCTACAATGCAGGAGACCCTGGTTCAGTTCCTGGGTTGGAAGATCCACTGGAGAAGGGATAGGCTACCTACTCCAGTGTTCGTGGGCTTGCTTGGTGGCTCATCTGGTAGAGAATCTGCCTGCAATATGGGAGACCTGGGTTCAATCCCTGGGTTGGGAAGATCCCCTGGAGAAGGGAAAGGCCGCCCACTCCAGTATTCTGGCCTGGAGAAATCCATGGACTGTATAGTCCATGCAGTCTCAAAGAGTTGGACACGACTGAGTGACTTTCACTTTGTCATATACACATACGCATTGAACTTCTTTGTTTTTGGCCACACCATGTGGCATGCAGGATCTTAAATTCCCTGATCAGAGATCAAACCTGTGCTTTGCAGTGGAAACACGGGATCTGAACCCCTGAACCATCAAGAAAGTACCACATCAAAGTTTTGGAGTCAGTTCTAATAGCTCATCAAGAGTAGAAATGGGATTGAAAAGATGCATGTTTTGTAAAATGATATTCCCAAGGCATACAGATAACCAGAGATGAACTGAAATAACTTCTGTCATCCAATTTTACTGCATGAAAAGGAGTCTGGCTGAAAAATTACCAGCTCAGAAAGTGTTCTTTTCCAGCTCCATTCTAGTAAAAAATACCCCGAGTGCAAGCACTAATACAATACTGGTCTTTGTTCAACATGAAAGTATGTCATCGTATCACTGTCAATGCAACATACACTTTCTAGACAGCAGGGGACAAGTCACATTATGGTGTGTTTATTCTCCTTCCCAGACCTAGATCCTGGCCACTAACTACCCTTTTCTCCCCTGACTTCACCCACCTCCACCCATAAACTGCCTTACACTTCTCCAGCCCATGGAAGAGAATGGTCACCTGCCGGCTTTTCCGAATCCTTGTTTTAATAGTTTCAACAGTTCTAAATGGAAAGTTTCTCCAAATATTTGATATCATCATCCTTTGAAGAGAGCATATAGAATAAATAAATCATTAAGTTTCCCTCCTTTTTGTTTTTGGATGGTCCAACATCAGGAATTTTTTTTAACCTGTCCTTCCTCCAGATGCATGGAAGGCTTAGGATCTCAGCACTTACTCCCAGGCCTCGGTACTGCTTTGAATGTCTGTATTTCTTTTTTAACCCTTTTATTTATTTTATGTTTTTGGCTGCACTGGGTCCTTGTTGCTTTGTACGGGGTTTGTCTAGTTGTGGTGAGCAGGGGCTACTCTTCGTTGCACTGTGTGGCTTCTCATCACAGTGGCTTCTCTTGTTGTGGAGCACAGGCTCTAGGCACAAGGGCTTCAGTAGTTGCAGTGCACAGGCTCAGTAGTTGCGGCGCACGGGCTTGGTAGTTGTGGCTTGCAAGCTCTAGAGCATGGGCTCAGTAGCTGTGGTATACATGCTTAGTTGCCCCGTGGCAGGTGGAATCTTCCTGGACCACGGATTGAACCCATGTCCCCTGTATTGGCAGGCAGATTCTTATCCACTGCACCACTAGGGAAGTATGAATGTCTGTATTTTTTTTTAATGAAGTTTTTAAAAAGTGTTTTTGATGAAGACCACTTTTAAAGTCTTTATTGAATTTATTAGAATATTGTTTATGTTTTATGTTTTGGTTTTTTGGCCACGAGGCATGTGGGGTCTTAGCTTACTGACCAGGGATCAAACCCGTACCCTCTGCATTGGAAGACAGAGTCTTAACCAGCGGACCTCTGGGCATCCCAGGGGGCACTTGTGGTAAAGAATCCGTCGGCCAATGCAGAAGTCGCAGGAGATGCAGGTTCGATCCCTGGGTTGAGAAGATTCCCTTGAGAAGGAACTGGCAATCCACTCCAGTATTCTTGCCTGAAAAATTCCATGGGCATAGGAGCCTGGTGAGCTACAGTCCAGTGAACCTCCAGGTAAGTCCCTGAATGTAATTTTAAACTCCTCTTTTCTCCTGCTTTCTTCCTCACTTTCTACCTGCCTTGATCCCTTGCTGTCAGTGTTTCTGCCTTATTTCCTCTTTTATTTTTGCTTCTAATCTCTGTGTTCTTGAAAGCTAGATAACTGTACTTCTTAGAATTGTGTGCAAAATTAGAAGAATACACTCTGATCAAAGGTCCAAAGAAAATTCTAAGGACTAAAGTACAAGAGCCTTGTTGTTTTAAGACTTTTGTTTTCTGCTTTTCTGTCCTCAGAGGGGTTTTTAAAGGCCGTCTTCTGTTTCTTAGCTTTCCTTTGCCTAGGTAAAGTGGCTTCATCTGTCTGCAACTGTTCATCAGCTGAATTTAGGTAGGTCAGTATTTTTCTAAGTGTGGTCTGCAGGACACCTGCTTCAGAATCACTAGGGGTGCTGTAAAAATGCAGGTGCACTGATCTCACTCCTGACACATTCAATCAGAATTTCTGCAAGGAGGGCCTAAAAATGTCCATTTTCACTAAACAGCCCCAGCTCTCTGTATACTCTAGAGCTTGAGAATCATTGGAGTGGGTGCTGTGCCCGTGTTCTTAATCTGAACTGTGTGGATGCTCAGTCATGCATCTTTGCACTCTTTGCAACCCCGTGGACGGTAGCCCGCCAGGCTCCTCTGTCTGTGTGATTTTCCAGGCAAGAATACTGGAGTGGGTGGCCATTTGCTACTCCAAGGAATCTTCCCAACCCCAGGAATCGAACTCACTTCTCTTATGTCTCCTGCATTGGCAGGCAGATTCTTTACCACTGTGCCATCTGGGAAGCCCAATCTGAGCTAAACTTGTCTTGTATTTGTAGTTGCAAATTTCCACTCAGGGAGGCAGAATGCCTAGTGGTTAAAAATTCTGAAGCCAGACTGCCCGGTTTTACTTCTAACTACTACATGATGTTGGGCAACTCGTGCTTCAGTTTCCCCTTCTGTAAAATGGAGATGATAATAGTACCTACCTTGTAAGATTGTTGCATGAATATGTAAACAATTAAAAATATCATACAATAAGTGTTGGCTATGACTAATCATATTTTTGTATAGTGGCTTTTGTGGTTTGTCCAAAGCACAGTGATTGCTGTTATACAATAAAAATATCCTCCCCAAACACCCTCATACCTAAGCACACATACACAGGCATGTCCACGTGGTACCATGAATGACACATGTAACTCGGCTTCAGATGGTTCAACTGTAAGTCATGGTCATGTTGACAGTTGCTTCTACCTCTTTGAAAGCAAAATATGTAAGTTTGAAGGAGTATCACTGTCACAGCCTTAACTGTTTTATAGATATTTAAGCCTCAAATTCAAAGACTCATCAGTGTTTCAAACCAGAGTCATGGCTTTGTTTTAAGTTGAGCCAGTGAGATAGGGCTCTTCCATGCACTAAGTTATGCAGCAGTTATGATGGAATCCCTTCCAGAATTCTACTGGTTTCCACAGCAACCTGAATTCAAAATAGGCTCTTAGAAGCCTCTTCAGAGTAGAAAAAGCAAGTTTCATTCCTCCTATAGTTATGGAATATATAGTTTATGCAAAGCATTTTCTAAATGGATCATTTTTTTCTTTTTACTTATCTTGCCATTAATAATTTTAATGTTGTTGTACTACCGCATTCCTACATGTTTTTTTTTCTGTATCTCTGAATGAGAGTCTCAAACCTCCTTAAAGTGCTCGTTTTGCTATAAATAGCTAATGTTTCACTTTGTTGCTCATAACAGATGCACTATGTATTTTTGACTTTTCTGACTAATACTGTAGTAATCAGTGCGAATGAGAGCAACTGTTAGAGGATTCCCAGGTTAGCAAGTCAACTTATTTTTAGTGACAACTTAAAGAAAAAGCGTCTAAGTAAATGCCTGATTTTTGTCAAAGACGTATTTTAGCATGTATCTGCCTGAAACGATTCCAAAACTGGAGCTTGTGATTACGAAGAGCAAGTCTTTTCCAGGTACCGACTGACTTGGTAATGGCAGGTTTAGTGGTGAGGATAGGCTAGGTTTTCCATGGTAACGAGCACACCCCAAAGTCTCAGTGACTTATGACCACACAAATTCGTTTCTCACTTGGGCTTCCTGCTTGTTGCAGGTTTGCTGTAGCTCCTCTCCTGCTGTCTGCGCTCTGAGACCTGGGTTGATGGAACAGGTCTTACCTGGAACATCGCTGGCCCCGTGATAGAGTGAACGAACAGAGACCCCAGTGATGCGATTTACTGACTCTTAAAGCTTCTCTCCAGAAGTGACACACGTTTCTGCTCACAGTTCATTGTTCATAGTAAATCTCATGTCTGGGCCTGAATCCACAGGTTGGAGACTCTAATTGCCCTACAAAGCAGTTAATAGGATATTCCCTGTGATGTGTGTGTGCTTAGTCACTCAGTCATGTCCAGCTCTTTGCGACCCTTGGGACTGTAGCCTATCAGGCTCCTCTGTCCATGGGATTTCCCAGGCAAAAATACTGGAGTGGGTTGCCACTTCTTTCTCCAAGGGATCTTCCTGACCCAGGGATTGAACCCGGGTCTCCTGTGTCTCTTGCATTGCAGGTGGATTCTTTACCTGCTGAACCATTGAGGAAGCCATTCCCTGTGATAATAAGGGCTATCACAGCAGGGACATCAAAATTCAGAGATGACAGATTTTTTTTTTTTAGGGATGTTAGTGTTGGGGAGTAATGGTATTTAACATTACGGCATTTTTGAGCTTTGTGAAACAGTCTGCGAAGATTTTGTGATTAACTAAAATCCTTGTAGCCATGGGCACTAAAACCAGGTCTCTTAGCACCAATTTTTTCTAGAATTAGGAGACTTGGTCTCATGGTTTTGACAAATGAGCTCTTTGTACAAGATAGCAGAGTGTTCAGCCTTGGGTTAAAGTGCTTTCTCTTCCATTTGTTTTTGTCCTTTTGATTAATGGTACTTTGGATAATTAAATTAAATTAAACATTTTAATTTCTGATACTGGCACCCAGTGACTGCATAAATATTTTTACAATTGGTTCCTGAGGCACAGGGCCTCTAAGAAATGAAACTGGCAAGCAAGATATTTTTCTACTGGTAGTTTTTCTGTATTGATTTGGAATTACGGTTGTTTAGATTGCACCCAAACCATCAGAAAGAAGAAAGCTCTAAAAAGAGACCTATACTGGGCCAGGAAAGACATTTTTGTACCGTAGGATGTTGTTCATACATATTCCTGAGCCATTAAACAACTGAGGGACACCATCTGAGTCATGGGAGTGGGCATGGAGATGCACAACCGATTGTATGTGACTTTATACCTGAACCATTTCCTTTGTGTGATGTTGCCTCAGGGGACAGCTTAAGTGGTCTGCCATCTGTCTGCTTGTTTCTTTGGGTAGATGAACTGCAATTGATGCTTCAGGGTTGCTAACCACATGAAGGAATCAGTGGTGGTCACCACATCCCAGTGTCTTAAAGGGTAGCATCAGGGTTTTTCTAACTATTTGGGAAAACCTGACTTGCTTAGCTAGTGAACTTACCTACAGAACAGATGAGGAGACAAGCAGAAGAGATGTACTGATCCAGCAGACTAGAAGCTTCCATCCTATGGCATGACGTCTGGAAACTGGCAAAAGGTTCCATTCTCCTGAAGCAAAGAACCAGCCAGTCTCCTGATATGTCATAGGAGGAGGAGCCTTCTTACTGCAGAGGTACCAGGGCCTTGTGATTTTAAGACATCTCCCACAGTCTCACTGATTCCTTGGTGATGGTTGCATGAAGAGGTGCAAAGAGGACTTCTCTGCACAGGGCATACTTTTCTAAGGGGCCTGGTGCTTGGTTTAGCTTCCTCCAGGTTCTCTCTTCAGGACCTCTCTGCTATGTGAACCTCAGGAATTCCAGCGCAGAGGCTCGAGGGGACATATGCTAAAGCCACCCCCCAGCCCCCGCCATACCTGGAGACACCCATCAGATGCTCATTTTTTGTGACCTAGTATTTTCTCTCACTGAAATTTCTGTGTACCTACTGCTTGAGAACATTTAATATTCATAGTAATGTCCTTCAAGTGCTAGCAAAGACTTCAATATGTTTGGTGTGAATTACACATATTCTATCCTACCAATGCAAGAGACATAAGAGATGTAGGTTCAATCCCTGGGTCAGGAAGATCCCCTGGAGAAGGACATGGAAACCCACTCCAGTATTCTTGCCTGGAGAATCCCATGGACAGAGAACCCTGGTGTGCTACAGTCCATGGGGTCGCACATAATCTGACATACCTGAAGCTACTTAGCACGCATGTGCATGCACACATATTCACTAGTTTGATCTTTTGAAAATTTGTGATCCTTATGTGGTCTGTATATATTCTATTAAAGTGGGCTTTATATTATATTATATTATTAATATTATTATTAATAATTAATTATTTATATTATATTATATTACAGTAAAACTCTAGATTAGAATAGCTGAGTCTTGAGTTTCTGGGTTAGCAAGGATCTTAACGTTTATCTAGAATTCTAGATCACTGTTCCTGCTAATCATTTGTGCTCTCTCACCTGTGAAGATGCAGCCCTCAGCTGCCTCATGAGTGGAATAATTCTCCTACAGGACTAATTCTTCTTCTGTATTCTTCATTGTATCAAACCTGAATCTATTACTTTATAGTTCTTGCCTTCTTTAGCTTTCACTCTGCTTCCTGTGATTACCCAGAATGTCTGTCCTTTTTTCCCACTGGAGCCCTGCACATTTACATCTTCCTGCATCATCTTGTTATGGGGCCAAGTTCATTCTCTCACCGTTTCTCGCAGGAAATGGGTTTAACCTCCCCTCCCTCTGGTTGCTGTGCTTGGTCTGTGTTCCTTTGGGTCCTTTTTGGTGCCAGGCCTGGAATGGATGTGGGACTCTAACTGTGGCTGGGCCAGCACTGTCCTGGCCTGTGCAGTGCGTTCCCAGTGGAAGGGGCGCAGGCTTGGCCATCAGACACACCTGGGCTCAGAATCCAGCTCTACCACTTGTGAGCTGTGTGAGTCGGGTGTCATTTTTCTAATCCTGGAGTCTCAAGTTTATTCTTCTTGTAAAATACGGACAATAATTCCTAATACAAGCGGTGTCATGGGGGTGACATTCTCCAAGTATCTAATATCAGGGTGTGGCATGTAAGCTCTTGTGTCAGGAAATGTTTGGTTTTCCATTTTCTGGGTATTGTACTTTTGTTTTTATTTTAAATTGAAGTATAGTTTTTCACTTTTAATTGAAGTATAGTTGATTATACTTTTATCAATTCATGATTATATTACATCTGCTTTTTGGTAGATGTATGACTCCTATGCCACCCTGACTGGTAGATGTATGACTCCTGTGCTACCATTTCAAAGCCACACTGAAATGATCTCAAGTCTCAAATTCTTCCTCGTGTGCTTTGCTAAACCAGTCTCTCCTGTCCTGTTGAAAATGTATAATAAGTAGCCCATGGAGGTAGTAACAGCACCTGCATCATAGGGTTGGTCTGTAGAGTGAATGAAACAAGATGATACACATAGAGCACGTGGCGCTGTATCTCAAGTACAGTGGAAAGAAGAAATGCTAGTGGTAATCTTTACTATTACTAATTATACTAATTGTCTTAGTACAGATTGATTCCAATGATGCTTACTTCCCTAAGGTCAATATATTTTTTTAATTGGAGGATAATAGCTTTACAGTGTTGTGTTGGGGTGCGACAGGGGAGAGAGGCTTAAGAGGGAGGGAATACATACGTATATATTTGGCAGAGGAGCTAGGAGAGAAAGCAGTCACCGCACTTAAGGAGAAGGAGCTTATGTAAAGGGTTTGCAGCAGCAGCTGAACTTGGTCACCTGTTGGTAAAACTTAGCTCCCCATGGCACTTGACCCAACATCAATACTTTCCTCTAAGAACTGATATAACTTCAATTTTAATCTCGAGACAGTACATTTCAACCCAGGAAAGGCAGATAAGACAGTGCTAGAATAGTTCTTGTGTCTTGTGTCCTTAACCCCAGGTTTTTGTTGCCCTTTTAGCAGATGGCCCCCCTCAAGGACAAGGATGAGTTACCTGTTAGGTAGCAGAGGCCTGTCTCTGGCCCAGCAGAGGGAGGCTGGCCTGATGTCGGATTCCAGGACAGCCAGATGCTGACCGTCTTTCCTTAGTGCCACAGAGGTGTCACTTCGCTTATAAAAGGTCCTGCACGTACCAGCTTCTTTCCGTAGCAGGAAATTAAAGACACAGATGTTACTTCCTGCACATCTGCAGCCAATTGTCATTTTGATGTTCTGCCTATTCTCTGGCTCCCCTTTTAAAATAAACTTTTTATGTTAGGAGGAGTTTAAGGTTTACAGAAAAATTGTGAAGGTAGTACAGAGTTTCCATATTCCCCTGTTAACATCTTCCATTACTAGGGTACCTCGGTCACAATGAATGATCCAATGCATGTGTGTGTGCATGCTTAGGCGCATCTGACTCTTTGCATCCTCACGGACTGTAGTTCCCAGGCTACTCTGTCCATGGGATTCTCCAGGCAAGAATACCGGAGTGGATTGCCATTTCCTTCTCCAGGGGATCTTCTCAACCCAGGGATCGAACTCATGTCTCCTGCATTGGCTGGTGGATTCTTTACCACTGAGTCCCCTGGGAAGCCTGAATGATCCAACATTCATACATTATTATGAACTAAAGTCCACATTCTACACTGATTTCTTAGTTTTGCCTAATGTTCTTTTTCTGTCCTAGGATCCCATCCAGGACACCACATGCCATTGAGTCATGTCTCTTTAGGCTCCTCTTGGCTATGACAGTTCTCCCTTCCCTATTTTTTCAACCTGCTTTGAGCTGCTTTTCAAGAGATGCGTTTTCACATTTTTGATAAATGCCTGATGGTGGGCGTTAACAAGGCTGTTACTTTTACTTATTAATCCTTCAATCAACAAACATTTATGGAGCACTTATGAGATGAAGTAACTGAACCTAACAACAGAATGAAGTAAACTGCCTCTCCCACCCTCGTGTCACTCGGCAATCAATGTGCTAGCAGATCCCTTGGAGATCTTGTTAAAATGCAGATTCTGGTTCACTAGTTCCAGGGCAGGGCCTGAGAGTCTGCATTTTTCACAAGCTCCCAGGTGAGGAGCTGATCCCACCCTTGGAGGATCAAGACCCCAAACTCGTGCAGAGCTCCCCATACTAGGTGCCAGTGGGAGCTAGGGCCCTGGGATGGAGGGAAGGATACGTAAATTGTCTACGACCATTTCTGTCATCAAGAAGTGTGTGATGAGTGAAGTAAGTCAGAAAGAGAAAAGCAAATGTTGTATACTAACGCATATATGTGGAATCTAGAGAAATGGTACTGATGAACCTACTTGCAGGGCAGCAGTGGAGACACAGACATAGAGAACAGACTTACAGACATGGTGAAGGGGGAGGAAGGAGAGGGTGAGGTGTATGGAGACAGTAACATGGAAACTTACATTACCGTATGTAAAATAGGTAGGCAGTGGGAATTTGCTGTGTGACTCAGGGAACTCAAGCCACGGCCCTGTGACAACCTAGTGGGGTGGGATGGGGAGGGAGGTGGGAGGGAGTTTCTAGAGGGAGGGAACATATATATACCTATGGCTGATTCATGTTGATGTTTGGCAGAAACCAACACAATTCTATAAAGCAATTATCCTTCAATTAAAAAATAAAAAAATTAAAAAAAACAAGTTTGTGATTCTGTTAGGGGGTAAAAAGACTGAACAAACCAAAGAGTGAAAATAAAGTGTGAAATGGAAATTAAGACAGTAAATGGTGAATGTTCACACCGTTAAGATGGCCATTATTTCAAAAAAGCAGAAAAGAACAAGGTTGGAAAGGGTGTGGAGAAATCCAAAGCTCTGTGCATTGCTAGTGGGAATGGAAAATGGTATGTCTTCTGTGGAAAATGATACACTGGGTCCTCAAAAAATTAAACACAGAATTATCATATGATTTAGCAATTCCACTTCTGGGTATATACCCCCAAAATTTGAAAACAAGGACTTGAGTTTGGGATTAGCAGAGGCAAACTATTATACGTAGGACGCATAAACAACAAAGTCATATTATATAGCTCAGGGAAGTATATTCAATATCCTGTGATAAACCATAGTGGAAAAGAATATGAAAAACAATATATATGTTCATGTGTTTGTGTGTGTGTGTGTATGTGTATGACTATCTCTTTGCTATACAGCAGAAATTAACACAACTTTATAAGTCAACTATATTTGAATAAAATAAATTAAAAAAGAAAACAAGGACTTGAACAGATATTTACATACCCATGTTCATTGGAGCATTATTATTCATGATTCACATTCACATTATTCACAAAAGTTGAAAGCAACTCATGTTTATTAATAGTTGAATAGATAAACAAACTGTGGTATATACGTACAATGGAACACTATTCAGCCTTATAAATTCTGATACATAGAGAGCCTTGTGTGTGTGCATGCTCAGTCGCGTCCGACTCTTTGTGACCCCGTGGACTGGGGCCCTCCAGACTCCTCTGACCGTGAGATTTCCCAGGCAAGAATACTGGAGTGAGTAGCCATTTCCTTCTCCAGGGGATCTTCCCGACTCAGGGATCAAACTCACGTCTCCTGCATTGGCAGGCGGATTTTCTGCCACTGAGCCATCAAGTTAAGTGAAATAAGCCCAGTCACAAATGGACAAATATTGTATGATTCCATTCACAAGAGGTTCCTAGAGTAGTCAAATTCAGAGACGAAGTAGAATGGTGGTAGCCAAGGCTTAGGGGGAGGAGGGAATGGGGATTTAGTGTTTAGTGGGTACAGAGATTTAGTTTTGGAAGATGAGGTTCTGGAGGTGGGTGGTGGTAGTGGTTGCACAGCAGTGTGAATGTAATTGATGCCACTAAAATGATAAATGCCTATTTCACCATAATTTAAAAATGGTTTAAAAAAGACACATGCATAAAAAGTACAACAGGAAGTAGAGTTATCAGGTGAGAAGGATAAGATGATAATAGTAAGGCTTCTCTTATGGACCACATATGACATGCCAGGTACAAGGAGCTTATTAACTCATTTAGCCTCCAACCACCACCCTATGAAGCTTATAGGCCCATCCACTGATGACAAAACCAAGAAAGGGAAATGATTACACAGGCTGTAACAGTCAGGGAGAGGTGTCTGAGGTGTCAGTGAAATTAAAGGTGGGCTTTGGAGGAGAAACAGGCATTCAGTGGCAAGGGCTTGGGGGCATTCTAGACAGACAGTGGGAACTGGCTCAGGAAAGACACAGAGACTAGATGGGAACAGCTGTTCAGCTGGCATGACTGTGCCTGGCAAGGAGGGGTCATGTGAATAAAGCATGGCTAGAAAGGCAGACTGTGAAAAGCCTTCAATTCCAGAATAAGATATAGGGACTTTGTCTCATAGTGTGTAAACAAGGAGTATCAAACTCAAGTGTTTTCAAAGCCAGCAGGCAACATAAATAAGAAAAGTGAACCAGGGCCTTTATCTGGAGAAAACTGTAATTCCAAAGGATACATGCATCCCATTGTTCATAGCAGCACCGCTTAGAATAACCAAGACATGGAAGCAACCTAAATGTTCATTGACAGGTGAACAAATAAAGATGTGAAGACACACACACACACACACACACGCACAAAATGGAATACTATTCAGCCATAAAATGAATGAAATGATGCCATTTGCAGCACCATGGATGGACCTAGAGATTATCACACCAAGTGAAGTAAGTCAGAGAAAGACAAATATGATGATCACTTATATGTGGAATCTAAATTATGACACCAATGAACTTATCTACGAAACAGAAAAAGACAGGCATAGAGGACAGCCTGTGGTTGCCAAGGAAAAGGAATAGTGGGGGAGGGATGGATTGGGAGTTTGGGATTAGCAGATGAAACTATTTTACAGAGAGTGGATAAACAACAATGTCCTACTGTATAGCACAGGAAATCATATTCACTATCCTGTGATAAACCATAATGGAAAAGAATATGAAAAAGAATGTGTACCTGTGTATAATAATCACTTTCCTGTACAGTAGAAATTAACACAATGTTGGAAATCAACTATACTTCAATAAACTACATTTTTAAAAAGAGGAGAAGTAAAGCGGCTTAGTGCAAGGCGACAGGTGTGGACTGTGGCAAAGTGAATAGAGCTCATCTCACTTAAGACGTTGACGTCTCATACATAAACCTAGAGCACATGAGCCACTGTAGGGTTTTCAGGCAGGCATAGATAATACTGAACTTCTCAGGGTGAGGTTCCCCACATCCCTGAATTTATGAAGGGTGATGTTGAGGGCTTGTAGGACCTGATATATCATATGCATCTTCCTGGCTGTCTCAACAGTACTAGAAGATTGTGGGTAGAAATGGATGCAGTTTCACTAAGTACTTAAAAATACTTTCATTGTATGACCAAGACAAAGGTAGTAGAATCCTAGTGTAGCTAGCCAATTTAGTAGCACCAATGTTGATGTTACAAATTTGAAAAAAATCTATCAGTGAAAATAATGCAGAGCTTATTGGACACTCACTATATGTCAGGCGTTTTCTGAACACTTGGCACATATTATCTCTGTCAACCCTCGTCACAGCCCGTGAGCTCAGTACCGATACTGTCCCTGCTTACAGATGAGGCGGTGCAGGTGTAGAGCGAGGAAGACACCAGCCCCCAGGTGATTGTGACAGAAATCCAGGACTTGATGGTTGCTGCCGCCGCACTTACGGTTAACCATGCCGTTCTTGGAGAGCCACGTAGCATTTGTTTTTCACGGCATCAGAATCCAAAGGTAATTTAAGTAGGGGCCACTAGATGTCACTACCAGTGCTCCCTAAAAAAAGTCGGGGAACCTTGTGACTCCACCTTGAAGAAAACAGAAGAAGCTGACACAAACACTGGAATTTCCGGTCTTCCTGTTGCAGATGCCAACGTGACTGGTTGCCCCAGCGCCTCGGTCTCCCTCCTTCCCGTTCTTTGTCCTGCCAGGCTAGTTGGCGCTGTCAGTTCCCCGTCTGCTTTATAAACATAGGAAAACAGAAGTGCCGCTGTCATTTCATGAGTTGATTCCCCTGCATCAACTGCCAGCTCCACAGAGGGCAGGGGCAGGACTGGCTGAGGGTGGAGGTTGGTTATGTTAGGATATGTGTGTGTGCGTGTGTGAGAGAGAGAGAGACAGATAGACAGACAGATGGACAGACACTGACAATCTGAGTTGTGGTTTTTTTCTAGGTTTGAATAACCTGGGACACATTCCTGCTGGACACCGTCTCCAGCACAGCGCTTGCCCAGACAAACACGTGCCGGTACACAGACGGCAGGAGTGGGGCTTGGGCACAGGGTGCTAGCGAATAAGAAAAGGATCTGGAAAGGGAATGAGAGAGGCCCAGGGCCTCCCAGGGGCAGTGGGTGATGGAGGATATGAGAAATGTGCCCTGGGCTCATTTGGAGGGGAACAAAGGGACGGAGCAAGGGGCGCCGTGCTTCCTTACAGGGAACCTGACCGCTGCTGATTTAGAACTTAGTTGTGCAGCGTGCAGGTTCTACTACGCTGTGCATACAAAGACGTGCCAAGAATGAGCAAGTCAGAGTTATAAAAAATCTTTCTTCCTCGACCCCAGCATCTTCCAACTAATTCTGAAATCTTCCTTTACTGTAAACTTCTCGAGACTTCTGTATTTCTATCTAAACAAAGTCAGCAGACTGATGAATTACATCACTGAGGCAGGAAAATGAGGAGCAGGTTCTCTCAAACATGATGCTCTGACAAAAATAGAGCAGAGAAGGGAGAAAACTGCAGGGAAAAAGATGTAAAGTTTTTACTGAAACGTATCTCCTATCTTTGGGGGTTAGAATATAACAGACATATCAGGAACTATTTTGAAAAAAATGGGGCTAAGTTATGAGAACAGCTGCAGAACTCTTTGAAAAAAAATCCAGATAATAAAGCAAAATAATAGAGCTGAATGTCTTTAAATTACAGGAAGAAATGTTGGTATCAGGCAGAACATCATATTTCATGTGGGCCCTGGAGAAAGAAATTCATTTTCACAGAAATGGAAAGCATGCTTTGTTATGTTCATTAATAGGATGTGTTTTTAAAATGTGGAATATAATAATTGGTGCTCTCAAGAAACTTTCCACTTTTATTGATTCAAATGGAGAATTTCTGCTAAACACATAAAATACAAATACTGGTTTGTTTCAAATAGGAATACTATTGGCATTACCACTCCCTCTTTACTGTGTGTAACTACAGATGTTTCCTTCATTTTTTTAAAAAAGAAAAATTTCAGGAGGACAGGAAGTGGGTCTTGGGCCCTCTTCTTGCTGCCCATCCTTCCGTCTCCCCTGGGCACCAGCCCTGGGCCCGGCCCAGGGTGCTGAGAGGCAGAGGCTGTGGTGATCAAGGCCATGCACTCTGGCCCCAATTTCCTAGGTTTGAATTCCAACTGCAGGTTACTGACTGTGACCTTTGGCAGCTCAGCCTCTTAATCTGTAAAACAGAAACCAGAATGTACCTACTTCATGGGGTTGTTATGAGGATGCAGTGAGATATGGTGTGCAGAGTGCTTACAACAGTACCTTGGTATTGTTTAGTCGCTAAGTCATGTCTGATTCTGTGATCCCATGGACTGTAGATCACTAGGCTCCTCTGTCCATGGGATTTTCCCAGGCAAGAATACTAGAGTGGGTTGCCATTTCCTTCTCCAGGGCATCTTCCCGACCCAGGGATTGAACTCTCATCTCCTAAACTGCAGGTGGATTCTTTATCATTGAGACAGCAGGGAAGCCCAGAACGATACCTGGTGTGAAGTAAATATGAGAGAAGCCTGAGCTGTTATTCTTCAGTAAATTATCTGTAAGCGAGACACCGTAGACCACGGGCAGAGAGAGAGGAAGAGGCACCGCGGGGCTCCAGACGCCAGTCCCCACCCCAGCAAAGGCCGCTTCACCAGTGGGGACATGGGCTCGCCAGAGTGGAGCGTCCAGCTGAGTGCTGTTGCCAAGAGGACGCTGAGGCAGAGTGGACAGGATGTGGAGTCTGTAGAGTGAATGTGGGGAAGCATGTGTCTAGCTAGGATGATTAGGTCAACAGTGATGTTGCGGGTTGTTTTTTTTTTTACTTTAAAAAAATTTTTTTATTGGAGTATAGTTGATTTATAGTTGTGTTAGTTTCAGGTGTACAGTAAAGTGAAAGAGTTATACACATACATATATCCACTCTTTTAGGTTCTTTACCCATGTAGGCCTGACAGAGTATGAAGTAAAGTTCTCTGTGCTATGGTAGCTCCTTATTAGTTATGTTTTATATACAGTAGTGCGTATATGTCAATCCCAATCTCCCAGTTTATCCCTCCCCTTTCCCACCTGTAACCATAAGTTTGTTTCCTGCATCTGTAACTCTATTTCAGTGTTGTTAGATGTGTTCATTTGTACCCCCCATTTTAGATTCCACTTATAAGTGATATCATATGATATTTCTCTTTCTCTGACTTACTTCACTCAGTTCGACAATCTCTAGGTCCATCTGTGTCACTGCAAATGGCATTATTTTGTTTTTTTTTACGGCTGAGTAATATTTCTATGTATATAGTGCATCTTCTTTATCAATTCTTCTGTTGAAGGACACTTAGGTTGCTTCCAGTCCTGGCTATTGCAAATAGTGCTGCAGTGAACACTGGGGCGTATGTATCTTTTCAGCGATGCTGTTTACTGAGAAAAGGATCTAAGAGTGGAATAGGCTGGAAGCAAATAATGAATTCAGTTATAGATACACTGAGTTTCCAGTGTCCAGGATGCTTCCAGCTGGAGCCACCCAGTAGCAATAGCAACAGATAACATGTTATGGAAGGATATCATGTTTCAGTTATTGTTCTAAGCCCTTCACCAGTACTAATCCACTTAGTCTACAGCTGCCCTGTGAAGAAAGTATTGTTAGTCCCGTTTTACAGATGAGAAAACTGGGGTTCAGAGTGGTTAAGTCACACTGCTAATATGGGATGGTATAGATTCTGGAACTCTGAACTCCCAGATTTAGCCATCACTCCGCGAAGACTCGGGCTTCCCTGGTGACTCAGTGGTAAAGCACCCACCTGCTAATGCAAAGAGATGCAGGAGGTGTGGGTTCAATCCCTGGGTCAGGAAGATTCCCTGGAGAAGGAAATGGCAACCCACTTCAGTATTCTTCTCTGGGAAATCCCATGGACAGAGGAACCTGCTGGGTTACAGTTCATGGGGTCGAAAAGAGTTGGACAGGACTGAGCGTGCATGCACGCATCTACGTAGACTCATCTGTGATTTCAGAGGGAGGTGAATCTGGACATATAGATGTGGTGAAGCCATGGAAGTGATGATACTGCTCAAAAGGAGGATGCAGTGGAGTGGATGTAAGATGGAAAAACCCATTTTGCTGGCATAAGGGAGCATCATTGTGGAAGATACGGGTTCAGTATAACGTGTGACTGGGAGGAAAGATCAAGTAAGAGGATAATACTTGGTATGGACTGAATGTTTGTGTCCCTCCCCCCAACCAATTCATACTGAAGCCCTAACCCCCAGTGTGAAGATATTTGGAGTCTTTGGCAGGTAATTAGATCATGAGGATGGCACCCTCATGGTGGCATTAGTGCCCTAATGAGAAGGGATGTGAGAGAAACTCTCTCCCAGCCATGTGCAGGTTCAGCAAGAAGGTGTCTGTGTCCAAGCCAGAGAGAGCATCGTGCGTGCACAGTCATGTCTGACTTTCTGCGACCCCATGGACTGTAGCCCACCAGGCTGTTCTGTCCATGGGATTTCCCAGGCAATACTGGAGTGGGTTGCCATTTCCTCCTCCAGGGATCTTCCTGGCCCAGGGGTCAAACCCAAGTCTCCTGTGTCTCCTGCATTGCAGGAGGATTCTTTACTGCTGAGCCACCAGGGAAGCCCATAGAAATAGCATCACCAGAACCCAATAGCTGGCACTTCCAGCTTTCTGAACTGTAAAAAGTAAATGCTTGCTGTTTGAGCCACCCAGTCTGTTATTTTGTTATAGCAGCTGGAGTGGACTAAGACCATACTCTTGTTACATCTCCAGGAAAAAGCAATGGGTTTGATGATACAACAATTTGATATAACATTATGTCATCCATTTCAGTCACCGAGACTTGTTTAAATTGCTTTTAAATTCCTTGAGTTAATGCTCTGTAGAGGTAAGGAGGTGGTAAGTGTGATGATTGAGGGCACATACAAAGAAATGAATATGGGATAGAATCCTAGCTAGACATTCCCCGCCAAGCATGTTATTTAAGAGAGCACCCACTGAAACAGGGTTGAAGTTGCAAAGTACTAGTTATGTCCTGGAGTTGGTCTGGTAATTTTCAATTAACTTTTAGGGTGGCATAGCATGGTACCTAAACAAAATGTAGTGGCTGCTAATGATTTATTTTGTACTGCACATGCTGCCTTAATTATACCAAGAGTTTTAATGCTCTTAGCTCTGGCTGCGCATCAGAATCACAATCACCTGAGAAGCTTTAAGAAACGGCACACCTATTAGACCTCGCCCGTGCAGGTTTCAGTTCAGTAACTTAGGCAAGGGGTAGAGGAGCAGACTAGTGCTTGTTTTCCCTTTGGCTAATGCATTTTTAAAACAGATGTGCTTTTGTCAAGATGATGGAATGACATGACATTTGTTTCCCACAATCTCATTGAAATGATTTCCCCCAAACAATTGCAGAAAAAATCCATATCAGAGCTGGCAGACAGGAAGGGGTACAATCATCTGATAAGAAAATTTGAGGCTTTTTTGGAAGATACCAGCTGATGAGATTGAATTTAAAAAGGCAGAGTAGAAAATTCAAAAGGATCCGACATGGCCTGCTGCTTGAGGTGAGTGCCATTCTTTGCCCTGGAGCTGGGAAGAAACGCCATGGCACCATCTAGTGGAAGTCTGGAGGAGGCGTTGGAGTGATTGATTATTAGGGTAATTAAGACATTCTGCACCTGCTTCCTCGGTGCCCAGGAGCTGGTGGCAGTTTATGTTTTCAGGCTAGAGATGCAAGAACAGTTCTCTAAATAAATTTTGGGCACTGTCTTGGGGTGAGAGAGAGCACTGGCAACAGAGGCAACAGAGAGAAGCAGAGGTAACTTTGAATTTAAGGGGAGTAAGGCTTGCCAGGTGAGTCCCACTTTGGTGGACGGGTTGGTGACTTGCTGGCTGTCCCCCGCTCATACACCCAATAGGAAGCCTGGCTGGGGGCCTGTCTGCTCACTTGCAAGTCGATTCTCACAATTCTACTAGATAGCACAGGAATTCAGAGGAGAGGCCAACTCTACAAATCGATCTTCTTAGGTGTGTACTAAATAAAACAACATTCTGATCCAGATTTGGCACAAGTGGCCAGTTATTAATTAGCCGTATCCATGGGTGATTCTCTTAGATGGATTCCTCGTTACCTCCACTTACCTGTTTTCAGAGGGGAGACGAAGCAGTGAGAGGAATGGTAACAGGTACTGTTGATTTCTGTGCAGTGCACACAACTTGCACGTCTGAGCCTTTTAATAGCGCTGTGAGGTATGGGTACTTTTATTCCCCTTTTGCAAATAAGACAGCTGAGGGTCAGAGAAATTGAGATTTATTTAAAGTTCATATGGATAATACACTGGCAGAGTCAGAATACAAAACTAGGTTTGGAGATATCAGATTACATTCTCTTTCCATGTATCACATAGGTTCTGACTTAATTTCAGCAATTCCGTAAACATTCATTTCTCAAAGACAGAATGGACTTAGGAATCTTTAGGAAGCAGTTGTTCCCTGTGCCAGTGTAATAGCTGCAAAACATTGAGGAGTATTCTCAAATAATGGCTCCTATGTAAGCAAGATGGTGGTAGTGAAAAGGACAGTTTAGTGTACTAAAACAAGGTTAATTTAGGACTTTGATTGTAGATGGATGGAGTGTATTAGTTTCCAGTGGTTACTGTAACAAACTGTCAAAAACTTGGTGGCATAAACCAACAGACTTATTTTCTCATAGATCTGGAGGTCAGAAGTCCAAAGTCAAGCTGTCAGTATGGTCACCTTCCTCTGAATCTCTAGGGGAGATTCTGTCCCTTGCTTCTTCCAGCTTCTGGTGGCTCTTGGCATTCCTTGACCTCTTGGCTTATGACTACATCATTCCAATTTCTGCATCCATCTTCACATCACCTTTTCCTTTGTGTCTGTGGGTCTTCTTGTCTGTCTCTTTACAAGGACGCCTGTCACTGGATTTAGGGCCTACCCAGATGATGCAGGGTGATGTCATATCAACAACCTTGACTTAATTGCATTTGCAAAGATCCTTTTTCCAAGTGAGATTTCAACTAGTGGATCCAGGAATTTGGATGTGGATATTCTTTTGAGGTGGGAGCAGGGGCCACAATTCAACCCACTACAGAATATAAATATTCTGTTTTTCATGGTGAAATTAAAAAATATGTGTGTGTACTCAGTCGTGTTTGATTCTTTATGACCTCTTGGACTGTAGCCTACCAGGCTCCTCTGTCCATGGGATTCTCTAGGCAAGAATACTGGAGTGGGTTGCCATTTCCTCCTCCAGGGGATCTTCCCAACCCATGGGTCAAATCCGAGTCTCCTGCATCTTCCGCATTGGCAGGGGGATTCTTTACTGTTGAGCCACCTGGGAAGCCAAAATTTAAAGATCTCTTGGCCTTATTTCCTGTGATGTATATTTATACAACTATCAGCCCACCTCGTCTCTAGGGACTACATCCGTGTAATTTTAAAAATTTTTTAAATTTTACTGGAGTATAGTTGATTTACCCCTCCCCCTGATGTTTCTCCTTTGGTAACTGTAAGTTTTGTTTTCTATATCTGCTAAGTCTGTTTCTTTATATAAGTTTTGTAAATAAGTTTATTTATATCTTTAAAAAAAAATTAGATTCCACCTGTAAGTGATATCTTACGATATTTGCCTTTGTCTGACTTGCTTTACTTAGTATGATAATCTCTAGGTCTTTCCATGTTACTGCAAATGCCATTATTTAATTCTTTTTTAAATAGCTGAGTAATATTTCATGTGTATGTACCACATCTTCTTTATCTTTCTGTTGATGGACGTTTAGGTTGCTTCCTTGTCCTGGTTATTGTAAATAGTGTTGCAGTGAGTATTGGGGTACATATATCTTTCTGGATTATAGTTTTCTTCAGATATACACCCAGGAGCGGGATTGCTGGATCCTGTGGTAGTTAGAGTTTTTCTTTTTTTAAGGACTCCATATTGTTCTCCACAGTGGATGTACCTACATTTTTTCTTAAATGCCAACAGGTGGCAGCTGCGAGTTTGGAAATCAGAGCTTTCCTTGAGCCTTTCTCATGCCTGCTTGCGTGTGATGACATTTCCTATGACTTTGTCTCTCCCTTCTCTTCTTCAGCTTCCTAGGCAAAATATTTGGATTTTCAGCCATGGAAACGGCTATTTAAAAGAGAGGAAATCAAGCAAAAGAACACAAGAACCTATTCGTTGGCTTCTGTATTCCTTAGTAGTAGAATGGAATGGCAGGTTTACTCAGGTCCCAATTGGAAAGAAACACAAAAATCCTTGGGAAGGGAGTAGATACTGGGCTGTTTATTTTTGAGTCACTCACATTTTTCAGCTTGCAGATGGAAAAAACTGAAAGCCAGAAGGATTAAATAAGGTCACTTGGCAAGTTGTAGGCTGATCCAGCATCCACATTAGCTTTGGAACTCTCTACTCCCATTCCCCGAATCATTTTACATTTCAAGGGGTTCTTACTCCATTAATCTTGGGTTGTCTGGACGATTGATGGGGGTCTTGACAATCACAGCCAAACTGACACACTGGATAGGGAAGTCAAACCTTGAATTTGTTGAGTTGGAGCCTTATACAGTAAATGAGTAAACAACCAAATGCTCTGGTTGTACTGTTCAGGCTCCATTTAAGCTGGCTAGTGGTATGGTGACTGCAGTCACATGGATGTTCAGAACTTCCACCCTAATATTTACCATTAGCAGTGCCTTCCTTGAATCCAGGTAAACTGTCTGTAGGATCACCATAGCTGGAATCATTGTTTACATGGTTGTATGAGAAAAACAACAACAAACCAGCAGACAGTCTTTCTTCTTCGTTATGGACTTGCTCCAACCATTTATCCAAAAGCAGATTGTTTTCTTTGCAGACTTTGAACTGCTTTGAACTTGTTTGCGTGTGCAAACAATCCAGTAGAATGACAGCTATTTGAGGAGCTGGAGTAAATGTTTAAGTAAACCAGGCCAAGGAAAACTTTGTTTCATCTCAGGAGCAACTGAGAGCTCTAACAGGTACTGGTGGGCCGGGTTCCAATGGGAGGCCCACGTGCCAGGCAGTATTGCCAGGCTCCAGAGCCCTCCAGGTGGCAAACAGACTTATTGAAGCATCTCTGTTAGGGGTATTATGCTTTGAATCATTTTATCTATAAATTTAGTACCTGATTCTTTTTTCTTTTTTTGTTAATGCTTATTGAACCTAATGTACTAAGTTGTTTTTTTGTGTTTTTTTTTTATGGTAGAAGCTCACAGCTGAACAACTAGAGGCCACACATCTTAGAGTCAAAAAGTTCACATATGAGGTTTTTTCATTTGACCTTGCATAGTTGCATTGACCTTGTGGTTTATTGTCATGCCTGGGGGAGTTTTGGGGGTACATTTTGCCTTGTGTTATCCAAAGGATAAGAATACTCCCGGTGTGTATCTGAGGTAACAAGTCGTGTTGGTACTTATGTTGGCAGTTGTGCCTACCTTTTAGAGTTACTCAGCAGGCCAATAAGAATTTGGAATATGTCTTGTTGAGTATGAACTTCTGAAAAACTTAAAAACCAGAGTTTCTGCAAATTTAATTCCTGCTCTGATCAGTGCATGGGCCTCAAGGCTAAGTTTGTTTTCTTTCTTTGCTTGGGAACAAAAGTGTTGGAAAGAATTTGCAAGGCTGGTTAACAATCAGTGGGCCAGAAGGGAGCTGGCCTCAATGATGTATGTATTAGATGTAGGCTGGGCAGGCGATATCGCTTGCTGAAGGCAACCCTGAAGCATCCTGTAGAATAGAGACTTACTTCCTGCTCATAGATAGTAAAATTTAAACCTCAGTATGAGGATGTTAGGCACATGGGACTGATTTTCTCTAAATGCATTTCTTTGTGTTTATCCATTTCAACTTTTAAAGTGGTCTTGGCCTATGCTCCTGCGTTAGTAGAATTGGCCTCTGGAACTAGCCTACTTTTCTAACTACTTACTTGGCACCTCATGCAATTTGTTTGTCACCCCTGGCCCACAGATTTCTCACTGCTGTGTTGTTTCACCCTTGCTTCGTCACTTTCACCCTCTGTTCCTTCTGGTCTGACTCAACTTTCATCGGCTCCCGTGAATATTGTCTCTCCTGGGCCCCAGGTTCCTATTTCCTGTCCCTGAAAGTAGGTCTGGGCTTCCTGGGTCAAACAAAAACAGTATCCACAAATTACTTTGTCTCAAGAAGTGTTTCTAGATATAGTGAGTGATCAAAAATGTGTTTCCTGGGACTTCCCTGGTGGTCCAGTGGCAAAGAAGCCATCTTCCAATGCAGGGGGTGTGGGTTTGATCCCTGGTGGGGAAACTAAGATCCCACATGCTGCAACAGATCTGATGCAGCCAAAATAATTTTTTAAAAAATATGTATTTTCTAACAAAAGGAAATTTATGGGTAAAGCCTTGGTAGTGAAAACATGGTTCACATCCCTGACCCTGACCTTACCCAAGATATTTTCTTGTCCTTTCTTCCCACACTTCCCAAAAAAAGGTACCAGAGTTGAGAACCTTGTGAGAGCAGGCCTCAATTTCAGGCCTGTCAGTGGGTGTAAGGAAAACAGTAATTACTGAATTTGGAAGCTTATAAAGGTGTCATTTTGACAGTGCCTAGAACTGAAGTTTTCTGTTTGTGCTGCTTGCAAAACTGTTTGCAATTTAGGAAGTGGAATATTTCCAAAGCCTTTTAGTGACATGGCCTGACCTTGATTTTGGAGGAGGAGAAGTCAGTCAAAGGATATGAAATGCTCAGCTTGCATCCACTAAGTGCTCACAGCATCACCATTTTCTTGGGGTGACAGAATGAATCTCAGTTGGAATAAGGGAAGAAATAGGCCTAAGAGTTGCATCCTTGATTTACACAGTAACTAGTCCAGCCACAGCCTTCTAGGAAACTTAAGTTGACTCCCCAAGGTGCCCTTTTGCATTCACACCTGTCAGGAACTCTCATAATGATTTGTGAAACAGTTGTGCTGTTTACAGGAAAAGCTAGAACTTTGTATTGGTAAGTAAAAACCCTCCAGAGTAGGGATCCACTTAGTGGTTCCCGCCGGTGGTTATTACATGTCTTTCTCTCCATATTATGTAGCTAACAACCCCCTAAAGCCATAGTTGCCCTTACATTTCATCCTTAATTACTTGAACGATAAACCAATAATGCGGGGAGTGAATGTGCACCATTATTAATTAAGATCCCTAGGAAATGGGACAAATGGAAGAGTTCTTTTTAAAAATAGTGACGTGTAGCTTGCCACACTGCGCGGAGAATCCTACACTCACATAGAACTGTAGATGGCACTTCTGGGACCTCATGCCACCTCTCTCTCTGGCCCACCTTGGATTTCAGCTCTAGCTGGGTTTTGAGCACCGGAGACGAGATCAACCTTAGAAGGAGGTCAGATACCCCTTCCACTGAAATGGGATGGAAGGAGGTCTAATTTGTGAGATGGAGCAGGAAATTCAGGGAACCTCGCTTTGTTCACCCCCTGGGGTTTAAGGAAGTGAGATCATCTGTTCATGGTTAAGAGAAGAGGGATGAGGTGGGAATTTCAGATTGATGAAGATTTGTGTGGAGTGAGGGAAAAATGAAGAAAAGACACAGAAGGAGTGCTGGTTAGTAGTTATGGGCTGAAGGTCTCTGTGTCTCCTCCAAGTTCATGTGTTGAAGCCTTAATTGCCAATGTGATGGTGTTTGGCAGTGTAGTCTTTGGGAAGTTATTAGGTTTATATGCTTAGGCTTCCCTGGTGGCTCAATTGGTGAAGAATCTCCCTGCAATGCAAGAGACCTGGATTCAATTCCTGGGTCAGGAAGATCCCCTGGAGAAGGAATTGGCAACCCACTCCAGTACTCTTGCCTGGAGAATTCCATGGACAGAGGAGCCTAGCAGGCTACAGTTCATGGGATTGCAAAGAGTCAGACATGACTGAGCGACTTTCACTTCACTTCAGATTTACATGAGGCCATGAGGGTGGAGTCTTCCATGTGAGGATGTTGCAGGAAGGCGGCTGTATGTAAACATGGAGGAGGGCTGTCGCCAGACACCAGAGCTGCTGGCACCCTGATCTCAGACTCCTCAGCCTCCAGATCTATGAGAAAGAAATGTTTGTTGTTTAAGCTACCCAGAGTATGGTATATGTTGTTATAGCACCCTGAACTGACATAAACGGTGGCGTTGAGAGACCTTAGAAGTCATCAGGCTGCAGCTGCATAATTTTTACTTTTTTTTTTTCTTTTAAGGAATTGGACTGTTTATCTACTCTGGTATAGGGTAGAGGTTTCTAGATTCCACCAGGATGTGGGTTAAGTGAGCATAAAAATGGCTGATGTATAAGATAAAATTGAAGGTGTTTAAGGTCTGGCGAGCTTGACCAGGCCAGAGAGCAAGTTGTTGTTGTTCAGTCGCTAAGTCATGTCCAAATCTTTGAGACCCCATGGACTGCAGCACACCAGACTTCCCTTTCCTTCACTATCTCTCTGAGTTTGCTTGAACTCATGTCCATTGAGTTGATGATGCCATCCAACCATCTCATCCTCTGTCACCCCCTTCTCCTCCTGCCCTCAATCTTTCCCAGCATCAGGGTCTTTTCCAGTGAGTCAGCTCTTCTCATTAGGTGGCCAAAGTATTGGAGCTACACCTTCAGCATCAGTCCTTCCAAGGAATATTCCTTTGTATTGACTAGGGTTGATTTTCTTTACGATTGACTGGTTTGATCTCCTTGCTGTCCAAGGGACTCTCATGAGTCTTCTCCAGCACCACAGTTTGAAAGCATCACATCTTCAGTTCTCAGCCTTCTTTATGGTCTAACTCGCACATCCGTACATGACTACTGGAAAAACCATAGCTTTGACTCTATGGACTTTTGTCAGCAAAGTGATATCTCTGCGTTTTAATATGCTGTCCATATTTGCCATAGCTTTTCTTCCAAGGAGCAAGCGAATGTGAGTAATTGCAAGACACATTTAGAGGTTTACTCTTAGTTTGTCTATCCCTTTGCTATTGTTGTTCACTTTGACTTTTTCGAAAAAAATAATTTACAGCTAAACACCGTAACAATTTCCCAAGAAGATTTTACTTTACTTTGATTTCTAGATTATTTTAACAGGGTATATTAATCTCAAACTTAAAATTTTTAAAAATTGTATTTCATTTGGTAATTAGAAGGGAATATGAAAATTATTTCATGGAATCAAATTTTCAAAAGGAGAGGTACAATCTAATAAATATATGTAAAGACATCTTTCACACAGTTTTATGCCGATGTATAAATCCTCAAGGGTGAACACCAGAAAAGGATGCATAGTGACAGGAATGTTGTCATTGGAAATGGAAATGTACAAAAAATAAGACATTTAAGTTGGTGGATCTCACCGAAACGGTGATTCATTTTCTTTGTGCATAGGTACCAATAGTTATCTGAGTTAACAGCATTTGTAATGGCACTAAATTTAGAAAAGTAAAAAAAAATGAAAGGAAAGGAAAGTGCTGGTGTGGTGATTTACAGTGACACACAGCTAAATGCCTAGGTGTGAATGTGTGACCTTGTAATTACACTTAAATATATGTGTCCTAGTTTGCTAATTCCAGTCACCAAGTTTGGTGTGCTTGTTAATGCTTTTTTTCTTTTACCTAGTTCAAAACATCAACAAAGTTCCTTTCTTTTGGATGCATCATCACAGCTTATTATGCCCAGTAGCCTCCAAGCTTTTCTGTCCTGAGGCTTTTTTGAGGATGCTGTCCATGGCAGAAACAATCCAAAAGCTGGCAAAGAGGCCCCTGGAGAGAGATGAACAGAATGAAACAGAGTGTTCACTTTGCTTCTCTGAACTCAACTGTGTCCAGAGATTGAAGTACCCCCCTGAGCTGCGGTAGTAAACCATAAAGAATATTCACGGCCATATAAAGATTTAATTTTTGAAGTTCAAGTAGCCTATTCATCATTGTCAATTAATTTGTACCAAGAGCCCAAGGTGGTTGGCGTGGTAATACTGATACATTGGGGACTTTATCTGTGGAACAGATAAAAGAATTCATTTGAACTCATATTTTACCTAATTTTGAAAATCTGTCCTTTTCTTTTCTTGTTGGAAAACTAGAGTGACTTTTTCCAGTTACAGATTTGTCAAGGACATGAGTTTACTCCTCTGCTCTGACTCAACAGTTTAAGTACTGGTTCTGAGCACGTAACTTGGTCTTCTCCTACCATCTCGTCCTTCCAGAATGATCTCTCTGTAGTGGTAGGAGATGACCAGTTTCAGCCCCTGTGAGGAAGGAAATAATCTCTAAAGTAAGTTGTGCAGAGATTCTTGTGCTGTTCAGTTTGTGACCCCTAGTACGGATTTTTATACAGTTTGTGGGGTTCTCACACAGTATACTGGAGCGGTTTCCATTCCCTCCTCCAGCAGATCATGTTTTGTCAGAAGTCTCCACTGTGACCTGTCCATCTTTGGTGGCCCTACACAACATGGCTCATAACTTCACTGAGTTATGCAAGCCCCTTCGCTACACCAAGGAAGTGATCCATGAACTTGGGCAAACTCCAGGAGATGGTGAGGGACAGGGAAGCCTGGCGTGCTGCAGTCCATGGAATTGCGAAGAATTGGACATGACTTGGAGACTGAACAATAACAGTAGTGGTCTAGTCTCCTAACAATACTGGGAGAGTCCGATTGGGCCCAGGCTGTTCTAATACTGATATTTTCCAGTCAAATGGGGTTTACCAGAGTTGATATGAAGGAAGCTTTTCCTTCTAACCTCAGAATTTCTTTTTTTCCCCTTACATTTCCCTTCATTATTGTGTCAGCTAGCCTAGCTCCGAGGTTGAGCTAAGGGCTCTTCCTCTGCCCAGGTTATGTCAGGGTGCTGATTGCGCTAAGTCCTGTGATACCAGTATCAGTGTGTGAGAATCACTCAGTCTTGTCCAGCTCTTTGCAGCCTCATGGACTGTAGCCCGTCAAGCTTCTCTATCCACAGAATTCTCCAGAGTGGGTTGCCATTCCCTTCTCCAGGGGATCTTCCCGACCCAGAGATTGAACTGGGATTTCCTGCATTGCAGGCAATTCCTTTACCATCTGAGCCACCAGGGAAGTCCACCAGTATCAATATCCATAGACTCTTGTTCCAGTATGATGCTTAATTGTGTGAAGGGGAGGATTGGTTGTTTAGAAATAAAGTGGGATTATGAGTGAGTCTAAGAGTTAACTGGACCCCATATTTTGGTAAACATCAACAGAAATCAATGAATAATATCAATACTTATCCTTGGCCCATAGATTACAGGCAGAGGCTCTCCTTGAGTTGGAAAGTGTGCCATTTTGGAAATTCACAGCAGGTGTTTATCCTATCTACTGTGTAGACACTTCTGCCAAGTACTGGGTATGTAAGCAAATGGTACATCAGTATTTAGATTACTTTCTTTTTCATGTGAAATGAGGTCATTCTTAGAAATGAGACTGAGGTAGGGGCAGTGTTATGTCACTTGCTAAAAGTAGATCTCATAGGGTCCTAAGTTGCCTCCTGGATGTAAGGTAAGCACTATAGACTAAAATGATAGTTCAGAGCATAACGCTCTTCATCTTATGGCTAAGGAATGGATGCAGTAGCTTATTCACCTGACGGGTATGATATGTAACTGTTTCAGTCTCAATCTGGTGGTCTTCTCATTCAACTGCCTACTAAAATAACAGTGGAATTCTTAGAAAATATAAGTGGTAGACCATCTACTGAGTTTGAGTTTCTAGAGTGTAAACAAATTGTAAAAGAGCTCTACTTGAAGTCCAGTGGCTAGGATTCTACACTTTAAATGTAGGGGCATGGGTTCCATCCCCGGTCAGGAAAGATCCCACATGCTGTGTAGCATGGCCAAAAAAAAAAGCTCCACAGGTGATTCTGGTTTTCTGCCATTGTTGAGAGCCATTACCTCAGATGCCATATTCGTAAGACTTTCCAAAAATGACTGTTGACATGAACATCACTGTATGACTGCGTGTGTGTGCTCAGTCATGTATGACTCTTTGCTACCCCATGGACTGTAGTCCACCAGGCTCCTCTGTTCATGGAATTTTCCAGTCAAGAATACTGGAGCAGGTTGCCATTTCCTTCTCCAGGGAATCTTCCCCACCCAGGGATCAAACCCACATCTCCTGCATTGGCAGGTGGATTCTTTACCACTGAGCCACATGGGAAGCCCAAGAACATTACAGTCTCTGTTATTTGGATATAGGAATTCCTCATTCAGAGACAGTAAATTTGCCATGCTTATGAAAAAGTGCAGTATTATGTATGTATATGTTCACATATGTTTATTAGCAAAAAGTGCAAATTAAAGCAGCAGTGAAATGCCACTTTTTGTGAATCAAATTAACAGAGTAAAAAAAAATTAGATAATTAGGTCTCCCATTCTCCTTTTGCTGAAAAGGTTGAGAACTAGGACTTCATATCAAACTATTAATAGTAATATGTAAATTGGTAGACTCTTTCTGTACAGCATTTGGGAATGTGAGGCTTAAAATGTTCATTCACTTTGACCCAAGAGTATCTGTAATCTAGCCAAAGAAAATAATCTGAATTAGAGACTAATATAATTCCAACATTATTTGTAAGAGCAAAACAGTGAGAACTGCCTAGTATATTCATATGATGCAATATTATGTAATTGTAATAGATTATGTTTCTGAGAAGTTTTAGTAATTTGAGAAAATTCTTGTGTTTTTATAGTTATGAGAACACAAACGTTTACATATAGCATGTTCTAAATATGAAACAAAATACACACAGAGAATGATACCAAAGTATTAGGAGCATGTTTCATAGTAAAACTCCAGATTTTTATTCTTATCTTTGTAATTTTCTGAATTTTGCAAGTTTTCTACCATGCCACTTAAAAAATATTTTACTTTTATAGTCAGAAAAATAAATATACTAGTCGGAAATGCCTTGAAAACAAAATTTTGTGGAAGAATTGGCAGTGGAAGTTCTCATAATGTAGAGAGTTGATTTGCAAAGGGAAGATTCGTAGAAAATTTCAGCGAACTAGAAAAATGCTTTAGTTGGTTTCAAGCAGAAGAAACAGCAGGAAGCTGGGTCATAAGTATGTTTTGAGGAAAGTGTAATGAGTGGATGAAGTAAGGATAAAGTGAGAAAAGATGTTGTGAAGTAGAGATGGCAGTAGATGAGTAGATGGAGAACAAATACAATGAAAAATATATTTTATTCTCTTCTTTTGTGGTTTCCGAGTTATGTGTGTTAGGACACCTTCCCATGATATCTAACCTTTCAGCTCTCTCTGATTATTTTATGTTCATTCAGTCTGTGGTTAAATGAAGTAAACATAACCAACAAGAGCTGAATGTGAAAGGAAATGAAGGACTGTACTGGTGTGCTGCAGTCCATGGGGTCGCAAAAAGTCAGATGTGCCTTAGCGACTGAACAGCTGGCTATGCGGTTAGCTTGGTCAGTCCTTTTCTTACTGGACCTTTTCTTCTTCTTCTTCTTAGTAATTAAATACTTGATTGAAGATAGGATAATGATTTCCGAAGTTACTGTTTTAGTTCATATCTTACTTTTCTAGTAAGTATCTTTATTAGAAGTGAAACTATTAGTTGAGGTCCACAGGCCATCTTTCTGACGTTGTCTGTTAGTTCAGTTCTTCAACGGAAAGCTTTAAAGGTGCCTGACAGGGAAAAACTCTTAATTTCTTCATTGTTCAGTAAATCTGAACATTTACTAATAATATTCTTTTTCTAATATCAGCTAGTGGTTCTCTGAGATCCATAGCAATGTATTTATGAATCCCCTCTTGTTTTCTGGATTGAACTGTTAGTGTCTACAGTGTTTCTTTCAATATATCCAAATTGTGTTAAAATGTCTGGTTAACATCTGAAGGAAAGTTACATGGCTCAAAATAGCCTGGAGTTAAACTCCCTTTGGGTTCTCCCCACCAATCTATGCAAAACAAAGAACTCTCTCACTCAAAGAAAAAAAATGGACATTAAGGTTGATTTGCCCAGCTCCCAGCCGGTCCAGCCTCTGGCCGATCTCCAGAATTCCTTGCCCCAGCCGTTTGAGAGATAACTATGCCGAACAACCCTGGAGAAGAACAGGCCCCCTTAAGAGAGTAGAGTGCCACATATATGCCTGCATATACCTACTCTTTTCTTGGGTTAGTGCAGCAGCTCGATTATCTGACTGCTGCCCCTTCTCGCCTCATTGAAGGTGATCTGTTCCTGTAAATGGCCGGTCTCCTTCTTTTTCTCCACCTCGCCTTCTCTAACTCCATACCCCACAATGTCCATGTGATCCAGAGGTTTAAATGGTTACAGGAGCCCAAGAAACCTCTGGAGCATGATGATTTGACATTACTTCCAGATTAACCAGTTCTTCATGTATTATTTTGTAGTTTTTGATATTTAATTTAAATGACTGAAAGAGTAACTTAGACTATGAAAAATTATTTGTTTTTGTTTTAAACTACTGTTTTTGAAAATTGTTGATATTACTATCATTCCCAGTTTATAAGAAAATAGATTTCTAAGGTAGCCAAAGCTAGAGGGTTGTTCAATATTTATACCTTACCCTCCCTCACAAAGTCAGAAATGTAGTAAGGTGGGGTGCTGTAAAATACATAATACCTAAATATTTAGTTGAATATTGCTGTTTTTAATTTTCAGTCTATCACTCTCAAACATTTGTGAAATCACTTTCTGTTATTAAGAAAAATGCATTGCCAAACAATGTGCAAAGCCATGTGTGTGACCATTCTATATGCTTATTGTTTATGTTTTGGGATTTGTGAAACATGCCTACAGGTATAATGGATTATTGATAATTTTTCCACATTCTCCTCTGTTTTCTATCAATACAAATGTATACTGTTTTTATTATTTGTCCCCAAATTTATACTATTTTCTATGGTGGTGATTATTATTTTCCTTGAATATTTGATGCAAGAGTCACTTCTGAGAATTGGAATTTAGATCAAGTAACTCAGTTTGTTTCCATTTATGCCTCTTGGGAAAAGGTTTTGGACTCAGTGCTGTAACTAATTTTCCATCCAGGACTGCAAAGGAAATGACCAAACAGATTAGGAACTAAGAGAAATTATATTGAAAATCTCCATGAGGCAATCCTTATGGACTTCGCCAAAAGTGTGGTGAATATTTTTCTCTTTGTAATGGTCTGCTTCAATTTAAAAACTCAATTGAGTTGAAGATTTTAGCCCTGATAAAGTAGTATAAAATTGGCAATTTATATGTGTTTTTAGCTTATCAACATTTTGTTTTTGTTCTTAATATTTTGTTTCAGAAAATAAACAGACTTCCTGTGGCTAAATATTTACACAACAGTGTCTATTTTTAATGACAATGGAGGGAATGGAGAGGGGGTTTGCTCAGACCAACCATCATCTTGATTTGGCTAACATTTTGTGAAAGAAGAATTAGAAGATATGGCACAACCTAGTAAGGGTCTTTTTTGTGAGTTCAGTGTCTACCTTATGGACATTTTTTTTTTCAGATTGCCTTGTTCTTGCTCTAATGATTTCTATATTTTAGTTACTTTCATATAGCTGTTTTAGTTAATAGAAGCTGCTTTAACAAAATGATTCCTAGGTAAAGACGCCTAAATAGATGTAAACACCTTCTTCTTTCACCCAGCAGGGCAGGAGAGCAGTCCAGGACAACAGAGTAGCCCTCTTCACAGGTCATTGACTGACTCAAATTTCTTTAGCCCAATAACTCTTCTTTGTCCCTCTGTCTGGTGGAAATTAGATCATTAGTGCCACATCCAAAGAAATGGGGAAGAGAGGATATGGTGGGCAAGCAGTATCCTTTCAAGGATGTGAGATGTAAATTGGACACACATCTTCACTCACACTCTGTTGGCAAGAACAGGGTCATATCTAGCTGCAAGGGAGGCTGTAAAATGTAGTGTGTAGTTGGAGAGTCATATGCCTTGCTAAAATTGGGGGTGAAATGGGGTTTATTGCTAAAAGGAAGAAATGGAGAATGGAATCTAGGGCTGTTGCTCATCTCAGCCACATAGAATACTAGAGAAGTCAAAGCCTAGCAGTGTGCACCAAAACCATCCTCCTCCCTTCCTGCTCACTGGAATGCAGAAACCAAATACTGTCAACCTGAGACTAAGATCAGTCCATTGCCTGAGACAGTCCTACTCAAGTCTAGCAGCTCTAGGTTTAGCTTCAAGTGGGAACTAGAATGAGGGTTGCTGCTCTAAGTGCCATACTTTGGAGTTAGTCAGATTTTCCCACTTCCCTGTGGAAGGTCTAGGATGCCTGGTGTATAAGGCACCATGAGATATGGATAGAACTTGAGACACGAGGTCCACTCAGGACTATATTCTATTCTGGAGGTCACCTGGATCATACCAGCTTATTCAGCTTTTCCCAGTGTAGTTAATGAACTTCTATTTTCCAGTTATTGTGATAGGCACTGGCTTAGAGAGGGGTATATGAAGATAAATAACACATAGTTCCTGCCTTTGAGGGGTATACAGTCTGGTGTTCTTTTCCATAAGGAAATAAGGGAAATAGGAGTTTCTCCAAAAATATGTTCTAGAGTGTTTGGGAAACACCCTAGGACCCCAATGCTACCATCCTCTCATTATTCACCAGTATCTTTTCTGCCCATGTGCGTGCATGCTAAGTCACTTTAGTCATGTCCAACTCTTAACGACTCTGTGGACTATAACCTGCCAGGCTTCTCTGTCCAAGGGATTCTCCAGGCAAGAATATTGGAGTGGGTTGCCATGCCTTGCTCCAGGGGATCTTCCTGAACTAGGGATTGAACCCAAGTCTCCTACGTTGCAAGTGGGTTCTTAACCGCTGAGCCACCGGGGAAGCCCCTTTCTGCCCATAGATTCCACCTAAGGAAAGCCTCTGCCATTGACCCAAGTCCAGCTCACACCTGAGTTCCTCACTCCTTTCCACATTGTGGTTTGTTTTCTAAATCTACAGCAGTCTTAAAATTGACCTCACAGGTTCCTAGCTCATTCCCGTCTCTGTTGAGTCCCTCTAAGATCTCAAACGTCTGCTAGACTAGATGGCATGGATTATGATGGAGGCAACGTCATCAGGGCTCAGAATGTGGGTCTTCTTTTCATGCTTGTAATTCACTTTCTGCAGTCAGTATTTATGGAGGCTCTTCTATGGAACAAAGCATTTGGGGTACAAAGCTGAGTAAGTCCTGGTTCTTGCTCAAGTTGTTCATTGTGTAGTAGAAGAAACAGGTCTGCTGGGTGAATTATACACTATTCTGTGGTAGGCCCATTAGTAGAAGTCTAGGAGAATAGAGGGCTAGGGGAAGTATAGAAGGAGTGTGTGATTGTCTGAGGAAGCTGGGGAAGGTCTTGGTGACATTTACGTCAGACCTTCAAGAAAATGAATTCACTAATTAGAAAAAGTTGAGGATGAAATCTTCCCAGACGGAGGGAATATCATGTGCAGAGTTGTGAAGTGTGAAATATCATGGGATCTTCTCTCCATCAGCCCCCACCCCCTAGATTTTTTTTTCATCAACACAGTGTATAAATTGTTTTCTTTGAAATAAGGGCATTGTTAAAACGACACCTCTGTGTCATTAATTCATAAGAATCTGAAGCTGAACTGGACCACTGTTTCCTAGTCAGGGTCTGAAGACTGTTGAGGACCCTCTAGAGAAGTTCATGTTCTGGGTTTTCTTAGAGCTAAAAAATATCCACATTTCATCTTGTGAGCTTTTTGTTGTTGATTTTAGTTACTGCACTGTTTTGGCAGCAAAAGTGCAGAAGTAGCCAAGAGTCCAGGGCCATGGTGGATTATTCACTACTTAAAGCTGTGCGTGTGTGCTCAACAATGGGCATATAACTGGTGAGAAGCTACCTGATTCCTTTTTCCATGAAACTCACATTCTGGAGACAGACAGGAATTTCTCAGCTTCACTAAATGCATGTTCATGGGGTTTGTGGGGGTAGGGAGGCGGTGTGGGGTTTTAGGCAAACGGCTCAGACTAGACAGAGCCCAGAGGTGGGAGGGGGTGTGATGTGTCCAAGAAGGGGAGGCTGGCTGCAGAGGGAGAAAGGAGTCAGAGGTGCAAAATGAGGGATGTGAGGAAAGAAACGTTGAGGCCCTGCTAGATCACGTTAAAGATTGAGACTTCATCTTAAGGGCAACAGGAGACCTTAAAAGGTTTCAAATAGGAGCCAACATGATCTGGTTTCTGTTTGGAGGAGATATTAGGTACTCGGTAGGAATTCATGGATGTTTATTGGATAATCGAATGGATCTGGAAAAAAAAAAAAAAGATGTTATCAAATCAAAGAGAAAAAGTGCCCCACATCCCCCACCAGAGGGAAAAACCTGAATTTCTACCTAAAAGCAATAACAAAATAGAAAATAATATTTCATAAATTTTAAACTTAAAAAAAGTAAACTGCTTACTGTTTATAACAAATTAGGAATCATTTGGAAATGGTTTGCCCGTGGCCATGTAGTAAGTTGGTGACTGATTCATTAGACCCTGGTCCCTGAGTGAAACTGATCCTTCCCTTCTGCATTTCCTGCTTCTTTGCAGATAAAGGGATCCGATTCCTTTCCAGCTCTCATCAGAGCTTCTCCAAATGTGAGAGCTCTGATTGCAACTGTCTCCTTGGTTTGCTTTGTCTTAAAGATTTCCAGGCAGCTCCCAGGAGGTGCAGTCGCATCTTGCTCATCTTTGAGTCCCCTGTCTCTAAAGTAGTGCAGAGCACTCAGCAATTGAGTCTAATGATTAAATTAGCACCGATTGTATGAGCTGAACGATGTATAGGAGGCCAGCTGGCCTAGTCTCCTCAGCCCAGTTTGGCAGAAGCATGGAAAAGTTGTATGACGTTAACAAAAATTGTGGCTGTGTGGAATGTTTTTGCCGAGAGATTGGCATTTTTTTTTTTTTTTTAAAGAAAATTTCAGAAAGCGAGAGATTTCTGAGTAATATGTCAATCATGGGGAGGGATCTGTCATTTTCTGGCAAGTGAATAGGCCGTGGGAATTTTTTTTTTTTTTTACCATACCTACACTCACTTTTATGAATTATGAAGTATTATTTTTTCCTGGAGCCATCAAGAGTGGCAGGAAGGAGGAAAATGTGTCCATAGATTTATTCTTCCTTCGAGTGTCTCTCCAGTTTTCTGTCTATGCCTTTTTATCCCTCTCTCTCTGTTTCTCTTTCTTGCTCTCCTCTTGCGTTCCTTGGTAAGAACCGGTCATGGCACATGTTACAGGATTTTCACCAGGGTCCTTTCTTGGCTGAGACAGTGACAGGCTGGGGCAGCCTAAGAGTGACTGGTGGGGGTGAGGGAGGTCAGAATTCTAGTTTGGCGAGAGGCCAGGCCATTGGGAAGGTCACCATGCAGTGTTGGGCATCCTGGGGCCCACAGGAGAGATGCAGAGCTTGGTGGGGGTGGCTGGAGGGTAGAGTTGTGGTCAGGCCGAGGTGGCCTGGGAGTCCCTGCCAGCTTCAGCATACGGAGCAGCCAGCCTGGCCAGATGAAGCAGGTAGGCAGCCTGGGAGGAGGCTGGCAGGAAGGTAAGTAGGGCAACAGGAAGCAGGATGCTGGTCTTGGCTCTGCTAGCTGGGACCAGGGACCCTGCTGGGGGTTGAGAGGACCAGGTGGGCATTAAGGGCAGGGCAAGGAATCCTACCCCAGAGACAAAGGGCACCGGGGGCTTCAGAACCCAGAGATGAGAAGCAGCAGCTGAGGCTTGTGTAGCACTGCGTTGAGTACCAGACATCCTTCTGAGCACTTTTTCATATCAAGGTTTTTCATCTTACATGATAATCTTGGGATAATTCTCATTTTACAAATGAGGAGATGGACAGATGCACAGAAAGACAGAATAGCTCACTGAGTGTTATCCAGCTGAGAAGAGGCCCCTCAGGGGTATATGAGCAGCCTGGCTCCAGAATCACTGCCCTGAACCAGCCTGCTCTAGAGAGTCCCCGTGACACCGCTGCTGGGAGTACCATTCACACAAATTGCAGTGTGTGGGGGCCCTTGCAGCTGGGCGATGTGGGTGGCCTTGATTCCATACTACTTCCTTTAAAAAAAAAAAAGATTTTCCCCTCTGCCTTCTGATATGCCAGGCGCTTTCTGTGTACTTTTCATACATTAACACATTAGGTCCAGAACTCTCATTACCTCCCTGTTACAGATGAGGCCCACAGAGACTTAAGGACAAGCCTGCCTAGGTAGTAAGGTCTAAATTCAGACTCAGAGGACCACTGAGAGAGGAATTGACTGTAGCATTTTGTTTTCAGTTTTTTGTCTACCCTGCCAGTGGCAGATATCTGAAGCATGTCAGGGAGGGAACAGGGGTTACAAATATTAATGCTCAAAATGCCATATGGGTTTCTAGAGGGGAACAAGTGTATCTGTACTTGCAGAGCAGAAGAGGGAGAAAATCATCTAGTGCCCTATGTCCACTTAGAAAAACTTAAAAACAGAGAGCAAAATAATCCCTGAGGCTGAAGTGGCAGGCCTTGGACTCCTTTTCTAGTCCAGAGAGCTAGTGAGAGTTCAAACGCTCTTCCTTTGTTTCGTCCCTGACCTCTCAGAGTCCTGCTGCAGAACACATACACAGGCTTACAAAAGTTAAAGTCTGGAGAAATGTGGGGGAAAATTGGATAGCAGAATTCCCTTTAGTTTCCAAATCTGTATCCATTCTCTTGATCACAGCTATGTAAAACTCAAACTAATCAGCTGGTTCTGGGCTTTTCTCTTCTTCCTCCCCTCCCTTTCCAAACAAATGGAAAAGAGAAATGCTTATCCTTTGTATTCCACCATGAATTCCATGGGTGTGCTGTATCCCAAAGCCCAGCCCAGGTAAGGAAAAGCAACTCCATGTTTCAAAGTTTGAAGCCAACAAAAACTAACTGAATGTTGCCTCGAGCTGAGAAGAGAGCTCCCTGATTTGTTGAGGACCATACCATCCCCTCCATTGAGCTCAGCTGAGACATTTGTCAAATTGCAAGAACAACATCTGCATCAAGAATCCCATGGCATTTAGAAAATAGAATCACAGAGGCAATGCCTTTTCATAAGGTCTTAAATTTGAACTGTTGATCATAGTGAGAGATGACTTGAAAGGAAACACAGTCAGCAGAGCAACCTCAAAATGGGAGGACACCTTTGGGGGCTGTGTGGTTTGGAGGCTACTCAGGGATGAGAGATGGTGAGTTATGGGGAAACACCGACGTAAGGTGAGCCGTGAGCTTTTCAGACTGGTCCTCGCTGCAGCCTGAGACCGGAACAGTAGACCTGGGGAAAGTTGGTTTCTTCTTCATCCTCTCAACCAATCACCTAACTGGCATGCATGCTAAGTCACTTCAGTCGTGTCTGACTCTTTGCAACCCTATGGAGTGTAGCTGGCCAGGCTCCTCTGTCCATGGGATTCTCCAAACAAGAATACTGGAGTGGGTTGCCATGCCCTCCTCCAGGCGATCTTGCCCAGCCAGGGATTGAACCCACCTCTCTTATGTCTCCTGCATTGGCAGGCAGGTTTTTTTTACCACTAGTGCCACCTGGAAAGTCCCAGTTACTTAACTGGAGAACTCTTCAAATCAAAACCAAGAGGGTGCCAATCCCTTATTTGGTGTTCAACGTGTCTTGCTGCAGTGAAATAAGACACCCTTAAATTGGACCCTCAGAACTTAGACTTCACAGGATCTCAAGGCCCTTTCACCAAAAGCTGGGGGCTTTTGAGATGATCTGAAACAGGACAGGAAGCTCCCAGGGACCTCTCACTACTGTCAGCCAGCTCTCAGTTCAGAGAATCGTGGGATAGAAATGGTCAGTTCCAAGAATCTCTTGGGAGTTTCAAGTTCATCTTCTAGGAACTCAGAGTTCCTTTGGGAAAATACAGGCTGAGTGTCTCACTGGCTGAACTCTGGGATCAGCCTTAACAGCGGGTTGAAGCCTTGAGATGACTTGTACATGCAGTGCTTAATTCTGCATGTGAAGCTGCTTCAGTTGTGTTTGATACTTTGTGAACGTGTAGCCCTCCAGCCCGGAGAAGGCAATGGCACCCCACTCCAGTACTCTTGCCTGGAAAATCCCATGGATGGAGGAGCCTGGTAGGCTGCAGTCCATGGGGTCGCTAAGAGTCGGACACGACTGAGGGACTTCACTTTCACTTTTCACTTTCATGCATTGGAGAAGGAAATGGCAACCCACTCCAGTGTTCTTGCCTGGAGAATCCCAGGGACGGCGGAGCCTGCTGGGCTGCCATCTATGGGGTCGCACAGAGTCGGACACGACTGAGGTGACTTAGCAGCAGCAGCAGCAGCCCTCCAGCCAGGCTTCTCTGTCTATGGGGTTCTCCAGGCAAGAATACTAGAGGAGGTTGCCATGGGATCTTCCTGACCCTGGGGTCAAACCCATGTTTCTGGCATCTGACTGCATTGATGGGTTCTTTCCCACTAGTGCTGCCTGGGAAGCCTGCAGTGCTTATGCTGTGGAGATCGAAGATCCAAATGCTAGGGGCAGACTCCTCAGTCTGTTCATTGATTTTCAGTTGTCAGCTTGTGGGTGACCAAATGACTTGTGATTAGACAGTTTTTAGAATGAAAGGAGTGGGAAAAATAGGAGTTTTCCCATCAAAATGACCTTCTTTTATTTTACCAAATTCCTCCTGGGATATACCCACTCCTCCTCACTCCTTATCTTGAAAACCTTCTCAAGAAGGAAATGGGGATGGAACACTTAAATATAGAAAATTATGGCTTTGAATACAGCCATAAAGGTTAAAACCTTTCTGGGTATTAAAATGAGGGCTGGATTAGGGGACATCTGGGGTTCTCCCACCTCTGACAATTTGTTCAGCATTTTTCTATCCCCCTGGGAAACAGGCAGAGCCAGTGTTACATCTGTTCATAGTCCTTGAGGGGTTTGGCTGTAGGGTTGCTGGACCACCAAAATATTAATACTTTGCTTAATCTAATGCTCCATCCTGACTGCCTACCCTGAGTTAGACATCCATACTGCATACATTGGTAATCACAAATGAGCCCCTGTTATTTAAAGACTTTCTTTAGACCCTTACATCGTCTGTTGGGAAATGCAGGAGAGGAATTAAACTCTCCACAGTTTTCCAAGTAGGGGGCAGTTTCTCGAATCTTGCTGGTGAATTTATGGAAGAGGACTGCTTCTCCTCGCTCACAATTTGCTGTTGTTGTTCAGTCACTAAGTTGTGTTCAAGTCTTGCAAACCCATGGACTGTAGCATGCCAGGCTCTGTCATCCACTATCTCCTGGAGTTTGCTCAAAATCATGTCCATTGAGTCTGTGATGCTATCTAACCATCTCTTCTTCCACCGCCCCCTTCTCCTTTTGCCTTCAATCTTTCCCAACATCAGAGTCTTTTCCAGTAAGTTGGCTCTTTTGCATCAGGTGGCCAAAGTATTGAAGCTTCAGCAACAGTCTTTCCAATGAATATTCAGGGTTGATTTTCTTTAGAATTGACTAGTTTGATCTCCTTGCAGTCCAAGGGACTCTCAAGGGTCTTCTCTAGCACCACAATTGAAAAGTATCAATCCTTCGGCATTCAGCCTTCTTTATGGTGCAACTCTCACATCCATACTTGACTACTAGAAAAACCATAGCTTTGACGATATGGACCTTTGCTGGCAAAGTGATGTCTCTGCTTTTTAATATGCTGTCTGTATTTTTCATAGCTTTTCTTCCAAGGAGCAAGTGTCTTTTAATTTCATGGTTGCAGTCACCATCCACAGTGATTTTGGAGCCCAAGAAAATAGTCTGCCACTGCTTCCACTTTCCCCCCTTCTATCAGCCATGAAGTGATGGGACTGGATACTGTGATCTTAGTTTTTTGAATGTTGAGTTTCAAGCCAGCTTTTTCAGTCTCTTGATTCACCCTCCTCAAGAGGCTCTTTAGTTCCTGTTCACTTTCTGCCATTAGAGTGGTATCATCTGCCTGTCTGAGGTTGTTGATATTTTTCCTGGCAATCTTCATTCCAGCTTGTGATTTCTCCAGCCTGGCATTTCACATGATGTACTCTGCATAGAAGTTTAATAAGCAGGGTGATGATATACAGCCTTGTCATACTCCCATCCCAATTTTGAACCAGTCAGTTGTGCCACATCCAGTTAGATTCCCATTTAAAGGTATTCAGAAACTATCTATACTCTCAGTTGAAATGGTAAAACAAGGAAAAGTGAAAGTGAAAGTTGCTTAGTTGTACCCAACTCTTTGCACCCCCATGGACTATACAGTCCATGGAATTCTCTAGGCCAGAATACTAGAGTGGGTAGCCTTTCCCTTCTCCAGGGAATCTTCCAAACCCAAGGATCGAACCCAGGTCTCCCACATTGCAGGCAGATTCTTTACCAGCTGAGCCATAAGGGAAGCCCAAGAATACTGGAGTGGGTAGCCTATCCCTTCTTCAGGGGATTTTCCCAACCCAGGAATTGAACTTGGGTCTTCTGCATCACAGGCAGATTCTTTACCAACTGAGCTATCAGGGAAGTGAAAATCTAGGGAGAAAAAAGACCTTCTTGCCTTGATTTTCTGTTGAGTCTGGCTAAAATATCATATGGCTATAGTTATAGAGTTAATTGAAATAATAGAATCTGGGAATTCCCTGGAGGACCAGTGGTTAAGATTTGGGCTTTCACTGCCATGGACCAGAGTTCAGTCCCTGGTTGGGGAGCTAAGATCCCACAAGCCTTGCAGTGCAGCCAGAAAAAAAAAAAGAACAGAATCTGACACAGGAATTTAAGCTTACAAGTCTTTTGACCCAGTCCTTTTGCTTGATGGAAGGAAGAGCTAAAGTTAGTTTAGGAAGTGACTTGCTCCAAGACACAGTTGTCAACAGGTAGGACTGCCACTGAGTCTCTTTCTATAAAATCCTTCCAATTGTACCCACCCTCTTCTGCCATAATCCTTGGTGTAGGCACAGGTGACATCTGTAGGAACCCTAGCATTCTGGGGTTCTGAAGGACAGATGAGTCCCTTGGGCATTTTTTATATTTGAAAAGATTGATGCTGTTTCTAAGGTATGCAGCTGTGATTAGAAGACCCTAGTGGGTCAGTGCAGACCTGGAAGAACTATGCTCAGCTCAGCAGTTGTAGCTCTCATGTTACTTCTTGTGACTCAGGTTTGTTCCTTTAAGAGTTACGCTTTTCAGAGATAACTGGCTAGAAGGACGAACTTCATTTCCTGGGTCCAGGGCCAGCCAGTCACTCCTGTGCTGAGTTCCCATGAACTGCAGCCAACACCTTCCGGCTGACAAAGCAGGGTTGTCATTGATAAGTGTTTATATTGCACTTTAGACTTGCAAAGTTATTTCTCTGGGTTATTTCTTACCTCAGTTTGGCAGGTGAAGAAACTAAAGCTCATAAAAGTGGTAACTGGTCCAGAGTCATCTGACCAATTAGCAGGGAACCTGATGCTGAGCTCAGCCTCTGAGTTTCTGGGTCATTCCTTTACCCCATGAATCATGCAGGTTCTCTAGATTATGTTCTTTGCCCCTCACCAACTTCTTTCTCCCCAAATTAAGCTGACTTCTTTTACAGTGAGCTATAGAGAGCTCTTGTTTCAAAGCTGCAGTACGTTATTGGTTGACCAGAAATCTGCAAGTAGCTAGGTACGCTCCAATGTGGCACCTGACCTTGGTCAAACCGAGTTGTGGTGTGGTGGGACCTGGGGAGGCAGTGGCACTTTTCTGATTGGGTTTTTGGAAAAAGATCAATGCTGTTTTAGGAATATTAAAGGTCTAAGCATTGGGGAAAAGGAATTTAAGTTAAAATATTGGCTGTCGCCTAAAGGTGATTTTTAAAAAAATCAAACTAAAAAAAAAAAAGAACAATTTTGCATCTGCAGAAGGGCTTTTGAGAGCTTTTGGCTTCGTTTTCCAACCTCACTAGTTGGGTCACAGAGGTACTCTTGCCAATGAGGCGGAGAGATTTCAGTAAGAATACTGAAAACTTTTACAGTAGAAATTCCCAGAAGAAATCTTACCATCTGTTTATCCTGTTTTTCTTTTATCTTGGTTAAAATTTTTTTTAAAAAATCATTTATTGCCTGTTTGTCCTCAGTTGCATCTGTTAAGTACAGATGTTGGATCAAGATGAGTATCTGTTCTCCTGTCTTTACACAATGGTCTCTGAAAATATTATGAAATTTCTCCGTTGCTCCCCACCCCCACTCCAGTGGTGCGTTTCATTAAGAAGATGAGCAGTTGTGTTTAGAGTATTCTATCGCCTGCCTTTCCCAACGTACCAAGCAGCCTTTTAGATGCTGATTCGTGTTTGTTGCAGAACTATATGATCCAGGCGAATCGGGAAGCAGCCCTCAGCTTGGCAGGGTGCTCTGAGCGGCCCTCCACTCTCCGAGGGAACGCTCTTCAGCTGACTGAAGCAGGGGAGCTGAGCCAATCAGAGGCCACTTTCCTAGCTCAGTCACCAGTCTGTGGTTAAGGAACGGTTTTGCTTTTTTATGCTCTGTATTGGGAAGGCAGATAAAATGCCAGGTCTGGACTGCCTCTGGGGATAAGCTCACCCTGTGTGATGTGAATGAATAGCATCTTGCCTGGTACATCCACAGCAGTTGATAAGGCAGGTGCAGTTCTTCCAAACAGGCCTTTTCTGTCTTTACTTCTAGCTGTGGCTTTACCTCTGTAGCAGTTTTGGTTTTGCCTTGAAAGAGGTGCTCTGGATTATCAGACCTCCATGTATGACAGTTTGTACCTGCATGGAATTGAAGACTCGGAGGCTGTAAGTATTTTCATAGACAGCTGATTTCCTCTCTCTTCCTCTTCCTTCTCCCACTAACCATCCCCCCCCTTATTTCTTAGGCAACGCAGGGAACAAGGAGCTGAAAGCCAACATTATTCTGGTGCTTGCTGGCTACTGTGTGAATGTTCTCTGTCTAGTTTAGAGTTGACTGAAATCATTCTTTATTATATAATTTCTTGTCAAGCAAAAAAGAAATTAGGGTGATAGGCAGAGGGATCTAAGTGTGTAGTCTGCCTGGATTTATACAGTTCTCGGTCCATGTTTGATCTAACAAGGGGTAACTGCTCCTTGTAGACTGCCTTAAACTATGCAGCAAGTGCCTATGTTTTCCAATAGCGGGGTTCACAGAAAAGGCTCATTCATTATATAATACACATTGTTTATTGAGCTAGCATGAATGGAAGTGCCTCAGCGATAGCAGTATTCTGTGCTCTCTGGCCCAACAAGCAGTGCAGATCTCCTGCTTCTTTGTTAAGGAAATCAGATGCAAAGGTTGTGGTCATATAACACCCCAGTGCAGAGGCAGGGAGTGTTTCCCTGTACTCTATCTACCCTGGAAGCCTGGAGTAGGCTCACATGTGTTTTGGCTTAGAAAACTGGACTCCTTTCCCTCCATCGGTCAGGCTCATGTAATCTATTAAAATCAGGATGAATGTGGTTTTGAGAAATCCCTAAAATCATACCATCCAAAGGCTAGCTTTTGAATCCAGGGTAGAGCTGATGACTGAGTCTTTTACTATTGCTAGTGGTGGTTCTTGATTTTTTCCTCAATTATATGGACTGCTTCGGCTTGGCTCATGGGACCTACTGTGTGGAGACTGAATTTTCTAGGAGTGCAGTGCCATACATGTTGCCACATTTGAAACAGGAATGTGTTATATAAGGTTCTCTGGCTAAACGACCAAATAAACAGCTTATAACAGAAGAAAAAAAAACCCTATGCTATACGTCAGTGCAGACGTATGTATCAAATGATGTGCTAGCCCTGAAAGATAGAAACCCTCCCTGCCGATGAGGCATCCCATTTTCTTGCCTGTCTGCGTGTGAGCTCTCACTCCAACTCGTTTCCGCAAAGTCTCTCTGCATGTTGCCCAGCGTGCTCGTAAATTACTAGCCTGTCAGTTTACTGCAAGGGACCATAGTCACAAAAGACGGCTGTGGCTGCAACAGAGAAGGTCCACGTTGGCGAGTGGGGTGGGAGGATGGAAGCTGCAAGTGGAGGAGTGGAGTGACCTGGCTTCCTTGGCTGGGTCCTTCAGGGGCCTGATTATTTCTCCTGCCCCTTCTCTACACACTCCCTTACAAAACATGTGATGCCTCATTGAATCGCAACTTTTATTCCCGGTCCTTGGTTTTTAAACTTAAGTGGATTGGACTTATTGCAGAATAAACTGTTGATGTGGGACCCCTGGCTGCTCTGACCACAGTCGGCTAGGAACGAATGTCTCCGGCACCTTGTTCTCCAGAACTGTGTACATTTCAGAAACACTGATTCAGAGGGGAGCCATTCTAAGTGGGAAAACATTCTCCCCCATCTTGGTCTGGCCTCCCAGGACAGCCGAGCTCCAGTGGCAGGTGGGAAGCGGCCGAGTGCAGTGATATGAGCCATGGTGGTAGTTGACGGCAGGAAGTGCTGGCTACTGCAGTGCCTTACTCCCGCTGACTTGATGGTGGCCAGCAGGCTGAGCTCCTGGGGCCGGGCATGTCCACGGAGGCTGGGCAGGTGGGAAACCCGAGGAACTGAGAAAGATACCTGGCCCATCCTCAGTTAAAAGTAGGGGAGGCTTTCTGATGGGTGGGATCAGAAGCGTGTCCCATAAGTCTGAGGGGGAAGGCAGAACTGTTCAGAGGGGTAAACTGTCTGTGAATGCTCATTTGAGTTTATTTGTTTTTATAAGGAAGAATAATGTGATGTGTTACCCGAGATGGTGTGAACAAAGCTTCAAGCCAATGGAGAAGACTAGGCCTAAATAGCTGACCCGGTGAAGTGAAAAATAAAGCCACACCTGGAGAGCCACATCCTCTGCAGTCTTTCTCAATGCCAATGCATTTATGGCTGTAAGTGTGGGGTTTGCCCAGATGCAAGCTAAGCTCTCGGAACAGGTCTGGTGGATAGGTGTGCTGATGGCCAGCTGCAGGCCAAGAATACACAGGCACTGAACGCTGAGTATGGCGCTTCTCTTTGGGGGGTTGGGGAAGCCACCCACAAGTGTCCCAGCACTCTGTGCTGTTGCAGATGTCTTCATGGGGTGTGCGGGGTTTTACCTGTCATAAGTGATTCTATTCAGTGTGTTCACCCAGTCAGCCTGTCATAAGATCATCTCACCTGGGAACTGATCATTTATTCTGAATAAGAACAAAGCCTTATTGTACACTGTTAGCACCTCACCTCCCCGTAGTATGAGAGAGGTTTTGGCACTGTGATGTGAGGCTTTTTCCTAAGGTCTGGTCCAGAGGTAGATAGTGTATTCCTGGTACGCTAGATTTTTTGCTCGTAACTCTCTGTGCTTTGTGTACTGTGTATATAATACAAAGAGAGAGGAACAGGAGTGTGCTGCAACATACTTAAGTCTGCGCATTTTAGACGGGAGCTTTTGGAACCTTTTTGGACAAGTCTGTTAACTTCTGCTCTGGTTTCTACAAGGGTGGTGAAGTGTCAGCATCATTTAGGTTTATAAGGAAGCATGCATACAAAAGACCTTTTGGTGTCCCATAGCTGGGCCCCACACAGGAGTGGAGGTTTCACGGAGAACGTCACGTCACTCCTTTTGTTCCCTTGACATGCATAATGAAGTGTGTAGTGGATAATGTGGTGAGTCCACACCCAGCCCAGGTCAGTTACATCCATCATGAGCAGCCTGTCTCTATATTGTCTCCTATGGGAAGTTTGCCTCATTCCACCTTCCCCGCCCTCACTGGGTCTTTGTGCAGCTCTTAGAGCCCAAGATACTTTTCATTGGCTGGCCCCCAGTATACACAATGTTTTTTTTCTGATGCACAATTGACTTTGACAATCTGCTCCTTGATAAACACATTTTATAAATGGATTCATTGTGTATTTTGATGTTTGTGAAATCAGTGTATGAAAAATTTTTTTTCATGCATCAGGGGTTATTATATCAACAGTAGGAGGGAAGTTCTTATAGAGATAGTGAAAGAAGCAGCTAAGTAGAAAAAGTTACCTAAAATCCACCCAGAGATAGTTGCCATTGACATATTACGGTGTATCATTTCAGACTGTTGTTGTATATATATGTAAGTATGTTATTCTAAACCTGCTACTGTATATTGCATTCTGTGAAGTCCTGTTCTCACTTGATGAAATATTGAACACAGGAGGACTAAACTGGCCTATGCAGGAGCTGCTTTGCAAAATTGAAAGCTCCTACGTGGACCTTCTGGAATTTTGAGCATTTTAAATGAAGTTCACACTGTTAAGAGTACTTTGTAACATGAAGCCAGGCTTAATTGCCCATAAAATTAATAGCTGATTTCTCTGACATAATTTATTCCATTTTCAAATGCTTAAATATGAAAGTAGAGGGAGAGACCTGATCTTTTTCAATAAAACAGATGATCAGATCACAATTCAAGGCATTTAGTAGGGAGGGAAATATATTCTCTTAAGTGTTTTCACTTAAAACATGGTGTTTTAAATAATACTTTAGAACTCTTAGAGCAAAGGTAAATTTTATAGAATCTAATGTATATGTATATATTAAAAACATATGTAAATTTATATCTACTTACATATTATAAGGACAACTGTATGTTCATATTTAAACTATTCATTTTCTATAAGCCATGTAACTGTATGTGTTTGCCTACATGTCTGTGTGCCCATAGATGTACACACACTGTTCACCCGCCTACATTGACAGACATGCATGTTTAGACACTCTCCATGCTTTGCTAACTGACGGTTAATTCTAAGTGGGTAATTTCTGCCATAGAGCTTTTGGAGAAGGAACCTAAACTGCTTTTAAGATAAAGATACCCAAGAGGGTTGAAAAGCAATACATCCTCAAGAGAATAAATGATTGCTACTTTTAAAAGATATAATAAGATTTTAAAATACAAAGATACGTCCTTGTGTTTGTTAGGAAGGAGGATAAACTTCAAACAGAAGGCTTTATGTGTTTAGGGATCTTTGGAAAAACACTCAAGGGTTACTGAGAATTAGATTTCTTTTGGAAATGTTTAGACCAGAGGTCTTTAGGATTTGGTGGATCAGAAGATTCCTTCTGGGGTTGGAGAGTCTTTCTGGCCTATTTCCAAAGAGTCAGGCCTGTCCTGTGAAAGAATTCATCACTGACCAGAGAGGAAAACCAAGTTCTGCTTATGGTCTGTGTGATAAATTGGACTATGAAAGTCAACTTGTTTTACTCAGCAATTTTGATGTTTGTTCTGTCTGTTAAATGATGAACAGAACCTTCTCCTTAATTGATCCTTAGCAATGATAGCTTTCTAAAACATATACTGAAATAACTTCTCAATATAATTGTCATGGAGCTAAAGAGAGAAGTTCCTTAGATCTGGTCAGAACCCATGAATTTGCCTCTCCGAGGTCATCAGTTTTGCCTGTTTCTTGATACTTTCCATTTTTGAGCGACAAAGGGAAACATTAGGATCGATCCCTGACTTTCACTAGGGGCTTCTGTATCTCCTTTCCTGCTGGTGTTCTGCTTCCTATTCAATTATGATGAGTCAATCAGGATTTCAGACTGTGGTCTTGAGACTCCATGTGTCCCTCTGTAGGAAGATCTGCACTAATGATTGAAAAACAAAAAACTCACGTTTTTAGGGTGAGGATGGGCCGTTTGCCCTAGTCCTTCCCTTTCCATCAGAGTTCAACTTGGATATTCCTTCTGTGTGGACAGTTTCTCAACAATCGGTCCACCATCTCCCTTAAACATCCCTTACCTACGTAAGCTAAAACCCCCAAGGAAGACAAGGAGATGTAACTAAATGTGCTGTGTGTGTTCTTTTACTTCCATCTCCCACTAGTGCTTTATAACACTCAAGTCATGAGCTCAGATTTCTATGACACTAAGTTCAAAATTATACCAAGAAGGCTGTGTAGATAGAGACTCTGTATGCTGATCTAAACCGGGCTGATTAGGTGCCTGTGGTGTGTTTGTATTGGGTCACGCAGACTGTGAACTCAGCAACAACTGCTACAGAAAGAGAGGCCATTTGAGCAGATGCCTAGGATCTCATTTATTGAGGATGGGGCACTAGTAGTGTGTAAACTTGAGGGAGTTTACAGTTCACATAAAATAATGGCAAGCAGATGGGAGCTGTAGATTTTTATACCTTGGACTTTGAACTTTTAGGACTTTGAAGAGTCTAAGATAAAACCGTGTGGCCCAATCAAAAGGTGGCCCAGATAGCTCACATGACAGTTTTTAAGATCTAAATAGACCAATCCTTATTTTCACTCTATATTTATGTATTTTTTTTAAAGCACAAATGTGTGGTTTGGGCAATAAATATTTTTCTCTCTCTTAAATGGTGAGGCAATATCAGTACTTCTATATCCTATTTTTTTCTTTTGTATCTGTTCTCAGAAATATTGAAAAGTCTTCCATTTAAAGCAGGGTGTTTTGAATTTGCTTTAATTCCTTTTCGTTCAAGGGTATTGATCTGAATACATCTTTTTTTAAAGAATAAATTTATTTATTTTAGTTGGGGGCTAATTACTTTACAATATTGTAGTGGTTTTTGTCATACATTGACATGAATCAGCCATGGGTTTACATGTGTTCCCCATCCTGAACCCCCCTCCCACCTCCCTCCCCATCCCATCCCTCTGGGTCATCCCATTGCCCCAGCCCTGAACATTTGTCTCATGCATCGAACCTGAAATGGTGTTCTGTTTCACATATGATAATATACATGTTTCGATGCTATTCTCTTGAATACATCTTAATAGGAATATTGGCAGCTGTCAATCATTTAGGAGCTTGATCATATAGTTTGTGAATAACTTAGTCCTTTTATTTTACCTTTTTTGTTTATATTATTCTGTGATCCCTCTTTTCTTTTCAGCTTGAGCATCATACAGGAAAAAGAATCTGACTGTCAGTGTTATGACTGTATTAATTGATTTGTTGAAAAGTTCAGTGAGTGATCAGGTTGTAATTAAAAGTATCTCTCAGTCCTTTTTAACCTCCATAAAACTTAAAAAAAATTTATCTTCTACTGAACATGTCTATGAGCCGGAAAATGTCAAGTTTACTTTTTCTGTTTTGTGTAATGATTCTTGTGTATGTGATGTATTAGTGTTGTGATGAAAAACAGTCTCAGTCAAAATTGTCAGGGATTAAGTCCTGGTCCTCTACTTCCTGGCTTGTGGCCCTCGGTACATGTCATAAATTTTCTGGGCATCAGTTTCCACATCCCTGAAGTGTCAATGATAATGGAACCTGCATCTGGGGTGGTTTCAAAAATTATGTATAAAGCCCTTGAAACATATACTGTGGTTTTTGTTATAGTTATTAAACATATAATGAATATACTTATGCTTTTGGGAACAAAACATACTCATTACTCGGCAGGTTTTGATATCCCCATCAAATCCTGTGGTCTATTTTCAGAGTCATGACGTGGCTTTTGACAGTGATTTCCAAAAGTATTATAGTAGTTGACAGGTGAAAGTACACACTGGTCTCCTAAAGCCTTACAATTGGTTGATTGGTTTATTGTATTTTCGGAAGAGTGGGTGAAGGAATGTAATTGAAAAAGTGCTGGAGTTGGAGGTCTGGGACTAGCAGTGACCTTGGGCAAGTCATGTAATCACTCTAATCCTCAATACTTCCCCCTGTAAAACAAAAAGGTTTGACTAGATAATTTCTAAGGTTTCTTCAAATCCAAAATTCTGTTTTATTTGCTGATAAGCAGTTTCTTTAGTTGGGGTACAGATGCCACCATATGCCATTTGCTTTTTGAAATGATCAATTCCTGCAGTGTTTTGTGATAACACTTTTGGAATTTGGACCTTGAGTTTTTTCAGAATCTTCGAAGGAGGAAGGTGTGTGTGGCATACATCTTTGAAAGGACTAGATATTTTTTTTTTTTTTTTGCAAAGATTTTATATTTTAAGTTTGAAAGGACTAGATATTTTAAAAGGGAGATATTTTTAAATTTTAGATTTTTAATATTAGAAGCCAAAAAAGGATGCTTTTCCTATTGCTCATTTGCTTGCCAAAACCCACATGCACTTCCAGCCCATAGCAATTCGAGCTGGAAACACTTGAGTCAAATAAATCAAAAGCAAAAGCTTTCTGAGAAGTAAATTTCTCCTATCTCTTATTAATGATTGAGGAAAAGTATATTTCTTCTTTAAATTATGTCTGTCTTGGGCTTTCCTGATAGCTGTCAGTAAAGAATCTGCCTGCAGTGCAGGAGATCCAGGTTCAACCCCTGGGTCAGGAATATCCCTTGGAAAAGGAAATGGCAAACAAAGCCAGTATCCTTGCCTGGAAAACCCGTGGACAGAGGATCCTGGTGGACTGTAGTCCATGGAGTCACAAAGAGTCAGGCGGGACTGAGCGACTAACACTTTCACTTTCCTTCTTACTTGTATACTAGGAGAGTATTGACAAAAAAAGTTTCAATAATTGTTTTGTGATTTAATTATCAAGAATGTTTACTGTTTGGTGTTTTCTTGCTTTACAAACTTTTCTTCAGCTCAGCATTATTATCCTTTGGGGTATACTGAAAATAATAATTGGTCAGTAGAAAAACCCCAGGAATAGAATAAATTCTAGGAGACATTCATTATTTTTTAAAACATCATTTGTTACAATCTGTTTGATTTTCCTCTATGATAAAGCAAAAGGCCACTAAGATGAAAGAGTAAAGAATATTTACTTCAGCCCCAAATCAAATATTCCCTTAAATATTGTTTGAAGTAAGAGTTGGAGGCAAATATTTATCATCAAGCAAGTAAAGTATGATGACCATCATGCTAAAATAGTTAGTGAATAAACAAATTAGTTCCCCAGTTTGTTTCCAGAGAGTCATTATTGATAGCTTACTATCCAATTTCAACAGATGTCCCGGAGATTAATGTCTTGGGGTTTATTTGATTCAATGACTCTATTGATCCAAGAGGTAGAATTAAGAACTTATTATTAGATTTTCAAATAATCTCACATTTAATCTCATATTGTTGATGCTTAGAATATAGGGATGGAATTATATATTTATATTATGTAGGTGACGTTGATAAGGTAGAGAAGTGCAGAACATTTCACAGTTACCATGATGCTCTGGGCCTATTGAGAAGTGTGAGAATGCTGTGGAGTAAGAAGTAAAACCACAGAGGTCCAGAAAGGCTAGGTAGATACTTGATTTTAGAAAAAGAAGATCTCTTGCTGGTCACATTTAATTATTAGGTAACTGAAGACTAAAAATTTGGTACATAAATATGATGTATCTTCCTTGAGTACCAATGTTAGTTTTCTTCTGTATTGTAAATTTCTGAGGTCATATATTGTATTTTATTGACCCTAAGGCATACGCCCCCCACACACACATTTTGATACATCTGAAAAGGGGCTGCCTCTTAAATTAATGACATCTCGTAGTTTTTTAAAGATTATTTATTTATTTTTAGTTGTGCTGGGTCTTTGTTGCTGTGTGTGGGCTTTCTCTCATTGTGGTGAGTGGGGGCTATTCTTTGTTGCAGTGCACAGGCTTCTCATTGCTGGGGCTGTTCTTGTTGTGCAGCACGGGCTCTAGGCACATGGGCTTCAGTAGTTGCCGCATGTGGGTTCAGGTGTCACAGCTCTCAGGTCCTAGAACTTGCAGGTTCTAGTAGTTGTGGTGCTCAGGCTTTAGTTGCCCGAAGCATGTGGAATCTTCCCGGACCAGGGATTGAACCCGTGTCCCCTGCATTGGCAGGTGGAGTCCTATGCACTGTACCACTAGGGAAGTCTGACATCTCATAGTTTTAACAGTAGTTTTTCCCTAAGTGACACATAATCTGATGTTGAGTCTTAAAATCATTGTCATCTTAAATTCAGTGGAGTGGAGTATTTAGGAAAAAATATTTAAGCAATACAAAGCCATAGAGTGTGAAAAATTTGTCTTCCTTGACTATATCCCATCTAGTCCCTTCCTCAAAGGTAGCTGTTTTTAACAATTCAGTGGGTATATCTTCAGACCTTTTTTTCCTATGAAAAGTGAAAGTTGTTCAGTCATGTCTGACTCTTTGTGACCCCATGGACTACGCAGTCCATGGAATTCTCCAGGCCAGAATACTGGAGTGGGTATTCTTTCCTTTCTCCAGGGGATCTTCCCAACCCAGGGAACAAACCCAGGTCTCCCGCATCGCAGGTGAATTCTTTACTAGCTAAGCCACAATACATTGACGTTTAGAAAAACATACTTACAACAGACACATCCTATTTGTAATTTTAAAAATATAGATGAGACCATAATAAATATTATTCTGTGATTTGCTTTCTTTACCTAAAATTATTCCATGGGTATTTTTCCCCATCAATCTATTCTTTTTAATAACTGAATGACATAATGAGTGTGTAGGGTGGAATTACCATAATGAATTTAGTCCACTGATAGATTTAGGATGTATTCCACTTTCAATCTTGCATATAAGTGTTATAGTTAATTTTCCTACATATGAATCTTTGTTTATACATGGAGCATTTCCCCAAAATAGTTTCCTAGAACTGCAATCACTGGGGTTAGTACATTTCAAGATTTATAGATATTGGCGAGTATTGTAAAACATTTTTGTATTAAAATAAAATATAAACATTCTTTTTTGATTGAGAATAAGTCAAATTAGCTCAAGGTTTTAATGTGAAATATAAGACTTCAAAGAACTTTCTTGATCAAGGGAAGCAGCTTTGGGCTGTGGCCTCCAGGTTTCATAGGAAGAATTTATTTACTCTCTGTTGTAATACTTTTATTTTAAAAATCCCACAGAGACTTAACATCCCCTCAGTTCATTTCATAAATAAAAAAAAAACCCTGAGGTTCAAAGGTGTGGGGCAACTTGTGCAGAACGACCCAATTTGTGGTGGAATTGTCCCTAGAAGCTCCTCGTAGTGCTTTCTAGAGCAGTATTCTGTCTACAATGCCAAATTCCAGGGTTAATAATATTAAAAAAATGGAATAAACCAGTGAAGGATGGTATAAGCAAATTATTTTGTATGGTGCTTGCTTGACAGCTAACAAAGCAATTGGGAGTTGGGAGAACCTCCAAGATAGAGAAGAGATTTCTCTCTGACCCAAATGGTGAGCTCTTTATCTAAGATTGAAATCCAGATTAAAATTGTAATTTCTTTCAAGCTTTTTTGTTTGCTGTTGCTTTCAGATATGGTTTGCAATCCCCAGTCATTGATGGATTAAAGTGATAATGCATCCATAAAACTTAAACGAACATTAAAAGCTCAATACTTGAGAATGTCAAAAAGATGTCTTGTGTTTTAGGAAAATGTTAGCGTTTTTGTTATTTGTATGCAGGTCTTGATGACATTTGCATGTTGATGGTACTTTTGACTCTAACCAAGAGTGACCAAAGTTCCATTTTCATTCTTTCTTACTTTCGAGTCATCTCCATGAGCTTCCAATCCAGGAAAATACTTGCATAATTCAGTAGTGATATTTTTAAAAGGTAAAAGAAAAGGGACAGCAATATTTGTAAAAGGTAAAAGGAAATGACATGTTCTGGGGGGGGTAGCTTGTATCACTCAGAATCTCTACCAAAAAAACTGATAGCATCCTCAAATTAGGACAATTTGAGAGGGTTTAATAAATTGAGAAGGAGTTGTTAGGGTGTAAGGAAACCACAGGGGACAATATAGTACCCCCACGATTGTAACTGCAGAATTGTTACCACCCTTAGATTGAGTGGGGCCAGAGAAGGGCATGATTATAGAAACCGAGGAGGACTGAGTCCTGTCAAGAAGGCTAATCAAGAAGGATCCAGCTTTGCCTTTGGAGGGATGCAGCCAGCCTAAGGGCATCCCACAGGGAGGAAGCTAGGGGATAAATGCCCCAGTCTCCTCCTGCCCCCTCACTCTGAACTCTGCTGGGGCTCCCACTGGCCAAACCCAACCAGAAGCCAACAAATAGGGCTTATAGGCCACCCATGTAATATAAGAGCAGAGTGGGGAAGAATGGAGGCTCATCTGGAGAGGACACTGCTTTTATTCCCACTATTAATGGTCCTTGTCTGAATATAGTTGTGTCAATTAAGCGTGCACTCTGAAGGCATTCCTAAAACACATCTCTGAAGATGCCAGCAAAGCTCCAGCGGTGCTGCTGTTGGTCACTTTTCATTGGAGATGTGAGTTGGCTTTCACATGTGTCACTGTTTTCATAGTTCTACTAAAACTGGAGACCTGGATTTTAATACTTTTTTAAAAAATTAAGATTTGGATTACTTCAACAAGGTCTAGCAATGGAGGAAAATAAGAGATTTAAATACTAGTTTTGTGGAGAAAGCTCGAGAAGCTAAGCTGTGTGGGCTTCCATGACAATCCACTAAGATCTCTGTAGATAATGAGCAGATATAGAAAAGCAGGGATGAGACCAGCTTGTGGCTCAGCTCTGTTCCACTGTTGTGACCGGACCAGAATTAATTCTTAGGATCCCTCCTAATGTCATCACATTGTGATTCCTAGCACATAAAACTGTGGGAGGGTTGGTGGGAGTAAGGATTAGCATTTGGAGATTTTACCATTTTGATGACAGGCGCCTTATTAAAAGATATATTGACTTAGCGGGGTGGAGGTGGGAATGCTGAGAGGAGTCTTCCCTTTATAGTGTTAAAGCACATTGTGTTTAGCAAGGTTTATAGGAAGCCAATGGAAACTACTAGCTTGGAGGCCAGGCTTTGCCATTTTCAGTCAAGTTAAATAGATCTGTGTCTCTATTAAAAAGTCCATTTTGACTGCTTAATGGTTATGCCATGTAAAATTTGTGACAATCCATTGAGTTGTACATATATATGGCGTGTTTCAGGGTGTGCATTATATTTAAATTAGAAGTTTTGGAAGTCTCTTTGTGGGAAAAAAGTGAAACTGTTGGAATTCTGGAAGCTGGTAAAGGGATTATGATAGGATGGGCATAGTGAAGGCCCTTGCTACCTATCATTAGAGAAATGTACAGATGATGTGCTGGAAGTCCTGAGATCAAGAGAGCACTAATCCTGACTGGTGGACCAGTTGGCCAAGGATGGGGCACATGATTCTTCACTGGGAGGTGGAAAGACCATGTCCTTCCAGTGTCTGGAGCTTCAGAAGGGTCTCCTGTTGCTTGGTGCTCATCTTGATCTCTTGCTTCACCACCCTCACTAGGACAGATTAATCATTACAGTGGTGGTTACCTGCTATGTATGGCAGATGCCTCAACTCTCTAAAAATGATTCCTAAGGTAAGGAGGACTCTGGGGAGGAGATTTTCTCATTGCCTCCAGCAGTGTCTTTAGGGTCAGAGTCAGGCTGTTTTCACTGGTGAGAGCTGGTCCTTATTGCTACAGAACAGTGTTAGTGCATCAGCAGAGAGCCAGTTCAGATAATAAAGAATAAAATGTTGATTGCCCTGTCTCGGTTGAGGTTTATTTGAATAAAGTTCTAAGGATCAGAGGCTTCCCTGGTGGCTCAGATGGTAAAGCATCTGTCTGCAATGCAGGAGACCAGGGTTCGATCCCTAGGTTGGGAACATCCCCTGGAGAAGGAAATCTCAGCCCACTCCAGTACTCTTGCCTGGAAAATCCCATGGACAGAGGAGCCTGGTAGGTTACAGTCCATGGGGTCCCCAAGAGTCGGACATGACTGAGCAACTTCACTTTCACTTTCTAAGGATCAGATGTTTACTCTTGGAAGGATGTGTGCTTGGTCCATGGGTATACTCAACAGAAAGATGCTGATTAAGTCTTTAAATGCTAAAGCTAAGCTGGGAAACATATGAACACAATGTTTTCATTTTCAAAATTTATGTACTTATAAAATAATATATATTATTTTTAGACATTAGTTTCTCATATTTTATAAATCTAATTCTTTAATTATTGCTAGTGCAGAGTGCAGTGTCGAAGCAAGATGAGGTAGGTCTTATAATTGAAGTATACTATTACTGTTTGTTATTATAGATGCTTTCATCAGCTATGTTGTTTTGAATTGTGTGTGTGTGAGTGTTTGTGCATGTGTTTGTGTATGTGTTTTAAATCCCTTGGATCAAAGCTGCAAAATAAAGAACTATGCAAACTATATAAGATATTATAACCATCAGGATTTTATTAGGACTGAGTAGTACGTTGATTAGTATGATAGTTTTGCCTAGTTTTGAAATACACACCGGTATAAAGGTAGCTAAAAGAAGTTCTTCATGGCACATTCCAAACTTAGTGGGGGTGGACCTCTCTAAAAATTTTTAAGAGAAAGGAAAAGAGAGAATACAAAAAAGAAAAATAAAAGAAAATGCATAGCCTAGTTTCTGTGAATGTTTTGATTCATATTCCTTTTAAGTAAAATATGTTCTGACTGTAAGATGTGCAACTGGTTGTTAGATTTTTCGTTTGAGTGTTGCATTTACATAGAGAAGCTGGCTTTCAAAATGCCAGCCAGCAGCCAACTCAAATGCTTAAGATTTGTCTAACCTACCGACTAGTTTAGTAAGAAGATTTCCTGACGATGTTTCAAGGAAGCACATATCAGAGACCTTGTTCTGGAAAACTCAACCAGAATTTTGTCAGTTATGATCTATCAGATTCTTAGGGTATTTGATTTTCACATCCTAATTTAGGGCTTGCCAAGATTCTGTGAATATAAAACCTCACCTCCACATACTCAGTTGAAGAGGATACTTTCGAAGTTCAAGATTGCCTACCTGGAGAAAACTTGGGGATATTCATCAGGCTCTGGCTGTAAACTATACCATTTCTTTTTAAAAAAAATTAAAAACGTTTTTTAGTCAAAGTATAGTTGATTTGCAACGATTCACGTGTACAGCAAAGTGATGCAGTTATCTACCATTTCTTTATAAGTGTAAAAAGTGACCATCATCCCCTAAGTATTTATGCTAAAATAACTTCTGAGATCCCCCAGCCAAGGACATGGATAGATTCTGGAAGCATTTCCTGATTTACTGATTGGGCTTCTTCTGTGTCCTGAGTCTCCAAAAAAAATTATTGGACCTTTTGGCAATATTAGGGGACAGATCAGACTCTGATGGATAGTCCTCTTTATGCACCGACATGTAATGACACTGGCCTCCAGTTTCAAAAGAGCCCTTTGAATGAAGCCCAGGTATTATATTAATGTTCTGCAGAACACACTTTGGGGAAGATTCTTTGCAGCAGGTAATTGGGAGGTATTGAAAGGTTTTTAAAATGGAAAGTGGTGTGATCCGATGTGCATAGGTCAGGGTGGAAGATGGATTTGAGGAAAGAGAATTCAGGCAGAGTTCAATTAGGAAGCTCTTGAAATAGTCCAGGTGTGAGATCATGGAGGCCTCAAGTAGGGCAGTAGCAGTGGGAATAGAGGAGGAGGTGGACTGAGAAATATTTAAGTCACAAATGCAGCAGGTTTAATAACTAATTAGCTTAGGAAAGGAGCGGAGTCTGGGATGAACCACTCCACTCTGGCTTGGGTGACTGACTGGTTAGTTATATGCTGCTGAAGATTGGGAAACTAGGCCATTTCTTCTGATGCCTTTTGAATTAACCCCAAGGAGCTCAGGTTAAAAGCAGTGTCCAGATTCTGAGGGCTTCAGTCTTCCAGCAGTTGATCTTGATTCCTGGCTAAGAAAATTACTTGGCTTCATCCCAGGGTTGTGAAATAGTTTTGTTCCAGAGATCCAGGATGCCCGGAGACCAGGAGCTGGCTGAACAATAATTATGTTCTAGCTGTCTCCATCTCGAGCCCGGGAAACACGCCATAGTCTGCTAGCTTTGGTCTTGAGGACCTTCTTAGCAAAGAAATCTTCAAATTGATTTTTAAACATCCTCTTCCTCAGTAAATGAATATTTTTTCCTGGTGACAACCAGACTACCAAGAAGGGCATTTGGGATATTGCTTAAATAGTCCGCAAAAGGAAAAACAATTTTTAAATTCTTATTCTGTTATATATGCTTCTTTTTCTGTTAAGCGGTAGAAGATCATAATTTTTTTTTCCCCCAGAGTATCTCCCTCTCTTAATTTTGTCAGGAGTTTTTACCTATTCATTTAGTATGTCTATTAACATGTGTGAAAGAAAAAGGGGTTGGTCTCTAGTCATCAAGTAAGTTTGGTAATGACCACGTTCAGTGCCCTTTCACAGCACACAGTAGGCCATTCAAATCTCTTGCATTCTGTGGTAAATAAACCAGTTACACCTTATTTAACCCAAAGATATCCCTAAGTCATTTGACCTCAGAACCCATTTTTTGCTCCCCCAGTGAATGCCTGTTAACTACTTGAAGAACTGATATTCTGCAGAATGTAGCTGGGGAAAGGCTCATCTAGTTATTTATACAGAGTCACATATTCTCTGGGAACAATCTCAGCATCTTAAATTGCTTGCGTTTTGCAGAGTGGGATGCAGTTAACATTAGATGGATATATATGTTCCCTGGCCTTCCTCTCAGAAACTTCAGTTCACTAGTTTGGGATGGGGCTTAGGATTTGTCTTGTTGACATACATTTCCAAGGTAATTAAAAATATATATATTAAAAAAAATTAGTTTGATAATTTCTTTACAATGTTGTGTTTGTTTCTGCTGTACAGCAATGTGAATCAGCTTCAAGTATACATATATTCCCTCCCTCTTGAGCCTTCCTCCCACCCACCCCCTATCCCACCCCTCTAGGTCATCACAGAGCAGCAAGGTGATTTTTATGTAGCTGCTTTGAGAAACAATAGGTGAAATTATTGCCCTGATCAGCCAGTGTTTGTGACAGGGCACCATTTCCCTTTATTAAGTCTCTGTCCTAAAAGAGGGCTTCCCTGGTGGCTCAGATGGTAAAGAATCTGCCTGCAATGCGGGATACCTGGTTCGAACCCTGGGTTGGGAAGATCTCCTGGAGGAAGGCGTGGCAACCCACTCTAGTATTCTTGCCTGGAGAATCCCATGGACAGAGGAGAAAAGAAAGGTGTACTATCTCCTTCAGGTTGGCAAGTCCTTTAAAGTAGGAATGCCTTTCTTATTCCTCTCCCCACCCTTGCCTAGCCTTTGTATCCTGTGTACTTGCCCCAAGACAGGAACTCAATAAATGGTTGCTGGATGAACTGAAATTCAATAACCTCAGTTCCTCCAGAAATCAAGAGGGACCTGGGGAATGGTCAGAAGTGACTGAACATGATGTATGTGTCAGGGCTTCCCCAGGACATGTATACATATATCCATGACCAACCTCACAATTATTTTTTCTTTGAAAAATCGAAGTAAATTTAAAATTAGAGGTTAGCAGGTTTAGGAAATTAAAAGGCCTGTGTTTGTAAAAAGAGCCAGAGTGTGGTAAGGGAAATTCGGTCTTCTCCCTTTATAGTTCCAACTAGGCTGTATTGATTGTAAACATACTGGTGACACTGTAAGTTTCCCTCCACACTAGACTCTTAGACCCTACTCCCTAGAGCCTACCTTATTCGATAGTTATTTTTTTAACTAGAAACTTTATTGAGATATAATTCATGCATCTAGCACACAATTCTCAGAGTGGAACATGACTTAGTGACTAAACAACAACAGATTATACAGTTCACCCATTTACAGTATATAGTTCTGTGGTTTTAGTATATTCAGAGTTGTGTAACTGTCACATCACCCCAGGAAGAAATCTCATACCCATTAGCAGTCTCTCCTCCCTGCACCCAATTTCCCCAGTCTTGTCTCTGTGGGTTTACCGGTTCTGGACTTTTCATACCTATGGAACCGGTCTTACAATATATGGTCTTTTGTAATTGGCTTCTTTCTTTTATTTTTAAAATTATTTTATTTTAAAAATTTTTATTGAAGTGTAGCTGCTTTACAATGTTGTGTTAGTTTCTACTGTACAGCAAAGTGAATCAGCTGTATATATACACATATTCTTTCTTTTTTGGATTTCTTTCCCATTTAGGTCACCACAAAGCACCGGGCATAGTTTCCTGTGCTATACAGTAGGTTCCCATTAGTTATCCATTTTATATATGGTATCAGTAGTGAATTGATGTCATTCCCAACCTCCCAATTCATCCCAACCCTCCTTCCCCCTTGACATCCATACATTTGTTCTCTCTGTCTGTGTCTCTATTTCTGCTTTGTAAATAAGATTGTCTATACCAGTTTTTTTTTTCAGATTCCACATATATGCATCAAAATACAGTGTTTGTTTTTCTCTTTCTGACTTACTTTACTCTGTATGACAGTCTCTAGGTCCATCCATGTCTCTCCAGATGACCTAATTTTGTTCCTTTTAATGGCTGAGTAATACTCTGCTGTGTATATGTACAATATCTTCATTCATTGAACATAATGTTTTCAGGCTTCGTATATTTTGCAGCATGTATCAGCTTCTCTTTTTTTTCTATTGCCAAATAATGTTCTAGTGTGTGGATATAAACTATCCGTTCATCTATTGATGGACATTTGCATTGTTTCACTGTTTGGCTGTTATAAATAAATGTTGTACAAGTTTTTGGTGTATGTGGAACTTAATCGTTTCTTGACCAGTTACTTTCAAATGTAAGCCATTTGTAATAATTTGAGATGCACTAAAGATATATATTGAAGATTCAGGGTATTTTAGAATCCTACTCCACTGACCTATGGACATACCTCAGCTATTTTCATGTAACCCTGCTCTAGGCAGTGTGGTTCCCTCTCAGTTGCATGAATAGGCAGTGTTCAATCTTAAATACAAGAATTGTGAACACCATTCCCTTTCTGGGGGGAAGCCCTACCCCCTTTACAGCTTTCACATTGCACAGGCTCCAACTCTTATTATTTTCCATCTATGAGGCTCTTTCCAGAGTTTCCAAACTCTTCTGAACTCGCAGGGTGGCATCTATCCCAGTCATTTAGGTGCTGACCACCTGCAGCCCCATATGGCTTTGTCACCATTTCACATGTCTGTGTGTTATCTCTGCAAGTGAGATGCTGGAGGGTAAGGATCAAATCTTACCATTCTTTTGTGCCTCCCAACCACAACTGCACAAGGATTAGAGAGAAATTGATGTTGAATAAATGAATGAATGCTATAGCTCAAAGTCTCTGTGCCATCAGTGTTCTCTATGCATAGTAAAATGGGACTGGTTTGCACCAACCAGTGAGGAAATGACAAGGCTCATCGATGAAACCAGGTGCAGCTCTGAAATTGCAAGGGGCTCATTTAAAGAGTTGCTGACTTGTCACAGAAAATGCTGAAAGGCGTTCTGTTTAGAAATAATCTTGTCTGAACATCGTATATTCTCTTCATTTCTTCTTACTTGTTCTCATTTGCAAGGACATGTTCAGGGACATTGTCTTGAAAATAGGATCCTTGCAACTTCCTCTCTTTTATTTCCAAGCTCAGATCATAATTTGACAGCTCTGTCATTATCAGACCCATTATGTCTGTGATGGCCATAAACCGAACGTCTCTTCCGTGACTTCGCAAACAAGGTCAGTTCTTTGAAAGAGCCCCCATAAACGGCCCTTCTTATGTTTATCTCTAAAGCAAATGGGAACTATAAAGAAAAAAATATTAAAAAAATCGGATAGAAAAGTGTAATAATTTGAAACAGAACAAAGATATTTGTTTTTCTGGTATTTGGCAATGAAAATCTGAGCTGTTTTCCTGTAAAATCTTCTCCCCAGATATTTCTCTGTGAATGAAAGTATTAAACAAATCATACCAGTTCTTCCTTTATGGTCGAGTTATGAGAAGGTCCTTGGAAATAATTCTGCCTAGATATAATTACTGATTCATAGCCTGAATTTTTGTGTCATGTTCAAAAGAACTGCAGACTAGGACAGAGGGCCTTGGTCTCTGCTACCCTGATTTATAATGAGGGGCTGGCTGAGGGCTGTAGAGACAGACTGTACAGACTGTACATTATAATGAAGCCGCAGCTGTTAGTTATTATGTTAGGGCCACACTGATTTGCTTGCTCACAGCTGTAATGGGGAACAATGGTGGATCCCTTCAGCAGGAATGTGTCTTTAGATCCCCAACGCCATTCACATAAAGACGGGGTCATCTGGGCAACTTCTTAAGTCCCTACTCTGCAAATACGGTGACATATCTGTTCAACAAACAGGTGGAATTTGTTGTGAAGGCATGAGCTTTGTAAATTAATCCTAGGCCTATTTATTGGTTGTCTTTGTGCAGGCCAAGTTAATAAATCAGAATGTTACCAAAGAACTGGTTATGGATGTTTTTATTTCTGAGCATCCAGACAAACACTTAGTGAGTACCTATGGCATATCTAACACTGTACTAGGGCTGGTAGCCCTTATAAGAGTAATAGAGATAGAAAGTGTAGGAAGATGCTGAGTTCCATCGAGAGATACTAGATCTTTGCACATGGAACAACTTGGAGGGACCATAGAATAATGAGATGGGCTTTATTTTTGTAGAAAGACTTGGAGTCACATAATGCTTGCCATTTACTAACTGTTTGGATTTGGATGAATTATTTACCTCTCGAGTCTATTTTCTTGTCAGTAAAGTGGAATAATAATATCCTTACAAGTTTATTGAGGTGATGAAATCAAATTAGATAATGTACATAATGAAATAAAGTTCTGACACATTGTTTAATAAAATTTAGATACTATTATTAATTGAAAGGCACATTAGGATGACTGAAATCAGGTTCAGGAGGTTTGGTATGGAGGACACATAGGCACAAAAGAATTTGGGAATCAAAAAAAGACTGTGGAGACATGGAATTAGTCTGTATAATTTTATAAAGGTAATAATATCTAACAGATCTATCAGATCTAGTCCCTTAGATCTGATAGATATTATTACCTTTATAAAATTATACAGATTTGAACTTCCAGATGTTCAAGCTGGTTTTAGAAAAGGCAGAGGAACCAGAGATCAAATTGCCAACATCCTCTGAATCATCAAAAAAGCAAGAGAGTTCCAGAAAAACATCTATTTCTGCTTTATTGACTATGCCAAAGCCTTTGACTGTGTGGATCACAAGAAACTGTGGAAAATTCTGAAAGAGATGGGACTACCAGACCACCTGACCTGCCTCTTGAGAAACCTGTATGCAGGTTAGGAAGCAACCGTTAGAACTGGACATGGAACAACAGACTGGTTCCAAATAGGAAAAGGAGTATATCAAGGCTGTATATTGTCACCCTGCTTATTTAACTTATATGCAGAGTACATCATGAGAAATGCTGGGCTAGAGGAAGCACAAGCTGGAATCAGATTTCTGGGAGAAATATCAATAACCTCAGATATGCAGGTGACACCACCCTTATGGCAGAGAGTGAAGAAGAACTAAAGAGCCTCTTGATGAAAGTGAAAGAGGAGAGTGAAAAAGTTGGCTTAAAGCTCAATGTTCAGAAAACTAAGATCATGGCATCCAGTCCCATAACTTCATGGCAGATAGATTGGGAAACAGTGGCTGATTTTATTTTGGGGGGCTCCAAAATCACTGCAGATGGTGATTGCAGCCATGAAATTAAAAGACACTTACTCCTTGGGAGGAAAGTTATGACCAACCTAGACAGCATATTAAAAAGCAGAGACATTCCTTTGTCCACAAAGGTCCATCTAGTCAAGGCTATGGTTTTTCCAGTGGTCATGTATGGATGTGAGAGTTGGACTATAATGAAAGCTGAGCACCGAAGAATTGATGCTTTTGAACTGTGGTATTGGAGAAGACTCTTGAGAGTCCCTTGGACTGCAAGGAGATCCAACCAGTCCATCCTAAAGGAGATCAGGCCTGAGTATTCATTTGAAGGACTGATTTTGAAGCTGAAACTCCAATCCTTTGGCCACCTGATGCGAAGAGCTGACTCATTGGAAAAGACCCTGATGCTGGGAAAGATTGAGGGCAGGAGGAGACGGGGACGACAGAGGATGAGATGGTTGGATGGCATCACTGACTCAATGGACATGGGTTTAGGTAGACACCAGGAGTTGGTGATGGACAGGGAGGCCTGGTGTGCTGCGGTTCATGGGGTCACAAAGAGTCAGACACGACTGAGCCACTGAACTGAACTGAACTGAATAATATCTAAGCCAGACTACTGTAACTGTAGTAATAGTTACCACATGTTATGGGCCAGAGTTGTTGTGATTGCTCTATGTGAATCTTTCCTCAAATTTTCACAATAATCTTATGATGTAGATGCTCTTGTCATTCATTTCCTAGGCATAGAAAAGTGTTAAATGATTTGTCCAGCGTCATGCAACTAGTAAATGATGGAACCAGGGTTTCAATCCGAGTGTCTGACTCAGAGACACTTCTGAAAACAGGGAAGCAAGAGGTTAGGGAGAATAGAAAGGCAGAGATGGTGGATCAAATAAAGAAACAGAACCATGGGAGAAAGACTGGGCAAAGTGTTAGCCGACTGGGAAAGATGGAGACCTGCTGGTGATCAGGCGTGGCTGTGGAGTGTTTGGACTGATCTGTGGGCAGAGTGGAGCCACTTCCTCTCAAGGAGGGACTTCCTTGTGTCTGGAGGAATCCTGGAAACGTGGTGGTCTCATCTGAATGCGTTTGCTCCAGTTTTGAGTTCTCTTGATGATGACCAAGCCACTTCACGTACATTTCCTGTGTCAGGGCAGAATCTTTTATCTCATCCAAGTTGTTCCTCAGAGCAGAGTTGCATTCCAGAACCCCACTTGATATGCACTTTCTTCTTTAAACATACCCTGCCCTCTCTTTTCCATAAGCCATCCATGCACTCATCCATCTATTCCTTTACTCAGGCCCGAACACTGGAACGCTGTGCTAGCGGAGTGATGAACAAAGTCAGAGACTGGTTTCATCCTTCTCACACAATGCCAGGAAGTGTACCCTGTATTCTGGGGAATATAAATCTTTCATGTAATTTTGAAAACAATGCCAGAATGTGAATCAACTACATTACTAAACATGCTGTTAGCTTAGCTGACATCCTTCCGCTGCCCCCATCTCTCCCCATAGCAATCCTATTTTGATGAAAGATTCAGGGCATTGATCTTCATTCCTGTTCATGGTCTTCTTTTTTGAGGGAGGTAGCTCTTTAAGTCCTAGACTTGGTGCTTCTGTAGTCCCTTTATTCAGGGATTTGTCAGGTTTTTTTTTTTTTTTTTAATAATTTTTTTAAAAGTCTTTATTGAATTTGTTTCAATATTGCTCCTGTTTTCTGTTTTGATTTTTTGGCAGCGAGGCATGTGGGATCTTAGCTTCCTGACCAGGGATCAAACCCACACCCCCTGCATTGGAAGGCAAAATCTTAGCCACTGGACCACCAGGGAAGTCCCTATTAGCCAGTTTCAAATGTACCCTGTGCCTATTTACACTTCTTTCATGCTTTCCTTTTAAGCATCTGGGAAACAGGATCCATTTTGCCACTTTCCTTGGAGATCACCTGTCTACAGAGGGGGTAGGAGAAAGAGGGGGTCTCCAGGCAAGAGGGGCTTTCAGACATCTTTTCCAGCTTGTGCTCACCCTTGTCCATCATACACAGAGCTATGTAAGAGTGGTGATCAGTGTTTATAGAAACAAGACCTGCCTCCCTCCCCCCCCACCCTCTGCCAAATTCTGTTTCTGGTTGCCTCTTCCAAGTACTAGTTGCTCTCCATTGAAGGCTTACTGCGAACCATGAGCTATTTCAGGGCAGATCCATGTCGTACTTGTGCATGTGAACATGGGTGGGACATGACTGGTGTCCATCGTGATTGGACTGTATATTTTGGTCTTTACTCTGATTAGTTGGTATTGGTATCAGATCACTTCTCAAGCAATTTGAATATTACCTAGCACTTCCTGAATACTCTAATGACATGTATCATTTCTGTCTCATGAGAGCAGATGAGGTAGAGGTAGGTGTAATTATTCCTATTTTATAGATGAGAAAACTGAGGCATAGAGAGGGTACGTAACTTTTCAAGGTCACACAATTAGTCCATGGCAGTATCCATGTTCATACCCAGAGCCTCCAGGTCTTTCCAGTATGCAGTGCTACTTTCCAAGCCCTAGAAAGCCCTTTGTCAGTTCTCAGTGCACCTAAATAATGTCTTGCTGCTTTGTTTACTAGATGCAGGCTCTCAGAATGCCTCCTTCTTGGAGACCAGAGGAGGGAGGTTTAATCAGCATCCTTGTGTACAGTACTCCAGCCTCCTCATTAGTCTTTTCTATTAGGAAGAAACAGAGGCGCAGCCACAGCAGAAGCCAAACACTGCAGTCTACAAGCATCTCTCAAGCTACTTCCCCAGAAACTTGCTGTGTGTGTTTCTGCGATGGGACCTGAATGTTCCTCCCAGGCATGGACTTACATTTATGATATATCACATCCTCTTAACTATCAGATTCCACCACTCAGAGGAGCAAACTGAAATCTGTTCTCACTGCCCACCCTGGTTCTGCTGGCTCCTCTACACTCTCAGCATCCTTAAGGGAAATTGAAAAATGAAATGTGGTCATCTGTGGCTATGTGCTGAAACTGGAGGGCTTGCTCTGGTCCTTATAACACTTATAACATCCTTATAACACTTCAGTTAATAAGATGTTCTGATTATAGGGGGAAGAGGGTTGGAGAAAGAGAAGAGTGAAATTGGGTCATAGGCTTTCAAAATTTTTTAATTGAGGTGAAATTTATATACCGTAAAATTAACCATAGTACATTCATAACACTGTACAACTACCACCTCACTCTTGTTCCAAAGCATCTCATCACTCCAAAATAAAACCCAGCGTGCATTAAGCACTCCCACCCTCGGTATCCACCAGTCTGCTTTTTATTTCTGTGGATTGTTTAATACGTTTTCAGATATTTCATCCAAATAGAGTCATACAACATGACTTTTTGTCTGCCTTCTTTCACTTAGCAGAATGGAGATTCATCCATATGGTAATATGTATCAGTACTTCATTTGTTTTTATGGCCGAATAATGTTCTGTTACATGGGTATACCCTATTCATCCATTGACAGACATTTGGGTTGTTTTCATCCTTTGCTGTTGGAAACATTTTTGGATAAGTATTTGTTTGAGTACTTGTTTTCATTTCTTTGGGGTATGTACCTAGGAGTGGAATTGCTGGGTCATATGGTAATTCCGTGTTTAACTGTTTGAGGAACTGCCAAACTGTTTTCTGTAGGGGCTGAAGCTTGAGTCACTGGTTTTGACAGAGAACTTTAGAGTGGACATGGTGAGGACAGTAAAGAACATATGACTCTGTCTCTGTATATGGTCTGCACATTTTGGAAGGAGACTGAAAATGTACAGGATCATGTCTTCAAGGAACCAATATTGAGCAATAAAAAAATAGAGCTGTCTGTGTACATACAGGAACAGAAACTTTCTCTCTTTTTTGCCACTTTATTTTTTAAATTGAGAGATAATTGCTTTACAGAATTTTGTGGTTTTCTGTCAAACATCAACAAGAATCAGCCATAGGTACACCTATGTCCCCTCTCTCCTGAACCTCCCTCCCATCTCCCTCCCCATCCCACCTTTCTAGATTGTCACAGAGCTCCTGTTTGAGTTCCCTGTGTCATACAGCAAATTCCCATTGGCTATCTATTTTACATATGGTAATGTAAGTTTCCATGTTACTCTCAGGAGCAGAGACTTTCTTATGTCTCCCCCAGTCCATTTCCCACTGGGATTATTGAGATCACCTCTTCGCTGGTCACTCTCCCTCAGCCACTGTCCCTTTCCAGTCTTTCCCTTGCAGTGGTTTGCTCTCAGAAGTATCTTTTTAAAGAGCAAATCTCATCTTGTTACTCTCCTATTGAAAATCCTTAAATGCTTCCCCATGGCCTTCAGAATACATTGCATCCCTCTGCTTGGTACGTCAAGACCTTCATACCTTGGTCTTTGCTGCAGTCTTTAGCTCCAGCTTCTGCTTCTCCCACAGGAATCATCACCTTTGGACCACTTACCTACCTGTAAGGCCCAAGCTTTTATACATTCTTGCCTTTGACATGTTCCCTCCCCTGCCCACAGAGCTACTGTTACACTTCCTTCCAGGCTCTGCTTAAATACCACATCCTGCTGGACTCCCTGGCCTGAACTCCGGTATGCCTCAGTGTATTTTCATGGCTTCTTTCCAGCTCTTACTAGGCTCCACAAAGATAGGGACCATTACTCTGTTTGGTTCATTGTGTGTCTCAAACACCCACAACAGTGTTGGCACACGGGAGCTCTCAAAATAGATCCTGAATGAATAGGGTCAGGATGGCATTTTTCATTTTGTTGTCTTACCATCTTATTGGTAGTAGGCATCAAATAATTATTATTTGAATGAAAGGGTGGAAGAAAAGAGGAAGGGGCAAGCGAGGGAGAGTGGGAGCAAGACATAGGAGAGAGAGAGAAGAAGAAAACAGGAGAGGCAAAGAAACGACAAAAAATAGATGAACAAGAGAGTGTATAAAAGAGTGAAAGAATGATTGGAACTGGGGGAGGCAGAGAGGAGCTAGGCCAGTGATGCCTGGATTAATAAAAAAATGCAGCCATCTATTCTACAAACGTCAAACATCACATTCAAATACGTGCTTGGGTATTAGAAGGATGGAGGGTTTCAAGTCTTGGAATGAATGTCCCCTGATCTCACCTCATTCCATGTCCATTCTGCATGGGGCCAAATCCCTGAGGGTACAAGACACTTGGCAGGAATAGCTGCTTTCATTAGACCATCATTATTAGTTTTTTGGAGCGCCCGCTGGGTCAGAGCACATCAAGGGACGTTTGAGATCAAAGCGGGAGTTGCTGTCTTCTGCTCCGCCAAGGTGGCCAGCCTTTGCTTACATAGCACAGGTTACATAATTTGCACTTTGCAAACAGCTGCTCAGTGATGCTGCTACCTTCTGACTCTGCAGTGACACAGGAAAGGCTCACTTAGGAGATGCTAGCGTCGGGCTAGGCAGGCTTTTTAAATTCAGGTCTCTGCCAACACTAGCTTCCTTCCTAGTTTCTCATAAGTGATTTTTAAGCAGCTAATCTAAATGTAATAAGTGCCCTAGTGACTCTCTCCTCCCTACCCACATTGCTTCCTGCATGCCAAAAAGTGGGGGAGCTCCGAATGAGTCATTGGTCTCCTAGGGGCCTGAGCTCCTGCCTGGAGTATCAGAATGCTCTCACCTTAATCTGGCAGCCCTAGCCAGGAAAATATACCCCTCAGTGTCCCCCTTCTTCACTCTTTCATTGGCCCGGCCCCGTTTTAAGGCTACTGCTGCTTGTTTCCGTAAACCAAGTACTAGTCAGCCAACAGACTGACATGCTCATAACGGTGATTAAACTCTGATCTCATGCGTCTCCCTACTGGGCTCTGTGGTGGGGCGGGTGTCTGTAGACCATGCTGGGCGGGTTCAGAGACAAGTGGAGTTGGCAGTACTCACGCCCAATTAGAAGCATCTGCTGTGAGAGCCAGAAGACCTGATGGCTTTTTTTGCAAAGCAAAGAACCTTCTCCTTACAAAGGGACCCCTGAAGGAAATGCTTCCAGAGGCACCTTTGGAAAGCGCACAGACATTTTCTGACCACTTGGGCATTGTTCCTAAAGTTGTTCAGTCTCAATGTGATCCTTAAGCCCTGAAAGTGGTGGTGGTGGTTTAGTCACTAAGTCATGTCCGACTCTTGCAATCCCATGGACTGTAGCCTGTCAGGCTCCTCTGTCGCGGTTCTCAGAGTTCTGCGGTGGAGTCCTCTGGGAAGCTGGTTAAGAATGCAGTTTCTGCACTCTCCGACATAAACCACAGCAGGATCCTCTATGACCCACCTCCCAGAATATTGGAAATAAAAGCAAAAATAAACAAATGGGACCTAATTAAAATTAAAAGCTTTTGCACAACAAACGAAACTATAAGTAAGGTGAAAAGACAGCCTTCAGAATGGGAGAAAATAATAGCAAACGAAGCAATGGACAAAGAATTAATCTCAAAAATATACAAGCAACTCCTGCAGCTCAATTCCAGAAAAATAAACGACCCAATCAAAAAGTGGGCCAAAGAACTAAACAGACACTTCTCCAAAGAAGACATACAGATGGCTAACAAACACATGAAAAGATGCTCAACATCACTCATCAGAGAAATGCAAATCAAAACCACAATGAGGTACCATTTCACGCCTGTCAGAATGGCTGCTATCCAAAAGTCTACAAGCAATAAATGCTGGAGAGGGTGTGGAGAAAAGGGAACCCTCTTACACTGTTGGTGGGAATGCAAACTAGTACAGCCACTGTGGAGAATAGTGTGGAGATTCCTCAAAAAACTGGAACTAGAACTGCCATATGACCCAGCAATCCCACTGCTGGGCATATACACTGAGGAAACCAGAATTGAAAGAGACACATGTACCCCAATGTTCATCGCAGCACTGTTTATAATAGCCGGACATGGAAGCAGCCTAGATGCCCATCAGCAAACGAATGGATAAGGAAGCTGTCGTACATATACACAATGGAATATTACTCAGCCATTAAAAAGAATACATTCGAATCAGTTCTAATGAGGTGGATGAAACTGGAGCCTATTATACAGAGTGAAGTAAGCCAGAAAGAAAAACACCAATACAGTATACTAACACATATATATGGTATTCAGTTAATCAGTAAAGATAACCCTGTATGCGAGACATCAAAAGAGACACAGATAAATAGAACAGTATTATGGACTCTATGGGAAGGGCAAGGGCGGGATGATATGGGAGAATGGCACTGAAGCATGTAAATTATCATATGTGAGATGAATCGCCAGTCCAGGTTTGATGCATGATACAGAGTGCTTGGGGCTGGTGCACTGGGAGGACCCAGAGGGATGGGATGGGGAGGGAGGTGGGTGGGGGTTCTGGAAGGAGAAAACACGTACACCCATGGTGGATTCATGTCAGTGTATGGCAAAACAAATACAATATTGTAAAGTTAAAAATAGATAAATAAACTAATTTAAAAAAAAAAAAAAAGAATGCAGTTTCTGGAACCCCACTTAGCCTCCACTAGGGGCAGCAAGGAGCACCATCTTGAAAGCACCACGGATGATTACTTGCGTGCTGGGCGCCAGAACCAGTCTAACAGGTTTACCGAGCAGCACATCTTGAAAAGCAAGCCCCAAACATCTCCTGTTGACACACCTGCAGAGTTTCTTCTCTGTGTCTCACCTGGGTGACCCCCTGGTCCAGGATGACACGACCAAACACAGCACCTGCTGCTTGCTGTAGAGGGCACTTCTGGAGCTCTGACTGAAGCCATTCTTTTCAGCTGGGTTGCTTTTCCTGACAACCGCTTTTCTTCATATTGGCTGCACACAGAATGTTTTTCATCCGGTGTTTCTCCTTGGGGGACTAGACTGAAATCAGATCTCAGACTGTGAGCACATGTCACACCAGGATTTGTAGCACAGGGCACCAGGATTTACTCAGATTTTGTTTTTCTAAAGGACTCAGCATCACGACAGTCCTTCAGAGTCCTAATCTTCCTTCTGTAAGGATCTATAGAAAAGATCCTTATGACTGTGGTAGAATACCCTCCACCTAAGGATGGTTTCTTATCAAATGGAGAGGGAGAAACAGGATTTCTCCGGGAATCTTGTTTTCTTTCTTTTTCTCTGCTCCCTGTTGGGTGTGCTCATCCCCTTTCCACCTTATTCTACCTGATGCAGAATTCTCAGTGGCAGTGCTTGGCTGGTCAGGACCTACCCTGAAGCTCTGATTTTTTTTCTAACTGCCCGCCAGAACTTATCTGTCAGTTAATGATGTAATTGTAAAGTATTAAGGAATATTAATGGCTTAAGCCACCCAAACAACTGTCTGGTAACACCTGCATCTCAGTAACACCTCAGTGAAGTGAATGATGTAGGAATTTGACGCCCCTTAGGGGGACCCCATGGCTTCCCAGGTGGCTCAGTGGTCAAGAATCTGCCAGCCAAGCAGGATATTCAAGGTCCATTCCTTTGGTTGGGAAGATCCCTTAGAGAAGGAAATGGCAACCCACTCCAGTATTCTTGCTTGGGAAATCCCATGGACAGAGAAGTCTGGCTGGCTATAGTCCATGGGCTCACAGAGTCAGACATGACTTAGCGACTAAACAATGACAACAGGGTGACCCCATCCTGGCTTGCCAATCTGGGAAGCATCTCCATCTCAGGTAAACCAGGAAGGTTAGTCTCTGAAGTCTCATTGGGGAGCTATTTTATAATAGCAACAACAGCAATAGCATTAACAGCTAATATTTATATGATGCTTTGTGCCAGGTGCTATTCTCACTTCTTTACACATATTAACTCAAATATTTCTCTCAACGGTCCTATGTCTATGCACTATCATTAGCCACTCTTTGTAGATGGGAAACACATAGGCCCAGGTTCATGCAGGAAAGGAGACTTTCTGAAATTCCTTAAGTTACCAGCCATGTGTTTGCCTGTTCTTCATATAAGGCCACCCTGCAAGAGCTGGTCCTAGGATAAAATAGTCTTCAAAACCTGAGTATTTTTCCTTATTGCATGTGACTTTCCTTTCAATGAACTTTTGGTTTAGTGGAAAAGTAGAGAAATTGTTCTAACTACAAATTCACTGAGGCATCTACAGAAAACTACTTGGTGCTCAAAGTGTGGGTTTCTCTATTAGTAGAACTTCCAATAAATGTTAAACTTAGTTCCAGTGAGTAATGGAGGTACTGGGGGAAAATATTAAACAGGGCCCAGGTTATTGGCCCTCGAGCAGCGGAGGCCCATTATTTGCATGTTAGTCTGCCTCTCATGCCACAGCAAAACATCACTTAAACAACAGAAAATAAACAGCTTATTTTCTCATGGTTCCAGAGGCTGGACGTGCAAGATCAGGGTGCCAGCAGGCTTGGTTTCTGGTGAGGCCTCTCTTCCTGGATTATAGATGGCACCGTCTCACCGTGTCCTCACGTGCATTTCCTTTGTGTAGCTGTATCCATGGAGTTTCTTCCTCTTCTTCTAAGAACACCAGTCCTATTGGATTAGGGCTCCTAATGACCCCAGTTAACCTTAATTACCTTGTTATTAGCCAAATATATTAGGCATTAGGGCATCCACATATGAATTCTGGGGGACACAGTTCAGTCCATAACAACTGGAAGGCAGAACTTCCTACTTCAGTGCTCGGTTCTGTCACTGGTTTCCCCCATGAATATAATTCTGAGCCTTGTTAAATGTATCCTTCTGTACAGCAACCGGAGAAGGCAATGGCACCCCACTCCAGTATTCTTGCCTGGAGAATCCCAGGGACGGGGGAGCCTGGTGGGCTGCCGGCTATGGGGTCGCACAGAGTCGGACACGACTGAAGCGACTTAGCAGCAGCAGCAGCAGTACAGCAACCTGATACAGTGATTCCACTCACTGAAGAATGTAGTGTAATCTAACGTGGGCTCTGCGTACTTATGCTTAGGTTTCCTGAACCCATAACTCCAGACTGTTGTTGAGTGTGTTTGTGTGTGTCTAACTAGAATTTACAACCTTATAACATAAAGTGTTTATAGCAGAGGAAAATTCTGTAGGGAGCAGAGCTATTGTAGAGCGACAAAACACGTGTCTACTCCACTGTCAACTGTTTCTTCCACTGTTGCTGATCTTAGAATGTTAGATCTTGGACCCTGAGGCCTTTGTTCTATTCTTTCTGCCTAAAAGCTTCCCCTTTTCCTCTTTCACTTATATTCATAATGCTCTTTCATGGCGAAAAAGCCAGCACTCCCCCTCTCTGTTAATTCCAAACATTTCAGTTTTGCTGTCATTTAATCTCTAACCTGAAGGTGCTTTGCATTGTTTATATACATTGCTTGGTGTTACATTTCTGTTTGGAATGAAACACAGGTTAAGGAAATATTTGTTGGATGAGTACAAGTAGGCTTGTTATCTTGATCAGATCATAACCATAAACTTATTGGTGGGAGTTGCTAGTCTTACATTTTTTCCCAATTTTTTAATTCTGGAAAAATTCACACAACATTAATCATTTTGAAGTGAAGAATTCACTGTTCTTTGGGGCAGTCAAAATGGACTTCCTAGGAAGGCAGCTGAAAGAGTCTTTCTTTCCAAATCACTCCTGGTCTGGCTTGGCTCATTTCTGTGGAGGTACTAAATGGAAATCTACTTTGTAAGTGCTACTTGCTCATCCAGAAGAATTCTTTGTCTCTAAAATAATAGCATGAGAGAGTCTAATACTTTCAGAATAAAGCTTCCTTTAGTCCACAACTGAGAGTTTCCAAAAATAAAACACTGGCTATGTTTACAAATTCATTTCAAAGGATCTGGGTAATTAGTCATTAGTCACAGCATGCTTATGGAGGGAACCTATAGATTATTACATCAAGTTATTGTTAGCAAATGCCTATTTGAGAATTTCTGTGCTGAAAGAAGACTGCCGCAGCTATGGGCACCGTGATGGAATCATACCTTCACACATCTCTCAGGATCCTTTAGAATCAGGCCACTGTTAGAAATGCAAGCATTTAGCAAAGGCATACTATCCCACTTTAAACAGTTCATACCATGTAACCCTCTCTTGTCTTCTTTAATGCTTTCTAGTTGGGAAAGGATTTCTACCTCCAGGAGCTAATGAGCCAGGTGGTAGTAGTATCGTGCCCATTGAGATGAAGAAGACAAATTCAGATATGGCAGATATCTTGCCTGAAGCCCAACAGTTAGCAAATGCTGAATTTGAGACTTCAAATCCAGCCTTATCTCCCAAGTCTTTGGCTGCTCTCAAGACATTTGCAATTCTCAGATTTGTCCCAAGTCACAAGGAGTCAGAGATAAAAAATCTGGCCTCCTATTCTTGAATCCTGATTTTTTTTTTTTTGGAATCAAAACTATATTGGTAACTATGAATTTTATTGTGTGGTACTTTCTTGTGGCATGCACCTGTACAAACCTTTCAGGCAGTGGTCCACAGCTGGCTTATGAATAAAAAGGCATACATTCTTCTCTCATTTTATTAAAAAGAAGTTTAACAGTACAGAAAAGTCACATGACCTTGGTGAATCTAGAATCCTATTTTGGAGAAGCATTTTAGCTGACAGTTTCCATTCCCTCAACACATTCCTTTCCTGCTTTTTTTTACCTTTGTGAAGCCCTTTCTCTCTTCTAGTAGCACTTGCACATTTGCTGTCTAAATCCTACTCAATTTCAGAGGTTTCTCTTTGGGAACATTCTTGAAATTCTAGAAGACTCTGGGTCCTGCTGTGTGGTTCAAGGTCAGCACCAAGTGCTTCACATCTCTCATGTGTACAATGAAGACTCAGAACACTATTTGTTTATAAATGTCACATTAACTAGAAAGAGCCATTCTTCTTAGGAAAAAGTCTGGCTTACACTGCTTATTAATTTGCTTTTTACTTGTTCATGTATATATATACATATATACATGCTAACACTGCCAGTCATATAAATAAACTAGAAATTGTTATTTGGGCAAATTTTATTAGGCTGGAACTTTTTTTTCTGCATAAATTTCATAACTAACAGGAGTATAATTTATGAGTATCTTTATACAGATTATTTTATATGAAATTTGGTATAGTTCATAGCCAATCTTATTTAAGATGCTAGGCTCTTTTACTTTAAAAAATGAAAGGAATGAGACAAATGAAACAATTGTTTTTCTTTGTTTCATAGGCCCTTACATTTATGTACTGTATTTGTGCTTTTCCAAAAAACTTTCATATCATAACAGAATGATTTTCATCATGTCCAAGTCCATCAGTTTTTCTTTGGTCATGGAGGGTGCTGGCAGGTGCCCACGGTCATTGAGAATCATGGTACTCACATGCAGCAGTTTGGAAGTGGGTCAGCAAAGTGTTGGGTCATAGAGAGGCACTTTGGTTGGCTGACTCCCCAGTGAGGTGCCCATAGCTGTGAATGGAAAGTTTTCATCTGCCAGAGAGAAGTTGTTCAGCCTAAGAGACCCATCAGTTCAGTTCAGTTCAGTCGCTCAGTCGTGTCCGACTCTTTGTGACCCCATGAATCGCAGCATGCCAGGCCTCCCTGTCCATCACCAACTCCTGGAGTTTACCCAAACCCATGTCCATTGAGTCAGTGATGCCATCCAACCATCTCATCCTCTGTCGTCCCCTTCTCCTCCTGCCCCCAATCCTTCCCAGCATTAGGGTCTTTTCCAATGAGTCAACTCTTCACATGAGGTGGCCAGAGTATTGGAATTTCAGCTTCAACATTAGTCCTTCCAAGGAACACCCAGGACTGATCTCCTTTAGGATGGACTGGTTGGATCTCCTTGCAGTCCAAGGGACTCTCCAAGAGTCTTCTCCAACACCACAGTTCAAAAGCATCAATTCTTCAGCACTCAGCTTTCTTCACCGTCCAACTCTCACATCCATACATGACCACTGGAAAAACCATAGCCTTGACTAGATGGACCTTTGTTGGCAAAGTAATGTCTCTGCTTTTAAATATGCTATCTAGGTTGGTCATAACTTTCCTTCCAAGAAGTAAGCATCTTTTAATTTCATGGCTGCAGTCACCATCAGCAGTGATTTTGGAGCCCAAAAGAATAAAGCCTGACACTGTTTCCACTGTTTCCCCATCTATTTCCCATGAAGTGATGGGACTAGATGCCATGATCTTAGTTTTCTGAACGTTCAGTTTTAAGCCAACTTTTTCACTCTCCTCTTTCACTTTCATCAAGAGGCTATTTAGTTCTTCTTCACTTTCTGCCATAAGGGTGGTATCATCTGCATATCTGAGGTTATTGATATTTCTCCCGGCAATCTTGATTCCAGCTTGTGTTTCTTCCAGCCCAGCGTTTCTCATGATGCACTCTGCATATAAGTTAAATAAGCAGGGTTACAATATACAGCCTTGACGTACCCCTTTTCCTATTTGGAACCAGTCTGTTGTTCCATGTCCAGCTCTAACTGTTGCTTCCTAACCTGCATACAGGTTTCTCAAGAGGCAGTTCAGGTGGTCTGGTATTCCCATCTCTTTCAGAATTTTCCACAGTTTCTTGTGATCCACACAGTCAAAGACTTTGGCATAGTCAATAAAGCAGAAATAGATGTTTTTCTGGAATTCTCTTGCTTTTTCGATGATCCAGCGGATGTTGGCAATTTGATCTCTGGTTTGTCTGCCTTTTCTAAAACCAGCTTGAACATCTGTCTGGAAGTTCACGGTTCACGTATTGCTGAAGCCTGGCTTGGAGAATTTTGAGCATTACTTTACTAGCGTGTGATATGAGTGCAATTGTGCAGTAGTTTGAGCATTCTTTGGCATTTCCTTTCTTTGGGATTGGAATGAAAACTGACCTTTTCCAGTCTCGTGGCCACTGCTGAGTTTTCCAGATTTGCTGGCATATCGAGTGCAACACTTTCACAGCATCATCTTTCAGGATTAGAAATAGCTCAACTGGAATTCCATCACCTCCACTAGCTTTGTTTATAGTGATGCTTTCTAAGGCCCACTTGACTTCACATTCCAGGATGTCTGACTCTAGGTGAGTGATCATACCATCGTGATTATCTGGGTCGTGAAGATCTTTTTTGTACAGTTCTTCTGTGTATTCTTGCCACCTCTTCTTAATATCTTCTGCTTCTGTTAGGTCCATACCATTTCTGTCCTTTATTGAGCCTATCTTTGCATGAAATGTTCCCTTGCTATCTCTAATTTTCTTGAAGAGATCTCTAGTCTTTCCCATTCTATTGTTTTTCTCTATTTCTTTGCATCGATCGCTGAGGAAGGTGTTCTTATCTCTCCTTGCTGTTCTTTGGAACTCTGCATTCAGATGGGAATATCTTTCCTTTTCTCCTTTGCTTTTTTCTTCTCTTCTTTTCCCAGCTATTTTTAAGGTCTCCTCAGACAGCCATTTTGCTTTTTTGCATTTCTTTTCCATGGGGATGGTCTTGATCCCTGTCTCCTGTACAATGTCATGAACCTCTGTCCATAGTTCGGAGACACCCCCCCCCCAACAGTGCTGATATAAATGATAACTAACCAAGCTTTGTCTGGAGGCTTCCAGACTTTGTCATTTGTTCAGGGAAAGTCCTGGGCCACTTGCACCTATTTCCAGTGGATTCTCAGACCTGTTCACCTTGTCTGAAACCCTCTGCAAAACCTGCTTTCAGGTTAGGGCCCTGCAGGCTCTCTCCCTCTCCTCCACCCTCAAAATCCAGGTGACTGTCATCTGGTTTCCCCTGGCTTACAGTTTGAAGATCTTTTCCTTCTCAAAGGTACTTTCTTTTCTCAATAAAACCTGCTGCTGCTGCTGCTGCTGCTGCTAAGTCGCTTCAGTCGTGTCCGACTCTGTGCGACCCCATAGACGGCAGCCCACCAGGCCCCCTCGTCCCTGGGATTCTCCAGGCAAGAATGCTGGAGTGGGTTGCCATGTCCTTCTCCAATGCATGAAAGTGAAAAGTGAAAGTGAAGACGCTCAGTCATGTCCGACTCTTAGCGACCCCATGGACTGCAGTCTACCAGGCTCCTCCATCCATGGGATTTTCCAGGCAAGAGTACTGGAGCTCAATAAAACCTACTACTTCAAAATAAGCATTTTGGCTTAGTTTATTATTTTGCATGTTTCTCTTGTAAGTTTCAAAAAAAAAATTTTATTTTGGAAGTCAGAACTAAATGTAGACTTATTTTTCTCACTGGGTTCCCTGCTCTTTGGATGCCTGTTCCTGAGGCAACGTGAATGCTGCTGAGAGGAAAGAAAAGGGCTCCAACAAGGATGGGCAAAAAATAAACGCAAAAAGATTAATAGATTGAGACAATATATACTATCTTTTTTTTGATTCTCTCAGGAGCAGCCTTGGACCATATGTAGAGAAAGTACTATGTCTATTTTAAAGAGAAAGAAACGAGACATGAGGCGATTTGATGAAGGTCTCAAAGTTAGTACACGGAGCTGAGAAAGAATCTTTATTTTCCTGGCTACCGATCCAGCTTTTCTGTCACCCAGCAGACATTGCCAGTTCTGGTCCCTGACTCCTACCATTGTGTTTACCACATTTTTGGACATCTGAGGCTGCATTTGCAACTATGTTACCATTCCTCTCCCTTGATTCTACAAACTCTAGAAATTCCAGATTATTCTCATTTTTGTGGGTGGGAGAGAAAGATAGACAGTTTAACCCTACTCATACTTCATATGTCTTTTTATAAAAAATATCTTTTAATCTCACTGACATCCAGATCAAACTCTGAAATGATTGGAAAGGTCTTGCTTATGGAATTCAACCTAAGGGCAAAGTAAAAATGGGTGAATTGCTAAACACCAGTGATATCCATCTATACCCAAGAAAGAGGGGCCCATCCCTTGCTAGCTCCACCTCTGCGCTCAGTCACAGTGCCACTCTGCGAAGACACAGATGAGAAATAGAAACTTTGGTTGCAAAGGGTTTCATATAACCAGTGAGAGGCTAGTTAATTAAGTTGGGTCCAGAATTTCAAAATGCTTTATCTCATAGTCCTTCGAAAAAGAAGATGCAAATGTACAGCTATAAAAGAAGAAACAGTTCAGAATGGTTGGAATAGCCTCCTGAAACTTTTCATATGGGCAGTACCTTCTGTGTGTGCATGTCTACTGACAGGTCTGCTGATGTCCAGGAGCCCATGTTAGCGCATTAGGAGCCCTCGGAGAAGACTTTTATTCTTATTATTAACTATTATTTGCTGAAAATATGCTAGGATTATTTTAAATCAAAGGCAATGTGTTTTTTATTCACCATTTCTAGTACATAAAGGACTCAAGGTATGAGACAACTGTCTTAAGATGTTTCACTGTCATGCTTGTCTAGCTTATTCTGTGGGAACTCAGGGTACTGGATTAGAACTCATGGATAGAAGACTGAGGCAGGTGGATTTTTATAAAACGTAGAATAAAATTTGAGAACTTTCTGAAAATTGGATGCTTGATCCCAAGCTCAGCAGGTGTTCAACAGAGACTGGAAGACCTCTTGGCATTTATTATTGAGATGGAATTCAATTCTTAAACTGGCAAACAAACCACATACTCTCTGAGATGTCCTCCAACTTTGAAATGAGGCGATCCTGTGTGTCAGGTGGAAGTTAGACTTTGGAATTTGACCATTGCATCGGTGACCATTTCGGTTTCCTTCCTTTTGCAGGGCTCTGGCATCTTAGATCCCTCTCTTTACCCTCCTCTTTCACCTCCAGGCTCTGAACTAACTCTTGGGCAGCTAGGAAATGAATTGATAGCTGAAAAAGGCTTAATGTAGTACCCCTTGAGAGGTCTTTGCGTTTTCATAGTGAGTTCTGGATGATCAAAGCAAAATGAAACAAACCTCTAACACTTAGTAGAAATTAACCTTGGGACTGGCAGAAAGATTTTTGGTGCAAGGAGTGGAAGGGAGAAGAGCCTTCTTGGCATATAGATCATGATCCAACCTACCCACTTACAAGGCCTGCTCTGATAGGAATTCACTGAAATGTGTTAATTGGAATGGAATTTACTCACTGCAGAAATTGGGTTGAAAGGTAATTTGTGCCTTTTCCATGACTGCCACACTTCTCCTCTCACAAAACCTTCTCTGATCCCTACAAAAAAAACCTTATTCAATGAGACATATAAAGATACCAAAAGCACTCTCATGAAATGACCTCCATAAATCAACTGAAGCATCTTCAGTGATTTATGCTTTGAAAGGCTAGAGAACATTTACAATCTTGAAACACAGGAGGGCTTTTAGAGGGTTTTAGTGGCAGTTCTTCTGGTGCATATTCAGTTCAGTTCAGTCACTCAGTCGTGTCTGACTCTTTGCGACCCCATGAACCACAGCACTCCATGCCTCCCTGTCTATCACCAACTCCCTGAGTCCACCCAAACCCATGTCCATCGAGTCGGTGATGCCATCCAGCATTCTCATCCTCTGTTGTCCCCTTCTCCTCCTGCCCTCAATCTTTCCCAGCATCAGGGTCTTTTCCAATGAGTCAGCTCTTCGCATCAGGTGGCCAAAGGATTGGAGTTTCAGCTTCAACATCAGTCCTTCCAATGAACACCCAGGATTGATCTCCTTTAGGATGGACTGGTTGGATCTCCTTGCAGTCCAAGGGACTCTCAAGAGTCTTCTCCAACACCACAGTTCAAAAGTATCAATTCTTCGGCGCTCAGCTTTCTTTATAGTACAACTCTCACAACCATACATGACTACTGGAAAAACCATAGCCTTGACTAGATGGACCTTTGTTGGCAAAGTAATGTCTCTGCTTTTAAATATGCTGTCTAGGTTGGTCATAACTTTCCTCCCAAGGAATAAGCATCTTTTAATTTCATGGCTGCAGTCACCATCTGCAGTGATTTTGGAGCCCAGAAAAATAAAGTCAGCCACTGTTTCCACTGTTTCCCCATCTATCTGCCATGAATTGATGGGACCAGATGCCATGATCTTAGTTTTCTGAATGTTGAGCTTTAGGCCAACTTTTTCACTCTCCTCTTTCACTTTCATCAAGAGGCTCTTTAGTTCTTCTTCACTTTCTGCCATAAGGGTGGTGTCATCTGCATATTTGAGGTTATTGATATTTCTTCTGGCAATCTTGATTCCAGCTTGGGCTTCCTCCAGCCCAGCGTTTCTCATGATGTACTCTGCATATAAGTTAAATAAGCAGGGTGACAATATACAGCCTTGACGCACTCCTTTTCCTATTTGGAACCAGTCTGTTGTACAATGTCCAGTTCTAACTGTTGCTTCCTGACCTGCATACAAGTTTCTCAAGAGGCAGGTCAGGGGATCTGGTATTCCCATCTCTTTCAGAATTTTTGACTAAAGCATACTAGTCTTTAGGAGAATTGGCTTTATACCTGATGATGCAGTAGGCATCTTTTTTCCCTAATGAGAGGTAGTCCAGGCCGCAAGGTCTTCGCAGCCATGTATTACTAAGAGAGAAAGAGGAAAGGGGAAGGGGACTTGTACTTTTGAATGTTAGACCTGCTCCCAAGAAGGCTACTTTTCATCCCTGAAAGGGGCAATTGATATGCAAATGACCAAGGAATCAAATATCACAGGACATCCCAAGCATAGGACACTTGAATTCACAGATCTGAGATTACACAACATGATTAATTTTCAGGAGTTGTTCTCACAACAGGACCCAGAGCCTTTTACTATTCTTTGTGGAATGGGAATCACTTAGGCACAACATTTCTTTGGAGGCCTGGCTGCCATTTCATGCTTCTTTGACTGAGATTTTTGGCTCAATTCCCTGAAGAAGTGGGCAGAACCAGAACACATTATGATCTATGAATATCCATTAGAACCAAAATATGGCTTTTCATTGCAAGAAAGCCACAGTCCTCTGTGTAATAAACAGAGTTGGCTGCTTCCCATAATGCTTTAATCAAGGATAACTAACTGCACATTGTCTGAACTTTCACTCCTTGGAAAATTAATGTGGGCTTTCTGGCACTCTGCAAAAGCTGTTTCCATTTCTGTTTCAAATAGTACTAAAAAATTCATGAATTGTACTTTATTCCATAACTTCAATTTATTATGGATCGGATTACATAATTGACCAAATCTTGGGAATCTTAAGGTAAAGTTGATCTAGTTTTGTTTGTTTTGTCTTTCAGAGCTGGTTTATGAGTTCCTTCATGTATTAGCAATTGTAAATTTGATCCAGTAATAGTTTTGGGGAAAATGAATAAATTCACTTGCATAAAAAGTGTACCAAAAATAATAACAAATCTTTCAGAAAGTGATCCAGGGACTTCCTGGCAATCCAGTGGTTAAGGCTCCATCTGTACTTCAAGTATAGGGGTTACAGGTTTGATCCCTGGTTGGAGAATTAAGACTGCAAGGGGCAGTCAAATAGATAAATAAGAAAGCAATCCACATCTCCCTTTTCTAAGCATTTCAAATTTTTGAAGGAATACCTTTTTGAAAAGTTGATATTTCAGTTGAATAAAAGAACATATCCTACCATGAAGACTAATAGCCTATTTCTTCAAATCTTATAACAATTTTCATGTCCATATTAACATCACATATTTTGATAATTTGTGATTGCAGCCATGAAATTAAAAGACGCTTACTCCTCGGAAGGAAGGTTATGGCCAACCTAGATAGCATATTTAAAAGCAGAAACATTACTTTGCCAATAAAAGTCCGTCTAGTCAAGGCTATGGTTTTTCCAGTGGTCCTGTATGGATGTGAGAGTTGGACAGTGAAGAAAGCTGAGTGCCACAGAATTGATGCTTTTGAACTGTGGTGTTGGAGAAGACTCTTGAGAGTCCCTTGGACTGCAAGGAGATCCAATCAATCCATCCTAAAGGAGATCAGTCGTGAGTGTTCCTTGGAAGGACTGATGTTGAAGCTGAAACTCCAGTACTTTGGCCACCTCATGCGAAGAGTTGACTCATTGGAAAAGACCCTAATGCTGGGTAGGATTGGGGGCAGGAGGAGAAGGGGATGACAGAGGATGAGATGGTTGGATGGCATCACCGACTCGATGGACATGGGTTTGGGTAGACTCCGGGAGTTGGTGATGGACAGAGAGGCCTGGCGTGCTGCAATTCATGGGGTCGCAAAGAGTCAGACAGGACTGAGCGACTGAACTGAACTGAATTTGAATTTTCTTGAGTGAGTTTTGTATCTGTGTTCAAGTAAAATGGATTTATATCCACATATAGATTCATCTATAGGGATTGCTACAACTACTATAGTGGTTGTTTCCAAAAGTTTTTTGTTACTAAAACAGCCTACTTCACAAGGTTCAATAAACAGGTCTTACTTAAGGCATTCTTTTGTTACAATAGGAAAGTTCACAGAGAAGGAAATGGCAATCCACTTCAGTATTTTTGCCTGGAGAATTCCATGGACAGAGGAGCTTGTCAGGCTACAGTCCATGGGGTCGCAAGAGTCGGACACAACTCAGCGACTAAAGAGAGGGGGGAAGTTCACATAAATGCAAAATCAAAGGACACATTTCAGATGTTCAGAGCTGTTGCTTTAGACTATGTGATAATTTCCATTAATTCAGCCACAAGCTAAGTCTTACATTTACTCCAGAAACCCTTTGTGATATACATAATAGTAGTATAATTACAAATGATGAAACAGAGGCTTTGAAAATTAGTCACCTACCCAATGGCACAGCTAGTAAGTAGCAGAGCCAAAGATTTAAATCAAGGTCTCTGGTTCTAAAACCTCTCACTTCAATCTCTTCGGTTTAAGAACTTTCTTTCCACCTTCACAAGAAAGTCTTGTTTCAAACTGTATAATACTATGCAAATGAAGGCAATATTTTAAAGTTCTAATGGTTCTAAGAGCTTTACTTTAGTTAATAAGCCCACCAACAGATTTTATTTTTCACCTGCTTGTGATGTTCCAGGTGAGTTCTGGGAAGGTACAGGGATTGCTATTAACTACACAAAGGAGAGTGTGATTGGTATATTTATATCCACATATGGATTCATCTTTAGGGATATGCTCAGTTCGGTTCAGTTCAGCTGCTCAGTCGTGTCCCACTCTTTGCGACCCCATGGACTGCAGCATGCCAGGCTTTCCCGTCGATCACCAACTCCCAGAGCTTATTCAATCTCATGTCCATCAAGTCAGTGATGCCATCCAACCATCTCATCCTCTGTCATTCCCTTCTCCTCCTGCCTTCAATCTTTCCCAGCATCAGGGTCTTTTCCAGTGAGTCAGTTAGTTCTGCACATCAGGTGGCCAAAGTATTGGAGTTTCAGCTTCAGCATCAGTCCATCCAATGAATATTCAGGACTGATTTCCTTTAGGATAGACTGGTTGGATCTCCTTGCAGGGATATGCTATAACTACTACAGTAGTTGTTTCCAAAAGTTTATTAATACTAACACTGCTTGCTTCATGAAGCGCTAATAATCAGGTCTTCCATAAGACATTCTTATGCTGAAATAGGAAAGACTATGCAAACCTAAAATCAAAGCATAAGTTTCAGATTTCAGAGTTGATGCACTGAAAACATGGAGCAAATATGAGTATATTTCGTATATTCATAGTAGATGTGTGTGTTTAGTCATAGCATATTTTCATCAGTACTCAATCAAATATTATTGAATTACTATATGTAGTGTGATATCTTGGGTAAATATGGATTTTGATTGAGTCTTAGATCTACCACTCTCTTACTTATGTATTTTCACTTTTGTCAGTCCAAAGTTTGGGGACAAAATTGGTGATAATAGTCCCCGCACTTCGTATGAAATGAGACAATGCCTGTTAAGCACCTAACACTGTATCTGGTACATGGTTGACTAAAAAATGAAGCCCTGCATAATTTGCTCATTTCACCCTTCCAGAAACCTGTGTGTCCAAGTAAATGCATATTTGTGCATACACATAGCCTCTAACTGAACTCTCTCTGGCCCCTAAATCTAACCATGTCCACATTGACTTCCTTGACCATTTTTATGTTCCCCCAATTTAAAAAGTTGACAGGATGGAGGAACAGAGCAGATGGGTACTGGCCCACATAGTGAACATTATTTTTCCTTATGTCCCTATGAACGCACTGGTTCAATGATCTCAAGTTCCAGTTGTTCAACCCACAAAGCTGCTGCTCTTCCCCTTTCTCTAGAAAGCGGAAGACTTTTTTTTTTCTTTCTACATTTTACAAAATTCATATAGTTCAGCTGTTCCTTCCTTTTCAGTCACATTATAACTCTATTGAGAGTAAGAGTAGGAAATCTACATTCCTTAGAGTCTTGCTCTCCTTGGGGATGAAAGTCCCAGATTCACATTCTGTAGCTGTGAGACTATGGGTTTCATATTCCAAATCAATTCCTACTTTATCAGGTTCAATAACTGAAATTTCATATATTTGGTACATATCCCTATTAGAGATAACTATCTTAGGCAATCTCCTCCATCAATTAAAAAAATTCATCAATATAGTTATTTTAATGGTGACCCTATAATTTTTTAAAAATCTAAAAATACATAGAATTGGATTTCAAGTGTCACTGCAACTTAATTAAAGATTCCAATGTCACAAGCCTCCTGTCCTTTTCTCATCACAGTACCACACACTGTGGGGGTTCTGAGTAGAGGCATGGGTTTTAGCAGTTCAAAGTATGGACTTGATGCCACTCAGACCTAGAGTTGAGGCCCAACTTTTAACTCTGTGATCTTGAGTATGTTGCTTAGTCTTTTTGAGCTGCAGTTTCCTTATCTGTAAAAAGGGGATGGTGATAACAATAAAGGGATTGCCAGGTGGCATTAGTGGTAAAGAACCCACCAGCCAGTGCAGGAAACATATGAGTCAGGAAAATCCCCTTGAGGAGGGCATGGCAACCCACTCCAGTATTCTTGCCTGGAGAATCCCATGGACAGAGGAGCCTGGCGGGCTACGGTCCATAGGGTCGCAAAGTGTCAGACACGACTGAAGCTACTTAGCACACACGCACGCAATAACAGTAAGACTGACAACCTCAAGGGTTGTGGTGGGGTTTATATAAAATAGTGTATGCAGAGCACGATGTTTAATATTGAGAAAGTAACCCAAAGTATCATTACTATCACTATAGAATAAGATATGGTCAAGATGCTTTCCTGTCTTGTTAAAGAGACAACATGTGTCCACAGGGCAACCTGAGGCTATAATCCTGTCAAGAGCTTACTGAATTGTGTGAAATATATATCAAGGCTAGCACTGAGACACTAACATTTCTGGTTTACCTTGTTAGATATGATATTCATTTCCTGGGCCTGCCATAGCACAGTACCACACACTGGGTGGCTTAGAACAACAGAAATTTATTGTGTTTATAGTTCTGCGGGCTGGAAGTTGGTGGAGCTTTTGTGCCAATGTCGGTGAGATTTGTAAAATCTAGGGCCTAAGAGCGATAGGAAAAAGACAAGGTATATATATTTTTCTCTTACAAAACGATCTCATTTAAATGTTGATTACCTCTGTAAAGACCATATTGCTGAGAAAGGCCACATTCTGATCAACAAGGGGTTAGGAGCTCAACATGTCTTTTGGAGAGGACGTAGTTCACCCCATATCCAGACTCCTATTCTCTAGTGTTGTCTGTAACCCTGGGTTCCTCCAGTGAGCTGGCCTCACTTGTGATGTTTGTTGACTGACATGCATTGGCTTTTTCAGAATTTGGGGCTCGTGCCTTGTCCATAACTTCAGATGCGGTAGAAATCTGTCCTTCTTGCACAGGTTCTTTCAGGAGGTGTAATTCACCAGTGGCCTATTGCACCTTGTTCTAAATTGTTTTTCCCCTTTAAAATTTTAAAATTACAAAACTTATGTGTGCTTATTGTAACAATTCAGTGAAATGTAAAAGCACAAGTTAGCCGTCTCCCTAGCTTTCTTTCATTTTTATCTTCTCCAGTATTAATGTCAGTCTTAGTAAGCTAGTGTCTATTTTTCCATCATTTATTCATGTTCAATGATGTGCAAATATACCTTTTAATTCTTGTTGATAACTTATTTTTACCAAAAGTGGAATTGTGCCATATTTGTTATTTTGCTTTCATCCACGTCAAAGCTTTTGCTTTTTGATAGTTGCATGATTTATGGGCATATTGCAATTTTTTTAATATTTTTAAAACTTACTGATGGAAATTTAGATATCCATTTTCCCATTCGAACTGTAGGAAATGTTAAGGAGGGGTGGAAATCATTTGTTTTTCTACTCTGCAACTTGAAAATTTATTATTTTTAAAGAAAAGCCTCTAAATCTCAGTTCTTATCAATGTAGGAATGTCTGGAAGGGTTTCATAGAGGAATAAAACCCTTTGCCACTTCATTGCCCTGTGCCTTCATTCAGGAAAATGGCAAAGGGAGTGCTTGGGACTAAAGGGGAGTATGAAATGTGGTTTGGGACCATCTTTGACCTTCATAATTTAATGATGCTTGAGTTTCTCTAATTTGGAATTGCCGTGTTCCGTTTATGAACCTGAAAATAAACCTTCATGTGTTATGTACTACGTATGTCTTTGCCAGCTAGACTGCACAAGCAGGCTCTTTATGGAAAAAAAAAATTAGAATACACTAAACGTAACCTGGATTTTATAGGTAAGCTTAAGTTGACGTCACCCTCCACTTTCAGGTCATTTCAGGACTTAGTTTTTCATAGAAATATCAGTAACAGGCTCTTAGGGATTGTGTTGTAGTCACTAATTAGCATCACTCACAAACTGGTTCTGTGTTCAGAGCAAGCACAGTGTACAGGTTCCTTAGCCATTTCTGGTCAGTAGTCAGTCAGTATAGTACAGTGACGTAGGATAGCCTGAGAATTTACTGCAGGAAGTGAGTTTATTGGCCTATATATTTTAACTGCAGGAACTGAGTTTATAGGTTTATATATTTTAGCAGAGTATAGCTAAAGTTGGGGCAGAGGCAGCATGGTATAGTTGGATGTGGTACTGTCATGTTTTCATTCTCTATTTTTTAAAAGCTTATGATAAAACAAACTTAAAATAGTAGTGAAGGGTATGAAGGGATCAAAATCTGGGGTCCCCTAATTCTAATCTCCAGAATTAGCTGCTAACATTTTCTTGCATAATATGTATATCTTCAAGATGTATTAAGTGAAAAGAGCAAATTACAGAAGATTGTATATGGTATTTTCTGCATGTATTACACAATAAACTATAAGTATTACATATAACTAGAGTTATGAATCTGAGATTTCAGGTGTGTGTGTGTGTGCACACGTGTGTGCATGCAAGCATGTGTCTTCACTGGGTCACAAGGTAAAATTAGTGTCTTACTCTCAGGGGTGGTAAAAAAAAAATCTTTAAAATGCACTCGTATAAGTGATATCATTTCTGGAACTTAGAGGTGCTTTTCCTTTTCCTCTGGCAGTTAGAGGATACCCCTCCTTCCTCGTGGCTCCATTTACCCCTTGCCTCCCCATCAGAAACACTAAGTGGAATTATGTAACCACTGTGGTCTTGACAGCCTCTTGGTGGAGTGGCAGTGTGGGCAGAGGCTCTGGGTTGGAAGGTGCTACCTTCAGCAGAATATCCGCGATGTGGAGAGTGAGGCCAGGTTGCTTAAAGAAAATGGTGAATAGTGAAAACACTATTGGTTGAATTTAGACAGAATAGTGAATCCATCTGTATTACCTTTTTTTGGTTAATTTTTAATTATTTGCCGAATGAAATGCAAGAATCGCATACCCATGCTTGATTTTTCAGCTGCCTTTCTGACCACTTAGGCAACTCTGTTTCTCAAGGAGGCAGAAGTAGGAGACAGATAATGATGGTGTAATTAATCCTTTAAGAGTCATCACACCTGTGTGTGGATTGCCTCTCAAGCCCATGGGGATGTCCTGAGAGGATGGCACTAGACCAGGTGAGGTCCCGGTTTCACAGAGCTGCTTGGGCTTCTGTTACTTTGTAGTGATTCAGATACTTACATTTGAATATCTGCAATTTATGTAGAAAGTGCTGTCAAAGGGAGCATTAAGCAGGTCAAAGACTTCCATTTTTAAGTTAAAATGGGAATTAAAAAATTAGGCAATAAATGGCTCCCGTTTGCTTTTATACCCTTTTATGCAGATAGTTGTATGTGCTGGAAAGTCCAGAGCAGCTCCAGGGACCAGTTCTGAGCAGGTCTTGCTCTGAGCAGCAGACACTGATGGATCTTCACTCTGACGGTCAACCATTCTCCTGACCAAGTACTCTCCTTGTCCTTGAGGATGCTGCCTCAGACTCAATGCTGGTTTCTGCTTACTTAAGGCTTCAGCTTTCTCACAGCCCACCCATGCCTCTCCACCATACAGCCTTTGCTTCTGCTCCTGCTGCCACCTGCCTGATGATTTTCCTTATTCTCACATTTGACTCTCAGAAAAGCAGGAGACAGGAAAAGAGAGAAAGAGAAAATGACTCTGGTTGGGCACGTGTATCCATGCTCTTCCTTGTCAAGCCGTTGGCCACTCTCAGCAGTCTTGCCATTCTCTTACTTTGTCTTTGTTTGCACAACCCTAGTTGTACCCAACTCTCCACCTCCTCAGCACCTGCACTGCTGCAGCTAAATGAGACTAGAGGAAAGCATACAGTCATGCTGACTCACTTGAAATTCATGATCATGAACCTCAAGAGAGTACTCGGTATTATTCTCTAGTCACTCTGCATTTCACTAGTCCATTCACTCTCCTGCCCTTCAAGATGGCCATTTCCTTCATGCCTTCTGCTCTCTTCTCAGACCTCTAGCATTTCCTTCCCATTCTTACTCTCAATGGATGACTTTGCTACTTGTTTTAATGAGAAGATAGGAGCAATCAGGAGAGAACTCCCACAGGGTCTCATCAGCATCTCTTTGCCCCCTACCTGCTCAACTGTCCATATTCTCTGCGTTGTCTTCTGTAAGTGCACAAATGACCTAGGTTCGAATCCTAAGCCAACCCCTCCATTTGTCCATCCATTAGATGGATCTAATGGTCCATCTCCTCATGCCTACTCAAGAACATCTCTTTCGCAGTTCTCCCTATTCTTACATCATCTTTTCTTATCTGTGAAGTGACTCATTCTTATCTGCAATACAGATGCCTTTTTATTTCTCCCACATTGGAACATTCTTTGTTGCTACTTCCTCCTCCTCCTATCATCCATTTCTCCCTTCCATTTTCAGCAGGCACTCTTGAATTGTTTGTATCATGAATACCTTGAATGGTCTGGGAAAGTCTATGGATTCCTCAGAATATTGCTTTTAGATGCCTAAAATAAAATACAGGATTGCAAAAGAAATAAATTACATTGGATTATAGTTATCAAAATGACTTTCCATTGCTGTGATGTGGTAACGTGTTTTTCTTCATTAACATACTAGATAAGACATGTAAAATACAGGCAAGGTAAGTTAGATTTTATTTTTCAAAAGCAAACTGCTATAGAGGTTCTCTTCAATCATAGCTTTTGCATCTTGTAACCTTTGTGTTACAAAAGGCTGTGCTATCTTATGAGGATTAAGAATTCTCATTTGATCTGTCAAGTTCTGTAAAATTTAAGGCACGAAAATCATTCATCTTCTTCCATGTATTGACCCAGTAAGCAATTATGAATAAAAAGGGAATATCGATAAGCAGCAAAGGTCTAGTTCCCACTGTAAGAATATGTACCTGAATACATATGTGGCTGAATGGCTTTTGGGTCCATTTGCCAAGTGTTGGCCAGCCATGTTTGTCTCAGCACTTGAGCAGCATGGGGCCAGTAGTTACTGTACATTTGAAAGAGTGATGATCATGATGTTTTGAGAGATCTGTAAAAATTATAATGTGGTGTTAAAATATCCACAATTTCTAGATTTGGCAACAAAGAAATAGACATTGCTGATTTTACTTTCATAATTGAAGAAAATGGTAGAGTAGTTAGAGAGTAGTGTAAATAAAGATGTAATCCTTTTCCCATCTAAATTCATGAGCTCTCTGAATTCTATCCCCAGATTTTTGGGGGACTCTGATTTAAGAGGCCCTGCTTTTGATAGCAGAATTCACTTTAAGAACTGTCATATCCTCTGCTTTCTATTCTTGTTCCCCTTTCTCAGTTGGAGTCCATGCCAATCAGGCATTTGCCCCCATAATCCACTGAAACTGTTTTTTAATCAAGGTCACCAATGACTTCCATCTCTTTATAACCGATGATCTTGCTTGCCTTATTGGCAGTATTTGAGACAATTGATTGTTCTTTCTTTCTGATTTACTTCACTTGGCTTCGAGGATATACACTCTTTCCATTTTCCTCCTGCCTTTCTGGCCACTAATTCTCAGGTCTCTTTGCTGGTTCCTCACCTCCTGCATGCTGAATCTTGGAGTGGCCCAGGGCTTCGGCATCTTTTTCTTTTATTTGTGTCTATGCATTCTCTTATTCTCCTTGAGGTTTTACTCATTGTATTCTGATATTCCCACCCAATATTTATAACTCCAGTCATGACCTATGGGCTGAATTCCACTCTTCCGTATCCAACTGCCTACTCAGTATCTCCACCTGATTGCCTAGTGGGCACATTTGTCATGTCCAAATCCGGGCCCCTGATATTCTCCCCAAACCCGCTTTTCTTGCAGGTCTTTCTCAGCAAGTGGCAGCTGTTCTTCTAGTTGCTTCAGTCGCTCACCTTGGAGTCAGGTTTCATTCTTCTTTCTCTCACATGGTACATCCAACCCATCAACAAATCTTGTCAGTTCTGGCTTCAGAGTGTGTCCCAGGGCTATTGTTTTCCACCTCACTGTGGCCACCTGACACAAATCTCTAAGGGCTTTTCTCTAGTATATCATAGCCCTCTCACCACTCTCTTCACTTCTTTTTTTCTGTCCTTAAAGCTGGAAATTCACAAATCTTATAAGCAACCCATTCACTGAGCTCATCTGTATTCAGAAGAAATAAACACAGATGCCTAAATATATTCAAGTTCTTCTAAGTGCCAGATATTTATTGCTAATGTACACAATTCCAAATGATGGATATTTTCCCATGCATGACTCATGGAATTCATTCAGCAGCCACATTATTGACCTGATAGGATTTTAGATGTAGCTGTACAGGTTTGATGCCCATATTAAGACAGTTTTAAAAGCTTAGTACCTCAACCTTAGGAGCTTATTTTGAAAGGATGCTTAGAAGTGGTTTCAAATGTTCAGATGTCCCCAAAATATTGTGTTATTACTGTCATGTGACTGCCAAACACACAAAATGTGTTAGCTAATAGCACATTCTTCTACTGTTCATTCTCTGCTCTTGCATCAGAAAAGAATAGAGATGCCTCAAGTACCTTAGAGTGCTGGTAACCTTCCTTAGCTATTAATGTCATTCATTGAGTAAACACTTTGAGTGGCTTTTATGCACCAGGTATTTCAGTAGGTGCTAGGCATACAAAGATGAATAAAACCCAGTGAATATCCTCTAAGAGCTCATAGACAAATGGGGGAAGCAGAGGAGGAAAGATTTAGGTAGAATGCAACCTGACATGTGCCATAATAGAGACTGTATGCATTAGATTTAATGCTAGCACAAAGAATGGAATACTCAGCTCTGTTTAAATTAACCTAGAAGTTTCAATCTTGAGGCATTATCTGAGATTCCTTGAAAAATGATAAGCTCTTGGTCACTATGTATACAGAGTCCCTGTCCCTACCATACCTCAACTCAGTACTGGGGCTTGGAATTCTAAAGGATAAAAACAGATATCATAGGTATTGTAACCACCCTAAGTTGGAAAAGTGCCAGTCTGAAATGTTCAAAGTGTGATCTGTTCTAAAACCTCCTAAAGTAAGTATATTCCAGAACCTCTCTTATTTAGAGACTAAGAAAGCTTTTAGACATTCTTATCTTATAAATAATTTACCTTCATCATGTTATGACTTTTCTCCATGGTGATGTTTTATATATAGGAACATACACATACATACATAAACATGCAAATACTTTAGGAGGTTTTAGATTTTATATAATATATATTCACACAGGCATATATATTTGTAAATATATATAATATAAATATATTTATATAAATAGATATAAGTATATATTAATTTATAAATATATCAGAAAAGGCATATTTAAAAACCAGCCCTGCTTAGTGGAGATGAGATGAAAACTAATGGAAAATTATTAGAAATTTTAGAATTATAAGAGATTGATTGAGTATGTTAAAGTGTCAGTGTTCCCATCTTATTTTCCTAATAACGGGGTGCATGGAGCCAGGAAGCAATCTTTCAATTCTCTTCATAATACTTACAAGAAAACGGAGACTGATTTGGGGATGAGGAACTTTCCTAGAGTTATTCTGTGGGAATAGAACCCAAGTTTCCTGCCCCAGGCTTCCACTTTCTTGATGTGAGTTCACTGGCTGGCACACAGAAACTTTTCCATCAGGATTCTGTCAGACAATCTGAGCTTATTTAGGCAAGAATAAATAAGCACGCTGTACTTGAAGAATGGAATATCAGCTAGATGTCCACCTTTGGCCTCTGATCAGGCTCTGTCCCACCTAGCAGCTGTAAGAGAAAGGCCACAGGAATAGCTCCAGCAGTCCACAAGCAAGGGGCCACTCTGGATCATGGTTCTGATGCCAACACGGAAGCAAAGCACAGGAGAGGGTCAACATCTGGACAGCAATGCACTGAAAACCAAGCTAGCACATGAGGGATCTCAGTCACAGTCTTTTTTTTAAATTTTTATTTTTCATTTATTTTTTGGTTGCTCCGGGTCTTCATTGCTACGAGTGGGTTTTCTTTAGTTGGGGCGAGCAGGGGCTACTCTCTAGCTGCAGTACACTGGCTTCTCATTGTGGTAGCCTCTTTTGTTGCAGAGCACAGGCTGTAGGCATGAGGGCTCCTGGGCTCTAGAGCACAGACTCAATTGTTGTGGCTGGTGCATGGGCTTATTTGCTCAGAGGCATGTGGAATCTTCCCAGACCAGGGATTGAACGTGTGTCCCCTGCCTTGGCAGGCAGATTCCTATCCACTGTACTGAAGTCCAGGACATCACAGTCTTTAAGGACAGAGTGGAACTGTGAGGGCAAAGTGAGGTGAAGCTCTAATGGCAAAGTAGTTATCTTGGGTCCTCTGGAACTATAGAAATTAGAGCCAGGTTCAGAATGGAAGCAGCTTCTAGCAGGAGTAGCAAACTTACAGCCTAAGGACCAAATCTGACCTGCAGTTGTGTGGCTGAGAACAGTTACTATTTTAAAAATTAAACACTTTAGGTGGGTCACATGCTCTCCATCTCGTGGCAGTCTCACCTGCTGTCTCACAGTGACTCAGACAGGTACTTAATGAGGCCAGGCTCAGGGTCCAAGTATTGCACAGTAGGTTAGGAGGCAAGCACCGTTCCTTAATACAATCTGCCAGTCCTCAGAGGTTTACAAATGTGGATAAATTCCAACCTGAAATTATTTCATAGTTGTTCAGTCATTCAGTTGTTCCTGACTCTTTGTGACACCATGGACTGCAGCATGCCAGGCTTCCATGTCCTTCACTATCTTCCCAAGTTTGCACAAACTCATGTCCATTTATTCAGTGATGCCATCCAGCCATCTTGTCCTCTGTCGTCCCTTTCTCCTCCTGCTTTCAATCTTTCCCAGCATCAGGGTCTTTTCCAAGGAGTCAGTTCTTCGCATCATGTGGCCAAAGTATTGGAGCTTCAGCTTCAGCATCAGTCCTTCCAGTGAATATTCAGGGTTGATTTCCCTTAGGATTGACTGGTTTGATCTCCTTGCAGTCCAAGGGACTCTCAAAAGTCTTGTCCAACACAACAGTTCAAAAGCATCAATTCTTCAGTGCTCAACTTTCTTTATGGTCCAACTCTCACATTCATACATGACTACTGGAAAAACCATAGCTTTGACTAAATGGATTTTTGTTGGCAAAGTAATGTCTCTGCTTTTTGATGTGCTGTCTAGGTTTGTCATAGCTTTTCTTTCAAGGAACAAGTGTCTTTTAATTTCATGCTGCAGTCACCATCTGCATTGATTTTGGAGCCCAAGGAAAGAAAGTCTGTCACTATTGCCATTGTTTCCCCATCTATTTGCCATGAAGTGATGGGACCAGAGGCCATGATCTTAGGTTTTTGAATGTTGAGTTTTAAGTCAGCTTGTTCACTCTCCTCTTTCACCTTCATCAAAAAGCTCTTTAGTTCCTCTTCACTTTTTTCCATAAGGGTGGTGTCATCTGCATATCTCAGTGATGCCATCTAACCTTCTCATCCTCTGTGGCCCCTTCTCCTCCTGCCCTCAATCTTTCCCAGCATCAGAATCTTTTCCAGTGAACCTTCTTTTTGCATCAGGTGGCTAGAGTATTGGAGTGTGAAGTCAAGTGGACCTTAGGAAACATTTCATCGTAGGCAAACCCTACTTGGAAATTGTCTAGACGTGGTCCTTTGCAATTAAATCAGTACTTTATGAAACTGACTTATGAAGTTCAAAAAGTTGGAAAATAATGGTATGAAAATAGTATTTGTGATTAACAACTTCCTTGTAAAATACTCTTTTTAAAAATGATTTGGATGTCAGGAAACTACAGAATGTACATGCCAAAGATCGGACCCTTGAGATGTCAAGAATCTTATAAACAGAGCAAATTTTATATAAACTCTTTAAGACAGGCAGAATAATGATCTCCCAAAGATGTCCGCTGGGCTTCTCTGGTGGCTCAAGATGGTAGAAAGTCCGCCTGCAATGCAGAAGACCTGGGTTCAATCCCTGGGTTGGGAAGATCCCCTGGAGAAGGGGACAGCTACCCAGTCCAGTTTTCTGGCCTGGAGAATTACATGGACAGAGGAGCTTGTCAGGGTACAGTCCCTGGGATCACAAAGAGTCGGACACAACTGAACGACTTTCACTGCCCCCAAAGATATCCATATACTAAGCCCCAGAAGCTGTGAGTATTTTAGGGTACCTGGCAAAGAAGAATTACAGTTGCTTGTTAGTTAACTTGGAAATGAGAAGACTATCCTGGATTATCCCTGCAGACTCAGTGCAATCACTGAGGTCTTTAAAAGTAGAAGAGGAAGGCAGAAGAGAGAAGACCAGAGTTGACAGCCTGACAATGACTCAACTAGGTGTTACTTACTTTGAATATGGAGGAAGGAGTCTTATGAGACAAGGAATACAAGTGGCCTTTAAAAGCTGGAAAAGGTAAGGGAATGGACTCTCCCCTAAACCCTCCAGAAGGAACACAGCATTGCCAGTAAGACCCATTTTGTAATTCTGACCTTACAACTGTAAGATAATAAATTTGTGTTGGCTCCAGATACTGTTTTTGTGGCCCTTTGTTACAGCAGGATTATGAAACGAATACACTCCCAGATGAGGAGACTGTGAATGAGGCATGTCTGGATCAAGGTGGCTCATCTGCTTCATTCATGTTGTTTTAAACCAAGACTCACCATCTGATATTTGTACAACATGATGAAACTGGGACTTGTTCACAAAAGATGTTTGTGATGCTCTTTGAATTCCTAAACCAATCAAGTGAGTTTTAAATGGGAAAAGCTAGATTCTCAGGCCAGCCCTCAAAATCTTGAAGACACTTGATAACTAGCCACTTAGGGACTTCCCTGGTGGTCCAGTGGCTGAGACTCTATGCTCCCAATGCAGAGGATCCAAGTTTGATCCCTGGTCAGGGAACTAGATCTCACATACTGCAACTTAGAGTTCAGCATGCCACAGTGAAGATTCCAGGTGCCACAACTATGACCCGGTGTGGCCGAATAAATAAATATAAAAAAAGCAAAACAAAACTAGCCATCTAGCACTGTTTTACTTTTCAGTTGTGATCATAAAACATAAGTTACATGTTTAGATGGAAGTTTTTGTTGGTAAGTGGAGACCCAAATTAGGTTAGACTGATGAATGTGTGAGATTACTGCAAAAACTCTAGTAAAGTAAAAGAGGAATATAAAACAAAGTCTCTTTATAGTTGTTCTATTTCTGTTCATTAATATTCACAGAATAAAGACATATTCTGACACCTAATAGCTTCTAAATTAGTGTGATACTTAGTGGGTTGTCACAATAGGATTATCAAACATATAGGAGGAGCTAATTACAAGGCATTTAATTTGGAAATCACAACCATTGCGAAATGGCTTTATTGCTTGTTTTTTGTGTGTGTGTATTCGTCATGGTGGGAGGAAAAACGAGTCAGTTGGAGATTCAGTCCTGTCTGATCTGAACTTTCCAAGGTATATCCTGATTTTTAGTTGCATGAGGAAAAAATTCCATCTGGGTAGTTCTTTTTTAGACTTTCACTCAAGACGTGCCTCTTTGGTGGTGAATCGGGTCTTAATGTTTCCTTTTGGCCTTGCTAGATGCTGGGTCTTCAAAGGGTGCATTAAGGACTGATATACAGATTAAGGGGACACCAAAATGGAGGGAAGGAGAAGGGAGGAAGTGAGCCAGTGAGAAGCCTAGGATCCAAAGTTTAAGGAGGTGCTCACTCTCTGGCCTGTGCACGTGCCAGTCTACTCTTGTTTGACCCTAACGGTTGATGCCTCCTTAAGAAAGTGGTGCCTCCTTAAGAGGGTGATGTCTCCTTAAGAGAGCGGTGCTCAGGGCACAAATGTAACCAGACACTCATTCTCAGGGTCTTGCCTGTGCCCATTTGGCACTTGCTCCATCCTCAGGGTGAGTGCCTGTTTAACATTTTGCACCCAAGGCACCTCACTTGCCTCAGTGGTCTTGCCCTCAAGATGAGGGCATGGCCAGCAATGGCTGCAAGGATGGGCGTAAGCCTGTCTCTAGGTTGGAAAGTCAGGTGTTGTTCTGGAACCCCTTGTGCATCCCAGACCACCTCCTTTGTCCAGAAAATAAATAACGACAGAAGGCCTACCTTAGAATGGCCCCAGATCAATCCAGGACTGAGCACAATCCCTCCTGTTTATCATACCTCCTGAGCCTACACTGGTCAAGTTTCTCCACTCACCCTTCAAGAGAGCTCAACCCTACCGTTGGCTGTGGTCTAAAACACACTTTCCATGTGTTACAGAACTTCAGGAAACAGATTCATTCAGCTCCCCTGTATGCCTTTTGATTTTAGGAAGTTCTTTCTAGTCACTGATTATTTGAATCTATTTTGTACAAATAGAAGCAAATCTGTTTTGTACAAAGTTGGAATGTAAAGTATAGTCATAATGAACATGATATTTCCATCTCTGGGCATGCTTTCATTGCCAATTCTGCCTTTTTAATGCAAAGGATCACTCGCATGGAATGCTAACGCTACACAGTACAGTTATAATACAAGTTTTACTTGGGGAGCAATTAATAAGCAGGCACATAGAAGCACGCACACAATCCTCTGAACTCTCCTCCCATGGCTTAGGCCAGGCATGGAGGTCGTGTCCACTATAGCCACAGCTCTGGGAGAGAACGCTCCATGCATTTAGAGGGTCACTGGCCTGGGCACATCGATGTGGTTGCACAACAGTAGAAGCTCCCTGGTCAGGGAAGTGGCCTTATTAGAAAGGGAAAGCCGCTGGAGCCCAGCGGTTGGGATCAACTTATTTTCCATTGAGCTCAACCAGCTTTCTTCTCAGCTGGTAAAAGAGGGAAGGAAATGAGTCTCCCACACCGTCCATATTTGTGTGTTGCTAACCACAGGTTTGGCTTCCCTGGTGGCTCAGTGGTAGAGAATCTGCCTGCCAAGCGGGAGATGTGAGTTTGACCCCTGGGTCAAGAAGATCCCCTGGAGAAGGAAATGGCAGCCCTCTCCAGTATTCTTGCCTGGGAAACCCCATGGACAGTCCATAGGGTCACAAATGAGTCAGACATGATGTAGACTCGAAACAAAACAACAACAAATCACAAGTTTACTGTTCCCTTTGCTGGATTGAGGGCAGTTGGAGAAGAAAGACAAAGTCATATGGATCTTTGCACCTCCTGTGATGCTCTGCCTGTGATTGAGTTCTTAATACATACTTGTTGATAGTATGAATGAAATATAATAGACTTCAATCAATGCTAAATGAATCCTGTATTTGAAAAAAATAGATCCTTTACTTCGTGGCAACTTGAAAACATGGGCTATGCCTCCATAATGGCAAACCACATATTTTGGCAGGGAACAAACCAGTTCATATGGTTGAGAGTGACTACTATATGTTCTTAATGTGCAAATTGGTAGCAGTCTTTCTCCGCCTCACACCACCCCCCACCCCTTTGCAATTTTGTTTCAAAACATTTGTCTCTGCCATGTTGAGAGGAGGAGTTAAGACAAAAGACTTCCTTTAGTTGTCAATGCATGGAGGTTTCCAGCCAGCTTTCTTTTTAATGCCTTTCTAGGTGTGCATCTACAAAGCATGTGAAGGGGAGAAGTCTGGGTAAACAGTAGTGCTCATTTCAGAAATATTCTTCTTGTTTTGACTTGGTATTCATAATAAGAATGACAATCATCGTCATTATCTTTGTTCTAGTGAATTTATTTTTGGACATTTACTCTGTGTTCTGCAATATACTGAGTTTTTTATGTCATGTAGTTCTCAATCCTGTGTGGCAGTCACTCTTTATTAAACACATTATCAGCACGTTCCCAGACCTGAGCTCACCTCGGAGTCCTTCCAGGTGTTTGCTTTATAGCTCATATTCCTCATATACCAGCAGCTGTCATGTATAGGGATCCAACTGACATGCAGGCAAGCAGGTTTGCTGGGTCTTCCCAAAGCCTTCCAAGTTGGCAGTTGTCTTTTCATCCATGATGGTTCCCTAGCAGGGAGCTCTATCCTAATCTGCTTATTCAAGGGGTGTGAGATCAAAACACCAGCTTTATAAATAAATTGACTGATATATTAGAGTCCCTATATGCTGGATGTCATCTTATTGAAATATTTAAAGTGAAGCTATGATTGACCGATAGTTTTCCTGTTCATCAGAAAAAGCACACATATATTTCTAAACATATCCACTTAATTAAAACTATGTTGAAAGTAGAAAGAAAGTAGCTCAATCGTTTCCGACTCTTTGCGACCCCATGAACTATACAGTCCATGGAATTATCCAGGCCAGAATACTGGAGTGGGTAGCCTTTCACCTCTCCAGGGGATCTTCCCAACCCAGAGATCAAACTCAGGTCTCCTGCACCGCAGGTGGACTCTTTACCAGCTGAGACACAGGGAAGCCCAAGAATGCTGCAGTGGGTAGACTATCCCTTCTCCAGAGGATCTTCCAGACCCAGGACTCGAACCAGGGTCTCCTGCATTGCTGGCGGATTCTTTACCAACTGAGCTATCAGGGAAACCCATTACTGGCCCAGTAATGACCAGTAAAAAATACATTACTGGTCAGTAATGAGAGCAGATGATTCTAAGCCAGAGTTTCTTCTTTTCCCCTAATGTGTGCAGTTTGTTGAGTTTGTACATAAGCTTGTACCTGTAAAACAATTACCACAATCAAGGCAGTAGACAAACCCATCACCTCCAAGTTTCCCCTGTTCCTTTTTTGTCACCTTCCCCACCCTCATGGTAAAAACCACTTAATACACGATCTACTCTCTTAAAATTTTAAGTGCGCAATACAATATTATTTTAATTATAGGCACTATGTAATCCAGCAGATCTCTGTAACTTATCCATTTAACCTAACTGAAGCTTTACTTACACCCATTGAACAACAACTCCCATTTACCCCTAGCCCCCACAGTTCAGTTCAGTTCAGTTCAGTCACTCAGTCGTGTCCGACTCTTTGCAACCCCATGAATCGCAGCATGCCAGGCCTCTCTGTCCACCACCAACTCCCGGAGTTTACCCAAACTCATGTCCATTGAGTCGGTGATGCCATCCAGCCATCTCATCCTCTGTCGTCCCCTTCTCCTCCTGCCCTCAATCCTTCCCAGCATCAGGGTCTTTTCCAATGAGTCAACTCTTCGCATGAGGTGGCCAAAGGATTGGAGTTTCAGCTTCAACATCAGTCCTTCCAATGAACACCCAGGACTGATCTCCTTTAGGATGGACTGGTTGGATCTCCTTGCAGTCCAAGGGACTCTCAAGAGTCTTCTCCAACACCACAGTTCAAAAGCATCAATTCTTCTGCACTCAGCTTTCTTCACTGTCCAACTCTCACATCCATACATGACTACTAGAAAAACCATAGCCTTGACTAGACAGACCTTTATTGGCAAATAATGTCTCTGCTTCTTAATATGCTATGTAGGTTGGTCATAACTTTCCTTCCAAGGAGCAAGCGTCTTTTAATTTCATGGCTGAAATCACCATCTGCAGTGATTTTGGAGCCCCAAAAAATAAAGTCTGACACTGTTTCTACTGTTTCCCCATCCATTTCCCATGAAGTGATGGGACCAGATGCCATGATCTTAGTTTTCTGAATGTTGAGCTTTAAGCCAACTTTTTCACTCTCCTCTCTCACTTTCATCAAGAGGCTTTTTAGTTCCTATTCACTTTCTGCCATAAGGGTGGTGTCATCTGCATATCTGAGGTTATTGATATTTCTCCCGGCAATCTTGATTCCAGCTTGTGCTTCTTCCAGCCCAGCATTTCTCATGATGTACTCTGCATATAAGTTAAATAAGCAAGGTGACAATATACAGCCTTGACGTACTCCTTTTCCTATTTGGAACCAGTCTGTTGTTCCACGTCCAGTTCTAACGGTTGCTTCCTGACCTGCATACAGGTTTCTCAAGAGGCAGGTCAGGTGGTCTGGTATTCCCATCTCTTTCAGAATTTTCCGCAGTTTCTTGTGATCCACACAAAGGCTTTGGCATAGTCAATAAAGCAGAAATAGATGTTTTTCTGGAACTCTCTTGCTTTTTTGATGATCCAGCAGATGTTGGCACCCCCACACCCACCGTTTAATTCTCTGCTTCTATGAGTTTGACTCTTTTTTAGATACCTCACAAAAGTGGAATCACAGTATTTGTCCTCCTGTGACTAGCTTATTTCACCTAACAAATGTCCTCCAGGTTTATCCATGTTGTTGCAAATAGCAGGATTTCCTTCTTTTTAAAAGGATGAATACTATTCCACTGTATGCATACATGGCATTTTCTTTATCTGCTTGTCTGTTGGTGGACACTTTGGGTTGTTTCTATAGCTTTTTCTTTTAATTGAGGTATGTAGTCAATGTACAATGTTATATAAGTGTCATGTGTACAGTATAGTGATTCACAGTTTGTAAAGGTTATATTCCATCTGTAGTTAACTATAAAATATTGGTTATATACCTTATGTTGTACAATATATCCTTATAGCTTATTTATTTTATACATAGTAGTTTGTATCTATTAATCCCTTACCTTATCTTGCCCTTCCCCTTTCCCTCTTCCCACAGGTAACCACTAGTTTGTTCTCTGATTCTGAGAGTCTGCTTCTTTTTGTTATTTTCACTATTTTATTTTTTAGATTCCACACATAAGATCCCATACAGTATTTGTCTTTCTCTGTCTGATTTTTTTCACTTAGCATAATACCAAGTCCATCCATGTTGTCCCAGATAGCAATTTTCATTCTTTTTTATGGCTGAGTAGTATTCCATTCTATGTATATCTATCTATGTTGTTGTTCAGTCACTAAGTCATGTCTGAATCTTTTGGGCCCCACAAACTGCAACACATCAGGCTTCCCTGTCCTTCACTATCTCCCAGAGTGTGTACAAACTCATGTCCATTGAGTCAGTGATGCCATTCAACCATCTCATCCCGTCACCCTGTTCTCCTCTTGCCCTCAATCTTTCCCAGAATCAGGGTCTTTTCCAATGAGTCAGCTGTTCACATCAGATGGCCAAAGGATTGGAGCTTCAGCTTCAGCACCAGTCCTTCCAATGAATATTCAGGGTTGATTTCCTTTAGGACTGACTGGTTTGATCTCCTTGCAGTCCAAGGGACTCTCAAGAGTCTTTTCCATCACAGTTTGAAAGCATCAATTCTTTGGCACTCAGCCTTCTTTATGGTCCAACTCCCACATCCATACATGACCACTGGAAAAATCGTAGCTTTGACTATAAGGACCTTTGTTGGCAAAGTGGTGTCTCTGCTTTTTAATACACTGTCTAGGTTTGTCATAACTGTTCTTCTAGGGAGCAAGTGTCATATCTATCTATCTATATAAGTTATATATATCTATAGCTCACATCTTTATCCATTCATCTGTTGATGAACACTTGGTTTGCTTTCAGATCTTGACAATTGTAAATAATGGTGCTATAAACATTGAGGTGCATGTATTTTTTTCAAATTAGTGTTGTTGTTTTTTTTTCCAGATATATACCCAGGAGTGAAATTGGTGGGTCACAAGGTAGATCTGTTTTTAGTTTTTTTAGAAACTCCATACTGTTTTTCACAGTGACTGCATCAATTTATATTCTTATCAATGGTTGTATGAGGGTTTCTTTTTCTCCACATCCTCACTATCATTTGTTATTTGTGATTTTTTTGGGGTAACCATTCTGACAGGTGTGAAGTGACATCACATTGTAGTTTTAATTTGCATTTCTCTGATGATTAATGATGTTGAATATCTTTTCATGTGTCTGTTGACCCTCTGTATGTCTTCTTTGGAAAAATGTCTATTGGTGTCTTATGCCCATTTTTCAGCTGAGTTGTTTGCTTTTTGATGTTGAGGTGTATGAGCTGTTTTTTATCTTTGGATATTAACTCCTTATTGGTCATATCATTTGCAAATATTTTTTCTCCCATTCGGTAGGTTGTCTTTTTGTTTTGTGCCCTAGTGGGCCTGTTAAGGTGTCTTGATTGGCCTTAAGCTACTGTTCTAATGAAAATATTAATAGAATCCCCTCCATATCATGAAGCAGAACTTCTGCTTCCTTTTACCTTAAAATAGTCCCTGCAAGGTCTCTGCTTTCAAACTTTCCAAAGTGCTTCAAGTTTACCATCTATACCTAAATATACCTCTCTCTATCATATAAAGCCTGGGAACATGGAAATTAGCAGCAAATGAGCCCTTTATTTTCTGCCGTTACTGGCATATAGACCTCGAAAGGCCCCTTTGGTGAAGACAAGCTCTCCCTGGTGCCTTTGTTCCTTCTCCCACTGTGCGCTTCCTCTCCAGCCTCCCTGACTGGCTTTTGACAGCAGCAAATGCTCGTCCCATCCATATATTCTCCTCTTGCATCTCTCTGTTCTAACCCACCGCACCAAGCTAAGCTTCTGGACAAAAGCCTCTTGAAGAATATTTGAGAACTTTTGATCCATGTGTGATCCCTTTGAAAAACCAACTCCGGATGCTCTCATTACCAGTTGTCTTCATTGCTATCATCTTTACTCTACCTAAGTTTCTTTTATTTAGAAACTGTGTGCTGACCTGGCTGAAACATTCTTAGCCCACATGAGCAAACATCTGTGCCTGGAAATTGAAGCAGGAAGGCACCTGGTGAGCACTTCCTGGCTGAAACCAGGAAAGGAGACTGCTGGCCTGTCAATTACAGTTGAGATGGAGGAAACAAGGGGCATGGTTGAGATGTCAATCTTTGAAGCAGCTTTTCTTACTGGAAATCAATTAATATTTGATTTAGAAAAGCATATTGTCTTTGTTGTTTAGTCACTAAGTCATGTCCAACTCTTTTGCAACCCAAGGCACTGTATCCCACCAGGCTCCTCTGTCCATGAGATTTTCCAGGCAAGAATACTGGAGTAGGTTGCCATTTCCTTCTCCAGGGGATTTTCCTGACCCAGGGATCAAGCCCATGTCTCCTGCATGGATTGGCAGGTGGATTTTTTTACCACTGAGCCCAGAAAAGTATATACTAAAGATGATGCTGTGAAAGTGCTGCACTCAATATGTCAGCAAATTTGGAAAACTCAGCAGTGGCCACAGGACTGGAAAAGGTCAGTTTTCATTCCAATCCCAAAGAAAGGCAATGCCAAAGAATGCTCAAACTACCACACAATTGCACTCATCTCACATGCTAGTAAAGTAATGCTCAAAATTCTCCCAGCCAGGCTTCAGCAATACGTGAACCGTGAACTTCCAGATGTTCAAGCTGGTTTGAAAAAAGGCAGAGGAACCAGAGATCAAATTGCCAACATCCACTGGATCATTGAAAAAGCAAGAGAATTCCAGAAAAACATCTATTTCTGCTTTATTGACTATGCCAAAGCCTTTGACTGTGTGGATCACAATAAACTGTGGAAAATTTCAGACCACCTGACCTGCCTCTTGAGAAACCTGTATGCAGGTCCGGAAGCAACCGTTAGAAATGGACATGAACATCACCCTGCTTGTTTAACTTATATGCAGAATACATCATGAGAAACGCTGGGCTGGAAGAAGCACAAGCTGGAATCAAGATTGCTGGGAGAAATATCAATAACCTCAGATATGCAGATGACACCACCCTTATGGCAGAAAGTGAAGAGGAACTAAAAAGCCTCTTGATGAAAGTGAGAGAGGAGAGTGAAAAAGTTGGCTTAAAGCTCAACATTCAGAAAACTAAGATCATGGCATCTGGTCCCATCACTTCATGGAAAATAGATGGGGAAACAGTGTCAGACTTTATTTTTTGGGGCTCCAAAATCACTGCAGAGGGTGATTGCAGCCATGAAATTAAAAGACACTTACTCCTTGGAAGGAAAGTTATGACCAACCTAGATAGCATAATAAGAAGCAGAGACATTATTTGCCAACAAAGGTCTGTCTCGTCAGGCTATAGTTTTTCCAGTAGTCATGTATGGATGTGAGAGTTGGACTGTGAAGAAAGCTGAGCACAGAAGAATTGATGCTTTTGAACTGTGGTGCTGGAGAAGACTCTTGAAGGTCCCTTGGACTGCAAGAAGATCCAACTAGTCCATCCTAAAGGAGATCAGTCCTGGGTGTTCATTGGAAGGACTGATGTTGAAGCTGAAACTCCAATCCTTTGGCCACCTGATGAGAAGAGCTGCCTCATTGCTGGGAAGGGTTGAGGGCAGGAGGAGAAGGGGACCACAGAGGATGAGATGGTTGGTTGACATCACCGACACAATGGACATGGGTTTGGGTAAATTCCGGGAGTTGGTGATTGACAGGGAGGCCTGGTGTGCTGCAGTTCATGGGGTTGCAAAGAGTCGGACACGACTGAGCGACTGAACTGAACTGAAGTGAACTGAAATGTAACATGATATCCTAAGATGAATACTGGAACAGAAAAAAGGGCATGAATGGGAAACTGGTAAAATCTGATCCTATCTGGAGTTTCTTTAATGGTAATGTACCAATGTTAATTTCTTAGTTTTAACACATGACTGTGTCTATGTAAGATGCTAACATGAGGGGAACCTGGGTGAGGGGTATGTGGGACTTCTCTGTACTATTTTCGCAACTTTTCCATAAATCTAAAATTTTTCCAAAATAAAAAGTTTGTTTTAGAGGGCTCCAGCTCACCCTCAGTCAGACCCCACTCACACCAGCACGGACATTTGCATACATGCTGGATAGAGTTGGATAAACTGAGGTGGGCAAATAGCCACACTGAACTTGGAATCACAACCATTTCCCTTGGCTTCTGGACATTCCTTGCTTGCCAAGGCCAATTCTATATTTTGAGGCTCCCCGTGAGTTAAAAATGTTAAAGAAATGAGTTAAAGAAATGAAAGATGAATGTTTAAAAAGGCTTATTTTAAAAGACAGGATATTTTTCTCTAGAATAATTTGGGTTGCTCACTTCTGTTTCTTTGGTGGTCAGTATATTAAGGACCTGATTCAAGGAAAAAATATTAACATAACATACAGCTTTAGCAGGCAGCAAAGGATTGTTAAGGCTGTAGCACATCCACGTCTGTAATGAGAGTATCTGATCATATATTAGTGCCTTTGCTTGTGCTGTTGTTTCTACCTTCTGTTCTCTGCTTCTATATAATAATTATTTACTTATTTACATGTTCCCTCATTCAATAAACATCTGTAAAAGCCTCTATGAGTTTAACCCTAATGGAATAATACATGGCTCCTGCCTGTATGGAGCACACAAGCTAGTGGGAAAGGAACACGCAGAGGGCTGATGACTAAATAATGTGAGTGCGGTGATAACAAATGTACACAGAAGTTTTTGTGGAAACTAAGCAAGGATGTTGGATTTTCTTTTTTTAATCCCAGAAAACATCCTGAAGGGGACACAGCTTCTTCTTTCAGGATGAGTAGGAATGATGATGAAAGTACTGAAGAGACACATCAAGGTAGGAGTCTACATGATGCATTCAGGGAACTGAATGCATGCTTTCAGCATAGCATGACGGAGGCCACAGGGAAGGGTGGGAGATGAAGCTGGGGAAGTACACTGGAGCCTGGAGCCTACAACATTGAATGGACCTTCTGTTGTTGGACAAGACTGCAGTTTTAATGCCTTAAATAATAATCAGATGAAAATAATAAGACAGCAAAAGATAAAGACCAGAGAATTTCTTCTTCCCTTTATTCCCTATCCATGACAATGGCTCTACCATTTCCCGAAAATAAGGCTAATCTGAAGGAACTGTTCTTGCCTTAAACGAGTTGATGACTTTATGGATGCAGTAGTTAGTCTTAGGCTCTTACTCTCTGCCCTAGTAGCTGAAAACTGGTTTATCTGTAATGTTCATGTAGGGTTGATGCAATTATGGTTACCACTTAAACCAACAGTAAAACATCAGACAATTGTTTTTACCCCCGCAAAAAGAGGGAAAATAAATCTGCTTTTATTCATGTTTCATCCAATGTATTCAATTAATCCTCTTTTTAAAAACTTATATGATGAAATATGAGACATTCTTATTTAAAGAGGCTGATAAGTCACTCCTTTGTAAGTGTTCTCGCACTGGTGATCATGTTTGAGTTAAGGATTTCTAAAAATAAAAATTCATCTGAGTACTTTTTTCGTACAGGGTCACTAAACTATTTGGGGGGGAAAGTCAGTTTTTATATTCTGGATCTGCCGCAATTCCTGGAGGCTATTGAGTAGGTAGATGATTGTATGTGTGTGTATATGTGTAGAAAGATACCATTCTGTAGCTGGTTATGCAAAGCTGAAAGGAAACCAAGATAGGGTTTGTCTAAATACCCTTTTTTACTTAAAGAGTATTTGGCTATATCTGGCTTTGCTCCCACTGAGTTGAATATGAACTTGATATAAGAGGTTTAGTACTATTACTTCAGTTTGTAAACAGTTTCATTAGGAAATTACTTTAGACAATAAATGGTGTATTTCTATTTCCAGCCAATGAATGCTTCTTGAGTGCAAGAAAGTCCTTTCTGGTTAGTTTCTTCAGATCCCACTTCTACTTGGTTCTCTTGCCCTTGATGAACCTTCTGTGAGTGATGTTTCCCTGGGATGTGAAGAATAGTCATTTGTTAACTAAAGACCCTACCCTGATACAAGGCAACTGATACTTGAAGGAGTAAGCTAAACCTGATCCCCATTCTATATTGTCAGATCTAATATACATATTTGTGGCCATTCTGTCATATTTTATTTTCTTTAGGTCCCTGAATTAAAGAGAGCAAGTCATCTATCCAACACCTGCTAACACTTGGTCTTGACAATCAAAGTATCCATTTCTAAAGCCTATGAATTATTCCTCTCTGCTGCAGAGTTGGATTTTTTGGCTTGAAAGTCAAGTGCACATATAGAAGACGTGTTAGGTAGAAATAAGACACATTTTGCATTATCTGCAGCATATGCAAAACTGTTCATTGATATAATATAGTAGCCAATGGAGTGACAATTGGTGACAAGCAATGTTTCACCAATGGCTGGTGAGAACTTCGGTTCAGGAGAAGGAAATGGCTAGGCATGGAGGCTGAGCTTTGAAGACTAGATTGGCTATTTTGGTATCATCTGCAGGCCTTGATTATATCTAATAGCACAGGATCCTGGCACACACTCAAATGACGCTGAGAGGCTGACAGCCAAAATGAGCTGGATCATGTTTGCACTTCATTATTTGATTGCAGACTGTGAGGGGAAATGAGAGCATTCTAGTTCGTTTTGGAAAAGATTGCAGTACCTTTCAAAATGTTTTCTTGCCAGATGCTGCACAGGCTTCAAGTGTAGTTCCTCTCTTCCCACCCAGCTAATAACCCTGGAAGCCAGAGAGATGTATTTACTTCAATTTCAGTCCTTAGTATGTTGCTAATTGTTGCTTTCTTTATGTTGAATGTTTCGGGGTTTCCCAATTTATGGAATATAGCTGGATTTTTTGTACCCAGTTAGTAGAAGAAAACAGGAAGATTAAATGGCATCACATTTATTATGACAGTAACCAAAGGGGCAACTGGAGGTCACATAGTTACAGCCTTTGTAAATTATTCAGTTGTTTGTCAATAATAGAGTCTGTTACTCAATTTTGATTGGCTGAGGAGTAACAGGGGCTCTGTTTCAGCAGATAAATACTGAGGATTTGAATCTTTAGTAAAATTAATGATAGTTGGAGGAATTCCCAGCTGGACATGTAACTAGATGTGCTTAACTACCCAATTAATCATGAATGGATGGATTCAGTGAAACACAAAATTCAATCGACTTTTGCAGGAGTGGTTTTGAAAAATTGGAGGCAAGCATTTTTTTCCATTGAATGCAACTCTGAGTAGCTAGTAAAATGCCATACATTATTTTCTAAGAGCAATGCAAAGAACTGTTTCTCCCTCCCTTCCTTCCTTCCTACAAATATTAGACACCTACCATGTGCCAAGCTCATGTTGGAGGCACAAAGGTGAAAAAGTGTAGCGCCTGCACTGAGTAGTTATTGTCAGGAAGGAAAACAGCTACATATACAATTATAACTCAGTGGTTAGATGAAAGAGGGTTTGCCAGATGGGCAAGGAGAAAAGGAGCTTTGCAAACAAGAGTCAACAGCCTATACAAGGGCAGAGAGGTATCAGAGCATCCCCCTCCTTATTCAATAAGTATGTTTTATGTGCCTACTATGCACCACACACTGTGAATAAAGCAGATTTGGAAAAAAATGTGAGCAGACTATTATGGCTGGAGCATGTTGGAAGAAAAAGATGAAAGATGAGTATAGCTATTGGCAAAGACGAACTATCACTTTAATAATGTTGCTCCAAGTTCTGTTCTTCTTTTCGAAGCAAATGAACAGACATTTTCTTTTTGTTCTAGCTTGATATTGATGAAATAAAGAGTAGTGGGACAAAGATTTTTTGTATTGCTTCAGTACATGTTTGTAGTCAATCTTAGTAGATATACAAAGAAACATACTGAATTAGTCACAGACTCCGCATTGAAGAGCAGAGCTAGGCCAACCCATGGCATAGTAAACTACTGAGTTTCTTATTTGGAAACTTTCAATTGGCTAGTGGAACCCTGGACAGACAGCAAGAGAGAGATTGAAAAACCTCCTGTCTGGAAAGAGAATCTGTTGTTGTTTTTGTTCAGTCGCTCCGTCATGTCTGGCTCTTTGCGACCCCATGGACTGCAGCACACCAGGCTTCCCTGTCCTTCACCATCTCCCGGAGCTTGCTCAAACTCATGTCCATTGAGTTGGTGATGCCATACCATCATCTGTTGTCCCCTTAACCTCCTGCCTTCTATCTTTCACAGCATCAGGATCTTTTCCAATGAATCAGCTCCTCTGTCCATGGGATTCTCCAGGCAGGAATACTGGAGTGGATTGCCGTGACCTCCTCCAGGGCAATCTTCCCAACCCTGGTATCAAACTCACCTCTCTTGTGTCTCCTGCATTGGCAGGCAGATTGTTTACAACTAGCATCACTTGAGAAGACCCTGTTGTCTGTAGGGAGGACATATCTCAGGACAAATGATTACTTGGTTTTTTTGGGTTTTGTTTTGTTTTTTTTTTTGGTCTAGAGCACAAGTGTCTAATATTGTGAAGAGCCTTTCTTCATATAGTCATTTGAGGCAGAATGTGATTGTAGACAGCTTTCCATGTTTTGAGGAGTGCTTTGCCAGGGCATTTGGGGGCATTTTTGCTGCAGAGGTTTCATGTGAATTTAGATTGGTGTTTTGGTAAAAGACAAGTGATAATGTTATCCACCAAGAAGAGTGTTGCCAACTTCAGCTACAGCCACTTTGTTCTCATGAGGAATGCTTTTTGACAATATGCGTACTGATTTATTTTCTGGTAAGTTTTGGGTATTCTGCCAATATGAGCTTCATTTTTTCTTCATATTCAGCATGTATACAGCCTTTCATGCTAGACCATGATAGGTTCTATTGTAGTTCCAATTTTGTAAGGGAGTAATACAATTTGCAGTAAAACCAAGCTTCCAGAGGATTTGTTCAGTAAAGCAGTGATTGCTTAAAATGAGAAAGGCTTGTTTCTCAAATTCTTCCTCTTAAAATTAGTGTAAGCCCCAGCCTCCATGCATTTTGCTTGTCCCCCATGGCTAGTTTTTATGCTCTCTTTGGTTATAAATAACTTCTGCAACAGGTACCAGACCATATTTCAATAGCAACTTTCAAAACTCAATCCACATTCCTTTTTAAATCCTCTGTGACCTTTTCTTGAAGGAAGGATTATTTACGAATTTTAATTTTGTAGTCTTGTAGATAGTATTGCCTTGAACCTACAGAGTTTAAGTTGCTGAAGAATGTTTTTATAAAATATGAAGTTATTAATGAGGATTTATTGGATTTGTTAGATAAAGGGCATACTTTTACACTTTCTCACCTTTACTACATTTTCTCTCTTAGCTCTGATTTTTGTTTCTCCTTGTCTCAGCTGAACAGGAACTAGATTAAATGGTGATAGTTTGTTGGTGGATTTAGCACAGTTAAAAAAAAATCCAAAACCATGAAAACTCTTGGTCTTCAAGTTGAAATGATTAAATTGAAAAACGTGAGTTGTTTTCCACCTCCAATCACCTTTGGCCAGCATCCCATCCAGTGCCCAGCAGACACTAAGCAATCAGTGAAGTGTATGTTGTTGTTCAGTTGCTAAGTTGTGTCCCCATGGACTGCAGCATGCCAGGCTTCCCTGTCCTTCACTGTCTCCCGGAGTTTCCTCAAAATCATGTCCATTGAGTTGGTGATGCCATCCAACCATCCCATCCTCTGTCATCCTCTTCTCCTCCTGCCTTCTATCTTTCCCAGCATCAGGGTCTTTTGCAGTGAGTTGGCTCTTCGCATCAGGTGGCCAAAGGACTAGAGCTTCAGCTTCAGCATCAGTCCTTCCAATGAATATTCAGGGTTGATTTTCTCTGGATTGACTGATTTGATCACCTTGCAGTCCAAGGGACTCTCAAGAGTCATCTCCAGCCCCATAATTCAAAAGCATTAATTCTTCAGTGCTCAGCTTTCTTTATGGTCCAGTTCTCACATCCATACATGGCTATCCCACATAACCTGTCAATTTATTTTTTATTTTTCAGATTATTTATTTATTTATTGGTTTTGTTTTGGCCTCACTGCATGGCATGGCATATGGGTCCTTCTTTCCCTAACCAGGTATTGAACCCATGCCCCCTGCATTGGAAGTTCGGACTCTTAACCATTGGACCACCAGGGAAGTCCCTGTCAGCCATTTTTAGAATCTGTCTTTTGACATTTGGGTTTGCCTTTGGCTCCTCCCTCGTCCCAGTCCATTTTCCTGTCAGTCTCCCCATCTGTCATTCTGACTCTTCTTTCCCACTTCTGGACTGAGCTTCCTAGTGCCCCGTCCATTTGAAACTCTCCTGCTTAAGTGCAGAGTCAGTCATCGACTTCCCAGCAGAGGGCTGCAAACACCTCCTCTTGTTCTGCGTTTACTCCCCTCTGTGACTTTAGATTTTATTTTCAACCACTCCTCAGCATGAAATTCCAAGGGAGCCGCTTCCTGCCTTTGTTCACATTTTCTTTGCCTTTTTTTTTTTTTTTTGAAACGTCTCAGCTACAGTTTTCTAACCTCAGCCTTCTTTCAGTTCCAAACTAGTAGCTCTCATTGCTTCCCCCCTTCTCTACTTTTTATTTTTATTATTTTTATCGAACCATAGTTGATTTTCAATGTTGTGTTAGTTTCAGGTGTACAGTAAAGTGATTCAGTTATACATGTATGTATATATATTCTTTTTCAGATTCTTTTCCCTTGTAGATTATTATAAAATATTGAGTATAGTTCCCTATGCTATACAGTTGGTCCTTGTGGGTTATCTATTTTATATATAATAGTGTATGTATATTAATCCCACTACTATATATATATTAATCCCAGACTCCTCATTGTTTTTATTAGATAACATAGTTCTAGCACTGGATTGCTATGTTTCATGAACACGTCTCTCATCTCAACTTGATTATATACAGCTTAATATCTTTGATATCTACCACAACTCCCACCCGATACAAAATTCATCATTCTGTAAACATTTCCTTTCTTTTCCTGCTCTTTGGCTTTGCTCTCCTCCCTGCCTGGAATGCTCTATCCTGGTGACATGCTATACTGTCTATTCCTGACAGTCCTGCCTGTTTCAACAGCCTTCACCTTCTCCCAAAGATCTTCTATTCCCCCAAAGAGAATTAATCTGTGTTCCCCTGCATTTGTATTTCTGTTATAGTACTTCTCACGCTCTCCTTCATAATGTAGTTGTTTACAGACCTGTCTGCTGTAGCAGACTATGTAGACTATGAGCCCCTGTTATATAAGGACTGTATCTTATTCACCTTCTTGCTACTATTGCATTTAGCATGGATCTCATACATACCAATTTTTCAGCAAGTATTTGTCAGTTTAAATCTCATACTGGATGGTAGACAACTAGACATGTTTGTTGTTAGACACCTACAAATATGGTTGGTATGTAGAGAGCTACTTACCTGCTCTGTGCTCTTGGGATACCTGGAACCTGGGAATAATTATCAGTTAGATTCACCTGGTTCACATATAAAACTGTGTCTGTGTTGTGTTGATTTCACTACTGTGTGGGCAGTAAGTGGCATAGGCTCTGCGAGGCTATCCTCATTGAAATGACGGGTCACTCTGTGACCAGAGAGCCCATATTCTGCTTTGGGAAAGGAAAAGAATGTTTTATCTGTTCAAACCAGTTTAGGATTCTAAAAATTTCTGATGAATTGGCTTATTTTGTTGACAGGCTGGCCCTGACACCTGGGACTGGGTGGGTTAGGTGAGGGACAAGCCTGCCCTCTGTGACTGGTGACTGCCCCAGCCCTGGGCGTCTTGATGAAGGTGCTGGAGACCTAGAGAGGAAGGCCACATCAGCCCTGGCTGGCGGGCACGTCACTTAGAGCTGCCACATGGTTCAGAGGGGAGAGTGGGTCAAGGACGTCATCCCATCCCCCTGTGAGAAGGACAGCGGTGTTCTTTGTGCTGCTGCCTGACCAAAACCCAAAACTGATCGTCTTCAGGTTATTCTCAAAGAGCGGGTGCCTCCTGAGTGAACACAGCTTTTGCAGGCAGAAAAAAAATGTGGAAAGATAAAGCCAACCTGATTCCTCAATTTCATTTTAGCCAATACCTTTAATTGTCCCAATCAAAGTGCTTATTAGACCCTTTAATTCTTCTTCACCTCGACTAATATAAACTTTACATCTCTATCCATTTTGGGGAGGAGGGGGGCTTAAGCAACGTCAATTTATCTCCTCACGCTTCTGGATGTGGGCAAGACAAAGTTAAGTGCTGGTAGTGTTGGTTTCTGGCGAGACTTCTCTTCCTGGCTTGCAGGCAGCTGCCTTCTTGCTGAGTCCTCTCATGGCCTTTCTTCTGTGTTGAGACACTCTTGTGTCTTTTTCTCTTCTTGTAAGGACACCAGTGCTGTTTGATAAAAGTCTCACTATCCACTTTCTTTTAACAGAGGGGTTAAAATAGCAAACATGGGCTCAGTCAAGAAACAAATGGCCAGGATAAATCCATCGACAGAAGTGTCCTTGCTAACCAGTCCAGAGTGCCAGCTCCACTGAGTGCTTGCCTTGTTCTGAGGGCATCATCTTCACAGTGGTTCCTCGAGTTAGGTTAATGTGTTCCGCTTCAAAAAGGAGACTGAGCAGAAAAAGATTAGGTGTCTTGTCCAAAGCAAATATTTAGTAAATGGCAGTACTCTTGCCTGGAAAATCCCATGGACGGAGGAGCCTAGTAGGCTGCAGTCCATGGGGTCGCAAAGAGTCGGACAGGACTGAGCGACTTCACTTTCATTTTTCACTTTCACGCATTGGAGAAGGAAATGGCAACCCACTCCAGTGTTCTTGCCTGGAGAATCCCAGGGACGGGGGAGCCTGGTGGGCTGCCATCTATGGGGTCGCACAGAGTCGGACACAACTGAAGCGACTTAGCAGCAGCAGTCTTAGGATTCCAACCTGTCTAGTTTCAAAGCCCAACTCTGAACTGCTTATTTTTTCCAGCTCTCATGAGTAATCACGGCCTGTCCTTTTGTTTCCTGATGAAAAATAAAGGTGATCTGAATAAATTAAATCATAGTATCTTTCCTAAGCTCATTCTAATCAATAATTTCATCTCAATTTTTGGAGGGGTTTGGTCCAAAAGTTTCCAACTTAAAAAAAAAAAAAGCAGACATGGATTTCTTCCCTGACCACTTCAAATATAATAATGAGCTAATGGATAGGCCTGAATGAAGCAAGGCGGGGCACCTGCAAGGATGGTAGTCCCATCCATGGGAATAGTTGAGTGCATGTATTTTGATGTCAGTTCAAATGAATATTCTATCACCAAGTACTTGAAGACCTAATTCCTGGCACTTTGAGGAACAAACCTAAAGAACGTCTTTAAGAACAGACCTCAGAAGAATCTGAGAGATCATTCAAGAGATGCTTTGACCTGAAATGCAAATCTCAGCTTCATTATTGATGATGGGGTGACTTAGAGCATGCAGCTTGATCTGTCTGTGAGGGCTCAAAAGAGCTTTGAAGAGAAATCAAGATTGTGTACTGGAGGAAACATAGCATACTTGGTAATTGTTAGTTTGTTCTAAAAGGAGAGAGAGAAAGAGAAAGAGAGGGATTCTACATTTTTTTAAAGCCTCAAGCCTTGGCGACCTCTCATCCAGTAGCGCCTGCCAACACCTCTACTGGGCTTGGTGATTAGCTATTAGAAAGGGCTTCCGAGTCAGTCAGATCAGAGTTCACCACACTTCGCCCACTGCGCGACCTTGGGCATGTTCAGTTTCTCTTTCGTCTTGGTTACTTCATTGTGGATAATGAGCTCCACGTCTCCAAGTTTTTATGGTGACTAATTAGATAACATCTGTAAAGTGCCGTTTTACTGTAACTAAGGCCTCATTTCTTAGTTCCAAAGGTTGAACTAAGAATTTCCTCTTACCTAATGAGCTCTGACGTAGAATTATCAGACGGGAGTCAAAAAACAAGACTTGTTTTCATTCCCAACTGCTGAGCCCACTGGGGAGGAAGGGCATGGCTCTTGCCATCCCACATTCCAAGCGAAGTTGATCGAGGCTGATGGGGGAGGGCTGGGCATTGTGTAATCATGATTAAGGCCCCAAAGAGCAAAGGGTGGGTAGCAAGTGTGTGAGGAATATAGCAGCTTGGAGGACAAGTCCTGTGACAGTAAGATGCTGGAGGACTTCTTCTGTGGAGGTAACTCAGGGTAGGCGTGGCTCCTGCGCAGAGCAGCTTGCATTCTACATGTGCATAAGGGTACCACCAGACCACTCATATACCCTCAAATCATCAGTCTTATAACTCAAAAATAGCATTTGTACCTAAATTTGAACTACTGCACTACATTGCATCATCTTGTTTTTTTAATAAGACCCAAAGGCTTCGCAAATTTAGGAGACTGGTGGCCAAAGAGAAAAACTCATACTAAGCTACCATTTGTGGGGACCCCAAGCCGTTTCAGAGGGGATATTCTTTTCCAAAGACCACAGTCAATAAAAGTGCTTAACACTAAGTGGGACATAGTAAGTGCTCAATAAATATTGTGGTTATTATTGGTTTTGATATTATAATGATTATTAATATTTAATGTTGCCCATCAAAATCATCATTTGAGGTTAACATAGGTAATTTCAAGCTACATAATTCTATTAACTAAGTACATACTCATTTTGTATTATATATACAAATGTGAATATCTATATACATAATATTACCTTTCTTAAATTTCTCAAGGTAAAACTTTCAACTGTACAGAAAGGTATAAAATACAATAAACGAAAGTTTGTTTTCCTCTTCCTCTGTGTTTGTGCGTGTGTGTGTGTGTGGAGAGAGAGAGAGACTCTCAATATATTTATTTTAACACAATTTGAAAACAACATGCCAGATTATTTTACAGTTTGATCTTATGGCTTAATTTTACATATAATTACTTAGAGGTCTCAAAAGATCTTTACAACCCAGATAATCACGATGGTGTGATCACTCACCTAGAGACAGACAGGAATGTGAAGTCAAGTGGGCCTTAGAAAGGATCACTGCAAACAAAGCTAGTGGAGGTGATGGAATTCCAGTTGAGCTATTGCAAATCCTGAAAGATGATGCTGTGAAAGTGCTGCACTCAATATGCCAGCAAATCTGGAAAACTCAGCAGTGGCCACAAGACTGGAAAAGATCAGTTTTCATCCCAATCCCAAAGAAAGGTAATGCCAAAGAATGCTCAAACTACCTCACAATTGCACTCATCTCACACGCTAGTAAAGTAATGCTCAAAATTCTCCAAGCCAGGCTTCAGCAATACTTGAACCGTGAGCTTCCAGATGTTCAAGCCAGTTTTAGAAAAGGCAGAGGAACCAGAGATCAAATTGCCAACATCCGCTGGATCATCGAAAAAGCAAGAGAATTCCAGAAAAACATCTATTTCTGCTTTATTGATTATGCCAAAGACTTTGACTGTGTGGATCACAAGAAACTGTGGAAAATTCTGAAAGAGATGGGAATACCAGACCACCTGACCTGCCTCTTGAGAAACCTGTATGCAGGTCAGGAAGCAACAGTTAGAACTGGACATGGAACAACAGACTGGTTCCAAATAGGAAAAGGAGTACGTCAAGGCTGTATATTGTCACCCTACTTACTTAAATTATATGCAGAGTACATCATGAGAAATGCTGTGCTGGAAGAAGCACAAGCTGGAATCAAGATTGCCGGAAAAAAAGAAAAAAAAAAAAGATTGCCGGGAGAAATATCAATAACGTCATATATGCAGATGACACCACCCTTATGGCAGAAAGTGAAGAAGAACTAAAAAGCCTCTTGATGAAAGCGAGAGAGGAGAGTAGCAAAGTTGGCTTAAGGCTCAACATTCAGAAAACTAGGATCATGGCATCTGGTCCCATCACTTCATGGCAGATAGATGGGGAAACAGTGGAAACAGTGTCAGACTTTATTTTTGGGGGCTCCAAAATCACTGCAGATGGTGATTGCAGCCATGAAATTAAAAGACACTTGCTCCTTGGAAGGAAAGTTATGACCAACCTAGATAGCATATTAAAAAGCAGAGACATTACTTTGCCAACAAATGTCCATCTAGTCAAGGCAATGGTTTTTCCTTTAGTCATGTATGGATGTGAGAGTTGGACTGTGAAGAAAGCTGAGCTCAGAAGAATTGATGCTTTTGAACTGTGGTATTGGAAAAGACTCTTGAGAGTCCCTTGGACTGCAAGGAGATCCAGCCAGTCCATCCTAAAGGAGATCAGCCTTGGGTGTTCATTGGAAGGACTGATGTTGAAGCTGAAACTCTAATACTTTGGCCACCTCATGCAAAGACTTCACTCATTGGAAAAGACCCTGATGCTGGGAAGGATTAGGGGCAGGAGGAGAAGGGGACGACAGAGGATGAGATGGCTGGATGGCATCACCGACTCGATGGACATGAGTTTGGGTAAACTCTGGGAGTTGGTGATGGACAAGGAGGCCTGGCATGCTGCAGTTCATGGGGTCGCAAAGAGTCGGACACGACTGAGCAACTGAACTGAAGTGAACTTAGAGGTCTGTGTCATGCTTTTTAACATCTACATACTATTCTATGGGTGAATGCACCATACTTTTAAAAACATGTCTTCTATGCCTAACATCTAGGTTTTTATGATTCTTTTGCTATCATATGCAGTATTATAGTGAATATTCTTATTGTTGTTCAGTCACTCAGTCATGTCCAACTCTTTGCAACTCCATGGAATGCAGCATACCAGGCTTCCCTGTCCTTCACCATCTCCCTGAGTTTGCTCAAACTCTTGTTCATCGAGTCAATGATGCCATCCAACCATCTTATCATCTGTCACGCCCTTCTCCTCCTGTGCTCAATCTTCCCCAGCATCAGAGTCTCTTCCAGTTAGTCAGCTCTTCCCATCAGGTGGCCAAAGGACTGGAACTTCAGCTTCAGCATCAGTCCTTCTGATGAATATTCAGGGCTGATTTCCTTTAGGATTGACGGTTTGATCTGCTTGCTGTCCAGGGGACTCTGAAGAGTCTTGTCCAGCATCATGGTTTGAAAACATCAAATCTTCAGTGCTCAGCCTTCTTTATGGTCCAACTCGCACATCTGTACATGACTACTGGAAAAACCATAGTTTTGACTAGATAGACCTTTGTTGGCAAAGGGACATCTCTGCTTTTTCATATGCTGTCTAGGTTTGTCATAGCTTTTCTTACAAGGAGCAAGCATCTTTTAATTTCATGGCTGCAGTCACCATCTGCAGTGATTTTGGAGCCCAAGAAAATAAAGTCTGTCACTATTTTCATTGTTTCCCCATTGATTTGCCATGAAGTAATGGGACCAGATGCCATGATCTTAGTTTTTTGAATGTTGAGTTTTAAGCCAGCTTTTTCACTCTCCTCTTTCACCTTCATCAAGAGGCTCTTTAGTTCCTCTTCACTTTCTGCCATAAGGGTGGTGTCATCTGCATATCTAAGGTGATCGATATTTCTCCCAGCAGTCTAGATTCTAGCTTGTGCTTCATCTAACCGGGCATTTTGCATTATGTACTCTGCATTGAAGTTAAATACGTAGGGTGACAGTATACAGCCTTTTCCCAGTTTTGAGCCAGTCTATTGTTCCATGTCCAGTTGGAACTGTTGCTTTTTGATATGCATACAGGCTTCTCAGGAGATGGGTAAGGTGGTCTGGTAATACAGGAATATTCTTGTATATACATTTATACATACATATCACATATAGGTATATTTCTAGGGTAAATTTCTTCAGATAGAAAGGTTTGGTTAAAATTTTTGTCTGTTTTAATATTGATTGTTTTTGCCTAATTACCTCCAAAAATATAATACCAACTTACATTCTTACTAACGTATATGTCATTTTTACTGCTCCCTCAGTAGTAGTTCAGTTCAGTCGCTCAGTCGTGTCTGACTCTTTGTGACCCCATGAATTGCAGCACACCAGGCCTCTCTATCGATCACCAACTCCCGGAGTCCACCCAAACCCATGTCCACCGAGTCAGTGATGCCATCCAACCATCTCATCCTCTGTCATCCCCTTCTCCTCCTGCCCCCAATCCTACCCAGCATTAGGGTCTTTTCCAATGAGTCAACACTTCTCATGAGGTGGCCAAAGTATTGGAGTTTCAGCTTCAACATCAGTCCTTCCAATGAACACCCAGGACTGATCTCCTTTAGGATGGATTGATTGGATCTCCTTGCAGTCCAAGGGACTCTCAAGAGTCTTCTCCAACACCACAGTTCAAAAGCATCAATTCTGCGGCACTTAGCCTTCTTCACCGTCCAACTCTCACATCCATACATGACCACTGGAAAAACCATAGCCTTGACTAGACAGACCTTTGTTGGCAAAGTAATGTCTCTGCTTTTAAATATGCTATCTAGGTTGGCCATAACCTTCCTTCCAAGGAGTAAGCGTCTCCTAATTTCATGGCTGCAACCACCATCAGCAGTGATTTTGGAGCCCAAAAAAATAAAGTCTGACACTGTTTCCACTGTTTCCCCATCTCTTTCCCATGAAGTGATGGGCCCAGATGCCATGATCTTAGTTTTCTGAACGTTGAGCTTTAAGCCAAGTAGTGGGTATTATCAAATGCTTTGATCTAATAAGTGAAAATAGTAGCATATTTTAAGTTATATTTCCTTACGTAGGAAAGAAGCCAAAGCCCTTTTCAGTGTACATTCTTGTTCCTTTTTCTGTTTCTTAATTTTATTTGCCATGTTGGTGGGTGAAGAGGTAGGTTGTTTATCTTTTCTTCTTACTTTGTTAGTGCTCTTTGAGCATGAAGAACATTAAGCCCAGGTCACTTATGTGACATTTTTTTTCTATTTTTGTCATTCTCAATTTTGTATTTCTTTCCCAGATAAATATTTAAAATTGCTATATAGTCAAGTTAATAAATCTTTTCATAGCTTCTGAACATTTTTGCATGCTGCATTAAAACTATAGCCATAGTTTCTGTTAGTGCTAGTATAAATATGTGTATATATGTAATAAATATGTAACTATATCCATAATTTTGCCTTTAAATTTCTTCATCTGCAGTTTATTTTCATATAAGAAATCCAGTAGAGATCTACCTTTTTTTCCCTCCAATTGGCCAGCTACATTTCCCAACATTACTTATGGAATAATCACTCTCTCCCCATTGATTTGAAATGTTTCCTGTGTTTATATTAATTATCAGTATGCAGGGGTTGATTTGCAGACTCTTATTTCTTTGTTCTGTACCAATACCAAATTTAAGTTCTGTAGTTTTATAATGTTTTAATATTTATTAAAAAGGTTAATTCTTATTGGTCTTTTTAAAATATTTTTTCTGAGAGATTTTTGAATATTAATTTTTCCAAATCAACTTTCGTATCATTTTGTCAAGCCAACATCAGTGTTGTTTCCTGTTCTCTCCGACGTGGCTTTCAGCAGAATCTGTAGGCCAGAAGTGGCTATTCCCTTTGGGCGAAGGCTGGGCCTTACCGAGTGCTCCTTTTACATTTCTCTTCCTCCTCCTGAAACCTCCTCTTTCACTTTTTCATTCAGTAAATAGTTTTGAGCTCCTGTGCAGTGCAAAGCTCTGTGCTGGGGGCTCTGAGGACAACAGAAGCTGAGAAGACATGATTCTGCCTGAAGTATTGATAGATGCTTCACTCTGGCTTCTGTCTCATCTGGAGGCGTCTCTGAGGAGGCAAATTTCTGTTCTGTTCTTGATGACACACCTGGATTCTTTTAGCAGTCAACATGCATTCCTTTAATGAGAGATGTTACGAATATTTTCACAGAATTGAAGATAATTTTTCATCAAACAGTTTCTGAGGCTGAGAATTGTAAGGAGAGGTTCAAATTCTTTTCCTATTTTTTTGTAAACCAACATATATTATTCTTCCCTTTACATACCAGAAGGAAAAGATTTAACAAAAATTTTTTTGAAGACACAAGTGATTGCCTGTAGCCACTTTTAGGAGAAACATACTTACTGTTGTTAGGTCTCTAATATGACTCTTCAGAAAATAGACCACAGCATAAAAATAGCATTTTGTGGGCTACTTTGTAAACCACTGTAGGGGAATGTGAAGTGTCAGTCACTTTTCCAGAAGGGTCGTGTGTATGTGTGTGCTCTGTCGTGTCCAACTCTTTTGACCCCATGAACTGTAGTCCGCCAGGCTCCTCTGTCCCTGGGATTTTCCAGGCAAGAATGCTGGAGTGGATTGTCATTTCCTGCTCCAGGGCATCTTCCCAACCCAGGGATCGAACCTGTGTCTCCTGCATTGGCAGGTGGATTCTTTACCACCAGCATCACCTGGGAAGCCCCAAAAGAGTCATAGATGGCCACATTTATAAGTAGTTGCCTCATCACTATGCAGCTCAGCAGTTACTAGCAGCACATTTGAGATTTTCTGAGTAAATACTGTCATTTCCTTTTGAATACCTCTCCTGAAACTAAATTAGTGCAGCTTAAGCTGCTGCCCTTGAATGAAGACTTCATGCTGTGGCTACTGCTTGCAGGTAGGTGCCAGTGCTGAGGTCAGCCAGGTGTAGCCACCTAGGCACTCACTTGCGTCATGTGGATTGGTCAGGCGCTCTCAGTTCTGACCAGGTATGGCTGGTCCCTGGGGTGGCTGCTCAGTGTCCCATAATGTTGTTCTGTGACCTGTACAACGTAAAGCTTAACTGCTTGAGGCCACCTTCACCAGGCAGGCAGTCACTTTCCCTTTCCCAGGAGACTGAGCTCCATAATCTCATCATCCATACCATTAAAATAGCATTCTTATTGGATGCAAAACGTGATCATGGCTCTTTTTCAATTCCTGTTACCCTTTAGTCTCACAGAGAGTTTCGATTTATTACTCTGTTCATTGGTGTAGCACTTTTTACATACTTGTATGATGTTATGCATGCATGCATGCATCATCAGTCAATTGTGTCTGACTCTTTCTGACCCCATGGACTATAGCCCACCAGGCTCCTCTGTCCATGGGATTTTCCAGGCAAGAATACTTGAGTGGGTTGCCATTTCCTTCTCCAAGGGATCTTCCTGACCCAGGGATTGAACCCAGGTCTCCTGCGTTGACAGGTGTGTTCTTTACCAGTGAGCCACCAGGAAAGCCCATGATATGCACTGATAGTCAAAGCAGTTTTGCCAAATAGCATTCATGTAAAGTAATCTCTGTCTCTTGTTCTCCCCCCAGTGTATTAGGCTGAACCATATGAAATTTCAGTCTTCATAATAACCCAAGATGAGTCTGTCCCCTGTCACCACCATCACCATTGATTTACCTTTCAAATCTGTTAGCCCACATTTCAGCTTCTCCTTTCCCACAATCTCCTAAATGGCCATGGCTGATACAGATTTCCTTTTTATCTCCATTAGGGCCTTTCTGTTACCTCCCTCTTTATACTTATGAGGCCAAAAGAAGTTTTTCTGCTGTTATTAATCATCATTGATGGGTTTCCTTGGACTAGCAATCAAAAGAGATACCTGTCAGTCATGACATGTGTAAGTCAAATCGTTATGCTATACACCTTAAATTTATACAGTGCTGTGTATCAATTATATCTCAATAAAAGTCAAAGAATAAATGCAAAAAAAGAGAAAAATACCTATCTGAAATCAGGCAATTACAGCAGTTGCGAAACTAGTCAACATAACAAGAAGGATATGGTTGGCTAAGTTTTCTAAATGAATATTATTTGCTTTTACTGAAGTTATGTAAAAACAGTTATAATAGAACCTATTTGGATTCCACTAATCAGATAATTCAGACTAATTTTTATAGCTAATTAATTATGTAATTATTATTCAGTTTTTAACTATATATCTATATGTAATTGTAATTTAGCTACAAGGAATAATTTTCAAATACATAGTATAAACACAGTTGAAGGAGTTATCACTTAAGAAGAAAAGAAAACTCTCAAGGGGGCCTTAATATCCTCTACCATTCACTAAAATTCTGAGTAAAAGTCCTATCATTAAAGAGTAACTCAAAGAAACCCACACACTAGAAACTTGACAATCTAGAGATACTATGTGAAGTGAGAAAGAGCAAACATGCCTTTTGGTTTTTTTAATTTTTTTTTTATTTTTTATATAAATTTATTTATTTTAGTTGGGGGCTAATTACTCTACAATATTGTAGTGGTTTTTGCCATACATTGACATGAATCAGCCATGGGTTTACATGTGTTCCCCATCCTGAACCTCCCTCCCAACCTCCCTCCCCATCCCACCCCTCTGGGTCATCCCATTGTCCCAGCCCTGAGCATTTGTCTCATGCATCGAACCTGGAATGGTGTTCTGTTTCACATATGATAATATACATGTTCCAATGCTATTCTATCAGAACGTCCTACCCTCACCTTCTCCCTCAGAGTCCTTAAGACTGTTCTATGCATCTGTGTCTCTGATTCTGTCTCATATATAGGGTTATTGTTACCATCTTTCAAATTCCATATATATGCATTAGTATACTGTATTGGTATTTTTCTTTCTGGCTTACTTCACTCTGTATAATGGGCTCCAGTTTCATCCATCTCAATAGAACTGATTCAAATGTATTCTTTTTAATGGCTGAGTAATATTCCATTGTGTATATGTACCAGACCTTCCTTATCCATTCGTCTGTTGATGGACATCTAGGTTGCTTCCATGTCCTGGGTATTATAAACAGTGCTGCGATGAACATTGGGGTACACGTGTCTCTTTCAATTCTGGTTTCCTCGGTGTGTATGCCCAGCAGTGGGATTGCTAGGTCGTATGGCAGTTCTATTCCCAGTTTTTTAAGGAATCTCCACACTGTTCTCCATAGTGGCTGTACTAGTTTGCATTCCCACCAACAGTGTAAGAGGGTTCCCTTTTCTCCACACCCTCTCCAGCATTTATTGCTTGTAGACTTTTGTATAGCAGCCATTCTGACTGGCGTGAAAGGATACCTCACGGTGGTTTTGATAGCAAACATGCCTTTTGAAAAAGCAGTCTGAAATTCCCTTTCCCTGATCTAAGAGTGTCATTTTTTTACCTACATCCATCACTCCTAATTAGTGAGATTTTGGTGTACAGTCTACATTAACAAAATATTTTGCGTCAGGTTTTTGTGATAGCTCAGTTGGTAAAGAATCAACCTGCAATGCAGGAGATCCTGGTTTGATTCCTGGGTCAGGAAGATCCCCTGAAGAAGGGATAGACTACCCACTCCAGTATTCTTGGGCTTCCCTTGTAGCTCAGGTGGTAAAGAATCCATCTGCAATGTGGGAGACCTGGGTTCAATCCCCTGATTCAGAAGGTCACCTGGAGAAGGGAAAGGCCACCCACTCCAGTACTCTGGCCTGGGGAATTCCATGGACTGTATAGTCCTTGTGGTCGCAGAGCTGGACATGACTGAGCAACTTTCACTTTTGTAGAGGAAATTTAAAAGGAGATTCTGCCCATACTCCTGCACCCTGCCCTGTGATAGTGGCATGAAGGGAAGTTCTTATTGCCTGTCTGAGCCTCAGATGCTTCATCTATAATGTGGGGATGCTTCATCTATAATCATAACCTATTTCTTAGGGTTGATGGGCTAATACAAAGTTCATAAGTTAGTGACTCACATAAAGTAAGGGATGAGTAATCATTCGTTCTTTTCCGTTTCCCTTTATGACCTTTTCTGATCATATTCCTTTTCTGCCCTTGACCAACTGCCCTTTGAAGCCTAAAATTGAAGCTTAGTCAGATTAATTGCTGGTCTTCTGTCCAATAAAAGTGGGCTGCAGAGTTTGCCTTATTCTTTCAACCAACATATTCAAAGACCTCTTTACAAGACATAGTGCAAGGTACCTAACAGCAAAATTAAGTGGTCATTTCTAAGCAATTTCAAAAGTTACTTGTTCTGCCAAAGTGCTGGTAATGTACACATTATCTAGTGCTCTGGATTAGGGCACTGAAAACCATAATTCTAAAAAAAAAAGAAAAAAATCTTATGCTACTAAGGGGTGGGACAGCTAATAATTAACATCACACCCAGTTAGAATAAACCTTGGTCAGTAAACCAGCCACCTATCATGGAACAAAGAAATAGATTCTGAGGGGAAGCAGAGTGTCTTTCTTTCAATAAATTTGAGGTTCTGCTATGTGGCAGACACTGCCCAGGTGTATCTACTTGGAGATCCAGACTAGACCCTGCTAGGCTGGGTGGGTGCCCTTGCAAAAGGCTCTCGACATGTTTGATGAAGGGGTGGAGGAGAAGAAAGCAGTTGCAACAAAGTGAGGGGCTATCCTGTAAAGATAAATGTTACCTAAGAGACTTTTTTGCCTAGGGCAGCCTCATGAGGGGATCTTTACCCATCCACCCTGGGAAATCTGGGAAAATAATCAAGAAAGAGCTCCTTTTCTTCTGCAGTGTGGAAAAGTGCATTGTCAAGTCATTGCAAACTCAGTGAGAAGAAACAAGCTCAAATCTATTGGGAGTGATATGCATCTCTGGACATTTACTATCACTTAGTCTACTTAATGGAGAAGGCAATGGCACCCCACTCCAGTACTCTTGCCTGGAAAATCCCATGGACGGAGGAGCCTGGTGGGCTGCAGTCCGTGGGGTCGCTAAGAGTCGGACACTGAGTGACTTGACTTTCACTTTTCACTTTCATGCATTGGAGAAGGAAATGGCAACCCACTCCAGTGTTCTTGCCTGGAGAATCCCAGTGACGGCGGAGCCTGGTGGGCTGCTGTCTACGGGGTCGCACAGAGTTGGACATGACTGCAGCGACTTAGCAGCAGCAGCAGCAGCAGCAGCAGCAGCAGTCCAGTTAATGCAACTATTAAAATACCAAATCAACATCAGGTTTATGTAAATTCACTTGTCTCATCTGGAAGGGAAACTGCACAGTCCAGTGTGGTGGCCACTAGTTACATGTGGATTCAGTTCAGTTCAGTTCAATTGCTCAGTCGTATCCGACTCTGTGACCCCATGGACTGCAGCATGCCAGGCCTCCCTGTCCATTAGCAACTCCCGGAGTTTACTCAAACTCAGGTCCATTGAGTAGGTGATGCCATCCAACCATCTCCTCCTCTGTCATCCCCTTCTCCTCCCGCCTTCAATCTTTCCCAGCATCAGGATCTTTTCAAATGGGTCAGTTCTTCACATCAGGTGGCCAAAGGATTGGAGTTTCAGTTTCAACATCAGTCCTTCCAGTGAATATTCAGGACTGATTTCCTTTAGGATGGACTGGGTTGATCTCCTTGCAGTCCAAGGGACTCTCAAGAGTCTTCTCCAACATCACAGTTTAAAACCATCAATTCTTCTGTGCTCAGGTTTCTTTATAGTCCAACTCTCACATCCCATACATGACTATTGGAAAAACCATAGCTTTGATTAGATGGACTTTTGTTGGCAAAGTAATGTCTCTGCTTTTTAATATGCTATCTAGGTTGGTCATAACTTTCCTTCCAAGGAGCAAGCGTCTTTTAATTTCATGGCTGCAGTCACCATCTGCAGTGATTTTGGAGCCCAAAAAATAAAGTCTGTCACTGTTTCCACCGTTTCCCCATCTATTTGCCATGAAGTGATGGGACCATATGCCATGATCTTAGTTTTCTGAATGTTGAGTTTTACATGTGGGTATCTACATTTAAATTAAGTGAAATAAAAATTTTAACCCTTAAAAATTAAATGAAAAATGCAGTTCTTCAGTCTTGCTAGGCAGATTTCAAATGTTCCGTAACCACATGTAGTTAGTGGCCACCATAGTGGACAGTGCCAACGCAGAGAATAGCCATCATTGCAGAAATTTCTCTTGGACCACACTGGTTTTGTTTGTGCCATTATTATGCTTGTACTCTAAGCTGTACTATGGCATCTTAGTAATTCTCTAAAATAACCCTGAAGGGATCGTTCCTATTTTGCAGATGAAAGAATCTCAGAAAAGATAAGCAGTTCCTCTCACATGGCTCTCACTACAGAACCTTACAGATGATCAATGTCCAGTGAATGGTAGGAAGTGAGAGGCCCAGGACTGACCACAACGCTCAAAAGTTCCAACAATAACCAGGCTCTGGTCCAGTGTTAGTGCATTTTAAAATCAAACATTAATAAACTCTCCCTCTCCTTGCTCTAACTTAATGACATATTTAAATACTAAAACTACTCAGAAGAAGAGGAAGTATGTATTTCAGTTTTAAAAGGACAAGACAAGTAAGTTGATCCCTGGGTCTTGTGGTGGGTTTGGAGAGTGACTGCAAATGGGCAGAAGGGTTTTTGTTTGTTTTTGTGTTTTTTGAGGTGGTAGAAATATTCAAATGTTAGATTTCTGTGTGAATTGTGTCTGTAAATACTAAAAATGTATGGAGTTGTATATTTAAACTATGGATTTTATGGTATGTAAATTATACCTCAATAAAGCAAAAAAGAACAAGATATGAATCCTAAAACTCTAGGGCAGCCAAAAATTGAATTTGAAAAGCTGCCAGAAACTTTAATTAGTGAGTCAAAGATTATTTGTTGGCATTTCAGGAATTAGCCTCATGATGGTAAAAGAAATCCTGTTCCATCTCAAATCAAACCCTGGGAAACTCTGTGAGGTCTGTGTTATTAGCTCCATTTCACAAGGGAGGAAATTGAGACTCAGAAAGTTAAAATAAGTTGCACAAGACCCAAGACCAGTAAAAATGGGCAACTGTGTCAAATCCAATATGGCCTGGCCCAGAGTCCACGGCCACTCTCCCGTCCGGTCATGGCCCCTTTCTTTGAGCAGGAGAAGGAGCCCTTCCACTGTTTGACTTGACATCACTTTCCTTCTTCCAGGACAACAGTAAACTGATTTTTCAATGCTTCTATAGGGCTTGTATATTGTACTCAAGAAGATTTATGAAAGGTGTGAGTCTGGAATCTGTTTTCAATATTGAATAAAAGGGGAAAAAATCTGGGCCTCATGTTAATAGGAAGATATATGTTTCTTTCTTTTGATATCTGCTAGGATGTATTATTTTATGGCTTTTACAATGACTTTTATATATATGTGTGTGTGCAGAATATTATATTTTATTTATTTATTTATTTATTTATAGAGAGATATATGTTTATATATAGAGAGATACTTGTTTCCAGTTTTTCCTCCCAGAGTAGTTGATTCTTTGATGTTAAAGATGTGACTTGCAATGGTGTCTGCATAGGCACTTTTGAGGCACTAGCCTCCACTGTGCCTCTTGCACACGGGTTAACAGCCCAGGTTAGACTCACTCGATAAGTTGTATAGCTTGCTCTTTGCCCATTTTATGGAATGGAATTCTGGAAAATAAAATCTGATGGGGCTTCAATTTCTAGCTTTGTCCAGAGCTAGTAACCTGTATATCATTAGTTCTGTTCTCTTGGCATCTAGCATTACTTCCTTCTTGCTTTTTCCCTGTTCCCAATCATAAAGATTTAAATAGACCTCTGGGCAATTCACCCCACCCCACCCCAACCCTCATCCTGACCCTCCAGTCCTACCAAGCCCACTACAGCCCCGTTTTCCTTTCTCACCCTTCATCTAGTCCAGCCAGGGCAGTCTCCTCTTGCCTTTCTGTGGCTCTCTGCTTCTCTCCATGCCATTGTGAAAAATCAAGTTCTTTTTCTTTTTCCTTTTTTTCTCTCGTCTATATTTTGATAGAAAATCGAGCAGTTGAAACAAAACAAAATAAAATAAGAATAAATAGAAGCAAGGAACTAGTTCTTTGCCAAATCAGCAGAACATGTCCATGGGCCAAATTTGTGCTCTTGATATTGGACCTCTGCTATCTCTAGGACCTTGAGAGTCAGCAGCAATGATTTCCACCTTCAAAGAAATGTGGATGTCAGTGAAGAAGGGAAAAACAAAATCCAGAGTAAATGCTGTGAATTGTTGTCATTGTTGTTCAGTTGTGTCTGACTCTGTAACCCCATGGACTGCAGCATGCCAGGCTCCTCTGTCCTTCACCACCTCCCAGAGTTTGCTCAAATTCATGTCCATTGAGCCAGTGATGCTATCTAACCACCTCATCCTCTGCCGCCCCCGTCTCCTTCTGCTTTCAATCTTTCCCAGCATCAGGGTCTTTTCCAATGAGTCATCTCTTCGCATCAGGTGGCCAAAGTAATGGAGATTCAGCTTTAGCATCAGTCCTTCCATGAAAGTAAATATCACAGTGCTTTATTTTCCTTCTACCAATATTCTTAGAATATTATACGCTTTTACATTTTTTGGCAGTAGTAGAATTTATTAAGTAATTTTGAAATTCTTGTTCACATTTCAAAATAAAGTGGACTTGCAGGAGTCCTTGAGTCACTTCTTGTGTGTGCAGATGATTGAATGCCAGGATTTGAAAAGTCATTAACGCAGTTTCAGGAAATTAGCCATCTCCTAGTGTCAACAGTGGATTGTGTATTTTAGCTGTTTGACTCACTGCTCCAGTGGGCAGCCTGCTTTCTTGTGAACTGCAATCATTAGCCTTCTCCACAATGTGTTTTCAGAACAAGTGCCTCCTCCCTGACTTCCCACATCGTAATCACTTTATAGTCCAGGCACCTTTGCAGACATCTAACACCTTAAATTGGTCTACCACAGACATCACACTTCAGCAAAGCATTGCCTGGAACCAACACAAAACTGGTTTCATATATTCTTTAGAAACATTGTTTCCTTTCTCTCTTACTCTGGATGTTGTGCAGGTATACCTAAATGTGGACAAAAGGTTTGTTCTGAGAAACTCTCATTTTAAAGGATTTCAAGGTAGCTCCTTTTAAAGCAATGAATGCATATATAAAATTGTCATCCTGTATTTATTTATTTTGAAGGTCCAGATTTTCCCCAGTAGATTTGCACAGAGGAATTTGACTATTATTTGGTTAGCAAATGCATTTTCTCTGTAAAGGGCACTTTTAAGTAGCATCAACGTATATGTACTACCATGTGTAGGGTGAATGGTTGATAAGAGGCTGCTGTATAGCACAGGGAGTCCACCTTGGCGCTCCTACCCCCATGGGATGGGGTAGGGAGGCTCAGGAGGGAGGGGATATATATATATAGTTATGGATGATTCACATTGTTGTACAGCAGAAACCAACACAGTATTGTAAAAATTAAAAAACAAAAAATAAAGCAGTACATAAAGTGCATGGATTTGGACTTACTGCAGTTATCAGATTTATAGTATAATCATTTTCAGTATTTAAATGTATCAAATCAACACATTGTACACCTTAAACTTCAATTATATCTCAATAAAACTGGGAGGAAAAACTATGTCTTCTATGCAGTAAATACAATAAAAACAGATACATTTCAAGATGGGCTATTGTGCATATATATTATAAGCGAATTGAAAATGATCAGAATCTCTTAACTTTTTTCTTAAGTCACAGTAGAAATATCAGCACTAGGAAACAGGAATGATAAGGTCTATTTATTGTGTGCCTACTGTTTTACAGATAAGACTGAGTCTTGGAGTGGTTTAGTAACTCGCATAAAGTTTTCAAATGTGGGTTGCAGAGTTAGAATTTAGAACTGGGATTCTCCTGGGCATTCTAATAAAACTCTAAGCAGGAGTTATTGTTCTTGGCTGCTGGAAAAATCTGTGCTGGGATTGTTTTTATGGTGGGACAGACTACTCCAGCTAAAATGACACCCCCTGCTGAGACAAAGCTGCCTTTATGAGCATCAAATTCACAAGTAATGTATAAAAAAACAAACGCTAACATTTCTAAGTTTAGAAAAAACATTCAAAGAGCCCATTTCAGCAGTCAACCATCCTTAGCGTTCTTTTTTTGCAGTGGGTAGCAAATTCTCAACTATATGGATAGGTATATGCTTCCAAATTCTGTGCCTGGTTTATGAAACATGCCAAATACACTAGTCCTGTCAATACCTCCTCTGTGTAAATGTCATCATCTATGCAAATACCAACTTCTCATGCCAGCTTAAGGAGATTGTAAGGCTGGTGTTCTTTTAGCAAGCAGAAGGCAAACTTCTGGGGTGTTTGTTTTTTGTTTTTAGCTTTTTAGCTGCTGTGGTTTTCATTGCCTCTTATGGCATGAGCACCAAGTGATGTTTGCTGCCCCCAGTTCCTTGACCATATGAATCAGGCTGGATTTCATCATTGTTCAAACAGCTCTTCTAGGCATGGGCTTCAGTTGAGACATCCTTATTCAATAGTGTTGATGTTGGAACTGGAAAGTCATTTTACTGATGCAGGTTTTTGCTTTATTGTGTTGAAATCTTAGACAAATTGATCATTTTTAATCTAATATATGGGCAGGATTTAGCTCTTGCAATAGGCTGAGCCTCTTTTTCCTTTAAACCTATATGTAAAAGAGAGAATGGAATGAAACTTCGGTTCCGCAAGTTGTATGGGCTTAATATAAAGATAGTACAGAACCAGAAGAATTGGGGCAGGATATCACATAATTTTCACTGCAGTTTACTTTCTAGCACTTAATCCAGTCAAAATATTTCCCTTCACAACATTGCTACCTTCCGAATTACTCAGATGCTTAACTGTATTCTGCCATCTACATTTATGCAATAAGGCACAGAGCGTATGCATCAGATTCTGTGCAAATGAGAAGAACTCATTCCAGGAGGCCATTGTGGAATTGACGGTGTAAGACACCCCGCATCACCTCATTCAGGCTACTCCGGGTTTTCCTTTCCAGGGTTCAGCGGACTCCTACACGAGCAGGCCATCTGACTCTGATGTCTCTTTGGAAGAGGATCGGGAAGCGATTCGGCAGGAGAGGGAGCAGCAGGCAGCCATCCAGCTTGAGAGAGCAAAGGTGACGTTCTTGCCCCTCTTGGGTTCCAAAGTGGCATGTTGCTCAGCAGGTATCAGCTGCTCTTCCCCTGCCTCAGATTTCTCTTGAATAATTGTTTTATGATCGTCCTGATAAGACACCAGATTGCCAGGCCCTCATCTGTTGACCCCTGATAGTAACATTCTCAGGGAGACCTGGACCCTTTCAGTTTCCTTTTACGTTTGGTTGGGTGGTGAAAACTCTTGGTCATCTTCGATCTTAGTGGTTGTGGACCATACCCAGCTTGCCCCTCCAGGTGTTGGCAGAGAGCCTCTCAAGGGACCAGCTTGCCTGCTCGGTTCTCCATGACAGCAGCCTTCATTAGCGGCTGCAGGCACACAGCTGGTCGATGCACTGTTGGTATCTATCCTTCTCTCCTGGTTTCAGTCACCCACCTCAAGTTCCCCATTCAGAACTTTGAACAACGATTAGCATTTCAGCAAAATCGAGCAATAAAAGGCTTTGCTGAAAGAGACCTTCAGATATTCCAGAGGAAGAAGACCCCATAGGAGGCAACAAAGAACAAATTGCATTTTTGAATGTTTGAACTGAACGAGTCACTAGAGATCTCCCATGCTATGTCTTTCAGACTTTTTTGTTTGTTAAAAGCACAGACCCCTTTTTTGAATGAAATTTTATACACAGTAACGGACATAACAGATTCCTGGTCAGCCTCTCTTCTTTGCCCTTCATGATAGACTCCTAAGGTGTATTGATACAGTCTTTCCAAGTTTCAGGAGGAAAAAAAAAAGGAAGCTCAAATAAGGTGAACTCCTTCCCTTTTCTATTTTGACACTAAAATATTTAAAAGAGTGGGAGGAGGAGGATGAGGCAGGCTCAGGAAGTGTCTTCCTTTGCTTTGACACTCGTGCTATCTGTGCCAGGTGGTGGAAGGGGATTGGAGGCAGTGAGGTGTCAGTGGGACCCTAATCTAGGTCCTGCCTCGACCCTCTTGCTCCCCAGGCGTGTTCCCAGCATGAAGAAATGAGCCCATAGCAGAGCAGCCTGCTAGTGGTACAGAATTCACCTGCCAATGCAGGAGACCCAAACTCGATCTCTAGAGCTTGAAACGGCAATCCACTCCAGTGTTCTTGTCTGGAGAATTCCATGGACAGAGGAGACTGGTGGGCTGCAGTCCATGGGTTCACGACATGACTGAGCGACTAAGCACCTTTAGAATAGAGCAGCCCAGGATTGCAGGCACCTGGTGTGTTCTCTTGTGGCTTATTTCTGTTTTAGTTTTCTCTCAGGGTTTATTCTGTGGCTGCTGTGGTTACCCAAATGTCAGCAGCAGTGCTGTCAGCTGAAGCTGGAGGTTGGCTGAGCCTCTGCCAAGCTGCAGCCGCCCAGGAGCACTTTGCTACAGGGGAATTTGTCTAAAAAGAGTTTCAGAAGCAGTTTTGTTAGCTAGGGAGACGGTGATGTGACATGTGAGCAGCTCCACCCTCTGTGTCTGCCCCGGCAGGCCTTTCTTTTCCCTGCCAGGACAAGATATTCTATTGAGTGGGATCCTGCAGGTTTTCAGATCTGAGGCTATTTCAAAAATATTTATTTTACCCCTCTACCTCTTTTTTCTTTAAGACCCAGCATACATTTCCTGTACCCCACAATGTGGGTATCTGTTATCATTTAAAATAATAAACGCGGGAATTCCTTGGCAGTCCAGGGGTCAGGATTCTATCCTCTCACTGCTGAGGGCCCAGGTTCAATCCCTGGTTGGGGAGCTGGGATCCCTCAGGCCTCATGGTGCAGCCAAAGAGAGGTAAAAAGAGTAAAAGAACTCTCATACTTCAGAAAATAAAATAACAAACTTAAGTTTTATGACTAAAGGACAAAACAGACTGCCCCTTCTGCCTTCCCTCCCCAAGATTCTGGCGCACAATTCTTTGGGATGTTGGAAAGTATGACAGGAGGGGGAATACGGTTGGGTGAATAGGACGGAATCCTTTTCAGAGTCCTTTCTGCAGATTTCTTAGTGCTGCCTGGAAATGCGAAACCCAATTGAGATCCCTCTTTGGAAAGTGATTTTTCTTACTGCCTGGTACTCTCCGTGATCTGATTCTACATTTCAGTGAGAAAAACCCTCCTCGTCTTCCTCCCTTCATCCTTCTTCCATGGTTCTGTTCCCAGTCCAAACCCGTAGCATTTGCTGTGAAGACGAATGTGAGCTACTGTGGTGCCTTGGACGAGGATGTGCCTGTTCCAAGCACGGCCATCTCCTTTGACGCGAAGGACTTTCTACACATAAAAGAGGTAAATGTAGGGCATGTTGCATTCCTTAACCTGCCACACAGTCAAGGCCAGGAATCAGCTCTGAGCCAAACTAAATGGAGAGGAGCCCTGAGGAGCTGCCAGTGTTTTGCCTCATTTAATTGGAAAGGCTTCCAAATCCATCCCTTCTCACCGAGATTTAGAAGACTGAGATTGTTGCTTGCATTATCGCACATTTAAAATAAAACTAGCTGTTGGAGAGACAGTGGATTGGAGTGGGAGAAGTCTGGAATCAGGGAGACCGTTAGAGCTGTTCTAGATGAGGGATAATGGGATTGAGCCATCCTGGTGCTGCTAGTGAGACGGAGAAAACTATTTCTCTCCACATTTGAGGTATATTGTGGGAATTCAGTGAAGAGTGCTGGTGATGGACCTAGTGTAGGAGCTAAGATTGAGGGAGACATCAAAGATGATCAAGGAAATCAAGGTTTATGAATTGAGCAGCTAGGATGGATATGACTAGGGTAGGGTGATGACAGATGGGAAGGGAATTTGGGGAGTGGGCATCTCAAGGGAGATATGAAGTAGGAAGTTAGATGTGAGAATTTGGAGCTCAAAGGAATGGGTTGGGCCAAAGATACACATTTGGATCGTTAGTTTATCCAGGTGGCATGTAAAGCTGTGGTAATGAATGAAGTCATCTAAAGACAGAGGTGAAGGAGGAGAGAAGGCAGGCCTGGATGAAATCCAAAGGAATTCCATCCTGCAAAGGTGGGGTGCATGAAAAGACTCAGCAAATAAGGAAACTGAAAAGGAGAAGCCTGAGATATGGGAGGAGAACTAGGACAGAGCAATTCATGGACATCAACAGAGAAGAGTGTGTTCAAAAGGAGGAAGCAACCAGCCACAGCCAATGTTGTGGCATGTCACCTAAGGTGAGGAGAAAGGAATGGACGTTGGGTTGGCAACACGGTGGTCAGCAGCATGGAGGTCAACTGGGACCACTGTCTGGAGTTTGGGAGATGAAAGCTGGATGCAGTGTGATAAGGAGATAAGGGGAGTTAGGAAGTATATTTAGCAAGCACAGACCATGCTTCCAAGGGAGTTGACACTAACCAGGCAGTAGACTGAAGAGGGTATGAAGTCAAAAGAGGTTTTCTTTCAAGATGGGAGCTGTCAGAGCATGTGTCCGTGCCTGTTAACAGAGAGAGAAGGAGAGAGATTGATGGAAAGGTGGGAAGTTTTTGGTAGTCAGGAAGCCTGGGATCCAGAGCCCAAGTGATGGGGCAGACCTTTGATAGGAAGGGGAACACTTACTCATTATAACAGACAGGGAAAAGGTGAGTTTAGGTACTCACAGCTTTGGTTATGAGAAACTGAGGAAGCTTCGGGTTGACCTCTTCTGCTTTCTCGATCATGTATGACATGGGGATATTCATATTTGCCTGAAAGACAAGGACTCTCAACCCGAAACATGTGCCCTAGCACCTGAATGGTTAGGTTGACTTTGTGTCACCATTCTCATCAAAAACGACCAAACCATATTCATTAGTTGCTCATTCCCACTGTTTCCAAGGAGAAGCAGCACTTGAAACAGTAAAAGAAGTCCTCAGATATTCCTTGCATACTACTCACACCTGCATCCCCACCTTGATGCTTTTTATTGCTTTCCTCCATTCCATCAGTCGTCTCCATTTGTCCTGTTGGTTGCTTTTTGATCTATATGTTGCTCAACCAGAGACTTTCTTTTGCCTGGCAGTTTGTTGTATGATGTTGAGCTGGTAATCCTATATGGATTAGAGCCACTCGTTTTCAGATTTTGAGATCTCAGATAAGGAAACATCTTAGGAAGAGAAAGTGCTCTTCATTTTCAGGAAAGCAAAATGAGAAGAATTGGAATAGCACTAAGGTGACCTTGCTAGGAAGCTGGCATGTACTCCCTGAACGTCAACACAAGTGAATGTATTTCTATAATCGAGTTGTAGCCTTTCCTCCAGAGAAGGCAATGGCACCCCACTCCAGTACTCTTGCCTGGAAAATCCCATGGACGGAGGAGCCTGGTAGGCTGTAGTCCATGGGGTCGCTAAGAGTCAGACATGACTGAGCGACTTGACTTTCACTTTTCCCTTTCATGCACTGGAGAAGGAAATGGCAACCCACTCCAGTATTCTTGCCTGGAGAATCCCAGGGATGACGGAGCCTGGTGGGCTGCCGTCTATGGGGTCGCACAGAGTCGGACACGACTGAAGCGACTTAGCAGCAGCAGCAGCAGCAGCAGCCTTTCCTCTCATCCATAACCTAGAAGGCCATTTGGTATCCTCTAGTTTCAGTACTTTCTCAGTAATGAAAAGCTTAAAAGTAGAGAAAAGCTACAGCTGTCCTTATCACATACACCAAATGACCAGTGATTTAAGCCCTTGAGTGTACATTGTAACTTTCCCCCAAGTGGCTCAAAGAACTTTCATTAACATTGAGTCATATTTTCACTGTGCTTTAGCTGTTTCCTAGAAGAAAGTAAAACATCTTGGGAAGTTACATCAACTATTTCAGGAACCCCTTTAAGATCATTTGGGTAGCAGTTAGTAAGTTAGTGTTCCAGTGGGCTAATTTGATTTCAGGAAGTAACTTAAGCTGTGGGAAACTATGACTCACTGTCTGTTTTGTCCCCACCACAGTAAAATTTAAATTCCAAATCCATACACCCAACATGCTAAAGGGGTTCCATTGCCTTTTGTTAATTCCAAAATAAATAGACCTGTTATTTCAGAAGTGTTATCCTGAAATAAAAGATGAAAAAATGGGAGAAATTGAGACCTAGACTGTTTAAGATTGTATATTAGGTTGACTCACATTTCTTCAGTGCAGGCTCAGACTGCATGCCATGTGTGCCTCGTGTAGGAGCTGTGTGCAAAACAGAGGCCAAATCTCTAACTCATATCTTTTTGCTTTTGAGTATAAAACTGTTACTCAGAATTACTCAGAGTCACCCGGAATTTTGTGCTTTGATGATTCAATGGAAATATCCATTTCTCCTTCCCAGCGTGTCAATGTCATATACATATAAATTCTACTGTCCTGTGAGCTAAGCAAAATATACCCTGTAGAGTTATGCTTTGAAAAAATGAAATGCTTCCTGGATCAAAGAGAGAGAGTTACCTTGTCCAACACTAATAAAGACAATAAAGGAAGTTTTTGGAGTTATCTCTGGAGGATGTAAACAGTAGGACTGATGTCTGTTTTCTGGAAATCACCTAGCTGAAACCTTCCCTTGAGGCAGGTAGCTTGGATTAAACACACCTTCTGCCCTAGGATTTGTCAACTACAAACTGGCACTTGCCATGAGCACTTTACCGACTGAGCCACCAGGGAAGCCCGAAAGAGTTGGACACAACCTAGTGACTGAACAACAACAACAACACGGGCACTTGCCATCTGCCTCTGTAAGGATTAAATCATGTGCTGCTGCAGCTGCTGATTTTCAACACCCTCTGAAAGTGGAGAGCAGAAATGAGGCACTCTGTGCTCTGGGAAAAACTGGCATAACTGGTCTTCAGATAGTTAGATATTTTTCAGGAACCAATTTTATGAGCCCAATTCTTATAGCTCCTCATATTTAGAAAAGCACTAAATTCCTTCTTAATGATGACTGCTCCTTATGACTAGCAGAAAGCTTCTGTTTGTGCTTGATTGAATGTACTCGTTCTGACCTTCCTCCACTGCCTCTTGGAGCAGTTTCTCAGAACCATCTGAAATGCTATAGTCCTCATTTTGCCCCAAATAAAACTTAACTTGCAGCTGTTATATTGTGCATTTTTTTTAAAGTCAACAAATTCAGCAAATCTATCATTACAAATGCAGTTTTGCTGGCCCATCAAATAGGACCATGTTCACCCCATATTGACTGAAGCCTTTGTGTGGGTGTGTTTCCCAAGGTTACATGTCTTGGAACTTTATTTAAATGGAAATTCCTTCATTCCTATTGGATTTCAGGTCACTTGGAGATTACTTCAAAAATTCCACTTATGTAAAATATGCTTAGTCTTTGTGAGAGTAGGCTTGTTTTTCTTCAGGTAATAAGGTGGACCTTGATTTGCAAATCTGTATTTGGAAGATTATATTTTTTTTCCCCAAAGAGAGTAAAATACAGATAGTACAGTGGAATTTTTACCTCAAAGCTTTTGATAAATAACAGACTGTTCAGTGTATTTCATCTTAGACTTGTCTATCTTGTCTTCCAGAGTTCTAATTACAGTGGTGTATATTTATCCTTATAAAATCTATTCCTGAAGATGTGGCGAGGGCTTCTTGACAAGGACCAAAGGAATCCGAACATTAAGACCTGACTTTGGCCCAGGGATTAGCAAACTGTGTCCCATGGGCTGAAACCAGCCTGCTGTCTTTCAGAAAGAAAAAGTTTATTGAAGCACAGCCATGCTTACGTGTTCACATATTGTCTGTGGCTGCTTCCACACTACAACAGAAGATTACAGTGGTTGGATCAGAGACCATATGGCCTGCAGACCCTCAAGAATTAATTATCATGGCTTTTGGACTAGAAAGTTTGCTTTATTCTTTGGACACCCCTCAGATATATATAATATGGTATAATAGACTATAAATAGTGTTTGTATATATAATATGGTTCAGTATATTATTATATAACATAGTGCTTCGATCTTTTGGCCCCCTGAAATGAATAAATGTGGAGATAAGTGAATTGATAGCATCTTTATTTCTGTGTTCCAGAAATATAACAATGATTGGTGGATAGGAAGGCTGGTGAAAGAAGGCTGTGAGATTGGCTTCATCCCAAGTCCGTTGAGATTGGAGAACATACGGATTCAGCAAGAACAGAAAAGAGGACGTTTTCACGGAGGGTAAGGCTCCTTCTTTTCTCCACATTTTATTTGGAGGGAGTAGGGAAATTAGGTGATGTTTTCAAGTTTCCTTGTTAAGTTAAACACGTATGCTTTTGAAGTAAAAGCTATTTTTCTATGTGCAAGGTGTTTCTGAAATTGACACGAGGGGTTTCAGGTAGTTCATGCCCCTGGTTGTATGCTGAATGAAGCCTGAAACACTCCTGGAATCAACGGGAATTCCACAGTGGAGACTGTTTTCTGTGACCTCAACAAATCCTCTTGGGAACCTGAGCTTCCCTCTGTGAGAGTCGTGTAGGGCATCCTTTTACAGTACTGTAAGTGGGGGCCTGGCCTGACCTGGCATCGTAGCTCTTCTTGGTTATCTTTCACAGACTCTCTTTCAAGTGAGCACAGAATGCCATGGTACATGCAATACCATCCCAGGACTAGTAGCAGCTTATCCAGGGTTTTCTGTGGCCACTGCTTGGTAATAAAGGGAAGACTCTGTCCAGCTTCAGATGAATTAACCTCTAGTGAACAATGAAGTATCCACAAAGATCAGAGTGCAGTTGTTTAAAGGTCCCAGGGATACAAGCAAAGCCTGAGAGGACAAATCAGCATCATACTAAGCCTGCATATATTGTGAGCCTACACTGAAGCACTGATTTGATATGTGTTACTGTTTTTTGAAAATCCTAAAATAGAATTAGTTCTTTCTCTTAACTCTCAACCTCCTTTTTCTATTAGATCCTTTTCTGTTTCAAAAACGCCTCTGTTCTTCAGGAGCCCTTTTGCCTTTGTCATGATGGGAAGTTCTTAAACAATGATAGGAGATCACAATAGTGCAGGGTGAGCCCCACTTTTAATTATCGACCTTTGTTAGGATATAACATGCCTGTAATATTATTAATGATTCGTCCCTCTTATTATTTCTTCTCTCCCACGTCAACAGGTGAGGGTTTTAGTTAGACTTTTTTTTTTAATGGAATGTATTTCTTTCTTAATCTTTGAAAATACATGCAAATTTTTTTTACTAATTTGAAAACAATTTAAAGATTTTTCTACTTAATATTTCATTGCTTATTTGCTTTACTCTAGTAATTTATATGTGAAAACCTATATTCCTTTGCAATTGCTGTTTTATCTTACCAGACCCTTTCCTTCACTTTTCCACTGGATCACTCCTTCATATGCTTCAGATCTGTGTTAAATATCATCTTTTCAATGATCCAGTTCCTGCCACCATATCTAAAGTTGAATCCACTTCTCTTCCCTTGCTTCTTATCTCTCTCCCATCTCAGTTTTCTTTGTTACACTTACTACTATAAAAAATACATTTTTACCTATTCATCTGATTGATACTGATACTGATAGAATACTGAAGGATAGAATACTGAAGGATACTGATAGAATTTGTCTGTACAAGGGAAAGAATTTTGTTTTCCCCTCACTGTTGTATCCCTAGTTCCTATAACAGTGAATACTCTTCTGCTCATTCTGAGCTGTGTTTGACATCCAACCAGTGCATTGGTGGTCAGTATCGGTTAAACAGACGGTTCACAAGAACACTCCTATTAGTGATTCTTTTGCTTCATTTCTGCATTGAATAATTAGGAAAGAGACTTTGGCAAAGTATTTCCAGATCCTAGTTAGTTTCCCACTTTCTCTGAGAAAGAAGGTCAAAGAAAACATTTGGGAAGATCCTTGAAGCTCTACTCTAAGAGCAGGACTTGGTGTGTTTTGAATTATTTAGTAGGATTAAGGCCAAAGAAAGCTTTGTACTCTCAAGTTCTATTTTCAAGGAATCTGGGGAATGAGTCCTAAGTTCCTTTTCTGTATCTTAGGAAATCAAGTGGAAATTCTTCTTCAAGTCTCGGAGAAATGGTATCAGGGACATTTCGAGCAACTCCCACGTCAACAGGTGAGGGTTTTAGTTAGACTTTTTTTTTTAATGGAATGTATTTCTTTCTTAATCTTTGAAAATACATGCAAATTTTTTTTACTAATTTGAAAACAATTTAAAGATTTTTCTACTTAATATTTCATTGCTTATTTGCTTTACTCTAGTAATTTAATTTGATTTAAAGGGTACTTGTGTTACTAGAAATTTAGATCATTGTAACAATGACAGAGATTAGATGTTTTGATATGGCTCATGATTTTGTACAATCTTATTTGCCCTCTATTGTATAAATCATTCAGAAGCAAGTTCACTATTCCACCCGAGAACCCAGCACACTTTAAGATGGTGAGGGCCAATTATATGAGTTTTAAAAGCCTTCTAAAGAAAATGCTGAGTTCCAGTCTTCATGTAAAACTTCAGGGTGTGTTGGTACAGCCTGAGCTGTGGAGGTAGGGAGGGCAGAGAATGAGGTTTGGCCCAAATGGGCTCATTTCTGTTTGAATAGCAGACAACTGAGCCCTGGATTTAATGGTAATGAAGGGACAATGATGGCCCAGTCAGGAGTTGTCACGCATTTAGAAATTGTGGAGTTATTCAAGAATTTTTCTTCTACCACATTCCCTGGCTCTTACAGGCTCATTTCGTTCTGCCCCAGAACGGATGCTGCATTAATGTATCTGGGATTATCAATTCAGAATGACAGATCCAATGTCTATCTTGGCATACCATAACTGCAGGAAACTGGGTTGGTTCCAGAACAGATCTGAGTCCTGGTATATGAACCCTGATCTCCAGGGCTCTGAACCAAAGTCTTGTTCTTTAGGTTGTCCCCAAATGGACAGGACTGCATGGGTGGCCACAAAGCCACAGATATTGAGTATATTTTGCCTCATCCCCATTTGCTGAACATTTAAGTCATTGCAGCTGTTCACTATTACACACAAGAAAGAACAGGAACAACTGATTATAAACTTACTTGAAATTAAAAGCAATGTAGTAGGAATAATATGTCAGTATTCTCAAAAATGAGCAGAAAGCCTTAAGAACACAAAAAGAACTGCAAATTCTTCTGCTAGTTTACCAAAATTACACATCCAAAAATAACTAGTGAATGCAGTGATGGTCATTATTATACAAATTATTGTTCTAAGTCTCTTTTTATCAAATTTGATTTGTCCAAGTTGCTCTCAGCCACACCACATGCTGTGTGCAGCACGGGAACAACCCATGGCCTGTGGCTGGCCCAGCCAATGTTATGAAATCCACTCTCCCCACCCGTTGTGAAATCAGGGTATGAGGTCATTTGTTTAGGGAGGAAGTTGTCTGTTTTTGCATTTGTCTTCCCAATTGGCCTGACCAGAATGAAATAGTAGAGTAATACTCTGCAGAGTGGGTGATTGGGAAATGATGAGAATGACAGGGACAAATTGGCATATTCTTCCATCTTTTAAAATCATGATTACATATTTTGATATGGCTCTCATTGTTGTCTTTTAGCAAAACAGAAGCAAAAAGTGGTAAGTCATGTTTCCTTTTTAAATCTCCTGTGAAGGTTTCTATCCATACATGCCTGCAATGCTCCATTTCAGTGACCCAAATGGCTATAAAATGAGGGAGGCGTCTCCTTGGTGGGACCCGTGGTTATCATTTCTCATTTGGCCGGAGGATTGTGAATGCTGTGGCTGTGGAGGAGGGCTGCTGACCCTCGCACCTCTTTATGTGTGTCCAATCGTCTCTTTCAGACGGAGCACATCCCCCCCTACGATGTTGTGCCATCCATGCGGCCGGTGGTGCTGGTGGGGCCATCGCTGAAGGGTTATGAGGTACCGATATCAGTCTGTTACCCTTCTTGATCAAGAACCTAGGAGACAGCCACTGGGAGCTTCCTCCTTGGGGTCTGCTTACACTCGGGCCCTCAGCTTGTGAAGACAGGAGGTGCTTTGTGGGGCTCACGTGGCCCTTTGCTATTTCCTCCCTCTCTGGCCTTCTTCTCATCTTTCATGTGTTTAGAAATAGCTCCCTCAAAATAGTTATAATGGGAAGTTCTGGTCAAAGGTTTGCTCTGCTTTCAATTCAAAGAAAAGGATTTTATCTGTCTCGATGGTTCCTGTTGCTGTTAGAAAAAATAGCAAATGAACGGCACAAGGGAACATAAAAGCAATCTGCCAGCAAACCTCACCTCAAAGCACCAACCAGTCTCACTTTGCTGGGTGCTCAAGACGATGGCCTATTCCACCAAACATTTCCCTCCTTTATTTTAAAGGATGTATAAAAGGGAAAAAACTCCATTAAAAATATCAATGAACTCTTTCAGAGATGAACTAAGCAATGTAAGGAAGAAGAGAGCAAACACTTAGATATACGGCATTTCAGATGTTGCCATTTTGACTTTATGCCAACAAGGATCAGAATAAATGGGTAGGACATTATCTGAAGGTGGGCCACCTCCATGGCACCCTTCCCACTGAATCAGCACAATATCTGGCATATAGTCAGCTTTCAGTGCACATTTGTTGAGTGAATTAATCAGTCTCTTTGACGCAGGTTTAAGAATCCCATCTCCTTCTCCCATTGCCCCTTTCACTCCCTCCCCTCCCCTTCTCAGTGGGGACTGTCTGAGGAAGAGCAGAGAGGGGTCTACAGAAGTCCATCCCTAGATGTGGAGAATGTCCGCCAACTTGTACAGACTCGCAGGAGGCCGAGCCTGGGGCTGGCCCAAGGAGCTCTAGTTGCTCCTCACTGCAGGCAGGCACCCCTCAGGTATGCCATGGACAGGCCGGACCTGTGCACAGAGCCAGCTTATCCTGGTCTCCTGGTGGCCGTTCTATCCCCTAAAAAAGAGATGAGGACCTGTCTTGGGTCTAGTGAACACCGCTGGTTCACCCTCAGCACCCTGGAGGAGAACCAATGGGGGAAACTGAGTAAGTGCAAGTAGGTTAAGTGTGAAAAACTCCATTCATGCTTGTTTGCCCTGTCCCACCCCCAGCAGACAAATAGCTGTGATAAGGTCTTTGGTCAGAGCGCCTTTCTCTTGCAGCTCTCTCACTTTTGATTTCTCTCTTTCTGCTGTTGTTTACCTCATTCTTTTTTTCTCACCTCTGCAAAGGTCACAGACATGATGCAGAAAGCCCTCTTTGATTTCCTGAAGCACAGGTTTGATGGGAGGTGAGACATACAGTTGCTTTTGCATTTTTATTTTCCTTTAACCAACATGAATGATAAGTTGATTTGTAGGTCTATGTTTCCTGCGATTGCAGATGTTCTCTAATTAAAAGTTAACTCAGTGTTCAAGGGAGAACACAATGAAAGCGCTCTGAAAATATGAAGTTAGGATGAATAGCATTGAATCTCTTAAAGTAAAAGGACCTTGATAAGGAAAATAATCCATTTGTTTTATTTAAATGTATGTGTTAGTCTTTATTTTCTCACTTGTAACTGAATTCATACCAAACATGTTCATGAGAAAATAATGAAAAATACAGAATGTTTCTGACAATGTGGTGCATCGCTGGTCAAGTTGGGTAGAGTCATTTGGGAACTTCGTGTGTGCATGCATATATGATGTGTATCATATGAAGATACAAAGCACTAAATTTCCTTAAAAGAAGAGTGCAAGAAATGTTTCCATCGTGGTGGTGGTGGTTTAGATGCTAAGTTGTGTTCTACTCTTGCAACGCCATGGATTGCAGCCCTCCAGGCTCCTCTGTCCATGGTATTTTCCAGGCAAGAATACTGGAATGGGTTACCATTTCCTTCTCCAGGGCATCTTCCTGACCCAGGGATCGCACCTGGGTCTACTCTATTGTAGGCAGTCTTCTGCATTGCAGGCAGATTCTTTACTGACTGAGCCACCAGGGAAGCCTGTTTTCATCATAAGCCTCCCAAAGTGACTATTTTGTAAGGAAGAGTATTTCTTTGAATATTCAGTTCTGGGTTTGTTTTACTAGAAATTACCTTGCTATTTTATTGATTTCTTTTGTATGTATCCTATCCCACTATGACCCATATCAACATGGCTCAGTCTTTAACCACTGGAAAATTTTATCATTTCAGTTTTGTGACAAATATCTGGAAGGAGCTTCTGTATTTTGCAGAGAAATGTTAAAAAGTCCACACTGATTCAATACTAAGAACCAAGCTCTTTCACAATGCAGAAGGTATTCCGTGTAAAAATAACCACATGCAATCAATACCTGAAGATTTATTAGAAATGAAGAAAACTTAGTGCTGATGGATAAGTATGGATAAATGCATCCAGCTTACTAAATTTTTAAGTATTTAAAGATATTTTTTAAAATTTCCACATAGGTTTTTAAAAATATGATATTTTAAGAAAAAAAGCAAACATGATAATGCTTTAAGTACAAATTGTATATATTTGTTAAAAGAAAAACCTTCTGGATAATTGTGTTTAAAGTATTTATTAGTTTCTGGGACTACATATAATAGAAAGAAAATAAGCTGGGATTTTAGTTTCAATAATTGATGTTTTAGTTCAAGAAAGCAGAAAGCTTCAGTGCCATTATATGACTTGCTAAGTACCTCAGTACAGACTTCAGTTTCAATTTAGTTGCTCAGTTGTGTCTGACTCTTTGTGATCCTATGGACTGCAGCACGCCAGGCTTCCTTGTCCATCACCAACTCCCAGAGCTTGCTCAAACTTATGTCCTTTGAGTCGGTGATGCCATCCAACCATTTCATCCTCTGTCATCCCCTTCGCCTCCTGCCTTCAATCTTTCCCAGCATCAGGGTCTTTTCCAATGAGTCAGTTTTTGGCATCAGGTGGCCAGAGTATTGGAGCGTCATCTTCAGCATCAGTCCTTCCAATGAGTATTCAGGACTGATTTCCTTTATGATTGACTGGCTGGATCTCCTTGCAGTCCAAGGGACTCTCAAGAGTTTTCTCCAACACCACAGTTCAAAGCATCAGTTCTTCGGCGCTCAGCCTTCTTTATGGTTGAACTCTCACATTCATTCATGACTACTGGAAAAACCATAGCTTTGACTAGACGGACCTTTGTTGGCAAAGTAATGTCTCTGCTTTTTAATGTGCTGTCTAGGCTGGTCATAACTTTCTTTCCAAGGAGCAAGTGTCTTTTAATTTCATGGCTACAGTCACCACCTGCAGTGATTTTGGAGCTCAAGAAAATACGGCTTGTTACTGTTTCCACTATTTCCCCATCTATTTGCCATGAAATGATGGAACCAGATACCACGATCTTAGTTTTCTGAATGTTGAGTTTTAAGCCAACTTTTTCACTCTCCTCTTTCACTTTCATCAAGAGGCTGTTTAAGTCCTCTTCACTTTCTGCCATAAGAATGGTGTCATCTGCATATCTGAGGTTATTGATATTTCTCCCAGCAGTCTTGATTCCAGCTTGTGCTTCATCCAGTCCAGCATTTCTCATGATGTACTCTGCATATAAATTAAATAAGCAAGGTGACAATATACAGCCTTGACATATTCATTTCCCAATTTGCAACCACTCCGTTGTTCCATGTCCGGTTCTAACTGTTGCTTCTTGACCTGCATACAGATTTCTCAAAAGACAGATTTCTCAGATCAGGTGGTCTGGTATTCCCATCTCTTGAAGAATTTTCCACAGTTTCTTGTGATCCACACAGTAAAAGACTTTGGTGTAGTCAATAAAGCAGAAGTAGATGTTTTTCTGGAACTCTCTTGCTTTTTCAATGATCCAACAGATGTTGGCAATTTGATCTCTGGTTCCTCTGCCTTTTCTAAATCCAACTTCAAAATCTGGAAGTTCTCGGTTCACGTACTGTTGAAGCCTCGCTTGGAGAATTTTGAGAATCACTTTGCTATTGTTTGAGATGAGTGCAATTGTGTGGTAGTTTGAACATTCTTTGGCATTGCCTTTCTTTGGGATTGGAATGAACACTGACCTTTTCCAGTCCTGTGGCCACTGCTGAGTTTTCCAAATTTGTTGGCATATTGAGTACAGCACTTTCACAGTATCATCTTTTAGGATTTGAAATAGCTCAACTGGAATTCCACCACCTCCACTAGCTTTGTTTGTAGTGATGCTTCCTAAGGCCCACTTGACTTCACATTCCAGGATGTCTGACTCTAGGTGAGTGATCACACCTTCATGGTTATCTGGGTCATGAAGATCTTTTTTGTATAGTTCTTCTGTGTATTCTAGCCACTTCTTCTTAATATCTTATGCTTCTGTTAGGCCCATACCATTTCTGTCCTTTATTGTGCCCATCTTTGAATGAAATGTTCCCTTGGTATCTCTGATTTTCTTGAAGAGATCTCTAGTCTTTCCCATTCTATTGTTTTCCTCTATTTCTTTGCATTGATCACTGAGGAAGGTTTTCTTATCTCTCCTTGCTAATGTTTGGAACTTTGCATTCAAATGGATATACTTTTTTTCTTTTCTTTGCCTTTCACTTCTCTTCTTTTCTCAGCTATTTGTAAGGCCTCCTCAGACAACCATTTTGCCTTTTTGCATTTCTTTTTCTTGGGGATGGTCTTGATCATCCTCATTGTACATCCTCCTGTACAAAGGATCATTGTACATCCTCCTGTACAATGTCACAAACCTCTGTCCATAGTTCTTCAGACACTCTGTCTATCAGATCTAATCCCTTGAATCTATTTGTCACTTCTACTATATTATTGTAAGGAATTTGATTTAGGTCATACCTGAATGGCCTAGTGGTTTTCCCTACTTTCTTTGATTTAAGTCTGAATTTTGCAATAAGGAGTTCATGATCTGAGCCACAGTCAGCCCCCGGTCTTATTTTTGCTGACTGTATAGATCTTCTCCATCTTTGGTTGCAAAGAATATAATCAATTTGATTTCAGTATTGACCATCTGATGATGTCCATGTGTAGAGTCATCTCTTGTGTTGTTGAAAACGAAATGGTGGAGTAGAAGGACATGTGCTCATCTTCCCCAGTGGGATCTGCAAAACTGCAACTCACTGCTGAACAATCATTGACAGGAGAATGTTGGATCCCACAAAAAAAGATAACCCACATCCAAGAGCAAAGGAGAAGCCCCAACGAGATGGTAGGAGGGGTGAAATCACATTTAGAATCACACCCCATACCTGCCAGAGATGCTCAGAGGGCTCAAACAGAACCTTGTGTGCTCCAGGACCCAGAGTCCCCACAAAGACTGATCCAGACCTGCCTTTGAGTGTCTGAGTGTCTCCTATGGAGGCACAGGTCAGCAGTGGCCTGCCGCAGCAACAGTGGCTCTGGGTGTAGCTACCTGGGACACATAGTGTGTGGCATAAGCCCTCTTGGAGGAGGTTGCCATTAGCCCCACCATAGAGCCGCTGAGCAGACGACCCACAAACTGCAGAACAATATACCAAAGAAATTCTCGTACTGTTAAGAAAGAAAGTTCTAGGACCCACAACAGATTTCCCAACCTGGGCATCCAGCAAAGAGACTGAGAACCCCCAGGGAATTTGACTTTGGAGGCCAGTGGGATTTGATTACAGAACTTCCACAGGAATGGGTAAACAGACTCTTGGAGGGCACAAAAAAAAACCCGTGCATACACCAGGAGCCAGGAGAAAGAAGCTGTGTCCCTAGAAGAGGCTGAGCCAGACTTGGCTGTGAGTGTTCAGGAGCCTCCAGCGGAGGTGTGGGTCAACAGTGGCCTGCTGCAGGATCAGGGGCACTGAATATAACAGTGAGTGCATAAGTCCTTTTGAAGGAGGTTGCCATTATGGTCATTACCCCTACCATAGTTTGGCCTCAGGCCAAACAACAGGGAGGTAACACAGCCCCTCCCATCAACCGAAAATTGGATTAAAGATTTACTGAGCAGGACCCTAACCATCAGAACAAGACCCAGTTTCCCCCACAGTCAGACTCTCCTATCAGGAAGCTTCCATAAGCCTCTTATCCTTCTCCATCAGAGGGCAGACCGAATGAAAACCACAATCACAGAAAACTAACCAAACTGGTCACATGGATCACAGCTTTGTCTAACTCAGTGAAACTATGAGCCATGCCATGTAGGGCCACCCAAGATGGCTGGGTCATGGTGGAGAGTTCTGATGAAACATGGTCCACTGGAGAAGGGAATGGCAGACTCCTTCAGTGTTCTTGCCTTGAGAACCCCATGAATAGTATGAAAAGGCAAAAAAATATGACACTGAAAGATGAACTCCCCAGGTTGGTAGGTGCCCAATATGCTAGTGGAGAAGAGTGGTGAAATAACTCCAGAAACAATGAAGAGATGAAGTCAAAGCAAAAACAATGCCCAGTTGTGGATGTGACTGGTCATGAAAATGAATTCCGATGCTGAAAAGAAATGAACCTGGAATGTTAGGTCCATGAATCAAGGAAAATTGGAAGTGGTCAAACAGGAGATAGCAAGAGTGAACATTGACATTTTAGGAATCAGTGTACTAAAATGGACCAGAATGGGCAAATTTAATTCAGATGACCATTACATCTACTACTGTGGACAAGAATCCCTTAGAAGAAATGTAGTAGCCATCATAGTCAACAGAAGACTCTGAAATGCAGTACTTGGGTACAATCTCAAAAATGACAGAATGATCTCTGTTCGTTTCCAAGGCAGATCATTTGGTATCACAATAACCCAAGTCTATGCCCTAAACACTAATGCCGAAGAAGCTGAAGTCGAATGGTTCTATGATAACCTACAAGACCTTCTAGAACGAACATCAAAAAAAGATGTCCTTTTCATCATAGGAGACTGGAATGCAAAAGTAGGAAGTCAAGAGATACCTGGAGTTAACAGGCAAATTTGGCCTTGGATTACACAGTGAAGCAGGGCAAAGATGTTTTGGGCAAACATGCCCTAACATGTTTTGCCAAGAGAACGCACTGGTCAGAGTACAGGCTAGATTGCCTTGATAAATAGAGCCCAAAATGTATAACGAATCAAACTCGGTGGAAACTTGTTGTTGCTCACTGCACAGTCTGAGGCAGGTGTTCCTGGTGGGTAGGATGGAGAAGGGAAGGATTGGAAAGAAAGTCTGTCCTGTGCATCATTTGGGACCGCTGGCCTGGGATTGGTCTCTATAATCAGCTGTAGGGAGAGGAGTGAACCAGCTTCTCTGTTTCACATCATTCTCACATTTCATTGGCTAGAACTTGGACATGTGGCCACACCTTCTTGCAAAGGAGGCTAGGAATTATAGTCTAGCTATGTGCCCAGGAGGAAGAGAAAATGGATTTTGTTGAGCAGATAGCAGTCTGCCTTATTTATCTAGTGGACACGAGGGCTTAATAAGAAAGCCATAGATGTATCCTATTCTCTCTCTCTTTAAACAAGATAGACAGAGAATGAACTAATTTCAAAGAAAACAAGTGAAAAGTACTGAATACTAGACTATTGGAGTTGGAAGGAAATGTAAAAAGTCCTTATATTTTAATCTCTTAAATCAAACAACTGGTAGATGGATACCCTGCTTCTGTTTGTAACTTTTGAGTACCGGGAATCTACTTAAAAAAGCATTGCAAAGAAACAGCTGAACTCTGGCTTTTTAACTTAACGTTGGTTTTGATCCTTGCCTCTGATGACAGGGGCCATGACCCCTACCTTCATGCAGCTCTCCCTGGGTTGTTGATAGCTGACATGCCTGGCTCAGTCAAGCAGGCTTTCTTCAGCTGTGCTTGGAGTCACATGGTCTTAACCTGTGGGCCTTTATTTAAGGAAGTTCTGAGCAGTGCTTTATCCTGTGGCCCCATAAGAGCTCATGAGCTGAACAAATGCTATCCCACATGCAGTCTAAGTTTCTGTTAGATTGTTTTGGTCCCCACATAACATCCATATAAACAGCAGTGTTAGTAAAGGTTTGCACGGTAGGACCTTATGGAAAAGAAGGAAGTAATTATTGTAATTTAGTAAAGAGAAAGTGACTGATTCAAGAATGAAGACTCTGAGGTTCTTCCTCAATCTTCAGACATAGAAAGAGGAAGTGCATTTAATTGTAACAGCAGAGATTTATCAGCTTGAGTTACCTGATTCATCAAGCACACACTATTGAAGATGATTTTAATAGAAATAGAACTAAGATTCCAATGCCAAGTGATCCAGGGGGTCTGATGGCACAGCAGAGGGTGTAGAGATGTGAGGAAGAATACAGCAGCAGCAGAAGAAATGGCTACAGAGAGACTCTGCCCGAGAGAGATCTGATGTATGGCAGAGTTTGAGAAAGCTAGATAATAAAGGTGGGAGTAGGAGAGAGGGCTTGCTTTCAAATTAGCAGAGGCCACTGCAGCAGAAAAACAATAATGAATTCATTGGTGTATACAGAAACTTTGATTAGGAAAAAAGAAATGTGCTTGTAGTTTTGCTATGACTCTGACATGTCTGCTGTGTGGGGAATATCCTTACATTTTGAGCCATGACAATCTGCTGCGTTATGTTCCACCAATTAATAAAAGGAGAGAAAACAACAAATAGTCTTTAATTGAAATCAGCCAAGAGAACAATTACACAGCGGGCTTTTGCATAGCAATACAGCATAAACAGTATGTTCTAATGGAAACTTCCTCCATGTTTCACTGGCTATGAATGCAGTAGGTTAGACAAAATAGGATAATTTCTTTTTCAGAAAGAGCCAAAAGAGAAAAAGAAACTGTCTAAAAGGCTTTCTTCTTCAGTACTGTTTTTCAGATCTTAGCTAAAAAATAATTCAACAAATTGAATTAAACACCAATAGTGTCTCCTACAGAATCATATACTTACTCTTTTATGATACCTTAGAAAAGATTTGAATCAGTTTAAAGCTACTTATTTCACAATTTTATTGTCATTCATTGCTTAATGGATTCATTGCTTAATAAATTCAAGGCTTAACTAGAATGTATGTAAGAAAGAATGAAAAGCACAATACTGAATACTTCCTCAGGGAACCCCTGTACATGTAGATATCCACATACAGTGACAGTTCCTATGCACAGGTCATAAACTAAGTGAATGAGTCTAACGAGCTTGTACAATGCACCGGCCTGGCAGGGGCACAGTGCATGCACAATGGCACGGAGCTTTTCTCTCTTCATTTCACACCACAAACATTCATCAGGGATCATCCTTTCAGGTGAGGTTTGTTCAGCTGGTTGAATCTACCAGTCACAGGCTGAACAGCAAGCAGTCAAACCAATTGCAATGTGTTGACCTATGCTAATCATTTCAAATCCCAACAAAGTTGTAACTTTAAGCTTTTTGACAACTGAATCAGATCAGCTCTATGGCAGTTATAGGACACTTTGTAACTAACATGATTATGGCCCCAAATCCTAAATGAACATACAAATAGGATCTGAAGTTACTAGCCAAGGTATGCTTTAAAAAAAGGTTTTAGGAAGAATTTAAAGAAAGGAGGCTAAAAGTATAATTGCTGCTGCTGCTGCTAAGTCGCTTCAGTCGTGTCCGACTCTGTGCGACCCCATAGACGGCAGCCCATCAGGCTCCGCCGTCCCTGGGATTCTCCAGGCGAGAATACTGGAGTGGATTGCCATTTCCTTCTCCAGTGCATGAAAGGGAAAAGTGAAAGTGAAGTCGCTCAGTCGTGTCTGACTCTTAGCGACCCCATGGACTGTAGCCTACCAGGCTCCTCCGTCCATGGTACTCTCCAGGCAAGAGCACTGGAGTGGGGTGCCATTGCCTCCTCCGAAAGTAAATACTACTCAAAGAAGTAGTATTTATTTATGAAAGGAAATGGCAACAGCTGATGCTATCACAAAGCAGCCAAGACATGGAAGAATGAAAACAACTTGTAATTGTAGGCGACAAATGGAAAACAATACAGTGCCTTCTGTTTCATAACCAATAGCACCCTCTTAACAGCTCCTCCTACTCTCTATTCAAATGCAGACTCATCTGTGGACACTCAAGCACTCGAGATAATTTATTGAGCCCCTCACGCCAAATATGAACATTTGAATGAACAGATTTTGATTGTAACATGTCTGACCTTATTCTCCCACCCTGAAAGTATATGTAAGTTTCATGGACTCTGGCAATGGGAGAGTTCATGCTATAACTATGAATGAGTATTCAAGAAAACACTTTTAGATATTGCCTCATTTGTTCCTAGTGATTGTCCTGTGAGATAGTCTGGCAGAGCTACTATCACCATTTTATTAATTATCATCCTGATGCTCAAAAAAATGGCATGATTTGTCCATGGTCACACAGCCAGCAAGAGGGAGATCCAGAGAGACTCCCTAGGTCCATGTATGCCTTCCATTCCTTCCCTTCTCCTGACAGTGTGCTCTCTGACCTTTGGAATGTTTTTCCTTTGTGAAGAATAAGAGTTTTTTTTTTTTTTTTAAACTAATATACTAACAGGGTTGCATATTGGATGTGGTAAGGATAGAGTATAAAAGGATCTTTAGCTTTCCATTATAAGCCTGGAAATACTATTTTTGAATGAATGTGTCTCACCTGAGAGTAACGTCTTTCCACAGATAAGTCACAGAAAACTAACACTCATAGCACATGATGGAGAGCGGAAATTATGAAGGATTCCAAATCAGAAATAAGTAACAACTAGGATTCAGATTTACCAGATTTAAGGCAATGGCAACCCACTCCAGTACTCTCGCCTGGAGGATCCCATGGACAGAGGAGCCTGGTAGGCTGCAATCCATGAGGTTGCTAAGAGTCGGACATGACTGAGTGACTTCACTTTCACTTTTCCTTTCATGCATTGGAGAAGGAAATGGCAACCCACTCCAATGTTCTTGCCTGGAGAATCCCAGGGACAGGGGAGCCTGGTGGGCTGCCGTCTATGGGGTCGCACAGAGTCGGACACGACTGAAGCGACTCAGCAGCAGCAGTCTGCTGGGGAACTGAACATCCTTTATCCCTCACTAGTAATTACTGACACTGTGTCACAGACCAGTATCCAAGGGAACTTTTTAGAGATGTATATCAAAGATACATGGAAGTATTAAAAGTCACTAGAAGATATGAAGGTATATCAAGAAAAGAAGTAGAAAGAGTATTAGTTTAAGTAAAAAAAAAAGTATGTACACTAGGTAGCATTTAATAATGAATGTAATTACTTTACTGGGGAGCCTTTTAAACAACAAAAAGTTTGGATTTGGTGTCTGATTTTGATAATAGTAAGCATCTTTGCATAGAAAATAGAAACTCCTGCTTTGTCTTATCAGAGGGTTTCTGGAGCTGTGTCTGTCTTCTAAATTCTTTCCTACATATTTATTTTTATTAAGAAATAACATATTAACAAATTACCTAACAAATTAGTGAAGGACAGTGCAGTCCATGGGGTCACAGAGTCAGACACAATTTAGCAACCAATACCAACAAATTAGCTGGTATTTTATTGACCAATAAAAGAAGAAAAAGAATCTTTTATTGTCCACACCTTTTTTTATTTTCAGAACACATGAAGCAGTTTTCATTTCCTGTTTTTTTGTTTATGTCTTATTATTCTGCCTCTTAGTAAAAGCTTTGTATATGTTTGAAAATGGCTTTGTAAAAGTGTATTGCTGCTGCTGCTGCTAAGTCGCTGCAGTCGTGTCCAACTCTGTGCAACCCCATAGACGGCAGCCCACCAGGCTCTCCCGTCCCTGGGATTCTCCAGGCAAGAACACTGGAGTGGGTTGCCATTTCCTTCTCCAATGCATGAAAGTGAAAAGTGAAAATGAAGTCGCTCAGTCATGTCCGACTCTTAGCTACCCCATGGACTGCACCCCACCAGGCTCTTCCATCCATGGGATTTTCCAGGCAAGAGTACTGGAGTGGGGTGCCATTGCCTTCTCAAAAGTGTATTAAAACCCAGAAAAAATAAGAGTACACATCTGCTGACAATCCCTCCAACTTTTAAGAACCAGGGTCACTACTTGGCTAGTATAGAACTAGAAGATTTGATTTTCACCTAAGCAGAATAGAATCTTTGGATCCTCTATCCTCTAAAAGTGAATATTCTAGAAGGCTGAATTCTGCCCCTACACCAGCCCGCTTGTCTCCAGTCATATATTTGAATTGCTCTAGAATTTGATTGTATTTTTCTAACCAGTGACTCCATTCTTAAAACTCAAACAAACAAAGACACTAGAAACACAAAAATAAACAAGCAAATCCTATTCTGTAGGTAAAATGAGCTCTGACCACCACGACTGCCTATGAGATTTCATGCCTCAAGTGAGGCTGCCAGCTGAGTAACAGAGACTCAGATATGGGCTCCATGGACTTTAACCTGACTTAGAAAGTGGCCATCACTCTGTGTGTCCCAGACCTGCTCTTGATGGTTTGGCTGCTATCTGGAGATTCGGGGTTGCTGGAGAAGGAAGCTGAAACTGCAACAGAATTATGAGTCTGGTGACTAAGTGCTGGCCTAGAGCTTGGGAGCCTGTACTTTAGACCTTCTTAGGCTCTTTAGATCCATGTGGAACTTCCTCCCCATGTCTCACTTTTATTCTTGATAAAATGAAGAAGTTGTACAGACCAGTATTTTCCAGTATCTTTTAGCAGTTGAACAAGTCTTTACAATGAAATCATAGGTTAGGCCCCAACAGAAATGCAGAGGCGTTTATTTGGTATTAAGCATGGGAAAGATGGGCCCCTGCTGGCCAGCTCGGCCCCCATTTGATGTTCTCAGTGACCCGAGATATTTCACAAAATTCTTGGTTTCCACAGAAGACAGTTTGAAGATGCCTCAAATAATTTATTAAGGCCTGAAAAATTCTAAGGAATTAAAATGCTTTAAACTTCCTCACCATCTGCAGCATATATATCCAACCCCACCAACAAAGAGTACTTTGCTTTAAAATGGCACCAGAACCTTTTCTGCACAGCCTGTTGCTCTAAAGAAATGATTTTTGACCAAAGAAGACTGTTTTAAATTCTCCCCAAGGATTCAGGTCCCTGAAGTCAAGTGAGGAGTCTCCTGAGAGGGCTGACAGTATCCCTAAATAGGTGCGAGATGACATAGGACTCAATTGTGGATAACTCTACCCACTTCTTGCTCCACCCTCTAGAGGAGCTTGAAATTTGGGGAGAAAGAGTGCGTGAGTATAAAAGGGAAGGGCCTTGTCTGTTTTCTGGAATCTTCCAAGCTCTGAAGATAAGCATGAGGAATGGCCCACGATGGCAGTAGCTGGCTTAGAGAGGCATTCTTTGCATTCTGCAGATAGATCATAATTTGAAGTTGAGCAAACCCAGCCTAAAATAAAGAACTTGAAAGTTGTAAGTTCCAGAGATTCTCATTTGCTAGATCATATACATAGACAGGATAGACTCCTGTCTCCATTCATTGGCAATGTCTTTGCTTTATTCTTGTCTTGCATGACTGCAGGATACTTTCTAACGTATGGAAATCCTGGCACAATCCTCACATTGCCCTCAGCAATAGTGTCTTATTTCTGTCCACCATATGCATTCAAAGTAATATGCAAACATGCTAAAGAATCTTGTGCCTGTAGAAAAGAAACCATATTTTTCATATGCTTAGAAGTGAAGCATTCCTTTGGGCCTGTGGCAAAATGCTTCATGTGTCATGAGTTAACTGTTGAGCACCAGGAATGCAACACAGCTACCAACTGGTTGATTGTCTTTGATGATTAAAATGAAGAGGATTTTCCCCTTTGACCAGCAGCACTGAGACACTGTGCAATTCCTGAAGGTCTTGTTCAAGAGAAAATCAGCTATGAATTGTGGGGAAATTGTATTGCTGCTTGCTAGAAAGAATATGGTTTATTTATATGTTTTGATTCCCTCTTGGCATGGTGTGCACTATAAGGAGAATTTGGCAAGGCAGACAATAGTGGAGGAAGAGTTTGAATTCTTCCTGGAGTGTTTTTGTTGTTGAATAGCCAAAAACCTTCCTCCATTCTGCTCTGCTTGTATTTTAATGCTAGTCAAAGCCTATTTAAAATACTTGTGGCCAATGTTTTATTATACTGGGGTTGCACTATAGTATGTAAAGTGGTTATTAAGTACTGTGGTTATAAATCACTTGGAGAGCCCCACCACATTTTTACTGGTTTGTTCTGTTCTGTGTTCCTATTCATAGGATATCAATAACAAGAGTGACAGCTGACATTTCTCTTGCTAAGAGGTCTGTGCTAAATAATCCCAGCAAGAGAGCAATAATTGAACGTTCGAACACTCGGTCCAGCTTAGGTAAGATGTTCAAATGTGCTACTTCTCCAAGCTGCGCTTTCATACTGGGATGACACATGTTGCATTTGTGAATGCCTTTCCAGTTTGCTCTGATGCCATTCTTTAAAAACTTGTTTTCTTTATTCATTTATGTATGGCTGCTCCGGGTCTTTGTTGCTGTTTGTGGGCTTTCTCTAGTTGTGGTGAGCAGGGGCTACTCTTCGTTGTGGTCCTGGGGCTTCTCATTGTGGTGGCTTCTCTTGTTGCAGAGCACAGGCTCTAGGTGGGCAGGCTTCAGTAGTCGTGGTACACTGGCTTTAGAGTACACCCGCTTTGTTTCTCAGAAGCACGTGGGATCTTCCTGGACCAGGGATCAAACCTGAGTAACCTGCATTGGCAGATGGAATCTTAACCACTGGACCACCAGGGAAGTCCCTGCTTCCCATTCTGAATGGAGAAGCACTGATTAACTGACGAGAAGGCCAGTCTTACAAAAGCAGAGAGCAGAGTTGTGCAGTTGAACCTTCTGTCTCAGCTCCAGGCAGTGGGCTCATTAGTAGTCTGGTGGGAAGAATCCTCAACAGGCTGTCTTCATCTGTTACCACCTCAGCACACGAAGCCACTCATCCCTGCTTTGCCCAAGCTTCTCAGTGAGGGTAATGACATCTGTCATCCCTGAGTCACAGCTGACTTGAAAGCAAATGAGATGTCCACCTTTCTCAGATCCTTGGAAGAAAGCTCGATAATGGTGTTCTCAGTGTGGTTTCTGCTGCCAGCTGGTACCCAGAATAGTCACATCTTTAAGTGGATGTAGCAACTATCATTAATAGCATGTAAGGAGTTTAAACTTGTCTTTCCTGGTACACCAGTCAGAAAGCATCATGAAATTCACCATGATGGAGAAGCAAAAACACTAATATATGTGGTTAGCTCCATCAAGCCATACAGGAGCAGGGCTGTGGGGGATGGATTCACCAACCACAGAAGTGGGTCCAGGCTGCCCGAGAATCACATTACTTCTCAAAAGCCTGTTTGTGGTTTCTGTGATGGCCCAGAGTGGTGCAGTCCACCCATAACTCTCTTTTGCATTTACATTCTGAGTCTGCTTTGTGAAAGAATGCTGAACCTACCAAATGGGACAGTTGTCAGTGTCTGTGGGAACAGGATCCCAAACATCAGTGGTTCCTTCTTTAGTTCTCTATTTAGAGCCTTTGACATTACAGAGTGAAACACTCTTAAAGGCACAGTATTTTGACCTTCAGGGATGATGAAGGCAGAGTTGGTGATGATGAATCAGATTACTAACTAAAGTAATATACCATGAGCGGCAAGGACGCCAAGTTAGATTGAAGATTTCTCAAATAAGCATCTGTTCTCCTGTCTTCCACCCTCCTTTTCACTCCTCACAGTGTCTTTGACTTTTAACCATTCCTTCCCTTTGAAGTCATCCCGTATAATCTATGTAGTCACCGATTGTCAGAGCCAGTGGAGTGGGTAGAGGTGGATTAGTGTAAATAGTGAGAAAGAAACAAGGTAGATATCAGTTCACTGGTTTTCCTTTTCACTCTGTAAAGTCTTATACCCACAACCACTGGAGTTAATTTAATGGCAACATCTTATAATAACCACTCTGTGAGCCACTTATACCCTTTTGTCTGCTTGTTAATGCATATTTGTAGAGTCTTTCATTAAATATTAATTGAACACTTGTTACTGCCATGCATTACACCAGACTCAGGAAGTACAAACGGGACTAAGACAAACAGTCTTACCCATGGTAAGAAAACAGAAAAAAGGGAGTGATGGTTAAAATACTGTGTAATAACAGAATTATGAGCAAAGTACTAAAAGTGTAAAGAGAAAAACATAGGGAGTAACAGGTGTCTGAGAAGACTTTACAGTTTTGGTTTTTTTTTTTTTTTGAGCTGATTCTTAAGGCAGTCAAGAGTGTACAAAAGCACTGACATAGAAACAATATGTGGTTGAGAAATAAGTAGTTTTTCTTGCAGAGCATGCTTAGAAAAAGGAAGTGGAGAGCATGAATTGAAAGCAACAGAAGAGACTGAAAAAATAGGTTTAGGCCAGTATATTAGGGCTCTAGTATGCCTTGCTAAAGAGACCTCCAAAATAGATCCCACAGAATGTTGATTTTATTTTTTTGGCCTCACCACATGGCATGTGGGATTCCATCAGGGATCGAAGCCATCTCCCCTGCATTGGAAGCTCGGAGTCTTAACCACTGGACCACAAGGGAAGTCCCAAAGTGTTGACTTTTAAAAGATATCAATAATATGTTTTTCACGGTCAAGTAAATTTGAAATTTATGGATTAAATAGTTGTCAGCTTTCTTCACTGCAAGACTTCTTAGAGACATGAAGATAAAGAAGGTAATACATGTTTGAAATTCCAAGAGAAGCCATTATAAATGTGATATTTCCCTTGTAGAAAATCCCCTTCATTGTGTTTGTTATCTCATGAGACTAGTGTTCCAAGGTACTCCCCTTGGAAAATGTCATTTGGGGCCGCAAAGAGCCATTGACATAGCTTAAGCATTTAGATATGAGAGAAAGATCGCAGGTGACAGTTGCTGTGAGAGCTGAGTCCAGACCAGCTGTAGTCGAGTTATTAGAGAAGTGTTCATTCAGGTCTCCCAGGATCCTAGTCCATGACTTATCAGAGTTCACTTGTCTGGAATAATATTATTACAAAGCTTTGACTGGAATCAGCATGGTAGTCAAGATATTGCTGGATTTGGTTAAAGTTTTTCTTTAAAACAACAAAAAGAGAAGGGTATGAGGGGATTCCTTGGTGGTCCAATGGTTAGGACTCTGTGATTCCACTTCAGAGGGCCTGGGTTTAATCCCTGGTCAGGGAACTAGGATCCCACAAGCCCTGTGGTGTGGGTAAAAAAGGGGCTATGTAGATAATAACTTTCTTTCTCACATGTATAATCTAGTTATTGTATTCCTTATACATATTATTCAAGTATTGGACCCACTCCAGTATATAGGGTGGACCTCTGCAGCCTCTTGGCCTGCTCTGCCCCAACACCTCTCTGTTGATACCCATGGCCCAAGCTTTGTGTTGGTTAAGCAGTAGGTGTCCCTGCCCTCAGCACTTTCACTTCCAGGGCCTAGGTTCAAATCCCTGGTAAGGGAACTAAGACCCTGCAAGCTGAACATCAGGGATGAGGTCAAGAAAATCTCCTAAAACATTACACTTACCTCATTGCTGGTGCAAAGTAAATGAGGCCGAAGTATCTCTGAATTATTTACACAGAGACTCTGAGTGCCTCAAGGGTTCTTTGCACCAGGGCAATCTACTTTGCCTCACTGCCTTTTTTGCTACTTCAGAAAACACTGTATTAAAATTTGAAACTTAAAGCAGTATAACATCGTTTTAGTACATTTAGTACAGTCCTGGCCAGGAGTTACATTCAACGGTGACAGTTGAACAGAAGAACAAACAAACAAAAAAAAAAAACCCACACCTCAACAGCTGAAACTTACTACAATAAAAACAGACTTTATTTTCTAAACTTTTCCATTGGAAAAAAATCTTTCTGTTTCTGACATATGAGGGAAAAAAGGGACGAGTAGGTTGTTGTTGCTAATAAATGTAGACTGTATTTAAGAATTTTGCAAATAAGCCAAATTGTCCAGATTCTTTACATTGCTATATTGAAAGCTAGTCACCATTCAAAGTAACGTGAAATTTTTCAGGCCGTTGGTATTGGACAATATGACATGTTGACTTTTTTTTTTAATGGAAATTTATTGCCTCAGAATTCTGGAGGCTAGAAATCTAAGATCAAGTTATCGACACGATTGCTTCCTTTTGAGGAATGTGAGGAAGAATGTCTTCCATGCCTCTCTGCTAGTTTCTTGGGGTTTTGCTGGCAGTCTCTGGCATTCCTCTTACAGAAGCATCTCTCCAGTCTCTGCATCCGTCTTCACATGGGTTCTCCTCTGTATGTGCCTGTCTCCAAATTTCCCATTTTTATAAAGACACCAGTCACACTGGAGTAACACTCACCCTACTGACCTCCTTTTAACTTGATGATCTCTATAAAGACCCTATCTCAGAAGTGAGGTTACATTCTGAGGTACCAGGGGGTTATGAATTCAACATAGGAATTTGGGGGGGATGCAATTCAACCCATTACAGGAAGGAAATCCGAGAACATGTTGTGAGTCAGAAGTTGAACTGAACAGCTTCTACTGGGTCCTGCTGACTCTTTAAATTCATACTTCTAATACAGATCATGCATTAAACATCAGTGATTTTGTGGGAAATAAGAATTTTATAAGAATTTTATGCTATTATGCGGAGCCCTAGAAAATAGAGTTACATGATAGACTTGAGTATTCATGATCCCACATACCCTGTCAGTCTATTCAGTTAAAAGGGAGGTCTTTTTGGTGATTGACATAAGTTTGTGTTTATTCTGAATAAGCAAAACAAATCTTGAGATTCTGGCACATACCCTTTTCAATGAGGGTAGAGTAACATCAACTTTTTCCTAGGCCATCTTTGAAATAATTTAAATTAGATGCCTTTGTCTACTCTGTGTAATTTACACAAGATTACAATATTGGTAGGTCACACCTGTAGCCAAAAAAACCCAAAAAGCAAAACAAGATCATCTCTCTGAAAATTAAATAGACTAATTCAGATTTTGGACGTGATCAATAAATCAGGTGATTTATAAGAAGATATATTATTACAGCAAGCTTTTATATTTCAGAAATCCATGTTATGTTTTGCAGATAATCTGCTTAATTTTTACTTAAACAATAGCCAGATTGCTTTGAACATTGAAAATAACTAGATCTTTCATTTAACCAGATTCATGCACAAATTCAGGTCAGTTGGCTGTTACACCTGGCCCAGTAGATTTGCACTGAAATGCATTTTGACACTTTAATATAATTGGTATTAGGTTGTATTTTTTTTTATACTGAAGATAATTATGCCATAGAATAAGTCCACTGGCCCTAGAAGACTTAGCAATATGCTAATTGTAAGAGTAGGTCCAGAACATTTAACAAGGATACAAAAATGTGCATATCAGTCAGAACAGATGAGCTGCAAGACTTTATAAAAACACATCCATAAAATATTAACCTGTAAACTGTTGATTGGTAGACATATTTCAGTGCAGTTTGTTTTCCATGTGATGTTGCTCTGCACCTGTATTTTGGTTGCTTCCTAAAATGTGGTTTCAGCTTCTAAAGCTAAAATAAAAGTTCTTGAGAACAAAATCACAATCAAAACAGCATAGCTACGTAAATAGCTAAACATTAGAGTTAGTGTAAGAAGCAAATCTAGTGTACTATCTCAGTTTTTTCTACCAACTGTTTGGTTTTAGGTAAAATTCAAAACCCATCTCTCTTTGGAAAAGATCTTAAGTTAGATAGAACTATGAAAATTCAAAATATGCTGTTTTGCAATGTAGGCTAACATATCTGAAAGAGGTACTATTTTTTAAATATAGGAACTAATTAATAAAAATACCATGACCTGTTATTTGTTATTTCTCCTTTTAGCGGAAGTACAAAGTGAAATTGAAAGAATCTTTGAGTTGGCAAGATCTTTGCAACTGGTTGTTCTTGATGCAGACACCATCAATCACCCAGCACAACTTATAAAGACCTCCTTAGCACCAATTATTGTTCATGTAAAAGTCTCATCTCCAAAGGTAATTTTCATTTCTGTCTTAAGATTTACAAGGTCATTTCCTTTGAAACACTCTTTGCCCTGTGCATTTTTGTTTGTTGCAAGGAAAATGTCTTTTTAAGACCCTTTTAATGAATACAGTTTTTGATTCACCTGTTCTGTAAAGGTTCTTGAAGTTTTGAGAGAGCAAATAAAGAATGGTTTATTCCTTCAAGAAACTCACTGTCTGTGTGGTTCCCAAACCAGGCAGTTATGCAAAAATATAATAAAAAGCAAAAAAAAAAAAAAAAAATAGGAAAGATGACGAAAAGTTAAGTCTGGCTTTTCAGAGATTTTAGGTGCTATCTTGGTAAATCTCTTAGGTAAAATTGATTCTTATATCACCTCTATTATCTCCCCAGTTGAGAGAGTAAATAGTTCAAGAAGTACACATGTATTTACTATAAATAAAGCCAAACATTACTGTATAACATCTCTCATGGAAACTTTATATAGATCCGTGCATTTATGCTTAGGTTGGATTCTTCAGGGCTTCCCTGATAGCTCAGTTGGTAAAGAATCCGCCTGTAATGCAGGAGACCCCAGTTTGGTTCCTGGGTCAGGAAGATCTGCTGGAGAAGGGATAGGCTACCCACTCCAGTGCTCTTGGGCTTCCCCTGTGGCTCAGCTGGTAAAGAATCTGCCTGCAATGCAGGGGACCTGGATTTGATCCCTGGGTTGGGAAGATCCCCTGGAGAAGGGAAAGGCTAGCCACTCCAGTATTCTGGCCTGGAGAATCCATCAAGGAATATAATTATTCTGTGATGAAGCACAATGGAGTATCTGCCATGTATCTTTATGCCAATGGGGGAGATAAAAATAAAAGTGAGAAAGCCTCAAATCGGTCCCTTTTTTCCCTTACAAACTTTTATATATCCATTTATTTATTTATTTTTAAATTGGTCCCTTTTGACTTGGATATTCTTTAATTTTAAAAACGTGATGATGTTCTAAAAAGTGAATGTGGAATAGATACCCTTGGGAGGTACTACCTTAACAAACAGTTTCTCTCTAGTGGCTCCAAGAGTTCATTTTCTTGCTTAAATGCATATTCAGCTTCGAACCAGACCAGTAGTCTCCTTTCCCAGGGGAAGCATGTGCCCTTCCCAACCCTCCTGACCTCCTCAGTCTTCCATCTCTCCAGGCACTGATTCTGTGCAGGGTGAGCTTAGAGTCCTGACCAAGCCAGGACCTTTGGGCAATCATTAGAATGGAGTGAAATGGCTTTGACCACTTGGAGTCTCTGACCCAGAACTGAAGGGGATTCAAGCACCCTTCACTGCAGCGGAATAGAGTTCAACCCCTCTGGCCCCAATCGCCAGGGAGTCCACAAGTGCAGGAACGGGTCCCCTCATGGATATATGTGCTGTATCATAGAGCCTCGTAGATTAGTACTGTTTGCAAGAAAGTATCCTATTTCAGCTAAAAAATAATTAAGGGAAAGAGGAGCATACATATAGAAAAATGCAATTACAGCAGTGCCCCCAAAGACATAGGTATATCACTGGTTTACATGTAGCAATATACCAGTGCAAATGTTTTGCCTAGATTTAGAAGATGAAATTGTCCTATTAATGTCAGATTAGACTAGAATGCCTTAATAATGATCAATGACATAAAGAGTCAAATATATAAGTGACTCTGATATTGATCAGACATCGAGATATTGAACCAAAATGCTATTCAACTGAATTTGGACATAAATGATCTGGTACAGATCAGTGCCTCCACTTTTGCAGGGCCCTTTTTGAAATCTCTGGATAAAATCTAGGAAGGGGGCCTAAGAACCCACCAAGACCTCACATGTAGCAAGAATAGGATGGACATATCAAATCCACTATAACTGAAAGCCAGTGTAACTGAATGATGTCATTACAGAGCTTATATGTATACAAAACTTGTCATACTTGTTTTCTCCCTATTAAATATTCAGGGTTAAACAGACTCTGAAAAAATGTCTTGATTTATTTGGTTTTCTTTCAACTCACTGATAGTATCTCAGATTCATGTCTTCTTCTATCAGGTTTTACAGCGGTTAATTAAATCTAGAGGAAAGTCTCAAAGTAAGCACTTAAATGTTCAACTGGTAGCAGCTGATAAACTTGCACAGTGCCCTCCTGTAAGTACAATCATTTTTTGTCTTAATCATTCTTGACTAGTTAGAAGAGGCTGGTGGGTTTTTTATCATATTAGCATTGTCTTTTTTATTCTAGAATGGTCATGATAATGGTATGTTGTCATAAACCTAAGGGATTTCTTGGAACAAACTGCTGCCGTCACTTTGGCTACCCAGGCATCCAGAGCTCAGTTATGTCTGCCACGTAATAAGAAATGAACTTAGTGTCCGGGGTCCAATGTCCTTACTGCCACCTTGATTGCCTTTCAGACACTCAGCAAACTACTTAATGCAGTCATGTGGATGCTTTTATGAAAAGAAAACAACAAATAAAACACACTGATTTGACTTTAACTTTTCTGCCAGAAAGTTCTGATAGGCATAAATGATTATGACACTGAAAATTGAGAATTTATTAGAACTAGAAGAGCCCTGTGGTTACTGCAGATGAAAAGGTCAAAGTTAAGTAAGGTGAAAAACTGTATTATAACAATTTTTCTTCTAATGCCACTACCAGAGAACAGCTGCTGAGTTCAAAGCCAAGCAAATAGTGAGGAGGTGGGAGGTTGGGGGATGGTAACTGTGTCATGTGGGTCACCAGTGTCTACACCTGCTCAGCTGACTTACTATTTCTGTGCCTGTGTTTCTCTAAAGGAAATAACTGTTTTTCTACTGATTTAATTCACTAGGTTTTGTTATATACTTGTGTAAGGAGAAGGCAATGGCACCCCACTCCAGTACTCTTGCCTGGAAGATCCCATGGATGGAGGAGCCTGGTAGGCTGCAGTCCATGGGGTCGCTAGGAGTCAGAGACGACTGAGCGACTTCACTTTCACTTTTCACTTTCCACTTTCATGCATTGGAGAAGGAAATGGCAACCCACTCCAGTGTTCTTGCCTGGAGAATCCCAGGGATGGCAGAGCCTGGTAGGCTGCTATCTCTGGGGTCGCGCAGAGTCGGACACGACTGAAGCGACTTAGCAGCAGCAGCAGCAAGGATCGTTCGTGCTCTGTGGAGTCATAAAATCCAATTAAGATGTTTAGAGAAGCAACACAGTGTAGCTGTTAAAAATATAGACTCTGAAGCTGACTGCCTGGGTTCAAATCTACCCTAATCTATCACATCCCTGGTTATCTCATCTTGAGCAGATACCTATCTGGTTGGATTGGTATAAAGTCTCAATGAGTGAATGTATAGTAAAGCTCTTAGAACAGTACCTAGCACATAATAAGCAGCATCTTTTAAATGTTTCTGTTATAATTACTGGATGTACTTTGTACTGTGATGTGCTGACCTGTCAGGCTCTGTGAGGACCTGTGCCTGTCAGTTTCACTGTTATGTCTCAAGTTCCTATCATAGTAGACCCACAATAAATATTGAATGAATGAAATGATATAGAGGCAATAAGACTACAGGGTAAGAATCAGGATACGCAGGCAACACATCAGATGCTTACCATGGGCCAGACACTGTGCTAGATGCCTTACCTAGATTATCTCTAACCCTCACAATTAGTAAATTAAGCAGTATTATCCCCAATATATAGTTGAGTCAACTGAAGATAGAGAGGTTAAGTGATTTCCCTAAGGTACATAGCAAATTAAGATTAGATTTAGATCTTTCTGGCACCAAAGCCAATTTCCTTCCCATACAATCCAACCCACCTGTTCACACACACAAACATGGTTACCTGCCTGCAGATAATTTTGAGAGCTCGGAGTCTGGAATGCTATATTAAGAAGTCTAACTTCACATTGCTGACCGCTGAAGTTCACTTACACATGGAATCCATGCTTAAAGTACTGAGCAGATAGAGAAGTGTATTACTCAGACCCTGACCCTCTAAAGCATCCAGTTGGAGGAAGCTAACCTTTAACTGAGCAGCTACCAAAATACAGGAACTATGCTATTGTTTTCAATTTTTAGAACAGTTTTCTAGGGGTAGTTTATCAGTTGGGTTTTCTGAGAAGCAGACACTTAAGTGAATTCAAAGTACAGATTTATTAAGGAAAATGCCTATAAGAGTGAAAAACCTGGCTTAAAAGTTAACATTCAAAAAACTAAGATCATGGCACCTGGTCCCATCACTTCGTGGCAAATAGAAGACAAAAAGGGGAAACAGTGGCAGATTTTATCTTCTTGGGCTCCAAAGTCACTGCAGACAGTGACTGTAGCTAAAAAGTTAAAAGATGCTCTTGGGAAGGAAAGCTATGACAAACCTAGACAGTGTATTAAAAAGCAGAGACATCACTTTCGCTATGAACCACAAAGGTCCATATAGTCAAAGCTATGGTTTTTCCAGTAGTCAGGTACAGATGTGAGAGTTGGACCATAAAGAAGGCTGAGCGCCAAAGAATTAATGCTTTTGAATTGTGGTTCTGGAGAAGACTCTTGAGAGTCCCTTGGACTGCAAGGAGATCAAGCCAGTCAATCATAAAGGAAGTCAGTCCTGAATATTCATTGGAGGGACTGATGCTGAAGCTGAAACTCCAATACTTTGGCCACCTGATGTGAAGAGCTGACTCACTGGAAAAGACCCTGATACTGGGAAAGATTGAGAGCAGGAGGAGAAGGGAGCGACAGAGGATGAGATAGAATCATCTCTCAATGGACATGAGTTTGAACAAACTCAGAGAGATAGTGAAGGACAGGGAAGCCTGGCGTGCTGCAGTCCATGCAGTTGCAAAGATTTGGACATGACTAAATCCCATGGACGGAGGAGCCTGGTAGGCTACAGTCCATGGGGTCGCCAAGAGTTGGACACGACTGAGCGACTTCACTTTCACTTTTCACTCTCATGCATTGGAGAAGGAAATGGCAACCCACTCCAGTATTCTTGCCTGGAGAATCCTAGGGACAGCGGAGTCTGGTGAGCTGCCGTCTATGGGGTCGCACAGAGTCGGACACGACTGAAGCGACTTAGCATAGCATAGCATAGCATAAACAACTGAACAACAACAACAAATGCCTATGAGAAAAAAAAGGGGAGGGGAACAGAAGCAGAACTGGAAGGAGAGCCTCCAGATCTGATGCAGTTCTGACTCAGTGAAAGGAAAGGAGGAAGGAAAAAGTGGGGAGGAGGAGCCTCAAACGGTGATAGAGCCTTGAGAAAGTCTCCCCCTAGGAGCTGGGGATTCCCAGAGTACTAGAGGATCCTCATTTTGGGCAGAAACGTTCTGGCTCTAGTCCCCATGCTCAGGCAGGGTCTAGGAGCAGCCCAGGGAGAGCATGGCCTTGCTTGAATACCTGGTGGATCCTGAAGGCACAGCAACACAAGGCTATCTGCTGACTGCTCTCATCACAGCAGGTCCTCACTCCAGGGGAATGGGGGCGTACACCTCTGTGACGCCAGAGTAAATAACACTATTCTTAGTTTCTCCAGGAGAAAGCTAAGTCCCCATTAAGAAATTTATTGGAAGTAACAATTAGTTGTGCTCCAATATAAATAAAAAAATAAGTTACCCCAAGACTCAACCCTGGATATGTCTGACTCCAAAGCTCTGTCCACTGTACTGCTCCACTAGGACACATAGCTGTGTCATGTGGGTGGATTTCTGGCCCCCAAGTTCACTGTGCAAAAAATAGTACATTTTCCACTTTGACCCCTAGCCCACTGGACAGACAGGATGCTTAGCCACGCTTGCAGCTGCCTTTACCCTAACCAAGTGCAGAACAAGGACTCCCAAGTGGTAAGGGTGGGGTTGGCAAGAAAGTTGAGAGAGTGAGGGGAGGAGTTCCAATTCAGAGAACCAATTCATTGACCAAATCCACATGGTCCTTAAGAAAGGGTGCTATGGGACTTACCTGTGGTCCAGTGGCTAAGCTTCTGAGCTTGCGATGGAGGTGACCCAGGTTCAATCCCTTGTCAGGGAGCTAGATCCCACATGCCTCAACTAAGAGTTTGTATGCCTCAACTAAAGAGCCCGCATTTCGTAACTAAGACCCGGTGCAGCCAAATAAATATCTTAAAAAAGAAAAAGAATGGATGTTGTGTTGCATCAGACCTTATTGGGAACCAGGGGGTCTTTGGCAAGGCAGGGAGACACATAGCCCCTCCTTTCTGGGGCATTGGCAAGAGAGCTCCCTTCTCTGTCAGTATCTTCCTCCCCCGCCCCTTATTGCTATTAAAGGAACTTCCTATTTGCTTTTGTTGTATCTAAAAGCATCCCCACCTTCTTTTGTTTCCAGAGGCAGTTAGCACAAAATGTTTCCAACCAGTTTAGGACACAAAATCCAGAAGGGGAAATGGAGAGCAGGCAATTTCCTGTAACAAACACCCCCTCCCTCAGCAGACAAGGAAGCACAGACCCTGCCACCTGCTTGAGTGGTGGAAAATGAAGAGGGAAAAGTACAAAAGGAAAGATGCCAATTAAATATCTCAGATCTCATTGGCCATGTCTGCGTTCACACTGTGAGGGTGGTACTGCTTCCAGGAAGTCCCCGACGTGCGGCAAGATCTGTAGAGTTTGAGGAGCAGATCTGGGTGGACTGGAGAGCAGTTGGGCCTGTCTGATTTCATTTGGCACAGTGATCAGACTTACCCAAAAGGAGGAAGGCATTCCACAATGGCTGTCTAAGTAGAGAGCCTGTCTCTAACTGCATTCAATTGGAGGTAGAGGAGGGAGTGGAGTGGGACCTGGGACCTAATGTCAGGTATTGTGGAAGGAATCTCCTCTGGTGAAGACCAAAGGCTGTGGCCTCTGACATCCCTCCCCTACTTTGACACTCTGATTCTACCTAGAGTTTGGGTGTGATCAGCATAGACATGTTATGGAGACCATGAGGGTTGTAGAGCCCAGGGAAGAAAAGAGTATAAAATTAAACAGAAGATATGTCAAGTCAAGTAACATGCTTATTGTTTCAAAACATTGTTAAGATGTTTCACAGAACATGTACGCACATCTGAGGACATGGTATCCATGCCTCTATATGGTTAAATCAGACAAATTCAAAGATTTATTCATCTCAATTCTGTGTAGCTCACTATCGACTTAAAAAATATTCACAACCTAAAAGTTGAGGGTTACGTTTTATTCGGTGGGAAATTTTAGGACTGTAAGCCCGAGAGACAGCATCTCAAGTAACCCTGAGAGAACTGCTCTGAGGAGGTGAGAGGGGAGCCAGGTTAAATAAAAGTTTTGCAACAAAGGGTAGGTAGTCTTAATGTCAAAAGATTATTGTTCATGAAAGAAAACCAGATATCTCAAGTTAAGGAATTTAGCACTTTTACATGAATGGGAAGGTGCAAGAGTCTGAGCTCACTGTAATCATTCCTTTCATGTGCATCTCAGCATCTAGGGCCAGTATGCTGTGTTTTTTTACATCCTGAGCTCCCCTGGGGCTCCCCGTAGGGAATGGCTGCAGTCTGTGACTGGTATTCTTTTCCTTCCTAAAGTGCCTTAAGGCTCACCAGCTCACATTGGAGGGCTGCAATTGCTGATGACTGTGACATCCTTTTTACTGATATGGTAGGAAATATTTCATTTCCCATCACCTAAGATCAACCCTCTTGGTGAGAACTAAATGCCATTATTTAAGCATTAGACCTGTTACCTTGCTAGATGCTAAGGAGACAAAGGCACATTCCTGCCTTCAAGAAGCATGTAGTCTAATAAGATTCCAGTTGGTTGAGTCAGCAGTTAGCAAACAATCTGTTAGATCATGAATATCCTTGCAGATATTACTTCATAGATCTTTTTTTAGATGTAAAGAGCAGTTCATGTACACACTGCTATATTCAAAATGGAGCAACAACAAGGACCTGTTGTATAGCACATGGAACTCTGATCAATGTTATGTGCCAGCCTGGATGGGAAGGGGTTTTGAGGAAGAATGGATACATGTATATGTATGACTAAGTCCCTTTGCTGTTCACGTGAAACTATCATAACAAGAGTCTTGGAGAAGACTCCTGAGAGTCCCTTGGACTCAAGGAGATCAAACCAGTAAATCCTAAAGGAAATCAATCCTGAATATTCATTGGAAGGACTGATGCTGAATCTCCAATACTTTGGCCACCTGATGGGAAGAGGCGACTCACTGGAAAAGACCTTGATGCTGGGAAAGATTGAAGGCAGCAGGAGAAAGGGATGACAGAGGATGAGATGATTGAATGGCATCACCAACTCAAAGGACATGAGTTTGAGCAAGCTCTGAGAGATGGTGAAGGATAGGGAAGCCTGACATGCTGCAGTCCATGGGTTGCAAAGAGTTGAACACAACTGAGCAACTGAACAACAACAACAATCACAATATTATTAATCAGCTATACTCCAATACAAAATAAAAAGTTTAAAGTTTGAAAAAAAAAAGAACAATTTAGATCAGGGTTGCTCCACATTGTGTGTTGAATAATTTTTTGTTATAGGGACCTGTCCTGTGCATCGTAGGATGTTTAGCATTATCCCTGGCCAGTAACAACTACTGAGTGTGGCAACTGAAAATATCTTCATACATAGGGAAAGCCATCGCTCCCTGCTGAGAAACACTGGTTTAGAGGAATATCTACACAAGTTTTAGTTAATGATGTTATAAGAAGTCTCAGTATGTAATTCCTTGAGATGCATTTCAGGTGAACTAAACTTGTTCCTTTTGAATTTGATCTTTTTACAGAATGTGTTTATTAACATTTATCTCTAATAATTACTAGAGAAAAATAACTTGTCTTATTCATATTGATATATTTTAGCTGCTGAGAGCGTTGATAGTTGAGTAGTTGTGTGTGAGTACAGCATATTACATCTGAAATAACTGGAACCAAGAGAAGATAGTGCACTTCAACGCAGATAATACTGTGAGTGGCCTTATGATGTGTCCTCATGTGAGGACTCTCCAACAGCCCGATGCACTAGGAAGGCAGCTTTGCCCTGTTGTTATTTCAGCAGGATAAACACTTTCTTGTTTTATATAACTGGTTCGATAACCTGGAATTCTAAACTTGGAATTCTAAAGTAGTCTGGATAAGCAAGGTTACTTTGTATTTAATATTCTGTATACACTTTGTGTTCACATTGTTAAACATGTTCACTTGGTATTGTTTGAATAGCATTTGTAATACTAAGAAGGAATTGTATACTCATTTTTGAATTTTTGAGAAAATCTTCAGATTATAAAAACTAGTAGTAATCTCAAAATGTATCTGCATTTTTCCTACTTTACTTCAAGACCGTAATTATCATTGTCGTCCAAAGATGGGTGATCACTGTGTCATTTTAGTTCCTCTAGGAGAATTTGCAACTTCCTTAATTGGCTACTGCATCTCCAATCTGAAAAGTCAACAAATTGCACTAGCGGAGTCTCGCATTGCTAAGAAATTACAGGCAGCAGTCTTTAGAAAGAGAAGTCTAAAAAAAGTACTGAAAAGATTAACTCTCTGTACCTAGAAAAATGAACTCAGGGACTGTTGAAGAAAAAAAGGGACCTTGAAAAGCACCTGGTGTAGTATTTCCTGGCGTGTGTTCTTCCCAGTATGGGTTCTATGCAGTGTCAACAGGTAGAAAGCACTTTGGTACCAAAAATGTTTGAGACAATATTTATGTAAACAAACATAGACTGTTCTCTTTACTGCAAAAGCTTTAATATGCTAATAGATATTTTATAGCTCCATTAGAATAGTGTACATTGCTTCCCCTAAATTTTGACTATAGAACCATTTTTCCACAGGGCATCCTGTGGATATAGTGTTTCATGGAACAATTCTAGGGAAAGACTGATCATTTTGCAAATGAGAGAACTGAGACCAAGAGAGATGAACTGACTTTCCAGAGATCGTACATCTTTGCCAAGTCAGCATAAGATCTCTGTCTTCTCATCCGACAAGACCTTAGAGACTGAATGGCAACAGATAGGTTACTATATATGATATAATATATATCATATCATATAAGTATATCATTATATCATTAGATAATGATTATATAATTATATATGTATGTGTGTATATATATATATTGCTGCAGAGAGAATCATGGGTTTCATTAGTGAGGCTTCTAAGAATGGGATCAGCAAACATTTCCAGTAAAGTGCTAAGGAGTAAATATTTTAAGCTTTGTGGGCCATGTGGTCTTCACAAAACTACTCAATTCTGCCTTGGGGGCAGGAAAGTAGCCACACATGGTATGTAATTGAATGTAAGTGTTCCAATCAAACTTTGTTTATAAAAGTAGGAGGCAGGCCCAAGGTAGCCAGCCCACCAAAGTTGCCACCCTTGTTCTAGAACAAAGTTCTGGTTGTCTATTTCTGTGCAGTGAACTTCCCCAAAATTTAGTGACTTCGAATGACGACCCCTTGGTGGTACACAGCTGGTGACTGAACTAGTCCCTTTCCATCAAGAATATGAGCATCTTATGTGGCACCTCTCAGGGCTCCAAGAGCAAGTATTCCAACCCCTTAAACTTAGATCCTGGGTTTATTGTCACAGCATCATTTCCACAGTGTTCTGCTAGTCAAAGGAATCCAGAGGCTGCTCAGATTCACGGAGACAGGACATAAACCCTACATCTCCATGCAGAGAGTGTTAAAGAACTTGTGGCCATTTTTGATCTGCCACAAACAGAAAGATGAGCTGGAAGGATGGGCTACTGAATACTTCTACTCTGGAAGAATGAGGACTTTCCTTCATTGCTTCCTCTAGATTCACAGAAGAAAAGGTGGGATCAGACAGAAAAGGATCTTGAGAGACGAGGACCCACAAGCCCATTTCATATGTGTGTTTTTATATGACCAGCCTGAATTTCTATTTGGGTTATACATCTATACACTATAGTGCTGGATTTCATTTTGCTTGCATCAGATACCCTTTTCCTTTTCAGAGAAGTTGAAATAGTACATTTAAGAAGTGCAAAGTTCAAGTTGCCCCAGTACTATGGTATTCAGTTACATAATGCATGGTGAAAAAAGCAGATAGGCAAACAGTTCAATATATAAATGAAATGTAATCCTTTAATTCTACTTAGCTACAAACTGGCTTGTGTTACCAAAAGCTGACCCTGGCTCTTTGAGCTCTGTAATTTTTCTGTGTGTGTAAAATGACAATCATCACTCTCTCTGCAAGAGGGAGACACGTCTCCTCCACAGAGACTTGCAGACCTCCAACATTACGATAGCCATGGTCGTTCTCGTCTCTCACCCTTTATTTTCCATTGCTGAATGGACTCAGATTTACTCTATTAAACACAGGAACTCTGAAGTGAATGTTAGTACCCAGGATCCTATGACAGTAGTATTGCTATCACAGTAGTAATTTTCCACTGCCCTATTCCAGTAATTTTATTTAAATTACTTAGAATCATGTGGATTCTCCTACCTGAAGTGCCATCCCTGTTGGTGCATTTATTAGTACAGAGCCTCTGGATTCTGTACAAGTACAGAAGGTAATTCACGACATGACTTTTGAAAAAGTGACTAATCAATTTCAGATGTTTCCTTCATGAAACAAGGCCATACAGGATCTAGTTTCTCTCAGTCCCAAGGAGACTACTCTTGTTGCAGGAATTTCAGTCACCCAAGTTAGGGACAGTTCACTCCCTTCAGTACTATGATTTAAAGTATTGGGTTAATATGGACTCAACAAAAACACCAGGTGCCTTTTCTGCAGACAGTAGCACTGATAAATGTTGTTAAAACCTTTTAAGATTAAGAATGGACAGGATGAGGGGTGGGGATTGGGAGGGAGTCTCAAGAGGGAAGGGATGTATGTTGTATACCCTTGGTTTATTCATGTTGATATATTTTAGATACCAACACAATATTGTAAAGCAATCATCCTCCAATTAAAAATAAATAAATTTGAAAAAGAAAAAAAATGGACAGAATGGAGTTCCTTGGCAGTCCAGTTGTTAGGACTTAGAGTTTTTCACAGTTGTGGCCTCAAATCTAATCCCTTGTCAGGGAACTAGAATCCTGTATCAATAACCTCAGATACGCAGATGACACCACCCTTATGGCAGAAAGCGAAGAACAACTAAAGAGCCTCTTGATGAAAGTGAAAGAGGGGAGTGAAAAAGTTGGCTTAAAATTCAACATTCAAAAAACTAAGATCATGGCATCTGGTCCCATCACTTCAAGGCAAATGGATGGGGAAACAATGGAAGCAGTGAGAGACTTTATTTTCTTGGGCTCCAGAATCACTTCAGACGGTGACTACAGCCATGAAATTAAAAGATGCTTGCTCCTTGAAAGAAAAGCTATAACAAACCTAGACAGCACATTAAAAAGCAGAGACATTACTTTGCCAACAAAGGTCTGTCTAGTCAAACCTATGGTTTTTCCAGTAGTCGTGTATGGATGTGAGAGTTGGACTACAAAGAAAGCTGAGCGCAGAAGAATTGATGCTTTTGAACTGTGGTGTTGGAGAAGACTCTTGAGAGTCCCTTGGACTGCAAGGAGATCAAACCAGTCAATCCTAAAGGAAATCAGTCCTGAATATTCACTGAAAGGACTGATGCTGAAGCTGAAACTCCAGTAATCTGGCCACCTGATACAAAGAAGTGACTCATTGGAAAAGACCCTGATGCTGGGAAAGATTGAAGGTGGGAGGAGAAGGGTACGACAGAGGATGAGATGGTTGGATGGCATTACAGACTCAATGGACATGAGTTTGAGCAAGCTCCAGGAGTTGGTGATGAACAGGGAGGCCTGGCGTGCTGCAGTCCATGAGGTCACAGAGAGTTGGACACGACTGAATGGCTGACCTGACCTGAACTGAAGCTGTGCAGCACAGCCAATACATAAATAAGATAAATAAAAAGCAGAACCATCTTTTTAAAAAAATGAATGAATGGTGTGGATGGGTGTGGTGAGGGAAATGTGGCTGGGTTCAGAATGAACATCATAGATCATTAAAAGAGAGGAACTAGAAGGGATCAAAGTCACCATATTCTTCGCCTTCATGCTTTCCCCACAGATCAGTGGTAGGAATTATGATTGTCTTTCCCTTTTGGCTCATTAAAGTGGAAACTGTGCCTGAAACTAACTGCTAGAGCCACATGATATTGGTAGGCTTTCTTTTATCCCCCAAAGTACTCCTAAATCTTTCAAAATCCCTTTAACTTAGAGTTTCCTATCACTAGTTGACCAGTGAGTTGAGTACTCAGGAATTCAAAGCTTTAATAATATAAAGAATGCAATTCTGACATGAAAGAAACATTGGCTGGTAATTTTATAATTAGCATTGCCTATTTGCCATTCAGCCATTTCATTTCACTGAATAGTGCTTGCCAGTCATTTTTTTACATGGTGGCAAATTAAAGATCTCTATATTCCAATAACAAAGAGGCAAAATACTATGCTCACCCCTATTATTTCTTTTTTCCACTTAGAACTAGGAAAGATGCCCCATGTGAGGTTCTATCTCTGCACAACAAATAAATAAAAGCAACGCATATACCATGGGAGAGTTCGTATATATTTAATCCCCTGGCTACTTAGTTATGTACCAATTTAACAAAAAAGTTAGGATTCAACTGGAGCATTCATTTCTAAGTTTTATAAACTTTTTATTTTAAAACATTTAATAACAACTCCTAAATAAAACATGTTAGAAATTATGTTTGTTTTAATGAGATTCTCCCTCTTTGCTGGAAAGTATGTATTTCACAGTCATAAAGACTTGCCCATTCCCTCTCTATATCCTCCCTCCCAAGAGAATGTATTATAAAAGAAAGAAATGGTTTTGATTTGCATTTCTCTAATAATGAGTGATGTTGAGCATCTTTTCATGTGTTTGTTAGCCATCTGTATGAAATGCAAATCAAAACCACAATGAGGTATCATTTCACACCAGTCAGAATGGCTGCTATCCAAAAGTCTACAAGCAATAAATGCTGGAGAGGGTGTGCAGAAAAGGGAACCCTCTTACACTGTTGGTGGGAATGCAAACTAGTACAGCCACTATGGAGAACAGTGTGGAGATTCCTTAAAAAACTGGGAATAGAACTGCCATACGACCCAGCAATCCCACTGCTGGGCATACACACCGAGGAAACCAGAATTGAAAGAGACGCGTGTACCCCAATGTTCATCGCAGCACTGTTTACAATAGCCAGGACATGGAAGCAACCTAGATGTCCATCAGCAGACGAATGGATAAGGAAGCTGTGGTACATATACACAATGGAATATTACTCAGCCATTAAAAAAAAATACATTTGAATCGGTTCTACTGAGATGGATGAAACTGGAGCCCATTATACAGAGTGAAGTAAGCCAGAAAGAAAAACACCAATACAGTATACTAATGCATATATATGGAATTTGAAAGATGGTAACGATAACCCTATATGCGAGACAGAATAAGAGACACAGATGCATAGAACAATTTTATGGACTCTGAAGGAGAAGGTGAGGGTGGGACGTTCTGGGACAATAGCATTGAAACATGTATATTATCATATGTGAAACAGAACACCATTCCTTGTTCGATGCATGAGACAAGGGCTCAGGGCCGGGGCAATGGGATGACTCAGAGGGATGGGATGGGGAGGGAGGTGGGTGGGGGGTCCAGGAAGGGGAACACATGTAAACCCATGGCTGATTCATGTCAATGTATGGCAGAAACTATTACAATATTGTAAAGTAGTTAGCCCCCAACTAAAATAATAAATAAATAAATAAATAAAAGAAAGAAAGAAATGGAACCTGTTCTGATCATCAGTGTAGTAACTGAAAAGTACTCCATGTTTTCTGAAGACCAGCATGACCTACCTTCCGATTCTCCCCAGTTTTGCAGATTTGTGCACTCAGAGTCCCAACTTCCCAGAAGTACTCAGTCCCAGGCAAACCAGGACGGCTAGTTGCTCTAATTCGGATACCTTCCTTGAGCAAGTATGTGATACTCTGTGAATGAAGAACTAGACAGATCTTTACACACTTAAATTATTTTTAAAAAGCTATTGCAGACTTTCTTCATTCCTATTATAATCAGCTTCAATCTTTTTCCCTTTATTTCCTGCCATTTTTGTTTTCTGGACTACTGGATAAGCTAGAGGCATGTTTTTCACTCGTTATTTCTCATGCTTCAGTTTTTTCATTTTTCTGAAAGAGGTTATCCAGAAAAGGGACCTCCTCTGCCTGGTTTTCTGGTGATTTGTTTTGACTCTTCTGTTCACTCCTTATTTACTTTGGCAGCCGCATTATTTCTGCCCAGCTCAGCTGAAGAAAATATCTCATCACAGAATGTCGGAGGCGCGTGCCGTGTCGGTACTTTGAAAACAGCTCAGCGTTACCCCTCTCTCCCAGTCTCAAGGGCATGGTGTCACCAAGTGGGTAACCCCTCACTGCCTGTGATTGTCCCATTACCCACACCTTCTTCTGATTAGATAGCTCTCTGCATCCATATCCCATGCCAGAGGCCTCACGTATTACACAGTGAAGAGCTAACTGCACTTGAAGCTTTAAACTTATGAAACATTGGCAGAGCTGGTTTGCATAATTCATTCGTCTGCTTTTCTTTGAATTCCTCTTTGTATAATTAAAAATTTTTTTCCTGCCTTATCCTCATTTTGTAACACTCTGGTCTAATCAGCTGTGTTATTTCCTAAGCAGTTGAAAGGAAAAATTGTCACAGATACCCAGGCTGTGAGATTCCTCTTAGTTGGAAATAAGCTGCATATGTCAGTATTCATTCAAAAGCTGAAATTTGCTTTGCTCTGTGCTTTTGAAAGCCTAAAAGCAATTTCAATTCATCCTCCATCGTATAGCTGTCTTTTTAGCAGTGCAAAAGCTTAGTTTCCTAGAAATGAGTGAGACTTTAGCAAACAGCCATGTGCTAATGTATACAAATTCTATCCATTGGGAAAGGAAAGCACTTTATTAAACTACTTGTAATTAAATGTATGTTTAATTCTGTCTGCAGCCATGACAATGTGTTAATAACATGTGGAATAGCCAGAAAGATAGAAATCTCATTCAAATAATGCTTTGCAATGGGTGCTCCTTACCACATTTTGCCCTCTCGGGGCTTTGCAGTCCTGGCTGTGATAATTAGAACCCTTAGTCCAAGTGTCTCTGGATGGTTCATTAACTTGAGACTTTATGAAAACAAAAAAATGACTTGTTGAGACTGCTGCTGCTGCTGCTGCTGCTGCTAAGTCACTTCAGTCGTGTCCGACTCTGTGCGACCCCATAGACGGCAGCCCACCAGGCTCCCCCGTCCCTGGGATTCTCCAGCCAAGAACACTGGAGTGGGTTGCCATTTCTTTCTCCAATGCATGAAAGTGAAAAGTCAAAGTGAAGTTGCTCAGTCATGTCCGACTCTTAGCGACCCCATGGACTACGGCCTACCAGGGAAAATCCATGGGATTTTCCAGGCAAGAGTTGTGAGACTACACTTTGGTTTTGGGGTTTTTTGTTTGTTTGTTTGTTTGTTTTTGTTTTGCCTTGTAAATTTTTATTTTAATTTTTTTATATTTTTAAAGCTTTTTTATTTTATATTGGAGTATAACCGATTAACAATGTTGTGATAATTTCAGATGGATAGAAAAGTGACTTGGCCATATGTATATATGTATCCATTCTCCCCCAAACTTCCCTCCCATCTAGACTGCCACATAACCTTGAGCACAGTTCCCTGTGCTATATAGGAGGACCTTGGTGGTTATTTATTTTAAATATAGTAGTGTGTACATGAGACTACATGTTGTTGAGATCCCATATTATAGAATGAGATTTATGTAACTGAATTGTGCAGTTAACATAAATAACACCGTATAAACAGCAGACTCCAGATGAAGTCAAGTCTAGAATGTGTGGCCGATTTTAGCCTGGAGTGATGGACAGAGTGGTCCTTTGTGCTGGCCAAGTTTCCTCTTTCTTCTTCCTGTCTTGTCTGTCTCAGTGTGTGCACGCCCTCTGGGATGGGGCTGTTCTTGTGCCATTCAAGTCAGCATTGCAAGGCCATCAGAGAATGCAATGTGTATATCAGAGCATTAGGGACATTTCTCAGAGTCTACATTTGTAACCGTTGATGGTTTAGGTTAATGAGGGGAGGGAGCTTTTGATTTCAAGAGACAGACACCCTCTTGATTTGCGATAGTGGGAAGAGGATTTATTACAAGGATATATGTTGACTGACACTGTGGACCTAGCTGTCTTCTTATTCTCTCACGGACCATATGGTCTCTTCCATTGTGTCTTTTGCTCCTCTTTTGACTTACTCATAATTTCCCCTCCCTCATAAATTTGACTTTCACATATCTCTCAGCGCCTCCTTCTATATCCATAACTTTAAGCTGTAGTTCTGAACATTCAGTGGTTCAGTCTCTGTTGTTCTGAATTAAAGTCCCAGTGTGGCATAGACTATTATGGATTTTAATACCTGTTTCTTACCCAGAGTGAATGCTTCTTGAGCATAGAGGTGAAGTCTGTTTTCTTTGCCACAGTACACTCACAATGCCTAGCACAGAATGCTGCTGCTGCTGCTAAGTCGCTTCAGTCGTGTCCAACTCTGTGCACAGAATAGGTATCAAGTAAATATTTTATGAATGAATAAAATATGCAAAAACCCATCTGAAATACACTAAGCATTCTTGTGGGGCAAAGGTTTCTACATGACTTCAGCTGGCTGTCTTCTCAAACACCAGTTGGCTTAGACTGAAGTCACCTTATTCTTTCCTAGTTGCTAAATACTTCTCACTGCCTTGCAAATTAGGGTCAAAATGTTCAGTAAAGATGGATGTGATGAAAACATTCAAAGAGTAAATGTTGGGAGAGAGATTGTTTCCATGGTGACTTCTGCTTCAGGGAGCCCTCACATTGAAGAGAGTGAGTCAGCTGACCCCCCACCCACCCAGAGCCATCTAGTTGCTGTAAGCCAACAAGCCACCTGCAGCATCAAGTGCTGCTGGCAGTAACCCTGTATTTAATCCAGTACTGGAAGCTCCTTCTTTGGCTAAAATGAGCTGGTCAAAGCAAGTGGGGGCAGTGGAAGTGGTGCAGCAGGCAAGGTATGGATTCAGCTGCTGAAAGTCAAGGGTGTACTCTCACTTACCTGTGTAATGGCTTTTATCTTGATGAGGCTGACCCTTCAGAGAATCGATGTCCTGGTTATAGTCTTTCTGTGTTCCCAACCACACTACAGTGACAGAGGGGCCACTCTACTCCTCTGGAGAAAAAGAACAACTTCCAGATTATAGAATAGGTGTTGGACCAACTCCTTAGTGACAGAAACATGGACACCAGACACGTCTTGTGTGACCCCTCCCCGACTCCTTCACCACCACCACCGCAAGCAGTTATTCCTTGCTCTTATTCTTGTTTAACCATTTCACACAATTAACTTAATTGTGAGAGTATAAGAATAAGAGCAAGGAATAACTGCTTGCGGTGGTGGTGGTTAGGGAGTCGGGGAGGGGTCACACAAGACGTGTCTGGTGTCCATGTTTCTGTCAAGTCTTTGCGTGCTGCAATTCATGGGGTTGCAAAGAGTCGGACACGACTGAGAGACTGAACTGAACTGAACTGAACTGAGCAGAAAGACTATGCTGTGGTTTTCTACTATTAATCCTTTACCTGTCATGTTTTATCATAAGAGAGATAACATCATTTCACAAACATTCTAAAAAAGTTCCCAAGTAGGGGCTTCCCTGGTGGACCAGTGCTTAAGAATCTGCCTTGCAGTGCAGGGGATGTGAATTCGATCCCTGGTCAGGCAACTAAGATCCCACATGCCACGGAGCAACTAAGGCAGCATGTGGCATCTACTGAGCCCACGCACCACAACTAGAGTTTGTGTACCCAAAAAAAGATCCCCCGGGCCACAACTAGGACCCAGTGCAGCCAAATAAGTAAATAAATGTTAAAAAAATTACCCAAGCAAATGTTATTTCCTCCAGCACAGTTAATTTGCGAGATGAAATGTTTATTCCTGTGATACATTTGTTACTGAAACATTTATAGAACTCCTCTTTCAGTGCCATTAACTTGCTTCTCTCATATTCTGAAGTAAGTAAATATTCAGTAAGTATCTATAGGAATATATGGATAAAGATGTGAACACATATGTGTTTTCACTGTATTCTACTTAGAACTCTTCTTTATGTACCTCATCTTTTTTTCTTCCTAAATAATGAAAGATCCAGATATGAGCATTCCCATTTTTATGTCCTTGTCCAAATTTGTACAGGGTCAACTGTTTAGTGCTTCATTTGACTTTAACTTTAGGAACTGCCAGTACATCCCCTCAAATTTGATATTTGCTGTTGGACGTTAGAAACAATATTATCTTCATGAAGTAGAATTTCAGGTTTCATGGCCTAACATTTGAAGTAAGATAAAATGGATTTTCTTTTTATCTGCAGGAAATGTTCGATGTCATACTAGATGAGAATCAGCTGGAGGATGCGTGTGAACACCTGGGAGAGTACCTTGAGGCCTACTGGCGTGCCACCCACACGACCAGCAGCACCCCCATGACCCCGCTGCTCGGAAGGAACTTGGGCTCAACAGCACTCTCGCCATATCCCACAGCAATTTCTGGGTTACAGGTAGTGTCACTTGTGCTTTTACAACCTTACATTTAAGCTTCTATAGGGAACTCGATTGAGATGGAGACTAGGATTGTCATTACTCTGAAGAGAGAACCTTGTATGTTACTATATCAAAAAATCTCAAGTAGTAGCTAATCATATAGACTATTTTACTTTTTACACACTCAAATCACTTTGGTTCATATACTTGCTATAAAGTATTAGCAAAAAAATTCTTCAGATTCACATCTTTTGGCTGCATTGATTCTAACAGATATAGATTATTTTACACTTTTACATATACTATTTTACAGTACACTCAGAAAGCATTGGGCTTCCCTGGTGGCTCAGATGGTAAAGAATCAGCCTGCAGTGTAGGAGACCTAGATTCAATCCCTGGGTTGGAAAGATCCCCTGGAGGAGGACGTGGCAACCCACCCTAGTATTCTTGCCTGGAGTATTGCCATGGTCAGAGCAGCCTGGCAGGCTGCAGTCCATGGGATTGCAAAGAGTCAGACATGACTGAGTGACTAAGCACACACAACACACACAGAAAGCATTACCTAGTCATGATCTGCCCTGGACAGAGTTACCCAGAGACTGGCCTTTTCCTTAGAACTTTGTACTCTGTTCATGTATAATGACTTTTACTTAAATTCATCCCTCCTCTGTTTACACTGGTGGTCCAGTGGTTAAGACTCTGTGCTTCCAATGCAAGGGGCAAGGGTTCGATTCCTAGTCCGGGAACTAAGATCCCACAGGTGCTGGTGTTGGCCAAAACTGAACTCATCTCTCCTATGTTTAAACCCTGCTAAGAAACTTACTACCTACTAGTCAGGGGACCATTCATTACTTCTCCACGTCACTTCTTCAGGATTAGACAGTGGTGACACTGTCAGGCACAGGACCAGCTAAGTGAGGAGGGATAGACGGACATTATGACCAATCTTACCTAATCCCACTCCACAGGCTGCAAGGCCTGTCCATGCGCAAACAGAACGTGCAGAGTAGAATCGTCTCGGTTGGAAATAGTGGCAGATCTCTGAGTTTTCTTAGGGGTTAGCAAGGCCCACCTTGGCCATCAGCTATGGCCTTTAGGGGAGCGGGGGATGAATGCAGGATCAGGAGGCTCACTCTCTTACTGTTCAGGTGCTGTGCTCAGGGCCAGACGTGGGGAGCCAGAGGCATTACAATATGAAGTGAACCTGATATGAATAAGAATGAATGATATATCATATGAATCTATAAGATACTAAGCAGCCGCAGGAATGTGGCCAGACCCCCAGCTGACTGAGGAATGGTTGTCCATCGAACATTGACTAGTTATAATAATAGTCATAATGTAGATCGTGTAGAGTTAACTCTGAGATAAATGGCACTCTCTGAAATGTTATTATAACCCTATTACTCTTTTATAAAACTGCATCTTTGTAAGAAAAAAAAACTACCACATAAATAAATAGCTTTTGTGGCTAGAAATGAACTTGGGAAACGTCCTGTTATAATATACAGTGTATATGTGGGCACTGGGACTCTTTCTTTCCTTGTTTTACTGCCTGCATGCTGATCTGAGTTTGGCACTTCCACTGACCAGTTAGGGTTGGCTCCAAGCTGTACATTGTGGGAGGAGAAATGGATAAATGAAGCAATGTGATTCCACCTACACAAGTTGGTAGAGATGAAATGTTGTACTTTGTTTATGAATATAGCACTCCTGACTCAGCACCTCTCAGACATCCACCTGGAGTGGTTCCCCCAGTTTCACTTGAGTTAACATGGTGCCCTTTGTCCTGGGGCCAAGTTCTCCTAGTAACCATGGGCACTTAATTGTTAGACCCCTAGTTGGGGCTGGAGGCAGAGGCTGTGACTGTTGAATGAGTTTCCCGCTGAAGGTGGGTATCCTTTAGAGAAAATGTGCCTTGGTCTTTGGTTTCATCATATCCTGTTTCTTAACTGAGGCCACCTACCTAAGCGGGTAGGCACAGCTATGGATACATGTTTTCCTGAGATTTGAAGAAAAATGTTAACAGCATTTACTGAGCACTTATATAAGTGACTGAAGATATTAATTTCATGTTATCAGAGGAGTTTAGTTTATATTCTGAGGATTATTTTTCCAGGACATTTCAGTTGGAGGAAGCAAGAATTGTAAATGTATCAGTTAGCTGGCTTCATAATTTATTGTATACTTCTTTGGAGAGAATGTTGCTGAGTCTTGCATTTATGTAGGATGTAGAAACGAATATTTTATGGGAAGTACAAATCATAATTTTACTAAAATATTTTTAAAAGGTATAAGGAACATTCAACTAGATAAAGATGAAGTGTGTGACTTTAGGAGAAAGCTTTTATCAGTTCAAGAGAAGAAAAAATAGCAGATACTATTCTGAACTTTAACTTATTTCCCAATAGTAAAATAATCCTCATTTTTGCAATAGAAGTGGAATTATTAGGCTCTCCTAAATATACTAAGTTCCATTCAGCAGTTAACTTTCACTTTTTAAAAAAATTAATTTATTTATTTTAGTTGGAGGCTAATTACTTTACAATATTGTAGTGGTTTTTGCCATACATTGACATGAATCAGCCATGGTTTTACATGTGTTCCCCATCCTGAACCCCCCTCCCACCTCTCTCCCCATCCCATCTATATTTTTAATAGGAAGCATAAGTATGCAGTGTTATGTAATTAAAATTCACAAACTACCAGCACTTTAGCCTCTTTGCGTGTTGTGTCCCAAATACATTAAGACCAGATATTTCGAGCAGACCATTTGTACATCAGAATGTTTTATTAAGTCAAATATTTAGCATCTTATTGTACAGATCCTTCTGTTGTACATACATTTACATGTTCTACGTGAATGAAGCGGACATGATTTAACAGTGAACTATCTGATATTTTTAGAGTCAGCGTCTGAGGCACAGTAACCACTCCACAGAGAACTCTCCAGTTGAAAGACGAAGTCTAATGACCTCTGATGAAAATTATCACAATGAAAGGGCTCGGAAGAGTAGGAACCGCTTGTCTTCCAGTTCCCAGCATAGCCGAGATCATTACCCTCTGGTGGAAGAAGATTATCCTGACTCATACCAGGACACTTACAAACCTCATAGGAACCGAGGATCACCTGGGGGATATAGCCATGATTCTCGACATAGGCTTTGAGTCTGCAGAAACAAACAAAAAGTTCATCTGTTGACGATTTGCCATAGCACTGCTAGGATACAACCAGTCATCTTAACGTGGCAAGTACAGCACAGTATCGACTGTGCTTATGGGCTGCTGTCATTGATGCTAAGAAGGGGCAAAAAAAAAAAATGTACATTATGCCCTTAAGTCTAGATGGATCTTAGATGCCCAATCATACAGATATTTTTAAGTGCAACATTTACATAACAGTACCTTTTGTTTTCTTCATTAGATTTAGACACATCAATTTGTAATTTAGGGTACTTATCAAGGCACATATAAAATAATTTCCCATGCCGGAAATTCCAAATGACCAGTTCCAGTTGGAACCAATTTATAAACCAATTCCTGTTGGAATTTGGGTGAATCGACTAGAAAGTCTACTTGAGCATGTTGTAATCAATTTAAAAATCTGAAAAAAAAGAAACTAATAAAATCAAAATACCAATAGAAGTCAAAACCAGCTGTTGTGTTTATTTGCTGGAAGCTAAATTTACACTTAAAGTTGGAAGGTATAAACATTTTAATATATGTTAACATTGCCAGAATGGCTTTTCTAACTTACCAAATGTATTGATAGTGGCAAAAAAAAATCTCAAATTAATGCAGAAATTCTTTAGTCTCCTCAGATTTTAATATTTTTTATTTCTTTTCTGGCACAGCTGTTGTATTCAAAGTATTTTGCTTTTTTGTTTCGTCACAACTATTACCATGTTTGAAGTTGGCAAAGAAATTCAACATTTCTTTAGCAGTGAGAGAAGATAGTAAAGAGAAGCCCAATCATAGTTGGTTATGCAAGATGGAAAATGGGGTGTTGTTTCCCCTTTCATCAATCTGAGCACAACTACATCCATCCAGGAATCTGAAGTCAGACTCTAAGGATAACACAGATCCTCCTGAGTGCAAGGCTAAACATCTCCAGTTGAGATTTTATCTGTCCCACTTACCACAAATATGTTTGTGTTTCCCACCAGCACAATTGAATATCTTTCCATTGCTTCACTCAGTCTCTGCCTTTGAGTGTCTGAATGTGCTAGCCCTTCACCAAATTCTTTATAATCATGCTACAGGTTTTTTTCTTTACATGAACACATTGAATTTTGATATTGAAAGCTGTGTTTATACAAAATGATTAATTGAAAAACTGTGAAAATGAATTTAAAAGCTTGCAGTAAAAAAATAAACTCGTAGATTCAGAATAGATTTGTTCACTAAAATTGTATCATTTTTATTGAAGAGAATTATAAAGAATTTGAAGATTGAACTGCCTTATTTCTAATGAACACTCTTCTCTACCTATTAAGTCTTCACAGTTTTTCCAGTGGCTATAAGTATGGAATCAGTGATCTTATGTCTTATATGATCAAAGAAGCCTTAGATTCACTCTGATCCAAGAAACTATTGAAATTGACTCTTTTATACAATACACAAAAGTCTTTAGGAAAAGACTTTTGTTTCTAAGAGTCTGTTTTTCTAAAGCCCCCATAAGATCGGGCATAAAAATCCTTTTCTACTACTATGTCATAAAGCCTATTTTTTTTTAGAAAACGATGATTCCTTTTGTGTTATCTTATTTCCCCCCATCCAAGCCTTTCAGTGTTTATGCTCTCAAAGCATGCACCAGTTAAACAATTTTCTTGACCATGAAAATAGGTTCCCTACTCTTGATTAGTTATATCTTGAACCTCGTTATTGACCCCCCCAATGCCTTCTCCTTCTGTTGTTCACTGTGCATACCCCATTATGAACCTGTTTAGCTGATAATGAGGATATCCATAGTTATGTGAGTTATCTGAAATATTTGATAGATTTAAAAAATGTGGGCTCAGTGAATTTTTAAAGTTACTATGTGATACTGGCTTGTGAGGTTCTTTTGTCATCTAGTGAAGCTTACGAAACTTTCAGTTAAGACATTTAAAAGAGTTATATCCACTAGGCACTTTAATAAACATGCAACCTACCATTACTGAATACTTTGTTAGAGCACAGAAGAGCATTTTCCAGCAAACAAATATATTTATTACATGTACAGCACATATTTGCATGAGAAAGAAGACATTACCAAAACATTTTTCTATATGCTTTCCTGGTTTCTTGTTTGTGCGCATTAAAATATTTAATTGCAAGGAGTGCACCAAGGTGTTTAAACTTAGACTAGACAGCTGTTCAGCTTTTTCTGTAGTAGCATTAGCAATCTGGTCGTTTAACTACTTTAAGATATTTACATTTTACAGCAGGTAGCTGTAACAGCATTTACATATATTTCCTAGTCAGCAAGATTACCATATTCTTTCAACTTCTAAAAATCTCTTATTTTTAAAGACCTCTCAATGCCTATATTCTGTGTCTTCCATGTCATGCTGATAAAAAGAGAGGTCTATTCAATGTCTGTGCACAAGACCGGTCTTTCCTTTACCATCGAGCATCCACACCTGTTTTGCTTTGTGTTCTTATTCAAAAGCTAACAACCTTGGAAAGGGTATAATGTATATTTTCTTGATGGATATATTTAAATTTTTACTTGGATTTGGCACATTCTTTCCCCTTCCTTTTCTAATAAGTTGTCTTCTCCAAATGAATAAGGGATATGCATTTTCCTTTTTTTTCTTAAGCCTTAGATTTTATTGTGTAACTGATACTAAAATACAGATACATACTAAATGAAAAGTTTTATTTTTGCCAAGCACATCAAGCACCTTTGGAAAATACGTATTCCACAAATACTTTGTTTTTAATGGGTTTCATTTAACAATAGCAAATGATATGGGGGGGAAACAAGTCTTAGGACGTTTTGAGGCTGTATTAACTTGTAGTATAAACCACATATTCTGTACTTTCAGCGTATATAATTTCAGAATATGTAAATCATATTCTGTAATTTCAGTCAGCGAACATGTAACAGTGTAGACTCGTGTGACCATGTGGAAATGTAGTCTTGGAAAAAAAGGAATGCAATTTGTCAATCCTGATGTTGATTCTCAAGGCTGTAATGTGACTCCAGTATTATTATCAGCAATGTTTACTCCAATATTTAAAGCAGCACTTAGATATGTTTTTAAATGACTGATAATTCTCTCTTATCTTTATACAGTTCTATTGGAAAGAAAATTGAAATTAACAATTCAGACCAATAGTCTTTCCTAATAAGAGAGTCTTAATTATGTGACAATATGTCATCACACTTAGTTCTTAATGAATTTTTTAAATATAAAACAAATTCTGAGAAAATTATATGTTCCCTTTGAATAATTTGTTAATTACTTTATTATTGTTGTTGTTTGCAAAGTGTATTTTTGGAATGTTAACCTCTTTTCATACCTGCATACTTGAACTTGTCTTTTGTGTGAGGGCCTTAAAATTCATAATAGAAACCTAGGGCAGTGAAACGGAGGGAGAGAAGGAATCAATGCCAAAAGATGGTTTGCAAATTGAAACTCCTTGAATGAACATATCATAAAATGTTGCTGAGACCCAGGATGTCTGTTAAGAATGTTTCTAGGCAACCTTAATTTGCATGCCAGTGTATTTTCTTAATTACACAATTTTATTTTGGTATTGGGTAAAAAATAAAAATAACATAATGCCACTATAGAAGCTCAGCTGGTAAAGAATCCACCTGCGATGCAGGAGACCCTGGTTCGATCCCTGGGTCGGGAAGATCTGCTGGAGAAGGGATAGGCTACCCACTCCAATATTCTCGGGCTTCCCTGGTGGTTCTGCCTGCAATGCAGGGGACCTGGGTTCTATCCCTGGATTGGGAAGATCCCCTGGAGAAGGGAATGGTCACCCACTCCAGTATTCTGGCCTGGAGAATTCCATGGACTATACAGTCCATGGGTTACAAAAAGTCAGACATGACTGAGCAACTTTCACTTCACTATAGAAATTGCCCTTATATCGATATTTATACTACCTCTTCTCTAGAGAAAACAATCTGTCTTTAAAGAGAAAGACACTTTTCAATAAGTAGTGAATTTATTACTCTTACTGCTAACCTTGCTGCAAAGCTAAATGAATACATTGTTAAAATATACTTTCCCCTTTGGATTTTAAATTGTTACCAAAATGCTCCTCACCCTTTCATTTCTTCCATGTTAGTGAAATTTTCTTTGAATTGGTTCACAGCTTATCAAGAGGCAAGGTAAACATTTAGTATGTCAGTACATAGGAAACAAGACAGACTGCAAGGAAATTACTTTTGTATGCAATTTGTTATATCATCAAACTCTAAAAGCAGATTCAGAGACCTGATGTTTAAGGGCAGCTGGTTTGCAAATTCAAATTTTGTTGATCCTCGACTTTTCCTGCGTACACTTGGCCATCTTGGAAGCCCAGGCCATTGGAACAAATTCATATGAATGTTTCAAATAAATGGGAATGTGCCCCTATTTCTTTTATATTTTGGCCTATATTTCTGTCTTTCACCGTTGCATGTTCTTTTCTTTATGAATTATATAAAACTCATTCTTTGAATAACTATGAATGAAAACATGATAGAAAATTATATAATTAAATTTGTTTCTTCAATTCCTTATACCTTTAAATATTGTTAATGCTGTAATTGTTAAGTTACTTACTAAACCTATGTCTATAGGACAGAGAACAGGAAAGTCCTCTTCTTTTAAATTATAATCATGACCAAACCAGTCAATATTATAGTTGTCAGACAGCAAGGATAACTCTTTTGTTGCAGTCAAGTTAGTCAAATAGTAATTGGTTTATATGGACAAACAGAGCTACAGTATTCAAAAATTACTTTTTAAAGGTTTCTCCTTTTGTTAAAATAAACTTGCTCAAATGAAACTCATCCTCATATAGCAACTATCTCTCTCTACTTGTGGATGGTTTCTTATCAAATGCTTCATGTGATTAAGGGATGATTTGAAAGGACTAGATAATATTTCATCCGATAATCTTGACTAAGGGCTGTAGCTCCCACTTACCATGAAAACATATAAATAAGAGCGAACAGTCATGAGTTTGGGGGAGTCATAGTTACATATGAAATTTTCCTTTGTTTCTTTTGATGTATTTAAAATGTTTGTAGAAAGATGGTAGAAAATGTTACTAATGCATTTAGAATGTCTGGGGAATACACTGATGCTTCCTCTTTGAATTACAGAGTAAAAGTGAAGACTATCTAGGAACTAAAAGTGGCTGGCCTCTAGCTTTTCAATACTTTGTAAGTGTTCTTGGTTATGTTCTGAACACTTAAATTTCTCAACAAATGGCTATGTGTATATGTAGGGGCCACTCTTGCTCTGCTTGCATGCCACTTTCACACATCTTTAACTGAAATCAGTGTGAATTCTGTATGTATAAGGGATGTATTTAAAGATGCAGGATCATTAATGCTATATTGTTGCATACTCTTTTTCATATGCCTTACAATATTTTCTGGGACATTATTAAAATGAAAGCATTTTATTGCCAAAATAAATCTATGTTGTTATTTCTAATCTGCATTAGCAGTAGAAAAATAATGTAGCAAAAACATATATTGTACAGTACGAAATTATAAAAGATATATATTTTGCCAATAATATAAAAATAGGTTGAGGAGAAAGAAGCACATTTGTTATAGCACAAACTTATAACAAAATCCACTGTTAAATTTGGCAGTTGTATTTTTTAAAAGTATATAGATTTAGTTCTAAGTTTTATCAGATTTATTTCATCTACCATCTTTTTAACTTGCTGCTTGATACTTTTCCAGCAATTTACTTCAGAGCCTTGCAATCTGTGGATGTAATTTATTTTATTTATTCCCTTCTATAAAACTTATTAAATTTTATTTTGTGATGACTCATACTATATTTACTGTTCTTATTTCTTCTCCTTCATTAACAACTATGAAAGGTAACATCCAGTGAGCTCACAGGGCTCCTCTGAATTTGTGGACATGTTTGAAATGTTTCATATTTTTCACAGCCTACAGTCAAAATGATAAATAAAGATGTCCCAACAAGTATTTAGGGATTCTTCAATTTGTTTCATACTGAATACTATTTTGAAACATAAGTAAAAGCCATTAGCTGTTTTTTGAAAGGTTGGTGGGAGAGGAAAAACAGATAAACTTATTAATACTAAAAGTAAACATGGCAAACTGATGTAAAAAGATTTCCCTACTATTCCAAGAGCTGTTGATATCCCAAGCTATTGCTGTATTTCCAGCTACAAAGTGGAAAAACAAACAAAAAACAACAACGACAAAAAATACCTTTATCCAGTATTTTTCCTTTCTTTAAATTTGAATCATTTATTTTGATAATTTACCCCCTTTTATTTCCTTATATAGGTAAATGTGTAGCATTCTACAAGGCATGCTGGGTAAAATATACTATGCAAATGTGTACAGTGCTGCATGTTTTGTTCTCCCTCTGCTTTAGTGGCTTTAAAGAAAAAAAAATGTGTTGTTATTTTTGTGAACCAAAACATTTAACAAAGAAAATGCAGAGTGCATGCATATAGTATTCTAATTTATATGGATTTGTTTTATGAAATTTAAATGTGTACAAACCAACTGCATTAATTTTTTTCTTTTATACAATAAATGAAAAAAAAAAACACTGAAACCAGCGTTATACCTCTCCTTTATATTATTCTGGAGATACACTGAAGATATATTGGAAATCGGTAGGTATATTCCTCTATCTCTTAAACAAAAAAAAGTCTAAACATTTAGCCTCAAAACACAGATTCAATTAAATGACTGTCTCCTGAATACTCTGCTAGGTATTATGAGTGATCACAAAAGAAGTACTATTAATATATTGGGAAAGAGCTTGTAGTTAAATACATACACATACACACATAAATGCATAACCACGTGTGAAATAGAATATATTACAATATATGTATGTAATAGGACTGAATATAGAAAAACAAACAATAAACTGTATTGTTCACAAGAAACCTCTATATTATTCTTTTAACAATTATCAGAAGTTTCCAAAGGTATTTTGTACTAGTAAGAATTCCATGGATGGTATGTAGCTTATGACATGACGTTTCACAGGCTCAGTGTCAAGTGTCTGTGCTATGCCTTGATCACACTTGACTTTTCTCTCAGTGTACAAGAAGTTCAAAAGAAATATGTTCTATGTTGATTATTAACACTGTATTGGGATTATACAGTGATTTATTATAGCCAAATTATTTCACAAGCATTATAACATTTGCTCCATCTGCCCTCCATCCCCATGGAAAATAGGCAGAGCATAGGTTATTAGACACAACTAAAATGAATAAACCAGAGCTCATTGTAACCTTTCTCTCTGAAGTACTTTTATCTAAAAATATATATATTAGATGCTTTTAAGCTGGTAGGCATCTGAAGCATACATAACCATGCCTGAAATACAATAAATACTGACTGAATGAATGGCGCCTCAGTTATTGGAGATGTACTAAATAAGGCTGCTCCAACTGTCAAGGCATTTCCACCAACAAACTGCAAGTTCCAGCTGGAAGAAGCGCAGCTCACTGCAATCACTCCATCAGCCTGGCCCTATGCCTGAAGCCAATCAGTACATCTCCACTAATGAGATACTTGTAGAGGGAAGCATCTTGCTTGTCCTGTCACACAACATACAGATTAACATACTGGTTAGATTGTGGCCTCTAACCTTGGCTGGGTTCAAAGCCTAGATCCAGCAGTAACAAGCTATGGGTTTGGAGCAATCACTTAACTTCCCTGGGCCTGTATCTATTTTGGTAGAGTGATTTTTCTTTTGGTTATGGGTCTTATTTTCATGTTTCTTTAAACGTCCACTGATTTTTTATTGGATTCAAGGTATTGTAAATTTTCCACTGTGAATGACTTGATCTTGTCATCTTGATCTGTAAAGAATGTTGGACTTGCTTTGATAGACAACTATGAATTAGTCTGATTCTTTCAAGGTTTGTTTTTAAGCTCCTTTATGTTGGGTCTAGGGTTTCCCTTGTAGCTCAGTTGGTAAAGAATCTGCCTGCAGTGCAGGAGACCAGGGTTTGATCCCTTGGTTGGGAAGATCTCCTGGAGAAGGAAATGGCAACCCACTCCAGTATCCTTGTCTGGAAAATATCATGGACACAGAAGCCTGGTGGGCTGCAGTCCATAGGGTCGCAAAGAGTTGGCCACGACTGAGCGACTAACACACAAACACAGAGTAAGACTTATGCTTAGGCTAATTTAGCTCCTCTTTAAGGCCTCTGGGGGATCTACTGAATATCCTATATATTCTGTGTCTTCTCCTCACACCAGCTGAAGAGAACTCACACTGGCCCTTTGTTAACTCTGGAGATTACTTGTTTTATAGCTCCTCGGTGCTTGTTTTTTTCCTTAAGTCATTATTGACTAGCCCCGTGGACTAGCCTCATACTGGTTTTACATTACACACATACAGACTGATATGCAGCCAAAGGCTCAAAGGCTCAACCTATGTAGATTTCTGAAGATTTTTTCTGGATAGCTTCTTCCTTTCAATCACTGCTTCACAGATTGTAGTAGCCTTGATCTCTCTCTGTTTTCATCTCAAGGAGATTGCCAGACTCTATTTTCCACTCCCACTGTAGCTAGCTAGAATTGCCTCCAGGCAGAAATCCACATACTAATAAAACTATCCACATTTGTGTCTTTTATCAAGGATCTCAGTCCCGTGCTGGGTGTTGGCCAATATCTGAAAACAGTTGTTTTCTATATTTTGTACAGTTGCCTATTTATTAGTGGTAGGAGTGTAATTCAAGACCATCCCTCTCTCTTACATATGGAAGCAGAAGTCTCTCCAACGACATTTTGCCTGTCATTATAGTCATGAATAAATTAATCTTTAAAAAGTCTCATAATAAGTCTTTTTACAAACAGCTTCATACCATTCAACGAACGTTCCCAATTACTTCTATAGTAGTTCCAAATTTGTATTTCACCCATGGGTCCTACAATTGGACAAGACTGTATTAGGAAAACTTCTTTTCCCTGCCCTGCCTTTTTTTTTTTTGAGAGATACTTAGAAAATAAGCTGGGAGACCATCTCCTGGGTAATAATGTAGGTGTATAAAATATGAAGCCCTAACTTCCCAAGTTAATGTGGATATGACATCCATTTAAGAAGTTGACAGAGATGTATGAGGAGTTTGTAAAAAGTCTTAGAGCTGCCAAAAGCATTACCTACAGTGTGCAATGGAAATATTAAGAGAATTAATATAAATTGGTTATGCAATTTTTTTGTTTTTCTAAACAGTACTTTATTATGTAACTATAACAATCCATAAATTAAAATGGATTAAATCCATAATCCATAAAAGAAATTAATACTGTAATTTTCTTTCCCTTCATATGTCTCCTATAAACTTTGGCTGTTTAACCATAAGCCCCAAAAGAAACCAAAGGAGTTTTTCTTGAACAGTTGTTTAAAAGGAGACATGCTTCAGTCCTCAATGCTGCCCTTTGTTTTATAGGTACAAGCTTTCTAGCTCAGACAACTTAGAAAAACTGTAGATTGTCTTAATATCATCCTTAAATGGGTTATTTTTCTATATATTGTGATGAGATATAGTGTATGACTAGCAGCAGTGGGGTGGAAAGGTGGAGTTCATTGTTGATCTTGTTTCATTTCATTCAGCTCTTGCAGATGGGGGACAGAGCAGTTCCAAATAACTTTTACAGCTCTCTTACATTTTTCTTTCTCTTCCTTTTTACCAAAGTTAAAGTAGAAGGGGTTGGAGCTGTTTTTTTCTTTGTGGAAGAGAAGAAGTACAACCTTGGTTTCTTGTTTTCCCACCTCTTGACTCTAATAAATACAGACAAATTATCATAGACATCAGATGATCTAGAATCAAAAAAAGACCTTAGAGACAAACCCTCTGCTTCCATATGTCAAAATGGAAGCCTGGTGAGGTTAAGTAACTTGTCCAGCTAAAAAAAAATAACACATAAAATAAGAAGTTTGATATGTTACCTAATGATTCACTTGTATTCTAGCTTTCAGCTAAGTAAGTATCCCACACTAGAGGCTTGATGAAATACGGTGTGACACTTGCATAGCAGGTGACACAGCTGTTCAAGGTGTGTAAGCCTAAAAGAGCAGAGAGAACATTTCACCAGCTGCTTAACCAGCTTGGAATAATGGGAGTTACAGCTGGAAAGGACAGTTGACGCCAAATTGTGGAGTCAATGTGTATCAGTCTCTAAGGTATTTGGACTTTACTGCTCAAAGAGCTTTAGGGGGCACTAAACATTTTCAAACCTGGGAGTGAACTAATCAAGATCGTTGTTTTGGGCAAGACTAATCTGCAAGTGAAGGGATATTGGAAAGGGAAAAACCTTGAAGTACATGATGGTCATAAGGCCACTGCTTAGGTAAAGCCACCCTTTGGGGCGTCAAGATTTGAGGGATAAAGGTATTCAGCCTCCCTCAAAGACCCATGTCTTTGAAGGCTAGGAGGTGGGGCTTTTGGCGTAGTGTGCGAGCAAGGTTGGGGAAGAGCACTGGGCACTCAGTGACTTGTTCACACTATGGCTCTGTGGAAGAAAGGTAGAAAAAAACGCCAAAGCAAGCAGTCCAGAGCCACCTGCCCCAACCCGATGCCCGCTTTGCCTGACCCTGGGGCTCAGTTCCGCCGCCTACAGGTCGCTTAGATTGACAAGCAAGCCAGGGCCAGGCGGGCGCCCTTTCCCAGGCCCCGCCCCTCCGGCCGCGCGCCTGCGCTTTCCCGTCCCCTCCGCCCCGCTCCGCGCCTCCCCCGCCCGCCTGGTCGCCGCCGCCGCAGCCGCCCGAGAGGAGTTGGGGGAGGACGGTGGCCCGCGAGGCTCGTTCGAGACAACGCGGCGGCGATGTCCGCGAGCCAGGCGGGAGCCGCGGCGGCAGCGGCGGGGCCTCGCGCACGGCACGGCGGCCTGGGCTTCGGCCTCCCTCCGGTTCCTAGGAAGCGGGCCGACGGCCAGCGCGGCAGCAGCAGCGGCAGAGACGGAGGCTCCGGCGCGTCTCTCTCCTCCCCTTGAGCCTGAGCCGGGGGAGGCCAGACGGCCCGGGTGGCTGGTGGGGGGGTCCGCTGCCCGAGAATGGGAATTCTCTTCACCAGGATATGGAGACTGTTCAATCACCAGGGTGAGAGGCTCGGGCCGAGCGCGTACGGGTCGGGGAGAGGGTCACCCGCGGCCGGGTGGGTGGGTGGGGGGTCTCCGAATACTTCCGGAATGTGGGCGCTGCGGTCGCGCGAGGTCTCTGCGCTGGGTGCGGGCTGTTGGGGCTGCGGGCCTGGGGCTGGTCGATCCCACTCCCAGCTCGGGAAATGGTTCCCGACTCGCTGCCCTTTTGTCTTAGGAGACCTTCCTAAGAAATCCATTTCGCAAATACACCCATTGCTCCGATTTCTGTTGGGAGTGGAAAAGGTTTCTTGCCCCACGTTCGACGCCCCTGAGTGGCCCAGCCTGGCTCACGTTTCAGTCCTTTTACCTTCGGCGGTTGGGTTTGCACACCACGGAGAAGTACTGGGGTTCTCTGGGATTAAGGTTATAGGTTGTGGCCCCAAACGCACCCCTGAGCGACCGAGGATTGCAGAATGCGGAAAACACGAGAAATCTCTCTTGACTTAGCCAGTACATTCAGGTTTATGAGCCTGCCTTGCACCTCCACCTCCCCGTCCCCCCGCGTCCCCCCCGCCTTGGGAAGATTCTTCTGCATCCTGATCAGTGATGGTCCTCTTTCCGTTCGCCAGATTCGCATCTGTGTTTAAGGTTAAGCTTAAGGTCATTTTCCTACTCGTGTTTCTCGTTTCTTATTTAAGTGGAGGTTTTTATGGCTGGATTTAAAATGTTAAAGTATCACTGAAAGCACTTAAAAATCATATCATGTGAAACATCTGGTAACTGTAAGTGACTAGTAAGTTACCAGGTATGGAGTGTATTATCATAAAGAGATGCTTAAGTTCATCTAAACTCAAGCATTACCTTGAAATGCATATCAGATTTATTGAAATTTGTTACAAAAATAAGTGTAAAACTGGGGGAAAGAGGATGCAATTTTAACAAAAAGACAACACAGCCATTAAGATACAAAATAGTTACTAGTGTACTTTCATTTCTTTTTAACTCAAGTTGGGTGATTCATCATCCCTGCTGTCAATAACTTTGTGTTTGCCTCCTGTGAAGCTGGTGTTACTGTCACAGCCCAAAATTTTCCAGTAAAGACTTAAATGAATGGTGGCATCTATTATGTGCAACCATCCCTGTCTCCTCCTTGGTGATCCAGCTGCTCCTACAAGAAGGCAATGGGAAGGGAGCAGAACTGGAACTTGTCATCTCTAGTTTATCTTTTAAAAAATAAAGATGATAGTGTAGATCTCATGACACTAAATGGAAGAGCAACATTTCAAATGATGTGGAGAATTTTCATGAACTGGAGAAAGCCCCTTCTAATATACACTGTCTCTAGCTAGCTGTTTCTGTTGAGAAAAGGGTGAATAGAAACCAGTCACTTAACCTTTGTCCATCTGGGTCTCACCTAGAGTAGCAGGAAATCTTGGCTGTATGACCATGGAGCCCACAAATCCTGAAAACTTAATCTGTAGGTCTTAAGAATTGAAACTTAACATTGCCGTGATACTGGTGGTACTTATAGTAGATAGTCTATTTTAATGTTTAAATCCGTAGTTTTGTATTATTTTTTAGCAAAGCTAGTATTTCTACTCTACTGTGAAATTTAGAAAGTTAATTGATCTCTAGTCCTGCAAGAAAAATTAGATATCTCCACTTTCTATTTTGAGTCAATGATAAAATTGTCTCTATTAGTGAAGAACGACTTCAGAACTTTGCCAGCAGCTACTTGACAGTACTAAATAATGATGTGTGCTTTGTTACCACTAAAAATCACTGAGTAGTGTTCTTATTACCTCTGTTTTGTGGTAATTTTTGACTGGACCTTTTTTTCAATATTGGGAAATAGTAAGAAATTAATGAAGTTCTAAAAATTTAGATGTCAGCATTATGAAAATATGAATAAACTATTTCCTGTTAAATGATGTGATTGTCTTATCAGCAGGGTCACTTTAAATCTGTCAGGTACTTATTGGTCTTTTAGTTCTGTTCTGTATTAAACTTCATTTTACTTCCAGAAGATACAGAACACAGTCCTGTGTTCTTTTCACATAAACTCTTGCAAGGAAGTTTTGAGGGATAACAGAATTTGCTATGTTGATGAAACAAACTGTGTGACATCTCTCTCTATCTCCCTTTAGACCAACTTTTTCAATTTAAGCTTAGCTAGGTTGAGTTCATAGTCAAAACTAATTGTATATAGCTCATACTTGAAAACCCAGAGGTTGCATTTACGTTGATAACTTAAATTAATAGGATACAAACTTTGTCCTAGATGCTGTTGTGTATATCATTTTTTAAAGTTTTTACAGTCCTTTGAAGTAGTTTTTCTCTTGTCCTGAAAATAGGAAACTGAGGTACCAGTGGAATGATTTTCCTAGGTGATGCAACTGGTAAATACTGCAGAAATATTTTGCTGACACTGGCCTTAAAGAAGTGACTGGCATCATTTTTTCATGTGAATTCTCCCCCGTCCCCCCCCCCCCCGCCTCCAGTCCCTATTGCTGTTTCTCAGTTACTAAACTGTAAGTCTTTACAACTTTAGGGCTTGGGAGAGTTGCCACTAGCATCTTTTAGTATAGAAGGGCTTATGATCAGTACTCCATTTGTTCATTGAACAAGTATTTTAAACACCTGTTTTGTGCTGGGGTCTGTTGTAGAGGGCTTCCCAGGTGGTGCTAGTGGTAAAAAAAAAAAACAAACCTGCCTATCCATGCAGGGAGACACAAGAGACGCAGGTGGGGTAGACAGAGAACAAAACAGACAAGACCCCCTGCCTTTGTGTGGGGAGATAAGCTAACTTCATCTTTATAGATAAAATAATAGCAGTTAATACTGACTTGCAAGGGTTAGGGTCTATGTGTTTCATGTAGTTGATTTAGTCTTCATTTAATTGCTTTACTCTATTAAGAATCCTGTGAGGCTGATAGTCTCCAGTTTTTAAGGGACAAAGAAACATTAGGTAACTTGTTCCAGGCACTGCAATTAAAAGTGATAGACCTTTGGTGCTACGTCGCTTCAGTCGTGTCTGACTCTTTGCTGCCCCATGGACTGTAGCCCACCAGGCTGCTCTGTCCATATGATTCTCCAGGCAAGAAGACTGGAGCGGGTTGCCTTTTCCTTCTCAAGAGGATCTTCCGACCCAAGGATTGAACTTGAGTCTCCTGCATCTCCTGCACTGGCAGGTGGATTCTTTACCACTAGTGCCACCTGGGAAGCCCTTTTAGATTGAGACTTTAACCAGGATCATCTAGTGCCTGAGTTGGTGCCCTTGAAACCTAACAAAAACTTCTTTGTATAAGAAGGATTCATGTTAGATAAAAGGAAGAACTTTTAGACTCTCATGTGAACTGTGAAAGAAGTTACGAAGTTTCCTCATGGGGAGCACTGTTTCATTCTCCTGATTAGCTCGCAGAAAAGGAATGATCCATTGTGAATGAGTTCTGAAGAAGCTGCTGGTGCCACAGGACCTGATGCTGGGAAAGCCACCTCTGCTTCTGTTGTTCTTTTCATCGTGTGGGAATTCAAACATGTAAACGAGTATCTATAGAAGCTGAGTAGCCAAAGGGGTGAACTGTGCCAGTTATTAAAATCTTAGCTCCAAACTCGCCTTTTTTGTGTGCTCTGTGCATACAGAGCTGAGTCCTTAAATACTTGTCTTTTAAAGGCATGGTGTTAAGCTTTGTTGGTAGGTGCCACTGCAAGAGGAGGGGGTTTTCTTTCTGGATATGATGTGCCTCTCAGCAGGCCCTCTCCTGCTCATGCAGTGAGGACACCTTCTCCAGTTGTTGGCTCTTGCACTGTCTAGTGGTCACAGCAGCTTCCTCTAGTACCCACTTCAGTTGGTTTCAGAATGGAGGTCCTCCAGGGCAACACTTCCCAATGAACAGCTTTCCCCAGCATGCTGGAGGGAGGATTTCCAGAAAGATCCACTGGCGAGTCTGCGCGGTTACTTCTCTGACATTCAGTGAGCCATGGCCAGGCCCTCAGCAAGGTCTGCATCTCAGTCCTGGGGAGTTGTGGGGAGAAGCCCTGTCTCAGCCCTAGGGTGGTGAAAGCGCTGTATATTTGTCATTCCTTTAATCTTTATTGTTACTTCTTGTTAGCCAGTCCCTCATTACTCCAGTCCTCTGGAGTAGTTATTTTCAAGTTCAAATTGCTATGTGGTTGCTGTTTCCTAATTGAATCTCTACTTTTGTCATGTATAATTGTTGCTTTTCATTCAGCAAAGTTTTTGGTTCCCCCTCCAGCCGAAACTTCACTACCATTGCCATAAGTTGCAAGTTTATTTTCAAACTTTGTTTTTTTAATTGATGATGCTTTTAGATTTTGCAAATTGAATTTTTAATATGAGGGACTTTATTGGTTATCTCCCTTCTAACCTTTATGTCTTCCAAATCTGATTTATTTATTCATTCATACTTTATTAAGTACATGATTTACTCTAGATTCTGTGTTAAGACCTGTGAAAACTGTAGTATACCTGACAGAAATGGGATTTTTTTGTTCCTTGTGAGAAGAGTCCATGGGACTTAGTTTGGATATGAGGTGAGAATGAAGAATCAGGGTGACTCCCAGTTTATCTGCCTAAGTATTTGTGTTTTCTAGCTTTGGTATGATTCACAGAGATAGAAGTTCTCCAGGATAACGATGACTTTTTTTTTTTGCTTAATTTACTGACTGATAGTTGGCAGGATATATATTGACTTTTAGAACCTGTCAGTAAATAGAACTGGTAGGCTGCCTGAGTATATCAGAAGGAAATAAAGAAGGGAAACAAGCATTTTCATGACAAAAGAGTCAAGTATTGATTGGGAGACTAAAGCCCAGGTGATAACGCAAAATGCCATCCAGGTACTGTGACTGTACAGTTGTTTGGAGTTATCTGAAAAACTGCAAGAATGCTGTGGCATAGATACTCTAAAAGAAAAATCATACTAAGTAGTAAACTTGTCATAAATCACATGCATCAAAGCATTGAAACAGCCAAAAGTTTTGTTACATTTTCGCATAATAACTGTCTCTTGTATACACATTGTATTTTAGGTTCTATGTAGTATTTGTTTTGAAGTGCATTGTAACACTTTAGCTGGAATATGTGTTTTTCATAGAAGGCTCTTCCATTCCAGTAGTGAGAGAAACAGGTTGCAGTGGTGAGAGAATGTAAGGCTATTCAGAGAAGGCCGATTATTAGAAAGTGTGAATAATCTAACCCTATGCTGCTGCTGCTGCTAAGTCGCTTCAGTCATGTCCGACACTGTGCGACCCCATAGATGGCAGCCCACCAGGCTCCCCCGTCCCTGGGATTCTCCAGGCAAGAACACTGGAGTGGCTTGCCATTTCCTTCTCCAATGCGTGAAAGTGAAAAGTGAAAGGGAAGTCGCTCAGTCATGTCTGACTCCAAGTGACCCCATGGACTGCAGCCTACCAGGCTCCTCTGTCCATGGGATTTTCCAGGCAAGAGTACTGTGGGTTGCCATTGCCTTCTCCGAATCTAACCCTATAGTTGGGGGTAAACCAACTCTTCACCTTTGACTTGGCACCTTTATCTTTGAGCCCATTGCACAATGATGTCTTAATCTTACAGTTCTCACTGTGACCCACATGCTATACCTCAGACTTAGGAAGCTGTTGAAGATAGCCATGGTGCTTTATTGTAAAAACACAAAAATTCAAATAGAGAAAAAACAAGTCTTGGGAGGAAGTAGATATAAGTTGGTATTGAACGTGGCTTGTGGGTATTAGGGATGAAGAGGAGAAGGGCCTCTGGCTCGTGGCCTCATTGGACTGTCCTGATCTCAAGACTGAGCCACAGAACATGGGGCTCCCCAGAGGTTTTCTGGATTCTGCACATGTTTGATGCGAGATCCTTTCTTCTCTTTAATATTTTAGCTACTAAAAACCTTCATGTGTTCGAATATGTTAGCTTGTATTTCCTTGATTGATGTTGCAAATCTGCTTTATGTCTTAAGAGTTTGGGGGAGTATTTGCATATTTATGCTTTTGTAGGTGACGGTTATTCACTGAGTCTGTAAAATTAGTTAGAAGAGGGAGGTTGTTTCCAGTATGGAGAGTGGTTTGAGCTGCTTCTCTACTTCCTCTCTGAACATCTCTGACACTCTTTTCTCCTGTTTATTTTCTACCACACCAGACATGAGTTCTCGCCCTGTATCAGCCACTCTGCCTTCTCTCCCCAGTGTGCTGCTTTTATTTCTAGGCACTAGTGAAGAAAGACTTAACGAGACTTTGCATCTTTATCCACCAAATTATGTGACCTGATTTCATCTTATTGATTCTCTAGTTCATTCATTCAGTGGCTTGTAAAAGACATTGTGTCTTGAAACTGTTCACCCCATCCTGTCTTCCACTTGTGTCAGGAGAAGATGAAATCCCACTGTGAACTTCTTGTGCCATCTGCTTTATCTCAGTATATGTGTGTTATTGCACGATGCTTGGTTCACAGTAGTTTGACTTTATCATGTTCATCTTGTGGTCAGGTATGACACAGAATCTTTAGTTTTTTTTTTTCTTTTTTGCCTAGTTAGTCTTTCCTCACAGAAATGGTAGAAAATGTGTTTGAAATCAAGAAATAAGTCCTGTGGGGCATGGCTAAATTAAGGAGACCACTTTAAAAACAAAACCAGGTAGGGTTTTCACATAAAAGCAGTTACCCTAGGAGGCCAGATAGTTTTCTGCTGTTAAGTCCTACTGTTACTCAAAATACCTTTTGAAACTCCTTTTAGAATTTTTTTAGAAGCACATTTTAAAATCATATCATTTAGGGATCACACCTCATTTAATAATGAAAAGGTAACACTCATCTTAACTGCCTTTTACCTTATGACTGAGATGACACCACGGGACTCCCCTCCTCTTTTAAAATCAGATTCATCTTCAGGGGTTAAACAGTCACCATTGGGAGTGTTCAAAACAGTGTATCTCCGGCTCTGAAAGCAATTGCAAGAGAAAATTGCCAAATATTTTGAAAAATGGCAGCATGGTTAGAATAAGTGTTTAACCACCTTTAGGGACTAAGGACCTTGCCAGAGATAGTGCTATTGTATTTGTGATCTCTCTGTGTAAGATTCATACACACACACACACACATTTTTTAGTTACTGTTTAGTTATGTATCATAGATCCTTGCCTAAATTTGTATTGGTTTTGCCCCTATTAATTTTGTACTATTTTTAGAGTACCATTTCTCTCATTGGTCAGGGTAATTGTATTTTCTTCCTGAGTACTGGTAAGTCTGTCTAAATTTAGTCCTGAAGCTAATACAAAGAGGTTGACAAAATAACATTCCTGAAACTTAAAAATAAGCTGATGTTTTATGAATTATATTATTAAAAACTGGTATTCTATTCAAGTGGGAAACTAAAAACTCATCTAAGTCAGAGGTCAGAGAATAGCCCAATGTGAACTCTGCTTGTATTAAAATGTTTATAATTGCTAGTATTACTAGAACTGAAAAAGATATCTGTCATCAAAAGGGGAGTGCTCAATTTGAGGACATAGAAAAACATAGAGTCAGGCAAAATTGCCTTGCCATTTAAAAACTTCCCAGGTATAAAGGGCCCCTGCTCCAAGGATTCAGTAATCTGGCCCTGTTCAGGTGTGACCTTCCTGTGAAGATGGATTTGCCACTGCCTTTTTAACACTCCCTTTGAGGAAGCCCATGCTCCCCAAGTAATCTTCTAATTTTAATCCAGTCACCCTGTACTTTTCCTTAGGAAGAAACTGCACTTGTCAGGTAGTTCTCATTTTCTCAGTCCCTTCACCCTAAGATGAAATAGACTGGGCCCTGCATTTTTAAAATGACTTTTAAGAACCTGTGTTGGGGGAGCATGGTCACGTCACTTTAGGACGCCAGTGGTTCTAAGCTGCCTGCTCTTCAAAGATGTGAGTCACTGGACATCATTGATTTTATTAAAACTTTCTAGGACCTCCCTGGTGGTCCAGTGGTTAAGACTCTGCACTTCCACTGCAGGGGGTGCAAGCTCAGTCCCTGATTGGTGAACAAAGATCCCACATTCTGCGCAACCTAAAAAAGAAAGCACTGGCCTGCCAAAGTATATTATTTAAAACAATTTTTTTTTCTGTTTACTTGATCTTCATATTTTTGTGTAACAGGAAGTACCTAGATAGCATTAGGAATTCCTCTTAATGGTAAATGTCCTATTTGAAAAACATCTACAACCTGACTGGAAAAGCTTTTTCCTGAAGAGCTCCTTTATCTTTAACATTTCTTATTTATAGAATGAATATTAATTCAGCATTTATTATACCAGAAAAGTTGCAGTTACTAGGAAGTACCCTTGAAGGGTGCCTCATTAAACTGAGATGATTAGTGTTCGTGTAAATCATTATAAGTGCTCTGTTAGAGGTGTGGCAGAAGAGCAGGAGAAAGTGATTTTTCTTGGGAAGCTATAGCTTAAAGATTAGTAGGAATTCTTGAAATGGAGAATTGGAGAAGATAATTCCAGCACAGGCAAACACCATGAGTAGAGGTAGAGAAATGTTTGCTGTGGACATAGGTGGCAGCTTGTGTAGGAAGAACAACTTGAACTCCAGCTTAGATGCCTGGTGGTCATAGTGAGGGATAAAGCTGAAGCCTACTCATTTGGGACTGGCTTTAGGTACAAGGCTTAGAACTTGTACTTTGTTTTCCTGTCAAAGTGGAGAGACAGCATTTAAATAAGAGAGTGGCATTATCAGCTTTATAGTGTAGAAAAATTATTCGGGAAACAACAGGAAGATGGATTGGAGATAGGTCCAGTTAAGTACAGTAAGAGATGAGGACTACAGCTAGGACAGTGGGGAGGAGGTAGGTTCAGAATATATTTTTGAGGGAGAATAGAACTTAGTAACAAATTAGATGTTGAGGTTGAGGGACTCCAAAGGCATCTGAAATAATGGTAATACCGGTAAGCAAATAAAGTAAGATAGAATCAGGAAAAGGTTTGAAAATTGGGTTTGAGGATGTGTTGAGGGGCACTGTATCTATCCACTAGGGAGATTGGAGCTTGGAAAAGATTTGGGAACATGGATTAGGAACTGTCTTTCTTGGTAGTGGGCACTGCCCAAGTGCTGTCTTACTTATATAACCCTGAAAGATAGTATTGTTCCTCCCTGTTTTACAGTGAGGAAGCTTATGGTTAGAGGAATAAGTCATTTGCTCAGGGTCACACAACCACATGTGTTTTCCCATCTTGCTTCTGTTATCTGTTGCTGTGTAACAAGCCAGTTCTTCTAAATTTGATGACTTAAAGGAATTACTTATTACTGTCTCTCATGGCCCTATGAGTTCACTAAGCTCAGCTAGGAAGTTCTGGCTTGGGGCTCATTTGATTACAGTTGGATGGCAGCTGGAACTGGAGTTATCTCTGGCTCCACTTGGCTGCATATCCAAGGTGGCTTCTTTGTGTGTCTGGCATCTCAGCTGGAATGGTTAGAACAGCTGAGGGCAACTGTGTGTCTCCCAGGCTTCCTCACTCATGTGCACAGCAATCTTGGGGTAGTCGGACTTGTTACCTGGTATCTGGCTTACTCCAGGAGGAGTTGTCCAAGAGCTGGGCAGCAACTGCAAGGTGTGAGATGATCCAGGTGTGGAAGTCGCACAGTCACTTCTGCATTTTGTTGGTTAAAAGCAAGTCATAGGGCCAGCCAGGATTTAAGTGGGGATGAATATCCAGAGACCATCTTTGGAGATTAGCTTCCTCCATGCACTGCTGTCTTTGGGAGTCAGTTTTAGACAGGATGGCAATAGATGGGCCCCAAGATACCTTGCTAAAATGTGAAAGGAATGCAAGAAGACAGCATGAATATTTGAAGGAGGACCCAAGGAAAAGGAGTTGTTGGAAAAAACAAATCAAGAGACAGAGGAAGAAAAAGTTGGAAAAAGGGATGTTGTAGAAGCCAAGGGGGCAGGGAGTCACTGCCACCATAGCCAAATAGGTCCTTAAATTTGGTTAGAAGGACCCTATGGTTCACATGTGCCCAGATACTTAGAGATGCCTGCTGACAGCAGCTATAAAAGGCTACCCTTTTTCTCCCTGCCATTCACCCATCTCACCTGTACATCCCCATTAATGCCTTAAATTCACATTTAGAACTTAAGTAACTTAGTCCAATGTAAAACATTAGCATGTTAAGTCTTACATAAATTTTTGTTGTGATTGTATTTGGGATAGTTGACTGAGAGTCGGCTTCCAAGGAGTGGAAAGAATGTAGTACTTCTGGCTTCCTAGACAGGTGAAACTTCTCTACGTAGAATGAGGGGTTAGACCAATACCATAATTCTCCTCTTGCTTTGATGTTCTTTTGAGTTACAAGAAGGAATAAAATGCCAAACACTGAATTATGCCATGGCCGAAAAGAGTAGATGAAATGGGAAAAATTTTAATTTTTGATTAATAAATCACTGTTTTGGTTTTTTTTCCAGAGCACAAAGTTATCATTGTTGGGCTGGATAATGCAGGAAAAACTACCATCCTTTACCAGTTGTAAGTACTAACTACCTAAAAAATTGTATCTTTTTGTTTATAGTTACTTTCTCTGCCTAAGTGGTACTTAATTAGCGAAAGCAGTAAAAAATTTTATGGAATCCACCTTACTCTGTAAGAAGGCAGGTTGGCCATGAGCCAGGAGCCCAGTTTAAGCAACTGCTTCTGGAGAGCTGGAACTTTATATGACGTTGAGCATGTTGTTCAGTTGTTTTGCTTGTAGAGAGCAGACAAATATTTGTTTCTGTAGTTTCTTGAAATGAAACTATGGAGTATTCCACCTAGTCCACTGCCTAGTTCCACCTCTGTTTGAACTCTTCATTCACTCTTTTTTTTTTTTTTTTGACATTTCAAAGAGCTTTATTTTTTTATACAACACGTGATAGTGATGCATTTCAAATTTTACCAAAGAATGCATCTTAAAATGAAGGATGGTTCATATCTATGATTCCAGGGATATAGTTTTTCCAACACAGAGAGTCCAGTATGTGTATTTGTTAGTATTCTTCTGAACATAATTTATTTATGTGTGTTGTTGTTGTTGTTTAGTTGCTAAGTCATGTCCGACTCTTTTGCGACCCAGTAGATGGTAGTCTGCCAGGCTCCTCTGTTCATGGGATTTTTCAGGCGAGAATTCTGGAGAATTCTTCTCCAGGGAATCTTCCCAATTTAGGGATCAAGCCTGCATCTCCTGCATTGGCAGGTGGATTCTTTACCACTGAACCACATGGGAAATCCTACACATGTGTGTAATATATGTGTAATATGTAGTATCCTGTTTTTATTTTTTTTTTTATATGGAGTACAGTTGCTTTACACTGGTATGTCAGTTTCTGCTCTGCAAAGTGAATCAGCCATACATACATATATATCTCCTCTTTTTGGATTTCTTTCCCTTTTAGGTCACCACAGAGCACCAACTAGAGTTTCCTGTGCTATATATACAGTAGTGAACCCTTTGTTCACTCTTAATAAACCTAGTGGAAAGGGGATAATTGGGTATAAAATATAAAAAGAGGTTATGCTGATTTATCCCTTAGTTGAAAAATATTCAAACAATCTAGTTTCTTTGCTAATTGTGATATATTTGAACTTTTTCCTCAGTTCTATGAATGAAGTTGTACATACGTCCCCAACAATAGGAAGTAATGTAGAAGAGATAGTGATTAATAATACACGTTTTCTAATGTGGGATATTGGTGGCCAAGAATCTCTTCGTTCTTCCTGGAACACTTACTATACTAACACGGAGGTATGTTTCTTAATATACTAAGTCTTTTGTGAATATGATACTTGGGAAACACTTTCTAGATATAACTCTTAAAGTTATCTTTTTGAAATATCACAGTATGTTAATATTAATATAAGTAGACTTTAAACATAATGGGATCTTTAATTCCCTCTTTCAGGGTCATTGTTCTGTATATCCATTCTCATTGAACCTCTGTAAGAAGAATTGGTGATTGATTGGTCTGATTTTATACTGATCCCAGAGCTTGTCTTAAATAATTGTTTTTCTAAAGAACTCCATTTCACAGTTTGTAACTTCATTTCTCTCTCACTATTTACTTGTGTCTGCATAGAGGAAATGAGAGGACTCTGGCGGTTTGAATCCTTGTTCAAAATTTTACTATGTATTTTCTTTTATGCAATGGAATTGCACATTAAAGAACTTGTTTTATTATAAAACAGTTTAGATATAGTCATATGCTTTATTTACATATTATTTGCCAAGAGGAAATTTCTGGCATTTGAGAGCTTCACTGTATAGACCTTGTAAGATTACAGGCTGTGACATTTGTTTTTGTAGTGATGGTTATAAGTTAATAAGTCTCCAACTGTATATATGAATGAATATAATATCACTGAGGCACTAATGACCTGATTGCCTAACACTCTGTTAAGAATTTGATCGTGTCTTTTGGAGAAGGAGTATATATATATATATGATTAGTATTCCCATATAAAATACTGCATGTATTATAAATTCATGCCAACATCTTGAAAATCAATAGCTTTGTTAAAAGGTTTAGAGTAGGACATGTCTTAGAGCATATAACCACATATCAGTAAAGTCTCAATGAGAGAAGAGGTCAAGTAGCAGTTCTCTTATCTGTCTGCATTGTGGTTGATGAAATCTGAGAATAGAAAAGATCCTGAAAATTAAGTGGTTTATTTGGAAATGAAAAGCTAGTTCTGAACAATATATAGTGCAGACTAATAATAGGCAGTCAGAATTAACTTGGGCATAACCAGTGCCATCATAAAGTGACTATACCTGCTCCTGTTTCCCTAGTGCCTTTTGGTGCTGATGGAGTTGAAGGAGGGGGGCATTGTAGCTCAGTCCTGCACAGCTCCTTTGTGAATCTGCATCTTCTGATGCTGGTCTCATCATCAGTTCAGGAAAGAGTTGTGCTTGCAGTAGCAGGGACCACTTACAGAAGGAAGAGGGCATAGTTTTAGATATAGATTTATTCTTCCAATTTGTCGATTATTTTTTTTTGAAAATTAACTTAATTCTCATATTACTTTATTCTCGTATACACCTGCCCTTTTAGATTTTTAAATTGACATTAATAAACAGTATTTGTCTAGAAGTAACTTAAATTTAGGGCCATAATATATTTTTGTCTTACGGACTCACAGTGCAAATAGAATTAAGATATTAGATATTAATTAAGATATTATAGAATTAAGATATTAATTTAGAAAACAAACATGTTATATTTTGCTTAGTTTATTAGCAGAATATTCTAATAGAATGATGACATCATATTGTCTGTTATTTTCTCTTAGAAATTAGTAAATATGTTTGAATTAAAGATTAGACCTTTTAGGCTTCACAATGTATAGTGGGTATCTCTGGTTTTCAATAATACCATACCATAAGGTTCTAATTTCTTGATAGTTGTTAGACTGTAAATCAAATAAATAATTGATAAATTTTACAGATAGCAAATTATGTAATCACTAATGACTTTTTTTGTAATTATTTTAGTTTGTAATAGTTGTTGTGGACAGTACAGACAGAGAAAGGATTTCTGTAACTAGAGAAGAACTCTATAAAATGTTAGCCCATGAGGTAAGTAGGATTCTGGCATTAGATGTGTGTTGGGGGGATATTTTTATCACATTTTTACTTTCTATTTTCTCATGGGGATATTATTTCAGATTTTCGGAGAAAATTATTAGTCTGCTGGGTTTGTAATTTTGACACTTTCCAATTTGGAAGTGTATGTGGAAGCAGTAAAAAAGATTGTGGAGTCAGTTGTAGATTTTAACTCCATTTATCTTAGATAAATTTGGTTTAGAAGTTTTCCTGGACAAAAAGATCTAAAATGGCTTTCATTTTTCATTTTAAATAGATTAATCATACAGAGGATTATCATTAAGACTTTACAGCATCTTATTTCTAAGACATACAGCAAGTTCTGATTATAACTCAGTTATCTGACTAATACTTAAATTGGTTGCCCTTTAGTCTCTGATATTTTTCCCTCAACTGAACAAAACTATATAACTAGCCACATTTTCTTAGTCCTTTAGAAATATAACTTAACATAATTTGAGAATTAAATGGACTGAATAATATAGTCAGTAATGGTAATGGTAACTATAAAATCATATATTATTTGTAATAAAGTTGTACCTCTGTGTTAGCAGAGTTTTGGTTCTAGGATGCCCGTAGGTACCAAAATCCAAAGATGTTCAAGTTCCTTGTGTAAAATGGTACAGTATTTGCATATAACCTATACACTTCCTCCTGTATACTTTAAGTCATCTGTAGATTGCTTATAATATCTAGTACAGTGTAAATGCTATGAAAATACGCAGCAAATCCAAGTTTTGCTTTTTGAACTTTCTGGAATTTTTTTTCCTGAATATCTTCAACCTGAGGTTCATTGAATCTGTGACTGCAGAACCCATGGATGAGGAAGGCCAACTGTAGTGGCATCTGATTATTTTTGCTTGCCTTTTATCGCAGATGTTACTTTCTCAACTCGAAGGTGGAAATAGAATAGTAAATACTTAAATGTGTTGTATAATTTTTATTTGAGTGAAATTTTTAATAAAGCTTAAGGAAACTTGGATATCTTTGTAATGAAGTTTTATATTGGTTTTAATATTGATTCAATGGTTTGCTTTTGTGATTTTCATTAAGAATTTTGGTATGTTTCACGTGTAAGGAAACTTGGTGAAGTAGTTATGTAAATTGAAGTTCCTGTTTTGCTTGTGGTAGTCATACCCACCAAGATGCTGTTTTGAACTGATTCTAGCAGTTGTGTTAAATCCTTTGGAATTTTTTTAAAAAACTCATCTTGCCTTTGTACATGTATTTAACAATTTTCAATTCTAGTTTGAGAAAAAGTAAACAATAAAAGAGGCATGGGCTAAGGCTTTTTAAAATTTCCCCTTGGCATTTTACAACAACGCATCATTCTTCAGTTTTTACCAAAGAGTTTTTCTATTTTATGAAGACTTTATAAAAAGAAAAATAACACACAAAATGTGTTTTGTCTCTTGACTATATTTTTTACTCTGTTAATAGGTAGCCTCCCTATTTGATTCTTACTCTAATTGGCCAATATGTAGGACATCAGTATTATACAAGTCCAGAGAGTAGGGCTCTAACAGAGTCATTGGATTTTATGAGTTGAGTCATTAACTTGCATAGATCAGTTAACCTCATCTTTTATGGATTAGCACACTGAGGCCCAGTAGTTTATGTGACTTGATGAGCTTTTGAATTTAAGCATTCACATGATTCAGGCTCTTTGCTAGGAAAAATAGTAAAAGCCAGAAATAGAGCCTAGCTGGAAAGTGAAAGGAGAAGGGATGAGACTACCAGAAAAGACAGGAATTACAGGTGAAATTGGGAGCTAGAGTTAAGTTAATTAACAGGGTCAGGAAGAGCCAATAGGCGGAGTTCTGGGGAGGAGCTTCCAGCTCAAGGATGAGAATTTGAGAATGAAAAACGAATTTCGACATGGGTTAGTCAAATGCTTCATGCATACCACAGTAAACAACAGTCTTCTTATCATCACCAGTAGTGATTCTGTGTTTTATGAAATACAGAGCTACAGCTTTTAAATACATTTCTGAGAGCTTCATCTTAAATGAAGCGCAAAAACTTTGAAACTCATGGATTTTTTTAAAAATTCCAAAAACAAAAGAATAGATAAATTTTATTCAGAATGACTCAACTTCTAGTAATCATCTTTACAAATGGAGTTTGAGAAACAAATTGACAACTATATATGGCATATAGACAGTGCTAATAAGTAAATATGTCTTGTGTGTGCTACTATTCATTTCCTTGACAAAACTAGAAACTGTTTTTAGACTCTTAAGAACAGAAGTCTGTGGTGTGTAGCAGAACTGTTTCAAAGTGTTTAAAATGCGTGATGTACAAAAGATCACCACTCTTTACCTTGTACTTTGACCTCTTGTTAAGTCAAGTTAACAGCCTTAATCCTGTGTATCTCTTTCTACTATTAGCATAATGCATACTTTATTGTGAGGTTATTTTAATAAAAAGTAAAGGAAGACTTAATTTTCCTCTTTTCCTAAATATTTAAATGTAGATAACATAGCTTTAAAAAAAAATCAAGAACCTTAAATAAAATTTGAGCCTTTAATATCTAGAAAAATTACATTCAATATGGGTTTTTTTCTTTTTTTTTAGACATTGCAGTACCTAGCTCTGTTTCATAGGTTTTCCAATTTTCAGTCTACAGGCTTCTCCAAATAATTTTGTTACTAAAAGTGATGAATATAGGTTACTTATAAATAGCATAAACTATGTGTCCTAACTTGTACCAAATATTTCTGTTGTCAAATATTTCTAAAGTTTGTTCTTGAACATGCCAGCATTACCTGGCATGACCTATATAAAGATTTCAACACATGCTGGCAAGAGATAGTGAAATCTAAACGATAGGAAGATAGAAATTAAATCCCATGGAAAGTCCATCTACTCAATGATTCAGCCATATATCAACTATTGATAACTGTTCCATTTTCCAGTTAGGATAAGAGAAAAAAAATTCATATACTTGATAATGCATATGAGCACTAATTATAGGTCATCCCTTCAACTTTCTGTCTTATATAAATAGACAGGTGATCTGAACTATAGGTGAAACAAATTGAATTGGAACTCTCTTGGGGGGGTAGTATTTTTTTTTTTATTTATTTTTATTTGAAGGATAATTGCTTTATAATATTGTGTTGAATTCTGCCATATATCAGCATGAATCAACCATAGGTATACATATGTTCCCTCCCTCTTGAACCTCCCACCCCATCCCACCTTTCTAGGTTGTCACAAAGCATGGGTTTGAGCTCCCTGAGTCACACAGCAATGAATAGGAACTCTTAGAACTTAATGTGTTTAGAGCAGTGGTCCCTGACCTTTTTAGCACCAGGGACTAATTTTGTGGAAGATGATTTTTCCACAGTCCCGTGGAGGGGAGAGAGATGGTTTCCTGATGATTGAAGCACATTACATTTATTGTGCACTTTTATTTCTATTATTAAATCAACTCCATCTCAGATCATCAGGCATTAGATTCCAGAGGTTTGGGACCCTCGTTCTAGAACGAGTATCCCTTTTCTGACCAAGTTATTCAGGTAACTCTGTCCTTATCTCTAGTACTGTAGTGCTGTCCTGCAGAGGGCACTGTAACTAAGTCAGTCTCCATTGTTTATGTAAAGCACACAGCAGAACTCCTTTTAACCGAGTAAGAAATTTACTACTTCTGTTGTTTATTTACTTCAGAAAGAATGAAAAGCCATCGAGACTCTCTTCTAGCAAGAGTAAAATAATGTGGAACAATGTCTGTTTAAACCTACTGAAGACTCTTGCTTCAAATACACATACACATGATTGAAACCAAAATATTCTCACTGAGATCCCTGAAAAGAAGATGGCATTCAACAGAGTTGGAAACACTTGCAGACATAGCACCAAAACCTTAGTTTTCTCTGTATCTCTTAAAATACATAGGTAGAATTTTATGTGAGTTCAGTCCACTAGTGGAGTGGATCCATCATGGTTTCTTAGTCCAGTATTCACAAATGGACTTTAGGATATCTATGAACACCTTAAAATTGTACAAAAACCTTTTTGGGCTTATATACATATGTACATTTTTACAAGGGAGAAATCCATAACTCGCCTTAGGTTTACCAAGGAAGCTCTACCTAAAGTATAGGTTGGGCAAGAATTTTGAAAGCTCTTGAGTGCCACACTAAAGAGTATTGGGGTTTGGGTGGTTGTTGTTTAGTTGCTAAGTCACATCTGACTCTTTACAACCCCATGGACTTAGCCCACCAGGCTCCTCTGTCCATGGGATGTCCCAGGCAAGAATACTGAAGTAGGTTACCATTTCCTCCTCCAGGGGATCTTCCTGACCCAGGGATCAAACCACTGTCTCCTGCATTGGCAGGTAGATTCTTTACCATTGAGCCACTTGGGAATCCTGGGGGAATGTTAGACATGTACTAAATTGGAAGATGTGACTGTTAAATAGAGCACGTAGGACCATAAAAATGTAATCTAGGACTGTAAGAAATATGTAAATACATGCAAGTATAGATTGATTAATTTAAGTGTGTTCAGTTCAGTTTGATGTTTACTTTCCATCATAAGAGCTATGAGATACTTTTATGTAAAGTAGTTGAGAAAATTTAGGTAACACAGATTATCAAATATAATCTGTTAAGTTGGAAAGTGTTGAAAAAATGAATTGACCTTTACAGTTTTGTTTACTTTTGTAGGACCTAAGGAAAGCTGGATTGCTGATTTTTGCTAACAAACAAGATGTTAAAGGATGCATGACTGTAGCAGAAATCTCCCAGTTTTTGAAACTTACTTCTATTAAAGATCACCAGTGGCACATCCAGGCATGCTGTGCTCTTACTGGCGAGGGGTAAGATGTCTTCATGAATAACATGTATTTAGCTTTAAAACATGTATTTCTTTTTAGAATCAAATATTTATGGTTACCATGTACAGAACTTTGTGAGGGAGAGATTCGTAAGACACAGTCCGTGCAAGTCAGGAAATAGTTCCTGCGCTGTTGGTGAGACTTACATTCTAAGAAAGGAACTGGCACCTGCTGAGTATGTCCTATGCCTTGCATGCTTTCTATAGGGTGTATCATTTATTCCTAACAGTCATGTAGACCAGTTATTTTAAATTCATGTTTTATGCATAAAAAAGCTGAAATAGAAGATTTGCATGAGGGACTAGTTTGCAGATATGCCATCAGTGTTGCCGAAAGGGAGTTCCTGCACTTCAAAAAATAAAAGAGTTAGAATTGGAGAGAGTGTGGCAGGAGGGTCCTTGGCCCTGGAGGGAAGGGTGGTGCCTGCAGTAAAATTTTGCCCTAGTCTAACGCCCAGGGGTGAAAGGATTTCAAGCAGGCAGAGCTTGTCAGCACTGTTATAGGTAAGATAAAGAACATATAATGTTATATGAGGCATAGCTAGATGGTGTCAATAATTCAGTATTTGATTTACCCTTCTCTGTGACCTTAAAAGGAAGGGAATTTCTGCCACTGCAGGTAAAGAATGGAATTTCTGCCACTGCAGGTAAATTCGTATCTATGCCTCAAGCTTCTGCCCTTTTCTAACACCTGAAGAACCCCACCCCCAAATTTAAGAACTAAATTGGAGATGAAGCCGAATCTTAGGGAAATAGAAGACACAGTTACCTGATCACAGACATTTGGAAGAGCATAGTTATTAGAACCTCAAAAAAGCAAATCTGTTCATTCAAAAAAAAAAAATCAGACAATACTGACTATCCACATACTCATTTAAGTAAAAATATCTTCTACATAGTTCTTTGTCAAATAGTTTGTATACATATAGGATACATATATAGATATTGGTGTATCTTTATTTGTATAATTATCTTTATCAAAAGTCTTAAATCAAAAGCACTGATTATAATACTAAATCTGACAACAAAGATAAGTGATCTAGGACTCAAAAGATTTAACTTATATACTTTGAGTAATTGTGTGGAAAATATATCATTAGTTAGGATACATATGAATTTTGGCAGTTTTAATCTGTTAAGAACATTACTTATTAAATTAATTTTTGTGGCAAATATATATAAAACTGGTCATTTAACCATTTTTAAGTGTACAATACATGGGCATTAAGTACATTCACAGTGTGATACAGCCATCACCCCCCTGTATTTTGAGTTCCTGCAGTTTTATTTTTAAAAGGAGACATCAGCAGATGATGCCATCTTTTCAGTTTTGGGTTTATGTGGTCTTCCATTTGCAGGAGTTAGCAAATGGAAATGTTTGGTTTAGGGGAAATGTTGTTTCCTGTGTAATCTGACCACCTTAGTCTTGGTTTTAGTATTGGTGACATTTTGACTCCCGCCTCTGTCATTTGCTCACCTCTCTAAGGTCAGGCTCCCTCTGTAGTATGGGAAGGGTTCTGGTCCTAGTACTGTGAAGATTAGGTAATGGATATTAAGTGCTTAGTGCAGTCTCTAGTTTGCTCTTAAGTAACTCCTGTACCTCTAACAGTGTAGAATTAATTAATTTACTCATCTTGTTACTGTATCATTTCCTATGAGTAGTTTAAAGGTAACGAAGTAATAGGAAAAAAGTATGAGCCTGTACCAAAACAATCGTTTATTTACTTCATTGCCCTCTTTTCCTTCTATTTCTATTGTCTTTACATTTTTAGACTTAGGCACAAAAATCTGAGCTCTGGCTTTTTAAATATTAATGTGGTAGCATTGTTTCTCATATCTGTAAAACCTCCTCATAGATATTGATTGATGCTTCATAACAGTCCTTCATTTTGTTATATTTCCCTCTTGCTAAATAAACATTTAGATTCTTTTACCACAATAAGTATCTCTTTCTATATTTTGGATTATGCTCAATTACCCATTGTTCAATGATAACTGGTGTTAGTAATATGAGATTTTATTTCCTTCAGATTTTTTTAATGTATAGATGTCACAAATACTACATGCATACTTTGTTTTAATAGCTGCTATATATTAAATATCCTGCCATTTCTACTTCATTTATATTGTGAGCATTTTGTCATATTGTAAAACAATCTTTGAAAGGAATTTTTTAATACATCATCATATGAATGTTCCATAATTTGTTAAATTTTTTCTCTATTGCCAGACATCTAGATTTTACTATTTCCTATTAAAAATGCCTTCATGAACAGTAATGATACATAAAAACATGTCATTATCTTTTTTAGGATATATTCCTAAAAGTAAAAAAAAGGGTAGAGTGTTGGTATTTTTGATACTTCTTACTAAATTACTTTCTGTGAGCATTCACTGTGTAATTATTGAGCTTCTTTTATGTATCCAGCAGTATTCTATGCACTAGAGACATAACAGAACCAAAAATGTAGTTTTACTGTATGAAAGTAAAGCACCCACATTGAATATTACTGATTTTTCTAATGTTTGTTGTTTAGATAGATTTAAAAAATGGTATCTTCTTTTAGTTTGCTCTTCATAGCTTTTTAGTTGAGAATTTGATCAAGATATTTTATTTTCTTTATAGATTATGCCAAGGACTTGAATGGATGATGTCACGACTTAAGATTAGATGATCTCTACTGACCTCTTCTCATAGACTTTGTGTAAATGAAGTGCTGGACTTTCCTGAAAGCTGCAAAAATTAATGGTTTAGATATATTTATAATAAACTGATTTAAACATTTAAACTTTTTCTATAAGAAGAAAAATTAAGACCACTTATTTGAAAACACAGATGAAGTTTCACCTTTCAATCTGCTTTCTCATTAGTTCCTTCCAAAGTAAGGTCTTAAAGCTGTGATTGACATTTTTCTCATAATGAATCCTCTCAGGACATTGTGTAGCCTGTGGTAAGTACAAAGGGAGAGGAAGACATTTTTAACTTTCAGAGCTTTATCATCAGTATAACCCTCCCTTGTTGAATGTTGTTCTCTTCCTGTTCCATTAAGTCAAAATACAAATCAGCACAGATACTCAGTTTCCAATATTTTAAAATGTAATTATGAAAAGTATTTTGCATAAGGTTGTGTATGTATTGTGTATATACCTCAAGTTTGAGTTAATGGCTTTGATTTATGTTCTTAAAGAAAAGCAAATAACACAAAAACTAATATCCTTGGTTACAAACATAATGGGATGAGTACTGGCATTGATGGTGAGTGCCATTTTGTACTTCCCCTATGTTCTCTGTATCATACTAACCCACCCCCAAATCATTGAGCTGCTCTTTTAAAAAAAAAAGAAAGGAAAAAGCTTCACATTGTGTCCCTAATTTTTTATTGAGCAGATCACATACATGTAAAGCTGTAATCTAGCTTGAGTGGAGTATCTGTCATATTCTTGACTTAGTATTACTGGTGGACAGAATAGCACACTGAGCACTTATCAGATTTCTCCTTTTATTGGACCTTATGCCATCTAAATTTACTGGGTGAATTGTTAATCCGTTAATTGGCCAATCATTAACAGATTAAAATCACAAAGTGATTTTTTTCGGCATTAGTTGGAAACTGTTGTGTGAAATATGTCTACCAAGAGAAGTATCACACCATAAACAATGTCAAATAATTTAGCTACAGTCTTCTTAGATACGAAATTCTATGTCAAGCATTTAAAGTGAATTTGAGATGAAAGGTGAAGCGTATTTTCTAAGCAGTGAAGATAATTTCTTAATTTGAAAATTTCTGATTTCTTATCTTAGGAGTTGAAATAGTTTGAGGTTTTATTTGTGTCTAAGTTTCCTTTTATCATCTTACACCACATGAATGTATTGTTTGACAGTTACAAAATACGAATTTTTTTTAATGCTTTTAAGAATTTGGTTTAAAAATTGATCAACATAATGTATTATTTTTATTAAGAAGTAACTTAGCCCCCAAACTTTTTATGTTTACTCTGGTATTTCTTTTTTCTGGATCTGAAAACCTAGGGTATTTCTGTTGTAACTATAAGCAAACTTATCCTAAATGTGTTAAAACATATTCTTGGGTACTATGTTGTTGTATCTTTCATGCCCTGAAAATCTGATGACTAGTGCAAAACTGGTGTGTTTTAGAATATTGCAAGGGAAAAAAATTAGCTTTAATACCAGCCTTTTAAATTTCAAAGATTTTGATGAGAAATAGTACATACTATAATTATTGACAAAACTCAGAAAATTCCTGTCTATAAAATACTCATATAAATCCAAGTCAGGCATGGGAGATCAGTGTTTAAAATTATATGTTATATTTTGTTTTATATTTATATTATGTTCAAAATGCAAGTATAACGCTTTAGTATTTGTCAACTTCCTTTTAAAAAGTAAATCCTAAACTACTAACTTTAGTTGTTCATATGTCCTCATACTTTTTCAAATCACTGTAAGGAATTGCTTGTATATTAAAAACCCAAATCTATTTTGTAGATGTTGCAGTGTCATCGGAAACAAATACTCTGTAAAGTAACCCAGCAAATCCACACCTTTAATCCTTTTTGCCTTTCAATTTGAGTAATTATAATTTAGTTCCTTGGATTGCCGCCACATCAGTTCAACTGTATACCCGCACAGTCCGTCCCTTGTCATCAAGGTGTTGGCCAAAATTTAATCTTAATCGGATGTTTAAAGCGTGTGTTACCTTGTTACAATTGGTGTAGTGATTGACATGGCATCATGAGAATGCATGTACTGTTATACCACATTGATAAAACATGCTTTTTTGGTTATCTTCTACCCTCTAGGCCAAGCATTAGAAATAAGATGGGTACCTTTATTGTTGTTTTAGTCACTGAGTTGTGTCTGACTCTTTTGTGACCCCATGTGCTGTAGGGTACCTTTGTACTTGTGCATAAAACCAGAATTACATCAGAAAAAAATTTTTAATTTGTAATGTGAAAATACATCAAAATCATTTTAACAGTATTACTTACAAATAACATGGAGCACCTCATGAATAGTCATGTTGGCAATTTATATGTAGTTTTTAAGTGGAATTAAACAAAGGGCATTGTTTTTGGTTTTTTAATATACTGTGTTTGGGTTAAACAAACATCTTATTTAGGGTTATTATGCTCAACTTCGAAAAGAACAAAGCTCCATACCTCTGTTCATGTGACTGGATTTAAATATCTTATGTTTGATACTAATTTTGAAAATTGTGTAACTTCTCTCAATACCATGATAAAAGGAACCATATTGCTAAAGGCATTTAAATATGTTTAATTTTGTCATGTAGCGTTTAGAAAGTATATCTTACACATTCTAATGAGGATCCTTGTTTGAAGTTTTCCAGGTCTATCTTCTTTGGCCCTCATGGATGGGCAAAGAATACATTGAAGGCTGGTGGTTTGGTGTGCAGAGGAAAGTGGGTAGGGAATATGACATTTTGCCTTAAGAATAAAAAAGTGCTTCACCTGTTGTCTGGCATTTTTAATGCAGGTAGTTAAAGTGATTTTTAGAAGCACGGCATGGAATAGAAAAGAGTTTCTGTTTTCTGGTCTTCAAGAAGTGCCTAGTAGGTAGTGACAGTGGGATCAGAGAAGTGCAGGGCACTGAGCAAAGGCAGGAAGTCCCTGAGACATTCTTGTCTCTCTTGTCTGAGTGTATAGTATTAAGATGCCTAGAAATGGGATTCTACTGTCCCATCTCTTAGGCACTTTACATTTCTTGCTGTGACTTCAGCAACCACATACAGTACAGACAACCTCAAAATTTGTCTATATTAGTGTAAATAGAAAAACTGTAGACAACTTTCTAGTTTTCTCTGCAGGCCTTTTCGGGAATTTATCTGTCGTGTTCTACTTTGTATATAGGGGATAGCAGCACATCCCAGACTATCTGTGAATTCTGGGGTTATCTTCTCTCAGTTGCCCAGTTGTATCCTGAAATGAATCCATCTTTCAAGGCCAGGTTTTGCATGACTTAACTTTGAACCCTGCCACTGTCCCAAGTATAATCTGGAACTTCTTGCTTTGGGATTGGCTTTCCCATAGCTCAGCATCCCCTGCACTCCTTTCCCCATCAATGAAGATATGTTCTCTTGGTCCTGGAGATATTCTCAACTTTACCTATATCCATTATTCTCCAAACTGCTAGCCTCTAAGTTGGTTCTCTGGTCTGTGCTATCCTCCACTGGCTTGATTCATTGATTTGCACTTTGCTTATTGGAGAGTATTGTCAGAGTTGTTGAGTACAACACAAACTGGCTTGCTGTGTACACAGCACATAAATGCCTGCAGTAGAGTCCTTTAAATTCTACTGTATTTAGCATTTTAATACTTCTTATTTTTAGCTTCTCACACTGAAAAGTAGATTCAGAAAGATAAGAGAAGTACCTAGACTGCCAGCTCCTTGAGCTGCTAGTTAGATGTGAAAGGGATTAAGTTATACATGTATTCTCTTCCCATTACCAAAAATGAGGTATGTGTTGAATAATATCGTACAAATAATATGAGAAGAAAGACGACAAACCAAATCATATATATAGTGTTTAACCTGAAGCCATCCCCACATCCTTAAAACCATAAACCACATCCCATTTTTCCCCCTCACGTTTACTTAAAGAACAGAGGTAAACATTAACTGTCTAAAGGAATTAGTGATGAGACACTTATCGTTACAAACTAAACCTGTTGAAATGAACTTTAAAAAACATCAGAATTATCAGCCATCATGTTTCAACACTATGGATGCAGATTTAATATAGAAAATAGTTTTTTTTAAGTTCTGCTTAATATAAAAATAATACTTCTATATCATGCTCCCACAAAGAATGTGTGGTATTTAAGACTGGTATGGTGGAGTAAAGGAAAGAAAGAATTTAAAAACTTTTATGCTGAAGAGTGACTGCTTCTATTAAACCCTAAAATTGTGTATGGAATTATTAAGAAATTGTAATAGGATACAGTTGGGTTAATTATGCAATATATCTTATCAATTGTCTAGCCCTTGTGTATTGTTCTAAAAACTAAAGTTTAAATCTTTATGGTCTTGCCTGCTAGATATTATGTTCTTTGGTAGAGAATTCCCATAGTCTGTACTCAACAAGTGCCTAAAATTGATTTGTGTTGATTTTTAAGTCCATCTAATAAATTATATGTGTTTTCTATGGTATTATATGTGCTTGGCTTACTGATGATACAGCCTTGAGGGTTTTTAAGTCATAATTTTTGCTTTGAATAAAAAGCCTTGAAAATGAAAATACCCATCCTAACCCTGAATAAACCACAGGTTAAGGAAGCATGAGCAAAACCATTTTTTCCTCTTTCCAAATACAAATATTCCCTGACTCCAGTGTTAGTTAATGCCAAAACTAGAAAAAACTCTGTTGCTGTTTTTTAAAATAGTTTTAACACACAGAAAGTTATATTGTGTGTTTTAAAACCTTAGTAAAAGTTTGTTGCCTGTGTAAGAGTAGCCTCTTAATTCTCCTCATACTTGGTGGTTAGTAATTTTGTCATATCATTTAGATCTTGAGCCATTTCATGTGCATGCACACCAGAATCCTTCCTCTTTAGATTCTTCTTAAAAAATAAAATATTTGATAGGATGCTGTTATGTTTCTCATATTCATTCTTCTTTTTCTTTCATTTTCTTTCTTTCCTTCTTCCTCCTTCCTTTCTCCCTCCCTCCCTTCCTTCTTTTTCCTTCCTCTTTTCTATCTTTTCTTCCTCCCTTCTTCCTTCCTTCCTTCCTCTCTCTCTTTGTTGACTGTGAACTCTAGGGGCAAAGGCTTGACTTTTTTCAGTGATTTACAATTATATTTTGGTTCTATTTTAAACAATCTTGCATGAAAAGTGAAAGGTATATGTGAAATTAATTATTATAACACATACTATTCTCTTCCCAAACTTCTTACATTTGTGATATAAAGAATTCCTCTAATTATTTTTGCTTGAAATAGTCCTTTAGATTAGAGTAGCTTTTTCTTACTTTATGTCCCTCTATGGTTCCTTAAGAGGAAGTGATACCTGCAGAGCACTTTTAAAGATATTTTTTAGGTTAATGTTCAAGATAACACATTGAAAAGAAAGCTATAATTATGTCCAATGAGGGCTCTTTTGGTTGCTAGAGATAAGGAAAATGTATACTGATTTTAATTTGTGCTTAAAATACATTTTACTAATTAACTATTGATTTTTAAATATGACAGATTCTTCTTGTAGATATTAATCTTCCTTACTGTATTTTCCTAGAGAAACCTAAATGAGGATGTGTTCCAACTAGTCTCTGTATATTGGCATATATGCTCTATGTATATTGACATAATTGAAACTGCATTTAATATACCAAATTAGAAACTTTTTGAACATTTTTAGGTTTATTGTATTAAATTTTCTGATTTCATACAAGGTTTTGACTCAAGCTTTGTATGCAAGAAGAGGTGGACATTTTTTCTTATCTCTTTGTCATTTTATTAACTTGTATTTCTCTGTATCCTAGGAAAGTTTTACATTCAAGAATTGTTCCAAAAAGTGATGATCTTAGAGCACTTGGGTGCTTTTATATTTCATCAGTGCTTATATGTTACTTACGTAGGGAAATAATGCTTCTGGACCTTCCTGACAAGACAACTTTGTTGGTGACTGGGGGATACTTATGTTGGTGCTCATGTTGGACGTCATGGCAGATGATGTAGGGACTTCTCCATTGGTAAAATAGTGCAGTCAGCTTTTTTGCAGGTGTGTTACTTCATTATACTTGTAACATCATTCTTGTGTCCATAACTGACTGAAATGTCAAGCTCCAGAAATGTAAGGCACTGGGTCAGGTGACCAATTGTAGGACCTTGTTTATAATGAAATAAATAATGTTAAGGTATGTTTGAGGGGAAATAACAAATATGACTTTACTGGTGAGTTTCCATGTTTAATATGTATATTAACTTTTTTTTAAGTTGCATGTAAACCTGGTATAAAGTATTGTCTTTGCTTTATGCTTTGAGTAAAAAGAAAAAAAAAAAGATGAGTTAAATTGTTACCCTATTATGTACTATTACAAATATCTTTTCTTTTAGAAAAGGTTAATTATAATTACTATTCACATGTCCAATGTTGTCAGTGTTTTCATTCTGGTTTTTTGTCTGAATGTGTGCAGACTTGGTGATGGTAGCTCTGTTAACTGCCCAGGACTGAGATCACCAGGGCAGTTGAAAAGGTATGACAGGTGTATTCTGCAAATGGAAAAAAAAAAAAAAAATGCTTGTCCTGATCTCTAGGATCCTTTTTCTGGAACTTAGTCAATTAATAGCATTCTATCTTTTATTTCTAGGTATTTGAATTGGACATGAATGAACCTGATAAATAGTGACCAGTTTGTGTGATTGATTTGTCTTGCAATGTGAGGAAAGTCCAGTCTTTTTGTTTCAACTGAATATTTTTAAAGTGAACATTCATGAGAATGGTTGATAGTAAACAGAATAAAAAGGAGGAAAAAAGTTATGGATGGCAGGAGCAACATTCCCACATGCATGTTTATCTGATTATTGGTCTGTCTTTCTCCTAGAATATAAGCTCTAGACCACTGTGTTTACCAATCTGTGTCTCTCAGCACTGAACACAATGCCCTAGTACGTAACAGGTGTTCAATTTATATGTGTTGACAAATCAGTGAACAAACTATTAATATTTTTGTGCTCACTCCCCCATGTATGAATTTTCTTATCTATGTGATTGTAGCATAGAACTACCTCATTTAATTGTTTCAATTAAGTCATCTCAATTTTTATTTAATTCTGCCTTATTTCAAAAGGAACTCAAAGTGACTATATATTTTTCTAACTAGTTCTTCTAATAGAAATAAGACTTCTTTTCTTAAAAATGGCCTAAAAGCATCATGCAGGACAAATAAATATGTACAAATTTTATTTCTTTGAGATCTGTGTGACTCTGCATCTAGGAATGTCAGGAATGGACCAGAGTTTGTGGTTTAGCATCTGCAGACATTGAAATAATAAATGGTACAACAGCTCTTTTGGGAAAAGATCTGGGTCATCATCGTCTTGATCTTTTATGCCCTTCCTCGTTTTAGTTTTCACATCTGGAATGTCCTCTTTTTGGTGGTAAATAACCTTGTCCCATGAAAAGAGTGGTATTTTCACAACAGAAAATAGCCTCTGGCAGTCCTTTTGAATGTGTTCCTTATGACTTCCACCAACTTTTTGGGAATTGCTTGAGTTAGGCTGCCTGAGTGACCAGCTTTTCATATCACTGCTAAGTCACTTCAGTCGTGTCCAACTCTGTGTGACCCCATAGACGGCAGCCCACCAGGCTCCCCCGTCCCTGGGATTCTCCAGGCAAGAATACTGGAGTGGGTTGCCATTTCCTTCTCCAGTGCGTGAAAGGGAAAAGTGAAAGTGAAGTCGCTCAGTCGTGTCTGACTCTCAGCAACCCCATGGACTGCAGCTACCAGGCTCCTCTGTCCATGGGATTTTCCAGGCAAGAGTACTGGAGTGGGGTGCCATTGCCTTCTCCTTCATATCACTACATGCCTTACATTCTAGCATATCATTCTATATCAAAATGGATAAAGTCTTTTTGAAATAGACCCAGTGTTTGAATTATTCTACTATTTAAATCCCCAAATAATATTCTACTGTATTTCCATTATTTTCTTTTATAAGGAACATCGTGATGGACAGCTTCCACTGAAAGTTGTTTTCATAGTTCAGAGTATTCCTTTATTTCTTTTGGCTGGAATCCCAGGAGAGAAACTATTGGATTAAATGGTTTGATAGGATTTAAGAATGCCTATTTTTCCATACTTTATTTATTGTATACTTGGAGGAGGACCTTTTCCACTCTTAATAAAAGGATAAGCATGTTGTCTTATTTTGCACTCATTTGATTATTGAGACTATTTTTCTTACATGCTTCAGTTTCTTCTTAATTATTCTTTTGTTTGTTTATTATTAGAATCTTGGTGTTTTTCTTGTGAATGGGATAAGTTCTTTAAATAGTAAATATATTAGTCTTTGATCATTAGATTTCCCCATTTGTCCCTTTAATTTTTGTAAATATCTTTTTAGCATATAAGTTTGTGAATGCAAAAAAGTTAAGAAATGCATGATTTGAGTAAAAACTAGAAAAGAGACATAAAAGCAAAAAGAAAATTAAAATTGTTCATTGCTCCATCATTCTAATAAAACCACTGTCCACACTTTGGAATGGGTATAAATTTGAGTCAATATTTTGAATAGAGAATTTTAAAACCCTGTAATTTTTTCACAATGTACTATAAACATCTCTTACATACAAGACATTATTTTAATGGATATATTGTGTTTGCCTGTTTGGATTATCGTAATTTTTTTAACCATTCTAATGTTGTTAAATTGTTCCTTATTTTTTACTACAATTAATACTTGAATTTGTTTTTTATTCCGTTTGCAAATTGAATTACTGAGTAAAGGTGTGTCGAATTTTAAAAAGCATTACTTATATATTGCCCAATTATCTTCCCAAAGGAGTACCCACATCCTGGTCAATTCTATCTGAAGATATTTTATATTATAGTAAGATTTGTTAACCTGTTCATCTCTTTTCACAGGCGGTTCACAGGCCTGCTCTTTCCAGGCGTTTTCAGGTTGTGATACATGTTCATTAGTTAGTTCTCCCTGACTTGGCCAAGGGCAGTATGGAGCTTCTCTACCCTCAAGTTTTCTGTAATCGTTAAACTTTAATTATTGTGCAAAGTTTACTTGTTAATCCTCTTGTAATGTAACCATTGACTTTTGAAGGAAGAATAGAAAGGAAAAAACCTAAAAAAAAATACTCCCAGCTGATCTTTTTTTAATGTGGGGAAGTGAAAGTGAAAGTTGTTCAGTCATGTCCTACTCTTTTTCGGTACATTTCTTTTTTTTTTTTTTTCCCACTTTTATCTATTTATTTATTTTTAAATAAATTTATTTATTTTAGTTGGGGGCTAATTACTTTACAATATTGTATTAGTTTTTGCCATACATTGACCTGAATCAGCCATGGGTTTACATGTGTACGATGCATGAGACAAATGTTCAGGGCTGGGGCAATGGGATGTCCCTACTCTTTTTGACCCCATGGATGTAGCCCACCAGGCTCCTCTGTCCATGGGATTCTCCAGGCAGGAATACTGGAGTGGATTGCCATTCCCTTCTCCAGGGGATCTTCCCAACCCAGGGATTGAACCTGAGTCTCCTGCATTGAAGGCAGATTCTTTACCATCTGAGCCACAAGGCTCAAATACTTTAACATAGGCTACTGGTCTAATGCCTTGGTGATCCTTTTTCCTGCGTATGTGTTAAGTCTACAACTGTCAGCTTTTAATGCTAGTCATCTTATTTTTCTTTAGAAGTTTCTTTGTTTTATAGGAAGTTTAGGTTCATTTTAATAATACAGAATGTACTCTTTCCCAAGTGTGACTGAAATTCCCATTTTATCATTATCTTTTGTAAAAAAAAAAATTGTGTTTGATGAACAAGTTTTTAAGTTGCAGAAACACATCTTTGTATATTTCAAGCACTTACTGTTTCATGCTTTTAAATTCTTAACCTAATCTGTTAAGTCAACAGTGAAACCTTCCTAGTATGTTTGAGGTACGAGAGTGAACATTTTCATAGATTTTTGGGCATTTGTATTATACAAATTTTCTAACTCCTTTGTACATTTTACTGCCACTTTGTGTGAAAGTCATGTCTGACTTGTTGCGACCCCATGAACTGCAGCACGCCAGACTTCCCTGTCCTTCACTATCTCCCAGAGTTTATTCATACTCATGTCCATTGGATCAGTGGTGCCATCCAACCGTCTCATCCTCTGTCATCCCCTTCTTCTCTTGCCCTCAGTCTTTCCCAGCATCAGGGTTTTTTCCAGTGAGTCAGCTCTTTGCATCAGGTAGCCGAAATATTGTGAAAGTTATTTTAAAGTATAGTGATCTTTTGCCATGTCATTAATCTTTTAACCTGTTTTTGTGGTATCTTAAATTAGTTTCAGAAAAATTAAAAATTTTAGTTGGATATATTAGGCTTTCATTATGATTTGTCTGATTCAAAATTTTTGTGATGGAGAAGATGAAAAATAACTATAACTAATGGTTGTGGGATATTTTTATATGTACCTAAGTGGATGATAGTGACTATTCCTTTTTTCCCCAAATAAACTGTTTGTAGTTAATATAATAGGATCAACAAAGAGGACATTATTGGCTTTCAACCTACTGAAATATATATCCTGCATTTTCTTTGTTTTTAAGATTTTGCATTTTTGTAGGACCCTGCTTGAGCTGTACATTGAATACAATTCAAAGGTAAAAAGTGTTGAAAGTCTTGTGTTAATTAATTCAAAAAGAGCTCCAAGTCCATCCGTTAATGTCCAGCATATTAAGGGATTTGTTAAATTATAAGATGAAACATGCTGCCATTAAATTTTTTTTTGCAAGGAAGATGTCCAGTGTGGGGAAATAATTGGTGATTGTGACAGGTGAGAACAAACTTTTACATCTGGTATGATCTCAACTATATGCTTAGGAAAAAAGCACAGAAAAAGAGAAAATAATATCCAACAGTATGTATTACAGGTTGTGGTAAGATGACAGCATTATGGTTGATATTTTTCTGGTTCTTTATGCTTTTGTACACCAGATATCTATATTGAGTGTGTTATACTAATACTTGGAAGACAGCGTTGGATCACTTTTGTTTGTGCTTTTACAAAATCATCTTAATGGGTAGGAAAAATACTAAAATGTTTCTAATTTATAAGTAAATGAGATGCAACTCTGTTTTCTCTTTAACTGCATTTGGGGCATTATGAAGAGAGATCAAGGTGATTAGTAAAAATTAATTCATGGATACAATACCACTTGCAAACCCCAGTTGCATGGTTGATTAATTTTGATAGAATTCTCATCAATCATTGTGTATATAAAGATATGAACTACTCTTTTAGCTATTGTTGATATTTTCGTGCTTTTGAAGGATTCCTGACCATAGATAAGACCCATTCAAATGGTTATTTTTCAAAAGATACAAGCAAAATGTAGTGAGAGTTAGAAAAAAGATACATTGTGGGAGATTGAAGAAGTAGTGTATAAGTGGGATGGTAGAGTAAACCAAGTGGGCTTCCCTGGTGGCTTAGTGGTGGAGGCATGGGTCAGGCATGACCCGATCCCTGGGTCAGAAGATCCCTTGGAAAAGGAAGTGGCAACCACTTCAACATTCCTGTTGGAGAAATCCCATGGACAGAGGAGCCTGGCAGGCTACAGTCCATGGAGTCGGAAAAGAATTGGATACAACTTAACAACTAACAGCAACAGTAAGCCAAACAGTGGGCTGAGTGACAACCTGGGCTATAAACCTAGACCTACCACATACACACTTTCGTAAAACCTCAACTTCCTTACTTTTCAAGGTCGTTTTAGCAGTGGAACTCTTTTTCCTTAAGTGATATTCTGTGGAATGTCAAATGAAAACAGGTAAAATTGATCTTTTATTTCTGCACATTTTCTGTAAGTTCCCATATTTACTAGGTGAAAAAAAGGGGAGAAGTATAATTAAAAATTAATTTCCAACTTAATTAAAATTTTACATTTAGAATTTGTTAATGTGTTTACTTTTTGAAAGTAGGAAAATAATTGACAAAAATGGAAAAGATTTACTAAAGATAGAAATAAATTTTAAATGTTTAATAAGTCTTTTTGTAAATAGTTAACATTTTGGCTGTACAAAAAAGGGTATATTTTAGAGAATCGTTTTTTTAAGAAAATGTAAAATCTTTGTTTCAGATTATAAAATCGCCTGTATTTTTGTATTTAATAAATGAGAACCAAATTAAAATTATTTATAGTTTAATTAATTGCTTCACTAATATTTGCCAGATAGTAATATTACTTTAATAAAAGATGTTTATACATTTTTCATGGTAGTATGGCTCTCAAATATTTTATTTTTGTATTATCATTTGATTAAATAACAAATTCATTTAATTCAGACAAAATTATTTGCTACCCCTTAAAATGAATACATGTAAGAGCCCATCCATGAAAAAGCAAAGCTGATACATAGGGGTGGTTAACAGATGCTCTCTATAAGGAATGGGATTGTAGGAATGCAGTCTAACTTTTATGCCAGGTATAAAAATGACTTAGTTGTAACTATTAAATTTTTATTTAATAATTATTGAATTTTATAATTAGTTCCAAATTAATTGTAATTAAACAGTATGTTATAATCGATGTAAAATTGGAACAGAGAAGTATAAGAAATGTATCTAATGAATAATGACTATAAGCAAATAAAATATAATTTTCAGCTGACTTATCAAAATTCATGTGCTGAATCTGAATATGAGAAAACATCAAGCTAACATTTTAAACATTAGTAATGTATTAAAATTAAAATGACTGTTACTTTAAAAGAGGATTCAGGTATTTCATGCTGATCTTTCTTTTGATTTCAAGTTGCTCACTGATAGAGTGCCAACTTGATAACTTTGTGAGCACTGTTGCTGTAAACAAGCATATATTCGGTTCCTGCTCTGTGAAAAAGAGCCACATGTAATGATTGTGGTCTTATTCAAGGACAGAGTGCTGATGATATCATTTCCATAGACAGTACAATGCTGCAGCTGGCTTTGTCAGTCTAGGAGAGGAGAGTGTACTTAAAAAAAGACCATGAAGTAATTAGCAATTCAGGGGCAGTGTTTTAAAGGAAATGAGCTGGAAGTCTATTCATTAAAGTCAAAGGAAACCTATGCTTTTTTTTTTTTAATATTTTTGTGTCTTCAAAGTGCAACCAAGCCAGCTTGCATAGCCCACATTGGGAATTCGGGAAAGGCTGACAGGAAGAAAATAGAGGTGGCTAGAATTTAAACCTATATTACGAATTTCATCTAAGACAGTTAAGTATGTTTCAGCGATGTTTATTAGTTATCTGTTTCCTCACAGAGCAAGGCTGACAGGCGTATAAGTGCACAATCTCCACGGCATGAAAGCAAGGCGTCAGAATTCACATCCTCCTTGGCTCAAAGGAAACACAAATGAAGTGAGTAGTATTCAGTGGACCAACAACCTGGCCCAAAATCTGTAAAGTGTATAGCTACTTTTCCTAGGACAATATTTTAGCTACAAGTGATTTTTTGACACCATATGTATCTCCTCACTCCCCTTCTCTTGTGTCCAAAAGTGCATCTTTCAACTTCCTACGTACAATAGCAAAATGAAATTCAACAGATGCCTGAGTACTTACCATGTCTTAGAAATGGTGCTAGGAGACAGAGACATAGAGAATGAAGCCACATATGTTCGCAGGTTGCTTAATCTCATGGGGGAGACTTACAAGCAAATAACTTCTGCAGTGTTAGAAACATCTAACATACCACATGTAAGTATTTCTGCTTCTAGTTGTAAGGTTTCTGGCCCAAGATCTATAAGAAATAAGTCTATGCCAGAGCATCTCTCCCTTTTATTAGGTATCAATTATATAGTTTGGTTCTTCTTTGGGGTTATTTTTATATTTGTGCCTACTGATTTCTTTTTTACTTATATTGTGGGAGTTCCTCCAGATACACCACCACTCTGCTACTCTTAAGTCATTCAGGGTTTTACCAAACCTCCATGTCTATTCCTGACAATTTGCTTCTATTTAGACTCATGGCACCTACAGACATATGTTGCCTATGTGATTGTTCAGGTGTCTGAAATGTGATGTGTCTGTCAGAAAAACTTATCTTCCCTACTACTCACCTCTTCCTTCCTTCTTCAATTCTCTGAAATTTCAGTACCATTGATTCAATACTCTGGGGCCTTAAAGTAACAACCTCCTTAAATAGAATAGCCTTCCCTTTTCCGTTCCCTCTCTCCCATTTTTGTTTCTTTCTTTCTTTCAGACTTCAAACAAACAAATGTTTGGGAGGTTCTCCTGGTTTGAGCTTGAAACTTTATTCCTTCGTGAGGTCTAGGACAATGTTTTAGCTAATATTTCCTTCAGAATTACCATTCAAGTTATTTAATACTAATCAGTTACTTTATCATAGAAGTACTAGTAAACCGAGTATCATTTTTAAAAGATTTAGTGGAACAGTAACAACATTTAAAATAGATGTTTGCTAGTGATGATGCATTTAAATTAATAATGTTCTCTATGCATGTGTTTCTTGAATTCCTAGTCCACTCAACAAAAATGGTATTAAAATTGATTTAAGATATTGTTTAAAAATTAAGTTGGTAGGGAACAGCTCTGAGTTGAATTCTAACATGTATTGAGAGAATTTTCTAGTTGTCCAGACCTTTATTCTTTTCTATTCCAAATACTGGAACCACCTAAATAAGCCCATTGAATCTTTCAGTATACAAGAACCAAAAGTCCCTTAAAATGATCAAATGGTGCTGAAATCAATGACTAATTTTCTACAGATTCACTGTTTACCTGTAAACCAATACTTTTTTTAAAAAACAATTTTCCCTTACAACAAAATAAGTCAGAGATTCCTTGAAGTTGTTTATTTCTCCCATAATTGTCCAAGGTGGTGTTCCATTTTGATGGCCAGGTCCTTCTATCTTGTGGCTACCCATCCCCTGGGCCTTGCTGTCAATTGCATCAAGATTGAAGAAGGAACAGACAATAGAGGAGGTATGTCTGCTTCTTAAACTGTTTCAGCCCTAAAGGTGGCATGCCTCATTTCTGCTCACATTCCATTGGCAAGAACTGGTCACATGGCCATCTCGGGATGCAAGGGAGGCTGGGAAATACAGTCCCTGGCTGGAGAGCTGCTTCCTGGTCATCACTGTATCACAAACCTTGAGAACAGTGGGATTTGTAGACAACAGCCCTCTGTCATGTAGCGCACTTTGACAAGTTGACAACAGTATGGCCATAAAGAATACATTTAACTCAGTTAATTCAGACTGGGAGGGAGGTCAAGAAAGGCTTTGGGGAGAGAGTGACATTTGAGCTTTGTTTTAAGAGTCGAAGTTAACCAGGTGAAGAAGAAAGTGATTTGGGGCAGAGAATGCTTGTGAAAGATAAGGAGGTATAGAAGTATATGGCCTATTCAGAGGACAAAAGTAGTGCAATATATGTGGATTGTATTGTGGAGTGAGGATAAGAAGGTGAGCCAAAATAGGTGGCTAAAGAGGTTTTAGATTCATAGGAAAACTTGTGTGTTCAAGATATTTGTAGGATGTAGAATCCACAAGGATTGGATGGGAGACAAGGTCTGAGAGGTAGTGAGAGGCCCCATCACCTAAGGCCGTGTAACTGTGGGGTGAATTTTCAGTCTTACTGTAAATAAGACAAAACTAAGGATACATATGTGTTTATTCAATCAAACATATTCTGTCCCTATTTTCCGAAATACAACAGTTCCTAAATGGTTCATGTCAGTATAGTGTAGTAGTATGGAACTCTATTTTAGAGAGACATTGAGTTGTTTATGCAAATAAATGTTCTCAGCTTTGCTCTCTCATGGTACAACAGAAATAGATAAAGACAATAGATATAGGGAGACAAGAGAGTATGTAAACAATGCAATTGTGAATTTTTTCTAAAAGTTTGGGTATGGTTTTGCAAAAGCCAAGGCAAGATTCAGTGTTAGGGGAAGTCTCCAGAAAGAAAATTTTCCTTTCATGTAAGACCAAGGCGTCATTTCCCCCAAAGGCTAAGGCCCAATCCTCGTGGTGACTGTGACAGGCCCTGACCCAACAACTCCATGCAGAGGATTTGGGAGAGGGTCAAGAGAATTTATATGAGAAAACACTTGCCTCTAAACAAGATTCTGGGACGTGATAATCCAAAAATGCAGTTTTCAAAAGTGCCTTTAGACCCAAGGAATAATTTTAGAAAAGGGAAAGTCTCAGAGTTAAGGAGCAGATGTTGACACAGTTGCTTATAGTGTATGATATGAGAGGCATTTCTGAGAGAACTTCCTATTCAAAACAGTATATTAATAACTAACTTTGAATAACTAATCCCCGGACCCCTTGCTAACACCAGGAACTTTCCAAAGTGCTTGGTATTAAAATGGCTTTCCATTGGTTAAGGTGAAATTTTTATCTCTTTAACAGTGGAATACCCTTACCTGAGTATGGTAGATACAGTAATAACTGAGTGACAGATGGGAATCCCATTTTGTACAGAGTGCATCCTGAAGTACCTAAATCCACACACAGCAGGTGCCCCTTCTCCTCGCCCATGTGAGATATTGTAGCACCTCAGTGGACAGGTAGGGTCTCCACCATTTTCCTTACCTTCATTAGCCCAAGCTCAGCAGACAACCTTGCTTTGTAATTAAAAAAAAAAAGTCAAGGCTATAAGGTATTAATTTCTTGATTTTCCTGGCCTCTTTTCTACATAGTTACCTCCTTCTGCCCATTTTCTGGTTATTTGTTTCCTCCACTCACTGAGGAAAGACATACAGATTCTGCAAGATGTGTCCTTGAATCTCTAGACGTCTAGGCAAAAAGTGGATTCTCAAAAGGGAGGTGAGCGGATGATGGTGCTTTGAGGAGAAAAACGACCTTGCCCTTGGGCCCCATCTCTGCCAGGAGGTGGTGTAGGCTGCTGATGGCCAGCCAGGGTTTTAGCTGGATTCAGTTTTCAATCTTCTCTCCATTCCTGATTGGTTGTAGGATTTGGAGCAAATTATTCTTGGCCACTTCTTTTAGCTTCACTTTTCTCCTTCGTGAATGGGTATAATGTCTACTTCAGGAGGAGAGTTAAATAAGATCATACAATGTGGAGGAAAGAAAATGTGATTTTAAAACCTAATTTCAGATGCTTCCACATGAAAGGTCCTCAACAGAGGAAAACTTATGTTTTTGATTGGGAAAGGATATTGATGGGCCATCTACTTCTGAGAGGCAAAGTCCAGACCCAGCTGTATGGGAGAGATTGGTATAGAGTGGGTATAAAAGTAGCTTGCTCTGAGAAATGAAGCAACTGGATTTTCAAATTTTCTCCCTGGAACCAAAGGGAAAAGCGATAAGACTAGAGTGCTCTTCCCAACAGGCATGATAGATAATAAAGTGAAGGTTGCTTTTTCTTTGGTGCTCCAGTTTCTTGTTACCCTTTCCTGTGTCTTTAGTAGAGCTTTGCAGCTTCCTTAGATTTGAATTAACACTGCTTTAAGGAATCAAGAGAAGGACTGATTGGGACAGGCTGGGGCATCCTGCAGGCGTTGATAAGGGATCAAGTGTTGTGTCTAGAGCAGAGACCAGGAACAAGTGGTGAGGAACCACCAGGAAAATGTAACTTCCTCTCTGGTGCTCCTCAGAAACATTAAGAAGGGAACTGAACTCTCCTAGTTATTCATTTGCATTTGATGATCTTTGTGTCCCTTTGAGCCCAGAAGCCTGGAAGTCTTCAGGACAAGTGAAATATATTGAGCACTTTTTACTGCTACCACCTTAGAATAAGTTACCACCCTTCTATCCTGAACTGCTGCAATTGCCTAACTACAGAATCTTCCATTGTCCCTTCCAATCCATTCTCTACGCAGTTGCCAAAAAAACGTAGTTTAAGCATAAAATAAATCAATTTGACACTCTCCTTAAACCTTTTCTTTGGCTTCCCATTTGCCTTGAGTAAAATCTGAACTCCTTTTGACCTGTCAGGCCTGCATGTTTCCATGAACAGTCTCATACGGTATCCAGTGGTCCCCTTCACCAACGGTGCTCCAGGACCCTCAGGGTCTGTACCGACCCTTCTCTCTTCTGAAGTCCTCCTCCTCCTGGGTTTCATGCGTCTGGCGTGAAACATCACCCTCAGGTCTCTACACCAGTGTTACCTTCTTGGTGCAATCTTCCCTGGCCACTCCACATAAACTGGGCCCAGCCTCTCACTGTTGCTATTATCTATTGCGATACTCTGGTTGTTTCTTTGGCCACCTGATGCGAAGAACTGACTCATTTGAAAAGACTGTGATGCTGGGAAAGATCGAAGGCAGGAGGAGAAGGGGGCGACAGAGGATGAGATGGTTGGAGGGCATCACCGACTCGATGGACATGAGTTTGAGCAAGCTCCACGAGTTGGTGATGGATAGGGAAGCCTGGCGTTCTGCAATTCATGGGGTCACAAAGAGACATGACTGAGCAACTGAACTGAGGCTGTTTCTTTGTTGTACCTACCCTGTATTGTAATTATCCATCTTTCTGCCTTCTTATTTACTGTCTCTATGAGGGCAAAGGCTTGGCATACTTCACAAACCCCACCAATGCATCTGTACCTGCTTTAGTGCCTGAACCCTAGTAGGCCGTCAGTAAATATTTGAAGGATGGATGGATGGATGAACACTTGTCCAGAGTAACGTCATCCAATAGAAATATAATGTGGGCTACATATGTAACTTTAAATTGTTCAGTAGCTACATGTAAAAAAGAAACAGTAAAATTAATTTTAATAATGTATTTTATTTACCCAGTGTATCCAAAATCTTATCATTCCAACATGTAATCAACTTAAAAATTGTTAATGAGAAATTTTACATTTTTTTATACTAAGTCTTAAAAACCCATTTTGTATTTTACACTTTCAGCACATCTCAGTTTGACCTAACCACATTTCAGGTGCTCAGTAGCCACATGAGGCTCTTGACTCCTGCACTGGACTGTGAGGTCTAGAGTGTATAGGGCTTGATATGTTGTAGCTATTAGATAATAAAAATAATGCAAAGCTTCAGAGGAAGAAAGGCTCATCGTGAGAGCTGCAGAGAAAAGCCATACCTACTGACCTGAGGCCTCTTCATTTACCTGCTAGCACTTGGAACCACAGGGAGACCTAGTGTGCCCTAATGGATAAGGCCATAGAATGAGGGGCAAGATGGACATCTGTATGGAAGGCAGACACCCACAGAGCACGTGCAAAGAACACCAGAAGGACAGCAGCCTTATTGCCTGGGTGGGAGAAGAAAATGGGCAGCAGGCTTTGTCAGAAAGTTCTCTGCCAGCAGAGAATCTCGGAACGGAATCCATTGAGACACCACCAGAGATCTCTCAGAAGGATACTGTTCTTGGGGTTTGTTGGTGACAGAGTATGTAATGCTGATCACTTTTTCTTTTCTTATTATGAAAACTTCCTTTGGCTCATTTGTGGCCATCAGGTTTTCAGTTAGGAATTTGAAACTAGCCAACTAGGCTGTCTACTGAAGACAGTTTACCAGGTAGGAAATTGTCTCCTAAACAGTGACTTTTAGATGAGAGCCTCTCGCTAGATAATATTCACCATTGCATCTATGGCACAGTGCTTGAGAGAAAAATCCATTGTGTGCATTTAAAACTCAGTTGTCATACTGTGAGAGTAATATGTGTGCAGTACAAGAGGTAAGCCACTCACTCATATCCAAAGCAAGAACTGTCTCCCACCTGCACTTGACTAATGATTACATTTCGTTGGTCAGTACCATCATCATCCTTTGTTACTGTGAGTTCCTGAATCAGAAGGACAAAAGGGCCATTAGTGCAGAGTTACTGAGCCCACCTCTGCTCTGACAGAGCAAATGTGGTTGGTAGATTCTGAATCATTTTGCACAAAGTTCCTGAAGGTGTCATGGGAATCTGTGAACAAGAGCACGTTTAAGGATATTTAAGGGCAAATTCCATGGTGCATATCTGAGAATGGTTTTAACATGTTGACTTCTGAAAATGAAGACACATTCTGCACAAGTTTCAAACAGTATCTGCCAGTAAAATTTTGTTGGCGATCCATGGTCTATCTATAAAAGATCCAGTAATTTTCATGAGAGGTTTCCAAAGTAGGGTGAGAAAGGTAAGACTGTTTCCCCAGCACAAAAAAAGCTGCTAATTTGACAAAATACCAGCTCTCTTTGACAACAAACAAACACGCTGTGAAAGCACAACTCTTCTTTTCAGAATATATTAAGAGAAAAATCTAGTAAACAAAAAAGATGAGTACAAAAATGTTCTACCAAGTAGATCTGATTTCTCCAAGGAAAAATTAATCCATACTTGCTACAGGCTTTCACATTAAAAAAAACGGAGTCATCATTGTCTCACTGATTATTTTAAGAAATTTTATAAAGGTTAATGGATGTTTGAGTCAAATGAGTCTTTCTTATTTTTTCCCCCTTCAAATATTTATAAAGAACATTATGTATGTATTCTTAATGAAACAAATATATTTTTAAGTTCTTATGGGCCCCTTGCCAGTATCAGTCCTCTTCCGCCTAAACTATTTTATTATGTCTGTGCTCCATGCATGTTTTCTACTTGCTACATATGCATGTATCCAGAGGTGAAATACAGTATTGCCTTTGCATATTTTGATTTTCAAATAAATAATTACTAATACTAATACTTTATATCTTCTTGCAGGTTATTTCTATGAATATGCAAGCATATATAATTTTTACATAAATAAGCTCATATGCACATTTCTACACCTTGTGTTTTCCCTTAATATGTCTTGGGTATCTTTTGTTTTTACCCATGTAAATCTGCCTCATTTGACTTAGTAGCTCTGAGTATTCCATGCTAGATGTACCTCCACTTATTACCCCAGTTACTTATCGATAGAAAGGAAAGTTGTTTACTTTTCTTCTATTGCAAACATTCCTTTATTACAGATATTGCTGAAAATATTTCTGTGCACTTATAAAAGTATATTTATGAACCAAATTTCACAGGCTGTGTTCATTTTAAATTTCAATAGTCATAACTAAATTGTTCTTCAAGAACGAGTGTGTTTCCCCATGTTGTGGGTATTATCAGATGATTTGACATTAGTCAAGCATTGGTGAAAAATGGCATTTCATTGCTTGAATTTACAGTTCTCTAATAATGTTTCTAAGAGTTGGACCATAAAGAAAGCTGAGCGCCGAAAAATCGATGCTTTTGAACTGTAGTATTGGAGAAGACTCTTGAGAGTCCCTTGGACTGCGAGGAGATCCAACCAGTCCATCCTAAAGGAGATCAGTCCTGAATATTCATTGGAAGGACTGATCTGAAGCTGAAACTCCAGTACTTTTGGCCACCTGATGCAAAGAACTGACTCATTTGAAAAGACCCTGATGCTGGGAAAGACAAGGTGAGAGGAGAAGGGGACAACAGAGGATGAGATGGTTGGATGGCATCACCGACTTGATGGACATGAGTTTGAGCAAGTTTTGGGAGCTGGTGATGGACAGTGAAGCCTGGCTTGCTGCAGTCCATGGGGTCACAAAGTCAGACACAACTGAGTGACTGAACTGAACTGAATAATGTTTGCAGTAAAAGCTCTTTTCATCTGCTTACTGGTCCGTTTTTGTCTTGTGAACTGCCTATTCATAGCCTTTTCTCGTTTTTAAAATTTGATTCTTTTATCAAATTGCTGTATAAGTGCTTTTGTGTATTGGGAAAATTAACCCCATTCTTATATGTATCACAGGTTTTTTGTGTGTTTTTTTTTTTGTTTTTTTACCAGTTTTCTGACTTTGTTTATGGTCTTATTTAAGTTACTAAAGCGTACAGAATTTGATTCTTTCTTCTCTTTCTTCCTCTAGGCCGGGTCCTCGCTACTTAAACATTCTCTATTGAGGAATTGCAGAACCAAAGCAGAGCATTACTAATAAACCTGCCTCAAAAAAACTGAGGAATCTCAGACCTTGAAATGGTTCAAACAGGCACTAAAATTTATCTAACAGGAATGTTGTGTGGAGGACAGGGAGATTAGATTTGAATATATTAAAAGTTCCTTCCACTTTTCTGTAAAACCATGGTGCTATGAAGACTCTGATTGGAGTCATTTTTTGGAGTCTTTCAGAGTGAGTGTTTTTGAGTTCACTTTGTAGTCTGTAGTTACTTGTATTTATTGTAGGAGAGTTAACTGTCTTGGCTGCAATTTATGCACATGTGACCCTCCTGAAATAAAAGAGGTTGGAAATAAAGTAGCCTGACTCAGGACCTATGGCCAACACCCTCCTCCCCCACCCCACACCTTCGCTGTCCTTGAAGGTCCCAGCAAACACTTCCCTGACCCTGGTGGGGAACGAATAAGTGGGTTTGTATGATGTGTGAGGCCTCCAAGGGCTGTTGTGGGACCATCTGTTGATGAGCCAGAATGAAATGTACCCCCTTCCCAGCCCACATGTAGCCTGTTTGCCAGCTTCTTCTTGAAGATGGACACATTGCCTTTTCTGTTTACTCCATAGTCATTCAATAGACAGCAAATGTTGGTAGTCATAATAATCCATGGTTGCCCTGAAAAACAACAAATTCTTGAGTAAAACCAGCATTAGTGGACTCCAAACAGATGTCACGTCCCAGGCACCTCCAACCAGCTTGCTGTTTGGTAGCCATGACCTTTCGGTGTGAGCCTGCCACAGAGTGTCACTGGAGGGGGACCAGCTGCTTACCCAGAGTGCTCAGAGGCGGCTTCCGACAGCTGTTTGCTCAACTGTTTGATGTCACCTTTCTATTTAGTCCATGAACTAGATCTGAGAAAAGAAAACACAACAGCAAGTTCTAAACTGTAAATATGACATGGCAATAAAGTGGCTTATCTGCTTAGATATTGGGAATGCTCCATAGAAGCCAGGCTGAAGGCTGGAAAGGGAGGCAAGGCTAAGGCTTGGGGGTCCCTATTTCTAAATTAAGGCCTTCAGAAGTCTGGATTTGTTTAGCATGTAAATTCCTTAGAACTGGCTTTCCTTGATTGGAGAGTCTGAATCTGGGCTGCCCACAGAGGGAAAGTTGATGGGTCCACAGAGTTGTTAATCATCTCAGATTTCTTCAGTCCCCTAGTTCTGGCACTACCTGGGCCAAGATATTTTATCTATAGACATAGTTTATCTCCATTTGCCTATCTGTGTAATGGAGAATCAGACTTCATTAGATTGTCCATAAGGCCTTTTCTGGCCTCTGACTCTTAAGAGCTTCAGTAACCTTTGCAAAGTTAAACAGAGACCAGAAATTAGGAAGGTGCATGTTTATCTTTCTCTTGTCTTCCTACTTCTTGAAATACAGATGAGGTGGTTTGAGCTTTAGCAACCATCTTGGACCAGGAGGTGATTTGAGAATGGGTATCACATGCTAAACTTTCTAGAGAAAATGTAGGAGTCTGGGTTAATGTTATTGTTAATAATGCTTGGGAGCTGCATGCTAGCCCAAAACTGCTTATCTTCAGACTTTTTTTTACATGAAAGAGCATTTTAAGGCATAGTTCCTTAGTATTTAAAAAAATTTTTATTAAAATATAGTTGATGTACAATATAATGTTTTACAGGTGTACAATATAGTTATTCACAATTTTTAAAGGTCATGCTCCACTTATAGTTTTTATAAAAGACAGGCTATATTCCCTGTGTTGTACAATATATCCTTGTAGCTTTTTTTTATTTGGCTGCACTGTATGGCATTTGGGATCTTAATTCCCTGACCAGGGATTGAACACAGACCCCCTGCAGGGGAAGCACAGGTTCCCACTGGACCACCAGAGAAATCCCCCTGGTAGCTTATTTACTTTATATATAGTAGTTTGTACCTCTTAACCGCTATGCCTATCTTGCTACTCCCTTTCCCCACTGGTAACCACTAATTTGTTCTTGATATCTGTGAGTCTGTATCCTTTTTTATTATATTCACTAGTTTTATTTTTTAGATTCAACCCATAAGTGATACCATACAGTATTTGTCTTTCTCTGTTTAACTTATTTCACTTAAGCATAATGCCCTCCAAGTCCATCCATGGTGTTGAAAATGCCAAATTTTCATCTTTTTTATGACTGATTTATAGTTTCATTTGTGTATATATATTTTTTCTTTATGTAATTTCTAATAAAGTTCCATCATTTTAAGAATAATAATGGTAGCTAACTTTTTTTTGCCATGTGTCAGATACTGCAAAAAGTATATTACATGTATTATTTAATGCTAACAGTAACTGTATGATAGATGCTATTATAGTCTCTATTTCCATGAGTCTTGGAGAAGCTAGTAAGTTTCCCAAGGTCACAGAACAGGTTAACAATAGAAATGGCAAATATTTCACTCTTTCTTTAAGAAGAAGGTTAGTGAGTTCTCTCTGTCACCCCAGACAAGTGTAAGATGAGTCTGGAGTACTGAGCAGAGTGTTTTAGGCTAATAAGAGGATTTCTCTGTCAGAGAGTAGGACATCAATTTTTGACTCCCTATGTTTTGAGAACATTTGAGGGTGTCCAAAAATGCTGTCTGTAGTAACTTTTTTAAAAAATATATTACAGGAGAGAGTTAAAATGTGAGAAATATATGTAAGTTATCTCTGAAAGGCAAGAATAAACCCCTCGTTTATAAATTTATCTTCTTTCTTACAGATTCAAACTGAGCACATTTGAGATATAGAGATAAAAGCTTTGCTTATAAACCCTGTCTGAGTCATAGTGACTTTAGGAAATGGTGATTCAGCAAAATGATTCAGTGCAAGTTGACAGTAAGTGAACTATTTCAAGATCTGTTAGAGTCATAGAATCAGAAGGACTGCGGCATGCTGAGGCCTCCCCCAGCATTCCAAATCAGAGGCTTTGCAGCCATCTTCTGTTACATCTTTGAGTTACAACAACTATCACCTTACCAAGCAGGCTGCCCCTTGATCGGACAGCTCTGGTTATAAGAATGCCTGTCCATGTTAACCCCCAATCTACCTCTGTGAGCTGCCTCACCCTCCATTGAGTCTCATTCCACCATTTGGAGCTGCTCAGATTCTGCCTAATCTCTCATGCATGTAATATTAACCTGTGTGTGTGTGTGTGTGTGTGTGTGTGTGTGTGTGTGTGTGTGTGTGTGTGTGTGTGTGTGTGTGTGTGTGTGTGTGTGTGTGTGTGTGTGTGTGTGTGTGTGCATGTGTCTGTATGTCTGTGTGTGTGTCCATGTGTTTGTATGTCTGTGTGTGTGTGTGTTGGGAGGAGGAAGCAGAAAAGACAAGTGAGGTAACCACTCCAGGCCTGGCTGGTTCACTCTGGTGCTTGAATGTACACCTCCGAGCCCACCTTTTCTCAGTGCTAGGTGGGCTTGTTAATCTCAAACGTGGTCTTGCCCAGTGATCTCTAGCTTGGAACAGCCACCTGCTCTTCCTGTTGCCTGTGAGTTGACGCACAAGGGGGGATGAGAGCAGCTCTGAGGAAAGGTGAGTGGCTTGGAGTTTCCCTCAGTCCATGGAACCCTCAAAGGATGGATATCTGGATGAGCTATCATTCCAGGAAGCACCTCTCTGCCTCCACCCACAACCCACATACCCTGAGCCCCGAATCAAAAGTAGGGCTGTTGCCACATGCTGATGAGGGACAGTTCATGGCCCATGAAGAATCTGAAACTATAGCTCACCATGGCCCTGGGGCATCACAGTGCTGGGGACACTCAAAAAGAGACTCCGAGTCTGAAGCAGGCGAGTCAGCGAGGGAACCCAGCCACACACAGCTTTCTGGCACCAGCACTGCAGCTAAACAGCCACGTTCCTTCCTTCTTCTGATGGCCAGTGTCTTCATCGGTCACATTTGGTAGGAATACTTGCCTTGCAGGCTTTAGCACCAGTGTTTACTCAGTAGCTCTAAACTTCCTTTCTTGGCCTGAACTTTGAATGTTGAGGCAGGAAATAACTTGCTGAATATCATTGAGTTTTCCCTTGTGGTTCATTATAAGGAAGAGAGGATATGAATGAATCAAAGGCAGCTGGGGTTGGTAGGAGAATTTGGACCCCTGGACTTCTAGCCCAGGCTCGGCTGCTAACTGGGGTTGCTTCCCTCAGCTCCCCTCCATCTCTGGTGGTGCAGAGAGGTGAAAGGTGGTGGAGGTGAGAGGAGGAGGTTGGGGAGGGAGGTGAGAGGTGAGTAGGCTTGTTAGGGCGCCTGGGAAAATTTGTGAAGTTGATGAGTGCAGGCAGGAGGCTGGAAAGGGTATGCCTTCCGGTTCGTCTTGTATTTTCAAAGTCTGAGTTCACTGGTATGACGAGAGAAGCCCTGTCATCTCCCACCTTTCCCTTTTCTGTTGTATTTTCTCCTCTGTGAGAACACAGATGCAGCTCATGGCAATGCCTATTTTTTGTCTCTTAGCTTACTTTTAAAATATTTGCTAAGCTGAATAATTACGTGTTGTAGATAAATTGTTCCCATAGTACCCTCGGTCATTATTTCAATAAAATTTTTTGAAAGCAAAGAACGAAAACCACTGCTCTCCTGGCCTCAGTGTCTCTAGGGTGCGTGGCTGCGTGGGCTGATATATGTATACATCTTTTCAGAGGGGTAAGCCCTCTAAAATAAACAAAAGAAATAATAGAATAAAATAAACTGATAAATAAATAAAAAGGGCCAGCGTGGGCCTGGATTCATGAATCTAAAGCAAAAAGGACAGATATTACTGATGGACATGGATCAGCTACTTCCCAGACTTCAGATCAGATGTTTGTTCACCCTTCTTTCCCTATGCTTGGACCAAGTTGAAAGATTCAAATTGGATGACTTGCACTTTGCGTTTTATCTCCTCTCCCCAGTTTACCTTTCCCAGAAGTCTACTGAGGAGGAACAACTCCTGAGGGTGGGAAGCAGGAGGAAGGAGAGAAACAGTGGGCAGGGTGATTCCCACTCTTGAATTAGCCCCATGGAATCTAAGAGACCTTTTTTGCCTTTTCATACTGTTCATGGGGTTCTCCAGGCAACAGAGTCCCCCTTGGACTGCAAGGAGATCAAACCAGTAAATCCTAAAGGAAATTAACCCCAAATATTCATTGGAAGGACTGGTGTTGAAGCTGAAGCTCCAATAGTCTGGCCACCTGATGCAAAGAGCCGACTCACTGGAAGAGACTCTGATGCTGGGAAAGATCGAAGGCTAAAGGAGGAGGGGGCGGCAGAGGATGAGATGCTTAGATAGCATGGGCATGAATTGGAGCAAACTTGGAGAGAGAATGAAGGACAGAGGAGCCTGGCGTGCTGCAGTCCATAGAGGTCACAAGGAGTGATTTGGACATGATTTAGTGACTGAACAATGACGACAATCCAAGATACTGGGTTCAGAACTCATCCTCTACAAGGATTGCAGACTCTCTGGCTACCCCTGAGAAGTCTGCCAAGGACACCCAATTGTTAGAACGAATGCCCTTTCAGGATTATCCATGTGGATCAGTGTACATGGCTGTCACTCCCCAACTCAGAACCTACCAAAAGCATAATAAGGGCCCGTGGGATCTGACCCTAACATGAACCGCTCCTTGCTAATCTCCATCAACCTCTTCCTGCTTCCTTGGCTCTGCTCTTGCTCAAATAGGTCAGGCATATTCCTCCCTTGGGACCTTAGTACTTGTCGCTTCCTCTGCTTGGAATGGTCTCCTTCAGACATTCATGTGGCTCTCTCATTTCACTGAGACCTGGGCTCCAACTTCACCTTATCACAGAACTTCCGTGGCTCTTCAGACCAGCAGCTTGCCTTGCCGCTCTTCCCTTGCCTGTTACAACTTTGATCTGTCCACTGTGTGCAGTCTATCTTCCTTGCCAGAATGTAAATTCAAGAGGACAGAGACTTTGTCTTTCTCAGTCATCACCATATCCACATATCCACATTCCTAGCACATTGATTGCGAGCATGTATGCTAAGTCACTTCAGTCATGTCTGACTTTTTGTGACCCTATGGACTGTAGTCCACCAGGCTCCTCTGTCCATGGGGTTCTCTAGGCAAGAATACTGGAGCGGCTTGCCATGCCCCTTGCAGGGGATCTTCCCGACGCAGTGATTGAACTGGTGTCTCTTACATCTCCTGCGTTGGCAGGTGGGTTCTTTACCACTCGCGCCACCAGAGAAGCCTAGCACATTAATTGTCACTCAGCAGTTGTTCATTGGATGCATGCTTTGATTGAGGGGGCAGAGTCATGCTTGCTGGTCCAGCAGTGTCTCCAGCACAAGCTAGGTTCATGAGCCTATGGATGTCATCTTCATTGACTACATCCCCTGGTTACGTGTGTGTGTGTGTGTGTGTGTGTGTGTGTACATTTGAATGTTAATATAATAAAATTGCTACTTATTTTATTTTTAATTTTAAAAATAGGCATGGCTGCACGTTCAGGAACCCATGTGGCCAAAAAGCAGAGGAAACTTTCAGAAGTTCGGCCTCAAAGGCTTCCACTAGTGCTCAGGTTGCCAGACCTTCCCATTGTCCTCTAGCAGAGGGGAGATGTTGTTGAGGACATGTCTGGCCTCTGGGTAGTGCTGAGCATGCATCTCAAAGAGGGGATCTGCTGAGCTAGTGGTGATAGGAACTGTAACATATTGACCCAGATCTCTGTACGGGGTCCTCGTATCTCCCACACAGCCCCGGGGCCCTGTATGATTTCAACCACATGTGGTTGATGAATTTGCTTTTTTGTTGTTGTTAATTTTTATTGGAATATAGTTGGTTTGCAATGTAGTGTTAGTTTTAGGTGTACAGCAAAGTGAATCAGTTATATATATGTATATATATCTCCACTCTTTTTTGTTTGGTTGGTTGGTTTATCTGTTTCCATGAAGCTGTTAAAAGTTGTAAAAGGATTTCAAGACCTCTGAGTTTCCTCTCTCATCCCCAAGAGGACTAGCTGATAGTGTATGAAATATCCATAAAGCAAGTACCAAGTACCAAGAGGAAGATCGTCACCTGTGTATCATTCCTATAGATTTCGTTGACTAGATCTTTTTAGTCTGGTTTGCATTCTTAAGCAGTGACATTATTTAACATTTGTTAATCCAAAATTCACTAAGCACATATATTTTGAATCTTTTGGGTCATTCAATAACTATTTACTGAGTAGCTACTATAATGCATTCAAATAATTTTAAAAAATCTGGCTTGCTTATCAGAAGCAAAATTCAAATATGTAAAGGAGAGGGGGAGATGGAGAAATTCTGTGTCAGCTATTCCTGGAGCAACCCCAAGAAAACTCCTTCCAATCACTAGGGTCCCAAGAATATTTTTAAATGTTCAAAAAGTATGCTCTGTATCGATCGCTAATTTTGAGTAACATACCCCAGTTTAGAAACTACAGTGTCTGTTAACCCTCTGGCAAACTCCTGGATTTCACATTGCTTGACAGGTAGGCCAGAGTATGGATTCAGAGAAAGGAAAGCCCGTAGTAGCCAAGCATCACATCTAAAAGACAGGCGTGTGAAGTTGTACCCTCAATGGGTCAGCGTTCTCTCTGGTACCGTGTGTCCCACTGTACTAGACAAGCAAGTTTCTGAGCATTGATTGTCAAATGTGTTTACTGCAGCATGGTCAGCGTAGCCAGTGGAAGGAGGCAGTTCTCCTGCAGGTGATTGATTCGAAGTCCAGGGGCCCTGAGAACATGGATTTTCTGAATTTTTTTCTCAGGCATATGGTGAACAGATGGTGAGCACACAGTCATTCTCTTTCCCATCTGATCCTCTGGGCAACTATTGAGGTTGGCTGGATGGTTCTGGTGTTCAAGTCACGACGGTTCTGTTAGAAATAACTCAATTTGCATCTGGGATAAATAACAAAATACAACTTTTTCTAGTACAGATTGGGTGTCTTTGAAGCTATAAATTTTGAAGAACTTAAAATGTCCTGCTGCTGCTGCTGCTAAGTTGCTTCAGTCGTGTCCGACTCTGTGCGACCCCATAGACGGCAGCCCACCAGGCTCCCCCATCCCTGGGATTCTCCAGACAAGAATACTGGAGTGGGTTGCCATTTCCTTCTCCAGTGCATGAAAGTGAAAAGTTAAAGTGAAGTCGCACTGTCGTCTCCGACTCTTAGCGGCCCCATGGACTGCAGCCCACCAGGCTCCTCCGTCCATGGGATTTTCTAGGCAAGAGTACTGGAGTGGGGTGCCATTGCCTTCTCCGCTTAAAATGTCCAGTACTTCTGAAAACACACAACCTTATAATGGGTTGATTTTTGTTTTACTGTTTCTTTTCCTTTTGTTACATATTTCATCTTTCCAGAACTGACATGGCTAATGATAACATGATTATTTTCAACCAAATGGTTGTGTATACAGTAGTGGCCTGTAAAGGTCACTGAATATCAACTCAAAGGCTGTTATCAGAAATTTATACACACACCTACACACACATGTACTTGTGTGTGTGTGTTCATATGTGTGTGCATAATATATGGAGAAGGAGAAATATCAAATACAGCTAATATCTCCTACATGTGCACTGAACATTGAAGTGATACTCGTTTTTAATATCAAGGAGTTGTCTCCCAGGCAAATCAACTTACTTTTAAAAAGACCCAAAAGTGTGTGCCTGGAGGCTGGTCAGAGGTAAGGGGCGAATCTGAGATCAAGGCTGTGTGGCCAACTTAGTGTATCAGATCCTCTAGTGTCCTCCAGGGCCATTTGCTGCTGCCCTGGTTTCTCATCCCTTGCACCTTTGTATACCTATTAATCTGGAAAATAGTTCAGTATTCAAGTGCTGAAGGCTGAAGTTGGGCCAGCAGCCACGGTGAATCCCAGAGGCTCTTTAAGAATCATTCATTCAGTTAAATATGCATTTATCGAACAACTATTACACGCTGAGTTAAAGATGAATAAGCTCCCGCTTGTAGCCTAGTGAGAGAAGACAAAGATAAGGTAACACTTGGGACCCTGTTCTAACAGATGCCTGGACCAGAGTCTGTGAAAATAGAGGGAAGATGTAATCTTGTGTAATAGTTTCCTAGGGCTGTAGTAACAAAGTCTCTCAAATTGAGTGGCTTAAAATAACAGAAATTTACCTGTCTTACAGTTCTTGAGGCTGCAAGTCTAAAATCAAGGTGTTGGCAGGACCAGGCTCCCTCAGAAAACTGTAGCGGAGAATCCAATCTTGGCTCTTCTTGCTGCTGGTGTTTGCAGGTAATCCTTGGCTTCTCCAGCAACTCATAGATACATGGCTCCAGTCTCTGCCTCCACCTTCGTGTGGCCATTTTCTCCTTTGTGACTCTGTCTCTGCACATAGCACTCTCCTCTGTGTTGCTCATCTTTTTATGAGGACACCAGTTACACTGTTTAAATGTCTGTGCTACTCCACTACAACCTCACTTCATTAGTCACATCTTCAACAACCCTGCTTCCACATGAGGTCATATTCTCAGATCCTGGGAGATTAGAAGGTCAATTTACCTTTGTTGGGGGGTGGGGTGGGGGGCTGGGAGACACACAAATCCGTAACATCCCGAGGTTCATTTTGTGAAAGTAATATAAAGCTTCAGGAGACTCAGTGCCTGGTCTGTTCCACTTTCACTCTGGAGATTCATGATCTATTTAAAAAAACAACTTTTAAAAAGCATTGCAGCAGGACTGCAAGATTATCAATATTGTGGGATACTTTGAGTATTTTCAATCAACAGATTAACTTATAACACAGAAACAGAGTGCAATATAATTATGTTATTCACAAGATAACTGTAGGACTTAACTTCAAAATCTTAATTTACAGTGTACTCTAAGAAGTGGGATCCAAGTTTTCAGTTCCCTGATGAACAGTGACTCATTTTAATCCTGTTGGTTTATTTTGGTCAGCTATTGTATTCCCTTAATTAAACTTGAGTTCAGAGGCCTCTTCTTGAGATCCTTTGTGAAAATGAGGCTGGACCCCACAGATAGCACAGCCCCCACCCCCCCTCGGAAAGAAGCACTTTTGATTGAAATGTGCTTAGTTTTCTTCTCTTCTGCCCACTGAGCCAACACACACTGCATTCGCTCTGGCTTAGCTTTCCTCACACCCTTGTGCCCCTGACTCAGAGCAGTGCCTGCTGTCTCCTGCGTGCTCCTTGTCTGCACCCTGCCTGCTCCTCGCCAGAGGGTGGACACATTCTGTCCAGCCTGCAGGTGGCTGCTATTTGCAGCAGTGAGCTCCACATTCGGCACTGTGTTGACCCCAGGTCTTAAGCCTGTGTGTTCTTGTCTGTTGACCCAAAGACAGCTCAAGGGCTCAAGACAATTTTCTCAGTGCTGCAAGCATTCTCTGGAGACGTGATGGCTCCTATAACGCATTCTTGACATTTTGGTAGAGAATATTGCTTTGCCTGACCACATGGCTACTGCCCCCAGAGAAATGATAATAATAATAACCAACACTGATTGAATACTTATCATAGATTAGGCACAGTGCTCAATGTTTTACATAAATTCTTTCACTTAATCTGCACGAAATTTTGAGACCAGTACAAATGTCTTCCTCATTTTATAGGAAAGTAACCCAAGGTGCAAAGCAGGTAGGTTACTTGCTCAGGGTCACACGGTAGTGTCTTTGTACTCAGGTGCTCTGACCCCAGGAATAAGACTCTTCACCACTCCAGCCACCAGTAGAGGACAGTGAATGAGTGACCAGTGAGTAGGTAGATGGATGGATGGACGATAGAGCCATAGATTGATCCCTGTACTGTGAGTTTAACTGGCCTGTGCTACAATATGTCAAACTCTTTGAATAATGTCACATCCCTACAGTCACAGACATGCTCATAAAGAAGTAGCATATAGGAGTTAAGAAACTGGGCTCTGAGCTGACAGTACCTGGGTCTGAATCCTGGCTCCATTACTTCCAAGTAATGTTGGGCAGGTTATCTGTAATTTCTGCTGCCTCAGTTTCCTCTTATATAAAATGGAATTATTGTAGTATCTTACTCATGGGTCATTAAAGTGATAAAATAAAATGGTGTACTTTATGCTCAGATGAACCCTGGCAAATAATCAATGTCCACTAAATGTTGGATAGTGTAATTATTACAGTTATTTGACAATGATATCTTACTTTTGTCTCGTACTTCAGAGCTTACAAAGCTTATAAACGTTTTCTCATTTGAGCCTCAACCAGCCCCATGTTTTACACAAAGCAAGCATGTATCTCTAGTTTACAGAGGAGGAATTCATCTCAAAGAGTTTAGGGACAAAAGAAATCCTAGAGCCAAAGATAGTGAATGCAGAAGGGGCTAGAAGCCAAGTGCCCTCACTGGTCCCTGAGGGGTAAGACCTACCTCAAGCAAAACTGAAAATGTAGCAAAAAAAAAAATCAAGCTTTGGCCCCTCCCTCTCTCCCCTCTTCATCCCTGCAGCAGAGATTGACTTGAAGGGTTGTTTAATGCTGGGAAAGATTGAAGGCAGGAGGAGAAGAGGCCGACAGTGGATGAGATGGTTGGATGGCATCACCGACTCGATGGCCATGAGTTTGAGCAAGCTCCAGGAGTTGGTGATGGACAGGGAAGCCTGGCACGCTGCAGTCCATGGGGTCGCAAAGAGTCAGACATGACTGAATGACTGAACTGAACTGAACGGCTTGTTTAAGGAGGAGCATTAGCAGGGTCTTTAAGATCTTAAGGAATGCACCTGTCATAGAGGTGGTTCACCCACTCCTTGAGGGAGTGAATGGGGAGGTAAGCTGTAGGTACTTTGCTGTATCTGAAATCCAGAAAAAGGTAGGATCCAAATCACCAATGGCCTTGGGTCATAAACTTACCTTTAGATGACAGGCAGCAATGAAAATATTTGAAGCACTACAAGGGACACAGCAGTTTTGCATTTTAGACACACACACCTAAGGTCTGACGGAGAATAGATGGGAGGCACATATTCAGGGAGACCAGCTGGGGGACTGCATTGATAATTCAAGAGAGAAATATGGATTGGCCTGAATTAAACCAGTTACATTGGAGAAGGAGAAAAGTGGTCCACGTGAGAGAGATTGAGGAGGCATCAAGAGAGTTTGAAAAACTGTGGAAGAGGGCAGGAAACTGGAGTTGGAGGTTTTTACAGTTAGATTGTGGGTGGCAGGAAATACTTCTGAGAGCAGTAGTTCTCAAAGTTTATCATGCAGCAGAATCACTTGGAGGGTTTGTTAAAATAGAGATGCTGGGCCGCTACCCAAGAGAATCTAATTCAGTAGCCTATGGTAGGGACTCAAGAATGTGCGTTTCTAGCAGGTTCCCAGGTGATCCTAATGCTGCTAGTCCTGGGACCACACTTTGGCAACTATCCTAGAGAAAGGGGTAGTCACTTTTTTACTTTGCTGTAGCATGCAGGATCTTAGTTCCCCAACTAGGGTTTGGGAGTGTAGAGTCCTAACCACTGGACCACCAGGATGTCCCTATAGTTATATTTTGATGTAGCTTCTAGGAGACATTTAGACATAAATTAGCTGAGAAGATGGAGGGGACGTTTCAAGGTGGAAGAGTCAAAGGCACAGGCAAGGCAATCATAAGAGCCCACTGGAGCGGCCTCTGGAGAGCTTGAGCATGATGGAAGAGGTTTTCCTGGACAAAGATGCACCTTTGCAGTACATATAACGTTTTAGAGAACTTCCCCTCCTCATTGTGAAATGGATATACTAATGTCGTAGTGTGGATTTTCCCAGGTGCAGACACTGAAGATGGATTTAAGTGAAAGTACTTAAGAAGTGGTGATAAAACCAGTCACTCCTTAAGGAAGTCAACCCTGAATATTCATTGGAAGGGCTGATGCTGAAGCTGAAGCTCCAATACTTTGGCTACCCGATATGAAGAGCCAACTCACTGGAAAAGACACAGGTACTGGGAAAGATTGAGGGCAGGAGAAGAGGGAGGCAGGATGAGATGGTTAGATAGCATCACCAACTCAATGGACATGAATTTGAGCGAACTCTGAGAGATAGTGGAGGACAGAGAGGCCTGGCATGCTGCAGTCCACGGGGTCGCAAAGAGTTCAGACACGACTAAACAACAATTTAAGAAGTGCAAACAACTCCAGTAAAGGAAGGCATGTAATATAAGGAAGGGAAGGCAGAACTGTTAAGCCACAGGGAAACTGGGATCAGAGCAAAACACGTGCCTCAGAATTATTCCTATCAAGGTGGGAGGGAACTGGGGTATTAATACAAAATCTCCTGACAGTCACAGTTGAGAGTGGTAGCTAGTGACCGGTGTGGTATGCTAATTTCTTTTCACATAGGTCTGCACCTTGCTGTGCAGTATAGCTTCCTCTAGGCCTGAGGAAAAGAGCCTCAGGGACAGAGATGCAGATTAGGCTTTAGAAACGGTGGAATATGTCCAGAGGGCCAAGGGACAGATCGTACATTGATAAAACACCACCTGTGGGTTTTCTTGAGCTGAAAGCCCAAAATAGTCTCTGATAAGGCCCCCAGTCTGGGTTTTAGGTGGCATGGCAAAGCAACAATCAGCTTTATAATTTGGTGTTTATTTCCATTTTGTGCATCTGGATAAAGAGAAAGTCAGGAAGGTGAACTGAGCTGAGGTTGGAGGAATGATTCCTTTGTCTTTCTATGGATGCCAGGTATTTAACCTCTGGGAATTGTGCGATTTAAAGCTAACGGTCTCTACCTATTCCCTATGTGTAGGACTGTTCTTGACGTACTCCTTATCTGTAGAACTATTTTTTGCTTATTTCACGAAGCAAGTTCCAAATTACTAATGGGGTTAGAATTTTGTTTTGGATACTCACTTGAAATTGATACATTGCTAGTTTATTGTCTCATAGTTTCTTGCTGGAAGTACCATGACTTAAGATTCAGCAATATTTCTCTAAGTATTTTTCCTTGAAAGCCATGTTTTCCTGGGCATCTAAATTAGATTTGAACTTTACTATTGCTCCGTCTCAGCCTCTGCAACCTTAGATTCATTTTTAGATCAGTTGGTGTATAGACCCTTTTGTCACCATTCAGAGTTAAGCAAAATAATAGAGAAACAAAATGTTCCTGCTAGTTGTTAAATCCCTAGGATGGTTGAATGAGGCAGACCTGTAACCAATCAAGAAATGTACTAATCACACTGAAAAGTCATTTATTGGTTTCTGGAGTAGGTAGCCATTCCCTTCGGAGAAGGCAATGGCACCCCACTCCAGCACTCTTGGCTGGAAAATCCCATGGACGGAGGAGCCTGGTAGGCTATACAGTCCATGGGGTCACTAAGAGTCGGACACGACTGAGCGACTTCACTTTCACTTTTCCCTTTCATGCACTGGAGAAGGAAATGGCAACCCACTCCAGTATTCTTGTCTGGAGAATCCTAGGGACGGCGGAGCCTGGTGGGCTGCCGTCTATGGAGTCGCACAGAGTCGGACACGACTGGAGCGACTTAGCAGCAGCAGCAGCAGCAGCCATTCCCTTCTCTGGGGGATCTTCCCAACCCCAGGACCCCACATTGCAGACAGATTCTTTACCAATTGAGCTATCATGGAAGCCCTTCATAAAGAACAGGAGGAAACAAATAGAAGTTTTCTAGGTTAAAAAGTCATATTTAACCCTAGTGGCTCCTGGGATAGCTCTAAGGTGCATTGAAATGCCTCTTGGTCATTGACCTGTCTGGAGAAATTGCTTGGTAAGTATTGGTTAATTCTAAACATTTTTTATTTTTAAGTAAAATTCAGGACTGTGCTTTCATACTTGTTAAATTAAAAATATACCATTGCTTTATAATATAATGTTTTTTAAATAGTGTAAAATGTTTTCTCATGGAGTTCAAAATGGTCTTGTTTGAAAGTTACTATGTGTCAATCTTCAGCTATAAATTTATCCTGAGACCCGAGATATGGAACATCTATTTATGGAAGATTAGCTGTGTTGTCTGTCACTCAGCAGCCCAAGGAGCAGTGGAGAGGTCAAGTTCTAAAGTGAACCTCACACATAGGAAGGTATTTCATGCAATGACAAAGCGGAGAGGGTCATAGAGCTCACTCATTTTACAGATAAAGAAAATGAGTCCTGAAGCAGGGGGAGGATTTTCGAGTGTAATACAGTTAGTTCTCAATTAAACTGCATGCAGGTCAGAGATGGGAAAGTTAGTAAACCAACTCTCTCTTCCCAGCCTTGTGAGCCAGTTTTTTTTTTCTGTGCCAGTCCCCAGGGTTTGTTTAGACTGAGGCAGATCTGGAGGATGCCACACTGGACAAGTCTTAATGTCAGGATCTGCAAAGTATATTCAATGGGACAAAATTAAATATATTGTTCTGGGTCGAATAATTTTCAGACATCCAAGGTAAAACCAAAGAAACCAGTAGATTTCTTTTCCTTGGAGGCCATTTCTTAGAGCCATTACAATTGAATGTGCCTGCGAATCACATTGAGGGGTTAGAAAGCTCAGCACTTCCCATACTTCTTAACAATGGAACCGTTTTTTCATGGACCAACTTGTAAGACTAATGATTCTCAAGAACTATGGGGAAAGACCAGTCCCAATTTTCTTGGTTACTTTTGAGAAAAGGAAGTCATAGAGAGGTTCTATAGTACAAACTTCCATTTTGGGAAAAAAAACTATTCTCAAGAGTAACCAAGTACCAATTATGCCCACTCTAGGCAGCTGTCTACTGAAATGATGATTCCAGGAGTGCAGCTATTTAGGTGGCAGTTTGGATCTGAGATTATCTGTTTAATTCAGGGTCCATAGTGCTACCCTCATCCTTCCTAAAGAATATCTTAAGTCACTGAAGAAGATAGAATTGACCCTGTTTTCCTGTCACTTCCAGACCACCTGTGTTCAATAGGTCAGCTAGATTGTCCATACCATGATGAACTGGATTTCAGGAACAGACCTGCATTTTGGGGTCTTCCTGGAACTACACTGCACTTGAGAATCAATTGGACCACTATTGTCCACTGTTTACCTGCCCATATTTTCTGTATTGTCAAACATTCAACTTCCAGTGCTATGTGAGTGCTCATAAAAACATTACTGACAAACTCCCTCCTCTTCACTTTCCTTCTTGAAAAATGAACTGTCCTGATCCCACTGACAGTGACAGACAGGGGAGTTAGATATTGGTTCAAACCCTGTCAAGTGAGTTATGAAGTCCCGGACTGCTCATAACTCACAGAGCATTAGGAACTGGTTAACTTTTTTTTTTTTAAAGATTTAAAAAAATTATTGTCTAAGGATGGCTTAGGTGGTTTGGTTTGGCATACACAGGACTTCATAAAATCCTACCTCCTTCACATGGTCTTTTCTTGCTAACTAGAAAGTGATACAGCGGCTACCTCCCCTAAGACCAATAAATATGAAAACTAGTACATGGAAATGTATATTTAATTTTAAAAATTGTCTACAATTAAGCTACACGCTCCTATTGTAAATTCTATGGCTGCCTCTCTATATTTACATATACACAAATACATATAATGAATGATTTTTGAACACTAGATCTTACTTTTAAGGACAATGTAAAGACATATATTCAAACTAGTACTTGGGAAGTCATTTCCCTCAAAAAGAAATACACACACACATACTTATATATGCGTGAAAGGATTCACACACATGTACACATATGTTTGTGTATGAGGGCAAGAGTTGGAGGTACTGCCTATGGAGTAAGTTCACAAGAAAACCAGCTTTGCTATTTTATTAATATCTTTATATCTCAAGTTGGCACTCATCCATTGGCAAAGTTTGGTTGGAAATGGGCAGTAAATTGTAAATTCTGTTAATTTACTCCATAACAATTGAATAACCACGGGTAGTGGGTTGAAAGGACAATTTGGGGTAGGCTGTGGAGAGACAAGCACCCAAGGAAAACAAAGAAAACCCGTGGCTGTTCTCAGTTTAGTGCAGAGATTCAGAGACATGCAGCTTCAAAGTCAAGACTCTAGAAACAAAGAAACTTAATGGAGAGCTCACTTAAAAAATAAACCTGTGTCTAAGTCCTCCTAGAAAGCAGGAACAGGAGAGAAGGAACCCAGAAATGGGCCAGAAGGTAAGTTAACATTTAAAAATTTCCCTCTTCCATGTTTATGTGTTTTTCATGGGTTCTGATTACAGGAAAACTCAGTAAGAGGATGGAGAAGGCAATGGCATCCCACTCCAGTACTCTTGCCTGGAAAATCCCATGGACGGAGGAACCTGGCAGGCTTCAGTCCATGGGGTCGCTAAGAGTCGGACATGACTGAGCAACTTCACTTTCACTTTTCACTTTTGTGCATCGGAGAAGGAAATGGTAACCCACTCCAGTGTTCTTGCCTGGAGAATCCCAGGGATGGGGGAGCCTGGTGGGCTGCCGTCTATGCGGTCGCACAGAGTCAGACACGACTGAAGCGACTTAGCAGCAGCAGCAGCAGCGGTAAGAGGAGGTGGGAGAATTTAGAAGGGTGAGTAGGCAATATTGCTGAAATTTAGTGTGTCTGACATGGCTTTTGAAAAGCAAATAACACCTGGGAGTTTTGATAATTTGAGAAAGCTCCAGTTCATACCTATATATCCTGCTATGTTGTTGAATCTGCATGTTTCACAACTGAATGCATTTAATTGTGTATGTAATATGTTTCTGATGTATATTTATTTAACTACTGTCTGACTAACCTAAAGCTCTACACTATGTAGAAGAGAATAGCAATATGACATTGTCGGAGCATTCCATTTTTCTACTGCTTAGCTGGGCATTCAGGATCCTTCACAGTATAGCTGCTATTTTAGAGTCTTCCATTACTTTTCTATGTTTACCTTACCTGACCTAAATCGCATTAATCTTCATTCCCTGAACATGTCACACACTTTCCACCCCTATGTGGTTATTCATACTATCTACTAATGCTCTTCCTCCTATCATTTCTGGCTCTGAAAGTTCTGTCTGAAATTCACTCAGGATTGCTCTGTCCATGCATTGGATTCAAGACAGCTGCCTGAGCAGACATTTATTTCCACCTTTCTCAAAGTTCTAATAAGTTTTATTAAAAAGTTATTAAGGATTATAAATGATAAATCAGTAATAGTAATAAAAAGAGGGACTTGATACATAGTGTCTACTAGAAAGTCCATACAAAATCGAATTCACAATGAAAATAAGTGCTTTAATATTCCTGGTGGTGGTTTAGTCACCAAGTTGTGTCCAACTCTTGTGATTCCATGGACTGTAGCCCACCAGTCTCCTCTGTCCATGGGATTTTCCAGGCAAGAATACTGGAGTGGGTTGCCATTTAATATGCCTAGGAATACACTTATTTTCCTGGTGGCTCAGTGGTAAAGAATTTGCCTGCAATGCAGGAGACCCGGGTTCGATCCCTGGGTGGGGAAGATCCTCTGGGGAAGGGAATGGCAACACACTCCAGTATTCTTGCCTGGAGAATCCGCATGGACAGAGGAGCCTGGTGGGCTACAGTCCACAAGGTCACTAAGAGTTGGACACAACCAAGCCACTAAGCATGCACGCATGCTTATTTTATTTAATGTGTAAGATCTATATAACAAAACCCATAAAACTAATGATGAATGTAAAAAAATCTAGATGGGAAGATTACATTATAAAGTATCAATTCTTGCAAGATAAATCTACAAATTCAATGCAAGTATTAAAAAAAGAATCCAAGGACAATTTTCATGGAACTTGATAAGCTTATTCTCAGAACTTCTAAAAGAACAAAAGGATAAGGGTATCTAGATGAGTTTTAGAAGTCTGTAAGCAACTTGCCCTATAGATACCAAAACATAAAAGAGCTACAAGAACTAAAACAGTGTGATACTGACTTAGAAAGAGTCAAATAGATTAGTTGAATTAATGCTTTTTAGGGAAATTGATTAACTGCTTCTAAAATTTACTTAGAATATCTAAGATGAGTAGAGCCAAAACCCTCTTAAAGATAATATGGTGGGAAGACTTGTTCTTCCAGACATCAAGACAGATCATAAAGCTATAGAAAAACAACAGTGTGATATTGTAGACCAGTAGATAGAATAGAGTCTGGAAAGAACTCATATATATGTAGATAAAACTGATAGCAGAGGAGGAATTTCATCCAATGGGGAAACAGTGGAATTTCCACTAAAATTGACACAACTGACAATCCATATGAAAAAAATAAAACTAGATCTCTTGTTCATGGTATACACAAAAATAATAATTTCCAGATAGATTAAACATAAATCTGAAAGGTAAAATTCCTAGTATTTGGAAGAGTATACAGGAACATATCTTCATAATCTTAGGGTAGAAGGATTTTTTTATTGAAAGCACTGGTCACAGTGGAGAAAATTATTAAGTTAATTACCTGAAAATTAAGAACTCCTGTTCATCAGATGTCAGTGTGAAACTAATGAAAAGAACCATAAAGAAGAGAAGATATTTACAACACAACTATCAAAGGATTCATATCCATATAAAGAGGGCTTATAGACCAGTGAGCAAATGCCCAACAACTCAATGGAAAAATGGGCAAGAGAATTAATCAGATATTTCTCAAAAAACAACAAAATATCCAAATGTCTAATAGACATATGAAAAAGAGTTCAACTTTACTAGCAGTAATGAAAATGCAAACTAGAACCACAAGATTAAATTATTACATTGCCATCAGACAGACAAAATTTAGAAAGCTTAATCTTACTATAGCCAGGTTAAAAGCATACGTGACTGATGAGAATATAAATTGGTACCAGCTTTGGAGAGCAGGTAACATTATTTAATAAAGTTGAAGATAAGCATATTCTTTGACCTATAATTTACATGCCTACTTACATACTCTGGTCATTTAATTGTCTATGAATACCAGAACACCTGTGCAAGAATGTTCATCTTTGTTCTTAATTGACAAAAGCTGGAAATACTCAGTTGCTCCTCACCAGCTGAATGGATAAATAGAAGCAAAGTCATATTATAAAATATTTCAAGTATTACACAATAGTATACATTATTATCTGGAGAAGGAAATGGCAAACCGCACCAGTAATCTTGCCTGGAAAATTCTATAGACAGAGGAACCTGGCGAGTTACAGTCCATGGGGTCACAAAGAGTAGGACACAACTGAGCGACTAACAAGTACACACACAAATATTATTATATAATTAAAAAATCAACAAACACGATGTTAAATGAAAAGTTATGCTATGAAAATTGCATATAGCATGAATCCATTATGTAAAATTTAAAAACAAAACTAAATTTGTTTAGGAGTGCATACAGAGGTGGTAAAATTAAAAATAAGAGCAAGGAAATTATTACTCTCAAGGACAGGACATAGATGACCTTTTTGTACCTGACTGATATTTATATGAATGTTCACTTTACCCCATTTGTTAAATCGTACACATAAGTTTTGAAGAAGGAAATGACAACCTACTCCAGTATCCTTGCCTGAGAAATCTCATGAACAGAGGAGCTTGGCGGGATATAGTCCAGAGGGTCACAAAGAATTGGACACGACTGAGTGACTAATGCACACACATAAGTTTTATATAGTTTTCTGTATATATTAAAAGTCACAACAAACACAAAACCTAAAAAAGCAAAACTCCAGAAAGTAAAAGGAAAGCAAAACAAGAAAAAACACAAGCCTCTAGAAACAGACATCCAATTTAATTCAAGAAGTACTAAAAGTGGCATTTAAATTAATTCACAATGGCACCCCATTCTGGTACTCTTGCCTGGAAAATCCCATGGACGGAGGAGCCTGGTAGGCCGCAGTCCATGGGGTCGCGAAGAGTCAGACATGACTGAGCGAATTCACTTTCACTTTTCACTTGCATGCACTGGAGAAGGAAATGGCAACCCACTCCAGTGTTCTTGCCTGGAGAATCCCAGGGATGGGGGAGCCTGGTGGGCTGCCGTCTATGGGGTCGCACAGGGCCAGATACGACTGAAGCGACTTAGCACCAGCACCTATTAAGTAGTGTCAAAACTGGAGAGGGCTTTCCTGATTTGATTGCATATGGATTTAAAATATCTCTATGGCCATAGACACCACAAGCAACTTAGAATATTCACAACATACAGAAGAGACACATGGTCAATGTCTATAATATATTAAGAATGACTATAAATCAGTGTAGGCGGAGAGATATGGGCTGACAATACACAGAATAAAAGATACAAATAGTCAATAAACATGAAAAAAATAACCAACTTTATTAGTGGCAAAGTGAAAATAGAAAAAATTAATATATAATACACAGGAACATTTAAAATAATCATAATGTAATTATTTATGCAATTATATATTTAACTCATTGAAGTATAAACTAATTATGAAATATAAAAATTAAGGAAGTCATTAAAGACTAAGGCCCCTTCTAGCTTTACATTTCTTAGTGTATGACTTATACCCTCATAGTCTCAATGTGGCTGCTCTGCCCTTAGACATTATATCTGTGTTCTAGGTCTAGAGAAGGGAGGAATGACAAGAGGAAAACAGTGCATGCCAGTGGGATCTGACCCTGCTCATCAATAAAATCATACCTTTCCCAGGAGCCTTATTCTATAGAATTGCACTTAAATCTTACTGGCAAAACTGTCACAGTTTTCCCCTAACATTTAAGGAATTGAAGAGGAGTGTATTTTTTAAGTTAGCATACTTCTGTCCAAAACTAAATTTTGGATCTGTTAATAAGCAAGAAGTGGAGCATAAATATTGCTTAGTCAATGCCTGATGCATGGTGGACGCACCTAGAACAGTGCCTCTTACATTTTACATAATAAACATTAGTTCAATAAAGGAATGGGAGTTTTCATATTATAATCCACATAATCCCCAGAATAACAGTGAAGGGGATTCAGAATAAGTCCTGAGCACCAGCTACAGAAGAAACTAGGCCAGATGGAACAGATGGCTCCCTGAGAGGTCTAAGATGAATAGAAGTGTAGAATGCTAGGGTTTCCCAGGTGGCGCTAGTGGTAAAGAATGCCACCTGCCTATGCTGGAGACTCAGGTTCGGTCCCTGGGTTGAGAAGATCCACTGGAGGAAGACATGGCAACCCACTCCAGTGTTCTTGCCTGGAGAATCCCATGGACAGAGAAACCTGGCAGGCTGTGGTCCATAGGGTCACAAAGAGTCGGACACGACGGAAGCCGCTTAGCATACAAGCATGCATAAAATGCTGCTTGATGTCTTTGAAAAGGACAAGAGCAGATTTAGACAGCAAGTTTGAGGTAGTGATAAGTCTCTAGAATTGTGCTGTTCAACACCATAGCCACCAGCCACCATGTGGCTATTTAAACACAAATTAAACAAAAAATGTAAAATCTTGGGTCCGCAATCATGCTAGACATGTACTGACTGTTCAATAACCACATGTGGCTAGTGGCTACAGTCTTGGTAGTGGTATTAGAATGTTTCCAGTACTGCAGAAAGTTGTATTTGATACTGCTTGTCTAGAAAAATGAAGCCAATGGAGAAAAAACAGAAAGAGAGGGAAAAAAAAAAACAAAAACTATCAACTTGCAGAAAAATTAACTGTTGGGCAGGGAAAAAAAAAATCATAATATATGGGGTTCAGCTGTGAACAGCCTTTTGTTAATCATAATAATGTAAACATTGAATTCTGAATCATATAAATAAAACATTATTGGGAGTATAGAGATGGGAGATGAGGCTTGTGTCTGGTGAGAGTGGGGTTTTATATTAAAGAGAACTAAAGCCTCATCTTCCAAGGTAGGAACCTGACAGATAATACCAATGACTGGAAAAATCAGAAAAGAATAATAGAGACATTTTTGTTAACTATGTAGAGATAAATAACAAATGACTCCACTAAAAGGGTTAAAATGATTGTCTCCAGGGTGGGGAAAACAGAGGAATGATGGAAACAGGAGGCACTGATTTTAGTAAGAAGCCTTGCAAAACTATTTAATTCTTAAATAATGTACAGATATAATTTGGTTAAAATAATTAATGAAATCAAACTGCAACAACAGAAACTCTATTACAATGCATCTCCTCCATAAAATCTATTATGGTCTCCAGGCATGACACTTTTAAACTTTGGTATTTCAGAAAACAACATCTGAAGCCTGCTACTGGTACCTAACTGTACCCTGCTTTGTTTTGTACCCAATTATACAGTCTTACAGGCTCCCCTGGTGGCTCAGTGGTAAAGAATCCACCTGACAACGTAGGAGATGCGGATTTGATCCCTGGGTTGAAAAGATCCTCTGGAGAAGGAAATGGCAACCCACTCTGATATTCTTGCCTAGGAAATCCCATGGACAGAGGAGCCTGGTGGGCTGCAGTCTGTGGGGTTGCTCAAGAGCTGGACACAACTTAGCGACTAAACAACAACATACAGTCTTACAGCCAAACTCCTATTGAATCATAAATTCTTAGACTACAGTCTGATTTCACAAGTTTCACAGTAAGTTAGTATTTCAGTCTAATATAAAGAGTAAAGATACCAATAAATTGTTTAAAAATGTATTAATAATTTTAAAATAATAATGGTTAATATTTATTGAGCACTTATGTGAAAGGCATGTAAGGAGCTACTGATAAATCAAGATATCAATTTATTCTTCTTCCACAGAAGAGGCCATCAATAGGCCTGAAAAATAGAGGGGTTCTTTCATCTTGAGGGCATAACTCCAGATAAGCATTAATTTATACTTATTTTTTACTTTATATATTTTTGTACTATATGTTTTTTTAAAAGACCCATATTATTTTTCAATGTAACACCATCTTTTAAAAAGCACGTGGTGAATAGTAAGTCATCATTCTTCTAGTTTGCAGTTTCCAGGTAAATGATCATATTACACACAAATATTCCTTGGCGAGAAAACTTGTGAAAACAAATGAAATCAACAGGTATAATTACTCAGATGGAAAGATGATGTTCAAATTTTACTGCCATATGAATCACAGAAAAGGGAGAGGTACATATGTTTGAAATGTGAGATTTCTTTCTAACATTTAACCTCCCTCCAAAAAACCATAACAATATGTGTAGTTCCAAATCCACATTAAGATGCGAGTGACCTGTCGAGTTTTGCCTTAGAATAGGGAGTGGAAAGACATTAGTCAGTGAGAATCATCTGCAGGTAGAAAATTGTTGGATAATTTTTATACAGTGTCTTACCCTCTGACTTGCAAATAGAGCATTATTTTCTAATAATTTACTGATTTCCATTTTGTTTGCTTTTGCTCTTCAGAAATTGAGCCCTTTTGTACCTGCATTCATATTTTGCCTCTCAGAGTCATCTGAAACAAATAAGAAATCAATAACCCAATTAGTTACATCTGAGGACCAGACCACCTGACCTGCCTCTTGAGAAACCTGTATGCGGGTCAGGAAGCAACTGTTAGAACTGGACATGGAACAACAGACTGGTTCCAAATAGGAAAAGGAGTACGTCAAGGCTGTATATTGTCACCCTGCTTATTTAACTTATATGCAGAGTAAATCATGAGAAATGCTGGACTGGAAGAAGCACAAGCTGGAATCAAGATTACCAGGAGAAATATCAATAACCTCAGATATGCAGATGACACCACCCTTATGGCAGAAAGTGAAGAAGAACTAAAGAGCCTCTTGATGAAAGTGAAAGAGGAGAATGAAAAAGTTGGCTTAAAGCTCAACATTCAGAAAACTAAGATCATAGCATCTGGTCCCATCACTTCATGGCAGATAGATGGGGAAACAGTGGAAACAGTGGCTGACTTTATTTTTCTGGGCTCCAAAATCACTGCAGATGGTGATTGCAGCCATGAAATTAAAAGACGCTTACTCCTTAGAAGGAAAGTTATGACCAACCTAGACAGCATATTAAAAAGCAGAGACATTACTTTGCCAACAAAGGTCCGTCTAGTCAAGGCTATGGTTTTTCCAGTAGTCGTGTATGGATGTGAGAGTTGGACTATAAAGAAAGATGAGCGCAGAAGAATTGATGCTTTTGAACTGTGGTGTTGGAGAAGACTCTTGAGAGTCCCTTGGACTGCAAGGAGATCCAATCAGTCCATCCTAAAGGAGATCAGTCCTGGGTGTTCATTGGAAGGACTGATGTTAAAGCTGAAGCTCCAATACTTTGGCCATCTGATGCGAAGAGCTGACTCATTGGAAAAGACCCTGATGCTGGGAAAGATTGAGGGCAGGAGGAGAAGGGGATGACAGAGGATGAGATGGCTGGATGTCATCATCGACTTGATGGACATGGGTTTGGGTGGACTCTGGGATTTGGTGATGGACAGAGAGGCATGGCGTGCTGCAGTTCATGGGGTCACAAAGGGTCGGACACGACTGAGTGACTGAACTGAACTGAGGGAGGCTCTGTATTCCTAGCAGCTAGGCTTGCTTACAAAGGGAGAAGGTAATGAATATGATCTTGGCATTCCCCTCACTGGTTTAGTAATAGAAAAATTATGGGGCCTAATCTCTCTAATTACGCCCTGTGGGTACCTTATCTAGCATCACCACGAAGTATTTTCACCTATCACTTCATTTTATCACATTTAAAAAAATTGGTTTTACCAACTTGATGTTTTCTGGGTCTTATCCCTCTATTTCTTTCATATCAACACCTGTAACTTCCCAGGCTCACCAGGTGAGCTGTATAAGAGCAAGCTTATTTATCTCCATTAAGATGGAAATACTGGTGAGAAGAAAGCAGTTACAGAAGGATTAAAGCCCCTCAAAGTCATGCTGATTTTCTTCTAAGTTCTTTTGCGTGAATATAAATATAAATATATATATAAACACAGAGCGGTAGGAAATGAGAGATTAAACCTCAATTTGAACCCCATATGCTGGAAGTTAGGTAAAATTCCATTACATTTGAATACTTCTATGCAAGCAATTTGTTACCCTTTATCCTTTAGTGGAATTGATGAACAGGTGGTTTTCAGAAGATCACTTAGTATATTTAGCTTCTGAAATTTGAGCGACTCTGGATCTGATTGGCTTCTCCGGCCACATGATAATTCGGAGCCCATGCTCCACTCCGGCTCTTGTCTGGGGTTGTCAGGAGGGGAGAGTTGGGAGAGGCTTTGCTGCTGAGGAAATTTATTTGGTAGATTGAAGGTAAGGCAAATTTATGGCTTTTTTCCTGTAATATTCTTTTAGGAGATGTTTTACAACTTTCCTTGAGGTATTTTCCAAAATTTGGGTCTTAACTGGGGAAATGAGTGATGCAAATATGACTAGGAAAGTCTATAACTCTATGGCCCAGCTCAGGTCTTACTTATACCTGACGTGTAGTGTGTGATTAAAGTCCTATACTAACCAACTTACTGCTTGACCGAGTGGCTATCTTGTCTAACAAATTTTTTTTTAATTTTTTTGCCTTTGTTTTTCCTTTTTTCTAAATATACTAGTATGAAAAAAGATCTATGTCCTTCGTTCCTATATTTATCTGTTTCTACTGGACTTCATTTGACTCAGAATGAGCGGCAGTTTTGCTAGCTTAACAAAACCAGCCACAGCTGGGGTATTGGTTTACAAGCAAATATCTTTCGGCGAAGGGACAGCTGCTTCAAAACATCATCTACTTTTACCAACAGAGAGAGAGTCCTCCTCTCTGGCGTCAAAGAAGGCCTTGGGAGATCCTTTTGCTGGTTCCTGAATTAGCAACTTGGGCCCAAGACCCACTATCTCATAACTTCAGTCAATGCTTTAACAATTTGCTGTTTTTCAGGTTTGAACAGAGCTACAGAAACGAAAGAGGAAAAATCCGTACAAGCCAATGGTGTTTGGGAAGAAAATAACCCCGTTGCCTTGAGGTTTCTATTTTTTTCTTTTCAAGTCCGTTGACAGATTTATTTTTATGTGTTCTAATTTGAAGCATAGACTCTATTGTATACAGTGTGGTATAACAGGATAGAGACCTAAGGCAGCCCTCTTAGAATTTTGGCGCTACCAGGAAAAACTCCAACTTTTTTCTGAAAGCAAAGTTGAACTTTCCCTAAAATTTTTCCTTGAAATTTTGCTTGAAAGTATTTTTTTCCTCCAAGTATTTGGAAATGTAAATACTCTGTTCCTTTGTCCAAACCCTCTCTCTCTGTCACCTCAGCTTCATTTTACAACTTAAACTAGATTGATCATATAGCTAGAAGTAGCAATACGAAACACATTCCTGAGGGAATTGAGAAACTTGAAGCCTGTTTTTTTAGACCAGAATTTACATATCTCCTTTCACTTAGCCTGCAAAAATACATGAGGATATAGAACAGATTAACCTCTAATTCTATTTTTATAATAGTATAAGGTGATTTCAGTCCTGGAGATAGATTCTAATGTATTTTCGTTTGTCTGGAATATGAAAAGTTTGTAGGTGCCACTACTACTCTGGGAAAATGGCAGATGACGATGAATATGAGGAGGAGGTGGAGGTAAGATTTTTTAAATTCCTGACTCTGACAAAAGAGTGTTTTTATGTGGCGATAGTCAAAGCCGTGTGGGTGAATTAATCGTTTGAAAAATACGTTGTCTATTATAACTTCACAAAGAGTCATCGTTAAAGCATAAGAAAAGGAGTATTTTACGTTCCATTTCACTATAATTATGTGGGATTAGAACTGAAAAGAAGTATCACTGTTACCCACTTCTGCTTTTCTTTAAATTCACACACACGAAAAGTATGGGGTAAAGGTGGATTTTCAACTGCCTTCTGAAACTACCTTCTTCCCCACTTCCCAGCGCCTGTGGCCAAAGGGACAGAGGAAATGAAGAGAAAGTTCTGAGAACCGAATCCTATTTCTTAATATTTGCACAGCCACAGAGGAAAAAGAGCTACTTTCTCCTTGCTTCAGCTAGCTAATTATCTATGTTTAGGGTGAAATGGATTAAGTGTTCAGAGTAATATATATATATATATATATGTAAGATTTTATACATGTGTATATGTGCACACACACAAACATGTAAAAATCATGGGGCTCACAAGTGACAGTTGGAGCCATACTTCCCCACCAACTCCATCCTATTTACCCAAGGGAACAAGACTAGCTTTTGCATTTGAATTTTGAAAAAGAACAAAAGACCGTAGTGGGCATCTTGAAAAATTCCTTCAAAGTTATTGGGATATCTGACATGATTTATAAAGTTGTTGCTTTATATTTATTTTATTTTAGTTTTTATTATGTTGTGGTTTTTCTTTACCACTTCTTGCCTTTAGCATCCATGTAAATATATTGCCATTGGAATCTGTAAGTCCTTAACGATTGCCAATTAACGATGATGATTTAAACGTGAAAATCTAAGTGCTCAAGATACATGGAAGCAGTTTTGAAAATCTGTGCAAGAGTGAAATTTAAGTTACCCAGAATCAAATTCCAAATGAACATGCCAAAATCTATCTTTGGAATATTATTTTATGTGACAGTTTATACTTAGATCAAGAAAATTTTATTTTAATCTAAAAATACAATTGCTTTTATTATTGAAGGATATGAAGGAAAAAAAGGCTGACCTTCATTCAATATAACATTTAACCTTTCTGGTTCAAATGCCAGAAGCCAGATCTTCAGTCTCCAATATTTTCACTAGTGCACATTTTACATACACCCCTGCTGGTCAGAATAATCACTGTCAAGCACTAACACAATTATAGATTAAATTGCCTTCTGTATGATGGTAATACCAGGAATACCTTTTAGCCTCCATCTTAAATATACCTTGTCTTCCTTAAAATAATGGTGTTAACTGGTCATTGGAAATTACCCTTAGAGCTAGATTTGAAGGATTTAACTAGATGTCATAAAAATGGAGGAGGCTATTTTTAGGCATCTTTTCCTTGCCATATTGTTCCCTGTTTCTGGGACCAGCAGGTGATAAACTAATAGACTTTCTGCCAGAGAGAATTGAACCAAGGTCTCTCTGACCTCAAAAGATGCCATGAGAATGGATTGGTGGCAGATTTAAGGAAATAGGTAGGGAAGAATTCACAAAACAAGAACTAGCTTGTTCTCCTGGGGCTCTTGGACAAGTGAGTAAAGTTGTACTGTCTTTCTCTAGTAAAACTTAGAAAGAAAGGAAAAGGCAAAGATGTGCTATCATACTATCTATTTAGTGGCACAGCTCTAAAAAAAAAGTGAGATTTGGCTCACAAGTTAATGCCAACCACTTGGATAATGTTGCCTTTTTTGGTAAGCTTTTTTTCTAAGACATATTTACTAATGATGAGAGCTCAGCAAAGGTAAAATTGGATGGCTACCAAAGAGCTGCTTTTACTTGGATGCTAAGAAAATCCAAAATAGTTGTGAATCATTCACTTTAGTTAAAAATTTCTTTGCAAGTCACTGCTGTTTTGTGTGGCCAGAAAAAAAATGGTTCCGTGTAGATCAGCATCAAACAGCATTCCCTAAAGTGTCCAAATGGTATTTCCCATGTGATGAAGACATAGCACCTAAAAGAGATTCTCTGTCCTGTAAGAGCTTGTGATTTCTGTTGCTATATGTAAGGACACAGAGACAAAATTAGATTTCAAAAATTAAAAAAAAAATAGTACAGGAGCAGAGGAAGCATAAGAGTGGGAGACATTAAGCAACTTTTATGCTAATTTTATTGCAAGTGAAACAGAGCATGTGGCCTATGGACCGTAGTTAAGAGAGATGAGAGATCACTGAACCAAGGGCAAAAGAAAGGAGGCCTCTGAGGGAAATTTTGCCTTCAATGTTTTTTTCCCTCCCTCCCAAGTATATGTTTTGGTGGTCAAGAAAAAATGAAGCATAAAATGTTACTCATTTTGTTAACTGAGAAAATGAGCCAAGTGGTTTCATTTTATCCCTTTCCTGTATGCCTTGGCCTAAACCAGTCTTTCCTTCTGTTCATCCAGCAAAGCTGGGTGACGCTAGGGGCAGGATTCCACTCTCCTTACGCATCTGAAACAAAATGTCAGCCAGTTCCTATCCACATCTATTTATTGCTAGTGATGTCAGAAGTAGTACAAAAGTAGATTTGATTTCAGATCCAGCCTGCAAGCACCTCAGAGCCATCAGTGGCAAATTGCTGCCTGACTTCCCCACATTTTGTGATTAGGAATCACACCTATAGTATGACAGCACCCCTTTTAGGACCATCATGTTACCAGAAGGGACCTATTCATACCTCCAGAAGAAACTCTTATTACTTAGTCATCAGGGTGATATAGGGATAATTAAGATGTGTATATGCTTTCAGATCTATCATTTTCATGAAAAAGATATTTTAAAATTTTATTCACACTGAGGTTTCTGAGTTTTTTTTTTTATTGTTAGCAAACAGTGAGTTTTTTATCACATTTCCTCTCTGCCCAATCCATACACTCAAGATATTGTTATTCTCAGCAAACTCTGAGAGTACTATAAGAAAACATTTTACTTCTCAAGCAAAATAGGTTCACCAGATAAATAGCCATCCTCAGATACCTTTCTCATCACCCTGCATCTCCTTGTCCAGTCTGATGGCTTTCACTGTGGCTACTCTGATATTTCACATAGTTGAAATGGGTTCCAAAATATGACCAGCCCCCGCCATTACTTCCTTCCCACCAATGTTGAAAACCACTGGACTGGTAAAATAAACTAAGTGGTTCAACTGAGGCAAAGCAGAGGTGATTCCTGCTTTGGTTCTAATGATACCTTTGTTCTCTATTTATAGTATTACACAGAGGAAACAGTCTATGAAGAGGTGCCAGGAGAGGTAAGTCCAGCCCACATCTGAACAGGCTGCATGCTCAGTAAAGCATAAAGTTTTCTCCTCTCTCAGACTCCCAGGGCCACCAAGCTGGCAAAAGGGAGAATCTGGAGGTCACTCACCTATGTGCCCAGCAGCTGGCAGTATAAGTATGAATGTTACCTGTTTTTACTATTCAGTATATCCAAAATGGCTAGGGATGGTTCCCCCATTACTTGGGTGATATTTTTGGTGTAGGTGATGCTTATTAGAATAATGCAATTGGTTATCACCACTCTCTGCAACAAAGGTGGGGCCTTGGACTTGAGATTTGTGTGGGGACCAGCAGTTTCATTGTGTAGAGTCATAACTTCTTGGGCACCAACTCTGCTCAAAAGAAATGGAACCTCCAAGCCTTTGTCCTTGATGATACAATAAAATGCTACTTAGAATTTGGCATATTAGGAATTCTAAGAAAGTCATTTCCATAAATATTCTAAGCTGGAACTTTTTTTTTTTAAGCTGAAATCGCTCTCATGCTTAATTTTCTGCATGGAGCTGCTTCTCTTAAGCATGACACATCGTGACGTGGATGGCTAATCCTGAAACCTGCATAAAAACTAACAACTGTAGCTTTTGTAAACTGGTTAGTTTCTCACCATCAATCATACGTCAGTAATAAGGGGCAGAGAGCAATCTATTAGCAGTGATCTGACACAAATCAGGGTATGTGTCATAAATGTACAATTTCCTTATTATTTAGATTTCTCTTTTTTCCTAATTGATGCTGGAACTCTTCCTTTGGTACAGATGATATAAGCTGTCAAGGAAATTTTACTGTGAGATGCATTGAAAATTTAATTGCTTATCTTCTTTTCTTACGTATTTTTTAACTTTGGATTAGACCCAAACTTTGGACCTTGGTTTCTTCCACTATAAAGTCTATTATAACAAGCAGCAATTTCCCACCTACCACGTACTGCTGTGAAGCTAACTACCCCATTATGTTGTCATCATCATTCATGTTCACCTAGGCATTTATTAGTGTAAATGGCACTCTAGTTCACTTTATTAACTGACTGAAGCCAAGAGAATGGTAATCACTTATATTATTGATGTGATTCATTTTTTCAAATTCATCATTCTTTGTCTCATATAACAGAATACTTAAACACCTGAAGAACAAGCAACTTTTTCTTAGAATCATTTAAAAGTTAATATTAAAGTCAAGAATTTGAGTTTTATTTGTTTGCCTTCATTTTTTTTGTTCCCTGATCCCACTTTGCTTTCACTTTACCATGCAGTTTAAGAAGATTTTTAAATGATTGAGAATATTTTTGTTTTATTTTTATCCTATCTTCAAGTGTTCCCTGAGGCAAATGGAGTTTTTTTTTTTTTAATAAATTTATTTATTTTAGTTGGGGGCTAATTACTTTACAATATTGTAGTGGTTTTTGCCATACATTGACATGAATTAGCCATGGGTTTACATGTGTTCCCCATCCTGAACCCCCCTCCCACCTCCCTCCCCATCCCATCCCTCTGGGTCATCCCATTGCCCCAGCCCTGAGCCTTTGTCTCATGCATCGAACCTGGAATGGTGTTCCATTTCACATATGATAATATACATGTTTCAATGCTATTGTCCCAGAACGTCCCACCCTCACCTTCTCCCTCAGAGTCCATAAGACTGTTCTATGCATCTGAGTCTCTTATTCTGTCTCGCATATAGGGTTATCGTTACCATCTATCAAATTCCATATATATGCATTAGTATACTGTATTTGTGTTTTTCTTTCTGGCTTACTTCACTCTGTATAATGGGCTCCAGTTTCATCCATCTCAATAGAACCGATTCAAATGTATTTTTTTAATGGCTGAGTAATATTCCATTGTGTATATGTACCACAGCTTCCTTATCCATTCGTCCGCTGATGGACATCTAGGTTGCTTCCATGTCCTGGCTATTGTAAACAGTGCTGCGATGAACATTGGGGTACACGCGTCTCTTTCAATTCTGGTTTCCTCGGTGTGTATGCCCAGCAGTGGGATTGCTGGGTCGTATGGCAGTTCTATTCCCAGTTTTTTAAGGAATCTCCACACTGTTCTCAATAGTGGCTGTACTAGTTTGCATTCCCACCAACAGTGTAAGAGGGTTCCCTTTTCTCCACACCCTCTCCAGCATTTATTGCTTGTAGACTTTTGGATAGCAGCCATTCTGACTGGTGTGAAATGATACCTCATTGTGGTTCTGATTTGCATTTCTCTAATAATGAGTGATGTTGAGCACCTTTTCATGTGTTTGTTAGCCATCTGTATGTCTTCTTTGGAGAAATGTCTGTTTAGTTCTTTGGCCCATTTTTTGATTGGGTCGTTTATTTTTCTGGAATTCAGCTGCAGAAGTTGCTTGTATATTTTTGAGATTAATTGTTTGTCTGTTGCTTCATTTGCTATTATTTTCTCCCATTCTGAAGGCTGTCTTTTCACCTTGGTTATAGTTTCCTTTGTTGTGCAAAAGCTTTTAATTTTAATTAGGTCCCATTTGTTTATTTTTGCTTTTATTTCCAATATTCTAGGAGGTGGGTCATGGAGGATCCTGCTGTGATTTATGTCGGAGAGTGTTTTGCCAATGTTTTCCTCTAGGAGTTTTATAGTTTCTGGTCTTATGTTTAGATCTTTAATCCATTTTGAGTTTATTTTTGTGTATGGTGTTAGAAAGTGTTCTAGTTTCATTCTTTTACAAGTGGTTGACCAGTTTTCCCAGCACCACTTGTTAAAGAGATTGTCTTTTCTCCATTGTATATTCTTGCCTCCTTTGTCGAAGATAAGGTGTCCATAGGTGCATGGATTTAGCTCTGGGCTTTCTATTTTGTTCCATTGATCTATATTTCTATCTTTGTGCCAGTACCATACTGTCTTGATGACTGTGGCTTTGTAGTAGAGCCCGAAGTCAGGCAGGTTGATTCCTCCAGTTCCATTCTTCTTTCTCAAGATGAGGCAAATGGAGTTTTAAGGCAATGTTGCAAGTATGTAAGAAGTAACCTTTTTGTTCCAGGCAATCCGACAGTCAGCATTCAGACTTATGTAACATAATGTACCTTCATGTGGATGTAGCATGTGATTTCCTGCTTTGGCCTGTTTTAGATGTGAAGTATTAATAACACCAAGAATATCAATCTGACTTGAAGTTTAGAATAATGTATATCAAGATCATAGTATTACAGTTTTTACTTTCATAATGTTGTCAAATTTTGATATAAATTCATGCCAAATTTTCAGACAATAACAAGATTCTATGAAACTACGACAAAAAGGACATCTGACTATGAGCAATCAGAAACCTCCAGACCAGCCCTGGCACAGCCAGTACCTGAAAAGCCGGTGGAGAGGAAGAGGGTTATTCGAAAGAAGGTGGACCCTTCAAAGTTCATGACTCCCTACATTGCACACAGTCAGAAAATGCAGGATCTCTTTAGCACAGTAAGTTTCAAAAAACTTCCACTTGTCTAGTTTTACTACTGAGAAATTACTGATCTCAACCTACTGTGTTTTGGACGCTGGCTGGATTTTGCTTCTCAACATTGTGTGAAAGAAAACTTATTTTACAGAAATATAATGTCTCAAAACTCTTGAATTCTGCTTTCACGTAATTTACTTGCACCATTCCAGCCAGCATCAGGGAAAGCATCCTTACTGAAATTATCCCTGCAAAATAAGCATAAGGGCAATTGTAAAGAATTTACGGTGTTTAATCACGATTTGTTTGCCAGTCTGGAACAATGAAATCAGAGTTACAAATTTATAGAGTTAGATATAGATTTAGTTGAAATCAGTTCACATAAACTAAATAGCTTTTATTTATGCTATGTCTGAGCATGATGCCTCTCAAATAGACTAGCTAACAGTGTCTCTAGGAGGTATAGAGTGAAAAAGAATGTGATCTTTTAAAAAGATCTTAAGAAACCAAGATCAGACTAAGAAAACTCATCTGAAATTGAGGATCAGAGTGTTCTACTGTAACCTGAAACAGAGGTTTTTTTAACTGGCTGCACGTTGGAATTCCCTGAGATTCTAAGAGCTCTAAGACTACCGATGTCCAGATTGTTCTAGCTTATTGGTCCAGGCAGGCTTGGGACCTGTAGAGGATTTTAAAAACTGCCCAGGTTCTAATGGGCAGCCCACACTGAGAATCACTGCTCTTGAAGATGCCTGTCTTTAGATTTCCATGTCTAATTCTATAAGTTACACTGACTGCCAGCAGATTTAAACACTTTAAATGCAGCTAACTTGTTGATTGTCCAGGGTAGACTGAGGTCTCATTAGGTGGCCTGATTGTACATCTTTTGGAGGCTTAAAAAAGATGAAAAGTACTCAGGGGAGCATCGGATTATATAGGATTAATACTTACGTCAAAAGCATCATGTTGTGGTTGGCCAATAAATATTCATTTCCGGTTGAATGTTAACTACTGGGGACTATTTGGTAAATTTCTACTTCAGAGTCTTGAATGATTCAAAATTTAGGTTTTCTAAGACTTAGATTTTTAAGAACAAGATTATCTTGCCTCTTTTATCACTGCAGTATTCAGCAAAGATAGAAAAGTTTATTGTCAATTTATTGCTGTAAACACCTCATTAATTCAAACAGTAATATCCTAGAATTTTGATAGTCTGAACAAAATGTTGGCAAAGGTTTGTAATATCTTTAAAGTGGTTAGAAATGAAACCAGTAGTATAATTTAGATTGTTGACTATTCCACTCAGTCTTCTTGAAGTTTTAAGAATGATAAATTATGCATATTGTTAAAGCAAGAGCTCGTATATTTAGCAGAAATAATAAAATTTCATTCCTTTTCAAAATACTTTGTAATTTATACTTCCCATTAATTCAGCTGGTGTCTCAGTTATCCAAATCACTGAGATCTAGCTGCAACTTCTGAACTGAATATTTTTCACTGTATTAGCAATCAAATCTTTTTAGACTTGACTAAATTTCTGTATTTCCTAAAACTACTGAGGTTCCAGCTTTTCATGTGTGAATTCAGACAATAAAAATATTGAAAGAATCATTTGAGGGCTTTTCCAAGACAATAATTTATAATAAAATTTCTACTGTCTCCAGTATTCAGCCATGCTTGGGAAGAACAATTAACATATATATTTTAGTTTCTGTTGAGAATCAGAGTAGGGGACAAAAACAAAGCTGTCATAATTGATAATTGTTATAACTTGAAGGATTAAAAAATAAGACAGGATGTATGTATTGCCTGTAATTTCTGCTGCTGTGTTGTCATGTTTTAGGCTAATAATCTGATATCTTTTTTAGAATAAATACAAGAAGAACTATGAGAAAGCAAAAGGGCAGCCATATGCCATCACAACCGATACCCCAGAACTTCGCAGAATCAAGAAAGTTCAAGATCAACTCAGTGAGGTGGGCCACATTGCTAAAATAGAGGAGAGAGTCATTTCAGAAATGTCCCTACCACTGGGAATAGAGGGCTTTAAATAGGTGTAGAGAGAATAAGGGGTCAAATGACTGTGAGCCAGTCTAAAAATATAGAAGAAGCACCGGCCATAGATTATGTTGCTCTAAATGTGAATCTAAAGAGACTTCTAAAACCTTGGCTTAAAGGTAGTATGAGATGGGAGTTCCAACTCACTGAGACTGTCCATTCTGCTGCACAGGGAGGCTGAAATTTGGGCGGGATAACAGATAATCAGTGGATACAGGTGCTCTATGGATAGTTGGAGTTCACAGCTTTCTACCTAAAAGGCAGAAACTTGACTTTGGATGCAGACATAGAGTGATTGGGTCAATGTTCTTTATTATAAGATATTCTTTAATATACTCATATATTCATGCCTGTCATGAGTTCTAATTGTGCATTATTTTGGCAGGTTAAGTATCGAATGGATGGTGATGTTGCCAAAACTATTTGTCACGTCGACGAAAAAGCAAAGGACATTGAACATGCAAAGAAAGTGTCGCAGCAAGTCAGTAAGGTAACAAGGTTGTTGTATAGATGGCTGGAATACCAAGTAGCATGTGCATTATAACTGCCTGGCCTTGGAGGAGAAAACTGAACAGGCCAGATCCTGCTCTTCAGTTCCACATGAGCCCACAGGCATGGTGGCGTCTAACAGCCACACATGTCAGGCAGTCTGTACCAGTGATTGAAGTGGACCATCAAAGCTATGGGGGTTGGAAAGCCCAGGACCTCAGCTCCAGCTACAGAATTCAGGTGTCTCCAGAGTCTGTTTTTTTTTTCTCTTTTTTAAGAAGTTGGGAGGTGAATTTTTAATGAGAAATCTCCAAACTTCAAATGTAAGCAACTAATTAAAAATATTTTTAAAATACCATCTAAATCAAACACATCTACCATCCAAATTTAGCCAATGACCGACAGGTTTCAACCTTTGAAAAGAATCTAATAGAGAATCAGAATCGTGATTCAGCTGACCAAATTAGACTTTTCAAGTGAAAGTTTACTAATGCAGGGAAAGTATCATGGGATGTCGACCTGGTCGACATTTCTGTAGTTGACGCTGGTGTCACTTCAGCACCTCAGTGGCCTTCACATGAGGACAACTTGAGTGTGGGCGACTCTTCTCCTTTGCGCTGTAAACCCTCATGCTTTTGGGGGAGACATCAAGCCACAGGTTCTCTGCTCTTTCTGTCCAGGTTTTATACAAGCAGAACTGGGAAGACACCAAGGATAAGTACCTGCTTCCTCCTGACGCCCCTGAACTTGTCCAGGCCGTCAAGAACACAGCCATGTTCAGTAAGGTAGGGGCCTCTGCTTTGTTGCTACTTCTGTCTTCTTGGATCCTCCCACCACATCACATAGAGGGGTACCCTGTCAACTCTGCCTAATCTAAAATATGGTTCCCCAGCCATTTTGTGAGTAGCCTTGAGGCATATGGGGCTGCAGGGATCAGGCTGGCTAAGAGGAATTGAGAAAAATGTTCCTGGGCCTAATGGAGGACAGGGTCTGAACAACTGGGGAAGAGTGCATGGGGAAAACAAAGATGTGCCTGAGAGGACTTGCTTGGCAGTCCTGTGGTTAAGACTTAGCCTTCCAATGCAGCGGTTGAGGGTTCGATCCCTGATTGGGGTGTTAAGATCCCTCATGTCTCATGGCCAAAAAACCATAAACATAAAACAGAAGCAATACTGTAATAAATTCAATAGAGACTTAAAAAAAAATTATCCACATTCCCCCCCCAAAAAAAAGATGCACCCGAAAACCAGTTCTGAGACCCACAAAGTGTAGAGCCTACATTCTATGTTGGACATGCCTGGCTGTCACTGTTATTAAAGGTTTAATTTTCTCACTTGTATTAAAGGTTTAAACACAGAAATTATGCTAAGTGCTTCCTGACTTCTTACACTTTCCTTAGTACTAGTTGCAGGAGGCAGGTAAAGTCAAAGATGAAACACAATGAGACACATCTGCTCTGCAGTAAATAAGATATGTCAGAATAAGCCGGGTAAGCTATTGACAAATATGACTTAGATGGAATAGAATCTGTGGACTCCACTTACCTTTGCTCTCCCTTTGCCCTGGGTTCTATATGTCATTGATGGATGAATTCAGAAGTATATATTTCAGGTCAGTGTGTTCTCACATTCTCATAACTTTCACTCTTCTCTGATTTAGAAACTATACACTGAAGACTGGGAAGCTGACAAAACTTTGTTTTATCCATATAATGATAGCCCGGAGCTGAGGAGGGTCGCCCAAGCCCAGAAAGCTCTCAGTGACGTAAGTGCAGTGCGGTGCGCACATTTGGTAGTGTAGAATCAGGTCACCTTGAATTAGGACACACTTCTTCCAGCCAGAAATTCACTGCAACTCTTTGTTTAAAAAGACTAAGTGTTATTGGGACTTCCTTGGTAGTCCAGTGGTTAAGACTTTGTCTTCCAATGCAAGGGGTACAGGTTCAATCTCTAGTCAGGGAGCTAAGATCCTGCATGCCTCATGGCCAACAAAAAAAAAAACCCAAAACATAAAACGGAATCAATATTGTAATGAATTCAAAAAAGACTTTTAAAAAATAGTCCACATCAAAAAAAATTTAAAAAAAAGGATTAAGCGCTACTATTGCAGAGGAATATATTTCAAATCATAATTTATGATGTTTAATTTAAACCAGATTTTATAATTTATATTAGATATTATTTAGTCTCATGCTCTCTTCTTACTGGTAAGGAACCTGAGTCTAAGGTTACATTAGTAGTCTGTGGCAGAGCTCAGATCAAAAGCCTTGTCTTGTGATCCCAAGACCAATGTTCTTTCCACTAGAACATGTGTCCTTCCATCACCTTGGCTGGAGTTAAGTTTCTCTGTGACAATAGAGTGGCATTTTAAAAAAACTTTTTGGGATTATAGCCGCTTCCTGAATGTATTGAGTGAACAATGTTATGAAGGATTTTGATTTGCTGTCCTAATTGTAAGTCTGAACTGTGGTAGTCCCCTTCTTCTGCACAGGAATCTGACTACATACTTTGCAAACATCTTAGTGGGGTTATTTCACAAAGGGCTCCTGCCATAGAGCATATGTAGGGGATACTTTAGAGTTAGTTTAAAAAAAAATCAGCAGCCCTACTGGCCAGAATTTTAGTATCCTAGACCTTGAAAACTTTATTAGAGGAACTTAAAAGGAGTAATAGAATCCTTAGTGTTGAAAGCAGCAGCAGAGACCCCAACTTTAGCCTTGTTTTGAGTAGCCCTTGTTTTGAGGTATTTATTTCTTGATCCCTTGATCTGCTAGAGGCCATATTTAAAATAAGACTGCTCTAATCTTCAGGGAAACTGTATTATAGAATGAGATGTTTATTCTCTTATATTCAATAGATACTGAACCTCTTACATTCAGTATGGACTTAAGTCACTTGGCATTTTGAGACTCATCAGGATTTACTTCCAGCGCATCTTAAGATCCATCTTTTCCTGATTATACCCATCTTGTCCAGTTACAAATATAAATATGAGCTATACATACTCATTTGAAGGTATCTCCAACTTTGGAGGTCTATTTTTTTAGTTCCTATCACTTGGTATCAACTAAATTTAACAGACATATTTCTATCCTAGTTTTCATATAACTGATGAAAATATAACGGATATAATCCTATCCTTCTATAGGGTAAGCTGGAAAATAAGCATAACAAAATATTAAAGCCATTAGTAAAAGTCATCAGTTTTAATGTGTGGGGACCTTCTGCTTCTCTTTTAAGATTAGCTTTTTGGCTTTGTATCTCATGAATAAACAATGTTGTTGTGTGACCTTTATCAAATTATCAATAATTTTTTAATTAGAAGACCATTATGCATGCATACCTGGCAGGATGAAAAAGTACAACAAGAAATTTTCATCCTTTCCCCTGAGAATTTAAAATCAGGCTGGTAAGATTGAAAGTGATATATACCGACAAGACAAAAGTTTAAAAAAAACCCCACAAACTCTACAGTGTGATATTTGCTAAGACAGGAATATGTGAATAATCAGAGAAAGCTGTGTGGAGGTGGTGATCCAGAGGGAATAAGTAAACAGTAAAGGCATTTTGTGGAGAGATAGTGCTGGACAAAGGGACATACATGATGTGAGTCTAGAGTTTTAGGAGACAGAGTGAATGCTTCTTGTGATAAACCATAATGGAAAAGAATGTATATATGTGCGTAACTGGATAACTTTGCTATACAGCAGAATTTGGCACAACACTGTAAATCAACTATACTTTGATTAAAATAATTTTAAAAAAGTAAAATGAAGACTCTGGGTGCTGAGTTAGGCAGGCACTTATAAGAAACAGGTAGCAGGACCTTGAAAATCAGACAAAACAACTTTGATATGATGTCTCTCATTGCCTACCATATCATAAGATTTTGGAGAGGAAAATAACATGATAAAAGTAGAATCTGGAGAAATTTTGATGGACCATATGGTGGACTGAGACTAGAAAACATCATAATTTATAGAATACTATTTTAGTAATAAAGACAAATCAGAAGGATGATGGAGACAAAGGATAGGAAGAAGGGAATCTGAAGGTAATAAGTGTTTTAAAGTGTTAATGACATTTAGATATTGGAGACAAAGGTGCGAAAGGAAATATCCATGAGTTTGTGACAAAGTCCTGGTAGTCTAGGTGAACAGGGGTACAGGTGGTAAAAATGCATTAGTGAAAAGAGAAATAGAGTTGATATAATGGAAGAAACATTCAGATCAAGGCATTTGCACAGGGGTGAGATCAGTACAAGAGATTAATATTTGAGAGTCAAATAATTTTTAAAATGTGACAGCTGCAGACATGAGAATGTATGAGGGACGGTAGATGGCCAAGGGCAGAGTTCTGGAGGACACCTACTCTTAAAACACCTGGGTAGGGGCTAGGAGAAGACAGAACCAATGACCAAAGAAGTTGAAGGGGAACCTGGAAATGCTATGTCATGTAAACCTAGGGAGAGGTTTCCAAGAAGGCATTTAATCACCAGATGTCTCCTCTTACCCATAAAAGGGAGAGATGAAGGGTCACCTCCATGCCACTCTAGTGCTATGGACTTTGAACAATCAGAGTTGACCACATTTTTTTGATACATCTCAATAGAAGACATAATAAAGAGGGACATATAATAATGAAGTAGAGTCTTCCTTTTCTTGCCTCAGAAAGATTTGGCAGTTGAGATATGGCTTTTATTTTTGTGGTAGACCAAGTATTAGATTACCAGCATGCCTATTAATACTGTTGTCAGCACCACAGACATCTACAATTATTAGGCACAGAGCCCCAAGCAAGCTGTTGTCCACCGAACATGCCACTGGCTAAGTGTGTGAATTTTGAGCTAAGGGTTTGGTTTCAGAGACTCCCTCTCCTTGTGTCCCTCCTAACCCAACTTACCATGTTTTTCTAATTACCTAAGTAGAGACAAAATACTTTGCAAAAACCGACAGTCTTTAAGTTGATCCAGAGTACTAAATTCTAACTAGACAGAATTCTGAGCAAAGGTTCTTGAGAAACTAGGACTTCTAGATCTGAATTCTCAGAAAACTCTTGACAGGATGTCATACTTAATAAGCATTCCTCCTAGTAGAATGTTGCTTTCTCCTTAAGAGCTTAGCCAGTCACAGAAAATACAGGTTGCCCTATGTCTAAAGTAAGTCTTCCCTTATTTAAAAGAAAGTAAGCCATGGAATTATTAATAATACAAATACATTTTAAAATCTGTCTTTTGTGTCCCAATTGATTTAATTTGTGAAAGCATTTGTTATAGGTACTAGGTAGATATTATTAGAATAAGATATAGTTAGATTATGGCTCAATGAGTAAAGAATTCGCCTGCAGTGCAGGAGACACGGGTTTGATCCCTGGGCCATGAAGGACCCCTGGAGAAGGAAATGGCAACCCACTCCAGTATTCTTGCCTAAAAAATCCCATGGACAGAGGAGCCTGGCAGGCTACAGCCCATGGGGTCTCAAAGAGTTGGACACAACTTAGTGACTAAACATATACACAGACTTGGTTAAAGTATGAAGAAGATGATTGTGACTTTGGAACTATACGACCTCTTTATAAAAAAAAGATACAGCCGCATGGAAGGAGAAATTACTTGTAGAAGTCTCATGGCTGAGTAGTAGAAGAATTGGGAGGAGAATTCTCCTCTTCAAACCTCCCCCAATGGCCTCAGTGCGTAAAATGCACACTCAGAAGTCAATTATTGAACCCTTGCTTCAGTCAGGTAGTAGACAGGGAACAGGGTTTCCAAATGAGAGGTTGTGTTTTCTGCCATGCCAGAGCTCACCATCCAAGGAGGGACAGACATGTAAACAACCAGATACAGTGTCATCTGATTTTTTTTTTTTAAAGGAGGTAAGGGTAGTGGAGTGAGATCCCAGGAGAAGGTCATCAAGACAAGAAAGACTCAAGAGGGGAAATTGTGCCTGTCTTAGGATGTGGAGAATGAGTAGCAGTTGGCAGGCAGATAGGGAGAGGGTGGAGTTGGGGCTTCTAGGGAAAGGGAACAGCATGTCTGAGGTTCAGTGAAAGGACTTCGTGTGTCTGGGGACCTGTGAATCGTTCTTATTGTTTGAGGTAGGGGTCAAGACTGGTGGGAAAAGGAGGAGTCAGTAGTGAAGAAAAAAAAGAGCAGGAGCCAAAGGGATGCATAATGAATAGACGTGGTGAGAGAACTGTTGAAGCTGTAACAAAAAAAGGGGTAACTGATAGAGGGAAAATTTAGGGCTACCAAAGGGAGCAGCACCCTGAGTGCAGGACTTGAGCTCTTCCAGGGGTGCTCCCTCCAAACCATGCAGCCGGTGAAAGAAGCAGGGATAAGGAAAGACAGAGAAGTGTACAGCCTGTCTTTATGAAACAGGAAGCTGAGAGGAGTATGGAGCTGGTTGGAGGTTGTTGGGGTTTCAGATGAGCCCTGGAAGTAGAGACTGACTAGAAGCACAAAATGGGATGTTCAAGCTTCAATAAAGGCAAAGTGGCAATTGGATACTGTAAATTAGAGTTCTGGACACAGAGCGCCAAGCACGTTGCTGTTCACAGGACACACCATGGGGCAGATACATAAGTTTCAAGCTAATGGTTTGGGTTCAAGAGGCTGTCTCTCCCACCTTTGCACCTTCTTCTAGTGTCCTTTTTAACCCTGCTTATCTGGAGGATGGCATGGAAACCCACTCTAGTATTCTTGCCTGGAGAATCCCCATGGACAGAGGAGCCTGGCAGGCTGTAGTTCATGGGGTCGCAATGAGTTGGACATGACTGAGCAACTAAGCAGCAGCAGCATGGTGTTATCCTGACAGAATCCATAGAGTTGTGTGATTTTCCTCAGCAGCACTCAGTATCCTGGATATTAAGAACAGTCGAGGTGTGTGGTTGACTTAATCCAGAGTGTGGAGAGTTTGTGAGCAGGTGTGATGTAAAGACAGGAGAATGGGAATTGAGGATGCTGGTTAAGAGAATAATATTAGTTGTAAATTATGATGTGGAGATGAATGGAAGGGGATGGATCTAAGGCCAATAGTCTTAGAGAAGGAAGACTCAAAGAAATTGAAATCACTAGTAAAGCTGAGAGTAAGGGCCTCTAACATCCAAAAGGATAAATTATGGTACACTCAAATGTAAGACTTCAAATAAAGGGGAAAACATAATCTTTTTTTTTTTAATACCAGTAAATGGAATGTGGGAAATAGATTCATGAGCATTCCTGTCTTTTATTTTGTCAGATTGCCTACAAAAAAGGTCTTGCTGAACAGCAAACTCAATTCACATCTCTGCCAGATCCTCCAGATATAGAATTTGCCAAGAAAGTAACCAATCAAGTGAGCAAGGTAAGTAAATAGGGCTGAGACACTGTCTCCCTTAAAAACTTCTACTGAATAATCCAACCATCAGAGAAAGTAATTAAGATAAACCTAAAAACGCAACACAAACAGTAGGGAGTATTTTTGCCTATGACCCTGAAAACTCTACAACACATCCATTAACACCATGGAACCATGTTAATAAATACTTGGTCAGCTGGATGACTCAGTGATTGATAGATGGGAAAGTGTGTTTTGAGAACACAACCCACATCCTGATGTCCTTTGACATTCTGACTTATGAGAAGGATACTAACAGAGTAACCAAGTAACCGCCGATTTCCACAAAGAATCTGATTGTTTTAATTCAGCACAGACCCTGTATAGTTTTATGCTCAGAATCAGACTTGGAGAAAATAAGAATGTACGAGTGGTCTCTCAGAGGCAGCTTGGTTAGACATCCCTGAGCAGTGTACCTCATAATTTCCTAGGCCTGGTAGACAGCTTAGTCTGTCTATATTTAGTCTGGTAAACTAGCTCTGAGGAATGCAGCCCTGACAGGGAATGCAGAGAGACAGATGTTCAACTGATGAATAGATCCATGCTAAATTCCTATTTTAATTTGGCCCAAATCAGGCCACTTTCTCTTGGAATACTACTGCGTTTAAATGCTTTCCTTTGCCCTTTGTGGAGTTGACTGTTAGTTTGGTCTTCTTGAGTTTTGATGGGACCTCAAGATTTCTATCTTGTTTGGGTATTTAGGGGGAAGGTACGTCTTCAGTAAAGGAGAAGGAAGAAAATTATGGATGATGAGGTCTATTCAGTAATAATTTTTAGTATCTGATATTGTAGATTACCTACTGGTGTGAACAAGAACTATTTGGGGTAAAAGGTCTAGTAAGTACAGTAAATTTTCATTGATAGGAATACCATAAGCCCAAAATGCCCAGGCAGGGCTAAGCAGAAATTAACCAGAGCGAACTGTTGACAAACAGTTGGCCTCTTGAAAGTGTTGATATTGTAAATAAGATTGGAGAGAAGAACAATTTAATTCTTTTTTGGAAGAAAAATAAAAAATTGCTTTCAAGTATTCATTTAGAAAGAAAAATCTATTTTAAATTTTTATTAAAAACATATTTTAAAACAAATCTTACTAATGCAGCATTCTTCAACCTCATTTGAGTATACAGAGTGAGTACTTAAAAATTATTTTAAAAAATCTATTTTGAACTCCTCTATACCCAGTCTCTCCATGATTGTAGGCTTGCCAGTTAGTCTAGAGCTGCACTGTTAACAGAGTAGCTACCAGTCACATGTGCCTATTGAGTACTTCAAATGTGATGGTGTGAATTGAGTCTATATGGATAAAATACACACTGGATCTTGGACACTTGTTGTGACAAAAAGAATGTAAAATGTTTCACTAATTATTTTATATTGATTATTGTGAACTGACAGGATTTGGCGTCTCTTGTATAAAGTAAAATAATATATTTTTGTTAAACTTTTGATTTTGTATTGGAGTATGGCCAGTTAACAATGTTATGACAATTTCAGGTGGACAGCAAAGGGACTCAGCCATACATATACACGTTTCCGTTCTCCCCCAAACTCCCTTCCCTTCAGGCTGCCACATAACATTAAACAGAGTTCCATGTGCTGTAAAGTAGATCCTTGCTGGTCATTAAAATTAATTCCCCACCTGTTCCTTTTTAACACTTTAAGGTATGGCTACTAGAAAATTTACCATGGTGGCTTGCATTATATGCCTATTGGATTGCAACGTTCGGTTGGATGCAGAGACATTATTGAGTACTTTGAAAGTATTGCTAGGGCTGGGTTGCTTTGTAGAATAACAGTATTAACCAAGGGAAGGAGGGCTGTGGATGAAGGTCGTCAGATTATCCACCATGGTGATAATTATTCACCCCAGTCTTACCTGGATTTCCAAGTTCTTAACGGTTGCTGTGCATCCAAAATAATAGTCCCATTGGGAAGAAAACTGTGATGGGTAGCAGTCAGTCTAACAACAAGCCATCCAATAAGAGAGGGAAAGGAGTGACTTAGATGTTGCTGCCTTTCTCTTGAAGTCTTCACCACTCTCAAGCTGCTTTGACCCATGTTTCAGTACCATCATTTGCCTTCTCTCCAAAAAGATAAAATCTCCTTTATCTACTCTCATTCATGCTTTATTCTCATAGCATTTCCTTGTCAACTTAGATTTTCCAGATCCATCCCTTTGTCTTATAGCCTCCAGTTCATATGTTAACATAATGAACACATATCTGTGATGGTTATATTGCTGTTCCATTCTGTTTACCAGCCTTTCTTATCATACCTTTCAGAACCAATTCTCTCACCTATGTCTTTGCCCAGAGTCATCAAGTGCATACCAGCACCTCCTCTTGGCTTGGTGCATTCTGTAGAGATGTGTAGGCAGGCAGGGCTGTTTGTGTCCACCATGCACACTACTGCAGGTGGAGTTCTATGAGCAACACTGAGCTTCTTGAAGTCCTGGAGCTTCTCTGCTTCCTTATAGACTCACAATAAGAAAGATACAAGATTTCAGGTTGGAATTTCCAGCTGACACTAGGTCTGCAATTGAAAGGAGAAACTGGGATCTAGAATGTTAACCTTTGAGAAGAAAGGATAATAGGACATTAGAGAGAGGGGTAGATTTCCTTTAACTCAAATTCACTGGCTCTGCATCTCTCTCACCCTTGGTACTTGTTCTTTAAAGGCATACCAGAAAACCACTTTCTTCTTTTGAAGAGTTTGAAGAATATGGTGGGGGTATGCAAGCACCTTAAGACCCACTGGTTATGTCTGTTGACACATTCTATCGTCCAAGGTGGGGAAATTGCTCTAACCCATCTCTGACTCATGTCCCAATCTTGGGGTTGGCTGGATTAATTCCATTTCAAGAACAGTCAAGCCACAGTAGTCAAAAAATCATGGACTAGGTTCAATTTCGTGTAGTCAAACAAATATTTGTGAGGTAACTTCTGCATGCTGCATTTTGTGTTAGATTTTGAGGATACAAAAATGAAGAACATATACTTCTCTCATCACGGAGCTCACAGTATAGGATTCAGGTAGTGTGGTGTTCAGGAGATAATATGGGGTAGCAGTTTCATTTTTTATTGCTTGTCCATTCTCATGAAATTTTTGATAAGTCTAAACCAGAAAGTCTTATTCATTGGCCTACAAGCCAAATTTTGTTGTAGTGTTGCTGTCTGGATAACTAGAAGTTTCAGTAAAGCTCAGAAATTATGGCTAAGTTCATCTGGCATGAAAATCTGGGGTTGAGTGCTTTTATTATATCAATAACAATGAATTACAGAAGGAAGATGCTTCTGACTCTGTCTTCCCTCAAACACCAGGGACCATCTGTGAGTCCTCTGTGAACTAAGTCCTTAAACTCAGCAAAGGGGAGATTGATACCTCTATGCCCTGCATCCAACTTTTTTGTAGGATAAGTAACACTATACTAGAAGATTTGAAGACATCTATTAAGCACCCAGGAAGGGCCTGGTCAAGATATTTTTGAAAGCTGACCACTGCCACTTAATTTGCTGCCTTATTTGTCAATCTCCAGATTTTGCTTGTCTTATCTTCTGTATTTTTTTTCCATCCTAGCAAAAATACAAGGAAGACTATGAAAATAAAGTCAAAGGCAAATGGAGTGAGACACCTTGCTTTGAAATTGCAACTGCCAGAATGAACTCTCGTAACATCAGCACAGTAAGTAGGAAGGGATGTCCATCCAAGCCAGATGTCCTTGGGTTGAGAGGTTGATTCTTTCCTGTTTGACGTCCAGCCACTTGCTGCTCCTGAAATGGTACCGGAACGTTTCAATTCAGACAGCTCTTCCTGGGGGCAAACCTGTGTAGGGTCCCTATTTAGAAAGAAATTCCACCATCTTTCCTTCCTTTTCCAAAGCATTGCTTTGATTTGATTCCATTATTCTTGCCTCATATTTCATTGGAACAGTATGGTTTCATGGTGAGTACAGATGAAAGAGGCCTGTTTTGATTTGTTCTGTCTGGGCACTCGACCGGTACATTTATGAAACTGATTAGTCTCTTCCCAGATCCCCTCCCTGGAAAACGTAGACAACCTCTTTTTCTTTTTCTTAAGTTCTCTGCCTCTGGCCTTTGAGAGCTCCTTCTTTGAGGTTGTCTTTCCAACCTATTATAACTGCTCCAAGTTCCTGTTAAGCTGCTAGTGGCTTTTGTGATAGCATCATATTCTATAACTGTAATCTGACCCGCAGAAGCTAAGAGGACCATGGCTTTGGGTAATGTCTCCAAGTGGCCTCTGTCTTCCCATATAAGACTTTTGCGTAGTTGTTGCCACAGCAGTTCTCCAGCATGTTTCATGTCTTACAGAAAAAATACCAGGAAGACTTTGAGAATATGAAAGACCAGATCTACTTCATGCAGACCGAAACCCCAGAGTACAAAGTGAATAAACAAGCTGGGGTGGCAGCTAGCAAGGTATGGGGACATTCTCTGATTGATCTTGATATAGTCTCAGTGTGGGGGAATTTCTTACAACTCTTGCTTTTGTATATAATGGGGGGAAAAGGTTCTCATGGGAACAATAAGAAAATATTTGGGGATTATAATAGGGCTACCAATTATTTTTTAAAAATTGCCATGTAGGAGAATTCACAATACTCAGCTACCATCTTCAGCATTTCATAAACTAAAGGACCTTTTGATACCCAGAAGTAGAAAGGACAAAAGAACTTCTCAAGAAAAGGTAACTGGCAGCATTCTGGGAACACAGACACTCTCACACTTGCAACTACCATTGTTTTTCTATTTCCTTATTAACTAGTGAAAATCTAGTCACAGACAAAACACATGAATCCGTGGATTTACTCATATAGTCTGTAGAGTGATTTTGGTAACTAGTGTACTCCTAGGCATTCTAAAGGGGGCTTCCCTGGTGGCTCACGGGACAAGAATCTGCCTGCAATGAAGAAGATATGGGTTCGATCCCTGGGTCAGGAAGTTCCCCTAGAGGAGGAAATGGCAACCCACTCCAGTATTGTTGCCTGGGAAATCCATGGACAGAGGAACCTGGTGGGCTACAGGGGGGTCCCATGGGGTTGCAAAAGTGTTGGACACACCTTAGCAACCAAACGGCAACAGGTGTTCTAAAGCACTAGAAAGAGCAATAGCTTCAAAGCCAATCAGATTTGATTATAAGCCTGGCGTTGGCTCTGCAGGAGGAGTGAAAGTAGGAAGATCATGTCACTTAGGAGACTATTTCAGGATCCAGGTGCAAGGCAGTGATGTTTTGGACCAAGAGAATAGCCTGAAAAGTGATGAGAAGTATTTCAAAATTAGAGCTGACGTGATTTGCTGGAGTTGAATATGGGATATGAGAGAAAAGTTTTGGTCTAAGCAACTAGATGGATAGGGTTTTCCTTTGTCAAGATAGGGAAGATGGTGGAAGGAATAAGTAATTTCTTATTGGAGGGGAAACATGAGCTCAACTTCAGACATGTAAATTTTGAGATGCCTTTGAGAGAGGTAAATGTCAAGTAGGCAGTTGATTATATGAGTCTGCTATTGCAGGGGTAGATATCTGGAAAGTTTGTATAAACTTGGGCATCAGTAGCGTATGAATCATATTTAATTCCATAAGACTGGAGGCCATCAAAAGGAGCGAGTGTAGAGAGAAAACTCTAAGGAGTGGATTCTGGAGTGCTTCCTTGTGAAGACATCAGTGAGATGGGGTAGAAGCAAAGTTAGGTAAGAGTGATGTCTTGGGAACTTGATGAAAGTGGAAGGGAGTGAGTAATTGTGTCGAATGTTTCTGAAGTGGGTTTATCAAAGAATGGTGTCTGGTGAGCTTAATAAGAGCAATATGGTTGAGTGTTTAGAAAGGGTTTGTTAGTGAAAAGAGAGAAATAGAAGAATATGAGTGTACTTGACTCCTGAGAAGATAAGAAGAGAAAGGGGTAGTAGCTGATGGATAAGTAGGTGAAGAGGGAATTTTTTGAGGTAAGAGACAAAAATGCCATGTTTCTAGGCTGATAGAAGAAAATTCAAGTGTATATGGAAAATGAGCTCATGTTGAGGAGGGGAGAGAGAGTGGCTGGAGCATTTTCCTAGAGTGAACGAGAGGGGTAGGGACCTGGTACATAAGAGCAGGGGATGACTTTCCCTGAAATAGGAGAGGAAGCTGTGAATCCCAGATGCAGGTGGGGGGATAGTAGGTCTGTGGAATTTCCTTTCTAGTTGTTTCCATTGGTCATGGAAGTAGATAATTCTATAAGAGATTGCCTACATCCTCCACTTCTGAAGAACATCCTCTGTGAGTCCCCCACCTGGGCTGTAGGGGTGGTACATCTGTGTTTCAGTTGTGCATCTCCCGCCTTTGGAGACCGAGCCGATTGTTTTCTGAGGTTCTTAAATATTGGCAGATTACCTAGGATTTCCTGAACATGTCTGTATTCTAAAAGTACTTTGCTTGCAGAAATAAATGGCACTGGGGCTCATGATCAAGGTTAGGATCATTTTCTTTTTTTTTCTTCTTCCCTTTGGACATGCTTCTGAGGGGGGCTTCTGTGGCCTTACTTAAAGCTTCTGTTGGAGCTGGAATTAAAGGTGAAAAGTAGGGAGGGCAGAGGAAAAGATGAGGTTGTCACCATTTATCTAGCCCCTACTCCTTCCTCCTCCCGTGTGTACATTAAATACGCATGTGCTCACACACATAGTCACAGATGAGGCATAAATGGTTAGATTGATGATGCCTTTAGCTTTTTCTTTAAACATGTGTTGGCAGATAGGCAGCTGGAGGTTAAGAGCTGAATAAGGGTTCTGGAGCAGCAGGTATCTAGGACATGATACACTGTCATTATGATGATGTATATCTTTCCTCTATTTCTGTGTATCTCTCTCTCCTTCCCTCCCTCCCTCCCTCTCTGAGGGTAGGGACCATGTGTTACTGTTTCTTGAAACTGTCCTAGAGCCAGGCGCATAATCAATGCCCTATGGATACTTTTGAATGAATAAATGATGGGAAGAAAAGATATCCTGAAAATGTATGCAGTTTGTCCACTGCTCTTATGAGTCACTATGAATATTTTGTTTACAAAATGTCAAGCTGCCAGTTTTCTGAAGAGTAAATTGATTCGTGGAGCTATGTCATAATATGTGTAAAAGAGAATGAGAACAAAAGTAACATACAGTTACTTTATCACTTTATTTCACTCCCACAGGTAAAATACAAAGAAGACTATGAAAAGAATAAAGGAAAAGCAGATTATAATGTACTTCCTGCTTCAGAAAACCCACTGCTCAGGCAGCTGAGGGCGGCAGGAGATGCCCTGAGTGATGTAAGTATATTCTTGTCAAAAGTGTTCTTTTTAACCTGAGCTGCAAGAGGGATGAAATTTCTCTCCTCCTATAATGACTAAATGCAAATAGAATTTTGCATATACGTGCAGGTTATGGGGTAGCAGTTTCCCTGGAGCTGTCTGACAACAGGAAGGCATTAGTGTCTCTGAGTATGATATGTGTCAATTTGGGGAGCCTGTGGACTAGTTCAGTGGGCAGGGAAATCCTCGTTCCCTTGAAACTCCGGGAGCCTGTGCCTTTGTGTGGGCAAAGAGTGCATTGTAGGAGTTTTGTTGTGATTCTGATGGAGGCAGAAGGAGACTTTGAGAGGGAAGGACTAGGAGCTGGAGCCACTTAGTGCCCTACCCTTGTGTTCTTCAAGCCTGCTGCTGGAGAGAAGAAGGGAAATGTCCTATATTTCACAACTTCTCTCCCTAACCTCCACCAGTTTCTACTTAGGTCTTGACCCCAGAAACCATCATTTGCAGAGAGCAAAACTGAAAAGATGTCTCCCTAAGACTTCACAGGAATTTCTAATAGTGGAATATTAAGAGCTTGTCTAATCCACCATCTTTCAAATACACTAGATAAGTGAGAACTGGCCTGGCATTAGAAGACTCACAGCTCAAGGCCACTTTGATTATGTAAATAAAGAGACTGAACATACTGTCAGTTGAGTTTTTCCCTTTCGATTAGGTAGTTTTAAGTTTCCGAGTATTTGAGATTATGTGTGGATTAGTTATCTTTGTCCCTTGAGTTAAATTAGCACCATAGATATGTGTACATGTGACCGAGGAGGTGGGGTGAGTGATGTGGCAGGTGAGAGGATAGAAATGAATCTGTTCAAATAGCTCTACTGGGAAATCAGTGCAAAGCACTGTTTCCTGAATGAAGATCATCTTTATTGAACATAAAAACGCAAGTTCAAATCCATTTTGTTGAAAAAGACAACAATATAAAAATATTAAAAATGAACAGCACCAGTATGTGTGTGTGTGACTGAGTCCCTTTACTGTCCACTTGAAATTATCACAACATTGTTAATCGGCTATAGTCCTAGATAAAATAAAAAGTTAAAATGAGCATGAAAAATGACAATGATCTGCTTTATCAGTTGGGCACTGTAAAATCCAGTAATGGTTAGAGCTGAAGATAAGTCTAGCAGAGGAGAAGGGTTGGTAGACTGTTTGTATATTCCTTATTTTTAAGATATACAGCCTGTTCATATAACAGGGAATTTCTCCTTGGTAGAAGGAGGAAGAGTGTGTATTTCTCTGTGTGCTAGGCTTTTTCCATGAAAGTTTGTTTTTAAAAAAATGAAAAATTTGCTGTCGCTCAGAATGTTCCTGTTTCTCAGGGCGTCATTAGTGAGGAAAGAGTATGTCAGTTGGCAGGTAGAAAAGGCGGTAAGTCAGAAATACTCCAGCACCTCTGCAACTAAGGGTTTGGTCTTACGCAATATATTGGGTTCTTAATTTTTGGAGAATATTAAAAATTTAGGCTTTATAATAATTGCTAATAGAAAAGGTTTAAATCATTCACAACACCCCAATGTGTCATTGTTAGTTTTAAGACAGTTGACAGGTAATATCTTTTTTTTCTTCCTCCTTTGTTTAGTGTTGGAAAATACAAGTGCAATAATAATCAGTGTGGGAGTGATAGGAACCTACTTTAACTGATTTTTTCTTTCCTTTAACAGAAATTATACAAGGAAAACTATGAAAAGACGAAGGCAAAGAGCATAAATTACTGTGAGACCCCCAAATTTAAGCTTGATACAGTTCTGCACAACTTCAGTAGTGATGTAAGACACCCCCCCACACACTTATTCCCTCCGTGAAAGTGAAGACCCATCATTTTGCCAATAAACAAATGATATATGTTTTGTCTTTCAGGCTAAATATAAAGATTCCTACTTAAAGAATATTTTGGGACATTATGTAGGCAGCTACGAGGATCCGTATCATACACACTGCATGCAAGTCTCAGCTCAGAACAGTGACGTAAGTTCTAAGGCAGTTTGACTTTCCAAATAGCACATTTTCAGGGCATGAGTACAGTGGTTGCATCCTTATGTCTGATTTCTTTTTCTTGTAGAAAAACTACAAGGCAGAATATGAAGAGGACAGAGGCAAAGGCTTCTTCCCCCAGACCATAACTCAAGAATATGAAGCGATCAAAAAACTAGATCAATGTAAAGATGTAAGTCTGTGGTATACACTATGAACATTACCAACCTCCACAGTATCTAGTGGTCAAGATATTTTTACAATTTTGACACTTCTGCCAACAAATGTAAGCAGGAGACTGTAAGAAACACCATTTATTTTTTATTTAATTAAATTAAATATTTAATACTTAATAGATATTTTCCCTGTGGTCACCCATACGACTCAAGTGTTTATTCTAGCTCATTTTCCCAAAGAAAAGTAATTAGGAATTTGAAGACATCAAACAGTTTCCTATATAGATGTAAGAGCATCCTCCCAAAAAACTAGAGTCTAATTAGAAAAAAATGTGTTTTATTTCCTACAAGTTACTTTTCTTTGGGGGGAGTGGGATATGCCAGCTTGGCCTATAGGCCAGCTCAGACTTTGACAAGTGATACTACACTAAACCTGATTTCTTTTCTCCCACAGCACACCTACAAAGTCCACCCAGATAAGACAAAATTCACTCAAGTTACTGACTCTCCTGTTCTGGTGCAAGCCCAAGTCAATTCCAAGCAGCTGAGTGATGTAAGTTCTCTTAAATATCCAAGAAATCCAGTTTTGAGGGATGATATATCATAGCTCTGTACTTGAAATTCATCTATAAAAAAGGGTTTTTATCCTTGTCACATTTATTTTAAAAAGACTACGTAAGTTTTAACGAGCTTAACTTGTATACATTTGTAATCACCTAAAATACTTAGTTACCTTGCCTGTTCTTGGGTGGATAACAATTATATATATGTACTCAGCCATACATATACACGTTTTCATTCTCCCCCAAACTCCCCTCCCTTCAGGCTGCCACATAACATTAAACAGAGTTCCATGTGCTATAAAGTAGATGCTTGCTGGTCATTAAAATTAATTTCCCACCTGTTCCTTTTTAACACTTTAAGGTATGGCTACTAGAAAATTTACCATGGTGGCTTGCATTATATGCCTATTGGATTGCAACGTTCGGTTGGATGCAGAGACATTATTGAGTACTTTGAAAGTATTGCTAGGGCTGGGTTGCTTTGTAGAATAACAGTATTAGCCAAGGAAAGAAGGGCTGTGGATGAAGGTCATCAGATTATTGACCATGGTGATAATTATTCACCCCAGTCTTACCTGGATTTCCAAGTTCTTAACGGTTGCTGTGCATCCAAAATAATAGTCCCATTGGGAAGAAAACTGTGATGGGTAGCAGTTGATCTAACAACAAGCCATCCAATAAGAGAGGGAAAGGGGTGACTTAGATGTTGCTGCCTTTCTCTTGAAGTCTTCACCACTCTCAAGTTGCTTTGACCCATGTTTCAGTACCATCATTTGCCTTCTCTCCAAAAAGATAAAATCTCCTTTATCTACGCTCTTTCATGCTTTAATCTCATAGCATTTCCTTGTCAAATTAGATTTTCCAGATCCATCCCTTTGTCTTCTAGCCTCCAGTTCATATGTTAACATAATGAACACATATCTGGGATGGTTATATTGCTGTTCCATTCTGTTTACCAGCCTTTCTTATCATATCTTTCAGAACCAATTCTCTCACCTATGTCTTTGTCCAGAGTCATCAAGTGCATACCAGCACCTCCTCTTGGCTTGGTGCATTCTGTAGAGATGTGTAGGCAGGCAGGGCTGTTTGTGTCCACCATGCACACTACCACTACTGCAGGTGGAGTTCTGTGAGCAACACTGAGCTTCTTGAAGTCCTGGAGCTTCTCTGCTTCCTTATAGACTCACAATAAGAAAGATACAAGATTTCAGGTTGGAATTTCCAGCTGACACTAGGTCTGCAATTGAAAGGAGAAACTGGGATCTAGAATGTTAACCTTTGAGAAGAAAGGATAATAGGGCATTAGAGAGAGGGGTAGATTTCCTTTAACTCAAATTCACTGGCTCTGCATCTCTCTCACCCTTGGTACTTGTTCTTTAAAGGCATTCCAGAAAACCACTTTCTTCTTTTGAAGAGTTTGAAGAATATGGTGGGGGTATGCAAGCACCTTAAGACCCACTGGTTATGTCTGTTGACACATTCTATCGTCCAAGGTGGGGAAATTGCTCTAACCCATCTCTGACTTGTGTCCCAATCTTGGGGTTGGCTGGATTAATTCCATTTCAAGAACAGTCAAGCCACAGTAGTCAAAAAATTATGGACTAGATTCAATTTAGTGTAGTCAAACAAATATTTGTGAGGTAACTTCTGCATGCTGCATTTTGTGTTAGATTTTGAGGATACAAAAATGAAGAACATATACTTCCTCTCATCACGGAGCTCACAGTATAGGATTCAGGTAGTGTGGTGTTCAGGAGATAATATGGGGTAGCAGTTTCATTTTTTTATTGCTTGTCCGTTCTCATTAAATTTTTGTTAAGTCTAAACCAGAAAGTCTTATTCATTGGCCTACAAGCCAAATTTTGTTGTAGTGTTGCTGTCTGGATAACTAGAAGTTTCAGTAAAGCTCAGAAATTAATGGCTAAGTTCATCTGGCATGAAAATCTGGGGTTGAGTGCTTTTATTATATCAATAACAATGAATTACAGAAGGAAGATGCTTCTGACTCTGTCTTCCCTCAAACACCAGGGACCATCTGTGAGTCCTCTGTGAACTAAGTCCTTAAACTCAGCAAAGGGGAGATTGATACCTCTATGCCCTGCATCCAACTTTTTTGTAGGATAAGTAACACTATACTAGAAGATTTGAAGACATCTATTAAGCACCCAGGAAGGGCCTGGTCAAGATATTTTTGAAAGCTGACCACTGCCACTTAATTTGCTGCCTTATTTGTCAATCTCCAGATTTTGCTTGTCTTATCTTCTGTATTTTTTTTCCATCCTAGCAAAAATACAAGGAAGACTATGAAAATAAAGTCAAAGGCAAATGGAGTGAGACACCTTGCTTTGAAATTGCAACTGCCAGAATGAACTCTCGTAACATCAGCACAGTAAGTAGGAAGGGATGTCCATCCAAGCCAGATGTCCTTGGGTTGAGAGGTTGATTCTTTCCTGTTTGACGTCCAGCCACTTGCTGCTCCTGAAATGGTACCGGAACGTTTCAATTCAGACGGCTCTTCCTGGGGGCAAACCTGTGTAGGGTCCCTATTTAGAAAGAAATTCCACCATCTTTCCTTCCTTTTCCAAAGCATTGCTTTGATTTGATTCCATTATTCTTGCCTCATATTTCATTGGAACAGTATGGTTTCATGGTGAGTACAGATGAAAGAGGCCTGTTTTGATTTGTTCTGTCTGGGCACTCGACCGGTACATTTATGAAACTGATTAGTCTCTTCCCAGATCCCCTCCCTGGAAAACGTAGACAACCTCTTTTTCTTTTTCTTAAGTTCTCTGCCTCTGGCCTTTGAGAGCTCCTTCTTTGAGGTTGTCTTTCCAACCTATTATAACTGCTCCAAGTTCCTGTTAAGCTGCTAGTGGCTTTTGTGATAGCATCATATTCTATAACTGTAATCTGACCCGCAGAAGCTAAGAGGACCATGGATTTGGGTAATGTCTCCAAGTGGCCTCTGTCTTCCATATAAGACTTTTGCGTAGTTGTTGCCACAGCAGTTCTCCAGCATGTTTCATGTCTTACAGAAAAAATACCAGGAAGACTTTGAGAATATGAAAGACCAGATCTACTTCATGCAGACCGAAACCCCAGAGTACAAAGTGAATAAACAAGCTGGGGTGGCAGCTAGCAAGGTATGGGGACATTCTCTGATTGATCTTGATATAGTCTCAGTGTGGGGGAATTTCTTACAACTCTTGCTTTTGTATATAATGGGGGGAAAAGGTTCTCATGGGAACAATAAGAAAATATTTGGGGATTATAATAGGGCTACCAATTATTTTTTAAAAATTGCCATGTAGGAGAATTCACAATACTCAGCTACCATCTTCAGCATTTCATAAACTAAAGGACCTTTTGATACCCAGAAGTAGAAAGGACAAAAGAACTTCTCAAGAAAAGGTAACTGGCAGCATTCTGGGAACACAGACACTCTCACACTTGCAACTACCATTATTTTTCTATTTCCTTATTAACTAGTGAAAATCTAGTCACAGACAAAACACATGAATCCGTGGATTTACTCATATAGTCTATAGAGTGATTTTGGTAACTAGTGTACTCCTAGGCATTCTAAAGGGGGCTTCCCTGGTGGCTCACGGGACAAGAATCTGACTGCAATGAAGAAGATGTGGGTTCGATCCCTGGGTCAGGAAGTTCCCTTAGAGGAGGAAATGGCAACCCACTCCAGTATTGTTGCCTGGGAAATCCATGGACAGAGGAACCTGGTGGGCTACAGGGGGGTCCCATGGGGTTGCAAAAGTGTTGGACACACCTTAGCAACCAAACGGCAACAGGTGTTCTAAAGCACTAGAAAGAGCAATAGCTTCAAAGCCAATCAGATTTGATTATAAGCCTGGCGTTGGCTCTGCAGGAGGAGTGAAAGTAGGAAGATCATGTCACTTAGGAGACTATTTCAGGATCCAGGTGCAAGGCAGTGATGTTTTGGACCAAGAGAATAGCCTGAAAAGTGATGAGAAGTATTTCAAAATTAGAGCTGACGTGATTTGCTGGAGTTGAATATGGGATATGAGAGAAAAGTTTTGGTCTAAGCAACTAGATGGATAGGGTTTTCCTTTGTCAAGATAGGGAAGATGGTGGAAGGAATAGGTAATTTCTTATTGGAGGGGAAACATGAGCTCAACTTCAGACATGTAAATTTTGAGATGCCTTTGAGAGAGGTAAATGTCAAGTAGGCAGTTGATTATATGAGTCTGCCATTGCAGGGGTAGATATCTGGAAAGTTTGTATAAACTTGGGCATCAGTAGCGTATGAATCATATTTAATGCCGTAAGACCGGAGGCTATCAAGGGAGCAAGGATAGAGAGAAAACTCTAAGGAGTGGATTCTGGAGTGCTTCCTTGTGAAGACATCAGTGAGATGGGGTAGAAGCAAAGTTAGGTAAGAGTGATGTCTTGGGAACTTGATGAAAGTGGAAGGGAGTGAGTAATTGTGTCGAATGTTTCTGAAGTGGGTTTATCAAAGAATGGTGTCTGGTGAGCTTAATAAGAGCAATATGGTTGAGTGTTTAGAAAGGGTTTGTTAGTGAAAAGAGAGAAATAGAAGAATATGAGTGTACTTGACTCCTGAGAAGATAAAAGAAAGGGATTGTAGCTGATGGATAAGTAGGTGAAGAGGGAATTTTTTGAGGTAAGAGACAAAAATGCCATGTTTCTAGGCTGATAGAAGAAAATTCTTCAAGTGTAGATGGAAAATGAGCTCATGTTGAGGAGGGGAGGGAGAGTGGCTGGAGCATTGTCCTAGAGTGAAAGAGAGGGGCAGGGACCTGGTGCTTAAGAGCAGGGGATGACTTTCCCTGAAATAGGAGAGGAAGCTGTGAATCCCAGATGCAGGTGGGGGGATAGTAGGTCTGTGGAATTTCCTTTCTAGTTGTTTCCATTGGTCATGGAAGTAGATAATTCTATAAGAGATTGCCTACATCCTCCACTTCTGAAGAACATCCTCTGTGAGTCCCCCACCTGGGCTGTAGGGGTGGTACATCTGTGTTTCAGTTGTGCATCTCCCGCCTTTGGAGACCGAGCCGATTGTTTTCTGAGGTTCATAAATATTGGCAGATTACCTAGGATTTCCTGAACATGTCTGTATTCTAAAAGTACTTTGCTTGCAGAAATAAATGGCACTGGGGCTTGTGGTCAAAGTTAGGATCAGTTTCTTTTTTTTTCTTCTTCCCTTTGGACATGCTTCTGAGAGGGGCTTCTGTGCCCTTAGTTAAAGCGTCTGTTGGAGCTGGAATTAAAGGTGAAAAGTAGGGAGGGCAGAGGAAAAGATGAGGTTGTCACCATTTATCTAGCCCCTACTCCTTCCTCCTCCCGTGTGTACATTAAATACGCATGTGCTCACACACATAGTCACAGATGAGGCATAAAAGGCTAGATTGATGATGCTTCTAGCTTTTTCTTTAAACATGTGTTGGTAGATAGGCAGCTGGAGGATAAGAGCTGGATTAGGGTTCTGGAGCAGCAGGTATCCAGGACATGATACACTGTCATTATGATGATGTATATCTTTCCTCTATTTCTGTGTATCTCTCTCTCCTTCCCTCCCTCCCTCCCTCCCTCTCTGGGGGTAGGGACCATGTGTTACTGTTTCTTGAAACTGTCCTAGAGCTAGGTGCATAATCAGTGCCCTATGGATACTTTTGAATGAATAAATGATGGGAAGAAAAGATATCCTGAAAATGTATGCATTTTCTCCACTGCTCTTATGAGTCACTATGAATATTTTGTTTACAAAATGTCAAGCTGCCAGTTTTCTGAAGAGAAAATTGATTCATGGAGCTATGTCATAATACGTGTAAAAGAGAACGAGAACAAAAGTAACATACAGTTACTTTATCACTTTATTTCACTCCCACAGGTAAAATACAAAGAAGACTATGAAAAGAATAAAGGAAAAGCAGATTATAATGTACTTCCTGCTTCTGAAAACCCACTGCTCAGGCAGCTGAGGGCGGCAGGAGATGCCCTGAGTGATGTAAGTGTATTCTTGTCAAAAGTGTTTTTTTTTAACCTGAGCTGCAAGAGGGATGAAATTTCTCTCCTCCTATAATGACTAAATGCAAATAGAACTTTACAAATACTTGAAGGTTATGGGGTAGCAGTTTCCCTGGAGCTGTCTAACAACAGGAAGGCATTAGTGTCTCTGAGTATGATATGTGTCAATTTGGGGAGCCTGTGGACTAGTTCAGTGGGCAGGGAAATCCTCGTTCCCTTGAAACTCCGGGAGCCTGTGCCTTTGTGTGGGCAAAGAGTGCATTGTAGGAGTTTTGTTGTGATTCTGATGGAGGCAGAAGGAGACTTTGAGAGGGAAGGACTAGGAGCTGGAGCCACTTAGTGCCCTACCCTTGTGTTCTTCAAGCCTGCTGCTGGAGAGAAGAAGGGAAATGTCCTATATTTCACAACTTCTCTCCCTAACCTCCACCAGTTTCTACTTAGGTCTTGACCCCAGAAACCATCATTTGCAGAGAGCAAAACTGAAAAGATGGCTCCCTAAGACTTCACCGGAATTTCTAATAGTGGAATACTAAGAGCTTGTCTAATCCACCATCTTTCAAATACACTAGATAAGTGAGAACTGGCCTGGCATTAGAAGACTCACAGCTCAAGGCCACTTTGATTATGTATATAAAGAGACTGAACATACTGTCAGTTGAGTTTTTCCCTTTCGATTAGGTAGTGTTAAGTTTCCAAGTATTTGAGATTATGTGTGGATTAGTTATCTTTGTCCCTTGAGTTAAATTAGCACCATAGATATGTGTACATGTGACCGAGGAGGTGGGGTGAGTGATGTGGCAGGTGAGAGGATAGAAATGAATCTGTTCAAATAGCTCTACTGGGAAATCAGTGCAAAGCACTGTTTCCTGAATGAAGGTCATCTTTATTGAACATAAAACCCAAGTTCAAATCCATTTTGTTGAAAAAGACAACAATATAAAAATATTAAAAATGAACAGCACCAGTATGTCTATGTATGACTGAGTCCCTTTACTGTCCACTTGAAATTATCACAACATTGTTAATCGGCTATAGTCCTAGATAAAATAAAAAGTTAAAATGAGCATGAAAAATGACAATGATCTGCTTTATCAGTTGGGCACTGTAAAATCCAGTAATGGTTAGAGCTGAAGATAAGTCTAGCAGAGGAGAAGGGTTGGTAGACTGTTTGTATATACCTTATTTTTAAGATATACAGTCTGTTCATATAACAAGGTATTTTTCCTTGGTAGAAGGAGGAAGAGTGTGTATTTCCCTGTGTGCTAGGCTTTTTCCATGAAGGTTTGTTTTTAAAAAAATGAAACATTTACTGTCACTCAGAATGTTCCTGTTTCTCAGGGCGTCGTTAGGAAAGAGTATGTCAGTTGGCAGGTAGAAAAGGCGGTAAGTCAGAAATACTCCAGCACCTCTGCAACTAAGGGTTTGGTCTTACGCAATATATTGGGTTCTTAATTTTTGGAGAATATTAAAAATTTAGGCTTTATAATAATTGCTGATCGAAAAGGTTTAAATCATTCACAACACCCCAATGTGTGATTGTTAGTTTTAAGACAATTGACAGGTAATATCTTTTTTTTCTTCTTCCTTTGTTTAGTGTTGGAAAATACAAGTGCAATAATAATCAGTGTAGGAGTGATAGGAACCTACTTTAACTGATTTTTTCTTTCCTTTAAACAGAAATTATACAAGGAAAGCTATGAAAAGACGAAGGCAAAGAGCATAAATTACTGTGAGACCCCCAAATTTAAGCTTGATACAGTTCTGCACAACTTCAGTAGTGATGTAAGACACCCCCCCACACACTTATTCCCTCCGTGAAAGTGAAGACCCATCATTTTGCCAATAAACAAATGATATATGTTTTGTCTTTCAGGCTAAATATAAAGATTCCTACTTAAAGAATATTTTGGGACATTATGTAGGCAGCTACGAGGATCCGTATCATACACACTGCATGCAAGTCTCAGCTCAGAACAGTGACGTAAGTTCTAAGGCAGTTTGACTCTCCAAATAGCACATTTTCAGGGCATGAGTACAGTGGTTGCATCCTTATGTCTGATTTCTTTTTCTTGTAGAAAAACTACAAGGCAGAATATGAAGAGGACAGAGGCAAAGGCTTCTTCCCCCAGACCATAACTCAAGAATATGAAGCGATCAAAAAACTAGATCAATGTAAAGATGTAAGTCTGTGGTATACACTATGAACATTACCAACCTCCACAGTATCTAGTGGTCAAGATATTTTTACAATTTTGACACTTCTGCCAACAAATGTAAGCAGGAGACTGTAAGAAACACCATTTATTTTTTATTTAATTAAATTAAATATTTAATACTTAATAGATATTTTCCCTGTGGTCACCCATACGACTCAAGTGTTTATTCTAGCTCATTTTCCCAAAGAAAAGTAATCAGGAATTTGAAGACATCAAACAGTTTCCTATATAGATGTAAGAGCATCCTCCCAAAAAACTAGAGTCTAATTAGAAAAAAATGTGTTTTATTTCCTACAAGTTACTTTTCTTTGGGGGGAGTGGGATATGCCAGCTTGGCCTATAGGCCAGCTCAGACTTTGACAAGTGATACTACACTAAACCTGATTTCTTTTCTCCCACAGCACACCTACAAAGTCCACCCAGATAAGACAAAATTCACTCAAGTTACTGACTCTCCTGTTCTGGTGCAAGCCCAAGTCAATTCCAAGCAGCTGAGTGATGTAAGTTCTCTTAAATATCCAAGAAATCCAGTTTTGAGGGATGATATATCATAGCTCTGTACTTGAAATTCATCTATAAAAAAGGGTTTTTATCCTTGTCACATTTATTTTAAAAAGACTACGTAAGTTTTAACGAGCTTAACTTGTATACATTTGTAATCACCTAAAATACTTAGTTAATTACCTTGCCTGTTCTTGGGTGGATAACAATTATATGTATGGACTCAGCCACACATATACACGTTTCCGTTCCCCCCCAAACTCCCCTCCCTTCAGGCTGCCACATAACATTAAACAGAGTTCCATGTGCTGTAAAGTAGATCCTTGCTGGTCATTAAAATTAATTCCCCACCTGTTCCTTTTTAACACTTTAAGGTATGGCTACTAGAAAATTTACCATGGTGACTTGCATTATATGCCTATTGGATTGCAACGTTCGGTTGGATGCAGAGACATTATTGAGTACTTTGAAAGTATTGCTAGGGCTGGGTTGCTTTGTAGAATAACAGTATTAGCCAAGGGAAGGAGGGCTGTGGATGAAGGTCGTCAGATTATCCACCGTGGTGATAATCATTCACCCCAGTCTTACCTGGATTTCCAAGTTCTTAACGGTTGCTGTGCATCCAAAATAATAGTCCCATTGGGAAGAAAACTGTGATGGGTAGCAGTTGATGTAACAACAAGCCATCCAATAAGAGAGGGAAAGGGGTGACTTAGATGTTGCTGCCTTTCTCTTGAAGTCTTCACCACTCTCAAGTTGCTTTGACCCATGTTTCAGTACCATCATTTGCCTTCTCTCCAAAAAGATAATATCTCCTTTATCTACGCTCTTTCATGCTTTAATCTCATAGCATTTCCTTGTCAAATTAGATTTTCCAGATCCATCCCTTTGTCTTCTAGCCTCCAGTTCATATGTTAACATAATGAACACATATCTGGGATGGTTATATTGCTGTTCCATTCTGTTTACCAGCCTTTCTTATCATATCTTTCAGAACCAATTCTCTCACCTATGTCTTTGTCCAGAGTCATCAAGTGCATACCAGCACCTCCTCTTGGCTTGGTGCATTCTGTAGAGATGTGTAGGCAGGCAGGGCTGTTTGTGTCCACCATGCACACTACCACTACTGCAGGTGGAGTTCTGTGAGCAACACTGAGCTTCTTGAAGTCCTGGAGCTTCTCTGCTTCCTTATAGACTCACAATAAGAAAGATACAAGATTTCAGGTTGGAATTTCCAGCTGACACTAGGTCTGCAATTGAAAGGAGAAACTGGGATCTAGAATGTTAACCTTTGAGAAGAAAGGATAATAGGGCATTAGAGAGAGGGGTAGATTTCCTTTAACTCAAATTCACTGGCTCTGCATCTCTCTCACCCTTGGTACTTGTTCTTTAAAGGCATTCCAGAAAACCACTTTCTTCTTTTGAAGAGTTTGAAGAATATGGTGGGGGTATGCAAGCACCTTAAGACCCACTGGTTATGTCTGTTGACACATTCTATCGTCCAAGGTGGGGAAATTGCTCTAACCCATCTCTGACTTGTGTCCCAATCTTGGGGTTGGCTGGATTAATTCCATTTCAAGAACAGTCAAGCCACAGTAGTCAAAAGATCATGGACTAGGTTCAATTTCCTGTAGTCAAACAAATATTTGTGAGGTAACTTCTGCATGCTGCATTTTGTGTTAGATTTTGAGGATACAAAAATGAAGAACATATACTTCCTCTCACCAAGGAGATTACAGTATAGGATTCAGGTAGTGTGGTGTTCAGGAGATAATATGGGGTAGCAGTTTCATTTTTTTATTGCTTGTCCGTTCTCATTAAATTTTTGTTAAGTCTAAACCAGAAAGTCTTATTCATTGGCCTACAAGCCAAATTTTGTTGTAGTGTTGCTGTCTGGATAACTAGAAGTTTCAGTAAAGCTCAGAAATTAATGGCTAAGTTCATCTGGCATGAAAATCTGGGGTTGAGTGCTTTTATTATATCAATAACAATGAATTACAGAAGGAAGATGCTTCTGACTTTGTCTTCCCTCAAACACCAGGGACCATCTGTGAGTCCTCTGTGAACTAAGTCCTTAAACTCAGCAAAGGGGAGATTGATACCTCTATGCCCTGCATCCACCTTTTTTGTGGGATAAGTAACACTATACTAGAAGATTTGAAGGCATCTATTAAGCACACAGGAAGGGCCTGGTCAAGATATTTTTGAAAGCTGACCACTGCCACTTAATTTGCTGCCTTATTTGTCAATCTCCAGATTTTGCTTGTCTTATTTTCTGTATTTTTTTCCATCCTAGCAAAAATACAAGGAAGACTATGAAAATAAAGTCAAAGGCAAATGGAGTGAGACACCTTGCTTTGAAATTGCAACTGCCAGAATGAACTCTCGTAACATCAGCACAGTAAGTAGGAAGGGATATCCATCCAAGCCCGATGTCCTTGGGTTGAGAGGTTGATTCTTTCCTGTTTGACGTCCGGCTACTTACTGCTCCTGAAATGGTACCGGAACATTTCCATCCAGATGACTCTTCCTGGGGGCAAAGCTGTGTAGGGTCCCTATTTAGAAAGAAATTCCACCATCTTTCCTTCCTTTTCCAAAGCATTGCTTTGATTTGATTCCATTATTCTTGCCTCATATTTCATTGGAACAGTATGGTTTCATGGTGAGTACAGATGAAAGAGGCCCATTTTGATTTGTTCCGTGTCTGGGCACTCGACCGGTACATTTATGAAACTGATTAGTCTCTCCCCAGATCCCCTCCCTGGAAAATGTAGAAAACCTCTTTTTCTTTTTTCTTAAGTTCTCTGCCTCTGGCCTTTGAGAGCTCCTTCTTTGAGGGTGTCTTTCCAACCTATTATAACTGCTCCAAGTTCCTGTTAAGCTGCTAGTGGCTTTTGTGATAGCATCATATTCTATAACTGTAATCTGACCCGCAGAAGCTAAGAGGACCATGGCTTTGGGTAATGTCTCCAAGTGGCCTCTGTCTTCCCATATAAGACTTTTGCGTAGTTGTTGCCACAGCAGTTCTCCAGCATGTTTCATGTCTTACAGAAAAAATACCAGGAAGACTTTGAGAATATGAAAGACCAGATCTACTTCATGCAGACCGAAACCCCAGAGTACAAAGTGAATAAACAAGCTGGGGTGGCAGCTAGCAAGGTATGGGGACATTCTCTGATTGATCTTGATATAGTCTCAGTGTGGGGGAATTTCTTACAACTCTTGCTTTTGTATATAATGGGGGGAAAAGGTTCTCATGGGAACAATAAGAAAATATTTGGGGATTATAATAGGGCTACCAATTATTTTTTAAAAATTGCCATGTAGGAGAATTCACAATACTCAGCTACCATCTTCAGCATTTCATAAACTAAAGGACCTTTTGATACCCAGAAGTAGAAAGGACAAAAGAACTTCTCAAGAAAAGGTAACTGGCAGCATTCTGGGAACACAGACACTCTCACACTTGCAACTACCATTATTTTTCTATTTCCTTATTAACTAGTGAAAATCTAGTCACAGACAAGACACATGAATCCGTGGATTTACTCATATAGTCTATAGAGTGACTTTGGTAACTAGTGTACTCCTAGGCATTCTAAAGGGGGCTTCCCTGGTGGCTCACGGGTCAAGAATCTGCCTGCATGAAGAAGATATGGGTTCGATCCGTGGGTCAGTAAGATCCCTTAGAGGAGGAAATGGCAACCCACTCCAGTATTGTTGCCTGGGAAATCCATGGACAGAGGAACCTGGTGGGCTACAGGGGGGTCCCACGGAGTTGCAAAAGTGTTGGACACACCTTAGCAACCAAACGGCAACAGGTGTTCTAAAGCACTAGAAAGAGCAATAGCTTCAAAGCCAATCAGATTTGATTATAAGCCTGGCGTTGGCTCTGCAGGAGGAGTGAAAGTAGGAAGATCATGTCACTTAGGAGACTATTTCAGGATCCAGGTGCAAGGCAGTGATGTTTTGGACCAGGAGAATAGCCTGAAAAGTGATGAGAAGTATTTCAAAATTAGAGCTGACGTGATTTGCTGGAGTTGAATATGGGATATGAGAGAAAAGTTTTGGTCTAAGCAACTAGATCGATAGGGTTTCCCTTGTCAAGATAGGGAAGATGGTGGAAGGTGTAAGTAATTTCTTATTGGAGGGGAAATATGAGCTCAACTTCAGACATGTAAATTTTGAGATGCCTTTGAGAGAGGTAAATGTCAAGTAGGCAGTTGATTATATGAATCTGCCATTGCAGGGGATATATCTGGAAAGTTTGTATAAACTTGGGCATCAGTAGCGTATGAATCATATTTAATGCCATAAGACTGGAGGCCATCAAGGGAGCGAGTGTAGAGAGAAAACTCTAAGGAGTGGACTCTAGAGTGCTTCCTTGTGAAGACATCAGTGAGATGGGGTAGAAGCAAAGTTAGGTAAGAGTGATGTCTTGGGAACTTGATGAAAGTGGAAGGGAGTGAGTAATTGTGTCGAATGTTTCTGAAGTGGGTTTATCAATGAATGGTGTCTGGTAAGCTTAATAAGAGCAATATGGTTGAGTGTTTAGAAAGGGTTTGTTAGTGAAAAGAGAGAAATAGAAGAATATGAGTGTACTTGACTCCTGAGAAGATAAGAAGAGAAAGGGGTAGTAGCTGATGGATAAGTAGGTGAAGAGGGAAATTTTTGAGGTAAGAGACAAAAATGCCATGTTTCTAGGCTGATAGAAGAAAATTCAAGTGTAGATGGAAAATGAGCTCATGTTGAGGAGGGGAGGGAGAGTGGCTGGAGCATTGTCCTAGAGTGAAAGAGAGGGGCAGGGACCTGGTGCTTAAGAGCAGGGGATGACTTTCCCTGAAATAGGAGAGGAAGCTGTGAATCCCAGATGCAGGTGGGGGGATAGTAGGTCTGTGGAATTTCCTTTCTAGTTGTTTCCATTGGTCATGGAAGTAGATAATTCTATAAGAGATTGCCTACATCCTCCACTTCTGAAGAACATCCTCTGTGAGTCCCCCACCTGGGCTGTAGGGGTGGTACATCTGTGTTTCAGTTGTGCATCTCCCGCCTTTGGAGACCGAGCCGATTGTTTTCTGAGGTTCATAAATATTGGCAGATTACCTAGGATTTCCTGAACATGTCTGTATTCTAAAAGTACTTTGCTTGCAGAAATAAATGGCACTGGGGCTTGTGGTCAAGGTTAGGATCAGTTTCTTTTTTTTTCTTCTTCCCTTTGGACATGCTTCTGAGGGGGGCTTCTGTGGCCTTACTTAAAGCTTCTGTTGGAGCTGGAATTAAAGGTGAAAAGTAGGGAGGGCAGAGGAAAAGATGAGGTTGTCACCATTTATCTAGCCCCTACTCCTTCCTCCTCCTCCCGTGTGTACATTAAATACGCATGTGCTCACACACATAGTCACAGATGAGGCATAAAAGGCTAGATTGATGATGCTTCTAGCTTTTTCTTTAAACATGTGTTGGTAGATAGGCAGCTGGAGGTTAAGAGCTGGATGAGGGTTCTGGAGCAGCAGGTATCCAGGACATGATACACTGTCATTATGATGATGTATATCTTTCCTCTATTTCTTTGTGTCTCTCTCTCCGTCCCTCCCTCCCTCTCTGAGGGTAGGGACCATGTGTTATTGTTTCTTGAAACTGTCCCAGAGCCAGGCACATAATCAATGCTCTATGGATACTTCTGAATGAATAAATGATGGGAAGAAAATATATCCTGAAAATATATGCATTTTCTCCACTGCTCTTATGAGTTACTATGAATAGTTTGTTTACAAAATGTCAAGCTGCCAGTTTTCTGAAGAGAAAATTGATTCATGGAGCTATGTCATAATATGTGTAAAAGACAACGAGAACAAAAGTGGCATAGAGTTACTTTATCACTTTATTTTACTCCCACAGGTAAAATACAAAGAAGACTATGAAAAGAATAAAGGAAAATCAGATTATAATGTACTTCCTGCTTCAGAAAACCCACTGCTGAGGCAGCTGAGGGCAGCAGGAGATGCCCTGAGTGATGTAAGTATAATCTTGTCAAAAGTTGTTTTTTTAACCTGAGCTGCAAGAGGGATGAAATTTCTCTCCTCCTATAATGACTAAATGCAAATGCTGCTGCTGCTGCTAAGTCGCCTCAGTCGTGTCCGACTCTGTGCGACCCCATAGATGGTAGCCCACCAGCTTCCCCGTCCCTGGGATTCTCCAGGCAAGAGTACTGGAGTGGGTTGCCATTTCCTTCTCCAGGGCATGAAAGTGAAAAGTGAAAGTGGAGTCGCTCAGTCATGTCTGACTCAGTGACCCCATGGACTGCAGCCCGCCAGGCTCCTCCGTCCATGGGATTTTCCAGGCAAGAGTACTGGAGTGGGGTGCAAATAGAACTTTGCAAATACTTGAAGGTTATGGGGTAGCAGTTTCCCTGGAGCTGTCTAACAACAGGAAGGCATTAGTGTCTCTGAGTATGATATGTGTCAATTTGGGGAGCCTGTGGACTAGTTCAGTGGGCAGGGAAATCCTCGTTCCCTTGAAACTCCGGGAGTCTGTGCCTTTGTGTGGGCAAAGAGTGCATTGTAGGAGTTGTGATTATCATGGAGGCAGAAGGAGACTTTGAGATGGAAGGACTAGGAGCTGGAGCCACTTAGTGCCCTACCCTTGTGTTCTTCAAGCCTGCTGCTGGAGAGAAGAAGGGAAATGTCCTATATTTCACTTCTCTCCCTAACCTCCACCACTTTCTACTCAGGTCTTGACCCCAGAAACCACCATTTGCAGAGAGCAAAACTGAAAAGATGCCTCCCTAAGTCTTCACAGGAATTTCTAATAGTGGAATATTAAGAGCTTGTCTAATCCACCATCTTTCAAATACACTAGATAAGTGAGAACTGGCCTGGCATTAGAAGACTCACAGCTCAAGGCCACTTTGATTATGTATATAAAGAGACTGAACATACTGTCAGTTGAGTTTTTCCCTTTCGATTAGGTAGTGTTAAGTTTCCGAGTATTTGAGATTATGTGTGGATTAGTTATCTTTGTCCCTTGAGTTAAATTAGCACCATAGATATGTGTACATGTGACCGAGGAGGTGGGGTGAGTGATGTGGCAGGTGAGAGGATAGAAATGAATCTGTTCAAATAGCTCTACTGGGAAATCAGTGCAAAGCACTGTTTCCTGAATGAAGATCATCTTTATTGAACATAAAAACCCAAGTTCAAATCCATTTTGTTGAAAAAGACAACAATATAAAAATATTAAAAATGAACAGCACCAGTATGTGTGTGTGTGACTGAGTCCCTTTACTGTCCACTTGAAATTATCACAACATTGTTAATCGGCTATAGTCCTAGATAAAATAAAAAGTTAAAATGAGCATGAAAAATGACAATGATCTGCTTTATCAGTTGGGCACTGTAAAATCCAGTAATGGTTAGAGCTGAAGATAAGTCTAGCAGAGGAGAAGGGTTGGTAGACTGTTTGTATATTCCTTATTTTTAAGATATACAGCCTGTTCATATAACAGGGAATTTCTCCTTGGTAGAAGGAGGAAGAGTGTGTATTTCTCTGTGTGCTAGGCTTTTTCCATGAAAGTTTGTTTTTAAAAAAATGAAAAATTTGCTGTCGCTCAGAATGTTCCTGTTTCTCAGGGCGTCATTAGTGAGGAAAGAGTATGTCAGTTGGCAGGTAGAAAAGGCGGTAAGTCAGAAATACTCCAGCACCTCTGCAACTAAGGGTTTGGTCTTACGCAATATATTGGGTTCTTAATTTTTGGAGAATATTAAAAATTTAGGCTTTATAATAATTGCTAATAGAAAAGGTTTAAATCATTCACAACACCCCAATGTGTCATTGTTAGTTTTAAGACAGTTGACAGGTAATATCTTTTTTTTCTTCTTCCTTTGTTTAGTGTTGGAAAATACAAGTGCAATAATAATCAGTGTGGGAGTGATAGGAACCTACTTTAACTGATTTTTTCTTTCCTTTAACAGAAATTATACAAGGAAAACTATGAAAAGACGAAGGCAAAGAGCATAAATTACTGTGAGACCCCCAAATTTAAGCTTGATACAGTTCTGCACAACTTCAGTAGTGATGTAAGACACCCCCCCACACACTTATTCCCTCCGTGAAAGTGAAGACCCATCATTTTGCCAATAAACAAATGATATATGTTTTGTCTTTCAGGCTAAATATAAAGATTCCTACTTAAAGAATATTTTGGGACATTATGTAGGCAGCTACGAGGATCCGTATCATACACACTGCATGCAAGTCTCAGCTCAGAACAGTGACGTAAGTTCTAAGGCAGTTTGACTTTCCAAATAGCACATTTTCAGGGCATGAGTACAGTGGTTGCATCCTTATGTCTGATTTCTTTTTCTTGTAGAAAAACTACAAGGCAGAATATGAAGAGGACAGAGGCAAAGGCTTCTTCCCCCAGACCATAACTCAAGAATATGAAGCGATCAAAAAACTAGATCAATGTAAAGATGTAAGTCTGTGGTATACACTATGAACATTACCAACCTCCACAGTATCTAGTGGTCAAGATATTTTTACAATTTTGGCACTTCTGCCAACAAATGTAAGCAGGAGACTGTAAGAAACACCATTTATTTTTTATTTAATTAAATTAAATATTTAATACTTAATAGATATTTTCCCTGTGGTCACCCATACGACTCAAGTGTTTATTCTAGCTCATTTTCCCAAAGAAAAGTAATCAGGAATTTGAAGACATCAAACAGTTTCCTATATAGATGTAAGAGCATCCCCCCACAAAACTAGAGTCTAATTAGAAAAAAATGTGTTTTATTTCCTACAAGTTACTTTTCTTTGGGGGGAGTGGGATATGCCAGCTTGGCCTATAGGCCAGCTCAGACTTTGACAAGTGATACTACACTAAACCTGATTTCTTTTCTCCCACAGCACACCTACAAAGTCCACCCAGATAAGACAAAATTCACTCAAGTTACTGACTCTCCTGTTCTGCTACAAGCCCAAGTCAATTCCAAGCAGCTGAGTGATGTAAGTTCTCTTAAATATCCAAGAAATCCAGTTTTGAGGGATGATATATCATAGCTCTGTACTTGAAATTCATCTATAAAAAAGGGTTTTTATCCTTGTCACATTTATTTTAAAAAGACTACGTAAGTTTTAACGAGCTTAACTTGTATACATTTGTAATCCCCTAAAATACTTAGTTAATTCCCTTGCCTCTTCTTGGGTGGATAACAATTATAATAAGAGCGTTGTAGAAGAGAAACTAAATGTAGCTTAATGTACTGGAGAGCACTTGAATTTGGGCGTCAGACAAAAGTGAAAGTGAAAATGCTAGTCACTTAGTTGTGTCCAACTCTTTGCGACCCCATGGACTGTAGCCTGCCAGGCTCCTCTGTCCATGGGATTCTCCAGGCAAGAATACTGGAGTGGGTTGCCATTCCCTTCTCCAGGGCATCTTCTCAACCCAGGGATTGAACCCATGTCTCTTCCATTGCAGGCAGATTCTGTACTGTCTGAGCCACAAGGGAAAACTGGATTCAAATTCTAACTTTGTCTTTTATGACCTGGGGGCCTAGGCAAGCTCTTGAACCTCTCCATACCTCACAGTTCCCTTTGATAATATGTGCTTGTTTTGAAGATGAAATGAAAGGAAATATGCTCATGGTACACATCCTGGCCCAGAGTAGGTATTCAGTACATGGGATTTCTCTCTTATACAAGCTTATTTTTGGGAAATGGAGTCTTTGAGATATGTTTAATCATATGAATTTTAAGTGTGAATTTTCAAATTTATGTTGAACTAAAAAAAAATGAAAATAAAAATAACTTGAGTAGATTATGGCCAGAAATGAAAGCTTCAGTTAGAGTATCCACAAACCATCATGCATGTGAGGGGACATAATCAGGCTTGTTAGAAAATATTCTCCATAGCGTGAGCAATGACAGCCGAGAAGAAGAAAGGATGACACTCTCAGAATCTACAGGACCAATTGTGATATTTAAGGAGGGGAGCTTGTGTGTAAGAAAAGTGGCCCCCTCCTTCCATTAGGTTCCTACCATGGTGCCAGATGTGATAATAGCATCGACAATCCACCACGGAGGTGCTGATGAGAAAGGTGGCCTACCCTCACTCTGGATTTCTCTTTTGATCATGACAACTCTGTCAGTTGTTATTTAACAAAATGTATTTTACATTTTATGAAATGTACTCCACATGATTTTTTCTTTTGTATTTTGTAGCAATTCTTCTGAATAGAGGACTAATTTGCTCATTTTTTCCCTCCCCCCTCCTCAGCTAAATTACAAAGCAAAACATGAAAACGAAAAGTTCAAGTGTCATATACCTCCAGATACGCCTGCCTTTATCCAGCACAAAGTCAATGCCTATAACCTGAGCGATGTGAGTTTCTCATGCACTATGCCTTCTGTTATATTAACAACTATGCTTTTACTTTTGAATTGCCTCATTGAATAAACATTTCATTGTTAAAGATGGGAATAAGGGTTAACATTTATATCATGTTCCCTCTGCCAGGGTAACTTTGAACTCCCCTTATAAAATGTGTGTAGCAATCTTGTAAGTAGCTTCACACAATGAGACAAGCTTAATATATTTTAGGCAACCCTCAAAATGTCACTGTTCATGTATGTTTAATCTCAAATCTTAATGTTAGTTCTTTTAGCCATATATTCTTTTATATTATACTATAATTTTCTTTCAGGACCTGATATTTAAGACACAGTTTGATTTCATTTATTTCTCAAGCCTATAATTTTCCTTATATCACACAAAAAATACTTATTTCTACATGTAAGAGAACTTGCACTGACAAAGATACAGGGTATTCAGAAGGCATAAGGTCAGGTATCCATTGCTATTTTTCATTTCCAAACTTAATTTTATACGAAAGTCAAGTTACCCATGAGGATTTCAATTTTTTCAATAATTCTATAAATAAGTACTAAAATCATCTAGCATCAGTGAATATAATGATTTGTAAAATAACCTTTTCAGGGAACTTTGAGATCAAATGAAAATGGTGCCTTTATATAACACTAAGTAAGTTAACTATAGATTATTTGTGCTACTCTGTAAAATATTCAGTGTTAGGAATCAAATAGTATTATGATAACTAGAATGAAGTTAATGTAATGAAATATTCTCATGGTGAGTAAAGAAGTTTAATCTTGGAGAACAGGAAGATTCATCTGAAGAATTATCTAAAATAAATTACTTAAAATTTCTTAAACAATGAAAATGGCCTATTTTATATTAAGACAAACTATTGGGTTACCCTTTAGTCTATAAAGTGTGATAACATGCATATCAGTTTTGCCCACTCCTGTGCTGAAATTTTTCTGTCCAGAATATTTATAAGCATGACTGGGAGAAGACCAAAGCTAAGAAATTTGACATTAAGTTGGACGCCATTCCCCTGCTGGCAGCCAAAGCCAACACCAAGATCACTAGTGATGTGAGTATGGCCTGGGCACCTGGGCAGGGGCTCCTCAACGATGCTTCCTGATGAGTGGGATCTGACTCGTGTGATGTCCTTGCAGGTGATGTACAAGAAAGACTATGAGAAAAGCAAAGGGAAGATGATTGGAGCTCTCAGTATTAATGATGATCCCAAAATGCTGCACTCTTTGAAGACGGCCAAAAACCAGAGTGATGTGAGTGCTTTTGTGAACCTGTCTTTCGATGTGGCTGTACTTACTGTTTAATATAAGCGTGGATGAGTCATTAGCCTAACTGAAATCTCAGATTCAGGATGACAAATCAAACGTTAAAACCCAGTGGTAAAGGATGATTGACTTCCTCATTCTTATGATGTCTCTGTACTTTGAGACACCAGAGAGTATTGTAAAGCTTCCCTTAATCCCTTAATGCCTTCTGTTTTATTAGGAGGTAAATTACACTAACAATACTATTTTCTTTATTGTTTTTTCTAGAAATGAACTCAGTGTCTCAGTATGTCTAAACACCTACTCATTCCATGCCATGACCTAACTCTAGGTACTTGACAAAAATAAATATAGAAAAATAAAAGGCAAGAAGTGAGAAAACCAGGCTACAGGCAAAGTAGGGAAAACTCAGTGAAGCTTAAGTATTTTAACAATTTTGTAAAATACTGATCTCATATTAAAGACTTAAAATATTTTATTAAAAATAAAACTTTTTTTACAAAAATTGCTTTTCTAATTCATAACAAAGAAGAAATATTACCTATTGTGTATTGTTTATAAATATTACTGTCTTTATTGAGGATATTTTTTGGATTTATTTATGGAAGAATTAAAAGAATGTGAAGAACTACATGATGCAGTCAATAACACAAAAAAGTCATATTTTGTATATCACTGTTATAAAGTAAAATTTAGGTTTTAATGATAAAAGCCAGCTTCCAGAGGTATTGTAAGATGTGTTTTTGTTCTACAACTGTGCCTAAGTATCGAAACTCCACTTTATACCTTTTACAATATTTCATACCAACTCTTAAAAAAATCATTTTCCTTCAAACACATTCAAGTGGGAAAAAATATTTTGAGATAAAAAGTTGCTTAGACAGCAGCATTGGTGAGCTGTGATTCATTCTGGCTGAGAAGTATTAGGATAAGTACTCTGAACATATTTATGGTTACTGCAGACTAGATCATATAAGGCAAGAGCCCCTACCATATTCATTCTGCTTTTCTGCTTTGTAGAAAACAAATGCTGAATAAATAAAAAATTTCCCTTCTAGTAAAGTATAGCAGTGACATGAATAGCTTCTATTCCATGAGATATATTCTTTTATTTTCTTTGTTTAATTTTCTTTTTCCTTTGACAGAGATTATACAAGGAAAACTATGAGAAGACAAAGGCAAAGAGCATGAATTACTGTGAGACTCCTAAATATCAACTTGATACCCTGCTGAAGAACTTCAGTGAGGTTCGAAAGGCCACAGTTACCCCTTGGGTTTGAGGGCTCTCCTCCTGTCTGATAAATAACTGTCTATTTGAGTTTGAAAACATATGTTTTCTTTTTCAGGCTAAATATAAAGATTCATATGTGCACGATGTTTTGGGACATTATATAGGCAGTTTTGAAGACCCATATCAAGTACACTGCATGAAAGTTTCAGCTCAAAACAGTGACGTAAGTTTGAAGACAGTTGTTCGTGCTTCTCAGTAACATTGTTGGGGATGATAGAAATCATGATCTATTTTTGTTCTTTCTCATAACAGAAAAATTACAAAGCAGAATATGAAGAAGATAAAGGGAAATGCTATTTCCCTCAGACAATAACACAAGAATATGAAGCAATCAAGAAGCTAGACCAGTGTAAAGATGTAAGTCAGCTGCCCTGAAGTTTTGAGATTGTGTTTGGCATTCTTGTGCCATCTAGTGGTCAATTCAGCAGTTTAAATGCTAGCATCTAATGGTTAGCAGATGTTAAATTTTATTTTTTGGATAGAATTGAGAAATATAAAAATTACTGTGAAGAAAATTATGTTACAAAATGATCTCAGGTTTTATAAACGTTTATTTCCACTAGTCTGTATATACATATATCTACACACACACACACACACACACACACACAACTTTTGGGGAAAGAGTGAACATGATGATTTGTAAGAGATAGGTGTGTATTTTACATGATGGGCTGGCATGTGCCTGACACTGTCCTTGGTGCTGAGAAAGAATAGGGGACAAGCTGGGCTATTTCTAGTTCAGTGTGCATCTGAGAAGGAGAGACAGATGCTAAAACAGACAGAGAACAAAGAACAGACAAAGAACATAGAAACTAGAAAGATAGAAAGATCAGAAAACTAAAGTGATGCTATAGGGTTAAAATAGAATGATGTGGGTGATGGAGACTGGATGGATACCATAGGTTGGGTGGTCAAGGAAGGTCTAAGGCAAAGACTGTATAGCCATGCCAAGATCCAGGGAAGAGCAGTGGGAACAACAGCTTGCAAAGAGACACACTCAGCATGTAAGGACTTGAAAGGATGAGGTAACAGACATATACCAGAGAAGGGACAGCAGTAAGAGGTAAAATGGTAGGAGGTGAAGGAGGGAGGTGAGTTCTGTAGGGGAGGGCTGGTAGGCCAGCGTACACTTTACACTGAATCCGAGTCCAGTGGTGAGCCATTGTAAGGCTTCCGCTGCTGCTGCTGCTAAGTCGCTTCAGTCGTGTCCGACTCTGCGCGACCCCATAGACGGCAGCCCTTCCGCAGGGGGAGGCTAATCTGGCTGTGGAATTGCGGCAGGGAAACCAGTTTGGAGGCAACTTCAGGAGAGAGGGAGATAGAGAGGAAGTGAGAATACATCAACAAAGTTTTCAAGAACAAAATGCACTCTATTTTTGGCTGGAAACTTTGTACATGTTATTGTGTATATGAACAAGAATCTAAAGAAACATGAAATTTTGATTAACAGACCTCTTCTTTTGTAGCATACCTACAAAGTTCATCCAGATAAGACCAAATTCACAGCTGTCACTGATTCTCCTGTGCTGTTGCAAGCCCAGCTCAACACAAAGCAGCTTAGTGATGTAAGTTCCCTGATTAATGCAAGTGTGGGTGACCCAGAATGCTTTGCTTATTGGACATCAGCATCTACATATTTCACCTTCATGGGCTCATCTATTGTTCCAATAATGTCACTTTTTAAGATATATTCAATAAAAGGCAAATGAAGCTGCTAGACTAAATTGTAGCCTCGGGAAGAATGATGTCAGACAATAGTAAGAATGACTAATAATTCTGCAATAACTCCTCAATTTTTAGTGGGAATTTGCTCATTAGGATCTCTCACATTCCAAAAATAATGCATACTAAAATTTCAAGGCAACTTAAATGACAACAACAAAAACAGCTACTTGAGTAGGTAACAAGGCAAAATTTTCCCATTCCTGAGTTTGCCAACAAGGCTTTCTTTACAGAAAGAAAAAGAGCACAGAAACAAGAAAGATGCCAGGCAATAATATAAAACTAATACAGGATGTTGATAATATAAATTCAAATCAGATGATGTGTGAGAAAGTGATGGGGGTGCACTTTGGATTAGGAAGTCAAGGAAGGTCTAAAGTAGAATGATCCAGCCATGCAGCAGTGCTTCTCAAATACTGATGTGTATGTGGGTGATAAATGGAGATTCTAATTTGGTAGGCCTGGAGGGACTTATATAAACTCCCTAGTCCCCACTTTGAGTATCTGTGTTCATTGCTCAGTCATGTCCGACTCTTTGGCAACCCCATGGGCTGTAGCCCACCAGCCTCCTCTGTCCATGGAATTCTCCAGGCAGGAATACTAGAGTGGGTAGTCATTCCCTTTTCCAGGGGATCTTCCCAACCCAGGGATCAAACCCAGGTCTCCTGCATTGCAGGTAAATTCTTTACCAACTGAGCCACTAGGGAAGTCCTGAGTAGACAGGTGTGAACACAGATAAATCCTGAGGAGTAGCATGTGCTCCTCAAGACAGGACAATGTAATGTTCCATTTGCCCTACTTAAACATGGTTTTTAGTAACATGAATTATCTCGTGCAGTTGGTAAAGAAAGGAATGTCTACCATTTTTCTACATTCTACATACATGCATTAATATATGATTAATATATATTAATATATGATTTATATACATTACTAATCATATTAGTGTTATTAACATATATCAATATATTATTATTAATGAAAATATATTAATATATTAATCAATCATATTACTATATGATTAATTTGTTTTTCTGACTTGCTTCACTCTGTATGGCAATCTCTCGGTCCTACCACATCTCTGAAAATGGCACAGCTTTGTTCGTTTTTATGGCTGAGTAATGTTCCATTATATATATGTACCACATCTTCTTTATCCACTCCTCTGTTGATGGACCTTTAGGTTGCTTCCATGTCCTGGCTGTTGTAAATAGTACTTCCATGAACTTTGGGATGCATATATCTTTTGGAATTATGGTTTTCTCCATAACACTGTAAGGCAATTTAAAAAAGAAAAGAATGATGTCAATGTAATCCAAAAGACATATTGGTTCATGTGCAACTTTTCCCAGCATATTAATATTTTGTGCCCCAGTAAAGGACAACTAGCTAACATTGGGCTTCCCTGGTGGCTCAGCTGGTAAAGAATCTGCCTGCAGTGCAGGAGACCTGGGTTCAGTCTCTGGGTTGGGAAGATCCCCTGGAGAAGGGAACGGCTGCCCACTCCAGTATTCTGGCCAGGAGAATTCCATGAACTGTTTAGTCCATGGAGTCGCAAAGAGTCAGACACAACTGAGCAATTTTCACTACTTTCAAATACTAATAACATCAGTGCTGCAACTGAGCTTGGCAAGCGGCAGAGGAATGTAGTCTTGTGCATGGTGCCCAGGAACCACCGTCTCTTCTCGTTGTCCTGGTGAGGTCAGGGGTTCTGTCTTGAAGGATCTGAAATGCATGGTTCTTCTCAGTGCATTTGCCTTTAACTCCAAAATTCAACAGCCTCATTCCTTCTTTACACTCTCTTCCTTCCACCTAATGTCACCTTTTAAAAATTTCAAATAAAGTCCCGTATCTTGTACTTTTGGTAAGAATTTATGTATCTTTTAAACTGTTCTAGCGTTCTATTTAGAATTATCATTTTTGTCAGTGCTCCGATTACATAAATTTTAAGTGTTCATGTTCTCAAGACACACCCCAGAGGACAATGAGATTCCCATATATACATTGTGATGGCATTTACAAAATGATAACCCAGAGTTGTTTTATACCAGCGTCCATGAAAGAGAAAGTGAGAGTCTGGATCCTATGCTGGATTTTGACTGGATAGACTATTTCTTTGAGTCATAAAAAGGATAGTAGCGACTTAGCTATATACATTCTTCTTTATAAACTCAAGGAAGTTCCTACCCTGAACTGTTTGGCTATTTTCTATTGCTTTTCAGCTGAATTACAAGGCAAAGCATGAAGGTGAGAAGTTCAAGTGCCACATACCAGCAGATGCTCCACAGTTTATACAACACAGAGTCAATGCCTATAACCTGAGTGATGTGAGTACCATACATGTTGGTGTATGCATGAAGAGGAAATATTATGAATGCTTAAAAAGACCAGATAAGGAGTTATGCAAATAAACAACTGTTAAGATGCTTGCCAGAGTGCTAAGTGGAGCTTTTGAACTTAAATGCCCTTAAGACTCTCTGGTAGCCATTAGATTTCATTTTCCATAATCTCTGTTACTATCAGAAACATTCTTTCAATCACGAAGCCCCCTTCCTCCCCACCAATCCCTAGAGTTTCACAAGATCTCTCATACTCTCATAAGGAAATTTCACATTTCCCCTTCTCCAGTTTGTTGCCACGTTATATTACCCTTTATGTATGAAGATAGCAGAGTCTTTAGAAAGTTTACAGAACACTGGAAAGAGTATATTATACTTATTTTGTGGTGGAGGAAAGAAGCCGGATGATAAATAATAAGCTATACTCTCATTTGGTAAATATAGCATTAAATAGGTAAAATAAGTCTCTATATGCAAAGTTTCAGTCTGTTTTTAAATTTTTACTGAGTTAATCTGTGTTAGATATTGTTCTTAAAATTCCTGTGCTGAAATTTTTCTGTCCAGAATATTTATAAGCATGACTGGGAGAAGACCAAAGCTAAGAAGTTTGACATTAAGGTGGACGCCATTCCCCTGCTGGCAGCCAAAGCCAACACCAAGATTGCTAGTGATGTGAGTATGGCTTGGGCACCTGGGCAGGGGGTCTCAACAATGCTTCCTGATGAGTGGGATCTGACTCGTGTGATGTCCTTGCAGGTGATGTACAAGAAAGACTATGAGAAAAGCAAAGGGAAGATGATTGGAGCTCTCAGTATTAATGATGACCCCAAGATGCTGCACTCTTTGAAGACGGCCAAAAACCAGAGTGAGGTGAGTGCTTTTCTCAATCTATCTTATTTTTAGTATTGTGTGCCAGTTAATATGGCCAAGGATAGTAATGTAAAAGGATTGCATCAAGTTCATAACAACAAACTGCTGAGCAGAACTTTAAAAGTAGAATCATTCCCCAAGTTTTTGTACCTCTCATGTTTGAGGAGAGAAATTATTTGTACTTGATTACCATTTCACTTTGAAAGACCTATGTGCTCATATTTAGTAGAATATTGAGTATAATTTTTAGCATCATTTGGAAAACATTAAGGTATTTTCATATTTTCTAATTGAAAAATAACTTTTAAAATTATTAAGTTTTAAAAAGTGGCCTTATTTTGAAAGAAAAATCATAAGTCAGAGATAAAAAAATCTTAGTATAGCGAACTTTGCTCTTTATTGACTTTAGTAATTAGTATTGGCCTAGATCTAAGAAAAAATACCGTTAATTATAGTTACATTTGAGAATCTGATAAAAGATTTGGATCATCTTTTAGAAGAATGGAGATTTTTTTCATACCTTTACCTTTCAGAGAATTCATGGATTCCCTAAATATTGCCTTTAGGCCATCTATCATCTTCCAGTTAAAATTCTTAGCATAGAGAGGCAAACATACACTATCATAAATTATAATATACACTATATTTTAAAATGCTTAAAGAATCCTCTAAGAGTGGTAAGAATGTTCAACATATCTTGAAATATTAGTTTTTCATGATGAAAGAAAAAGGTGTTAATATCTTTTGCTTTCGTTTTAACCATGTGAAAGGGTGAGATTAGAGCATCCCTCCATAAACAAAAATAAACTCAAAATGCATTAAAGACCTGAAATCATGAAACTCCTAGAAGAGAACCTAGGTAGGACACTCTTTGACATAAATTGTAGTAATATTTTTGGGGCTCTGTCTCACAAGGCAAAAGAAATAAAAACAAAAACAAATGGGACATAATTAAACTTAAAAGCTTTTGCATAGCAAAATGAAGAGACAACCTATGAAATAGAAAATAATTTGTAAATAATATAACTCACAAGGGGTTAACATCCAAAATATATAAACAGCTCATACAGCTCAGTATCAAGGAAACAATCCAAAAAAATGGGCAGAAAATTTGAATAGACATTTTTCCAAAGAAGGCATATACGTGGCTAACAAGTACATGAAAAGATGTTCAACATGGTCGATTTTTGGCAGAAACCATCACAATTCTGTAAAGCAATTATCCTTCAATTAAAAATTAAATTTAAAATTTTAAAAAAGGTTCAGTATAGCTAATTATTAGAGAAATACAAATCAAAACAACAATAAGATATCATCTCACACCTATTAGAATGCCTATCATCAAAAAGTCTAAAAATAACAAATATTGGCAAGGATATAGAAAAAAGAGAACTCTCCTACACTGTTGGTGGGAATGTAAATTGGTGCAGCCATTATGGAAAACAGTATGGAGGTTCCTTAAAAAACTAAAAGTGGAGCTACCATATGATCCAGCAGTCCCTCTCCTGGGCATATACCTAGAAAAGAGGAAGACTCTAGTTCAAAAAGACACATTCATCCCAATATTTGCAGCAGCCTAATTTACAATAGCTAAATATGGAAGCAACCTAAGTGTCCAACAAATGAATGGATAAACAAGATGTGGTATATGTATACTATTGAGTATCACTCAGCCATAAATAAGAATAAAATTCTGCCATTTGCAGCAGTGTGGTTGTACCTAGAGAATATTATGCTTGCAAAATAAGTCAGAGAAAGACAAATATTGTATGATATCACTTGAGTGTAGAATCTAGAAAATAAAATGAATGTACATAACAAAACAGAGATAGATATAGAAAACAAACTTGTAGTTACCCATGGGAAGAGGGAGAGAGGGGCAAGATAGGGATAGGGGATTAAGAGATACAAACTGCTTATGTATAAAATAGATACACAATTAAGATATATTTTAGAGCACAGAATTATCACAGTTATAGCCATTATCTTGAACTTTTAATGGACTGTAATCTATAAAATTACTGACTTACTATGCTGTCCACCTGAAACTAATATTGTAAATCGACTATACTTCAATTTAAAAATATAGCCATTTGGAACTTTGACAACCTTTTATATGTACAGACAGGTGTGAGCTGGTTTGAATTTGAACAGAGAGTTAGAACAACATAGTTGAGGGAATTCCCTGGTGATCTGGTGGTTATGACTCTGTGCTTTCCCTGCCAGGGCATGAGTTTGATCCCTGGTCAGAGATCTAAGATCAGGTAAGCTGCGTGACCAAAACAGTTTAGTCAAAAGCACTTCCACACATCAACTGCTATTACAACATTGCTTTATCTGTTTATTTCTAATAAAAACAAACTGTATTTTTTTCAGTGTTCTTGCATGCCAGCAGAAAATGGCCATATTTTATCATCATAAACCAGGGCCTAGATTTTACAATTAAGAGATATATTTATTCTATGAAACTGACTACCCATGAAAGATTAAAAGGAAGATTACATTCCTTAGTAAAGCTAAAAGATCAGATTATTTGCAGAAGGAATTCCTACAGGAACTTTATAATGCACATCCATACTTGCTAGCTTGGATCACTGTCTTAGCACTTATGTGATTATAGGGAGATATAATGGGTTTAGAATTTTCCTAAGGGTACTGGGCCAGAATTTTTCTCTCTGTTAAGGTAATTGGTGAGCAAACACGATGAACCTGGGCTTTGACCTAATTAGCACCCTCTCCAACCATTCCAGAAAACCAGCCAATGAAAGTTTCTTCTGAGGCCCAGTCAGGACATCTGGTTTATGAGAACACTGTGCATAAAGACCAAGGTTACTTTCATGGCTCAGTTTCATAAATTTTTCTCCTTTGAGATTGTGTAGCTGCTGAAATCTGAAGCTTCTTTTAAATTGTAACCAAAATTAAACTTAGTATGAACAAAAACCTTACAATAAATAAGCTCCACTGAGAACCCCAAAGGATGGCATCACCGACTCAATGGACATGGGTTTGGGTGGACTCCAGGAGTTGGTAATGGACAGGGAGGCCTGGCGTGCTGCGGTTCATGGGGTCGCAAAGAGTCGGACATGACTGAGTGACTGAACTGAACTGAAGTAAAATAGTCAGATTGAAAAATCTGTAACTGTTCATTTAAAGATGACTTTAGAAAAGTCAAGAAGTCAAGTGTACAGCCGTATTTACGAAGTAGTCATTTTATACAATCAGAAGTATGAAGTGATTGTCGTATAATTTTTGACAATTTAAAAAATACTTCTTTAGTGGAAAACTCTTCAACGGTTATTACCTTGGTAGAAATAATGCTTATTAGTGGTCCTTGAAAAACCCTATTTTAAAATAAAATAATAGCTGGCTGAAGCAGAAACTGTGGCCCATTCATAATGTCTGACAGTTCCTCTTTGATCTAAAAAAAAAATTTTGAGAAGATCTGTCCAAGTATGATATGGGGGGAGGTGTTCAATAAGGTGAAACATACCAAATTTTAAGAAAAAATCACAAACTAGATGTTTGGGTCTATATCTCTAACTTGTATTTATTGCTTAATAGAGATCTCTGCTTTTCTGCAAATCTGTTGAAGATTTGTATTAATAATTGGTAATTTCTTGTTCACAGCGTGAATATCGTAAAGACTATGAAAAGTCAAAAACTATCTACACGGCACCTCTTGACATGCTCCCACTCGCTCATGCTAAGAAATCTCAGGCAATTGCCAGCGATGTGGACTATAAGCACCTCTTACACAGTTACAGCTACCCGCCCGACAGCGTTAATGTGGACCTTGCTAAGAAGGCTTATGCACTGCAGAGTGATGTGAGTAACCAGATTTTCTCTATTCCTGCTATTTCAGGTAGAAACTGAGAAGGGTTCCTAAGCTTAGTGATGTTTTTGGCAATTCTCATAAGTGTCTGCACTGTCTTCTGTATGTAGCTAATATGTGATGAGAAAATGATCCTGGGGATTCTAAGAGAGCACACTTCAGGGTTAGAAAGGCCTGGGGCTGGCAGGCACCCCATCACATTGCTTTTGGGAAACTAATCAACCTTCCTGAGTTTAGAGTCCTCCTTATAAAATTGGAATAATACAAAAGAACTGTTTTGATTATTTAAATGCGTTCAAAATACTCAGCATGGTGCCAGGCCCTGGTGAATTCTCAATAAACATTTGCTAGTACTATCATCACCATTAGCATAATTGTCACATTCATCAGTCAGTAATTTTTTGTATAGGTTGCTATCTTGTCTGAAAATAAAATGTATGATTTATCATATTACTTTTTATAATAGCTGGGTTTTTTCCTGCAGATCAAAACTTCTTTAGGCAAATCGATTTGTCTGAGCTATACAATTGAACACCTTGTCCTAACGATTCTATTTTTTTTAATGGTAAAATATGCATAACATAATGTTGGCCATATTTACCATTTTTAAGTGTACAGTTCAGCAGCAGTTAATTGTTGTAAAATCAATCTCAGAACTTTTTCATCTTACAAGAATTAAATCTTATGTACATTAAATAATTCCCCATTTCCTCTTCCCCTCAGCCCCTGTCAACCACCCTTCTACTTTATTTGAGAGCTGGAATACTCTAAAGATCTCATATCAATGGAATTATGCAGTGCTTGCCTTTTTCTGATTGGCTTATTTCACTTAGCATGATGTCTTCAAGGTTCATTCATAGTGTGTGTGTCAGAATTTTTCTTTTTTGAGGCTGAATAATGTTCCATTTTGCATGTATATATGCTATTTGGTTTATCCATTCATCTGTCAGTGAACATTTGGGTGGTTTCCACCTTTTGGCTATAGCGAATAATGCTACAATGAACATGGGTGCGTGAATATCTTTAAGATCCTACTTTCAATCCTTTTGAGTATATACACAGAAGTAGAATTTCTGGATGATAAAATAGTTCTATTTTCAATTTTTTGAGAAACTGCTATACTATTTTCTATAGCAGCTGTACAATTTTACATTCTCATGACTAAAAATTCTATTTTATGCATTATTATCCTTTAGTTTGTTTCATTTTGTTATGTTTCTTCCTCCCAAATAAATCACAGTTTTCTCAAAGGCAGGAACCAATGGTTTCTTGATTTTTCATTCCATTTAAAAGGCTCCCACTGATCTAAATTTTGTATCTAGAGCATATGTTTTAGGTATCATCTATAGCCAGACAACAAGAGTTGGTTAAGAGTAGGTTATTATTTTAATAGCATCAAGTAACTGTCCCCCAGATAGGTTCAATTCCAAATGATAACTGCTCTCCATAAGCAAATTATTGAATACAACTATTTTTAAATGCATTGTTAGCTAATGGAGAAACACTCTTAAGCTGACCATTACACATGAAGGCAATGTGTGTAAACACTTAGTACAAATAATTACTATCAAGTCTTATCAGCAAATGAGCAAAATTATCCATCTTCAATATGGCCTTCAGTGACATAGAAACACAATACTAATGTTCTAGTGAGCAAACAGATCTGATGATCAAAATATAGCAGTTTCATTTGTTCTTTGAAATATAGTTTTGAGTTTAGCGTTTTCCCGATTGCAATTATAATTCTGCATACTTGGGAAATAAGGATGAAGGAGAATATATGCCAACTAGAAAGAACAGTGAAAACCTAAGGACTGTTAAAATCTCTCCCCAAGGAAATGTTTAAAATAACTGCAATGCATGGAGTGAGGAACCTGGTCAGAAATCTTACAAGCATTTTGGGGGGAAAAATGTTAATGATTTTACAAATAAGGATGGCTCTGAATAAAGAAGTGTAACTTTTCTCTCCGTGTTCTAGGTGGAATACAAAGCTGACTACAACAGCTGGATGAAGGGTTGTGGCTGGGTGCCTTTTGGGTCCTTAGAAATGGAAAAGGCAAAGCGAGCATCAGACATTCTGAATGAGGTACAGCCATCACCTCTCTGTGTGTCACAGAGACAGAGTTGTGAATGTGTTGTGTTAAACCCCCCCAAACCACGGGAAGGGCCTCCTTTACCACTTCATTTTCTGGTATCGTTGTTACAGAAAGAAACCAAATTATCATGTGTATGCATTATCTCAGTAGGTAATTGTACCCCTTCACATCACCAAAGTCATTTATGTTAACCATTTATGGCAGAAATATCTTCAACAACTTTATCGAGGTATAGTTTGCATACCACAGAATTCACATATTTTAAATGTATACCTTGACAAGTTTTATTAAATCATATAGTTGTGTAGCCATCCCCACAACCAGATTTTTTTTTGATGGTAAACGCATCTTTATTTTTCAGAAGCAAGCTAGTAAATGAGTAATATACTTTGAAATACATAAAACAGGAGTGAAATCATCATGGTCAAGGGAGGCTGGACTGGAAGTTCGGTTAGGTCATTGGATGTATCAAGAGATGAGTTTAAGGTTGCTTCAATTTTGGCCTTGGGTTTCATGAGATTCCCCTTACTAGTTAGGAATGGTTTTAGCAGCAGGAAAAAAGAATATTTGAAATTATGGAGGCTACTCACATACTTTGCCTTCAAAATAGTTAGGAGGGAGTTGGCTGCTGGCATATATTCAGTGATGTCAGACCCACAATTGAATTTTAAGATGCTAAATTTTTCCCCCCAAAATTACCACACCCATTTTCAACACCAGACAATTACAGATCTTCTTTCCATCTCTATAATTTTGTCTTTTCCAGAAATATCTTTTGAATCAGGATTCTTTCACTTAGCATAATGTTTTTGAGGTTCATCCATATTTCTACATGTGTCCAAAATATGTTTCTTTTTATTTTTTTATTTTTTTATTTTTTTATATTCTCTTTCTTTTTTTTTTTTTTATAAATTTATTTATTTTACTTGGGGGCTAATTACTTTACAATATTGTAATAGTTTTTGCCATACATTGACAAGAATCAGCCATGGGTTTACATGTGTTCCCCTTCCCGAACCCCCCACCCACCTCCCTCCCCCTCCCATCCCTCTGGATCGTCCCACTGCCCCGGCCCCGAGCCCTTGTCACATGCATCGAACATGGAATGGTGCTCTGTTTCACATATGACAATACACATGTCTCAATGCCATTCTCCCAGAACGTCCCACCCTCACCTTCTCCCTCAGAGTCCATAAAATTGTTCCATGCATCTGTGTCTCTCATTCTGTCCCGCATATAGGGTTATCGTTACCATCTTTCAGATTCCATATATATGCATTAGTATACTGTATTGTTGTTTTTCTTTCTGGCTTACTTCACTCTGTATAATGGGCTCCAGTTTCATCCATCTCAGTAGAACCGGTTCAAATGTATTTTTTTTTAATGGCTGAGTAATATTCCATTGTGTATATGTACCACAGCTTCCTTATCCATTCATCTGCTGATGGACATCTAGGTTGCTTCCATGTCCTGGCTATTGTAAACAGTGCTGCGATGAACATTGGGGTACACGCGTCTCTTTCAATTCTGGTTTCCTCGGTGTATATGCCCAGCAGTGGGATTTCTGGGTCATATGGCAGTTCTATTCCCAGGTTTTAAGGAATCTCCACACTGTTCTCCATAGTGGCTGTACTAGTTTGCATTCCCACCAACAGTGTAAGAGGGTTCCCTTTTCTCCACACCCTCTCCAGCATTTATTGCTTGTAGACTTTTGGATAGCAGCCATTCTGACTGGTGTGAAATGATACCTCATTGTGGTTTTGATTTGCATTTCTCTAATAATGAGTGATGTTGAGCATCTTTTCATGTGTTTGTTAGCCATCTGTATGTCTTCTTTGGAGAAATGTCTGTTTAGTTCTTTGGCCCGTTTTTTGATTGGGTCGTTTATTTTTCTGGAATTCAGCTGCAGGAGTTGCTTGTATATTTTTGAGATTAATTGTTTGTCTGTTGCTTCGTTTGCTATTATTTTCTCCCATTCTGAAGGCTGTCTTTTCACCTTGTTTATAGTTTCCTTTGTTGTGCAAAAGCTTTTAATTTTAATTAGGTCCCATTTGTTTATTTTTGCTTTTATTTCCAATATTCTGGGAGGTGGGTCATGGAGGATCCTGCTGTGATTTATGTCGGAGAGTGTTTTGCCTATGTTTTCCTCTAGGAGTTTTATTGTTTCTGGTCTTACGTTTAGATCTTTAATCCATTTTGAGTTTATTTTTGTGTACGGTGTTAGGAAGTGTTCTAGTTTCATTCTTTTACAAGTGGTTGACCAGTTTTCCCAGCACCACTTGTTAAAGAGGTTGTCTTTTCTCCATTGTATATTCTTGCCTCCTTTGTCGAAGATAAGGTGTCCATATGTGCGTGGGTTTATCTCTGGGCTTTCTATTTTGTTCCATTGATCTATATTTCTATCTTTGTGCCAGTACCATACTGTCTTGATGACTGTGGCTTTGTAGTAGAGTCTGAAGTCAGGCAGGTTGATTCCTCCAGTTCCATTCTTCTTCCTCAAGATTGCTTTGGCTATTCGAGGTTTCTTATATTTCCATACAAATTGTGAGATGATTTGTTCTAGTTCTGTGAAAAATACCATTGGTAGCTTGATAGGGATTGCATTGAATCTGTAGATTGCTTTGGGTAGAATACTCATTTTCACTATATTAATTCTTCCAATCCATGAACACGGTATATTTCTCCATCTGTTTGTGTCCTCTTTGATTTCTTTCATCAGTGTTTTATAGTTTTCTATATATAAGTCTTTTGTTTCTTTAGGTAGATATATTCCTAAGTATTTTATTCTTTTTGATGCAATGGTGAATGGTATTGTTTCCTTAATTTCTCTTTCTGTTTTCTCATTATTGGAGTATAGGAATGCAAGGGATTTCTGTGTGTTAATTTTATATCCTGCAACTTTACTATATTCATTGATCAACTCTAGTAATTTTCTAGTAGAGTCTTTAGGGTTTTCTATGTAGAGGATCATGTCATCTGCAAACAGTGAGAGTTTTACTTCTTCTTTTCCTATCTGTATTCCTTTTATTTCTTTTTCAGCTCTGATTGCTGTGGCCAAAACTTCCAAAACTATGTTGAATAGTAGTGGTGAAAGTGGGCATCCTTGCCTTGTTCCTGACTTTAGGGGAAATGCTTTCAATTTTTCACCATTGAGGATAATGTTTGCTGTGGGTTTGTCATATATAGCTTTTATTATGTTGAGATATGTTCCTTCTATTCCTGCTTTCTGGAGGGTTTTAATCATAAATGGATGCTGAATTTTGTCAAAGGCTTTTTCTGCATCTATTGAGATAACCATATGGTTTTTTTCTTTCAATTTGTTAATGTGGTGTATTACATTGATTGATTTGCGGATGTTAAAAAAACCTTGCATTCCTGGGATAAAGCCCACTTGGTCATGATGTATGATCTTTTTAATATGATGTTGGATTCTGTTTGCTAGAATTTTATTAAGGATTTTTGCATCTATGTTCATCAGTGATATTGGCCTGTAGTTTTCCTTTTTTGTGACATCTTTGTCTAGTTTTGGAATTAGGGTGATGGTGGCCTCATAGAATGAGTTTGGAAGTTTACCATCTTCTGCAATTTTCTGGAAGAGTTTGAGCAGGATAGGTGTTAGCTCTTCTCTAAATTTTTGGTAGAATTCCGCTGTGAAGCCGTCTGGTCCTGGGCTTTTGTTTGCTGGAAGATTTCTGATTACACTTTCGATTTCCGTGCTTGTGATGGGTCTGTTAAGATCTTCTATTTCTTCCTGGTTCAGTTTTGGAAAGTTATACTTTTCTAAGAATTTGTCCATTTCTTCCAAGTTGTCCATTTTATTGGCATATAGCTGTTGGTAGTAGTCTCTTATGATCCTTTGTATTTCTGTGGAATCTGTTGTGATCTCTCCATTTTCATTTCTAATTTTGTTGATCTGATTCTTCTCCCTTTGTTTCTTGATGAGTCTGGCTAATGGCTTATCAATTTTGTTTATCTTCTCGAAAAACCAGCTTTTAGTTTTGTTGATTTTTGCTATGGTCTCTTTTGTTTCTTTTGCATTTATTTCTGCCCTAATTTTTAAGATTTCTTTCCTTCTACTGACCCTGGGGTTTTTCATTTCTTCCTTCTCTAGTTGCTTTAGGTGTAGAGTTAGTTGATTTATTTGATTTTTTTCTTGTTTCTTGAGGTACGCCTGTATTGCTATGAACCTTCCCCTTAGTATTGCTTTTACAGTGTCCCATAGGTTTTGGGTTGTTGTGTTTTCATTTTCATTCGTTTCTATGCATAATTTTATTTCTTTTTTGATTTCTTCTGTGATTTGTTGGTTATTCAGAAGCGTGTTGTTTAGCCTCCCTATGTTGGAACTTTTAATAGTTTTTTTCCTGTAATTGAGGTCTAATCTTACTGCATTGTGGTCAGAGAAGATGGCTGGGATGATTTCAATTTTTTTGAATTTACCAAGGCTAGATTTATGGCCCAGGATGTGATCTATCCTGGAGAAAGTTCCATGTGCACTTGAGAAAAAGGTAAAATTGATTGTTTTGGGGTGGAAACTCCTGTAAATATCAATTAAATCTAATTTGTCTATTGTATCATTTAAAGTTTGTGTTTCCTTGTTAATTTTCTGTTTAGTTGATCTATCCATATGCGTGAGTGGAGTATTAAAGTCTCCCACTATTATTGTGTTATTGTTAATTTCCCCTTTCATACTTGTTAGTATTTGCCTTATATATTGTGGTGCTCCTATGTTGGGTGCATATATATTTATGATTGTTACGTCTTCTTCTTGAATTGATCCTTTGATCTTTATGTAGTGTCCTTCTTTGTCCCTTTTCACATCCTTTATTTTAAAGTCTATTTTACCTGAAATGAGTATTGCGACTCCTGCTTTCTTTTGGTCTCCGTTTGCATGGAATATGTTTTTCCATCCTTTCACTTTCAGCCTGTGTGTGTCCCTAGTTTTGAGGTGGGTCTCTTGTAGACAGCATATATAGGGGTCTTGTTTTTGTATCCATTCAGCAACCCTTTGCCTTTTGGTTGGGGCATTCAACCCATTTACATTTAAGGTAATTATTGATAAGTATGATCCCGTTGCCATTTACTTTGTTGTTTTGAGTTCGTGTTGAAACATCCTTTCTGTGTTTCCTGTTTAGAGAAGATCCTTTAGCATTTGCTGGAGAGCTGGTTTGGTGGTGCTGAATTCCCTCAGCTCTTGCTTGTCTGTAAAGCTTTTGAATTCTCCTTCATATCTGAATGAGATCCTTGCTGGGTACAGTAATCTGGGTTGTAGATTATTCTCTTTCATTACTTTAAGTATGTCCTGCCATTCCCTTCTAGCCTGAAGGGTTTCTATTGAAAGATCAGCTGTTATCCTTATGGGGATCCCCTTGTGTGTTATTTGTTGTTTTTCCCTTGCTGCTTTTAATATTTGTTCTTTGTGTTTGATCTTTGTTAATTTGATTAATATGTGTCTTGGGGTGTTTCGCCTTGGGTTTAACCTGTTTGGAACTCTCTGGGTTTCTTGGACTTCTGTGACTATTTCTTTCCTCAATTTAGGGAAATTCTCAACTATTATCTCCTCGAGTATTTTTTCATGGCCTTTCCTTTTATCTTCTTCTTCTGGGACTCCTATGATTCGAATGTTGGGGCGTTTCATATTGTCCCAGAGGTCCCGGAGGTTTTCCTCATTTCTTTTGATTCTTTTTTCTTTTTTCCTCTCTGCTTCGTTTATTTCCATCATTCTATCTTCTACCTCACTTATCCTATCTTCTGCCTCCGTTATTCTACTGTTGGTTCCCTCCAGAGTGTCTTTTATCTCCTTTATTTCATTATTCATTCTATATTGATTCCTTTTTATTTCTTCTAAGTCCTTGATAAACATTTCTTGCATCTTCTCAATCTTTGTCTCCAGGCTATTTATCTGTAACTCCATTTTGCTTTCAAGATTTTGGATCATTTTTATTATCCTTATTCTAAATTCTTTTTCAGATAGATTCCCTATCTCCTCCTCTTTTGTTTGGCTTTGTGGGCATTTCTCATTTTCCTTTACTTGCTGAGTATTTCTCTGCCTTTTCATCTTGTTTAGATTGCTGTGTTAGGCGTGGCCCTTCTGTATTCTGGTAGTATGAAGTTCCTCTTTGTTGTGGAGGTTCCTCACTGCGGTTGGGGTTGGACAGGTGGCTTGTCAAGGTTTCCTGGTTGGGGGAGCTTGTGTCGGTGTTCTGGTGGGTGGAGCTGGATTTCTGCTCTCTTGAGTGTAATGGAGTGACCAGTATTAATTTTTGAGATGTCTATGGATTTGGTGTGCCTCTGGGCAGCCTGTATATTGATGCTCAGGTCTATGTTCCTGCGTTGCTGGAGAATTTGCGTGGTATGTCTTGCTCTGGAACTTATTATCTCTTGGGTGGAGCTTGGTTTCAGTGAATTTATGGAGGCTATTGGATGGTCTCTTATTAATTAATGTTTCCCCTGGCTTTCAGTCTTATTCTTGCAGTAGCCTCAAGACTTCTCCTTCCATACAGCCTCAATAATAAAACTTTTAGGTTAATGGTGAAAAGATTCTCCACAGTGAGGGATACCCAGAAAGGTTCACTGAGTTACATGGAGAGATGAGGTGGGGGGGGGTGGGTTGAAGTGACCAGGAGGGGAAGAGGGGAATTCAAATGTGGAGAGAGCAATCTAGCCAGTAAGCACTTCCCTCTGTGCTTTCCACAGTTTGGAACCCTCAGAGTGATTCACAGAGATACATAGAGAGGGGGGAGGAAGGTAACAGAGGTGAGCATGAGTAGAAAGGGAGGAATTAAGAGGGGAGAGAGAGATCTGGGCAGTATCCTGTTCCTGAAGTGTTCTCCGGTACCCAGAACACCCTCAGAGATTCACAGAATTGGGTTGAGAAGAGAAGGAGGAGGGTGGGAGATAGAGGTTCCCTGGGGGAGAAGAAAGAGCATCAATAGGGGGAGAGAGTGATCAGGCCAGTGATCACACTCCTGAGTAAAAATGGGTCCTAAAGATTGGGTTCTTAAATGTACAAAGTTGATATCAAATATGTAAAACACAGATTAAAAATCTAGAGTAGAGGTTAGACTCTTATAAAACTTACAATCTAAAAAAAAAAAAAAAAAAAAAAAGAAAAAAGGGAACAGTGTAAAAAGAAAAAAAAACAGTAAAACAGTAAAAAAAGAAACAGTAAAAAAATGTAGAACAGGAAAAAAACATTAAAAAAAAAAACACAAAAGGTATAAGATATATGTATGTAGTTTGCTTCAAAAATAGGGTTTTTTTTTTTTTTGCAAGTTAATAGTGGGTTATGAAAATGAAAGTTAAAGGTGTAATAGAGGACTTGAAGAAAAAGGAAAGAAGAGAAAAAAAAATTGTTTTAATTAAAAAAAAAAATTAAAAAAAAATTAAAAAAAATAATAATAGTAAAAAATATATATATCCCGGACTTTCTCTGGAGCTGTTGTGAGCAGTGTGGGATCTGGTCAGTTTTAGATAGATCCTTATTCCTGCTTATACTTTTCAAGATCTGTAGGTCCTTTTTAATGCAGTCGGTATTAGCTACAGGGATCTTAATCTGTTGGCCTGTCCCTTCCAAAGCACTTCCCTCTGTTTATTTGGCTTCTGTTTGGAGATCTCTTCAGTATCTAATTTCCGCCCTGCAACAAAGCGGTGGAGGTGATCTCTTTAGGTTCGCTTGTTCAATCGTGCTGTGGGGAGGAAGGAACACTGCAATTCTGGCGTGTGTGTGGTAAGCTCGCAGTGTCTCGGCCGCACTGGGTTCGCCCCCGCTCACGGCGTGTGTGCTTTCCCCGTCTACCCTGCTCAGGCTTCAGGTTACTCGGCCGGGGAGCGGGCCCTGAGCTGCGTGCACTTCCCAGGACTAAGCCGCTCAGGTTCAGGCTCCCGGTTACTCCACAAAGGCGCAGACTCGATTTTGCCCGCGGCTTGTGCCGTTCCCGGTCGGAGCTGCCCAGGCGGCCAGGAGTTTGGCGAGGGCGCTGTCCCCTGTTGGGGCGGTGCGGCTTATCACCTCCCTGGTCCCCGCCTCGGTTTACGGGCGCGCCCGGCTCCGGTGTGCTTTGTGTCGGTTCTGGGGAGCTGGTCTCTGGCTGCGACCCTCCCGGCTGCTGTCGACCCTCCGGGATCTCAGGCAGTCTTTGCTTAAAAACTGGGAGCCTGTTTGCAGTTTGGTAGGGGGTGCCCTCTCTGGAGCCGAGTTTGCCCCTTTCCGGCTCTGGCGGGCCCCGCCTGCCCGCTGTGTCCGGCGGGGGATGGCGCAGTCCGCAGCCGGCTAGCTCTCCTCTGGTATCGCTCAGTCCTTTGTTCTGTGAGCGGGCCGGCAGTGCCTTAGAGTTGGGCTTTTCGCGGGATAGTTCTCTCTCTCTCTCTCGCTGTCCCACAGTTTAGGTTACTATCTCACGTTAGCTCCCTCAGATTGCCCTCGGGGCACTCGGGCCCGGTCCTTACCCTAGGCAATGCCGCCCGCTCCTCTCCGTTCAGCCCCCACTTGCTGGTGGCGGATGATGCGAGCGTCTGGGGTTCTTTGCTGGGAGTTGCTTTAGGCACGTAATCTGTCGATTTTATTTATTTTTTCCTCCCAGTTACGTTGCCCTCCGAGATAAAAAATCCTCCCCCACACCCGCCGGTGAGAGGGTTTCCTGGTGCTTGGAAATTCCTCCTCTTTTACGACTCCCTCCCCGGGACGGGTCTCCGTCCCTAACTCTTTTGTCTCTCTTTTTATCTTTTATAATTTCTCCTACCTCTTTTGAAGATAATGCGCAGTTTTTGTGAAAGCCTGACGTCCTCAGCCAGCCTTCAGAAGTAGTTTTGTGAAGTTTGGTCAGCGTTCAGATGTTCTTTCGATAAATTTGTGGAGGAGAGAGTGGTCTCCCCGTCCTATTCCTCCGCCATCTTCTCTATATTCTCTGATATGTTTCTTTTTATTAGTAGTATTCCTTTGTATGGCTATATCACATTTTGGTTGTCCAACTGGGCATACGGATTTTTTCCCCCCAAAATATGGTGATAGTGAATTATGCATATAGTGACAATTATAGAAATACTTTTCTTTGAAGTATTATTGTTCCCTGTGCTATATTCTTGATGACTTTGAAGTAGTGTATATATTGTTATTCAGTCTAAAAAGAAACAGTGGTGATCCTGGGGTTCTTAAAGCAGTCCCTTCTCTGACAACAGCTGAACATTATCACTGCTATCAGGTGAATCCGTCATCCAGGAAGTTAGACCACACAAAGCAGGATCAGAGGTGCTAAGTGAGGGTTGTCTTCCACACCCAAGTTTTTGTTCTTGTTGTTTTGTACTACTGTTTGTTTGTTTTGGGTAGAAACTCCTTTATCTACTCAAGAGAGTTCATTCAGAAAGGGCTCTTCTGGATTGGTGGTTTTCAGAAGTCTGAAGTTGAAAGAGCAGATGCTTCTATATACACAAGAGAAGGACTATAATATGCACAAAGGAAGAGAACTAGGAAAAGAATATAGGAATGAGGGTAGCTAGATGTTGATAGCTACCAATTGAAACACCTTCCCACTGTCCCCTCTCCTGTGTCTCCTCAGCCCTTTGGTGATAACTTATGGATTAACCACATCAAGGCTTGCAAAGTGAAAGTCCTCCCTTCTTTGTTCATAATCCAGAGCTGTTGCCCTAGTTCCTCAACTGGAAAACTTCAGTTGCTGATGGAGTGACAGGGAAAATGGCACCCCTGAGAGCTTCTAAGTGTCATGTAAAACTACTCCACTTGTCCTTGACTCTTTTCTGTTAATCCTTTAGAAAGCGCTGTGAGGTTTCAGGATTCTACTGAGCTGACAGTGCCTTCTTTCATATCATAAGCAAGAAATTAAGAGAGTGAAGTCGGTTCCTGAAAGTTGTATTAGTCTGTACTGTCCCCAAACAATTGAAAATTAAAACGATCTCTTTAAATGCTGGCTTTTGTATTGTATTCATTCCCCTGCACCCACCCAAGACAACAAAGAATCTAATATTTTTACATTTTAAAAATCAGAAAAAATTCTTGTCCCTCCAAAATGAATTTATAAGATTTTAATACATATTAGCCTTTGGTGAAAGTAATATCCTTTTTCTCTTTTTAATTCATCAAACAGAAAAAATATCGCCAACATCCAGATACTCTCAAGTTTACTTCAATTGAAGATGCTCCAATTATAGTACAATCTAAGATTAACCAGGCCCAGAGGAGTGATGTAAGTGCTAATTCTCTCTGTATTTAAATGTTAACTAATACAAATATTTGTGTATTCTAAATGTAATGATCACCTGTACTTATCACATAATCTAAAGAGACTCAAGTATGTGAGCAACAGTATAATCCCTCAGCTTTTCACTAGTAAAATCACACCCTATTTATATCTTTAGAAGATAATGTATTTTGTGCTGACAGTTGTTTTTTTTTAGCACAATTATACATTGCTTTCCAAGGACAAGGTAAGAGGGACTTCTTTGATAACCAGAAACACAAACCTGTGTCTAGGAAAGATGAGGAAAGTGAATGTAGATACTACATCATATGAAGGAGTTACTATTTTAAGTCAGAGCTAAGGCAAAAAGAATGCTTAGTAAAACTACCCCTAAGTTCCTTTAGTCACTCACCGCCCAAAAAGTATAATACAGGTAGTTGGTGAATCCTACCCTATTACCTTTTCCTATGCTCAAAAAAGTGTCTGAAGGTTAACTTTTTCATTGGGTCACCTCCCTGGGCTCCTAGGTAGGTACCCGACATCAATCTGGAGGTTCTTAGCTCATACCAAGGGACTTTTGCCAAGGCTAAACTGGCACTAAGTTCAGACCCTGTGCAATGGCATAGGAGACCTTAAATGCCTACAGGTATTTTCAAGTGAATATGGGGATAGCTCTGATTGTGTGTTTCATAAAAAACTCCTCTATGCAGTGTGATCTGCTCAGAAATTTTCCTGTGCCATGAAACACTTTCCTGTACTTTATTCGTTTGTTTATGCTTTTTATTCCCTTTCAGGTTGCCTACAAAGCCAAAGGAGAGGAAGTTATTCACAAGTACACTCTGCCAGCAGACCTGCCCCAGTTCATTCAGGCTAAAGTCAATGCCTACAATATCAGTGAGGTGTGCACGTGGGTTCAGCTGCTCACGGAGGGTTAAGCCTTTTCTGCATGTGGTCTGAGTTATCTTCAAATGACATTTTTCTTACAGAATATCTACAAAGCAGACTTGAAAGATTTGAGCAAGAAGGGATATGACCTGAGAATTGATGCGATGCCCATCAAAGTTGCCAAAGCAGCCAGGCAGGCAGCAAGTGACGTAAGTCCAGCTGGTGGTCTCCTGTGTGTAACCAGAAAATGTGGGCTGGTGGGCTTGTTACCCAAGTCACCACATCTGCTGTCCCTGACTTGGAGCAAGCCAGGCTGAAACTATTAGGGAAGGAAAGTTCTCCAAACAGATCTGAATTTTCTTAGGGGTAAAGATGTGTTTAGCCTTGACTGATCTGTTCTAATCAAGCCCCCTAATTTTAAATTCTCTTCTATAATTCTCCACAAATTCATGTCATTCCTCTGATAGATATAAAGGAGTTACTTGCTGTTTACATCATCATAACCTCCTGATGGTAAACTTTTATCTCAAAACTTGCTTAATTTCTATGAATTCTCTCTTTCCCGTATCTCTCTTTTTACTCCTTTGCTTCTAAAGACTGATGAATGGACTTCCAGTGTTGGAGCCCCTAATAGTCAGTCATTAGGTTTCATTAAAGTTAAGACTTGTTTTTCTTTTCCTATCTTACTTCAATTCAGACGGGAATTGAAGTCACTTCCTCTGTGAGATTTAAATATAATGGCCTCAAGGCCTTTCCTGCTGTCCTGCCGGAAGTGGGATGCCCTCCCCACCATTGCTTCTTTGCCTGAGGCTTTATCTTTTCTGACCACCTCAGGCTCCTGATTTGCACAGGATGGTTTTGCTCTGGCTCAGCTGGGCTCTTCTTCCCTGAACTTATTCTTTCTCCTCTGCATGATCCAGAGATGGAGCACAGCTGCTGTTTCTTAGTATCCTTCCAATCCCAAGTACAACTTGATTGATTGTTTGATATGAAGTTAACACTGCCCCAGTGTAAATACACTAAGATTGAATAATGGAAGTCTGTGTCCTAAAAGCCCTGCTCCAGGATTTCTCACTGACCCCTTTCTCTGTGGTGTTCCCTTCTAGCCACCGCATCCCAACATTCACACAAACCTTCCCTCATGTCTCTGCTTCTCAGTTTCCTGGGCTTCTTCCCAGATCTCCTCAAGAAGCTCAATTCTCCCCACTTTATTATTCAGAGCCAATTAGTGTTGCACACTACTTGTTCTGGGTCTCCTTTTGAATATCCAAAGACTCATTAAAATTGTACTCAGTTCAGTTCAGTCGCTCAGTCGTGTCCGACTCTTTGCAACCCCATGAACTGCAGCACGCCAGGCCTCTCTATCCATCACCAGCTCCCGGAGTCTACCCAACCTATGTCCATCGAGTCGGTGATGCCATCCAACCATCTCATCCTCTGTCGTCCCCTTCTCCTCCCGCCCCCAATCCTACCCAGCATTAGGGTCTTTTCCAATGAGTCAACCCTTCGCATGAGGTGGCCAAAGTATTGGAGTTTCAGCTTCAACATCAGACCTTCCAATGAACACCCAGGATTGATCTCTTTTAGGATGGATTGATTGGATCTCCTTGCAGTCCAAGGGACTCTCAAGAGTCTTCTCCAACACCACAGTTCAAAAGCATCAATTCTGCGGCGCTCAGCTTTCTTCACCGTCCAACTCTCACATCCATACATGACCACTGGAAAAACCATAGCCTTGACTAGACGGACTTTTGTTGGCAAAGTAATGTCTCTGCTTTTAAATATGCTATCTAGGTTGGCCATAACCTTCCTTCCAAGGAGTAAGCGTCTTTTAATTTCATGGCTGCAATCACCATCAGCAGTGGTTCTGGAGCCCAAAAAAGTAAAGTCTGACACTGTCTCCACTGTTTCCCCATCTGTTTCCCATGGAGTGATGGGACCAGATGCCATGATCTTAGTTTTCTGAATGTTGAACTTTAAGCCAACTTTTTCACTCTCCTCCTTCACCTTCATCAAGAGGCTCTTTAGTTCTTCTTCACTTTCTGCCATAAGGGTGGTGTCATCTGCATATCTGAGGTTATTGATATTTCTCCCAGCAATCTTGATTCCAGCTTGTGTTTCTTCCAGCCCAGCGTTTCTCATGATGTACTCTGCATATAAGTTAAATAAGCAGGGTGACAATATACACCCTTGACGTACTCCTTTTCCTATTTGGAACCAGTCTGTTATTCCATGTCCAGTTCTAACTGTTGCTTCCTGACCTGCATACAGGTTTCTCAAGAGACAGGTCAGATGGTCTGGTATTCCCATCTCTTTCAGAATTTTCCACAGTTTATTGTGATCCACACAGTCAAAGGCTTTGGTATGGTCAATAAAGCAGAAATAGATGTTTTTCTGGAACTCTCTTGCTTTTTCGATGATTCAGAGGATATTGGCAATTTGATCTCTGGTTCCTCTGCCTTTTCTAAAACCAGCTTGAACATCTGGAAGTTCACGGTTCACGTATTGCTGAAGCCTGGCTTGGAGAATTTTGAGCATTACTTTACTAGCATGTGAGATGAGTGCAATTGTGCAGTAGTTTGAGCATTCTTTGGCATCGCCTTTCTTTGGGATTGGAACGAAAACTGACATTTTCCAGTCCTGTGGCCACTGCTGAGTTTTCCAGATTTGCTGGCATATTGAGTGCAGCACTTTCACAGCATCATCTTTCAGGATTTGCAATAGCTCAACTGGAATTCCATCACCTCCACTAGCTTTGTTCGTAGTGATGCTTTCTAAGGCCCACTTGACTTCACATTCCAGGATGTCTGGCTCTAGGTGAGTGATCACACCATCATGATTATCTGGGTTGTGAAGATCTTTTTTGTACAGTTCTTCTGTGTATTCTTGCCACCTCTTCTTAATATCTTCGGCTTCTGTTAGGTCCATACCATTTCTGTCCTTTATCGAGCCTATCTTTGCATGAAATGTTCCTTTGGTATCTTTAATTTTCTTGAAGAGGTCTCTAGTCTTTCCCAATCTGTTGTTTTCCTCTATTTCTGTGCATTGATCACTGAGGAAGGCTTTCTTATCTCTCCTTGCTATTCTTTGGAACTCTGCATTGAGATGGGAATATCTTTCCTTTTCTCCTTTGCTTTTCGCTTCTCTTCTCTTCCCAGCTATCTGTAAGGCCTCCTCAGACAGCCATTTTGCTTTTTTGCATTTCTTTTACATGGGGATTTTCTTGATCCCTGTCTCCTGTACAATGTTACGAACCTCTGTCCATAGTTCATCAGGCAATCTGTCTATCAGGTCTAGTCCGTTAAATCTATTTGTCACTTTCACTGTATACTCATAAGGGATTTGATCTAGGTCATACCTGAATGGTCTAGTGGTTTTCCCTACATTTTTCAATTTAAGTCTGAATTTGGCAATAAGCAGTTCATGATCTGAGCCACAGTCTGCTCCTGGTCTTGTTTTTGCTAACTGTATAGAGCTTCTCCATCTTTGGCTGCAAAGAATATAATCAGTCTGATTTCAGTGTTGACCATCTGGTGATGTCCACGTGCAGAGTCTTCTCTTGTGTTGTTGGAATAGGGTGTTTGCTATGACCAGTGCGTTCTCGTGGCTAAACTCTATTAGCCTTTGCCCTGCTTCATTCTGTACTCCAAGGCCAAACTTGCCTGTTACGCCAGGCGTTTCTTGACTTCCTACTTTTGCATTCCAGTCCCCTATAATGAAAAGGACATCTTTTTTGGATGTTAGTTCTAAAAGGTCTTGTAGGTCTTCATAGAACCGTTCAAGTTCAGCTTCTTCAGTGTTACTGGTCGGGGCATAGACTTGGATTACTGTGATATTGAATGGTTTGCCTTGGAAACGAACAGAGATCATTCTGTCGTTTTTGAGATTGCATCCAAGTACTGCATTTCGGACTCTTTTGTTGACCATGATGGCTACTCCATTTCTTCTAAGGGATTCTTGCCCACAGTAGTAGATATAATGGTCATCTGAGTTAAATTCACCCATTCCAGTCCATCTTAGTTCGCTGATTCCTCAGATGTCGACGTTCACTCTTGCCATCTCCTGTTTGACCACTTTCAGTTTGCCTTGATTCATGGACCTAAATTCCAGGTTCCTATGCAATATTGCTCTTTACAGCATCGGACTTTGCGTCTATCACCAGTCACATCCACAGTTGGGTATCGTTTTTGCTTTGGCTCCATCCCATCATTCTTTCTGGAGTTATTTCTCCACTGATCGCCATTAGCATATTGGGCACCTACTGACCTGGGGAGTTCATCTTTCAGTGTCCTATCCTTTTGCCTTTTCATACTCTTCAGGGGGTTCTCAAGGCAAGAATACTGAAGTGGTTTGCCATGCCCTTCTCCAGCGGACCACAATCTGTACTATTACTAGTAAAATTCTTCTTCTACTACTGCTACTGAAAGAGCCAGGTATTTGGCTTTAGAAGCATAGTATAATTCATGGAGATTGTGAAATATTTGGGCTTCCCTGGTGGTTCAGATGGTATAAGCCACCAGAGGAGTCCAAATATTTAAATTTTCATTTGTCTGTATCACTGTCGAGGTGGAAAAGAACTTGTTTTACTTTGTCACTGATGTGAATTATAGTAAATCCCCACCCCAACCTCTCTTGGGTGGCAGAAGCAACTACAGGCAACCAAACGGACTCTAACATTTTAATTTTACCAGGCTACATTTCATATATATACAGGCCAATATCAAATTGTTTGGTTATGAAAATAATTTCTGGGGAGCTCAATTGCTTCAAATCACGGTCTCAATGTTCAGTAAAATCTTCCTAACTTAAAAAATATACCCACCTTTTTTCCCAATAGGTCCAATACAAAAAAGATTATGAAAAAGCCAAAGGGAAGATGGTTGGCTTCCAAAGTCTCCAAGATGATCCTAAACTGGTTCATTATATGAACGTGGCCAAAATACAGTCAGACCGGGAGTATAAAAAAGACTATGAGAAGACAAAGACGAGACACAACACGCCCCATGATATGGTCAATATTGTGGCAGCTAAGAAAGCTCAAGATGTTGCCAGCAATGTCAACTATAAGCATTCACTCCATCACTACACCTACCTGCCTGATGCCATGGACCTGGAGTTGTCTAAAAACATGATGCATATACAGAGCGATGTAAGTGATGTTTACTCCACAAGACAGTTTCCCTCTAAGGTGGGAGCCTTGTGAGATAACCCACTGCCTGGGGCACTCACTCCTCTCTTCCCCCTTTTGCTGTAGAATGTCTATAAGGAAGACTACAATAACTGGATGAAAGGCATAGGCTGGATACCCATTGGCAGTCTGGAGGTAGAAAAAGTTAAAAAAGCAGGTGATGCCCTGAATGAAAAGAAGTACAGGCAACATCCAGATACCCTCAAATTTACCAGCATTGTGGACTCCCCAGTTATGGTCCAGGCAAAACAGAACACACAGCAAGTCAGTGATGTGAGTATAACAAAACTGAGCATGCAAGAGGATGGAGGGAGGCTTTAAAAAAATCAGCTTGCCATTTTTATTCTCTGGACGAATTTGAAAATTTTATTCTGTTCCTTTTAGAATTATTATCTTATTTAAAAATTATAATTAGTTTTACTTCGGATACTAACATTTTCTATTTTGCTTTTTACCTTCCTTTTTAAAACATCTTCCTCTTTTAACTGCCTCGAAGTTCTGTTATTGAATAAATTTGACATAGTACAAAACATTCTGTTCTTAAATCCCCACATCTTATTATGGCAAATTCATCATAGTCCATTCTATATAAAGATTTCTGTATTTGCTTTTCATATATAAAATATTAATACAGTGAAATAATACACGAGTAGTTGATTTTGTACCTCAGAATTCATCATACACAGTTATTAGAGAGACTTTACTTATGTCTTGGTGGAGATTGGTAAATTGTTTGCCTGCCTGTCCATGAGCAGTGTATATGCTCTGGCTAAAGATAGATCTAAAGGAAATTTTGGTATATGGAAGAGTATAAAGGGACATCAAAAGCACTCACTCATTAATTCAATGAATGAATGTTTGAATGCTTTTCACTGTATTATGTGCTGATGATATAAAGATAGACAAGAATGAGTAGGATATAGGATAAAACAAATACAGGACAAGAGTATAAGACAGAAGCGTGGCTAGAAACAGCATCACCATATAGAGAGACAAATGGTACAGGAGAGGCAGGTGCTAAGTAGGTACAAGGGGAGAGGGCAACTCCTTGCCAGAGCCTCTCTGGCAAATAATAAAGGCCACTTTCCCGGCAAAACGAAAAACATGACTGTCAAGAACTAGTGAATGGAAGGACAGTGAAGGATGAAGAATGCAGGATTATAACCAATTATTGAGGGTCTTGCATGCTAATTCATAGCCTGGACTTCAGTGGGTAGGTAACGAGAAGTTCTGAAGATGTTTAATCCATGGAGTTCTATAATTAGATCTGGGTTTTAAAAGTAATTGGCAAAAAATGCCGAGGATATATTGGAGAAGGGAAAGATTGGAGGCAAGGAGATGAATTAGAAAGCTGCCACAGAATTTCAACAGAAGCATTATTTAGACTTAACTCAGGCAATAGCTGTGGGTAAGGAAATGTTTAGAAGGTGAAATTAATGAGATTCTCAGAATGAGTAGAGTTGGTTTCTAAAGGCAGTGAGGAAGAAATGAAGATAGCTCTTAGATTCCTGCAAAGGATTATTTTGTATTTGGGGATTCATTTAGATATTAGTCATTTCAGATTTTACTTCTGATATATGTACACTGGTTTCCATATGGTATTCCATGCTAAAGAAGTGGAGGCATATACAATAAATGATAATCAAGAGATGAAAAATCTGCTTGAGATTCTGATTCTGTTTTAGTTTTAGAAATTAAGCAAGTTTTTTTTAATTATCAAGAGGAGGACACAGTACGAGTCCTACGCCACACATTTTGATGTCTTTGAGACATCTTTAAAATGACAAAATAGGGCAAATTTGAAGTGGTAAACCTTTTGCATATGCTAGATTTACATGTAAGCACCTTTACATTATGAGAAAATTATTATGTGCCTTACTGATATGATTATAATAGAAAGTTTTTTAGCAGAATTGACTCATTCTAGCTAACTTTTTCTAAGAATAAAAAACAAATGAACAAAACACAAGACTCTAAGAACTATTAACTCTACTAACAAAAAAAATGACTTTTTTCTGGCTTTAGTGAATTGTTTTATTCATGTTTTTCAGGATTCATGAATTCATGAAATTCAGGATTTCACATTTGAACTCATTTTTTATTCATTTCTGGCAAGCAAAGATTTCAATTTTCTTAGGATTTTTTTTTTCTCTCTAATACAGAGGCTGTTGTGTTTTCCTTAAGATATGAAGATCTTGAGTTTCCTTAAAATAGGAAGATGCCTTTGATCATTTTAAACAATAGAAATAGTGGGAGATTATGCCACAAAAAACTCCTTTAAGCATGTGATTAATATAGTTTCCCTTTTGTACCATCCATAATGCATTTTATTTTTGTGATGATGTTTTGCAGATCTTATACAAAGCTAAAGGAGAAGATGTGAAACATAAATATACGATGAGTCCTGATGTTCCTCAATTTCTTCAGGCCAAGTGCAATGCTTACAATTTAAGTGATGTAAGTATGGTTTTTGATGGGGTGTGATATCCAGACCTGATAATAAAATAATAGAATTTTAGAGTATGACAAGGCCTTGACAATTTAGGTCAATTTTCTCTATAACCCCGTTAGATCATACCTCATAATGATTGTTCTGAACTTCTTGAGTCGGCCTTTTCAAGTGTGGTGGTGGTGGTGGTTTAGTCACTAAGTAGTGTCCAACTCTTGCGACCCCATGGACTATAGCCCGCCAGGGTCCTCTGTCCATGGGATTTTCCAGGCCAGAATGCTGGAGTGGGTTGCCTTTTCTTTCTCCAGGGAATCTTCCCCACTCAGGGACTGAACCAGTGTCTCCTGAATTGTGGGCTGATTCTTTACTACTGAGCCAGTGTGTACTAGGACAACTCTTAGGGGATAGCCATTTTCTTTGTTTAGACCTCAACCCCTATTCCTCTCATTTTCCTAGTTTTGCACATGAAGGAAGTTTTTAATCCTCCATAAAAATAAGGATAAATGATTTTTTTTAAACCAATAACCCTAAAAATTTTAAAGCTAATTATAGGTCTTCCTTGGATCTTTCTTTCATAAGATGGAACAATTTCATTTTCTCCAGTTGGTCCTCATTATACTGTGGTTTCTAGAACCTTGATTACTCTCCTCTGGATCTCTCCAGTCTCTCAGTATCCCTCTTCAATATGTGCCTAAATCAGACTTGGGTGAATAATTAGTACAGAGTCTAATAATTTTATGCTGTATAAAGTATGGCATTTTGCTAAAGTGACTATTTTTTAATTGAAATATAGTTGATTTACCATTAGCGTGACTTCTCAAAACAGGGTGTGCTATAGGAGATTCTTCTAGCTTCTCTCTGGGAAAGAACAAAACAATCCCAGCTGTTGAGGAATCACTGTAGCTAATTACCCCACAGCATGCCGACATCTTTTTCCTTTTCCATCCCAGGTGTGTTATAAACGGGACTGGCATGATTTAATAGCCAAGGGCACCAATGTTATGGGTGATGCTATACCCATCACTGCAGCCAAAGCATCGAGAAACATTGCCAGTGACGTGAGTAAAAACTCTGGGTGAAATCTTGGTGGATTGCCTGTTTAAAAAGTAATCAAATGGGTGCTTGTTAAAGTGATACCACATTGAAAACAAAGTGTTGATTTAATGACATTGAAATTCTCCACTAATACTGCTTTGAAAACTTGTCACTTTTTCAATGATTTGTGATTCTTTTCAGTTGACCCCACTTGGTACAGCTGTCATAAATCTGAAACCAGCTTTCTCCTCTGATTCATAGCCCAAATTACCTTCCCTGACACATTTCCCTCACAGCTCACATTTATTTTCAAGGAGAATATCCTGACTGACACTAACACATTAAATTCAGATGACTGCCTGCATTATAATTGTATTAAGAAGGTTGAGAAGATGTTAGATAAAATGGATAGATTTTATAAACCAAATGGGAAAAGCCCACTTTTCTAGAATATAATTTTGATTTATTTCATCTATAGTAGAATTGGTACCCATTTCATCTGTAATAGAAAAAATATACACTTGACTTCTTCCCATCATTGAAAAACAAAATTTTCCAAAAGCATGCACACCCATAGATTTCACTGTCATGCCGTATTCCAGTGGCTACAGTTTCTTTTTTAACTTGTTATTTTGCATTGTGGTATAGCTGATTAACAGACAATGTTGTGATAGTTTCAGGTGAACAGTAAAGGGACTCAGCCATACATATACATGTATCTATTCTCCCCCAAACTTCAAAGAGGCTTCAATTTTGGTTTCAGACAAGAAAAGAAAGGAGCCACATGTACAGACCATGTAGAAGATAGGGTATAAGAATTCTACAGCCTTCCATTTAGGGCTGGTATTGAAAATGTGTTCCTCAAAGGTTTGCCCATCACCTTGAAATCTAGTTTAAGGAGAAAGTGAAAGTCTAAAATATGACATTATCATTTCTCTTTTTAGCCCTTACATAGAACTTTTTCTAATATGTCTAGAAATCACTGGATAATCCTTTTGCCTGCTAAACTCTTGTTTATAAATCAGTGCTTAAAGGGCAGGAGCAGAGCATCTTCAGAGTTTGGGTAGATTTGAATTCTTGTGCATAAGAATTGAGGTTTTTGATCTATTACCTGGAGTATAATTTAATCTATACCCCATTGCCAATTTTAGCCGTGAGAGACCTCGGGCAGCAGAGCTTTTGCAGTTAGGTTTTTACTGATGGGGGAGGGGCTCAGTGGTTCCTTCCTTATTCTTCAGTTCCTCAATTCATCTGCACTGCTTCAGCAGTAAGCTTGGAGGGTAGCTGCTGAGAAATGGGGTTGGGTGAAAGCCCAGCTACTTAGCTGCCTATGCAGCACCCAAGTTGATGCCACTTAAAAAGGAGAGGGTTTTTTTTAAACCATATGAAGTTAACCTGAGACAACGTAATAATATTTTCTATACTCCATCCCAAAGAGAGATGAGTATAAACATCTTTCATGTAGAGTTCTTCAGAATTTCTTCTGCACCTGTTGTATACCTATCACTGGGCCAATCAGAATAGAAAACAAAAGTATTTCTAATATTCTGTGATGTGAACTAACATGTTGGATTAGGAAAATTCACATCCTTGGGAAACCAAGAGAGATTGGTCTTACATTTTGGAATGTGTCATGTTTATATTAAGTATGAAAACTCAGTTGGCTTTATAGAAAGTTTAACATGCAAATCTTCTATAGAATTCATAACAAAGGAACTGGTCCTGAATTTATCATAACACTCATTTATAACCTAGCACTGCTGAAAATAAATGCTTTCACTCTAAACTTTATCAGGTTGGAGGGTGTTGGGTAGGGGTTGTGGAATGTATTTCTTGTGTAGTCTTTCAGAAAGTGATAATATTCTTTGTGTGTGAATATACTTGCTTCACCCAATGTTCCCAGTGCTTAGGACTTTGCTAACCAAATTCTTCTTCTGCAGTATAAATACAAGGAGGCTTACGAGAAGGCAAAGGGAAAGCAAGTGGGTTTTAGAAGCCTCCAGGATGATCCCAAGCTGGTCCACTATATGAATGTGGCAAAGTTACAGTCTGATCGTGAATACAAGAAGAACTATGAAAACACCAAGACCAGCTACCATACCCCTGGGGACATGGTTAGCATTACAGCTGCAAAGATGGCCCAGGATGTTGCCACCAATGTCAACTACAAGCAGCCGATACATCATTACACATACCTACCTGATGCTCTGAGTCTTGAGCATGTCAGGAATGTGAATCAAATTCAGAGTGATGTGAGTATGTATAATATATCAGACCTTGAGATGTTCATAATAAATGGGCGATCATTTCTTCCTGTTTTAGTTAGACTTTGCAATACAGTAAGATATTTGAAAAATGCACTTTAAAATACACAATCATCATTGAAACAGTAAAAAAGGCATGGTAGACAAGCTGTGTTTTACTAGCTTTCTCTGCTCTCATCACAATCATTGACATCTTTATTAACTTATGGATCAAATATAGCACCATATTCTACTAAGTACATAAGCTACCTTGGTTCTCAACAAGACAAAATGGTTGCTCCTGGTGGGCCTGCTTCAGTGGTGATATGTACAATGCAAAATATGAGCATTCTCTATTCTTCCTCAATTCAAGAAAGTTTTTTTTTGTTTTAACTCAAGGTCACATTCTCATGCATGTGTCTATATAGCGAGTCATCTATAGTGAACCAGGAAGGTTTTGTGATTGCAGAATGACTCATGGAGAGCTACATGAGGAAGGTGTTTAATATGCAGGGCATTTCCTGCTGCAGGAGCCAGGTTTTTGTAAAAATTGTCCTTGGTAAAAGGAAGAAATGGTGTTCATTTATTGTTGCTCAATGAGAATGTCTTTCTCACACTGAGATAGAGGGGCCTAGGTGGACAGTGTGGGTGAAATGCACAAGTTGTGGAGTTTTCAGTGAAATCAAAGGGAAAGCCCAATTTATTGTCAAAAGAGGCACATTTTTAAAGCAGTACCTGTGGAAATATGTGTCCTAGATTCCCTCTTGGAATATATAATGCACTCTAATGACAGCACTGCTTTTTCTTATGATCAAATTCTGGGTAAGAAGCTCTGTGGCAGACAGCCAAGAGTGCCACTGTAGAAACAAGCATGCTGACAGGCTGCTTTTCCTTCCCCCTGGATAGAATTGCAGATTTCTGGAACATCCCTTGAGTGTGCTCTAGGATATCTTCTCATCTGAGATTACTCTCTTACAGAATGTATATAAAGATGAGTACAACCACTTCTTCAAGGGCATGGGATGGATCCCAATTGGTTCTCTGGAGGTTGAGAAGGTCAAAAAAGCAGGCGATGCATTAAATGAGAAAAAGTACAGACAGCACCCAGATACCATCAAGTTCACAAGTGTGCCTGATTCCATGGGCATGGTTTTGGCTCAGCACAACACAAAGCAGCTAAGTGATGTAAGTGGTTTCCCCTCAAATGGTTTTGTCTGTGAATAACCCCATGACCAGCTACTCCACTGTCCTTCTTAACTCAATCTGTGAGCGCGCCTCTGTGTTAGTAAATCACCTGCTTTCAGAGCCGTATTCAAAGGGTTTTACCTTTGAAGCAACTTGGGACTTGAAGAAGAACAGGGAGGAGAGAAGGAAGATGTTCCAAGTTTGCTTTATTTTCCAAATGTGGAGAGTCTGTTATTCATAAGCAGACCCATACATTATCGATGTGAAAAGAAATTATCGCTATTATCAGCTGTGACCTTGTCTGAATTGCAAACCCAAGATATTTATTGCTCTGAGTTGCAAGAGTTCTACCTAGGCAAATAAGAAGAAGGTTAATATCTTAATCTTTTTGTCAAAAAAAAAAAAAGAAAACCATAGCCTGATATTCTGAGAGAGGCCTCTAGGGAGGGGCGAAGTAATTTACTTTCAAAATCATCTGGCGTCTCCTTTCTAAGCTCGGGTCTATCTGGACCCTTTTTCTTAGTCAGAGGCTAATAACAATGCTCAGTGTTTCACCTCATTTGATAAGTTCAGAGTCATGTTAGGATACCTCCAGCAGAAAGAGAGCGGTAAGTAGAAAACAAAGGAGGGAAGAAATTATGTGTGTTAGGTCCCAGATATTTGAAGACGGGAAATGCATTCTTTGGCTCAGATTTGAGAGTTAACTGTGGATATTATTTCTCAGAACAGTTCCACATTACCACAGATGTTTCAAGATTAATTCAATTTTAGTGGCACTAAATGGTGTAGATTCTCACAACTTCTCTTGTACTGACAAAGTGTCACTTTTCACTCTGTTTTTCCTGTTAGCTAGGAAAACCCTACACTCAGTTTATGAAGAACTCCCTGTCCCAGTAAAGGCCATCACATCTCCTTAGTTCCTCAAGCTTGAAACCTGGCAGTCACCACTGACACCTCGCTGTGTGAACCCGTGCATCCAGCGCACCTGCTGAGTTACCTCCCCACTCTCTCAGCCATCCTGTTGGAGCACTTCCGTCTTTCAGCTGCCACCAGCCCTAGTCCTGGCCTCCCTCTCTCTCATGTGGACCACTACAGTAATCCATTATCTGGACTCCCTGCCTGAGGTCACACATGACAACCAAACAGACTGTCTTAAAACATGAATCATGTCCTCCTCATACGTAAAGCCTGTTAATAACTTCTCCTCAAACTCAAAATCTAAACTTGTTAACTTGGTTGAAATGAAAAGGCCCTCAGCTCTGTGGCCCTGCCCTCCGCCTGTCTAATCCTTCCGGGACCCCCTCAGAGCCCTCTGTGACTTCTTTCCCTCAAGCTGGCTGTGCCTTTCCAGACCCAGGGCTCTGAATGCTCCTCTTCTGCCTAGACCATTCCCCTTTCTTCACATTTGAGCATCAATGCTACCTTTCTAGAGAGCCTTTGATGTCCCCTTTTGTTTCTTTCCTAAAGTTATTTTATTTACACCACAAATTCTAGCTCCATCTTGCAGTTTATGTGCTTATTCTGTTTCCTCTACACGACTATAAACTCCAAGATCAGCTTTTATTTATTTATTAAATAAACTTGAACACTTTAAACACAGGACCTACCACACTGCCAATTGTCCCACACCATTGTACAATAAATATTGGTGAAATGAGTGAATGACTATGTCCATCAACACTCCCTCTGCATGATAGAGTAGCTAATTGCCTTGTAAATGGAAAAACACAAATGATAATCTTCCTTTTTAAAGGAACGTGTGCTAGATGAAACTTACATTATGTTAGCTAATACAGTTTGCATGCTGCCTCCTTTGTTTTTAGTTGAACTACAAGGTGGAGGGAGAGAAAGTGAAGCACAAGTACACTATGGACCCCGACGTGCCCCAATTTATTCAAGCCAAGGTCAATGCCTTCAACATGAGTGATGTGAGTATTTGGCTGGGAGCCTGTCTTAGTATTGCATACAGGGGCCTCCCCTTTCCAGCGCTGAGAATTTTAGAGGGAGCTAACTGAGTGTGGGCCCTTTGAGTCTTTGTTGGAGAAGGTCATTGAGAGGACAAGACTGTCAGGTGACCCTGGAGCTGATCCTGGGCAATCAGAGGCTCCTTATCCCGCTCCTGTCCTTGGAATGTACATTCTCCCCACTGTTCCCACAGTGGGAGCCATTTTCAAGGACACGGCCTTGAGAGACCAATGTGTTGTTGAGACCACTTGGACTGAATCTAGTTGAAGCCCAAATAAACTAGTATGGCTCTGGTGGGCAGTTGCAAAGATCTGTTTGTCTTGTGACTGCCCAAAAAAACTCACTAATTTAAGTTTCCTTGTTTATTAAACCTGTCACCTACCAAGCTGGAGAGTTTAGCCTGTTTCTTAAGTTTCTTCTTGCCCTCCTTGTATGGGGACCAATTTGCAAATTCAGTAGTCTCCAGATTGGATTCTTATCATAGACTATGAGGCTGGAGGTAGCATTCATTTCACTTAATGCAGACTTTTCCCAACTGTGGGCTATGATTCATTAGCTGTTAAATCAGTCTAGTAGTCTGTGTTCCATTTTTTAAAAAGTGAAAGAAATTGGGACAAACAGATTGGAAAATCAGGAGTGCACAATCTGTAGTAATTTTAAGTATAGCTATCTCTGACTTTTGGCTATTTGTTAAACTTCTAAAAATGCTCACCACAATTTTCTTTAGAAAGTCTTTTTTTGTATGTGACTAGCATCTCTCTTGGATACTTAATTAGTGGTGATGTTTAAATGTACTGTTATGAATTATTTCATTTTGCTTTTAAATCAAATTGGTAAATTCTAATTTAAAGACATAATCAAACCTGGATAAAATTGTTCATTTCTTAAAAGATGACTTAATCATTCTTCCTAACATTTTAGACTCTCTTTTATCACCAAATAAGCAATCTTTAAGTACTCATTTTTATGCTTTTGGTTTATTTAAGACTTTTTTCCTACTTTTATAAGTAATATTTAAACATTAAGGTTAATTAAAACAGAGTAATACTGTGTCTGAATTTTTAATTTTACTATCCACATCTTTGTGTAAGTTTAAAATTCTTCATACAAAAAATACAAGAAAATAAAACCATTACATGCTTATTATAGAAAAATTGAAAAGTATAGAAAATTATGAAAAAATTAGTATTGTTATCCCACATTCAAAGCATTACCTTTCTGTTTTTTTTATACAAACATATACATTTTTTACAGCAGTTGAGATCATACTGTGAATAAAGTTTACTGATTTATTTTTTAAAAAGAATCTAATAGATCCCTAAAAGATGAACAAAGAACCCTAACTCTGAATGTTTTAATAGAAAGGGATATATTACAAAGATTTTGGCATCGTGTTTAATTTTTCTCTTAATTATGTCAAATATTAAAATAATCTTTCCTTTTTTCCAAGTCTCACTATAAAGCAGATTGGAAGAAAACCCTTGCTAAGGGCTATGATTTGAGACCAGATGCCATTCCCATTGTTGCTGCAAAAAGTTCAAGGAATATTGCTAGCGATGTAAGTCTAATTTGAAACTAGCAAGCTTTCTTTATATTTTACAAATCATTACATGGTATGAGGTTATATGAGCTATATTAGAAAGCAAATAAAGATTGTAATATAAAAATATTTCATAATATCTTATGTACCAATTTTTTTATCTTGATTCACTTAAAAATATTTAAAAGCTCAATTCAGTTACCAATGATAGGACTTTTTTAAACTCTGAAATACTTGAAATTCTCATTATTATTATTTATGAATGTGAAAACTACTTTTCATTTGGATTTTGTTAAGAAAAAACCTTGGTATACTGAAATACCACTAAATCAAAAAGTCTCCCAGTATTTTAAAAGAATACAATATTTTATAATTTCCATAAAGAAAAAAATCTGGTGATTTATGGAAAACCAGGAAGAATTATAGATTAAATGACAGTATTTTAGTTTTCTGTTGTAAGTTTCATGTTTACTTATTTACTTACTTAATTTACTTTTTACAAATTAAGTTTTATTTTCTATATGAATTGATATAATACCTTGATATAGTAGGAACATATTCATTTGGAGTCTAGTATGCTAGTTTTTATAATGTCTTTGCTGAAATTTACTCAGGATTATGCAAATACTTAATAAGGTAATACAAATTAATCAAAGAAACATAGTAAAAACTATGTACACCAAATCCTTAATAAACTTTTTAGGAACCTTTGAGCATATTCAGAGAATCTACTTATGACTAATCTAGATATTAAGCTGTAACTTATTCCACTTTTAATTATCCCCAGAGCAGATCCCAAGACCATCCGTTGGAAGTATTTTGGTAGTTGTTTATTTAAAAATACTAAAAACTTAGATGTTACGTAGATTCAGGCAGTTTGTCTATTTCTTAATCTGTGATATAAATTCAATTGAACACTTTCCTACAGTCTACTCTATCAAACTTCCATCTGCCCTTCTTTTTCATATAGTTCAAATATAAGGAGGGCTACGAGAAAGCCAAAGGCAGACAAATTGGATTTCGCAGTCTTCAGGATGATCCTAAACTGGTTCACTTCATGAATGTAGCCAAAATGCAGTCAGATCGTGAGTATAAAAAGGGCTATGAAGCCAGCAAGACCAAGTATCACACTCCTTTGGATATGCTCAGCGTGACAGCAGCCAAGAAATCTCAGGAGGTTGCCACCAACACGAATTATAAACAACCCTTCCACCACTACACCCTGCTGCCTGACGCCTTGAACGTGGAGCACTCCAGGAATGCAATGCAGATACAGAGTGATGTATGTAGCGTTCATCAGATTGTCAGCGTAGAATGAGTTGTCCATGTCTACTGGTAGCTCACTCCATCCTAAACATGGTTGGACTCACTGTAATTAGGGATCCTCTCCAGAGTTGGGGGTTTTAGGATTTTACTCATTTGAACTATATAACATATCGTTTTCTTTGGTTATTATAGACATATTTTTAAACTTCGGATGTCAGACCCAGTATATGATGTATTCTGCGAAAGACTAAGAGGTCCAAATGGATGCTATATAATATTCCTTCCAATGTAAAATTTTGTTAATTTTCCCCTAAGAAATTTAAATTTTCAAAGGGATTGGGTCAGGATTGTCTGTTCAAAACCATCATGAATACATTCACTTTTATAATTAATTTCTTTTTCTGAAGAATGGTAGGGAATAAAATATGGGTTATTCTTCCCATCCCCCTGTCCTTTTTTTTTTTTTTTTAATGGGCAAATAATCTGTCTAAAAAAACCCAGGCCTTGACTCTTTCTGCAATGAAATTTCTTTTTTCCTTGTAAAGAACCTGTACAAATCTGACTTCACCAACTGGATGAAAGGGATTGGCTGGATGCCATTAGAGTCGCTGGAGGCAGAGAAGGCAAAGAAAGCAGGAGAGATTCTCAGTGAGAAGAAGTACCGCCAGCACCCCGAGAAGCTGAAGTTCACATATGCCATGGACACAATGGAGCAAGCACTAAACAAAAGTAACAAACTGATTATGGACAAGGTAAGAACTCACCTGCTGGTCTCAGCCTTAGAACTCCCGCAGTGCTCAGGCCATTGAACCGGGCATCACCACTTTGACCTTCATCAGCGTTTTCATCTTTCTGATGATCATGGCCATGGTGGTGGGAGGGGGTAGCCTATAACCTTGGTTGTATCTAGAGAGCTCCAACTTATACTGACCCCAGGCTGTCTGTCAACACCATGCTGAGTGTGTGATAGAACCACAAAACCCCATGTAGTGTGTGGTTGGGGCAGGAATGCATTTGTTTCAGTAGAAAGAGGGCTCCCATGTTTGATGGTTTTTTAAACTCATGTGCTCAGTCTCATCAGCCCATCTTCTTGCTGTTTGCTTCATTTTCCTATATCAAATTGACCCTCTTCTGCCCTGGAACTGTGGGTCTCACCCTCACATTGTGATAGCACACTGCAGATTAGTCCTGCTATATAGTCATGTGTGGCCTTTCTTGTTGCAGAGGCTCTACACTGAGAAATGGAACAAAGACAAGACCACTATTCATGTCATGCCTGATACTCCAGACATTTTACTCTCCAGAGTAAACCAGATCACCATGAGTGATGTAAGTAGTTGAACAACAGCAACAAATATGAGGGATGGGGAGGCTGAAGGAAACTAGTGTTTGTGGAGTATCTGTCTCCCACATGCCAACCACTTTAAAACCAGGATCCCCGTTCTAATCTGACTAATAAGATGCTGGCATTTTTCTGCTTCATCATTTAGAAACTGTACAAAGCTGGCTGGGAAGAAGAAAAGAAGAAAGGATATGATCTGAGGCCTGATGCCATCCCAATAAAGGCTGCCAGAGCCTCCAGAGACATTGCCAGTGATGTAAGTGCTTCCTGTGGGCTTTATTTAGTATAAAGGAAAAAAGCAAATGAGCCAAGCTTGTGTGTATATAGGAGCTGCAGTCAGCTCTGTTCAATGTTGGTGGGACCCCCATCCTTTGTAACACACAAGACACATCCCTTCACCCAGCCCAAGGACCCTCTAATCATGTATTCATTATTTAATGTAAAAAGTAACAGGGTCTTGTTAAAATAATTAAATTGTGCTATGTGCTAAGTTGCTTCAGTTGTGCCCAACTCTTTGAGATCCCATGGACTGTGGCCCTCCAGGCTTCTCTGTTCATGGGATTCTCCAGGCAAGAATACTGGAGTGGGTTGCCATGCCCTCCTCCAGGAGATCTTCCTGACCCAGGGATCGAACCTGCATCTCTTACATCTCCTGCATTGGCAGGCAGGTTCCTTACCACTAGTGCCACTTGGGAAGCCCCAAAATAATTAAATTGTTAGTGGGCAATTCTAAGCATATGAGCTGTACAATTCTAAGGATATGAGCTATACATTTTACCCAGAAGATTCATTACCAGGCTCTTTCCTGAATGTAGAGAAATGGTGCCTACAGCCTTTTCCATTGGTTACACAGCTGAGTGGGAAAAGCCTCTTTCTAAGTCTCCCTAAAGCAACTTATTTACACCTCTCTTTGATTAACTCTGAGGTGATTCTTTCCCTCATGGACTCAATTCTGGCAAGAAATTTGAAGTAAAGTAGTTTGCTCCCTGTCTCATCCCCAGCAAATCTTCCTTTTCTAAATTTAGAGTAGCCCTAAACCCATGACTAAGCTAATGGCATCTAGTGAATTATATTTTGTTCTCTTTCCTTCACTATCTCATGTTCATGTTCCTTTTCCATCCACAGTACAAGTATAAGCAAGCCTATGAACAAGCCAAAGGGAAACAAATTGGCTTCCGGAGCCTTGAGGACGACCCCAAGTTGGTGCACTTCATGCAGGTGGCCAAGATGCAGTCGGACCGGGAGTACAAGAAGGCGTATGAGAAATCCAAGACATACTTCCACACCCCGGTGGACATGCTCAGTGTGGTGGCCGCCAAGAAGTCTCAGGAGGTGGCCACCAATGCCAACTACAGGAACGTGATCCATACCTACAACATGCTTCCTGACGCCATGAGCTTGGAATTGGCCAAAAACATGATGCAGATTCAAAGTGATGTACGTGATAGCCACATTTGCAGAGCATTTACTTTGAGATAATAAGCAAATCATCAAAGACTCTAAGTAACGACATTTTGAAAATCCAAAAAGAAATTCATATATAATTTCCCAATAAGATGTTGCATGTTTTACCTTGGACTGAATTTTTTTAAACACAAAGGAATGAATCTGACCTATTATTGTTGTGAGCATTGCTGGATGTTAGATTCAGGAATAGCAAATGAAATTTGATTTCAGAAAGAATTTGTTGAAGGAAATACATCTAGCTGAGAAAGTTGGCAGTTTTTGTGGCTTCCATATCTTTTATGGTTCCTGATTAAGGAATAAGAGGTGAAGCAAAAAGTCAGATAACTTGAGAGCTGCTGCTGCTGCTGCTGCTAAATCGCTTCAGTTGTGTCCGACTCTGTGCGACCCCATAGACGGCAGCCCACCAGGCTCCCCCCTCCCTGGGATTCTCCAGGCAAGAACACTGGAGTGGGTTGCCATTTCCTTCTCCAATGTATGAAAGTGAAAAGTGAAAGTGAAGTCGCTCAGTTGCGTCCGACTCTTAGCGACCCCATGGACTGCAGCCTACCAGGCTCCTACATCCATGGGATTTTCCAGGCAAGAGTACTGGAGTGGGGAACTTGAGAGCTGCTGCTCCTCATTCCCAAACAGCTTTCATTTCTGACTTTGTAATTGCCTATCTTACTTACTGATGAAGTAGGAGATGATGGCTGAAACAGCTATTAGGATAAATGTGAAGAAGGTACAAAGGGTGGAAAACCAAGAATTCGGCTATAGAGGCCCTTTAGTGGCTGGAAGAAGTGAATTTAAATTATGAACCAAAGGCAGGCCAAACCAAGCCTATATTTCTCTTTAGAAATGTAGGAGTTGAGCTATAGTTGGAGGGGTACATAGGTATCTGAGTGAAAGCAACTATGGTACAGTTATAGAGGAAAATGTCAGAACTCAGGAGGGAAGCAATGAAATTTGCACAAAGTACTGGTGAGGTTTTCTGGCATACCTGAAGGAGTTGTAACTGTGGTGGCTGCTCAAAGGCTTATAGCTAAAGATAGAAATGGGGTCCCCTGAGTCATCTATTAGCCAAGGGAACTTGGAGGTTTTTGTAAGAGAGTTAATCCAGCATGGTCACCTTTCTTGAGACAGTAGTCACAAGGTAGATTGATCTATTTGGTATTTCTTAGCATTTTTTTCTTTATGAAAGTATTGAGAGAAACAAATCACAAAGATACTACTGCTTGTTTTAAATTTCTCATGCAAAGAAATGTGAAAAAGAAATTTAGGGATATAAGTAGTTGAAGTTGAATATACTATTGGTTGAAAACTGAAGGGGAACTTATGAAATATTAAATACCTGCTCATGATTCTAGGAAACTGTGATTTCTTCTCACCCTCAAACTTTTCCTCTTTTGCAGAATCAGTACAAAGCTGACTATGCTGACTTCATGAAAGGCATTGGATGGCTCCCTCTGGGCTCCCTGGAGGCTGAGAAAAACAAGAAAGCCATGGAGATTATCAGTGAAAAGAAGTACCGCCAGCATCCAGACACTTTGAAGTATTCCACCTTGATGGACTCAATGAACATGGTTTTGGCCAAGAATAATGCAAAAATTATGAATGAAGTAAGTCTTTCAACAATGTAGTGTTTAACAGGAATCAGAAATAAGCCGGGAATATCTTAAATTTAATCTACAGGTTTTGATAAGTTTTATAGCATCATAGTTAATGTTTCCTCTAAAAAAGTCTTACAGTTAAAGAAAAAGATAGAAATTAGTCCTAATAAAGTGCCTTCTCCAAATGTTTAATGAACCACCCTACCCAGTAGATGTAAGTATAGACTTTTTTAATGCAAATCTTGAAAATGAGTCCCACTTGTCTAAGGTGAAGTTGAGTAGAAGTTCATAATGCTGAATCAGTAGATTATAGGGCTTATAACAGCTATGTGTTGCAGCCCACCTCTGCTTCCTTGCTCTTTGCTGGAATAAAACTCCTAGATTACGTGGCTGTAGCAGCATTTCTGAGCCAGAGACTTCTCTGGCCAATCCTGAGAGCAATTGCTCTCTACCACTAGTTCCTTGGATCAGTAATGATTCCAGTCTTTAGGAAAGGCTCACTGTAGTTTGACATTATTATTAGTTGATTTCATGACCAACAAGCAAACAAGCACATCACCCTTGGACACCTGTTTTGTTTTGTTTTTACCATTTTTCCTTGGACACCTGTTTTCAATTTGCAGATAACAGAATAATTACAGCAGCATTGGTTATATTGTGCAGATCACAATTAGAAATGTCGCTGATTAACCAAAAAGGGGGAAAATAATTTGGACCTAACATGATACAGTTGCAGAAAGTGATGTAGAAAGAGCTGTATTATGCTAAGTCTCCGAGTAAATCCTCTGGAATCTTCTGAGAGAGAAGTTTGTCAAGAAGATCAGACTCTTTGAAAGGGACTTGTCAACACAAGTCACAAATCTCAGTGTCCCTTTTAAGATATAGAATTTAAACTATCACAAACATACATTTACTTTTTAAACACTTTTTCATTTTTCCAATGTTAATGATTACCATTTTAGACTACTGATCCCAAGATGAGAATCATAGAAATAGCAAATGCTAGCACTAAGAGGTATCTTGGTGATCATGTGGCCCAGAGAGGCAAGACACCTCCCTTAGAGACACACAGCAGGTGAATCACCTGGTGTAGACTAGAGCCAGGACTCTGAGGAATAAGTATTGCTCTTTCCACTAGAATTACACTGTCTAATACTATAGTCACTAGCCACATGTGATGACAAATCTAAGTCAATTAAAATTAAATAATAATAATTCCATTCTTAATTTACATTGGTTACATTTCAAATGATTGATAGCCCTGTGTGGCTAGGAGCTGTCGTGTTGGTTGACACAGAACATTTTCATCACTGCATAGTTTTGATTGGTTGTGCTGGTCTAGAACAGAGACCAGAAAATTACTGCTTTCGTAAGTAAATTTTCATTGTGACACAGCCACAGCTCTTTATTTGCATATTGTCTGTGGCCACTTTTGCACTGCAATAGCAGAATTGAGTAGTTAATAGAGATTCTGTGACTCGCAAAACCTAACATTATTTACTATCTGACTCTTGACATTTATTGACCCCTGATCTAGAAGAAGACTCTAGAAGATTTGTTTTTATTTTTTAAATCAAACCTGACTAAAACAAAGAGATAGCATTTTTCACCTACAAGATTTCCAAAAATTAAAAACTTATGTGATATACAGTATTGGAAAGAAAGTTAATGTAAACTAGTTTTTGCTAGTGTTAATTAAAATTAAAATTCATCCACCCAATACCCTTCAGAAGGCCTCACGTAAGCGCAAAGATATACATATATACATATATGTGTTAGTATTTTTTGCAGGTTAGGGTCTCCAAAAGGAGATGCTGAGGTGTAATTTGGAGTACAGGGCATTTTTCAAGGATCAATACCTGTGGGAGGTAGACCTGGCAAGAGGGGTCCAACTGGGGTGCTGGCCTTACAAAGCCTAGGTCAGTGCCACAGAGGGCTCTTGAGTGGACACAGCCTGTCAGGAGTGTCCTGCACTGGGTAAAATGGCCAGGACTTTGTACCTCGACTCTGAAGATCCCTGAATGTGGCCACCAAGGAGAATGCTCTTGAGTGAGGCAGCAAAACCCTGAAGCAGGTGACAATTTGGAGGCTGTCTGCAAATAGTTGTGCACCAAGTCCTTCCTTGAATGGGTATCTGGGTGGTGCATCTCCAGATCACTGCAAAGATTATGGTATCATTGCTTACTGTAAAAGAAAATGAAAACAAATTTAAATGTCTATCAATGGAGAACTGGTTAAATCAATTAGGTGACACCTTTTCATTGAATACCACGCAGGTCTTTAAATGAATGAAGTTAATTATTTTAAGAAGGCTAAAAGATGTCTATCCTATAATATTAAGCAAAAAAGCAAGAGGTAGAATAATATATATGACTTCATTTATATTTCAAAAGGACTGTATGTGGACTTTAATATGCCTAGAAAATTCTAAGATGGAAATGCTATAGCCAGGTTGTAAAATAAGAAGACAGGACATTTTATTTTCCATTTTCCATCCTCTCCACTATCTTGTTTGAGCACATTTTTCCTTTAAACTTTTAAAAAATAAGAGTGAGCTAACAAAAATACATAAAATATTGATATTTGTGTAAAATAATATGTACATATGGGGCTTCCCTGATAGCTCAGTTGGTAAAGAATCTGCCTGCAATGCAGAAGACCCGGGTTTGATTCCTGGGTTGGGAAGACCCTCTGGAGAAGGGATAGGCTACGCACTCCAGTATTCTGGCCTGGAGAATTCCATGAACCATATAGTCTATGGGGTCACAAAGAGTCGGAAATAACTGAGCGACTGTCACTTTCACTTTCAATATGTATGTACTAAATGACTTTAAAAATGTTAAATATTAACTTCCATTGATTTTTTTTTCTTTCTTTCTTTTTAACTTTCCAGCACCTCTACAAACAAGCATGGGAGGCCGACAAGACCAAAGTCCACATCATGCCTGATATCCCCCAGATTATTCTGGCAAAGGCAAATGCAATTAATCTGAGTGATGTAAGTACTATCCCCCCTGTTGTCATCTTTCTTTCCTACCCATTTGAACTAGTAAAAACAAAGTAACAGATTAATGTTTCAATTTTGAGAGTGAATGTTTTGAAAATGAGTGGGAATCCACAAATGAGCATCTTTCTCTTTCTCATCTTGCTTTGATAAGAATAGGAATAGGCCTATTGATGGGACTTGGGCCCAGCAGTTAGGAATTCGAAGGGAGTTGGATTTTGTTCTAGGGGTAGGTACTTTTTATCAAACTAGGAGAATTAAAGGAAATGGCTTAGAGCCCAGGATAAGAGATAAAGAGTGAATCCCAGGACTTTCTTAAAGAGTCCTTCTACCAAGCTTTTGAAATATTTCTAAAGAGGGAGTATTGGGAAAAGTTAATTATAGAGGGAAGAACATTTTGAAGAATTTAGGTCACGTCCCATAAGGAATGTGCAACACGTACTGTTAGAAACTGCATAGGGGTTTTATTTCACTTCCTTTCTCATCCTAACCAGTTGCTAGGAAACCCTCAGATCCTACTAGGTGTTTTTTTCTTTTGTTTGTTTGAGTTACATAGGGATTTGGGATAGTTGACTTCTTTTTGGATTGTAGAATCCATACAATTATATACATAAAAATGTCCATTGCAAAACAGTGAAAGTATTTTGATGTAAGAACATGGCTATTTTGTTTTCTTCTCTTGACTCTTATTAACAAAGTGCATCAATAAGAATATACTGGACTTTCACATTTCTTACTTCAGTGCCAGTTTAGTCTTTGAAAATAAATTCAGATTTTCCTATTCAGAAGAAAATTGTTTCCTTTGCTTCTCTTTCCAGAAACTCTACAAACTTTCTTTGGAAGAGGCTAAAAAGAAAGGCTATGATCTCAGAACTGATGCAATTCCTATCAAAGCTGCCAAGGCCTCGAGAGAGATTGCAAGTGATGTAAGTCTAAAGGAAAGCGGTCACCTGACAGGGGGTTTCTCTTCTACCAAAATAATAAGGGCTGAGTTCTGGAAACACTGAATGAGTAAAACATGAGGAAAAAAAAAGCATGCCTGCTAACAGTAGCCCCATTATGCTCTATGAAGGTGTCTTAACCTTGCTCTCGTGTTTTCTTGGATATTTCAGAAAAATAGAATGCCAGTCACATTATGACCACCTAGATGTCAGCTCCCTGACTCATGAGATCTGGGTGAATTTACTTTGGTCTCCCTCACCGAGACCGTGGCCTGTAGAAATCCCAAAGCCATTCACTAAGTCTTCTTAATGAAGACTCGTGTTGTTCTTGCCTACTGCCTCTTAGACTGTCTTCCTAACAGGATGTCTCAGAAAGGGCTGTGCTGGGGGTGCCGATCTTTTGTTCTCATGATAGCTGATTATTAAATAATTAGGAATTTTGCAAACCCATTGTTAAACTATTGACAGCTTGATAAAAGCTGTGATGGAAGTGTTTACACCAGAGAAATTGGCAAACATTATAAATTAGGACTTCCCCCCCCTCCCCCATCCCAGAGAGCTGGTGTGCCTACCTACCATTGCCATAACACATCATCTCAATGAGACTCATTTCTTTCATTTGTTTGTTTCAATAAGAAATCCACTCACAGTGAACATTAATGATTTGGGCGAAGTGGGAGGAGTACATTCAGAGCACCCTTTCCTTAGCCATCCCCCAGGCATACTTTCTCTTTCCTCCACCTTCTCTGCTCTTCATCTTTTCTTCCTCTCCATCTCTACCCCACTCCTGCATGGTCCCCAGAACTCCATATTCTTCTCCCTCTATTGTGCTGGAGTCATTTGGCTCTCCCAGATCGTAACCCCTAACTTGCACACCTGAACCCACGAGAGACGGGCCAAATATGAAGATTTCCATGTATCAGGATCTCCCCACTATAGAGGGAAGTTGGTGATAAATAGCAAAACTTCTTCCCCATTACACCAGTATGGAGAATCTGAAAAAGAACTCCACAAATATAAAGGTACCCTAAAAGTATACTGTATGTCTCATAACTGAGCCTATTCTCATCAGTGTAAGTCCAGCTGTATGATTTCTTGGGACAACATTAAACTGCTTGGAACAGTCTGCTATTTTTTTCTTGTTTGCTGTACTCTTATTACCTACTACAGGTCCCTTTTAACAACAGCATAAGAGCAGAAATCAGTGTGGTGTATCATCACAAGATCGAGGTTCTAATCCTTAGTGACCTTAGCAAGTCACTCATCCCTCTGGGTCTCAGTTTACTCCTCTATAAAATGGGGGCAGTAAGAATAACTTTGCTGTCTACCTCACAATGTATAGTTGTATCAAGTTACATAACTAAATGTGAAAAACGTGTTCTCTGAACTGCAGAATTCATATCATTTTTTATGAAATACAGAATATTGACACTAGAATGATATCTGGTCAAGGGAATTGCTCTGAATAAATATTCAAATTTTCTTCACAGTATAATTACAAACACAATTATGAAAAGGAGAGGGGGAAGATGGTTGGTTTCCGCAATCTTGAGGATGATCCCAAATTAGTTCATTCCATGCAAGTGGCCAAAATGCAATCTGACCGGGAGTACAAGAAAAACTATGAGAAGACCAAGACCAACTACCACACCCCTGCCGACATGCTCAGTGTCACGGCCGCCAAGGATGCCCAAGCCAATATCACCAATACCAACTACAAGCACCTGATTCACAAGTATATTCTCCTCCCTGATGCCATGAACATCCAGCTGTCCAAGAATATGAATCACATACAGAGTGATGTAAGTGATCTTCTTTCTGGGTGATGGTTGCGTTCCTAGCATGAGAAGGGAGATTACAGGCTCCCATGCCACATTTTGTGTCTAAATTGATGAAGTAGAATGTGCTTCCTCTCTTTATAGAATGAATATAAGCAGGACTACAATGAATGGTACAAAGGGCTTGGCTGGAGTCCAGCTGGTTCCCTAGAAGTGGAGAAGGCCAAGAGAGCAACTGAATATGCCAGTGACCAGAAATATCGCCAGCATCCTAGCAACTTTCAGTTTACAAAGCTGAATGACTCCATGGACATGGTTCTTGCTAAGCAGAATGCCCATACCATGAACAAGGTAAACTGAACAGCCAACCTTCCCCGCAACTCCCAGCCAGGTGGGGCTAGCGGCCTCTGGTTCTTGTTTGGGAAATTTTAATTTGGACTCATCACTTCTATGCAGTGGCAAACAGTAACAGAGCACTTCCCTACACCATTTTTTTCTGCTCCCTATCTCTTATTTTTATTTCCCTTGCCCTTCTAATTGAGTTAGAAATAATTCTTTCTTTTAAATTATTTTTTAAGTCTGATTTTATTTTTGGTGTCTTTCCTGAATTATATATTACTTTAGTAAATTAATTTAACCTAATTCAAATTGAGTGCATTCAAATGTTATGTTATTTTTTTAATTTCTTGTTTGACCTAAAAAATTACTCCAATTTTAAATGTATTTTTTTTAACTTTCTAGTACTTATACACTGTTGATTGGAACAAAGATAAAACGAAGATTCACGTGATGCCAGATACACCAGATATTTTACAAGCCAAGCAAAATCAAACAATATACAGTCAGGTAAAATACGTAATTAAACATATTAAATGATGTCATGGTATATAATTGATGTAAATGCTGAAGCTATGGAAATGAATGACTCAAAGTGGTTAATAGAGGGATGTTGCAATTTATGGTGGTTAGAAGCAAGTGAACGGCTGTGATTATATATTCCATGAAGGTAGGTACTGTGCCTCTTTTGTTTATCTCAGTACTAATTGTGTTTGGTACAGTGTAGAAAATCAATAAATCTCAAGTTACTGAAAGAAAGATGCACCAAACAGATCTGGTATGAGCTTTGACATTCCCATTTATGAGTTGTGTAATATTGGGTTTAAGCCTTAGTTTGTTCATTCCTAAAACTGGTACCTTTAAAGTGCCTATTACATTGAATTGCTGTGAGGACCAAATGAAGAACTGCAAGCATGGCTCTCATCACAGTGCCTGCCACAGAGTAAGCACTGGATGACCTTCAGCTATTTTTCTTATTGTCCAATTTAACATACATGCATCCATTCAATGAATTTGAGTCAGAAAGATTAACTTGTTTTTTGTACCTTACAAAAGGCATTTCGTTTTCTATTACTTTTATCATTTAGATAATTAAAATTTTGTTACCTGACCTTATTTTAATCAATTACTTTAATATCTATATTCAAATTAGTAGGCCTAGACTGTACTTAACTGTAGAGGAAATCTACCTAATATACCTGATATGAACACATTGTGTCTGAATGGAAAAAGCCATGCTCAGCTATACTGTTAATACCAAGGTAGTGGGAAGCGAGTCTCAGAGGCCAAAAAAAAAAAAAAGTCGAAGCCAGATCACTTGATGCTAAGTCATTGCTCTGTTAAACAGCTTATTTTCTTTATTATCCATATCTTTAGAGATAAAGATAGATGATGTTAGAATCTGATATCTACTCTTTAGGTAAACTTATGTTCAATAATACTTTGTAGTTTTAATATACACTGAATAATGGTAAATATTATCTTTAATTTTCAGAAACTCTATAAACTTGGATGGGAAGAAGCTTTGAAAAAAGGCTATGATCTCCCAGTTGATGCAATTTCTGTGCAGGCAGCCAAAGCTTCCAGAGACATCGCTAGTGATGTAAGTATTTTTTGACTTCTATGAGGATATATTGATGTCTGAATCTAGTACCTTAATGTGCTGGTAATGATTTTTACAGCTAGTCCTCACCTTTCAAAATGTAATGCAATCTCCTTCATCTCCTACCCTCTTCACTTACCCCAATCCACTCTTCTTTCTCACTGATTGAATATCAAAAAAGAGGCTTCCTGAGTAGAGACTGAGCCAGAGAACCTATAAGACACATTACACTAAGTCATGATGCTTCTACACATTACGAAAGAACCAAAAACTTTGTTTTCCCACTGACATGCAAATAATTCTCCTGTCTTCTATTTGTCTATTTTAGACCAAACTCAAAGTGCCAGACAATATATAACCTCAACAACCTGATGTTAATAGATTTTTCTTTGCACATATTTAAAATTCACTGTTGATTCTTTATATTTAGGCCATCTTTGCTTTTACATAATTACAATAAATTGGCTCAGGGTGTAGAAAATACAGGAAGTGGCAGGAATTTAGGTTTAAGATACAGAGGACTTAACTTTCCCCTGAATATCTGGTCGAAAGTTCCTAAAACAAGGATATTCTCATCCTCACCTCTATTACCTTCCTCCCCCCTCTCTGTGTATCTCTGTGAACCTCTCTGAGGGTTCCAGACTGTGGAGAGCACAGAGGGAAGTGCTTACTGGCTATACTGCTCTCTCCACGTTTGAGTCCCCCTCTTCTCCTCCTGGTCACCTCAACAATGCCCCCACCCACCCACCCTTCACCGCTCCATGTAACTCAGTGATCCTTTCTGGGTATCCCTCACTGTGGAGAATCTTTTCACCATTAACCTAAAAGTTTTATTACCAATGCTGTATGGATGGAGAAGTCTTGAGGCTACTGCAAGAATAAGACTGAAAGCCAGAGGAAACATTAATTAATAAGAGATCATCCAATAGCCTCCACATATACACTGAAACCAAACTCCACCCAAGAGCCAATAAGTTCCAGAGCAAGACATACCACGCAAATTCTCCAGCAACGCAGGAACATAGCCCTGAGCATCAATATACAGGCTGCCCAGAGGCACACCAAATCCATAGACATCTCAAAACTCAATACTGGACACTCCATTGCACTCTAGAGAGAAGAAATCCAGCTCTATCCACCAGAACACCCACACAAGCTCCCCCAACCAGGAAACCTTGACAAGCCACCCGTCCAACCCCACCCACAGTGAAGAACCTCCACAATAAAGAGGAACTTCAAACTACCAGAATACAGAAAGGCCACGCCTAACACAGCAATCTAAACAAGATGAAAAGGCAGAGAAATACTCAGCAAGTAAAGGAAAATGAGAAATGCCCACCAAACCAAACAAAAGAGGAGGAGATAGGGAATCTATCTGAAAAAGAATTTAGAATAATGATAATAAAAATGATCCAAAATCTTGAAAACAAAATGGAGTTACAGATAAATAGCCTGGAGACAAGGATTGAGAAGATGCAAGAAATGTTTATCAAGGACCTAGAAGAAATAAAAAGGAGTCAATATATAATGAGTAATGAAATAAACGAGATAAAAGACACTCTGGAGGGAACCAACAGTAGAATAACGGAGGCAGAAGATAGGATAAGTGAGGTAGAAGATAGGATAGTGGAAATAAACGAAGCAGAGAGGAAAAAAGAAAAAAGAATCAAAAGAAATGAAGAAAACCTCCGGGACCTCTGGGACAATATGAAACGCCCCAACACTCGAATCATAGGAGTCCCAGAAGAAGAAGATAAAAGGAAAGGCCATGAAAAAATACTCGATGAGATAATAGTTGAAAATTTCCCTAAATTGAGGAAAGAAATAGTCACAGAAGTCCAAGAAACCCAGAGAGTCCCAAACAGGATAAACCCAAGGCGAAACACCCCAAGACACATATTAATCAAATTAATAAAGATCAAACACAAAGAACAAATATTAAAAGTAACAAGGGAAAAACAACAAATAACACACAAGGGGATTCCCATAAGGATAACAGCTGATCTTTCAATAGAAACCCTTCAGGCTAGAAGGGAATGGCAGGACATACTTAAAGTAATGAAAGAGAATAATCTACAACCCAGATTACTGTACCCAGCAAGGGTCTCATTCAGATATGAAGGAGAATTCAAAAGCTTTACAGACAAGCAAGAGCTGAGGGAATTCAGCACCACCAAACCAGCTCTCCAACAAATGCTAAAGGATCTTCTCTAAACAGGAAACACAGAAAGGATGTTTAAACACGAACTCAAAACAACAAAGTAAATGGCAACGGGACCATACTTATCAATAATTACCTTAAATGTAAATGGGTTGAATGCCCCAACCAAAAGACAAAGACTGGCTGAATGGATACAAAAACAAGACCCCTATATATGCTGTCTACAAGAGACCCACCTCAAAACTAGGGACACATACAGACTGAAAGTGAAGGGATGGAAAAATATATTTCATGCAAACAGAGACCAAAAGAAAGCAGGAGTCGCAATACTCATTTCAGATAAAATAGACTTTAAAATAAAGGCTGTGAAAAGGGACAAAGAAGGACACTACGTAATGATCAAAGGATCAATCCAAGAAGAAGATGTAACAATTATAAATATATATGTACCTAACATAGGAGCACCACAATATATAAGGCAAATACTAACAAGTATGAAAGGGGAAATTAACAATAACACAATAATAGTGGGAGACTTTAATACTCCACTCACACATATGGATATATCAACTAAACAGAAAATTAACAAGGAAACACAAACTTTAAATGATACAATAGACAAATTAGATTTAATCGAATTTACAGGACTTTCCACTCCAAAACGATCAATTTCACCTTTTTCTCAAGTGCACACGAAACTTTCTCCAGGATAGATCACATCCTGGGCCATAAATCTAGCCTTGGTAAATTCAAAAAAATTGAAATCATCCCAGCCATGTTCTCTGACCACAATGCAGTAAGAGTCGACTTCAATTACAGAAAAAAATTGAAATCATCCCAGCCATCTTCTCTGACCACAATGCAGTAAGAGTAGACCTCAATTACAGGAAAAAAACTATTAAAAATTCCAACATATGGAGGCTAAACAACACACTTCTGAATAACCAACAAATCACAGAAGAAATCAAAAAAGAAATCAAAATATACATAGAAACGAATGAAAATGAAAACACAACAACCCAAAACCTATGGGACACTGTAAAAGCAATGCTAAGGGGAAGGTTCATAGCAATACAAGCGTACCTCAAGAAACAAGAAAAAAATCAAATAAATCAACTAACTCTACACCTAAAGCAACTAGAGAAGGAAAAAATGAAGAACCCCAGGGTCAGTAGAAGGAAAGAAATCTTAAAAATTAGGGCAGAAATAAATGCAAAAGAAACAAAAGAGACCATAGCAAAAATCAACAAAACTAAAAGCTGGTTTTTCGAGAAGATAAACAAAATTGACAAGCCATTAGCCAGACTCATCAAGAAACAAAGGGAGAAGAATCAGATCAACAAAATTAGAAATGAAAATGGAGAGATCACAACAGACTCCACAGAAATACAAAGGATCATAAGAGACTACTACCAACAGCTATATGCCAATAAAATGGACAACTTGGAGGAAATGGACAAATTCTTAGAAAAGTATAACTTTCCAAAACTGAACCAGGAAGAAATAGAAGATCTTAACAGACCCATCACAAGCACGGAAATCGAAACCGTAATCAGAAATCTTCCAGCAAACAAAAGCCCAGGACCAGACGGCTTCACAGCGGAATTCTACCAAAAATTTAGAGAAGAGCTAACACCTATCCTACTCAAACTCTTCCAGAAAATTGCAGAAGATGGTAAACTTCCAAACTCATTCTATGAGGCCACCATCACCCTAATTCCAAAACCAGACAAAGATGCCACAAAAAAAGAAAACTACAGGCCAATATCACTGATGAACATAGATGCAAAAAACCTTAATAAAATTCTAGCAAACAGACTCCAACATCATATTAAAAAGATCATACATCATGACCAAGTGGGCTTTATCCCAGGAATGCAAGGTTTCTTTAACATCCGCAAATCAATCAATGTAATACACCACATTAACAAATTGAAACATAAAAACCATATGATTATCTCAACAGATGCAGAAAAAGCCTTTGACAAAATTCAACATCCATTTATGATAAAAACCCTCCAGAAAGCAGGAATAGAAGGAACATACCTCAACATTATAAAAGCTGTATATGATAAACCCACAGCAAACATTATCCTCAATGGTGAAAAATTGAAAGCATTTCCCCTAAAGTCAGGAACAAGGCAAGGATGCCCACTTTCACCACTACTATTCAACATAATTTTGGAAGTTTTGGCCACAGCAATCAGAGCGGAAAAAGAAATAAAAGGAATCCAGATAGGAAAAGAAGAAGTAAAACTCTCACTGTTTGCAGATGACATGATCCTCTACATAGAAAACCCTAAAGATTCTACCAGAAAATTACTAGAGCTAATCAATGAATATAGTAAAGTTGCAGGATATAAAAGTAACACACAGAAATCCCTTGCATTCCTATACTCCAATAATGAGAAAACAGAAAAAGAAATTAAGGAAACAATACCATTCACCATCGCAACAAAAAGAATAATAAAGAAACAAAAGACTTATATATAGAAAACTATAAAATACTGATGAAAGAAATCAAAGAGGACACAAACAGATGGAGAAATATACCGTGTTCATGGATTGGAAGAATTAATATAGTGAAAATGAGTATACTACCCAAAGCAATCTATAGATTCAATGCAATCCCTATCAAGCTACCAATGGTATTTTTCACAGAACTAGAACAAATCATTTCACAATTTGTATGGAAATATAAGAAACCTCAAATAGCCAAAGCAATCTTAAGAAAGCAGAATGGAATTGGAGGAATCAATCTGCCTGACTTCAGGCTCTACTACAAAGCCACAGTCATCAAGACAGTATGGTACTGGCACAAAGATAGAAATATAGATCAATGGAACAAAATAGAAAGCCCAGGGATAAACCCATGCTCCTATGGACACCTTATCTTCAACAAAGGAGGCAAGAATATACAATGGAGAAAAGACAATCTCTTTAACAAGTGGTGCTGGGAAAACTGGTCAACCACTTGTAAAAGAATGAAACTAGAACACTTCCTAACACCATACACAAAAATAAACTCAAAATGGATTAAAGATCTAAACGTAAGACCAGAAACTATAAAACTCCTAGAGGAAAACAGGCAAAACCCTCTCTGACATAAATCACAGCAGGATCCTCCATGACCCACCTCCCAGAATATTGGAAATAAAAGCAAAAATAAACAAATGGGACCTAATTAAAATTAAAAGCTTTTGCACAACAAAGGAAACTATAAGCAAGGTGAAAAGACAGCCTTCAGAATGGGAGAAAATAATAGCAAACGAAGCAACAGACAAACAATTAATCTCAAAAATATACAAGCAACTCCTGCAGCTGAATTCCAGAAAAATAAACGACCCAATCAAAAAACGGGCCAAAGAACTAAACAGACATTTCTCCAAAGAAGACATACAGATGGCTAACAAACACATGAAAAGATGCTCAACATCACTCATTATTAGAGAAATGCAAATCAAAACCACAATGAGGTACCATTTCACACCAGTCAGAATGGCTGCTATCCAAAAGTCTACAAGCAATAAATGCTGGAGAGGGTGTGGAGAAAAGGGAACCCTCTTACACTGTTGGTGGGAATGCAAACTAGTACAGCCACTATGGAGAACAGTGTGGAGATTCCTTAAAAAACTGGGAATAGAACTGCCATATGACCCAGCAATCCCACTGCTGGGCATATACACCGAGGAAACCAGAATTGAAAGAGACGCGTGTACCCCAATGTTCATCGCAGCACTGTTTACAATAGCCAGGACATGGAAGCAACCTAGATGTCCATCAGCAGACGAATGGATAAGGAAGCCGCGGTACATATACACAATGGAATATTACTCAGCCATTAAAAAAAATACATTTGAATCGGTTCTATTGAGATGGATGAAACTGGAGCCCATTATACAGAGTGAAGTAAGCCAGAAAGAAAAACACCAATACAGTATACTAATGCATATATATGGAATTTGAAAGATGGTAACGATAACCCTATATGCAAGACAGAATAAGAGACACAGATGCATAGAACAGTCTTATGGACTCTGAGGGAGAAGGTGAGGGTGGGATGTTCTGGGAGAATAGCATTGAAACATGTATATTATCATATGTGAAACAGAACGCCACTCTGGGTTCGATGCATGAGACAAATGCTCAGGGCTGGAGCAATGGGATGACCCAGAGGGATGGGATGGGGAGGGAGGTGGGAGGGGGTTCACGATGGGGAACACATGTAAACCCATGGCTGATTCATGTCAATGTATGGCAAAAACTATTACAATATTGTAAAGTAATTAGTCCCCAACTAAAATAAATAAATTAATTAAAAAAAAAAAAAACAAGGATATTCACTCTTCAAGGAAACTTTTTTTTTTTCTGGCTGCATGTGGCTTGTGGACTCTTAATTCTCCCACCAGGGATTGAACCCCGGCCACGGCAATGATAGCTCCAGGTCCTAACCACTGGACTGCCAGGAAACCGCCAAGGCAACCTCTAATTATGATTCGAAAGGGTAGTAAATTTGGTGAAAAAACTGGATACAGTTCCTATTGGTCAATTAAATTTTTATAAATATTCAACTTAGAGATTTTGCAAACTCAAAAACATATCATTTTGTTAACGCCCAAAATTAAACACCAAAAATTTGGAGAATTTCAGCTATAGAGAATTACCAGAATTTTGTCACAGCCTCTTAATCAAAATCTTTAAATCAAAGCAAAACAAGGATTTGATTTGGAGAGAAAGCATGTCTAAAGACAATCTGACAATAAATTCTAAGACTATAAGGGAAATTTCTCTCTAATTCAGTTAATCTGTGGCACTCCAGAAGTGTTGGTAAATTAATTAGATGACGTGTTATTACCCACTCTCTGGCTTGCAGGTCAATATCTCATTAATGTGATGATGAACCTAAAGCAACAGTGATGTCTGAATGGTCCTCAGAAAGTAAACTCATTTCCATTTAATGTTAGAATTCCCTACGAGGTGAAGATAGTTTAGGAAATTAAGACATTGCATCAGTACTTTCCTAAGAAACAACATTTATTTTCATGTAAGTCTGTTAGAAATTTTTGAAATCTTACCCTAAAATTGAATTACCTTTAAATGAATTTCCCACCATTGTAGAGATTATATCTCCTCTCAGTTTCAAATGGTTCTTGTGTCTATGCCACCTAAAGAGATTAGAGGTATTTTTATCAATACTTAATAAGTTAGAATCACAGAATTGACAGTTAGAAGATAACAATGTTTATTTAATCTAATCTCCCACTCAACATCATTCTGTCCTTTCTAATAGGTCTTCTTTCCATTCTAATAGGTCTCTGGATATTTACAAATATAAGAATTTTTGTGTCTTTCAGGGCAGTTTGTTTCTTTGCTGGATCATTTCTAGTTGCCATTACATATTTCCTTATTTCAAACTTAAACATGTTACTGGTTAGCCTTAGATGTGTGTTCTAGAACACCACAGAGTAGCATATTTCCCTTTTCACCTGATATCCCTTCAAACATTTCAAGTTTCTTACTTATTCTCCTTTGATTTTAGCTTTCTAAGTCCTTAAATCATTCCACTTGTGATGTATTCGATATTTTCAAAGCCCCTCTCAAAACAGAGTACCTTAAAACTTGGTGTTGTGTTCCTGTTTCAGGTCAGGCTGAGCAAATGAACTTCTGATTTGCCTTTATCTGTACTCCTACAGAATCTCTTACAGAAATATACTTTTTAAAAAGCAATTTTGTCATATTGCACACATTGAGCTGATGGTCCATGGAAATTCCTGAGCATTTTTAATAAGACATAACCATGAAGCTGAGTATCAAGAGAGAGTAGAACCTATTTCTGTAAAGTATAATGTGTGTTCAGCATCTGGCATCAAGTAAATGCTGTTATCCAATTATTGTTATTATTACTCTTGTCATTGTCACCAACAATAATGCAGTTTTTCCCAATTGAATCTAAATGTTGGATTTCACTATTACTTTCTTACATTTATGTACTTCATTTTGACCTATTTGGCAATATGTTGAGATCTTGTGGAATTTTGTTTCTATTCTAACATAATTGGCAGTTTTTATGAGCAACAGAGGAATGGATCCTGAACAGCACAAGTTTATATGACACAATTATATGACAAACCACTAAAAAACCCTGCAGCTTAATAAATTAATCTACACTATTAGGCCTGCTCATCAAGTCCTGAATCTTCCCAATTTTTGTTTGCCACTTAGCTATACTTTTCCCATTATTCCTATAAGCATTATCAAATGCTACCCTAGAGTCAGCATACATAATGTCTAGGACATTCCAACATATATTTCTGCCTCTAGTTGAATTTAATTTCTTATCATAACCTGTCCTGATACTCAGCTACATTATGTCTTTTTAGAAGCCTCTACTTAAGCTTTCACATTTCTTTTTTTTCCCTCTTTTTAAAATTTACATTTGTTTATTTTTAATTGTAGTATAATTGCTTTACAATATTGTATTGATTTCTGCCATATATGAGCATGAATCAACCAGTTTTCACATTTCTTACTAAGTTAAATGACATTCTCATTTCAGTTTTGAAAACATGGAAACAAACAAAACAGAGTTTAACTTGTGTTTATGTTAATAAGAGAACTGTTTCCTCTGATTTCAGTTTAAATATAAACAAGGCTACCGCCAGCAAGTCGGCCACCATATTGGATTCCGGAGTCTGCAAGATGATCCAAAGCTTGTGTTGTCCATGAATGTAGCCAAAATGCAGAGTGAAAGAGAATATAAGAAGGACTTTGAGACGTGGAAAACCAAGTTCAGCAGCCCAGTGGACATGTTGGGGGTGGTGCTGGCCAAAAAATGTCAGGCATTGGTCAGTGATGTGGACTACAAAAACTACCTCCATGGGTGGACATGTCTGCCTGATCAGAATGACGTGATCCAAGCTAAAAAGGCTTATGAACTACAGAGTGAGGTCAGTTTCTACTAAATCTCGTAGTTTATATGTACAGTACTTCATATCTCATATGAGTGATCATTTAATCATAAAGAGACAAACTACATAGACAAATTATTATTGAATTTCTAAAACATACCTTTTTTTGTAATGCATAGAATTGTTTGAGTCAAGGGTCCAGATGAGGATGCAATTTTGATGGCATGCTTTGTATTTTCACAGAATTTGTATAAGTCTGACCTTGAGTGGCTGAAAGGCATAGGATGGAGTCCCTTGGGTTCTTTGGAGGCAGAAAAGAACAAACGGGCTTCAGAAATCATCAGTGAAAAGAAATATCGCCAGCCTCCGGATAGAAACAAGTTCACCAGCATTCCTGATGCCATGGACATAGTTCTGGCAAAGACAAATGCCAAAAATAGGAGTGATGTGAGTACCTCTTCAGAGATAAAAAAAAACTATACTGCCTGATACCCAGTAGGTGCTCAACAGTATTTGCTTCATAAATTAGTAGAATAATACAGCATTGTATCACACATCATCATTTTTTTGTTTGGTTATTTCATTTGAATTATCAATTACCCTGCAGTGGATCTTGTAAAAATGAGTTAGTATCAATTTTTGTCACCCAAAGCTTGCTTGTTTATTTATCCAAAGCATAACAAGAAAACTATTGAACATATTTCTTTATTTGAAACTTGTGTGTGTTGAAGACCCAGATGTTGTATGTGTTAAAGACCCACATGTACCGTGTATTAGAGGCAGATATTCTGAGTACCTTACACAGGCACAGGGGAAATGTCATAAAGGATATATTTTCTTTCAAGTGATTATAATACACTTCACTTAGCTGATTCATAATAGATTATATATATTTATTTATATTTGTATTTATGTATCTTCCATTTCCTTCTTACTTCCTTCTCCAGCACTGATAACAGTGTCTGGCACGATAATATGTGCTCAGTAAGTATTTGTTGAATAAAATAAAGATGTGTAGAGTAATTCTATGCAAAGAAGGGAAAGATTACTCTACCTTCCTCAGTTAGAAGCATAACCCTGAAAGTTACAGAGCATTGAACTATGTGCACTAAGATTTTAGAGCTAAGAACATTTAAATAGATTTATAATAATAACTCTTCAGGCCTTAGATCTAAATATATATAACATTTTATATTTTTTACATATGTTTTTATAGAATATATGTAAGCCCTTAATTAGCACATAGTAAGCATTTTGATAGTTTCCCAGGATGGCTCAGTGGTAAAGAATCGTCTGCCAGTACAGGAGACGCAGGTTCGAGCTCTGGATTGGAAAGATCCCCTGGAGAAGGAAATGGCAACCCACTCTGGTATTCTTGCCTAGAGAATCCCATGAACAGAGGAGCCTGGTGGGCTACAGTCCATGAGGTCACAAAAGACTCGGATACAACTTAGCAACTAAACAACAACAATACAACAAAAGCATTTGATAAACTGTGGCTCCTCTCTGCCCAATCACCCCCTCATAGACTTCTTGCAGTTTTGATATCCAAAATTTATAGTAATTGCTGACCTGTGAGCTTTGTTAGGAATGTTCATGTTATCATTTTTTGTTTTTATGATGACAATTTGAATCCATCAGGTGACTAATAAAGCAACAAATTTCTACAAATTATTTCCCCCTTTAGAAAAGTTTCTTCTTTCTTCATGAAACAGGGCTGTGTATAAAGTTCTGAACTAATATGGTGGCCAGTAGAAAAACCCTGCGTCATGAAACCTATCAACATCAAAGTCTCAGGATAGACCTCTACAGTGTGTCCCTGTTACAGGATAGTGATCTCCTTAGGCCTTAGGAAAGGGCCACTGGGGGCCTGAGCCTGCTGTCTCTCCTTTTGAATAGACCAGTTCATCTACCTCAGTGTAAACAAACATTATTAGCATTTTCTGTTTTCTGTGAGGTGAAAGTAACACATGACATTGAAATGGTCCAACTCAGTGGTTCTCAACTAGGGACAGTTTCAACCCACAGGGGACATTTGGCAACACTCATAGCTTGTCATAACTTGAGGGCGGCATGCTACTGGAATCCAGTGGATTGAAGTCAGGACAGCTCACAACAAAAAATCCTCCAGTAAACAACACCAATAGTTCTGAGGCTGAGAAACACTGATCTTTCTCAATCATAAAGGTTAGTCCAGGTCTAGGATAAAGGTATAAGCCTTGCTTTGTTGTAGTCCTGAAGGTCTTTGGGTTACAAGGACCATAGTAAGCATGTCAGGAAGGAGAAAAGTGCCAGCCCCTCACACCCCACATTGCACACCTCAAAGGGAAATTGACAAGTCCGAGGAACCAATGAGACTTTAAAGTTTCTTTATATTGAAATAATTTCAGCATGCAGGAAAGTTGAACTTAGCGCACATAATTTATATGTGCATGTGTGTACATATATATATATGTATATATTCACCCATATTCACCAATTAGCATTTTGTCACATTTGCCTTTTTTCTCTTTCCCCCTGCCCCTTCTCTTTCTTTCCTACGTGTGTGTGTGTTGTGTGTGTGTTGTTTCCTGATACTGCTCTATCCCTAAATACTCCATTGTGTTTCCTGAAAATAAGAACATTCTCTTATACAACCACAGTGTAATGATCAAAATCAGAAAAGTAGTGTTAAAATAACACTAGTGTACATAATTTACTCAATTTTACCACAAGCGTCCTTTACAGAAAGTGAAAAATGTTTTTTGATCCAGGATCCAACCCAAGACCACACGTTGAATTTATTTGTCATGTCTTTAGTCTATTTTAATCTGAACTGATTTCTCACTTCTTTGCCTTACAAGTCCTTCATATTCATGAAGAGCACAGGCCAGTTGTTCTACAGAACCTCTGTAAATTTGGGTTTATCTACTGTTTCCTCATGATTAGACTCAGGTTCTGTATTTTTGGCAGGATAGCACATGTTGCATCCTCCTCTACACAGTATGGGAGGAGGCATATGATATCAATCTATCCTATTACTGATTATTTTAGCTTTGATCGCTTGGGTGAAATGGTGTTGAGAGGTTTCTCCACTGTCTAGTTACTATTTTATCCTTTGTAATTGATAAGTAACTTGTGGGAAGACTCTCTGACAATGTAAGCACACTATTTTTCATCAGACTTTTACCCCATGGTTTTAATAAATCAATGAGATTTTTGTTTGGGTCCCTTTGTTTTCTGTTGAAGAAAGAGAATGACCCTGGGACATACAAGAGACTTTGATGAATCTCATACAAAATCCTTTGCGGGAATCCTAATCCCCTCAAACAATTATGAGGTATAACTGTATGATAAACCACATAGGAAATGAGACTCCCTAATATCTAGACATACCCCGAATGCGTCATTTTTCCAGAAGATAAGATCCATACATGCTCAACTGTGTCTGACTCCTTTGCAACCCCATAAACTGTAGCCCACCAGGCTCCCCTGTTCTTGGGATTCTCCAGGAAAGAATACTAGAGTGGGTTGCCATTTCCTCCTCCAGAGGATCTTCCCGACTCAGGGATTGAACCTGTATCTCCTGCATTGGCAGGCGGATTCTTTACCACTGAGCCCCTGGGAAGCCAGAATAAGGGCTGTCTCCTAATTAAATCCTGGGGGAGACTGTTATAATCCCAAAAGGTGGAGAACTGCTGCTCTGTTTGATGATGTTGGTAAAGGCTTTAAATATTTGGGCTGATTTCTTACAGGCAGGGTTAGTTGCAACTTTGAAAAAATAATCCATAATTATATTTTGAAAGGCAACTGTGTCTCATAAGTCAAGAAATGCTATACCTATTTTCTGCTTATGCTACTGTACTGCTTAATTTAGATGAATTAGTAACACTATTTGAAATTAACTATGTCACTAACTAATCTAAGAGCCCCACTGAAAAACCCTTTTATCTCATTTTAGATACTTTACAGAGAAGCTTGGGACAAAGACAAGACTCAAGTTCACATCATGCCAGATACACCTGATATTATTCTGGCTAAAGCAAACTTAATCAACGCAAGTGATGTAAGTTTCCAAATGAAACACGTATTTTCAGATAGCTCCTTTTGATTGCTTCTGAGGCACTGAATTTATTTGGAGGCTATTTGGAATACTTGAATCATTTTAATTAACAAACTTCGTATGACTTAGAGTCCTCATTTAATGGCTTTTAGCTTGAACATTTCAATAACTGGCATTTTCTCTGTTGGATGGAGTTGGAGGGATGTGCTCTCTGTTCCTTGTGATTCATTATTACACACATTGTCATATTGTAATGGTCTGTATAGCTCTTCCCTGTGTGGACAGAAACTTCATGGGGGGCAGAGACAAATCATTTTGGATCTACAGTGCTTAGCCACTATAGTGCCTGACACACAGGAAATTCAATAAAATTTGCTGCTAAGTCGTTTCAGTCGTTTTCGACTCTGTGCAACCCCATAGACGGCAGCCCACCAGGCTCCGCCGTCCCTGGGATTCTCCAGGCAAGAATACTGGAGTGGGTTGCCATTTCCTTCTCCAGTGCATGAAAGGGAAAAGTGAAAGTGAAGTCGCTCAGTCATGTCCGACTCTTAGCGACCCCATGGACTGCAGCCTACCAGGCTCCTCCGTCCATGGAATTTTCCAGGCAAGAGTACTGGAGTGGGGTGCCATTGCCTTCTCCCTTGTAAGGTTAGAGATCCATTATACTATTTCTTTATTTTTCTGTTCTGCCTTTGTCTTCATAATGGGCTTTCTGAACAATTCTGGGACCTTGTTCCATAGCCAGAGCAACCATGACTCCGATATATGAAATCTGGGAATTTATTAGTCTTCTATTCACAGTATCATCACTTTTTCTAGTTTGGCCTACTTATGCTCCTTAACCACTTTTAAAGACATGGGGGCTAAGTTCACAGTTATCTTCTTGCCAGAACTTGTGTTTAAACCATAATATTTCCTAGAATTTATTTAGAAAGGGAGCTGGCAAACTGTTAGAAGAGAAAACAGAATTCTGATGTCAAGCAGACAGACCACTATGAAAAAAAAAAAAGGAAAGTGAATGATAAATTCCAAGGACTTCATCTTGTACCTCTTTATGTAAGAGTGAACATGCAGCATCTCAAATTTATATTTTCAATCTGGTTCATTGACTTTCTCTACACCCTTGTGTGTGGGCATGCTCAGTCATGTCCAACTCTTTGCAAGCCCATGGGCTATATATAGCCTGCCAGGCTCCTCTGTCCATGGGATTTTCCAGGCAAGAATACCGGAGTGGGTTGCCATTTCCTACTCCACAATAAAATTTAGATGAGCATAAAAAAACTCATGCAGATGTAAATTATCATATGTGAAACGAATCGTCAGTCCAGGTTCAATGCATGATACAGGGTTCTTGGGGCTGGTGCACCGGGATGACCCGGAGGGATGGGATGGGGAGGGAGGTGGAAGGGGGATTCTCGAAGGGGAAAACATGTACACCCATGGTGGATTCATGTCAATGTATAGCAAAACAAATACAATATTGTAAAGTTAAGAAATAGAAAATAAACTAATTAAAAAAAAACTCATGCAGATTAATTTCATTTTTATTTTTATTGTCATAGTATAACCTCCTGAAATTTATAGATGTAAAAATTAATATTTTAACAACAAATTCTAATATGAAGACCTTAGCTAAAATAAGGTACTGAAGTAATACCACAAAGGACTAAAATATAAAAACAAGTCCAAGGTTAATAGGTACTTGAAACAATCTGGTTTCTGAATGAAGTGCATTAAATTATATTCTCAGTTATTTAATTATGTAACAAATCTGAAGAGAAATTATTTCACTTAAACTTTTAAAATTTGATATTTAAATTTTCCTCAAAAAAAATCTTACATTGTAAAAATTATGAAGGGCTTTGTTTCTTGCCTAAAAATGGCTCCTTTTGGACAGCTCTATATGGTGAAATAGACTCTAGTGTTAGATGGCAGAGATATTGCTCTTTTCTAACAAAAACTTCTATTGAAACAGTCAAAGTTAATTGGAAAACAGCACCTTGATGATATTTCATTTCATTCATCTACCAATTTATTTCTGTCTCATTCTCATAAATATTTGGAAAGAGCTGACATTTAACTTTATTGGTCTAGGTAATTGAAGAGCTTTAGAGTTTAAAACAAGATCATCAGCAATCAATGGGCACAATTTCCAGTTACATTTGAGTATTCTAGAGCTCAGAAGCTATTCTCTTGAACTCTTAAAATATTTACCACATTGGATTCATTATGCTGCAGATGTTGATGGGAAATAGTTTTTTTCAAAGTGATTTTCATCTCTTAACAGAAATTCTACCGAATGGGTTATGAAGAGTTGAAGAAAAAAGGTTACGATCTTCCCGTTGATGCCATACCAATCAAAGCAGCTAAAGCGTCCCGGGAAATTGCCAGCGAAGTAAGACTTTATCCCTTGTTTGTCTGATTAGATTGCAATTTTCACTTCAAAAAAGTCTCAGTTTAATTTTAAATTGAAGAGAGTCTTCCAAGTAACAAATTAAAAATAGTGAAATGATCCCAGAGATGCAGCATGGGACAGGGATAAACTCAAGGATATATTTATTATGTATGGAATCTGTAGCTGGATTTAGCCTTTAATCTTTCCTATCAAAAAAAAAAATCTGTGGCTCTCTAGCCTTGTGAAAATATTTGGAGTTAATATGCTTTGTAATTCACCACAAAGATAGTAACATAAGTTAATCTTCAAAAAACTAAGACATGTTTTGTTTTTTTTCTCCTTTAGTACAAGTACAAGGAAGGTTTTCGCAAGCAGCTTGGCCACCACATTGGAGCCAGAAACATTGAGGATGACCCCAAGATGATGTGGTCCATGCACGTGGCCAAGATCCAGAGTGACCGGGAGTACAAGAAGGACTTTGAGAAGTGGAAGACCAAGTTCAGCAGCCCAGTGGACATGCTGGGGGTGGTGCTGGCCAAGAAGTGCCAGACCTTGGTCAGTGACATAGACTACAAGAACTACCTGCACCAGTGGACGTGCCTGCCCGACCAGAGCGATGTCATCCATGCCCGGCAGGCCTATGACCTCCAGAGTGACGTGAGTCTAAGATTTTCTCTTGGCCAATAAAAACCATGTCTGCTTTCCTAAGTGTCAAAGTTCCCTCCAAATGAAGGGAGTTGAGTTTACACATCTGAATTCTACTTCCTTGGACTAACGTCCACACTCTATCCAGTCACACAAATACCAGGATCATCGTTAATTTCACAAAGGAAAACACCAGGGAAGTGCCTATTGCTTTGGTAGAAACCTCCAGATTATTGATCTAGTAGAATTTTGACGTTCTCTGTGTTCTGTTTAAAAATGTCTTTCAAAATCTATTTCTAATGTGAACATTCTGTGGATTCCCAAGAAATACCAAAATTTAAAAATTTCCTAGGGAATGTAAGCATTGAAATGTATAATGTAGTATTTTATAATGTAATATAAAACAAAATTTTATATCTTTAGGGGACTATCATTATACTTCTGTTTAATGGTCTATCACTTAAAATTTCAGAATTTGTACAAGTCTGACCTTCAGTGGCTCAGAGGCATTGGCTGGTTACCTAGTGGCTCTCTTGAGGATGAGAAGAACAAGAGAGCTACCCAGATTTTGAGTGACCACGTTTACCGTCAGCACCCAGATAAATTCAAGTTTTCCAGCCTTATGGACTCCATCCCAATGGTTTTGGCAAAAAACAATGCTATTACCATGAACCATGTAAGTCCTTTCTTTAACTTGAGGTGGATGTTAATTTTTGTATGTGTGTGTAAACACTGAAATCTGTTTCTATAAAATAAAAATTATATTCAGTTCTTTTGCTTGGCCTTAAGGTGGTTTTTAAGTGGGTTTCCCTGGTAGCTCAGATTGTAGAGAATCTGCCTGCAATGCATGAGACCCAGGTTCAGTCCCTGAGTTGGGAAGATCCCCTGGAGAAGGGAATGGCAACCCACTCCAGTATTCTTGCCTGGAGAATTTCATGGACAGAGGAGCCTGGCAGGCCACAGTCCATGGACTCACAAAGAGTTGAACATGACTGAGCAACTAACACTTTCACTTTCAAAGTGGTTTTAAAGTAAGTATTGCACTTCTTATTGATGTGACATCTAGACCCAAAGGGGTCACAAGCACTGACTCACAGAGCACACTCTTTACTCTCGTTAAGAGCTAGATTCATTACTGACCTGAGCTTGTCACACCTGTTTTTGTTTGTTTCAGCGCCTCTATACAGAAGCTTGGGATAAAGATAAAACCACTGTCCACATTATGCCAGACACTCCTGGAGTGTTACTAGCCAAACAAAACCAAATAAATTACAGTGAGGTAAGCAATGTGTTTATGCTGCATGGTAATTTTTTTTCTTATACTGTACTTTATAGATCAGACTTACAAAGATTTATGTCTTTTTTCAGAAACTCTATAAACTTGGCCTAGATGAAGCCAAGAGAAAAGGCTATGATATGCGGATAGATGCCATTCCTATCAGGGCAGCCAAGGCCTCCAGAGACATTGCAAGTGAAGTAAGTGCGCCTGCAGAGTTCTTTGCTCAGCTTTGGTTTCTCTCAAGGATATGTAGCAGAGCAAGTAAGCTGTGAGGTTAAGGTTTTAGCTAATGGTGTCTTGTAAGTAAATAGTCTAAAATAATGGTAATGAAGCTCTCAACATAAAGTCTAACTTCTAGCTATGGTTGAATCCATAGCAACATGCATTTCAAAATAATGTCCATTCCCTGCTGAACAAAAGCATTGGCTGCCTTACGATAGCTCAGACAGCCTTTTGACTTTGCTACATGATGTACAGGGCTTCTCTGGTGGCTCAGTGGTAAAGAATTCACCTGCCAAGGCAGGAGACGCAGGAGACTCGGGTTTGATCCCTGGGTCAGGAAGATTCCCCCAGAGAAGGACATGACAACCCACTCCAGTATTCTTGCCTGGGAAATCCCATGGACAGCGGAGCCTGGCAGGCTGCAGTCCATGGGATTGCAAACAGTCAGACATGACTTAGTGACTACACATCAGCAACAAACAACATGACATATATGCAGTTGAACTCGTTATAGGATCCCTTCCAAACCCAGCCATTTCCTGTGAACCAGTAAACCTACGAGGTTCTGAAGGAATGGAACACATTATTCTGTTTATACTCCAACCATTCACGTGAATCGTATGTTTATCTCTACATCCTATAATTGGCTGTGGATATTTATTTACTTTAAAAGATGGATTTGCTTACATTTCTAGAAATATTTATCCTTCTATTTCTATTGTCTGTGAAGTCAAAAGCATATTTTCCCTTTATATCCAAAATGTGGGAAGTAGCTGTCATATTTTTTTTAAAAATCTTCAGCAGTCACAGAAGGATTAAAAGTATTATAATACAATATAATGGAATACCTGCTGCCATTAAAAATCATGTTTGTAGGGAATATATGGGCTTGCCTGATGGCTCAAGCAGTAAAGAATCTGCCTACAATGCAGGAGACACAGGAGACATGGGTTCGATCTCTGGGACAGGAAGATGCCCTGAAGGAGGAAATGGTTGACTACTCCAGTATTCTTTCCTGGAAAAATCTCATGGACTGAAGAGCCTGGCAGTCTATAGTCTGTGGGGTCACAAAGGGTTGTACACACACAGGGAACATATAATGACATAGGAAAATGCTTAAATAATAACTGAAATGAGCAGACACAAACCCATCTACAATATGACCCCATTCTAATTTTATTAATATATTCTCTCTCTTACATGAACACACACCCCCACAAAAAGTCATTTTCATCAGCAGTTGTCACCAAATGGCAGAATGTCTTAATTTCTATTTTCTTTTTTGTATGCATATATACAAGCTTTATTTTCTCAATGGTTTATAAGATGCAGATGCACATATTATTTATATATTCGGGAATGTGGTTTAGTCACTAAGTCATGTTGACTCTTGTGACCCCATGGACTGGAGCCTGCCAGGCTCATCTGTCCATGGAATTTTCCAGGCTAGAAATATTCAGGGGGAAAGCATTTTTAATGAATAGGAAAATCTGAGCCTAGTAATCTTTGTACTTTGTACTAAAAGTTATACTAGGTGACTATCAGTAATTTTCTTCTTCTAGTTCAAGTACAAAGAAGGCTATCGTAGGCAGCTTGGCCATCACATTGGTGCCCGAGCGATACATGACGATCCAAAGATGATGTGGTCCATGCATGTGGCCAAGATCCAGAGTGACCGGGAGTACAAGAAGGACTTTGAGAAATGGAAGACCAAGTTCAGCAGCCCAGTGGACATGCTGGGGGTGGTGCTGGCCAAGAAGTGCCAGACCTTGGTCAGTGACATAGACTACAAGAACTATCTGCACCAGTGGACGTGCCTGCCCGACCAGAGCGATGTCATCCATGCCCGGCAGGCCTATGACCTCCAGAGTGATGTGAGTACTGAGGATCATAATGACACGCAAAGGTGGGAAATCAATGAATTAATATCCATTGGATAAGTGGCACCAACCTCTCCAGGCCCTGCAAGTGGGGGAAAACATTTCTTCTTTTCCTGTGAGTGTTCAGTGTCAAACCCTCCAGACCACAAAGGGATATTGTCTGATACCCTGTCTGTCCACCAAACTGTCCACCAAATTTTCAAAAGTGTTCTTACTTTATTTCATGTCCTGTTGATGAAAATGTTTTCCCAAACCAGAGATAAATACTTACTATTTGTATTAACAGAATGTGTACAAGTCAGATCTCCAATGGCTAAGAGGCATCGGCTGGGTTCCCATTGGCTCTATAGAGGTGGAAAAATGCAAGAGAGCGAGTGAAATTTTGAGTGATAAAATCTATCGCCAGCCTCCAGACAAATTCAAATTTACTAGCGTGACTGATTCTCTGGAACAAGTGTTGGCCAAGAACAACGCCATCAATATGAACAAGGTGAGGCTTCAAAATTCAGAGAGTCATTACTCCTAAAGCTGAACCAAAGGAAAAGAAGCATGATCAAGGAAAGAAAGAAATAGAGAATTGAGCAGCAAAAGATATGTCTGTCTTTCTCTCTGTATATATCTATCCATATCTAATATCTATGCCATTTATATTTTAACGTTTACTTCAGTAGTTATTTCATAATTTTGATAAAATGGCACATTTTTATGGAAAATCATCTCTGCATAAGATATTCTAAATTTGCTTTTGCTAACATACAATTCTGAGTATCAGAAGACACTGCTACATATCTGTTCTACTATGAACTGATTACTTGAAGATATGTACAAAATACATAATGTGTATAAAATGCATAACCTCTTGTTATCTTTGTTTCTGAAGTTCTTGTGGCCCTGAAATTTCTATTAAATATACACTGAATTATTTTCCTGATGAGATTTTTTATTTTCCTTGCTAGCGTCTGTACACAGAAGCCTGGGACAAAGACAAGACCCAGGTCCACATCATGCCAGACACACCAGAAATTACGTTGGCAAGAATGAACAAAATCAACTACAGTGAGGTGGGAGCAGATGCTAATTCTATGACATTTTCTTGGTGTTTCATATTTCAATTAATCTGTTCCATGGTGATGTAATACTAAATGACCAATTTGTAAAGAATGCCATTTCTTGCTCCATGTGAGTACCAACTCTTGCATTTCTCAATTACCATCCTAAGCATCAATCTTGAAGTAGCACAAATTACCATTTAGGCAGTGTAAATTTTAAGAACTGATAATTAAAGCAGTAACCAGAAGATTAACTAGACTTTCTTCTTTAATTAATTTAAGTTAGGAAATTGGCAATATACCAAAATACATTTATCTCTGCCTTATCAGGATACATAAGAGATGCAGGTTCAAAAAAAAAAAAAAAAAAGAGATGCGGGTTCGATCCTTGGGTCGGGAAGATTCCCTGGAGGAGGGCATAGCAACCTACTCCAGTATTCTTGCCTGGAGAGTCCCATGGACAGAGGAGCCTGGTGGGCTACAGTCCATAGAGTCGCAAAGAGTCGGACACGACTGAAGCAACTTAGCACATAGCACACGTTACATAGCTGTGCTAAACTTATTTTCCACACATGCTTTGTTTTTCCTAAATTATAGGTTAGGGTCAAAATTTACAATTTTTATAAGGTTTAAGTCAAGGATTAAAATCACAGTACAATTCAATAACTGAGAGACAGAGGGGACCTATCAATATACACATTAGCAAGCCCATTTCCTATTTGTTTTCTGTGAGCATAGAGCTGCCCCATATCAGAACCACAGATATTTTTTTTTTAATTGAAGTATAATTTCTTTACAGTGTTGTATTAGTTTCTGCTGTACAACAAAGTGAATCAGCTATATGTATACATATATTCCCTCTCTCTCGAACCTCCCTCCCACCACCACCACCCCACCTGTCTAGGTCATTGCAGAGCAAAGCTGAGCTCCCTGTGTTTTACAGAAGCTTCCCTTAGCTATTTTTACATGTGGTAACAAAAAGGGTATATGTGTCAATGCTACTCTCTTAATTAGAACCACAGATGTTTAGGCTGAGAGGTCAGCCTCTGCTCTAGGGCAGGAATCCTCACCCAATAAACCATCATCCTGCCTTAGCTTAAGTGTTCTCAGTGACAAGATGCTTACCTCATAAATCAACCCATTTGTTCTGGCAGTTCCTTTACAAAATGTTTCTCATGTACTGGGTCGATGGTTTCTCTCTGCAGACCCACATAATCCTCTAAGACCATAGTCTGTGCCAGCCCCCCAGAGCTGGGGTTGCTGCTGTGTGCCTCCCCACCAGCTCACCCCATGTTCTCTTTCTAATCTAAACATCTCCACAGTCTCTCAGTTTTTCCACCTGGAAAGTGGGTTTAACATTATAATAGTACTCTTCTCAGGGTTATTATATGTTCCTGGACATTCCTCACCTGACATCCCTGCTAGAATGTGACTCTTAGAACCGAACACAGTCCTGCAGGTGAGGAATGACTAATGTAGATTACCGTTGACTTTGCATTTCCTCTTCTGGACATTCGCCCTCCATTTATTCACCCTCCATTTCTTCACCCTGTGCCTTAGGAGTCTTTGGCGACTATGTCACTGCTGGTGTACATGGGACTTGGGGTCAACTAAAAGCCTAACACAACTTACATGGGCTTAAACTAGATTTCCTCTGTCTTGTATTTATGCGTTTGGCAACTTACATTTCAGTTCAAAGACTTACATTTATGTCTCGGCAATTTTTTTTTCTTAGAATGAACCTATTGATTTAAGCCTATGGAGATTTTTGTGAATCCAAGATTCTGTCCAGCGATGTATTAGTTATTTCTCCCAGCTTTGTGCTACTTGCCAGGAAAATATTCTTTCTTTGACGGCCTATTTTAACATGTATTCCTCTTCTGCAGAATATAACTGAGAGAATTTAAATTAATTAGTCACCAACTTAAGTCATTTTATTTTGGGGGGGTACAAACTATATTTTTAATGCTTATATAACTAACGCTAAATTGTCATCCCAAACTAAAAACATCAAGTGCCACTCTCAAAAATAAGTGAATTTTCAGCTAAACTTGCAGTATAGGTCCCATAATGCTACAGGAAAGTACATGCTGTATGAACAAATGTTTTAAGAGGCAAAGGGCCCCTGAAACTAACCACTCAGCATTTCTGGAATTGTCAGCTCTGTCTTTACTGCAAAAGCTCAGAGCTGCTGTATGTTGCGGTTGGTTCAAAGAGGCCCAGGAAGGATGCCCTGAACTGAATGCCTCACCTGCCTGGTCTGCTTTCTGCAAGTTTTCTCTGTTAGCTTAGTTCAGTTCTATTGTGTTTCTTTCTCATTTAGGACAGGAAGATAAAATGCAAATTTGATGATGTCATTCTCCCTCAAAGAGTGTTGTTGGTTTCCCATTTCATATAGAGTTAAGCACAAACTTATCACCAGGCCTTCACAGCCCAACTCCTAACCTTTTTCAGTCCTGTGTTGCCATTTCCTCTGCCTGGCACTGCCCCCACTTCCTTTGACATCCCTGCACTTTTCCTTCCCTGTACTTTGATTCATACAAGTCCCTGTGCCCTTGACCGCCATCTCAGTCTATTGAAACCATATTTATCACTCAAGGTCCAATGCAAAGACTACTCCCTCTGCAGAAAACTTCCTGATCTTTCAATTCGGAATCAATTTTTCCTTCCTGGAGTTTGTTCTAATAATATGGCTAAAGCACCATTTGTATTTTGACTTCTTGGCAGCTTGTTCCACATCAGTCTTTCCATCAGTTCTCCAGCAACCTTGAAAGTGAGAGAGGTCATATTCATCTTTGGCTCTCAAGTACCAACCACTCCACAGCACAGAGTTGATGCAGAATAAATGTAGATTGAATTAGTTTTCCTCCTGTCCACTTTTGCCACCTAGACCCATTCGTTTCAGCTTTCCAAAACTGATTCATTGTTAAAACTCAAAATTTTAAAACAATGAATAATACCTATATATAGTTAATGTAACATAACTTTAAAAATGGAAAACAAAAGTACCATGTTCCATATAGGTATCATTTTTAAGACTCAACTTTGCCAAAAAAATCACAAAGCATAGGACTCTCAACAGTGAGATGATTACAGGCACCTATCGGTGTAGAACTTAGTGAATTGTTTTAGTTCTCTGTTAATATTTGGATATGAATGTCAATATCTAACTGATTTTTTTTTTTGCTTAAATTTAGAGTCTGTACAAACTCGCCCATGAAGAAGCAAAAAAGGAAGGCTACGACTTGCGAAGTGATGCCATCCCAATTGTGGCAGCCAAGGCCTCCAGGGACATCATCAGTGATGTGAGTTGTCAGTTTTACTGCAAGTATGTGGTCAGCCTGAAGGGACATTTTCACTGAACTAAATCTTTGACAAGAACTTTCCTGGCCCTTTGGAAATAAAGCCCGATGTATTTGTGTAGGATTTTTCTAAAATCTAGCTTTGAGGGAAACGAAAAATTGAATGTTTATTAAATTTTTATAACTGTTAAGACACAGTATCTACAGTGAAAGCTGATCCACCAAGAACAGAGAAAGATCCGTTCATGTGGAATTTGTTAGAGTGTAGCTGCAGGCTTGGAGGTACTTATATAAAATTGTCACAGTGCTGATGGAAAGAGTGACTCATAAACTTAAGTTCTCCCAATGAGAATCATGGCCTGGCTTTATATAGCATTTTAACTCAAAAAGTGCATATGATACTTATCATTACAATGCACCCTTATATGACCATGAGAAGAAGACAGTTGATCAGTACCAGACTAGCCCAAGCTTGCACCCTTAACACCAGCTCCTGGCTTGTGGCTTGTACCTTACAGAATAAAACCATCATCCTTCCTTGGTACCTCAAGGGATTCTTGGAGAACAGACCATTGCTCTAAAATTCAGGCCACTATTTGGGAATATGGTAATACACTGTGTTTTATGAGGAAGATCATATTAGTGACTCATTTTAGTTTACATACGTTGGGCCTTCCTACAAGTGGATTAATGCAAATAATAATAGATACCAAAATAATAATAACCAAAAGCACTGAGAAATCTGTGCTAAGAGTGTTACATGCATTATGTCACTTAGTTTTCATAGTTACCCTAGGATGTAACTGTTGTGATTATCCCTGTTTTGTGGATTGCTTAAGCAACTTGTCTAAAGTCAAACTCTTAGTCGGTGGTGGAGTTGAAACTCCAGTTCATCTCATTCCTTCCCACTGTACTGTATTGCCTCTGCTGACTCATTTATACTTTCTCACTCAGTTATCTTTGTGACTAGAAGCATATTTTTTGGATAATTAACTTGGATTCCAGGATGATGTCATTGGCCATGGAATAATAAAAACACTGTTGGTCCATGAAAGATGAGAACCTGTGACTTTTTTAGTAACATGCTCTAACCAGCTGGGCTGCTATGTCAGCTCCCCTAGTTTAATCAGTTTGCAAAATTATGCCAAATTTGCAACCATCACTGAATGTCTGAATCTATTATGAAATACTAAATTCTTTTCTGTTGCTACTGCAGGTAGTCCTTGACCTTGACTTTATCCTCACAGAAACCAGACAATCATTTTACTACTTATTAAACCCATCTTGTCACTGAGCGCATCTCTTTTCTGATATGCTTTTAGTGTCTAACTCATTTCTCCAAGTTCCTTGGTCCAAATGGCCTCTCCACTGTGTGCACGTCCTGCCTCTGGAACTATTCATTATTACTAGGCCATAGGTGATTTGGGGTATACACTACAATCTTACAAATTCCATCTATTTTATTACCACTATAAGCTTCTAGAGGAAAGGTAGGCTACTGCCTTGAGTTAGTGCTTATTAGCAAAAGTCAGCATACAACTGTGATATAAGCAAGATGATTTGTACAGACTTGTGACCTCTAAAGGCTTCTAATGAAAATCTGATTTGTGCATTTTCATTTCAGTACAAATACAAAGATGGTTACCGCAAGCAGCTTGGCCACCACATTGGAGCCAGAAACATTGAGGATGACCCCAAGATGATGTGGTCCATGCACGTGGCCAAGATCCAGAGTGACCGGGAGTACAAGAAGGACTTTGAGAAGTGGAAGACCAAGTTCAGCAGCCCAGTGGACATGCTGGGGGTGGTGCTGGCCAAGAAGTGCCAGACCTTGGTCAGCGACATAGACTATAAGAACTACGTGCACCAGTGGACGTGCCTGCCCGACCAGAGCGATGTCATCCATGCCCGGCAGGCCTATGACCTCCAGAGTGACGTGAGTACAGCATCTATAACAGAGCCATGTGCAGAAGGGTCTTGAACCATATGAAAGCCATCCTTTGTAAACAACTCACTGGGCTACTCAAGCTAGGATTTCTTGTTTAGTGAATGAGATGTGAATCAGAGAATAGTTTTACTGTTTGATTGTGGATACATTACTAGGTTTTATAAGAAAGTGAAGTTTACCGACTGGACTTGGTCTTATAAAACTGGAATTAAGCAGTGTTGGAATTACAGGTCTACCACAGGGAGACCTTTTATTTTATTCTTTTAAGGGGGAAAGAACACATTTTTGTTTTTTAAAAAATTACTCAAGAATTTGTTTTTAGCTTCCTTGAAAAACAAATAAGTTTTTCATTAGTAGACTACTGCTGCAAGATTCATTGTTATTCTTATGAAATAAGAGAAGTCACTGAGTCTGGACGCTATTGGGTTATTTCCCTGGCACTTTCTCCTCTCAGCAGGGCTCTCTTTGTAGAGCAGTCACAAGGCAGTGACAGAATCTAGTACCTATTCGAAGCAGAGTCACCATCTCAAATCTGGATGTGAGAAGTGCATTTTTTGCAGCATATGTTTTAGAGATGTTTGAAGGAATTATTAAGCATTAGAAGACTATGGAGAATAATATGAATTAACATAATAATTAAATGGTTGTCCCTAGAAATTGTGTAGCCTACCTGTGGCAACTCCCACATCTGTTCTGTAGCCTTTACAAGATGCAGAGTCCTGAGTTTTACAAAGAAGGCTTTGCCTGCACAAGGAAGGTAGTTAAAAACGGTTAATGTTGCCCATGGAGTGACCGCATTGACAGACCACTTGCTTGCGTTTGTCAGGTGCCCTTTTGAGATCCCTCCTTGTCATAGTGACATAGTCTTAACAATGTGGGAAGCATATGAAAGTTAAGCAATCCAAAAGTGTAAAATGTTATTGTTTTCATTCTTGCTGTTATTTAAGGGGCAGTAACTACTCAGCATAAGGCAATTCCAACAGGTTTTTAGACTAGACAGTAAAAGAGCCACCTCTATGCTCTACTTAGATGCCATTCCAGGTAAAAATCCTTCAGATGAGTTGGGCAAAGGTCCAATTCCACCACTGTGAAGTAGTTATGAATACCTACTAAGGACATGAAAGTCTTTAGCAGAAAAAATTTACTTAAAGTGTCAAATAAAGACATGGAAAGACAATTCTGGAAAGGAGTCTATGCTTCCCATCCTGAGAATTTGGTGAAGAGCCGGTTGCGGACCATTAATATGATCATTTTTTTTGTCCTAAATCTTGAACAGTGTTAAAGTAGCCAAAGGTCTGCCTCTGGGCTTCAGAGGTTCTCTGTCATTATTGTTCTGTTTTGTTTTTACTTTCTGGCCACATGTGGAATCTTAGTTCCCTGAGCAGGGATTGAACCCACGCCCCCTACATTGGGAGCACTGTTTTAACCATCTCCAGGGAAGTCCTGTCATTATATTTTAGCTTCTTTTCTTGTTGCTTAGAAAAAAGAGCATTACAGATATTTTTGAAATATAAGAGAAAACACATAGAAGGCAATAATAATCCAACCACTGAAAAAGCTCTCTCCTGCTCATGTAATACACATATTGTTTTCTATGCTATTTTTTTGCTAGCATCATATTAATGACATTTCTACAAGTCATTGATATTCTTTAAAATAGGCTTTTAATAGCTGCAGAGTATTTCATTTGACTAGACCTAACATTTATTTACTGAAAGCCTGTAGCTGGATGTCTGTGCAGTTTCTCTTTCTCTGGGTTAGCTTCTTTTCCTGTTGACACAGAGTGAACATCCACTGAACTGGCTGACAGAAGATACTCATTTCAATTATTCCTGTCCTAACAACCTGAAATACTTGATCATTTTTTGTTACTTTTCTGGGTCATTTTTGAACATACTTCCTCTGCTGGTCTGCCTAATACAACAAGCCTGTTTTCTATAAAAGCAACAGCCAGAATCGTATTTTTTTATTGATTCTATTTGCACCGTGACCCTAAATTTTTCGGTCTTGCTGAAGAGTTCCTGCCTTTTTCCTCCTCACAGAATGTTTACAAGTCTGATCTCCAGTGGCTGAGGGGCATTGGCTGGATCCCCATTGGGTCTCCAGATGTGGTCAGGTGTAAGAGAGCTGCAGAGATACTGAGTGATAACATCTACCGCCAGCCTCCAGATAAGCTGAAATTCACCAGTGTGCCTGATTCCCTGGAGCAGGTGCTGGCCAAGAACAACGCCATCAACATGAACAAGGTGAGCTCCAGCTGCCTCAAGCTTCTCCAAGATGCAAAAAGAGGTTCTGAGACATTAATCACTAGTGGAGTTAAAATTGTCCATCAAGTGTGGTGTCATGTTTACCTCCTAAATGACATACTTGAAATCCTCTAAGTAATTTCTATTATCCTCTGTTGTAACCCTGATAACCATCATTAAGACTCAAACCTCAGTTGAATACTCTATATCTTAGTCTGATTTATTTTTTCCTAATTAGGTCAATAACATTCCTGCTTTAATTGACTTTTTGTAATTCTGTTTCAAATGGTCTTCTATCAACATGTTCTTTCTTTTCTATCAACATATTCTTTGATAGCGCTTATACACAGAGGACTGGGACAAAGACAAAACTCAAATTCATATAATGCCTGATACTCCGGAGATCATGCTGGCAAGGCAGAACAAACTCAACTACAGTGAGGTAGGGGCAAAATCTTGTGGGGCCATACTTGTGGTTGTCATTGTAGTTTGTTTCCTACACTTACTTTTATGAAGAATCTTGGATCTCTGCTGTCCTGGTGGGTATAGCTCTGTGATATGAACACTCAGCCCATCCAACCTTTCATCTGTAGTTGAATATCATATGCTATAGGATTCCAGGGGCAAACTGAAGTCACGTTATCTTTTCCATTTATGGTCTTTACTGGTGTGAGTCAGTGCAACTGGAGAGTATTTTTGGCATCCAAGGAGTAGTATGACCAGCTGTAATACTGATTTATTATTTATATGAAAACATTATTTGCTGCTTATCTGAAATTCAAGTTCAGCTGGGCATGCTATCTTCCTACTTGTTAAATCTGGCAACCCAACCAAGGGGGCCGCTAATAATATGTACCCCCATCCCACCTGGATCCTGAGTGGAATTGAGAAGGAAAGCAAAACAATGAAACTAGAAGTCAAAATCTCACATCTTTTATTACTAGAGTTAGGTTCAAGGACACGTTTGTATGAGAGCCAAATGAACTTGCTAAGTGAACCCCAGAATTAGGTTCCCCATCCAGGTATAGGCCATGCTGGAGCAGGAGAGTCAGCTCCACTTCGCTTGGGGGTGAGTCCTGCTTAGGGCACAGAGATATGCAGAGGAGGGCACTGGGCATATTTTCCTAAAGGGAGCAGGTCAGAGTTGAGCTGGGCCTGCCCTGCTGTCCCTTCCTCACCAACCGGACATATCAGGAAGTCACTGCAGCACCTCTCCAGGGCAGAAATGAAATAATCGAGTTCCTCTTATAGAAAGAGAACATTAGGCATGAGAAAAAAGTGCTCACCTTTGACAAGGCTGATTATTATTTTTTTAAGTAAAATGCAATTTTATAGGTGCATGTTTTACTAATATGAGGCAGCCAAAAGTTAGAATCTTAAAGTTGAGATCATACTCAAGTTAACTTTAAGTTGTGCTTTGATCGTTTTCTCATTTGTTTTTTAAATATTATAAAATATTGCATGATTGTCAAAATTTTTTAATAATGAATGAGTATATAAATATGTTTTTTTATCAAATGAGTAATATTAAACATGTTGTCCTGCAGGTTTCTTTTTACTTAAGATGTATAAATTGATGCTTTGTCCATCAATCTATATCACTAAATTATATTAATCTATGTTGATATACATAATATATCATATAACCTACATATTATATATATATTAATCTATAATGATATAAATAACAGATTATTCTATGTTAATACTCATTGATGTATTTCATTTGTTTCTTATGCTACAGTTTTTTGGTAAAATATAATTTATTTACTTTCCAGTATCGCTAGGAAGTTGTTTCCAGAGACTTTGCTTTTTAAAATTTTGTGATATGTCACTTGATAAACTCCAGATTGTTGCCATCAAATCTTTCACTGTCAAACCTGCTCTAACTCTTGACTTTCCTCCTATAGACTCTGTACAAACTCGCCAATGAAGAGGCAAAGAAGAAAGGCTACGACTTGCGAAGCGATGCCATCCCGATCGTGGCAGCCAAGGCCTCCAGGGACATCATCAGTGACGTGAGTACCAACACTCCATGGATATACAGATATACATGACTGGATGGGGTGGGGAGGCAGAATCAGTATTACAATAGCATGGTTCTTCTGGGTGTCAGTTAAAGCACATTTATTGTGCTTTAAATGAAGTCTTTCATTTGTAAAGCCCTTTAATAATTTAACTCCAAAAGATTTTAGTGTTCAGGCCCCATAAGCAGAGCGAGTATACTAAACTTCAGTTAAAAAAAAAAAAAAAAAGAATTTGAATCTACATTTGTTTGTATCTTTTTGCCCTTTTATACTATGACCAACCTAGATAGCATATTACAAAGCAGAGACATTACTTTGCCGACAAAGGTCTGTCTAGTCAAAGCTATGGTTTTGCCAATAGTCATGTATGGATATGAGAGTTGGACTATAAAGAAAGCTGAGCACCAAAGAATTGATGCTTTTGAACTGTGGTGTTGGAGAAGACTTTTGAGAGTCCCTTGGACTGCATGGAGATCCAGCCAGTCCATCCTAAAGAAAATCAGTCCTGAATATTCATTGGAAGGACTTATGCTGAAGCTGAAACTCCAATACTTTGGCCACCTGATGCGAAGAACCGACTCATTTGAAAAGACCCTGACGCTGGGAAAGATTGAGGGCGGGAGGTGAAGGGGATGACAGAGGATGAGATGGTTGGATGGCATCACCGACTCAATGGACATGAGTTTGAGTAAGCTTCAGGAGTTCGTGATGGACAGGGAAGCCTGGCATGCTCTAGTCCATGGGGTTGCAAAGAGATGGACACGACTGAGTGACTGAACTGAACTTGTTCGTATACATAATTATGAGGCATTCATCTGCATATTTGGAGCACACAGAAACAAGAAAATGACAGGAAAAAAGCTGGAAAAAAATGTGGTTACATGTATTGGATCAATATAAGAAAAAGATCTGGTACAGACAGGTTTAGGAAAATTTGCCTTTCCCCAAAACTTCTTGGGATTTTTGCCAACTCTTTCTTTGAAAAACGACCTTGAGTGCTTCCTTTTGAGTTATTTTTAAATGAAAAAAGAGTTTTATGACATCCTAAACCAACAATATAGTGAGCCTGATTTCTCTTTCTGCTGTCTCTGAAAGAAGTGCCTTTGGTGGAGAATTCAGACTTCTGTAAATATATGCTAGGATTTGTGTAACGTTGTTCCCTGAAGTGGACAGAAGATAATACAGTCAGCTCTTACCGCCACCAACAACAAACCACTTTCTTGTAGTCATATAATCTATTTTTCTCCCTCAAGGAATCCCAACAAACCTCACCCAAATTTCATCTCCAATAGACCAGGTACACAAGGATGGAAACACAAGCCAGTCTGTTTCAGGGGTCCTGTAACTCAGTGAAAGTCAGCAGAGCCACATTTGGGAGGGGTGCAGTGGGCTGGGGGTGAAATGGTTCCTGTGCACTCAGGAATAGCATTCTCAAAATCACATGTAAAACTTCTGGGTTAACGATTTCACTGGCCCAAGATAAAAAAAAGAAAAAAAGGCCGTATTAACTCCAGTTGATTTTCTGCAAAGTGTTGCTGCCTTTATGTCCAGAGACTTAACATCTGCAAACCATAGAACTATGTCATTTGGCCTGCTTCCCATTAGAGTATTGCTGTGAAGTCTAGTCAGAGTTTAGGATGAGGAGATAAGTTGATATTCAGATGATTCATTTCTCTACAAGAATTACCAATTTTAAAATAGCAGAGTTTTATATTAATAAAACTTTTAGCTCTTTTCATTCATTTTTATTTTTTTAAATGACTACTTTTATTTCAGTATAAATACAAAGATGGTTACCGCAAGCAGCTCGGCCACCACATTGGAGCCAGAAACATTGAGGATGACCCCAAGATGATGTGGTCCATGCACGTGGCCAAGATCCAGAGTGACCGGGAGTACAAGAAGGACTTTGAGAAGTGGAAGACCAAGTTCAGCAGCCCAGTGGACATGCTGGGGGTGGTGCTGGCCAAGAAGTGCCAGACCTTGGTCAGCGACATAGACTACAAGAACTACCTGCACCAGTGGACGTGCCTGCCTGACCAGAACGATGTCATCCATGCCCGGCAGGCCTATGACCTCCAGAGTGACGTGAGTACTGAGACCCATTAAATACTGCTGCTGACCATGCTCATGATGGTAATACATAGTAATATGCAGATAATGGTCTAGGATCGGTAAAGCCCTCAGAAAAAGAATAATGTTTTTTTCCCCTCCACCCTTAATTTACTGTGCTTTGCTTTTCTTTTAGAGAGAACATAATACCATGAACTGTATCCAGTTTGGCTTCATATTTTAAAAGACACAGACACACAGTTTGCCTAGCCACATTTTGCAGTCCTTTGCATTCATTTTTGAAATCAAGTGCCATAACAGCTTCAGTAATCCTTGCTTTTGTGTTTGATCTCACCAGAACATTTATAAATCAGATCTCCAGTGGCTGAGAGGCATTGGTTGGGTCCCCATTGGGTCTGTGGATGTGGTCAGGTGCAAAAGAGCTGCAGAGATACTGAGTGACAACATCTACTGCCAGCGTCCAGACACGCTGAAATTCACCAGTGTGCCTGATTCTCTGGAACAGGTGCTAGCCAAGAACAATGCCATCAACATGAACAAGGTGAGCCCTCAATTTGGGGGAAAATAAAATACGGCTGTATGTCCTTGAGAATGTCGATGACTAGCTAAGTCTTTTTTGTTTTAAACAATTGCCATCCTGTGTGTGGTGATTTGGTTGGGTAGTCTCAAAATGTATGTAGAAATTTCTGCTCTGACATCTCTTGTGAAATAGAGTTAGGAGTAGGACAACTGTTTGGTGTTTAAATTGTTTTAAGTCTAATAGTTATACATGTTTGATATCAAGGTTTTTTTTTTCTTGTTTGGTACTTACCTAAGTAAATATAGAACAAACAAGTCAGGTGCAAGTCTTCATGACATTTATCAAAAACAAATCTAGAGATGGCATAACAGGTGCTGCTGCTACTGCTGCTAAGTCACTTCAGTCATGTCCGACTCTGTGCGACCCCATAGACAGCAGGCCACCAGGCTCCCCTTTCCCTGGGATTCTCCAGGCAAGAACGCTGGAGTGGGTTGCCATTTCCTTCTCCAATGCATGAAAGTAGAAGTGAAAGTGAAGTCGCTCAGTTGTGTCCAACTCTTAGCGACACCATGGACTGCAGCCTACCAGGCTCCTCCGTCCATGGGATTTTCCAAGCAAGAGTACTGGAGTGGGGTGCCATTGCCTTCTCCATAACAGTTACATCTGCAGCCAATAAACAAACAAAATCATGGGAAGGATTTGCTGATATAACCTCAGTACATATAGATGTGTATACATGCTTAGATAATACTTGCTTTTAATTTAATTGAAGTGTAAGTGGTCTTGTAACAAAATACACATTTTCTTTTCATATCTTAGCCTACACTTATATTTAGTGACTATATATATATTGTAACATCAAAGAGATTGAAGAATGTTGGTGTACAGCACACAGCCCAGATAGTAAGGATGCTGGCTTTCAACTTTGTCATGATCGCTAAGTTGGAAACCTCTGTTTACAACAAACATTGTTTTCCTAATTCACTAACCTTTTTTATCCTTCATAGCGCTTATACACAGAAGCCTGGGACAAAGACAAGACTCAAATCCACATGATGCCTGATACACCTGAAATTACATTGGCAAGACAAAATAAAATAAATTATAGTGAGGTAAGGCTGTTTATTTGAACCTGACCATGTTGATTTTGCTGATGTAGCAGAAAGGTCAGAATTATGGGTTTAATTCACATATTGGTCAGTTAGCTCAGTTTTATTTATTTATTTTTGTCTATAACCTACCATGAATATATATAGCCTTGTATTCAAAAATAGTTATAGAAGAAAGTAACATAGCATAGTATTATTAAATCAACTATTTGTTGTTGTTCAATCGCTAAGTTGTGTCCAACTCTTTGTGATCCCATGAAATGCTGCATGCCAGGCTTCCCTGTTCTTCACTATCTCCCAGAGTTTGCTCAAACTCATGTCCATTGAGTCAGTGATGCTATCCAACCGTCTCGTCCTCTGTCGCCCTCTTTTCCTCTTGCCCTCAATCTTTCCCAGAATTAGGGTCTTTTTCCAGTGAGTCAGTTCTTCACATCAGGTGGCCAATGTGTTGGAGCTTCAGCTTCAGCATCAGTCCTTCCAATGAATATTCGGGGTTGATTTCCTTTAGGATTGACTGGTTTGATCTCCTTGCTGTCCAAAGGACTCTTAGGAGTCTTCTTCAGCACCACAGTTCAAAAACATCAATTTTTCGGTTTTCAACCTTCTTTATGGTCCAACTCTCACATCCACACTATACTATACTTCAATAAAAAAAAAAATAGAAAAAACAGATAAATACAAAAATATCTCCATGTCATGAGTGGGGGGAAAAAAACTATCAAAGTCAACTATTAATGATTAAATAATATTGTGATTTTTAATTTAAAAAATAATCACTGCTGGTTATCAGGTTAGTACTTGCTTCAAAATTTGTTCAGTGAGTTTTCCTGTAGTTATCTCATCTGTAAAATGAGATAAAAATGGCTATTGAAGAGTTTTTATGATGGCTAGATAGGGTAGTATGTGTAGTATGCCCCAGGTGGAGCCTGGCACACAATAACTGCTTAATAAACTAATTTCTTCCCTTTACACTCAAGTCACCATGACAATTAGATTTATTTAATCTATGCTTAAAATAGCCTGTTTATTTGATTTATTCTCAAAATAACCACAGTTTATTTATAAGAACTGAAATAAGAATTCTTTAATTCATCCATCTCAAAACTGTGTGAAAACAATAAAAAAACAAAACAAAACATTTTTTTAACATACTGTCTTCAGCCCCACTAAATTTGTCATCACATATCTTTGCAGAATAGGAAACAGTTTCTTACCCAATTGTTCTCATCAAGGTCAAGAATTATCTGGTTCATTCAAGATGAATGTTGATTTCTTACATTCTTTTGTGTATCTTCATTCAAAAAAAGAGGGTGGAGTTCCCTTTAGTTTGAGAACACTGGAAATTTTAAGTACTCATTTTCAAGTCCTGACCACATTCATTATTTTACTCCTGTTAATTACTTTGCCTATCATCATGTAGCCCTGAAGAAGAGGCATGACAAGTAAAATGAAGAGGAGTCAGTTTTCCTTTTCTCTAGCACTATAAGAAGGCCCAAGGCCAAGCCTGATCATAAGTATTTGACTGACCTTGGCTTCAGTCATTTTTGAATGAGCAATTTTTCTCTTGGCCACAGAGCTTCTCTGTTGGATTAGCTTTTCCCAGATGTTCTGCCTCACCCCAGGCAGATGCTGTTAGTTTCTATGCCAAAGGGTAATGATGCTTTTAAGCCTCTTCCTTTTGTTAAAATTAGGTCAGATGAAGTAGGGTTTCTTTCTTTTTTTTTTCAGACTGCTGAGAGGAAATTAGGCTATTTTTTTTACTTCTCAAATTTTCAGCTGGATTTATTTCTTTTAAATTGCATAATTATGTTAATTCCCTAAAGACGGGCTTTGATGATTAGATTTTAGAATGGCCCATGTGAATTTCTTCTCAACCCATTACCAATGATACCTTCACTTCATGCTTAGTAAATAAAATAAAATAAAGCAACTATATCTTCTTTTTTATCTCTTAAACTCACATTTACCTGTTATAGTTCTCTTGAAATATTTGAACTTACTAGACATTCTTTAAAATATAGCCTTGGTGACACTAAAAGTGTTTTCCTTGAGGCCCTGCCTCTTTTTCCAATGTTGAAAGAACAGAATGTTTGGCCTGAAGCCACAAAATGATTCAAGCACATTTTTTCCCACTTATACATAAGGACAAACTTGAGAATTTATTGTTCAAAGGAAAAATATAAAGTATAAAAGTATTTGACTCTCTAGTTACAAAATAAACATTTCTAGAAATTTTTAAGAACAAATGCCCTCCCTTGGGATTTTATCTCAAATACATTAAATTATTTTTGTTTACTTTAGCTTTTCCTTGTAAAAAGTTGCAACATAAGAGAATGTGAATTGTCACAAATTCAGTTCAGTTTAGTCGCTCAGTCGTGTCCGACTCTTTGCGACCCCATGAACCACAGCACGCCAGACCTCCCTGTCCATCACCAACTCCCGGAGTTTACCCAAACCCATGTCCATCGAGTCGGTGATGCCATTCAACCATCTCATCCTCTGTCATCCCCTTCTCCTCCTGCCCCCAATCCTTTCCAGCATTAGGGTCTTTTCCAATGAGTCAACTCTTCGCATGAGGTGGCCAAAGTATTGGAGTTTCAGCTTCAACATCAGTCCTTCCAATGAACACCCAGGACTGATCTCCTTTAGGATGGACTGGTTGGATCTTCTTGCAATCCAAGGGACTCTCAAGAGTCTTCTCCAACACCACAGTTCAAAAGCATCAATTCTTCTGTGCTCAGCTTTCTTTATAGTCCAACTCTCACATCCATACACGACCACTGGAAAAACCATAGCCTTGACTAGACGGACCTTTGTTGGCAAAGTAATGTCTCTGCTTTTAAATATGCCATCTAAGTTGGTCATAACCTTCCTTCCAAGGAGTAAGCGTCTTTTAATTTCATGGCTGCAACCACCATCAGCAGTGATTTTGGAGCCCAAAAATATAAAGTCTGACACTGTTTCCACTGTTTCCCCATCTATCTGCCATGAAGTGATGGGACCAGATGCCATGATCTTAGTTTTCTGAATGTTGAGCTTTAAGCCAACTTTTTCACTCTCCTCTTTCACCTTCATCAAGAGGCTCTTTAGTTCTTCTTCGCTTTCTGCCATAAGGGTGGTGTCATCTGCATATCTGAGGTTATTGATATTTCTCCCTGCAATCTTGATTCCAACTTGTGCTTCCTCTAGCCCAGCATTTCTCATGATGTTCTCTGCATAGAAGTTAAATAAGCACGGTGACAATATATAGCCTTGACGTACTCCTTTTCCAATTTGGAACCAGTCTGTTGTTCCATGTCCAGTTCTAACTGTTGCTTCCTGACCTGCATACAGGTTTCTCAAGAGACAGGTCAGATGGTCTGGTATTCCCATCTCTTTCAGAATTTTCCACAGTTTATTGTGATCCACACAGTCAAAGGCTTTGGTATGGTCAATAAAGCAGAAATAGATGTTTTTCTGGAACTCTCTTGCTTTTTCGATGATCCAGCAGATGTTGGCAATTTGATCTCTGGTTCCTCTGCCTTTTCGAAAACCAGCTTGAACATCTGGAAGTTCATGGTTCACGTATTGCTGAAGCCTGGCTTGGAGAATTTTGAGCCTAGCTTGTGAGATGAGTGCAATTGTGCAGTAGTTTGAGCATTCTTTGGCATTGCCTTTCTTTGGGATTGGAATGAAAACTGACCTTTTCCAGTTCTGTGGCCACTGCTGAGTTTTCCAGATTTGCTGGCATATTGAGTGCAGCACTTTCACAGCATCATCTTTGAGGATTTGAAATAGCTCAGCTGGAATTCCATCACCTCCACTAGCTTTGTTCGTAGTGATGCTTTCTAAGGCTCACTCGACTTCACATTCCAGGATGTCTGGCTCTAGGTGAGTGATCACACCATCGTGATTATCTGGGTTATGAAGATCTTTTTTGTGCAGTTCTTCTGTGTATTCTTGCCACCTCTTCTTAATATCTTCTGCTTCTGTTAGGTTCATATCATTTCTGTCCTTTATCGAGCCCATCTTTGCATGAAATATTCCCTTGGTATCTCTAATTTTCTTGAAGAGATCTCTAGTCTTTCCCATTCTGTTGTTTTCCTCTATTTCTTTGCATTGATCGCTGAGGAAGGCTTTCTTTCCTCTCCTTGCTGTTCTTTGGAACTCTGCATTCAGGTGGGAATATCTGTCCTTTTCTTCTTTGCTTTTCAGTTCTCTTCTTTTCCCAGCTATTTGTAAGGCCTCCTCAGACAGCCATTTTGCTTTTTTGCACTCTTTTCCATGGGGATGGTCTTGATCCCTGTCTCCTGTACAGTGTCACGAATCTCTGTCCATAGTTCATCAGGCACTCTGTCTATCAGATCTAGTCCCTTAAATCTATTTGTCACTTCCACTGTATAGAAATAAGGGATTTGATTTAGGTCATATCTGAATGGTCTAGTGGTTTTCTCTACTTTCTTCAATTTATGTCTGAATTTGGCAATAAGGAGTTCATGATCTGAGCCACAGTCAGCTCCTGGTCTTGTTTTTGCTGACTGAATAGAGCTTCTCCACCTTTGGCTGCAAAGAATATAATCAGTCTGATTTCGGTGTTGACCATCTGGTGATGTCCATGTGTAGAGTCTTCTCTTGTGTTGTTGGAAGAGTGTGTTTGCTATGACCAGTGTGTTCTCTTGGCAAAATTCTGTTAGCCTTTGCCCTGCTTCATTCTGTACTCCAAGGCCAAATTTGCCTGTTACACCAGGTGTTTCCTGACTTCCTGCTTTTGCATTCCAGTCCCCTATAATGAAAAGGACATCTTTTTTGGATGTTAGTTCTAAAAGGTCTTGTAGGTCTTCATAGAACCGTTCAAGTTCAGCTTCTTCAGTGTTACTGGTCGGGGCATAGACTTGAATTACTATAATATTGAATGGTTTGCCTTGGAAACGAACAGAGATCATTCTGTCGTTTTTGACATTGCATCCAAGTACTGTATTTCAGACTCTTTTGTTGACCATGATGGCTACTCCATTTCTTCTAAGGGATTCCTGCCCAGAGTAGTAGATATAATGGTCATCTGAGTTAAATTCACCCATTCCAGTCCATCTTAGTTCACTGATTCCTAGAATGTCGACGTTCACTCTTGCCATCTCCTATTTGACCACTTCCAATTTGCCTTGATTCATGGACCTAATATTCCATGTTCCTATGTAATATTCCTCTTTACAGCATCAGACCTTGCTTCTATCACCAGTCACATCCACAGCTGGATATTGTTTTTGCTTTGGCTCCATCCCATCATTCTTTCTGGAGTTATTTCTCCACTCATCTCCAGTAGCATATTGGGCACCTACCCAGCTGGGGAGTTCATCTTTCAGTGTCCTATCCTTTTGCCTTTTCATACTCTTCATGGGGTTCTCAAGGCAAGAATATTGAAGTGGTTTGCCATGCCCTTCTCCAGTGGACCACATTCTGTCAGACCTCTCCACCATGACCCATCCGTCTTGGGTGGCCCCACATGGCATGGCTTAGTTTCATTGAGATAGACAAGGCTGTGGTCCGTGTGATCAGATTGGCTAGTTTTCTGTGATTATAGTTTCAGTGTGTCTGCCCTCTGATGCCCTCTTGCAACACCTACCGTCTTACTTGGGTTTCTCTTACCTTGGACGTGGGGTATCTCTTCACGGCTGCTCCAGCAAAGTGTAGCTGTTGCTCCTTACCTTGGACAAGGGGTATCTACTCACAACGGCCCCTCCTGACCTTGAATGTGGAGTAACTCCTCTCTGCCCTCCTCTGCCCACGCAGCCGCCGCTCCTTGGACCTGGGGTAACTCCTCTCGGCCACCCCTGGCCTCAGGCGCAGGCTAGCTCCTCTCAGCCGCCTCCCTCGGCCTAATCCACATTAAAAACATTCAATTACATCCTTCTCAAACTCTAAAAGTTATTTAAAAATTATTACTAATTAAGAATTAAATTCTTGTAATGGTTCACTAGTAAAAAAGACTGAATACTACAGGTAGAGATGATTTAATGCAGTGGTTCTCAAGTTGTGTTCCCATTGGAACACCTATATTCTAACTTCTGTGTACATCTGTCTTGCCCAGAAACTGCATAGTGGGTATTTTTACCAATTCATAAAGAAATTATTACAGTTTCATCAGTTTTGTCCTTTTGACTCATAAATCCCTGGTTCCTACTATACCCCTCTATCTGCTAGCAATTGCCAGCAATCAACAAAATGAATAGAGAGCAAATAGTATTAACAAAGATATTCAGAAACAGTGGATGATCCTTAGTTTAGCACTGTTAGAATACAGGTACATGCCCATGGTGGTAGTGTTGTTATTATATCATATTTTCTGCTGGTAAAATTGATCCTAATTCAAATTTGCAGTTAAATAAGCAGACATTTTTGGTAATTTCATAAAAAGAACAAATGCTGAGCAATTCAAGCACATTTCAGAGTGAATAACTTAATGAGTAAAATTTGAAGGAGTTAAACCTGAAAGTAAAATTTCAAGTTCAACAAATAAGTTGCACACTGTGTAATTAGGAAGTAAAAGGAAGAGAGAGATCTTTAAAAAAATTTTTTTATTTAAGGCTGAACATACTAGTTTTTGATCTGTATCCAAAAGTAGTCTTCCTTTCATCACAATATTGTAAAAGCAATTATCTTCCAATTAAAATTAATTTTAAAAAAACAAAAGTCTTCCTTTGATGGAAATATTAATACATTTTTAGAGTGAAAGTGAGCACTGTGTCTAAAAGTTACTACTTCTTTCCTCAGAACCTCTATCGTCAGGCCATGGAAGAAGCCAAGAAAGAAGGATATGACTTAAGAAGTGACGCCATTCCTATCGTGGCTGCCAAGGCCTCCCGGGAGATAGCGAGTGACGTAAGAGCTGATCACGTGCTTACATCTGTTACCAGCAGCCCAGCCACCTGCATAGGGCATCACACTCTTGGAACACAGCTAGGAGTCTCTATAGTCATCATCCACCCAACTGCCTTCATTGCATAGTCAAATAAATTGAGGCTTTGAGACAGTCAGTCGCCTGTCCGAGTTTCATAGAGATACTCTGGGTTGTGGTTCCTCTGATGCTCATCTTTTGATCCTTGCTTAGTAAGAGCAAAGTTAAGTGGGCATATGTTGAGCTACTCATAAAACCTCATGAGCTCTCCTTAGGCTATACTCAAGGCAAAGATGCCAGGAAAGAAACAGGTTTAACTGAGTTGTTCCCCTTGACTTGAGAAAGGACATAAAATAGTGAAAATGTTAAATATTTCTTTGCTGTGGGGTCCACAAAAATCAATATTCCTTTACCCTAAAAATGAATATGTGAGGTTCCTGTACAACTTAAATATTAATCCAAGAGTAGCAAAATTGTCCATTTTGGTAGGTTTTTCTTTTAAATCATAATAAAATTGAATAACCATTTACCACTTTCAATATATAGTCCATAAGTATATTCACACTGTTGTACAACAGACTTTCAAAACCTTTTCATCTTGCAAAACTGAAACACTATGCTCATTACCAACAAGAATTGCCCATTTTTAAACTACTCCTTGCCAATTATTATGTAGAGGATATTATTTCTCAGAATGCCTTAAGAGAAGAAAATTAATGAGCCATTATAAACACGTCCCTCCAATATGTTCTCAGTTCGGTCTGCCTGCATGACTGACTTCTGAGAAGCTACTTGTCACTGTAACTGAAGCTCATTCTTTCAATATTCGCTTTTCCATCACATTTTTTTGTGGTTAAAACATATAATTCGCTAGCATAATATAAAGGAATCACTGTGGAGTTATTCTGTGGAGGTGAAATGAGCACCACATCTTCTTTTTTAAGAGAAAGCATGGCCCAGTGTGGAGCATCACAGTAGCCAGTTTGATGAAACTCTCCTGAAGTCCTGAGGATTTTGTAGAAAAGTGTCACCACAGAGAGAGCAGCAGGGACCATCCCTTGGTGCTTCCTCCTCGTTTACTGGGTTCTCTCTTTCAGTACAAATACAAAGAAGCTTATCGCAAGCAGTTGGGTCACCATATTGGTGCCCGAGCGATACATGATGACCCCAAGATGATGTGGTCCGTCCACGTTGCCAAAATGCAGAGTGACCGTGAGTACAAGAAAGATTTTGAAAAATACAAGACCAGGTTCAGCAGTCCAGTGGACATGCTTGGTATTGTTTTGGCCAAGAAATGTCAGACTTTGGTTAGTGACGTGGACTATAAACATCCTCTGCATGAGTGGACCTGCCTGCCCGACCAGAATGACATCATCCATGCTCGGAAAGCTTATGACCTCCAGAGTGATGTGAGTATCCCCGATGCTGCTTCTGCATCCTGGTGTTAATAATAATAATAGTGCAATAATAATAATACTGGGCTTCCCAGGTGGTGCAGTGGTAAAGAATCTGCTTGCTAATGCAGGAGATGCAAGTTTGCTCCCTAGGTTGGGAAGATCCCCTAGAGGAGGAAATGGAAACCCACTCCAGTATTTTCGTCTGGGAAATTCCATGGGCAGAGGACCTACAGTCTATAGAGTCACAAAGAGTTGGACATAGCTGAGTGACTGAGCACATAATAATATAGTTAGCATGCCCTAATGAGAGTAAAAGAAAGCCAATAATTAGGAAATATCTAATATATTCTCTCTATAGCACCCCATTACATACTTTATATTTTGTGATTTTGAAGATGAAAATAAAGATAAGAGTTTATTAAAAATTTCTCATCATGAGGGAAAAAAAGTGTAGGTATGTGTAGTGATGGATCTTAACTAGACATATTGAGGTGATCATTTTGCAATATACACAATATACACATTTTGCAATATACATTTTGAATCATATCATATACCTGAAACTGATATAGGTCAATTATATTTCAATTAAAAATGCATATCAAGAGTATGATATGCAAAACTTAACATTACTGTATGTTGAAACTCATGACTATAATTGAATTTCACCTCTTTTCCTTAAAAAGGGCAAGAATTTTTGTTACTGTAGTGCTTACACAGTGTTTGTCTAAGTATATGGTCTTTTGGGGGGCTATTAGAACACCTTTTTCAAAGCTAAAGAAACTCTGCTCTTAAGTGAAAATCTTTTAATACCCTCAAAGGCAGGACAGTGTCTTTACTTTTTAGAAAGATTTTTTGTTGTTCCTAGTACAATCCTCTATGCCAAGCAATGCTTAGGGAAAATGTACTCAGGAGTCAATAATGCTTATGAATGAGTGATTAATTGAGATGGCAGCTTTACCTGTTCAGTGCTTTTTGTGTTCCTCTCACAGTATGATACATTTTATGACTCTGAATCTGAAAAAAACTAATTATTTTCATAACTGTTTCTTGTTGGTTGATTTGCAGAATTTATATAAGTCAGACCTTGAATGGTTGAAAGGCATTGGCTGGGTTCCAATTGACTCATTGGCAGTAGTTCATGCCAAGAGGGCCGGAGAGATACTGAGTGACAGCATCTACCGCCAGCGTCCAGATGCACTGAAATTTACCAGCGTAACTGATTCCCCGGAGCAGGTGCTGGCAAAGAACAATGCTATAAACATGAATAAGGTGAGTCCTCACTCCTCAGCATCAAGTATAGAACAAAGTAAAAATTATGACATGTTACTACATTTTGAAGATTCTTATAGGATTTATAATACCTTTAAAAGTGACTTTCCCATTATAACACCATGTTACTTAGTAATACTTCAGAATATTAAGCTGTTAAAAATACCATGTGCTGTAAGTATTTCACAATTACAGGTATTAAAAACTGCAACCCAATCATACTTTTTAGCACTGTTAAAAAATGTTTTCATAAGAAACAGTAAAAACTGGGTCAATGAAATAGTAACCTAAATTCTTTTGGAAATAGTAATTTATCTACTTGAAAAGTAGGAATTTATGCAACTTTATTAGTTTTATTTCTACTTTGTACAAAGAAAAGGTAACTGGCACATAATCAAAAAATGTGAGCTCCAAAATAATTTTTCTCATCTTTTTTTTTCATAGCGCTTATATACTGAAGCCTGGGACAATGACAAGAAAACAATCCATGTCATGCCTGATACACCAGAAATCATGCTAGCCAAGCTCAACCGAATCAACTATAGTGATGTGAGTAACCTACTGATCTTATCATGAAGAGAAAGGCAAAAATGAACTACTATAACAGTTCCCTTGGTGAAATGTTTTAACCAATTTATTGTATGCACTGCAAGCCAATATTGTCACTAAAACAGATTGTCACTAAAACAGATAGTTCTCCTTTGATTCAAGAGATAGTTTTCTTGATTCAATTGTGGGCTGTGTGGGAGGTCCACAAAGTAGACCAGCCTTTTATGAAGATGATGTCATGGAATGAAATGCTTACGGAGAAGTATCCCCAAAGGGATTATACTACTAAAGCCTTATACGCCCCTAAGGGCACTGTGGTCATTAAGTCATTATTTTATTCAGCAACTATTTAGCAGGTTGACACTGGGTTTAGAATGCAGTGAGTTGCTGTACTGTGTATTTTTTTGCTGCTTCATTGTGTTCTGGTTACCATTTAATGTTATTTGCAAGCTTTTTCCTATGCATCTCTTTCAGAACCAACATTTTCATTAGAGTGGTGATTTTTGAAAACCTAGTCTACAGATTGATCATAGTCTGGGATGATAGTCCATGGCAAAAATGGGAAAAAACAGGAACAACACATTGAGTTGTTATCAAATACAAATATATTCAATTTAGAAATAACCATACTTATTTTTCTCCTCCTTTGTCATTAAGATGGCCTTTCTTTTATATTAAAATTGTGATAATAAACAGTTGGGATTTTTTTTACATGTGCTTGTTTGGCAAAACAGAATTTTAGCAACCAGATACTGGTTCCTCCCTAAAAACTTTTGTGATTTGCTAATCAAAATATCAAAGTTTAAACCATGTGCCTTAAAATCCTTGAGCACCTATGAAACATAGTTTTCTACAAACCCACACTAATACTTTGTGGATCTGTTTCTGTAGTTTAAGTGAGGACAGATAAAGCTTAATAATAAATAGCTTCATTTTTTACAAAAGGAGCAATGATGGATTAATTCTCTTTTCTACAGAAACTCTATAAACTTGCTTTGGAAGAGTCCAGGAAGGAAGGTTATGACTTGCGTTTGGATGCCATTCCAATCCAAGCAGCCAAGGCATCAAGAGATATTGCTAGTGATGTAAGTTGATATTTTTAGAAGATGCATTTCTTACTCAAAGATGTTTACAAATGGCAGCTTTTACAGCTTTTCTTGCCAGAAATTTAGCCTGCAAGTCCCAATCTCCTTTAATGATTCCCCCATGTACAAAGTTGCAAATGAAAAAGAAAACAAAAGATACCAAGTTCAATACCCATTAATCTGTCAAAGATGGAGTTGCACTCTTTAAAAATAAGTATTTTATGAACACTAAAAACGGGTTCCTATTTTTGAGCCTCAGAAGTCGAGCAGCTGATGACCCAGATGTTTGTAATAAAGAAAAAACGTTTTTGTTAAAGACATTCATACCACATGTAAATCAGCTAATGTGAATGTGAACTCTTTCCTACTACTATACATTTATTCTTGCATTAAGAGAAAATGTTAATTATGGGTACATTTTAGAGTTTTGTTTAATCTTTTGTTGACCTTTAGTAAGGTTCTCCTGCCAAGATGCTCATAACTGGACACAAGAATAAGTTGAGAAGTAAGCAAAGCTTTTACTCAGCACCCACTTTCCTCTCCTCTCTAGTCCTTCACATCTCATGAGAAACATCTCCTGAGGATGTCCAGTACCCTCATGCTGTACCAGTGCTCCTTAGGATTCACATCCAGACTTTCCTTCTTCTGGAAGTGTCCCAGACCTTAGGCATATGGTTCATTTCTTCCTTTATCAAAACTGTTTCTGGCTTCTAAGCTGGAGAAGCCCACACTATGACCATCTCACGGTAAAATGGACTATAAAGTGTTATTCTTGAGTAACACTTTTTAAAAATAGATTGTTAACCCAAGGCATTTACTCTCTCATGGGCAAAAGTTCAATGACATCGACAGGCAAATAAGGGAGGTATTTCCTGGTGAAACTTTCTAAACATAGCTCATATGTTTGACTATGGAATTTACTATAAATTCTAATTACAAGGGAAGTATTCTAAAACATTCATAATATCAAAACTTTTTTATAAAAAGTCACATCTTTAAGTAGATTCTCTTTCAAATTGTATAAAATATTTTTACGTTACTTGTTAAGCAAATGTAAACTAGGCAGTATAGTTTAGTTGATGGGAAAAGTATTAGGAATCAGAAGCTCTCCATTTTAGTCTTAGCCCCGCTACCTGCTTAGGGTGTGACATTGAACAAATCACTTGACTCCTGGAGGCTTCAGTTTTCTGTTTTATAAAATTGAGTTGATAATATTAATCTTTTTCTCTCACATTAGTGGTGGGGAAAATCAAAAGAAATAATATATCTATGAAACTATAAAATGTGATATAAATAAGATGTCCCTGTCATTAGACTTATATCTTTATTTTTTTCTTCAGTACAAGTACAAGGAAGGCTACCGCAAACAGCTTGGCCACCACATTGGGGCCCGAAATATTAAGGATGATCCCAAGATGATGTGGTCCATCCATGCAGCCAAGATCCAGAGTGATCGGGAGTACAAGAAAGACTTTGAGAAGTGGAAGACCAAGTTTAGTAGTCCAGTGGACATGATGGGGTTGGTGCAGGCCAAGAAGTGTCAGATCCTTGTAAGCGACATAGACTATAAGCATCCGCTTCATGAATGGATCTGTCTGCCTGATCAGAATGACGTCATTCAGGCTCGGAAGGCTTATGACCTTCAGAGTGATGTGAGTGGATTTAATATTCTTCAGCAAGGTTTCAAGAAGGGATTCTAACTTTTTTTGTGCTATGGAATCTTTTGGCAGTCTTGTGAAACCTGTGGAAAACTTCTCAGGACAATATCATGAAAAGCATAAAATTATATACACACACACATTGGTTTCAGAAGAAACCAATCACACTGGAAAATAGTTATCAAAAGTATTAAACTAAGGAAGGGAAAGAATAAATTAGGAGTTGGGGACTAACAGGTACACACTACATAAAATAGATGAACAGCAAGGACATACTATATAGCACAAGGAGCTATATTATCTTATAACCTAAAATGGAAAAGAATCTGAAAAAGAATATATATATATATATATATATATATATATATTAAGTTATATAAGTGAATCACTGCTGTATACCCGAAACTAACACAACATTGTAAATCAACTATACTTCATTTTTTAAAAATTAAAAATAAAATTAGAGTATCAGGAGAAAAAACTAAATCTGTGAGGTACTTATATATATATATGCTTTTTACTAAAGTGTATTGTAGTGTATTATATGTTACAAGTGCACAATACAATGATTCACAATTTTTAAACATGCTCCATTTATAGTTATTGTAAAATGTTGACTTTATTCCTAGCATTGTACAATATACTCTTGTAGCTAATTTTATGCATAAAAGTTTATAGATTGTCCTTGGGACTCAAATACTACCTTATTGGTATAGTAGCTCCTTGTTTTCTTGATCAGGCTCTGTTAAGTAGTCACTTTTGAGAGAATGATAAAAGTAGTGGCATTTTAAAAAATAGTTTCCCAAAAAGCCATAAAAACAAAAAGAACTGTAACTGTTACTTATAAGAAAAATTCTTCATCAGCCAATTATTCAAATTGAAAGAAGAAATGTGAAAGCAGGACAAAATATATTTTTTTGCTTGAACTACAACACAAGAAAGGAGACTGAGGATAAGCTAAATAAAAGAAAAAATATATGTTCTTTGGCTTAGAAGCATGAGTATAGAATCATGTGAAAAATGATCCCTTTTTTGTTGTCCCCAGAAAACACATTGATTCAACATGCTGTAGTGTTCATCCTTTCTTTATGTTGCACAATGGCTGTGAAGGCCACTGCTCAAAGAGCTAGGAAGAAATTGTATTCTAACAGAGAATTATTCCCATACAAACAGGTATGGGCAATCAAATCAGAGAATAAACACTTTGTATTGGGAGGCTGGCAGAAATTTTCTTAAAGTGGTTTTGTATCAATGAAATCATGTATTATTAGAGATTTCATAGGTCTCTAAAACAGTAGACATTGACTACCTTCAGGGACAAAGTGTTGAACTAGATGTTCTACATCAAAGTAAAGCAGTACTGTGTCTTTTCAGAAATTTACACAAATGAGTTGCAAAAGTATATACCATCTGTCTATGCTAAATCATGAGATGTCAGGTTGTGGAGGTAATTTCTACAAATATTTGACATTATTTCATTTTCAGGCTATTTACAAGGCTGATCTTGAGTGGCTAAGAGGCATTGGGTGGGTGCCCATTGGCTCTGTGGGGGTCGAGCATGTGAAGAAAGCTGGAGAAATCCTGAGTGAAAGAAAGTACCGCCAGCCTGCAGTCCAGCTCAAGTTCACAAGCATTACAGACACCCCAGAGATTATCCTAGCAAAGAATAATGCCCTGAACATAAGCAAGGTGAGTCTTCAGCTGTGGCCAGTTGCCTGAGTCATACCTTCCTCATACTGGGCTCATAAAGTGAGAAATGTCCTGGAGGGTTTCCAGAGAAAGGAGAGGTAGGTGATGGGCCTGATTCTCATGCAGGCCTTCAACAAAGCTCGAATTCTAGCTGGACCTGTGTGCTCTTCTTAACCCTGACCCCACATTCTCTGTGTGCATGGGGAAGCACAGCCTAAAACAAGTTCTCTGGGGTTAAAGCACACATTCTTCTGAGCAGTGACCTGGAGACGTCCACAAATGCAATACTTTTCTCTGCATGTTCTCCTCAGCAGAGCTGACTCAAGTCATTGGTGTCTCTTTATCCATCTTGTAAAAAAACATACACCTGTTTCAGATTTTGTTCAAAAGTCTGAGAAACACTGTGCATGGCACTGTCAGTGCACATCTCAAATTAGTTGCTTGTTGAAATCCCACTCTGGAAAGTGAGCTGTTACTGCTGCTTTCAGTTTTATTACACAAAATAGATGATTGCTTTTTTCCTTCAGAATTCTGGCAGTCTGCTTATTGATATTGGACTAATTTCTTCATCCAGTAGGTAGGCCCTTAATATGCACATTTGAAGTTGAATTGAACTTTTCTGAATTCTCCCACACCTGCCTGAATGTCTTCCAAATATCAGGGCAATGAAATTGTGTGCTCAGTGTGGCGTAAGAAATTGGCTCTCAGATAGCAAACTTCGAAGTTTAAGGTATTAAAACTTCAGAAAGTCTATTCTATACCGTACTCATCAACAGAGCACCCACCATGAAAATAACAATAGGAAACATCATAAAATTTGTGGAGTTCCTTCTATGACTCAGGCATTATACATATGTTATGGTTAATCTCCAAAAAATACTCAATAAAGTTATATACCAATTTCACCTCAACTAAAAGAAAGAGACAAGCATAAAGGTTTTTAAAAAACTTTAATTAGAAAGGTATGATAATCCTCCCCCCTCAAAAAAATGACAAGTGTGAGGCTTTATGTACCTTTCTCAAGATCACTCAGCTTAGACATGGAGGAGCTGGGTTTGACCTTGGGATTGATTCTGAAATCTAGGGATTTCTACTATATCATGGTTCTATAGCCAAGCTCCATCCTTTAAGGTTCTATGGGTAAGCTTGAGAGTCACAAAATAAAAAGAATTAATAATTGAGATCATGATGTTGTTTTCCATTGGCTATAAAACTATTCAGTCTCTGTTTAAACATGACCATGATTTACTCTCTCCCCCTTTGCTTCCCTCACCTCCAAATAAACTTGAAAAGGTTATCTTACAGCTAAATGAAGTAAATTTGATAATAACTTCAATGTATTTGGCTTTAACAAAGGGGTTTACCTTACTTCCCCCACAGCATTTATATACGGAAGCTTGGGATGCTGACAAAACCTCCATCCATGTGATGCCAGACACCCCAGAAATCTTGCTGGCCAAGAACAATTCTGCCAATATCAGCCATGTAAGAGACTTCCTCATTGTTGTTTCAGCCTTTAGTCTAGAACTAGTTAAAATTCTGTTACCATCTTAGCACCTTCCTTACTAGAATTGGCCTATTAACTTTCTACAACACTTTTCTTTTTCTGTTGTATATTATTCTCCACCTAGAAACTTTACACCAAGGGATGGGATGAATCAAAGATGAAGGACTATGATCTGAGAGCTGATGCTATTTCCATCAAAAGTGCCAAGGCCTCGAGGGACATTGCCAGTGACGTACGTGCTCTCTGTCTAACCCCCTTGGTCTCACCTTGCTGAACAACCGTAGTGCAGCTGGTGGGCCACACTTTGTAGTTGCTTCCTCTTGCTGTTTCCTTTTGTTGTCCCAGAGAAAAAAAATCACATTTTGAAATTGTAGTCAAAGTTGTTGCATAAAAAGTTTTCAGCAGTGAAGATATATGATTATAGTTACCTTTATGATAGCACAAAACAGTTTAAAGTTGTTCAGAGATATCAAAATATTTGCAATGTAAAACTCTTGTCCATTTCTTGTGGGTTTTCATTATTGTCTGTGATTGTCAGCATGCATATGGTATTAAAATCGGGCTTCTAAACCTGTATCTCTCATGTTTTAGTACAAATACAAAGAAGCATATGAGAAACACAAAGGCCACCACATTGGAGCCCGGAGTGTTGAAGACGACCCCAGGATTATGTGTGCCATGAATGCAGGAAAGATTCAAAGTGAGAGGGAGTACAAGAAGGAGTTCCAGAAGTGGAAAACCAAGTTCAGTAGCCCAGTGGACATGTTAGGCATCTTGCAGGCCAAGAAATGTCAGATTCTCGTCAGTGACATTGATTATCGAAATTACCTGCATCACTGGACATGCTTACCTGATCAAAACGACATTATCCAAGCCAGGAAGGCCTATGACCTGCAGAGTAATGTAAGTAACGTGAACTTTGAGAAAGGTGGAATGGGAGGGCATAAATTTGTTAATTGTCCAGACAGTGCCTCTGTAGAGTGACCCATGAGTTGTTCACTGCACCACCTCAGGGGGCACCATTCACATTGTTAAAACCTCTGTTTAGGAGTTATGTTATGGGAATCAAAGAACGTTAGATAAAGAACTCTGCTTAGGTCATATCCTTTTTCCCTAGCCTAGATTCCAGATTATTTTTTTTCACATCCTTTGTATGTCTGGGAATGAAAATTTATTTTAGATAAACTTAAATTATCTGAATATTAAAAAAAATAACTACCACTATTGTACTATATCCAAAACACTGAACAGAGTTTCCTTGGGTCAGTTATTATGGGATGAAAATGGAATGAGATTCAACAAAGTATCTTTAAATTTTTTCAGTTATATGATTTCTTTGTAATATCGAATCATCATGAAATTTAGCATTATTATCATTTTATTCGTATTCATGCCTAGCATAAAAAATTATTCTTTAACATGGATTTCCCTGGTTGAAACTCTGTGCTACCAGTGCAGGGGGGCACAGATTTGATCCACTGGTTGGGGAAGTTCCACATGCCATGTGGCTAAATGAATGAATAAATAAAGCCCTTATTTAAAAAAAAATATTTTCCTCTGGATATTGAAAATTGAAAAATTACTCTGGATATTGAAACCGCTGAGTCATGTAAAATCTCAGGTCCTACTTTTTGAGAACCACCATCTCTTGGGCTTATGAACCCCTCAACCCCATGAACTTACTTTTCAATTCAGGGATGCTGTGTCTAACACTTGGAACAATTTTTGTGTCTAATATCTTTGTAGAATGTGTACAAATCAGACCTAGACTGGCTGCGTGGCATCGGCTGGATGCCAGAAGGCTCAGTGGAAATGAACAGGGTAAAGAATGCTCAAGACCTGATCAATGAAAGACTCTACAGGACACGCCCAGAAGCCTTGACATTTACTTCCATTGTCGACACACCAGAGGTCGTCCTGGCAAAAGCCAATTCTCTGCAAATGAGTGAGGTAAGAACCATCCTACTGCCAGGTTCTCCTCTTGTGGGACTTTCTCTTTGGAAGATGCCACCGAAATGGAGCAAATGGATTGCGTCTCTTCAAAGATCTAAAGTGATGGGAGCAACTCGAAGAATCTCTTGGCTAGTTTAGTGAAGGCACATGCCAAGTAGAGTTGTGACAAATGCCAGTGTGCCTTTCCGCTATTTCACACACAAATTTGGAAACAGTAAAATGAAAACTGTCACTGCATGACACTACAGGAAAGCAAATACCTATTACAAAATTTATGGCATAATGCTCCACATTAAATGGTAGAATATTGTATTAGTCAGAAAACTCCAGAGAAACAGAGCTAAATGGGATGTATGAGACAGAGGTTTATTTTATGGAATTGACTCACATGATTGTGGAGATTGGCATGTCCAAAGTTTGCAAGATAGGCCAACTGGCTGGAGACCCAGGAAGACATGTCCAAGGCAGTTGGCTGGCAGGATTACCCTTGCCCAGGGGAGGTCAGTCTTTTTTCTCTTAAAGCCTTCATCTGATGGGATGAAGCCCCCCATCTCCCATATCACAGAGGGTAATCTACTTTACCCAAAGTCTACTGGTATGAATGTTAATCTGTTCTAAAAAATACCTTCACAGAAACAGCTAGAATAATATTTGACCAAATACCTGGGTATTTCAGCCTAGCCAAGCTGACACAAAAAACCAACCATTGCAAACATAGCACAAAACATTTTTCCAGGTTAAATAGTTGCAAAGGCTTAAGTTTCAAGTATCTATCGCTGTATTAAAATAATATTTTCCTTCTCTCCACAGAAACTGTATCAAGAAGCCTGGAATAAAGATAAAACCAACATAAGCATTCCTTCTGACACACCACTCATACTGCAGGCTCAAATTAATGCCATGCAAATCAGCAATGTAAGAGGCATAATATGGAGTATAAAGGTTTTGAAGGACAGTATCTGTCAGCATATGGAATGTGTTATAATGGATGAATTACCCACCTTAGAAGTGTTTATAGCTTGGGGTGTCAGATACTTTCTATTTAGCTACCATTCCCAAGGCAATATGAATGGAAATTCTCCTTCAAACATTAGTTTAGATACACATCTGAGTCCCTGCACTGTGAGAGTTGGGGTACCTGAATCTTATTGATGTCCTCCTTTCAACCTGGAAGTCATTGTCCTACATCCAATGCCCATAGCTCAGTTTCATCATATACTAATTGAGAATAATGAAATCCCTAGTTAAGTGCCTCTTACACAAGGAAGTATAAGAGGTAACATTCTCTATTATCTTTATAGGTTTTGGATTGATCCAGAACTTTCTTGTTTGACATTTCAAGGCCATAAGAAAAACCAAAACTTTTAATTATGTGGAGAGTGCAGGATAGGTATGATATCTATGTCACATTCCTTCAGCAGAGTCCTTTGAAAAGTCAAAGGGCAACATTAGGAAAAAATCTTACCTAGTCTTACATGGTAGCTGGATGAAGGTTTTCTAGGTTCACGGTTGATTCTTAGTTCCCATGTGTAAGGGGATAGTTTCACATTGTACTACATTGTGATGGATGCAAATAATTCAAGCAATAGTAGCTTTAGATGTTTAGCTTTAAAATTATAATCACAAGTACCCTGTGCTCCATAAAATAATTAGGCAATAATTGAAAGAACTCAGAAGTGACTGTTTTTTCTTAAGCTGCCATCATGTACAGTGTGCTTTATGATTCATAGTATAACTACTTTGAGTCTGTCCACTGATTTTCAATTCTTATAAGCAAACCTGTGTTTTCCCTCAACAGAAACTCTACCAGAAAGACTGGGATGAGGCCAAGCAGAAAGGCTATGACTTGAGAGCAGATGCCATTGAAATCAAGCATGCCAAAGCCTCCAGAGAAATTGCCAGCGAGGTACAGCTCCTTCTAGTTCCTTGTGGGTTTTCTACTCTATACAACAGATTGGGAAAGAATTTTTCAAGAATTTTACTTTGGCTTGATTTACTTTTAAATTTTTGTGCTAAAAACTCTATTTTAAAATATTAAAATGGGATGAAAAGCACTAAGGTAAACATAGATGAAGTATATGTATAAATCACTTCTAAGTTGTTTCTAAGTAGAAGTGAAATATCATGAAGAATCTATACAAAATTCTTGGGAAAAATTTAGGAGCCAGTACAATGTGATTTTTAATCCTCCACATTTTTATGACATTCTCCATAAACACAAATCACAGATGAAAGTTTTATGTTAGACTTAAGACTGAAATCACATTTTATATACCAGATCTTATGCTGGAGGCATATGTATAATGTTCTGAATAACTATTTGAAGTTTGTTTAACAGTAATTTAAAAATTTACCAGCAGTCAAATCAATTATCCTACCAAGGCCCAGCTCCAAATCTTTAAGCCGCTTTCATTCCTTTTCTTCAAATTCTTTATTTTTTATCTTATGTATCCGGCTGTCTCTTCCTTCTTATTTATTTTTATCTCTAAAACCCATAGTCAATCCACAGTATCTGCCTTATTCCCAGTTTCTCTCTCTCTCTCTCCCTCTCCATTTTGTCCAAATGTTCCTGTATTATCCAAATACAGGAAAGAGAAACTGTCTTACTCTGGCCCTAAGACACTTAGAATAAGTGGAAACTTTTGTCCACAGGCCTTTTGTTGCCATCTTCTGATTTGAACCATCAACCTTGTTTTCCATTCCTGAAACATGCACCTTTCTTGTCTGTCTCCAAAACCACACATATGACTTTTTCCTACCTCAGCTACCTTCAGTACTCTTGGGGACCATTTGACCTAATTTTCACTTGCCAGGCAACCTTAGGAATAATGATTACCACCCCACTGTGCCTTATTTTTCCCATTTGAAACATGTGATAATACTACTATCAACATCATAGAGATGTTATGAGGATTAAATCAGGTTATAATTGTATCTATTCAACTATTTTTAACTAAAGAACTCAGCAGTTTCATATGAATTGACCTAGTACTTTGAAGCACTCATAATAGTGTCTGACATATAGTGATTGCTCAGTAATTGTTAGCTGTTATTTTTTTATTAATCTTGTCCACCATACTATATCCCTACTGACTTGCTCATGTCTTCAATGAAAGTATCTAAAATAACCCTAATTTCCTTAAAGTGAATTGAAATATATAATGACTGCCCATGTTGAGCCAAGTCACATTAAGGCTAAAAAAATATTCCAAAAGCATTTAATGAAAAGTCCTCTTCATACATCATTTTCATATGTGTTTTCATCTATTTTTTCATACCTGTAGTACAAATACAAAGAAGGGTACCGTAAGCAACTGGGCCACCACGTGGGTTGCCGCACCCTGCAAGATGACCCCAAATTGGTATGGTTTATCCATGCTGCCAAGATTCAGAGTGACAGAGAATACAAGAAAGCTTATGAGAAGTCTAAAGGAATTCACCATACACCGCTGGACATGATGTCCATTGTTCAGGCCAAGAAGTGCCAGGTCCTGGTTAGCGACATTGATTATCGCAATTACCTGCACCAGTGGATTTGTCTGCCAGATCAGAATGATGTGATCCAGGCAAAGAAAGCCTATGAACTGCAGAGTGATGTGCGTATCCTGTCTCCAGACTCCTGGGAGATGTGTGTCTGTGTGTCTAATCACAGTATATTCCCTAAGGATGTAATTTAAATACTGATCTCAATAGAATCTAACATATTCTATATATTTCCATGGAGTTTTTCTGAACATATTTTATATCTTAAAGAGGATTCCTTCTTTTAGAAGGCCTTATTCATCAAGATCAAAATCACTCTTACTCCATGTAATTATGGTAGAAAATTTCAATCCCAGTTGTCCTGATCCATTACATTTGCATGATCAGGTATCCAAATGTCAGAAACAGATGTAAGCATAAGAAAATGTTGGATTTCAAGTTTATCTGACACATATAGGAAAAATGTGTAAATATACGTTTATGTATTTATATATATTTAAATAATATTAGAGAAAAAAGGAGAAGTGTACATAGATGTAAGTATGTATTTTGTTTATCATTATACATGTGGTACAGTGGTAAAGAATCTGCCTGCCAACACAGGAGATGCGAAAGACGCAGGTTCAGTCCCTGGGTCAGGAAGATCCCCTGGAGGAGGAAATGGCAATCCACTCCAGTATTCTTTCCTGGAAAATTCCATGGACAGAAGAACCTGGTGGGTTACTGTCCATGGAGTTGCAAAGAGTTGGACACAACCGAGCAACTGAGCACATACCTGCTTCTAAGGACCTTTTTATCTTAGATTCCTACAGATGTTATCCCCAGTGGCACGTCAAAGGCAGGCTTCAAGTAGTGAGCACAGAAGCTCAATCTTCCGTAAAAACAACATTACGTGTCATTGCAATCTCTCATTCCACAAGTGCTAGTTGCCAGCCCTGCTCCAGTTCCTATATGATCCTCTAATCTAAACTTCTTGCAGAGGTGTGTGCCAGAGATGTAACACTCAAATGTTAACATCTGATGTTGATCCTTGAGTTTTCCGGCACTGGCCACCCAGCTGGTTTAAGTAGAGGTCATGTGTGGTTTGCTGGCATCATACTCTAGTACATGAATTGACTCTTCTGAGCTCTGTGGACCTCTCCTTCTTATAGAACGTGTACAAATCAGACCTGGAATGGCTGAAGGGTATTGGATGGTTGCCAGAGGGTTCCGTGGAAGTGATGAGAGTAAAGAATGCCCAGAATCTCCTGAACGAAAGGTTGTATCGCACAAGGCCTGAAGCCCTCAAATTTACCAGCATTGTTGACACCCCTGAAGTTATTCTGGCAAAGATCAATTCCGTACAGATCAGTGAGGTAAGTCAATTGATGATATGTTCAGACAAATTGAATAAGTCTCAATAAAAATTATAATTGTGAACTTTATTTTCTAACTTTCTTTGTTATGGCTTCTTAGATACACCCATCATTTAAAAATGGACATTTAATTTTCAAATACACGGGGTTTTTTAAAAGTATCTTTGATATTAATTTCTCATTTTGACATTAATTTCTCATTTAAATGCTTTCTTCTCTGCAATCACCGTCTGTTTTTTCAGCCTTTTAGCTGTGTTGATGCTTTCAATGGCTAAGTCAAAGATCTCTCTTGGTAAATGTCACACTGCACTTGAAAATATGTGCAGATACCTTTTGATATTGATTCCTAACATAATTCCACAGTGATAAGAAAACAGACTCTGTGTGATTTTAATACCTTTAGACCATGAAATTTTTGCATGTTATTTTATGTCCCTGGATATGTTTCAGTGTCTCCTGGTTTACTGTCTATGGGAACTGGAATAGAATTTGTATCCTACTATTGTGTGAAAATTGTATAAATCTTAATATTGTAGAATTGGTTCATAATGCTTTTCAGGTCTGCTATATCCTTCTACTTTTCTGTATATTCATTTTGTTAATTTTTGAGAGTTTGATATTGAAACTCGGACTGAAAAATCTTCATTTATCTACTTAAAAAAATAATAGAACTATATGTAACTTTGTTCTGTATCTTCCAAGTCTCCTGTAAATGTGTTATCATACTTTCATAATTTAAAAAAGAGAAAAGAAAAAATTGTAATTATGAACTTTAAATTGCTAACACCAGGATTAGAATCTTGAATCTTGAACATGCGTGTATCCAGATATAATCTCATATAACCAATCAATAACAGCATCCACATTTCATTTGGTTAGATAACTCTTTGTTCAGTATAAATGTGGTAGGCATCTTCATGTTCCATAGACTCTGATGTACACTTTGAACACATTTTGAAACCTGGCCTGTGTACAGGTCCACCAGTTAATACCATGATCACAAAATTGCCACCTTTTTATTGCTATTCAATGGTGAAATAACTTGAAAGTCCAGAGGCAGCTCCAATATTAGACATTATGATAGTTATTTGGGCCAAGAAAGCCAGGACTCGATTAGAAATGTGGATTATCACAGTTACCTGCAATGAGGGCTTATCTGCCAGATAATTACATGTGAATAAATAAAAGAGGATAAATTTAGTTCATGTTTCTGATTCATTTTACATTTATAACACACATGAATGTGTTCTTGTTGAAGTCACTTTTGGCACCTTCTGAATAAAAACACAGATGAAAACAAAATGCAATTTACATTAATATCTGAACACATCCAAAGGGAAACTTTCATCATACCTATAGTATTACTCATGTGGTAATTGGCTTATTTACTAATCAACAATCCTTTGTTTTTCATTTTTACCAGCCATTGTATCGTGATGCCTGGGAGAAAGAGAAGGCGAACGTGAATATACCAGCTGATACTCCCTTGATCCTGCAGTCCAAGATCAATGCCATGCAGATCAGCAATGTAAGGCCCTGCATATCCACTTGCTTCACACTGTATTCTCTGCCTCACCAAACCTCTCGTTAGTGTGCTTCAGAGAGCACTTAGCAATAGGCATTTCATTAACATTCCTTTTGCTTCTAGTCTTTAATGATAAGTGCCATATGTGTGTGCACACACATATGTGTTATCATATGTCCTTGTCTTTTTTAGTAGGAAAAATGTGGTTTACACCAAACACATGACATCAAAACATAGATATGCATGTATGGTAATATTTAGTTTTACTTTTTAGTGGCCTATCATTGACTTTTCCTTTTAAAAGCCAAATTATCTACACATAATTTTTCTCATTTTCATATGATTTGTTGTCTTTTAAATTCTCTTCTTTAAAAAAAAAAAAGATCCAGGAAGAGAATTTTACTAAATGTCATTAAAATGTACTAGAATTTAAGTTCAGTATGAAACCAGTCTATTTTATAAATCTTGCTGCTACTGCTGCTGCTAAGTCGCTTCAGTCGTGTCCGACTCTGTGCGACCCCATAGCCGGCAGCCCACCAGGCTCCCCCGTCCCTGGGATTCTCCAGGCAAGAATACTGGAGTGGGTTGCCATTTCCTTCTCCAGTGCATGAAAGGGAAAAGTGAAAGTGAAGTCGCTCAGTCGTGTCCGACTCTTCGCGACCCCGTGGACTGTAGCCTACCAGGCTCCTCCGTCCATGGGATTTTCCAGGCAAGAGTACTGGAGTGGGGTGCCATTGCCTTCTCCTTATAAATCTTAAGGGAAAGTTAATTTTTCAGTGTAACTGTTAATGTGTATTCTTGAGCATATCAGTAGTGCTGACTCAGTAGCCCCCTCTTCAGATTGACTGTGGCATTGCAATCTCTATTTGCAGAAACAATATCAGCAAGCTTGGGAAGATGTTAAGATGACCGGCTATGACCTGAGAGCAGATGCCATTGGGATCCAGCATGCCAAGGCTTCCAGGGACATTGCCAGTGATGTGAGAGCTCCTCTTTGCTCGGCCTTAACAAACACTAATTCACAGACAGCCAGAGAGAGAAAACTGTACTAATCTTTAACATAATTCCCCAGGAATTATATTTAAGTAGAATGAAGGGCATTGTTTCTAGTGTCTTGCTTTAAAATTCCAAATTCAAGAACAACTTTGACGACAATTTGATGACTTACTTCTCTGCTTATTTCCACACTTCATATATTTAAGCACAGATTTTGGTTTTCTTTTCAATATCTTCTCAGTATCAGTTAATGTATAAACACTTACAGAGATCCAGTGGGCACAAAGAATTCTATTGTTTCTTGAAGTGCAGCATGCCTAGGTGGTTCCTGGGGTAATTTTATGTAGTATATGGACAAGCATTTTTAAAACAGTTACATTTGTTTTAATGTGTGCTAGAAAAACACTGATTTTGTCCACTTAGATAGGATTATGAATTTTAAAATAAAAATTGTAAATAAGTTTAAACTTTAAAATATATTTATTTTAGACAAGAAATCAAATTGACAAAGTAAAATATGAAGTACAAGTAGTATTGTCACAAAACTTTATGACAGAACATGTGAGAATGGCACACAATGACTGAAGTTTGGGAAACAGTGGACAATCCTATACTGGAGGATAACCCAGAAGCACAGTTCTTGCCTTTGAGGTGTTCACAATGTTTTCATGAATATAAACGTAGAAGGCAAACCAGAGTATCAAGTATAAAACTTGCAGTATGAATTTAAAGAAAAACAGTGCCCCCAAAAGGGTAATATGAGGGAGTTATTTGAGCAGGCTGTCCAGAAAAAGTTAGTTTGGAGAAACAAATCTTATTTCTTCCTTTCGCATCCACCAGTATCTATACAAAACTGCTTACGAGAAACAGAAAGGTCATTACATTGGGTGTCGCAATGCCAAGGAAGACCCTAAACTGGTCTGGGCGGCAAATGTGTTGAAGATGCAGAATGACAGGCTGTACAAAAAGGCATACAATGACCACAAGGCCAAGATCACCATCCCAGTGGACATGGTGTCCATCAACGCTGCCAAAGAAGGCCAGGCGTTAGCAAGCGATGTGGACTACCGCCAGTACCTACACCAGTGGTCTTGCTTTCCTGACCAGAATGACGTGATCCAAGCCAGGAAAGCCTATGACCTGCAGAGTGATGTAAGTTATTGCTCTGGTACCTGGGGATGGAGGGGAGGGGATGACTAATCCCCAGAAAGACAGCCTTCCACAGCTTTGCCCGGTCACTCCTTCCAATGTTCAGGAATGCTTTCCCTGCCTGAGCACTTCCCTGGGATATTTTACTAAGTTTGTTAATCACAAGCCTCACTTCTGGGCTTATTCAGAAAGTTTTCATCTTCATTGTTAGTGGGGCTACCAGAATTTTTCTATAGATTTTGTTAATGTATTCATTGTTTGTAGCTTATTAAATATTAGTGTCATCGTGTTTTTAGTTGAGGAATGACAGGGGCTGTCTTCCTTGAAATTAATTTAAAAGATTAGCAGCATGCTCTAAGCTCATGCATTTTCCTTAACTTTGTATTCTTCACAACATTATGTTTCATTAGTTTGTCCAAAATATTTTTAGATTACTTATATTTTCTAACCATTCAATCTTTTGAAAATGATGAATTCTATCAGGATAGTTGTTTCTTGTATGGAATGAATTCCTTCTTTTAGTTATCTGAACTTCCCTTAAGCTTCAGGAGATATTTTAATATAATAGATGAGTTTGTTATAGAAGAGTATACCTATCATTTGAAATGATTGCCATTTGGTGAATTTAGTCCAGTTTCTAGATAAATGCAGTCTCTTCATTAACCTGAACCATACTGGTGTATTAAAGAATGCATAGCAATCAAGTTCTTAAAGAATAAGAAAGGGAAGCTTCAAAACCTGTGTAATCCTCTTCCAGAATCCTTCTAGATTTTGGGTATCTGTCATACTTCACACATTAAAACATAGAACCTTCTTCACTAAGGTAGAAATTTCCCTGCATTTTGACTCCTCTTACTCCTTATTTTAGCTTGATATTTGTATCCTATTAGTTATTAATGTACTATTTCTGAGGAACACAATGGTTTTTTAATGAAATTAATAACTGGTGTTTCACAGAGCAATTTTATCTGGTTAACCACTTACATATTCCCGAGAAAACATGTTGAGATAGCCAAGAAAATGCAAATCCCAGTTCAAAAGGAAATGCTGTCCTGAGGAAGAAAACCCAAGTGGGATAGAAATTGTGGAACTAGGGATTGAGTTCTTAATTATCCCTTTAAAAATAATTATTAAACCTACCATGTACCATGTCTTGTGCTGAGCACTAAAGGCACAATGGTGAATAAAGAAGCACAAGACAAAGTTTCTGACTTAAGGAAGTTCACATTGATGATAAAGGAACAGATGTCAACTAGTGAATATCAGCAAAAATGGGATGGCTGAAAAAGAGTGGTCACTGCACTATGAAAAAGTGAGGTGGGAAATGCTGATTTAGAGATAAGAAAAGAGAATAGGAGTTGGTTCAGTGAGGAAAACACAGGGGACATTCCTGCATAATGATGAACATATACAAAGGGGGGTGTATGTAAACCACAAACTGAAAGGCCAGTGTGGTCAGAACATATGGGTCAAAGGGAAGCACGTGTCAGATGGGGTTGGAAGAATGAGTAGGGACTGATGCTAGACCATCATCACAGTCTAGTCCAGGTTAAGATGTTGATCTTTATCCTGAGACCAATGGGAAGTCATAGGTTGGGGGGATGTTGTGACATCAGATTTGAATGATGAATTTTGTAAAGACCATTCTGGCTTTTGTGTGGAGAACTTCTTGGAGAGTCTGTATTTTTTTTTTTTTTCAAAGTCTGCATTGGCTAATGAGGTGATAGCCAAAATATTCAAAAATCTCCCACATATCCCCCAAGCAGGGCATCCCTTCTGCATCATTCTGCTTTCTAGAATTTGTGTATGCACATGAACACACACACACCCACCACAGAAGACAAAGCAGGACAAAACACTGCTGTGCATATGAGAAATTCTTTCTGTTAGGCCCATGCTCAGCTTTATTTTTGTTTCTGGAAGAGAAAATGTAACATGAAAAGCTGCTTTCTTACTTTACCACAGATTTTAAAAAAAACTGCCTCTCCTGACTTTGTTTTCTTTCCCAGGCCATCTACAAGGCTGACTTGGAGTGGCTACGTGGCATTGGCTGGATGCCTGAAGGATCTCCGGAAGTACTGAGAGTCAAAAATGCCCAGCACATCTTCCGAGACAGTGTCTATCGGACGCCTGTGGTGAAACTCAAGTACACAAGTATTGCTGACACACCTGACGTTGTCCTTGCTAAATCAAATGCTGAAAATATTAGTATTGTGAGTCACATTTTTGTTCTGTATTAAAATTAAGTTCATGTTATAAAGGAATGCTAAATAATTAATCTGGTAATCCATTTGTAAGATAATAGTAATATTGATGATAGCAAAGATTTTAGTAAGTGGTGTTGACACGGTTGTTTTGTTACCGCTTACTAACTTTAAACAAAATCTCAAAGTACAAATGAAAGGTGGCAATACAGATTTCGTAACAAATTTGAGTAACATGTGAAAAGATTCTGGAAATTTTTAATATGAAAAGATTTGGGACCAGAAAAATCAAAAGTTGTACACTGCAACTAGCAAAATTACAAACTGTGAAGTAATTTTGTTATTGGTTCTTTCCACAGCCAAAGTACAGAGAAGTTTGGGACAAGGATAAAACTTCAATCCACATAATGCCAGATACTCCAGAAATTAATCTTGCTAGAGCCAATGCTCTTAACATGAGCAATGTAAGTACTGCAACAGACTCCTCTTTTGTTTGGAAAGTTGCCCAATTGGTACGAAGCTATCACTAGGGAACTCTTCATAGCCAAGGAAGAGAAGATTGTGTGGGTAAGGAGGCCCTTGGCCAGGAGTAAGGACAGGGGCAGATCCCTAGTTCTGAGTCACTGGGTAAGGCCAGTTACTGTGAGGCAGTGTCAACATGACAAAAGAGAGAAGGGAGCAAGGAGAAAGATGGTGAAAGAGGAATGAAGAGACACAAACAAGAAAGGGGAATGAATGACAGATTCAGATGAACATAAATAATTAGAATTCATTTCACAACTGTATTTAAATTAATTTAAAAACCCAGATATATAGGAGATTCTTTTTATGAAATTATAAATTACTAAAATTGACTCCAGAAAAAGAATAAAAACATATTATAAGAAATTAAGAGGGTTATTAAAGACCTCTCCTCACTCCTCTCTGATGTCAGGGTCACCCAGATGATTTTATAGGGCAATTCTTTCCAAACTTCAAGGAATAAATAACTATAGAGCCTAATGAAAGAAGGAAAGCCTTCACCATTATCAAAACTTGTCAAAGATAAGTGCCTCAAATGAAAACTGCAAACCAATAATAATGAGGAAATCTTAAATGAAATATTAACAAATCAAATTCGATAGTACATGAATATGATATGATACAAATAACTAGGATTCACTCAGGAATGCCAGAAATATTTCATATTCAGAAAACTGATAATGTGCTAGAACAAAAGAGAAAAATTGTATGCTCATTTTATTAGATTTAAAAAGATGTGTGACCAAATCAAATATCCATTCTTATTGTTTTTAATAAAATCTTAGCAAAATAAGAATGAATGAATATTTTCTTGTCATAACTAAGAATAAATTTCAAATCAAAGGCAAGGCTCATCAAGTAACTAAGTTTCTCATTCAAGTCAGGAGTAAACCAAGGATGCCCACTAGTTCAGTTCAGTTCAGTCACTCAGTCATGTCCGAATCTTTGCAACCCCATGAACCGCAACACGCCAGGCCTCCCTGTCCATCACCAATTCCCAGAGTTTACTCAAACTCATGTCCATTGAGTCAGTGATGCCATCCAACCATCTCATCTTCTGTCATCCCCTTCTCCTCCCACCTTCAATCTTGCCCAGCATCAGGGTCTTTTCCATTGAGTCAGTTCTTCACATCAGGTGGCCAAAGTATTGGAGCTTTAGCTTCAGCATCAGTCCTTCCAATGAATATTAAGGACTGATTTCCTTTTAGAATGGTTGGATCTCCTTGCAGTCCAAGGGACTCTCAAGAGTCTTCTCCAACACCACAGTTCAAAAGCATCAAATCTTCAGCTTTCTTTATAGTTTGGTTTTCTTTATAGTCCAACTCTCACATCCATACATGACTACTGGAAAAACCATAGCTTTGACTAGATGGACCTTTGTTGGCAAAGTAATGTCTCTGCTTTTTAATATTCTGTCTAGGTTGGTCATAACTTTTCTTTCAAGGAGTAAGCGTCTTTTAATTTCATGGCTGCAGTCAGCATCTGCAGTGATTTTGGAGCCCAAAAAATAAAGTCTGTCACTGTTCCCATTGTTTCCCCGTTCTATTTGCCATGAAGTGATGGGACCAGATGCCATCATCTTAGTTTTCTGAATGTTGAGTTTTAAGCCAACTTTTTCACTCTCCTCTTTCACTTTCATCAAGAGGCTCATTACCAGTTTTTAACATTTTCTGAACATAGCTTAGTGATAAGCTTCTCATTTATGCCAAAATAATTAATTAACAGTAAGGATAAGAGGGCTTCCCTGGTGGTTCAATGATAAAGAATCCACCTGCCAGTGCAGGAGACACGAGTTAATTCCTGGTCCAGGAAGATGCCACAAGCCGCAGAGCAACTAAGCCCATGTGCCACGAAGACTGAGCCTGAGCCCGAGCCCAAGAACTGTAGCTGTTGAAGACCGTGTGCCCTAGAGCCTGTGCTCCACAACAAGAGAAGCCACTGCCATGAAAAGCCCATTACTCCGCAACAAAAAGTAGCCCCTGTTCGCCTCAACTAGAGAAAAGCCTGCACAGCAATGAAAAGCCGGCACATCAATAAAAAAAGGAAAAAAAAAAAAGAGTAAGGATAAGAGATAAATATCAGAAAGAAAAAGGCAGAATTATCATCCTTTGCAGAATAGATCATTGTATGCCAGGGGAAAGGGAGAGATCAACTTAAAACTCTATTAGATAAAATGAAAGAATTCAGTTACACAGGTAGCTTCACAGTTTAAGAAAGTTCAAGAAAGGTAGTACCTTCATGAATCACAGATTTTCTGTGTGTGGAACAGTATGGCCTTAGAAGAAGGATACTGTCTTTCTTAACACAGTCCACCATGGCTTGGAACCTTTTATCTTTCAAAAAATAATAAATCTTTGTGAGAGGAGTCTTCCAAGTAAACATTCCTTACCATGTGCTGTACTGCACCACCAACTTTATTGTAATGAGCCTCTTAGGAGCCAATTTTTTCCAAGGGCTGGGAAGAAAACAAAATTTTGATGCTTTTTTTGGACTACAATTGGTACAGTATATGGTGCAGTGCACTCTTATTGCCAAGTGAGTGGATGGAGAGACAGCCAGCTCTTCACTGCATAGAATCGGCCTCTTCCTTCCACTCCATAGGCATCTTTGGAAAAAGAGTTCTGGAAAGTCTCATGTGCTATCTTTTGCATGATAAATTTCTCAACTGGAAATACCAGAACCCTACCATTAATATTGGGCTTCCTAGATGGCACTATTGGTAAAGAACCTCTCTTCCAAGACGTAAAGGGATGGGGGTTTGATTCCTGGGTCAGGAAGATCCCCTGGAGGAAGGCATGGCAATCCACTCCAGTGTTCCTGTCTGGAGAATCCCATGGACAGAGGAGCCGGGTGGGCTATAGTCCATAGGGTCACACAGAGTTGGACATGACTGAAGCAACTTAACATGCATGTACACACCATTAGTATCATGATATAAGCAAGACTAGTATTTGACACCATGCCAAAAGTAAAGTTGTTAAATTTAGACACTAATGAGAATGGCTTCTGTTTTGGAAGGTATCAAACATCCTATTTTAATACTAAACAAAATATTCACTTTCTTTATACATAGTGTTGCTAGTACTGTGATCTTGATAAAGTCCACTATTTTAAGTTATTTTCAGCATTTAGAAAGCAGTTTTTTCAGAACATTTGTATATAATTTTATGGGTAACCAAGCAAATTCATGTTAAATTGATTCATTTAAACTTGACACCAATCACGTGGATAAGACAGTGTTATTTTGTTTTTAATCATATGGGAAAGTTCAGGCTTAAACAGATTAAAGAATTTGCCCATATTCTCAAAGTTGGTAGATGAAAGTTAGGTCCTAAGTCCAGTTTTTTTGTAACTCAAATAAAAATTATATTTGACCACATAAAAAAAGTGTATCACATAAGAAAAAAATAGTATAATAATATATGTAATAAAACAAATACAAAAACTTTAAAATAACATAATTATAAATTTCCATTAAGTATTCTCTATTATAATACATTTAAAAGTGGAAAACACTTTCTTTTGTATGAAAACAAGTCAAGCATTAAAATAGGCCCACTCAATACAAAAACTTGAATGAAAATTTATATAAAACTTTTCTATACTTAAAGGACAGATCCTGTCTAAGCACTGATTTTTCAAAATGCGAAGGCCATGAAACTAATTGATAGGTTTGACTTCTGAGTTATACATTTAAATTACTGCTGTTTCTAACATTGTTAATACAGAAGTTATCCACTTAAATATGAACATAAATTTAGAAAGTTAGCTGTAAATCAGTCACTATTTTCATTGACCTCTCTTTACAAACACAACAGTGCTACACTTAGAAAATGGCCTATTACCTCTAATCAGTGCTTCAGTAAAAAGATCTAACACTTCCAAACAATATTCATCAACAATCGTATTAGAAGATCTAAAAAAAAAAACTGTGTAGAGAGGGAAAAACCCTGTTGTTTTTCAAATGAAAAACCCTCTTGTTTTTCAGAATGTAAAAAGTTTTAATTCTGAAGATTACAAAATTGAAATGAAGAATTAAGTAGAATTATGAAGAAATTCAATAATAGCCCATTAATGTCTGAACTTAAACTGATCCCAGTGCTATCAATACAAGAAGCACCTAAACCCTTTTACATCAACCATAAACAACTATATTGAAATTATAATTCAAATTAAAAAAGAAACCTTGTCAAGTCCAGATCTTTGGATTCCAGACATGATTTTGTTCTCCAGTACATTGGTCCATAATGATTCTTTCACCTATACTCTCTTTGTAAACTGGTTCTAGGACTTCAAAACTGCACCCCTTTGTTATTAATTCTACTTGAACCCCTGTAGTCACTGGTGAGTTTGAACCACGAACAATACCTTGTTTTTCCTCCTCTTCAGAAACTTTACCGTGAAGGTTGGGATGAGATGAAGATGAGCTGTGACGTTCGGCTGGACGCCATCCCCATCCAGGCTGCCAAGGCCTCCAGGGAGATCGCCAGTGACGTAAGTGTGGTCTTGTTTACTCCTCAGTTTTGCATGCAAAGACCCCAGGTACATAGAGAGTTCATGCTGTGATCCATCTGCTGTGTTTTTCTGTCTCCAGTATAAATACAAGCTTGATCACGAGAAGCAGAAGGGACACTACGTGGGCACCCGCACAGCCAGGGATGACAACAAGATCCGCTGGGCCCTCATAGCTGGCAAGATTCAGAATGAAAGAGAGTACCGGCTGCACTGGGCCAAATGGAAGTCTAAGTTCCAGAGCCCCCCGGATATGCTCTCCATCGAGCACTCTAAAAATTCGCAGACTCTGGTCAGCGATGTTGATTACCGCCATTACCTGCACCAATGGACATGCATGCCTGACCAGAATGACGTGATTCAGGCCAGGAAAGCTTATGATCTGCAAAGTGATGTGAGTGGGCTGCATTTTAGCCTGAACTCTTTCATCATTTTCCCATGACTCCCAGAAAGTTTATGTCATTAAATCTTGCATCATCACTTCATGTCTTTATACAGCCAAGAATTTGGTTTTGGTTAGAATTTATAGTATGGTATCAAAATCACCAGTACCATGAAGGATAAGGAAATAAGTGGTGGTTGCATATAGTTCTTAATTGTATCACATTAAAGACAACTACTCTGAAAGTATTATTTCTACAGAACTTAAGCAGCAACAGAGGTTTAAATTGTAAGTAAAATATTGGCGGTCCATGGACAGGATATAGGCATAGATATGTGTTTTAGTTGACACAGTGTTTTTAAATTTTGAATTAAGTTTTAAAAGGTTTTAAAATCAGGGAATTTTGTATACAAATCTAGAATTTCCCATTTTGTTGGAAAAAAATTAGAGGATGCAGCTCCAGACATGGATTAGCCATTGGTAGTCATGACCTGGGGCTGAATTAAGGCTGCTGCTGCTGCTGCTGCTAAGTCGCTTCAGTCGTGGCCGACTCTGTGCGACCCCGTAGACGGAAGCCCACCAGGTTCGCCCGTCCCTGGGATTCTCCAGGCAAGAATACTGGACTGGGTTGCCATTTCCTCCTCCAGTGCATGAAAGGGAAAAGTGAAAGTGAAGTCGCTCAGTCGTGTCCGACTCTCAGCGACCCCATGGACTGAAGCCTACCAGGCTCCTCCGTCCATGGGATTTTCCAGGCAAGAGTACTAAACCCCTTTAAATAGCAAACATGGCCCCCAGTTTATTATGCCACCACATCATTAATTTACTTATGTTACTTGTCTGGTGCTTGAGTATGTCATTCTTAAATTGCATTTCTCCATCAGACCAATGAATAGAATAAGTGTGACCAGGCTCGCTGACTTCTTCCTGGTCTTATTTTCACAGGCTCTTTACAAGGCTGACTTGGAATGGTTACGTGGGATTGGGTGGATGCCTGCTGATTCTGTTTCTGTCAATCATGCCAAGCATATGGGAGACATCTTCAGTGAGGTATTCCAAGATCTTATCCTGACATTCAGCACATTTCCTAAGAGACTAAACAAAAATACACCAGCTAACATGCAGTCACTCCCTATCAGCAATTACAATTTCAAGTGCTATCCTTTCCAAAATAATCTTGTACTGTCCCCGTCACATTGTGGGACCGCACCCATAAGAATACCTGTAAGACCACTCAGTGATGCTTGGAATTGTATAAATGGAAATTTTCTTCTGTCCTTAATGGCAATACACGTGAGAGAAGTTTGAAAATTGAAAAACACACACACACTGAGTACACATAATGAAATATTACATGATTTGGGGAGCTAAGCAAACCTGCTACCTTAAAATCTGTGGAAGGTATAAGATGTCAACCCATTTGTTTAAAAATAAAATGCTAAGAAGATAGCCAAATTGCCAAAAAGATGCCATTGAAATATGACATTCTATACTTCTAGTACAGACACGCCCTTAAATGCAGCGTTATCTTGCTCAGGACCAGAGACAATGACTGTCTAAAAGAGATTTTCTTTCCCATAGAAAAAATATCGCACAAAAATAGAAACTCTCAACTTTACTCCTGTGGATGACAGAGTTGATTATGTGACAGCAAAACATAGTGGTGAAATCCTGAACGATGTAAGTACATGACTATTGTTCTAAAATGGCTAGATTAAAATTTTAAATAAAGATGATCTGTTAAAAAATTTTAAAAATAATAAAATTTCTGCGTTTGGAAGATGTTATTTGCAAAGCTTTTCCACTTCCTTACACTCATTGTACAATCATTGTCTGAGATACAGATTGTAAATATTGAGATAACTGATGCTAGCAGTTGCTTGGAAAATGTTATGTGTTCTTAATATCAAGGAACTTACCAACTTGCTTCTCATTTCTAGATTAAGTACCGAAAAGATTGGAATGACACAAAATCAAAGTACACTCTCACAGAAACCCCTCAGCTGCATGCTGCCCAGGAGGCAGCCCGGATACTGGACCAGGTAAGGATTTTGCCTGGATGCCTGACACTTTCTGTGAGGATGGAGGACTATAACATACCTGTAGGAGACTTAGCCCTCTACTCTGACTCCTCAGTTTAACCCTTTGTCATGGCTTTCTCTCTGTCTTTTAGTATCTCTACAAGGAAAGCTGGGAGAAACAAAAAGCCACCGGTTACATTTTGCCTCCAGATGCTGTGCCATTTGTTCATGCCCATCATTCTGGTGATGTTCAGAGTGAGGTATGTTATTCTGATATGAGTGCACTTTGCAAAGGCTGGCCATTGCCCTTACAGGGATGCAGTTATCCTAAGACATAGCACCATGGAGAGTTCCTTGTTGGCTGGCAGGCCTGGCTGGCCTTGGGGATGGCCAGAGTACCTGCTCCCTTCTTGTCCTTTTCCTGTGGGCTCTTGGCATTCTTCATCTTTTTTTATTTCTCTGCTTCTTCAAAAACTATTGTTTGAGGTCTTTATTTTTTCTTCTATTCTCTGCTTCCCTAAAATCTCTAAGCCTTCAAATAAGGTATTGCCAGAATTAGAAAATAAGTGTATATTTTTGTATTTTTAAATTGTAATTTCTTCATCTCTATTTAAATTTTTTTCATATTTATTCTTGCGAGAGTAACAAAAATATCTGGGGGCCTGAGCTTGCTTGATATTTCAAGCCCCCTCTGCCTTGTGTGCTGGTCTAAGTTGATGGAATCTCTGTTCCTCTTCCTACCAGCTGAAATACAAAGCTGAACACGTCAAGCAGAAAGGTCATTATGTGGGTGTCCCGACGATGAGAGATGATCCTAAACTGGTTTGGTTCGAGCATGCAGGCCAGATTCAGAATGACAGACTTTACAAAGAGAACTATCATAAAACAAAGGCCAAAATCCATATACCTCCTGATATGGTGTCAGTGTTGGCAGCCAAGGAGGGACAGGCCCTTGCCAGTGACATTGATTACCGCAATTACCTGCACCAATGGATATGTCATCCTGACCAAAATGATGTTATTCAAGCAAGGAAGGCCTATGACCTACAGAGTGATGTAAGTGATTTTTGTCTCTTAATTATCTAGAGGCATATGGCCTACTCAGAATCATAAGCACCAACTTGGAGCCTCCAGTCTTTGAAACTCAGAACCATAAATATATAGTTTGCTCTCAGAAGGGAACTGAGGCTAGATATGAAGTAGAGAAAAGTTTGGAGCAGTAATGGACAGCTTTACTTACTGACTGTGCATTTCTGAATAACATTCAAAGTCAAATTTTAAAAAATCTGTTTCTGTACCATCTCTATCATCAACAGTTCCTCACATGTGCATGGAAAATTGTCGACTGACTTAATCATTAGCTTGGGCGTGAGTTGACACTGATTTGGGATTTCAACAATATTACATGATAGTGTAGTCAAGACCTGGGAATGCCTCCTCCTTGCTTTGCCAAGCATCTCCTTCCTCAAGGCTTTCATGAAGGAATTGCTTGCAAGGAAATCAAAGCAAAAGGGACACAATGTACTGATGAGCTGCAGAAGGGCCAGAAGCCCTTATGCAGAGGTTGGCAAAGCTGGGATAGAGAATGTATCTCAGGTCACTTCCCCATGAAGCCTGAATCAAGATCTCTACCTGCCACCAGTAGTCTGTAGGAAACAGAAACACAATGCATCAGTGTGGTGCTCAGGAGCACCGAGAAGCTCACCCTATGTGGGTCTTCTCACTGTCACCAAAACAGGATGTCAGATACTTCCTGCAGCACAGGTACTGAACTTGAACATCCCATCTCACTGGTGGCTGCAGCAGGATAACCTTATGGAACTTTAATCAGATCAGCAACTCCTCTTTATGTGGTGTGTGGTGGCCTGAGAGAATCCAGGAAGTGGGGGCGACAGTAAAGATAGACAGGAGGGGTGGCCCCCAACCCTAGAAGGCATGAGCATTTATTTGTGTGACTTCCTTTATTTAGTCTGAATAGCCCACAGATTTCTATATAACTGTGTATATCAAGTCCATCTAAAACTATAACTCCTTTGGCAAAACCTTGTCTTATGCTCACAGGTGAAAGCAATGGTTCCCTACCCTTAACTCCCACAGCATCTAAGTGGTCTTGCTCTTGCAGCACCTACCACTGTCTACTTCATAGATAACTTCTCTCTACATTTCAGAGACTTTCTTTATACTCATCTCTCAAATCACCTTGCATAGTTCCTCATTCATATTAACAGCCATGAGAAATATTGCTCAGGTGTACAGATGAAATCATGTTTGAATCAAGGGGCCAATAGCCACTAGAGAGAAAGCCTTAAAAACCTTCTGAAAAAATTGTTTCTAATCTGCTGCCTGATATCATGTGCCTGAATTATTTACACCTGAATTGTGTCTCCCTTTCTGCTCTCAGAATATCTACAAAGCTGACTTGGAGTGGCTCCGAGGCATTGGTTGGATCCCCCTGGATTCTGTGGACCATGTGAGGGTTACCAGGAACCAGGAATTGGTGAATCAGGTATGCAGAGCCTTTTCTTCCTACATAAAGCCTGGCCTCCTTACCTACCATGTGGGGATAGGTACCCTGTAGGGGACTACCTATCTTAATCGTCTCTATTCCTTTGCAGATAAAATATAAGAAAGATGCTCTTGCCAACTATCCTAACTTTACAAGTGTGGTGGATCCTCCAGAGATTGTTCTTGCCAAGATTAACTCAGTCAATCAAAGTGATGTAAGTTTTCTTTGTGTATAATAAGGTATATAAACTGGGACCTTAACTGTCTGTCATTGAACAGACTTTCTTTAACTCCAGATAATGGTTTGTAAGTAAATGGGGAGTAAATTATAAGAAAATCTTTGGGGGAGAATGTCTTGAAAGTCACTAGTAGGACATATGCTGTACCCCTTTTAGATAATATCTAAATTATTATCCCAAACATTCCATTGTGTTAGTTATAATATAAATTACATATCATATAATGAAATTTAACCCATTGATTAATCTCTAAATGTAACTATTTTTTGCTAGGTAGATCTTGTGAAACTTTAAATATATATTTAGAATAATCAAAGGTTCTCTTCTGTTTTCTCTCCTCAGGTAAAATATAAAGAAACATTTAATAAATTAATAAAGGGCAAGTATATCTTTTCTCCAGATACACCATATATCACCCACTCCAAAGACATGGAAAAACTCTACAGTACCGTAAGTTCTATTTTATGTGATGTACAACTCAGTTCTGAATTTTAAGCTTTTGTTAGTATTCATGCTCTTGGCTGACTTTATTAACAACTGAACTTATAAGGAGATCTATTATTTTGTTGTATTTATTCTTATTTTATGGCATATTATTTAGGGCAAGTAGTATTTATTCAGCTAGTATTGTTTGAGGCCCTGTGATGTGCCAGGCACTGAGGGAGACACTGAGGAGCTAAAGATCAATAAGATAAGACTTTCAGGAGCATTGCAAGTGAGGGAGATGATGTACAAATAAGAAGGTGGATGAACCTAGAGCCTATTATACAGAGTGAAGTAAGTCAGAAAAATAAATATTGTACATTAATACATAATATGGAATCTAGAAAGATGGTACTGATGAACCTATTTGCAGGGCAGCTATGGAGACACAGACATAGAAAACAGACCTGTAGACACAGTAGGGGATGGAGAAGGTGAGGCGAATTGAATGAGAAGCATGGAAACATATACATTACCATATGTAAAACAGATAGCCAGTGGGAGTTTGCTGTTTGACTCAGCTAACTCAACCCAGTGCTCTGTGACAACCTAGAGGGGTTGGATGGAATGGGAGATGGGAGGGGACATAGGTATACCTATGGCTGATTCATGTTGATGTATGGCAGAAACCAACACAATATTGTAAAGCAATTATCCTCCAATTAAAAATAAATAATTGTTTTAAAAGACAATAATGTAACAAGTGCTATGTCACTTCTGGGCACATGTAGGACCAAGCAGCTACCAACAGAAAGAAGAGAGGAAAGGGTGGTCCCTTCTTAGCAATCATGTCCAGATATCTCCAGCCAGCAAGTGGAGGACTTGCTCTCCAAATTTTAATTCAGCTAATCTAAAGAGTGTGTGTGTGTATGCTGAATGGGAAGCAATCTTTGGTGATTCTCTCCCTGTGTGCAAATTTGTTTTCACATTTATTAGAAATGTAAATAAAGTTAAACTCTGTTATAAAATGTCTTGGAGTCAGTAGGTTTACTTTGCAACTAGTCCAAAGAATATCCTGTTCTTAAGTAGGCACACTATTGGCTGTAAAGGAAGATTTAGGCCTTGCCTTTAAACATAAATATTTTACCTTGGTTTTACCATTTTCTTTCAAGTGACATCTAGAAGAGGTTGAATGCAAAGTTTTGTTTATATGCATTTCTTTGTCCTAGATACTGTACAAAAGGGCTTGGGAGGGAACCAAGGCCTATGGCTACACCCTGGACGAACGCTATATCCCCATTGTGGGAGCCAAGCATGCAGACTTTGTGAACAGTGAGGTCAGTAGGACTTTTTCCTTTTGTAAGTTTGAGAGTCTTTCTAGCCATAAAGGGCTCGTTGGAAAGTCCTAGTGATTCTCAATGCCATCCCTACTTCACAGCTGAAATACAAAGAGACGTATGAGAAACTGAAGGGTCACTACCTGGCTGGAAAAGAAATCAGTGAGTTCCCCAACGTGGTTCACTGTCTGGACTTCCAAAAGATGAGGAGCTTGGTAAGCAAAGTTCACTTTAACAAGAGGATTTGCACACTTCAATGTACTACTCTTCTGCCTATTTATAATCTGCCTTTTGTTTCAAAATCAGCTGGAGGTGGGATAGTGAGGAGTGAATCAGTCTTGAGACTTTCCCCTGCCCCTGCCACATAGCCTTGCACACCTTTGGTAGCTATCAGTTTTCACCCTTCCCCACCCCCCCAACCCCGTTCCTCCAAACACAGTGAGGGCTCTGTATTTGGAAAAAGGAGAAAACAAGGTTCCTCTTTACTCTGTGTTATAGTAAAGGGATGGGAAATTTTTAAAGAAGTAGAATATATTAAAGTTATATTAAAGTGTCATTTTTTTAACCTTGATCCAGCCTAAAGATGTTGATCTATATTGAAAATAAGACTCTAGAAAAGATTGATCAGAATAGTTCAATGGCTTTCTTATTTTTGTCTTTAAATATATATCATTCTTTAGTTGAACTACAGAAGACATTATGAGGACACCAAAGCAAATGTTCATATCCCCCAAGATATGATGAATCACGTGTTGGCTAAAAGGTGCCAGTACATCCTCAGTGACCTGGAATACCGACACTACTTCCACCAGTGGACATCTCTTCCAGAAGAACCCAATGTTGTCCGGGTCCGAAACGCGCAGGAGATCTTGAGTGATGTATGTGGTCCTTTCTGCAGCTTGATTAAGTTACAGCCTTCACCCAGCCCTGCCTGGGCCCCCATGCTCCTGTTGTCTCTGTATTCCTAAATCCTGCCGCTTTTCAGTACAAAGTGGCAGGAGTAACTTTTTTTGGTGTAAAGATCCCCTCAGAGTAATGAGACGCCTGTGTTAATTATTTAATCTCTTCAACACTAGACTAAAACTGAGCTGTTACTCTCCTCCTAAACTTCTTTAGACTAGGGCATTGGGCTTCCCTGGTAGCTCAGCTGGTAAAGAATCCTCCTGCAATGCAGGAGACCCCCATTTGATTCCTGGGTTAGGAAGTTCCCCTGGAGAAAAGATAGGCTACCCGCTCCAGTACTCTTGGGCTTAGCTTTTGCTCTCCTCCTAAACTTCTTTAGACTAGGGCATTAAAGACCTTCCAGCTGTTGAAAAACCCACCCTATGATAGCTGAGTATACTAAGCACAGCCAAAGGCTGACAGGAGAAAATCAAATACTCGATTGGAAGTTCAGTTAGTACCGGTCACCTTTCACTGTTCCTTCTTTCTTGCAGAATGTGTATAAAGATGACTTGAATTGGCTGAAAGGCATTGGGTGTTACGTTTGGGATACACCCCAGATCCTCCATGCAAAGAAATCATATGACCTCCAGAGTCAGGTGAGCCATATTCCTAGAAGGACTAGCTCACTGTGGATTGATGGACTCCATGGTGCTCCCAGTGAGGTAATAGCGAGACTGTCCCTGTGCCCAGGTGGAGAAAGTGACTCTGACAGTACACAATCTAAGGGAACCAAAGACCCCTGCCCAATAAAACCTCTTCTGTGCTGGCCTTCCTCAGTTTGAGTCTCCCCTGTGGTTTAAGGCTATAGACATTTATAGCAGACTGTTATCTGGGAGCTATTTCATAGTGAACTACTCTCAAGCATGTATACCTTAGTTGATCAGGTTAACTGGTAAGGAGTAGAAACCAAATGCATACTTTGACCATAAGTATTTAACTTTTGAAATAAAAAGTACTTATTTGGAAAACTTCACAGCAAAAATTCATCTCGGAGAGGGCAGCTATCTGATGGATGTTGAAATTGAGAGTCTGTTGTCAGGGACAGAGTATAAGCATGGAAAAGACAACATGATGAAGGAGGGATTTGGCAAAGATCCAGACTCCACTGTTGGTCAAGAGAAACTGTTAGTTTTGACAGCTGTACAAAGTCTGCAGAACTGTCCAACCTATCCTTTTTGTTAAGATTAAAGCAGAAATCCAGAAATGTACATCTAAGTTGGCACAAATGGCAGACCTGCATTTTATCATTTTCAGTAACTTTTCTTTTTCTTCACAGATACTATACACAGCAGCAGGTAAAGAAAATCTAAAGAATTATAACCTGGTCACAGACACACCACTTTACGTGACTGCTCTTCAAAGTGGCATTAATGCCAGTGAGGTGCGTCTTCCGTGCACAACTCTCCCAGGACAAGCTGTTATTGTCTTACATGTTGTCAAATAATAGAAAAGAATAACCCATCTTCTTTGTCTGTAGGTGAAATATAAAGAGAATTATCATCAGATCAAAGACAAATACACGACAGTTGTAGAAACAGTGGATTATGACAGAATCAAGAATCTGAAGGATCTGTTTAGCAGTGTGAGTTGAGTTTTCTTTTCTCTGTATTTGAGTTACCTTTTCCACCTTTAGAGACAATAAGAGATTAAAAGGAACAAGCAACCTTACCCCCAAAGGTCTTTCTAATCTTTTTCCTGGAACTTTAAGTTCCTACTTTATCTTATAAATTCTAATAGGTACAAGTAAATAAGCCCCAATTTGAGTATTGTTCTATGTCTTGCAGTTGATACAAATTCACTAACTCATTCCCTAGTGCAAACAGGTACTGTTGGAGCTATTCTTTGTTGACCCTGAACTTGTTTTTCCCTAGCTTTTCCTTTGGCCAGTGACTTATAGATCAACAGAGGCACTCTTTTTTTCTTCCTCTGAATTGGTTAATTCATCAAATATTTTTTAAACTTCATTTTGAAATAATTTTAGATTTACAGAAAAATTGCAAAAGTAGAAAAGAGAATTCCCATATACTTTTCTCCATAGAACAATTACCGAAACAAAAGAAATAAACATTGTAATAATGTTATAGACTTTATCCAGACTTCAACAGTATTTCCACTAAAGGGCTTTTCTGTCCCAGATGCCAGTCCAGGATCCCATGCTACATTTGGTTGTCATGACTCCTTAGTCTCTTTGTATCTGAGAATTTCTTAATTCTTTCCTGTCTTTTTCTGATCTTGACCCTTTTGAAGAATTCTGGCCAGTTATTGTGTAGAATGTTTTGAAGCTTGAGTTGATCTTAAGTTTGCTCATGATTAGGTTTAAGGTATTCCTTTCTTGGCAAGAATAGCACAGAAGTGATGTGCCCTTCTCAGCACATCATAGCCAGTGTTACATGGTATCAGCACCTGGGAATGACCTTGATCACTTATTTTAAGTTGCTATCTGCTGAGATTCTCCACTGTAGACTTTCTTTTTTACCTTTGTTATTAATAAATATCTTGGAGGAGATTCTTTGGGACTATGCAATTATCCTGTTTCTCCTCACACTTTCTCTCATATATTTTAGCATCCACTGATTGATCTTACCTGCAAGAATTCTTACAGTTCCTTACCACTTGTTTTCTCTTTCCCTTATCCCTTTGACATTTATCAATTGGAATTCTTCTGTAAGGAACAGCTAGCTGTTCCTTCTCCACTGTCAGTTTCTCTATTTATTTATATCAGTATAGGCTCATGAATATTTTGGAAAAGGAAATGGCAGCCCACTCCAGTATTCTTGCCTAGAGAATCCTGTGGATGGAGGAGCCTGGTGGGCTGCTGTCCATAGGGTCGCAGAGTCGGACACAACTGAGGCGACTTAGCATGCATGCATGCATTGGAGAAGGAAATGGCAACCCACTGCAGTATTCTTGCCTGGAGAATCTCAGGGACAGAGGAGCCTGGTGGGCTGCCGTCTATGGGGTCGCACGGAGTCGGACACGACTGAAGTGACTTAGCAGCAGCAGCAGCATGGATATTTATTTTATTCTATAGGATAGAATCTAATATTATTGTTTTTTATTTTGATGCTCAAATGGTTTCAACTTTGTTATTGGGAACTATTGTCGTCTAATACAATTCAGCACCACAGGGTTCATTCACCTTTTCCTTGTTTGTAACTTACTTTTCCAACTTGTAACTTTCTATTTTCTTTCCAATGAAAACATTGACTCTCATTATCTATGATATATCTACTTATTTGTGCCACCCTTATATGCATACAAAATATTTTCAGAATTTCTAACACACACCCCTGTGAGAAACAAATTTACTAACTAGAGTAAGGTGTTTTGTGTACAGTTATTTTTGCCTATAGCCTTAGAGTATCCAGTCAAGATACCATTTTATAAACTAACCAAGTCAGTTGTTTTCTTCAGCACTTCCTTCACTGTAGCTTTGTTATACATTTGTAATAGTTAGATTTATTTGCTACAGTTTGTATTCCATTTTAGTTCCCTTCCCCATCCTGATTATTGGTTGGTTGTTTTAATTTGCATACAGTAAATTTTACTCTTTGTAGTACATAGTACTATACTTTTGACAAATACATAAAATCGTGTATTCACCATTATAGTCAAGATACAGAAAAATTCTATATCACCTCCAGATTAACCCCTTCTGCCCCACTCCTCTCCCCTGGCATTTTTTCCTGTCTCTATTGTTTTATTTTTTGCAGAATGTCACTTAAATGTGATTACACGGTGTGTAGCCATTAGGTCTGGCTTCTTTCTCTTAGCAAAATGCATTTATATGTTAGCACATAGCTGCCTAAATCAGTACTTTATCCTTTTTACAGCAAAACAAAATTCAAAACCATAGTTTGTTTTTTCAGTCACAGCTAAAGGCATGCTGAGTTGCATCCAGTTTTTGACAATTATGTAAAGATGTTGTATATATTTGCATATAGGTTTTGTGTGATCATGGGCTTCCCTTGTGGCTCAGCTGGTAAAGAATCCGCCTCCAATGCGGGAGACCTGGGTTTGATCCCTGGGTTGGGAAGATCCCCTGGAGAAGGGAAAGGCTGCTGCTGCTGCTGCTGCTAAGTCGCTTCAGTCGTGTCTGACTCTGTGCGACCCCATATACAGCAGCCCACCAGGCTCCCCCGTCCTTGGGAGTCTCCAGGCAAGAACACTGGAGTGGGTTGCCATTTCCTTCTCCAATGCATGAAAGTGAAAAGTGAAAGGGAAGTCGCTCAGTCGTGTCCGACTCTTAGCGACCCCATGGATTGTAGCATACCAGGCTCCTCCGTCCATGGGATTTTCCAGGCAAGAGTACAGGAGTGGGGTACCATTGCCTTCTCCGAGGGAAAGGCTACCTACTCCAATATTCTAGCCTGGAGAAATTCCATGGACTGTATAGTCCATCGGATTGCAAAGAGTTGGACACAACTGAGCGACTTTCACTTTCACTTCATTTTGTGTGTTCATAGCTTTTTATTTCTCCTGAGTAAATAAATACCTAGAAATGGAAACATTTTATCTCCTACTGTATATCTATTTAATATTAGTGGTTTTCATCCTCTAGGAATCCTAGGCCTATGGAAGAATGAATATGTCATCAAAATCTCTGATAACTGTCAAACTGTGATAAGTGCTATGGGAGAGAACAAAATAATGGACTCTGAAATTATGAACAGGGCAGTAAAACAGTTATTTACCTCGGAGCACTTGGTTCCCACAGAGTGAGATTTGGGGTTGTTAGGGAATGTCTGAGAAGGACAGAAACAGGGAAAATTTGCCTCTGGAAGCTACCCAGGTTGCATTATTCTGTGTTCACAAGATTTTTAACCCCTACAGAACCTGTACAAGGAGGCCTGGGATAAAGTGAAAGCCACCAGCTACATCCTGCCTCCTAACACCATGTCCCTGACACATGCCAAGAACCAGAAGCACATGGCCAGCCATGTAAGTCAATTAGCCTTTCCACCATTTGTTGCCCTTCCCTCCTCTCCTCTCCCAGAATGTTTCTGGTTGGTTCCTGTGCTGCCCAGAAGGACCCTCAGCACTTTCAAAGGAGCACACCAGCAAAAAATTCCAGGCACTCGGTCATCACAAAGTCTGTGTATTTATTCTTCCTCTCAAGGGCCCTAAAGTCCAGAGACAGTCACACACACATGAAGGACACCAATGTGACCTTTTAGGCCTCCTGTGTGCAAATGACATGGGTGGATATGGATATTTTAGCCAGAAATGGAATAGAAGACATAATACACCATATAAAATGCACTCTTTTTTTAATAGAATTATGTGACCTTTGGTAGAAAAATAAACCAGTGAATGTGATAACTAGTTATTTCATCAGCCCCAAATATATGATTTAAGAGTAAATCATTAACTTTATAACTATGAAATATAAAAATTTAAAAATCTTTTGAAACTGTTTTTTAAAAACAAAACTTTTCGTAGGTATAGATATAATTTTGAAAAAATCCTAAATCACGTGAGCTGTTTGAATATAGTAAAAGGTCTTAGCACTTTTAACCCTTTATGCCTGATATGTTCTTAAGTGAAACCTTTTATTGTAAAACTCCCTATAAATTTCATTGCAGTTCTAATAAGCCTAGTTTTCTTTCAGAAACTTTGCCTCTATTAGAGACTCTTACCTCTTAATTTTGAACATTTTATGTAACACTTTAGACCAATATTTCTCAGATCTTTTTTCCCACACTGAGAAATCTATTTTGTACTGCAGATCAACACATACATATACACCTGAAGTTTTTGAGAGTTCCTTCTGACATAAGTATTTTACAGAAGAGTACTTATTGCTACACTAAAGACAGTGCATCCTGATCTTTCAATTCTATTCTCTTAATCTTCATATAAATGCTAGAGACCCAGGAAGTTGGTTTCACTACCATCTAATAAGCCTGGAAATGCACAGTTTAGAAAAAGACTTTGTTAGACAACATATGGAATTAATTTTTACCCAGAGGGAAAAATTAAATCTATATGATTTTTCCCAGAACCAACTTAATTTGGAAGATTGCAAACAGATTAGCCCAAAGGATCAAGCTTTTCATTCAAGAATTTTTTGAAAGCTCAGCAAAGGCTTTTTTCTTTAGTCATGAAAAAAACTTAGATGCAAGATTGTCCAGGCAAATTGTTCTTGAAATGATATCAAACATAGAGAAATTAATTTTTAAAAGAAGGATTTCAACTTTAGTTTTTTTAATGCCTTTGAATACTATTTTCTTTATAACTGAGGAATAGCTTAGATATAAGGACCATGTGAACTAATGTTCTGGAAAATTCTGATGGGAATTTCCTTGATTTCCATCAGTGAAGAGCTTTACTGAAATTCTGCATAAATACTCCTATCTTTTCTTTTTTTCTCTTGACTGAGATGTGGGCCTCTGAGTTGTAAGAGAATTGTTATTTTATCATATGCCAGAAGAGAGGATCCCAGTCTCTGTAAAGGCCTTTCCTCCTAGTTCATAAAATAAAGAAACATTCGTTAATAGGCAATATGTCTTAAGAACTAGACATCGGTTTTCCCATAGAATTTAGTTGCACTGTATTTTTGGAAAACCTCATAGAAACTGAAATTCAAGGATTGAGTCTCTTAAGCACCAGACTTGTCAGTTATTGAAAACAAAGAAATTCCTGAGCACATTTTTAATCTTTACTATGGTTAAGAAAAACAAAGCCAATATCACAAAAGAGATAATTTTTAAATTACATCATCTTTAAAATTTTTGTAGTAACAGCAGAAATACTCCTATCAGTATGGGAGTTTTTAAAATGATATCTAAAGGATGTTTACACATGGTCTGATCTAATCTTCAGGTAATCCTATGGCAGGTACCATGCTTCCTCTACCTCTGGGCACAGACAGGGAAACAAGCTCAGAAAAGTGCTGACCCCCAGGTGGCCCGTCTTCAGAGTTGGGCTCTTATTAATTAGGTCTCATGTTCTTTTAACAATATAGATCCATCGCTCTTCAAAACTGTTTTACTTCCTTTGTATTTTCTCTCTATAGATCAAATACCGCGAAGAATATGAGAAGTTCAAAGCTCTTTACACTTTACCCAGAAGTGTTGAAGATGATCCGAACACAGCGCGGTGCCTCCGAGTTGGCAAGTTTAACATCGACGTAAGTGATCCTAAAGGCTGGTTTCAAAAGCCGAGTAACAGAACCAACTATAAGTCAGAACATCATTCTCTTCAGCAATGCGTATGGCACTGACTGTGCACGTGTGAAGAAGCTGAGAGTTATTTCAGCCCATACTGCCTTCCCCCACCCCTATGAATCTGTAGAAAGCGTCAGAAACTTCCAGTCCCCACCCTGCCCCCAACCAATTGCTCTAAGTGGTGCCCCTGACCTCTGTGGTGTCTAAGAAAGCCACGTGTTGCCAGGATCCTTTCATAGTTCCCTGTGTAACTGGTGTGTTACATTATCTCCACAGCGCCTGTACAGATCTGTTTATGAGAAAAACAAGATGAAAATCCACATAGTGCCTGACATGGTAGAGATGGTTACTGCTAAGGATTCTCAGAAGAAAGTCAGTGAGATTGACTACCGACTTCACCTCCACGAGTGGATTTGCCACCCCGACTTGCAAGTCAACAGTCACGTCAGGAAGGTCACAGACCAGATCAGTGACGTAAGTCCACTGCTTACACTAAGGTCCTCCTCCCCAGCCCCACCCCCCAGCCCCCGAAGAGAGACTGACTCACTTGGTTCTTCAGCTCAGCCCTCTTCCAGAATCATTTTCCTGTACACCCAGGGGTCTGCCAGGAATTCGAGCTGTCCCTAGAAGCAGGGCTCTGCATGCTGAAGTCTGCAGAGCACCCATGGCCTCAGGGCATAATGTCTTGCTTTTCATTCTGCAAAGTCATCCTGGGTCTAGAGTGTGTCTGTGTCTTTGGTGTTAAAGTTACAGTCAAGTTTTCTTGTTCCGACCCTCTCCTTCTGTTGCAACCCCCAGATTGTGTACAAGGATGACCTCACCTGGCTGAAAGGCATTGGTTGCTACGTCTGGGACACTCCTGAGATTCTCCATGCCAAGCATGCTTACGATCTACGCAATGATGTGAGTTCACCTTGTTTTTTGGTTTTTGGTTCTTTCAAGTATGCTTCCTTCCCTGTGTGGTCTGGAGTCAAGGGGAGAGGATGTCAAGTACAGACACTGTCACACCCAACTGTGTCTGAAGTGGTGCTGAGGATGGCTGAGCTGGAGGAAGATGCTGAAGAGGAGAGTGGCCATTTCTCAGGAATGCAGACAATGCAGATGAGCTGTCCCATTGTCCTCTGGTGCAGAAGGGACCCCTGGTTCTTCTCCCACCTTCTGAACAATTTTGGATATATTAATGAGCACATAATTCCTATTGTTAGAAATATCTCATTTATTAGAAGTCTGTGATGCTATAGACAGGATCTATTTGTAAAGAGAGGATTTGCTAGGCAAGGTAATACTATAATCAAGATTTTAGTAAGAAAGCTTAAATATTCCTAGGAAGGCAGTTGTCAAGCCTCCTAGAAGACTCTAGATGATCCATGTGACTATAAGCATTGCTTACGCTGATTGTTGTAAAATTCAGGGCTAATGTATGTGCATGCCATGAGCTAAAAGCAGCCAAGCTCTATGTGAAAACCAACAATTTCAAATATACTGAATAGTCTAACACAGGCTTATTTTCTTTCTTCCTTTTGACAGATCAAGTACAAAGCTCACGTGCTGAAAACAAGGAACAATTACAAGCTGGTTACTGACACTCCTGTCTACGTTCAGGCTGTCAAAAGTGGGAAACAACTAAGTGATGTAAGTGCCCACTGGAGAAGTTACTTCAGGAAGAGTAAAACAGGGCCATCGCACTAGCAGAAGTGGGAAGAATGAAAGACAGGGCAGGGCCAGGCCATTTCTCAATGGGACACCAGTGTTGGTGCCTTAGAAAGTACTGAAGATTCTTCTCTGATTTCCTAAAACCTGACGTGTTTTATTAGTTTCCTGGGGTGGCATTGTAAGTAATCCAAGTTTATGAAATCCTTAGTGTTTTAGAGCTTCCCAGGTTGCTTTTTGTATCCCTGTGTCATGAGCAAAGGTTTATGCCTCATGGTCTCAGCTTTCTAATTCATTTAGTGCTCACTGTGGTAAGGGAAGATCCCCTGGAGGAGGGCATGGCAACCCACTCCAGTATTCTTGCCTGAAGAATCCCATGGACAGCCCATAGCATTGCAAAGAGTTGGACATGACTTAGCACATGTGCATGCACGATAAGATGAAGAGAAGAGGGTCTCTGCAGTTACTGATGAGGCCTCTAGCACATGTAATCCAATAGACTTGAGAGAGGCACTTAATCCCCTGAGCCTCAGCATCCTTATGTGGACAGCGGGAAGTGGATGGAAAGCACCTATGTAATAGCACAGTGGTACAGAGCAGGCTGCCCCCTTTTTACTAACCCCACAGGTTAATATGCAAATATTAAATCCCACCAGCGATTCAGAACATGAAAACTTTTTATTGTGGAACTCGTGGTAAAATGCCCGCTCTTCCTCTTCATATGCCTGAGCTGACTCTTCCACTGATTTCTCAGTGTGGGATCCACACGCTGGCCCTGTTCCGTTGGACAAGGCCCAGTATTTGAGATAGAGTTCCTGAGGCAAAGGGAGCAGGCTGCATCTGTATATTAAGAGACTTGAATTTGAATTCACTTTGCTGCTTTTAACCCTGAGGCCACAGTGCAGTCCACTCACTCTGCTTCTCTCTGCATCCAGGCTGTCTACCACTATGACTACGTGCACAGCATCAGAGGCAGAGTGGCTCCGACCACAAAAACCGTGGATCTGGATCGGGCCCTTCATGCATACAAGCTCCAGAGTGAGGTGAGCAGTGAGAGCTGGGCAGACTGCCCGGCAGAAACCCAGGACGAGGGCCAGGCCTCTGTAGAAGTGGCCTCTCCTGGGCATCCTCAGCCTGACCTGGTAAATCATAAAGACTGTTCCAGTCACACGAGCTAAACAAAACAAAACAGAAAAACAGTGTATCACCTGTCTGCCCTCTTGGCTGAGAGCAAGCAGTGGGCATTTTTGGAACAATGCATACATAGAAGAGGATCAATCGACTATCTCTGCTCTCAAAAAGCTTACAATCTAAGACAAGAGGACAAAGACAAGGCATGTAGTCATAAAAGACTATGTACAATAAGAAATAAAGCTAGAGATTACTGTTAGAATTCAGAAGAGAAAGAAACTAGATTCCACTCACATATTTAATATCCTCGTTCTTTGTTATCTGGTAGTCAGGAAGACCCCCTGGAGAAGGAAATGGCAACCCACTCCAGTATTCTTGCCTGGAGAATCCCATGAACAGAGGAGCCTGGTGGACTATGGTCCATGGAGTCGCAAAAGAGTCGGACGCGGCTTAGCGACTAACACTTTCACTTTCAGTGTTACATTGGTCTCAAGTTTAATGCCTCTCTCCTGTATTGAATGTTAAAAGTAACTTGGTTTTTAACATTTTAAGTACTAGTCTTAATTCTTATACCTCCCCTGAGAGAGAGACTATTTCAAATCACAGATAGAAACTCCTTTCCTCCTCCTGCATGGAATATGAGCCTCCCGACCCAACAGCCTAACATCAAGACATGTGTTTATGGGGCTCTGAGGGCTCCCAAAGATGTGTTTTATAATTACTACTATCTCAGGATTGGTGATGGCTTGAATATCAGCTAACCATAGGGTTAACCACAGAGGTGGGCACTGGCTGCTTGTTTACTTTTCCCAAATTATTGCTGGATGCTATTCTGTGAACCAGGCATATGTTTAGAAATAGAGGTATTTTCTTTAAGCCTCTTCACTCATTGCTCTTTAAAAAAAAAAAGTTGTGTAATTTAATACGTATGGATGTGAGAGTTGGACTATAAAGAAAGCTGAGTGCCGAAGAATTGATGCTTTTGAACTGTGGTGTTGGAGAAGACTCTTGAGAGTCCTTTGGACTGCAAGGAGATCCAACCAGTCCATCCTAAAGAAGATCAGTCCTGGGTGTTCATTGGGAGGACTGATGTTGAAGCTGAAACTCCAATACTTTGGCCACCTGATGCGAAGAGCTGACTCATTTGAAAAGACCCTTATGCTGGGAAAGATTGAGGGCAGGAGGAGACGGGGATAACAGAGGATGAGATGGTTGGATGGCATCATCGACTAAACAGACATGGGTTTGGATGGACTCCGGGAGTTGGTGATGGACAGGGAGGCCTGGTGTGCTGCAGTTCATGGGGTCGCAAAGAGTCAGACACGACTGAGCGACTGAACTGAATTTAATTCATTGCTTGACTCTTAGAATTTACTTAATTCCTTCTTGAAATCAATTCAGTGAGTGTAAGTAGATTGAAAAGCTAACACAAGCTGGAAATGATTTGTTTAACTTAGATCCATCATTTGATATAGTTGTCATTTAACTTGCTCTTCTTCATCCTGGCAGAATCTGTACCGGAAAGCTGGCCTGCATGCCCTGCCCACTGGATACAGGCTTCCAGTTGACACCCCTCACTTCAAACACACCAAGGACACCCGATACATGAGCAGCTATGTGAGTGATCTCCTCCTCATTGAGATGGGGCTTAAAGTAGGAAGGAGGATACTAATATTTATTAATAGCCTATTTTCATCCCTTTAATCACACCTTGAAGTTTCAGCATGATACAATGATGGGAGGAAAATTCCCTGGCGTTTCAATGTTTAGGACTTGTCACTTTCACTGAGAGGGACACGGATTTAATCCCTGGTTGGGGAACTAGGATCTTTCATGTCATGCAGTGAGGCCAAAAAAAAGTTGGAAATAAAATAGTTTTTATAAAAATGATGGTAGCAGGGAAGGGGAGATGGTGTAATTTCTAGGCGTGCTGCTCCTGCAGTTCAGCAGTGCCTGGTTAGCATGATGGGTTAGTAAACGACTTTCATGGGGTTCTATCTGCATGACTTAGTTACCTTGGCTCAAGGATCATGGCTGCCATAATGCTTCTAATTCTGTTGGCCTTAACACAGAAACATCCTGAACTATCTCAAATCACCTACTGGAAATGCTCCTTCATATGTGCACTACTGCTATGTGGCAATAGTGTAGTTGGCCTTCTGCAATATCTTATTATAAAAAAATACAACTTCACCGTGTGTTCCTTTGAAAAGGACTCTTGATACTTGCCTCATAACTGACCTTCTTGCCCATTTCCTAGAAAGCTTGGAGGGTAGTTAGGTTCTCATTACCTGCAGCTTTCCCAGGCATTAGCTCTGATAGCAACCTTTCCCACTAGTGTCAGGTTGGGATGTAATGAGCAGACCTGGAGAGGCATTGTCTATCCTGGTGATTCTGGCCTTCAAGCCATACCCCCAAACCAGCCAGCAGCTCAAAAATGAGATCGTCCTTCCATATTGCCCTCCAGAGCCCTGGAAATTGAACCTACTGGCCAGCAAAGTCCCACAGCCAGTGGCCAGTAATATGGTTTCCAAAGCAAAGTCACAGATTTAATTATCTAACATCATTGTTTTAAACAGTTTATGAAGTTGTTCATCCATCAGTCTTAAAATCAGTCTCTCATTTCTGCTTTGCATATTCTTCATTTCCTAGCCATATTGGGACTAAACATACAGGTTTTTTCTTGTGTTTTGCCTACCAACTTACAAACAGATTTAATCTAGGCAACCATGAATTATATTCCTTTCTGGACCTGGTTTTATTAGCCAACAAAATAATTTTCGAGACAGATTATTATAGAAATTTTGTCAATGATATTTTTTTCCATAATTAATGCTTAGAGTGTAGTTTTCAAATCAAAGTGACAATCCTCTTCTGTTTGACAAATGTGATGTTCATCCATCAGTGATCTCAATCTCACTTTGCTTTTGCAGTTTAAGTACAAAGAAGTTTATGAACACATGAAGGCATATGGGTACACACTGGGACCCAATGATGTCCCATTTGTCCACGTCCGGAGGGTCAACAACATTACCAGCGAGGTACTCTGACTATTAATTCTTTGAGGAGTTTCAGAGACCATGGCTTTGTTTGCAATGCATTAAGAATTAGTTGTATTTCAGCTACAAACTTAAATTTATCAGCAAGGAATAAGGGGATTCTTTCTGTCATCATTTTGATACCAGTATCCCATGGCAATATTTTTATATATTTAGTAATACCTTTGTTGAGACACACCCATCCATAGATTATAATGCAAATTAATTCCTTCTTTTGACATTTGTATTAAAAAATCTTTAATAAGGTTGCATATTAGTCTGATTCATGAGCCTGAATGGTTTTCTACGTAAACCATTGGTTTGAATATCTAACCCTACTTTCCAGCCATCTGATAGAAAGTGGAAGACTGTGCTTCAAATTCTTCACCCAAGTAAAATAAATACCATTTTCTATGTTTTTCTAATTTCAATCACTTTCTGTACCTTAATCTTGCCTTTCATGGCTCTTTAAATATGTGAAATATTTGATTAATGTTCAGATGCCCTCATCATCCTAAACACCTGGAATGGTTTTCTCCCCAATGCAGAGACTGTATCGACAACTATACCACAAACTGAAAGACAAGATCCACACCACTCCTGACACGCCTGAAATCCGCCAAGTCAAGAAGACTCAAGAGGCTGTCAGCGAGGTGGGTATTTTCTTAGAAGAGAGGGAAGGCCATGGAACCCAAGGATGATGGTCAACCATTGGTCTCTAATTTATGTGTTTATGGGCATTTTTCCCCTGTAGTTGATTTACAAATCAGACTTCTTCAGGATGCAAGGCCACATGATCTCGCTGCCGTACACACCCCAGGTGCTCCATTGCCGCTACGTGGGAGACATCACCAGCGATGTAAGCATCTCATAAGGGTCTTTCTGGGGGACTCTTAATAAGCAGGCTTGACCTCCACATGGAAGCCAACCAGTCTTTGAGCAGCTTTTTGCACTGAGTATTTGTAAACTGAGTGTACAACTTGGAGGTAAAATAGTGTGGAAGCAGGACCCTACATTTCTCCAAGTAGTAAGAGGACCACTTGGGAGATACAAGAATTGCTGACCACCATTCTACATTCAACACCAAATCATTACTAGCATCTCACTCCAAGTGGCCTCTGTCCTAGTCACATTTAGTATCTTCTCTTGCTTACCACTACTCCCACCCTCTTTCACCACTTCCTATTGTCACTTTTTTTTTCTCCTTGAATGTTTCCTTCTCATAAAAGACCACTCCATTTAATCTATGGTATTTTTCATCCATGTAATAATAAAATAATAGCCATGTCCTCTTTTCAGGTCAGGGTTAGCAATTTAAATTTTAAAACCCTGTGATTTACTTGAGTTCAAGAAAACTCAGAGGACGGGGTGGATGTGCTGAACCAAAATGAAGGTCCTTCAGTATAAAAGTATCACTACCCTGTTTTAATTGTTCTTTATTTGAATTTGCTCACAACCAGCTCTATTTCTATGTTTGTGACACAGCTTAAATACAAAGAGGACTTGCAGATCCTGAGGGGACTGGGCTGCTTCCTGTATGACACTCCAGACATGGTCCGCTCCCGGCACCTGCGGAAGCTCTGGGTGAGCCCCCCACCCCACCCCAGCACACAGCTCAGCCCGCACAGCTTCACGGGCTGGGCAGGAAGAATCTTTGTTTATAGCTTCTGTTAGGGAAAGATTTGCCCTCAACCCACTGAGCAGGTCATGACTCACTTAAGATGATGTATGCCTCCTGTAAAAGGTAGTGAACTTAGTAAAATGACGAATTGTTTTTGGTCCCACCTGGAAAGACACCCAGGACACAGAGAGGGTCAGCACGGCTTGCTCATGCCCACCCTTGGAAAGGCAAGGCGCGACCATGACATGCAGTTCCTGAAGTGATTAATCGACTTGCATTCCCATTGTTGTCTTTTTAAGTCTCACTACCTATACACCGATAAGGCAAGGAAGATGCGAGACAAATACAAGGTGGTACTCGACACTCCGGAATACAGAAAAGTGCAGGAACTGAAGACACATCTGAGCGAGGTAAGTACATCTGTCACCATATGGGCCTCATTCCTCTAGCGCTCTTTTTTCAGGTAATTGTACTGGCCCAGATCTCCTTCTGCCTTTAATTAAAGAGTGTGGCCACGCTGTGTATATGAGTCGGTTGACCTCACTTTGCCTCAGTTTACTTATTTTGTCCGTTTTTAATAAGATGAGGCTGTGGATACTTGCCCTACCTATAGCTGAACATTTGCACGATTTTGTAGATTAGAGAGTCCTTCTGTCTTACACTATTGTCATAGTCTCCAAACAGAATTTATATCTAAACTTTCTCCGTCGTTAATCCCTGCTGTCAGGACTCTAATCATGGCAGTGTTATCAATGGCTCTCTGCTCCACTGCCCTCTCAAGTTCCAAAAGACTCAGTTTCATTTTCATCTGCCCCACCTTGCACCAAGGCTCCTGATTGATTGCAGTTAGCTGTGCACAGATGTGACCCTTTCACCTATGTTGGTCCATTGAAGATTGGCCCCCCATCTTATTTCTGTGTGTATACTATAGTGCTTTGGTCATAACAGATGTCCATGTTTGCCAGAGACTAAAAGGTGCTTCCTAGAAGTAAGGACATCCCACAAATGTAAATGGTCAGTGGGCCGTTCTCATTCAAACCAGTTTGTCTTGTGGCCTTATTCATCAGACTCCATCCAGCTGTCAGGTCACTTCATTAGCTCTCCTTTCTCAATAACTCTGATGTGTGCTGATTAGGAATGACTGATGTTCTTAGACTTAGAGGAGCCCTGGAAAACCACGCATGTCTTGGTGGAGAGGAGTTGCAGCCTCCTACACTCAGAGTAAGCTAGGGCAGAGGATGAGTCACCCTTCAGCTGTTACAAATGCTGCCCTGAGCACGTTTGCTTTCCTGAGTGCTTCCCTCTGTTATTTCAACCAGTGCTAGCACTCGGATAGGAATGCATGTGGGGTTTTTTCCCCCTCTGTAAAGGTGCCTCTCCACTCTGGCTAAGTATCAGAATCATCTCTGAAATATTTTAAAACTGCCCTTGAGTGGACTCCAATCCCAAGCCGCACTCTGTCTGGATATCTGTGTGCTTTTAGCTGCTCCATAGATGGTTCTAATATTCAGCCAGCACTGGAAACCACTGCTTTAAAGTATTACATCTCTCCTCCAGCCACCAAATAATTAAGTTGGTTGGGAACTTAAAGTGCTTGTTGGTATCTTTGAAATACCTTTACTTCTTTTAGCTGTCTGGGTTCAGAATTATCTAAAACTTTAATTTCTCTTCTTCCCAATTCCTAGTGTGATTTTGTGCATATTATACAACAACATTGAGGAAGAAAAATAGGCATTTTTTTTTAGTAGTGCAATTTCTCTCACACTTGCCTCACTGTAGAATAATCTGGCTTGAGAAAATACCAATGCAAGCTACTACCTTGGATTCAGAAGGTCTGGGGTAGAGCCTGCAAATTGTGCTTAATAAGGGCTTTGGGGTTTCTTTTATATGAAGGATAATTGCTTTACAATGTTGGTTTTGTTTCTGCCATACATCAACATGAATTAGCCATAGGTGTACATATGTCCCCCCCCTCTTGAACCTCCCTCCCAACTCCCACCCCTTTAGGTTGTTACAGAGGCCTGGTTTGAGTTCCTTGAGTCATACAGCAAATTTCTGTTGGCTATCTGTTTTACATATGGCAGAGTATGTTTCCATGCTACTCTCTCCATTCATTTCACCCTCTCCTTCCTCCCCAAGAACTTTGGGGTTTTTAAAGATCAGGAAAGTTTTGGAAATACTAGCTTAGTAAAAAGTTGATGACCCAAAGTTCAACTTATTGATTTTGGAGTTGTCTTTAAATTGTGCAACTTTTTGACACCTATTTATTTGTAGTACTGGGAAGCAGATATGATGTCCAAAGGAGCATAAACAATGCATACCAAACAATGCATACCTAAGTATAGGGAAAATATACTTCAAAGAGAATTATAGAAATGGCATGGATCTGAGTCTTAGTTCCAAATTTACTTCCATTTTGTCATGTGACCTTATCTAATTCACTTCAACACCCCAATTTCCTGAGCTAGAGAATTAGACTAGATGATGATTTGGGCTTCTTTTAGCCATAAAATTCCATGATTTTGTGGATTTGATTTATTCAAAATTTAGCCTGGGAGAAAGAGTAAATTTCTATTCTGTTTATCTCCTTTCTTTCAGTAGTAACACCAAAAACAGCCCCAAGCAAATGAGCCAAATTTTGTTTCAACTTGTACTTATATATAATTTAGATGTAAGGAAATGGACATGAACATATATATGTATATACATATTATTTATTTCCTACATTTTATCTGTTCAACCATCATTTTTATCCACGATTAGGATAAATTAGGATTTATTCTCCATTTAGACTTTCTAGTTTGCCTTATTATATTAAATAATACTAAATAGCCTCAATATTTACTAGTGGGTTATTATTTTTCAGATCTTTTATCTAAATACAAAGTGATAAAAGAATGATAAACTGAGCTTCTGCATTCCATGGGCTCAAAATTTCTGAGAAGAAACAGACATCAATAGGGTAAAGAGTATCCTACAGGAATGATCAAGACAATATGGACTCTATGAGTTCTTCAGGCAGATAAAACAGGGAAGAAAATTCTAGGTAGAAAGTATTTGAAATTGGCCATAATGAGTTCTAGAAACTGGGACTGGTTTCAGATAGCGCATGGGGAATATGGAAGACTGTTGGGAAATGAGAGTGAGACCTAGGACAGACAGGCCAGGTTATGAAGACTTGTGGTTGGTATATTAATGATCTTGGACTTGATGAGAAGTCACTGAAGAATTATTTCTGAGCAGGATAGTCTGAACATTAAGACCTAATTAGTTCTCAACTTTAAAAAAATCTTTTTCTCAGGCTTTTTAAAGATGAGTAAACCCTGTGAGTGTCCATTAGAGGATTTGGGAAGGTGGTTTAGAGGCTCTTAAGGATGTGTAGTAACAAGCAGTATAGGAGGCTGAACTAGGGCACTGGCAGTGGGAAAGGAGAAGAAGGTCATATTTAAGAACCGTCACAAAGTTAGGAGTCCAGGATTCATGACTGTTTTGATGTGCAGATGAGGGAAAAGGGGTCTAGAATGACTCCCCAAGTTTCTGGCCTGTGTGGCTGGGATATGAAGGAGCTATTTAACAAAATTTGGAAGCCATCAATCTCAGACTGATGGTTGAGGTCCTGGGTACAGATGAGGTTATCCAAGCAGAATGTATAGGGTAAAAGGGGCCAAGCCAACACTTAACTCCAGCTAATAGCTGTCTTTGAGGGAGTGCAGAACTGTAGAAGGAAGCTGAGGAGTGCCTAGAAAGATGGGAGGCCACCTAGGGGAGAATAGGGGAATGGAAGGCAGAGAACAGAGTTCAGGCGTGAAATTGCTGAGCAGTTACAGTTGCTGCAGAGAAGCATTCTAGGATTTGGCAATTGTAATGTCTGCGGTAGTGTTAATGAAATTCACTTCCTTGGAGTGGTTGGGTGGCAGCCAAACTATTCCCTTGAGAAGTTAATCAAAAGAGAAAAGAAAAACACATAGTCTGCTTGGTTGTGAAAGAAAGAAATAAGGCCTTTGGCAGAAGTTGGAAAAGACTTGATGAAAAGAGGGACTTGGGTCTGTTTGTAGAAGAAGGGAGAGGGCTGGAAAATCAGGAGAGCTGAAGGTTTAGAGAGGCAGGGGGTAACTGCTGGAACAGGGTCCTAGAAGGCATGGGTGAGAAGGGACCAAGAACATAGCGGGAGGCTGGACACTTGAACAGGCTGCAGAATGTTTCTAATTTTGATACAGGGGAAAAAGAAAAGGAGGGGGTAAATTGACTTATTGGACAGAAATTGAGGTTGTTGCAGTGGGAGAGCCCCTGCTTTGTCTTTGAAGTCAGCAATAAAGGCATCTTCAGGGCACAGAACGTGTCAATGAAACAGAATGACAGTTATCGCTATTTTATGTCCAGCTGGTGTACAGAGCGGCAGGAAGGAAGCAGAAGTCAGTCTTCACTTCAGTTCCTGATACACCTGATCTCATAAGAGCCAAGAGAGGGCAGAAGCTTCAGAGTCAGGTAACATTCATACGTGAAGATTCAGAAACCTCCCGGGCTGGCACCACAGGGAGAGGGAGAGGGAGAGAGAGAGAGAGAGAGGGAGAGAGAGAGAGAGAGAGAGAGGGAGAGAGAGAGAGAGAGAGAGAGGGAGAGAGAGAGAGAGAGAGAGAGGGAGAGAGAGAGAGAGAGAGAGAGGGAGAGAGAGAGAGAGAAAGAGAGAGAGAGAGAGAGAGAGAGAGAGAGTGTGTGTGTGTGTGTGTGCGCGCGCGCGCACGGGGAGAGTGTGTGTGTGCGCGCATGGGAAGAGTGTGTGTGTGCGCGCATGGGAAGAGTGTGTGTGTGCGCGCGCACGTGTGTGTGTGTGCACGGGGAGAGTGTGTGTGTGTGTGTTTACGGGGGTGGTTCTGTGTTCCTGACCACTCCTGTCAGTAGCAGACCCTCATACTTGGTGGTCCTGATGCAGCCTTAGGCCCTTTAACTTCAAGAAGCTGTTTTCTTTGGGGACAGTTGTCACTATGGTTAGGTTTCACATGAGCAAGTAATGCCATGCCATCTTTTCTAAGTTCTATACAATTTTAATCATTGGATGAGTGGTCTGTGGACTCCAGGTGCTGAAAATAAATTTTAAAAATTTGTTCCATAGAACCTCTCTTTTGTCCAGAGACGAATGAGACCACATTTCATGCATTCAGACAAAAATGGGGGAAAATATGTTGAGGAATCTATCAGAATCTTCTCATTCTTCTGTTGGCATTTTATCACATGTATTTAGATTAAACCATACTCAGCAATAAGAATGTTAGATAACTAGAGTGCATACCTGTGTTTCTTAACATGGGATGGAGAAAGAAATAAACAGAAACAGATGTAACAAACAAAAGGGTAATAACAGGTAGATACTGCCCTTCCATCTCAGGGTTAGAAATGAGTAAAGAGGACTGAATACTAAGTATGGTGTTTTATCTCTATAACATCTGATCCCTATTCTTATTATTTAGTATCTGTATGTTGAACTCGCCACCAAAGAAAGACCCCATCATCACGCTGGAAACCAGACCACAGCCCTGAAGCACGCCAGACACGTGAAGGACATGGTCAGCGAGGTAAGTTGGGAATTCAGCACTGAGGCACTGGGCAAAGAAAACAAATCCTTCACTCAAACCTTTACCTCCTGCCTCTGATCAGAGAGCTCCTTTCTAGAAGTTGTGCTCAGCAGTATCAAGACACAGAGGCAGAGCTATTCTCTTAATGAGCATTACCCATTGTGTCCCTAGGGTGGATCTGTGACATGGTTGTGAATTGGGAAGGATGAAAACGCCTGAGCTTAAATTTCTCTCTCTTCCATCTTCATTTCTTAGAACAAGTACAAGATTCAATATGAAAAGATGAAGGACAAGTACACTCCAGTTCCAGACACGCCAATCCTCATCAGAGCCAAGAGGGCTTACTGGAACGCCAGTGATGTATGCATCTCTCCCTTCTTCCTTCTGCTGTGAGGGGGCTGCCAAAGTGGTGGTACCTGAGAAGCATGAGATATTATAGTCACATCTGTATTTCGAAGTCCTGCCTCACAACATGAATCAGGAAAAAAACGAAAACACAAAAGCCAAACAAACAGGCACAAACAATACCCATTTGGCAAAGTTGCTAAGAATAATGCTGGGAGATCCTGAAAACCTGCTGCTTTTCTCGTTGCTCTTCTGAGCAGAAATATGATCCTTCTGATTCCTCGGTAGCATTTCCTAGGGGTACTTGATGACTAATTGTTACTTATCCATAAAATGCTGCCCTTGGAGCCAGCCAAACACAGTTTCAAATCCTGATGCTGTGATTTGCCTGCTGTATGACTCGATATAATTTACCTATTTTTTCTGAGACTCTTTTCTTGTATTTGGAATGAGTATAAGAATTGTGATAATTAAATTAGACTAAATTTCAAGATAATGGTACACATTTTTAAAACAGTACTGGTCTCTTAGTTGATATTCAGAAAATATTTGTTCCTCTCTTGATTGCTAAGTCGTGTGAATGATACATTTGTTAGAATTAGTAGGGACAGATTTTCATCTCCCATACCATATGACCAAGGACAAGAGTGCCTTTCAACGATAATGAGATTTTCTGTTAATGAAATACGAAATAAATCAACCCTGGGTAGATGGTCAGTCCTTACCAGTTTTGTGTTCCAGAACCCAACTGTGAATTCATTGCACCTGTTACCTGAACTGGGGTCTCTGGAGGACTGCACTTGTTGGGACTTAACCCAGCTGAAAGTTCAAGCAACCTCATCACCCTCAACTTAGCAACATAACTCTAGGATTTCAAGGCATCTTAGCTAGTTACAGTGATCCCTAAACTGAAATGTGAAAAGGTACAGAAAATTGGAACAACATCTCAGTTCTATAATTTTGTCATAAATTTTCATTTGCAGCTAAAAGGAGTCTGTTGGTTGGAAAAAGGCCATGTCAGTTTGCTTAAAATATAAGCTGAGAAGATTATAAAGTGTGAAAGTGTAGGTCACTCAGTTGTGTCCAACTCTTTGTGACACCATGGACTGTAGCCCGCCAATCTCCTCTGTCCAGGGAATTCTCCAGGCAAGAATACTGGAGTGGGTGGCCTTTCCCTTCTCCAAGGGATCTTCCTGACCCAGGGATCCAACCCTAGGTGTCCCGCATTATGGGCAGATTTTTCACCATCTGAGCCACCAGAGAAAATCATATGCTAACCTCAAAATCAACTTGCTTGGATATTTTTTGTCTTCTTGTGACATCCCTATCTTTATCACTTCAAGGTTACCGTTGAATATTAATTTGACCCAAACTTACTCTGCATCACCACTGCTCAGAGATGTCCACACAGTGAAAGTGGCCCCTGGAGCTCGTTTTACGCCAGTGTAACAAGAGTGGTATCTCACATTAAGATACCACATCTACCATGGCTATCCCCACAAGTAGAGCAAAACGATCTTAAGAGAGTACCCAGCTGAAAAACGACGTTAAAGGAATCCTTTAATAGGTGTTTGCTCAGCTACCCAGAAAGAAAGGATTTGTTTGAGGTTGAAAACAGTGTGCTGAGAGAAGTATTCATTTAGTGTAAATGAGATGAATCCTCTGTGATATTCCTAGGCTAAAGTCAGAGCTATATCTTTTGCAATATCACAAAGAGATTATAATGAAATCAGATTTCAGGATTGCTCCATGGAGAAGATATTTTAATACCAGGAGTTAAAACTAAATCTTTCTTTTTCCATGTACATTAGTAGGTCTTGGGCTCAACAAAGTTATGCTTTTTTTTCCCTTCTCCTCCCAAATGAGCTTTTGGTTTGCTCATTTTACATTTAAATAAACTTTTAAAGTACTTTTAGTACTTTAGCTGTAGCAATAATACAGTACAGAGTTCCCACATAGCCTACACCCAGTGCCCTATTGTTAACAGCCTACATTACCATGGGACATATGTCACAAACCAATTTGGATACATTATTTTTAACCAAACTCCATACTTTATGCAAGTTTGATTAGTTTTCTCTTAAAGTCCTTTTCCAGGATGTGAAAGAGCTTTTTGATCTCTCCCAAATTTATTCAAGAGAAAAATAAGAAATGAGACAAGAGAATTCAAGGTTAAAAGAGCTTAATTATATAATTTGGTAATTTTTCACAATCCATGTGCTTTCTCTCTTTCCAGCTACGCTATAAAGAAACATTTCAAAAGACCAAAGGAAAATACCACACTGTGAAGGACGCCCTAGACATCGTTTACCATCGCACAGTCATGGACCACATCAGCAAAGTATGTCCCTACTTATTTCTGCTTGTGTTGGACTCAGTAACCCACCATCATTTTTAAAAGTATCCTCCCTTTCCTAAAACTGTCTGGAAACAAGTAGATTTTTTTATGTTAACTTTGGATAAGACGTTAAAACTGTCTTTGTGGTTTTACAGATAAAGTACAAGGAGAACTACATGAGCCAGCTGGGAATCTGGAGGTCCATTCCTGATCGCCCTGAGCATTTCCACCATCGGGCAGTCACTGATGCAGTTAGTGATGTGAGTTGTGAAATCTATTTTTACACATAAATTCATATGCCCACATGACTTATGAAATCAAACACTGTATAACAACTGATTGAAACTTGACTAACTTTTAGCTCTTGTGTATGGAGGATGTTTAAGTCCCAACACTCATTGCTGAATAAGTGAGCTTCAACTTGGGAGACAGAAAAATGTATTCAAGTTTATCAGCCTAATTTTTCTTCTAAATGTGTTACATCATATTACATGTCTAAAAGTGATATACTTCATCTAAACAATAACCTATTTTTGATCTACTGAAGAGACTACTTCATGAAGCAATTAAGACACATAACAATGCTTATTTAGAAAGAAATTTTAGTTCTTTATATGAAAATACAGCTGCCAGCTTAATGATATACTCTCTAGGAAAGTATGCCTGTTAAATTCAAGTTGCTTTAATTGGTATTAAAATGAAAATTCCCATATGCAGTACAATATACCATAAAGTGGGCAAAAATCAGTATTAATGTAAACACCTCTTAAATAATTATTTCAGTACTTTATTATTCCATATACCTCACAGAGCTTCTATTTGTTCTCCTTTTGTTGATCCTAACCTACTGCTATTTGGAGGTAGGTTCTTAAAACTCTTTGATGTTCTTCTCCCAGGTAAAATATAAAGAAGATTTGACCTGGCTAAAAGGCATTGGTTGCTATGCCTATGATACTCCCGACTTTACTCTGGCTGAAAAGAACAAGACTCTCTACAGCAAGGTATGTATCTACTCAGGGATAATGGCCACATCCATGCAGTGTCCTCCACTGCCCACAGAGAGTACTAGAACTGAGGAAACAGCGCCTCATATTTCCATCTCTGTCCTTGCTTCTAGACCCTAAAGTAGGAACACATACTGCATTATTCACTCTACTCAGGAATATTTTAGTACTGACCTCATTGATAACAGTAATCATTTATTTATATCATTCCTTGGAATTTGATAAAAGGCCATCTCAGTACAACTCCTCACGGCTCTTCGACAATTTCCTTCTTAGTAATATGTCTCTGGATGATTTGATATGGCAGCAAATATAAAGTGAGATTATTTTGATTCACAAACTTAACACGTGACTTGAAGCAAATAACTGTTTTTTATGGCCTCATTTTCCTACTTACAAAATAAAGCAATCAGATTAGGTTCCTTTGAGTTCTAAAATAGAAGTCAGCAAATTTCTCTGAAAGGCGCCAGATAGTAAATAGTTTAGACTTTGTGAACCACGTTCATTCTGTCACATATTCTTTGTTACAATCCCTAAAGATTATTTAAAAAATTGTCTAGTTCGTGGGGCTATTTAAAAACAGGTAGTGGTCTAGATGCTAGCATATTCTTACTCTAAGATATTATAATTAATTCCTGGAAAACTACTTCTAATTAAAGAGTTAAAAACTGCCTTCATGTGCACATGGAAACACCTTCAAAGTAAAATAATTATCACTATAAATATTGAAACAAAGAAGAAACTGATTTGAATTTTTACCCAATATGGGAACAGATCCATTTGACGTCTACTCAATGAAAGTATGTATTTGGGGGCTAGTTTTCAAGGCATTGGGGTGGTATGCCCTGCATTGCTTTGGGAGATAGAGTATGTTCAGTAATTACTTGTTAACTCTCTGAATGAATTAATCACACATGTCTCACTCTTAAGATAATCACAACCTGCTATCAAGTAACCATGTTTCTGTTTTCTCTAGTATAAGTATAAAGAGGTGTTTGAAAGGACAAAGTCAAATTTCAAGTATGTTGCTGATTGTCCAATCAATAGGCATTTCAAGTTTGCAACTCAACTGATGAATGAGGTACGTATAACCTGATCCAGTTAAACCTATTAACTTCCCTTAGTAGTCTATAAGTGACATTTGATTAAAACTCAAAACATAAAATGACAGGCAAGCCTTTGAGTCTTTGGGAAGACACTTATGATATCCCTGTTTTATGGGCTCTGCCAAAAGAAGGAATAAGAACAAATGAAGGGCCTGTGCAGAGTGCAGTGAGGGCCCACAGCCAGCATGGCCTCTGCCGACACTGGCATGCGGCAGCACAGCCCTTTGGGTGACTCTCAGCTGAACTCCCTTCAGCAGGATTCTGTATAGAGTTGGGAGACCCATTAAGTTCAAAGTTAATTTAGTATCCCTTACCAAGGCCCAGGAATGGCAGCCCTAATCGTGTAGTTGTGATTCACACATTCAAACATATTGCCATAGTTACTCACACATTGCAGAGAAATGTCCATTTGCACTCGGGATATTCCTGTCTTCTACCCAGTTTTTTGTGGAACTGGCTTTGCAGTATTTTAAGTTAAATTTAACTTAAAATGATGAAATAAGCAAGCTATGAATTAACATATGTTTGAGTGGTTTTACATTTAATTTCCTGTCTTTGTATTTTCTACAGATTTACATAAATTCAAAAACATTAGAAAATTAGTAAATGAAAATTAGTAAAATGAATCTAAAATATGAAAATATAGCCAATGGTATATTTGTTTCAATGTATTTCTTTTTTGTTTTTAAATTTGCTTTATTTTCAGTAGATTTCCAGGTGGGATGACTCTGAAGAATTACTGTTAGTAACTTCTTAGGAAGACAGTCTTGATATATTTTGTTTCTATTTTTCTAACTCATGAAGTATTGCCAGGTCTCTTTCATAATAAGATAAATTAACTAGCATTAGAATGTGTCCATGAATACGCTTTTGATTCTACCAGCATTAAGGAGTAAGCCTATAGCTTGTCAGTGCCTTATTATAAATACAATATAGGATGTCATAAAACCAACATTGCTAATGACATCATATATAAAGATGGGACATTTTAGGCACAAGGTGCTTCCACTTGGGTGTCATCATTGATCTAGCCCAAGCCCCAGCCTTCTCCAGGTGATCTTCCTTTGTTTAACTCTCTTTGCCTTCCTGTTTTCATTACCCTGGATGTTTTGGGAGCCCACCTCTAGAAAGGACACGTTTCTGGCTCTCTGAAGTGTTTATTTTGGGACATTTCTATACAGCCTTGAAATTGTACTCTTGCTATAATTTGATATAATGTTTGAGCAGAAAAAATACAGAGCTGATTATGAGCAGCGGAAAGATAAATACCACCTGGTAGTCGATGAGCCTAGACATCTGCTGGCTAAGATCGCAGGCGACCAGATCAGTCAGGTACTGTGATGGGGCCGCCTGGATGCCAAGCAGGACTGCGCTCCAGTTTCTCATGAGATGTCGTCCCGTCTGCTGCAAGGATGTCATAGGTTCTGCCTATGATATTGGGATGTTCTGTTCCAGAGTATCTGTCTAGCCACCCAAAGAGCCCACGAGCTCTTTGAATGTGCCAGTCTATGCTCTGTGTCCTCACGTGTGCTGTGGTGAAGAGGCAATGCACAGCTGGGTCCTTCCACCCTTCATCCTTCTGGAGGGCCTGTGTGTCAACTGCAGGTGCAAAGTGCAAATTAAGCTGCAAATGCAGAAACAAAGAAACAAATTAATGGAACGAAGACAGAATTCCTTACTGTATTTTTCTACTCCAATGATGTCATCTTTTCTATGAGGCAATTTTGGTGGGTCTGTCTCTATTATTGCCCATTTACAAAGGCTATGGTGGTCAGCTGCAAATTCACAGTCAGCCTGCTTGGCATTATAATGCATTTGGTGTCTTCACCCACACATACACATGAGAACACAAAGTGTGTATGCCTACATCTCTTCACTCAGAGGTGATCGGGATATAGAGCCGTCTTCTTTTCTGTCTTCATAAGTCTCTTTTGTGCTTCACTGCTCTTTGCATGAACAGAGAAAATATAAATCTAGTGCCAAGATGCTTCTGAAACAAGGATGTAATGAAATTCTGCGTCCAGATATGTTGATTGCCCTCTACAACACATACATGTGGAGCCAGGTAATGTCTGATGAGATGGGAAGAAGAGATTGAGAAGCCTTGGGGGCATTCACCTCTAAGCTTTCCCTGGTTTCCTTCCCTTGCCCCCTGCCCAAGCTGGTTTCACATGACAAAGCTGCATAAACATTCACTCCCTGCCAATTACCTCTGGATGTGGCCGAGTGCAGTGCCGCAGCAGCCAGCTTCTCTACGTCTTCTGACACCTTTGGAACTCCTAGTAAGACTGAGGCTTTTTCAAACTTTGCCAAAGTTTTCCAAATTGGTATGACATTAGTTTATGTTTTTCACTGTTTGCCCCAAAGAAATAGATTTCTTAGAGATAAGGATCTTAGGTAAATTTGACAGTATTTAAAAGGCCTGAATATCTAAAATTTTCACACAATGTGTCCATTGCTCTCTAATGACTACTCTGTACCATTTTGGAGAGATGAGGATGATGGTGCAGTTCTTTGAATATTGGACATATTCATGGCCCCTCTTGTGTTTGATGCTGTATTTGTTAGGTTATTTCAGTACATCTGTCCTCACACACACTTGTTAACAATACTACTGATCACCTTGCCTTCCTACAAGCTCATCTGAAGCACACTCTGCCACCTTTCCATCATATGTTGAAAGGTAAATTTGAAGCAGCAAAAAAACAGTGGTCATTGCCTAACTACCAGATACAATGTTAATAAAAATGCCATTGTTTCCACACCCCCAAAAAGTTCTTAATCAATCTTTTGTATTGGCAACTTGTTTTATCACTTTACTTTGTATTAGCAACTTGTTTTATCACTTTAGTATGACATCAGACCCACACATGAAATGAGGATGCCTTCCTATGGACATCCTATTTGCCTGAACTTTTCTCTTCATCTTGATATGATCATCAGATAGTTGTGCATGGAATTTTTCTGAGCTCTTTGTGTCTGCTTGAAACTGCTTATGTGCATGAAAAAAAAATCATGACTTGAAAATTTCAAAAGTGAATGTCTTTTAAAATAACTGCTTTGAACTGTATGTATTCATTTTTTTTCATCTGTTTCATCTTTGATATGAAAACATAGCTTAAGAAAATATATATTTGATGCAGCTTACTGTGAATGAATCATTCCTTGTCAGACTCCAGAGAGCATGGGTCTAGGCCTGGCTCTGAGATTTCACTCTAACAGGCCCTTAGCTTACACTCTTAACCTCTCTGGGATTCAGTTTCCACATGGATAAAATATATGGAAACTATCATTTTAGTCTTATTATTATTTCCTCACTATTATTACTCTATTACCCTATTGCTATCAAACAGAGATTTAATATGAAAGCATGGCATCATTCCCCACATCTATGGCTTATATAATAGTCCTATTGTTTTCCATGGGACTGTCTCAAAAGGAAAGCTAGAGTCCCTGAAGGCCCTCTCCTACTTCAAGTTAACTTGTTCTCCTCTACAATTTAGATCAAGTACAGACAGAATTATGAAAAAACAAAGGACAAGTTTACCTCAATTGTGGATACTCCAGAACACCTGCGAACTACAAAAGTCAACAAACAAATCAGTGATGTAAGTACAGGGAGCACTGAGTGGTTTCTTGACCTTGGGGGTATTTGCTAATGTGGAAGGGCATTTTAGATGGTTACATGTTTGGAAGACTACTGCCATTTAGTGGGAGGGAGGGAGGGACACTGAATGTCCTACTCTGCTCAGAACTCTTCTTTTCGAGTAAAGAATCATCCCAGCCAAATTAGCAGACACCCTATTGTAGAGGTATGGGAGCCTTTGCAGAAAGCATGAAAACCTGATGAGTTTATGGGACTCTCTTTCCTTTATATATACTCAATGACAGTAGCAACAATGTTCCCTTTATATTTTTACATACATTACAATATAAATTGAGATGCATAACATTGGCTCTTTCTGCCTTGACATCTCTTTCAGATACTGTATAAGTTGGAATACAACAAAGCCAAACCCAGAGGCTACACCACAATTCACGACACGCCCATGCTGCTGCATGTCCGGAAGGTCAAAGATGAAGTCAGTGATGTAAGTACCGGGATAGCTTTGCAGCCTCTCTCACCTTGGCCTCTTTCTAATGTGATTTAACAAACCCAGGACCTCTTATCTATACCTGTGTAACAATCAATCTAAATTGTAGCAGTTTGAGACAGCAGTCATCCTTTTTTGCTCAGCATTCTGTGAGCTGACTGGACATAGCTGAGTAGATGCTCTATTATATGTGCTAGCAGACAGCTGCAGCTCAGGCGAGCCACAGCAACCAAGAATTGTTGGCTCCCAGTGCTGGCGCCTGATCACAGCTGGGCTGGGCACTCAGTTACTGTACAGACAGGAACCTCTGTACATGGCCTTTGTGGTTTGGCTGTCCCACAGTGTGGTGGATGGGTCCTAAGAGGCTGGAGTAGAAGCTTCCAGACCCATTAAGGGCTACTCCTAGAACTGACACAGAGTCACTGTTGCATTATTTTGCTGGGCATAGTATGCACACCTAGATTCAAGGGGTGAAGAGATACAGGCCTCCTCTGGGTGAACAAATGGGAAGGTCACATTGCAGAAAAGCATGTAGCGTAGGAGGATATTGTTGAGACCATTTGAAAAATGCAGTGGGCCATAAACTCTATTAATACGCTATAAGCTTCATCTCGGCTAAGAGGAACAACGTAGCCATTAAATCCTAATACTTTGAATTTGAGTAGAAATTATATCCATATATTTTGATATACAGAGCTAGATTCTGTGGTGGAAAACTGTCATCATTTTGGTTGTTGTTGTTCAGTCACTGAGTTGTGTCCAATTCTTTGCTGGACTGCAGCATGCCAGGCTTCCCTATCCTTCACTATCTCCTGGAGTTTGCCCAAACTCATATCCAGTGAGTTGGTGATGCCATCCAACTATCTCATTCTCTGTCCCCCCCTTTTCTTCCTGCCATCAATCTCGCAGCATCAGGGTCTTTTCCAATGAGTCAGCTCTTCGTATCAGGTGGCCAAAGTATTGGAGCTTCAGCTTTAGCATCACTCCTTCCAGTGAAAATTCAGGGTTGATTTCCTTTAGGATTGGCTGGTTTGATCTCCTTGCTTTTGGGTAACAAATAGATTAATATTTTAAAGAACTCCATGGCTTTATGGGCATCATAAAGAATAGTAAAAGCAACTGTGGAATCCCTACCCCAAAGCCTTGACTGAGGCTGGTGCTCAGGAGTTCTTTGGTAGATAAACAAATGGGTTCACACTATTGAATTTGAGTTGCCTAGAAAAATGTTAAATATATCCGTGCGCTGTTTATGAAGGCAGAAATGCATAAATCATTTAAAAATATTTTTTATATTTTTCATATAAAAATAAGTTTTGGCACTTCAAACATGAACATCGGGTATTCATAAACATCTATAAGGTAGATCCCCTATGTAGAGCAGCCCGTTCTCTCTCATTGAAAAAAAAAGTGAAGCAATTCTGTATCCATTTCCTTAAGCTTCCCGATTATAACAATAACCCAAACTGATGAGAAATATGGATGTCCAGGCCTGAAACTTAAAGCTACTGATTTGCTACATTTATGAAAAAGCACAGAAAACTGTGATTCACATGATCATGCAAATTTAGTAAGCACTACCGTGGCTTCCTTTGGATAGTTTTATTTCAGATTTAACCATGTTAAGACCTAAGATCCTTCTGCAATAATTAGTGAGAATGCCCAGACGAGGCCCCAGGGCCCTGAAATTTAAAAGGAGCAAAAATGAGTGAAGCTAGAAATTCCAGGCTCAAGGTGAAAAAAAGGACCAGCTGGGCTCACAGAGGCTAAGCCTTCCCTGTTTCTCCCCCGCCCACCGAAACTCTAGCAATGGCAATGATGATGACAGCATTCACCCATCAGTACATTGATTCATCAAATATTTATTTGGTTCCTTGGGAGTTTCCCAGGTGGCACTAATGGTAAAGAATCTGCCTGCCAATGCAGAAGACGCAGATTCCATCCCTAGGTCAGGAAGATCCCTTGGAGGGGGAAATGGCAGCCCACTCCAGTATTTTTGCCTAGCAAATTCCATAGACAGAGGAGCCTGGCTACAGTCCATGAGGTTGCAAGGAGTCAGACATGACTGAGTGACTGAGCACATATGTTGTTTGTTAAGTGCGTGCTGCTAGGAGTGAAATAATGAATGATACACAACTTTGCCCGCAAAGGATTTAGCTCAAAAGAAAGAATAGACAGATGAATAATTACAACATGATAACAGCTACAACTACAGGGGTGTGGAAGGAGGACAAGCCTGATCCCATTTGGGTGAGCCACTGGGGGAAGCCTTGTCTTCCATCAGTGGTTGTTCTAAACTCTGGAGTTTCTGATTTGGGGAAGGGAAAACACATAGACTGCTATCCAGCTGTTCTTTTCAGCACAAGCTCAGAGGACATAAATTCTATGGTAACTCAGTGAACAGATGCAATGTGTCCTGAGGGGTAGACTCTAAGATCTGAGACAGGATAAGTGCATGTCTACTAGATGTGATGGCTGCATCATTTCCTCTGTATTCAGTCTTAAGAAGCATTGTGTACTATAGTTACAATTTTAATTTTTTTTTTTAAGACACTTGTGAGCTCCTTTAAAAAATTAACCTGTGTTTCCTCCTGCAGCTGAAATACAAAGAAGTTTACCAGAGAACTAAGTCCAACTGTACCATTGAGCCAGATGCTGTTCATATCAAAGCAGCCAAGGATGCCTACAAAGTCAACACCAATGTAAGTCCCTAAATCTAACAGGGGTTCATCAGCTTCTGCAGGACACATGGCCTCTTTTGGCATCACTTCAGGTGGTTGCATTCTAGTGACTCCAGATCAAGGGCTGGGCCCTGGAGCATGAGTGATAACGCTGACCTCTAAATGCTCCCGTGGTTCTCACCAGGGAAAGGTAGGAAAAAGCAAGGGTGGCCCATGGATATTGTACCCACTCAGCCGCTGTGTCAGGATACTGAGAAATGGGAGATTTAATTCTGAAATGAAGGTTACATTTTTGAAAGTGTCTCCAGTCTTTTTGTTCTTCTCCTGCCTCAAACTTTGGAGCCTGCTTCTTCTGAAAAAAGAGAGCACTTGAGCTGCTTGATGCTGTCAGGAGTTGACCTAGACCTTCCTCCTGCTCACATCTCCCTGTGCTGATTCTTTGTGTGATGGGGCATCTTAAAGCCTCAACCACAGAAACTTTTTTGTGCATTTAGATAAGTACTGACTTCTTAAAAATATATGTGGTTATACAGTGAAAGATTATAAAATCCAAGCTGTGACCGCTAGTGCCACAGAGAACTGTATTTATTAGGGCAAACAAACTGAAATGCCTTTAGGGGCTGACAGGGAGCTTACAGGTGTCCTGAGAATGGATGCAGAGATAAGTAGCAGAATAGATGTGGGACAAAGCAAATGCAGTAAAATGTACATTGTAGAATCTAGGTGTTGGGTATATGGGTATTCTCTGTAAGATTCATGCAACTCTTTTTTTTGTGTGTGCAACTCTTCATATGCTTGAAAATTTCACAATGAAATGGAAAAAATTTGATCAAAATTAATATGTGAAAGCATGTGTATCTTATTGTACACAAATGATACCTTGACCAAGAAAAAGGAGAGACAAAAAGAGTGAAGAAATGTGGCTGATAGTGAGGGCAAGGACACTCAAATGAAATTATATACACTCTATTCCTCAGATTCAGCCTGAGGTAGCCAGTTCTCCAGCTCAAATGCAAACCTAGCAAGTACACTCGCCCTCTGAAGTCAGGCTGCCTGGGTTTGAACCCCAGCTCCACTACTCACTAGCTATCTCACCTGGGCAGCTTACTTAGCCCCTCTAGACAGTTGCTCAGCTCCTGATTTCATGAAGTTGTGATGAAGATTAAATGAGTTAATATTTACAAAGCACTTTGAGAAGTGCCTGGCAGAAAATAAAAAATGTTTAATAATTTTTTTAAAGTTGTCTGAATTTAGTTAGAATACTTGACTCAAAATAATTAAACTGTCCTAGCAGAGTTAGTTTGAAAAATCGTTTCATCTGGATCCTTTAAAAATTATTAGCCTCTATTTTGAGGCCAAGGGGTCCCATAGGATGACAAAACTAGTTGCGTAAATTGTACAGAAATTTTAACTGGGGCTCTCTTTTTGCATAAAGAACCATGATTTGTTAAAGGTTAAAATGCAGGCTGAGTCCCTCTGTGCTGCGTGTATGGTTGTGAATTCAGGTCACTGAATGAACTGACCTGTTTCTGTCTTGTTAAAAACAGTTGGACTATAAGAAGAAGTATGAAGCCACCAAAGCCTACTGGAAATGGACCCCTGACCGCCCAGACTTCATCCAGGCTGCTAAGTCGACCCTGCAGCAGAGCGATGTGAGATAAGAGAGACAGAACTGCATGACATACCCGAGGCAGAAACGTCCCTCATTATCTATAATTACCACTGTCACTGTGTTAACCCAAAGCTCATTTGAGATCCAAGAAGGATAGGAGGGTTGTGAAGTGTGAAAGGCAAGCTCAGCAAGTAGACTTGGCCACACAGCCTGGTCTCACATGGCTGAGCCCAAACACTAATAGCTCCTGAGGGAGGCAGGGGAGGACCAGGAAAGCTTTGTCCTGGCCTTGGGGCTGGCGAGGAGGAGCCCAGCTTGCAGTGGACCCAGCCGGGAAACCCTTGCCCCCATCCTGGCAGCAAATCCTCATAGTGCCCTCAAGAAGAAGACTCCCTAGGAATTTAACCAGATACCAGCTTGCTCCTGTGCCTGGCATCTTTTCCCAGCTTCCTCTGCCTTTCTTCTGCTATAGTTTGAATACAAGCTGGACCGAGAGTACCTCAAGGGTTGCAAGCTTTCTGTCACGGATGACAAAGACATGGTGCTGGCCCTGAAGAATTCTATCATCGAAAGTGACGTAAGCATGCGGTCCCTTCCCAGAGGCCTAGCCTCACGCAGGGCTGTCTTCTGAAGCCCAGGCCCCAGGGGCACCCAGGACTAGGGAGGGCTGCTGACCCGAGTCCACAGCAGTGACTTGGCAGAGCAGGGTGGCAGCAGTGGGAAGCTGTTACAGTCAGGTGGCCGGGCCTGATACAGAGGTTCCGCGAGCCAGCCCTCCTAGCCAGAACTGGGGATCTGAGGGCCTGGCTGGACTCTATAAGGAAACATAGTCATTTTCTTGGGGTCACACTCTATGCATCCTGTTTCCTCAGCTGGAAAGGAGGACTAATAATGCCTCCCAGGGCTTGGGGGAGGGTCCAATGACATTTCAAAGTGCTCTGAACTAAAGCTGCATATATAAAGATTCATCATAACATTCCTTCTGATTGTTATTAAAGCCTCAGCTTGCACGAGATAGAATCCTTTTTTAGTATTTCCCAAGATTTCTGAACATCAAATCTTATACTGAGTTTAATGTTTCTAACTATGTCAATGACACTACTCTCCCAGCTCTATTTAGTAACTCAGGAGCTTGATGAAAAATATGCAGGAGACTCAGAGGAGCTGAAGAAATGCTTTTTCTCACCCCTGCAGCTGAAATACAAAGAGAAACACGTCAAGGAAAGAGGAAGCTGCCATGTCGTGCCTGACACGCCACAGATCCTCCTGGCAAAGAAAGTCAGCGGCCTGGTGTCCGAGGTACCCCTCCGGCAGCCCATATGCTCGCCTTCTGTTCTGGGCTGATGCCCCAGGCTGGCATTGTAACAAGCTCTCTGTGCTTTCCCAGAACAAGTACAAGCAGTATGTGAAGAAGCACTTGGCGCAGGGTTCGTACACGACACTGCCCGAGACCCGGGACACTATTCATGTCAAAGAAGTGACCCAGAATGTCAGTGATGTAAGTGAACAGCCCCAGGACTCTTGGCCGCAGCAATGCCACTTTACCTTAGAATCCCGCAAAAGACTGAGTCATGTTTTTGCTCTCACACACTTTCTTTTACGTCACTTCACTCTTACAGTCAGTACCTATATGTGAACTTTGAACACTGGCTTAAAAGACAATTCAATAGGAACTTCCCTGGTGGTCCAGTGGTTAAGACTCCATGCTCCCAATTCAGAGTTCGATCCCTGGTCAGGGAACTAAGATCCTGCATGCCACATGGCGCAACCAAAAATAGTAAGGATAATAAAGACTCAATATTTATTGACTTTCCAGTTTTGGCAACTGTGGCAGATATGGGTTTTACCACAGGATGTCTTGTCTCGCAATAAAGATATCACTACCCTAGTGGTAATAAAGGGAGGAAGATTTGATAGTGAAAATCTGTCTTGCTCGTCATCGCTCTTCTCCTTAAACTGCTGAACAATTTTAGAGAATCAAAATCATGTCTTCACATCTCCCTACTGCCCACTACATCCTTATCGATAATGCTTTAATAATCATGTATTTATTATTGTATCATGTATTTATAATAAATCATATATTTAATAATTTGTATTTGTGAGCCTTATAAGGTTCCCTTTATTTTAAAAAGATGAATGAAAAAGTTTGCTTTGCTTGTCACTCATTCTTTAAAGACTGGTGTGTGGCTCAATGTCAGGCTCCAGGACAGAAATGACATAGAAGAACTGGAATACAGACAAGACACCCCAGTTCCAAAATGACCCCAAAACGGGGAACCAAGGATTTTCCTTGAGATCTTCTCACAGTTCTTCAAGTAAAATAATTCTGTTCCCGGCTTCCCCTCCTCACCTAAGTAATTCTGGCTCTTTTCAGACAAATTACAAGAAGAAGTTTGTCAAGGAGAAAGGCAAATCCAACTACTCCATCATGCTGGAGCCCCCAGATGTGAAACACGCCATGGACGTGGCCAAGAAGCAGAGTAACGTGAGTTCCTCTTCTCACTCTCTGGGGCCCGCCTGCACCAGGGGGTCCCACACTGGCACATGCGGGGCTGGGCCCAGTGAGTGGTCACCCTAATTTCTATATCTGCTGGTTTAAAATATATGGTGGTGGGATTGATTTGGTTTTAATCAAAAAGGTTCCTTTCAGAAAGAAAGTCTGTCTCTCAAACAAGCAAATGTTTTCTTTCTCCAAATGAAGGTCGCTTACAAAAAAGATGCAAAAGAAAACTTGCATTACACCACAGTGGCCGATCGGCCAGACATCAAGAAGGCCACGCAGGCTGCCAAACAGGCCAGCGAGGTAAGCGGATGCTTAAAACGTTGCCAGTCTACCACGCACAGCGAGCAAGTAGTACAAGGCACCGGCCACCTAGAACATGTTACCCATTTTGGTTTTCTTTGATTCAGGTGGAGTACAGAGCCAAGCACCGCAAGGAAGGCAGCCATGGACTCAGCATGCTTGGTCGCCCCGACATTGAAATGGCCAAGAAGGCAGCCAAGCTGAGCAGCCAGGTAACATACATGGGCAAGCAGTCGCTCTAATGTGAGGAGGTGTTTAGAAACCCTGCAGGAAGAAGTGATTCCCAGAATGAAAGAGAAGTATTAGTGATCAAAAAGATACAGGGTCTTTGATAGCACTCAAGAGCTTTGAAAATTATATCACGAAAAGCTTTGAAAATTTCTATCAGGTGCAGTCACTTTAACTTTTTTATTTAACAAACATCCATTGAAAGCTTGGGCTAGGAACTAGGGGGAATAAATGTCCTCAGACTCTATGTCTATGGATAAATAATTACAATTTGGGGTTGTGTCTGACTGAGGTATGCACAGGGAGCTGAGGGGGAATGCCTAATGCTAGCAGATTTCATATTAGTGAGAAGGTGGACTCAGAAATGTGCCCAAACTTGATTGCCCCATTACCTAATTTCCCTTGTTAGACTAATTATGTAGAATACTCCTGAGTTATGACAAGTTTTCAGACATTAGATCAGAGACTCCATGATCAACCACCAGATCATCCAGAGGGCAAGTTTTACTCCAGAAAGATGAGTTCAAGAATATCTTATTTCTTCTCCAATTCAGAGATCCTGCCTTCTTTTTCTTTAATATTTATTTATCTTCTTCTTCTTCTTTACTGTTTTCTCAAGTATTTGTTTGAAGAAATAGGTTTAGGATATCTTTGGTGGTTGTATATATGCCTTTCAGCAATGTCAAACATGAAATCCCAATCTTTTGGAAGATACAAGTAGTAACGTCAGGTGACAAAAGAAATGGGAATTATGAAGAGACAAAAAAGTTCAGATGTCTAATGATAAGCAAATATGATTTTTTTTTAAGTTTTTAAATTTAAAATGCCAATGCAGTATTTTTATTACAAATTAATGGAATGGTATAAGTACTTGAAACAAAGATATGAAATCACCCACAAAAAGTAGTGAAATAAAATGTAACAAGAACTTTTCAATTTAAAACACTTTTAATGTGTTTTTAAATCTCCAAGTTCAAATTATTAGCAAGTTAAAAACAAGTTGAAACCTTGAAGACTTTGCTGGTTTTGAAAATCGCAAGGCCTGTATTTCTAACCTCAGATGAATTCTGTGATGTGGAGAATGACACCTGACCAGGTGATATTATGAGCTCCCCTTCTTGGGATTACTTCCTGGGAAAGGCTTCCTCAGGATTGACAGCTTCCTGGTGTGGCCCCTGGTCCAGGAGATCCTATCTGTGTGGGCCCTGCCCATTCTGACTTTGCTGTCTTGCTGGCACTCTAGGTGGAATACATCAAAGGCCAAAGGAGAGGGCACGGGCACGGCGCCGCATCTTATGACACCCCTATGATGAGGCAGCTTAAGAAAACTAATGTGCTCATCAGTGATGTAAGACCAGCACCAGCAAGGCCGTATCGCTGTCTTCCTCTTTCTCTTGTCTACCTTCTTAGCCTTGGTCAGGGGACTGACCAAGCTGTACTCTTGTTCTGTTGGTCTCGTGTTGGAATGTGGAGAATGCTGTGGAAATTTGTCAGGGGATATACTTTTGCACACACCCATCTTTTCCTGCATGAAACGTTCCCCCTGGAACATACCTCCAGAGTAGGAAGGTAGAGTAGTTTTGAGATGGTCTACTAACTTCTTCAGGCTGCTGACACCGATCAAAGGATGAAGCGAAGATAGACTTATCTCCAACCACAGAAAGAAAGCCTCTGCTGATGACTGTCGTTGGCATTTAATACATTTAAGACTGGTTATTTACTATGGTCTCGCAGTTCAGATATACTCCAGATCAACAGTATAAACTGCTCAAGATGTTTTCAGTTGTAGCTTTCACCCTATGTTTTACAGTCTCAATAGCAAGAAATGTTCTAATTCTTGAACCTGCTCTTCAGTCTTTAGAAGTGCCAATATTACTGTCCTGTTCAAGTCTCTGCAAAGAAGTAGGACTGGATGTTAGATCTTTGTATTCAGTAGAACTTTGAAAAAATTGATTGAAAACCTCTTTCCCACATGCTCTGAGCCCACTGGGATTATGGACACTGATGTTGCCATTTGCAACATGGCACTGCACAGTTGCACCTCAGGTTTCCCTGGTAAACAAGAGAAAGAAGGCTTTTCCATTTCACATGCCACATGAATGTGGGTTTACTGTACTTCCCACCTCATCGCACACCTTTCTAAGAATTCTTGAAGTCCTGAATCTGATATGTGTCCTTATCATGCAAAATAGAGTAGTACTTAAGAAGATTCAGTCAAAAAGGAAGGTTGGACGTGGTGGCTCATATTCCTGGCAGTAGTTATGCTCAACTGCATTTGCTTGGGGCCTTCTTGTGGAAAGAGGAGGCATAACTTTTTAATTAAAAAGTTAGAAATTTGAATCTGCTTAAAATTAACAGAAGAAAAAGGAACTGAAAGGCCAGTAGAAAGCTGCTCTTCAAGTACTTTTTTCATACGTGAGTTATTTTCTAAAAGATAGAGGGTTTTTAGCATTCTTCTAAAGAAATGGATTTTATTCACATCAGAGATGAGTCTTTGCATTTTTTCTTCCCCAGTCTTGCCTCTGCACATCTACCTGACTTTGCTTTTCTGTGTTTCTCAGCTCTTGGGATCAGCCCTATTCTTAGGGTTTCTGTATCCTTAGGAAAAGTTTTCTCTTGGTCCAGACACCAGCTCACCACCTCTGACTTTCCTTAGCAGGCTTTTCATTTTATTTGGGGAGTGAATTTCCTTTCAGAGAAGAGCCATTGTAGCATTTTATGTTGTGTTTTTCTGTTCTGTTGTTTCTGCTTCCTTCATTGTGTGTCTGACTCAATGTGCCCGCATCCTGCTGTACTGCTCTGCATGCTTATTTTGTCTGTGCGTTTTACTGGAGATTTATTCAAAATAAATGAGTCTTGGCACTGTGAATGCTTCTCCTTTAATGTGGCAGACTTCATTGTTCTTAGCACTTGAGTGGCCTCCTCTTGTTCCTGTTCTGCTGGATGTGGAAAGTCGTGGGGAAGTAAAGTGATGAAGCATGAGGGGACTGATTTTAAGTGTCTACAGTGTGAAATATCTGGGCAACCAGATCCTGTTGTGCTAACTTTGAATGAGCAAGTCTTTCATTTTACCAACAACAGAAACTCTAGGTGTCCCAGAGCATCAAATATTGCCCTTTTAGCGGGCTAACATCTAGAAAGAGCTAATTTTTCTTTCTTCCTAGAATAAGTAACTGTGCTGTGCTTAGTCACTCTGTCATGTCCAACTCTTTGCAACCCCATGGCCTGTAGCCCGCCAGACTCCTCTGTCCATGGGGATTCTCCAGGCAAGAATACTGGAGTGGGTTGCCATTTCCTCCTCCAGGGAATCTTCCCAGCCCAGGAACTGAACCCAGGTCTCCCGCATTGCAGGCGGATTCTTTACCATCTGAGCCACCAGGGAAGCCCATAATAAGTAACTAGTAGGGTTCTATTTCTGATGTTAATCCTAGTGTCAAAGGAATCAGTCTGTCTTTCAATAAGGAAGTGTTTTTGTCACTTTCAGTTTATTCTGTTGAATATTCCTATAAGTAAATCTCATCTTTAGCTATTTCGCTTAGGCATTATGATTGTCTCTTTCTTTCATCAATCAAATCACATTTATTAAGCAACTATTAGTGCCAGGCATTGCACTTAGTTTTGAAATTGAGGTTATTTAATCCTTTGCATATTCTTTTATATATCCTGCAAGTAAAATATATTTAATCTTATTTTTCTCTTTACGTTAAATTTATCTCACTTCTTTCCTCCTTCTAACCTGAAATTTTATCAAAGCCATTAACCCCTAAATTATTTTACTCAAAAGTTATGCCAATATTTTGCCCATTAAAAAAATTAAAATGATATAGCTAAAGTACAAAATAATAAATTCTCCTAAATTCAACCGATTCCTTACTTCTCATTTATCTTGATCATTTATAAAGCCTCTTTGGACTCCTGGTAATAGACCTAAAATGCTTTCGGTTTTGCTAGTTAGGAGGACTGAAATGCTTCAAATCAGCTATGTTAGATCATGTCTCTGAATTTAGCCAGAAGCCTTTTCCCATGCATTTTTGTCCTGAATCAAAAGGAAGTGAATCTTTCATACCTCTGGATAATATAAAAATGAGCAAAACAAATACTATGTCATTTGTTCTTATACTCAATTGCCTGTTGTCCCAGCATAATTATTAATAATGTTCCCTTTTACTCTTAAAAGTGGCCTAATTTGGATAATAAATTATATGATCACTTTATGTGTAACATATATTCTTTTGCATTTACATTTCCCATGTTCCTCAGCCTTCAAATAAATTGACATTCAGGAATAATTTGGATTTTTGCATTTGCTATTAGGTTAAATACCGAGAAAATTTCAACAAAGAGAAGGGCAAGACACCTAAATACAATCCAAAAGATAGCCAGCTCTACAAGGTCATGAAAGATGCTAATAATCTTACAAGTGAGGTATGTGCTTGTTTAACTGTAGTAAAACATATAATGTGAATTTGCCATTTTAAGTATTTTTAAGTATGTAATTCAGTGGCATTAATTATATTCACAATATTGTCCAACTACCACTATTATTTCCAAAGCTGCTTCATCAGCTCAAAACACAAACTCTATAACTATTAAGCAATACCTCTCCATTTCTCTCTCCCACCAGTCCCTAGTAAGCTCTAATCTACTTTCTGTCCCTATAAGTTTGCCTATTAGAGATTTCATGTAAGTAGAATCATGTAATATTGGTCCTTTTTTGGTCTGGCTTATTTCATTTAGCACAATGTTTTCAAGGTTCATCGTGCTGTATAGCATATGTCAGAACTTCATTCCATCTATGGTTAAATAGTATTCCACTTTATATATATATCACACTGTGTTTGTCCCTTCATCTGTCAATGGATACTTGAGTTGTTCCCCGTTTTTGGCTATTGTAAATGAGTTATGGTTTTTTATCACCATTTCCAGCATTTGTTTCAGGATGAGATATCCTATTATGGCTTCATTAGTACCGTTTTCCATTTCCTATGTACATGATTTCCTTTTTCCCCTTACTGTGGCACAGGTTAAGTATAAGGCTGATTTGAAGAAACTTCACAAACCTGTGACTGACATGAAGGAATCTCTGATAATGAACCATGTCTTGAATACAAGCCACCTTGCCAGTTCTGTAAGCTTAATCGTTTGCTCCAAAAACAGCTTGTTTCACCCATTTACAGCTAAATTCCTTCTGTGAGGTCACATGCATCTCCTTCTCCGCTACTGAAAGCATGTTTGTTCTCGGAGTGCATTCTTCCAAATGACAATATTAATCTACCAGTGCTCCACTGACTGCAACACCTCTCAGATTATAAAAATGCTTCTATTTGGGGAATATTTTAACTTCTTTTTCTCCCAATTAACCACTCCCTTTCCTCCTCCTAGAAACATAGACTTAACAGTCGGAATAGTTTCTTTCACTTTTAACTCTTAAAAGCCTACTTTGAATAAGCCATATATATAATCTAAGTGCTTACATCCTTGTATTTATTATCTGACAATATTGAACATGTATCTTCATCCTTTAAAATGTTTTTTTAACCCCCTATGTGGTGTTCGCTAATTTTCATTTGGTCCTGATGCTGCTGCTGTGTAAATATCCAACCTAAAGAGAAAAATAGGAATGCTGAGCAGCTTTGCCATCAATGTGCCTTTTTTTGCCTCCTTCTCCTCAGTACCAGTATAAGAAGAACTATGAGAAGAGTAAAGGCCACTACCACACAATACCTGACAATCTGGAGCAGCTTCATCTAAAAGAGGCCACAGAATTACAGAGTATCGTAAGTTGACCAAGACTGTCTTTTTTTCTTGCACATTCACCTAACAATGTCAAAAGTTTTCATGGATTCCCCTAGAGGACAGTAGTTACACTTGTAGCAACAATTGCTTGTGAAAATGCCCAAAGATATTATGGGCTTGGAATTTAGCAACATGTTGAAACAAGTGTTCATGTTATGAATGATTAACAATATCTACATACATTGGAGAAACAGTGTGTAGGCATGCAGTATGTGTTATTCAGGTTACTCTCAGGGACTGGAAGCAGAAAGATTACATCACCAGGGAGACAGACCCCTTAGAAAATATTAGTGGGACTTCCCTGGTGGTCCAGTGGCTAAGACTCCGTGCTCCCAATGCAGGGGGCCTGGGTTTGATTCCTGGTCGGGGAACTAGGTCCCATATGTTGCAACTAAAGATCCCACATGCCACAGCTAAGACCTGACACAGCCAGATCAATCAATCAATATATTTTTTTTTAAAAAAGAAAAGAAAATATTACTAAGAATGATAGGGAGCCTTTGGAGGATTTGGGGCAGAGGAGTGATATGATCAGGTCACCAATGAAGTAGTCTCTGGGTGTGGAAGAAATTGCAAAATTTATACAAGATTCTCACAGGAAAGAACTCAGGGAAGGAATTTGCTGCCACATGACCTATTTCACAAATTCAGTTATTTCCGTCCCCATTGGGCATTAACAAGAGGGCTGAATTACTGGAAATGCCCTCCATCATCTGTAAAGCAGCCCATGTTCCTGGACCTCTATGTTAATGTGTCATCATAAGCAAGAGAGCTGAGATTGGACTTTGCTATGAGATGCTGTGTGACCCAGGCTTTTGTCTCTCTTTCAGGGTCTTCTGTGTAAATTAGGGATATCTATAGGCTCCTCCCATTCCTGGGCCCCTGTGATGAGGATGAGGAGTTCGTATTTGTAAAATAGCCTTGGGGTCTTTGTGAGAATGTCAGGTTTGTTAGAAATTCAGTCAATGACTAGCCAACTGGTTTTCATTTTTATACCGATCTATATTGGCAGCATTGAATATGTGACTAGTTATTACCTCAGTTGAGTTATTGATATGTAAATAAAGTTGTATGCATTATCTATTAAATTAAGGCCCCAGGTCCCTGATTAAAGTTCTTATGAAGGGAAGATTGGAGATTTTTAGAAATATTGGCTGATGCTCAGGTTAAAATATTCACATCTATACGCATCAAATCTCGGCGGACCTTCTCTGTGGGCAGTTTTCCCGTGAATTTCCTTGTCTTAATGCTTGTCATGGCTGATTCTTCTGCAGTGATCCTTTTGTCTCCTTGAATTGAACACAAATCCTGACCATGCCTTGCAGACAGTTATGGTGTTATCCTGCCAGACCAAAATAAAAAGTTACTTTCTGAAACATGACAGGAAACTGTTTTGCATGGCAACCAGATGCCACCCAATTGGACATAATGTATCAATTAAAAATGCTATTGTTAAACTGGTCTCTGTCTCAGAATTTGCCAGAGATATCTCATAAGGGTTTTATCACTAGGTGAAATACAAAGAAAAGTACGAAAGGGAACGAGGGAAGCCTATGCTAGACTTTGAAACACCAACGTACATCACTGCCAAGGAGTCTCAGCAGATGCAGAGTGGGGTAAGTCCTGCACAAACCCCCACAGAGCAAATATACCAAGCTAAAGCAAACAATCTCTACCCGCAAAAGTATTGAGCCCATTGTTATCCCAAAGATGTGGATGATGGGATTCTTCAACATATAATTACCAATCTTTTCCATATCTCAAATCCTGTGGTTCCATTATATATATAAAAAAAGGTTCTGAATAATAAACATTTACCATGTTTTATTTCAACTACTCTTTTCAAAGAATTAGGACATAGCAAACTGTTGCTAATACTGAAACAAATTATTTTGAATGTAATTTTTTCTTTGAATCAGTTCCCTCTATGCAGACCCACTGTTGGCTTTGAATTGTTCTCTTAATAGGAAGCCTCCAGTCCCAGAAAGGAAGATTTTTTTTTCCTTTTAATCAGGATTTTTATCAAAATATCAAAAAAGTCAGTATGTCATATTTCCCATTTTAGAAATGTAAGCAGAGGCATCTAAAATGAAATTTAAAAAAATTTTAAGCAATAGTGGAGAAGAATGAATCTTATTTTGAAACTTAGAAAGTCTTCATTGGGAAACAGGCTTATTTTGGATTTCTTCTGCCTCACCTTCATAGGCATATCTCCAACCATAAAGATAAATGGCTTTCAATATAAGTAGTAGTTTGGGGAGCTTTCTGGTGTGTAGAATGCCAGATAACAGAAAATTTTAAACTGTTTAAAACAGTTGGTAAACCTGGGTAAAGCATCTGTGGGAGCTCCTTGTACTACTTACTTTTCTGTAGATGTCAAATTCTATCAGAATTGAAAATGACAAAAATCAAGTCCCAATGTCTATTCCAAGCCTCCCAGTCATACAGCCTCATCCAGGGACTTGAGAGATGGGGGAGGTGGTGGCCCTTCATCCCAACAGTGAACAAAGCCTGAGAAACTCTCTGGGCTTCATTATCCACCTTATTTGCTTGGTGATTTAGAATAATAGTTGTGATTATGAGAAAGGGCAAATTTGCATTTGGTGCCCTCAAGATCCCCTTCCTCTGAGTGGTTTTTTATTTTCTTCCCGAGTCACTTCTAATACAGAAGTAGAATCTTTTATTGCCTTCAGAAAAGTGTCATCAGGAGAGAGGACAATGGGTTGAGAGTCTTGGGAGTACATCTGTCCTTCCCCTCAGAGGGCCAGCCCCCATGGGAGTGGCAGACAGGCAAATGAGACGCCACCAAAGGTTCTCAGCCTCTAAGTTCCCTTGGGTAATTTGCTCTACCCAGGGTATTTCCAGAACAGGCCATCATGTTTCAAATGTGTGATTATCAGCAGAACTAAGATCAAGAAGCTATGGCCACAGAAAGAAAATGTAATTGTTTTCTTCCTAGGGTTGAGAAATAAGTTGTAACAAACATTCTTTCTTGTCTTTCCTTCCTACTTACATTAGAAAGAATATAGGAAAGATTATGAAGAGTCCATTAAAGGCAGAAACCTGACTGGCCTGGAGGTCACACCAGCTCTATTACATGTCAAATATGCAACCAAAATAGCCAGCGAGGTAGTGCCCACTCGGTCTTTTCTCTCCCTCCTGATTCAAATAATTGCACTAATGACACTCATCAACGTATTCCTACCATTTTCACCACCACCTAACTCTTCGGGTTCCAAGTTGGGTTCCCATGTGTTTCATACTAGCACCTAATCTATTACCCTTGTTAATTCTCCTAATTTTTTAATTGAATACCTAATAAAATGTGCTTATCTTAGCATTCTATTAATTTCTAGTTTGTTTGATATTGGATATTAACTGATGAAGCTTATACCCTGCCTTTATTGACTTTTTCATTGACTAAACTGTAACTGTTTGAAATTAGGAGGTTTTTGTTTGTTTGGGGGTTTTTGTTTTGTATTTTGGTGAAGGAATTTTCAGCAAAGAGGAACAATCCAGGCTTTCTTGTGAGCATTGTTGCTTGTATTTTGTGCTATAGAAAGAGTACAGGAAAGATCTAGAGGAAAGCATCCGTGGGAAGGGTCTCAGTGAAATGGAAGACACACCGGATATGCTAAGAGCAAAGAATGCCACCCAGATCCTCAACGAGGTGGGCACCCAGCCGACTGCATGCACAGGATCAACCGAGTATCTGCTCCTTCCTAGCCAAGTTGCATTAAAAAAAAAAAAAGTGATAAAAAGTTTTTTAATTTCAGATTCTCTGTTCAACATGATTATTAATCATTACATAAAATATCTTGATTTCTGATGAGTTGATACTGTAACTGTTTCCATAGTGGCTATGCCTGTTCTTTATCTAATAGCTTTTGATTTAATCTTGATACATTTGTTGTGCCCATTTAAATAAAAACACCACACTGGAGTGGTGGGCACCTAAGTGTAATCGTTTATGTACCAAACCAGATTTAAAATATGCTTTATACTTTAATGTTCTAAGCAGAGAATGCTAGAAATTGCTCCAAAGGAGGTTCTGGCATGAGTATAAGAGTTTTCTAAAGCAGTCTTCTGTTGTCACCACTCCATCCTACTCCAGGGAGCGGTGACGGTGACACCAGCAATGCAGGTGGCATGTTATGTGGATCTATATTCACTTTGCACATTTATTATCTTGCTATGACAGTTAAGTAACATTTTCTTTTAATGCTACTATAGAAAGAATATAAGAGAGATCTGGAGCTGGAAGTCAAAGGAAGAGGTCTGAATGCCATGGCCAATGAAACTCCCGACTTCCTGAGAGCCAGGAATGCTACAGATATTGCCAGTCAGGTGAGTGTTCCATGTCAGTCTTTCAAAAAAAAAAAAAACCCAAAAAAGTAGCTGTGATTATAAGAACACAGTTTTTTCCTTCTATTATCTTGTTGGTCAATTACAGTCAGATACATACAATGGCATGGTGGAATCTGTTTTGATGAAAGGATCCAGGACCTTTGCCAGGGCTGCTCTCATCTGCCCTTCTCCCAGCTCTTCCGAAAACAATCAGTGCCTTACTATCTGTTGATTATCTCTCTCCTCCTCCTTTCCCAAACCCTGCACAACATCTCTCACCAGCCCTCACCCCACCCACTCCCCAATCAACTAGATAGAAAGTCTAGGACTCAACCTTTCTTTCCGAATCTCACTCCTTAGCATAAAGCTATAAAGATAAGAGAAAAAACAATTGTTGAGTAGCAAATGAATGAATCCTTTTATTTTTTTTTTATTTTGAATAATGAATCCTTTTAGAAAAGAAATATTAATCACTTATTACTCAAACTGAGCCAACAAATGTTATGCGCCCTGTAAATATTTACCCAACTGTTGGATGGTCCTTTTGCAGATTAAGTATAAGCAATCAGCAGAAATGGAAAAAGCCAATTTCACTTCTGTGGTTGACACTCCGGAGATCATTCACGCCCAGCAAGTCAAGAACCTTTCAAGCCAGGTAAGGACATTCATCAGAATATCACACACTGACCCCAATCACAAAGAACAAGTCTTTCCATCAATACTGAAGGAGATTCTTTCAAATCACAATTTTGCCCAGTAGAAAAGAAGGGATTCATCTATGATGCAAATTTGAGTTAGACTTGAGATTCCGATATCAGAATTAAAATAAAGGAGAGAATTTTAAGGTACTGAAGAACTCTTAAATGGTTCCACTCATAATTTTTTAAGGGCTTCCCAGGTGGTGCCAGTGGTAAAGAATCCACCTGCCAATGAAGGAAATACAAGAGACATGGGTTTATCCCTGGAGTAGGAATTGGCTACCCACTCCAGTATTCTTGCCTGGAAAATTCCATGGACAGAGGAGCCTGGCGGACTAGTCCATGGGGTCGCAAAGACTTAGACATGACTGAACACACACATGCATGCACATAATTTATTTTTCCAGTTTTATTGAGATAAAATTGAATGTATCACTGTATAAGTTTAAGGTGTACAGTTGTAATGGTTTGTGAAAGTCGCTCAGTCATGTCTGACTCTTTGCGATCCCATGGACTGTCGAGTCCCTGGAATTCTCCAGGCCAGAATACTGGAGTGGGTAGCTGTTCGTTTCTCCAGGGGATCTTCCCAACCCAGGGATTGAACCCAGGTCTCCTATATTGCAGGCAGATTCTTTACCAGCTGAGCCACCGGGGAAGCTTAAGAATACTGGAGTGGGTAGCTTATCCCATTGCCAGCGAATCTTCCCGACCCAGGAACTGAACCAGGGTCTCCTGCATTGCAGGCAGATTCTTTACCAACTGAGCTATTAGTGTAATGGTGTGGTTTATATCAATTGTGAAGTGATTACCTCAATAAGTTTAATTAGCATCCATCATATAGTAAAAAGAGAAAACAAGCAAGAAAATTTTTCCTTGCGATGAGAACTCTCAGGATTTAGTCTCTTAACAACTTCCACACACCAAGCAGCAGTATTAACTATAGTTGTCATCATGTTATTCATTACATCCCTACTACTTTATAACTGGAAGTTTGTCACTTTTGACCACCTTTCTCCAATTCCACCTCACCCCCAACTCCCACCTCTGGCAACCACAAATCTGATCACTTTTTCTACGAGTTTGTTTTGATTTTAGATTCCACAAATATGTGAGATCATACACTCACCTATTTGTGAGATCAAGTATTTGTCTTTCTCTGACTTATTTCACTTAGTGTTGCACCTCCATGTCTACCCATGTTGTCACAGATGGCAGGATTTTCTGTTTTTATGCCTGAATATTATTCCGTTGTACATATATAGCACAACATTTTTTTAAATTGGAGGGTAATTGCTTTACAATCCTGCATTCGTTTCTACCACACAGCAATGCAAATCAGCCACAATTAAACATACATATATATATATACACACACACACACACCACAACATTTTTTATCCATCATTTGTTGATAGACGCTTAGGTTGTTTCCATGTCTTGACTATTATAAATAATGATGCTATGAACATCAAAGTGCAGGTATCTTTTCAAATTAGTGTTTTTATATCCTTCAGATATATTCTTAGAAGTGGAATTGCTGGATCATGTGGTAGTTGTGTTTTTAATTTTTTGTGGATCCTCTATACTGTTTTCCATAGAGGCAAAACCAGTTTACAATCCCAGTGGGGCACTGTTCTCCACACCCTCACCAGCATATGTTTGTTATCACTTGTCTTTCTGATGATGGCCATTCAGACAGGCATGAGTTACCACCCATAGTTAGAAAATCAGTCTCTTAAAATGTGGATGTAAAATTTGTGTGCAAATCTGGAAGAAACAAAGTCAATCACCCACATTTGATTATCAGTTTCTTTAACAAGATTGAGATTATGTCATCAACACTAATCATACAACCTAACCATGATTCTTCCTGATGGATAACTCTCTCTCTTCCTACAGAGAGATAAAGAAAGTATGATGTCCTTCATACTCCAGGATATATCCTCATTTGTTTTAATCGTCACTGCTGATCAGGAACCTGAAATTTATTTGAGTAGCCCCAAATTAAAGTTTTTTGCTTGTCTTCTAATCGTTGAGTTAGAAAGCAGTAGTTGCTTGACTGGGCTATACTTCATAACACCTGGGAATGTAGTTTTCCTGAACCCATCTTGGAAGTTCTTGTTGGATCTGCCTGCTGGCTCACCCCTGTAGCCAGTAGCCCAACCATACCTGCTCACAGTTCAGTGACAATATCTCTGTCACCAACCAAGGACTGGCATTCAAGAGGCCTTGCTGATGGCTCTCAACCCTCCTACTTTTCTCCATTTTGCCTGTTGAATAGTCTGGCTCCATCCAGTTCACTGTAGGCATCCCTTTGTCGCTGCCAGGAACCTCAGGGGCTGTCACCTCCCTCATATGGCCACTTGGCCAGTTTAGCCATTGACAATTTTGTTGTTCAGCTGCTCAGTTGTGTCCAACTCTTTGCATGCTGGACTGCAGCACACCAGGCTTCCCTGTTCTCCACCAACTCCCAGAGCTTGCTCGAACTCATGTCCATTGAGTCGGTGATACCATTCAACCATCTCATCCTCTGTCATCCCCTTCTCCTTCTTCCTCCTGCCTTCAGTCTTTCCCAGCATCAGGGTCTTTTCCAATGAGTCAGCTCTTTGTGGCCAAAGTATTGGAGCTTCAACCTCAGCATCAGTCCCTCCAATGAATGAATATTCAGGATTGATTTCCTTTAGGATTGACTGGGTTGATCTCCTTACAGTCCAAGGGACTCTCAAGTCTTCTCCAACACCGCAGTTCTTCTCCAACACCAAAATGACAGTGGGTCATGGCAGTGGATCTTGGGCTCAGTTCTCCTGGAAAGAAGAGGCCTGGTGTTCACTGATCCAGAGGGCTCTGCTTTACAACTCCCTAACATCCTTAAACAGTCCAAAAAAAAAAAAAAAAAAGACTTTCCCTCTGCTGAGCAGGAAGGGCTATTTTAGGTCCCATTGGCCTATATCCTTGTGTTGTTCACCATCCTTATTTCTTGGAATCTATTTCCAGAAAAAGTACAAGGAAGATGCAGAGAAGTGCATGTCATATTATGAGACCGTTTTGGACACCCCAGAGATGCAGAGGGTCCGGGAGAACCAAAAGAACTTCAGCCTTGTGAGTTTTTATCGATTCTAAGGCACACCTCACTGGGACCTCGGCTGAGGCCGGGAAAGGAGAATGCCTCTGGGCACACACTTGGGTACCCAGCCTACAGCTGCCCTCAGCACCTCCCACCCCGGCCCAGGAGATGTATGTTCCAGTTTCCTCCGGGCTCACCTTACTATCTCCGTCCCACATCATCTCGCACTTTGTTAGTGACTTCTTGTCGTTGAATATGAACTATCACCATCTTTTCCAGGTGGTGACATCTTTTTCAAAGTTAATTCTAGGCAAGAGATATTTAAAAAAAAACACAAAAAACAACTACTTTTAGGGTTTGGAAGTTTAGTTTCTCTCCAAAATTCTTATTGAATTTCTCATTGGCTATCTATGATTATTGTGGCAGATACATTTAAAAATATATATATATAAGGTTTTAACTTCCCTTACACAATATAGGACAATTAGAAATATATAAAACAATGTTGAAATCTTAACAAGATGTTTACTCCCTTTTCATAACAAGATGTTTACTCTTTTTTCATAGCTCCAATACCAGTATGACCTTAAAAACAGTAAAGGAAAAATTACAGCTGTTCAAGACACGCCAGAAATATTGCGTGTTAAAGAAAATCAAAAGAATTTCAGCTCGGTATATTTACTATTTATTTTCCATTTAATGCTAACCTAATAATTTCAGTCTTTTCTTTAAAAATATACTAGCCTCACGCTGATTCAGACAATTAACATCTAACCTTCCCAGTTAATGCTAGCAGTTATTTGTTAAAATTTCCCATAATTTGCTCTAAAACCACCACTCCAGAGACCATTAGAAATAACAACTTAAACCTGCTAACAAAGGAGCTTTTGATCCCAGGGCAGTAACACATGTCGTCTTGCTTCAAGAAGACGGATTTCTTTTAGACACTGTGATTTATTATCCTTCCCCAAAATAATTGACTTTATATTTATTTAATGGATCTTGTGTTTCACACTGGAGTGTTTTTTAATCAATATTTTCTGGTTTTTCTCATTATGTATTAATACAGTATGATAATCTTAAAAGAAATCTCCAGGTCTGAAAAGTGATGTGTGTTGTTACGTGTTTGAGTTACTGGGGCTGACGCAGAAGACACTCCAGCACTTGCCTAAGAACATTCTCTAGTGTCCTTTGTTTTCACAGAAGCCATGTTTCCTACTCTCTCCAGGAATGGTGGTTGTCCTTTCTTCTGTGTAACTCTGTCCTAATTCTGAATACCCAGGTTTTATATAAAGAGGATGTCTCACCAGGAACGGCGATTGGAAAGACACCTGAGATGATGAGAGTGAAGCAAACCCAGGACCATATCAGCTCGGTAAAGACACCCACTGGGGACTCATTTTCAGTATCTTCTGCCTCCCTTTGATCATCCACACTGATGGCTGAGCTGCACTCAAAGCTTCTGTCACCAAAACAGCTGAAGTTGCTAAACTAAGAGGGACATCTCATAATGCAGTGTCAAGGCAGTTTTCATGAGGGCTTGTTAGACATGAAAAATGGAGAGCCCTGTGTCAAAATGAACCAGAGTTGGACAGTAGTTTAGTCAAAAAAAAAAAAGATTTTTATTCAGGACAATTGTAATATAGAAGAAAAGAGATCTCCGTATAGAACTGAGCTCAATTCTGAATACAAGGGAAAGTAGGGTTTTATAAGGGGTGGATGGATGCGGTGGGATGGGGGAGAATGGGAAGGTGGAGAAAAGATCAATGGATGGAAAATTACTCAGAAAAAACAGGGAAGTAAAGGGGGGATTATAGCTAAAATGGCAGATCAAGGTAGTCAGACTTCACCTCGGGGCTGGGGGGTAAGGAATTTGATTAAATATTAAGGAGGATGAGATATCCAGGGTGGGAGATTTTGGCTAAACTGACTTAGCAGGATTCTTGCTAAAACTGGGCGGCACAAAGATGTCCAAAGGTTAAGGCCTAGTTTGGAAGAAGACTGAGAGGAGCCTGACTAGAATTTGGTCAAGAGAATCCTTGTCACTTGTGAGTCAGAGAATGGCCCTTCCTGGGTGTGTGTATGTGAGTGTGTCTGTCCTGGGCACATGAACTGTGGCATAAGACATGGGAGACCTCAGGGAAGAGAAGGGGCTTCAGTCTAAGTGTGGACCCCACCCCTAAAGAAACCAGAGAGAACCCATGTGTCCTTGTCCTTGACATGGTTCTCCTCTGACCCAGTATCAGAATGTGGCCCCATTCCCACTAAGTATAGAGGTTGTGCTATTTAAACCGTGACTTGGTACACTGTGGGGAAACTAACCAAACACATGCTCATGTTCCCATTTTTATACCTGCAGGTGAAGTATAAGGAGGTGATTGGACAAGGAACGCCCATCCCAGACCTGCCTGAAGTGAAGCGCGTCAAGCAGACACAGAAACACATCAGCTCGGTAATGGCCCCTCCCCATGCTGGCCCCTTCCTGCGTCACCCCTTCCTCCTCCTACCCGCTTGGACAACCCTCCCTGCCCTGCAATGGGCAGTGCAGTTTGCAAAATCAAGATAAGGAAATTCTGTCTTTACATAATCAGGGAGTAGAAGGGACTTGGCTTCATGTTTAATCATCATATGTACAGTTCCTTAAAGTAAAATGTGCTGACAGTAGTGATAAGGTTACTGAGATGATCTTGTTAATTACACATAACATATAAACATAAAATATAAAACAAAGCTGTGTACATGCATGTACCTCAGGATATTCTCCCCCATCCAGAAGACCCTGGGTAGCCTTGTGAAGTCTACATAGCCTTCTCCCCTCACCCTGTGTCCTTCGCTCTCTCCTAGTAAATACAGTGTGGTCTGAAGGTGCTGGCTGTTACCCACAAAGGTGTATCTTAAGCCTGTTCTCTTACTAGGAATTTCAGGCACCTGTGTACAGTGTCTGTGTATACGTTGGGAGACCCACCACACTTGAGATAGCAGGTTTAGCACACATTTCTCCTGACCTCTGTCCAGCCAGCCCCACCTCTGCCCACACCCTATCCCCGCAGCGCCACATGCCACTCTTTCCCATCCACAGCAGTTTCTAGCCAAAGATTGTGTGAAGTTTGGGAAATAGTTTGTAGCCAATAAAAGGCGAGGCTCTTGATCTGAGCCTTTCTTGGCCACTGGAGGAAATTCAATCCCATTGAATTTCCATTAGAGAACACTGGCTGTTTCTCTTGCAAGTCGTCTGATACAGACGACTTAGACCTCATTCCCTTTGCATTCTCTGCTTCCTACCTTGGCTCCCATGGTTACAAGCTGCATTTAGAATTGCACATCCACTCATCCAGGAAAGCCAGCCAGCATCACCTTTGCCGCTTCTGATCCCAATTTCTTGCCTTTCTCTAGTTTTGTTTTGTTCCGTGGTCCATGATCAGTTCCATTGCCTTGCCCAGTAAAGAAATACAACTTTGTTCGAAGAGGGTAGATTGTTAAAGATCTTGAAAAGTTTCCTAGCAAAACAGAGATATTAGCACTAGTGGCAGTGATTTTAGGAATTAATTTGTGACACAAACCCCCAGATTTTCCCTGTTGCTCCCCAGCCTATGCTCTAGTACAACACAGAATCCATCCACTTAAAAGAATTCCTTCCTTCCTTTAGGTGGACAATTGTTAACACTGTGAGGGAGGGTAGAATGAGGATGCCAAAAGGCTCTGGAAGTTCCTCACTTGTTTCATTAACACAGTCCTTTGGACTTCTCCCTATTCAAAAACACTAATTTACACGATTCAACACTGAGTAAAAATTTCAGAGAAAGTTGCTCTTCCTGCAAAAATAAACTATTCAAGTCTTCTTACATTAAGGGGTACCTACCTGCAAAAATAAACTATTCAAGTCTTCTTACATTAAGGGGTACCTAAGACTAAAGACCAGTTAAGAATTTTCTGAAGAAAATACAAAACAAAATTCTCAATAACCCTGAAAGAAGAGTACACATGATTGGAAAAATTTAAACCAAGCCACCTATGTATAACCTGCTGTGGACCTGCTCTATTCAAGGGACTAATACTAGATGTTATGAAATGGTTAATGTTTGTTTCAATGTTGAATGTATTAGCACTATTTAATGCATTTTAGGAATGTATCGATACTAAATGTTGACTAAAGAAAAGTGCCACAATTTAGTAGTCTTCAAGGCAGTAAAGTTACTACCTTTGAAGAGAGAAAATAAATATTTGTGGCATTTTTTTCCTTATTCCTAAATGTCATGTTTGAAAGCTAGATTCTTTCTGTGAGTTTCCACCAAATAGCTGGCATATAGGTATAAATCCAAAGGATTCGTGGTCATTTCACTTTTTTAGATGTTCTAATTATCTTCTACAGGTTATGTACAAAGAAAACCTGGGAACAGGCATTCCAACCCCTGTCACTCCAGAGATTGAAAGAGTCAAACGCAATCAGGAGAACTTTAGCTCGGTATTTACAAATATATCAATTAAGAAACTTGACTTCCCATTTTAAAAACTTACTAGAATAATCCATCATTCTTTTTAAAAATAACATCTTAACAGTTTTGTGTGTGTGGTGTGTGTGTTACCACCTGACCATCTAGTCTTACACAAAATGACTCATTTTTCTGATGGTATTTTAACCCTTTTGGTGACTGATCAGTGTGACCACTGAGATCTGAAATACTGTAAATAGAATTAATACAAGATTTCTCATCATTACATTCATATCCTATAACTCAGTGCTTTCTGTTGTACTTTTTCATTCCCAGAATTAGCAGAATAGAGTTTATACTTAAAACGTGAAGTAACAAGTAGAAGTATTATTCTTACTAATATAACTCACTAAAACTCCCTCCTCACACACACCCTTGCCCCCAGTTTTCTCTCTTCCTTGATCTTTGTGCTTGTTTTGAATGTCTTTTGGGTACTTTTTTGTATCTCACAGGTTTTGTACAAAGAAAATTTGGGGAAAGGAACCCCAACACCTATCACTCCAGAGATGGAGAGAGTCAAACGCAATCAAGAGAACTTTAGCTCGGTATTTCTTAGGGGGAAAAATAAAAAATCCCTTAATTTTTATTTAAAAATAATATTTTTAACACATTGCCAATATATAATTTTCTTCCTATAAAAATACTAAATTCATAGAATGAAAATGACACCAAATGTTACCTCAGTTTTCAACCCAAATCTAATTTAGTATTTTAGTTCTGGTGTGAAATTTTAACTGTTTTTCCTAAAACATAGCTATTGATCACATTCCTTAAAAACCTATAATACTTAGTGTTTCCTTCCTCAAATCCCTGAATAACAGTAGATGTTTCTAACTGTTTGATCTGTGGCACAAATCAAAAGTAAAATCTAACACGCCTTCAAAAGGACAATGTTAACTAGAATTCTATTTGTATTTATTATGGCTCTGTTTGATGTATTCTGTGTTTGCAGCATTTCTTGATTCTTGAACATTTTCATTCCAAAGACAACTTAGCAATTCACAGTGACTCAGAAATACAAGTTTACTTGGCTCAGCTATTTTTTGTATATCACAAGAGATATAAATGGGTTTCTTTGGAATAGTTTCAGGGTCACTGAAAGCTAATATTTACTTAGCTTTTAATACTTACTTATTTTATTCCCCAAACCCCTTTCTTTTTGGTCTCCTGAGAATTACCAACAGCTCATTCATTATGCATATGAGTTTCAGTTAACTTGAGCACTATTTGGTAAGTCCTAATCCTGCCTTTGAGAAAAGGCCTATATATGTATGGGGGTTGGCCAAAAAGTTCATTTGGGTTTTTTGGTAATATCTTACAGAAAATCTCAATGAAATTTTTGGCAAATCCAGTAAGTGACTCCTGCCTGTAATCTGAAAGGTCTGTTGTTGGTATTAATGCCACTTTTTTGTATGAGACAGACATCATACTGTTTGTGATGAAATGTCCAAAGGTAATCTATACTTGATCTATTTCTTAAATTTATTTAGGCCTATTTCATATCATTAGGAAAACAAACAAGCAAAAATACTTTTAGAGCCTACCTTAAAACCTAAGTCTACCTAAACAATGGATCCAGGCTGATTTGATTGTTGGTTTTATACACACAGATTCTGTACAAAGAGAACTTGAGCAAGGGGACTCCCCTCCCTGTCACCCCTGAGATGGAGCGGGTCAAGCGCAACCAGGAGAACTTTAGCTCGGTATTTGGGAGAAAGCTCCTTTAACTTCGTATTAAAAAATAATAATACCTTTCTATCAAAACTCCTTTTAGTCCCTTAAAAAAAAAAAATCTCATCAACTAAATTCTTCCTTTTTCCAGATCTCTTACTCACCATTTGATTCTAACATTTTATACTTCCTGTAACAGTCCCTTACAACTTTTCACAGGCTCCTTTCCGTGTTTTATAGGACTTTTGAAGTTAATTTATATCCAAAACCCCCAAATACGATAGCTTTTATTTACTTAGAACTATTTTTATTTGATGTGGCTGGGTTAGCATTGTAAGAAAAGACACAGGACTTGAGGCCCCATGTAGAAATAATGGCCCTTGCTGAGGACAGGGGTTACCTTAACAGAGATCCCACCTGTTAAATGTTAAACAGTGGCACCAAGAGAGAAAATTGCTCAGAACCAGAACCCAAAGGAATCTTGATACTTGTTCCAAACAAGACATTCCGTCAATAGAAATCCAGACCTTATGATTTTTAAAAAAATACTTGAATTAGATGAGTTTATGTTTTTCTTAATATTTTTGTTGAAAAACTATAATACTCAATAGTCTGCGAAGCTTTTATATAAGGATCTTAGATTCACTTGTGCCTGAGATGGAGAATCCAATGTCATTAGGAAAATTTAGCTGGATTCTTTTTTTGGGGGGGGAGGAGTAGAGCAGTAGGGAGAGGTTTCATCCAAAATGTTTTTTAATTGTTCACTGAAATAATTATGTGAAGGAATCAAACTTCCAGATAATATCAATAACTTTCTTTGGTCCCACTGTCTTTTTGTGTTTTGTTTTTGTTTGTAATTACTATTCACTAACAATCTTTTGATTTTATTGAATTTTCAGTATAAATTGATGTTTTTGGAATGTTGTATTTACTGTTTTCCCTATAGGTTTGTTATTATTATTCCTTCTTTTGGAAAGGTCTACATTAATTTTCAAAGTTATTTAAAAATTATTTTCATCTATATTAGAGTAAGTATATTATTGGTATGTCTATTTAAGATATTAATGATTCTGATGATCCTGGACAATTTCTTCCTTTAAGTAACCATTTGTGTTAATTTTTACATAGGTTGCATTTACGCAAAATTGTCCAGTGGTGCATAGAACCTTTAAAGATTCTGTATTTAGACTCAACCACCTGTATAACTTGAATTTACACAACAAAGACCTATTTCCTATATTGCATAGATTTGACCTGAGGTTTAAAATATTTGTTATTCTGTAAAACGAATATTCTGCGCAGGGAAAATGAATGTTTGCTCTCCAATTAAAAAATAACCTTTCTATGGTACACTAAGTATTTCAGTACTTTCATGAAATAATTTTTAACACAGAAAATCAACATTTAACATGAGTTAGCATAAAAGTTGAATATCAAATACACTGGCCCTTTAGCCAAGGAAATGTGGAACATGTTCTCATCCAGACCTGTGCTAGAAAAGACAGGTTGACTTGGTGAATTTGTCTTTCCTGTGTGATGTCTGTGTTTCATAGACTCCTTCAATGATAGCTCAAAGGGCTGTTTTGACTGCTCTTGTTTTTTTCTGGATGCTTTCTTATGTCGTACAGGTGTTATACAAAGAAAACATCGGGAAAGGGATTCCAATTCCCATCACTCCAGAGATGGAGAGAGTCAAACACAATCAAGAAAACTTTAGTTCGGTATTTAAAAAACAAACAAACAAAAAACCCTTTAACTAATTTAAAATCATTTTTTAAAAAGATTAATGGCTATATCTTAAAACCTAATCAACTTATTCTAGTAAAAACTCTGACATGTCTTGTTCACAACTTAATGCTGCCATTTCCTGTGAAATCAGTTTCCCCATTTTGGTTAAACATTAATATCACTTAAAAAATGTTCAATATTACTTTTGAACCTTTAAAAACATAACATACCCAATGTCTAAGCCGCCACATTTATCCTGCTTTGGCAACTTTGAACGTAGAGTTTACAAAAATTTGTTCTGTAGATAAATATAAACTGTTGGCCTTATTTTCTATTCTAACCTTTTTGATCTCTACTGGTATTTGTATAGATATTTTCAAGTTCTTTTAGCATTTGTTCACTGTTCTCCATTTGCCTCAAGTATAATTCTTACCAATATTTCACCCAAACTAAAAATTTGACTTCTTTTGAAAGTCAACAAAAGAAGATCTGCGTGTATGTACCTTCAAATATGCAATGTTTATAAAACCTAAATATCCTTATGTGGTTGATTAATATTTCCAAAACAAAATAACTTCCTTGGTTCTCCTTCTGTCTCTGCCCTGTTTTCTCCCATCCTCATAACAAGCTCAGGGGTGCAGCTCATGGTTCCTTTTCTATGGTGCTCTCCTTTGCTCAGCATTGCAGAGATTAGTTCAGCAACAAAACTTTCAAGTTTTTGCTGCTCCTTCCTGCATTCCCTTGCTTTTAAGGATGTCTTTAGGCTCCTACAGGATGGACCTAGAAGCTTCTGGTATTTTCCTTCCTCTAACTCATTCTCTTCCTCTCTGCCCTGCTACTCACCACTGCTCTGCAAGAAGGGGAGAGTGGTTGACTGCTCTTTTTGTTCTGGATGCTTTCTTATCACACAGGTGCTATACAAAGAAAACCTGGGCACAGGAATCCCAGTCTCCACCACTCCAGAGATGCAGAGAGTCAAACTCAATCAAGAGAACCTTAGCTCGGTATTTTGGAAAGAAAGGGAAAAGTAGCTGTCATTTAACCTCATAAACAAATTGATACTTAACATTTTTTCTTCTTTTAAACCTATTTCCCTTCCTTTGCTTCTAATATACCTCACTTAGCAAAAGGACATTTCTCATTTCTGTGGTACTACTATGGATTCTTTTGCTAATTCTGATTTCTATTCCATCTGGCATTTAAAAATATTTTTTAAAACCTCTTTTCTTTTAGTTTGCTTGGATAACAACAAAACCACGTTCTAACAGTCTCAAATCCTCATGTGATTATTTGGGAAGGTAACTCCACAGCTTCTCCCCAGCAGCTAGAGACCCTAGATAAAGTCAGTCTCCTTATCCCAAGAATGGCTATCGTTAAAGTTTTTGGTGGCATCTTCTCAGCATATAACTCCTGGCTCCTTGGATTATTGTGTCGTTTGGTAACAAGGAAGTTGAACTCACCCTCAAAGTCTCACAACAAATGAAATGTTACTTACAGTTCTTTTTCTGGATGCTTATCACACAGGTGTTATACAAAGAAAACATGGGCAAGGGAACCCCTTTACCTGTCACTCCAGAGATGGAGAGAATCAAACACAATCAAGAAAATATTAGCTCGGTACTTGTGGCAAGATAAAAAAAAAAACACCAAACTACTTCTTTAATAATATAAAATAATACATATTAATCCTACTTTTTAAAGATAACTGAAATTTTGTGAATTTCTTAATCACATTTATCCTTCTTCCTTTTAAGGCTACTCCTGGACTTAACCTCAGAATAACAAGGTTGCTTTAATCCATTATTTTAAAGTTCTAATATCAGGAAGTAACAGATTTTCCCATAAGTCATCCTTTGCTCCTCTCTCCCCAAACTTAACTCTCTATCCATTACCCCTAAGGTCTCTTTGTTTTATGTATTTGTGAAAAGTGAGGAGTGGAGTAGTAGGTGTGACAGGATTCTTTCTGGAACATCAGAATTGCAATTTTGTTTTTTTTTTTTTTTTTGCAGCTGACTTTAGGTTATAATTTACTCCGTCAGATTTGGACAAAGAGACCTTGGGAAAAATAACCCCTATACTCTCCTTCAGGCATAATGACATAAATTAAGATCCAGTAGTAGTTTTGCCAAATCACTGTCCATTTACTTTAAAGTGTCATTTGAACTATTTTTTGTTTTACCAATTTTAGTTCTTTCTGTTCTTCTGTCTTTCATGGTCTTTAAATGCTAATTTAGTAAGCCACTTTTTGTAAGCCTGCGTTCTGTGATGTAAAGAGACTGCTGTGGATTGGGGTTTGTGTCGGGACATTACCTTACATACTAGAGAGATTCCTCTGATACTGAAACACAGGACTACTGAGACTTTAGTGTGCTTCAGGGTCACTGAGACCCCAAGTGTCAGTCTTTTATTCTGTAGATCTGGCATGGGGCCAGACATTTTGCAATTCCAGCAAAGTCTCAGGTGATGTTAACCTTGTTGTCCAGGGATCTCAACTTTGAGAATCAGTTCTTTGATAGAATTCTTCCTTTTGAATTCCATGGCTTGAATCTTCTGTGACATCAAGAATGACACTGGTGACAGGGAGGCTGGGAATTTATCACAATGCATTACTGTTGTTTCCTATTGACTAACCCTATTAGTGATGGAATTGCTGAAAACATTTTTACTTACTGATAAGTATGATGATGTTCTGAATTAAAGCAAGAGGCAGAACACAGATACATTTCCCTGATGTGTGTGGCAAAAGGGTCCAGTCTCCCATTCTGATTTAGGGAGCAGCCTCCACCTTCTGTGTTATTCAAGTGCCTGCTCCTAAGTATTCAAGCACCTGCTCCTAAGTCCTGACAAATGGTCTGTCAGGTGCTTGACACGCATAGATTAGTGGTAGAGTAAAGGAGGTCTCCCATCTGGGCCCTGGAACTAGGCACAAAAAACTATAGTTCTGTCTTTTAGGCCGCAAGGATTTCAGGACAGGGTTCTACTCTGGAAATGTGCTGTAACTATTATCAGCTTGCTTTGGAAACATATTTCTTCCCATCTAATCTTACTGCCCAAATAGTTTAACAATCTGAGCCTCCTAACAAATGATCTGTTCTGTTTAATCTTTTGTAACTGTAATTCTTTTTTTCTTTTTTGGATCCATTGGACTCGCATAGGTTTTGTACAAAGAAAATGTGGGCAAAGGCACCCCAACCCCTGTCACTCCAGAGATGCAGAGAGTCAAACGCAATCAAGAGAACATTAGCTCGGTATTGTCTTGAGAAACAAAAGTGCTTTTCTTTCTGCAAAGTAACCCCTGCCGTTTGACCTGCTCCTAACTCCATCCCAGGTTAAAAACAAACAAAATGCAAGTTTTTTTAGAATCTCCCCTAAACAACATACTACATTGACTGTTGCCATTAACTGTTTTTTAAAGCTTTTTCTTAAGGTGTTCTCACTAATAGTAGTAGATAAAACCTGGGTTTTTCTCCCCCAAATCGCATTACATTGAATAGCCTGACTACTGCCTCCCAGTGACTTTCGGGTCCAACTTTGTATCTCACAGGTATTATACAAAGAGAACCTGGGGAAAGCCACCCCCACACCCTTTACTCCTGAGATGGAAAGAGTCAAACGCAATCAAGAAAACTTTAGCTCGGTATTTGAGAGAGGGAAAAAGAGACGGTGACACTTTTAACAAGCCTGGCAAACATAGTTATACCACTAATTTACCTCTCAGTTTCCTCCAAACTTTTATCTTTTAAAATCCTTCTTTACCCACTTAAAAACCATACCAGCCCTGCCAGCTCAAACTGATTTCTTTCTTCACCTTTTGCTTTATACCATAACATTTTAATGGCTTCTCTTCATGAGGTGTTATAGAGTGTGACATAATTGAGCCATAACAACAGCTAGATGGTGGTTTTCAGAATTGGGTTTCTGCTCTCTGATATCTGGATGCTCTCTTGGCTCCTCTAGGTGTTGTACAAAGAGAATATGAGAAAAGCAACTCCGACACCGGTCACTCCAGAGATGGAGAGAGCTAAGCGCAACCAAGAAAACATTAGCTCGGTATTCTCCAGGACTAAAAAGGAGTAGTGCAACAACTTAGAAAATAACAATTTAACATCATAAAGTGTCTTTCTCATTCAACTGAAAAACACACTAAAACAAAAAGAGAAATGCAACATCTTGAAAATAACATTTTAACACCATAAAAATGTGCATTTTTTTATCCCACTGAAAATTTACACTAAAATTAACACAACTATGCTTTTAAATTCCAAATGATTGTACTAAGACATAACAAGTTAATTGCCAATGTTTTCCCTTTTACTCTGAGGTAGTCTTACATAACTGACTATAACATATTGACTTCCTAACATTCTCAGTCTTCAGCAATTCTTTAAGATGCTTTATGAAACAGGTAATACTATGAAATGGATGACTTACTCTGACTTTGATATTTTGGGTTTTTCATGTCTGAGACTTTGATTTCTGTATTAGTGTACTGGTTTATAAAATCTGGACATGATCACTTATTTTAAAGGACAGTTCTTTCAAATGTATCACATTTAGTGCCATATACCATCCAATGTACTGGTGCTACAATTCCCAGCAAATTCAAGAACGATTTTTTTCCTTTCCTTTCAAAATTATACTTTGCCCCATCTCCTTTGAAAATGATTCAGAGTCAAAACAAATCCTTTATCTCATTCAAGCCCTGCCCTTCTACCCTCTTGCTAGCACTTCTGCTGTCACGGGCTTGCTGGGAATTTTTAGGTGACTCATGATTCCCTCCCCAGCTCCCTTCACTTCTATCTGTTGGAAAGATTTTGAGACTTCAGAATTAGAATGGTACCATAACTTGCCCTCATCCATGGCTTCTCCTCCGTCAGGTGCTTTATTCTGATAGCTTCCGGAAACAAATACAAGGCAAAGCTGCCTATGTCTTGGACACGCCAGAGATGAGACGGGTGAGAGAGACCCAGCGCCACATCTCAACAGTGAGTCAGGGATTCCTCAGATGGGGTGGGCAGCCTGTTGGAACAAGTGAAAAAGTAAATGATCACACCATCCTATTTTCACCAAATGAATTAATGAAATTTCAGGTGAAATATCATGAAGACTTTGAGAAACACAAGGGTTGCTTCACACCGGTGGTGACAGACCCCATCACTGAGAGAGTGAAGAAGAACACACAGGACTTCAGTGACATTAGCTACCGGGGTATTCAGAGGAAAGTGGTAGAAATGGAACAGAAACGGAATGACCAGGATCAGGAAACTATTACAGGTAACTGGGATCTGGGGGAGAAAATCAGCTTTAAATTATTCAATCTGCCTGAGGTTGTTTAGGTTCATATTTCGGTCTCCAAATTATCAACAAGTCTGAGAACATCTGTGCTGACCCTTAATCTCACTTTCAGGTTTACGTGTCTGGCGTACCAATCCGGGCTCAGTTTTTGACTATGATCCAGCAGAAGACAATATTCAGTCTCGAAGCTTACACATGATTAACGGTATGTGATGCTGCAAAAGGCTTATGACATAAACATCACGATTTAGTGGGCTAGTGCCAGGGGCGTTTAGGCTCAAAGTTCATCTCCTCCAGGGCTTTCAATTTCCTGAGTTGCTCATTCAGCATAAAAACATCTCCTTGACTAGTGCGCCAAGCTCACTTTCTAGACAAGTTCAAGTTAGGAAAAGATTGTTTCACTGCCTCAAGATAAGTCCCCTTCCGTCCCCATTATACTTTTTTTTCCTAAAGAAAAACAGGTAGTAAATTTTTCTGTTGGATAAATAATGACAATAAAATAAAATACTTAAGTAAAGGGAAAAAAACGGGGTTGACCTTTAGCAACTTTCTGAACTCCCTTATGTCAAGGAAGATCGTCATTCAACAAGAGGCCACATGCCTTCATACCCTTTATTCATGTTAAAAGTAGAATATGTAGTGCCTGTAAATCTCAAAGAATTTATATCTAGTCTGATGAATAGAGATCAGTAAATCAGCAGTTATGCCCTGACATGAACAGTTTTAAAGGTCTTCACACAGATTGTGGAAACAGAGAGGCCATCTAAATAAATTTGGAAATCAGGGGAAATTTCTGGAGAAGTTGAAAGGTGGAATTTGAATGTGAACATTACTACCTGTTTTGTTTTGGTGAGCCAGGAAAATGAGCAGGCTAGCAGGAAAAAACAGTGGTCAAGGACAGACTCAGGGATTGGAAGCCTGGCTATACCACTTAATGGCTAGGGGACCTTGGGTGATTAAACTCTCAACTGGAAAACGAGGAGTACCTTGTATTATCGAGTTTTGAGGGTTTAATCCATGGAAATCTACTAAAAACTGTTTGATGATGAACAAAAACCAACTGAGATCCAATTACCATTAGGGATTACTGCTAGGAAAATTTCATTTCTGTCCGCTCTCTGATGGATCTTACCTCCTTCAGCACAAGCTCAGCGCCGGAGCCGGGAGCAGTCTCGATCAGCCAGCGGGCTGAGCCTCAGTGGTGGCGAGGAGAAGTCCGAGCATTCGGAAGCTGCCCGCCTCTCCACCTACAGCGATGGGGGCGTCTTCTTCTCTGCAACCTCGGCAGGTACAAGTGCATGGCCCTGACCTCAACAGCCGTGGGAGCCAGTTCACTGGATGTTACTGTAAGAGATGCTTTGAGTAGAAACAGAAAAAATCAGGACCTTTTCTTCTACAGAGAGTCTAAAATTGAGGAGAGCTACATACAGTTAGCTATTTCATTTTCATTCCTCCTTTCTTGGAAATCATTCTTTTTAAATTAAGGGGGAAGACACTGCTGCTCAGCTGCTCAACACAGAGTAAATGATATCTAGTCATGTTTTCTCCTAATGCTATTTTCCTCTTTCCTTTCAGGTTATAAACATGCAAGAACCACAGAGCTCCCACAGCAACGATCATCTTCAGTTGCTACCCAGCAGACAACTGTATCCTCCATCCCATCTCACCCATCCACTGCTGGAGTAAGTAACCATCACTTACTCAAGTCATCCTTCTTTTTTGATATGTGAAAAAATGGTTACAGGTGTGCTGATTTTTTTTTTAAACCAAAACTTCTATTTTGTATAATGTTAACAGTAATAAATATCAGAGAACCTTCATTAACAACTCACATAACTAAAGAGCATTATTCAGTGATTTAAAACAAACACATGGACACACACAAAACACACAGAAAAACTAAAGCAAAATAATCATTGTGGGCTCATTAGACCCACCCACCATCTTAAAGCAAAGCATCTGTTGTTTGGAATCATTCTTCCATATTATATGCGTGTGCACGTGTCACATGTAATCTGGTCACACCTTATATCTTCCCTTTTATGTACAAGAGATAAGTCAAATCATGCTCACCAATTCACCAGAGTATCTTGAAACTCAGTTTAAAACCCTGGATCTCTTGGGACTTCCCTGCTGGTCCAGTGGTTAAGACTCTGAATGCTTATCAGGTCGATCCCTGGTCAGGGAACTAGGTCCCACATGCTGCAACTAAGACCCAGTGCAGCCAAATAAATGAATAAATATTTTTTAAAAACCCTGGATCTCATTTCATAATATTACAACATAATATTATAATTCTTTACTACTGAAATGAAAAATATCTGTATGAAGAATATCTTTACTAAAGGACATAAAGATTGGTAAGTATTAAAACCTATTATAGTTCAGGAAGGGAATCTTGCCGTCATTTCTCCAGAAATAAACCCATAAATTCAAGGCAATTCCAATCAAATCCTCGTACAATAATTATAAAAATTTTATACATTAATCCTAAAATTTATTTGAAAGAGTAAAGATGTAAGATCAAGCAAATTTTGAAAATGACAATAGGAAAGGACTTAACCATAAGAGTAAAATATGCTAGAAAGCTATTATAATTAAATATGAATTTAGCATGAGAATAGATTTTAAAACAAGTGAAGTCCAAAAACAGACCCTAAAAGAGTTACAAATAAGCAGAGGAAAAAAAGCAAAATTGTAAAATACTACAGAAAAAGACTATTTTTACAATATTGGAGATGGGAAAACCTTCCTCGGCAAGTTCCAAAATCTAGAAACGTAAAGGAAAAGACTAAGAAATGTCAAACTGGGAGAAATTATATGTAACAAAAGATTAATATCTAACACCACATAAAGTATCCAAAATTCACTGATGTTATTATTCCCCTTCCCTTCAAAATGAGGCCTGGAAGCATATGACTAAACCATCTACAACAAAAGAAATAAAAATGGCCAAGGAAAAGAGGTTCACCCTGACTACTAACCAGAAATATACAAATTATAACAAAGTATTCTATTATAGTAGCAAACTTTTAAGAAAACTTAAAAGGCACTAATACTTTCAGCGCAAAGACAGACACCTGAAGACAAACACTATGGGGTTAGTGGACGAATACAGGAAGATAGTTTACTGTCTAGAAATATAGAAATGGCTAAAATAACTTGTGGTTATTATTAAAATATGGAATTTTCTTCAGCAGAATAAATCTATGTACAGACAGACCTCCAAGCTATATCAAATGGAAAGATCAAGTATTGTTTACAGTATTCCACTTATGTGGGGGGGCTATCCTTGAATGTGAATGTGTTTCAAAATGCTAGGGAAAAATATGTAGGTCTCATGCCAAATAACTAACCAGTGGCTGCTCCTATGAAGAAAATTTGGGCACTTTCAAATTTTATTTGTATCTCTAAATTGTTAGTTTGTAAAAATTTTGTTGTTGTGAGAACATTTAACATGAGATCTACCTACCCTCTTATTTTCCAGTGTACATTTACTATAGCTTCAAGGTTGAGTTGTCTCTAGAACAGCAGATCTCTAGCATTCATTCATCTTGCTTAACTGAAACTTTATGCTGTTGATTAGCAACACCCCATCTTCCTTTCTCACCATACTGTATTTTTTGTTTTCACCATTGTTTAGATTAGCTTTCTAGAAAATTTTATTTCTGGTAGGCTCCCAAATTCTCCAAGTGAGAGAAATATGCACTATTGTTGATTTTTCAAATTCTTTTTCTCTAATAAAACATTAGTATAACCACTAATGTAATTTCTATGTGTTTGCCTATTTGGGACATTTCATATAAATGAAACTATGTAATATGTGGCCTTCTGTGACTGGCTTTATGTTTTTAGGTTTATCCATGTATCATTTATCAGTACTAATTCCTTTATATTAGCAAATATTACTACATTGTATGAAAATATGTTTTCTTCATCAGTTGGTGGGCATTTGGGCTGTTTCCAGTTTTTAGCTGTTATGAATAAGGGTATACAAGTTATTGTGTGGACATACGTTCATTCCTCTTGGGTATATACCTAGCAGTAGAATTGCTAGGTCACATGGTAACTATCTAAAATAGGAGAAATTTCCAAAGCTGTTTTCCAAACTGTCTGCACCATTTTCCATTTCCATCTTTATAAAAGACTTCAATTTTTCCACATCCTCCCCAATACCTGTTCTTTTCAATTATCATTCCAGTGTGTAGTGGTATCGCATTGTAGCTTTCCATTTTCCTGGTGACTAATGATGCCGAGTATTTTCATATGCTTGTTAGCGCTTAGTGTATCTCCTTTTGACAATTCAGATCCTCAGTAAAGGATGTGAATAGATGTGTGTGTGTGTGTCAGTCAGTCAGTCGTGTCTGACTCTCTGACCCCCATGGACTGTAGCCCACCAGGTTCCTCTGTCCATGGAATTCTCTAGGCAAGAATACTGGAGTGGGTTGCCATTTCTTTCTTTGGGGGACCTTACTGACCCAGGGATCGAACCTGAATCTCCTGCATTAACAGGCAGATTCTTTACCATCTGAGTCATCAGGGATATATATATATATATCTAGATAGTAATCCTTATTAGATATACAATTTGCAAATATCTTCTCCTAGTTTGTCTTTTTAGTTTTGGTGGTAGTTGCACATTCTGTTTCATGCAACTTAAGTTTTTGGTGTTGTAAGAGACTTTAAAATTAGTTGTTTAGGTTAATTGTTGCAAATCTAACATTTCCCTTTTTTGTCCTTACCAATAGAAAATCTTCCGTGCCATGTATGACTATATGGCTGCTGATGCAGATGAGGTGTCCTTCAAAGATGGAGATGCCATTGTGAATGTTCAAGCTATTGATGAAGGTTGGATGTATGGCACTGTGCAGAGGACTGGCAGGACTGGCATGCTCCCAGCCAACTATGTTGAAGCTATTTAGACACTTCAAAGCATCAATCCTCTCCACCAGACCTACAGATCTTGTTAATATTTCAGTTTAGACTCTCCACTATTCTGCCTAATAGTTTTTATGATTTATGGTTGTACCATCCCTTAATTTGTTTCTACACATACCTGAGTAATTCACCAGTAAACATATTAGTACAATTAATCTATCCAATTATTAAACTAGACTTACCTCTATTTTCCCGACTTGCACATAAAACCTGAGAAAACATTAAAACCAAAGGTTTTTTTTTTTTTTTAATAATTAAAAAACTTTTTTGGGTTTTAAAATGATTTCAGCACAGACATTTTTAAAAGCTTCTGCATTGTTATATTATTGCTGTATCAATCCAGAGTCTTTCTCCATTATTAAAATGTTTAACAGTATTTCTTTTCTAAATCAAGAGCTCTAAACATGTTAAACACATTTTTAAAAAATGGCAGATACTCACCTTTTCCTTGCTTACTGACTGCTGATACTTTTATTTCTAATCCAGTTCTGAAGTTATGAAGCTGATAGTCAATATAAACTGGTGTTAGACTAGTGTCTAATAAAATCTATAATTCTGCAACAAACACCATTGATGGAATGAGCATTACTTTTTAATAGTTGTAATATCTACAAATAATAACTTCAACAAAGCAAATCTATGCTAGACTTCACTACAAAAACTAAACTGAAAAATGCACAAGATATAACACTGAAAATCAACTATATTTCAATTAAAAAAATAAGAACAAGTGTAGGACTTTCTCAAAATTATGTTCAGGAAGCTTTCCTTATGGCTTGGCTTATAAAGTTGTAGAAATAGCTGTGGGATCCAATCCTAACTTCAAGGGGTCTTCCTCATCTGGATCCAGTAGGCTGGCAGTTTGTGGCAAAGGCATTAAATGGGCAAAGAGTGGAGTGCCAACCAATAATGGCTTGTTGCTTCAGTGTACAGAGTATCTTTTCTAAAAAGCAAAAGATCTGTCACGTTATTTTATTGCTGTAGTAATACTGCTCTCCCTAAGCTCCTTAATTTGTGTCTGGAGAAACAGAGCAAAGAGCACATGTAAAAATGAAGGCAGAGACTGGGGTGATGGAAAGCCAAAAATTGCTAGCAAACCACAAGAAGCTAAAGGCGAGGCATGGAATAGCCTTCCTCACAGCCCTTAGAAGGAACCAACCCTTGCTGACACCTTATCTCAGACTTCTAGCCTACAGAACCAAGACAATAAATTTCTATTATTTAAGCCTTTCAGTTTTTGATTTTTACAGAAGCCATAGTAAACTAATAACAGTATCTTTCAACATCACTAAATCTCACACTTTTTTTTTCTTACTTAAAAGCATGAATTTACAGTCTTCTAAGCAAAATAAAAGCAAAAATAAACAAATGGGACCTAATCAAACTTTAAGCTTTTGCACAATAAAGGAAAATGATCACATGATAAGACCACCTCGGAATGGGAGAAAATATTTGGAAATGATACCACCTATGAGGGCTTAAGTTCCAAAATATACCAACAGTTCATGCGACTCATTACCAAAAAAACCAAACCACCCAATCAAAAAACTGGCATAAGATCTGGACAGACATTTCTCCAAAGACATACATATGGCCAACAGGCACATGAAAAGATGCTCAAAATCACAAATCACTTAAGTTTTAGAGAAATGCCAAATCAAACCTACAATTAGGTAGCATGTGAATATATATATATGTGTGTGTGTGTGTATATCTCACAATATTACTCAGCCATAATAAAGAATGTAACATTGACATCTGAAACAACATGGATGGACCTAGGAAATATCACACAAAGTCAGTCAAATATCGTCTTGCATGCAGAATCTATAAAATACAAATTAATCTCTATAAAAAACAGACTCGTAGGCATAGAAAACAAACTTATGGTTACCAAGGAGAGAAGGGAGGAAGGGGGATAAACTTTAAGTATAGGATTAACGGATAAACACTACTGTACATAAAACAGATAAGCAACAAAGATTTACTGTGTAACACAGGGAACAATATCCAGTATCTTGTAATAACCTATAATGGGAATAATCTGAAATAAAATATATAAAACTGAACCACCTTGCTGTATACCTGAAATTAGCACAATACTATAAATCAACTATACTTCAATTTTTTTTAAAGTATGAATTTAGAAGTGTGGAACCCTTGAAACTATCAATAAAACAGAGATCCTCTCTGGTTAAAAACAGGCCATAAAAGAGGGCAAGAATATGAATGGTTCCTGTGATCGTGGAGGAATACAATACTCATTTTTGGCTGGTGTTTGAACCATTTAATTAATTTCAGGAGGACTCACTGAAACAAAAAAAATTAAAAACCCAAACACCAAAGAAAAACAAGTACCAGAATTTACTTTTTTCTTTTTAAATTTTATTTCAGATTAAAGTGCATTTCTTTAAAAATGTTTCAATGTCCAGTTTCGATTGGCAAGTGACAACAGTCAACTCTCAATAGATCATGAAAGTTTTACTGCGGATCAGACACCGATTCTCTCTCCTTCAACCAGTCATAATGAACCTGAAAATACAACTTTAGTCTAGGTGTACCTGCTTCAAACATTGTATAAGCATTCAACAAAACTGACTGTACCCTTATTTCCCATCTACTAGTACAGGTAATCAAGGAATGAACACATACTTCTGTGAAGGTTCAACTTAAATCATTCGACTTATCAAATATAAATACTTTTTGAATGTAAAACTAAGCTCTCTTAGAATTTATCAAGTGATGAAAACAAAAATATTATAGAGCTAATAAATGACTGATTTGGCTTCTCTCAGTCCTCTTCTAAGTGCGTATTAGTCAAGTCTATCCACAAGAGGTAGTGTTCAAGATTGAAAGTAATCGATTACTCACCAACACAGAAAGCAAACTCCCAAACCCCCCAATTTGTTTTACAGGTGTGATTTAACCAATCAGTGCCAGATGCCTTTCCTTCACATATCATGTCCCTTAATATCCATGGCAAATACATAATAATCTTTTAAGAATTTAAGGAGAAAAAGGTATACCTAAAAAATACTAGTATCTTCTAGTATATGCATATTTGAGCAACAGTAAGACATAAAAGAAATCAGGGGAACTCATTTTATAAAATAAAATCTAAATAATGGATATAGAAATTAAATAAAAAACCCTATTCTGCCAGCCAGAAGTAACCAAACTGATGATATGCCATATATGAACAAAACTACTGTATATGTCAAGGACTGGCACAATTGAAGGGTCAGCAAGTAGTAAATATGTAATTAGGTTCGTTATTACATGCCACCCAGTCTTCAGACTACTCAATTCTGCCACGATAGCAAGAATGCAGCCAAACATGTAAATAAGCACAGCTGTGTCCCAGAAAAACCTTATTTACCAACAAAACAATTTTGTGCATTTTGTCACAAAATATTTTCTTTTCAACCATTTAGAAAACATGAAATTCATTCTTAGTTCCTTAAATGTAAAAAGAAGTGGCAGGCTATAGTTTGTCAATCCCTCCCTGCTCTTTAAAAACTTATTAAAGACTGCTGTCTTTTGTTTCCTATTATCAAAATCAACTCTTAATTCCATTTTTCTAGAAAATTTCCATCCCATAAAAAATTCTTCAGACATCTATTATTCAATTAAGTATCAAAACAGCTATTCTACATTCCATTTTCAGTTCCATGACACTATTTTGAAACTGAACTTTCTACTTGTATGCAGGTTCATCCATTTAAGAAGTAATGGTCTTTTGTTGGAATTATTTACTGATGGGAGGCGGAGTATTAAGTAATATATTTCTAAATAATTACCGAAGGGATTAATAATCTATTATGATACTGTATTATATATAGAGTAACTCAGGGACCACTGGCTGTCAGCTACTTTCAAAATATAAAGATAACTGTTTCTCTATACTTAATGGTCTAATTCTTTATTGCTATTTCAATCTATCTTTCTCTTCTCTTCATTTTATCATTTGTCAGTGCATCAATCTCAATCAACATGTAAATTTGCTGATAAGCTTAGTTTCATCCAATTATAAAATGGCACACTGTGGCATAAAGATATTGTTCCCTCTATTACAAGTAGAAAACCAAAAGCTACGGAGGTTCTTTTCTTCCATGTGACATCAATTTAAAATACTGTCTTTAATTTTATAATCATAGGTAAAGGGAGAAGTTAACTTTTATTCTAATGGCATATTTCAGGGGAGGAAGCATTTACAGCTTGGCACTTAGTTTTACCTGTTTTTTGGTGAAAGGCTTGGCACAGAAAGAAAAAAAAAATGGTAAAGATCACACTGTAAAAGTTAACATTCTATTCCAAGAACTAAATGAACATTCATAATTGTATTAGACTACAGATCTAATCTACAAATCTTCAAAATGACTCAGATTTTAATGGAACTTTCCAAGAGCAATGTACAAAACCTGGCATATAATAGACATTATTAACTGGGCCATGAAAAACCACAAAGACCAGATTTGTTTTACAGATTGAAACAATAAAATCAATAAATTCTGATAATCATTTTTGAAGATCAGATTACTCAACTCTTTCAACTCCATTTTACAACAAAATAGGAAGTTTTGATCACATACTGTCATAGCACTCACCAGAGGTCTTCAGTAAACGGAATAGCAAGGCACACTTGTCAGAACTGACTTATTACAGCACGGCTAACTTCACTGCCAAATTAACCTTTGTCAGGGGTAGCCTATTTTCAGTGTTTATTAATAAAATAATCAAGTCCTATAACCTAGAAGGCAAGATTTAGAGACTAAATTCATCTCTAATATTATGAAAATTTACCTTCATATTAACAAAAAAAAGTCAGAACATAATTCATATATACTCTTAAGATTCCACATTGTCCGAACTGCTTAATCAGGTTCTTGATAACATAAAATACTTATCTTCTATATTAAAAGTCTCCATATTAGGCAAAATTCTACCTTTAACAATTTTATTTAAATTTATTAACTTTAATATGAAGCCTTCAAGACCAGTCAGAATCCTCAATTCAGACATCTGAAAAGGTTTCTTAAAAAGACTAGTTGTTATATTTTGTGGCAATAATTTTAAGGATATAAATCTGCCTGGGCTACCAAAAGCTAATTTGGATCTTGAAGCCTCTTAGACCTATTACCACAAATGCAGTACACAGACATTAGCATTTGTATGGATCACATGGGAATTCTTAGAAATGAACTATTAGGCTCTCATCACATACCTACTGAATCAGAATCTGCATTTTAACAAATACATGCAGGTTTGAGAAGCACTGTATTAAAAGTCAGGACTTCACTCTAATGTTTGCATACAAAGTATAAGACCTTTCTAATGGCTTAGGGATAAAATGGACATGTGTTGTAATAACAAGCAGGCAGCTAACTCCCCTGACTCAAACCCCAGCCTAATAACATTAACAACTGCTTTTCTTATGACCTCTAACCTTGGCTCACAAATAATCTCCCAGAAAATCAGTTATTAAGAATACTAGATAGAAACTAGGCTTTTCTTGGTGGATTATAAAGTCAAAGTCGGAAGGAATGGCATTAAAAGAAAATGAGTTAAGTTTTTGCATCTTTTGTTAAATTTCAACTAAGCCTGCCTTTAAAACATCATTCACTTTTAACTACTCATCTCTTTAAAAATCAAAACTCTACTTGTATATCTTCCACACATCCCTCCCATTTTTCCAATTTTCCCAATTTTCTTGTCCTCCCTCCCACCTTCAGTCAAAACATAACTGAATTTTCTTGACATTTTTATGATTCTTAAATATAAAACACCCCTGACTACTACCAACATGCACAGAAACAGAATCATGGGAAATTCATACTCAAATCTTATTTTTGACTATTACCCTACTGCATTATTAACCTAAATCATCCTATAATCGACAAGGAAACTAGAGCAAAAGCTTTCCACTATTCAACAATGGCTTTCAAACTTGTTCAAACTGCAGAGCATCTTTAATTATGTGCTCACTGAAATACTGGAAATTCATTTTTGAACATGAAAAATTATACTATGGTTCTGCATGCAACTATATTCTTTATAAATGCATAAAATAAAAAATCACATTTGAGTGTTCTTAGTAATGTTTGTCATGTTTTATTAACCATTAGAAATTATTTGAAAAAACTTATTTCACTTTAATGGTAAAAAGACACACACTGGAGCTGATCATGGAATATTAATGCTTTTTCTCTTCCAGAAACACTCAGGAAAAAAATCTGCAGAAAGTTTTAAGGCAAGAATATTGAAAATAAGGAGCCTAAATATACACATAACTATATCAACTACTGAAGACTTAGCAAACTGGTTGTTAAATACTTTAGAATATATCTTTGTTAAACCAGGATATTCTAAAATTAATATCTGCACTTGCATCAAACTTGTGATTGAAGTAAATGGTATTCATTTTGGTCACATTTTCTGCTACTGTTCACCTTCCCAAGAACTTCAGTCCACCAGGCAAGTAAGTTTAGCTCACACAAATTTTAAGATATGAGGTCGGGAAATGAGTTAATTCTGGTTCCTCTCAACATACATACATATCCCTCTACTAACACCTGTTCAATCAAAACGTGCTGGTTTACTCAAATAGAACTTGGGGAATAAATGACAAACAAATTAAACCAAAATTATAAGTGTTTAAATTCAAGCTGCAATCCTTCAGGTTCAATGGTCCCAGATTTTCTTTTAAAACCATCCTCAGCATATAAATATCAAGCTTAGATCCCAAAATATTTACTGATGTAAATGTAATGATAATGGATTATGAAAAAGAAACCAACTTTTATCATGACTGGGTGGCAGTCCCCTTCTGAATATAAAGCTAACCAAGACACAAGCATTAAACTTTCTGTAAGTTGCTAAAGAACGTGTGCCTTTTCAAGTAGGGGTTACTTCTGAATTAAGTCTAAATCTGAGATTACTCATTCTATTTAGAAAACAAGTGAGATATTTGTTAAAAAGATGAAACAAATATGGGAAAGGCAGGCACTAATACCAGTTGGTAAAATCAGAAATGTTTTAATTACATACACCCTATTTTTTAAAACTCAATAAAACATACATATTTTAAAGAACAGTTTTCAGATTTCTCCCAAGTTTGCTTTAGGTATAGGTGGAAACAGCAGATAAGCTCTAGGTTTCTTATGCTCCAAGTTATAATGAAAATACTCAAGCTAACTCCCTATTAAAGAGAAATGTAACGAGGCACTATTTCTAGTGGCCGATCCCCTCTTTCAAACCAAAAGAAAAAAAAAAAAAGGTTATGGGAATGAATAGGAAGGTTGTCATGTAACACTTTCTCATTTCTAGTACTTGTTCTGCTTACTTTAGAAAATAAACTTATGTTTAACTATTAACTAAGTACAAAACTATTTGTTGTTTTATTTGTAGATACAGAATCCTACAAATATCTGCAGCAATCCCACAAAGCACTTCTATTATCCATACTGATATCTCAGTATTCAATATATACAAAATTATGTTTCTATTAAACAAAGGTATTCACAAGAGGCTACAGAAAAATTCATGCAACTAACGACTGAAATTCATAAATTAAAGACTTAATCTATACATAATGTACAAACAGTCGTGCATTTTTAAATGAATAGTCTATATCTCATAAGAGTATATTTTCACAGGCAAATGCTGCTGCATAAGTATTTGCTAATGCAAATGAATGGAATCACTTAATTCTGCTTTAATATTTAACCCCCAAAGTTGAAACTTTTGATTATTTGTCTTGAAAGCTGTCCAAATGAAGCTGATGTCTGTGAAAAACATTCCAAAAAATTCTTTTGCCTCTCATTTGGGGTGTTTTACCAAGAACAAATTTCTTAAACCTCAAGCACAACAAATTAAAAAAAAAAAAAAAAGAAAGTATAAACATCGTATCAGTTAAGCAAAAACTTCAAATAAAAATTTTCAGTTTTTCTTACTTAGAACAGGTATATTACATAAAATGTTTCATTAAAATATGCATGAGTACGTAAAACAAAATTTATGCTTTTGCTTGTAGTTTTTGCTTTCACATTTCATTAAACAAGTTCTGGAAAAACTATGCATAGCAGCCAAGAAAATATGTTATACAGGAAAGATTGCTCTCACTCACAAAATTTAACTTATTTAATAAGCTATTGGTCTTTAGCATTTGAAGTTACCAACTTCGCAAACATTCAGTCTGAAATTGTGCTGTATTTCAGAACTTACTTTATGAATCAACAAATCCAGTGATTAAAAAAAAAAAATTTCAATTTTCTCTTAAAACACTAAAAAGAATTTTCATGGGTTGGTGACCTCCAACGTGACTGCAGATTTTTAATTATAGAGTTTGCCATGCTACCAAGTTTCTCATGCATTTCAAATAGCTGGCTTCCTGAATAATTATGGAGATCTTCTGAATCTAGTTGAAGAGCAAGTGCACTAATCTGTGCCACAAGATTTTTAGGTAACGGAGCTTCTAAAGCAACAGGATCAATTAAATCTGAAGGAAAGAGAAAAAAATAGCACAATTAAAATCTATTCCAGATACACCTTAACTTGCATCTCCTTCTAAGTTAATAAAAAATGTAAGTGCCTAGGTTTCAAATTAAGAGTGCAAATTGACATAGCCCCTGTTCAAGATCAAGAGAGTGAGGCTACAGAAAAATCACCATAGCTTATTCTGTGCCACTAAAGAAATCCTGACTACTTCATAACATAACTGGATCGCAATGTTTAGTTTATATCCTCATTTTAGATCTTGATAGAATAAAAGCTGCCAATTAGAGAAAAAGCAATTGGATATACTTGAAGTCATCAGCTTTTTTTTCATGTATTTAAAAACTATCACACACAAAAAAATCAGAGCATGCTCAAATTAGAACTAAAAGCAGAGCAACAAAATATTTCTTCAATAAAGTCAACCAATCTTAATATACCTGAGGCAAGTCTTTCTTCATCAGGAGAGATAGATTTATTTTCCATTCCATTTATTGTTTTTTCAGAAATATCAAAAACTGGAATCTCTTCTAGTCCACGAGACTTCACCTTGATTTATGCATTAAGATAAGTAAAAATAAAAACAAAAGTGACAGTTATTTTTAACAGGACTAATAATAATAAAACCACTAATACTGGAAAAGAATCTGACAAACTATGTTTTACAGTCTAGCTATTGTTAAGAACCCATGGTTCTACTAACACAAAAATAGAACTACATAGTGTTTTTTCAAAGAGATGGTTAAGGGATTTATATTATTTCTTAATGAATTTGTCCAGAAACATAGCCGTGGTAGCCAAGAAAAATCACATTTTATTCCCCAGGTTCGGGAACATGGGAAAAGCAAGTCTAAGTCAGACATTTTCAAGCTTAAATATACGGACTTCTTTTTAAAAAAAGAACACAATTTTCAAAGGCTTGGGAACAGGGCTTATTGATTGCTGATTGAGAAAATGCTAATTTCAGATTGTTAGAAGTTACTGCTATTCAGTCATTAGATCGTGTCAGACTCTTTGCAACGCCATGGACTGATAATTTCACCCAAAAAGAAAGACCCCTGAATTCAATTACTTAAAATTTATCAAATTTAAATTCCCCCTTCCTCAACACCTGTCCATCAACTTTTTAACCATTCCTGCAACTTAGGTTTATAAAAATGTGAAGGGAGACTACCTGTAAGATTTTAATCTGGAGAATAAAATTAAGGGGTTATACTAGCTGCTTAAAATCACTGGGGGTTGTTTAGTCTCTTTAAACAACTGACTCTTTTGGCCACTCCATGGACTACAGCCCACCAGATTCCTCTATTCATGGGATTTCCCAAGCAAGAAAACTAGAGTGAGTTGCTTTGTCCTTCTCCAGGGGATCTTCCTGACTTAGGGATCTAACCAGCATCTCCTGCATTTGGCAGGCACATTCTTTATCGCTGAGCCACCACGGAAGCCGGAGTTCCCATATAACCCAGCAATTAGATTCTGTTACAGATATACTCAAGAAAAATAAAAACATGTCCACACAAAAGCTTGTGTATGAATGTACGTAACAGCATATCTGTAATAGAAAAGGGTGTAAACAACCCAAATGTTCAACAAGTGATGAATGGATAACCAAAATGCTGCATAATCATAGAATGAGGTATTACTAGGTTGGTGCAAATCTAATTCTAGTTTTCACACTGTTGAAATTCATAATTTGATATTGAAATACATTCCAAAACAAATGTGGTTATGTTATACATCATTTTAATGAGCATTTCTCACTTTATGGTTTTTTGCTCATGACTTATTACTTGCTATTTATATTTATTTAGACTATGGAAATGATATTACACAAAAAACAAGTGTGAGCAATTTTCTTTGAGTTCAAAATGAGTCACAAAAAGAGCAGTCAACTCGCATCATCAACAACGCATTTAGCTCAGGAACTGCTCATGAACATACAGTGCAGTGGTACTTCAAGAAGTTTTGCAAAGGACACAAGAGCCTTGAAGATGAGAAGTATAGTGGCTGACCATCGCAAGTTGACAAAGACCAACTGAGAGCCATCATTGAAGCTGATCCTCTTATAACTACAAGAGAAGTTGCCCAAGTACTCAACGTCGACCATTCTACAGTTGTTTCGTTTGAAGCAAATTGGAAAGGTAAAAAGGCTTGATAAGTGGGTGCCTCATGAGCTGACTGCAAATCAAAAAAATCATCATTTTGAAGTGTCGTCGTCTCTTATTATACACAGTAACAACAAACCATTTCTCAGACTGTGACATGCAATGAAAAGTGGATTTTGTACGACAACTAGCAATGACCAGCTCAGTGGCTGGGCTGAGAAGCTCCAAAGCACTTCCCAAAGACAAAATTGTATGAAAAAAAGGTCATGGTCACCGTTTGGTGGTCTGCAGCCTGTTTGATCCACTACAGCTTTCCAAATCCCAGCGAAACCATTACATCTGAGAAGTATGCTTAGCAAATCGATGAGATATACCAAAAACTGCAACCCCTGCAGCTGACATTGGTCAACAGAATGACCCCAATTCTTCTTCACAATAACGTCTAACTGCACGTTGCACAACCAACACTTCAAAAGTTGAACAACTTGGGCTACAAAGTTTTGCCTCATCTGCCATATTCACCTGACCTATTGCCAACCAACTACCACTTCCTCAAGCATCTCGACAACTTTTTTGCAGGGAAAACACTTCCACAACCAGCAGTAGGCAGAAACTACTTTCAAGAGGTTCATCGACTCTCAAAGGATAGATTTTTACACTACAGAAATAAACAAACATTTCTCACTGGGAAAAATGCGTTGACTGTAATGGTTCCTATTTTGATTAATAAAGATGTGTTTGAACCTAGTTATTAATATAATGATTTAAAATTCAAGGTCTGAAACCACAATTACTTTTGCACCAACCTACTATTTAACCATAAAGCAGAATGAAGTACTAATACATGTGAACCTTGAAAACACTATGCTCAGTTAAAGAAATCAGTCACAAAAGACTATATACAGATTATAAGAACCCACCTTTTATGAAATATCCACAATAGGAAAGACAAAATTAATAGTTGCATTGGGGGTGGAAATACAGTGACTGATGAATGAGTAGGGCGGTTGCTTCGTTTTTTAAAAGAATAAAAAATGTTCTAAAATTAGGTCAAGGTGAAGGCTGTGGTACTTTGTAACTGTATTAAAAAACCACCTGTGTGCTTTGGGTGGGCGAATTTTATGGTATGTGGCTGTACCTCAATAAAGCAGTTTCAACTCTTCATCTTACACAAACGCAAATTACTAATAGTTTTTGTTTTTCTTGAACTGGTTAAATGTTTCAAAAGATCAAACAAAACTAATAACAAATCAAGGATTTTTAAGAATACTGAAGTCTTCAGTAGCCTGCAAACTCCAATCTCAGAAATTCTAACAGAACACCGTTTTTACTCTTAACATACTCCATTTTTTATTTATTCACAGTTTTGCCTATTGATGAATACATAAAAGGTTTCTGAATGGGTTTCAGAAGAGTTTGTAAATTCTTCTGAAATGATATACAAAATTTTCTATATGTATTTTTAGAGGGACAAGAATCTCGGTTTTCATAAGAATCTTAAGAAATGTCCATAACCTGAAATATCTGTGTGTTAAAAGTTGATAGGAAGAACAAGTTAAAAAAAAAATTGATCACAACTGCTTTGGATATCAAAATCAAAATACTGTTAACTACAAATCTGCAAGATTTCTGGGGGGTAAATGTTTAGATTTGAACATCTAGGTTTTAGAAACAGCAGCCAGGAAACCAATCACTTATTTGGTAGACATAAAAGACGAGCTAGAAAAGTAGAATTCAAAGAATAAAGAGGTGTAATACACAACAACAGTACAAAATAAATAAGTAAACTTCTCTGTGGAATTATAAATCAACCTTTTAAGTTACTCTTGACTGCAGGGGAAAGGAAGTTAAGGCATCATATAAAATGAGCTTTTAAAGCAAGAATACTTGAAATGCAAACTTCTGGAGTTGTACTGTTTGATCATTTACTCATACACAATTTAACATCTATGTCTTTACCTGCTGCTCATGATATATTCTGAGAGCCTTTTTTACATTAGACACTTTTGGAGAACGGATAGGAAGAGTTTTTATTTCAGATGCCGTAAGGGTACTCAAATCGCCAATTGTTTTTATATTCTTGGCTCTAATGAGCTGTCCCAGTCCTCTTGCCCTAAAGAGATAAGAGAAACAGGAAAAATGTCATGAAGTTTTATATTTTCTATTTGTAAAGGCCTATCCAATTGATTTTCCTGATTTAAGCGCAATCATAACAAAATTTCCATAGACACACCTATCCCACAGAGGACAGACATACGTGCATTTAAAACAAAATTTGAATCTGATGTGTATGCCTGGCTCAAACAAGATTAACTGTTCAATACTTCTATTACTGCCCTATCTCAACCATCTTCCTAGCTGTATTTTCATTTACTTCTAAAAACAAAATGTGTAAAAGTATGGAAAAATCAGTTCTAAACATGAGAACCCTGATCATTTAAACATCCCTGTTAACAAAGTGGCATCTCTAGGTACAGGCCAGAGATTAATAACCACTTACCACATGTTGGATGTAATCTGAGGTAAAATGATGTCAACTGGTGCTACACAGTTCACCAAAGCAGGGTAAACACTTTCTGTTGGACATGGCACAGATTCCTTAGCCATTTCTGCAATCTTAGAATAAATTTCAAAAGCTGTTAAACAGAGGTCACCTAACTGAACATGAAAATATAAAGTTGCATGAAAACTAAAGCACTTCTTACTAAACACTTCTTTGAGCTCTTAAATTTAGAGCTACGTGATCCTGGGGACAGAAATCCTTTGGCTGAAGTGGTATTATGCTAGACAGAAGAAAGGAGAAAAAAAAACTCAGAACCCTAGATAACTATAATTTTACAAGTTTATTTTCACAACTGACAGACTGCAGTCATATCTTACAATTTTTAGAAAGTGTAAAATCTAATAACAATACTACTGGATCAATTACTGGCTGGCTCATCAATGCCTCTTACCACCTCTTCTCTTCATGTCTGCTTACCAAGTAAGCAGACAAAAGAAAAATATATCCAAACGAAGTACATTTTGTTTCTTAAAAAGTTAACTTTAAGACAAATTACCCAATGCAATTCTGTGTTTGCATATGTATTTTTTAAAGCCTACAGCTTACCTTAGATTGCACAGTAGGTGAAGTTTTAACACTTTTTACCATGAAAGAACTATTTGAAGAATGGCACCTAACAATAGAGCATCGCCTATCAATGTCATCTGCCAATCCTGCTTGGTATATAGGATCTGCAAAGGAGACACGGCGAACCTGGAAACATTTAAGTCATGTTTTTATTTTTAAAAGGTTTTAAAAAATAATACCATAAATTCTCATTATAAGGTTAGCCAAAACTAGCATGTATGTTTAGAGGCCTAATTTATCTCACTAGAAGCCACTGCACATAGCTGCAGTTGTTCCTGGTGATTGTTTTCACAAATATCACTCAAGACCAAGGGTCATTCTCAGTATCCATGGTCTAAACTGTCTGCAAAGTACAGCAACAAGGAGAATGAAAGGATAGCAGCAAAAACTTAGTGAAATTGCATGTGACAGTTACAAGTATACAAATTTCTACTAACCTCATAGGCTTACTACAGACCATCAAGAACAAGGTAAAGAGGCAGAGACAGTACTAACTGGCCGCTAGTATACCTTAGTAATCTTAGTTCTTAATTCTTTGAGGGTACCAGAGTCACAGCAATGGGGTGGGATTTTTTGTTAAAACAAAAACAAAAAACAAAAGCTTAGCCCAGCTTGAAGTTATTTTGCCCTTTTCTCAACTCTTTATTCACTTACTCAGCTATCTGATGAAAGTATCCAACGGAGCACATAAAACCATAATATGTATATAAATGTCTTATTCCCAAAATAGTGGGAACTTTTTGTAAATATCTGCTATAGACAACTATCATACGTAAATAAAAATTAAACATGAGCTACTATCAAACAAAACATGACTATAGTTAACTGGCATTAACAATCTAAAGTATACTGAAGACATCATTTTATCTTCATAAATTTCTCAAGAACATCTATGGCCTATTTAAACCTAAGATTAAAAAAAAAGGTAAGAGACTCAAAAGCAAAGCAAGACCAAACCAAAAACCCTCAAGTGTTAAGTCTTCCTGAGAACTAATCTCTAAATTCTCAATACAAAAATTTTTAGTATATTCTGGGAAAGTTTTCACAACATGCTGGCTAAAGGCAAAATTACTTGTCAGTATGATTTTATCTATATATACATGTTTGTATACATAAGCACATATATTCCACAGTAAATGGTAGGTCCAATTTCAAAATTAAGGAATGCCCACACAGTACCTTTATAAAATAGCTAATTATAGAGGACAAGTGGAGCTACGTAAAGCACATGCAACTTTTCCTTTCTAAACTATGTTCAAGTCACAGGGCCAGAGGCTAAAGCAGATACATAGGTAATCCATATGTGTACAAACTAAAAGAATAAAAATATAGTGAAGAAGATGGGGACATTAAAAAGATTAATTACAAATGAAATCATATCCAGAAATTAATGAAGGCATAGCCTAAGAAATTTTTTTAATTAGAAAAGGTCTAAGTTTATATAAACACTTAAATGTGAAACAGACAGCATTATGTCCTAGTACACAGTAAGTGCTAACTAAAGCTCTTTTATCAGCTTCTGTTTCCTCGTGTATTATATGAAGAGCAGAAAAAAATCACCATGAAAGATTATCAATTTTGCAAAATGTGAAAAATGGTGATGGGTGAATCAAGATTTATAGCTAAGTGTTAGGCTTCCATGGTAGCTCAGTCAGTAAAGAATCTGCCTGCAGTACAGGACACCCAGGTTTGATCCCTGGTTCGGGAAGATCCCCTGGATAAGGAAATGGCAAACCACTCTAGTATCCCTGCCTGGAAAATCCCATGAACAGAGGAGCCTGGCAGGCTGCAGTCCATGGGGTCGCAGAGTCGAGCACAACTGAGGGACTGACACCAGGTCCTGAAATAAAGGAATACCTAAAGGGCTTCAGTCTTTTTTCTCAAAATCTCAACACCTTGCCTTCTACCTGCCCTTTTCCCTGTCATAGCATATATTCATAATGAATGGTCATATAAGCCTAATATTCTGTCATTCACTAAGTGTCACCACATGGCCAAAATATTCCAATTAAACTTGGACTCATTAATATTCAGCCTCAATCCCCCTACCTTGTGAACAGGTGACGAGATTTCATCTTCTTGGGGTCTTTTTAGTCCTCTCTTTAAAATGCTGGTGGATGGAGAAGCCAAAGGAGACCAGACACAACGTGTGTGCATGCCACTAGGACTCTCATTTGCTGACATGAACAAAGGATCAAGATCCTTTAATTTTTGAGGAGATGTATTACTGTCTTCTGATATCAGTTCAGAAACACCTGTTTCAGATGTCAGAGGCTGTGGTGTTTCCTCTACTTTCTCTGAAGTATGGTGAACCTCCAGTAAAGTTTCATTCCTTTCTACTGCCATTTGATTGTCATCTAGTTGTGTTTCCTCCGATTTATTAGGTTCAGTATTCATTTCAGTTTTGTTAGGGTCAACCTTTCCTTCTTCAGTGATCATCTCAAGTGTGTCGGGAACAAAGCTATCGATTTCTACATTTAACTCCTTTGTTTCAGCTTCTATAGGCAGAGAAGCTTTGGTAGTTAAACCTTCATCTTCCGTTTCAGTGACGTGGTCAGATTCAGTAGTCACCTCACCAACCACTGTTTTTTCACAATTTTTCATTTCAGGGTTCATTTCTTCAGATGAGCCTGGATCAGACTGATCACTTCCTCTGCCTAGCTCCCCAACCACTATTTGTTCAGAGATCTCTACCTGAGCATTCACTTTTACAGGTGTCGGGTTATCAGAATAACCAGTAGCTGAATTAAATTCCTCAGTTACTGCTTCACCGGCTTTCAGTTTTTCAGGTGCATCCATTCTTTCACTGTTTTCCTCTGTTACTTCTTTCTCTGAAATACCAGTTTTGACACTCTTTTGTTCAGAGAAGCCAGCTTCAGACTGATAATTTTCTACATTCAATTCCATACCATCTACTTCTGGATTTGATTCTGCATTTGATTCAACATTAACAATGTTCTCTGTACTCAATTTCTCTTTTGGGGTGTCCTCTGACTTTTCTTCTTTGGTCTCCAAACATTTCAGTGAAATATCTTTGGAAACATCTAAATGTGGGTCAATAGTTTTACATTTTTTATTAGATGGCTCCTGGCTTTCTAGAGATATTGCTTCCTCAGCATCCCTACCAGAAGTTTCTTTAAATTTTACCATTTCAGATGGAAGAAAGCTTTGAGTAGTATTTTCTTTCAACTCAGTTTCAGATATAATTAATGAATCATTAGCAGTATCATTCTCTTCCTTGAGATCCAAATGAAAATTCACACTATGATGCTCATCTAAAAGTTTTACCTCTGAGTACAGATCAGCTTTCGAAGTTTCTGAAATAGATACAGGTGTTTCCACATCTGTCTTTTTTGTTTCATTGACTTTCACATCGTAATTTTCTGTATTCTTTAACCCAATAAATGACTTTTCTTGAAGCTGTGACTTTTCTCCACAACAATCACAACCTTTAGATCGCCTCACTCTCCTACTTCTCTTGTGTTGGCATTCTACTGTCTGAAGGGTTTTTTCAGAAAGCAAAGAAATGTCTGATGTCCCTATTTTTGAGGATTCCCCCATGCTATTTTCTATAGAATCTCGCTTATGTAACTTCTTACTGGCATTTCTAGTCCTTAGATTTGATTCTGGTACAGAAGCATTTGAAGAGGAATGTTCTGCATCTTCGTTAGTTTTACTTTTTCCCTCAGAAGTATTTAACACATCAGAAACTTGTAATAAATCTGGAGATGCTGTAGAATCTTGAAGAGTTACAGTATTACTTTCATCTCTTTTTTCACAGATTTGAGGTTTTATATCTTTGTCTACTTCAGAATTCCCTTTATAATCATGTGCCTGATTTTCAACCCTTATACATTCCTGTTTTACCATTTTCTCTTCTTGATCTTCAATGTCAACACTGTCGCTGCTTTTGTTCTTCCATTTTCCAGATCTTTTCTTTTTAGAACCTTCTTCTTTTGCCTCAGAACTATCAGATTCTGAATTTTCAATGCTGGAAAGTAAACCCTGGGATGCTCTTCTCGTTTGATATCGTGTTCGTCCCCTTACTGGTTTCTCGGAGGATTTATCTGCAATGTCCTGCACAGCATCTCCCTCAGATTTAGTATTCTCAAGATCTGGCTTTCTTCTATTTTCATCAATTTCAGCATTAGCACTGGTCTCCCCAAAAGTCTTCTCATGTAAATTATTTCCTTTGTCAACTAAGTTTTCCTGTACACCTTGTTCAGAAATCATTTTTTGCTTAGGTAAAACATCATCTTTTACATGTAATGGACTCTTCTGCGGAGTCTTTTCTTCTTCTTTACGTCTTTCCCTTTTCTGATGATTATTTTCTTTATCTTGGCTATCAGTGGTTGGTTCTGCTGTTTCTGAACGTCGCCTTAAAGATCGCCTAAGGGTTTTATGATTTGGAGTTACCTGAATATGACTATCCTCATTTACTGTCTGATCTGTTATTATGGCTGGGGGTGTGTTTTCTTTGGATTCCAGGTTAATTTCTAAGGTTCCCTCTTCTACAGTATTGTTTTCTAATACAGTATTCTCCACTGTTGATTTAAGCATTGTATCCTCATAGTCCATTGTAGATTCAGAGAGATGAACCTGATTATCTAACACACATTCTGTCTGATTAAGCAAGCCAGGTGGGTTATTTTCTAAGGTTATCGTGCCATCAACAGATTCTCGAGTACTTTTCTCTAAGGGTTTAGACTTTTTACTCCCTGTTGGTTCAGGTTTACTCGACCTTCGGCTTGATCTCTTAGTCCCATGCATTATTTTTTCAGAGTCAGATTTGGAAAGAGCCACTTCTGTTTTCTTTGCTTTTGATGGGTCATCTGTTTTAGCCATGCTTTCCTGGTTATTTTTCACTATTACAGTTGATGACATATTATTCAAGGGTGATGGACTAAAAGGTCTATTTTCTGAACCATCAAACTTTTCCAAAGTAATAAAGGACTGCCTTCGACTTGTAGGCTGTAAGGGAGCTCCAGAAATGGTGGCATTAGAAACCGAGCTACTGCTGACACCAAATGGATTTTCTGTAGTAGATGCACATTCAGTTGGTTTCTTTGAAGCAATTAAAGCTTTTTTTCTGGCATCATTATTACTGCTCAGTATTTTTGGACTGGTTTCCTCAATAGAACCACACTCGTTATTCAAAGGGGAAGCCTTTTCAAGACGTTCATCCATACCGCAGTTTTCCATGACATGTTGAGGAACAACAATGTCATTCTCCTTTTGTTCCTCCTGCACAGAAATGTACATATACATATAGATTAACCGGAAACAAGTCTGACTTTCTGGAGAAATTCTGTTTAAAACGTAAGCAATTCAAAGGGCAATCTGACTTTCAATATTTTGCAAATATTCCAAAGGTGATGGTAGATGCTCATTAATTTGTGTTTCCAATTCAAGTATTCAATAAAGCCAAATACATTTAAACAAACATGCACTCACACAGATACAGATCCACACATACAACAACTATAATTCTGCTAAAGACTGACTGCTAAGGAGAGTTAAGACATTATACAACAAATCTTAACATTAATATAAGAGACTCAATAATGGAAAGCTGATTCGAAAAAACCCAAAATATGAAAATAACAATGTACCTTAAATATCATCTTGGAGTCTTCTTTTGATTTTTCAATTAAAGTAGAAATTTCCCTGAAATAAATAAGTGTGCAAATTAGAATACTGTTAATAAAGAACCAGAAAATCAGTTACTTCAGCAACTTCTATACTTACATAGATTCTTCCTGACTATACTGAGAAAATAAAGTATCTTGTGAAACATCCAGATTATTATACATGGCAGGAATATCACACCTGAAAAAGATTTTAAGACTCACTTTAATATTGTGTCTATTAAGTCTCTCAATCGTGTCTGACTCTGCATCCACATGAACTGTAGCCCGCTAGACTCCTCTGTCCATGGAGTTCTCCATGCAAGAATACTGGAATGGATAGCCATTTCCTTCTGCAGGGGATCTTTCTGACTCAAGGATCAAACCTAGAATTCCTGCATTGCAGGCAGATTCTTTACTGCTTGAGCAACCAGGGAAGCCCCTTGAGAGTACTCTGAATAGCAAGGAGATCAAACTACTCAATCCTAAAGGAAATCAACCCTGAATATTCATTGGAAGGACTAATGCTGAAGCTGAAACTCCAATACTTTGGCCACCTGATGCAAAAAGCAGACTCACTGGAAACGACCCTGATGCTGGGAAAGATTGAGGGCAGGAGAAACGGGGCAATAGAAGATGAGAGGTTGGATGGTATCAACGACACAATGGACATGAGTTGGAGCAAACTTGGGGAGACAGTGAAGAACATGGAAGCCTGGCGTGCTGCAGTCTCTAGGGTTGCAAAGAGTCAGACATGACTTAGCCACTAAACAGCAACTTCAATATTTCATATTCTTACAATTAAGCTTACAATTCTACATCTAGTTACCTTTTAAGAACAATATAAAATCAAGTCTTAGATGCTTATTTCCAAGAGTGTCCATGAAACCATTTCCCTGATCTTTCAAGACCTCAATAAAGGGATTCAGTTTAGGAACATTTGGTGCATTTCAAGATAGCCTGACACACTATGAAATGTAGTTACGTACAATCTTTTTGACATTTAAAATACAGTATAATAAACCAGTATCTTAGTTCTAAACTCAAAATTATGGTTTGCTGCATGAAATCTAAATGTAAATACAGAAAACTCAATTCAAGATAAAAGTACTACAAACCTCTTTGTTTTGAGTACTTCTTTCTGGTGTTCAGTTAGTATTCTTTCCTTTGTTTCTTTTCCTTCTGGAGGTATAAACACAAAGTCAGTAGACTTTTCTTCTTCCAAAGGCATTTCACTCTTTGCTTTTGAAGACTCCAGTTTCAACTGGAAATTGAAACAGTAAATGCACATTTTGAGTTTCTAAAATTATTTTCCAATACATCAATCAATCTCTCTTTGGCACTCTGATAATGGTTTTTGATGACGACTAGGATGTTTGAAGTTTAAACCTATAGGATATTCCTGGATAATTATAATTAGTACAATGTCCCTAGCTTTCTTTTCATTCTGCCTGTATTAATTACTGAGAAAATAAAATTACACCTCTTCAAGAAGTGTGCTTACCAAGGAAGCATGGGCAAATATGTTTTTCAGCCCAACATGCAGAAATCAAGTGGTTTGGCAGGAAAAAAGTACATCTGTGATTTCAAGTTGAAGCACAAACTACTCAAGTAAAAGTTGCCAAAATCATATGCCCGACATACTAATATTGATACCCAATGTCACTTTTACAAAATTTCAGCAGCTGTTTTCATTTTACTTTATAATGCTACAAGACTGTGTCGAAGTTATTCTTTAAAAATATTTTTCATTTTCCCAGAGCCACGGTCTCAAGATTCTAGAATAACCCCTCTACTGGAGGCCCTGAAAGAAAGACTATCTGAAACTTGGTTAATTTGCCACTAGCTACTAGATATCTAGTTTTATATATGCTGCTGCTGCTGCTAAGTTGCTTCAGTTGTGTCTGACTCTGTGCAACCCCACAGACCGCAGCACACCAGGCTCCACCATCCCTGGGATTCTCCAGGCAAGAACACTGGAGTGGGTTGCCATTTCCTTCTCCAATGCAGGAAAGTGAAAGTGATGTCGCTCAGTCATGTCCGACTCTTCACAACCCCATGGACTGCAGCCTACCAGGCTCCTCCATCCATGGGTTTTCCAGGCAAGAGTACTGGAATGGGGTGCCATTGCCTTCTCCGAGTTTTATGTATGAGGTTATGACAAATGTCTTATGCAGGCATTCTCTTTCTAGTCAATAAAGGAAGCTCTAAAATATTCTCCTTTCATCCTACCTAAGTTATTCAAATCTAGTTTCATTCTATCTGAAGAGGGTTACTGCCTGGAGTAATTATACTAAATAAACGCTCAGTATTATGCAGATTTAACTTTACTAAGAAGTAATCATCTCCCAAAGTGTCAAGATTTCCATACCATCTTAATAGTCTTTCTAGGCCAAACTATTATTTCCCTACAATCCCATCTTTTATTTAGTTTTTAACAGCTTTTTCTTCCAGTTAGAAGTTATATGTTCTCAAGCTGGTATATATTTTAATCTTAAAAGTTCTATTAAATACACTTTGGAAAAACATACTTTAGCTGGTGGTTTCACACTGTCTTTTGTATCCTTTGTTTGTGCTAAAAAAGAATCTCTTTTTCCACTTGATTTTCTTTCCATGCCACTTATCTTCATATTTAATTGCGAATTTTCTGTCTGTTTTTATAAAAATAAAACAATTTTATTATGTGCAAATGTTTTTTATTTATCCTTTTCACATTGGTAATTACAGTATTATCAATATTCGTTTCAAATTTGAGTATTCAAATCTACTAGATCATGTCAAAGAAAACAAAGCCATTGTCTAATACAGTAACAGCAAATAGATTTGGTATCTCCAACTTATACAGCATTAGTCTTGCATCATTTAATTTTATAAATTCTAAAATAAGCTATACCAAATAGATATTATAAAAAAAAATTACTGGACTCAAATATCCCACTATTACTGGAAACTTTTCTAACAGAAAAACCCAAACTGTAACACTTTAAACAATAAAACATACATGTCAGAAAATATTATCAGGCCCTCCTAACAGAATATATGGTTTTTTCAAGCCATATTACAATGAATGAGTCTCAAAAAGTCTAGGTAATTTTCTGATGAGAATTTTAAGTTTATCCAAAAACCAAAACTAAATAGAGTACTTAGCTAAAACGTTTTCTCTTACAGGTTCTAAACAAATAATAGCTAGACTCATTTGTTGCTGAATAGGAACAAAGTGTCTAAGAGTGTTCTACCTGATGAGTATATAGTACTTTTACCTTTACTCCTTAATCTTTATAGTCATCTAGTATTATTAACCACAGTAACCTTGTTCCAAATGGAAAATGTGGTATCAATGATTTGTTTCTCTAACAGAAGAAATAAGATTCAATGGAAAGAAATGAGAAAATGAAGTGTAGCTCTTACTTAGGTGGGGAATAGTAACTAGAATTCCTAGTTTATACAAAGCAACATTTAACCACATCTTAATAATTCTGACCTTTGTAAAAGAATACATGAGGTGCCAGTTTTTTTTAAATAAAAGATCATTAATGAATAAGAATCGGGTATTATTTACATGAGAATCTATGGCGAAATTTACCGTCTTTTAATTTGTAAGTTTTCTAGACCACACAACGAACTGTATGCAAAACCCCTATGTTACGGAACTCTACTGTTCAGGTTTTACTTGTTTTATCACTTCAATAAAACAGTCTTAAGCTTCTGTCCTTTTTAAAATTACACTGATATCCAATAAACAACTCAAACATCATATAAAAGTAAACACAAACATCCCCCCCAACTTACTGTATCTGAATATGGTCCACTGGATTCCTCCATAATTTCAACGTTTTCCAAACCAGGCAATAAAAGCAGAGATTTTTGTTTGGCTTGTTTGAGTACTGGCCTTCAAAAATAAACAAATAAATGAATAAATATACTTTGAATTAAGTAGTACTGATGGCACATTAACAAGAACAGTTCAATTACAATTTTAAAGTGATAAAATACATTCAGCTTAAGACTGTTTCTTACTCTACATACATAAAACCGGGAGAAATTTACAGACAATATTAGAATATTTCACTAAACTCTTCAGTTTCTGAATTTTACACTTTAAAAACTTCTCAAACTTTCCAAATTTTTACCGTAAAATTTCAAAAAAGAGCAGACTGTTACATTAAGTATGTATCAGCTAGATTTAACAGCCATCAGCTTCCTGCCCCTTGCCGGAAACTCCTTTTGTTAAGCATAATTTGAAACTGCTTTTTGTGTTTCTAAAACTAAGTTTATTCTAAGGACCAAAGCAAAGGGTCAAATAATTTTAATAATTACCATGTACTCCAAATAAGAATATTTTTAACTAGGAAATCCTCTACAGTGATTCTGCATAAGTATTTATGTTAAAACCAAAATGTCAATTTACATAATCAGAACAGAGTAACTATATAAAGTTTTATCGTTAGCATACTTTAACTCCTCAGGATAAATCAACATCGTCACTTTAGCAAATGTGGCATTCCAGAATTGAGCACTTTGTTTTCTTATCTGTTTATTCTTGTGTGAAAATATTATGCATAATAATGGAGAGATCTCTTCAAGAAGTTCACTGTCATAAGTTCCAGTGTAGCTGACGTGTAGACAAGCAATAATTTCTCCTAGTAGCTTTTCTAACTAGGAAAAAGAAAAAGTTCATTAGGGTAACACTTAGAAATGTTACTTTTCAAAGAGAAAAAATAAAAGCACAAAGCATACTAAACAACTCACAAAGCATGTTATCATTTCAATTTTTAAAACTCAAATAACTTTAAAAAATTTTTATTGATTTATTTTTGGCTGTGCTTCGTCTTTGTTGCTGCACAGGCTTTTCTCTAGTTGCACAGGCTGGGTGGGGGCTACTCTCTAGTTGTGGTGCTTGGGCTTCTCGTTGAGGGGACTTCTCCTGTTGTGGAGCATGAGCTCTAGGGCACACAGGCTTCAGCTGCTGTAGCACGCAAGCTCAGTAGTTGCAGCTCCAGGGCTCTTGAGCACTGGCTCAGTAGCTGTGGCATGCAGGCTTATTTGCTCCGCAGGATGTAGGATATTCCCAGATAAGGGACGGAACCCATGTCTTCTGCATTGGCAGGCAGATTTTTTTACCACTGAGCCACCAGGAAGTCCTCAAATCGCTTTTTAAAAGCTCTCAACCCATGGCTGATTCATGTCAATGTATGGCAAAAACTATTACAATATTGTAAAGTAATTAGCCCCCAACTAAAATAAATAAATTTATAAAAAAAAAAAAATAAAAAAAAAAAAAATAAAAGCTCTCATCACCTTCAATATATAATACTCTTTATAAGCTGACAAGAACTTACTTTATTGATAGAACAGCTTGAATTCAAGCCTATTTTCCATAAACAGAAGAAATTTGTTTTCACATAAATTGAGATTAATAGTTGCCTGACCTTGGAGCCAATTATCTTCATACATAATGAGACGGAGTAGTTGAGTTGTATGAACTTAAGGTAATATTATTAAATTGTGAATGATCCTTGGATTATACTCATTTCATATCAAAAGTTCATTAAAATTAAAGTATAATGATATCTCTTTAAAACAATCAGCAGAACTATATTGAAGGGCGACATTTAAATTCTAAAATTTTTCTTCATGAAAGTATGTTTTATGAACAATGTCTATTTTTACCTTGTTGTTCATACAACTATACACTTTAGGAACTTCATCAAACCTAGGAAGAAAAACAAAGAGTACCGTTTATATTTTAGAACATTAAACCTAGAAACATTGTAACGCAGCCAAAAACTGAGACCTGTAGTGATATAAAAAGGTGCCCAAAGACTTAACAAAATGTCAAACTGCAAACATTAAACATAAAACAAACCTGTCTTGTAACATAAGAGTTAAAGGAAAAACATCTGGAATAGACTTCAAAGTATTATTACTAGTCACTTGTTTCTATGCTTTTTAAAAAGCATTATTTTTGATGAAGTTTAAGGACTAAAAAAGACTTGCAAAAACTTAATGAATTTGAAGTTCCACTAAATCTGTTCCTAAAGCTGCCTCTGTGTTTATGAAAAACAGACTGTATTATGACTGAACCACATAAGCTTGCTATAAAGAACACTGATGAATTCTCTCAAAATGCTTCTTCAAAATACGTTAGTTGGGATTTTTTCATGGTTTTTCTCTTATATACTGCTTGCTTTGGTTCAAATGCAAAAGGTAATATAAAACAACACAAACTTCTGGAGAGTAATTCAAAAATTTAAATGCACATACTTTTTGAACCAACAATTTCATTTTAGGGCCCTGTTCTGTAGGAATAGTGGCAAATGATTTATGTACAAATATATTGACCTGTGATATTGTTAGTTATGAGAAAAAGGTCTAGAAAACATGTCCAACAGAAAATTGGGTAAAGTGTCATGGAGTCCTCTGCAGACATTAAAAACAATGAGATACTTAGGTTAAGTGAATATCATATACTTAACTGCTAAGTAGTGTGTCAAGTCACATACATTATATATTTAACATGTAAGCTTTCTGTATTAACAGTTCTGTAAAGAGATGCACTAAAGTAAAAAGAGTGTTGGATTAAGAATGAAGAATAAAGGGACTTCCAATTTCTACCTCATATTTTATTATTTGAGGTATCTTTTTAACAAAAGCATAGTTTCATATATTATCCTCTCTGGTAAACTTTAAAGATTAAGATCTTTAACAACAAAGCTGATATGACAACAACAAAAGTCTGCTACCCATATCTAGTTTATGGGTAGTTTACCCATATCTTATATATGTTTAAGTCAAAGAGCTATTAAGGCAAAATACTTACTTTGAGTTTTCATAAAATAATGCCAGAGGTCTTGTTAAAGCTGCAAATATTTTCCGGATCATAGAAGGCAGAGAAATACGTCCAAGTACATTGGAAAGAATGCTGGTGATTGAGTTGCCAATAGTGAGGAGAGTATCAGAATGTACTTCCTTGAGGCTTAGAGTGTGAAAAGAATAGATCACTCTCTCAATAAGTTTAAATAAAGAAGCCAACTTCCCTAAAGGTTCCTTCTTCTTTTTGGACCAATCTGAAGGTCTCTGTGGTGCTAAGATAAAATTAAACAGTGACAGCTTTTAGAATTAATGGTAATTAAAGCAAACTTATGTAATTAAATGAAACAATATGATCCACTACTTCAGGAAACAGTGTTTTAACCAAGAAGCATCAACGGATGAAAAACTCATGAATCAAAGTATGCTGAGTAACAAGATACTTACGAAGTCTCAAAGTATTTGCCACAAAACATTTACTATAAGTGTTTCCTAATGAATTTTATAGTGCAAAACCGACAGATATGATCTTAACAGTAAATGTTAACATCATCAATAGTGGGACAAAATGACTTATATGCCTGTTGACATAATGCGCTGATAAGAAAATACTGAATTACTTCTGTAGCATCCCCATAAAGAAATAAAATCTCAATCTAATATTGAGGAAATAACTGATAAACCCCAACTGAGAGACCTTCAAAATCTAACTTTGCCTTTACTTCACGTCTAATGGTCATGAAAGACAAGACTTGGGAAATATTTTAGATCAAAGACTTGTCTTACAAGTGCTGTGAAACGTTCTAGGAAATAAAAAGTAGAAAAAGGGGTGGGGGTGAAAATAAGACAAAAGAATCAACTGATAACTGAGGAATCCTAGTAAAAAACATTTAGTGTCTGTGTTTAATTTTTGCAATGTTTCTCTAAAACAAATTATTACAAAATAAAAGTTATCAAAAACTCTCAAAGTGATCCTGATGCATATTTATGAATAATAACAATTTTATTTCAACTATTTGTAAATTGTTTCCTCTCAGCTTGTGCTGGCAGTTTCTAGATATCTCCCCAAGTTTCAATAAATTTAAACAGCCAGGATCACCTCTTGCAAGACAAAGATTGAAAACAAAAAACATTTCTAATTCTGGGTTTATAGATCATGGATAGAATGGATATTTAGTTAATTCTAATTTTTCAGAAGTTGACAAAACATGTAAAACTTTCAACAAGGGGATCATCATCTATGCCTTATCAAACTTCAGGGGCTTAAAATATATATTCTGCTATCATTTGCTATATAACCTTTCTATAGCTCAGGTATTTAGAGAATTTTAATTTTCCTGACAAAGAGGTAATCAGATTAAGTATTGCTCAGTCTGAAAGGGGGCTCAGACTAAAGAAAAAAAATCTGTTTCTATGGCTTGAGGATGGAATGCTTTAATTACCAAACAAGTTTCTCTATATTACTATAAAAACTACCCCCACCCCAAAAAAACCCTGCAAATATTTTATGTTCTAGAAATCTTTATACTAATTCAAAGAAAGATCTTATTAAAGGAAAATTGAGTATGTTCCCACTCTTTAAACAGGAAAAGTAACCTTTAAACAAGATATTTTTCATTACTAGAAGGTTCTTTTTTATTCAGTATGATCATATATGATCACTGGTAGAAAATATATAATTTCAAAGAACCAATTAGTACATTAAAACAGCTCATATTACAATATAATTTAGAATTAATCAAGGCATATAGTTATGAAAATAAGACTTGTTAAGATTTCAATTGCCAAATTTTATACAGTAAAAACTGTTACACTTTTAGAATCATTTTAAATTTCCTGTAAAACCATAACCAATTAACCACTGCCATGATTTTCTACGCAATTTAACATCAATTCAATGATTATTTCAGATAAGGCTATTAAATAAGAACATTTTAACTAAGTTCAAGCTTTTTGTCCAGATAATCCCTTGTAACCAGATGGATAAGTAAAATCATCTGTATTATTAGGCAATCTCTAAATAGGACAAAATTTGTTTCTGGATCATAAAAAGGAGTTATACATTGCAGGGGTGGGTGAGAAGATACATGGAGAGAGGGAAAGAGAGCAAGCATGTGAACTAGCAAAATAACATGGTTATATAACATTAAAGGTAGGTAAAATGAGGTGGGAAAAGCTATTAGGATTTGCCCTGATACAGCTCAGATAGCCTTGCTTATACAAGACTGAATGAACAAATACTTACATTTAGTTTGGGGTTGATATTTAATATTATATGGTGAAAAGTCGATGCAATCAACCATTACAGTAATAATATGAGTGATCCTATCCAAGAACAATAAATTCTAGAAAAGAACAGTTAGGGATTACATTACAATCTTTTAACTAATGGCATGGTTTATAAAACTTGTAAGCCTGAATAAAAAACACTTTAACTCTCACGTATGACATATTAACACACACCATAGCTTATGTCATTTAAGACACATTAACTATGTGTGTGTGTGTGTTAGTCCTTAGTCGTGTTCAACTCTTTGTGACCCCATGGACTGCAACCTGCCAGGCTCCTCCACCCATGGAATTCTCCAGGCAGGAACACTTAAGTGGGTTGCCATTTCCTTCTCCAATCAACTATATGGTTATGACTATTTCCCAGTTATCTGCTGTATGCCAAGTATTCAATACTATACCTTTTTTTCCCTCAATACTGAAATGGAAGTGTTCGCTAAACCCAGAAAAACCAAACATAAAAAAGTTGCTAAGCTCCCTGATATTCTTTCGTCCTCCCTCCTCAGATCCAAATGAAATAGAACAAAGGAAATCCCAGTACCACGAGTCAAGAACTTCTCAACACAAAACAAAACAAAACAAAAAAAACCAGTGAGCTTTCATAGAAGAAACTGAGTAACAAGACACAGGGAGGGTTCTGAGAAAAAGATCTGGTCATTATTAGAAAAACCAAATGGGTAAAAGACTACTGAAATTAAAGTTCTATACATTTGACCTTCCTTTATTCTCCAATACTGTTCACTTGTCCAATTTACTGGACTAATTCACAGGTCTGCCAAAGACAACCTTCCCCGGTAGATGTTAAGAACCAAGAAGGGGAAGGGAGAGCCCCCTTGCCTGTTAACCTATGAATACGACATGGAAGGTTCAGTCCAAATGACAATCTACACACCCATACAGAAAAGATATTAAAGATCTAGATTCTTCCATCTTGATCACAATTACAAGGCAAAGCTTCCTTATAACTACAATTTGCTATCAAAGCCAGATAAACAGGAGTTCTCTCCTGGGTTAGGAAACACATTCCAGCTAATAATATTACACAATATTAGCCTTTATTGTCAGATATGAAGGTGGTGTGTTAAATACCAACAGAACGAATCAACAAGGAAAGAGGTAATAATAGAAACAGAAGAAAATACCCTCAAAGGTAAGAGGAAATCATATTCACTTAAAAACATTAAACGTAAAAATAAAAATATAAAACACTCCAGCATTTAAATCTAAAGATGGACACAATTAGAAATATCAAGCTCCCAGAAAGCAGTACCAGAAATAAAGCAAAACACAAACAGATATAGAGAAAGAAGAGACACAGATGATGACACCTGAAGACCTCAACACTTTTCCCTCAGATGAAGGAACAGCTCCTTAAATTGAAAGGATCTACCAAGTACTTAAAAGAACAATTTTAAAAGATGCCTCAAGACACAACCTTTGTGAAACGTCTAAATTACAAAGGCAAAAAGAAAACTCTAAAACTTAAACTAAAAAATAGGTTGATAATAACAAAATTAGTATCAAATGATGAATTTGCAACAGCAGCAGTAACAAAAATAAGAATAGTCTTAGGTGTGTATTTTGTAGAAAATGAAAAACTTTACAGAAAATGTAACAAATGAGCCTATCTTTAACTTCAGCTGCTGCTGCTGCTAAGTTGCATCAGTCGTGTCCAACTCTGTGCGACCCCATAGACGGCAGCCCACCAGGCTCCTCCGTCCCTGGGATTCTCCAGGCAAGAACACTGGAGTGGGTTCAGAGTTGTGATCAAAAATTTTCTGGAACCTAAAAATTGTAACTACTTGGTTACATATTTGACAAGGAGTTATTGGTCACATAATATGTTTATCATCTCTACAATATAAAAATTGGACAATGAGGAACTTCAATCTCACAAATGAAGGTATCTGCAAAAAATCTTAAAACACTAATCTACAATGTTTTAAAAGAATTTCACTGTGACCAAGAAGGGAATCTCAAGGACACAAAACTGGTTTAATATACAGAAATGTATATTAACAAAAGATTTAATAGATGCCAGTAGTAACCAAGTACGGGCAGGGAAGAGACCATTTATACTAGCTGAAAAACAACTATAAAACCCCCAAATCAAGCAAGCTAGGTTATGTTTAGAACTAAAAAAATATTTCTGAACAGAAAAACTCAATGTCATAAAGATATAAATTATTTTCCAAATTAATCTCTGAATGTAATATAACCAATCAATGCCAAGCAAAAGCCCAAAAGGGTATTTTATAAAACTCAGGAAGATTCTAAATTTCTTCAGAAGAGAAAATGTCAGTTCAGTTCAGTCACTCAGTCGTGTCCGACTCTTTGCGACCCCATGAATCACAGCACACTAGGCCTCCCTGTCCATCACCAACTCCCGGAGTTTACCCAAACCCATGTCCATAGAGTCGGTGATGCCATCCAACCATCTCATCCTCTGTCACCCCCTTCTCCTCCTGCCCCCAATCCTTCCCAGCATTAGGGTCTTTTCCAATGAGTCAACCCTTTGCATGAGGTGGCCAAAGTCTTGGAGTTTCAGCTTCAACATCAGTCCTTCCAATGAACACTCAGGACTGATCTCCTTTAGGATGGACTGGTTGGATCTCCTTGCAGTCCAAGGGACTCAAGAGTTTCCACCAACACCATAGTTCAAAAGCATCAATTCTAAGTCCATCCAAGGCAAGAATTTAAAGGCCAAAACCAAGGATCAAGCTTTTCCCTAAAAATCACAAAAACATTCAACAAGTTCACTGTCTCTGTGGCCAGTAACAGCACACTTTTAAAGCCACTCTGACAAATACTATGATATCAAAATTCCATAATCAGAATTGACACATTATAACTATCTCTACTCTTCTCAGCAGGGGTAACCGCTATCAAGGACTAGAAATATTTTCAAATAAAAAAAAATGCATGCTTCAGAGTAATAAAATAAATTTCAACTGGGAAGAACACTGTATTCATATATATATGCATATAAATATGTAACTTATTGGTTTATTTTAGAATGATACATATCAAACTGGTGACAGTAGTTATTCTTTTTATAGAGTAAGGGAAAGGTATGAATAGGAACCTACATTTTTAAGACCACAAACTTCCAAAGGACAGACTTTAAAAAGCTAATAGGTATATTAAAGACCTAAATGTAAGACCAGAAACTATAAAACTCATAGAGGAAAACATAGGCAGAACACTGTAAGACATAGATCACAGCAAGATCTTCTATGACCCAAAGTAATGGAAATAAAAACAAAAATAAACAAATGAGACCTAATTAAACTTAAAAGCTTTTGCACAGCAAGGGAAACTATAAACAAGGTGAAAAGACAACACTCAGAATGGGTGAAAATAATAGCAAATGAAATAACTGACAAAGAATTTCCAAAGTATACAACCAGCTCATACAACTCAACACCAGAAAAACCCAATCAAAAAGTGGGAAAAAGACCTAAACAGACATTTCTCCAAAGAAAACATATGGATGGCTAATAAACACATGAAAAGATCCTCAACACTGCTCATTATTAGAGAAATGAAAATCAAAACTACAATGAGGTATCACCTCACATGAGTCAGAATGGCCATCACCAAAAACTCCACAAACAATAAATGCTGGAGAGGGTGTAGTGAAAAGGGAAACTTCTTACACTGTTTGTGGGAATGTAAATTGATACAGTCACTATGGAAGACAATATGGAGACTCCTTAAAAAACTAGGAATAAAACCATCATTATGACCCAGCAAACCCATTACTAGTCATATACCGAGGAAACCAAAACTGAAAAAGACACATCTACCCCAATGTTGTGAGAATTGGACTATAAAGCAAGTTGAGAGCCGAAGAATTGATGCCTTTGAACTGTGGTGTTGGAGAAGACTCTTGAGAGTCCCTTGGACAGCAAGGAGATCCAACCAGTCCATCCTAAAGGAAATCAGGCCTGAATATTCATTGGAAGGACTGATGCTAAAACTGAAACTCCAATACTTGGCCACCTGATGCAAAGAACTGACTCATCTGAAAAGACCCTGATGCTGGGAAAGATTGAAGGTGGGAGAAGGGGATGACAGAGGATGAGATGGTTGGATGGCATTACCAACTCAATAGACATGGGTTTGGGTAGACTCCGGGAGTTGGTGATGGACAGGGAGGCCTGGTGTGCTGCAGTCCATGAGGTCACAGGGTCAGACACGACTGAGAGACTGAATTGAACCCCAATGTTTACTGTAGCACTATTTACATTAGCTAGTACAAAGAAGCAAACCAGATGTCCATAGACAGATGAATGCATAAAGAAGCTGTGGCACCTGCTTTTTCTCAACTGCACATGGACCATCCTGCAGGACAGGCCACATCCTGGGCCACAAGTCAAGCCCTGGTAAATTTCTAATAATTAATATCATTTCAAGCATTTTTTCTGATCACTATCCTGTAAGATTAGATTATCAACTACAGGAGAAAAAAAACTGTAAAAAACACAAACATATAGAGGCTAAATAACACACTTCTTAATAAGGATCACTAAGAAAATCAAAATATGCATAGAAACAAATGATAATGAAAACACAACAACCCAAAACCTATAGGATTCAGTGAAAGTGTTTAGTGGGAAGTTCACAGCAATACAAGGCTACCTCAGGAAACTAGAGAGAAACATCAAATCAACAACCTAACCTCACACTAAAAGCAACTAGAAAAATAGCAAAAAAAACCCCCAGTTAGTAGAAGGAAAGATATCATAAAATTCGGAGCAGAAACAAATGGAAAAAAAAATGGAGACTATAGCAAAGATCAATAAAACTAAAAGCTGGTTCTTTGAGAAAATAAAATAGATAAACCATTAGCCATACTCATCAAGACAAAGAGGGAAAAGTCTCAAATCAATAAAATTAGAAATGAAAATGAAGAAATTATAACAACACAGAAATACAAAGGAACGTAAGACACTACTATGAGCAGCTACTGGCCCATAAAATGGACAACTTGGAAGAAATGGACAAATTCTTAGAAAAGTATAACCTTCCAAAACTGAACAAATAGAAAATTTAAACAAATCACAAGCACAGAAATCGAAACTGTATCTTCCAACAAACAAAAGCCCAGGACAACATGGCTTCACAGGTTAATTCTACCAAAAATTTAGAGAAGAGCTAACACCCATCCTACTCAAACTCTTCCAGAAAATTGCAGAGGAAGGAAAACTCCCAAACTCATTCTATGAGGCCACCATAACCCTGATACCAAACCCAGACAAAGATGCCACAAAAAAAAAGAGAAAACTACAGGCTGGTATCACTGATGAACATAGATGCAAAAATCAACAAAATTCTAGCAAACAGAATCCAACAACATATTAAAACGATCATACATCATGACCAAGCAGGCTTTATTCCAGGGATACAAGGATTCTTCAATATTTGCAAGATCAATGTGATACACCATATTAACAAATTCAAGATAAAAACCACGTGATTATTTCTATAGATGCAGAGAAAGCCTTTGACAAAATTCAAACCCATTTATGATAAAAACTCTCCAGAAAACAGGCACAGAAGGAACATACCTCAACATAATAAAAGCCAGATATGACAAACCCACAGCAAGCATTATCCTCAATGGTGAAAAAAGGAAAGCTTTTACTCTAAAATCAGGAACAAGACAAGGGTGCCCACTCGCACTACTATTCAACACAGTTTTGGAAGTCCTAGACACAGCAATCAGAGAAGAAATAAAAGGAATTCAGATTGCAAAAGTAGTAATAAAACTCTATTTGCAGATGACATGATACTCTACATAGAAAACCCTAAAGATGCCACCAGAAAATTACTAGAGCTAATCAACGAATATAGTAAAGTCACAGGATATAAAATTAATACACAGAAATCCCTTGCATCCCTATAGGCTTACAATGTAAAATCAGAAAAAGAAATTAAGGAAACACCATTCACCATTGCAACAAAAAGAATAAAATACTTAGGAATAAATTAACTTAAAAAACCTGTATACAGAAAACTATAAAACACTGATGAAAGAAATCAAAGATGACACAAACAGATGGAGAAATATACCATGTTCTTGGATTGGAAGAAACAATATAGTGAAAATGAATATACTACCCAAAGCAATCTATAGATTAAATTCAATTTTTTTTTGAACAAAAAAATTTCACAATTTATATGGAGACACAAAAGACTCCAAATACCCAAAGCAATCCTCTAGGAAGAAGTATGGAGCTGGAGGAATCAACCTTCCTGATTTCAGACTATACTACAAAGCTACAGTATAGTACTGGCACAAAGACAGAAATATAGATTAATGGAACAAAACAGAAAGACTGGAGATAAACCCATACACCTATGGACATTGTACCTTTGACAAAGGAGGCAAAAATGTACAATGGAGAAAAGACAATCTCTTCAACAAGTGGTGCTGGGAAAACTGATCAACTACATGTAAAAGAATTAAACTAGAACATTTTCTAACACCACACAAAAATAAATTCAAAATGGATTAAAGACCTAAATGTAACACCAGGAACTGTAAAACTCTTAAGAGGAAAACAAAGGCAGAACACTCGATGACATAAATCACAGCAAGATCTTCTATGACCCACCTCCCAGAGAAACAGAAATAAAAACAAAAATAAACAAATGGGACCTAATTAAACTTAAAAGCTTTTGCAGGAAAACTGTAAGCAAGGTAAAAAGACAGTCCTCAGAAAGGGAGAAAATGGCAGCATATAAAACTGGCAAATAATTAATCTCCAAATACACAAGCAGCTCAATAACAAAAAAATGAACCCGATCAGAAAGTGGGCAAAAGACCTAAACAGACATTTTTTCAAAGAAGACATACAGATGGCTAATAAATACATGCAAAGATACTCAACATCACTCATTATTAGAGAAATGCAAATCAAAACCACAATGAGACATCATTGCACACAGGTCAGAACTTCCATCATCAGAAAGTCTACAAACAAATGCTGGAGAGGGTTTGGAGAACAGGGAACCCTCTTACACTGTTGGTGCAAATGCAAACTGGTACAGCCACTATGGAGAACAGTATGGAGATTTCTTAAAAATCTGGGAACAGAACTGCCGTACGACCCAGCAATGCTACTGCTGAGCATATATTCTGAGGAAACCAGAATTGAAAGAGCAACCTAGAGTCCTTTGGCAGATGAATGGATAGGAAAGTTGTGGTACACAGACACAATGGAGTATTACTCAGCTATAAAAAGGAACGCACGAGTCAGTTCTAATGAGCTGGATGAACCTGGAGCCTACTATACAGAGTGAAGTAAGTCAGAAAGAGCAAGAAAAAGATTGTATATTAACGCATATATAAGAAATTTAGAAAGACAGTATCGACAATCCTACTTTCATGGCCGCAAAGACAACACAGATGTAAAGAACAGACTTTTGGACTCAGCATAAGGCAACGATGGGATGATTTGTGAGAGTAATATTGAAATATATACACTACCATATGTAAAACAGATGATCCATTCGAGTTCAATGCATGAAGCAGGGCACCCAAAGCTGGTGCTCTGGGACAACCTACAGGGATAGGGTGGGGAGGGAGGTGGGGGAGGGTTCAAGACGGGGGGGGGGCACGCATATGGCCAATTAATGTTGATGTATGGCAAAAACCATCACAATATTATAATTATCCTCCAATAAAAAAAAAAAAACTAGGTATAAAACTACCACATGACCCAGCAATCCTACTACTAGGCATATACCCTGAGGAAACCAAAATTGAAAAAGACACAGTAACCCAACGTTCTCATTGCAGCACTATTTACAATAGCTAGGAAATAGAAGCAAACTAGATGTCCATAGACAAATGAATGGATAAAGAAGCTGTGGTACATATATACAATGGAATACAACTCAGCCATAAAAAGGAACATATTTGAGTTGGTTCTAATGAGGTGGATGAACCTAGAGCCTATTATACAGAGTGAAGTAAGTTAGAAACAGAAAAACAAATATCATATATTAGTGCATATATATGAAATCTAGGAAGAGGGTACTGATGAACCTATTTGCAGGGCAGTAATGGAGATGCAGATGTAGAGAACAGATTTATGGACAAGGGTGTGGGGAAGGAGAATGTGGGATGAATGAAGAGAGTAACATAAAAACATATACACTGTGCTAAACTGCTTTAGTTGTGTGCAACTCTGCAACCCTATGAACAGTCTGAGCCTACCAGGCTCTGTCCATGGGATTTTTCAGGCAAGAATACTGGAATGAGTTGCCATGTCCTCCTCCCACAGATCTTCCTGACCCAGGAATCAAACCATGTTTCTTACATTACATGCACTAGCAGGCAGGTTCTTTACCACTAGCACCACCTGGGAAGCCCAACATATACACTACCATATGTAAATTAGATAGCCAGTGGGAATTTGCTGAATGACTCAGGAAACTCAAACCGGGCTCAGTAACAACTTAAGATGCATGGGAGGTGGAGGGAGGTTCAAGAGGGAAGAGACCTATGTATACCTATGGCTGATTCACGTTGATGTGTGGCAGAAACCATCACTATATTGTAGAGCAATTATCTTTAATTAAAAGATTAAATTAAAAAAGAACAGGTGGGAAAAAGCAAGATCAAGGATGGCAAAGTCCTTGTACTGTTCATCTAGAATGGCAAAGGCACGCCAGAGTAGTAAAAGCACATCACTATCAAGTGGTCCTGATACATGGACCTTAGAGTCCAATGACACAAAATTGTCTCACAAAGCTGTTACCTGTTTTATACCTTAACTTCATTACTTATCAACTAAAAGCATTACTTAATGATAGTTCACAAACATTATCTCTATTTACTTGAAAAGAATCCTTTAAATGCAAAAAAGGTCAGTATCCGAATAAACTCACTGAAAGGTCTTCATCTTCCAAACTGGACATTATCTTGGAAGAAAGTTCCTCACAGCATAAATTCTCTTCCGCAGTTGCCACCAAAGCTGCACAGCGAGCAAATGCTCTATATAATTCTGACCAAGTTTTAAGTAAGGTCTTCATGGTGACCTAATAATAAAAAAAATTTAGAAAATGTGTATCTACATATTAAATAACTTAATAGAATACATGTTTAACATTTTAAAAACACAGTAACACTTAAGGTGTCAGCAGAGACTAGCACAGGGTAGTAAGTTTGCCCACCTTCACAGAGGTCTAACTGAAGAACTGTAAAAATGCCACAATATCAGCAATCAACAAAGGTCAAGAGGAACTTCTCTCTCTTCACCACTTTCCTTTCTCTTAAGCTGACTATAAATCATAAGAAAGTCTTACTTTAAGACTATAGAAGTTCATTACAAAGAGTAACATAATATTTAAAAACTGCAAATTCCTCACGTAAAAATTTGTCTTACCACTGGAATTTTTTGTGCTGGAAAAATATGGTTTATTGGCAAAATCAGTGCACCATAGATAGCACTGAAATTATGTTCTAAGGCATCACCTTGATTCACTTCATTGGTCTGAAAAAAGAATAATGAAGTTAGACAAACCACCATCTAATTCTAGTCCTAAATAGTGACACCTTACCCCATGTAGTAAGAATTATGCTCCCCAATGCTGAGATGTTAAACAGATGGTGAACCCCTAACCTCTCTAATCTTTGAAATTAGGGTCCTTGCAGATGTAATCATGCAATAAGGAAGTCATGCTGACTTAAGGCACGCTCTAATCCAATAACTGGTATCCTTACAAAAGAGTAAGTTTAATAGAAGATACTTGGAAGAACACTATGTGAAGACAGGCTGAGACTGGAGTGATGGATTCACAACATCAACAACTGCTGGAAGCTAAGAGAAGCATGGAACATACTCTCTATTTTAGAGCTCCAGAAGAAACCAAATCGGCCAACATCTTACTACTGAAATTCTGGCCCCAAGAGCTTTAATAAGTTCCTGTTGATTTAAGCCACCAGTTTGTGGTAATCTCTTAAGCAACCCTGGGAAACAATATACTGTGTTTTAAGTCCTAAATAAGAATCCCAGAGGTGATTCCAGAATCTTTCACTACACACAGAAGGTAAGACTCAAGCAAGGACTTATAAAAATGGCCTCTAGCAGACCTCAAACAGAAGGAAACCATTTAGGAATATAAACCTTGTTGTTCCAAAGGAATATGTTTAATGTGTTGGCTCAAGTAGCTAAAATAAGGGCTACTGTATAATCATGTAATTCTTCAGAGTCCTCACTCCATTTGTAAGTTATAACAGACTATTTCACAAAGAATAATTCCATTTAAAGACTGATAAAGCTGCTAATGAACTATTAATAGTGACAGAACTTGAGCGCCATACCTTGCCAATATTATCACTTTTTTAAGTATTTAAATGTAAAGGTCAGTCAACTCAACAATTAAAGGTTTAGGAACTACTATATGGCTTTGAGGTAATCACCAACATGATTTGACCATGGATATCTAAGAATATATATTTTAGTCAAGACATCCATATTATTCCCCATAGCACAAATGAAAGAATCCAAGATAAAAACAGGGAAATCCGTATCTACCATGTGAGCCTTCTGGCTTTCTAATCGTAAGAGAAAATGGACTATTTAGTCCCCACTAAGTTACACTTTTTTGAATAAGGCAGAAACACAATGAAATCAAGTAATTTAAAGAAAAGAAAATTAACCAATCCCACAGATAAAATATGTAATATCTTCCATTCAAATACAAATTTCTATTCATATACTCATGTACTATATAACAAAGAAAGAAAAAAAAAGGCAAGGTATTAAACTTGAGAGAAAACATGCAGCTGACTTACATACCTGATTAATCAACTCTGTTAATGGGGTGACTATAATACTCCACATTCTCCAAAGATGCTCCTTGTTGTCCAACTGCTTTGCATTTTGATTAATAACACTTAAGACAGAGTCACTGAAAGCTAGTGGTGAAGTTGGACCAGAAAGAACACAGCCTACAAGTGTTTCCAGGTTGAGAAAAAACCTGATGGAAAAAAATTGTGAACTATGCATTAACTATACTTTCTGTAAAAATAAATTACATTATAGCAAAGTTACCCCCAAAAATGAATCTCAACTTTTTTAATTTTTAAAAAATTTATGTCTGTAACTCAAAAGAATATCATTCATAACAAACTTTCCAAGATAAACAAAACCATTGCCTTCTCCGATAAACAAAATAGTTTATTTAAAATTACCTTTCATCTTCCACACCACATTCCAATAGATTATTGAAAATTAACTGAATTAAGAACAAAGCAGGGGTTCCCTGAAGAAAGATGGGAGATGGCAGTCAATCTTCTTGTTACCAATAGTATACTCTTGTTACACTTGTTTTCTACAATTATGTGAAATATGACCCTTTCAAGTTTGAGGAATTTTGAAATTACTTAGGATTCAACAAAAATGGTAGCAAATTTATTTCCATAAACTACACACAAAAATCAAGTTCTTTATATTTAATTACAGTTTTTCCATCTAGACAAGCAATTAAAGAATATTAAGAGATTCCTAAACACTGACTTAAAACTTGCTGGATCAACAATACCTACCATCCAGCAGATATTAAATATATTTCACTATAACTAAGCCAGTTTTACGAAGCTTCCAAACTTGTAACAGTAACCAAAATTATATTTACATAAAAGCAAAGAGAAACCTTTTATTCTAGAGCCCTTTAATCCAGGAAAAGGGCTCCATCAATATGCCATTATTTAATTCCTCACGAGCATCCTTTATTGTATTGTGCTTTGCAGATATGGCATATTTTACATATTGAAGGTTTGTGGCAACCCTGTTTTGAACAAGTCTACTGGAATCCTTTTTCTAATAGTATTTGTTTACTTTGTCACATTTTGGGTAATTCTCACGATTTTTCAAACTTAATGTGTGTCCTGACTGCTCGATGGACCAGCTATTATTTTGTCTCCCTCCCTCTCCTCTGGCCTCCGCATTCCCTGAGACACAATATTGAATTTAGATTCATTAACAACATTAAAATGGCCTCTAAATGTTGAAGGGAAAGGAGCTGCACATCTCTCACTTTCAATCAAAAGCTAGAAATGATTAAACTTAATAGTGACGGCATGCTTAAAGTTAAGACCAGTGGAAGTAACTACAGATGTGGTAGAAATAGCAAAGAACTAGAATTAGGAGTGGAGCCTGAAAATGTGATTGAATTGCTGCAATTTTATGATAAAATGTAAACAGATGTTGAGTTGCTCCTTATGGATGAGCACAGAAAGTGGTTTCTTAAGACGGAATCTACTCCTGTGCAGATGTTGTGAAGATTGTTGAAATGACAACAGGATAAACTTAACTGATAAAGCAGCATCAAGATTTGACAGGACTAGTTCCAATTCTGAAAGAAGTTCTACTGTGGGTAAAACACTATCCAACAGCATTATATGCTACAGAGAAATCATTTGTGAAAGAAAGAATCAGTCATAGAAAACATCACTGTTGTTGTAAGAAACTGCCATGGCCACCCCAACCTTCAGCAACCATCATTCTGATCAGTCAGCAGCCATCAATACAGAGGCGAGACCCCCAAGCAGTAAAAGATTATGACTCACTGAAGGCTCAAATGATTAAGTGGCAATTTTAGCAACAAAGTACTTTTAAATTAAGGTATGTACATTGTTTTTTTAAGACATAATACTATTTACTTACACTTAATAGACTATAATATAAACATAACTTTTACATACAGTAGGTAACCAAAAATTTCATGTGACTTGCTTTACTGTGATATTCACTTTCTTAGCAGTGGTCTGGAACTGAACTTGTAATTATCTCTGAAGCACACCTATACTTTGTCTATGTTTTTTTCCTTTAATATAATCAGCATATTCAAATTCAGTTCTCTTTGAACTTTGCAATCTAAGTTTCTCTAGCTTAAAAAAAAACATGGATTTTTAAAATTAGCTGATTTAATCATATCATTACATCTAAGATACTTGCATTAAGAATATCCATATTAGCAACCTGATATGCTGGAGAACCTAATACTTTCTGAGGAAGTCCTTTAATTGTAATTTCCATGAGAACCTAAGAAAGACAAAAGGTTTTACTGTGTATTAGTCATTAGTATGAACTATAGTTTTAACAATTTATTATACGTAATGTTCACTCATTAATGTAAACACATTTTCATTAGCTTAAAACGTTCAAGTAAAGAAATAAAAAAAATTAAATTAAAAGGTCCTTCCTTATCTCCAGGAATAATTAATGCTGTCAGTCTGGAGTTTTTTTAGACCTAACTTTCCATATAAAGTATACAGAGAACATAATTTCCTGGGCTGGCTGTCATGTATCTATTCTTTTATGACATTATTGATATTATGAGATACTTTGAACTTTCTTCACCTGACTGTGAAACAGTTTTCAGTCTACACTGACATATTCTTAACTGATAAACGAATATGCATAGCTTATTCAAACTTTTTAAAAACTAATGGTCCTAGAGGCTATTTTTTATACTACAAAAAGAAATTCTGCAATCAAGTATGTACCCACTAGTGCCAGAAGCCAATATTCAAAGGACTTCTAACTAAAAGCTGGATCTAAGACACATCTCTCAAATGTGACAGAGCCTATCAAACTGCCATCCAAATGTATTATTACACAAGTATTAACCTGCAGTATATAACACAGTGACATGACAAAAATAATTATTAGTGAAAATAGTTTCATACCCTCTTATTTTGAACAGAAACTAATGATAATTATGCATTCATAGACATATTTGTTCCAACCCATAGTGCTCTGCATTTATCAACTCACTTAATTAAGAACTACTACTACATCTCTTCTTTACAGAGAGGCAAGGGAGTAGATCAAGTGCCCAAGATCACTAAGTTAATAGGCTGAGGTTCAGCCTCATACTAGAGACTGGCTATTAACTACTATCCTCTACTGTCACAGCAGATATCGCTGTCATGGCACATAAAAGAAACAGACTCAAAGTTTACTTAAGGGTATGATTTGTTCCATCTGCAGATTATTTTGGGAAACTATTACAAAAAGTATCCCAATTTGCTTTTTTTTTTCTCTACTATATAGGCCACAGTTAAAATGCAAAAGCTCTACAAGATTATCACTAGGTATTTTTTCAAATGTACAAAGTAACAATTAGTGGGGCTCAGCAATCTTGTTATAAAATTAGTATTCATCCGACTTTCTTCAGTTTAAGTTTCACGCTTCTTATCCCATTTTCTCTGTACGGCCTATGCTTTTTCTCATCACTGGAAGATTTTTGGAGTTGCCATTGTCATCATTTACTTTACTAAGGTTTCAAATGACTCCAAAACCAATGGGACAGTATTTATGTCAGGGCTAAATTGCTGATAAATACTTGATATAAAATGTCTTCCCAAATCTTGATCTGTGCTAGTACCTTCAAAATAAAATTCAATTTCAGAGTATGGTTTTAAAATTCCAGCATACAGGTATTGTACTTACCAGTGTTTTTAGTACAGGAAATACTTCTGAATTCATTATGCTTTCCAAAGATTTTAATAAAAGAGTCAAAACTTCAGAACCTGGTCTCTCTTTTTTGTTACCTATCCAAAAGTACAAGAAGGGTTATAGCTCTAAAGATGTGTCTTTAGGGGTGAAAATATAGTAAATTCAGGAGTAAAAATATATACTCAGAGAGCCATTAAAAAGTAAATTTTAAAAAATAAAGTGATTTGATTAATCAGAAGTCTAGAAGATACAATACTTTGATTTTAAAATAAATTTTATATATGAAAGCCAAACAATTCACTGACTGCTATAAAAGTCTTAATCATTACAATGCTTACCTGATTCAATAACTGACTTCACCAAGCTAATTAACTCCTTCCAAATAGCACTGATAACTACATCTGCCAAACAAAATAAAAGGTACTTTAGAATGAAGTAGATATAAATACAAAGGCTCCCCCTTTTATGCTTATACTACAGAAATAAACTGAGCGATACTTTGAAATATAATTTTCCTCGTAATAGTCAACCCTTTAACTCAGTTTATAATATACTATCACCTCATTTCTGTTTAGAGAAAGATGTTTTCAAATGGACTAACACACTCTGGGTAATTTTTCCTATTAACCATATTTTCTGTTATTGAACACTTTATTTTTGATACAAGGAAAAACCAAGATTCAAAAGGCTATCTGAAAGCCACTAAACAAAAACCTTTCAGCAAGTTAAATAGCAAACTATCTTATTTTTGAAATGTGTCATCATTATTTGAAGGCTTTAGAATACAGGAGGTTTAGGTACAGGTACTAAAATCACAAAGCCCAGGTATGAATCATATCACTTACTACATAACCAGGCACAAGTTACTTACTTCTCTGTACAACACAATCCCTTATCTGCAAAATGGGCTAACACATAAGGTTACTGTTAGGATTTAATGAATTACATATAAAGCTCCTGCAGAAAAATCTAGAAGCAAGTGGCACTGTATATTTACTATTTTCTTTTTAAACACAGGTTTAAGCAATAAAAAATCTTCTCTTAAATATTCACCAGAAGCATCTTTTCCAACTGCAACAAAGCTATCATGAACAGCAGTGATAAGTGTATTTGAGTGTTTGGAAAAAAAAGAAGAGCTGCTGATTAATGGATGTTCAAGTGGCTCTAAAAGAGAAAAAAAAGATAGTTATTCAAAACCAAAGCTTTATGAAATAAATTTCTCAATACAAAACATTAGGTGGTCTGTTATGTTTTCTATTAAAAGACATAAAATTTCTTCACCCCAATTTACAGTGTTCTGAATTGTTTTAATAATTGAAATTATTTTTAAAAAATTAAATACCTAGGCTCAGTACAAGTTTGTTTTGCTTAGCAAAACTCACGACTTCTGGACCCAACAAAAAATGAAGCAACATTTCAAGCCCTAAAAGTTGTATAGAGGGGATTGTGGCCATTCCAAAACTTGAATTCAAGTTCATCCGAGGGGTTACGGGAGTTCCATATGGAGAAGCACCTTCAAAAAACAAAATAACTAAGTTACGTATGATTAATTAGTCAAATATATTTTATTTCATTTCAACGCAATGTACCTTTAAGACTAAATAATTTATTTCTCAAATAAAAGTTGAAGATTTTTTGTTTAAAGCCCATAACAGAGTTCTTAATACTAATCTTACTAAGGACTTCCCCAGTGGTCCAATTGATTAGACTGCACCTAGCAGAGTGCAGGTTCGATCCCTGGTCGAGGAAGTCACAGCCCAAAAACAAAACTAAACATACCAGGTTAAGAAGAACAAGATTAGAGTTTTACACACACACACACACACAAAAGATGAGTGTCATACACCATTTAAATGAAAACAAATCTCAGGCATTTACCTATACTTTAAAATATTAACATGTAGGCATTACTAAAAATATAAAATTTGACTCAGAATAAACCTGCTATTTTTAATAATAACTCTAAGATTCTAAAACAAACCTAAGGATCTAATGCACTTCACATAATGTCATGGGAAAAAGTTGATTGTATGCAACTATAATAATGTAATGACAGCAGAAGACAGTAACTGGATTCGTTACCACCTGAGTCACCAGGGAAGTCCTAACACATACATAAAACAGTCAAAACAATTTTGTGATATGGGAACCAAAATTATGTGATTAATTTTACGTAAATTACATGGAACAAAAACTTGATTCAAAGCCTTCAAAAAAAATACAGAAAAAAAAACAACAACAAGTAGGTCTACCTCTTACCTTTGTGTACTGGGGTCATAGGGCTTAAACCTGGAGTAGTAGCTACACGAGATGAACTCCCTTGAGGTGAAGCACTGGAATCAACGCTTATTGTGCTCTGAATCAGAGGCACACAAACCTATTGGGGTTAAGAAAAAAAGAGACAGAGGGAATTGTATCTGTAAACTGCATACATGTCATTTTTTAAAAAATCTTACAAAATACAGTTACATTTCCTTAAGAAGCAGTATCAATTGTCTTGGTATGTTGAAATTTTATCAGCCTTGATGCAAAAGGTAGAAACTGAAATCTGGAAAAGTGAAAAATCGTATTACAATTATATTTGCCCTAAATATATATTATTTATAAATTTCAGCTCTATATTCCAGATGGAAAATTATACACATAAAGAGCTTTTACAAATAACATATACATGAGTTTTAATGTTACTGGCAGATAGACCATTTAAAGCTTTTTAAAAAAACACCTTAAAAAATATGAACCAAGACAACTTCAAGCTCATTTCTAAGATTATTCCAAGACCTGTCAATCTAGCCAGTAAGTAGATTATGCCAAGAAATGGATGGGACAATTGGTTAAGATTAGCCTACAAGGAGGGCATCCCAGGTGGTGCAGTGGTAAAGAATCCTCCTAGCAATGAAGGAGAAGCAAGAGATGGGGGTTCAATCCTTTGGTTAGGAAGATCCCCTGGAAAAGGAAATGGCAACCCATGGATAGAAGAGCCAGGCGGGTTACACTCCATGGGGTCGAAGAGAGTCATACATGACTGAGCACACATAGCCAACTAGGAACTAATAATGGTAGAATTTCGAAAAATTATGATCCCAATAACATGCTGACAATCAATGCCCAATTTTAATTAGTTCATGCTTTAACAAATTTAAAAACTTCAATATAGTGAGCAATTAAACATTTAAAAAGAACTTGCTAAAAAAATCCAAGTATACTTGAGGAAGAACCGATAAACAAATTCAGCAAGGTATGCACAATACCAGGTTAACATACAGAAATCTGTTGCACTTCTGTACAGTAATATCATCAGAAACGGAAAGTAAAAAATCCCTTTTAAAATCACATAGAAAAATACTTAGGAATACCCTTGATCAAGGAGGTAAAATTCTTATATGCTGAGAACTATAAAACATTAATAAAGGAAACTGAAGATGATTTAAAGAAATGGGAAGGTCCGTGCACAATTACTGAGCCTGTGCTCTAGAGCTCAAGTGCTCCAACTACCGAGTTCCACACCAGAGTCTGTGCTCTGCTACAGAAGCCACCGCAGTGAGAAGCCTGTGCATTGCAACAAAGAGTAGCCACTGCTCCTCAAAACTAGAGAAAGCCTGAGCAAAATAATGAAGAACCAATACAGCCAAAAATAATTAAAAATTATAAAGACAAAAAAAAAAAAAGGAAAGACATGAGAAGATATCCCATGCTCTTGCACTGAAAGAATACTGTTAAAATAGCCATACTACCCAAAGCATTTTAATAGGATTGCTATTAAATTTGCCATATGGAACCATCCCAGAATTGCCAAAGCAATCCTGAGGAGAAAGAATAACACAGGAGTATAACCTTCCCAGACTACGCCAAAGCTACAGAAATCAAAACAGCATGATAACTGGCACAGGAACAGATATATGGATCAATGGAACAGAACAGACAGCCCAAAAATAAACTTTGTGGTCAATCAATCTTTGACAAAGAAAAGAATGGTGAAAAGACAGTTTCTTTAGCAAGTGCTGTTGGGAACATTGGACAGCTGCATGTAAATCAATGAAGTAGAACACTTCCTTACACCATACACAAAAATAAATTCAATGTGGCTTAAATACAAGACAGGACACCATAAAATTCCTAGAAAGTAACATAGGCAAAATACTTGCTGACATAAATTACAGTAATGTTTTCTTAGGTCAGTCTCCCAAGGCAATAGAAATAAAAGCAAAAAAAAAAAAACAACCCAAATGGGACCTAATTAAACGTACTCAGTATAGTAAAGCCTCAGTATAGTAAAGGAAGGCATAACAAAATGAAAAGACAATCTACCAACTGGGAGAAAATATCTGCAAGTGATGTAATCAACAAGGGCTTAATTTCTAAAATGTATGAACAGCCCACACAACTCAGTAATGAAAACCCAATCGAAATGGGCAGAAGACCTAAACAGACACTTTTCCATGTCTATAGGCACATGAAAAGATGCTCAATTGCATTAGAGAAATGCAAATCAAAACTATAAGGAGGTACCACCTCACATCAATCAGAATGGCCATCGTTAAAAATTACAAATAACAAATGTTGGAGGGTGTGGAGAAAAGGGAACCCTCCTACAATGTTGGTAGGAATGTAAACTGGTACAGCCACTATAGAAAACAGTATGAAGTTTCCTCAAATAACTAAAAATAGAGTTGCCATCTGATCCAGTAACTCCATGTCTGGGCATCTATCCGGACAAAACTCTGTACTTTGAAAAGACACACGCTCCCCTATGTTCACAGTAGCACTATCTGTCATAAACAGCAGGACATGCTGCTGCTGCTGCTGCTGCTGCTGCTAAGTCGCTTCAGTCGTGTCCAACTCTGTGCGACCCCCTAGACAGCAGCCCACCGGGCTCCCCCGTCCCTGGGATTCTCCAGGCAAGAATACTGGAGTGGGCTGCCATTTCCTTCTCCAATGCATGAAAGTGAAAAGTGAAAGTGAAGCCGCTCAGTCGTGTCCGACCCCTAGCGACCCCATAGACTGCAGCCTACTAGGCTCCTCCATCCATGGGATTTTCCAGGCAAGAGTACTGGAGTGGGGTGCCATTGCCTTCTCCGCAGGACATGAAAGCAATGCAAATGTCCATCCACAGATGAAAGCATTAAAAACATGGCATACGTATACCACAGACTACTACTCAGTCATAAAAAAAAAATGAAATATAATAGCATCTGCAGCAACATGGATGGACCAACAGATTATCATATCAAGTGAAGTAAGTCAAAAAGAGACAAATATCACATGGTATCACTTATATGTGGAATTAAAATGACACAAATGAAATTATTTTTGAAACATACTCACAGACATAGAGAATAGACTATGGTTGCCAAGGGGGAGGGCAGGTAGGGGAGGATTGGACAGGGAACTTGGTTAGCAGATGCAAACTGTTAAATATAGGATGGCTAAACTACATGGTCCTACTGTAGAGCATAGGGAAATATATTCAGTATCCTATAATAATGGAAAATATGAAAAATATGTATGTAACTAAATCGCTTTGCTGTACACCAGAAACTAATACATGTAAATCAACTACACGTTAATAAAAAATAAATTAAGGACTTCCCTGGTGGCAGAGTGGTTAAGAATCTGTCCCCAAAGAAGGGGACATGGGTACAATCCTTGGTCCAGGAAGATTCCACATGCTATGGAGTAACTGAGCCCATTTACCACAATTATTGAGCCTGTGGCTCTAGCGCCCGTGAGCTGCAACTACTGAAGTCCACTCGTCTAGAGCCTGTGCTCTGCAACAAGAGAGGCCTCTGCAATGCAAAGTCCACGCACCAAAGAGTAGACCCCCCCCACTGTTGCAACTAGAGGAAGCCCATGCAAAGCAACGAAAATCCGGCACAGCCAAAAATAAAAATAAAATTATTAAAATATAAATTAATTAAAAATAAGTAAGAGTAGTTATCAGAGCTACTCTTTTTTACTTAGACAAAATAACTTAAGTTTAAATGCCAACAAGGATATCAAAATCTAAAGGAATAAACTCATGTGTAACAGTGAAAAGCTACAAGGGTTATTAAATGATTGGTTATCACTACATAGCCTAGAAAGAGATTTAAAAATTAGAATTCCTCCAACTTTGTATCATCTACCCAGTGTAGCACATGATTTCTATTTCAGTAATGCTGAGTCTACCCTCAATTATATTCCAAGTCATATGCAATTCCTTTAAAAAAATCTTTCATAATGCCTCTAGAATAAGAATAGACACATGAGTGTCTATTGATTAAAAAGTTTGTGGAGGTCCATTTCAGACAACTGGAGAATATCCTTTAAGGAAAATGACCTCAAGTTCTGTGTCAGGGTGAAAAACATTTTTTATATATAACATGGTCTGCTGGTCTGCTAAGCACTGAAAGCTAGATTGGTAGGATTTTGAGAACATACTATTAAAAAAAACACATCAAGTATCATAATCAACACTTGCAATGTTACCTGTTCAAAATTAGCAGGAAGATGAGGTCCTAGTCTCATCAACAAATACCACCAGACTTCTAGTTTTGTCAGCGCTAGAGTTTCTGTTCTCACATGGATAGAACTCAAAGGTTGCATCAACAACTTCAGTCTTTTTGCACTACATAGTATTTCTTAAAAGAAAAGAAAATAAGCACCCAAGTAAAAGCACTGAAAAGCTAAAGATTAAACTTTGAGAATGACAGCATGCAATAGTCTTTTACTTTAGCAAGAGAATTAAAAAAATTTTTAAATCAGTAGCTATTCCTATTCTCCCCAAAATTTTCATGCTGACACTCTAGTACAGTTAGGTCACAATACTTAATAAGGCTTATTAAAAAAAAACAACAATAATATTTATTAGATACCCTATGCCAGAGCTGATTTTCCCACCATTCAGCAATGTCTGCAGTATTTTTGGCTGTTACAACTGGGAGGTAGGGATAGAGAGCTACTGGTATCTAGTGGGCTGCATCCAGGAATGCTGCTGAACTTCCACTGACACACAGGGCAGTTCTTCACAACAGCTGCCCAGCCTAAATGTTAAAACGCTCAGTAACTCTAACTGCTTGAGTATTCTCATTATCCCCCTTTTACAGATCACAAAATAGAGCGTATTTTTTACCTCAAAAAAGGCTGTCATTTAAAAAACGTACTAGTTTTTTTTTTTTAAGTTTTTTATTGAATTTTTTTTTTTTTACAACACTGCTTCTATGTTTGAGGTTTTTTTTTTGGCCACGAGGCATGTGGCATCTTAGCTCCCCGCCAGGGATCAAACCTGCATCCCCTGCACTGGAAGGCAAATTCTTAACCCCAGACCACTACGGAAACTTCAAAAAATCTACTAGTTATTTCTTTTATCAAACATTTTAACTGTTGGTGCCATGAGACTTTGGAAATCTAAATATTCACTTTCATTTAGAATTAGGTGTCTACTTTTGAACTACTTTATCTAGTCTCCCATTTAGCCACTCTCCCAGTGAGATTTAAGCAGAAGTGTATGTGGAATTTCTGAAATGCTGTTTATAGACTGTTGACTCTCTGGGAAAAAGTTCATTTTTGTCCCTTCTGCCTTCCCTCCTTCCTGCAGGCTGCAACAAAGGCATATTAACAATGACAACAGAAAGACAAGCATCTGATTCCTTAATGAGTTCATGAATACACAGAATCAGACTCTCTAGATCTTGACCTATTTCAAATCAGATAGCATTTTATTGATCTTCTTTAAGTCATTCCCATTTTATTCTTTAACTCAAAGATATATAATTTCAGTAGATTTAATCCTCAACAATATAATACCTCACACTGAGAGCTTATCAACAAAGGTAACATTTCCAATTAAAATATATGGCTGCCAATATTTTCAATAAGAGTAGTTGTAGTTAATGCAAATAATTACGAAACACATTTTAAAAGGGAAGAAGGATTACTAATGGTCTTTGCAAGAGAAAACAGGATGAAATCAACATTACTTAGCATATCTTATAAACTATCAATTATATCTAAGATTAACTACAGTTAAGTAGGTAGACTCATACTTCTCACTTATGAGCAAAACACTTTCTCATACATATATTAAACACTTCCAATGGACAGTAAAAAGATAAGGGTAAGAAACATCAAAAGGAATCACTCCTATGTATTAATGTTAACCCACTATTAGGTGCTATTCTTAAAGGTCCTGAAAAAAAGTTCCTCTGTCACCGATACTTGAATTCCACAGCAATCACCATTGTTTGCTGTAGTCTACTGGCTATATGACTTCTGATAATACTTAATCGTTCTGAAAGTGTTAATACTTACCATCTGATGTCTATTATGATGACTAAATGAGAAGTACATAAGTGCTCAGGTAAGTGCTGGAATGTACTAAGAAAACCACAAATGGCATGCCACTTTGTTCAGTTTTTGAAATAGTGTAAATTTTATAGCTGTGATTTTCAATAATGCCTGGCCTTTACAAATTCTATCGTTAGCTACAAATTTATTCCCTAAAATACTCAATGATAGGTAAATATTCAGTATTAAGTCCAAAAAAAAGAATCATAAAAGCTTTTTCATCTTGCTTAAGTAAAACTCATAACAAAAATCAGTCTTAAAATATTACTTACCTGGATTTAAAGCAAAATTATCTATTAAACTCTTCCAAGCAATAAAAGCTATTTTTTTAATCATGGGTGCTCCACTACGAAATCCCAGTTCTTCCAGCTGTAATAGAGAATTGATGAAACTCCCACCTCGATGCAAGGTCTAAAAAGGAAAAATCATTAAGAAGTTTTTTTACTTGCCTGAAACAATTATAGGCACTATTAACATTCATTTATCTAATGCATCCCAATTAAAAATACACAGGATAGAACATTAACAGTCATAAGTGATTATAATCCACACATAATCTGAACAGAATATAAATAAAAAATTGGCTTAGAAATTCACAAAAACTCTTAAGAAAGCCACTAGAGCTAATAAAATACTTTCAGCAATGTTGCAGAGTACAAGCTGTTGTTAGTTGCTAAGTCTTGTTTGACTCTTTTACAACTGTAGCACACCAGGCTCTCTGTACAGAGTACTAAACCAACACACAAAAATCAGTTGTGTTTCTACACAAAAGCAATGAACAATCTAAAAAGCAAATTAGGAAAGCAATTCCATTTATAACAGCACCTAAAAGAACTAAATACTTAGAAACACATTTAATCAGAGATGAAAGACTTAAACTAAAGGCTACAAAGTATTGTTGAAATTTGAAAAAACCTAAATAAATGGAAAACTATTCTGTGTTCATCAATAAGATTTAATATCATTGTAACAGCAATATTATCCAAAGTAATCTGCAAGTCCAACACAATATCTATCAAAATTCCGAAGACCTTTTCCAACTGAGAAATAAAAGCTTACCCTCAAAAATTCATTATGAAAGAATTCCATTTAGCCAAAACAATTTTGGAAAAAAAAAAAATTACGAAGTTGGAAGACTCAATCAATTCCCTTGACTTCCAAACCTACTACAACACTACAGTAATTAAAGCGTATGGTAGTGAGGACTTCCCTGGCAGTCCAGTGGTTAGGACCATGCTTCCAAATCAGTGGGCATGAGTTTGACCCCTGATTGGGGAATTAAGATCTCTCCTGCCATGTGATGCAGCCGCCAAAAATAAAGCTATGGTAATGGCATAAGGAGTAACATAATAGACCAATGGAATAGGGATTCCAAAAACACTCTCACATATACTGTTAACTGATTACCAATAAGAATGCCAAGACCACTCAATAAGAACAGTCTTTTTAACAAATGGTGCTTGGAGTATTCACGTGCAAAATAATAAAGCTGGATCCTTGTCTTATTCTACATACAAAAATAAACTCAAAATGGAACCAAGATCAAAACTTAGGAATTAGCAAATAAATTCAGAGAGAAAGCAGAATAGAGGTTACGAGGGGCTGCAGGAAGAGGGGCAGAGGGAGCCACTGCTTATTTAACATGTACAGTTTTTGTTGGGGATGGCAAACAAGTTTTGGGTATAGACAGTGGTGATGTTTACACAACTGTAAATGCTTAAAATATCACTAAACTGTATACCTTAGGATGGTTATGATAAATATTATGATTACAATAAAAAAAATCACAACTTCTCCCTCAAAACCAGGCTTAAAGAAAGAATATACAGTCAATTCTCATTATTCACCAGTTATGTTCTATAAAGTTGCCTTGATACTGTATTAGCAAATTCTGTGCCATGGCTTCTAGGGAAAATGCAGGATTAGGTTCCTGCAAGCCTCTGATCACATTTTCATCAACCATCTGACACACAATCTTGCTTCATGTGTGTTTGGTTTAAAGACAACTTATTTAATATATACAGTTTGATTCACTAACATTGAGCTCACAGCAGACAGCACTGTAACTCACACCCTTCCTCCTAAGGCAACAGCCTTACCCTGCTTAGCAACCAGACAGCACTTCAGCACTACACTTGGGGGCCATTTAAAACCAAAATCTCCAAGAAAAAGTGCAAAACATGAAAAATGTGGCATCAAATGTATCATGAAACAGACATCTGTTTAAAGGACATTAAGAAGTAAAGCAAAAAAGTAGAACCTAACCCTGGCTCAACCTCAGACTGGAACATGCATGCTGTAAGACTCAAATTTGTTGCCACTCTACAGGTCTACAATTGACTCCAAAAGCAGCACAAATACTGATACTGTGTTTACAAATAAATTTTAGTAAGTAGGTCAATTTTCATATATATGGCACACATGAATAATGAGGATCAACTATACTATGGAAAGTTAAGAAAATAAAAGGTCTGGTGTGTATAAAAACCTTAACTGTGAACTTACCTTCCCAAGAAGTTTGACAAATAAAGGCCATAATTTTAATACATAAGTCTCATTTTTACTCATAAATAGTTTCTGGAGTTCTGAAAGTAATTTCTGAAAACAAAAGCAAAAATATTTACCAAAAAGACTCCTGAAAAGAATGCAGTATTAAATTGTCTCAGCCATGTAACTTTTCCCAATATTTTATCAGGGAAGTTTCACACATATAGCAAGGCTGACAGTTTATAGTAAATGTCCAAGTATAAAGACCACTAACATTTTACTATGCTTGTCTTATCACATATCTGGCCATTCTTCCATCCATCAATATAGCTTTCTTTTCCCCTACCAATATACTTTCCCCTAAAAACTTGAGCATACATATCATTAGAGTTCAAATGATGATGTTTTAACTTCTCTATTAACTTAAAAAATACATTAATAGCTTCATGGGTAATACATCTAAGAAAATTTGAATTCAAATTTATTATTAAGAATTTTATACAGTGGACGCTTGAATAAAGTGTGTTATTAACTGTGTGGTTCACTTACATTTGGATATTTTTCAGCAGTAAATACCACAGTACTACAGTCCATGGTTGGTTGAATCCAAAGGTGCAGAGGAACCATGAATACAGAGGGTCAACTATAAATTATACATGGGTTAAACTTGAGCTATTCAATGACTGCCTATATAAGCTCTTAAAAAGTTAATAAATTGATCAGTTAAAAATCTCACAAAAAAACATTGGAGTTACTTTTAGCTCAGCCATTACCACGAGGAATCCTGAATTTTAAAAAACTAAACAAACAAAACCCGAGGTTTTAGAATGTGGAAGTCTGCCCCTCCGCCTGGATTACTGTATTACCTCCCAACTAGGCTCCCTGCTCCTATGCAACGCCTGCCTAGAATTTTTTCCTCAACATAGGCAGAGGGATCCCCTCAAAAGCCAAGTTTGTACGTGTATCACTCATAGTCTCAAAACCTTCAAATATGGTTTTCAATATAATCCAGATGCTTTAAAACCAAGCAATAAAGCAATAAAAGCCAAGTGCTTACAATGGTCTCCAAGGTCCTATGTGGCTTGGCCCTGTTTCTGACATCATCTCCTACCCTCTCACCCTCATTCGCTCTATCATACTGCCCAGTGTTTGATGAATACAACCTAGCACATCAGAACAAGGCCTTTTGCTCCCATGGTTCCTCCTAACTTGAGTAAGTTTACTCCTTTTCATTCAATTAGCTAACTCCTGTATCACCTTCAAATCACCTATTCTTTTTCCTTCCCTGACAGCATCACCCTTCCTCTTGGAAAGCACTTTCATCCAGTCCCCGTTGTTTCCCATAATCTCTTTACTAAATGTACTACATACTTTATTATTGTTCCCATTAGAAAATAAGCTCCAAAACAAATTGCTTTTGTTCACTGTTATATACACAGTACCTAAAACAATGTCCATTATATAACTGGTACTCAATAAACGTTATAAGAAAGGCTGAACCACCTAAAACTTTGGGCAAATAATAACTTTAGGAAATTGTACACACTACATGCACTCATATGCCTTAAATCTGTAGCTACTGGTATTACTCTGTAACAATCCAGATAGCAAAGAATCAGATAATGCTCTCCCTTCTCCAAAAATGCAATTTCTTCATTCTTTAGGGATGAAATAAAATGCCTGGATTGCAGTTAACATTGAATAGACAGCTCCTTTCCTTACTGTAATTAGAACTGGGTGACATTAATTCAAGCAATTCTTAGTTTTAATTCAAAGAGGAACTTCCTAGATCATAGTGCAATTACACCAATATGAGTCCTATGCTTGGTGCAAAACCTCACAGTGCAATATCCAAAAAATCCTTTAAGTATTACTTACGGTAGTCATAAGCTGCTCTGTGATAGATGCTATTTCTTGTTGTTTCTGAAGCAACAAAGGCATTCCCATCTCTAGAGCAGTGGCTCCCCGCAAATGTACTTTTTGGGCTGAATGAACCACTAAAGGTATGACCAATTTTGCCCACCTAATTGACTCTTCTCCCATTTGAACTGGGGCTTGGTCAATTAGTCTGTAATAGAGAAATCAATGACTAAATTAGTTTAAGTAGTTTTAGTTCTAAACTACTTTTATGTCTAAACTACTGGCAAAGTAAAAGTACACAGAATATGCACAGTACGGTCCATTTATTTTAGATTATCTACAATATACACACACAAAAATAGATCTAACATAACTTAATTTGTAGACTTCCCTATTTTAATAAAATTTTCAAATAATGAAAACACATCATCTTTCTTCAGATTAAAAAACTTTAATAATTATTTTTACACAAATTATATTCTTACAGGAGAGAACAGCTACAGAACCATGATATACTGTGAACATCAATCAGGGCATCAGAATACTAGTTAAAGTATATAGCTCAACAACTAAAGAATAGTTTCAACTAAAGAATGAAAAACAAGTTAAGAGAAAGCACATCATAGTTTGTGTTGTCAGCACATCCATTATGAAAAGCAAGGATGGGTAGGAAGAAGACAGAAGATTTTCCTGTTCCCCTCATCCGCTGTTAGAAATTGTTTTAATGCTTTCCTAAATACCTGCTACCGGGTTCCCTGGTCTTAGATGGTAAAGAATCTGTCTGCAATGCAGGAGACCCGGGTTCCATCCCCAAGTCAGGAAGATCTCCTGGCGAGGGGGATGGCAACCCATTCCAATATTCTTGCCTGAAGAATTCAATGAACAGAAGAGTCTGGCAGACTACAGTCCATATGGTCACCAAGAGTCAGACACGACTGAGCAACTAACACTTTCACTTTCAAATTACCTGCTACAGCCAACTTAGAAGTCTCTATTTTTTAAACTTTTGTAAAAGCTCTAACAGAGATATTTTTAAGACTATTTCAGTAAAAATAAAGAAATCTTTTGCACATCTACCTTAATGCACATCTATTTTCCTCTTCCTATTACTTTGAGACTTTTAGTCTAGAAGACATTTACTTCTTTCAATGTCTAACTCAAATTCAAGTCCCAAAAGATTCCTCCTTCAATTCTAAATTACTGAAACTATTCTAATTTGCATAGTATCCAAACTCATACCTTATAATGACATTTAATGCTTCATAATCCACAATAGCAGAATGCATCTCTCCTCTATTAAATACTATTTCTAATGAGTCAATTATACTAGATACCTGAAAGACAGAAACAAATAAATACAAATCGAGTAAGCCTCAATTTTTTAACTGGCATGTAGTTAAGAAGACATATACAAAAACTATACTCACTTCTTTGCCAACAACTTCAGTGGGAAACGTCTGCTTGGATATCACCCAAAGTGCCCTAGTACGTACATTTTTATCTGAACTTTTAACAATATCATTCAGTTTTGAAAGCAGTTCTTGAATATTTATCTCTGAAAAACAAGCAGAAAAACATTTTAATTATGTAGAATCATTTACATCCTTTAAAATCCCTAACATAATAATAGATAAATATCATTGTCAATAAAATTAAATGCATATCCAGAGAAAAGGACCAGAAAAACCTATGCTAATAATCAAACTTTTTCCCAAAACACAAAATTCAGGTCAGAGAGAAGGTATACCCAGTGAAAACAGATGGTAGAATTGAAATCAGTAATTTTTCAACTAAAATATTTCTATAGGATCTTATTATTAGGTTTGATGCTTTCCAACTGTGGTGTTGGGGAAGACTCTTGAGAGTCCCTTGGTCTGCAAAGAGATCAAACCAGTCAATTCTAAAGGAAATCAGTCCTGAATATTCACTGGAAGGACTGATGCTGAAGCTGATACTCCAACCCTTTAGCCACCTGATGTGAAGAACCGACTCATTTGAAGAGATCCTGATGCTGGGAAAGACTGAAGGCAAGAGAAGGGGATGACAGAGGATGAGATGGTTGGATGACATCACCAACTTGATGAACATGAGTTTGAGCAAGCTCCAGAGTTGGTGATGGACAGGGAAGCCTGGCGTGCTGCAGTCCATGGGGTAGCAGAGTCGGACACAACTAAGCCATTGAACTGACTGATTAGGTTTGAACATACTAGTCAGTTTTTGGAAAGATGTTATAAACCCTGTGTCTCTGCTACAAAATGAACAACTCCTACTTCAGATTGCTAACATTTCTGTGTATTAAATAAGTGGAAACTTTTCCCTCGGAAAAAAGATGGTAACAACTTTCTGATATCTTTATTCCCTATTCCTAATTACCCATCTCTAAAGATCATCCCATACCTATACTATGACAAGCTACTTACAGAGCAACAATTAGGATTCTAGTCCTCCCCTGATATCCATGGGGGATTGGTTCTAGGACTTCCCCTCAGGAATATCAAAACCCAGGAGATGCTCAATTCCCTTACATGAAATGGTGTAGTACTGAGATCTCCATATCCATAAGTTCTGCATCCAAGGATGCAGAGGGTCAAGGATGCTAGAAAACTCAGAAGAGCATCAGACCCTGTGCTTTCATTACCATTTTTAGCTCCAAATTATCTAATTTACCACTATGTAAAAGAACTCTTCTAATAGCAAACTCCTTAACACATGCTTGTATAAAATAAATGACCCATCTACCTTCCAAAATTAATTTCATCTAATTATAAACCTCCAAAGCAGGTATGTTTGTTATAAAAGATGGCTTTGTCAACATTTTAAAATAGGCTTACTATATTTTATTTTAGAGCAAATTTTAAAGTTATCAACGCTAGAGCTATGTCTAAGAAACTTTACTTCGATGATATCATCTACTGATATAATCTACAGACTCATTCTCAAAAGCAAACCCTAAACTACAGGTTGTGAAATTGAGAAGTAACAGTACTTTTAACAATATCAAACTATAAACTCTAAAAATATTCCATCACAACAAACGTACCTGATAATCCAGAGGCAATTTTGGGATTATATAAGCAAAACCCCAAGGCCTGTAGAGCAGCACTACTGAGCTCTGAGTTTTGACTGGTAATGTGAGTCTACAAAAACAAAACCACATTTGTTACAAATAAGTACAACTGCAAATGAATTTTTAGACGGAAGAGTCCATTAAAAACAAAATTATATTTTAATGGCAAAAATTAGCAAATCCTTGAGTAGATTAAAAGTGAGTAAGATTAAGAGACAATGGATACAGCTTGACAAAGAAAGAGGGAAACTGTGGAGATCAGCTAAATAAGGATTTTCCTTAAAAGAAAAAGAGCATCTGGGCACACCTGAAAGCAAAAAAAAAAAAAAAAGAAAGGGGGCAACAAATGGAAGATGGTGAAGACACTAGATAGGAAGTAAAAGTAGAAGCAAAACTGTTTCACATAAAGTAAGCAAAGATTCAAAGGCAAAAGCTGACATTCAGCTATAGAGTGGAACACCACCTCTAACAGAGAGGGAAGGAGTTAGAATGTAACGTTCACTAAGTAGCTAAAGTGCAAGGGGCTTTAAATGTCATCTCAATACTTCAGATAGTAGATTCTGAATCCATGACCATTTGGAATTCAAAGCCCAACCCCATATTCTGCATGTAAAAGCTATAAAATCTCAAACTTGTCAAAGGCAAAGGTCTTACCATTTGCTCCTAACCCTACATTTACTTGTAACCTTGCATCTTTCTTGGTACCATTTCCTATTCCAAACTAATGTATCTTTAAGCCTCCCCACTGCTTCTAAAATCAGATATCCAAGAAATCCTCAACTACTTGTTATGTTTGACCAGGAAGAATGGTAAATGTTAGTAGTCACATATTGGAGAAGGCAATGGCACCCCACTCCAGTACTCTTGCCTGGAAAATCCCATGAACGGAGGAGCCTGGCGGGCTGCAGTCCATGGGGTCACTGAGTCGGACACGACTGAGCGACTCCACTTTCACTTTTCACTTTCATGCCCTGGAGAAGGAAATGGCAACCCACTCCAGTACTCTTGCCTGGAGAATCCCAGGGACGGGGGAGCCTGGTGGGCTGCCGTCTATGGGGTCGCACAGAGTCGGACACGACTGAAGCGACTTAGCAGTAGCAGCAGTAGTCATATATAAGAACAGACACTTCCTTGGAGCACCCATCTTATAATTAATCAGACCAAACATCCAAAATACTAAACACTGAGATATATGGGATATTAAGGCAATCAGTTCAGACAATCACAAATGGATGAAGTCTTACACACTTAAGACTATGAGAGCTAATACTCTATCTCCTAAATAGCAGCTAGCATATGTGTGATCAACTTTTGATCATCCTGTCATTAACCACCCACAGGCTTCTAAATAATTATTTATCAGGCATTTTAGTTACAAACTCTATTTACAAACAATGCAACTTGATTCAAATTGCATGTAAATGATTTTCCGATCCTACATGCTCTCAAATACCAAATAGATGATACATGTCTTCATCACATCAAACAGTACTGGAATGTGGAAAATGACAAAGAAAAATCGGATAATATCGTTAACACTGCTCACTTATTGATAAGTCATGAACTACTACACAGTAAAGTTCCTGCTTATATGAACAAAAAGAACTGAAGGCTATAAGAATATTTAAGGTTAGGCAAGGCAGTATCCCAAATGCCTCAATATTTAGCCAAAAATAATGCTTAAGTGTGCAATAAACAACCTGATAGAATACTTCCATTTAAAAGCACAAAAACAGGGTCATAAAAATAAGAACTCAAAGGGACTTTGGAGATTTAGTTCAACCTCTTCATTACAAAAACAAGGAAATTAAGTTAGGTGTTTAGGAAAGCCACAGTATACTCAAACGAGGACAAGAATATACGTCTATCAGTTTGATGCTAAACTACACAATCTCCCTATAAACAAGCAAACAAGATAAGCATAATAACTTTTTTTTAATCGAGCAAGAATGGCAGAAATAAGGGTGAGTAAAGATTAAAAAAATGAATGTTACCTACACAGTAGATCAAAGACAAAACTACAGAATCACTTAGAAGCACTGAAAGAGTGCAAGTTTTGGATTCAAGTGGTCACAGCAACTAAATTTACACACGTTAAACCAATTTCTTCTGCAAAGTGGGGATTAAAGAGGAGCCTCAGCTGGACAGGGAGGATTAAGTAACAGAAAACAAGAAAATTAAGACAGCACTTGATACACAGCAAGTCCTCAAACAGTACTATAATAACCCTGCTGTTATTTTAGAGTCAAAGTTTTTGAGTTAGTTAGCAAAATATTTTTCTCCCCACAAAGTAAAAAACTATTTACTATTTACAACAAAGATACATACCTTTAAAACTTTAAATAGCTGAGGAAGTTTTTTCTCAATTTCAGTAATGATTTCTTTTCCATCTTCTCCAGTCATACGACTTAAAAGCAGAAAGAACATAAGTTTATGCAAATGGTACATACAAAAATGAGCTATGAAACACTTGCACAATCTTTTTAGACATCATGTTAGAACTGACCCAGTACTTAAGAATATTTAATGCGATATACATCTGAAATAAGTGAAGCTTCCCTGATGGCTCAGAAGTCAAGAATCCGCCTGCCAATGCAGGAGACGTGGGTTCGATCCCCTGGAGAAGGAAATGGCAACCCATTCCGGTATTCCTGACTGGAAAATCCCATGGATAGAGTGGGCTACAGTCCATGGGGTCGCAAAGAGTTCGACACAACTTAGGCGACTAAAACAACGACTAAACGCGAATAAACCTCAGAATAACTTGTGCATCCACACAGTAACGTTTTGACAGCTTCACTAGGTCAAGAGGAAACAAGGAAACCTATCCCTAGTTACAAATTTACTAAAACTTACTAAGCATTTATCGTTTTGTACCAATTTCCAAACAGCCGACAGATAAGTCAGAAAAATACAGGCTGCAGGGGAGAAAACGGTGTGAAGCACTTGCGGTTAAATAAAATTCGGGTTATTGCTCTATATTAAAAAACCAACTCTGGGTTTCCCCACTGTCCCGAAATACAGGTGGCTTACACTGAAAAACCACTACTCTGGCAAAATCCCTCCCAATCAAACTTTTCTTAATTCTCCTCTTACAGGACACACGTGCAGGCTTCCTCATTCCAAACAGACACCTTAAGGACAGCAACACCTGTACCCGGGAATGTCACCCAGCACGCACCCCCCCACCCCACCTCGCCTCACCAGCGACCCCGGTGTCCCCTCGCCAGCTGCCAGGCTTCTTGAATACACAAACTCGCTCGGCGTGCCGCACCCGGACTGTCTTGCCCCCACGACTCCCCAGGGCGCCCCACCCCCACCCACCTCACCTGGTCAGGGTCAGGTAAGCGTCGGTCTGCTCTCCAAAGGAGGCGGAAGGGTCTTCCAAAGTCTCCAACAGCGGTGCCAGGGGGCTCTGGTCCGCGGCCGTCATGTCGGCCACCCTGAGGCCCGGACCGGAAAAGGAGACAATCCGGTGACCGATGGAAACAGACCCGGGAGGCTCCCCAGACCCGCGAGGCTCCCCAGACCCGCGATCCCGCCGCGGCCTCAGAGCCCCACCGCGTCCACACCGGGGCCCCTGGCGCACAAACCCGAGGGCCTAACCTTCTCCTGAGCGCCGCAACACGCACCCAGGCCCACGCCGCGCTCCAGTCCCGGCCCGCTCCCGCCACCACTTTCCCGGGCAGCTTTCAACAGGGGGAGGAGACCAGCGGGGGGCGGGAGAAGCCCGGGGAACAAGGCGTCTCGCCGCGAGGGGGCGGAGGTTGACCAAGCTGAGGGTTCCCCGCCGCCTAGCACTGAAACCCCAGCATTCACCCCGACGTACGAGGATAGGCCTGCGTTGTCTCCGCCGCTGCCCTGCAGCACCCGGACGCGGCCACAGCTCGACTTTCCCGGTTCGGGCTGTTTACTCACGCGTGCGGCCCGCTCCCTCCTCGACCAAGATGGCGGCGGGGGCGGGCCCCGGAGCGCGCGGGAGTAAAACAGGCCTAGCGGGAGAGGCTCGAGCCAATCCAACAGGGGGCGGAGCGCCCAAATCATCGATCGCCTCCCTTCCCCGCCTGTTGTCCCGCCCTGCCCCTCAGGTCACCTTGCGGGGGGTGGAGGGGAGGGAGGTTGGGCCCAAATTTAACCTTCTAGAGACTTGAAATTACAAAATGTAAGCTGATCGCCCAAGTTCACCAGACTAAATTTAGTGGATCTTCAAACTGCAAGTCCAGTATTTGTTGAAGTATTAGCAACAAATCATTTAACAACAGGAGATAACTGTACTGTGATATTTAAGAGCAACGTTTAGATTGGTCTAGATTCCAACCCTAGTTCCGCGTTACTTTGGCAAGTTAATCAACTTTTTTATGCCTCAACTTACTCCTATGTAAAATATGGATGCTAATAGTACCGACTTCAGGTGAAAGCCAAGTGAGAAGAGGTTGGAGAAGCCAGAGGCTCTCCGGTTCTAAGTGTACATAACAATGGCCCGGAGCATATTCATGATTCAACTGCCTGCTTCTGCCCCCCACGCCCTCCCGCCTTAGATATTGTGATTCAGTCGATTTAGGATCCACATTCTTCTAATTGGCCTCAGGTGTTGAAGGGTGGGACTTGATTAACCCTTAACACTTGGAGACTTGACTAATACTTGGAGAACCTACTTATACCCTTAATGAAAGTCCTTACCCATTTTATTGACCTCTGAGCACTTTCCGCTGCACGCAAAATTGTATCAACTTTAAAGTAGGCATCTAAGGCCCAAGAGCAACCGGTCTTTCCACTCTGGCCTCATGGGTGCAGGCACCCGGCTTGAGCCTCTACTTATCCAACTGTACAACTATCAGTTGTACTGAATTCAGGGCTGTGGTTTGCCCTGCTCTGTGTTATCTGCACCTAGCAAAGCGTCTGCCAAAGCAAGCTCTCAGAACCTGTTTCTTAAACAAAAAGATGAAGGAAAAGAGAGAAGGAGACACACGAGTCCTTGTGAGCCAAGCTGTGGAAATGAAAGATTTTAAGAAATGATTTAAAGCTGTGTCTGGATGAACTGTAGAGACACTTCAGACATAATGGAGGAGAAACCTTTTCGATGCAGTCTGATAGCAAATCCTTAAACATTTGGAGGGGAATTTGCTCATTTTCTGCATTTTGGCGAAACACAGATACCTAAGGTAAAGAAGTTATTACACAATGAATGAAATATATGGACAGGTTTGCACTGCATTGCATTGAGATTTCAGTATTGTGGAGCTCTTGTGTTGGAAAGAGACAGAGGATCTTGAAATCCTGTTATTTTTTATGAAGGCTGTGAGATTAGTGGAAAAAACATTAACTTTGTATTGAGACAAGTATTCAGTACCTCCATCCAGTGCTGGTGGGCCTCACTCTGCTTTTCTTTTCTTTCTAACACTTATCACACTCTGATATTTCATTGTGTATCTATTTTTTTTATTGTCTGCTTCTCCCCACTAGAATATCAATCCCTTGTATATAGGGCCTTTGTACTTTTTTTTCCCCCAATTCCTCATGTATAAAAAAGAGGTTGGGGTGGTCATCTTGCTCCTCCTCTTTCAAATGTGTACAACCATGCTTTTCCTGAAATGTTTTGTAATATTTTATCATTGTCACTCTCACATCCGAGATCCTTTAGCAGTTCCCATCAATCACAGGATGAATTTCAAAATTCTTGGCATAACATGCAAGCCTATTATTGGGTCACTGCTTCACCTCCAGCCTGAGCCCCACTTCAGCCAGGTTCTAAACAATCTGCCAAAATCTGTAAATTTTCTGTGCCTTTGAAGCTCTATGTTGTTCTTTGTGTTTAGAACATTAAGTCAGTTTTTCAAGTGTGATAAATGTCAACTAAAATATACCTTTTAATGAAATCCTTCCCTTATCTACTTTATCCCAATGGAGAATTAAATGTCTCCATGCTAAGATAGCTCTTTGAATCTAAACCTGTTAAAGTATCTTACATATGTCTGAAGTGGAAGAGTTGCAGGTTAGCCTGAGGGCATTAGTTCCAGCCATTATCTCAAGCATTGCCCCCTCCCTGTTCTTTGGTATTTTCTCAATCTGATCTCTAGACAAATCTCATTCACCACATAGACACTTCTCCAGACATCTTTCCAACTAGATTGCTATACTCAAGCTTCTCTTTTATAGGAATTCGGAAGCAACCACCATGAACATGCTCGCACTGAATTTTATACTACCTGACACCCAATGAATATTTTGAACTAGTTTATTAATTTGTCCATGTATTAACTCATCCATTCTTTCATCTATTCATTCAACTAACTTCTATCTTCTCTGCCTCTCCAAATCCTGTATCTCTGTTTCTCCTCAGAACATAAAAGTCTTGCACCTTCAATCCAATATTCCTGCCCAATTTCCCCATTCTTTATTTAATCACATATTTTCCAGCAATAATCAAGCCTGTGTCATGTCTATCAGTGACTCCTTTGTCACACTTGTCCCTGTGGTCCTAATGAATCTTCCCTAATAATTCTTAGATCTGTCCACCTGTCCAACTAGAATCCCAGTTTATGACCTAAACATATTTCAGAATTATAACATTGCTTTTCGAAAAACTGTTTCTTACTGAGTGCCAGATGTTTTAATATATGATCTCCTTTATTTCTCAAAATGGTTCTAAGATGAAGTACTTTTCCTGAGTTTACAAATAAACAATGTGAAGCTCAAAGAGTAAACTAGGGAACTTTAATATAGTCATGTGTAACCCAAAATTAATCTGTTTAAGCTACATTCATTTATCAACATTTAATGAGCTCTGCCCTGTAGGATATGATTTTTATGGTGGATTTACTCTTGAACATTGTAACAGTCTTATGAAAGCTCACTATTGAAAGAACTCTTTTAGTAATCATTTAGTAACATAAAATATCCATCTGTAATTCAAATTATTGAAGTTAATGCACTGAGCCCAGTTTTGGAATCAAATAGGTGAGAAGTGAAATACTGTTCTCTCACTCTGCAACTTAGGATCCGCCCCTAAAATGCTTAACTTGTCCTGTCTTCATCAGTAAAACGAGAAGAAAAACACCATCCTCAAAGTTCGGTAAATGATAAATATCCTTACTTTAATGCCTAGCACAAATCCTGGCACATAGTAGGAATTTAACTGGTGTTTATTACATGAATAGGCTTCCCTGGTGGCTCAGACAGTAAAGAATCTGCCTGTAATCCAGGAGACCTGGGTTCAATCCCTGGGTTGGGAAGATCCCCTGGAGAAGTGAATGTCAACCCACTCCAATATTCCTTTCTGAAGAATTCCGTGGACACAGGATCCATGGGATCGCAAAGAGTCGGACAAGACTGAGCAACTAACACTTTCACTATTACATGAATACACTGATTGAAAAATTGCATATTTTTTCTGAAATATATGAGTTAGTTTAATTTTGTCATTTAAAAACTGTGGAGTATAATGGTTCCAATACTTTGGCCACCTGATGCAAAGAGCCTACTCATTGGAAAAGGCCCTGATACTGGGAAAGATTGAAGGCAGGAGAACGGGATGACAGAGGATGAGATGGTTGGATGGCATCATAGATTCAATGGACATGAGTTTGAGCAAACTCTGGAAGATAATGGAGGACAGAGGAGCCTGGTTTGCTACATTCCATGGGGTTGCAAAGAGTTGGACATGACTTAGCGACTAAACAACAATAAGGGTTCTGAGAGATGTTTGAAACATTACCCAACATGATAACTATTTTGCTGGATTCATTTAAAGAAGGGCAGACTTTGAGATCTTTTTTAGCTTTTTCAATCCTATGTTACTAAGAGATCCCATGATGGACTTTTCAATAATTAATAGATGGAAAAATTTTTTTAAGATTATTTTATCCCATTATTCCTATACAATAAAAATATATAGCTAACAACATAACCCATGACCATCATGAAATCTACTACCCTTGCATTCAGACCTACTACACAATGTTATATAATTATATTAACTAAGAAGTGTTTTAATCCTTTAATAGACCAAGGGCTTTATCTGTACATGTAACCACACACTTTCCACTGAACTGAGCAGAGGGCTCCTGCCATTTAGGACCAAGTCAACTCCTTTTCAGATGAGAAAATTGAGTTCCTTCAAGTTCAAATGAAAAGAGAGGGGCAATATAGTATGAGAGAGGCTGATTACTAAGGTTTAAATCCTGACCCTACAACTTCTTAGCTATGTGACTGGCAAGTCACTCGACCTCTTGTGCCTCAGTTTCCTTTTCTGTAAAATGGGAGTAATTGCACTTGCCTCTTAGGCTTATGCTGCTGCTGCTGCTGCTAAGTCGCTTCAGTCTTGTCTGACTCTGTGTGACCCCATAGACGGTAGCCCACTAGGCTTCCCCGTCCCTGGGAGTCTCCAGGCAAGAACACTGGAGTGGGTTGCCATTTCCTTCTCCAATGCATGAAAGTGAAAAGTGAAAGTGAGGTCGCTCAGTCATGTCCGACCCTTAGCTACCCCATGGACTGCAGCCTACCAGGCTCCTCCGTCCATGGGAGTTTCCAGGCAAGAGTACTGGAGTGGGTTGCCATTTCCTTCTCCACATAGGCTTATGAGGTATATGTAAATCAATACATGAAAAATGCTTAAACAATGAGTGGGTACACGCTATAAATATTCAGAAAATATTAGCCATAGAAACATTGGTTTCTCCGATTTAATTAAAATATGTTAGAAAACCATGAATGCTCTCCCAATAACAACAAAACACTTTTTCATTGAAGTGGTTTTTCTAGCCCACATTAAAAGTATGAGACTACAGTTCATCAGCAGTTGTTTAATTCTATATTTCTCAAAATGTGGGCTTCTTTTGTGGCTCAGCTGGTAAAGAATCCGCCTGCAATACGGGAGATCTGGGTTCAATTCCTGGGTTGGGAAGATCCCCTGGAGAAGGAAATGGCTACCCACTCTAGTATTCTGGCCTGGAGAATTCCATAGACTATATAGTCCATGGGGTCACAAAGAGTCAGACATGACTGAGTGACTTTCACTTCTTGTCTCAAAATGTGGTTCCAAAATCATTGCATCATGAACTGGAAAGCTTCTCAAACTGCAAATACCTGATTCAGACCTACTGAATCAGTTGTTCTTGGACAAGTCAAGTAGTCTGCATTTTTAATATGCCCCTAAACTATTCTTTTCAGAACCAAAGTCTGAGATTCCTACTGTGTTCCAGGCACAAATTTTCTTTAACTGTTATTTTATTTTTTTTATATTTATTTTTATTTATTTGGCTGCATAGAGTCTTAGTTGTGGCACATGGGATCTAGTTCCCTGACCAGGGATCAAACCCAGCCCCCCTGTATTGGGAGCACAGAGTCTTAGCCACTGGACCACCAGGGAATTCCCTAACTTTTATAGGACAGCTTTTAACTATTAATATTATTTGTAATTGAAATACAAATATCTGCTTTTGAAAGGACCCCTCCATATATGGCAGAAATCATTTGCCTATATCTCAAAACATATTTATGGAGAGAAAACAAGTCTTTAGAAGCTCAAGAGCTACACAGATAATTGAAACTGACAGTCTTGAGCAGTCAAAAGGAATAGTGACTCATTGTTATGCTTCAGGCCTTTGTGGAGAAAGAACATAACCACAAATTTAGAAAATTAATCCAGTTTGAATTCATCACCAGGGCTACTCATGGGCAGGATTAAATGTTCTACTTTTCCTGATCACTGGATTAAGGAAATTTTTCTTAAACTGCCTATTCTAGTAAAATAATACAATCGAAAATTGTAAGTCCTCTAAGTATACTATGGATAAAACAGAATTTTGACCTAAATTTGTAAGCTTCGTTTTTGGTCCTCATGATACTGTTAGAAATGTTAATTGGTACAATCTCTAGGAAAGACAACTTGCGGTATTTATCAAAATTACAAATTCTTTGATGCAAAAATACCACTTCTAAATGATTATCCTACAAATATGCTCATTCATAAAGTTTGGAGACATTTCATTTCAGGATTGTTTGATTTAAGAAAAAAGATTAGAAACAACCAACGAAGGCATGTTAAATAGATTAGGTCCAACTATATTATAGAATACTATGCAATTATCTATGTACTTACTAATATGTAGTGAAATCCAAACTATTTTAATGGGAAAAAAATGTCTCACTAAAAGGATCCAAACATTGTTAGAGAAATGACTAATACCAGGGCTGGGTTGAGAAAGTATAAGAGCCTGGAATATCTTTTTTTGTGCCAGAAAGTAACAAGTGCTTTAAAAATGTTGGGAATATGTTTAAAGGACATAGGAGCCAGCTTGAAGGGCTCCCACTGGCTAAATCTGGAACAGTGGAATCATAGACCATTGAATAAAATAAGAATCATGAGCCTATACTGATACTAAAAATATAAATAAATAAAGGAATGAGACAGAATGACAGAGTTAGGAAATGCCATTTTGCAACCATGCTAATTGATTCAGGCAATAATTATCAGTAATGTTAAAACCATTGAGCAAAATTCTAAGGAGGAGCACAGTCTCAAAGTATCTCCTCATAAGATATTTAGCGAATAAGAGATAAATGGTAACTTTACAGTGGAGACGACTATGAAGATCACCAAAACTTGCACAAACTAGCATCACTGAGGTTCCATGAGGTAATTCACTGGGGTAACAGCATCACTTCTGTGATGTGCCTACCAATAATTTATAAACTAAATCTATCCATTAGGAAAGAATCAGAAAAATCCATATTGAAGGGTGTTCTATAAAAACCAAAGTCAAACAAAAAGCTGGCCTATGTTCTTCAAATAACAAGGTCATGAGAAACAAAGAAAAGTAGAGGAACTGTTTCAGAATAAAGATGATTCAAGGGCCATAACAACTAAATGCATGCATGATCATGGATCAGTAGGGACTCTCAGGAGTCTTCTCCAGCACCACAGTTTGAAAGCATCAATTCTTTGGCGCTCTACTCTTTCACCCTCATCAAGAGGTCCTTTAGTTGCTCTTCGCTTTCTGCCATTAGAGTGATATCATCTGAACATCTGAGGTTGTTGATGTTTCTCCCACCTATCTTGATTCCAGCTTATAACTCATCTAGTAAATCAACTATGCTTCAATTGAAAATTTTTTTGCTCTAAGGGAATAGTGAAATTTGAACAAAGACATGTTATAATAAATATATTTGATAACTGTCTTGTGGTTCTGTAAGAAAATCAGAATGAGAAATTCTCACAAATTTAGAAAAAGATCGATTTCTCTGCAGCTATAAAACCAAGTCAGACTTCTCAGGTGGCTCAGTGGTAAAGAATCCACCTGCCAATGCAGGAGATGTTGGTTCCTTCCCTGGGTCAGGAAGCTCCCCTGGAGAAGGAAATGGCAATCCACTCCAGTATTCTTGCCTGGGAAATCCCATGGACAGAGGAGCCTGGTAGGCTATAGACCACGGGGTTGCAAAGAGTGGGACACAACTGAGTGACTAAACAAAAACAGAACCAAGTCACAATGAGAACACATTCAGCTGATAAACACAACTCATCTCAGTGAACCTGCTTTTGTAAGCCAACTGATCATCATTAACCTCTTTCTTATAAAAGTCAACTAATCAGGGATAAACTCAATCCAAAAAATATTCCTTAGAGTACCAACCAATCAACAATAGTCACTTGCGTAACCAAGCTTTTAAGGATCATGCCAACCCTTCTATGCCCCTCAAAGCCCACCTACCCTGAACGCCACACTTTCCAAAGACCCTATGAGTCCTGCAGTTAGGTTTGCTCAGATTCTGCCTGACCAGCATAGTTCTCCATTACTATGGTAAGGCATAAATTCAGCTTTTGTCTTTTTATTTCAGATGTCAATGGAAGTCTCATTATCCCTTGGCAATTCTGGAATTTCCACTAAGATTGTTTTAAAAGCTGATTTTGCATTATTCCAGGTAAGCTCTGGGTCAATGGGTGCTCTTACTGAGCCCTTGTGTCCAAACTTTGTCAGGTCAGCTCCCAGATGAGTCAGTTTCAGTAACCACCTGAGCTCTACTTTCATTGACTTCTCATTGCTGTGTTTATTGTTTTAGCCTGGGATGTTTAACAAAGTTTTTGTATAAGGTTGTTACACTTAGGTCTTTGTTCTAAGTAATTAGACCTTTTGGTTTGGAATAGTGTCATTTGGTAGCTACATGGAAGAGTTTAATAAGGTTACTAGACCTTTTGCTTTGAAGCTCTACCATTTGAAAATGTTTGCCATTGACCTGCATATTCTCCTGCTGATTGCTTTGGTTTTGTTTTGTTAGAAATTTTAAAATATTTACTTTTAAAATTCATTTAAAAACAAAAATGAGTCCACTATGTGTTAGTATAAATAATACATTTTAATGACAAGATTTTATGAAAATAATTAGAAGTATAGCATTATGTTTTATTTTTGTTTGTTTTAACAGAAGACAGCTGAGTTCTCAGAAAGTATTCTGCCTTTAATTTATTGTACTGTGTTGTTTTGTTGAAGAACAGGAAGAAAATCCAGCCTGGCATAGAGAGGTAGTTGGAAGAAGGAACAGTGTTTTTATAGCCTCTTCAAATAATTGTGGATATTCTTCTTTTATGTAACACCAAAACTTTACAAGCAATAGTTTCTTAAAGATTCATTGCAATGTGGAATCTGAAATCAGATGAACTTTTAATATTCTGTTACATTAAAGTACATTAGTGTATCTTGAATTCTGAATGGATCTTTTACTTATGCATGATTTTGTATCAGTTTGCATTGGTCATTTGAAAAATATTAAGTCATTGAGTAATTTGGATCTTTCAAACGTTTACACATTTCAGCATGCATGTGATCACTACTAATCTCATCAGAAAGTTCTTTCTATTGGTATATACTTACTGGAATTTCTGAGTCACAAGAAATGAGAACATTTAACTTTATAAGGCAATGACAACTTATTTTCCCAAGTACTGTTTCTAATTCATAATGCCACAAGCAATTTTATAGGAGAGCTCAATATTTTTTTTCTAGAACTTGATAATTTTGATCACTGGTGTAAAAGAGTATCTTGCTGTGGTCTTGATCTGCCTTTTTCTGATAATGAATTTGAGCAACTTTTCATATTTACTCTTTTATGTGAAATAAATGTCATGCTTTTCATTCTTCCCTTTTTTTCTAACAGCTTTATTTTACATTCCTTACAACTTACCCATTTGAAGTGTACAATTCAGTGGCTTTAGTATAGTCACAGATTGTGCAACCATCACCAAAAGGATATGCAATAACAGATACATCAATTATCTGATGTCTTCATGCTAAAATAATTGCTGTCATAAAGCTAGACACTCACAGGAGAGATATTACAAAAGTGAGTATACTATTCTATAATAACTATAGAAATACTTTACATATACTATATAAATACATTTATAGATTGTCATGCTAAACAGATTTCTCTGATTAAAGTCATTATACAAGGACATCATTAAATCATCAAAAACAAAAATAAAAGCCATAAATTAATGTAGAAGTTTAAAGAGTTTATCATAGATGGATAAAATCTGAACACCCAAATTCTGAAAAAAAATACTGGGGATGATTAAGGTATCCAATCTATGAGGATAAAGTCTAGCAAATCTATAACGGCTATCTGACAGCACCCAATAACACCCCAAATGAACACTTGTGGAATTGTCCATGAAACAGCCCACCATAGTAGGGACAAATTGGTCACAGAATCAAACCATTATGTGAACACTTTCAGGAACAAAGGACTTAGCCAGTTCATGCCCTATTACAACACAAATTAACCTGGAAAAATTGTGAAAATAAGGCAAACACTAAGATCATGCCCTAAAAGATCCTTTGAGATCACTGATGGAATTTTAACAATTGGTTCCCTCTATCATTTATGAATATATACTATTAATAGTACATTTATTTTCTGGATAAGTTAAAACATTTGCCTGTTGAAAAGCCACAACACTCACAATGGTTAAAATACTATTAGATCTCAAATTTCCTATATAGAATGTTTCATCTTATTTATCCAGCAATATGGGGTAAATTTTAGCTACACAGGATTCTGTTCTTTACTCCAAAACCTTATTGTCTATATCACTGACAATCCTCTAGAAAAATGTAAAGACCTTAACGCAACTGAAAAGTTATAGCTATTGGAGATCCTAAACTGACATTCTCCAGAGACCCTCCAGTAACTGATGGTTCCTGAAAATGGATTGCTGATTCAAGATCTTAAGAATAAGCTGGTAGCTACACACTGTAAAATGTGTTTTCCCAAGACCTCTGGGGGATTTCCCTAGTGGACTAGCAGGATTCTGTGCTTTCACTGCCATGGACTGAGTTCAATTCCTGGTCAGGGAAATGAAATCCTTTGAGCTGTGTGGCCAAAAAAACAGAAAGTCAGAAAAAAAATCTATAATTCCCAGGACAGTTGGAGCAATACTCTTCTATATATCACACTCCTTCTTAAATACTTTTACATAATAATACTTTTTATTCTCTACTAATTGAAAGTTTGTACTTTTTGTTCAGTCTATCATGTTGCCCTAACCAATAATAATGATGTGCTTAGATGTAAACTTTACTAAAAACAACCACCGCCTCTCCTCAGTAAAACTGGAAAAGAGTAAAATTAAATAAATAAATGTATTTTTTAAAGCTGGAAAAGAAAAAAATTAAAAATAAAAACAATCACTTTTCTAGATCTGTAATTTAGTTCTCCTAAGCTTTGCTAATACAGCCAGGTTTAAAAGTAATTGAAGGTATGTTACATAATAAAAATTAAATATTTATAAAATTTATATAATATTGTAACATACGGTATTACAATATATAATATAGCTTATATATTGATAACTATATTATGTAATACACTATATATTAGTTAATAGTGTATAAGATAATAGATTATATAAAATTATATTATGTATAATATATAAATGAACAAAAATATTCTTTTGTGGCAAGAGAGGGATATAACTATTCTTGTGTTTTAGTGGTAATTGTTTCTCATAACTACACCCAAAGACAACAGATCTGTAACTTCTAGATTGATCATACCCTTTGGGCACCTCCTGGATTCTTTTTCCTTTGTGAAAGTCAGTCTCTTCAGTGCTGACCCAGAACCAAGGTTAATGATCTGTAGGGCTGTTTGTGAGATCATTTCAGGAGTTTAACTCCTCAACACTTTCAGTGAACTACATTTCTTTAAACAGAGTCTAAAAGATAAAACCTTTTGTGGGAAAAGACTCCTCAAAATATTTTCCCTGACCCGCAAGCACAACTTGAAGTGGTAACTAAAAATTTGCTCCTTAACATTGACTGAGCCCTACAGGTAATAGAATAGAATAGCCTTAATTTTCTTTTTTTGGCTAGCCAAGATCGAGTCTGTGCTATTACTAAAATTTCTCCTCATACAGGGAATAACACGTTAGGGGAGGTAAAACTAAAGTTGAAAGAAAAGACAAACTGACTAAGGTAAACTCGGTGAGTTGTTAGGCCTTGTTTTATTCTTCAGTCTTGTAAAATCTTGGTACATGGTTATGGCATATCTTCCTTTTCCTTTTAATATTACAGGAACTTCTCATTTTATTTGTTGTGTCACTGTTGTTCAGTGTCTGTTGTCCAAAGTTTTGAATGATTCCACCCAGCCACTGGGCTAACAGTGATTCAGCAAATGATTCAAAGATAAAAGCAAGATAAAATCACAATGATGAATGTGCAAATTGAAAATCATATCTCCATAAAGGGAACCTCAACACTCAGGAACAATGAACAAAAGTGGTAGTAAAAATCTGGACATTTGGTCGCTCTTTCAGCTTTGACTGAATGAGGATGAAAAGAGAGGACTGGTTATAAAAGGATCCCCACAAATGCTGGAAAACACTGCTTGCTCAGAAGCCGTAATTTTAAGTAACCATCAGAGCTGGTCTTAAGCCTGTTCGATTGATCAGCAGCTAACCATCAGAGCTGGTCTTAAGCCTGTTCGATTGATCGGCAGCTCACCTCAGTGAACACAGATTTTAAAAGCATTTTAAAAGCAAACTACTCAGCATCAGGGCCTCACTTCTGAAAGTCAGCCCCAGTATGAACTCAGTCCAGTAAACATGATGTGGAGTGCTAGTCAACAGTAGCCTAAGTCTGCTGCTGCTGCTGCTAAGTCGCTTCAGTCGTGTCCGACTCTGTGCGACCCTATAGACGGCAGCCCACCAGGCTCCGCCGTCCCTAGGATTCTCCAGGCAAGAACACTGGAGTGGGTTGCCATTTCCTTCTCCAGTGCGTGAAAGGGAAAAGTGAAAGTGAAGTCGCTCAGTCGTGTCTGACTCTTAGCGACCCCATGGACTATATAGCCTACCAGGCTCCTCCGTCCACGGGATTTTCCAGGCAAGAGTACTGGAGTGGGGTGCCATTGCCTTCTCCAGCCTAAGTCACCACACTGCAATTGATGGCGTTAACCCACGGATGCTTCCAAAAGCCTGCCAATCCCCAAAGTCCTATTTAAAAAAATTCTTTTCTATAGTAAACAATCAATTCGACACTGTTATATCAAGTGTTGATCCTATCATCATTTGACAAATATCATCCTGTTTTAAAGAATACACATGAAATTTTTAGAGTCAAATATGTGTCTGCAACTTAACTTCAGATGGTTCAGTATTTGTTCAGACAGAGAGATAAAGCAAATGGGTGAAAATATTAGCCATAGTTCTGCTAGTCAGTTTAGGTGAGAGTTCATTATAGTAGTCTGAACTTTTCTGTAAGTTTGAGTCTTCAAAACTGAAAAATGTAAACAAGAGCAGTAATAGCAAGAAGATGATGAAATAGGAAATTCCAGGCCTTTGTTCCCCATGGAGACACCAACTTAATAACAGTAGAGGTGCCAGGACTTCCCCCGTGGTCCAGTGGCACAGAATCCACCTGCTGGTGCAGGGGACACAGGTTGGACCTCTGGTCTCGGAAGATTCCACATGCCTCGAGGCAGCTAAGCCCATGTGCCACAACTACTGAGCCAGCACGTCCTAGAGTCCATGCTCCAAACAAAAGAAGTGACAGCAATGAGAGCCTACACACCACAGCTAGAGAGTAACCCCCACTCTTAACTAGAGAGAGCCCAAGAGCAGCAACAAAGACAGAGTGCAGCCAAAAAACAAAAAGATAAATATCTAAAAATTAAAAAAACACAATATCGGTGCTAAATTGCCTTTATGAGAAAGCAGTTAAGAGGCTGCAACAGCCAAGTGCAAAGCCAAGAAGAGACATAAAGAAGCAAGTAGGAAAGATCTTCCCATTTGCCTATCTTAGCTCCTCCCTCTCCCCCGCCTACTCCCCAGTAAAGCACTGGCACTGCCAACTCCTAGATTCTCCCTTGGAAGGGAAACAAAAAGGTGAATCTAATGGTCTGGTTTTTCTGCCCAAGAGATTGATTTCTGTCTTGTCTGGTTCAGTATACTGATGGGAAAAGATTGGATGTGCACATTAAATGCTGGGTTGGGGGTAGCTGAAAAGGATAGCCGTACAACAGCTTGTTCTATCAGGCAGAAAATTGGAGATACAAAGGGAACATTTCATGCAAAGATGGGCACAATAAAGGACAGAAATGGTAAGAACCTAACAGAGGCAGAAGAGATTAAGAAGAGGTGGCAAGGGCCGGCCTTTGAGCGACAGCGATGCAAGATGGCAGCCACCACGGGCTCGGACAATTTATGAAAACCGAATATACAGCCTTAAAATAGAATGTGGACCTAAATACCCAGAAGCATCCCCCCCTTTGTAAGATTTGTAACAAAAATTAATATGAATGGAGTTAATAGTTCTAATGGAGTGGTGGACCCAAGAGCCATATCAGTGCTAGCAAAATGGCAGGATTAGTATAGCATCAAAGTTGTTCTGCAAGAGCTTTGGCGCCTAATGATGTCTAAAGAAAATATGAAACTCCCTCAGCCGCCTGAAGGACAGTGTTACAGCAATTAATCAAAAAGAAAAACCACAGGCCCTCCCCTGCCCCCCCTTCGATTTAAGCAGTCTTCATTTTCCACAGTAGTAAATTTTCTAGATTCGTCTTGTAGACCTCAAAGTACTGCAAAGAAAGCTCCCATTCAAAGGCAGTTTATCTTAAGATACTGTAAATGATACTAATTTTTTTGTCCATTTGAAATATATAAGTTGTGCTATAACAAAGCATCCGGTCAAGTGTAACCACTGTCCACATAGTTGAACTTCTGGGATCAAGAAAGTTATATTTAAGTTGATTCCCTTCCTAACCTGTGCGGCACATCTAACTCAACTGTGAAAAGACACATCACACAATCACCTTGCTGCTGATTCCATGGCCTGGGGTCTCTGCCTTCTCCCCTCCCCCCGCCCTCCCAGCAACAGCCCTCCAGCTAGGGGTGGCTTATTAGCGTAGCCGTGAAGGTTTCAGGTCACAGCCTGGGGGACACTGCTGGTGTGTGGGGTGCTTTGTCTGCATCCCTGGTCTCTTTCTCTAAGTCTTAAGTGACGCCCCCCTTCCAAGCCATCAATCCTCCTCCCCCCAACCCTCCACTGCCGCCCTTGGCCAAGGCATAGATTGTAACCCTTCTGCTCCCCTCTGAAATTGGCCTTTGGTGAGGAATTCAGGGCTTTCCCCATATCTTCTCCCCCTGCCTTAATCGAGGGGTGCTGCTTTTTCCTTCCTCCTCCTCAAGTCCCCTTCTGCACCATCACCACCCAACTCTTCCCATGACGCTTCCTTGCTTTGGCCAGAAGCCATCAGGTAAGGTTGGAAAGAGTCTCTGACCTCCCCTCATTTAGTTTTGGATCCACAGTTTATTTCCTCTCCACCAGCCTGGGAAATGAAGATTGGGCTCTCAGCCTTGCCACCCTCTGCTGCCATAGTCAGCTGACGCATTCCTTTAGCTCAGGTCTCGGTAAGGTGAAAAGAACAGTCACCAGGGCTACTCAGACCTGCCCGCTCGCAACCTCCTTGGTGGTGAAACTTGGAGAAAGGCCATAGAGACACTTGTGAGCACACAGGATCCCTCTGAATGAATTGTTTTCTTTTCCTGTAAAGGTGCTAGCTTTTTAAAATTGGAGAAGTTTTACACAGGGCTCGCATTCGTTCATCCTTTCAGTCCATTCGGGTCTAGTTTGGAAGCTGACAACTGGAACAAAAAGAACCTTGAATTCGGTGCAGACTTTGGTTTTGGTGTTGCTTCTTCTGCCGGTCCTCAGCAGGGATCACGAAAGAGCTTGGCGTGCGCAGCAGAGCCCTGAAATTCCTGGCAAATCGCTGCGTGTTTCCACTTTTCTGTTCAGGACCACTAAATGCTGAGATGTGGATGCATACCAAAATAAAATCAATTCATTGTGTTCCAAAAAAAAAAAAGAAGAGGTGGCAAGAATACATGGAAGAACCATACAGAAAAGGTCTTAAAGACCCGGATGACCACAATTGTGTGGTCACTCACCTAAAGCCAGACATCCTGGAGCGTGAAGTCAAGTGGGCTTTAGGAGGCATTACTACAAATAAAGCTAGTGGAGGTGATAGAATTCCAGCTGAGCTATTTAAAATCTTAAAAAATGATGCTGTTAAAGTGCTGCACTCAATATGTCAGCAAATTTGGACAACTCAATAGTGGCCACAGGATTGGAAAATGTTCAGTTTTCATTTCAATCCCAAAGAAAAACAATGCCGAAGAATGTTGAAAAACTACTCTACCATTGTGCTCAATTCACACGCTAGCAAGGTAATGCTCAAAACCTTCAAGCTAGGCTTTAGCAGCACATGAACCAAGAACTTCCAGATGTACAAACTGGATTTAGAAAAGTCAGAGGAACAAACTGCCAACATCCATTGCATCATGGAGCAAGAGAGAGAAAAACTTCTGCTTCATTGACTGTGCTAAAGCCTTAACTATGTGGATCACAACAAACTGTGGGAAGTTCTTTTTTTTTTAATTTTAATTTTTTTTATTGGGAAATTCTTAAAGAGATGGGACTATCAGACCACCTTTACCTGTCTCCTGAGAAACCTGTATGCAAGTCAAAAGCAACAATTAGGATCGGACATGGAACAACGGACTGCTTTAAAATTGGGAAGGGAGTACGTCAAGGCTGTTTATTGTCACCCTGCTTATTTAACATATATACAGAGTATACCATGCAAAGCAAAGATGGGCTCAATAAAGGACAGAAATGGTATGGACCTAACAGAAGCAGAAGATATTAAGAAGAGGTGGCAAGAATACACAGAAGAACTGTACAAAAAAGATCTTCACGACCCAGATAATCATGACAGTGTGATCACTCACCTAGAGACAGACATCCTGGAATGTGAAGTCAAGTGGGCCTTAGGAGGCATCACTACGAACAAAGCTAGTGGAGGTGATAGAATTCCAGTTGAGATATTTCAAATCCTAAAAGATGATGCTGTGAAAGTGCTGCACTCAATATGCCAGCACATTTGGAAAACTCAGCAGTGGCCACAGGCCTGGAAAAGTCAGTTTTCATTCCAATCCATAAGAAAGGCAATACCAAAGAATGCTCAAACTACTGCACAATTGTACTCATCTCACACGCTAGTAAAGTAATGCTCAAAATTCTACAAGCCAGACTTCATCAATACGTCAACCATGAACTTGCAGATGTTCAAGCTGGTTTTAAAAAAGGCAGAGGAACCAGAGATCAAATTGTCAACATCCATTGGATCATCAAAAAAGCAAGAGAGTTCCAGAAAAACATCTATTTCTGCTTTATTGACTATGCCAAAGCCTTTGACTATGTGGATCACAATAAACTGTGGAAAATGCTGAAAGAGATGGGAATACCAGACCACCTGACCTGCCTCTTGAGAAGTCTGTATGCAGGGCAGGAAGCAACAGTTAGAACTGGACATGGAACAACAGACTGGTTCCAAATAGGAAAAGGAGTACATCAAGGCTGTATATTGTCACCATGCTTATTTAACTTATATGCAGAGTACATCATGAGAAATGCTGGGCTGGAAGAAGCACAAGCTGGAATCAAGATTGCTGGGAGAAATATCAATAACCTCAGATACGCAGATGACACCACCCTTATGGCAGAAAGTGAAGAAGAACTAAAGAGCCTCTTGATGAAAGTGAAAGAGGAGAGTGAAAAAGTTAGCTTAAAGCTCAACATTCAGAAAACTAAGATCATGGCATCTGGTCCCATCACATTATGGCAAATAGATGGGGAAACAGTGGAAACAGTGACAGACTTAATTTGGGGGGGGCTCCAGAATCACTGCAGATGGTGACTGCAGCCATGAAATAAAAAGATGCTTACTCCTTGGAAGGAAAGTTATGACCAACATAAACAGCATATTAAAAAGCAGAGACATTGCTTTGCCAACAAAGGTCTGTCTATTCAAGGCTATGGTTTTTCCAGTAGTCATGTATGGATGTGAGAGTTGGACTATAAAGAAAGGTGAGCACCGAAGAATTGATGCTTTTGAACTGTGGTGTTGGAGAAGACTCTTGAGAGTCCCTTGGACTGATTCAACCAGTCCATCCTAAAGGAGATCAGTCCTGAGTGTTCATTGAAAGGACTGATATTGAGGCCGAAACTCCAATACTTTGGCCACCTGATGCAAAGAGCTGACTCATTTGAAAAGACCCTGACGCTGGGAAAGGTTGAAGGTGAGAGGAGAAAGGGATGAGACGACAGAGAATGAAATGGTTGGATGGCATCACCGACTCAATGGACATGAGTTTGGGTAAACTCTGGGAGTTGGTGATGCACAGGGAGGCCTGGCGTGCTGCAGTCCATGGGGTCACAAAGAGTCAGACACGACTGAGCGACTGAACTGAACTGAACAGAGTGTATCATTGGAAATGCCAGGCTGGATGAATCACAAGCTATAATCAAGATTGCTGGTTGAAATATCACTTTGCTGACAAAGCCACAGTTTTTCCAGTAATCGTATATGGATGTGAAAGCTGGCCCATAATGAAGGCTGAGCACCGAAGAATTGATGCTTTCGAACTATGGTGCTGGAGAAGACTCTTGAAAGTCCCTTGGACTGCGAGGAGAACAAACCAGTCAATCCTAAAGGAAATCAATCCTGAATATTCATTGGAAGGACTGATGCTGAAGCTCCAATACTTTGGTCACCTGATGTGAAGAGCTGACTCATTGGAAAAGTCCTTGATGTTGGGAAAGATTGAGGGCATGAGGAGAAGGGGGCGACAGAGAATGAGATGGTTGTATGGCATCGCCAACACAATGGACATGTGTGTTGTTAGTCGCTCAGTCGTGTCCGACTCTTTGCAACCCTATGGACTGTAGCCCACCAGGCTCTTCTGTCCATGGTATTTCCCAGGCATGAATACTGGAGTGGGTTGCCATGCTGTCCTCCAGGGGATCTTCCCAACCCAGGGATTGAACCCTGGTCTCCCGCATTGCAGGCAAACCCAATTCTCCCGCACTGCAGCTGAGTTACCAGGGAAGCCCCAGTGGACATGAGTTTGAGCAAACTCTGGGAGATAGTGAAGGACAGGGAAGCCTGGCATGCTGCAGTCCTTAGAGTCGCAAAATGTGAGACAGAACCTAGGGACTGACCATCACCATCCCACCAGAGAGACTGCAGTACCCAGACAGACACTAGAGGGAGAAGAAGATTATGAGCTCCCAAGAAGCAGCATAGGCAACCCTCTTTAACCGGGAAGTTACCTTCACAAGTCCAGAGAAGATCCTTACCCAGAAAAGTTTTGATAGGTCCCCAAATCTCTAGCTAAGCTATTTTTCAGATGCCCAAATCTCAATAAACAAGCGCAAAGCAAAGAAACGGAAACATGGCCTATTTAAAGGGAAAACAACTATTAAAATGAGAGAATAACCAAAACAAATTTGTAAAATAAGCAGAAATTTAGAGAACTTTCTGATTTCAAAACTTATTATAAAGCTTCAGTAATCAAGTGAAGGTGGTATTGGTATAAAGGTAGACCTATAGATCAGTGGAACAGAATCCAAAAGTAGACCTATACATGTATAGTCAATGGAATTTCTACCAAGATGCCTATGCAATTTAGTGTGAGGAAAGAAAGAAAGATGACCATTTGCCATTTAGAAAATTAAGTCATATTAACTGACCTAAATGTGAAAATAAAGCCTATGAAATTTCTGGAAGAAAATATAGGAGAAAATCTTAATAACTTTGGAGTAAGTAAATATTTCTTGAATAAGACTTAAAAAACATAAGCTATAAAGGAAAATGATACATTCAGTTCAGTTCAGTTCAGTCGCTCAGTCGTGTCCGACTCTTTGCAAGCCCATGAATCGTAGCACGCCAGGACTGATCTCCTTTGGAAACTTCATTAAAATTTAAAACTTTGCTCTTCAAAAAATACTGTTAAGAGAGTGAAAAAAACAGACCAATAGAAATATTTGCAAATCATACATCAAAGGACTTGTATATAGAGCAAAGAACTCTTCAGTTCAGTTCCATTCAATCACTCAGTCGTGTCTGACTCTTTGCGCCCCCATGAACCTCAGCATGCCAGGCCTCCCTGTCCATCACCAACTCCTGGAATCCACCCAAACTCATGTCCATTGAGTTGGTGATGCCATCCAACCATCTCATCCTCTGTTGTCACCTTCTCCTCCCGCCCTCAATCTTTCCCAACATCAGGGTCTTTTCAAATGAGTCAGCTCTTCACATCAGGTGGCCAAAATATTGGAGTTTCAGCCTCAACATCAGTCCTTCCAAAGAACATTCAGGACTGATCTCCTTTAGGATGGACTGGTTGGACCTCCCTGCAGTCCAAGGGACTCTCAAGAGTCTTCTCCAACACCACAGTTCAAAATCATCAAATCTTCGGTGCTCAGCTTTCTTTATAGTCCAACTCTCACATCCATACATGACTACTGGAAAAACCATAGCCTTGACTAGACGGACCTTTGTTGACAAAGTAATGTCTCTGCTTTTTAATATGCTGTCTAGGTTGCTCATAACTTTCCTTCCAAGGAGTAAGCATCTTTTAATTTCATGGCTGCAATCACCATCTGCAGTGATTTTGAAGCCCCCCAAAAATAAAGTCAGCCACTGTTTCCCCATCTATTTGCCATGAAGTGATGGGACCAGATGCCATGATCTTAGTTTTCTGAATGTTGAGCTTTAAGTCAACTTTTTCATTCTCCTCTTTCACTTTCATCAAGAGGCTCTTTAGTTCGTCTTCACTCTTACAACTCAATAATAAAAAGACAAACAAATAAAATTTTTAAATGGTCAAAAGATTTTAACAGACACATCACTATAAAAAGTGTAAAGGTGGAAATAAACACATGGAAATGTGCTCAACATTGTTAGCCATGAGGGAAATGCAAATTAATACCCACTCAATGTTTGCTAGAATAGCTAAAACAAACAAACTAACAAACAAAAAACAACAACACTATACCAAGTATATGATGATATGACCACCTAGAATTTTTATTCATTGATGGTGGGAATGCAAAATGGTAGACATCTTGAAAGCAATAGGCAGATTCTTAATAAGTTAAATGTAAATATATTATACAACCTTGGAATTTCAGTCCTAAGTATTTTTTACACCTAAGAGAAATGAAAATACCTGTCAAGACAAAGCTTGTACATGAATGTTCATAACAGCTTCTTTCATAGTAGCCAAAAACTGGAAAAATCACTTGTCCATCAACTGATGAATACCAACAAACTGTATGCAATGGAATACTACTCAGCAATAAAAAGAAATGATACAGATAGCAACCTGAAATAATCTCAAAAGAGCTATGCTAAATGAAAGAAGCCAGACACAAAAGACTACATACCCTATGATTCCATTTCAGTGAAATTCTAAGAAAGACAGAACTCTAGTGATAGAAAAAACTGTTATTTTCAGGGCCCAAGGGATGGCAGGAGAAGATTGATTGCAAAGAGGCCCAAGGTTGCCATTTTTAAAAGATAGGCATATTCTACACCATGTTTATGGTGGCAGTTATGTGAGTGTATGCATTTACCAAAGCTCGTTGAATTGCACACATAAACTTGGTAAATTGTATTATTTGTCTAATATATCATAAATGAAGTTAATTAAGACAGAGATGAGTGTATATAATATGCTACTAAAAAAGTGGAATGGGGAAGAGAAAATGGAATATATGTGTGTGCAAATATATATATTCGCATTTATGTAGGAGACTTCCCTGGTGGTCTAGTCTGAGACTCCATGCTCCCAATGCAAGGGGCCTAGGTTCAATCCTTCGTCAGGGAACTAGATCCCACATGCTTCAATTAAGAGCTTGCATGCGGCAACTAAGAGTTCTCATGCTGCAACTAAGGATCCCGAGTGCCACAATGAAGAGTGAAGATCCTGAGTGCCGCAACTAAGATTCGGTGTAGCCAAATTACAAAAAAAAAAAAATTAAAGCAAGTAAGTAATTGTTTAAATATATATATATTTATGTAGACTGTTTTTTGAAGGCTATCCAAGACACTGGAAATAACTCTCAAGTAGAAATGAGTAGATGGAGAAACAGGATTGAAAGAACAATACTCATAATATATCATCTGTCATTTCTCAAGTTTTATTAATATGAGCCAATAAACTAGCCCCAAATTAAATTAAATTGAAAACAAAAAGAAACAGAAATCTTAGTTGACTTATAAACCTCTAGATGAAGAGGTATGTAAGTAGATGATCCAGTGTGCTGCACATACTGCCATTTAGGCAGCATGCTCTTTTTCCCCATAGCAGTGAAACTGTAGCTGGAACGCCAGCATTTATCTAGCACTGCATTGTCCTCCATAGCATTCTTAAACTTAATGACATATAGCTTTTAAATTGAAAAGAAACAGTCAGCTCGTCACGCTTCACGACTCTAGTCATTTTTACCTTCTAACCTTGCTCTTTCTGGTTTTGCAAGAAACAGCTCATATACTGGCGCAATTTTTCCTACTTCTGCCTACAATATGTGAATTGACTGTTGATAAGGCATACTTATTAGGTATAAAAATATACATAGAAAAATTTGATTTCAAATGCAGCCAACCATCTAGACTCAACCTGCTGTGTTTTGCTAGTCACTCTGGTCTATGCACCCCTCCAAATCTGATTCTCTGTGACAGCTTTTTTTTTTTTTGGCCATGCTCCAGGGCTTGCAGGATATCAGTTCCCCCATCAGTGACTGAACAGTGGCCCCGGCAGTGGGAAGCCCCAAGTCCTGACCACTGGACAGGCAGGGAACCCCTCTCTCTGTGACATTAAAAGCCTAATGCTGTTTTATATTTTCAGATTGACTTTAGGGCAGGAGCTATGTCTTATATATCTTGAATAAACTCTTATAAAGGGGAAACTGTGGATTCTATTGGGAAATACTTTTAAGCTTAACTTTTATTGAGAATACTTGAAAGAGGATGTTTTAACAGCCTAAGAACATAGCAAACAAAATTCAAGTTCAGGCAATTTTCATGCCTGAAACCTTTAATGGACCTAGGTTTTCTTATAATTGATGTATCTTAGACTTTTGTTTTAAGTGTACTGCTTTCTATTTTAAGCAGATCTTATTATGAACACTTATTGTCTAAACATGAACACTTCCCAGCAAAAATGACAACATAAGACATATTTGTAATTGCTGCAGTTAATATTAAATGTTTCTAATTCTTAAGCCTTTCATCTTTTTACCTTTGACTTTATCATTCCTGAACAGCTCACTAAATTTATCAATATAGCCATCACTTATAACATTCAGATGAATTTGTCCAGTAGACCTTGAGCACAGATGATGTTTTTACTTTAGGAAGTCCACATATTCTGAAGGCCTGTATATTTCAGATGGTACTTCTGTGGAATAAAATCTTGGCCTATACCATAGTCTCCTAAAAATGTAGGTTTCAGGTAAGAAATATGCATTTTTCCAAATATTCAAGAGTATGTAAAATAGTACTATTTATTATAATTTTAAGAAATAGATATTGTGCCAGTATTCAGTTCATTCCTTTTTGGTTCTAAATATTTCATTGCCTGCTCTGTGAAAATGGAGATGGGCCCCTTAAATTTTATCCTTTATGAGACTTCCCTGGTGGTCCAGTGGTTAAGACTCTCTGCTTCCAATGCAGGGGGTACAGTTTTGATCCCTGATTGGGAAACTGAAAACTAAAATCCCACATGCCATGAGGTGCAAACAAAAAAATATTTTTTTACATGAATAAATAAATAAAAGAATTAAAAAAAAGAAAGAATTTGTTAGGTAATAAAATATATGTTATAGGATTACAGATATTCCATCATACATGTGGATGAAAAAAACGAAAAAATTTTCAAAAGTTTATCATTTATGCATCTTTGCACAATGTTAAGCTTTGTCAGTGGAGAGCACTGGAGAGATGGGGGAGGGGCTTTCTGCTTTCCTTTCTGGTTTCACAGGGCTTGCTCAGCAAGTTCTTAGAGTATACAGGGCTTCTTCAACATCCAACTCCTGCAGTGCCTCAAGACCAACAGCACCCTGGTCTCCTTAGCGCCCACATCAAATGATTTGAGTAATGAAGGGTCTTCCATGAGACACCTCTCTATGAATAGCTTTCCCCAGTAGGGTGCATTCCAGAAAGTTCCACATACACTGTCCTGTTGCAAACTGAACTTGCGTTCACTTGCATGTTGCACAGCAAAGCCAATCTACTGACTCTGGATCATGGTGATGGAAAGTACAACATTTATTTGCAGGGTACAACCCACTCCAGTATTCTTGCCTGGAGAATCCTCATGGACAGAGGAGCCTGGGGGGCTACAGTCCATAGGGTCACAAAGAGTCAGACACGACTGAAGTGACTTAGCATGCATGCAAGTAAGGATAATCAGCAGCTAATGTTCAAAAGACCTGAACTCCCCAATGGCTTTCAGGCAAGGATGTTTACAGGCAGCATTATGACTAAGGGTCACAGGGTACATGGTCAGCTTGTAGACATTCTTCTGATTGGCTGGTAGTGAGGTAGCAGGTTGATGTTTGTTTCAGGAATCTTAATCAGTCTTCTGGTTCCAACCAGTCTGGGGTCTAGTGCTTTTATCTCAATATCTTCTTTCACAAAAATCCAGTTTTTTGTGTGTGTGCTCCATCATGTCTGATTCTTTGTGACCCTGTGGACTCTAGTCCACCAGTCTTTTCTGTCTGTGGAATTTTCCAGGCAAGAATACTGGAGTGGGTTCCCATTTCCTACTCCAGGGAAACTTCCCAACCCAGGGATCGAACCCGCATCTCTCGTGTCTCCTGCTTGGCAGGCAGATTCTTTACCACTAACACCACCTAGGAAGCCCTGGGGTCTCGTGCTTTTGATCAGTACATAGTCGACATCCTCCACTGTGTGGTGAGTGAGTAGGGGTTTAGCATCTGCAAAATCATTCAAAGACACACATCAGATTGTTATCTATATCCCTTGAGGAGAAGCTAGGAATCCTGTGATTCTGTTTATCACTGAACTATTGTTCAAGCTAGTATTACTTTCCTGGCTTGATTGCTTTTCCTTACTTTCTGTATTCTCTCACTTCTCTAATCATTAATTGTTTGAGTGTGCTCTTTGGAACTCAGGGAAGGCCTAGGAGACTAAAGTTTTTTCCTATAAATAAGAAGTGGGGACCTAGAGGGGCTTGTACTTGGGAGGACCCTGCAGGGTCCTGCTTGATTTCAATACCACTGTGACTTCTCTGCCACCCAGGAGCCAATGTTACCCTCTCCATCAAGGTCTGGGTCTCAGTCCTGGGGGGATTCTTCCAAGGATGCTCTATCTCATAGAGCTTGTGGCTCTATGTACCTATGCTGATATCTCTTTATATTTTTACTTTCTACAAGCCAATATATTGCTGCTTGTAAAAAAATCTCTGGTAGTAGTTAATAATTCTTTATGTAAACTTGCCTTGTTCAAATTTTAATACTATGTGGTTTCAAGTTTCCTGACTGGACCCTACTGATACAGTGTAAAATATACACTTTCTATTACTTAATTCTTAGCAGATGGTAAGAATATTCATGATAGCCCACACCTTATTACTTTCTCCACTTGACTTTATGATTTTGTTGTTTTTGTTTGGGTTTCCCAGGTAGCACAGTGGTAAAGAATTCACCTACCAATGCAGCAGAAGTAAGAGATGTGGGTTTGATCCCTGGATTGAGAAGATCCCCTGGAGTAGGAAATGGCAAACCACTTCAATATTCTTGCCAGGAAAATTCCAGAGAAGCCTGGTGGGCTACAGTCCATGGGGTCACAAAGAGTCTGACACACCTGAGTATGCATGCATGCACCTTTTGTTCAGTTACTAAGTCATATCCCACTCTTTGTGACCCCGTGGATTGCAGCACACCAGGGTCCTCTGTCCACTCTCTCCCAGAGCTTGCTCAAATTCATGCCCATTGAGTCAGTGATGCTATCTATCTCATCCTCTGTTGCCTGCTTCCTTTGCTTTCAATCTTTCCTAGCATCAGGGTCTTTTCCAATGAGCTAGCTATTTGCTTCAGGTGGCCAAAGTATTGGAGCTTCAGTGTCAGCATCAGTCCTTCCAATGAATATTCAGGGTTGATTTCTTTTAGGATTGACTGGCTTGATCTCCTTGCAGTCCAAGGGACTCTCAAAAGTCTGAGTGGGTTTCCATTTCCTTCTCCAAAGAATCTTCCCAACCCAGAGATTGAACCCATGTTTCCTGCATTGGTATTCTTTACTGCTGAGCCACCAGGGAAGCCCTTATGACTTTTAAGCAATTTATATTTCATATACTGTATTTCATTCTAGATAAAAGCCAATACTAATACATTCCTTCATTAAATTGAGGATCTTCTATGTGATGGCTCTTTTGCAGGGCCTATAGATAGAACAGGGAAACAAGCAAATAAAATCCTAGCAAAAGTCACTGTTGTCATGGAGCTTACATTCTAGTAGGAGATCAAACCAAGGTAAATAATTAAATATGTAAGTAGCAATAACTTTTAAGGATAAGAATAAAGTAAGGAAGGGAATATGAAATTTTAGGGAGAAGATGTTTAGAGTAAAGGGCCCACTAAGGATATCAGTGTAGCTGGGATGAAATAATGGTGGATGAGGGGTGAGAGAAGAAAAAGGAGATGAGATGAAAGAGGTTAGAGGGAGGGGTCCAGATCATGACTTAGATGGGTCTTCTAAATCATGGGAATCATTGGCTTTTCTTGAGTGAGATGCAAGGCTATCACCACTGGTGTCATTAATCCACTGTCATTTATTTTATTTGGCTGCACTAGGTCTTAGTTGCAGCATGTGGGATCTAGTTCCCTCACTGGGAATAGAACCCAGGACCCCTGCACAGGGAGCATGGAGTTCTAGCTACTGGACCACCAGAGAAGTCCCAATATGCTGTGATTTTAAGTGTTCTTGTTTGTATTTGAAAAATGTTAATTACTAAAATACTTGGTGTTTTATAATAGAGAAATAAAAAGAACACTATAAAAATTGTGATTCTCATTCACTGTAGCAAGGATAATATTTCAAAAAGCAATGTGAAAATTATTTTTTGTACTGTATTCTACATGTAATTTTATTTTAAGTGAGTATCTCGATTCAGTTAAATCTAATACCATGTAACTTTTCTTTTGACATCATGAGAACAACTGTAAAGTTATTAATACTTAGGCAAGTAATACTCTTGTTTATAGTTGTTTGACAGTCAAATTTTTACTTTTTTTAAGAGTATTTTTAAAATACTCTTTAAAGATATGGCTTTCCCAGCAGAGGCCCAAGAGTTTGTGTTTTTAGGGAATCTACTTTTATACATTGAGGTTTTGTGGGATGTGATTTCTTCTTGTGGTTTTCTTTGCTGGGCATTTATTCAAAAGGAAATTAAATAGCTGTAGATATATATTTTAGAAATTTAAAAACAATACAAGACATGAAAACAACTTCTCTTCAAAATAAACAGAGCCTGGAAGAAAGTTTTTTTGAGAGGAATGAGTTATAAAACATATTCCTAAAAAACTTCCTTTGCAAAAAATTTTCTTCAAAAAATATGAATTTGAATGCTATATTAAATAAAATACTGAATATGTATACATATAAATATTAGTAAATTTATTTTATTTTCAGAGAATGATATTGATATCAAGATCACATTCAATTGAAAGTAAGTAAAGCTTAAAAAAGAACCTCCCAAACCCAAACATAAACATGACAAAGAAAAAAAATAGACAAACCATCTACAAATACATCTGAGCATGTATTAAGTTGAAAACATTCAAATAAAGTGAAATTTCTAGAACATAAAAAATATTAGATTAGAAATACAAAAGATGCTAAATTGAATTAAGAAAATCATGTTTTAAAAAATGTTCTATGTCACTTTTTCTTTTACTCATTTTTTGTACTAAAATTTTTGCTAAAAGTTGTCTATATATAACTCTTCCTTTTCAAATATTTCTATAGATCTTAGAATATGATCATAATGTATCCTAAATCTCAGTAGAAAGGTTTGTAAATGATTCAGCCAAATCTGCAGAAGTCATTATAACCCGTCTCTGATCGTGTATAATCTTCTCACTATACCATTTGAATATAGGGGAATCTAGGTCAGTATGATAATGCCATCTGTTAAATAGATGGCATTTAATATCATTCTAAATATTTCACTCATTTTAATATTATTTTTGGGAAATTTTAGAGGATTTATATTTACCACCATTATCATCAATAATAATTCCTTATATCCTAGACAGCATTATAATTTTCAAATGTTTACACATTCTTCAATTTATTATTTAAATTCCTATTCATGGTACAAATATAATCAATAGTATTCCTTTGCCAACAAAGATCCATATAGTCAAAGCTGTAGTTTTTTCAGTAGTCATGTATGGATGTGAGGGTTGGGCCATAAAGAAGGCTGAGTGCCAAAGAATTGATGCTTTTGAACTGTGGTGTTGGAGAAGACTCTTGAGAGTCCCTTGGACTGCAAGGAGATCCAACCAGTCTATCCTAAAGGAAACCAGTCCTGGGTATTCATTGGAAGGACTGATGCTGAAGCTGAAGCTCCAATGCTTTGGCCATCTGATGCAAAGAGCTGACTCATTAGAAAAGACCCCGATGCTTGGAAAGAGTGAAGGCAGGAGGAGAAGGGGATGACAGAGGATGAGATGGTTGGATGGCATCACCAGCTCAATGGACATGAGTTTGAGCAGGCCCTGGGAGATGGTGATGGATAGGGAAGCCTGGCGTGCTGCAGTCCACAGGGTCGCAAAGCGTTGGACACAAATGAGCGACTGAACAACAACAACCTTGTATGGTGACAGATGATAATTAGACTTAAAATGATGATCATTTTGTAATGTATAAAAATAACAAATCACTATGTTGTACACCTGAAATAATATAATATTGTTAGTCAATTACCCTTAAATTTCTGAAAACTATGAGAAAAAAGACCAAAAAACCTATGGATGTGAGGGAAAAAATTTTTTTAAAAGGGTGGAAAAAAATCATGAGTAAGGAAGTGGAAAAGTATTAGATGTAGGCAGGAGAACATATGAACAGAGAGATGATATACTAGCCTTAAATAATATTTACCTAAATTAATTTTGCTGAGTTTAGAGAAACAACACTCTTCTGTTTACGACTTCTTGTGTATGCTTTGTTATCTAGAATTAGACTTTTATTCCTGTGTCTAAGCCTGCATGAAATTGATTAACAGGTGTATTAGCTTTCTATCACTGTTCGCCTCAAATTATAACATACCCAGTGGCTTCAAACCATATGAATGTATTATCTTATAGTTCTGTAGTTCAGAAATCCAGTGGGGACTCATTGGGCTAAATCAGTGAGTCAGCAGAGATGTATTCTGTCCAGAAGCTCTAGGGGAGAATTTCTTCCTTTGCCTTTTCCAGCTTCCAAAAGTCACCCACATTCCTTGGCTCATGGCCACTTTCCTCCATCTTCAAGGCCATCAATGTTGCATCTTTCTGGCCTTGCTTCTCTTGTCACATATTTCCTCTGACTCTCTTTTCTTAAGCCTCCTTCATCTACTTTTAAGGACACTTGTGATCACATTGGGCCCACTCGGACAATCCAGAATAATATCCCATTTTAAGATCCTTGACTTAGTCACTTGTGCAATGTCCCTTTTGCCAAGTAAGGGAACATATTCATAGGTTTGAGGGATTAAGTTGCAGACATCTTAGGGGGAGCGCTGCTATGCCTACCATAAATTTAATATCTCATTCTCAGACCATAACCTACTATCTCTCCAATGTACTGATTCATACTGATTTGACAGCCCTTTAAGCCCCTTTGAGACCTTTACTTCATTGAGTCTACTGCTTTATTCCTTATTTCCTAACTGTCTTCTCTTCACTCTTTATGAATCTAAATTTCCTAAGTTATCATTGCAATGCCTCCTGACCTACATCCTCTATTCCCTTACCCCTGTCTTACCACACTCACTTGGCAAAAGCCCAACTCTGGTGATTCCTACTCTCTCACTAATCTGTCTTTGTCCTTATTCAGAGAAAAATAGCTTGCTGACCCATCTCCAATTAAGGTCCATACCACAGGGAATTCCCTGGAGGTCAGTGGTTAAGATTTCCACTGCAGGGGGCACAGGTTCTATCGCTGGTCTGGGAACTAAAAAATGTTATGCCATGTGAGGTGGCCAAAAAATTTTAAAACAATTTTTTAATTAAAAAAAGAAAGATCCATATCGCAAAGTTCATATGTGCCCTTCAGTCCAGTTCAGTTCAGTCACTCAATCATGTCCGACTCTTTGCCAACCCATGGACTGCAGCACACCAGGCCTCCCTGTCCATTGCCAACTCCCAGAGTTTACTCAAACTCATGTCCATTGAGTCAGTGATGCCATCCACCCATCTCATCCTCTGTTTTCCCCTTCTCCTCCTGCCTTCAATCTTTCCCAGCACCAGAGTCTTTTCAAATGAGTCAGTTCTTCACATCAGATGGCCAAAGTATTGGAGCTTTGGCTTCAGCATCAGTTCTTCCAATCAATATTCAGGACTGATTTCCTTTAGGATAGACTGGCTGGATCTCCTTGCAGTCCAAGGGACTCTCAAGAGTCTTCTCCAACACCACAGTTCAAAAGCATCAATTCTTCGGCGCTCAGCTTTCTTTATCGTCCAACTCTCACATCCAAACATGACTACTGGAAAAACCATAGCTTTGACTAGACGGACCTTTGTTGGCAAAATAATGTGCTGTCTAGGTTGGTCATAGCTTTTCTTCCAAGGAACAAGCATCTTTTAATTTCATGGCAGCAGTCACCATCTGCAGTGATTTTGGAGCCCCAAAAAATAAAGTCTGTCACCGTTTCCATTGTTTCCCCATCTATTTGCCATGAAGTGATGGGACTGGATGCCATGATCTTAGTTTTCTGAATGTTAAGTTTTAAGCTAACTTTTTCACTATCCTCTTTCACTTTCATCAAGAAGCTCTTTAGTTCTTCTTTACTTTCTGCCATAAAGGAAGTGTCATCTGCATATCTGAGGTTATTGATATTTCTCCCGGCAGTCTTGATTCTTGCTTGTGCTTCATCCAGCCCAGCATTTCTCATGATGTACTCTGCATATAAGTTAAATAAGCAGAGTGACAATATATAGCCTTGACGTACTCCTTTCCCGATTTGGAACCAGTCCAGTCCTGTTGTTCCATGTCTACTTCTAACTATTGCTTCTTGACCTGCATACAGATTTCTTAGGAGGCAGGTAAGGTGGTCTAGTATTCCCATCTCTTGAAGAATTTTCCACAGTTTGCTGTGATCCACACAGTCAAAGGCTTTGGCATAGTCAATAAAGAAGTGGATGTTTTTCTGGAACTCTCATGCTTTTTCAATGATCCAATGGATGTTGGCAATTTGATCTCTGGTTCCTTTGCCTTTTCTAAATCCAACTTGAACATCTGGAAGTTCACAGTTCACATACTGTTGAAGCCTGGCTTGGAGGATTTTGAGCATTACTTTGCTAGCATGTGAGATGAAATGTGCCCTTAATGTGCCCTTAAAACCCACTATTTTCCTGGTCCATTCACTTTCTACCTTCCCTAGAAGATACCTTCGTCTGCTGAGTGAGTATGGCCCACCTGCCATCCAGCCTACCACCCATCCCATTTAGTGTCATAAAGTCCAGCTGATCTACCTCAAAAAAGTTTTTATTTTAATTAATCTCTGACTCAGTAATTCCACCTCTAGGACCCTATCTTGAATAATTAGAGGGAGGTCCAAATACATATATGTTCGAGGATGTTTATTGAAACAATATTTATAAAAACAACCAACAATTCCCACAATAGAGACAGATTTACAGAAAGTATGGGGTAATCATACCATGGACATTTTACAGTTATTCAAAATCATGTTTTTGCAGAATACTCAGTGATAGGGGAAAATGTGTATACCATAAAGTTCAAGGTTAAAAAAAATTCAAGATGTCAAACTGTACATAGAGTAGGATTCAATAATTTGAAGTACAAATACATATAGATGCATATATACATATATCACAAATTGAAAAATGACTAAAAAAGTATGTATAAATTTAATGCTTGCTATTTTTATGCAAGGAGATTATGGTAGATTTTATTTTCTCATTCAAACTTTTCCATATTTTCCAGTTTTCCTCAAATTATCAGGAATTGCTTTCACATTTAGAAAAATAATAAATAAATGTTAATAATAATAATATAAAAGTGAGATCAAAAGTGTTCCAAAAGATAGTAACATAAATACAGAATGCCATTTTTTTTTTTGCTTTTATAAATGGCTAAATCTTCCAGCTAAAAAGTTTTTATTTCCAGTAGAAGTAGTACTTGTAGTACTTGCATTCTTTCCTTGACTGGATTTGGATAGAGGATCCACTGCGACGTATTTGATTTGGAAACCTCCTGCAGTCACTGAAGCATCACTTATAAACTTCAATGTCATGACATTTCCTGGGAAGGAGGAAGATGCCGAAGAACCAAGATGTTACTCTCCTTCAATTTTGCTGACAGTTCAAAGATGCATCATTCTCATAAGGAAATTATAAAAATTCATGAACAAGACTCCTAGAATTCAGAACTATATTCTCAAGTTGTTGAGTCTGTAGTATCATTGCCAGGTGGGGCAAAGATTTCCAGATTTTTCCTGTGGCTCTCTAATCTGTCCTACAGGAAATTTTGTCTATTCTGTTTTAAAAGGTTTTCTTTGTAGAAGAAACACCGGTAGAATTACAGGAGGACAGCAGGCAGTTCAAACCAGTGAGAAACAGATGGGTTATTTACTAAATGATGGCAACAAATCTTGCATTTGCTAAGAAAAAAAGGAAAAAAGCCACAAAGCTAGATCTCTCTTTTAAACAAAGCACTTAACTACATTTTACCTGCATTAAAGACCAACATGTACCAAAAAGAAAAAAGAAAAACTTCATTATATGAAATAAATGTAGGAATATTTTTCTTTTTCATGTGGGAAAAGCCTTCTTAATCCAAATCACAAATCCGGATTTCTTTGCAAAACCCCCATACACACTGAATGCTAATGTTTGCTTTTGTCAAGCACAGCTTTAAGTGTCTTTCATCTTATTTTCTACAGCAACATGATGAGGTGCATACTATTAAAATAGTCATTTTATAGATGAAATTGAAGCACAGAGAGCCTGAGTAGCTTGCCCAAGGCCACAGGGTTTGAAGTGGCAGAACCAGGTTTGAACCCAGAGTTCATACTCTGGTCTACTGCACTCTTCTCAAACTTGGGAGAGCTGCTTAAATGAAAAAAGAAAAATTTTTTGTAAACTACTCAACTGGTTAAAATAAAAATTGGCACAGTAGGGCCTAGTGCTAATTTGCTGGCATCTAACCACCCTTAAGGCAGAAAGCGAAGAAGAACTAAAGAGCCTCTTGATGGAAGTGAAAGAGGAGAGTGAAAAAGTTGGCTTAAAACTCAACATTCAGAAAACTAAGATCATGGCATCTGGTCCCATCACTTCATGGGAAATAGATGGGGAAACAGTGGAAACAGTGTCAGACTTTATTTTTTGGGGCTCCAAAATCACTGCAGATGGTGATTGTAGCCATGAAATTAAAAAACGCTTACTCCTTGGAAGGAAAGTTATGACCACCCTATATAGCATATTTAAAAGCAGAGACATATTTAAAAGCCAACAAAGGTCCGTCTAGTCAAGGCTATGGTTTTTCCAGTAGTCATGTATGGATGTGAGAGTTCGACGGTGAAGAAAGCTGAGCACCGAAGAACTGATGCTTTTGAACTGTGGTGTTGGAGAAGACTCTTGAGAGTCCCTTGGACTGCAAGGAGATCCAACCAGTCCATCCTAGGGGAGATCAGTCCTGGATGTTCATTGGAAGGACTGATGTTGAAGCTGAAACTCCAATACTTTGGCCACCTCATGCGAAGAGTTGACTCATTGGAAAAGACCCTAATGCTGGGAAGGATTGGGAGCGGGAGGAGAAGGGGATGAGGGAGGATGAGATGGTTGGTTGGCATCACCAACTCAATGGACATGGGTTTGGGTAAACTCCGGGAGTTGGTGATGGACAGGGAGGCCTGGCGTGCTGCAATTCATGGGGTCACAAAGAGTCGGATATGACTGAGCGACTGAACTGAACTGAACTGATCCACATCTATGGCTTCCCACATGGCACAGTAGTAAAAAATCCGCCTGCCAATGCAGGAGACACAAGAGTTGTGGGTTTGATCCCTGGGTCAGGAAGATTCCCTGAAGAAGGAAATGGAAACCCACTCCAGTATTCTTCCCTGGAAGATTCTACGAACAGAGGAGCTACAGTCCGGGGTTAGCTAAGAGTCAGACTCGACTGAAAATACACACACACACACCCCTAAGTGTGCATTACTTGTGACCCCAAAATTTCACTTTTAAGAATTGACTCTTAAAAAAAAAATAGCACTAACAAGTAAAAGTATGAAAATATCTAGGGGACTTCCCTGGTGGTTCAGTGCCTAAGACTCTGCACTCCCAATGCAGGGAGCCAAGGTTCAATTCCTGGTCAAGGAACTAGATCCTACATGCCACAACTAAGACCCAGCACAGACAAATAAATAAATATCTTTTTTAAATTTCTAGTGAAATGTTGAATAGCAAAAGGCAAAAAAATCAGAAACAACTGCCTTCAGGATGTTAAATATTGGTGTATGACAAATTATGGCACCTATTAAGAGTCATTAAAAAGAATTAGAATGATCTAAATATACAGGGCTTCCCAATTATACTGTGACTTTGAAGTAGCTCCATAGTCTCCATGTATATAATGTTTGTTTGTTATAGGAAGACATCTGGAAAGATGGACACCACATAGTTGTCCAATGCCTTTCTTGGGTAGGGAGAGATGAGAAGAGTGGGCACTTTCTTTCCTTATATACCATTTATTAAAGTGGTACAAATATGGGTAGTTTTTAGTTTACTCTCTGTTTTTGTTTTTTAATATAAATATCCTGGGGTGAGTAAGCATATATTTAAGAAGAAAACTAGATCAAAATGTTAACAGCATTATGCTTGACTGAGAGGATAGTACTTTAAACTTATTTTATATATTCTTTTTCTATTACTCTGTATCAGTGTGTATTCTTCCTGCTGTTTTGCTAATTCTTTGGCACTTTATTTAACTATGTTCTTTCTGTTGATTTGTTTCTCTTTGAATAATAAATTGTGTGGGTTTTTCTTTTTTTAGTTTCTTGCAGTTATGCAAGAAAAACACTGATTTGATATTACATTTGGAGTCTGATTTAGACAAAATAAGAAAAATGTCAAGTTTCAGGCTTCCTTTGGATTCTCCCTCTGTTTCACTTTTTTAAAATAGAATTCTCATCCCCCTCCCAACTACCGTCCTACATCTCATAAAATGTCTTCTTTTAGTTTTCTGTTAACAGGAAATATGTTCTCAAGTAAAGAATAAGAGATAAATAGAAAGTTTAACAGATTACTCTTCCTAAGGAGATTGTGACATAGTAAGGAATTAATAAACTTTAAGCATTAATCATTCCAGTATTGAACAAGAATTTCCATCTCTTGTAATGATTCATCAATGAAAACTGCATGGAGCAAAGCTAGGGTGTGGGACTAATTTAGCTTGTAGTATCTCAGTTTAAGGACTGTTTTGAAATTGCAATTCAATGTAGCTTTGGTGTTTTTAGTTGCAGAAGTATTGTGATAACTTTTTTTTTTATTGATCAGAGGAAAAATAGAGCAAGCCAGAATGCCAATTACTGGTGCTAGTGATGAAAATAAAAAGAAAAATGAAGACATCAAAGAAAGTAAAAGTTGTTAGCCAGAAAGTATCAGTTTGAGGCAATAGCAGTGGTATTGCTTATTGCGATAAATGTATGCTGCTCCTGGAACATTTCTTGGCCCACATTTCGAGGAACAGTCTCATAAAATAATTAGCAAGATGAAAAAGATTTGGAAAACATTGCTCACTATTGTTAGGCTTTTAAGATTGAAAGTGAAGTTGCTCAGTCATGTCCGACTCTTTGCGACTCCATGGACCGTAGCCTACCAGGCTCCTCAGTCCAAGGAATTTTCCAGGCAAGAGTACTGGAGTGGGTTGCCATTTCCTTAACTATGCGTAATTAGCATAGTAAAAGTTCTCTGACATCTTCTAACAAAGAAACCTGTTTAACGTTGTTTAACCCAACATTTCCCCAATTTACCTGACCTTAGAGCACTTTTATCATGTAATATCTATTAAAAACACCTAACAGAATTGTGATCTTCATAAGACTTTCTGGGGATTGCTGTACTAATGTGAAAATGCAATAAATAAATACAACTTAAAATTTTTTTCAGCAATGAAAGATATTTTTAACAATTTGACAAATTACTCCAATCCTTTATCGATGAAAAGTTTGGGCCTTTTGTTACCACATTTTATGGGAATTATAAGATAGAGCAGTATTTATGGATTTGCAGACTCAAGACTATCTCAGATTGCCTTTCCTGCAAGTAACCAGAGACTACACACTTTTTTAAGTATAAATAGTTCTTTGCCTTTTACAGGCTAGCAAGCCATGTCTGTCTTCAGTTCTCAACTTTAAAAAGTTACGTAGTAATAACTGTTGGATAGTTCACTTTCAGTGACACTGAGAAAGCAAATCATAGTTTTGTTCCTCGATTTAGAGCCATTACCTGTACTAGTGATGTCTTCTGGAAGCTCATCTCCACAGTATCTGAAAGAGAATTTTTAAAAAGGAGAGGTCACATGAATGATTATAATATAGCTCTTGCAAGTGACTTTAACTGATAATTGATGTACTTCATATTTCCCCTAAGAGGTGAGTGTGAGCTCAGTCATGATTGACTCTTTGCGACCCCATGGACTATAGCCCGCCAGGCTCCTCTGTCCGTGGAAATTTCCCAGGCAAGAATACCGGAGTGGGATGCCGTTGCCTACTCCAGTTGCTCTAAGTAATGGCTCACTTTTCTATTATTTACAACATTTTATTTTTTATTTATTTTTTACTAGAATTTATAAGAGAGCCTGCATGAGTGCTAAGCTGCTTCAGTGTGTCTGACTCTGTGCGACCCTATGGACTGTAGCCCGCCAGGCTCCTCTGTCCATGGGATTCTCCAGGCAAAAATACTGAAGTGGGTTGCCATGCATTCCTCCAAGGAATTTTCCTGACCCTGGGATTGAACCTGAGACTCTCCTGCACTGGCAGGTGGGTTCCTTACCACTAGAGTCACCTGGAAAGCCCTTGCAAGAGAGAAGAGAGGCTAAAATATTGTTTGAAATAGCCTTCTTGCAGTATTGAGACTCTTAAGAAAGAATTTGTGGCATTTCTATTCTGTGTGTCTACAAAGCTTTTTGTGTGATAGACAATTTAAATCTATTTGGGAAATTTTAAAAATTTGTTTCTGATTAATCTCATGAAGTTTTTTTCACAGTTAAAGATGAATGGGGGGTATGAAAGAAAGTGGGAGGTATGACTGATTTAAAAAGGAAAAAATTACGCTGGACCTTATAAGATGATGTGATTTTTATCTGAATCATGGCTTGAAAGGAATTCCCTTGCACATAATTATATAAAAAGTAAGGGTTTTTGTTAGTTTCTAAAAAAAAAAAAAGTAGTTTATTCCAGAGAGGGAGAAAGTCTATTATAAAGGTAAATTATACAATATAATCCAGTAAGTAACAAATTAGCCTGTAGATTAAAAAGTCATTTTATCTAGAACTGTAATTGATTTCTGAAACTAGATTTAGAATAAAAATGTTATCTTAAGTCCCAAGGTAAGAAGTCTGTTCTTTCAAACACTTTGTTCTTAATTCCTCAGATCCTACTTCTAGTCTTCTTCAAGCTATTTTTTAAAACTATTTGTATTTTTTTCTATAGTAGTAGTCTCAGCTAAAGAACAAAACAACAACAAAAAAACACTTTCCATCCAAAAACTGCTGTTCATTTATGCAAGAATTGCCTTTGTTTTTCTTTTTATTTAAGTTACAGATTTCAAATTCAATAAAAAGATATTGTTTATTATTTTAAATTATCCCCACTACTATTTTCTTTCATTAAATTACTATCATGGATAATAGAGAATTGATAACTTATAATTCATTGATGATAGATATTTTAAAATGCACATTATTAAGTGGGGGCCTGAATATATAAAACACCTAACTGTGCTCTCTTTAATTTATAATATTTCATATAATGTTGCAAAATTTGTATTGTAAAATTTAAACTATATTAAAGATATTGGGTGAAAACACGCACCAAAGATATTGTGTCCCAGCATGTTGAAATACCAGGAGAGAAATACTGAGGAAAGGAACATTTGTCTTTTTATGGCAAAGAAAGCTATTTTTAAGAAGCTATCCATTGTATAATGAGCTAAACTGTATGAGAGAAGGGGCTCTAGTGTACTTATTTACCTTATATGCATAATGCTTAGTACAATGCTTTGTATACAGAAGAAAGGCAACAATTACTGAATTTATAATTATTTTTAGTAGGTTGACAGAAATCAGAACACTTAAAAAACCCAACAAATTCCCCATCCTACGTATCTTCTTTCTCCTGTTAGTCAAATCTTGAGGTCTGTATAAATGGAATATTTAACTGTTACAATTTAACAAATCAAAAAGTAGCTATCACTATTTTAATCATAAGTAGAGGTAGCAGCTGACTATGGCTTGTTAGGAGTAACAGTGCAAAGAAAAATCTTGGTTAGGAAAGAAAAGGATGTTGCAGGGGAATAGATAAACTGGAAAATCAATATTGTAGGGACAGTTGGGGAGAAATTATTAAAGAAGCATCATGCAAAATATCAGATGTTCATTAGCTTCCTGTATGGAGAAGCAACACATACCTTCCTACAAAGCCATGGACATCATCGTAACTGTCGTATACTTCCACATAGTCAGCCAAGCAAGCTGGGTCATCTTCAAGGTCAAAGTACAAAAAACTCAGGTGAATGCGCTGACCATACTTGAGTCTAATGTGCCAGTAGCAGATTTGGTTATCATCATACTCATTTGGGAAGCCTGGAGATTTAAAAATTCGCTTTGGATCTGTAAACACACCACCGCACTCCTTTGCTGAAATGAGAAAAGAAAAAAGAGCACTTAAAAAGATGATTCTACTTTAAAAAAATATTCATTTCTTAGTGTCCATCTATTTAGTACTTTTTATGAAATAAAAATAAAGACATGAATAAATATATAACCTCCATAGTATATTGTGTATAATTGTAGCTGAAGAATAACTGCATTTTTTTTGTTGATAGTTGCTAAATTCTTGAAAATAAACATAGACAACTTGTGATTTTTTTTTTAAAAAGTAAAGTAGCAAGAAGAAATAATTGTGCTCCTGTTTACATTTCTTGCTCTGTTCACATTTTAAGCATAGAACACACATCTTACGTGCACACTTAAGTGTATTTTGACAAATATTGATACATATACCTACGTATATTACCAACATATACCTACTTCACCAACATATATCTACATCACCAACTTTGACAGGGATTTTGTCCTGTGGTGTCACCACTGTGTCTTTAGGGACTTGAACACTTAGAATAATGCATGCAATAAATTCTGTTTGGAAAATCCTTATAAAGACCACTAGGGAACTTGAAAGGATTGGGGGCAGGAGGAGAAAGGGACGACAGAGGATGAGATGGCTGGATGGCATCACCGACTCGATGGACATGGGTTTGGGTAAACTCCGGGAGTTGGTGATGGACAGGGAGGCCTGGCGTGCTGCAGTCCATGGGGTCTCAAGGAGTCGGACACGACTGAGCGACTGAACTGAACTGAACTGAGGGAACTTGGTCATTCTAATCCAGTTAAAACGAAGAATTTATAATCATTCTGTGCTTGTTTTACTGGTTTAAATTAGCAACTTAATTCTAATACTATTTGAGGATTTGGTGGAGAGATCTATGCTCATTTTTTTCAAGTCATTTACCATTTCATAGATTTCTGTCATGTCCCATAACCTCTTATAAGAGCGAACCATCTCTGCCAGAACAGTAATTTTGCAGTATGATCTAGAAGGAAAGCTATAGAAGGGTCCCAGTTCATTTTAATTCCATATCAACTGAATGTCTAGTGTCTTAAAGAAAAGGTAGAAACTGGAAATTTGAAAATAATCTGAGCGGTGGTGTGGAGGTGGTGACTCTGGTAGTATTCAAAGATATTTTTATTGTACCAGTTAGAGGCTTTTTACAAGAATATTCTTCTTTAAAACAACCATGATAAAACATTGTGCTACAATCCTTAACACCATAGAGGTTAAAGAGTTTGTGTCCCCAGGACAGAATAGGCTCTTAGAAAGGCTAGAGTGTGACAAGGAAGGTCAGTAACCTAGTCTGAGCTCGGTGACCAGTCTATACCTCAGTGCCTTCATTGATAAAATAAATGTAGTCATGCCTCTTCTGTTGCCTCCCTCACAGCACTATTCTGTGGATAAATATAGAGGATAGCTTAATGGTGTTATGCAAAGTGTAAGCTGTTCATACTGTGTTATTAAATATTATAAAATATATAGTGTTTATGTGCACATAAGGGGCTTCCCTGGTGGCTCAGATGGTAAAGAATCTGCCTGTAATGCAGGACACCTGGATTGGATCCCTGGGTTGGTAAGATTCCCCTGGAGAAGGGAATGGCTACCCACTCCAGTATTCTTGCCTGGAGAATTCCACGGACAGAGGAGCCCGATGGGCTACACAGTCCATGGGGTCTCAAAGAGTCAGACATGACTGAGCGACTAACAAGTACCCACTTTGGGAGTGATTTTCTCTGTCCCATAGCATCCTATATTTACATATATATATAATATCTATATATAAATAATATTTATATATATATATATATATAGCCGTGTCTTGCGGTTTGCACTATCTTACTTCCCCATCCAGGGATTGAAGCCACACCCTTGGCAGTGAAAGTACGCAGTCCTAACCACTAGATCACTAGGAAATTCCCAGCCTCCTATATCTTCCATGTATATATCATTAGATTAGGGAAAAATCCAAATATTGAACTACTTTGGTTGTATATTTAGCTAGATCTATCAGCTCTACATTTCATGTTATATATAACTGTTGCCTCATCTCTGGCTTATTTAGAAAATGACAGATTTATGAAGCAGACTTCTTAAATCTGACTTTATAAATTTGAAGACTGACTGCTAATCGGTTAAGAAGTGTTTATGCAGGAGGGAGTCAGCATCATGCCACATGGTCGGAACTTGAATGAGCAAGGTTACTTCTGAACACTTCTGAATGACCCTGTTCTTTCTTGCTTCAAGCAGCTGTAACTTGGCAATACTGATTAATTAATAATCATTACTTTATTTTCCTGATACTGTTATGATTTTTTTCATTCCAATCATTTTTCAGTGAACTGTGCTTCTCCCATTGCTAGTTCAGGCAGCCCCCAGTCCCCTTCAGTTTAACCACATCGTAAATAATCAGCATATCACCGAATCTAAAAGTAAGCTGAGAATTGCGTAAGAACAAGTCTATTCTGTACACATTTTCCCAGCCTCTATGAGAAATAGATACAACTTACAAAAATTTGTAAATTAAGTTGGCATTCTTATAAAAGAGCAATGAAATGTACAGAATCCTAGGAGACTTGTTCTTACTCAATTCTCAGCTTACTTTTAGATTCAGCGATATGCTGATTATTTAGGATGTGGTTAACCTGAAGGGGACTGGGGGCCACCTGAACTAGCAATGGAGAAGCACAGTTCACTGAAAAATGATTGGAATGAAAAAAAAATCATAACAGTATCAGGAAAATAATGATTATTAATTAATCAGTATCTCCAAGTTAGAGTAAAAAGAGAAGTGCCTGTATAAATATATTTAAGGAAAAGGGGGAGTTCCCTGGTGGCCTAGAGGTTTGGATTCTGGGCTTTCATCGCCTTGGCCTGGGTTCGGTCCTTGGTTGGGGAACTGAGATCCTGCAAGCAGTGCAGCACAACCGAAAAAAAAAAAAAAGGGGGAGAGGAGGGGAGAGAGAGAGGAAAAGAAGGACTATAAATTATTAACAATGACTAAATATAGGACTAGATGTTGTATGCGTGCTTGCGTGCTCAGTTGTATCTGACTCTTTGCGACCCCATGGACTGTAGCTAGCCAGGGTCCTCTGTCCCTGGAATTTCCCAGGCAAGAATACTGGAGTGGGTTGCCATTTCCTATTCCATAAATGTAGTATAGTATAGGCTTAATGTATGTCAAAGTGGTTTGAAAGAGTCTATATGAATGCGCTGTATTTATTCATATTTTGTCTCAAGTGGGAGTAGGTGATAGCTCTAGACAAAATTCTTTTCTACCAGAGTACATATTATTTTGAGATATAGGTTAGCTACAAACATGAGAAACTGTTCTCCAATGACTAATATTATTAAATGGTAACAAATTCTATAATACTATGCTAGAACTTCACTGTAACTCTCCTACTGTGTTACAGACTTTCTCATAAAGGAGATCCAAATGGGACACCACCTGAGGATATTTATGATCATAAATGTAGGAAATAGTTTGTGACATGTTGTAACAGTTTGCAGTATTATCCTGGGGGAAATAAATCCCCAAACAGTCTACTTTTTTCTCTAAGAGCATGGAGCAAGAATTACTCTTGATAGTAATTATGATGAGTTAATTTTCTCTTTAAAGTTTTCCTGACTACAATCAACCATGGAAAAAGAATATGAATAAAACATATACTATATAATAATAACTAGAATATCCAGTATATATTCGTTAAAAAAAAACAGAGTGGGAGTTGCTTAGTTTGGAAGTTTAAGAATTTACACACAAAAAGAAATTAGGAAAAATAATTTGTTTATCCTGTCTCCTTTTTCTCATTCTATTAAAAGGATAACTTTGAACAGTTAACATTTTGTAGTATCATAGTACTTCATAGTTTTAGCTAATTCACTGTGATAAGTTTATAATCTGCATTTTTTTTTCCTTTGTGCTCAGGAAGTTTCCTGGCACAGAAAACTAAATTTGAGATTTCACTTGCCTACTAATTATCAGTTGTCTGATCTGGGGAAAGTACTTAAGTTCTTGAACTTTCAGTTTCCTGAATTCTAAAATGAGTATAACAATAACTCCTTGCAGAGTTGTGAACATTAAGTGACAGTGTGGATGAAGGGACATAAGTCAGCATTTGGCACAACATAATCATTCTATGAATGGTAGTTGTTATTAATAATTATCATTACTGGGGACTTCCCTGGTGGTCCAGTACTTAAGAGTCTGGCTTGCAGTGCAGGGGCCACAGGTTTGATCCCTGTCTGGTAAACCAAGATCCCACATGCCATGGGGCAGCTGAGCCCACACGCTGCAATTAAGACCTGATGCAGCCAAATGTATATTTAAAATTTTTTTAAAATTATCATTATTAAATTGATTTGTCTCTGGAAAAAGAAGACATTTCTTTTTTATAAGATGTAACTGTTTTGGTATAGTATAAAATTACTATTTTCCACAAACCATGTGGGTTGTAGCAATATGCATCCCATCTTTCACTTCTATTGAGACGGATTCCGTAATCGATAATACCAGTTTTTCCAAATCCACAGTTGGGTCCTGGCTTCACAATAGGATATCCAACTCTGCCCTTGGCCATCCACCCAGCGGCACAGACATGAAATCCTGCAAGAGAATGGAAGAGTAATGGCTTAACTTGTATGTTCCCTCAGCTGGGCAAAGGTCATCTCAACCAAGATGGCCCCTCCCAACAGGGACGGTGTCTTAACTGCCAAAATCCAGTTCATATAAAAGGGGAAAAACGGTTTTCTTTAAAAATACAGTTTGAACACGTATAAAAGTTCTTATAACATCTGACTTTTACTAGAAAATGACATCTTGGCAAAAAAAAAAAAAGATGGACTAAGAAATAATAATACCATGGATATGAAAACAATCCAATTTCAGAGCTCGCTTCTTTTCACAAATGACCCTACTAGTGCCATGAGATAACTAAAATTATCACCAATACTGAAAAAAATTTTTTCAAATGATAGTGTCTCTTTCAGGATCAATTAATATATTGCTAATATTTTTAAAAATTTGAATAAAGATAAAAGCACTCAACATTTCAAACAAAGCCTCAGCCCTGTTTTCCTTGCTCAGCTTTGGAGGCTCTTTTAATATTTGCCAATGCCATCCAAGAACGATTTGACTACAAGTCCCTGGTGGCTAGTAATGGCTCTGGCTTTTGCACGCATCATTCCAGTTACTGTGTCACACACAGCCCTGTGGGTATAGACTGAGCAGTCATCTGGGGAAGACTCTGGGCCATTTTTGACAACACCTTTATTTTTGTCTTGGCTAATATATAATATTTGCATGAGCTTTGCCAGGTATGTTCCTATCAGCAAAGGGATTTCTTTAATGGAGAAGATAATTCTGAATGGAGGCGGCCTTTTGGATTCTCCTGAAAGTCCAGGAGAGACAGTAGCAGCCCCCTCACTCTCTCCCAACCCCCAGCTTTTATTATAAAGAAGCAAACAGTATTTGTTAATTACTGGGTTTTCACCAGGTGTCCTGGCATCATCTTCCCAGTATCTTTCATCTGGTGCTCTACAACTCTTTTCCTCATGGCTTTTGATCCTAAAGTACAAATGCATTCTCCCACTTAATGTTAAAAAAGAAAAGGAAAAGCTTGAAAAAAAATCACTAAATTCACTGTTTCTTCTACTAAGTGAATTTCTTTGTAAGATTCAACACAGTAACATCATTTAACAGCTGAGGAAACCCACAGAGATCAAGAAAAGATAAAATGGTATAATATTAAAAATGAGTAGCAATGGCATTAGAATTAATGAGAAAATTAAATGATATAGAGATGATATCTTCATTTTCTTTTGACTTTAAATTATTTGCTCTGAATGGGAGGTGACTCCAACTCAGTTGTTTGTTTTAGAAATTGTCCACCATCTAGCTCTAGGCAGAGAAAATGGGAGAAGCCAGAGGAACTATTAGCAGAGGTGGCGAAGTAAGTCTTAATAAGAGGTTGCAGGAAAGGTGGAAAAAATTTTTTTCCAAGGGTGAAAAAGAAGAAATATTATGCTCAAAGCAGTTACCAATTTTTCTGGCTGCCTCCAACTGCTTGTAGGTGGCAAGATGGCCACCTTCATATTCACACACCGCCTTCGCTTCTGCGTAGGTGAGCTTGTATTTGCCGGATCGCGCTTCCCTGTGGTACACGCCTGCTGCTTGTTCTGTGAATTCACAAAATGTCGTAAATGCACTGTTATCCATTTTTGTCGAACAAGGGAAATTTTGTGGCCTCATCTGGAAGATTACATCAGCTATTGTTCCTGCCAAAGGGTTCCCTGTGTTGGCTGCCTTGAGTGGCTGAGTTTTCATTGTTAGAAAGCTTTGGGAAACATTTTGAATGAGGGGAATTTGGGGGGGGACACAGAGAGAAACTTGAGACTAAGTTATGTTTCTGAACTGAGAGCCCGAAAGAAAGTTTTAATACAGCATTGTATTTCTGCACTATCCAAAGGTGATAAAGTTTTAACTTGTTTTTTTTGCTTTGTTTTAAAAGCTTGGAAAGGTAAGCACTAGGAAAAGGAGTCAAAGGCAAAAGAACCAATGAAAATTGGCTCATAATGAAGGAGAAAATAAGCCAAAATATCCATTTGAGGGAAATGAGTAATGCAATGTAATTGAGAATTTAGTAAACAAATAAAAACTGAGGAAGAGTTTGAAAGAATCCAAAGGCACCAAATAGTGCATTAAAGAAAAGAAAAATAGATATAACTACAGCTGAGAAAAAGTGGGACACACCTAACTACCAGTTCCTAAGTTCTTTACCTGATTTGTCTTTTTTTAGTTCACATTTGTTCCCAGCACATTTTAGATGGTATTAAGTCATACGTGAGCTGTCTCCTAGTAGATCACTGTTTAAATTGATTGTTTTGAGTTTGGAGTACATTTTGCCATAGAAACAATGTGAAAAGATTCCCAGGACAATAATCATAACATAGCTCTAATAGTTCTGTGTAGACTATCAAGATTATTGTTAAGTCTTTGTACCCCGACCTGTGTAATCAGCCACCATTAAGACCATTTCCAGCAAGAATTTATATTTCTAGCCTTGCAGCAAGGTATGAATCCAGCAGTATTAGAAATACTGTTCTTTACTCTCTACCCAAAGCTGAAGTTGACAATGCCAATTTAATAGGAGATGCTGCTTGGCATTTTCCCTGCTTTTCTAAACTCGTGAGATCCTGCTCTTATATCTTATATGGTAAAAGCCTATCATGCATACACAGTGCATTTGTCAGTCTGATACTTAGAGGTCAGAACACACAAGGAACATCAAAGTCATTTGCCCTTTTGAGAGTTCCCTACTTTCCAAGTGTCCTTCATAGGGTAAAGCCTCATTAACTCAACTTTTGCCAGTTTCCAATGTAGCTGTGTTAAGTATTTACCACTAGGTACTTTGCTATGTTCTAGGGAATCAAGCCCTGTTCTTAAGCAACTTGGGCACAAATGGGCAAGGCAAGTACGTCTATTTTGAAGTACAGGGATACTGAGGCTTTTAGTAGAGAAGACAGACATGTAGTATTCACTAATATATGTGATGGAGATGATTGTTACTTTTTAAAAATGTTAGAACTGTATTTGTTCTCTAAAAGATCTTTATTTGAAAAAAATTTGATTATTTTGTCTGCCCAGGTTTCTCAAACTAAAATTTCCTTTATATTTTACTCCCAAAATAAAAATCTGATGTATTAGAAACAAGACAGCAAGCCTGTCCACATCACCAAATGAAGGCTTAAGTATAGTTTCAGCTTACCCAGAAATGGAGTCTTAAACCAGTTAGTCAGAAGACTCCTGATCATTACTAGTTAAATCATCTGCCTGATAGAACTCTACTATCCCCTAAAGGAAAGTAACTTAGCTATCAAAAGCCTACTTTTTTGCTAGTAAAACTTCCTTATGCCTGCTCCTTTCTGCCTATGAAAGTTTTGCATTTTGTACCACTCCTTGGAGCTCCTTCAGTTAAATTGGATGCTGCCGAATTCAAATGGATTTTTGCTCAGATAAACTCCAAATTTTAAGTATGTCTCAGTTTTTCTTTTAACAGAGGTTTGGAGGGGAAAAAAATAAACAGAAAGATTAAAAAATAATTTTAAGTTTTCTTCCCAGTAGTTTTTCTTAAAACTTTGGTACCTCTTGAAACTTGTCTAGTAATAAGATAGTAACTTAAATAGCAGTAATGTCTATACTATAATTTTTAATTGATTAAATGATATTAATATTCCACAGTGCTCCTGAAAGAGACCCAAACTTCCCATTATCTTGCCTTATGAACAAGTTGAGAACTCTTGGCATGTGTACTTGAATATTTTAAGCACAGATTTATTTTAAAGTATTTCTTAATTCAGAATTTATACTACTAAAATGGTCCTTTGAATAATGAGTCTTAATCTAAAGAGTTTCACCTTTCAGAAGAAGTAATAATTTATTAATTTTTCTAGCTGTCATTCATTAAAATTGAAAATCTGCTTAACCAATAATTTCCTTTTCCTTTTATTAATAGTAAGCGGTAACAGTAGCAGGTTGGCTCTGATTTCTACTTCTGGTTCTGTGATAGACCAGTTGTGTGACCTCGTATAAATTACTGCCTGAACCTCAGTTTCTTCATCTATCAAATGGGAATAATGACAGTTACTTTTTGGAATATACAGACCATGAAACCTATAAGCATTGCTTCTGGATCCTATAGGAGCTCATAATAATGTTACTTTTCCCTTTTCCTTTTTCAGATTCAAAACAGTGGTTAAAAGGAATTGCTTATTTGTACATTTTTTGATTTTCCATTTAAACTAGTTGAAGTCACTTATCCTTATGTGTCTTAAAATTTACTATGGAAGAAATTAGAGTATACAAGAGTTAAAAATAAACCTTAGGGTCCCTTACTTCAGACTTCTTATTTTCCCAGCATGGAACTGAGACCAAGAATTTTAAGTGCCTTGTTCTTGATAGTTGCTAGCAGATTCCTGCCTTCTAATTCAACTCTCTTCCCCCTCTAAACAGTTTTCTAATACTACATTGATCTAACCAACTGTGAACAGTTTATGCCAGGCTGACTGGTCAATAATTTGTCCCACTTTGAAGCAATATGCAATCACTCTAGGCCTCAGATGTGCAGCATACTATTAACAAATATTTGGGTTTCCTTCCCTCTACCTCTGGGACAGAACTTCTATTGTCCAGGTTTCTATGTTGGTGATATACAACATCACTTAAAAAAAACCCAAAACTCCATTTTACTTCATCATTAGGGAATTTGACAGAATTTCAGTTTATCCATTTGGGTTCAACTCTTACTAGCTTTGATCCTCTTTTTCATTTCTGACAAATAGGTGTATGTTTCTCAAGTTCAATGGTGTGTAATGAAAATAAACAGAAAGACTTGCTCATTCCTCTAGTAAATTTCAGACCCCATCTTGGCCAAATGGATTGCACTGTTCAGCATGAAAGTAGTTCACTGGCTCAAGCTGAAAAAAGAGGCAGTAAGGCTGTGCATTGCAAATTGAGCTTTTTAATGAAATCCGCATGGCTGTAGTTATTACCAGAAAGTAATATGCTGAAAGGGAAGATATTCTACAACTCTGTGCCACTTAGCAAGCATAAAATCAAGATCTAGGTTCATTTTGCTTTCTCTTTATTTTTCTGTTTTATATAAGGATCTGTCAATTTTCTTCTTGAGCAATTCAAAAAATTTTCACCATCAGATAAAACAGTGAACATAAAGCAATAATAGTCTGTATCATGAGAATTAAAACATTGTTTAGAGTACTCTATGGGGCATTTGGGGTTTTATCTATTTAGTTTTTTTTTGGTCTATTGTTTATATTCTCAGTTAGGCCTGTGTCATTTCCTTACATTTAACAAAACAAAACAACAAAAGAAACTTTCCTTGTCTAACAGAAGATGTAGGAAAGTATTTAAATGGCTAGCTCAAACAAAAGAAATCAAGTGATAAGAATGCATTCAGAAATACAAGCTTTTTTCATTTTTTCTATATTACAAGATGGCTTTGTAAAACTAGTCGAAAGATGTTTGGAAAAACATGAGATATACTACAGGTCAGAGTACACAGAGCAGTGATTGTAAAATTATTTTATATTCCAGTTTACCTGTTACAATTCTCTTATGGTTACCTGTTATGAAATCTGACTGCAAATGCATTGAAATAAGAACAAAATAATGTATTAGTAACTTTCTTTTGTTAAAAACACTTTCCTCATTATACTACCACACCTGTTTTGAAAATTTTAAAGGACATTTTCATATGGACTATAAATATTAACCTCTATTTTCTACTCAACAGTTCACTTTATAAAAAGCTATTCTAAAATTTTAGAAGGCAGGAACACTTAAAAAAAAAAAAACATGATATATACACTCCATCAGCTGTTTTCCCCAAACAATTTTCTTAGAAAACATCAGCCTTAAATAGAAGAGAAAAATTTACAGCTTTGATTCACTTCTGTATGAATTCAAAGAAGTGACTTCCCCAGCAAGAAGCTCATGAGTGAAGTTTCTTACCAAGCCATATGGAGTTATGAAAAATTCCGTTCTTGAATCCCCATCCGTGAGCCTCTTCCCATAGCAAGACAAATAAGTAAATTAAGATGATCATATCTCAGTCGTAGAGAAGGAATGTCCTGTTAGAGGCTGCTCGGGATAAATCCTCAGAGCAGAGGCTGAAATGTGTCTGAAACATCTGGTTTCCACATCTTTTAAATGTTTTTTTTTTTTTTTTCAGCTGTGAGGTCAGCAAGCGCTCTCCAATGGCATTTTCTGCTGTAGAGTTACACAATTAACTCACTGTCTGAGGCAAATCCTCTGACTCATTTGCATTGGCAACTCAAACTAAGGATATAGAAGGATCATCTACATTTTAAAATTCACTTACTTGGAAAGGGGATCATTTATTCTGTCTGTCACGGACACTCTTCTGTTAGGAAGTTCTTTATAACTTGATGCAGATTCAGTGGTGGTTTCAAAAAACAAAAGAAACACACTTCAGTAGGAATTTTAAGAGAGACCCTAAGTATCTCATTTGCAGTAAGTCAAATGTGGTATAGGGTTTGGGGTTAAACACTAATCTTGAACTTGACCCTGGTAGTATTATTTATACTTTAGTTTCCCCTAAACATTGTCAAGCTTGAACAGAAGGTTTGAAACAAAAAGTGTGCATAGTTGGCCAATTCTGAACTGTCTCCAGTGTTGTAGGATTTCTTTACTTTCTTTTCTGTCTGCTTCTGTCTTACGGTGGGGTTGCAGTCCTTGGATTATTGTTGTCCAAGGTAGGTAAATACATCATTTTTCAGAAAAGTAGTTCAGTTTCAGGTGCTTAGGACATTCCAGCAGTTTGGGGCTATCTTATTAGAACACAAAATCTTCCAGGCTACAAATCCTTGTTATTTGGGGAGGAAGGTGGGTTAGTAGATTCTCATAAAGTTAATTAAAATATGGTGCTAGCTTCCCCACTCTAACTTTGAAGATTATCAAAATAATAGGCACAGTTATCATAGTGAAGTCACCATACCTTAAAATACCCAAACTTCGCTCTCCTTTTGTGCAGGGTCTTTGGGTAACCTGTTTGGTAATACGGCACTGCTCTGATGCTCCCTGGCCTTTCCTGTTGATTGACAGCCATTCGGGGAGGGGCAGCTTTGACATCTCTTTCTCATTGGTCATTCTTTGCTATGTATCCTCTCTACTCCTGCTACTAAACTGCTTCCATTTGTTCCTATTATATTCATTTCTCTCATGCTTTCTTAGTTCCTCCTTTGATATTCAATCTTTTGAAATGGTCAGCTTTCTGGACTTGCTCTGATCTAAAGTTAACTTGAATCTCTTAGGCATCTTTGCATTGTACATCTAAGGCTTGCCCTGATCTCATCTCCCCTGGAAAGAGCAGTTGTAGGAGGTAGACTGAGGTTACAGAATTTTTCTAACACTCACTGAGGTTGGATAAAGCTGTCAGGATTCAAAAATCTCTATTTTGGACCCAAAGCAAATGAGAGATGAGATGATTATATACCAGTTCACCCATAGAATTTCAAGGGTTTAAGTTTGGTGCCAAGAAGAATCTAGTCTAGACCAGGTAGGTGTGACTATGGAGAAGACAAGCATGGTCAGTGGGAATAGGACGAAGAGATAGTTGGAAGGAACAAACCATGTTTCTCTGGAAAATGGAATTATATGACTATTTTAAGCCATGGTTTAGGAAGTAAATATAACTTTACTTGCACAAGGCAAAAACTGAACCATCACAGCTTTTCCCATTCTTTGCCCGGTCACATTCTCTGCCCATGTGCTTTCTGCATCTCTCGAAGGTACTCAGTCCCCTCTTGTCCTTATTTATCAAAAATTATTACCAGGAAAGGGTTGAAAATTAACCTTTAACTAGGCCAAATAATGAACAAGAGATACGCTTCTTTATTCATCTACATTTTAACAAATCTCCAAGTATGACGAGGTGTAAATGTTCACCTTATTTTAGCATAAACATTTAATGATTACTTTAATGGATTAACCCAATCAAGGGGGGAGGATTTCTTTCTCCCCCTCCCATTTCCCCCGTGCAATTCCCCCCATCTCTGCACAATGTTTGGAAACCCTACATTAAGCAAAGAGGAAACACTGCCTAATCTTGTGGGTTCTGGTTTTGAGGGGGTGTTGAGTTCGATTGTGGAAGAAAAAAGGAGAATGAGGGTTTTGTGTGGAAAAGATGCCGTGGGTGTGGGTGGGAATTCAGGGGGGAACCAGAGGGAGAAGGATAGAGGAGAGAAGAAGTTTTGTTTGTGAACTAATCTTGAAAGTCGCCCAAGAAAACAAACCGTCCCTGCCCACCCCTCCCCCCCCAGAACACACTACGCACATGTATTTGAGTTGAGAGAAGATACACTGATGAAAGTTCCTTTCAAAGGCTAGAAGACTTTGCTAGTCCAGTGTTCAGCCTTTAGAGATAAATGTCACCTTACCTCCCCTACTCCTTCCATCTCTTGATTGCACTGGCCAGTCACTGACTGAAAGCCCGGCAGGACCTTTTTTTTTTGGCAGAGGCAGCTCCCCTTCCGACTGCTTTCCCACAGAGTTTCAGTGCTCATAAGCCCAATCCCTTCTAGACACCTAAAGACAAGGTGGGGAGATTGTCATACTTGATCTGGGCTAAGAGTGCATTGAACAAGTTTAAGATTGCCTGAAGTGGCACAGTGGTATGATGATGTCACTATTCCACAAACTTTAAAACAGACTCTAAAGATAGACAGAATTTCAAATGTCAGAGGAAGAGAGGAGACATTTAAAATCTTTTCAATATGTCCAACCTCAGCTAACAGGGAAAAGCTATGGAGAAGTGTCAGGTGAATGTGGATCAAGCGGTAGAGAGAAGAAGAGAAGAAAAAAAAATACATTCTAAGAAATCACATGTCTAATTATAATAATCTAAAAAGAATACACTTGAATAGCTAGACATTGTGGGGAAACATATAGCATATAGTATTAAAACTAAAGCATAAATTATATAATTTGTTGATTATATCATGTGTTTTGTAATCTTGGGAAGTGAAGGAAAGAGTAAGAGGAGAAGGTAAGAGAAGGAAACGGTAGAGCTCAGTGAATTACAAAATATGTCAGTAGAGGACATAATTAAGAACATTGCCAGTAAGGCCATGAAATTACAGTACAGGAATTCTCCACCCACCCCAAGAGCTTCGTATGGACCATGATGTGAATAAAGGCAATAAAAGAAATAAAACTCACTTCCCTAGTGTGCAATTTAAAACTATTGGAGAGAAATTCTAATGCATGGCATAGAGCAAGGCTTAAGAAATATGTGGCTTCTTAAACTCATTTATTCAATAAATAAATATTGAATAAATTTAAATTTCCACTCATTTATTCAATAAATACTTAATCTTCAAGTGGAATGCTGCAAACTTTTACGGCACCAGTGAACTGAATGGAGTCTATGTAGAACAATGGGAAATATATGGAAAAGTGAAACATTTAATTATTTTATATCAAAAAGCTTTTTAGAAACTGAATATGACACTGAACAGAACAATGTGCTTTCAAGTTTTTGGGAAAACAGATGTCAGAAAGAGATCTGAAACTGACACTGGACTTCCCATAAGCATATGGGGTGAAAGTAATTAGTAATACCTGCCAAGTATTTCTTGTTCTTCACCTTCCAGCAGCACTTTGGTAGCATTGTACCCTGTGGTTTGGTGAGATCATGTGACTATTTCTGGCTGGTGAGATGTGAGCAGAGATTTGATGTGTTATCTCAGAGATGAGCATTTGATTGCTGATTCTCTAGAATTCTCTTTCCCTCCGGCATGGAGGGAAATGTTTGAGATAGAGGCTGGTCTATCACTTGGATCCCTGATTGAGTCTGATGTTATATGTGTGTGTGTGTGTGTGTGTTTAGTTGCTAAGTCACATGTTGTGTCCAACTCTTTGTGACCTCATGGACTGTAGCCCATCAGGCTCCTCTGTCCCTAGGATTTCCTGGACGAGAATACTGGAGTGGGTTGTCATTTCCTTCTCCAGGGGATCTTCCCGACTCAGGATTGAACCCACGTCTCCTGCATTGGCAGGCGGGTTCTTTACCACTGAGCCACCAGGGAAGTCCCTGATGTTAAGTAGCATGAATGAAATATAAACCTTTATTATTTTATGTCATTGAGATTTGGGGATTGTTCATTACTGTTAGCATAACTTAATTTGTCCTAGTTTATAGGAAGCAGTGAGTATATGTGTTGTGCTGTGCTGTGCCAAGTAACTTCAGTTGTGTCCGACTCTGTGTGACCCCATGGACTGTGGCCCGCCAGCCTCCTCTGTCCGTGGGATTCTCCAGGCAAGAATACTGAAGTAGGTCGTATATCTGTATATGGGAATTCAAAGCAAAGAATTACTTCAGAAGTTTGGAGATCTAGGGACATTCAGATACAAAAGTTAAAGCCAGAAGAAGAAAGAGGAAGAGGAGAACAAAGAGAAGGAAGTAATGATTTATGTACTTAATATCCTTCCTCTCCCCACCCTGCCTCCTTATAATCACAACTCCCCAGTTTGCGTATGATCTGTCTTCCAATTTTTTTTATTGGAGTATAATTGTTTTACAATGTTGTATTAGCTTTTGCTGTACAAAGAAGTGAACCAGCTATATGTATACATATATCCCCTCCCTGTGGGACCTCACTTCCACCCCCCACCCCCCATCCCATCTCACTCCTCTGAGTCATCACAGAGCACTAAGATGAGCTTCCTGTGTTTTACAGCAGGTTCTCACTAGCTGTCTGTTTTACACATGGTAGTGTATATATGTCAATCCTAATCTCCCAATTCTTCCCATTCTCCTCCTCCCCTCATGCCCACATGCCCATTCTCTATATCTCTGTCTCTATTCCTGCCCTGAAAATAGGTTCATCTGTACATTTTTCTAGATTCCATATATACGCATTAATATATGACATTTGTTCTTCTCTTTCTTCCTTCCCTCTGTATGACAGACTTTCAATCCATCCAAATTTATTGATCAGTACTCCCCATATGCTTTCATTACAATCATACAGTTCCCTGTACCTCTGGTAAATCTTGAAAACTCTTGCTTCCTCCTCTTATCTTCCCTTACTCTGGATAGAGAATAACAGAACTCACTTTTGGGGACTTAAAGATCAACTGGTTCAAATTCTACCTGTGTTGTGAATACCTGCTATGCTGCCCTTACTTATATTGACCTGAAACCCTTTTAGTTAAATTTTGACTCATTTGTGTTACTGAAGTCCATAGAATAAGTGTTACCTATATCTGCTTTTAGGAAAAATTACCATGATGTGTGAAGCTGGAACAAAGAACACATATTTGAAAATAAATTTAAAACATTCTCACTTGGAATTTGCTTTTTAAATATTTTTTAAAATGTAGGTGCAGAAATATTAAGTTCAGAGTGATCCTATCTTGATAAAGGAGGGATATGTATAAATATACATGAAATATAAAGTCCAGAAGGGTATACATACAGATGCCAAATATCTCTGCATAGTTGGGTTATAAGCATTTTATATTTTCTTCTTTTTGTTTTTAGTTTTGTATTCTGTAAATTTTTGTTCAATAAATATGTATCATTTGTATAATGAGTGAAAAAGTTGCGATTCATATACATATATTTAAAGACATTAACTTAATTGACATGACAATGAAATTGATAAAGAATACCAAAAAAACCATGACTAGAACAGAATATTAAATTTTTACAAGCCCTTAAGAAAATTAAGCATTTTGTGTCTAAGTAGATAAATGGGTGGTTTAGGATTAAACATCTTTCCAAGGAAAATGAGATTAGTCATAATAGGATCAAAACTGAAGCCAAACCATAGTTCATAGATTTGAGGTCATGTAGTATACTTGCTTGCTTTTAGATAACTTGCTATATATAACCAATCTTGACCTTTAGCCTACATATAAATATTTAATTTTTTACAAATGTTTACAGAGGGCATATTTTATGTTAAGTATTATGCTGTGTACTAGGTTTGGATATAAAGATTTAAAAAGTGATCTCAAAGAGTTCAAAATTTGCTTTTAAAAAGTTATTAAGTAGGCTTGATTCTTCACCTGGGAGTTTTGGGAAGGGTTATAGTTAAAAGTAATACTATGCCCATTGTCTTTGCACATCCTCTAACTCAGTGAAGGGAAAACCCACCAGGAAGATTTTTGGTCTTAGCATATTCAGTATGAACAATGCTGGTAAGACTAGCTGCTGCTTGCTGCATCAAGACCGATGGCTTCTCACTTAGTATTAGGTATAATTAGCCAGGTGAGTACACCCTTCTTCAGGGAAATACTTTATATCATCAGGGACAGCTTCCCTTTAGAATAACTTCCTCCATCTCTGCCTTTATGTTTTGCTCAATTGCTATGGGCAAGATCTTTGTGTCTCCTTCCATCCATCCTCCCTCATAACAGGTGAGATCAGAGAAAGGTGAGGAATCAAGCATACATCTTAGGCGTTTTTCTACCCCCGTTGCCAAGCATCACTAGTGAGAGAATTCTGAGGCTTCCTTTTTTGGGAACATTTTATTTTTTTATTGAGGTATAGCCAGTATGGATGTGAGAGACCATAAAGAAAGCTAAGCACCAAAGAATTGCTGCTTTTGAACTGTGGTGTTGGAGAAGACCCTTGAGAGTCCCTTGGACTGCAAGGAGACCAAACCAGTCAATCCTAAAGGAAAACAGTCCTGAATATTCATTGGAAGGACTGATGCTGAAGCTGAAGCTCCAATACTTAGGCTACCTGTTGCGAAGAACTGACTCATTGGAAAAGACCCTGATGCTGGGAAAGATTGAAGGCAGGAGGAGAAGGGGACGACTGAGGATGAGATGATTGGATGGCATCACTGACTCGATGGACATGAGTTTGAGCAAGCTCCAGGAGCTGGTGATGGAGAAGGAAACCTGGTGTGCTGAAGTCCATGGGACTGCACAGTTGGACACGACTAAGTGACTGAACTGAACTGAACTGAACTGATAGCCAGTTAACAATGTGAACTGAATGTTGTGATAGTTTCAGATGAACAGCAAAGGGACTCAGCCATACATATACATGTATCCATTCTCCCCCAAACCTCTCTCCTATCCAGGCTGCCACATAACATTGAGCAGAGTTATCTGTGCTATACAGTAGGTCCTTGCTGGTTATCCATTTTAAATAAAGAAGTGTGTACATGTCTGAGGCTTCCTTCTTGATTCCTCTCTTCCTCTCATCAGTGTCACACAATCCTTTCCCAAGTCCTGTGATCTCTACCTCTGAGAGAAAATGGCAGCAGAAATTGATGATTACCAAACCAGGTTCCCTTTCTAGCTGAGCACAGTCATAGATTACTTTTCTCTGCCTCCTTGGCAGTTAGGTGCATGGAGTATGTGGCTAGATTTTAGTTAACATAGTGTGGGTTAGCTTGATACATAACAGTTTCTGACCAGGCCCATAAAAATCTCCCACAGTTGGCCATGTATTTGCCATCTGATGACTGAACGAGGAGGACTTCCATAGCCCCGGGGGAGAGTGCAGTCAGAAGGTAGAAGGAGCCTCATCCTCTGTGTACCAAATAGAAGCACACCAGTCAGGAAGACCAAAGAGAATTCTACTCTGCTAAGCCACTGAGATCGGGATTTACCTGTTACCCTAATTAATATAATATAGTTATATGGTATTTGGGGGCTTCCCTGGTTGTGGGTAAAGCAGGTAAAGAATTCGCCTGCAATGCATGAGACACAGAAGATGCAGGTTTGATCCCTGGGTCGGCAAGATCCTCTGGGGGAGGAAATGGCAATCCACTCCAGTATTCTTGCCTGGAGAATCTCATGGACAGAGGAGCCTGGTAGTCTACAGTCCATGGGGTCTCAAAGAGTCAGACACAACTGAGCAACTAAGCATGGAAGTGTATTGTGTTATATCTACTGCTTTCTATCTCTATGTTTTCATCCTTTCTATCTCTATGTTTTCATTCCGTGACACCATAATCTCTTGCTTGGACTATTTAATAGCCTCCTGTGTCCTTCCTTCCACTCTTGCTTTCTACAAGTCTGAATGATCGTTCAAAAGTATAAATCAGAACTTATAATTCACCTGCTTAAAAAACCTAAGTTTTCATGTGGCACAAAAATAGCCTTAATCTTTTGATCTTGGTTTCTAACCTCCCCCATGTTCTGGGTCTTGTCCACTTCTCCAACCTCACGCATTGTGCTCTAACTTGAATATGCAAAGCTCACCCCCACCAAAGAGATTTTGCAAAAAAAAAAACCTGCCTTTCAATTCACCTTCTTCCTTACATTCAAATCTCAACTTAATTACAGCCGTCTAGGTGAGGCTTTGTTGTACAACCCAAAGCAGCTTCTGTAGCTTTTTATTATAGAATCCTATTTTTTAAAGGTCAAGTTTTCCAAGATTTAATTTACATATGGTGAGTCACCTTTTATAAGGTATACCATTCTATGAATTCTGACAAATGCATACAATTGTGTAACCACCCTAAGGAAGATGTAGAGCAACTCAAAGAGTGTATATATGTGTATTTATAACTGATTATTTTGCTGTACACTTGAAAGTAACACAGCATTGAAAATCAACTGTTTCAAAAATTTTTTTTCTAAAATACGTGGAGCATCTCCATCACCTCCAAAAGTTCCCTTAATATCCCTACTTTAAATCCATCACAACCTAATATTCTTAATACACTTATTGCAATCTAATATTTTTCTTGTTTATTTATGTATTTGTTTATATTTTGACTCATTTATTTGTTTTGTTATTTGTCATCATCTGCTAGGATATAGATCCATGAAAGCAGGGACCTTATCTCCTGGTTTACCTCTGTTTGCAGTGCTGAGAATAGTACCAGGTTCATCACAGATTCTGAACAAATATTTGTGAAAGGAAGGAAGAAAGAAAGGAAAGAGAACTTTTTGACTCTTGCTTGACTTATGTTTTCATATGTCCAACAGGGATATCTAGTATTATCCCTTTTGGAGTACTAGTGAGGACTGCAGGAGATGTTGACTCTAAGCACCCCTAGCATTTAGCAGCCTTCAGTACAGAGAGCTCCTGTAGCATCTGAAGTCAGTTCACAGTCTTCCTTGGCCTGTTTGGCACTTTCATCTGGACTGGTCTTCTTACTTCTACTTTTGCTATTTTGTTCTGTGGTGCTGCCCTCCACGGGTCTAGGGCTTCTCTCTCACTAGTAGCATCTCTTCAGGTCAGGGTGGTCACTGACCTCCCTCTGTGGCCTCCATGGTAGTGAAGAGAGAAGCTTCCAGATTCCATCCTGCTCTGGCCAATAATTACATGTGTTTCTTTCACAAGACCCAGAGGGCTTTATGAGGAGCAAGATAAGGGATTCTCTGTTGTCTCCTGTCTTTATGGCTCCAGTGACTCAGCAAATCGAGTAGCTCACCTTGCTGTGAGGTTCTGGGTTCTCTCAAGGATTTACTCCCCTCTCTAAGCCCTCGTCAATGCTCATCCTGGGCCCAAACCTGAAGAGAGTCAACATCCTACATATCAGCCCTGACATCCTTTTCCAAGGAACGGCTGCTCACAGCTAATATTCATCTAGCTCTAGGTTACAATTGTCAGACTTCAAGGGAAAGTGCTTTGTTGGTCTTCTGAAGCTTCCATCTCTAGGGGACTTCTATCTGCATACACTGGAGATCTTTGTTTTAACACTTCTTAGCCAATTTATGGTGGGAACAAAACTCAGAGCACAGACTTTCTGCTGTAAATAAAGTAGATATGTTAGAAAATATGCAACTTCTTACCAGGATGTTCCCTCTAACATTCTGTATAATGAGACAAAAAAATAGAAGTGACTGATGTACATCAGCAAAGGAATGATTAAATAAATGATCGTCTGGCAATATCTTGGGGTACCGGGCAGCAGTGTAAAGAATGAGAAGGAAGAATTCTGAGAACTGGTGAGAAATATTTTTCTATTAGTGTTATTTGAGTATTTTAATAACAATGTTGGTTACTGAGTAATTAAAATAATTCAGAATTAAAAAAAAAAACAAATTTATTTGATCTGCTACTAAATTTGAAACCTGGGAGAGAGGTGAGGGAGCACCTTTCTAACACCCTCATGTAGAGGATGCATCTTCAGTGTAGAAACAGAGGCTGAGAGAAATTAAATTGTCTTGGCCTGTCAAATTCATCTTTATCTGAATCTGGGTCAAGACCCAAGTCTGCTGAGTCCTGTTCACACATCATTACTGAAGTCAATAATGTTATTATTCTTATCTCCCAGAGAAGGAATAATAAGGTGTTTCTGAAAGTCTTTATACCTATCTAATACCCTGTCCCTGCACAGCCAATGCTCAGAGATATTGATGGCCTTAGGATCAAGGGGAGGCTGACATGTAAATCATGCTCTGGCATCCTTGAAAAGGAAGATAATGTTGCATATCATGGGATGAAACATGGTAGCTAATTTGTAATAAATACATTATCAGTTGGAGTCTTTAACCAAAGAATTATCTTTAAACAGTATTAACATTTGGATGTGAAAATCTTGCCAGGGCTACAAAGCAAAGGAAAATACACATGCGGAGGCTCAGAAACTGAAACAGCTGATACATTTGGAGAACAGCAAGTTCTCCAGTTTAGCAGGGCAAGGGGCATAGTAGATGGGGAAGTGATCAGAGATGACGCCAGAGGGAGGCCAAGCCAAGTCTTCTTTGCAAACCTAAGGAGTTTGAATTTGATCCTGAAGTTAGAGGGTGCCTTTTAAGGGCCAAGAAATGATCTCCAACATGTTTCTTTCCTTAATTCTTTCAACCTTCACAGCTCTTTTTCAGGAGTCCCCTAGTTCATGAACTTCTATGAATCCTTGGTCCAGTTAAATGCATTTATTTGAGAGAATTAAGGACAGCAATCTGTTTTAAACGAAGAGAGTTTTTAATTGAATGGCAAAGTGTGTTTATGTGTGTATGCGTGTGTGTTACCATATATTTAGTATATTTTGCCATTAGGTACTATTGGGAGAATAAATAAATAGAAATAAATACATATAGGAACACACACACATATACAATATTTTTTTGCCGCATCATTACTGTATGTGGGATCTTAGTCCCCTGACCAGGGATTGAACCCATGTCCACTGCATTGGAAGCACAGAGTCTTAACCACTGTCTTAACCACCGCCAGGGAAGTCCACAAGAACACACACATATATACAAATTTTTGAAATAATTATTTATTTACTTATTTCAATAGCACTCAATGGCATATCATCGATATTTAAAAGTCTCTGTAAAGTCAGACAGAGAAAGGCAAATATCATATGATATTGCTTATCTGCAGAATCTAAAAAAAGATTATGCAAATGAACTTATTTACAAAAGAATAATTTTGTAATAATAATTTACAGAAACAGACTCACAGACTTAGAGAACAAACTTATGGTTGCCAGGGGGAGGGATGAGGGGAAGGAATAGTTAGGGAGTATGGGATTGACATGTACACACTGCTATATTTAAAGCGGATAACTGACAAGAACCTACTGTATAGCACAGGGAAATTTGCTCAATATTATGTAACAACCTAAATAGGAAAAGAATTTGAAAAAGAATAGATACATGTATATGTATAACTGAATCACTTTGTTGTACCCCTGAAACTAACACACTGTTAATCTCTAATATAAAATTAAAAGTTTTTTTTTTAAGTCTCCTCCATAGGAACAGATTGTAGCCCTTAAATCTCTCCTATATAGACATTCCACAGCAGCCACAAAACAAAAAAAATTAAGAGAAAAATATATTCATAGGACTAAAAATCAGGGAAAATGCCATCATCGTGCAGAAATTTTGAAAAATTCCAAAGAGAAACACACCTGATTAGCTAAGTAGAGGAAAATACATAAGCAGGAAGGTGCTTCTGCTGAAGGTGGGACTGGCTCCAGGATTTCTCTGAACACATAACAGTGACTGTAAGGAATAGAAAGGATCTCTTCAGCAATTGTTAGTATGATTAAGGAAGCATCCAGAATGGTCAACCAGGTCAACCCTGGCCCAGCAAGAGGAAGCCAGCAGAACTGTCCCCTCCTAACTGGAGCAGTGGGGGTGAGCACTTGAGTCCAAGGCAGGGGTGATTTTTATCTTCAGAAAGGAGCTAGTATTTCCAGAAGATAAACTACTGTAAACAATCCAGCAGGCATCAGATTCAACTCTTTCCTGACAATAACTGGTGCAGACTTTGTTGAACAGAAGCAGAATTCTCAGACAGGTAAATGTAGGATCTCAAATACACAGAGGAACTGAAAACCAAAATCACCAACCATTAAAGGAAAAATCACAACCACGAAGGAAGCATTAAACCCAGCTAACATCTGCAGAAGCTGGATTTATAGAGCAAGAGGTAAGAGTGGATTGTAACCATGCAACAAGAACAGAATATTATGAAAGAGAATCAATGAACAATGACGGCAATGAAAAATATGATCACTGAAACAAAAACTAGATGAGCTGAATAGCGGAACGGACACAACTGAAGACTGAATAAGACCTGGGAGATGGAAAAGAAGAATTATCTTGGAGCTTAATATTGCAAAAGGACAGAAACGTGAAAAGTATGAGAGACATTGAGAAATATCTTGTAGCCCCACAGTTTTCACATTTACTTAGGTAAATCCTAAAACAATGAGATTGAATTATAGTCTCATAGGCTTGTTGATCATTTGTATTTCTACCTCTGGAAGTTCATTTTTATGTTAGGCTGAACTATTAAAACTGGGCGAATTTTAAGAATTGACAAGAATAATGATTCAGACTTATCTGAGGTTACCTTTGCACAAGGTCAAGGGAACAGTGGTGTAGAGATGCTCCTTTCTAATGCACCTCATAGTTAGCATGAAAGCATGTCTGAAGTTTGGTCATCTCTGCTACCTGTAAGAATGTGGAATTCTTCAGATCAAGAGATCCCAGAATTGTGGGCTTTTTATCCCCTTTGGCTTTGTTTCTGTTGTTTTTCAGTCACTAAGTCATGCCCAACTCTTTGCAACCCCATGGACTGCAGCATGCCAGGCTCCTCTGTCCTTCACTATCTCCCAGAGTTTGCTCAAATTCATGTCCATTGAGTCAGCTTAGGGAAGAAGAAATAAAAATCAGGAATGTTAACACTCATGATTCTACTTTATGATCATTTCAAGTATTACAAGGACATATTTACAAGTTTCATTTTCACAGTTCCACTGGATCTGCTCAGAGTTTCAGTGTTGGAGGCCTGCAATTGCTTTTCACATGAACTTTGCCATTTTTGGGTGTGGACATTTGCCATTTCCAAATGTACCACATCTGTCTATGTTGCCCCTTCCTCCACTAGAAAAAAATCTATTTGTAGATTAAACTCAAACTTCCAAACTCAAAATTTTGTTCCCTCTCCTTTATGAAAGTTTCCTTTATCCTCCCTAGGTAGAATGAATTTCTCTCAGACTATCTTAAGAGTTCATTCTTATGATAGTGTTCTCTGAATTAAAAGTGATTTCAGGACATCATTGTCACATTGGTAAGGTTTGTTGAGCAAATGAACAAACGTATTCTTGAAAACAAGCCTGTTTTGGAAAAGCCCTGCCACAAACATAGCAGTTATTCCATTGAATTCACCTTCAATCTGAGAAGCATAGCCATCATAATAATAATGATAATTCATAAGAGAGAGAGAGTATGGTACTGAGAAGAGAACAAATTTGAAGTCAGATGAATTAGCTTTGTGACCCTGAGCATGAACTTCAGTTTACTTGTCTGTAATACGTGAGTAAATAGATTGCAAGGTTCCTGTGAGATTTCAGTGAGCTAACACATGAGAAGTACTAGGCATATAACAGGCACTCAGTAAAGGCTAATCCCCTTGGGGCTTTATATCACATTTTTCAAAGAAGTCTCTGTTGACTATTCCACTAGAGTATAACAATCCAGATAGCATTTTTAATTTTGGAAAATTAGTTATGCTACATGAACGCTAGTCCCAGGATACATCATTTGCAAACTAAAATATAAATCTGTATTTTAAACATTTTAAATTTTATTTACTTATTTTTGGCTGTCTTGGGTCTTCATTTCTGTGTGGGCTTTTTTCTCAAGTTGTGGCAAACAGGGGCTATTCTCAAGCTGTGGTGAGGGTTTCTCACTACGGTGGCTTCTCTTGTTGTGGAGCATGGGCTCCAGGGTGCGTGGGCTTCAGTCGTTGCGGCTCCTGGACTCTGAAGCATAGGCTTAATAGTTGTGGCACACGGATTTAGTTCCTCCCATATCGGGGATTGAACCCATGTCTCCTGCATTGGCAGATGGATTCTTTACCACTGAGCCACAAGGGAAGTCCTAAATCTGTATTTTAAAAGGTCTTCTGAGAAAAAAAGTCTTCCACTTAAGTTGTCATTATCTTTGTATCTCTTCCCCTCACCACTAGAGCAGGGTGGCAGTGACAGCAGAAGTGCAAACCAAATTGGCAATTGAACACCTTCAAATTCCCTCTCCCTTCCTCCCACTCTCCTTCTCTTCCTTCTCCTCCTCTTCCTCCTTCTTCTCTGTCTCTCTCTCTCTCTGATACACACACAGTTTGCTTGAGGAAATAAAGAGAAGAGAGATATTCCAAGAAATCGTGTCCATTTAGGATTCTCCAAGTGGAGTTTCCTCTCTTTCCCTTCTTGGCTTTTGTCCCTCTCATATATGTACAAAGCTGGATGTGAGGAGCAGGAGAGTCCTGAGGGGCACTGTGTACTCTGATGCTGCCCCAACCCCTTCTCTGCCTGGGGTTTCTCAATTAAGAAGCAATGAGGAAATGGAAAAAGAGATTTTTGGCAGGAGGAGAAAGAAGGTTACTCTAAACCCGGGAAGAGGAAGTGGGGAAACTCAGTACAGACAGACATCTGCTACTCTCTTTTCTCTTAGTTAACATCAGTTACTGCCAACTGTCTCTTGCTTTTTAAAAAATTTATCCCAAATTTTCCTCATTTCTGTCACTTTTCTGGTGTGCTTGTGGTTGAATGGTTATAGAAGTTCATTTGTAAAAGTGGCAGACATGAATTCTTTATTAAAATTGAATTTTTCCAAAATAATATATTTCTCAAAATAATAATCATAAAGAAGGCTGAGCGCCAAAGGATTGATGCTTTTGACTTGTGGTGTTGGGGGAAGACTCTTGAGAGTCCCTTGGACTGCAAGGAGATCAAACCAGTCAATCCTAAAGGAAATCAGCCTTGAATATTCCTTGGAGGGACTGATGTTGAAGCTGAAACTTCAATACTTGGCCACCTGGTGAGAAGAGCTGACTCATTGGAAAAGACCCTGAAGCTGGGAGAAATTGAAGTAGGAGGAGAAGGGGATAACAGAGGATGAGATGGTTGGATGGCATCACCAACTCAGCGGACACGAATTTGAGCAGCTCTGGGAGATGGTGGTAGACAGGGAAGCCTGGCATGCTGCAGTCCAAGGGGTCACAAAGAGTTGGACATGACTGAGCGACTGAACAACAACAAAATCAATATATTTATTATAAAATATGGTTATTTTATTCTTAAATATTGAATGTAATTATAAATGGTAGTGTGGCACCTCAGGCTGCTTGCCACAACTTGCTTATGCCCACTCCTTGCTAACCTGCCTGCCTTTTTGCTTGAAATAAGTTCCACATTAGTTTCTTAAATATTTATCCCTAAAAAAAAAAAAAAAAATTTATCCCTATGTTAGCCTTGTTGTTTTATGTTCTTTTTTTCTGTTTGTTTTTACCAGATTACAGGTGTTTGGTGGTTGAGGGATGGGAAGTACTGCAGATGAGCAATTGCTTAACTTGTTCGTACGTTATGATTTTAAAAGCAATGTCAGGAAGTATCTCCCACCTCTTTAGACATATGGAAAGCCTCACTTTGATGAGTATGTTTTTCCATGCCGCTATGGTTTTTCATCATGTCAGGTTCAGGTCGGTCGCTCAGTCGTGTCCGACTCTTTGTGACCCCGTGAACCACAGCACGCAGGCCTCCCTGTCCATCACCAACTCCTAGAGTTTACCCAAACTCATGTCCATTGAGTCAGTGATGCCATCCAACCATCTCATCCTCTGTCGTCCCCTTCTCCTCCTGCCCTCAATCTTTCCCAGCATCAGGGTCTTTTCAAATGAGTCAGCTCTTTGCATCAGGTGACCAAAGTACTGGAGTTTCAGCCTCAACATCAGTCCTTCCAATGAACACCCAGGACTGATCTCTTTTAGGATGGACTGGTTGGATCTCCTTGCAGTCCAAGGGACTCTCAAGAGTCTTCTCCAACACCACAGTTCAAAAGCATCAATTCTTTGGCGCTCAGCTTTCTTTATAGTCCAACTCTCACATCCATACATGACTACTGGAAAAATCATAGCCTTGACTAGATGGACCTTTGTTGGCAATGTAATGTCTCTGGTATTTAATATGCTGTCTAGGTTGGTCATAACTTTCCTTCCAAGGAGTAAGCGTCTTTTAATTTCATGGCTGCAATCACCATCAGCAGTGATTTTTGGAGCATCCAAAAATAAAGTCAGCCATTGTTTCCACTGGTTCCCCATCTATTTACCATGAAGTGATGGGACCGGATGCCATGATCTTAGTTTTCTGAATGTTGAGCTTTAAGCCAACTTTTTCACTCTCCTATTTCACTTTCATCAAGAGGCTCTTTAGTTCTTCACTTTCTGCCATAAGGGTGGTGTCATCTGCATATCTGAGATTATTGATATTTCTCCTGGCAATCTTGATTCCAGCTGTGGTTTTTCATGGTGATGCATAATTCTGAAGGAGTGTGTCTAATTTCTGAAATGTTTCTGTGTAACAGATGAATATTTATTACTTCTTCAAAATCCTATCAGAATGCCCTCTCTTGTGAAATGATCTTGGCTTCTCTTAAACAGTTAATTTCTTGACTCTTCTACTTCTCTGTTCTCATAGCACATGGAACACATCTCTACTATTCATAGTATAGTATCTTTTTCATTTCTGTCTCCTCTATGTAGACCGTAATGGGTCTGAAGGTTTTTAAAGACTTTCAATACATAATACCAGCTTGCTCTCTAGAAAAGCTTTCATTCATACATGCCACCTTCAGTATGAGTACTATTTTTCCTCCACGCCAACAAGTACTAGATAACATAATTTTTAAAATCTTTGCTAATTTGATAGGCCAAAATTGACATCTCGTTATTATTAAAATTTATATCACATTGTGAGAAAACATTGAACAACATGTTTTGTATAATCGGTTATTTGCTGTTTGAACTAATCATATTTTGAGATCAATTCAATTCTATTATTTTCGTATTAAGTGCCCCACCCATCCCAACATCTTACCCCATTCTGTTTAGCACATCTGGGGATTATAGTACTTATGTTGCAAAACATTGCACTATGGTGATCAGATTAAGTTCTTTCATGGGAAAATACTGTTTAAGTCATAATATTTTCCTGGAAAATAGTTGTGCTGACTTAATTCTGTGTGGTCATCCCTGCCTAGTCACACTACTTCTGAATTACACATCACTACCCGTAAGTCCAATAAAAATTTATTACAAATGACATATCCCTAATAAATCTGGAAAAAATTTGAAAAGTTTCTGGGGGTCAAGAGAAAAATTTTTTATGCTAATAAAATTTATTATATATTTTATGTGTTTGTGTTGAAGAATCTTATCAGGGAAAGAGGAATTTAGAAAACAATTAGAAACTTTGTCAATATTTGATTTCATGTGACTTTTAATAGTTTCTTGTTAATGATGATAATGATAGTAAACAAACAGTAACAACAACAATAATGGATAAGATATATTGAGTGTTTAAAAGGTGATGGTCAGGGACTTCCCTGGTGGTCCAGTGGTTAAGAAGGTTTGATCCTTGCCTGGGGAACTAAGATCCCCCATGGCTCAGGGCAACTAAGCCTGCACACCATAACTAGAGAAAGCCTGCATGCCATAATGAAGACCCAGCATAACCAAAAATAAATAAATAAATAGTGATGGCCATTATTCTAAAGACTTCACATATTTAAACAAATTTAGTCTTTATAACTTACTCTCCTTGTTTTCACCTTACTTAGTTTCCTGGGAGTTGAGGTTTACAAACAACATTGTTAGAGTTCCTCATCTTCAGGGTGTCTGGTCCATGGGAAACAGGCAGGAGTCTGGAGGGAGGCAGGGGGAAGGAGGTTGGGGCCTTTGTTTCCTGGCCTCCTTCCTGTCAGCTTGAGGCAATTATCTGCATCCTCTGCTAAAGGATGCAGCCCTTGTCTTCCGACTTTCTGCATGCTAGTAATTCATCCTTCTCTTTGTGCCCTGGCAGTAATAGGCTCTGCTTGAAACTTCAGTCAGTTTCTTTATTCAGCCTTCTCCATTATCCTCCTGGAGGGCACCCTCTTCCTGACTGATATGCTTGATTGATAATTTATAGATTTATCAGTTAGAAATTACCTTCTTCAGAATTATAATGACATCGCTTCTGAGATTTTGATTCCTAAAGTGTCTGTCTTCCCAAGCCCAGAATCTCATTAAATCTCTTTTTCTCTGGTGCTATGAAATTTCACAAAGTTGTGTCTTCTTTGAGAGACTTTCCCCATCATTGTCTTGGACAATGGGCTCTTAGAATCTGGAATTTTATGCCCTTGAACACTGGGAATTTTTCTTGATTAGTTTGTTGTCTTCTGTGTTTCTCAAGTTCTTTCTTTCTAGCATTTCATATTACTATATTGTAGATGTTAGAAATTCCTTTCTTACCCTCTAGTTTTCCTGATCTTTTTTTCTGTCTTTCACACTTGTCTTTTTTGTTTACTGTTTGAGAGATTTATCTGACTTTATCTTCCAACACTTCTATTGAACTTTTCATTTTTGCCATCATTCCTTCCCTGTCCCCCATCACTTTTATTCTCCTGGAATGAACCATTTTAAACATTAATATTTATATTTCGTTGATATACTGTCCTTTTTAACTATGTGAAGATATTGGTTTGTTGGATTTTTGTGTTTGGTAGATATTGAATTTTCTTCTCTCTGCTTAGTCTCCATTTCCTCCACATTCCTTTCGTTCATATATTTTCATCATTGTTTTTCGTGTTGCATATGTTTTCAATCCCTGGTAATCTTTGAGTGTTTGTTCATATTTAAGAATTGGAAGTAAAAAAAGGAACAGAGACCTAGAGTGCACAGGTTAATCTTGTTGGCCGTGATCTTCATTTTAGGTTGACTTGGCTGAGCTGTGTTTTTGTGAAACACAGCTTAGGTCTGAGCTTTTAGACTGGTCCTATTTCCCAGATGGGCTTCCCAGGTGGTGCAGTGATAAAGAATCCGCCTGCCAATGTTGGAGACACAGTTTCGATCCCTGGGTCAGAACAATCCCCCTGGAGGAGGAAATGGCAACCCACTCCAGTAATCTTGCCTGGGAAATCCCACGGACAGAGGAGCCTGGCAGGCTACAGTCCATGGGATCACAAAAGAGTCAGACACAACTGAACAACTAAAAACCAACAGTTCCCCAGATAAGAATCTTCCAATCATTTACTTTGGAGAGACAGTCTGGCTGCCATACCTAAAAGCCAAGTAGGGAAAGAAGCCAGGACTTCATCATTCATTATGAAAATATCCACTTAATCGCTCGGTTTTAAGTACATCATGACTACTCTCTATTGTAACTGATTTTTTTTTCCTATCCAGACATCTACTTTGCCCTCTTCAAAGGGAAAAAATGCAAAAACCAAAAAGACCTTGAGTCTTCTACAAGAGGAGGGTGGTGGTTAAGTTGATCAGCATTGGGTACAGATCTGGGAGTTATGATGATTCCTCAACACTTTTTCAACCAATTCTATTTTACCACTTATGCAAGTATATGGCACTATCGATTTTTGAGCATATTTTTTTCCTATGCAGTATAATTGTTGCTTCTCAACTTCCCTCACTACTAAGACAGGACTTCGTTCCTTGTTTTGCTAAGGTAGTTGCACTCTCACGTCTGCTTTCTAGCATCCAAAATCTTCATATTAGATAAGGATCTTTTAAAGTATATCCAGGCAGTCCAGTGATTAAGACTCTGTGCTTTCATTGCTGAGGGTGAGGGTTCAATCCTTAGTTGGGGAACTAAGATCCCACAAGTCAAGAGGTGGGGCCAAAATTTAAAAATAAATAAAATAATAAAATATATCCATTTAGTGTCTTTTAGTGGGCTTTTGGGGCTTCCCTGGTGGCTCAGTTGGTAAAGAATCTACCTGCAATGCAGAAGACCAGGGTTCAATCCCTGGGTTGGGTAGATTCCCCTGGAGGAGGGTATGACAACCCACTCCAGTATTCTTGCCTGGAGAATCCCCATGGAAAGAGGAGCCTGACAGGCTGTAGTCCATGGGATCGCAAAGAGTTGGACATGACTGAGTGATTAAGCACAGCATAGCGCACACAGTGGGCTTTTGGGAGGGAGAGAACAGTAATGCATTTGTTAAATCTGCCATATTTATCTATTTAAACCTAATTATAACTTTCTCTAACTGAAGAAAAGAGATCCATAATAACCTGTTGTTTGCCATCTATATACTTTAGAGCACTTTCTTCCCCAATATGTGGCTGTTTATTGATAGCAAATGAAACAAGACCACTTTCCACTTCATAATTATTGATACTGGGAAGATATATTATTCTTATACGAAATCAGTGATCCTGTGAAAAGCAGGGTAATTCAATAACTGTGCTCTGATGTTACTGTGAAAATACCACTTGCTGTTGTTCAGTCACTAAGCCATGTCTGACTCTTTGTAACCCCATGGACTGCAGCATGCTAGGCTCCTCAGTTCTCCACTATCTCTTGGAGCTTGCTCAAATTCATGTCCATTGAGTTGGTGATGCCATCTAACCACCTCATCCTCTGCCGCCCCCTTCTCCTTTTGCCTTCACTCTTTCCCAGCATTGGGGTCTTTTCTAATGAGTCAGCTCTTCGCATCAAGTGGCCAAAATATTGGGGCTTGATAATACTATTTTAACAACTTAATATTAATAATAGTCCACAATTTTGCCTTTAGCCATGGCCACCATGCAAACTGTGTTATTTTGTTCTAGCACTATCGTCATCTACCTTTTGAGATATCTCCCAATACATGTGTTCTCAGTGGGAGATAGTAACCATCTTGGCCTTAGACAGATTCAGGGGACATATAGCTTTGGATCTCCCTATTGGACACTGTCCTACACTTTGTCCTGAAAGGTTGTGAAGTCAGGTTTATCACAGAGGCAGAGGCCTTGTCCTCTGAGTGACTGTTGTCGTGGTTTCTGTTGCTCAACCTGGTCGAACAGTCTACTCTGAGATTATTCTCATTTCTCAAGTGGGGCCATCTGGACTCTCACCAATTCGGTCAGCTCTGATGACTTTATAATAAATTTCTTTTTTGCTTAAGATAGCCAGCTGTTTCAGTTGCTTTCAGACAAAAGCCTTGACTGATAAACATGGCAACCAAAAGAAGGCTATTTACAGGTGCCACTGGAGGCTGCTGGCATTTGGCATGGATAGACACAAATTCAACAAGTCTTCAGAAAATAAATTGAAAATTCTTACCCCATCAGGGATAGATGGTCGGTAGACCCTGCCTACAGAAACAATGGTTGACTTTTTACAATCTCTGCTGGTTACAGTCTAAGAGTAGATCAATGCTCAGTTCTGTGCCTCTGAAATCCCATGTTGTTTTATGAGAGCCAAAGAAAATGACTCACTAATGAGCACCAGATTTGCCTTTGTCTAAAATGCCAAGGGAGTCGTTTAGTAATATTTGGGAGCAATCCCTGAAAAATAGCATAAATCTAAAAGAGTCTAATAAATTAAGTGGGAAACAAAGTCACTGTTGGTCGACCAGCATTATATTACTCCTATGAGTGGTGGTTTAGTCGCTAAGTCATGTGTAACTCTTGAGACCCCATGTACTGTAGTCCACAAGGCTCCTCTGTCCATGGAATTTTCCAGGCAAGAATATTGGAGTGGGGTGCCATTTCCTTCTCCAGGGATCTCCCTGGGTTGGGAAGACCCAGGGATTGAACTGAGTCTCCTGCATTACAGGCAGATTCTCTACTATTAAGTCACCAGGGAAGCCCCATATTACTCCTATACATTCAGTTAAATAGGTTCAATTTGACTTATGATAAGTTACTTGAGGTTGAAAAGTGAAAGTGAAAGTGAAGTCACTCAGTCGTGTCCGACTCTTTGTGACCTCATGGACTGTAGCCTACCAGGCTCCTCCGACCATGGAATTTTCCCGGCAAGAATACTGGACTGGGTTGCCATTTCCTTCTCCAGGGGATCTTCCCCACCCTGGGATCGAATCCAGGTCTCTTGCATTGGCAGGTGGATTCTTTACCACTTAGCCACCTAGGAAGCATATGGAAAAATACAGATCCTAAAATAGCTAAAACAACCTTGAAGAAGATGCATAAAGGGAGAGGAATCACACTACCTGATATAATTTGCCCGCCAAGTAGCTCTAGTGATCAAGACAATGTGGCACTGGCTGAAGGGTAGACACATAGATAAATAGAACAGATAGAAAAATAGACTCAAATATGTCCAAGTCATTTTTGACAAGCATGAAATGTTAGTTCAGTGCAGGAAAACTAGGAATAGACTTTTGTTACTGAACCAGGTTTATTTTGCCTGAAGCACAACAAGGTTTGCAGCAAAGAGAGGGTTTATTTGCAAGACGGACCAAGGAAGGAGACAGGAGAACAAATCCCAAATCTGCCTCCCTGAAGGTAAGGGGCTTAGGGCATTTATGGGATAAAGGTGGCTCAGTGATAAAGAATCCGCCTGCAATTCAGCAGACCTGGGTTCGATCCCAGGGTGGGGAAGATCCACTGGAGAAGGAAATGGCGACCCTCTCCAGTATTCTTGCCTGGTAAAGGCGATGGACAGTGGAGCCTGGTGGGTTACAGCCCATGAGGTTGCAAAGAGTCAGACATGACTGAGCATGCACAGTGGTTCATGCTGGGATAAAGAATAAAGCAACAGGGCAGTTGGAGGCATGGAGAGCATGGGGAAAGGTGTTGGGGAAAGTGCAATAAAAATGGTTCTGCACAGGCTTAACTGAGCTACAGGACGCTGTGTGTCCCAAAGGTCACTAAGTGGTCACTCTTGAGGGCCCAACTGAAGGGTTGGTGATCTCATCCAGCCTTAAGCAGCTCAGCTGGAACTATACACAGCTGACTCTTCGCTTAGCTCAAGCAAAATGCAGATGACTCTAAGTTTGTGGAAAAATTGCTCAGGCAACATCATATTGTTTAGGCTACATGCAGCTTGAAGGACATGCAAGTCTTTTGTAGCCACAATTAAAACGACATTGATTAGTGAATGCAGGTTAGAGGGGAAATGGATTTAACTAATGAATACTCACCAAAGGGCTTCCCAGGTAGCAACAGTGGTAAAGAACCCACCTGCTAATGCAGGAGATGTAAGAGATGCAGGTTTGATCCCTGGGTTGGGAAGATCCCCTGGAGGAGGGCAAGGCAACCTACTCCAGTGTTTTTGCCTGGAGAATCCCATGAAGAGAGGAGCCTGGAGGCCTACAGTCCATAGGGTCACAAAGAGCTGGACACAACTGAAGCGACTTAACATGTATGCATGCATACCCCCCAAATGGTGCTACAGCAACTGAATATCTGTAGGTGAAAAAATGAAACAAGACTTAAACTTCACATTTTATTAAAAATTAGCTCAAATGGATTATGTACTCAAAGTAAAATGTAAAACCAAAACTTTTAGAGAAAAAAAGAAAAAGGAGAAAATCTTCAGAATCTGACTAGGCAGAGACTTCAGGATCAAAGGACTAGGTCTTAGACTGGACCCCAAAACACTACCTGTTAAAAGTAAATGCTAATAAATTGTCCCTCTTCAAAATGAAAAAAAAAAATTATTTTCCTTTGCTCTAGGAAAAATTCTGTTAACAAAATGAAAAGACAAGCTACAAACTGGGAGAAAACTTTGAAATTCATATATCTGAGAAAGGACTAGTATCTAAAATAAAGAACACTCAAAACCAAAATAGTCCAATTGGAAAGTGGGCAAACATATAAATAGAATGTATAACTCACTGAAGAAAGTAGATAGCTGGCAAATAAGCACATTTAGATGTTCAACATCACTAGCCATTAGAAAATACGAAATTAGAATATCATGATGCATCTATCAGAATGGCTAAAATTAAAGAAAATGACAACACCAATGCTGATGAGAATGCATAGAAAATGGAACACTCATACTTTGCTGGTAGGAATAAAAATGATAAGCCCATTCTAAAAAACAGATTGGTAGTATCTTACAAAATTAAACATGCAAAGACAGCCCTCGGAATGGAAGAAAATATTTGCAAAATCTGATAAAGATATAGTACCCAAAATATATAAAGAACTCTTACAACTCATCAATAAAAAGATAATGCAATATGAAAAATAATAAAAGGATCTGAACAGGCATTTCTCCAAAGAAGATATACAAATGGTCAATAAGCACATGAAAAGATGCTCAGTATCACTGGTGATCAGAGAAATACAAATCAAAGCTATAATGAAATACCACTTCATACCTACTAGCATGGCTAGAATTAAAAAGTCAACACTCTAAATTAAAAAAAAATTTTTTGGAGGGCTGCACCACACAGCTTGCAAGATCTTAGTTTCCCAACCAGGGATTAAACCTGGTCCCTCAGCAAGTGAAAGCACAGAGTCCTAACCACTGGACCACCAGTGAGTGAAAGTCGCTCAGTTGTGTCCAACTCTTCGCGACCCCGTGGACTGTGAAGTCCACGAAATTCTCCAGGCCAGAATACTAGAATGAGGTAGCCGTTCCCATCTCTGGGGAATCTTCCGAAGCCAGGAATCAAACCGGGGTCTCCCACATTGTGGGTGCTTTCTTTACCAGCTGAGCCTCCAGGGAAGCCCAAGAATACTGGAGTGGGTAGCGTATCCCTTCTCCAGCAGATGTTCGCAACCCAGGAGTTCAACCAGGGTCTCCCGCATTGCAGGTGAATTCTTTAACTAGCTGAGCTACCAGGGAAGCTCTTGGACCACCAGGGAATCCCCTACATTTAATTTAAAATTTTTATCAGAGTTTGCAAAGTCAGTTCTGTAAGAGAAAATATAGCAACCTCTTGTCTGACCTCTCTTTAATCTGCCCCACTCATTTAATTTCTACTTCATGTCAATCATTTTAGATTGTTTCAGTAGTTTCTTTAGGTATTTATACCTCTGCATTTCTGTTATAATATGCTTATAGTACTGTTTCTTAATTTTTAACTTTAAGTTATTATCCACTGGTTTTCTACTATGAAAAATAAAGATTTAGGTCTCTTATCTCCTTCTTATCATCTCCACACTTTCCCACCCTCATCCACCCAATATAGTTATACCAGAAGTATAAACACTTATTTAAGTGCTTATACTACTATGACTATGCATATACGTAAATGGCTCTCTTTAGCTGAGTCCAGTAAGTATACTATGATTAAATACTCATTCCTGTATAAGATGGATATTTTCTCTGAAGATCCTATCTCTGAAGGTAATACTTGCCTTTTTCCCCATTTGTTCAGTTTTCTCTGCCTGTATTGCTATTTCAGCTCTAAACCTCCTGCAGAATTATACAGCAGCTTTCCATGTAGGCAAACATGTTCATGAAGCTATCTGTTCAAATTTGCTTGGAGATATCTCTAAGGCCCTTTTGCAGAGGAGGAAGGTCTATTTCTTGGCTGTGCAGGGTAGTGAGGAGATCTAGTGGTTGAACTACTTTTGTGCCAACCACCAGCCACTCCTCTTCTTTACAGCTTCATCTACTTCCCTCTTTGTGGGAAGACAATTTGTGGCTCTAATTTCTTGGCTTTAAAGGATTTGGTGACTTAATCCACATGCTTCTTGGCATTCTCTATCCTCACTCTTACTGGACATTTCATTTCTTCTTCCTCTAGTCTGCTAAGTTACCCTGTCTATTTTGTTGATGTCTCTTATTATCTCCTCTCCCATATTCTCTATGCTTGTAAATTTTTGAGGTTTTTCTTTTAAGCATTTTTCTACCATAATTCCAGTTAGATTTTTGGGTAATGACAATGAGGGTCAAGAGGTGTTTTTGCTTTGCCATATTGGAATGGCAGTCCAAACTTCTTGCATTCTAATATAAATATAAATGGTCATTATTTCCCAATGGTCAAACTTAGGAAGCATCAGAAAAAACTGTGACCCCATCTGCTAATTGTCCTCCACTAATTTTTGGCCAATCAAATACAAAGAACTGATGAATAATAATTCTGCTACCTGGCATATGGACATGGACAACATATATGAAGGAGGCACCCTAGAGATGGCAGATCAACAATGTAAAAAATCTGAATCCTTGACACTGTGATGCTGTCACACCCTTGTGCTTGCAAAGTTTTGTGGGAGAGAAATTAACTTGTATTTTATACAAGCTTCTCTTACTGCTTTTTATTTATTTGGTTGGTTGGTTTACAGTCACTAAACCAGTATCTTACATAATGAACAACAATCTTTTTTGTTAATGAAATCAAGATATGAGAACAATCATGAAGAGGAAGGTTGAAAAAGAGAGGAAGAAAGGAAAGAGAAATATTAAGGATAAGTTTTTTCTCTGAGTGATCTTATACTTCATTAAAATAACACAACACTCCTTTAAAACTTAGAGTATGAAAATTCTTACTCTGCTTTTGGAAATCTTTCTAAAAAGATCTTCTGTGCACCATAAAACTTTGAGTTTTTTCTTAAATATGAAAATGTTGGAGAAAAAGTAACATTATGTTCTACTTGGTAGTTGACTATCTTAGGTTTATTTTTATTATTAGTGAAAAATAGAACTCTTTCTTCCATTCCTGTATTCTAGTCAGACATGATATCATGCAAGCTGATTGCATTAAAATAGTTTTTCTCTGGTGATTCAGAATCTTTCTCATTTCTTGCACCATCATGTCTAAGTTCTTGGGTTGGAAGAAGATGATGTTAGACTGATACGTTTTATTTAACATTGATTAAAAGAGTTCAGAATGTTGACAACTTTTGTTTTTAAGAACTAGGCCTAGATTACTTTTTAAAGACTTATTTTTTACATTTTTTCTTTATCATGCTTTTAGTAGGGGTATAATTTATATAAAATGCAGACTTTAGATGGTTTGTTCAATGAGTTTTGGTTAAATAAGACATAGAACACCTCCATCTCCTCAGAACTTTTCCTGTTGCTCCTTTTCAGGCAATACCCTTCAAACAACCTGAGGTAAGCGTTGTTCTAATTTCTGTCATCACAGATAAGTTTTGCCTATTTGGGAATGTCATTTAAATGGAATCATATGGTGTATATTCTTTTGCAGTTACTTTCTTTAGATATGTTAGATGTATTATTGTTCTGATGTAGACAGGACTTGGTGCCTGAATGGATGCAAGGAACCCATGAAATAACTTCAGCATTCACAAGTTGGAAAATGTGGTTCTGAATAAGGTTGGCAGCTAGGTTCTTTGTTTTCTCAAAGTGTTCCTGGTCATGCTGTTCTCGTGCTTTAGTGCAAATTCTGAGCCAAGAATTCTGGCAGGAAGTGCAAAGAAAGATGTGCTAAGGAGTGCAACGCTGCTAGAAAGCAATCTTCCTGGCCAAGTTAGGGGAGTTTTGTCTCCATAGCCAATCATTGTCAATGTAATTAGGTTTCCAGTTTATTTTAAAAGGATAAAACTCAGAAATAGCCAGATGATAGAGCTACATAGGGCAAAGTTTGTGAGAAGGTGCAAGGAACTTCCAAGCTCTTCCCAGGGTTCCATTTTCCCTGAACCTCCACATGTTTACCAACTCAGACACTCCTTAGAAAATTCTTGACCACTATCTCCTCACATGTTTATTTTTCCCATTTTTTCTCCCTTCTTTATGGGGATCCAGTACATATAATATGTGTTAGACCATTTGTTGCTACAACTCTTGGATTCACTGTTCCATTTTGTTTTCTCTATTTTCTTTCTGTGTTTTCACCTGTATTTGAGTTGATCCTTTCCTCTGCTCTGTGCAGGCTTCTGTTGAGCTTGTCAAATTGATATTTTTGTTTTTTGTTTCAGATATTTACAATGAGTTCTTTTTGATAGGTTCCATCTCTAAAGAAACTATCCATTATTCACGCATATTATGTAATTTGTCTACCCACCAAATCACTGAACATTTTTAACATAGTTACCTTAAAGTTCCTGTCTCTGGTCTATAGTTTCAACTTTAGGTTTGCTCTCTTGACTACATTCTCTCTTAAAATTAGGTCACATCTTGCTTCTTTATGTGTCTTATAAATAAATTTTTATTGTATGCCAAAGATTTTGAGTGGAGACCTCAGTTGAGACTGAAGTAAGCAACATTGCTTCCTCTGTTTGACTACATCAGTCTAATCTATGGCTTTCTCCTTCTCTCTCTAGTCTGCTAGTAATGAAAGCAGCTATGAGTTTCATCTCTTCTAGAAAGGGCTTATTACTTTCTATAATTTAGTTAACTTAAGGGATTTTTTTAGGGGGGTTGTTCTTAGTTTTCTGATATATATATATATATGTATATGTATATATATATATAAATTGACATGTAATTGACATACATTGTATTCATTTCAGGTGTTCTGATTTTTTTTTTAAACTATGGTTTTGTAGCTAATACCTTGTTCTCACCAGTAGAGTGGAAGCAAGTGTCTCTCAAGACTTTGTAAATTTTAATTTGAAATAGAAATTTCTGGGTTTTTTTTCTTAATATGTTTGTGGAAATACAGGCAAATGTGGACTTACATAGCTCAAGAATCAGTTTTTCTCTCCCTTAAAAGATCAGAAAATAATGTGAAAGAGTTTAAAGTGAGCAAAAGTTTACTGGCAGCATTTTCAATGGAAAATTAAGTATTGTATATTGTGCTCTTTACTTGTACCGCAGCCTTGTCTAGCTCAGTGAACCTATGAGCCATGCCATGTAGGGCCACCCAAGATGGATGGGTCATGGTGGAGAGTTCTGACAAACGTGGTCCACTGGAGAAGGGAATGGCAAACCACTTCAGTATTCTTGCCTTGAGAACCCCATGAACAGTATGAAAAGGCAAAAAGATATGACACGGAAAGATGAACTCCCCAGGTCAGTAGGTGCCCAATATGCTACAGGAGATCAGTAGAGAAATAACTCCAGAAAGAATGAAGAGACAGAGCCAAAGCAAAAACAACCCTCAGTTGTGGATGTGACGGGTGGTGGAAGTCAAGTCCGATACTGTAAAGAACAATATGTCATAGAAACCTGGAATGATAGGTCCATGAATCAAGGCAAGTTGGAAGTGGTCAAACAGGAGATGGCAAGGGTGAACATCGACATTTCAGGAATCAGTGAACTGAAATGGACTGGAATGGTGAATTTAATTCAGATGACCATTATATCTACTACTGTGGACAAGAATCCCTTAGAAGAAATGGAGTAGCCATCATAGTCAACAAAAGAGTTCAAAATGCAATACTTGGATGCAATCTCAAAAATGACAGAATGATGTCTGTTCATTTCCAATGCAAACCATTCAATATCACAGTAATCCAAGTCTATGCCCTGACCGATAATGCTGAAGAAGCTGGAGTCAAATGATTCTATGACGATCTACAAAACCTTCTAGAACTTACATCCAGTAAAGATGTCCTTTTCATTATAGGGGACTGGAATGCAAAGATAGGAAGTCAAGAGCTACCTGGAGTAACAGGCAAATTTGGCTTTGGAGTACAAAATAAAGCAAGTAAAAGGCTAACAGGGTTTTGCCAAGAGAACACAGTGGTCATAGCAAACACCCTCCTCCAGCAACAAAGAGAAGACTCTACACATGGGCATCACCAGATGGTCAATACTGAAATCGGATTGATTATATTCTTTGCAGCCAAAGATGAGGAAGCTCTATACAGTCAGCAAAAACAAGACCAAGAGCTGACTGTGGCTCAGATCAAGAACTCCATATGGCCAAATTCAGACTTAAATTAAAGAAAGTGGGGAAAACCACTAGAGCATTCAGGTATGATCTAAATCAAATCCCTTACCATTATATAGTGAAGTGGCAAATAGATTCAAGGGATTAGATCTGATAGACAGAGTGCCTGAAGAACTATGGATGGAGGTTCATGACATTATACAGGAGCTGGGGATCAAGACTGTCCCCAAGAAAAAGAAATGCAAAAAGGCAAAATGCTTGTCTGAGAAGGCATTAAAAATAGCTGAGAAAACAAGAGAAGCTAAAGGCAAAGGAGAAAAGGAAAGATATACCCATTTGAATGCAGAGTTCCAAAGAAGAGCAAGGAGAGATAAGAAAGCCTTCCTCAGTGATCAGTGCAAAGAAATAGAGGGAAACAATAGAATGGGAAAGACTAGAGATCTCTTCAAGAAAATTAGAGATACCAAGGGAACATTTTATGCAAAGATGAGCACAATAAAGGATAGAAATGGTATAGACCTAATAGAAGCAGAAGATATTAAGAAGAGGTGGCAAGAATACACAGAAGAACTATACAGAAACAATCTTCATGACCCAGATAACCACGATGGTGTGATAACTCACCTAGAACCAGACATCCTGGAATGTGAGGTCAAGTGGGCCTTAGGAAGCATCACTGCAAACAAAGCTAGTGGAGGTGACAGAATTCCAGTTCAGCTATTCCAAATCCTAAAAGACGATGCTGTGAAAGTGCTACACTCAATATGCCAGCAAATTTGGAAAACTCAGCAGTGGCCACAGGACTGGAAAAGATCAGTTTTCATTTCAATCCCAAAGAAAGGCAATGCCAAAGAATGTTCAAACTACTACACAATTACACTCATCTCACACTAGCAAAGTAACGCTCAAAATTCTCCAAGCCAGGCTTCAACAATACATGAACTGTGAACTTCTAAATGTTCAAGCTGGTTTTAGAAAAGGCAGAGGAACCAGAGATCAAATTGCCAACATCTGTTGGATCATCGAAAAAGCAAGAGAGTTTCCAGGAAAACATCTGCTTCTGCTTTATTGACTACACCAAAGCCTTTGACTGTGTGGATCACGACAAACTGTGGAAAATTCTGAAAGAGATGGGAATACTAGGTCACCTGACCTGCCTTCTGAGAAATCTGTACGCAGGTCAAGAAGCAACAGTTAAAATTGGACATGGAACAACAGACTGGTTCCAAATCGGGAAAGGAGTACATCAAGGCTATATATTGTCACCCTGCTTATTTAACTTATATGCAGAGCACATCATGAGAAATGCTGGGCTAGATGAAGCACAAAGTGTAATCAAGATTGCTGGGAGAAATATCAATAACCTCAGATATGCAGATGACACCACCATTATGTCAGGAAGTGAAGAACTAAAGAGCCTCTTGATGAAAGTGAAAGAGGAGAGTGAAAAATTTGGCTTAAAACTCAACATTCAGAAAACTAAGATCATGGAATCTGGTCCCATCGCTTCATGGCAAATAGATGGAGAAACAATGAAACAGTGACAGACTATTTTTTGGACTCCAAAATCACTGCAGATGCTGACTGCAGCCATAAAATTAAAAGACGCTTACTCCTCGGAAGAAAAGCAATGACTAACCTAGACAGCACATTACTTTGCCAACAAAGGTCCATCTAGTCAAGGCTATTGTATTTTCAGTAGGCATGTATGGATGTGAGAGTTGGACTATAAAAAAAGCTGAGCAATGAAGAATTGATGTTTTTGAACTGTAGTGTTGGAGAAGACTCTTGAGAGTCCCTTGGACTGCAAGGAGATTCAATCAGTCCATCATCCTAAAGGAAATCAGTCCTGAATATTCACTGGAAGGACTGATGCTGAAGCTGAAACTCCAACCCTTTGGCCACCTGATGCGAAGAGCTGACTCATTTGTAAAGACCCTGATGCTGAGAAAGATTGAGGGAAGGAGGAGAAGGGGACAACAAAGGATGAGATGGTTGGATGACATCACTGACTTGATGGACATGGGTTTGGGTAGACTCCGGGAGTTGGTGATGGACAGAGAGGCCTGGCGTGCTGCGATTCATAGGGTCTCAAAGAGTCGGACACGACTGAGCTACTGACCTGAACTGAACTGATAACTGTATACTTTATAAAAATTACTTTTTAACATGAGTCACTTTTCTCTGGAAATGTTGGCCTGAAATCTGTATTCTCTCTGCTGCTCCAAGTTACATGTGAACCATGACTCAATTTGCTGCCATTTACTGGGCTTTTTGGGCACAGACTTTCAATAACATGCTATTTGCTCTAGCTCTGATTAAGCATCAGGTAAGCATGTGATAAGCCTCAATTCCACCTAGAGCTCTTTTCCTTTATTTGCTACAACATCACCACTTAAGGTTGTAAAATGTTTTTACACTTTACTGAAGGATTTGGTAGATAGCAGATATCTGTTAGGGCTTCCCTTATAGCTCAGTCGGTAAAGAATCTGGCTGCAATGTAGGAGACCTGGGTTTGATTCCTAGGTCGGTAGATCCCCTGGAGAAGGAAATGGCAACCCACTCCAGTATTCCTGCCTGGAGAATCCCATGGACAGAGGAGCCTGGCAGGCTAAAGTGCATGGGGTTGCAAGAGTCGGACAGAACTTCGCTACTAAAGAGAGAAAGATATCTGTTATTTGTGACTAACTGGAATTTTTGAACACATTCTTCATATTTTGATGGTTAGCTATGGTAGAAATCTTGCCATATTAATGGGTAATCCAAAATCGTAATTTCCAGCTTCCTTTCTGCTGGGTGAGTATAGAAATCACAACAATCAGATGCATCACATGAGACTGGCACAGAAATAGTTATTTACTAAAACAGGCAGGACACAGATCATCCGTTTTACTGGCATCAAACTAAGCAAGAGCAGTGTTGTGTTGGGGCTGGCTGCTGCAGCCAGCTTATCAATCATGACAGATGCAGCAATGGCATATTTTACATAAGGGTGAATGAGTGCAGTAGATTATTATGACCTTCAGTGAATCATGTCTCTCCGTTTCTATGTCCCTGTGTAATATGACCTTGCATTCACTTCCTCAGGAAATGAGTCTCTTTCTTCACTGTCTGGGACCTAGTTAGCCTTGATCATCATACTGTGAAGACACCCAGATTAGCCTAGTGGAGAACGTGGGACAGTGTAGAGGAAAAACAAGGCTCCCCCGTCAGCAGAGAGCATGATGTTCTCAGCAATGTGGTGAGGTCTTCTTGGACTTTCCAGGCTAGCCTCACTTCTGCTTGGAAAGAGTCACATGACCAGCAGCCCATAGTTCAGGTGAGACCAGCAAAACCATCCAGCATGCCAAACAGCGAAATTATAAGAAATAATAAATTATTAGGGATAGCTCAGAGGATAAAGAGTCTGCCCACAATGCAGGAGGCCCAAGTTCAATCCCTGGGTCTAGAAGGTCCCCTGGAGAAGGAAATGGCACCTCACACCAGTATTCTTGCCTGGAAAATCCCATGGACAGAGGAGCCTAGAGGGCTACAGTCCATAGGATTGCAAAGAGTCGGACTTGACTGAGCAACTACACTTTCCTTCTTTCAATAAATTATTGTTGTTTCAAACAATAATTGGATGGCATAGAGTGTTTTGCTCTATGTATAGAGCAATAGATAACTGAAACAGGAGTTGGGCTGTTCTTACAACAAAACGTTAAAATACTGTTTTGGGAATCAGGCAGTAGGCTGAGGCTAACGAGGTGTCAGGAAGACTATCAGTGGAGGCTGGAAGGCTTCAAAAAGGGCAACTGATATAATGTGGCAGTGGAAAAATTAGTGACACGGTCAACTTCTTCCTAGTCAACTTCTTCCTAGTAAACTGGAGACAGCTGATGACAACACTGAAGGTGCCAAGTGGCTTCTTTTATCTTGGGATAAAAAGGTGTCATAAAATAGAGAGGAATTAAAAAAGGAACCATTTTATTTGCAAGCAGAATGCAGAGCAAGTGTGGACAGCCTGAAACTTGCTAGCAAGGGCCACACATCCAGTATTTCCTACCTGAATTTATCTTCGTCTTTCTAGGCTTGCCCGTATATTGGTAATGGTATCAGTAACATCCGATGCCCACACTGGAAACTGGGACTGACTTTAGACTTTGCCTTTTTTTGTTCTTGTATCTGTTTATTTATTACGAACTTAGATACTTTGTGCCAGAGGATATAATTGTGTCTATCAATCCTGCATCCTCACAGACCTCATAACCTGAGAAGCTCTAATTGATCCCCAAGTTCCACTACTTCTGCTCCCTAAATATCCCTGAAGTCTATCCTTTCCTCTCCATTCTTTCAGCTTCTACTTTAGTCCAGGTGTCATCCTCTGACTATTCTGTGTTCTGCCACATTTCTGCCTTCTATTAATTTGTTACTCTGATACAAGAGTAGTCTTTTTACATGCAAGTCAGAGAGTGTCCTCCCTCTCTTAAAATCCTCCAGAATAAAGTTTAAACTCTACAATTGGATAGTAACCTATATTTCCACCCTGCCCAAAGGTGCCGTTCTTTTTCTCAACTCTCTGTCTTTTGTCTCTTCTCTCTGAAACACATTTGGTGAATTCATTCTTCAAGATGATTGGATCTCCCTGCTTGTCCAGTAGTTAAGGATCTGCCTTCTAATGCCAGGGATATGGGTTTAATCTCTGGCAAGGGAACTAAGATTCCTACCTTCTGCAGGGCAACTAAGCCTCATGCCTCATCTAGAGTGCTGTGGAACCCAGGCTCTGCAACTAGAGAAAGTCCACTCACCACATAGAAGAGCCCACATCCCCAATCATTCTATACACATTTTTAATATAACACTTAAGACATGATATTATAAATCTTTCCTTGGTTATATTCCCCAGTTTTAGGTACAGGAATTCTAAGTATCCAGGAAGGTAAGAATTTGGTTATATTTACCTTTGTTTTCTGAAATACTACCTGGTATATAATTAATTCAATAAATTGTTTTTGAGTAAGTGAGTGAATGAATGAGCCTGTGTAATGGGTATAATATTAAGCTCACCAAATCTACAATCATTTTCTCTTACACATTTAGCACCTTCATTCAGCACTTACTTGTTTCATGTCTACTTTGTGCGAGACATCAATTCCAACACAGTAACGAATAAGACATAAAAAGTTACTGCTTTTGTGGCACCTATATTCTAGAGACAGTGACAGATTAATAAAGCAATAAATAAATAAATGAGAAAATTACCAGATAATGATAAGTGCTCTGCAGAAACAAAGTAAGGTGATATGATAGAGAAAAACTGGGAAGCTTCCAGAAAAGAAAGTCAGGAAAGGCCTCTCTGGGGAGGTGAAATTAAAGCTTAGATCTGAATGAGGTGAAGAAAGTGTCAGGCAAAAATCAATGGCCAAGTGTACCGGATAGATTGAAAGGCTGGAAAATACGCTCTGGGGCAATTATGAACTTGGCCTCTACTCCAGGGACAGAAAGGAGATCACAGTGATGGAGCTGAATGGCAGGGGAAAAGCAGGCAATGACCAGTACTATGTGGTTATGGAAGTCACTTCAGCAGTGGAGTCTAGTCTACATGCAGTAGGAAGCTATTGGTTGTTAAGCAGGAGATGTCCTAGATGGTGCTAATGGTAAAGAACTCACCTGCCAATGTAGGAGACATAAGAGATGCGGATTCCATTGCTAGGTTAGGAAGATCCCCTGGAGGAGGGCATGGCAACCAACACCAGTATTCTTGCCTGGAGAATCCCATGGACAGAGGAGCCTGGCAGGCTACAGTCCATAGGATTGCAGAGTCGGACAGAGGCAACTTAGCAAACATGCAAGCCATGATTTAATCTATACTTTAGCAATATCCCTTTGGAATCTATTCAGAAAATAATTCATGGTGGGTTAAGAAGGAAAACAGGAAGTCATGTAAGGAGGCCCTGCAGATGTCCAGAGAGAGAAATGGGATGGTTGTCATGGATAGTGGTAGTAGCTCTAAAGAAGGGGAAGAAGTGTGCTGACTTGGGAATATTTTGGTTTGGAGGTTTGCTCCTGAATTTGATGAACAGATGAGAGGATAAGAGATTTCAAGTGTAATTTGATTGAATCTAAGTCTTTTATTTACCTTTGTTACTAGTTCTTTCTTATGTTCATCACGAGAGGAAAGAGTGTAGAAGGAGATTCAAAGATCTTGCTTATGGCTATTGAACAGAAAGTCAAGGTAGAGAAGAGTGTGTCCTTGGAGAGAGGAAATACTTAGTCTTTCCTTGAGGAAGAGAGTGCCCAGGTTACAAATATTTGATAATTTTCCCTCTCTGTCTGACTTACAGACAGTGAAGGAGAAATGTCATATGACATTCCTTATTGTGGAATCTAAAAAGAAATGATACAAACAAGCTTACTTGCAAAACAGAAAGAGACTCACAGACATAGAAAATGAACCTCATGGTTGCAGGAGGGAAGGCATAGTTAGGGCCTTTGGCAAGGTCATGTATACACTGCTATATTTAAAATGGATAATTAACAAAGACTTTTGTATAGCACATGGAACTCTGCTCAATGTTATGTGACAGCCTGGATGAGAGGGAAGTTTGGGGGAGAATGGATACATGTATATGTTTGGCTGAGTCCCTTCATTGTTCCCCTGAAACTATCACAACATTGTTAATCAGCTATACCCTAATACAAAATGTTTCTGGTGTTAAAAAAAATCAAATTAAAAAAACATGAATATTTAATAAGCCCAGGCCAAAGCTCACCAAAACAGGTCAGTCGGAGGTACATGGGATCTGCCCACACCAGTAATATCAGAAGTCGAAGATGCCAACACAGAAAGAGCTCCCGGGCTTTTCCTGCAGGTAACTGTGAGGTGTGCAGAGACAATGAGACATGGTAAACCGAAGTTTTTTCTTTTTTCTCTTTTAACATTTATTTGGCTGCACCAGGTCTTAGTTGGGGCACAGGAGATCTTCAATCTATGTTGCTGCATGTGGAACTTTAGTTGCAACATGAGAACTCTTAGCTGCAGCATGTGGGATCTAGTTCCCTGACCTGGAACTGAACCTGGACTCCCTGCAATGGGTGTGAGGAGTGTTAGCCACTGGACCACTAGGGAAGCCCCTAACCAAAGTATTTCTGAAAACACCTTTGAAGACAGCATCAGTTTGCCTACTGGAGCATTTTTCTAGCCAAATAGGAAAAGTGTGAGTGCTTTGAGAGCAAAGATTGTGTCTTAGTCATCTTTGAATTCCTACTCAAGGCTTGACACCAGGTGTGACACAAGATAAACCCTAAGGTTCAACATGTATTGAATAAAGGAGTGGGGTGGAGAATCAAGCACAGAGAAAAATGACAGTTGTCCCAGATAATCCCCAGTCCTTTCTATTGTTATCTTCAACATCAAATTTATGTATTATGGTTTAGTTCGGGTCCTATGAATACTAATCTCTCTGTCCTTGGAAGCAGAAGACCATCACCAATTCCTTCACTCCATTTGTTTGATTAGACTGAATTCTCCCAGGTACATTTCAAAGTTAATTTATGTTTTTTGTTGTGTTGCAAATATTGTATTATTATATAACTAATCACCACTTCAATTCTTTTCACTTACATGAATAAACACACTTTATAGATACTTTCTTTTTCTTTATTGAAAAAATAATAAACCTCAATTGAATAAAAATTACAAGATACAAATAAACAAAGGTAGAAAATAAAGAGCACCCATGACTTTACTTGCACAGAAACTATATAATTCTGTGGGGACTTTTTACTGGGTATACACAGAGACACATTCAGGAGGGGACAAAAATGGGATCACTATAGACTTAATGTTTTGTAATTGGATTTTAATATTCTTTTAAGGTAAAATTAATAAGAAAAACTTGACTTTTAGTTTAGAGTGTGCTTATTTCTTTTTGCCCTGAAAGTAGTTCTTTTGCAAGAATAGTCTATGAGCCCAACTGAGTAGGATGCCAGCCCTACTGAAGGAAAAACTGTGTAGAGAGGGTTCAAGCATCTGGCTAACAGTTGGAAACATGACCTCTGAATTCTCCAGCTCTGAGAGTCTGTGAATGAAGAGAGGAGACAGGAATTTCTAAGGCTAACCAGACTGAAATGGCTGAAGGAACTAGTGTAAGGGAGTTCTGGGAAATTAGATTGGAAAATCAGATTTCAACTTGGTTGCATTTATATCTTGGATCCAAAACTGGGGACATAGTGTGTGTGGAAGCTTGTGGAAGTGAATTTGTATGAAAGTGCCAAGGTCAGGGGTCATTTTCTTCCTCTTCTTCTTCCTCCTTCCTCTTTTGTCTTCTTCTCTTCCTCTTTCATTTACTTTTTCACGGAATGATCAAGTTCTTTCAACATTCTGAGTCTCCTCTTTCTTGAATTCCCGTACGAAATAATTTGAGCTCATTTCCCAGATACATGAGAAATTTAATGCCAGATACACACATCAGTCTTCTTTTTATTCCATCGATCTGGAAACAGTAAAACAGTGATTGATTTTACTCACATAATTTGACAATGTTATATAAAAATAACATACAAATAGGACTACAATTTTTATTTTTAATTGTGGTAAATAGAATTTTGTTGTTGTGATTTAGTCGCTAAGTCGTGTCTGACTCTTCACAACTTCATGGACTGTAGTCCACCAGGCTCCTCTGTCTGTGGGATTTCCTAGGCAAGAATACTAGAGTGGGCTGCCATTTCCTTCTCCAGGGGTTCTTCCCAACCCAGAAATCAAACCCACATCCTGCTTTGGCAGGCAGATTCTTTACCATTGAGCCACCAGGGAAACCCAAGTAGAATTTACCAGTAATCATTTTAAGCTTACATTTCAGTGGCATCTAGTACATTCACACTGTTGTGTAATCATCACCATCCATCTCCGGGCCTTTTTATCATCCCAAACTGAAATGCTATATCAAACTCTCCATTTCTCCCATCCCCCAGCACCTGGCAACCATGATTATACTTTCTAACTCTATGAATTTGACTGCTGTCAGTACCTCATATAAGTTGAGTCATACAATATTTGTCCATTTTTGACTGGCTTATTTCACCTCAAATAATGTCCTCAAGGTTCATCCATGTTGTAGCTTATGTCAGAATTTACTTCCTATTTAAAATGATAACTCCATTGTACATATTTCCTGTGTTTTATTTGTCCATTCATCTTACCAAACATTTTCTAATAGTAATCCTATAACCCATAGTTAAGCCTTTACTACTATTTCACTTGAAAGTTTCCCAACATTTCCAGATTTTGGCAGCCTAAAATTCTCTGAGTTGCTTTTTATTCTCAGACATAGCTGCTGTTCTCCCAAGGAGCATGTCATCTTAGGGCCAAGGCTGTGGTGTAAACAGGTAGAGTGTGGTCAAGGTCATGAGTTGATTCATATTACCTTATTCAACAAGTATTCCCAGGTTGCTTCTGTGCACAAGGCAGCCCCTTAGTCACTCTTCCGATAATGGCCAGATGGCTGTTTGGTGGAGAGAATGGACAAGAGTGCTAAAACAGTAGGCTTAATACTACTTCAACCTTGTGCCCAATAACCAAGACAGATTGTTGGAGAGAAGTTGCGTATTTCACTCATTGCACAGAGATGGCCATAAATCAAGAAACAGCAGAAGACAGTTAAGTAACTCTGCTTCCCCCTCTTCCCACCATCCACCCTTCTCACCACGACTGCTTGCTTCTCGTAGCTTGGTTTTGAGAGCATGTTGAATTAGCGGCACAAGAGCAGGGGAGTTGCTTCTCCTGATGCTCATTCCCTCGACCACCCGAGATCCCCTCGATCTCACACTGTCATCACAGTGTTTGCACTATACAGAATGACATAGAATTCATTTTCTCCTTTTCAGACACTTCTGTATCCCATCACAGTTGTCAAAGTGGATGAAAACTAGGGCTGCACTGAGTCACAGCCTGTTTCATTGCATACCCTCTCTTCAACGTGTGTCCAGAGAACTGATGTAATTTCTCTAAAGAGTTCTTGGAAAAATATCTACTGTTTTTTTGTGTCTCTCAGTAATATTACTTTGGTCTTTGGCCAGAAAAGCCAAAGATTAGCTCTATTTGTTTTTTTTTTTTGTCTAAGTGTAGTTGATTTACCATGTTGTGATAATTTCTGCCATACAGCAAAGTGACTTAGTTACACATGTATAAACATTCTCTTTTATTTTCCATTATGGTTTATCACAGGATATTGAGTACAGTTCCCCATGCTATATGGTAGGATTTTGTTGTTATCAATTCTATGTATAATAGTTTACATCTGCTAATTCCAAACTCCGACTCTATCTGTTCTGCACCCCCTCTCCCCTTTGGCAACCACAAATCTGTTTTCTCTTTCTGTAAATTTGTTTCTGTTTCATAGTTAAGTCCATTTGTTATATTTTAGATTCTGCATATAAATGATATTGTATGGTATTTGTCTTCCTCTTTCTGATTTACTTCACTTAGTATGATCATCTTTAGTTCCATCCATATTGTTGCAAATGGCATTGTTTCATTCCTTTTTATGGCCAAGAAGTATTCCATTGTGTATATGTACCACATCTTCTTTATCCATTTATCTGTTGATGGACATCTTGTATCTGTGTGTGTGTGTGTGTGTGAATTAAAACTTATTTTTATTTTAATTTTTTTAGTTGGTCCTAACATTGTTATCTAATTAATTTTAAAATTGGAGTATAGTTGATATATAATGTTGTGCTAGTTTCTGCTGTACAGCAAAGTGAGTCAGTTATACTTACACATATGTCCACTCTTTTTAAGATTATATTCCCATGTCAGTTATTACAGAGTATTGAATAGAGTTCCCTATGCTATTCAGTATGTTCTTATTAATTATCTATTCTGTATATAGTAGTGTGTATATGGGCTTCCCAGGTGGCACTGGTAGTAAAGAATCCACCTGTCAATGCAGGAAATGCAAGAGACAGTTTCAACCTCTGGGTTGGGTAGATCCCCTGGAGTAGGAAATGGCAACCTGCTCCAGTATTCTTGCCTGGAAAATTCTATGGACAGAGGAGCCTGCTGGGCTACAGTCCATGAGGCTGAAAGGAGTTGAACATGACTGAGAGAGAGAGAGTGTGTATGTATATCAACCTCAATCTCTCAATTAATCCCTTCTGACTGGCTCTAATTTTAATTGTCATTTACTGCCCTGTTTTTCCATACTATTATCTTCTGGGGTTCTCTTCACTATCCACATCTATTAATAATGTCTTCATACTGCTAGTGAGCTCCAAAAACAATCCAAAGATTAATATTAATAGTATATAGATTTTCTACTTTTTTCAAGAAGTAAAGGAAATCAGTGTGAAATATGAAGAAGTATAATTTTTCTAGACTTTCATGTCTCTACCATAGCAGGGAGCTCCCTTATAAATAAGTGCTCTTCTTACAGAAAGAAAGAAATTTATTACAAGAGGCTAGTTAACTACCTTGGGGAGTTGATGGAAGTCCCATCTCTTTGAGTCATGGCGCGTAACTCGGTGGGAGTCAATTCCGTACAGAGTTCTAGTGACAATGATCTCACTGTTTTATACCTCACATCTATGTTTTAGTTTGTATGCCAAGTTTGCTTTCCCTGCTGAACAAAATTCTATCTAAGACAAAGTTGATCTTGCCTTTTCCTATGTTCCTTTCCTCCATAGTTAGATATACTTTGGCCAGTGGTACCTGTTAATGAATTCAACCAAAGATGGCCCCACTCCAGATTGTTACTGGCATTTGTTATCTGACATCTATGAGGATAGCTGGCAATGTGTGCACTTTAGCTGAAACCATAGTCAGCAGTGCCACATTCTCAGGGGACCATTACGGCAAGCATGTGGGTCCTGCTGCTCTTCTGCCTTCCAGGTAGAGGCAAGGAGATTGGCACTGAGATACTGTGATCCCAGAGGTGACCTAGGATGAACTTGTCTAAATATCTCTCACTGGCTTACCAAGGGAGCATCCAAGTTAAGTCTTTGGTAGTTGTAGGGCCTTGTTGTGGCCTGAGCCATTTGTCCTGCTCCAAGATGCTTCAAAACCTTATTAAAAATAGTACTGATGAACCTATTTTCAGGGAAGGAATGGAGATGCAGACATAGAGAACAGACATGTGGACACAGTAGGGGAAGGAGAGGGTAGGACAAGTTAAGAAAATGGCATTGGCATATATAGCACTACCACGTGTAAAACAGATTGTTAGTGGAGAGCTGCTGTGTAACACAGGGAGCCCAGCCTGGTGCTCTGTGATGACCTAGAGGAGTGAAACAGAAGTGGGGAGGGAGGCTTTCAGGGAGGGGACATATATATATATATAAATAATTATGGCTGATTCATATTGTTATACGGCAGAAACCAACACATCATTGTAAAACAATTATCCTCCAAATGGAAAAAAAGGTTTGGACCCCTGGTGAAACCCTACTAGACTCAAGTTTACCAGGAGATTTGGGTAAAAACAGGGTTGATGAGCTTCATTGTTTATAAAACCAAGAGTGCTAATAAAAGTAATTGAGCTTTGAAAGCTTCAGGTCCGAGACCTGCTCATAGTCATCATCAACCAGCTTTACTTGGAGTGTACATTGGGTGAAACATGGTCTGGCTGTAAATGTAAGCAAGTTCTGTAAGACAGGAACACGAAACATTTGTACCCCTGTATAAGGACCATTTCCTTCTTATAAATGTACGTGTAAGAAGCAAAACCAAAACAAAATCCAGTGAATTCTTTAGGTTAGTGTTCTGGTTCTATAACATTCCTTTTAAATCACAGTCCTTAACCTAGATTCTATGGACTCCCAGGAATCTCTGAATGACTTTAGGGGATATATGAGATGCCTGAAATTGTATGTACAATTTTGTGTGGGTATTTCTGAGAAGAAAGTGTCTAGCTCTTCTCAGAGTCTGAAAGATGTCAGTAACTCCCTCACTTCATAAATGAGATCATTTGAAATGACCACATTATGGTGTACATAGTTCCTAGTTTCTCATTCGGTAATTTTCATTAATAAATATAGGATAAGTGATTGCCTAAAAAAGGCGAAGAAATATTTGACATTTAGGGAGAGACAGAGTTACAGTGTAACTCTTATTTTGGAAAAGACTACCCTCAAAAGACAATTAACAATGCAAGGCTATGAATTATGACTACCTATTAAGTGGTATGGGTGGTGGTGATTTAGTCACTAGGTCATGTCTGATTCTTGCAACCCCATGGACTGTAGCCTGCCTGGCTCCTCTGTCCATGGGATTCTCCAGTGGTATGGGTAAAACATGCTAAAATAATTTAGAAGGGGTGGGATCATTGCCTCTGGGGTTGTTGCGCAGGAACTTAAGTTGAGCCTGGAGATGCAACAGCAAACCCTGACACGTGTTCAGCCACTGTGCCCTGGGTGTTTTCATCACAGATGTTAAATAATGAAATATTTCTGTGTCATTGGTTGCAGTCTCCCCCTAAGCCCACCCCAGGGCCTCTACTGCCCTGGGCATATCTCTACCAGGAATTCCCAACAATTTCCCTCCTCCCTCCACCTTCTAGAATCCAGTAACTGTAGGATCGATGCCTGGCCCGGAAAGATCTTCTAGACACCATTCCAGCCTTCTGGCTAGAGCTTTTCTGGGGGTTCAGTGTCCATTCTGACCAGCTATTGATATCTTACATATCATCACTACCTTTAAGGTATGATATCTGTTTGTTAGAAGTTCATGTGTACTTCTAAGTACACTTAGAAGTCATGTATGACTGAAATAATTGAAAGGAAAAGGAAAATATCTCAGGAAAGAGAAATGGTGAAAGAAACAAAATCAGTTGGTTGATAAGACTATTCTGGAATTGCAGGATAGCTGACTAATTTGGTTGGATACAGAGAAGAAGAATGAATGAATGATAAAGTTGAAACGATGAGCTGTAGCCAGCTTGATTAGGAAACAGTTTGGGCCTGGGAGCATGGGAGGGAGGCTGGGTTTTGCACCCTGGAGTATGGGCTGTATATATTAGATGTCACTTGCAAATGCTTAAGGTGTGGAATGACATGATAACAGCAGAACTTTTAGAAGAATAATCTGGCAGGGGTGTGTAGGATGAAAGGGTGAAGGAATCATTAGCAAATAAATTCTAGATGTAAATTAACCATCATGAAAAATCCCCTCCCTTTTGGATCTCCCTCCCACCACTCCCATCCCACCCATCTAGGTCATCACAGAGCTCCCCATGCTATATAGCAGGTTCCCGCTAGCTATCTATTTCACACATGGTAGTGTGTATACCAGAGAAGGCAATGGCACCCCATTCCAGTACTCTTGCCTCCTCCATGGATGGAGGAGCCTGGTAGGCTGCAGTCCATGGGGTCGCTAAGAGTTGGACACGACTGAGCAACTTCACTTTCACTTTTCACTTTCATGCATTGGAGAAGGAGATGGCAACCCACTCCAGTATTCTTGCCTGGAGAATCCCAGGGACGGTGGAGCCTGGTGGGCTGCCATCTATGGGGTTGCACAGAGTCAGACACGACTGAAGCGACTTAGCAGCAGCAGCAGCAGCAGCAGCAGTGTGTATATGTCAATCCCAATCTCCCAATTCATCCCACCCTCTCCTTCCCCACTGTATCTGCATGTCTGTTCTCAACATCTGCATAATACAAGAGGGTGTGAAGAAAAAGAGACAATGGCTATGGCACAGAATGAAACTGGATATAATATTTGAAGTGAAGTCTTAAGAAACCTGGACCATCTGGTCACAGTGTCCCTAGGAGAGGGCAGATGAGGTTAGTGGCCACAGAAAGGAACCAGTAAAGAAGAGCATGGAAAACTGTATTGCTGCTTGTGGTATCATCAGGGTAGTAGGAGAGAAAGAGTGTGTGTGTGTGTGTGTGTGTATGTGTGTGTGTGTGTATTAGTCCCTCAGTTGTGTCTGACTCTTTGTGACCCCCATGGACTGTAGCCTGCCAGGCTCCTCTGTCCATGGGATTCTCCAGGGAAGAATATTGGAGTGGGTTGCCATTTCCTTCTCCAGGGCATCTTTTTGACCCAGGGATTGAACTGGGTTCTCCTGCATTGCAGGCAGATTCTTTACCATCTGAGCCACCAGGGACCCAGTAGAATAGAGACTAGAGCTCACACACATCCAAAATACCACTCGACAGTTACTTATCTGTCTTATGTAAAGTTCATAAGGTAATATGAAAAAATAGTTGGGAGAAACAGTGAGAATATGAATGAATCTTGAACTTGTTATTTGACTGACTTGTTCTATCTAATTCTAGAACAGCAATCAAGCAAATCTTGGCTGTCCAGAGTTCCTTCCCAGCAGGCACTGCACATTTCTGGAAGACCAGGAGAAGTACAATGAACAACCACTGAGGTTATAGTCATTGCCTTGGTGCCCCTGTGAGAACCTAAATTTTATTTAAATTTTCTATATTTTTCCCACCTATACAATCACCTCTCATCTCACGATTACCTCCTATTTCACAATTACCTCTGAAAATCAACTCAAAATCCAATATTAATAATATTATTTTTACATTTACTATTCAAAAAGAATTTTAATGTACACCAAACACCCTATAATTGTTACGTAGAAGTTATTATCTTAATTTTAAATTTGAGGAAACTAAGAAACAAAATCTTAGAAAATTCAAGGAAACATGATCAGAACTCACATTTTTCTGAGCACCTATTTTGTGTCAGATCCATCACATACGCACAGATTCACAGAGCTGGTAAGGGTCAGAGCAGAGACTATGCCTAGTTCTCTTGGAGATTTTAAGGGGGTGCAATTTCCACGACAAGCCAATCTACCAGTTGTTGTTCATCCACCTGAGGACACTTCGCTTTGAGTATTGGCACCAAAATTAGAGTTCTTATTCTTCAAATGATTGAAAATCAGCTGAGGTCGACCTCCCAGAGGCAATAATGTTTCTATTCCAATTCATAAAGTCACCAAGCAGATCTGAAGGACACGTCTTTGTTTTGTTTTCATTGGAGATAAAGATCTTTTTCCTTTATAATTTCTCTGGAGGAGTTCAAGCATTTAGAGGGATGAATTACCTCTGGCTTTATGTGTCCAACATCATCAAACTGCCCCATGCAGATATTTTGTTATTAAAATGAGCCCTGTGTGTGAAGTCATTCTATCTTGTTACAGTGGACACCAGGGCAAACTATTTAGAATAAACTGAAATGAATAACTTAATGAAAGAGACAAGAATATTCCTTTCAAGGTCCCTGGATGCACTAGTCCTGTTCTTTTTTTTCTGGCTTTTCCTTACTTCTTCTTTCCACTTGTGCATCATTTTGACCCATTCACCCTCATGGCTTATTCCTTCCTTTCCATTTCAGAGCAGCTTTAATGGCAGCCTAATGCACACAAGGAGACTTTGTCCTCTGAAATAGATGGCATGAAAGACAGGAACTGCTGTTGTCCTGTCTACCATGGACACCAGGAAATGCCTTGCCTTCTACCCATGAACCTAGGCCAACAGGCTGGCAGACAGGAAAAGGTCTGTACTCCCTGACTGAGCCACACAGTCAGGAGTGCCACTGGAATGCCCCTTCCACTCCCTTTTTCTTCTTCAGTGAACTGGTTAGTCTACAGCCTTGATACTCCAAGTATAGTCCAAGCCTGGCACCATCAGCATCACCAAGCAAGGTTCAAAATGAAGAACTTTCACCCCGTGCCTGTGGTATCAGGATCTGCATGTTAACAGGATCCTCAGCTGATTCAGATGGGCATTAAAGTTTGAGAAGCCCTGGTATAGAGGGCGTCATCTTACCCAAAGACACATTTTCTTTCTTGTGACTTTGAGACACGATTCAACAGAAATCATATACTACACTGAGATATATCTTAGTGGAAATTATGCCCCTATGTATAACTGGGTACACTAAGACCAACTGAAAATAAGTGTAACTTAGGATATTGAGCTCTTTGCCTGATATGTTTTTAATGCTCTGAGTAGATTGGTGAATTTCCTTGTTGCCATGACTTGACACCTCTTGTAGAGGAAATATGCAAACCAGGGGAATAATCAGACACCAACCCAATATTCAAACACCAATCCAAATCTTGCTACTTGGCAATTTTTAGAACCTCTCATACAGCTTCTCAGGCAAAAGCAAACTATAAATTCCCAAATCAAAAAACACAGATAGTCAAGCAAAGTAAATTTTTTATCATATTTCTTTAGTTGTTTTCACTATGTTTATGCACATTCTTTTTAACTGCTGAACTCCCTGAGAAGCCGCATTGATCTATTTGGATGCTTTGCCTTATTCTTTCTCATTTGGGATTTTTGGTGATAATATAATTAATTTAGAATTTAATATTTTGATTCCAAAGCTATGTTCTTTTTAAGCGCTCTGAAAATCTCAAGGTTCTTTAAGCTTTTTCTCCCCTGTGATCTTACATTCAAGCCAAGCGAAAAAAGTGATAGGAAAAATCCTTCTATCACTTCACCCTGAGAGAATTCTGTCAGAAGCAGTATTCAGTTTGTAAGCAAAGCAGGAAATTACTTGTCCTTTTCAGGATTGTCCAAAGACAGTAGCTTTATTCTCTAAATACTTTAACAAAAAACAGAATTTTCTGACGGAACATTTATGTTTATATGATAAGTCAGTGGCACAGGCATGATTTAAGAAGGTAATGTCCTTTATGCATTAATTTTATTATTGTTAGTTTACTTGGATTAACTTCTGTTTCTTAATGCTTGATCGATCTCACAATATTTTATTCACTTAGTCAAACTTTCATACACTAACATGAAAACCTATTCAAAGGGGTTATAACATTGGACCCAGAGTATTTGACTCCTATTTTTGTATCTAACTACTAGCTAGAAATAAGTATTTATATTGCATGTACTAAGTATAGTCATTAGTAACTGCAGGTGACACAAAAGAAATAAAAAATGGTCTTTGTCTTAAAAGTATCTTTTTAGGTAGGAAGACAAAGCGGAAGAAATATACAAGGAAAAAAACTGGAAAAAAATGCTCACCCGTGTACAAGATAGTAATTGAAGGGAATTCCCTGGTGGTCCAGCGGTTAGGACTCTGCAATTTCACTGCCAGGGCATGGTTTGATCCCAGGTGGGGAACTAAGAATCCCTCGTGGTGAAGTGTGGCCAAAGGAAAAAAAAAAAGATAGTAACAGCTACCTGGGCTACCAGTGTCAAGCTAATGGAGCACTTATCCTGGGTAATGCACTGTGTTTAGCCTTTGACATGTAGCAGTACCTCATTCACAATAGCTCCATTCTACAGAGGAGAAAAATGAGGCTGGGAAACTTCAGTAACTTGGAATTGGTATTCAAACCAACAACTCATACGAAAACCATGTTCTTTATATAGTACTGCCTGCCTGATCGTGAGTGAGTGAAAGTCACTCAGTTGTGTCCGATTCTTTGTGACCCCGTGGACTATATACAGTCCATGGAATTCTCCAGGCCAGAATATTGAAGGGGGTAACAGTTTCTTTCTCCAGGATATCTTGCCAACCCAGGGATTGAACCCAGGTCTCCCGCATTGTAGGGGGATTCTTTACCAGCTGAGCCACCAGGGAAGCCCAAGAATACTGTATTGTATTGCAGGCAGAGTCTTTACCAACTGAGCCTCCATGGAAGCCCTGCCTGATAGTAAGGGATAGAATACTCATTTTCTTTTACTTTTTAAAAAATCTGTTGTCTACTATTTTACTTATTTTTTTTTACAACTTTGTTAGGATACAATTGACAAATAATATTGTGTGAATTTAAGATGAACAAGGCATACAAAGTATTGATTTGTTACATATGTAGAGTATCAAATGATTACCATGGATAATACCCCATCATGTCATGTAATTATTGTTTTCTCTTTGGGGTGAGAGCATTTAAAATCTACCTTCTTAGCAACATTCCTTTACTCTAGATATTTCAATTCAAACCTCTTGAAAACCAGACTGATGTTACCTAATTCCTTTGTGGGCTTCCCCAGTAGCTCAGTGGTAGAAAATCCTCCTGTAATATAGAAGACTCAGGTTCAATCCCTGGGTGAGAAGATCCCTTGGAGAAGAAATGGCAACCCACTCCAATATTCTTTTTTTTTTTTTGCTCCTTGTTCAATAAGTTTATTATTGTCTTTATCTGAAAAATCTTGGTAGAAAATTGTGGTTTGGTTTAACTCTCGGCAGCCCGTTTCTGAGCTCTAAGGAAGCTTGCCTTCTTCTGAGCTACCCGATCTTTCTTCTGGGCAAGTAACATTTTGGGATGGTTCTACCTCTTCTTTTTAACTTCTTTCTTAGGATTCTTCTCATACACTGGATTCTCTCGTATTGCAGCATGAGCTTTCTGATACATCTCCTCCATCATGTCTGGAGTTACGTTGTTCGTTAGGTACTGAGAGAATGTTTCTTGTAAGCATCCTCATTTCTTCAATCAGGTAACGCATGTAATCTACAACGTTCTGCCCCATGATGTGCCTTCTGTGTACCTCAGCACTAAATTCTTTGCTTTCTGAATCATAACCAGGGAACTGTTTGGTACTGTGAGGGATAGACAAGCCTCCATTGACAGCTCCCTTTCAGGGCCTCAAAAACTTTATTCCTGGTAGTAATTCTGGCAAGTCCTGCATCCAGGTAACAGGTGAAAGCACCAGGCTGACCATCAATGCCTTCCACATTGTATTCATCTCCAGTCACCTCGACTTGGCCTTCATAAATTTTGCCCATACCAAACCTATTAAGAAGCCTGCAGGCCAGCAGCAGGCCAGTACAATATGCTGCAGCATAATTTGTCAGGCCAACCTTCACACCATATTTTGGGAGTTCGTGAGCATAAGTTGCACAAGCTATCATATCTCCTTCTATCCAGGCATAAGAAATCTGACAAATAATATCTCTGTTTGTTACATGAACAATCATTCTGTATTTAGGTGTGTTGTACTTATTTTTATCTTGGATTACCAATCGTTTCCGAGCATAGTAGTCAATTTTGCCCTCTTGCTGTCTTCTGAATTTCACTTTATATCTCTTGAAGTAGGCCTTGTTCTTGACAACTTTAACAAACCCCATCCTGCAGAACATAACCCTGACTCCGCAGCTTGCCACAGAGCTACAGGACCAGCACGGTTTTGGGGGTGGAAAAGCCCCACTCCAATATTCTTGCCTAGGAAATCCCATGGGCAGAAGAGCCTGGCAGGCTACAGTCTGTGAGATCGCAAAGAGTCAGACACGACTTAGCGACTAAACAACAATAACAATTCCTTTGTATCACTCAGTACCCTGCACAGTGCTGGGCATGGATGGTACAAATGTTCCAACTTCCTCAAGCATGAACTGCAAACAGGATTACCAAAATCATGGCAACAGCAGCATAAACCTGGTGTGCTAGACCTTTTCTAAAAGAAAGAGCATAACATAAGAGGTATCAGGTGGTTTTTTCGTGGTTTGCATGCCCGCTAAACTCTTGGTGCCTCCCGAGTTGTTTCTTTCTTTGGGGATTTTTCACCTGAACTTTGGTCTCAGTTCACTTCCTCTTGCCTTTAAGTGTGTGTGCGTGCTAAGTCGCTTCTGCCTTTAAGAGACAGCTCAATCTTCACCTCTTCTGTGGAGGGAACATTCCTTGACTTCTTGAGGTAGAAGGGACTGCTTTCTCCTTTGTGTTCTGCTACTCCTAGTATCACACTTCATAGCACACGTGATAAAGTATGTAACACTGATGTGTTTGTGTGGGGGTAGGGGTTGGGTGGTGCCTTTACACGGAAGTCTGGGAGAAGTTCATTGCCATCTGGTGGGGAGATAAATCCGTAGCACAATATACATCTCACATCATGGCTGTGTAGATTTACATGACATGTTCAGATATATAAGTAGGTAGATAGGTAGGTAGATAGATAGAAGGAAGAAGTTTTCCTTGACCTTCATAGGATTCCTGGCTAGGTCTACAACTGAAACTGACAAAGACAGATGAGCAAGAGAAAAGCACACAACTTTATTTAATGTAAGTTTTACATGACATAGAAGTCTTCAATAGGAAATGAAGACTCATGGGAATTCCCTGGCCATTCTGTAGTTAGGACTCTATACTTTCACTGCAGGGGACACAAGTTTCATCCCCAGTCCGGGAACTAAAATTCTGCATGCTGTGTGGCGTGGCCAATAAAGAAAAAAAAAACAAAAGAGATGAAGACCCACAGAAATAGTTAGACCTGAGAATTTTCATGCTAGGTTTGGTGAAGAGAGGATAGTCATGGAAGAATATAATAGGTTAGAGAATATGAGGTAATCAAAGTAAACTGGGGAAAACTTAGCAAAGTTGATTTGTTAGGATTCTTCTCCGGGTCCATTTGTCTTTGGAGAAAGAATGCTTCTTTCCTACAGGTATAGAGAGAGCACCTCTCACAGGAGGTGCTCTTTCAAAGGTAGTAGTGGGAAGAAGGTCAGAGTAACTGTCTTAGAGCTTCTGTTGTTTTCTTAAACTCCTTCCACTTAAAATAGTCAATATGCCAAGGTGCCATATTTTGAGGAATCAAGTCCTGGACCCCATCATTAGTAAAGCATAGTTCAAATTGCCCCACTAGGAACTTTTCAAGATTTAAATAGCTGTTTCTTAAAAAAATAATAAAAAAAAAAGAATTTAAAGGTCAAGTTAGTTTGATAAATTCAAGATTAAATAAAGTTAAATTTTTAAATGTATGCTTTAATTTTTCTCTGCAATATTTCTCAAAACTCTTAATGTGTGGATGTGCATTGTGAACCTCCCAAGTGTGAATCCAGTATGCAGCATTTCCTAATCATATGTGCCCATAGAATTCCTTCTTTCTTCATGTCCTGTAGAACACAATGTAGAGCCTGATTTCATGGTTGAGAATAGAGAAAGATATTAATGTCATCACGGATTCATTGCCTACATTTGGATCAGCATGTTAAGTTTCCTCATGTGCAAAATGGGGATAATACTTATTTCATATTGCTGTTGGCAAATCAGAAAATGTTTACAAAATGCTTAGATGTTCTCAGTAGATCTTTGCAATTACGACTATTAACAATAATATATCTGGGATCTGACTATTTATCTTCAGAACTTCAGTGCTTTGCAGAGTCCTGAATCTGAAGCTGAGTTGAGTTCAGATTGTTACACATGGCTCAGCTTCAGCGTGTGGGTGGCCCAATGGCTTCCCTCCTATCTGTATCCTTTGTCCTTTAACAAGATTGGAGTCCATCTTAGATGAGTCCCATTGTGGTCATGGTCCTATTGCTTAGTATCTTCTTATAAAAAACAAAAATAAGATAGAAGAAGAAATGAGGTTTGAACTAAATAATTTCTAGAGTTCATGTTCTCTAAAATTTTAAGGGATGGAGTTTTCCCGGTGGTTCAGGGGTTAGGTCTCGGTGCTTTCACTGCTGTGGTCGCATGTTCAGTTCCTGGTCAGGGAACTAAGATCCCACAAGCTTCATGGTGCAGCCAAAAATAAAATAAAAAATAAAATTCTAAGGGAGACCAGAAGTAATTCTCAAGCTGTATCAGGTAGCGTTTTGTTGCTCTTTTGACTGGGTTGATGAGCACAAGTGTCTACACACCACTTTATTTTTTTCAGTTAGGAAGTCCAATGTAAACTAGATTGCCATCAATATTCTTGATATAAAGGAATTTGACTTTGGTTAATCTTTTATCAGATTATATGTCAGTTTTTTACTATATAGCACTATCAACTAGAATTTCTGTCTGGAAGTCATTTTCATGCATCTGCTCCCTGACCTATTTACAGTAAGTGCAGCTGTGGGGTAGCTCTCATACAGGATTCAGAAACACTGCCATTTTTTGAAATAAACCAGATGTTTTCCGTTTCAAAGAAAAAGATCACACCTAGTGAAGTATTTGTTTACAAGCTTCACAATAATACCAAAGATTATAAGAAAAGTTTCAAGGGACATGGATCACAGAAATCAGTTGAACACCACACTTTTCCAATTTCCTGCGAAGTTACAGAAGAAACACACAAAAGTAGACCTTGTGCTGGCTGCGAGGATTTGTAGATTAAGGTTATAGTGACCAACAGATTACAGTGAGAGTTATTGTCTGAAGAGAGACTGCCACTTGGATTTATTTGGTTTCTGTCCATTTTTCCAAAAACGTGTCCTGTGATACACATCCGAAGGAGTGGTTATTAAAACATGTCTATGGAAACTTCAGGAATACTCTGGCAGTAGATTTCCTCCAAACAAAAACAAAACCAACACATTTTAAAAATCGAAAGTGAAAATAGGTATAACTTGTTAGTGACTAATCATTGGAGAACTGGGTTTGGTATTCGAGCAGTGACTAGACTGAAAGAAAATCATCATTTGGTAGTTTTCTTCTTTTATTCTTTCTTTCTTTTTTTAAAAGGAAGCAAACTGTTGATGCGCGGGCCATCCATTTGAAAAAGGCTGAAGGCGCTTCCGGACAAGGGAGCCCCAGCCAGGCCCCGAGGGTTCCAGCGACTACCGCGCGCCGCCAGCGAGGTTTCCGGGAACCTAGGCGCGGAGCTCGGCCTGCCGAGGCGGGTGAGTGGGCGACCCCTTCCCGCGCTGCCATTGCTGCTCCTAGTGGGCTCGGGCTGGAGAGGCCGTGAGTGGCGACAAGGCGGGCTCCGCGGTGCCGGGGACCTCCCGGGGGGTTGAGGGTTGGTGGGAACGCCTGGCGGAGAGTGGGGGGTCGTTGGCTGTGCGCCCCCATCCCCTGCGCCGCCCTCCTGCGCTGCCCGCTGCCGAGGTCGTGGGGACCACCTGGACGCCGAGGGGGCGCGCCTGCCCCCGGTCCACGGGGCTTTCTGCCTGCAGTCCGGGCCTCTGACCCCGTCTCCTTTGCTTTGCTTCATTTAGGAAATTGAAACTTAAAATGGTTTGTGTTTCCCCACTGTTTCTGTAGTGTCTCAGGAGAAAGTTCTTAGGAAAACAGATTCCTTAAGGAGATTTAGTCTCTTGGCAGGCGCAGGGTTTGGCAGTCGTGCCTGATTTTTCAGAACATACAGGATTTTATTTAAAGAGACATCCAAAACAGAATGTGATGTTTCCCTATCTATGCAACACTCATATATTAAAAAACAAGAAGCAATCCTGTCTGTGCATCTCTGCCTCCTTTTTTCCTTCCTTTGCCTCATTTCCTTTGTTTTTGCTGCCAGGCATGTGTATGGGAAGATTTGCCTCTATCAGTCCTGGCACCACAGTGAATATGTTAGGGAAATAGGTGGTGAACAGGTGGAGGTGATTTGTACTGTTTTTTTCATTTGCTAGCATAATAAATTACCATGGACTCAGTAAAACCTTAAAAGCTACAAATTTATCTTAAAATTATGTGTCGGAGATTTCCCTGGCCGTCCAGTGGTTAGACTTTGTGTTTCCATTGTAGAGGCCGTGAGTTCGATCCCTGGTCCAGGAACTAAGGTCCTACATGCCCTGCAACCTGGCCAAATTACAAAAAAATATATATATATCAGTATAAGTCTGGGTGGGCGTCACTAGGTTAAAATCAAGGTGTCAGCTGCTCTGCCTGCCTTTCTGGAGGCTAATGGTGTGAACCTGTTTTCTCATCTTTTCTGCTTCTGTAGATTGCTCATCTCCTTTGGCTCAGTGGTGCCCTTTCTCCATCCTCAAAACCAGCAGCATTGCATCTCTCTGACTATTCTTCCCTTGTCACGTCTCACTATGATTCTGCTCTTCTGCCTTCCTCTTTCACTTTGAAGAAGGACCCTGGTGATTACATTGTTCCCCACCAATAATCCAGGAAGAGCTTTATATTTTAAAGTCAGCTGTAAATTAGCAACCTTAATTCAGTCATAACCTTAGTTCTCCTTTGCAGCATAACCTAACATTTTCACAGATTATGGGGGTTAGGATGTGGACCTCTTTAAAAGGGCCATTATTCTGCCTACCTTTTGAGTGCATAAAAAGAAAGCTATTACTATACATCCCATTCATCAAGGAGGGAAAGTATCCAGATACTATATATGCTGTAACAAGTTCTGGGGATATTATGTAGTAGACCATTTATATGAGTTAAGTGTATTATTGAGAGCTTTTATTACAAGAATTTAAGAATAGACTTAAAAAAGCAGTTAAAGAATGTTGCAGTTTCTGCTTTCTGGAAATGTAATGAGAACATTGCATAGAACATCGCATGCCCCAGGTATCTGGAGCTGAACAAATACCTGAGTCAAGATACCACGCAGTCCTGTATAAACATTAAGTGTTTTCAGTATGTGAACTCACACTCTGAATGGATACAAGGAAGAGGGAATGTAGTCCCTGGCCTCAAGGTCATGACTATCTTGTCATGGAAAATGACACAAGTACACAAATAAAGCTCCCCAAGAGAGGTAATGGGGGAGAAGTAGTATCATTTGGGGGAATCAGAAAAGACTTCAAGAACTTGGGGGGGAATTTGGGATGGACATTGAAGAACAGTAGGATTTCATTAAGTGGAAATTAAGATTGGCAGGGGAGGGAGGATGTGACATTGAGGGACAGGAGGGAGAAGAGAAACCCTTAGAGTGTTCAGTATGGTTAAGGAACTTGGTCCAGGAGTTGTCTAAATAAGACTAGGTGGGGTTAAATTGTGTAAGATCTGGGATGAATACTGTTGTAAAGACTCTGCAGTTGTTGATGCAATAAGAACTACTAATATGTATCTTTAAAAAAATTTTTAAACCCTTTCAAACTTACAGAAAAGTTACAAGTAACAACTTTTCTTTTTCCTGAGTTATTTGAGTGTAGGTATCATGACCCATAACCTGGAAGTCTTGAGCATTTATTTCCTGTAAAAAAAAAAAAGATGTTCTTTACATAACTACAATACAGCGATCAAGATCAGAAAATAAATATTGGTACATTAATGCCATCTAATGCTTCGATCTAATTTTAATTTTGCCCATTGTTCCTATTATATAGTGTGTAACACAAAGATCGTATATAACAGATTTAAGAACTATGCATGGTGTTTAGTTACGATGTATCTTTAGCCTCCTCTCTGGGACAGTTTCTCAATCTTTCCTTGGCTTTCATGTGCTTAACACTTTTGAAGAGAACAGGCCAGTGTGTATCCTGTTTCCTTTTTCTTAAATTCAGCTTATGCATCTTTGGCAGGAGCATCACAGAAGTCTTGCTGTGTTCTTGGTGGGCCTATCATATGTCAGATAATTTTGATGTATCTCATTATTTACTTTGACTGTTTCATTATGGTGGCGTCTGCCTGGCTTCTTCACTAAAATTTACTCTTTTCCCCTTTGAAATTAATAAGTGTTTTTTGGGGAAGTATTTCTTATGTTTGTTTTTGTTTTGCTTTAAGAAGCTTTCTTCATAGTGACCCCAAACTGGAAACAACCAAATACCCGCCAACAGGAGAATGGATAAACCAAGTGTGAACTATCCATGTAGGGAATACTACACACCAATAAAAAGGAATAAACTACTAATACATGCAATAATGTGAACAAATCTCTAACACATGTTGAGTTTAAAACTCTAGCACATACAGAAAGATACATGCTAAATTATTCTACTTGTGTGAAGTTCAAGAACAGTTTGCTCAGGGTAAGGAAACTTTCAGTTCAGTTCAGTTCAGTCGCTCAGTCGTGTCTGACTCTTTGCGACCCCATGAATTGCAGCACGCCAGGCCTCTCTGTCCATCACCAACTCCTGGAGTTTACCCAAACCCAGGTCCATCGAGTCGGTGATGCCATCCAACCATCTCATCCTCTGTCGTTCCCTTCTCCTCCCGCCCCCAATCCTACCCAGCATTAGGGTCTTTTCCAGTGAGTCAACCCTTCGCATGAGGTGGCCAAAGTATTGGAGTTTCAGCCTCAACATCAGTCCTTCCAATGAACACCCAGGATTGATCTCTTTTAGGATGGATTGATTGGATCTCCTTGCAGTCCAAGGGACTCTCAAGAGTCTTCTCCAACACCACAGTTCAAAAGCATCAATTCTTCGGCGCTCAGCTTTCTTCACCGTCCAACTCTCACATCCATACATGACCACTGGAAAAACCATAGCCTTGACTAGACGGACTTTTGTTGGCAAAGTAATGTCTCTGCTTTTAAATATGCTATCTAGGTTGGCCATAACCTTCCTTCCAAGGAGTAAGCATCTTTTAATTTCATGGCTGCAGTCACCATCAGCAGTGATTCTGGAGCCCCCAAAAATAAAGTCTGACACTGTTTCCACTGTTTCCCCATCTATTTGCCATGAAGTGGTGGGACCAGATGCCATGATCTTAGTTTTCTGAACGTTGAGCTTTAAGCCAACTTTTTCACTCTACTCTTTCACCTTCATCAAGAGGCTCTTTAGTTCTTCTTCACTTTCTGCCATAAGGGTGATGTCATCTGCATATCTGAGGTTATTGATATTTCTCCTGGCAACCTTGATTCCAGCTTGTGTTTCTTCCAGCCCAGCGTTTCTCATGATGTACTCTGCATAGAAGTTAAATAAGCAGGGTGACAATATACAACCTTGACGTACTCCTTTTCCTATTTGGAACCAGTCTGTTGTTCCATGTCCAGTTCTAACTGTTGCTTCCTGACCTGCATACAGGTTTCTCAAGAGACAGGTCAGATGGTCTGGTATTCCCATCTCTTTCAGAATTTTCCACAGTTTATTGTGATCCACACGGTCAAAGGCTTTGGCATAGTCAATAAAGCAGAAATAGATGTTTTTGTGGAACTCTCTTGCTTTTTCAATGATCCAGCGGATATTGGCAATTTGATCTCTGGTTCCTCTGCCTTTTCTAAAACCAGCTTGAACATCTGGAAGTTCACGGTTCACGTATTGCTGAAGCCTGGCTTGGAGAATTTTGAGCATTACTTTACTAGTGTGTGAGATGAGTGCAATTGTGCGGTAGTTTGAGCACTCTTTTGCATTGCCTTTCTTTGGGATTGGAATGAAAACTGACCTTTTCCAGTCCTGTGGCCACTGCTGAGTTTTCCAAATTTGCTGGCATATCAAGTGCAGCACTTTCACAGCATCACCTTTGAGGATTTGAAATAGCTCACTTTAACACAATTTAAAAATATCATTTCTTGAGTACAAACTATATCCCTAGCATTCTTTTGGTACTGTTCCAGTATAGTTCTGGATGAAGTAGGGCATACTTTCGAGAACAAAACAAAAATCACTGCCCTTGTGGTGCTTATATTCTTGAAGATCAGCTTGACATGTTCAATGCAAAAGGGCAAGCTGAGACTTACCCCTACTGAAGTTGTTGATCTCCTTCAGGGCTGGTCAATAACAGGACTGGTGAGTACTCAAAACACCTAAGTGATTGAGATTGCACTGGAATTTGGTTAGCAGTACTTGTGGGTAAGTATTTTAAGCTACTTAAATGGTCCTTTTGTCATAAAAATATCAATTTATCTATCTGCTTTAGTACTAAGTGGATTAATTATTACTGTCATTATTTATCTCTATGCTTAATTGATTCCCAGATTCTTCCAGTAAGAACCCCCTCAAGCTGGACTCTGTTCTTGTGACATATTCTCATCATTCTTTGAGCACTTCTTGCTTTCTGGCATCATAAGACGCTTGTCTTATACTTTTCCTGTCCCAGTTCTAGAAGCGGCCATTTCTCTGAATAGCCTTGGTTCCTGGTAGCTGAGAATGGTATTAGAAACCAAATTCTGGATGCTAAATGTGCTCATTGCTATTGTCTTTGTTTCCAGGCCCTTTTAGCAGACAGAACTGGGAAATATCACACATCTGCACACTTATATCTATATTTAAATTTCTGTACTTTCCTATCAATCTATCAGAAATTATGAGATTATACTGATATCTCCAGTTCCATTTCATAGCATTAATTCTATTTTTTTCCCTTTCCATATTTAAGTCACTTTCTCTGACAATGAAGAACCTGGCTCCTATTGTCCTCCACATATTTTCTTACTTGATGAATCATGTTTATGTACCTTTGGCGACTGGGAGCTCCATGCTCATCTTGTGTATTCCTGCCCTTTTGAGGGCTCCTTTTTGCTCAAAGGAGATCCTTTCATTGGAAAATAGTTTAGAAACCAAGATCTAGGTGCTTCATGACTGCTTCTTCTTCAATTTTTTTTTCTGGTGTTACTGAAAAATAATTGACATACACCACTGTATATGTTTATAGCATGATGGCTTGACTCACGCATATTATGAAATGATTACCATATTAGGTTCAGCTAACATCCATCTTGTAATATAGATACAATAAAAAGAAAAGACAGAAAAAAATTTCTGCTTGTGATAAGAACTCAGGATTTACTCTGTTGACAACTTCCTTATGTATCATAGCAGTGTTAGCTACAGTCATCGTGATGTACATTACATACCTACTACTTATTTATCTTGTAACTGGAAGTTTGTAGCTTTTGACCACTTTCCTCCAAATCACCCTCCATACCACCCTCTACCTCTGGTAAGCGCAAATCTGATCTTTTTCTTCTATGAGTTTTATTTGGTTTTTTTTTTTTTAGACTCTATATGTGAGATCATACAATATTTGTCTTTTTCTGTCTGACTTAACATCATGCCTTCAAGGTCCATCAGTGTGGTTGCAAATGGTAGAATTTCCTCATTTTTTTTTATGACTGAATAATATCATAAAGTATATAATCACTTTATATACATATACACACCACAATTTGTTTATCTATTCATTCATCCACTGAGGGACATGCAGGTTATTTCCATGTCTTGGCTATTGTAAATAATGCTGCAATGAACAGGGGATACAGAAATCTTTTCAAGTTAGGGTTTTCTTTTTCTTTGGATATATTTCCAAAAGTGAAGCTGTGAGTTACAGCACCATATTAAACTAAACAGCTTCTATGCAGCAAATGAAACCATAAACAAAGTAAAAAGACAGCCTATGGAATGGAAAAAAATATTTCCAAACCATATATCTGATGGATGTATATGTACAGTGCTTAGTCATGTCAGACTCTTTGCCACCCTTTTGACTGTAGCCCACCAGGCTCCTCCATGCATGGGATTTTCCAGACAGGAAAATCCAGTCCATTGGAGTGGGCTGCCATTTCCTTCTCCAAGGAATCTTCTCGATCAGGGATCAAAACCGTGTCTCCTGTGTCTCCTGCATTGCAGGTAGATTCTTTACCTGCTGAGCCACAGGGGAAGCCTCAGTATATCTGATAAGGGGTTAATATCCAAAATGTATAAAGAACTCATGAAACTCAATACCAAAATATCAAATAACTTCATTAAAAACTGGGCAAAAGGACTTGAAAAGACATTTTTCCAAAGAAGATATATGAAAGATCTATAGGAACATGAAAAGATGCTCAACGTCACTAATCACTAGTGAAATGTAAATTTAAATCCCAGTGAGATAACACCTTACATCTATTGGAATGGCCATCATCAAAAAGACAAGAGTTAACAAATGCCGTGAGGATGTGGAGAAAAGGGAACCCTTGTGCACTCTTGATGTGAATGTAAATTGTTGCATTCACTATGGAAAACAGTTATGGCGAATCCTCAAAAAATTGAAAGTAGAATTACCATGTGACCCATATTTTGGACACTGCTTGGGTTCACACTGAGTAAACTAAGCCATAGTTAATTTTTTGCTAATCTTCTATTGTATTTTTAAAGAGGAATACCTGTCTTTTCTGTTTGTTCTATAGGAATAGTGAGAATTTAATCAGTTGAAATCTTGGAAGATTGTGTTAATAGACACATTATTTATATGCTTCTAAAACAGTAAAAATAGTTGTGATATTCCTTGTGTCATATTTGATCTGGGACTTCTCCATTTCGGTAAATTCATATGCAGGCAAGAGTTCTTACTCTTTTGATGCCAGTCTGATAAAGTCTGTGAGCTTTTCTCAGAAAGTTTTTTAAGTCATCTAAAACAAAATACAGAGAATTATAAAGGAAACCAATTATATTGAAATATGATTATCAGTGTTATTTAAAAAGCAAATGTTTAATTTAGTAGTGTATACCAGTATACTGATACCTTCCCAGGTGGCGCTAGTGGTAAAGAACCCGCCTGCCAATGCAGGAGACCCAAGAGGCTGGGGTTTGATCCCTAGGTCAGGAAGATCTCCTGAAGAAGGGCATGGCAACCCACTCCAGTATTCTTGCCCGGAGAACCCCATGGATAGAGGAGCCTGGTGGGCTACAGTCCATGGGGTCGCAGAGTTGGACACGACTGAGTGACTAACACTGTACTTCACTTTCTACTTTACCAGTATGCTGCTGCTGCTGCTGCTAAGTTGCTTCAGTCGTGTGCAACTCTGTGCGACCCCACAGACGGCAGCCCACCAGGCTCCTCTGTCCCTGGGATTCTCCAGGCAAGAATACTGGAGTGGGTTGCCATTTCCTTCTCCAACGCACAAAAGTGAAAAGTGAAAGTGAAGTCTCTCAGTCGTGTCCGAAACTTAGCGACCCCATGGACTGCAGCCTACCAGGCTCCTCTGTCTTTTATGAAACTATCTGCCATCCTGGTGACGTTTTAAAAAATAATTAATTAATTAATTAATTTTTGGCTGCGCTGGGTCTTCGTTGCTGTGAGGGCTTTTCTTTAGGTGTGGTGAGGGAGGGCTACTGTCTAGTTGCAGTGCTCGGGCTTCTCATTGTGCTGGGTTCTCTTGCTGCAGAGCATGGACTCTACGGCACAAAGGCTTCAGTAATTGAGGCATGTGTCCTGGTGACTTTTGTCACAGGTACTACAAATACCATGTGACTTGTTGCCAATATTCATGTTTGAAGAGAATGCCATTTCAATCAGAGATTTTTAGAAATAAATATGAACTTTGTTTTTATTTCCATGTTCAAGTGTGTGAACTCAGGGGAAGTTTTGTGAAAACCTCAGTTATCATAGAGGAAAGGTGTTTGGAGATATTTTCACTCCATTACATTCTTGGAGTATAACAAGGAGAATGAAATATTTAAATTAAAGCCTTTGGAAAAAGTCTAGAAGACTGAAATAATAGTCTTTTAAAATGGGGCATCATATCATGATTGAGACCAGAACTACAAAGGAATGTTAATACCTATTATGTTCTATTATGGTATTGAAATACAAAGGATTTTTAGAACCTTTTAAATATTTATAGATGTGAAAGTTATTTGAAATACAGAATTTGTTTGAATGTAATTCACATGATAATAAAGACTTTGATTGTAGGGAAAAAGATATAGCAAAGAAGAGATGTTTTATCCATAAAAGGGTAAAAGATATTTTTTCTTCTTGACTTTGTGCATATGTACTATTTTTGAAGTATTTATTTTTTGTAATAATTAGGGAGTCATGGCAGCTGATGAAGATAACAAAAAAGAAGTTCTTAAGGAATGTGAGCAAGCTGAAGAAATTATGAAAGATGAACAAAACCAGGTAAAAAGGAAAAATTACTGAGTACTATTAAAAATTGACATATCTATTGGTTTTGCAGTGAGGCATGTTTCATATGTCTTTGTCCAACATTAACTTGAATTTGGGAGAATATTAGGGTTTTCAGTTTTTTTTCTTACTTCTAGTATTCAAGACTGACAAGAAGAATCATGTTTCTATTCTTTCTCTTACACAACTCCTATTAACTGCTCTTTCACTTCCTCTCATTTCTTTGACTTGCACCTAGAAGTTAGGAGCTTCGTTAACAATTATATGATCAGACCCGACAGAATGGAGGCTATGCTTTAAACTACCTGAGCTATACTGTGGCAAAAAAATCTTTAATTGTCCTAGACTAACATATGTCCACAATTATGCTGCAATTTAAAATTCATGTTGGAGTCACAAATAGCTAGGAACGAGTTGGTAGAGCCCTGAGCTAAGATTCAGAAGACATGAGTCTCAATCCTGGCTCTACTATAAACATTTCTGTGACTTTGGTCTAGCATGAAAGGTGGTTTCCTTGTTTGTATGATGGAGATAATAATCCTTGGCAGTGGTAGAAAAATCAACAGATGATGATGTAAAGCATTGTACAAGTGTTTATTCATGTGATCATATTTATTCTGAGACTATCTAATGTCTTTCTTTGCCTTGTTCAGAGAGAGAACTTTTGCTTCTTTAACTCATTTGGAAAAATGAAGTTAGGCTCTTTAAATTTGGGCTGTTATTTTATTTTATTTTTTAGAAATTAATTAGTGAAATTACAAAGGAAAATATTCAGTTAAAGGAGGAGATCCAAAAACTTGAAGCTGAGTTACAAGGGACCACCAGGACCTCCCAGGTACCCCTTTAATTATTTTTGTATCTCATTTTTAACAGATGCTATTTTTTTCCAGAAAAAGAAATTTAATGATACAGAAGTCATTTCTAAGACATTATGATCATTCATGTCACCACTGTTTGCAACAGCTCCAAACTGAAAACAACTCAACTCTCCCTCCATAGTAGAATGAATTTATAAATTCGGGTGTATTCACATAATGGAATACTACACAGCAATGAAAATGAACAGGCAATAACTATATGCAATAACATGGATGAATTTCATAGACACAGTGTTGAGCCAAAAAAGGAAAAAGAGGGCGTACCATATGCTTTGACTTAAGGGGAGCACAAAAGCACAGTGTTAGAAGTTAGTATGGTGCTTACTGTTAGAGGCAGATAGAAACTGGAAGGGAACCCCAGAGGGCTTCTGAGATGTTGGTCTTGTTCTGATGATTGACCTGGGTGCTGGTCACAGGTGTGTGATCCCTCTGTAAAATTTCATCTTGCTATACATTTATGCTGGGGTTCCCTGGTGGCTCAGACGGTAAAGAGTCTGCCCTCAATGCAGGAGACCTGAGTTTAATCCCTGGGTGCGCAAGATCCTCTGGAGAAGGAAATGGCAACCCACTCCAGTATTCTTGCCTGGACAATCCCATGGACAGAGGAGCCTGGTGGGCTACAGCCCATAGGGTCGCAAAGAGTCGGACTGACTGAGCAACTTCACACACTCACTCACTCATACATTTATGCTAATGCATGTGTTAATATTCATATATACATTAATACAACACACACAGCCTCCCACTGATGGTCATTATCAATCATTTTTGAATAAAATTCTTGGTCTTCTCACTAAATTCTTTCATTGCTGTCCTCATCCAAGTAATAATTTAAGTGAGTTTCACAGTTTAAAAAAAAAATTGAAAGAGTATCTTCACCATTTAAATTCTTTCTTAATTTTTTCTTTATTTGACTTCGACAGCTCTCACTCCCTTTTTCTTCATCAAAACCCAGATTGTTAAAAAAAAATACTTTAAAGCATTATCACTTTTTATTTCTGAAGTTGGGGATAGGATGTTAAATATCAGAAGTGAGGTTTCCTGTGTTTGTGAGGTTTAGAGAAGTCTCTGTTAAGATCCTGCATAATTTTTAGACTGGAGGTAGAATCACTTAATCCTACAACCCAAAGGGTCTTGGGAACCCAGCCAACTCAGTTGATCCACTTCACAGAGGACTGAAAACTGGGGTCTAAGGACCATGAGTGCATTGTTCCCTGCCATGGTGCGCTCAGGACTAGAACAGCCATTCTCACTCTCACTGGGGAAAGCTCTTGACACTTCTGGGTATACTAGATGTTTCTCTGTTATTGGGAAACACTGCCTTTTCACACTGCAGATTGTTTTGAAATCAGACTTATGGTAATCAGAAATTCTAGCGAAGTGACATGTCAAATTGTAGAATAAATGTCAGATTAGACCAAATGACTCATTGGCTGTTTCTAATCTCTTCATGATAATACTTGTCCTTGCAACCTGTAAAATAACCATGAGAAATAGAAATGAAAACACCTGACTCATTTGTGCATTTATGTGTAATTGTACTGTCTGTTCAGGGCTTCCTTGGCGGCTCAGTAGTAAAGAATCTGCCTACCAATGCATGGGTTAGGTCCCTGGATCGGGAAGATCCCCTGGAGTAGGAAATGGCAACCTACTCCAGTATTCTTGCTTGGGAAATCCCACGGACAGAGGAGTCTGGCGGGCTATAGTCCAAGGGGTTGCAAAAAGAGTCAGACGTGACTTAGAGATTAAACAACAAAAACCTGTTCATCCTAGTGATTTTCAGCACCTAAGTATAACCACTTAACTTTATCCTCCAGGTTTTTTTTTTTTTTATACAAATCTTGCTAGTGGTGTCCTTTCACATTTTTATAAACCTAAGTTGTAGGAATGGTTAAAAAGTTGATGGACAGGTATTGAGGAAGGGGGAGTTTACATTTGATAAATTTTAAGTCAGTGAACTGAATTTAGGAGTTTCTCTTTGGATGACATTACCTGAGTTTGCTGTCAAAATAACTGCAGTATGCACCCATGTCTATTTCATACCTCTTTGCAATGAGACTAAAGATACTGTGCAATGATTCCTCTGTGAAACAGCGTATTATTGGCATAGTTGTTTAGAAGATACTTTTCTGCAGAAATGATGTAGGCTTAAGAACCAAACAACACAATATTGACCAGTTTAAACATTGATTAGAAAAAGTGAGAGACTATATACTTATAGTTTCATCTGTGAAATAATTTTAAAGAATTGACATTTGACTAGATTACTGAGTACTTTTCTGGGAAGAAGCAATTACTAGTGATATTAAATAAGACCACCCTCAGTGTTCTGTGGGGTTATAAAGTCAGTGGAGAATGAATTATTAATCAGATCACATTATCACTGGAAGGACTTAAGTTACTTCTTGTGTTGATTTTAATCAAACCTTTCTGTTTGAATTAGATTAATGAGGATATTCCTGAAACAAAGATAAAGTTCACATCTATGGAGAATCCTGAGAGTGACAGCGAGTTTTCAAATATCTCCTATTCATGTCAAGTGAGCTCAAAAGTCCCTTATGAGCTTCAAAAAGGACAAGCACTTATTACCTTTGAAAAAGAAGAAGGTATGACTAACGTTCAAAAACTTGACCATGTTACCTTTAGAAAGCACTGGGACTTCCAAAGAGTTTTTGTAGATATTTGGCCATTGCTTTACAATTTTTGTATATATCATTTCGTCTCATCCTCATAGAGGTGCCCTGAGGTAGATATGATTATCCCTGTTTTGCAGACCAGAAAACAAGACTCTGAGATGTTGAGTGATTTGAACATGATCACTAGCACAGAATATGAGTGCTCTAGAAATCAAACCCGTGTTGTGATATCCAATACCAGCATTTTTATACCACTCCTGCTACCTGCAAATGATAATACTAGTAATAATGTTTCAAGGTAGCAAAGCAGAGAGTTCTGACAGACATGGTCTCATTTTATACTCATATGACTCTGTAAAAGTAATAAGACAGAGATACTATTTACATCATTAAGAAATCAGATTCTCAGATGTTTAAGTGATTTACCTACGTGCACAAGGCATGAAAATGAAAAGAGCTCTGGAGTCGAAGATTTGGAGTGGGACCTGATTTTTGCCATGGTGTGAAACCCTCTTGAGAGCTGGGGACACCTTAATGAGGAGAATATGGCTTTGAATGCCAGCTTTGCCTCTTTTTATTTTTAATCAAACCAAAACAGCACTTTATTTATTAATTGACTGTGTGGGGTCTTAGTTGCATCACTTGGGATCTTTGTTGCGGTATGTAGGCTGAGTTGCCCCGTGGCATGTGGCATCTTAGTTCCCCAGCAGGGAGTCCAACCCATGTCCCCTGCATTGGAAGGCAGATTCTTAACCACTGGACCACCAGAGAAGTCCCAATATTTTTATTTATTTGTTTGCACCAGGTCTTAGTTTTGGCGTATGGGATCTAGTTTCCTGACCGGAACCGACCTTGGGCTCCCTGCATTGGGAACAAAGAGCTGTAGCCACTGGACCACCAGGGAAGTCCCCAGCTTTGCCTCTTTGCAGAAGTGTAGTTTGGGTTGGGTTCTTTATAAATCTCAAGTTTTTATGGCAGGCTTTGTGACAGTGCCTACCTCATGGAGTTGCTTTGAATATTAAATGAGAAGTGTTGAAAAAATACTTAGCACAGTATCTGATACATAATAAACACTTAATAAATGTTAGTTGTTGTTATTGCTCCGTGTTAAGAAATTTTTCAGCTAAGGAAACAGAAGCTTACTTGCACAGGGTCCATACAGGTGATAAACTGCCGAGCTGAGAACCAAACCCCGAGTACCCTTGTACTTTCTACTGGACCATTATTCCTCTGTGCAGGCCACCATCTGGGCCTCTGTTCTCATGTTTGTCAAGTGATGAGTGGGTTCAGATAGTCTTCACAAGCACTTCCAGTGCTCAGGTACTGGGAGTCTATGATTATAACTCACGTCTCCTGATGCCTGGTTAGTTACTATAGCCTGAAAATAGATAGAAAGGCATTCTGGCAGGTCACTATATGCACATTCTCTTTGTCCACCCTGGCTCCACCCTTGTAGCTGTGGATGGAGGGTGAGGTCAAGAACCCTGTTGGCCATTGGCAGTGGTCACTGGGATATAACTGAAAGATAGAAGTGAGGATTTGGGAAGGTGGGATCCGATATAGAAATTACCTGGGGATGCTGAGAATAAGATTCTCTTCACAGATAGCTTTGTCACTGCTTCCACTCGTGGCATGACTCTGACGTCCTGCTCCTCTGGGACAACTTTGGGTTCCCACACAAATCAATGGGAGTTGGCTTTTGACAGTCAGAGTCACAAGGGTTGAAACATAAGTAGTGCCTCTCAACTGCGTCAGATCACCAGATGTTGGAGGTTTGGGGGGCGAGGGAGAGGTGGGGATTGGGAGGGAAAGGTCATCATCTAAGTATTACTTATGGTTGGCATCCTCTGTTATTGTTCCCGGTTGTCATTAACAACAACAAAAACGCTATAATTCAAGTTATAGAGTCACATCATGGTACGAGGCATCTGAATTCCCACATGACAACGCCCTGTTTTCCAGCCCTGTTTTTCTCTTTCTCTGGCTGTGGTGTGCTGTCTGGTTGTCATAAACACATGTGAGGTTTATAAGCCCAGGATTGGGCATCTTTTGTCTTCATGACGTATTAGAATAAACAGCTCCAATATCAACAAGTAAAATGTTATAAACTCTCATGTTACACAGTTAAAAAAAAACACATACCCACATGCATTTTAAACTGACATATAGTTGCTTTTGGATTTCTAATGATTTTTGGCAAAATTATATTACTGAGCCTCTCCTATTTGCATGGATAAATTAGATTTGATAGTTTCGTGGTCAGTATATCAAGGCTATTGACTTTTTAATGAATGATCTCAAGAGCGTTTTAGTGAAAGTAGAATTCTTTGTTAAATATGACCTGCCTTCCAAAAAAAATGAAGACTCACTCTTTGGTATTTAAGTCTATGTGGTCTTTAATATGTAATCTTTGGGAAAGACAGAGATAAGAACAAATATTTATTTCTATGGTGCTTGTAACATATTAAGAAGAAGTGAGAAATGATAAATAAGATTAATTGTCAGAATGACACTGACCTACAAAAGTCTTCCCAGCTTACTCAACCTGGAAGAAATTTCTGGCTGGGCTTTAATGTACTGAGGGAATTCTCTGATAATTCTGTCAACAGTGGAAAGGAAGGGTGTTGACTGTACTGAATTTCTAAAGGATCATCAGGCTTATCTCTTAAGAGGTGAATCCAGAACTTGAGAATTTCTACATTGTAATTTTTGGCTGATGTATTTTGACATTAATATATCCTAGTATGGTGGCAACACCATTATCATTTAGGAACCCTAAGAAAAATGTAAAAATAAGATCCCTGAAAATTGAAGAAAATTTGGGGACTTCCCTGGTGGTCCTGTGGTTAAGAACCTGCCTGCTGATGCAGGGGATGCAGCTTTGATTCCTAGTCTGGAAACTAAGATCCCCACATGCCATGGGGCAACCAAGCCGGTGCACCACAGCTGCCGAGCCCACACTTGAGAGCCAGTGTGCCACAACTAGAGAGTAAGTCCCGCTCGCTGCAACTCAGCATCACCAAAAATAAACAACACCAAAAAAAATTTTTTTTAATAAAAAAATTAAAGAAAAGTTAAACTACCCAGGATTATTTTTTGTTAAGCCAAATGTGTAAAAGTGTATTGAAATATTGGAAATTCATACTTCCCAAATTATTTTTCAGTTGCCCAGAATGTGATCAGAATGGAACGGCATCATGTGCAGGTACAGAATGAAAATGTGACGCTCGTGGCCAACCCCGTCACATTAAATTTAGGAGTCAAATGCCAGGTAACATGGTGATCAAAGCTTTTTTTAGAATGCTATTAAGCAAAGACACTTCTCGTCCATACTCCTGAACATGAAACAATTTCCCAGGTTCATGTAGGAGTGTCTAAAATGAAAATCAACGTTACTGACATTCCTGATGAACTGCCAGAAAGTCAGATGAGAGACAAGCTAGAATTGAGTTTCTCCAAGTCTCGCAACGGAGGCGGAGAAGTGGAGTACGTGGAATACGACAAGCAGACCCGGAGCGCCCTCATCACCTTTGTGCAAAGTGGAGGTATGACGGCACTGAGAGAGTTAAACAGTACTCGAGCGTTTCAATTATGCTCTGCCAGGTCTGAAAATATTTCTTTTTCTACTTCTTTTATTTGGAATTTATTAGGTAGCATAATAACAGGGATTTTTTAACCTTATAAAATGGTAGTGTCCTGAAAATGATTTTCCTGAATACTATTAAAAATAAGATTAGAAATAACAAGTCCCTCCGTGTTAATGCCTTCCTATCACCTGCCAGGCATGGAGCTGGGTGTTTTACACATTTATCTCCTCTGATCCATAGCACAACTCTGAATGAGGGTGTTATATTCATTTTAATGATGAGGCAGCTAAGACATATGCAAGATAAGTAGTTTACCCAAGATCACACGGTGGGTGCATGGCAGAGAAATTTTGGGACTCCATGGACTGTAGCCCACCAGGCTCCTCTGTCCATGGAATTATCTAGTCAAGAATATTGGACTGGGTAGCCTTTTCCTTCTCCAGGGGATCTTCCCGACCCAGGGATTGAACCCAGGTCTCCCGCATTGCATTCCCTGGGTCGGGAAGATCCCCTGAAGAAGGAAAAGGCTACCCAGTCCAGTATTCTTGACTAGAGAATTCCATGGACTATACAGTCCATGGGGTCACAAAGAGTCAGACACGACTGAGCAACTTTCGCTTTCACTTCACTTTCACACATATGTATCTGTGTGTGTATATATATGAAACTATCTCTTCCATCTCACTTTTTACCATTGACAAGGGTCTCTTAAATGGAGGGAATCATTTCCAGGAAGAAAAAGGGGGGTAATGGAGAGAACAGCTGGTCTCTTTTTCAGTAGAAATGGACTTTTATCAAATCATCTTAGGGAGGTTTACATTATTATGATTAAAAATAAAAGATTCTCCAGCTGCTTCTGTTAATATGGTCAAGTGACTTTCTTTTTTATTAATTTATTTTTAATTGGAGGATAATTGCTTTACAATATTGTGTTGGCTTCTGCCATATAACAATGTGAATCAGCCGTAAGTATACATATGTCCCCTCCCTCTTGAACCTCCCATCAATCCCCTACCCCATACCCCTCTAGGCTGTCACAGAGCACCACGTTGAGATCCCTGTGTTATACAGCAACTTCCCACTAGCTATCTATTTAAATATCTATTTTATATATTTTAGTGCTACTGTCGCAATTCCTCCCACCCTCTCCTTCCCCAACTGTGTCCAAAGTCAAGTAATTTTCAATAAAAAAAAGTCTCTTGCTCTTGTTAGTTCTTAGGGCTTCTCCTGGGTTTATTACATATGACAGAAATCCAACTATACAATTAAAAGCCATTGCCTGATTAGGTTTTTTCATAATAAAAAAATACATGCTTTTTAAAGAAAATTGAAATAATAGACAACATTAATTTAATAAAAATTGAGCCATTTCCTTAAATTTCCAAACTTCCTTTGTCCTGTTATGTAGTTATGGTTAGGTGAATGTTTTTCAAAATCTTTCTGGAATTGCTAGGTAATATGGTAATTCTATGTTTAATGTTTGAGTAACTGCCATACTGCTTTCCACAGTGACTGCACCATCGCATTCCTACCAGCAATGTATCAGGGTACCAATTTCTCCATGTTCTCGCCAGCAAGGGTCTGCACTCTTAACCACTGTACCACATTGCTGATTCAAGGTGGACTGGTGAGAGGAGAAAAGAAGTGATCAGATATTCTTAAGAACTGTTTCTGTTAAACTTTATGCAATCTTGACACATTAGCTGTTTCCTCTCTAGGAGAAAAATGCTGCTAAAAATAATTCTGATTATTTTTTATGTTGGAGAAAACTGATGAATTTTTGTTATTTGCATTCATGTTTTTTGGATGACATTCAGCACCCCTCCACCTTTGATTAACATCATTACAGAGATTTACTGAATGTCATGTATCAGTTACAGTAATTTTATATATATCATAGTAATATAGTAATTTTCTATAAATCTCTCACATAAAGATAGAGAGTATTCTAATTGTATTTTTCACATATACTTCTTGAAAGATTGGGAAATACTGGGTTTTGTTAGGGTGGCTGGGTTACTTTTTGCAGATGGTTATCCCATTTTATGTAGCTCAAGGTAGGTCTATCTGAGGCCTTTGTAGCACACTGTCCATTGACTGACTAATAGTTTAAGGCAGACGGCGATATCTAAGTCTCGTTATCATTTGGTCTTGTTTTTCAAAACTATGTACTGTGAATTGTTTAAAAGGGATTTTAGAGTTTCTTAAAAATTAATCACTCAAATCACTGTTTACTTTGACATACTATTTGAAAGAAGTTTTACCTTTGGTTAAAAATGTTTATGATAAAGAAGAAAATAATTTTTAAAAATTTATTTCTAGTTGCTGACAAGATTTTGAAAATGAGAGACTATCCTCTTTATATAAATCAAAACTGCCATAGAGTTACGGTTTCTCCATACACAGAAACACACTTGAAAAAGTTTCAGGTAAAGTCATCTCTTTTCTTTCATTTTGGAAGCTAAGTGCTTGACTCCCCACCCCCACAAAAATAAAAAGTTATGATTCTGTTTTCATTTGAATCTTATTAATGAGGGATATCAAAATAGTCTCTCCATATCTGCCTGGTACAGAATGGATTTTTCTATTTTCAGAATACTTTTTAATGTAAAACTGTACCTTAATTTATTATTCACTTTTTTAAAACTGAAATTACTCAGACTATGGCACAATATTTTTGTATGTGAAGACATAACTACATTTTTCTCATATATCTACTATCACTGGGCATTAAAAATGGTTTTCCCTTCTTATTTTCTCTGAATTCATTATCTTTACTCCAAACCTGCTGCTTTTTTCTGTTCCTAAAAGAAAGGTCTTCTTTTCTGTTCCTAAAAGGTCATCATGATCTTCCTAGTCTACCATCCTGAAAACTAGAACTCATGCCTAACTCTTGGTTTAGCTTCACCTCCAACATCTATTTAATCACTCAATTTTTTCACTTCCACTTCTCACCACTTCTCTCACTGGTCTCTCTCTCCATAGAGTTGCCTTCCTCTCCTCCACTTGTCACAATTCTGCCAGAGTTATCTTTCTGAAACTCATGTCTAACTCTGATATTCTCTTCCTTGAAAAATCTTCCTGAGGCCACTTGTCTCTCTTAGGATACTGTCCAAAATATTGAGCAGAGCTTATAAATGTAAAGTTTTGCAATTCACAGCTCTTAGAAAATTGCTATTTATCTTTCATTTTTCTATTTTCCTCCTTAGGTATTTTCAGGAGTATCTAAGAAGACAGTGCTTCTGACTGGATTGAAAGACCTTCAGATGACAGATGAAGAAGTTGTAGAGGATTTCATTAGCATTCACTTTCAGCGGGAGAAGAATGGAGGTGGAGAAGTAGAGGTGGTCAAATGTTCCCTTGGGCAACCTCACACAGCATACTTTGAAGAATAGGCTCACGGAATCCTATGAAAATTAGAGCTTCTAAACCCAGCTTCCTGTCAGTGCTTGACAAAAATGAATGTCCCTTTCCTTAAAAAAAAAAAAGAAAAATGTAATTCTTTAGTGTTCGTTTATTCTTAGATACAAAATATATTTCTGTGTTTTTAAATTCTTTGTTTCCAACTGTGCTGTGTGTTTACAAATGCAGTAACTGTATTAAAACAGTTTTGTTCATAAATTTTGTGGCTGGATGCCATGTCTGTTGAAAAGAACCGCAAGCCATCCAGTTGTCTGCCTGCCATGTTGGCTCCTTCTGTCATAGTCTTGTGGGCTCCAGTCTGTTTTGGATCTAGGTCCACCAACATGCAGACTTGACTCTTAACATTTCCCAGAAGAAATGTTGCATTTAGCAGTTTGTAATTTCTGTAGACTTTACTGACTTTTCAAGGAACTTCAAGAGCAATACTTTTCCTCTCTGCCCAGCATTTCATCCCACAGCCCCAAAGTCTTTCTCAGAGCTGAGTGTGGTCTTTCTCTTGAACTTTCACCCAGAATGCCAAGTGTCCCCTGATTCCTTTCAAGACATCCCCCCTCCAAATTGAACTTGTAAATACTGGAATTTTCTTTTACACTTATAAGGTAAGGAGTCAGTTTAATGGATTGAAAACCTTGGAATAAAGAGAGAGGAAAGTGCAAAGCTAGTGACTCATCACACATCTTGGGAGATGCTGGGAATGAATGTCTGCACCATATCTACCAGTTAGGGGCTTAAAATTTAGTTGGAGAGAGACTGAGTTTATTAGCGTCATGCTGTTTTTAACGTGCAGAAATTCAATGGGAAAATTCAAGTTTCCTATCAGAGAAGGTAAAATTCTCTTTGGTAAAGAATATTTGGACAGTTTTAATACTAATATGTTTCATGAAGAGCCAACCGCAGAATTAAATTCATATTAAAATGATGGCAGAAATGAAATGCTTTTAGAAGAGATTATAAACCTAAACCTATCCAATGCTGCCTGCCATCTAAAATAAACAAGGGAAAACTATAGGAAAAAAAATACTGGTTTTGCTTCTGATATTTTATTTTTAGGTTTTAAAGTTGTTATTGTCTGTGTGCTCAGTCATACTTGACTCTTGTGACTCTATGGACTGTAGTCCACCAGACTCCTCTGACCATGGAATTTTCCAGGCAAGAATACTGCAGTAGGTTGCCATTTCCTCCACCAGGGGATCTTCCTGACCTAAGGATTGAACCAGTGTCTCCTGCATTGCAGGTGGATCCCTTACTGCTGAGCCATTGGGGAATCCCTTAAAGTTAGTATAGTACCATCAGAAATACTCATTACTCTCATATTTCTCTTTGGAATAAGAAATGGTACCTAAAAACTGGGCAGTTTATGATAAATCTTTGTATTCACCATTTTAGGGGAAAAAAAAAATCTCTCATTCTGTCAGCTGTTCTTTGGAAATAGTAAAATTATTTCAAGCTTCCCAAAATATTAAGAAGAAGAATTTAAAGAACCTCATTTAATTTTGATTGACACAGTCTCATAGCACAGAGTGTGTCATTTTGAACCTGTAGCAGACTGCTAATCAGAAATAAATTTTTCCTAATATTTACAACAAAGTTGGACACTGTCATTTTTGTTCCTCTGGGGGCCTTCTTCAGGCAGTACAATGGATAATTTCATTTCATTTTAAATTTTCACAATGGTTTTGATATGTTACTTATTCTAGAAAATTATACTTTTCCTTTGGGTTCTTTCACCATTCCACCTAGTGTAATCTGACTGAAACTCGGAAATCAAGCATTGACACTCCTGCTTATTTCCAGAGTTTTGGAGATTTTACAAGAGGAAAGTTTTCTTTAAAAATTTAACAAAAAATACTGTATTGACTGTTTAATATATTGCATATAATGTTAGGAATCCTTCAATTGTGTGTCCAGGGTGAGCTAGCTCCACTTATTAATGTGTGAAAAGATTTTGTCAGTATATATCAGGAAAAGACAGATATGTGGAGTTACATGTGCATTTTGCTGTTTGTAGATTTATCAGTCAGGAGAGGCTAGGTCACACTCAGATAACACAACCTTCCAAGACTTGGAGACCTAGCAGAATAAAAGTATTCTCACTCAGGCTAAATATCCAGCAGAGATGGGCAAGGGACTCTGTCCTGATCACTTCAGGCCCCATCTTGAGGCATGCTTCCAGAATCATCAAGGTGGGGAAGCTGAAGCCTGGAAAGTCTTGCACCAGAAATTAAATGCTATGACCCAAAAGTGACCTGTGTTATTTCCTCTCACATCTCACTGGCCAGGAAGTCACATGGCCTCACTGAAACATAAGGGGACTAGAAAATTCTGTCTTATAAAAATGAGAAAAACCAGATGTAGCTGAGCCCAGAATACTAACAAGGGTAGTCTGTGCTGTCCTACTGGTTATCAATATTTGGATCACTCTTCTTCACACACAAAATACACTCACCCCATCTCCAAGGTAAAAAATCCTCAAATTTCACCCAATCGTAACATGAAACTCAAGATGCAAAAACTCTTGGCGATATGTGGAAATTTCTGTATCAAGTCTGAATGTTACTCCTCTTTATCCAGAGACCCCCCCATAGACAGTAGTAGAACCAGAATAAGATAACTGCTCTCTTGCATTTGGAAAAGGAAAGAATGGGAGGCACAAAGCCGTCACTGGGCCAGAGCCATTGTGAAATCCCATGGAGTTTTTGATGCGGCTGTGACTCCCTGGAAGTTCTTTTCTTGCTCATTGTTCTCATAGGTCCTGGACCTTCTTCTTTTTCCATTATTCTCCTGGGCCATATCTAGACTGGACATTCATAATGTATTTTTCTTGGAGGCTGAAAAGCTTCCTCATTTGGTACACTTTCTATGATAAATGTTTGGGACCAAGTTTTTAAAGTTTTGAACAGTCATAGTTTCTTTACCTGGCCAGTGGCTGGTTAGCTGGTATATTTAAAAAACCTAATAGGCTTTTTCTCTGTTACAATAGACTAAAGTCTGGTCAGCTTACATATGCTAATAGCCATACCTTTGGTTTTGGCTTTGTTTTCCTAGACTTCTGTTTTTAGCTGTGCTCAGTTGTGTCTGACTCTTTGACACCCCCTCTGTCCACGGGGACTCTCCAGGCAAGAGTATTGGAATGGATTGCCATGCCCTCCTCCAGGGGATCTTCCCAACCCAGGGATTGGAACCCAGGTCTCCCTCATTGCAAGCTGATTCTTTACTGTCTGAGCCACCAGGGAAACCCAAGAATACTGGAATATATAGCCTTTCCCTTCTCCAGGGGAACTTTCTGACCCAGGAATTGAACCAGGGTCTCCTGCATTGAAGGCAGATTCTTTACCAGCTGAGCTACAAAGGAAGCCCTCTCTTTTCAGAGTAGCTATAATTCTCTGCTTTTTCTTTGCTCCCTTCTTTCCCTGTCTTCACTTGATTTGAGTCAATCAGGCCACTTATCGTTTCTTTTCCCTGAATTAGTTTGTCTAATTGAAAGTGTTTATTGAATTCCACAACCTTAATTGCCATTTTTACTCTGAGGGACCTTAATTTGTTCAGATTTAAACCTTGATTTGATCACTGATTTTATCCTTGCAGAAGATCTAATCAGTCTTTTTTACTCAAAGGTCTTTTCAGTTTTATCATTTAAGAACGAAAAGGATTGTATGTCCACCTCTGCAAGTTCCCATAGTTTTGGACTTTACTCCCCATTTTTCTTGCTTTCAAACGGGCCAATTCTTTTTTAAGCTCACTTCTTTCTTATATTACTTTGTTAAACTCACCGAGACATATGCTACTAATTCTGGTTTTCACACTGTTTTTACAAAAAAAAATAAAACTGCAAGCTAGTAGGTACATTATCTGCCTTCCAAGCTATCATGTGTGATAGTTTTACCAAATGTTTCCCCGCTACATAATACTGATTACCATCCTAATCTCTATTTTCTCATCATCTGCCGCTTGGACTCTGAGCCAAAGCCAAGTGTTTTAGATTGTGTTGTAGATTGTCTTTTTCTTTTTTTTCCCTACAAAATCCTTTGGAGGAGGAAATGTCAACCCAATCCAGTATTTTTGCCTGGAAAATCCCATGGACAGAGAAGCCTGTTGGGCTATAGTCCATGGGGCTGCAAAGAGTAGGACAAGACTGAGCAACCAAGCACACACACACACACACACACACACACACACACACACACACACACACACACACATACAGCAATACTCCACTTCAGAATACCAATTTCTGTATTAATTGTGTTAGAATATGTGATGTTGATATGATAAATTATCTCCACGTTTTATAGACCTAAAACAACAAAAGTTCACTTACTGTTCATGCTACATGTCCATGATGGGTCAACAGAAGGAATGCCCATGGTAGACACTTAGTGACCACCAGCTTTACTGCTGGATGCAATGCCAGAGAAAAAGAGTTTTGAAGAGTCTCGAACTGACAATGAAATTCTTGTTCCAAATATGTTTCTTCCTTTCACGACTGAACTAGAGCTACATATGTGGCTCCACCCAACTGTAAAGGAACTTGGATATTCAATCGCATCATATGCCTGGAAGGCAGAAAGCCAAAACTGTATAGTGAATAGCATTAATGATATCTAGTTGATACTTAAAAAGAAAAGGATGCTTCTTCTTGAAAATTACCCAAAGTATAATGAAGATGATAAAAATCATTAAAAATTTACCCTCATGGATAATGGAAGATATTTTTATGTCCTCTTTTCTAGTTTTTCATTTTTTAATCATGTTACATTTAATCTTATGAATATAACCCATGCTATTATTTCCCCAATTGTTTGACATTAAGATTGTTTCCATTTCTTTCATACTTAGAAGTGGTAAGTTGTACATAAACCCTTGTATATCTCGTTACACAATATTTTTCTGCAGTGCTGACCTTATTTCAAGGTGATACTTATTAGGTTGATATGTTGAGGATCGTAACTTATGGCTTTTAAGTTAACTTTTAAGGATCTTAACTTATGACTACAATTGCCTTCTGGAAAGGTAGGCATCAGTCTATACTTGTATAAATTGTGCAACAAAGGACTATCCCACTGCTACATTTCAGCACTGACATTTAAAAATAATTTTCTTTCTATCCTATCTGAAAATCTTTACAATGAATATCATATCTTATGAAGATAAGTAATTATCAAGATACAGGTGACATATGCCAGCAAATTCGGAAAACTCAGCAGTGGCCACAGGACTGGAAAAGGTCAGTTTTCATTCCAATCCCAAAGAAAGGCAATGCCAAAGAATGCTCAAACTACCGCACAATTGCACTCATGCTCAAAATTCTCCAAGTCAGGCTTCAGCAATACCTGAATCCTGAACTTCCAGATGTACAAGCTGGATTTAGAAAAGGCAGAGGAACCAGAGACCAAATTGCCAACATCCCCTGGATCATCGAAAAAGCAAGAGAGTTCCAGAAAAACATCTATTTCTGCTTTGTGGACTATGCCAAAGCCTTTGTGTGGATCACAATAAACTGTGGAAAATGCTGAAAGAGATGGGAATACCAGACCATCTGACCTGTCTCTTGAGAAACCTGTATGCAGGTCAGGAAGCAACAGTTAGAACTGGACATGGAACAACAGACTGGTTCCAAATAGGAAAAGGAGTACGTCAAGGCTGTATATTGTCACCCTACTTATTTAACTTATTAGCAGAGTACATCATGAGAAATGCTGGGCTGGAAGAAGCACAAGCTGGAATCAAGATTGCTGGGAGAAATATCAATAACCTCAGATATGCAGATGACATCTCCCTTATGGCAGAAAGTGAAGAAGAAGTAAAGAGCCTCTTGATGAAAGTGAAAGAGGGGAGTGAAAAAGTTGTCTTAAAGCTCAGCATTCAGAAAACTAAGATCATGGCATCTGGTCCCAACACTTCATGGCAAATAGATGGGGAAACAGTGGAAACAGTGGCTGACTTCATATTTTGTGGCTCCAAAATCACTGCAGATGGTGATTGCAGCCATGAAATTAAAAGATGCTTACTCCTTGGAAGGAAAGTTATGACCAACCTAGACAGCATATTAAAAAGCAGAGACATTACTTTGCCAACAAAAGTGCGTCTAGTCAGTTCAGTTCAGTTCAGTCACTCAGTCGTGTCCGACTCTTTGCGACCCCATGAACCGCAGCACGCCAGGCCTCCCTGTCCATCACCAACTGACGGAGTCCACCCAAACCCATGTCCATCGAGTCGGTGATGCCATCCAACCATCTCATCCTCTGTCATCCCCTTCTTCTCCTGCCCTCAATCTTTCCCAGCATCAGGGTCTTTTCCAATGAGTCAGCTCTTCGCATCAGGTGGCCAAAGTATTGGAGTTTCAGCTTCAACATCAGTCCTTCCAATGAACACCCAGGACTGATCTCCTTTAGGATGGATTGACTGGATCTCCTTGCAGTCCAAGGGACTCTCAAGAGTCTTGAGATGGACTTTTGGCATCTAGTCAAGGCTATGGTTTTTCCAGTGGTCATGTATGGATGTGAGAGTTGGACGGTGAAGAAAGCTGAGCGCCGAAGAATTGATGCTTTTGAACTGTGGTGTTGGAGAAGACTCTTGAGAGTCCCTTGGACTGCAAGGAGATCCAGTCAATCCATCCTAAAGGAGATCAGTCCTGGGTGTTCATTGGAAGGACTGATGTTGAAGCTGAAACTCCAATACTTTGGCCACCTGATGCGAAGAGCTGACTCATTGGAAAAGACCCTGATGCTGGGAAAGATTGAGGGCAGGAGAAGAAGGGGATGACAGAGGATGAGATGGTTGGATGGCATCACCGACTCGATGGACATGGGTTTGGGTGGACTCCGTCAGTTGGTGATGGACAGGGAGGCCTGGCGTGCTGCGGTTCATGGGGTCGCAAAGAGTCGGACACGACTGAGTGACTGAACTGAACTGAACTGAACAGGTGACATATCTAGTAATAGGCTTTGTTTTTGTTTTTCTGGTATCACAGATTAAAAACATTCAGAAAAATGTCAACCAATTTGATTTTACTTAAGCTGTGAGACAGAAAAAAGTGTAGTGAGATAGGAGGTTTTCTAACTGGGCCTATAAGAGGTTAAATATTTTTCTTTTGGATGTAGTTTTAGTAATAAACTGCCAGAATTATTTTGGCCACATTTGGAGTCATGCTTCCTCAGAGACAGTCTGGCACGGTGGGGGAGAAACAAGTTTTCCTTAAGCCTCTTAGCGTGCCTAGCTGGATATGGAAATTAAATTGACAAAGACAGATTAACAGAAGAAAAGTATACGCATTTATTTAATATCAGTTTTATGTGACATGGGAACCTTCATAAGGAAATTAAGACCAGAGAAATGGTTACACCTGAGTTACACTAGAGTCCCAGAAAAACATCTATTTTTGCTTTCTTGACTGTGTCAAGAGTTGAAGAGTGATGTTGTAGAAGGAGGACAATGATAGGCTACAGAGTACCTGCTAAGTGTGTTTCCCCACTGGCTCAGTAGTAAAGAATCTGCCTGCCAGTGTAGGAGACAAGGGTTCGATCTCTGGAAAGATCCCTTAGAGAAGGAATGGTAACCCACTCCAATATTCTTGCCTGGAAAATCCCATGAACAGAGGAGACTGGCAGGCTAAGTCCTTGGGGTAATAAAGAGTCAGACAGGACTTAACGACTAAACAACAACATCAGCTAAGTGTAGTAAAAGAAGGGGAGCTTAGTGAAGCCTATTCACTCAGATTCCTCTCTGTGTCTCTCTGTCTCTGGAGATCAGGATGTTCCTTTCCTGTGGGTACAGGGAGAGCACCTCTCACATGAGGGTTTTATGACCTGCTTTGGGAGAAGTTCAGAAAGTCCTTCTAGTACCTCCCATTTCCTTAAGTTTGAAATATTCAATATGTCAAGGAGTCATTTTGTGGGGTAGTGTATCCAGAATGCTATAAGCACATACAAGTTGGAATAGTTGGCACAAACGATGTTAAGGGTCAGTCGAGGCCAGGTTTGATTCCACAGGTGAGTAGCCCTGCATTGTTGACTCTATTCTGAAATCTCTCATTATTCCCTGGAGACGAAGGATCCCAACTTGGATTATGGTGTTCATGTCCATCTACAGTTAATCTTTGTTTCCACCTCCAGCCCAAGGCACTGTTTTTCTACTTTCTCTCTTCACATATTTATCTTTTCTGGTTAACTGTGGCACTATGTGTCCAGATTTTTTGGAGTTAGCAGGATTTTTTTGAGCTTCATCCTTGTTATTGGAGAAGGAAATGGCAATCCACTCCAGTATTCTTGCCTGGAGAATCCCAGGGATGGCGGAGCCTGGTGAGCTGCCGTCTATGGGGTCGCACAGAGTTGGACACGACTGAAGCGACTTAGCAGCAGCAGCAGCAGCGTCCTTGTTATAGCATGTATCAGTATTTCATTCCTTTTCATTTCCAAGCAGTATTACCTTGTGTGTGTGTATATATATATATAGAGAGATATATCTCTCTACATAATGCATTTTATTTATCTATTAAGCAATTGATGGCCATTTGGGTTATTTCTACTTCTTGGCTATTATGTATAATGTTATGAATTTTTGCTTATAAGTGTTTGCTTGCATGTTTTCATTTCTCTTGGGGGATTATCCAGGAGTGAATTTTCTTGGTCACACAGTAAATTTATGCTTAACTTTTGAAAAATTGATCAACTATATTAAAAGATGGCTGTAACATTTTACTTCCCCAACAGCAATGCATGAGAGTTCTCATTTCTCCACATTCTTGACATTTGCTGTTATCTGTCTTTTTGATTACAGTCAGTATGGAGTGATATTTCATTGTTTTAATTTGCGTTTCTTTAATGACTAATGATGTTGAGCACATTTTCATGTGCATATTAGCCATTCATGTATCTTCTTTGACAAAATGTCTCTTCAATTTTTGTCCATTTTGAAGTAGGTTATCTTATTTTTGAGTTGTAAGAGCTCTTTGTGTATTCTGAACACAAATCCCTTACCAGATGTGTGATTTGCAGATATTTTCTTGGTGTTCTTTTATTCTAGTAGCTTCGATATATTAGTCAGAGTATGCTAGGTGATACTGCTGAAAAAAAGTTCAGGGGTTTTAAACATCAAAGTTATTCATAATCATGTAAATTTTGCTATGGGTTCAGGCAACTCCCTCTTGCAGCTGTGTTCTACATGTTGGCTCACTGACACATGTTCAATACATGCTTCTATGAGCACCAAGGCAAAGAGAGCATTGGAGACTCTTGGGCTAAAGCAGTGAAATTCTCCCATCCAAATATGAGACTTATCAATTCTCCTTACATTTTTTGGCTGAATGAATCATATGACCATGCCTAGCATCAAAGGAAGAAGGCCAGTCCCTCCACATGAGATTGAATTGAGGACAAACAGAATATTGGCGAGCAATACTGTTAGGGAAACTATTGAGCAAAACTGCCCACCCTGGCCAGGCCTGATAGTAAGCACTTGCTTGAGTTATCTTAACTAACAAGCTACTACCCACCGGAAGAATTCAGGAAAGGCCAAAAGGAGAGAGGAGATGCCAGTCCATAAGTCCTACCAATCTCTCAGAATTCTTCTTGCTGGATTTCATCTTGGCTGAGCAATGCACAGCACACCAGGAAGGACTCTGAGTCAGAATGATTGGACACAGAGAGCTTGGAAACTAATCCCATCACCATAAAACCTGAGACGTCAGCCACATGGCAGAGCAGTTCTCCTAGACTCCCTTACCCTTTCTCTCTCCACCCCATTGTCCCTTCCCAATAAAATCTCTTTTTCTGTCAGCACGTGTGTCTCCTGGGACAGTTCATTTTTGAGTGTTAGACAAAAGCCCACTCTCCCGCCCTGAAGGGGTCCCCCTTCCTACTACCCTCCTATGTATGTGTTGGTGAAGGTGACATGTTAAGAAAAAAGAAACAAATGTGTGAAGATATTTTTAGAAAGAGGTGAGTGTTATTAAGATTGAATAATAACTGGGGGGACAAATTTGGACTGGGTGATCAGAGTCTCTCTGAAGAGGGCTCATTTGAGCTAAGGCTCCGTGAAAGCAGTGAGCCAGTTAAGTGAGTATCAGGGAGGAGCCAACAAGGTCAAGAGGTAGAAGCAGGGTCAGGGAAACCCTCCTTGGTGCGGATGTAAATCTTATTCAAAGTGCAACAGAAAAACAATGAAGTGCTTGAACAGTGATCAAACCTGATGTACATTTAAAAAATATCTTACTGGGTGTGGTATCCAGAATGAATTGAAGGGGAACAAGGCCGAAAGGCTGGGTTCATTTGGGTGGTAGAAACAAAGTTGGAGAGAGTGCGCAGTTAATGGACTGTACTAACTGAGCTAGGAAAAGAGGGATTAAGGAAGACAATTAAGTCTTGAATTTAAGCTCCTTGGTGGGTGCTAGTGCAGTTTAGCAAGAGGGAAGAATGGGAGGAAGTTCTCATTAAATTTTGCATGCTTATTGGACATTACAGTGGGCTTTTAAGTGTAGGGATCTGAATACAAAATATAAATTGGGGAATTACACCTCATTGTTTTAAAATCTTCATAGCCATAGGCCTTTTAAATGTGCTATTGGCCATGTAATAGTTATATTCTTGGTTAAACTGGGTGGATTCCAGTGTCTGAAAAAAAAAGTTGTATTACAAGCAATGCACAGTTAAAATTTCTGTACAATATCTTAGTTACTCTTGTGCACTGTAACTTCATTTCTGAAAATGGAGTTGCTAATTATAAGGACATATGCATTTTTACTTTTTTTGTTGTTGTTGCACTTTACATTTTTGAGAGGGGCCAAAATCCTTAGAAATGTTTATACCTGTCTACGCTTGCAGCAACACTGATGCTTCCCCACACTGGTCAACGGTGGATATTACCAACACTTTTAAATTTTTGCCAATCTAATCCCCAGAGAAAGGGATCCTGTTCTGATTTCAGCTTGTATTTCTTAGTCGTGGAATTGGATTTCTGCATACTAGTCAGCCATCTGCTTTTCTTACTCATGCTCTCTTTGACTCTGAAGCTATGTATGTAGATTCCCTGCGTCCCAATAGGTGTCTGGCTGAGGAATCTGAGCACAGGGTGGACAGGGTGGTGAGCTCTTTCTTGGTATGGACAGTGAGCCGTCCATCCTGCGCCCTGCGCACCTAGCTGCTGGCCCTGGGTAGGTGACAAGAGGAGAGACAAGCATGGCGTGGTGAGAACAGGGCTAGGGAGATAATAAGGGCGTAAAGAAGGATCATTCAGCTTCTACTGCGCGCAGGACACAGCCCCGGGGAGAATGCCCACACTCTGGCCAGGGAATCCTCTGGCCTCTCTTCAGCTTGGTTTCAAAAGTTGCAAAATTACCGGGGGCGTCCTTACAGCCGCTGTCCCAGGTCCAGGCTCCCCTCCCGAGGGCCCCAGGCCGCAGAACCGCGGGGTGGGGCGGAGGGGCGGTCTCCAAGAGAGCGGGAACAGAAAACCGAAACCAAAACCTGTCCGCCAGCCCGGGCTCCCCTAGCTCTGGGCCCCGCCGGCCGCCGAAGGCGAGTCTCTCCTCCGCCATGGCAAGTTGCTTTTGTTTTGGGTTTTGCAGGGCGGAGTGGTCCCCGTGCCGTCATCCGGTCCCCCCAAGATCCGGAGGACCGGCGTGAGTGAGGGGTGACCCGGGGAGGCGCGAGGAGGGACCCCAGAGGCAAACCCAGCCCAGCCTTTCCGCACCTGCCCGGGTGGCAGTCCGGCGCGCTCCTGAAATTGACCGTAGCTGTGCCGCCAGGTCCGAAGGCGCGCATCGCCGCGGCCGCCTCCCGCACCCAGTGCCCGGCTGTCCCGGACACAGCCCTTTGTTCGAGGAGTGGCAGTGTTAGAGCTAACTGTTGTCCTCCCACGCTTTGGGGAACAGGAGCGAAGAGAATTGCCCAGAAATGGAGGCCACCGTTTTCTTTGTTAAAGGGCCAGCCAGAAGGGTTGGAGCCAAGGACACAAGTTGGGAAAGCAGCCTGGTGTCTTAGCGGGAATTCTTTTCTCTTGTGGCCTTAGTTCTTTCTCTAGACACAAAGGGCTTTGTGTTGTCACCATCTTGGATGCCTAGCAAGAATTGTTAGCAAATTTAAGATTTAGCCTTCCGTGTTCTTTCCATCGGGTGGGGGAAAATCCCTTGGAGGAGGACACGGCAACCCACTCCAGTATTCTCGCCTGGAAATCCCGTAGACAGAAAGGAGCCTGGAGGTCTGCAGTCCAGGGGGTCCCACAGAGCGGGACAAGACTGAGCGACTAAGCAGGCAGGCTCCTTTTTGCCATCAAGCGCCTGAAAACAGTGGCAGGGGCCTTCCATTTCAGGTGAGAAACGCCAAAGCAGTTGTGAGTTTCAAGTGTGATTTTGTTTACCAGGGGCAGTAAAGGCAACTTGAATGAAACCAATTTTAAGAAAAGGAATGTAAGTCGATGAAGTGGATAAATTTAATTATCTCTCCCTAGTGCTTTCCTTAAAAAATAAATTCAGTTTATCTTTATATCTTTTTGCTTTCTGATAGGATGGTCAAAAGTCTCTTAAAACGTATCACTGATACAGGGAAAATGGCATCACCTTGATACCTCCTGGCCTGAATTTTGCTCTTATTTCAAAAAAACTGTATCTCCATGTGATAACTATTGAAAGGGCTATCTCGAAGACCTCTCTTTTTCTTCTTAATGGTGGATGGAAGAGATGAATAGCCGTCTGTTGATTTCAAAGATAAATTTTACACATTTGAATAAAGAAATATGACACTAGTATTGCTGAAGGTAGTGGCGAAGAAGTAAGATTCTCTGAATTTAAATTGATTGAAAGTTTTTCTTTGATACTGATGAAGGACAAAAAGGATGCTAATTCATTAGCCACTTTAACCATGGACCGTTAGATGCACAGTAAGTCAAGACAAATCTTCTATGAAACAAGATTCCCTGAACGTCTGAATAGTCTGTCATTTTTTTTTCCTCTTCTAGAACTATTTTAAGATAATTACATCTTACACATGGGGCTAGGATGGAGGAACACATTTTTATATTTTTACTGTCTCCTATGCAATCTAGTTGTCCCCAAATATTTTAAGAATCTGTTTTGCTCCATTGAAAGTACCTACCATAACAAAGAGTCAATTATGAATTTCCCTTTTAAGAGATACAAGGACCTTTGCTTTCTTTGTCTCAACAGAAGCTATTTGCATCCTCCACTCCTCTGTCCCTTTGTTTTGCTGTGAACTCTTTTTGCATTTTAAATTAAATTTGACCATTAATTAAAATTTGACCTCAGCCGTCAAGGTCTGTCTTTCATGAAGCCTTCTTTGACTGCTTTAGCCAGCATTAATCTTGCTTCCTAATTCAGAATGGCTTCTATTGTGTGTTTTAGCATTTTCTTGTGAATGGTCTTGTATCCTTCTCACATTTTGGGGTGTTGGTCTGTTCTTGTTAAGAAGATCTTCCTCTTTTTGTGTCTATCAAGCACTGCTAAAATGATTTACATATGTGTCTGCCTCCTCCTCACCCATAAGGGAGGTCCCCTTTGTGTGTGTGTTGGTAATCCTAAAGCCTATCCAGGTGCCCCACACATAATAATTGTTCAGGAAATTTTTATGGTGGAACAATTTCAGGGTAAGGGGTGTTTTATATCTTGTATGTGTCATCTTTGGTACCCGACATATTGCCAGGGATAGAGCACATGCTTAGTTAATACTGTATTAGTTAATTGATCAACTGATTGACAAGATATTATGTATTCTAAGAAATGCAGGTACATTTTTGCCACCCTATGTTAATAACTACTGGCTGAAATGTCAAAGGAAATACTGAGAGATCAGTTATCATTGACTTCAGTCATTTTCTATTGAATTCCTGTTGTGATAAATGAGGATTTCACTGGAGTGAACTCTGACTTTTCCCTTCTTCCAAGTTTGGAAGTTTTAATAGTATTTTAAATTCTCCTATGGACTTTTTTTATTTCACTCATAATACACTTAAGATTATAGTATTATATGATTTTCTGTAATCTAAGTATAGATTTTTCTTTTTTTCTCAACTTCTGTTAGTTTTGCCTTTAGTCTTCTATTGATAGGGTTGAATGATTCCATTTTATTCTGTAATCATATTTAAGTCTTTGGTAATTTTGAAGATTTTTACAAAATTCGTCTAAAAGTTTATGAGAGTGTTTATATTATTATGCAAACAGTAAATATTGTTTACAGCAGGGTCTAATAGATTCTGTATTACTTTTTCTCCTTTTGGTCCAATGTCATGTGTATTTTTCCTTTTTCCAGTTACAAAAAAATATTCCTAACAGCTGTGTCAAATAGAATCTTTATTTGTAGTCTGTAATTTATTCCAAATATGCCATGCTTTAATTTTCTGATGATCTTTAGGCTTGGGCTTTTTCAAATACCAGAAAGGATGGGAGGGGCATTTGCTCTGGGGTGCCAGCACCTATACTAGCAGGTCAGATTCTCCCTAGAATGTTCATTTAGTTTTGTCTTGCTGCTAGCTTTTCAACTAATCATTCTGGTTTTGGTCCCTTTTTTAATTCCTGAGGTTCTGCCAAGAAGATTATCCCCTTTCCATTGCAGCCCCCACTTCTTTACTCTGGGTTTACCCTGTCATATACTTCCACATACTTTTATGTCTTTCCAGTCTTCAACAAATTTGTTGCGATCTCTCCTGTGCTGCTGATTGCTCTCCTTAACTGGATTTATTATCTTTTTTATTCTATTTTCATTTTCAGTTTAATGTACTCTTGGGATAGGACATAGTATGTGTGCTTAGACTGATTTCTTTATCAGGGAGGTCAGAAGCAGTTTGCCTATGGCCAGTAAAGTCTGACTCTGAGTATACAGAGTCCTCTGAAATGAAAACCAAAACATCTTTGTGATTGATCAACCATGACTTGAACCCATGAGATATCCTGTCCTCCTTGGGGATAATTTAGGATAGATTATATCTGAGCTCTGGTGTAATCAGGCTGGACTAACTATAGAAGCATTGGGAGAAGTTTATAGGTCTAGTTCCCTAAATGAGCTGGGGAATAAATTAAAACATTAATATAAGAAGTTAACAGAGAGTGTATTATAATCATAATCCCTTATGATTATACAGTGGAAGTGAGAAATAGATTTAAGGGCCTAGGTCTGATAGACAGAGTGCCTGATGAACTATGGACGGAGGTTCGTGACATTGTATAGGAGACAGGGATCAAGACCATCCCCAAGAAAAGAAATGCAAAAAAGCAAAATGGCTGTCTGAGGAGGCCTTACAAATCACTGTGAAAAGAAGAGAAGCGAAAAGCAAAGGAGAGAAGGAGAGATATACCCATTTGAATGCAGAGTTCCAAAGAATAGCAAGGAGAGATAAGAAAGCCTTCCTCAGCGATCAATGCAAAGAAATAGAGGAAAACAATAGAACGGGAAAGACTAGAGATCTCTTCAAGAAAATTAGAGATACCAAGGGAACATTTCATGCAAAGATGGCCTCAATAAAGGACAGAAATGGTATGAACCTAACAGAAGCAGAAGATATTAAGAAGAGGTGGCAAGAATACACAGAAGAACTGTACAAAAAAGATCTTCACGACCCAGATAATCACGATGGTGTGATCACTCACCTAGAGCCAGATATCCTGGAATGTGAAGTCAAGTGGGCCTAAGGAAGCATCACTACGAACAAAGCTAGTGGAGGTAATGGAATTCCAGTTGAGCTATTTCAAATCCTAAAAGATGATGCTGTGAAAGTGCTGCACTCGATATGCCAGCAAATCTGGAAAACTCAGCAGTGGCCACAGGACTGGAAAAGGTCAGTTTTCATTCCAATCCTAAAGAAAGGCAATGCCAAAGAATGCTCAAACTACCACACAATTGCACTCATCTCACACACTAGTAAAATAATGCTTAAAATTCTCCAAGCCAGGCTTCAGCAATACGTGGACCGTGAACTTCCAGATGTTCAAGCTGGTTTTAGAAAAGGCAGAGGAGCCAGAGATCAAATTGCCAACATCCGCTGGATCATCAAAAAAGCAAGAGAGTTCCAGAAAAACATCTCTTTCTGCTTTGTTAACTATGCCAAAGCCTTTGACTATGTGGATCACAATAAACTGTGGAAAATTCTGAAAGAGATAGGAATACCAGACCACCTGACCTGCCTCTTGAGAAACCTGTATGCAAGTCAGGAAGCAACAGTTAGAACTAGACAGGGAACAACAGACTGGTTCCAAATAAGAAAAGGAGTACATCAAGGCTGTATATTGTCAGCCTGATTATTTAACTTATGTGCAGAGTACATCATGAGAAACGCTGCGCTGGAAGAAGCACAAGCTGGAATCAAGATTGCCGGGAGAAATATCAATAACCTCAGATATGCAGATGACACCACCCTTATGGCAGAAAACGAAGAACTAAAGAGCCTCTTGATGAAAGTGAAAGAGGAGAGTGAAAAATTTGGCTTAAAGCTCAACATTCAGAAAACTAAGATGATGGTATCCAGTCCCATCACTTCATGGCAAATAGATGGGGAAACAGTGGTTGACTTTATTTTTCTGGGCTCCACAATCACTGCAGATGGTGATTGCAGCCATGAAATTAAAAGACACTTACTCTTTGGAAGGAAAGTTATGGCCAATTTAGACAGCATATTAAAAAGCAGACAAAGGTCTGTCTAATCAAGGCTATGGTTTTTCTAGTGGTCATGTATGGATGTGAGAGTTGGACTTTAAAAAAAGCTGAGCACAGAAGAATTGATGCTTTTGAACTGTGGTGTTCTAGAAAACTCTTGAGAGTCTCTTGGACTGCAAGGAGATCCAACCAGTCCATCCTTAAGGTAATTAGTCCTGGGTGTTCATTGGAAGGACTGATGTTGTAGCTGAAACTCCAGTACTTTGGCCACCTGATGCGAAGAGCTGACTCATTTGAAAAGATCCTGATGCTGGGAAAGATTGAGGGCAGGAGGAGAAGGGGATGACAGAGGATGAGATGGTTGGATGGCATCACCGACTCAATGGACATGAGTTTGGGTAAATCTGGGAGTTGGTGATGGACAGGGAGGCTTGGTGTGCCATGGTTCATGGGGTCGCAAAGAGTCGGACACGACTGAGCGACTGAACTGAACTGAACTGAACTGAACAGAGCATGAGCTCAGGGAAGAATCTGCTTGCAGCTGATCCCCTGTGCCCAGGGTGGCATGGTCTGCAATAGCGTGTGCTCTCAGTGGTTGGGTTGTATCTCAGATGTGTGCTGAAAGGTAGGGTTTACTCCACTGCAGTCCCAATATTATTGCTGGTGTTTCATTGATTTATTTTTTATAGTGACTTTTCCCTAGTTTTGACCAACAACAAAAAAATAAGAGGGAACGTATTTCTTATTGTCTTATGTACTTTCAACTCTAGAATCAAGAATACATACGGTCAAATCCAAACTATCACATTTTGTGATTAGTTTGACTTTTAAAAAAAAATTTGATTTAGAAAACTATCTCTTAATTTTTTCCTTTGTGATTACAATTATTTTTAGGTCTTTCTAACATCTGGCGAATATTAACCAGTGTTTTCCATTTTTTAAAAAAGAGGGTTTACTTTTTACATTTTAACTCTCAAATGTATATAGCATATATGCTGGTATATGGCGTGAGGCCAGGCTCCTATCCTTGATATTTTTCTTTTCAGGTATCTGATCAGTTCCAAGAGGGCCTTTATTAAATAAAATAGCCTTTCCCACTGGTGTGTAATATTGCCTATATTAAGTAGAATCTTATATACTTAAAAAGTGTCCTATTGTTTCTTTCACAGGCATCAGTTTTGAATGTTAAGGAATCCAAAGCTTCTGAAAGAACAATTGTAGTTGCTGGTCTTCCAACTGGTATTAATGACCAGTTACTGACCACATTAGTGAAGATTCACTTTCAAGATACTGACAATGGGGGTGGAGTTGTTGAAGATGTGACATATCCAACAAGAACTAAGGGAGTTGCATATGTAACATTCAAAGAAAAAACAGGTATTTCCAAATCAAATTTTTATAACCTTAGAAATACTTCTGGAATGAAATTAAAAAGATGGTTGGATAGCATCACCAACTTGATGGACATGAGTTTGAGCAAACTCTGTGAGATAGTGAAGGACAGGGAAGCCTGGTGTGCTGCAGTTCATGGAGTCACAAAGAGAAGGACACAACTTGGTGACTAAACAACAGCAGCAACAAAAACAACAACAACAACAAAATAATTCATGGGATTGGTAAAGTTTAAATTTAAAAAATAGTAATTCTATTCTTGAATATAAAAGTGGCACAATAGTGCGTTAGGAAAAATATATGTGAAAGTGCCTTATGATAGAGTTGTCATTAATCGAAAAAGTCTTAAAGACTTCTTGTTTTCTGTATTTTAAGTCCATCTATATCATAAGATAAAGGTGATACATTTTATTGTAGAAAACTTGTAAAATACAGAAAAAAGCCCCACAAAAGCTATCCGTAATCTCGTAAACAAGATAGGTGATGCTTTATTAATGGGAAAGTTGGACTGGGGAAATATGGCTTGGATCTGAGGTCACATTGAGCCGTTTTCTTCCTGGCCTGCACCTGACATAGGTGAGAAAGTTGGGTCTGCGGAGCTGTTCACCTCTCTAGCCTCATGGATTGTGCATGCCAGTGCCTTGAGAGAAGGGGGAGGGAAGGAGAATTAGTGAAGAAGACTGAGCAGGTCAGCCAGTGAATCAGAGGAAAACCAGCCGGGATAGTGTGATATCCTGGATTCAGAAAGGTGAAGTCTCCTCATGACCATAATTAACAGAGTGGTGGGGGATTTACTTTTAGGTGTTTGTTATGTATGTAACACACATAACATACATGTGTTTTATATATATATATATATATGTATAAATTTTAATATATTAAACTAGAAGGAAAAAGGATTTAAATGCTGAATTTAGAGGAAAAACAGAAAAAAATCTTACGTATTTTAAAAGAATTGAACATCTCTATTATTATTAATTAAAATAATTATTACTGTATTGTGCCACAAACCTTTCTGATGGCCCCTCTTCCACGTAGTTGCAGAGAATGTCATCAGAAAAAAGGAACACTATCTAGCAGACATGGTTGGATCTGTTCAACTCACAGTCTCCCATTTCAGTGAAAAGGTAGGTGTGACCCTGAAGCCATGTTGATCGTCTAGATCCCATGTTTTCTGCCAAGTGTCTCCTACCCAGGAGGCAGAAAGCACCTTCACCCCATGACTTCTAGAAAAGAAAGTGCAAGCTCCTTAACCTGGGTCAATGTTAAAGGCCAAACCTGTGTCTTGAAAGTTTTTTTGTTATTGCTTGTTCTGTTTTCCTGTTTTTCTATGATGCTCTTGATACTTTTTTTTTTTTTTTTTGTCCTCTCCCTGGTGGCTCAGAGGTTAAAGCATCTGCCTCCAATGCGGGAGACCTGGGTTCGATCCCTGGGTCGGGAAGATTCTCTGGAGAAGGAAATGGCAAACCACTCCGGTATTCTTGCCTGGAGAATCCCATGGACGGAGGAGCCTGGTAGGCTACGGTCCACGGGGTCGCAAAGAGTCGGACACGACTGAGCAACTTCCCTTCCTTCCTCCCCTTCCTTGATACTTTTAAAGTGACAATGAGCTCTTATACTGTCATGGATGATGTCTGGCATCTACCTAAAGACTTATTTTGTGGGGTAAAAAACCAATTTGGATGAACATTAAAAAGGAGCTTTGAAGACACAGATAAGGAGGAAATAAGAGGAAAAAGTAAAATTCAAAGCATTGATTTAAAACTTTATTCTGTAACAAAGGTAGGGTTCTCTGCAGCCATCCAATGAACTTCTCAAGAGGGGGGAGGGCTCTCTCCAGGGACCCCTATCCACGGAGCACCAGTGGAACAGTTTATCTATGCGTTCTGCTTAAAACTTTGATTCAAAAAAACATTCTGCCTCTAAATAATATTTAATTAGCTCAATTTGGGGGAATCCAGTGAGGAACTGTGAACCCCACATCGAACACTGTGGCCTTGATAGGTTGTGGGGCCCCTTTAATGGGCAGTTATGGGGCAAGAAGCCAGTCTGTCAGGCTTTGGAGACCTGGTTAGTGCTACTGCTGGGCAGACAAAGTGGCAAAACAAGAATGTGTTTATGCAGTCTTTCCCCGAGGTGGTGCTGTTTTAACTTCTCTGTTTAATTTTAGGTCTTCAGCTCTGTAAAGGCTGTCCTTGATCTTTCTGTTTTTCGGAGTCAAATCCATCTAGAAAGTCTGGTAATGGACCTGAAACGGGAAATCCCAACGTTATGCTTAAGTCCTTTGGAAGCCAATGGAAGAATCTCTGTTCAAGGAACATTTCTGGCTGTCAAGAAGCTCAAAGAATCTTTGCTATTAAAAGCAAGTTTTCTTTTAGAAAAAAATAGGAGAAGACAGAGCCCCAGGGGAAGTACACAGAGTAGTCACTCTTTAAAGCCACCCAGGTCATTGACACCTGAGACTACGAAAAGAGGAGAAAGTCTTGTTCTTGACACAGATACTTTCCTTTACCTGAAAAAGAAGAGAGAATTTTATGAAAGCACACTGAGAAAATTTCATGTTCTATGTCAAGAGACAGTGGATGGTGAAATTACCACACTTTGTATAAAGAATGCTCAAGGTGGTTCTCAGCCAAACAATGAAAAACAGGTAAAAGAGTTCATTGAGAAATATTCACATGCTCTTCACTTTGAGCTTACAAAGGAGACATTTATTTTAGAAGGAAAGGAAGGTAGAGAGAAAAAAAATATTAAGTTGGCATGTAAGCAGCTAAGTTTGAGTTACCTTCAGGTTCTGGTTAATTTCTATAAGACACACATTGATGTTATAGGACCTCCTTCTGACACATACTTGTTTAAAAAAGAGGTCATGGAATTAATAAGGCAAAAAGTTAGGTAATAAAATCCTCAGCAGTACTAACAAGAAGGGCTGATACCTTCCTTTACTAAGCAGTGGTGATGTCATGCGTGATGCCAGCTTTACACACATTAATCTCATTTATTTATTTGTTTTTGGCTGTATCGCACAGCTTATGGGATTTTAGTTCCCCAACCAGGGATCAAACCTGGGCCCCCTGCAGTGGAAGTGCTGAGTCCTAACCGTTGGACTGGCAGGGAACTGCCTATCTCATTTAATTCTTGTGACCATCTTTCATCATAGGCATTGCCACTCTCATGCTACAGGAGAAGAGACTAGGATTTGAGAACGTAAAAACCCTTGTCTGAAGTTATTTAGCTGTCCATCAGTAAGAGTTCAACCCAAAGATAGTATCTAAGGTATAAAAGTTAAAAAACTCACTAAACTTTGAGGAAACCTCACTTTCTCTGCAACCCCACATTCTTAGGAAAAAAAATAGCCTTTAGTGAACTCAAACTGGGTCTCTGTGACAATCTCGAGGGGTGAGAGGTGGGAGGGAGGTTCAAAAGGGATGGGGCATGTATATACCCATGGCCGATTCATTTTGATGTATGGCAGAAACCAACACAATATTATAAAGCAATTATCCTTCAATTAAAAATAAATAAATTTTTAAAAGAGCCTTCATTCTAACACATAAGAAGTTTGATTATTATTATGCCATTGACAATATTTACACATTTATAAAGTTACATAAGCTTAACATTTATAAAGTTTATGTTTACCACAAATAGAATTAAAATGTTAGCAAAACTCACCTGAGAAGCTGCTTAGATGATAAGTATTTCTGATGCAGGTAGTCATTACTTGACTAAATCCCATATTGGTATAAGGCTACTGGACATACAAGACATTTTTACTGTCGCTTACTTAGCCTAATTGCTTATATAAAATGTTGATTCTCTTGTTGAAATGATGTAGTGTCTATTTTATAATTGTAAAAGTAATAGCATTTCAGCAATAGGATTGTGGACGATGAGAATAATAGCAAACACTTACTTGCTAGGCATAAGTTTAAGTGCATTGCCTATCTTGACTCCTTCAGTCCTGACAGGAACCCTGTGAGGTAGGCACTGTCTTGATCCCCCTTTCTCAGATGAGGAAACTGGTGCCCAGTGATGGAATGTAACTTGCCCATGCTCTTGGTTAGTGAACCGTTCTTCTCCCTTTCATAGTGTTCTGAATGCTACTTAAACAATTGAGAAATGTTCCTTTAAAGATGACAGAAGGATTTGAAAATTTTTTACTGAAAGAGAAGTAAAACTTGTAAGTCATTGGGCTGTCTGTGACTGACTTGCATTTAATTTAGCATTAAGCTAGTTTTCAGTATCTGGGGCACTGCAGAGACCCTCCCAGGATTATAAAACATACATCTTGCTCATCTCAACGTAAACAAACATGATTATGATGATTTGAACTGTTTGTAGCAGTAGAAAAGCTTAAGACAAATCTATGTGCTTTTCCTTTTTCTTAGCTACCTAAATCCCAACTATATAAATTATCTCCATTTCTTTGAATGTCTTATTTCATTTCTCTACGGCTAAACTTTTTGTCACGGGAAACTTCTGTTTATATTAAGTACCCAATAAGGTATCTTTAAAAAGGTGTTTGGTTTTCATTTTGCTTCTAGGGGTATTGTCTCAGTCTAGGTGTTTGGTTTTCATTTTGCTTCTAGGGGTATTGTCTCAGTCTAGGTCCGATCAGGAGAGAGGAGGCACACAGTAATTTGAACAGGGAAAGTTTCAGATAAAGAATTGTTAGCAGTTGGGAATTGGAATAATGAGGGATTGGCTCATAAGAAATAGAGAAAACTCTACCAGATATAGAAATAGCAGATACAAGGAGTTTAGATAGAGCACCCAATGAAGAACCTCCTCCCATCCACCATGCACCCCAGAACTGAAATCCAGACTTCGCTGGAGGGTTTGTGTCAGGGGATCTTGCTAGAAATCCGCCCTCTAGGGTACTGGAAGAGTCTGTTCACAGTGGGTGTCTGCCTAGGGACCCGCCCTTACAACATGCCTGAGGGGGTTCCTGCTGGCCAATGTGTACTACAGCTGCTGAGTGGGGGGAGGCCTTCTGTGGGGGGTTGGGGGGGCTGGACACGGGAGCAGCTACCCGTGCTGCAGGAGCCTAATGTTGGAGAAGCTGCCTTTGCTGAAGAAGCTGGGTAGGTATGGGGGGGACGCCGGATTCTGAAGAGCCTGCCAATTTAATCCACTCAAGTAGGAACAAGACTTTCTTCCCGCAATGCCTCTCCAGCGCCCTCTACTGAGAAAGCCTAACACCTTGTCAGCTACAAGGGGAAAATATTTAAAGGGCCCAGATTTGTTGTTACTGAGTAGGCATAGAGGATGAATTTAAAGCTGAGTTAATAAATTGATAACTGGTGCAGTTGTATTTGATACCTGCACAGGTTTTCATTATTACCACAAGTTTAACACCAATAGAATAGTCTTTCAACAAAGAGCTGGGTCAGAGTGATGATCATTCCTTGATTGCTAGACTGAATGCTGCTAACTGGTTTACAGGTATGAATATTGCATCTTTTGTTTGAGAAGATTATTGTTTCAGGTGTTTTACATATTGATGTCCATTTTAGAGTTCATTTAGTGACACTCTCCTTATAATATGCTTGTGTAACCATTTTCTATCCTTAATAAAAACTGACTCTTTAATCTTCAAAATGGTAGTAGTGATTTTTATTAAAATTTATTTTTGAAAGTTGCTGATGCCTAGGGAGATAATGTGGATTCTGTTCTGTTGTCAAGCCTAAACCCTCCTATGTGTCTGCCATTGGGAGAAAAACCTATCATTTAATTAGATAGTAAGTTGGTACTTTTCAGAGAGGCTGCAGAATGTGGTAAGAGCCATTATCAAATTAAAAAAGAAGATGTGTGAGTTTCACTCATGATGAACAAAGGAAAAGAGTAGGAGAAAGGACTCTGAAACATTTGAGTAAGAAACTCAGGGATTTTTGTTGTGCTTGTCCTCTGGGTTCTGGAGACAACAGTGTGACGTTAACAGAAATGTTCACTGACTCTTTAGAATTCAACATGTAGTCTGGCAGAGAAAGTAAACAAGCCATTACAGCAGTGCTTGCTATACACACACAGAAGCACTTGGGGTAGAGTTGGAGAAGCAGTTCTTACCTATGATATGTTAGTCATTTCCCAATTTTTAGCATAATTCTCATGGAAAAAGTGTTAAAGTTTTATCTACCTTATTATTGAGTAAATGAGCATAATGACAAAACTGATTCAAAAAGGACATGAGAAATGAAATTTAAAAGTCAACAGGAGAAAGCATGTTAGTAAGAATTGCTAAATTAGAAACAAAACTTGTCAATGCAATAAACCTGATTTGGAAGGTTGTTTTCTCAGCTAAACAGAAAATAATCACACCTTAGCAGTTTTTTAAGAAGTTAAATTTCTAATTTTACAGAGTTGTAAAATGTCATTGCCCTAATCAACTGTGATATTAAGTGAAACAAACTTGTATTCCTCAAAAGAGATGACCCAAAAGTGGGCTTATTAGAGCATGTCTAGCATGGCATCGAAAGGTCACAGAATTATTTTTTGCCTTCTCTTTGTGTTTTGAGTAATTTTCTTCAATAAGCGTCAGGAGAAGCTCCCAGAGCTTATGGATGACAGCCTATGGATGGATGTTAGTCCAACGGAGGGATGAGAAGGGAGAACAGGACAGTACTTGGTTTGGTAGATGAATACCAAGTTTAGGGATGGCTGAATTTCTTTTTTAATGCTTTGTAAAAGAGGTCATTTATTGGATAAAATACAGGAATGCAAACACTGCCAAATCATCAGTAAAGATTTTACTCCAGCATTTTCATTTTTCCAAGTAATGCCTATTTACAAATCACGGAATATTTGTGCTTTTTCATATATGAAATTTTAATTTAATATATGGAATTTTAATTTGTAGAATTTTAACTGCATTTAGCCGTTCAGAAGTTAAAGTTCTGAGTAGATTGTCAATATAATAAAATTTAGCTATAAAGCATGTTGCTATTCAGAAATTAAGTTACAAATAAACCTTGGACAAATAGTGCATTTTGTATTGCTTTTATGTTACTGCCTGTCTCTGAGAACAGAGCACCTCTCAATTTCCACTAATAACCTATATCGGGACTAACTGGATGGCTCTTAAAAATGCTTTTACATATAAATATAAAATCATACTTCAAAATGAGAAGGATGGCTAAATCTTAACAGCTTTGGTTATTATATACAACTTCTAACTTAGGGACAAGATTCTTTGATTCCTCTATGAAAAACTCACATATATAAAGGAGTAAAGGGAAGGAAATGTCAAATTTGCCTTGAGAATTTCTCCATCTAAACCTTGTTAGTGACAAGGTATGGAGCTCCCAAAAGACAGTAGTTTAAGGAATGTAACTATCCTGTCAAAATGTCATTACTCTAGGACCATTTCCTGGTATGAATACTGGCTTAGGAAACTCAAGTGGGAACTTTTCCATATTCTCCACCCACCCTTTCCCTTTCAGCTTTTACCTCCTCCAAACTGAGTGGTTCTGGAAAAGTTGCTCACCCCTCTAGCTTCAGTGTTCTCAGTTGTAATCTGAAAATAATACCTATTTTGCAGGGTTATTGAGTTTTAGAAAACATGTTAAGCAAGAGATGGTCAAGAATTGTAGTAGCAAATTCCCTTGCGGTCCGGTGATTAGGACTCCACATTTTCATTGATGACTGTGTGAGTTCGATCCCTAGTTGGCTAACTAAGGCACTTTCCTAAGCCGCGCAGTGCAGCCAGAAAAAAAAAAAAAGAATAGTGGTTATCATCGTGAGAGCTTGGTAACACCAACAGCCCAAGAAAAGCTCCCTCTGCTTGGAATACCTCATCTCAGAGCTGGCACCAACATGTTGCCGAAACTGGAAAACAAAGAGTCATTCTGGGTTTCTTCTCCTTTCCATTCATGTAGCCACCACCTTAGATCAGGCCTAGGTCGTTTCTTGACTCGTTTAGAGGGTTGAGTGGTATTCCCTCAAAATTCACGGCCTCTTGGAACTTCAGAATGTGATCTTATTTGGAAACAGGGTCTTTGTAGATGTGGTTAGTTAAGAATGAGGTCTTAACCCAGTGACTGGTATTCTCGTAAGAACAGGAGAGGACACTCTGGGGAGGGACTCAGAGAAAACAGGGAATATGCTCTTGTGATGACAAAGGCAGAGGGTGGAGTGACACAACGACAAGGAAGGCCAAGGATGGCAGGGAACCACAGGAATGGGGAGAGGCAAGGAGGAGGTCTTCCCTGGAGTCTTCAGATTGAGCGTGACCCTGCCAATACTTTGATTTTAGGCTTCTAGCCTCCAGAACCGTGAGAGAATAAACTTCTGTTGTTTTAAGCCACCAGCTTTGTGGCAGCTTGTGACGGCAGCTCCATAAACCAATACACATGGCTTTCCTTCAAAAAACTCCTGATCCTTACACTGACTCTCTGTGTGGGACCCTGTTGTATGCTCTATAGCCCCCTCTCTGTGATAGGATTTCACTGTACTTTTTGTTGGTTTCTTGTCTCCCTTTCCCACTACGTGGCTGTGGACTCCTTGAGGATTAGAATTTTTTTGTAAGTTTTTCTTATAAGGTTTTTCTTCTTGGCCATGCCATGTGATTCTTAGTTCCCTGACCAGGGATTGAACCCATGACCCCTGCAGAGGAAGCAAGGAGTCTTCCACTGGACCACCAGGGAATTTCCAAGGGCAGAAATTTTTGTCTTTTTTCTACTTTATCTATCCCCTGTTTATAACAGAGTGCCTGGCACAAAGTGGGCATTCCACAAATTATGAAATATATGAACAATTTCTGTGTTCCTCACAGAATTTAGTGCAGGATTTTATACTGAAATAAGTGTCTTATAAATGCGTGTTCATTGGAATTTTCTGTCTTTTTACATAGTTTTCCCACTTGCCAATATCATAAAGCTAATATCTCTAACCTTCTCTTTAGGATGTGTCCTCAATTCTTGTATCATTTCCTTTCGTACAGGAAACTCTAGCAAGACAAACACAAGCAGGCTGGCCAGTTATTGCCCTGGCAGGAAAGCATTAGGCATGTTCCCTGAATTCCCTCCATTTGCCTAGCTTCTGACTAGGTTTCACCAGTAAGACAAAGATTGCTTGTGACTTAATTTGATAGTTATGAAGATTCACTGGGTCTCTCTATGCTGGTATCTGGCTGTTGTCAGCTCTAGGAGCTCACTGGAGAAGTTATGAAGATTCACTTACTTGTGTAAGTCTATTAAGAACATCCCACAGTTAACATATTTCTGAGGAAAGCAATATGAGCAGAATATTAATACCTCCTTTTGATTTTCTATGGATTAAGGACGGGAGGAAATTAGTCTAACAAATATCTCACTGATTAAGATATTATAAGATTAACTTAAAGAGTAGGGACTTTTAGGGAGGGAGTGAGTAGAGGGACATAAAATATAAAAAAGGTTCTTTTTGTTGTTGGAGAGATTTGTTTAAATAATTTCTTGAGGAGAATAAAAAGATAAAATGTAAAAATGGTAGCCTTTTCCGGGGATGTGTATGAAGATTGGGAGGAACAAGTTGCTCCTGGTGAAGATAGATGTTTGAAGTTTATCAAAAATGTCAACCAAATTAGACAGCTCACTCACCTTCTTTCTCCCTGGCAAGGTACCTGTTAGACTGAAAAGCTCACAATTCCCGTCCCTCACCAAGCATTTTGGATTCTATCTCCATACCATCACTTGCATTTGTTTCCTCTTTTCCATTCGCAATGGCTCTACTGTAATGAGCTCATACCTGAGCCATTATAATATTCTAACTGGCCTTTCTGGCTCTGCTCTCCCCACCCCCATGCCCTCAATCCGCCCTGTATGCCACGACAAGATTAATGTGTCTACAATGATTAGTGGAATTTGGGAGCCTTCAACTGTCTGGCTGGTGTTAATTGTCCTAGCTGCAGTTTCATTGCAGCATTTAATCTTATGTTCTCTTTATCCATTCACAGCGTGTGTTTTCTGTACAGCCTACTTACGCTCATAAAAGATTAGTGTTTTGTCATATATTAACTAATATTCTCTGTTTTTTAAATGTCTAATGTTCAGAAGTGAATACATTTGTCTTTGTTTTCTTTTTATAAGCTACAGCTAGTAGGCATCACTTACAAGTAGCACTGTGTCAGAAGAACACTGCCTATGTAGTAATCAAGAGTACAGAGGCTGACGGCATGGTCAGCTTGATAGTCTAAGATCGAATTTTAGCAATGCTACTTACTGACTGATGACTTTGGGCCTTCAGTTTTCACATCTATAAAATGGGAATAATAACTCTGACCTCATAAGGTTTTGAGCTGATACAATGAAGTTCCTAACCCAGGCTTGGCTCCCTGTAGTAAATGAGAGCCATTTGTGTCACACCTGTCACTCAGAGGAAAGAATTTGCCTTGGTTCAGAATAAATATAGTAAGATGATTTGAACAGTTTTCCTTATATTTGCTTTTGCTTCAAGCCTTTATCTATATATAATAGGAGGAACATAGGGAGGAACAACTTCCCGGGTGGCTCAGTGGTAAAGAATCTGCCTGCTCATGCAGGAGACATGAGTTTGATCCCTGGGTTGGGGAGATCCCCTGGAGAAGGAAATGGCAACCCACTCCAGTATTCCTGCCTGAGAAATCCCATGGACAGAGGAGCCTGGCTGTCTGCTGTCCATGGGGTCCCAAAGAGGCAAACTTGACTTAGTGACTAAACAGCAGCATGGGAAGACGCTGCTTAATGTTACAAAATATCTCTTATAAAAGAGAACTGCCCTCTTTTGTCTCCCCATAGGTACAAATGTATAACTGAAGCAGGATTCATTGTTTCACAGCATAATCTTGGGAGGGAATATCAGAATGTCTCAATATTTTCCAAGCCCCAAGGAAAGAGGAAGTGGTTTCTGTCCAGGCTGATGACAATAGGCGACTCCACCTCTCACCCCCTAAGAGAGCTGAGCTCTGGCTCTATTATGTTAAGGGACGTGACTTGCTGCAGCTTTTAGCCTCCAGGGGCCTTGGACCAGCTAATAGATTCTGGTAGTTTTCAAATTTTCCCTTTGGATTTTTCTTTTTGTGAGTTGGGGAAGTGGGCACGTGAAGAGGGAGTACTGGAGTGTATGCCTGTAGTTAGCTGTATGTCATCAACCACTATACATAGCAAACTGCTTTAAACCCCCTTCAAAATATTTTTTAATATTTATTTTTGGCTGTGCTGGGTCTTTGCTGCTGCACAGGGTTTTGCGGTGCGAGTATTTTTCTAGTTTCTGCTAGCAGGGGTTATCTTCATTGCAGTGCACCAGCTTCTCATTGCAAGCAGAGCACAGTGCTTTAGGGCACTCTGGCTTCAGGAGTTGCAGCACTGAGCTCAACAGTTGTGGTTCCCTGGCTCCAGAACCGTGACTCAGTAGTTGTGACACATAGGCTTAGTTTCTCCAAGGCACGTGGGGTCTTCCTGGACCAAGGATGGAACTAGTGTCTCCTGCATTGGCAGGAGGATTGTTTACCACTGAGCCACCAGGAAAACCTTGCTTACAACCTTTTTAAACTGATCTATTCTGTTCCATCACATGGGGGTATAAAATAGAACCCTTTTAAAATATTTAAATGAATAACTCTAATCCTCATTATTATTATTTTCCATTGTGAGAAGGCCTTTTTTATTTTTTCTGGGGTCCTCACTGTCTCTGACTCTAAAATCCCAGGGATACTTTCTCAACCAGGAGGGTCAGACCTGAAACAAAGCCAACTGGTAAAGCCAACCGCCCAGTTTGCCAGAGAAATTCATCCTGGTTAATTAATAAGTTATCCAAAGAGGTCTGTCATTTCAGTGTGTCAATCTAAATAAAGAGGTAAACTGAGGCAAACTCACATCACCAGAAACTGAATATTTTCAGGAATAGCTGAGGAACTGCAATTTGGGAAATGTAAGCAATAGCAAGTGACAGAGCATGTTGAGGGTTTAGGGAAAGGAGTCCTTGATGATTGGGAGAGTTTCTTGGGGGTATGCTCACTGGTCTGCAGATAGGTCTCCGTCTCCTGTCAATTGGGCATTGATGCAACGTCTGTTTCAGCGTGTAGGCACATTCTTTCGAGGGCGCATGCGTGAGAGCCGCCATGTCTTCTCCTGCGGGCGCAATTTTGATCCACATTGTTTCGTAAGAGTGACCCTTGTCATCCAGGTGGTCAAGAGCAGTGCCCATCACTGGTCCCGTAGCAGTTTCTGCGGGTGAAAAAGGAAGGCTGGCTGGTGTCATACTCGGCGGTTTTCACTTCGCTCCAAGGTAGGCCGGCTCCTGGGGAGATGCTTCTTTAGGAACGGAGCTTGCTCTCCTCAGACAACACAGTCCGTTGTCATTATTCGTGGATTCTGTGCTTACAGATTCGTCCATGCCATAAAATGAATCTGCAACCCCCATTCCTGAACTTGCGCGCAAGCTCACAAAGTTTGAGTGGCCCTGCAGGCCTGTTCCCAGCTGAGGGGGGACAAGGCAGCGCACAGGTTTTCCATTTCAGCTCGGTCACTGTCGGCGGGTGTCTTCTGTATGGTATTCAGTGCCATGTTTTTCACATGTCTGTGCTCTTTGGGGGTGATTTTGCCTTTCAAAGTGGCTGCATTGCTGTGTGGTGTCTGTAGATGTCAGAAGGCTGCCGTGGACTTTACTGAGAAAAGGCGTGTGGTTGATAAACTTCGTTCAGGCATGACTTAAATACTGGATACGAATTCAGTGTTAATGAATCAGTAGCACATATTAAACTAGGTACTTTTCAGCAGAAGCTCGTGTAAAACAAGGTTCTGTGTTGATGTGTTGATGAAAGTGTTGTGACCAGAGGCTTGCGGGAATCTAACCCTGTGTTTGCCTGGAGGTGAAGGTTCAGTCGGGCTTCCCAGGTGGCTTAGCGGTAAAGAATCCACCTGTAGTGCAGGAGCCATAGGAGATGCGTGTTCGATCCCTGGGTTGGGAAGATCCCCTGGAGGAGGGCATGGCAACCACTCCAGTATTCTTACCTGGAGAATCCCGTGGGCAGAGTAGCCTGGCTGTCTGCAGTCCATGGGGGCCCCAAAGAGTCGGACACAACTGAAGCTCCTTAGCACTCACCAGGCACAATGGTTCAGTACCATCAGTTGTTTCAGTATTTAGGGCAACTTAATGGGACAGAACTACCCCCGATAATGAGAATTGATAGTCTGGACAGCTCTTTTTCTGAGATGTGCCCATTGTGTCAGGAGGATGAGTCAGAAGTGGTCCTTCTGGAAGGACTGGGCTCTCCTAGTGTCCGTGGGGTCAGCGCTGGCCCTCTTGCTGTTCTCCACTGGGCTGGAAGCAACCTGGGGGATGTCACTTTCTTGTCATTCATTGACATTTGCTGGGGTGGGACAGTGGGGGAGTGGCCTAGAGCGGGAAGGTAACCCAGATATATGACTGTGCAACTTCACCCTCCACCCTGGGCAGCCTTCCACTAGCCCCAGTCCTGTGTCTCTCCTTTGAACCCAGCTGTGGAGGAAATTCCTCATTCTGGCCTCAGAATGAACTGTAGTGGGAATATCCACTGTCTTGCTCCCATTGCCTTCAACATGTAATTGCAAAAATAAAACAATCAGACACTCATCCATTTCCCCAAGATCTGAGCTATCCAGTTGAAACCAAGGTCACCCTGATAGAGAGTGATGAAAACACTAAAAACATTATCTATTGGTCCTGTTTCTATCATTCCTAGAATAAAACCTGAGGCTTCATTGGAGAGTGAGGAATAAATCAACATTGCCTGCAGTCAAGTCAGGTTTGAGCTGGGCTGGAGATTGAATTCGTGTTTAATCAAAATTATATTGGATTTTGTTGTTGAACCTTAGCTTTTTGTGAACAATTCAAAGGTGGCAGTGTTTTCCTAAATTTGGCATTCGCTTGACACAGTTGAAAAGATTTCTCACATGTTTAAGAGACTTGTCTTGAATAGCTAAGTTACTGCTACTCTGAGAATTTCTATATGAAGGACTTTGTGGGGGGTTGTTCACTTGGTATTTAAGACAATGGGTATAATTTATTTATTTTAATTGGAGGCTAATTACTTTACAATATTGTGGTGGTTTTTGCCATACATCAACATGAATCAGCTACGGGTGTGCATGTGTTCCCCTATCCTGAATCCCCCCTCCTACCTCACTCCCCACCCCATCCCTCTGGGTTGTCCCAAAGCACCGGTTTTGAGTGCCTTGCTTTATGCATGGAACTTGCACTGGTCATCTATTTTACACATGGTAATATACATGTTTCAGTGCTAGAGAATGGGTATAATTTATGCTTTGCTTCTTTTTCACTTTAATTCAGCTTTACGCTCTTCTTTCAGGAATGAGTTTTAAAGAATGGCTTATGGCAGAACAATGACAGTTTTTAAACATAAACAAAAGTATGTTTAAAGCTTAACATTTTGGCAGAAAATGCATGCTTATCCACATACTTAACTCATAGATGTGAAAATTATTCAAGGAAAACAAGTGTTACTTGATCAGGTGTATCTTTTCTTGCCTTTTGTTTCTCTTTTTTATATCAATTATAGCACTGTATAATCAATTGTTATTTTCAAATATATCGATTTAGCAAATGTTGATAAATAAAATCTATACCTCTCTCTTCTGGTGCTGCCTGCTACTATCTCCCAGTTCTAAGGATTGTTACAATCTGTTTTTCTTTCATTGTATCTCTTTCTTCTGTTCTATATTTCATCATCCTATGCAACCTCAAAAACAACTATAAGACATCTATGTCTTATATCTTTTAGAGAAACTCCTGTGAACCCTTCAAATACAGTAATGTATAGAACAAAACAATAGCAGTTTGAAAGAAAGGTGCTGTTAAAACAATGGGGTATCTGGGAAATAGCAGCAAGATATTCTGCTGTAAATGTTACTTTGTAAATGGTAATGTAAATGATAATGTTACTTTGAATGATAAACTATGATCTTCCATGACAGAAAATATCATGAAGAATTGACTCTGTACTTGGCATTCAGTAACTTAACTTTCATTATCAAAAGGAAGAAATAATTCCTTTCTTATAGTAGTATGATATAAGAAACATGCAGCTACAAGGTTGAAGAGCATGGAACAATAGTTCCATCATCAGGATTATTTTTCTGTTTCTTAATTGGTTTGAGAATCAGAAACAGTTATTATTTGAAAAAGGCATTAGAGGGCGCCAGACCTCTTTCTGATGAATTGTTTGTCTTGTAGCTAGAGCACAACTCCAGGCCACATTTAGATCAGCCTGTAAGCTTGTGAATTTAGTGCTCATCTCAGTCCAGAGATGTGATTACTTGTGTATTTGAAAATTAAAAATGACAGATTTTAGAGAGTAAATTTTTACACATTAAAAGGGACTTAAGAGACTTATTTCTGAATACAGTCTGTGGACCTTGTTTGGGCCCTGATTCAAAGAAACCACCCTGGAAAAGATGTTTGTGAGACATCTAGGGAAATTTGAACAGGCATAAATGTTACACTAGGGAACTATTGTTAATTTTACTAGGTGTGATAATGGTATCTTGGTAATGCTAAAAAACTCCTTTTAAATCCTACTAAAGATACATGCAGAAGAGTTTTTGCTTGAAATTATATGATGTCTATGATTCATTATAAAATATTCCACAGTAAAGTATATGTGCATGTATGCATGTATGTAATAATAGATGAAACGAGATTGACAGTATCATGATAATTTCTGGAACTGGAGTTCATTATATTATTCTACTTTTGTGAGTAGCTTGAAATTTTTCATTAAAAGTAAAAATAAAAAACGCAGACATGATTTTCTCACAATTTATATTTATGATCTAGTTGATGGTCATTTTTGACTAAGGCCTATTTCTTAGGTTACAAGCTCATGTGTATAAGAAAATCTCACCTTTTCCCCTGTAGGGAAGCAGAATATGCTACTCCAAACTGTGACTGTAGGAGTTTAGGACAGTCTACCTCAGAATATGCTGCTTTGGCTTATTGATTATTTTGAGCTATAGGCACTTTAAAAGCAGCAAATGCAGGGAGAGGCTTTCTCCTAACTCCCCTTTTCTGCCTAAAGACAGATCCTCCCAAAGGAACTCAGCTGTCATAAATCCCCTCCCTGAGAGTTTCATCGACTGGGGAAAACTGACTCTTACCACAATGCTAGCACCACAACCAGACAAACTTCGGCTTGAACTTTTATACCTCCCATCTGTTCTTCAAGGGCCCATTCATCTTTCTTAGAAATCATTTACTCTGCCCCAGGAGGCTTACGTGCCCCTTCCCTTTTCCCGATTAAGGTGGGCTTTTAATCTTGAATTCTAAGCCATCTCGGGGAATTACTCACTTTTCCCTGGTATCTCCCAGGTATATATGAGTATATTTGTTAATAAACGTCTATTTGTTTTTCTCCTGTTAATCTGTCTTTTATTACAGAGATCTCAACTAGGAACTCAGAAGGGTAGAGGCGAAATTATTTTTTTTCCTTCCTTATACCCTTCATAATTTAAATTTGTATTTTGAGTTTCCATTCTGTTGTTGTTGTTGTTTAGTCGCTAAGTTGTGTCTGACTCTTTTGTGACCCCATGAACTATAGTCCACCAGGCTCCTCTGTCCATGGGATTTCCCAGGCAAGAATACTGGAATGGGTTGCCATTTCCTTCTGCAGGGGATCTTCCCGACCCAGGGATCAAACCCTTGTCTCCGGCATTGCAGGTGGATTCTTTTATCGCTGAGCCACTGGGGAAACCCCTGTCTATTAGATATCAGAAACTAAATATCATTCAACTCAGTATAATCTCATATTGTGCTGAGACAAACAGTTCAAGATAAACTTAGTCAGTTTTGGATTTTCCTACCTCCATCTGCACAGCAGGATCTAAATCCAAGAGAACTGTTGAGTGAAAGTCAGTAAGTGGGAGGTGGTGATGGTGAGGGGGGGCTGGTTTTGGTTGCAACCTCTGTAGTCAAGACATCCTGAAAGACAGCTTCCATCTTCTCTCCTGTCAGTTTGTCCTCTAGATGACAGTCATGTTGTTGGACAAGCTTTTGCAGGGCCCCTCCAGAGCTGCCTCTCCTCAGGGTGTCCAGACCTCTTGGAATGAGAGAGGGACCCCAGAGGTTGTCCTCTCCAACTCTGGCTTTCTCACCCTGCTTGGCCACTTCAGCTCTACTTCTCCTATGCCATGTTTGTCATGGAAGTTTCTGAAAGACTTCTCGAGACACTTGCCACTTTCACAGGCTCTATTTGGGGACAAAAGCACATGTACTTTGTCCTTTCAAAACCCTTTATAAATCTGGGGACTCTGGGACATACTCAGATGAGAGAGATGCACGCAGGCCACCATCTTAAGAAAATATCACAGTATCTAATGTCTCTCCCATGAAACCTGTGGTGTCTGTCTGGTCTGATAGGAAGACCAGCACATAATCTTCAATAACAGTTGCATAAGGCATAAACATGCCCAAATTTTTCAGAGCTCCAAATGCAGAGAAGGGTCAGGGGTTAGCAGGAATTATGAAGAACTTTTTCCATCAAATTAATGTAATAAAACATTATCCCTTTGAATATTTTAAATCCTAAGCTTACTGTTTGCTTCTCATGCAGAAATGAAGGGAAGTAGTAGGTAAATAACGGTTAAGCCTGTGGATCCTCGGCTTAGTTAGACCAGTGTTCTAATCCTGCATCTGTGTCCTCTAATTAACAGTAGAGATCAGCACGGATTTGTTAAGTTTTTTAAACTTCAGTTTCTTATGTATAAAGCAAAGGCAGCAATATCTAAAATCTTCTGGGGAGGGTTAAACAAGTGTATGTATAGAGAGTGTGCAAAGAGAATTTAGCCCTTTGTATAAAACCAATACATGACAACTGTTTATATTAAGAATAACAGCACAAAAAGGCCTATATGCAATTTTTATATCAGGTTAGTGGACCCTTTTCCTTGGAGTTATTAGATCAGGTCTTAAAGGACCACATGGGAATTTGGGTGCTGCCCCAGAAAATTGAAACTACTACAACTTAGAAAAAAATTATCTTTCTGGTATAGGTTAGAGCCTAAATTCTCTTGATATTTTAAGAGTAACTGCTTAGCTTTCATTCCCAGTGTGGCCATCCTTTATGAACTGTCAGGGGAAAGGAAGCAGATGAAAGGAGGAATTCCAAGAGTATAATATCACATGGCCTCATGAAACAGGGCAAAAGAAACCAAACAGTTCATAATGGGCAAGCTTCCAGATGTTTATTGCCAGGACCTTCTGCTCAGAATGAAAAGAAAATCCAAACAAATGCCAGGTCCTTCTCCTATACTATTAGAAAAAGGAAAGTTACTCGCTTTTTTTTTTTTTTCACTTTCTTTTTTTTCCCATTCGATTTGGTATTCTGGATTGGACAGGAAGGTAAATTGCTCCTCCATTTTCTTGGAAAGACTTGACCAGTGATTCTCTGTTGAACAGATTTCTGATTCCTCTTTGCACTTGGACACTGGATTCCAGCTCTCTTGGTAGAGATGTCCAGGTTTGTAATTGACCTTTTTCTAGAGGTAGTATGGTGCTGGCAAGGTACCAAGAATTGGCTTGGCATTAGAAACTGCAGTCTCAAGTATATACAGACTCTTTATTCAGATACAATCTGTTAATTAATATTATGTACCCAGAGTGTTATGTTAAATTTGAATGCTTTACTGACTAACCTCAGTTCTGTGAAAAAAAATGTGATTCACATTCAGAAATCAGTTGATCTCATGCTACTATTTAACATAAAGCTCTTAGATGCGGCCAGTTTTTCAAAAGTGTCCTGGGTGGGCACTTGTATTAGTTTCTTTTGCTGCTGTGAGCTCTGTGATGTGTCTGTCCAGACAATTCCTCCATTGTAAGATCCTTAGCCTAATTGTATTTACAGAGTGGCTTTTTTCTTATAACATATTTGTAGGTTGTGGGGACTAGGAGGGACATCTTTGGGGGCCACTGTTCTATCATGGTCTACCTTCTATCCCCTTCAAATTTACTTCTGTCCTACATGTTAAATACATTCACCAGCACTTCCAGAAGTGTCAACCCATTGCAGATCAACTCCAAGTCCAAAAACCTCATATAAATCTCATCAGCTCAGAAGTCCTAAATCTCATCAGTTATGGATGAGGTTCTGGGTAGTCATGCGGCACAATTCATCTCCATTTGTGAATCTGTGAAATTGGAAAAACAGATTATTAATACCTGCTCCCCCAAAACAATGGTGGGATGGGCGTGGGATAGATATAAACATTCCGGTTCAAAAGGGGAGAAAATGGAAGGAATAAAGGAGTCACTAGTCCCAGGCAACTTCGAAATACATCCATGCAGATTCATCCATCCATGAAATTAGGTTTCAAGGCCTGGGAATAATTCTCTGCGGTTCGCAGCTCCACCCTCTGGACTTGAAGCTCTCCCCTTGGAGTCATTCATCTTCATGAGGGATAGCATGTATTTGCAGATGAATAGTTTTATTGGCCTGCTTCTTGCCTGTACAACTTTGGGAATCTGACAGTCTTCTTTTATTTCATACCCTCCTTTCCTCCCTTAGGGTGCCTTCTATACAATGAAAGTCAGTTTGGGCTGCAAAAACATATTAGGGATTAACACCTGAGGAAGGAAATGAGCAGAGGCAGAGAAAATATTTGGACTTTGATGCAGACCTGATAAAACCTTGGCCAACTCGAGGCTAATTGATGCAGAGTTGTCCTGTGTTGGGCCAAAATGGTCAAGCTTTTATACCCCCTCTTTGCTTAGCCTCAGAATAGGCATTATTTACAGTAAGAGAGCTCTCTTGAGTTGAGGCAGACTGTGAAAGAGCTAACAGTTGGAGACTGTCTGCTGATCACAGATCAAGAGAAAGTTCTCCCTTGAAGAGTGATCTGGATCATGCATCTTTGAATTTATCACACATATTGGGTTATGGTGAACATGAGAGAGATTAGAAAGTAGGCCTGTTAGTTCTTGCAGCCTTTTAGGGTTGAATTGGTAGCTTCTCCTGGACCAACTCTGTTTTGTTTTTTTTTAAACTTAATTTTATATTTGGAATGTAAGTGAAGTGTTAGTCACTTAGTTGTGTCCGACTCTGTGCGACCCAATGGACTGCAGCCGGCCAGGCTCCTCTTTCCATGGGGATTCTCCAGACAAGAATACTGGAGTGGATTGCCTTTCCTCCTCTAGGGGATCTTCCCAAACCAGGGATGGAGCCTGGGTCTCCTGCATCGCAGGCTGACTCTTTCCCAGCTGAGCCACCAGGGAAGCCCATTGGACCAATTAACAATTTGTGATAGTTTCAGGTGGACAGCAAAAGGACTCAGCCATATAGATATATGTATCCATTCTCTCCCAAACTCTCCTCCCATCCAGGCTGCCACACAACATTGAGCAGAGTGCTCAATACAAGTACTGTGCTATGCAGTACTGGACCAGCTCTCAAGTCCTGAAACAGTAGTGACAGAACCATCCTGGTATTTAAGGCAGCCAGATAGCTTAGGAAAGAGCTCAGTTGTGTCCTAGGGACCAAAGGCCATTATGGAAGTTTTCCCTCTAGGCTGGAGGCTCTTCCTCTTGGAGGTGGGTTGTTGGGGGAGTCTAGTTTATTCAAGCTCAGACACAACCCTCTATCTTCATGCCAGTAATCACTGTCATTATCATATTCCACATTGCTGTTATTTATTGAACACTTACTCTGTATCAAGCACTTTGCTAAGGAGTTTACATGTAAACTATCATTTAATCACTTCAGGATGCCTCAGAACTGTTCAAGGAGTAGTTGTGGGTTAAGTAAAGGAGCAAAAAGATGTTCAATTCTGTGCTCAGTGATCCTGAGATGTCGTATCACAACTCAGCGACAGTAACCTCCTCCTGGTCAGCATTTACTTTTGCCCAGGTTTCAAGGTTTAACTGAAACATGTAACATGGTACCATAGGGTTCAGTGAGTTAAGTTGTTTGAGTTATAGAGTGCCTAGAAACTTTGCCGTTCAAAAAGCTGATTCTATCCTAGTGAGATCCAGTGTTCTCTAGAAGGTGCTGCCTAGTCTCTTTCATTTTAAATTTAGATTTGGGCCTCTTTCTTGGTGGGTCTAGGTCAAATGGGAAGAAAGATTTGTCATGCTATTTGTACCATTAAAGTTGGATTGCACACTGAAAGTGATTGGTAAGACTACCAGTCTAGAAGCTGTAACCGAAAGCAACAGTCCTCATTTCCTCTGGTGCTATTACATTTTTGTGTTTATATTTTCCTAGGCTTGGTAATTATGGTAATCAGGAAAACAAGTCACATTGTATAACACATCTTATATAAAGATATTTGCAAACATCTCCACATTTTACGTATGATATGGTGTCTCTGAAGTTTTGGGCTCAGCTATGAAAATCTGTTCCATTTTTGTATTTTTGTGTAACTAAAATTTTGACTCTTTAAATTTAGACTATGACAGAGTGTAAGTGAAAGGCAAATTAAATCTTCTCATTGTGTAATTTTGGACTTAAATTTTTAGGTCACATGTTTGAAGTCTCTTGCATGATTATGGACTGCATGCATAATTTCCCCTCAGTGTGAGACTCTGCTGAATTCTCTAAAAGAATAAAGAGCTTCCCAAAACATGTTCCTGTAAACAGTATTTCAAGTTCTAAATGTATATGGGCTTTTAGTTGGTTCTTATCAGGATTCCGAGTTTTCTGGCAGCAAGTAAGCTTGAGATAACAGCTTTATTGTAGAAATAGAAATCTCCAGACAAATCATTAATGCAGTCCTTGAGAGAGAAGATAGACACAAAAAACTGCAGGTTTGTTTGATGGGACAGGACCTTGACAATTCATTCTCTGTTAGTGAGTCTCTTCTGCATTACCTAGGGAAAAAATCTTGTAACTAGCCTGATTTTTGTTTTTTGGCCATGCTTCACAGCATGTGGGATCTTAGTTTCCCAACCAAGGATGTAACCCACTCCCCCTACGTTGGAAGCATGTAGTCTTAACCACTGGACAACTAGAGAAATCCAGGAGTTCTTGAGCTCAGGCTTTTATCACATCTACCCTGTGTTAGTTTCCTACTGCTGCTGTAATGAATTATCACCAATTTAGTGGCTTAAAACAGCACAGACTATTGTAATTCTGGAGGTCAGAAATTCAAAGTGTGTCTTATGGGGATAAAATTAAAGGCTTGGCAGGGCTGGTGCACTCTGGAAAGTTTAGAGGAGAATCCATTCCTTGCCATTTGCAGCTTCGAGAGACTGCACTCATTCCTTAGCCCATGGTGCCACATCACTCGGCACTTTGTCGTATCTGTGTCCCTGGCTCTGACTCTCTTGCTTCCCTCTTATAAGGACCGTGTGATTACATTGGGCCCAGCTGGATAGTTCAGGATAATCTCCCCACCTCAAGTTCCTTAACATAGTCACGTATGCAAAGTCCTTTTTGTGATGTTTGGTGACATGTTCCAGGTTCAAGCGATTAGGTCATGATCCTCTTCGGTGAGTCATTATTCAGCTTACCATGTACCGTTCATATTCACTTACCATTCATATCGAGCCTCCCAACTCAAATCACTCCAGCCAGACATCGTCCTACTTCTTCCGACATCAAATCCAGATTTGGGAACGCCTGCTCCTCAATCCGTCTAAATCCTACTATTCTTTAAGGTTTATGCTCAGATTTTGCCTTTTGCCTGAGACTTCCCCTGAAAACCTAACCTTCTTTGGTTTCTTTCTTCATGGTCTTCAAAAGCATTTGTAAATTTTGCACACAAACTTTGTATACATTTTTATACATACGATATTAGTCTTTTGCTATTACTTCACTTGTGTTTCTTTGCCTCATTTTGATTATAAGCCCTTTGAAAGTAGGAAAAATATCAATATACAAAAGAAATATATTGAATCACTGTTAGCATGGTGCTAAGGACTTGGGAATGTCAAGTAAATATTTACCCTGCCTCATTTGAAATTCTCTTTGGTAGGTCCATGACTTTCAGAAACTTCCATTTAGAATGTAATGGAAATAGATCTCAACTTAGTATTTACTGAATAAACAATACAGGATTCTGTATGGATCTGTTCCATAACCCACTGTAAAGCTCTTTTTCTTCATTTGCATTTTAAGATCTGTAGTTTATAATCTTTATAACCGACCTTTCTCCACATTTTGATAAACTGGCATACCGTGCAGAGTGCCTGCTCTGTCCCAAGGTGACTTAGCTCTGTGTGGTATTGCGGTACTCCTTTGGTTTATGGAGGGCTTTGTTACCTTTCCTGAGCAGGTAATGCCCTGCCATCAGAACTTTGTTGCTCTGGCCTCAGAGGGAGCCTTTCATGCAAGGGGAACGTTGGAGGGCTTGAACACAGAGTGGGGCTTTCTCAAACTTAAAACAATAGGTTATGTGATTATCCTTGTGTTTGCTTGCTAGTAATTGCTGGTGCATTTGGTAGAATTTTGCCTAAGAATTCTTTTTATTTTAACATTCCATCAAGAAGGAAATTGTGGAGAAGGGGAAGGTGCTCCTTTTTATGTTTCTTTTTTTTTTTTTGACTGTGCTGGGTCTTCGTTGCTGCGTGGGATTTTCTCTAGCTGTGGTGAGGGAAGGCTACTCTCTAGTTATATGGTGTGCAGGCTTCTCACTGGGCTGGTTTCTCTTGTTGCACAGCATGGGCTCTAGGGCACCACAGCTTCAGTAGTTGTGGCACGTGGGCTTGGTAGTTGTAGCTTCATGACTCTAGAGCACAGGCTCAGTAGTTGTGGCGCACGGCCTTAGTTGTTTCACGGCATGTGGAATCTTCCTGGGTCAGGGATCAAACCAGTATCTTCTTCATTGGCAGGCGGATTCTTTACCTGAGTCACCAGGGAAGCCCTCCCCTTAACTTCGAATTGTGGAGTCTATTTCAAGGAGATTTTCATCGTTTACCAAAAGAACCTGATGACTGTTGAATGGCCAATTTGGCTTGGATTAGTTTGCAATAACAAACCTAGGAGAAAGATATTATTATTCATTATTATTATTGCCTTCAGTTTATTGATGAGTGTACTAAGGCATATACAATTAAATGACTGGGCAGTGATGAAGCTAGGATTTGAATCTAGGCAGTCTGACCTGAAGGTATTTGTTTTTATCTTTACTTTAAATAACTGGGGTATGTTTATGTTCATTCAGGGTAATTGGCAAGCCTGATATATGAAGATTATAAACTGACATAGAGTAGGGCAAGAAAATGTTTAAAGACTTGAAAGTGCTGAAACAAAAATGGCTTCTCGTCTAGACTAGAAACATTTAAAACCAAGGTACATCTTTTGCACATTAAATAGGCTTATTTTGTTTCTTGCTTCTGTTGCTATGGAAGAGAGAGTAAGTAGAAAGGAACATATTGATTTACTTCAAGGCAATTTAAATAGTTGCACTTTACCTGGAAGAAATTTTTGCTGTTGGCCTGTATGCTGCTGCTGCTGCTGCTAAGTCGCTTCAGTCGTGTCCGACTCTGTGCGACCCCATAGACGGCAGCCCACCAGGCTCCCCCGTCTCTGGGATTCTCCAGGCAAGAACACTGGAGTGGGTTGCCATTTCCTTCTCCAATGCAGGAAAGAGAAGAGTGAAAGTGAAGTCTGACTCTTCGCGACCCCATGGACTGCAGCCTACCAGACTCCTCCATCCATGGGATTTTCCAGGCAAGACTACTGGAGTGGGGTGCCATTGCCTTCTCCTGTTGGCCTGTATAGACAAGTGTAATTGTTTACATAGTAATTGATTCCTGAATATATAAATCATATATAGAGAGTATAGGTATATAGATATATCTAAATGGGATATATAGAGAATATATATATTTTATAAAGCTGTTTGATTAATTTCAGTCAATTCATTTTTCTCTATCTTAAAGTCTCAAATTATAGAACTGTTTCACATTTTTTTTTTAGCCAGAAATACCTAGGCCTTCAAGGAATATAAATATTGACTATAATGAAATACCAGCATGTTACTTCCACATTTGTAATAATTGGGATGGATATTAAATAAAAATTAATTTTAACTGGAGCCTTTTATCTTGGGGTATCATTTTCAGTAAAATTTATGAAACACTTGACATAGCAAAATAAAGAATTTGTCTCTTAGCAGTAACTACTGTTGTTTGATTTATGCCCTGTGAACAAAATATGATACAGCTAACTGCATCTTTATAGCTTATGGAAGATTAGAATAATAATAAATAACTACTTTTTACAAAAGATGCAACAATGCGAAGTGTCTGTCTTTGAAATTTTTTTTTTTTACTAGCTGGTAGAGTTATCTCAGCTGGGGGACATCTTTAATCATCATCAAATAAATAAATCCTTGGTGTTACTCATCTTGGAGCAGAATTCATAGGGTTTGCCCACATGAGAAGCAGCCCTATCACAAACCAGTGCCTTTATTATATATATTATTTGTCTTTATAACTTTTGATTTATGGTTCATGTTGGAAGCTTCAGTTTATTTTCTCTATTCAAAGAATTTCAATATATATATGATTTTTTTTTTAGACCGTTACTCAACTTAGTATCTTATGCTTCAGTGTCAGCTGTTTTTAAGCATTGTAGTCTGTATATTTGCTGTGTTTTCTGGGTTCTTCCCAAACACGTTTAATGAACATGTATGTTTTTTTTTTATGTCCATGATGCCAGACATAACTCTAAATTTGATTAAGTGTCTGATTAGGTCTTTTTTGCTTGACATAGTTATAAAAAAAAAAAACAGATAAAAATTTAACTATGTAAAGCAGAACGTGGGAAATAGGGACTGAAATACAAAGACAAAACAGTAGTAATAATAATAGTTAATTCCCAAGTTTGCTGGTCTTTTTACTTTCTTAACGGTGCACTTAAATGAATAAAAATTATAAAATAAAATTAAGTCTAGTTTATTGATCTCTTTTTTTTTTTTTACTACTTAGTGCTTTTTATGTTCCTTTGAAAAATATCCTAGCCTGACCTAAGATCAGGAACACATTTTCCTGTGTAATCTTCTGGGGTTTTAGTGCTTTGCCTTTCACATTTAGGTCTACGATTCATTTGGAATGGATATTTATATATATGTGGTATGTGGTAGGCATTGACATTTACCCCCCTCCCCCCATCAATTGATCTTGAACCATTTATCGATAAGATCACTTCTTCTCCACAGTATTACAAGTGTCTATGTCTATTTATGGACTCAATTTTTTCCACTGGTCTATTTGTCTGTTCTTGTACCAATAACATTTTATTTTCTGTAGCTTTTTTGTCTTGATATCTGGTAATGAAGTCCTCCAATTTTATTCCTCTTCTTAAAGATGATTTTGGCTATTTTATAATCAAGCTAATTACCCTCTAGCCTACTCTTAGCCTGCAACTGAGAGACTGAACAACGACAAGCCTACACCTAACTGGTAGCGTTTTGATTGGGATTACATGGAATCTATAGATCAATTTGGAGAGAACTGACATCTTTATAATATCAAATGCTCTAAAGCATACCCATGGTACTTTTTGCATGGAAGTCTTGCCTATCTGTTATTAGATTTAGTTTTAGGCATTTGATGTTTTTTTTGATGCTAGGTTATCATCTTTTAAAAAAGTTTATTTTCTGATTTTTTATTGCTCATTGTTGTTCAGTCGCTGTTGTGTCCGACTCTTTGGGACCCCATAGACTGCAGCATATCAGGCTTCCCTTTCCTTCACTATCTCCTGGAGTTTGCTCAAACTCATGTCCATTGAGTCAGTGATGCAATCCAACCATCTCATCTTCTATTGCCCCCTTCTCCTTCTCCTCTTGCCCTCAATCTTTCCCAGTGTCAGGGTCTTTTCCGATGAGTTGGCTCTTCGCATCAGGTGGCCTAAGTATTGGAGCTTTAGCTTCAGTATCAGTCCTTCCAATGAATGTTCGAGTTGATTTCCTTCAGGATTGACTGGCTTGATATCTTTGCTGTCCAAGGGACTCTCAAGAGTCTTCTCCAGCACCATAGTTTGAAAGCATCAATTCCTCAGTGCTCAGCCTTCTTTATGGTCGAACTCTCACATCGGTACATGATTACTGGAAAAACTGTAGCTTGGACTATATGGACCTTGTCTCTGCTTTTTACTACACTGTCTAGGTTTTTCATAGCTTTTCTTCCAAGGAGCAGTGTCTTTTACTTTCATGGCTGCATTCACTATTCACAGTGATTTTGGAGCCCAAGAAAATGAAATCTGTCACTGTTTCCATATAAAAATGCAATTGATTTAGAAATACTGATTTTGTATCTTGTGACCTTGCTAAATTCTTTTTAAAATTTATGTTTACTTTTAGATATATGTATATATTTTGGATATTCTTTGTAGTAGATATATTTTCAACTATTCTGTTGTGATATTATATTTCTCCGATCTAAGGATAATGCCTTTCATTAGTTCTGTAAATTTTTCTGCTTTTGTTTTGGTTGAATATAGCTCTTCTATGTTCCTAATTTTGAAATTCCTCTCTTTCAGCTAGAGATGTTATTGTAAATTTGCCAAAAACGAAGAGAAAAACCCACAAAGCAGCCTGAAAGAAAAGAGATTACTTACAAAAGAACAATAGCTAGACTGGCAACAGATTTTACATTACTAGAAATAGAAGCCCAAGATAATGAACAGTATATTTAAAGGGCTGAGAGAAACTATCAACTGAGAATCCTATATCAAACTAAATTTTCATTCAAGAGATAGGGTGAAATAAAGACCTTTTCAGAGAAAGACTCATAATTTAATTCTCCTTTGGCGTTGCTAAGATTACTAAATGATGTATATCACTCAGAAGAGAGAATGGAGAATAAAACAATATTAGAGAGATGGGGAAGTACTGATGGTAAAAGGATTTGAACAAGTATTAGAGATTATTGTGAACAGTTTTCTACCGGTGCATTTGAAGCCTTATATTAAAGAAACAATTTTCTAAAAAAATAAAATAAAACAAACGTTTTCAAACTGGAGTAAAGAAGAAATAGAATACTGAACAGACCAAGTTTCATTAACAACATTGAGTAAAATAAAATCAGCCCATGTAAAAAAATACAAAATACACAGATGGTTTAAGGGTGAATTCTAACAACCCTCGAGAAACAGATTACCTATGTGCAAATTATTGTAATAAATAAAAATGAATTTTCTATTCTCAAACTCATTTTATGATATTTGTATAACTGATAATAAAACAAAATATATAAGGATAATATAAGAAAGCAAAATTATGAACAGAGATATAAAGATAAAAAATAAAATATAAGCAAACAAAATTTGCAACTGCTTATCATGATCCAATGCATCATATCTAAGTTAATATTACTCCAGGAATAAAAGGCATTAACATCAGATAAGATGTAATTGCAAACCAGAAGCTCCTCCTAAGCTGAAAAAGCATGTCAAATGCACAGCAAGTATCATGCATAGTGGTGATACATTTGAAAAGAAAACAGACTACACTTTGCCCGTCAGCCATGTTGCTTATTTGGGATTTATTTAGGATGGTGACTGAAGAATGTTTTCTTTTGCATCTCAAAGAACTACATATTTCAGAACTTTTGTATTGTGATAAACTGCAGTTCATGTCAGAAGAGCTGTGATCTACAAATAGTTAATTCTTTGACATCAAATGGCTCATTCAAGCACTTCTAGATATTAGTGGTAGATGCTTGGTTTTGACATTTAGATAAAGACAGGCTGCTTATATTTTAGAGCATTCCAACTTAAACTCCTCCTTGAATCTTATTATATGTACATTTCATATAAGATCTTATCCATATGTGAATAAAATACAAATGCATTGGAAAAACCAATTAATAGAGGTATTACTATTAGGTAATAATAATGATTGCTATATAAACATTATACTGAGACTCCTGCTATTATATGCCATAAGAAAGAAATGTAACAGGTATAAGAACTGGAAAACAAGAAACAAAATGGTTGGCATTCTAGGCTATATGATTGTCTATCTAGATAATCCAAGAAAGTTAGAACCAATAAGAAAATTCAATAAGTTACTAGATACAATAAAATTATGGAACAGTTAATGGCATTTTATTCAGAGAAAAAAAGCAATTAGAAAATGTACTTAGAACATCAATCTCATATACAGTGGCAACAGCAGTGATAAGGAACCAAGAATAACTTTAAGAAAAAATGTGTAAGATCTTATTTCTAAAATTATAAAATTTTATTAACAATATGAAAGAATATTTATATAAATGAGAAGCCTTCTCTGTTTATGGATGAGGTTGAAAGTGAAAGTGTTAGTTGCTCAGTTGTGTCTGACTCTTTGTGACCCCTTGGGCTGTAGCCAGCCAGACTCCTCTGTCCATGGAATTCTCCAGGCAAGAATATTGGCGTGGGTTGCCATTCCTTCTCCTGAGGATCTTCCCAACCCAGGGATCCATCCTGGGTCTCCCACCTTGCCGGCATGTTCTTTACTATATGACTCACCAGGGAAGCCCCATAGGTGAGATTATCCAATGCCATATAACAACTGTCCCTAAATTAATTTGTAATCAATGAAATTCAAATGAAAATATCCATAGTGGTTTTTTCCATGAAACTTGTGATCCTGAGTCAAGAAAATTTTGAGGAATAATACACAATTAATTATTTGTAATTAATCATATCTATAATTAATATAGTAATTAAATTATCAGTACAAGGATCAACTGATGATTGGAACAAAATTAAAAGCCCAGAAATATATCTGTACACATATGAAAACCTAGTGCATTTACTCATCCAATAATTATTAAGTACTCTGCTTTTTGGGTGCATCTTCAGGATATTTTCCAGGTTCGTTTGACATGATCCTAGGAGTCATTGATAACTTCCTTACTATTGGTGACAAAATTTTCCAGCTTCACCTGGTACATTTCTTGCTCCTAACCTGGAATCAGCCATTTCTCCAAGAAGCCTTGCTTTCTGTTATAGGAAGTAGAATTTCAAGACCACATTTATGTAATAGGGATGCTCATCATTGTGGGGTTGGTCAGTATTTTTAGGCCTTTTCAGCCGACTAACAGTGCTAAAAATTAAATGTATATAACATATGCACACACACAATATATCCATAAATATATGTTTGATCTAGATTATCTACATATTAATATATTATATATATTATATGTTAATATACTGTCATTTGTTGTTTAGTCACTAAGTTGTATCCAGTTCTTTTACGACCCCATGGATTGTAGCCCACCGGGCTCGTCTGTCCTTGGCATTTCCCAGGCAAGAATACTGGAGTGGGTTGCCATTCTCTTCTCCAGGGGATCTTCCCAACCCAGGGGTCAAACCTGCATCTCTTGCATTGCAGGTGGGTTCTTTACCACTGAACCACCAGGTATAGCTAAGTACATACTATATATATATATATTTAAAGATTAAAAGCCTCATGAGTTCATACTAATACTTCCAATTCAAATTCAGAAATACAGAATTTTTACTTATATTCTCATATAATAATCTTTATCTCCTTTGACATTTGGAATCATGGTTGTCAAGGACTTAAGAGATGAGAAAATTGCGATATACTTTCGTTACTAGCTTTTTTTTATACTTTATTACACACGCATCTTAGAATAATAATACTAATACAACCAGGGCCAGTATGATAAGTGAAAACACTTTATTATAAATATTGTCTATGGGTTTTTTTGGCATGTGTGTAGTTGTTTTGTCTGTTTTTATGTGGGGATTAAAATCTATGCTGTTGCTTCCGTGGAACAGAGTCTTCTTTTGAAAAGTTTTGACATCTTTCATGGATAATAAAAAATACCTAAAGAGTAATCCCACTGGCTAATCATTGTTTAGTTCAGTCTAGGATGCACTTTGTGGTTTAATTCTAAATGCCATTGTTGTGTCATTATTCTATGTGGTGACCTCTCTGGTTAATCCTGCTGGAGATTTCAGAATAAGGTCAAAGAAACTATTATAGCAAATCAGGGGGTGTCTTTGGGGTTGTGGTTGGTAGAGGGGGCCCAGCTGTGACTTGGAGAAGCTTAAATTAGCCAGTAATTTTCAGCAATCCTTCAAATTACCCAAATGGAGGTAGAATCGAAGTCAAAGCTGTGCGATGGCTTGTGAAATGAAGCATAAAAGAAAAAAAATACCCTGTTGGGCTTCCCTGGTGGTGCAGTGGATAAGAATTCACCTGCCAGTGAAGGGGACATGGGTTTGATCCCTGGTCCAGGAAGATCCCACATGCCCCAGAACCACTAAGGCCATATGCCACAACTACTGAAGCCTGTATGCCTAGAACCTGTGCTCTGCAACAAGAGAAGCCAGTGCAATGAGAAGCCAGTCCACTGCAGCTAGAGAGTAGCCCCCACTCGCCGCAACTAAAGAAAGCCCTCTTGTAGCAACGAAGACCCAGCACAGCCGAAAATAAAGTAAAATTAAAAAAATACCCTATTGTTTCCTTTCAACCAGATTGCTGCTTTTGTGTAGAAATTCAGGAGCTAGCACTAGTGGTAGTAGACATATTTTGGATTTTGGTTCCCCATCACCCATTTCCCCTGTTTTAGCATAAGCACACTAATTTCGTGTTTTTTTTTTTTAATTAAAGGTTTATTTCGTATAGCGGTTTTAGGTTCTCAGCAGAATTAGGGGAGGGTACAGAGATTTCCTGTCTATTCCTTGCCCCCACATATGCATAGACTCCCTCATTACCAACATTCTCCACCAGAGGGGTAATTTTATTACAGTTGATAAACCTACATTGACACACTATAATCACCCCAAAGACCATAGGCTACGTTATACATTACAGTTAACTCTTAGTGTTGTACATTCAGTGGGTTTGGACAAATGTATAATAATAGCATGCATGCATCATTATGGTACCATAGTATTTTCTCTGCAGTCTGCCTCTTCATCCTTCCCTCTCCTGCTCCCACTGAGCCCTGGCAACCACTGATCTTCTTACTGTTCCATTGTTTGCCTTTTTCCAGAATATCATATATTTGGAATCTTAGAGTATACAGCTAATTTCCTTTTGAAGAATTCTCTCTCTCTAGAAGTTTTCTTGCCTTTGGAAAATTATCTACCCACTAGGAGTAGGCATGTGTTACTAGCTAGGTTAATCAGACCCTTGTGAAGCTTCCAATACTGATTGGACTAATGCAGAAAGGTTGCAAGATGGTAGATCGTTCATTCCAGTGATGGTATTGTGGTAAGTTCAGTTCAGTTCAGTTCTGTTCAGTTGCTCAGTCATGTCCGACTCTTTGCGACCCATAAACTGCAGCATGCCAAGCCTCCCTGTCCATCACCAACTCCCTGAGTCCACCCAAACACATGTCCATCGACTCGGTGATGCCATCCAGCCATCTCATCCTCTGTCGTCCCCTTCTCCTCCTGCCCTCAATCCTTCCCAGCATCAGGGTCTTTTCCAATGAGTCAGCTCTTCGCATGAGGTGGCCAAAGTATTGGAGTTTCAGCTTCAACATCAGTCCTTCCAATGAACACCCAGGACTGATCTCCTTTAGGATGGACTGGTTGGATCTCCTTGCAGTCCAAGGGACTCTCAAGAGTCTTCTCCAACACCACAGTTCAAAAGCATCAATTCTGCGGCACTCAGCTTTCTTTATAGTCCAACTCTCACATCCATAAATGACCACTGGAAAAACCATAGCCTTGACTAGATGGACCTTTGTTGGCAAAGTAATGTCTCTGCTTTTTAATATGCTATCTAGATTGGTCATACTTTCCTTCCAAGGAGTAAGCGTCTTTTAATTTCACGGCTGCAGTCACCACCAGCAGTGATTTTGGAGCCCAGAAACATAAAGGCAGCCACTGTTTCCACTGTTTCTCCATCTATTTCCCATGAAGTGATGGGACCAGATGCCATGATCTTAGTTTTCTGAACGTTGAGCTTTAGGCCAACTTTTTCACTCTCCACTTTCACTTTCATCAAGAGGCTCTTTAGTTCTTCTTCACTGTCTGCTATAAGGGTGGTGTCATCTGCATATCTGAGGTTATTGATATTTCTCCCGGCAATCTTGATTCCAGCTTGTGTTTCTTCCAGCTCAGCGTTTCTCATGATGTACTCTGCATATAAGTTAAATAAGCAGGGTGACAATATACAGCCTTGATGTACTCCTTTTCCTATTTGGAACCAGTCTGTTGTTCCATGTCCAGTTCTAACTGTTGCTTCCTGACCTGCATACAGGTCTCTCAAGAGGCAGGTCAGGTGGTCTGGTATTCCCATCTCTTTCAGGATTTTCCACAGTTTGTTATGATCCACACGGTCAAAGGCTTTGGCATAGTCAATAAAACAGAAATGGATGTTTTTCTGCTACTCTCTTGCTTTTTTGATGATCCATCGGATGTTGGCAATTTGATCTCTGGTTCCTCTGCCTTTTCTAAAACCAGCTTGAACATCTGCAAGTTCACGGTTCACATATTGCTGAAGCCTGGCTTGGAGAATTTTAAGCATTTCTTTACTAGTGTGTGAGATGAGTGCAATTGTGTGAATTGAGTGCAGCAGTTTCACAGCATCATCTTTCAGGATTTGAAATAGCTCCACTGGAATTCCATTACCTCCACTAGCTTTGTTTGTTGTGATGCTTCCTAAGGCCCACTAGACTTCCCATTCCAGGATGTCTGGCTCTAGGTGAGTGATCACACCATCGTGATTATCTGGGTCGTGAAGAACTTTGTTGATTAAATCCACTTATTTTGGAACTGCTCTGATTCTTGACCTTTCCCAGCTTGTTTCTCCAATTTTACTGTCAGTTTTGTGTATCTCAGAGATACATTTAACACATTCATTTTTTGTTTAGAGCTGGTTTTTGTTACTTGTAGCCAAACAACTATAACTGATTTGGTGGTGATCCCTAGAATATATTAGAAATGTTTAATCTATAGCCCTACCTTTGAGATATTGTGGGTTCTAAACTACTGTAATAAAGTGAATATTGCAATGAAGTGGCTCACATGAATTTTTTGTTTTCCCAGTGCATATAGTAGTTACATTTATGCTGTACTGTAGTCTCTTATAAAGTATGTAATAACATTGTGTCTAAAAAACAATGTATATACCTTAATTAAGTATTTTATTACTAAGAAATGCTAACCATCATCTGAGCCTAGTAAGTTGTAATCTTTCTGCAATAGTAATGTTAAAGATCACTGATCACAGGTCACTGTAACAAATGTATGTATGCTTAGTCGCTCAGTAGTGTCCGATTCTTTGTGACCCTTTGGATTGTAGCCCACCAGGCTCCTCTGTCCATGGGATTTTTCAGGCAAGAGTACTGGAGTAGGTAGCCATTCCCTTCTCCAGAGGATCTTCCTTGACCCAAGGATCAAACCTACATGTCTCCTGTGTCTCTCGCATTGCAGATGGATTCTTTACCCAGTGAACCACCAGGGAAGCCCTAATACGAGGCTCCTCTGTCCATGCGATTTTACAGGGAAGAATGCTGGAGTGGGTTGCCATTCCCTTCTCCAAGGGATCTTCTTGACCCAGGGATCAAACCCAAGTCTTCTGCATCTCCTGTATTAGTAGGTAGATTCTTTACCAGTAGCGCCACCTGGGAAGTGAAAATGTTTGAAATGTTTGAAATATTGCAGGAATCACCAAAATGTGACAGAGACACGAAGTGAGAAAATGCTTTTGGAAAAATGGTGCCAATGGACTTGCTTGATGGAGGTTGGTCACATACCCTCAATTTATAGAAAATACAATATCTGAGAAGTGCAGCAAAGCGAAGTGCAATAAAATGAGGTGTTCCTGTATTTAAATTGCAACCTCTCTTCCGATAGTTCTTCTGATCCTTCTTTCCCTATTCTATTAAAAAATATACTTTATAATTTATTTTTTAACTATGTTTTCTGTCTCTACTTTACTAGAATATAAGCTCTATGAGGGCAAGAATTCTTTATTTAAATCTGTTTCTATGAATCCTGTATCCCAATTATCTAGGACAAATCCTGGAACATAACAGGTGCTTAAAAAATATTTGTAAATTTAATTAATAATTAAATCAAATCTGCTGTTTTTTGAATCTGTTGATCATCTAAATGGAGTTGTGCTTAGTCCCAGTTCATTGTAAAATGTTGGCATGCTTTTGCTGCAGATGGTTTTGTTTTGTTATCACTGTGTGGGTTGGGAGAAAATGTAATTATATGGTGGCCAGTAACCAGCTGCTCTCCACCCCCAAGGAAATGAACAACACTGTGGGCTCCTTAGACAGTTAAAGTTATACACGGTCTTCCAGATCTTGATACCTGCTGCTGCTAAGTCACTTCAGTCGTGTCCGACTCTGTGCGACCCCATAGACGGCAGCCCACCAGGCTCCTCCGTCCCTGGGATTCTCCAGGCAAGAACACTGGAGTGGGTTGCCATTTCCTTCTCCAGTGCATGAAAGGGAAAAGTGGAAGTGAAGTTGCTCAGTCGTGTCCGACTCTTAGCGACCCCATGGACTGTAGCCTACCAGGCTCCTCTGTCCATGGAATTTTCCAGGCAAGAGTACTGGAGTGGGGTGCCATTGCCTTCTCCCTTGATACCTAACGTAAGCTTATTTTATTTTTTAAGGGAAATTTTGAAAATATAATACCATATTAAGGTAAAAACAGATTTAATAGGAGGATTAAAAAATAATGCTTTCATTTTTATAAAAATATAAAAAATTAAAATTTACCCTACTCCAGCTAAATGGTGTAGCATCCAAATGAGAGGTAGATCCAACTAAGACTGAATCAAGAGAGGACCTCAGATTGGAGAGGATGGCTGGTAAGTGATTGGAGGTGGCATTATAGAAACCAAGTCCCATTAAAATGTTACAGTTGCTAGTGGAAGGTCAATTGAACAACTAATCTTGGACAAGGAAGGGAAATTAATATTTATAAGCAAGTCTGATCTTTCACATATGTATTATATATATTATTTGACATATACTTTTCATATCCTCAAAGTGAACCTGTAACTTGTCACCTTCATTTTATAAACAGAAAAACTGAGAATAAAATGTTAGTTAACTTGCACTCACATAACAAGAAGAAAGTGTCAGACTCAAAATCTGGCTAAGGTTAATCTAAATCTTCTACTCTTTTCACTATATCACCCCCACACAGGAAATTGAATCTGAAACTGGAGAAAACAAGCTGTTTTTTTCTAGGTGAAGATAGTGGATTGTATATATATAATAGCCATCACTTGCTTGTCAAACACCAAACCTCTTTAAAACAACAGTAACTATTTTTTTTAAAGGCATAAACACACAAAGACAAGATAACAGGAGAGGAATGAACAACAAACTTTGAGAAGTTGGTAAGTAGATGGAAAAGTGGGAATTAACTAAGCAGATCTGGGATAACTGAATTTCAAGTCAGCAATAAAGTTGAGTAACAGATAGATTTGCACCATTGTGTCTCCGAGGTTCAAGAATTAGAGCTAATACCCACATGTAAGGTCAAGGAAAGTAGTCTGATTTTGAAGTTCCCAGTTCAATTGCCAGATCAATATCCCAGCACCATAGACCTATATGATGACTTGCTCTTCTCACATGCTGAAAGACTGGAGATGTATTCTCTGGAGAGGGTAATGTAGAAAGTCACTGGAGGACCCCAGGCACAACTGAGGACAGGTGACTTAGCATACTGAAAGTGGGAGTAAAGAGTTAAAGTTTGCACACCCAACGCTGAAATTATTGACTGTCTTTCCCTACACACCTCACAAAAGCTGGCAGCCAGCCCCATACCTTTTTGTAAAAGAGGAATTTGGGCCATCATTCGTTGGAATCTGAGCAGGCCATGGCTCTCCAAGAAGAAAGCTCTTATGATATTAACATCAGGGATTCTTCACTGAAATAAGTTGTCTTACTGAAGCCCATGGCAAACCAGTCCCACCTTTGTGCTCAGAGTTTCTAAACAACATTTTAAAAAAGTTATTTTAAATTGTGGTTAAAAAAACGGGTAACATAAAATTTGCCATCTTAGTCATTTTTTTTTTTGACTGTGTGGATCACAATAAACTGTGGAAAATTCTGAAAGAGATGGGAATACCAGACCACCTGACCTGTCTATTGAGAAACCTGTATGCAGGTCAGGAAGCAAGAGTTAGAACTGGACATGGAACAACAGACTGGTTCCAAATAGGAAAAGGAGTACATCAAGGCTGTATATTGTCACCCTGCTTATTTAACTTATATGCAGAGTACATCATGAGAAACGCTGAGCTGGAAGAAGCACAAGCTGGAATCAAGATTGCCGGGAGAAATATCAATAACCTCAGATATGCAGATGACACCACCCTTATGGCAGAAAGTGAAGAAGAACTAAAGAGCCTCTTGATGAAAGTGAAAGAGGAGAGTGAAAAAGTTGGCTTAAAGCTCAACGTTCAGAAAACTAAGATCATGGCATCTGGTCCCATCACTTCATGGGAAATAGATGGGGAAACAGTGGAAACAGTGTCAGACTTTATATTTTTGGGCTCCAAAATCACTGCTGATGATGATTGCAGCCGTGAAATTAAAAGACGCTTACTCCTTGGAAGGAAGGTTATGGCCAACCTTGATAGCATATTAAAAAGCAGAGACATTACTTTGCCAACAAAGGTCCATCTAGTCAAGGCTATGGTTTTTCCAGTGGTCATGTATGGATGTGAGAGTTGGACGGTGAAGAAAGCTGAGCGCTGAAGAATTGATGCTTTTGAACTGTGGTGTTGGAGAAGACTCTTGAGAGTCCCTTGGACTGCAAGGAGATCCAACCAGTCCATCCTAAAGGAGATCAGTCCTGGGTGTTCCTTGGAAGGACTGATGTTGAATCTGAAACTCCAATACTTTGGCCACCTCATGCAAATAGTTGACTCATTGGAAAAGACCCTAATGCTGGGAAGGATTGGGGGCAGGAGGAGAAGGGGACAACAGAGGATGAGATGGTTGGATGATATCACCGACTCGATGGACATGGGTTTGGGTAGACTCCGGGAGTTGATGATGGACAGGGAGGCCTGGCGTGCTGCGATTCATGGGGTCGCAAAGAGTCGGACACGACTGAGCAACTGAACTGAACTGAACTGAACTGAGTCATTTTTAACTATACAGCTTAGTAGCATTAAGTACATTCACGTTGGTGTACAGTAGGCCTCCAGAACTTTTTCATCTTGCAAAACTAAAACTCTGTACCCATTGAACAACTCCCCACTTCCCTCTCCTCCTAGCCCCTAGCAGCCATCATTCTTCTGTTTCTGGGTTTGACTGCTTTAGATACCTCATATCAGTGGAATCATACAGTTCTTATCTTTTTGTGACTGGTTTAATTCACTTACCATAGTGTCCTCAAGCTGAATCATATTGTAGCATGTGACAGGATTTCCTTTTTTAAAAAAGTCTGAAAAATATTCCAGTTTTCCTAATCAACTTTGGACTCTCCAGTCTTAAATGTGTGCAGACATGTACAATTACCAGGCATCAGAGGAAGCCCTCTTTGATGAAAGACGGACACAAACAAACATGAGACACCAGACTACTCAGGGATAAAATAACTTCTCAAAACACATCAATTAAAATATTGGAGAATAGAAATATCATACAGGAAGCAGAAATAGGATAATTAACTTTTTAAAAAGAATAATAAAAACAATAAAGAAATAAAACAAAAAGAATTCTTGGAAAAACTCAAAGAATGGTGGAATATCAAGTTGGGGAAACGTCTCAGAAAGTGGAGAAAAAAGAAAATAGATGGAAAACAAGAAAAATAAGGTAAAATAAGGGCAACAGATAAGAAAATCCAAAATCTAAAATAATAGGTGTCCTTAGGTAGAGAGAACAGAGAAAATGAAGGGGAGGCATCAACAGAATAATATACAACCTAGAATGGAAAGAGATGAATTTTTTGTTTGAAGGATCCATTATAATTCCAGCAAAATAACACAGCATCATGAAATCTCAGGAACCCAGGGACAGTAAGAGCACTCTACAAATGTTAGAGATAAAAGAAATTTAGAAATTGGAATGACATCAGTATTAAAGTAGCAATGCTGGAAGCTAGAAGATAAGGGAGATTTGTGTTCAATGGAAAAATCATCTCCAAAGTAAAATTCTCTACCCACGTAATTTATTAATCAAGGTATTTAATGAATATTAATTTTGTGAGTGCCGAAGCTATACTTTATCATTTCACTTGCTGGGAGCTGTTGGAGAAATAAATAAAAAAGAAGACAGGTCACTGCTCTGTACTTTATTTTTGTTTTTAAATAAATGTTTAAATTTAGGATAGTTTCAGATTTATGGAAAATTGTGGAGACAGTAGAGTTCCCATTTCTCCACATCCAGTTTGCCCTATTATTAACACCCTACATTAATTAGTATTGTACATTTGTCACAATTCATGAACTTGATATATTATTGTTATCATCTAAAGTCCACACTTTATTCTCATCTCCTTAGTTTTTACCTAATGGCCTTTTCCTACTCTGGGATCCCATCCAGGACACCACATAACTTTTAGACATAACATCTCAGGCTCACGTGACTATGAAAACTGTACGAACTTTCTTATTTTTTTATAACCTTGACAGTTTTGAGGAGTACTGACAGGTATTTTATAGAATGGTCCTCAGTTGGGATTTGTCTGATATTTTTATTATGATTAGACTGTGGTTTTAGGTTTTTGGGAGGAAGACCATGTAGATAAAGTATCATTCTCATCATATCAACGATGCATGCTATCAATTTGACCTCACTGTTAATGTTGACCTTGATCACCTAACTGAAGTACTGTTTATCAATCAGGTTTCTCCACTGTAAAATGACTCTTTCCCCCTTTTATTACTATACTTATTGCAAAGTCACTATGTGCAGCCCACACTTCTGGGGTGAGAGTTATGCTGCACCTCCCTATGGATGGAGTATCTACGTAAATTATTTGGAATTCTTCTCTATAGTAGATTTGTCTTTTTTCCTTTCATTTATTTTTTCAATGATTGTGTTCAATAATTTATATCAGTATTGACTCATGTGTAATAATTTTATACTTTGGGTCATAACCAGTATTGCTAATGTTTACCTTGTATATATATTTTTGTAATACTTATTTCAGAGGTGCTATGTCACGGCGGAGCCTGGTGGGCTGCCGTCTGTGGGGTCGCACAGAGTCGGACACGACTGAAGCGACTTAGCAGCAGCAGCATGTCACAAAGACATAGAATAGTCTAGTTGTCTTTCTTCTAGCCCTATATCCTTTGGTTTAGATCCCAAGCAGGTAAAACTGATGTACTGAAGAAATGTTCTTTTACTTATACACAAGTCACAGACTTTAATTAAAATAAATGTAGTCAGTATTCTCTGTTAGCAATGAAAACCACTCTGTGGAAGGCACAGTGCCTGTGGAGCTTATGTTCCGTTCACTTACTGTAATGCCATTTCCCTCGAATTAGGTCTGTTGAGATGAATTTATGGTGTAGTTAACCTGAGCTCCTATGGAACTTGAGGCACTAAAATGCTTCTTACTGTACTGATTATCATCTGACTCAGATTTCCTGTCAAGCAGTATATATAACAAAATGTTTTTCTTTAATTTTTAGATAACTTTATAGCAGAGAATTCTATTTAGAGAAGTTAGAGCTTCTTCAGCAGGCTTATAAAGAGAAAACAATCCTGAAAAGGTTTAGATACCAAATTTTGAGTATTAAAAATATACATTTGTTGTTTGAATTTTCTAACTAGTTTCTCCATCTGTGCTCCTCATGACCAACTGTACACCTCCAGTCATATGAATTACTGTATGCTCAAAACAAGGACTCATGAGAGGTGATTAACAGTGTAGAAAAATATCAGTGGTAAAAGTACTTGTCTTATTCATAACTATTAAGTTTCATAATTAAGTACAAGATTTTCTGTAGGTTGCTGGTAGAAGTCTTTTATCAAATTCAGGTCGCTTCCTTCTATTCCTTGCTTACTGAGATTTTTTTTTTTTTTAATTGAGAACTAATGGTAAATTTGTCAAATACTTTTAAAGAAACTTCTATATTTTTTTCCTCCTTTAATCTCTTAATGTAGTGATATGTATCAGTAGATTTTCTAATGTTGACCATTCTTCTGTTCCTGGGAAGAATGCTGCTTGGTTCATTTGGCATAGAAATTATCTGTTCTTTGAGGATTTGGTAATGCTTTCTTATAAAAACATCTTGGTACCTTTACTATGAGGGCAGAGTTTTTAGTACTTAAAATTTTTTCTTCTATGTTTATGAATCCGTATAAATTTAAGAAGTCTTCTTGAGTCAGTTTAGTTAATTTGTATTTTGTAATCACCCATTTTATCTGATTTTCCAGTTCATAGATATGAAGTTGTACCATATTATCTTGAAATTAAAAATATTTTTAATATACATTTTGTATTATATCTCTTGATGCTGTATTAATGTTGTTATTTGTGTTTTCTTTAAACTAGCCATTTGGGGGGGTCTACTCCCATAATAAGTCTTATATTTACTTGGTTGATTTATTTTTTTCTATTATTGTTATTTATTTTCTGCCACATCATGCCACATATGGGATCTTAGTTCCCTGACCAAGGATTGAATCTGCACCCCCTGCATTGGAAGTGTGGCATCTTAATCACTGGAGCACCAGAGAAATCTTCTCTATTATTTTTTATAAACAAAGTAATACTAAATAATCTTTTAAAAAGTTAATTTTTTGTGGACAGAATTTTGACCAGAAATTTATTGTGATGAAAAAAGAAGTCCAAACAAGTCCCGCTTCTTTCCCTTCCCATGAAAATAGAAGTTTTGGGTTGCTTTAATTCTTCTATTCTCTTTTTTCAGTAGGAGAGAAACTTTATAGCGGTATTCACAGATGTGTTAGGCTCCATTCCATGAGAATGCTAATGGTGTTGTCTTAACAAACTGACTTGGATGGGACTGGAATAACCCCATGCATGAAGGATACCTGCTGTTTTAGTTGTTACTGTAGACCTCTCCATAATGCATACGGTTATGAGTTGATAAGGAGACCGTATAATGAACGGGAGCAGCCTGGGTAAACCAAGTTATATAGCGAAATAGGCAAATAGTTTTGCATAAAAATTATGCATCTGTTTTGAGCTTGCATCTAAAATGCATAGAAGACTGGTTTTTAGTGATATTTGAAAACAGCTGTACCAGTTCTGTTCTGCCCCTGGGGTCCTTTTATGACTATCCCTGCAGGAATACTTCAATAATGAGGGAGAAAATGAAAATATTTGCATTTTGAATTAAGTTTTGCCATCATTTTGTCTCTCTCGCTTCTTTATCCTTACTTGTATACATTTTTTTTGCAAACATCAAAGCCAGAATTGATTAGAACAAGAATTCTGTGGCCGCACAACACATGCTAAATCAACACTCTTGTCTGGGAGTTGGACATTTATCTTTCCAAGCCAGGCTAACACCTAATTGTCTCCACATTGTGAGAAGTGTAAAGGCCATCATGACAATGGGGCAGAAAGTTTAGCCAATTCAATTTATTTAACACCTCATAACACTCTGGAGTTTTCTTCACTGCCCAAGCTTGTAAAATTTATTATGAACCATTAATCCCTACCCCAGCTTTCCTTGGAGTTTTAAAGTGAATGTAAAACAACAACAAACAGGGTGTATAAAAACATTTCCATGGCAGTGGCATATGTAGCCTTGCACATGCTATGACTACAGCTTGAAAAATCTGTTCCAAATGTGTTAGACTTTTCAGACTTTCTTATACAAACTTTGTCTTTCTCTCATGTGAAAGATGTGGACAATAAGTCCATATATATATATATATAGTCTTTTTCAGAATCTTTTCCATTATAGGTTATTAACGACTTTGAATATTGTTCCCTGTGCTCTACAGTAAATCCCTGTTGTTTATCTGTTTTACTTGTTGTGTATCTGTTAATCCCATACTCCTAATTTGTACCTCCCCACCCATTCTTCTTTGGTAACCATGTTTGTTTTCTATGTCTGTGAGTCCGTTTCTATTTCTAAATAGTTCATTTGTATTATTTTTTAGCTTCCATATATAAGTGATATCATATAATATTTGTCTTTTTCTTACTTCACTTAGTATGGTAATCTCTAGGCTCATTCATGTTGCTGCAAATTATTTTGTTTCTTAGGTGAGTCTTGTTCATTTTGTTGCTTATTAGCAAGCACCTTGACTTTCACTTTTTTTTTTAGATTCCAAGGAACATCCAGTAGAATGACTAGTAAGAATTTACATGCATTAAAAAGAATTGAATGATAGTTAAGAAATGATAGTAAGAATTGATAAAGCTTTTTCTTTCTTGATCCATTAACAAAGACCATCATAACTTGCTAAGATTTTCCATCCTTGCCTCCTGTGTTTCTGTGGGTTATTGGGTTTTAAAGTCTTTTTTCAAAGCCTCTGAAATGACTTTGAGATACACACAGGAGGCCTCCCTGCCTGATTCTGGAAGGTTTGGACTGACTACTAATTCTGTGGCCTAGATTGCCCAGCAGCCTGTACGACCAAGTTTGTCGACGGTCTCACTGTATTTTCAAAGTCACCGGTTCTATTCCTGAGCTTCTAATCTGCTTCTTTGGGGGATATAGTTATAGTATCTAATGCTTATTGCTGACATTCAGGAGATATTCAATCCAATACAAATTAATAAAAAAAATAGATTTAGAAGAAGACAGGACAAGAGGGACCAATGATTTATTGTTGGAGAAAAAACTTCATTAAAAGCTTCCTTTCTGATGGCAGGGCTCTTTTCCACTGGAATTTCTTTACTTGCCTTATTAGGTTTGGAAATAATTCTGTACTCACTCTCCCATCCCCTTCAAGGATGCTGAAGGCAGAGTCCCAGCCTGCTGGGAAGATAGTGGGGAAGACAAATGCTTGAGCAAATAAATTACCATACAGCCTTGTATAAACAACAGTAGGCAAACTTGTGATCACTTCTGGAGAGTGTGACAAGCTCTATTAGGGTGGGAGTAGTGAGTGAGATGTGATGTCAGGGCAGATCCTGATCTGAGTTTTGAGAGACTAATACATCCGTCACGAAGTGTGGGCATAAAAGGATCTTGAAAGACTTCTATGAGTTAAAAAAAAAAATCCCATAATTGAAGTGTTGGGTGATAGAAGGTACTGTTAAAAATGGATATGTGTGACTAGTTAAGTTTTTTCACAGAAGGTATGAAACTATGGGTGATTTCTTTATATATCACATATTTGTATAGAGACTGATCCAAACGGTATTTGAGTGATTTTTGCTGCCTTAATAATTGTAATATAGTTTAATAAGACACTATATACAATTCATATCATTAAAAATACATACATAATTACACAAAATATACATTTTATGACCCACAATTAGATTCTCCTTTTCCTAGTCATCTGTTTATTTTTTAAAACTACAGTTTAGATCTTCATAGAAGCACTATATTTTACATGATTAGATCTCCCTGGAAGTGTCATATTTTGCAACAAGGAAAGGTCTTTGAGTTGCCCCAAATTCATAAACCTATGTCTAGAGATTTTAACTTCCTTAGTGAAGCACAAAACACATATGCTTAAGTAATTAAGGATACTTATGGGGTTAAAACATATTTGAAGTCCCCAAGCAAATGTGTAAGCACTTTTCCAGAGGGCTCCTTGCTTAAGAAAGGTTATGCCAATGGTCAACATGGCAGTGATTTGCACCACCGAACTGAGCACCTGATGACTAGCTTTCCTCAACACATAAGTTTGAATTTTTAGTTTGATTGTTTTCTCTGTACTGAGAATGTATCATTGTATTTGTGGCTTGGGAATATGGTGAGTAAATGACGGAAAAAGGGTTTTAGTGTCCCTGGTTAGGATTTCTCACTATTGTTGATGTCGCTATAACTAAACCTAAGGTGTTTTCCTATAATGGTTTGATTTTGTTCTCAGTGATCTGAACCCAGTGGTGGTCTGCATAAACGACTGACAGATATAGCAAATCCATTTTGCTTGGTGGATGTCACAGTTCTGGTTCATGGCAGGAAGTGACTCTGGTCACCTTGGACCAGCCTTTGGACTAAGGACTTATACCCTTTGGTCAGTTTTTCTAGCTTCACTGTCTATAATGACTTTTCCTTACCAGTTTACCAGACCCTTTCTTTTCTTTAACTTTTTACCTAGGAGAGGCAGAAGAGATGTAGTATACCACTACCTTGTGGGAATTGGTGCTTGGGGGACCAGTGTAAGAAAACGCTGATACTCTGGCTACAGCATTTATCAGTAATGAAGTCCTTTATCCCTGATCCAGGAGTCTCCTGTCTCCTGCCAGCAACTGTGAAATAAGTTAGCCTGCAAGTTGGATAAAATCTCACTCTTCACAGTTTTTGACATTTCTGTCATAAAGCCTTTCTGTGGTTTACTTTCTTTGCTCACCTCACTTAACATGGATGTTTCTCAGAGTTCTGCCTTTGATTCACTGCCTTTTTTCTTCCTTCATCCTAGTCTCGTGTGTGCAGTTCTAAATAATGGAGGATGCCTTCCAAATCTGCATTAGCCTCAATTTGTCCTCTCAGCTCTGGACTCATATATCCAGCTTGGATGCTCAGGGCACCTCAAAACTTAACCTTTCTTATGCTAACTACCTGTCCCATAAACTCCTGCCTGGGCCCTCATTTCCAGGGTCTCTACCTCTTTTGAGGTTATAGCCAGTGTCTGAATATAGTGTTGCTCAATAAATATTGACAGATCAACTGTTGGATTTTAAGTCCCCCAAAACTCCATATTGGAGTGGGATGGAGGAAATAAAGGAAGAGAAAATAGAGATCTATTTTAGTAACAAAATTTTTTTAAAAATCCACCATGAAGTTTGAGATTCTCTTGGGAAAGTAACTTTAAACAACTTATAAGCAAATCGAGGGTTTCTTATTGAGCATTGATTACCTGTATGTTCAGAGACTGGCTGTGACTTTCTGCAACAGTAATGTAATGCTGTTTAGTTCCCTCCTATACATCTATGGAGGGTTTAGGTTTTAATGTGAGGATAAGCCTGCGAACTCAGAACAGGGATGAGTGATGGCTGTCATACTAGCAGGTAAGATAGGCTGACACTTCAGAAGAATTGTTATTAATCATTATTACTGTTATTTTTGAAAAATTTCAAATGCCTGAGAACACTGTAATTATTTTTTTTTTTTGAGGCTTGTACTTAATGCACAGGCATTTTTGTTGCAAGGCAGCGTTTAGTCCACACACCATATTCTGGGCATCTGAAACCATGGCAACCATGATTTGTAAGCAATTTAATTTGGCTTAAACATTTAGAAGCATTATTTTGCCAGTTATTTCTGGAAATTATTGAAAAAATCCTTCAACAGGCATAAAATTTTATTTTATTTCAGTGCTTTTCTTCTGAACCACTGTCTTCCTTTTCTCTCAGTTTCCCAGGGTAGGAAGTGATTTACAGCCATAAGGCTGTCCGTATGCTCATGTACCATTTACTTAGTTTTTGAAACTGGGCTCAAAGAATTCAGTGTAGGGCAGAGACAGATATTATCCTTTAAAGAAAGTCATAATGCCCCTTTCTCATTTTTCTCTTAAGTTAACACGTTGAGGAGGTTCAAGTAATTTTAAATCCTAAAATGCAAACTGAGGTAAAGATAATTGCTGATGCTTTTATGTGTGTGTGACAGAGTAGAATGGTATGATTGTTTTTTAAAGCTATTAATTATAGGAGAAAAGTACATCTAATTTCTAACAAACAGCCTTTTAATCTAACCTTGCATTAGCTTTTCCATGTACATTAGCTGAATCATCTATAGATTTTGAAGATTGTTATCACACACAAGAAACAGGTTGAGTTTTAATCCTAAAAGCTTGATAACTAATGTTCTTCACAGGTCTCTCACAGTTGGAATTTAGAAGCTTCCATTCAGAATGACTCAAGATAAATTCCCCACATTTGTCAAAATCTGTGGATATGTATGGAAATTTTTCTTCTGTCCAACTGGAGGAAGACGGTTTTAGTTTTGTTCTTGTTGTAGTCAGTGGGTTGGGGAGTGCTAAAACTTCTTGTTGATAAAATATTTATAAGACAGTATTTTCAAAGTTATAATCATAGTGGTAAACACATTTATTCAAAATTAAATGAGGCCAAATGGAGTGTAGTTAAATATCTTCTTAGAAATTTTGGCAAGTTACAATGGAGATAAAGATTCTAAGTCATTTGAAAATAGGATTCAATAATCTGTTATCTTTCATCCCTTTTGTAATTGTAATTAGAGAGCCATACAAATAATACAGATATTAAGATTACTTATTCAGCTATTTGTTTGACTTGCCAATATCTTTACAGCCTGTTTTTCTTTGTTCAGACCACAGGCCTGACTACATATTAATTTCTGCATTTTGATATGTGAACAGGGATTTGTTAGTGGTAGAAATATTTTTATAAATAAATTAGAAGAAATTTTAAAATGTCTTTTTTCTATATATAAACATCTATCAGCACAAATAACCCTATATCCTCAACAGTGCTTTGGTACTATGAGATTAAGAAATTAGGCAGACAGTGCAAGGAGTCTTGATTAGGGATGCCTTAGACAATCTTCCTCAGATATGCAGATGACACCACCCTTATGGCAGAAAGTGAAGAAGAACTAAAGAGCCTCTTGATGAAGGTGGAAGAGGAGAGTGAAAAAGTTGGCTTAAAGCTCAGCATTCAGAAAACTAAGATCATGGCATCTGGTCCTATCACTTCATGGGACGTAGATGGGGAAACAGTGAAAACAGTGTCAGACTTTATTTTTTGGGGCTCCAAAATCACTGCTGATGGTGATTGCAGCCATGAAATTAAAAGACACTTACTCCTTGGAAGGAAGGTTATGACCAACCTAGATAGCATATTTAAAAGCAGAGACATTACTTTGCCAACAAAGGTCCGTCTATTCAAGGCTATGGTTTTTCCAGTGGTCATTTATGGATGTGAGAGTTGGATGGTGAAGAAAGCTGAGTGCAGAAGAATTGATGCTTTTGAACTGTGGTGTTGGAGAAGACTCTTGAGAGTCCCTTGGACTGCAAGGAGATCCAACTAGTCCCTCCTAAAGGAGATCAGTCCTGGTTGTTCATCGGAAGGACTGATGTTGAAGCTGAAACTCCAATACTTTGGCCACCTCATGTGAAGAGTTGACTCATTGGAAAAGTCCCTAATGCTGGGAAGGATTGAGGGCAGGAGGAGAAGGGGACAACAGAGGATGAGATGGCTGGATGGCATCACCGACTTGATGGACATGGGTTTGGGTGGACTCCGGGAGTTGGTGATGGACAGGGAGGCCTGGCGTGTTGCAATTCATGGGGTCACAAAGAGTTGGACACGACTGAGTGACTGAACTGAACTGAACTAACTGAGACAATCCTCCATGGGTTGAGACCCTTCCAAATAAATTCTACTAGGAATTGAGATTTCCTTTCTCTGATTTCCAGATCATTCCCTATATTGTAATAGACTCCCATAGACCTTAAATATAAAGTTGACTGGTGCAAGTTTGCTCAAAAAATTTCACTTTGATTTTTGAAGAAAGATTGAGGAGTTTTTAATTTAAAAACTTTGCCTGGCTACTCCAGATTTTGAAAAATGTAAAATATGCCTGGCCACTCAGTAAGTCAGATTCAACTCAGTCGCTTTATTGCAAGGGTGCCTGTTGCCCAGTGTCTGAGCCCCGTTAGGCAGTACTCAACATTCAGAAAACTAAGACCATGGCATTTGGTCCCATCACTCCATGGCAAATAGATGGGCAAACAGTGGAAACAGTGGCTGATTTTATTTTTTTGGGCTCCAAAATCATTGCAGATGGTGACTGCAGCCATGAAATTAAAAGACGCTGCTCCTGGGAAGAAAAGTTGTAACCAACCTAGACATCATATTAAAAAGCAGAGACATTACTTTGCCAACAAAGGTCTGTCTAGTCAAAGCTATGGTTTTTCCAGTAGTCATGTATGGATGTGAGATTTGGACTGAAAAGAAAGCTGAGTGCCGAAGAATTGATGCTTTTGAACGGTGGTGTTGGAGAAGACTCTTGAGAGTCCCTTGGACTGCAAGGAGATACAACCAGTCCATCCTAAAGGAGATCAGTCCTGAATATTCATTGGAAGGACTGATGCTGAAGCTGAAACTCCAATCCTTTGGCCACCTGATGCGAAGAACTGACTCATTTGAAAAGACCCTGATGCTGGGAAAGATTGAGGGCAAGAGGAGAAGGGGATGACAGAGGATGAGTTGGTTGGATGGCATCACTGACTCAATTGACATGAGTTTGAGTAAACTCTGGGAGTTGGCAATGGACAGGGAGGCTTGGCGTGCTGCAGTCCATGGGTTCGCAAACAGCTGGACACGACTGAGCGACTGAACTAAACTGAACTGAAGGCAGTACATACATAGCTGCCCAGTACTCCTGCCTGGTGTCTGCTGGTCCTGTTGATGGACTTCTTTTTGGCTGGATTGATGATAAAGAACTCAGTTTTCCTGAGGACTTGTGGCTGCCAAACTGTACCTGTTCCCTTAATTTGACCTCCGAACCGTCGTGATGTCCTGCCTGGAATGTTGAGAAAGATCTGTTCCCCACCTCTTTGGCTAGAGGTACTCTCTTTGTTTCCCATTGTATTTGAGAAGTTGGGCAGAGGCATTAGATGCTGCTTGTCCTTTTGCTTTGCTCTGAAAGTCTGTATTCCTGTGTAGGGGTGTAATTCCTTAGGCAAAGAAGAATCTGCTCTTCACCTCACCTTAGATCTAGAAAATCAGCCTCAAGCCAGACTAATACACTCTCCCTGGTGTGTTATTGTGATCTCATCCTATTCATCATCAAATTTCTCAGTTCCCTTCATAATGGGTCAGCTCTCTTCCTTCTGATTTCTATTTGTACATGACATCAGAAGTTATACAGATGATTACAAATTAGGTGGGAGAAATCGAAGCTCTATATCTTTAGTATAACTTGATTTCTTTTAAAGTCACTGTTCTCACTTGGCAGTGGAAAAACAATCTTGTCACAGTCATGTATTCTAGTCAACTAAAATTTAAATCTTGCTTTAGGGTAAATGTTCAGTCAAATTTACGTGATACTATCTTTCATTTAGCTGTTCACAGCTCCTTCTCCCTGTCTTCTCTTTCTCTGACTCGCAGTCCTGGTTCTAATTCTTTGGGCTCTAGGTTCCATCACCTGGCAGTGGAAGGAAGAGAGGGAGTTTGTTTATGGGGATGGTGTATGCTGAGGCAACATAAAGGCTGTCCACTCCCTTAATTTCATTTCTTACCCAGATGCTAATGCTGTTGATGTTCGTTGTTGACTCTGGAGACATGGATGACATCCAGCATTAACTCTTGTGTGTTATATTATTATAGATGATCTATGTCCAACTGGTACCCTTTATAGCCTATGGCAGAGGATCCTACGGAGACAGCATTGCTTCCCTTCCTCTCCTTTTAATTTTTTTTTCATTTTTCTGGCAGGCCTCATCTGGGGCTAGCAAGCAGAATCATCTCACCAGATACTTCCAGGTACCTACTTGAAGTTCACAAGAAGCCTCAAAACCTCCACTCCACTTGGGAAACCAGAAGTGATGCTTGCCCAGCCCTTTCTGACCTTCCTTCTCTCTGTTGATGCCTTGTCAAGCATCCTACTGGGTCTGTTGCTCACCAGACAGATGGTCAACAATTCTTCCTATCCAGAATCACTCACATTTCTGGGGAGATTCTCTCTGGCACCTACTCTTCCCTTGAGATTACAGTAGGAAGTGGGGAGGGTGCTGTCCCAAACATGTTTTTTCTTCTTTTTCTCTGATGTTGTTTCCCAGCTTGTTTTATATTTTGTCTTCTGAAATAACATATGTTTATATCCACTCCCAAGCTGTTTTTCTTTTACAGCTAGCTGGGTGTTCATTGAATAGTTTATGATCTAAATTTTAGTCCATGGTGTGTGTGTGTGTGTGTGTGTGTGTGTGCATGTGCACATGCATGCACTAGATGTTTGTTTTGAAAGTGGAGAGTTGTTGCAGGGAGAAGAGAAAACCAGACTTGTTTTCTCTTGCCCAGTTATTGCTTTGGGCATTCTGAAGAATGTAGCAGAGTGGATGAGAAGAAATGAGAACTCTTAAGAGGTCCAAAGTTGGACTTCCTAGATTTTTTATAACAAAAAATATATTGTGAGCTGAAAATAGCAATATTCAACCAGCAATGCAAGCTCTTAGATAGTTATGGTTAAGTTTATATTATATACTGATTTTTCCCTAAACAAAAATGCAAACTTCTCCTATAGTGGCAACTGTTGGTATTAGAGTTGGAAATGCAGATGGAAGATGGACTCAGATAGGAATATAAGACCAGAAGGGTCAAAGCCAGAGCAAGGTTGAAAGTGTCTTAATGAAAATTATGTTATTTCCAAGTCCAGCGAGTTTTTATAACATCATTGACGTTGAATAATATTATCACAACTCCCTGAACTAATAAATCTTGCAGCAGTCTTCCCTGTCTGAGGTGAAGTGATAAGCTATGCGTATCTATGCTTTTCTTTCAAGAATGGAAACTATACTTGTTTTACAACTGCATAAAATTTAGCATAATTGATCATGCAGGTAAAATATTGGTCTACAAAAATGATTTCATTCTGATCTCAGGAAAAAAGGGGTAACAAATCTCCTCAGGTTTCAAGTGTTGAATAAAGAGTCCTTAATAGACTGTCTACACATACCAGGAGTCAGAAGTGGGTTTCTTTAAGTGAAGGATGTGTCAGACCAATAGGGCTGACACCGGAAGTTTAGGTAGACCCATAGTGGTAGGTCAAACTCAGAAGACTGCAATGTTGAGAGATCTAGTGAGAGACAGTGCTATGCAGGTGTGAGTGAAAGAGAATGTAGGCAGGAAGTCTGGTGGTGCTGGAGCTTGGAGACCAGAGAGGAGGGTGAATAGAAGGCAGAGGCTGCTATCTAAAGGGCCTGCCTGGTAGGGCCAAGGGTCCAGCAGGGCAGGCAAGCCCAGCAGGACTCACTGGCGGATACACAATGTTGACTTCAAGTTTGGAGTGGATAAGGAATAAAGGTGACATAATCTAGGCAAAAATTTCAGTAACAGTTATGGCCATGAGAAACAGTGAAGATCATGAACTCAAAACTTAGGATTCTAAGCTCAAGACTTTCTGAGATAGAGACCAGATATGGTCTTAGTGTGATGGAGATCAATGAATATATGTGGCTAAAGCAAGTAATGTGGGCAAGGTATTCCGAGACTCAGATCTCTAGAATATTACACACACACTCATACACACACATACACACAGAGAGGACTGAAAAATTACAGAGAAAAACCTTCATAAAATCTCTCTTAGAAATATAATAAAAAGAAAATATGGGTAATGTCATTTTTTTGCCTGCTTATGCTTTCTGAATTGTCTACAGTGAACATGTATTATTGAAAAAAGTGTAAAAATGTCCTGTAAAAAAAAAAAATCTACCCACAATGAACTCTAGTGTATTTGCAAACTGTTTGAAATTTTGGTGTTTTGTGCTATGACTGGGTGACCAATCCTGCCTAGTTGGGGCACAGATGTAAGACCAAATTATTGCAAGACACAACAAATTCTCTTGGAATTGGGTAAATTTACATATTCAATCTGATTGCCTTTTATCTTCTAGGGGAAATTTTTTGATCGACCTGTAAAGCAGTTACTTTCTTCCAAAACAGTCTTTTAGGCTGGGTCTATCTGGGACAAAATGAACTAAGAGTTGGAAATTGTTGAGGTGAGGTGATTAATTGGAAGAATTTGAACAGAATAAATTACTGTTGGATCCCAGTCTGTGTACCCAGCTGGATACTTTTTATTGGCCGATTGAGCCTGTAATGGGATAATGGAATAAGGAGAATGTTGGGCTTTGTTTTTTAGTTCATTTTGCAAATGAGAAAAGCCTTAGGCAAAGTTTCTTTTGTTCTTAATGCCAAAATATTTCACCATTAACACAACATGAAATGTATTAGATAATAATTTTTAAATAACACTGGACCAATAAATCTCATAAAATTTAAACATGTTTCCTGTCCTAAGTATTTTCATTAACCCCAGTGATGTAAATGGAGCCAAAGCTATCAATAATGAGAAGATAAACAAATACTATTCTCAGTTAAGCTCTTATTCATACCTCAGGAATTGGGTAATAAGAAAAGAAATGTTTGGTTGCATGAATGAAATTGATATTCACATTTGTTACACACACATACATTTCTATTATAGTTGTCTGGCTCAGTTGGAAAAGTCAGTTTAAATAGCAGTCGTGATTTTAACCTATTCTTGTTTGTGTACATCCTCTGAATTTTGGAAAGCCATAGCAGCTTTAGGACAAAATGGAACGGTTTGGCTATAGGTTGGATGCTAGATAACTCACATGCTGTGTCCTTAATTAATGCAAGACTAGTAATGTTTAGCAAGGAATAACAAATGGGCCATTGTCAGGTTCAATAAGTTCATATCACCCTTACGGTGACTTGGGTGGATAAAGATCACCGAGGAGTCCATAGGGAATATAATAACACTAAATGGACCCTAAATGTCTTATTCTCCACATAAGCACTGATTGAGGTTGTACTATAGAATTTATCAGAACTCTGCTAATTAAAAATCCTTTTTCACTCTTTACTAGAGTGACATAATGGACCTCATTTAATATTGTCATTAGCATGCTGTGAGCCTGGTGATTTACTCCTGTACACAAATAGTCTCAGTGACTAGTGACCCCCTATGTGGGTGATGGACATGCATGTTTTTGATTTGACTATTTGCTCTGTCATTAAGTCTTTGGATGAGATAATTCAGGCTGCAGGGAACTTGGATGTGAGGGGGCAGGTCTGGGACAATTAGGCCAACGCGCAGCTTCCCTTTAGTGTCTTCCCATCCTTTATGCTCCACTTAACAGATGTGTCTCCTGATGACACCAGCCCAAAAGGTACAGATGTGTCATCTTTTTTTTGTTGATCCTACCAATTGTTCTCTCCCGCATATTCCCTGGGCTTTCTTGCTTTTGGGTGACAGTGAGACTGCCTCAGTCACCTCTCTTTTATGGGTGTGCTTGGGGTCACTAGGCTCAGCCGTCCGCTGCCCAGTGCATTCCTGGCTGCCATGTTTCACTCACTGCATGGTGGTACCGGCATGTTGCTTCGGCCATGATTTCTGTGCCTGGCACAGAACTTGAGTCATTGGGATGACTTCCCTACACTTCCATTTCAAAGTGCGATACCGTTTTCTTTTCTTTTCCTTTGCAAGGAGTGTAGCTGCTCAGGCCTTAGGGTTCAGGTTACATGGAATCCTACCAAGGCCTGGGGCCTTTTCTGCATGATTTAAAAGTTTATATTCTAAGCAACTGATGGAACCTAAACAAGGTTTTATGCCTTGTTTTGCCTTACACAAGTTCTTTATGCCTTCTCTGTGCCCCTCGTATGCTGGTCCACACAGGATTAGTTGTCTGATTGCTTAAACCACTGAATGCAGAGTTGGAAAGAGGTAAGCTGCTGTGAGCAGGCACCAGCTCACTCCAGTCTTGGGTATCTCACACTTTGTGTTTGCTCCTAATTACAGTGAGAAAGTAAAGTTAAATTCAGTGGAGTAAACAATACAGAGGCATATGTTGCCTAATGCAATAGAAATGGTCCTGAAGATTGCACCTGAATAGAATATTCTTAATCATAAGGGAGGTCATTATTTCAGAGAAAACATAGTAAAGAGCTTAGTAAAGCAAACATTCTGTTTTTGTAAAATTTTAACCATGCCTCCTGATTTATCTGATTTATACATTTGGATTTTATGTTTCAGATTTTTCTTTAAAATAATACATGCATATAAAACTAAAAAAAAAAAAACCTTGAGTTTTATGGGGGGCTGGGACTTGAGCAGGACTCTGTCATGATTTTTCCAGTTTTTCTTTAGGGTTTCTTCCTTCCTTTCATATGGAAAAGTGACTGGAATCTTTGGCAACTTTTGATAGGCCCCTGGGAGTCACCTGCAAGGTCATATTGTCTTCTGGGGAGAATCTGCGTAGTTGAGACTTCCTGTTTTTTCATATACTTTCTCTATTCCTTTGAACAGAAGCATGAGGAAACAGGGAAGTTACATTAGGGCTCTGGTTCTGCCCTAGATGGCTGCATGATTTGAACAGATCAGTTGGCCCTTCTGGGTCTCCTTTTTTCTAATCAGTAAGCTGAGCAGACTATGAGCTCAGTCGTGTCAGACTCTTTGTGACCCTATGGACTGTAGCTCACCAGGCTCCTCTGTCCATGCGATTTCCCAGGCAAGAAACTGGGGTGGGTTGCCATTTCCTGCTCCAGGGGATCTTCCCAACCCTGGGATCGAACTTGCATCTCTTGCGCCTTTTGCATTGTAGGTGGATTCTTTACCATGGTGCCATCTGGGAAGCCCCAAAATGAGCAGAGTAGGCTTCATGATTGCTAAATTCACATCTGCAGTGCAATTTTAAAAAACAAACAAACAAGAAATAAATTTTAGAGTCTATCTTTGGAAGCACCACCAAATCATGAATTTCTTTATCCATATTCAAATGCTAACTAACTATGAGTGGCATGTGCTTTTCTGAAGGCAAAAATGACAGAACTTTTGGAAAACCTGTATATTTAATAGCGCTAAATGGTTCAAGCAGTGGCAAACCACATTCTTGAGTAATGGTGGAACATATTTTCTCAGGTGAGAGCTTAAATTCATTTCTACTGGGGCTTAATTAAGGCATGCTGTCTGTAGTCATGAACAATTCTGTGGAATAAAATCACTGAATAGAAATGCCCCAGAACGCAATGCCAGTCTTTGACATTTGAGGCATAATCTGGTTTAGTTAGCTTGGGTTTTTAAATTTGAAGGAGATTCAAGGCTCTGTTGAATGTGCTAGGGGTGAATCCCAATGGCCTTGGCCTGTTGCAAAGAGCCAGGGAAGTTTATTTTGTGTCTGGGCTGTTGGGTGAGTTCCCGAAACCAATTTTCTGCTGGAAACGGTGTGTATCCTTCTGGCAACAAGCTGCTTGAGCAATGAGCTGTCACATTTCAATGCAGAAGCCTTTTGTTTGGCAATAAGATAATTTTACTTCTTATTCTGTTAGGGTTCTATTTAGAATTTCAGCATAAATGCATTTGGAGTACACTGGACTCTTCACAGGGGAGCTGAGGTCCAGGTAAAACCATAACGTGTTTTTTTTTTTTTCCTACTTTCTCATCTTCCCCAACTTCTGCATGCCATGTTTTGATATAGGAAGAAGAACACCAGAGGCAATCTTGAAAGCACAGTATGTGCGGAGTGCAGGGAAGTATGTATGCAGCAGCATCCACTCCTTGCCTTCCCAGTGGCGGTCAGAGAGTGATGCAGAAGCTGAAGCTGTGTATGTCAGTTACTGAGGTTTTGTTGGCACCTCCTGTCAGGACTTCCCAGGTTGCGCAGTGGTAAAGAATCCGCCTGCCAATGCAGGAGCCACAGGTTTGATCCTTAGGTGGGGAAGATCCCCTGGAGAAGGAAATGGCAACCCACTCCAATATTCTTGCCTGGTAAATCCCTTGGACAGAGGAGCCTGGTGGACTACAGTCCGTGGGGTCACAGAAAGAGCTGGACATGACTTAGCGACTGACCCAAACAACAGCTGGCTTTTGCACTTGATAAACTTTATCAGCCACTTCAGCTTTAAACATGTAAGATACTAAGACAAAATTGGAAGTATTGTAAAGGGTGTACTCAAATTCAAATAGCTCACAGGTCCATGAGGGCAATCTATCCAATCTTGTTTATTTTTATCTTCAAGTTTTGTATATAAATTGTTCATTTGTTCTTATATGCTATCAGAAAGGTATTCAAGCAGAGTTTCCTATTGTTTTGTGATTCTTTGTTGCTTATATAGGGAAAAACTGGCATGAGAAACTTACAGTTTTTTAGGTGGCTTAGGTGCGTGTCTGGGGCTTCCCAGGTGGTGCTAGTGGTAAAGAACCTGCCTGCGAATGCAGGAGACGTAAGAGATGCAGGTTAGATCTCTGAGTTGGGAAGATCCCCTGAAGGAGGGCATGGTGACCCAGTCCAGTGTTCTTGCCTGGAGGATCCTATGGACAGAAGAACCTGGTAGGCTGCAGTCTGTGGGGTTGCAAAGAGTTGAACATGACTGAGTGACTGAGCACACGGGTGCATGTCTTCCAATTCAGAGCTTTGTGTAAAATGTAGCCTGAGCAGAATCATGATGTCTTCCTTCCTTTCCAGGAAGTTCCTGTTCACTTATCTTTATTTATATACCCACAGAGACCAAACTGCAGCTTTTGCTTTACGTTTCCTTATGTTTGCTCTTTCAATAACCCTTTTGAATTCAACAGACCATGTAATTATTGTACCATATAGAAACAGTTGGGGGAAACAAATGGCATAGTGCAAAGTGTATAATTTATGGAGGTAAGTCATCCAGAAAATCGTGGAAAGAATGTTAAATTTATATTAAATATCTTAGTACTATGGCCTTTCCCCCTTTTCAGTTGTGCACATTAAATTGTTTGTGTGACACATGAAAAATTATTAAACATATGCCTATATAAAAATCAAGCAGAAGTTAAAAGTAAAATGTTCCAGTTTAAATGAAAAGAGAAAACCAGCAGCGTTTAAGGCATTCATTTCCTTGGTTCAAATGTGACTACACTTGAGTCAAGACATTTTCATTTGTCAACAGCTCAAATACCTATGCTCTTCAATCTTAGAAAGACGGGAAGGTGAGGTTCCAGCCTTACAGAGCATTAGCATGAAGTGTGTGTATGTATGTGTATGTGTATGGTGGTAGAATGGGTGTAATACTGATATTTTGATGTTACTTTTACCCAAAAACCTGATGCATAGACTATAGGACTGTAGTCGTGTAACAATAATGCACTCTCACAGTCGTATTCATCACATATATGTTTGTGCCTATGTATGTGTACAAATGTATGCATACCTATCTTGTAAACTTATGAATAATATTCAAACATATTTAATCTAGGTGTTGCTGTTGTTTTATCGCTAAGTCTCATCACATATATGTTTGTATATATGTATGTGTACATATGTATGCATGCCTATCTTGTAAATTTATGAAGAATACACTAATCTATTTAATCTTGGTGTTGTTGGTTAGTCACTAAGTCGTGACTGACTTTTTGTGATCTCATAGACTGTAGACCTCCAGGTTCCTCTGTCCATGGGATTTCTCAGGCAAGAATACTGGAGCAGGTTGCCATTTCCTTCTCCAGGGGATCTTCCCGACCCAGGGATTGAACCTGCATCTCTGCATTGGCAGGCAGATTTTGTACTGTTGAGCCACCAGGGAAGTTCTAATTTTCCAAATAAACAGAAGTAGAAGAAACTGTTTTGGAGTGTTTACTTCAATATTTAGGTTATTTAGCTTCTACATTAAATCTCCTTGCTAACGCTGTGTGTTTTCCATCTTAGAGCTCAACACATCTCAGCACTGGATTCAGGAGAGTCACCTAGGGAACATAAAAAAAAAAAAACCCAAAAAGAACAACTCCACTGTACAGAGTCTATCCGTGGAGATTCTGGTTTATTTGGTCTGAGAGTCAGACTGGGCATTAGTAATGTTTAAAAGCTCCCTTGATGAATGGAATGTACAGTCAGGATTGACAGCTACTGCATTAGCTGTGTGTTGATAAGCAACACTGGCAATATCTAACAACAACCACATGGAGATTTGGGGTTTGTTGAGATCTTTCCTGCTTCCTCCTGACTGTTGTTAAGACTCAGAAGTCAAGTGGGCCTTAGAAAGCATCACGACGAACAAAGCTAGTGTAGGTGATGGAATTCCAGTTGAGCTATTTCAAATCCTAAAAGATGATGCTGTGAAGGTACTGCACTCAATATGCCAACAAATTTGGAAAACTCAGCGGTGGCCACAGGACTGGAAAAGGTCAGTTTTCGTTCCAATCCCAAAGAAAGGCAATGCCAAAGAATGCTCAAACTACCGCACAATTGCACTCATCTCACACACTGGCAAAGTAATGCTCAAAATTCTCCAAGCCAGGCTTCAACAATATGTGAACCGAAAACTTCCAGATGTTCAAGCTGGATTTAGAAAAGGCAGAGGAACCAGAGATCAAATTGCCAACATCTGCTGGATCATCGAAAAAGCAAGAGAGTTCCAGAAAAACATCTATTTCTGCTTTATTGACTATGCCAAAGCCTTTGACTGTGTGGATCACAATAAACTGTGGAAAATTCTTCAAGAGATGGGAATACCAGACCACCTGACCTGCCCCCTGAGAAATCTGTATGCAGGTCAGGAAGCAACAGTTAGAACTGGACATGGAACAACAGACTGGTTCCAAATCAGGAAAGGAGTATGTCAAGACTGTATGTTGTCACCCTGCTTCTTTAACTTATATGTGGAGTACATCATGAGAAATGCTGGACTGAATGAAGCACAAGCTGGAATCAAGATTGCCGGGAGAAATATCAATAACCTCAGATATGCAGATGACACCACCCTTATGGCAGAAAGTGAATAAGAACTAAAGAGCCTCTTGATGAACGTGAAAGAGGAGAGTGAAAAAGTTGGCTTAAGGCTCAACATTCAGAAAACCAAGATCATGGCATCCGGTCCCATCACTTCATGGCAAATAGATGGGGAAACAATGGAAACAGTGACAGACTTTATTATTTTGGGCTCCAAAATCACTGCTGATGGTGATTGCAGCCATGAAATGAAAAGACGCTTGCTCCTTGGAAGAAAAGTTATGACCAACCTAGACAGCATAATAAAAAGCAGAGACATTACTTTGCCAACAAAGGTCCGTCTATTGAAGGCTATGGTTTTTCCAGTAGTCATGTATGGATGTGAGATTTGGACTGAAAAGAAAGCTGAGTGCTGAAGAATTGATGCTTTTGAACTGTGGTGTTGGAGAAGACTTTAGAGGCCCTTGGACTACAAGGAGATCCAAGCAGCCCATCCTGAAGGAAATCGGTCCTGAATGTTCATTGGAAGGACTGATGTTGAAGCTGAAACTCCAATACTTTGGCCCCCTGATTTGAAGAACTGACTCATTTGAAAAGACCTGATGCTGGGAAAGATTGAAGGCAGGAGGAGAAGGGGATGACAGAGGATGAGATGGTGGGATGGCATCACCGACTCAATGGACATGAGTTTGAGTAAACTCTGGGAGTTGGTGATGGACAGGGAGACCTGGCGTGCTGCAGTCCATGGGTTCGGAAAGAGTCAGACATGACTGAGGGACTGAACTGACTAACTGACTTTCTGCTTCCTCCTGACTGTTGTTAAGACTCAGAGCTGCTGAGGTTTGCAAAGGGTGCCACCTATTGCTTTAGACAAAAAGAAGCAGGAAATGTCAAGCAATAGAAATGACTGAGATTAAAAGTGAGGTGACTTGCATAAGAGTATAAGCTGAGATGGAGGGGGACTTGAACCTAGGTCTTCTACAGTGATGTGATTGTGAGTAGGGGCTCTAGAGTCAGCTTGCTGTTGGCGTGAGTGTGTTGGCTCCTGCGTTAACTAGCTGGTTGAGTGATGCTGGGCCTGCCATTCATTTGTCAGCCTGGTAACTACTTTGGAATTCAGTCCCTGAGCCAGTTATATTTGGGGAAGAAAAATATTGCAGCAATCACAGTCTTACGTGACAGGTCTTAGATACCCTATTTTGGCCAAAGTTTTCATATTTCCAAAATGGAGATAACTTCCCGGATGGCTCAGTGGTAAAGAATCCACCTGTAATGCAGGAGACCCAGGAGAAGCAGATTTGATCCCTGGGTTGGGAAGATCCTTTGGTGAAGAGAATGGCAACCTACTCCAGTATTCTCACCTGGGAAATCCCATGGACATAGGAGGCTGGTGGGCTAAAGTCTAGAGGGCTGCAAAGCGTCAGATACAGCCGAGCACAAGCACGTTCACGCATTGTTATGCCTGCTTCATATGTTGAATGGTTGAGAGGATTAAATGATGTGATAAATGTGAACCACTTGAGACAGTACCTCACACAAAATATCTCCTTAGGACATGAGGGCTAGTATTGTTGTTATTACTATTATTTTTATTTGATTTCACATCCTATTCTCTTTCTACTATACAATGCCACTTAGGTTGTGTATAGACATCTCTATTTTAAGTTTTGTTTTTTTCTCATGACTTGGAATCTTTTAGGAGCTGGACACTAAATTTTTGTCACCTCAGCACTTATCTGAATAATATTCTTTCATTGTTTTTGATAACAGTTCCTTGGATGGCTTCATTTGCCTTGTCTTCTAAGCCAACTAGAGATATTGCTTATTGCTTCCTTTTCCTTATGTATTGGAGATTTAAAAAAAGAGGCTAGATGTAAATAGAATTAAAATAAATTCATATAAGTCCTTGAAAATGCAGTTCTAGCTGTAATAATACCAACTGTTATATGGTCCTTACTGTGTGCCAGGTATAATTTTGAATGTTTTACATAAAATACTTAAAAAACATTTTTATTATGGATAATTCCAAACACAGGAGTATCTGTGTATAGAGAATATATGAACCCCCACATACTCATATTTCATTTTTAACTATTATTCCATCATGGTCATTTTTTTTTTTTGTTTGTTTGTTTATAGTGCTCCAACTCCCCTATTTTAGCCTCATAAATATTTTTCTCTAAACCATTCTTGAAAAGACAAAGACCTTTTAAAAAAGATCCTCACAATGCCAGTATCACACATAAATGTAACCCTTATAAAGAAACATGATATGTTAAGCAGCGTTATCCCCATTTTACAAAAGCAGCAGCTAGGCACAGACAAGTTAAGTAACTCTCCCAAGGACACACTTACTAGCCTCCCAAGGCTAGTAAGTGACAGAGATTAAATTTGAAGGCAGGTGGTCTGGCTACTTGGTCTGTGTTCTTAATCACTTTGATGTACCAGCTTCTCTGACAAAAAATTGCTCTTGTCTATGAAAACTTCATCAGTTGATCTAAGAAAGAAATGGAAAATTTTGTTCAAGCCAGACTGAGGTTATAACCTGGAAACAGCATCTCAGGAAGCTCTAAGAACTATTCTGCCCATTAGAAGTTAAGGCACAGTTCTTTTAGGTTGGTTCAATTGCAGTTTTGGACTGTGAATTTTAAATCATTATAACTAGGTTCAAGCACATCTTTAGTAATCAAAATAGGAGCCATTACAACCAACATGTTTTTGCCAACAAGAAATAAGTTTATTTCTTCCAGGAGCATAAAAATCTGTGCTTCGGGATTCTGTCACTACACTCCTCATCTTCAAGGCTCTCATTTCCTTTTCTAAACTTCTTGAACCACCACTGCACTGTATGTTCATTAGCAGTTCCTGGACCAAATGTGTTGTTGATGTTGCCAGCTGTCAATGCTACTTTAACACCCATTTTGAACTTGAATAAGAAAATCACTTGAATTTGCTTTTTGTCTAATCTTTTCCATAGTCTAAAATAAATATAAAATAAGCAGCAAGTAATGTCATTAGTAAAAAAAACATAAAGTGAGAAATGCACATTAAAATGATGTATAACATAATCACATTTATTTAAGAATGTATTTCAATATCAAATGGAAAATTTCAACAATGCAAAAACCACAATTGCTTTTCCACCAACCTAATAGAAGTGTTTTGAGACAGAGGGTTGTACATTAAATGATGTATTATTAACAGTTTACACACTCCAGATCTAAGTGTCATCTTGGTCCCTTGCAAGATCAAGAAGGAATGTTATCTTTAAAGATTTGTCTTGTTGATGCTAGGAAGACCTGAGTTTGAACCCTGGCTTCATCACTTATTAGCCATGTGACTTTGTGCCCAGTGCTTATCCTCTGTAAACTATAGTTCCTTTGTTGTGTGATGATGTAACCATACCTACATCATGGAATTGTTGTGAGTTGATGTGTGTAGAGTGCTTTGTACCATGCCTGGTGCATATTGGTACTTACACATTATGGTATGGGTACTTAAATTAGGCAGCTAAGTGTGTCTAGGAAGACAGGTGTATATTTCCATGTGTATGTTTGGGGTATTTAAGTTGTATTTAAATGATGACATTAACAAGGGTAGTTGTTTTTTTTTTTTAGTTGTTGAAAGGACACAGTGTACTTGATCAGATTGATTCTCATGATTCTATGGGTTAGGTAACAGTCACTTTGAATGGTCAAGAAATGCCTTGATGATGACTTACTGCAACTGGTTTAGGAATACCTTCTAATTTATAGCTGGAAAGCTGCCAGCTTGTTAAATAAAAATAAATGTTATATTAGCTCATGTGAGCAGAGGAGTAGTAGTTTCAAGGAATGATGTCTTTCTCTTTGAGCTACTTTAGAGTCATTTGTCAACATCCATCCTAAGAATACAGTGAAATTCTCACAGAAAATGTGCACATATCTTTTGTTGCCTGGCTTCTTCCACTTCAGCAGGAATGCATACTGTGAACAATAGGATGGGATGTGAAGAATGTTAAGACCAGAAAAGTGTAAAATGTGTTTGTATGTATGTTTGTGTGTATGTGTTTGTAGGAGTCCCTGTGTGTGACTGCCCTCTAAAATTAAATATAAATTATTTCTTACTCACCTACTCTTTTGAAATTTATGTGCATTCCTATATACTGCTAATATGGATAATCAAGGGTTGATCACATACACAGTATTTTATGGTATTTTTCCTTTACTCTGTAACATCTGATATTCAGACACTCTACTCCATTCCAGATCTTCTTTATTTCTTCCTCATTCATATTGGTTCTTCCCAGGATTTATATTGAACAATTCAACCTTGTCAAAGAAGAATCATGCTTTCCCAATATTACATTTAATTGTGTACCTTGTTACTTCTAATCCATGTGATTTATATTGTGTCAACATTGCCATTCCTTTTAGTATTCCCACTAGATAAGAGGACCACCCTGCAGCCTTGTCCTTTCTCCTTTCTCTGCTTTGTTATGGAAAAGTGAAAGGGTTATTTTGATTTATAAGGAGCAGCTGAGCTTGGCTCTCACCTTGGTTATCCTTGCACATGAAGAAAACAAATGTTATTTTCCTCTATAAACATTATATTTGAGAATTTTCTTCACATGGCTTTTGACTTCCTGCCCCTTGGTTTGGAATCCCTCCCTAGCCATCACAAGTGAGAATTGTGGTGGAGGCTGATTCTGGGAAATTCTCCTGTGAAACCAAGTTTCTTGCCTCCAGCAGTGTATTTATAGGGGAAATTGCGTTGCTAGTTTTCCCTAAAGCTGTGTCAAGGTAATAACTCATGCTGTCTGACCAAACACTTGGCAGGATTTAGACGACATGCTTGCCTCTTAGAGTTTTGCGTTAATAATTTCTGAATGAAAGAAAAACTCCAAACTATGTTCAGTTTGGGAAATTCTAACAATTAGGAAATTGGGAATGGTTTGTCACTCAGATGAGCTTGGTTTTGCTTCATTTTATCTATCTATCTATCTATCTATCATCTATCTATCTATCATCTATCTACCTACTTATCTGTTTATAGGTTTTTTTTTACAACCCCCTTTTTGAAGTATACTTTGTGTATACTAAAATGTGTCAGTTTTGAGTAGTTTGTTGATAAATGTATACATTTAGGTAACCACTACCCTAACTGATTTATAGAACACTTCTGTCAACCCCTAATCTTTCCTTGGGCTTCACAGGTGGCTCAGTGGTAAAGAATCTGCCTGCCAATGCAGGAGACACAGGAGATGTGGGTTGGATCCCTGGGTTGGGAAGATGCTCTGGAGAAGGAAATGGCAGCTCCTCCAGTATTCTTGCCTGGGAAATTCCATGGATGGAGGAGCCTGGTGGGCTGCTGTCCATGGGGCCACAAAAGAGTTGACTTAGTGACTAAACAGTGACAGCAGTAATCTTTCCTTATACCCCTTCCAAGGTGATAAGAACACGCTTCAGAGACTGTCATTCTTAGATGAAGACGCCTCATCAAAACCTAGTTGTAACTATGTGGCTGAGACTGGCTTTGCTTAACAACAGTCACTGTGATTACTTTATTATAAGTAGAAACATGCAGGCACTAAACAGGTTCCCACTTTTGACTGACAGCTCAGAGAGGAGGAGGGATGGGTGGAAATAAGTGGGTGCTGGGCAGCAGTTTATACCACTGCAGTCAGCTCAAGGTGATGGCTTCGGGTTTGGAAGGACCTGGCTTTCTGTGGCTATAGCAAAAGGGATGAATGATAGTCGACATGTTCAATGAACGGAGCGAGATGACTCAGAGGGAAAAATGTCAGATGTAATGGAGGTCAGAGAGCCTTGCTGAATTGTCATTCAACAAATGCAGGTTTGGTAATTGTCATTCAACAAATGCAGGTTTGGTAATTGTCATTCAACAAATGTAGGTTTGGTCTAGAGACCAAAGGCAGCTGCCAGAGAGTCAAAAGATGTTGGGAGATATGTGTTCCAAGAATAGAAAGTATCCAGAGCACACTAGTCAAGGTATTGGTCCTTTATTAAATCAAACAATTCCTCTAGCTGGGCAAGGCAAAGGTGGGACTTTATGGTGGTTGACATAGTGGGTGAGAGGGCAAGACTAAGGCGAGGAGGCTGGTGATTCCAATTAAACAGGGTTTAGTTTTGAGGAGCTAGGTCTGAGTTCTTTCCCTACCACATCTCTGTGGGCGTTTGATATTGTTCAGACAGCTCTATTATAGGATTTTGATGCCTTTAGTGGCTGAATCAATCATCTTCGGTGAGGTTCGGCTTGTTTTCGTGCTTCAGTGTGCTGATGAAGATGGCAGTTAGCTCTTTCATTATGAGAATGGTGGGGCTGCAGTGGGGGAAACACTGAAGCTATTTCTGATTCAAATTGCCTGTGCACAATTAGATCTGAAAAGAATAGTTTGGAAGATGGAATCAGAGAGAAGTCTCAGTTTTGGTCCATATGCCAGGCCTTCTTTCTTTCTTATTATTCTATTTATGCAGCATTTAAGTAGAAGAATATTCAACTTGGTCCAAAAGACATCTAATAAGTAATGACTTCTCTGGAGAGTGGATTCAGAGCAGTTAAAACAGACTCACTTGAGGAAGTAGGAAGGAGAGTGCAGTGGTTGTTGTCAAATTTCATGTCCAAGTTCAGAATAATTTTCCAAATCAAGTGATGCCAGGAAGTTGGGTAAGGTCTCCAGTGGCAGTGGCACATGGTTACTTTTTCTGCCATCCTGACAAGGAAAATTGCCAGAGATTTAGTTGACCCTCTGGGCTCTTCACGGAATGCCTGAATTTCCCTTTGAGATTGTGTTTCCCCAGAATTCAGTCAGTTGATTTTCTTGTATGGTATTTCTCTGGCCTCCTCAGAAACAGAGTGAGGTGTACCTTATAGTACACTAAAATATCCTTTATCCATTCCATGTGGCTGCTTACTGCTATTTAAATAAAATAAATAATTCTTAATTATGCATGCACTTTTTGTATAGACATGTACTTGACTTACCAACTGTTCATTGTGTTTTTGTTAACTTGCAGCAAACCAGTGTATTTGATCGTTGTAGTCCGCCTGTGAAAAAGTCTATTATTTCACTTCTAGTATTACAAACTAATTCTCCTAAGACTAAAGTCTTCGGTTCATATCCTTGGAGACAGGGTAAGAAAATCCTGAATTCATCAGGATCAGACTTTGTACACGTTGGGAAATTTTAGGTAAATTTGTTTCCCCCACCAAAGGATATTTTGAAAATATATCAAAGCAAAAAAAGCGCATGCAACCTTCTCCTCTAATTCTCCAAATCACCTTTTAAATACAATCCCTCCTCTTCTCTCAGCTTTGGAGGAACTAGTTTTCTTCTTTCTCAGTTTTCTCTGTTTTCATTCTTTAAATGGAGCTGGATAACAGTGATTTTAACTTTCCATCTTACAGCTATTAAAATCCCTGACCTGTTGATCCTAATAAAAGAGTTATGAACCATGCCCTGCTAAAATGACTTCACTCCCCCTCTCTCCCTTCACCCTGATAAATTCCCTCAGTGGGTGATAAAATACTGGATTGAAGCGGACACATTTGGTCTCTGTTAAAGCTATTTATGGTGATTTCTCTGCTGTGAGCATTATACTTGGGGCAACCAGATGCTCCTCTTTTGGAGTCCATCTTGTAACATATTCTCTCAGTATTCTAGGAACTCCTTGGGGTCCAGCAAATTATCCTCTCTTTATAAGTGCAGTTATATAATAGAGCTCCATCCAGAGAAGCTGAGCATGTGGGGAGGAAAGATGGCACAATAGGAAAGCCACCTTTAATTTTTTTTAAAAAAGCATTCAACTAAATGTCATTTACTTTCTCTTTGTCCATATAGTTAGCATCCTTTAGTGAGGGCCATTAGGGATGGGCTGGCAGCTGTCTGCAGGACATGAATGAGTTTTACTCTTTGCTGTTTTGTTTCTGAAAGGGTTCAAGCTGGATGAGCCATTTTAAGGCTCAGATAAGCAGACATCCATGTCTAAGAGTTTATTGTGAGACACAATATCGTTCAATTTAGTTCAGTGCAGTTGCTCAGTTGTATCTAACTCTTTGCGACCGCATGGACTGCAGCACGCCAGGTCTCCCTGTCCACAGACTGAAAACCACAGTATCGTTGGTTTTTCTAATAAGTGTATTGCATTTTTCTCCATTTATCTTCTTGATGATTATTATAGCAATTAAAGAAACTTAGAGTCCCCACACCTCCCCAGTCATCTCCCGGGCCTTAGGATTTAATGCTGCTAGGGCTGTATCAGCATCTATTTGAAGAAGATGTTCTTGAAGATATGTCTTTTATTTGTATTTGGGGAAGATCTGGATGATCTACCCTGGATTACAGTTTGTCAGTTGGATGTTTAGTGTTGTATCACTTCTTGTGTTGTTGTTTAGTCACTAAGTCATGTCTGACTCTTTGCGGACTCATAGACTGTAGCCCGTTAGACTCCCCTGTTCATGCGATTTCCCAGGCAAGAATACTGGAGTGGGTTGCCATCTCCTTCTCCAAGGGATCTTCAGGGATCAAACCTGTGTCTCTTGCTTGGCAGGTAGATTCTTTACCACTGAGCCATCTGGGAAGCCCACCACCTCCTTACTTTATTATTTATTTATTTTTTGAGACCAACATTAAGAAGAACAGCACTAATACCACTGTTATTAAAACTGCAGTTTGCTTTGCTTATTACAGCATAGATGAGTGCTTCTCTGTAAGCACCCAAGAATGTGGAGAAGTTTGTCTTTATTCCTCTAGGTAAGTTGCCTAGAAGCCTCAAAGGACCAGGCTGTGGTAGACCAGAACCATCTGCTCTTTGGCCTTGCCGGGCACTGTTTCTTCAGTTTCACAAGCAAATGACACAGTTATCAGGTCTGGAAGACAACATCCCCAGAACATACTATTAGATTTCATGCAGATGATCAGATTGAATTTTCTTCTACTGTTTCAAGAAAATAATTTTCTTTTAGAAGTGATAGGGAAACAAGTACCCAGAATTACATGGGAACTTTCTGCTCACAAGCCATGGGAAGTTGCCTGTAGAAACGGATTTAAAAGACAATGTCTATCTGTGTCTTCAGAGAAACCAGTGTGAGAACTGGGTGATGATATATCCTAAACCCATTCAGAGTCCCTAGCACCATGCCAGGCAAAAAGTAGGCCTTCAAATATTTGTTGAATCAAAATTTCAGTATTAAAAATATCTATGAACTAGAAAAATAAAAATTAGTGACAGCATTTTAAATATTATGCGTCAATAGTGGTTGTTGTGAAAAGAAGACAAGATGACTAATGTGGATACCTACATATACATTCAGAATGTTTATATACAGTTTGTGGAGATTTAACATTTATTCTTTTTATACCATGATTGGACAGAATTCCCTTGTTATGTATCTTGATCTTGACTGTTTCCATTGCTTACTTTGGAGCTGGCTCTCCTGATCTAAGTTTCCTGTATGTAAACATGCCATATTTAAAAATTGTTTTGGAAGCCATGATGTAATCTTTTGAAATTCAGTTTCCTGAAGTGAAGTCTATTTTTGGCAGAAAAAAAATCCTCCTTGAGAAATAGGGTTGTCTATGTGCAGTTGAGGAGGCATAATTCAAACAAGGTTGTTATATCATCAAATCAAATTTGGAGAAATAAGAACAGTCCAAAGAAGTTCTAGCATGATAGATAACTACCAGGTTTGGTGAGATCTCATTCTTGGAAAGTTAGCTTCAGTTTGATTCAATTTTATTTAAACATTTACTTTCTGCCAGACATTGTGCCAAGTGCTAGAAATAAAAAGATGATTTAGATACACTTTGTACCCTCCAGGAGCTCTCAGACTGACTGGTGGGGAGGATAAATGATTCCATTAGAATCTAACCTCCATGAGAACAGGACTTTGTTTTGTTTCCTCTTGCATCCCTAATGTCTAGAGTAGTTTTTGGCACTGAATAGGTGCTTTAGTTTGCTCAGACTGCTATAACAAAATACCATAGATTTGGTGGCTTAAAGAACAGAAATTGATTTCTCATAGTTTGGAGGTTGAGAAGTACAACATTAAGTTGTCTTCAGATTCAGTGTCTGGTGAGGGCTTGCTCCCTGTCTTGCAGACAGCTTCCTTCTCACTATGTGCTCACATGACCTTTCCTTGGTATGTGCTCACAGAGAGAGAGGGCTCTTATAGCTCTTCCTCTTCTTATAAAGGCATGAATATCATCATAGGGGTTCCATGATGATGGCATTTCAACCTAACTGCCTCTCAAAGGCCCTACCTCCAAATGCCATCACATAAGGGGTTAGATTTCAACATATGAGTTTTGAGGAGGACAAAAACATTAATCCATAACAGTAGGTGCTTAATTAGTAACTTTTGAATAAGAAAGAGTGAATGGATTATTATGTTGGAAGAAGATTTTGGTTATCGTGTGCTTTCATGACCCGTGCTCACTAGTAGGAAAACTGAGCATGCTCCTACTCAGTCTCTGTTCTCATCTATGCAGTACTCAGTTGCTGTCGTGTCCGATTCTTTTGTGACCCCGTGGACTGTAGCCTGCCAAGTTCCTCTGCCCATGGGATTTCCCAGGCAAGAATACTGGAGTGGGTTGCCATTCCCTTCTCCAGGGGATCTTCCCAACCCAGGTACTGAACCTGCATCTCTTGGGTCTCCTGCACTGGCAGGTGGATTCTTTGCCATTGCACCACCTGGGAAGACCAGTTATCTCTAGAGGATCATAAATGTTGCCACCCTCTTCAAATTCTAGATTATAACCTGGTATATTTGGATGTAAACTTGGCATCACCCACTGTTGTCTCAGGGCTGTCTTCCTGCATAGGACAAACCATAACAATTATTTCTTTAAGAGATCTTAGTCCCTGGGAAGGATCCTGCAGGCCTTTGACTCCCAGTTCCCTGTCTCATGAACAAGAGGAAGCTCATGGAAGATGGCTTGTCCAGTAAAAATAGTTTGGAAACTTTCAATCAACAGCATCCTGACATAGGCAACATAGAATCAAACAACATAGGCAACAGAGAATCAAGGCATAGGCAACAGAGAATCAAACCACATAGGACTGTAACTGCATCATCCGGAACAGGTGGGTTCCTCTGCCTGGAGAGGGACCACAAATATTGTGGAGTTACAATAGCTGATCTTCTGTCTGGTGTGACTGGACCCAGGAGACGGTTAGTTAATCAACAAAGTCAGCTAAAAATGGAAAGTCAAAAAAGAGGATTCATGATAATGTACACAATTTATTTAAATGTACTTTAAAACAGGCATATACGTATTCATTATTCAATATTTTTATATGGGTTCAGGGCATTTGTTAAGTACTGTTTAGCTGATTGGAATAGCTGCTTTTCTGTCTTACATAAACCAGGTCCATTTTGCATCTTCCATGACTCCCAGTGTCAGTGTATTTAGATTGAGAACTTCAATTCAAACTTTGCAATATAGTTGGAAAGCATTCTGGGAACAAAATCTTTCTATACCCTTATGATTTTCTGTATTTTTATGGTTATAAACCTCCTAATTCCTCACAAGTTTGTCCCTATTGAATCCTTTCAAAACAATAAATTCTTTTTAGATGAATATTTAATTGGTTTTTCCCAATATTTTATTAAATTATGAAATTGCAAAAGTAAGTACAATTTTCATAAATAGGTTTCAGGACAAACACCGCTGATTCTAGGTAAGAATACAACTCCATGATTGGGGGGCAGAAATGCACACTGCTGAGTAGCCAATTAGCTGTGAGTAGGAAAAACGTTTTGTGGATTTAGCACAAGCTTTGCCTTGAGTGGCCTGTAAAGCTGTGTTATTAGCAGTGATCTACATTGTATAACAATGAGAAACAACAATTTTTGGCTTTCAGTGGGCAAGGATGAGTTGCTCAGCTCATCCTTTTAATATAACATTAAAATTGCTTCTAGAAAATATAGAATACAACACTTACTTGAGCTGGGTTGACAGTTCAAGAGGGATTTGTGTATATGTGCTGAGAGAAATAGAACTATATAAAAAAATATTTGTTTGGAGTCAGAAAACCCAGATCCAGCTCTCAGTTCCAACTCTTCTACTCACTAACTGGGTGAGTTTGAGCTTCACTTGAACCATCTCAATATGCTCAATGGGTGTCTGAAAGTTGTACCCTGATTCAAGATTTAGATTCAACCCATAGGGGTCCAAGATGAACACTAGCATGAGAGGAGATTTTGGGGAAAAGCATCAGTTTAGGGAATTTATTGCATTAGTCAGAGCTCTCTGTTGCAAACACTTCATATTGAGCGATTAAACAGAAAAAGAGTTTATCAAAAGGATGTAGATGAAAATTATAGAATCCTTGGGAGGGCTATCATGCCATGCCACAGGCAAATCTGCCAGAAGGAGCACCAGAACTGGTCTTCAGCTGCCACCAAGCCATAGATGCAAATGTTTGTACCACTTTGTACCAGGAAATTGCTTTTATCACAACCAGGTTGTGCTAGTGGTAAAGAATCAGCTTGCTGAGGCAGGAGACAAGTAAGAGGCCAGTGAGAGACGCAGGTTCGATCCCTGGGTCAGGAAGATCCCCTGAAGGAGGAAGCATCACCCTTCTCCTTGCCTGGAAAATCCCATGGATAGAGGAGCCTGGTGAGCTATAGTCGAGGGGTTGCATAGAGTTGGACAAAACTGAGCATCTGAGCACAAGTGCTGACCTCACTGTTGTCAAGGATTCAATCTTGTTTCCATTGTGTGTGTGTGTGTGTATCTAGGAGAGAGGGAGAAGGAGAGACAGAGAGACAGACAGACAGAGAGGGAGAGAGGGAAAGGGAGGGAGAGGGAGGGAGAGGGGAATGCTCTGTCCTTTCCTGATTGAGTCCCCCTAGATCCTGAGTCTCGTCTGGTATGAATCGATCTCTTTTGGATTGGTTACAAGCTTGAGCCTAGTTATAGATAACATTAGGAAAGCAAGTACCTAGAATTTTAATCTTCAGATAGGAATATACCAAACATAGGAAGGGTTTAGATTCTGAGCTTGCTGAAATGAATGTCAAATGTCTGTCTAGGCACCAAACAGCCACGTGGGAGCCACCATGAAGTGCACGAGTGCTGAGAAGTGTGTGCTTAAGTGAATATGAAGTGTCCAGAAAGGAGAATTAAAAAGACCACTGTTCTGATTTTGGAAGAAGGCAAGTCACTGAACTCTTCTAAGCTTGGAGGGAATTCTGTCAAGGTGATAGCTAGGGATTTCAGTTTTGCAGTTGTTCTCAAGGTAAAGAGAAAAATTGAGATGAGTGTCTGGGCCTTAATTAGCACTTTTTAAGGGTGATGAATGGGCATTTCTGTCTGCCTGCTGGAATGGAAATGGGAATAGGATGTATCCCTAATGGGATAATGGAGCAGTGCTACAGTGCTTTAATTTTCCCATTTTAGGAGGATCTAGGCAGCTGTGATTAACCTGACAAATCAAGGAGGGGGTGGTTTGACGGGATCCAAACAGCTGAGCCAACCTGGCACTCCTCCTTTCTGCATCCTTGAGGGCCTCATCAGACAATGGCTTGGTGCCACTCTTGGTGGGGATTCTCTGTCGGGCTTCCAAGACGAGGTCCCAGTGATGCTGAATGCCGAAGTCTGGGCCAAGATTCTCCTGGCCGTGGTCCTCTGTGTGCCCATGGAGGCTGTTTCTAATCCTATTTTGGAATGGACTGCAGTAAGGAAGATCTCACTCAGAGATAACCAGCCAACAGTTATGGCACCCGAGGTGGCCTTCAGATTATCAGCCATTTATATATATGGCAAATATTTGTTGAATACCCACAGTGTTCAAGATGCAGGATTAGTCCTGTGGGCATTTTAAAGAAAAGAGGAATGCACCACCCTGGCCTCAGAAAGATGAAAGGAAGGGACTAACATTTCATGAAACGCTGGCAGGCAGGGACTCTTATATGTTAGTCTAACAGAAAATTGTCCCTGTTTGCATCTTGGGCTGCCCTGGACTGTGAAAATCATTCCTGCTTGGGGAGCTAGTGATGTCTGAGGGAGCTGATGAGCGCTGGACCTGCGTGGCACTGGTTGATGATGGTAGATGAGGCTCCCAAACTTCCCCTCAGCCTTCTGGAATTAGCTGCAGCCAAATCCCAAACCTCTGGATATGAATGCCAGATCCACTTGGGACAGCCTGGTTGAGGAGGTCTAAATTTAGATGCCAGTATAAGATGAAAACAATACTGTTTATGGTTTAGCTTCTGCCAGTTTGACTCCTCAGTGGCTTATCTGGCCTTGTTTGAGCACATGGAGAAATGAAGCTCAGGTGGTCAAAAAGAATTCTAATAAAGTCAAGTTTCTACTTCAGTTGCTTTGTATCTGAGACTCTCCCCTAAAGAGAGGGACTGTTTTCCCTGGGTCATATAGACTCTCTTATTGTTAAGAACAAGAGAAGCCATCCCCTGGCTTCTGGTGAGGAAAACAAATGCGTTGATACTATTGAGGTTGATTCTGGACAAGGCCTTAGGATGGGGAACAGATCCTTCAACAGGGAAAATTCTTGAGCAAAAATCTGGGGGGCTTGTATAAAAAAGGTCCAGACACTGCCTGAGGCAGAGTGTAAGTACAGAGTGCTGTGTGCAGAGCAAGTCCTAGCTTCTCCCACATGATGCTATTTACAAGTTCCAGTTAATGCTCCTCCGAGTGTGTCTCTGTTGAGCACAGTTCTTTATCCATACATTTGAAACCTAAGATAGATCCTCTGAAATCAACTCTGTTATCCTGCTCATATTCAGATGAAGCGACTAAGGTGCAGAGGTTAAGCATTTGCTCAAGGTTCATGCATTAAGTGTAGGAGCTGGGCATTTACCCCAGGGCTTGTACTTTGAACCACCATACCAGACTGGGTTTGGAGGATAGTTTTTTGGGGGAATAAAGGAGACACGACAGTTAGACAGTGAATCTGCTGTGGTGAGCCAGGAATGCTGTTTCATCATGACTCAGGTGCACCACCTTTTGGTTCCCTTACACAGAGAAATCAGCCTTCCCTACGTAGTGAGAGAAGTGAAAGTGAGTGTTCGGCGTTCAGTCATGTCCGACTCTTGGCAACCCCATGGACTGTAGCCCGCCAGGCTCCTCTGTCCATGGGATTCTCAGGCAAGAATACTGGAGTGGATTGCCATTCCCTTCTTCAGGGGATCTTCCTGACCCAGGTACTGAACCTGCATCTCTTGGGTTTCCTGCATTGCAGGCAGATTCTTTACTGTCTGAGCCACCAGTGGGAGAAGAAATGAATGTAAAAAGAATAAGATCCAGTGTGTCCTCCCGCTTCCTTCCTACTTTGGTCATTCTCAAATTAATCTCTTAAGTTCCTTGAGGTCAGCGATAATGTCTTACTGAGTTTTGCAACTGCTTGTTATCCAGTGCAGTGCCCTGGCACACAGTGTGTCATGAGAATACTGAAATGCCTTCTCTGGAGTCCTGCCTATGTGGAGGGTGAGCCCTGGGCTGCTGTAGAAATATTTGATGGGAAAATACTTTAATTCACAGATATGTTTACAAATCTCTAGCACTTTGGGCGTCAGTGGTAACATTGATATTTCATGCTAATGATTTGAAGGAATTTGCAGTTCTTACAAAAGAAAAAAAGGGTGCTTGCTTGCTTGCTTTATGACCTGGTCTGGTGATGGTATGCTTAGGTTGAAGATTCCCAGGACTGTCCTGACAGCCTGAGAGCTGAGGTCTGTGATGGGGATGATGTATTCAAAAACAGCAGTGGAGCATACATTGTTAAATGAGCTCTTCCCTTCATCTTTTTGAATGGAATGCCAATTCTATGGAAAAAGGCCCGGTTATGTATCCAGCTAAAATGATCACCTTTCTGAACAACTAAAGCTGGTAATTCTTCATAGTGCCAGCCAAGGAGATTTAAATTGGGTTTCTTGGCAAGCTTTTCAGTTTCTGATATAGGTACTCTCCTTTCTTCCTTACTTTGTTATTCTTTCTGCCTGGAATAATGACACGAGGCTGAGGATGCAGCATCCATCTTTTTACAATGAAGTAATAAGCAGGTGGACTAAATCCAACATACAAGGGATGGCAGAGCAGGAAGCATGAGTCTGGGTCACTGACAACAGACTTGAAAAGCTGCAGCAGCACCGGGCTTCTTTAATTCGGAATTCTTATTATGTGCAAAAAATAAACTTGTGGTCAAGGCTTCTATAAAGCAAAATTTTTGTTACTTTCAGATGAATGTAATCCTTCCCAACCCAGGTGGTATCTTCAGACCTTGAAATTAGTAAAATACTGAAGACTGAAGTAGAAGTTAATAATCATTGCTCAGTGCATGGAATTAACTGGCCCAAGCAGCACATTTAAGAGGTCTGTTGTAAACATGCTTTTTAAATGAGAGAACAGCATGTTTCCAATAATTTCATCAGGAAGGCTTTAATGTAAAGCGCAAGTAGCACACACTACATTTTTGAGAATTATAACATGGGCTTTAACTGTCCCATAGTTGACTGATAAAGAATTCTTGATTGAGAGAGTAAAATTTTATGAATTCACCATTATTCAAGGGAAGATGGACTTCTAAATATCAATACTGGTTATACAGACAAATATATCAGTGGACAAGGGTGATTCATCCAGTTCCCTTGACTGTGGGCTTGAGATTAGTGTTGGCATCACCTGGGAAGTTGTAAAACTGTAAATTCCTGGCTCCTATTGTGGACCCACTGATTTGGAAATGCTGGGGCTGGGGGTGGTTGTGTCCAGCAATCTGTGTTTTAATAAGCCCTCTAGGTGATTCTGATGCAAGCTAAAGATTGAGAGTTGCTGTGACCTTAGATTAATTTTCATACTTTAAGCTCCGTACATTAGGCTTACTAAGACTGTCCCATTCCAACCCCCTCCCCTCTCCCCATTCTAGGGGCATTAACATCTTTCTGATTTGTGACTTGGTCTCCTGGTGACCATCTCCAGAGGGAATATCCTGTGATGGTAAATTAAGAAGTTGGCATTCTGCTTTCTAAATCAATGTCATATAAGATGTAGGAGCCCTAAGTGAAACCTCTAATATCGTGTTTCTAAACCCGAGTTAATCTGTCTTACTGAGAGGAGACTCACTCTGAAGCAACTGACCTCTTTTTATTCATCTTTGCTATGACAAGAGCACTCAAAGTCATGCTGAAGTTTCTTTTTTAATCTAAAAGGACTCTTCAAAGTTGAAAAAAGGGATTTGCCACTAATAATCCAGAATGTGAACAATTAATGAATTGACTCTTGACTCTAAGTTAACAAGAGAAGCAGTATAGAAAATAGGTCCTTCTGGCTAGCTAAGAAGATTTGCTGGTTTAGACACTTTACAAAAGGTTAACTCTACAATTAAATTCTGCACACACTTAAAAGGGAAATAATATTTAGGGAGCTTTGTTTGTGTATTTACTTATGCTAAAAGCTAGCAAAATTAGTGATCTATTTCTTCCTTCATGAAAAGTCCTTAAAAATGAAGTGTCCTTTAAAATAAATCTGATTTGATTTATTCTGGAAGGGAATGTCTTCAGTCTTCCTTTCTTCATGACGATAGTATAATTCTTTGTCCCAGAAGACAGAAGCAGGTACATGTTAAAGAGGAATTTGATGCTAGAACAGCTTCTGTTAGAAAGGATTAAGTACCTGAATGGGACAGATGGTCTGTGGAAGCTGGTCAACCTTTTGATTAAGACATTTGACTTTTAGGAATAAAATTAATATCTGATATTATCATAGGAATTTTTGGGGTGTGTGTTTATGAGTATTTGTAGGTATTGTGAGATATGTGTGAATAATATGAAGTCAGCTAAAAAGAGAGTAGTGAATACTACTTAATATATATTGAATCCTTATTGTAACAACCTTCTGTAATGATGTATTTAAGAGAACAAGTCTTCTTGGATCTCTTTAACTGTGGTATAGCTACAGATATATTAGTAAACTTTCTTTTTTTTTTTTGTAAACTTTCATTTTACCCTATATCCTGGAATCTAGAATACTATCATTCTATTGAGGATTCAGAGTGTTTTCATCAAAGACTATAGTAGTGTTTGTCAAATGATGGACTGACATTCAGTAGGACCATGGGTGCCCATACTATCTGCATCATTAAATATTTTAACTCTCACTCCTGAGAAAGTACAATCCTTAATAGTGTATGGCAGGGAAAACATGACTAAGAAAAGTAAGTGAGGGAAAGTGTTCCAGCTTGCCCAGGATCTGGAAATATTTTCACTATTGGACATGCCTAGTTAGGACATAGCATTTTGAAACTGTGCTTGGAGTCCAGATAATGGAAAATGGTATTTGGAGGAGAGAGAAGAGGAAACCATTAAGTGGGGAAAATGAGTAGAGCTAGACTAAAGATGTCAATGTATGGCAAAAACTATTACAATATTGTAAAGTAATTAGCCCCCAACTAAAATAAATAAACTTATTTAAAAAAAAAAAATGCTAGAGAAGAGTGAGGGAAGCAGGGATGTTCAGGGTATCAAGACAGTTCCAGGTGGGCATCTCCAGTTGAGATTTTACCCATCTACTGGGCCAGATGTATCCCCTGCATGGATTCCTATTCCCAGGTATCTTCCTTCATTGCTCTGCCTCTTATTTTATGGAGACTTTCTGTTGGTTGGGGATTTAAGGTTTTTTTATGTTATTATTATTATTGGAGGATTATTGCTTTACGATATTGTGTTAGTTTCTGCCATACGTCAACATGAATCAACCACAGGTAAACATGTGTCCCTTCCCTCTTGAACCTCCCTCCCCTCTCCTACCCCATCCACCCCTCCAGGTTGTCACAGAGCACTGAGTTGAGCTCCCTGTGTCACACTGTTTTACATATGGTAATGTATATGTTTCTGTACTATTCTCTCAATTTGTCCCATCGTCTCCTTCCCCCACTGTGTTTACAAGTCTGTTCTCTATGTCTGCATCTCCTTTGCTGCCCTGCAAATGGGTTCATCGGTACCGTCTTTCTAGATTACATACACATGCTTTAATATACAATATTTGTCTTTCTCTTTTTGACTTAACTTCACCCCATAGTAGGCTCTAGGTTCATCCACCTCATTAGGACTGACTTGAATGTGTTCTTTTTTATAGTGTTGTCTCCCTTCATTGCTACACCTTCTATTTTATAGAGACTGTCTATTGGTTGGTGATATAAGGTTTTAAATCTAATAATCAAGCTAACCAGCTGTAAAAGAGTTTATGCCACAGGACCTGCTTCCAGGCAGGTTGACTCTGATGTACAGGCATAAAGGTACTTCCAAGTTGACCTTTTGACCTTAAGAAAATAAATACACAGAGAGGAAAAGCCTAGGGTGTAGGGTGGTGATTTACTTGACCTCTGGAGGCTTGTGCACAAGGACACATTAACTAGCTATCTGACCAAGGCAGCCCTTCTAAACATTGACCCCAGAACTGCTCTCTGAGCTAGGCTAAGGTCTGCTGGCAGTTCTTCCCCTGGCACCTCTCATGACTTTGAAACCAGAGTAGTCTAACCCCTTATTTGCCAGTGTTCAATGAAAATAACCACAGTTCTCTCTTCTTTAAAGTTAAGAATAAGAAAAGTAAAAGCTTTTATTTCATCTTCACTTCACAGTTCCCTTTTTATCTTATATAAAGCAAGATCAGTTTTCTGAGTGAAAAATTCAGGTTAACGATACCAAATGTGTTATCCAGTGGTTTTCAAAGTGTGTTGTGTAGGGATTCTCAGGGACAGTAGGGGGGAAGGTGAGCCCCAGTATGGGGACAGGGCTGGCCCCTTTTCCCTTTGGAGCAGTTCTGTCTTTTCCTGCTTTATAATTTGGCTTCTGATATGATTTTGCCTGATGACAGTGTTCCTGTGCTAAAAATAATGTATAAAAATCTTGATACGATAATTATTTGCTTTTCAAAAGTGCCTATAAAGTGATTCAAATAAAGTCTCCTTTGGTACCTAGAATTCCATCACTTTCCCAGATGCTTGCATTCTTCTGTGAAGTCTGGCATTTTGGTGACTAAGTGTCTCCTCTCATCCTTCTCCATTATTTTTTCCTTAAGGTTCTGCTCCATGGAGATCCACATTGTTTAGCCAGTGTGGGTTCTTTTTCCGAAGTGGCTACACTAGTCTGTGAGTTTGGACTTCAAAGTATGCACATACCCCATGTTCTTTACATGAGGTTTGTGGGCTCCATGCCCATCAAAGGTTGTGACTAGATGGAAGATGGGGGGTGGTGCCATCTAATTTTGGAAGTTAGATGTTCTTAGGTCTTAGCTCCAACTCTTCTGGGATACACAAACTCACACACACACACACACACACATGCACAATACATACATACATGTCTGCCCCACCACACACATAATTATTCACTCCTTTGAATCTTCAGTTACATTCTCCCCACCATGTTTATCTCTCTTCAGCTCCCACTTTTCAGTTTGTATGCATGGTGTTAGGCTGATGGTTGTTTGAACTGTATGTAGAGTTAGCTAAAGAGATTAAGCTGCTTTTTTTGTACAGTTGTAATGCAAAGGCTTGTAAACTATTCCATCTGTAGTTGACACTGTAGATATCTATGGTATAGATGCTATTTCCAAAGGTTTTCTTAAGCTTTCTATTCTTATTTTGACCCATGTTAATCTCCAGGCTTAAAAAAGTCTGTTCTGCTTTTGATTGCCTGCTACTCTTGTGCCTTTGAGTGAGAGGCTGTAGTGTGGTTCTTTAAATGCTGTCTTTCTTTCCACAGACTGGGCTTGTCCACTCAAGCCAGTGTGTCGTATTGTCCATTCTCCATATCAGAGTTCCATGTGGCAGAAAGCATGACTCTGCTTTCTCAGATTCTGCCTTTGATTGTTACCTTATGGTGGTATCTCATAATCCTGGCATTATAGGCAGCTTCTGGAGAGCGTTTAAAAAATATCAAGGCCTAGTTTCCCACCTCTGAGAATTTTGCTTTAACCAGTGGGGTGGGCCTAGGCATTATTATTGATATGTTAAAAAAATCTCCCTAGTGATACTAATATGCATCAAGAACTAAGAATTACTGCCTTATGGTTAGTAGGACTTTCAGGTGATAATGACCAAAATGATGTCAGTTGAGGGTGCCTGCCATCTCTAGAGCTAGAAAAAATTGCTCCCAAAGTGTGGTTCCCCTTCCAGGGCCAGCATTACCTGGGAAATTGATAGAAATATAAGTTTCGGGCCCACCCCAGACCTACTGAATGAAAATCTCAGGTGTGAGAATAGGGATTTGTTTTAACAAGTCCACTAGGTGATTCAGATGCAAGTTAGAGTTTGAGAGCCACTGCTAAAACGTGCCATTTCTGTGACTTGATTATGTGATTATGATCGATTATTGATTATGCGGCAGCTCTTAGATGCTACATGTTCTCCAGGCTTGTTGCTTGCACTGAGCCCTCTGCTTCTAGGCTCCAGGTTCTTATGCTGATTCTTTGCTGCCCCACATTGACTTAGATGGAAATCTAAACACTCCTTCTAAGTATCCACTCACACAAAAAGCACTTATGAACATGCAGACTTTACTGAAGATAAGAGTGGCAAGGAAGTATTTATATTAAATACCGCACAAGAAGCAAGTTAATAATGGCCTATTAGAAACTGCTGTTGTTTCTTTTCAGCTGTACTGGCTTTGGGGCTGTTCTTTTGACCCTTGCCTCCTACAGCACTCAGCTTCTTCCCTTCTCATTAGCTCCTTTGGATCTTCAAAATACTATCTCTCTGTTGTGTTGATCTCTCATCAACTCCCACTTGCCAGTTTGCATTCCCAAACCCATGAAGGTATTGGCAGAACAGAAAAACTGCCCTGTAATTGGATTTACCCTAGCAGACAGTGGTTATACATTACACATCTTTCCTATTGTGTTCTCTGCTATATAACCCGAAACCAAGTGGACTGTCTGAGGCAGATTCAGTTCCCACTGCCACAGAAGGCATTAAACATCACAGTGGCTCTGCTCATTGTTTTGACTTGTCACTTGAGCCCATACACTAACTAGATCAGATAGTGTCAAATAAATGACTGAAAAAATGGAAATTCCAACAAGCTGATTACTTTGCCTAACTAATACCAAGCCACCAACTTGATTGTTTTTCTTTTATATTTTTAGTTTTCTTATAGAACTGAGGTGTGTGTGTGGGGGAAGTGAGAGATGGTGTCATGCATGTATGTCTTTTCTCGTCAGTCTTTTAAATGATGAGCTTGGTCTCCTTCATTTGCTAGTGGATGATAAGAGAATCATAGTACTTCAAAATTAACAAAGATGAGAAAAATTCTTTAAGGGAATAAAGCCTTCAACTGCCAAAGGACAACTTGACATTTGTTTTAGACTTCTCTAGAAATAAGAACCGCTAATGAATAAATTTGTATTCAATTTAAATCAGCTTGGTCGTGATTTTGAATGTGTCCAAGATGAGGAAGTTTTTACTTTACTTGACGGGTAAATAAAGACAGTGAATAGATTATTCAATGGACTGCTGATGTGGCTTCGCATCTATTCTGGCAGGTGCACTGTGCTCAAATATACATGATAATAGTTTAAATGTAAATAAGGTTAATGAATTTTAATATTCCTCTGAATCGTGTATTCATACTTCTATTTGCATAGTGACTTATTTCTCAAGTCCTTTTGTAAATATTGTAATGAAATAAACATAAGAGGCGAGCACAAAGGGGTGCATACAATTAGCTCGCCCTCCATGAAGGCAAATTGGAATCATATCACAGAATCACAGACGTCAGGGATGGATGAGTCGCATAAGTTAACCAGCTGATCCTTCTTTCCTGTTATTGTTATTCTGTTTGGGGAGGTTTTCAAAAAAGTAGCTTGGCTTAATTTTCTGTGCCTCAAGTGACAAGGTTTCTGAACTTGGCTTCCATAGAATATTTACTGTGCTTCCCTCTGAAGTGATCATGGTCCCAGGGATGTGGTGTGAGGGATGAAGATGAACAGAAGTGCCTACCCAAGCCAAGCCACCTTGGGCATCAACCCTGTTAGAGGAGGAGGGCAGCCTCTTGTCACCGGGCACACTCAGGCCCCAAAGTTTATCTGGGAACCATTGTAGCACAGAGCAAGACTCACTTTGCTTTTCACAGCTTCCACTTTTTCTGTTATCAGCTTTGAAAATAATTTTAAAAAAAAAGTTACACTTCCCCCTCACTGCTGTTGTCCTGGCAAAGATAAGCCACATTGATCGTAACTCTTGCTGATTAAGAAAACTATTTAAATATAAGGCAGTTAATGATAACTTTATCTTTAAGTCTTTCCTTTACTCCAAACCATTATATGCAGTGACAACACAACATTTGAGCTGAATGCACTGTACTCTTGTACACGTCATTATCTGTACTTATGCTACTGCAGGAGAGCAGCATGAATGCTGGGATCACGGTGACAGCCTGGATGCTGGCATCAGGACACCCACATTCAACTCTGTGTGAAACAGGACTATTAATAGTAGCTGCATCATTGATTTGTTGAGTGGGTTAAATGAGTTACTGCATGTAAAATGCTTGGAAGCATGCCTGGCGTTGTTGAATGCTGAGACACTTTAACTCTCACTAGGTTCTCTGCTTGAACAGTCCTTTCTCCTCATCTATGAAACTCTTTTGCACTTGTAAGTCGAAGATTGTTAGCCCATCTCCCCAGCATTCTAATTCAAGGTAGAGTTAGTTGCTTGTTCCTTTTTCTTCCCTTTATGCATTACACATATTTTTATTGTGTGGTATTTGTCAAGGTGTATTCCATTTAGGCTCCAAATCTTTCTCCTGTTCCCAAGCTATGAATTCCTTGTGGGTTGAACCGTATTTTACTCGTCTTTTTATGTTCCCTCAGCACCAAGAACAAGCTCTAGATATAACCAGTACTTGATGTTTATTTGTTGGATTGAACATAAGCAAATGTGTAAGCATTCGTTGTTGTTGGAATAAGTCTGGCTAAGGACTTGCTGCATTCCACTATTGCTCTGGATGTGTGTGGATAGAGAGAATGTTTATTTCTCTGTTCACTGCAGTTATGTGTCAAATGTGCTGCAGTAAAATGGGCAAGACCAGGGGGATGGAGCCAGAGGGGCTTGGAATTCTGCTTTTCATTTAGCAACTGAAGTCCCCATTTGTGAGATCTTTGGCTGCTCATTTACCTTTGAATAGCCTTTGCATATTTGGGGGAAATTCCCACATGATGAGTCTCAGTGTTCTTTGCGTTTAGAGTAAGTGTGGGATGCTGGGCTTCCAGTGAGGATGTCTGTGTGAGGCTTTCATTTGCTAGAGCAGGAGGAAATGGAACAGTGCTGACTTTCATTCTCTGGTTTGCCAGGCTTTGCGGACAGCTGACTTTCAGGTGTGGCATAGGTGGCAAGAAATAGTATTTGTATTGGAGGTGGTGGCAGGGACAGTAAAGTCAAGTCCTCCTTAGGCTAGTTCTGTGGCATTGTTTGGGGCATTTTCCTGGAACCTGAGCCTCTAGTCTCTCTATGATTTTGTAAGTTACCTAATATCCTTTAATAAAATCTCCTTTCTGCTTCAGTTAGCCAGAGGGGATTCTGTTGTTTCCACTAGAAACCCTAACTAATAGAACTGCTATTGAACCAACTCCTTCTGTCCAGAATTTTTGCAGCATAGTGATGGTATTAATAATAATCATGTGATTTGTCAGTGACTTAAAATCAGAGCAAGAAGTCAGTAGGTCCCTACAGATGTCGTGTGATAATGGTTAGTGATGGAAGGAATGTTAAAATCATACAGTACACTTACTTTCAGTGGAGTCTTTAAAAAAAAACAACAACTCAGTTTTCATTTTAATAAAAGGGTGGACCATATGGTCTGAAAAATGTCCCCATGTTTGACCAAGAAACATATTCTTTTCTACCATCATTGGAGGTTACAGAGCAGGCGTGTGAGTTAGTGCTTTCCTTTGATGGCTGCCTGGACCTTTGAAAGCAAATTGGTTGCAATCAGCAGAGGGAGCTAGAATGAGGAAACTAGAGGGCTGAAATGAAATGAAGCGAGTGTTTCCAGGGGGAAAATTACTCAACATAAAAGAAGGTCAGGAAGAGTTCACTGAGGATTTTCTGAAGGAGAAAAAGATTGAGAGAAAGCAAAGAGATCAGAAAATTGTTATAAGAGTAATAATAACAGATTAAAAAATAGAAAAGAATTAACAGATATGATTAACAGCTGTCACTACTTCAATTGACAAAGCTGGTTAATTGCCCGTGTAATCCTAGGGTGTAATTTCCTACCTAGTATATTTCACTTCTGAGAATCAGAAATGAATTGCATGTTACTTTTGTTAGGAGGCTGAGGATGTGAATACAAGCAGTGGTTTTGACTCAGAAGGAGGAATGATGGTAAAAACTAGACTTGAAATCAGGTCTTTCCTGTGTACAGGTTGAAGGCTTTTTAGAGCTGGGATTGAAGACAGAGATGATCTCTTTCTTCATTATAGATGCAAAGCTAAGGCCCCAAGACCGGTCCTTGGATGGTGTGTATTGTGACATAAACATCAGGAAATTCAGTATTAGACCTCTTGCTTTTTAACAGCAAAACAACCATCATACGGAAGTCCCCAAGTCTTAAAAAAAACCCTGCTCTTTAAGTGCATGTTCGAAACTCCTTCTTCCCCTTTATTTACTCAATTCTTGACCACGTGGAAAAAGACAGGGATCTCTGTGCATATTCTGATCCATGAGAAACACAGGCAAAGCCTGAACAGATTGCTGGGTTGTGTTCTTTATCTCTCTCTTTTGCTTTTGTCCTTCCTTCCTTGATACTTGACAGATGTCAAATGCAAAGAGCGGTAAGGTGAGCGCAAAAGGCTTTCTCACTCTTTTAAAGCTTGGGAACCCTTAGATATTTCTTCAAAATATTCTAGTCTGCAAACATTGGCAAAGAAGGCTTCCCTTCTCTTGCATTTCAAGTGTAGAGATTTTTTTTTTCAGTCTACACTGGAAGACTTTTTTTCTCTGTGTCTCTGGATGTTTAAAGATTTAATGCATTCTAGGTTGAAAACAAGTTTGTCAGATTCAGGCATTTGGCTGACTCTTTGAGCCAGTGAAGAAAGCCTGTTTAATACTACACCTTAGCAGTTCCTATATTGTTGCTATCTATAGGATTAGAATTTCATTTCATTAAATTCTCAGTGCTAGTATTACTGTACTGTAATCCTATGACTGTCATTTGCCACCCATTTCCTTCTGTGGTTTACTTAGATCATGTTAGTGATCCTTTGGAAATCTTAAAAGAATGGGAAAAGGAGAAAAGCATTTTCCTTTGTCATTACTCAGGCTTTTTCTTGGCTTCAACTCTGATTTTGGCTGTGGAAACCAAAGCTTATTTATTGGTGTAATAAATGATAATTGCTGTCACCTTTCTGTGCTTTTCTATTTGGGTTTCTTTTATGACCTTAGAAAAAAATGAATGTGTTTTCTTGGGTGTTGTAGTCATAATGTGACCTTAAAAGCACTTAAGATGTCATATTTAGAAAAATATTTACTTAAAGAAATAAGTCTACTGTAGATACGGGTAGAATAAAAGGGACACTTGCTCATATAAGTATACTAATGTGCAGTAGACCACCTACCTCCAGTATACCTCTGTATACAACCGGCACAAGGAAGAATCTATTTCATTTAGACCCTCTAAGGCTTGTTTGGGATTCCCAGATGGCTCAGTGGTAAAGAATGTCACCTGCCAATGCAGAGACCGGGAGATGTGGGTTCTATCCCTGGGTCGGGAAGATCCCTTGGAGAGGATCTTCTGGAGTGGAGTGGAGAAGCAACCCACTGCAGTATTCTTGCCTGGAGGATCTCACGGACAGAGGAGCCTGGTGGGCTACGGTTCATGGAGCTACAAAGAATCAGATATGACTGAGCACACACACACATGCACACACACACACACATACACACAGCTTGTTCAGTTGATCCTCTACACTTACACCAGCCATTTTCTAAAGTGAACTTTTTGGTAATTCCATGATGTTGTTTTCTGAATGTTAAATCTCTCCATTTTATGCCATCAGAGTTCTCTGATGTCTTTTTAAGCCTTCCCAAGAATATTTATATATCACACTGTGAGCTTTGCATCATTATCAGCTACCCAGTACCACTTGATCTTTATCCTTCAAGGATTTGATATTTGCAGTTTTCAGTGGTTTCTCTTGGATCTCAAGGTCCATGATATGTACTTTATTGCAGTTTTGAAAAGGTGTGATTTGAGGATGGGTAAAGGGTAGTAGGTGACAGCTCAGTATTTGCTTTCTGGTGAGCCTAGAAGACTGCTTGGCTCCTGTATTTTAATATAGTTTTAAAGCTTTGTTTTTCTCTTCTAATTTTCATCTATAATAGGTGTGTGTGTGTGTGAAAATGGTCATTGAGAGGGAAAGACTTGAGTGATGTGATGGTCTGCCTCAGAAATGTGTGCCTCTTGATGAAACATGATTTGGAAGAGAACCAGTAGGTATCAAAAAACAGTTCTGATTTGGGAGTTTATAAATATCTGGGAACATGTAAGTGTCAAAAGGCCAATTTACATGCATTTTAAAGAAATCTAGGAATTGTACCAAAAAAGAATAAAAGATGTTACTACCCTGCCAACATCTGACTTACCTGAAACATCCCCCTGCTTCATGTTAAATTACTTATTTGTCTTTACGGGCTTGTTCATTTGTTTATATTGGATAGAATGGATATTATAAAACTCAAAGTATTATTAATGGTATTTTCTTTGAAACATAAACTTCATATCACACCATGCTTTCTTTATAAAGAAATTTTGGCTTGTGTATGCAAATAGAAGTGGCCAAGTCACTTTATTCAGAAGAAGGACGAATAACATTTTTTCATAATTTTACACTTTGCTTTTGAGAAATCCTTAGACTCATACATACAAGTCAGGTTATAATACACATGATATGTTTCACAGATTCGTTGGCTAAGCAATTTGCCCTGAAGGGAGAAACTCCTTTAAAGACAGCTGCCCATCAGGTCTGGCTGCAAAAGAGTGAGAAATGTCATGAGCCCCTCCTGGCCCTCTCTGGTCTGAAGAATGACTTCTAAGGCATCATGCTGGCCTGTGTTGATTCCAGAATAAGCATAAATCTACAACCTTAGAGGGGAGAGGGATTGACACTACAAAGTGCTGACTCAGTTGGTCTGGCAAAAAGATCTATTACACCACAAATAATTTCTTCTACAACATAGATTTGGAAAATCCCTACTGTGAAATCCTATCCTTAGCACATTGGCTTCACAGGATAACAGCTCATCAGAAGCAGACATTGTGGTCTCTTAGTACCTTGGTGGCTTGATCTTAAATTAACTAGATATATAGGTCAGCCAAAAGCTGGCTGGCTGGCCCACGAGCACATGTAGCATATTTACTACTGGGAGGATATAGTAAATGAAAGATAGAGGAAAGCAATTTTTATAGATGTTTCTTTAAAGAAAGGAAGCTTAAGTGAAATTCCTGAAATTGCCCTGTGATGTTCATTTTGTTCAGTTATTCAGTTTTTAGGTTTAAAGTCCCCTTTGGCTATTTGTGTATGAAAAAAAAAGAAAATAATTTTATTTTGTTTGTTTTGAAGTCAAGAAATTATAGAGAATAGGCTTCATCACTGAGTTGAAAAATATTTAAGTGTTATACATTTTTTTGATCTCCTTAAGTAGATCATAGGTTCTTTGGTGCCACAGATTACATCTGACTATTTGAGTCCTCATATCACTTATACTAAAGAATTCTAAAGGGATTTACACTTTAAAATTCTGTACATTTTCTCTTAGAGTTCTTGCTAGGATATAAAATTGTATTTACACTATTATTATGATGATATAAAAAAGCATAGGAGAAAATAATTTAAGGAAATACCAAGTTGAATATATTAAAACATGATCCACTGGAGAAGGGAATGGCAAACCACTTCAGTGTCCTTGCCTTGAGAACCCCATGAACAGTATGAATATATTAAGATGATAACATTATGGGTGAGCCTTTTCATTTTTGGTACCATTCAGTAGTAGAATAATTTATTGAAAATAAAACATGCTTCCACTTCTGGCTGTAATGGAAAACTGATATCAGATCTGTTCTCTCACCAGTACTCAAGCACAGTTATATTGAAGAAGATATTCCAAAACTACCCCCTCTCTCCTCCCACCTTCAAGTCATTTCCTGTTCTGTGAGCTGGAACCTATACGGGGTATGTAAAGCAGATTCCATTTTATGGCTTACCAACTTGCTTCATCCATGAGGAGTCACTTTTCAACAGAATAGGTTCTGGACAGGTAGTTTTATTCCCAATTCTGTTTCAGCCTCTCTGAATGATCTGGGCCATCAAGTCATAGTTTCTGACTGAGCCCAGATGTAACTTTAGAAGCTTCCCAGCATCACATTCAAGACAGCTAATACCAAGTGATTGAGATTGCTTTCAGACAGATTATCTCTGGAAGCTCTTCTGGCACCAGAATTCCGAAATTGTATCCAGCAGTTGGTTTATGGTTGCTGTTCAGTAAATCTGTGTGTAAGGAGTGTGATGGATGGGTGAGTGGCAGGAAGGGGTGATCCCAATCATTGATGCATTTGTTTAATCTAAAATTGGGTCCGTACTCTCATATTTTCCTGCCCTGTGTGGTATAGTCGATATGATGGACCTTGCTGATACAGTATGTAATCAGTTGCCAAGATAATTGAAAGCTCTGATTTGGACTTGTTCTATCTGGTGCCTTTTATGGTACTGGACACAGCCAAACACAGCCTCTCTCTCTCTCAAAGTTGCACCTCAACAAGCTCTATCCCCCATGATTTCTTTACTGCCATCTGCAGCCCTGCTCTGGTGCTTCCAGTTGATTTACACTGCAACCTTGGAGCAATTCATCTGAAAGCTGTGTCAGAGCATGGCTACTTGTACATCTAGTGTCAGTAATGATTTCAAGACTCCAGAAAATAGGAGGAGAAAGTCTTTGTTCTACTAGATAGACAAAAGCCTTTTTTTTCTTGATTTAAAAAATTGTGGTAAAATGCATGCAACATAAAATTGACCATCACATCCATTTTAAAGCATACTTTTCAGTAGTTAAGTGTATTATGTTGTTGTACAACCAGTCTCCAAAACTCTTTTCATCTCTTAAAACTGAAACTCTACATCCACTAAACAACAACTCGCCTCTCTGCCAGCCTCTGGCAGTCACATTTTACTTTCTGTCTCTATGAACTTGACTACTCTATGTGACCCATATAAGTAGAATCATGTTATCATTATTATTAATGTAACTGGCTTAGTTCACTTAATATACTGTCCTCAAGATTCATTTGTATTGTAGCATGTGTCAGAATTTCCTTCCTTTTTAAGGTCAAATCATATTCCATTACATGTATATACTACATTTTGTATATCCATTCATCTGTTGATCACTTGGGTTGCTGCCACCTTTTGGCTATTGTGAATAATGCTGCTGTAAACATGATTGTATAGATATCTCTTCAAGACTGTTTCATTTTTTTTTTGGCATGTAATACTTGATCTACTAATTGCATGGTAATTGGGTTCTTAACATTCGGAAGAACTGCTGTACTGTTTTCCGTAATGGCTACATCATTTTATACTCTTAACAGAGCAGAAGTATCCTAGTTTCTCCATATTGTCAACAAATGTTGTTATTTTCTGTGATTTGGATAGTAGTCATCCTAATGGGTGTTAGGTGGTGATAAAAGCCTTTTTATTGAAATAATGTCTTCTTGGCATTTTAATTATTTTCCTGCAACTATTTGTGACAAATATATACGGTGGATAATAGACATAGCAGAACTCATTACTACTGTTGCTAGTCACCAGTCTTTAAAACCTCTACTTTAAATAGTTTCTTTGGAAAATTTCATATCAGGTACCTGCTAGGTAATAACTGGCCAAGCAGTCAGGGGTTTAAATGAACCTAAGTATGGTATTCTGTTTTTCCTCAAGTTAGGGCTTCAGTGAATTGGTGAACTGTGGCGAGCAAATGGATTAGAGGTCAGAGTGTCAGAGTAGAATCATGAAGCTCTAATATCTCTTCAAATTCAGTTGGTCATATTTGGGGAGTTGAGGGCTGTAGTTATATTCTTCCAGGCTGTTTCAGAAGGTATAGGTCTTTCTCTAACTATGAGGTTAGAATGAACTTGCCCCAGCCCATGAAAAATATTTCGTATGCGGAAATAATTTAAAAAGTGCATCATCAAGGTTGAATGATTACCATACTGTAAGACAGACATCATTTCTTGTATAAAATTATGTGTCTTTTGAATTTTGAGGATTGTAGACATCTAAAGAGGGGTATAAAAACGCAGAACTGACTTTTCTTTGTTTCAGGACTGTTTTAGCCTTCAAAAGTTTTTTTGATCCCCAGATCCAGCATTATTTGTAAAGGGTTTTAGCTATTCCTGGTGTCGTAGATTGGCTGTATTTTAGAGAGATGAGTCAGGAGGAGGGAGGACTGGCTTGCCACAGCTGGGTCTGTAATCAGGCCTATTGTCCCATTCTAGGCAACAGGGGAGGTTGGTGCAGGTGTGTACAATGTGCCTTTACCTGCTTTCACCCCTTCTGGGAGGGGCATCCCTTTACTGCCTCCAAAGGCTGTGATCTGCATCTTCCTTTCCAGACATGGTGTTCTACACAGTTTGGCCTCATATCTGTATGGCTTCATGACCTCGATCAAGATAGGAAAGCCTTTAAAGTTCACTTGGGGGAATTCTGTAACTTCTGGTGGCTGTGTTCCTGAGCAGAGTTTCTGGGGAAAGCACAGAGTTTAAAAATGTGAATGTAGAGAAAGACATCAAAATATCAAATAAATCATAGGCTACCATGAAAATTGATAAGCTTCTTTTTCCTTATTTTTCAGTTCAACTTGGAAACAAGCTTCAATACAGGTTTTTAAAAATTGTAGTGTAGCTGATTTACAATGTTATATAAATTTCAGGTGTACATAGTGATTCACAGTTTTTAAAGGTTATATTCCACATTTTATGCTTCCCTGGTGGCTCAGCTGGTAAAGAATCCACTTGTAGTGAGGGAGACCTGGGTTTGATCCCTGCATTGGAAAGATCCCCTGGAGAAGGGAATGGCTACCCACTCCAGTATTCTGGCCTGGAGAGTTCCATGGACTGTATAGTCCATGGGGTCGCAAAGAGTTGGACATGACTGACTTTCACTTCCATATTTTATAATTATAAAATATTGGCTATTTTCCCTGTTCTGTACAATATATCCTTGTAGCTTGTTTATTTTATATGTAGTAGTTTGTGCCTCTTAATCTTCAATATAGGTTTGTAGAAGATCTTTGAATATGGAACATTTCAAATCTATACAACATAAATAGTATAATGGACTTCCGAGTACCTACCATGCAGTTTCAACAAGTGTCACCATCTGCCACTCCTATTTCATTTATACTTCTTCGCCCTTTCTGCCCACCACTCAGTAATTTTGACAAATGGATAAAGTGGACATCAATTAAAAAAAAAAAACAACTTTCATCAGGGAATTTCCTGGCGGTCCATTGGTTAGGACTTGACACTTTAACTGCTGTGACCCAGGTTCAATCCCTGGTTAGCTAACTAAGGTTCCACAAAACCAAGAACAAAACCAAAACAACCTCTGATCAATAAAACATTGACTATTGCCATTATGGTTTGAGTGTTTTGATCTATATTTTATCTTGGCAGTGTTACCTAAAACCATTGTGAATGTAAGCCATATATTATCAGTTGATATTTACAGTAAATCGATTAACCTCACAGTAGCATCCAGTCCTCCATTCACTAAACATTTAGTGAGAGCCTACTATGTTCTGAGTAGTTTTCTAGGTTCTGGGAAGATAATGGGGAGCAAAACAACTAGAAACTCTTGCCTTAATGGGTCAGTTCAATTCAGTCGCTCAGTCGGGTCCAACTCTTTGCAATCCCATGGACTGCAGAACGCCACGCTTCTCTGTCCATCACCAGCTCCTGGAGCTTACTCAAACTCATGTCCATCGAGTCGGTGATGCCATCTATCCATCTTATCCTCTGTCATCCCCTTCTCCTCCTGCCTTCAGTCTTTCCCAGCATCAGGGTCTTTTCCAGTGAGTCAGTTCTTCGCATCAGGTGGCCAAAGTATTGGAGTTTCAGCAACATCAGTCCCTCCAATGAATATTCAGGACTGCTTTCTTTTCGGATGGACTGGTTGGATCTCCTTGCAGTCCAAGGGACTCTCAAGAGTCTTCTCCAACACCACAGTTCAAAAGCATCAATTCTTTACCACTCAGCTTTCTTTATAGTCCAACTCTCACATCCATACATGACTACTGGAAAAACCATAGCTTGGACCAGATGGACCTTTGTTGGTAATGTCTCTGCTTTTTAATATGTTGTCTAGGTTGGTTATAGCTTTTCTTCCAAGGAGCAAGTGTCTTTTAATTTAATGGCTGCAGTCACCATCTGCAGTGATTTGGAACCCCCAAAATAAAGTCTCTCACTGTTTGCATTGCTTCCCCATCTATTTGCCATGATGTGATGGGACTGGATGCCATGCCATGATCTTAGTTTTCTGAATGTTGAGCTTTAAGCCAACTTTTACACTCTCCTCTTCCACTTTCATCAAGAGGCTCTTTAGTTCTTCTTCACTTTTCTTTCATAAGGGTGGTGTCATCTACATATCTGAGGTTATTGATATTTCTCCCATTAATCTTGATTCCAGCTTGTGATTCATCCAGCCCAGGATTTCACATGATGTACTCTGCATATAAGTTAAATAAGCATGGTGGCAATATATAGCCTTGACATAATCCTTTCCCTATATGGAACCCATCTGTTGTTCCATGTTCAGTTCTAACTGTGGCTTCTCGCCCTGCATACAGATTTCTCAGGAGGCAGATCAAGTGGTCTGGTATTGCCATCTCTTGAAGAATTTTCCACAGTTTGTTGTGCTCCACGTAGTCAAAGGCTTTGGCGTAGTCAATAAAGGAGAATTAGATTTTTTTCATGGAACTCAAATGCTTTTTTGATGATCCAGCGGATGTTGGCATTTTTTTCTCTGGTTCCTCTACCTTTTCTAAAACCAGCTTGAACATCTGGAAGTTTACAATTCATGTACTGTTGAAGCCTGGCTTGGAGAAAATTTTGAGCATTACTTTGCTAGTGTGTGAGATGAGTGCAACTGTGCGGTAGATTGAGCATTCTTTGGCATTGCCTTTCTTTGGGACTGGAATGAAAACTGACCTTTTCCAGTCCTATGGCCACTGCTGAGTTTTCCAGATTTGCTGGCATGTTGAATGCAGCACTTCCACAGCATCATCTTTTAGGATTTGAAATAGCTCAACTGGAATTCCATCACCTCCACTAGCTTTGTTCGTAGTGATGCTTCCTAAGGCCCGCTTGACTTCACATTCCAGGATGTCTGGCTATAGGTGAGTGACCGCACCGTTGTGGTTATCTGGGTCATGAAGATCTTTTTTGTACAGTTCTTCTGTGTATTCTTGCCACCTCTTTTTAATATCTTCTGCTTCTGTTAGGTCCATACCATTTCTGTCCTTTATTGAGCCCATCTTTGCATGAAATGTTCCCTTGGTATCTCTAATTTTCTTAAAGAGATCTCTAGTCTTTCCCAATCTGTTGTTTTCCTCTATTTCTTTGCATTGATCGCTGAGGAAGGCTTTCTGCACTGAAGGATGAACTCCCCAGATCAGTAGGTGCCCAATATGCTACTAGAAAAGAGTGGAGAAATAACTCCAGCAAGAAATGAAGAGACGGAGCCAAAGCAAAAACAACACCCAGTTGTGGATGTGACAGGTGATGGAAGTAAAGTCCAGTGCTATAAAGAGCAATATTGCATAGGAACCTGGAATGTTAGGTCCATGAATCAAGGCAAATTGGAAGTGATCAAATAGGAGATAGAAAGAGTGAACATTGACACTTTAGGAATCAATGAACTAAAATGGACTGGAATGAGTGAATTTAACTCAGATGATCATTATAGCTACCACTGTTGGCAAGAATCCCTTAGAAGAAATGGAGTAGCCATCATAGTCAACAAAAGAGTCAGAAATTCAGTACTTGGATGCAATCTCAAAAATGACAGAATGATCTCGGTTCATTTCCAAGGCAAAACATTCAATATCACAGTAATCCAAGTCTATGCCCTGACCAGTAATGCTGAAGAAGCTGAAGTTGAATGGTTCTATGAAGACCTACAAGACCTTCTAGAACTAACACTCAAAAAAGATATCCTTTTCATTATAGGGGACTGGAATGCAAAAGTAGGAAGTCAAGAGATACCTGTAGTAACAGGGAAATTTGACCTTGGAGTACAAAACGAAGTAGGTCAAAGGCTAACAGAATTTTTTGAAGAGAATGCACTGGTCATAGAAAACACCCTCTTCCAACAACACAAGAGAAGACTCTACACATGGACATCACCAGATGATGATTGACCATTCTTTGATCAATTGATTGATTATATTTTTTGCAGATTGATTATATTCTTTGCAGCTAAAGATGGAGAAGCTCTATACAGTCAGCAAAAACAAGAGCGGGAGCTAATTGTGGCTCAGATCATGAACTCCTTATTGCCAAATTCAGACTGAAATTGAAGAAAGTAGGGAAAACCACTAGACCATTCAGGTATGACCTAAATCAAATAAATCCTTTACAATTATACAGTGAAAGTGAGAAATAGATTTAAGGGACTAGATCTGATAGAATGCCTGATGAACTATGGATGGAGGTTCATGACATTGTACAGGAGACAGGGAACAAGATCATCCCCAAGAAAAAGAAATGCAAAAAAGCAAAATGGCTGTCTGAGGAGGCCTTACAAATAGCTGTGAAAAGAGAAGCCGAAAGCAAAGGAGAAAAGTAAAGATATACCCATTTGAATGCCCTGTTTCTTATTAATGGGTAATATTTACCCAGGATCTTCAGTACAGCCTTGTACTTGATGACTGAGCTTGTCAGTTTTCTCACAGAGCCCTGAGAAATTATCTGCTGTTCTGAATGGCTCTGTAAGTTACTCGAATGCATTATGATATACTATAGTAATATGGAGCCATTATGTATGGCATCATTACTCTCTTACAGGAAAAATTGCTTTGGGAGGTTTCAGACATACTTTAAATGGCTGTATAATCTACTTTGTTTTACCACTGTGTTTTCCAAAAAAGTCAGATTTTGAAAAGCAGTTGCCTTGCTTCTAGTCAAATACCAGTGTAAAGTGATTATTGATTTTTTTCAGCTGTGTCCATGGTGTTTGATATTGTCTTGAGGCTAACGCAGTTCCTTTCAGAGGTAGTAAGGTGCATTTATTACACTAAGTGAGGCAGCAGAAAGAGAGGTGCAGAAGGGGCTTATTATGAGTCAGAATTTTCAGTTATTCACATTAGCGTTCAAATTCAGTTCAAGCTGGTGTTTAAGTGGGGAGTCATGTTATATGATTAAATTTTAAAAGTGAGAGCAAGATTGGATATCCATCTGTGAAAGACAATTGGACATCGGAAGAATGTGGAGTTGAAAGACAAATTTATTCTTAGGTACCCTGCATGAAACTTGCTTAGCAGGTTTTATATGTTTGCTTATAATATCAATTTGGGGAGGGGGTTATTTACCTAAGATTTTGACTGACTGCTTACTATGGACCCATGACTGTAACGTGTGCTGGAAGAGAAACAAGATTTCTAAGTCATGGTTCTTGCCTATGAAATGACTTTAGAACAATAGATGATAGCTTTCATCGACAACAGATATTTTTTGAGCACTCATATTGTCGGGTACTGTATGAATAGGTAACAAAACGTTCCTTGATATGGTGTATCTATTACTTCTTCCTTTGTATCAATTGTCTCCACGTTCAGAGAGGTCCTAACCAAATGACAAACACTGAATTACAGAGTAATGCTTTTTAATAACATAGATAAAGGACTTCTGGGTCAGCAGCACAAAAGCAAGCAAAAAACAGAGTCAACCAGATATCTATACCCTGGTTTTACAATTAGCATTTCTGAGCAGACGCAGTGACGCCAAACCAAAGGAAACTAATTATAGTCTGATATGGTCTGAGAGGCTATATTTTGACAGTATAACTTGGCCTCACAGGACTTTTTAGAAAGTAGGAGGAAAGGAGGATGAGTAGAATAAATAAAGAGGGTTATGACTTCCATTTGCCACAACTAAGCTTCTCTGTTAAAAAAAAAAATTAACCAAACGAATCTCCTACCACTAAATATTTTCAGCCTTTAAAAATAGTCACTGATTTTGATGTTCAGATTGTGGCTAAGCTGTTCATCTTTCACTAGATAGAAGATAAACTGAGTTCTTCTTTCATCTATTCATCCACACACCCCTTCTTAAGCATTACTCAAAGAAACTGCGCACGTCACTCGTGGCTCAGGGCTGACCCCCCAGCCTTGCTGGTGTGAGTGGAGCACCGCGCAGCTGTGTAACCCGCCTGCTGCCAGTGGAGGGTAATAAGGATGGCCTCTTAGCCCGCAGCACAGAGTAATGGAGACTCGCACAGCTGAAGTTTTAGTATTCATGAGTGGAGGAGAAAAGAAAATGCGTGTCATTGTGGATTTGCTGATAAACTGAGGAACACGCACAGCCTCCTTGTTTAATCCACTCCGCCAACTGAGCTTCGAATGCTCGTCTGCCCTGAATGATAGACGAGCCACATGCAGAGAGCTGTGGCAGGCCCCTCATTAGAAGGAGGAAAACCCCATGGCTGGATCAACACTGCAGTGCTATATTTAGCTAGTGGGAAGAGAAAATAATCACTTTCTTTCTTTACTGCCTTCTTTGGACTTATCCTCATTTAACTTTTTGTGGAGTATATTCTGGTTTATGTAAAAATAAAGTTTACCAGATTTTTTTTGTTGTAAAAAGTAACATAGCTTCTTCATAGATAATTGAATACAGAAAATAGAAGGTGTTGTCCCACCTCTGAAAGAAAAACCAGGGGGTACACACTTTGCTTTTCATCTCGGCAGAGTTTTTAGCCTGTTTGACACAGTTTGTACTGCATTTTCACTCAGCATAAACATTTTTTCCCTTTTTTTTGCAAGAGTATTTCACTTTAAGCAATATTCCTTTGAGAAGGGTAATTTATTTAATGGTTCTACTAATAGTGTGTTATTCTTTCATTTGTTTATTGTAAACAGTCAGTCCCCAAATGACATCTTTGTGCATATTGTTGTTTCCCTTATTTAGAAGCATTTCCTTAAGATAGATTTTTTTTTTCAGTTGATCTAGTAGAAATCCAAAGTTTTTTTTGAGATAGTTTTAAGGTTCTTGATGACTTAAAATTTTCTAAAAATATTGTACCCATTTGCACTCCCATCAGCAATGTGGGAGCATTCATTGGAAGTGTGATAGAGAGGTAGGCTTCAATCTGCCTGTGATTTTGGACAAAAAGTCCTCAGCGCAGAGAGAAGAATGGCTCTATATCTTCTTGCTGTATTTTGAATTTTGCTTTCCTGACTCCCACCTGTATCTTTATTTGTTTCGTATTTTGTACTTAGTGGCTTTGGACTTGTTTCTACACAGTGGACCTGTTCGTTGGTTCTGCTGCATCACTTAGACTTTTTTTTTCTTCAGACTTAAAAGGCTGTATATTTATAGACTTTTGGCAAGGGACCCATTTGTGATTTAACTTAGCGTCAGCAGAGGTTCAAAGGTGTTAGCAAAGGGAGTAAGCCTTTCTTTACTTTTTTTTATTGGGTTATAATTGACATACACCACTGTGTAAGTTTATGGTATATGGTGTAATGATTTGACTTACGTACACCATGAAATGATTACCACAATAAGTTTAGCCAACATCCATCATCTTATAGAGATACAAACTTCAAAGCAGAACTTTTTCCTTGTGATGAGAACTCTTAGGATTCTCTTAACTTTCATATTTAACATACAGCAGTGTTAATTCTATTTATCATTTTATACATTGCACCTACTATTTATCTTATAACTAAAAGTTTGTACATTTTGACTACCTTCATTCAGTTATCCCTCCCACCACCCTCTGTCACTGGTAACCAAAATTCTGATCTCTTTTTTCTATGAGTTTGTTTGCTTGTTTGCCTTTGAAGACTCTCTGACCTATGTTAGTTCCTGGTGTACAACATAATGATTTGATATTTCTAAATTTTTCAAAATGATCATGATAATAAGTCAAGATACACCTGTCATTTTGCAAAGATATTATATAACCATTGACTGTATCCCCCACACTGTATGTTGCATGCCTATGACTCATTTATTTTGTAACTGGAAGTTTGTACCTCTTTATTTCCCTCACCTAATTCTTTCTTCCCCCAACCTCCTCACCTCTGGCAACTACTTGTTTGTTCTCGGTATTTATGACTCTGTTTCTGTTTTGTTAGGTTTGTTTGTTTGTTTTTCAGATTTCACATGTAGGTGAAGTCTTGCAGTATTCGTCTTTCTCTGACTTATTTCACTTAACAGAATACCCTTGAGGTCCATCCATGTTGTAGCTAATGGCACAGTTTCATTCTTTTTATGGTGAGTAGTGTTCCATTGTGTGTGTGTGTGTGTGTGTGTGTGTGTATATATATATATACACATACACACCACATCTTCTTTATCCATTCATCTATTGATGGGCGCTTAGGTTGCTTACATATATTGGCTGTTGTAAATAATGCTGCAATGAACATAGGGATACATTTACCCTTCTATTCCATTCCCCCCACTGTAGAACTTGGCATTAGATAGTTTGTGTTTTAACCTTTGTCAACTGTGGGCCATTTCCAATAATTTCTTCTGATTTTAAAAGTTGTTGTAGATACTAAGTTCATATTCAGATAAAATACAAATGATCTCTGCAGTCTGGTGTATCTGTTGAAGCCCTATCATTGAACATGTATGGCTTTAAAGTGGAAAATTGAGGAAATTTCCTAATTTCTGTCAGCCGTGAGTCACTGAAGCATCTCAGGGTCAGCCAATTACAGGCTTACTTATTATAGGTAGAAACTCTGTAATTAAGGCAACTCTGCTCAATATTTTGTAACAACCTAATTGGTAAAAGAATTTGAAGAAGAATAGATACATGTATCGGAGAAGGCACAGCAACCCACTCCAGTACTCTTGCCTGGAAAATCCCGTGGACGGAGGAGCCTGGTGGGCTGCCGTCTATGGGGTCGCACAGAGTCCGACACGACTGAAGCGACTTAGCAGCAGCAGCAGATACATGTATGTAACTGAATCACTTTGTTGTACACCTGAAACTAGCACATTGTTAGTCAACTCTACTCCAATATAAAATAAAGTTAAAAAAAGAAGTATGTGATGTATATTGTATTCGGGATAATATGCAGAATTACATTTGCTGATTCAGATGAAAGTTGGAACACTACAAATTCAGCTGATGAGTGTATTGAAGACAAAAGCTAGAAACCACAGCAAAACATTCTATTAGATAGACCTGGATTGTTTCTCCAAATGTTTTAATATTTATGTTGTGTTGCTAAATGAATATACATTGGAGTAATAGGTTGTTTGCAAAGCATGTTAACCCAAATTTAAATAAGATAATTGAGATGGTTAAATGAGTATGATATAAAATATATATTTGAAATGTAAGCATATTATAATCCTCCTAAATCTAAAGGCATGCTTCATTTAGGATACATTGCACTTAATTTTATACATAGATGGAGAGAAATAGTATCATAAATAGCTTTTAAATGCCCATAATCTAAAAATACTTTTACTTGACTATAGAAAGTATTATGAAATTTCAATTTTGGTTTCAGATATATCCTCATAATTATATTCTTTTAAAGTCAATATTAAATTTAGATTTAATTCAGAGAGCATTGACCAATTCATGGGAGAAGGTTTTAGTGTTTCCCTAAAATGAATTTCGTTCCAGCAGATAACCTTTTCAAAAGCCATAGGCATATTTTTTCCAGAGTGCTTATGTTTGTTTTTACCCTATGTGATGAGAAAAGCTTCTATAGCAGACAAACCTGGATTCATCAGTTACTGGCTGTATAACTCCATGCAAATTTTGAAACACTTAAAAAAAAACAAGATCCTTTATCTAAAAATGATAACAGTAATGCTGGCATTTCTGAGTTGTTGTAAGAAATGAATAAAATAAAGTGCTTAGCAGAAGTCCTAGTAGAGAGAGAAAGTGCTCAGAAATTGCAAGTGTTTGTTAGGAGATGCCTGACAGGTGTCAGTTTCCTTCCTTCCTCTCTTTTCTCTTTAACTCTGCTTATCTGAACTCTCTGGATTCTTTAAGACTTACTTTATTATTTTTTTAAATTAGTTTATTTTCTATTTTTTAATTTTACAATATTGTATTTGTTTTGCCATACATTGACATGAATCCACCATGGGTGTACATGTTTTCCCCTTCCAGAACCCCCCTTCCACCTCCCTCCCCATCCCATCCCTCCGGGTCATCCCGGTGCACCAGCCCTGAGCACCCTGTATCATGCGTTGAACCTGGACTGGTGATTCGTTTCACATATGATAATTTACATGCTTCAGTGCCATTCTCCCATATCATCCCACCCTCGCCCTCTCCCATAGAGTCCATAATATTGTTCTATTTATCTGTGTCTCTTTTGATGTAAGACTCACTTTAATCCAACCTCTTTTAAGGATGCTTTCTTGGTCAAGTTTTAAAATCTTTTTAAAATTTAAGTATTTAAAAATCACATTGAATAGAGTAACAAACTGTGTGTGTGCTCACTCAGTTGTCTCTGATTCTTTGCGACGCCATGGACTGCAGCCTGCCAGGCTCCTCTGTCCATGTAATTTTCCAGGCAAGAATACTGGAGTGGGTTGCCATTTCCTAGCAGCCATGAAATTAAAAGATGCTTACTCCTTGGAAGGAAAGTTATGACCAACCTAGACAGCATATTAAAAAGCACAGACATTACTTTGTCAACAAAGGTCTGTCTAGTCAAAGCTATGGTTTTTCCAGTAGTCATGTATGGATGTGAGAGTTGGACTATAAAGAAAGCTGAGCACAGAAGAATTGATGCTTTTGAACTGTGGTGTTGGAGAAGACTCTTGAGAGTCCCTTGGACTGCAAGGTGTTCCAACCAATCCATGCTAAAGGAGATCAGTCCTGGGTGTTCATTGGAAGGACTGATGTTGAAGCTGAAACTGCAATACTTTGGCCACCTGATGCGAAGAGCTGACTCATTTGGAAAGACCCTGATGCTGGGAAAGATTGAGGGCAGGAGGAGAAGGGGACGATAAAGGATTAGATGGTTGGATGGTTCACCGACTCAATGGACATGGGTTTGGGTAGACTTTGGCAGTTGGTGATGGACAGGGAGGCCTGGCGTGCTGTGGTTCATGGGGTTGCAAAGAGTCGGACACAACTGAGCGACTGAACTGAAGTCCAGAACAAACAGTATGGAAGGTTTATAATGTAAGAGCAAGAATCTTCTGCCTCTATAGGCTTCTTCCAACTCTCAGCCTCACCATTCTGAATAACAACTGGTGCTCAAAATCCAAGTAGTAACGTTGCTGAACGGCAGCAGGACAGAGGATGGGGTAGGAAACAGGGCAGAGGAGACAGTTACCTTGTCTTAAAGAAGCAGCCTGGAAATGCTGCATTTGACCTCTGTCTACAGCCCTTTGGTCAGAATTTAGTCACATGGCCACACCAGCTGCAAGGAGGCTGGGAATTATTTTCATTATGGAAGATCATATGCCCAGCTAAATATTCAGTTATGTGGAAAGAAGGAAGCATGTATATTACAGCCAGAATTGGCCATCTGAAAGAGTTGGGCATCTTGGAATCCTTTCTTCCCAGATATCTATCTCTTTTCCCTCTCCAATGTCTTCTGATACATTTTCAAGTATCTTGCTGTCTTCCAGGACTCAGTTTAAAAAGATTTCCAAGTCCTTCTATATCGTTCATTTCTGTAGGTCCTAATTTAGGGTCATAGAATGAACCCCCTAAAATATATGAAAACTTAATTTTACTTAAGTAAGCTACCTTTCATAGAATGCTTTGGTGCATTATTGTAATTTTTTTAAAACTGATATCTGCTTTCCTCTCCCCTAGGGAAGAAATGCACTGTGGTATCCTAAATGGGAGGGAAATCTGAAAGGAAGGCGGCATATGTATATGTATGGCTGATTCATTTTGCTGTGCAGTCAAAGCTAACACAGGATTCCCAGGTGGCTCATTGGTAAAGAATCTGTCTGCCAATGCAGGAGTTGCAGGAGATGTGGGTTCTATCCCTGGCTCGGGTAGATCTCCTACCCAAGTAGGAGGAGGAAGTGGCAATCCACTCCAGTATTCTTGCTGGGAAAATTCTACGGACAGAGAAGCCTTGCGGGCTACAGTCTGTGGGGTCGCAAAGAGTTGGACATGACTGAGCAACCTAGTACACATACACAGAGAAGCTAATACCACATTGTAAAGCAACTGTATGCCCATAAAAGTTAATTAAAAAAATACGGTCTACTATAAAAAAGAAAAGAACTCTACTGCCCTACCTCCGCCGATTGGCCATGTGACTTGCTTCATCCAACACAGTTTGAAATTAAGCTATTTCACTTTAGCTGAACCTTTATCAAAAACTTCACTTTACTCAACCACTCTCTTTTTTTCTCTGCAAATAGCTGCAGAAGGCACTGCTTTTTCAGCCTGTGTGCCAGAAGATGACATGGAGCAGAGCTTCCTCCAGTTGCCCCTGGACACATAGCATGAGCAGAGAATAAACCTTCGTAGCTCTGAGATGCTCAGATCTTGGGTGCATTGATTGCCACAGCAGGTGGCGCTGGTGGTAAAGAATCCCCCTGCCAATGCAGAAGAAGAGATCTGAGTTCAAGTCCTGAGTCGGGAAGATCCCCTGGAGTAGTAAATGGCACCCTACTCCAGTATTCTTGCCTGGAAAATTCCACGGGCAGAGGAGTCTGGCAGGCTACAGTCCATGGGGCCACAAAGAGTTGGACATGACTAAGCACACACACACACACATGCTCTTATTTATCCCAATGGGTACAATTATTATGCTAAAATTTTTTATCTAGTTTTCTTTTTACTTCAGTCATCTCCACTCCCACCTAGGAAAGAGTAAGGAGGTAAGGCAAGAAGGGAATGATAGGAAAAGCAAAGCCTGTTCTGCCACATTAATCTGTAATGTCACCAGCTGCTTATTTTACATCTAATTTCCAAAATATACTTGACATTTTATTTTAGCATTTCCAGTCATACAGAAGCAAAATGTTAAGTGAGGTGATTATGGTCACCAGAAATGTCCCCTAAATGAATCTATTTATATCTAATTTATTATTGAGAGTACCTGTCTAGGAGCAATGACAAAATAATGTCTTTAATAAAAAAAAATAGCACATTTCTTAATTGTGTTTTTATTTATGTATTTACCACTTCAGTTAATGATATATTTGATTGAGAGGCTTTGTCTTTAATATAGCCATTAGTGTATAAGGTCATGTGGTTGTTAGTAAGTAAAAGTTGTATTTCACAAATGAATGAGAACTTTCCAAGTTGTACATTTCATACCAGGAAGTTTAGTTTATCAGAACTTGTGTATCCAGTTTCAGGGTTCAGGCTGTTTGGAGTTTGGCCATCACTGCCACTACTCCTCAAGGTTTGTTAGCCTTAGGCAGTGAACTCTGGGCATGGAATTATGATGGAGCTTCACGTTTTGTGGCCCTCTTCAAAACTCACTGCACGAATATTTCTCATACATCCATACAACTTATAAATTGTCAATTTCTTTCCCCAGAAAGAGATTCCAAAATTTAGATGAGGCACAGAATCACTTCTCACCAAAGAAGATTTAAATGTCAATAGGAAAAGAAGAAAAGAAGAGAAGAGAAAAAAAAAGGAGAAAAGGAAAGATTTACCCGTTTGAATGCAGAGTTCCAAAGAATAGCAAGGAGAGATAAGAGTGATCAGTGCAAAGAAATAGAGGAAAACAATAGAATGGGGAAGACTAGAGATCTCTTCAAGAAAATTAGAGATACCAAGGAAACATTTCATGCAAAGATGGGCTCAATAAAGGACAAAAATGGTATGGACCTAACAGAAGCAGAAGATATTAAAAAGAGGTGGCAAGAATACACAGAAGAACTGTACAAAAAAGATCTTCACGACCCAGATAATCATGATGGTATGATCACTCACTTAGAGCAACACATCCTGTAATGTGAAGTCAAGTGGGCCTTAGGAAGAAGCATCACTATGAACAAAGCTAGTGGAGGTGATGGAATTCCAGTTGAACTATTTCAAATCCTAAAAGATGATGCTGTGAAACTGCTGCACTCGATATGCCAGCAAATTTGGAAAACTCAGCAGTGGCCACAGGACTGGAAGAGGTCAGTTTTCATTCCAATCCCAAAGAAAGGCAATGCCAAAGAATGCTCAAACTACTGCACAATTGCACTCATCTCACACGCTAGTAAAGTAATGCTAAAAATTCTCCAAGCCAGGCTTCAACAATACATAAACCATGAACTTCCTTTCAGATGTTCAAGCTGGTTTTAGAAAAGGCAAAGGAACCAGAGATCAAATTGCCAACATCCGCCGGATCATCGAAAAAGCAAGTGAGTCCCAGAAAAACATCTATTTCTGCTTTATTGACTATGCCAAAGCCTTTGACTGTGTGGATCACAATAAACTGTGGAAAATTCTGAAAGAGATGGGAATACCAGACCACCTGACCTGCCTCTTGAGAAATCTGCATGCAGGTCAGGAAGCAACAGTTAGAACTGGACATGGAGCAACAGACTGGTTCCAAATAGGAAAAGGAGTACGTCAAGGCTGTATATTGTCACAGTGCTTATTTAACTTATATGCAGAGTACATCATGAGAAACACTGGGCTGGAGGAAGCACAAGCTGGAATCAAGATTGCCGGGAGAAATATCAATAACCTCAGATATGCAGATGACACCACCCTTATGGCAGAAAGTGAAGAAGAACTAGAGAGCCTCTTGATGAAAGTGAAAGAGGAGAGTGAAAACGTTGGCTTAAAACTCAACATTCATTAAACTAAAATCATGGCATCTGGTCCCATCACTTCATGGCAAATAGATAGGGAAACAGTGGAAATAGTGGCTGACTTTATTTTTTGGGGCTCCAACATCACTGCAGATGGTGACTGCAGCCATGAAATTAAAAGACGCTTACTCCTTGGCAGGAAAGTTATGACCAACCTAGATAGCATATTAAAAAGCAGAGACATTACTTTGCCAACAAAGGTCCATCTAGTCAAGGCTATGGTTTTTCCAGCAGTCATGTATGGATGTGAGAGTTGGAGTATAAAGAAAGCTGAGCGCCAAAGAATTGATGTTTTTGAACTGTGGTGTTGGAGAAGACTCTTGAGAGTCCTTTGGACTGCAAGGAGATCCAACCAGTCCATCCTAAAGGAGATCAGTCCTGGGTGTTCATTGGAAGGACTGATGTTGAAGCTGAAACTCCAATACTTTGGTTACCTGTTGTGAAGAGCTGACTCACTGGAAAAGACCCTGATACTGCGAAGGATTGGGGGCAGGAGGAGAAGGGGATGACTGAGAATGAGATTGTTGGATCTCATCCATCCATCAATGGCATCACCGACTCAATGGACATGAGTTTGGGTAAACTCCAGGAGTTGGTGATGGACAGGGAGGCCTGGCGTGCTGTGGTCCATGGGGTTGCAAAGAGTCAGACACGACTGAGTGACTGAACTGAACTGAACTGAACTGAGGAGCCTTGTGTAAAGAAGCTAAGAATTGGTTTTGGGAGTAGATGTGCTGACAATTTGCCATAGAACTAGCAGTGTAATGCATGTGTGTATACTAAGTTGCTTCAGTGGTGCCCAACTCTTTGCCCTCCCCCCCACCCCCGCGCCAATGGACTATAGCCTGCCAGGCTCCTCTGTCCATGGGATTCTCCAGGCAAGAATACTGGAGTGGGTTGCCATGCCCTCCACCAGGGTATCTTCCTGACACAGGGATCAAACCTGCGTCTCCTGCATTGCAGGTGGATTCTTAACTGCTGAGCCACCTAGGAAGCCCAGCAGCATAACAGTTTGATGGCATATACCTTGTACATTTATTAATACCATTCCATCTCTAACATCCAGGATAGTACTTGCTACATAGAAGCTACTCAGTGAGTCTTTGCTGAGGGAAAGCATGGTCGCTCTTTTGGAGCTCAGAACCAAGACTTCCAGGTGATGGTTGGCCTTCTGATTCTCTCCTTAGTAAAGAGATGGGCTTCCCAGGTGGCACTAGTGGTATAAAGAACCTGCCTGCCAATGCAGGAGATGTAAGAGATGCAGGTTTGATCCCTGGGTTTGGCAGATCCCTTGGAGGAGGAAACGGCAACCCACTCTAGTATTCTCACCTGGGAAATCCCATGGACAGAGGGGCTTGGCGGGCTACAGTCCATAGGGTCGCAAAGGGTTGGACATGATTGAAGTGACTTAGCACACCACAAAGAGATAGATGTATTTTTCGTATTTCTGTCAATATAAACTCTTAACATTACAAGGTGTCTCTGGGAAATAATTAAGTGTGCTTTTAAAACAGTGACATCAGTACATCCAAAAGAGATTTGACCTTCAGTTTCCTCACCCTGGGAAGTTTAACGACATTGCCATTGCTCAAAGCACTTAATGAACCCCCCTTCTCCCCCAGCAGGTAATCCCTCTGCAGGGCTGGTGTGTTTATATTACAAGTTTTACCAGGTACTGGCTGCTGTGCCTGGATAGCATGGAGTCTGGAGCCTGCAGTGCCCCTTCTGTTCATCTGACTCCTACCCTAAGGCGGTGATGGTTGGTAGACACAATCATTGTTGATGGGGCTAATTTCTCCCAGTGTCTAGTTGATTGTCTAATGGTAACATATGCAAACAGATGTACTGAGTTTCTCAGGTTCCATAGTATCAACTCTCTCTAAGAAGTGACTTTTTCTTCCTGTTAGGGTGTATTGGGCACTAAGGAAGCCACTTGAGCACTAGGGAGAAATTGATTCATTTTAACCAAAACTTTTGTTGCTTTTTTTAAAAAAATAAGATTAAAACTTTGTGCCCCTTTCAGTGACTACATGAGCTAGAAAATCATGGTGTAGGGGTAAAAAGCATGGGCCCTGGGATCAGACTGCCTGGATTCAAATCCCAATTTGCTGGTCATGTGGCCTTGAGCAAGTAACATTTTTTCTGTATCTCAGTTTCATTATCTGGAAACGGGAAGGGTGATAGTGTCTACCTTATAGGGTTTTTAAAAATTTAAATTAATAGACATGATGACAGTACACATGAGAGGGACTTTTGGGATCTGAACATTTTCTCTTTCTTGTTCTATGTCTATGAATTAAACAGATATGTTCGACTTATGAAAGTTCATCAAAATATATATGCTATGTACTTTTCTCACTATATATATTTCAACAAAAATTGAAAAAAATAATCTTAACCTTAGTGCCAGGAAATTTCTTCCATAAGATCTTTCTCTGTCTCAGCAGAGTTTCTTGCTCTTTGGCAGGTAAATAAATGGAAAACCTCAAGTTATTTTATTTGGTAAATTTTACAGACATTTTTATTTACGTAAAATGTGTTTACATTTTAAGATATATTTTAGGCTTGTTGTCCCAAAAGGATTGACTGCTCTTTGAACTAATCGAAACTTCTTTGGGTCAGTCTTTGGTTCTGCAAAGTTATTTGTGTAGGTGTGTTCTAGGCTCAAATTTAAACATTAGGCTTGGCTGCAGCTATGCCTGTTGTGAATGAATATTAAAGATCTTGAGGTACTTTGTGAAAAGATATTTTGCTTCAGTGATTTGGACCAAAATTTCAACTGTTGGGCAGTGGAGAAATTGATTCTTTCCTGGGGAGATGGTATTTGTATGATTACATTGGGGCCAGATAGAGACTAGGTTAAGGCCTCTGGGCCTCTTTGCTCTCCTTGAAGTATCTTTTGAACCTGATTTAAGGTGGATTGGACCTATGAAAAGGCAGTCAAAAGTTATGTGTGTGTTAGGGAAAAATTAAAGGCAAGATGAATAGGACAGAGAGAATCTTCTAGGACTGAAAATATTTAAGATACTTTTTACATGGAGTTGGTCAACTTTGCTAATTTTAGCAAATGAAACTGAGATGGATTTCAGAGCACCTGTAGCTTTAGAACATTTTATTTCTTAGGATAAGTATCTACTAAATAAAATTAATACCACTAGCCCGTTCAGACAAAAAGAAATCAATGTAGTGAGAACAAAAATCAGTCTGTAGACAAAATAATAAGCTGGTCAGTTAACTCTTCACTCAGCTTTTGGTCCTGTTACAATGATTAAGCCTTAAAATCACATTGCTTAATACGCGCTCTTCAAAATGATCTTAATTAAACACAGATGCACATTTTGCACTTTAGGTTATGTGTCTCCCTTCAACTCCACTGATTATGCCAAAGAAAACAAACCACCTCTAAAAATCCAAACCTTGTACTAAATAGTTTATGCTCTTTAAATGTCTCCTATTCCACAATCCTGCAAGTTAATTATGGAAGAACAATGTATTTGGAACAGGTCTCTTATGCTCAGTAGTATTTTAATTACTTAGAATTACTAATTATTAATGACCTGTATTATAAAGTACTTTTCACAATGCTGTCTACCTTTTTAACCCTTTGCTTTACAGTTCTGAAAAATTATGGCTCTCCTGGGAGTTGGGGTAGGTCTGGGATATGTGATAGATTAGAACCTCATGGGCTAATACCCTTCTGACTGACTGGCACAAATTCACCAAGGAATATAGTGGTAATATCTCTGGGTTTCTGTAAAAGGGGGTAGTTGTACCAATCTACTTTATGAGACTGTTGGGAGAGATAAATTGTTAAAATAAAGCATAATGACAACAATATGTATGAATCAATCCCCTGAGGCACTGGAGTTTAAATGCATCTACAAATCAGGTACATAACTGGTTATCCAGCAATGTAACCAAAGAAAGCAAATGTCTACTTGAATTAAAGATAATGAGAATAACATATACAATAGACAAACATACCAATCAGGTAGGTAGGATTGGCTTTCCTGTATTTGGAAAGGTTAGCAGGAAATGTTAAGTATGTAATTGAATGTATTATGGCAGAACTGAGGTATATAATGCTATTATAATTGATTACAAAATATCCATAGGTAGAAATATGTAAAGTCATTCACATGTGGCTTTTCAATCTGTCTCAGAAAGCTTTATGATAATTTATTAAGAGAAAAACCTCTGGTCATTACTTGTTAATAATGCATTTGAAATGTTTTCCTTAAGTATTTTCCCACTTTATGTCTGTTAAAGTGAATGCAGCTGATGAAAATACATCTGAGAAAAATGTGCATGAGGTCTTGAGGGAGCAATTAACAGTGACTCCAGGCTTATATGCTAAAGATTTGGAACTGTGGCCCAGTTATGAGAAAAGCCCAAAATTATATAAATATTTTCTTCCCAATAGATCTTTTAAATAAACAAAAGAGAATTTGGAAAGAGCTGTGTAGTTCAAATATTCCTTCCTTAACCCCACATTTGGAAAATGAATACAATATTCCTGTCCGTGTCTTAGGACAAGAATAATGTCCCAATCTACTTAATGCTTGGCAAATTATTTTTCTATAGAAATAGGAAATCTGCAAAACCCAGAGAAGAGCCTTCTTCAAAAATTGAGGATATGCTGCTACTGACTCTGATGCCCAACAGTATTATTTCTTAGTGCTAAGTGAAACCATTTACAGAGCAGGTTAGTTCAGTCCATCACAGAGGGTGCTGGTGGTCATGTTAGAATGGTCTTGTGGAGACCTCATGACAACCTTTCCTGTTTTCCACATGACTGTTGATACTATGGAGTCACAAAGAATCAGACAGGACTTAGCGACTGAACAGCAACAACAAATAGATACTATAAGCAAGAAGTGTGGGCAAGAAATTGTGCATGAATGAGTAAAATCTAGCAAAAACAGAGAACAATATTGTTTTGTAGGTTTTAGTGTATTGATCTTACACTAAATCTTACACTTCACAATTATCCTTAAATATTTTCTATTTTTGTGCTGTTGTAAATGATACTTTTAAAGTTTTAACTTCTGATTGTTCCAATAGTATTCAGACATGCAAATCATTTTTATACTCTGATCTTGTATCTTTCAATCTTGCTATATTCACTTATAGTTCAAGTAGCTTTTTGGTAAATTTTGTAGAAATTTCTTAGTAGATAATTAACCTTGTTATTTGGTAAACAAATACTACTTCCTTTCCAATCTGAATGACATTTATTTGTGTATGCCATTTGTTTTATGTGTATATCTGTGTGTGTGTGTGTATGTGTGTATATATTTTTGCCTAACAGTGCTCTCTGGAACCTTCACTAAAATGCTGAATGGAAATGGATATTCTTTTTCCTAATCTTTACTAGGATTTTAGCTGTAGATTTTTTTTATAGATACTCTTTATTTGTTGTTGTTGTTCAGTCGCTAAGTCACATCCGACTCTTTGTGACCCCATGGACTGCAGCACACTAGGCTTCGCTGTCCTTCACCAACTCCTGGAGTTTGCTCAAATTCATGTCCATTGAGTTGATGATGCCATCCCACCATCTCATCTTCTGCTGCCCCCTTCTCCTTCTGCCTTCAGCCTTCCCCAGTATCAGTGTCTTTACCAATGAGTCGGCTCTTTGCATCAGGTGGCCAAAGTATTGGAGCTTTAGCATCAGTCCTTTCAATGACTATCAAGGGTTGATTTCCTTTAAGATTGACTGGTTGATCTCCTTGCAGTCTAAGGAACTCTCAAGAGTCTTCTCCAGCACCACAATTCGAAAGCATCAATTCTTCAGTGTTCAGCCTTCTTTATGGGCCAGGTCTCACATCTGTACATGACTACTGGAAAAACCATAGCTTTGACTATGTGGACCTTTGTTGGCAAAGTGATGTCATTGCTTTTTAATATTCTGTCTAGGTTTGTCATAGCTTTTCTTCCAAGGAGCAAGCATCTTTTAATTTCATGGCTGCAGTCACCATCCATATTGATTTTGGAGCCCAAGAAAATAAAATCTGTCACTGTTTTCATTTTTCCCCCATCTATTTTCTATGAAGTGATGGAACCAAATGCCATGATCTTAGTTTTCTGAATGTTGAGTTTTAAGCCAGCTTTTTCACTTTACTCTTCCACCATCATCAAGAGGCTCTTTAGTTCCTCTTTGCTTTCTGCCATTAGGGTGATATCATCTGCATATTAGGGTGAGGAATTTCCCTTCTATTCCCAGTTTACTGAGAGTTTTTGTTTTTTAATCAGGAATGGATGTTAGATTTTGTCATTGCTTTTTATGCATCTATTGAGATGATCATAAGCAGTTTTTCTTTTTTAGTTGGTCAATATGGTTAATCATATTAATTAATTTTTGAATGTTAAACCAACTTTGCTTCCTTGGGATAAGTCTCACTTGGTAATGATATATTATCCTTTTACTATATTTCCTAGGAATTTATACATCCATGTTTATGAGGAATATTGGACTGTAGTTTTCTTTTATTGTAGAGTCTTTTTCTGGCTTCGATATCTGGGTAAAACTAGCCTCATAGAATTAACCAGGAAGTATTCCCTATTTAACGTTTTAGAAGAGTTTATATAGAATTAGTATTGTTTCTTCCTTAAATGTTTGGTAGTATCATTCTTCAGTGAAGCTGTGTGGGCCAGGAGTGGTTTTTTTTTTTTAGTGAAATTTCTGTTTTTGCTATGAATTTAGTTTCTTCAGTTGATTAAGGGCTGCTTAAGATACCTTCATCTACTGGAGTAAGCTCTTAAAGTTTAAAACTTTCAAGCAACTTGCCCATTTAATCTAAGTTTGTCAGAATTATTGGCCTACAGTTACTCATGTTACTCCTTTATTTTCCTTTTAATATATGCAGAATTTATAGTGATATCCTCTCTCTCACTCTTGATATCAGTAATTTTTTTTTTCCTGATCAGTCTGGCTAGTAGTTTACCAATTTTATTGACGTTCTCAAATAATAAAGTTTTTGGCTTCATAGATTTTCTCTTTGTTTTTATGTTTTGATTTCATTGATTCTCTTTACCATTGCTGTTTCTTTTTTTTTTCTGATCAATTTGTGTTTAATTTTTTCAGTTTCTAAGGTAGAAGTTGAGGTGATTGATTTGAAAATATTTTTTCCTAACATAGGCATTTTGACTCCTCAAAATTTTGCTTTAGCCATAACCCATGAATGTTAATATATTGTATTTTCATTGTCACTTAACTTTAAATGACATCTTGATTTTTTTTTTTGAGCTATGGTTTATGTAGAAGTTTGTCATTAACTTTCCAAATATGTGGAGATTCTCCATACATATTCTCTTATTTATTTTTAATTGATTTCTACTATGGTCAGAGAAAATCCTTTGTAAGATTTAAAACCTTTTACATGTATCGAGACTTGCTTTATGGCCTAGAAAGTAGTCTATCTTGGTACATGCTCTGTGTGTCCTAGAAAAGAATGTAAGGGGAGAGTAAAATCTCTAACCAAAATTGTAGGTTTGCCTATTTCTTCTTGAAGTTTTATAAATTTTTCCTACATGTATTTTGAAGATTCATTATTCGGTGCTTAAACTTTTGGGGTTTTTCATAATGAACTGACCTTTTTATTATTATGAAATGACCCTCTTATTCCTGGTAACAGTATTTGCTTTGAAATTTACTTTAATAATAATATTACAGCAACTTCAACATTCTTTTGATTAGTATTAGTGAAGTCTGTTTTTATTCATCTTTTTATTTCTAACCAATTGGTGTCTATATTTAAGGTACATTTCTTGTAGGCAGCATACAGTTGGGTCTTGTTTATTTTTTAATGCAATCTGACAATCTCTACCTTTTAATTGCAGTGTTTAAACTGCTTACATATAATATGATTGTTGAATTGGTTGGTTTTTCTTTTCTTTTCTTTTTTTAATTTTAATTGGAGGCTAATTACTTTACAATATTGTGGTAGTTTTTGCCATACATTCACATGAATCAGCCATGGGTGTACATGTGTTCCCCATCCTGAACCTCTCTCCCACCTCCCTCCCCATCCCATCCCTCAGGGTCATCCCAGTGCACCAGCACTAAGCACCCTGTCTCATGCATCAAACCTGGACTGGCAATCTATTTCACATATGATAATATACATGTTTCAATGCTATTCTCTCAAACCATCCCACCCTCGCCTTCTCCCACAAAGTCCATAAGACTGTTCTATATATCCGTGTCTCTTTTGCTGTCTTGTATACAGGGTTATCGTTACCATCTTTCTAAATTCCATATATACTCGTTAATATACTGTATTGGTGTTTCTCTTTCTGACTTACTTTGCTCTGTATAATAGGCTCCAGTTTCATCCACCTCATTAGAACTGATTCAAATGCATTCTTTTTACTAGCTGAGTAATATTTCATTGTGTATATGTACCACAGCTTTCTTATCCATTCATCTGCTGATGGACACCAAAGTTGCTTCCATGTCCTGGCTATTGTAAACAATGCTGTGATGAACATTGGGGTACACGTGTCTCTTTCAATTCTGGTTCCCTTGGTGTGTATGCCCAGCAGTGGGATTGCTGGGTTGTATGGCAGTTCTATTTCCAGTTTTTTAAGGAATCTCCACACTGTTCTCCATAGTGGCTGTACTCGTTTGCATTCCCTTGGTTGGTTTTTAAATCTATTATCTTGTTGCTTGTTTTGTATTTGTCCCTCTATTTTTTCTGCCCTTTTTTGTGTTTTTTTTTTATGATTCCATTAAAAAAAAATCTCATATCTGCTTATTATGCATTGTGTGTGTGTGTGTGTGTGTGTGTGTGGTTGCAGTGAAGTTGAGAGTTTAGTATGCCAAAGGCTAATTTCAAGTACTATCATAGCCCTTCATGTATAGTAAAAGATCCTTTAATAGTATGCTTCCATTGTCTTCCTCCCAGGCTTTGTGCTATTTGTTATTTTGAATCTTCACCTGGTGGCTCAGTGGTAAAGAATCTGCCTGCCAATGCAGGAGATGCGAATTTGATCTCTGGGTCAGGAAGATCCCCTGGAGAAGGAAATGACAACTCACTCTAGTGTTCTTGCCTAGAAAGTGCCTTGGACAGAGGAGTCTGGTAGGCTACAGTCCATGGGGTTGCAAAGAGTTGGATATGACTGAGCAGCAGCAGTAATCTATATGTATCAACCCCACAGTACATGGTTATTGCATTTTCCTAAACTGTCAACTGTCTTTTAAAGAAATGAAAAACAGTGTCTGATTTTTACCAATATAATTGTCATTTCTGTTATTCTTCATTTCTTTGTTTAGCTCAAGATTTCTATATGGTGTCATTTTTCTTGTGTAGGTCTGCTGGAAATGAATTTTTTCATGTTTTTATTTTTGAAAAGAATTATTTTGGCATTACTTTTTAAATATATTTTCACTAGGTATAGAATTCTAGGTTGACAGTTAATTTCTTTCATTACTTTGAAGATGTTCCTTCACTGTTTGGTTTTGCACTGTTTTGAATGAGAAATGTGATGTCATTCTTATATTTGTTCCTCTATGCAATGTCTTTTTTTCTCTGATTTTAAGATTTTGTCTTCATCATCAGTTTTAAGCAATTTAATTTTTAATGTGCCATGTCAAACTTTTCATTTTTTAAAAAATGCTTGGTATTCATTGATATTACTGCAACTGTGGGCTTCCAGTTTTCTCAAACTAAAAAAAAAAAAAAAAAATGAAGCTGAAAGCCTTCTTACTAAATTGCAGAAGAAGACAAGGATGCCCAGTCTCACCACTTCTATTCAGCATAGTATTGGAAGTCCTAGTTACAGCAATCAGACAAGGAAAAAAAAAAGCTATCCAAACTGGGAGGGAGGAGGTGAAATTGTCATTATATGCAGATGATATGATACTATATATGGAAAATCCTAAAGACTCCACACAAAAAACTACTACTGATAAAGAAATTCAGCAAGGTGTGCAGGATACAAGATTAACACACAAATCTGTTGCATTTCTTTACAATAGCCATGAAATATCAGAAAGGGCAAGTTTAAAAAATCCCCTTTAAAATCACATCCAAAAAAATACTTAGGAATAAACCTGACCATGGAGGTGAACGACCTATGTTCTATGAACTATAAAATATTGATAAAGGAAATTGAAGATGATTCAAATAAATGGAAAGATATACTATGCTCTTTGATTGGAAGAATTAATATTTTTAAATGGCTTACTCCTTGGAAGGAAAGTTATGACCAACCTAGATAGCATATTAAAAAGCAGAGACATTACTTTGCCAATAAAGGTCCATCTAGTCAAGGCTATGGTTTTTCCAGTAGTCATGTATGGATGTGAGAGTTGGACTGTGAAGAAAGCTGAGCGCCGAAGAATTGATGGTTTTGAACTGTGGTATTGGAGAAGAAGACTCTTGAGAGTCCCTTGAACTGCAAGGAGATCCAACCAATCCATCCTAAAGGAGATAAGTCCTGAGTGTTCATTGGAAGGACTGATGTTGAAGCTGAAACTCCAATACTTTGGCCACCTCATGTGAAGAGTTGACTCATTGGAAAAGACACTGATCCTGGGAAGGATTGGGGGCAGGAGGAGAAGGGGACAACAGAGGATGAGATGACTGGATGGCATCACCGACTCGATGGACATGGGTTTGGGTAGACTTCGGGAGTTGGTGATGGACAGGGAGGCCTGGTGTGCTGTAGTTCATGGGGTCGCAAAGAGTCAGACATGACTGTGTGACTGAACTGAACTGAACTGATAACACTAAAAGTGATCTACAGATTTAATGGAATCCCAGTCAAATTACCCATGACATTTTTCATGGAACTAGAACAACTAATATTAACATTTATGTAGAACCATTAAAGGATCAGAATTACCAAAGCAATCCTGAGGAAAAAGAACAAAGTAGGAAACATAACACTCCCAGACTTCAGACTATACTACAAAGTTCTAGTTGTCAAAACAGTATAATATTAGCACAAACAGACATATAGGTCAATGGAGAGATGTAGAGATGTATAGAATAGAGAACCCAGAAATAAACCCACACACCTCCAGTCAATTGATCTTCACTGAAGGAGGTAAAAGTATACAATAGAGAAAAAACAGTCTCTTCAGCAAGTGGTGTTGGGAAAGTTGGACTGCTGCATGTAAATCAATGAAGTGAGAACACTCCCTCACACCTACACAAAATAAACTCAAAATGACTTAAAGACAAATATAAAGAAGAAGATCAATATGGGGAGAAGGGAGAAGCCCTTCTTTAAACGAAGCCTGTAAGCTGAACCTGGGGAGAAAGGAGAAAATCCTGGAATTGCTGAGTAAGTGAACCTGGAAGACCAGGTATTCATGAATGTTGTGTCCTCATTTGTCTGTCACTCAGGTTTCACTGAGGTGGAATTTTCTCATTGAGTCTTGAGCTTCTGCTAGTAGATTCTACCGTCCAAACTGGAGAGTATTTTGTTTGATTTCTCCCAAGTATTTGCTTGATAGAAATGACAGCTATCCATACTACAAAACTTTGGGTGAGCTTCTCACTTCCACTTAATTATCCTCTGTGTCAACATCTCATAAGGCTCCAGGATGTGCATAAGCCAAAATCTAGGGATAGGGAGCAGGCCTGGATACTTGGGAGGGTAATTATGGGGATGTTATACATATTGAGAGTGTGAAAAGGCAGAACTGAACAACTATAAGATGCTTGAGCTGAGATGATGGTTAAGATACCTTATCATATATTATTATATGCATCTTCTTTTGTGGAAATAAAATTTAGTGATAATTCTTCTAATTTACTTCCAGAGTAATATTCTCTTAACTTTTTTGTTTAAACATCTGTCAAGAAAAATTGAACAGATGTTCTCAGTATACATATTTATTACCTTACCTGTTATTTTGAGGAACTAATTATAAAAATAATATGTGAATTATTAAACACAAAGTAAGTTTTATAAGAACAAGGTATAAATGATTAGAAGTAGAAATCCTAATATTTGTGTACCACTAGGTGGGCACAGACTATTTTGGAGACAACAGCCCTGGAGTAAGGGCTCAAGAGAGGCAAGCCATCCATCTCACCAATCATCCAAGAAGGAACTTATCAAACCCTCTAACAGGCCTTACAGCTGAAGTCTTCACTTACCATATAGGATAAAGATTATGGTGCCATCTAAATGCAAGCAAACAATCAGAGAGTATTTCTAGGAAGCTCTCAGTTATAAAGCAAAGCATTTTCAAGGTTACCTACTATGTGCCCAGCATTGCACATTGTGCAGTGACGTTAAAAAAGATAATATTTGTTCAATCCAAACCCAACCCTATGGAATAGGTATTATTATTCTCATTTTATAAATAAAACAAGTAGCTGCCCAGAGATTCTAATTCTGATGTATCTTCTTCTGAAGCCTGCCTTTCTCTTCTCCTTGGCTGCTTAAAGACTCTGGCATGTCCATCTCTTCATGGACCAGACTTCTCAATTATCTTTCAAAGAAAGACCCTGTTTATGGAAACTTAACCAAACTTTTACATTGATTTGTAGAACTATTTTGGAGGAAGAACTTTTTGGGTTACAGTAAATTATTACAATTTTTATTTATTGTATAAAAGGCATTGCAACAAGGGAAATAACAAAACGGAATTTGAAAACACCAGTCGACACTACTATAATATAATCTATTGTATTTTTGCTCTGTTCATGTTTCCTTTCCATTTTTAACTGTGTATGTATTTGCTGCATACTTTTAATCATAGTTTAAATGTAACATTGTTTTCTGATAATTTTTTTCACAAAAAAGTTTTCTGAGGTGATATATAGTCCAGTAGCAACATGGAAATGTTTAACGGCTGCATTATATCCTATCAAATGTTAGTGTTTTATTTAACATTTCACCAATTTTCAGGCACATTATTTCCAAATTGTTTTATAATACGTGATACTGTAAAGAACTTTTTGTTCATTAAATAAACATAAATTCAATATCGTTAGAGTCATAACTAACAATAAAATCTATCATGTATTGAGTATTTACTATGAAGTGGGCACAGTTCTATGGAGTGGAATTTCAGGGCAAAAGGTGTGAACATTATTATTGTTCTTAACATGTGTTACTAAATTTTTGGGGGCAGTGTAAACTGATACTAAAACTTGGAAAAATGCAGGAGTTTACCACTTTCTTCGCTACTCTGCAAGCTTTAAAAATTATTATTGTATTGAAGTAAAGCATTTTGTAACTTTAATGGTTGATATTAGAATTTCTTATAAGGAATAGATTTGCTTAGGAAAATACCTTGATAAGCCACTTCAGAGTATAGAAAGAAATTCTAAATTCATAGATTGGCAGAAGCCAAGATGACAAACTACCCTGAATTTGGAATAAATGGGAAATGGAGGTGAGGAACAGAGGAAAGAGAAGTGAGAGTAAGAGGAAAATTGAATATAACCTAGCAGGAGATTGAAATTCTAGTTGGGCAAATGACCGAGTGACTTTTGCAGCTAGAATATCTAAACTTGCATTTTGGTTTGTCTTGTGGCCATACAAATTGCCCCACATCCAAAATTTTCAGTCAAGTCTTTTCCATATATAGATACCCATGGGAATAATTGGTTTGTGGGAAATTAAGGAAAGGAATTCCACATTTAGATCAACACAGTGTGAAATTGAATGTGGTGAGGTATTCTCTAATAGAACTAATTCAAAAATTTTAGGATCTTTAACTAGAGGTGACCATCAAGAGAATATAAAATTCCTAATAAATTCTCTGAAGATTTTGAGAGGTTTTGTATCTCCACAGAGCATAAAATAAAGGTTTGAATGTTCATATTTGGATCTCAAAAGGTATCTAGATTATAGTAGACATCTGGTTTGTATTTATTATCTCCTTACAATGGCTTCAAGTGGCCCTCTTCCATCTCAAACTTCTGCCGCAGTAATACACCTTTATATTAGTTATTGGCTATCAGTGGATTGTCAGGTCCAATGTCTAAAAAAGGCTTTTGTTCACTTTTGTCATATCAAAGGAATCTTTATCATAACAATTTCTGAGCTATCATCACTGCATTTAATCATCATTAAACGAATGGTTAGGCTAGCACAATGTAAAAATTACTAGGGGGCTTGGTCAAATGTTGGAGGAGATGGTCAGCAAGAATAGCAGATTTTTTTTTTTTACAGGAAATTCATATCCCATTTAACAAAAGGAACCAGTCTTGCTATTACAAAGTTTTTAAAAATGACAATTGACATTAGGCAATTTTTAACAGCTGTTTTATTAGAGATGTTTGTGATTGAATCTTTTCTAAGTTATAATTAACATACAATATTATGTTAGTTTTAGGTGTACAACATAGTGATTCAGTGTTTTTATACATTATGAAGTGAATACCTCAGTAAGACCGGTTACCTTCCATCATCATACAGAATTGTTATGATATTATCGACTATATATTCTCTTGAAAATTACATCACCAAGACTCATTTTGTAGCTGGAAGTTGGTATCTTTTAATCTCCTTCACCTATTTCTTCTGTCTCCCACCTCCCTCTCTTCTGGCAACTACAATTTGTTCTGTGTATCTATGAGTCTATTTCTATTTTGTTTGTTTGTTTTAGAGTCTAAATATAAGTGGGATCATATGGTATTTGATTTCTCTGTCTGACTTATTTCACTTAGCATGATACCCTCCAGGTCCATCCATGTTGCACAAAAGGCAAGATTTTATTATTTTTATGGCTGAGTAATATTTCATTGTGTGTGTATTTATATATACATATATGTGTGTGTGTATATATCTTCTTTATCCATTTTCCACTGATGGACACTTAAGTTGCATCCATATCTTGGCTGTTGTTAATAATGCTGGAATGAACATTCTGTGTGCTTAGTCACTCAGTCGTGTCCGACTCTTTGTGGCCCCATGGACTGTAGCCCACCAGGCTCCTCTATCCGTGAGGATTCTACAGACAAGAATTCTGGACTGGGTTGCCATGCCCTCCTCCAGGGTATCTTCCCAACCCAGGGACTGAACCCAGGTCTCCCACAGGAGGATTCTTTACCATCTGAGCCACCAGGGAAGCAATGAACATAGGGGTATGCGTATCTTTTTGAATTAATGTTTTTGTTTTCTTCAGATAAATACCCAGAAGTGGAATTGCTAGATTATATGGTAGTTTTATTTTTAGTTTTTTGAGGAAACTCCATATTGTTTTCCTTAGTGGCTGTACCAATTTACATTACCACCAACAGTTTACCCAGGTTGCCTTTTCTCCACATTCTTGCCAATATTTGTTATTGTAGACGTTCAGACAATAGCCATTCTGACAGTTGTGTGGTAGAATCTCATTGTGATTTTGATTTGCATTTCCCCCATGATTAGTGATGTGAATATCTTTTCATATACCTGTTGGCCACCTGTATGTCTTTTTTGGCAAAGTGTCTATTCACATATTCTGCCCATTTTTAAATCATATTTTAAAAAATATTGGATTGTATGAGTTCTTTATATATTTTGGATATTAGTCCCTTATCAGAGATATCATTTACACATATTTTCTCCCATTCAGTGGGTTGCCTTTTTGTTTAGTTTGGTTTCCTTTGCTTGCTAATTTGATATAGCTCCACTTGTTTATTTTTGTTTTTGTTTACCTTGCCTGAGGAGGCTTCCCAGCACACACACTCATTTGCTCAGTCTTTGAGACCCCATGGACTGTAGCTTGCCAGACTTCTCTGTCCATGGAGTTTTGCAGGGATGACTACTGGAGTGGTTGCCATTTCCTCCTCCCGAGGATCTTCCTGACCCAGGGATCAAACCCACATCTCTTGTGCCTCTTGCACTGCAGGCTGATTCTTTACCACTGTGCCACCTGGGAAGCCCTGTCTGAGGAGACATATCCCCCAAAATATTGCCAAGACTGATTCGAAGAGCATATGCCTATGTTTTCTTCTAGACATTTTATGACTTCAGGTCTTTCATTTGAATCTTTAATCCATTTTTAGTTTAACTTTTGTGTATGCTGTAAGAAAGTTTTATTTATAATTTTTGCATATAGCTGTCCAGTTTTTTTAACACAACTTATTGAAGAAATTGAAACCCATGTATATTCTTGCCTCCTTTGTTATAAATAATTGACCACATGAGCATGGATTTATTTCTGGACTTTCTTTCTGTTCCATTTATCTGTATGTTTATTTTTGTGCCAATATCATATTATTTTGATTACAACTTTGTAATATAGTTTGAAATCAAGGATACCTTCAGCTTTGTTTTTCTTTTTCAAAATTGCTTTGGCTATTTAGGATTTTTAATTTTTTATAATAATTTTAGAATTATTTGTTTTAGTTCTACGGAAAATGCCACTGGTATTTTGATAGGGATTGCATTGAGTTTGTAGATTGCTTTGGGTAGTGTGGACATTATAAGAATACTGAGTCTTCCAATCCATGAGCATAATATTTATTTCCATTTTTTTGTCTTTTCAATTTCTTTCTTCAGTGTCATATAGTTTTCAGAGTACAGGTCTTTCATCTCCTTGGTTAGATTTATTCCTGGGTATTTTATTCTTTTTGATGCAGTAGTAAATGGGATTATTCACTTCATTTCTCTTTCTGATAATTCCTTATTAATGTGTAGAAATGCAACATATTTCTGTATATTAATTTTGTATCTTGAAACTTTATTTAGTTCATTTATCAGTTTTAATAGTTTTTTTGGTAGACTATTTAGTTTTTCCTATGTATAAAATATTATCTACAAATAGTGACAGTTTTACTTCTTTCTTTTCAGTTTACATGCCTTTTGTTTCTTTTTCTTGTATATTTGCTGTGGCTAGAGCTTTCAAAGCCATGTTGAATAAATGTGGCAGGCATTTTTGTCTTGATCTTGATCAGCTTTTTATCATTGAGTATGATGGTAGCTGTAGGTCTGTCAAATACGGTCTTTAATGTATTGAGGTATGTTTCCTCTGTACCTACTTTGATTGAGAGGAAAGAGGTTTTTCTTTGTTGAGAGTTTTTAATTATAAATGAATGTTGAATTTTGTCAAATACTTTTCTGCATCCATTGAGATGACCATAAGATTTTATCTTTTGTTTTGTTAATGTAGTGTATCACGTTGATTAATTTAGGAATTTTAAACCATCCTTGTGTCCCTGGAATGAAGCCCACTTGATCATGTTGTATTTTTTTTTAATGCATTGTTGAATTTGGTTTGCTAGGTTTTTTGTACATCTACATTGATCAGGGATACTGGCCTATAATTTTTTTGTGTGTGGCATCTTTGGTTTTGGTATCTGGTTTTGCTGTTCTGATTGCATGATTTACACTAATCTATTATCCATTTTTCTGTATCATGTAATCTGCTATTGATTTACTTTAGTGAATTTTTAACTTGTTTTATCTTTCAGTTCTGATGGTTCTTTCTTTTATTTTCTAAATCTTTGTGCAAGTTCTCACTGAGTTCCCTCATTTTTTTTTTGGCTTACAACAACAGAAATTTATTCTCTCATAGTTCCGGAAGACAGATTTCAAAATCAAGGTATTGGCAGGATTGATTTCTTTGAGAGGCTCTCTGAGGAAAAAGGTGTTCCCTGTCTTTCTCCTGGTTTCTGGTGGCTGGCTACCTGGTAATCCTTGGCATTCCTTGGTTTATGGCACATCACTCCAATATCTGCTTCCATCTTCATATAATCTTCTCAGCTGTGTGTGTATCCCCCTCTTCTTTCTCTTGTGAGAGAAATTGGACTTAGAGCCCACTCTAAATCCTGGATAATCTCATCTGAAGATCTTTAATTTAAATACATTTCCAAAGATGCTGTGTCTAAATAAGGTCACTTCACAGGTACTAGGGATTAAGACTTGAACATATCTTTTTGAGGTTATGATGCCTGGGTTCTTCCGCTCTTGAGTTTGGTGAACATCCTTATGACTGCTTTTTTGAACTCTTTTCCATGTAAATTGCTTATTTCTGTTTCACTAGGTTTTTGGAATGTATTCTTCTGTCTCCTAATTTTGTTTGATTTTTGTTTTTGGTTTCTAGGAGAATTAGGTGAAACAGCTATCTCCCCTAGTTTTGAAGGAGTGGTCTTGTGTGGGAGCATCCCCTGTGTAGGCTGCTTGTGCCTGGAGGCTTTGGCAGACTGGCTGGAGAGAGTCAGTGGGCTGGGTGCAGTTCCTGGTCCACTGTCCTGGGGCTGCGTTGGTGGGGAAGCTGGTGCTTGAGTGGGTGTGGGCTGGGGGCTGTCCCTTGGGAGCACTGTGCTGAAGGCTGTATTGGTGGTATGGCTAGAGGTGGAATGGGTGCAGGCTGGAGGCAAGTCCTGGGGGAACTCAAACATTGGTGTTTACCAGTGCCTTTGACTTTGGCACCAGCAGTTCCCTCCCTGTTTGGCAGAAACATCAGTGTTGGTAAATGGATTTCCCATCTAGGTGCTGTTTAACTGCTGCTTTTTTTTTTTTTTTGGCTGTTTCCTAGGGCAGGAGGGTCTGTGCTAGGGTCTCTCAGCAACATCGTTCTCTACTGCAGTGTAGGGGACGAGGTTCCCATGGATACTATGTCTGTCCTGTTTCTATGTGGTCTTTCTATGTGCAGTAACTGCTCAGTTAGCCTTCAGGTCTTCTTTGGGAAGAATTGCTCTAGGTATAGATTCGGTGTGTCTGTGGGAGGTGATGAGCTCAAGGTCTTCCTTTACCACCTTGTGATTGTGTCTTGTTATGTCTACTAGCATGACAACTCTTGGAAGGAAGGTTCTGTGTTCTTCTTTTCTCCACTGTTGTCTTTAGCATAGCTTGAAGCATGTAGTCCATGTTAAGTATTTATTGATTAAAGAAATGTGGATTCCCCCCCCTTCACTCCCAAACACACATTATGTTCACTTCCCATTCTGATCTTTCTGTTTTCCTATTTTAAAAAATTTTATTTCCTTTGTATGTTCTCTTCTGTAATTGTCAATATCATCTAATTTGCATTATTACATTACCCATGATGTATAATGCTGCTTGAACCATGAATTATTTTCCGGGTATGTTCTCTTCCTTAATGTTATAGTTATTTTCTCCAATATCTTAAAGTAACTAGTATAATGAAAATAGGTAGTGGGTATTTAATAAATGCTTCTTGGCTGACACACTCATTATTGACAGAAATTTGTTAGCACAAATTATGAATCAGTCAAGGCACATAATTGACAAAGTGTTCTTTTATTATTTATTAACAAACAAAAACATGAACATTTTGGGGGCAGTCTCCGGGCAATTTGGAAGAGCAGATGGAGTAATTTAACTCCTTTAGTTTGTTGGATTGCTGACAGGTACCATGAAGAGTCAGAGCAGTCACCTCCATCTGGCACACAGACGGGTGGTTACTGAGATGTTTAGCACAGCAAGATCATGTTAGAACAGATGCTACTGTGAAGATACAGGATTACGGTGGCAAAAATAGACTTTTCCCACTCATGGACCTTACTTAAAGGGCAAATTTTGAGCTGCAATTAATAAAAATAATGAGACTATTTTTAGGTGATGACTAGTTTTAAAATGTTAATCAGAGATATAAAATCCTGTATTTAGTAGCAGCAAAATGAATATGCTTTTCTCTATTCATTTGGTGCCCTGAGTGCTGCCAGCAGCATTTCATGAAAAATCAGAGGGCACTTCGAAGTCAGCTACACAGAAAATACTCTCACATGTTCTGGATTAAATCCTTAGGCTTTATAGTCTCTGATTCTTCCCTGTAAACCTGACAGAAAACTCCTGTAGTAGATGCTATCCCTTTTCCATTTCTAAACGTGAGCAGCTTCCATTTTATTTCCTAGAGGCTCTATGACTATATCAATTATGGAAAAAAGGGGAAATAGTGTTTTACAAAAATGAGAAGTATTACCAATCTCTGTCATCATGCAGGGCAATTTGTATCCCTGAAGGTATTCAGGGAAAGTCATTTAAGGAGACCCCCCATTGTCCTGAATTGCACAAATGTGCGTGTTGAAAGGCCACATTTTCTGATGTGGCATTAAAGAGAATGACATTTTTAACTATCTGCTGCTGGAGCTGTGGAATAGATGACTTAGGAAAGTGGAGGTTCCTGTGCACCAAAAGATCTTTGTTGTCTGTGCAAAACTTTTCCTTAAAATGGGTCTGTCAAGGCTGTCTGAACATGCAGGTGTGTCCTGTTTGAGATACTGGAATGAAAGGTATTCAGAAGAATAAAGAGTCACACACAGAATAATGATGCTTCCCTCCCCCAGTTTCCAGATGAGTTGGGAATGTAGCAATTAAATAAATCAATAAAGCTTGTACATTAGGCTATTTTTTTTAAGTGGGCATTTTCCTAGCAACAAATTTATGCAAAGAGTGAGAATGGAATCTGTGTGTTTTCAGTTGAGTGTATATGCTTGGTTGTTATTTAGCAGTGGGGTTGTGTAAAGGGATTTTCTTCAGAGGGATGCCCAAATCCATATTTGTAAAGGAATATGTATGGAAAGCAGTAGTTTCTTTGTTGGAGTAGAATGTTTTCTATTTTCTTTTAGTGACTGTATGACTGGGACAGTCGGGAAGAATGCAAGTAAACTAGGAGGGTGGTGGGCAACTCAAAGTTCTGGTCTGGCTGTGCTTGGGCTAGATAATTAGCCCCTCTGGATATTTTCTCATTGGATATGCGGGAGGCAGAGTAGGACTATTTCTACACATTGAAAATGTCACTCCAACATTTTTGGATTTCATTGTTTCTTTTATGGCATCATCTGTCAGCTTATTTGCGTCTTTGAATGAAGCATCATCTTTTTTCTCTGGCTGCTAATAATTTTTTTGACTTTGGTTTTCAGCAGTTGTACAGTGATGTACCTGGGTGTTCTTTTATCTGTATATATCCTGCTGGGGCTTGTAGAATATCTCAAATCTGTGGCTTGGTTTCTTTCATCAGTTTTGGAAAATCACTTTGTTAAATGTTGCTTCTCTATTTTTTTCTTTCCTTTTCCTTCCTAGGCTCCCATTACAGACGTGTGTGTAACCATATGTCTTTTATGCTCATGTCTACATTTTCTATTAATATTTGTTTCTCCATGTATCAGTTTGTATATTTTTTCTGACCTAAGGTTAAATGAATCTTCTCATCAGCTTTATTTAATCTGTGGTTAGACCCACCAATTATGCTCTTAATTTTACTTACTGTATTTCCAGTTCTAAAATTTCCATTTGATTCCTTTTTTAAAAATAATTTTCATTTCTCTGCTGAAATTCTCCGAGTTGCCATCTAATATCTTGAAGGTATTACTCATAGTTTTAAAAAATCATGTCTAATAGTACCCATAAACTTTCTGTGGACCTGTTTATACTGTTTATTATTCTTTTGATTTTGATCAAGTCCTTTTGTTTCCTGATAATATAGGATTCAGTGCCAGATATCATGTATGCAAAATTTGGTTCTGAATTTTTTTTTTTTTCCCAGAGAGGAGTTGCTTGTGTTTTAAACAGACAGTTAAGGTAAGGGGTGCCAGCTAAATCTAGTCAGAAATTGAGCTGATTTAGAGCCTTTCACTACTTGTGAGTCTCATTCATTGCTGTCTGTCTGACTCACTCCTCTTTGCAGGGGTTCACAACAGTCTTCAAGGGGTCCTGACTGAAAGCCTTGGTGATTTATCGAGATTCCTTTTCTTTAGTGTGCTCTGGACTCCAGTTTGTATCTTCCTTGGACTCTTAGGATGTTTGGAAGTTCTGTTTAGCTTCTCGTCCTCTCAGACACAGGCTTCTGCTTAACTTCTCAGCCTTTAAGACGCCACTGGTGAATCGGCAAATGCCTTCAAGGTGAAAGCAATACACTGACTCTTGATTTAATTTTCTTGGTGTCCCTTTCCTTTACTGAAGTCCACTTTCTCAGAGGCTCACTATTTTTGAAACTCTCTGATTCTTCAAACATTTATATTTTTAAAAATATCTTTTTAAGTTTTCCATATATTCTCGGAAGGTTATCTGGCAAAGAACAAACAAAGAAAAACAAAAACAAAATTCTAATCTGCCTTTACAAGAAGCAGAAAATTTCTCTTAAGTGTTAAACTCTAACATTCTGTATTTTTATGATTTTATTTTATAAGGGTGAGTTATTCTTTCTTAGTAGTCAAGTCTGTAGAGGGTATAAGAAGTAAATAATTGGATGTTTAGATGCCCCATCTATTGTTCAATATGTTTTTTTCATTGGTTCTAATTCATGGAATTGAAAGGCCAAGGATATGGAGTGACTGACAATTCCTTTTCCTATGGCACTACATAGGCATGCTCTCTCATGACTCTGCATGAACCAGTATGACATTTCTGTGTTTCTTTAATGAAAACAGGATTTTTCCATTTTTCATTCTGATGAGAAAAATCTTGAACTGGAATAATGATTTATAAGCTATTGATCTGAGATCATGATGAAACTCTGCTTTTTCAAAGTCTTCTGGGATATACCAAGACCAAATTATAGGTACCTCCATAAATAATTAGATACACAATATTTCCACAGCTGTGCAATACCAGATGGTTTTGCTTTCTTAGGCTTAAAGGAACTTCCTTCTTTAGCAGTTAAAAAGTCAACTGTGTCAGCTTCTATACACTCATCCTTCTTAAATGGGGCAGAGAAGGTCTAAGAGGCTCAGGTTTGAACTCCAAGATATTCTGACTTTTAGTGGAAGAGGATTCAATTAAGTATGTCATATGTTGCAGTCAAGAGGTTCTTCAGCCAGTGCAGCAAATGTTTTGGCTTTCAACTGAATTATTTAATTTGCAATAATGACACACTAAAAGACAGGTGGAAGAAGTGAAGCTGCATGCCCCACTGACCACAGGTTTTCTTTCTCAGCCAAGGATGTCCCTGCACATTAGCTGAGGAGCGCATACTTGGGTCTCTGGTCAACCCTCAGGCTCATGTTTGGCTTGGCTCCTTTCTTTGCTTTTCTGATTTCACTATTGTAGTTTCATTTAAGGCTGAATACTTGATGTCATCTTTGTTTTTACTACAACCTAGTTAGTGTAAACATAATAGGGACAGTGTTACATAATGTTAAGAGACAAAAAGTGACCTATTTGAATAAAGTTACTTTGGATTTCACTGTAGGAATTTTTTCCTTTATGAGGAAGAAGGCAGAACTCTTCATTTTTGATTAAGAATTAACCAATAACTTTTGAAGGATAAGGACTAAACACAGAAACAAAAACATCTTTATTTGTTATAAAGATCCTCCCTCCAGGGGATTTTCCCCTCCTAGGGATCTTACTCTCCTGCATTGGCTGGCAGGTTCTTTACCACTAATGCCACCCGGGAAGCCCACTTTTGCTGTGATTATTTTTGAAAAGTATAAAGCATTGTTATGTTTTTATGGTCAGCTTATAAATTTAAAGCTTTATTTTCCTTATAAAAGTGTTATTTGAATGGAGCTGGAGGAATCAAGCTTCCTGACTTCAGGTTATGCTACAAAGCTACAGTCATCAAGACAGTATGGTACTGGGACAAAAACAGAAATATAGACCAATGGAACAAGATAGAAAGCCCAGAAATAAACCCATGCACCTAAGGGTGCCTTATTTTTTACAAAGGAGGCAAGAATATACAGTGGGGAAAAGACAGCCTCTTCAATAAGTGGTGCTGGGAAAACTGGACAGCAACATGTAAAAGAATGAAATTAGAACACTTCCTAACACCATACACAAAGATAAACTCAAAATGGGTTAAAGACCTAAGTATATGACCAGAAACTATAAAACTCTTAGAGGAAAACATAGGCAGGACACTCGATATAAATCAAAGCAAGATCCTGTATGACCCACCTCCTAGAGTAAGGGAAATAAAAACAAAAGTAAGCAAGTGGGACCTGATTAAACTTAAAAGCTTTCTCACAGCAAAGGAAACTATAAGCAAGGTGAAAAGACAACCCTCAGAATGGGAGAACATAATAGCAAATGAAACAACTGACAAAGGATTAATTTCCAAAATATATAAGCAGCTTGTACGAGTCAATACCAGAAAAACAAACAACCCAATTAAAAAGTGGAAAAAAGACCCAAACAGACATTTCTCCAAAGAAGACATACAGATGGCTAACAAACACATGAAAAGATGCTCAACATTGCTCATTATTAGAGAAATGCAAATAAAAACTACAATGAGATATCACCTCACACCGGTCATAATGGCCATCATCAAAAAGTCTACAAACAATAAGTGCTGGAAAGGGTGTGGGGAGAAGGGAACACTCTTGCACTATTGGTGGGAATATAAATTGATACAGCCACTATGGAAGATGGTATGGAGATTCCTTAAAAAACTAGGAATAAAACCACTGTATGACCCAGCAATCCCACTCCTAGGCATATGCCCTGAGGAAACCAAAACTGAAAGAGGCACATGTATCCCATTGTTCATTGCAGCACTATTTACAATAGGTAGAACATGGAAGCAACCTAGATGTCCATCGATAGATGAATGGATAAAGAAGTTGTGGTGTAGATACACAATGGAATATTACTCAGCCATAAAAAGGAATGCATTTGAGTCAGTTCTAATGAGGTGGATGAACCTAGAACCTATTATACAGAGTGAAGTGAGTCAGAAAGAGAAAGATAAATACCGTATTCTAACACATATATACGGAATCTAGAAAAATGGTACTGAAGAATTTATTTACAGGGCAACAGTGGAGAATCAGACATAGAGAATAGACTTATGGCATGGGGAGAGGGGAGGATAGGGTGAGATGTAGGGAAAGAGTAACATGGAAACTTACATAACCATATGTAAAATAGATAGCCAACAGGAATTTGCTGTATGGCTCAGAAAACTCAAACAGGGGCTCTGTATCAACCTAGAGGGGTGGGATGGGAAGGGAGATGGGAGGGAGTTCCAAAAGGGAGGGGATATATGTATACCTATGGCTGATTCATGTTGAGGTTTGACAGAAAACAGCAAAATTCTGTAAAGCAATTATCCTTCAATAAAAAATAAATAAATAAAAAAGTGATATTTATATTTTCCAAATGTCTTTTGGTCCATGTATATACATATAGAAATTTTCTATAACTTTCTGTAAATAAGATCCTACCATAGTATAGTCTGGTACTTTTATTCAGCAATAAATTACGGATACCACTCCAAGTAACTAGTTATAGATATTTATTATCAAGATATGCAAAGTAGAAAATGAATGTTTACTACCATTTAATAATCATATTATTTTTGGCAAATGTAGAAGTTGCTATAAGTTGTAAGTTGAATTGTGCCCTTCTGAAAGTTATATTGACATGTGAATGTGAAATTTGGAAATAGGATCTTTGAAGAAGGACTTAATTTAAGATGAAGTCATACTGGGTGGGTGGGCCCTAAATCCAATGATGGGGTTGTTTTCTTTTTCTCTTTTTTATTTTTTTTTATTTTTTATTTATTTTTTATTTATTTATTTTTTTAATAAATTTATTTATTTTAGTTGGGGGCTAATTACTTTACAATATTGTAATAGTTTTTGCCATACACTGACATGAATCAGCCATGGGTTTACATGTGTTCCCCTTCCTGGACCCCCCACCCACCACCCTCCCCATCCCATCCCTCTGGGTCATCCCATTGCCCCGGCCCTGAGCCCTTTTTTAAAGGAGAGAGATTTAGAGACACAGCCACACAGGGAAGGAGGCAGTGTGACTATGGAGGCAGAGACTGGAGTGATGCATCTACAAGCCAATGAATGTCAAGGATTGTCCACAGCTACCAGAAGCAAGGAAGAGGCAAGGAAGGATTCTTCCCAGAGCCCTTAGAAAGAACATGCCCCAACCAAAGCCACCTTGATTACACACTTCTAGCCTCCAGGACTCTAGGAGAATAAATTTCTGCTGGTTTGGCCAGTTTGTGGTAATTTGTTATAGGAGCCCTAGAAAAGTAATGCAATATGCTATTTTACTTTATTTTGCGTTTTCCCTATACATGGAAATTAGGTATTATTTAGGTATCATCTGTTCCATGTTTCATGGGTTGGCACTTCAACTCTGTAATTAAAGAAGCAAAATGCTGTGGTGTGTAAGAAGGAATATGGGTTTCTCTGGTGGCTCAGTGGTAAAGAATCCATCTGCCAGTGCAGGGGCCATAGGTTCAGTCCCTTGGTCAGCAAGATCCCCTAGAGAAGGAAATGGCAACCCAACCCAGTATTCTTGTCTGGAAAATTCCATGGACAGAGGATATAGGCGAACTATAGTCCATGGGGTCACAAAAGAAGTCAGACTAGACTTAGTGACTAAACAACAACAACAAGAAGGAATATAGAATTTAGGAATTATTACATATTAGATATGATAAGCTTTGAAAGAGATCTTTATACAGTTGTAGTCTCTTCCATTCAGAGGGACATGGAAAACTCAGAGACACTTTAGGGAAAGAAAAAAGGCAAATGGTCTGAAAAATAATGTAAGTTAGTCACAGTATCTGATAGCCAAAAGGGACTATAGATATTATCCACCTGAGGGCTGACATCCTAACAGCAAAGTGCTCCCCCTTCCAGAGCAGACATTGGTCTTCAAACAGGATGCTGTTCAGCCCTAAGCCCAGACCTGGATGCATAATCCTCCTATACAGTGCACCACAGTTCAGTTCAGTTCAGTCACTCAGTCGTGTCTGGCTCTTTGCACTCCCATGGACTGCAGCACACCAGGCTTCCCTGTCCATCACCAACTCTCAGAGTTTACTCAAACTCATGTCCATTCAGCCGGTGATGCCATCCAACCATCTTATCCTCTGTCATCCTCTTCTCCTCCCACCTTCAATCTTTCCCAGCATTGGGGTCTTTTCCAATGAGTCAGTTCTTTGCATCAGGTGTCCAAAGGGTTGGAGTTTCAGCTTCAGCATCAGTCCTTCCAATGAATACTATTTAGGACTGACTTCTTTTCGGATGGACTGGTTTGATCTCCTTGCAGTCCAAGGGACTCTTCAAGAGTCTTCTCCAACACCACAGTTCAAAAGCATCAGTTCTTTGGTGCTCAGCTTTCTTTATAGTCCAACTCTCACATCCATACATGACTACTGGAAAAACCATAGCTTTGACTAGATGGACCTCCGTTGGCAAGGTAATGTCTCTGCTTTTTATTATGCTGTCTAGGTTGGTCATAGCTTTTCTTCCAAGGAGCAAGCGTCTTTTCATTTCATGGCTGTAGTCACCATCTGCAGTGATTTTGGAGCTCCCCAAAACAAAGTCTGTCACTGTTTCCATTGTTTCCCCATCTATTTGCCATGCAGTGATGGGACTGGATGCCATGATCTTAGTTTTCTGAATGTTGAGCTTTAAGCCAACTTTTCACTCTCCTCTTTCACTTTCATCAAGAAGCTCTTTAGTTCTTCTTCACTTTCTGCCATAAGGGTGGTGTCATCTGCATATCTGAGGTTATTGATATTTCTCCCGGCAATCTTGATTCCAGCTTGTGTTTCTTTCAGCCCAGCATTTCTCATGATGTACTCTGCATATAAGTTAAATAAGCATGGTGACAATGTACAGCCTTGAGGTGCTCTTTTTCCTATTTGGAACCAGTCTGTTGTTCCATATCCAGTTCTAACTGTTGCTTCCCAAGCTGCATACAGGTTTCTCAAGAGGCAGGTCAGGTGGTCTGGTATACCCATCTCTTTCAGGATTTTCCATAGTTTATTGTGATCCACACAGTCAAAGGCTTTGACATAGTCAAGAAAGCAGAAATAGATGGTTTTCTGGAACTCTTCCTTTTTCGATGATCCAGCGGATGTGGGCAATTTGATCTCTGGTTCTTCTGCCTTTTCTAAAACCAGCTTGAACATCTGGAAGTTCACGGTTCACGTATTGCTGAAGCCTGGCTTGGAGAATTTTAAGCATTGCTTTACCAGCGTGTGAAATGAGTACAATTGTGCGGTAGTTTGAGCATTCTTTGGCATTGCCTTTCTTTGGGATTGGAATGAAAACTGACCTTTTCCAGTCTTGTGGCTACTGCTGAGTTTTCCAAATTTGCTGGCATATTCAGTGCAGCACTTCATTTTTCAGGATTTGAAATAGCTCAATTGGAATTCCATCATCTCCACTAGCTTTGTTCGTAGTGATGCTTTCTAAGGCCTACTTGACTTCACATTCTAGGATGTCTGGCTCTAGGTGAGTGATCACACCATCATGATTATCTGGGTCATGAAGAACTTTTTTGTACAACTCTTCTGTGTGTTCTTGCCACCTCTTCTTAATATCTTCTGCTTCTGTTAGGTCCTTACCATTTCTGTCCTTTATTGAGCCCGTCTTTGCATGAAAAATTCCCTTGGTATCTCTAATTTTCTTGAAGAGATCTCTAGTCTTTCTCATTCCATTGTTTTCCTCTATTTCTTTGCATTGATTGCTGAGGAAGGCTTTCTTATCTCTCCTTGCGATTCTTTGGAACTCTGCATTCAAATGGGTATATCTTTCCTTTTCTCCTTTGCTTTTCACTTCCCGTCTTTTCACAGCTATTTGTAAGGCCTCCTCAGACAGCCATTTTGCTTTCTTGCATTTCTTTTTCTTGGGAATGGTCTTGATTCCTGTCTCCTGTACAATGTGACGAACCTCCATCCATAGTTCACCAAGCATTCTGTCTATCAGATCTAGTCCTTTAAATCTATTTCTCACTTCTACTGTAAAGTCATAAGGGATTTGATTTAAGTCATACCTGAATGGTCTAGTGGTTTTCTCCACTTTCTTCAATTTCAGTCTGAATTTGGCAATAAGGAGTTCATGATCTGAGCCACAGTCAGCTCCTGGTCTTGTTTTTGCTGACTGTATAGAGCTTCTCCATCTTTGGCTGCAAAGAATATAATCAATCTGATTTTGGTGTCAACCATCTGGTGATGTCCATGTGTAGAGTTTTCTCTTGTGTTGTTGGAAGAGGGTGTTTGCTATGACCAGTGCGTTCTCTTGGCAGAACTCTATTAGCCTTTGCCCTGCTTCATTCTGTACTCCAAGGCCAAATTTGCTTGTTATTCCAGGTGTTTCTTGACTTCCTACTTTTGCATTCCAGTCTCCTATGATGAAAAGGACATCTTTTTTGGGAGTTAGTTCTAGAAGGTCTTGTAGGTCTTCATAGAACTGTTCAACTTTAGCTTCTTTGGTGTTACTGGTCAGGGCATAGACTGGAATTACCGTGATATTGAATGGTTTGCCTTGGAAAACGAACAGAGATCATTCTGTTATTTTTGAGATTGCATCCAAGTACTGCATTTCGGACTCTTTTGTTGACTATGATGGCTACTCCATTTCTTCTAAGGGATTCCTGCCCACAGTAGTAGATATAATGGTCATCTGAGTTGAATTCACCCATTCTAGTCCATCTTAGTTCACTGATTCCTAGAATGTCGATGAGGGAAGTGCAAATTAAAACCATAATGACGTATCACTTCATACATTTTGAAAAAGGAAAAAAAAATAACAAGTGTTAGTGCCAATTTGAAAAAGTGAAACTGTTGTGTTTTGTTGGTTGGAATGTTAAATGGTGCAGCCACTGACACTAAACCATGTGAATCCATCTATTGAATTACCATTTGATCCATCTATTCCACTTCAGCATAAATACCCCAAAGAATTGAAATTAGAAACTCAAAGAAATATTTATACACATTTTGTTTGTCCACTCATCTGTGATAGACCCTTTGTTGCTCCTTCCTTTTGGCTATTGTGAATAATGCTACTATGAAACAGTGAGAGAGTTAATTGTTAGGTAGGTTGATAAGCAATGGCACCCCACTCCGGTACTCTTGCCTGGAGAGTCCCATGAATGGAGGAACCTGGTGGGCTGCAGTCCATGGAGTCGCTAAGAGTTGGACACCACTGAGCGACTTCACTTTCACTTTTCCCTTTCATGCACTGGAGAAGGAAATGGCAACCCACTCCAATATTCTTGCCTGGAGAATCCCGGGGATGGAGGAGCCTGGTGGGCTGCTGTCTATGGGGTCGCACAGAGTCGGGCATGACTGAAGCGACTTAGCAGCAGCAGGAGCAGCAGCAGGTTGATAAGGAGTCTAGGGCCCTCAAGGAGGAAGGGGTCCAGGGCCTTTGAGAAGGAGAAAGGGGTCCAGTGCTCTCAAGGAGGAGAAAAGGACAAACTTTTTTCTACATTGCTTTGTCTTCAGTTCAGTTGCTCAGTCGTGTCCGACTCTTTGTGACCCTGCGGACTGCAGCACGCCAGGCCTCCCTGTCCATCACCAATTCCCAGAATTTACTCAAACTCATGTCCACTGAGTTGGTGATGCCATCCAACCATCTCATCCTCTGTTGTCCCCTTCTCCTCCTGCCTTCAATCTTTCCCAGCATCTGTGTCTTTTCAGATGAGTCAGTTCTTCACATCAGGTGGCCAAAGTATTGGAGTTTCAGCTTCAGCACCAGTCCTTCCAATGAATATTCAGGGCTTATTTCCTTTAGGATGGACTGGTTGGATCTCCTTGCAGTCCAAGGGGCTCTCAAGAGTCTTTTCCAACACCATATTTCAAAAGCATCAATTCTTCCAAGCTCTGCTTTGTCTTAGTATAACAATGTTATCTTGCTCACTGAAGTGTTTCTCCTTAACAAGAACTTTCTGACTAATCTTGTTATCTTAAAACATATGTTGTGGGAGTGGGTCTGGTAAGACCTTGTTATTGTTAGTTCTAATCTTATTAATTTAAGATGTATGTTGTGGGAGTGGGTCTGGTAAAAGTATATAAGGCCTTGATAATACTATCGAGGAGGGCAAGCCGTGTCCCCCATCTGATATCTATGTCAGAAGCTTTCTGTGTCCCTTTTTATAGCTTGATAAAGCTATGCTACACAAAAGCTCTTGAGTGGTCAAACCTGGTCCCTTGTCCCGAAGCTAAATCTTCTTCGGATATCACAAATTCGACACTGTTCATCATAAGCTATCAACAGGACTATACAAGTATATGAAAACATTTACAATACCAAAGTGGCCTCTTAGCCAAAAGAACAGTGTGATGATTTCTTAGTGTTTTCATTTCAGTGACTCAGTTTGGATACAGGTAATTTCATTCTGGTAGGTTTTAAGTTCAAACCTATTGACTTTTTCTTTAGGAATTGTGACTTTCAAATCAAATTTCCTTTGTAAAACTACGTGTAGCATTTAAAGCCGTCCCTTCATTTATGGACTGATATCTAAGGCTGCTAACCCCTAAGTAAGACATCATTGCAATAGTCAAATCTGGAAAAATTTAAATATCTTACATATGTACCAAGTTCTCACCTGGCCCACACACTGAGTCATTTCTTTTCTATATATTACCTTTCTTATTTATCTCTTGGATTCTGCCTTTGAATGAAAAATAACCTTAAAAATAGCATTCACATTGTAATATTATAAAGAACTTGTAACAACTCATTTTTCCCATCAGTGCACTAAATATAGAAATGACTATTAACTTCTTGCTGCCTTCATACCACATCTGAATAAGTATTTCAATTTGCCTTTCTCTTCATCTCACAGATTTTTAATTTTCTGTTTCATTTAAGGTCATTAAGGAATATTACTCAAAATGGGCAAAAAGGCTAGTGTTTAGTCATTTTTAATTTACTGTGACACACACTTTTGCTGATTTACTGAATGAACTAAGGTTATCATAATGCATGGTCTGTGTTCCTTGATGGTTCGGATTGCATTTCCATATGGATGCATTTTCCATTAGAAGTCCTCTTGGGCACATAGTGCCCCTATTAACTGAGTCATAGATTGTATAACCCTCAGGAGAACTTACTAACCTGATTTGGAAGTGCAGTGAGAGTTAGGACGAAAGACCAAGCCATAGCCATCATTTAGGACTTCCCTGGGCAAAGATCACTGGTTTTGTCTTTTTGCTAGTCTCCCAGACTACCATCCCGGTTAGCCAGTTTCCTCAGCAGCCTGGAGTCTACACCAGGTCATACTGGGAAACCTGTATTCATGTAGTTCTATAGGTATATCCTGGGGAGCTCTGAAGCCCAGAGTGTGTTTAGGGTTGGGCATGAGCTTGAGACAGGAGGATGAACCACTAGAATGCCTGGAAGTGACATTGAAAGAAGAGGGAGGAGGTTCGTTTCATCTTACTTCACAAAGCTGCTTATGGAACCTGGGCCATGGGTCTCCAAAGCATCTTGTCTGTCATCTTCTCCTTCACTTGCTCATGGGCAAGTTAGTGATAACTGCTTTACAGCTCAGACCCAGGGAAAGGCAGACACCACAGAACTGCTCTCTGCATACCAATTACCAACCCTTTTCCTCCTACTGTTTCTACCATGGAAACTGGGAAAGCTAAATATGATTTAGCTAAATTAGCTAAAAAGCTAATTTCTTTGACTGTTAGGATACTAAGTGGAGAAGTTTTGGCCAATGAGACCTTAAAGGGAGCATCTCCTGAGGGGTGTTTGAAAAGTTGTGCTTTCCAGATAAAATGGATTAGAGGCGTTTGATTCAGACCTTTCTCTTTTGCTTTGTCTTGCTTGTGTGTGTGTGTTTGTGTATGACTTTGTGTGTGTGGCTGTGTGTATATGACTGTGTAGATATGGCTGGAGGAGCATCAGTTTTCTGTGGTCATAAATGTATGAGCTAACATACTAAGAATGGCAGCAGAGGTAGTAGTAAGAGTCTGAATCCTAATTATACCTTCAGGGTTCTGCACTGTTACTGGACTTCCTACTGTTGTGCTTTTCTTACATGAGGAAAAAAACAAAATAAACAAGATGAACTTATGTTTAAGGTATTGTTACTTGGCCATTCAGCTCCTTGAAAAATAGATCCCTCCTAATTGACACACCAATAAATTGAATCCTTTTGGTGGTTTGTGTAAAACAGGGTTTCTGCCTTGGCACTGTTGACATTTTAGGCTGGATAATTCTTTGTTGTGAAGGACTTTTGGTCCACTGTAGGATGTTTAGTAGCATCTCTGGCTTCTACCCACCAGGTGTCTATAGGACGCCCTCAATGTGACAACCAAAAATGTCTGCAGACATTGACCAGTGTTCACTGGGGGCACAGATCAATCTCTGCTGTAGAATCAGAAGCACAGTGAAATGGGACTTACACAGATGCAAGGGGTAGTCTTTGAAATGCAGATTACCCACTTGGATCAGCCAGGATGAGTTAGTTCATGCTGCAGTAACAAAAGACTAGAACGTTTCAGTGATCTACAGCTACCAGGTTTCTTGATTATCAGGTTCTATATCCTTAGTGGTTTTGGCTGAGGTTCTGTTCTGGACATTTTCAGTCTAGGACCTAGGACAATGGAGTAGCTTCTTTCTGAATGCTTGCAGATTCTCAGATAAAGGAAAAAGAGTCCATGGCAAAGCAAGGGCTGTCTCTTAAGATTCTACTTGGAAGACCTGCATGCTGCTTCTACTAATGTTTCATTGACCAAATAAATCCTAGGGCCCTGCCTGATGGCAATATGGTAGAGAAATGCCATCTTTTCACAGGGAAAACTCTTCTTCATACAGGTTTTGAGAAAATAATGCTATCAAATCACCTAAGAAAAATAGACACTGGAAAGTGTGGTACTAATTAATGACAATTACTGTGCCCAGACCAGCTCTTAGGTCTATTTTCTTGTGTGATAGGCCTTCACAGAGTGAGGGGCCAGCACATGTCCTGAGCAGAAAAGGACAGAGTCAGAGCAAAGGGCAGAGTTTTGGAAAGCCCAAATAACCTCTGGGAAAAAAATGTAGAGGATAAAAGTCCAAAAGAACATAGAAAGAGACTGGACTAGTATGGTGGCTAACTGCACAGACTTTGAAGTCAAACCTGTTTTCACATCTAGAATTTACTGCTTTCCATCTCTCTGATCACAGGCAAGTGAATTAACCAAGTCTCCCTACGTTCGTCTCTAAAATGAGATGTGTTTGTGTATATGTGTGTACAGAGTAGGGGTGGGGGAAGGAGAGAGAGAAGGGGTCTTCCTCTTCTTATAAAGTGCTAATCCCATTGTTAAGGCCCCGTTCTCATGACCTAATCTGACCCATAGTCACCTCCCAAAGACCCTCCTCCTATCCATCACATTAGAGGTCAGGGCTTCAGTGTATGAATATGGAGGCGGCGGGGGGGAGGGGGCACAAACATTCAGTTTATAACACAACCTCTGATCACTTCTCTTCAGGTTCAGCCCTGGACCTCAGGAGAGCAGAACTCTTTGAGGAGGCAAGGCTTTGGGTAGGAGGAAGGGAGGAAAAAGGGAGGATTAAATATTCAATAAATGTGAGCTTCTTCTCACCTCCTGCTGTTATTTTTCACTGCACCACAGGAAGACCCAGTTGATGGGTGAGCTAGATGTCACTGAAGGATTGGGGCCCCGTGAAAGGGAATTTACTCAGAAAGACATTAATACTGTCCAAGGCAAACATCCAAAGGGAAAGGTTCCAAAAAGTTAAAGACTTCATGGGTAGTCCTCTCCAAGGCACACCTGACCTCAGACGTACCTCTCTCTCTCTGAGAGCCTCTCTTTAAACCTCCAAGGGCAAATCTCCTCTAAGCCTGCAGGAAATCTCCCTGACCACAGGGGCTGTGCATGCTAGACCTGTTTCTCTTCCCAGCAAAGCCTTTCCCTGTATCTGAGGATTTGGGATGGAGTTAGGCTCCGCTGCCACAGTAGAAGGGTTTCTGACAACATTTGATTTCCCAAGTCCTGCAGAAAATCTGCAAATGAGGGATGCTGGGGAATTCTTTTATTCCAGGTCTGTCCTTTTAAAAGTCTACTCCAAGTGTAAGTCACAGAGATAAATTTTTGTTTCTGATTTTCCAGCAAGTAACTTTATTTATATGTGTACATGAACACATACTGGTGCACATGAATGTACACACACACATATGCCACACACATATGCCATGGACAAATACTGATTCCCAGGGAAAGGTCAGTCTAAAGTCATAAGAGAATGAGAAAGTTTAGTCCCCTTCAACCCCAAGTAGTTATTAGCAGGATTCCTCTCTTATAGTGGACTTAGTATATTATTATGCAAAGTAGGGTTAATTCCTTTTATTTATCTCTCTCATTTCAGGTAGTGCCCTTTGAAATAAATGGTGGGAAGGAAAAAAAGCAGGTGCATTTTAAACCCACATCCATCTTAATGGCTGTTTTCTTAGCCAAGCAAAACTGCAGATTGGGTCCATAAATGTCTTAGACAAAATTATTTTCCTTTCTAGTCTTTGGCCCAAATGGAGGGAAACTGTAGATAGAGGTCTTTCTTCATATAGCTTTATAATCATTTGTGATTATTATTAATATTATTATCAATTATCTGCTCTACTGGTAATATTAGTTATCTGGCAGTAACTTATTGTTTGTATGTTCTTTCCTTCTTAGCTTAAATTTTTAAAATAGCCATTTAATAAAGCTCTCAGAGATGGTGCAGATGTCAAAAATTATTGTCTGACTTTGCATGACAATATCTCATTTTATTCTCTAATTTAGTTTAATTCAAAACAGGACTAATGTCTGTGAAATAGCCAATACAGAGACCAGCTGGGAACCTAACTGGCGTTACTAGCTCCACTCAGATTAACATTTCAAAAATGACACCATATGGTGGAGAGCTTTAGATTTTATGACAAAGAAGCACAGTGAATGCTGGACATGACAAACCAGCACAGGTTACGTTGAGTTGCACACCCGTGCGAGAGGTGCATAAGGGAGAATGATTTAACCATCACCTGCTTCCTTAGCAAGTTCCAGGCACAAACTGTTTTTACACAGTTTTTAAGCAGACAACTTTGTCATTTTATGAGAGCGCTAGATGGCCTCCGATTTCAATGTGTTATTTTCAAATTATTATGATTGTTGAAACCATCCCTCAGAGAGCTATAATTACATACCAGAGAAAGGTTTGGTTGAAAAATCCAGACACATGTTGATATTCATACATATGGCAAACCATTGAGAAGGTGCTCTGAGTTTTGCCAAATTTCCTTTAATTTTTATAGTCACATGAACTTGAAAGGTAAGTGTGACCTGTATGTTTCTAACTCATTTACTGTCTTTTACTGTGAGATCTTTCAAATGATGCTTGTTAAAAGCACAGTAGTATCCATAAAGGAGTTGTTTTCAACCCGTTTTCATAAACTCTTGAGGCATCCTCCTATCTCAAGCCCCTGACCGCTTTCTGATGCTAGGAGCCAGATAATCTTTTTTAAAAACTATGTTGTATTATACCAAATAAGTGCATATCCAGATCTAGGTCTAGATCTATCTATATACTCAATGTGTATCTCCCTATTTCTATACCTATGCCTATATAATAAATATAGCAATACAGTTCCATGTAGCATATAGGTGAAGTTCTGCAGGTGGTGAATCTTTAATTTGTTATAGTGATACTTGAATTAAGTTAATAAGATCTGTTTTTGATTCTTAATGAAAACCATGATGAATGTATAAATTTCTTAGTCTTGGTGCTGTTTTTCAGTGACTTGTTTTCTCCTCAAAGTTATCCTTGATGTTATTAGAACTTGATTTCCTTGGTATCAAAATGTTGGGAGTTGGTATGGGTGCTTCAGGGAGGGGAACCCAGCACATGATGTATTTTACTTCTTTTCTCAAATCCCTCTAGGGAACATTGTGTGCAAAGGAAAAGGACAGCTTTTTATCTTTTTGCAAGTATGATTTATTCCCAGAAAAAAAACTTAAAGGAATAAATCATTGTAATTCAAAAATGTAATTACCAATAATTTAAATGGGGAAAATTTAATGTTTTGTTTTAAATTTTTGTTTTGAAATAATTATAGATTGACAGGAAGTCACTTCAAAATGTATAGGGAGGACCTGTATGCCCTTCACCCAATTTTCCCTAATGGTAACCTTTTGCACAGCTAAAATACAATACCAAAACCAAAATTTTGACAATGGTACAATCTAGACCTATGCAGTGTGTGTGTGTGTGTGTGTGTGCTTGTGTAGTTGTACTCAGTTTTGTCACACATTTACTTGGGTAACAACCACAGCAATGCAGATTCAAGGCTGTCCCATCACCATGAGGCTCCCTCATATTATCCCCTACTTGCCATGTATCACTCCTATCTGTACCATCCCTAATCCCTGATAGACATGAATCCTTTTTCCACGTCTAGAATTTTGTTATTTCAAAAATGTTGAATAATTGGAATAACACAGTATGTGATATTTCAGAATTGGTGTCCCCCACCCCCACTTAGCCTCAGTGCCCTGAGAACCATTCCAAATTGTCCCATGCATCAATTGTTTCTTGCTTTTTATTGGTAGGTACTATTCTATGGTAGCATGTGTCATAGTTGATTTAACCATTTACCCATTGAAGGACATTTGGATTATTTCCTTTGTTATCTGTTATGAATAAAGCTGTTATGAACATTCATGTATAGGTTGTTGTGTGTGACATAGATGTTTGTTTCTATGGGATAAATGCCCAAGAGTGCAGTTGTTGGGTCACATGGTAAGTGCATGTGTAGTTTACAATTTTGTACGAAACTGCCAGATATTTTTTCAGAGTGGCTGTGTCATTTTACATTTCCACCAGCAATGCAAGAATGATAGTTTCTCTCAGTTAAGTTCAGTCATTCAGTTGTGTCTGACTCTTTGTGACCCCATGGACTGCAGCACGCCAGGCCTCCCTGCCCAACCCTAACTCCTGGAGTTTACCGAAACTCATGTCCATTGAGTCGGTGATAGCATCCAACCATCTCGTCCTCTGTCATCCCCTTTTCCTCCTGCCTTCAATCTTTTCCAGCATCAGGGTCTTTTCAGATGAGTCAGCTCTTTGCATCAGGTGGCCAAAGTATTGGAGTTTCAGCTTCAACATCAGTCCTTCCAATGAACATTCAAGACTGATCTCCTTTAGGATGGACTGGTTGGATTTCCATGCAGTCCAAGGGACTCTCAAGAGTCTTCTCCAACACCACGGTTCAAAAACATCAATTCTTCAGCATTCAGCTTTCTTTCTAGTCCAACTCTCACATCCATACATGACTACTGGAAAAACCATAGCTTTGACTAGACGGACCTTTGTTGGCAAAGTAATGTCTCTGCTTTTTAATATGCTATCTAGGTTGGTCATAACTTTCCTTCCAAGGAGTAAGCATCTTTTAATTTCATGGCTGCAATCACCATCTTCAGTGATTTTGGAGCCTCCAAAAGTAAAGTCAGCCACTGTTTCCACTGTTTCCCCATCTATCTGCCATGAAGTGATGGGACCAGATGCCATGATCTTAGTTTTCCGAATGTTGAGTTTTAAGCCAACGTTTTCACTCTTCTCTTTCACTTTCATCAAGAGGCTCTTTAGTTCTTCACTTTCTTTCATAAGGGTGATGTCATCTGCATATCTGAGGTTATTGATATTTCTCCTGGCAATCTTGATTCCAGCTTGTGTTTCTTTCAGCCCAGCATTTCTCATGATGTACTCTGCATATAAGTTAAATAAGCACCATGACAATATACAGCCTTGATGTACTCCTTTTCCTATTTGGAACCAGTCTATTGTTTCATGTCCAGTTCTAACTGTTGCTTCCTGACCTGCATACAGATTTCTCAAGAGGCAGGTCAGGTGGCCTGATATTCCCATCTCTTCAGTGTTTTCCACAGTTTATTGTGATCCACACAGTCAAAGGCTTTGGCATAGTCAATAAAGCAGAAATAGATGTTTTTTTGGAACTCTTGCTTTTTTTGATGATCCAGCAGATGTTGGCAATTTGATCTCTGTTCCTCTGCCTTTTCTAAAACCAGCTTGAACATCTGTAAGTTCATGGTTCATGTATTGTGGAAGCCTGGCTTGGAGAATTTTGAGCATTACTTAACTACCGTGTGAGATGAGTGCAATTGTGTGGTAGTTAGAGCATTCTTTGGCATTGCCAGTTTCTCTGCACCTTTGCTAACATTTGATATTATCATTAGCTTTTATTTTAACTTCTGATAGGTATTACTAATAGGTGTTACTAATAGGTTCTGATAGGTGTGTACTAGTATCTCACTTGGGTTTTAATTTGCATTTTACTGGTTTCTTATGATGCTAATGTATTTACCATTTGTATATCTTCAGTGAAATGTCTGTTAATGTGTTTTGCTTATTTTCTAATTGGACTTATTTTTTTTTAATTGTTGAATTTTCTGAGTTATTTCTGTATTTTAGATACTAGCCCTTTGTCTGATAGTTATATATAGTTTACAAACATTTTCTCTTGGTCTTTAGCTTGTATTCTTATCCTCTTCACAGGGTCTTTTGCAGAGGAAATATTTTTAATTTTGAAGTCCAGTTTATCAATTTTTACTTTTATGAATTGCATGTTTTATGTCAAGTCTGAGAACTCTTTGCCTAGCTGTAGGTCCTGAAGATTTTCTACTGTTTTTTTTTTTTTTCTTAACGTTTTATAGCTCTACCTTTTATGCTTAAGTTCATGGTCCATTTTGTGTTAATTTTCATATGTTATGAAGTTTAGGTGTAGTTTCTCTTCCTTCTTTCTTCCTTCCATCTTCTTCCCTCCCCCCATCTCCCTTCCAGGATGTCCAATTGCTCCAGTACCATTTGTTGAAAATGGCAATCTTTTTTTCATTGAATTGCTTTTGCACCTTTGTGAAAAATCAGTTGGGCATTCTGCTTCTCTATTCTGTTGATCCATGTGCCTTTCCTTCCAGTGGTACCAGCTGTCTGGATTACTGTAGCTGGTAGTGAGGCTTAGTATGCAGTAGAGTGACTCTACCCATTTTTTTAACCTTTTTCAAAATTGTTTTAGCTATTTTATATTTTTGATCTTTCCATAAAAATTTTAGATAAGCTGTTTATGTCTATAAAAAACCTTGCTGGGATTTTGATAGAAATTCTCCTAAATCTATATGGATCAATTTGGGGAGGGCTAGTTTCTTTACTATGTTGATTTTTCCAATGTATGGCATTTTTTTTTTTTTAGATTTTCTTTGATTTTTTAAAATAAGCATTTAATAATTTTCATCATTCAGATCCTTGTACATGTTTTGTTAGGTCATGTGTTTTTGAGCCCTCACATCAGCATTTACTGAGACTAAAAGCAACACAATATTCTATTAAATTAGGCACAATTATTTTAATTGTTCTTAAAATAAGTTGTTTAGTGGACCTGACAAGGTGTTTCTCTTCATTAATGAAAAAAAAAGTTGTTTACTTGCTGTTGATAAGCAATTTTTACCCCTTATAGTGTACTTGGGACTACACTCAAAAGCAAAACATTCTAGTTCTGCTACTTAATAACTGTATAATCTTGAATAAGTTAATTAACTTGTGCTTCAGATTCCTCATCAGATAAATGGGAATAATAATAATGCCTACCTCTTAGAATGTGCCAGGATTGGCAAATTAATACTTGGAAAGTGCTTGGCGTAAGTCCCTCACACATTGTCAAGGCTTAGAAAGTTACATATTATTGATAGCATTACTGTTACCAGATAATAGTGTCACTCAAACTTTCCTGCAAAACAAGCAAACATATAGTAATAATCACAATTCAGAGACAAAGGGAAGCAATGAAAACAAATGAAGATGATGTCACATTCACTAAACAAGATGACATGCTAGATAGCCTGAGAGTGTTTCTGCTGCTATAAATGAGCAAAGCCAAAGTTTCCCGAGAGGAGAGTTGACTATAATACAAACTAACTACATGTACAAAGATGACAACATGTGGCTCAGGAGGTGAAGTAAATCCAAAATGGTCCTGTTAATGGGAAGAAATGCCTCAGAAGTCAAAGGAAGGAATACTATATGAAATGCCTCATAAATGTGAATTCTCATAACCTCAACAGACACATCTTGGATTATAACTATATTTATAGATCACTTCAGTTGGTACTTGTAAAACAGATTTCAGGCTTTAAATCTCCCCTCCTCTATCATTATTACCTTTGAATTATGGTTTTCCAATGTAATTATTAGCTCCCTTGGCAGTACTTACTAAGAAACATGTAGAATTCTAGGAACTTTGGGAGCTTTGTGGCTTCACTGATGTTGACGTGTCTACAAATGAATGCCCTCTCTTTTCTGTTGTCAAGTCCCAGCTAGAAGCCCTAGGTGATCTTTCTCCTCTCAATAGCACAGGCAGGACTTCTCCCAACCCTCAAACCCTGATTTATTTTTATTAAGTCTTCATTGTCACACTGACATAGCATCTACGCAGCTTGAACAATAGCTTTCCTGAGCGTCTCCTGCATACTTTTATCTGTCAATTTATCTTCTCTTTAATACTCAAGAAAGATAAACATCCAATTCTCCATGGTCTGGTATCCCTCCTTAACATTCATTATAGCAAACCACCCCGTGTCCTGCCAGAAGGGCTTAAATTGATTCCTGCCTGTATGTCCCAGCTGGGGCTCCTGGCTTCTTGTCAGTCCCCAGGCCTAGAGATGAGCTGGATGTATTTTGAATGCAGCTGTAGACCTTTTTAAAGAGCATAAGCCCAAATGAGTTCATAATCCCTGGAATGCGTGCTTTATGTAGGCTTTTCATTTGTTTTTGGAGAAATCCCAGAGCTGGCAATTTCAGATAGAGTTTCACTGGCCTCAACCCTGGTGCATCCAGGAAGGGATTTTTGTTTCTTTGTCTACTGGACTCTCTATTGCCTTTGTGACATTTTGGTTATATTTCTGCCTAGTATAGAACAAGAGAAAGGTACATATTCTTGGTGGAAAGGTTTTAGATTCTGAATGAATACACTTCACACATGCTAGTAAAAGTTTGCTAAAATAGAAAATATGATGGAAGATACTTCTATTTGGACACATGCTGCACTTAGGATGAACAGTAGGTTTGAGACACAGGGATGAGTTTTAGTGGAATGAGCATGAGACATGAAATTATGAGAACATGAACAGTTTTGTTAATTCATAGAATACTGGAGAGCCTGTCCTTAACATTCGTTGTCACAACATTTATAACATGTTTAATATATCAATAAAATAGACACTTTAAATCTCAGTAACTTGGTAAGGATCCAAAAGCATATTTTCAAAATAGTACAAAGAGCTAAGAAATGTAATTGTTTATAATTAAGTAGCAATTAAAACAACAACAAAATATGTGAATGATATTAATGATTATCTCATAAAATGCACTTCATGTTACCTTGGCAGGCATAAAAATTCTCTCTATATGGAATTCTAAACTTACAGAATCCATTTCATATAATCTTGATTGCGGCTACTCAGAAGCTACAATATGGTTCATTTCCTCCTCTTTCCTTTCTCTATCAAAAAATAAAAGAATGTTTTTGGTGGTCCATTGGCTAAGACTCCTCATTCCCAATGCAGGAGGCCCAGGTTGAATCCCTGGTTAGGAAACTAGATTCCATAGGCCTCAGCTAAGTGTCTGAATGCCACAACTGAAAATCCCGGGTGTTGCAATGAAGATAGAAGATAACTGTGTGCCACAAGTAAAATCCAGTGCAGCCAAATAAATACTTGTAAAAAATAAACAAAAAATGAGGAAAATGAGACTGCTTTTGAAAGCTTCACATTGAAGCTTAATATCTTGTGGATCTGAGCAGACTTGGACAGCGTGAACAAAGAGAACCACCTTCAGGCTGCTGAGACAGCTGTGATCCTATGGGGAAAGGCTGAGTACATCAGAATGGTTCTGGCCACCAGTGGAATTACAGAAGCAGAACTGGGGGCTGTGTGGGTGAGACCCATCCAACCTCATCAAGTGGAAGGGGAATCTCTAGTGCACTCAAGAACTGTGTTTCCTTTGAGAGGACTCACCCAGTAATAGATGAAGCCTTAATCTTCTTTTCTTGAGAGTTGTTTCTTAAGATACCTTGTCCCTCAATTCTAACTCCATGATTTCCCAGCAACCTACAGATAACTTGGCATCCCTCATAAGTTGTTCATTTACAGGGAATGAATGTGGTGACCGTATGACTGTTCAGTTTCCTTGAGAGTTGTGTCCCTCATTGTAAGTTAATGACTTGATATTCTACTTATAATTTGATTTTTCTCATTAATTAAATAGATACATATATTGATCACCTGCTATGTGCAAATCTTGCTTATTGGGAAGGAAAGCGATACTTTGTAGATGTGAACAATTAAGTCTGCTTGAGAGCTGAATCTCTTATTGCGGGTTAGTAAATGGACTTTGTGCTGTGTGTGTATATATTCAAGTATCTGTGTGTTTGCTTAATCTTGTGAGTCTGTTCCTGTGAGACAGAGCCCCTCTTGTTGGGACCAGGATGGCACCTCAGGTTTCTGTGCCTGTAAATTGATTTCACCATAGTACCCCTTCCATTTTGAATTATCCAAACAGCCTGCAAGAGAACTGTGCCTTTATGTGCTCTTTGCAGTATAGTCAGTTCATTTCAATCACTCAGTCGTGTCCAACTCTTCACGAACCCATGGACCCCATGGGCTATCACCAACTCCCAGAGCTTGCTCAAACTCATGTCCATCAAGTCGGTGATGCCATCCAACCATCTCATTGTCTGTCATCCCCTTCTCTTCCTGCCTTCAATCTTTCCTAGCATCAGGGTCTTTTCCAGTGAGTCAGTTCTTTGCATCAGGTGGCCAAAGTATTGGAGTTTCAGCTTCAACATCAGTCCTTCCAATGAATATTCAGGTCTGATCTCCTTGCTGTCCAAGGGACTCTCAAGAGTCTCCTCCAACAGCACAGATCAAAAGCATCAATTCTTTGTCACTCAGATTTCTTTATAGTCCAACTCTCATATCCATACATGACTACTGGAAAAACCATAGCTTGAACTAGAAAGACCTTTGTTGACAAAGTAATGTCTCTGCTTATTAATATGCAATATAATATCTGTAACTACTAGGAACTTTCAGCCAAAAAGGTAGTCCTTCTTTGATGCCTATGAGGACAAACTGACCTAAGGTAAGAATTGTTGAAGAAGTCTTTCTTCTCTGTTCAGCAGTCATGGCCCACACCATCAGACATAGTGCTAGTGGACGGTTCACTTTTTTGAGTGAAATACTCAAGTAGACCACTGGACAAGTGCCTAATCAAGGGGCAGGTGGCAGGTTAGGATTCTCTAGCAATTTTTTTTTCCAGGTCATGTTTACCTTGATATTGAAGGAGTGTTCATTTGTCGTAAAATGACAAACTTTATCCTTCCCCCTAAAAAAATAAGAGTCTGTCCGAAGGAAAAGGAAATACAAGTCAAAATAAACAAATAGGACCTAATTAAAATTAAAAGCTTTTGCACAGGAAAGGAAATCATTCAAAACAAAATCAGACAAAATAAAAAGACAGCCTACTGAATGGGAGAAAATATTTGCTAATGATATGACCAATAAGGGATTAATGTCCAAAATATATAAACAACTCATAAAACTCAGTATCAGAAAGACAGACAACATGATTAAAAAATGGACAGAAGGCCTCAATATACATTTTCCAAAAAATACTTTCTAAAAAAGATGTATAGATGCGGAATAGGTATGTGAAAAGATACTCAACATCACTAATCATCAGAGGAACGCAAAATCAAAACTACAATAAGGTATCATCTCACATCTGTCAGAGTTTTGTCATTAAAAAGAGCACAAATAACAAATGTTGGCAAGAATGTGTAAAAATGGAAACCTTCATACACTGTTGGTGGGGATGTAAATTGTTGCAGCCACATAGGAAAAGAGTACGGAGACTCCTCAAAAAATAAAAATAGAACTATCATATGACCCAGCAATTCCACTCCTGGGCATTTATCTGAAGAAAACAAAACCACTAATTTAAAAAGAAACATGTACCCTAATGTTCATAGTAATGTTGATTATGATAGACAAGATATGGAAGCAGCCTAAGTGTCACTGACAGATGAATGGATGAAGAACATGTGGTACATATATTCAATGGAATATTACTCAGCCATTAAAGGAATGAAAATTTTGCTGTTTCCAACAACATGGATGAACCTAGAGGCTGTTATGCTTAGTGAAATAAGTCAGACAAAGACAAATACTATAATATCACTTGTATGTAGAATCTAAAAATAAAACAAAGGAATGATTATAACAAAAACAGAAACTGACCCATAGATAGAACAAACTAGTATTTACCAGTGAGGAGATAGGAGAGGGTAGGGGCAAGACAAGGATTAAGAGGTATAAACTGCTTTACATAAAATAAGTGAGCTACAAGGATATATTGCACAGCACAGGAAATAAAGCTAATATTTTATAATAACTATAAATGGAGTACAGTCTGTAAAACTATTAAATCTCTACATTGTACACCTGAAACTAATATAGTACATCAACTGTATCTCAATCAAAAAATTAAAAAAAAAAAGGAGTCAGTTTCCTCAACAATCAAAAAATTAAAAAAAAAAAAAAGGAGTCAGTTTCCTCAGTAATAGCTTTGAGCCCTGCTGGCATGCCTTCTCCCTGCTCCCCTAACCTATATGATACCCTTCAAGTCTGCTCCAGGGAGAGGCTTTAGTCCAGTTTGAAAATCACTGTACTAGATGGTCTCTGAAGTGCTTCTCACTATATTAAAGTCTGAAAATCTACTAACAGTATTGCTTCCCTTTAATTTTATAGGTATTGTGTCAGGTTGTGAGTGCTAATCCATCCATCCATCCATACTTTCACCATTTGTATGTGTATATGTATGTATGTATGTATGTACGTGTGTATGTATGTATATATGTATGTTTCTATCTATGATTAAGAAAATCATTCTGAAATTAGAATACCTGGGTTTGTGGTCTCATTTACCACTTTACTGCCTGTGTGACTTAAAATAAGCTAATTAATTTCTCTGTGCCTTGGTCTTCAGCTATGGAAAGGTAGAGTGGGGCAATACTACTTAGTATCTATTTCCGGATGTTGCTGTATTATATATGTAAATGTGCTGAGCACAGGGTAAGAACTCAGTGTCAGCAAACATTAGCCATTATTGTAATCTAGGTAAACCTCTGATATTTAAAATGAATTTTAAGAAATATATTTGAAGAGTGTAAGGCAGCTAGGTCCTTTGCCCTCCCTTGGGACAAAGTATGTCTCAGGTCCTCTTAGGAGCTGGAGTGTAAGACAGTTGAGTCAAGGAGCGGCCTTCAGAAAATTGAGCTGAGTCAGTGGTGCTCATAAGGCAGAGGCTGGGAGTTTAAGGCAGTTTAAGGCTCTTCTCTTAAAACTGCTGACCTCAGCGACAGAGTGAGACCCTGCTTAAAGTCAGGATAATGCAGTCTGAATATTGACATAACATATAGACCAGCTTTTACCCTTGTCAGACATTGCAGAGCTTCAAGTCCTTTGAAAACCCACCATTTTCTCCTAAGAACTCAGGCAGTTTGGGTCAGATGCGCTCATGAATGTCAGTGCTTATTTGATCCTCTGTTTTTCTGGCCCAGGCTCACTTCCCTGGATTCTCAGCAGTTACCTGAGCATTGTGGGGCCTTCCGCTGGGCACTGAGGCACTGCCACTGGTACAGCAGAGAGGGTGCCATTACTCTGCCCTGTCTGCTGGGCATCACTCACTTTGGTGCACTGGAGCTGGTAAGGCAGGAAAGCAGTGCCATGTTTCTGTTGAAGAAGGAGCCAACACCTGTCTGCTCATTTCTCATAGGCACCATCAGACGGGCCGGACCCTCCCCTGGCCGCGTTTGCCAGGGAGTCCTGAGGCTAGCACAGGAACCCCAGTACAAAGATTTAGAGCCCCCCTTTCTGCCACCTCAACACCTTTTAACCTCTAAATTTGCCCATATGCCACCTGGAGGAGTAGTGGAAAATGGGGAGAAATCTGAAAGACAGCATTTACTTATAAGCAATTGCTTAAATTGAAAGACTTAGATCTATGATGAATTGGTAAATTTCAGACACATGCTCTGGCCTTTTCTTTCATACCATGATTGCTCGTCTAAGTCCTTCCCTTCTGTTCTAAGGACTCAAGAGTATTTAGGACTATTGAGTAGTAGTAGGTTGTTCACAGAAGAAAGTTTAGAATGTGGGTGTAGCTGGGAAGTGTATTCAGGGCACTGAGTTTTTCTTTTTAACCAAATACACATTGTGAGAAAAGCTGACTCTGCAGCAGTAGGTGGTTCTCCCCAGATTGCTGCCAGAAGCTTAGCTTGACTCTGAGTCAGCTTCCCACATACAGACTGGAGTTTCAGTTTTATAAAAAATATTTTCAAGAGAATGAGTTATGGATGCCGTAAGAAATACTAGAGCTATGACCATTCTTTTTGAAGCTCTCATGAAAAGAATTCAGTAGATGTTTATATGCAGTGTTTGTAAAGTCATTGTTCTGACAATTCATCTCTGGGGTCCCGTTGCAGAGAACCGAAGTATCGATGCAGAGTCTGTATGCTTGCCACTTTCTAACTGTGGCCAACTGCATCGTTATTCCTAATGTCCTCTGGGGGAACCCTTGAAAGTGAAAGTTGCTCAGTCATGTCCGACTCTTTGTGAACCCATGGACTATACAGTCCGTGGAATTCTCCAGGCCAGAATACTGGAGTGGGTAGCCTTTCCTTTCTCCAGGGGATCTTCTGAAACCAGGGATAGAATCCAGGTCTCTTGCATTGCAGGTGGATTCTTTATCGGCTGAGCCACAGGGAAGCCCAAGAATACTGGAGTAGGTAGCCTATCCCTTCTCCAGGGGATCTTCCTGACCCAGGAATCGAACCAGGGTCTCCTGCATTGCAGGCAGATTCTTTACCAACTGAGCTATCAGGGAAGCCTGGGGGAGCCCTTGGGTGGCCTTTAATTCCCCTCCCCAACTTCATTCCCTGTGACTGGTCTGTTACTGACCTCAGTTATCATTCTTGAGAGTCTTTCCTGTCTCCATTTTAATGTACTTCCCATTTTACACCCCGACCATGGCTTCTTAGCTTCCTCACTGACTCTCTGTGATTCTCCTCTGAACCATCTGACAAGCTGTTGAGAATCTAACATCCCATTTTATTGTTCCACTCAAAATTAAAGTGACCTGCCCCAACCTCCTCTCCTGTTCCCACCTTTGGGATTGCACTTGACAACCATCCATGAGCTGAACAGGGTTTAAATGCAGCATGTACTATCAAACTAATGTTCTTAATTTGAAAGATTGAGAGGCTGGCAGTTTTCATAAAAAGCCCACACTAAGGCCCTCTATAGCCTTCATTCATTCTCTTATATGATATGTGCCATTAAATCTGAGGCCAAGCCCAGCTTTTATGGTTACCTTCCAAGAGGGAGAATACCCACCATGGCAAACACATTTGGTAGGCTGGGCACTGTGTGAACTGTTTTTTGAGCCTCTCCATAGTATGCTTTTTCTTTCTGATACAAGTAGGACAGTGCTTTGGATAACAGCTCTTTGGAAAGATACAGTGAATAAACAGATACATTTTAAGGTTAAAACCTTTTCCACCTTATTTTCCATCTTCTGTAGTTAGTATTGGTAAAATAAATGAGAAATTATTAAAAAAAAATTTTGAGGCTGAGTCCACATCTCACATATGGCCCCTGCCCACCATACCCCATCACCGCAGTCGGTGTGGTCTATCCACTGCTCCATGTGAGCAGACAGCATTTGTGATTCTTTGTTTTGGAGGATCTCTCCTGCTCTGCTACCTGCTAGCATCCCATATTCTATCTTGTCCTCGAAACCTTTCTTATATGACCTCTACAGGCTTCACTGAGCTCTCTCTATTCTTCTCTGAATTTTTACAAATGGCAAATTGAGTGGCACAGACTAAATACAATGGGGCTTTCATGCCTCGCTCCATATTAAAGATGTTCTGACTTCTCTACCCCCTTTTGCCTGGAAGAATGTCAGAGGATAATCACCCTCTCTTTCTGTATGCTTGTGTCATGGGTAGAGAGATCCATCCCCTCAGGTATCAACACTATTAATTCTATCAGGGACCTGACTATATCTCATGCTTACTTTGTATCCTCACAATTTTCATGCCCTGCATGGGGTGGAAGCTCTATAAATACTTGCAGATTGACTAATAGGTTAATTCTAGGACATAGCCATGCTTAACCTGAAACCATCATGTGGAACATGCAATCAATTCCAGAATTATAGGGAGAAGTTAACTGACTTATCCTGGAGTACACATATTTCAGGACAGAATATAAAGCTTATCTTCAGATAGTAATAATTCTAGCTAAAATTTATGGAGTGCTAATTAAGCACACATCCAGAGCTATTCTAGACATCTTTACCTGTGAGGTAGGTACAGTTATCATCCCTTTTTTATAGACAAGGAAACTAAAGCACAGCTGTTTATGGTAGAATCAGAATTTGAACCAATGAAACCTGGCTCTGTGCTCAAGTACCACAGGGAGGCCGCTAAAGTCGTTGGAACATCGTAGCTTAGAGCGATCAGAAACAGCACTAAAAAGGTTTCTAAGAAGTCTGCACAAGGTTTTGCTGATAGAATTGGCAATGACTAAGTCAAATGCTAATTTTTACATGTCCCACTTGTGAGAAAGACTGAACAGCACTCTTTTTAAGTGTTGAGAAGCACTTTTAGGATATAGACACAAAACAGTCACAACAATAGTGGCAGTTTCCAAATACAGGGACAATGTAAGATACAGTTTGTTTCTGTTTTTATTAATTAATGGATAAGACACAAGTTTTCTAAATATTACATTAGTTTTTTTGTGAAGACCCATATAGTAAGTATGTTAGGCTTTATGGCCCACAGGGTCTCTGTCATCACTACTCAACCTGACCATTGCAGTGCAAAATCAGCCACGAATGTTATATAAATGAATGGATGTGGCTCTGTTCCAATAAAACCTTATTAACAAAAGTAGGCAGTGCCTTGGGTCTGGTCCATGGCCCTTATTTTCCTGACTCTTGTTTTGCATAAATAATTTCTGTCCTGTCAGGTTACCACTGAGTTTGTCCACATCTTTCAAATTATTCTTTCTGTACCTCTGTTAAGAACCACCTAATAATGGAACTGTTTTTTCGTTTCTCTGGCAAGGCCTTTATTATTCTTCCCATCCATGGATTTTTCAAAGTGTTTCTTCGATACTAAATCAATTTAGGGCTCTAAAAGCAATAGCCAGCTCAATGCTTTGTTCACTGCTTTACATTCATTGACTGTCAGGGACCCGAGGAAGGCACATTTTAGTTTCTTGTAACTGGGATGCTTCAGGTTTGTTTCCAACTTTTAGTTTCCAAATATTGGTGAGGGGGCAGTTAGATATAGTAGCAGACAGGGGATGGAAATGAAAGGAATAAGTGGAGTCGGAAAATATAAAGAGAGGAAACAGATAAGGGAGCAGGAGACTCTGGATTATAAACCAAATAAGTATCTATGGCATTCTTAAGACACAGGCCTGGAAGGACCCTGATGCTGGGAAAGATAGAAGGCAACGAGAAAAGGGGGTGGCAGAGGATGAGATGGTTAGATAGCATCACTGACTCAATTGACATGAATTTGAGCAAACCCCAGGAGATAGTGGAGGACAGAGGAGCCTGGTGTGCTGCAGTCCATGGGATGCAAAGAGTCAGACATGACTTAGTAACTGAACAACAACAGTAAGACTCAGGCTGCTTTAGTATAGAGCAACTCATGAAAGACCATATATCCATGTGACATCCCTGTCTAATAGATACACATACACACATAAATATTGAACTAAGTAGATGTTACTTAGAAGAGTGGAACCAACTACCATTAACTATTGCACAAAACCTATAGAACCAATGCATGGATTTTCTCTTCAAATGCTGCAATTTTAGAATGAAAGTATATAAAGAAATTTTGATTTGTTTGTACTAAATAACTTTTTTTCTGAGTAGAAGTGGTAGAACATTGTTCTTGATCCTGAACAGTTTCTGTAAATGAGACAGTGGTGAATTCTCATTTGATCCTTCTGTTTATGGAGATCAATATGAGAGATGCCATGTCCAGAAATTAGATTAAGCCTGAGGGAAGAAGAAGGGATCTTTTTGAATTGTTGACCAGGCCTTGGTGTCATCAGAAGATGGTGATTAAGGACAACTGGGGCAACTGGCTTAGTGGTATGAAAAGACTTGGCTTTTCTTGCGCTTGGTCTCTGAGTATGAGAATGAATCCATGGGGAATCATATAGTCTGAGAATAAAGTTAGTGTATGTTGTATTTAAGGAGATATTTATTTTCCTTAATATGGATTAAGAGATTGTAATTTTCTGAAAATTCTCTGATAACATATGCTGAGAATAGCTGTGTGTGTGTGTGTGTGTGTGTGTGTGTGCGTGTGTGTGTGTTGATACAGTGCTTCTCTGCTGGAGAACCAGAGAGATGAGAGGGTGACCTGGGTTTGGGTGCCAGCAGACCTAAAGGATTGAAACTACTTCATTTCACCATCCAATATGGTGTTAGTTGTAGCTGAATGTAGGTATAGAACTTTACTATTGTGGGTCGCTTATGGCTTGATGGTAAAGTAAAATACACTGTTGTGGTCAGGCAGTGGGTTTCTCCTAAAAGGGTAGGAATGGATCTGTGATTGAAAGGTTTGAATAAAGTTGGAAGAAAAAGAAAGACAGGGACTAATATGGATGTGTCCACGGGATTCATCTGAGAATGGCTTAACTTTTGTGTTTTGTTGCTGTGTTTTTTCCCATGAATTCTGGAAAAAAACCATATTTAAATAAAGGTTCTAAAGTTGTTTCCTCATGTTGGACTTGATTTTAATTACCCACAACTTGTTTGTAAAATGAATTTCCCCCGAATCTTGTAATGTGGGTGGTGCTTGGAATTAAGAGATGCAGTATTAAAAGGATAACTCGTGGGAGCCTGCACAGCAGTGTGGGTCTGAGGACCCAGGGAAGTGGGGTGTGGGAGGCCTTGGTGGAGCTGAGACCCGCCGGTGTGTAGGAGAAGCCCTGGGGAGAAGCAGCTGCCAGCTGAATGGCGTGGAAACCCATGCAAGATCCCCAAACAATCTTCGCAAGATGAAAACAAATACTGCTTTCAAAAATCAGAGAATCAACAGAAAGGTTCTGTGCTGATTCACTTGGCTCCTATGTCTTACTCCTACAGATTGCCTGAAAATAAAACATTTTAAGAACTCTGATACCGTGAGAAATTTTCAGATGCATCTGGCTATAAACACACAAAATTTATTTTCTTGCATTAGACCTCTCAGCTGTCTTCTGTATTTGCTAAAAACAACCACTTAGGCAGTCTGTCTTCTACTACCTAGTGTGGCAATGTAGTTCCTAGTTAGTTTAGACTGTTGCTGCTGTTGGCATAATGGCATGCAATGACAACGTAAGTATTAGGTTTTCTCCTTTGTACTCAGATGGACAATTTAATGGCTTTGTTACTTGTTCTATTCTTATGCCTTCCATATATCTTTCTTCTGTAACTTTTTGCCTGACTTAAAGGAAAAAGAGCCACTCTTGGGATATAGTACTTTGTTTCTAGGAATAGAACTGAGAAGGTGGGAATGCAGATGGGAGCCCACGAGCTTGATTAAACCCCTCAATTAATATTAATAAGCAAGTGTCACTGGCTTTAAAATCAGACACATTATAGGGTACTAGGCTAGTTGGTTATTTTCCTTAGCCTTGGTTCTCTATCAATAAAAGAAGGGATAATAATAGAACCTTCTTGTTAGGATTGTTGTAAAAAATTGTATGAAAAAGTGTATTAAAAACGTTAGGACAATGTTTGGGTCATAGTAAACACTGAATAAGTGCTCTTTATTCAATGAATATTTCTTGAATTAATATCCAAATATTAAAGCTAATCAACATAACAATTTGAAAGATCCTATCACCATTTCCAATGGGAATAATTTGAATTCTGATTTCCTATTTCTGATGCTAGATAAGAGAAGGGATAGCCTATCCTTTGCTCCCGATTAGCATCAATATGAGTAGATTTTATGTAAATGAGACATCTGCATTCATAGTGACTAGAAGACTGAGTTCTAAATCATGGAGACTGTTTGGCACCTCATTTTCTTGTATTTTAGTGTTGCACTAATGCCTGCAGCCAATGCACCTGAGTCGTCATGTTTGACTGAGCTGAAGTCATTAAACAAATATGTGAACTGTCTCTTTTTAGATTAATGACATATGCATCCACTCTTTACGTTTTGGGCAAATAATAAAAATTTCCTCTGCAGCAATGGGTAATTGTAATTTAAGTGAAATCTCACCATTTAAATATACTTACTTTTCCAAATTGCCAGTTCACTAGTATCAGGGACAAATGGGAAAAGTTGCTGATGCTGGTGTGGCATGAGCTTTTCTTATCAGCATAACCATGTGGTTAAATATGATTCAGTAAATTATTTGCTTGATTTGTTGGGATATTTTCCTTGCCAGGATTGTCTTCTCCACTCTTCTCTCATTTATAATAATCATAACAGCAGCTATACTTATGGACTTGTTCTGTGCTACACATTGTTCTAAGACCTTTACGTGTTTTAACTAAATTTAATCTCACCATCCTTTTCATATGGCAGATACTATTTAATCCTTCTTTCACAGGTGCATATATTAGAGCTCAGCAATGTAAAGCAATGTGTTTAAGGCCACTAAGTGACAGAGCTGAATTTGAAGCCAGGCAATTTGTTCCAGAGTTCATACTCTTAAAAAATATATGTATAGAACTATGCTGCCTCTCCATTTTGTTCAATCTCAAACTTTCTTAAAGGCTCAGCTTATCGTCGCTTCCTCCCAATATGTCTCCCTTTTTCAGTGCACCTCCCCTCCATCAATTCCTATAACGTTATTGTATTTCATTTATTTGTTATTTAAGGATCTCTCCTTATCATTGTTAATTAACTGATTCATATGTATCAGTTATGTGTGTCAGTTTATGTGTACCATCTGTCCTTGAAGATTTGAACTCATGTATCATGCTCAGTCAACGTCAGGTATTGATGGGTGAAGAATACTCACCTTGACAATATCTCTCTACACAGGAAAAGTGCAACACAAGTTTCCCAACTATAAACTGAGGAATAGAAGGGTCAAGGGATACATTCTTTTCACCTATTTGCAGATATATGAGACAGAAAACCAGTCGTAACTGGGAGGGAAACTAAACATTTAGATTCTTGGATGCAGTTCTTTGTTGCCTATGTGTGAACAATCATCTTGAGTCCATATGTTCTGAGAGTTATTTCACCCTGGCCAACATTTTGCTATAGCTCTTTATTTATTAACATTAACAAGAATCATGGGACTAGACCCTCATGCCTCAGATGGAAAGTTTACACCTACTAAGAGAGTCCAGAGCAAGGCAATTAGCACTTACGTTTTTGAATTATATGAATGGGAACCATCTGAGAATTAGAAAGCATGCCAAAGTGGCTGCACAATGGAAATGGAGCTTTCAGAAATGGCCAACTGGATGCTGTGACTGCATAATTGTTTTCAGAAACATTTCTCAGCCAGAACTTCTCAAAACCCAGATCACATGATGCATAACTGCTTGTTCTAGAGCTATCCTTATTCCTTCTGTGGGAGATGGGTTTCAAGATGGGAGATGGAATCTGTGGTTGGCATCTTGGAGTAGGTAAAATCACATATAGGCTTCTCTGGTGCCTCGGTGGTAAAGAATATGTCTGCCAATGCAGGAGATGCAGGTTCCATCCCTGGATCAGAAAGATCCCCTGGAGGAGGCAGTGGCAACCCATTTCAGTATTCTTCCCTGGAGAATTCCATGGACAAAGAAGCCTGGCGGGCTACAGTCCATGGCGTCACAAAAGAGTCAGACAGTTTAGAGTGATTAAACAACAACAAAACCATATAGGCTGACTTCACTAACTGGAGAGCCAAGCATTTGGTGGACTCACCTGACCAGGAGACAAAGAAATCCCCATTGTGAATCTCACTATTTATGGTCACCAGGAAAGAATCGGTATTGACAAGGCGGGTGATGAGGGAAGTTACAGGATTCCCAGTAGAATTCCATTGTTGTTACATTTTAGTTTTCCCCAAGCCGTTGGTGAGAATTATGGCTGCAGTGCTGTGCTATGGACATCACTACAAGTTCAGTATTAGCTTAAAAATGCTTACAGGCAGAAGTAAACAACCAAGGAGCAGCTTCTTTGTTAATACGTACCTGGGAAACCGGTGTGATAAAGAAAGCAGCACAGCAGAGCTGGCTGGATCTCAAGTGGGGAGGACGAGCTGTTCTTTGGATGAATCCAAAAGAGCTATTGATTTTCCAGTGTTTTTTTGGAAGTGCCTGTGTTGCTTTATGTTGTATTTCATTCATTCATAGTTGCTTCTGCTAATAAAGGTCCTCTGGTGGCACTAATTCTTTTCAACGTAGTGAAGTCGTTTAGCAGTGAAATCCTTGGTGTATTCACTAACATGAAGTGCGATCTGTCCTTGCACCTGGTACACACTCAGCTTTCCAGAGTCAGTTGCTATTCATGCCTTTTGTTTAGTCACACAAGGGAACTAGAACAAGAAGTGTAGATTTTCACCTTGGCTTTTATAATGAACATTATAAGCTATACATCTCCTTCAAATGAGCTTGGCAGTCCTAGTTGTTAGGCAACAATGATTTGCAACTGGACATAAGGAAAAGGGACTTTAATTGCTAGTAATTAGTAGTTGACAGAGATTTTTGTTTTCTTTCCACTATGGATTAATCAATCCCCTGAGAAGAATGGGGAATAGGAAAGCAAGGTTTTCGCTTTATAATTCAAGCATTTCAAGTTTAGGGTCAGAGCAGTGACTCATTCTTATTTTATTTTGAGGCTCACAAAGCTTTATGTCACCCTCTCATTTAAAATTTAATATTATTTTATCAAAGCGCTACATGTACATTGTTTAAAACGTCAAATCTTTTACAAAGCTCATAATGAAAAACATCTACCTACTCCACCCCCTCCTTCTTTGATTTCTAGTCTCCAGAGGCAACCTTTTTCAACTTTAAGCTGTTTCTTCTGCTGTTTCACTGACATATTTCTAAATAAGTTGTGTGCAACCTTATTTCTTGAATTTTTTTTCACTTTTTTTGGAAGGTAAAAATTTAGTGCTTTTAAAACCACTTCCCACATCCTCAGGGTACACCCCGCCTCTTCATCCTCTCTTATTACTGTGTGATCACTTTTGATTACATCGGTAGTCACCAATTATACTGTTGGTACTATAGAAATATTATTCACAGCTGTGAAGCATGGCAAGTTATGGTAACTTTTTCTGTATTTTTAAAAGCTTAGGTTTTCCTGGAGTATTGGCTTTCTCTGTCTCATTCTTTGTCTCTTCTTTTCTTTTATCTTTTCTTAAGACTCAGTGTAGTTTAGCAAAAATGAGTAGTAACTCATTCTTGAATCATCTGCTAAAAGTGTAATTCTCCTCCCCCAAACACAGGAAAGTATTTGGTAATCTGTCATGTCCTTTTTTGTGGCGGTAGGTGGAGAGCTGAAAGCACAGCATTCTGGGATGCTTTCTTCTGTTCTGATCTGGTCTGAGTACTTACAAGGCTTGGGACACCACTGCCATTGCATGACTCCTCTTCCCAGCCCTTAGGAAGGTTTTCTTTGCCTTGCTTCTGTGATGGATCCCCTGTTTCCTGGATCTCTTTCTTGGTTTTCTCCAGTATTTTAGTTGAGGACGTTATTTGGAACTTACATGTCTGCTTGTAATTTTGTTTTGTTACCACAAATGTTTTCTGGTTTTGTCAGGTTTAAGACGGAGAAGGCAATGGCACCCCACTCCAGTACTCTTGCCTGGAAAATCCCATGGACGGAGAAGCCTGGTAGGCTACAGTCCATGGGGTCGCTAAGAGTCAGACACAACTGAGCGACTTCACTTTCACTTTTCCCTTTCATGCACTGGAGAAGGAAATGGCAATCCACTCCAGTGTTCTTGCCTGGAGAATCCCAGGGATGGCAGAGCCTGGTGGGCTGCCGTCTATGGGGTCGCACAGAGTCGGACACGACTGAAGCGACTTAGCAGCAGCAGCAGCAGCAGATGTCTAAGATGGAAGTCAGGTTTCTGCAGAATATGTGAAAGCACTGCTCCTAATTTTGGGACTTCTAGTATTGCTCTTGAAAAATCCGATGTCTTAGTGATTCTTGATCCTTCAAATCTGAACTTTTTGTTTTTTTAATTCTTTCTGAAAATTATTGAATCTTTTCTTTTGCTCCTGGTGATCTCAACTTTTTTTTTAACATGATGTGCCTTATAATTTTTTTTCCATTCCTTTAATTACACTTTTAATATGGGAACTCCTGCCTCTTAATTTGAGGAAATTTTCTTGAAAAAAAATGTAAATAATTCCCTTCCGTTTTATCTATTTTATTTTCTTCTAAAACTCTTATTCTGATGTTGTATCTTTTGGACTTATCCTAATCTTTTCCCTCTTATATTTCATCTATTTTTACTTTAGAAAGATTTACTTACTTTTATCCTCAAATCCTTTTGTTGAAAATTCAATTTTTGTTATTGTCATTTTAATTTTCAAACACATTTTTGATTTTGCTTTCTTTTCTTGTTTCATGAATATACTGTCTTTCTTCTCTTTCTAAATATAGCCCTGTATTGTCTCTCTTTCTTTTAAGACAGTTTCCGTTTGTTTGTTACTTTGGTCTCTGCCTTTCACATTAGGAATCTTCCTCTAGTAGCTGGTGACACTGGACTGTCCATTTACTTTTACCACTTACCCTATAATGTTTGAAAATTTGAATAGTTTAGTGCAATTTCACTTTTTCTTGTCTTTTGAATGATTGTTGTCATGTTGTGTAAATGTTTTACATACATGTAAAATCATGCAAAAACACTACAACCATTGTTTTGTATAGTCAGATTTGTTTGTTTTTATATTTATTTAAATCTTACCTTTCCTAGTGGTCTTCATTTCTTTCTTTATGTCTTTGCTTCTGGACTCATTTTCCTTTTGCCTAAAGAATTTCCTTTAGTATTTCTTTTAGTTCAGGTGTCCTGGTGATACATTCTCAGAGCTTTTGTTTCCTGGAAAAGTATTTATTAATCTTTCATCTTGACTTCTGAAGTGTATATTCACCTAGTAAAATATTGTAGGTTGGCAGTGATTATCTTTCACATTTGAAGATGTCATTTCATTGTCTTCTGTCTTCTGATATTTCTGTGGAGAAGGCAGCTCTCAGTTTTATTTTTGCTCCTTAGAAAATAATGCTACTTTTAAGACCTTTCCCCAGCAGTTTTACTATATGTGCCTAGGGAAGGTTTTCTTTTCACATATTGAATTGTACTTGGGGTTTATTATACTTCTTGAATTTGTAGGTTAATGTTTTTCATCAGTTTTAGAAATTCTCAGCCATTTGCCTTGAAAATAGTGCTTCTGTTTAATTCATTAAAAAAAAAGCATGTGTTCTTCCCTACCTGTCCCAGCTTTATTGAGTACAGTTGATATATAACTTTAAGGTATACAAAGTGATGATTTAATATACATTATATTGATATATATCTTTCATATTGCAACATGATTACCACAGGAAGTTGTTAACACATTTATCACCTCACATAGTTGCCTTTTTTAACTTTTTTTGTTGTTGTGAGAACTATTAGGATTTATTCTGCTAGCACTGTTTCAACATGCAACACAGTGTTGTTAACCATAATCATCATGCTGTATTTATATTCTTAGAATTTATTCATGTTATAACTGGAAGTCTGTACTCTTTAACCACCTTTACCCATATCTACCACTCCCTGCCACTGGCATCCACCAATCTACTCTCTGTTTCTGTAAATTCAGCTTCTTAGATTTCACATGTAAGTGAGATAATACCCTATTTGTATTTCTCTGTGTATACACCACATTTTCTTTTTTATCTATTGGCAGACCTTAGGTTGTTTTCATGTCCTGGCTGTTGTAAATAGTACTGCAATGAACATGGAAGTATAGATATCTCTTTGAGATGGTGATTTTATTTCCTCTTAATATATATCTATCAATAGCAGTGAAATAGCTGAATCATATGGCAGTTCTATTTTTAATTTTTTTGAGGAATCTCCGTACTGTTTCCCATAGTGGCTGCACCAATTCCCATTCTCTACCAATAGGACACAAGAGTTCCCTTTTCTCCACATCCTGCCAGCACTTTTTCATGGTCTTTTTGAAAATAACCATTCTAACCGTAGTGAGGTGATACCATCGTGGTTTTGATTTGTATTGCCCTGATAATTAGTGACGTTGAGTACCTTTTTGTGTACCCGAGGGCCACGATTTAGAAAAATTTAGAAAAATTTTGTATCTCTCACTTGGCCTCTGAAACTCTGGTTACACATATATTGCTTGACTATAACCTACATGTTACAGAGATAGCTGCATGGCTGAACAAGGTGTGTGTGTGTATGATCTGGGGCATACTTTTTATAAAGACATGTACAAGTTTATACAGACCTACCCTTCTGTATTCTGCCTTACTTGATTCCCCACCTCAAGTCCTACCTTCCTGGTATCTTTAATTCCTGAGCTTTTCTGGGGTTCTGAAGTATCAGTTAGCTGCTCCTGGGCCTTACACTATGCTGACTTAACTCTGGGCTTACTTCTCTTTGCCAAGTCAGTTACTATTTATCCATCTGTTTCCCAGTGACAAATTTTTTGGTCCTTGGGTATTTTTAAAAAATCCATCTTTTTATTGTTATTTTATTGGATTTTAGGAGGGCATAGAAATAATAAATTATTTAACCACAAATCCCACTGTTAATTTCTTTTCTAAAAAATTGGCATTGTACTGTTAATACTACTTCTTACATAAATGGTGCTTGACTATCAGAGATGATATTGACCAAACTTTTAGTCAAAGTTAGAAGTGTAATGGGTGGGACACTTTTTCCCTTTAGTCTTATCTCTCATTTCTTGTATTTTACCATCTCTCACAAACTGCATTGTTGAAGCACTTGCTTTTCAATGAGACTCGAGGCATTGCCTGACTTTGCTTGAGAGTCTGCCTCAAGAAATACAGAGAGATTATATAATGAGGATATAACATTCTTCATAATAGAATTATTTCTTATTAAGATATTTTATCCTGTTTCATAGGCCCACACAGTCATTTTTAAAAATAGACTTCTAGAGAATATGCTATAATGTGGCTTTCCAAGTATGTACATGTGTTCTGGGAGTATACAAAGGTTATTGGTGTAATGTGAGAGTTGATATTCAGAAATTAGTACTTCATTTCAGTGAAACTGTTTGCCCTAAAAGACTCAGTTCACTTTTTCTATACACAAATAGTTGTTGAGTTCTTGCTTTGTGCAAAGCTCTGTCTTAGGTGATAAGGATATAGCAGTGATTTTTTTCTCTTCCTTAAAAAAGTATTTTTTAAATTCAAGTATAACTGATGTACAATATTATATGTTACAGATGTACAGTATTTTGATTCACAATTTTACTTCATTTATAGTTATTATAAAATATTGATTATATTCCCTGTGTTGTACAGTATATCCTTGTGACTTATTTGATACAGAGTATTTTGTACCTCTTAATCCCCTATCACTATATTGTCCCCACTTCCTCCTCCCACTATTAACCACTATTTTGTTCTCTATATCTGTGAGTCTAACAGTAATTTTTTAAAATCGTTTTTTAATTGATATATAATTGACATAATATTATATTAGTTTCAGGTGTACAACATAATGATTTAATATTTGTATATAGTATAAATGATCAACACAGTGAGTCTGGTTAACATCCATCACTACACATAGTTACAAAATGTATTTTGATCAGAATTTTTAATATCTACTCTCTTAGAACCTTTAAGTATAAAATCCAGTATTACTAACTGTAGATACCATACTGTTTGTAATATCCACAGGACTTGTTTATTTTATGTCTGGAAGCTTGTACCTTTTGATTCCCTTCACTCATCTTGCACATTCCCTCCTCTACCACCTTTGGAAGCCAGAGTCTGTCTTCTGTATCTGAGTTGTTTTCCCTGCTTCACATGTAAGTAAGATCATATGGTATCTGTCTTTCTCTGTCTTACTTATTTCCTTTAGCATAATACCCTCAAGTTCCATTCATGTTGTTGCAAATGGCAAAATTTCCTTCTTTTTACGGCTAAATAATATAGATCCCACATTTTCTTTATCCACTCATCCATAAATGGCAATATAGCAGTGCATTTGTTTAACACAACCCTTCTCTTTGAAGAGCCTTGCATTCTGCTGAAGGATATGGCAATAAGCTAATAAATATGTATTATAATATTAATATAATTATAATATAGTAATATAATGTATGTGTCATTAAGAAAAATAAAGTGGACTAAAAAAATAGAGAGCAGGGGGATACTGTTTTAGATAGGATGGTCAGAGTAAACTTTTTGAGAAATGACTGAGTTCTGAACAAGCTGAAGGTGGACCTTGTGTATATCCAGCAAGGAAAGTAGAAACAAAAATAAAGTCAGTCATCTAGGTGACTGGTTGACACTGTGCAAAATAACTTGGATGTTTAGATTTAGGAAAATCTCTCCTCACTTTGTTTTACTTGGTAATCCAGATCCCTGTTCATCTAGAACGATTCTTTAAAATGTATATAGTAAGTAGGCCAGTTATACTGAGATAAGTGATAGCATTTCAATTTGGGATGTATTTATTGTATCTAAATCCATTGAGGACTAAGATAGAATATTTATTTGTGGTAAGCCAAATTCAGGTTCTCCTTACCATTTCATCTATATGAAGATGTTTATTAGATTCACTAGGAACTATCTTCAGAGTTGGTTTTAGAAACATACTGTCTCTAGGTGTAAAGAATGGGTCAGTTTTCTGGATTTCTGTAAACCTGCAGAAGACACTGAAGTGCAGTCACAAAGAGCCTGTCACGCTGTCTTTCCTAGCTGTGCTGTGCTTACTCGCTCAGTCGTGTCTGACTCTTTGTGACCCCATGGACCGTAGCCCTCCAGGTTCCTCTGCCCATGGGGATGCTCCAGGCAAAAATACTGGAGTGGGTTGCCATGCCCTCCTCCAGGGGATCTTCCCAACCCCGAGATTGAACCCAGGTCTCCCGCATTGCAGGTGGATTCTTTACCGTCTGAGCCATGAAGCTCATGGAAATATGCCTGTTCTCCTGGCCCAGCTGCTGCAGGAGTCAATGTACCAGGAGAAGCAGCTTCTCCTCCAGTGGTTGGGAGAGTGATCCTGCTCAGTGAGCTCCGTCTGCAAGATACTTGTCTTCTTTTCTGAAGTAAGGATAGAGGCAGGTAAGAGAGACCACCTTCCCAGCAGGTCTCCTGTTGTCCCTGATGTCTGGCAAGTACCTTGATGTCCCTGGCAATATCTGATGTCCCTGGCAAGTATGTTCAACTTTCTCATTCTTTTTGAAACCAAGCTATTTGCACTCCAAGGAAGTTGGGGTCCTCAAGAATGTCAAGGCTGATTGTGGTCTGAAATCCAATGTTTTTCTTACTATTCAAAAGCTCTGTCTTTGAGAGCTTATTTGCCAGTAAGTAAACTGGGGGGCTTCCCAGGTGGTACTAGTGGTAAAGAACCTGCTGCCAGTGCAGGAGACATAAGAGACTCAGGTTCTTGGGTCAGGAAGATCCCTTAGAGTAGGGCATGGCAATTCACTCCAGTATTCTTGCCTGGAGAATCCCGTGGACAGAGGAGCTGGTAAGCTACAGTCCATAGGGTCACAAAGAGTCAGACATGACTGAAGCAACTTAGCACACATGCATGCAAACTGTCTGGGAGAACTTGTAATGATAACCTGAAATATTATCAACTCTGTATCTAAAATTGTCCTGCTTTGAAAATGTGTTTGTTTTGGCTGTTGTTAAAATAATTTAATGTAGCAAGTTGATACTTTTAAGTGAAACATTTTTTTGTTTTATTTTTTTAAACTAAGCAAATATTTTGGTAGCTCTGTAATTAATTATATTGCAATATACTCAACTGATACTCAGGAAATAGTCATGAACAGAATATAAACATATTCAATGTGTTAACTAAAGTAGTTAGTTCTTCAAACATGAAAACATTGAAAATTTGTTTTAAAAATAGTTTAATGACTTATCCATATTTTACCTCTGTAAGTTTAGAATTTAATTAGTAAAGTATGTATTCATAAATTATGTTATATACATGGCTCAAGTTCTAAGTAAAGGAAAGAAATATTCTCTATGTAATATACTAACCAAAAAGACCATCCTGTAACCGTTGATAGTCTTTTTCCTGGGGGTCTACCCTATTCTATCGGTCCCCAAGAACTGTTAATCAATCATGTGCTATATATTTTGGGCCATTTGCAGTAATGTATTTTATATGTAAAATCCACATGTAAAATATTAGTAGGCAGAACAAAGTATGGATTTTTGTATCAGTCAGTTATGTGGCTCAAATTTGTCCTAAGGTTTAGCATGTGTTGTCATAGAGTTAATTGGTTGCCTAAGGCTTAAACTCAATTTTCACCTAATTACTAGGTGTAGAACCATATAGAAGCTGCTGGAAACTTTAATTGCATTATTATTCTCAGGTATGACAAAGTTCCTCCTCTGTCCTAAAGAATATTCTTTGCTCACTTGTATGTGTATAGGGGATAACCTAGAATTCAGCCTCACAATCTTATGTGTAGAAATTATGGGCTTCTCCCTGCATCAAGGATCACTGAGTTGCTGCTGATAACCCATGGAAACTCTGCCAAGTCTATCTACGTGCATGCATTTGTGTGCGTCTGTGTGTATGTTTGTGCGTGTGTGCATGCATGCCTGCACATGTGTGTTGTCTCCATTGGAAAGTCCAACAGCAAGTCTCAGGAGCATTTGCGATCCTTTTCCTGAGATTCTTCTTTGTGTTTACTTTTTCCCATGTCAAATACACAACTGATTATAATGGAGGTATGGCATGAATCTCAATGTTGTAACTTTGTTGTTCGCTTGTAAGACCGAAGGGAAGGGCTTATGGACTTTCTGCTTCAAGGTATAAATGCTCTCTCCTGATCCCTCCTCTCTGCTTTTTCTCCTTTAGTTTCAAAGCAGCCACTCATGTCCCTTGGTCAGGTGCCCATAGGACTCCTTTGGGAAACTTCACTCTTTTCACTAGAGGAAGAAATAACTATCTCAACACATACCTTTGATTCTTTCTTGGGTCTTATATCCCCCAGGGCGTTATACTTGTCTGAGTGTTAGTGGAGACTCGCCTCTGCTCATCAACAGTAGCTTGGTTCAGATACCATGACTGAGAATGAATGTGGGTGCCCAGTTCTTATTTTGTCTACCCAGTAGTGTGAGCTGTGGCTTATTCCCTCACTGCTTTCCTAAGAAAGAAGCACACTGGACTAAATAGAGAATTATTTTTTCTAATCACACATGGAATGCCTCCCTCGCCCCCGCCAATTATGTTTCCTGTTACATAATTTTGTGCCCCTCTAAAATAATCAGCCCCTACATTTCTGTGCAAATCAGCAATTTATTTGGCATATCCCTGAATTGGTTCTCATATCCATGGATTATTTCTCCTCCATAGAATGTACATTTTATAAGGGCAGGGCTGTTAGTTTTGTTATCTGTTCTACTGCAGTCTCTGAAACAGTACCTAGCACAAATAAACATTTAATACGTATTTGTTGAATAAATGAATATTGTAAGGGTTACACACTACCTACAAATTGTTACTTTTTTGCTGTAAAGAATTGGGATGTGTCTCTAGAGAATGTCAACTTGTATTAATTTCTATTTTATTATGAATTTTACCCAAAATCTGAAAGTAGGGAAGTTTCTAATTCACCCCTTCCTCTCCAACACTGATACTCATCAGGGATGACTAAGGTAAAGGAAACTGAAGGATGGAGGATATACAGAGTTTGTGCTCGTGAGGGGAAGCTGGTAAGTTTGTAGTGCTAGACCAAGGACTCTAGACTTGGACCTTCTTCAAACTGATGTGGCTTAAAGGGACTATAATTTGGGAGTTTGGTGTGTGGACATAAGATTTATCTCTTAAAGCTAAAAAATAAATTTAAAAGTAGGTATCAGGAGTAAACATTATACATGTAACTTTTTTCAAATTAAAGTTTGCAGCACACTCAAGGATGTTAAACATCTAATTTTTTTTAGAACAAGCATGTTTTGAATAGAGTAGATAAGGAATAAAGAAGACAACAGCTCTGACTTATAGAAGCTACAACAAGGGCCAGTCATGCTTTGCAGTAAGTGGCTTTCATGCTGGCTGTTTAAATTGTGTTGTGCTGGGGGAAGGCCAGAGGAAATGTGAATATGACACAAATAAAGAATGGAATGAAAGCAAGATCCATTCTGCTAAAAATATCAGCACGGTGCTTCAAACTGAGAGGAGAAGAGAAGACTGGGTTAATGTTCTTTCTAGATAATAAATATTGTGGCATAAGGCAGTAAGAGAGGGAAAGTCATTGTGAAAGACTAAAAAGAAAATTGCTAAAAATCTCTAAGTCAGTAATTGATCTTAATGGAATTTAATTATTTTATTACCGTAATCAGTCACCTCTTATCTTGCCTTAGGTTCCACTCCACTTTGAGAGCTATTAGCTCCTATTACCTAGCTGTGGTCAGGAAGAAATTGCTTGATAACAAGTTTTAATTCTTGTTGCAGGGTAACTTTGGCAAACTCATTTGTCTGTGTTAATAATACTGGAAGAAAAATAGTTATAAAATGAGTTGGGGTGGGAGAGATGGGTGGATGTGTATATGACTGTGTTTATTTTTACTTCTAAGACCCAGTGTGAATTCTCTGAAGTCACAACTCATGTTGATTTATTTTGTGTTCCAAGTGTCACCCATGTTGTTGAGTCACTGAGTCATGTCTGACTCTTTGTGATACCATGGACTGTAGCACACCAGGCTCCCCTGCCCTTCACTATCTCCCGGAGTTTGCACAAATTCATGTCCACTAGGTTGGTGATGCTATCTAACTATCTCATCCTCTGCCACCCCCTTCTCGTTTTGCCTTCAATGTTCCCAGCATCAGGGTCTTTTCCAATGAGTCAACTCTGCATCAGGTGACCAAAGTATTGGAGCTTCAGCATCAGCCCTTGCAATGAATATTCAGGTCACCCATAGTACCTGTTTTAAAGTAAGAACCTGATAAATACTTTTGAAATGTAATGAAAATAACTAATATAGGGAGGAATAAATTGGGAGATTGGGATTGCCATATACACACTACTATATATAAAATAGAGAACTAATAAGGACCTACTGTGTAGCACAGGGAGCTCTACTCAGTACCCTGTAATGACCTATATGGGAATAGAATCTAAAAAAAGAGTGGATGTATGTATATGTATAACTGATTCACTTTGCTGTACACGTGAAACTAACAGCATTGTAAATCAACTGTACTCCAATAAAAATGTAAATGTTAACTAATATGCATTTAATTCTTCATACTACTGTTGTTTCTCAGACATGGAGATGATTTATATACTGTCACAGGTCAAATAACTCTTGTAATTGATTCTTTATCCACAGATATAAATATATAAAAAACTTTGGTTCTGGGAAATTATTAAAAATTTTTTGTTTTTTTAGAAATTATTTAATGATAAAATTTTAGACTTGAGAGAAGATGGTGTTAACACTGAGGACATATTAATAATATTGTGACCATTTTATTCATAATTTCAGTATTCAACAAGGCTATGCAGTTTTTCCTAATTAATTGGATAATTCTGAACAGCCTGTTATTCCCTTCTCTATTTTTCTTGCAGAAGCTATATATTTGATTTTGTAATATAGCTTTTATTTTGACATATATTCAGACTCAGAAAGAGCTGTAAAAATAATACACAGAATTTTCAGTGTATCCATCACCCAGCTTCCCCTCATGATAATATATAATTACAGTGCATTGTCAAAATTGGGAAGTTGGTACAATATTATTCAAGTACAGAACTTAGTTAGATCTCATCAGTTTTTAAGTGTACTCTGTGTGTGCATCATGTATGTGTGCATACGTATGTGTGTGTGTGTGTAGTTCTATAAAGTTGTACCACATGTGTAGATCCTGTAGAACTAACACCACGATTAGGATACAGAACTGTTCCATCACCATGAAGAAACTCCTTGTGCTTTCCCATAAAAGTCACATCCTTCCTCCAAACCTAACTCTTACAACTACTAATCTGTTCTCTACCACTATAATTTTGTCACTTAGAGATTGCTCTACAAAGGAAATCATGTGGTATATAACTCTTTGAGACTGATTTTTTTTTTAATTTGGTAAGATGTCCTTTAAATCTATCCAAGTTGTTGAATTAACAGTATTTTATGCCTATTTATTGCTTGGTGGAATTCCACATATGTTTGATTTTTTTATAACAAACCTTTAAACCCACATCCAAAGCATCCTATATGCTGAAACTAAGGATCTCCCAGGAATTATGATCATCTTAGGGAATATTATGAAGGTTTCCAAAGCCAGAGAAAGATATGAGAAATCACCTTCTTCCTGCTCTTACAAACTAATACCATTCAATACAGCCCTCATTTGTTTTATTATTATTATTTGTTTTATGCTGTGACAATTTAGGGTTTCCCAGTGCTTCCTTGGTTACTTGGGCACTGGTGATTTCTTTGGCTGTCCATATTTCCTAAACTTCAATTCTTTCTAACTTGTTTTTCAGATCCCACTTTTAGCAGTAGCTCTCAGCTTGAGTAGCCTAAGCTTTTCCTCCAAAGATTCAAGCAGCTTGGGAACATACGTTGACCCATGGGGCAGGCCTGCCAAGCCTCTGTGTGAATGACTGAAAATTCTCCTAGGAAAGAGTCAAGTTTATTAAGGCTCAGGGCCAAGGCCTACAGGAAAATGCACTTCTGAGAGCACCATTATCTATCACTGAAAATTTCTAAGGGGGTTTCAAATAAAAGACTTTTGAAAAACTCAATGAGCTCTTTCTCTTAATCTTTGAGGGATGTAGAGTGCAGGACATAATGGCGATGTGCCAGAAGCTCTACACTAGTAGGCAGTGGTGATTAGGGCAGATTTGGCAACAGAGGTGAGTTCCCTGGTGTCAGTAGCAATGTCAGTCCAAGGCAGGCATCTCCTCTGGGACGCTTGACCTTGTTACTGGGTTCCTTAGCATTGCCATCAGCACCTCTGTACTTTGGCAGCTTGGGCAGACCTCCACCAGCTTGGCAGAGCAGCAGTGCCTCCTGCAGTCACTGGCAACAAGGGCTCTACTTTCAGCATCAGTGATGAGAGGTGGTGTGTATGTGTGTTTGTGAGTGTGTGTGCCTTCAATCTCTGGAGGTATCCTCCTGCAGAACTATCAGACCTCTGAAACTGTTTCCTATGTTGATTTTGTAGAAGAAAAGTAAAGTTTGAGACTTGACGTCTCTAGGAAACGAAGAATTTTGAAATTCAAATCTTCTACTGGGTCTTATTGTGGTAACAGATGAACATCAATAGAAAGATGCTTTTGTAGAGGGCTTGATTGTTACTCAGGTATGAAAATAATATTTTTCTATGGTATGAATTATGTATACATAGAGTATTTTCTAAGAATGAAAATAAAAGGAATACAAAGGGCACATGTGCCTTCAAATAATGTAAAATACTGATATTGAGTAGCTGTGTAGAAGTGGATAGAGAAGTGTTTCTTTCCTTAGTGTTGTTTGAAACTCTGTTCTCCTAAGGATTACTTTATATCTGGGAGGTGTGTGTGTGTTTGTGTGTGTTCCTGTTGTTAAAAACAGAATTCAACTGAGTAAAGTGTAAGATCTTATTGGCTTTATTGCATGATTCATGGATTGGGCAATGATCTATCTAGCAGGTAGAAAGGAGCTCTGAGGAGCAACTCAAAAGGAATTATTGATACTTTTATAAGCAGAAGAGAGCAGGAATAGGGAGGTTATACTTGGCAAAAAAGCAGACTGGATATTGTAAGGTCACTTTCTTTTAGTGGATGGCAGGACTCCACCAGGCAGATTACCCAGCCATTGCTGATCAGGAAATTCCTGATGGACTGGTTTGAGATTCTGTTTCTGGGAGAAATGAAACTGTAATTAAATTAGGTCTCTGCTTGATGACATGGGATTAACGTAAGCAGCTCCACTTTGAGACTGTTGTCTTGTTGTTAACACTATATTTACTTATGAGATGAATTCATGAAGAATGAGAAGTCACCTCATTCTGATAGGGACACCTCAGGAAACACTATATTTGACTGAATTACTCAGAACTTGGGGGAATATATTTCCGTGGATGACCGAACTGCATAATATTTTTGAGGTGAAGATGAATCTTACAACTAGACAGGTGTTGGAGTTTCCCTAAAACGGGCAGATTTGTGTGGTTATGAATGCAGTTACCAGTGGAAATTAGCAAGTGGCTACTGGGAAAAGTGAGGTCATTGGAAGGATTTACTGCCATGTTGATCTATGTATGTTGGTGCTGGCCCTCCTTTTATATTTGACCCACTTTAAATGCCACACATAATGTAGTGACGACTGTCATTACTCACAGCTCCATAGTCTGCAGTGACTTTCCCCATAGTTCTTTCATTACCCTCTGCCATCCCCATGTCCTGCTGTTGTATCCAGCCTGAGATGCTCTGAGCTGCAAGACCCAGGTGATGTCTTATCCTCTGTTCTCACTGCTAAAAATACAGAGTTGAGTTTTTGACATGCTAAATTTGAAATTTCTATTGGACATTCAAGGGGTGGTATGAACTAGGCTGTTTTGTCTGGAGTTTAGAGAACAGGTCTGAGCTGTTAAATTTGGTTGTTGTCAGCACCAACATGGAGACTAGATGGGATAGGCCAAGGAGTCAGTGTCCTGGGATGAGTTTGGGAAGAGGGGAGAGAGGAGGAACCAGCCAAGGAAATGAAAAAGGACTGATTTAATGAGGATGGATGAGAACTTGGAGAGTGTGGTCTCCTGGAGACAAGCAGAGTATGGTCGTTTGGACCATGGGAGATCATTTTTGACTGTGGTGAGAGCAGATTTAGTTGAAGGACATGGACAAAATTCTCTTTGGATTGGTTAGAATAGAGAATGGGAGCAGAATTGAAGGCCCTGGGAATAGATCGGAGAGCAAAGAAACAGGGTGGGACCTGGTGGAAGAAGTGGAGTCAACATGAAGTGTAGGTGTGACTTGGCAATGCATTTCAAGAGGAATAAAGTGAGACAGAGGTGGACAGAGAAGTGTTTCTTTCTTTGGTGTTGTTTGAAACTCTATTTTCCTAAGGATTACTATATACCTGGGAGGTGTGTGTGTGTTCCTATTGTTAAAAAATTCAGAGGAGACATTTTTAGCTAGTTTGTGTCTCTTAGTGTCCTACACCTTCTCTCTCATCATAATAAAACAGAAAGAGATCTGGTCCCGATTTTTGTAGGCCCGAAGACAGTACCCCAGCCTTCATAGTGATCCTCTCAGTTTATCTATGCAGTTTCTCTCCTCTGTTCCCAGCACTGGAAGCACACCTGGAATATTCAGAAGTCAGATTTAATAAGAAATACTTCACATCAGCTCCTGACATGATTCCTGCTCTTCTCTGCCGACTCTGCTCTCTCTCTCTCTGTCTTTCTGGCTACTATCCACCTCCCTCCTTCCAGCTCAAAGAGTAGGGCAGAGAGGGTGGCTCTCAGAAATCATCACTACCTCCCTCCATTCTATCCATGCTCATTCTGTCTTCGGGGGTGCCGAAGTAGAATCCAGCAGATTTGAAAGAACCTGAATGCCCTGTCCATGCAGTAGTCCATGAAAATAATACTCCTTCATTGCAGTACCCCACTAAAGTCATAACCCACTATTACTCTAATGCTTAAGGAAAGAAAAAGTTAAGATTAAAAAGTCCTAAACTTTGTGGCATAATTATAAACAAACAGTATCCCGGAGTTCATTTTCAAAAGAGGTGAAGTATTGATTGGGTAGCTAAATAGTAAATCAGGATTTTGGTGGTTGTTAAATGCCAACAGGCTTTTTAATCTGTCATAGCAGATCACATTTCTTCTGAAAAAGATGGTACAAATTAGTAACATATTCCCTGCTCTTATCTCCGACAGCAATCTAAACCATGTAAAAGCACCTTTCTCTCTCTGCACTCCCCATCCCATGGCATCACTTTAACCTTGTGATGAAAATCAGGGACTCTTGCCTCTGTTTGCTCCTCTTTCAAGAAGCAAACTGTGATGTCAGCGTGTCACCAACATACTAGATATGTATCTTTAGAGGTTACCATGGCAAATCTGGAACCAGAGCCTCCCTAATGAGCCAGAGCTATTGCCGCCTGACAGACTAAGCATTCTCAGACATTTCCTGTTAGACTGGTATTGGCTTCGGCTGTGAAAGCACTTGCTTTCATTTCTGGGGGTAGATTAGTATTGGGTGGGAGTCAGGGGTGAAGTCTTATCTGATCATGAAGTGTCACTTAATCTGACAGAGGAATTTCTAGGTCTGGAAATGTATCAGGTACAACAATACACTAAGAAAGTATGTTAAGTTAGAATCTAGATCCTGGCAACTCTATGATAAATCCCTCCATACCTCTCAGAAATAGACATAGCAACTCTAAGGTGAAAGAATGTTCATTTGTAATTGAGCTAAAAACAAAGAAGATTAAAAAGTGAATGGGAGAAGAGAAACCAAGTATCCTAGGATAAGAGAACAGCGCTCTGAAATTGCTTCTTGTTTTGGTTGATGAGTTTTGACAGTGAAGACCACACATGCAATCCTCCTCTAGTCACAAGTCAAACATTTTCACACATCAAGTATGGAAGACTCACCATGATGATGGTTCCCAGTCACAGCAAAGTGTGAAGACGGCAAGCACTCTCCTCCATTACCATCTCATTTAACATAGTTTTCAATTATTCACACAGCTTAGAATTGGAAGTGATACTTTTTTCAGTTCTTCCAGAATTGATGTGAACGTCTTAAGGCTGAAGGGAATAATCGCTGCTTTAAAGTGAGAAAACAATATGTGATTAATTTACTCTTTTCACCTAATTTTAGTAACACAGTTAAACCCTTTGTGTGTTCAGAAATAAACAAGCAGCACAGAGGTTCAGGTTTAAGTGTAGGGAAGCCATGGGGAAGTTTGTGAATGCCTATTGATGGGGATGATGAAATGGATAAAGCTATGAATTATCAAGTGACAGAACAGGAAACCCAGGAAGTTCTGGCCTTTTCTATATTTTGGGATCAGTTTCAGTGTTCTTGGAGTGTGGGAAACCTTGGACCAAGAAGAACTCCTAGAGAAGAAGGGACACATGTGTAATGTGAAATAATAGAAAAATATGTGCATCTATTTATGTATCTCTGTCCATCTGTCTGTATGTCTATCTCCCTCTTTCCCTCCCTCGTTCTCTTCCTATCTCTGCCTCTAATTCCTGGTGTGGGTGTGTGTACTCAGTCACTTGGTGGTGTCACACTCTTTTGCGACCCCATGGACTGCAGCCCATTAGGCTTGTCTGTCCATGGGATTTTCCCCGCAAGAATACAGGAGTGGGTTGCCATTTCCTCCTCCAGGGGATCTTCCCAACCTAGAGACTGAACCCGCGTCTCCTGTGTCTCCTGCATTGGCACCCGGATTCTTTACCACTGAGCCACTTGCAAAACCTGGTGTAGCACTCCTGTAACACTTGTCATTTCCAGGTTGATAGAAACACCTTTTGTTTTGATATTTGGTCTTTGACACCGTGGTTCCTGACACAGAACTCCTAATTCCCTTGAAATTTCCTGGGTAATAGGTACATCCTTTGTTCTAATGAGGTGACTCCGAATGGCTTTGTTTCACTCCTGGATGGGGGCTAGTCACCAGGAAGTATAAACCATGATTAGAAGCTTGGAACATTCAGTCCCACCCCCATCATTCAGGAAGGGAAGAGGGCTAGAGACTGAGTTGATGATTGACCCTGTCTATGTGTTGAAGCCTCCATATAGATCCTGAAAGTATGGAGTTTGATTAGCTTCTGGACTGTTGAGTCTGTGGAGGTACAGGGAGGGCAGCATGCTTCTGGTGAGGACATGGATGTTCTGCACCACTGCCTCCATACCCTGTGCTATGCGCCTCTTCCTTCTGAATAGTCATGTGTATCTTCATCATATCCTTGTATAACAAGCCAGTAAATCTAAGTGTCTCCCTGAGTTCTGTGAGACAGTCTAGCAAAGTATCAAATCCAAAGAGGTGGTCATGGAATCCCCCACTTAACAGGCAGTGGATCAGAAGTACAGGTGACAGTCTGTGACCAGAGATTGGCATCTGCAGTGGAGGGTGGCAGTTTTGTGGGTGGGACCGAACCCTTAACCTGTGGGATTTGATGCTGTCTCCAGGTAGATTGTGTCAGAGTTGAATGACATTGTAGGATACCCAACTGGTGTTGCAGAGACTTGCTTGCCATGGAGAAAAACTCCCACTCATTTGGTGACCACAAGTGCTTTATGTGAATAGTAAAGGAGAAGCACACAGGGGTATAGTTTTCATAGAGAAGTAGTACCGACATGAGACAGCCAGTTTCCTACAGAGCCGACCACTCTGCCTTGTTTCTGGCACATGGTGGTAGGAAGTCCAGTAAGCCAGGCTTTCCTGAGTATTATAGAGACAACTCATCATTGTTGCTGCACATATTTGTCTTGAATCCAGATGTGGTTTGAGGGGGGTTTGCATGACAGATTGGACTCCACTGTGCCCCTCTCAATAAGAACATAATACCTCCCTCTGGCAACCCTGTTGGGTAGCATTACTTTTTCTCCGCATCTCCTGAATAAGGTCTTCAAGAGTATGACAGGTGACGTTAGCAAACTTTTACTCAAAAGGCTCTTCCGAAAGAGTCCATAATTCTCCAATACAAGGAGAGGATACAAGAAACAGATATGGAGTCCTTGTTCTTCTCAGCAAGTGCAAACCCACATACGTCAGGAGGAGGTACTCCTAAGAGCAGTAAGGAGTTCTTAGTTTCCTTACAGAATTGATTGATAGGCATTTGAACTGATTTCTAACTCTGTTTGGACCTGGACTGGATAATTGTATGAAGGTTGTGGGTTAAGGGGTCAGTTTACACTCTTAGAACAGGGCAGAACGAGTGGCTTAGGACTAAATTGAACCCATGTTTTTGGATTTATAAGAAATGCTAAGCCCACTAGCTGAGTGAGACTGGGAAGGGAAAAGAGCTCTCAAGTGTTGTTGACATTGCTGAGTCATGGGTCTCAGCATCTAGCAGGGTTTGGTCCTGGGATCTTCAGGCCTGTGAGCCCTGGGATGGCTTTGAGTTCTGGACTACTTCAATGATTTCAGTCATTCAGTAGCCTTCAGTGTCTGTTGGTGAGTGTTGATGAAGAAATCAGCCTCCATAATAGGCAAGTCATCATGTAACATAACCTCTTAGAGGAATAAAATTGTTAGAGCCCTGACATTTTATTGGAGAATTATGGACTCTTTTGGAAGAGCCTTTCGAGTAAAAGTTTGCTAACGTCAACTCTCATACTCTTTTTAATGCTATATATTTCTCTTCCCTGATTATCATAAAATTCTCCCTTTCACATTCTTTGAGTGTTATAATTTATTTATGTAAGTGGGTCATAGACTGTGGCTATAAATAAGAGAAATTCTAAAATTTTGCTGTGTTAAAGGAACTAGAATGGTAGGTTTTAGCAAATCAACCAGGGTCTTAGTTTAGATTCTGTGTTGTGGTTTTATTTTCCACAACAGCCCTAGGGGTCCTGTAAAATGCATCCTGTTTTAGAGAGTAGAAATTAATTTGAGTAAGAAGAGAAGTGAAAGGGAATCCATATGATTTGCCTTTGCCAAGGAGGCAGACATTTTTGATACAATTCTTAGGGGAGTAAGAAAATTGTAATAGAATATAACAGCCCTCTAGTGGAAAGAGCACATTTCCTATATGATGAGGGTAGTTATACATTATATTTGTGGTAGTTTTTCCTTGAGTCAAGGTATCAGATCTGCTAAGGGAACTCTAGGAAAAGACCACTGTAATGGTTGAGGTAAGAAGGGAAAATTGGCTCAGGTTTTCCCAAGAAGTAGATCAGACAACAGAATTTTAACATCCACCAGGCATCTGTCAGATGGTGGCAATTTCCAGCAAAAAACATAACGGGGACATATCAGTGACAGATTGAATCAGTTACCTAGAAATGAAAGGCTCCCTAGACCCTCGTTTCCTCTAGGATTCAGCTTTTGATTGCTTGCTTTGTCCTTTATATCTCTTTGCTTCACAGTCTCATTGGTTCCTTTCTCTTCTCTTTCAAAACCTCAAACTTATCTTTTAAACTGATTTATTTCTGGTTTTATGGCTTAGGGAGCAGCTGAAACTACCAGGAAAAATACAAAGAGCAAACCTGGGTATTTTGTTATTGTCAAACAGATGCTGTGGCAGGTGTTACTGGTATGATATTATAATCAAATAGGCACAAAAAAATGCAGAATTTTATTTCTCTGTCTTAGGACTTTCAACTTGCTGTTCATTCATGCAATTAAGGGCAAATTAATATTTAAGAAATTTGCCCACAGACTATGAGATAATGACATGTGACAAAACCCTTTATGTACTTCCATAATGCACATTCATCTGGGAGGAATGATATTCACCTCTTAATTAAGTCCTTGTTACATTACATTTCATGCTATAGTGAAACAAGAGCAGGTCTCTGTTCCCAAAGAGGAACATTTAATCATTCAAGCCAAGCTCAGTAGTCAAAGAGTGTCTGGTTTTGATAAATTCTCATGTTTTGATTGTAAGTAGAATATTCAGTTTGTCTGCTTGTACATTTGTCGTAGGTTTGGTGTAATAATTCTCTCTCTAAACTGCTCATATCTCAAGTAATCTTTTTGGCTTACTTTATGTTTTTATTCTTGGGGCCAATAATATACCTGTCAATTCTGTTTAATGGTTCTTTTGGTTAATTTGCAGAATCTTGGTTGTTCTTTTTTTTTTAGTAAACTTTGATAGTGGAATTTAACCTAATTCTTCTGCCCAGAGGAGAGGTTGTGGCAGGCCAAGGTTGTTTGGGCTGTTCAGATAACTGATCTACGAAGTGGACTGGGCAGGCATCTGGTCCATGATTTGAGCCTACCAGTGACTCTTCTTGATCTTCAAAAGAAGACATTGCATATCTTGGTTTATTAAAGCAATGCTATTTCCTGGAAAAGCTGAAAATTTTTCTTGATTTGGAAACTGATATAATTCCTAGTATGGACGAATCAGCTCATTCAGTGAGACTGCTAATTAGAACATTTTGATGTTAATACCTACTCCCTTTTTGTTTTATCCAGATTTATGTGCTTAAAAACATTTTTTAAGACTCACAGTAGTGATATTGTTAAAGATTAATTATTCTTATAATTTGCTTATTCTTATCCTTGCTCCTAAATGATATTCATGATTTCTCTGGGCCATCAGAAGTTGAATGTGCTTGAGGCCTATTAGTAATTTTCTTTCTCCTGACTTGCTTTAGGGCTGATGGAAATGCCCTGGTCAATATGACCTCACAAGTCAAATTGGAGCTTTTTGAGGGGAACATTGAAATATCTTTGGTGGCTAGGCAATTCAGTCACTTTTATTGGTCTATTTATCTAACTGGAAGAGAGCTGAGAGAAAAGTTGATTCAAGAGGCTGTTACAATGCCAGTACCATATTCTTTTAGTTATTGTAACTTTGTGATATATTTTGAACAATCAGTGTGATGACTCCAGTTTTTTTCTTCTTTGTTAAGATTGCTTTGGCTACTCAGGGTCTTCCATGGTTCCATATGAATTTCAGGACTGCCTTCTCTAGTTCTGTGAAAATACCATTGGGACTTTTTTGAATTTCATTGAATCTGTAGGTCACTTTGAGTAGTATGACATTTTAACAATATTAAGTCTTCCAACACATGAACACTGGATGTCTGTCCATTTATTTGCGTCTTTTTCAATGTTTTGTAGTTTTCTTTGTACAAATCTTTCATCCTAATTTTTATTCCTAAATGTTTTATTCTTTTGTTTCTATTATAAATGAAATTGTTTTTTATTTCCGCTTTGGATAGTTTATTTCTAGTATATAAAATGCAGCTGACTTTTGAATGTTGATTTTGTATCTTACAATTTTTTTTTTGAATTTGTTTATTAGTTCTAGCCATTTTATTTGGCATTTTTAGAGTTTTCTACATATAATATCGTGTTATCTGCAAACAGAAATAAATTTACTTCTTCCTTTCCTATTTGAATATCTTTTATTTCTTTTATTTACCTAATTGCTCTGGCTAGGACTTCAGTACTGTGTTGAATCGGAGTAGCAAGAGTGGCCATCCTTGCCTTTGTTTCTGATCTTTGGGGGAAAGCTTTCAGTTTTTGCCATTGAGTATGATGTTTGCTGTGGACTTTTCATATTTGAGTTTTATACCTGTAAGGATTTCTTTTATATATAAGTTATTGAGAGTTTTTATCCTGAAAGAATATTGGATAGAGAGACCAGAAATAAACTCATGTATATGTGGTCAACTCATCTTCGACAAGGGTACCAAGAATACACAATGGGGAAAAGATGGTATTTTCAGCAAATGATATTGGAAAAACTGGATATACACATGCAAAAGAATAAAATTAGACCCTTACCTTGCACCATATAAAAAAATCAACTCACAATGGATTAAAGATTTAAATGTAAGACCTGAAACTGTAAGATTCCTGGAAGAAAACATAGTGGAGAAGCTTCATGACATTGGTCTTGGTACTGTTTTTTTGGATATAATACCAAAAGCACAGGCAACAAAAAACAAAAGTAGACAAGTGGGATGACAGCAAATGACAAAACTTCTACACAGCAAAGGAAATAGTCAACAGAGTGAAAAGACACTGATGGGAGAAAATACTTGTAAACCATATATTTGATAAAGGATTAATATTCAAAATATATAGTGAATTCCTACAACTTAATAGTAAAAAAGCCAAATAACCCAATTAAAAAATGAGCAAAGGACTTAAATAGACATTTCTCTAAAGAAGGCATATAATAACCAACAGATATATAAAAGACACTCAACATACTAATTATTATAGGTAATGAAAATCAAAACCACAATGAGATATCATTTTATACTTGTCAGGATGGTTACTGTCAAAAAAAAGCAGAAGACAGCAAGTATAGATGTGAAGAAATTGGAAACCTTGTGTACTGATGTTGGGAACGTAAAAATGTGCAACCATTATGGAAGACAGTATGGAAGTTCCTCAAAAAATTATAAAGAGAACTAGCATAAAATCCAGCAATCCTGCTTCTGGATATATATCCAAAATAATTGAAGCTGGAATCTTGAAGAGCTATCTGCACTCCCATGTTCACTGCAGCATTATTCACAATAATCAAGATAAGGAGATAACCTAAATATCTGTCAATCTGAATGGATAAAGAAAATGTGGTGTATATTTACACAATGGAATATTATTCACCCTTAAAAAAGACGGAGATCCTGCCGTTTGTGATAACACGGATGGACATCATGGACTTTATACTTAGTTAAATAAGCCAGTCACAGAGGACAAATACTGCATGATTCCATTTGTATGAGGTGTCTAAAATAGTCAAACTCATGGAGAGTGAGTCTGTATTAAGGGCCAGAGGGAGGGAAATGGGTAGTTGCTGCTGAATGGGTATTGGTTTCAGTCATGTAAGATGATGGGTTTTAGAGATCCTCTGTATAACAATCTGTGTACTGTTAGGAGTACTGTGTTGTGCACTTAAAAGTTTGTTACGAAGGCAGAGTTCATTTTAAGGGTTCTTATGGCAATCAAGGAAAAGAAGTGGAAGCAGTCACGTAGTGAGAAAGAGCGCAAGGCTTGTCGTCAAGGCAATGTTGATTCAAAGCCCAATTTGCCACTTATTAGCAATGTGACTTTGCCTTGCTGAGACCGAGTTTTCTGTTCAGTAGGATTAAGATCTAACAGAGTGTTTCATAAAGGAGTAAGTGCAATAACAAGCAAAGCCTATAGCCATCTTAATAAATGGGAGTTTTCTTCCTGTTCTCTTCCCCTTTCTCTGAGACTCAGTTTCCTCATTTGTAAAATGGAGACAAGAATTACTTCCTAAGGTTATTGTGAGAATTAAAGCGAATTTGGATTTATTCATAGTGATGGATAGTTACTAAAAAAAAATACGTCTTCAAAAAAAAAACCCCACCCTTGTTTAACTCACTCTCTCACTTCCTACTTTATAGACGAAGTAAGACCTAGTGAGAGGTTGTACAGTGGTAGCCTGGGTGTAGATACACTGGTCAGGGCTCATTTTACTGAATTTTTATTGACCATTCAGATATTCTAGATAACTTGGTTTGAGCAGTTGGAAAGTAAATTTTAAACCATGTGATGAACAGACCCAATATATTACTAGACTTACACAAAGTCAAGAAACATTTTGAGATTGTTCATTGGACATCTAGATTTATCAGAAGAAAAAAGTCAGTGTGCTGTGACTACAAAATTTGATTTTAATTTAAAGGAATACCTTAAAGTGTGATTATTAAAAAGCTGCTTCACCTTGAATAAAACCATTTTCTTTGATTATCTTGTTTTTCTTTGAGTACTGTCAGTGTTAGCTAATATAACAATTTTGTCTTAGTGAATTCTTTCCTAGGTGTCTCTTTACCATGAAAAGCCAAATAATACTCTCATTCTATATGACACTGATACCAAAGTCAGATAAAAAGGGTTTCATTGCAAGGCTATGAAAGAGATAATTTTCTAAAATTGGAACATTATCTGTCATGTGTTACTACTCTATAATTATGACTATTATTCTCATTGGGAAAAAAAGAGATATTTCAGAAGGGGAAAGATTTTTATAAGAGGCTTTTAATATAAATGGGCAATTATATAAAAATACTGACTTTTATACTTAGATACTATGTTGGAGATACATTATATTATTTTTGATGTAAATTTAGTAAATGATATGCATGTGAAAACTTAAAATATATGAATATTACTTCCTTAAAGACATGAATAGTCTGGCAAAATAGATTTTTGAGAAATGGATTCATGACTTTTATGCTTACAAAGGTTTTATTGTTCATAATGCATTGTGGTTTTGTTTTTTTTTTTTGGGTGAAGAATGAATCATTTTCATTTGGCAATGATTCTGAATATTTTTACAAGAGTGATTGTACTTTTTAAATAATTTGTGAGGCTCAACTGAATAAAGGGTGGTGATAAAAATAAAAATTAGAACCATGATTCTTCTTTTTCTAGAAGAAGAAGATAATAGTATAAATTATGAAGACTCAGTTTTGCTCTAAGTGATATATAGAAGGAGAGTTCTCAAGCAGATTGAAAGTTTGGACATGGAAGAAAATACTTTACTGTGTTTAAGATGTTTATATTGAATAGCTGTGAGGTACAAAATCTTCTCAGCATAATTCACCTTAAATGTCACTCTCAGCATGAGAAAATCTAGGATTAGTAGGCCAGAAGCTTATACAATTTTGGAAACTTTAAGAAATAGTAAAAGATTAAAAAATACATAATGAGAACCAAAGATGGTATTTATTTGGAATGAGAAGAGAAATTTTAAAAAATTATAAATAAAAAACTGAGAAATACCACAAGTATAGCTATATCCAGAAAAACTTCATATTTTAAATTATAACTACCTGACACATCTTTATAATACAATTTTATTTACATTTTAGCTGATTAGTTTCTGATTGCTTTTTCATGTGAAATGATTTTGTAATATTTTCTGTGTAGGGTATGTGAAGATAATCCAGTGTTTCTTTTAACATGGTTGATTAAAATTTGCTTGATAGTTTGATAGGTGGGATGCTTAAGTGTTGTTACTGTTGTTTAGATGGTAAGTCATATTTGACTCTTTGCAACCCCATGGACTGTAGCCCACCAGGCTCCTCCCTCCCTGGGATTCCCAGGCAAGAATACTGGGGTGGGTTGCCATTTCTTTCTCCAGGGGATCTTCCTGACCCAGGGATCAAACTTGAGTCTCCTACATTGGCAGGTGGATTGCTTACTGCTAATCTACCAGGGAAACCCATGCTTAAGTATGACCATACATAAATGTATTGCTGTGTAGTACTGCTCCAAGACCACACCTTTGAAACATACATAGGACTGCCAACAAATTCAATTTCACATAAATCCCACAAAAAATATGGTTCATCTGTATTTTTACATTCTGCATTATTGAGTTTTTCCCAATACATGAGAGCTTCTGTTTTGATGAGGATGGTAAATGAATCCTCTATTTAGAATTTTGTTCATATAATGACTGGAAAATTTCTCTACAGACTAGCTTTTGGTTCCATACAGTTCAAGACTTGCTTTATTCCTCTGTTGCCCATATACTTCTAAGTGCTGGGTGCTGTATGAACAGGCATATTTTAATATGACTTCTGGGCTGGGCCCCTCTAGTTTGGCTCAGGGGGCAATACAGGTATTTCTGGAAGTCTTTCCTAGAATGGGATAGCTAGGAATAACTTAACTATATCAAGAAACAACTATGAGCTACCTAAATGTATCCCATTAACCCAAATTAAATGTTTCTCAATTCAAGTTCCTCTTAGCTGCATCTGAAAAATGCCTATAACCACTTAAGTGCCCACCAGGCTCCTCTGTCCATGGAATTCTCCAGGCAAGAATACTGGAGTGGGCTGCTCTGCCCTTCTTCAGGGGACCAGGGCTGCTGCCTAACAGAAATGCGAGGGGCCGTTGGTTGAACATTCGGTGACTCCTAATCACTCATTTTTTAGCTTATTTTTTCCTCATGGCCTTCATGAGCCCTTCATGGTCCCGTCATGGCCCCTTCATGGCCCCTACTACCTTCATGTTCTTTTTCAAAGAATGTATGTATTTCTACGCGGAAATCTTTCAAACTAAAGATTGAACAGAAACCCAAGTGATAAAATAGATACATGTAGACCTACCTTGATCAAAGCAGGGGCTGAGGCATAAAGCACTTGGCCTCCTCTTTCCCTTGTGGTAAATCCCTGAGTAAGCTTCCAGAAGCCCTCAGAGTTCCCACTGAACACAATTGGAAAGCGCTGGTAGAGAACAATGATTCCTAGGTAAAGAATTGTAAAATCTGAGTTCTTATTTGCATTTCTACTGGTAGACAAGAGCAAATCATTAATTGCTCTGAGCCTCAATTTTTGCATTTGTAAAAATTTGACAATAATATGTTGCCTTGTTCAGCCTACATCAAAGTGAGGCTACGAGAATGAAATAGGTCATAAATGTGAAAACCCTTAGCCTTTCTAGTAAAATGATCCTTTAGATTATTGGCATCACAAAATCAAAATAGTAACAGCTTGAAAGAGTTATCTCTGATACTCTATGTCCTTGATAATATACCAAGTATCAGGTAAGGGCCACCCACTCCCTGTTCACAGTGACAAGGACACTGTGAGAATGAGTGTGACATTTTCCAACATGTCGTGGGATGTAAAACCCATGGCAGTGACATAAAGGATGATGACTAAACATAGCAAGAAAGGAATGTAGAGTCACAATGGCCTGTAGGCTCTCCTGGCACTGGCAAATTTCCTCTGGGGTTAGCAAAGTAAGGTGATACTGTTTATATGGTATGATATGCAGAAATGAAATGTTTGGAAGTGACACATTGATCTCATTTTCATTTAGTGCCCGAGTGTATCTGACCTGTAGAATCCACACTGTAAAATGACAGGATATAAGAAGATTTCAAGGAAAGCAGAAGAAAATAGGACAGAGAAAAGTGAATACTGAATATTTGGGCTATTTAACTTGAAAAAAAAAAAAAAAACCCTGAAGAGTGATTTGATAATGGGTTTTTAGGACACAAAGACATTTGTTATATAGGGAACAGTCTGTGACTAGGTCTTCCCAAAGAATTCACAAGTTTCTTGGAGCTCACAGACCTTGGCCTTCAGGGAGAGTCCTAGAAAATGGAAGAAGGAAGGCCATCAAGTCTGCCATCAACTCCGTTTGGTACCTAAATCATTTCAGAGAAATGAAATCTCACTCATTCTTAAAGAGACAGAATTGATCCTAGAGGGGATTAAAAGATGGAATGACATGGAGGAACTGGATCTGAAGCCTAATCTTGAAGAAAAGCTGGTGATTGACACCAAGAAAGTTCAGGGCCAGGAAATATGGAGAGGCAACTGCATAGCAGCTCTTAAGCCTTCAGAGATGACAGAACCTGCTTCAGTTACCTGAAGAGACTGGCCTCCACGCAAGGTAGATAAGGACAAAAAAACCTCACAATAAGCAACTTTAATTGACATGTGGGATGGCCCTGGCAGACAGAGAAGCTCAACCTACATCAAGATAAGCTTGGCTTGTGGTCAGCTGAAGGGCTTGTTGCAAATTATTAGGGACAATTTCCATACCAGAAAGCTATGAAAGAGAGGAAAAATACACAAAGCACAAAATCTCCCTTTGTGGGTTTCTAGACTTTCCACACTGTTAATGCAAAGGATTCATCACGTTCTGTAGAGTTAGTCCACCTGGGACAAATGTGAGTCTATACTTCTGAAGGTCAATGTCCGATATCCTGTTCACCTAGGTCTCATGTACCAAGAGGCAGGATCAATTTCAGGTTTCTTGGGTCGTAGACAGATTTCCTGGATAGGATATTGCTGTCTGTCTTCATACACTACTGGACACAACCCTGACCACCTTTAGGTTTTCAGACTTATTTGAGGAGAAGAGAACATGGTCTAAAGAGTCAAAGGGGGTAAGAAATAAGATTTAGCAGGCATCGCATGTTGTTGTATTTTCCATTCATTTTTCTTTGGGGAGAGATTTTAATTGTCATGTGTTCTAGTGAAAAAGAAGTTTTACAGACCCCCTCTAGTACATAAGACCAGAGAACATTTTTTATATCTACTTCCAACTATCAGACAGAAGTGTAAGCAGCTCTCCTGCTTTTTACAATGAACTGTTAGGGGTCTTTTAAAAACCGCCAAGAGTTATGGTCACCGTGTCTTTACTTCTTTTATTCCTTACTATATGTGATGATAAGCCATTGCCTATAGAATGACCTAATGTGTACTTGTGTCTCAAGTCCATGTCTGTTAATTAATTGAGAAAACATTCTTCTTTACAGAGTGTTGTCAATAGACATCACAGGTTAGCCTCAGAAAGTGTTGTTTGGTGTCCTGGAATTTGGTTCTGCTCTAAATCAAGACTTCAGTGTAAAAAGTTTAAATTTCCATAGGTGGCTTTGCATTAGTCAGAACTGAAATAGAGCCTGTTACTTATAAGAGGTTGTGAAGAGCAACTAATTCAAGACACCTGGGAGTTTTGCCCAACATAAATAAGCTAGTTAATGGAAAAACTAGCACCGTGATATGTTAAATTTTCTTTGCATGTAATACATCAGGGTACCTTTGTCATCCCTGTATCTGGATAATCCCAAATGGAACTAGACTCCGGAGTAGAATTGGGATGCACTTGAGTCTGTGAACACTAGGTGGCGTCTGTTTCTTTGTGCACTTGATCGGTAGATGGATAGTGCTTCAGTTAGACTTGCGCATTGAGAAAGGAATGGACAAAAATGGTCAATCTGTGATCTTTGTTCTTTTGTAGATTTGCGTGAGTTAAAATGGCACCTGTGACTCATAAACTAGGGTTAGTATTATAGGTGAGATGTAGCAAGTTCTTGGTAGGTACAAAGACTCCTTGTAAGGATAGCAGTATCTAAGAAATATTATTTACCTAACCTTCTCAGCTTAGACATGACATATCTAGGGGATTTTAAAAGCTTATGACTTTATGAAGATAGTAAAAAGGATTGGCTGAGAAGGAATGTACCTGTTTGATGGAATGAGAATTACTATACTATGTAAACTTGAATGATAGCAAGTGAAGGTGTGGTGGAGGAAGGCATGGTAGTCCACTACAGTATTCTTGCATGGAGAATCCCTTGGACAGAGGAGCCTGGCAGTCCATAGGACTGCACAGAGTCGGACATGACTGAAGTGATTTAGCACACACATGCACAGAGGAATGGTAGTAATTTCCAATGCTATATTGATAGATGTTGGTAAAACCATGTAATCATTGTAGGTAAGGGCATTATTTATCATCTAAACGAACCTGGTTTTCTTAAATTTTTTGATTCTAGGTTCACACCATGGAAGGATTAATGTTCTTCTTTTCCATGTTTAAGCTGATGATGTTTTATTCTTGTGTCAAGAACCTCTGCTGTCCTGCAAAACCTCCTATAAAATCCCTGATGGTTGTTAAGTCTCCCTGGAAGTTCTTTATTCTTCTGTCCTCAGTTCCGCAGCTGTGCCTTTACTCTGAGTAATAGTTTAGCAGGATCGTTCCCTCTCTTATTCAGCAATTTTAATTTTGCCCCCCTTTTTGTGAAACTTCTGCAACAACTGCAGATACAACCTGAAAACTGGTCTCCTATGTTATCGAAATGTAGATGTCAAGTTCTGCTATCAAAAGGAGCAAGACTATAGACAGATCCTGGAAAGTTGGGTGCAGGGGTATTACTGAAAAAATGAGCTCACTACTGAGTCTAATGGATTCTTAGCCTTGCTTTGTTCCTGGGTTTTCTTCATGATCTTAATAACCATCATGTGATGATATTACTTTAGAGGAGGAAAAGAGGACTTTTCAAAATTATGATCAAAGTCAGTGTCAGAATCTCTTGTTATTGACCCCGTCATCTTTCTACAATCAGAAACAGCTCCAGTATTTTACTCTCAAATAGTTTCATTCTGTTTGAGCACAACCTCAAAAATCTCTCTTCGCCCCCAAGCCGGAAGCTAAGGAGGATTTCTTAGGTTGCCAGTGTTGCTCAGGTGTGGTAGGAAGGCTGGTATCATGGTGATATAGGCAGAAGGGGCAAATTGGACTCAAAGATGGGCTCAATAAAGGACAGAAATGGTAGGGACCTAACAGAAGCAGAAGATATTAAGAAGAGGTGGCAAGGATACACAGAAGAATTGTACAGAAAGGTTCTTCACGATCCAGACAATCACGATGGTGTGATCACTCACCTAGAGCCAGACATCCTGGAATGTGAAGTCAAGTGGGCCTTAGGAAGCATCACTACAAACAAAGCTAGTGAAGGTGATGGGATTCCAGTTGAGCTATTTCAAATCCTGAAAGATGATGATGTGAAAGTGCTGCACTCAATATGTTAGCAAATATGGAAAACTCAGCAGTGGCCACAGGACTGGAAAAGGTCAGTTTTCATTACAATCCCAAAGAAAGGCAATGCCAAACAATGCTCAAACTACCACACAATTGTACTCATCTCACATGCTAGTGGAGAAGGCAGTGGCACCCCACTCCAGTACTCTTGCCTGGAAAATCCCATGGATGGAGGAGCCTGGTAGGCTACAGTCCATGGGGTCGCTAAGAGTCGGACACGACTGAGCGACTTCACTTTCACTTTTCCCGTTCATGCACTGGAGAAGGAAATGGCAACCCACTCCAGTATTCTTGCCTGGAGAATCCCAGGGATGGCAGAGCCTGGCGGGCTGCCGTCTATGGGGTCGCACAGAGTCGGACACGACTGAAGTGATTTAGCAGCAGCAGCACGTGCTAGTAAAGTAATGCTTAAAATTCTCCAAGTCAGGCTTCAGCAATACGTGAACCGTGAACTTCCAGATGCTCAAGCTGGTTTTAGAAAAGGCAGAAGAACCAGAGATCAAATTGCCAACATCCAATGGATCATCAAAAAAGCAAGAGAGTACCAGAAAAACATCTATTTCTGCTTTATTGACTATGCCAAAGCCTTTGACTGTGTGGATCACAATAAACTGTGGAAAATCCTGAAAGAGATGGGAATACCAGACCACCTGACCTGTCTCTTGAGAAACCTGTATGCAGCTCAGGAAGCAACAGTTAGAACTGGACATGGAACAACAGACTGGTTCCAAATAGGAAAAAGAGTATGTCAAGGCTGTATATTGTCACCCTGCTTATTTAACTTATATGCAGAGTACATCATGAGAAACGCTGGGCTGGAAGAAGCACAAGCTGGAATCAAGATTGCCAGGAGAAATATCAATAACCTCAGATATGCAGATGACACCACCCTTATGGCAGAAAGTGAAGAAGAACTAAAGAGCCTCTTGATGAAAGTGAAAGAGGGTGAAAAAGTTGGCTTAAAGCTCAGCATTCAGAAAACTAAGATCATGGCATCTGGTCCCATCACTTCATGGCAGATAGATGGGGAAACAGTGGAAACAGTGGCTGACTTTATTTTTCTGGGCTCCAAAATCACTGCAGATGGTGACTGCAGCCATGAAATTAAAAGACGCTTACTCCTTGGCAGGAAAGTTATGACGAACCTTGACAGCATATTAAAAAGCAGAGACATTACTTGGCCAACAAAGGTCCATCTAGTCAAGGCTATGGTTTTTCCAGTAGTCATGTATGGATGTGAGAGGTGGACTATAAAGAAAGCTGAGTGCCAAAGAATTGATGCTTTTGAACTGTGTTGTTGGAGAAGACTCTTGAGAGTCCCTTGGACTGCAAGAAGATCCAACCAGTCCATCCTAAAGGAGATCAGTTCTGGGTGTTCATTGGAAGGACTGATGTTGAAGCTGAAACTCCAATACTTTGGCCACCTGATGGGAAGAGCTGACTCACTGGAAAAGACCCTGATGCTGGGAAAGATTGAGAGCAGGAGGAGAAGGGGACAACAGAGGATGAGATGGCTGGATGGCATCATTGACTTGATGGACATGGGTTTGGGTGGACTCAGGGAGTTGGTGATGGACAGGGAGGCCTGGTGTGCTGCGTTTCATGGAGTCACAAAGAGTTGGACACGACTGAGCGACTGAACTGAACTGAACTGAATATGTATGATGGTTTGAACCTTGGATTGAGGAGGGTATGTTTTAAAATGGTGAAATGCATGAGTGAACCTATGGTTGATTCACGTTGGTGTTTGGTAGAAACCAACATAGTACTGTAAAGCAATTATCCTTCAATTAAAAATAAATTAGTTAAAAAAAAACTGAGAAATGGCGCTGAAAACACTAACAAATACAGTTGTCAAATATTGAGGTAGGAAATTTTAACATGCCAACAATGTGAATCTCCACTAGTGGATATCTTGTACACCTTAAAGAGTAAATCTTAAATACCAAAATGCTGCAAATTTTACAGAGAATTAAGAGAAGAGATGAATAACTTCTGTATAAGGAAAAATCTGCAAAGCCTTGACAAAATCCCAAATGCCAAATCTGTTTACAGTGCTCTGTAAGGGAAGGGAGAAGCATGAAGAAAACTTGTAAAATGGAGACGGGCAAACAAAGGCTTGCTAACATTCTTACTGCCATCATCAATCTTTTTCTCTAGGGCTGATGGTTGTATGTAAGACATGTACATTCATCTACCCACAAAATCCGTGCAGAGCATGGGACAGTGTATCTCTGTCCATGACTGCTTGCCACGCTGTGCTGGGGGAAATGAACTCCTGATATTGGGAAGAAACAGATTTTGCATGCCAATTAAGGTTCTTAGCTACTTTGTAGACAAACAAAAGGAGTCTATTGCTATTGGCAGCTTATAGAAGCAGAGAAAGTATTTTTGAAAAAAAAAACATATTTAATGCATTAATATGCTAAAGCAGATGTACCAATTGCAAGTTTGCAAACATTGAGAATGGCTTTTAATACTTACGCTAGGAGACGTAAAAGCACTGGAGTTCTTAGAGTTTTTATTGTATGAAAAGGAAGAAGTGAGCAGATTTCGATATCAGCCAGTCAATGGAGAAAACCATACAATGCTGGGATAATCAAATCGGTGAAGGACTGAGAGGACCTTGAAAACGTAATAAAACCTGAACCTAAACTCTTGCTGGTTATTTCTCATAAAGTCTCTTCCTTTTCCTTGAAGGGCATACTGTCTCTCCAGTTAACACATGAAGTTCACTTCCTTTGTATGGCTGCACATCAGCCATTGCAATGGCCAGAGAGGAAATATTGTTTAAAAATTTTTTTTTTAATTTTGTGACACTGGTGGGAGCTTGGGAACTATGTTGAAAATTAAGTGCTGGGGGGTGGGGGCGGTCCCAAAGGAAATGCCTCTCTTGATTCTGCTTTTGGAAATTGCAGCTGATCAGTATGATGATGCTGCATTGCCAATATGTTTTCTGGACTCTGCGTGACATGTATTTCCTCAAAAAGATGAATGCTTCTAATAAAAATGAAAGAAGAACTGGCACAACCAGAATATCAGCCAAAGTACATTATTAGTGAGTCTTCAGAGTCTCCAGGGAGAAAATGCATTTAATAATAATTTAACAAATATTTATTCAACACCTACTGTATTTCAGACACTGTGCACACAGTGACAAATAAGACAGAAGAGGCCATGGCTTGATGAGAGCTTATATTCTAGCGGAGAAAGATTGACAATAAATAAGTAAATACTTACGTAATTTAAATGTTGTGTTAAGTGTTTTATTCCTCTTATAAGAGAGGAAAAGTATTTTTCCCTCTAACCATTCTGTTCTTGGCTGAGACCACCATAATAAAAAACAGATTAACAAGAGAAAAGCAAATAATTTAATAACTTGTGTATCTCACATATACTCAGGAGAGACCCAGGGAAATTGAGCCCCAGCCGCCAATTTAAACACCATATTCAGCTAAAGAGAAAAGAGACCTATTGAGGGAGGGCAGTTATGGGAGGTTTCCAAGAAAAGCGCAGTAAATAAGGGTAAGGTTTGTCATATAAGGTTTAAGTGGGCACCTTCTCTACTGACAAGACTATCTTGTGATTTAGTCATCCTTGCATTCCTGGTACAGAGGAGACTCTTACAAATGGAAATTTCCTTTATAAATGGAACTTCCCCTTAAAAAATTTAACTTCTGTCTTGTTTTCAGAGCTTCTACTCTGCTCTTTCTCAAAAATTATCAGCTCAAAAATAATCTGTATGCCAAGGAGGCATATTCTGGAATGTCTTACTCTTCTCTCCTTCACTTAGTGCCTTAAAACAGGTGTTCATTTTTTCTTTGATTTCAAGGGTTAGGAATGGGGCGGGTTTGGCTGGAAAAGCATCTCTGATCCACATGGTATCAGCCGGGATGGCTGGGCATTGAGGGTTTACTTTCAAGATGGCTTCTGCACTCACACGACTAGTGTCTTGGTGATCTTGGCCTCTTCTTCTTGCTATGTGGGGTCTCATCATTGGATTTAGCATGAGTGAATCCACCTTTGACCCAGTCTGATTACTTTAACAGATTTCTCACAAAGCAGTTGTCATACTTTCTACATGGTGTCTGACTGCCAAAAATCACAAAATTAGAATAATTAAGGGTGATCCTGGCAGTGGTAAAATGTCATTTTTCATGTATTTGATTGGTCAAATCAATCTCAGTGCCCACCTAAATTCAAGAAGGGGTTGAGAAATAAATAGGTCTCTTAGTAGGTGAGTGGCAAAGTCACATAGAAGAAGAGCAGCTCTACCCATCTGTGGAAAATATAATAGGCTATATGCTTGAAGGAGATGAACCATAGGAGGGTGAGAGTGGTGGGAAAGATGGAAATGTTTTTAGTTAGGGTAGTAGCCATGAGAAAGAGAGGGAGATGAGCATTCCAGTTAGAGTGCAGTAGGTTCTAGTTTGACTAAACCTATATAGAAATGGTCAGTTTACATTCACATACATACACATCACTTCATGGGAAATAGATGGGGAAACAGTGGAAACAGTGTCAGACTTTATTTTTTGGGGCTCCAAAATCACTGCTGATGGTGATTGCAGCTATGAAATTAAAAGACGCTTACTTGGAAGGAAGGTTATGGCCAACCTAGATAGCATATTTAAAAGCAGAGACATTACTTTGCCAACAAAGGTCCGTCTAGTCAAGGCTATGGTTTTTCCAGTGGTCATGTATGGATGTGAGAGTTGGACGGTGAAGAAAGCTGAGCGCCGAAGAATTGATGCTTTTGAACTGTGGTGTTGGAGAAGACTCTTGAGAGTCCCTTGGACTGCAAGGAGATCCAATCAATCCATCCTAAAGGAGATCAATCATGGGTGTTCATTGGATGGACTGATGTTGAAGCTGAAACTCCAATATTTTGGCCACCTCATGCGAAGAGTTGACTCCTTGGAAAAGACCCTAATGCTGGGTAGGATTGGGGGCAGGAGGAGAAGGGGATGACAGAGGATGAGATAGTTGGATGGCATCACTGACTCAATGGAGATGGGTTTGGGTAGACTCCGGGAGTTGGTGATGGACAGGGAGGCCTGGCGTGCTATGATTCATGGGGTCGCAAAGAGTTGGACACGACTGAGCGACTGAACTGAACTGAACTTAACATTCACATAATGCTCCATAAACAGTATTGATACCAGAAGTTGGCAAGCTGAGACAGAAATTCAACTAGTCTTATTCATTCACCTTATCTGGACATTTGCTTCATTCAGCACATCCTTAGTCATTTACATTCTTCCTTTCTGTCTAGTTATTTGCTGAATGTTCAACGCTGAATGTTTAGATATGGTTGTAGTGCCAGGTTCCTCAATCTAATAAGCAAGTGCAGATATATCAAAATGGATATTGCCTGTGAATTCCATGTTGCAAGTAATCAGATCAGGGCTGTAGATGGTGGCACTGTGAGACAGAGCAGAGAACTCTTCAAAGCATTTTATGATAATGTCCATGACAATCAAGGAGTGTTTTATTTCTTAATGTTTTTGCAGAATCATCATGGATTATTCACCACAACTTCTTAAAGGCTTCCCAAGAAGTCATGTACACCATTGGCAGGTTATGAGGTTGTGTTAAGTAACTCAGTGGTTACAGAATTTGTTTGATTTTCCAACACCGGAATCCCTGCTAAATCACCAATCCTTGTTCCACATAATGCCTCCAAGTAAACAGTCCCCAGATGTATAATTTAACATCTGTTGTATCAGTGGCTCTCATTTTTCTTTTCTTTGTTTCATAAGAATTCTAGTGGGCTTTTGAATTGTATATTCAAATATTCTGATTCAGTAAGTCGGGAGGGAAGCTGGGCACCTGTATCTTCAAAACCCTCCAGATCATTGAGGAAAATGCTTAAAGGGTGTACTACTCTGAATTAGTGGCTCTATGGTTGTCCATGGCCACAGTATTCAAAAAAAATTGGGGGGCCATATAATACTCTGAGATCCAAGGTATGCTCAATATATTCAAAGAACATCATTGCATTTGGCTTTGATGCAATCCTGACTGGGGCTGAGTATTATCTCACTTTCATTTCTGAAGGACAACTTTACTGGGTGACGTATTCTTGGTTCACAGGGTTTTGTGGATTTTTTTTTTTTTTTTTTTAGCACTTTGAATATATCATACCACACTCTCTGGCCTGAAAGATTTCTGCTAGGAAATCCACTGATAGTCTTATGGTGGTTTTCTTGTACAAGAGATTTTTTTTCTCTTGCTGCTTTTAAAATTCTTCAAAGGAAGAATTTTATTTTATTTATTTATTTATTTTTATTTTTATTGGAGGCTAATTACTTTACAATATTGTGGTGGTTTTTGCCATACATTCACATGAATCAGCTGTGGGTGTACATATGTTCCCCATCCTGACCCTCCCTCCCACCTCCTTCCCCATCTTATCCCTCAGGGTCATCCCAGTGCACCAGCCCTGAGCACCCTGTCTCATGCATTGAACTTGGACTGGCAATCTGTTTCACATATGATAATATACATGTTTCAATGCTATTCTCACAAATCATCCCACCCTCACCTTCTCCCATAGAGTCCAACAGTCTGTTCTTTACATCTGTGTCTCTTTCGCTGTCTCGCATATAGGGTTATCATTACCATCTTTCTAAATTCCATATATATGTGTTAAGATACTGTATTGGTGTTTTTCTTCCTGGCTTACTTTGCTCTGTATAATAGGCTCCAGTTTCATCCACCTCATTAGAACTGATTCAAATGCATTCTTTTTAATAGCTGAGTAATATTCCATTGTGTATATGTACCACAGCTTCCTTATCCATTCATCTGGTGATGGACATCTAGGTTGCTTCCATGTCCTGGCTATTGTAAACAGTGCTGCGATGAACATTGGGGTACACGTGTCTCTTTCAGTTCTGGTTTCCTCAGTGTGTATGCCCAGCAGTGGGATTGCTGGGTCATATGGCAGTTCTATTTCCAGTTTTTTAAGGAATCTCCACACTGTTCTCCATAGTGGCTGTACTAGTTTGCATTCCCACCAACAGTATAAGAGGGTTCCTTTTTCTCCACACCCTCTCCAGCATTTATTGTTTGTAGACTTTTGGATAGTAGCCATTCTGACTGGTCTGAGATGGTACCTCATTGTGGTTTTGATTTGCATTTCTCTGATAGTGAGTGATGTTGAGCATCTTTTCATGTGTTTGTTAGCCATCTGTATGTCTTCTTTGGAGAAATGTCTCTTTAGTTCTTTGGCCCATGTTTTGATTGGGTCGCTTATTTTTCTGGAATTGAGCTGCAGGAGTTGCTTGTATATTTTTGAGATTAATTCTTTGTCAGTTGTTTCATTTGTTATTGTTTTCTCCCATTCTGAAGGCTGTCTTTTCACCTTGCTTATAGTTTCCTTTGTTGTGCAAAAGCTTTTAAATTTAATTAGGTCCCATTTGTTTATTTTTGCTTTTATTTCCATTACTCTGGGAGGTGGGTCATAGAGAATCCTGCTATGGTTTATGTCAGAGAGTGTTTTGCCTGTGTTTTCCTCTAAGAGTTTTATAGTTTCTGGTCTTATTTAGATCTTTAATCCATTTTGAGTTTATTTTTGTGTATGGTGTTAGAAAGTGTTCTAATTTCATTCTTTTACAAGTGGTTGACCAGTTTTCCCAGCACCACTTGTTAAAGAGATTGTCTTTTCTTTTCTCCATTGTATATTCTTGCCTCCTTTGTCAAAGATAAGGTGTCCATAGGTGCTTGGATTTATCTCTGGGCTTTCTATTTTGTTCTATTGATCTATGTTTCTGTCTTTGTGTCAGTACCATACTGTCTAGATGCCTGTTGCTTTGTAGTATAGCCTGAAGTCAGGCAGGTTGATTCCTCCAGTTCTATTCTTCTTTCTCAAGATTGCTTTTGCCTATTCATTTTTTGTAATTCCATACACATTGTGAAATTATTTGTTCTAATTCTCTGAAAAATACCGTTGGTAGCTTGATAGGGATTGCATTGAATCTATAGATTGCTTTGGATAGTATACTCATTTTCACTCTATTGAGTCTTCCGATCCATGAACATGGTATATTTCTCCATCTATTTGTGTCCTCTTTGATTTCTTTCATCAATGTTTTATAGTTTTCTATATATAGGTCTTTTTTTTTTTTTTAGGTAGATGTATTCCTAAGTATTTTATTCTTTTCATTGCAATGGTGAATGGAATTGTTTCCTTAATTTCTTTTGTCTTTTCTCATTGTTAGTGTATAGGAATGTAAGGGATTTCTGTGTGTTAATTTTATATCCTGCAACTTTACTGTATTCATTGATTAGCTCTAGTAATTTTCTGGTGAAGTCTTTAGGGTTTTCTATGTAGAGGATCATGTCATCTGCAAACAGTGAGAGTTTTACTTCTTTTCCAATCTGGATTCCTTTTATTTCTTTTTCTGCTCTGATTGCTGTGGCCAAAACTTCCAAAACTATGTTGAATAGCAGTGGTGAGAGTGGGCACCCTTTTCTTGTTCCTGACTTTAGGTGAAATGCTTTCAATTTTTCACTATTGAGGATAATGTTTGCTGTGGGTTTATCATGTCTGGCCTTTATTATGTTGAGGTATGTTCCTTCTATGCCTGCTTTCTGGAGAGTTTTAATCATAAATGGATGTTGAATTTTGTCAAAGGCTTTCTCTGCATCTATTGAGAAAATCATGTGGTTTTTATCTTTTAATTTGTTAATGTTGTGTATCACATTGATTGATTTGCGAATTTTGAAGAATCCTTGCATCCCTGGGATAAAGCCCACTTGGTCGTGATGTATGATCTTTTTAATATGTTGTTGGATTCTGTTTGCTAGGATTTTGTTAAGGATATTTGCATCTATGTTCATCAGTGATATTGGCCTATAGTTTTCTTTTTTTGTGACATCTTTATCTGGTTTTGGTATTAGGGTGATGGTGGCTTCATAGAATGAGTTTGGAAGTTTACCTTCCTCTGCAATTTTCTAGAAGAGTTTGAGTAGGATAGGTGTTAGCTCTTCTCTAAATTTTTGGTAGAATTCAGCTGTGAAGCCGTCTGCTCCTGGGCTTTTGTAGGCTGGAAGATTTCTGATTACAAATTCAATTTCTGTGTTTGTGATGGGTCTGTTAAGGTCTTCTATTTCTTCCTGGTTCAGTTTTGGAAAGTTATACTTTTCTAAGAATTTGTTCATTTCTTCCAAGTTGTCCATTTTATTGGCATGTAATTGCTGATAGTAGTCTCTTATGATCTTTTGTATTTTTGTGTTGTCTGTTGTGATTCCTTCATTTTCATTTTTAATTTTGTTGATTTGATTTTTCTCCCTTTGTTTCTTGATGAGTCTGGCTAATGGTTTTTCTATTCTATTTATCTTCTTGAAGAACCAGCTTTTAGCTTTGTTGATTTTTGCTATGGTCTTTTTTGTTTCTTTTGCACTTATTTCTGCCTAATATTTGTTATTTCTTTCCTTCTACTAACCCTGGGGTTCTTCATTTCTTCCTTGTCTAGTTGCTTTAGGTGTAGAGTTAGGTTATTTATTTGGTTTCTCTCCTGTTTCTTGAGGTAGGCTTGTATTGCTATGAACCTTCCCCTTAGCACTGCTTTTACTGAATCCCATAAGTTTTGGGTTGTTGTGTTTTCATTTTCACTCATTTCTATGCATATTTGATTTCTTCTGTGATTTGTTGGTTATTCAGAATTGTGTTGTTTAGCCTCCACATGTTTGTATTTTTAATAGTTTTTTTTCCTGTAGTTGACATCTAATCTTACCGCATTGTGATCAGAAAAGATGCTTGAGATGATTTCATTTGTTTTGAATTTACCAAGGCAAGATTTATGGCCCAGGATGTGATCTCTCCTGGAGAAGGTTCCGTGTGCACTTGAGAAAAAGGAGAAATTCATTGTTTTGGGGTGAAATGTCCTATAGATATCAATTAGGTCTAACTGGTCCATTGTATCATTTAAAGTTTGTGTTTCCTTGCTAATTTTCTGTTTAGTTGATCTATCCATAGGTGTGAGTGGAGTATTAAAGTCTCCCACTATTATTGTGTTGCTGTTAATTTCCCCTTTCATATTTGTTAGCATCTGCCTTACATATTGCGGTGCTCCTATATTGGCTGCATATATATTTATATTTGTTATATTTTCTTCTTGGATTGATCCTTTAATCATTATGTAGTGTCCTTCTTTGTCTCTTTTAACAGCCTTTATTTCAAAGTCTATTTTATCTGATATGAGTATTGCTACTCCTGCTTTCTTTTGGTCTCCATTTGTGTGAAATATCTTTTTCCAGCCCTTCACTTTTGGTCAGTATGTGTCCCTAGGTTTGAGGTGGGTCTCTTGTAGACAGCATCTATATAGGGGTCTTGTTTTTTTATCCATTCAGCCAGTCTTTGTCTTTTGGTTGTAGCATTCAACCCATTTACATTTAAGGTAATTATTGATAAGTATGATCCCGTTACCATTTAGTTTGTTGTTTTGGGTTCGAGTTTATACACCTTTTCTGTGTTTCCTGTTTAGAGAAGATCCTTTAACATTTGTTGAAGAGCTGGTTTGGTGGTGCTGAATTCTCTCAGCTTTTGCTTGTCTGTAAAGCTTTTGATTTCTCCTTCATATTTGAGTGAGATCCTTGCTGGGTACAGTAATGTGAGTTGTAGGTTTTTCTCTTTCATCACTTTAAGTATGTCCTGCCATTCCCTTCTGGCTTGAAGAGCTTCTATTGAAAGATTAGCTGTTATCCTTATGGGGATCCCCTTGTGGGTTAATTGTTTTTCCCTTGCTGCTATTAATATTTGTTCTTTGTGTTTTATCTTCGTTAATTTGATTAATATGTGTCTTGGGGTGTTTCGCCTTGGGTTTATCCTGTTTGGAACTCTCTGAGTTTCTTGGACTTGGGTGACAATTTCCTCCCCCATTTTAGGGAAGTTTTCAACTATTATCTCCTCAAGTATTTTCTCATGGCCTTTCTTTTTGTCTTCTTCTTCTGGGACTCCTGTGATTCTAATGTTGGGGCATTTAACATTGTCCCAGAGGTCTCTGAGATTGTCCTCATTTATTTTAATTCTTTTTTTTTTTTTTCCTCTATGCTTCATTTATTTACACCATTCTATCTTCCACCTCACTTATCCTATCTTCTGCCTCAGTTATTCTACTGTTGGTTCCCTCCAGAGTGCTTTTGATCTCAGTTATTACATTATTCATTATTGATCAACTCTTTTTTATTTCTTCTAGGTCCTTGTTAAACTTTTTTGCATCTTCTCAAACCTTGTCTCCAGACTATTTATCTGTAACTCCATTTTGTTTTCAAGATTTTGGATCATTTTTACTATCATTATTCTGAATTCTTTTTCAGTTAAACTCCCTATCTCCTCCTCTTTTGTTTGGTTTGGTGGGCTTATATCATGTTCCTTTACCTGCTGAATATTTCTCTGCCTTTTCATCTTGTTTAGGTTGCTGTGTTTGGGCTTGCCTTTCTGTATGCTAGAAATTTGTGGTTCCTCTTTATTGTGGAGGTTGCTCCCTGTGGGTGCAGTTGGACAAGTGGCTTGTCAAGGTTTCCTGATTAGGGAAGCTTGTGTCGCTGTTCTGGTGGGTGGAGCTGGATCTCTTCTCTCTGGAGCTCAGTGAAGTGTCCAGTAGTGAGTTTTGAGGTGTCTGTGGGTTTGATGTGACTTTTGTCTGCCTGTATTTTAATGCTCAGGGTTATGTCCCTGCATTGCTGGAGAATTAAAATTAGAAACAAAACAAAATTGCAAAATTATAAAAACTATAAAAAAAAACCTATATATACGAAATTTGCTTTAAAAATAGGGTCTTTTTTTTCAAGGTAATAGTAGGTTTTAAAAATGAAAATTAAAGGAGTAATAAAGAACTTAAAAATTAAAAAATTAAAAAATGATAATAAAATAAATCTAGGAATTTCTCTGGAGCTGTTGAGGGCAGTGTGTGGTCAGTTCAGTTTCAGATAATTCCTTGTTCCACTTTATACTTCTTCTCAAGGTCTATAGGTCCCTTCTAATGTAACCAGTGCTAACTACAGGGTTTTAATGTGTTGCACCTGTCTCTTCCAAAGCCGTTCCCTCTTCTTTGTTTATTTTGGCTTCCTCTGTTTGCAAATCTCTTCAGTATCTAACTTCCGCCCTGACACAAGGCGGCGAAGGTGATCATTTATTTAAGCTCACTTGTTCAACTGTGCTGCGGGGAGGGAGGAACACTGCAAGCAAATATCACTGGTGTGTGTGGGGAGTGCTTGCAGTGTCTGGGCTACATTGGGTTTGCCCACCCTCATGGCATGTGTGCTTTCTCAGTCTACACTGCTCAGGCTCCAGGTTGCTCTGCCAGGGAACTGTCTAAGGCGGGCCCTGGTTTGCGTGCACTTTCCAGATCTACACCACTCATTTTCAGGTTCTTGGGTACTCCACAAAAGCACAGACTCAGTTGGGCCTTTGTTTTGTGCCCTTCCCAGATCCGAGCAGCTCAGGTGACCAAGTGCTTGGCGAGCACACTCTTCCCAGCTGGGCGGTGTGTCTTATCACCTCCCTGGTCCCACTCGGTTTCCTGGGTGCACAGCAGGAGCACCATCTCGGGTGTGATGTGTGTCTCTTCTGGGGCGCTGATCTCTGACTGTGACCCTCCTGCTGGATGTCAACCATCCAGGAGCCCAGGAAGACTTGGTTAGCAACTGGGAGCCTGCTCGCAGTTTGGTAGCTGATGCCGTCTCTGGGGCCGAGTTTGCCCCTTTCCTTCTGGCTCTGGCTATTGCCCGCCTGCCTCCCTGCCTCTGGTGGGGGATGGGCCGGTCCACAGCCAGCTAGCTCTCCTCTGGTATTCCCTCAGTCGTTTGTTCTGTGAGAGGGCTGGCAGTGCCTTAGGTTAGAGCTTTTCACGGGAAAGTTCTCTCTCTCTCGCTTTCCTCTTTTTTTTTTCCTCTCTGGCTATCCCATGGTTTGGGTTGCTATCTCATGTTAGCTCCCTCAGATTGCCCTCAGGGCATTCAGGCCCGGTACTTACCCTAAGCAATGCAACCCGCGCCTCCCTGTTCAGCCCCTGCTTGCTGGTGGCGAAGATGAGCGTCTGGGCTATTTCTCTGTTGGGAGTTGCCATTAGGCATATAATCTGTGGGTTTTATTTGTTAATTTTTTCCTCCTGGTTATGTTGCCCTCAGAGATTCCAAAACTCCCCACAGACCTGCCGGTGAGAGGGTTTCCTAGTGTTTGGAAACTTCTCCTCTTTTAAGACTCCCTCCCCAGGACGGGTCTCCATCCCTAACTCTTGTCTCTCTTTTTAGCTTTAATATTTTGTCCTACCTCCTTTCAAAAACAATGGGCTGCCTTTCTGGGTGCCTGGTGTCCTCCGCCAGCATTCGGAAGTTGTTTTGTGGTATTTGCTCAGCGTTCAAATGATCTTTCGATGAATTTGTGGGGGAGAAAGTGGTCTCCCCGTCCTATTCCTCTGCCATCTTAGGACCCCCCCTGTCTTTGATTTTACATAGTTTTATTATAATATGTCTTGGAGCACATTATTTTGGATTGAAATATTGGGGTGATCTATTAGCTCCTTGAACTAGGATGTCCAGATTTCCCCCCTAATTTGGGAAGTTTTTAGCCATTATTTCTTTAAATAAGCTTTCTTCCTCCTTCTCCCTCTCTTCTCCTTCTAGCACACCAATTACTTGTAGTTTTTTAAAATAGTGTACCATGGCTTGTGTAGGCTTTCTTTACTTTTTTTCATTCTTTTTCTCTGTTCTCCTCTGACTAGATAATTTAAAATTATTCCTGTATTATACTTTACAGTTTCTTTCCTCTGCTTGCTCTATTTTGCTGTTGACACTCTCAATTCCTTCTTTTTTTTTTTTTTAAATTTCATTCATTGTATTCTTCAACTTCAGAATTTCTGTTTAGTTCTTTTTTATAGTTTCTATCTCTTTGATTCAAGGAATTAGATCTGGTAGACAGAGTGCCTGAAGAACTATGGACAGAGGTTTGGAACATTGTACAAGAGATGGTGACCAAAACCATCCCAAAGAAAAAGAAATGCCAGAAGGCAAAGTGGTTGCCTGAGGAGGCCTTACAAATTGCTGAGAAAAGAAGTGAAAGGCAAAGTAAAAAAGAGAAAGATATACCCAAAGGAATCCAGAAAAAAGCAAAGAGAGATAAGAAAGCCTTCTTAAGGGAACAATGCAAAGAAATAGAGAAAAACAATAGAATAGGAGAGACAGGAGATCTCTTCAAGAAAATCAGAGATAACAAGGGAATATTCTATAGAAAGATGGGCACAATAAAGGACAGAAACAGCAAAGACCTAACAGAAGCAGAAGAGATTAAGAAGAGGTGGCAAGAGTACACAGAAGAACTATACAAAAAATGTATTAATGACTCAGATAACCATGATGGTGTGTTCACTCATCTAGAGCCAGACATCCTGAATTATGAAGTCAAGCGGGTCTTAAGAAGCATTACTATGAACAAAGCTAGTGGAGGTGATGGAATTCCAGCTGAGCTATTTCAAATCCTATAAGATGATTCTGTGAAAGTGCTGCAGTCAATATGTCAACAAATTTGGAAAACTCAGCAGTGGCCACAGGACTGGAAAAGGTCAGTTTTCATTCCAATCCCAAAGAAAGGCAGTGCCAGAGAATGTTCAAACTACCATATAATTGTGCTCATTTCAATATGCTTGTTAGCAAGATAATGCTCAAAATCCTTCAAGCTGGGCTTCAGCAGTACATGGTCTGAGAACTTCTAGATGTACAAGCTGGATTTAGAGAAGGCAGAGGAACCAGAGATCAAATTGCCAACATTCATTGGATCATAGAAAAAGCAAGGGAATTCCAGAGAAACATCCATTTCTACTTCATTGACTCTGCTGAAGCCTTTGACTGTGTGGATCACAACAAACTGTGGAAAATTATTAAAAAGATGGGAATACCAGATCATTTTACCTGTCTCCTGAGAAACCTGTATGCAAGTCAAGAAGCAACAATTTGAACCGGACACGAAACAACAGACTGGTTCAAAATTGTCAAAGGAGTATGTCAAGGCTGTATATTGTTGCTTTGCTTATTTGACTTCTGTGCAGAGTACATCATGTGAAATGCTGAGCTGGATGAATCACAAGCTGGAATCAAGATTGCCAGGAGAAATATCAACAACCTCAGATATCAGGTGATACCACTCTTAATGCCAGAAAGTGAAGAGATTCTTGATAAGGGGGAAAGAAGAGAGTGATAAAGCTGGCTTAAAATTCAACATTCAAAAAACCAAGATCATGGCATCTGGTCCCATCGTTTCATGGCAATTAGGTGGGGAAAAAATGAAAGCAGTGACAGATTTTCTTTTCTTGTGCTCCAAAACCACTGCAGATGGTGATTGCAGCCTTGAAATTAAAAGATGCTTGCTCCATGGAAGAAAAGCAATGACAAACCTAGAGAGCATATTAAAAAGTAGAGACATCTCTTAACTAACAAAGGTCTGTACAGTCAAAGCTATGGTTTGAATGTAGCCATGTATGAATGTGAGAATTGGACCAACCATAAAGAATGCTGAAGAACTGATGCTTTTGAACTTTGGTACTAGAGAAGACTCTTGAGATTCCCTTGAACTACAAGGAGATAAAACCAGTCAATCCTAAGGGAAATCAACCTTGAATATTCATTGGAAGGACTGATGCTGAAGCTGAAGCCTCAATACTTTGGCTACCTGATGCACAGAATTAACTCATTGGAAAAGACCTTGATGCTTGGAAAAAGTGAAGGTAGGAGAAGGGGGCAACAGAAGATGAATGGTTGGATGGAATCACTGACTCAATGGACATGAGTTTGAGCGAATTCCAGGTGATAGTGAAGGACAGGGAAGCCTGGTGAGCTGCAGTCCATGGGATTGCAGAGTTGGATATGACTTAGCGACTGATCAACAACAACAGTCTGTTATACTTCTCATTTTGTTCATGTATTATTTTCTTAATTTCTCTGAATTGTCTTTCTCTATTCCCTTGTAGCTCATTGAACTTCATTCAGAAAAGCTATTTTGAACTCTTTATCAGGGAAAATGCAGATTTTCATGTCTTTAGGATTGTCTTGTATAAAATGGCTGTGTTCCTTTGGTGATGTTATATTTCCTTGATTTTTCATGTTCCTTGAAGTTTTGTGTTGTTATCTCCACATTTGAAGTAGCTATCATCTCCTTCAGCTTCACTGCCTGATTTGGGGAGAGAAAAACCTTCTATCAACCTTTCTCAGGATTCAGAGGATAACTCAGACCCTCAGACCCTCTCTGTGGATATATCTGCTCTATACTTCTTGTTCTCTCTTGTGGCAGAACTCTTAAACTTGTGTGCTTTCTCCTAATTCTGCAAAGCCAGCCTGAATGTTGACATCTTCTCTTTTCCTTTTCCTAGTGTGGTGCTGAATGCTCAAGTCTGTGGTCTCTCCCCAGTCACAGATTTGGGCCAGCTTTGGGACAGTTTTCTGTATGTGTTCACTAGCTATCTGTAAAAGCACACACTGCCTGCCTTTGGGCTCACACACAGGGATCCAGCTGTGAGGTGAAGGTATATGGGGCTGAGTGCGTGGAGTGCTAGGATTCCTTATGGGTCACCTGGGTGGATGTCCAGGCACGGAGTCCCCAGTGGCTTGTGGGCAGGCCTCTTGATGGAGTCCACAATGCCATTAGTAGGCTCATCCTGAGCCCTGGCTGCTGGTCTCCTAGCTGCTCATCACTGCATTCCCCAGTCACAACTCCCTACTCTGGATGCGGTGAGAGAGACTTAGGGATCTGTGGCAGCTTCCTGCAGAGCTGGGGAAGCTGGGTGCTCACTCCCGCCCCTGACTTTCTCTGATGGGAGAAATCATGGGCTGAGAAGGGCTCTTGTGTGCTGGTCAGTGCTGTCTTGGGAGAGGGGTGATGCGGTTAAAGCCAAGCTCTTTTTCTTGCCCTCTTGCAGGGGTCCAATCTGGGAGATTTTTGCTCCTACAGTGTGCTGAAACTTTCCCCCTAGATTTCTGTACTTCCATAGAGGCTCACTCGTCTGGTGGGGTTGTTTAAGTTGTTGCTCCCCAGGGGTCCTCAGACCATGGCTGAGAGAGACTGGTGGTGGCCTCTGGATACTTAGGGTCCATAGGGTCTGTTTGCTTATTCCCTGAGGCACACATGGACAAGATTCCTGGGACCTTGAATTTTGGAGCTGATAACAGAAACAAAGCCAAATGGGTTATAGCCAAGTCACTGGGGATGGGGAGCTATTTCTGGATCTATAGCCAGGATCCTGGTCAGTGAATCAGCCTTCTACATGCAACCTGTTTTCTGGAAATGGCTTTCCTCTCTCTTAGACTGCACGGGGTTTTCACAGTATCCTACTAGGATCCCAGAACTACCACAGGTCACTTTTATATGTGGATGGATGCCAAATTATTGTTGTTAAGGGATGTCTTATGTGGCGGCTTATCAGATTTGGATTCTTTTTTGTGAGTTGCTCACAGTCTGGGAGGGAAGAAACTGAATTAAATGCTCGGTACAAATGGTGCAAGAAATGTTAGATTAATGCAGGCTTGGGTACCAAGGGAGTCAAGGAGAAGGGGATACTCTCACAATAAATCATGCAACCAACCTTGTCCATGGTTACTCTTTGCTTGACTTCTAGGCAGGCTTAAAACTCAGCTTAAATGGTTTCCAAATGCTTCATGAAATTTTCTTAGCAATGTTAGTCTCATATCTGTGCAAAGATGTACTAGAAATTCTTATTGCTTGCAAAATTATATTTCTCATAAATGATTGATGGCTTGCGATTACATTACTTGGCATAGATAGCTTTGATCTATTCATATTAAGAGATAATTGTATGAAAGGTAATATTTTAAGGTATATGAACTCTTTAACCTTAAATGTACACATGTACACAAACTTTTTGAAAAGTAGATTCAGATGGTAGAAAAGAAAGAGAGTCTGAAACCATTGGATACTTTATTAATCAGATGAGTGTAAGGTTGTACAATAAAATAGGGATAAAGATAACCAAAGTAAAGGGGAAATACATAGAAAACTGTCCTAACTTACTTCACAATTTTTGCTTAAGGATCTCCCTCCTACTTCATATAAGCACAGGTAAGCATTGCTGCTTTAAGTTATTGTTGATGTAACCACAGAGGGGCCGGAGGTTTCAGCCAAAGCAAACAACATGGAAAACTCATTGACCCATCGTGCTGTCAAGACCATGACACTCCTTTATTGTGACCTGAAACCTGTCTTCCTACCTTGTCTCCTTGTCCTTCTTGCCTCCCATTGATTCCTGACTTCACTCCCTCTCAGTCTGGTATCTTAGAACATGGACAGTTCTGACTGAACCAAGGCTTCTTTCTTGTGTTTTCTGTCATAAAATCCTCTGGTCGATACACCTGACTCCTGAAAAACTAGCAATGGTTCTAGGACCCCAGAGGTGAAACACATTCAGAATTCTGGTTTCTGGGATCATGATAATAATTAATCATCTGACTGAGGTCCTGTCTTATAATTCCTTTGAGACAGTCAGTGTTTCTCCAAGGTGATTCATGAACCACCTGCAGCAGACATCAGCTGATGGGGTTTATTGAAACTGTAGATTCCTGATCCTATTCCAAAACAGAACATCTAAGGGTGGACCCTGGGGATTGTTAGGTTTGCTGAAGTTTAAGAATCCAGGGAAAGCTACTACAGTAGAATTCTGTAGGACTGAAGCATTTGAAAAGGATTGACTAACATATAAAAGGACCCCCTCCCTTCAGAAAAGCAGGACACTCAAAAGGCACAAGGAGGAGGGGACGGGAAACAGCGATGCCCCAAGATACTGTGAGGGTCTGTTGAAACAGAGCATCAGGCCTGCATCCAGTGGGCACCCACCAGGGATAGGGGAGACTTCATGAGACAGCAGACCAGGGCGGGGATCACACGTCACAGCTGCCATCCTAACAAGAGACAGTGTGCACATACATGCCCACTAGGGGGAAGTGGCTGCTGATTCCACATCAGGATCAATTTTCCACTCGATTCCATGGGTATTTACTGAGTGGTGGTGGTTGTGGTTTAGTCGCTAAGTCCTGTCCGACTTTTGTGACCCCATGGACCGTAGCCTGCCAGGCTCCTCTGTCCATGGGCTTTCCCAGGCAAGAATACTTGAGTGGATTGCCATTTCCTTCTCCACTTACTGAGTACTTACTGTGTATTTATTATTGAACTAACTATTTCTTTTCCACAGAAAAGGACCAGGGGTCTGTCTTTGAGGAGCTTGTGATTTAACTGGGAAGCCTCTTGGAGAAGAGTCCAAGGAGGACAAGCAGTCAACTGCTAGGAGGGCATCAAATTTTGTGGTGTAAACAGTGAAGGGAGAAAGTCCATATGATCTTTGTGTTTTCACAAATAGTGATTACTGCTGATTGTCACTGTGGACTCTGAGAGTTCAAAAAAGGTCACACCCATCTCTCTTGTCAGAAGCATCATCTTTTGCACAGTTCCACTGTGTTTTCTCCTGCAGGCCCTTGGGTATGGAGACTGCCAGGAACCCTGGCGGTGATGAAGCAGCCTCATGAAGTTTTCTTTGTCTGATGCTTTCTTTGCGTTGTTGAAGGGCGCAAGCTGCCAGAATGAATTACAATTCCCTCTGGACTCCACTTGAATTGAGATCCTACTTGGTTAATTCATTTGTTGCTGTCCTTGTTCTCCCTCTTGCCATTGTCTTTGTCCATATGGTGCTGGGTTACAGCCTGGAATAATCAGAGATGGCAGCACCTGGCACATGGTAGAGCTCCATAAATATGCATTATTATCCCTCTTATTATTCTCATTGTTCCCTCCCCTGATGTGCAATGTTATGTAAGAACACAGAGACATGTTTCTTCTCATGGAATCCTAGGGTTCATGAGACAGTTCAAAGATTATGTAGTTTAATTTAATTAATATGATATTAGAATCCTCTCTACTATATTCCTGACAAATATCCAACCAGGTGGCTCCATCAGTCCTGTTCTTTGCATCATATCTGTGTCTTCCTGATCGGCTCAGAACACTGCTCGGGAACATGAGCAAGGTCCCGGGGAGGGTTCCTCCAGAATCCTCCACACCACAGAGGGCCCAGCAGCTTAGTTTATTCTCAGATGCAGAGCTGCCCATGGTTGTCATGTGGCTCCATCTCTAGGACCTAGCATTCAAACTGGAACTTGATTTTGCCCATTTTGAAGCAAACTCTCATATCCCTGTACACTTTTTTCTTTGGTGCTACAAGGAGCAGACCTTAGTACATTCCCCAAACATACTTCTTCTGCTTCAGGCTTTCAGACACACCCCATCTGGACTGTGTGTATGTTTATATTTGTGTGTGTGTGTGTGTGTGTGTGTTGAGGGGAATTTGTAGAAGCAGAAACTGAGGTCAAAAGCTCAGAGCAGTTGGCTTGGGGTCAGAATATCTAGATTTAATTTTCAACTCAGACTTGCTGGTGGCCTTGGGATGCTCACTGAGCTTCTCATCTCTAAAATAGAGATAATAATAATTATTATGCAATTTCTTCAGTGATGCAAAGAGATGGGGCTTAGAGCAGTGCTTGTCTCTCATAAGGAGCTCATTTTAATCCCTCAAGAACTGAGGCTTTCCTAGATTTGGCTGAGGTAGCGAAGCTTGAGAGAGTCAATGTTGAGAATCACTGGCAAGAGAAATGCCTCCAATTGCTTCCACAAAGGTGGGGGGAGATTAACTCAAAATTAGCCCTCAATATCTTATTGTCTTAAATATCGTGATGGGAGGACTTGGACCAGACTTTAGAGATGGTGGTGTTCATTTCCTTTATCTCAGTCACGTGTGCAATCTGACTTAGATGCAAAGACCTGCCTGTCAGCTCTTTTGTCCTTCTGCTGCAGGCACTGCCTCCCCCTTAACCTGGTTGCTCGGAGGTATTTTTCTTGAGCCTGTCTGCCACCTTAAGTGCACAGTCTTGTTGGATGTGACAGATAAACATAATAACAAAACAAAGCCACTTTCTGGTTCATATGTAGGCGTAGATCCTCCCAGCACAGAATGGGGGATTTCAGGGTAGGGAGAATGAGAGTCCACAGACTGCATTCTCAGCCCCGTTCCCCCTCCTCACATCCCAAATACAAAGCTGCCAGTATCCATCACATCACATCGCTCCCTTTCTCAACTCCTTGGCCCCTGGGGCCAGGATAAGGATTTGTGTTCATGTCAGAAGAGGCCAGGTTCAATGTGAATTCTTGCGTGTCCTGCTACTAATGACCTGCAGCTTCATCCAGAGAGTTTCCCCAGTAGATTTCTCTGTTCCTCTGTAAAGAGAATCCCACCTGTTTGTCAATTCTACCTTGAACATACTGCAGACAGAATTCTTGTTTTCTTAGGTGGAGCAATGTTTGAAATATTGACATTAGTCAAGAGGAGAGCCGATGACCAGTTAAGACACCCTTTTAGCCTGTGGATGCTCTGCATTGGACAGTGGGGAGAAGCAATTACAGAGTTCGGATGTGTTAGGAAAGGTAATACTTGGGAAGGTTTTGTGTCCAAGAGTGAGGCCTCAGCAAAATTTCCTTTACGACAAGAGATAGAAATGAGCCCTTCTACTTATCTGACAGAATGATGGGGAAGAATGTGCTGTGCCTGGGGCAGCCTGGGCCAAGGAAGATGAGTGAGCTTGGGACCCAGACAGATGAATTTAAATCTTGACCCTGCCACGTCATGAGTTACTTCATACCTCTCAACCTGAGAAACAATACCTATAAAATTGAGGGTGAGGGGCACAATGTAGGGATCTGAGATCAAATAAATATATAACAGAACTTTTCACAGTGCCTGGCTTATATGTGCCTTTACTCCCTCCCCTTCCTGTCCCTTGACTTACCTCATTTTGGCTTATCTTCCCTTGTCTTGCCTTTTCAAGTCATAGAAGTTTTCTTGGTGGTGAAGAGAGTCTTACATACTTGCAGAAGAATTAGCCACCTTCATCCAGCTATTTGAAAGTTGATGAGAGGCTTGTCTACTCAAAACTAACCCTCAAATGTATTTTTTTTAATGGCTGAGTAATATTCCATTGTGTATATGTACCACAGCTTCCTTATCCATTCGTCTGCTGATGGACATCTAGGTTGCTTCCATGTCCTGGCTATTGTAAACAGTGCTGCGATACATTTGAATCGGTTCTACTGAGATGGATGAAACTGGAGCCCATTATACAGAGTGAAGTAAGCCAGAAAGAAAAACAACAATACAGTATACTAATGCATATATATGGAATTTGAAAGATGGTAACGATAACCCTATATGCGAGACAGAATAAGAGACACAGATGCATGGAACAATTTTATGGACTCTGAGGGAGAAGGTGAGGGTGGGACGTTCTGGGAGAATGGCATTGAGACATGTGTATTTTCATATGTGAAACAGAGCACCATTCCATGTTCGATGCATGTGACAAGGGCTCAGGGCCGGGGCAATGGGATGATCCAGAAGGATGAGAGGGGGAGGGAGGTGGATGGGGGGTCCGGGAAGGGGAACACATGTAAACCCATGGCTGATTCATGTCAATGTATGGCAAAAACTATTACAATGTTGTAAAGTAATTAGCCCCCAACTAAAATAAATAAATTTATAAAAAAAAAAAAAAAAACTAACCCTCAGCCTCCCCTTCACTTCCCCAGCTTTGTCACAGTATCTAAAATATTCTATGAGTCACTTTTGGTGGGGTTGAGGGGGTAGTAAAGACACAGGAGGTTTCTGTTACACGAATGTTACGTGATGTTAAGCACTAAAAGTCTTTGACAACTAAGCATGGGTTAGCAGTTTCAAGAGGATGGGCACAAATGGGCCACATGAAAAGTTTGTTTAATGGAGGAGAGAAGAGAGAAAGGAAGCAGAGCTAAGTGCTGCCTGGGAGGAGAGGTATAGGAAGAAACAATCGAATTTCACAACCCCCCTGGACTTGTCAGTGATGGTGGGTGACGTGAAGTCATGAGGAAGGTGGAGCTAGGGCAGGAAACAAGTCAGTAGCTTATGGAATTATGGCCTCTACAATATATTTGTAAGAGTTTATGTCTTATGTGTTTTTATTACTACATTTACTTCTTGGCTCCCAGAAATGTAAATAGAGATAAAGAGGCTGAAGGGCATTTTTTTTCCTTCTTTTTTTTTTTAGCATCAGAAGTTAACTGTTTGGCAAATGATTATTTGGTATGCACTTAATAGCACCATAGTGTCCAATTCAGCCCATTTGAATGAATAGTATTTCCCCAGGAGAACTTTATTCACTCTGGCTTGATGGCACTAGGAAATAATTTTAGCTTCTAGGCAATATATACTCCTTTCCCTCCCCACTCCATCTCGTTTATTGCTGTAAACACTACGGCAAGGATTTAAGCACAGAACCCAGGGCTATTTTATCTTGCTCATCATTAGTATTTATACACACAAATAAACACCTCTTATCAGATTGTACCAAGAGTAAAAAATGACAGTGAATAGCTACATGTTAATGTATTTACATATAATGTTGGCATACTCTAAAAACACAGGGTTTGGGTTGTTAATGAAGCATGATTGGGCTAAGAAATATTAATACGGTCTCCATACAGCTTTTTGTTAATATCTGAAAGTATTTCTGCATCTCATTTTCATTGGGAAAAGAGAGATGTAACAATTCAGGGTCTAATGGTCAAATGATTCTTCTGCTACTCAGATACTCTCATTAATGCAGCACGATTATACTGATGGATCTTTCCAATTTTGTCAGTTCCTTTCGTGTCATTATTCCTTCAGCTGGTTAGTTTCTGGCTTTCATATCAGCTTTCCCACTCCAACTCCCCCCTCCCCCTAAAAAGCAGTTAACAGTGCTCACATTTCTGTTGCTAATCTTTGGTTTATTAGATCTTTTCTTATAATTGCATTTCAGGGGCTCTCCTGAGCTGCAGGAATAGTTGGTGTATGTCAGGTATTATTGTAAGACTTGAGGATGGTAATCCTGGGCTTTACAAGGTAAGACAAATGTGTATTGGGGAAGAATAGATTGTTGATGGTGAGGCTTAGTAAGAAACATTTGTTTTCCTTCCAGCCTTGGTTGTTAAATTAAATTATGACTTTGAGGAACAGAGGCTCTAAATTCTTTCTTCCTGTCTTGAAAACATATTCAGCTCGGATTCTATGCTGGGTCCTTTCCCTTGCTCTGTCAGTGGCTGGCACCCTGATGAAGACTGCTGTCAGCTTAAGATAAATCATATTTCAAACATATTTTTTTTCAAATTGGACAGCCAAAATTAGTGCATGGAATGTCAGTCTGTTGCCAGATCTGTCAATATAAAGTTTAGATCACAGTTAACTGGTGCCAGTTTAGTTAACTACCTGACAAAAAAGGCTCATAATATGCCATGAAGAATGATTTCACTCTTAAAATGATAAATGCTCAAAGCCAGCAGGGATCCTGAAGCCGACACTGGCCCTTTTAAAAAGGACTTGATAACATTATGGAATAATGGAAGGAAGGAAATCTTGACCTGGAAATAGATGGAGGCTGAAAAATTCTATCTTTATTTTACACAACTTATGTACTAGTATAAAAAGCCCCCAAGCACCGTCAGTCTGAAGGTGTGCAGAGATTTGTCATGTGATAAAACAGCCTCTTGGTTAGTTCAGGCTGCTTCTATGGGCTGTGTTGATATTTCAAATTCCAGAAGGACAAAATGCAGGCTCAAGATGGTTTAGCAGTAGATATGTTTTGTTGTGCTTCCCTGGTGGCTCAGTCAGTAAAGAATCTGCCTGCAGTGCAGGAGATGTGGGTTTGATCCCTGCGTTGGTAAGATCCCCTGGAGAAGGAAATGGCAACTGCCTCCGTTATTCTTTCTTGGGAAATCCCGTGGACAGAGGAGCCTGGTGGGTTACAGTCCAAGGGGTTGCAAAGAGTAGGATATGACTGAGAGACTAACCGCCACCACTACTATGTTTTGTTGTATTCTTTAGAGTAAGCTCATCTGTGTTAAAAAATAGAAGCTAAAGAAATAGTTCATACATAGTTTATTTCCTAGTTTTTCATGAATGCAAGGCAGATGTTTCTGGTCAGACTGTGGCTTTCCTCCATGTGACAGTTCATGGATTCATGCTCTTTTCATCTTGCAGATGTACTGTCTTCCAGTCTAGACTCTTGGGTTTCAAACTTGAATGCACGTGTTTATCACCTGGGCAGCTTGTTAAATGAAGATTATGTTTCAGGAGGCCTGGGATGGCACCTAAGAGTTTGTATTCTAGTAAGTGCCAAATGATGTCAATGCTGCTGATTCATGGACCAGACTCTGAGAAGCAAGGAATCTAAAGGGCTCCATCATCAACTATGTCTGGCTGGTAAAAGAGATAAGAATGTGAAGCTTATGGGGGGTGGTTTCTGTGAGACAGGCTTGGAAATGACATTGTACATATCTGCTCACATTTGATTGACCAGAACTCAGAAGATGATTACACTCAACTTTTGGGAGGCTGGGAAATGTAGGTTAGCTGTATTTTCAGAAGGAAGAAGAAACACATCTTTGTGAGCTTCCAGAAGTCTTTGCCACATTAGGTAATTTCAGGTGCTAGAGCTCATTTATTTTTATACCCTCATGATAATCCTATACAAGAATTCCTCCTAGATTTTCTTTTTCCTTATGCTTTATTATGGGTTTCCCAGGTGGCGCTAGTGTAAAGAATCTATCTGCCAACACAGGAGACATAAGAGATGCTGGTTAGATCCCTGGGCTGGGAATGTCCCCTGGAAGACAGCATGGCAATCCATTCTATTATTCTTTCCTGGAGAGTCTCATGGACAGAGAAGCCTGGTGGGCTACAGTCCATAGGGTTGCAAAGAGGAGGACACGACTGAGGTGACTTAGCACACACATTCAGTTCAGTTCACTTCAGTCGCACAGTCGTGTCTGATCTTTGCAACCCCATGAATTGCAGCACGCCAGGCCTCCCTGTCCATCACCAACTCCCTGAGTCCACCCAAACCCATGTCCATTGAGTCGGTGATGCCATCCAGCCATCTCATCCTCTGTCATCCCCTTCTCCTCCTGCCCTCAATCTTTCCCAGTGTCAGGGTCTTTTCAAATGAGTCAGCTCTTCGCATCAAGTGACCAAAGTATTGGAGTTTCAGCTTCAGCTTAGCACACACATGCTTTATTCTAATTAAGAAATAGTAAATTTTAGACATTTTATAGGAAGGATTCTGAATAAAAAAAATATTTTGCCTCGGAAAAAAAAAAACATTGACAGTTTGCTCTCCTTCTCTGGGAATGATCATGGCTGGCACTTGTAAATAACTCATTTTTGAAGAAGCTCAAGGTTTATTTTGAGCCTGGTTTCATCAATCTTGTGGGTTTGAAGTAGAGTTGGGTCACCATTTCCACCTCTGGAGCGCTTCGGTATGCAGAACAGATGTGGCCTCCGTGTGGCAGCCAGGGCAGCGGCGCTGCAGGGTGCTGTCACCACCATCAACCCCCTCCTGGAGTCCTCCGTGATTTCTTCTGATGGCAGTGCCCATGGCTCTCCTGCTTCTCTGCTCTTCTTATGGTGGGATTTGCCTTATCCCTTAACTGAATAGAGTTTTCTCCTAGCTCTGTGCTCTTTGTTTGTGTTTATTCGGTGCATTTGTCCTTAAAGGATTCAAGATACATTTAGACTGTGTAACTCATTTTAAATAGCTTGGTGAAAAGTTAGCTGAACTCAGGCTCCAAGGACGATTTCAGACAAATGCGTATGTTATTGGAGCTAGTCTTCAAACAGAGACCGTAGGGAAATGTCTGGGGGTCTGTGCATGAGGCACTTACTTGATTTCACCTTGTGGTCACCAGGGCATAATTCATAATTTGGTGCCTAAGCCATAGGTGGGGAAAATGAAGACTTATTCCTACTATTTTGTGCCAGATTGCAGGGGGAAGAAAACCTAGAGCATTTTACAGGGTTTGCAATCATGTCTTTCCAACTTAGAAGTGGTCTGCATGATAAATAAGGCTATAGCAGTTGGTGGTTTTTCAATCCTAATGTATGTGTTGAGGTTATAAAGGCTGCCTTGGTAAAATGAATTTTTCTGTTGTTATTCCTGTTTTCTACTCCAAACACCTGGATGAAATCACTTGGTCAGCCTCCAAGAAACCTATAACAAAGGAAGTTTAATTTTTCATTAATATACTGGCGATTCCTTCTCTGTTCCCAAAAGACACATTCTATTTTGTGGTATTTTTGTACAACTGTGACCTTAGAATATGTGTTAAGAAGATGGGGCAGAAATTTCAATGATGCAAAGTCTTCACCCTCAAGGTTCCCAAACCCAATCTTCCCAAAGTCTAGGCTTCTGCAATTCCAAATATCAGTTTCTCTCTTTAATGGTGCCTTTCCTCACTTGTTTGGGAAAAGGAGAGTTAATTTCAGTTTACCATATGAGTCACCTGCTGTCTCTGCTTCTTCAGTTCTATTGAGTTCCACTGTTGTGCTCCATTTGCTTGCTGCTGATCACTGCCTTGGATTCTTGGACTGCAGTCCTCTCAGAAAGTCCCTCCCTCTGCATAAGCATCAACAGAGGGTGATTTAAGCCAGACCATAGTTCCTTTTCCCTTCATGCTCCTTAGTTTTTCACCCTCCCAAATGCATGTTGTATAGGTACACTGTTGTTGTTTAGTCACTAAGATGTGTCCGACTCTTTTGCGACCCCATAAATTGTAGCCCGCCAGGCTCCTCTGTCCTTGGGATTCTCCAAGCAAGAATACTGGAGTGGGTTGCCATTTCCTTCTCCAGGGGATCTTTCCAACCCAGGTATTGAACCCGCATCTTCTGCATTGCAGGCAGATTCTTTACCAACTGGGCACCTGGTAAGGCCTTATAGGTATATACAACCTGATTAATGTGTTGAGGAAACTAAAAGGAACTACATCATAGGAAGAGAAAAATTTTAATTCTGTGCTTCAGGTGAGCGTTTTTATCAACCAAGGGAAAAACATACAGGCATTTACATGCTTTCTGGGTGTTGTCTCCATCATGTGCCCCAGTTCCTAGCTTGCTCCTTGACTTTGTGTCCACCTTCTTGTAAGGAAGAATGCCTGCTTCTTAAAAACTCTACGGGATGTATCTTGGCTTTCTGTTAGGCTCAATGTTTGCCTCAGATCCCTTTCTCTTCCACATCTGGTAGCTGGACCTAGTAGTTCCCAGCACTCCATGTCCCTAACCTTTAAGAGTTCAAGTCTTCAGTAACATCCAGTGGCTGAGATCTGAGCAGGCTTGGCTGGGAAGTCTAGGATGAGCCTTGGCAATCTCCATCCAATAGAAACATTGAGTGTATTTAGAAACATTGGGTGGGTTTAGGAACTTCTGGGCTTCCCAGGTGAGCCAGTGGTAAAGAATCCACCTGTCAACTCAGGAGACACACTCCATTATTCTTGCCTGGGAAATCTCATGTACAGAAGAGCCTGGTGGGCTACATACAGTCCATGGGAACACAAAGAGTCAGACATGAGTGAGTACCCATTTATACTATACAATACAGAAGCTTCCAGTGTAGTTCCCCTCTAACATCCATGCCAGAGGGAAATGGGCAGTAAGAATTCTTCTTGGTCATCCAGTCAGTTGCTGTTGAATAGAATGAGTACACATGTATATACATGTATTTACTCACTCCCCAAACAAATATTAATTCTCAAAAACAGTAGTGTTTGGGTCCATGGTAGTTCAGTTCAGTTCAGTCGCTCAGTCATGTCCGACTCTTTGTGGCCCCATGAATCGCAGCACACCAGGCCTCCCTGTCCATCACCAACTCCTGGAGTTTACCCAAACTCATGTCCATCGAGTCGGTGATGCCATCCAGCCATCTCATCCTCTGTCATCCCCTTCTCCTCCTGCCCCCAATCCTTCCCAGCATCAGGGTCTTTTCCAATGAGTCAACTCTTCGCATGAGGTGGCCAAAGTATTGGAGTTTCAGCTTCAACATCAGTCCTTCCAATGAACAAATATTAATTCTCAAAAACAGTAGTGTTTGGGTCCATGGTAAGCATGGAACAAAACCTAATCTGCACAGATTCCTGAATTATGCCTGTCAGATTCAGGAGAGATTTCTCCCTGACCCTGGCTTTTTTCATCTTCTAGGTCCAGCTTAGGCCCTTGAATCTCTTGCTTAAGAAATGCATGAGAAACTGAATCCTTTATGTTGAAGCCTATACAGATACCCAGACGAAGGTTTGAAATGACCAGGTTTTGGTATGTAAAAATTGATCAAGTTTGTTGTCAGGATATTGCCACCTGACTCAGCTTTCTTTAGGTTTAAGGGAAGCATCATTCGGGTTGGAGTGGGGAACTGGGGAGACAGTGTTACCTTTTCAGTGGCTTTGCTTTACTCCTCTGGTGTAGGGAAACAACCATTGTTTGCTTGTGGAGTATTTGTAGACAGGGATTTGAAACATAAACATCAGCCTCATTTTCACTCTAATGGCATGAATACATTTTTTAAAATGTGCAAACAGTTGTTGAAAATCACTTTACTTAGAGAGAGTCACTTATTAGCACCATTCAAGTTCTTAAACCGGGTTAGTTTTATAATATAGCTATGTATTTAATGTACATTTTTAATATTCTGGAGTGGGTTTACTCCAGTATATACTGGTCTAATAACGACTTAGTTGTAAGTGTCATCAGTTTTGTGGGCCTACACTAAAAAGAATACAATTCTATGAGTGTTGAGTTTCTTAAACATTGTATGTGTCTTTGAAGTAAGAGACAGGAAGGAAAACTTGAACCCCAAGAATCCTACCAAAAAAGTCATGAATCTGACTTTTAGAAGTAAACTCTGAAATCATCTAGAAACCACAAATGAAACTGAGAGCCAGAAAGATTAGATGAAATGATTCTACTGCACAGGATTTAAAAACAATTATGGTGTGAAAAGAACAGCAGTGCAGCAACTATCTTTCTGCATTGCCAAAGCCTAAATCAGCCAGTTTAGGAGAGATGAAGGAAACCAACCAAACAAAACAACGGTAGCAAAAATTTACTAGGTGAAACCTTATCCAGATTTGCATGCTGCTAAGGGATGTGGACATAACAGAACCATATTCCAAACCATGTGAATCACAGAGGTGCTTCAGGGGCTATCTTAGGGGATGAAGAGATTGAGTGCTTAGCACTGGGCTCACTTTAATTACCACACCTGGATTTTTAACTGCTCTAATTATTAGGATTCTAAGATTTCATTTACACAGAATTTTACTGTTTTAAAAAATGCTCAGAAACTTTGGTAATATAAATTTCCATCTATGAACTACAATTTATTTGACTTGCAAACGATGAATGTCTTTTTTATGCTCATTATTATGACTCCTCTTCTTGTAATTATTCTTGTTTTGTTCAACAGTATTCTAAGTAATTAGGCTTATTGACTTCAGAAGATGATAAAGTATATTTTTTCTATAAATATAGGTTATATTGCCATGCATAGGCAAAATTCAAAACTCCTAATTAATTACCTCTTGATTCTAACAAAAATCTACTTAAATATTTAAGACTGAATGGTTTAACTTCTTAATAAATCCATAGGTAATTTTCTTTTAGTCTTTTCATATTCTCTTTAGGTTCTAGACAGCATGGTTTTCCCCATCTTTTAAAATGAGTTCTTATTAATAGAAGATAGGGGGATAATTTGTAGACATGGGTCAAAATCTAGATGTCATAAATTGAGTATGAATGCAAAATCATAAGTTTGAAAAATAGTCATTGAGCCCAATATTATTGGGATTCCTTATAGTTGACAAAGGATCTATTTGGATCCTTCAATACAGTTCCCTGCGGCTCAGCAATTATGAGTGATTTTTCTGTCATCATCCGTTGAAGACAGAGCCGTTTAAGAGGACTGGAAACCAGAGACAGGAGATAGTGTGGGAATTCATGCTCATGAAGACTGAGATTTTAGTTTAATTTTTAGGTTTCAAGTTTTCATAATCATGCTCCTGGACTAGAGAAGACTACAAAGAAGAGGAAGGGAAGAGGAGGAGAAAGGAAGACATTGCTCAGTTGTTTTCATTGTGTCTGTGAATGCAGAACATCTGTTTTCTTATCTGTAAATCTTTTGTTAATAAAGGAAGAGTCTCAATATTTTAAAATTCCATGAGATCTAAAATTAGAATTTTCTAAACAGTGGTTATCAATGCCTTTTCAGCTTCAGAGAGAAAAATATATTTATAAAATGCCAAAATATCTGGTAAGAGATTTATATCTATTCCTAACAATTTTTGCGTAGCCTACTTAAATGATCAATTTTATCCAATAACTCAACACTGGGCTTGAAATGGGAAAATCTTAATGATTGATTATCGATCTCAAGTCATTAGATTTTGATTGATTTTTTTGACTTAAGCACAATAATGTCCAATTAACACTGCTTATGGGATTACTTATGGAAGTACTTTTGGAATGCCCTTAGAATTTGGGGTTTCACAGTTTTACTTGGTGTATGTTCATGAATCACACATTTTATTAAAATATTTCAACTTGTTCTCTTTTCAAAGGTAACTTTTTTGGGGGGGTGGTGAGGGGTCAGGAGATTTCTTAATGCAAAATTTACCGTGGAAATCTTGAGGGACTTCACCTGATTGAAGATAGGATCCTCATTCTGACAGTTTAATGCATTTTACATTATGACGGTATTGCATGCTTCACAGTTCCTGAAAAAGAGGTTACATTAGGTCTCAAAGTAGCTTCTTTTTCTCTCTGAATTTCCTGATTTTTTTTCTTTTTTTGCTCACATCAGGTCCCAGAGGGGACCCATTTGTAGAGAGGAGATAATTTTGCCACTTGGGAAGAATGCATGTGGTTCTCTGCCTTGAGTAATATTGGTTATTTAAGAAAGTGTCCCATACTGAAAGTGTTTTGTCCAGCTGTGGGATAGCCTCAAAATTTAGCCCCTTGACTACATCCTGGTTCATGGCTCCTTATAGAAATCCGCTGTGTAAGTGATTCTGCCATTTTCCTGATGTTGGGAGTAAGGACATGCATACTGACATGTCCTTTCAGTATGCCCATCTGTCTCTCCTGTTTACTTCCCCCTGGCACATGAAAGGACATATGTATGTATGATACGTACCTCATTTAGTGACCTCCACAAACAATCTAAATTCTGACCTAGAATCCTCCATTAATTTGTTGTAAAATTTTAGATAAATAATTCAATACCTGAGTTTCAATGTCCTTTTCCTATAACAGGAAAAGCACAGTATCATTTATTAAGTTCTTGCTGCATATTTAAATTTATTTCAGTTCTTCAGCTCAGTAATATTTACTTGTGAAATAAATATTACTAGTTCCATATTATTGCTAAGAAAGTAAGGTTCAGAGAAGGTAGGTGAATTGCCCACTGTCTTCTAGCTGGTGAAGGAACTTAGGTTACTTTTGAGCACAATTAATGTCTGACTTCAAAATTAATGCTCTCTCCACTATGCCATGCAGCTGCTAGAATATGCAACTGGTCTGCTGCATATTATTATGTAAGGTACATAGACTGTTCTGAGGGCTGTAAGAAGAAAAAACAGTTTATTGTTTTTTAATTAATCGAAGTGTTGTTATTAATAGTAATACTCTGACAGGACTAAACATCCAACATGCTTTGGTTTCAGCTTTTTTGAGCAGCACAGATAGTCTTGTCTGAGAGGCACTCTGTGTAATGTTACTAAATTTATTCAGAATTTTGGCAAATGTAATAGGATTGAGAACAGCAGGCATTGATGTCTATGACTTTGGCTGATAACCTCTTTTGGAATGGGTTATGATAAACTGTTTTTAATCCAAGTCAAATTATCTGTTTGATAACTAGTGAGGAGAGATGGACATTGTCTGAGGAATTATTTTAAACTGATGGATAAATATTCCCAGGAAGTGAAAGAAATTCTAATTATGATGTAAAAAAAAAAAAGCAGTGCAGTCACAACCTTTATGCACTGCCGAAGTCCTAAGTCAATTTAGGAGAGGTGAAGGTCAAACTGATAGTATTTTAAAGGTTATATTAGCATATGACAGAATTAGAATATTTGGCTGTTGATCATTTTAGCTGCTGTTCCAGATTCTGCATATTTCACATTTTATACCCAAGTACTAAATAAAAACGTGGAACATGAATTAAGTTTATTGTGATAACATCTGATTTTTTTGACCTGGGATACCAAAGTCCATTGTAGTTTGCATGGATTGCTTCTGCAGCTGTCTGTGTCAGCGCCCTAAAGAATTTGCACTAGTGTGATAAGAGGAGCCTGGAACATAGTTACCCAGCAGCTGCTCCCTCCCTTGCGATATTAGGTTGCTAGGCTCAAACCAGACTTCCTATTGGAAGGAGGAGTAAAGGGATAGGACTCAAAAAGATAGAACATTATTGCTAAGCTCAAGTTCTGCCTCCCTTGGGATATATTCCCTGTGCCCACCCATTCCCACCCCTACCCTGGGCAGTGACAATTCCTTTTTCTGACCTCCAAAGGTTCAAAGTATACATAACATAGAGACTAGTATGTTTTTATTTTGTGTTTCTTATCCTTGTCTTCCCAATGAGATTTCATGTGCCATAGTGACCATTTCTCTCTTCAGTGTTTGTCACAGTGCTTTGTGCTGAGAGTACAAAAGGCATGTTTTAAAATCTTGATTGTTTAATTAGTTACATAGCACTTTTTTCTTTCATAAATCATGCTTGATCACATTTGGAGATGTATTTTCAATTCTGTAAGTGATTCCAGTAATCTACTTTTGGGAAAAGAAATTTCTTTGTAAAAACCTTGACAGATGTAATTTATAACTTTAAAATTCCCATCTTAAATCAAACTAAGCCAAACAATGATAGCTAGGAGATAAGAATGCAATTTATATTATTTGTGAATGAGGGGGTCTGAAAAAATTGAGTGCTCTTGAAAATAAATGATTATTAAATATTTTTAAAAGAAAGCTTATAAGATGGCAAAACTAACCTTGGCTTGAGGTAAGGAAAAAAGTCCAAGCAGTGGAGAAGTATTTTTTACAAAGGCAACACTTCATCCCCACACCATATTCTTACCCCATGGGGTAAATTAAGTTTTATTTCCATCACCTTTATTCTTTGTCACACTTACAGAGAGTCTTTGTAAATGTAATTGAGGTCACTAATCAGCTGACTTTAAGACAGGGAAAGTGCGCTGGATTATTCAGGTGGGCCCAGTGTAACCACATGATCCAGTAAAAGCAGAGCTTCCTTCCATCTGTGGGCAGAAGAGAAATCAGCTGGCTGGACAATGGGGAATGTTATTGTTAAAGGAGGACCACAGAGAGATCTCTTGTTGCAAATAGCAGTTCCTGGCTATCAGCCAGTAAGGAAATGGGTGTCTCAGCCCTACAACTGTAAGGGACTGAGTCCAGCCAACAACTTGCAAGTGTAGTCATCCCAGAGTCTCCAGAAAATAACAGGCCTGCCAACACCTTGATATCAGTCTTAACGATGATTTTAACCAGAGGAGCCCTCTGAGTCGGACTGTAACTGGACTTTGACCTACAGAACTGTGAGGTGACAAAATGGATGCTGTGTTAAGCTGTTAAATTTGTTAGGACAGTGATGAAAGAAGAATATACCCATGTCTGTTCCCAGGCAGTTAATAGTTTGATGTGATCTTTCAGACTATTGAATATATTGAAACATTTCTGACTGCGTCTTAGGAGTGCAATTCACTTTTATTATTGTTATGAAAAAACCTTGCCAAGCAAGCTAGACTTCTGCTGTGATAATGCTGACTGTTCACACTTCCCAATTCACATGTTCAACTAGTCCCGTCAATGAGAATTTCTACTGTGTAAAATTTAAAACATCAGATGGGAACTTGCCTCATTTATAATTGTCTGCCTTGGAGGTCTCTGTACAGTTTATTCCTTCTTTTATATATGAATATGTTGATTCATTTTACTACTATTCTGTATGTTTTCTGGCTTCTGTGGTGACAGAAACTTTGACTCAAGGCAATGAGCTTTTGATCAGGGACACGAGGACCAATGCAGGAGGAACTCTTTCTGTTAAGGACTCTGGTGGCAAGGAGCAGTTTGAACCATCTTTCTGGTCAGGTTCAGGCTTTATTGAGGAATACCTAAGTAGATGACTAAAAATATAGCTTTTTTCATAGTGGGGATGGGGAGAGACTAAAAATAAAGATGGGGAAGACTTTAAGCTTTGTTTTTCGCCTTCCCTTTTTAGAGCGTGCAGAGCCAGCTTCTGTGTGATATCGAGGCTGCATTTCTGTAGTCACTGAGCTAAAGTAGCTGTTGACCTGTTTGTTCACCCACCCGTGTGTTGCTACGGGGTTTTTCACTTCAGGTTAGCACCCAGTGATTGATGGCCTGGACTTTCGACTCTGTTTGACCTAATCACAGGAGTAGCAGTAATAGAAATTTACCTAGTAAAAAGAGAGCTGAGACTCAAAAAAATGTATTAAAATGTCCCTCCATTTTATGGCATTTTAAACTTTGTGTTTTAATCTTACAAATACATTAGGTCATAATAGATAGGTTAGGGTAGGGAGGCCTACTCCAAGGCTAATACAGACAGACATGTCTGGGCCTGTCTGGTGAATAGTGAGGTATGTCTATTTGCATGAGAGCTGGGGAGACTTCAGGAAGAGAAGGACTCAAGAGTGATGGCTTTGACCCAGTAAGAAAGATTCTGAGTAGAGAGGGGGCCCCTTGATTTTGAAATAAATGCTTCCTGGTTGGCACTGAGGGCTCCTTTTCCTCAGTGGCAGTGCCTGTGGAACAATGCAGCCACAGCCCTAGGCAGGGGCATGGTGCCACGTGGCAGTGTGGTAGTCTCTCTAGGAACTCCCAGAAGTGCTGAGGAAGAACGGAGACTTGAAGGGTTTGAAATGTTTACTCAATGAGTAGAGCAAAAGCTGGTGAAGTTTGAAACATCCATGTGACCTTGACCTGCAGGTTCATGAGACTAGGAAGACCATCCAGACTCCCAGCCTCCAGGACGGTCTCCAGTGGTTCCTGCTCCCAGTGTTTACACCTGCATGTGGTCTCCTCCCACGTTAAATACAGCTGGCCTGTGAAACCAACAGGGTGTTTTAGATATGATGGTGTGTGACTGCCCAAGGAAGGCCATGAAGGACATTGTAGCTTCCACCTTTCATTTTCTCAGATCACTTGCTTTGAAAGGAGCAGCTTCCGTATTATAAGGATGCTTGAGCAGCTCTATGGAAGGGCCTCTCTGTTAAGGGATTGAGGCTTCCTTCTATCAGCCAGGCAAGTGAGCTGTCCTGCGAGCAGATCTTGCCACCTAATCAAGCCTTCAGGTTACTGTAGTCCCAGCTGACATCCTGACTTCAACCTCAGGAGAGACCCTGGGTCAGAATTACTTGGAGGAGCATGTCCCAAATTCTTTTTTTTAACCACTAAGTTTCAGGTGCTCAGCTTGAGCAAGACAAAATTCCCCACGCATCCTCCAACCCATTTTAGAAGGAATTTATTTACTTCAAACCACTCTAAAATCCTTGATACACAGAAACTGTGAGATAATAAAGATTTGTTATTTTAAGCTACTACGTTTGGGTGTCATTTGTTATGCGACAACAGGTCCAGCCCCTCCCCATGTCTGTAATTATAGAGTATAAATCCCATTCTCCAATACATTCTCAAATATTAATTTTTGAAGACAGGATCTTTATCTCATTCATCTTTTTTCCTCCACAGTTCATAGTGCCTAATGTATTGTTTTAAAGAATGTTTTTTTGATGTGGACCATTTTTGAAGCCTTTATTGAATTTGATACAATAATATTTCTGTTTTATGCTTTGCTTTTTTTTTTTTTTCTGAAAGACATGTTGACATCTTAACTCCTGACCAGGGATCAAACCAAAATCCCCTGCAATAGAAGGAGAAATCTTAACCACTGGACTGCCCAGGGAAGTCCCTAACATATTCTTCTCAATATAAAAAGTTTTAAAAGAAAAAGAAGTTGCCTTGGACAATTATCAAATTTCCCCATTCCTTTAAAATAGTATTTAAACTGAATTAAAATATTTCATCCTGATAATTACTGCTCTCAGAAACATCTTACTGTGTGTTAGTGTTAGTGAAACATCTTAGTCGTGTCTGACTCTTTGTGACCCCATGGGCTGTAGCCCATCAGGCTCCTCTGTCCATGGAATTCTCTGGGTAGAATAGTGGAGTGGGTTATTTTTCCCTTCTCCAGGGGATCTTCCCAACCTAGGGATGGAACTCAGGTCTCTTTCATTGCAAGCAGATTCTTTACCATCTGAGTCACTAGAGAAGTCTTATCTATGATATATAAACATCTGTAGGAGTGGAACAGAGCTGGCGTAGATAGAAGTGAAGAAGGAAAATCAGGACAGTGATTTCCCTTTACTTATGTCTCTCACTTGTTTCTAGTGCTCTTGTAGCTTTAGTTATAGCTCCCTAGTCATGGAATCAAGATGACTGGGTTGTGTGGTTGTAGGGAACTAAGATAGATAACTAGCTGGCTGCCTAGATAGGTAGGTAGCTATATAGATATCCAGATAGAGAAGAAAGATCTTTTACTCACTGCCTTATCTAAGTTCTTTACCAGTACCACACTGGTAATGAGATGTATTGAGCTTTCTCCTTTAAAGTCATGTTAGTATTTATCTGTTTCTCAGTTGATATATTCATCTGCCAGTTACATACTCATAACTTTGACAGCAACTTTCTGAAACTGACGTTTAATATGGTGGTGGTGGTGGTTTAGTTGCTAAGTCATGCCTGACCCTTTTGTGACCCCATGGACTGTAGCTCACCAGTCTCCTCTGTTCATGGGATTTCCCAGGCAAGAATACTGAAGTGGGTCGCCATTTCCTTCTCCAGGGGATCTTCCTGACCCAGGGATCGAACTCACGTCTCCTGCATTGCAGGTGGATTCTTTACTGCTGAGTCACCAGGGAAGGCTTATTAAATATGGGAGGTCTTTTAGAAATGTTTTTATATTGGAAGAATGAGATAGAGGAAGTACATGCTTCTAATTTCCCCCTCAAATATGGTCTGATATATGTTAAGTGTCACTAATGGACCCCAGTTCATTGTCATCGTCATGAACATAATGATAATGATGATAATGATATGATAATAGCTATAATGATAATAGACATAATAGAAAGAATCCAAGCCTGGGACCTATGTATTCAGACATGTCTGGAATGTCTAGTGGCAGGGGGTGGGGGGTGAGTGAGTATCTATTTACATGAGAGATCTTGAGTCTCCAGGGAAGAACATACCCTGGAGAGAGACAAATGATTCAAAATGGTTCAAAGATGATGGGCCAAGAGTAAGAACAAAGGTGACCTAGGATGCCATCTGGTATGTTATTCTCCAGCTGAGGTAGCCGCTATGTGGGAAGTAACTAATCCAAGAGGCCTGTGTGCCTTCATTCAGAGGATCAGTGGATGTCCCAGGGAGGAGTGGCTCAGGCGCTCTCAGTTCCTGCAGAAAGAGGAACTGGACTTCTTCTCAGGAAGCTTGTGGTAGGAGAGCAGGCACTGGCGGCCACTGCACAGATCCGGTGGGGATTAGCAGTGGCACAGGCACCTTTAGCTGGCATCCTCAGCAGGTGTGGTGCCATCAGTGGGCATCAGCAGGGTAACGATGTCAAGGAAGCTCATGGTGTGAAGTGAGACCACTGCCTTGGGACTCCCAGACGATTTGTAAAGAATTTGAGGGGAAGTAGTAACTCTAAAGGACTTCCCAGGTGGCACTAGTGGTGAAGAACCTGCCTCCCTAAGAGATACAGGTTGGGAAGATCCCCTGGAGGAGGGCATGGCAACCCATTCCAGGATTTTTGCTTGGAGAATCCCATGGACAGAGGAGTCTGGCAGACTATAGTCCATGGGGTCATACAGAGTCAACTGAAGCAACTTAGCACCCATGCACAGTGACTCTAAAATTGGAGAGGGGTTCTAAAATTAGAGAAATGCTGGGTTTCTGATTCTTAGTGTGACCCTGTTTTTAATCAAATCAGGATAGACCTATCATGGGACGTCATTGTTAGAGAAATAATTGTCGCTGTCGACTCTATCTCTGTATAGTCTCCATCCAGGAATGTCAAATTTGCTGCTGAAAATGCGTTCATCTCAAAAGACTTCAGTAGTTAAAATAATCACAATACAAGTTACCAAGCTTCTCTGATAGCTCAGTTGGTAAAGAATCTGCCTGCAATGCAGGAGACCCTGGTTTGATTCCTGGGTCGGGAAGATCTGCTGGAGAAGGAATAGGCTACCCACTCAAGTATTTCCGGGCTTCCCTTGTGGCTCGGTTGGGGAAGAATCCACCTGCAATGCGGGAGACCTGGGTTCGATCCCTGGATTGGGAAGATCCCCTGGAGAAGGGAAAGGCTACCCACTTCAGTATTCTGGCCTGGAGAATTCCATGGGGTCTCAATGAGTTGGAGACGACTGAGCGACTTTCACTTTCACTTTCACAGGTTATGCAAGTGAAAACATCAATCTGATATTTTATTTCCTGTCAACTCAATAAATATGTTTTAAACCTGATAATGTTTTAACGTTAATGTTTAATGTTAAATATTAAATTTTTAATGTTGTTCAGTCGCTAAGTTGTGTCTGACTCTTTGGAACCCCATGGACTATAGCATGCTAGGCTTCCCTGTCTTTCACTATCTCCCAGAGTTTGCTCAGACTCATGTGCGTTGATTTGGTGATGCCATCCAACCATCTCATTCTCAGTCGTCCCCTTCTCCTGCCTTCAATCTTTCCCAGCATCAGGGTCTCTTCCAATGAGTCAGCTGTTTACATCAGGTGACCCAAGTATTGGAGCTTCAGCTTTAGCATCAGTCCTTCCAGTAAATATTCAGGGTTGATTTCCTTTAGGATTGACTAATTTGATCTCCTTGCAGTCCAAGGAACTCTCAGTATTACTCATTATAATTGTGTAGGATAATGTATTTTTTTTGCCCCTCAGCTTGGTGATGGCTCTCTGACTCTCTTCCAAGCTCTTGGTTTCCAGATGAGAACTGAATAGATTTCCTGATATAATAACAACACTAACGACAACAGCAATAAAATCCTAACCTCAAAGTCTGAATCACACCCATTCCTGGGTCAGTGACAATAAATATACTGTAAGAGTCCAAGTAAAAACAACTGCATTCACTTCTGCTTACCCATAGAGTAAGAGTGGGACTTGTGTGGTAGAGCCCGAGGAACCTTCCTGTTGCAGGTGTGGTTTCTCAGGTGACCACCAGCTGACTCTGTCAAGCAGCCTCCCCAAATCCATTGTGCTAATCTCTCTCACAGGTAGCCTTGGATTAGCAGGAGGTGTCTATGTACTCCAGTGGAGGTGACAGCATGGCTCTGGGTGTGGTGACATGAGGTTTCCAGGGTTTCCTGGCCACTCTAATGGAATAAATAAGAACATGGGCTTTACAACCAAACTTTTCTGGCTCAAAATTGCAACCCTGCCATGTAAACACTATGTGACCTTGGGCAAATGGGCAAATCACTTATCAACTCTTTCCTTTAGTTTTCTCACCTTTAAAATCAAGATATTTATATTGTCTACCTCATAAGATTGTTATAGAAATTGAGTGGGTTAATAAAATGAAGCTCTTAGAATGTCACCTGTTTCATTGTATGCAGCTAATTGTTAGTTTCATTACTATTTTAATCATTATTCCGTCTAGTCAAGGCTATGGTTTTTCCAGTAGTCATGTATGGATGTGAGTTGGACTATAAAGAAAGCTGCTGCTGCTGCTGCTGCTGCTGCTAAGTCGCTTCAGTCGTGTCCGACTCTGTGCGACCCCATAGATAGCAGCCCACCAGGCTCTGCCATCCCTGGGATTCTCCAGGCAAGAATACTGGAGTGGGTTGCCATTTCCTTCTCCAGTGATTGAAAGGGAAAAGTGAAAGTGAAGTCGCTCATTCGTGTCCAACTCTTAGCAACCCCATGGACTGCAGCCTACCAGGCTCCTCTGTCCATGGGATTTTCCAGGCAAGAGTACTGGAGTGGGGTGCCATTGCCTTCTCCGAAAGAAAGCTGAGTGCCGAAGAATTGATGCTTTTGAACTGTGGTGTTGGAGAAGACTCTTAAGAGTCTCTTGGACTGCAAGGAGATCCAACCAGTCCATCCTAAAGGAGATCAGTCCTGAGTGTTCACTGGAAGGACTGATGTTGAAGCTGAAACTCCAATCCTTTGGCCACCTGATGGGAAGAGCTGACTCATTGGAAAAGACCCTGATGCTGGGAAAGATTGAAGGCAGGAGGAGAAGGGGATGACAGAGGATGAGATGGCTGGATGGCATCACCGACTCGATGGACATGAGTTTGAGTAAACTGCGGGAGTTGGTGATGGACAGGGAGGCCTGGCGTGCTGCGGTTCATGGGGTCACAAAGAGTCAGACACAACTGAGCAACTGAACTGAACTGAACCATTATTACTTGGCCAGCTTAGCCTGAGCTGGTATTGATGAATACTGTATCTCAGAAAGGTCATTGCAGCTCTTAGAGTTTTAACAACAATTTGTGAATATTTTCTTTGAGGCCTTCAATTAATGGGTTATGTCTAACAATTTCTAATTTCTGTGTCTCCTTGTGTTTTTTTTGTTTGACTGTTCTCTGTGACATGCAGAATCTTAGTTCCTCAACCATGGATAGAACCCATGGCATGCAGAGTCCTACCACTGGACCACCAAGGTATTCCCTCTGTGTCTCCTCTCTTCTTTCTGCAGTTTCCAAGAGAAAGATTAAAATTCCCTAACTCAGATCAAATGACCACTCTTAGCTTAAATAGCTTTGGACAGGATCATTGAATAGAGACACGAAAACTGGGCCCATCCTTGGTGGGCTGATCTCAAAAGTCGTGGTGAACTGGTGGCTATCCCATCCATACCTGTTAAATTAGGCCCAGTAACAATTGCAAAGAATCTATTTCTGTGTGTCTGTGTGTTGTGCGTGCACACATGTGTAAATTGTTAAGCAAGACATACAAGCATCTGTAACTGACATAATGTGTCATTTAACAAAACTGCTGGTTGCACTAAAACTAGCACAGTCTTTCCAAAGAGCAATTTCTTTTTTAAAAAGTTTATTTATTTTCTCAAAGAGCAATTTCTTAATTCCTTGCAATAATAACCTTATAATTTTGCCTAGATTTTGACCTAATCATTTTAATTCTAGGAATTTATTCATAGGAAAATAAAAGTTATTATAAGAGATTATTATAAAGATACAGTTATAAAGATATTCATCAGAACACATTTATAATATAAACGTGGAAAGAGCATAGCTATTCAATTAGTATATGGTAATGGTTGAATAGGTATTGGTAGATCTATGGATATTTGTTCTCAACAGTCAATGAAAATGTTGTAGAAGAACACTTAATAATATAAAATTTTGTTTGCACTATATTAAGTAAGAGAGCATGTTACAAAGTGATATAAGGCATGATTCCATTTTTGTAAGAAAAAGTAAAGGACATGCACAAAGAAATAAAATTTTAAGAAATGTAATGAAGGGTTTAGTGACCATCTTGAAGTGGTGAGATGCAAGTAATTTTTATGTTCTTTTTTCTTATCAGAAGTTTCAATTTTCCCCCAATAACTATGTTTTTCCTTTTGTAATAAGGAAAAAATACAGAGAGTAATTTAATGTGAATCTGTGAGCCACCAGAATTGGTTAAAAGCTGTCTAGCAGCCTACACTAAGACATGAACGTTATCAGGTCCCTGTTTCACTGTGCCCATAAGAGGAAAACAAATCCAATTGCCTGGCGAGAAACACAGCTCTTTCCAGAACTAAGAGCTATGAAAAATTTTTTCTGTGGGGCTCTTTAAGGGGGTGTAGGTGGTATAAGAGACAATGTATTTATTTCACAGCATCCTGAGAGAAAATACAGTTCTGAGTTTTATGGGGCTCTTTTTCATATTGTTTCTCAACATATGCTGATGAGAGATAGTTAATGCACATCCAGAAAGAACAGATTTATCTCGGAAACCAATATGATGCCATCCAATTACATAATTAATTTATCAGGCTTAATCTGGTGAAGATTTTTCAATAGCTAAAGGAATAGATGGATTGCGTATTCTTCAGTCTTCTACTGAGGAACAAAAATTCAAGGTTATTATCCCTGGCAAGTAACAAGGGTTTGCAATTTGATCTCATCTGTTACCTTGTGTAGCTTCTCCTTTGTCTGTTGGCTGAACAAAATAATCTGGCAAAAGGGACAACTGTCACCTCTTAATGAAAGTTAGGAGCCAAACAAGGAGACCTGCCTAACTGGAAACTCTGGGCAAAGCATGGTCAGGATAAGCCACAGAATATAAATCTTGAACTACTTTAGCTCGTACTCAAATAGGAAGACAAATCAGGCTCAAATATTTTCTTGTAGGACACTGACACAATACATGTGGCCCATATGGTTTTATAAGCAAGCACAACAAAATACGTCATTTGTTAAGACTAAACAGAACCAAATAATAACAGCTAAGTTAAGAATCCACAGAACATTGACATGAGCAATATAGGTTTCTTAGTGTATAGTTCAAGACAAAATGATTGTATATCTGGTTTAAAAGAAATGTGTGCTGAGGTAACTGAGTAAGTTGAATTACATAATTTTGATTCAATTAGGTAAGAGAGGACATTTACCTAAAAGAGTTACTTTTTTTCAGAATGGTTTATTTATGGTTCTTCTTTTTGATATTAATTAGTTGCTATGGTAGCCATTAAAATGATCCCCAGTTCTTTACTGTGTTATCTTCAGTGAAGAGGACACATTCTCTCTGAGACCTGCTAGTAATTGTGGAGTATTTGCTGTAACCATTAGGAAGATTATCGTGTGGTATATTTTCCATCTCTCTATTTCTGCCATTCGAAAACAAATTTATATTATACTGGGAGTTCTGTGCTTTGTTCTGACCGAAAAGATAAACTCCTGATGTAGTAGGCTCTACACTGTTTCCCATCTCCCAATCAGGTTTACACAAAGGCCTGCTAATTTTGCCCCTGGTCAAGGGAATGTAAGGAGAAGAATATGGCATCTTTTTTTGGCAGCAGGTTTTCTTGCACATATTCTCTATAGTTCTGTCCTCACTGCTTACCAACTAAGTACTGTGATTGTGCTTGTTGCAAAAATAAAAATGCTTGCACTGTTGATTGATGGAACTATGAACTACTGCAACGCTTGGAAAGTCAATGAATTTCTTCATGATAATTAAGGTTACAGTGCTTAAGTGTTACCAGGTGTATTAAAAATCCAGATGTTGGACGAGGCAGTCTGGCACAGGGCAGTCAGAGGCCCCTTGATCATCTGGGGAGTTACATATTTTCTGCCAGTTTCACTTAAAATTTTATTGATGAAAAGGGGGAGAGCTTGTAAGATATACATTTGAATTCGAATTTGGCAAATTATACTTGTTTAAAATATATAGGTGTAAGCCTCCTATTATATACTTCTTGTGACTGGCCTGGATTACTGCACCAGGCTTCCAATTGGTCTATCTGTTTTCTACCCTGTTCTCTCTCTTTTTAAAACAATGTTCTTTTTTTTTTTTTTCCATAATTTTATTTATCCCTGGTTTCCCTGGGTCTTTGTTGCTGCATGACTTTCCTGTAGTGAAGTGAGCAGGGGCTACTCTCCAGTTGCTGTGTGCAGGCTTCTCATTGCAGTGGCTTCTCTTGTTGTGAGCAATGGGCCCTAGAGAGCACAGGCTTCAGTAGTTTTGGCTTGTAGGCTCAGTAGTTGCAGCTCATGGGCCCTAGAGCACAGGTTCAATAGCTGTGGCACAAGGGCTTAGTTGCTCTGCAGCATGTGGGATCGTCCCAGATCAGGGATCGAACCTGTGTCTTCTGCATTGGCAGGTAGATTTTTTACTACTGAGCCACCAGGGAAGCCCCTGCTCTGCTCCCTTGAAACCTAGTCTCTGCACTGAAGCCAGAGCGATTATTTGAAAATGCAAATTTTGATTGTCTTTCAGTGGCTTGCCATTGTCCTCAGAATAATACCTGGATTTCCTCATGTGTAAGAGACCTGTTGTGACCTGGCTTCTGCCTATATCTCAGCCTCACCTCTGAGTTTATTACCCCAGCCATCTTCATACTTCCCCTCTACCCAGTGATGCTTTGAAATTATAGGGCTGTTTCTCTCCTGGTGTTCTCATGACCTATTCCTCTACCCAGAACAATCAACCACTACCCAGCCAATTCTCCTGGCTAAATGCTTGCATATTAGTCTCCAGCAGGGTTCTCTGTACCTGAAGTCTGAGTTAGGAACCCTGCCTGTGTCTCCTACACCAGCCCAAGAGCCTTCTGTCTTCTGCGGAACTGTGGTCATTGCCTTTTCAGTGGTTCTTCATGCCTAGAAGTTTCTTGAGGACATCTGCCAAGTCACTTTTGATTATGGTTATATTTTCAATACCTACTTCAGTGCCGGCATTTATTTGTGGCCAGTTCAATGGTTTGTTGGATGACTGTTTGGCAGAAAGCTGTCAGAAGAACAAATACAGAGTTGTTTCTGATCACGGAAATATCATGTAAGACACATATGGGTCAGGTGGTAGAGTGTAGAGTGGAATAGAGCAGCAGAGTGCTCTGGGAATTCAGAGGAGGGAGAAAGTACCACTGTGGGTATTTGAAAGGACTCCCAGGCAAAGGGAATTTTCCAATTGGGCTTTGGACAGCTTCAGTTATTTTGAATGGGGAGAAATGCATTTGAGGACATTGGAAATGAAAGTAAGGCAGACAGCTAGGGGAAGCCATGTTTGGAGAGAAATGGCATGTAGTTCAATCTGGCTGGAATTTAGGGTGAGTGAAGGGATTATTGGAGAATGTGCTGGCAAAGCAGATCTGGCCACATAGTCGAGGCCAAGAATGCTGGCTCACAAGGAACACTGACTGTATGCTGAGTGGATGACATTTATTTTTAAAGATTAACAGAGGAAGATAAAAGAATATGGTCTTTTTTCATTGTGTTGTGTCCTTCACTATTAGTTTTAGGGACATCAGTGTGGGTGCCATTCTTGTTTTATTTTAACAGGAAGATTTTAATGATGTTTATTACAGAACTGTTGGGCTTTCCAGGTGGCTCAGTGGTAAAGAATCTGCCTGCCAATGCAGGAGACCCAGGTTCAATCCCTGGGTCAGGAAGATCCCCTGGAAAAGGAAATGGCAACCCACCCCGGTATTCTTGCCTGGAAAATCCCACTGACAGAGGAGCCTGGCAGGCTACAGTCCATGGGGTCACAAAGAGTCAGACACAACTTAGCGACTAAACGACAACAGCAAACTCTGGAACTGATGGAAAACATGAAGTTTTGTGTTTCTCCTGGAGTCCTGCCTTCTGCATTGCTGCCCCTTGGTGCATTTTAAATATCATCCACAATACTCTTTTGAACGAAGTGAGATATAAACAAATAAAATCTTTCAGATTATGTAATTATTGAATAATACAGGTGAACATAGCTAGAAAGCTTGTGCTGCTAGTTTTCACAGTTAATCCTTGTCAATGGAGTTATAGCCATGGAGCGTGTCTCTCTTATTCCACCACAGCCAGCTTCTTACTAGAAATCTGCTATGAGTTTGAAACTCTTCATCTGAAGACAGATACAGGGTGGGAAGTTTGTATGACACCCAGAGAAAAGCAGTAAAAATGATGGCTCAGTAACTAAGACCTCAGAAGGATGTTGTTTAAAGAAGTTGAGAATCTTAATCAATGGCAAAAGAGTGGCTTAAATATCTTGAATCACAGTGTAAGTGTTTTTATCTTCATTTTCACAGTGAATACATGGAGAAGTGAGCTTAACTTGTAGCAAGCAAATTCAAATTAGACCAAACAGGAAAAAAGACTCACAATATTAACATTGGTTTAACACAAATGCAGACTGAATTATTCATTTAGAATGGAGTAGTGGTTACTAGGAGCTGAGGACTGGAGGAAGTGGGGAGATGTTGGTCAAAGGATCCAAATTTCCAGTTGTAAAATGAATAAATTCTGAGGTCCTAATATAGAGCATTAGATTATAGTTAACAACACTGTATCATGCACTAAGAGTTGCTAAGTGAATAGAGCTAACTGTTCTCACCACAAAAAAGAAACAGTAATTCTGTGATGGGTTGAAGGTCTGTTGGTAATTGTTTTGCAATAGATAAGTGTATGAAATCAACATGTTAAACTTAAAGTTATATATCAGTTATATCTCAATAAAGCTGGAGAAAAAAAAAAAAAGAATAGAAGAGATGCCTGTCTGAGATGTTTAGGCAAAGTAATGAAGAACCACATTTCTACTGATTCTTCTGTCCGGGTTTGTTGTTGTTACTGTTGTTTAATAACATAAATCTCTGAAAGAGCTAGGTGTCACAATTTGAGTTCTCTGGAAGCAGATGCTAAGGTAGTTAGAAGAGCGAAATATTTATTGGGGAGAGAACCTGTGAATGGGAGTGAGAAGCAGGAGTGGGCAGAGAGTCCTGTTAGTTTGTGTGCCAGCCTAGCAAAGTGTTTGCCAGCCAAGGGGGAGGTCAGAGCACAGCATGCCCAGTTGGGGGCTGCTGCGCTGAGTGGAAATGGCAGACCTTTGTATCTCTGCTTTGTTCAGTCGGTGGCTGGAAGCTGCTGCAAGAAGAGCATGCCCTTAGCTGCCATTGTCTGGCTCAGTCATTTGAAGGGGGCCACCCTACAGGTGGTGTGACGTCAGCTGGAAGACTGAGGCAGCCTCTGATGGACTACCAGCTGGAGGAAGCAGCCTCTGATGGACTACTAGCTGGAGGCTGAGAGGGCGCTACATCCCTCACAGCTGGGCAGCGAGTCCTTTCTGGAAGGGGAATCGGAGTGCGTATCTCTCTGAGTGCCACATGGTGAACAACACACTTCTCTTTGATTGCAATTCAATCAATAGTTTTTAAAAAGCCATCTTTCTATATTAAAATGCAATCTACAAGTTATTATTGAAATATTCACTTTTTTTTTATGGAGAGTTACATGAAGTAGCCAAATGCACCTAAGTATGAATTCTCAGGTTTACCTAATGAAAGACCACAGCCTAAGAATAACAGTGGGCATTCAAAATCAGGTATTTTACCCACATTATTTATAACCTTCCAACACCCTTGCAAGATGGGGACTGTGATTCAGCTTTTCAGTTGAAGAAGCTGTAAGTCACATTGTTTAAGAGATTTTTTTCTGTAACTTGTGACTATTAAATGGCAGAGCTGATATGTTAGGTTTTTATATTATTCTAAAGGTACTTTGCACTTTGCCAAGATGACTGATGCAGAAAATTACAATATGACTGCCTACTTTGTATTTTGTCAAAATAATTCTTATGTACTTTGGTCCAGATTCTGGGGATGTTTGATATAATCTTTATTGTAGTAAAATAAAACATTATGGTTTTTGGCATACACTTAGCAGGGTAGAATTAAGTTTTGACTGGATCCTTTGTAACACTTGGGTTATTGTTTCCTGTATATGTGTGTATGTTAACTGACCACATTTGCTTGAGTTATGTCTCCTTTCCATAGGATCTTGGGGTTTAGAGATCCCCTTTTTATTTCTAGCTTTATATATCATTTACCTAGTCTTTAAAAATAAGATAATGTTACAGTCAAAATATAAAGTTCAACCAGACTATGACATCAACTGTAAGGAATTTCTGAGTATAAAATCAATCCTCCTATCTCTAATTTTTTGGTATTTTATGCACAACAACATATGTTAAGCATCTCTGTAATATTCTCTTAATATTTTTAACTGATGAAATTAACTTCTTTCTTCTATCTAGAGGTCATTAGAACCAGCTGTGTGATCAAATACTTACTTCTAAGGCTAGAAAAGTGATACTACATCTTGTTTAGATATTTACTGATGGGTAAATTCAGCACCAGGGCACTTCATCAACTCACACTTAATTCGTTCAGATTTCTTAAGAATTAGCCTCATCAGACTAAAATTTGTTTTATTGAATAAAGTAGCCATGTGAACAATTTGGAGGAATTGACTATTTATTTATTCCAAAGAAGTGTTTTTGAAGAACTTTACCATGTTCCATTTCTTTGCTAATGATGTGGCTGGATAGCTGCCATCTTTGTACTGAGGTGGAGACACCATCTGTGAGATAATAGAAAAATATATATTGGTCTCTGACACTGATTCTTGGCAGAGAGCTCCTAAAACCCTTATATATTCCTAAATGATAAGAGTACAGGAGTATCTTTTGTTCTAATATTTGGTCTTTGATCTGGATTCCTAACACAGAGCTCCTAAATAATTTGGAATTTCCTAGGTGATAGGAATGTCTTTTGTTCTAGTGAGGTGATTCTTGGTGGGCTTCTGGATGGGGGCTTGTTACGAAAAAGACCACATCATAATCAGAAGCTCGGAATTTTCAGCCCCACTCTCCATTCTCCAGAGAGGGGAGAGGAGCTAGAAATGGAATTAGTAATTGATCATGTCTCTATGAGCAAACCTCCATAAAATCCCAGTTGTGTGTGGTTTGGAAAGCTTGGTGAACACATCCACATACTAAGAGGGAGACATACCCCAGCTCCATGGGGACAGAAGCTCCTGTGCTCAGGATCCTCCCAGACCTTGCCTTATGTATCTCTTCATCTGGCTATTCAAATATGCTAAGTTGCTTCAGTTGTGTCTTACTCTTTGTGACCCTATGAACTGTAGCCATGCCCTCCTCTAGGGCATCTTCCCTACCCAGGGATCGAACCTGAATTGCTTATGTCTCCTGCATTGGCAGGTGGGTTCTTTACCACTAGCGCCACCTGGGACACCCCTATTCATATATATCCTTTGTTATATACCTTAATAAAATTATAATATATAGGAATATATATATTTAATATATAATAACATAATAATATATATTCATTAATAAAACTGGCAGGTGTAAGTGTTGCCTTGAGTTTTGTGAGCTATTCCAGCAAATAATGGAACCCAGTGAGGAGCAGGTAATGGGAACCTCTGATTTGTGGCTGTCAAACAAAAGTTGTGAGTAATCAGGGAAACTATACGATTACGTCTGAAACTGGGGACAGTCTTGCAGAGCTGTGGGATCTGATAGTATCTCCAGGTAGACAGAGTCAGCATTGAGTTAAATTGTGGAACACCCAACTGGTGTCACAGAATTGCCTGGTGTGGGAAAAACTCCCACACTTCTAGTGTCAGAAACGTGAATGTGGTAGTCATATGAGAGTAAAGGAGAAACACAGGAGAAGGGTTGAGATTTTTCCCAATTCACTATCACCTGTCCAGTTTAATTCCATGTTATGGAGTTCTGATTTCTACAACTCTATTTGTCTCTGAAACAGTTTCCAAAAACCACTATAGTGTGTATGTGTGTATGACTGTATGTGCAGGCAGTCTAGTTCAGTCAGTTCAATTCAGTTGTTCAGTCGTGTCTGACTCTTTGTGACCCCATGGACCACAGCAAGCCAGGCCTCCCTGTCCATCACCAACTCCCGCAGTTTACTCAGACTCATGTCCTTTGAGTCAGTGATGCCATCCAACCATCTCATCCTCTGTTGTCCCCTTCTCTTCCTACCTTCAATCTTTCCCAGCATCAGGGTCTTTCAAATGAGTCAGCTCTTTGCATCAGGTGGCCAAAGGATTGGAGTTTCAGCTTCAACATCAGTCCTTCCAGTGAACACTCAGGACTGATTTCCTTTAGGATGGACTGGTTGGATCTCCTTGCAGTCCAAGGGACTCTCAAGAGTCTTCTCCAACACCACAGTTCAAAAGCATCAATTCTTCGGTGCTCAGCTTTCTTTATAGTCCAACCCTCATATCCATTTATGACTACTGGAAAAACCATAGCCTTGACTAGATGGACCTTTGTTGGCAAAGTAATGTCTCTGCTTTTTAATATGCTGTCTAGGGTGGTCATAACTTACCTTCCAAGGAGTAAGTGTCTTTTAATTTCATGGCTGCAATCACCATCCGCAGTGATTTTGGAGCCCCCCAAAATAAAGTCAGCCACTCTTTCCACTGTTTCCCTATCTATTTGCCATGAAGTGATGGGACTGGATGCCATGATCTTAGTTTTCTGAATGTTGAGCTTTAACCCAACTTTTCCACTCTCCTCTTTCACTTTCATCAAAAGGCTCTTTAGTTCTTCTTCACTTTCTTCCATAAGGCTGGTGTCATCTGCATATCTGAGGTTATTGATATTTGTCCCAGCAATCTTGATTCCAGCTTGTGCTTCATCCAGCCCGGCATTTCTCATGATGTACTCTGCATATAAGTTAAATAAGCAGGGTGACAATATACAGCCTTGACGTACTCCTTTTCCTATTTGAAACCAGTCTGTTGTTCCATGTCCAGTTTTAACTGTTGCTTCGTGACCTACATAGAGATTTCTCAAGAGGCAGATCAGGTGGTCTGGTATTCCCATCTCTTTCAGAATTTTCCACAGTTTATTGTGATCCACACAGTCAAAGGCTTTGGCATAGTTAGTAAAGCAGAAATAGATGTTTCTCTGGAACTCTCTTGCTTTTTTGATGATCCAATGGATGTTGGCAATTTGATCTCTGGCTCCTCTCCCTTTTCTAAAACCAGCTTGAACATCTGGAAGTTCATGGTTCATGTTTTGCTGAAGCCTGGCTTGGAGAATTTTGAACATTACTTTGCTAGCGTGTGAGATGAGTGCAATTGTATGGTAGTTTGAGCATTCTTTGGCATTGCCTTTCTTTGGGATTGGAATGAAAACTGTCCTTTTCCAGATCCTGTGGCCACTGCTGAGTTTTCCAAATTTGCTGGCATATTGAGTGCAGCACTTTCACAGCATCATCTTTTAGGGTTTGAAATAGCTCAACTGGAATTATGTCACCTCCACTAGCTTTGTTTGTAGTGACGCTTCCTAAGGCCCACTTGACTTCACATTCCAGGATGCCTGGCTCTAGGTGAATGATCACACCTTCGTGATTATGTGGGTAATGACGATCTTTTTTGTACAGTTCTTCTGTGTATTCTTGCCACCTCTTCTTAATATCTCTGCTTCTGTTAAGTCCATACCATTTCTGTCCTTTTTTGAACCCATCTTTGCATGAAATGTTTCCTTGGTATCTGATTTCCCCTCATCCTTAAGAACTAGAGATGAAGCCTGTATTATACTCTCTTGGTCCATTGACTATAGTTAATACATCCTGTCGCCTTTTTATTTAGTTGAATATGGTCCCAATAAGATAAGGTACCCCTGGTACTTGTGAAAGTGAAAGTGTTAGTACCTCAGTTGTGTCCAACTCTTTATGATTCCATGGAATGTAGCCCACCAGGGTCCTCTGTCCATGGAGTTCTCCAGGCAAGAATACTGGAGTAGGTTGCCATTCCCTTCTCCAGAAGATCTTCCTGACTCCGGGACTGAACGCAGGTTTTCCGCATTGCTGTTGGATTCTTTACTATCTGAGCCATCAGGGAAGTCCTGGTACCTCTACTTGTGATCTTATTTGGAAGCAGCATCTGGGCAGATGTGGTTAAATAAAAGATCTCGAGATGAGATGATCCTGGTTTTAGAGTGGACGCTAAATCCTGTGACTCAGTTCAGTTCTAGCACCTTATAAAAGAAAGGAGAGGGGGCCTTGAGACACAGAGTGGGAGCTCAAGTGAAGATAGAGGTGGTGTTTGAAGTGACTGAAGAGGTATGTCTCCCAACCAAGGACTGCGTGCAGCTACCAAGAAGGTCAGAAGCTGCGTGAGAAGACATTTCTGTTGTTTTAAGCTACTGAATTTATGGTATTTTGTTACATTAGCCCCAGAAAAATAGCATATACTCTTACTCTCAGAACGCTGAGTTGTTCTGAGTTGAATATATTAGGTCAGATAGACTGTCAAGTATGAGGGTCAACACTTGCTTGTGAGGTCATCTCTCCACAGGGTGATCAGGGAAGGTCCTCACCACTTCCCAGCTAAATTTATTTCTATAGCACTCTTCAGCATATGGCATACTTCATGCCATATTTTTCTAATTTTTAAAAATTGAAGTAGAGTTGACTTATGTATTTTTCTAATTTTTAATGTTTATTGATGTCTTTGTCCTACTAGATGATAAACTCCTGAGAGCATGGATTTTCGCTTGTTTTATTCCTTGTTATGTAGACCAGTGATGTAATGAAATGACTAATTCAGGAAGATTATCAGTTGTCAGTTATCAATTTAGTGAAGGTTTATAATGAAACACTTGTATAACCCAAGAGTAACACTACACAGATGACTTTCAGGTTGTAAAGGGGAAAATACTGCTATTAAATAGAGAAATCAATTTATCACCACCCTAATCTAGTGGTTAATCTTAGTATCATCAATGATAGGCAACTAGATAGTACATTGTGTTTTCTTAGCTGATGTAAAATGAGGTTGGTAACGTTACTTATGATACTGTCTAGCCATATGTGGTTAACTTAAATCCACAGAGCCTATCCTTATAGCTCTCCGTTATGAAGTAAGGAACAAGCTAAATTTCACCACAGAGAAGAAATCAGACAAGTTCAGAAGGTGGTATATCCTGTAAGATGACAGTTCAGAGTCATTAAAATAAAGGGCTTGTTCCAGATAAGAAGAGGCACAAGGAATACAACAACTAGATGCAGTGTATGGGCTTGATCTGTATAGATCAGTCTTAAATGGAATATTTGGTCCATGAATAGGATTTAAGTTCTGATGTAAGGTGAGATGAACATTGTTTGAAATAAAGATAGTGAATGTGAACTGGAAAAGTATAGGCATATTGAGAGTATTGTCCTATTTTGATAAAAAATACAGTGTTTCACTGTTCAGTAATTATTTTTATTTTATATAACAAGTCACCTCAGTTATATCCGACTCTTTGTGAACCAATGGACTGTAGCCCTCCAGGCTCCTCTGTCCATGGGGATTCTCCGGGCAAGAATACTGGAGTGGGTTGCCATGACCTCCTCCAGGGGATCTTCTCAACCCAGGAAGAGATGAACCCTCATCCCTTATGTCTCTGGTGTTGGCAGGAAGGTTCTTTGCTACTAGTGCCACCTGGGAAGCCCCAAGATAAATGGTTAAAAACAGTATGTATAGATGTATAAGGGAAATACATGCAGAATTTTTTTTTTAATTAGGCACTTAGCTCATAGATTTTTTTGAATTATTGTTTCTGCATGAAAGAAAGGAAAGTTGCCTTTGGGGGTACAAGTGAGAGAGGGGAGTGGGTACACAGAGACCAAAGTGCTTCACATTTCAAGGCATAAACCTGCCACCCATAAAAAGGTTAACTGTTACCATTAGTTTGAAGAGCTGTAGGCCCAGAGTAAGTTTTACAATTGCATGCGTTTAAATTCTCAAAATTTCTGGACCTAATTCAAATTGATCTTCCCCTAGTTGACCTAAATTAGTGAGTTATATTAACTCATATCATAACTAGCTCCATTTGTTCATTATGTTTCAAAAAATCTGGAAATTCTCTTTTAATCTTTTTAAAATGTCTACCCTTAAAAGACAGAATCTCAGTGATTTGACCTAGAGTTTTATACTCTCTAAATATTTTTTCTTCTTTTCCTTCCTGCCCACCCCTGCCATGTTTCCTTTCTTCCCATCTTTTATCCATCCCTCTCTCCCTCCCACCTTCTTCCTCTTTTCTGTCTCTTTATTTACATCATCTGCCAACACCATGGGCTTCCCAGTAGCTCAGTTATAAAGAATCCAGCTGCAAAGCAGGAGATGCAGGTTTGATCCCTGGGTTGGGAAGATCCCTTGGAGAAAGAAATGGCAACCCACTTCCATATTCTTGTCTGGGAAATCACATGGATAGAGGAGCCTGGTGGGCTACAGTCCATTGGGTCACAAAAGGAGTTGAACATGACTTAGTGAGTAAACAACAACAACCAATACCATATTCATTTCAGATTTTTTTTTAAAGAAAAAATTCAAAGCCCCGGATTTGAAACCCCCTGATTTCATTCCTATCTCTCTCTCTTCAGAGAGAAGTGCTTCTAGTTTTTTTGTATGCATGCTTTTACACTGTTAAATAAGTATAAACAATCTTTCACTGTTCAGTAAAGCATAAATTTCCATAAGTTGTTTTGATAATATGTTTTTGCTTGTTTTTGAACTGTATATATTATACTGTACAAATGCTTTGCAACTCTCTTTTGTCAGTGTTATATTTTTGAGATTTATCCATGTTGCCATAAATAGCTAGATTTAGTTTGTTCATTTTAGCTGCTAAAATAGTGTTACATTTTATGAATCTATCAAAATATATCCTTTTAAAATTTAAATATATTGGGCTATCTGTTGTTTTGTTTCCATAAACATAGCTGCAAGTAGCGTTTTTAAATTTCTTCTTATGTACATGTTAGAGAGTTTCTCTAAGGTATATACATATGAGCAGAATTACTAGGTATGAGGCAGTGTGCATCTTCACCTTTTCTGCTGCTGCTGCTGCTGCTGCTGCTGCTGCTAAGTCGCTTCAGTCGTGTCCAACTCTGTGCGACCCCATAGACTGCAGCCCACCAGGCTCCGCCATCCCTGGGATTCTCCAGGCAAGAATACTGGAGTGGGTTGCCATTTCCTTCTTCAGTGTATGAAAGAGAAAAGCGAAAGTGAAGTCGCTCAGTCGTGTCCGACTCTTAGCGACCCCATGGACTGCAGCCTACCAGGCTTCTCCGTCCATGGGATTTTCCAGGCAAGAGTACTGGAGTAGGGTGCCATTGCCTTCTCCGCACCTTTTCTAGACATGCCGAATCATGCTCTCAAGTGGTGGCTCCAGTTCTATCAGCAGTAAATGAGAATTCCTGTTGTATTGTATCTGGCCAATAATAGATGTTTTCATACTCTAAAAATCTGCCAGTCTGGTAATTGTGAACTGATACCTCATTGTTTTATTTACTTCATTCCTAATAAGGTTAAAAATCTTTGCGCATATTAAGTGACCAGTGGATTTCCTGTTTTGTGAGCTGCCCATTTTTCTGTTGGGTGATTGATTTCCATGCATTTTTTTATATGTTCTGGGTGCTAATTCTTTGTTAGTTACATGTGTTGCAAATATTTTCTCCCAGTCTGTGACTTGCATTTTCACTATTTGTAATCGAATCTTGTTATAAAAAAAGCTTATTTTTAATATAGTGTATCTAGTAATCTTTCATTATGTCATTTGTACTTTTCTGTGTTTTGTTTAAGAATATACTTTAACATCATTTTGTCTCCTTTATTTTCTTCTAAAGTGTTTAAAGGTTTGCTTTTCACATTTAGGTTTTTGATCTCCCTGGGTTATTTTTAATATGTGTATAGTATAAAGTAGGGAATCATATGGATATCTTATTTTCTGATCACCACTTGTCTATTAGCCCTTCCTTTTTCCATTGTAATTACACCTCTGTCATATATCAGATATCCACACATGCAATTGTACTCTAGTTTCACTGATCTACTGAGAGTCTGTCATACTCTTAGTACTTTGATTTATAAATGGGATCGATTTTCTGTATTATGCTAATTAGTTGTTACAATTATAGAGATACCACCTTTTGTATAATGAGTTGCATTTGCCAATTTTTCTCAGTTCTTTCATTAAGGGTTTTCTTACTGACTTGAATCAACGAGGCCTAGATCCTTCTTTCAACTTCATTACTAACTAGTTCTGTGACCTTGGGAAAGTTACTCATGTCACTAACTTTCAGCATTCTCTTTGCAAAGAAGCAGGTCTTATTACCTAATTCACAAACTGGAGTTGTTGTGAAGGTTAAATAAGAAAGTGAACGTAGATAGTGTAGAGACCCCCAAAATGTTAGTTCATTTAAAAAAATTTGTCATCTGAGAGTCTGAAAATTAGTAGATATGAAATAAGGGCTAAATAAATAAACATTTATACACACACACATACACACATACTCTGAAGACCCTTCTTGCCATTCAAAGCTTTAGGTTATACTAGGGAATTTCTCATTATGAAGTCACAAGTTTCGTTTGTTTTCTCTTCTTGAATAAGAACATACTACCCCTTTTATTAAAGAAATCCAAAACATAAGCCTGGGGGAAATGATTCCAGGGGAGATAACCATTTGAAAACACTGAGTTATCTCTTGGTTTCAGGTAAGATACCTGTGCTTTACATGATTCATTGTAGATATGAAAGCTGTCAGAGAAAAAAATGGCCGTTTCAATTATGTGACTTTAAAGTATTTTCCAAAAGAGCCATATCTGTCATCAGTTATGAAAGCTGACCAAATGCACATGATGACAGACAGACAGCTGGTTCTCATTCATATTAAGTTCCTCTCAAGCGAAAGAATGTTAAGGCAATCTGGCCTCATATTATGTTGATTCCAAAGTAATTACATTTGTTATTTCCAGGCGATGCAGTAAATCAAGCCGTGGCAAGTAGGTGGATGTTTCACAGAAGTAATTTTGGAGACCATTAAATATGATCACGTGTTGCATTGAGCCCTCTTCTGCCTCAAGACAAATGAGGTTCAGTCCAGGTATGGGGGAGGGGAGAGAATGAGAAGCAGACTTATTTCCTTTGAAAGATAGGAAAACATGTTTTTTTGCATGTTGAGGGAGAATTGACAAGAAACAAAGGAGTTTAGTTAAGGCATTCAGGGGTCAAAGGAATGGTCAAACTGCTCCAATGCTAGGGATTTGTTGTGTTTCTGTTCTCAGTCCAAGGGCTGCCAAGTCCAGATGCTTCCCAGGCAGTCGTGTACCTCCCCCAAACACACCTGCTATCCCAGCATTTTCTCTGCTGTGGAGTAAGCTGGCCCTTAATTAATGTCTACAGCACAAGGTTTATGACCCTTCTGATTTCATTATAGTTTGAAACTCTGTGAAGCTTCCTCCCATTCACATAAAGGCCAAATGCTTTTAGAATCCTTTAGTAAACTGATTGCCTACAGGCTAACTTCAGGAAGGAATCTAATATAGACACTAAATGATCATTTTGTTGTCTCAAAGTCTCTGTTCAAAATGGACATAATTCTTCTTTTAACCTGTGATCTGACCTCCTCTTAATACCAGCTTCCTAAAGTGTTATCAGAATGCAAGAATAAAGAAAACCAAAGCTGAATTTGACTTTAAAAGGGATCCTTGCCTTAAACAGAGATTGGCGTAAGAGTAGAATTAAGACTCATTGACTGGAACATTTTTTCCTCTGGACATCAGAGATTTGTCAGTTGCTCAGAGCATTTTAAAGAATTGGGGAATAAAAATTCTGGAATGCTTTAGGGAACTGCCTGGAGGCCTTAGGAAAAGGTGACCTTTGGAAGACTTTTCCAGCTCTGCACAGTTCCTGGAGAGAGCACACAAACTGGTTCCATGTGGAAGGAGGCAGGGGAGGGCATGGCTCCTGATCATTAGGGGTAGGCTGGTTTCAGTTGCCATGAAATAATGTCATCCAGTGGTGAAGATTTTTCATTTCAAGTCTCTTCAGAGAAATTGGGCCCCTCTCATTGTTCCTGTAACATGGTTTAACCTGGCCAGCATTTGTCAGTGGTTTAGCTTATAGCCTACAGAATTTCACCTGGGGAACCTGAAATCAGAAATGATATAAACACATGAGGTTGCGTAGGCTGGTTTCAGTTGCCATGAAATAATGTCATCCAGTGGTGAAGATTTTTCATTTCATGTCTCTTCAGAGAAATTGGGCCCCTCTCATTGTTCCTGTAACATGGTTTAACCTGGCCAGCATTTGTCAGTGGTTTAGCTTATAGCCTACAGAATTTCACCTGGGGAACCTGAAATCAGAAATGATATAAACACATGAGGTTGCGTAGAGAGTAGGAGAGAAGGAATGAGAATTATCAATCAAATGGAAATATATATATATATATATATATATATGAAATTTCAGGGCTTCCCTGATGACTCTAATGGTCAAGAATGTGCCTGCAATGCAGGAGACCTGGGCTCAATCTCTGGGTCAGGAAAATCTCCTGGAGAAGCTAATGGCTACCCACTCTAGTATTCTTGCCTGGGAGATCCAGTGGACAGAGGAGCCTGGCAGGGTACAGTCCATGGGGCTGCAAAGAGTTGGGCACGACTGAGCAACTAATAGTTTTTCACTTTTTCTTACATATATATGTGTGTCAGTTAAGTTCAGTTCAGTTGCTCAGTCGTGTCCGACTCCTTGCGACCCCATGAACCACAGCACGCCAGGCCTCCCTGTGCATCACCAACTCCCGGAGCCAGAAACAGCTTATTAAGGGAAGTGACATTTGAAATTCCAAAACATTCACTACTTAACATGAGTTTTTAGAGCAAGTATGATTGATTATGTAAATGGAGAGGAAAATAAATATATAAATATCTATGTACAGTTCATGCATTGTATTATACATGTACATAGGACAAGGTATGCTTTGCCTTTGGCAGATCCAAAATAATGGATACTGTGAAATGTTCTGAGAAAAGCAGAATACAGGAGCCCACACAAAATGACATGACATGATGGTGACATCACATTTTTCTTAGTTTATTCATTTCTTTCCTTTACTTCATGTGAAGATGTCATAAACATCTCAGTCTACACTGAGAGTGCTAACATACTGCTCTGTGGAGCCCAGTGGTCCCAGCCATGCCTGAACTGGATCCCACATGCTTATTTCCCCCGTCTGGGAAACATCACACTCATTGTCTGCGGCAGGAGTCTGATCTGCTTGGGGTTGTGGATTCTCATGCTGGTTTCCCCACTAATTGCCTGTGTGAATTTGGAGACCTCACTTCACCTTTTAGCCCCTGGTCTCCATTTACTTGGCACAGAATAATTTGCAATACATTTTAATTAATTAACTAATTAGGAGTGTGAGTTTGATCTTGGAGTCTTAAGACCCCTCTGCCCCGTTCAACAATTTTTTGTTATCATTTTTGACTCAGAAAAAATAACAGGTTTTTAGTGTCTTGACTAACAAGATGGTACGTCAACTGGCAAACTTAACCTTTTCTAGACATGCCAAGAAAGATGCACTTGAATATTAGTATGAAATCCTGAAACTATTTGTTCCCACTGTGGGGTTTTGAACACAGGTAGTAATAACAAGAAGTCATTACACATGGGATGACTTTGTTTACTGTTTCAAAATGATTTAGACAATGCACCTCTTCCTGCAACAGATGTAACCTTCCTCCAAAGCATATGGCTTAGGGAGCACAGCACAAGTTATACTTCAGACTCATTCACTCCCTTATCTAAGCAACACTTTAGGGCACCACTGTGCCATGCACTTCTAAAACCCTAGAGGTATCATGTGTATGACAATCCCAAGTCAAACCTGAACCTTACAATGTCTGGGAGGTGATCATATCACCTGTACCTATTAAACAGTGACTCCGTTTCTCCTTCCCCTCAGCCCATCAGTTCAGCTCAGTTCAGTTGCTCAGTCATGTCCATCTCTTTGAGACCCAATGCAATGCAGCACACCAGGCTTCCCTGTCAATCACCAACTCCCGAAGCTTGCTCAAACTCATGTCTATTGAGTTGGTGATGCCATCCAACCGCCTCATCCTCTGTCGTCCCCTTCTTCTCCTGGCTTCAATCTTTCCCAGCATCAGGGTCTTTTCCAATGAATCAGTTCTTCACATCAGGTGGCCAAAGTATTGGAGTTTCAACTTCAGCATCAGTCCTTCTAATGAATATTCAGGACTGATTTCCTTTAGGATGGACTGGATCTCCTTGCAGTCCAAGGGACTCTCAAGAGTCTTCTCCAACACCACAGTTCAAAAGCATCAATTCTTTGGTGCTCAGATTTCTTTATAGTCCAGCTCTCACATCCATACATGACTACTGGAAAAACCATAGCTTTGACTAGACAGACCTTTGTCAGCAAAGTAATGTCTCTACTTTTTAATATGCTGTCTAGGTTGGTCATAGCTTTTCTTCCAAGGAGCAAGCGTCTTTTAATTTCATGGCTGCAGTCATCATCTGCAGTGATTTTGGAGCCTAAGAAAATAAAGTCTGTCATGGTTTCCATTGTTTCCCCATCTATGTGCCAAGAAGTGATAGGACTAGATGCCATGATCTTCATTTTTTGAATGTTGAGTTTTAAGCCAACTTTTTCACTCTCCTCTTTCACTTTCATCAAGAGGCTCTTTAGTTCTTCTTCGCTTTCTGCCATAAGGGTCTGCCTCAGCCCATGGTAACCTTTATTCTACTTTATGTCTCTGTGAATTTTCCTACTCTAGCTACCTCATATAAATGAAAGTGTATGATATTTATCCTTTTGTGCTTGGTGTATTTCATTTGGCATTATATTTTCACAGTTCATCCATGTTGTAGCATGTTTCAGAATTTCATTTCTTAGGGCTGAATATTCCACTGCATGGGTATACACATTTGTTTATCTCTTCATTCATTTGGGTTGTTTCTGCCTTTTGATTGTTATGAATAATATTGCCATGATCATTGGCATTTAAGTATCTGTTTTAGTCTGTTTTCAGTTCTTTTGTGTATATACCTAGAATTAGAATTGCTGGATCATGTGGTAATCTTATGTTTAACTATTCCACAGTGACTGAACCATTTTATAAAACCACCAACAATGCATGAATGTTCTAATATCTGCATACCCTCACTAACACATTACTATTTTAAAAAAATGTTATTTTTTTTAAAATAAAAAAAGTTTTAAAACAAAAAATTATTATTTTTTAAAATAACAGTTAGCCTAATGGATGTGAGGTAGTATTTCATTGTAATTTTGATTTGCATTTTCCTAATGATTAATAGGGCTTCCCTGTGCCTCAGTCAGTAAAGAATCTATGTGCAATGCAGGAAATCCAGGTTCAATCCCTGAGTTGGGAAGATCCTCTAGAGTAAGAAATGGCAACCCATTCCAATTTTCTTGCTTGGGAAATCCCACAGACAGAGGAGCCTGGTCTGTTACAGTCACAGGGTCACAAAGAGTCAGACATGACCTAGCAACTAAACCACCACCATTACCAATGATTAATGATGTTGAATATTGTTTCGTGTACTTACTGACTATTTTTATGTCTTCTTTGAAAAAATGTCCATTCAGGTCCTTTGCCCACGTTCATATTGTTTTTGTTGTGGTGGTGAGTTATGGGAGTTTCTATATATTCTATATAATAATTCCTTATCAGATTCATGATTGGCAAATATTCTGTTTTATGAGCTGCCTTTTCACTCTGTTGATAGTGTCCTTTGATGTGCAAAAGTTTTAAAATTTTGGTGAATCCCAGTGTATCTATTTTTTCTTTTGTTGCTTATATGGCTAATTTTAGTATATGAACTGATGGTGATGTTCACCTCCCACATGTCCATTTGTCAGTTGATATAGAAGCTGTGTTGTAGGAAGTATAATTCCACATCATGGGCAGTTGGAACTGGTGCCCTCGTGCGATTGATTACTGCCAGTATACTGTAGTGCATTGTAGTTCAGTGTCCTCTTACGTGGATTTTTGGGTCATATTTTTATGTGATTTATATATTTTCTTTCACTTGTGTATTTACTAAATTAACCTTTACAGTTATGGAGCAAATGGCTGATAAAATGTCTTGCATAGAAAGCTCAAATGCAAGGTAAAACTAATAAAAGATGAAGGTAAGAGCATGGTAGAGTTGTCACTTCTAGTAGGAGCTTTTTGTCAGTAACATTAAGAAAGTCTGACAAGAAGTCATTAAAAATCTTGAGTATCGACATAACTTTTATTTATTTATTAAAAATATTTTATTTTTTTATTTGACTGTGTCAGTTCTTAGTTGTAGCAGTCAAGATCTTCAGTCTTCATTGTGACTTTTAAGCTCTTAGTTGCGGCATGTGGGATCTAGTTCCCTGACCAGGGGTCGGACCTGGGCCTCCTGTATTGGGAGTGTGAAGTCTTAGCCACCGGACCACCAGGGAAGTTCCTCAGCACAAGTATTTAAAAATGTGAATTTATCTCTACTATGTTTAACAACATTACATACTCTAAGTATATATTAATACTATGTATTAGGATATTATCAGTGGTAGTATAGAAATATGAAAACTTGCATGATGTTCATAAATATTATTTCATTGTTGGTCATATCATTTTAAATGCTTTTAAACATTATTGCATCAAGAACATGTTTTTAGAGTAGGTTGATATCACATACATATACAAATTTTTATTTATATAGCCAACACTTACTGGGGATGAATCCTCCAGTTGTTTGTTTTTTTTTTTTTTTCGATAGGGTTATTTCAAAAAGTTCAGAGACCACTATGTTCCATAAAGAGAATTAATCTTACAGACACATTTATCTATCAGCATTGTTGGCTAGGAAAGTGGCACACTTTTATGCCTAGAGTTTCTTCTCATTTTAAAACTACAACATTGACTTGACTCTGGTCTATTTGGCAAAAGTTCCCTGGTGGATCACTGAAAAGGCAGCAAAAGATTAGCATGTTTGGCTTTATTATTTATGTGACAAGTGTGCTTTTTTGGCCCGTGTTTGTACAGAGTTTGTGTGTGTATAGTTGAGTAATCCTTGGGACAAAACAGTTATCACCCCAGGAGACTGATTGGATGCCAGAAGAAAAATACCATAGCTGAGTTCAGTGATGAAAATCATTCTGGTTCTAAGTTGTGTTAATAAGGAAGATAATTTTCTCAACAGCAAAACTACGGCTAATCAGTCACACTGATTCTGGATTTCTTGCTGTGCCATTGTATCCATACTCTTATCCAAGCTATAGATTTGCTAGAGTTCTTGTTCACCCAGACAGTCTCTCGCTTCTGACTCCTCTGTCCATTTCACTGCTCATTAACACATCTATCAAAGAGTAAGCCAGGACAGAGATGGGAATTTTATCTGATGGTTTTATTCTCTTGTTGTTTACATTGGCATGAAATTTTGGGGTTATACGTGAATTTTCTTTATCCATGTGGATCTTCACTTCAGAGCTGTGGATAATCAACTGCCAATCAAGCCTACTTTCAAAACAACTGTCTTAAAACCAAGACAAGCTTTTCTGGTCATGCTTTAGGTGGCCACAGCTGTAAAGTCATTTATGAGAAAACCTGGCATTTTGATAATCATTTTGATAATCAACTTTTGCATTTCTTTGAAACTAGAATGGGAGCAAAGCCAGGCTAGGCACTGAAATTTCTTTTCCACATAAGACAGCCTGAAATTAATAGAGAATGAATCATGAAGTTAGAAGGGATCTGAAAGTATACCATAACTTGCTTTCTTCAGGAAATTGTGGTTATCTGAAATCTAAAGTAAAAAGCTTCCTTTTCCAGAAAGAGTTAACTCTCCACACAAGTTTCTCTACAAAATCCGAAGAGACTTCCTTTTAGACTGCTCCAGATGACCGTGTCTTCTTAACTGTTTCAAGTTTAGGGGAGCCTTCTGCATCTTCAACTGATCTTCAACTGACTGACTTCTTCCCTTATCACATCCTTTCTTATCATATTCCCTTATTGCATCTCTGGCTATCTCATTCTTTAGTCCCATGCAAACTGTTCTTTGGCTTTGCTGAATCTCTAGGTTTAAGATCATTCCATTTTTCTGTTAGTCTGCGAGCCATCTTGGACTTCACATACTTTTCTGTTTAGTCAGGATCTTACCCAAGCTTCTCTCTTAACAGTAGCTTCAATATCTCTGGTCCTTTTTCTGAGATTGTCCCCCAGTTCTCCCATGTTCAGTCCCTGACCCAATTGAATAACCAGACCCTGCTATCAGAGGAAACGGTTCACTGACAGGCCCAAATAAGAGAGGGGTAATAGGCAACGTAGCCTTTTGCATCCATGTCCTTGAAGACCCCTAGCACTTTCCTGATATCTTTGTCAACTTGTGACATGGTCCCAAGATACAGCCTCAAAAAGTGTGGCATCCAGACTTTCATTTTCCGCTCAGTAATGAATGTAGAAAGCTAGGTAGAGTATCACTCTCACCTTTTTAATAAAAAATATAGCCAGGCAAACTGCAAGTTCACTGCTTTTATTGAAATCAACAGAGAGCTCAGTTTTTAAGGCAACTGACTAGTCTGAAATCTAAGAGTAGATATGCTCCTGTTGGATGAAATGAGATCCTATCACTTGCTTACCTGGGACAGATATAGTCAGATGCTGGTGAGAGGCATTTAGCTGGACCCATCTCCCCTTTTTTACTTGATGAATTGTGGAACCATTCATTCTCCAGAGGTTCAAGAAGGAAAAACAAATTATATTTATAAAAGGATACTTGACATTTGGTTCATCAAACTAAGGATACCTGGAGTTATTTTAAAGACCTCACATTTTCTCAGCAGAAGGAATCGTCTGTCTGTGGGCCAGACCCTAGTCCAATTTCTTATTCAGCTCTTGACTTAAATTGAATAAGTCTTTATTGGAATTGGGCTACTGGGCTCTGTGTCTCCTGGAATCAAATCTCCCCCAGAACCCAAATATTCTCAGTTAATGAGACCCCTTCTTGTTATTGCTTATAAAATCACTAGTACTTTTCGGAGAGTTTATGAATACAATTTATGTTAATGTGTATCTACCCAAAGAATAACCTAAGTAACTGTTTTCTCATTAAAGTGCTCTTAGCTCATTTATTATAGTAAGAGTTATTCAGAAGGGTTGCTTCTGGTCATTAGAAATCTTAAGTTTTTTCTCATCTTTAATTTTATATAAACTGGTTGCTTGGTTATTTATGAGCTTGTTTATAGATGGTTTGTTCCACTGTTTGTATTTCTAATTAGGAAATGCATAAAATCAATTGTTAATGAAGTGTGAGTCAGTAAGATAACTCTTTGAGGGAGTGTAAATGTGAGATCTGGGGATTTTATGGAGAGATGACTCTCCTGCTGGTCTCCCAGAAAGCATCTGTTTTGCTTTGTGTTTCTCCTGGCCTTTCTGAAACACAAAACCAAAATGAAGGGGAATGGAAGGGGCTCACAGTTAATCCTAAGGATTTCAAATCCTGTTCCCTAAGTTTAGGGAACAAACTTAAACGAATTGTTCCACCAGAGTGCAAACAGAGGTTTGGACCCATGACCTATACCTCATTATATTTAATATCAAGGTCTAACTAACTGAGCTAGTAAGGAAGAAACCTGTGAGAGGAACATGACATCAAATCTAAAGCAATGCATGAAACCACATCCCCCCAGCTGCTTCTGTTGTCACCATTAACCAAAAGAATTTTGGAAACTATCTTTTTAGAAGTTTCTGATAAATCTTCCATAGTTAGAAAATTCTTCAGGATTCAACAACATGGATTCAATGCTGTGACAGACTTCATAGGGAATGACAATACTTTCCAGACTTAATGAGATGCTGCTGCTAAGTCGCTTCAGTCGTGTCCGACTCTGTGCGACCCCATAGACGGCAGCCCACCAGACTCCCCCGTCCCTGGGATTCTCCAGGCAAGAACACTGGAGTGGGTTGCCATTTCCTTCTCCAATGCATGAAAGAGAAAAGTGAAAGTGAAGTCGCTCAGTCGTGTCCGACCCTTAGCGACCCCATGGCTTGCAGCCTACCAGGCTCCTCCGTCCATGGGATTTTCCAGGGAAGAGTACTCAAAACAAAAGGAAAGATTTCTTTTCTATTATGTGTCAAATGATAAAATGCCATAGGATATTGGAACAATTACCATCATTGTTTACTTCAAGAGGGAAAGTGAGAACTGACTTGACTTCCTATTGACTCATTCTGGGCATGTCAGAAATGTGTTATTCATTCATTCATGCGTTTTTTAAAGTTTTTATTTATTTATTTATTTATTTTTGGCTGTGCTGGGTCTTTGTTGCTATGCATGAACTTTCTCTACTTGCAGCAAGCAGGGGCTACTCTCTAGTTGTGGTGCGCAGCTTCTCATTGCAGTGGCTCCTCTAGTTGTGGAGCAAGGGCTCTAGGAGGCAGAGCTTTCAGTATTTGTGGCACAGGGGCTCAGCAGTTGTGGCTAATGGGCTCATGGAAACGAGGCCTGGTTTCCATGGAGCCTGTATTATTGCAGAGGCACATAGACCATAAGCATGTAAGCAAATAAATGAGCAAGAATTGATCATTAAACAGTGTTAGCACGTGATTTTTTTTTGGCTTTGAAATTGTGCATTTGATTATTACCTGCTCTTCTTGTTAGTGCTATGAACTTATAAAGCTTTTTGGAGTTTTCTGAGTGTCAGGGTTTTTTGTCTGTAAAACGATGTGGTTTTGCTATATTAAATAGTACAACACAAGTGAAACACATGGCACGTAGCAGGTACTCAAGAAATATTAGTTCTCCCTTCCAGTGAAAAAGAATGATATGGTGTTTATCCCTCTTACAATAACCAGGTGTAACTTATTTTGACCACTAGGTATGAAAAGTTTAGGAAATTTTTTCTAAAAAAACTTTTAGAAAAAAGTTTAGTAAAGAATTTGAGCTATGGAACTTTGCAGAATGATTTGATTAAAATACGCACAATTCCCTTAAGAATATTGTTGGCTTTAGACATAAAGGTAGTTCCATTATAACCCTGCTTTCCAAGATAAAATGAGCATTTGCTAAGTCGTGTTTCACTTTCCATTAGTGATTTACGACACTCTTTATCCGAAGATATTTTTCTTCCAACTTTTCAGAGTCGAGGAACAGAGAAGACGATAGGTTAAAGGGAGAACTGCATATTTAACTTGAAACTTTTCATCTCTGTGCACTGATCTAAGCATTCCTTTCTCCAGGTAGAGGTTTGGCATTTGAAAAGCAAAGGGATCAAGTTTCTTGGCACTCTGTAGGCCGAAACATTTATCAAAATAAACCCCAGGAGCTGGGCCCAGCACTAGCCTAGGGAGGTTAGAAGAATGCTGTGCATGTGGCAAGGGGTGTGGGAGAGGGGAGATGATTGCCCCCTAGGGAACTGCTTCCTGGAGGTTTCTGGGCTCCAGCCGGCTGTCTCTCTGTTAGTAACAAAAGACTTGCCTTCCTCAGCCCTAGGCATCTGGCTTCATCCCCAGATGTTCTCGAGGCCAGAGTAAAATACAGAAAAATATCTGGATGTTTGGATTTAATAATACTTGCTACTGTAATAATGATGATTATAGTAATAATAATCATATGAGTGATTCTATTTATAAAATATTATATGTTTAATAATTATCAGTAAGTTAGAAGTATAAAAAGCTTTATAAATTATAATTGGATTACTTGAAATATTTATATAATAATAAGCATTTTTATTACATAAATAATAGTATTTTGGTGTGCTTACTAAGTACACACACCACCTGTTTGAAATTCCAGCCAAAGTATTTTGATTCAAGTATTCCCTGAATATTTTCTGTACAATATTTCCCCATTGCACAGAAGAGAAAACTGAGACAAAGTTAAGCCAAGTGACTTCTCCCAAGTCATGTAACAGAATCTGGGGTGTGAACTCAGGCAGTGAAACTCTGAAGTCCACTATGTTCAGCTTTGTTTTCTGTTATTGATCAAATGCTTTGAAAGAGCAACAACATATGGAATGTGAAGGATCAGCCATGTACTGTTGTGATCCATGATGCCAAAATGGCAATGTTTGCCTTCCTCAGAAAAAATACAGAGGATGTGCCTTCCCCTCTCCATCCTAGCTGATGCTGCAGGCTCAGACAAAGCTCTCATTTAATTAGCAAATACAGTAAATCAATTGAGTAAAAAGGAGGAAGTCTTTGTGATTTGTAGAGAGAATTTATAGCTTTTATTTATTGAAGTCAAAATAGCTGTGTTTCATTTTCTTTCCTTGATGTCAATTTATATTTTAGTCCTTGTTGTTTTTCCTTTTTCAAGGAAGTGACCCATAGCTGTTTTTCTTATGTGCTCATGGACCTAAAACCCAGATGATTTCAAACATAACCTTCCCGACCTTAGGCTATTTTCTTGGCCAATCACTACGCTCAACTCTGAAGAAGTCTTTCAGGCTCATTTGTTACCAGACTCGGAGGTGAGAGCTTGCACCTTCTGGTTTTTGTTTACAAAAGTTGTTTTCATCCAAAATAATGCCCTGTGCTCCAGAAAAACTAAGTTGGGGGTTGCTATTCACTTCAAAGGACTCACACTAGGCTGGAATGTTCTGAGGTCACAAGCAGTGGAAGAATTGTGAAAAGCTAATGTTGCAGGTCACTGACTTGGCAGCTGCTTTCAAAAATGTCACCTGAAGCAACACATTTAGTCCTATTTTTGTAAAAGCAGAACCATAAAGTCTCTTGACCACAAGGATTAGCTTCCCTCCGCCATGCTTTCTGGTTTTAATGTCATCTCTGGTAGATTTAATGAATTTCTGTACTTGTTGTGAATCAAAAACTCTGAGAATTCAGAGCCCAGATTGACTTATTGGCTTAATATTTTGGAGTTTTCAGTTAATCCAGTGCTTTTCAACCAACCTCATTCGGCAGTATATCTGCAGATGTGTTTTAATGTGATATTAGTCTGGGAAATGAGACTAAAGGGTGGTGGAAAGAAAGACAAAGAGAAGTTTTCTTGAGTCCTACATTCTTGCCTCAACTTTTAGCTCAAAAGCTAAAACAATTCATTTATTCATCTAGCAAATGTTGTGAGCATTTACTATGTCCTGAATGTGATAAATGACCCTAGGGGGATATGAAACTTTCTTTTGATACTTGAAAGATTTAATTTGGTTATAGGATTCAATTATTTATCTATGTTTTCCAAGGGAAGAATTAAGAGCAATGGTTAGACATATAAAATGCAGACTTCAACTGGATTAGAGTAATTTAATAGTGAACACTCTACAAAATAGTGAGCTTCTTGTCACTGGTAGTAGTCAGAGGCCTGTCATTCAGAAGATTTCTGCTTGGAAAAGTCACTGAGTTGATGCTAATTAAGCTTCCAATCTGGAAATGCTGCGGTTTTGTGACTTCAGTGTTTACTTTGAGTGGTTCCCAATCTCCTTGAGAAGATCAAGACCTGAAGTCTGCACATCTTTACTTAATTCCTCAAGGAGGAATTAAGGGCAATAAAATAGGTGTGAAGACCTCTAACTTTTACACCTAGCATGCTGTATATTACCTCATTTTTGAACACTGCAGGCTGGTGGTGGCTTACTATAACAGAAATTCAAATCAAAGCCTTTTCTATTACAATAAAGAGAAGGTAACACGTTTTATTTTGAAGTATTAATATTTTCAAATGTGCTGTAATTTACAAAGCTTTCTCTAGCATCACTGCCTTAAACAATTCTTTTCTTTCTTAACAAGTTGAACCTGAAAGGTAATGATCTTTCCAAGTCATAAAAACCTCAGTTCCTCTGCATTAAAATTTAAAAGGAAAAACACATGTGCTATTAGCACAGATCTAACTGTAGAGCATAATATATGTTTGTATTAAAGGCATACACATATCTAGGTATATTTGCAACAGATATAGGAATAGGCCTTGATGTTACTTCAAGTAGTTACTATAAGTTCCTTATATTAAAAAATTTTTCCTAATGACCGAGGGCCTCAGCTTTTAATCACTTTCAGTCCCACAGAACAATTAAGATGTATTTGATACATAAACTGAAAACAAGAGTTATGAGACTCATGAACATTTCCTGTATTCATTATTTTTATATATTTTACTTTTCTTAATAACAGATTTATTTTTTTAAGTAATTCTTCTATGCCTTTCTGCTTTTTTATTAATAGATTTTAATTACTGATAATCGCAGAAGTAGTTAATTCCCGTTGATATCTTTTGAGTTGTTGTTCTAAACAGACATTGTCTTAGTGACAGTTATCTAAACTTAAGAGAAACTCACACATTCTTCAGTAGCAGAACTCAATGCTTCTGAAGCCAACAACTATGAACAACCCATAGGGAAAGGGGCATTTTACCTAGGCCCTGAGGTCTTAGTCATGATAACACAAGGAAGAATTTTCTCAAGCAAGGACTACATCAAAAAAATGGAAAACCAAACAAAACTCATAACCTCTTAAGCCTCAGGTGATTTTAAATGACAGGAGAAGGAAGCATAGCAAAGTTGATTTTAAAACACTTTAGACACATATATAAAGGGGACTCTTCTTTATGTACTCAGAACTTCTCACTTAATGAGGTAACCATTATCTCCTTTGACCTATTTGAATTTTATTTATTTTTTACATAGGCTTCCACTTTGGGGAATTAACCTTCTGCTGCAGCTGTGGGAACACCATTCTCATTATACAAGTCAGACCGGGAAGGTTGCTGCCGCTGCTGCTGCTAAGTCACTTCAGTCGTGTCCGACTCTGTGCAACCCCATAGACGGCAGCCCACCAGGCTCTTCCATCCCTGGGATTCTCCAGGCAAGAATACTGGAGTGGGTTGCCATTTCCTCCTCCAATGCCTGCATGCATGCTAAGTCGCTTCAGTTGTGCCCGACTCTGTGTGACCCCATAGACGTCAGCTTACCAGGATCCTCTGTCCACAGGATTCTCTAGGCAAGAATACTGGAGTGGGTTGCCATTTCCTTCTCCCCTGGGAAGGTTGAGGGGCATTAATTGTCATCCCCCAAGTAAAAATCCAAGTGCTCAAATAGAAGGTTTGGCAACACTAACTAAACCCACATTAACTTTAAGAAAATTTTTGTGAGTCATTCACAGATAAGTTCTGAATCATATGCAAAAGAATCTTTTTGGAAGAAGAATGTAGTGTGAATGGCAGTTTTGTCTCTCCCTCTTGATGTTAATAGTACTCCCATAGAAACAGTTTTACATTCCGCTGCACCCAAGGCATCCAAATGGATCCTCTTCCCTCACATGTGCATGTATACTTGGAAACAGTAAATTTGTTCTGAAAAGGAGTTTCCCAGAGTTGCCCTGGCTACATCAAAAACCGTTTTTTTATTTTACAAAATTTATGAAATACTGATTTAGGCTTTATGAAAAAGGCAGAGCTTCTGTCCTCAAGAAACTTAGTAGTTGTGTAGTTGTTGTTCAATTGTTCAGTCATATCCGACTCTTTGTGACCCCATGGACTACAGCACGCCAGGCTTACCTGTCCTTCACTATCTCCTGGAGTTTGCTCAAACTGATGCCCATTGAGTCGTTGATGCCATTCCAGCTATCTCCTCCTCTGTCGCCCCCTTCTTCAAATTAACAATATTAATAGTTACGTAGACGGATGATTGTGGTCAGACTTGGGAGAAAGCTCCCAGCTCCTGTGAATGCCTGTGAGCATTATCAGTGTAAATCCACAGATGCTTCTTTAATTGTTTCCTAATTACTCCATGAATTTCTAAAGGAGAGGAAGTGTGTTTTACAAGTCTTTATATCCCCTATAGCTTTTAGTGCATGTCTGTTGGTTTGATATTTAAATCTTAGAGAAATTACTTTCTCTTCTTTTTCAATTTTTTCTCTTTCTGTCCAAGTGTCTCAAATTCTTTAAGAGAACATCTGGTTTTTCCCATACTGTGGCATAGTCCATCCGTAGGTGACACACCAATTCCTTACTATTAGTTGATGACATGATATTATCTAATTAGAGACTCTTAGGAAGGAAATTGGAGAAGGCAATGGCACCCCACTCCAGTACTCTTGCCTGGAAAATCCCACGGACAGAGGAGCCTGGTGGGCTGCCGTCTATGGGGTCGCACAGAGTCGGTCATGACTGAAGCGACTTAGCAGCAGCAGTAGCAGCAGGAAGGAAATTAGCATTGGATAGTTATTAATTCATCCCTTGTTCCAAAGCAGAAATGTGACATGTTTGCACCTGTTACCTACTCTAAATAGGCTTGTGATATTTTGGTCATGTCTTCAATAAGAGCTGCATATGAAGATGGTCCCAGAATTTGTTATTTACTGTTGGTAGAGCTAAAACAAGATCTTTGTCATGGCTGAATCCCAGGTAATTTCAGCCATTAAAGACTTGACCAGCATGACTGAACTGCCCTGGCAAAGCAATTCAAATCAGTAGTTTTTAGTGTTCAATGACAGTGAGCCCTTCCAGGAAAACCAAAAGCTATAAAGTGAGGAGAGAGGTGCTGAGGAGATAGGCTTAGAAACAAGATATAAACAATCTAGAACCAGGGACCAAGCATCTTCTTAAGCAATTACTGCATTTCCCCCTCCCCAGGTCTTCTAACCCCTTATTTTTATCCTTTTTCATAGCTATTCAGAAATGAATGACAATAAGTTCAGTGTCATGCTATTTTTTTTTCTACTGTAGGATTTAGGAAACCAGAAGTTCAGAGTTAATTTTTAAACTTATAAAAGACTTATTATAGATTACGTAAACTTGTCTCCATGCTATTCTTAGGCAAGTGCCAGAATAGTATTTCCAGCCAATGGATATTTTATTCCTTTAAAAGAAATAAGTAAATAGATTGTCCGGAGCAGTTCTCTTGACTCTATTTTAATTTCTGACTGTGTATGGTCAACATTAACAGGACATAGGTTTGGGCCCATGTGGAAGAAATTTGTGCTATCAACATCTCTTGAAATACTGTAACTGTTGAATTACAGGCAATGAACCAATCATAGGTACATAAGTTGTTCTTGCTCAGGTGATAGATTCAAATTCCTGATTTATGAGTTAATATTTTATCCTTCCACTTTATAAAAGGAAATGGTAGCTGTTTGAACAGTAAAAAAAAAAAAAAAAAAAAAAACAACGAACTTACAATGTCATAGTATCTCCTGTTTTAATGTCAATTGAGCAAAATTAAGCAATCCAATTTGGGTAAAATTATGCCCTGTGAATAACCCTGTTAATGAGGCAACACCAATAGACCATGAAGATGACTCTCAGTCACTGAAGAACGAGGGGGCTCAGGAGAGTGAGACAAAATCTTTCATCCTGCCCCTGAGTGGGGCACAAACTGCTGACCTTAGCTAAAGAGTAGTTTGTTCCCAGATGTGAAGTGACAGAGTGGGAAGTGATACTGCGAGGTTGTCTATTTTAGAGCTCTATTCATCGGCTTCTGATTCTAGCTATGATGGATTAGTTCTTACCAGACTTGTCTTTCTGATGATACTGAGCCAAAAAGCTGGATAAAAAAATGCAAGATAAATGAACAAACAGAAATATTTATGGCGTCACTGGAGAACAATTGAGACAGCCAGGACTTGAAGGGCTGAGAACCCAGAGAAAGAAAATAGTTGAGATGAATCCTACATCCATTGCTGCTTTCACCCCTCAGGATATGGCACGTAGGTTGAAAAGAAAGCAGCACCTTTGAGTTCTTGCAGCTTCTCTGGGAAAGGAATACAAAAAAATTGGACCTTAGAGCTATAAGACAACTAGGACTAGAAAGGTCTTTGTGCTGAGGAGAGAATCTGCAGAGATGTGAATCCAGCATTCTGTGTGCAGTTTCCCCTTGAGTTATTTGATTATTTGTAAGCTGAATATTCACAGGATGAGATACACAGAAATCTAGCAGAATGCAGTTGCTAAGACACTAAAAAGCTAAGCTGCAGATATTCTGGCAATCTGACGGTACTGAGGAGTAACTGGAATTCAGGCTTGACAGGGAGAGCCCCTCATAAATACCTTAAACTTTTATTTGAGGCTCATGAAGGGCCATCATCTAGGAAAAAAGACAGAAAAATGGAAAAAGAAAAAGTATCTGCCAACTCATTTTATGAGGGCAGCATAACCTTGAAATCAAAACCTAGCAAGGGAAATTTAAAGGGAAGGGAAATTTAAAACCAATTTCTTATATAAATATAGATTCAAGAATCTTACATAAAATATTAGCAAATCAAGCACATCATGATCAAGTTTTTATTCTGGGAACGTGTGGTTGATTTAATATTAAACACCAGTCATCATAAGATATGACAGTATAAGAATATGAGAAACCACATGATCATCTCAATAAATGCTGAAAAAGCATTTGATAAAATTCAACACCATTCATGCTAAAATCTCTCAGGAGCTAGATATAGAAAGAAATTTTCTTAAGCTATTAATGAATATCTCTTAAAAACTTACAGCTAGCCACTTAATTTTTGTTGTTGTTTAGTTGCTAAGTTGTGTCTGACTCTTGCTACCCCATGGACTGTAGTCCATCAGACTTCTCTGTCCATGGGATTTTCCAGGTAAGAATACCGGAGTGGGTTGCCATTTCCTTCTCGAGGGAATCTTCCTGACACAGGAGTCGAACCCACATCTCCTGCATTGCAGGTGGATTCTTTTACCGCTGAGCCGCCAGGGAATCCTGATGACTTAATGGGGAGATAGTAAATTCCTTCTCTCCCAAAGTTAGGAGTAAGACAGAGATGTTCAGTATCCTTATTTCTATTCATTATTGTACAGGACTGCTTAGCCAGTGCAATAGAACAAAAAAACAAAAATCATAATAATTAGAAATTTTTGAAGTGTCATTTTTTGGAGATATATGAAGCGATTGTGTACATATAATATCCAAAAGAAACTTATCATGTAAATTAGCATGGTTGCTGAATAGAAGGTAAATATGAAAAAACTATTGTTTTTCTATATAATAACAATAAGCATGCAGATATATTTATTTCAAAATAATATTCTTTACAATGGCATAGACATTAAATACCTAGGAGTAAGTTCAGTTCAGTCGCTCAGTCGTGTCCGACTCTTTGCGACCCCATGAATTGCAGCACACCAGGCCTCTCTGTCCATCACCAACTCCCGGAGTCTACCCAAACCCATGTCCATCGAGTCAGTGATGCCATCCAACCATTTCATCCTCTGTCATTCCCTTCTCCAGCATTAGGGTCTTTTCCAATGAGTCAACTCTTCGCATGAGGTGGCCAAAGTATTGGAGTTTCAGCCTCAACATGAGTCCTTCCAATGAACACCCAGGCTTGATCTCCTTTAGGATGGATTGATTGGATCTCCTTGCAGTCCAAGGGACTCTCAAGAGTCTTCTCCAACACCACAGTTCAAAAGCATCAATTCTACGGCGCTCAGCTTTCTTCACCATCCAACTCTCACATCCATACATGACCACTGGCTGTTCTTTACCTAGGAGTAAATCAATCAAATATTGAAAACCTATAATCAGAAAACTACAAAATATTATTTAGGTAAATGAGAGAATGCCAAAATAAAAGATATGCCATTTTGATGGATTTGGAATAAGCAATGTAAGGATGTCTGTTCTCTTTAAATTGATTTGTAGATTTAATGCAATCCCAACCAAAATTGCACCAGCATTTCTTTGATTGAAAATTGATAAGCTAACTCTAAAGATTTTCTGTCCAATCAAATGATCTAGATAGTCAAAACAATCTTGAAGAAGGTCAAAGTTGGAGGATTTATATCAATAGATACTAGTACTTATCAAACAACTATAATTAAAGCAGTATGATTCTGGCACAGTGATAGACAAATAGATCATTGAGCAAGACAGCAAGTCCAGAAACACCTACACATGTACACTTGACTTTCAGTGAAAATGCGTTTTCAAGAAAAGCTTTTAAAAGATGAATTGAGCTAGATTAATTGAACTGGATTATCCATGTGGTAAAAAATGAACCTTAACTCCTATCTTATATACAAAGTTAATTTCAGATGGATTTAATAGCCTAATTAAATGTGGAATGCTTAAATGTAATGTTCTTAAATGTGAAAAGTAAACTAAGGTTAAGATTAGCATAGGACAAGATTACCATGACCATGAATTGAGCAAAGCCTTCAATTTTTTTAAATTTTATTTTTAAAAATTTTATTATTTTTTAAAGATTCTTTAAATTCTATTGTGCTTTACAATTTTAAAAAGTTTCACACATATAAGTTCACATAATCCCTTAATAACTCTATTTTAAAATCTCCTACCCCTATATTGCCTCTCCCCCTTTTCTTCTCCCCACTGGTAACCACTGGTTTGTTCTCTGTATCTGTTAGTCTGCTTCTTTTTTGTTTTATTCACTAGTTTCTTGTATATTTTAGATTCCACATATAAATATCTTTGTCTTTCTCTTCCTGACTTATTTCACTTAGCATAATGAGCAAAGCTTTCTAAAAAGGACACTGAAAGCACTAACTGTAAAGAAAAAGATTGATAAATTGGGTTTTGTTAAAAATTAAGACATTTTGTTCATTAAAATATACCATGAAGAGAGTTAAAACTCAAGTCATAGAGGAGCAAAGATATTTCATATGGCTGTAAAGAACTTGTATTAATAAGTAATAATAAAATAAAGAAATATGAAGACAACCAAAATAAAATGGGCGAATGACCTCAGTAGGCACTTAGAGGAATATAAGCGAGTCATTCATATGAAAGAACACTGAAAAGAGAAATGCATGTTATATCCACAATAACATAATACTATTCACCTGCCAAAATGACTAAGATGAGAAAAAAAAAGAATATATAACACCAGTTATTGGTAAGGATGTAGAACAATTAATACTCTCCCACCCTGCTGGGAAAATGTAAACTGGTGCAACTACTATAGAACACTATTTGAAATATCTACTAAAGCTAAAGATATACCTCATGTCATAAACATATATAACCAACAGAAGTGCATACAGATATATACTCATCAGTAGGGCTTCCCAGGTGGCACTAGTGGTAAAGAACCCACCTGCCAATGCCGGAGACATGGGAAACATGGGTTTGATCCCTGGTTCAGAAGATCCCCTGGAGGAGGCAATGGCCACCCACTCCAGTATTGTTGCCTGGAGAGTTCCATGGACAGAGGAGCCTGATGGGCTATAGTCCATAGGGTCATGAAGAGTCAGACACGACTGAAGCCACTTAGCATGCACCCATGTATTCATCAGAAACATGTACAAAACATTTTTATTAGGTTTGTGTATAAGAGTCCCTAACTGGAAATAACCCAAATGTCTATCAAATCCACAGTAAATTGTGATGTATTCTGTGATGGAATATTTTATAGCACCAAAGAAAGATCAAACTATGGCAATAAGTAAAAATTTGGGTGCCTCTTACAGTTAAAATATTGAGCAGAAAAGCCAGACTCAAAAGAGTACATATTATAGGATAATATATGATTCAATTTTTATATAAAGTTTAATAACAAGCAAAAATAATCTTTGGTGACAGAAATCAGAATATCGGTTACTTTTGGAGGAATAATGGTTGAGGATGATTGATAGAGAGGGAGGCTTCCAGGATGCTGATAATGCTCTCAGTCCTGATCTTGGTGACCAAAATGTGTTGAGCTGTGTGCTTACTGTTTATATATACAGAACTGTTTAATATATGTATATTTCAATATAAAGGTTTACCAGAAAGAAAAGCCCCATAAGCATCTTCAGTTGTAAATTAAAACCATTTCGAAACATTAGGTTTTTGAGCTTATTTTGAAAGAACGTTTCCTAGTGATAAGTTTTCATGGTTAGCCAGTTGAAAGATTATACCTATTGTGTACCAGTTGTCAGATTATACAAGTTGTAAGATTATAGCTATTACTTGGAAAACAAGCCGTAATTCCTGATGTCATCTTTCTTACAGCCCTTCAATTTAAAAAGATCAAGCTAGTGATTTTATTTCTATTTATAATGCGAATCATCAGCAATATTTCTACAGGCCGCTCTAAACATAACGTTAGATTTGTCATTAGTTTTGATTCTCAGCAAACTTCATGGTGATTCTAACTGATAGTTGTAGCTTAAGAAAGTCTCTATTTTGGTAAGGAAGTGGTTCTGGCTTAGATTCAAGGAACTGAGTGAATTTATCTTGGCCCTGAGGCATCAAAAGCAGTTTCGTTGAGTTTGGCTGTGCGCATGTATGTTTGGCCTGCCACTATTCATTTTAGGTAATTGGGAAACAAAATCATACTTAATTTTCATTTTTCTTTTTAGATGGCTATTTTAATGACTGTAACCTTGGACTGAATCTTTGAAATAACATGATTAAAGGTTTGTAGGAAAGATATTAAATTCTTACAACCATACTCATCATTACTAGCTAGTATGTCAATGTGCAATTCACAGGACTAAACATCTCAAGTCTTTAAACAAAAATTCATGTAGTTTGAGTGAGAAAGGGAGTTGAAATTCATTGTCCTGTGAAAGAAGACTTGGAAAAGAGGGGGGAGGATTATAGAAGGTACTGTCTTCTTTTTCTTGGGTGCAGGGAATGGTTAGCCTTATGGTTTAAATAAATTTGTTAAACTATGGCATGTTTTATTTGATAAAAATAAAAATAATAAATTCAATGGTAGAGCAGATTGTGAGCAAATATTTTTGTGAGGACAGTGCAATACAGTCTCTTTGCTCATTGCTCGAGAGTATTTAATCTCTAAAAATGGATGACAAATCTTGAGTAAAAGAATAGCTGCTTTTCAGTAGTGCAAATATATATATTTTTAAAATGTAAAACTGTTTCCAAGGTGGAAAGTGCCATAGTAAAACAGTGATGTAACAAGTCATGCTAAATTAAGTAGGTGTGTATACACACACACACACAAACACAAAGACACGTGTAGTATCCTTATTTTTTCTTATTTATTGTTTCAAATTTTAATGCTACAGATTTCCTGTCTGTAAGGATCTTGTTCAACTTGGACCAATCTCCAACCCCAGAGTCTGCAGTAGTTCAAAGCTTCCCTATGAATTAGCCCTTTACATCCTTCACAATACTTTATTTGTGTTTAAAGTTTATTCCCTTTTCTGTTTCCTTCCAAAAAGCCAATCATACCCCAGATTTCTGAGCTTCGAAACATCCTTGAAGAAAAGAGAAGTCATAATAAGTGATATCATCATTCTCTACTTCTTTCCTGGTCTTCTGCCCTCTCACTGGCCCCACTGGCCAGCTGCCTTCTGCTCCTCATGGTGTGGGAGCCACTATAAAAGTGTCGCACAGCCTCTTGAGACAACTGCTTCTCTTGAAGGGTGGTGGGGTTGTGTGGTCCTTGCCAGCTTGGCTTGCCTTCTTAACTTTCTTAAAATTCTCGTACAGAAATGTTCTCTGTCTCTCTATATATATGTATGTATATATATATACATGTATATGTATATATTATTTATTTAACCTCCAAGGTATAAGATTAAGTATTTCCTCACTCTGTTACTGACACTTGATATCAACTTCCTTATTTTTTTTTTACCAATCTAAAAGGAAAAAATTTTGTATCTTGTTGGCTTAAGGTAGGCTTTTTGATATCTAGTAAGGCTGAGCATCTTCTAAAATTTATCTACTCTTTATTTATATTTCTTCGTCTGTGAATTGCTTCTTTACAACTTGCAATCATATTTCCATTGGTTTTTTTCTTTTCCTTATATAAATATAGAAGTAGGAACTTTATTGATTTTTGCCTATTGTACGTGTTGTATATTTATGTATTTTTCCTTTTACCATTTAACTTTTGTTATAGCGTTTTTTTTCTTGAATAGAAGTTTTCAACTTTTAAGTAGTTTGGTTTTGGTAGTCTTTCCTTCTGTGTTTCTTGGCTTTCTTTCCGTATTCTTGCTAACCCCAGGGTGATGGTAAAAGTTATACTATATTTAGTGCCACTAACCTTGGAATATATTTATTTATTCATATTTCTATGTTATAAAATAAGAATAAATTTTTTTCCAGACTCAGTGATTTTTATTGAATAGTCAGCCCCTCCCTTTTATTTGAAATGTCCTCTATATCCTCTATACCACCCTTAGTGGCAGAAAGTGAAGAGAAACTGAAGAGCCTTTTGATTAAAGTGAAAGAGGAGGTGAAAAAGCTGGCTTAAAACTAAACCATTCAAAAAACTAAGATCATGGCATCTGGTCCCACCACTTCCTGGCAAATAGATGGGGAAACAATGGAAACAGTGACAGACTTTATTTTCTTAGGCTCCAAAATCACTACAGATGGTGATTGCAGCCATGAAATTAAGAGACACTTGCTCCTTGGAAGAAAAGTTATGACCAACCTAGACAGCACATTAAAAAGCAGAGACATTACTTTTTGACAAAGGTCCATCTAGTCAAAGCTATGGTTTTTCCAGTGGTCATGTATGGATGTGAGAGTTGGACCATAAAGAAAGCTGAGTGCCAAAGAATTGATGCTTTTGAACTGTGGTGTTGGAGAAGACTCTTGAGAGTCCCTTGGACTGCGAGGAGATCAAACCAGTCAATCCTAAAGGAAATCAGGCCTGACTATTCATTGGAAGAACTGATGTTGAAGCTGAAGCTCCAATATTTTGGCCACCTGACTCACCTGCTAAGAGCTGACTCATTTGAAAAGACCCTGATGCTGGGAAAGATTGAGGGCAGGAGGAGAAGGGGAACAAGAGAGAATGCGATGGTTGGATAGCATCACTGACAGGATGGACATGAGTTTGAACAGGCTGCAGGAGTTGGTGATGGAGAGGGAAGCCTGTCATGCTGCAGCCCATGGGTTCGCAGAGAGTTGGACATAACTTAGTGACTGAACTGAACTGTATCATGTATTAAATTACTACATGTGTGCATGGGTGTGTTTACATATATACATCTATTTCTATACTTTGTATATAGTGCCCTTTAGTGTCTCAAGATTTCACTGGAACTAGAGGAGAAATGGAAATCACCCAGAGATCCTGAACAGATGAGAGACAGTAGTTAGGAGAGGCAAGATGTTTCAATGTAAATATTTTAATTATTTTTTAAGTCAAACTGTGTGAATGTGTTAAAAATTCAAAAAGTTAAAGATATAATTTCCACAGTCAATTAAAATTTCAGTATTGCTTTGGTTATTTTTTTCTGTCTCCTCAATATTTATTTTTTAAAATTTTATTGATTACTTCAGAATTATTTCTTTAAAAATGCTTGAAAATTTTCTTTAAAAATTCTTTAAAAGTGTGCATGTATGTGTCTGCAAGTATTACAACATTGCATTGAAAAGTGGAGAGTTAAGCACAACTACCAATTTTCAATAGTCATTGTTTAGGTTTCTGATGTTCATCCATTAGTAACTTTATAATTTTGAAGGACTGGAATATTCTTAGGATGATTTACTTGATACAGTTAAGAAAAAGTGTTGCTAGAATTATTCACAATGGCTTTGGCTTTCCATATATGCTCTTTCATTTGCATATTGCCTCAAGAGAAATAGTATTTGACTACACAGAGTCTGACCCAGATGACATGGGCCATCTGGAAGAGGAGTTTCATGAGTTAGTCACTCAGTGACTGAACTGGGAGAAAAGCTGAAAGCTAGGGATAGACTTACTTTGAGTCTGTTACATGGAAATAACCCAAACTGAAGAATCTTTACAAATATGCAGTGAATTCTGCTATTAAAGAAATAATGTGTTTTTTTAGTATCAGAATCACCTGTGGTTCTGCATGTAGTTTATAATATTCTATTTATAATATTTTGTATTTAATAATATTTTTATTTGGGAATAGAAAATTGTATAATTATGCTACAAGTTCATACTACTTGTCTACGTGCTGCCTATCATATAGTAAATATCAGTTTTAGACAATCAAATGATCTGAATTGTGGCTATTCATAGAAAATATTATTTATCAAACTAGAACTTACTTTTTCACTCTAATAAAATTAAAGTGGAAAATGTGATTTGAAGAAGAGTATGCTAATTATTACTAAATGTGATAATTTATTTTATATTTTCTTGATTTCAGTGATGTTTATTGAACATCCTCTCTATATCTACTAGTATATGGGTGTGACTCTTGAATTTCTTTTAGAAATATTTGTCCAAATAAGAGCCTGCAAGTTTTTGGCTGTGATCTCTTTATGGCTGGTACATATTTATAAAAATCATTTCTATTTCACTTAACCAATATATAGCTATTCTGTTGATAATGGACATTACAAACAATTAAAATTCTATTTTGTAGGGTGAAAGCAAGTTTAAGACTATTCTAATTTTTTAGACACCTCTATTTATGCAGTACTAGTATAGTGACAAAACTGTCGATACCAAATATTTGATATTGTTACTAATCCTTTTCCAGTTGAGGTTTTTTTATTTGCCTGTTTCCTTATACTGAACACTACTTACTAGAACCATGAGTGGCTTCCTATTCTACTCCTTACCCTAAGCGAACCTGATCCTCTGGGGAGACTGGAAGAGCAGACCGCTTTCCAGAGTGCACTCGGAGAGTGTGCTTCTTCTGCCTTTTTTCCAGACTCAGGTAGTGATGCTGAGGAGAGGACCAGATGGAGTAAATGTACAAAATTTGTTACAGCTACAAAATTTGCTACTCAACTGACTGGTCAATAGTGATGGGAGAACCTCTATATCCATAGAACCCAGACACTCGCTTGAATTGTGCAGGCTCATGGTAACCCTTTGACACATAACTAGAATTATTTGTCAGTATCTCTTGATCTATGTTACAAAGCCCTCCTAAACTCTTCCTGTCTTTTCTCCAAGGTAGAGATAACTAGACCACTTGAGATTCTGCCTCTAATTATCATTTGCCTTATTTGCATGTGGGTTATTTACTTTTATTAGCATTGGTGGAAGTACCACGGCCAAGAACTCTGGGAGGAGAGCATGCATAATTCCATCTCTGTTTTGAATCTTCTATTTAGTCGAACTCCAACTTTGGTTCATTCTACTTTTTGGAAATGTAGCTGGGTACAGTTTCCTCATTGTTATTTTTTCTGTTTCTCCATAATTCTAGGTGAACTCCCTACCCACATTCCTCTGAAACCACTGTCTTCCCCCACTCTCTCTATGCTGCACCCTGACATCTCCCCTTCTTCTAGGGCTGTGCTCTGCCCCTTGAATGATGCCACCACCCAGCACCACCTCTTTAGCCCCAGATCTCTCAGAACTGTTAATCACCATTGCCTTCGGAGTGCTCTCCTCTCCTTTCTTTGTTCTCTGCTTACCTATATCTTCCTAACACATAAATTTTCTTGAAATACTTCTTCTATCATATCACTTTCCAAGGACCTAAATTGTTGTTACTCATCAAATGAAAACCAAATTCTTGTGCATCAGGCCTTGAGTAACCAGTCTATTTAATGTTCCACAACCTCTCCCCATTCATCTATATCTTTAAAGTGAAGTTGCTCAGTCGTGTCCAACTCTGCGACCCCATGGACTGTAGCCTACCAGGCTCCTCCATCCATGGGATTTTCCAGGCAAGAGTACTGGAGTGGGGTGCCATTTTAAACCACCCTCTTATTTTTTATTGAGATAAATCCCACATCTGTTCAAGTTTTAGCCTGCTGATATCTCTCGCATGAAATATTCTTGAATAATTAAGTCTTTATTCCATTGCCTTTCCCATTTCAAGTCTAAAAGCACTGAGTCCGTAGCACATAGTTTAAAACCCTTTTAACTTTATATGCTTATTTTATGTTGCATCTGTTAGAAAGTTCATTTGGCGACTTGTCAGAGACCTGAATATGTTTGAATATGAGAGGTATTTCTTTCTTTCTTTCTTATGTAATGAAGACATCAGGAGGTAGGTTCACAGTTGCCACTGTGGCTCCCTGTGGCTCCCCATTCTGCTGTCCCTCAGGTTTTATCCTCAACCTCATGATATAAAATGCTCAGTAGCTCCAGCAAAAAGAAAGAAGGACGTAAATAGTCAGTCTACTTTAAAAAGTTTTCTGGAACACTGCCCAGTGAAAGGCTGCCATTTTTTGTGAGGGAACCTGGAAAATGTAATCTCAGAGATATTTGAATTACTCCCCTCCCCCGAATCTAAGAAGTCTGTTAGGAGGGAGGAAGGAGAGGATGGTTGCTTTGGGGGCACCCCTCTGTCTCTGTGTTACAGGCATAATGTGAGGCTTCCACATCCACCTTGCTCCAGATACACAGCCAGTGTCTACTTTCCTTTCCTGAACAGTGGTAAAATAAGTCAACTATGCATGGTCCACAAATCAGGATGCAGTCCTTAGGTCAGGAAGAGTATTTCCTATTAACTTTGTCTCATACTCTTTTCCCAGAAATATGTACAAAAAGAGATAAAACTTTTTTTTAAAGATATAGGAGATAAAAATCAAATAATAAAGGTGAGACTTGTTCATTTAAGAACACTATGTTTTGTTCTGTTGAAAAAACACAATTATATAGGTGTATCTGGATTTTGATGCTAAACTACTAGGTTATTACATTCAACAAATATCTAATAAATACTCCTCAGCATGGGACACAATTCTAGGTCTATGTAACACACAGGTTTTTTTTTTTTTGACATATGTCTTAAATTTTCAATCTTTTGAGGCAGTGGTTTGTTAACCCAAGTAGGCTGTCTGTATTCTTATGAGAATTTAAATAAAGCATATGCATGATAAATATTTGCTATATTTCTGTTGATGTTGAGGGTGGCCATTAGGAGCATGTCTGCTTCCACTGAAGGGTGTTTTCTTACTTTTGTCAGACACAAAGCAAGCCTCCTTTTGTCTCCTGATCACAGCTCCAATTTTCCCAGCTGGATGAATTCACCAAGTTGAGAATCTGAGAGGCCTTAACATTAGCAGAATCTACAAAGTGCCAGAGGGGCACAAAACCTACAGAGAAAACGTTCGCTCTTCAGGCTTGGCACTGTGGTTGCTACAGCTACCAAGCTGCTGATTTCTCTGCTTTGTGTTCACGTGGGAAGAGAAGCTCTCAAGGTGACAGGGGCTTCATTATATAACTGACATTGCAATTCATTTGCTTTAATGTTTGCATTTTAATCTACCGTGCCTAGTCCTGAGGAGGGCTTTTCTTTGGGAATACTCGGTTAGGAGGGGGATGGGTAGGCTAAATTTTATACAATCAGGAGGGTGAATAATGGAGTGTAATTATATTTTTTTCTCTCTGAACTTTATAACCATTCATACATTGGCTTGAACCGATGTTGGGGGTGTTTTGCTGCATGTGCCACAAAGAGAACATAAGAACCATTGATTCATATATATGTATAAATATAAATACTATAAGCCAATATTAAAATAGCAATTAAGATGAAATCACATCAGTCTGTCCTTGGTGAAGTTTAAGAAGTTATCCACGTATAAGTAACTGACAAAAATCATTCTGAAGGCTTAAAATTCTTTACTTTTATGATCTTTAAGCACTGTCTCTAAAATACTAATTGCAGATGAATAGGTTGTGCTTGAAACCAGATCATGTACAAAATGTAATTGACATATGATCTTCTCTAGGGGAGGTTGCATAGAGACAGATATGTAAGAATGTGTTAACAGTGGGTTCACTATTTACATATTTTCATTTCTTTTAATGGGTTTCCCTGGTGGCTCAGTGGTAAAGAATCCATCTGCCAATGCAGGAGATGAAGGTTCGATCCCTGGGTGAAGAAGATTCCCTGGAGAAGGAAATGGCAATCCACTCCAGTATTCTTGCCTGGGAAATTCCATGGACAGAGGAGCCTTGTGGTTTACAGTTCATGGGGTCACAAAAGAGTTGGACATGACTTAGTGTCTGAACAACAACAATTTCTTTTCAGAAATATGTGTTATCAATGATAAAAAAGTCTCTAAACTTCCTCCACATTCTTTTCCCCAGTTCAATTTTTGAAGAAATTTTGTGAATTTTATAATTTCTCTTTAACAGAATGGCATTATCAATAGAAAAACACTGCTTTCTCCCGTGGTTTTAGGTTAAGGAGAAGCTAAAACACTGTTTCTGAAATTTAATTTTTCATTGTTGAAAGAAGTCATGCTTAACCACTATTTGCAGTTCTTTCAGTTCAGTTCAGTTCAGTTCAGTCGCTCAGTCGTGTCCGACTCTCTTTGAGACCCCATGAATCGCAAAACTCCAGGCCTCCCTGTCCATCACCAACTCTTGGAGTTTACGCAAACCCATGTCCATCGAGTCGGTGATGCCATCCAACCATCTCATCCTCTGTCGTTCCCTTCTCCTCCTGCCCCCAATCCTTCCCAGCATTAGGGTCTTTTCCAATGAGTCAACACTTAGCATGAGGTGGCCAAAGTATTGGAGTTTCAGCTTCAACATCAGTCCTTCCAATGAACACCCAGAACTGATCTCCTTTAGGATGGACTGGTTGGATCTTCTTGCAGTCCAAGGGACTCTCAAAAGTCTTCTCCAACACCACAGTTCAAAAGCATCAATTCTTCGGCACTCAGCTTTCTTTATGGTCCAACTCCCACATCCATACATGACCACTGGAAAAACCATAGCCTTGACTAGATGGACCTTTGTTGGCAGAGTAATGTCTCTGCTTTTAAATATGCTGTCTAGGTTTGTCATAATCTTCCTTCCAAGGAGTAAGCGTCTTTTAATTTTATGGCTGCAATCACCATTAGCAGTGATTTTGGAGCCCAAAAAAATAAAGTCTAACACTGTTTCCATTGTTTCCTCATCTATTTCCCATGAAGTGATGGGACCAGATGCCACGATCTTAGTTTTCTGAACGTTGAGCTTTAAGCCAGCTTTTTCACTCTCCTCTTTCACTTTCATCAAGAGGCTCTTTAGTTCTTCACTTTCTCCCATAAGGGTGGTGTCATATGCATATCTGAGGTTATTGATATTTCTCCCGGCAATCTTGATTCCAGCTTGTGTTTCTTCTAGCCCAGCGTTTCTCATGATGTACTCTGCATATAAGTTAAATAAGCAGGGTGACAATATACAGCCTTGACGTATTCCTTTTCCTATTTGGAACCAGTCTGTTGTTCCATGTCCAGTTCTAACTGTTGCTTCCTGACCTGCATACATGTTTCTCAAGAGACAGGTCAGATGGTCTGGTATTCCCATCTCTTTCAGATTTTTCCACCATTTATGGTGATCCACACAGTCAAAGGCTTTGGCATAGTCAATAAAGCAGAAATAGATGTTTTTCTGGAACTCTTTTGCTTTATCGATGATCCAGTGTATGTTGGCAATTTGATCTCTGGTTCCTCTGCCTTTTCTAAAACCAGCTTGAATATCTGGAAGTTGACGGTTCACGTATTGCTGAAGCCTGGCTTGGAGAATTTTGAGCATTACTTTACTAGCATGTGAGATGAGTGCAATTGTGTGGTAGTTTGAGCATTCTTTGGCATTGTCTTTCTTTGCGATTGGAATGAAAACTGACCTTTTCCAGTCCTGTGGCCAGAGTTTTCCATATTTGCTGGCATATCGAGTGCAGCACTTTCACAGCATCATCTTTTAGGATTTGAAATGGCTCAACTGGAATTCCATCACTTCCACTAGCTTTGTTCATAGTGATGCTTTCTAAGGACCATTTGACTTCACATTCTAGGATGTCTGGCTCTAGGTGAGTGATCACACCATCGTGATTATCTGGGTTGTGAAGATCTTTTTTGTACAGTTCTTCTGTGTATTCTTGCCACCTCTTCTTAATATCTTCTGCTTCTGTTAGGTCCCTACCATTTCTGTCCTTTATCGAGCTCATCTTTGCATGAAATGTTCCCTTGGTATCTCTAATTTTCTTGAAGGTATCTCTAGTCTTTCCCAATCTGTTGTTTTCCTCTATTTCTTTGCATTGATCGCTGAGGAAGACCTTCTTATCTCTCCTTGCTATTCTTTGGAACTCTGCATCCAGATGAGAATATCTTTTCTTTTCTCCTTTGCTTTTCACTTCTCTTCTCTTCCAGGCTATCTGTAAGGCCTCCTCAGACAGCCATTTTGCTTTTTTGCATTTCTTTTCCATGGGGATTTTCTTGATCCCTGTCTCCTGTACAATGTCACGAACCTCTGTCCATAGTTCATCAGGCACTCTGTCTATCAGGTCTAGTCCCTTAAATCTATTTGTCACTTCCACTGTATACTCATAAGGGATTTGATCTAGGTCATACCTGAATGGTCTAGTGGTTTTCCCTACTTTCTTCAATTTAAGTCTGAATTTGGCAATAAGCAGTTCATGATCTGAGCCACAGTCTGCTCCCAGTCTTGTTTTTGCTGACTGTATAGAGCTTCTCCATCTTTGGCTGCAAAGAATATAATCAATCTGATTTCTGTGTTGACCATCTGGTGATGTCCACGTGCAGAGTCTTCTCTTGTGTTGTTGGAATAGGGTGTTTGCTATGACCAGTGCGTTCTCTTGGCAAAACTCTATTAGCCTTTGCCCTGCTTCATTTTGTACTCCAAGGCCAAATTTGCCTGTTACGCCAGGTGTTTCCTGACTTCTATTAGGCCTTCTGAGTGGGAATGGAACAAGTTTTGGAGCATCTATTATGTTTTCTCTTACTTTGTGTACATTGTCTTGTTTAATATAGCACCATTAAATATCATTAATTTATTTTACAGGTGAAGGTAGAAAGAGGATTTTCATATCCATAATCATTAAGTCTGTAGGTCAAGAAGCAAGAGTTAGAACTGGACATGGAACAACAGACTGGTTCCAAACTGGGAAAGGAATACATCAAGGCTGTATATTGTCACCCTGCTTATTTAACTTATATGCAGAGTACATCATGAGAAATGCTGGACTGGATGAAGCACAAGCTGGAATCAGGATTGCTGGGAGAAATATCAATAACCTTAAATATGCATATGACACCACCCTTATGGCAGAAAGTGAAGAACTAAAGAGTCTCTTGATGAAAGTGAAAGAAGAGAGTGAAAAAGTTGGTGTAAAGCTCAACATTCAGAAAACTAAGATCATGGCATCTGGTCCACTCACTTCATGGAAAAAAGATGGGCAAACAGTGGAGACAGTGACAGACTTTATTTTTTTGGGCTCAAAAATCACTGCAGACGGTGACTGCAGCCATGAAATTAAAAGATATTTGCTCCTTGGAAGAAAAGCTATGACCAGCCTAGACAGCATATTAAAAAGCAGAGACATTAATTTGCCAACAAAGATACATCTAGTCAAAGCTGGGGTTTTTCCAGTAGTCATGTATGGATGTGAGAGTTGAATTATAAAGAAAGCTGAGCATCAAAGAATTGATGCTTTTGAACTGTGGTGTTGGAGAAGACTCTTGAGAACTCCTTGGACAGCGAGGAGATCGAACCAGTCCATCCTAAAGGAAATCAGTCCTGAATATTCATTGGAAGGACTGATGCTGAAGCTGAAACTCCAGTACTTTGGCCATCTGATGCAAAGAACTGACTCATCTGAAAAGACCCAGTTGCTGGTAAAGATTGAAGGTGGGAGGACAAGGGACGACAGAGGATGAGATGGTTGGATGGCATCACTGACTCAGTGGACATGAGTTAGAGTAAACTCTTAAGAGTTGGTGATGGACAGGGAGGCCTGGCATGCTGCAGTCCATGGGGTTGCAAAGAGTCGGGCACACCTGAGTGACTGAACTGAACTGAATCATTAAGTCAATAAATAAGAGAGACATAGTTGTCTTTCTAACAGAGACTTCAGTCTTTCTTATCCCAAAACCCATGTTATTTTCACTAACTTGAGAAGACATACCATTCCAAGATGACTTGAAATGTGGAGAGGTTGTATGGTATAATTCCCCTCTGTTTTAGTTTTTAGCAATCATTAAATTACCTATAAGAAGTTTAACATAAACATTATTAAATATGAATCTGTATTGTCCTGGATGCTGTTTTTTATCCCTAGCAACCATTGCCTCTATCTTTCCACAAAGATCTTCAGTTTTCTTTAGGGGATTCTTGTGGGTTCAGGGAAACTAAATTTAAATTTAGTTTAAATTTAAATCAGTGTATTTGCTTAAGACAATTTTAGTTGGGTTTTCTGTTACTTGCAACCAAAGCAAATGAATTGCTTTATGTATCATGCTATAAATTTCACTTCATTTTCCCTCAAACAGACACCCAAAGCAGCCTTGAAATAAACTCAAGCAACTTAAGTTATAAGGTTTTGCAAGTGACTAGCTAGATCAGTATTGACAACGGAAGCCACTCAATAGGCAAATTTAATAGACAAGTAGGTAGATGCCAAATGAGAACTATATAAGATCACTATACTAGTAATAAGAGTCAGGTTAGTTTTTCAAGAATAATCATGAAGTGTTTACACTTTCCAAAATAATGCCTATTTAAAAATATATAAACATAGATTTCTGAGGAGAAGGGTTAAGGGGAAGGCACAAGAGGTCACGAAGTGATGTTCTGAAAGACCTTGGCCAAATTACCATAAAGGGTCTAAAATCATTGGATTCTTTTTATGATCAATCATTAGATATTTTTTCTCCGTTAAAAAACAAAACGGAAAGTAAGAAAGGAAGTGGAATATCCAACAATTGCTAGGTTGTTGGGAGAGTTCCCCTTGGGAGAGTGAATACCTTGTTCTCAAATGTTGCTACTTGAGAGAAGGAAGCTTCCTGTTGAACTTCCTGAAGGAACAGAATGGAATTAAAAGGGGGCCTTAACTGTAGCCAAGTTTTCTATTCCAAGAGAGGTAATTACTAAGGTCAGAACACTTTCCCTCTATGAAACAGTCAACACCTTATGGGAAAAAATTTCTGTGTCTACTCCCAAGTGAGTGGACTTTTGAAAGCAATAAATTGTACATGTAGAGTTCTGAAATCAAGAACTGAATAGTATTATTACTCTTTGTTAGAATACCACGATAGTAAAACAGCAGTAACAAAAAGTTGAAATACAGTCACTTTGAATAGCCTCATGTACTGAAATTAATTGTAATTAATTTTTTACTTTGTTTTATTTCTTATTAAAATAGTTTTGTTCCTACCTCTGTTGTTGTCAGCCCCATTGTCTCTGTCACCAGCAGGTAATCATATTAATAATTGTTGAATATCTTCCCAGAATTTCTTCATGTAGAACCAAGGAAATGCACATATGTTTTGTTATTGTCTCTCTTTCTTCTGTAAAATGTAGCACGCTGTAGACTGTTGTTTATTTTCTGCTGTTTTCACCTAATGCTATCTCTTGGAGATTTTCCTTTTCAGTAGTGCATCAAGAACTTCGTCATTTTCTCCTACATCTGCATAGTATTTCTCACAGCATGCATGGCCAGTAATTTATTTAGCCAGCTCCCTATTGATGGAAAGCTGGATTATTTCCAGTTTTTTACTACTACTCTTAGTGCTTTTGATAAACTTCACGTATTTCGCTTCATACATTTTCAGTGAATGAAAATAAAGCCAAGCCCTAAAAAAAAGTCATCCTCAATTTTGGCAAGCTTCTGAACCTGAGGGTTCACTTGGGTTATTTTTACTACTTAAAGTTATGAACTTTTTTCTTCACTCTCCAACTCATTTAGCAAAGAAAAAGCAGCTTTTGTTTATAAATAAATACAAGCTACCTAGACATTTGAAAAGAAGGGACAATGTCTTACCTGTTTTCATAGGGCTATCCTAAGACTTCTGTAGAAATGTTGCTTCTAATAACAATGATGGAAAAAAGGGCCATTTCTGTAAGAGCCATGTAAATAAGCACATCAGAGCCCTGGAAAATCTTGGCTTCTTCATCTTGACCTCCATATTTAATCTTGATGATTTGTTTTCTGACTTGTACATTTCTTCTCTTATATTCCTTTTCCCTCCAGCTGCATCTGCAAAATGTTTGCTCTGTCACCAGTGCCCTTTTTATGCCATCCTATGTGCATTCTGTTGGTGATGTATCACTTTAAAATATCATGCTTGTTATAGAATACCTCCATCATTTTGGTTTTTGTTTTGGTTGTTGCTATGGTTTTCTTGAGGAATACTTTGTGTAAAATTACTTTAATGGAATTTGATTTTTGATCATTTATCCCAGCACTCCCCTCCCCAAGCACTCAATGGAAAGTTTGAAACATGGGTAAGATTTTGCTTGGGGTTTTGTTTCCTTTTTTTCCTCCTTCATTACAAACTGCCTGAATATGAATTAAATAAATGTTGTTAAATAGTATATTTTTATAGATTTGTGTCCTTACAAGAGACCAGTGTTTCCAACTCTGCCCACAGTCTAATCTCTGCATTTCCCTGTTTCTGACAGCAGTGGCTTTCCTTGAGTCCCCTTTCGTGGCTTCAGTTGTTGGCATCATCACCAACTCTTCTCTTTGCTTACACCTTTTAGACCATACTCTTTATTTGTCAGGCAGATCCCTGCATCATTGTTAGAATCCTGAAGCCCATGCTTTCAGTGTTGCTTGGAAGAGAAAAGCATGAGTGGACACTGAGAGGTACAGTCTACCTTTCTCACTTTAAACAAAATTTATCTCATTGGTTCATTCATTACCATCTTTGTTTTTTTTCCCCTTTGTGCCTATATTTTTGCTCCCTGGTGCATACGTCCATGGGTCTCTGTTTAAGGAGTTTCTTCTGCTGCTGTTTTTATCTGCCTTTCAGAATTCTGGAAACAGAGTTCTCCAAAACATAAAAGACCTGTTAGTACAGCAGGAACAGTTGATTGGTTTAGACTGTTTAATTATAGTTGAAGTTAAGTCAGCATTACTACAATCCCCTTTAAAAAAAAAAAGCATTAATATTTCACTTGGTTTAGCATGGTTCTAAATAATTCTCTAGTCCCTTGCTAGATGTTTCTTTTTTCCCCTTTTTTATTGTTTTTAAAAATTGAAGTATAGTTGATTTACAATATTGTGTTAGTTTCAGGTATACAGCAAAATCACTCAGATGTGTGGGCTTCCCTGGTGGCTCAGATGGGAAAGAATCTGCCTGCGGTGCAGGAGACCCAGGTTCAATCCCTGAGTTGGGAAGACCCCTGTTTTTTTTTTTATCCTTTATTATTATTTTTAACAATTGAATTATAGTTGACTTACAATCTTGTGTTAGTGTTAGGTATATAGCAAAGTGGTTCAGGTATATGGGCTTCCCTAGTGACTCAGATGGGAAAGAATCTGCCTGCAGTGCAGGAGATGCAGGTTTGATCCCTGAGTTGAGAAGATCCCTGTTTTATTTCTCCTTTTTAATTGTTTTTAAAATTGAAGTATAGTTGACTTACAATCTTGTGTTAGGTTTAGGTATGCAGCAAAGTGATTCAAATGTGTGGGCTTCCTTGGTAGCTCAGATGGGAAAGAATCTGCCTGCAGTGCAGGAGACCCAGGTTCGATCTCCAAGTTGGGAAGATCCCTGTCTTTTTTTTCTCTCCTTTTTTATTATTTTTAAAAATTGAAGTATAGTTGACTTACAATCTTTTGTTAGGTTTAGGTATACAGCAGAGTGATTCAGGTATATGGACTTCCCTGGTGACTCAGATAGGAAAGAATCTGCCTGCAGTGCAGGAGACCCAGGTTCGATCTCCAAGTTGGGAAGATCCCTGTCTTTTTTTTCTCTCCTTTTTTATTATTTTTAAAAATTGAAGTATAGTTGACTTACAACCTTTTGTTAGGTTTAGGTATACAGCAGAGTGATTCAGGTATATGGACTTCCCTGGTGACTCAGATAGGAAAGAATCTGCCTGCAGTGCAGGAGACCCAGGCTCGATCTCTGAGTTGGGAAGATCCCTGTCTCATTTCTCCTTTTTTATTATTTTTAAAAATTGAAGTATAGTTGACTTACAATCTTGTGTTAGGTTTAGGTATGCAGCAAAGTAATTCAAATGTGTGGACTTCCCTGGTAGCTCAGATGGGAAAGAATCTGCCTGCAGTGCAGGAGGCCCAGGTTCAATCCCTGAGTAGGGAAGGTCCCTGGTTTTTTTTTTTCTTCTCCTTTTTTTAATTATTTTTAAAAATTGAAGTACGATTGACTTCAGTTCAGTTCAGTTTAGTTGCTCGGTCGTGTCTGACTCTGCAACCCCATGGACTGCAGCACAACTTACAATGTTGTGTTAGTTTCAGGTCTACAGCAAAGTGATTCAGATATGTTGACTTCCCTGGTGACTCAGTTGGGAAAGAATCTGCTTGCAGTGCAGGAGACTTAGGTTTGACCCCTGGGCTCTGAAGATCCCTGTTTTTTTTCTCCTTTTTTGTTATTTTCAAAAACTGAAGTATAGTTGATTTACAATGTTGTGTTAGTTTAGTGATTCAGATATATATATATATATATATATTCTTTTTAAGATTCTTTTTCCTTATATGTTATTACAAAAATATTGAGTATAGTTCCCTATGTGATATAGTAGTAGTTCCTTGTTTGTTATCTATTTTGTATATAGTAATGTGTAACAGTAATCCCAAAGTTCTAATTCATCCCTCCTCCCTTCCCTTTGGTAACTGTTTTGTATACATTTGTTTTGTATATAAATTCATTAGTATCATTTTTTTTAGAGTCTACATATAAGCGATATCATTTGATAGTTGTCTTTCTCTGTCTGGCTAACTTAGTATGATAAGCAATAGTAATCAAGGGGTCTGATTATGTATTTGTGCAATTTTTCATAGATATTTATATAATAGTCACAGAAATACAATCTCTCAAACATATAGAGACTGTATGTTTTTATAGGGCTGCAAAAGATGACACCACTGGTTTATGAAATCAAACTTGTTTTCTGATGTAAGTGAGAAAAAACAAAAACATGATTTTTTCCAGTGGTTATGGTTACCTTAGAATAATTAATCCTCCAAAATATTATTATTTGGACAGTGGGATTTTGAAGAGAACAAAGGACAGGAAAAACAGAAAATAGTCAGCAAAAAAGAGAGAGGAAATTGTGTTTGACCAGATTGCAATAGTCAAACTGCCGTTAAACTGCTGGCCTGCCTGATATTCTAAGACTGGTTACTCCCTCCCCAGGGGGATATTATAAACAAGAATTTACTATCAAAATATTTTTTATTTGTCTGAAAACTAATTTGCCAAGCCTGGAGATCAGAGGTGTGGAGCAGATGGGGAAAGCAACCTGTTTCTCTGCCTTTAAGGAATCTGCTGTGGAGGAAACTCAGCAAGTGGGATGGAAATGTCACTTGAGCCCCGAAGCTCCTGTAAATATCAGGAAAGAAGACAACAGCAGTCTCCTAGCCCACAGTTCCACAACGCCACTCTCTCTTCCAGCAGGTATTAAACATTCATGACTAATTTATAATGAGGGGCAGGAATGACTCCGGCAGGAGAGCTGCCCAGCCACATGGGTTGTGTTGGATTTTCAACAGCAGCACGTTTCATAAATTTCTTCCCTCCCTGTTCCTTTTATCTCTTTGAGAATCTTCAGCCCGAAGGTAATGAAACACTTCCTTTATCACTTGGTGTCATTGAAATATTTATCTGATTATTTGAATAAAAGATTATGGCACCAACAGTAACTCTATCCCTATGGATCCTCAGATTTCAAAAGGAAAAAGGAAGCTTAATGAATAAAATAAGACAAGATGTTTGGCCATCAACTTTACAAATAACAAAAACCACTGTGATCAGTTGCAGCCTGCTTACAGCATGTATCACGCACGATGCTAAGCATGGGGCCCAAACCAAAACACTTGGCCTTTGGAGGAATCATTTATTTAGACAGCGATAGAATCATTTATTTAGACAGTGATAAGTTTAAAAGATATTTTTTTTTCCTCTTTTCCCACATGTTTGAGCATTTGTAAATACGTTCTTGCCACCTTGTTGACTCAAAGTGGAGTCACTGAAGATAACGTGGATTCATTAAGGCAATTTTCTCATGACACAATTTACTCCATCCTTGTGTCTTGGGTTTTATTACCTGGTGTGAACAAAGCAAATAAAAGTCTAAATGTAGTTGACTCCTAATTTCCATCTGCCTGGCTGCAAAGAGGTTGTTCTTTTGCAGAAAAACCCTCACCAGGCGCTTCTTGGGTGCCTCCATGGTGGCTCAGTGGTAAAGAACCCACCTGCTATAGCAGGAGATGCAGGAGATATGGCTTCGATCCCCAGGTCAAGAAGATTCCCCTGGAGAAGGAAATAGCTACCCACTCCAGTATTCTTGCTTGGGAAATCCCGTGGACTGAGGAACCTGGTGGGCTACAGTCCATGGGGTCACAAAAGAGTTGGATCCAACTTAGCAACTGAACAACAACAAAGCACTTCTTAGAGGAAACACAGGTGACAACGTGAATCCAAAAAGTTCACTCTTGCCCTCACTGATTGCCATGGGTGGGTCACCTGGAGACCTTGCCAGCAAGTCTCAACAGAGCCTTAGACTCTGAGCTGACATCCTGTCCTGGTTGCCATAGCTGTTGTTCAGATACCATTGAACTGGCCAGTCAGCACCCAGTCTCAGAAATCCAGGGAGATGAGAAGAAGATTTGTTCTGTCTTCCCCTCACTGAGGCCTGAGGGCAGGGAAATGCCATCCCAGTGTTGGTTGAGCGCATAATCATTTCTGAGTTTAGTGAGATAATTATCGCAATACATATACAGCCCCTGCCTTCTGCAGTGCACATGCGCCCAGGAGGGTGGAGTGGCGTGAACTCCCATCCAAGCTGTGGTAGGAGCATCTGTTATCCTCCACTAAGCTGTTACAGTTTGCTTCACTTAGCAGTTTCATCTTTCTTTCTCGTGAGTCCTCTTTCAGGGATCCCCATTGCTCCTCCTTTAATATCTCTTCTTTTCAGGGTCTTAGACTGCTCTACAGGCCTCAGCATCAGTTGTGCTCAGTTTTAAGTGTTTATTCTAGAAAGGTTTCTAGCACCTACTGTGATTTTGTGACTGTCAGTGGACACTGCAGAGAGGAGCATGGCCTTAGTCTGGTGGCCAGGAGAGTTCCTTCTAAGACCAATTCTGCAGTGATTGGTTCTTACATTACTAACTATACAGAAAAAAGGATGACAGTTTTTGTCTTCCACAGAGCCTGTGTATCATAAAGGAAATATTTTAAAAATACTATTATTTTAAAAATAATTTTATTTATTATTTTTTTATTTTAGGCTGTGCTAGGTCTTCATCCCTGGAGAAGGAAATGGCAACCAACTCCAGTATTCTTGGGAAATCCCATGGACAGGGAGCCTGATGGGCTATAGTCCGTGGGATCGCAGTAGGTCAGACTCGACTTAGCGACTAAACAACGTCTTCATTGCTGTGTGGGCTTTTCTCTAGTTGGAGCACGTGGCTTCTCATTGCAGTGGCTTCTCTTGTTGTAGAGCACAGGCTCTAGGCATGAGGGCTTCAGTCACTGCTGCACGTAGGCTCAGTAGTTGCAGTTCCCAAGCTCTAGATGGAGAAGGAAATAGCAACCCACTCCAGTATTCTTGCCTTGAGAATTCCACAGACAGAGGAGCCTGGCAGGCTACAGTCCATGAGGTCACAAGAGTTGGACACAACTTAGAGACTAAATCAGTACCACCAGGCTCTAGAGCACGGGCTCAATATTTGTGGTGCACGGGGCTTAGATGCTCTGCGGCATGTGGGATCTTCCCGGATCAGGGATTGAACTGCATTGACAGGTGGATTTTTACCATTGAGTCATCAGGAAAGCCTCTATTGGTTATTATTTTTAATAGGCTTTATTTTTTATAACAGTTTTAGAGTCACCACAAAATTGAAGAGAAGGTACAGAGATTTCTCGTCCACACCCACACATGCATAGCCTTCCTGTTATTGTCTTCTTCCACCAGAGCAGTACATTTGTTAAAACTGATGAATCCACACTGATACATCATAATCATGCAAAACCCATAATTTTTGTTAGGGCTCACTCTTAAGTGTGCATTCTTTGGGTTTAGACAAACGTATCATGACATGTATACATGATTATCATACAGAATATTTTTATCAAGCTAAAAATCCTCTGTGCTCTACTAATTCATCCCTCCCTCCTCCTTAGTCCCCAGCAACCACTGATATTTTTATTGCCTCCATACTTTTGCCTTTTCCAGAATGTCATATCATTGGATTCATTCATTATGTAACCTTTTCAGAATGGCTTCTCTCATACTGAAATATGCATTTAAAGTTCCTCCATGTCTTTTCATGGTTTCATAGCTTATTTCTTTTTAGCACTGAATAGTATTCCATTGTCTGGATGCATCACAGTTTGTTTATCTATTCATCTTTCATAAAGGATATTTACAGTTATAAATAAATAAGTTATGGTTAATTTGAGTGGAGACACAGCAATCAACATAGATGTTACATGGCAGTGTTTCTCTATCCCTAGACTACTGTCCTACATAATGTCCATCTTTTTGTTCTTTTCTTTCCTTGTTGGTGGTTGCATGAGGTTGTTATATAACCAACATGGTGTTGGTATGAATAGAATTGCATTCAATCTATTTTCAGGTTTTATTAACTTTCTTTTTCTAAGGTTGTTGCTACCCAGGTTACTCTGAGATGGACAATGACACATGCCTGTCTCAATGGACACATAGGTGTTCCTTTTACTCCTGTTTACTTTAGACTCAGGGGAAGCGGGGAGATGGGGAAGAAGGAGGAAGAATGGGGAGGTCATCAATTGATTTTGGTCCATTTGATACTGCTAGAGAGATGAATATTCTCTGAATCCAGGAGATGTGTGAGAATATTTGGGCTGCTGAGAAGATGAACAGACAGTAGAACCACTCCTAGAGGAATTCTGGTATGGAGAATGGTTTGGATCACTTTTCTGTCGTGGACAGAAACCTGAAGTGTTTCTCATTCAGCTGATGGTGTTTGTGACCTAAGTCAGTGATAACAGAAGCTGGGATGATGAGTTTCAGCGGTCAGACCCTCCACCCAGGAGAGGTTTCAGGACCCAGGCTGCTTCATGGGGCTATGTCACCAACCTTCTAGGCTGTGTGGCATTCTGATTGAGGTAGAAACCTTAGTATTAAAGGTATTTTCCCTCTGAACCAAACCTTCACTTTAAGCTCTTAGCATTTTTAGCTGATTTATTTGTTTGTACTTATTCTAAGTGGATTTTGAGGGGTGGTAGGGCATTAATATTTTCTTTATACAGTATTTTGATTCATGAACATGCTTTTGCTCTTTATAATCTTCAGATAATAATACATACTTCTGTTTAATATTTTCTTAGTGATCCTGAATCACGTGAAACCATTAGAAAGTATCATTCGTGGTTAAAGAGAGGGAGAGGTCTCTCAGGAATGATCCTTACCCCCAGAACAATTCTGTCCCACATTCCATTCATTCACCCTGCCTCCAATCGCAAATAGGATTTGAAATTTCACCCGTTCATCTTGCTGCTTTGCTATTTAACCACTGTATGCAGAATTATAGGTCTTCCCTCATAGCTGAGTTGGTAAAGAATCCACCTGCAATGCAGGAGACCCCGGTTCAATTCCTGGGTTGGGAAGATCCACTGGAGAAGGGATAGGCTACCCAGTCTAGTAGTCTTGGGCTTCCCTTGTGGCTCAGCTGGTAAAGAAAACGCCTGCAATGCAGGAGACCTGGGTTCCATCCCTGGGTTGGGAAGATCTCCTGGAGAAGGGAAAGGCTACCCACTCCAGTATTCTGGCCTGGAGAATTCCATGGACTGTATAGTCCATGGGGTCACAAAGAGTCAGACACGACTGAGTGACTTTCACTTTCACTTTCACTTTCATGCACAATTATATGGGGATTATATTAACACTTTCTTAAGTAAAATTTCATGAAAGAATGGGAGGATAGGGGTTCTGATTAGCCAGTGGTCTCTTATGAAATGCCAAAATACACATTTTATGAATTTTTTTTTTTTACCTTGCTTGTATTTATGAAGTTTTACTCTACCCTGAAGGGTAGAATCAACCCTTTCCATGTTTTTTTCTTAATTACATTTTTACAGACCTAAATATTAGTCACAGTTTCAAAACCAAACTTTATTGTCACATCTATCCACTAGGAGTTCCAATTAATAATCAGTTGAATGATCTATGGTACACGGAGCCTGGTTTTGCAGTATTGTCTTTCTTACTATGTGTGTATCGATCACTTTTGAGTAAACCATGAGTTTAGACCACTGGACCCCAAAAAGAGATCCCCAGCTCTAATCTTCTGAGTTAATAAGAACTTAGGATTTCCTTGCAGAAATTTTACTAAAGGTCTTAAAATCTTTTACTAATTTAAACTCATCCCTAGCTTGCCAAATGAGATTTAGCTTCCTCAGTTTAGTTTCCCATCAACAAAGCTGGCTAAAAATATATAAACAGCCAGAATGCAGAATAAATTTATCATTTTACCCTTCTCCACTGCCATCCTATCTTGGCAACAAAAGGAAGGGAAAAAGAATATTGATATTTCCATAATGACAAAATAAATAATTTCACAACTTTGGCTTACCAGTATTGGGCATATAAAATTCGTTCAGTCATTAATCAAAGATGTATTGTGCACTAATCATGTGACAGGTTTTGTTCTAGGTGCTCAAAATAGAGTAAAGGTTTCATGAACTCTATAGTCTAGTAGAAGGGGGCAGACTACAATAAAATATGAATAATATGTTGTCAGAAGCCATGGATAAAAATAAAGTAGGGTAAACGGCTTAGACTATAGATGGCAGGAATTACCAACTGACCCTCCAGTCTGATTATAGAAGCATGTAATGTCGTTGTCTGGGAGTTAACTCAGGACTAAGTGCTTTACATATGTCGTTTTATTCCCACAACACTTACAGGAAAGTACTATTATTAGGTCCATGTGAACGATGAACAGATTGGGGTGTAGAAGATTAAAAACTGACCTGAGGTTAACCAGCTATGGGACAGTCAGGACTGTCTGATAGGTGGCCCTGGGACCTCTTTTGGTGTTTTGTTTTAGTTTTCCCAATAAGCTTTCTGGGCCTAGAGGCTTCTCTTTTCCCAAGCAAGGGAGGCAGTTTATAAAACTCAATTTCCCACAAGACTGGGAACTTTAGGTATTAGGGAAGTGTGCAAATGGCATTTCCTGGCACTTCTCTAAACAGATGGCCTTGAACTCAGATTATTTAGACTTGAACCAACATGTTTATTCCCCAGTGTAAAGTCTCTCTCAGGTTTCTCTAAGTTCATTCATAACTTTGCATAAGTTCATCTCTTGGAACATAACCCCATAAGTGCCCAACTACCCCCTTGCTTAAGCAGACTTCACTGTAGAATGTTGCTAGAATGGGGACTGTGTGCACCCATGGATCCTTTTGCCTATCATTTCTAGGAAGCACCAAGTGGCATTCCCTAGTAAACATTTTGTAGGACAATAGCTGTTAAATAGAGAAACATGAAATCAAACTCAGGTCTGGTGTGGCCCCAAAGCTCCTAACAGCTATGTTATAATACATAGCTTCTGCAACTCTTGCAGTTAAGTGAGATATAATATGAAACACTTTAGTGCCTGACAGAAAGTTTCCATAGTTTAAAAATAACTGTTAATTACTATTTTAGCTTCATATTATAACTTGTTGTTCAGTTGACCGGTTGTGTCTGACTCTTTGGAACCCCATGGACTGCAACATGCCAGGCCTCCCTGTCCCTCACCGTCTCCTGGAGTTTGCCTAAGTTCAGGTCCATTGCATCAGTGATGCTATCCAGTCATCTTGTCCTCTGATGCCCTCTTCTCTTTCTGCCCTCAATCTTTCCCAGCATCTGGGACTTTTCCAATGAGTTGCTGTTTGCATCCGGTGACCAAAATAGTGGAGTTTCAGCATCAGCATCAGTCCTTCCAGTGAGTATTTAGGATTGATTTCCCTAAAGATTGACTGGTTTGATCTCATTGCTGTCCAAAGTGAAAGTGAAGTCGCTCAGTCGTGTCCGACTCTTTGTGACCCTATGGACTATAGCCTACCAGGTTCCACTGTCCATGGGATTTTTCAGGCAAGAATACTGGAGTGGGTTGCCATTTCCTTCTCCAGGAGGTCTTCCCTACCCAGGGATTGAACCCGGCTCTCCTACATTGTAGGCAGACCCTTTACCATCTGAGCCACCAGGGACTCTGACCCTTATATTATGACTACAAAATTGATTTCGCTAGATATTGTTTTAATACAAGTTAAACTTGTTAATAGAGGTGTGTGAAAAGTGCCAGCTTTTCTGCACCCTGTTTTTGGTATTTCCAGGATTTCTGAAGGATGACAAAGCAGTTTTTTCATAAAGTTAATTACCCGGGGAATCTGTGCAGGACTTTTGTGCAAGGAATAAACAGATTAAATTTGTGATCAATTTGTGATATTTGATGGGCTTGTGATCATTTGTGATCACTTTGATGGACTTGTTGTCTTTGTGGAGTTCCTCTGGAAAAAGGATGAGGATGAGTTTTGCGTGGCAAGTGGTAGGGGAGAAAGTGGTCTCTGTCAAGCAAAGTCGAGGGATAGCTGCACTTTGACCAGACTGCAACTGCCAGGGGGACTCCCGCCTGGAGTCTGGATAAAGGGCACAGGGCTCTTGTTCTGTACAGTTGCTTGGCCAACTGGGGACGTTGTAGGCAGAGTTAACCAAGAAAGGAGAAAAGGAGGATAGGTGCGGCACCAAGTGGCTTCCAATCAGAGAGCAGTTTCCATGGGAGTCACTGCTGCTGATTCAGCAGTGAGACGTTTTAGCCACTTGAAAACTCAGCTTTTGAGAGTAGGAAAAGCAGATGGATCTGTCCTCAGACTGTGCCTTCAGTCACAAGGAAACTTTAAAAAAAAATAATAAACAGAAATCTCGGTTGCAAATTAATAGAGAGAAATCTCAGTTGAAAATTAAAAAACAGAAGTCTAAGTTGAATTGAGTGGGGCTACCAGCAGGGGAAGTGGGGCTCTCATGCTCTGTGAAGATGGCAGAACTTAACAGGAAGAAGAATGACTCCTCTTTCCTCCTGGCAACAATTCAACCAATGAAAAGCCATTGACTCCGTTAATTGTAGCCCTCCCAATTTCCTCTTCCCCTTTATAAAAGAGTTCTCCTTGCCATTTTTGCTGGGAATTTGCATGTGACTTACGATGGTTGCAAATCAGGAATTCCAACTCATTGTTGATTCCAAATAAACCCATTTTTGCTGAAGAAATACCAGCAGTCTATTTGTTTTAGCTTAACAAAACAAATCAATCTAATGAAAGCTATGGGAGGCTGTACAACATTGTGAATGTAGTTAATGCAACTGAATATGACATTCAAAATGGCTTAATTGGAAAATTTTATGTTTTATATATTTAACAAATATATTTAAAAATTGCATTAAATATTAAAAATTAACAGTGTAATATACCAAAAGCCACTACAGTGTGCACTTTAAATGAGTGAACTATATGGTATGTGAACTATATCTCAATAAAACTCTTTTAAAAAGTTATGGAGAGCATTTTGTTTCTACAATTGTAAGTTTTCCTTTAGTTTTCTAAAAGGTATGTAACATAGACTGTCCAGTAAACACCAAGAATTTGAAGTAACAGTAATCACATAAAAATCTTGAGATTGTAGGTAGCTATGCAGACACAGATAAATAATTCATTTTTAGTATTTTTGACAATGTAATCAGTTGAAGGAGGAGAAAAAAGATCGAAACACAGGGCTTGTGTGTTATGAGATTCTCATTTTCTTGTTCTTCAACAGCCAGCTACTGTGTATTACTATGTACCCTGCCTAACAAAGCTGTGCTTATAAAAAAAAGTCTCATCAATACAGAATCTGACAGGATCAAACAATAGACTTTTGCTAATTAATATTTAGTGGGCCTGTGGATTTCTCTCAGCAGCTGGAGTGCTAAATAATAGTCAATTAGCAAATATATTAATTAACTCTAATTACACAGCACATGAGCTTCTCCAAGGATTTTTCTTTTATAGATTCATATGTGAATGTTCCACCACTCTTCTTCAATATACCAGGCAGCTAATTAATTGATAAGTAATAATTCTTTCTTCTCTCTAAAACATGTATTTAAGGATGAAATCCAGTTTAATGCTTGGTGACTTTTTAAAATGACGGTGAAGTATATAAGATGAACCCAATGTCTGCTTTTTAAATAGACTTCTCTTAATCACTAGGAAGTTTTTCATTTCTGAGGAAGAGGGAAAGAACATTGTGAGTTTTGTATATTTGTGTAAGAGGTGTATATGAAAAAAAGAGAGAAAGAAAGGAAGGAGGGAAGGGAATAAGAAAAATGAACCAAAAAATGCAAGAGAGGTTGGTTCTTTGTGAGGAGTGAGGATGTACCCAGGTTGCTTTGTAGTATGCAAAATCATGAACTCCAGAAGCAAGGGTAATCAATATGTACCATGCAATTAACAGGAATCTTTTGAGCTTCGTGTGCCAGTTAAAGAAAACACTTCTGAACATTGTGTGGTGCCTGCCGCCAGGGACAGAGAATGCTCTGAGGAAAGAAATTAGCATAGCAGCTTTACACATGGTCTGGCATGGCTGGTTAGATCAAAGGCTGTAGATGGCAGCAGGCTGCTCTTGGGGAACCAGGAGCCCTACCACCATTTCGGTGCTAGAGGATGCTGCTCAAGGCATTGGTGGAGAAACCCTCCAAGGGGACTTTGAGGAAACAAAGTTGTTTTTATTTTTATTTTTTTCAAATAAGATGACGGTCATGGAATTCAGTTCAAATGGACTGCTCATTTGAAGGGCTCTAAATCACCAAGCTTACATTAACTCTACATTCCCTGCTGTTAGCTTTTACTAAGACCCTTAAATGTCACCTAGATACAAAGATTGTTTAGAGAAAAGATGTTAAAATTGATCCTTCAGATTGGACTTGTTTGATTATTTCAGTAAGGCTCAGAGGAGCTACCAGCTTTGAGCTAGCACACCATTCCATTTGACTCTCCCTTGTGGCATTAGAGTTACCAAATTCTTGTTAAGAACACTGTAAGTAAACAGAGAGAAAAATGCAATATTGTGAAAGTGCACATTGGAAAACATCAAGCTTTATTTATCTGCTTATTGTATTGAGAGACAATGATTTTTATCCTTTTCATGGCTGGTACGAAGTGGGTGCCTTAAAGGCTGTGAATCTAGTCTTGTGAGCAGGACACACTTTGAATGACTAGCAAACAGTACTTTCAGATCTGATGGTCTGGGACCCTGTCTACTGGGGTTTTGGGGGGATTTGGGGGACCTAGTTGACAGCCATGGTTAGAGAAGGCCTTCAGGAAGCTCTGAGGCCATGGGTTTTGGTAGTGCTAAAAATGGAGCTGGGCCCCAGATCTGGGCAATGTGGAAAATGAAGGTCTAGGGGTCTGGGTAAATTGTGGGTCCACAGTCAGAAAGCTGTTGGTCTCCTGTATTGGACAACTCTCTGCCTGCCTCTCATTCTCTCAGCCTTGCTCTTTACTCTAGCAGTTGCTGAGGCAACCAGCTGCAAGTGGGTGTGACTTGAGGGCTCCTGGCCTCAGCAGTATCACTGGCTAGCTCACATTGTGTTCAAGGGCATCTCTGTGACCTCATGGTACTTCTGTGGGCCCTAGGCAGCCTACACAAACCTGGGAGGCAGCCACTTCTGTGTCTGGGTCCTCATGGGGACTGAGGCTCGCTATCCAGTGTGGCGATAGCTTGGTCCTGCACCCTTGCGGTGGCTTTCTCACCTGCCTTGCTTCATTCTCCCTCACCTCCAACTCCTGTTCCCTGGGATTGCTACCTGCACTCAAGCCTAGGGTTTTGGGGGAACCTAGGCTGTAACAGATCCACCCTAGGAGCCACATTGAAGCAATGGCTGAATACATAGACAGGAGTGAGGAGTCGCGGAATGCAGACTTCCAGAGAAAAATAAATGGCAGGGAGATAGAAACCAGCCAACCAGTGGGTGTTGTGAAGCCGGTACTCTGGGCCTGAAGGAACAAAGGAATGCAGACGTCTAGGGTGGTCTCATGAAGTCCTTTCAGCCTCTAAGATAGAGAGCTGGTAGAGGCTGCTTGAGTGAGAGAAAAGCCTGTGGCTGGAAAATTCCACAGAGACATTATTTAGTCTATCCACCTGGCAGGGTATTTCCATTGCCAAAGGAAAGGGAAATGCAGTGTTTACCCTTGTAGCTTTAACCTGAGTGGGGGAAAAGCTTGGGTCAACAGAGAGGAAACCTAAAAACGAAAGAACACTTCTGCTTTTCTTCTTTATTCTCTCTGCACAAGAATAATTTCTGCACAAGTAGCACTGCAAGGAGGATGTGACTGCTATTTCAATCCTGAGTTAGTATTCTCTTGCTGCCATAACATATCACCACAAACTCAGTGATTTCAAACAACATGAGTTTATTATCTTATGGTTCTGTAGGTCACAAATCTAACATGGGTCTCACAGAGCTAAATAAAGGTTTCAGGAGAAACCTTTCTGGAAGCCCTATGGGAAAATTTGTTTGCTTGGCTTTTCCAGCTTCTAGGGGCCTCCTGCTCTCCTTAGCTCATGTTCTCTTTCCTCCATCTTCATTTTGAGCAATGACAGGCTGAGTTCTTCTCACATCGTACCACTCACACCTCCTGTGCCTCCCTCTTCCATCTTTAAGGACCCTTGTAATCCCTTTGGGCCCACCTGGATAACTTCAGATCATCTCCCTATTGTAAGGTCAGTTGATTAGCAACCTTAATTCTGCCAACAACCTTAATTCTCGTTTGCCAGGTGACATAATACTTTAACTTACAGGTTCTGGGGAGTAGAATGTGGACGTACTTGGAGCAGTCATTATTCTGCCTACTACAGGTCCTTTCTGAAATTTAAGTTACAGGCTCAAAATTTTCACTACATAGAAAGTCCTCAACCTGGCACTGACAGGGTCTGATTTCTCCTTCAAGGTTCAACTCAAATATCTTCCATTTAAATTTTACCTTGAATTCAGACTGGTGGAAATAATTCTTCCCTTTATACTATCCCTGAAATACTGTATATGTTTGTTTAATTATAGCACTTAGACGCATACACACAGCACTTTATGTTCTGAAACTTCACTCCTCTCTTAGTATCTTACAGACTAAGGGAAGAAAATCGTTATAATTATGTTTATATCCCTAGTTCACAGGTGAAGAAGCATAGGATGGTCAACTTCCACAACTATTTTTTGAACTAAATGATAATGGAAATTCAAGGAAAGACTGTGTAAGGTATCTCATATTAACACTTGTTAAGTGGCACTCAGTGTACTGGGCGATGAACTGCAGTTCAACAGCAGATCACAGAGAAATTGAAATGGAGATGTTTATTACTCACACAGCCTGGAGGAAGTACCCAGCACACCATGAGGGGCCACATGGGGAGTTCAAGGCAAAGTGCAGACAGAGAGAGAGATAGGACCTGGGGCACATGCCTTTATTAGGGTCCACAAGTGAAGTGCTTTGGGATTCCTGTGCTAAGGCCAGATTGGTCAATTCAAACCAAGAGTGGGCTTTTGGTGAGCTCCTTGGGGGGTCTTATCTAAAGGGTATGTCAGGGGAAGTTGCTGGGAGGTTGGGGAGACTGTGATCACAAAGGCTATTGGGAAGATCATATCAGGAACTTAACATTTGCTTTTGACTCTCTGGGCTATTGTCTAGGGTATGGGCTTGCATGAAATGTAGTGTCAATTTAAGGACCTTGCAGGACATTTGGTCAAATAAAATGGCTGTCAAAGCAACAATAACATATAGTAGCTTAGCTAAACTCTTGACAGATCCTCATCTCCAGATCTAAAGCTTCTTTATGCAAAGAATGTATTTTTTCCATCTTCATATCCATTTAAATACTGAGTGCATTTGCCACTAGCTTATGGTAGAATGCAAGGAAATGTATTTGTTCTTTTAAGTTTCATATTTCTAATCTGTATAATGAAGATGCTGTTTCTCTAGATGTCTTTCTGTGTTCCTGCCATTTTAACATTCAGTGACTTGAATATTGAAACTAGTAGATGTGAATTATATTTAAATCCAGTCAAGAAATATTGAATTTGTGTCTTACCTTGACATAAGAAAGTTTCCTCCAAACAACTCCTAGGACTAAATGTATCCTAATTTAACTTAGGATTCATGTAATTGCAGAAGGACTGTATATTTCTTATGTGAGCAATTAGTTATTGGCAGCCAGCCTTCCCACCCTCAGCTTAGACTATTTCTCTGAACCAGCTTAGGCATGTGAGCAGCTGGTTCAAAGTAAGGAAATGTTCAGTGTGGTTGAGGGTCTTCACTGAAAGCTTCTCAGAGACTGCAGAGTCTTCCCACCTGGATAGAGGATGTGAAATGTGTGGGTTGGCAGAGAAGATGGTGGAGATAGTCTATGAACTCATGGCAGTAGTTTCCCTTCTTTCTTATTTCATCTGAAGAAAAGGGAGTTGGGATGGTAATGTTTTTGCTGATAAGACATTTGAGTGACCACGCTATAACATTTTCACTATAGACTGTAGTTGATGATACTTTTTCTATTTTCTATTTCTATTCCTGAGATGGGAAAGACAAACAGATGAAGGAAATCATCTAAAACTTAAAGAAACGCCTATATGTGAGGGCAAATGATTCTGTTTTAATAAGATGACTATCATTGAGATTATGAATCCTATCATAGAAAAGTTATGCCCCTATTAGACACAGGATTTCATTGCTGTTTGCATCCATGTCACATGTAGATAAGCATGAAAGTTTTATAAGAGTTACTTAGTTCATCCTCAGTTATTTAAGAGAGCAGGGATGGGGAGAAGGCAAGTCTTGTAATGTTTCAATAATCAGGCTCAATTAAAACCAGAGATTTTTGTATAGCAGTTCATTCATTATATGATTGTATGATATAATTATATTGTAATATATATACAATTGTCTTAAGTTGCTGATATCTTAATTTCAAATGCACTTTTTAAAATCCTGTGTTTGTACTCTCCTCCCCTCATGATTACTGTTTTTGATGTCATATGGTACAACTAATTGTTTTGTGTCTCCCTTAACTCTTTATTTTGGATATAGATGAGTTACTACTTTTGTCTTTTAACCCCTCTACTGGCTTTATGTGTGGATGATTTTCTACCTTTACTGTATGTTTGCCTTTACCAATGAGCTTTTTCATTTTGTGATTTTCTTGTTTATAGTTGTGGCCTTTTCTTTTTCACCTAGAGAAGTTCCTTTAACATTTGTTGTAAGGCTGGATTGGTGGTGCTGAGCTCTTAGCTTTTGCTTGTCTAGCACTTTTGGCTTCTCCATCAAATCTGAATGAGAGCTGGGTAGAATATTCTTGGCTGTAGATTATTCCCTTCGATCACTTTAAATACATCATACCACTCCCTTCTGGCTTGTAGTTTCTGCTGAAAATTCAGGTGATAGTCTTATGGGAGTTGGTTTGTTTGTTATTTGTTGCTTTTCTCCTGCTGCTTTTAAAATTCTCTTTAAATTTTTGTCATTATAATTATAATGTGTCTTTGCATGCTCCTCTTCAGGGTAATCCTGTAAGGGAATCTCTGCACTTCCTGGAATTGGGTGACTGTTTCCTTTCCCAGGTTAGGGAAATTTTCACCTATTATGTCTTTAAATATGTTCTCAGGCCCTTTCCCTCTCTCTCCCCCTTGTGGGACCCCTGTAAAGTGAATATTAATATGTTTGAAGTTGTCCCAGAGATCTCTTAAACTGTCCTCATTTCTTTTCATTCTTTTTTCTTCTTTATGGCAGTGATTTCTACTACAATGGCAGTGATTTCTACTACTCTGTCTTCCATCTCACTAATCTGTTCTTCTGTACCCTTTAGTTCACTATTGATTCCTTCTAGTGTATCTTTCATTGAAGGTACTGTGTTCTTCATCTCTCTTTGGTTGTTCTTTGTGTTTTCTAACTTTTTGTTAAAAACATCTAACTTCTCACTCTACGCATCCATTCTCCTCCTGAGTTGATTATCTCTATGATCATTACTCTAAACTCTTTCTCAGGTAGATTGTCTATGTCCACTTCATTTAGCTCTTCTTCTGTGTTTTCATATATGTAATAGGTTGGTTACCTTTCTGGAGAAGGAAATGGCAACCCACTCCAGTATTCTCGCCTAGAGGATCCTGTGGACAGAGGAGCCTGGTGGGCTGCTGTCGGTAGGGTTGCATAGAGTCGGACACGACTGAGGCGACTTAGCATGCATGCAAGCATTGGAGAAGGAAATGACAACCCACTCCAGTATTCTTGCCTGGAGAAGCCCAGGGATGGAGGGGCCTGGTGGGCTGCCGTCTATGGGGTCACAGAGTCAGACGTGACTGAAGCGACTTAGCAGCAGCAGCAGCAGTTACCTTTCTCAGCCTTAGAGAGGTGGCCTTCGGTGGGAGATGTCCTATGCATCCCAGTAGTGCACTCCCCTCTCATCACCCAAGTTATGTGCTCCCTAAGAGGGCTGCCTGGGTCCTTCCATTGTGACAGGTTAACTATGGGTGGGTGATCTGGTAAGCTTATTTGGCCCTTAGCCTAGTTTGTTGCCAGACCCTGACTTGTGTAGATGCTATGGCTTACTGAGTGGTGGGGCCTGGTCAGTACAGAAACTAGGAGTCTAACAGTGGAACAGTGCAGTGAACAGATTTGGAAGTGCTACTTCTTTAATGTTGTACATTTTTTATCACATCCTTCAGGGTATAATCCTGGACTAAAATAAGTGGGGTAAATAGCTGCTATAAATGTATTTTAAGGATTACCAAAATGTCCACTTTATGTTCTCAGTATAAAAATTCTTACCCTTTAGGCTATTTATTAAAGCTTCTTGTAAGCTGAAATTTAGAAAGGGAAAAGAAATAAAATTCCTTCTTAAGAAAAACTTTACATAAAATAAATTAGTTTAATAATTTATTTTTATTTAATAAGCAGTATACATCATTTACTATGTATTAGGCACTGTTCTAAATGCTTTATAATATTATTTAATTAGCCTTATTATCTATTTTAACTCTAAGTGAATAATTCATAGAAATAGGAAAAGAATCATTGTGTGTATTAGGAATCAAGGGAAAAGTAGTGGTATCTGTTGAGGAAATAAAAGGCCTAGTGGGTCAGTGAAATGGAAGGAGCTAAAATGAAACATGAAGAGGGAATCAGGATGAGGGGAAAATATCTAAAACACATTCCCATTTGCTTTATCAGGTTGGCCAAGAGGTCAACCTCTGGTTCTCTTTAGGTTGTAACCCACAGGCTAAAATAGAGAAGAAGACACACAAACTGTTTTGCAACAGGGAAAGATACCTGAAATGCATCTCAGCAAATCCCCAAGGTGTCTTTTAGGTTCTATAAAAACAGACCCCTTGGTACCATGTTCAAACTTAACACTAGCAAAACATCCACATCAAGAGTGAGTTGTAAAATAGCAGAATGTCTAATGCATTCACCATCGTCATTATGAAAAATAATTAAATGGATTGTTGATCTCAGGGATTTCAAAAGAGAAGGAAATTCATGCCAGAGCCATCCATACATTTCCTGGAGAAAGGAAAAAAAACAAACAAACTATGAATAAAATTAGGGCTGTGCTACAATATGTGATCAACCAATTAGCGTACCTGAAAAGAACACAATTATGAGCCACAGCAAGGCGATGCCACAATTCATTTGCCATGATTGATTTCTTAGATTCAATATTTCAATAATATAGATATGTACTTTCATAGCTCTAAAATATGAGATTTGTAAAACTCTCTTCTGAATTAGATTATTGAAGAAATCATTTGTTTCAAGAGCAGAGTCACTACTGTGGTGACAATTTTTAGACATATTATGGGAAAGCAAAATTATTTTTAACAGTTCATTTGGTAATTTATAGGTTTTAGGGCAATGAGTGAAGTTTAAGTATGAATCAATAAAAACAGAATTATCTTCTGACAGTTCAGCAGGGTACTGGGAAAAGATATATGTCAAGTTTGGAATACTAGGTCTTGGTTCTGGCTTTCCTCTTGTGTGACCTGGGTAAATTGTTTGGCTTTACTTAGTTTTCATAGCTATGAGATGAGATTGTTGGAGCAATAAAAAAATGATAATAATGAACATCTTCTCAGTACTTAGTGTTTGTCAGAGATATTCTAAGCATGTTATACACATTGAATACTTATGGCCTTAGCATGGCCCTGTGAGACAAGAGAATAGTCAGCCCCAGATTACAACTGAGAAATCAAGGCACAGTGAGGTCACCAGCCTGTGTCCAGCAGTGACAAGACTAGCATCTGGAAGGCAATCTGATTGCTGAGCCCAAGTAGTAGCCACTAGGCAGTACTAACACGCTGCTGGAGCACAGAGCAGGCAGCCCCAAAATATGCCTCAATGGCACATTGATTATTTTGAATTAAAGATCCTTAAGAAACAACTGATGCAAGAGGACATTGATCCTCTTCTCTGTTTTCCTGAAAGTAGGGAAAAGAAGCCTCTCATGTGAAACATGCCCTTCCTGTACCAGGAGGTAAAAAGATACCCTTATCATCAGGGATGGCATTAAGGGCCACGAAGCTTGAAACTTCTTTACTAAGTGTTTTTTACCTTAAAACTTAACTAAGTTGCTGCCTAAGCCCAAACTTTGAAGAAATTCCTTACCAGTTAAGCGTGCCAAACCTGTTTCTAACATTTCTCTGTCCTGTCAGTTCCTCTCAAATTTACTGTTTTTTTTTTTTTGGTATAAAAATATAAATGCTGCCTGCTTTGGCCACTTCTTAGGTCTCATTTCTGTGAGCCCGCTCTTGTTCAGGGAATTAAACTTGTTTCTTTTTCTTCAGTTAATCTGTCTTGTGTCAATTTTACTACAAATTCAGCCACAGAACTCAAGGAGGGTTGACGGAGAAACTTCGCTCCTCCCTAACAAGCCAAAGTCTTTTTAACGTCCTGTATAGCTTTGCAATCTCAAAAACGACAGCATGATCTGTGTTCATTTGCAAGACAAACCATTCAATATCACAGTAATCCAAGTCTATGCTCCAACCACTAATGCCGAAGAAGCTGGAGTTGAATGGTTCTATGATGACCTACAAGACCTTCTAGAACTAATACCCAAAAAAGAGATTCTTTTCATCATAGGGGACTGGGATGCAAAAGTAGGAAGTCAAGAGATACCTAGAATAAGAGGCAAATAGGGCCTTGGAGTACAAAATGAAGCAGGGCAAAGGCTAACAGAGTTTTGCCAAGAGAACACACTGGTCATAGCAAACACTTTCTTCCAACACAAGAGACAGCTCTACACATGGACATCACCAGATAGTCAATACTGAAATCAGATTGATTATATATTCTTTCAGCCAAAGATGGGGAAGCTCTATACAGTCCTCAAAAACAAGACCGGGAGCTGACTGTGGCTCACATCATGAACTCCTTATTGCAAAATTCAGACTTATATTGAAGAAAGTAGGGAAAACTACTAGACCATTCAGGTAGGACCTAAATCAAATCCCTTACGATTATACAGTGAAAGTAACAAATAGATTCAAGGGGTTAGATCTGATAGACAGAGTGCCTGAAGAACTATGGACAGAGGTTCGTGACATTGTACAAGAGGCAGTTGATCAAGATCATCCCCATGGAAAAGAAATGTCAAAAAGGCAAAATGGTTTTCTGAGGAGGCCTTACAAATAGCTGAGAAAACAAGAGAAGCAATAGGCAAAGGAGAAAAGGAAAGATATACTCATCTGAATGCAGAGTTCCAAAGAATAGCAAGGAGACATAAGAAAGCCTGCCTCAGTGATCAATGCAAAGAAATAGAGGATAATAATGTAATGGGAAAGACTAGAGATCTCTTCAAGAAAATTAGAGATACCAAAGGAACATTTCATGCAAAGAGGGGCACAATAAAGGACAGAAACAGTATGGACCTAACAGAAGCAGAAGATATTTAGAAGAGGTGGCAAGAATACATAGAAGAACTATACAGAAAAGATCTTAATGATCTATAACCACGATGGTGTGATCACTCACCTAGAGCCAGACATCCTGGAATGTGAAGTCAAGTGGGCCTTAAGAAGCATCACTATGAACAAAGTTAATGGAGATGATGGACTTCCAGTTGAGCTATTTCAAATCCTAAAAGATGATTCTGTGAAAGTGCTGCACTCAATATGCCAGCAAATTTGGCAAACTCAGCAGTGGCCACTGGACTGGAAAAGGTCAGTTTTCATTCCAATTCCAAAGAAAGGCAATACCAAAGAATGTTCAAGCTACCACACAACTGCACTCATCTCACATGCTAGCAAAGTAATGCTCAAAATTCTCCAAGTCAGGCTTCAACAGTATGTGAACCATGAACTTCCAAATGTTTAAGCTGGTTTTAGAAAAGGCAGAGGAACCAGAGATCAAATTTTCAACATCTGTTGGATCATCAAAAAAGCAAGAGAGTTCCAGAAAAACATCTATTTCTGCTTTATTGACTATGCCAAAGCCTTTGACTGTGTGGATCACAACAAACTGTGGAAAATTCTTCAAGAGATGGGAATATCAGACCACCCAACCTGGCTCTCGAGAAATCTGTATGCAGGTCAAGAAGCAACAGTTAGAATTGGATGTGAAACAACAGATTGGTTCCAAATTGGGAAAGGGGTATGTCAAGGCTGTATATTGTGACCCTGCTTATTTAACTTATATGCAGAGTACATCATACGAAATGCCAGGATGGATGAAGCACAAGCTGGAATCAAGAAGGCAGGGAGAAATATCAATAATCTCAGTTATGCAGATTGCAATAGCCTTATGTCAGGAAGAGGAACTGAAGAGCCTCTTGATGAAGGTGAAAGAGGAAAGTGAAAAAGCTGGCTTAAAACTCAACATTCAAAAAACTAAGATCATGGCATCTGGTCCCATCACTTCATGGCAAATAGATGGGGAAACAATGGAAACCATGACAGACTTCATTTTCTTGGGCTACAAAATCACTGCAGATGGTGCCTGTAGTCATGAAATTAAAAGATGCTTGCTCCTTGGAAGAAAAGTTATGACCAACCTAGACAGCATACTTGGCTGACAAAGGTCCGTATAGTCAAAGCTATGGTTTTTCCAGTAGTTGTGCATGGATAAGAGATTTGGACTATAAAGAAATCTGAGTCCTGAAAAACTGATGCTTTTGAACTGTGGTGTTTGAAAGGACTCTTGAGAGTCCCTTGGACTGCAAGGAGATCCAACCAGTCAATCCTAAAGGAAATCAGTCCTGAATATTCATTGGAAGGACTGATGCTGAAGCTGAAGCTCCAATCCTTCGGCCACCTGATGTGAAGAACTGACTCACTGGAAAAGACCCTGATGCTGGGCAAGATTGAAAGCAGGAAAAGGGGACAACAGAGGATGAGAAGGTTGGATGGCATCACCAACTCAACACACATGAGTTTGAGCAAGCTCCGGGAGTTGGTGATGGACAAGGAAGCCTGGTGTGCTGCAGTCCCTGGGTTGCAAAGGGTTGGACATGACTAAGTGACTCAACTGAACTGAACTGATAGCTTTGCAATTCTGATTCTGTAATTCTCTTTCAAAGATATACTTTCTAGAGGAATTTGTTTTTAAATTCTTTATCAAGTAAGTGATATTTTCTGAGTGAGAGTAAGCAGAGTAATTTAATTAGAATGTCTCATTTTTTTTTTCTCCACCAATATCAATTGATGGAGAAGATAAGACATTTCCAGGCAGCTAATCTTGATTCTATGTGTGTATATAGTGGGTGGTGGTGTTTGGGAAAGTAGGAGACATGTTTATGATTGGCAAAACTCTTCCCCAGTAATTTCAGAAAACGTTTTAGAATGCTGCAAAGATTATATAAAAATCCTTCAGTCTATACTCGCTCCTCTGCAAATAATTCACAGGGCTGATTTGGAATGCACCCTGTCCAATGACATTTTTGTAAACAGCAATCACTCTGAATCTGCTGTAGCAACTAATGCAATATTCACTAGAAGATTTTTGTTTAAATATTTTTCTGGGCAATGATGTCTCAGAGTTTCTCAAACTTTAGCTTGTATAAAGATCACCTAGAAATAGGTCTAAAATTAGCGATTTTGGATCATGTGTCTCTCTCCCAATTCTGCACCAGGAAATATAGATGATGGATTCCATGAAATGTCATTCTTAACAAGTACACCTAAGTAACCCTCCAAGATGACCATGGATGCCTCTGAGGGGTGTTCATTCAAAGGTTTTATGTGATTGGTCAGGTAGTCCAGTCACTTATCTATAAATTGTGCAGGTGTATCACCTTAAAGAGGTAGTGTCAACTCTAGTCAATTTATCTTTAAGATAAACATTTCCATTATAGAAGTGGTAGTGATAATTAGAATACATCTTGTTTTTATTATGCATCAGACATTTAACTTTAGTCCTTTAACCTTCAAAGTAACCCATCCAATAGGTACGATTATTGTGTCCATTGTATAGAGGAGGAAACTGAAGATTGTGGAGGTTGTGGAAGATCATTGAGAGTAATTCTTATTCAATGTCACACAGCAAGTAAGTTCTGGAGTCACAGCTGGCAGATACCTACCTTATCTCAAGTGCTTTGTTCCCCTCTACTTTCTTCCTCTTCTCTCCTTTCCTTCCCTTCCTTCCTTCCTTTACTCTCTCTCTCTCTCTCTTTCCTGTGAGAGATGAGAAAATTTTCCTCAACTTTATTAGGGTCCCTTGTGGGGTCTGAAAATTAAACTCATAAAGACCAATTGTAACAGGATAAAAGCATACACATTTATTTACTGTAACTTTTACATGACGTGGAAGTCTTCGTAAGGAAACAGAGACCCACAGAGACCGTTAGACCTGAGTGTTTTGTGCTGGGTTTGATGAAGAGTGGGCAGTTGTGGAGGAATGGGATAGGTTAAGTAACATGAGATAATTGCAGCAAACTGGGAAAGGCTTATCAAGGCCTGTCTGTTAGGATTCTTCTTGGCATCCCTTTGTCTTTGGAGATAAGGATGCATGTTTCTTCGAAATATTGTGAGGATACCTCTCCCAGGAGGTTTTTATGACCTGTTTCAGAGAAGAAGGATAAGGATGGTGAGGATGTCAGAATAACCTTCTGTGGCTCTTTTCTTAAATTCCTTTAGCTTAAGGCATTCAGTATATCAAAGTGTCATATTTGGTAGTGTGCCCTGAATCTCATTACTTTTTTCTTTCTTTTGCCACCTAGTAATTAGTTTTTACTTTCCCATGTTCTGTATGCCACGTGGGCCATGCCTTAAACTTTACACAAGTGTTTACTACACAGCTTTGGCCTACCTTCATGAAGACAGAGCAAATTAGCTCCCCAGGGCAGATAGGAACTAGCTTTCTGCCCAATGTCTCTTTCCTGCCATCTGTGTTATATCTACAATCATAAATGTCAGAGGTGGGCCTCAACAGACATTATACAGACGCCAAGGAAAGAGAAGAAAAAAAGGATTGTATCTTGATTTATGTGATAGCTTAAACAAAATGCACCTAAAAGAAAGAGAGAAAGTATTCCATTTTTTTCTACCTTTCACTGAAAGAACCATAACATAAAAATGGAGCCATTTTCTCTGTTGTTTTAAAATTGACCATTTTGCATTAGAGTGATCATTGGAAAATGATTAAATAAATTATATGTGGTAAATTATGAATCAGTAAGATGATTTTTTTCAAATAATTCAGCATATGAGAAAATAATTCTTCTATATTAGGTGAAAAAAAGAAGATGTGATAAAGTCAACATCTGAAAGGAAATAACTGAAGATTTCCTATGACTTTCTTATAGTTTGGATTGCAAGGGATTTTTATTTTATTTTTGGTGTTTCCCATATTTTCCAAGTTTTTTCTTGGTATTTAGGTATTGTTTTTGTAATCAGAAAAAAAGATATTATAGTTTTTAATGGTATAGTTTTCTGTTGACAGTGAGACAGGTACTATTTCACCTCCAAACCACTGCCCTTTAAAATAAAAATTGTTATTGAGCTTGCTTACAAATCAAACTGGGATAAAGATTGGTAAATTCAAAAGCAGGACAAGCACACAATGGATAAGAAAATGGATGAGGTGGGGTGGGCAGCCAGGCAGGAACTGAAGAATTTCTTATCAATCATGTCCTTCCTAAAACTAGGAATTGTATGTTCTGTCTTGTCCACATTGCTGGTACCCAGCACGGGTGCTGAAAAAATGTGACTCAAATGAGTAGGGAATAAATAGCAGATTTGATCAGGTGTGGGTGGACTGCCCGCACTTCTACTTCGGAGGACAAGACATATTACCGTATCTCTTAGGAATCTTAAAAACTGTAAAATGCTTATAGAATTCTAACTGATCTGACCATGGCACATCATTTTTGGTTACTTGCTCAATTAAAAACTTCCCAGACTGATTTCCTCCACTTCTTGCCATATTTCTGAGCATCTTCTTCAGACATAAGATGGTAGAATCACAGGTAGAGAAAAGCAATATTAACAATAGTCTAGACCAAATAATTAGGGAGGAAGGGGAATTCATTCACTGCCATGAATTATGCATTTAAGTGACTTTTTTGATCACTGACAGTTTGAATCATCTATATGAGTTAAGCACGCATCACTTTAGTGCAATTCACTTTGGGAGTTTCAGAAGGAAAACAAATTGCATTATTTCCAGTGTAAACAGAAAACAGTAGATAGAAAACCAATAAATCACACCCATATAATTATAGCTGATCCAGAACACGAATACTAATCAGCCTGCAGCCACAAGCTTTCCCTAGAAAGGAAGATTGAGTTGGTGATGGGCATTGAATGGTGTTGCTCCAAGCCATTAGAAGGTTGAAGTGACATAGTCAATTTCATTGTCATATTAAAAGCAGAGCCTCCTAGCTAAGGACAGGCTTGATTGTTTAAGCATATCACCATGTGTCAAAATTCCTAATTGATTTCCTGCTCATTAAAGCTGTTATGCTTTTTCAAGGCCAGATTGCTGGCTGTGCATACTTGAGTGCTCATGACTAGGGGAACTTACTTCAGACTCTATAGATATAAACTAACAAATGAATTATAGAAAGCAGAATGTAAAGCTAGTACAAGTCATTTAGATGTATTTCTTAGTATAGTATTCTATGTAGGTCATATGTGGCAAGCAAGTATCTTATTCTAAATTCTAGTAAAGACATTTTTAAACTAGAAATGCTCTTGAATATGACTAAATTTCAAGGCCCTTTTCTTCCTGTTATATTTTCCCCTCTGTTTAATCTTGCAACAGAATGAATTTCTTATTTTACAATGTTGATATATTTTACACACATATACACACACACATACATTAAATCCCTTGTTAATTTGATTTTGAAAATAAAAAAATAAGTCTGACCATTATGTATGAATTTGCTCATTGATTGACGAAGATTATACAACTTAGCATATTAACTTTTTCAAGAAGACAAACTTTGTTTAAAAATATACAAATGTATTTAAAGAGAGAAGCTCAAAATTTATTTTGGTCTGGAATTTTAGACATGTTTTCCCTTTACAATTCTTTTCTGTCCCTAAAAAGCAAACAGTGCTATTTAAACAGCAAATATTGTTGTTCCTCTAATTTTTTTTTCATTATATGGTTAATGAACTTAAAGGGCTTTATGACGAGTGATTTTCTATTTGCTTTTGCTATTGCTATTTTTTTTGTTTCTTCTTTGACCAACCAAACATGGCTCAGATGTTTGCTAGCAAAATACAATTTCTTGAGGTTGACCATTTGTATTCTCACAACTGTAAGTTAGTTTTGACTTTGGGCTTTATCTGCAGAGTCATTGATTGAACTAAGACTTGAACACATCTGAAGAAGTTCAGATTGAACACATCTGGAGACCTAGCTTTATATGATATAGATAGGAAATTTTTGCATCTTTCCAGATTTAGGGAACTATGTGTATATATGTGTGTGTGTGTGTGTGTGTGTGTGTATCTTTCCTTCTTCATTAGTATTTTTGTGCTTTGCTAAATTTCCCTTATTCTAGTTAGCGTCTGTTACCGTTATGAGTTGAAATGTGTCCCTTCCCCCACAACAGGATATGTTGAAGTCCTATCCTCCAGTCCTCAGAAACTGTCCTTACTTAGAAATAGGGTTGTTATGGATGTAATTAGTTAAGAAGTTGTCCTGAAGTGGGGCAAACCCCTAATCCAATATGATATAATAAGACAGCCATGTGAAGACAGAAGGCCCAGGGAACACATGTGACGATGAAGGCAGAGAGTGGAGTTATACAGCTGCAAGGCCGGGAATGCCGATGATTGCTGGCAACCATGAAGGTAGGAAGAGGCTAGGGAGGAGTCCTCCACAAGTTTCAGAGGGAGGGCGACCCTGCTAACACCTTGATTTTGGACTTCTCAGGGTCTATAACTGTGAGAGAATAAATTTCTTTTGTTTTAAGTCACCTGGACTCCTGTTCCAGCAGCAGTCCAAATCCAGTATTTGTAGTCAATGCATATTCCAGCATTGGTTATAAATATTCCTTGACTTATTGTTTTATAAGAACTATTCCACAAGATTTCTCATTCTTTTTGTTCTAACCTGTTCAAAGCTTCTCTTTCCTTTCAGCCTGTGTCATATTATTTCGTTTCCCCTTACAGCTATATACCAGTTTAAATTCTTCTAGACACTGAAAAGCCATAAGGGATCAAATGATAATTGATCTAATGAAAGAGGCCTATCTGGATCTCTTTAGAAAGACATTTATGGCTGAAAACTCTTAGGATTTCTAGTTTATTGTTTCTAATTTGTGACTTGAGAACCACTACTATGTGTCATTGAGTTCTTTAAACAAAAAATTATTTGGTTGTGTGGCATCTCAATTGAAGTATGTGGGATCTAGTTCCCTGACCAGGGATCAAACCTGCATTGGGAACACAGAGTCTTAAGCACTGGGCCACCAGGGAAATCCCTGCATCATTGAGTTCTGATGTGGTCCTGACGTGGTGACAACAATGATGTAACTTAGGGTGGGTTAACCTTTCTAGGCAAGTGCCTTCCCCTTGACCACAGTGATTAATTTTGTACAGGATCTGACCGAATTGGTTTACTCACAGCGAAGCTCAAGACTTTTATTCCATGTTCAAGGGAAGAAAATGAAGCCTGGATAAAAGTAGCTGTTTTGGATCAGGAGCAAGACAGAGGGTGAGACAGATATCATGCAAGACAGAGCCTAGAGATGGAGTGGCAAACTGCTCCTTTGTGACATGCCTGGGTTACTGCATCAACTCTTGCTGGAAATCCAAAACGTTATGAATTTTTCCATTACTTTGAGGGAATTTATTCCTATATTGTTAAAGATCATTTGAGTTGAGAATTAACCTTTCTGACAAGTAAAATAAATCCTAATTGATGCAATATAAAAAAATCTGTATTTCTCAGATGTTCAGTTAATTGAATGAGGAAGCTGTTGCTCCTTTGAACTATGACTCCCAAATATACATTTAAATGCTTATAATAAATTTTTCCCAGTGTGAAATATCTATGCATAAAACTTGGTCAAGTTTTTACTAGAAACAAGTAACACTTGAAGAAAAAAGAAGATTCCAGATAAAACTTTCATTTCTACTAGGAAAGAGAGCTCAGATAAGAGATCTGGCAATTAGCTTTTTAGTGTTCAACTTCCAAACCCACAACTGTTGACTATCTTGACTTCTGTGGGAATGCACACATTTCCAACATCTCACTGTTAAGTTATAGGGAAGAACTGGTGCAAAATTAACCTAGAGGCAACCACTTGTGGTTCCTACAATTACAAAGGGCATAAAACACATCGGTTTTATGAGAGTTACCGGATTCCTAGTGAGGAGAGCTGGGGGACTCAGTTAAGCAGGCGGGTTAAAGGAATGTGTAGCTAGGGCTTTCTAAATTAAGTTTTTGAGAGTCCCAAAATTGTGGTTTTAATTCCTTGTCAGGAAAAGAATTCCCTCCCATTTCTTTTCCAGTGCAGAAATAAAGTGAGCCTTGGGATTGATAAAATTAATATGCTGTTGGTCTTACTTCTTAGACTTCAGAGTTCTGTGGCACTGGGGAGGCACCAAGGATGCTGATTGGCCCCCCAACCCCTGAGGGCTATGACCCTAATGATGACAAGAGTGTCCCACGGCAGAGGAGAGGTCTTCACTTATGGCCCAGTTATTTTACTAATGTCATTATGTGTACCTTACTTGCGTGTGTGCATACTAAGTTGCTTGAGTCGTGTCCGACTCTTTGCGACCCTATGGACTGTAGCCCTCCAGGCTCCTCTGTCCATGGGATTCTCCAGGCAAGAATACTGGAGTGGGTTGCCAATCCAGGGGATTTTCCTAACCCAGGAATTGAACCCATGTCTCTTATGTCTTCTGCATTGACAGGTGAATTCTTTACCACTAGTGCCACCTGGGAAGCCCATGTATACCTTAGGCAGCCAGTATGATAGGAACACTTACACCCCAAAGATTCCTTCAGAAACATTTCCCTGTCTCCAAGTGACTTCATTATATTATTCTGTTTCACTGTTTCTTTCTCATCCCTTCCCAGTTATTTAAATAAGACTAAGACCAAATCATAGGCTTTGGCTCCAGTTTGCTCCAAACTTCTCTTTTGTCTTTTCTTCTTCCCACAAAGCAAGTGTTTCCTAACTCTACTAGCAATATGGTTGCTAAAGTATTTTGCATTATATCTGCCCAGGCAATAATGACTCAGAAGCACAGCTCAGTGACTAAAGCATAGCACTCGTATGATAAATGTTATCTTCCCAAAGGGTGCTAGTGGTAAAGAACCCGCCTGCCAATGCAGAAGACATAAGAGATATGGGTTTGATCACTGGGTTTGGAAGATCTCCTGGAGAAGGAAATGGCAACCCACTCCAGTATTCTTGCCTGGGGAATCCCATAACAGAGGAGCCTGGCGGGCTACAGTCTGGGTTCGCAAAGAGTCGGACACGACTGAAGTAACTTCTCACAGGACATAGTAACATCACTATTATTAATAATATTGTTATTATTTTTATATCAGCTTTTCATACATTTCAAATGTTACTTCAGGGTTAAAAGAATACATATCTAAACAATATCTCTGTTTCTTTATTGTATTCATAGAATGTTATTTATATTTGTGGGGCATATTCTAAATGCAGTTATGTATCACCTGAATCAGGTCCAGGATTACATACATAGTAATCTAGATTTATACAGTTTTGGTTGGTTTCTTTGAAAAAGCTGATTCTCTTTTTGAATTATAGATAGGATTTAATGACTTTAGTGTGGGTTTTTTTTTTTTTCCAAACAAATTCACCAGTTGTATTAAGGGAAATTCACTAATGTGGTCCTTGTGGCAGCACCAACAAAAGGTGTTTATTATGAACTAGTGTCTTTGATAGGCTTTGTGTGCTCAGCAGATGTTACCTCACACAAAACAATTCTACTGTGGTTTTATCCACTAGGATTTGTTTTCATTCTTATGCTAGTTTAATTTTTCGTTCAGACAAAGAAATTGGTTTTCCATGCAAATTTCCTGACTATTTCTCTTTCCTTTCATTTTTCAATTTCCATAATTTAGTCACATTATTTTCATTTGCCTCTGCTAGTTTTGATTGATATGTTTAAGTTAAAAAATAACCACCGTTTACTCCCTGATCTTTACAATAAAACTCTACTTCCAGTATTTGTTTACAAAAATGTGTCTGTGGTTATAGTTTTCAGGTGATTTCTTTCCACTTTTATTGTTGAAGTAGGGGAAATTTATTGAAATTCTCAAAATTATCTGGCAATTCAGTCAGATGCTGAAGCTTATCTGAATGTATTTGGCAGTTGTCTGGACTGGCATCATTAGCTTCTATCTTCTCATCTGCTATAATTGCTGATTGATGATGAAGGCTCTAATTACAGATATGTGATGGTCCAGCCGGGCTATACGATGCCTAAGGCTGAGGGAGTGGTTCTTTCGCAGATACTCAATCTTCAGTCTACAAATGATAAAATAGGATCTTTAGGGAATCTTAGCTTATTATTATCCTACCCTTTAAAATACCATCCCCTTGTGAATTTTCATACACATACACCAGGTGTCAAAATAATTGGTTCATTTACTTCACAATTCAACCAACCAATCGTGAAATGCCAAACATCAACAATAAAGGTAGAATTTTTAGGTAGATTTAGGTAGACTTAATTTAGTTAAGGTTTGGCTTCAATAACAAGGATATACATAATTAATAAAAGTTGACTAAATTTTATAGAAATCAACTTTAGAAATGAGACATTTTGAACCATATTTTACGTAAATGGAACAGAGAATAGGGATTAAACACTTAGCTTTGGGTAGGAAAATATTAAGAATTTGGGGATAACTAAAACAATTTTCCTTGTGTTAGTACAAACATTAAAGTTAGGACAACCATCTAGGTAAAACTGAATTATAATAATAGACTATTTTCCTGCACAGTTTGGCAGAACTCACTGGAAACATTGGAAAAAGGTTACCTAAAAACACGTGCTGGCAGATGGTTACCTAAATGATAGTTTTTCTTAAAATAAAACTAATACTGCTGTATTTGGAAAAATATGGGAAACTTAATGGGTATAAAATGTCTTATTGTGATCAATGAAAACACAGGAGACATTCACTTAAGTAACCCATTTCAGTTGCTCATTAACCACTGAAATTTTAGCTAATACTGAGGAGAAAAATAAATACTGTTTTAATAGGGATAATTCATTTAATATATAATAAGTAAATTATGAACTTATTTCAGGGAAACCATGTACCACGTTTATAATTTGAGTTAAGCCTTAACACGAAAACTCATCTATCAAGTGTCAGAGACCCTTAATAATTGCCACAATAAGTCATCATTTACTGTTCTGCCTACCATGTGTGAAACTCTGAAATAGAGACTGTAGCAATGCAAGGAACAGTAAGCCATTATCCCTTCCATGTTTTGGTCAAGTTGTAGACATAGGCTTTCACACATGATAAGATAATGAAACAAATCTAAGCAGCACGTGCTTCGTAGTGAGTAAATGGTAACGGTGACAAGTGTCATCAAAATGTCAAGGTTGGAGATGTAATTTTTCAGCTCAGCTGGTGTGAGAAAACTTCTAGGAGATTGCTTGGCTTTGGACTGTGTTAAAAATGATAGGTAGAATAGTTACTGTCTTGAAAAGGAAAAGAAAAGCTGAACTTAAGGCAGGCAATACAGGGATGAGATGAAGAAAAATGAAGAAGATAGAAAAAATTTCAAGGTGTATTTTGGTAACCAGTTTGGCTTCCTGCCAGTTTTCTATCCCAAGAATGAAGAAATGAGGTCGGGAATGCAGATGGAGATCAGATTCTGGGGGATTTAACTGTAGATACAGGAGCCATTGAGTAGGGTAGCATTCATCCCCAAAACTGTCACCAAAGATACTTTCTCACCCCATCCTTTGTCTTTCTGTCACTCTATACTCTGAGGTCTTTGACTCTATACCTAGTCTTGTGCTGTCTGTGCAGTGCTTCATGTTCATACTTCTTGTTCCATGGCTATATATGCTTTGAAATTAGCAGTCAGATTTCATTTTGCTGCGCACTTTTTTTTTCTGAACAAATCCAAAAGACCAGGTAAATTTTTATTATGAAGAATTTTCAGGGAACAGAACCTAGACTTAAATGTCAAAGATATTACTGAAGAAACACTGACAAGAGATTTTACCATATCTCCTCTTGTGCCTCAAACTATCTGTTAACTTGAATTTCATGCATTTTTTTCCTTTCAAGATGACATCAGCTTATTAACAATTAACTTAGCTCTGATTCACTTCCAGTATCCACCATGAAGTCATTCATTTATTTATGCAAATTTATACACTTATGCTATGTTGAGAACCATACCATGGAACCCAAAGAACAAGATAAAAACAAACTCCAATACAGATCTTGCTTTGAGAAATTGACTATGCAAATAGACAGTGGCCAGATTACATATAAAAATAGGATTGTGACCTGCTGCCTGCCCAGGAAACCAACCCCCTTATCTACAGTAAACAACCCAGAAAGCCAACTTGCTGTAAGTCAGACTTGCAGTAAGCCTGATTGCTATCTCTCATATCAATCCAAGAACCTAAACAATAACTTCTATAGAGATTGGTGCAAAATGGCCAGGACTTCACTAATAACCAACAGCTTCTCTAACTGTTGTCCCTGCTTCAAGCTTAGAATCACTTGAAGGGAGAGCACTGCCTTGACAGAGTCTTAGTAAGAGGGAGGGGCAATGTGGGGATATTACTGACCTTGTAGAAGACTGGTTTATGGTAGAACTTTCATGTCAGGGGGCTTGATTAGGATTGGAAAAAGGTCATGACAGAAAGGTTAGGATTACCAGGCATAGCAATGAGAATTGAGAAACAAGGAGTCTAGGTGTAAACCATCATTTGATGCTTTCTATGAAAGTGTTATTTGGTCTTTCAGAAAGTTCTTGGAATAAAGAACTATTATCTTCCAGGCAAGAGTTTCCTGGAATAGTTATGTTGATGAAAAGATTGAAATAGTGAAATCTGCTTAATGTAATATGCTGTGTAGATGGTTTTGATTCTCATATCAGTAATTTCCTGAACAACATTGAGTGGAAGAATACTACTCAATATTCCCTAGAAACCTGCCCAAATTTAGCTAGAAATCTTTGCTGATGAGACGTTGGTACCCAGGCAGTCTGACAGCCGAATCTGTCTTCTTAACCATTACTTATTGCTGCATCAAGACCCTACTCCTGCAAATTTAGGACAAGTGATAAAGCTAAATCTTGCCAGGTCACTTGCCTTTGTTCTGATTAGCTGTTATGTAGAACCCAGGTCCAAACCTGAATTGTGACCCATGATCGGGAGCTCTAACAACATCCTTTCCATTGTCCAGGAGGTCTTTAAGGAGGCCAGCAATGGCATCTGGACCATTGGACCTTAGGACTTAGTATTGAGTTCCATGTATCCAGGGGTCAAATGTTATTAACTTAGACTCTGTACCAGGCAGAGTGGATGAGAGACAATGGTGGCCCTGAGGCTGCAGAGACCCTCATATTTGGAAGGAGCAGAAAAATCAGAAGCAGGCACTTCTGCATGCAGGTGAAGTTTGAGAACAGGCTTAACAAAAAGTCAATGAGGAGTTCTAAGCACTGGTAGTGAGGAATCTTATTGGTATCTGAATCAGTTAACAACCCAGGGAAGGAGCAGTATTTGCTCAGTGCACCAGTTGGACTCAGTTTTGTTTGCTCGAGCCCAGTGGCAGAAAAATATCCAAGCAGGTGGCTGAATCTTTTATTAAGACAGTAGCTGGAATTTATTATCTTATTGAGAATGGGGTAAAAACCTTCCTGTGTTATTCATGGACTACTTTTTATGATCCAAAGGAGCAGTCACTTAATGGCTAGAGTGAATGCAAATTAATAATAATAGATCAGACTCTCATCCCATGCAATCAAATAGATCTTATTCTCTATTGAGTTATGTGGCTTAAGAATCTCATCTAATCACAGTAATAAATAATGGGGGTAATTTCCATGCCGACTGCTAGCAGTTTCCTTGCTTCTAACCAGGGTTTTATATCATTGTATTTCTACCTTTTGGAAACAATGACATTCTCAGACCTACTTTAAAAGTTTGCACTTTTTGCTTTTTACTGCTACAGTTTTTATGGGTTGTCTCAGAGCCTGGGGTTGAATTTTTAGGTTTCTGAGAGAAACGTGATCAAAACAATACTGTAAATGGAACTTGATCTGGCTATTAGGGAAGGTTGTGTATTTCTCTCCCAAAGATCTGGGGGCTTTAGGATTTGGGAAACTTTGAATACAAGTCTTCGTAAAGGTGATTTGCATGATGTTTGGGGAAGAATATATACTATGCCAGTAATGATTACTATGCTAGCAATTTTGATTTGTCTTTGGCGATATGGACTCACTGACTAATGACGTTTAGTAGAGTAAGCTTACCTGGTGTTCTAGTGTAGTAAGTTGAAGTGTGAGATATATATATATATGCATATAATATGTAATATAAATTAATATAATATTTAAATTATTTACTTGTATATTTTAAAATTTCGGAGATAACTCAGAAGATGAGAAGCACAATAGAGTCTATATGGGACTTGTAAATATTCCTGTTTCTTCTTTCAGACTGTATCCCTGTGTCATCTTGGACACTCACTTTGCTTTATTACCTTAGAGTGGTTTTACCATCACCCTAGTGTTCTAGATGCAAATGTGCCCTAATCCCCACCTTCTTGGGTATAGGTATTTGCTTTATAGTTCTATTTTAACACATCACTTTTTGCATACTACTTTGATTGGCCATATCCCTATTTGTTTTCTTTGCTAGACTGCCCCTCTGTCGTGTTTTCTACCTCTCGAAGTAAGTGATTTCTCTGGTTGACTCCCATGTAAAGTGACACATAGGGAACTCTATGTGCCCCAAATTGCAGAGTCAATGAACACAGACCCAAGATTGGAATCCAGGCAGTCTAGCTCCAGAGTCCAGGATCTCAACACTCTGCTGCCTCTCCTGTGAAAAGCTAGCACAATGCCTTAGAGACATGGTTTGTTGAATGAATTGCCGTGCTCACAAAGATGATGTACAAGCATAAGATAGCGTTACTGTGAACACAGACTATTTCTTGGGAAATGGAGCAGATGTGGTTCAGGATACTTTTCAGTTCTTACCTCTCTGAAGGAGTGTCATCTCTTTTTGGTCCTTGCATCCCCAGTAGCGCTGCCCTGGGTCTCTGGATCTCTCTAAGAGAAAGAGGGTAGGACTAGTACTGAAACTGCTTCTGTGAGCTTGGAAAATTCCTCTTGAGTTTAGAGCATTCCAGGCTCTAAACCCAAGCTGCATCCCTTGTAGATAACTTGTGTGGGTATCCTCTGGTGATGGGAATTGCTCTTATTCATTACATGGAGTAAGTGAAGTGAAGTAGCTCAGTCGTGTCTGAATTTTTGAGACTCCATGAACTGTAACTTATCAGGCTCCTCTGTCCATGAGATTTTCCAGGCAAGAGTACTGGAGTGGGTTTCCATTTCCTTCTCCAGGGATCTTCCCGACCCAGGGATCGAACCTGGGACTCCTGCATTGCAGGCAGACGCTTTACTGTCTGAGCCACCCTACCATACACGGAGTAAGAATACTTAACATGTCTTTCATATTTTCGAGAGTAGGGGAAATAACATGAAATAGACTTTCTTTTATGGTAAATAATTCATTTTGTCAAAAGAATATTTACTATCATACTTCATTTCCATATCCTCAAAGTCTCATTTTAAGACTTAACAGTTACTAAATTACAAAAGAACATTTTGAAAAACACTCTGCTACATTCCTCCAGAATGTCTTCCTGGTGACAATACATATGGAGAGTAAGATACTAATTTTGGATCCAGACAGACACTCTTTTGGTTCTCTGAGTGGCATTTTCCCAAACAAACTACTGAACCTTTCAGAAATGAAACCTGTGATGTCTAGCTCAGGTTGTACAGAATACATATCAAAGAGTTCCAGCACTCGTTGTCAGATGGGTTCTGATATGTCTGGCTGATGGGAATTTGTGTATTTGTGAATTCAACTAAAGGAATGTTGGGAAATATTTAAGCTCTTTTATTTTTATCCCTACTCGTGGTAAATAAATAAGCCTTTGTAAACAAGCAAATGTCATACATCTGAGAAGGATTTTGATGACAACTGCTAAAATCAGATTTTTTAAATTAGAAAACAATAAAATATATGTACTCTAAATAATTTCTATAAAGGTACTCATAATCACTTCTTGTGAATAATTTTTTTATTAGGATAGGAAAGTCCTATGGCCGAGGGACTTTATTAAAAGAAGCTTGACATTCAAGTGTAAGTTGTCTTGTGTATAGCTCTGTGATTTACCCCATCTCACTGATACTCCTAAATCCTCCTGTGAATCATGAGAATGGTATCTAGTTATTTGTGTTGTGGATTGTGTGTATGTATATACACACAATTGATTATATGTATGTATGGTGGAGCTAATCAAAGGACAGTAACTGTGGTAATCAAGAAATAGAAAAAAGCCTTATAATGGAGAACAAAACAAACCACAATAGAAGACGGAAATCTGAACCACATATGACAGAGAGAATAGTATGACTCCATATATTTATAAAATTTGTGAATAAGACATTGACATAAATTGGATTTTGAGTTAATCTTACTTATTTTTAAAGGGTGACTCCAGGTGATATTTTAGTTAAAATGAATTCAACAATATTTATTTATTTTAAAACGTTTTATTTTATATTGGGGTATACCTCATTATCAAAGTTGTGACAGTTTCAGATGAACAGCTAAGGGGTTCAGCTGTACTTATATACATGTGTCCATTCTCCCCCAAACTCCCCTCCCATCTGAGCTGCCACATAACACTGAGCAGAGTTCCATGTGCTATACAGTATGTCCTTGTTGGTTATACATTTTAAATATAGCAGTATGTACATGTCCATCCCAAACTCCCTGACTATTCCTTCCTCGTTCTCTAAGTCTGTGAGTCTCTCTATTTTGTAAGTTCATTTATTTCATTTCTTTTTAGATTCCATGTATAAGGGACGTCATATGATATTTTTCCTTCTCTGACTTACTTCACTCAGTATGGCACTCTCTCTAGGTCCATCCATGTTGCTACAAATGGCATTATTATGGCATTATTTCATTCTTTTTAATGGCTGAGTAATATTCCATTGTATATATGTAGCACATCTTCTATATCCATTCCTCTGTCGATGGACATTGAGGTTGCTTTCATGTCTTGGCTGTTGTAAACAGTCCTGCAATGAACATTGGGGTGCATGGATCTTTTCTGATCATGTTTTTCTCTGTATATATGCCCAGGAGTGGGATTGCAGGGTCATATGGTAGCTCTAGTTTTAGGTTTTTAAGGAACCTCCATACTGTTCTCCATAATGGCTGTACCAATTTACATTTTCACCAACAGTGTATGAGGGTTCCCTTCTCTCCCCACCCTCTTCAGCATTTATTGTTGGTGGAGTTTTTTGATGATAGCCATTCTGGCCTGTGTGAGGTGATATCTCATTGTAGTTTTGATTTGTATTTCTCTAATAATTAGAGATGTTGAACATCTTTTCATATGTCTCTTGGCCATCTGTATGTCTTCTTTGGAGAAATGTCTATTTAGGTCTTCTGCCCATTTTTTGATTGGGTTGTTTGTTTTGACACTGTTAAGCATCATGAGCTGTTTGTGAATTTTGGAGACTAATCCCTTGTCAGTCACATTATTTGCAAATATTTTCTCCCAATCTGTGGGTTATCTTTTGGTTTTGTTTATTGTTTCCTTTGCTGTGCAAAAGCTTTTGAGTTTAAGTAGGTCTCACTTGTTTATTTTTGTTTTTATTTCTATTATTCTGGCAGATGGATCAAAAGAGATATTGCTGTGGTTTATGTCAGAGAGTGTTCTGCCTATGTTTTCCTCTAGGAGTGTTATAGTGTCTGGTCACATTTAGGTCTTTAATCCATTTTGAGCTTATTTTTGTGTATGGTGCTGAAGAATGATGTAATTTCACTTTTAAATATGTAACTGCCTAGTTTTCCCAGCACCATTTAGAATTCAACAATATTTATTAAGCACCCATGTATCAGGGTGTATCAATGAGCAAAAACCATGGTACCTGACCCATACCATACCCCTACTGTGGTGTGATCAGGGACCATGTCAAGGGCTTATGGGCATCATTGCATTTATATAACATTCACCTCTCAATGAAGACAGGAGATCCAGAGATTAAGTGACTTGCCCAAGGATACACAGCTAATAATTAGCACTACAAAGATCATACCCTTAAACTCTTCTTTTTATTTTTTTTACTGTGCTTTGCAGAGTCTTAATTCCCTGACCAGGTATTGAACTTGTGTCCCCTGCAGTGGAAAGGTGGAGTCTTAATCACTGGACCACCAGGGAAGTCCCAAGTTGGATAAACTATTAACCCCACTTTATACATGAACTTTATACATGGCCCAGAGACACAGATGTCTAATCTAAATTATGTTTACAGTAAATGGTAGAAGGAACTATATCTCACATGTCTAGTTTCTCTGATGGTGCTTGTTCACTGTTCCATATTGCCTTTGAAAGTGAAATTCACTCAGTCATGTCTGACTCTTTGTGACCTCATGGACTATAGAGTCTGTGGAATTCTCCAGGCCAGAATACTGGAGTGGGTAGCCTTTTCCTTCTCCAGGGGATCTTCCCAACCCAGGGATCAAAACCAGATCTCCTGCATTTCAGGCGGATTCTTTATCAGCTGAGCCACCAGGGAAACCCCATTGCCTTTACACCTACAAAACTAAATCTGTAACACCTACAAAACTAGATCTGTAATGCAATTTTTATACATTTCTAGCATTATAAAATACCATTTAATAGTTGAAATTGTGGAAATGGAATATAAGACTGTCTTCATTTGGTAGAATTAATATATCATGAGTGCAGAAGAGCCATGATTTTAAAAAATGAGTATTGAATAGTTACACTTGAACTTTTATTTTTAGGATAAGCTTAAGAATTTTCAAAATATACTGCTCACATTTGAATAAGGAATTATGTTATTATTGTTAATATTTCTAAAACAATTTTTGCTTTTCAAATTTGAAATACTATTCTAATTATTCACACTAATTAGCTCATAAGGAAAAAAACAGAGAAATCAAATGAATAAGTTATTTAGGTGTCAGTAACATACTAAATTATTAGGATGGTTGAGAGCATTTAAGAATAATTGCAATATGAAGATTTTAGGTAATTCTATTTAAGTGATTCATAGTTTCCTTCTTCTTATTACTTCTGTCCCTTATACCCACAAGCTAAAAGTTAACAGAAAACAGGAACATTATGTGTGTGTGTGTGTGTGTGTGTGTGTGTGTGTGTGTGTGTGTAGGCGCAGGATATTACATTTGTGTATCCAAGGATTGGTTATTTTATTCAGTTTATTTGAAATTCAAGAAAGCAGGAAACACATTTAACTCTTAAGCGTCATGGGAATAGGTCACATAACACAGTCAGAAACCTCTCATAACAAATTAAATATAGCCAGGTGTGAGGGAAAATAAATTCCATATGTTTAAAAATTATTGGAGCAGATAGAATTTCACTGGAAAATATAAGTGAAATTTGAAGGTCCTTTCATTAAAGTTTATTAAACTGTAATATGTCTGATGGCCATTGGTTGTCGGAGAACAGGGCGAAGTTACTATTGTGGATATTCGTTCAATTTACCTTGTACAAACTAGACCTATGACTTAACTTGCTCAAAATAAGTTTCCTTTATTTTATGAGTTAGAATATTTGCTGAGTCCTTATAAAATGTCTGGAGTCATACTGAATCTTTGGAAACTTCTTTATTCCTGAGAGATGGCAACGTGTCCACAATCTAAGATGGCAAATGAACTCTTACTCCAGCAAGGAAGAGCTTTTACAATAAGTCTGACCCTGAGTTAAGCTGTAGTTAAGCATGTTCCATGCTAACCGCAAGCCTATGAGGTTCTGGTATTGTCCTGTTTGGTCAGATGGAGAGATGGAGAGGTTGAACAATCCACGCAACTTTCCCTATCCTGTAAAGATTAGTATTTGAATTGAGATCTGCCTGGTTGCAAAGCATTTCTACTGAATCATGGCACCCCTCAATGGGGAGAATTACAAGGTGATGAAGAAAAAAGACAGAAAACAGTGAGAAGAATGCCTGTATAGAGAGTTGAGCAAGGCTGTGAAGAGGTGGTAGAAGTGGAGATGTAGGAATAAACTTACTCGGCTCCTCCTGGGTCGGTCCTCCTTGCTCTTGGACCTCAGCCATCCTTCATCCACTGCCACGCCTGACCTCTAGTCCTGAAGTTGTGTTCCCAGATGGCGCCCTCTGTCATTTCTCCATCATCAGGGTCCTGATCATTCATTTTATTCCTTTTGTTATGGTGCTGTCTCTAACAGCCTCATGCTCAGTCCTGGTGGACCTTGACCTCCCATTATTAGGGCAGCTGCCTTCTTATAGGTTACAAACAGTCACTTGCTTTTGAGACATTGATAGATTTATAGTGACTCTCTAAGTCACTATGTTGAGAATAATTTTTTTCTCATTGGGAGGATTGATTGTTTGGTTGGTTGGTTGATTATGTTTGTAATTAGAGATGAAGGGAGAATGTAGGCAGGCATGTTATATATTTGCTATTCTTGTACAGGATAGACAGAACTTGGCTCTGCTTTCTGACCTATCCTCTGTAATTTAGTCACTAAGTCATGTCCGACTCTTGATGTCCCATGGACTGTAGCCCACCAGGCTCCTCTGTCCATGGGATTTCCCAGGCAAGAATACTGGAGTTGGTTGCCATTTCCTTCTTCGGGGGCTCTTCTCAACCCAGGGATCAAACCCATGTCTCCTGCATTGTAGGCAGATTCTTTACCCCTGAGCCACCAGGGAAGCCTGAATATTAGCTGATTAGGTGACTATCTTCTAGCTAATCTGATAAATAAAAATCCTGTGTCTTAAATGCATAATGAGCAACCATGCACAAGCATTGTGTCTGCTCTTGGAGTTATAGAGATGAATATACCATCCTCCTTGTCATACTGATTATCATTTTTAAACAGTTTTTGAAACATACTCATAGACTCTCTTTTGGTCATCTCAACAGGTGTGGTAGTCAGAATATGGTGAATATCATTATGCGTGTGTACTCCAAATAAACTAATAGAAACTTCTGGCCAAGTGAGAGGAATACTGTGTCAGTTTGAGAGTGCTTTCAGAGGAGAACCCAAATCACAACAACTTGAACGAATTAGGGAAGTCCTCAAGAATGCAGTGAATATTGAGGCTGTAGTTTCTGCCATTCTCCTGGCCTTTCCCTCATGGTGGCAAGATGGCTGCTGTGGCTTCAGCCATCTAGTCAGGTGAAGGCAAGAAAAACAACGGAAATGTAAAGGCACTTCTACCAGGAAGACAAACCCTTCTTGATAATCCCAGAAATTTTCTGTTCACTCTGGCTGAAACTGTGTCACGTGGTCACTTCTAGCTGCAAGAGAGGTTAGATAATGTTTATTTGGCTGTATGCAATAAAATCAAGGTTATATTTACCATAGAAAAAGAAGAAAATATATTACATAGCCAGCTAGTAGCATCTGCCACAGATACATCTCCAAGGAAATAGATTGGTCATTTAGGGACTTGAGGTAGAAGTGGGAATGTATTACCATATAAAGAAACACACTTAAAACCTTGTTTTATAGTTGGCTATATCTATGTAGGGTGATTAGTCCCATTTGGTTTCTAGTTTCCAAAGTACCAGGGTCCATCGCAGCTTTTTCCAACAGTTGTCTGTGGGTGCACATATGTTTGAATATAGCAATGTATTTCTGTGCATTTTCTAAAATGCAATTTAACAGCCCAAAGATAATGAGAACCTTACATTGCAAATCACTTCTTTTTTACAGGATGTCTTTGGCACTAGCCATGAAGTTAATGAATACTCTTGTTAGAACCATGCTCCAGTATGAAATATTTCCATGTCACTGGAGTGCAAGAATGCCTTGAAGCATAGCCCCTCAGGATATCAAGAAGTTTCCTGTTGATTTGCTTCTTGCTAAAGAAGGTATGTGATTCGGCATAAGAAATGAAAATCATTGCATATAAACTTTTGGTACCAGGAACACATGTTGAAAACTGTCAGAGCTTAAATTCAGGAATTTAGGGTTTAGAAGACAATATACTTCTTATACTTGTTTCATTCTGAAAAAGATTGTAATAACTTTCTGGGGAGATAAAATTACATCTTTTTTGGTAATCCTGGGAAGAATGGAGGGTGAAGACCAAAGGAAAGAGAATAGAAAAGACAGTGACATTTATTCACTGTCTGTGTGCCAGGAGCTGTGCTTGGGGTCTTGAATATATTAACTCACTAAATCCAAGAACAAGCCTACAAGCAGGTATTTATATTCCAATTCTAGAAATAGGTAACCTGAACTGTAGAGAGGTTGGATGAATTTCCCAGGATTGCATAGCTAGTGAGTTGAAAGAGCAGATCTTGCTTTTTCCCCACACTACCCTGTAGAACTGGTAAAATATCCTGAAAAACACTACATTAACTCTTAGTTTAAAAAATGTACTGGACACACCACCTACCAGTTCCCAACATTTCTTTCCCAGCTCTGACCTGTTCCTACTTCATTTCATTTTATTCTGCTTCAGTCTATATGGGGGTAATAAGAGTGCCTCTAAATGCCATCTTTAGAGATGAAACTAATAGGAATGGGAAGAAGGCATGGCTAGAATCAAGTCTATCCTGACCACCTCTCTTCTCTACCTTATTCCCAGTACAAGGGAACCAGTTCATAGACATATAACAATAGATTAGCTATTAGGATCATAAGTGTTTGCAATGCAAATGTACAAAATACAATTTTATCAATAGAATAATATTAAGATGCTGTTAAATCTGAACAAGCCAGTTGCTTCTCTTTTAATGTGACATTCTGGGTTTAAACCAATTTGTCCAGAGTAGGCAAAGAACTCCTGAAGGTGGCTAAACAGACTGCTCAGGAGCTGAAAGAATGACCCCAGTGGTAAATCTAAACAAATCTCAGTTACCTAGGACTTTCCATGGGGCTTCCCAAGTGGCACTAGTAAAGAATTCGCCTACCAATGCAGGAGACATAAGAGATACGGTTTTAAAAATGAAGGGAAGATCCCCTGGAGAAGGAAATGGCAACCCACTCCAGTATTCTTGCCTGGAGAATCCCATGGGCAGAGGAGCCTGGCAGGGTACAGTCCATGGGGTCGCACAGAGTTGGACATGAGTGAAATGACTTTCATATCTCAGTCCATGTTATGATCATACTGTGGGGATTTTCCAATCTAAGGTGAATTACTTGTGTATTGTAGATCACGAATTCTTACACAAGGTATGCTCCTGATTCAGAAGGGGGCTCCCGAAGGTGAGCGTGTATGTTTTAAATTTATTGAATGTTATTAATATGAGCTACATTAAAATGGATTGAGCAGTGAATGAAGGTTTGGTTTTCTGCAGCTTCTTCCCTCTCAGAGAGTTCCTCAGGCCAACCAGTTTGTAGGTAAATTAGGGTTAAGGTTAGCGATAGGGTCTTCCAGGCATCTGTTTTCTGTTTTTCATCCCACAGTGTCAGAAGAATTGAAGTGAATGAGATTCCTTTCTGAAGCCAAGATGCTGGCTGATCATTGCTTTTCACCTCAAGCATTTGGTTGAAGTGCCAGGGACTCAAAACTTGCACCCCTCAATTTGCCTCCTCTGGGTGTTCCACATAATGGTTGTGATCATGGTTACGTTAATTAATTTATCTTCTAGACAGCTGATATATCTATCCACCCATCATTTCATTTTTAAAACAGGAATTGTCATTCCCTCTAGCTAATGGTAGTTGCAGCTATTCCCTTTTGGTTACCCCTGGTTAACCCACCTGCATAATGGGTAGACTGTTATAATAGGCACACACAGGCTGGATTTATGTAGGCATGATTTTGTAAGACAATGAAATAGATATCTCCCTTATTTTAAGAAGTTTTACATGGTAGTGAGTCTGTGCTTTCTCTTCCTCTCTCACCCTCTGTACCACCTCCAACACACCTTAGCCCAGTTGTTTTACGTTAAAGCTGAGGTTCAAGGCCAGCCTGGTGGATGTGTGGTCTGTGAGGTCCTACTGCGTCCCCTGTTCAGAAGGGCTCCACACTCAGCTTCAGGCTCTATGGTTGCTGTCTTGAAACTCTTCATAATTTTTTGACAAGGGGCTCTGCATTTTAATTTTGCACTAGGCCTCGCAAATTATGCAGCTGATCTTGCCTAGATTATCTGCTCTCTAACTGCCAAAAGCAAATGGTCGGAGAGAATGAGAATAGAAGGTGGCAATTTTATAATCCAAGAGACCAAACACTGTGATCAGATGCAGACACAAGAGACATGCTGAGTGTGAGCGGAGCAGGGGTGCAGGATGTGAAGTAGTTTTCCAACTTTCAAGTCACAGTTTTGCATGAGGCTTAATTATAGGGTATATAATGTGAATTCCTTGAGTAGAGAGAGGCTTGTAATCGTGTCATTTGAAAAATGCTTTCCAAAGTCATATGCTGATGCTTTTTGAGTTCTTGGTTCTTTATTCCTGCTCCCACATAAGCTCACATAATCACAGGTGTATGGCAAACCTGTTGTACAATGGCCCGAGTAACTGGAAATCTGCGTTCCCAGCACCTGAGGGTGAAACTGCCTCTTCTTTCTCCCAAGCGTCCTTCCTATCTGCCTACTTGCTGCACAACTAACATCCAGCTTACTATCAGGTGCCAGATTTTTTATTTATTTGAAACTATAAACAGCAGTCTTGCTACTGCCAACTTTTGCAAAATATAGCCATGTCTAGTTTGGGGTGCATAATTTTCAACAGCAGGCATATCTTCCTCTTTTCCTTAAGTCGCATTACCTTTCCCTTGCTGCTGCTGCTGCTGCTGCTAAGTCGCTTCAGTCGTGTCTGACTCTGTGCGACCCCATAGACGGCAGCCCACCAGGCTCCCCCGTCCCTGGGATTCTCCAGGCAAGAACACTGGAGTGGGTTGCCATTTCCTTCTCCAATGCATGAAAGTGAAAAGTGAAAGTGAAGTCGCTCAGTTGTGTCCGACTCTTAGCGACCCCATGGACTGCAGCCTACCAGGCTCCTCCATCCATGGGATTTTCCAGGCAAGAGTACTGGAGTGAGGTGCCATTGCCTTCTCCTTGATTGTATGTTAAATTCCGTCACTTTGTATTTCCTGAATTTGTCTCCTGCTGGTCCATAGCTTGTTTCCATTACCTTACTTCAGTCCCTCAAAACTTCTCTCATGGGTAATCACTGTAACTGATCCTTAACTGGTGTCAAATTAGTCCCATATGAAACATACTCCTCACTGAAATCTATATACTATTGTTCACATATATTATGTGCCATGTATTATTCTAGGCGCTGAGGATTCAAATGGAGGATTCCATAAGTCCAGAGAGAATCATTTATACAGACAAAAACTTGAATGGTGCTCTCTGAAAATATTTTTGAGCCAAGATTTGTGGAAAAGAGTGGTCCTGTATGCAAAGCAAGAGATTTCAGGAAAAGTAAATATTATGTTCCTTCTTTGGTTATGAACAATCTCAGCAAATAATTTCTGAAGAACAATTCCTTCTTCATTAGTATCAGTGTGTTAGTTTTGTCAGACAAACCTGAATATTTTCTGGTTTGAGGGATTTCCAGAAAATTTCCCTTATTGGAGACTGGGTACATGTATATGTACGGCTGAGTCCCTTCGCTGTTCACCTATAACTATCACAGCATTGTTAATTGGCAATTAGTGAAAGTGTTAGTTGCTCAGTCGTATCTGACTCTTTGCAACCCCATGGATCATAACCCACCAGGCTCCTCTGTCCATGGGATTCTCCAGGCAAGAATACTGGAGTGGGTTGCCATTCCCTTCTCCAGGGGATCTTTCCAACCCAGGGATCAAATCCCAGTCTCCCGCATTGCAGGCAGATTCTTTACTGTCTGAGCTACCAGGGAAGCCCTGATTAACTATCCACCAATACAAAATAATAAGTCAAAAAAAAAAAAAAGAAAGACAATCTCTCTTGTTGAAGATCCTTCTTCTCCATGCTTATTTTCCTGCTCTTTGAATCAAATACACTTGTTGGTTTCCTCAACATGACAACTCAAAGTTTTTTTCTATTCAGTTCTTTATGCTGATGTAAACAGGCCTAATAAATACATTAACTTTTTTTATTGTGGTAAAATATTTCACATAACACAATATTTATCATCCTAACCACTTTAAGGGTACAGTTTAGTGGCATCAAATACAGTCACATTGGTGTGCAGCCATCACTACCATCCATCTCCAGAACACTTTCCATCTTGCAAGACTGAAATGCCATACCCATCAGACAATAATTCCCTGTTCCCTCCCTTTCCCAGGCCCCTGGCAGCTAACCTTCCAGTTCCTGTCTATATAAATTCAACTACTTTAGCTACATCATGTAAAAATAATGGTATCATACAATATTTTCCCTTTCGTGACTGGCTTATTTCACTTAGCCTAATGTCTTCAAGCTTCATCCATGTTATGGCATGTGTCAAAATTTCCTTACTTTTAGAAGCCAAATAATATTCTATTGTAGGCATACACCCACCATATTTTATTTATTCATTCATCTGTTGATAGATTCTTGGGTTGCTTTCACATTTTGACTATTGTGAATAACGCTGGTATGAACGTGGGCATTAAACTTTTTTGAGTTCTTATTTTCAATCCTGGGTATATATCCAGAAGTGGAATTGCTAGATCAATGACGATTCTGTGTTTAACTCAGTAAGTCCATTTTAAAAGCTCATGATTTGTATTTTCTCTCAGTTTTTCGTTCCCTGAACTCCATTTGTCATTCATAGTTCTGAGAGGATATAGTGATAATGCTGGGGGGCTATGGGGAGGAAAAGAGCATAGAGATTAGGGAGGAAGACAGGGAGACAAATGTTTCCTCACCCACTCCCTATTTCAGGCCATGATGCTAGGGTGAGGGTTGTTGGGAAAGATAGATTAAAGGGAAAGTTGAAAGCAGAGGGAAATTTGCTTCATTTCTCACTTGGGATTCACCTCAAAAGATAGTCTCAATACCACTATAGGCAGCCTTATCAAAGTAAAACTGGTAGATGCAGAAAGTAGCTAATGGCATTGATGGGTGAATTTGAGCAAGAATGAGGTATGATTTATAGATTTGGGCATCTGCTGGCCATGTATCTGCTAGGTAGACTTCGTGAACAGGACAGGGAGTGGCTAAGATGAGACAGCCTGCAGGATGGATAAGAATGTACCACATGCTGAGGGTGGATCATGATGGCAAGGAGAAGAGAAGAGAACAGATCAAGAAGAGAAGAGACCTCAAATTCATCAGCTACAAATGCCAACATGACAATCTATTAATGACACAGCAGGCAAAGAATACAATCACTGGAGGTGACAGAAAGGAGAAGGAATAGGGAATACTGCTAAGGATCGAATTATCTGAAAGAAACAATTATAAACAAAATTATCGTTAGTGAAGAAGGTTAGGTGTCCTTACAGTCTCAGAGGATAGTGCATGAGGAAGATCAGAGTGATTGTAAGAATATAGATTATTATACAGATTATCATACTGACAAACCTATACCATGTAGATTTCCTCATTTTCAAATTAACTATGAGACTGGAGAATTGAAGGAAAGTAAGTATGATAAACACATCTAATTATTATACCTGTTTTAGTATAACTTCATAATTAATTCAATATTCTATTTTATTTGGGTGAGGAAAAACCATTCTCTGCCATTTATCTTCCTATTATGCATTCAGGTCTGAATCGGGCTTGTTGGATATGTAGGTCTCTTAGCAAGAGAGTGTTCATGGTTTAAATCTCTTCCACAGGACAGAGTATTTATTTATGTAGCAAATATTTCTTGGCCATCTGCTATGTTTTAAGTACTCATAAAAAATACTGAAGTATATCATGTACTTAAAGGCCATTCCATTCTTTCTCCCTTTTGATAGTTTCCCCATATACCAGTCTCTTCTGCCTCACTTATGAATAATTAAAGTGGTACATCATGACTAAGAAAGAAGATAAGAATAGATCTAGCGCCCAAAGCTCATACCTACAGAAAGAACCACTATGTAAGGTGATCCTTCCTAAGTAGATTTCTTAGTTTTCAGAAAGTCATTTTGTTTTATCATTAACCCAAAGTAAGGAAACCTTTTCTGACATTGTTCCTTGAGTTTTGTATTTATAGTTAAATCATAATCCTTGGGGTTTTGTATTTATAGTTAAAATGTGGGGTGCGTGCATATGTGTGTCAATGGTGGGGAAGGGGTTGGGGTTGTGTGAGTATGTTTGGAACAGGCTAAGAGCTGTGACCTTAATTTAGCAGTGGAGGAGTTTATAGAGGGAAATGGAATGACTAGGAGAAAGAAGAGATGTCTTGAAAATGTGGGTCAAACTCATGTACCTCTTGTGAACTATTAGATAGCCTATAGTTACCTTTCAGAAAAAATGGTAAGTCAGTGCCAAATGGTAAATTTGGCAATCAGTGTAGTTCCTTCCCAGTTGCTTTAAATGCACCCAGGGATGTTCCTGGCTCTCCAGTGGTTAAGACTTCACCTTCCAGTGCAGGGGGTATGGGTTTGATCCCTGGTTGGAAAACTAAGAGCCCATGTATCTCATGGCCAAAAAGCCAAACATAAAACAGAAGCAATTTGATAACAAATTCAATAAAGACTTTAAAAAAATGGTCCACATAAAAAAAAAATCTTTAAAAAGAAATGCACTCCAAAAGAGTTCTGACCATCATATCACTTTTACCCTGTCAAAATGATAGCTTCGCTATTTACTTCAACTATACTTTCTACTACTATAACACAGTATTGTACCAAACATCCTCATATTCAGATATTTCCATACTTTTCTGATGATCTTTCTTAGAATAGATTTTATAGGTAGGGCTCCTGGATGGAGGTTGTGTGCATGCTTAGTCGCTAGTAAATGAAAGTCACTCAGTCGTGTCTGACTCTTTGCGACCCCGTGGACTATACAGTCCAGTGGAATTCTCCAGGTCAGAATACTGGAGTGGGCAGCCTTTCTCTTCTCCAGGGGATCTTCCCAACCCAGTTCTCCTGCGTTACAGGCAGGTTCTTTACCAGCTGAGCCACAAGGGAAGCCCAAGAATACTGGAATGGGTAGCCTATCGCTTCTCTAGCGGATCTTCCAGACCCAGGAATCGAACTGGGGTCTCCTGCATTGCAGGTGGATTCTTTACCAACTGAACTATCAGGGAAGCCCAGTCACTAAGTCGTGTCCACCTCTTTGCGACCCCATGGACTGCAACCTGCCAGGCACCCTCTGTCCATGGGATTTTTCCAGGCAAGAATACTGGGGTAGGTTGCCATTTCCTTCTTCAGGGGATCTTCCCAACCCTGGGATCGAACCCATGCCTCCAGCGTCTCCTGCGTTGGCATGTGGATTCTTTACCACTGAGCCACTTAGGAAATCCAGGTGAATTGCATTCATTTGAAAAATATCATCCTTCATTGTTGGACAAAACTATGCTCCCATTTATGTGAGAAAAACCCATTTCCCACCCCACACCAGCCTATAAGATCGCTTAAAAAAAATCTTTACTCGTTTTCATTTGCATTTCTTTAATCACTAAAGAAATTAATGTTTATATGTGCTTTTGGCTGCTGGTATTTTTACTTTTATAAATTGGTTTTAAAAAATGTTCTGTTTTCCTCTTAGGTTTATAGTATCATCAAATAATAGCATGCTGAATGCATTTTTAAAAAATCTATCAAATCTTTTTTAACCTTGTAATGGCCCTCTGAAATGGCAAAGATAAATTTTATTGTTTTTTATTAGAAAGAGAAGCTGGGAGCCTGCTTTCTCATAAAAACAAGCTAATGGTGGAAACAATCACAGAATCTCAATCTCATTTACTCCTTTTTGCTTCCCACTTTGTCCTGGTGCCTCTCAACCTAGTCTAGGTTAAATGTGCCCCCTTTAACTAAAACAGTAATTGAACATGAAGAGTATCCCATAAAACAAAGTAAGCTGACATGGGTGACTTCAAATGAAAAGTAGTCCAGTTCCTAGAGATGGAGTTTATTGGGCAGTTGTGAAGCATCAAAAGGGACAGGAAACTTAAAAAGAGAGGGAAGAAACCAACTCCTCCAAATACATCTGATGGACTAGGCATCTCCTTGGTCTGGGTTAACACCTGTACTTTGTAATATCATATATCAGGTAAAATTCCAAAGCCAAAGAAACAGAGTTGAAGGAGGCCTAAGTCATAATTTGTAACCATGTCAAGCTGCAGTGGAAGAAACTCTGTAAACGAGATGGGTTATTTAGAAAGCTTTTGAAGTCCTAATTTCTAAATAATATGAAATACCTGAGGTGTCCAAAGTTGTATATATATTTTGAAGAATTTGACACTTGCTTGGTGCAGGATGGTTCTAAACTGAACTGCATTCAGTCCCATTGAATTATATATATAATGAATATATCTATTGTTGAAACTAAAAGGAGAAAGAGAAGCAAACTAGAGAGAACAATGGCTTTGTTTACATTAAATAATTCAGTATTTAATACTAAGTTCTGAAAAAAAAATCCATTTTCTAGTTGTTCTTTAAAGATATTCTTATATTAAAATACAATAAATAGTCAGAGGAAGACCTTACTGTATTTAAATTAGTTTAAATAAACTCAAAAGCCAAGCAATATTGTCACATTTTAGAATGACCATTTTATATATGTGCTAGTAATAAACTTAAGGAAATTTCCTTTGGGAAAAAGGGAATAATGCCAGAAATAATTGTTAAATATAAAGTGATTTCAGGAAAAGATTATTAACTCAGAATTGCCCAGCAGACATATATAAATACTGAGGAAGTATGAATTCCATTGGGATTTTCATCACTTAGTCCATAGTGTTAGCAAAAAAATCTGAAATCTCCCTATTAGCCTTCAGAGTGGTGCTCAAAGGAAATGTAAACCAGATGAGGTCTGTTTCCTGAAACCCAGAGCCAAAGCTGCCGGTGAGGTCCCAGGCTCAAGAGAAAAGGAGAACACACAGCCACACTCAGAGCGGTTGAAACTTACCACGTCCTGACACAGAGAGAAATGAGTGTTATTTATTCTGGCGACCACTTGGCTGATAGAAGATATAAGGTCACCCAGCTGGTTTTGAAACTTAATTTACTATCTTCTAGACTCACATTGTATTTATTTGAGAAGGAAGAGTAGCCAAAGGCTCTTATTTATTTTCCTGTGAACAAAGCTAGAAGAAGTTAAAGTGGATTTTTGAAGCATCTATTACCTGCTAAATGCACATTTCCCATTAGATTATGGGGTTGTGTTCCGGCCCCAAGTCATCTTGCTGGCAAGTCAGATTAGAGTGAAATTTATTACAGATGAAAGAAGGTGTCAATTTCCAGTGTGGTTGCTCCTCTGAAGTGCTTACAACGAGGAAGAAAAAAGGAGTATGTGACATGAAGGGAAGAGATGATATTTGTAATATTGTGCTTAAGAATGTGTCATTCTAACTAAGATCATTAAAAAAAAAACTTTTATTCATTGAGCCTTTACTGGGTACCTACTGCATGCCAGGCACTGCTTTCTGTATGCTGGCGAGGAAAAGATGAGTAGTGGATACCAGCAAGTAGTGCTGCCAATTGAGTTGCGGAACCTTAAAAAACAAAAAGTTACATTACCTGTTTGAACAGGATGAACTTGGAGAATTTAATATAATGAAATATGAAAATGTGACCAGCAGTTTCTTTGAAGAAGCAGGCTTGGGAAATGGAAGATAAACTTGTATTTCTGAGGGCTGAGTTTTATCCCCAGGAAAGAGAGGCAAGTCCTTTTGTGTTCCAAAGATTTAAACTCTACAGAAATTGGCAACAAAATTTTAATTTTCACAATAAAAGAAAACTGACAGGATGGATGGTGGTATAGTGGTGGGTGAATAAGGGGCTCCAGGGCCGTCTCCCTTAACTGCAGACACTGGTGCCTGAGTGCAATGCCCCATTCTCCGTGCCTCAGATAGCTGAGGATGGGTATCTGTCTCAGCTAGAGGCAGACCCCACTCAGGAGTCTTTCTGGGTGTTGTCACTAAGTTGTTCAAATCGGGATGCCTGCACTACTGTCTGTGGGGGATGACAGAGTAGGGGGTGTAGGTCCTCATCCCTGCTGGTCTGGAGGAAGGAAGCCACAGGAGGACTTTAGGCCACTCAGGGGACTGTTGCTGTTCAACGCAGGGGCTGGGCAAGCAAGACTAGCTTTAGGCCTAAGCCATGGTGCAAGACCCCGGTGAGGCCAAGTTCATACTTGCAAGTCTTTTCCCTACCCACAACCATCCCAGAAGACATAAGAAGAGGACAATAGGGCTTCCCTGGTGGTTCAGTGGTAAAGAATCTGCCTGCCAATGTAGGAGACATGGGTTCAACCCCTGATCTGGGAAGATCCCACATGCTGCAGAGCAACTAAGCCCATGTGCCACAACTGTTGAGCCTGTGAACAAACTAGAGCCCAGGAGCCACAACTATTGAAGACCACGTGCCCTAGAGCTCGTGCCCTGCAACTGGAGAGTAGTCCCCACTCGCCACTAGAGAAAGCCCACACAGCAAAGAAGGCACAGCACAGCCAAAGATAAACAAATAAATACTTATAAAGAAAAAAGAAGAGAGAACAACATAGTGTCAAAACTCAGAAAGACTCCTTGTGGTGTTGACCTCTAGCGTAGACAGGTATCAGACATGTTACATGACAGTGTCCACACTTACATGTCGATGTGAAAATATTTTAGCAGGGCGATTTATTCAGATTTTAGTGTAGCTGTATATGAAAACTAATTATGATTGTGGTTGAGAGCTGCAGAGTCCCCCTATGATTTCGTTGGAATTGATCCCATTGCCTTCTGTGACATTCAAGTAAAGTGATTTGTCCCATGGAAGGTTGTTGTGACTAATTTCTGAGAGTCTCCCTGGTGTCATTTGGAGACTGTGTAGCAGAGACTTCTTGCAGAGTCATGTCACCTTCTACGCTACCTACTTGCCAAAGAGGCAGCAGTGAAACTAGGTCACCTGCCTCTAGGAAGACCTGGTCACTTTGCTCAGGGAAGCTGTCTTCCAGTTAAATGAGAAATATGCATAAGGGCAGTACAGGGCGGGACACAGCTGGCCTAGGGTGAAGGATTTCCACTCCATCAGCCTAAGCCAGCTTTGTTTTAATGCAGCCACAGCCTTTTCAGCTGATTCTGTTTTATGGATGCACAATAACCAAGGTTGAAACTGAGGTTTAGTTGGCCATATTGTCACTTAACACATCAGTGCCTAAGCTGCTGAGTGTACATAAATAATGAGATCTGTGTTACTGCCTGATGTGGGGCAGATCTGCTAGAATGAGAACCTTACAGTACGACCGCATTCCAGGGAATCAAATGGACTACAGACCTTGAGACCATTTCCATCTCTCATTGTATTAAGATTAAGTGTAAAGTCTCCTGAGTTTATACACAAGATTTAAATTCTATTTTTAAAGCCTGTGTGCATTTGTGTGTGACAGAGTATGTGTATATGTCTGTGAAGAGTACATGGCTTTGCTAGTTTTGGGGTGATAGGCAAGAAGAACTATTTGGTAGAGTCCCTTTGTTTAAAATAGTAATAGGTAAGGACTATCCCTGGTGGCTCAGATGGTAGAGTCTGCCTGTAATATAGGAGACCTGGGTTCAATCCCAGAGTCAGCAAGATTCCCTGGAGAAGGGAATGGCAACCCACTCCAGTTTTCTTGCCTGGAGAATTCCATGGACAGAGGAGCCTGAGGGGCTACAGTCCATGGATTCACAAAGAGTTGGACACACTGAATGACTAACAAGGACTATTCTCTTTCTGTAACAAAGTCTTTGAAGCAAAAGATTGCTACTCTTTTGTACAATGTTGAGCAGCCCTCAGCTCTTCTGCTGTGCTCTTTCAATGGCAACCCACTCCAGTACTCTTGCCTGGAAAATCCCATGGATGGAGAAGCCTGGTAGGCTACAGTCCATGGGATCACAAAGAGTCAGACATGACTGAGTGACTTCATTTACTTTCTTTCACTTTCTTTGCAAGAAGCAGTTCTGCTGTAGAACTTGTAACATTGATCAACATTTAATGAGTTATCAGCAAAAGATAAAAGAACTTTGATTAAATTTCCTAAGCTTTTTAAGATTCCTGTGTTCTGTAGATTGTAATGGATGTTTACACTTCTGATAATAAAATTTTATCAAGAAGGTGATAGGTACCAATTAAAAGCAATCACAAAGCATGCTCTTTCCATAATTCCTGAAGTAGAATCTTTAAATACTGGTTTGTAGAAGCATTAGCTAGCACAGAATATCTTCAATCCTCAGCAACTTCTATAGCCTGTGGGATTTCCATCATGTCAATGCAGGAGAGTAGAGGAAATATAAAATGATTTTTGGTGTTTGCTGAAGGGTGGAGAAACATCGGGTATGATTCAAGCTGCTAAAATAGTAGATACTTGTCTTAGTTGCAAAAGTCTAGACTGCAGTAACAAATAGATCTCCACATGTAAAATGGCTTAGATCCAGTGAATTTTATTTCTTATTCACCTAAACTCATAGGATATGTTTCTGGTAAGAGGTTAGCTCTCATCTAGATAGAGTCATTAAGACCCAGGCACCTTTTATCTTAGGGCTTTAGCTGTAGCATCTACCTTAAGATTCACTTCTTAAAATGGTTAGCCTGAAAATGGTGCCCATCATTTCTGCTCATATTCCATTGACTGGAATCCAGTCACAGGAGCACACCTGACTCATGGGAAGCTGGGAAATATAACTGTGCTGAGAATCTAGAAGTATAAGGAAATAGGAGTTTGATGAATAGCTAGGCATTGCCCTAGTGTCTAAGTACATTTCCTGTAAGACAGTTTCTTTTGGAGAATGACTTTTGGAAAGGGCTTGCCCGTGGTTCTGCTTTGGGATTGTTGTGTGTGAGGCTAGAGTCAGATGGATGTTTCAAGAAAAGGAAATAATGACAACCACTGCAAGTTTCCTGCAAAGATCTTGGTTCAGGTGCTCTCCTGCTGGCCCACCAAGCCTTTTTCATGGGCATGAAAACTGAGAAATAAGTTGCACTTCTGCTGGAGGCGGTTTATCTGTACTTTGAGCAGATCTATTTTGTTTGACAGTGTATTTTAAGAACGCATTTAATTAAAATTTACTTTGAAATTAAACAATTTAATTAAATAATATTCATTACTCTTTAATGATTAAATTATTTAATTTTTATTTAAAATAATTGTGAACATATGTATTTATTATATATGTGTACATATGTAATGTGTATATTTATATATACACATTATATTTATATAAATAATATAATATAATATATATATTATATACTTATATATAATATATATACACATATATTTGTAATATATGAAGAGATTAAATTACTGTGACTACACACACATTATACTATATATAATATATATTTTATGTAGTTCAATGAGGTATAGAATAAAGTAAGGTCATAAATACCCTTCACAACTTACTTCAGTCAAATATTTGATAGATTATCTTACTTTTAAAGTCTTGGAAGATGTTTAAATCTACTTTGGAAAGTCATCCTAATGTTCAACAACATACACATTTTAATAATCTTTTCTTTCAGTATGTGGGTCCTCTTTTAATGAGAGTTACACCCACATTTCTCTGAGTTCAGGAGGCATTTGCATGAGACCATTTGTATCAACTGGTTTGTCTGTGAAAGGGCCCCAGCTAAGAAAGTTCTGTGTGGGCATGGGGTTGGGTGGGAACAGTGAGGATGGCGAATAGGAGAGCTAACTCCTTGCCTGGCTCTCAAAACTACTGTCTGGGCTCCCTAGAGCAGGGCAGAACACTGAGACACCGTGTTCAAAAGGCACGCTGGAGCTATGGAGCCATAGGTGACCACAGAGAGGAGGAAGAGCCTTCTATCCTCTCTGCCTCCCTACCGGGATGTGGTAGTGAAACATCCAGGCTGTGCAGTACTTCAAGGATGCTTTGAGGGTTGATGGCTCTGGAAGCCCTGGTAGAAATCATCCTTGGCCCAGATGTCTGTTGTATTTATTTATTTTTAAATTTTTATTGATTTTACTGTGTTATGTTAGTTTCAGATGTACAGCAAAATGAATCAGCTATACATATACATACATCCACTCATTTTTAGATTCTTTTCCTTCACATGCCATTACAGAGTATTGAATTCCCTGCCCTATACAGTAGGTCCTTATTAGTTGTCTATTTTATATATAATAGTGTGTATGTGCTCAGTCACTCAGTCATGTCCAACGCTTTGTGGCCGCATGGATCGTAGCCTGCCGGGCTCCTCTGTCCATGGAATTTTCAAGGCAACAATACTGGACCCAGGTTGCCCTCTCCTACTTCAGGGGATCTTCCTGACCCAGGGAACCCATACCTTCTATATCTCCTGCATTGGCAGGCAGATTCTTTACCACTAGCACCACCTGGGAAGCCCGTTGGTGTGAATATGTCAGTCCCAATCTCCCAATTTATCCCTTCCCCTTTCCCTCCTCATGACCATAAGTTTGTTTTCTACATCCACGACTATTTATGTTTTGTAAATAAGTTCATTTGTACCCTTCTTTTGGATTCCAGAAGTCTGTTTTAAAATGTCCCTGGAGTTTTGTTTTTATTCGGTTATGGTGAGGCCAACAGGGTAGGAGTTGATTGCCACTGAAAAGATAGGTGGTAACTCACAGTTCCTGAGAGGGGGGAGTATACTACACGACACAGGGTTACACGCGGAAGCACCAGGGTTAGTGAGAGGCAGAAAGGAGAAAGGGGAAAAGCAGGTACAGAAGAAGCTATTATTTGGTTTTCACAGAAAAGGATGAGTGAGGTCAGATAAACATCTGAGCAGGATTGGGACTGGATGGTTTGAATAATTTTGCTAGCATGTGGGCTATAAGAGTAGCCTCTAGTTGTCCAGTATCAGACTCTGGGGTGATTTAGGGAAGGGGGTAGTGCACTCAATATGCCAGCAAATTTGTAAAACTCAGCAGTGGCCACAGTGGCCACAGGACTGGAAACAGTTAGTTTTCATTCCAGTCCCAAAGAAGGGCAATGCCAAAGAATGTTCAAACTACTGCGCAATTGCACTCATTTCACATGTTAGCAAGGTAATGCTTAAAATCCTTTAAGCTAGGCTTCAGTAGTACATGAACCAAGAACTTCCAGATGTACAAGCTGGATTTAGAAAAGGCAGAGGAACTAGAGATCAAATTGACAATATCCGCTGGATCATAGAAAAAGCAAGGGAATTCCAGAAAAACATCTGCTTCATTGACTATGCTAAAGCCTTTGACTGTGTGGATCACAGCAAACTGTGGAAAATTCTTAAAGAGATGGGAATACTAGACTACCTTACCTGCCTCCTGAGAAACCTGTATGCAGGTCAAGAAGCAACAGTCCAGAACTACAGGAGTCTGATAAAAGGAGGTGTGTGTGGACATGGATTCTGTAGTTGTTGGTTTGCATATGAAAGGTGTTCCCACTGGTAAGTTGTCTGCTCTCTCTGAAAGCGAAAGTGAAAGTGAAAGTTAGTCACACGTCACTCTTTGGGATTCCATGGACTGTAACCTGCCCTGCTCCTCTGTCTATGGAATTCTTCAGGCAAGAGTACTGGAGTGGGTTGCCATTTCCTTCTCCAGGGGATCTTCCCAACCCAGGGATTGAACCCAGATCTCCTGCATTGCAGCAGATTCTTTACCACCAGAGAAGCCCTAACTCTCTCTAGGGAATAGCTAACTCTGGGAAGGGCAGTCTCTTCTAGTTCCACAAAGTTCCAAGATGTCCAAACATTAGAAAAATATAGAAAATAAAAAATATGATTAATGCAAAATCCAGTTTCTCATGGAAGGCATCTGTGGCCCTGAGGAGATGCTGCTTCAACTATATTTAGAGGCAGTGAATGTAATTATGAGTCTTCCCAAGAGAGTCTCAGAACTAGTTGTGCAATGCTTTGACTAGTTATAGGACGTTTTATGTTGAGAGGAGGCATTCTCTTATAATATCTGAGTTATCACTCAGTGTGATTCCTTTGGTACAGGCAGGCTCAAGAGGCCTGTTTATACAGGTGACCAACATCCTTCTTGCAACCATTTGACTATTTTCTCTCTGGGTATAGACTTAATGGAGATGGAGAACTAGTTGCTAACATTTATTTTAGCATTTTGTACATCTGTAGACTGATTTGTGCCTTAGATAGCTCTTTTTCAGGATGCTTAATCTTAACTTGCTTAGTCTTTTCTCTTGAGCCTTGTTTTCTTGAACTTTATAAAAATGTTATTGTTTCCCCTATTTACAAGGTAGTAAAAACAATGTTAAGGGCTGATAATGAAATTGCATTTCAGGAGCGGCTTCTCTGGGAAACCTACAGAGTTATTACGTGGAGTGAATTTAACGTAGCCTCCATATTTCTCGTAATATATACCCTACAGGGTCCTGTAGGCCTTCCCTGGGGGCTCAGTGGTAAAGAATCCACCTGCAATGCAGAAGATGCAGGAGACGTGGGTTTGATCCCTGGGTTGGGAAGATTCCCTGGAGGAGGGCATGACAACACACTCCAGTATTCTTGCCTGGAGAATCCCATGGACAGAGGAGCCTGGCTGGCTACAGTCCATGTGATTTACAGAGTCAGACATGGCTGAAGTGACTGAGCACACACACACACACACACACACACACACACACACACACACACACGAGCATCCTGTAGTTATCAGGGAAATGAGCACTAGTTTCTGGGTAAAACTCTGTGTTACTATAGTCTTTTAAATGAACTTGCTGGGAGTGGGTGGAGGAAGAGCTGGACTTTGAGAGTCAAACTGGAGCCTGTTATACATTCCAGAGCTGAGGGGCCCAGGAAGGGCTTCTTCCGGGCTGTGGGGAGAATCCAAGCTCTTCTTATAGAACACAGATGCTCTATTGGAAGGAAGCAATTCAGATTAGAAGCTGGGCAGCATCCAGGGTCATGAACTTAGAGTTTAAAATATCTGTCTTTGACCCCAGCAGCCAGCTAAGATTTCCTGCTGACCCTAGAAATTCAAAGGATTTTTAAGTTGGCATAAAAATCTTCCTTCTCCTCACACTGCAGATGTCTGATTAAGAGTTTCCAGGCTTGGAAACAGGTAGCAAACGTTCTGTGGTTTTGCTGTTGTTAATAAAGGGCTGAGGTCAGCACCCTGAATAATAGAAATGGCCAAACTATACCTCCGAATAATACAACTTGAAAGGAACAAATATGAATTCACTGTTAGATAAATGATGACAGTAAAGAAGGATTAAAAACATAGGAGCAGCTGTGTTATTGTTAAAAGGGAGAGGCAGCTGGAATCCATAGGATCCCAGTCTGGTCAGTGGCCCAGTAGACTAAATTTTTAAAACTGTTCAGTGTTAAATGTTAGGAAGTCCAAAACCCACAGAGCAGCTCTAGTGGAGGAAGACATTCATTTTCTTGCAATGAAAATACTTTCAACAAAATGTGAGGGTTCAAACTTGGAGATTATTTTTAAGAAAAAGTATCTGTTAAAGAATAATTTTGTAAAGGGTATAGTCATAACTCATACAAATATGAAATAAACATATGCCAATGATTTTATTTAACTCATTAATTGAAGAATTCAATAAAATGTGACAAGCAGTTTGAAATAAAGTTCAGAGAACCGCACAATATATACACACAGGTGTGTGCGTGCTCAGTCGTGTCTGACTCTTTCCAACCCTTTGGATTGTAGCCTGCCAGGCTCCTCTCTCCATGGGATTTTTAGGCAAGAATACTGGAGTGGGTTGCCATTTCCTCCTCTAGGGGATCTTCCTGACCCAGGGATCAAACCCAAATCGCCAGCATTGCAGGCAGATTCTTTATTCACTGAACCCTTGGGGAAGCCCACACATATATATACATATAAATAAGATATATATATATATATACACACATAAATGTATATACACACACACATATAAATAAAGAATACTGAATATGAATCTACAAATAAATGCTAAACGGAGAGAGTGAAGAATGGGGAAGAAAATCAATTGTCATTCTACCTGGGCAGAAATAATTTGTATATCTATGGACAAGAATCATTTGCACAGCTATTTATTTTCTATAAATAACAGAATTCTAAAATATCTCAAAAACAATGAAAGTTACAAACCCCAAGGATTCAGAAAAATCAAGAATTGAATGAGGCCTAGTTTTCCATTGAAGGTATCTAATAATCTTGATGGTCTCTTTCAAAGTTCTTCACAGTTTATCTTGACGTATGTGACTCTTGAAAATAATGCAGAAATATTACTGCAAGTCTTTTTAGTATCAGGCTAGAGGAGTGGTTCTCAATTATGGTCCCTGAACCAGCAACAGAAGCATCACCTAAAAGCTGTTAGAAATGCCAGTTCTAAGGGGCCTCCCCAGATCTACTGAATCAGGAACTGTGTGGGTGGGGGCGTAGCCATGTGGCTTAACACCCTCTGGGTGATTCGGATGCATTCCCAAGTTTCTGAAGTGCTGCTAGATGATCTAACTTTGCCCACCTTATTACTGATTAGAATCCAAAGTCCGTAAGTTAGATATTACCTTGTAGAAGATTGAAAAATTGCAAATGACTTTTCTTAGGCAAATGATTTCTGCCTTGTAGACAAAATAACCACAAAGTCTATGATTTCTGCATCTTTCTCTAGTAATCCTATTCTTTCTTTATTTCATTGCCTCTATATAGCAGTTTCCCCTATCTTTCAACTAGCTTTGTTATCCTGCTGGTTTTCTTATTAATGAAGTAAATATATTTTTGATAAGTGCTCCCTAATGATTGTTTAAGAATCATGTCTCTAGCTTCATGAAAGTTTTAGTTTGAAATAATGCAATACAAGTAGTTTGACTTTTTAAAGTGAATGCAATGCAATTGAGACAATTAAAGGGGTTCAGTCAGCATGTGGGACTGGACCTGTGGGAACTTTTTTGGACAGTATTATTATATATCATAAGTCAGGCCTTATGTTAAGCTTTTCAGAAAAATATGAGTTCTGTGAACATTATCCAGCTCTTTCCATGGTTTATCTCTGGATGGGTTTTCACACTGCTCATTTCTTTCTTCCTTACCCTACTTCCTACCCCTCTGGCTTGTCACCATGCCACCAAACACCAACTTCTGCTTCATCTCCTTAGAGATCTATGCCAATCCTTATACCTACCAGTTGAGAATGTCAGTGATAAAAATGTATTAGGAACTAGAGAGAAAAAGCAAGTTGAATTTTTCTCACTAAATGGTAAAATAAAAAGTAAATGTTAGTGGTTTTAAATTATGGTCTACTTGCAGTTTTACATAAATACCCAAAAGATGCTTATAAATTTTAACCTGCCTTTGTGGGTAGATTGGTGGAAAAAAAAATTAAGACAGAAGGAGGTTCTAAGAAGACTGTTAACTTTTCCAAAACGCTTAGGGTGTAAATACACACTATATTTAAGGCAACTTTCCAGGCTGGGAGAACATATCTGGGAGCTTGAAGGAACTCTTCTGCTATCCTTTCAAGAGGAGAGGACTTTCTACTAAATTATAGAGTTTTCTATTTTCTCAGATGAAATTGGTCATTGAGGGGTTCAGCAGAAAGCCGTAGACATACTTAAAGGGTAGAAGATTCGGACTACTGTGGAAGGTTTTAAAGATGAGATCAGCCTGAAAAGAACATAGAATTCAGAGGGTCATCTCTACAAATGTCTTTGGTTTTTTTTTTGGTGGCCGCAGTGTGCAACTTATAGGATCCCTAACCAGGGATTGAACTTGAACCCCCTGCAGTGAAAATGCCTAGTCCTAACCACTGGTCTGCCAGGGAATTCCCTACAAAGGTCTTTAAAAATGTTTGCATTACAAATGGAGTTCCCAACTCCATTGTAATGACAACCAAAAAATGATGAAACCTAATTACCCAACTGCAGTGGTGATGGTCACAAAATTTCTTTGGCTTCATCTCCATTCATCTCATGCTTTGTCTGCATGGGCCCTCTGCTCTGGTTCCATGTTTCTCACACCTATAGACCCATCAAACAAGGTGCTGCTGCTGCTACTGCTAAGTCGCTTCAGTCGTGTCCGACTCTGTGCGACCCCATAGACGGCGGCCCACCAGGCTCCCCCGTCCCTGAGATTCTCCAGGCAGGAACACTGGAGTGGGTTGCCATTTCCTTCTCCAAGTGTTACGTGTATGTAGTTTTGTTTGGCCTGCATGCTGTTTAAAACAATTAAATTTCAAGTATCTTTAAATCCATATTTTCTTGACTTACCTGACAAACGAGTTTGTCATTCTCTCCTAACCAGTGGTGATTGCCTTTTCTGTTGAGATATTCCCAAATATAGCTTCATAGTATCCTTTCTATACTAAATATAAGAAAAGTGTTCATTAAATAAATGTAGAGACATAATTAAACTCTTTCAAAAGGAAAAAGAGAGAAAATGTGCCAGAGACCTTATAAAAACCATAGATTTGAAATAGACAAAGAGGTCATGCAATCCTCTGCAAACTTGAACCTTCCCAGGAACATGAAATTATCTTGTATAATAATTCCCACATACATAACCCAAGGCTCTGGCAGATTAACTTGATTTACTCTATGCGATATCTTTCCTGGTGATAATAACACAGGCAGCATGACTCAGTACACTGAATCCTTTCATCTCTGCGAACCATCCTATAATGTAAACCACAGTGGTTACTCCACTTCCCTCCGTCTCTGTGAGACCGTAACAGGCTATGTAAACAAGGAAAAAGCCCCCTTAGTGCATAACTCTCAACTGTAATGAACTTCAAAGACATTTGTGGTACTCCATTCACAAGTATTCCTAATTTGGGGCAGATGCATATATGCAAAATGACTCAGCCAGCTGTAAGTGGTATTTCTATTGTGAAGATTTTGTGCTCTAGTACTGTTCTCTTCCTTCCCCCAGATGAAATTGGTTTAGAGAAGGCATCTTGGAGGTAGAGAGAGTAAGCGTTTGGCAGCAGTCGTCAGGCTGGCAGGCTTGCTTTGTGTGTGGCCTTGGGGAAAGTCTGCTCTGAATGAGAAAACTGACTATGGATTTCCATCACCCTAAAGAAAAAATGCTCAAGGAAAACCATCTGTATAAAAATTCCTTTGTCTGGAAATCAGAAGGGGAAGAATTTTCAGAGATGCCCATAGGATGCCTTTTGTCTCTTAAAATGCATTAATGGTAACTGCATCTCTGTGCAGACTGAGCTCAATGTTCCTCTACAACACCCACAAGTTACAGAGTACAATATTTTCTTTCTTTATCTTGCTGTTGTTCAGTCTCTCACTCCTGACCGATTCTTTCCGACCCCATGGACTGCAGCACACCAGGCTTCCCTGTCCTTCACCATCTCCTGGAGCTTGCTCAAACCTATGTCCATTGAATCGGTGATGCCATCCAACCATCTTATCCTCTGTCACCCTTCTCCTCCTGCCTTCAATCTTTCCCAGCATCAGGATCTTTTCTAATGAGTTAGCTCTTTGCATCAGGTGACCAAAGTATTGGGGCTTAAGTTTCAGCATCAGTCCTTCTAATGAATATTCAGGATTGATTTCATTTAGGATGGACTGGTTTGATCTCCTTGCAGTCCAAGGGACTCTCAAGAGTCTTCTCCAATACCACAGTTCAAACCATCAATTCTTCAATTCTTCAGCCCTCAGCTTTCTTTATGGTCCAACTCTGACATCCATACATGAATACTGGAAAAGCAATACCTTTGACTAGACGGAACTTTGTTGGCAAAGTAATGTCTATGCTTTTTAATATGTTGTCTACGTTGGTTATAACTTTTCTTCCAAGGAGCAAGTGTCTTTTAATTTCATGACTGCAGTCACCATCCTCAGTGATTTTGGAGGCCAATAAAATAAAATCTGTCACTGTTTCCACTTTTTCTTCATCTATTTGCCATGAAGTGATGGGACCAGCTGCCATGATCTTTGTTTTTTGAATGTTGAGTTTTAAGCCAACTTTTTCACTCTCCTCTTTCACTTTCATCAGAGGTTCTTTAGTTCCTCTTTTCTTTCTGCCATTAGAGTGGTATCATCTGCATATCTGAGATTGTTGATATTTCCCCTGGCAATCTTGATTCCAGCTTGTGATTTATCCAGCCCAGCATTTCACACAATGTATTCTGCATGTAAGTTACATAAGCAAGGTGACAATATACAGCCTTGTTATACTCCTTTCCCAATTTGGAACCAGTCCGTTGTTCCATGTCCGGTTCTAACTGTTGCCTCTTTAAAGGAGGAAACAGAAAGAACAGGATCCATCTTGAAAGCAGGACTCCATCTTCGGCTGGACTGTATACTTTGAACTATATGCCCAGTATCTGTGGAAATGACATACCAACTGGAAAACCAGACCCCACAATGGAAGAGCCCCAGGGCTCATACCTAGACTCTCCATCACCTAAAAGAATACCCTAATTATATGTGTAACCGAATAGAATCATAAATTCTATTATGCTTATTGGGGTATGACCACAGGCCTATTGATAATTGTCCACTGTTAACTACCTAGGCTTAAGGCATACGCATCATGTTAACTTTGATTGTATCGTGGGTTTGAGCACGTACACTTAGAGTATATAAGATTTTCACAAAAACTGGTCAGGGTCCTTGGCTAAGAGGAGACTCTGCCTTGGGCCTGCTGGTGTAATAAACTGCACTCCACTATCTGCATTGTCCTTCTGACTGAGTTTGTTTCCCAGGATGCGTGGCTACAACATCTTGACCTGCATATAGGTTTCTCAAGAGGCAGGTCAGGTGGTCTGGTATTCGCATCTCAGTATTCCACAGTAGTTTGTGATCCACACAGTCAAAGGCTTTAGCATAGTCAATGAAACAGATGTTTTTCTGGAATTCCCTTGCTTTTTCTATGATCCAGCAGATATTGTCAATTTGATCTCTGGTTCCTCTGCCTTTTCTAAATCCAGCTTGTACATCTGGAGGTTCTTGGTTCACATACTGTTGAAACCTAGCTTGAAGGATTTTGAACATTACCTTACTAGCATGTGAAATGAGCGCAATTGTAAGGAAGTGTGATTACCAATTGTTCTGCCCTTTGGAACTGAGAGAAGGTCATGGTGGCTGGAGACTTGCCTACAAGAAATGTGGTGCAAAATGGCCTCCATGCCTGGGAGCCGCACAGGGCCCTGCTTGGCATCATGACCACACTCCACAGAGGGAATTCCATAGTGTGTCGTATTGGAGAGAAGAGATCCTGGAGACCATCTTAGAATTCTGCTTCTACAACATGTAAATGATCTTAAAGTGTCCCATTTCCATAATATTTATTGCATATTATTGTGCCGTGTTTATTACACACCATTATTTCATAATGTTTTCTATGAACAGTACTCCTCCTCTACTGTTTACTACTACCTAGAAACAGTCACTTCAGCATGTTTAGATTATTCTTCTGGCATTTACCTCTAAGTATACAAATAGTATAGGCTGATATGGCATATATGCAACTAGTGTACCTATATATATATTTTTTTGGATCTAAAAATTTTATTTATTAATTATTGACTTCCCACTTGGAGGATGAGGATCTTGTTCTCTTTTGCCATCCTGCCTTTCTCCACCACATGTGCATACTCTCTTCCTCTATTCTGCCTTTCTGACACAGTTATAACAAGTTTAAGTCAGTATTCAGAATCAGAGGGCTTCCCTTATAGCTCAATTGGTAAAGAAACCACTTGCAAAGCAGGAGACCCTGGTTCAATTCTTGGGTCAGGAAGCCCCCTAGAGAAGGGAATGGCTACCCACTCCAGTATTCTGGCCTGGAGAATTCCATAGTCTGTATAGACCATGGAGTCGAAAAGAGTCAGACATGACAGAGTGACTTTTTACTACTATTACTCAGAATTCAGAGCATCATTATTATTCATAATTTTCCTTCATCTATACCTTTTTGTTTCCTTGGAGTTGATAAATATATTGTTTTTGTGTTTTTCTAGGGCCTACTTTTTAAAATAAACTTAACACTCACTAATTTATTCCCAATGTAGGGTAGCAAAATTTGCCACCCCAAAATACCTCTTTAGGCATGTGTGTTATTTCAAGCTGAAAACAATCAAGGCCCAAAAGACTCAGGAAGAAACTCTGACCTTCCCTCTGCTTACCTAAGAATGTAGATAGAGCATACATGTAAGAGAACTTTGGTAATGTTCAATATAGGTATAATACTTTGGAGGTTTTTTAAAAATGTATTTGCAAATTTTTGATATTCCTCTTATTGAGAGTATCATTCCCTGGTGGCTCAGATGGTAAAGAATCCACCTGCAGTGCAGGAGACACAGGAGATGCAGGTTCAATCCCTGAGCTGGGAAAATCTCCTGGAGAAGGAAATGGTAACCCACTCCAGTATTCTTGCCTGGAAAACCCCATGGACGGAGGAGCCTGGCGGGCTGCAGTCCAAAGGGTCACAAAGATTTGGACATGACTTACTTAGAAGACTTTCTGAGAAGTGGGGTCTGTATCTCTCCCTGAATCCAGGCTGACCTAGTGACCAGTAAATCAACAGAAAACAGCAGAATTGGAGCTATATGATTTCTAAATCTAGAGTAGAAAAAGTCATGCTGCTTTGCGCTGGTTCTGTCATTTTGCTTCGGGAGCCATGAGCCACCGTGTGAGAAAGTGGAGCCAGCCATGCTGGGAGGAAGCCCAGGCCACCATAGAGAAGCCCTGTGTAGGTGTTCAGTACCATAGTTCAGATTGAAGTCCCAGCTCACACCTGTTGTCAGTAGTCAGATATATGAGTGAAAATGGCTCCAAATGATTTCTTCTCCCGGTGCATGTCACCCCACCCCCAACCCTAGGCTTTGAACCTTCCTAGCTGAGACCCTCAGACATTGTAGAACAGAGAAAAAAATCATCTTCACGTTACCTTTCCCCGATTCTTGATCCACAGACTCCAAGAGCTTAGTGACTATTTTAAGCAACAAGCTTTACAGTCATTTGCTATATAGTTATAGGTAACTAGCGCACCCCACTCTAGTACTCTTGCCTGGAAAATCCCATGGATGAGGGAGCCTGGTAGGCTGCAGTCATGGGATCACTGAGAGTCGGACACGCCTGAGTGACTTCACTTTCACTTTTCACTTTCATTCACTTTCATGCATTGGAGAAGGAAATGGCAACCCACTCCGGTGTTCTTGCCTGGAGAATCCCAGGGAAGGGAGAGCCTAGTGGGCTGCCGTCTATGGGGTCGCCCAGAGTTGGACACGACTGGAGCGACTTAGCAGCAGCAGCAGCAGCAACTAGAACAGATACATTATTTATATAAGAATTATTTAAGTTCATGGAAAAGTTTTATCTGTTGGATAATTGAAAACAACTAAAACGTAACTCAGTATAGTTTGAGAAATTCAGGATATTTAATTATTGAGTTGTAAATAGAAGCAAACATTATTTTAAAACACAAACATTATTTAAAATCCTTAAAACTGAATGTTAAAAAAGCTGAATGGTGTAATTTGCTAGATATAAACATTGAAAAACAAGACTTTAAAAGCTTAGAAAAAATTAGAGTTTTGAAAATATTAATTAATAATTTGAAACTAAATATTGAAATAAAAAAAAATTAAATTTCACATTGTTTTTTCTACATCCAGAGCTGCTGTCAAGGACATCAGAAAACATCAACATCAGTATTATAGCTTCAGGGTTGTATTTCATGTACATATAATCTGTACATAGATTCTTCTTACTTCTTTGAGAATATAAATGTTAGCTATTTTCCCTCAGGGCTGTTATTTTTTTCTGCATGTTTTTTGTTTTCTCCAAGTTAATGTGTTTGCCTATATGGTCTTTGATTTTTATTATTTGAGACATTCTTCATTTGTCTGATGACCTAAATTGATTGCCTACATTCAAGAACTGGGCATCAAGAAGTTAATTGGGAAAAAAAATGAAATAAATTGAAGCTCTTTGTCTAGACTGGGATTGTCAACCATGAGTTTTACTGAGAGTAATCTGATAGGGCATTTCTGTTTGTTTGTTTTGAACTCCACTGTTAGTATATTTCAGTTTAGACTCCTCAGAAAATAAAATTTCAATTTTCTGCCTGGAAAATATTAGCTTGAATGCCAGCATTTTGGGAAGCACAGGAATATGCTGGATATCTCAACATTCAGTTGACAAACCTCTATTCAACCCCTTGTTTTCAGTAAAGTACAATGCGCAAGAGATTCCTTGGCCAGAGATACCCTGTTTGGCCCTCTCCAGTCTTATTAATCTGAAGCCAAGTATAAGAATTTCATGTCTCTGTCGACTTCTGCCCAGTGGGCGTCACTCAACAGAGTCTTTGGTTTTGAAAGAATTACTCCCTGCAGTGATTTAGTTATAAGCACTTAAATAAAAATGGTAAAAATGTCTCTTGTATGTTATGAGTCATAAATTCAAGAACATTCTACACCATATTCTCTGGATGTTAAGTAGAGAAGATTGATTCAAACACAGGTAAACAACTCAAATTGAAAAGCAATTTACATATCTTAAAAAAACACCACTTGTTACTAGCTAAAGTACCTATTGATTAGAAGTAAATACATCCCTTGTTGCTAGGATTTGAAACATATTCAATTTGTACCATTAAAGAGATTCTTATAGACTTCTGAATTTGACACCTACTAACATGCTATTTTGTATCACTAACATATGATTGGCTTCAAATGCCTGAACATAAGTATAACAAGAACATTTTTTCCTCTCCATTTCTTGTGCCAAGCTCTGAAGTCATATAAAATATCTTCCTGGAGAGTACTTTGATGGTGCTTTTATCATAATTATGATTATTATCATCTATTCTCATCATTTGAGACCTTCCATTTTCTTGCCGTATGAGAGGAATAGCTTTAAGTCACATGGCTTTTTAAAAGAGAAGAAGTTGAAAAATAAGTTGAAATTTCCATCTGAACTGACCTTTGACTTAAATACAGCTACAGACTTTTTAGGGATTGTCAATCTTGGTGTGAGACAATATATATTTTCCTTAATTCTTTTTCTTTGGAAAGTTGTTTCACGAAAAATAAGAATAATTAATAGGTCCCATGAAAAGATAAAAGGCCAGTTCTAATTACATCTCTGAGTTCATTGTGTTTATTGAAGTTGGGGAAGGACATTTGTAAAACTAGCATTTGTAAAAGCAATTGCAAAACTGGTTTGTGAATCAGCCAGTGTATCCAGTTCTCTTAATCCCACTGATAGCAAGATGATCTTTATTGCCAACATAAGCATTCCAAAATAAGGGTCCAGCATGATACCTAGTATAATTAAATATTAAATACTCTGTCAAAGTTTGAATCTTATAATGTCATTAAGGTCAGTAAAGAGTGTTTTATATATTTGGAAAGTTTGAAAGCTCCTTTGGCAATTCTAGCATCTAATCTGTGAGTGAGTCTTCTAGGATTGGATTATTAACTGAGGAATAATACTTACTTGAATCAAATGTTTAGCTCTCACTTACACGTGAGTGTTAAGGGAAATTCAGAAGCTGTTTAAAAGGTCTGATGAAATGTTTGAAAACAAATTGCTCCTGAAAAAGCGTAGCTTTTCAATTTGTTGGTATCTCAAAATGTAGTTTATGGATTTATTCTGACATATAATTATATCTTATATTTTTTATTATGAAGTAATTCAAGTGTTCAAAAAATAATATAACAGATTTATATTATCAGATTTATACATCGTAAGTTTACCATGAAGACTTGAACCATATTTTGCATAATTTTTTCAAATCTTTTGTTTTTAAATAAATAAGACTGAGAAAACTAAGCTAAAAAGCCCCACTATATTTTTATTGATCCTGAAATTTATGGAAATCATTCCATAACCATGTAAGTCAAAAAATTTTTTTTACCACATTTAAAGTATTGTTTGGATATTTATTAAGTACTTAGCATTTCAGGCAGATTCTTTACCAGCTGAGTCACAAAGGAAGCCCAAGAGCACTGGAGTGGGTAGCCTATCCCTTCGCCAGCGGATCTTCTGATCCAGGAATTGAACTGGGGTCTCCTGCATTGCAGGCGGATTCTTACCAACTGAGCTATCAGGGAAGCTCTTTCACTTAAAATGTATATAAAAAGTACTACATGGTTCAGTTCTGTTCAGTTGCTCAGTCATGTTTATGTTTTTAAAGATGCATTCACACTTTATGATCAGTGGACAGAGCGTTTCTATTTTACTCCTTGCTGTTGAATAAAATTTTGTTGCAAAAATAGACCAAAGTTTATTGATCTGTGCTCTTAGTAATGGACAACTAAGTTGTGTCTGATATTTTGCTATTACAAACAGTGCTGCAATTAATATTTGGCAATGTTTGGAGACATTTTTGATTGCCACATCTGGGCAGGGCATACTGATATTATCAGATGGGTAGAGACCATGCATGCTAAATTGCTTTAGTCCTGTCTGACTCTTTGTGACCCCATGGACTGTATCCCACCAGGCTCCTCTGTCCATGGGATTCTCCAGGCAAGAATACTGAAGTGGGTTGCCATGCCCTCCTCCAGGGGATCTTCTCAACCCAGGGATCTAACCCATATCTCTTAACGTCTCCTGCATTGGCCGACAGATATTCTTTACCACTGATGCCACCTGGGAAGTGGTAGAGACCATGAATACTGCTAAGCATCTTATAAGGCACAGGGCAACAAAGAATTATCTACTCTCAAATGTCAGTAGTGCCAAGTTTGAGAAACCCTGCTCTAGGATATGTAAATAGAAGAACTAAATAGAGAGATATGTCACGATCATTGGATTCGGTAGCTTCTTTAACTTATAAATTAACCTCTAAATTCAGTCTTATTCTAAATAATATTCACATAGGGTTTGACACAGAATTTGACAAGCATTTCCTGTAAGAATATTTTTAAGTCTTCCCAGGATGGTAAATGGATAAACTACACTGCCAATGGTTCAGTTTTCCAAATATGGAATATACAAGGGGAGTCCAGTGATCTTCTTCCAATAGCATGTGATTGATAAAGAATTTTCTATAGGCTGGATTTGGATGGCATCAACTGCCCCAGTTAGTGGCATGCTTTCTTTTTCTATAATTATTTATCTGGACCTGGGCATAACACTTGCAGTCTTTTTAGCTTCTATAGGCTACAGTGCCTACCATTATCTTTCTACTCAGCTAGACTGGTGATAGGATTCATACATTCAGTTCAGTTCAGTTCAGTCGCTCAGTCGTGTCCGACCCTTTGCGACCCCGTGAACCGCAGCACGCCAGGCCTCTCTGTCCATCACCAACTCCCAGAGTCCACCCAAATCCATGTCCATTGAGTTGGTGATGCCATCCAACCATCTCATCCTCTGTCGTCCCCCTCTTCTCCTGCCCTCAATCTTTCCCAGCATCAGGGTCTTTTCCAATGAGTCAGCTCTTCGCATCAGGTGGCCAAAGTATTGGAGTTTCAGCTTCAACATCAGTCCTTCCAGTGAACACCCAGGACTGATCTCCTTTAGGATGGACTAGCTGAATCTCCTTGCACTCCAAGGGACTCTCAAGAGTCTTCTCCAACACCACAGTTCAAAAGCAACAATTCTTCTGTGCTCAGCTTTCTTTAGAGTCCAACTCTCACATCCATACATGACCACTGGAAAAACCATAGCCTTGACTAGACGGACCTTTGTTGGCAAAGTAATGTCTCTGCTTTTTAACACGCTGTCTAGGTTGGTCATAACTTTCCTTCCAAGGAGTAAGTGTCTTTTAATTTCATGGCTGCAATCACCATCTGCAGTGATTTTGGAGCCCCCCAAAATAAAGTCAGCCACCCTTTCCACTGTTTCCCCATCTATTTGCCATGAAGTGATGGGACTGGATTCCATGATCTTAGTTTTCTGAATGTTGAGCTTTAAGGCAACTTTTTCACTCTCCTCTTTCATTTTCATCAAGAGGCTCTTTAGTTCTTCTTCACTTTCTTCCATAAGGGTGGTGTCATCTGCATATCTGAGGTTATTGATATTTCTCCCAGCAATCTTGATTCCAGCTTGTGTTTCCTCCAGCCCAGCATTTCTCATGATTTGCTCTGCATATAAGTTAAATAAGTAGGGTGACAATATATATAATAATGTATATTCATATATAATAATGTATATTCATACATTAGGTAACTTCAACTCTTGGGAAAGTCAGTGATCCTCCCATGGGAATCCAGACTTTAGATAGCATTATTTCAGAAAGAAGCACACATCAGGATTTAATTTCTCAACTTTCCTAAACTATCCATATTTTCACTAACTTTTGAAAATTTTGTACTTAATGTCAGAAATGGGTTTCTATTGTCAAATTATTGTAGCATGATGAATTACTAAAATGACTTCTCTCTGGTGAAATAAAATAATTCAAGTTTTGTTTTTTTTTTTTTATGATTCAAGTTTAAATAACCCAGGTTTTCATTTTGGTTGTAAAGAACTGTCTCTCTCTCTGTCTCTTTATGCATAGAGTTCAGTATTCCTTTGTGAGTTATGAAGGACTTGGGCTTTGACTGCCTTTACTAGGGAGTTATAACCTTCCTCGCAGAATCTTTGAGGTCTGATATACACTGCAATTTTCTACTGTTTACCATTTCCCCAAGACCGTAATGAAATTAGCACCAGATCTTAATTATCATTATGACCTTGCTGACTAACAGTGGTACCATAATATATTTGGCCTGGAGTGGTCAATTCTGACAGCTTCATTATAGGCTTGGGAGATGTGGTGAGTTGTTAATGGTAGTCAGCTCTTCATTCTTCTCTTCAAGTTAAGTGATTCTATGAATAAATGGAGAGCTACAGTGCTCTCCCATGATAATGTGCTTTGACTTGTTTTGTTTTATATAATATATTTATTGTCTAGTTAATTACTCACTCATTTGACTAATAACTGAGGACCAATCTGGTTTAGGATCTTGCCTTGCCTGCATATGTGAGGCTCTCTCAGCCTGGGACTCTCTTCCACATAACGTTTTTTTTAAACCAGTTGTCTCCTATTATAACTCCTGAATTAGGAGCCTATCCTAAGGGCTCCAGTATACTCTGTGCTCCTCTCAAAATAGCATTTGCCATGCTAAAACATTAAGCTTATCAGCAGTCTGGACTGAGATTACCTGAATCCAAATCCTTGTTCCATTCCTTACTATCTCTATGACCTACGGCAAGTTACATATTTTCCCTAAGTTTTAATTTTTTCTTTGTTTTTTAGGGTTTTAAAAGTTGTTTGTTAATGATGTAATAGTATAATCATTATTATAAGCTGAATGAATAAAATGACCATCTAATCATCTAATGTGGTAGCATATAATGAGAGAAACAGAGGCTTTATTGAAAGAACATGAGTCTAAGATTCAGATCATTTGGCACTATTCCCAGGGATACCTTACTCCAGCTTCATGGCCTTGAATATAGTCCTGTAGCTCTCTGTGATTCAGCTTTCAAGTATGCAGGTTGGTGGTTTTCAACTGAGGGTGATTTTATACCCCAGGGGACATTTTTCCCTGAGTTTTTATTTCTTTATCTATTAAATGGAGACAATAGCATACCTGTCTAATAGAGTTCTTTTTATAATTATATTTATTCATTCAGCAGCAAATTATTGAGTAACTTCTACATATCAGTCAACTCTTCCTAATGCTGGGGATGAGTCAATGAACAGAAAAAAAAAATCCCTGCCCTGCTTACATTTTAGTGGGAGATAAACAATAGATATATGGAGATATAGCATGATGGGGGCGGTTCTTAAAAGTGTTTGAGAGTACTGTATTAGATAGGAAGAGACATTGAATAGAGCCAAATGAAGATGGAGAACAGTGAGAAAAAAGCACATTTTCTGGAGACTGGGATGGAATGGAGTGTGATATAAAGATCAGTGTTGGTCATAAGATGTCCATTATTCATTCAGGTGGAGAAAATGAGTACCTAGTTCAGCATTGGGCAGAATTGTGTCCTCCCAAATTCATATGCTGAAGTCCTGACTCCAGTACCTTGGAATGTACTAGAATGACTATATTTGAGGATAGGGTCTTGAAAAGGTAATGTAAAATGGGTGGCTCCACATCCAATATAATTGATTTCTTATTGGAAAAGGAAATTAGAGCACAGAAGGAAGACCATGTAAAGACAGAGGGAACTGAGAAAAGACATCTTAAAAGAAATCAACCCTGCCAACACTTTGATCTCTAACTTCTAGCCTCCAGAGTGGTGACAAAATAAATTTCTGCTGTTTTAACCATCCAATCTGTGCTATTTTGTTATGGTAGCCCTAGCAAATTAGCACAAATCGAATAACTGAGTGGGCAGCCTCCCATTCAGGGGAGACAGATGAGCTGGAGTGATTGGCAGGTCAGTTCAGTTCAGCTGCTCAGTCATGTCCAACTCTTTGCAACCCCATGGACTGCAGCACACCAGACTTCCCTGTCCATTACCAACTCCGGGACCCTGCTCAAACTCAAGTCCATCGAATTGCTGATGCCATCCAACCATCTCATTCTCAGTCATCCCCTTCCCTTCCTGCCTTCAATCTTTCCCAGCATTAAGGTCTTTTCCAATGAGTCAGTTCTTCACATCAGGTGGAGCTTCAGCTTCAGCATCAGTCCTTCCAATGAATATTCAGGATTGATTTCCTTTAGGATGGACTGGTTTGATCTCCTTGCAGTCCAAGGGACTCTCAACAGTCTTCTCCAACAACACAGTTCAAAAATGTCAGTTCTTCAATTCTTTGACGCTCAGCTTTCTTTATGGTCCAACTCTCACACCCAAATATAACAACTGGAAAAACCATAGCTTTGACTAGACGGATGTTTGTTGGCAAAGTAACGTCTCTGCTTTTTAACATGCTGTCTAGGTTTGTCATAGCTCTTCTTCCAAGAAGCAAGGGTCTTTTAATTTCGTGGCATCTATTTGTCATGAAGTGATGGGACCTTATGTCATGATCTTCATTTTTTGAATGTTCAGTTTTAAGCTAGTTTTTTCACTCTCCTCTTTCTCTTTCCTCAAGAGGCTCTTTAGTTCCTCTTCACATTCTGCCATAAGGGTAGTGTCATCTGCATATCTGAGGTTATTGATATTTCTCCCAGCAATCTTGATTCCAGCTTGTGCTTCATCCTGCCTGGCATTTTGCATGATGTCCTCTGCATATAGGTTAAACAAGCAGGGTGACAATATACAGCCTTGACATACTCCTTTCCTGATTTAGAACCAGTTCGTTGTTACATGTCCAGTTCTAACTGTTGCTTCTTGACCTGCATATGGGTTTCTTAGGAGGCAGGTAAGGTGGTCTAGTATTCCCACCTCTTTAAGAATTTTCCACAGTTTATCATGATCCATATAGTCCAAAGCTTTAAGCATAGTCAACGAAGCAGAAGGAGATGTTTTTCTGGAATTCTCTTGCTTTTTCGATGATCCAGTGGATGTTGGCAATTTCATCTCTGGTTCCTCTGCCTTTTCTAAAGCCAGCTTGAACATCTGGAAGTTCTCAGTTCACATACTCTTGAAGCCTAGCTTGGAGAATTTTGAGCATTACTTTGCTAGCAAGCATATTGAAATGAGTGCAATTGTGTGTGGTAGATTGAACATTCTTTGGCATTGCCTTTCTTTGGGACTGGAATGAAAACTGACATTTTCTAGTCCTGGGGCCACTGCTGAGTTTTCTAATTTTGCTGGCATATTGAGTGCAGCACTTTCATAGCATCATTTTCTAGGATTTGAATTAGCTCAGCTGGAATTCCATCACCTCCACTAGCTTTGTTCATAGTGATGCTTCCTAAGGCCCACTTGACTTCAGACACCAGGATGTCTGGTTCAAGGTGAGTGATCACACCATCATTGTTATTTGAGTCATTAAGATCTTTTTTGTATAGTTCTTCTGTGTATTTTTCTGTGTATTATCTTCTGTGTATTTTTCTGTGTATTATCTTCTGTGTATTTTTGCCATCTCTTCTTAATATCTTCTCCTTCTGTTAGGTCCATTCCTGTCCTTTGTTGTGCCCATCTTTGCATGAAATGTTCCCTTGGTGTCTCTAATTTTCCTTAAGAGATCTCTATCTCTCCCATTCTATTATTTTCCTCTATTTCTTTACATTGATCACAAAGGAAGACTTTCTTATCTCTCCTTGCTATTCTTTGGAACTCTGCATTCAGATGGGTATATGTTTCTTTTTCTCCTTGGCCTTTCACTTCTCTTCTTTACTCAGCTATTTGTAAGGCCTCCTCAAACACCCATTTTTCCTTTTTGCATTTCTTTTTCTTTGGGATGGTTTTGATCACTGCCTCCTGTACAATGTTATGAAACTCTGTCCATAGTTCTTTGGGCACTTTGTCTATCAGATCTAATCCCTTGGATCTATTTGTCACTTCCACTGTATAATTGTAAGGGATTTGATTTAGGTCATACCTTAATTGCATAGTGGTTTTCCCTACTTTCTTCAATTTCAGTCTGAATTTGGCAATAAGGAGTTCATGATCTGAGCTACAGTCAGCTCCTGGTCTTGTTTTTGATGACTATATAGACCTTCTCCATCTTCAACTGCAAAGAATGTGATCAGTCTGATTTCACTCTTGACCATCTGTTGATGTCCGTGTGTAGAGTCATCTCTTGTGTTTTTGGAAGTGGTGTTTGCTATGACCAGTGTGTTCTCTTGGCAAAACTCTGTTAGCCTTTGCCCTGCTTCCTTTTGTACTCCAAGACTAAACTTGTCTGTTACTCTAGGTATATCTTGACTTCCTTATTTTGCATTCCAGTCCCCTATGATGAAAAGGAAATCTTTTTTGGTGTTAGTTCTAGAAGGTCTTGTAGATCATAATAGATCCGTTCAACTTCACCTTCTTTGGCATTAGTAGTTGGGGCATAGACTTGACTTGGATTCCCGTGATATTGAATGGTTTGCCTTGGAAATAAACAGAGATCATTCTGTCGTTTTTTAAATTGCACTCAAGTTCTGCATTTCGGACTCTTTTCTTGACTATGACAACTACTCCATTTCTTCTAAGGGATTCTTGTACACAGTAGTAGATATAATGGTCATCTGAATTAAATTCACTCATTCCTGTCCATTTTAATTCACTAATTCCTGAAATGTCAATATTAACTTTTGCCATCTCCTATTTGGCACTTCCAGTTTACCTTGATTCATGGACCTAACATTCCAGGTTCCTATACAATATTGTTCTGTAAAGATTGTTTTCCATCTTTAAAATATCCATAACTCAACAAAATTTCCTATGCCCAACACAGCAGGGCACTTGAGATATCCACATGTCTGTACATCTGAAGGTGGGTGAACTGGAACTTATAGACAGGTAGGATCTCAGGGAGTGGAGATGATGCCACAGTCCCAGCCTCTTGGCTGTGACAGGTGTGCCTGCAGCCCCAGAGAACCTCGTGCTAGCAGGAATAGTAGCACATGTGACTGTGGTCTATAGGCCACTGTGATGCCTGTGACCATAGGGTTCTAGGGAGCAGTGGCTGTGAGGCCTGTGACCCTTCTCTGTCCAACCATGGCAGCACTCCCAACTGTGATCCCCCTTGCCACAATGGTGGCCCCTGCAAGCCTGACCAACTCAAATATGGCGAGGTACCCAGAAACTTGTTTCCTCTCTATCCCTCCCCACCACTGTGGCAGCAGTACCTGCAACCCAAGTGATCCTCAATGTAGCAAAGGCACCCAACATCCAGTGCCCTTGGTGGTAACGCTGATGACAGCAGTGGCATCAGTTTTTCACTTATTTAGTACTTGTGAATGACTTCAGTGTATCTTTACTTAAATTGCCACAGACATATTATAATCTTGGAAGTATTAATTCAGTTACATAAAAAGGCAAAAATCTTTAATTTTAACTGTTTCATCAAATTTCCTGATATTTCAGGCTGTGTATACAAAATATAACATTGGTTGGGAAGGGTAGGGTTACTTTGTTTACAGTGATGTGGATTCTGGGCAGTGGCAACTGGCCCAAATGGCTTGCAAATCCAAGGCTTTAGGCCAAAGCTCTGATAGGTCCTCATTAGACGTGAGTACAACTTCACAATCACAGAGAAATTTCAGTTTGATCTACATTTAATTTCTGTCTCTGTGAAAGGCTAACTTCCTTAGCTAAGTGGCTAAATGAACAACAGCTGGGTTTAGGGGAGCGGGGCACATAGGATGTAACTTGTCTTAGGCAGTCACCAAAGGACTAATCTAAAAAGGACAATTATGTTCAGAGACTTTTCAGTGCACTCTAGGACTGCTAAAGAAACTGTCTCCATCCAAGCATGTTAGCATGGAAAGGCTAATCCACAATGCCCTAAGGAAGAGGGCTTTGCTCAGAAATGAGGCATTCAATTTTTGTAACTCTGCATGGAAATTCCTTTTAAAGTTGTGCATTTCACCAAATGCAGTAATTGCCTTGGGGTGTAATGGATTACAAAAGATGGGAGTAATCACAAAGAAAAAACATAAAGGAGAGAGAAATGCATAGAAGCCTCATTGTTTCCAATGATCATCAAAAATAGGTCAGAAAACAAGTTCTGCTTTGATGTTTGATGTTTTTATTTTCAAGGAATTCTGCAGTAATGAAGTGTAACCTCAGCAAATGGAAACTAGATTCTATAAAAGAGCGAGAGAACTTGCCAGAGGAAGAAGGTGGGATGAGTTATTTTTATGAAATATTTGAATAGAATCTCAATTTTTTTAATTTCCATAAAACTTTTTCTTTACTTTTCTCTCAGTTTGATTAATTCACTGAGCTGGATGTAGATAGGTGGGGAAGATTTTACATGGAGATTATGCTAATATCTTCTTTGCAAAGTTAAGGGCGTTGTTATCATGCATGGTAGGCAACATGGAGAGGGCAGTGGTTAGAAGTACATGTTATACGGATCTGGTTTTAATACAGACATACCTTACTATACTTTGCAGATACTGAGTTTTTTTTGTTTGCTCTTCATTTGTTTTTAACAAACTGAAGGTTCGTGGTAACTCTATGTCAAGCAAGTCATTTTTTTTTTTTTTTGACAGCATTTGCTTACTTCATATCTCTGTGTCACGTTTTGGTAATTTTCATAATGCATCAATCTTTTTCGTTGTTATTACATTTGATATGGTGATCTGTGATGAGTGATCTCTGATGCTGCTGCTGCTGCTGCTAAGTCGCTTCAGTCGTGTCTGACTCTGTGCGACACCATAGACGGCAGCCTACCAGGCTCCGCCGTCCCTGGGATTCTCCAGACAAGAACACTGGAGTGGGTTGCCATTTCCTTCTCCAGTGCATGAAAGGGAAAAGTGAAAGTGAAGTTGCTCAGTCGTGTCCAACTCTTCGCGACCCCATGGACTGCAGCCTACCAGGCTCCTCCGTCCATGGGAGTTTCCAAGCAAGAGTACTGGAGTGGGGTGCCATTGCCTTCTCCAATCTCTGATACTACTATTTTAGTAATTTTTATTTTATATTTTGTAATTAAGGTATATACATTGTTTTTTTTTAAAACATAATGCTATTGTATACTTATAGACTACAGTATGTTGTAGTTGTACAGTCTCCCAGTCATGTCTGACTCTTGGCGACCCCATGAACTGCAGCATGCCAGGCCTCCCTGTCCCTCACCATCTCCTAGAGTTTGCCCAAGTTCATGTCCATTGCAATGGTGATGCCATCCAGCCATCTCATCCTCTGATGCCCTCTTCTCCTTCTGCCCTCAATCTTTCCCGGCATCAAGGTGTTTTTCAATGAGTCAGCTGTTTGTATCAGGTGACCAAAATACTAGAGTTTCAGCTTCAGCATCATTCCTTCCAATGAGAATCAGGGTTGATTTCCTTTAAGATTGACTGGTTTGATCTCCTTGTTGTCCAAGGGACTCTCAAGAGTCTTCTCCAGCACCGCAGTTCAAAGGCATCAATTCTTTCATGCTCTGCCTTCTTTGTAGTCCAGCTCTCACAACCATATGTGGCCACTGGGAAAACCATAGCCTTGACTATAACAACCTTCGCCGACCAAGTGATGTCTCTGCTTTTCAATACACTGTCTAGGTTTGTCATAGCTTTCCTGCTGAGAAGCAATTGTCTTCTGATTTTGTGGCTGCAGTCACCATCTGCAGTGATTTTAGAGCTCAAGAAGAGGAAATCTATCACAAACTACGGTATAGTATAAACATAACTTCTATATGCACAAGGAAACCAAAAAATTAGTGTGACTCACTTTATGTGATATCCACTTTATTGAAGTAGTCTGAAACTGAACCCAGAATATAGCCAAGGAGGCTATATTAACCCTACCAGTGCAAGCTGTGTGATTTGTGTTAAGCCTCAAGTTTCCCATCTGTAAAGTGGGAGTGATTACAGTATCTTACACTGTTGTCATGAGGATATAAAGAATTAATGTATGTCAAGCTTCTGATACATTCATGATGTATTTTGGGGGAGGGAAGGATGCTTTATTATCTCCTGAAATAATCATTAAGTCCACAGAAGAACCGTTATGTGTGTTAAATGGGGAAATTGTTTCCAGCTACTAGAAGATTAATTTTGTCACTGGATGAAGTTAGATATGTAGCCAGAAGTCATTGGTGAGTACTTACAGGAAGCTGAAGCTCCCAATCTCTTCTCTTATGTTTGACTTTCAGCTTTCCTCACCAATAAGAACTCTAGTTGTCAACATTTCTGGTTTTAAGATTTTGATAAATAGATATCCTAGGACCCAGTGGGATTCACATGAAGAAAAAAGTATTTCCCTCTACTCATCTTAGGTTCATTGACCGAGGCCTTGCAAATTAGACTGGCAAAAGATAGTTTAACAAGAGAAAAGAAACAGGAGTTTATGAATATGCTCATTGTGCATTCACATAGGCGTACTAAGAGATAGGTAACTCAAAAGAGGAGATTGGAATGTGAGCTTGTGTAGCATCTTAGTGAAGAATAATAACATTGTAGAGAGGTGATAAGATAAGGGAATAGGACTTGAACTTCTATAAATAGCACATTATCAGAAGGCAAATATATGGGTCAATTAATGGAAAATAAGGGTAAGGCTTGTTTAAGTAGACTTCTGGTACCATCTTGTCTTTAGTAATAAGATTGTTTTTCCCTTCTTGGTATGGGAAGGGGTAGGGGTACCTTCACAAGAGGCATTTGTGTTCTGTTTATAAATAGATATGGAGAAGGCAGAGAGCTCCAGCCTGTCTCTACTTTTTCTTAGTTGTCTTCAGTTCAAAGTCACCCTGTGCCAGAATGGCATACTTTGAGGTGGCATATTTTGAACCCCTTTAGTTCACAAATAAGTACAAACTCATCTGCCATTCAGGTGCCATAAGTGTAGTTACAATTCTAGGTTGAAAAGTCTTTCCATAATGCTGGTAAGACCCATTTGTTCTTTTGGATGATCTCCCTCACCAGCTGGCTCCTTTTTGTCAGCAGTGTGTGCAAATTTTTCTCCCTAAAGAAAGGTCCTTGGACCTTCCTTTGTTCTATTTTTCTGGGCTTTTCCCTTCTTTGTCTTTTAGCCGCTGCCATTCTGGACTCCTTTTTCCTATTCTAACTACTTAACAAAATGAAAGACTCTGTGAAGCCATCCTCCTAAATATTGAAAATAAGCATTAAAATGTCTCAATGCAAAGGGAACTGATATGCATTTATAGCAGATAAATAGATAATGTGAGTAGAAACAGCACACAGTGAATTTAGAGCTCATTTCAAAAACTGGGTATACGGAAGCATGGATTTTTTCACTACATGCTCCCATTTGCTCAGTGGATTGAAGCATGTTCCCTCTAACACAGTTCTTGTATTGGTTTTCAATGTGTACTTTGGTCTTTTTAGAGACACATACATAATCCTTCTAAACAATAAAATGTCTGCCCAGACTGTGAAGCTCAGCATGTTTTAAGTACTACTGAAATAACAAGACCGGGAGCTGACTATGGCTCAGATCATGAACTCTTTATTGCCAAATTCAGACTTAAATTGAAGAAAGTGGGGAAAACCACTAGACCATTCAGGCATGACCTAAATCAAATCCCATATGACTATATAGTGGAAGTGAGAAATAGATTTAAGGGACTAGATCTGATAGACAGAGTGCCTGATGAACTATGGACGGAAGTTCGTGACATTTTACAGGAGACAGGAATCAAGACCATCCCCAAGAAAAAGAAATGCAGAAAAGCAAAATGGCTGTCTGAGGAGGCCTTACAAATAGCTGTGAAAAGAAGAGAAGCAAAAAGCAAAGAAGAAAAGGAAAGATATACCCATTTGTATGCAGAGTTCCAAAGAATAGCAAGGAGAGATAAAGCTTTCCTCAGAGATCAATGCAAAGAAATAGAGGAAAACAATAGAATGGAAAGACTAGAGATCTCTTCAAGAAAATTAGAGACACCAAGGGAACATTTCATGCAAAGATGGGCTCAATAAAGGACAGAATTGGCATGGACCTAACAGAAGCAGAAGATATTAAGAAGAGATGGCAAGAATACACAGAAGAACTGTACAAAAAAGATCTTCATGACCCACATAATCACGATGGTGTGATCACTCACACTCACCTAGAGCCAGAGATCCTGGAATGTGAAGTCATGTGGCCTTAGGAAGCATCACTATGAACAAAGCTAGTGGAGGTGATGGAATTCCAGTTGAGCTATTTCAAATCCTGAAAGATGATGCTGTGAAAGTGCTGCACTCAATATGTCAGCAAATTTGGAAAACTCAGCAGTGGCCACAGGACTGGAAAAACGTCAGTTTTCATTCCATTCCCAAAGAAAGGAAATGCCAAAGAATGCTCAAACTACAGCACAATTGCACTCATCTCACACACTAGTAAAGTAACGCTCAAAATTCTCCAAGCCAGGCTTCAGCAATATGTGAACCGTGAACGTCCAGATGTTCAAACTGGTTTTAGAAAAGGCAGAGGAACCAGAGATCAAATGGCCAACATCTGCTGGATCATTGAAAAAGCAAAAGAGTTCCAGAAAAACATGTACTTCTCTATTATTGACTATGCCAAAGACTTAGACTGTGTGGATCACAATAAAATGTGGAAAATTCTGAAAGAGATGGGAATACCAGACCACCTGACCTGCCTCTTGAGAAACTTGTATGGAGGTCAGGTACAACAGTTAGAACTGGACGTGGAACAACAGAATGGTTCCAAATAGGAAAAGGAGTATGTCAAAGCCATATACTGTCACCCTGCTTATTTAACTTATATGCAGAGTACATCATGAGAAATGCTGGGCTGGAGGAAGCACAAGCTGGAATCAAGATTGCTGGGAGAAATATCAATAACCTCATATATGCAGATGACACCACCCTTATGGCAGAAAGTGAAAAAGAACTAAAGAGCCTCTTGATAAAAGTGAAAGAGGAGAGTGAAAAAGTTGGCTTAACACTCAACATTCAGAAAACTAAGATCATGGAATCCAGTCCCATCACTTCATGGCAAATAGATGGGGAAATAGTGTAAACAGTGGCTGACTTTATTTTTCGGGCTCCAAAATCACTGCAGATGGTGATTGCAGCCATGAAATTAATAGACGCTTACTCCTTGGAAGGAAAGTTATGACCAACCTAGACAGCATATTAAAAAGCAGAGACAGTACTTTGTCAACAAAGGTCCATCTTGTCAAGGCTATGGTTTTCTAGTAATCATGTATGGATGTGAGAGTTGGACTCTAAAGAAAGCTGAGCACAGAAGAATTGTTGCTTTTGAACTGTGGTGTTGGAGAAGACTCTTGAGAGTCCCTTGGACTGCAAGGAGATCCAACCAGTCCATCCTAAAGGAGATCAGTCCTGGGTGTTCATTGGAAGGACTGATGTAGAAGTTGAAACTCCAATACTTTGGCCACCTGATACAAAGAGCTGACTCATTGGAAAAGATCCTGATGCTTGGAAAGATTGAGGGCAGGAGGAGAATGGGATGACAGAGGATGAGATGGTTGGATGGCATCAACCACTCAATGGACATGGGTCTGGGTGGACTCCGGGAATTGGTGATGGACATCGAGGCCTGGCGTGCTGCGGTTCATGGGGTCGCAAACAGTTGGACACGACTGAGTGACTGAACTGAACTGAACTGAGATATTATTACCAAAAGTAATAAACAGATAGCAATTAACTAACCTGCACAGATTATACAGATCTACTATTTAGTAAATTTGACCTCAGCATTTGAGTATTACTATATTCTTGTAGTAGAATAATACAAAATAAAGTAATAATAAAAGCAGCTTACTAATTGTTTAGGGATATCAATTTTGATGTCATTATTGGTTTGAATATGGTGTCATTACTTCTAAATGGCATAGAGAAGTAGTATTAATTAAGTGTAGTATTAATTAAGTAGTATTAATTAAGTGTTCATTTGTTCAGTTCAGTTCAGTTCAGTCCCTCAGTCATATCCAACTCTTTGTATTGGAGTTTCAACTTCAGCATCAGTCCTTTCAATGAATATTCAGGACTGATTTCCTTCAGGATGGACTGGTTGGATCTCCTTGCAGTCCAAGGGACTCTCAAGAGTCTTCTCCAATACCACAGTTCAAAAGCATCAATTCTTCGGCACTCAGCTTTCTTGATAGTCCACCTCTCACATCCATACATGACTACTGGAAAAGCCCTAGCTTTGACTAGATGGACCTTTGTTGGCAAAGAAATGTCTATGCTTTTTAATATGCTGTCTAGGTTGGTCATAAATTTTCTTCCAAGGAGCAAGCATCTTTTAATTTCATGGCTGCAGTTACCATCTGCAGCCATGTGGTCACCATGGCTGCAGCGATTTTGGAGCCCAAAAAAATAAAGTCTGCCACTGCTTCCACTGTTTCCCCATCTATTTGCCATGAAGTGATGGGACTGGATTCCATGATCTTAGTTTTCTGAATGTTGAGCGTTAAGCCAACTTTTACACTCTCCTCTTTCAATTTCATCAAGAGGCTCTTTAGTTCTTTTTCACTTTCTGCCACAAGGGTAGTGTCATGTGCATATCTGAGGTTATTGATATTTCTCCCGACGATCTTGATTCCAGCTTGTGCTTCATCCAGTCCAGCATTTCGCGTAATGCTCTCTGCATATAAGTTAAATAAGCAGGATGACCGTATATAGCCTTGATGTACTCCTTTCCCTATTTGGAACCAGTCTGTTGCTCCATGTCCAGTTCTAACTGTTGCTTCCTGACCTGCATACAGGTTTCTCAAGAGGCAGGTCAGGTGGTCTGATATTCCCACCTATTTAAGAATTTTCCAGAGTTTGTTGTGGTCCACACAGTTCAAAAGCTTTGGCATAGTCAATAAAGCAGAAGTAGATGTTTTTCTGGAACTCTCTTACTTTTTCAATGATCCAGCAGATATTGGCAATTTGATCTCTGGTTCCTATGCCTTTTCTAATTACAGCTTGAACATCTGAAGTTCTCGGTTCATGAACTGTTGAAGCCTGGCTGGGAGAATTTTGAGCATTACTTTACTAGTGCGTGAGATGAGTGCAATTGTGTGGTAGTTTGAGCATATTTGGCATTGCCTTTCTTTGGGATGGGAATGAAAACTGACCTTCTCTAGTCATGTAGCCACTGCTGAGTTTTCCAAATTTGCTGATTTATTGAGTGCAGCACTTTCACAGCATCATCTTTCAGGATTTGAAATAGCTCAACTGGAATTCCATCACCTCCACTAGCTTTGTTCGTAGTGATGCTTTCTAAGGCCCACTTGACTTCACATTCCAGGATGTCTGGCTCTAGGTGAGTGATCATACCATTGTGATTATCTGGGTTGTGAAGATCTTTTTTATATAGTTCTTCTGTGTATTCTTGCCAACTCTTCTTAATATCTTCTGCTTCTGTTAGGTCGATACTGTCTCTGTCCTTTATTGAGCCCATCTTTGCATGAAATGTTCCCTTGATATCTCTAATTTGTACATTGTATAAAAGATGGAAGCTGACTCACCATGTTCAACAAAAGTTGCTTCCTGTTTTCAGTGTAAGGGAGAAAAAATAATTTTCCCTCAAAAGACTCTGATGCTGGGAAAGATTGAGGGCAGGAGAAGAGGGTGACAGAGGATGAGATGTATAGCATTTTAACAGAAAATAATAATTTCTGGAGAAATAATAGGAAAGGATAGGAAAGCAGTTATAGTCTCCTAAGGGCAGAGACAGACATTTTTGTTGCCCTGTGACATGGTGGCTCTTAAGCCTCCATTTCTCTTTAGAGAAGATAGATAAAATAATGTTTGTTTCTAAGAACATAATGATAGCTTAAAAGGAAGAAAAAGAAATCTTATCATTTCAGTTAATGAATTCATTACTTAAACATTTTTTGAGCACCAAGTACTGCTCTAAGTTTTAAGATTATAAAAAAATACAAGAACTTTCTTCCCAAAGTGGTTAAAAATAAACAACTACACAGATAATCGAAAGACAATGTCATACTATAGCAAAGTTTGCTATAGTGTGGGATGCTGCTAGAACAGAAGGGCAATGAGAAAGTCAGGGAATGCATCATGAAGAGGTGATGCTTATTTTCTGTTTTAAAGTATGACTACGTATTTCAGAGGTGCAAACTGGGGAAAGCATTCAGGCCAGGCCAAGAAAATAACATGAGTGTAAATGTCGGGAGCTTTGTATTTTCAATGTGCTCACAGCACAGGAGTTAGTGGAAAAGAGCTCTAGTTATAGTCACCAAGATAGACAGGCATTAGCTCAGGAAGGGCATTGTGTGCCAGAACTTTGAATTTTTTCCTGTAATCCAGTAGTAAGTCAAACCTTGTAATTGTACAATCACTTTCCTTTTGAAAAATATGAATATAGTCATAGGCATTCTGTTATATGTATCATTTATAAAAATCAGGAATATATTTAAATTTATAGTTTTATTATTGCGACTTCTGATATATTTTGTCATCAATATTAGTAAATATCTAAGATAGTGTATCATAATGTATGCGAACCTTGGCTGTGGAGTTAGGCAGGCTGCATGAGTTCAGGCAAACCACTTGCCCATGTAAAGCTTAGGTTTCCTTACCTGTAAAATAATCATAATAATACTAGAAAATATCAGAGAGTGTATTTGTAACAATTAAAACATATAATATATGAAGGCACAGAGTAAGTTCTTATTAAATCACACTTTCATCATTATTATTTGTAAAAAGATAATTTTTAAATAATTGCAAACTCGTTACTCTCATACAAATATGAAATGAATGTCTTAAAGATTTTCTTTAACTCATTGACTAATTAAGGAAGCAGAAAGATGTTACACATTGTTCAAAGGGGAACTTAAGCAACATACATGTTTAGGCAACCAGGAATGCTGTAATGAATTTACAAATAGATATAAAACTGGTGTATATTAATAGGTGAATAATCAATTGCATTTTCACTAGACACAAATCATTTGCATTTCTATAGACAAGGATCTTTGGAATTTCTATTAATTTTCTGTGATTGGAGTTGTAAAATATTTCATAAAACAAAGACATGTAGAGACGACTAGAAGAATGTACTAGATAGAACATCTAACAGTCTTCCCTCCTCCACCAATTCAGTCATTTATAATTTATCTTGATAGATTTACTTTGTCAGATATACAAGGCAGGTCAAAGTTTTCTGGCATTAGAGACTTACTTAAATGACAGGAATATTAAGCCTAGGTTAGAACTGAGAATTTTGCCAATGCATCCATTGGTCAGTACCGGTAGAAAGGGTCTACCTTGCTAGAGAGGATCATTTAGAAAAAGCAAATTAGGACTGCTTGGCTGGGCTCCCTGTGTTATGTAGCAACTTCTTACCAGCCATCTGTTTTACACTTGGTGGTATATATTATAGCTGAATTGCATTGTTGTATGGCAGAAACCAGCACAACACTGTAGAGCAATTTTCCTCCAATTAAAGAATAAAAAAAAAAAAGGAAAAAAATAAGGAAAACAAACAAACAAACAAAAAGGACTCTACCTGTAAAACCAGGCCAAATTTACAATCAACATGTCAAAGTTAACAGATAAATAATCCCTGACTAGGGCTAATTATTCTGGGAATCAAAACTTCAGGAATACTTGCAGACAATAGACAAAAATCTTGATTTAGCTTAAACCATGTTTAAAGCATTGTGGTAGGTCCTTGTGGATGAGGGTTAGTTTCTTACCTAATTATATTTAAAGTTCTCCCCTAGTAGAGTTTGAAATATTTCATAGACACCTCAAAATTGATAACCTCAGGCTATTTTCTACACAGCTGCTATTGTTTCTTGTGGTCCCTATCTCAAAAAGTCATGTTTCAAGTTTCCAAGTCATAAAACTGGGATTGTCCGGAGTTCTCAATTATTTCCCATATTCAATTGATCATACAATGGAAAAATCTATTGATTGCTTTCCATTGAGTGTAGGCTGTACCTATTCTTTTGAGTCTTTATCACATTCTGCCTAATGTAAATTGTAACCTCCTTGTAGCTATACTTACTTTCACACTCATGGGGCCTCCACATTAGGCCAGAAGGAGCGTTCTAAGACCTAAGAGCTTTCTTAAAAGCTTCTGAAAGATTATAGTAGAGGTCCTCACATTCCTTGAAGTGGCAAATGCTGTCCAGATGAGATGCAGAGATTTCACCATAGTTAATGGGCATTTATACTTTTTTAGTGGCCACGTGGCCACTAAAGTGGGGTGGCCTATATACATCCTGGTTTGCCTAAAATAGTCCTAATTTTCATTCGCTGTTAATAATGCCTTCTTCTATGCTTTATGATAAATTATGTGATACGTGAGTACCACAGGCTTGTTAAAAAAGTTTGTGAGTATTTGTTGGTGAGAATAGCCTGGAGATGAATAAGCTAGAATTCCACTTTTCTTATCTAAGATTCTTAGATGTGTTTCATAAATTATAATTATTCTTATTTTAGAAAGATAATACAGTGCATATATTATGTATTATATAATAATCCCAGCAGGCTCTAGACTGTACTCCTTAATCAAGTACATCGCTCTTTCTGTAAGGAATTATTTGAATGTAGGAACTTTCTTCTTAAATGAGAAATATAAAGACTCTATATAGTTCAGCATAGGATTTGATGCTAAATGACTATGAAAAACATATTTGGTTTTCAGAGCTTTTTGGATTTTGGAATAATAATTAAGGCATTGTAGGCCTGTACTTGGGCTTCCCTGGTGGCTCAGCTGGTAAAGAATCAAGCTGCAATGTGGGAGACCTGGGTTCGACACCTGGGTTGGGAATATACCCTGGAGGAGGGCATGGATACCCACTCCAGTATCCTGGCCTGGAAAATCTCCATGGACAAAGGAGCCTGGAGGGCTGTAGTCCTTGGGGTCTCAAAGAGTTGAACATGACTGAGCAACTGAGCACAGCACAGCACAGGCCTATTCTTGGGCTTCTCAGGTGGTGGTAGTGGTAAGGAACCTGCCTACCAATGCAGGAGATTTAAGAGACACAGGTTCAGTACCTGGGTCAGGAAGATTCTCTGGCGTAGGTCATGGCAACTCACTCTAGTATTCTTGTGAGGAGAATCCCATGGACAGGAGCCTGAAGGTTGCAAAGAGTCAGACATGACTGAAGCGACTTAGCACGCATGCACAGGCCTGTACATAGTTGTGTGAAAATGTTCTTTATCCTCTCTGATCTTTGGTTTTCGAATCCGTAAATTAGGAACAATAATTGTACTTGCCTAATAGAAGTGTTGTGAGGATAATATGAAATAATTATGTAGCAGAGCTTAGCAAAGGGCCTGGTACAAAATGCTTAATAAATAGTAGTTATTTTTATCAGCTGCATTCTGTGCTCACCTCATCCAAAGGTAAAAATCCCAAATCATGTCAAGGCATGCAGAGCAAGTTAAGAAAATGTGGTCTGTGGCAACAAAAAAACCTCTATTTTTTTTCTAACTTAAATTCATTTCCTGCAGGATAGTTTACATCTCTCCACTGTATTATAAACAGAACTAAGCCTTCTCATTCCCCATTGTATCTCCAGGGCCTACTACTCTTTCTGGCACACAATCATCACTTTAATAAATAAAAGTTCATGAGTGAATAAATGCCTATGAGATCCCTACACAATTATCACAAAGATATTCTGAGCATAAGTGTATAGTTGTGAAAGTCGCTCAGTCATGTCCGACTCTGCAACCCCATGGACTGTAAAGTCCTTGGAATTCTCCAGGCAAGAATACTGGAGTGGGTAGCCTTTCCCTTCTCCAGGGGATCTTCCCAACCCAGGGATTGAACCCAGGTCTCATGCATTGCAGGCAGATTCTTTACCAGCTGAGCCACAAGGGAAGCCCAAGAATACTGAAGTGGATAGCATATCCCTTCTCCAGTGGAGGTAGATAGTTGAGCAAGTCCAAAATGTAACTAGCTAGGAACGTTATCCATAATAACACCAAGGAAATCCTAGCACACTCTTTCTTCCATTTTGATCATATGAAATGTTTGCATCCATCCATCTGGCTGCCCTGTTCCTCAACCAGGTATTATAGTGCTTGGGGCCCTGGCAGGTTCTGAAGAGCTTGCTCTTCTAAACCATCTCAAAAAAAAAAAAAAAAAAAAAACAGTGAATGTGCCAGAATTATGCTCAGTGATTACCTTTTAACAGTTTTTAGGAGCTAAAATTTAAGTGATTTTTTTTGAAGTCTTATTTTCTTTAATTTGCAAACAAATAAATTACTCTAACTTTTCTATCAAGCCTGGAAAACACTTTTTAAATAAGTTGGTGAACTACATTTCATTCTCACTTGATAGTTTTTCATACGAATAGCTTAAAATCATCACAATAAAAACCATCACTCATATACATGTTTTTGTATTATCAATACAAATCTAAAGTGTGATAGCAGAATTTGAAATAATTTATGCCCTTCTATGATTTGAGCAAATGGACTTAAATGCTTTTTTGGACCCTGCTCATTAGATGTGAGGATTTTGGATTTAGTAGCCTAATAGGATTGAAAACTCCTTTAAGGAAGATATACCACAGGTTCTCAATCATTTATCCATTATTCTGAAAGTCAATAAGTTCTGAAAAATGTAAAAATTTTCCTTCTCAATTTGGTTGTGAAACTGGATGTGAACTTATTTTATGGCAAAACATGAAGTGAATGTAAGATTCTTCTGGTCTTTTTTAATCCTGCTAATGTGAATATTTATATATTAAATGCAGAAATAATATGCTTAATCACAGGTGCTCCCCAGAACTACTGAGTTGCTATTTAATATAACGTAAATAGGCAGCATTACCTCTACAAAATAAGGGAAATTTTGCATTTTAAAATACATCGATCTCCTCGGAAAAACTGTCAGGTTGTGGCTCCGTATTCCCATTAGCTTTATTTGGGGAGGTCTTCTCAAATTAAGAATTATGTGCTGCAATTTCCAAACTAGTATTTATGACATGGGCTTGGTCTGAACAGACATTTAAGCTAGAGGTAGCTGCTCCTTCTAGGTCAGATTTTTTTTTTTTTTTTGTAGTATTCTGTGTACTGAAGGGATATTGTATCTGTAGCCAAGTCTAGAAATCTATTCTATAAAAAATTTTGAAGCTGCCCAAATAAGAAGATAAAGCATGTGGTCAAAGTCATATCCAAAGTTTACTGGCTTCTAGGCTGAATTAACTCACATGACTCTGTATCCTGATATGTTTTTCTCTGTTATAAATAAAGCTTGCTAGCCCATGCCCTCATAAGAAAACCAACCCATCCATAACGATTCTGTTTCTTACACTAGGCTTACCACTGTGGGCTTGCCAGGTGGCACTAGTGGTAAAGAACCCACCTGCCAATGCAGGAGCCATGAGAGATGTGGGTTTGATTCCTGGGTTGGAAAGATCCCCTGGTGGAGGAAATGGCAACCCACTCCAATATTTTTACCTGGAGAATCTCATGGACAGAGGAGCCTGCCCTCCTTTCCCCCTTGCCACACAACATGCACACCCAATACAGCAGTTTCTCTTCAGGGAATGGTTCTCAAACTGAAGTCTATCAGAATCTCCTGTAGGGTCGTAATAGCACAAGTTGCTGGGCTCACCCCCTGAAGTTTTTCATCCAGTCAGTCTAGACTGGGGTTGAAGAATTCAAATTGTTAACAAGAGCCCAGGCCATGTTGACCCTGCTGGTCCAGAGACTATACTTTGAGGACAATTGCTGTGGTGAATATCGCTTAACTTGTGCTGCACCGAACTTCAGGGCACAATTATAGAAAGGTAATGAGCATCAGAATCACCTGGGAGCTTGTTAAAATGCAGCTGCCCCACTGTTGATCCTTGACCTTGGTTGAACATTAGGCTTGTCTGGGGAGATAGTGTGCTCAGAATCCAGCTGAGTCCCATTGGGTCAAAATCTCTGAGGCTGGAATGAGGAAGGATTTTTTTTTTTAAAGCTTCTCTGGTGATCTTAATACCTTGGAGGGCTCATAACCACTGCAGATCTGATCTGCAAGCATGTGTTGGTGGTTGTGGGATATGCATTGAGGAACTTGTCCTAGGCAGTCCTCATGTACGTTGAGAAACAGTGCTCTCAGTCCAAGACCCAAACTTCCTCAAAGACTTATCACCTGCCCACCATGCCTCCAAGTGCGCCCTCTCTCACATACAGTTCCAGGCTTTGTGCTTGCATCTCCCTTGCCTGAAAAGCTCACCTTCTTCTCTGCTCACCAGGTTAGCTTTTTCATGTTCTTAGAAACTAGTCTCAGGGAGCCCGTTGCCCAGAAATCCTTATTGTCCCTTTTCTGTGCTTCATGGGACTTTCCCTTACCTTATGCTGATTACCCCATATAGTAAAATTTCTTTCTACTTTTCTGTAGATTTCTCCAATTTCCAGGCTAAACTTTGAAGGGAGAAAGGATGGTTTCAGCTTTTATTTCACTCACCTTTACTATATATAATTTTTCACAATGCAAAGTGCTCAATTAAATTAAATGGATTGATGTTAATTAGATTTTACAAATAGGGAAAAACCTGTTTTTATTACTTTGGTAGAATGATATCTCTCCCTTTCTTTCTACCTCCCTCCCACCTCCGTCCCTCCTTCCCTCCATTTTTTCTTCCTTCTACCCCTCCTTCCCTCTTCTTTTAAAATATGAATCAACGTAAGTCTGTCTTTTAAGATAGGATAAGACAGCTTGCTGAAATAAGAGAAATACTCTACATTAATAAATAAAATCACCAGTAGTGCACATAATAATCATGAGAGAAGTCTCATATTTTTCTTCACTCAAGTGAGTTCTGCCTTTATGATATACAGTCATTGTAAAATATTATTTGGAAAAAACTATACTCAAATGCCTGCTGCTTTAAATTTTTTTCACTTTAGTTGATCTGAATTTTTAGTTTGTATTTTCTGAGGTAGTAACCATATGGTCAAATGCTTGTTTTGACTGTGAAGTTCCTTAGCACACCCCAAGGAGTGATCACAAAATACTGAAATGGCAGACAGGAACCTGTACTGATGTTGGGGGCCCCTTTGAAAATATGTGGAGCATCAAATACCTCAGGACAGATCCAGGCATTACCAGCCTTTGAAACAATTCCATATCATGGATTTCTACTTTATTATCTCACAGTGTGACTCTCTCACTTGGTAACATCATGCTACAACTCTGCACAACAGTAGTTTGTTACAATAATGCACAAATCTTTGAACTTGGGATGGGGGAGATGGTGGGACATGTTTTGTTCTTTTCAATCTGGAATGTGCTCTGCGTACGTCATAGCTTATACATTGTTTATCATGTATTTCTCATTCTCTTATAAAAGGCAAAGCTTTACCACAAATTATTTATAACCAATACCACCCTCTGTCTGGCTAGGGGGGAAAAATGAATACCAAGGAAAAAGGAAAACAAATGTCTAGCTTGGTTGTAGGGATTTCTTTTATAACATATACTATATAAGCATATGCATGTTTCCTGCTTTAATGGACTTAAGCATTACCATATTACTATGTATGGTTTTATTGTCAAGCCAACACAGACAAATTGTTAGCTAGAACCTGTTGTCAATCTACACTCCTCTGGAAGATTGTATCACAGGCCATTATTCATTTTCATGTGAACAGATATTCCCCTGTTTTGAGATTATAATATAAATTTTGGACTAGGTCTATGGTATTAATATTTGAGTGCAAAATTACCTCTAGACTCTGGGATAAAAAGCTTATACTCAAGAAGAATAATAGTTTTCCTAGAAATGTGGAATCAGTGAACATGGGCAAAACCCAAAAATCACCTTTAAGACTTCATAACCAGGAAAGGTAGGAGATGCTCTGACCTGTTACCCTAAACAGTGTCACTTTCTGATCATCCTTAACAAAGTGTTTCTACCTCTGTCTTCAGTATGTGATTGGCGATATATGATTATTGGTATATATAATTGTGTTCCATTTATGGTAATGTAATATCTTAACAAAAATGGAGAATGGCAACAGATACTAACAATATTCATTCAATTAATTCTGTTTTTTTTTCCTTTAGCTTATAAGGGAAAAAAACAATTAATTGATTTCTTTTGGGTCTTTAGTCTCTTGGAATATATCTTTTGAATTAGCCTAAGGATATAATTTTTACACAGAGGACAATGAATGAGGAGTCAGTGAAGATTTTTGGATAGGCAGACAATATGATTGGAACTGACTTTTGGAAAATAAATCTGGTCCCATTTTGTAGGATAGTTTGGATCTGGGAGAGGCAGAGGATGGGAGGCTTGATTGGGAGGCTATTGTAATAATCTCAGCGAGAGACAGTAGAAGATCACATCAGGGCTGTGGCAATAGAAAGGAGGCAGATGTAATTGTGTAGAGATAATTGCTGAAGCTGTACAAGTGGTAAAATGAATGTGGCAAGAGAGAAGGAAGTGCTGAAAGTGGCTTTGAAGGTTTGACTCTTACTGACTTCAAGGATCATGATAGTAATATACAAAGCATTGGAGGATGTGAAGTTTCTTTTCAGAAACATAGGTTCAATTACGTTTCAAAACATACCCTGGATTTGTTTTAATCATGTATGGTAAGACACCCAGAGATGGGGATGATTGTTATGAAGGAGAAACTTTTGTTCTCATAGATTTCTAGAGGTAGGAAGTGTAGTGTGTCACTCAGCTGTGCTGTGCTCCGTTGTGTCCAACTCTTTGTGACCCCATGGACTGTAGCCCACCAGGCTCCACTGTCCATGGGATTTCCCAGGCAAGAATAATGGATTGGGTTGCCATTTCCTACTCTAGGGGATCTTCCTGACCCAGGGATCGAATCCATGTCTCCTGTGGGTTGCAGGCAGGTTCTTTACCCACTGAGCTACCAGGGAAGCCCACTCAGATCTGTATGGTAAAAGACCAGGGTTGGTCAGGAGGCAGAAGAAGTGAGGGAAGAGCCTGGGCAGAAGCCTCTATTGTAGTCCTTTAAGGAAAGGAATGAGAGAGGCAAGGTAAGCAGCTGAGTAGGCTAGGATTTGTTACTTTGAATATAGTTAATTGTCTCTAGTTGTCTAGCACTTGTCCTTGGGATGATTTAGGGCATACATGCATGTGTGTGTTCTCAGTCACTAAGTAATGTCCAACTCTTTGCGACCCCATGGTCTGTAGTCCGTCAGGCTCCTCTGGCCATGTGATTTAGGGCAGGAGATTAGTATCCCGGGCAGCCAGAGCCTGGTAAGAGACAGATTGGAGCGTGGACCTGGAGTTGGTTGGTTTGCACATAAAAGGCATACTCACTGGTTTGCTATCTCTTGAGATGAGTTAGCCCTGGGAGGGATAGTCTCTCTCAAATCAGCAAGGCTCCAGATGTCAAAGCATTATAAAATACAGAAAATTAAAAATGTGATGGATACCTAGGTACCAAGGTCATGTTTCAAAGTAGAATTTCCTCAATCAAATTCTAGATACTGGAGGACCTGAGGAAACATGAAGATTCTAAAAATAGAGTTTGGAATTATCCATGTGGAATGGAGCTCGTGTGGCTGGGTGACATTACCAGAGGAAAGAGAGCATGTGTGACGAGAGGAGGGAAGGTGATGGAGCGCAGAACTTGAGGATGCCTACAGTGAGGAGGTGGGGGACAGACGGGGAGTGCGGTGAGACCTTGGAGGCCTCAGGGGTGACAGGAAAGCACGCAAAGGAAATGTTCTGGAATGGAAGGTAGCGGTTAAAGAAGGGGTCCCTCTAGAGAATGACAACTGAGCAAAGACCCAGGGATTCTGCCGCCAAGGGGTCACTGAGGACTTTGGATTGTATAGAATAATAGAACCTCAGTCATGGAAGCCAGATTGCAAGGAGTTAAAGCACGGGTGGTGTTTAGGCAACAAATGCAGACTTCTTTCTAGAGAAACTTGATGAAGAAAGAAGGAGATAGAGAGTATTTACTATTATTAGCTAACCCTCACTAGACCCTCCAAAACCCTTTATACTAATTTCATTTCTGTTTCCTACCTGTGTCCTACAACTCTGGGAAATGAATTGAATCTTTAAAAAAAAATTTTTTTTATTGTGTTCTAGTGTGTTTTTACTTTCCTATATCTTCTGCGAAACTATAAGCTTGAAGATAGGAATGCTGTGTTACATGACCCTGTATCCTCAGCACTTAACACTGTTCTCAATATAAACTTTTTCAGTGCATGTCTGTTGAATAAAAGAGTGGATAGATACTTCTCAGAAGAGTAATTTACCAACTGAACCTGCCATAAATCATGTCTTCAATTCCATCCCTCTCTGTGTATATACTCCTCGTTGCTTATATCTATCAACTACTTCAAAATGGAAATGGTAATTAATTTCCTCGGGAAACCTTTTCCCAATTAACCTAATCTAAACTAAACAGTTATTTTGCATATTCTCAGTGCATAAATGATGTAGTCAATGTGTATGAATTTAAACTGTGCTTAATAAAATGCTGTTCTGTAAGCTTAGGTCGTGAAATATACATAATTTTCTGTTCTCAAATATAGCAAGACATTGTACGTGCTGAGCAGATATTAACAGGCATACATAAACTTTAAAATAAAAATAAATAAATAAACAATTACAGTATATTGTCATTTCAAGCATAGTGAGATTACTTGACAATTGTTTGAAAATTAATTCCATTTGTACAACAATAAAGTTGTAAATTCCTGTCATGAACTATAAAAAAGAAAATACTTCTGAATATGTAAACATCATAGATCAATATCAGAGATCCACTACCTCTGTGACCAATGGAGTAGAAATTTCTATCAGTGTCACAGTTTTGGGTCATATAAAACAGAATTTCATGAACCTAGTGACCTTCAAAATGTTGAAATGACACACTAAAGATAATGCATTATCAATATATTGCTAACACTTAGATTTTGTCTGTTGGAAAAAAGGAAGTGGCTATTTAATTACGAATGATGCTGTCTCTTCATTATGGTCATTATTTGAATTTTACAAATTTGGTCCACTTATTCATTTCATTTTTATAAACTTCTAGCAAGTAAATTATTTGATTGAGCGTTATTGTAAATTAAAAGCTGCATCTTCCATGGTGAGTTAACTTTACTAGAGCGAAGTTGTTTTTCAGAATGTAGATAGGATATAAATTAAACCAGGAAGCCTTAGATCTCAGGCCTGCCTCTTACTAGCCATGGCAACCTACTTGTGTAAGTTGTAATTTAATCATATGAGAAAAGTAAACAAATAGATCTGCCCTTATAACATTATGGGATTGCTTTGAAGGCCAACAGGGGTATGATCTTGGTGCAAAATTTGAGCATTTCTTTAGTTGGTTTTTGTGTTTACTTTGAGCCCTCATTCTGTTCTACTGATAGGAAACTTTACCCTGGCTCTTTCTGGAGTTTCATGTCCTTGCTCCCCAAAGTTATGCTTGAGTTCTGGCATCTTATATGGCATTAAGACTAGGGATTTGCAGAGAGGAGGTGAGGGAGTTACTGGTTGGATGTCCACAGTCTTCAGTGATGGGACATCCTTTCTATTGGCCTGCATGGCCTCTTCAGAGTCTGAAACTTCTCCGGCTTCCAGATTACATTTGGGGTGCTAAGATATTTTACAAATTTGCCAATAGCCCTGCCTGCCTATTCATGCCACCATTTTTTCCCTTAGTTTTTGCTTACACACAAGTGCAGTGTCTGGAGTCCAGGCTGGGAAGCTCCTCTGCTTTCAGAGGCAATAGCTGCCCCCCATCCCCTCAGTTCAGAACTCAGAAGTTACTTCCTTTTCTGGGGAAGGAACAGGGAAAGGTTTCTTGTCCGCAGTCCTCATTCTTCATTTTGTGGCCAAGAGCTGTTGTCCCTATGGAGTCCTCTCCAGCTCTGGGAATTATGGATATCTTCTCTTTTGCATCTTGTCACAAGACTCTCCAAAGACTATGAGTAAAAGGGCTGTACTGATTAAGGGAATAAATATAAAAGGACAAAAACAAAATCCAGAGGTATCTTAAAATACTGACAAAATGAAAATGTTATGATCCTGGGACAGTATGTAGAGTGGACACAGACTAAATAGAAGACACTTTACCAGCCTTTTCAATAGGGTCCTGAGAGGGAATTAAGTCCTAATGTCCTGAGACATCCTTTGAATGTAATAAATTACCTTCATTCTCTTACACTCTCCTCAGATGGTAAAGAATCTGCCTGCAATACAGGAGACACAGGTTTGATCCCTAGTTTGGGAAGATCTCCTAGAGAAGGGAATGGCTACCCGCTCCAGTATCCTTGCCTGGAGAATCCCATGGACAGAGGAGCCTGGCAGGCTGCAGTCCATGGGGTCGCAAAGAATAGGATATGACTGAGTGACTAACACTTTCATTTTCTTTTTCTCCTTGGGGGAAATGAGAAAATAGTTACTTAACCCAGCTCCAAAGAGGACTAATTATCTCCCTGAATTTGTTGAGAAAGACCTACCAAACTGATAGCTATGCTGAAATTCAAGTGAGGAGACCCATCACTAAAAAGGCAGTACAAAAATTATAGCAAAAATGGGTGGATATCTATGCCAGAATTGAGAGGTCAAGGGAAGTGTCCTTAGGAGTAAGTGACAGGTGTGAGATTAAGAGGTGGGAGACCTGAATTCTTGTAGTTTTGTTGTTGTTCAGTTGCTAAGTCATGTAAGAATCTTTGTGACCCCGTGGACTGTAGTCTGCCGGACTCCTCTGTCTATGGAATTCTCCAGGCAAGAATACTGGAGTGAGTTGCCATTTCCTTCTCCAGGGGATCTTCCTGACCAAGCGTTCGAACCTGGGTCTCTCGCACTGCAGGCAGATTCTTTACTGTCTGAGCCACAGAAATTCAAATGAGATAAAGAGCCTAAGACAGTGTCTGGTATATAACGGATGATCAGTAATTCCTCCACAGTTAGATAAGTATACACACTATCTTAAAAGAAAAAATTAAGAAACTATAAAATGTTTCATCTGTTCCCCTTTTCTAACCTTTTGAGTAGTATTCAAATGATAGGAACTGGTTAAAAAGAGGGAAAAAGAAATGAGGTTATAGGATCCAAAACTCTCCTGTGAAATATAAAGAGCTATTTTGTGTTTCTTCCTATTTATTGAGTGGTGAATAGATACATTGTTTGACTACCTATTTTGTGGGATTAAATGGGATGTGTGGAGAATTGTTTTTCTTGGGGGTGTATATGTCATGTGTGTCTAGTTTTATAAAGTGCTGATCCTGGTTGATACAGAATACCTTTAATTTTCCGTGACTCTGTGTTCTTCTAGAATCCTCTTGCATCCACATAGTCAGTAATAGAGTATCATTTAAATAATGTATCATGCTTAGAACATAAAAATGTGGTTAAGAGAAGCATTTTGGAGATTGACTTAAAGTACATTGACTTTGAAATAAATATACATCTGGTATGGTATAAAGAATAGATTTAACTAAACATACATATTGGTTTTACTAACAGATATCACTTTGGGAAGATCCGTGTTTTGGTTTTTAAAATACTCTGGTTTGAGTTACATTGTATTATAGCTTATATAATTCTGATTAGATGCTGGCTTAGAAATATGTGTTAGTCATAAAATTTTGGCTAGATTCACAACAGAAATCTGATAAGGTAAAGAACAAAGTGACTACTCACATGTTTAAAATCTTGGGGAAAACATACTGTGTATCACTTAACACTGAAATTGTTTCATGATGTTGAGGGGCAACAATGAAATTGCTTCATTAAGTTATAGAGGACAGCTAAGTTAAGAGTGACTAGACTCCGGCTCTGTTTCTTGAGCACATAACTGAGCTGAATAGTAATCTCTACCCACAGCTCTTTGAGCTGTGATTTCTAATAAAACAAAATGTAGAAAGCATTCATCTCACAAATATTTTTTGGATCTCTTTTGATGAAATGAATGGAAATCCCTTAATTTAATAGATTTATAATATCTATGTTGACAGATTAGAAAAACTCTTACTGTAGAAACTAATTAATATTATTTATTTGTTTGGCTGCACTGAGTCTTGGTTGTGACATGTAGGGTCTTCATCTTTGTTGAGGCATGTGGGTTCTTTAGTCGCGGCATGTGAATTCTTAGTTGTGGCATTGGGATCTAGTTCCCTCACCCCTGGGGCTTCCCTGATAGCTCAGTTGGTAAAGAATCCACCTGCAATGCAGGAGAACCCAGTTCGATTCCTGGGTCAGGAAGATCCACTGGAGAAGGAATGCGCTACCCACTCCAGTATTCTTGAACTTCCCTAGTGGCTCAGCTGGTAAAGAATCTGCCTGCAGTGCAGGAGACCTGGGTTCGATCCCTGGTTGAGAAGATCCCCTGGAGAAGGGAAAGGCTACCCACTCCAGTATTCTGGCCTGGAGAATTCCTTCGGACTGTATAGTCCATGGGCTTGCAAAGAGTCGGACATGACTGAGTGACTTCCACTCACTCCCTGACCCCAGCATTGGTAGTGCAGAGACTTAGCCACTGGTTCACCAAGGAAGTCCCTAAATTACTTTATATTGGCCATTTACTATTAGTAGTTAATAGATATCTGGATATTTGATTTGACCTGCTATATTGGAGCTAAGTAATTAATAAACTTATTGAATACCTATTATGTGTTCAGTTAATTCAAGGTAATATCCCAAATCATGAAATTATAAAAATTGCTCTTTTCCTAATGTCACTAATTTCAATGCTAAATTCATCCATAAAATAATAAATGTAAGGTAGCTTGTTGGTTATTCAGAAATGTTTAGAATCAAAAGAAGTGTGTTCTGTTTTCTTCTCTGCACTCTATAGTTTCTTCAGGGTGGTAAAGAGAGAGAAACTGGTGTGGCTGATGTCTGGAGGTGAGGTATGTGTCTGTATGTAATAAGAGAAAAATGCCTTAGGTCATGTCTCATTACCAGCTTCCTGTTCCTCTTGAAGTGGTCTTCATTTTGGCTCTTCATTCCCAGCCAGCTTGACTTCTGGCCTTCCCCAGGGCCTATCCTCCCTTTGGTGGTGCGGTGGACTCTGAGGCTTTACCTATGCCTGAGTCCAGGTGTTCAGAGAAGGTGTGATTTTGTGCATCTGTGGTGCTGGTGCTCTTATTACCTTCCCTCTCTGAGGAATGAAGGAAATGTCATCTGTCTTCTTTTTACCTTTGACGTCTTTGTGCATTTAAGACATACTGAGAGGGGCAGATCTAGCTGGGCCTCTGTATGAGACACAGACCAATGGACTACACCAAGAGAGATGCTAAGTGGCACATCCCTGGTAGTTCAGTGGTTAAGACTCCATACTCCCAATGCAGGGGCCCTGGGTTCAATCCCTGGTCAGGGAACTAGATCCCACATGCTGCAACTAAGAGTTCTCATGGACCTTACACGCCACAATGAAGATCAAAGATCCTGCGTGCCACAGCTAAGACCTGGCACAACCAAATATATAATAATGAGAATAAATATTTAATTAAAAAACAGAGATGTGAAAATGATGGCATCATTAATGGTAACATAGGTTATTCCTGACTTCAGTCCCTCACACAATAAGACCAACCAGCAACTATTCATAAATAAGACACAATTGAGAAAATCCCCAAACCCAGGGGTTAGACTGAAGTACCTCCTGGATAGCAGAGATCAAGGAAGACTGCATTAGAAGAGTAAGAGGACTGTTATACTCCATCCACATTGCCCTTCCCCCAGGCTTCACAGAGCCGCACCATGAGGGCAAGCCTGAGCCTGCACTTTCTCCAGTGGGAAGAGAGACCCAAGGTGAACATCTAGCTCTCCCAGTGTTATGTGATCTTGTATCATGGAGCTCACTGGGGGAGTCTGCAGTGCTTGACCACTGGGTATCAGAGAGGGAGAAGAGGGGTGGGGCTTACAGCAACCAGTACTCAGATCTTGGTGGACCACAGCCTGAGACCATACCCAAGCAGGAACGATTGCAGAGCCCAGCTGATAGCCTTGCCCAATTGCTAAGTCCAACCAATGGCACCACTCTGCTCGTAATATAGCATGAAACTTCCATGGACCAGAGATAATTGCAAAGCCAAGCTTGAGGCCCCACCTGACTTCATTCAGAGCACAGTCAATAGCCCTGAACAGTTAGGGAGTCACCAGCTGCCCTGTTTGAATGCATAGCCCAGCTAGTAGGCCTGCACTGCTGCAGAGCCTAGACAGTTGCTCACCGTTTAATCTCACAGTACAGGCAGTGGTCCTGCCCAGCTAGAGATCCTGACAGCAAGGCCCACATGCCTATGGATGCTACCAGCTGACCTATCTAAAACCTTAAGTGAAGCTAACTAGTAAAGGTCTGTCCTAACTGACGAGAGCCTATAAAGTCTGAAAGAGGAACTGCTTTCTCAAATGTGCAGACCAATGCAAGGAATCAAGGACCATAAAGAATCAGGTAACATGACAGTACCAAAGGAAATGAATAAAGCTTCTGATAACTGACCCTAAAGAAATAGACATCTATAAACTGTCTAGCAAAGAATTCAGAATAATCTTAAAGAAGTTTAGGGAACTATAAGAACACACCAAAAACTAAACAAAATTAAGGAAACAATGCATGGACAAAGTGAGAAGTTCAACACAGAAATAAAAACCATACAAATAAATAAATAAATAAAGATAAGGCCTAGAGCTGAAGAATACAATGACTGAACTGATGAATTCAAGACAGAGCTCCAGCAAAAGACTCAACCAAACACAGAAAAGAAGCAATGAGCTGGAACATAGTGTATGTGAAATTATACAGTCAGAGGGGGAAAAAGAATAAAAGATTTTAAAAAGTGAAGAAAACCTATACAACTGATGAGGTACCATCAAATGGAATAATATATTCATTGAGAATCTCAGAAAGGAATGAGTAACTGAAGTCTATTTAAAGTCTATTAAATAAAGTCTATTTATAGTCTATTTAAAAAGTCTATTTAAAGCAATAATGGCTGAAAAAGACCCAAAATAGAACCCAAAAGAGCAACACCAAGACATATTGTAATTAAACTGTCAAAAGTCAAAGAGAAACTTTTGAAAGCAGCAAGCTAAAAGTGACTTGTCACATACAAGGGAACTCCCATAGGACTATTGGCAGATTTCTCAACAGCAATTTTGTAGGCTAGAAGACAGTGGGATGAGATATTCAAAATATTTTTTTAAAAAGTCAACCAAGAATACTAGCTTTCAGAAGCAAAGAACAGTTGAACACTTGCCCAAACAAACGAAAACTGAGGGAGTTCATCACTAGTCTTCCCTTATTAAAAAAAAAAATGCTAAAGGGCATTCTTCATGTGGGAAAGAAACCATAAAAACATATGAATGTGTCAACCTGATTAAAAAAATGAGCAGAAGATATGAATAGACATTTTTCTAAATAAGAGATACAGATGCCAAAAGGCACATGGGACAATGTTCAACATCATTAATCATCTGAAAAATGCAAATTAAGACCACAGTGAGATATCACCCCATATTTGTCAGAATGACTATTGTAAAAAAGACTCCAAATAACAAATGTTGGTGAGGATGTGGAGAAATTGGAACCCTAGTATACAGTTAGTGGGAATGTAAATTGATGCAGCCACTGTGGAAAAAGTATAGAAGTTTCTCAAAAAATGAAAACTAGAACTACTGTATAATCTAGCAATTCCACTCCAGGGTATTTATCCCCCACCAAAAAAAAAAAAAAAAAAAAAACCCACAAAAAAACCAAAAACACAATTCAAAAAGATACATCTACCACCAACGTTCCTAGCATCATTATTTACAATTCCAAGATATGGAAGCAACTTAAGTGTCCATTAACAGATGAATGGATAAAGAAGATATGGTGGGACTTCTAGTACTATGTTAACTAAAAGTGGTAAGAGTGGGCATCCTTGTGTTGTTCCTGATCTTAGAGGAAATGCTCTAAGGTTTTCAAAATTGAGTATGATGTTAACTATAGGACTATCATATATACACTCTATTGTGTTGTGGTATGTTCCATCTATAGGCTTCCTAGGTTTTAAGATTTTAAGGTGCTAGTGGTAAAGAACCTCTCTGCTAGTGCAGAAGATGTAAGAGACATGGATTCGACCCCTGGGTTGGAAAGATCCACTGGAGGAGAGCATGGCAACCCACTCCAGTGTTCTTGCCTGGAGAATCCCATGGACAGAGGAGCCTGGTGGACTATGGTCCATAGGGTTGCACAGAGTCAGGCACGACTGAAGTGACTTAGCAAACACATGTTCCACCTATAACTCTCTTTGTAGGGAGTTTTTACCTTAAATCGATGTTGAATTTTGTCAAAAGCATTTCCTGTATCTATTTAGATGATAGTATGATTTTTATTCTTCAGTTTGTTAATATGGTTTATTACATTGTTTGATTTGTGGGGGTGGTGGGCATGACTGGGGCCCAGATAGTCCTAGAGTTGTCGCCCACTGACTGATGTGTGAGACTGGTCCCGGGGCTAGTACCACCCACAGGTGTGCAGAGCCATGTCCCAGGACTCTGGTTGCAGTGCCCCAGGAGTTCTGGGGCTGGCACCTGTGCAGTGGTGTGTGGGGCCAGATCCTAGGCCCTCTGGTAAACAGGTCCAGTTCCTGGGGTGGTCGTGGGCTCAGGAGATTTTAAGGCAGCAGGCCTGCTGGTGGGTGGCGTTGTGTCTTCTCCCTGCCTGTTGCTGGGCATGACGCATCCCAGGACTGGTGCTGACTGTCTGGTGGTTGGGGCTAGGTCCTGGGGCTAATAAGCTAGGGTTGTTGTTGGTGTTCAGTCACTCAGTCACAGACCCCACAGACTGCAGCGTACCAGGCTTCCCTGTCATTCACTATCTCCTGGAGTTTGCTCAAACTCATGTCCATTGAGTTGATGCCATCCAACCATCTCATGCTCTGTTTCTCCCCTTCTGTGGTGGAGGTGGTTTAGTGTCTAAGTCGTGTCTGTAGCCCACCAGGCTCCTCTGTTCATGGGATTTCCCAGGCAAGAATACTGGAGTGGGTTGCCATTTCCTTCTCCACGGGATCTTTCTGACCCTGGGATCGAACTTGGGTTTCTTGCACTACAGGCAGATTCTTTACTGACTGAGCCACCAGACTCAGTGCTGGCTTACACCAGCAATAAGCCAGAGGGTGGATTCCAAAATGGCACTTGCCAGCACCAGTGTCCTTGTGATAGAATGAAGTCCCCCAAATGGCTGCTGCCAGCATCTGTGTCCCCAGTGTGAGTCCCAGTTGCTTCCTTCCTCTCTAGGAGGCTCTGCAAGTTCAGCAAATGGGTCTGACCCAGGCTCCTTTCACATTACTGCTTATGCCCCAGGTGCTGGAGTGTGCGAGATTTTGTATGTGTCCTTCAAGAGTGGAGTCTCTATTTCCCACAGGCCACTGGCTTTCCCCAAATTAAGCCCCACTGGACTTCAATGCCAGATGTCCTGTGGGCTCGTCTTCCAGGTGCGGGACCCCTGGGCTTGGGAGCCTGATGTGGGGCTCAAACCCCTCGCTCTTTGGAGAGAAGCTCTGCAATTGTAATTATCCTCCTTTTTTGTGTGTGGGCTACCTGGTGGTATGGGTCTTGACGATGCTGTGTGTCTGCCGCTACTACTCATCTTACGTTCCTTTATATTTTTACTTGTAGAAGATCTTCTAATCTTCAGGTTGTTCTCATCAATGACTGCTTTGTAAACAGCGGTAATTTTGGTCTGCCCATGGGAGGAGATGAGCTTAGGGTCTTCCTACTCTGCTGTCTTGGTCACTCCTCCATGGAATTTCATTTTAAGTCAGCCAAAGGTGAGCAGTTGGTCCTTTTTAAAGGAATTGTAATACACTTTCCAAACAAGTTTCATTTTATTGTGATTCTGGCTGATAATTCTTTAAATTCTAATATTTGGGCAATGAAGACATGATTTTATTTCCATGGCCCCTGAACAGCATCCAAAAAATTAATTTTGGCAACTAATCTGGAGGAGGATGAAGTAATAGCCATTTTTCATTTCTCTTTGGATTTCTGACACAAGCCAGCCGATATTGAGAGAAAGCAGTTTGGAAAGAAGTAGCTGGGATGTTAACAGAAAGCAATATTATTGCTTTTTCCCTCCAAGTTTCCTCACATACAGTATCCCTGAAGGGAAGCCTGCTAACTGCTAAGTCACCTCAGTCATGTCCGACTCTGTGTGACCCCATAGATGGCAGCCCACCAGGCTCCGCTGTCCCTGGGATTCTCCAGGCAAAAACACTGGAGTGGATTGCCATTTCCTTCTCCAATGCATGAAAGTGAAAAGTGAAAGTGAAGTCGCTCAGTCGTGTCCGACTCTTAGCGACCCCATGGACTGCAGCCTACCAGGCTCCTCCATCCATGGGATTTTCCAGGCAAGAGTACTGGAGTGGGGTGCCATTGCCTTCTCCTACTGCTCATCTATTTTGACTATATGAGTGGCTCTGCCCTCTGGTATCAGAGTTCTTTTAGGCAGAAAGCTCATCCTCATCAATTAAGATATTTAAGTGGATGTGGAAATTTATTCTCAATGTATCCAAAAGATATCACCTGAGCTCAATATTATACACATTCATTCTAGTATGAAGCTTGATTCAGTATCTTAATAAAATGGGCTGGAAACAGTCTGAAAAGCTGTCCAATGGTTAGATGTCAGGAAGATGAAAAAAGCATTACTTTATCATCTTTACCCAAATCTCATAGCAAAATGTTTGCCAAACTATAGGAATCTACCTAAATCCCCTTGGTGTGAAGAATTTTAGTCAGCACATGCCCAAGCCATTTGCATCCTAGGAAACAAATGTAGAGCACATGTTCTGAACCAAGTTTATGTGAGAGTAGTCTGGACGCCAGAGCCAAGAATCTGAATCTTGGCTGTAAACAACAGAAGGTTTAAAAATGTCTACTTATAGAAATATAACATTTGTCTTTAATGTCCATGCTCTTTCCTTGTGACAATGGGAAGTCAGTTTCATGAATGAGAAGAGCGTGGCATAGTGCAGTGCTAAGTCATGGCAGTTTGGTGGCATGTGTTCAACCATGTGACAGATTTTGTGAAACAGAAAATACAGTTGCATTTTCAACAGTAACTAAAGCCATGAGGCAGGGTTTTTGGCTTCATTCATGGCTTCAGGATCAAGCCAGTGGACGAAATGCTTAAAAAAACAAAACAAGGTAAAAGAAAAGGCATTCATATTGATGGAAATGTTAATTGTTTAATTAACCCCCCCAAAGAAAATGTTGACATTTATTTTGAATGATTTTACGTGTGAAATATCTTTAAAACTTTGTTGGAGTTGGTGAAGTTAGGATTAATTCTTGACAGATATGGTATTTTGTTTAGATGTTTGAGAAAACATGATGATGCAATATGAAATACCTTATTGTGTATATGTACTGAAACCACAAATAATCTCAATGTGGAGGTTCGTGGGTAAATGTAAAGTTTGACAACGAAGAACTTTTTTTTCTGCTTTATTTTACTTTTAAAGAATGCTTTGGTAATCTTGTAGATAGAATGTCATCATGCTAATTCACAGTTGAATATTACTCGCTATTTTTCCATTGTATGATTAGGCATGTTAGAATTTGTGGTTTACATAAACCAAAAATCATAGCTCTGTTTCTTTTGCCTTTGAATGAATAACATTCACTGTGATCCTGATGGCATCCTTAGTTCTCAATGACCATATTAAAAATACGTGAGCAGCAGGTTATAGAGTATAAGTATGGAGTTAGGAAGACCTGGGTGTTAATTCTAGCTGAATCATTTACTACTTCTATGAAATTAGACAAGGCACTTGACCCAGAAACCTCACTTTCCTCCTCTGTAAATGGGGATAACACTACCACCTACTTGGGATTATAGTGGTGAAGATTAAATTATTGATAGATACTGTACTGAGCATTTAGCACTCAAGGAATATTGGTTATTGTTCTTCATGGTAAGCATGATAAGACTGGTTAATTAAAAACAAAACAACTCAAACGGTGTGAATTGCTGAGTAGGAGTCATTGGCACTGTCTTCACACTTGATGGAGAAAGAGAGGCATGGTCAAGATTAAATGTGAACAGAACTGACTTCTGGATTCTCTTTGCATCATACCACTGCACCCTGACCCCCTTCTTTCTTTCCTGCCAGTTCAAATATCAGTAGTCCTAATTTACTCTCCTCCAAAATAGCTCAAAAGAAGCAAAACAAAAATATTGATAAAATAAGGGTGGGTCAAGAAAGAAGAGACAAACTTTGGCTCCCAGCTCTGGTGATGTCAGGTCCAACTAATTGTATTGTACAAATTCAATAGGATTTTTAAAAAATTTGAAATTATTATGTGAAAACGTATCATTTGGCTGTTTATTTTAAAATTGTTTGTGGCCCATTTAGCTGTTCACATTTTTGTGTTTGTTTCTACATGGTAATGTTTTACCTTGCAATTCATAGTCAATGTCATTTTTTATTTTCACATGGCATAAGAACTGATGGTTATTCTGACATTTACTCAGTGTAAATGACAGTTTTCTGAGTAATAATACCTCGTGGATTAGATAAAGCAATGTATTAGAAATATAGAAATGTGGATTATAATAAGAGGTACAATCACATCAAACTCTTTACTAATATTAATAACATTTTCTGAAAAGAAACACATTTTTCCTTCTTCACCTCTTTAATGATGAAGGGAGCTATTAAACAGATGACTAGATTCGCAAGTATGAAATGTTTTTATCTAAATTCTGCAATGAGAAGGTTCTCCGGTATAAATTGGATTTTCAGATACCCTCATGGATAAGTGGAAAACAAAAGTGTGATTTAAAAAATAATCCTCAAAGTTTAGATGCTGGTGATCTGGAAATCCCATAAGGATTAACTGTCTTGAAAAATTTATACCCTTTTCTCTTTTTGCTGAATGAAGTATATTGTGAACAAGCAAACTGTCTCTCAGAATTTTGTCACTTATGTTGCCAGCTGGTCCCAATCAATATACAGATGAAAATCCACAGCTAAAACCATCCACATGTTCATAAAAATGCAAGGCAGTTCTTAAACATTTATTAAGCACTGGCAATGTGTTAGATGTTAAAGAAATGGCGGTGAGTATCTTAAGACTGTTGGTAATGCTGAAGTTTTCTTCATAGGAACAATACATAAGAATGCAAGCCCTAACGTAGTAGTTCAACTGTGACACAACCTTCAGCTGGAAGAAAGATGACAGTTGGATAATTCCTCTGTACTGAGTAGGACACAGGCCATTTGGTTTGCACAGAGGGCCTGCTTGAACCGCTAATGCAGCTGTCAGAAAGCTTCTGGCTTTGCCCTGGTGTGAATTCCTGTATTGTGATAAAACTTACACGTACGACAACCTAGCTCTAGTGTTTTCTTTACTTGCTCTCTGGACTCACCTACTGTTCAACACGTGGCTAGCATTTCAACCTAAGTAAGAAATCTCAGGGTATCAGTACTCTGTTGGCAATAAATGACTATCATTCCATGACCCTGAGGGTCCCTTCGTCTGTTTCTTCTTGAGATAAAAGAAGAAATTTCAATTCTCTCACTGTAGTGCAATAACTCGGTTGAGGTTAGGTGTTTGTAATCATTCTCTAATAAAGCTGACTCTGTGCAAAGTTTCATTTCTTCCTTCACATTAACTTTAAGCCAAATAAACATTTCTTAGAATACTAATCCATAAAACACACTAAAATGTGTTTTGATCATATCTTATTTTATTGGCTGTTATAAAAACCCAAAAGACTGATGGGCTTGAGAAAATTGCTAGATACTGAAATGCATAAAAATATACCAAAAGTCTAGCACTGTATATCTGTATGTCTAATAGTGCAATGCAGTTGATAAATCTAAATTATTGCTATTATTTGGCTTTTACTTTTCCTACGGGAGGAGAAATGGTCATCAAAAGAGTTGAAGAAACAGAAAAGATTAATTTCTTAAAAAATACATATGTTTTCCCATAACACATTGATTAAGAACTTGATCTCTGGTCTCCAGCAGCCTAGAAATGAATCTCTGTTTCATCATGAAAGAGCCATATGTCTTGGGCAGGCTGTTTATCTCCTCTAAGCCTTTGTTTCCTCAATTGTTAAAATAATGTAAACTCTCTGGTAGGAAGGCTTTAAGATAGCCCCAGTGATCCCCACCTCCCAGTATTTGTGTACTTGTGCAATTCTCTCCCCTTGAATGTCGACTAGGTTGAATGAATAGAATATGGCAAAAGTGGTAGAATGTCATTCACAAGGTTATGTCCAAGGTTGAAGATTCTCTCTTGGGAGTTTATTTAGTAATATCTCTGAGGGGAACAAGTTGCTGTGTTGTAAGAAGTTGTATCAAAAGGCACATATGGCCCAGGAGCTGATGTCTCTAGGTGATAGCTGGTGAAGACCTGAGGCCTGCCAAGATTCCTGAGGTACCCAGATAATCTGTGTCTGACTTCCTAACCCATAGAAACTGAGATAATAATGGCTACTGTTTTAAGCTGTCCACTTGGGGGTTAATTTGTATACAGGTAACTAATATTAATATAAAGTGGCTTCCAAGGTGGCTCAGTGGTAAAGAATTCGCCTACCAATGCAGGAGATGTGGATTCAATCCTTAGGTCAAGAAGATCCCCTGGAGAAGGAAATGGCAACACACTCCACTACTCTGGCCTGGGAAATCTCATGGACAGAGAAACCTGGCGGGCTACAGTCCATGGGGTCACAAAAGAGTTGGACATGACTGGGCGACTAAACAACAACACCCAATATATACTAGGGTGATAATAATGATGATTAAGTGTGGTAATATTTGAACAGACCCTCACACACAGCACAATCACTGGGACAATCGTTATTACTGCCACTGAAAGGCGATTGCTATGGTCTGAATATGCTTGCTTCTCCCCAGAATTCACTTGTTGGAAACCGAATCCTCAAGGTAATGATATTTGGAAGTGGTGCCTTTAGGAGGTGATTAAGAACTGTATGATAGTGGGCCAACAGGGCTCCCTAGCCCAGCCTCCATGAGGAGTCTGCAACCCAAAAGAGGGCCCTCACCTGACCACTGTGGCACCCTGATTTCAGACTTCCAGCCTCCAGATCGATGAGAAATTTCACTTGCTTATAAGCCACTCTGTCTGTGGGATTTAGTTGTAGCAGCCTGGACAGACTAAGATGGTTTTACTATTTTAAAACAGAAGAAAGCTAATTATGCAAAACATGTTAAATTATATATGTAGCTGCTCTTTTTCTGTTTATAATGTCTCTTTTTAAGCCATGCTCTTTATGGGTCAAATTTTCTTACATTTTCCTTTCTATAAGAGGGAAACATTCCTTCTGTGGTTAATCTCATATCATACTGTGATCAGATTATTCAGAACATCTCCCTACCCCAGAAAACATCTCAGTTCTGTTCAGTTCAGTCGCTCAGTCATGTCCGACTCTTTGCCACCCCATGGACTTCAGCATGCCAGGCTTCCCTGTCCATCACCAACTCCCTAAGTTTACTCAAACTCATGTCCATTTAGTCAGTGATGCCATCCAACTATCTCATCCACTGTCATCCCCTTTTCTCTTGACTTCAATCTTCCCCAGTATCAGAGTCTTTTCAAATGAGTCAGTTCTTCACATCAGGTGGCCAAAGTATTGGAGTTTCAGCTTCAGCATCAGTCCTTCCAATGAATATTCAGGACTGATTTCCTTTAGGATTGACTAGTTTGATCTTCTTGCAGTCCAAGGGACTCTCAAGAGTCTTCTCCAACACCACGGTTCAAAAGCATCAATTCTTTAGCACTCAGCTTTCTTTATGGTCCAACTATCACATCAGTACGTGACTAATGGGAAAACCTTAGCTTTGACTAGACGGACCTTTGTTGGCAAAGTAATGTCTCTGCTTTTTAATATGCTGTCTAGGTTGGTCACAGCTTTTCTTCCAAGGAGCAAGTATCTTTTAATTTCATGGCTGAATTCACCAACTGCAGTGATTTTGGAACCCAAGAAAGTAAAGTCTGTCACTGTTTCCATTGTTTACCCATCTATTTGTCATGAAGTGATGTGATCAGATGCCATGATTTTAGTTTTATGAATGTTGAGTTTTTCACTCAACTTTTTCACTCTTCTCTTTCACTTTCATCAAGAAGCTCTTTAGTTCTTCTTTGCTTTCTGCTGTTAAGAGTGGTGTCATCTGTGTATCTGAGGTTATCTTGATTCCAGCAATCTTGATTCCAGCTTGTGCTTCATCCAGCTTGGCATTTTGCATGATATACTCTGCATATAAGTTAAATAAGCAGGGTGACAATATACAGCCTTGACGTATTCCTTTCTCGATTTGGAACCAGTCTGTTGTTCCATGTCCAGTTCTAACTGTTGCTTCCTGACCTGCATACAGATTTCTTAGGAGGCAGGTAAGGTGGTCTGGTATTCCCATCTCTTTAAGAATTAGAATACATCTAGTTATCTATATAATCCATAACTGCAAATCCACAGATACTATACAATATTTTGAGTTACCCACACAATATTTTGAGTTTAACATCCTGGAGGGAAAAAAAGTCATTATTTTTTGTGTTTGTGATGCATAATTATGAAAATGTGTGCATTATATTCATTTTAAAATCTCTGTGTGTGCTAGAACATGGAAGCAACCTAGATGACCATCAATAGATGAATGGATAAAGAAGTTGTGGTACATTTATACAAAGGAATATTACTCAACCATATAAAGGAATGCATTTGAATCAGTTCTAGTGAGGTGGATGAACCTAGAGCCTGTTATACAGAGTGAGGTAAGTCAGAAAGAGAAAAACAAATATTGTATGTTAGTGCATACATATGGAATCTAGAAAAATGGTACTGCTGAACCTGTTTGCAGGGCAGGAATAGAGACACAGACATAGAGAACAGACTTGTGGACACAATGAGGGAAGGAGAGGATAGAAGGAATTGAGAAAGTAGCATTGAAATATATACAGAAACATATATAAAATAGATAGCTAATGGGAAGTTGCTACTGATACTCTGTGACAATGTAAAGGGGTGGGTTTGGGGTGGGAGGGAGGTTCAAGAGGGAAAGGATTACATATACTTATAGCTGATTCATATTGTTGTATGGCAGAAACCAACACAACATTGTAAAGCAATTATCCTCCAATTAAACATAAATTTTTAAAAATTTCTGTATGGGATTTTGTTACAGTGCTTATCTAAGTGTTTTTGAAATTTTGTCTGGAGACTTAGATTAATGAAAATGACTAGTAACTTTGCAGATTCCATTCATTTTTCGAGACCGCTCTTTTATAGAGAAAGTCCGACTTTCAGTAGACAGCAAGTTCTGGCAGTTGAGAATTCTGATGGGGTTATTTAAGTATGTCCAGCATCTCAAGGAGTAGGTCATGTTCCAAGATAGAAAAAGCATAGACAAGAAAAATTTCCCTTGTCTTTCCCTATGCTTCCTCCTGTACCCTTTCATGTAGATAGATGGAAAATATTACTTTTACATGAAGTGGAAAAAACTTGGTATAAGACCAGAATTTTTAAAACCCCCTCATACCCTTTAAAGTGCAACATCATTATTCAAGTGCCATAAAAGTCAAGGCGTGTGCCTGGGCTGTGGTTCAGCAAGCATTGTGGCCAACTTGTGGATTCCACACACATTAACAGTACAATTGGGTTCACTATTCAATAGGTCAGGGACTCTTCTTCCAGTAAGATTTTTATGCTTAACTGATGAAGACTGAAGGCAAGCCATTAGTGCACTTGACCTTTTCCAAGGAAGGGCAGAAACTACGAAGGACAGACTCTGGAGATGTCTGTCTGCCAAGTGCAAGCATATTGTTTAATTCAATAGATTAGCTATAACTAAATAATCCTTGAAAATTCCAATTTGTTCTCACAGGTTTGGTTTAGTAGTCCCACATACACTACTTTACAAGAAGCCACTATGTTGCCTTTGGGTGTTTTAGGTAATCAAATTTATGCTTGGAGAGGCTGTTCAGTGTAAAAGAAAGATACCACTTAACAGTTTCAGTTCTGCTTTTGGTCGTATCTTTCTGTGTGACTATAGGCAAATTTCTTCATCCTTCAGTCCCTCATTTTTCTTATCCATAAACTATCTTCCCTCTTTCATAGGGTGTCATGGGGATCAGGTCTTGTCAGTGAGGAGGGGTACATGTGTTTTTATAATGTCAGTAAGACTCTTTTGACTACAAGTTATAGATCTTTAAGTCAGATGAGTGTAGCAAAAATTTAAAAAAATAACAGATTTTTTAAGGATATGAAACTTCTCACAGAAGTAAACACTAGATAGTATCTGTGGCTCAGTAACAACTGTATCCAGTTGTATCCAACTGTATTTTACTCTCTCATAGAGCGTCTTTGGGCTTCCCAGGTGGCGCTAGTGCAGGAGCCATGAAAAACGTGGATTTGATCCTGGATTTGGAAGATCCCCTGGGCAAGGCCTTGGCAACCCACTTCAGTATTCTTGCCTGGAGAATCCCATGGACAGAGGAGACTGGTGGACTGCAGTCTATAGATTCTCAAAGAGATGGACATGACTTAAGTGACTTAACTTGAACTCAGGGCATCCTTATTCTTCTGTTCCTTAACTTTGGTTTTCATTGCTTGTGTTGTTTACAAGAAAGACAAGAACAGCTAACTGCTCCTGAGTTTTAATGGCTTAGCATGAATCAGATGCCTACAAACCAATAGTGATGAGGGGCGGTGGATATGGTAATTGGGGAGAGGTAGGAGGTGATGGTAGGAAGTGGATGCTGGGTAGATAACACTGTAGGACTGTAATTTATGGAGAGATTCACACCAACTATTCAAGTTGCAGAGAGGGGAAAGGAGATAAAAGATATTGAATGGTTAGAAGTACTGCCAAATCATTTGAAGGGCAGAGAGTACCAAAGCAGAAGTCTCCAGCCTTTTTGACACCAGGGACTGGTTTCACGGAAGACAATTTTTCCATGGACTGAGGTGGGAGGGATGGTTTGGGGATGATTCAAGAGCATTACATTTATTGTGCACTTTATTTCTATTGTTATTATTTCTGCTCTACCTCAGATCATCAGAGATTAGGGACCCCTGTACCAAAGCACTGATTCTTAGCCCTGACTGAATGTTTAATCACCTAGGGAACTTTTTAAAAACCTAAAGCAAAAGTCTTTGGTCTGCTGTCAACAGAATCGCCAGGGGACTTTTTAAAATATTTAGCCTTCTTGGATCTCTGCAGCCCTATCCAGTCAAGCTTTCTGAGTTGCATGGATGCGAGTGATGGTCCAGGACTTTGTAGTTAAGACAAGCTCCCTAATGGTTCTTTTGCATGTGGACATTTGTGAATCATTGTTCTAGATCAGTTATTCCCAAGGTATGATTCTCAGATCAACAGCTCCGATTTTACCTGGGAACTTACTAATAAAACAAATCCTCAAGTCTTACCTCAGACCTACTTAAATAGAATCTCTTGACATAAAGCCTACCAACCTGTGTTCCAAAGAGCCTTCCATGTATTTTTAATACCTGCTAAGGTGTGAGAAACGTTGCTCTAGACCATTTCAGTTTTTGTAAATTGAAAGATCTTCGTAGTATGCTAATAATTCTTGCAACAGTTTCAGGCAGGTTTGGGATTTCTGCCAGAGTATACAGTTGAGATTGTTAGCAAAGCAAGATGAGGCTAATTACCTTCCAAGGGCAATTTTGATGGGCTTCTAAGAGTTAGCACTGGAGGCGCTTTGGGTGAGGATATTGTTTGGTGATAATATATGGGTATTTAGAATATTTCAAATATGGATAAAACACCAGTTTTTGTTTGTTTTTAAACAAAAGTTCATGTGGAGTTAGAGAATATGTAAACAAACTTCACAGGGTCTGGTCAGACAACTAGTCACAGATGTATTAGCACCATGTGAGCAGCAGAGAGGAACAATTGCTATAGTTCAGCTGACTATCTCATACTTCATGAAACCTGTCATCAAGGTGGGATGTAAGAGATTTACTGGGGAAGAGGTAGAGAGATGTCTGTAAAGGATACAGAGAAGGATCAGGAGAAGGGGAGGATAGTCTTCAGACTATGAGGAAGGTCTGATCCCAGGAAAAGAGAAAGGGAAGGAAGGAGGAATGAGTAGGAAGAGTCTTGGGCTGAGACTTTTTCTGGAAAAATTTAGCCAGGCTAATGGGCAGTCCTTGAGCTAATGTCACTCCTTGGAGGAGTCCTGCATCTGATAGGAATGGTCATCTGTGTCAGTACTCCTGCCATGCTCAGTCACTGTCTGGGCCCAGCCTGAAGGAGGCTTGGTGTCAGCACAAACATACTGATCTAGAGAGGCAGCATCCACGGCCAACAGTCAACAATGCTCCCGCCAAGAAGACACCCAGGAGGTGAATTTTCATTGCTGCCACACCAGACTTCAAGACAAAGCTCTGAGGAGCTAGAAAAAGTATAAAAAATACCTCTGGCAAGGCACCAGAAGAAAAAGGCAAAGGCAATAAAGTAGTAATAAAATAAAATAAGTTCAACAATCAATTTTGGTTATGGTTGCAGAACTGAAAGTGGGATTTCTAGAATTTTAGTATTTGGTGGGTTCTTCAAGGAAGCTCTTCATGATGTATTCATAAAAATCAGTGAGTTAATGGTACTACACTTTAAATTTGACAGATATTTGATATTTTCTAAACCTAGCTGTTCACAGAAAACATTAGGTTGCTAGTTAATAAATCAGATTAGTAGGCCTCTCTGTGACCTACTGAATTATCCTCTTCAGGAGCTAGAACTTAAGACTTTTTTCTCTGTTTGAGGAAAAGTTTCAATGGTTGCAAAAGGGTAATATAATCAAGGTAAAACTTGAGGGAGAAAGGGAGAAAAGAATATGATGATAAAAATCAACAGAAACATACAAAGGAAAAATAGCAAATAGTCAAAGGTAAATGGAGGGAGGTGAAAGAAAGAGTTGGGTAGGGAGAGAATGCTTAAAGGAAATTTCAAGTTATGAAGTAAATGATCACACATATGAACAAATTATAATAAAGTAAAATGTTGTGATATAAAAACAGAAGAAAAAAAAATCTGTGATACCAAAAACGTAGAAACTCAAAAGCTAAACCTTTTTTACTAAAATTTTTAAAAATTTTAGTTTGATTTTATTTTTTGGCCGCATCACATGGCATGTGGGATCTTAGTTCCCTGACCAGGGATTGAAGCTATGTCCCCTGCATTGGGAGATCAGAGTCTTAAACACTGGACCACCATGGAAGTCCTTCAAAGACTAAACCTTTAATGACTCTCTGAATAAAGAGGGACTTAGTATAACATTGTATGTAAGTGGGTAATGTAAGGAGAAAAATCAGTTGTCTTGGAAACTCAACTTCCTTTATGACAGTCAGAGAGGACTGAAGTCTATGAAGTCTATGAATGAAAGCTTTTGTCATGAGAACAACTATGCAGATTTTTTTTAAAGGTTTGTGGAACTTGAGTAAACCAGTGCATGATCATCATCATGAATAGGTGAAGGGAAATTGGGTTTATAGAAATGAATGTCTATCCTTTAAAGAATTCATGGGAGCAGGGAAAACCCTAGAAGAATTTGGTGGCTTTCCTCTATACTAAAAAAATTGTTTTGAAATTTCATCAGTATCAGAAGACACATTTCTGGTCATGTCACATCCCAGATCCAGTGCTTTCAATGGCCCTCATGTGCTCAAGTCTGCCTTTGAGGTCCTCCATGTTATACCCCTTTCCTCCATGTCTAGTCTTATTTACATGACCTACCCCCACGAAACCTACAAAGGATTTGGAAATAGTAACACAACACTTTGTGTAACAATAGGTTAGAATTATTATCTGTGTGCTGCACTCAATATGCCAGCAAATTTGGAAAACTCAGCAGTGGCCACAGGACTGGAAAAGGTCAGTTATAATTCCAATCCCAAAGAAAGACAATGCCAAAGAATGCTCAAACTACCGCACATTGCACTCATCTCACACGCTAGCAAAGTAATGATCAAAATTCTCCCAGCCAAGCTTCAACAGTTCATGAACTGCGAACTTCAGTTCGCAGATGTTTGAGCTGGATTTAGAAAAGGCAGGGGAACCAGAGATCAAATTGACAACATCCGTTGGATCATCAAAAAAGCAAGGGAGTTCCAGAAAAAATTCTGCTTCTGCTTCATTGACTACACCAAAGCCTTTGACTGTGTGGATTACAACAAACTGTGGAAAATTCTTAAAGAGATGGGAATACCAGATCACCTGACCTGCCTCCTGAGAAATCTTTGTGCAGGTGAAGAAGCAACAGTTAGAACTGGACATGAAACAACAGACTGGTTCCAAATCGGGAAAGGAGTACGTCAAGGCTGTATTTTTTCACTCTGCATATTTAACTTATATGCAGAGTACATCATGCGAAATGCCAGGCTGGATGAAGGACAAGCTGGAATTGAGATTGCCAGGAGAAATACCAATAACCTCAGATATGCATATGACACCACCCTTATGGCAGAAAATGGAGAAGAACTAAAGAGCCTCTTGATGAAAGTGAAAGAGGAGAGTGAAAAATTTGGCTTAAAACTCAACATTCAGGAAATTAAGATCATGGATCTGGTCCCATCACTTCATGGCAAATAGATGGGGAAACAATGGAAACAGTGACAGACTTTATTTTGGGGGGCTCCAAAATCACTGCAGATGGTGATTGCAGCCATGAAATTAAAAGACACTTGCTCCTTGGAAGAAAAGCTATGACAAACTTAGACAACATATTAAAAAGCAGAGACATTACTTTGCAACAAAAGTCCATCTAGTCAAAGCTATGGTTTTTCCAGTTGTCATGTATGGATGTGAGATTTGGACATAAAGAAAGCTGAGTGCCGAAGAATTGATGCTTTTGACCTGTGGTGTTGGAGAAGACTCTTGAGAGTCCCTTGGACTGCAAGGAGATCCAACCAGTTCATCCTAAAGGAAATCAGTCTTGAATATTCATTGGGAGGACTGATGCTGAAGCTGAAACTCCAATACTTTGGTGCGAAGAACTGGCTCATTTGAAAAGACCCTGATGTTGGGAATGATTGAAGGCAGGAGGAGAAGGGGACAACAGAGGATGATATGGTTGGATGGCATCACTGACTCTGTGGACTTGAGTTTGAGTAAGCTCAGGGAGTTGGTGATGGATAGGGAAGCCTGGTGTGCTGCAGTCCATGCAGGCAAAGAGTCGGACATGACTAAGCAACTGAACTGAATTGATTATCTACTTGACAAAATTTTCACATGTGAGTGTCACTAGGATGAACTAGTCGGTTTGTCCATAAAATAAACAAAAGCACAACTATGCAGATGGTTACTGCAGCCATGAAATTAAAAGATGCTTGCTCCTTGGAAGAAAAGCTACCTAGACAGTCTATTAAACAACAGACATCACTTTGCCTACAAAGGTTGGTATAATCAAAGCTATAGTTTTTCCAGTAGTCATGTACGCATGTGAGAGTTGGGCCATAAAGAAGGCTGAGTACCAAAGAGTTGATACTTTCAAATTGTGGTGCTGGAGAAGACTCTTCAGAGTTCCTTGAACAGCAAGGAGATCAAACCTGTCAATCCTAAAGGAAATCAACCCTGAATATTCACTGGAAGGACTGATGCTGAAGTTGAAGCTCTAATACTTTGGCCACCAAGTAGGAAGAGCTGACTCTTTGAAGGTGGGCGGAGAAGGGGGCGACAGAGGATGAGATGGTTGAATGGTATCACCGACTCAATGGCTGTGAGTTTGAGCAACTCTAGGAGATAGTGAAGGACAGGGAAGACTGGTGTGCTGCAGTCCATGGAGTCTCAAAGAGTTGGATATGACTTAGTGACTGGATATGACTTAGCCACTGAACAATAACAGCATCTCTGTTATTTGTGCCTGAAAGTAATTTCATTTCACTTTGTCTATATATCTTTAAACCCCATATACATTATTATTACTCTAACCAGCTAAATAATTATTTTAAATTTAAAAAGTCATTGCACATTTATTTCTGGGACTCTTCCTTCTTTTCTGAAGTTCCAAGCTTCCATCCAGAACAATTTCCCTTTATCTTTAAATTTCTTTAGTATTTTTTTTAGTGCGGGTCTTCTGGTGACAGATTGGCTCAGATTTTATTCTGAAGTTCATCTGAAAATGTCTTTAGTTCACTTTCAGTTTCAAAGGATGTTTCTGCTAAATATAGAGTCTTAGATTGATTTTTTCCCTTATAAAACTTTAAGGTATCAGTCTATTAGCTTCCAGTTTACATTATTTATGGTAATTTAGCTTTATTTCTTATTATTGTTGCTCTAAATGAAATGTGAACTTGTGATCTGACTTCTTTTGAGATTTTCAATTCACTTTTTGTTTGTAGGCATGTGGCCAGTATAGCTCTAGATATGGTTTTCATAGTATTTGTACTGCTTTGGATTCTCTGAGTTTCTTATATTTGTGGGCTGATATCTTTCATTGATTTTGAGAAAAACCTTAGCCATTATCTCTTCAAATAATTCTTCTGCTGGATTCTCTATTTTTTCTATCTGCAATTCCAAATATACACATAATAGAATATTTGTTATGTCCCATATGTCGCTAAAATTATTTTTTCATTCTTTTTTCAACTCTGTGGTTCTGTTTATATTATTTCTTTTGACCTGTGAGTTACCTAATTAGTTTTTTTGACTGAATCTAGGCTACTTTTCAGCCTGTTCAACAAATCTTTAATTCCAATATTGTATTTTTACTTCTAGAAGTTCCATTTGGTTCTTTTTAGAGTCTTCATTTCTCTGCTGAAATTATCTTTTTCTCTAAATTCTTTAAAATTTTGTCTTTTAATTTAACATCCTTATATGTTAATTTCTACATTTGGGTCATCTGTGATTTTGCTTCTATCAGCTTAAAAAAATCTTTCATATTCTCCAGTTTCTTTGCATATAATTTTTCATTGTATTGTAGATACAGTGTTTAAAAGACCTATAGAGACTAGAATAAATCTTTTCCTCAAGTGAGGGCTGCTTTTTCTCTGTCAGATATCTAGAAAGGGAGTGATCCCTCTGATCCAGTCAGGAGTTGAGGTAGGTCTGAGATGATGTTGTACCTTTATTAAATTCAGTTCACCTCTTGTGTCAAATGTCTTAAGGCCCATATCTGTTATGTGTAGTACAAGCAGTTCTCTCTAATGAAACTTTGGAATCTATGGACGACTGGGACTACGAGAAGTTTCTGCTTTCTAGCCCAGCACTGAGCATCCTGAATCACCATCGTCTTGTAGGAGAGAATCAATGGCAGTTGGACAGAGCTAGTTCTTCATTTTGGACTGCTCTAGATTCTAGTCCTTCAAGCAGGTTCATGTGACCAGTAAAAGTTTACTGATTTCTCCTTATCTGAAGTACCAACACTCTCCTCCCCATGGCCTATGGCAGGCAAGATACTCTGCTTACCTGTACCCAGACTTGACACTTGTTCTTATTGATGAAAGTAGTAACTGACCTTAGAACAACCTCTAAGGGCTCATCCTTCTTTGGAATTCAGTTCTTTTGGTTTTCTTTGAGTACATAGCTTTCTGGTGGCTTACAAATTAAGTGTGTGTGTGTGTGTGTGTGTGTGTGTGTGTGTATACAAAAATTAAGTGTATGTGTGTGTGTGTGTATAAAACATATCCTGCTTAGTTACTCAGACATGTCCAACTCTCCATGGCCCTTTGGACTATAGCCCACTAGGCTCCTCTGTCCATGGTATTTTCCAGGCAAGAATACTGGAGTGGTTTCCATTTCCTCCAGGGGATCTTCCTCCTCCAGGGAATCTTCCCGACCCTGGATCGAACCAAGGTCTTCTGTGTGTGTGTATACGTACATACGTGCACACACATTTTATACCGTCTATGTCCTTGAACTCAGTTTCTTCCCATTCTACCCAGATAACATGTGTATCTTTCTTATAACCTTGGTTATACAGGAATCCTTCTGCCAGTTTCCAGTTAGTTTTCAGTGAGAACTGTTTTGCATGTAGATATGTGTTTATGTTTTCACGAGGGAAAATGAGCTCCATGTCCTTGTGCTCCACCATCTTGATCTCTTTCCCAAACTCAGTTTCAGAAAATATTAATGAGCTCTTTCCTTCTTTGTTTTTTTTGGCTGTGCTGTGCAGCTTCTGGGATCTTAGTTCCCTTAGTTCCCAGAGATTGAACCCCAGGCCCTGGGCAGTGAAACTGTGGAGTCCTAACCACTGGATCACCAGGGAATTCCAAAGAACTATTTTCAAGCTTTCTCATCTTGGGTCCGTTTGAATCATTAATGAGAATGTTCTCATTTTTATTTTTCTTTGTAGGCCTTGTTTGAAAATCCAAATAAAGTAGGGAAATACTTTTTGAAATATTTTTAAATTAGGTATTTCAAAGAAGATATTTGCTGGAAATATCAACTTTCAAGAGATTTTGCTTTAGTTGCTCTAGTCATCTTTACTAATCATTGAGGTTCCTATGCTACAATTTCAAATCTGTTCTCATGAAGAAAAAGAATTTAAACTGGACTCTAATTTCAAACATAACTAAAATCTATAAAATTAGAATTAAAAGGAAACAAATTTAGGGAAATCACAATAATATTTGGAATCACTACTCACTTTAGAAGTTTACTTAGAAAATATCTAAGCTTATTTAGAAAGTATCTGCTGATAAGTTTCTGCCTGTGTTCAAAACCTCTGGGTCCCAAACACATTCCATTTTAATCTAATATAGGAGAATACATAAAAACTTCACCCTCTTCATGACCTAAACTAGTAGACCCAAGTAACAGAACTTAGGAGAAGATACATTTATTCCAGTATAGCTAATTTGGAAGATTTGGGAGCTACATCATAGTTTAAGTCTCTTAAAATTTTTATTTTCTTTTAAATGAAAATCCCAGTTAAATTATAGTTTATGAGTTGTTCACAGCAAGATTATATAATAAACCCATTGAGTAGCAATCTGAATTCTCTGCAGAGCAAGAGACTGGGAAGTAACAGCACAGCTTGCAAAGTCCACTTTGTTCCTTTCGCATTATTTAATTATCTTCTGGACTTTAATCCTGTGGCCAGCAATTATTGTTCTTCTCCATATGAAACTGTTGATGGGCCAACCGGAAAAAACTTCCCACATTCCTGAATCTTGCCAAATTACAACAAAGCTGTCTCAGAGTAAGAACAGCTGGGAAACATGTTAATTCTTTGTAGAACAGAATGCTTGCTCCTACTTCTGTTTATCACAATAGCAACTTTATTATTTCATATATTTTCTTGATTCCTATATACACAACTTGGTATAAAAATTCAAAGTGGAATCTTTTTCCACTTTGGTTTGACTCTTTCTTGGGATTGATGCACAAATAACTGGTGTAGATAAACACCTAAATAGAAAATCTTAGGACGATACATATCAGATTTGCTATAAAGTGCTAGAATGCATTGCCTAAAGGCTGTGGATCACTTGAGCAAGAGAAAAGAATTATTGAGTTAAGGAGTCAACAATTAGGTGAATCCACTTAGCCTAAGGAAATGGTTATTTTCCATGCACTGTTTTTCCAGCTAGATTTCTATTCATTGATCACACTTGCCAGTATTTTAAACAAATTTAGATACTGAATCTGCAATGTGGGAGACCTGGGTTCAATCTCTGCTTTGGGAAGATTCCCTAGAGGAAGGCATGGCACCCAGTCCAGTATTCTTGCCTGGAGAATCCCAATAAACAGAGGAACAATGTGGGCTACAGTCCAGGGAGTCTGAAAGAGTTGGACACAACTGAGTAACTAAGCACAGCATAGATACTAAGTTGAACTTCCAATGGATATTCAGTATATTCTAATGTTTATCACATGGCTGCCTATCCTTATCTTATGGTCTTCTTTATTAATGAAGAGGGAAGATGCTTGGAGGCAAGGAAAAGAAGATGTGATACTTTTGTGTATTAAACAACAACTTTATTTCCTACAAATTTCATGCACTTATAATTAGGGTCATGTGGATTTAGGCCCCTGTTAGTAGGGAAACTATGACTATGGCCTTGGAATTCCAAATATACTCTACTGTTTTTACTGTTTGTTTTTAAGACTGCTTCCCTAGTAGCTTAGTTGGTAAAGAATCTTCCTGCAATGCAGGAGACCTACTCTACTGTTTTTACTGTTTGTTTTTAAGACTGCTTCCCTAGTAGCTTAGTTGGTAAAGAATCTTCCTGCAATGCAGGAGAACCTGATCCCTAGGTTGGGACGATCCCTTAGAGAAGCAAATGGCAACCCACTCCAGTACTCTTTCCTGGAGAATTCTGTGGACAGAGGAGCCTGGCAGGCTACAGACGATGGGATCACAAAGAGTCGGACATGACTGTATGACTAACTTTTTAAGACTGCAGATGGCACCCCAGAAAAGAGCTTAAAAAGAGAGCACAAAACTGTTTTCCGCCCCCTACCCCCCAGTTGGGAAACTAGAGTAAACTGTAATTCAGTATTTCATTTTTTTCGTAAGTAAGTGATATGTAGTCACTGTTTCTAATTACCATGAAGTATTTCTGTTAAGTTCCATAGTATAACTGTGACATTTTCCAAAAGATTAGTGTTTCATAAGAACAAAACTTAAAATGTGTTGCCTGATCAGTAGGGAATCAGAGATTGTACAATAAATTTAGAGGTGACCTCCTCTTACTTTCTAAATTATAGTTGGAATCAAAAGAATTTTTATTCATCTTTTCTTTCTCTTCCTTCTCACTTTTAAAAACTTCTCAACAGAACAAGATGTCCTGAAAATAATAACCTAACTTTGCTGAGCACTTAGATGTCAAGCATTCAGAGCTTGAGCAAACTCTGGGAAATAGTGACGCAGACAGGAAGACTGGCTTGCTGCAGTCCATGGGGTCACAAAGAGTCAGACATGACTTTGCAACTGAACAACAACAATGTACTTTAATTTATTAAATTTTTATGAAGCACCGTGAAGTGGAAACCATTGTTTTCTCTATTTTCCAACTGAGGAAACTGAGGCTCAGTGAATTGACCAAGAATTAAAACCTAGCCTAGCTGTCATAATCATGCTTTTAGACTTCCATGTAGGTGTTTTTCTTATTACGTAGTTTTTGATATCCAGAATAATAAATAAGAAGGGAAGTTTTGGAAATTCTTTCCCCTGATGCTCTAGAAGGTCAATGCAGGGCAGATTCATGAACATAAAAGCAACTAATAACTGGGGAGAATCCAGTTAGTCATATAACAAGTAACTGGGGACTTACTGACTGACTTCATATTGTTTTCTTCTGCCAATCTCATCCTTTTAGTTAGAAACACACCTCATTGGGAGCATTGGCCCAACAAGGAATCATTTATTCAGAAATTAGATGAATAAATGAAATGATTTTTAGAATAATAGATTTAATTAGAAATTGAGAACCAGGTCAATTGTAGAAATTGACAGCTAAGGGTAGGATTATGTTTTAAAAATCCTCATCTAAATGAAGGTTTCAGAAAGTAGCTTTAGATAACCAGACATGCTTTGATGATTGAGATTCGGAGATTCAAAACCTAGCTTCAGAAATCCACTTGATGTCACCAGGGAAAAAACATTAAGCTATTTTGTGGGAGGCAGTTTGAGACATGTTGGCTTGGTCCCACTTGTCAACTTTACCACTGAACTTCTGTTTCAGTCAATTGAGAACGTGTTCCGTATGAAAATACTTTATCAACATCTTATCTTCTAAGACTAGAGTTGCTCTTAGGACATTTCACACATCCTAAAAAGACTGATGGAGTAGATGATAAATGTGTGCCTTGAGAACGTTGAGTTTTAATTTTAATTTCATTGAATCAGATTCAATTTAGTAAAACAATGTGGGCTGAAAATCATTCCAGTAAACTCCCAGATTTAGTGAACAGATAACCCTTCTAGTCAATAAAGCAGGTCTTAACTGTAAATCTTGTGCTTGCAATAAGAGAACTATAGTAAATTCATGGGGCTCAGTAGCTATGGCAACTGCAGATTTCAGTCAATACCCTTTGATCTTCAACATTAGATAATCATGCCTGATTGCTGCACATAATTCTTTTCCCCAAAGAGGTCAATATGTTCTTGCTGAAATACTTCAAAGTATTCTGGTCCTTGGAAATGCCTAAGGGTTTTTGTATTAGTTACTCCCATCTTTCATCAGTAGTCTTACTTAAAAAGTTATGTGATGCCCACACAAACACACAAACATACACAGCCTACATAGGAAATGTAACTTGTTCATATGTACATGTTCTTTGCTAAGAGAATGACCATTGCTGAGTATTTATACATATAAATCCTATCTAACATATATATAGACATATTTGTATTAGATATCTATATATATTTGATATGGTTTATATAAATGCATCTAACTCCTGAAAATAAAAAGCCAGGGAAAATATTCTAGTAGGTACTTTTCTAATAATGACAGCACATTTTAAATAATGACCTCAAAATGATTGGAGATAATTCAAATACTACTGTCATTAATATTCATTTAAGATAGTAATAACACTCTTATTTGAATAAGTCTAATTAAAACAATGATAATTAATAGTGGGACGGTTTAAGAATGTGTCTCAATTTACTTATTACACATTTAATCTTTATCTAATTATTCAATGAACATCTTATTGAATTCTCATTTTATGTGAGGTATTTCTAAGCACTGAAGGGAGTAAAACAACAAATAAAATATAACATCAGGAAACACACAATTCCTATTTAGGGGACAGTGAAAAGTAAGAGTGTTAGTTGAGTCCAACTCTGCAACCCCATGGATTGTAGCTCATCAGGCTCCTCTGTCCTTGGAATTCTTCAGGCAAGAATGCTGGAGTGGGTTGCCATTCCTTTATTCAGGGGATCTTCCCTGTCCAGGGATTGAACCCATGTCTCCTGCATTGCAGGCAAATCCTTTACTGACTGAGCCAGCAGGGACGCCTTGAATCATATAAAACTGCCACATACAAGAACAAACACACTAAAAACTGCAAATCAATGCTCTGGCTTCCCAGGAAGAAGGGGTGCCTTTTTGCAGGAGATATCAGAGAAGTAACATCTGATTTTGGGCCCAGAGAATATGGAGACTTTCAACAGTATGGGTGCAGGAGCAGGAATGATCTCGGTGGAGGGCTAGGGTGCAGAAAGGTAGCAGGTGGGGAGCTCTATACACCCGCTGGGGCAAGGGTGGAGCTTCCAGTGATGCAGAGTGGGCATCTCACAAGGGGATCTTGGCCAATCAAATCACCTAAGAACATTTTAGAAAAGAAAAGGCAAATACTAGACTTAGGAAACTGTAATGCCATTGTAAAAATCAAAAGTAGAAATCTAACATGCCTTGTTTTTGTTTTTGTTTTTTTTTCAAAATTAGAATTCTAAAAATCTGTTTCTCATCTTGGAAACACTAATGCACACTATTGTAGAAAAACAAGAGTTTTACCTGTCTTGGAAATAATTTTTAATACCAGTCCATCAGAATTCCAGTTCTTTTTTTTTAACAAGATAATATTTGAATTCAAACTTGAAGGAGGTAAGGAAGCAGTGTATGTGGGTATCTGGGGACAGAACATTCCAGGGGGCATTTCTCATGTTCAATGATGCAAGGAAGCCAGGGTGGCTGGAGCATAGAGTGTCAGAGAACGGCAATAAGAGGTGAGGAGAAGGCAGGGCTAAAAGGCTCAGGAAGCCATTAGAAAGACTATTGGTTTTTACTCTAGAAGAGATGCCAAGCTGTTAGAGGATGTTGAAAACAGTGCCAGGAACTGGCTTGTGTCTTATCAGGCTCGTTTCAGCTGCTGTGTTGACAAGTTGAGACCAGTTAGGATGCTCCACTGCTAAGCCAGGTGAGAGATGGTGTGAATCAGGGCAGCACTGGAGGTGGAGCTGAGATGTGCTTGCAGAAATTCTGGATATACCTTGAAGGAAGAGCTGCTTAGATTTACTGATCAACTAGACAAGAGATATGTTCAGTTCAGTTCAGTTGCTCAGTTGTGTCTGAATCTTTGTGACCCCATGGACTGCAGCACACCAGGCTTCCCTGTCCTTCACCATCTCCCACAGCTTGCTCAAACTTATGTCCATCGAGTTGATGATGCCATCCAACCCTCTCATCCTCTGTCGTCCCCATTCTCCTCCTGCCCTCAATCTTTCCCAGCCTTGGTCTTTTCTAGTGAGTCAGCTCTTCTCATCAGGTGGTCAAAGTATTGGAGGTTCAGCTTCAGCATCATTCCTTCCAATGAGTATTCAGGGTTGATGTCCCTTAGGATTGACTGGTATGATCTCCTTGCTATCCAAGGGACTCTCAAGAGTCTTCTCCAACACCGCAGTTCAAAGGCATTAATTCTTCAGTGCTCAGCCTTCCTTATGGTCCAACTCTCACATCCATACATGACTGCTGAAAAAACCATAACTGACTGTATGGACCTTTGTCAGCAAAGTAATGTTTCTTCTTTTTAATATGCTGTCTAGGTTGGTCATAGCTTTTCTTCCAAGGAACAAGCGTCTTTTAATTTCATTGCTCCAATCTCCATGAGCAGTGATTTTGGAACCCAAGAAAATAAAGTCTGTCATAGTTTCCATTATTTCCCCATCTATTTGCCAGAAAGTGATGGAACTGGATGCCATGATCTTAGCTTTTTGAATGTGGAGTTTTAAGCCTGCTTTTTCACACTCCTCTTTCATTTTCATCAAGAGACTCTTTAGTTCCTTTTTGCTTTCTGTCCTGGGGGTGGTGTCATCTGCATATCTGAAGTTATTGATATTTCTCCCGGCAATCTTGATCCCAGCTTGTGCTTCATCCAGCCTGGCATTTTGCATGATGTACTCTGCATATAAGTTAAATAAGCAGCATGACAGTATACAGCCCTGACATACTCTTCCCCAATTTTGAACCAGTCTGTTGTTCCATGTCCAGTTCTACCTGTTGCTTCTTGACCTGCATGCAGGTTTTTCGGGAGGCAAGTAAGGTGGTCTGGTATTCCCATCTCTTTCAGAATTTTCCACTATTTGTTGTGATCCACACAGTCAAAAGCTTTAGTTTAGTCCCTGAAACAGAAGTAGATGTTTTTCTGGAATTCTCTTGCTTTTTCTGTGATCCAATGGATGTTGGCAATTTGATCTCTGGTTCCTCTGCCTTTTCCAAATCCAGCTTGAACATCCGGAAGTTCTCGGTTCACATACTGTTGAAGCCTGGCTTGGAGTATTTTGAACACTACCTTGCTAGCATATGAAATGAGTGCAATTGTGCAGTAGTTTGAACATTCTTTGGTATTGCTTTTTGGGGGATTGGAATGAAAACTGACCTTTTCAAAGTCCTGTGGCCACTGCTGAGTTTTCCAAATTTTCTGGCATTTCGAGTGCAGCACTTTCACAGCATCATCTTTTAGGATTTGAAGTAGCTCAAATGGAATTCCATCATCTCCACTCGTTTTGTTTGTAGTGATGCTTCAAAGGCCCACTTGATTTTCCACTCCAGGATGTCTGGCTCTAGTTGAGTGATCACACCATTATGGTTATCTGGGTCATGAAGATCTTTTTTGTTTAGTTCTTCTGTGTATTCTTGCCAGCTTTTCTTAATATCTTAATATCTTCCGTTAGGTCCATACCATTTCTGTCCTTCATGGTGTGCAACTTTGCATGAAATGTTCTGTTGGTTTCTCTAATTTTCTTGAAGACAACTCTAGTCTTTCCCATTCTCTTGTTTTCCTCTGTTTCTTTGCATTGTTCACTGAAGGCTTATCTCTCCTTGCTATTCTTTGGAACTCTGCATTCAGATGGGTATATCTTTCTTTTTCTCCTTTGCCTTTCCTGTAAAGAGCATCTAAGGATAACACCAAGGTGTTTGGCCTGAGCAACCAAAGTAAGATATTGCAGTAACTGAGAAACTCAGAAAAATTGATGCTTTTAACTGTGGTGTTGGAGAAGACTCTTGAGAGTCCCTTGGACTGCAAGGAGCTCAAACTAGGTCAAATCCTAAAGGAAATCAATCCTGAATATTCACTGGAAGGACTGATTCTGAAGCTTCAGTACTTTGGCCACTTGATGCCAAGAACTGACTCATTGGAAAAGACCCTGATGCTGGGAAAGATTGGACGCAGGAGGAAAAGAAGACAACAGAGGATGAGATAATTGGATAGTGTCACTGACTTGATGGACATGAGTTTGAGCAAGTTCTGGGAGTTGGTGGTGGACAGGGAAGCCTGGTGTGCTGCAGTCTGTGGGGTTGCAAAGAGTCGGACACAACTGAGTGGCTGAACTGAACTGAGAAACTCGAATGAGGAGGATTGTGGGTGGGGCATGTTAGCAGAGGAAACAAGAGGGTTCACTTTTGAATATGTTAAGTCTGAGATACCTGTTAGTGGGGATGGCCAGAGAGCAGCTGGGCATATATGAGTGTTATGTCTGATTAGTCGGCTTAGCAAATGAATATCACTGGTGACTGTGACTAGAATTTATCAAATAAAGTGGGGGGTCTGATTAGAGTAAACTTAACTTTTATAAAGTTTAAAAGTACCAGTTAAGTATCTGCCTAGTATGAAAGATGGGGAAAAACCCCAATATTAGGACTTGCTGATATGTACCCAGATTAGGAGGAGGACACATCCAAGTACACCCCATTGAAGCTTCCCTTCAGCTGGAGCACAGAATTTTAAAAGGCACATCAGCCGCTGGAGTCAATTCTGGGGTTGTAGGCAGCCTGAGAAATGATCCACCAGCTGTTTTCTATGAGAAGGGGGAGGAATTGGTGTAATTAATAGACTGAGAAAGAGTGAGCGGGCTTTGGAATCTGGAGTCTGAATGGACTTTCACAAGGAGAAAGTCTTCTCCAGAGGGCACAACTAGAATGAAAGGAATGGAGGAGTAATAAGATGTAGAAAAATTTTTTAAAAAGAAATACAAAGTGGAGGCTTCACCTGGCAGAAGCTGGGATATCTGGTGAATAAGCCAAACAGCAGTCCCTCTCCTGAGTTTTAAATTATATTTATTGATAAAGAAATGAGTTTAAGATACTTTCCCAACTGTATGAGAGAGATCCATATCATCCAAAACTAAGTCTCAAGCATATTTTTAAGAAGTTTTACTGACAGAAGTGGCTCTGTCAAAGATTGTAAGAAAAGACAAAAGAGGCCTTGAGAGAGAACTCGTCATAAAAATAGATCAAGTGTAGCCCCGGCACAGTAATAAGGTTTGCCTTCTGGAAAGCAATGACAGTTCTAGTTATCTGGTGGTGGCTCATCTTGCATTTGTGAATGTGGGTGTGAATTGAAAGAACTATCCCACTGTAACAAGTTTGGGTCCAGGCAGTATTGCCACAGGTTCGCTGAGAAGCTGAGAATAAACACAGATGGGGTAATCTCTGTTAGCTGGACATATGTTTTCAGACTGAGGTTCCAGGGAAGGCATCCAGTTCCAATGGTAACAGTGATAGGACAGTGTTTGAGGCTGGAATAGAGTCTTGGTAGAAATGCCTGGAGTTACTATGGAAACATCTCAGGCAAGCTGGCTAGAGTGATGGGCAAGAACCACAGTCCATAGGAGACTCAGGATTCCCAGGAATCTTCTGTGAAATCTGAAAATTTTGCAGTTGTGCAGGTGACGGTTTGGAACCATTGAGATTCTACTCTCAGTTATCAAAGAATTATATTTGCTCTCAAGTAGACAGCCTTAAATGTAATGAGGCCACAATTATAAATAATACTTAAGGAGAGACTGAACGTCTCTGTATGTCATCCTCACACTGGAAAGCCTGCATATGTGTATGGTTTGTAAATTGTAAAACATACTCTGCAATGTAAAGATTCTACTATTGTTACGTATATTACTTGGGAATTCTCATTGCACAAATGAGTGATAAATTTCAAAGTCTCCTTTTTAACTCTGAAGAGTCTGTGAATTCATCAGAATAAAAAGTAGGACATTTTAACAAGCAAAAAATTGTCATGTATGCAGATTCCACGATAGATTGTAGCTCAAGAATAAGCAGATTTAGTCTTTTAAAGCAGAAGGTCTGATCTGTCATGTCTGAAAGTGAAAGTGTTAGTCACTCAGTCATGTCTGACTCTCTATGACTGCATGGACTGTAGCCTACCAGGCTCCTCTGTCCATGAAATTCTCTAGGCAAGAATACTGGAGTAGGTAGTCATTCCCCTCTCCTTGGGCTTTTCCGACTCAGTGATCAAACCCAGGTCTCCTGCCTTTCAGGTGGATTCTTCACCATCTGAGCTACCTGGAAAGTGGTTAATAAATGATATTAAGGAAACTATGGGAAATGACTTTTTGATACAGTCTTAGGCTACGAAGATAAAGAACTGGGGAAATATGATGCAGATGAAGGGGAGAAATAGAATAAAGGAGAAATTCACATACTACTTGCCCATGAGTAGTTACACCATAGTCAAGCCCCTATGCCGCCCCACCCAACATCTTGACCCCAGTTAGTAATGAGGTAAAGAATGCTTTCATAAAATTTGCAACAGGCAGATAGATGTGACTGTGTATAATTCAATGCACAGAAACTTATATTTGAATGTTAATATTCACGTTAAAACTTTGAAAAGAAAATACATTTAAGTAATTCAAATAGGCTTTAAAAGCTTTATTTATCTGATATTCAGCAAGGAAAACCTGATAACAAGGTAACTCTTGAAGCTGGGTGGGTTTTTATCAGGTAAGGAAAAGGGGTATGTGTATCTTTGTGGTTTGGCCCAGGTAGCTGTTGTGTCTTTAATTGCTGTGAAACTTGCAGCTGGAGATTGTTCTGGTTTTCTTGCTTGTGGCTTGGGATTGTTGGGGCCAGCCTGTCTGATGACGGTCAGAGCAGTGTTTTCCAGGAGCTGCTTTTGCAAGCCCTGTGGTTTGTCAGTTAGTCAAAGTTCAGAGGTAGGTGAGGTAGCCAAAAAGCAAAAGTATGGTAGGGAAGGGAGAGGAGAAAGGGGAGGAAAGGCCATGGTTGAAAGCAAAGGGGAAACAGAATCCTGTACCATATTTGTTTTAGTCTTTTTACAAGACACACTGTGATTTATGTTTTCTGTTAATGTTTAATAAGGAAGCACACATATGCAAGGTTATGTGCAGATTTCTTCATGATGAAATAAAACTCTACAGTGATCTTACTAAATATTTAGTTTAGATTTCTTGCTATTCTACTGAAAATGCTCTTATAGATTAAATGTCTTAAGGCTAATAAAAGGAATACCACAAATCAAACAAATTGGTTTTCTTTTTTCCCCCACTCACTTTAAATGAAAACAATTTATTCTTTTCATGCCGGATTAAAACTCCTGATATATCACCTTCATCTTTTTAAAAAGATTTTAAAATCCAAGTTAATTGATTTCTCAAATATTTCCATTTACATGCATTCTCATGAGTTAAGATATTATTACAGGAAGTTCTTAGAAGTCATAATACTCTCTAAAAATGTATTTACCAAATTGTTATCTTTTAAAATGGAAATGTTTACTATTATTTGGCTGGTGGTCATGTGAATCTGGCTTACTTAGGTGAGGGCAGAGGATTTCAGAAGAAGCTGGCTGTAGCAACACAGGGAAAAAGCAGTTCAGTACTAGAAAAGGATAGTTAAAAGGCCCAGAAAGAGGAAGATCACTTGTAAAACTTTCTCTTTATTTTACAGATGGCCAACAGCTTGAGCTTTGTTACTATGCTGAAAAAAAACCCACAAATGCTATCCTTAAATCTCTCTAGCATTAACTCTATTGGGTTTGCCAAAAAGTTCATTCAGTTTTAAGTACAATGGCAATGGCACCCCACTCCAGTGTTCTTGCCTGGAAAATTCCATGGACGGAGGAGCCTGGTAGGCTGCAGTCCATGGGGTCTCGAAGAGTCAGATCCAATGGAGCGACTTCACTTGCACTTTTCACTTTCATGCCTTGGAGAAGGAAATGGCAACCCACTCCAGTGTTCTTGTCTGGAGAATCCCAGGGATGGTGGAGCCTGGTGGGCTGACGTCTATGGGGTCGCACTGAGTCGGACACGACTGAAGCTACTTAGCAGCAGCAGCAAGACATATTTTTCAGTGTAGGAGAATCTGATGGACAGAGGAGCCTGGTGGGCTACAGCCGATGGGGTCACAAAGAATCAGACATGACTAAGCATCTGAGCATACAGCACACACACACATGCTATCACTATCCTAAACTCGCATTTTGTTTTATCCTCTGCCTGTGAAGGTAAGCCAAAAGAGAGGGTTTAATTTGCATTTCCCTGTTCATATATGCTATCAGTTGAAGAATGTAAAAGATATGTGGGAACAGAGACACAAAAGCATCTGGGGCTTAGCCTTCAGGTACATTTATGACAGTAAGTCCTCCTTTATATGTTTGCTCTCCCTGGCCCTGGAGATAGCATCCATTTTTTTCTCGTTGTTTCACTGCTGGTGTCAACTTATTGCTGTGGCTTTCAGATACTGTGCTCAAATTAAATTGGATGATAGGTGTGTAATAGAAATGCTAACTTAAAAACAATTTGTAGTCACTTTTGCCTTCTAGGTGGAGGGCTTTGGAATCATTCCTAACATCAAAGTAAATGTATACTGTTTCTTCTCTCTTGTGGTGACTGGTTGGGAGAGAAAAACATGTAAAACAGATGTTCCCTGGGGTCACCGTGCTCCTAAGCATCGGGATAAGGTTAGGTCAAACTCTGCAACTATGTTTTATGGCAAGCCCAATGCCCTCAGGATTTCTGCAGATGTATTTGTGCTAGTCACTTCTGACTTCAGTTTCCTGCTTTTGTTGAATTCTCATTACTCTGAATCTTGAGGTTGCTTCCTTATCTCTGACCTGGCTTTGTGTCAAATGTGGGAGCATTTCCTGTTCCTTTATTCCATGTCTTCCTTACCCCCATACTGCTCACAAGAGGCAGCTGTGAATACAAGTCATATACTGAGATTTGGGGTTAGCAAGCCAAGTGAAGGGCCATATACAATACAAATAACTTGAAATTGGATATTAGATTTCTCTGACCTTATAAAGTACTTCAGCTGTTCTTTTCCAAATCAGGTTTTAAACTCTGACTTCCCTCTGCCTTGCCCTCTCTTTATCTCACTTTCTGTCTGCAACATCATAAATAATTGTCTTATTTTAATATGCAGAACAACATAGCACTCTGCAACTTATTTTCTCTTGGTACATGTTCTGTGTACACTTGAAAAGCATGTATATTCTGTTGATGCTGAGTAGAATGCTTTATAGATGTCAATTAGATCAGGTTTGAGTCTTGCTCAAATCTTCCACGTCCACATTGTCTTTCTGTCTTGTTGTTCTATCAATTATTGAAAGACGGATAGTGAAATGTCTGACTGAAATGTTGGATTTGTTTCTTTATGCAGTCCTATCGGTTCTTGCTTCATGTATTTTGAAACTCTGCTAGTAAATGTATAAATGTCTAAGAGTCTTATGCCCTCTGATTAACTGACCCATTCATGAAATGACTTTCTTTAGCCTTGCTAATATTCTTTGCTTTGAAATTTGTCATCTCATATCAATGTGGACACCCCATCTTTCGAGTAATGTTAATTTGACATTTAAAATTCCTGCTCACTTTTAATCTATATGCATTTTTATCTTTAAAAATGATTTATTATAGACAGTATATATTTAGATCTTGCATTTTTATCTAATATGACAATTTCTGCCTTTTAATTAAGGTGCTTAGATTAATCTCATTTAGTGTAAATGCTCATATGGTTGAGTCTAAATCTACCATCTTGTTATTTGTTTTTTATTTATGCTGTATGTTCTTCATTCCCTTGTCTCCGTTTTTCTGTCATTTTTAGATTGAGGATTTTTGGAAAATGATTTCACCTTCTTTGTTGGCTCATTAGTGATAGCTCTTTTTTTTTTTTAATTTTTAGCTGTTGCTTTTGGGTTTACAGTATACAATTTGGATTTATCATAGTCTATTTGCAAATGACTTGTACCACTTTGCCATACCGTTGTATATTTCTGTTTTTCCCTTCCTGGTGTATGTGCTATTGTTATCATATAATTCACTTTTGTCACCATCATACAATTAACTTATACATGTATTATAAGCTCTACACATTGTTATTAATTTTGCTTAAATAATGATCTTTTTAAAAAGATTTAAATAATTAAAATTACATAAATATATATATATGCCATATATATATACACCCATATGTATATATCAGTTCAGTTCAGTTCAGTCATTCAGTCATGTCCGACTCTTTGCGACCCCATGAATTGCAGCACGCCAGGCCTCTCTGTCCATCACCAACTCCTGGAGTCTACCCAGACCCATGTCCATCGAGTCAGTGATGCCATCCAACCATCTCATCCTCTGTCGTCCCCTTCTCCTCCTGCCCCCAATCCTACCCAGCATTAGGGTCTTTTCCAATGAGTCAACTCCTCGCATGAGGTGACAAAGTATTGGAGTTTCAGCTTCAATATCAGTCCTTCCAATGAACACCCAGGACTGATCTCCTTTAGGATGGACTGGTTGGATCTCCTTGCAGTCCAAGGGACTCTCAAGAGTCTTCTCCAACACCACAGTTCAAAAGCATCAATTCTTTGGTGCTCAGCTTTCTTCACCATTCAACTCTCACATCCATACATGACCACTGGAAAAACCATAGCCTTGACTAGATGGACTTTTGTTGGCAAAGTAATGTCTCTGCTTTTAAATATGCTATCTAGGTTGGCCATAACCTTCCTTCCAAGGAGTAAGCGTCTTTTAATTTCATGGCTGCAGTCACCATCAGCAGTGATTCTGGAGCCCCCAAAAATAAAGTCTGACACTGTTTCCACTGTTTCCCCATCTATTTCCCATGAAGTGATGGGACCAGATGCCATGCACTTATTAATTCTGGTATTCTTTGTTCTTTCTTGTAGATCCATCATATCGCCACTTGATATAATTTTCCATATTCCTTTAGGACTTCCTTTAACATTTCTTATAGGTAGGGGCTGCTACTGATTAATTCTTTCAGCACCTTCATTAAAATTTTTTTTTCATGAGTATAGAATTCTTGGTTGACAAACTTTTCTTTAGTACTTTAAAATGTTGATTCACTGTGGTCGTGCTTTTATTGTTTCTGATGAGAAATTTGCTTTCATTCTCCCTTTCTTCTGTGTATGATACGCCTTTATTCTCTGGCAGACTTTATCACTGAATTAATGATATCATTAACTCTAGTATACTTTGGGGCAATTTTCTCATGTTTGCTGTTCTTGGTATTTATTGAGCTTCTTGAGCTTATAATTTTCATTAAACTGGGAAACATTTTTGCCCTTCAGTGAATTTTCTTTCTTGATTTAGCATCTAGTTTTAATACCTCCTTAGGAATTAGCCTAACTTTTTTTGTAATGACATTATGAATTGTGTAAATAGCCAAATGCCCTTTTTTGGTTTAGAAACACATATTTGCCTAATTTTTCTCCCCCTTTTCTATATATGCTTAGGATTTGTCTGAATTATTTTCCTGCTCTAGGAAATTTGGAAACAAGCAAAGCTCTCCCTCCTATACATCCCTTGCTTTGCCTATCCAATCTGAATAGATGTTTTCTTGCCTTTCACTGTGCCCCAGTGGTATGCACTACATGCTTTGCTCATAATATTGAAGACCTTATACTGTCATCATTTGATTTCTGTCTACATTTTGTAGTGTCAATACATTTTAAAAAATAGACTGTTTTTTTTAAAGAGTAGTTTTAGGTTCACAGCAAGCTGAGTGGAAAGTACAGAGAAGTTCTATATACTCCTTGCCCTCACACATGCACAAATTCCTCCACTATCAACTTCCTCCACTAGAGTGGTACACTTGTTATGATTCACAAATCTACATTAATACATTATCATCATCCATTGTCCAGAGTTTACATGATGGTTGTGAAAATTAATAAAGGGAAACCTCATTTAAAATGGAACCTGGAAGCCCTGAAGGGAGAGCTCTCATGCACTACCACTTGTTACCACCTGCAGCCTCCAAACAGAAAGAGAGGTACCTTCAGTTCAGTCACTCAGTTGTGTCCGACTCTTTGCGACCCCATGAACTGCAGCACGCCAGGCCTTTCTGTCCATCACCAACTCCTGGAGTCCACGCAAACCCATGTCCATCGAGTCGGTGATGCCATCCAACCATCTCATCCTCTGTCATCCCCTTCTCCTCCTGCCCCCAGTCCTACCCAGCATTAGGGTCTTTTCCAATGAGCTTAACCATCTCCAACAGGGAGAAGAAGAAAGATGGAGGAGGGCATGGCAACCTACTCCAGTGTTCTTGCCTGGAGAATCCCCATGGACAGAGGAGCCTGGCAGGCTACAGTCCATGGGGTCGCAAACAGTTGGACACGACTGAGTGACTAATGACAGCACAGCCCAGCATTCCAGTGAGAGAAAGGAAGATTTTTCTCCTAGCCTAGCAACAGCCCCAGCCAATGAGAGAGTACCACCACTAAGCCACTGAGAAACTGTTACCACCCTAACTCATGCTTTCCTCCAATCAACTTTTATTCAAAGCAGCGGCTCCCAACTTTCTTTTCTTATTTTGCCTATAAAGTAATGTTCCTCTCCAGTTGTTTGGGGGACTGGCCCATGATTTTGCCGTGGCTTGCATATTCTGAATTGCAATTTCTCTACTACCCCAAGTAAACCCATTTTGCTGGTAAAATAACTGCCTACTTTACTTAAACGGACTTCAGTGATAGCTCATCTGGTAAAGAATCTGCCTGCAAAGCAAGAAACAAAGGAGAGGCAAGTTTGATTTTTGGGCTGGGAATGTCCCCCGGAGGAGGAAATGGCAACCCACTCCAGTATTCTTGTGTGAAAAATCCAGTGGACAGAGTAGTCCGGTGGGCTACAGTCCAAAGGGTTGCAAAGCATCAGACATGACCAAGTGATTAAGCACAAGCACAATCCTTACTTGAACGGTTTGCAGAGTTCACTCTTGCTGTTTATACATTTCATGTGTCTTGTCAAATGCATAATGTCACATAGCCACCATTGCATGATTGGTGGAATAGTTTCACTGCCCTAAGAGTCATCTGTGCTCTGCCTGTTTGTCCTTCCTTCCTCCCTGGCAAACTTTTTTTTTTTTTTGTCTCCATAGTTTTGCCTTTTCTAGAATCTTGTATTTTGGAATCATATATATGCATATAATTTGAAGCCTTTTAGTTTCGGTATCTTACTTAGTGATATGCATTTCAGGTTTCTCCATGCCTTTTTATGGATTCATAATTCATTTATTTTAAGTGTTGAAAACTGTTCCATTGTCTGGATGAAACAGTTCATTTATCCATTTGCCTACTGAAGGACATTTCAGTTGCCTCAACGTTTTGACAGTTATGACTAAAGATGCTGTAAACCTCTATGTGCAGGCTTTTATATGTACTGGAGTTTTAAATTCATCCACGTAAATACCAAGGAGTGCAATTGCTGAATTATATATTAAGAATATGATGTGTTTTGTAAGAAACTGCCTAACAGTCTGAGATATTTTGCTTTCCTCTCAGCAATGAATGAGAGTTTCTGTTGCTTCACATGCTTGCCAACATTTAGTGTAGTCAATGTTTTGGATTTCAGCCATTCTACTAGTTTTGTAGTGGTATTGTTTTAGTTTGCATTTCCCAAATGACATATAATGTTGAACACTTTTTCATATGTTTATTTTCCATCTGCATATCTTCTTTTGGTTCATGCCTTTTGCTCATTTTTAAATCAGATTGTTCATTTTCTTATTGTTGAGTTTTAAGAATTCTTTGTATGTATTAAATAAAAATCCTTTATCAGATGTATCTTCTGCAAATGTTTTCTACAAGTCTGTAGCTTGTTTTCTCATTCTCTTGACCTCGACTTTTGCAGGGCAGAACATTTTAATTTTAATGAAGTATTTCCTTCATGGATGACAACACAGTTTTTAAGAGAAGAATGTCATGTTCTTATTTATATCTTGCTTCTGGAACAGTGATTGGTGCATTGTAGGCACTTAGTATTGAATAGATTAGTCCCCTGCCCTGACTGCTCAAGTAATTCTCTTTTCAAAACAGGATCACCTACATTGTTATATTAATAAAAGAGCTTAATGGATTTAAAAGAAAAGAGTTAATAACAAGTGGTTGACTATTTGCTTATCAAGCTGACTCAGCTCTCTGACTTTTGCTATCTCTTTCCTACATGAGTTACACTAGAATGCTTATTATGTTTACCAATCGTCCCTGCTTCAGATATGAACTTTCTGTTATAAATGGGAAACCTCTAATCATTTTCTGATGTGATTGAATTCTGAGAATTTGTCTTTTGTTATTTAGAAATCACCTCATTTTCTATAACTCAGAACTTGCACCTGCATATCAAACTTGCAGTGGTATGACATTATCTTATTAACTGAAATCTATTCTCTACCTCTTTATAATATTTTACTATAGGCATCAAAAATAACAAATCCTTGATAATTAATCAGAAAAACGTTTATTATTTTAATAAAAATAATGGTAATTACTTACTGTTTCATTTCTGAGTTAATCCCAGTTCAATTCAGTTCAGTCGCTCAGTTGTCGATCCCAAGGAATGCAGCACGCCGGGCTTTCCTGTCCATCACCAGCTACCAGAATCTACTCAAACTCATGTCCATTGAGTCTTTGATGCCATCTAACCATCTCATCCTCTGTCGTCCCCTTCTCCTCCCTCCTTCAATCATGCCCAGCATCAGGATCTTTTCAGATGAGTCAATTCTTCGCATCAGGTGGCCAAAGTATTGGAGTTTCAGCTTCAGCATCAGTCCTTTCAATGAATATTCAGGACTGATTTCCTTCAGGATTGACTGGTTGGATCTCCTTGCAGTCCAAGGGACTCTCAAGAGTCTTCTCCAACATCACAGTTCAAAAGCATCAATTCTTTGGTGCTTAGCTTTCTTTATAGTCCAACTCTCACATCCATACTCTCACATCCATACAGTCCATACATGACTACTGCAAAAACCATAGCCTTGACTAGATGGACCTTTGTTGGCAAATTAATGTCTCTTTTTTTTTAATATGCTGTCTAGGTTGGTCATAACTTTTCTTCCAAGGAGCAAGCGTCTTTTAATTTCATGGCTGCAGTCATCATCTGCAGTGATTTTGGAGCCCCCCAAAATAAAGTCTGTCACTGTTTCCATTGTGTCCCCATCTATTTGCCATGAAGTGATGGGACCAAATGCCATAATCTTAGTTTACTGAATGCTGAGTTTTAGGCCAACATTTTCACTTTCCTCTTTCATCAAGAGGCTCTTTAGTTCTTCTTCGCTTTCTGCCATAAGGGTGGTGTCATCTGCATATTTGAAGTTATTGATATTTCTCCCAGCAATCTTGCTTCCAGCTTGTGCTTCATCCAGCCCAGCGTTGTGTATGATGTACTCTGCATATAAGTTAAATAAGCAGGGTGACAATATTACAGCCTTGACATACTCCTTTCCCGATTTGGAACTAGTCTGTTGTTCCATGTCCAGTTCTAAGTGTTGCTCCTTGACCTGCATACAGATTTCTCAGGAGGCAGGTCAAGTGGTCTGGTATTCCCATCTCATGAAGAATTTTCCAGAGTTTGTTGTGATCCACACAGTCAAAGGCTTTGGCATAGTCAAGAAAGCAGAAGTAGATGTTTTTCTGGAACTCTCTTGCTTTTTCTATGATCCAACGGATATTGGCAATTTGATCTCTGGTTCCTCTGCCTTTTCTAAATCCAGCTTGAACATCTGGAAGTTAATGGTTCACGTATTGCTGAAGCCTGGCTTGGAGAATTTTGAGCATTACTTTGCTAACCTGTGAGATGAGTGCAATTGTGTGAGATGAGTAAATCCCCAAGCATGGTTAAATATGTTGTGATTGAACCCTAAAGCTGAGCATGAGTATTACATAGAGATAATAAAAATATTTTTCAAAACAAAAATGTCATAAAATTGGAGTTGTGAACACATTTATATAAGTGTCCCTCAAAACCTTAAATATTTATTTAGCAAATTGCTTTGAAAATAAAATATATAATATGAGCATAACTCATTTAGTTATGCTTTACTTTATTGTGCTTTGCAGAAATTGTGTTTTACAAACCGAAGGTTTATGGCAGTCCTGCATTGAGGGAATCTATTGATGTCATTTTTTTCCCAACAGCATTTTCTTACTTTATTTCTCAGTGTTGCATTTTGGTAATTCTCAGAATGTTTCAATCTTTTCATTTTTGTTATATTTGTAATGGTGATCTGTGATCAGCGATCTGTGTTGCTGTTGTAATTTTTTGTTTTTTATTTTTAAAGTATGTACAATGCTTTTATAAACACAAGCTATTGCACACCTAACAGACTACAGAATAGTGTTAACATAATATTTACATGCACTAGAAAATCAAAAATATTGTGTGACTTGCTTTATTGGGATATTACTTTATTGTGGTGGTCTGGAACCAAACCCACAATATCTGTGAGGGGTGCTTGTATAAAATTAAATTTTTTAAGTTTAAGGAAATTTCCTTAGAGTGCCAAAACCTATGGTTTTTGAACAAGTCATATGTCAATACTATTTATTTTGGACCCCCCTATTAATTAGAAATTTAAAAAGACATAATAAGGGGGCATATTACAGTAAAATTTTGTTTTTAAAGTCTTTTCTCAACATGAAATACAAATTGCAACCCACTTAAAGCTATAAAATTATATGATATATAATTGGTATTATAATAACAAATAATTTCAATGTATGTATCCTGGAAATTCATTAGTCAGCAACATTAGCTTATGTCTATTCTGTATTTCCATGAGAGTATTTAATAATTCATACTTTCATTCTCTCATTTGAACTGACTTTCCTCTCAGCTAATTTGAATTTTTGAGACTAAATCATATTTAATGATTTCATTATGCAAATTTACCTTTATAGTATTATCCACACATACTATTATTTATTAATACTAAAAGAATAAAGGATGTAGATGTGTATATTGTAAGTCATTTTTCTTCATTTATTCAGCACTTTCTACATGTTAGATAATGCAGAATGCAGCTGAGGGCACATGATATGATACAAAGATGAATTCAAATGTCTATTTATTTATTTCATTTCCTATGCTTTTTAATCGAAGTATAGTTGGTTTTACAATATTGCATTAGTTTCAGGTTTGAAGCATAATGATTCAGTATTTTTGCAGTTTGCACTCCATTAGAGATTATTACAAGATAATGGGTGTTATTCCCTGTGTTCTATAGTATATCCTTGTTGTTTGTCTATTTTAAATATAGTAGTTTTTCATCTGTTAATTCCATTCTCCTAATCTGTCCTTACCCTTGTCCTTCTCCTCTTTGGTAACCACGAGTGTGTTTTCTATATCTGTGAGTCTGTTTTTATTTTACAAATACATTCATTTGTATTATTTTCTAAATTCCACATATAAGTGATATCATATAGCATTTGTCTATCTCTGTCTGACATTTCACTGAGCACAGTATTCTCTGGGTCCATCCACATTGTTGCAAGTGGCAGGATTTCATCCTTTTTTTATGACTAATATTCCATTGTATTTATGTAGCACATGTTAATCCAGTTGTCTGTTGATGAACACTTGGGTTGTTTTCATATCTTGACTAATGTAAACTGTGCTGCTATGAACATTGGGTGCACGTATCTTTTTGAATTAGAGTTTTCACTTCTTCAGATATATACCCAGGAATGGGAAAGTCCTATTTTTTTAACTTTTTCAGGAATCTCTATACTGTTTTCCATAGTGGCTGAAACAATTTACATTCCCACCAAGAGGACATAAAGGTTACCTTTTCACCACAACCTCTCCAACATTTGTTACTTGTAAACTTTTCATATAGACATTCTAACTGGCGTGAGGTGATACTTCACTGTGGTTTTGATTTGCATTTCTCTAAGGATTAGTGAAATTTGGCATCTTTTCATGTGTCTGTTGGCCATCTGTATGTCTTCTTTGGAGAAATGTCTGTTCAGCTCTGCCCATATTTTTGACTGACTTGTTTGTTTTTTTGATACTGAATTGTATGAGTTATTTGTATATTTTGGATGTTAACCCTTGGTCTGTCACATCATTTGCAAAAATTTTCTCCTCTTCTATAGGTTGTCTTTTTGTTTTGTTGATGGTTTCTTTGCTGTGCAAAAGCTTTTTGGTTTAATTAGGTCCCATTTGTTTAATATGCTTTCATTTCTTTTGCCTTAGGAGACTGATCCAAGGAAATAATTGCTATGATTTATGTGAAAGAGTATTCTATTTCCTCTTCTAGGTATTTTATGGTTTCAGGTCTTACATTGGGTCTTTAAACTGTTTTGAGTTTATTTTTGAATATGGTGTGAGACAGTGTTCTAATCTCATTGTTTAACCGGTAGCTATGCTATCAAGTAAAATATTGCTAAATTCAGACTTAAACTGAAGAAAGTAGGGGAAGATCATTCACGTATGACCTAAATCAAATCCCTTGCAATTATACAGTGAAAGTGACAAATAGATTCAAGGGATTAGATCTGATAGAGTGCCTGAAGAACTATGGATGGAGGTTCGTGACATTCTACAGGAGGCAGTGATCAAGACCATCCCCAAGAAAAAGAAATGCAAAAAGGCAAAATGGTTGTCTGAAGAGGCCTTACAAATAGCTGAGAAGAGAAGAAAGGCGAAAGGCAAAGGAGAAAAGGAAAGATATACCCATCTGAATGCAGAGTTCCAAAGAATAGCAAGGAGAGATAAGAAAGCCCTCCTCAGTTATCAATGCAAAGAAATTGAGGAAAACAATAGAATGGGAAAGACTAGAGATCTCAAGAAAATTAGAGATACCAAGGGAACATTTCATGCAAAGTTGGGCACAATAAAGGACAGAAATGGTATGACCTAACAGAAGCAGGAGATATTAAGAAGAGGTGGCAAGAATACACAGAAGAACTATACAAAAAAGATCTTCATGACCCAGATAACCGCAATGGTGTGATCACTCACCTAGAGCCAGACATTCTGGAATGCAAAGTCAAGTGGGCCTTAGGAAGCATCACTACGAATAAAGCAAGTGGAGGTGATGGAATTCCAATTGAGCTATTTCAAATCCTAAAAGATGATGCTGTGAAAGTGCTCCACTCAAAATGCCAGTAAATTTGGAAAACTCAGCAGTGGCCACAGTACTGGAAAAGGTCAGTTTTCATTCCAATCCCAAAGAAAGGCAATGCCAAAGAATGCTCAACCTACCACACAATTGCACTCATCTCACATGCTAGTAAAGTAATGCTCAAAATTCTCCAAGCCAGGCTTCAACAATATGTGAACCATGAACGTCCAGATGTTCAAGCTGGATTTAGAAAAGTCAGAGGAACCAGAGACCAAATTGCCAACAACCATTGGATCACTGAAAAAGCAAGAGAATTCCAGAAAAGCATCTACTTCTGCTTTCTTGACTATGCCAAAGCCTTTGACTGTATGGATCACAACAAACTCTGGAAAATTCTTCATGAGATGGGAATACCAGACCACTTGACCTGCCTCCTGAGATATCTGTATGCAGGTCAGGAAGCAACAATTAGAACTAGACATGGAACAACAGACTGGTTCCAAATCAGGAAAGGAGTACATCAAGGCTGTATATTATCACCCTGCTTATTTAACTTATATGCAGCATACATCATACAAAATGATGGGCTGGATGAAGCACAAGCTGGAAGCAAGATTGCTGGGAGAAATATTAATAATCTCAGATATGCAGATGACACCACCCTTATGGCAGAAAGTGAAGAAGAACTAAAGAGCCTCTTGATGAAAGTGAAAGAGGAAAGTGAAAAAGTTGTCTTAAAACTCAGCATTCAGAAATCTAAGATCATGGCATTTGGTCCCATCACTTCATGGCAAATAGATGGGGACACAATGGAAACAGTGACAGACTTTATTTTGGGGGGCTCCAAAATCACTGCAGATGATGACTGCAGCCATGAAATTAAAAGATGTTTGCTCCTTGGAAGAAAAGTTATGACCAACCTTGACAACATATTAAAAAGCAGAGACATTGCTGACAAAGGTCCATCTAGTCAAAGCTATGGTTTTTCCAGTAGTCATGTATGGATGTGACAGTTGGACTATAAAGAAAGCTGAATGCTGAAGAATTGATGCTTTTGAACTGTGGTGTTGGAGAAGTCTCTTACAAGTCCTGTGAACTGCAAGGAGATCCAACCAGTCATTCCTAAAGGAAATCAGTCCTGAATATTTATTGGAAGGACTGATTCTGAAGCTGAAACTCCAATACTTTGGCCACCTGATGCGAAGAACTGACTCATTTGAAAAGACCCTGATGCTGGGAAGGATTGGGGGCAGGAGGAGAAGAGGATGACAGAGGATGAGATAGTTGGATGGCATCACCAACTTGATGGACATGAGTTTGAGTAAGCTCTGGGAGTTGGTGATGGATAGGGAAGCCTGGTGTGTTACAGTCCATGGGGTCACAAAAAGAGTCAGACACAACTGAGTGACTGATCTGAACTGAACTGATGCGATCAGTGTCTGATAGTTAGTCTCTGACTTCAAGGGGCTAATAATCCAACAGTTTGGTTCAGTTCAGTCGCTCAGTCGTGTCCGACTCTTTGCGACCCCATGAATTGCAGCACGCCAGGCCTCTCTGTCCATCACCAACTCCCGGAGTCTACCCAGACCCATGTCCATCGAGTCAGTGATGCCATCCAACCATCTCATCCTCTGTCGTCCCCTTCTCCTCCTGCCCCCAATCCTACCCAGCATTAGGGTCTTTTCCAATGAGTCAACCCTTCACATGAGGTGGCCAAAGTATTGGAGTTTCAGCTTCAACATCAGACCTTCCAATGAACACCCAGGATTGATCTCTTTTAGGATGGATTGATTGGATCTCCTTGCAATCCAAGGGACTCTCAAGAGTCTTCTCCAACACCACAGTTCAAAAGCATCAATTCTTCGGCGCTCAGCTTTCTTCACTGTCCAACTCTCACATCCATACATGCATGACCACTGGAAAAACCATAGCCTTGACTAGACGGACAGGGGCTGGAACAATTCTGCATTATGATACTAGGTGGAAATTAAGGAGTTCTAAATGACACAACAGGTAAACTTGCTATTAATTAACAAGAACTTTATATTTGAAGTCATCCATAGTCTTTAGAAAGATTCCTTTTCAAGAATGAGTTTTATTTTAAGGAAGAACTTTCATTACTTGAAAGCTATCATATTTATTATTCATTGTACAGTGAAACTATCAGAGCTAATATAATAAAGCAAGTTGCTTACTCTGCACTAAATGGCCATAACTTGTCTACTCGGGGTTCTGATTTCTGTTTTCTATAGCTTCATTTTTTTAAAAAAATTTCTGTTTATCTTTCATCACAGCTTTCTGCCATTAAAGTGCTTGTCTCAAAATGAGGATCTGTCTACAGCTAGCTTATTATTTCTAATTTGCTTTTGAGTGGTAAATCAGTTAGCCAAGTTAGGGCTTTCTAAATTGGGAGTTAATGGTATCTGATTACAACTTTTCAAGGAGTGAAATATATGAACTTTAGTAAATGTAGTTTTGGTAGTTAATATATAATGGACTATTAATCATTTATTTGAATTTTTGATTTTATATTTAGCTTTATATATTATATATAAGACAAAAATGGTTGTTTTTCTGCTCAATATTTATAATATGATCCTTGGAAATATCTTTCATGAAAACGTAATCACACATTTATATGTCTGTCACTTGACTTAATTTTTTTAAATTTCAGTGAACATGAACAATAATCTCAAATCATTATATTAGTTCCAGCCAAAAGTGGTATTAGTAATTCCAGGTATGTTACTTAAATGTAACATGGAATATTATACCAGGTGTGTGCAGGCTAAAAATTAGCAGTAATATAGTAGAAAAATTCTCTCATTTCAAATTTATGAGGCTAAAAATGCTATGTGGAATTATGCCAGTTTTTTTTTTCCCTTAAGCACATAATTGTATCTGCAGTAATTAGTAAAAAGTATAAAACAAGAGCCATTTACTGCAGAGTTACTGTAAGTGCAGATGTTATTGTGAGGTTTATTGAATTGACTGCATGCCTAAATGTCCATTTTAGAATTCTTTCACCTAATAACCAGAGTGGAATGTCTACCAGCTTTTGGTGTGCTGCTGTTGACCTTTTTTTTCTGATCATTTGAAAGTTCTTTGACTCCAAATTATAATATATGTAATAAATTTCTATCTATATTGTGAGATTCTCTACCCTACCCAACCATAAAATATTAGTATCTCTCAGAGTTTAGATCATATTTAAATCATATCTGAATTCACTCCTATTAGGGCTTCCTTGATGGCTCAGATGGTAAAGAATCTTCCTGCAATGCAGGAGACCTGGGCTCGATTCCTGGGTTGGGAAGATCCCCTGGAGGAGGGCATGCAACCCACTCCAGTATTCTTGCCTGGAGACTCCCCATGCACAGAGGAGTCTGGTGGGTTACAGTCCATGTGGTCTCAAAGAGTCGGACACGCCTGAGTGATTAAGCACAGCACAGCCAATTAATACTTTATTTCAATTATCATCCATTTGCTGAAGACTTAGGATTCTACGTCACCCTTTGGAATTTCAGACCACTACATAAATACCTTTTGGGCATTTATATATGTGTGTATCTCAAATTCAGTATATTAAAAAACTAAACTGATGTTCTCTCGCCATGTCTTGTCCCTACACTTGGTGTTCCAGTCAATTAGCAATCCCAGTCCCAAACCTGGAATCATTCTTTACTGATTTTTCACAACATCCCACCAAATACCGACTCCTGATTACTAGACTTAGATAAATATGTTTTCAAATCTATCTACTCTCCATTCCATCTGCCAAATCATTAGCACAGGACAACAGTACTTTTATTTTGGATCTAGTCACATCTTTTTGTTCTCCCCATTTTGAGACTTTTGTTGTTTAGTTGCTAAGTCGTGTCTGACTCTTTGTGACCCCATCAACATACAATAAAATGCACATGTTTAAAGTGCACAGTTTGATAAATTTTGATATATTTATTCACGTATGTTGATGACCACAATCAATAAAGTAAACAGAGCCATTGTTTACAAATGTTTCCTTGAGTCACTTTGTAATCCTTCCCTTACATCCTATCTACATCGCTAATACCCAGAGAACCACAAGTCTGCCTTATTTCACTGAAGATTACATCTTCTAGAGTTTTATATAAATGGAGTCATACACATTGTATGCTTTTCACTCTGTTTTAGATTTCTAATTTTAGGTGATACTGAAGTATAGGGTCCACTTTGAGGTGATTTTTATATATGGTGTGAGGTATGAATCAAGATTATTTTTTCTCTTTTCCAATTTGTTTTTAAATATATTGTTGTACAGTACTGTGTAAGTTTAAAGTGTACAGCATAGTGATTTCACTTACATCATTCAATGATTGTCACAATCAGTTTAGTGAACATCCATCATCTCCAGAAATTTTTTTTTTTTGCCTTGTGATGATTCATAGTATTTCCTATAAAACTTTCATATATAACATATAACAGTGCTAATTATATTTCTCATGATGTCCTTTACAACCCTAGTACTTATATATCTTATAACTGGTAGTTTGTATCTCTTGGCCACCTTCATCCAGTTACCCCTACCTCTAGAAACCACAAATCTGATCACTTTTTCTATGAGTTTGTTTGCTTTTTAAGTACAATTGACCTACAACACTGTTAGTTCCTGTTACACAACATAGTGATTTGATATTTATATACTTTTCAAAATGATCACTGCTGTAGACCTAGTTATGATATGTTGCCATGCAAAGATATTACATATTTCATGACTGTCTTCCTGCACTGTACATTTCATACTCATAATTCACTTATCTTGCAACTGAAAGTTTATACCTCTTCATCTTCCTCAACTATTTCTCTCCTTCCTCCCTCCCCTCTTCTTTCTGACAACCTGTTATCTGTGTCTGTGACTTTTATTTCTGTTGTTAAATTTGTTCATTTGTTTTGTTTTTTAGATTCCACATAGAAGTGATATCATACAGTATTTGTCTTTGTCTGACTTATTTCACTTAGCATAATGCCCGCTGTACATGCTAAGTTGCCTCAGTCATGTCCAGCTCTTTGTGACCGCTATGGACTGTAGCCCACCAGGCTCCTCTGTCCATGGGATTCTCCAGGCAAGAATAATGGGGCAGGTTGCCATGCCCTTCTCCAGGGGATCTTCCCAACCAAGGGATTGAACCAGCATCTCTTATGTCTTCTACATTGACAGTGTTTTGTTTTTTTTTTTTGCCATTAGTGCCATCTGGGAAGCCCATAACACTGCCTAGGTACATTCATGTTGTTGCAAATGGTCAGATTTTATTATTTTTTAATGGTTGAAAAATACTTCGTTTTATATATATGCCACATCTTCTTTATCCAATCATCTGTGGATGAACACTTAGGTTACTTCCATATCTTAGCTATTGTCAATAATGCTGCAGTGAAATTTAGGGAGGCATATATCTTTTTAAATTAGTGTTTTTATTTTCTCAGATAAGTATCCAGGAGTGGAATTCATGGATAATGTAGTAGTTCTAATTTCAGTTTTTTGAGGAGTCTCTATACTGTTTTCCATAGAGGCTGCACCAATTTACATCTCCACCAACAGTGCACAAGGGTGTCCTTTTCTTCATATCCTTGCCAACACCTGTTATTTGTTGTCTTTTGGATAACAGCCATTCTGACAGGTGTGAGGTAATACCTCATTGTGGTTTTGATTTGCATATCCCTGATGATTAGTGATCATATATAATTTTCCAGCACCTTTTACTTAAAAGACTCTTTTCTTTGTTTATCCTTTATCCTTTGGACCCTTCTCAAAAATCAATTTCTTTAGCATTATTTGTTGAAAAGACTATTCTTTCTCTGCTGAACTTTCTTTGTATCTTTCTTGAAAATTGTCCACATCTGTAGTTCTATTCCCTATTTTATTCTATCTTTAAATCAGTACCATACCGTGTTTATCACTGTAGCTTTATAAATAAGTCTTGAGGTCAGGTATTGTAGTTCAACAAATTTGTTTATTTTTTAAAAGTTGCTTTGGCTATGCTAAGTCCTTTGCTTTTCATTATGAATTTCTTAATCAGTTTTTCAGTTTCTACAAAAAAAAAATGCACTTGGAATTTTGATGAAATGGTATTGAATCTATAGATCTGTTATTCAGAAATTACCATCATAAGAATATCGAGTCTTCTGATTTATGAACACCATTTATCTTTCCATTTATTTAGGTATTTTTAAGCATCTCTCAGCATTGTTTTATAGTTCTCAATGTAAAAGTTTTACATTTCTTTTATTCTATTTATCCCAAAGTATTCTTTATTTTTGATATTTTATAAATTGTATTTTGAAAATTTTTAATTTTTTTTTTTAGTGTATATAAGCACAGCAGGTTAAAAAAATTGATCTTGTATCATACAAACCTGCTAAACTTGCTTATTCATTCTAGTAGCTTTTTTGTAGGTCCCATAGGATTTGGGGCTATCCTGGGGCTCAGGTGGTGAAGAATCTGCCTGCGGTGTAGGAGACCTGGGTTTGAACCCTCAGTCAGTGTCAGGGAACGTTTAACAGGAGGCTCCCTGTGTGCTGTTTTTGATCTGTCATGAATCCTCTGTTCCTTATCAGTTCCTGACTTCAGGAGCAAGCAGAGCGGAAAGCCGCTCCCAGGACTGAGGAATGCATGCATTTCCTCCATTTGCTTTTCCATACGGTGAAAGTGATTATTTACAACCCTCTTCCTTTTGCTATGGATTGTCTTCTAGCTTTATGACTCCTGTTACTCCTTGTTTCCTTGGTAGTTTGTAAGTCTGGTCTTTTGATCTTTACCTTTGCTGAAAAAGCTACCTTGCAAAACAGTATATATAGTCACCCAATGTTGAATAAAGCACCCTTGTTCCATCAGAGCTTGGGTCCCCGTGTCTTTCTTTCTTCCTCTATCTCTCGCTCTCTTTTTCTCCAGCTAATTCTCTGGAGCGTGGAAACCCGCCAAGCTCACTTTCTTGCCAGAGCTTTCAAGACTTCCTCGAGAGGGCCCTGTGTCAAGGGCTTTATTGGTTCTCTGTGTAAACCAAGGAATTTTAGCCTCTTTCTCTCTTTTACTTTCTTCTTGTTGGCTCTGGACCACCAGGTTCTGGTCCATTAAAGGACCCCAAAAGGCAGGAAGATCTCCTGGCAAAGGGAATGACTACCCATTCCAGTATTCATGCCTGGAGAATTCCATAGACTGAAGAGCCTGGAGGGCTACAGTCCATGGAGTTGCAAACAGTTGGACACATCTGAGTGACTAACACTTTCATAGGATTTTATACATAGGTGATCATGTCATTTTTGAATAAAAACAGATTGAATCACTCCTTTCTAATCTGGATGCCCTTATTTCTGTTACTTATGTTATTGTGGCTACAATTTCCAATAAAAAGTTGAGTAGAAGTAAGGAAAACAGACTTCCTTGTTTTGTTTCTAATCTTAATGAGGAAAATTTTAGCCGTCACTAATTATGATGTTATCTGTAGATTTTTAATAGATGTCCTTTATCAGATTGAGGAAGTTCTCTTCTATTACTAGTTTTAAAAGGTATTATTTTAACTAGTATTACAAAAGGTGTTGGATTTTGTCCATTGCTAGTGTTGCATCTACTGAGATGATCATATGTTTATTCTTTTTTGTTACTATAGTGAATTACATTGATTAATGTTTGAATATTAAATTAACCTACACTCAGACATGATGTGTTATTCTTTAAATATATTTTTATATTAGATTTTCCAATATTTTGTTAAGATTTTTTTTATCTATGTTTATGAGTAATATATGTTAGTAGATATTTTTCTTTCCTATGTTTTTATCTGGTTTTAGTATCAGAGTACTATTGACTTCATAGAATGGATTGGCAAAAGTTGTCTCCTCTTCAGTTGTCTGGTAGAGTTTCTACAGAATTGATACTATTTTTTCCTTCAATGTTCAGTATATTTGGTAGAATTCCCCAGTGTAGCCTCTGGGCCTGGAGTTTCTCTGTAGGAAGATATTTGCGAATTTAATTTCTTTAAAGCTAAGGTCTTCCCTGTAGCTCAAATGGTGAAGAATCTGCCTGCAATGCAGGAGACCTGGGTTGACCCCTGGGTCGGTAAGATCCTCTGGAGAAGGGAATGGCAATCCACTCCAGTATTAATTTAATTTGCTTTTGTCTCTAATCTGTATTATTTCCTTCTTTCTGCTTGTAGTAGTCTAGTAGTAGTTTAGTCACTAAGTTGTGTCCGAATCTTGTGACCCCATGGACTGTAGCCTGCCAGGCTCCTCTGTCCATGGGATTCTCCAGGCAAGAATACTGGAGTGGATTGCCATTTCCTTCTCCAGGGGATCTTCTCTACTCTGGAATCGAACCCAGGTCTCCTGCATTTCAGGCAGATTCTTTACCAACTGAGCTACAAGGGAAGCCTTCCTTCTGCTTGTAGCATTGCTCTTATTCTCTTCCTAAGCTTTATTGAGGTATCATTGTCAAATAAAAATTGGATATTTTTAAAATGTACAACCTAATAGTGTTTTGATATATGTATACACTGTGAAATTATCAAGTTAATTAATAATCCATCACCTCACAGTTTTTTCCTTGTGGAAAGACTATTTAAGATCTACTCTCAGCAAATTTCGAGATACAGTGCAATATTATTAACTGTAGTCACCATGCTGCTCATTAGAGCTCTAGAACTTATTCATTCTACATAAGTAGAAATTTATACCCATTGCCTCCACACCCAGTCCTTTGACCAGCATTCTACTCTCTACATCCATGCATTCAACTTTTTTAGATTCCATATATAAGTGAAATTACAACATTAATCTTCTTTACTTTTGCTTTAAAAGTTTAGTTTTTTAAAATTTATTTATTTTTTAATTGAAGGATAATTGATTTACAGAACTTTGTTGTTTTCTGTCAAACATCAACATGAATCAGCTGTACATAAGTCCCCCCCCTCGTGAACCTCCCTCCCATCTCCTTCCCCATCCACCCTTCTGGGTTCATACAGAGCCCCTGTTTGAGTTCCCTGAGACATACAGCAAATTCCCATTGGCTCTCTGTTTTACATATAGTAATATAAGTTTCCATGTTACTCTCTCCATACATCTCATCCTCTCCTCCCCTCTCCCTGTGTCCATAAGTCTGTTCTCTATGTCTGTTTCTCCATTGCTGCCTTGCAAATGTATTCATCAGTACCATCTTTCTAGATTCCATATACGTGTGTTAGTATTTGATATTTATCTTTCTCTTTCTGACTTACTTCATTCTGTATAATAGGCTCTAGGTTTATCTGCCTCATTAGAACTGACTCAGATGTGTTTCTTTTCATGACTGAGTAATATTCTATTGTGTATACGTACCACAACTTCTTTATCTTTTCATCTGTTGATGGACATCTAGGTTGCTTCCATGTTCTAGCTATTGTAAATAGTGTTGCAGAGAACATAGGGGTACATGTGTCTTTTTCAGTTTTGGTTTCCTCAGAGAATATACCAAAGAGTGGGATTGCTGGATCATGTGGTGGTTTTATTCCTAGTTTTTTAAGGAATCTGCATACCATCTTCCATAGTGGCTGCATCAATTTACATTCCCACCAACAGCGCAAGAGGGTTCCCTTTTCTTCACACCCTCTCCAGTGTTTATTGTTTGTAGACTTTTTGATGATGGCCATTCTGACCAGTGTAAGGTGATATCTCATTGTAGTTTAATTTTCATTTCTCTAATAATAAGTGATGTTGAGCATCTTTTCATATGTTTGTTAGCCATCTGTATGTCTTCTTTGGAGAAATGTCTGTTAAGGTCTTTTTTCCACATTTTTATTGGGTTGTTTGTTTTTCTGGTATTGAGTTGTATGAGCTGCTTGTATATTTTGGAAATTAATCTTTTGTCAGTTGTTTGATTTGCTATTATTTTCTCCCATTCTAAGGGTTGTCTTTTCACCTTGTTTAAGCATTAATCTTCTTAATTCCTCATGACTTATTTTTCCTTCTCTGGAATATGTAAGGATTTTTTTAATATTCTTGGCGTTTTGAAATTTTAAAATAATGCAATTTGATGTAGACCTTCTACAGCTATTTTTCTGAGCATTCCTATAGTGCTTTCAGTCTAGAAATGCATGTTATTTAGTTCTAGGAAATGTTATACCTCCATTTAAATTGCTTTGTTTTCTGTGGTACTCATGTAATTCAAATATAGGATCCTCTGGATTTATCATCTTATTTTATTTTTCTGTTTTCGTCTTTTTTTGATTGTGTGTATATTTTCATACTTGGGAGAGTTCTCCAGCTTTACCATTCAATACTTTTATTCTGTTTATTTCTCAGATTTTTTTTCTTATGTTCTCTTACTGTTTCATCCTTATAACCTTCTGTTCTTATTTCAAGGATGCAACATTTCTTAACTTCCCAAGAATATAAATTATGAATCTTGTTTTGAGTATTTATGCTTTTATGCTTTATCTACTAATTCTGGTTCCTTTCTTCTTTCTTTCTTTTTTTTTTCCTTTTTGATCTCTTCCTTTCTACTTTCTATGTAGGAGGCTTTTTTTCATACATGTGGATGTCTAATTTTCTTGACTGTCCATATTTAAGATTTAGGAAATACAGATGAAAGCATCATTGTGTGTGTGTGTTGGAGACAGTTGCTTGTCACTTAGTTGGATTTCTGGTAGGATGCCTAAAGGACACTTCACCAATTCACTGGAAGGTTACAACTGCCAGTGTCTGCAGTTATTTTTTATTTTTATTTTTTTTTCTTTAGGTTAGCTAATTTCTCTGGAGAAAAGCCTGTCCCAGTATTCTGTGACTCAGAAAAGAGAGTTCTCACCATTCAGAATGTAGAATTTCAGTGAATTTTTCTGTTTTTTGAATGGCATCACATGCTCACCCTTTCCTAAATCTTGTGATTTTAGAGCTTTTCCACTTTCATTTCTCCACAAAATAAACATCCGGTTTTCTCTCAGGTTGGGAACTTTTTGCCTAGTTATGTGAGCTGGTGAGGAGGCCTGGAATCTAATTACTCCTCCTGAAAGCTTTCAGCCAATTGTATGGTAAGCCACACTATTATTGCCCCCCACACCCTAGACACATTGAATTTCTATTTCTGAGTCTAGTGTTCTCTGTGTGAACCAGTCTGGTACTCAGGTCACACGAAATGGAGCAAGATTCTATGGTCCTTGCCCCCCACCCCATGTCCTCAGCCTGCCTTTTGTCTGTGGAAAACTTTAGTCAAAGAATAAGTTTTATCAGAGAAGTGAGAAGTGAGGGAACAAAGGAAAACAAAGGAGACTAAATAATAATAATGTAGTCATTAAGCATTGTCAAGGACCTTTAGTTCTTTTTTCAATGGCTATAGATAATTTTCTGAGCCATATCCTGTGAGCTGTCTTATAGATACTAAAACACCAGATGGAAGAAGTTAAATACATGATGACCAGACTGTACCCACTACACGAGCTGCCACAGTTCTGAGAATTGACCTCAAAGAAATGGAAACAAACCATTTCTTTGAGAAATGGAACTCTGGAACTGAAGACTAACTATACCTGAAACAACCAAGATGCTGCTGCTCAGACCATTGATGACCAGTTTGAAAATGACTGTCAGAGATGACTGTGCTGTTGCTGCATGTAGCCCCCAACTCCTTCTATAAAAGCTCCTGTCCTACTGGTTGCCAGTGGTAGAGGTGGGGAGTCAGCCTTAGGACAGATGTCCAGATACGCTCGTCCCCCACTTGCCAGCATCTGAAATAAAGAAAACTTTCCTTTCCACCAATCTGGGCCAGTTTATTGACTTTTGGGTGGTGGTGAGCAGCCAGAATCTGTACTCTTTGGGTAACAACACATTTCCTTGAAGGCATTTAAACTTCAGTTTTCTTTGCACTGCTAAGCAACTCTTCCGTTGACTTACCACCATTCAAAAGTCTATTTTCTTTTCTTGTTTTGTTTCCTGTTTTTTTTTTTTTTCTGGTCTTCTGGTTTTATACCATTTTTATTACATTATTCATTTTTATAAATTTTAAAGACAAGTCATATACGCATATGTCTGGACGTGTTGAGTTCAAGAGGTGATCTCATGCGTAGATCTTTCATACTGCCAACATGGTGACCTTCCTTCAGTGGAACTCTGAGAGAAAGCACATCGCTAACTGCTGGACATTACCATGGCCTGCCATTGGCTGCATTCAAATTCCTTCTCATGTCATTCAGGGTCCTTCGTGGAACTCTGACAAAACCACATCACTCACTGCTTAGACATTACCATGGCCTGCCATTGGCTGCATTCAAATTCCTTCTCATGTCATTCAGGGTCCTTCGTGGAACTCTGACAAAACCGCATCACTCACTGCTTAGACATTACCATGGCCTGTCGTCGTCTGCATTCAAATTCCTCCTCATGTCATCCAGGGCCCTTCAGGCTCTATTCTGTGCTCTCTGTCGCTCTGTGCTTGTGAGCTGCCGTGCTCAGGTTCTGATTGTATCAAAGCCCTTGAAGTTTCACTGAAGTAGTGTTGTCAGGCTTTTGTTTTTAACATACTATTCCCTCTGCATAAATTCTTCTTACCCTGTGACACTCTGACTCAGGGGTAGATCATCAAAGAATGAATTGTAAGTGTGCTTCCTATGTACTTCCTCTATTTGGTATTAAAATTATTCAGGTTCTTGTCTTCACCCTGGCAAAACTTTAAGGACTTGTGGTAAAAGGCTAACTTTTCACTGATTTATTCCCTGATTTAGTCTCGGTAGCTACTACAGTACCTGGCATACAGTCGCCAAATCTATAATTAAAAGTTGACTAACAGTTAAATTTATTTTTATTTCTATAACACAATAAAAATGGTGAACGGATAGTGTTGACATTTTAAAAGTGTTCCATCTCTAGATGTAAAACAAATAATTCTTAGATTTCCTCAAACTTACACTCTAAGACTATCTACTGTAGCTGCTACTGCTAAGTCGCTTCAGTCGTGTCCGACTCTGTGCGACCCCATAGACGGCAGCCCACCAGGCTCCGCCGTCCCTGGGATTCTCCAGGCAAGAATACTGGAGTGGGTTGCCATTTCCTTCTCCAGTGCATGAAAAGGAAACGTGAAAGTGAAGTCGCTCCGTCGTCCGACTCTTCGCGACCCCATGGACTGTAGCCTACCAGGCTCCTCCGTCCATGGGATTTTCCAGGCAAGAGTACCAGAATGGGTTGTCATTTCCTTCTCCAGAGGATCTTCCTGACCCAGGGATTGAACCCGGGTCTCCTGTATTGCAGGTGGATTCTTTACCACCTGAGCCACTCCTAAAACATCATCAGTTAATTAATAATATTATACAGAAAGATTTTCTACAATATGTTTTTAAACTAGTGCTTTTTGTAACATTTTCTTTTTCATTTTATCTACTACCCTCCTCAACTTGTTTTATATATTGCTGACAAATTATGAACTGGATCTCAGATAGTCTGTTCTGGTTCAAAGATCAAACTAATAACTTTGCAGTATACTTTTGATATATTACCTAACCTTTAAAAAAAAAAAAAGACTCTAAAACTAGTCAAAAGTCAGAGAAAATGTTTGCAAGTCATGGTGGAACCGTTCTTCACAAGTGCTTGAGGGAAAATGAAGCAACAGCATCAGAAGGCAAAGTAAAGATTTACCCAGTGAAAGAACTTAATTATTTTTTGTGCACCTGCATGTGCTAAGTCACTTCAGTCGTGTCTGACTCTTTGCCACCCTGTGGACTGTAGCCTTCCAGGTTCCTCTGTCCATGGAATTCTCCAGTCAAGAATACTGGAGTGGGTTGCCATGCCCTCCTCCAGGGGATCTTCGCCACCAGGGATTGAATCTACGTCTCCTCAGTCTCCTGCATTGGCAGGTAGTTTCTTTACACTAGTGCCACCTGGGAAGCCTGATGACTTTTTGCTTCTTATTTATTGATTTACCCACTTACAAAGGATACAAATCCCAACAACCAAATAAATGGAGAGGTGCACTGAGCAAAATGTGGGAGTGGGAGGAATCATGGAGCTTCCATGCCCCTCTGGACACAACCCTCTCCTAGCACTTTAAATAACATGGTTATTGACTACTTTGGGGCTTCCCAGGTGGCTCAGTGGTAAAGAACCCACCTGCCAATGCAGGAGACGTGGATCTGATCCCTGGGTGGGAAAGATCCCCTGGAGGAGGAAATGACAACTACTCCAGTATTCTTGCCTGGATAAGCCCATGGATAGAGGGGCCTGGCAGGCTACATTCCATGGGGTTGCAAAGAGTTGGGCACGACTGAGTGACTGAGCATGCATGCATTAGCATAAAGCTAACTCTTCTTTTTTTGCATGAAGTCATTAAAACGTAAAGACATTTTTAAAAAGTCAATCCTCAAGTGCTCTCTTTTTAGTTGTCCAGAATTAGATGTCAATGCTATGTTAGCAAGCATCTATATTAATATGTTTCAATAGATTAGTAGAAGATCAGAGAATGTAGACATTAACTCTTTCATTTGCTAATGTAACATGGCTAGAAAGTATGATTTAGTGTATTAAGAGGAAGAGGAGACATGGGGTGTAATTGGGGACATGGAGTGGAGAGAAGAAGGTGGAGGAAGGTACATCAAATTTTACTCTAATTGGCTTCTTAGCTTTTAGAAGATTTAGGATAAAATCACCAAAGTGAGTGACAATCTTATAAAAGAGAACAAGAATTTTTAAGAGAAAAAGAAACAGGATGAAAGAGAGAGAGAGAGGAAGAAATGGGTGGAGGGGGAGAAATGCTTCTTTTTAAAACTGTGAATCGTGTGGTCACTGTAATGGCATTGGGAGGTCTCCCCCAGGGGCAGATCTGTGTGGCTCCTTCTGACAGCTTCAATAATGTCACAGGTAATTGCTAGCAACCATGAAATACCCTTTTCACCTTTTTGTGTGTGGAGCTCAGACTATTCAAAATGTCCAGGTTAATTAATATGAACTCTGCCTTTTAGGTGGAGAAGAAGGATGGTCCTAATTAACCTTGCCTGACTGATGAGCAAGTGTGGTCATAGAGGTTGGGACTCTTGCTCAAGGTCATTCTACAGCTCAGCTGCACACACTGAATTGAACAAGGTCTTTTGACCCCCTCTATGCAGCCTTTCTTCCTCTTTCCCTCTCTCTCCCTTTCCTTCTGTTTCTCTGTCTCTCCTCTCTTTTATTCTGTTTTTCACTTTACTGTATGCAAACCAAATCTATAAATACTGGGATACTTGAACAATCTTTTATTCCATGCTCTTCTTTTTTTCTGCTAGCTTGACTCAAGGTGGATAGTTTCACTTGAAGCTGTTTAATTGGTCTTTTACACTGGATGAGGATGGGTGAAATTCTTCTTTAAAGCATTTTATGACTTGGTTTGCTCAGCTCTGGAGTTTTAAAAAAGAAATCTCCTTTGCATCAACTTGCCATTGAGTCCCAAATCAGGCCCACTAGGGGACTGTCAGTGGCCAGCTTGTCTGGTTTTGATCACTGGGTTTGTCCACAGTGGCTGTTTGCTGTAACATTTCCAGAGGTAGAAAATTCTGAAGCTATATAGTTCTTTTTTAAAAAACTATATCATTATGATTTTTTAAAAATAATTTTATTTTATTTTTGGCTACTCTGGGTCTTTGTTGCTGTGCATGGGCTTTCTCTAGTTGGTGAGTGGAGGCTACTCTGTAGTTGCAGTACACAGGCTTCTCATTGCAGTGGCTTCTCTTGTTGTAGAGCATTAGCTCTAGTAGTTGTGGCATGTGGGCACAGTAGTTACAACTACTGTGCTCATGGACTCTAGAGCACAGGCTCAGTAGTTGTGGTGCATGGGCATATTTGCCACATAGGTGCACCATGGCATGTGGGATCTTCCCGGGTCAAGAGTCAAACCGGTGTCTACTACACTGGCCAGTGGATTCTTTACCGCTGAGCCACTAAGGAAGTCCTGAAGCTATTTAGTTCTGAAGCATAATTTCTTTCACACACAGAAGTGATACACAGATGTGAATTTCTCCCTTTTTTGCCTTGATGGTCTCCATTTCTTTAGAGTTAAGAACTCATTTGGATGGATTCGTGCTGATTTTCTTTGGTGAATTATTACATTGTAGAGTTGTGTTCTGTGTTTTATAATGTGTTTTGGGCCACATCGAAGAAAGAGGAGCCATCTGGAGTGTAACAGCTTAAACAAAAGGCAGCAGAGAATGTCAGAAGAAGTTAACCCAAAGGCAGCATTGAAAAACAGAGGTCAGGGGAGGGGGCAGGAAATGGAAGCACAGCTGAAGTAGGCATCAGTGGGACAGGCATTGGGTCACAGAATAATATTCTCTGGAGGAGAAAGATACTCTTAAGCCTTTGGAAAGAAATGCAATAAATATTTCACAAACCTGCCAGGAAAAGCAAGAGGTAGAGAAATTATCTATTATCCAGAGACTTCCATAGAGTTGTTTTCCTCCTACACCAGGAAAGGCAAATATCTTTTACTTATCTTTATGACATTTTTTTGTTTGTTTGTTACAATGAAATTGGACTGAAATAAGAAAGAACATGGACTGTCAAAAAGTTCACATAAATAAATAGTGGATGCCTATTTTCTGCCTGCAGTGCAGGAGACCGGGATTCGATCCCTGGGTCAGGAAGATCCCCTGCTGAAGGAAATGGCTACCCACTCAGTATTCTTGCCTGCGAAATTCCACAGAGAGAGGAGCCTGGCCAACTACAGTCTATGAAATTGCAAAGAGTCAGACATGACTTAGTGACTAACACTTCCACTTTTCACACAGGTGAATGTGTGTTGTTTTTATTTTTCCTCCCTAGATGCGACCGAAGTAGCTGTAGAAGTCAGATTTCTTCTTCTCACTATTTGCAGCCCCAGGTTTCCTACTTCTTTTTCTTCTTTGCACAGAGAATCATGCATTTCAAGCCAGAGAAAGGGCATGTAACCATGCCATTGGAGAACACTGGGCAAAGGTGGCTGGCATAATGGCAGCCTTCCCGAAGTGACACTTAAGCTGAATCTTAGCGAGTAAAAAGGGAGTTGGCAAAGGTAAGTGCCCCAGGCAGAGAATTGCACAGGCATAGTTCCAGAGTGACTCGGAGCCTGCTGTTGGGGAATTGCCTATAGTCAGCATGCCTAGCCTGCGTTGGGTTATCCATCTATGAAGCTGAGGGTTGACAAAACCTAGCAGACTGCAAACACGTAGGGTTCAGAATGGTTGGGTTCCAAACTTGGTTTTGCTGCTTACTGGCTGTATAACTCTGGACAATTTACGTGGCCTCTGTAAGCCTCACTTTCCTAATCTATACAATGAGAATAATAATACTAATTCCTCCTGTGGCTGTCTATAAGATCACATATTTAAAATGCTAAGAGCAGTGCCTGTCATATAAGGAATCAGTGTTAACTTTTATTTGATTGTAATTAATGTTGCAATTTTACTATTTGATTGTTCACCTCTAATTATGCATGCGTGTTTAGCTTTTAATGGTGATTATTGCTAAATTATCCAGTTATTGCTGCCTGATGGCACTCCCAGCTCTCTTCTGTTGACTTCAGAGATTTCTCTACTATTCCAACAAGACTGATGTCCACATTACATTTGTTATGTGTGGACTAATAAAAGAATATTATAGGCCTCACTTTGAAAAGGATTCGCTGGCTGGAAAGTATAAAATAAAGGCCTGTAAAAGGCCTTTGTTAGTGTTTCTCAGCTGCAGTCCAATTAATTTAGCCAAAGAAGGGAGTCCTATTTTATGAATTGTGGCCCTCAGAGGTTGAGCTATTACTGAGTTTCCTTAATAGAGACATTTTTTCTTGGGGTGTTCAGTCATAATGCAGGGCTGGAATGAGCAAAGTAACCTGCTGTACAAGTCTGTACAGCTAAAAGATTAAGAAGCATCACCTCAAAAATGTTCCTGCCTGAGAACAAAAGAGTTAGTATTTTTCTCAATGCAAAAAAAAAAAAGGATGTCACATTAAAAACAGAGTGGAGATAGCTTATAGCTGGCAATTCTAGATCCTCATGTGGTGCTACTGAAGAAATCACCATGTATACTGAGAGGGTTAGACCCCTGGATCAGAAAGATCCCCTGGAGAAGGAAATGACAACCACTCCAATAGTCTTGCCTGGGAAATCCCATGGACAGAGGAGCATGGTGGGCTACATACAGTCCATGGGGTCGTAAAAGAGTCGTACATGACTTAGCAGTTAAACAACAACTGAGCTGCCAGGGGCTGCTCATGCTTTGCAAAATTAAAAAAATATATATTATTTGTTTCTGCCAGTGGGCGATATAGGAGAAAATTTCCTTAAAATCATACCATCATCGGTTTTAAACGAAGGTTATAATAGTAGTTCCTACACCTCAGGATTTGGGGGAAGATTAAATGATATGATACCTGCCATGGGCTTTCCATAGTGCACAGAAGAGTGGGAGGACTTGATAAATGTCACTGGATGGACACTGATAGGAGGGTACAAGTGGCATAGTTTGGTGGTTAGAGAATGTATTTGTAGTTGTTGTTTAGTTGCTAAGTCATGTCTGACTCTTTGGACTGCAGCCCGAATACTGCAGTGGTTTCCAGGAGATCTTCTCCAGGAGATCTTCTCAACACCAGGATCAGACCCGTGTCTCCTGCATTGGTAGGTAGGTAGAGCCACCAGGGAAGCCCCATAGAGAAAATATAGCCTGGATTTGAAGTCCAGCTTATCACTGCGTGCTAAGTACCAGTGGCCAATTGCTTAACCTTTCTGTGCTTCTGTTTCTTTACCTGTTGAAGGTAGATAGGTATTATTATCTGCCTTACAGGGGAGTTTGAGAAGTACATGAGTGAATATACACAAAGCATATGCAATAGTGATGGGCCCACAGTAAGGGCCAAACTAAATATGAGCTCTTAGCAGCAGCAATTGTCGTGCAAAACAATTTATATCTGTCTGAAAAGCACAGGATTAACCATACTTTTTCATTAAATTGACCTTTTAGATAATAATTTATGATAATTTACAGATTTGTCTTGCTTAAATTTGTTGTTTTGTCTATAGAGGACTCATAGATTCTATATTATTATTCTAATATTAACTAACTGTTCTGGCAAATATTACTGAACCACCTTCTGACCTACTTTTGGGACTTCAGAGGTATTATTTAGGATTACATTTTTTCCAAGGAAACGGTTCAATAACTCTTTATTATCTCTTCCCCTCTGGGATCTTGGTGGTGTGGTAGAAGGCAATATTGATTATTTACTTACTGTTTTTACATTTTCTTTCATTTATGGGGAAACAGATGAATTGCTTGCAGGCAACACCAACCTTAGGAGCTAAGGGCACACTTAAGGGTGGTTTTTTTTTTTTTTTTGGCATTAAACTGGTCAAAAAACTAAGCAGGGCTTTGAGAAACATTTTTTCGGGGCAATTCTGCTATCCACTTTTCTCCCTTTACCTCCCCTCAAAAAATAAATAAAAATCTGTAGCTAAACTCTACATTAAGTCACCACAACATACAATTACAGAATGTCAAAAAGTGTGAAACAGTAGTTCTGTCTTTCTGGTAAACATAGAATTCTTGATGGACCTGGGGAGAGTTAGTTGAATCTGTCCATTGATGGGGAATCTGCAGAGGAAAGAGGTCAGGAGAGATGATTGTGATAAAGAGCATTCCAGGCAGAGAGGCTCTCAGACTCCCACAGCAGAGAGAATGGGGTGATCATCCCCACATCAGAAGAGCAGTTTGAGCACTTTGATGACACTAGGTGTGGCATGAAGGAGCTAGAAGGTCTGAAATATGCAAAAAGGCCTGGGCACCCATCACCACACTTGGACATTGAGTCTCCAATTTGGATTTTCCCAGACATGCTGAAGATAGCCAGGGACTAGCCCATTTAACATAGTATAACTTAACAACATAAGAAGATTGGCATGTGGGCCTCTGACACTGAGTCATAAATAATTTCAATCATTCATTCATTTGTGAATATTCACCGAGGGACTGCTATGAGCTGGGCACCATTGTTGATCCTAGATATAGAGTGGGAAGGAAAAGAGACAAGATTCCTGCCCTCATGGAGCTTACAGTCTAGTGGTGTAAGACAGATAATAAATATGCAACTGAATTAATGGACCAGATAGTTTCAGAGGGTGATAAGGACCACAAAGGGGTACTTGATGTGAGGGACTGTAGCTGGGGAGTTGAAAATCCTTCATGAGCATTTTGGGGGAAGCAGCCATCCATCCATATGTAGATCTGGAAGCAGAATACTCTAAACTGAGGGATCAGCATATGTAAAGAACATGAGGCAAAAGTGAGCCAGTGTGGCTGGAGGGAGTGAAAGGAGGTGCCACACAAGAGGCAGGCAGGAGCAGGCCATTCAGGGTTGGGTGGGCCTTGGGGAGGGGTGCAGATTTTATTCTAAGTATGGTAAGAAGCCACTAGGGCGTTAAGCAGGAGCATGCCACCACACGATACACATCTTATGAAGTTCCCTCTGACTTGTGGGCAGAGGGACAAGAGTGGAGGCTGTGCTCCCTGTTGGGAGGTGGTGCTCATTACGAGATGGTGATTTCCTGGGCGAGAGTGGTCTCAGTGGAGAGGGAGAGAATTAGATGGATTCGGGATCGATTTGGAGATAAACCCACAGGACTTGATCAGCTGGGAGGAAGAGGGAGAGAAGTCAGGGGAGATGTCTTGGTTTTCTGTAGAGTCCATGATGTTGACAGGTACTGAGGATAGATGACAGAGGAGAGTGGGAACAAAGGGCTTTTGGAGGGAAAAAAAGAGTTCTATATTAGCCATGCCAAGTTTAAGATGTAAATGAACAACCCAGTGTAGATGTCAAACTTGAAGTTGGGCAACTTCCCTGGTGGTCCAGTGGTTGTGACATTTTCTTCCACCGTGTGGGGTGTGGCTTTGTTCCCTGGTCAGGGAGCTAGGGGTCCCACATGCCTTGTGGCCAAAAAATGGAAACATGGAACAGAAGCAATATTGTAATGGATTCACTAAAGATTTTAGAAATGGTCCTTATAAAAAATCTAAAAAACATTAACAAATTTGAAGTTGGATATTTGAACTTGAAACTCAGTGAAGAGGCCAGGGACAAAGATAGCAGTTTTGGAGGCATGGCTGAATAGTTGGTATTCAAAGCCAGGGAAGTGGGTGAAGTCCCTTGAGGACCATAGGCTTTTGAACAAGCAATCTCTAAATCAAACCAAAACACGACTCCTGAAACATTTCATGTTCATCTCAGTCATTGTTTTACCTTAAGACTCTCAAACAAATACTCTTACAATACTAATGCTATTAAAATATATATTTTATTGGATATTTTTACATCCTCTGTTACTATCATTGGAACTCCTTCACTTCAAGTCTTGATTGGTTTCTCTGTCTCTAGTTTTGTGTCTGTATCTTTAGACTCTAGACAAAGGCAGTTGATGCTCCATAATTCCCTTAGGCCATGAGTGTCTTAATGAGGACTCAGAAGAAGCATCTAAAGAGTTACACAATAATTTATTTGAGCATGAGCAGGAAGTGCCATATTTAGATAATTCTCTTTCCACAGCATCATTATCTCAGAATGCTTCTGCTGACAGCCTTAGAGATAATAGCACTGAATATGTAAACAATGAAACAATACACATGGTAATGAGGGAGACTCAGAAAATACAGTAGTAATGAAAAAATAACAAGACAGTGATTCTAATATTGTAAATACACAAGTTTGTATTAGTGACATATTATCTCTGTAATGCCAAGCTGAAGTAATTTAGAAGCCAGTGTAACAACTGCTGATCAACATAAAAGCTGTCAATCCAGTGCCAGTTAATACATTTAGAGAATTAGACAGACTCTGAATAGTTAGGAGTGTATGTGAATCCGGAGTGAGCAGGTTGCTGTTAAGTATGGGAGTGCTGAAGCCACACAGCAGTTGACATCAAGAATGGTTCTAGGCAGGAGCACACAGGAAATCAGAGGCAGAAAAATACCTTATCAAAACCCAATGACTTTTTGAATTATGATTTTCTCTGGGTATATGCCCAGTAGTGGGGTTGCTGGGTCATATGATAGTTCTGTTTTTAGTTTTGTAAGGAATATCCACACTGTTCTCCATAGTGGCTGTATCAATTTACGTGCCCACCAACAGTGTTAAGAGTGTTCCCTTTTCTCTGCACCCTCTCCAGCATTTATTGTTTGTAGATTTTTTGATGATGGCCATTATGACCCGAGTGAGGTGACACCTCATTGTAGTTTTGATTTGCATTTCTCTAATAAAGAAAGCTGAGCACCAAAGAATTGATGCTTTTGAACTGTGGTGTTGGAGAAGACTCTTGAGAGTCCCTTGGACTGCAAGGAGATCCAACCAATCCATCCTAAAGGAGATCAATCCTGGGTGTTCATTGGAAGGACTGATGTTGAAGCTGAATCTCCAATCCTTTGGCCACCTGATGCGAAGAGCTGACTCATTTGAAAAGACCCTGCATCAGGGAAAGATTGAAGGTGGGAGGAGAAGGGGGCGACAGAGAATGAGATGGTTGGATAGCATCACTGACTCAAGGGACATGAGTTTGGGTAAGTTCTGGGAGTTAGTGATGGACAGGGAGGCCTGGCGTGCTTCAATTCTTGGGGTCGCAAAAAGTAGGACATGACTGAGCGACTGAACTGAACTGAAGACATCTTTGAGCATCTGTATGTCTTTAGAGAAATGTCTATTTAGGTCTTTAGCCCAGTTTTTTATTTGGTTGTTTGCTGTTTTGATATTAAACTGCATGAGCTATTTTTTATTTTTGGAGATTAATCCTTTGTCAATTGCTTCATTTGCAAATATCTTCTCCCATTCTGAGGGTTTTCTTTTCACCTTGCTTTGAAAACCGTAAATCAAAAAGATACATGCACCCCAGTGTTCATTGCAGTACTAATTACAATAACCCGGACATGGAAGCAACCTAAATTTCCATCAACAGAGGAATTAATAAAGAAGATGTGGTACATATATACAATGGAATATTACTCAGCCGTAAAAAGGTATGAAATTATGTCATTCTCAGAGATGTGGCTGGATCTAGAGACTGTCAGAGTGAAGTAAGTCAGAAAGAGAAAAACGAATATTGTATATTAATGCATAGATATGGAATCTAGTAAAATGGTAGAGATGATCTTATTTACAAAGCAGAATTAGAGACACAGACATAGAGAACAAACATATGGATACCAAAGGGGAAGGGGGCAGTGGGATGAACTGGGGGATTGGGACTGACATATATACATCACTATGTATAAAATAGATAACTAATGAGAACCTGCTGTATAGCATAGGGAACTCTACTTGGTGCTCTGTGGTGAACTAAAAGGGAAATCTGTAAAAGAAGAGATATATGTATACATATGGGCTTCCCTGGTAGCTCAGCTGGTAAAGAATCTGCCTACAATTCAGGAGACCCCAGTTTGATCCCTTGGAGAAGGGATAGGCTACCCACTCCAGTATTCTTGGGCTTTCCTGGTGGCTCAGATGGTAAAGAATCTGCCTGCAATGTGGGAGACCTGGGTTCAATCCCTGGGTTGAGAAGATCCCCTGGAGGAGGGCATGCAACCCACTCCAGTATTCTTCCCTAGAGAACTCCATGGACTATACTGTATAGTCCATGGGGTTGCAAAGAGTTGGACACAGCTGAGTGACTAAGATTTGGACACAGCACAGCACTATACTATATGTATAGTCCTATATACTATATGCACAGCACAGTGTACTATATGTATACATATAGCTGATTCACCTTGCTATATAAGCAGAAAGCGACACAGCAGTGTAAGGCAGCTATATTCAAAAAAAAAAAGGGGGGGGTGATGACTTGGCTATATATGCAATAAACGTGCAAAAAATCATTGCAGTCACTTTGTTAGTAGGCTAAAATTGTGTATGTGTTAAGTTGCTTCAGTCTGTGTCTAACTCTTTGCAACCCTTTGGACTGCAGCCTGCCAGATTCCTCTTTCCATGGGATTCTCCAGGCAAGAATACTGGAGTGGGTTGCCATGCCCTCTTCCAGGGGATCTTCCCAACCTAGGGATCAAACTCGTGTCTCTTATCTCCTGCATTGGCAGGCAAGTTCTTTACCACTAGTGCCACCTGGGAAGCTGAAATCTGTGTCATATAATAGGAAAGGACTTCCTTATTTTTCATCCTTACTCTTCAAACATGCTCCATTGGATCTCCTTTTCCCTACCCCTTGTTTGCCTCACAGGCAAAAATTCATACTTTTCTAGTATTGTAACAGTCATGTTTTAATTAATGAAAATTCATATTGGGTGCTGAAAGTTTTGGTGTTGTCTAAAATCAGAATTTCACAGCTTCTCTTTTCCTGTTGGCTTAGGCCTGACCTCCCTAAGGCACATCTTGTTTTGTTTTCTTGTTTCCTACTTTTCACTTCAACCCTAGTTATCACACCTGGGTCTTCCAGGGTCAGCAGAAGAGAAGGTAGCCTAAAGGAAGTCTTGGCTTGCTTGGAGCTGTTGGAATTCAGCATTGCTGCCTTCTGGGACAGAGGTCCAGATGTTAGATCCTTCGTGGGACATGAAAGAATTTGAGAGTTTTAAGAGAGTCATTTCTATTTAAAAGATATTTATTTCTGCTTAAAATTCTTGCACCAGAGTCTCTTTCTTTGTGTTAACAATGCACATATTACTCTTTCAAAATGCAGCAAAGTAAGATTACAGATAACAGGACAAAATTCTATCTTTCCCGTGTGTGTGTGTTCAGTTGCTAAGTTGTCTGACTCTTTGGGATGCCATGGGCTGTAGCTGGCCAGGCCCCACTATCCATGGGATTCTCCAGGCAAGAATACTGGAATGGGTCGCCATGCCCTCCTCCAGGGGATCTTCCTGACCCAGGGATTGAACCCATGTCTCCTGCGTCTCCTGCATTGGCAGGTGTATTCTTTATCACTGACCAACCAGGGAAGCCTCCTGTCTTTCCTACCACTGTGTTAATTAAGTTTGTTGTGTTAGTCACTTAGTTGTGTCCCACTCTTTGCGATCCCATGAACTGTTAATTCTAGGCTCCTCTGTCCAGGCAAGAATACTGGAATGGTTGCCATTCCCTTCTCCAGGGGATCTTCCCGACCCAGGGATCAAAGCTAGGTCTCCTGCCTTGCAGGCAGTTTCTTTACTATCTGAGCCAGTAGGGAAGCCTATTAACTAAGTTTACTGTAGTGATATTTTTATAGTGTCCAGCACAGTGCCTGGCAAAAAATGGACACTTCAGCACATATTTATTGAGGAAACGAATAAATGAATCATTATATCCATTTGTGTGAATAAATAGCCTGAGGTGACCTATGTAACTTAATCTGGAAAGGACTACTTCAGGGGGAGGCTGAGCTAACACGTTCCTCTGAAACTAGAAGTAAATCAAAGGTCTGGAGTACTGGAAGTTGGGGAGAATATGCAGGAGGGAGGTGTGAGCCTCCGAGGACAACTTTGCCAGTTTTGGATTGTTCTGCTAGTATTTGCCTCTGGCTATTCTGAACATGCAAATGTTGATCAACACATTTATTCTACCATGAGTAGAATAGTAGTTTGAGACCTTTGGTAAAATAGAACACTTCTAAAACAGTTGTGTTATTTTTCCTTCCAAACAAAAATTAAATCTGGTTTCAGTCTTGATGGGGCTTCCCAGGTGGTGCTAGTGATAAAGAACCGTCCTGCCAATGCAGGGGATGTAAGAGATGTGGGCTCCATCCCTGGGTCAGGAAGATCCCCTGGAGGAAGGCGTGGCAATCCAGTATTCTTGCCTGGAGAATCCCATGGACAAAGGAGCCTGGTGGGCTACAGTCCATAGGGTTGCACAGAGTTGGACAAGACTGAAGCAACATAGCACGCCAGCATGCAAGCTCAGTCTTGATTTGAGGTGTTGGCATCTAGCCACCCAGCCATTTGGGAGTCACTCAGTAGAAACTCTGTGTATCATCATAGATGATAGAAATAGAACCCTTGGCTGAGCATCCAGATACCACTTAGGATCATTTGGAAGCTTTTGTTTCATTTAGTACGTGAGGCCCCTTGCTTTATATTTAAAACAAAGCACCATTTGTATTTTACCCTTTTTTTGGCTTTACCTGTATTCTGTCTTTCCATGTTATCGTCCATCTTACAATTTCTTACAGTGAGATTCTATGGATAACTGGAGTACATTGAAAATGCAATACTGTGAAAATTTCTAATAACCTAATGTTTTAATGAGGTTATCTAAGATTATTCTAACCAGTCAATGTTTAGACCAAATTTTTTAATGAAAATCATAAGAATGAAATCAATGTATAGGAGCCAGGCAGAGATACATAAGATTATTTTACTTTTGATACATTCTTATTTACTTAAGCTATGTTCTGAAATTAGTGTTTAATTATGCTTAATAATTAATGTAAAAAATTTTTTTCACTGATATGTTTAGTTGAACCATGGGGAAGATTTTAATATCTGATCATAATGATAATTTAGTGATTAAAAAACTGAGTTAAATATTTCTGTGTTAAATATAAACATAGATTTAATTTTCTATTTCATGTCATGCCTCTTAAAGTTTATTAATAATATATTGGTATAATTTAATATTTTGCTAGCATAGACTTACCTTAGTCCATGTCTGCATTATCAGTTTTAAGTTATTCAAGTACAATAAAATAAACACATGTTCAACGTTGACTGTAACAAAAGCTTTTCTTTGAAAATGAGAAAGGGCTTTAATCTTTCTTAGGTGTCAGAATTGTTTTGTGGACATCCTTTATATTTGTATTTGCAAAACACAAATGTGTTGGTAACAGACACTGCTGGATGCTATTACTATCTATTACTACAGTGAATGAAATATTGAACTAGTTGAAATATATCCAGAAAGTTAATATTGTAATGTGCTGAGTTAAAAGAAAAATATTTTTAAACTTCTCAAAAAAAATATTTTTAAACTTGTCAGTTACCCTTGACAGCTACGAGGACTATATGAATGAGATATAATACTATAGCTCTAAGTTACTAGATGTTTTACCATGCTGGCAAAAGGTAAAATATTAAAGGAGTATTTAATTTGTGTAGCTGTGGGTTAATGAGCAATTTCTAAGTAACAGTTTTTTTTGTGGAGGGAAGAAAATCAAGGGAAGGAGGTGAAAATTTTAAAAAGCTGGGCAGGTAACTTTTTCATCTGTGCTTGCCTCTTATTAGCTATGTGCACCTGGTAATTCTGGGGATTTCCCCAGTGGCTCAGTGGTAAAAATCCACCTGCAATGCAGTAGACACAGGGCATGCAAGTTCTATCCTTGGGTCGGGAAGATCACCTGGAGGAGGGCATGGCAACCCAGTCCAGTATCCTTGCCTGGAGAACCCCATGGACAGAGGGGCTTGGCTGACTGCAATCCACAGGGTTGCAAAGAGTCAGACATGACTGAAGCAACTGAGCACGCAGGTGCATGCACCTGTAATTTATCATTCTCTCACGTCTTAATTTCTACAACTTTAGAAAAGAGAAAACAATTCTTTCATTTGTGGAGACTAAGTAAAATAATGTATATAAAGTAAGTTGCTTAATGCCTGCAGCCATACTTTTGACACAATAAATGGTAATTCCTTTCCTCCTTTTTTTAAAAAAAGGCTTTTAAAACACGAGACTGTCCAAATGGAATCATAAAATTATAGAATTATAGAGATGTGTGGCTCACTTAGAAATTGCCTAATGCAATTCTTTTTGAGATGCAAAATAGGATTTGGGAACCAGTAATGTTCTTCAAGACAAAAGAGAAAGCTGTTTTGATTTTTTAAGTTAATATTAAAAAGATCACTTCTAATATTATGCTTTAACAGTTCTGGAAAATGGCTATTTTACAAAATAAATAATTTTGGTATCCTTGCTGATAATCATAGAATTCTAACGTGAGACTTGAGAGTTAGAAGAAGTCTATGAATTATTCAACTCTATTCTTGAGGCTCAGAAAGACAGGATGACTTGTCCAGTTTCACAATGGTACTTTATTTGGGGGAACATAAGCCCAGAGTAGTGAAGGTGGAAAGAGGAGAGGGAAATAACATAAAAGACAATAAACAATTAAATGCAATCATTTTAATGTGTCAGTCACTACATCTGCAAGTTACCTAGTGGGTATATTTGCTTGGCATGTAGGACTTTCCTGAAGATTTGCAAAGAACTGCACCTTGGAGTGATCCAAGATTAGAGGAAGAGGAGAAATTTATCTACCTAGTTTCATTTCATTCTCATTTCCCAATGGTGACATCTACTCTACAGGAAGCTCACACTCTTATATATCCAGGTAATTTATCTAGCAACTTGGTGTTCTTTCAACAAGCCAGATCCCTAAGATGTGGCTCTTCATCTAGTCATAAAGGAGCTATTAGGCACGGGCAACATGCTGACCAGGAAAAAGAAGAAATGAGGGCAGTCAAGGGAAATACAAACAAGATTTTTACCTGATACACATGCATTATCAGGTTGAATCCTTAAAACAGTCTTTTTATTTACTATTATTGCTCATTGCTGTACCTAATGGCAGTCAGTACATGTTGGTCCATCTAAATGATCAAATGAATGGATAAGTAAAACTCGGTTTCCTCTTTCCCAAATCAAGACACTTCCCATTACATTACAACCTCCAAAGTCAGGTGAAATCTTGCATTTGTATTTTGTCAAACTCTGACATGGCAGCTACAGAAATGATTCAGTCACATTTACATGCCTGGTCAATTTGTCTTAAACATGTAGAACTTGAGTCTGAAGTTCAAATACCTTCAGGAACCAGTCACATAATGTAAATGAATAAATCAATATAAAGCAATAGACTGTGGACAGTACAAATACCACCTAATGTCATTGAAATTTTAGCCAAATAAAACAGGTTTGAGGCCAAGGTAGGCTCTCACTAATCTGCTCTTCACTTTGCATTAATTTCTCCTCTTACTGATATTTTAGTACAAAAATCAGATGCCTATATACCAAACAGAAAGATCTTTGTTTTTATGATAAATAATTAATATCACATACTATTAACACTGAATTAGTATATGCAATCTCCAAAATCTCCTTTTCTAAAATGTTCCAAAGTCTTATTTAGGACATACACTGACATTCCTGATGAAACCTCTTTCCATTCTCACTGGACTTTGTCAGCACGGTCTTGGAGCTTGGGACTTAACTTATTACTACTAAGAGGTGTTGGTATGCATATTAGGAATATGTAATGAATCTTAATAGCATTAACTTATTATCCCAGAATGCTCAGTCATACTCCTGCAGGTTTGCACTGGCATACACATGCTCATAATTAAGGAAGGGATATTTCTTTACTCTTGTATCTGGGCTTCTCTGATAAGTTGTTATGCAGCTGGCATTCAGTGCAAATTGAAGTTTGCTGGCTTCTGATATCCGTACTTGCACTAATCAGCAGATTACTCATGTGGAGGCTGCCCATCTCTAACTCTATGCTGTCACATTTAGAATAAATAATAGAGTCTTGCTTTGAATTTATAAAATACTGAACTGCCTAGTTCAGACTCATAAAGTATAGCTTGGTGAATATGGTTTCCCTGTGTTAAAAAAAATAAATTACTGGACCTTGTAAAGTCTGGAAAATGAACACTATCATTTCATTATGACAGTGATTACTGCTGAACAAAATTTGTCATAAAGTGCTTATAGGAACTAAAATACAGAAAAATTAATATAACATGGTCCCTCTGGTTTGGACTAATGAAACCCTTTCTGAAAATGCTAAATATCCCCCATTAACAACTAGGGGATTAAGTTTAAAATTATACAGAGTGAAGTAAGCCAGAAAGAAAAACAACAATACAGTATACTAATGCATATATATGGAATTTGAAAGATGGTAACGATAACCCTATATGCGAGACAGAATAAGAGACACAGATGCATAGAACAATTTTATGGACTCTGAGGGAGAAGGTGAGGGTGGGACGTTCTGGGAGAATAGCATTGAAACATGTATATTATCATATGTGAAACAGAACACCATTCCATGTTCGATGCATGAGACAAGGGCTCAGGGCCGGGGCAATGGGATGACCCAGAGGGATGGGATGGGGAGGGAGGTGGGTGGGGAGTCCAGGAAGGGGAACACATGTAAACCCATGGCTGATTCATGTCAATGTATGGCAAAAACTATTACAATATTGTAAAGTAATTACCCCCAACTAAAATAAATAAATTTATAAAAAATATATATATATATCTTTTCAGACTTATTTTAAGCTACTAAAGCTTCATTATAAAAAGTGTCATTAACTCAGACTGATGACTTTAGTAGTATTCACTGATGATGAATGAAGAACTGTTGACAAGAAAGCAACAGGTTTCTGAATAAATGATGACACAGAGCAAAATTTTAGTAAGTGCAATTGAAGAATTTTTTGGTGAAATTTTAAATAAGCTGAGAGATCAAAACAGATTTCAGAATAAATATTAATAAAAATATATAAGGAAACGTTCTTCACAGATATTAATGTCAAACGTTAGATATTTTCAAAGTCCAACTAGAATAAATAATGAGTGCTTCCTACTACCTGCATAGGGTTCACTATGTACCATTTTTTGTGAGAGCTACCACAGAAGGATCATAGACCCACTTGAGACTGTACATGTAGCAGGTCACCATTCACGCTTGTGTATCTAGACTTGTGTGGAAAACCTGTTATCTGTTAGTGGCAGTTATTTACTGTAGGTGCTCAGCCCCAATCTACTCTTACTGCTGCATGCATCTGTCCACATGTAACTTTTAATATGTATATTTTTACATTATGTATATTCTTAATTAGCCTGTCTTGTTTAGATTGTATACATCATTATATCTGACATTCTTGTAACTACTGTGTGATCAATAAGATTCCTATAAGAAACTCTGCTTTTTAAAGACAAAAATAACGTGCTGAGAGGGCTGACTTAACTTATATCCCACATTAGTGGGTGGTCACTCTATTTATAGGATCTTTAAAACATTTTTAATGAACTAAGGTGAATAAAGTCACAACTGAAAACTGAAAAAAAAAAATATGCACTACAAATTGGGTCAGAACAATGATAAATTCTAGACTTACTTTTGAAATAATCCTCATAATGGTTCAGCATGGAAATTTTTCTTCTTAGATGAGAAAACTGAGATTCATAGATGCTGTTATTTACTCAGCTAATAAATGGTCAATTTATACTTTTATCTGCTGGGCTCTCAAGTGTTTTCTTTATCACTATCCATAATCACTAGACTGTCTTGGTGGCAGGTTGAGAACAGGGTTAGGTGGACAGAGAAATGTGAAGCAAGGATCTTGAAGAGCACAGTGTTTTTCAGACCACTGTTTACATGCTACAGCTTAATGCTAAATGAAAACACATTTTCAAATTAAAAAAAAAAAAACCTCTTGAGTTTTCAATGAACATCTTCTAAAACAATTTAGCTAAAACCAGAAAGTTGCTCAACACAAGTGAAGGCAGATGTTGAATTTACAGTGCTGAGACACCTGTAAAACATACATATGTACTAGCAGATGTCAACTTTATCCCTAAGAACCAGTTTCTTTTTTTTTTTGGCAGTTCAATAACTTTATTGGACAATCAGCAGTTAGTTCTCATCCACATTAACTAAAGATTTTTGAAGGTGATGACGGGCTTCTAGGTAACCAACGTGGAGGGCTTGTTTGGGGAATCTTTGTCTTCATTACATTTTCTGCACAACTGCACACAGATCTGGTATGGGACATTCCTTATTCCTGTGGCCCAGATGCGTTTGTTGAACCTGGTGTTGATGCTCACATCCGGTCTTCCCATCTCCTCCACGGAAAATTTCCAAATTTCTTTGAGTGTCCAAGGGGCACACTTGTGCTCCACGGATGCACTTGTGAATATTGATAGTGAATTCTCTGATCACCACCTCGTTGATGGTGGACCAGCGCTGCTTCTTCTCACCGCCCTTCTTTGCAGGAGCCATCCTGCAGGGCTGGGTTTGAAATGGCAATATGTTTTTAATCTTTTAGGAAAGAGATTCCGTTTCTATGAGTGGCCTTCCAATAAATTACCATCATGTAGCAGCCATGTTTACTTTTAGTGTCTCCAACTACTAAGGGACAGTTCCCACTACTCTGGTTTCAATGCCATTTAAATAGACAGTGTCACTCTAGATTATTGACACATTTATGCTGGTGATTATAAATTTAAATATACATGTGCCAGAATAAAGAAAAACAGGTGGAGGTTTGTGAGAAAACGTTTTTAGATGACACGTGGTCTTAATACTTTTCGGATCATCCTATTGGGTGAATTTTGAATAGTAAAAGAGAGAAATTAGTATTTTCTGAAATGTGGAATTTTCAATGCTGCATGTATTCAGATACCAAGGCAGGTGGTCATTACCAAAAACTACCTTTAGCTTTGATAGTGCAGCTCATCTTTGTGTCTTGGCTATATTTGTTCTCTGTGCTCCATAACAAAATTACTGCACACTCAATGGTTTAAAACAACACCCATTTATTAGCTCAGGGTCTCTTATGTCGGAAGCTCAGAATGGCAAAGCTGAGGGTTCTCACAAGGCCAAAATCAAGATATCGGGGGAACTGAGTTCCTGTTCGGAGACTTGGGGAGTGGAAATCTCCTTCTAAGCTTATTTTGTTGGCAGAATTAAGCTACTATTTGGGCCAAAGTCCCCACCGCCTTTCTAGTTGTCAGTTGAGGGCTGTTTTCAGTTTCTAGAGGATGCCCTCGGTCCTTTGCATGTGGCTCCCTTTCAGGTTCAAACCAGAAACCTTGTTTCAACTTCTCATCTCTAAAATCCACCTCACTTTCTCCTCTGCTACTCTCTATTCACAAGAGAAGACTCTGATTTTAAAGGGATCATGTGATAAGGTTAGGTCTGCTTAGATAATTTGATGTTCTTTTTGATTGTGTGTGTGTATGTGTTCTCAGTCATCTCCAACTCTTTGTGTCCCTGTGGACTGTAGCTCATGAGGCTCCTCTGTCCCTGGAGTTTTCCAGGCAAAATTATTGGCGTGGGTTGCCATTTCTTTCTCCAAGGAATCTTACCAACCCAGGGATTAACCAAAGTCAATTTAGTGGTAATCTTAATCTGCAAAAATCCCTTTTGCCATTTTATTAGAGTTATTCAGGAATGAATAGGATATCGAATCCAAACATGGACCAAAGCCACTTGAAACTTTGGTCCACCCCCTACCCTATCTAGCTCAAATGCTATCAGGAACCAAGTGGTCAGTTCTGAGCAGTGGTAGTTTAGAAGGGATCAGAAAAGGTTAACCAATGGTTAACACTCTGCTCAGCCAAAATTCAACTTGACTTTTGGAAAAAAAAAAAACAACTAAACTGAATCATCATCTATGTGCTCTAATTGCCAAAGAGAGGAAAGGGCTTAAATTCTCTAGAAAATAAACAAAATAAAGCCCCCCCCCCCCCCGCCGCAATCATATCTTAAGCCTCTATTATTTTTTTATTCACAATGCTTGGAGTTCAGTCATAATATATGAAACATACAAAGAAGCAGAAACAAGTGACTCAAAATCAGAAGTAGTCAGTAAGAGCAGACCCACAGCAATTGGGAGTCCCAGAAGAAAAAGGAAGTCATGTAAAATACATTTCAATAAATAATGGTCTATTTGTTTCAAATTTAATTAAAAATATTGACCCACAGATATCAGAAGCTCATTAAATGCTTTTCATCGGATGAGCACCTTACAACACACACACAGAGGCACATGACTGTCAATCTGCTAAAATCCAAAACAATAGAGAAAAATACTGAAAGCAGCAAGAGAATAAGCACACATTACATATAGAGGAACAATGATATAAATTTTGCCTAATTTGTTATCAGAAACAATGGAAGCCAGAAGATAATGGAATACCATTTCTGAAGCACTTAATGAAAAAGAATTGTCATGATAATTATGTGCATAGTTGAAATAATCATTCAAATATGAAGGCATGTTTTCAGATAAGCAGAAATTGAGAGACTTTTTGGCAATAGATGCACATAGCAGACATGCTAAAAGAAGTTCTCTAGGCTAAAGGATCATGTAAATTCAGAAATTTGGATCTATAGGAAGGAATAAAGAGTGGTGGAAATAGTAAATATACGTGTAAATAAAGAATAATTAAATTAACAAGCAATTAATTTAAAGCAAAAATAATTTCAATTAATTTGAGGTTATATAATTAATGTACAAATACTATATATGATGACAACCACAGCACAAAGGACAGGAAAGAGGTAAATTGAAGTGTATTATTACACGTTTCTCACACTGTATGTGAAGGGTATAATAATAAGTAAAGTTTGATTATTATGAGTTAAGGAAGCATAGGGCCAGCATGAGAGTATCCATTAAAACATTAAGACACTGAAGTATAGCTAAAGAACCTATAGAAGTGATGAAATCTATTAATAAAAAATTATCCAAAAGAAGTAAAAGAAACAAGGGAAAAGAAACAAGAACAGACAAGAGGTATAGAAAACAAATACAGTGGTAGTCTTAAGCACAATTTAAGGTATCATAATTAAGAATCAATAATTTAAAACTTAATATTATATTCTATGTAAATGATTTAAAAACTTAAAAGACACAGATTATTAGGATTGAAAAAGGCAAAACCCAATCCTGTGCTGCCTACAAGGGATCACCTTAAGAGACAAGTAGTATCCTGTGAAATAAGTATCATACTGTGACATAATCATGAATCATAAAATCAACAGGTGAAATTAGAAAATATTTTAAACAAAAACCCAAAATATCAAAATATGTGAGATGCATTTACAGCAAAGATTTGAGGAAACTTTATATCTTTAAATGCCTATATTAGAAAAGAAGAAAAATTCAAGTTACACAGGTAATAAAAAGAGTAAATTAAACCCAAATAAGTAGAAAAAAGGGCAAGGCAATAAATGGGAAGTCAAGTAAAAAAAGGAGAAAAGAGAAAAATCAATAAATCTGAGTTAACTATTTGAATAGAATAATGAAATTGACAAATTCATGCAAAGATGATGAGGAGCAAGAGAGTGAGGAAGAGGAAGGAGATGAATTAACAGTATCAGTAATGAGAAATCCTGTAAGAATGTAATGCTTAATAATGAAATATTGTGAATAACTTTATGCAATGCTTAAATTCCTTGAAAACCTCAACTTACATAACTGACACACACACAAAAAGAAAATGCTAATAGCCCTACATTGTTAAAGAAATTGAATCTATAATTAAAAATTTGCCCCAAAGAGACCTCCAGGCTTAGATCCCTTCACAAGAATTCTTTCAAATATTTAAGGAAGAAATAATACAAATCTTACCCAAATTATCTCATGAACAATGGTAACAGGGGACACTTCTAACTTATATTATGAAACTAGATTAAACTTGCTGCTGCTGCTGCTAAGTCGCGTCAGTCGTGTCCGACTCTGTGCGACCCCATAGACGGCAGCCCACCAGGCTCCCCCATCCCTGGGATTCTCCAGGCAAGAGTACTGGAGTGGGTTGCCATTTCCTTCTCCAGGGCATGAAAGTGAAAAGTGAAAGTGGAGTCGCTCAGTCGTGTCCGACTCAGTGACCCCATGGACTGCAGCCCGCCAGGCTCCTCCGTTCATGGGATTTTCCAGGCAAGAGTACTGGAGTGGGGTGCCATTGCCTTCTCCAGTAAACTTGCTATCATAATCTTAATGACAAAGACACAACAAGTAAATAAAATTATAGACCAAAAATTGATTATATTTCTAGATGTGGAACATCATCATTCAAGAAAGCAACTTTTATTCCTGGCAAGTAACGCTTCTGTGAAAGTCAATGTTACTTGTCATTGCAGACAGCCATCTCGTAACGGTGAATTCAGTGGAAAGTCTTGTTGTCTTGGTCGATGGGTTGTCTCCTCCTAGACTGCTTTTGATGGGAAAATATGGCAAAAATTGAGTAGGCACTGGCAAGTTGAGCTTGTAGGAGTGTCATGGGTAAGGGTTCTGAATATCTTATTTGAGATAAGTTGAATATAAGGATTGTGGTTAAGGATACAATCTTTCTCATGTAAGAAGGATTTGTTTTTGGACTGGGTTTATGTAAATGTTTATTGTTTGCTCACTATTACTAAAATACAGTAACACCCAAAATCAAAAAAGTAAACTCTTTGTGACGTATGGGAAAATTTCAAGGATTGCAAAAAAATTGAATTAAATGGATTGTAAGCATGTCCTTTCAAAAAAATAGAGCTTACTTTTTAGAGCAGTTTTTAAATTTTGTATTGAAGTGTGGTTGATTTACAATACTGTGTTAATTTCAGGTGCACAGCAGTGTTCCAGTTATACATACATGTCTATTTTTTTCAGATTCCTTTCCCTTATAGGTTATTACAAAATATTGAGTATAGTTTCCTGTGCCATACAGTGGGTCCTTGTTAGTTAGAGCAGTTTTAAGTTCACAGTAAAATTGAACAGAAAGTGCAGGATGCCCATACAGACCCTGACTCCACACATACGTAGGCGCTCCCATTTTCAAGATCCCTAACCAGAAGGGTACATTTGTTACAAGTGATGAACCTGTATTAACACACCATTGTCACCCAGAGTTCAGAGTTTACATTAGGACCCACTCTTGGTGTGTTGTATATTTTATGGATTTGGATAAATGTATAATAACATGTATTCATCATTACAGTATCATAAAGAGTAGTTTTACTGCCCTAAAAAGCCTTTGTTCTCTGCCTGTTGTCTTCTAGGAGTTTTATAGTTTGATGTTTTACATTTAGGAGTGCTACTGTCAATGGTGTGTTTTAAATAATTCTACTTGTTCACTGCTGGGATTGGTATATAGGAAAGAAATTTGCTTTTGTGTATTAACTTTGTATCCTGCAACCTTGGTATAATTTCTTGTTAGTTCCAGGAGGTTTATTGTTGTTGATTCTTTTGGATTTTCTACTTCGACAAGCATGTCATGTGTGAGCAAAGACAGTTTTATTTCTTCCTTACCCGATCTGTATACCTTTTATTTTATTTTCTTGTTATATTTCATTAGCTAGGACTTTCAATACAATATTAAAAGGGAGTGATGTGAGAGAACATCTTTGCCTTCATCCTCAGGTCTCAGACAGAGTTTCTAATAGATTCTCACTATTAAGTATAACATTAGCTGTAGGTTTTCTGCAAATGTTCTTTATCAAGTTGAAGAAGTTTTTTTTTTTTTTTTCCTAATTTGCTGAGTGTTTTTATCATGACAGGGGTTAGATTTTTTCAAATGCTTTTTATATGTGTATTGATATGATCATTTGATTTTTCTTCTTCTTCTTTGATATGAGGAATTAACATTAGTTGATTTTCAAACATGCTACCAACCTGCATACCTGGATAAATGCCACTTAGTCGTGGTATATAATTCTTCTCATATATTGTTGGATTTGATTTGCTAATAGTTTGTTGAAAAGTTTTACATCTATTTTCATGAAAGATATTGGTCTGTAGCTTTCTTTTTTTGTAATTTCTTTGTCTTGTTCTGATCACCTGATGAGAAGAACTGACTCATTTGAAAAGACCCTGATGCTGGGAAAGATTGAAGACGGGAGGAAAAGGGGATGACAGGGGATGAGATGGTTGAATGGGATCACCGACTCAATGAACATGAGTTTGAGTAAACTCTGGGAGTTGGTGATGGACAGGGAGGTCTGGAGTGCTGCAGTCCATGGGGTCAGAAAGAGTCGGACACGACTGAGCAACTGAACTGACCGAACTTGTCTGGCTTGGCATTAAGGTCATTCTAGCCTCACAAAATGAGTTAGGAAGTACCCCCTCTGCTTCTATCATATCGAAGAGATTGTAGAGAATTGGTGTAATTTCTAACTTAAATGTTCAGTAGAAGTCACTTATGAACTCATTTTTGGCCTGGTGTTTTCTGTTTTAGAAGGTTATTATTGATTCAATTTATTTAACAGATATAGACATGTCACATTGTCTAATTCTTCTTGTGTGAGTTTTGGCAGACTGTGTTTTCTGAGGAATTGGCCCATTTCATGTAGGTTACCACATTTTCTCTTTAGGTAATGGTCATTTGTATGTCTAGTGCAGTATTACTTATGATTAATTGTTGATAATCCTCAGTAACATCTTTAGAAGGTTCAGTTCAGTTCAGTTCAGTCGCTCAGTCGTGTCCGACTCTTTGCGACCCCATGAATTGCAGCACGCCAGGCCTCTCTGTCCATCACCAACTCCCAGAGTCTACCCAAACCCATGTCCATCGAGTCGGTGATGCCATCCAACCATCTCATCCTCTGTTGTCCCCTTCTGCTCCTGCCCCCAATCCTACCCAGCATTAGGGTCTTTTCCAATGAGTCAACTCTTCGCATCAGGTGCCCAAAGTATTGGAGTTTCAGCTTCAACATCAGACCTTCCAATGAACACCCAGGATTGATCTCTTTTAGGATGGATTGATTGGATCTCCTTGCAGTCCAAGGGACTCTCAAGAGTCTTCTCCAACACCACAGTTCAAAAGCATCAATACTTCAGCACTCAGCTTTCTTCACCGTCCAACTCTCACATCCATACATGACCACTGGAAAAACCATAGCCTTGACTAGATGGACTTTTGTTGGCAAAGTAATGTCTCTGCTTTTAAATATGCTATCTAGGTTGGCCATAACCTTCCTTCCAAGGAGTAAGCGTCTTTTAATTTCATAGCTGCAATCACCATCAGCAGTGATTTTGGAGCCCAAAAAAATAAAGTCTGACACTGTTTCCACTGTTTCCCCATCTATTTCCCATGAAGTAGAAGGTGAGTATCAGTAAATCAAACTTCCTATTCAGAAAAAATAGCTAGGAGAGTTTTCATAGACTGGGACTGCATATTATGATTATTTTGTAATCTCAATAGATACTAATCTTACCATTAGATATGCTCATTTATTCATACATTAGAATTTTAAGTAAGTATCTTGGAAAGGCCAAGCTCTATCTTAAGGTTCAGGGACTCTGGGTTAGGTACCACTGAGCTGGCATAACATATTAAACACAGGTTATTCACTTCAGGAAATTAGTGTTTTTACCTTTTGATCAAATGTACATCCATGGTTTTCAGGCAAGCTTGTTGCAGCTTTCCATGGATCAAACTGTTGAATCTCATGTTTAGTCTTCTTTTCAAAAAAAAAAAGTGTCAACAAATGAAAATGTTCCAATTTCAGACTACTGTATACTGTATAATTGGGTTTTTTGAGCCATGGGCCAAAATCCATATATTTGTAAGTGGAGGATTTTTCCCTGAAGGGAATAATTGTTAGCCTGGAATCAGGGAATAAAGGCCTCCATGTTGGCCTTGCATTGAAGGGAGAAAAATCATTTACCTTCTGTTGAGGGTTTGGAAGCAGATTGGCCCAGATCTGAAGCCCTGAGATACCTAGAACATTTGTACTGATGGAAGGTGAGGGTACAGGTGATGGAAGTTGCCAGCTACTCTTTAGCTCATGATATATACCATGCTGGAAACAAAGGAAGAACTGGCCGGGACGAGTCTCTAGAATGATCTGAGTCTGGCAGGAGTTTAGGCTAATTTATTATCCTTGCACCTTTCATAAGGTCTTGTTGAAAAATATAGCCCAGTCTCTCCTATGCTAAGAGAGTTTTAGGAAAAGACTAGTTCATATTTGGAGAAATTGATAATAGTATTGCATTGTTTTCCATCCTTTTATCTACTTTCAATATTGCCCACTGGTTATGCCCAATAAGTAGCATGGATCCCAGCAGAGAGCTCATGAGAGTCACCTGAGGCAAGGAGGTGGCAAGTTAAAAAGGCTGAATTGAAAAAGCTGATGGACTTGTGAGAGGAGAGGCTGAAGCTGGGGCAAAATTCAAAGGGGAAAATTTCAGGCATAAATGCAGAGAAGACATGTGGCTTGTAATTTGTATTATACATGCAAATACAAAAACCCAAAGACTATCAAAATGTACCATTGACACTCGTAACACCATCACAGTGGTTTCTGCCTCATGAGTTGTTACCTGGATGGGTTGAGTTAGGACAGGGGACATTTAACCTTTCCTGTTGTCTCACTTTTGCTATCATTGTCCTTCTTTTTCTAAAGTATTATAATTTAAGAAATATGATTCATCATTTTCTTTCCATCCCTAGTTATCAAATTAAAGATTTGTAGAGAGAAAAGAAACACAAAAGAATTTAATTATTTATAACCAGTTTTTATTTCCTTTCTTCCTCCCTTCATCATCCCTTGTTCTCTCTTTCTCAGAAGAAAACTTAAGTTTATTAAACATCTGCCATATTCCTAGCACGCATTCACTAGGTGCTGACAACAGATTGCTGTAACATAGCATAACAGTGCTTAAGGGCCTGCGCTAAATAGTCAGCTTGATTGGGTTGAAACCCAGGCTCCACCCTTATTAACCAGTGATAATTATGGTACAGATATTACTATATTTAAGTTTCATTTGAGCAAACAGAAAGACTACATGACTCCTTACAGTTAGATGGTATCCTGTGAATAATTTTAGCCAATAGATTTTAGCAAGAATTGGAGGAGAAGGGGACAACAGAGGATGAAATGGTTAGATGGCATCATCGACTCGATGGACATGGGTTTGGGTGGACTCTGGGAGTTGGTGATGGACAGGGAGGCCTGGCGTGCTGCGGTTCATGGGGTCGCAAAGAGTCAGACACAACAGAGCAACTGAACTGAACTGGACTGAACTGATATGTATCACTTCTGAGTTGGGGTAGTTGTGTATTTAGTTTGCCTTCCCCATGTTCTATACACCTCAACCATCTCTACCTGCTGGCTGAGTGACACTAGTGTGAAACTGAAGGTACAGAAAAGCAGAGCCCCAGGAAGGAGGGAGCCTGGATCCCTGCAAAGCACTTAGAAGAAAGTTGCGCAGGAGAGCTCCTTTAACCTTGGGTTAGAACTGGACTTTGTGTAAAGCCACTGAAGTCTTGAGATTATTTTACATCAGTTAACGCTGATTACTCTAGTACATTACCTCTGGCAAATTACTTAACATCTAAGCGTCAATTTCCTCATCGGTAAAATGGAGATAAAATTAACACTTCACAAAGAGTCATTACAGATATTAAATGGAGTAAAGCAGCAATCATCTGAGTTACAGTAATTTTGTAAAACAGTAACTTTTATGTTCAATTTTACAAGTTAAGCCACCAAAGCATAGACATATTTGGTAGCTTGTGTCAGTTGTTGCTTATTTAAGCAAACAGAAAATATTTTTATTTTATTGCTAGACATTTCAGTGGGTGAATCTGGCTGTCAGACATATCTGGATTCAGAGATTTAAACAATGTTATAGGAGTTCTCTATATTTCTTTTGATATACATCCTCAGCTCTGCTTTCTTTCTTTTGAAAGAAATTATAATTTCTTTCTAATTCTCATGTGCATTCTGGCTTAATAGCAAAAAATGGCCACCATCAACTTAGCAATTACATCCACCAGGGAGAGTCTTTTTTTGACCTGGCCCTTTTCACATTCCAAACCCTGGACCTGTCGCTGCCTTGCAGAGGATGGCTTACACGTAATGTCCATTCTAGCCTTGAACCCAGTGACTGGCAGAGAAGATTAGAATGTGTATTTTACAGCTTCACCAAGACTGCATGCTATCAGGATGGGAGGACTTCTCAAAGGAAAATGAAGACACTGTGACTCAGGAAAAGACTAGAGGCATAAGCAACAGATGACTACCATAAAAGCTGGCAGAGGCCTGTGTATCACAAGGATATCAACCTAATATTGTGTGATTTTGAGACCAAGCTGCCACTAACAGACATTTTGTTTGGTGACAGACTAACTTGTAAATATCCTGAACTTGTCTCCGGTACTCATTGCAGTGTTAAACTTGAAAGGGCAGTACAAGACAGAGAGTTGAATTTTAGGTACTCAAACTGATGCTTTTCCTGAAAGGATAGCTGCTTTGTCCTAACTGTGCTCTAAAATTATAATTATAATAGTATTGATTTATTCATTGCCTCTTACTGTTTATGAAGTGAGGAATACTGATTATACATATTACTTTCCTAAGATTTCGCATCATCTTTAAGTACAGAAGACTAGTTTGACACCTTTGGCATATATTCCAAGTAACAGAATATACTCTAATTAGATCTGCAAAAGCTGTTACCATGATTACTAAATATACTAGTTATCTTGTCTGTCATTGATCTTATAATTATAAGGGAGGATGTTGTTATTTTCAAATGATCTGGGCTAAATTCTGCCCTTGAGTTCAGGGGCTTTAATTGAGTCCCAGCCCAGTAGATGTTTACTGCTATTTTTGTGCACGCAGCAATTAGCTGCATTTCTTTATCCTCAAGGCTTTAAAATTAAAATACTTTACAATCATACCAAATAGGCTCAAATCACCTAATCCCATCACCCTAACATAGCAGTTTAATTTTAAATCCATAAAAGATAAGATGAAGAATTATATTCAGTCTTTAATTAAATTAGCTTAATTTTAATCAGTAGATATTATATGTAGGTTTTTCTTAATGTGTATCACAGTTTTCACAAAGTGTTTTACATTTTTGATTGAAAAGATAATGGTCTTTATTTTCACTTATATGGGATTTATAAAGAAGTGTATTTAACTCAGTTATGTTGTGTATTGCTTTCAGAACATATCACATATACAGTCCTTTTCTGTCAGAATAAACATATTTTACCATATTACCATACATCTTCAGGCTACCAGATAAATGTTTTTCCTCTTTGTAACACTCACAAGCCTTAGGACTTACTTCACATTATTAGATACAATACATGTCTTCCACCTCCTTTACAGAGCAGGTGTGATGATGGGCGTTTAGAAGCCAGCAGCTGCAACAGCACACTATTCTTTAAATTCTTCAAACATCTCCTGTGCTCTACTTTCCTGGCCTGTTGACTTTTACCCAGATACTATCAACAAGGAACCCATTTTCAGGAAGGCCTCATTGTTTAAGTAGGTTTTTCCCTTTTTACATTGAGCTAGAAATCTGATTTGTTCAACTTTGATAACTTTTGACTTAATGGACTTGAAATAACCTCTTGGAATGACACAATACAACTCTAAGTCTTTTTTATGCTACATTGTTGATGAGAAACAGTCATAAAAGTGCTTGCTTGTATGAGGCAAAACAATACGCTGAACAAGCTTGAGATGGAAGTTCAGTGGTTTGAAGCCCTGCCTCTGCCACTTCCCCAACCCCCATCCCCCAGTGGTTTTTAGCAGACCAGTTAAGTTTTTTAGCCTCAGTTTACTTATCTAGAAATTAAAGGCAGTAATATTAACTTTATCTTCTAAAGGTTTATTTTTTATCTCAAGTTTATGGTTATATAATTTTCACACCCAAAATTTTACCCTCCAGTAGTGTTGTTAATTAACTTTTAAAAAATATAAAGCCACATACTTGATACATCTCAAAAAATTTTCATGTACTTTGAAATCAGGTCCCTCTACCAACCTCCAAGCCAGGCTTCAACGATATGTGAACCGTGAACTTCCAGATGTTCAAGCTGGATTTAGAAAAGGCAGAGGAACCAGAGATCAAATTGCCTACATCTGTTGGATCATTGAAAAAGTGAGACAGTTCCAGAAAAACATCTACTTCTGCTTTATTGACTATGCCAAAGCCTTTGACTGTGTGGATCACAAGAAACTGTGGAAAATTCTGAAAGAGATGGGAATACCAGACCACTTGACGTGCCTCCTGAGAAATCTGTATGCAGGTCAAGAAGCAACAATTAGAACTGGACATGGAAAAACAAACTGGTTCCAAATAGGAAAAGGAGTACATCAAGGCTGTATATTGTCACCCTGCTTATTTAACTAATAGGCAGAGTATGTCATGTGAAATGCCGGACTGGATGAAGCATAAGCTGGAATCAAGATTGGTGGGAGAAATATCAACAACCTTAGATATGCAGATGACACCACCCTTATGGCAGAAAGTGAAGAAGAACTAAAGAGCCTCTTGATGAAAGTGAAAGAGGAGAGTGAAAAACTTGGCTTAAAACTCAACATTCAGAAAACTAAGATCATGGCATCTGGTCCCATCATGTCATGGCAAATAGATGGGGAAACAATGGAAACAGTGACAGACTTTTTTTGGGAGGGGCCTCCAAAATCACTGCAGATGGTGATTGCAGCCATGAAATGAAAAGACATTTGCTCTTTGGAAGAAAAGTTATAACCAACCTAGACAGCATATTAAAAAGCAGAGACATTACTTTGTCAACCAAGGTCCATCTAGTCAAAGCTATGGTTTTTCTAGTGGTCATATATGGATATGAGAGTTGGACTATAAAGAAAGCTGAGCGCCAAAGAATTGATGGTTTTGAACTGTGGTGTTGGAGAAGACTCTTGAGAGTCCCTTGGACAGCAAGGAGATCCAACCAGTCCATCCTAAAGGAAATCAGTCCTGAATATTCATTGGAAAGACTGATGTTGAAGCTGAAACTCCAATCCTTTGGCTACCTGATGTGAAGAACTGACTCATTTGAAAAGACTTTGATGCTGGGAAAGATTGAAGGTGGGAGGAAAAGGGCACAACAGAGGATGAGATGGTTGGATGGCATCACCAACTCAATGGACATGAGTTTGAGTAAACTCTGGGAGTTGGTGATGGACAGGGAGGCCTGGCATGCTACAGTCCATGGGGTCGCAAAGAGTCAGACATGACTGAGTGATTGAACTGAACTGAACCAACCTCCAGTCCCTGGCAATCACTTGTCTGATTTCTGTCTTTATAGTTTTGTCTTCTTCAGATTGCCATCTAAATGTAACCACAGAGTATGTAACCTTTGTATCTGGCTTCTGTCAGTGCAGTGCTTAGAGATTCTTTCACACTGTTGCATGTACCTATAAATTGTTCCTTTTTATTGCAAAGTAGTATTCCATTATATCCATGTACTATAATTTGTTTACTGATTCACCATTTGATGGACTTTTGGTGTTGTTTACAGTTTGGGTGATAAACATTTGCATATAGGTTTTTGTAACTATATATATTATCATTTCTCTTGGTTAAATATCTAGGAGTGGAACTTCTGGGTTGTATGGCCAGTGAAATAAAGTGTCTAACTCCATTTTTGATTTTTGACCATAGATACTTTAAGCCCCACCCCTCTCCCTTTCTTTTCTCACATCTGGGCAAGCCATAAAAAGCCCCAAATACTCCCTCCCTTAATGCCAATGGACAAGTTCAAACTACTCTGTAACCTCCACCTTGATCTTCGTCACAATAAAGAACGAAGTCATGACTCCTTCAAACCATTTTGATCTGTCATGGGAGCTTGCCTTGCTCTCCCCAGAAAGCCTCATTATGTGAGGCTTTTTCTTATTCTCTTGATGCATATGTGGCATTAATTGTCTTGACATCTGAACCAATTTTGAGAAGGGGGATTGATCCTGCCTTCAACAAGACTACCATAAAATATTGAGCATGGGTTTAACTTTTAAATCCATGCTCATATATTTCCTATAAAATATATTTTATATGAAAATGTCAACTCTCTTCTAAAATAGCTCTACTATTTTGTATTTCTACCACCAACTCACGAGGGTTCTAGTTATTCTGCAACTCTGCATCTTCACTAACACTTAGCATTTTCAGCCTTTATCATTTTAGTCGTTCTGGTAAATACAGTTTTTTAATTTGCATTTTCCTAATGATTAATGATGTTGAACACTTTCCCCATGTGCTTATTTGTAATCACTTGCAATTAGTATATTTTCTTTGGCTCAGTGTCTGTTCAAACCATTTGGCTACTTTTGGCTTGCTTGTTTCTTATCTTATTATTAGATTTTAAGAGATTTTTTCATATATATTTTGATATAAGTCCTTTATAAGATATTTTTTGTAAATATTTATTCCTATCTGTGGGTTTTTTCATTTTATTAATGTCTTGCAAAGAACAGAAGTTGGTTATTTTGTCAAAATACAGTTTACCAGTATTTTCTTTTATGGTTTGTGCCTTTTGTGTCATATCCAAGAAATATTTACCTAATCCAGGTTTACTTTCTTCCTTTGATTTTTCCCAGAAATTTTAATTTTTAGCTAATTTTATATAGTTCAAGATAATGGAGTAAAGATTGAGATTCTGTTTGATATTGTTTCAGCTTTATAGATGGATATTCACTTGTCCAGTATTTATTGGAAAAAAGTGTCTATTGCTTTTGAATTACCTCAACACCTTTGCTGAAAATCAGTTGGCCATGTATGTGTGGGTCTATTACCGGTCTCTGTTTTTCTCTGTTGATACCATCTTTATGTCAGGCCTAAGTTGTCTTGATATTTCAGTTTTATAGAAGTCTTGAAATCAGACAGAATGAACTCTCTAGTTTTCAAAATGGTTTTAGTTACTTTAGATTCTTTGCATTTCCATATGAATTTTGGGTTCAGTTTGCAAATTTCTTTAAAAAAAACGACTTCTGGGATTTTGCTTAGTATTACTTTGAATTTATAGATCAATTTGAATAGAATTGATATCATGGCAATACTGAATTATTTGAATCTTGAACAGAGGACATCTGTCCCTTAAATTAGTTTTCTTACCTTACCTCTGAAAAGTTTTAATAACTTTCAACTGTATAATAGGTCCTGCACATGGTTTGTTAGATCTGCCCCTAAATGTTTCATATTTTTTCTTGTTTTAAATGTTACTGTTTGTGGCACTGTTTGTTTGATTTCAATTTCCAATTATTTATAATAAGTATGTATAAATACAACATAATATATTATATCATGCAACTGTAATGGACTCACAAATTGATTTTGTGAGTATTTTGGGGGGTAAATTCTTTGGGATTTTCTAAGTACATAACCATGTTTTACTTCTGCTTTTCTAGTTTGAGTGATATCTATTTCTTTTTATTAACTTATTGAACAAGCTAGGATCTCCAAATAATGCTGACTAAAAGGGAAAGAGGAAATTCTTGCCTGGTTTTCTTGGTCTGAAGGGCGATTGATTTAGTCTTTCATCCTTAACTCGTATGTTAGCTGTGGGTTTTTCAAAATGCACCTTATCTGGGAAAAGAAATTATTCCCATTAGTTCACTGAGAGATTTTATTTTTCATTTTTAATTTTTTTTTTCTTTCTTTCTTTCTTTCTTTCTTTATTTATTTTTTATAGTTTTTGCCATACATTGACATGAATCAGCCATGGGTTTACATGTGTTCCCCTTCCTGGACCCCCCACCCACCTCCCTCCCCATCCCATCCCTCTGGGTCATCCCACTGCCCCGGCCCTGAGCCCTTGTCTCATGCATCGAACATGGAATGGTGTTCTGTTTCACATATGATAATATGCATGTTTCAATGCTATTCTCCCAGAACGTCCCACCCTCACCTTCTCCCTCAGAGTCCATAAAATTGTTCTATGCATCTGTGTCTCTTATTCTGTCTTGTGAATTTTTTTCATTTTTATCATAAATAGATACAGAATTTTATCAAATGCTTATTCTGCATTTATGGAAATAATCTGACTGTTTTACTTCTTTGATGTGTTGATATGGTGAACTACATTGATTATTTTCAAATGGTGAACCAACCTTTTGTTCCATGACATCCCACCTATTCATAATGCATTTTCCTAAAATACTGTTTGATTTGCTTTTATAATATTTTAAAAGAAGTTTTATACCTACAGCTGAGAAATATTGGCCCATGGTTTTCTTTCTTGCATTGTCTTTGTCTGGTTTTAGTATCAGTGTGCTGAGGCCATTAAATGAGTTGGGACATCATCTCATCTTCTCTAGCTTCAAAAAGATTTTATGTAGATTGAGATTATTACTTTCTTACATATTTGATAGATTTCACTAGTTAAGTCATAATCATAGTCTGTAGTTTTCTTTGTCAAAATTTTAAATTGTGAATTAAATTTAATAGCTAGAAGGCTTTTCAGATAAATTTTTTCTTGAATAAGCATCATCAGTTTGTATCTTTCAAAGATTTGGTTAATCACACCTAAGTTATCGATTTATATACATAAATTTGCTTATAACTCACTTATTACCTTCTAATGTTTATAGAATTTCCATTAATGTCCCTTCTTTCAGTCCTGATATTGGTAATTTATGTCTTTTTTTTTTCCTTTTTTCCCCTTAATTAGTCTGGCTAGAGGCTAAAAACACCAATGTTTATAAAATAAAATTCAAATAGGAAAAATATGACAGGTATATGACAGATAAAGAGCTAAATTCCTTTACCTAGCAAAAAGTTCTTTTATGTCGAGAAGTGCTTTAAGTGCAGTGGTGATCAGGGCAAATTTGATCTATACATACCTGGAATTTCCTATTTTTTGAGAGAGACAGATAAGAAAATAATTTTAGTGATGAATGTTATACAAATACAAATACAAAAAAAATATGACTAAATCCTTTTCTGAGGATGTGCTAATTTTAATGTTCCTGCTTTGGGAAATAATAGAATAGGAGTGGTGTGGGAGTGAAGCATAACAAAAAAGGAAATGACAATGGGAGCTGTTACCTATATAACCTCTCCTCTAATAATATAGAATCTAGATGGTGATTATTAAATACTGTCCTGGGGAGCATTAAAGGAACAGGCTCTGGAATCAGATTGATATTGACTACAGCCCCAGTCTCTCCATGTATCAGCTAAGTTACTTCGTAGACAATTTATTAAATGTCAATAAGCTTTAGTTTCCTCATATGAAAAATGGTAATAATGCCCCCTCATAAAATTGTTACAAGGAATACATAAATGTATCTTATTATATATACATATGTTCCCTGGAGGAGGACACGGAAACTCCCACTCAAGTATTCCTGCCTGGAGAATCCCATGAATAGAGGAGCCTATGGGCTACAGTCCATAGGGTCACAAAGAGTCAGACACAAGTGAAGTGAGTTAAGCATGCATGCACGCATATGTATATATATGCAGTTATTACTATGCTTGGCAAACGTTGTATCACTAATACCAGTAGTTGTTATAACTGACATTTATGTGTAAGGAGCTTTATACATATCACTCCATTAGATTTCTGGGACAATCCTAAGAGAAACACATTGTAATTGATAAATAAGTGGTAGGTTTGTAGATATATCAACTGGGTAGGAGGATAGAGGCAGTGTTCCCTATTACGAATGTCTGCTTTTACTTAGGAGTTCATAGCTTAAATTTTCGTACTGTGTTGTCTGTAAATTTAGGTCTTTAAGGCCTTTGCTGTCTCTAAGAATTATTCTACCTGTCACACTACTACAGGACTGCTAAGACGGGTATTACTGGCATTACTTACTCAAATAACATACCATTAAATGAGAACAATCATTGATTTTCCCGGACAAATAGACATAAGCAGAATCCTATGTACACATGTATTCTACATATACATATTAAATACGTCAGGCCAAAATGTCAATTCAAGTCAATTCATGTGAGCTGAACTCCACTAAGTGCTGTGAGGTACATAGAAGAAATGTAAGTGCTGCTGATATTCTGTGCTGGCCAACCCAGCTCACATTTATTCTCAACTCTTTTTTTCCACTGCCTCCTTCTAGTATAGGATCTGAAAAAAAGCCAAACACTCCATAGCTTTACAGCCTTCCTTGCGGATAGAAGAGACTTGCGGATAGAAGAGACACACTTCTGGCCAATGAGATATTACTGGTGGAGGCTTTCTAAGAATTTTTTTCCTGAAAAAAAGAAGAGAGACTGCTAGGATAGATCCATTTTCTTCTCTTCTGCCATGAACTTGAGACAATGGCAGTCATATTGCAACCATAAAGCTTCATGCATAAGAGTGAAAGCCAGGATGTAAAACAAGAGAGGCTACATGAAATAGAAGACCTGATATTAGTAAAAGCAGCTGAATTTGTAGGCCATCCAGCTTTTTCTTACTGGCTGTTTGGCTCCAGCATTCTCTTATATTTTTCAACATCCTAGGGGGATGGACAATTCCCTACCTAGGAATCAAAATTCCTCTAACTTGCAGTCACAGAAGTATTCCTAACACAGAGTAAGACAGGGAACATAAGAAATCAAGGATTCTCATATTTCCCAATAGCCCAGGCAGTGGCAATGACGGAAATACAAATTGTGCAACATTTCCTCCAGAGGGGAAAAAGTCAACAGTAAGAAGAAATTATATTGAACAAAACTCGTGCTTTCAATCTAATTGGAAGACAGAAAATTTTAAGAGTCCAAACTGACTCTAAATAGAAAAATATACATCTGAGCACAGTTAGCTATCTCCTTACACTTCTGCACTCCTGCTGCCAGCCTTCCTATAGAACAAGTACAGTTGGCTATCATCAAAAAACCCACAAACAGCAAGTGCTGGAGAGGGTATGTAGAAAAGGGAACCCTCTTGGACTGCTGATGGGAATGTAAGTTGATACAGTCACTATGGAAGATAGTATGGGGATTTCTTAAAAAACTAGGAATAAAATCACTATACTACCCAGCAATACTACTTCTAGGCATATACTCTGAGGAAACCAAAACTGAAAAAAACACACATACCCCAATGTCCATTGCAGCACTGTTTACAATAACTAGGATATGGAAGCAACCTAGATGCCCATCAACAGATGAATGGATAAAGAAGCCATAGTACATATATACGATGAAATACTACTCAGCCCTTAAAAGGAACACATTTGAGTCAGTTCTAATGAAGTGGATGAACCTGGAGCCTATTAAACAGAGTGAAGTAAGTCAGAAAAACAAATATCATATATTAAAGCATACATATGAAATCTAGAAAGATAGTACTGATGAATCTATTCACAGGGCAGTAATGGAGATGCAGATATAGAGAACAGACTTATGGGCAAGAGCAGGGGAGAGGATGAAATGAACGGAGAGAGTAGCATGGAAGCAGATACACTAACATATGTAAAAGAGATAGCCAGTGGAAATTTGCTGTATGACTTGGGGAACACAAACCTGGGGCCTGTAACAACCTAGAGAGGTGGGTAAGGGCGGGAGGTAGGCATATGTACATCTCTGGCTAATTCATGTTGATGTATGACAGAAATCAAACCAATATTTTAAAGCAATCATCAATAAATTAAAAATAAATATAATTTTTAAAAAGCTATATGGAAGAGACGAGACGGAAGCTTGCCCCAGGCTAAGATTGTTCTAAAGCCTTCACCACTAAGAGAAAGTTATCACCTAGGTTAAAAAATCATGCCATAGATCAAAGCACTGCTCACCAGGCAGGTACCTGACAGTGTCCCAGAAGGCAACCAAGCCTTCTTAGAAAAGAAATACTCCAGGGGAGAGAAGATGATATCATTGAGGGAGAAATACCTTCAGGAAAAAAGGTAGCAAAGGTAAAATGCAAGGGAGATAGGTAGATTTAGATGCTGCTAAGTAAAAGGAAAAACAAAAAAGGCAAAAACTTGATTGCCACACTTCACTTCTCCACTCAGTGCTCTCTCCAACCAAGGGCTTAACTCTCCCATTAAAAGAAAAAGACCTTAAATTTGTGCTTCATGAGTTAAAATCCAACTATATGGTCTCTACATGAAACTCATGATCCCTAAAGGCAAATATAAATAAATGAGAAAAAGATAAATGAATCCCAGCAAGTGGGAAGAATGCAGAGATATCGGTGTCAGAGAAGTAGAATCAAAATATACAGCAACTAGAGTGAGAAAGGATACATTTTAATGTTAAAAGTACAATTCTCAATAAAAACGCTAAACTTATGTAAACATAGTTATAAACATCAATGCACTTAAGAACAAAGAAATCACATTTATAAAGTCAATAGTAGAAGATGTGCAAAGTCACATAGAAAGAAACACACTAGTAATAGGAGAATGTACACACAACTAAGTAGAAGACAGATCAAATAAATGAAAAATAAATAAGAATTTAGAAAATCTAAATAATGCAATCAATGAGGCAAACTTTTTGGACATACATTGAACTTTACACACTGGTAATAAAGAATGAACTTTCTTCTTGAGCACACATAAAGAGATTTATAAACATTAATCATACAGTAATTAGAAAAGAAAAAACTCCAGAAAATTCCATGAAGTAGAAATATTACAAAAATCATTCAATCACAGTGCAATAACCTACACACACTAATGCATTTTAAGAAATGTTTTCTTTTATTCAAAAATTTTAAAACTTTTGAAAGAGTCAAAGTAGAAAGAAATACCAAAATTAAAGAATTTCTAAAAAGTAGCAATGATGAAAACACTACATATTAGAATCTATATATTAGTAATCACTGAAATTTTTCTAGCCTTAAATACCTTTTCAGTGTACATTAAAGAACTGAGATAAATGAATTAATATTTGGGAACAGAAATCTAGAAAGAAATAATTAAACCAGATAAAAGTAAAGGCAAAAATAATAAAAATAAAAGTAGAAAATAATAAGATAAAGGGTAGTAAAACAAGAAATCTGATGAATAAATAATATCTTTGCTTATTTTTAGTTAAAAATATAGATAAACCCTTGGCTAACTTAATCAAGAAAAAGTGAGGATGCACAGATATACAAAGTAAGAAATAATTGGGAAATAACGATATAGAGGAAAGTTTAAAAAATCATGAGAATGTTTTGCTGGCCTTCTCACAAATAAGCTTAAAAATTAAATGAAGTGGATAATTTTAAAGGAGAAAAGTTTCTAAAATTAACCATATTAAAGATAGAACCTGGGCATATACCTGGACAGAACCTGAGCACATACCCAGACAAAACGGTGGTTCAAAATGCTGGGAAAGATTGAAGGCAGAAGGAGAAAGAGATGACAGAGGATGAGATGGTTGGATGGTATCACTGACTCAATGGACATGAGTTTGGGTAAACTCTGGGAGTTGGTGATGGACAGGGAGGCCTGGCATGCTGCAGTCCATGGGGTCACAAAGAGTCAGACACAACTGAGTGACTGAACTGAACTGATGGTTCAAAAAGATACATACACCTCTATGTTCATAGTAGCAATATTCACAATAGCCAAGACATGTGTTATGTGTGTAAGTCACTTCAGTCTTGCCTGACTCTGTGCAACCCTATGGACTGTAGCTCACCAGGCTCCTGTGTCCATGAGATTCTCCAGGCAGGAATACCAGAGTGGGTTGCCATGTCCACCTCCAGGGGATCTTCCCAACCCAGGGATCAAGCCAGCATCTTTTACGTCTCCTGCTTTGGCAAGCAGGTTCTTTACCAGTAGCACCAGGTGGGAAGCCAGACATGGGGACAACCTAAATGTCTGTCAACAAATGAATGGATAGAGAAGATGTGGTACATGTATACAATGAAATATGACTCAGCCGAAAAAAGAATGAAATAATGCCATTTGCAGCAACATGGATACAACTAGAGATTATTATACTAAGTAAGTCGGGCTTCCCTGGTAGCTCAGCTGGTAAAGAATCCACCTGCAATGCAGGAGACCCCAGTTTAATTCCCGGGTCAGGAAATTCCCCTGCAGAAGGGATAGGCTACCCATTCCAGTATTCTTGGGCTTTCCTGGTGGCTCAGACAATAAAGAATCCACCTGCAGTGCAGGAGACCTGGGTTCAGTCCCTGGGTTGAGTAGATCCCTTGGAGGAGGGCATGGCAATCCACTCCAGTATTTTTACCTGGAGACTCCCCATGGACAGAGGAGCCTGGCGGGTTACAGTCCATGGTGTCACAAAGAGTCAGACGCAACTGAGGACTAAGGACGCAAAAGTAAGTCAGAAAGAGAAAGATACCATATGATATCATTTATATGTGAAATCTAAAATATGGCACAAATGAACCTATCTACAAAACAGAAACAGACTCACAGACATAGAAAACAGACTTGCAGTTGCCAAGGGGCGGGCAGAGAAGATGAGGGATGGATTGGGAGTTTGGAGTTAGTAGATGCAAACTATTACATTTAGAATGGGAAACAGCAAGGTCCTACTGTATAGCTCAGGGAATTGTATCCAATCTCCTGGGATAAACCATAATGGAAAAGGAAGAAAAAAGGAGATCAATTTTCCTAGAGAAAATTATCAAGGAATGAGCATGCAAAAAGCTACCAAGCCTGGATGATATTACTATCATCCAGAAACTTCAAATATTTTTCCAGAGAATTAAAGATGAAAGAAATTGTTCCAGTACTTATGAAGAAGGGAGAATATTGATGTAAAATCTGATGCTGTTTAAAAATAAATTAGAGAATGCTATTGTTTAGAAGTACGGAGGCAAAAGTTCCAAACAAAATATTAGTGAATGGATTTAACAACATGTTAAGAAAATAGTAAGCCATGATCAAGTGGGATTTCTTTCATAATTGAAATGATTCAATATTAGAAAATCCATTAATGTAATAAATCATATCGCTAGATATAAGGAAAAATCATACAATTATCTCCATAGAGGCTGAAAAAAAGTCTTAGGTAGAGTTCAATGCTTGTCTTTTTGGTAGGGGCATCGGTTAGCAGTGAAGAAACTATACACATATTCTAGGATTAGGCAAATAAGAAAATATGCAGTGGATGATGGGAGCTAGGTTTTTTATTGACAGAGAAGGAAGTTACAGTACAGAAAGCATAGAATGAACTTTGTGAGGCTGGATAGTAGTTATAAGTATCAGTGTGAATTCATTGTTTTGAATAGATTCATTAGTGATTCTTAATTGAAGACAGTTTGCCCTCCAAAGGAAATCTGTCCATGTCTGCAGACATTTGGTTTTTGAATCTGGGAGGTGAAGTACGGCATCCAGTGAGAGGCTTGGGGCACTGCTAAACATAGCAGGTGCAAAGCGCAGGACAGCACCCCACCTCTCCCAGCAAAGAACTACCTGATCCACAATATTAATATCGAGAATGCAGAGGATAAAAACTCTGAGATAGATATATAGATATAGGTAGGTAAGGGAATATATCCTGATGTGCACGTGTGGCTGCATGTGTAAATCTATTTCTTAGCTCTTTGTGCTGAGAGTGCCTTAAAACAATGATCCACCCAGAGCCCAAATGTTAGTTTCTAAATACTAACAGGAACCACAGCTCCTTAGTGAAGTGGCTGCTTCCTGGATAGGGCATTATATGTTCGTCTTGTGTGTGTGTGTGTGTGTGTGTGTGTGTGTGTGTGTGTTTGTGTGTGTATGTATGTATCAGAAAATAAGATTCTCAAAGAAGAATGAACGTATGTCAAAAACACACAGGGGCCAGCATGAAATGGTTCACTGAAGCCACATCTGGGATTATTTGGCCATCAAAATAGAGTAAAGAATTACAACCCATTGAACAAACTAAGAGCTCGTGACTTCTGTATAGAAATATGTACATACATTCATACATAACACTTACCTAAATGGAAAAGAAAGAAAAGCTCTTCTTTACACTAGAAAGTCAACCAATAAACATGATAGAATTAGCAAAATCATCATTTGGAAATGTTCATAATGGTATTTTATTCAGGCAGAAATCATCAGCTAGTGCTAATGGTAGGATATTTACATAGCCTCAAACTATGTTCCCATAAGATACTTATTAGTTAAAAGGGAAAAAAAGTATTAACTTTACAGCAAGTACCTGACAGTCACCACCTTAAACAAGTGAGCAAAAAAAAAAAAAAAACAAAACCCACCAGCAGTGGGATAAATTGACATCATGTACCTCTTGATACGTTGCACTGAGAAGAAGAAAAACTTTTCTATGATATTCCTGGCCCAACATGCATATGTTGAGTTGGATCATAAGAAAACATCAGACAAACCCAAAATGAGGGCCATTCTATAACATAATAAGATTGTATTCTCTAAAAAAATCTGTGAATGAAAATGAAACCTTTCTGAGAAACTTTTTTAGATTAAAAGAGACTAAAGAGATATCACATCTGAATGTAAGAACTGAGATTTTCTTTTGCTCTAAATTGCATTGTTAGTATAATTGGTAAACTGAATGAAGTTTATAGGTTATCTAATAGTATCAATGTTAATTTCCTGATATTAATGATTGTACTGTGATTCTGTAAGACAACTGTTTTAAGGTATGTACATTGAAGTATTTAGGCATGAATACACCACCACCTGCAATTTACCCTTAAGCAGTTATAATGTACATATTAAGAGTTAGAGTGATAGAGCAAATATGGTAAAATATCAACATTTAGAAAATCTGGAGAAGGGTTGTGGAAATTCTAATTCCAGAAAGTATTCTTGTGATCTTTCTGTAAGCCTGAATTTATATCAAAAATGAACAAAGATAGAAGTCTTGTTTTTCTGTCTAAAAGAAACTAAAAAATGCTTCTTTTTCTATGTGTGAAAATAGATAACAAATGAAATACTCATGCTTTCTAATGCATACTTATAAAGTGATAAAATTAATATATTGTCAATATCCAATTAATGCAAAGTAGCAATTTTGGAAATAATCTCCTTATGAAAGAATATTCATGTTATATCTTTGCCACTTTTAATGGCATCATTAAGGCCAGACTTTATTTATTGCTTAATATATTTTCTATCCTCTTGACTCAACACATTTATTGTTTCATTTTATTCCACACTTTTCAGTGATAAGTATTGACACTGAGTCAAAATCTATGGGTTTTTCTTTGAAAACTCTGGACTGTATTTTGAAAAATATATCAATTTTAGCACCAAGGAGGCAAATGGATTGCTTAGTTGTTAAATAATCTTAATGAGATGTCAACAGCAGAAAAATATTCTCAATCCTCAGCAAGGTCTTCAGGTAATGAAACATTGATTTTTTTTTTTTTTTTAAACCTCTAAAGTCATTTTGCTTACTGTATAGGAATTAAATGAAAAATAGTTACTTGTTTCCCAGGGCAAAATCTATTTTCAGATAATCTAATAATTAAAATTATTTATAATTTTTCTGCCTTCGTTAGCTACTTGTTTCATTTGTACTGTTGCTTTTGTTTTTGCACTGTTGATTTTTTGAGTAAACATCTCGGGTTCATTTTTGAAGCAAGTCTCAGACCAAGACTGACCTGAATTAAATCGTTAGACGGATTATACTTGTGGGGAAGCATCTGTATTTTAGCTAAAAAATGCTTTGTGATCCAATAAACATGATGTAAGAATTTATTGTCCTAACTTATTTATTTTTATTCTTTCATTTATTTAAATATCAGTGCAAATGAAATTACTTAGCCACTTGGGTCAAAGGTTTACAGTATTCGTAAGAATTATTCGGAATCCAAAGTCTCTGTTTATACAATTTGAATTCTTTAGTTCTACATTAAAACAGAACAAAATTTAAAAAAATCTGTTATTAAGTTGAAAGAACAGTAGTTGTCCATTGGCTTCAAAATCATGTTAAATAAGAATTAACACTCTATTTTGGGGAAATAGCAATGTGATTCTGAGAGGTGCAGATTAGCCAAACTGGGGTATTTTCAGAATGTCATGGAAGCTCTTCTCTCCAGATATAGAAACAATATCTAGGGTATTCAAACTTTGGAAATTACTACTTCAGAAAAGATGAGAAGCCATGTTTTTCTTAGCAAATACCATAAATGTAGACCATTTTCACCTATCCTGGTTTCCAAATGGAAGCATTTTTCTCTGTGTTTGAGAATGATTAAGCTTGTTTACTCAAGATAGAGTACATTTTGGCCTTGTTTTGGACTCCAGGAGAAGTCACAAATGTGGTCTTTTCAGCTAGTTTTGATTTTGGTTTTGACAGTGAAAGCCCAATGGATCAGTTAACTATTGAATAAGAAGCTACTTCAAAATTTAGTGGCTTTCCACAAGAATCATCTACTGGTAAACTCTTCTCATGGCAATAGGAAAGATACAAAAGAGTGACCACAAGATAGCTTTTCTACTCAGATCCTGTTGAGCAATATAAGTCCCATGGTCCAGTCCAAGGTCAAGGGACAGACCTGCAGAATCACAAGACTGAAAGTATGGATACTGGGAGGATGAAGAATTGGGTCCAATAATGCAACCTGTATAAACATGAGGAAATATCTGATAGATTGTTTTAGAAACAGTTCCTATTCTGCATATTACTTCCTGTCAGTGTTTTTTTGATGATGAAAATAGTGTTGGCTCACCAAGTTACAAATGTATCACCTTAGGAGGCGGACTAGCCTCTATAGAAATCATGAAAGTCTTTTTCAGAACAATGGGGTATCAGACCATTAATAACTGATACTGATTTGATGGCTAAATTTTAGGAGAGATTCCATTTTTAATATTCTTCAGAAGAAAGAATCTTATAACCCCTTTGCAGCAAAGAATATCAAGAAGTAACAAATTGGCAGGAAGACAGTCAGTTCTATACTATAGAAGTGGTAGGATGCATGAGCTTCTAAGGAAGAACTCACACAGCTGGATTCTGGTGATAAGACTTGTCCTCCCTCTGTAACGATGGGACACAGGAACAGTCACTCCAAGGAAAACAGAAAGACAACTACAAAGTGTCATCACCCAGGGGGCAGTCATTCTGCTGGCTTGGATGTGGAGAAAGACCATTTTCAGGTTTAAGCATATTGCAAAAGATTTGTTTAAGAGTTGTAAACGTTTTGTTTTCTGTTTGATAAAATGTTGTAAGTGCCTGAGATGGTTTTTTGCATTTCTAGCAAATACTTCTAAATTCTTTTTATTGTGGAGATAGAAATCTTGTTTTTATGCTTCAGTTGTCTGAATATGAACTGAATGCTTATAAGCTTATTATAGACACCCGAAGAGAGAGGGTTTACAGTGACAACACGTAAAGAATCTTAACAAAGGTGCTAATACAACGCAATGACAAACAGTATCCATTTCCAGCAGTGGTGCCGTAGTGATGGTGTGAGTTTACAGCATCTGACTGGTAACCGCCAATATGTTATCTGTCAAATCTTAGTTACAGTTACAATTATTCAGAAGACATTGATTTTTCTCATGCTGACAGAAGCATTTATCACTTTTCACTCAAGATATATCTTATCTAAGCACATATTATATTCTGATTGTATTGGAAATCAAGATCCCTAGAACCTGAGATCTAGTCTACCCTTCCAGTATTTACCTATATGACCTGTGACAAGTCCAGCTTTCAGCTCCTCATCTATTTTAGGAGAGGGTGGAAAAGAGAAATTCTTATATTACTTCCAGGTTGAATATTCACTAACACTACTGTGCTGGTTCAGTGTTCATGGGGCATTCCCACTTGACCCATCCAGGATGTGTTTCATAGATCCCAGTGCTGCTTCAAGTAATAGGTAAACCATGATAAAACCATGAGCCACAGATGGGTTATACTGTCATGAAAAAGCCCATGAAACCAATACTTCAAATATTTGAAAAATATGATATATATTTCTGTTTATGAGAAAAATACAAGGGAATTTTCTTATGGTCTTTGAATTAGTGTTTAATAAATGCAAAACACCCTCTTCAGTGCTGATCAGAAAGGGAAAGGAAGAAGAATCTGAAGATCAACTGAATCATTTTTCTTCTTATTTTGGTAGATGAGAAAGATAGCAGCTGTGTATTGCGACTTTGCTAAATTAGAGAAGAGTATCGTTTTAACTGGTGTTTAGGGCTGGCACATATGAGAGTATGCACGTTGTATGCCAGACAGTCCAGAATATGCAGCTCCCTCAGTCTCTGACATGAATGTCCTCACAGAGTTGTACAGCCCAGAGTCTGTTTGACTGTGGAGTCCCTGCAGCACAATAGCTTAAATGGCATTTCTGTGTACATGACCTCACAAGAATCTACTGGGGTAGGATGAAACGAGAGTCAGCTTCATGGGCATGTAACATGCAGTTGCAGAGGGTCCTGGGCTTACAAAGGCCCATACTGGTTTAATGCTCTGCTGTCACCATCTTTTTTTTTAATTAATTAATTTATTTTAATTGGAGGCTAATTACTTAACAATATTGTAGTGGTTTTTGCCATACATCGACATGAATCAGCCATGGGTGCACATGTGTTCCCCATCCAGAACCCCCCCTCCCACCTTCCTCCCCATCACATCCCCCAGGGTCATCCCAGTGCACCAGCCCTGAGCACCCTGTCTCATGCATCGAACCTGGACTGGCAATTCGCTTCACATATGATAATATACACATTACAACACTACCCTCTCAAATCATCACACCCTTGCCTGCTCCCAGAGTCCAAAAGACTGTTCTTTACATCTGTGTCTCTTTTGCTGTCTCACATAGGGTCATCATTACCATCTTTCTAAATTCCATATATATGTGTTAGTATACTTCTAGAACTAACACCCAAAAAAGATGTCCTTTTCATTATAGGGGACTGGAGTGCAAAAGTAGGAAGTCAAGAAACACCTGGCGTAACAGGCAAGTTTGGCCTTGGAGTACAGAATGAACCAGGGCAAAGGCTAATAGTTTTGCCACGAGAATGCACTGGTAATAGCAAACATCCTATTCCAACAACACAAGAGAAGACTCTACACATGGACATCACCAGATGGTCAACACCGAAATCAGATTGATTATATTCTTTGCAGCCAAAGATGGAGAAGCTCTATACAGTCAGCAAAAACAAGACCGGGAGCAGACTGTGGCTCAGATCATGAACTGCTTATTGCCAAATTCAGACTTAAATTGAAGAAAGTAGAGAAAACCACTAGTCCATTCAGGTATGACCTAGATCAAATCCCTTATGAGTATACAGTGGAAGTGACAAATAGATTTAAGGGACTAGACCTGATAGACAGAGTGCCTGATGAACTATGGACAGAGGTTTGTGACATTGTACAGGAGACAGGGATCAAGAAAATCCCCATGGAAAAGAAATGCAAAAAAGCAAAATGGTTGTCTGAGACGGCCTTACAGATAGCTGGGAAGAGAAGAGAAGCGAAAAGCAAAGGAGAAAAGGAAAGATATTCCCATCTGAATGCAGAATTCCAAAGAATACCAAGGAGAGATAAGAAAGCCTTCCTCAGCGATCAGTGCAAAGAAATAGAGGAAAACAACAGATTGGGAAAGGCTAGAGATCTCTTCAAGAAAATTAGAGATACCAAAGGAACATTTCATGCAAAGATAGGCTCGATAAAAGACAGAAATGGTATGGACCTGACAGAGGCAGAAGATATTAAGAAGAGGTGGCAAGAATACACAGAAGAACTGTACAAAAAAGATCTTCACGACACAGATAATCACGATGGTGTGATCACTCACCTAGAGCCAGACATCCTGGAATGTGAAGTCAAGTGGGCCTTAGAAAGCATCACTATGAACAAAGCTAGTGGAGGTGATGGAATTCCAGTTGAGCTATTTCAAATCCTCAAAGGTGATGCTGTGAAAGTGCTGCACTCGATATGCCAGCAAATTTGGAAAACTCAGCAGTGGCCACAGGACTGGAAGAGGTCAGTCTTTGTTCCAATCCCAAAGAAAGGCAATGCCAAAGAATGCTCAAACTACCGCAGAATTGCACTCATCTCACATGCTAGTAAAGGAATGCTCAAAATTCTCCAAGCCAGGCTTCAGCAATACGTGAACCGTGAACTTCCAGATGTTCAAGCTGGTTTTAGAAAAGGCAGAGGAACCAGAGATCAAATTGCCAATATCCGCTGGATCATCGAAAAAGCAGGAGGGTTCCAGAAAAACATCTATTTCTGCTTTATTGACTATGCCAAAGCCTTTGACTGTGTAGATCACAATAAACTGTGGAAAATTCTGAAAGAGATGGGAATACCAGACCATCTGACCTGTCTCTTGAGAAACCTGTATGCAGGTCAGGAAGCAACAGTTAGAACTGGACATGGAACAACAGACTGGTTCCAAATAGGAAAAGGAGTACGTCAAGGCTGTATATAGTCACCCTGCTTATTTAACTTCTATGCAGAGTACATCATGAGAAACGCTGGGCTGGAAGAAACACAAGCTGGAATCAAGATTGCCGGGACAAATATCAATAACCTCAGATATGCAATGACACCACCCTTATGGCAGAAAGTGAAGAAGAACTAAAGAGCCTCTTGATGAAGGTGAAAGAGGAGAGTAAAAAAGTTGGCTTAAAGCTCAAAGTTCAGAAAACTAAGATCATGGCATCTGGTCCCATCACTTCAGACTTTATTTTTTGGGGCTCCAAAATCACTGCTGATGGTGACTGCAGCCATGAAATTAAAAGACGCTTACTCCTTGGAAGGAAGGTTATGGCCAACCTAGATAGCATATTTAAAAGCAGAGACATTACTTTGCCAACAAAAGTCCGTCTAGTCAAGGCTATGGTTTTTCCAGTGGTCATGTATGGATGTGAGAGTTGGACGGTGAAGAAAGCTGAGCACCGAAGAATTGATGCTTTTGAACTGTGGTGTTGGAGAAGACTCTTGAGAGTCCCTTGGACTGCAAGGAGATCCAATCAATCCATCCTAAAAGAGATCAATCCTGGGTGTTCATTGGAAGGTCTGATGTTGAAGCTGAAACTCCAATACTTTGGCCACCTCATGCGAAGGGTTGACTCATTGGAAAAGACCCTGATGCTGTGTAGGATTGGGGGCAGGAGGAGAAGGGGACGACAGAGGATGAGATGGTTGGATGTCATCACCGACTTGATGGACATGGGTTTGGGTAGACTCCGGGAGTTGGTAATGGACAGAGAGGCCTGGCGTGCTGCAGTTCATGGGGTCGCAAAGAGTCGGACACGACTGAGCGACTGAACTGAATACTGTATTGGTGTTTTTCTTTCTGACTTACTTCACACTGGCTCCAGTTTCATCCACCTCATTAGAACTGATTCAAATGCATTCTTTTTAATGGCTGAGTAATATTCCATTATGTATATGTACCACAGCTTTCTTATCCATTCATCTACTTATGGGCATCTAGGTTGCTTCCATGTCCTAGCTATTGTAAACAGTGCTGCGATGAACATTGGGGTACATGTGTCTCTTTCAATTCTGGTTTCCTTGGTGTGTATGCCCAGCAGTGGGGCTTCTGGGTCGTTCTATTTCCAGTTTTTTAAGGAATCTCCACACTGTTCTCCATAGTAGCTGTACTAATTTTCATTCCCACCAACAGTTTAAAAGGGTTCCTTTTTCTCCACACCCTCTCCAGCATTTATTGTTACCATCTTGAAATTCTTAATTTTTAGGCAGGGAGCCCATCTTTTCATTTTTAACTTGGTACCAAACATTATGCAGCTAGTTCTGGATGGATGTGGGAGAAATTTTTTTTTAAAGACTATAATAGCAGAAATGTAAAGAGGAAGGAATAGTTGCTTTTCAACTTCTGATATCCAGAAGAGATTTTTAAAGCATTATTTATTTATTTATTTTTGTCTGTGCTGGATCTTCACTGTTGTGCGGGGTTTTCTCTAGTTATGAGCTCAGGGTTTTCATTGCAATGACTTCTCTTGTTACAGTGGCTTGTGGACTTAGGGCACGTGGGCTTCAGTAGTTGCAGATCATGGGCTCTGGAGCACCAGCTTGATAGTTGTGGCATACAAGCTTAGTGCTCCACAGCATGTGGAATCTTCCTGAACCAGGGATCGAACCCATGTCTCCTGCATTGGCAGGTAGACTCTCCACCACTGAGCCACCAGGGAAGCCCCAAAAGAGCATTTTTACAGCAAGACTTGAAAGCCAGAATTTAAGACAGCAAACTAATTTTCTACTTTCTTTAGTATATCAAAGGCCAAATTTGCAGGATTCAGACTATACAATTTCTCCAGAAACAGAGAGAAAATGATCTTTTCACATATGAGCAAATGTCTATTGTCAACATTTGCAATTATTTTATTTTATTTTGCAGTGTAATCAGTAACATACTTGGGCCACATAATACCTTGTGTTTACCTTTGGCATAAATTTACATAGACTGATGTTCTGCCACCTGCCTTAGTTAAATTAATCCACAGATGTCAAACCAAATAGAAAATTTTCCTATGTGATTGTTATTCATATTCAAAAAATATGAGTAACTATGTGTGTTTTACATGAAGTGTAAAATCCATTTCCCTGGTTGACTTGGACATTTTCCTTGATTATTATTATGTTTTTGATCAAAAATAACCTAAAAGTGAGGACACTTAAGTTGATCATATTGAGTTGATATTGTATACTAACATGGCCAGCTCAAATAGTCATAATCCAAAATGGATTTTAAAGCTGGAATTATTCACTTTACTTACATTAAAGTGAATTACATTACACTTTACTTACATCATTAAAACTCACGAGAAATGTGAATACTAAGAAATCTAAGAATAGTCAATAGTTGTCATATTCCTAAAAAGGAGTTAGCTGTGATTATAATATTTGAATCTTTCCAGTTAGTAACTGAGTAGTATGTCTCTCATATTTGGAGGGAGAGAGAGGACAGAGGGAAGGAGGGAGGGAGAAAGAATGGTGATAATTAGGTCAAACAAGTTATTGACCCTAAACGTGTTGGTGACATGCCAGCCCTTGTGAACAAGATGATTTCTCAGCCTCTGCAGTATTGACATGCTGGCATGAGGACTGGACAGTTCTTTGTTGGGGGAGTGTCCTCTGCATTGCAGGATGTTTGGCAGCATCCCTGTCTCTACCCACTGGATGCTAGTAGCAAACCTCCTCTTCAAGTGTGATAACCAGAAATGTCTCCAGATAGTGCCAAATCACCGTCAGCTGATTGAACTGAGGAGATCCTGAGAGGGCCGGTCTGCTTAACACACAAAAGGAGGACAAGTGGTCCTCCCGGTTCCTCTTTCATAGACTGATACCTTGATATTGTACTTGAATGTTGAAGAGGTAGCCCAAAAAAAAGTAAATGTCTTCCCGTATGTTAGAACAGTTAAACTAGACTGCTTATCCCGGGGCCTCCCTCAGATATGTGCTTTTGTGTGTGGTTTTTGTTGGGGAAGCATAAAAAATTATTCCAAGCTAGAGGTAGCCCCAGTCTACCCATTCCTTCTTTATTTACATGAGAACAAGTAATACAGTAAATGACTATGATCTCAAAGAGCACTGATCCACAAATGCACTGAGTTAACACCACAGGAACTTTTTTTCAGCTTCATTAGTGATTTTTTTAAAGGTCCATCCCCTAGTATGTTGGCCCTACCTACATCGCTATCCTTTCTTTGCAGAATGCTTGGTTCAGAATGTTTGGAAGGATTTGAGAACTCCCTAGACCTCAGGGTACCTGAGAACTTGGAGATATAGTCCCCCCAAAATGATTATTTTTTCCTAAGATTTAGAACAGCTACAGTCAACACTTAATTGTGCCTAGTCACTTGGAAAATTTGAATTACTTGCCCCACTTTCATCCATTCCAGGTCTTCAATAATTAGTTTGCCTGTAGATGAGTAGTAGATCATCCATTTTTAGGGCCTGTTGAGACGTAAGAGACCTGGATTTGATCCCTGGGTCAGGAAGATTCCCTGGAGAAGGGCATGGAAATCCACTCCAGTATTGTTGCCTGGAGAATCCCATGGACAGATGGAGTCTGGCAGGCTACAGTCTATTGGGTTGCAAAAAGTCGGACATGACTGAAGTGACTTAGCATGCATTATTTACTGTTGGTTCTATGCTTCTCTGACATTTGGAAAATATACTGACCAGCTCATTTAAAAAATCTTCCTGACCCATGGAGAGAAGAAAGCAGGCATAGTATAGATCCTTTTAAGCTTTAGCATAAGGAGGTGTTCCATAAAGATAACATTGTTCTGTGATTTAATCTGTGAGTCGGAAATGGTTGCATACCACTTCTGTTATGGGGGAAGAGTATGTATCTTAAATTACCTATTTTGCTGTGAAGTATTTGTATAACTGCTTCCATCCTACAGAGAAAAATACTTTCCAAATAGATAATGCAGAGGAATGCACTGTAGTTACTCAAATATTCCAAGACTATGTAATATGACTTGTTCCTAAGTTTTTGTTGCTTCTAATTTTGTTTATTTTCTTTGTAAGATAGATTATTTTAAAATAAAGTTTTACTGTATATCTAGGGGCTTGGTTAACATATCCATTTCAAAACACAGAATAAGCTTCCTTGTGTGTTAAAAAGTACCTCTTCATTTTACATGTAAGGAACTGCAAACAGGGAAGTGGAGAGATTTACCTAAACTTGCAAGGTGAGCTTGGGCGCTTTCTGCGCCCTGTGGCAGGCTGGCAGTGCATATGAATGCCCATTCTCTGTGTTCTGTGTCAGCACTTTGGCTGCTTTCTGGGAGCAGTGTGTGGGGAGGCTGTGTCCCTTTTCTCTCCCTCTCTGACTGATAACACATTGAGGTGTCCCTTAAATTTTATACTCTGTGTTTGATCCCTGCCTACAGTTAGGCTTACAGGACTGGAATATCAGGAAGCTGAGAGACTGAAAGTAATTCATTGCGATGAAAGGATAACAACATTTTCATTTTGATAAGAAATGAAAACTATTACCCATCAATGCTTTGACTTAGTATCTTTAGGATATATTCAAAAAAAGAAAGAAGGAAACATTGCAAATTAGGAGTCTACATTTCCTTTTCCTATTCTGGCATTTGTTACCTATGTGGTCTTAGTAAGTCATTTATTCTGGACTTAATCTCCATTCTTCAGTCTTGTTTCCTCTGGAAAGAATCCTAAAACATCATGATCACCGTCAGCATGCCCATGACTAATAATCGTTAGTGCTGGTGGGACTATGGGAAAAAAGAGATTCTCATTCACTCTTGGTTGCACTATAAAAAACCTTCTTAGAAAATCATCTGGCAGGGCTAATTAAAATGTAAAGCATATATGTCTCCCTGACCAGCAGCTCTATTTTCAACTACTCATTTACTAGATATAGAAAATATTTAAGTGTTTAAAGACATATCTGTAAGAAATTTATCACATGATTTTTGGAAACCAAGAACTGCAGGCAATCTGAAGAATCATCAATAACAGGATAATGAAACAAATTGGGTAATTCATATTCTGATGTGCTACACATATTTTAAAAAGGACAGAGATCTATATGAATTGACTTAGATCTCCATGATGCATTTATAAAGTTAAAAAAATTACAAAATGCAGTATACTGTTACCTCATTTGATAATAAACCCTCATATTTATGTATATATATGTTATGCTTGTGATAAGCAAAGGAAAATATAGATTAATACATCTAAATTGGCAGTAGATAAATCAAAGAGAATACTTCTTTTCTCAAGATGTGTCTGTGTCCTGTTTGCATATGTATGAGAAGCATATTACTTTTAGTAAACAATATTTTTCCAACATTTTATTATGAAAAATTTTAAACATACAGCAAAGCTGAAATAATTTTGCAGTATGCAGCCATACATATATATTACTTGGATTCTATTCCATTAGCATTTTACTATACTTGCTTTATTATGCATCCATTCATTTATCCCTTTTTCTATCTATTCCTCATTCTACTTTATTTTTTCTTGATGCTTTTCAAACTAAATTTAATACTTCAGTCCACTTTCTCCTACATACTCTACCTTTCAGAATAAATGACATTTTGATTGAAATTTAAATATAGTACATTTTAAAGAAAGAGCTCTTATTGTGGCTTCACTCACTTGGATTTCTTCTCCCTGCCCTCAACATAACAAATCTTCCAACATCTATAAAATTTAGGGCAGTTGGGTCCTGAGGTTTGAGGGCAGGATCTTAGAAATATTAGTGAAATTAATGTTCTTTCCTACATTCTTTGGGGATCTATAGACCAACATATCTCTTAGTAAATGCTTTTTGGAATTCAATGTAAATTGTCTGTACATCATGAAAATGTGAGCCAGAGATCCCCAAGGAGGTTTCGGGCTTCTGGAGACATTGAAGGCATACTGCTCTGAGTTCAGTTGTCAAGAATAGAATCCACTCTACCTAAGCATGCAGGGAGTTATTACATGGTATTATATGATTTAGAAAATCACAGTCAGGGTGGGTATGGGGTGCTGAAGAAAAACTGTGTGGAGATTTCAGGAAGCATTTAAACCACACAGTGGAACTGGGCCAGGGGAGGTGCTGCCTCTACCATAATCAGAAACGTTATTTCAGAATCAGAATTTTCATCATGACTGCCTATTCCAGAATGATACCTCAGCCTTTTCCAGGAATCTGCCAAAGGAGGAAGCTACCTATAGAATCAGGAAATCATTGCTGTAGCTGTCCATTCCAGAACCAGGCTGCCTTTGCCATAATCTGCACAATCAACACAGAAAATTCTCACCTTGCTTGCCTCCTGAAATGAATCAGCAACCAAACTCTAAGATAATACCTGGAATCTCACCATAAGGAAATCTAGGAAATTTTTTATGAACACTATTAGTTGACTGAAATAATCAATTTTCTTCTTCTTGAGCACATGGCTACATTCTGTTTTTCAAACTCCCCTGAAGTTATATGTGGCTATATGTCAAAGTTCTTTCCTAGAAGATGCAAGTAGAGGTAATATATGCCTTAAGACAGTGGTCATGCCTCACCCCAATTTTTTCTCCTTATTGTTGGCTGGAATCTGACCCAGATTCAACCATGTGGATGATGATAGTGCCAGAGTATGTAGAGCTGTGTCACCGCCTTGAATTTCTGATGACTTTGTGGAGCAAAGTCCATTTAACCATTTTGGATGATTAAATGAGTAAGGAGGAAAAAAGAAACTTGAATCTTCGTTTCGTCACTGGATTATTGTTTGGTCTTTTGGTTATAACAATCTCACCCTACCTCTGTACCTAGAAATGTTGATTGGGTTTTGTAGAGCAAACCAGTCCCTAGTGCCCTCCTGAACAGGGTTCCTCTCCCTTCAGAACACACTCTCCTCTTCTCTCCCTTGTATCTCTCATCACTCAGAACACACACACACACACACACACACACATACACATCTTGTTTGTTGTTAGGACCTCATATGTCATAAATGTTTAATAAATATTTGGTTAATGAATAAATAAATGAAAACATCTTCACTTTTGAGGACTACTATGGGGACAGCTTATAATTTTGTCTTTGACATATTTCGGTGAAAGGTGTGCTTTTAAACCTTGGAAAGGATTTCAACATATTGTAATGGGTTGAGGGCATTCTATCAGCAGAGAAGTATGCTTGAAGCATGGCACTATAACAGGGGTGAACATAGCCTGTGAGCTGGCTGTTGTACACAGTGGGACGGCTGAAAAGGGGGGTTTGGGTTGAGGTTGGATTCAGATTGGGCAAGTCCTTGAAAGCTCTCCTACGGCATTAGCAATTCTATTAGCCAAGAAAACATCAAAGGTTTGTTTTGTTTCTGTTTTTGATTTTTGCTCTCTCATTGTACTAACATGCTTGGATCTGCGTTTTGCAGAATGAAGTGCTGGCAGTGTGGAGGAGGAGACCAGAGAGAGGAGGAGAGAGCCTGGGAGGGGAAAGGCCAGGTAAGGGACTGTTTGAGTTTCCCAGGAAAGAAAAATGGATATCTAACCTTGACAGAAGTCAAAGATACATTTGAGGGATATTTTGGAGATAACATTAAAAGAACTGAGTGACTTATTGGATGATAAGTAGAGAGAATCTCTAGTTTCTAGATTCAGTTGATAGTGCTATTGACTTAAGACAGGAAATACAAGCAGAGAAGTAAATTGTGTTTGGGGTGGTGAAGTAATAAAATTTGTTTTTCTAACTATTGCATTACATTTTAGGTCATGGAAATATTAAGGAGCTAGATGGTAATACGGGTCTGGAATTCAAGAGACAGGTTAAGGCACTGGTGACTTGAACTTGGAAGTCATGAGCAAACTCTATGACATACTCTATTAGTATGTCCCAGGAAGTCATCTGTAAACACTTGCGTCAGAGATCCTTGCTTCAGGATGCTTATAAAAATGAAGATTCTTGGGCCTTATTGCAAATATACTTAGTCAGATTCCCTGGAGGATGTGACCTGGAATCTGCTTTTCTAAAAATACTCATGATTATTCTAACGCATTAAAATTTTTGAGAGCAAATAAAGGTGGTAACTAAAGCATGATAGATAAGATTACCCGGGATAATGTATTGAGTAAAGAAGACAAATGGACAGGTTATGGACAAGAATGGTCCTGGAGTACAGAAACTGCAGAGTTTAAAAGCTGTTTAAAGAGGAGAAAAAATAAAAGATTCTTGAGAGTAGAGAAGAAGTTGTGAGAAGAGCAAAGTTTTACGGAGGTGAGGTGGTGATGGCTCCTGAGAGCTACATCAGGCTCTGTAAAGAAGCTGCCTAGAATGAGACAGAAAAAGAGGATACTGGCTTCATCAGTTTGTTGGGCATCAGTGACCCATGAGGCAGCAGTTTCAATAAACCGCTGGGAGGGAAGAACATGACTTCACTGAAGCATTGAAGGAACAGAGGATTCAGAGACAGACTATTTTGAGACTATTTTCCTTTTCTAAGGAAACAATACATATTGTTTAAAACTCAGGGTAATTTCTATTTCACATTTTCATTTTTCTAAGGAAGAGAAAATGTGATATTAGTTGGGGATTTCCCCCGTACCTCTTTCTCCTAGAATGTGCAGCTTTCCACTTTGTGCTCAGGTGGGCCCAGGCAGATCATTGCTGAGATGTCTCTTGGCCCATCTTCAAGGCACCTTCCAACCTGACAGCTTTCTCTTTCCTCGTGGGTCATATTCAAGTGGGGGTGCCTGTGAGGCAGGTGTGGGCTGGTTTGTAGAGTTGTCCTTTACAGACATTTTATCTTGGAGTAAACCCTCTTTCTTGGATGTACTCTTGAGTATCACATTCCCATCCTGCAGTTTTGTTGTGTACCAGGGCTATCATGTGACACCTGTCAGACACCAGTCCTGGGGTGCCTGCTTCTTCCCTTGAAAGCCTCTTCCTCCTCCCTAGATGACATTCCAAATATGTTATACATACAGTACACACACTATTTACTTAACTCTCTTAAGTAATGTCACAAGATCTTTACTATTACTGATAACTTATATTTAGCAAGAGTCACAGCTTGAACCTGAACTCCATTTGAGGCTTATGTGTGTGAGCGCAACTATGAGGAGGTGAGAGAGACCTGTGTGCCTGGGGAAGGGCCAGGGTAAGGAGAAGAGCTCTTTGGAAGAGAAGGAAGTCCAAACATGATTTGTGGGGAGTATACAGGAATGATTCGAAGTGTGACTTGGTATCCATTGGATGGTACCTGGCCTAACTCTCATTGTAGTTCTGCCAAGTCCTAGGGTGAGGGGGTGTAACAATAGAGATAATGTAAATTAGAAGAGTCATTTCTGTAAACTCCCTGTAAGAAACTGACATGCATATTGTCAACTGCATTCGGAATTGCTGGTCCCTGTAGGAGAAACAGTAGTACAGGTGGTTACAGATTGGCTATAATAATGGCAATGATGTTAAAGACAGAGGCATCTTTTTGTTACTGTCTTCTGTCTTTGATAATCTGCAACCCTGCTACAGATATGGATACTCTTAAGCCTTGGACAACCTTACAGCCTTTGGAAGGCAGGAGTGGGGAGCGCTGGCATAGATGCCACTTTCTGCATCCTCAGAGGACTTAGGTACCCCTCCTGTAGGCTACAGGAGGAAGGGATAAACAAGGTTGTATGGCACATGACAGGCAGGAGGACTAGTCTTGGAGCAGTGAGCAACCAGGAGGAGAATTTTGGAGGGATCTGATAGGGGATAAAGCTCCCACGATACAGGTCAGAAAGTGGTAATAGGGCTACTCTTCTGTATCAGCTACTAATGGGGCTTCCCTGGTGGCTCAAGACAGTAAAGAATCTGCCTGCAATGCGGGAGGCCAGGCTTTAATTCCTGGGTCGGGAAGATCCCTTGGAGAAGGAAATGGCCAATCCCTCTTCAGTATTCTTGCCTGGAGAGTACTATGGACAGAGTAGCCTGGCAGGCTACAGTCCATGGGTTGCAAAGAGTTGGACACATCTGAGCAACTGAGCATGCATGCACATGGGGAACAGACAGATTAGTTTATGCATTAGTCTATTTTTTTAAAACTTACCTTGAATGGAATGACAGAATAGATGAAAAAAAAAGTTTAGAGACTTAAAAAAACTTGGGCAAAATTCTATACACAGCTAATGAGTTGTAGGATCATTTGTCCACTCATGCTGCCATCTTCCTGTTTGGGACAGAGAAAAAGATGCCAGGGGAGAAAAAAGATTGTAATTATCTAACAGTAATCAATGACAGGGTCTTGAATAAACTGAGAGAGGATAAGATTAAGAGGGTAGTTGGAGGAATTAATTAAAGACATTTAGAAAATGGAATGTGAGAAACTCAAGAAGTGTTTCAGGCAAAAGATGATGAACATATGGAATCAGATAAGAAAGCTAGCTGAAGTTTCAGCATACAAAATAATTAAAGAAAGACATCTGGAATAAGAGAGAAATAAGAGAAGCTGAGGAAGTAAAAGGTAGGTTTGAGATAAACTAGATATTTTGGTAAGGCCAGATGTTTTTATTTTCTCTTTTGCTTAACGTATATTATATCTTTCTTAACCACAATCCCCAAAATATTGCACATTTCAACATGTTGTATTTGTTTCTGAATATATCTAGAAGCTACATAAATTTATCTTCCAAAGCAAATGATTCAAAGATCCACATGATTTGTTTTCTATGGCTAACTTAGCCTATGTCTAGCTTCCCACAGAAGTCTAGAATGTTTATCTCTGGTTACATATTTTGGGCCACAAAAATAACAACAGAAATGGCTATTTAACATGGTTTTCCATAGCAATAGGAAACAACATCCAGTAAAGGACTCCTACAAATGTCTTTCATCAGGCTCTTCTCCTCATGTTAAGACATGAAACAAAGCAATTATGATGATGAAGATAGAGGTGCATTATCCTTTTGTTTCTTGTTGAACTGGAGGTAATCATATCTATGAATGATGAGAATGTCTCATTTTACATGAATTCTTCTCATTTGTAGTTGAAGCGTAACTTCAGCTGGTGGAATGTCTTTGGTCATTGCCTAAACTATATGGTGATGCAGATGGCTGCTGATGTGGTGTGATGGGGGCAGGCACCAAAGAAAGTCCTACTCACCCTCGAATATTTTTCGCTCTGACTGGCTGGATTTGGGTATCACTGAGTGCTGTCATTTCCCAAAGGACAAGAGAAACAGTGAATGAATAGATTTTACGATAAAATAGATCATTTTGCCTTAAGAATGTATTGTTTACTCATGGGGAATTGGGGATATCAAATATTGGTGAGGTTTTTTTTTTGCAGTGAATTCAGATCTTTATATCATTAAAAAAATTTTTGTAGAAGTGTAGTTGCATTACAATGTTGTGTTAGTTTCTACTCTATAGCAGAGTGAATCAGCTATACATATACTTATACGCCCTCTTCTTTGGGTTTCCTTCCCATTTAGATTACCACAGAGGGTTAAGTAGAGTTCCCTGTGTTATACAGTAGGTTCTCACTTGTTATCTATTTTATACATAATATCAATAGTGTATATATGTCAATCCCAATCTCCCCATTTATCCCTCATGATACCAAATCTTTGGATGGGAACATTGTGTAGCTAAATTGTTTCTGGCACAAAAGAGATCAATGATACAGAATTTCTCTGGCCAGAGAAACAGCCTCCCCACAAAAGGATCTGTGGTGCTGAGCTGTGTCATTTACAAGGTTTACTGATAAACTATGTATGGTAGAGCTGGCCATGGTTCTGAGCAATCTGTCAATCTGTTGTCCTTGGGTCGGATTTTCAGGAAAAAATATCTGCTCAAAGCGCCTTTTAATAAGGAGAGATGCCAGATTATTTGTTCTTTAATCTCTGAAAGACCAGATATATTGAGAGATCTGAGAGGGTTTCACATTCACACTATTAGAGTCATTGATTTATTCAGTAAGTATTTATTGAACAATTACTAAGTGCCAGCATCTATGCTAGGTAATAGAAACATAAGGACAAATAAGGGGACATTCCAGTCTTTGGATATCTCAGAGTTTAATGGGAAAATGAGGACAATGCAAAACCCACCAAATAATAAACAAAAAATAATAAGGTCATCAGCAATTGGGTAGACTATCTATACGAAGTATTGGGGAACATGGAATAAAGGGTAACTAATTCTTCCTAGAAGTAATCAGGAAAGATTCAAATAAATTATATTTGAATTGAGTGAGTTTAATTTTTCAAAGGAGCCGAGAAGTATTCTAAGAAAGGGAGAAACAGCTTATTAAGATGGTAGTACTGCTATGGGCTGAATGTTTGTGTCATTCCCAAATTCATACGTAGCAATTCATGTCTTTGGGAGTTAATTAGGCCATGAAGGTAGAACCTTCATGATGTGATTACTGCTTTTATGAGAAAAGACACAAGGAAGCTTTCTCTCTTTCTCTCTCTGCCATGTTAAGACAAAACAAGAAGATGACCAACTGCAAAGCAGGAAATGCTCTCACATATACCAACTCTGTGAGTGCCTTAATCTTACACATCCTATTCTCCAGACCCATGAGAAATAAATATCTGTTGTATAAGCTGCTTGGTCTGTGATCTTTTTATAGCAATGCAAGCTGACTAAGTACTCACTAACTCATCAGAATAAATGTTATAAATCATAGTGATTAGCTGTCACTGAACAAAAACTGAGAGATGGTCACCCTCAACAGATAAATTTCACTGGGCTGGAACATTAAGAATTTTCTAGGGGGAGGGATCCAGCATTAATGGAAGTCCCAAACACTATGAAATCACTGGAAAAGCTGGTGGGTGAGCAACTGGCATGAAATAAAGGATGCTGATAGAAAGGGGAAGGCCAATAGGAATAAATTTTTCCTTCTTAATAATTTTACTTAGGATCAGCCCTAATCAATTTTATCCCACCAGAGCCCATGTATCCAAATCAAGATGACATTTAAAATATGGAAAATTTAAAATCAATGCCTATGACTCTAATAAAGAGCTGAACTCGGCTTGTACCATAGAGGGTGTCAAGATCTAACTCCAGGCCTTTTAAACTCTGTAAAGTGATGAGCTTTGAAAGCATACTGTGCCTGCTCCAGAATGGCAAGTAACTGTTATGAAAGTCAGAGCATACTCCTGTAACTCCAGGTTTGCCTAGTTTTTGAAGCCAAATATATATATATATGTGTATATATATATATATACACATATATATATATATATTTAATTTTTGCTTCCTTGAGGTTTTTGGGTTTTATCTGCCTTATAGATGTAAAAAGTCACAATGACGTCATAGAGATTTTGTCTTAGAAAAGCAGCCACTGACTATGAACAAGCTCTCAGAGAAGGTCTAAACAGTAACACATTGTTAGAGTGTCATGAGGCATCGTAAAAATATGCCCCCAAGTCTCTACATTTTAAAAGTGACATTTTTATGCCAAAAGCAATACTGCATTTCTTAGAATCAACAGGATTGCTAGCAGCTTCCCTAAGATAATAGATACGTGTGAGAATTTTTAATTAAAAAATTTTTAACATGAGAATTTGGCTAGGTATATGGAAAGTAAATGAAACTATAAAACAGTAGTGTCACTAGAGGTAAAGAGATTCGTCTGGTAGACAGCAATCCTTCTTGTTTGGAGAGACAGACTATCTATATCACAGAGTGTCGTACTTTCTGAACAATAGAATTTCTATTGGGTTGACCAAAAGTTTGTTTGGGATTTTCCATAAGATCAAATGAATTTTTCTGTCAACCCAATAAATACCTTGAAATAAAGGGAAACTTTGACCTAGTTATCATGGAATCAATCTTAGTTTCTGGTGAAGGGATATCTCACTTTATTTAGGACTCTGAGAAGGAAAGAGTTTCCCCTGGACCTTAGAAGTTATACCATAAAGGCCATGCACCATTCTCTAATCCTTGCAACAATCTCATTCTGTAAGAGAGGATACTGAGGTTCTGAGTGCTGAAATGACTTGGCAGAAGTGAACTTGAATCCACCTCTGTCTGCCTCTGTTGCTTCCTTACCCCATCCTGTGACATCCCTGTGAAGACTCTCCATTCTGTTTAAAACCTGACCTGGCCAGATGTTTTTCATGCAGAACCCTGATGATCACTCAGGCCCAATTTTGAGGAGCTGGGAGACAGAACTTGAGGAGTGACAACCACCTTCTACCATGTGATTTAGGACTGTGACAGGTTCTTGAGGCATATGTCAATACGCGATACGTTTGAAATGCTTTACATATATTAGCTTGATTAATCTTCACCCAATCCTAGGTGGTAGGCACTATTAGTATCATTCCCATTTTAAAGATTATTTGCCCAAGATCACACAACTAGTCTTTGGTGAAGGTGGCATTTGAAACCAGGTAATCTGATTTCAAAGCATATACTTTTCGCTATCAGGCAATACGTACATACATTCATAGAGATAATGTGTTTCTGTTTGTTTCTCCTATAGATAGATGTCTAACCACTTCTCAGTAGTCCAGAGATTGGTTGTCTCTTTTATGGATTATAGCATTATTTCATTTTCCCATATTTTTTGTTTATCTCATGAAAATTTCATCAGAGTATATATTATTTAGGCACATTGGGAAAATTTAAGACCATTCACTTAGCAAATAGCCAATGAGCACCAACTCTGTCTAAGACATTATTCTAGAAAATAACCAAAAAATAAAAAATATGGTATCAGAATCTCAAACCTTGAGTTTATTGTTATCTCAAGGGAAGATTAGTTTAAGAGGTAAAACAAGAAAAATGGCATAAAAATTATATATACAGTTTAGGGTGGATCGATGAAGTGATCACGCCTTTTTGCTGAGATGAGCAGAAGGGCTTCTAGGAGGTTTGATGTGTCAGAAGGTTTTGGGCAGCAGGGCTGACTGGCTGCTCTCTGCTGTAGCCACACTGTCACACCCTCAGTTTTGCTTTCCTCCCTTTTAAAGTGCTTTGGTAATTCTGGGTGTTCAGAATGTCTTTTTTTTTTGGTAATGATCAGAGTTGCAATTTTATATGAATCTATAATATTTGATTAATATCTGTCTTACCCACTGGTTTACAAACTCCTTAAGGGCAGGGTTTATGCTGCTTTTGCTCATGTTTGAATCTCCACTCTCTAGCCTGACACATAATAGGTAGTATTGAATAAACACTGGGTGAGACAGTGAAGCCAGGGTTTTAAATAGGGAGAGAAATCATGTGAACAAAGGCAAGGTGGCAATACAATAAAGCGTTCACTAAAAGAAGAGTCGGCTTACAGGGAGCCAAAGCTGAGAAATATATTGAGACCATGCTAAGGAGGGCCTGGGATGCCAGAATGAAATGGCTGTATTAAGTTGGAAAGCTCTTGGAGAAAGACCATCAGAGTAGCAATATGAACATATTTGAAGGCTTAACTGGGGGTGGTGTAGAGGACAGATTAACAGGGAACATCAATAAGGCTCCTAGAAGGGTCTGTATCCAAAAGCATGGTCTTTCCTCCCACTATGTTTGTATTAGACAGGGTTCTCCAAGAAACAGAACAAGGGAGATGGATACACACACACACACACACACACACACACATACACACATAATATGTTATATAGAAACACTGGGCTGGAAGAAGCACAAGCTGGAATCAAGATTGCTGGGAGAAATATCAGTAACCTCAGATATGCAGATGACACCACCCTTATGGAAGAAAGTGAAGAAGAACTAAAGAGCCTCTTGATGAAAGTGAAAGAGGAGAGTGAAAAAGTTGGCTTAAAACTCAACATTCAGAAAACTAAGATCATGGCATCTGGTCCCATCACTTCATGGCAAATAGATGGGCAAACAGTGGAAACAGTGGCTGACTTTATTTTTGGGGGCTCCAGAATCACTGCAGATGGTGATTGCAGCCATGAAATTAAAAGACGCTTACTCCTTGGAAGGAAAGTTATGACCAACCTAGATAGCATATTAAAAAGCAGAGACAATACTTTGCCAACGAAGGTCCATCCAGTTAAGGCTATGGTTTTTCCAGTAGTCATGTGTGGATGTGAGAGTTGGACTATAAAGAAAGCTGAGCACCAAAGAATTGATGCTTTTGGACTGTGGTGTTGGAGAAGACTCTTGAGAGTCCCTTGGACAGCCAGGAGATCCAACCAGTCTGTCTTAAAGGAGATCAGTCCTGGGTGTTCATTGGAAGGACTGATGTTGAAGCTGAAACTCCAATACTTTGGCCACCTGATACAAAGAGCTGACTCATTTGAAAAGACCCTGATGCTGGGAAAGATTGAGGGCAGGAAGAGAAGGGGACGACAGAGGATGAGATGGTTGGATGGCATTACTGACTCAATGGACATGAGTTTGAGTAAACTCCGGGAGTTGGTAATGGACAGGGAGGCCTGGCATGCTGTAGTTCATGGGGTCGCAAAGAGTCAGACATGATTGAGCGACTGAACTGAACTGAACTGATGATATATAAACATAGATAGAACGATTGGTAATGTCTTATGATGACTGGGTGACTGAACTGAACTGAACTATGAGAAATTGGCTAACATGTTTATATAGGCTGAGAAGTTTCACAGTCTGTGGTCTAAAAACTGGAGACTCAGGGAATCTGGTGGTGTGTTTCAGTCGAAGTCTAAAGACCTGAGAACTAGAGAAGTCAGCGATTTAAATCCCAGTGTGAGAGCTGAGATGAGACACACAGGAAGCACTTTCTTCCACCTTTTGTTCTATTTGAGCCCGCAGTGGATTGGATGATACCTACCATACTGGGGAGGGTGGTCTACTTTACTGAGCCCTCTGATATAAATGCTAAACTCATCCTGAAACCCCCTTATAGACACATCCAGAAATAATATTTAATCTGGCAGGTCAAGATGAAAAGAGCCTCAGATTCTTCAGGCAAATAAGAAGATTGGAAGGCTTAGAAAGTATTGCTAAATTTGACCACAATAAAAGATACCTGTGTGGAGCAGAAACCAGACAGTAAAGGGTTAAGTAGTGGAAACTAAGGCCTCAGAGGCCATATATGCAGACTAATTTTCAAGAATTTTAACAGTGACAAAAAGAGGATGCTATGGTAATTGCTTGATGGGTCAACCCTATAGAGGGAAAGATTTTAGTATAGAGATGATCTGAACATATTGTAAGTAGAGGGGATGGGACTACAGAGATGAAAAAAAAATCAAAATATGCACTAAGAAAGAGAGAATTATTCATGAAGAATTGCTTTAGAATTGGTATTAAAGCAGTAGGATGAAGACCAATATTCATAATTAGGGTAGAGATGATTCTTCCTCTGAGTCAGAAGACATGAGATAAAATTGATGGAAGATGCTGAAAGAGTTTCCAGAGAAGAAAAGCAATATGAAAATGTTTGCACTGAGCTGTCCCAGTCTTATCAGTAACAATAAGAACCAAAACCATTTTTCATAATAAAAAGGAACACATTCAACACTATCAAATACAGATGGTTGAATGCTCATGTTAACCATGTCTTATTTTCTGTGTTCTGATACTTTAACATTAAGACCCTTGCTGACCCTGGAGGAACTGCTTTTTCCTGGGTTAGGGTTCGCTAATTTTTAGATGAACAACTTGCCAGTGAGTGTGCTTTTCAAATGCAACTCTGCCAAATCAAAGCCCACATCCCCAACTCCCTGCTCTCCTTTGGGTTCTAATACTCCAGGGTCATTATCCACCTGCCCTAATTACCTGAGGGGCAGATACCAGACAACTACCTGTGCCCCAGAGTCCATTGAAATTATTCAAACTAGCCAGTCCTAAAGCTGCTTACCTTGCCTCACCCATTGCTTGCTGTGGAAGCCACAGAAGAAGCTCTTACTCACATTTTGCCCCCTCCCTCTGCCTCCTGACTGATTCTAATGTTTCCCCATGTGGCTCCTCCATGGTGTACGCACCTCCTCCACTTGGGAACTGTGATCAACAAGCTATCTTTTCAGTGGCAATCATCTGTTGATCTGTTGGCTTACCGTACTTAAATAACAAAACCAATGAAAACAATACCTTATAATTATAGACCTTACACTAATACTTCATACTTCATTCATAAAGCAGGTAGACTTAGAAAGCAGTTTGCAAAAGAGTAAGGAATAATTGTTCTTCAGTTTAAGTTTTAGGACTATTTTATATCATTATGGACATCTCCTTTGTGGATATTAATGGTTGTTAGAATAATCATAACTAATGTCAATTTATTATGAAACACAGACACGCATTTTTAAATATAAAAGTCAAGACATGTGCCAAATTTGAAAATATCCACATAATCTATGCATCACAGTTCTGAGGTTTATAAAGGGAGGAGCTGGACTCATAGTAATAAGGAAGCTGGATGTGACTGTCTGCATTAAATAGGACATCATCTCCACAAATCCCCTCTGTGTACATCTCTGTGTATAGAGTCAGCAACTGAGTGACAAGGATATCAGTGGGCCTCTCAAATGAGAGTAACATCTTTTCTGTCCACTTTCATTTCCTCTTAATTCAGGGCACCAATCCTATTTTGGAAGCAATCTTCATTTTGATGAGCTCAAACACAAACTTGTTTCATGTTGATTCTGAGTAAGGGTCTAAGAATGTCACTTTTCTGTTGCATCTGACATTATCAATTAGTTCCCTTGAGAAGAAAGACCTGAACCAGCAGTGTAAGATGTAAGCACACACTAAGTAATGATCTTTAGACTGAGCTGACCGACCCATTACTTACTGTTCTGCAAATGATAATAACAGTGATGTGACCAAAAACTGTTTATACAGTCAGCCTGTTATATTAAATTACATGTATTCCCTGTCTCCCCTGAGTAGCTTTGTCATAATGAGTGGCGACTTTTATAAATTATATAATGACTAGTTACTTTTAAATATTGTAATAGTTACAAAAGGTTATTGTCAAAGTTCTGATTGGAAGGTTGATGGTTCACAGGGTGCCTAAGCTGCTAGCAAGATTACAGATTGAAGCTATATTGGGTGAAACAGTGTCTGACCCTGCCACTTTAGCTTCACTCTTGACTTTTATAATTCTGATTATTTTGATATTGCTTAATAAAGCTGCTATTTCACTTACCTGAATGTTCTAAAGGATGGATGCCACAAAGCAATTAATTTAGAACTCAAATGCATTGAAAGAAGCATTGTCTTTTGTTTTCATTTTTTTAGTATTAATATCATGTTTTTATTGTTTATAAAAACATTCATCTCATCTACACAAAACCCAATAAATTTGAATAAAAGGAAAGTTTTATAAAGGCAACTGTGAAGGTATTTAATGCTGTAGTTGTAGTGTTGAATCTTTACCATTAAGAAAAAAACAAACATTATTTACAAGTTTCTCCAATTGAACGTATGTACCGAGTTAATAAGATTTCCTGTGTAACTCATAAAGTGAGTTTTAGAGAAGTGTTTGGTTAGGCTTCTGAGAAGGCTATCATCTTAAACGTCTATTATTTCTTTGATTTTTGAAATCTCCTTCTTACTCTTGTAAGTATATGAAAACTACACAATTTATATGTTTAGTTTAAACTATATAGAGACTTGCAAGTAATATGTATAGTTATATTAATAATGCAAATCTTTGAATATCATATATAATATAATGCAAATCTTTTTCTTTAAATTTTTTAAAAAAGTATTTATTTATTTTGCTGTGCCTGGTCTTAGTTATGACACTTGAGATCTTTGATATTCATTGCAGCGTGTAGGATCTTTAGTTGCAGCATGCAAACTCTTACACGTGGCACATAGGATCTAGTTCCCTGACCAGGGATTGAATCCCGGGTCCCCTGCACTGGGAGCTCAGAGTCTTAGCCACCAGACCACCAAGGAAGTCCCTAAACTCTATTTTTTCAAAGTTGTCTGCTGTTTTTGAAAATTCTATAAAACCTCTGTGATGAAATTGTAGCTTTATTTACCCGCTAATGCCTTCTGCTCTTCTGAGCATGAATACCCCATGGTCCTTGAGAGCGCTGCCGTGTATTTTCATTAAGCATAATGTTTTAGTTAATATTCAGAAAGGACCTTAGTCATTCAAGAAAATCTAGATCATGAGCTAAATAATCAAAGCTTAATTTTATTAATACCTAGGTTGTTTAACTACAGAAAATGGTTTTTCCTTTGGTTCGTTGATATATCAACCTCTAGAAATAAAAGAGTAAATATGCATAGCAAAAATGGAATGTCCTTGGCATTTAAACTCATTTGTCATTCAGTCATTTGTTTACCAAATAAATTTTAGCAAATAGGGGCAATAACACCGGAATGAGAATTTAGGTACTGTTGTTTATGGGCAGAAACAAAGAAAACCTTTAAGAAGTAACAGACTAACAAACACATTCACAGATTTCTTAACACTATATTGGATAAGACAGAGTAGGGAGTCTCCGTCGGGGTGGGAGGGTCACTGAAAGAGTGACATCCTGACCCTTTGGAAGTACCTTATTTCTCTCAAACCGTTTTGAGAATTAAAATAGGCAAGCGTACTTTTCCCTTTCAATAAGTGACACCCTAAGTCAGGGGTCTGCACATTTGTTTCTGAAGTGGGCTGGATAGCAAATATGTTGCCACGACACAGCTCTCCCACTGCAGAGAGAAGGCAACCAGAGACAATACGTAATGAAGTGTGTGACTCTCTTCCAATAAGACTTTACTTTTGAACTCTGAAATTTGAATATTAGTTTCATGTGCCACAAAATATAATACTTTTGATTTTTCTTTCAACCATTTTAAAACAAAGCTATTCTTAGCTCACTGCTGTACAAACACAGAGTTCTGGATCTGACCCTTGGGCAGTAGTTTGTTGACCCCTGTCTTAAATAATAATCTTATTAAAAATCCCGTATACATAAATTTTTATATATTTACGCATTCTAACTTTTATTTGCCAGAAAATTAAAACTTAAATTATACTTCTGTGTTCACTAAACACAATTCTTGTAAACATGTCCAACTCTCAGCCCAAGTAAAGATTATAATCTTATCATGTCTGTGACAGAAGCCCAGATAAAGAGTTCCCCAAGTCCTGAGTTTCTCTATATTACGCCAAGCTTTCCTTAGTCTCATTTGCAATCTTTTCATTCACTGGAGACAAAGTGGTACGTGGCCATAACCTCTTTACTCCTCCTTTCTCTGTTTCTGTATCCCCTCTCTTTCCTTACTTACATCAATTTTAGGCTTCAAAGGACAAAAGGGATTTTATTTGCTACAACACAGCAAGAGAGAAAATGGCAGAGGGAAGGAAACTAATGAGGCTAGGAAGGTGAGAGATGAAAGGAAAAGATGAAAGAGAGAAGCACAAAAAAGAGGTGGTTTTTCATAAGTCAGCAAAGGATGTGTAAGGAGAAGTGAAATACTGTTTCCAGCCCTTTCTTTGCCACTTCTCCTCCTCCTCTTACTGTTTCTCCTGCTTCACACCCAACTCATTCGTTTGCCCTCAGGTGCAAGCTTGGCCCTGTGTCTTGCTTGCATGGGCCTTCCTAATTCTCTCTGAACATCTTACCTGATTCTTTCACTCCTACTTCTTCTTTTATTATTTACTTCTCAGCACTGACCTTGGGCTCATCATCTTGAATGTGTTGCTACAACTTGCCTTTCACCTCTCTCTGCTTTTAGCCTCTCCAGGTAACTACCCTCCAGGCCATACACCCTGGCCTCTGTGGGTGTGACCAGGCTCTGCAGGGCAGCTTCAGGCTCTATTGAGAGCAGGCCTCCTGCTTCCTGGAGCATCGTGGCAGCAGCATGAATTGTCCCCTCATGCATGTGCATTAAGAAAAGGTACAACTGGACTTGTACATTTACATAGCAGATAATTATTCTGGCTCCTTTAGTTTGTTTTTTAAATACAGAATTTAGCTTTTATCATTCTTTTCCATATACTTGTTGACTTGTCTGATATATTGGGGAACATGTGTACACTTGTGGTACACCACTGTAAAATTCGAATTCAAATTCATGGGTTTGATTACGCTCATTTTTTCTAATAAATGGACTCACTAATGAAAAGCATTAAAATTATTTCATTGTAAAATTTTTAGGTGTCAGGTAACATTTCACTGTTGAGATTTCAGAGTATAATATGAATAAACGAAAGTCAGAAATCGCTGACTTTTCCCGTACGCAACCACTGTAAGTATTTTGGTGTAAAAGTTTCCAGAGTTTTATATAAACCTGAACATAGATAGATTATACAAGTGTATCAGTCATAATTTGATCAAAGAAGCAGAACCATTTGGAGATACACATAAAGGAAGGGATTTGACCTTTCCCAATTATGAAAGCTGGTTGAAGACTCATTCCATACATTATTTTTGTATCTAGTGCTGGAGTTTGAAGACCTATCAAGCTCAATATAATCTCTGACCCTCAATTTTCTCATTTGTTAAATAAAAATTATACTTACCTAGTAGAATTTTTAAGTATTGAAATCAGTGTTAAGCAAAATAGTGTAGTAATATGCTTTATCATAGTTCTTAGTTTGCAGGAGGAACTCAATGTACTTCACCAATAATTATTATTAATAATTAGGATTATTACATTTTTAGCACCAACCCTTGCTAGCTATGTACAAAGTATATAGCTTTTCTGAGACTCAGGTTCTCACCTATAAAACAAAGCCATTAATACTTAATTCAAATTGCTATTGTGAGAATTACATGAGAAAATAAATACAAAAGCGAAGTCTTGCATAAAGAGAGAACTCACTGAAACTCTTCAATTCTCCTAATTCTAAGGCTGCTTTAGATTCATTAGCGGCCCTGCCATGTCATTATCTCATCTTGAGCTTGTCATCATTTAAATCCTTGGAACTTCTTTTACCTGTGTGATGAAACATTTCTGCCATTCTACGCTCAAAATTTTTTGTTTATCCAGCTCAATACATGATTTGACATTTATCTTTGTTTTCTTTCAATGCAATAAATGTCTACCCCACATCTTAGAATGCCCAGAGTTTTTTCAAATGTGATTCTGGGTCCAGTAGATTATTTTTCCTTACCAATTCATCTAAGATATTAGGCTGAGCCTTGTAAAATTGCTGTTTTTGTAGGTCAAAATGGTCACACATGGGCAGTTGTATATGGTTCAGCCTAGTATTTATTACAAAGTTGAATAGAATAGAACCGAGGACATGATTGTGAACTAACTTTTTATTAGTAGTCTTGACCTTTTATGGGTCATGAATCTCTTTGAGAATCTAATAGAAGCTATTAAATTTTTTTCTGGAAACACACACACTTCTTAATACCATCATTTTATTGCATTGGATATTCATTTCCTTTATGGAGAGACATAATATAAAACACATTTTTAAAAAGTTTTCTCTTATTCTCAACTTCAATGTGAAAATGCTTATTGCTTTAAAATCATAGTAATATAAATTGTGTATAAAACCAAAAATGTAAACCTTAATCAAGTTCAACTTTAAATTTCAATGGGAAAGCAGCTATTTTCTGGCTTGGATAAGAAGTCAACATTGTGGAGTGAACTTACAGGGCTCTGTGAAAATCATCTTTTGGCAATCAATTTTGAGTTTTCATTTCTGTGCCTACAAATACTGGAAACTCCTACTGATAAATGTCTGTTATACCAAAAAGAAAAAGAATGAGAACCCCCACTTTGGGGTTTTGCTAGATGAGAATAGGCTTGTTTCAAGGACCACTGGAATTTCTGAGGTCTTCAGGTAGAATTTATATCATACCACATCGTATACTCTCAAGTCAAGGAGGTGAATTTTCATAAGTCCTGCCAGTCAGCACAGTAAGGATTATAACTATGTATTACCGAACATCTTATTTTCAGGTCATCTGAGGAGAAGTAACCTTTCAGAAAATTCTGTGGTGTTCCCAAATGTTGGTAGATACTGGTTTTCTTAAAAAAATGACAGAACTTTGTTACTTTTAATTTCAACTTTCAGAACTACTTTCTCCAGCAAAGGAAAGTTTTCAGTTCATCTCTGATCTTTTGTTCCAGAGTCTCTGGTTGAAAGTTCTCATATATTTAAAGCAGTATCTCTAAGGCTGACTCTAGGGACTTAATGGAAAGGTTTATGCAAAAGTAATTGCAGTTTTTGGATTGTTGAAATTTGCCATTTGATAATTGGAATACATTCTTAAATAAATGTAGTTATATTATACATCATTTTAATGCCCTTTTCTCACTTTATGTTTTTTTGCTAATGACTTGCTGTTTATTTTATGTTTATTTTAGACTAGGGAAATGACAAAACTTAAATTCAAGCGATTTTCTTATTCAAGTTCAAAATGGGTCGTAAAACAGTGGAGACAACTAGCAACATCAACAACGCATTTGGCCCAGGAACTGCTAGTGACTGTACAGTGCAGTGGGGGTTCAAGAAGTTTTTCAAAGGAGATGAGAGGCTTGAAGACGAGGAGCACAGTGGCTGGCCATCAGAAGTTGACAGTGATGAGTTGAGAGCAATCTTCGAAGCTGATCTTCTTACAGTTAGTTCACAAGAAGTTGCTGAAGAGCTCAGCGTTGACCATTCTACAGTCGTTTAGCATTTGAAGCAAATTGTAAAGGTGAAAAAGCTCAATAAATGGATGCCTCATGAGCTGATCGAAAATTAAAAAAAAAAAATTGTCGTTTTGGAGTGTCGCCTTCTCTTATTCTACACAACAACGAACAATTTCTTGATTGGATTGTGACGTGTGACAAAAAAGTGGATTTTATATGACACTGACGATGATAAACTCAGTGGTTTTGCCTCATCTGCCACGTTCGCCTGACCTCTTGGCAGCTGATTACCACTTCTTTGAGCATCTCAACAACATTTTGCAGGGAAAACTTTTCCACAACCACCAAGAGACAGAAAACACTTTCCAAGAATTCGTCAAATCCCAAATTTTTACGCTACCAGAATAAACAAACTTGTTTCTTATTGGTAGCAATGTGTTGATTGTAATGGTTCCTATTTTGATTAATAAAGATGTATTTGAGCCTAGTTTTGATGATTTAAAATACACGGTCTGAAACCAGAATTATGTTTGCATCAACCTAATAATATTCCTGAATGGCTGAAAATATTGAGCCATTTCAGAATGGCATCCTCCATAACAAATGGTTCTGAGTGAATTTCTTCTGAGAAACCATTACATTTGGGGTGGGGGGGTTCCATCCAGAGCTAATCTGTCTTGTATTAAAGTCTCTTTCTTTTATATCAAATGAAGGAACTCCGTATTCTACTCCTCTGTCTTGGAAAAACTTCTTGGCAAGATGGTTTAGGTCCTCAATCATGATGAGGATGTCTTTCACAGCAGTCACCAGATGTTTCAGGCTGTTGATGCCTGCTCACATGAATGCATTTTCATATGCAACACTAGGCTCATAAGTATGGGTAGAATTGATCTCATCATTACCTTTTTTATCAACCTGCATGATAATTGTTGCCTGAGGATCCTTAAGGACAAGGATCCTGCAGAAGTGGCATTTCCCACAGAGAAAGAAGGCCAGCATTACCTACTTTCTCAAGCCACAGGAATTGTATAATTATTATGTGGTTTATTATAGTACTTGAAAGATGAATAGTCATAAGCATGTTCCAAGTAAAACTCCCTAATTGATAAGACATAATCATATTTTATTATTAATAACAAGTTAATCTGCAAACACTTGCATTAACTGTCTTAATGTTATTGTTATAAATCATCATGATTGTTGGTTAAAATATGATAACTACAGCAACTTTGTTCAAAATTTAGCTTTCAAATCCCCCAAGTAAATGGCACTTAGCCAATCAATCCCCCAGTTGGCTAAACCTTCACCTAGAGATTTCTTCCATTCTACATTCATTTTTATTTATGATCCCAACTAACATTGTGGTTATATGTTCTGCTCCAAATTTTTTTTCCCATAGGCCATGGTAATCTTAATATGGTTATTATTTCCATCTGGTTTTTACCTTTGTTGAATATCTTCCATTGTAGAATTTATTCTCTTCCCTGACTTCTTCCTCCTACAAGCTGAAGTATATTGTTACTGCCCTTCCAACAATTCCAAAGGGAGCAGTGGTCAAGGCTTCTACCTGGCCAGCTGTCTATAGTACACTTTTTATAAGATGCTCTGGATATGGATCTCAATTCTCAAGTTTAGAGATGTCCTCAGAAACAACATTTGATGTATAGCACTATTAATTATTCCCACACTAGTAGAGATGTTTCCGTTTAAAAATGATTCTCTCCCATTCTGCATTTTGCCCATAATGCTTACTGCAAACTGTCAGTGTTACATGAGATGTTATTCACTTATTGGTATTTAATTTGTAATGGTTTAAACTATTTACTTGGTGGGTAGCTTATGAAAATTACAAAAAAGAAATATCTTACATTCTGTTACTTCCTATCACCTATTCAGTCATCTTTATACATCATTCTAATTGCTCATCATATTTCTGTTTTCTCTCTTTCCTGCAAATATGACTTTGAAGCTTTTGTAACCAAGTTAGTGATCTCCTGGAATCACAGTTTCTTTAAACTTTTTGAAATGATCTTGGACCCTTTTCAGGGGCCAAATTCAATGATTGTAAGAATATAATTTCCAAGTTTCAAGCCATGGAATATTTATTTCCTTTAAAGAAAATCTTGTTCAAAGCCCTTATATTTAATATATAAAATATATAAAAGTGAAAGTTTTCTAGCTGAAGAGTGCGGTGGGTGGGGATGGGAGATGGGGAGCCTTCTATTAATAATAATAATAATAACATAATAAGCGACACTTCCGTGGCCCCAGATCCCCTGCAGAGGACAGCTTGACAACCAGTTTTGCAAGACATGCGCAAATTAATCAAAATCTTTCCTTTTTATGGCAGTTTCTTTCTTTCTTCTCTGGATGTTTATTGAATACTCACCATTTACAAAACTTTGTGCTATGCGCTAGTAGCCTACTCTCATTTCCAAAGTGTTATCTTTATATCGAAAGAGTACATGAAAACACAAACATCCTCGAAAATCACTAGGAATCTACTCTGGGCAACTTTCAGTGGTTGCATTTTTCCAATATCAGTAAGTACACACACAAACCAGTTTTTCCTTTCTAAAGATTATGGATCTGAACCACTGAGCTGGGGGCTTGGCATGTAATATAGTGGATGTGATTGCCACAGAAGAAAGCTCGGCTTCTTTTGCTGTATTTCCTTCAGTGACCCAGACCCCAAACGAGAGGACTTGGTGTGCCTTGCACACACCACATCTCCACACCTCTGCCCCTGTGTTCATGCTGCCTGCTCTATCCACTCTAAATGAGCTGCTGTAACTTCTGTCTCTTAAGTCTTTTCAGCCCAGTCTGCCCAGAATAATTGTTTCCTCTTCTGTGCCACAAACTGTACATCTCTTCTCAAACCACACATTAATCCTTTTATTGCAATTATTTTGATATATGTTACATCTGTCTTCCTACAAGATGGTAAATGCCCCCCAGGATGGAAGAATTTGTGGGAGATTTAAGGTCCAGGTTAGCAGATGGGGACAAGACCTGGCAAATTTGTACTACAATTGTTAATGGAACTTGCTGAAGAGGTCAAGAGATACTTGGATTTCATTTATTTTACAAAAAAAAAAAGCTTTTTTTTTAAAAAATTATTTTTAATTGGAGGATAATTGCTTTATAGGTTTTCTGGTGTTTTTTTTTTTTTTTTACTTTTTATTTTGTATTGGGGTATAGCCAATTAACAGTGTTGTGATAGTTTCAGATGAACAGCAAAGGGACTCAGCTGTATATATACATATATCCATTCTCCCCCAAACTCTCTCCCATCTAGGCTGTCACATAACATTGAGCAGAGTTCCATGTGATATACAGTAGGTCCTTGTTAGTTATTCATTTTAAATATAGCAGTGTGTACATGTTGATCCCAAACTCCCTAACTATCCCTTCCCTACAGCAGCCATAAGTTATTCTCTTAAGTCTGTGGGTCTCTTTCTGTTAAAAAAAAAAAAAAAAGTTTTAAATGAAAAGATCCATTAAGGAGAGGGTACATGTGACTGATATAGTTGAATATATATGCTGTGTTTCTCCTCTTTTTGAAGAATAAAGAAGAGATTTTGCCAAAAGGGCAAAACTGGCTAATCAAAAATGAAAAATCCACAGAGAATAGAAGGAGAATAGATTGTCTGGGTATTCAGAAGAAAGCAGATGATTCTCGTTTCCCAGTTTTAACTAAGATTGCCTACCTTGGTGAGATCTATTTCATATTAGCACTTTGCCCAACTCTCTAAAAAAAAAATTACAGATTGGCAGGAAGGAAGAAAACATGCTTGGCTGCAAAATTGAAAATAGTTGTTCTGAAACTATGAAAATAGTGAGCCCATAAGGATGACTATAAGCAGATGTCTCTGGAAAAAGGTGTAAAACCCACAAAAATTCTAATTTCCTGCTATCATGAACACTCCCCTTTGGTTTTTGTAGACTGTCTGCTGTAGACGGCCAGGTGGACTTGGGGAAATGGCTAACATGTATAGACTTTCCATTTCTCTAAGCACACATATTTGGGAGCTAGTGAATGTCTGGATCATCTCTAAACCATCTTTCACTCAATAATTTTTTGGATCAAGTTGAGCCAGTGTCTGCAATCCACAGCCATGTAAGTTATTTCTGGCCCTGAAATTTTACTGAACTCTGAATCATTTCACATTTCATAGTGAAACATCAACTTATTATTACATTATTCTTCTCTTTGATTCAATCATTTTAGACACATTTGGACAGGACAAACTCAAATCAGTCATGCTCTTAGGAGACCATTCTGACAAAATACAATCATAGAAAGATGTCTGAGCCAGCCAGTAAAACCATCTGGGCTTTCACGTTTTTAAGACTCAAATCTTTAGATTTGTGAATCATGCCAGTAAATTTCAAGCCAGTTGAACTGAACCTGGGAAAAAATGGCCTGTGTCTGGGTCACTTTTTTCTTCTTTTTTAAATGTATACTTTAAGCTACAAATACTTATGTTGGAATATTCTTCCCTAAAGTAACTCTTGTTTATAGCTATACTGTATTTGATATTAGCACAATTAAGGCTGATGTTATTTAAACTTTGAAGCAATAAATGATGATATAAGTATGCACCAGTAATTTTTAGTGGTATTCCACTTCTAATGGTCAGAAGTCCTTCTTGGAGTTTATCTTGCTACTTGGGCATATGAGAGTTAAGACAGCAACTTTGGTACCCAGATACTCAGTTTGAATTCAAGGTAGTATACAGAACCATAGATGAGAGGGTGTGGCCATGCATCTTCAAGGAACCACCTTACTTTATGTACTTACTACTCAATAATAAGACAATTGTTGTTGTTGTTAAGTCGCTCAGTCCTGTCCAACTCTTTGTGATCCCATGGACTGTAGCCCACCAGGCTCCTCTGTCCATGGGATTTCCCAGGCAAGAATCCTGGAGCAGGTTGCCATTTCCTTCTCTAGGGGAGCTTCTTGACCCAGGGATGGAAGTGTCTCCTGCATTGGCAGGTGAATTCTTTACCACTGAGCCATCAGGGAAGCCCAGGATATTATAGCAAGTATTATCAGATGCTTTCCAAACAGCCACTTTTCATTGTTTTTTTCTGATACTATCTCAGTTCTGCTGCGTTCCACCATTTACTCAGAAATGGCAAGGAGAGCTGACTTTATTCTGAGATCTCTGGGCGATACCACACTCATCCCTGAAGTCATTCCTCTTGACAGTGATTGGATCGCCCCAGGCCTGGTATGCAGTCAGCCAGTGTTGTGGAAAATCAGACCACGGACTAAGAATTTAGAATTAGACCTTATTGTTTATTAAGAATTCATTGTCAGAAGGAGAAAAAGAAGTGTTAAACCAGCCAGTTAGTGGATGCCCACAAAGCCCTACTTTTGTAAGACAGCAAAATTATAGACTTTCTTTTCTAGACTGCTACAAGCTAAGACCTCTGCTAAGAATTACCTTGTGGCCAGTGTGGGGAAGATGCTTTGTGGTACTCAAGAAGGAGAAAGCAGAAATTCATGGAAGGCAAAATGAGGGCAGAACTTGTAGTGATAATCAAGAAAACTTTCAAATAGTATTTAAATAATGTGATTATATTATTATTATATTATTATTATACTAATAATTATTGTTATTAATATTATTATATTATTATTATCCAGTCACTGTGGATGTGACTGGTGATAGACACAAAGTCCGATGCTGTAAAGAGCAATATTGCATAGGAACCTGGAATGTTAGGTCCATGAATCAAGGCAAATGGGAAGTGGTCAAACAGGAAATGGCAAGAGTGAACGTCGACATTCTAGGAATCAGTGAACTAAGATGGACTGGAATGGGTGAATTTAACTCAGATGACCATTATATCTACTACTGTGGACAAGAATCCCTTAGAAGAAATGGAGTAGCCATCATGGTCAACAAAAGAGTCCAAAATGCAGTACTTGGACGCAATCTCAAAAACGACAGAATGATCTCTGTTCGTTTCCAAGGCAAACCATTCAATATCACGGTAATCCAAGTCTATGCCCCGACCAGTAACGCCGAAGAAGCTGAAGTTGAACGGTTCTATGAAGACCTACAAGACCTTCTAGAACTAACACCCAAAAAAGATGTCCTTTCATTATAGGGAGCTGGAATGCAAAAGTAGGAAGTCAAGAAACACCTGGCGTAACAGGCAAGTTTGGCCTTGGAGTACAGAATGAAGCAGGGCAAAGGCTAATAGAGTTTTGCCACGAGAACGCACTGGTGATAGCAAACATCCTATTCCAACAGCACAAGAGAAGACTCTACATGTGGACATAACCAGATGGTCAACACCGAAATCAGATTGATTATATTCTTTGCAGCCAAAGATGGAGAAGCTCTATACAGTCAGCAAAAACAAGACCAGGAGCAGACTGTGGCTTGGATCATGAACTGCTTATTGCCAAATTCAGACTTAAATTGAAGAAAGCAGGGAGAACCACTAGTCCATTCAGGTATGACCTAGATCAAATCCCTTATGAGTATACAGTGGAAGTGACAAATAGATTTAAGGGACTAGACCTGATAGACAGAGTGCCTGATGAACTATGGACAGAGGTTTGTGACATTGTACAGGAGACAGGGATCAAGAAAATCCCCATGGAAAAGAAAGGCAAAAAAGCAAAATAGTTGTCTGAAGAGGGCTAACAGATAGCTGGGAAGAGAAGAGAAGCGAAAAGCAAAGGAGAAAAGGAAAGATATTCCCATCTGAATGCAGAGTTCCAAAGAATAGCAAGGAGAGATAAGAAAGCCTTCCTCAGTGATCAGTGCAAAGAAATAGAGGAAAACAACAGATTGGGAAAGATTAGAGATCTCTTCAAGAAAATTAGAGATACCAAAGGAACATTTCATGCAAAGATAGACTCGATAAAGGACAGAAATGGTAGGGACCTAACAGAAGCAGAAGATATTAAGAAGAGGTGGCAAGAATAAACAGGAGAACTGTACAAAAAAGATCTTCACGACCCAGATAATCACGATGGTGTGATCACTCACCTAGAGCCAGACATCCTGGAATGTGAAGTCAAGTGGGCCTTAGAAAGCATCACTACGAACAAAGCTAGTGGAGGTGATGGAATTCCAGTTGAGCTCTTCCAAATCCTCAAAGGTGATGCTGTGAAAGTGCTGCACTCGATATGCCAGCAAATTTGGAAAACTCAGCAGTGGCCACAGGACTGGAAAAGGTCAGTTTTCGTTCCAATCCCAAAGAAAGGCAATGCCAAAGAATGCTCAAACTACCGCAGAATTGCACTCATCTCACATGCTAGTGAAGGAATGCTCAAAATTTTCCAAGCCAGGCTTCAGCAATATGTGAACCGTGAACTTCCAGATGTTCAAGCTGGTTTTAGAAAAGGCAGGGGAACCAGAGATCAAATGGCCAACATCTGCTGGATCATCGAAAAAGCAAGAGAGTTCCAGAAAAACATCTATTTCTGCTTTATTGACTATGCCAAAGCCTTTGACTGTGTGGATCACAATAAACTGTGGAAAATTCTGAAAGAGATGGGAATACCAGACCATCTGACCTGTTTCTTGAGAAACCTGTATGCAGGTCAGGAAGCAACAGTTAGAACTGGACATGGAACAACAGACTGGTTCCAAATAGGAAAAGGAGTACGTCAAGGCTGTATATTGTCACCCTGCTTATTTAACTTATATGCAGACTACATCATGAGAAACGCTGGGCTGGAAGAAATACAAGCTGGAATCAAGATAGCCGGGAGAAATATCAATAACCTCAGATATGCGGATGACACCACCCTTATGGCAGAAAGTGAAGAAGAACTAAAGAGCCTCTTGATGAAGGTGAAAGAGGAGAGTGAAAAAGTTGGCTTAAAGCTCAACGTTCAGAAAACTAAGATCATGGCATCTGGTCCCATCACTTCATGGTAAATAGATGGGGAAACAGTGGAAACAGTGTCAGACTTTATTTTTTGGGGCTCCAAAATCACTGCTGATGGTGACTGCAGCCATGAAGTTAAAAGACGCTTACTCCTTGGAAGGAAGGTTATGGCCAACCTAGATAGCATATTTAAAAGCAGAGACATTACTTTGCCAACAAAAGTCCATCTAGTCAAGGCTATGTTTTTTCCAGTGGTCATGTATGGATGTGAGAGTTGGACAGTGAAGAAAGCTGAGCACCGAAGAATTGATGCTTTTGAACTGTGGTGTTGGAGAAGACTCTTGAGAGTCCCTTGGACTGCAAGGAGATCCAATCAATCCATCCTAAAAGAGATCAATCCTGGGTGTTCTTTGGAAGGACTGATGTTGAAGCTGAAACTCCAATACTCTGGCCACCTGATGCGAAGAGTTGACTCATTGGAAAAGACCCTAATGCTGGGTAGGATTGGGAGCGAGAGGAGAAGGGGACGACAGCGGATGAGATGGTTGGATGGCATCACTGACTTGATGGACATGGGTTTGGGTGGTCTCCGGGAGTTGGTGATGGACAGGGAGGCCTGACGTGCTGTAATTCATGGGGTTGCAAAGAGTCGGACACAACTGAGTGACTGAACTGAATTGAACTGAATGTGATTATAAATGTGAAGGGAGTTACCATTGGTCCAGTAAGATGTTAAGATTATTTTGTTGAGATTTATTTTTGTCTCTCCAGCCTATAGTAATAGCTGATTATGGGGAATCTGGATTTTTTCATAGTAGGAGTTTCTAGAAAATTCCAGTTTTGAAAAGAAGCCAGGGAAGACATTTCTTTTCTCTTTTTTCGCTATATGTTATTGTATCTGCCTGGCATACTTGTGACTGTGAGGTCAACTGGTTTTTGACAAAATAGGAATGCTAAAAATGAGAGAACTAAGAGAAAGATTTCTGGTTGTTGATGATGTCCTTGAGCGATGAATTAATCAGCCTTAGAGTCATTCTGCTTCAAGATATCCTGCTCTGTTGGGTAGTAAAAGTTCCTTAATTGCTTAAGCCACTATGAATAGAAATTTCTCTAATTTAAGTCAAAGACTTCCTAACTAATGCATTGTTTATTTTAAATTTTGTCTCTTTAATGGGAATAACAAGCCTTAGCATAATACCTGGTATGTAGAAAATATGGGTCAAATAACATTTTATCTATTCACTTTAATTGTAACTATACACTTTAACTTGGAGAAGGAAATGGCAACCCACTCCAATATTCTTGCCTGGAAAATCCCATGGATGGAAGAGCCTGGCGGGCTCCAGTCCATAGGGTCATAAAGAGTTGGACACAAATGAGCAAGTAACACTATACACTTTAACTATATACTTTAATTATAACTAAACTTTTCAATGGATAAATTATTTTCTGAAGGAGAAGGAAGGCCTGTAGAATTGTAGTAAAGAAACATTTACAGTGAGTCAATGCTTCCTTCATATTAGACAAATGATTCAAAGAATGTATTGTTTAGGATGTTAATATGCATAAACTTTCAAGATTCCCAAGGTTCCAGTAGTAAATAATGGTTTAAACAAGTTTGTGGCAGAACTGCTCAGAGCCTAGACTATACTTACATATCCTTCAAATTTCCAAAAGGAATTATAATAAGCTGCATTTCCCCTATTTTAAAGTCAGAATATTTCATAAAAGTGCTACCATAGAAAGAAAAACTGCTAGTTTTCTTTAGTGAGGAAAATAAAAAATATCTAAAGGCTGTAGCATCTGTACCCTTGAAGATTATTGAAATACATGTTTAGTGGTTCAGACAATAAAGAATCTGCCTGCAATGCAGGAAACCGGGTTTGATCCCTGGATTGGGAAGATCTCCTGGAGAAGAAAATGGCAACCCACTCCAGTATTCTTGCCTGGAGAGTTCCATGGACAGAGGAGCCTTGTGGGGTACAGTCCATGGGGTCACAAAGAGCCCCACATGACTGAGCAACTAACACTTCACTTCACATGTTAATAATAGCACCCTGTTTTTCTGCCCCAGCTTCTTCTTTGCTGTTATCTATCGGGACAGGAGGCTTCGGGAAAAGGTACACGTCTGTTCATAATGCAGAGAGTGGGAAAAATCATCATCGCTTTTAGGAAACTCCAGTCTCAGGATGAAAGAGAAGAACTAGAAACTAACTGGTTATAACTTAATTGGAAATAGGACTTGGGAGAATTTTGTTTGGTTCTGGAATTTAATACTTCACATTTTTCCTTTTTGTTTGTTTACATTTTCTTGTGTTAAAGGATCTATTTTCTTGTGTTAAAGTCAGTGATGATGTAGATGCTGAAACACTGTGCTGGGATCTGCAGCCAGTTTTGAGAAAGGCAGAAATCAAGGGATAGGGAATGTGAGAGCAACTTTGAGGTGGACAGAGAACAGTAGAAAAGTAGGAAAAGAGACAGGCATTGCCCAAGGTGCTTCTCAGTAGAGCAGCTGTGTGGTTCCTGGAAGAGAAGGTGTGATGATATTTTTGGGCATATCAGTTACGATACAAGTGAGAATGAAAGGGCGAACACTAGATACCCAAGAACACAAGAAAGACATAGAAGCTGTGCCCAGAGTGTTCTTCAAGAATTATCATGTACACCCTCTAGGTCTATCCACAGCTCTACAACTGACCAAGTTTTGTTCCTTTTTTATGGCTGAGTAATATTCCATTTATATGTACCACATCTTTTTTATCCATTCCTCTGTTGATGGACATAGCACAGGGACCTCTAATTAATGGACCATGGTGATCTGAATGGAAAAGAAGTCCAAAAGGGAGGGGATATATGTATACATATAGTTGATTCATTTTGCTGTACAGTAGAAACTAACACAACATTGTAAAGCACATATACTTCAATAAAAATTAGTTTTAGAAAAAAAAGAGTTATCATGGAGTGCTGTAGGAGCCTGCATCATCAAGGAAAGGGCCTGTTAAGACAGACTCCACCAAAACAAGTGATGTGTCTGGTGGAGGACATTCTAAGAGGTTGGTGTCTCTAAGCATATGTGTATGTGTGTTAGTTGCTCAGTCGTGTACAACTCTTTGTGACCCCATAGACTGTAGCCCAGCAGGCTCCTCTCTTCAAGCAAGAATACTGGAGTGGGTAGCCATTCCCTTCTACAGGGGATCCTCCCAACCCAAATCGAACCTGGGTCTCCTGCATTGCATGCAGATTGTTTGCCATCTGAGCCACCAGGGAAGCCTGTCTCCAAGCATTTCTGTTGCTAATAATTGTGTGACTGTGTCAGGGTAAATCTTCATCCTTTCTGGATCTTAGCTTCTTCATTTGTGAATGGACTGTCATCAGGACCCCTTCCAACACCTAATAGTCTATGATACCCCTACTTGTCTTAAGACAGCAGTCAGCAAGGTGATTATGGGGAAGGTGGGGGAAGGACAAATGACTGTAGGAACACAATTACAAAAACTATCATGGAGACAGAAAGATATATGTGTTCCTATTCAGACTAAGGTTGCACATTAATAATGGAAGCAAGAAATGATTTTGAGGCTGCCGTATGTTTGATGAAGCAATTTGGGGCTGTGCAAAGATACTTTGCTCTAGGGTAGAATTACAAGTTACTACTTATGAGGGGGTTTTTAGCATGTTTTTTGTTACAAGGCAACATTGGAATTTTAAGATGTCACTTCATTCACCTTCTGGTTCTTATCATAGGATAAAAAATGTAGATATTGGTCAATTCTGGGAGAAAGGAAGAAAATCAATATAGGTGACTATCTTTGACAAATTATATAGCTTTAGATTGTTGGGGTGTGGCAACCAGGAGTTGAGAGGATAGATGGAAGGAAGATTACCCTATTTGTCTACAAGAAGAAGGAAATATGGGTGTAGAGCAAACGTCTCTGCTGGTGCCTTTCCCTGGGATCTCCTCTGAAACTCCTCACTGAGGTTTCCTTAGAAATTTCTTTTCTCTATTTTTTTTCTTTTAAATAGTGGTAAGAACATTTAACATGAAATCTACCCTCTTAACAAATTTTTGGGTGAACAATTCTGTCCTGTTAACTATTGGCACAGTGTTTTCAATACATCTCTAGGACATACTTGCTTAACTGGAACTTTACAGCCATTGGTTACCAAATCTCAGGCTCCACCTCCCACTAGCTCCAGGCTACCACACTTCTACTCTCTACTTCTTTGTGGGTTTTTGGTTTGTTTTTTTGTTCATTTGTGGCGGGGGGGGGGGGGGGAGTGTTAAAGTTTTAATTTATTTTTGCTCCAATTCTTTCTTTCATGACATTTTCAGTAATGGGAGCCACTGTACTCATTTTGGGGGCCACGTTTAAGGCCACTTGCTGCCGAAAGGTTCCGGATTGAATCAGTTCCTTTAAAGCTTCTCCAAGTCCTCTAGGACCTTCCCAAAGCTCATCAGCGGCTCTTAGAGTTGTTTGTCCAACTTCCCTGCTGACCTTTTACCCACATTCTACCCTGAAGTTCAGTAAGCCCACTAGGGACCTTTGCAACTAGCCGATTATCATTTCTGTGCTTTTTCTTAGATTTTCTCCAGGCCAAGAGTGCCTTACCCTTCATCACTACCTTACTTCTTATGCTATCTTCAGCTCTGCGTGGGCTCACAGGACAAGAGCTGACTGAATGCTGTCCACTGAGCTCAGAATAGACTGTGAACGCTCACTGACTGTATCTTGTTTATCTGGTGTGTGCTCTAGTGATCTGCCCTGAAAGTGTGTTCCGTGGAGAACAGCGTCCTTTCCTTTCCCTAGAGCACAGCTTAGGGCCAGGTGCTAGACAGGTGTACAGCAGGGGATGTGTTGGGAGCCGCGTTAGGCATTACTGACAAAATGGAGGCACAGCCCTAACCCCCTCTCCTCATCCCGCAGGCACGGTCCCGGGATGAAGGAGTTAGGTCTTGTGATTCTGACTTGTCCTTTCCTTCCTTAAGTTGAGTTGGCTGGAAAGAATGTTAAGGTGCTTATTGTTCTTGTGAGGAGCATGAGAAAGCACAAAGCCTTCTGCAGTTATGACCAAGAAATAATCCATAAAGTTACATTTGTTCAAGGATCTTTACAAAGAATGTTCCAGGATGAGCACATAGGCCACAGCTTGAGGCCATGGGAAAGAATGTTATCTGAGACCTGCTTGTGAGGGAAATGTTTATGGCAAAAGAAGTTTGCTGAGTTTAGGGTTTAGGAATAATTAAGAATAGTTAGAAGCTAAAAGTTTAAGGAACGTTGTAGTGTTGGCATATTTTACTATAGCTTATAGAGACTAGGAATTTTAGAGATACTAATAGCTAGAAGCCTTTTCAGGAGATAATGAGCTTAGGATACTAGGGGCTAGCAGGATTTAGAAAGATAAGAAATAAACTGAGGAATGTGGTATGCAGCCCAGAGACAAACATGAGTTACAATGTAATCACAAGGACACTTAAGGGGGAACTCTGAAGGGCAACAATGATTTATGGAGACAGTAAATCTGGGTGAGGGGGAACTGAAGATGTCAAACCTCTGACCTAATGCTTTTGTAAAAGTATAAAAGAAAACCTGATGCTTAAAATAAACATGCAGTCCTGCACTTTGAGTCAGAGGCTGCATCATTCTCCGCCGACACCTCTTATCCCTTCAGGCCGATTCCCTGGCTGCTGGAGCTGGACTCCAGCAGAGATGCTTGGGTGAAGGCTCAGTGCTGTTTTGTATTGCCTCACCCTTATGCCAATTACTATTCTGGTTCAAACACTATATCCCACATTTAGCCTGGTAGCCCTTATTGATGGAAGCCAAGACTCATAGCCTATAAATGGACAGCACTTGATTCATAACTTTCATAATGAATGGTTAACAAATATTAGTTCTCTTTGAAAACTATCCTTCCCATTGTCCTTGTTTTTTCAGCTTTACTGAAGTATAATTGACAAATTGTTAGATATCTAAAGTATACAATGTGATGAATTATATGCATATATGTTGTGAAAGGATTCGCTACCCCCATCAAGTTCATTAACACATGGATCACCTCATACATATACCTTTCTATATTTACTTTTTTTTTTTTTTGGTAAGAATGTTTCAGTTCTACTCTGTTAGCAAATTTCAGCTATCAGTAGTGTTATTAAATATAGTCACTATGTTATACATTAGATCCTCAGTCCTTATTCATATTATAACTTAAAGTTTGTGCCCTTTTACCAAAGGGCACAACCTCTCCCTATTTCATCTGCCCTAAAACCCCTGGCAACCACTTCCCTACTCTGTTTTTATGAGTTCAATTTTTTAAGATTCCATATAAAAGTGATAACCATGCAGTATTTGTGTTCCCTTGATCTGGTTTATTTCCCCTAGCATTAATGCCCTCCAGGTTTATTCATGTTATTGCAAATGACAAGATTTCCTTCTTTTTAAAAACTGAACAATAAATATCCCATTGTCTATACATGCCACATTTCCTTTATTCATTTATCTGTCAATGGACACTTAGGTTGTTTCTATACCGTCACTGTTGTGAACAATGCTGCTATGAACATGGGAGTACAGATATCTTTTTGAGATCATGGTTTGAAATCATGGTTTGTTAAATATCCATGGTTTTATATATCTCCTTTGGATATTTACCAAGGAGTGAGATTGTTGGGTGATACGGTAGTTCTACTTTTCATTGTTTGAGGAAACTTATACTGTTTTCCACAGTGACTACACCAGTTTACATTCCCACCAACAATGCACAAGGGTTCCTTTTGAATTGCTTTTCATTGACACTCCTATCTGTTATCTTTTTTGATAGTAGACATACTAACAGGTGTGAGTTGATGTCTCATTGTGATTTTGATTTGTATTTTCCCGGGTTATTAGTAATGTTGAGCACATTTTCATGTACATGTTGACTGTTTGTATATCTTTTTTGGAAAAATGTCTGTTCAGACCCTTTGCCCATTTTAAAATTGGGTTATTGGTTATTTTGATACTAAGTTGTATGTGTTCCTTGTATATTTTGGATATTAACCTTATCAGATGTGTGGTTTGAAAATATCTTTCTTCCATTTCCTAGGCTGCCTTTTCATTTTATTGATGGCTTCCTTTGCTGTGCAGAAGCCTTTTAGTTTGATATAATTCTACTTTTTTTTTTTTTTGCTTTTGTTGCCTTTGTATGTATTTTCATAGTCCTGGATACCTCATGTAAGTGAAATTAATGCTGTTGCACACTGCACAATTTCCTTCCTTTTTAAGGCTGAATAAGTAGGTTGTATGTATATAACACGTTTTCTTTATTCATTTTTCTCTTGATGGACATTAGCTTGTTTCCACATGCTGATTATTATGCATAATGCTGCACTGAACATTCATCTACTGGATGACAGGGATGAACCAGGGAGCCATACCTTCACTCTCCTGCCTGTCACACTGTTGCTCAAAGCCATTAGCACAAAGGGCATATCATTTTTCATGGAGCTGCTAGTACAATTCCAAGAGAGACCCTGATCTTGCTCCCTGTGTAATGTTTTGTTCTAAGTCCTTAATGCAAGTGAGAGTTTTAAAAAAATGACTTACTTCATGCTTTGTACTCTCAGCAACAACCTTCACCCCAAAGTTAAACAAATTTTTAAAAAGAACTATGTGATTGTCCAACCCCAGCCTCAGCTCAACCCAGTTAATGAAATCCAGACTTTGTTTTGAACACCAACAAATGAGGTCTGGGGACCAACCAGCCAGAAGCTATAGATCTGACTCAAGAGACTGATTTTGAAGGGAACGTAACAGTTTGGACTGCTCTGTGAATGCTGTGGCTTCCTCTGCATCGAAGACTTGCTGCAGTCAAGGCACAGAAAATACTTGGCCTAATGTGTTGCTGAATGTGTGAGCATTTAGTCTCTGCTAATATGACTTTAATTTAAGGGAAAGTTTTTAGCTTTGTTGGCCAAATGAATTAACTCAAGAACAGTCCAAGTTCATATCGTTCCAGGAGTAGCTAATGTTGAAATTAGATGAATGGAAATTTCAGTTTAATTTAAGGGAGAACTTTCTAACACTAGAGCTTTGTGGAGATGGAATGGATATGGTTTCTTTTCCCCACTGGAGAACTTCCCATGGGCTCCTGGAGGACTGAGAACCAGAAGTTTGGGCTATATTCCCTATGGGTGGACTTTACTAGTGACTCACAGATGTGGGAGTATGACAGCAGCTTTGACTTGGGTGAAGACTAGTAGAGGCAGAATACACAGTCCATAGTTTCCTGCAAGATCAGGATGAAGGTAGCCTCTGGGAAACTTTGTCTGAGTTCACTCCCTTGCATGGCTTCCTTCTCTTTCCTGTGCTGCTTTCCCCACTCCTTTTCCTGTTCCCAGGCTGGCTTCCCCTGGAAGCACTTTGTTAATAAATCACTTAAACTGGAATCATACTCACAGGTTTGCTTCTAGGTAGTCAACTGAGATAATCCATCTCTTAACAAACTTCAGGTCTGAGCACTGATAAATAGATTTCATGAGAAAACTTGAAGCCAAATACTTATGGACACATCTATCAGAAGATTAAAAAAAAAAAGACAGGAAGGAAAGAAAAGAAAGAAAATGTTTACGGTTCTACTCAGTGGGGTACAGACATGAAACATCATTTTTTTTTACCTAATCGCTGCTTTCAGCTGTGCTCTATCAAATCCCTTTTCTTTTCCCTCAGTAATGTTTTGGATAGTTGTCAATGCTCAGTCTAGTTGAAAAATGAATCTCAAGCTTGATTTAAAATGCATCTCTTCTACCTCCAGGACAGGCTTCAGTTGGGATAGTGACTGCTTGGAGAGTGTGTATGCCATTGGATTCTTCTCAAATACATCTTGCAGCATTTTCTACAAAATGTAGATCTTTCTGTGTTGATGGTATTAAGGAGGAGATTGAGAGAAAACAGTGAGCATCTCCAGACTTCCCTAACTCCAAGTGTGGTCCTCATTCTATTGGTAGCCACCTCCTCTCTGACTAGCCATGACCAGGTGTTAGGGCTGTGACACCAGCCAGGTCATGCTGGCTCCTGTTGGCACAAGGGTGGGTTCCTTGCAGTTCATTGCAAGGTTTCCAACTGCATAGCTCTCCATGGGTAAGCTGGCTTTCATGTTATCTCTTTTTCTGCTCCATTTCCTGCCCCCTAGAAGTATACTGCACTCATTCCTACTCCTAGATCTCAGGTGGGATGTCAACATGCTGGTTATACCCATGAGAATTTTCTCCGTTTTTCCCCCGAATTGTCTTCTCTTGTTCACATAGTATAGATCAGAGTAAATCAGCAAGTTTACTAACTAAGCAGACATCTAAATGTAAATGAGGATGCAGCATCCATTTTTGAAGGCATCTTACAGTCTCCATGAGAGATTGTCTTGGAGTCTCGATGCCCAGGCACCCCTCACATTTTAGAGAAAGTGTGAATAATCACTTCAGACTAATGTAGCATTCCCCATGAGGCCAAGACCAAGGATGCTGAAGACTCCCACTCTGCCTTTCCATACCAGAGTGTTTTAAATAGATAAATGATAGATAAATGATAATGGATAACTGAGTTTTGGTTGGTTATAAATGACTAATGATAGATAACTGCTACATAGATAGGTGATTAGTTTATAGATAATAGATAAATAGATGAATGTTGTTCTTATTTTTTAGTTGATAAATCGTATCTGACTCTTTTGCGACCCCATGGCCTATAGTCCACCAAGTTCCTCTGTCCATGGGATTTCCCAGTGGGTTATCATTTCCTTCTCCAGTGGATCTTCCTGACCCAGGGATTGTATCTGCGTCTCCTGTGTTGCAGGTGGATTCTGTACAGCTGAGCCACAAATATATGAATAAATAATAATAAATAATGGAGAGATAGATAAACAATAGCTCAGCAATTAGATAAGTAATTGTGTAGATTTGCTCCCTTTAGTGGATCCCTGAAGAAACTGGTCTGGCCTCTATTATTGGGGGCTCTTTTAGTGAGAGTACTGAGCACATGTTGTTTTGTCCATGTGCTATAGAGCACAGCTGACAAGCTATGACCCACAATACAAATATGGTTTGTGGCCTGTTTTTGTATGGCTTGTGAGCTGTGAACAGTTTTCAAAGAGTTGTAAAAAAGTAAAGTATAAATGATAAAGCCTAAAATATTAACTAGTTCATTTATAGAAAAAGTTTATGAATCCCTCCTTTAGAGGCAATTTTAAGACAATAGGAAAAGTTCCTCTCAACATCCCACTACACATTTTTTCTGTTACACCAAGTGAAGAAAAGAGGATTTACCATTTGATTTTTGTCCAACCCAAAAGATTAATTTTAATAGCTATTTACTAAGCACATATTGTGAAATCAGGATAGTGTTTGGTGACAAACTGCTACCCAAAAACATGTCCTAGAAGATGACTTCCACTCGGGAATTTGAAATCTCAGGAGACCTTAAATCACAATGTAAAGCGTTAATAGAAAGCAGCCATGAGTAAGTTATTAAATCAGTGGCACTAATAGTAATTGCTGTGGGATTAGGATGATTACAAAGTCCATGAAGGTTGAAGTAACCAATAAAGAATAAGCCTTTCTATAGACTTTAAGGCAGGCTTAGAGAGTTTTAAATCCAAAGAATTGGGGAACCAAGATTCAAATGCTTGCAGTTTCCTGGCACTTGGGAATATTAGATAGTCAATGATCTATTCAAAGAGGATATCATTTATTTAAGAGAGTTTCAGTTCTATTAATAGAACAACTATAATAAACAGTGAACATTATTCTTATCGAGTTTTTTAAGTGATTACCAGAAATACTGCTTGAACCGTGATTTGCTATGGTTCACGGTGTGATCATTTTAACTGTACAAACCATTCAGTGTTCTCTCAGGAGCCTGATCCCAAGGCTGCAGACAGGATCCTGAGGACCATAAAGGATAATCATAGAGCTCTCCAGTCTTCATATAATTTGGAAAATAGCAACTTTTTTACAATGCTGAACACTGGCAATCTGTTAATCTGCACAATGAGGAAAAAAATGGCACAATAGCGATGCATCTATAGGATACTGGGGCTGAGTGGAATCTGTTTTCATCCTATGCTCGATAAAGTCAAGTCATATGGTCAACAAGTCATCTTTAATTCTTCTTAACTGGTGACCAGCTTCCATAGCTATTTATGTAACTTTTTTTAGAGTTAAATGCCTACTAGTACATGTTTATCTAGCAAGGTGCTAGGAATGACCAGCATTTGTAGTCTGCCAATTGTGGGAACATGAAGATTGACTTCTAAAGTGTTGGATGAAAAATAATTGTCAAATACTCCCCTGTACACTTTTATCACTGTACTCGTCAACAAACCAACTGGCATATGTGTAGCATTTGATGGACTCATTATCTCACTGAGGTTCTTGAATCCTTGTGCTGGGATTGTTTCACCTCATACCTGATCCAGAGGTCATTTTAATAAACACTAATAGAATCACCCTTTATCATCTTAAAGCAGGTGCATGACTTGGCTAGTTTAGCTACACCAGTACTATTGTCTTTGAAAGCAAGAGATGAGCTCCAGATTACTGGACCCACTCATCTGTGTGATTGTCTGTGTGTGTGTGTGGTATGTGATATCTGTATCTCTATCTAACTCGGCATCTGCATCAGTATCTCTACCTCTCTCTGCATCTATGTTAAGAACTATATAGATATTATTTCAATAACAGCTCCAGTAGTTTTTTTAGATTTTTAAAAGCCTTTATAATGTATAACCCCTTATGATAACTTGGGAGAATTTTTTGTTTGACCAAATATGCATTTTTCTGACACTCTCTGGCAGGAAGGAGAGCATTTCAACCAGAACCAGGCTCTGGGAAACATGACCACATCTGTGTTTCATAATGATTTTGAGCCTAGATTCTAGTTGTAGGGATTTTGTCTATTCTGCCAGGGTTATTACCATATTAACTTCTTGTAAAAAAACAAAAACTAAGAAAAGGGAAAGGAAAAACACTAGGCATGCTAAGAGACTAGCTTTCTTTATTTGCTTGGCTTTTAAAATACTCTTGTGAAACCCTGAATTGAACATCATCTTACTTGGTTTACAAGCAAACACAAATGGTTGAACCATCACATCCTGCTTGCAGTATCAAAAAAAGCAGAACATAAAACCCAGTGATGAGGATCAAAATGTGCCCCCCCCAAACATGCCACTTTGACATATTGATTATTTTGAGCTGAACACATTTAAGATACAATAGATGCAGGAGGGACTCTCTGACCTCCTACTTTTACCTGAAAGCAGGTTGGTTATAAAATTTCTGACCTCCACTTTTTCTGTCTAGAAGCAGGTTGGTCATAAAATTTTCCATGAGAAAGAAGTCCTCCCTGTACCAGAAAGAAAGAACATTTTTATCACCAGAAACTGGAATTTGACACTGAAATGGACTTGTCCAGAGAGTCCTACTGTCTCACAGTTTACTGCTGCTAGCCCAAGTCCCTTTGTCTTGTCACATCTCCCCAGTTTATCATTACTTGTGTAAAAGGTGTTTAAGCTTTTGGGCATAGTGATTTCTTCAGTTCTTCATTTTCCTTCTGAGGTCTCTTGTATTCACAGAAAAATGTTAAATAAGTCTGTATACCTCTTTTCTGTTAACCTGTTTTATGTCAGTTTAATTCTTAGCCTAAAAAGATAGAAGAAAGTTTTTCCTCCCTTGCACTGAGAGCACTTTGAGAACATTTATTTGCTTAAAGCAGTGGATGAGGTAGGCATCCCGCTTTTACTGGCTGTTTACCAGATCACAGCACTTAAGGAAAAACGAAAGCATGCTGCACTTTCCAAAATATTGACATGATACATGTAGTTCTGAATAAGGGACTTACTGTCTTAATTTAGAACAGGTTTTCAATAGATTGCAGTCAAGAAAGCCTAATAGAATTAAACATGTGTGAGTTTTTAGATCAGATAGACCTGGGATTAAATCTTATTTATACCACATATTTGGTTTTTGTCTTTAGGCAAGTTATTTGACTTCACTGATCTTATTTCCTCCCTTGTAAAATTAAGATAATGATCCTACCAAGTGGGACTATTTTATGTATTAGAGGAGGTAATACATGTAAAAATCTTAGGACATAGCAGATGCTCAATAGTATCTCCTTCCCACCCCCAGTACCAATTATTTGCCATGAATAGTAACCTAATCTGGAACTAGTGCTCAGAATACATCCTAGATTTTCACTAACTCACTCAAATACACATGGGAATGCATATATATGAAAACAATTTATGCATCAACCATCCCATCCCTGGGCAAATAAAATTTTTTCAAACTAACGTGAATAGTGGAAGGCTGCCATGTCATTTGGCTTTTCTTTTAAAGAGTCCTTCCTTTTTTGATAAAAAGAGTGAATTTTAACATAGAAGCAGGTGAAGCAAAGACTGTGAGTTAAGACCATACTTTGTTGAACTTCCTCTTACTCTTATGCTCGTTGGGAAATAGCAAGGAAATTCACAGAAGTGTCAGTATTAAAACAAGCCAGTTTCCCCTCCCCCCACACGGTGTGAGTGGTGTTTGATGCAAATGTGGATTATAAGACTCCAGAGAAAGTTTGTGGGAAACAGAGAAGAGATCTGAAACCATAGCATCATGAAATATCTTCTAAGTACTTTTCAATCATGAAGGCCTTTCTTGATTAGTTTCTGGTGAATCCTGGTGTGAGAATGTATAAAGCAGATAATTGGAGGCTCCTCTATCTTCTACCTAAAGAGAGATTTACTGCAACACCCTGGGTCCTGAGGGGAGTGGGGGGAGTGATAATCCTTCTGCTTACAAACATAGTTCTGAAAAAGGGGGTTTACTTTTAAACATTGGTTTGAAATAATTTTAATTATGTAAATAATATAACTATATAATGGAAAATCTAGAAGGGAAAAAAAGTGACCATTAATCCCAGTACCTTAAAACAATTATGATAATAATGAGCTGAACATGACAACATACATTACCATATGTAAAATAGATAGCCAATGGGAATTTGCTGTGTGCCTCAGGGAACTCAAACAGGGGCTTTGTAACAACCTAGAGGGGTGGGATGGGGAGGGACCTGGGAGGGAGGTTCAAGAGCGAGGGGACATATGTATACCTATGGCTGATTCATGTTGATGTTTGCCAGAAAACAACACAGTGCTGTAAAGCAGTTATCCTTCAATTAAAAATAAGTAAAAAAATAGTGAGTTGATGTTTTTATATAGTTTATATAGTTGTAATCATAATATAAAATTCTACTTCTTTTCTTTTAACACTCTTAATACTTTCCACCCTGAATATAGATTTTATAATGATTGATTTAACACTAGCCTCATATTTCACTTGATATTTGTGACAGGTAACATAAATACTTTCCTACTTTTAGACATTTAAATTGTTTTCAAAGAAGTTGTTTCAGGGATGTGGCAAATATGTCTAAATATCCAAGAGTATTTAAGACAAAAAAATGAAAACAACAATAGAAAAAAACAGACACTTGTTTAATGACAGAGGTGGAAGGGTCATCTAGATCAGCCACTTATCCAGAACCACCTCTTTGTCCCTCTGACCTAGGGGTCATCCCAACTCTGATTTAATACTTCTGTTACCATATTCAGGTTCAGCTGCTCACTGCTCAAACACCATCACTAGAGACAACCATTGGTAGAAAGAAAAGTTGCTTTAATCAGTAAAGCTGGCAATCTGGGAAGAAAGCATGCTTGTGTCCTGAAAACCAACTCTGAAGATTCTGCTCAGCCATGAGGGTTTTTAAAGGGAAAAGGGGAAGTAATCTCAGTTAATCAATGTGATAGAGGGTCAGACTCATACTTATCTCCCACTGCATGCAGGCTTGTCAGCTCCTGTGAGATCTTTCTTTAGATGCTATCTTGTTCATATCATTTGTTCACAAGATTACTGAAGAGAAGCTTGGGAAGAGTTCTGGTCATTTATTCTGGAAGAGCCTCCTGCAGAGAGCTCTTCCTTGCTAAAAGCTGCTTATACTTTCAGTGGGTGATGAGGATCAAGCCCAAACCACAGTTCTGAAGCAGAGGATGTGATGGCTTCCTGGGACTCTCTTCCAAGTGGCATCTGTAACTGCTCTTCCGCACGTGTACTTCTAAGGAACTAATGAGTTCTGCCAACTGTTTTAAGAAAACAAACTATTTTGGTTGTTGAGGTTTTTTTTTTTTCATCCAAGGATAAGTTGCTTTTTCTTCATCAGCAGTTTCCATAGTGTATAGAACAGAAATCTCCAACTGGCAGCCCAGGGGCTAATTATGGCTGCAGAGCTGTTTGGTTTAGCCCAAACAGGGTTCCAATTATATGTTAAATTAGCTGCCAACTTTTAAAATTCAAGAGATTTAACATACAGACCTAGATTTTTTTTGTATCCTTTGAACAATTGGAGGATCTGGTAATACAGAACCTGTATTTTCACCCAAAACAGCCTGAACCTAACTAGTATCTGTGCCTAAAAGAAGGAACATATTTTTTCCCTTTACCTCTAGCCAACATCATTTATTTAAATTATTTTCCTACCTCTGTGATATCTGAATTTGCAACTCTTCTGTGCTGAATATCTTTGGTCTCTGTGACTGTATCTGCACAAAGATAGAAATACAAGTAAGGAATAAGCAGCAGGGGCACAGATTCTCTCATTTAGGATACAAAGCTATTAAACATTCATAACGAGACTTAGTAAATGCAATAGTTCTGTGTGATCTTTACAAGCACAGAGCATAAAAGACATGTGCTGAAGGTAAAAGAGGGTAATACAGAATCACTACAAAGACGGTGAGTGACTCAGCCCTGAGCCAGAGAAAGTTTCTCATTCTACAGAGAGAAGGGGTTGATGGTCAAGATGGGTGTGTGTTTGTTTGTGTGCATGTCTAAACTAGCACGCACACTAAATTAACACAGGGGGATTTGCTGAAGGATGCTCATCCTACAAAGCACTTAGCTCTTCTCAGTTATTCCTTTTATTTTATTTTTTGACATTTGGATTAATCTCCACTCAGGCATTCATCTGTAGGAAAAGAAAAAGCAAAATATCAACTGGTATCAAGTCACATATGGTGACAGAATTGGCATCTTAATGGAAATACAGAAACTGATGTGACATTTTTATTCAGCTTTATTAAACTACTCCTAACAAAAGTGTAATCAAACACTGGATTTATTCAGAGTTCTAGCACATTCATTTTGGCTGCTGTGTATCATTTTAATGCATACAAAGAATATATAAAATATTTTCCAATTTTTTTTGCAAATACAAATATTTCTGCATTGAATATTTTAACATTAGTATTTTTAATGCACCCTTTAAACCTAGGAGGGGAATTGCTGCTCACTCATAGGATTTATATCTTTGCCACATCACTAGATTTTTCCAAATTTTTTCCAATAAGGTATACCTATTTATGTCCAATTTTCCTTGATTCATGGACCTTGCATTCTAGGTTCCTATACAATACTGTTCTTTGCAGTGTCGGATTTTACTTTCATCACCAGACACATCCACAACTGAGCATTGTATCTGCTTTGGCTCAGCCACTTCATTCATTCTGGGGCTATTGGTAATTCTCCTAGTCATAACAAATACCCTTTTTTAGCAACACAAGAGATGACTTTACACATTGACATCACCAAATGATCAACACCAAAATCAAATTGATTCCATTCTTTGTAGCTGAAGAGGGAGAAGCTGTATACAGTCAGCAAAAACAAGACCTGGAGCTGACTGTGGCTCAGATCATCAGCTTCTCATAGCAAAATTCAGGCTTAAGCTAAAGAATACTGGAAAAAACACTAGGCCAGCCAGATATGACTTAAATCAAATCCCGAATGAATTTACATTAGATTTACGTGACTAGATCTAACAGTGTGCCTGAAGAACTGGAAAGAGGTCCATAATATTGTACAGGAGGCAGCAAACAAAACCATCCCAAAGAAAAAGAAAAGCAAGAAAACAAAGTAGTTATCTGAGGAGGCTTTATGAATAGCAGAAGAATGAAGAGAAGCAAAAAGCAAGGGAGAGAGGGAAAAGTACATCCAATTAAACACAGAGTTCCAAAGACTAGCTGGAAGAGACAAGAAGGCCTTCTTCAATGAACAGTGCTTAACAATAGAAGAAAACAACAGAAGGAGAAAGACTAGAGAGCTCTTCAGGAAAACTGGGAACATCAAGGGAGCATTCCTTCCAAAGATGGGCACAATAAAGGATAAAAATGGTAGAGACCTAGCAGATGCTGAAGAGATGGAGAAAAAATGGAAAGAATACACAGAAAAACTGTATAAAAATCTTAATGAACTGGATTACTACACTGATGTGGTTAGTCACCCAGAGCCAGACATTCTGGAGAGCAAAGTCAAGTGGACCTTTAGAAGCACTGCTGTTAATAAAGCCAGTGGATGCAATGAAATTCCAGCAGAACTATTCAAATCCCTGAAGGAGGATGCCATCAAGGTGTTACATTTATTATGTCAGCAAATCTGGAAGACCCAGCAGTGGCCACAGGATGGAAAAGGTCAATCCTCATCCAAATTCCCAAGAAGGGTAGTACTAAAGAATGTGCTAACCATTGGACAATTGCACTCATCTCCCATGCTAATAAGATCATGCTTAAAACCTTGCATGCTAGGCTTCAGCATTATGAGAACCAAGAATTTCCAGATGTCCAAGCTGGGTTTAGAAATGGAAGAGGAACTGGAGATTAGATCTCCAACATTCACTGGATTATAAAGAAAGCAAGGAAATTTCAGAAAAAAATATCTATCTCTGTTTCATTGCCTATACCAAAGCCTTTGACTATGTGGATCATGACAAACTGTGGAAAGCTCTTAAGAGAGATGGGAATATCAGACCATCTTACTTGTCTCCTGAGAAACCTGTATGCAAGCCGAGAAGCAAGAGTTAGAACCCTGTATGGAACTACTGATTGGTTCAAGATTGAGAAAGGAGTACAACAGGGCTGCATGGTGTCACCCTGTTTGTTTAAACTATGCACTGAATACATCATGAGAAATGCCAGGCTGGGTGCATCACAAGCTGGAATCAAGATAGGCAGGAGAAACATCAACAATCTATGTGGATGATACCACTCTAATGGCAGAAAGAGAAGAGGAACTAAAGAGCCTCTTGATGAGGGTGAAGGAGGAGAGTGAAAGAGCAGGCTTAAGGCTAAATAATAAAAAAACTAAGATCATGATATCTGGCCCCATTAATGCATGGCAAATAGAAGGGGAAAAGGTGGAAATAGTGCCAGATTTCCTCTTCTTGGGCTCCAAATTCACTGCAGATAGTGACTGGAGCCATGAAATCAGAAGATGATTGCTTTTTGGCAGGAAAGTGATGACAAACCTAGACAGTATGTTGAAAATAAGAGACATTACCCTGCCACAAAGGTCCATATAGTCAAGGCTATGGTCTTCCCAGTGGTCACATACAGTTGTGAGATCTGAACCATGAAGAAGGCAGAATGCCAAAGAGTTGATGCCTTCTAAATAGTGCTGGAGAAGGCTCCTAAAAGTCCCTTGGACAGCAAAGAGATCAAACCAGTCAATCTTAAGGAAGATCAACCCTAAATATTCACTGGAAGGACTGACGCTGAAACTGAAGCTCCAGTATTTGGTCATCTGACAACTCATTGGGAAAGTCCCTGATGCTGGGAAAGATTGAGGACAGAAGGAGAAGAAGGTGTCAGAGGATGAGATGTCTGGATGGCATCACCAATGCAATGAACATGAACTTGGGCAAACTCCAGGAGATGGTGAGGGACAGGGAGGCCTGATGAACTGCAGTCCGTGGGGTCGCAGAGTCGAACACGACTGGGCGACTAAACAACATACCTATTTACACTCATACTAGTCTTGTAAGAGATTTGTTTTGCTATAATTTTTCCAATACTTAAAATATATATTTAATAAAGCTGAGGGATGTAAAATGGTGTTTCAAAGTTGATTTTAATTTGCATTATTAGTAAAAGTTTAGCATCTTTTCTATGCTTTGGGTTTTCTTTTTGGATTGTTGTTTCAAATTTTTATGTTTCAAAATATTATCCAAATTTTTTTCTCCTGGATTGTTAATTTGTATTTTAAAAGTCAAAATGGTAATATATCTTATGACAATCAACTGATTGTCATAGTGTTGACATAGTTTGCATTTCCTGGGTTACACCTTTTGAGAATGATTTCAAAAAAACAAAATTTAGAAATATATCTTTGATGCCCTGAACACATACAAAAGTTAATGGGCCTGGTTGCCAATTATGTTTTCTTAAAATTATTGCTGAGTTCTCTTCATATATGCTAACACAACCCTGATTTTTTAAACTGGTCTGGGGCCATTAAAATATCTTTTGCCTAGTTTGCTATTGGAAATTTCTGAAGGAAAATTTCAGTTTAGACTGATTTATGTAACTATGTTAAATGCATCAAGAAATCTCTTGGATTTATCCCTGGTGGCTTACAAATTTTGCCCACATTATGCTTCTGTAAATTAATACCTCATTGGATTATACAGGGGACAGATCTCTTTAGGTATTTGACATCTGCTTTCTATGTCAACCGTAATTCTACAGCCTATTCCTTGTATTGTAAATCTGTTTTTATCAGATGAAAATTTATTTCTTTTCTTTTTTTTTTTTACTTATATAAAAACAGTGATTGCCATGACTGACAAAGTCACGTTTCTCAATGTATTCTGCATTTCAACAAAGCCACCCAGCTTCAGGTAGTCACGAATCACCTCAGCTTATTTCCCTGATACAAGTTTGAATGGCACAGACGTAGTTGCTACTCAATGTTGCTGCGTGTGCAGAGAGAGAGTGAGGTAGTCTGGATAAATACACAAGTACAGAATTTAAGCTATTTTATTTCTTTATAGATACATTTTGAGATAGAGTATATCTATGAAGATCTTCTTGATAGGAGGAATTCGGTAAACATCAAGTGCTAGCATTTCCGTGATTTTTATGAGTAGCAGACAATTGGAAGTCAATTCATAGTAAATATGAATAAACACAGAGGACAAATTGAAAAGATTTTGAAGCAGATGTGATGACGTGAGTCTATTCTGGAGACAAATCTAAAATCTAAAATACACAGAAATCAGAATAGTTAGAAAAAAAGAAAGCTGTGCCTAAAGTTGCTCTTTGGAGTAAAACAAAAGACAGGAGACAAATAAATACAACTAACACCACCACAACATATCCTCAAAACACATAAAGTTTAATAATTGAGTCATAATCATATTGCTGCCACAAACATAGACAATGGCTTTCTGATCTAGTAGAACCTTGTCTAAAATCACTGTGGTAAATGATGAAGATGAAGTGTGAATGACAGGGAGCCATAAATCACAGTCAGTCTGAATGCTATTGAAAACAAAGAAAGAATTTTAAGATGAATTTCAAAAATGAGTCAAACTGTCTGGCCCATGAAAGACAGACAAGTAGGAAGTGACTGTGCTTTGTATAGGCTATCTCAGAGGAATAGTTTTCAGTTAGGAATCTGCCATAAAACAGTGATGTGGCTTAACAAAAGAGAAATGTTCAAGCAGTATCAGAGAATAATTGTGGGAATCTATCTGTTAACATTGACAGGAATATTTAACCATTGGAACAAAATTTAGAGCAAGTAATGGAGATATTATTCCTGAATCGATCCAGAAGAATATATTTTTAAAACATCAGTAAGGGTCAGGAGAGCTGATCCTTGAGACCTTAGGAGGTCTTACCATCTGCAACCAATTTTATGAAACATTAAGCAGGTTTTAACCCTATTTCCTCCTATAAATTAAAAGCCTTTGCATTTTTTACTTTATTATCTCTGTAAAGCTACCTACATTTGTATGATTCTATACATGGTCTTGGCTTCCCCTGTGGCTGAGCGATAAAGAAGCCGCTGCAATGCAGGAGACGTGGTTTCAATCCCTGGGTGAGAAAGATCCCCTGGAGGAAGGCATGGCAACCCACTCCAGTATACCTGGAGAATCCCATAGAGGAGGCTGGTGGTCTATGGTTCATTGGATTGCAAAGAGTCAGACACAACTGTAGCAACCTCAGCATGCATGCGTGCATACATGGTCTAATTCTCTTTGTCATGCTTCTAAGAGGAAGCAGTGAAAACAATCTCCATATGACTTCATAAGAGTTATTATCCTTGAACTTGGACATATAGTTCTCTGTATGAATCTGTGAATGAGTTTATGTGTCTTCTGCATTTTCTGTCTGGTAACTGGTAGCACTTAGTACTAATGGGACAACCCAGAGTTAATATAGATTCATAGGGAAGGTGAAGGAGAATGGTACCTTCCCTCCCTTCTAATGGTACCATCTTAGCTGCAACATTTATGTGAACTTTGTTTTCTGTTTTTGCAGTAGACCAAAGTTGGCTTTAACATTATCACAAGTTTTTTTTTAATTGGTGACTAGTTGACCAATAACGTGTACATTTCAGGTGTACAGCAAAGTGATTTAGTTATACATATACTTAAATTAATTCTTTTTTAGATTCTTTTCTCATATAGGTTATCATAGCATACTAAATAGAGTTTCCTGTATACAGTAGGCCCTTGTTGGTTATCTGTCCTATATATAATAGTGTGTGAGTATTCATCCCAAGCTCATGATTTATCCCTCCCCGATAACATATTTTAAATGACCTATAATCAAGTTACATTTATGCTTCAAAGAGGTGCACATGCTTATTATGTCTTCTTGCAAGTCCAAGCACATGAGGCAAACAGCCAGGGTGCTTCCTGCCCCAGTTTGAGAAGCACAAGAGTAAAGGACCTGGTTCTGCTCTGCAAGATCATTCATTTCATAAATCCTTAATGAGGACTGACTATGTGCCTGCCACTAGGTGAGGTTGGTAATATAGCAATGAACAATACTTAAGACTTAGAGTTTAGTACTAATCCGTTTATGCCTATAAACATCTTATTCAGTTCAGTTCAGTTCAGTCGCTCAGTCGTGTCTGACTCTTTGCGACCCCGTGAATTGCAGCACGCCAGGCCTCCCTGTCCATCACCAACTCCCGGAATTTACCCAAACCCATGTCCATCAAGTCAGTGATGCCATCCAACCATCTCATCCTCTGTCATCCCCTTCTCCTCCTGCCCCTAATCCTTCCCAGCATTAGGGTCTTTTGCAATGAGTCAACTCTTCGCATGAGGTGGCCAAAATATTGGAGTTTCAGCTTCAACATCAGTCCTTCCAATGAACACCCAGGACTGATCTCCTTTAGGATGGATTGATTGGATCTCCTTGCAGTCCAAGGGACTCTCAAGAGTCTTCTCCAACACCACAGTTCAAAAGCATCAATTCTTCGGCGCTCAGCTTTCTTCACCGTCCAACTCTCACATCCATATATGACTACTGGAAAAACCATAGCCTTGACTAGATGGACTTTTGTTGGCAAAGTAATGTCTCTGCTTTTAAATATGCTATCTAGGTTGGCCATAACCTTCCTTCCAAGGAGTAAGCGTCTTTTAATTTCGTTGCTGCAATCACCATCAGCAGTGATTCTGGAGCCCAAAAAAATAAAGTCTGACACTGTTTCCCCATCTATTTCCCATGAAGTGATGGGACCAGATGCCATGATCTTAGTTTTCTGAGCGTTGAGCTTTAAGCCAACTTTTTCACTCTCCTCTTTCACTTTCATCAAGGGGCTCTTTAGTTCTTCTTCACTTTCTGCCATAAGGGCGGTGTCATCTACATATCTGAGGTTATTGATATTTCTCCCGGCAATCTTGATTCCAGCTTGTGTTTCTTCCAGCCCAACGTTTCTCATGATGTAGTCTGCATATAAGTTAAATAAGCAGGGTGACTATATACAGCCTTGACGTACTCCTTTTCCTATTTGGAACCAGTCTGTTGTTCCATGTCCAGTTCTAACTGTTGCTTCCTGACCTGCATACAGGTTTCTCAAGAGACAGGTCAGATGGTCTGGTATTCCCATCTCTTTCAAAATTTTCCACAGTTTATTGTGATCCACACAGTCAAAGGCTTTGGCATAGTCAATAGAGCAGAAATAGATGTTTTTCTGGAACTCTCTTGCTTTTTCGATGATCCAGCGGATATTGGCAATTTGATCTCTGGTTCCTCTGCCTTTTATTAGTGTGTATATAACACTAGTACAAACAAGTCAATGAACGTACTAAGTACTGGAAGGGCTGAGGGTTGGTTCAGATGGTGAAGGAGATCAGCAAGTAGAAATAGAAACTTGATGGCATATTGATGGAGAAGCTGCATGTGGGTGTCAGTTATTAATGGGGCTGAAACTGCAAGGCAACTCCTTTTAGAGCTTTAAATTTCTCCAAGCATGAACTTCTTCTCTTGGACAGTGTTAGGGATTAAATTGGGTGCCCCTCAATTTCATGCTGAAGCCCTAACCCTCTATGTGATTATATTAGGAGACAGGGTCTTTAGGAAAGTAATGAAGTACAAATGAAGTCATGAAAGTGGGGCCCTAATCTGATAGGATTGACATCCTTAGCAGAAGAGGAAGAGACACCAGAGATCTCTCCCTTTCCATGGAATCTCAGAGGAAAGGCCGTGGAAGGACACAGTGAGAAGGCTGTTTTCTAGAAACTAGAAGAGATACCTCACCAGAAACCAACCCTGGTACCTTAATCTTAGACTTCCAGTCTCCAGAACTGTGTGAAAATATAATTCTGTTAAGTCACATATCCTGTGATATTTTGTTATGGCCGTCTAACCTAACTAATATAGACAGCAGTCATGATATGATTCATTCACTCAAAAGAAATTGACTGAATATCACTTACTATGTGTCTAGGAGTGTGACCAAAACAGAGAAAACCTCTGCATTTGTGGAGTTTACCACTCCACTGGAGAGAGACAATATACAGAATGAAAATGAAAGTGTTAAGTCACTCAATCATGTCTGACTCTTTGCGACCCCATGGACTGTAGCCTGCCAGGCTCCCCTGTCCATGGAATTCTCCAGGCAAGCATAATAGAGTGGGTTGCCATTCTTTCCTCCAGGGCATCTTCCTGACTCAGGGATCAAACCCAGGTCTCCCACATCGTAGGCAGATTCTTTATAGTCTCAGCCACCAGGGAAGATAACATACAGAATGCATAAATATAATATGTAATACGTATATAGTGAATGGTGATAAATGATACGGAGAAAAATAAAGCAGAGAAAGAGGGATAAAGAGAACCAGAGGGCAGGAAGAAGATACAAGAGGGGTTTGGGAATAGAAGAAAAATAGAAGAAATATAATTTCTATTTTAAAAATCTTTGTACATTTAGAATACAAACTTTATTTCTCTTTCACACACATTTCTGTTACTTATTCTAAGCATTATATGCCTGCAAGCAGCTCTTTAGTATTTCCTGGCAAAGATTTTTCTTCCATGTGTAGAAACTGGCTGTGACCTTGCTACATTTCTAAACATGTTCCTACTAGAGGAACATGTCCTTTCGTAAGGTGGGAGTAATTCCCTTGGATGATTGTTTAAAGAGAGGAAGAATTTTTTTCTGCTAAAATCCCTGAGGCCTCCCTCTCCCCCACCAAGGCACGCAAACACAATAGGATAGGACAATATAAACAAGCATTTTCACAGATAATATGAACAGATCATAATCTATCATTTATTTGTTGTACCTACCTAATCTGTTCCAGATAGCAGCTTATGATAAGAAAATTTTAAAATTAGCAGAAATTAAAATTATTAAGAGAAAAATAAACTACTGTATACTAATCACTCAGCTGGATGAGTTACTAAAGCAAAATAAATTTTTTTCTGAGACTCCTAGAAGTCAAAGGAAAAAGGGGTGAATTATAAGCTTCTTATCCAGTTGGTGCTAGAAATAATGATATTTTTGAGTGCCTATTATGTGTCACTTTTGTTATAATGTAAACCTTATAGCTATCCCATGAGATTAATTCACCATCCTCATTTAAATGGAGATTCATGAAAGGAAAATGCCTTTGCCAGATCAAATGACTGGAAATCATAAAAGTATTTTGTCTACAGCCAAAACCTGCCTTTGTTCTTTGTAGAATCTAGGAGCTTAGTAATAAATTTTAACTTAGTAAAGTTGTTTCTGCAGATCTTCCCTTGGTATCATTGCCTGGGAGCAAAAGGCAAAGAAAAATTCGATATTCAATTATTGTAGTCTGTAGGCAATTATTTTCCTCTCCATGACCGACAACAGGTTGTAATCTTCTCAACAGTTTCTTCTTTGTCAGGAAAGACAGTTAGTGAAGAACAGTGTTTTTAATATGGGTTTCTTCTTAAGTGCTTTCTATATTCTAACAGTAAAATTAACTAAATCCACCCTCTTTGTCATTTAGTTTATATTAGTTTCCTGGGGCTACTATAAGAAATTGTCACAAACTGGGTGGCTTAAAACAATAGGAATTTATTCTCTCATAGTTCTGGAGGCCAGAAGTCCAAAATTAAGATATCAGCAGGAACACATTTTCTGTTGAGGCTCTCAGGTAGAATCCATTCTTGGTCTCTTCTAGCTTCTGGCACTGTTGTCATTCTTTTACTTGTAGCTACATCACACCAATCTCTGCTTTTAGGATCACATTGCCTCCTATCCTGTGTGTCTTTGACTGATTCCTCTCTGACTCTGTTGTAAGGACACTTATAAAGGCATTTAGGGTCCACTTGGATAATCCAAGATAACTTCATCACATTTTTGCCATAAAATATAATACTCACTTTTTGCCATATAAGGTAATATTCATATGTTCAAGGATCAGGAAGTGAATATACCTTTAGGGTGTAGGTTTTTTTCAGTTGCCCACAATTTCTTTCTGACTGCCAAAGATTCACCTCTCTCCCACAGGCAGAATAAAGCCAGCCCATTCCAACATCTTCAAAAGTCTTAACTCATTTTAGTAATGGATCCATGGATCTTTGCTGGATAATCCCACCTCAGTTCTTGGCTTCCTTGAGATGACTGAGTAGATCCATGAGTCACACACCTGATCTCTTTAGCTGAAGGATGTCCAGCTGTATCTTTAGACTTCTCTCCAGAGCATGCTTTCCTAAGAGTGAATCTCCTTATTCTGGCATTGTTTGTAATTTGGAAAGGCTGAGAACTTCTCAAATCATCAAATTCTGATTTCTTTTTGTTTAACAGTTCTTTCTTTATCTCCTTCCTCTCATTTCATGATGAGCAACAACAAGAAACTAGCCACACTTTCAGCACTTTTTTAGATGCCCAAGTTTTCTGTTTACAAATTCTGCTTTCTATACAACTGCTGGATGCTATTCTCCCTTATAAGGACATTTGTGATGGTATTTAGGGTTCACTTGGCTACAATCCAAGATAAGGTCCATTTTTCAGTATCTTAAACTTAATCACATCTTTTGCCTTTTTTCCCTTTATAAAGTAATATTCACAGGTTAGGGATTAGGAAGTGGATATATCTTGAAGGAGGAGGGCATATTTTCAGCCTACCATGACCTGCAGAATCATTACCCTTCAGGAGAAAAGCAGTTTTGGTAAGATTGTGCCACCAGAGATAAATTCAGTTCACCTGATCAGTCAGCTCTTGTTTAGAGGAGAGGTTTTGGTTCTAAATCTGAAAGATATTCTATACATATATCAATAGAATAGGAGAGAAAGGAAAGCATGATTATTATTTCATGATGAGGTTCATGTCTGTTTATGCAGGGAACATAAAAAGATTTGACTGTTGAGGGCTAGCATAAGAAAGTGAAGAGCTAGATGCAGAATGAGACAGACTGTTGCCATGGTGATACAATTAGTATTTCCTTTGACTTCTCTGAGAAACCCTGCAGACAACTTTTCTACATACAGATACTTAGCACAGTTTGAAATCCACTTCAGTTTCCTTTGTTCAAATAAAACTTATTCCCCTGCTCAGCAGAGAAGCAGATATTGAAGTTGTTCTGGTTGGTGAAGGTCTTCCTGCTGCTCATTTTCTTCCTTCCCCAACAGATAGAGAAATACCCACAGCCATACACATGCAGGACTGCTAATAATCTATTTGCCTTTAGTTTTCCATTTCTTATAAGCCAGCAGTTTTAAATCTTGGGTATATATTATATTATAATCATGCTAAGTTATTTAAGAATATATGGCAAATCAAAGCTTACAATCAGAGAATGTGTGTGTGTGTGTGTATATATACACACATATATACATATTCAAGTGATTTGTGATTTTGGAATTATGGAAGACTGAACTGTATGACGGCTCCGCGCAGAAGCGAGGCGGCTGCAATGGCTCGGCGCAGAAGCGTGGCCGAGAGGAGCTAGGCCGGGCCGGGGGCGGCGGCCGAGAGGGGCTAGGCCGGGCTAGGGGCCAGGGGCGGCGGCAGAGAGGAGCTAGGCCGGGCCAGGGGCCGGGGGCGGCGGCCGACAGGGCTTAGGCCGGGGCGGGGCCGGGGGCCGGGGGCGGCGGTCGACAGGGGCTAGGCCGGGCCAGGGTCTGGGGGCCGGTGGCAGCGGCGAGAGGAATTACCCAAGGCCCAAGGTAAGAGAAACCCAAGTAAGATGGTAAGTGTTGCAAGAGGGCATCAGAGGGCAGACACACTGAAACTAGAATTACAGAAAACTAGCTAATCTGATCACATGGACCACAGCCTTGTCTATCTCAGTGAAACTAAGCCATGCCGTGTGGGGCCACCCAAGACGGATGGGTCATGGTGGAGAGGTCTGACAGATTGTGGTCCACTGGAGAAGGGCATGGCAAACCGCTTCAGTATTCTTGCCTTGAGAACCCCATGAACAGTATGAAAAGGCAAAAAGACAGGACACTGAAAGATGAACTCCCCAGGTCAGTAGGTGCCCAATATGCTAATGGAGATCAGTGGAGAAATAACTCCAGAAAGAATGATGGGATGGAGCCAAAGCAAAAACGACACGCAACTGTGGATGTGACTGGTGATAAACACAAAGTCCGATGCTGTAAAGAGCAATATTGCATAGGAACCTGGAATGTTAGGTCCATGAATCAAGGCAAACTGGAAGTGGTCAAATAGGATATGGCAAGAGTGAATGTCGACATTCTAGGAATCAGCGAACTAAGATGGACTGGAATGGGTGAATTTAACTCAGATGACCATTGTATCTACTACTGTGGGCAAGAATCCCTTAGAAGAAATGGAGTAGCCATCATGGTCAACAAAAGAGTCCGAAATGCAGTACTTGGATGCAATCTCAAAAAAGATAGAATGATCTCTGTTCGTTTCCAAGGCAAACCATTCAATATCACGGTAATCCAAGTCTATGCCCCGACCAGTAACGCCGAAGAAGCTGAAGGTGAATGGTTCTATGAAGACCTACAAGACCTTCTAGAACTAACACCCAAAAAAGATGTCCTTTCATTATAGGGGACTGGAATGCAAAAGTAGGAAGTAAAGAAACACCTGGCGTAACAGGCAAGTTTGGCCTTGGAGTACAGAATGAAGCAGGGCAAAGGCTAATAGAGTTTTGCCACGAGAACGCACTGGTAATAGCAAACATCCTATTGCAACAACACAAGAGAAGACTCTACACGTGGACATCACCAGATGGTCAACACCGAAATCAGATTGATTATATTCTTTGCAGCCAAAGATGGAGAAGCTCTATACAGTCAGCAAAAACAAGACCGGGAGCAGACTGTGGCTCAGATCATGAACTGCTTATTGCCCAATTCAGACTTAAATTGAAGAAAGTAGAGAAAACCACTAGTCCATTCAGGTATGACCTAGATCAAATCCCTTATGAGTATACAGTGGAAGTGACAAATAGATTTAAGGGACTAGACCTGATAGACAGAGTGCCTGATGAACTATGGACAGAGGTTTGTGACATTGTACAGGAGACAGGGATCAAGAAAATCCCCATGGAAAAGAAATGCAAAAAAGCAAAATGGTTGTCTGAGAAGGCCTTACAGATAGCTGGGAAGAGAAGAGAAGGGAAAAGCAAAGGAGAAAAGGAAAGATATTCTCATCTGAATGCAGAGTTCCAAAGAATAGCAAGGAGAGATAAGAAAGCCTTCCTCAGCGATCAGTGCAAAGAAATAGAGGAAAACAACAGATTGGGAAAGACTAGAGATCTCTTCAAGAAAATTAGAGATACCAAAGGAACATTTCATGCAAAGATAGGCTCAATAAAGGACAGAAATGGTATGGACCTAACAGAAGCAGAAGATATTAAGAAGAGGCAGCAAGAATAAACAGAAGAACTGTACAAAAAAGATCTTCATGACCCAGATAATCACGATGGTGTGATCACTCACCTAGAGCCAGACATCCTGGAATGTGAAGTCAAGTGGGCCTTAGAAAGCATCACTACGAACAAAGCTAGTGGAGGTGATGGAATTCCAGTTGAGCTATTTCAAATCCTCAAAGGTGATGCTGTGAAAGTGCTGCACTCGATATGCCAGCAAATTTGGAAAACTCAGCAGTGGCCACAGGACTGGAAAAGGTCAGTTTTCGTTCCAATCCCAAAGAAAGGCAATGCCAAAGAATGCTCAAACTACCGCACAATTGCACTCATCTCACATGCTAGTAAAGTAATGCTCAAAATTCTCCAAGCCAGGCTTCAGCAATACGTGAACCGTGAACTTCCAGATGTTCAAGCTGGTTTTAGAAAAGGCAGAGGAACCAGAGATCAAAATGCCAATATCCACTGGATCATCAAAAATGCAAGAGAGTTCCAGAAAAACATCTATTTCTGCTTTATTGACTATGCCAAAGCCTTTGACTGTGTGGATCACAATAAACTGTGGAAAATTCTGAAAGAGATGGGAATACCAGACCATCTGACCTGTCTCTTGAGAAACCTGTATGCAGGTCAGGAAGCAACAGTTAGAACTGGACATGGAACAACAGACTGGTTCCAAATAGGAAAAGGAGTACGTCAAGGCTGTATATTGTCACCCCGATTATTTAACTTATATGCAGAGTACATCATGAGAAATGCTGGGCTGGAAGAAACACAAGCTGGAATCAAGATTGCCAGGAGAAATATCAATAACCTCAGATATGCAGATGACACCACCCTTATGGCAGAAAGTGAAGAAGAACTAAAGAGCCTCTTGATGAAGGTGAAAGAGGAGAGGAAAAAAGTTGGCTTAAAGCTCAACGCTCAGAAAACTAAGATCATGGCATCTGGTCCCATCACTTCATGGGAAATAGATGGGGAAACAGTGGAAACAGTGTCAGACTTTATTTTTTTGAGCTCCAGAATCACTGCTGATGGTGACTGCAGCCATGAAATTAAAAGACGCGTACTCCTTGGAAGGAAGGTTATGGCCAACCTAGATAGCATATTTAAAAGCAGAGGCATTACTTTGCCAACAAAAGTCCGTCTAGTCAAGGCTATGGTTTTTCCAGTGGTCATGTATGGATGTGAGAGTTGGACGGTGAAGAAAGCTGAGCGCCGAAGAATTGATGCTTTTGAACTGTGGTGTTGGAGAAGACTCCTGAGAGTCCCTTGGACTGCAAGGAGATCCAACCAGTCCATCCTAAAGGAGATCAGTCCTGGGTGTTCATTGGAAGGACTGATGTTGAAGCTGAAACTCCAATACTTTGGGCGCCTCATGCGAAGAGTTGACTCATTGGAAAAGACCCTGAGGCTGGGTAGGATTGGGGGCGGGAGAAGAAGGGGACGACAGAGGATGAGATGGTTGGATGACATCACCGACTCGATGGACATGGGTTTGGGTAGAATCCGGGAGTTGGTGATGGACAGAGAGGCCTGGCGTGCTGCAATTCATGGGGTCGCAGAGTCGGACACGACTGAGCGTCTGAACTGAACTGAACTGTATGAAAATGCTTCATTAAGAAATATCCCATTAAAGTAGTTTTTTTCTAAGTGCTTTAGTTTACTGTAAACTGAGTCGTTGGATATTAATGAGGCTTTCTCTGAGCCTTTATTACTAATCTGTGCCTATTCTGCTGGATGTGGTGTCTTGATGTTCTCTGGAAGGGTAATCGTGATCAACAAGAAAACTTTGGAGTTTGTCTCTTCTCTTCTGTAATATTTTTCCTTGGGTTCCCTTAATATATATAGCTGTTTTCAACTTGAATGGTAAAAAATGAATTTTTAATAAAGTTGTTTATTCTGTTGAAAGGTAATATACATACTTAAAACATTTTTAATGAATATAGAAATGTATACACTGATAAATAACTACCTCCCTCCCTTCAGACTCTTGGTTTCTTAAGGACAAACATTATTAGTAAATTCCTTTTGCTTTTTTTTTCTTAAAAAGTTTTCTGCTTTGAAAAGTTTATATATCTTTAAACACACACACCAAAAAATACAAATGAGAACATGTATTTGCAGTGCTCTGCATTTTGCTTTTTAAATTAAAAATATACCTTAGCACTCTCCCCAAATCAGCATCTGTAGAGCTATACTTCATTCTTCTGTGGCTGCTTCTTATTCTATTCTGTGTATGTACAGAATAGTAGTTTAATTCTGTATTGGATGATGTTTCCCTCTAGTTTTCTGGTTATTCCAAATCCTGAAACTGTGAACATCCATATATGTCTTGCATGCATGTGTGAGAAGCTATCCAAGTCAGGGGCCACTTATTTACCCAACTCCTATGGGAGTGTCATTCACACCACAGACTATGGGAATGGAATCCTCTGGAGTTGTGCAGTGTGTTGCCTGCAAGGCTGTTCTCAGTGGCTATGAGTAAGATACTTTCCTAGAAATATGAAATGCGAGTTGCAAAGTCAGAACATCTAAAACATGAATGCATATTCATTTACAGTGTCATTAACCATATTTGAGATAGCCTGTTTTCCAGATGGCTTCTAAAATGTGCAACACACAATCCTACATAAATGGTCACTCCTGGAGTTGTGCAACAAGTGACCCTGATTTATCAAAGCTTGATAATCAGACTGATTTAAGTAGAACATTAAGTAAAAAATAGTATCGGTTTTTTAAATTTGCGTTTGTGTAATTGCAAAGGTGTTTGAGTATATTTTAGATATTTATAACCTGTTAAGTATGTGTGTGTGTTCATACTATTTGCCTATTTCACGTCTTGATAATTACTATATAGGTCAAGACTTTGTTAAAGACTTAAAGATGAAAAATTTTGTTTCAAATGTGCTGGATATAATTTTTCAGTTCTGTATCATTCTGTTGACCATGAAAAATTTAACATAGTTTGAGTTGTGGGTCTTTTATGTAAAGACCATTTCCATTATATTGCAATAAAAATACCGCATGTTTGCCTCTTAATCCTTTTTAACCTTTAAAGTAATTTAAAGAGTGGAGTCAATATTGATATCCAATTTTGTTTTCTTTTTTCTCCAGGTGGTTTATTATTTTCTGACACCATTTATTTAATAAGACACATTTTTTTACTGACTAGAAATGTACTTTTATTGTATGCTGAATCCCCATGTATATTTAAGTTGGTAACACCTTTGTAACTGAGCCAAAAGAAGAGCAAAGCTATACAAAATATGATGGAGGAAAAACAATGGATTCAGTTTGGGATGTATTCATTTGAGTTTAGGACAAACATTTGGGTGAAGAGATCAATTCAGTATTTGAGACTTCTGTGTTTAGCCTCATTTTAAATTAGGCCCTCATGGAAATTTAATTGCCGTTACATAATATTGTTCAAGCCAGTTTGCCCCAGATATTTTGTCTTCAGTTTCATCATGGTTTGTCCCTTATGGCAGGGGCTTTTAGTCTTGGCACTACCACAGTTTAGAAAAACAAAATGGTTCTTATTCCAACTGATAAGTGGCAGATAATTCAATCCTAACTTTTGTACTTTGATTTTATGTAAAGAGAAGGTGTATAAAAATGTGCCTTTTATGAATGGACTGTCCTGATACCTCAGTTATTAATAATATAACTTTGTTTAATTGTAAAATGGTTTCATTGTATGTAAAGTCTTAACTTGTTCTAAACAACCATTTTAGGAGGGAGCTCCCTATGGAGAATCTGTTTAAGCAGTCATATTTTTTAAAACCATATTAGTTTTCACAATGCAAAGGCTTACTTTTAACAATTTTTTTTATTACGTTATCAATGGAGGTGGCCTTAGGAAAAAACATTGGGAATGTCACCTCAGCCGAGAAGCCTATTAGAGAAAACATTCCCTGAAGAAACCAAAAAAGTTATTAACTGTCTACTTCTAATTTAACCTTGGATTGAGTGAGAACATTGGATGATTGCCATCCTCTGAAGCCTTATCGTTTTTAGTTAATGTTTAGCTAAATCTTCCTTTTGTATTTCCCTTGTCCATTATGAAATAAAATCTAATATCCAGCCAGTTCATTTCTAAATTCTAATTAGATTACCACCTGTCCTTATCACATTTACATGAGTCATTTTGGAATGGGTGTTACATATTGGGCCAATTTGTATGCGTTATGATAATATGCAACCATCAAGATGTACAGTACTGATAGGTTATAAATCTCAATTCTCCTCAATTTTTTCAGGCATCTAGATTTTATGAATAAATTTTAGATTCACCAAGAAGGGATCTTAATGCTTAAAATTATTTGGACCTAAAGTATAATAGAATGAGATGGTATGAATTATGGACAAAACTCTCATTTGATGTCCAAAAGGTGGGTCACTTGGCAAACTATTAGGTTATGATAAACTCAGAATGAAACTTGCTTAGGTCTTTTTTCAAGGCACTGACAAAAGAAAACACTTTAAGCAGGAAAAATGGTTTTAGGGATTCAAAATTCTAAAAATAAGTGTAAAGTATTAAGTGTTTAAATTGGCATACATAACCTTGGTCATAATCGGATTTATAGATTTGTGATTTATGCTGGGACTTCCTTCTTGGATACATTTTCAGTCAGTTCAGTTCAGTCGCTCAGTCGTGTCCAACTCTTTGCGACCCCATGAATCGCAGCACGCCAGGCCTCTCTGTCCATCACCAACTCCTGGAGTTTACCAAAACTCATGTCCATCGAGTCAGTGATGCCATCCAACCATCTCATCCTCTGTCGTCCCCTTCTCCTCCCGCCCCCAATCCTACCCAGCCTCAGGGTCTTTTCCAATGAGTCAACTCTTTGCATGACGTGGCCAAAGTATTGGAGTTTCAGCTTCAACATCAGTCCTTCCAATGAACACCCAGGACTGATCTCCTTTAGGATGGACTGGTTGGATCTCCTTGCAGTCCAAGGGACTCTCAAGAGTCTTCTCCAACACCACAGTTCAAAAGCATCAATTCTTCGGCGCTCAGCTTTCTTCACCGTCCAACTCTCACATCCATACATGACCACTGGAAAAACCATAGCCTTGACTAGACGGACCTTTGTTGGCAAAGTAATGTCTCTGCTTTTAAATACGCTATCTAGGTTGGCCATAACCTTCCTTCCAAGGAGTAAGCGTCTTTTAATTTCGTTGCTGCAATCACCATCAGCAGTGATTCTGGAGCCCAAAAAAACAAAGTCTGACACTGTTTCCCCATCTATTTCCCATGAAGTGATGGGACCAGATGCCATGATCTTAGTTTTCTGAACGTTGAGCTTTAAGCCAACTTTTTCACTCTCCTCTTTCACCTTCATCAAGAGGCTCTTTAGTTCTTCTTCACTTTCTGCCATAAGGGTGATGTCATCTGCATATCTGAGGTTATTGATATTTCTCCTGGCAATCTTGATTCCAGCTTGTGTTTCCTCCAGCCCAGCGTTTCTCATGATGTACTCTGCATAGAAGTTAAATAAGCAGGGTGACAATATACAGCCTTGACGTACTCCTTTTCCTATTTGGAACCAGTCTGTTGTTCCATGTCCAGTTCTAACTGTTGCTTCCTGACCTGCATACAGGTTTCTCAAGAGACAGGTCAGATGGTCTGGTATTCCCATTTCTTTCAGAATTTTCCACAGTTTATTGTGATCCACACAGTCAAAGGCTTTGGCATAGTCAATAAAGCAGAAATAGATGTTTTTCTGGAACTCTCTTGCTTTTTTGATGATCCAGCAGATATTGGCAATTTGATCTCTGGTTCCTCTGCCTTTTCTAAAACCAGCTTGAACAGCTGGAAGTTCACGGTTCACGTATTGCTGAAGCCTGGCTTGGAGAATTTTGAGCATTCCTTTACTAGCGTGTGAGATGAGTGCAATTGTGCGGTAGTTTGAGCATTCTTTGGCATTGCCTTTCTTTGGGATTGGAACGAAAACTGACCTTTTCCAGTCCTGTGGCCACTGCTGAGTTTTCCAGATTTATGCAGCCCCAAATAATGCTAGCTGAACACCTACACACTGACACATCAGCCAGGGGGTCTCTGTGAAAGTCTTTAAGAGCAGTGTTAAATAAAGCAGTCTTGACTTGGGATGCTAGGCTTCAGCAGCAGCAGCCAACCGATCAAATGGACCTGCATCCAATAGTGTACTCTTAGGTAGTTTCCAATCAAGAGGCTTTAACATCTCAAGAAATCAGATGGCTCTCAGAGCAAACTGGGCCAAATGGATGAAACTCCAAACTTCCAAACACTATCAATGTCTGAAAATTGTGCTGGCTGAGATTCAAAACCCTCAAATTCTCTTTTTTTTAATTAATAAATTTTATTTATTTATTTATTTTGGCTGTGCAGGGCCTTTGTTGTTTTGCATGGGCTTTTCTCTAGTTGTGACAAGCAGGGATGACTCATCCTTGTGGCATGTTGGTTTCTCATTGTGGTGGGCTCTCTTGTTGTGGAGCACAGGTTCTTGACATGCAGGCTTCAGTAATTTCTGCTTCAGGGCTCTAGAGCATGGGCTCAATAGTTGTGGTGCATTGACTTAGTTGCTCCAAGGCATGTGAGATCTTTCTAGACCAGGGATCACATCCATGTTTGACTGGAAGGTAGATTCTTATCCACAATGACACCAGAGAGGTCCAAAACCCTCAAATTTTTCATGTGAACTATAACGGCTGTAGGTTCATGAGGAAGATCTAAAGATGGACATTGATCAGTACAATGCACACTTGCATTATTGAGCTTTGACTCTTGGTAAGTTGGACTAAGACACAGGAATTTCTTTTACTCATCTGATTGTAGGCCTGGACTGTAGCAGAATTGATACCACCTCAGAACTTTTTGCCATCTTGGAATTTTCTCCTCAACCCATGTGTTCAAGCTTTTTACCACTCTCATAGTGAGGAAAAGCCCAGAAAATCTAACCCGGGGGTTGTAACTCAAGGAAACAAACCATTTTTATCTAATGTGTATTCACTGTTTAAAGAAACCAGTCCATCCCTAGGGCTTCTTGGAAAGTTTTTTATTTTGTTTTGATTTTTTCTGCCAAGTAAATGTCAACTGCAAGGTTGGCTGTGATTACAGTTACACTGGGGAATCTGCAGGAGGCCTTGTGAGTCATTCCTCACTGTTCTTTGTAAGTCAGTTACTACCTGCATGGTCAGAGTTCTCTCCCCTTTCCCTTAATTCCTTCTCATTTTTGGTGGAGGGAGTTGGGGGGTTGTTGGTAATGGCAGACTGTCCTGGCCAAGTTCTGAAAAACCCCTGTTAAGAATTCTACTTGATTTCCGTGCTTGTGATGGGTCTGTTAAGATCTTCTATTTCTTCCTGGTTCAGTTTTGGAAAGTTATACTTTTCTAAGAATTTGTCCATTTCTTCCAAGTTGTCCATTTTATTGGCATATAGCTGTTGGTAGTAGTCTCTTATGATCCTTTGTATTTCTGTGGAATCTGTTGTGATCTCTCCATTTTCATTTCTAATTTTGTTGATCTGATTCTTCTCCCTTTGTTTCTTGATGAGTCTGGCTAATGGCTTATCAATTTTGTTTATCTTCTCGAAAAACCAGCTTTTAGTTTTGTTGATTTTTGCTATGGTCTCTTTTGTTTCTTTTGCATTTATTTCTGCCCTAATTTTTAAGATTTCTTTCCTTCTACTGACCCTGGGGTTTTTCATTTCTTCCTTCTCTAGTTGCTTTAGGTGTAGAGTTAGTTGATTTATTTGATTTTTTTCTTGTTTCTTGAGGTACGCCTGTATTGCTATGAACCTTCCCCTTAGTATTGCTTTTACAGTGTCCCATAGGTTTTGGGTTGTTGTGTTTTCATTTTCATTCGTTTCTATGCATAATTTTATTTCTTTTTTGATTTCTTCTGTGATTTGTTGGTTATTCAGAAGCGTGTTGTTTAGCCTCCATATGTTGGAACTTTTAATAGTTTTTTTCCTGTAATTGAGGTCTAATCTTACTGCATTGTGGTCAGAGAAGATGGCTGGGATGATTTCAATTTTTTTGAATTTACCAAGGCTAGATTTATGGCCCAGGATGTGATCTATCCTGGAGAAAGTTCCATGTGCACTTGAGAAAAAGGTAAAATTGATTGTTTTGGGGTGGAAACTCCTGTAAATATCAATTAAATCTAATTTGTCTATTGTATCATTTAAAGTTTGTGTTTCCTTGTTAATTTTCTGTTTAGTTGATCTATCCATATGCGTGAGTGGAGTATTAAAGTCTCCCACTATTATTGTGTTATTGTTAATTTCCCCTTTCATACTTGTTAGTATTTGCCTTATATATTGTGGTGCTCCTATGTTGGGTGCATATATATTTATGATTGTTACGTCTTCTTCTTGAATTGATCCTTTGATCTTTATGTAGTGTCCTTCTTTGTCCCTTTTCACATCCTTTATTTTAAAGTCTATTTTATCTGAAATGAGTATTGCGACTCCTGCTTTCTTTTGGTCTCCGTTTGCATGGAATATGTTTTTCCATCCTTTCACTTTCAGCCTGTGTGTGTCCCTAGTTTTGAGGTGGGTCTCTTGTAGACAGCATATATAGGGGTCTTGTTTTTGTATCCATTCAGCAACCCTTTGCCTTTTGGTTGGGGCATTCAACCCATTTACATTTAAGGTAATTATTGATAAGTATGATCCCGTTGCCATTTACTTTGTTGTTTTGAGTTCGTGTTGAAACATCCTTTCTGTGTTTCCTGTTTAGAGAAGATCCTTTAGCATTTGCTGGAGAGCTGGTTTGGTGGTGCTGAATTCCCTCAGCTCTTGCTTGTCTGTAAAGCTTTTGAATTCTCCTTCATATCTGAATGAGATCCTTGCTGGGTACAGTAATCTGGGTTGTAGATTATTCTCTTTCATTACTTTAAGTATGTCCTGCCATTCCCTTCTAGCCTGAAGGGTTTCTATTGAAAGATCAGCTGTTATCCTTATGGGGATCCCCTTGTGTGTTATTTGTTGTTTTTCCCTTGCTGCTTTTAATATTTGTTCTTTGTGTTTGATCTTTGTTAATTTGATTAATATGTGTCTTGGGGTGTTTCGCCTTGGGTTTATCCTGTTTGGAACTCTCTGGGTTTCTTGGACTTCTGTGACTATTTCTTTCCTCAATTTAGGGAAATTCTCAACTATTATCTCCTCGAGTATTTTTTCATGGCCTTTCCTTTTATCTTCTTCTTCTGGGACTCCTATGATTCGAATGTTGGGGCGTTTCATATTGTCCCAGAGGTCCCGGAGGTTTTCCTCATTTCTTTTGATTCTTTTTTCTTTCGGAAATCGAAAGTGTAATCAGAAATCTTCCAGCAAACAAAAGCCCAGGACCAGACGGCTTCACAGCGGAATTCTACCAAAAATTTAGAGAAGAGCTAACACCTATCCTGCTCAAACTCTTCCAGAAAATTGCAGAAGATGGTAAACTTCCAAACTCATTCTATGAGGCCACCATCACCCTAATTCCAAAACTAGACAAAGATGTCACAAAAAAGGAAAACTACAGGCCAATATCACTGATGAACATAGATGCAAAAATCCTTAATAAAATTCTAGCAAACAGAATCCAACATCATATTAAAAAGATCATACATCATGACCAAGTGGGCTTTATCCCAGGAATGCAAGGTTTTTTTAACATCCGCAAATCAATCAATGTAATACACCACATTAACAAATTGAAAGAAAAAAACCATATGGTTATCTCAATAGATGCAGAAAAAGCCTTTGACAAAATTCAGCATCCATTTATGATTAAAACCCTCCAGAAAGCAGGAATAGAAGGAACATATCTCAACATAATAAAAGCTATATATGACAAACCCACAGCAAACATTATCCTCAATGGTGAAAAATTGAAAGCATTTCCCCTAAAGTCAGGAACAAGGCAAGGATGCCCACTTTCACCACTACTATTCAACATAGTTTTGGAAGTTTTGGCCACAGCAATCAGAGCTGAAAAAGAAATAAAAGGAATACAGATAGGAAAAGAAGAAGTAAAACTCTCACTGTTTGCAGATGACATGATCCTCTACATAGAAAACCCTAAAGACTCTACTAGAAAATTACTAGAGTTGATCAATGAATATAGTAAAGTTGCAGGATATAAAATTAACACACAGAAATCCCTTGCATTCCTATACTCCAATAATGAGAAAACAGAAAGAGAAATTAAGGAAACAATACCATTCACCATTGCATCAAAAAGAATAAAATACTTAGGAATATATCTACCTAAAGAAACAAAAGACTTATATATAGAAAACTATAAAACACTGATGAAAGAAATCAAAGAGGACACAAACAGATGGAGAAATATACCGTGTTCATGGATTGGAAGAATTAATATAGTGAAAATGAGTATTCTACCCAAAGCAATCTACAGATTCAATGCAATCCCTATCAAGCTACCAATGGTATTTTTCACAGAACTAGAACAAATCATCTCACAATTTGTATGGAAATATAAGAAACCTCGAATAGCCAAAGCAATCTTGAGGAAGAAGAATGGAACTGGAGGAATCAACCTGCCTGACTTCAGACTCTACTACAAAGCCACAGTCATCAAGACAGTATGGTACTGGCACAAAGATAGAAATATAGATCAATGGAACAAAATAGAAAGCCCAGAGATAAACCCACGCACATATGGACACCTTATCTTCGACAAAGGAGGCAAGAATATACAATGGAGAAAAGACAACCTCTTTAACAAGTGGTGCTGGGAAAACTGGTCAACCACTTGTAAAAGAATGAAACTAGAACACTTCCTAACACCGTACACAAAAATAAACTCAAAATGGATTAAAGATCTAAACGTAAGACCAGAAACAATAAAACTCCTAGAGGAAAACATAGGCAAAACACTCTCCGACATAAATCACAGCAGGATCCTCCATGACCCACCTCCCAGAATATTGGAAATAAAAGCAAAAATAAACAAATGGGACCTAATTAAAATTAAAAGCTTTTGCACAACAAAGGAAACTATAAACAAGGTGAAAAGACAGCCTTCAGAATGGGAGAAAATAATAGCAAATGAAGCAACAGACAAACAATTAATCTCCAAAATATACAAGCAACTTCTGCAGCTGAATTCCCGAAAAATAAATGACCCAATCAAAAAATGGGCCAAAGAACTAAACAGACATTTCTCCAAAGAAGACATACAGATGGCTAACAAACACATGAAAAGATGCTCAACATCACTCATTATTAGAGAAATGCAAATCAAAACCACAATGAGGTATCATTTCACACCAGTCAGAATGGCTGCTATCCAAAAGTCTACAAGCAATAAATGCTGGAGAGGGTGTGGAGAAAAGGGAACCCTCTTACACTGTTGGTGGGAATGCAAACTAGTACAGCCACTATGGAGAACAGTGTGGAGATTCCTTAAAAAACTGGGAATAGAACTGCCATATGACCCAGCAATCCCACTGCTGGGCATATACACCGAGGAAACCAGAATTGAAAGAGACGCGTGTACCCCAATGTTCATCGCAGCACTGTTTACAATAGCCAGGACATGGAAGCAACCTAGATGTCCATCAGCAGATGAATGGATAAGGAAGCTGTGGTACATATACACAATGGAATATTACTCAGCCATTAAAAAAAATACATTTGAACCGGTTCTACTGAGATGGATGAAACTGGAGCCCATTATACAGAGTGAAGTAAGCCAGAAAGAAAAACAACAATACAGTATACTAATGCATATATATGGAATCTGAAAGATGGTAACGATAACCCTATATGCGGGACAGAATGAGAGACACAGATGCATGGAACAATTTTATGGACTCTGAGGGAGAAGGTGAGGGTGGGACGTTCTGGGAGAATGGCATTGAGACATGTGTATTGTCATATGTGAAACAGAGCACCATTCCATGTTCGATGCATGTGACAAGGGCTCGGGGCCGGGGCAGTGGGATGATCCAGAGGGATGGGAGGGGGAGGGAGGTGGGTGGGGGGTTCGGGAAGGGGAACACATGTAAACCCATGGCTGATTCTTGTCAATGTATGGCAAAAACTATTACAATATTGTAAAGTAATTAGCCCCCAAGTAAAATAAATAAATTTATAAAAAAAAAAAAAAAAAGAATTCTACTTGAGGTAAAACAGGCCTGGAGAACCAGAGGGCAAGCCACACCAGAGGCTGTGAGTCCATTTTCATTAGATTTCTAAGAAGATACAACACAACCACACTCCCAGGGGCCCGTGACCAGAACCAGCTCTGGTTGAAGAACCAAAACTTTGAGACCAGAGCTCAGCTCAGAGTAACAACTTGTTGAGAACAAGATACAGGATCCCGGGCAGTAGTTGTAGGTGATGTTGGGCATCTCTGGCCGATCTTTTACTTTCAGTATGAGGGGAGGTTGGGCTTGTTTCAGGGCTCCATGACAATGCAGAGCAGACCTGCTATCGTCTGATGTGTGTGAAGGTCAGGAGGAATAAGGTAGGTTGTTTCAAAAGGATAATAATAATAACTACACTTATTTAGAGCTTTGCCATTGTTGTTTTAGTTGCTAAGTCATGTCCCACTTCTTTGCAACCCCATGGACTGCAGCTCGCCAGGCTTCCCTGTCCATGGAATTTCCCAGGCAAGAATACTGGAGTGGGTTGCCATTTCCTTCTTATTATGTGATAACTATTCTAAGAAATTTTTACATATCATACTTGATTGAATCTTCACAACAACCCTCTGAGACTGGTACTATCAGTGCCCTTCATTTTCGGATTCATCCAGAGGTATAAAGAATATGTGACAGAGTAAGGATTCATTCTAAAGCCCTTAATGTGTGTTTTTAACCACTGTGCTGTACTGCTTCTCTTTCACTGCCGAGGTAGTGGACAGCAGTGATCACCCAGAGAATGGGTATTCATGAGTTGATTTTGTGGTCAGTTGCAAGTGATTTTATCAGATGACTCTGGACAGGTTGAGTGAATAATATCTCTCAAAACCTTCATTGCAAAGAAATGACTGCTAAGCCATTAAAATGGGTCTGTCAGTCAGTTATAAAATGTTCTTTCAAAGTTAGTTAGCTCACACACATTGCCTTGTATACTCAATCAAATCCTTAGAGTCTGAACAGTTTCTACTTGCTGAACTGTTCATTAGAGCAGAGCATCTATGTGTCATTCATTCATTTCCTCATTCAGTAACATGCACTGAGCATCACTTTATGCCAGGCTATATCCAATTGCAAGGGATGAAAAAGGGAAAGATATGACCCTGCCCTTATGTAACTTAAAAATAGGCAAAGAGATGTGCCATTGAGCACTAGGATGATTTCTTTAAAGATGCGTGCACAAACCTGAGTGAGATCACCAAAGAAGTGACACAGTCAGCTTCTTGGGGAGTCAAGGAAGCTTTCTCAGAAGAGGTAGCTTTTGAACTGAGGCTTCAAGAATGAATGAATTTGTCAGGCACACAATCTAGGAGGACTATTTCAGGGAGAGCATGTGTCAAGGCAGGGCGCCAGCCTTGAGCTTGGTCCGTTCAGGGATCTCTAAGTAGTTCAATATTGCTGGCTTGCAAAGAGCAAGGCAGGAAATGACAGATGAGGCTTGACATTTCGGCAGTGGCCAGATCTTGAAGTTCTTTGTATGCCAAGTAAAGGCATTTACAGTTTACTTTGTAGACACTAGAGAAGCATTTTAAGGGCTTTAAGCCAGGGTTTCATGGTTAGATCTTTCATATCGGAACTCTGAGTTTGGCAGCAAGCGTAGAAGATGGATTGGAGGAAGCTGATAGGAGAGGCAGGGGGCCAAAAGGAGTGTGAAGCTGCCCTACTTTGGGGAGTTTCTTGGCATTGGAGATAGCAGTTGTCTTGAGCTTTCCCAATAGGTCTGGGTCAGACCTCATGGAATTGCAGAGTTCAGTATTATATGAGATCAGCAAGGAGGTACAAGGAAAGAGTGGAGACTCAGTTTCAGCCAAGGGTGTACAGGGTAATAGGCAGAGTTGGAATTTGAGCCCAACGTGTTTATAGTGTGCAAAGTCTTCTCAGCCATCCACTACATTTGGATGACAGCACTGTTAACCTCACATGGAAAATTTCACTTTAGTAGCACTGCCATTTTCATCATGATGCCATAGACTCTACTTAGAGGCCAAATCAATCCATAATTCAGTTATTTTTTTAACTTCAAGGAGTCACTTCCTTTGGATTGTGTCCAAGTGAGATTTAGAAATAAGATCTACTTTGCAGGGAGTGTGTTTGTGTTGTGAATATTACTGTGAAATATATTGTTACTTATTTCAGAGAATTATTGATCAGATTACCTGTAGTTTTGTAATATTTCTGTCATAGTGTCCTGCAGTTAGTCGACAGGAGGTTTATTCCTCTCCTTTCATAGAATATTTTTCATACACGACCACACACAATATATCCACAGACATTCAGAAAGATATTCATATGTATAAAAGATTAAATGTTGTCTGTGGGTTTTTCTACATTCTCTGAAAGGCAAAACCTTGATTTGCTGAACTTTGGTCATAAATTAAAGTTCATCTTCTTCAATAAGTTTTTCAAAATACTTAAAACATAAGGCTTATTTTCATGCTGATTCCATTCCATTTGCATTTGTGTTGTATGCAATTTATGTTGTATGTACTTCTACCAGAAAAGTATTAAAATACGCACTACCAATGAATGCATGAGAAAGGTATTAGACTCTGGCTGATTTTTTTTAATATGTGTCATCCCATCAGTATTCTAACCTGATGTGACTAAGTCTAAATTGGGCCCCAACTCACAGTCAGTTTAGAGGTGATACTAATAATTGCAAATTTCTTCTAAGCAGTATGCGTTGTCTTGATGTTTTTGCTGTTGAGTTCTGGGTGTCTGTAGGCACATGCATGGGCCACATAAAAACTTCTGTAATCTAGACAACTGCCAGGCTCTATTTTCATGTTACTGATTGTACACTCAGGCATCTCGCTTAATAAAACAAGCCCATCTGCAATGAGGTGAGCAAAATGGAAAACATATAGGATGGCTGTGTGCCAGGAAGCTGATATGTACATTCCAGTAAGCTAATGACTCACATACGGTATTGTGTTGACTGTCACGACTCATGAACCTCAATTGATATCACCTGGTACTGGGTTTTTCTGAATGTTCTATGTCATTTGTTGTCTTCAAAGCTAATTTGAATTTGTGATAATTTTGCAATGTTATTATTTCAGAAGACAGGCATACGTGTACAGCAGTATAGGGTGGGAAGAATCATCTCTTTATTAGGTAACAGAAATAAAATTATCCTGATGTATAGTGAGGCTTCCCTCGTGGCTCAGTGGTAAAGAAACCACCTGCAGTGGAGACACAGGAGATGCGGGTTCAATCCCTGGGTTGGGATGATCCCCTGGAGGAGGAAATGGCAACCCATTCCAGTATTCTTGCTTGGAGAATCCCATGGACAGAGGAGCCTGGCGGGCTACAGTCTAAGGGGTTGCAAAGAGTTAGACACAACTGAGCAATTGAGCACAAGGACAATGCTTGGTGACCACTGAAAGTGAAAGTGTTAGCCATCCAGTCATGTCCGACTCTGTACGACCCAATGGACTGTAGTCCACTAGGCTCCTCTGTCCATGAAATTCTCCAGGAGTTTCTGGAGTGGGTTGCCATTCCCTTTACCTGGGGATCTTCCCTATCCAGGGATCAAACCCTGGTCTCCTGCATTGCAGGCAGATTCTTTACCATCTGAGCCTGCAGGGAAGCCCCCATAGTGACCATTAGAGAATTATAAGTAGAGATTTTGGAGCTCAACTGGCTGGAAAGTTCAGATTCCAGCTTGACCTGGAGCTGTATGACCTTGAGCAAGTTGTTTAAGTTTTCTGTCCCTCAGTTTGCTTATCCATTAAAAAAAAAAAAGTAGAATAGATCCTTTCTAGTAGATTATGAGGGCCAGCTAAGAAATACATATAAAGTGTTTGGCACATTGTTTAAATATTTAATAGCTATTTCCTCTGAATAATCAAGTCAATATTTTGATTATCCTTTGCCCAATCAGTGAACACTAATGCTATTTAGTTCACCCAGGCTAATTAATTGTCTGGTTATCATAGGTTATGAAGGTGGAAAAGTTCTCTTCCAAAGTGGGTTGCTTGAACTGACCGAGAGAGCATCTTCCCCACCCCTAACAAGCCCCCAAACCCTACCCAAAGGATTCTACTCATTTGTGCTTATAACAGCCAGTGGATGCTAATGGAAAGCATGTAAAATGTAAGCACGACATGAAAACCAGCTATTCTTACAGCTACTAGAAGTCCATGGTGATCCTGATGGAGGAGGGCGGGGAATTCAAGGCCTCTCTTGAAGCACCTTGTAAAAATGCAATTAACTGTTTTTTTATCTTTTAAAGTCATCATAAAATACATTTTTAAAATGTGAAAAAAGAACATATAAACACCAAACAATTATTCCCAGAACAGAGAGATTTTTTTTTTTCAGAGCTGCAGGCAGATCTTGAGGAATTTATCTGTTCACTAAAGAATGCTTTTACATATGAACTAATTTCAGACAGACATAACTCAACTCAGATGACTGAAACAAAGTAAAAGTTTTCCTGTGGCATAAAGTGCTGCTGCTGCTGCTAAGTCGCTTCAGTCGTGTCCGACTCTGTGCGATCCCATAGACGGCAGTACACCAGGCTCCGCCATCCCTGGGATTCTCCAGGCAAGAACACTGGAGTGGGTTGCCATTTCCTTCTCCAGTGCATGAAAGGGAAAAGTGAAAGTGAAGTCGCTCAGTCGTGTCCCACTCTTCGCGACCCCATGGACTGCAGCCTACCAGGCTCCTCCGTCCATGGCATAAAGTAAAGGGGGCTTAATTTTGTTTTCAGATTGCAACTGTGTTGCAATTATTTTTCTATTCCTCATTTCACTTTCAGTGTTTTTCAGAGTTTGAATAGCTGTCCTAAAAGGAAGCTAAAACTCAAATTTTATGTGACAGTGCCAAGCAACTTCTTTATATGTGTTTTAAAAATTAAAACTGGTGCCTGAATATGTGCCCCTGATTAGAAGACTTATGCAAGAGTAAACTAGTGCTAGTGATTACGGAGATCCAACCAGTCCATCCTAGAGGAAATCGGTCCTGAATATTCATTGGAAGGACTGATGTTGAAGCTGAAACTCCAATACCCTGGCCACCTGATGCGAAGAACTGACTCATTTGAAAAGACCCTGATGATTGAAAAGGCCCTGAAAGATTGAAGGTAGGAGGAGAAGGGGACGACAGAGGATGAGATGGTTGGATGGCATCACTGACTCAATGGACATGAGTTTGAGTAAACTCTGGGAGTTGGTGATGGACAGGGAGGCCTGGCGTGCTGCAATCCAGGGGGTCACAGAGTCAGACACGACTGAGCGACTGAACTAAACTGAGTGATTACAGACCCAAATGTGCTAGGTCTCCTTGGAGCCCCCTTGCACTCCCCTGGCCAGAGGTAACAACTATTAGCAACTGTTAATCCTATATTTATGTTCTACTTTCTCTGCTGCTTGAGTTTGGTAATCTGTATCTAGCTGCAAAGTGTCCAGGTTTATTTTCATTAATGGAGTATGTACAAGTGAACAATCAGTTCAACTCTCTTATTATCTTTGCCATTCTGTGATTTTATCATCTTTTCACTCCTCATATTTTTGTGTTTTCTCTGTTTTGTTTTGTGTTTCTGCTTGGTTTAACATGTCAGAAATGTTTTTATTTCAGTGTCCTTTCCAAAACACACAATCTGGATGTGATTGATCTACTTTGGGGGATATTTTCTATTAGTAATAATAATGGTGTTCCAGACAGGTCTGAAGACTAAATGAGATATTATATATAATGACTTGCATGAAGTGAGCACTTAATGAAGGTTATCTCCTTTTATTATTAGCCTTAAGTCTGACTTTATTCATTCATTATAATTTCAACACTTTCAGCTAATACCATACTTTAGAGTTCATAAAGCCCTTTCACATATTTATTGTGCAATAGCCTTCCACTAAATGTTTGTGTGCCCCTCCCCCAAATTCATATGTTGAAACTCGAATCCCCATTGTGCCAATGTGATGGTATTTGGAGACAGGGCCTTTGGGTAGTAATTGAGTCATGAGGATGGAGCCCTCATGGTGGGATTAGTGCTTTTATTAGAAGAGACACCAAAAAACTTGCTTCCTCTCTCTCTCTTCCCAGTGTGAGGAAATGAGAAAATACAATGTTCCTATAAAACATCATTCTCTGCATTCAGCGTTGTCTAGGAAATCCTCAGGAAGACACAACACAAAGAGTGCATGAGGTAGAAAAATCAGGTTCCTTCCAAACCTCAGGTGAAGGAAGCAATGAGGCTCATCATGAGGTCAGCAGAACTAAGCATCAAGGATCTGGGGGCATGTCAGCACAATGATTTCCTTAGGAACAACTCCTGTATTCTGTATTTGTTCTTCTGTCCTGCCTGTCTACACACACTCACTGGAAATCCCCTTTCCTGAGCCAGAAGGAAATGCCCATATGTGCATTAATATATGATGTTTGTTTTTCTTTTTCTGACTTACTCTGTATGATAGACTCTTGGTCCATCCACATCTCTACAAATGACCCAATTTGTTTGCTTTTTATGGCTGCATAATATTCCACTGTATGTATGTACCACATCTCCTTTATCCATTTATCTGTTCATGGACATTTAGGTTGCTTCCATGTCCTGGCTATTATGGTTGACATGTGTACATTACCATGTGCAAAATAGATAGCTAGTGAAAAGCTCCTGTATAGCACAGGGAGCTCGGCTCAGTGCTCTGAGAAGACCTAGCTGGGTGGAATGGGAGGAGGGAGGGAAGTCCAAGAAGGAGGGGATATATGTATACATTCAGCTGATTCACTTTGTGGTAGAGGGGAAATTATCACAACATTGTAAAACAATTATACTCCAATTAAAAAAAAAAACAAAACTTGAGACAGAAGAAAAAGTACATTAAAAAAAAAAAAAAAGAGCAAGTGACAAATCGAGCAAGGAAAAGGAGAAAGAGGAATAGAGTGGAGAAAGCAGAGAAGGTCTCTCAGAGAGTATCCCAGACAGCACCCTTTCAGAAAGGAGTTATGATTCCCATTTTATAGATGGAGAAGCTGAAGATGGCAGCAAATGGATCATCCACTCAAATCCACTAACTTAAAATTTCTTACTCATTGTACTAAGTCCTGCCTTTCTCCCCACAAAGTACAGGAGTATCTAAAATTCCAGGTGAATCAGGGATCTCTTTCAACTTCCAGCTCTTACTATCACACAAAGAGAAAAAGGCTGTGTGGTTGATCCATGGCGGCTGTTTAGATAACAAAAGGCTTTACCTGGGGGGAAAAAGTTTCATTTGGTATCATCTTACAAGTAAAACTTTTAGTTTGTTGAACAACAAAACTGTGTGGTTAAATATGTTTAAGAGATTATCTACAAAGTGAAAAGATAAGCTTCTTGGTTTATCTGTTTCCCTTTGCATTCATGTGAATATAATTTTTCTATATTTACTCTGTAAAATTGTTCTTAATTGTGCATCAGGGAAATTGCAAACTCTAAGACTTCATCCCATGTGTAATTGAGGTCAACCTCTGCAGAAAACTGGGACATCTCAATTATATAATCCTGCTTCAGTCCACACTAGTCTTATTATATACAGTTTCAGTCTTACCGTATATAGCCCATTTCTAAAATAAGAAATATCATATGTACTTGTCTTAGATGATTTGCTATTTTAATTAAAATGCTTGTAAAGTATTGATACAAGTTAACATTGACAATTTCAAATAAAATATAAATTCCTAAATAAAGCAAGGCATACATCTTACATGAGACTATCTTTAGAAAACAACTATTTTCATCACATATTCTCTAGTAAGATGTTCACTTTTAGTTCAAATGGTCCAGGAGTCTGAGTATCTTTTATTTCCTGGAGGGATGTATATAGTTGAAATCTGGCACAACCCAATGAATGTCAGTGCATTAGATATAGGGAGAAGAACAATGAAGAAAAAGAAAATATATGAAAATAGACAGATGAATTTGGGAAGCTTACTTGCCTTAGGGGATAAGAACCATGAAATAGCTGCCAACACCCTTGAAAATACTGTGTTTGTGCCTCATTATCCCACCTAGATTTCCAGCCTGTCACATTCAATGAGGTCTTTGCAAGCAAAGATGCTAGAGCTGTCAGCATGATGTTCTATAATTTGGGATGGCTCCCACCCCCGCCATTTTGAAATGCTTCCTGGAAAGCAAGGGAGGGAGCCTTGCTAGATATTCTTTCTAACTCTATTTAATAAGCATATTTTCAGACTTCAGTAAGAACAGCTCAGTGCTACTGATGTGCTGGGGCATCCAGTCATTCCTGGCACCATTAAAAAAAAAGGAAATAACTGAGGCCTCAGCGGGAGAATTGCATTTGATTCAGCTGGGAGGAACTAATGTTATATATAGTGCCTTCAGGTTCACCACTCTACTCACATTTTCTGCATTCAGCCTGATCCATTTTCCCAGTTCTGTTTCTCAGATAGGATGCTGATTTGCCCATGCTGTGCCAGTTTTTGATTGCTGGGAGAGCCTTGCTAGAGAAAGCATGCATTGTCTAGAAGTGGGGCAGCAGCTGCCTTGGAGCATCTTGGAGTTCTTCATGAAATGTTCGGATTCTCTGTGGTCTCAGAGGGAACAATGAGTTCCTCTTTCTCCTCACCAAGTGCTCATGGATGCAGGAGTACATGGAGCTGGTTTCCCTTGAGTCCCCCTGAGATTCTGTCCCAGCCTTGGCCTGACTGCAAAATCACTGACGAAGAGACCCAGACCATTCAGTAACATGTCCACTGAAGCTTCCAGAAGCCTGTAGCGAAGTGAGGTCATTAGGAGAATAAAGTACTGTGATTCAACTCCTAAATGAATTGTTCAGTTGCTCAGTTGTGTCTGACTCTTTGTGATCCCCTGGACTGCAGCACGCCAGGCTTCCTTGTCCTTCACCATCTCTTGGAGCTAGCTCAAACCCATGTCCATTGAGTTGGTGATGCCATCCAACCATCTTGTCCTCTGTCGTCCCCTTCTCCTCCTGCTGTCTATGTTTCCCAGCATCATGGTCTTTTCCAATGAGTCAGCGCTTCACATCAGGTGGCCAAAGTATTGGAGCTTCAGTTTCAGCATCAGCCCTTCCAATGAATGTTCAGAGTTGATTTCTTTTGGGATTGACTGGTTTGATCTCCTTGCAGTCCAAGAGTCTTCTCCAGCACCACAGTTCAAAAGCATCAATTCGTCAGTGCTTAGCCTTCTTCATGGTCCAAATCTCATATCCATACATGATTACTGGAAAACCCATAGCTTTGACTATAAGGACCTTTATTGAAAAGTAATGTTTCTGCTTTTTAATATGCTGTCTAGGTTTGTCATAGCCTTTCTTAGAAAGAGCAAGAGTCTTTTAATTTCATGGCAGTGTCTTTTAATTTCATGTCACCTAAATGAATTACAAGGTGACGCTGATGGAACCATAAACTATGGCAATCAGTGAGACGCAGATCATTTAGAAAGTTCCCCTCCTAAAGAGAAAGAGGATGAATCACCCTCCTTCCTTCTTCTAATTTCCTCCTCAAACTTTTTGCATCCTTGGGAGGACAGCCACCTGCCACCTACCACCCACTTCCCCTTAAGGACCCTACAATTGGACTGTCTATTTTTAATGGCGTTAGAAGAACTATTTGTACATAGAGCTCATTTTCTCACCTTTTATTTTCACAGAGCTGATGTCTGTTTGGCATAGGAATAAACTGAGATTTGCATCTTTGGAGTGATGCTGGTGGGATCACTTAAAAATGACAACAGAGAAAGGAGAGGGAAGACAAGAGAACCTCAATACAGCCCTCTCATCATGGCACCAAATACTCTGGGAACAGTATCTTCCTCTGCCTACACATTCTCTCACTTAGTGTGTACTTGTTTTCTTGCATCACACAGATGTTCAGATGCTCTCAGTGCCCTAAGTTCATGTACTTCCCTCACTATCCAAGAGTAATTATTTCTGTTTACATTTTCTCACACTATCTCTTTTCTCATATTGTTAGATTGTACTATTACATTCCGAGGGCTATGCACTCAGCATAGGATATTTTCTGGGAGTATTGTTCTCCCTGTTTGATCTCAGAGAAGTCTCTCACTTGCTTTCCTGCTCTCTCTCTCTCGCTTTCTCCTTCTAGTTTTGTACAAAGAGTCTGCAATCAGCTCCCAGTCCTTACTGTTGACACATCAAAGAAATATGAATTCAATTTTTCAAAGAAAATATGAATCATGCAGTGTTCCCCGCACAGACAGTACCCGCCTCTGTTAGCTAGCTGTACAATCTAAAATTCTGAGATTCGTTTTATACACAAGCAATGGTCAGATTATTGGGCCCATAGAGAGCAGTGCAGAACACCATGCTGCCAGGATATGAGCTCATCTTCCCTGAGAAACTAAGTGGGGTTGAGCTGGGTCAGTGTTTAGAGGCACACATTTCCGATGAAAACCAAGAGAATTCCAGGCAGGAACAATAATCCCTCCTTCTGAACCAGAGCCTCCTCTGGGATGAGAACACTTCAATTGAAAATTAAAAAGCAATGATAGGCTTATTATTGTCACATAAAAACTACTTAATTGAAAATAAGTTCCCATTTTACATGATTATCCAACAAAAGAGACATCAACTAAATTGCATAGAAAAAAGGTTCACTCATAGTTCACTTTTGTGTGAATGACACAGAGAAAGTAAACAAGCGGAAATAAGATTTTTTTTCCAGATTAACAATTTCTCTGGTATGTGGTCAGAACAGTTTCAGCTTGTGTCTGTGTGTGTAACACTTTGAATGATGAACTGATTTTTCTAATGAATCTCCTGTCATTGCAAACCCTTGAATATCTTTGTGATTCACCCAGGGACCTACTTCCAAAGGCTTAAGTAAAAATTAGGATACCTGTGAATCAAAATGAACTATTGTGGCAGGACCCAGGAATCAGAATATTTGATAAACCAGCATCTCACTATGTAGCTACTCAAATGAAAGGGGATTTCTTGTCTGGTGATGATGAGATAAAGGAAGGAGATAGGGGATGGCAAAAAATTGAATAATTGAATAATCAAGAGCAACACATGAGCCTGAACACTGTTCTTACACCCTGCCCACTACAAGGTCCTGTAAATACCATCTGGATTCAGTTCTCTCGGTCTCTCATTACTCATTCCCGTGTCCCTTAAGGCTTGTTATCTGACTCACTGTGAGGAGGATGTATTCAAAGCTGAGGGAATTATTTCCCTTGAGTTGTGCAGGTGGGCGGGTAGATTTACAGTTGCAGGCATCCAAGAATGTATCAGTGACAGCAGAGTTCCTGCAGGTTCGTTTCAGCTGCCAAAGAAATGACTCTGCTGAATATCGATTCTGTTCTGCTTTAGGTGTTGCCCTTGGAGGCAGTCACCATCAACAACACATGCAGACTCATCCTCATGCATCCTACACCGCACCTGCACGTTGCTCTCAGATAACGGCAGGCAGCTACATTTTCCAGAATCAACTCTGGGCAGAAAACTGTTCTAGATTGTGTGTGTCCCCGTGCTGGAGGATAGAGAAAGAGTACGCCAAAAATAGAGAAGGGGTTTTTATTTAATCTAGAGATATTAATAGCTTAATAAAAAACATAAAAATAAAAACCACTAGTAAATACAATAAAACAGGCAATGAAACATATGCGTACACAACTGGACTGGTCCAGTGAAGGCGTAAAGCCCAGTAGTTTCAAATGAAGAGAAGGAGAAGGGAGAAGAAATTAAAGGGTGATGTGGAGCAGACAGTAGGTAGCATGGCAGACCTGGGATGAATCTCAAAGGAGAGGATGGAAAAGCTAATTTTTTTCCTAGTCTTTACAGGAGAGATATGCAGTTGGTGTATTTAAGGCAAATGGATGTCCTAGGTCAGCATGTCCAAACTCTGTTGTTCTTAAAATCCACGCAATGTTCAGAGGTATTTGTTGTATTCTTTTGAGAAATAAGTTCTGTTGAGAAATAAGAAAGCAAAAAAACAGAATTCCAACTTAGAGTCTTAGAGATTAAAAACGGCACCATCATCTTATGGGTCCTGAAAATTGTTTTGGTGATAACGTTTCTTTGTTTTTAGTTTTATTCCCATATTTTTCAAACTTATTTCACTGAGACACTTGGGTCTGTGTGTGTGTCCTAGACGTATTACTCTAGGAATTTTCTGTGACATACAACTGAGACACAAATAGAATGAAATCATCAAAGAGGAAGAAGATGGAAATTTTATCTTTCTTGCTTGCTTGCTAGTAGAATCATGGAAATACTTTTTCGTGAGGACTCAAGAGTTTTCGAGTTTCTAACTAATCACACTCTAGTGTATACACACACACACACACACACACACACACACATATATATATATACTTTAGTATATACATCCTTAATATAGTGTGTGCGTATATGTGTGTGTGTGTATATATATATATATATCCTTTAATGAGTCAAGCGAATAGCATTGTTTGCTTTCAAGAATGTTTAGGACTTGATTACATTTATCAAACAGTCTCCTATAACCTTTGAAATATATTTGCCACTCTGCAGTGAATAATCAAAGGGAAGGCAGTGGTAAAGGATATTCTGTGTTGTCTAGAAGCGTTTTACATTGAGGAGCATGAAATCAGGAGCATGAGGGGTCATGTTTTGAAGAATTCCTACAATGCAGTTACAGCAAAAGTCCTGATACTGTTTCTAATTCATTCACTTGGCATATCAAGAGAAAAGCAGTGGAAATTATTTTTGTTTATTTTGAATTAACATCAAATTAAATTACTTCCTTGTTGGTCACAGATTTAATAGTCTGTGTTCAGTTGTCACTAGTCTAAATAGATGGAGAGAGATCCTGATATGAACTAGTTTAGAAATTGGAGACTGGAGACAAAAGCCACGAGTGACATTTATCACTAGATTGTAAGAGGGACTTTTGTCTGTGTCATCAGGCATTTCTAAAATCCAGAGTACATAACATCCCATGCAAATAGAAGCAATTATTCTCATGAAACAAGAGTAGGTTTTCTTAAGACTTTCAGATAACATTAACTTGGACTTTTTGGTTAGGTCTTTGATAGAATTCAGTGAAAAGGTGTCTATAAATAGAAAATTGTATCAATGAGAGAGAACTAACTCTATGCTCATGATAATTAAGAATTAAGGAGAACTGGAATAACTAGACTCAATGTTCTCATGCTTGTAATTCTTTTTCAGAATTACTAAGCCAGCCTTTAGGACAATCAACACACTATACATGTATCTCCTTGTTCTGAAGTATTTTAATAAGTGGTAGGTAGGGGAGATTTTCTCCTGAAACCTCACAGTCAAAAGATTTACAAAAGGAGCAAAATTTAACTCCCTAAAATACGAAATGAAAACTTCTCTACTACAAAAACAGCCCATAAGGGACAAAAGCCCATGAAAAGACAAAAGAACATCAGAAGATATATGCCTCAAATATCCTAATCAAAGGGCTAATAATACCCTAAATGCGTAAATTGTTGTTGTTTAGTCACTAAGTTGTGTCTGACTCCTTGCAACCCCATGGATTGTAGCCTGCCAGGCTCCTCTGTGCATGAGATTTCCAGGCAAGAATACTGGAATGTGTTATCATTTCCTTCTCCAGGGGATCTTCCTGACCCAGGGATCGAATCAGCATCTCCATATCTCCTGCATTGCAGGCAGATTCTTCACTGCTGAGCCACCGGGAAACCCCCAGTTTATGAATAGTTCCCACAAAATAATAAAAAACAAAAAAATGCAATTAAAAGGAGGGAGTAGGACCTTATAAGAAGTTCAGACAAAGAAACGGAAGTAGTTTATCAACACATAGAAAATGTTCCACCATTCTGTGATCAGAGATACACAAACTAAATCAACAGTGAGTTATCATGTTTACTTTATGAGATTGATGAAAGTCCATAGAGTTTTTGAAGCTATAGTAAAGCCAGGAGGAAAATAAAACAAACAGTTTTTAAGGCAATTTTCCAGCAGTCATAAATATATATAATGTATTAACACTTTGAGTTAGCATTTCTATTCCTGGTAGTTAATTGTATCTAAACTTTCCTAAAAAATGTGTTTAAATGTATTCAGAAATGCATGAGGATGGTCCCCGCAGCACTGTTTGTAATAATGAAAATGCAGCATTACCTGTTAATAATGAAAAACTGGAAACAATCTCAGTGCTTACCAGTCAAAAAATTACTGAAGAAATTGTGATTCATTCATACAGTAAGAAGGCCAATTATCTATTAAAAGAATGAGATCTACAGATCTTGACAAAGGAACATGTTTATAGCATGTTGCTAAATGCAAAACACAAGTGACAAAACAGTCTACAAAATGTGACTTCACATTTTATATAAATACATGTGTGTATGTGAGTATACTTCTACTGCTAAATAATATCGGTTTCTTTTTTTCTTTTTCTATGCACATTTGGATTTTTAAACTTTTTGTAGAAAATATTTTAAAAAATTATTTAAAAATGTAAACAAAACCACCTCAAATGAAACAGTGACTGAAGGAATACCATATAATTATCCTTATTATACTTTTTAATTTTTAATTAATTTTTATTGGATTATAGTTGCTTTATAACGTTGTGTTAGTTTCTACTGTACAAAATGAATGAGCCACACTTATGCATATATCCTCTCCCTTTTGGACTTCCTTCCCATTCAGGTCACCATAGTGCATTAAGTACAATTTCCTGTGCCACACAGTATGTTCTCATTAGTTACCTATTTTATACTTAGTATCAGTAGTGTACAATGCTTGGTAGCTCAGTTGTGTCTGACTCTTTGTGACCCCATGGACTGTAGCCCGCCAAGCTCCTCTGTCCATGGGGATTCTCCAGGCAAGAATACTGGAGTGGGTTGCCATGCCCTCCTCCAGGGGATCTTCCCAACCCAGCAATCAAACCTAGATCTCCCGCATTGCAGGCAGATTCTTTACCGTCTGAGCCACCAGGGAAGCCCAGGAATACTGGAGTGTGTAGCCTATCCCTTCTCCAAGGAACTTCCCAACCCGGGAATTGAACCGGGGTCTGCTGCATTGCCAGCAGAGCTACCCGGGAAGACCATCAATAGTATGTATGCCTCTTTAAAGTAGGTAGTTTCCCAAGAAGGCAGTGGCACCCTACTCCAGTACTCTTGCCTGGAAAATCCCATGGATGGAGGAGCCTGGTAGGCTGCAGTCCATGGGGTCGCTAAGAGTCGGACACGACTGAGCGACTTCGCTTTCACTTTTCACTTTCATGCATTGGAGAAGGAAATGGCAACCCACTCCAGTGTTCTTGCCTGGAGAATCCCAGGGACGGCGGAGCCTGCTGGGCTGCCGTCTATGGGGTTGCACAGAGTCGGACACGACTGAGGTGACTTAGCAGCAGCAGTTTCCCAAGTCAAGCAGTAAGTGACTCCAGCAGATCTAAAGAAAAATTAACCTTCAAACTTAGCTATCATTTTGCAGTCACTGTGCTCCATTGATAGTTCTCATCCTTCCTATGAACTTACTGCCTTGACCTTCAGACTAGTCTCCCTGCTTTTACTGTTGACCCTCTGATCTACTTATTCTCAACACAGTAGTCTGAGTTGTCTTTATAACATTTAAATGATACCCATATCATAAGTGGGTGGTTGTGATACGGCCCCACTTCAGGGGCCTCCTCACATTTAAGATGAAACCCCAAATCCCTAGCCTAGCCCTTAAGGACCTAGATGTCTTGTCCTCCTCAATTTTCCAGCCCCTTCTAATGGTCTGGAAGATCCTCTGGAGAAGAGATAGGCTACCCACTCCAGTATTCTTGAGCTTCTCTTGTGGCTTAGCTGGTAAAGAATCTTGCAATGTGGGAGACCTGGGTTCAATCCCTGGTTGGGAAGATCCCCTGGAGAAGGGAAAGGCTACCTGCTCCAGTGTTCTGGCCTGGAGAATTCCTGGACTGTATAGTCCATGGGGTCTCAAAGAGTCAGACATGACTGAGAGATTTTCACTTTTCCGTCACTTTTTCTAATGGCGTGCCACCCTGCCTCACTATGGGCCAGCCACTCTGGACCCTTTCATTTGTTAAAAGGCACTAAGTGCTTTCCTCTCACGAGGACTTCGCACATGCTCTTCACTTTCCCTGGAATGCCATTTTTCTGCCCCACAACCCACTCTGTTCCTCCCCTTTTCTTGGCTTAAGACACAGTCTTCCAGAGTCAAGTCTTCCTCAGAGAGGATTTCCCTAATTATCTTTATTGATTAAATCTCTATCAGTATCAGAGAAAGCAATGGCACCCCACTCCAGTACTCTTGCCTGGAAAATCCCATGGACGGAGGAGCCTGGTAGGCTACAGTCCATGGGGTCACTAGGAGTCGGACACGACTGAGCGACTTTACTTTCACTTTTCCCTTTCATGCACTGGAGAAGGAAATGGCAACCCACTCCAGTGTTCTTGCCTGGAGAATCCCAGGGACGGCAGAGCCTGGTGGGCTGCCGTCTATGGGGTTGCACAGAGTCGGACACGACTGAAGCAACTTAGCAGTAGCAGCTATCAGTATCTCATATCATGAAAAGTACATACTGTGTACCTTTTCTTCAGTTTTCTTGTCATAATTTATAATCATATTTTTGTGGTTCTTTGTTTACTGTTTTCTTCCCCAAGATTAATGCAAGCAGGAATTGCATACTTAAAACAAAAACAACATATAATGAAAAGTACATACCGCATACTTTTTCTTCAGTTTTCTTGTCATAATTTATAATCATATTTTTGTGGTTCTTTGTTTACTGTTTTCTTCCCCAAGATTAATGCAAGCAGGAATTGCATACTTAAAACAAAAACAACCTATAAAATGCCTTTCTAGCAGGATATCTGGGAGGCTGACAAATATTTTTGAATGAATGAACAAATGAATTGATACTCCTAGTCCCCTTCTTGCTGATTCTTATTTTGGAGGGAGATGCTATAGTAGGCCTTATTTATTTTCTTTTTTTTTATTTTTATTTTTTATTTTATAGTTTTTCTTTTCTTTTTTTTTTTTTATAAATTTATTTATTTTAGTTGGGGGCTAATTACTTTACAATATTGTAATAGTTTTTGCCATACATTGACATGAATCAGCCATGGGTTTACATGTGTTCCCCTTCCTGGACCCCCCACCCACCTCCCTCCCCATCCCATCCCTCTGGGTCATCCCATTGCCCCGGCCCTGAGCCCTTGTCTCATGCATCGAACATCGAATGGTGTTCTGTTTCACATATGATAATATACATGTTTCAATGCTATTCTCCCAGAACGTCCCACCCTCACCTTCTCCCTCAGAGTCCATAAAATTGTTCTATGCATCTGCGTCTCTTATTCTGTCTCGCAAAATTAAAAAATTTTCATTTTTTAATTGGAATATAATTGCTTTACGGTGTTGTGTTAGTTTCTGCTCTGCAATGAAGAGAATCAGCTATGTGTATACATTTATCTCCTCCCTCTTAGACCTCCCTCCTGCCCTGCCCCCCATCCCACCCCTCTAGGTCATCACAGAGCATTGACCTGAGCTCCCAGTGCTATACATCAGGTTCCCACTAGCTATCTATTCTACACATGTAGTGTATGTATGTCAAACCTAATCTCCCAATTCATCCCACCTATTGCTTCCCTCCCTGTGCCCACGCATCTGTTCTGTACGTCTTCATCTCTATTCTTGCCCTGGAACTAGGTTCATCTACATCATTTTTCTAGATTCCACATACATGTGTTAATGTATGTTTTTCTTTTTCTGACTTGCTTCATGTCAGAAGTAAATGACACTATGAAGGATTCTAGTGTCCATCAACAGATAAATGGATAAAGATGTGGTACATATATACAATGGAATATTACTCAGCCATAAAAAGGATTCCTAGTTTTTAAAAAGCTTCTTTAGCCTACTTCTATGAGTGTGTCAAAATATTCTGAAGTAAACTAGAACACAAAACAAATCAACCACAATGCGAAAGTATTTTAGTTAATGAACTGAATACTGTTATTATGGTTGTGTAGAAACCTCCCCAGATACCACTTAACAAAAATAGATTCTGCTTTTTTCATATGCTTTCAACCTGTGGTAGAGTGGGCATTGTAACCTTGCTAATAAGCCTTTGTGCTGTTAGAATCCCAATTACCAGGGGAGCCTAGCAACACCTTTAGTTAAATTGTTCTGTCTCAACTCACATATTATTTCTGGTAATCTAACCTCTCCTGTAAGAATGTGTCATCTTGTCCTCCCGAGTTTCTCAGCTTCCTTTAATGGCATGCCACCCTTCCACTTTTGAAAATAGGACCCCAGCTGATCTGTTCTACAGCCTCCAAGTTTGTAAATTTCCCTTTGAGGAAGGAGGTGATAAGATGGAGAAATGTTAAAAAAAAAAAATCTCCTACCAAAAATATCACTCATCTGGGAGGAGAAAGACAAACAGAAATCTAATTCTATGTTCATGAATCAAATGTTGCTTGTCTCTCTTAGATGAGTTTTGTGAAGGATCTTATTAGTGTGCAGGCTTTCTTTCCAAGCTCCCAAGTTATATTTGTCTTGCTCTCATTTATTATTTCCACTAGGAACATCTGCATCTACATTTGATACCAGCTCTGAATATATTTTACTCTAGGTATTGATTAAGTTTGTTTGAGTTGTATGCTTTTTTAAAAAGCTAAGAAAATGCAAAAGAAATGTGGAGAGATTCTAAGACATCAGAGAAAACTTGAACGATGAAACATTAAAAAGGATAGAGATAAAGCTATTCCAAATTCATAGGTTTTTTTCTCTAGAGTTCCAGAATGGACATGGGCCAGTTCCTTTCTCCTTATTGTTTGTTGGTTGAAAGTCTCAAGGCAGGATTCTGATTGCATAATTTGAGTTAGATGTCCACTTCAGTGTTCAGGCAGGTATTACCAGCCAGTCCCTCTTCTGTGAATGGAGGCAGAGAAGAGGTACTTGGAAGACACCTTAATGGATGCTCATCACACACAGCCTATGAATGCCTACTGAAACACTTTCTATGGTGATTGATAATAGAGAAAGTCGCTTAGTCGTGTCTGACTCTTCGCAGCCCCATGGACTATATAGCCCATGGAATTCTCAAGGCCAGAAGACTGGAGTGAGTAGCCATTCCCTTCTCCAGGGGATCTTCCCAACCTAGGAATCAAACCCAGGTCTCCCACATTGCAGGCGGATTTTTACCACCTGAGTTACCAGGGAAGCCCTAGAAAATCTATAAATATAGATGGATAATTCACTGAAAGACTTCAAAAGAGCCTATTCTAATAACAGGATTCTAGAGGGACATACTTTGACTTTGTCTAAATACAGAGGATGTAGGAAACCAAGTCACACAGGAAGCCCTTATGTTTAGAGGTAGAATGGTGACCTTTGAAAAATATGGCTTCACATTTCTCCAGTTTCCTGTTGGACTGAAGAAAGAACATTTTTTAGTTCCCATGGTGTCTTCTTAGCTTTGACTGTCTTTCTCCCTTCTCACTCATGCAAGTTCCCACCATCAGTTCTTTTTTCCCCATTGGTTTGTCTTTTTCTCCCCCATTATTTTATATGGCCCTTTCTTTATCACCTTAGTCCCAAATTGGCAGCCAAGTCTTCCTACCTAGAGTTACATCCTTAATTTCACTGTGCGTGTGCTACAAGAGGAGTCTTCCTAAAATACCCCTTTTGTCATGATGGCTGTCTCTTCAAAAACATTTCATCTTCTCTGTTTTCCTCCTTAATCAATTCTGATTTTCTCTGATAATCTGTTCAAGTCCTTTGATTGGCTGTTTCTCACTACAATTCCGTCTCTACTCTTTCTCAGTCTGAATGCCTGGATATGTCACTTTGGCCCCCATATTGGCCTCCTTTAACTGTATCCACTGTTTGATCACACTCCTGGCTCACTTTTGACCTTTTATTGACTGAGAATGCTATACTTCATTCCTTATGTTCACCAGTTGAAATTCAAATTATTATTCTAAAGTTCATCTCAAGTCTTGAAATACTCTTAGGTCTATCTCATGTCTACTATCCATCTCACTTTAAAAAATTATTTTCTTTTTGAATTTGTTATATATATAGCCTTATGAAGAAATATGCATATATGGGTGCTAAGTTGCTTCACGTCATGTCCAACTCTTTGTAACCCCATGAACTGTATAGCCCACCAGCCTCCTTTTTCCATGGGATTCTCTAGGCAAGAATACTGGAGTGAGTTGCCATGCCCTCCTCCAGGGAATCTTCCTGACTCAGGGATTCAACCCTTGTCTCTTGTGTCTCTTGCATTGGCAGGGGTGTCCTTTACCCCTAGTAGCTCCTGGGAAGCCCATGAAAGACTATCCTATTCTTCAATGCCTGCACACAGTTTGAAAATTTAACATATCACAATATAGAAAGGATATGATACTCTTCTAGTCATTCACATTGTCAGCAAATATTTATTATCTGCCCCCTACATGCTTGCTACTATTCTAGACAATACAGGTACAGAGAGCAAGACAAGAAAAGACACATACTCTTATGGGACTTACTTCTGGTGGGAGAAGATAGCCTGTACTTGGACCAGGTGAGAAGTGATAAGAATTGACATAAGAGAAGTAGGCAGGGCCAGACTAGGAAGAAATTTGAAAACTATGAAGCTAGGAAAAATAGCATGATGATTTCTCTTCCTTCTCCTCATCCTCCTCTCCTCTCTGTCTCCTTCACTAAGCTAAACAGGATAGATTTTATGTTAAGTGCAATTGATGATCACTGATTTCTATGAGGAACAAAGATTGTAGGAAGGCAAGTTCAGTTCAGTTCAGTTCAGTTCAGTTCAGTCGCTCAGTCGTGTCCGACTCTTTGTGACCCCGTGAATTGCAGCACGCAAGGCCTCCCTGTCCATCACCAACTCCCGGAGTTTACCCAAACCCATGTCCATCGAGTTGGTGATGCCATCCAACCATCTCATCCTCTGTCATCCCCTTCTCCTCCTGCTCCTAATCCTTCCCAGCATCAGGGTCTTTTCCAATGAGTCAACCCTTCGCATGAGGTGGCCAAAGTATTGGAGTTTCAGCTTCAACATCAGTCCTTCCAGTGAACACCCAGGACTGATCTCCTTTAGGGTGGACTGGTTGGCTCTCCTTGCAGTCCAAGGGACTCTCAAGAGTCTTCTCCAACACCACAGTTCAAAAGCATCAATTCTTCGGCGCTCAGCTTTCTTCACCGTCCAACTCTCACATCCATACATGACCACTGGAAAAACCATAGGCTTGACTAGACGGACTTCTGTTGGCAAAGTAATGTCTCTGCTTTTAAATATGCTATTTAAGTTGGTCATTACCTTCCTTCCAAGGAGTAAGCGTCTTTTAAATTCATGGCTGCAATCACCATCAGCAGTGATTCTGGAGCCCCCCAAAATAAAGTCTGACACTGTTTCCACTGTTTCCCCATCTATTTCCCATGAAGTGATGGGACCAGATGCCATGATCTTCAAGAGCAGGAGCAAAAGGGACACCCAGAAATCTAGGTATGAGATGATGGTGTCTTGGGCTGTGGTGATAGTAATGAAGTTGGGGGGATTGTTTTGTGTGTTAATCCATGACGTCTCCTACCATATTAAAAACAAACCACCACAGACAGATACCATAACTTAATCCAGGAGGTATTGCATAGGTAAAAGAATGTAACAGATGGTCCATACATATCTGCTGGCAGAGTGGTTGGATTTAATGTTATCTTATTTGAAAAAGGATAATTTGTGAGGTAGAAGACTGCATTGACCATTCTTTTTGTTAAATATTTCCCTTCATTATTGTGATGGATACTTAACAATTTATTTGTTAGATTTTACAGGCACAGTGATATTCAGTCAAAACAGAGCCAAGCTACTAAATTGAAACTTCCCTAAGTTTTTAAAATTTTAGACGTGTCCTAAATGTGTCACAATAATTTAAGGACTTTTAATAAGAAAATCTCAAGGCGGTGTAGGATAACTGAACATTTTTGTCTTCCTGCAAGTATGTTTCTTTTTAGCCCAATCTGTTTGCTTATATATATATCTAAATACCATGGTAATGTTTCAAATAATTATATAGTCCTTAATGTATAGTTTTTGAGTAGGATGTGCCAGTGATTAAAAATCTGTGTATGGAACTAAAACTGCTGCTTACGAAGGTTGCTAAGTCACAAGAATATGCTTGGGTGTGTAACTCATATTTCCTTTTATAACTGCAACTTGACTATTTGAAATCTAACTTTTCCCAAGTAACTTAAAAGAAAATTAATGCTCACTAAAGAAAGGCATACACATAAGAAAGTTGATCCAAAGATCTAAGTCATCTGCTGCTCAGAGATCAATGATATAATTGATAGAAAACCTGAGATATCAGGTTTCCTGTGCAGAATTTTTCCGAAAAAGTTACAGTCAAAAGAGAAAAAAATGAAATAGTAGATACAAAAGCACTGTGAAGAATTCAAAGAAGTATATACATATTTGGCACTTTATCAGAACACCTCAATTCTTCATCCAGAAAAGTTCTAAGCCCCTGGATGCTAAAGAAAAATTCATTTGGAATGGTAAATTAAATGTCAAGATCCATTTCACCACCCTGAACATCTACCTTGTTTTAATGTATAGAAGGAAGTCTCAATGGGAGGAGCATCCTTCAACATGTCTTAAATTCTGCTTGAAAAGAAATATATTTCTAACCAAATGGTTCATTAACCAAACATTTTCCATGCCTGAATTGTGGTCCCGTTGGAGTAACAGTTTCACAGAGTTTTGAAGATGGACAGGGTGCTAGAGAGCATATGGTCTAATTCCCTCATTGTCACATAGTAGCAGAAAGCAGGCTGAGTTCCTGTGACAGAGAGAGGAGTGGACAGTTGAAAGGGGATGCAGGTACTACATTTTCCCAACTCAAATAAGTACTGTTTACTGCAGCAGTACTAGGATTCAACCTCAGTTCTCCTGAAGCTGAGGCCAGGACGCCTCATCCACAACCTGCTTGTTTGCTCACCCTCATATTATTGTATATTATTAAAGCCATGTCATTAACTCAACTGTAGAGAGTCAAATAAACGTGTTTCAATGAATTTACTATGTTCCAGGGACCATTCCAAGCACTTTATAGCTGTTCAATTGTTTCATCATTACCACAACCTTATGAGGTACAGACCGTTGTCATTTCTGTTTTACAGATGAGGAAACTGAGGTTTAGGGCTGTTTAGTTATTCATCAGAAGCTACTGAGTGGTAGAGTATAGATATGATTCCACACAATAGGGAGACTACATACGTGTTCATTACTTTGTTTAAGGTTTCCAAAGTAATTATAACTAAAATTAAAATTAGTTAAGTAATGAACACTTATGAAGTCAAACAAATTATGTTCTTAAAAAACTGTATATAAAATTATAATGACTGGTTTTTGATTTAGAATAATAATAATTTATCTTTCAGTATAGGAGTTCAAATATATCATCAAAGGGAAGTCTTGAGAGATCCTTTGCTAATTTGGGGAGCATATTTCTTGATTCAGATGGTCATGTGAATGACTGCATCTGGTTCAATCATGTCTCTATCCCTAGTTATCAACACAGTACTTGGAACACTGTAGGAGGTCAATAGTATCTGTTGATTGAATGAAAGATTGTAATGTTGGATGAGCCATTGAATTATAAACAAGTTTTATGCCTAAAAATGCTTAAGATTGTTTTATTAAGCAACTCTGGTGACCTGGAATAATTCATGTAGTTTCCCCAAATACTGCCTAATTCCTAAAATATACTTTACATAATAAGCTTAAGCATTATAGATATTGTTAGATAAGTTTACAAATAATTTTGTAATAATAATTTTATTGTCTTTCTGTAATTACTACATGAGTTGAATTGAACTATTTAATTTGAAACACCCAGAAATATGTATTATAAGAAAATGGAATTTTATGAATCACATTTGTACTATCAATGTATTATTTTCTTAATAGAACAGTTTCCTACCTTTGAAAAGTGAGCCAATTTAATATTGGCTGATCAAATTAATCCACAGATTGAGACATTTTTTGCCAAAGAAAATATAAATAAGATAATACTTTTTTGTAGTGTTTATTGAAATCCACAGTGGTAACATAATGTTTAAATAAATATTTGCATGTTCAGGGCTTGTTCTGTGTTCTTTCCAGAATATTTAAAATTGAGTTACTGATTAAAAGAACCTTCACCGGGAATCAATTCAGAATCCTTGCAAATGATCTGGAGGAAAGTGAAAGTGAAAGTCACTCAGTCGTGTCCGACTCTTTGTGACCCCATGGACTATAGAGTCCATGGGATTCTCCAGGCCAGAATACTGGAGTGAGTAGTATTTCCCTTCTCCGGGGGATCTTCCCAACCGAGGGATCGAACCCAGGTCTCTCGCATTGCAGGCGGATTCTTTACCAGCTGAGCCACAAAGGAAGAACTCTGTTCACCCTCCCTTGATCCTTTTGATCAGAATTTGCTTCTCCTGTTTTTAGAAGACACTTTTCTAGCTTCAAAGAAACACATGGTTTGGAATTTTTTTTTAAAAAAATTACATTTCATAACCATTTGTCTTTTTCCTCCTCCATGCAGAAAAGGTTTCTGGTGTTTCAGGGAAGGATGGGCCAGACAGTGGTGTAAATGTCAACCTAACCTGCCTAGAGGCCCTTCCAAGGGGACCTTGGTGCTGTTGACAAGTACATACTTCACAGACAACACCATTTTGCCTAGAAACTCCTGACCTGAGTATCACTGAGTTGTAACCTTACAGAAATAGAAAAGGTGTGAACATCCTTCCTCTGATCAGCAACAGGGCACTTTGTGCAGAACCTCAGAGCTGGTAAAAGATGTCTGCCGGCCAGTTCATCACAGTGTCTGTGCGAACTCCATTAGCTATGCTGTGAGGAATGCCGCTTGCCCTTTGTGTTCTGTGAAGTAGAACAATAGGTCACTCTCCTCCGGAATAGCTACTTGCTCCTTCAAAGTTCAGTCAAAGCCCACATTTTTCCCCTCTGAATAATGTATGAGCTTCGTCCACCAAGGGCTGCTCATCTAGTATGGTGGGAACTTCCAGCCTTCTTGACTGATGTCACTGAAAAAACCCCCTGGTTCAAACAGGAAGGCATTGTCACCTGACTTTGTTTGGTAGAGGGTTGTGGTGAAAAGGTAGGAGTGAGAGAGCTCCAGAGGCATATGTGTAGGCATGCAGCAGTCAGGAACGTGGACCTTTGAGACATCCAGTTTAATACCAATCACCTCATGGCTTCATTCTAGAGGGAAATACAGGCCCTGACCCCTGCATCCAAAGTGGTGATCAGATGTTCTATTGAGGTAGAACCTCCTCCATTTCCCCTTCTGAAATTCACAACCCAGTCAGTGGTCAGCTCCGAAGCCTTGTCATTCTATGAAGTCAGTGGCACCCATGAGGAGGCCTGTGTATTGGTGTCCTAAGGCTGCCGTAATAAATTTCCCCAAACCAGATGGGTCAGCACAACAGAAATTTATTCTCTTACAGTTCTAGAAATTCTAAATACAAAATCAAGGTTTTGGCAAAAGCCATGCTCCCTCTGAATCTTCTGGGGAAGACTTCTTCCTTGCCTCTTACAGCTTCTGGTGGGTCCTGGTGTTCTTTGGTTTGGGAAGCATAACTCCATTCTCTGCCTCCATCTTTACATCACCATCTTCCCTGTGTATCTTCACATACCTTCTTAAGAACATCAGTTATTGGAATTAAGATTTAGGGCGTATCTGAATCCAGAATGACCTCATCTTATTATACTGATTTCTAAATAAGGTCTCATTCTGAGTTCTAGGAGGACATATATTTTGGAGGAGTGCTATTCCACTCCATGTAACCTGTAAGATGCATAATTTATAGACCCCTCCCCTGACTGTTGTGTCCAGAAGCGTCTGAGAAGCATGGTTAATGCCTGACCATTCCTGAGGATGGGGGTGAGATGCTTCTAAGCGTTATATCCCACTTCTGCAGGCAGAAGGAAAAATCTATGCCTGCATGCCTGCATCTCTGGGGGGAATGGTTTTCCCTCCAGATAAGCTGTCAAATCTACATCCTTCAGGGCCCTCCTCTCATACTACCTTTTCCTTGAAGCTGTTTTCCCAGGGGGTGTTGTTGATATTTAACCCTATAGTTTGAGGGAGTTTCATGGATTTGGAACTTCTCAAGGTCATCAAAGGTCTACTGTCTCAGGATCTCCATGTGGGAGGGACACAGAGCCATTAGTGAAGAATCATAAAATCACAAAGTTTGTAGAAACTTTAGGTGTTAGTCAATCAAACCTTTATGTAAAATGGTGCCTTAAATTTATTAGTTAGCACATCAAGCAAGAATGACCTAGAACCCAAGGTATTCACCCGAAGGAGGGTGTATGAAGGATGGAAAAGTCTGTTACAGAATAGGTGAGCCCCGAACAAGCCTCATGTGTTTTATAATTTTGCCTCAAATTATCCCTGAAGCTCACAGTGACCTTGTTTCATCATCTCAGTTCTCGTGTACCTAAAAATCAATGTGGGTGTTGTATCTATTCATCATGTCATAGTTTGCCAGTACTTGCCCACTTGAACTTGTTAAGCCTTCTAAGAGTGGAGAAATGTGAGGGGGTGGAGTGGAGGTGAGGTCATCATGGTCTCTGCTTAGGTTCCAAAGAACACACTGGTCCTCTCATGTTTTGCAGAGCAGTTGGGGAAAAGCGGGAAAAGTGTTCTCTAGGGGAGTGGCTCTGGATTTGAATGTTAGAAGAAAATTCCTCTAGTTTTTTTTTTTCTTTCCACTTTTTATTATTATTAATAATGCTGCTATGAACATTTGGGTACAGGTTTTCATGTGGACATATGTTTTCAGTTCTCATAGTGTGAAATTGCCGAGTCCTATGGTAACTAGTTTAATATTTTTTTTGAATCGGAGGATAGTTGCTTTACAATGTTGCATTAATTTCTGCCATACAACAGCATAAAAATCATCCATAAGTATGCATATATTCCCTCTCTCTTAAGCCTCCCTCCCACCCACACCTCTAGGTCATCACAAAGCACCGAGTTGAGCTCCCTGTGTCCTGTGTTATATAGCAGCTTTCCACTAGCTCTCTATTTTACACGTGGTAGCATATATATTGTCAGTGCGACTTTCTCAATTTGTCCTACCCTCCCCTTCCCCCACTGTGTCCACACATCCATTCTCTAAGTCTATGTCTCTATTCCACTCTGTAACTAGGTTCATCTGTACAATTTTTCTAAATTCCACATAAATGCATTTAATATACAATATTTGTTTTTATCTTTCTGACTTACTTCACTCTGTATGACAGGTTCTAGTGTCCTTTGACAGACGGGTGGATAAAGAAACTGTGATACATATATACAAGGGAATATTGCTCAGTCATAGCAAGGAATGAATTTGAGTCAGTTGAACTGAGATACACAAACCTAGAGCCAGTTATACAGAGCAAAGTCAGAAAGAGAAAAACAAATACCATGTATTAACACGTACATATGGAATCTAGAAAAATGGTACTGATGAGTCTATTTGCAGGGTAGGAGTAGAGATGGAGACATAGAGAACGTACTTCTGGACACAGCGGGGGAAGGAAAGGGTGGGATGAAAACTCCTCTAGCTTAATTACCTCTTTCTATTACCTTTGTAGACTGATCAACATGTGATCTTTCCTGTTAGAATACTTTCAGTTGTGGCTAATGAAAGATCCAAGTAAAAGTGTCCTGTAAAACAGGGGGTTTATTACCTCCTATAAATAGAATTCTTGAGTATGGGCACTTTCTAAGGTTGGTTAATTTAGGAGCTTAATAATATCCAGGAGCTGGGTGCTTTTGTCTTTCTTCTCTAACTTGACCATGTTTTGCTAGTGGTTTCGATATGGCTGAGATAGATCCAGGTAGTACATGCAGCCATGAAGACCAACTTCATGAGCCTGCACTCAATACAGCTCCTGAAGCCAGGTTCAGAAGAATCTCTTCTGTGTGGGCTAATGCTCTGTGGTCTCCATCTGCAAATTCTTAACGATTTTACTTTGAATTTCTGTTTGGTAAGTGAAGTTCAATAGAACAAAGGAATATGCACCAAGAGCTTGGAGCCTTAACTCATACACAGTCCTACTTCACAACTTGGACTGGGCAGGTTCTAGACCACCTACTCCCCGACCCCTGCCCAACAACTACTGCCATCCTTTACCTCTAGCAGGGGTCTAGAGGTGGGTGTGGGGAGGGTCAGGGTAATGTATGCTCTGCATGCTGAGTTGCAGGGCGAGTCTTCCAGTTGCCTATGAGGGTTTCAAGCCTAAATACCTAATACTACCCACCATGACAGGTGGAGAGAGAGACAGCTAAAGAAAGGAAGATCTTCACATTTTAAGTTTTCACTGGGTCCCACAAATTATAGGGATTTCTGTAGTGGCCCAGAAGTAAAGAATCCACCTGCAATGCAAGAGATGCAGGAAACACAAGTTCAATCCCTGGGTCAGTAAGATCCCCTGCATTAGGAAATGGTAACCCACTCCAGCATTCTTGCTGGGAAAGTCCCATGGACACAGGAGCCTGATGGGCTACAGTCTGTGGGATCACAAAGAGACAGACGGGACTGAGAGACTGCACATGTACATACATGCACACACACAAATTATATAACTTTCTCTTATGCAGAGTTCCAGCAAAGGAAACAAATTTTCTGTTGCATCTCTTCTCTCTATCAAGGAGTCTTTTTCAAATACTCCTGGTAGATTCTGTCTCTACATAGGCCAAATTTAGAGGCCATGTCCATGCTTTAGGTAATCACTGGCCAGAGATAGAGGCTCTCCTGAATGGCATAGATCAATAGAGATTCACCTTTGGGCTGTAGATAATTTCTATCCCTGAACCCATGGCTGCTCCAGACATCAGAACAAAGTCAGAGATCTGCCAGCATGGAAATATGGGACTGAGGTGAAGTGGGAATTAGGAACAAGGTAAAAAGCCAATAGTGGCTGTCACACTCTTTTCTCTCCGATTCACCTCCATTTTCATTGCATCATACCAGCTAGAGAGGCCATAGGATCCTCAGAAATAATTGAAGCCAATGCTTTTCTAGTTATTTTAGCAGTGGGAACTAACTTTTCTTCAAATGGAATCACAACATCAGAAGGCAAGAAGAATAAAAGGAAGCTTCTTTACTTGAAAAAGATGAATATTGTTTGGGTCCCAACCAATCAGTTCAGTTCAGTCACTCTGTCGTGTCTGACTCTTTGCGGCCCCGTGGACTGCAGCATGCCAGGCCTCCCTGTCCATCACCAACTCCCAGAGCTTACTCAAACTCGTGTCCATTTAGTCAGTGATGCTATCCAACCATTTCATCCTCTGTCGTCCCCTTCTCCTCCAGCCTTGAATCTTTCCCAGCATCAGAGTCTTTTCAAATGAGTCAGTTCTTTGCATCTGGTGGCCAAAGTATTGGAGTTTCAGCTTCAACATCAGTCTTTCCAATGAATATTCAGGACTCATTTCCTTTAGGATGGACTGGTTGGATCTCCTTGCAGTCCAAGGGACTCTCAAGAGTCTTCTCCAACACCACAGTTCAAAAGCATCAATTCCTCTGTGCTCAGCTTTCTTTATCATCCAACTCTCACATCCATACACGACTACTGGAAAAACCTTAGCTTTGACTAGATGGACCTTTGTTGACAAAGTAATGTCTCTGCTTTTTAATATGTTGTCTAGGTTGTTCATTTTTCTTCCAAGGAGCAAGGGTCTTTTAATTTCATGGCTGCAGTCACCATCTGCAGTAATTTTGGAGCCCCCAAAAATAAAGTCTCTCACTGTTTCCATTGTTTCCCCATCTATTTGCCATGACGTGATGGGACCAGATGCCATGATCTTAGTTTTCTGAATGTTGAGTTTTAAGCCAAGTTTTTCACTCTCCTTTAACTTTCAAGAGGCTCTGTAGCTCTTCTTCGCTTTCTGCCATAAGTGTGGTGTCATCTGCATATCAGAGGTTATTGATATTTCTCCCGACAATTTTGATTCCAGCTTGTGCTTCATCCAGTCCAGCATTTTGCATGATGTACTCTGCATATAAGTTAAATAAGTAGGTGACAATATACAACCTTGACGTACTCCTTTCATGATTTGGAACCAGTCTGTTGTTCCATGTCCAGTTCTAACTGTTGCTGCTTGACCTGCATATACATTTCTCAGGAGGCATGTCAGGTGATTTGGCATTCCCATCTCTTAAAGAATTTTCCACAGTTTGTTGTGATCCACACAGTCAAAGGCTTTGGCATAGTCAATAAAGCAGAACTGGAACTCTCTTGCATTTTCAATAATCCAACAGATGTTGACAATTTGATCTCTGGCTCCTCTGCCTTTTCTAAAACCAGCTTGAACATCTGGAAGTTCACAGTTCACATACTGTTGAAGCCTGGCTTGGAGAATGTTGAGCATTACTTTGCTAGTGTGTGAAATTAGTGCAATTATGTGGTAGTTTGAGCATTCTTTGGCATTGCCTTTCTTTGGGATTGGAATGAAAACTGACATTTTCCAGTCCTGTGGCCATTGCTGAGTTTTCCAAATTTGCTGGCATATTGAGTGGAGCACTTTCACAGCATCATCTTTCAGGATTTGAAATAGCTCAAGTGGAATTCCATCACCTCCACTAGCTTTGTCCGTAGTGATATTTCCTAAGGCCTACTTGACTTCGAATTCCAGGATGTCTGGCTCTAGGTGAGTGATCACACCATCGTGATTATCTGGGTCATGAAGATTCTTTTTGTATAGTTCTTCTGTGTATTCTTGCCACCTCTTCTTAATATCTTCTGCTTCTGTTAGGTCCATACCCAACCAATCAGGAAACCTAATTATCCCTAATGAAAGTCTATCAAACCAATCCAAGGGTATCTGCTTAAGTGTTGTGCTCTGAAAAATGTTTCTGTGCTATTTGACTTCATTTTTTTTTAAGTTCATATTTTAAAAAATATCCTCAGAGTTGATGTTTGGTAAGACACATGCACTGCAGCTTACTTAGTTTTCTAACTGGAGTGCAACGTTTTTTTCCTCTTTCAAGACATATAAAGCAAACTAACCCATCAGAAGTGATATGAAAAACAATTAGTGTTTTTACAGTTTAATTCTTGCTTTTATCTATGACTTAGCATCTTACAAAACCTTCTGATGTTTTGACTCCTATACTTAATTTCTAAAACACCGAAAGTACATTAAAGTCTCTAAGTGCTTGGGATTGGATGACTGGCCTGACTGGCAGAATGTTACTGGACAAGAAACTGAGTTGGAACTTAACTTGTTTTCTTTCCACATCAAACTCTCAACTGCTGGGCAGGGAGATATTACATTTTTCTTTAATCATTGTCCCAGAGGATTTTTATGCCAGTCATTCAGTACCAACTACTCAGCTACACTCCCACAGAGGTCCAAATACAACCAGCTGAGAATATCCAGAGAGGAGAGCCAAGCCTGGCTGTACACTTGGGCTTAAGAGAAAATATTTGGTGACCTGGAAGGGCCTCAACAGAGAGTGTCCTGACCCCTCCACATTCTGTTCACCACTCCAACATGGAACAAATTCATACACCACCATCCTCATCCCAAAAATATACACTGGAATCCACAACCTGCCCTCCTGTGTCCATTCAGTTAGAAACTGTGTTGGTTGCGTCCCAGGAATTCTGAAAATGAAGAGCAGAGTCTGAGGTTTTCACCACAAAGTCTCCACCAGGATTAACACAGCTGCCTGAGAAAGAGAGGGGCTCAGATGGGTAAAACTCTTGCCACACATTTCACTGAATGGAGGAGAGGGAAGCACCAACTGCTCACGCACACTGCAGCATCTTTCCAGCCTTTCTGTGATTCTCAGAATCGGGCTGTAGTTCAGCTAGGCCTGGGGCACCGAGGCTGGAGATATTTTTACACAGACTGCCAGGATTTCTTAGCTTTGCTCTAATCTTAGGTCAATGGCAGCAACTAGCCGAGGCCAGTTACCTAGGAGGAGTGTGCCAGGAGGACGAGGCAAGCAATAGGTTAATGATAATAAAAAAGAAAAGAAAATCCAAACCTTCAAAATACTCTTAATGTTTGAAATATCTTCATTTTAAGAACAGGATGGAAAGCAAGAATTGTACTTGGACCTGACATTTCTAGGCTGTCAAGCTGGTTCCATTATTTTGAATGGTATCAAATTATGGTGGAGATACATGACTTATCTAAAGTCATAGAGTAACAACACAGGAGCACACTTGTGAAAGTGCTTAGTAGACTAGGAAGATGATTTTCTTATTCGGTCCAGACTCATTTCCAGAGTCAAACTGAAACTCAGAGAGGTTGAGTGACTTGCCTTGAGTCAAGTGACTGCAGTCCCCTGCTCTCAGTCCAGTTGCTATGAAGCACATGGCCCAGAGCAGATTCTTCTTGCATTAGTAACTTTGCCAAATACATTACTGTGCATGTAATATAAGTAGTTACTATCTGTCTGGAAACCAACATCATTAACTACATTAGGTCATGGATGGGAGCTCTTTGAAATGGACATTTTCCTGTAACTTGGATCATTTAGGTGGTTTTGGAACTCATAGATTTGCATAAACACACAAAAAGTGTATTATGCATCTTCTGTGTCCAGTCAGAATCAGCTGAAGTTTTCTTCTAAGACCAGAGGGACCAGAGTAGCCACAAACTGGTGATGAACAGATGACCCAGAGCTTGGGGAAGCTTGTGAGTGTTGCCTGTAAAAACTAGGCACGTGTCATCATCCTTCCCAGGCACTCTGGGCTGAGCCAGTGTCATGGAAGTGTCATGGTCGTCTTGGCCCCCAGTCATCAGGTGTGGGGTGACAAGTCTAGGAAGCAACCATACCTTGAGCAGAGAGGATGAGTCACAGAGAAGCTAAAGTCTGGTGCTATTTCTTTGTTAACACTGAGGAAAATAATATTAGGGCAGTGGGGAACAATTTCTAATCAAGAAAGGGGACTATGCGATAGAGGAGTACATCTTTGATTTTTGCAATATTTAAAAAACATGAGGTCATTTGGCTCTCAGTTTTGCTGTTACCTGATATAAACCTGTATAAGTTGAATACAAGCATCTTTTTGACTTGCTAAATCTTGGCCGTGATATGCAATTGAATCAGTCCTGCCAGCCATGGGGTTTTACTACCAAGGAGTCAGCACACTTTTTCACTGAAGGGTCAGACAGTGACTGTTTTAGGCTTCAGAGCTGTATGGTTTCAGCACTATTAAACCTTGCCATTGTAGTATGAAAATAGTGATGGTCAATTTGCAAAGAAATGGGCACTGCTGTGTTCATGGGGCCATAGTTTTATCAGTCTCTGTTCTAATAGTTCTGAAATTTCTGGAGTTACTATAGAGAGTGAGAGGGCAGGTCTTAATGCATTCTGGGAAGTGTTTAACCTGGAAGAGAACCACAGAAGGGTGAAAGAAGAGGGTTGAGTTTTATGCTCATCCTAGCCATCTTTAGGTGTTTGGAGAGGGGGAGATTTGAAAAGTCCTGGTCGCATTAATGGTTCACTGAGGATCCAGTAGAAATGTTCCAGATACTCTGTGTGAGTTGGTTAAACGGATTCTCTCACCACAATTTGCAAGTTCTTTTCACTAAAGATAGTAGATGTCATTTGAAGAGAGTTTCACCTACTAATTCCATCCTGCTGCCATCTTGAAAAAACACTGAACCTCCTTTGACATGGTTTTATAGATGCCAATGAACATATGTTTTGAGCATATACCTCAGAGTGTGGTTAAACGTAATTTTGGCCAGTGCAGTGTAACTTCCAGGCATAGAGACAAATGGCCTGAATGACGAGCTCCTGCTCTGTGTGTGTGTGTGTTTGCACGTGTGTGCGCATGTGTGTAACAGAAAACAATACCATCTGACTAAAGGGCAGGCTTGGTGCCAGATGCCATTCTGGCTGAGACAAGCACACAAGTGAACAACCTAACTTCAGCCTCCAATTCCTCCTCCCCTAAGAATTTGTGAAAAGACAGAAAGGGCTGTTTAGCATCAGAGAATGGGACGCAGTGCTGACATGCATGTTGCCCAGTGTCCGGATCGAAGCAGTTGCAGCCCAGTGTCAGTGACCGTTCTGCTCCTGCCAAGCGCCAGTGCGTCCCAGAAGTCAGAGGAGGAAACTCTGTGGGACTTCCAGGATGCAGGGACTGGACAGGAAGAGGAGAAAACTGTTCATTACAGAACCCTAGGAGACATCTTCTGGAAGCCGAAGCTCTCTGAGCTGCTCCAGCGGCACAGGGAGAGCCCACGTCCATCAGTGATAAACTTACCCAGTTTTCCTCTTAAAACTTAGGAAAAATAAATGAGGTAATGGAGAAGAAGACTTTGATCTGTGTTGCAGAAGAAGAGCCCCAAATCTCAGGGACCCCAGTTTTCCACTTCTTCCAAATATTTGCCTATATAGCACAAAGTGAATTGTTCATTAAGTAATAGTATTTTTACATTACATATACATTATAGAACCTTTCAAACATACAAGAATATACAAAATATAAAAACCCCTCTATATCCACTATGCAAATCTATTGAGTACTAACATATCTACCATACTAGTGTCATTTTTTAAAAGAAATATTATGTTCTTATTTGCTCAGTCGTGTCCGACTCTTTGTGACCCCATGGACTGTAGCCCACCAGGCTCCTCTGTCCATGGGATTTCCCAGGCAAGAATACTGGAGTGGGTTGCTATTTCCTTCTTCAGGGGATCTTCCTGACCCAGGGCCTGAACCCTGGTTTCCTGCATTGCAGGCAGATTCTTTACCATCTGAGCTACAAGGGAAGCCCAAATAAATATTACAGACACAATTAAAGCCCTGCATAACACTCTTTCTCTCTTTTCCCCTGCTGTGTTCACAGAGGTTAACTCCAGTAATTCCTAGAGTTTGGTATGTATCCTTTTGTACTATTATGCATACATAGTATATATTAGTAATCTGTAGGCATATATGGTATGTTTTCACTTTTTATGAAAATTGTATCATGATATCTATTTTCAACCTACTTTTCTGCACATTATGTTTTAAGAAAATTTCCATGTTGGTACATAGAACCCTAATTCATATATTTTAATTGTTGTTTAGTATTCTGTTTTGTATACACAATTAAACTGGAAAACAGACATTCATTCAATATTGAAAAAAATTTGAGTGCCCCCTGTGCTTCATATTATTTTACATTCTGAGAATGTAGAAGTGAATAAAATAGACACAGTGTACTACCCTCATGGAATTGCCATCTAGCAGTGGAGATTGCCAGGAGAAATATGAACAACCTAAAGCATCTGCCTGGAATGTGGGAGACCCGGGTTTGATCCCTGGGTCAGGAAGACCCCCTGGAGAAGGAAATGGCACCCCACTCCAGTACTCTTGCCTGGAAAATTCCATGGATGGAGGATCCTGGTGGGCTACAGTCCATGGGGTCGCAGAGTTGGGCACAACTAAATGACTTCACTTTCTCTCTTTCTAAGAGGACAGTGGAAAAGCTGGCTTAACCTTCAATATTCAAAAAACACCAGATCCATCCCAGAACATGCTGGACTTCTAAAAATTTCACCAAATCTGTTTGCCTTTGCATTTTCCTAGTTATTGGTCACTTGGAAAATGTTTTCATATATTTGTTGGCCAGTAAGTTTTCCTCCTCTGTGATTCACATCTTTTCCTCATTTTCCTCATTCATTCTTCTTATTCATCTATTGAACTACTTTTTTTCCTCAGTACTAATCTTTTGGCAGTTGTATACAGATATCATATCCCAGTCTGTTGCTTGTTTTCTAACTTTATTGGTACTTTTTGTTCTACAGACATTAGACAAAAATAGACATTTTAAGATGTGGCATTATTTTCCCTTACAGTTCACACATTTTTGTCTTAAGACTCCTATTCTGAGGCCATATAGTATCGTGGTTTCCTATATTTTTTTAAATTTATTTATTTTTAATTCAAGGATAATTGCTTTACAGTATTGCATTGGTTTCTGCCAAACATGAACATGAATCAGCCATAAGTATACGTCTGTCCCCTCCGTCTTGAACCTCCCTTCCACCTCCCTCCCTATCCTACCCCTCTAGGTTGTTACAGAGCCCCAGTTTGAGTTCCTTGAGTCATACAGCAAATTCCCATTGGCTATCTATTTTACATACGATAGTGTGTATTTCCATGTTACTCTCCATGCATCCCACCCTTTCCTTCCTCTCCCCCTCCACCATGTCCGAAAGTCTGTTCCCTATTTCTGTGCCTGTTATACAAAGTGAAGTAAGTCAGAAAGAGAAAAACAAGTATCATATACTAATGCATATATATGGAATCTAGAAAGATGGTACTGATGAAATTATTTGCAGGGCAACAATGGAGTTTCCTGTATTTTTAAATACAACTTTTCCTGTTCGCATGGCAGTCTTAACTTTGCCTGGTGTTGATTTCCTTGAAACCACATTAGTGAGTTTTATTTTGTTTTATTGTGATTTAAATTTTATTGTGACTATATATCCATGTATTGAATGGTCCTTCAGGCCACTGGCCTACAGACACCTTTGTAAACACACCATCCTTCCTTTTGCAATATATACTCCTGTACTGAAGAAGAAAGGGGCTGAGAGCGATATTTATACGTCACTGTGAGGGTCCCTGATGGCCTGTGAGTGGGCTCTGGAGCTGCCCAGCACAACTGTAGGGGGAAATTCGAGAATCTATCCTTGTGCATTTATGACTTGTGGCAATTAAACTTCGGAGAAAACTTTTTTGACTGAAGACCTATTTAAAACTATGTGAATTAGTCATGCCAAGGCTCATGTGCTATTATCTTGAGCTCCAGCCTTCAGAATAAATCACAGCCAAGGTACAGACCAGAGCCAACCATCAAATTTCAAATATCCTAGGATTGAGAAATGTAATTAGTTGACCTACAGTAAACACACTTTATCACTTAGGGGTATTTTGCTCTGTTTCCTGCAAACTGTGAGACACGTGCATTATAAACCTCATACATTATTAAAGCAGTTTGTTTTCTAAAATAATAATAATAATAATAATAACTTGGCAGAGTAATATTGGAATTAAACCAAAAATTCAACTTTCTGGACTTTAGAATGGCACAGATCCAGACCAAGATTCAAGGAAAAAAAATAACAACTCTCAGCTATTTTAATTAAGAACCAAAACAATCAGCAGTTTGAAGAAAAACTTCACAAATAGCCTTACGGTAGAGATTTCTGTTAATGGAAATGCCAACAAAGAAAAAAAAATGGAATCTACCCTTTACTGGACATTTAGTATCGGTTAGTCATCATATAAAGCACTCCTACATACGCTGTGCCATTTAAAACTTACCACAGCCTTTAAAACATTATTAAAATTCCCATTTCAAGGGTGAGAAACTGAGATTTAAAAACCTTGACAAACTTGTCCAGGATGCAGAATCGGGAAATCGTAGGTCAGGGATTCTGACTCAGATCTGCATTGACCAACGTCTTTGCTCATCCATTTTCTACCATGGCTTCTGGTTCTAGCACTTGGATGTGTTGGCTCTAAGGAGAATCGTTCAAAGATCATATTAATTTGAGGGCCAGGGGTCAAGCTATAGCTCAAGACTGAATGTGTGTGACACCCTCAAGGATGTCCTACGTCTGCTCTGGAATACGCCCAACCGATAGCTGACCCCAGCAACACCCAGCCTCTGACATCCACACAGTCATTACCCAGAATTGTGGGATCCTGTTATTGGGTGATCTCTAAAATGCATCAGTGGGATCCACTCCACACTACAAATCCCATGATCCCTCCAAAATCTCTAAGACCGGATATACACTGAGATGTAAGATGTTTGGATTTTAGAGAGATAATACACTATGCTATCAATCATTGCAGAACATCTACAGGTAGGAGGCAGAAACTCATAACCTTGTAATTATATTGACATTTCTGCTGTGAAACAATGGCTATTCAGACTAAATAAGAAAAAACAAGATAATAAATGGACTTGTCAGTTCAGGTAAGACTTCATTGCTAAATGAGTTAGAAGTACTTTTGGGTTTAGAGCTTTGGGGATTTCAGAATTGCAGATGATAGACTGGGCACCCATTTAAAAAAAAAAAAAAACAACTGAATGCTTCTGGAAATCTGTAGTTATTATTTGCAGGGGAGCAGAAGAGTCAGTATGACTTGAACTCTGAATAGTTCAGTACTTTGCTATTGACAGAACTGTTTTCACACATTATTTCATCTTAGAGCAATAATCTAAGAGATTTTTATTCTATTTTATTGACAAGGCTGCTCAAGCTCAGAGAGCTTCAGAAACTTGCAGATCACTTAGCCAGGAAATAGACTACACTTACATTCTTTGACCTCTATAGGAGATTTGCTAAAATCTACAGATCCTGTTTCCAATTTTACCCTTTCCTACCATAGGATCTTGTAAGCCACTTGAGTAGGAAAAACTCAGCCCTCCTCCTGTGTTTCTCCTTTACTCTCACACAACTACCACACTCACAACATCTATGATATCAGATGTGTGAGGGGTTTTTCTCACACCAATCAATTCTGTGACACCAGCTGGGCTTCCCACAGTTTCACTCAAATCAGACACTTTCCATCTAGAGAGAGTGTCATATCCCACAGGTTAAGGGCTTAGTCTTACAAGACTGCACCCCCACCCATCCACTTCAGATGTCAATCCTAAATCCAGGTTGTTACCTGTGTTTCTGACCAACTGGCCATAAATCTGAGGTTCCCATAACCTCCTTGGTGGTAGTCGTGGTGGTTTAGTCACTAAGTCATGTCTGACACTTATGACCCCGTGGACTGTAGCCTGCCAGGCTCCTCTGTCCATGGGATTCTCCAGGCAGGAATACTGGAGTGGGTTGCCATTTCCTTCTCCAGGGGATCTTCCAGACCCAGGGATTGAACCCAGGTCTCCTGCATTGTAGGCAGATTCTTTACCAACTGGGCTATGAGGGAAAACCAATCCCTTTCATGGGTTCATTTAAATTCCTAGAGCATCTCATAGAACTCAAGAGCAGTTACTGTTTACCACTTTGTTATAAAAGGATATGATAGGGACTTCACTGCTGGTCCAGCGGCTAAAACGCTGTGCTCCTAATGCAGAGGGCCCAGGTTAGGATCCCTGATCAGGGAACTAGATCCCACATGCCACAACTGAAGATCCTGTGTGCTGCAACTAAGACCTGGTGCAGCCTAATTAGTTAATTATTTTTTAAAAGTATATGATAAAGGATACAGCTGAACATCCAGATGGAAAAGATGCTTAGGGCAAGGTACATATGGGAAAGAACACGGAACTCCCATGCCATCTCTGATAGCACCACTCTCACACTCCTCTACTTGTTCTCCAGCCCTAGAAACTTTCCAACCCCCATACTTTGGGGATTTTTAAGGAGGGTCATCATGTAGTCATGTGTTGCTGCTAAGTCACTTCAGTCGTGTCTGACTCTGTGCGACCCCATGGACAGCAGCCCACCAGGCTCCTCTGTCCACAGGATTCTCTAGGCAAGAATATTGGAGTAGGTTGCCATGTCCTTCTCCCATGTAGTCATGATAGATCAATTAACTCCATTTCCAGCCCCTCTCAATTAGAGGTTGGGGGATGAGACTGAAAATTACAAGCTAAGTGTGACTTTGTGACCAGCCCCCATCGAAAAGCCATCCAGTGGACATGTCAGTTCAGTTCAGTCGCTCAGTCATGTCTGACCCTTTGCGACCCCATGGACTGCAGCATGCCAGGCTTACCTGTCCAATACCAACTCCTAGAGCTTGCTCAAACTCATGTCCATTGAGTCGGTGATGCCATCCAACCATCTCATCCTCAGTTGTCCCCTTCTTCTCCTGCCTTCAATCTTTCCCAGCATCAGTCTTTTCCAATGAGTCAGTTCTTTGCATCTGGTGGCCAAAGTATTGGGGTTTCAGCTTCAACATCAATCCTTCCAATGAATATTCAGGACTCATTTCCTTTAGGATGTATTGGTTTGATCTCCTTGCAGTCCAAGGGACTCTCAAGAGTCTTCTCCAACACCACAGTTCAAAAGCATCAATTCTTCGGTGCTCAGCTTTCTTTATAGTCCAACTCTCACATCCATACACGACTACTGGAAAAACCATAGCTTTGACTAGACAAGCCTTTGTCAGCAAGGTAATATCTCTGCTTTTTAACATGCTGTCTAGGTTGTCATAGCTTTTCTTCCAAGGAGCAAGGGTCTTATGGCTTCAGTCACCATCTATAGTGATTTTGAAGCCCAAGAAAATAAAACCCGTCACAGTTTCCATTGTTTCCCCATCTATTTGCCATGAAGTGATGGGACCGGATGCCATGATCTTAGTTTTTTGAATGTTGAATTTTAAGCCAGCTTTTTCACTCTCTTCTTTCACTTTCATTAAGAGGCTCTTCAGTTCCTCTTCACTTTTTGCCATAAGGGTAGTGTCATCTGCGTATTTGAGATTATTGATAGTTCTCTCAGCAATCTTGATTCCAGCTTGTGCTTCATCCAGTCCAGCATTTCGCATGATGTACCCTGTATATAAGTTAAATAAGCAAGCTGACAATATACAGCCTTGACATACTCCTTTCCCAATTTGGAACCAGTCTATTGTTCCATGTCCTATTCTAACTGTTGCTTCTTGACCTGCATACAAATTTCTCAGGAGGCAGGTAAGGTGGTTTGGTATTCCCATCTCTTGAAGAATTTTCCACAGTTTGTTGTGATCTACCCAGTCAAAGGCTTTGGCATAATCAATGAAGCAGATGTTTTTCTGGAATTCTCTTGCTTTTTCTATGATCCAATGGACATGTACATATTCACTCTGCTTTATTTAAAACGGGTAACTCATAAGGACCTACTGTATAGCACAGGGAACTCTGCTCAATGTTATGTGGCAGCCTGGATGGGATGGGAGTTTGGGGCAGAATGGATACATGTATATGTATGGCTGAGTCCCTTCTCTGTTCACCTGAAACTATCGTAACATTGTTTGTTAATTGGCTATACCCCAGTACAAAATAAAAAGTTAAAAAAAAAAAAAAAGCCATCCAGGAGCCTACCCAAAGTCACCTCTTTAGAACAAAAGACACTCCTGTCCCCAAGGAAATTCCAAGGGATTTAGGAGCTCGGGGTCAGGAACCAGATCAAAAACCAAATGTTGAACTAAAGAAGCTCTTAGTGCTCTTATCACTTCAGACATTACAAGGGTTTTAGAAGCTCTGTGCCAGGAACAGGGACAGAGACTAATATAAATACATTTTTCTATCATCTCATGCCATTCAACCTTGTGAGACTTTGGTTTCCTTGTCTATAACCTGGGAACAAATATCTTTTGTGCCTCATTCAAAAGATTGTAGTGAGAAGCAGATTATAGTGTGCTATGCAAATGTAAGATCTTATTATTACTGTACACCTGCATCTGTTTGGCTCAAAACCTGCGTGCGGCTTTGTCGGTACAGGGAGTATTGTCTGTGACTCCCTGGGGAGCTCATCAGAACTTGCAGGACGGCCAGAAGGGGACCTGCCCTCTCCTGCTGAGCCTAAACCCATGGACACAGCTGCACAGTTCTCATTTTTAAAATTTTCAGCTGATTTCTGAACACATTCCATTCTCATGATGTACAGATTTTAAAGGACATCTGCCTTCATGCATGTTGGAAGAAATAAATTAGACCTCACAATATGTAATTCAGGTAATAAAAATATATATATTACATGTTTTATGGTACATTTCTGTGTAAAACAGAAATACATATTTGGATGGAGGTTACCTTTCTTTTCATTTCAGTCTTTAGGACCTAACTATAAAAGCATCAGTGCCAAAATCTGCTTCATGGATAAAATCTTTAAAAGTGTGTCCAGAAAAATATAATAAAGAACATTATTATGCCGAGGATTCAGTTGAAATACAGACCAAACCAATTCCCTCTAACCTAGTTTCATAGTTTATGACTTGCACTATAACATCACAGGATAAACTGGGCAAGGCTCCATTTTCTCAACATTGGCATGATGGAAATGTTATACTACATTTGTAATTTACTTCCTTCTAATTTTACACACATACCAAGTCCTACATAAATAAATATCAATTAAATAGTTTATATACGTGTATATCTATTGCACATATTCATGTATATATGTACATATCTGTACATGTGTCTGATATATACACACATTCTACCAGTGGATTCAATAAATATATATTACCTCGCGTGAATTAGGAGAAGGCAATGGCACCCCACTCCAGTATTCTTGCCTGGGAAACCCCATGGACGGAGGAGCCTGGTAGGCTGCAGCCCATGAGGTCGCGAAGAGTCGGACACGACTGAGCGACTTCACTTTCATGCACTGGAGGAGGAAATGGCAACCCACTCCAGTATTCTTGCCTGGAGAATCCCAAGGACGGAGGAGCCTGGTGGGCTGCCGTCTATGGGGTCGCAGAGAGTCGGACACAACTGACGCGACTTAGCAGCAGCAGCAGCAGCATGTGAATTAGCTATTTATATGAGGCACTGGGTATAGAAAGTGAATGTAACCTAGTCCCTAACCCCAAGCAGATGGACATTCATGGAAATGAATGATTTGATTAATGTAGTATGAGAACATTAAATTTTATTTTGCAGTTTTATTGACGGTTCATTGAAATTCCATAGGAGAATAAATTCATCTCCACAATTAGATGTCAATCTCCTAGAATCTAGGACTATAGAGATACTACTTTGTATGTGTATTTGAACACATAAGATATTGCTTTGTACATAGTAAATGCTTAATTTATATTTTACTGATCAATATTGTTTGATTTTAAAAATCTATTTTAAAATAACAAAAGGTGTTATTTAGAAGAAGTAACCAAATTTTGATTTTCTTGCTACAGTGATTTCTATACAGAACCAAACCAAATTAATGTTTTTAAAATCCAGATCGTGCAGACATTGTGTTGTCTTTTCATTTATTAATAGCTCCTTAAATTCCAGAAAATAACAATTAGCACTGAATCACTTAGATAAAAGTATAAATAAAAAGAAAGAAAAGAAATGAATTAAAACTACATTTGTGATTTTAAAATGATTTGTTTATTTCTTTGCTAGCACTCTCACATTACAAGCCAGTCTTTTTGTTTTTAGAACCAGATATAAGAAGTCATATTTCTATTGCTTTTTGAAATTCTGATAGAAGATAATATGGGAACAGAGCTTGAAATTCTTTTTAAAATATGAATGAAGAGTTGTCTGTGAATTTTAGCAGACCTTGGGTAACTGAAATTTTAGCAAACCTTGGCTATGATGCCTGAGAGAGAAGAGGCCAGAAATGTACCCTAGATGAAATGATAGGATGAGAAATTCTTCTCGAAAGTACTCAGTTAGTGGCCTTGACTTTTCTTAGCATCAAGTGTTGGTAGAGTTGTGTTTAAGTACAGAGAGTTGTCACCATTAATTTCTGTTTATGAGACATTCCAAAGATATTGTAGTATAAAAATAATAAACCAACATTGTTATTTTCAGGTATGTGAGCTGTAAAGCTGACACTTTAGCCTTCTGGCTATTTTTCAAGACATTACCTAATACATTACCTCATAATGATGACTAGAGGAAAACATTTTCAAAAGCACAGTCATAAAGTGCTTCGATAAAGCCCACTCTTGGTTTTTTAGCAAAACTTAGACATGAATCCCTCCTATAAAGGAGTTAAGAGACACAGAATGTCTCTGCCCATGCTTAACAGCATCATTCATGCCCTTAAAGATGCTCAATTTTATTTTGGGACAGAAATCCTAACAGGTAGACTATGTGACCAAATTCTGCCTCAGGGAGGAAGGAGCCTACTGAGAGGCTGTGGTCGACAGAACACTGTCACCTCTGTATCTTTCTGTGGTAGGAGAATGATCAGCCCAGAAAGCCTGGCTCTTGCAACAATGCCTCTCAGGGGGCCAGTCCCCTAGAGAGGTTTGGGACATACAGGCACAGGAGGGTAACAGTGGCCTTCAAAGATGTACTGGGAATCCACAGTAAGGCTGCATTCTGATGCTTCTGCCAGAACCCAAGATAAAAGAAGTTAACTGCCAACTGCTGGTCATGAGGCTCATTTTCTGTTTGTTGTCAGAGAGGAAAGACTCTATCCTCCTCATTCTAGGACATTTAGAGCAACATCGTAATTTGCTCAATTCTCTCCTTTGTTTGTTCATCTTCTCTTTTTTCCTTACCCATTTTTTGTCATATATCCCACATCTCTGCCCCTGCCATTTTTTATGCAGAGTTTATGAAAGATTGTCCAAGATGATGTTTCTCAAAGCCAGCTGTACATTAGAATCACTTGAGGACCCTTGAAGGGAATACCAATATTTGGACCTCACTGCCTAGCATTTCTGATGCAGATGATGCAGGCATCAGTGCATTCAAAATATTTACCAGGTGATTCTAATGTACAGCCAAAGTTAACAACCATTGATCTAAGGAGTTATGGCTTTTGTGGGTAAGTAACAAGTAGCTAGTAATGTTTCTGGATATGGGAGTGTATGAGAAAGATAAATCTGGTGAAATTATGCAGAGTATATTAGAAAAGGGAGAAACTAGCGGTGGACATCAGGGCTTTATCCATTCTATCAGCATTCGAAGGGGGATCATTCCTGGTGGCTGCATTCCCACTGCAGGTGAAATGATGCCACTCAAAATCTGTTCAAACCACATTAAATATTTTGTTTAAATGTCATTTTAAAATGTCATCTTCTGTGGTAAAAGATATCATACTCTCAGGATGCATTTCTGTCAAGGAGGATTTGTAGTTGACAATAATTTGCACCAGTAGATAAGAAAAAATACCTGGTCTATGAATTCCTGGATTAACTTTCTTTCAAACTAAAGAGAAATGCAGATACCTTCAAACCTGTTCTCCTGTTCTTACGTTAGTTGGTGAAGTTCTCCCTCAGAGAGTCTGGCTAGAGGCCAATGAGGCTTGAGTCAATCAATGTGGAGATGTGGGATGTAGAAAATAAAGCCATCCATTCACTGGGGTTGTTGAGACCACCACTCTGCAAAGATAATCTGACTAAAAGAGAGAAACTGAGGAAAGTTGGCTTTAGAGCACATTCGTGCTGCTGATGGTGGCTCAGCAATAAAGAATGCACCTCCAGTGCAGGAGACGCAGGTTTAATCCCTGGGTCGGGAAGATCCCCTCGAGAGGGAAATGGCAACCCACAGCACTATTCTTGCCTGGAGAATCCCATGGACAAAGGAGTCAGGAGGGCTATAGTCCATAGGGTTGCAAAGAGGTTACAAATGACTGAAGTGACTGAGCACGCACACACGCTGCTGATATGGAAATGCAATTACATGTTCATGTTACTCTCTTCTGAAAAGTGGAAGAAGGCAGAGAAAACTGGTTCCAGTTTGAAAGCTAAATGCTAGAAAGGTATAATAGTTCATTTAATCATAATTCATTCTTTTAAAAATTCAAGTAGGTAAAATTCAAGTAGAATAAAATTAAACATTTAAAAGGAAACAATTAAGTGTCATTTAATGCATTCACTATATTATGCAATCACTATCTCTTATTCTAAAACCTTTTTGTCACTCTAAACATTGATTTACTATTTTTTGTTTTTTGGTTCTGCTGGGTTTTCACGACAAGGCATGGGCTTTCTCTAGTTGCTGCACGTGGGGGCTACACTCTAGTTGTAGCTCCAGGTCTAGAGCTCGGGCTCAGTAGTTGGCACATGGGCTTTGTTGCCCCATGGCATGTGTGATCTTAGTTCCCGGACTAGGTATCAAACCTGCGATGCAAGGCAGATTCTTGATCACTGGACCACCAGGGAAGTTCCCATTAATTCATTCTTAAATTATTTACTTATTGCTCTACATACAAACCCTGTTGCACCAGGTACAATAACTATAAAGAAAAATGAAACATGGTTTATGGCCATAAGAAGCAAATGTTTAGTAGGGATCTTGGCCATTTTCGTCTTAAAATACAAGAAAATATATAATAAATTCTATTTTAAAAAAAACCAAAACATGACACCAACTAAGGGAAAGCTAACTTCTGACTTGCGAATCCCAGTAGAATGGGTGTGATAACTTTTACCAAGGAGGCAGTGTTTGAGACAGGCTTCAAATGATGGGCAGAAGAACAGGCAGAAGGAGGCAGTGTGATTCCGTTAGCAGGAATAGCATGAGCAAAGGGAATAAAGAGGAGGCATAAAAAATACCTAGAGAATGTGGTGTACCTCCACCTGGACTGGACCACTGGAGCAGAAGTTCAGTCTGGAGAAGTAGGTTGAACCAATATTGTTTGTAGAGATCTCCAAGTAACTGACTAAGGACTTTGGATTCTATATTCTAAGCAATGAACAGCTACTGAATAATTTTTAAGCAGGAAGAAATACAGACAATGAGTATTTTTGGAAGATATACCTGATGACTGGGTACAGGATGGATTTGAGAGAGGGAAATGGTCTCTTTAGTGAGTATTTTTAGTGATACAAAGGATCTGGTCTGTCAGTGTGTAAGCTGTTTCCAAGGCCCCAGCAGCAAGCTGGGGGAAGGGGCATTAAGGAGAAGGGCTCAGGGTACCTCAACCACCCAGCTCTGCTTCTGGTGTCTTACTACCTTGGTTGCCTCATCTTAGAGACCCTGTCTAAATACTGGGCCAGCCTTATTGTTAGATCATAGCTGGGGAGTTACTAGTCGTTCTTCAATGAGAACTCCTCTGGTGAGTCTGGTCCAGGGAAACATAGGCTGTATGGACTAGGCCTGCTTTATTTTTAGGCAAGTCAAGCTATTGCTAGTGATGGTTATTTTTACATCCAACTGATGTATTAAAGGCAATTTTCCTCTTTAGCAGAAGTTTGTGGTCAGGTGTGCAAAGAATCTTTTAGACTATGAGGTATGTAGATTTGTTCCACTGCTCACATTATTCTCATTTAGCAAGAATTTATTGAGTGCTTACTGTGTGTTAGGTCCTATCTCAGACTCCCTCAAAGGGCTCTCATGGTTCTGAGAGATAGCATCAAGTCCATAACCTGCTTATCACTTCCTAACCAAAAGATGACAGGTACATGACATGTTTGCCTCTGCCCTGCTCCCATCTCGCATCTACCACATGGTCATGGCACATCCATCTTCCCGCTCAGCATGGTCACGGCGCTCACCTCAGCCCAGAGCTGTAAGCAGCCTGCACAAACACTGCCTAGATAGGACCTATGGGACATTGCTTTTTGTCACTTATTCATGGGCCTTCCTTGAAACAAGTAATCTTTTCTTATTTCTGGTGTTAAAATGCCTAATCCAGAGCAATACCACTTTATACTGTCATTCAATTTAAAATTTCTCCCGTGTTTGGGACTCCTGTAAGCTAGGAAACTTGCAGTACAAAAGAGAGATGTATTCAGTCTTCTCTTTAGTACATACTCAATGTTCATCTCCTATTTTCTAGGGTTAGTTAAAATGTATAGCATCAGAAAAGCCTAATGTGTCAGATCAGTCTTATGTGACTGGACAATTTCACTGGAGACCTATGGGGTATCCAAAAATACCCCTAAATACCTGGGTGTTTTTTGACTCCTCCTCCCACCTGCTGGCAGCACTTAAGCTCTGCCTAGTCCATCTTTCTCCTTAGGTCTCCTCACCCCTCCCTGCAGAGTCCTCTCAAGGACAGCCTCCTAAAGGTTGATGTCTGAACAACAAGCACAGTTTTTTTCTTGCCCTTCCAAACTGTGGAAGTATAGGTTTGTCTCAACTCAAACCTGTCCCTTCCCTCTGCCACCAAACAGGACACATTCCACATACAGCCTTGTGCGTTGACATTTTCTGAGGATGAGTCAGATTTCAGTCCTCACATCTTCTAGGTGTTCAGAAGTCAAGTTCTCTCCTCCTGAAGCCACCTTCACTTGCATTGAAGTGAGGGGGAGGTGCCCCTCATGTCCTCCATGAGTGGGGAAGAATGAATGTCTAGCAGCTCTCCCTTTAAAGAAACCTTATTATCAATCTCTTTAACCCCCAGATGAAAACTTTGCCTTATCTTCTATTGCAGTGGGTGATGGACTCATCTTGGCAGAATAAGTATCATAACCTCCAAGTGTATCCTTCATAGTTGGTCTAGCAGGTTTTAGGCTGTTGCATTTTTCTCTCTGAAAAGCCAAGACAACAGGATAAGTCAAAAGTAATGTCCAATTACATGCCTGATTTTGTGTGTGTGTGTGTGTGTGAATTAAATATCAATCAAAGTTTGCAAACTACATGTCCACACTCCCATATCTGAAACTTCTTGGGGCACATAACTTTCAGAACTCACAGCTTTTCAGATTTTAGAAAAGCAGTATGATGCATGTATCATGGATCATGTCACAACCCTAATAGGATCGGTGGCAGCACTCCATAATCAAATTTGGCAAAATGTGCACATAGTCACCCAAAGTAGAGTGACTAATGATGATAAATGGCCTCTTGTTAGTTCTGGGAAAATCTGGCCACCAGATGACTTGTTACCTAAATGAAGTAAGTGGCAGTAGGAGACATGCTCCGGTTCTCCCTTCCTCCTATCTCCAGCCACCCACCAATGACTTCCATTGGCCATTAACCAGCAGGCAAGGGAGCCTGAGAAATCCAACCTGTCAGTGAGCCTAGCAGAGGAGAGAAGGGCCAGAAAAGCAGGTGAGGCAAGCAAGTCTGGGAAGACAAACTTGTCTTATTCACTTAGGCCTCCCCTTTCAGGAGTCCTTGATTTTATTGTCCATCACTCTGCACTTCCTGTCGCTAACATCTCTTCTCAGCTAACTCTACATAAAACCAGCACTAAATTGAAAAACAGATAGGGGTCTGCCATTATCTCTTACTGTATCAGAAGTTCCCACAACGAGACAGTGCTTTTGGAAAGTACATAAAATAATTTTATATCCTAAGAAAAGCCAGAGAGTGGGGATGTATGCATACATATAGCTGATTCACTTTGCTATATAGCAGAAACTGATACAACACTGTAAAGCAACTATCTGTGCTTAGTTGCTCAGTCCTGTTTGACTTTTTGCAACCCTCTGGACTGTAGCCCACCAGACTCCTCTGTCCATGGAATTTTTTAGGCAAGAATACTGGAGTGGATTGCCATTTCCTCCTCCAGGGGATATTCCCCACCCAGGGATCAAACTCTCATCTCCGGTGTCTCCTGCATTGCAGACAGATTCTTTATCCACTGAGCCATCAGAGAAGTGTTCCAACAAAAATTTTAAAAAGAAAAAAAGCCAAAGAGTTGAATCTGTATGGATCAAGCGTATCTGTTTTCTAAAAATTTGACTCAATGAAAGCTATTTAAGTTGGTGATTTAAATAGTATTGGGGAAAAAGTATAAAGATCTCGCTAAGCATTTGGTTAAATCTTTTTTATATGACAAAGACAAAAAAATCACTAATAAATGCATATTTATAACATCCCTCCCCCCATGGAAGAGGTCATGGTGGTTCTTGGCTTTCTGGTGTTCTAATCTGGTATGAAAGACAGATGTACAAGTGACAGAGCTGAAAGAGTGAAACTTATTTCCACAAGAAGTCACATATCCTTTCATTACAAAGAGTAATTGCTCTTCTTTTCTGGGTGTAAATGTGTGTGAGGGAGGGTAGGTGGAGGAGAGACAGAGGGAGAACTGGAGAGGGAAGAGCCAACATCAGTTCAGCTAGGAGACAGAAAGATTGAACATGTGTGGAGAAAACTACTCAGGGCATCAATTCTGCCATGAGCACTTCTGGGAAAGAGAATTTTTAGGAAGTTGTGTTATGTCTTGTGAACGCAGACCTCTTTGCTGCCTCTTCACGAGACTTCACTTTAAATTGCTTTTCAGTATCTTTCTGGATGTTTCATTTGTGTATGACACATGCTGAGATGGGTCACAGAGAGGCCCAGTTTTGAGTTATATTTTTATAACATCTTTTTAAAGTGCTCTCTAATGCTTCCATTTAACTCTATTAGAGAATTCTTCTTTTGAGTTTTAAATGAGTAAAAAAATAAAAATAAAAATAAAAACTTATCAATTTTTTTCTCAGCTAACCGAGGTTCTGTAGGAATCCAGGTGATTCCAACAGATTCCAATTCTATCTATGTAGATAGAACCAAAGCAAAATACCTTAGCAGAAGAAAAGTGGTCCTTGAGTAATGAACTTGGAAACTGAAACCTACAATGTTACAACATGAAATCTCCCAACAAAAATAATTTTGTTTTTTAGTTTGTGAACATTCTGCATTCTTACGCCAGAAACAGACATGCTGAAGTTTTTTAAGCCATTCCCAGGGATGCAATTTTGTAAAATTTCCTCATTGTTTGTGACGAAGTGTGTGAATGATTCTGGCATCCGTGCCCATTCATTTCACATGCCCTTCCCTTCAGGTCTGTTTGGTCCCAGACCTCAGAGAGGGGGCACTTCGCCTTGGCCCACCTCTGCATTACTCACCACACTGCCTCTGTGACACGTGTGTCTTTGGTCTGCGTGAGTGTCTAGCACATCCTCTCATTTTTCAGCAGTTTCAAAATGTGGCTGTTAGTTTCTCATCTCTTTCTCAATTCTCTTTGTTTATAGGAAAGTATTTCTGGTTATTTTCTGGACTTTGACTGCTGGCTGATGGGCTGATAGGTTCTGCTGGCAAATTTGAACAGTTTTCTGTGTTTACATCTGTTCCTTTTCTGGGCACTGGTTGTTGGCAGGCTGCAGACTTCCTTCTCTTTAGCCGAGTCTCTATTTTTTAAAACAATACAACCTCCATCATTTGCCCTGAAGTAACGATCACCTTTTCCCAGATGTTCACGTGATGACAGAAGCGGGATAGGGATCTCTTTCTGCTGGAGTTCATCTTTCCAGTGTATGTAAGGCTTTCCTCCTTTCTCTAAAGTGGTTTGAAATATCTCTATCATTGGTTTCATTATTTTGAACCAGTTCTTTGTCTTGGATTATTCTTGTTCTTGTCTCATCATGAGACCCTGTCAGTTTAGCTGCACTTACGATTCTCTTTTTGTCATTGTACTTTCAAAGAATTAGTTATAAATGGACTTCTAAGGATATGATGGGCTATATCTTGCTGTGTGTTGGCACTTAAGACTTTTCAGCTAAAAAAATTATAAAAATCTGAGGTGGCTGACAAATAGTACTGAGTAAAAAGTATTTGCCAGCTACCAACAGGCATATTATTTAAAGATGAAATATTGTCCATGGATGAACAATGTAGAATCTTAATAATTCTCTACTTTTCAGTTATCAGGTGTGGGGAACCTATGCAACTTGGAAGCCAGAAAGATTGTCAGGTTGGAATGCTTAACTTCAAGAGGCAGTGTTGCAGAAAGTATGTGACCTCTAGAGCAGACACACTTGGATTCATATTCTACCATTTCATAGCTCTCAGGTTTCACCTCTCCATGAGATGATTTTTTTAAAAGTGAATAATATTTACTGAGTAAGATTATAGTTGTGATATATTTGTACATAAGAAGTGCCAGAAATATAGTAAGTACCCCCCCATTTCTATTACTGATTTCTCTGAAAATACCTTCAGTCTGCCTCACCCAAGTTAATCTCACTGGCATGATTAATTATTATACTCAAATTTCATAAACCACATTTGGCTTTAATGAAACAATGTGCATGTCCATCTGGAAAGTAAGTTAAAAAAATAAATTCTATAGAATGAATAATAGTCCCTGGGGAGAAGCATAGCACTTGGCAGACTGAGAATTTTTAGGTACAGGACAGAAATTTTGTCTGGAGGTAAACAGTCAATACCTACTTTTTCATTAAAAATGCCAGGAGAAACATAATAATGTGTTCCGAGTCTATATATTTCCAAGCATTCATTTCTATAACTCCTCCACAGTAAACTTGATTGTACTCAATTTCTGTCCCTGGAAAACCAACCCAGCTCTGGGATATGATCAGACTAAAGGAATATTCTACTAGCTGACTCAACTCTCAAAAGCCTTCTAAGATGCATCACAAATGAGTTTTTAAGAATTTGTGTTTTTTGTGAAGAAAAGAACCATTTCTCTGGAAACATAATCATTCTTGTTTTTCTAGATTAAAAACAAATTTTATAGAAAGATGGTAATGATGACCCTATATGCGAGACAGCAAAAGAGACACAGATGTAAAGAACAGTCTTTCGGACTCTGTGGGGGAAGGCAAGAGTCGGGTGATTTGAGAGAATAGCACTGAAACATGTATATTATCATATGTGAAACACCATCGCCAATCCAGGTTCGATGTGTGAGACAGGGCGCTCAGGGCTGGTGCACTGGGATGACCCTGAGGGATGGGATGGGGAAGGAGGTGGGAGGGGGGTTCAGGATGGGGGACACATGTACACCCATGGCTGATTCATGTCAATGTATGGCGAAACCCACTACAGTATTGTAAAGTAATTAGCCTCCAATTAAAATAAATTAATTTAAAAAATTAAAAAATAAAAACCAATTTTAAAGGATTTAAATAGGATAGAGGGTCTTTCAATTTGGCAGTGGAGCAAATCTTTTAGAATGTCTTTAGAATTCCTATAGAACAAATGTTTCCGTATCAGCATTGGTCTGTCCCCAGTGGACTAGAGAAAAAAGTTGGAGGTAAAAAGGGGTTCTGTGAAAATCATGGAAAAAATTAAGTTTTGTGAATTATAATGAAGATATTAATGAATAGTTCAATTTTGAGGCAATTCTATTATTTTAAAATTTTACATTTTACAATTAAATACAAAGCATGTATAAAAAGTTACCATACTTTTGAAAAAGCCGGTTTAACTACTTAACAAAAAATGTATTTTGCACATTTAAGGTATATTTTTTAAAACCAAATAATCTTTTGACACTTCATTTTGTATGAGGCTAGAATGGAGCATTATTTTTTCATTGTTACGTCTACCAAGAGCATGGGTTCTTTTCTGAGTACCTTCCCTATTCACTCTGGGTTAGTACTTTAAACCACTTCAGTTCAGTTCAGTTCAGTTCAGTTCAGTCACTCAGTCGTGTCCGACTCTCTGCGACCCCATGAATTGCAGCACGCCAGGCCTCTCTGTCCATCACCAACTCCCGGAGTCTACCCAAACCCATGTTCATCGAGTCGGTGATGCCCTCCAACCATCTCATCCTCTGTCGTCCCCTTCTCCTCCCACTCCCAATCCTACCCAGCATTAGGGTCTTTTCCAATGAGTCAACCCTTCACATGAGGTGGCCAAAGTATTGGAGCTTCAGCTTCAACATCAGACCTTCCAGTGAACACCCAGGATTGATCTCCTTTAGGATGGATTGATTGGATCTCCTTGCAGTCCAAGGGACTCTCAAGAGTCTTCTCCAACACCACAGTTCAAAAGCATCAATTCTGCGGCGCTCAGCTTTCTTCACCGTCCAACTCTCACATCCATACATGACCACTGGAAAAACCATAGGCTTGACTAGACGGACTTTTGTTGGCAATGTCTCTGCTTTTAAACATGCTATCTAGGTTGGCCATACCTTCCTTCCAAGGAGTAAGCGTCTTTTAATTTCATGGCTGCAGTCACCATCTGCAGTGATTCTGGAGCCCAAAAAAGTAAAGTCTGACACTGTTTCCACTGTTTCCCCATCTATTTCCCATGGAGTGATGGGACCAGATGCCATGATCTTAGTTTTCTGAACGTTGAGCTTTAAGCCAACTTTTTCACTCTCCTCCTTCACCTTCATCAAGAGGCTCTTTAGCTCTTCTTCACTTTCTGCCATAAGGGTGGTGTCATCCGCATATCTGAGGTTATTGATATTTCTCCCGGCAATCTTGACTCCAGCTTGTGTTTCTTCCAGCCCAGCATTTCTCATGATGTAGTCTGCATATAAGTTAAATAAGCAGGGTGACAATATACAGCCTTGACGTACTCCTTTTCCTATTTGGAACCAGTCTGTTGTTCCATGTCCAGTTCTAACTGTTGCTTCCTGACCTGCATGCAGGTTTCTCAAGAGACAGGTCAGATGGTCTGGTATTCCCAACATTTTAATAAGTCATATTTAAGTCACATGACAAAAGCTTCTAATGAATCTACAGCCCGGTGTCTTAAAATGATCTGAATTTTGTTTCTTTGAGGTCTCTAATGAAAAGTAGAACTTTTCCACTTAACAGAATTAATTTTTAGACTTAAAAAGCCTTTTCAAGTCTCCCAAAAGCCAAAGATAGATTCATCCTTGGTTAGAATAAATGGAAATGAGATTGCTTAAGAAATGTGGGGGAAGACTGAGGCTGAAAGCAGGGAGAGATTTGGCCCTGTGAACCCAAGAACTTCCTGGTGGCTTCCCTGGTGACTCAGATGGTAAAGAATCTGCCTGCAATGCAGGAGATCCAGGTTTGATCCCTTGGTTGGAAAGATCCCCTGGAGAAGGGAATGGCTATCCGCTCCAGTATTCTTACCTGGGAAATCACAGGAGCGGAGACGCCTGGTGGGCTGCAGTGCATGGGGTCAGTGTATGGTGTAACACAGAAACATCCAAGAACAGCATAGCCCCATCAGGGATCATCTTCTCTGACATTTACTACACGTTTCCTCCAGAAGGTGGTGCTTGTCAGTCACTCCTGGCTGGTTGTGAGGGAGGACTAAAATATATCTTGCCTCTTAAAAATGTTCCCCTCACCAAAAGAAGCCAGTGTATACAAAAGCATTGCTGGTGTGGCAGCAGACATCATGCTTAAGCATATCCACAACTCCCACGTAAAAGGCACTGGGGGAGCTTGTGTTGGAGGATTGGCCGGGGAGATACGAGTCCCTCAGCATTACAAAAGAGAAAGTTCATGATGTCGTAAAATTCTAAACTGAACAAGTCTAACTCAAGACCAGCTGTCCTAAGAGTTCTTAGCAAAGCCCTGTTTTTAGTTTGAAGTTATTATATTATTGAAGTTGTTTGCAAGTTTCTTATGTGTATTTATAGGGGGGAGTTGATAGATTTCATTATATTTTCAAAGGTGTCCAAAAAGAAATAAGATTAAGGAACACTTATTTTAGGAAGGAGGAAGCTGATTCACAGCGTGGCTAAGCAACCTTCTCATGTTCCAGAATCCTTGTGGCAGAGACGTAGAATCCTGTTTTCCTGAGGGATGGTGCAACTACGTAAAATTCTAACAATATTTCTTCACTTATAAGAAAGAGGTTTTTACAATGCTGGGCTATTCTGTATCACATCATAATAACTCTGAGGCTGGTTAAATAGTCAAAGCTATTAGAATTATGCTAATCATTTAAAAAGTGCTTATTTGACCAAATGTTTCCGTTTTGATTGATTATGTTGGCATCATCCAGACATAGCCCAAATAACAGCACACTCCCGTGACTATAATCTTGTAAATATTCTGGCATTTCCCCCATTACCAATAAAACTATTCAGCACAAGTATGCAGCATAAAAGGGAGAAAAATGGGAAACATATGTTTGAGTTCTCCATGTGAAATCTATAGCCATTAAGGGAATGATTTGCATTATGTGGCCTAATCGTGTAGCTAGCAACCATGGGATGCAGCAAATAGAAGGGGCAATGTTGGGAGAGAGATTTCTAAAGGAGACGGAATTACAATTCTTTCTAAACCAAAACAATCCAGAGACAAAGCTAATGTGAAAACATTTATATAGGACAAAATCTTGTACTCCTATCATATGATGTGGTTTAGGGTAAACTAATAAAAAGGCAAATATTCTGAGAAAAACTACAACCTAATAATCGTTACAAAGTCACTAATAAGGTAGCCCAAACCCAAAAGGAAAAGACAGCAAAGACATCAACAGAAAAAGAACACCTAAAATCCCACATAAATATCAGAGGAAAATAATTACTAACTTGAATAGGGCTTACTTCCTTTCCACAACTCTCTTTGAGTGCCTTGCTTCTCCTACCACCAAGAAAGGTTAGAAGTCAATTTTTCGTGAGAAAATAGAGTAAAAAGAAGCTGAATTTCCCATGGTGGCTGCATGGGGCAGGAAGCTGGAGTGAGGCTTCTATGACAGTCCAGGCTTCATGCTGTGGTTAGAGGCAGGGAGGTGCAAGATGTCAAGGGAAGATGGCAGGGAGAGGAGGATGCTGTGGGGTAGAAGGAAAGACTCTGGGGGTGAAGTGGAAGATGGGAGAAGATGAGACAGTTTCATAGCATTGGAAGCCCTGACAGTCTTGAAAGAAACAGAGTAGTGCTCAGTAATTCCAGTTTGGGGGATGTATCCCTCAACATGACACTGTTGAGGGGGAGATAAGGGCAGAAAGCCATCAAGACTTTATGAAGACTTACACAAGCAAAAGTAAAAAAGGTAATATTGCCTAAAAACAGTGCCCAGGTAGCATTTGTATTTATGACACAGATACACCAAGCGTGACCTAATTTTCACAATGGGACACTTTCAGTGGAGTGGGTATATTTATCATTGCACTTATCACAAAAAATAGGTGTTCAGCACACAGTGGAATCACATCATATTGTTTGTAATGAGGATTGGGGCTGGAAGAAAGTGAAAGGTGGAAGACAAAGGTTAAATATACCACCACTTAAAACTTGCATCAAGGTCAATTGCAAGTTTCAGTGCCTGGTAATACTAGGAAGTGAGCTGAGTAAGTAAATCCTTTCCATATTTGGGATGGCTGCTATCAACATTAGTCAACTCGGAAAACAAACTGGCCTTATTCTTCGTGCTTGTGAAGGTGTGGAGCACAACAGGTTACAGTGCGTCTCCAGCCGTGGGGAACAGGTTCAATCCTGCCATCAGGAAGCAAAGTCTTCAGATGTCCCTTAGCCCCTCCTCCCAGGTCCCACAAGTCTTTGTTTTAGTGACTTGCTTGCAGGAGGATGCTTTGAATCAGGGATTGCCACATAAAACTTTCAGGTTGGGATTGAGTGGAGACGGCTAAGAAGGAAGAAATTTATTGGAGAATATACTGGAGTATATCAGCTTGTTGTTTAGTGAAAGAGGTCTCTGAGCTTTTGTGGTCAACTGTCCAGAAAATATCCTCTCTGTGGGGGCATTTCATGCCTAACTGTTATTAATAGAAATAGGTTTTAATTACTTGCCACTTTTCCATAGCTCCGTTAAGCCATATTGTATGCTGGGCAGTGGGCATCATTTACTCACTGCTCACAGGCCAGTGCCTGCCAGACTCAGGTTAAATTCCACATAGGTTTGCTTTATGTGTGATGTTTTGATTGTGATCAATATTCTGGAATTCGAGCCAAATCACAAAGCCATTTTACTGCTTGGAGATTAAGTTGATGATCACAGTTCCTAGACACCAGATACCATTTTTTCTCCTTGAAATTTACAGTAGGGGGATCCCAATGTAAGGCAAATTTTGTCCCTTCATAAATCCCATGAGGAATATATCTGGGGTATGCTATTTCACAGTATGATTTGTGAGTAATTTGCCCTAGAACATCACTCAGTATCCTCCAGTTTGCGTGTGTGCATGCTCAGTGGTTCAATCATGTCCAACTCTATGCAGCCCCATGGACTGTAGCCCACCAGGCTCCTCTGTCCACAAGATTCTCCAGGCAAGAATACTGCAGTGGCTTGGCATTTCCTCTTCCATGGGATTTTCCCTACCCAGGGATCGAACGTGCATCTCCTGCACTGGCAGGCAGATTCTTTACCACTGAGCTGCCTGGGAAGCCCATCCTCTAGTTTAGATGAACAGAAATCCCAGTCTCCCTTGTATATGGATATTTCCTCTTCAGTATTTCAAGAATTCCCCTAGGATGCCGACATGTATGCAAAGGGATAGCCTTGTGTGCTGCCAACTGCCCATGGAATGTGACTCCCACACACTTTCTTGAGGTTGAAGAACATGGTAGCCAATTCTTTAGACCAGCTGCAACAGAGCGAATCCCACCCACCTCCTCTTGACTGTTGTCAGCAAACTCAAGACCTGCTGAGCATCTAAGGACCCAGACAAAAGAGCCCTAATCCTGGGACTCAATCAGCTGTATCAGTGGGTATCATTCATATCAGAAGCAGGACTGCTTGCGTCTGTAACCCACGGTACAATCATTTCCATTAGGGTAAGTCTTTACCCAGCAGCCCAGAGTTTTCAAGACTTGAAATTTCATCCAAGGGTATCTTGTTCCAAGATAGCCTCTGCTCTCCTCTGTATTCAAAGAAGCACTTCCCAACCAATGGGGATAAGACTAGGGCAGGCCCTGGTGTTCAGTTACTTAGCATATGGGTCAGAATACTGACCCCATTTTTTGTCTTAGCATCCGAAAAAGTTTATCTCTGGTACTCCTGCTGCCCTTGCTAGCCATTGTGCATTGGTAAAGACCATCCTGCCAGGCCACAGGAGCTTTGAAAATTGAGTAGAAAGTTAAGCTTTGTGCCAGTTTGCCAGTGCCCTTTCTAGTCATCAGAGAAGTTCATGTATCAATAGTTGTTTTCTTATCTCCCTGCCGCAAAAAAACAAAAAAATCACTGAATACTCCACTACCCTAAGAAGAACATAGTGGCAAAGTCTGAACATTAGAATTAGGAAGCCCTGGATTAAAATATGAACTTCATTCTAGATATGCATCCTTGAGGGAGTTAGTGAGCCTCTCTAACTTGTTTCCTTATCTGCACACTGAAAAAGAATAAAGAGCATAATAATCTTCTGGGGTGGTTAGTATGATTCAAATTAGTGATAGAGTTTAGGGCAGTATTTGATGCAGTAAGTACACAACAAAGGGTAACTCTTATGAATATCAGTTGTAGTGTCTAAAAAAACACCTGCAGTAAGTTGAAGGTGTGGTGCACCCAGGGGCAGATGAGGCTTATGGACGTGTCCTGCTGCAGGGGGACGCTTCTGTCCTGCCCTCTTGAGCAACAAAGTCTCAACCACAATTGGCAGGTGGGGTTCTCTGGTTCCAGATACCTATCTGTAATAATGCCCGACATGTGCCTTAAATGAGGACTTTATGAAGATAACAAAATTATTAGCTGAAAATGACTGGACCCACCCAAAGGAATGAAAATTATGTGCAGGTCACTACACAGTTAACTCAAACACATTAAGACACCATAAGCATTGTTCCATGATGGTGATGGTTAGTTTCCTCTTACTATAAAAGCTTTAGAATTGATTTGCTTTTCAATGATTATTTTATGTTTATTTTTCCTTTTTCTTGAAATGTTTCAGAACATTAAAAATTCTTACATTATAAAACAAATGCTCATTGTTTAAAAAACTCAAATATGTAATTCTCAAGATAATAAAAAGCTTTATTCTTAGTCGCTCAGTCGTGTCCAACTCTTTGCGACCCTATGGACTGTAGACTGCCAGGCTTCTCTGTCCATGGAATTCTCCAGGCCACAATACTGGAGTGGGTAGCCTTTCCCTTCTCCAGGGGATCTTTCCAACCCAGGGATCATACCCAGGTCTCCCACATTGCAGGCATATTCTTTACCACTTGAGCCAAATAAAAAGCTAAATTTAATAAATTCAAAAGGATGAATTGTCGGTCCTTATGAACTTCCCCTCCTACTCTTTAACTAATCTCAATCCAGAGCAGCAAACTCTATAAAGAGTGTGGTGTATGCACCCCAATACACTTTGTATCCATATACTGACATGCATAGGTATGGATCTATGCACTTTTTTCTTTGCAGAAGCAATCCTACACTACACATGCTGTCCTATGACTTGCTCTTTCCCTTTGCAATTATATTTGGGGCAGCTTTCCACATCAGCACATATAAATTTTCCTGATTTTTAACTGTTGTACAATTTAGATTGAACTTACTTGCTTAAAAGACTTAAAGCAATGTATCTTATTATCTTTATTTATGAGCAAGACTGTGAAATTTTAATAATGTTTTTGGTGACTTGCACTTCTTACCATGTGGTCTGCATTCTCATATCCTTTCTCCAACTTCCTAAGGGTGATTTGTCTTCTTGTTATTGATTTATTGGAAGTTTTTGCTTATTAAAGTAACTCTTTAAGAGTCATTTTGTGGCAACTATATTTCTCCAGGCTATTATATTATTGTTTTACTTTATACTATTTTGTGCTAAATGTAAAGAATTGTAAATTTTATTAGTCAAACTTATCTAAGTTTTACTTATCATTTATTTCTTCAGTTCAGTTCAGTTTAGTCGCTCAGTCGTGTCTGACTCTTTGTGACCCCATGGACCGCAGCACACCAGGCCTCCCTGTCCATTACTAACTCCTAGAGCTTACTCAAACTAATGTCCCTTGAGTCGGTGATGCTATCCAACCATCTCAACCTGTCGTCCCTTCTCCTCCCATCTTCAATCCTTTCCAGAATCAAGCTCTTTTCAAATGAGTAAGCTCTTTGCATCAGGTGGCCAAAGGATTGGAGTTTCAGCTTCAACATTGGTCCTTCCAATGAACACTCAGGACGGATCCTCTTTAGGATGGACTGGTTGGATCTCCTTGTAGACCAAGGGACTCTCAAGAGTCTTCTCCAACACCACAGTTCATAAGCATCAAATCTTCGGCACTCAGCTTTCTTTATAGTACAACTCTCACATCCATACATGACTACCGAAAAAACCATAGCTTTGACTAGACAGACCTTTGTCAGCAAAGTAATGTCTCTGCTTTTTAATATGCTGTCTAGGCTGGTCATAACTTTTCTTCCAAGGAGCAAGCCTCTTTTAATTTTGTGGCTGCAGTCACCATCTGCAGTGATTTTGGAGCCCAAAATAACAAAGTCTGCCAGTGTTTCCACTGTTTCCCCATCTATTTGCCATGAAGTGATGGGACCAGATGCCATGATCTTAGTTTTCTGAATGTTGAGTTTTAAGCCAACTTTTTCACTCTCCTCTTTCACTTTCATCAAAAGGCTTTTTAGTTCTTCACTTTCTGCCGTAAGGGCAGTGCCATCTGTATATCTGAGGTTATTGATATTTCTCCTGGCAATCTTGATTCCAGCTTGTGCTTCATCCAGCCCAGCATTTCTCATGATGTACTCTGCACATAAGTTAAATAAGCAGAGTGACAATATGCAGCCTTGATGTACTCCTTTTCCTATTTGGAACCAGTCTGTTGTTCCATGTCCAGTTCTAACTGTTGCTTCTTGATCTGCATACAGATTTCTCAGGAGGCAGGTCAGGTGGTCTGGTATTCTCATTGCTTTCAGAATTTTCCACAGGTTATTGTGATCGACACAGTCAAAGGCTTTGGCATAGTCAATAAAGCAGAAGTAGATGTTTTTCTGGAACTCTTGCTTTTTCAATGATCCACCGAATGTTGGCAATTTGATCTCTCGTTCCTCTGCCTTTTCTAAGTCCACCTTGAACATCTGGAAGTTCACGGTTCATGTATTGCTGAAGCCTGGCTTGGAGAATTTTGAGTTTACTAGCGTGTGAGATGAGTGCAATTGTGTGGTAGTTTGAACATTCTTTGGCATTGCCTTTCTTTGGGATTGGAATGAAAACTGACATTTTCCGGTCCTGTGGCCACTGCTGAGTTTTCCAAATTTGCTGACATATTGAGTGCAGCACTTTCACAGCATCATCTTTCAGGATTTGAAATCGCACAACTGGAATTCCATCACCTCCACTAGCTTTGTTCTTAGTGATGCTTCTTAAGGCCCACTTGACTTCACATTCTAGGATGTCTGGCTCTAGGTGAGTGATCACACCATCGTGATTATCTGGGTTGTGAAGATCTATTTTGTACAGCTCTTTTATGTATTCTTGCCACCTCTTCTTAATATCTTCTGCTTCTGTTAGGTCCATACCATCTGTCCTTTACTGTGCCCATCTTTGCATTAAATGTTCCCTTGGTATCTCTAATTTTCTTGAAGAGATCTCTAGCTTTTCCCATTTTATTGTTTTCCTCTATTTCTTTGCACTGATCGCTGAGGAAGGCTTTCTTATCTCTCTTTGCTATTCTTTGGAACTCTGCATTCAAATGGGTATATTTTTCCTTTTCTTCTTTGCTTTTCACTTCTCTTCTTTTCACAGCTATTTGTAAGCCCTCCTCAGACAGCCATTTTGCTTTTTTGCATTTCCTTTTCTTGGGGATAACCTTGATCCCTGTTTTACTTCTTAGCTTATTTCTTGCCATCTGAAGAAATATCTTTCAGAGTTCAAGATTACCAAAACAGAGTTAATTTTTCCATAGATATTTTACACTTTTAGAACATGTTCAGATTTTTAATATGTCTGGAATTTGTTATGAAGTAAGAAGCAAACATTACATTTTGTTCAAATGCCTAAACATTTGAACCATTATTTATTAAATAGTGAATCTCTTCCCAACTGTTTTGAAAATCCATTTTAACATATAGGAAAATTTCCATTTTTTCATGAATATATTTCTGAGTATTCCATTCTCTTTCATTGATCTGCCTGTCTATTCCTCTTCATTAATTTAGTCTTTCTAATAAATTTAAACTAAGATCATGGCATCTGGTCCCATCACTTCATGGGAAATAGATGGGGAAACAGTGGAAACACTGGCAGACTTTATTTTTTGGGGCTCCAAAATCACTGCTGATGGTGATTGCAACCATGAAATTAAAAGACGCTTACTCCTTGGAAGGAAGGTTATGACCAACCTAGATAGCATATTTAAAAGCAGAGACATTACTTTGCCAACAAAAGTCCGTCTAGTCAAGGCTATGGTTTTTCCAGTAGTCATGTATGGATGTGAGAGTTGGACGGTGAAGAAAGCTGAGTGCCGAAGAATTGATGCTTTTGAACTGTGGTGTTGGAGAAGACTCTTGAGAGTCCCTTGGACTGCAAGGAGATCCAACCAGTCCATCCTAAAGGAGATCAATCCTGAGTGTTCACTGGAAGGACTGATGTTGAAGCTGAAACTCCAATACTTTGGCCACCTGATGCGAAGAGTTGACTCATTGGAAAAGACCCTAATGCTGGGTAGGATTGGGGGCAGGACGAGAAGGGGATGACAGAGGATGAGATGGTTGGATGGCATCACCGATTCGATGGACATGGGTTTGGGTAGACTCCGGGAGTTGGCGATGGACAGAGAGGCCTGGCGTGCTGCGATTCATGGGGTCGCAAAGAGTCGGACACGACTGAGTGACTGAACTGAATAAATTTAAAATTAATTTTTGTAAAAATAATTCAGTTTTAAACAAAGATTACAAATAATTTCAGAGGATGAGATGGTTGGAAAGCGTCACCAACTTGATGGACATGAGTTTAAGTAAGCTCCGGGAGTTGGTAATGGACAGGGAAGCCTGGCATTCTGCAGTCCATGGGGTTGCAAAGAGTCTGATACCACTGAGCAACTGAACTGAACTGAACTGACAAATAATTTCAACATTCTTTTAAGGTGAATTTGAGTCTTTATAATATTGAGTGATTTTTTTTCTGAAAAGCAAGTATATGCTTTTCTATTTGTTCAACAAGCCTTATATTATGTGTCAGTAAAATATAAATATTTCCTTTCATATATATCCCGTGCTTTCTTGTTGATTTTGTGACATTTTAATATTTTGATAATAGTTCAAATGGCATCTTATTTGAATTTTTTTCTTATTTTTATAAATGATACATTTATTGTGTCAATTTTTTAACTGCCACCTTGAGTGACTTTTCCTCTTTTCTCTAATATTTTCTAATGATTCTTTCAAGTAAAAATCATGCTATTTGATATGATGAACTAAAACCTAGATGTAGATATATAGGTATTTGCTATACATCTTTCAAATTTTCTGTATATTTGAACATTTTTTGTGTGTTTGACATTTTTTGTAATGGAATGGGGGGGTGAAATAATTTTATCTCCCTGCACTCTCCTAAGCTCTGAATATTTTTCTATAACCCACCCACAGTTATATAGCTACATGAGATATGTTTCTCAGATCTTATTTGGCAAAATACTTATTATCATGCTCCTTGCCTTTTCTATTGCATACATTTTCTTATTCCTTATAGCTTTAAATCCTCACCAGAATTAATCAGAATGGTGGCTAATTAACTCAATGACTAGGGCTTATTTTATTATTTCCTATACTGAGGAATTTTATATAGAAGACAATCATTGTGGTTTTAACTGATTTTAGCATAATTCATGATTTGTACTGTTAATTGTAATTATCATTTGTAAGCACACTCTGCACAAACTTCCTGCCCTAAGGAGCATAACAAAGCTCACATTTAATTATTATCTTGAATTTTCATGGTATTCCAGGTAACAACAAAAGCTATGAGAGCCTAGAAATAATTAAAGTATGTAATTAATATTATCAGTTTAATGTTACTATACACAATCTCCAATCAGCCAAATAAATTATTACCGAAATTCCAACATTATTAAAACTTACTAACATCTGTTGGGACAATTTGGCAGTAACCTCGTCATGAAGCCTTATCATTCACATGCCATTAATTTTATTGTTTTTATGCTTCAATGTTCAAATAGAATAAAACGATTAACTCTGGTTGATGTTTTATATGAGAAGTAGTACACAAATGCCTACTTTATAAACCAGTTGATTTATTCTACCACATTTTCCTGAGAAGTTTGCAGAGCATGTACTTTGTTCTAGGTTATATTTTTGTTAAACCCAAGCACATGGACTTACATGATGAACTTCTTAAGAAATTAAATGATCACATGTACATATACTTTCTATCACTACTGACAATTTTAGAGATACTGATTTCCTTGATATGCTACTAAGCCTTTTTTAATAGCTTAGTGAGCTTGCACTTCTCATTAGATAGTACAGGACAAAAACATGTTCTTCCTTTTTCATTTGTACCTCCTCAAACAGTACAGAGTTTGCTTTGTTTATAAAGAATTCTCAATAAATTACTGTCTAAATAACAGAGCTTCTAAGAAGAGTGTGTGTGTGTGTATGTGTGTGTGTACTAGTCACTCAGTCATGTTGGACTCTCCGTGACCCCATGGACAGCAGCCCGCCAGGCTCCCCTGTTCTTAGAATTCTCCAGGCAAGAATACTGGAGTAGGAGAGTAGGCTGTCTTATTATAAACATTTCTTGCCTTTTTAGCTGTGGTCATGAAGACCCTGATGCTGGGAAAGATTGAGGGCAAGAGGAGGAGGGGGTGACAGAGGATGAGATGGTTGGATGGTATCACCAACTCAATGGACATAGGTTTGAGCAAACTCTAGGAGATAGTGAAGGACAAAGAAGCCTGGTGTGCTGCAGTCCGTGGGGTCGCAAAGAGTCAGACACGACTTAGCGACTGAACAACAACAAGAACATTTAGAGACTAGGATGGAATTCTGCTGCTGCTGCTGCTAAGTTGCTTCAGTCGTGTCCGACTCTGTGCGACCCCACAGACGGCAGCCCACCAGGCTCCCCTGTCCCTGGGATTCTCCAGGCAAGAACACTGGAGTGGGTTGCCATTTCCTTCTCGAAGGCATGAAAGTGAAAAGTGAAAGTGAAGTCGCTCAGTCATGACCGACTCTTAGTGACCCCATGGACTGCAGCACCAGGCTCCTCCGTCCATGGGATTTTCCAGGCAAGAGTACTGGAGTGGGGTGCCATTGCCTTCTCCAAGGACGGAATTCTAATAACACCCTATTTGTTTTTTGAACGTCTTCCCCATGCAAACTTATGGACAGAGCAAACAAATGCCACATTGGGTCCAATTGTGTCCACTTCATTCCTGATCCTGTGGCTTTCCCAGTGGCTCGTAAAAAATCTACCTGCAATACAAGAGAAACAGGAGAGGCTGGCTTGATCCCTGGGCCAGGAAGGTCCCCTGGAGAAAAAATGGTAACCCACTCCAGTATTCTTGCCTGAAAAATCCCATGACAGAGGAGCCTGGGGGGCTACAGTCCATGGGGTCGTACCAAGGGGGCACGACTGTACCACGCAGCACATGCTGGGTTACATGTGCTGGTTTACATGCTGGTTTACACTGGTTACATGCTGGTTTACACATCCTTGATCCTGCCCATGCCCAAGGACTTTGCTTTATCACTGCACTAGCCTCACAGCATAGCATATTAAGTGAACAAATATTAACAATAATGACCCTAAGAAAGGTTGTTTTTAAATTATAATAAACACAATGAAGAATATGATTTAAACCACCCCCAGTGGTGCATCACCCACTCATAAAATTATCTGAATCCTGAATCCTCCTTCCTGTGGTACAGATACTTCTGTTGATGCTCTCAAATGCAGGAGGAAAGCCAGGAACCTACACCTTAAGAAACACTACAAACTAGAAAAGTAATGTCTGTCCAATTTTCATACAGTCTTATGGTTTCTTCCCACTACATAATTGGTCTTTTCCAATTTTTTATTTACCATCGCATTCCATTTTGGAACTCGCTCCTCCTGACAACATCTGCCTTAGGTGCTTTTTCATCATTGACTGTAGAGTCTTCTCTAACTTCTACCTTTGCTTTGCAGAATCATCTGACAGTTTTAGCTGCATCTCTGAGATTGGTTTCCTCTTTGGTCATGGAGACCAACATGAAAGCCAGCCTCTTAGCTAGTACTTAAAAGTTGTGAGCCATGCCAGTTCAAGGCTGTGGGTTATTCTGTGCTTAGTTTGTGTGCTTAGTTGTTCAGTCATGTCCAACTCTTTGCTTAGCCCACCAGGCTGTCCATGGAGATTCTCCAGGCAAGAATACTGGAGTGAGCACCAAATAATCAATGCTTTCAAACTGTGGTGCTGGAGAAGACTTTTGAGAGTCCTTTGAACATGAAGGAGATCAAACCAGTCAATCCCAAAGGAAATCGACCCTGGATATTCATTGGAAGGACTAATGCTGAAACTTTAGCTCCAATACTTTGGCCACCTGATGTGAACAGCCAACTCACTGGAAAAGACCCTGATGCTAGGAAAGATTGAGGTCAGGAGGAGAAGGGGAAAATAGAGGACAAGATGGTTGGATGGCATCACCATCTCAATGAGTTTGAGTTTGAGTTTGATCAAGCTCCGGGAGATGGTGAAGGACAGGGAAGCCTGGCATGCTGCAGTCCATGGGGTTGCAAAGAGTCAGACATAGCTGAGTGGCTAAACAACAACAGCAAGCAATTAATTATCCCAACACTTATTTGTCAATTACCTCTAAATGCAGTACTCATTCCTAAACTCCATGCACTATTCTATTCCAAGATACTGAGTCATTTTACAGGAAATGTACAGTGTTTTCTGATGATACCCAACATTTTACTAATCTTTTTGGCTTCAGCAGCCCAGTGAGCTATCTTAAATAGCCTGAGAGATTTTTTTCCTGGCACGTTAGTATTTGGAAAGAAACCCTTTTCCTTCAGAGTTTTTGAGAGTATTTCTTGGTTTGGGACCAGCTTTTGTCAACTCTCGAGATGTTTAAGTTATTGCAGTTATTTATAAGAAGGAATCTGATCATAGATATTAGGTAAGTGTCCCACATAGGATAGCAGAATTTTCCCCATCTAGTCTGCTAGCATGCCTGTAGAAAAATGAAAAATATCTACGTTTTCCTATTTCCTATTTCTCTTATACTATGATAAGTCATTTTAAAATGAAATTGATACTTCTTGACTTTGTGTTTATTTTATAATATTCTGTTGATATATTATGATTTTTGGATAAATCACTTGACCACCATAGGCTATTTGGGAAATACATTAAAACATGTAGGATCTATGATTAATTGCCTATCCTACAGCAGTTCTCCTCATCCTCCTTGGCAACATAACCTTGACTTTTTCCCAGTGGCTACATGCCTAGCTCCCAGGGATGAATCATAATTTCTCTGTGACACATGCAGTAATCTTATGTCCAGGGAAGGACATGTGACTCAGTTTGAGCCAATGTGATATAGGGGCTGACAGGCTTTGGGGAAATATTTGCTTCTCTGATGAAAATAGAGGACTGCGTAAGAGGGGCTGCATATTGCCTTTCTTCATGCTTTGAACATTGTCATCTGAAAATATGGCACTAAAACTGCTGCAACCAACTTGCTTTGTGAGGGACAGGCCAACAGAATCCAGAAATACTGATCTGAGCACTTACATGATTGAGCTGCTCAACCAACCACTTGAATCACAGATCTCCAGACACCTGTGATGATGAAATATTACTATTTAGGCCATATCAGTTGTAGATCATGTTTCCTTCAGTCAAAATAATTATATCTAAACCAAAATGTAGGAAAAAAGTTCTTAAATATCCACATTGTTGTTGTTCAGTTGCTAAGTCATGAATGACTCTTTGTGATACCATGGAATGCAGCACACTAGGCTTCCCTGTCATTCACTATCGCCTGAAGTTTGCTCAAACTCATGTCCATTGAGTCAGTGATGCCATCCAACCATCTCACCCTCTGTCGTCCCCTTCTCCTCCTGCCCTCAATCTTTCCCAGCAACAGGGTCTTTTCCAATGAGTCATCTCTTCACATCAGGTGGCCAAAATATTGAAGTTTCAGTTTCAGCATCAGTCCTTCCAAGGAATATTCGGGGTTGACCAGATAATATTAAAACTATATTTACTGTTTTTCCTTTCACTTTCCTGTATATATACAAATATATTTAATCCTATTTTCATAAAACTGGGATCATACTGATATTAAATTTTGTATTCTGATTTTTGGACTTCCCTCATGACTCAACAGTAAAGACTCCTCCTGCCAATTCAGGAGATGGGGGTTTGATCTCAGGGTTGGGAAGATCCTCTGGATGAGGCAATGGCAGCCCACTCCAGTGTTTTCGCCTGGGAATGCCAGTGTTCTTGTCTGCGACATACCATGGACAGAGGAGCCTATCAGACTGCAGCCCATGGGGTCACACAGAGTCGGATGTAACTTAGTGACCAAATAACACATTCTGCCTTTTACTTATCATTATATTATGTTTTAGAATGCCATGGAATAACTTGTAAAATCATGATTTATAATATGAATTGCCATAATTAATTTACATAGTTCTGGACAGAACATCCTTTCTTATTTTGTGTAATATTTGAGACAGAAATTTTTGTTACCTGGAAGTCATTATGTTGCTTTCAGGGTAAAGAATAGATACAGGGTAATTATTAGAAGAAAAACAAATTAAGGAAAATTAAAATATACTTCTAATAATTACATGGGGAAATCATATAAAAGACAACTTAAGAGGTGTGACATTTCCAAAATATAGCTGTAGTATAGCTTTACAGGTCCAAAGAAAAGAAAGCTAGAGTTAACTTTTGAGTATGGGACTAGTAATTGTTTAAAAGTTCATTTCCTCCAAGGAATGATCAATACAGACACTCTGCCATTCTAGCTACAGGGTCTAAAGTTTTCAGCTCTGTTTATGGAACAGATGGGCCACATAAAGAGCTCCTCATGATATGTGTGGGACATTAAGTTCCTTACCTTTTCTGAAATTGTGACCAAGAGAACATTCAACACTAGCTGAAACTTTTCCAAAAATTTCTGGCACATTTCCTCTCCTATAAAGCAGGGGAAAAAGAAGTAATAGAGGGGGAAAATTCTCTAGCTCATGGGCCTCACACACTCAGGTCCCCAAGCTCTTGCCATCTGCATTTAAGAGCAACATCAGGTAGATGCTGCAACCAGACTGCTTTGGGTTAAGGCCTTATTTTATAGGCAGAATGGCTGAAAATTAGAACATTTGTTCTATGCCTGACTCTTTTCTACTTGGTTTGCATGTACTGACTTACTAATGTGCACAGTTACTCACCAGGGCATGTCCCATTATAACCTCCATTTTACAGATGAAGATGTGGAGGTACATATAGGTGGAGCTCAAGGTGGCATACCTGGTAAAGAATGAAGCTGGGATAAAGATTCCCAAATATTTGGTTCATGGCATCCTTAGCATCTCAGAATTTTTTTTTTTTTAACATCACCCCCGAAGCAACCAGAAGAAATCTTTTTATTTGAGTAGTTGTGTCAAAACAACTTGATTTTATGCCCTAACAACATACTACCCATTTTAAAATTTTTAATTTGGAAGATAATTGCTTTATGATGTTGTTGGTTTTTGCTGTACAACAGCATAAATCAGCTCAAGTATATATATGTATGTATGTGTGTGTGTGTATATATATATATATCGGAGAAGGCAATGGCACCCCACTCCAGTACTCTTGCCTGGAAAATCCCATGGATGGAGGAGCTTGGTAGGCTACAGTCCGTGGGGTCGCTAAGAGTCGGACACGACTGAGCGACTTCACTTTCACTTTTCCCTTTCGTGCACTGGAGAAGGAAATGGCAACCCACTCCAGTACTCTTGCCTGGAGAATCCCAGGGGCGGCGGAGCCTGGTGGGCTGCCGTCTATGGGGTCGCACAGAGTCGGACACGACTGAAGCGACTTAGCAGCAGCATATATATATATATATATATATATATATACACACACACACACATATACCCTCCTTCTAGAGCCTCCCTCCCACCACCCCTGCCCCATCCCACCCCTCCAGGGAGCTGAGCTCCCTGTGTTATACAGCTGCTTCCTGCTAGCTATCTGTTTTACATATGGTACTGTATTTATGTCAGGGCTACTCTCTCAATTCATCCCACCCTCTCCTTCACCCACCCTCCCCTCCTGCCGCTGTGTCCACATGTCCATCCATTCTCTATGTCTGCATCTCTATTCCTGTCCTGCAAATAGGTTCATCTGTACCATTTTTCTAGGTTCCATATATATGCGTTAATATTTGTTTTTCTCTTTCTGACTTATTTCATTCTGCATAACAGACTTCTAGGCTCATCCACCTCGCTACAACCTACTATCCATTTTTTAAAAGAATGCAAATATAGTGAAAGATAAGCTATTTTAGTTCATTCTTACGCAGACACAGTTGCTTGCTAATGTGATGTGGGTATTATATGGCATCTTCAATCTCAGAATCAGGTTAGATGTCACTACCCTCACTTGCAATTCACATTGATTATGTTGCCACAATTCCTTTTGATTATAGCACATGCCAAAACCTCAGCTTTATAATAATAAGCTATCATTGAAAGGAATGTAGCACAATCTAATGTTTAAACTATGAACTACCTCGATCTAGCAGTTCTCATGGTGTTAACAGATGTTAATTATGACCATGTTTCCCTCTGAAATTGAAAATACCCAGTATAACCCTTGTAAGTTTCCTGTGTGATCCTGGGACACCTCAGTGCAGTGTGGGATCTGTGGTTTGAGGCAGCGTTGCCACTTGGACTCAGAACCCAGTAGAGGAATAAAATGTGATCACTTTTAATTAAAAAAAAATGCCTGTTGAAAAATTGCATTCAAAACTGCTAGCTTGATTATTCAGAGCTTTATAAATATTTGAGAGATTCTTTCACTTGACTTAGTACTCCTATAAGATAAGTGTTACAAATCAATGGAATGGAACGAAGATGAAGCTATTTTGAGTCTCAGCCATTTGGGGTTTCTTCAGTAGAAAAATGTAGGGCTGGACTAATTTCTAAAATTCTTTCTAAACTTTGATCTCTGAAATTTATACACTCAGATCTTTTCTTTCAACATGTTGAGAGTAGCATTGCTTTTTCACATGCAGATTTCCCCCCTCAGTTCCCGTAAGAATTGAGTCGTAGACCATGATATAGTAAACAGTGCATGCGTGCTAAGTCACTTCAGTCTTGTCTGACTTTTTGTGACCCTACGGACTGTAGCCTGCTGGGTTCCTCTGTCCATGGATTCTCCAGGCAAGAATACTGGAGTGGGTTTCCATGCCCTCCTCCAGGGGATCTTCCAGACCCAGGGATCAAACCCACATCTCTTAAATCTCCTGCATTGGCAGGTGGGTTTTTTACCACTAGTGCCACCTGGGAAGCTAGATCAAAGTTGACACACCTCCTGGATTCTACTCGGAGCTCCTCCATATACCATCTGTAAAACTTTGGGCAAATCACCTTTCCTTTCTGTGCCTTATTCGTTTAATCTGCAAAATAAGGACAACAGTGCCCATTTTATCAGATTATGGTAGAGTTAAAACAGTGTCTGTCATAGTGCTCTTAACATTATAAAGCACCATATGGATCTGTTATGATGCACGAGTTTATATTCTAGGAGTCTTAAAACTCTGTCTAGATTAGTGCCACCAATGGGCTATGGTATTAATTACATGTATTTTAAAAGGAAAAATTATTTTTAAGATTCCTTAATTTGTAACCTGTATGCCAATACCAAATCACAATTCTACCCATCTGTGATCATTTAAAAGCTGGGTAGATTAAATATTTTTAAGGCAATATATCTTCAACCTGGCTTCATTCATCTTGGTGTCTGATCATTTTGATGTTGGCCAGCAAATTTTTGAAGCTTCTAAACAAAAATAGGCATATATCATATTACTCCAAACACTCATCATATGTCCTTAAAAGTTAAGTCTCATTCAAGGTATCTTCCCTAACCATCTACTGCTGTCCCCCTCCCCCTGCCCCACAAAATTGAACACAAGACTTTGTTGGCATATTATGTACAGATTCCCCTTAGAAAAAAAATCATAGAGGTCATACAGTAACATTTTGATGTTTTGGGGAATAAAGCAGCATTGGAAAATATTCTCTTGTGATTTAGTCAGTCGTTGAGAATGTGGTTAAAGATGTCATTTACTACATTACAGCTTCCTCTTTATCTTAATGGAAATATCTGTTCTTGTTATGAAGAATGTTATACTTCTGTAAAGCTTTTTTAAACATTTTTCTTTTTTTATCTACTGGTTCAAAGATGAGTTTAGCAAGTGCAAAGTGTGTTTTTGGTCTTCATTTTACATGCTAACAAAGCTACTGATTCCAATTAAGACCTTGTCCCTTACTTCCCCTTTGCCTCATTTTTTTCTCGCCAATATTCATTTTATTTTGCCTTGTATAGTTGATGCATCGCTTTAAAATATGCCAAACCCTTCATAGAACACAGCATGGAATAAAAGTTATTTATCACATATTTTTAAAAAATATTCAAACAAATGAAAATACACCCTGCCTGATTATCAGTCCAGGTCCTGACAAAAATGAATAGCACATCTAAGGGGGAATAAATACCTCAACTTTGTCTTTTCCTTGTGTTCTGATCTCCTACCAGCAGTCAAACCCAACAGGAAGATGGAGGGCAAGGGAACCCATTATTGCAGCCCATATGGACTGGCCTCTATCGGGGGCAGAGAACAGAGTGGAAAACGGTGGTGAGTGGCTCTGTAGGTGAAAATGGACGATCTCCAGCAGAGTTAGCAGTGGTTAGTAATGGAAACAAATGGTACAGAAATAGAAGATTCTGTACACTGGAGGAAATGATGTGGCATCAGCTGTTCCTATGGGTCAGTGTTTCAAAAAAGCAGTTTTCAAGAAATCCATGATCAGCTAATAATATAGATTCTAAGATGCTACAGAAAACACTTGAATACATATAATCTCACCATTTAAAATAAAATTTAAAACCACAGCATATTCTCAAGACCAAAAGTGTTAAAAATAGGAATTGTGTATATGTTTTGCCCATCCCTAACTGTACGCAAATTAAATAGAAAGTTTGGTGTTGAAATTCAGAAATTTTGTGTATTCCTTATTGTCCTGTCACAGCCAATACTCAAAGAAATAATTGCTGAAATAACAAGACAAAGATGAAATACATGTGGGTCATAAAAATGAGCACATAAAACATTAGGAGACTAATTTCAGAAGTTTCCTTGTGGACTTTTGGGAAGAGTCTTGAAGACAGATACTTTTCTTAGACAAAAGTGAAAATGAGTCTAAAAAAAAGATAAAAACATTTGGAATCATATTTAAAATTTTTTTTCTATCCCCTATTCAACAACGCTCCTCACCATCAAACCTGAATATGTTGTTAGAATTATTACTTTCTCTCAGCCTGGTTTCTTAGCTTTAGCTTAGAGATGAAGCAAACACATTTTTCCCCCCAAGGCAAAAACAAAGAAAGAAAGAAAGAAATGAAAAGATTAAAAAAAGACACAGGATACTTTGAGAAAATAGGATGAGTTTAAGTGATTAAACAGCTTGAATTGAATGTACTCAGCAAAATAGCCCCTTGCCGTTATGTCACTGAAATATTTACCATTGTCACTTGCTTTAATAATTACTGCGCATCTTTGTGGATTTTAAATTTGTTTTGCCACTTATGTCTGTTCGTATTCTCTAGCTTATTTAGATCTAAAGGTTTATCAGTGAGGTTGATGATAAATTTTGCTTGATTTGAAAAATTAGACTGTTGTTCTTTCCATCAGCCACTTTGTGAATTAAATCAGATTTCAAATGCTACTTTATAGCAACTATGTCTACTGAGTACTGACTTTAATTAATTCTCTGTCTTTGACTCTGAAAAGCAATCAACAGCTAAGCCAGAATTTAACCTCTTTGGGGGTGTTGGCTGCTTGAAATGCAATATTTTTCCTGGTATATCTTCAAATCTCTGTTAATATAATACCCTAAACCTATCCCTTGTTCTTACAGTTAGAACAAAGTTGTGAGGGTGGCAGTTTTTTTTGTTGTTTTTTTTTAAAAAGGGTTCTCCATCTTGAGTGCATCAAGTTGCTGAAATTCTTGATCTAAAACTCAGGCATTTTAGAAACATTAGTTAATTCCTATCTCTTAACAAAACAATACTCGTAATTTTCTGATAAATTTCAAAGCATGTCTACCAAATCAGTTGCTTCATTCTTGAGAAGCTTCAGTTTCTGAAATGAGCTTTCAGTTCTTCCTGATAAAATAACAGCTCTGTTGGACATGCCACCGGATACTTATACGTTAGCCTTCAACCGGATTGTCTTACGTCCCAGAAGAAGTGTGTATGGGAACAAAAAAAATGGAGGTGACTCCAAGGGTCATGGGAAATTTCCCTGGCATACAGAGCAATGTGAGATATGTCTAAGGAAAATATTTAGTTTCATAATTTGGGAATAAGATTTCATTTGGCACTTTGGGAACATGTGTTTAAATCAGTAGGCAGTAAGCTCAGAAAAACTGTAGTGAAGGGCTTGAGCTTTCTGTCATGTCACTGTGAGCTTGAATGGCTGCTAGGCTCACAGAACACTGAAGAGCCATGGACCACAAAAACACACCTTTTTTGTTTCCTAGGTGTTGCATTTAAGGGGTCTTGGGGTTGTTTTTGTTGGTTATGCTGTGTTGTACCCAGAATTGGTAGCATTATTACCTTAGTTCTCCATTTTCTTTAGGCTTACAGGACTCTGGGCTGAAGGGGAGCTTTGAGGCTGTTTTGTCCAATCCACCATCTGGTGCTGAGTCTGTGCACCCCTCCACTCCTTGCATTTCCCAGTCCTCCTAGCGCGTAGCACGTGTTGAGGGAAACACATTAAATGAGCTATAAATTTCTATGTCATTTGCTTGCCTTGGACTTGTCAGTTACTAATAGGTCCCAGTTCTCTGTGAGCCAGGAAAATGGCAACCTAGAGGGATTACCTAGAAATAATAATTAGGGAACACTTTTTCCAATCTCTGTAGGCTTTGTTTCCCCTCCAGTTTTTGCCCTTCCTAAAGGCTAATTTCTGGTGTTCCCACTGAGTCAATTGACAAAACAAAACAAGGTTAGAACCCTGCAGGATCATCATGCCCCAGGTCATCTGATGGGCAAGGGCAGATTCTACTGCCCAAGTCCTAGCATGATAGTACAAACCCTGGCCACCATTGTCTGCTTCATTTTTGATAGGATGTTTCTAAAGAGTGATTTACTGTGATTTTGGAAATGAACTGATGCTTTGATTATCTTGGTAGAACTCAAAATATAACCTTTGGGGGCACATGTCTTTTTTAGAACCACATTAATACTATTAGATGAGCTTCCCAGGTGGCTCATTGGTAAAGAATATGCCTGACAAGCAGGAGACACAGGTTCAATCCCTAGGTGAGGAAGATCCCCTGGAGAAGGAAATGGCAACTTACTCCAGTATTTTTGCCTGGGAAATCCAATGGGCAGAAGGAGCCTGGCAGGCTACTGTGTGTGGGGTCACAAAAGTGTCGGATATGACTTACCAACTAAACAATGACAATATGTGGGACACATGTACACCCATGGCTGATTCATGTCAAGGTATGGCAAAAACCACCACAATATTGTAAAGCAATAAGCCTCCAATTAAAATAAATAAATTTTAAAAAGAGAGATACTATCACTGTATTTGACATAGTTCACAATAGGAGGCAGAATTGCAGAACAGTTTAAAGTCAGAACTGTAGACAATGATACATGGGTTTGAATGCTGCTTCCACTTCTTGTTGGCTACACTGTATGACCTTAGGCAAATTGCTTAAACTTCTTCATTTATTAAGTGAGAATAATAAAAAGAACATGTAAAGTACCATGGACAGTGCTAGCCCATAATAAATATGAAATAAATATGAGTTATTATTGTTGCTGGTTTTGGATAAACTATGATGGGGAGGCCACTCTTGACCAATGCCAGGCAGGTGATAATAAGTACAGCCCAGGAAGAGCTCTTGACATTTTCTGTACATGTTATATACATGCTGCACCCAGTTCATGGAATTGTCATACCAGAACACCCACTCTACCTTTAGGCGAGTCTGCTGTGCTTTACTCTCACAGTGGATGACAATGAATTGTATCTTAAAAGAGATCTAGAAAAGGATATTCCACAACTGCCTCTTATGACAAGCAGATTCTAGCAGCAAGACTTTTATCTCACATATTAAACTAAATCCTTTGTGTTACAGTTTGGACCAATTTCCTTAATCTGTTCTTGGTGAATGGGAAAAGCCCCTGCTCACTAGATTCTCTAAACAGTGAGTGAGGATGGGTGGAGATGAGTGGGGAGAGGCAGGAAGTGAGAACTTCCAATTTGAGGTAGGAGATCATTATTCGGGATCCAAGTCTGTTCCAACCCGCAGAGTGAACCTGAGGAAACTGTCAGTTTTCTCACCTGTAGATGATCTCTCGCATTTATTTTATCTCCATCTTCATCTAGCTGTGACTTTCTAATAAGCATCTTGATATGTGGATATTGCTTTGAAATTGCTTTCAAAAGATAGCACAAGTAAATTGTTTACTACAGTGCCTGGCTTTTAGTAGGAATGCGATATGTTTTTATTCCCTATTCTTCCTTCTTTCCCCCTTTCCCCTCCCTTAGCATTAAGAGAAACCTCATTATTGGAGAATAGTTTCTGTGATGATACTGCTAAGTCACCTCAGTCGTGTCCGACTCTGTGCGACCCCATAGACGGCAGCCCACCAGGCTCCGCCGTCCCTGGGATTCTCCAGGCAAGAATACTGGAGTGGGTTGCCATTTCCTTCTCCAATGCATGAAAGTGAAAAGTGAAAGTGAAGTCGCTCAGTTGTGTCCGACTCTTAGCGACCCCATGGACTGCAGCCTACCAGGCTCCTCCGTCCATGGGATTTTCCAGGCAAGAGTACTGGAGTGGGGTGCCATTGCCTTCTCCATAGTCTATTGTAATTCTTCTTAGATCACTCACATATTGTGACTTAAAAACACTTTAACAATAAACACTGAAATCTCAATAATCGCTGATATCCTCCATTAAAGAAAGACAGTGGGCAAGCAGGAAATAATGTTGCCAATTATCCCTTGCCCTCCTGATGGGGGTGGTCCTTAGGGGTACAGAGGGGTTTTGATGGTGTTAAAGATTTCTTATTCTAGAACTGCACCATGGTTGATGTTGAACCCCCACTTTGAGTTGTTTCGGTCATTCCTCCAGGAAAAATTTAAAAGAATTTGGTTTGGTTTCAAAATGTATACAGATCCAGTAGCAGCCCCACACCCACCTATAGAGGACTTCAGTTTACTTTCATACACTCTGCATTTAGTTTATTTTTATTTAAAAATTTTTTATTCCTCACTGCAGATGTTTGTATTACCACGATGTTCCTACTAGAGAAGGTTGGTGTGATCCCTTAGACAAAAAGATGTTTCTCCTAGCCAAGTACTTACATAGCTATAGTCACAGCTAACTCCTAAAACAACTCTGTGATCTGGATACCGTTCATCCCATTTAACAGAGATGACACCTAAAGGTTCGGAGTGTATGCATTTAGTTTTTAATTTTCAGAATAAAGCTAGTTTGTCCCAACTCATCTGCCTTACTGATTACATTAAGAGAGAGAGTTTGTGTACGCGTGTGTCTGTGTTGAGAACAGTGAGAGCATGGACTTACCTTGAATAAGCTCAAGTATTTTTAATAACATGAACTACTAAAATATTTCTCCAGATTTTGCTGATTGGTACAAAACTGTGTCTGACTCACTCTCACCATTTGCACATCAAACGTGAGAATATCCAGAAGTGAAAACGTAATACTTCACAAAAGAATGTCTCCGGTACAAAGCAAAACACATGTCTTACCTTTCCAAAGCAAATAGAGCAACTAAGGTTAATTAATTACAATCAGAACTTGAAGGAAATTGCTCAGGGTGAATGTTTCTCAAACTTGACTACACATTGGAATTACCTGAATAGTTTTACAAAATACTGATGCCTGGGTCCTGCCTCCTAACATTCTGATTAATGCTGTCTGGGGTGCGACCTGGGCTTTAAGATTTTTAAAAACTCTCCAGAAGATTCTAACATGTAGCCAAATTTGAGAACCACTATTCTACATCTGTGCATCTCAGAGTTAGTTTATCAAAAATCTTCTGTGAGTGGGGAGGCAGCTTTAAAGGTGGATTCCTTAATGACAAGTCAGTTGCTTCTGAGTTGTGAGCATAAATATTTCTCTCGAGATTACTGTATTATAGAAAAATATTGAAGATGTGGTGGGGAAATTATGTTTCCATTAAAGAACCCATCATAGCAAAGGAGTAAGGGAAATAGAAGTTGATGTTGCTCTTATGTGATATGTTCAGAGATAGGCAGATGCATGGCTGCAGAGTGGTTCCACTGATCATAGGGACGCCCCTCCCATCTTGCTGCCCTTCTGTCTTTAATAATGCTATTCCTCATGTTTGTCCAAAACAGCGGCTCATACTTCACTTAACACAGCAGGAAAGGGGAAGAAACAAAGAATGAACTATTTACTGGCATATCCTAGAAGTAGAATAGATGATGCCACTTACATCCCTTTAATTCAGTAGTTCTTACTTAACTGGGTGTGGTTTTGCCCTTCAAGCGATATTTAACAAAGTCTCAGGACATTTTTTGGTTGTCACAAGTTTGATAGGGCACAGGTAGGGGTATGTGCACGCTCAGTTGTGTCTGACTCTTTGCGACCTAGCAGACTGTAGCCTGCCAGGCTCCTCTGTCCATGGAATTTTCCAGGCAAGAATACTAGAGCATGTTGCCATTTCCTACTCCAGGGGATATTCCCAACCCAGGGACTGAATCCGTGTCTCTTGCATCTCCTGCATTGGCAGGCGGATTCTTTACCATTGCATCACTTGGGAATCCTGGAGGTACAGGACTACTGGTATCTAGTGGGTAGAGGTCAAGGATGCCGCTTAACTTTGCACAGTGTCCAGGAGAGCCCCCACAGCAAGAACGATCTGGCCCAAATTGTCAATAGAATTGATATTGAGAAACCCCACAAGCATAGCCATAAGTTGATCTTATGGCTATACCTAGCTATAGAAAGGTAGGAAACTATAACCTATAATCAGAGAGGATGTCCATCTATTAACAAATCAGGGATTCTGCTACTTAAAAAGGCAGAATGTACATGGTCAGGGCATCTATTTCTCTGCATTATATTGTCCTGTAACTTTCACCTCTGGCCAAAGAGGTTTGAGAGTTGAAGTCTTTTCCCTCATATCTCATCCATCATGCAGCCATGATGCAAACTCATGCCCACCATTAATGGGCCAATTTTTGAAGCAAAACCAGCCATTTGCATAAATAGAAATGCAACTTTAATGAAGGCTTTTCTGGCTACTGTTCCTGAGAAGCTGGGGTTATACTGTAATGACTTAATCTCTCATGAATATGTAAGAAGAGCCTGCTGGGCACTGACTACACCAGTGGTGGGTTACAAGAAGAGTTTCCAGGATATAATGTGCACTTTGCACTTTTTTTCTTTCCTCCTCTCTCCCCTTGGATAGAAATATCTCTTGAGATAAAGCAGGGTTACCATCGATATCTACCTCCTCTGGTCTCTTCCAGGGCTTAATATATACAGAGATAATAAAATAAAGCTAGACCTTCAAATATATCCAATCCACCTCTCTGTTTAAAGGATGAGAAAAGCAAGCACTGGAGACTGAGCTTCTGATCCTAGCACTTCTTCCAAATAAATGTGTGATTTTAGGCCACTTCCTTGCCATTTCTCAGCTCTTGTCCCATCTGTAAAGTGAAAGAATTGGAGTAGATAATGTCTTAGGTCCCTCCTAAATTTTTTTCAAAATTGAAGTATAGTTGATTTACAATATTGTGTCAGTTTCAGGTATACAGCAAAGTGATACAGTGTATATGTGTGTATGTATATTTTTTTCAGATTCTTTTTCATTATAGGTTATTACAAGATGCTAAATATAGTTCCCTGTGCTATAAAGTAAAACCTTGTTGTTTATCTATTTTATATATGGTAGTGTCTATATCTGGTATGTGTCTGTTAATCCCATACTCTTCTAATTTATCCCTCACCCCCTTCTCCTTTGGTAACCATAAGTATGTTTTCTATGTTTGTCTGTCTATGTTTGTTAAGAAGTTCATTTGTATTGTGCTTTAAATTGCACATAAAAGAGATAGCATATGATAGTTGTCTTTGTCTGATTTATTAATCTCTAGTTCCATCTATGTTGCTGCAAATAGCATCATTTCGTTCTTCTCTATGGATGAGTAATATTCCATTGTTTATATGTACCACAGCTTCTGTTGCCTCTATATTGGAAACAGTGCTGCAGTGAACACTGGGATGCATGTATCTTTTTGACTTGGAGTTTTCATCTTTTCTGGAAATATGCCCAGGAGTGAGATTGCTGGATCATAAGGTAACTCTATGTTTAGTATCTTAGGGAACTTCTATGCTTTTCTCCAGAGCGGCTGCACCCATTTCTAAGTTACAGAGAAGACAGGTTTTCTGGAATATTTTTTTCTGTACTTGATATCTTGTGAATGTTGGCTATGAACACAGCTATGTTGTGCAATGACAACATTGTACAGACTGCCTTTACTCCACACCCTCTCCAGCATTTATTATTTGTAGACTTTTCAACAATGGCCATTCTAACTGGAGTGAGTTGATAACTCATTGTAGTTTTGATTTGCGTTTCTCTAGTATTAGTGATGTTGAGCACCTTTTCAATCCTCCTAACATTTAAATTATTTGGTACCATGAAACTCTGATCTGAGAATTTCACCTAGACTTACAGAATGTGGAGTGAAGGTGCTGAGGCTGCTGTCCAACGTTGAGCCTCCTTGTGGATTTTGAACTTTTGCTCTTATTCTCAGGTGTATGCTTGTGCTTGTTTAGACATTTCAGTCGTGTCTGACTCTTTGTGATGCCACGGACTGCAGCCCACCAGTCTCCTCTGTCCGTGAGATTCTCCTGGCAAGAATATTGGAGTGGGTTGCCATGCCCTCTTCCAGAGGATCTTCTCAACCCAGGGATCGAAACTGCATGTCCTGCGTCTCCTGCACTGCAGGCGGATTCTTGGCCACTAAGCCACTGGGAAAGTCCTCTTGGGTTTATACTGGCTGTCAATTAGCATGATGGAAACACAAACATCCTGAGAGGCTAGACTTTCTATGGTGATCAGGTTTTGTTAAACAGTGCTAAAACTGGAGCATTCTAAAGATCTTTTTCAATTCTGTTTCAACTCATTTCAATTCTAGGATAGTAACAATTCACAGATAATGAATGAAATCTGAACTTTGGAAGAAAAATCAATGAAATTCTATCTATGAAGCAATTATTCCTAAAGTCTATGTCTTTTTATAATGACTTAATACATAATTCAAATAAACTTTTTTTTTAATATCAAAGCAAAGTATAATATCTGATTTGGATTTATTGTGGTTTAGAAAAATTAAAGAATATCAAGACAGCATGCAGAAGATCACCATTAAGTTTTCCTCCGGTGGGGAGAAATTTCCACATGGTTAACTTCTTTCATCTGATTAACACGCTTTAAGGGCAGTAAGTTTCATCTCCTAGGCAGGATGGCCTCACAAAAAAAAAAATGCTCTTCTTTAGAAAGTTACAGAGAAGGCTTAGTTTCTGGAATCTTTTTTCCTGGACTTGATATCTTGTGAATGTTGGCTGCGAACACAGCCATGTTGGGGCAATGACAACATTGTCCAGACTGCCTTCTCTCCTCAACTATGCATCTTGCTCCCGAGAGATAGGGGAGAGGACTCCCACTGCAGATGGGCTGTTCCAGCAACCAGTGCTGCTGTTCAAATGTGACGGTGTAGCAGATGTGAAGAAAGTTGCCTTGGAGTTTCTATAACGTGTTGTTACTTCCCCCAATTGCTCTGTTTTCTGAGGACAAGCCATGGGTCATGGCTTAACCTCCTCTGGAGGTGAAGCTGCCTAAAATAACTAATTTGAAATCCTACTGGTTTATATGTATTGGGCTTGTTTTACAATATAGAATCCAGGTAATTCTGGCTTTAATTGCATCACAATCTCAGTGTTAATGGAATGTTTTCAAACATGTCATGTTTTACTTCTCAAAATACTGCTATATTTGTTTTTTTTAATCCCCTAGACTTTAACCTTTAAAACAAGATGACAAAAATGACAATAAATAGGAGTATTTTTTAACAGGTAGATAAAAATAGGCCCTAGTTCATATCAGAGAGTTTTGGTAAAGTTAGTAAATTTTTAAAGAGCTCTCAGTATATCCAAATATTTTGAAAAGTGAGTTCTTTGGAAGTTTCCATAGCAGCAGGTATTTGAGGCTAGAAATATCTTTGAGATTATATGTTCTGTCGGTGTTGAAATTGTCTTATTATAGAAAATATCACAGACTTTCAGTTCAACATTACTAAGTAACAATCATGGCAGGTAAGAAAAATCTAAGGAAAGTTGTAGGGAAGGGAGGTATTCCCAATACTTCCTTATTTAACTTAGCCTTCCTAGGCAATTTAAAAAGGATGAAATGTGACCTCGTGCACATTTCTTTCACTCAGAATAGCTTCATTTTTTTGATAATGATATTCAACACATATCAATAACCAGGTGTAGACATCTGCCAAAGATGCAGATTGTCTTTTACATAATATGTCCAATTTCGCTCGGCTAGTTTTGTAAACAGAAGATGATTACTTATTCAATAGAGATCAGACGAAGTGAAAAAGCAGAAATGTTAGCTGTTACCTCTACGGTGACATCCAGGGGGCCTCCTTCAGGGTTGATTAACTTCACATAGAAATCTAAAACAATTATGACTACACATGCTGAAGAATGAAATGTTCCCATCAGGCAATGATTACAACCAGCATCGAGAAAAATTTCAGCCAGGCAATCAGAAATCACCAATTATGCAGAGTATCTGCAAGAGATGATGTTAGCTCATAAAAGTGCTGAAATGAATAACTGGATAAGATTTTTAAAGGAAGCAGATGGGCCCATTTTGGCTCCTGACAGTTGACTTGCACAAACTATATGCACAGGTTCCAACAGATCATGACCCGTGGTAACAGCCAACTTACAATGTCACGTTCATTGTTATCTACATTCATTTGCAAAATGCTCTCCAACCGCAGTGATGAAAAACAAAGCATAGCAATGATTGAACAAATTGATTCTATTTCTTTTATACTTTGGCTGCCCAAATACCCTTATTTTTTCCAAAAGCATGAATTTCTAATTTACATATCAATGAGCCACACAACAACTATTTGTTTGCCTGAGTGCTTTACAGATGCATGTTGTTTTACCTCAATGGTACCCATTTTGTCTTTCCATCTTTAGGGTTTATCCTGTTGGTCTTTACTGAAAAAGCTCAATGGCTTTCTGCCAACCCAGGGATTCAAGTTCACAGATTTGGGGAAAGTTCTATAACACTGGAGCAAGAAGGGACTTTAGCTTTACATGGTTCACATTTCCAAGTTTGAGATGTGAGATAGCTAAAGAATGTAGAATAAAATGCTTTGCCCATGTAACACAACTAAGTAGTGGCAAGGCCAAAACAAGAACTCAGGTGTTCGTTTCCATTATTTATTGTTGATTAACAAAGCACTACAAAATGTAGGGGCATAAAACCACAATGATATGTTTCCTGTGATTTTGTGAGTTGACTGGGGGTTTTCTGTTTGCATCTGAGCTCACTTGCATGTTTGCATTTAGCTGGAGGGTCATGTGAACAGAAAGGAACAAGATCTTTCTTCACTTGGCTAACAGTTGAAGCTGCTGTGTCAGCTGGGGCCCTTGGACTCTCTTCTCTGTGGCCGCATGTCCTCAGGGGATCTGAAACAGTTTTCTTACATGGTGGTCGCAATGCTCCAAGAAAGCAGAAGCAAAAGTTGCAAGTCCTCTTAGTATAGGTCCAGAAATGGTAGTGTCACTCCTGTCCTATTCTATTGTTCATAATAGTGGGACCAGATAAAAAGAGAGATGTATTCACTTCTTAATGAGAGGAACAGCCAAGTCATGTTGCCAAGGACCATGGAAGTAATTGCCAGAGCCATCCTAGAAAATGCCCTTCCACATCAGTGTATCAGTTTCAGTAGGTAAGCCCAGCATTTCTGTGTCAGCTCAGTCCCTTTGTCATTCACATCACTGCTGCTTTCACAGTGAGTGGGTGTATCCTCATCTGTCCATAAACAGTTGGCTAGTATTTATCCTGCAGAGAAAACTTCCTCATCATGATCCTTTGGCTTTAAAGTGAAACCTTTAAAACCATCCAGTAAAAACAACTAGTTTCTCTCTTAAAATTAGCTTGATTTGAAACCTAATACATTTTACAAAGTAGTAAAACCTTGAGAAATCTTTTTTCTGCTTTTAAGCAGAATCCTTAAAGTTTGATTAGTTTCCAACTGAAAGCTGTCGGGCTGAGCAAGAAGCTTATGTTCACAGTTTATGAGGGATGCCATTTGGAAACCTGAAAGTGGCAGATGTGATGGCCAACAGTGGAGGGTGGTGGTGAGGCTGGGGGCCGGGGGTCTCCAGCTGCTTTCTTGATGGGCTCTTTGTCAAAGTCTCTCTTCTAAGGAACGTGACTCCTTGCAAGTGGCTGTAGGTCTTAGAGTAAATATTTCATTAGTCATGATGGGTTTGAAAACTTAAAGCTGTGAAGGACACACTGGAATCTCTGTGATTTATGATAAAGCTGAAGGAAACTTGATCATTCCAGTCCTGCCATATGTAGCTGTGTGGAATGTGCAAATGAATTGAACTAGCAAACTCCACAGATTTTATTTCATGATTAAAAAAAAAAAAGCCTTAAGTCAGATCAGCTAACAGGCAATTTGAAACAGGGACTTAGCAAGGCAGCTGTTTTAGATGAAATTCCTTCCAAATGCTTCTCTCTCCCTTCCCCCTTCCATATATATATATATATTTTGTATGTGTGTGTGTGCAAATTTCTTTTTTATATATATTTTTTGGAAGTTTCTCTTCCAGATTTTCTTGGTTCTGCATATCAGTGATTAAATAATGAAAACCTAGAATAGTCCTGTAGTTTCATATGTTACTCTTCTATCAGTTTCCTCTTAGAGGACAGACAATATGTCTTAGTTATCCTAGCATGTCCACTGAATCTTATGCCCCACACACATTAATTCTTTGTATAGCACATATAAAGTATTTAGCGCAAAAGTTCAGTAAAATGAACAAATGTGCTTTTTAGTATATCATTAATTATAACACCTCTCTAGAAAGTCAGAAGAAAGAGATTTTTTCTTCTGCAAAATGGGACATTAAATGACTTAAAGAAATTAAGTGACTTGTGAAACTTTATACAGCAGTTATGTGTCTAAACCAGTTAGAACTCAAATCTCCTGACTTGTAGCTCTGTTATTTTTTATTATACCATGTTGATATTCTGTAACAGGTATTTAATAAATATTCACTGGATGAGTGAATGAATGAACAAATGAACAAAACTTCTTGTTAATTATCTTTGTTACTGAACATTACAGATTCATGAACAGGGCATATTTTATAATGTAAAACTCAGATTGGTGCATCCCTGTCCTAGAACATAGTGATTCTTTAATTCTGATCCTTAGTGACTCATGAACAGATCAGACTGGTCAAAGAGGAACTAAGTGATTCACAGGCAATAGGTAAGTCATTTGAACAAGACTAGTCCATGTTGATAGGTGCTGAGAGGTGCTCAGACTCAGTGAGCTGAATTTTCTGCTCTCTATAGCATAGATCCATATTCTGTTATCCAAAATTCTTGGGCAAAAGTTTAAAATAGTTAATATTTTAGAATGAAAATGCAATGCATATTCTGAAATATATGTAAATAAATATAGGCATGAAGTAGCACCACATAACAGATATCCTAATATTTCTGTTGTGAAATAAATATTGTTTCTTCATAGAATAAAGTCTGTTAATAGGCTCACATCAGATTTTGACACTCAATGAGCTTAGAGCCAAACTTACCAAAATATATGCCGTTTCTGAGTTTTCAATTTGGCACACTGGATAAGAGTTTGTGGACTTGAATTTTAGTGAATAGGCAGGTCATATATAAATAGACTTTCTTTTGAGAAAAGGAAGACTTTGAGTGACAAACATTTGTAAAGCAAACAAACACAGCAGTCTTCTCTCTGTCAATGGGGGAAAAAGCAAGATTTCTTTTCTAAATGGAAGAGGTTGCTGTTGTTTACTCACTAAGTCATGTCCAACTCTTGTGACTCTGTGGACTCTAGCCCTCCAGGCTCCTTTGTCCATGCGATTTCTCAGGCAAGAATACTGGAATGGGTTGCCATTTCCTTCTCCAGAAGATCTTTCTGACCCAGGGATCAAACCCGCAATTCCTGCATTGCAAGCGAATTCTTTACCACTTAGCCACCTGGGAAGAACAGATGGAAAAGATACCTGTATGGTATTCATTTCTCCACTAAGTTCCTATCAAAAAATCCTAAGCAGTGTTTTGGGTAGGAGAATACCCATGCTAAAGCCTTTTAATGCTCATTTGAGGAAGCTCTGTAAGTAACAGGTGTTTCCAGAGAAATCTACATTTTATTTTTATAGCATGTCAACCAAATATCTTACCTGACACATCTCAAGTGAATAAACACAATTTTGAGCTAAGTTTTTCTCCATCTCTGAGCTCAGTAATCAAAGGCCTTATTAATAACTGTTGCTTTCCTGACCCAAAGCTGTCATATTCCCTCAAGAGAGACCCAATGGAGAAAAGGATCAATGTAGAAGCAGTATAAATGCTGTAAGATCCTATAGTATTCATCAATTCAATTCCCACCCTGAAGATGGGAGTGTGGATGAGAGGCTTTAAAATAACTACTCCTCACAAATCCTACCTCTTGAAATCAGAACCCAGATTTCCTCCATGTCATTTTTGAAGTTGAAAGAGAGTTATTTTCTTAAATTGCATTTTATTTTTCTGGGAACATCTGCCCTGCTGGTTTCATCTTGTGTGTAAATGAGCTACAATAGCAACAATTTCTGTCATCCTTTTCACTGATCTGGAATCAAAGTTAACCAGAGAGCCTCTTGAGAAAATGTGTGGTAGAAAGAACTGTGGATCCCACAAAACTGTGAGTCCTACACTGCTGTAGGTCAACCCAGAATCTTAGCAAAAGATATTATCTCCAACCACCAAAATGTCTCTGCATAAATCCCTTATGTAAGAATGTTCTCCATGATATGTGCAGCTTCAGATAAAAGTGAGCATTTTAAAAAAAATCAGTGTTTTTCAAAGAATTGAGCCTGGGGTGGTTATGAAAGCAAATTGGATGGAGTGATGACAAGAATAAGAAATCAGATAAAGAACAAAATGGCTATTTATGTTTCTATTTGTCTAAGATCTCAGGCTATGGGAGTTAGCAAAATGAGATTAAGTCACGTGGGAAGGGAAGAAAAACCTATCAGTTATCTATTGCACCCCTAGCTTGAGCCAAGTACTAAATTTGTGTGCTTGTGTGTGCCGGAGAAGGCAATGGCACCCCACTCCAGTACTCTTGCCTGGAAAATCCCATGGATGGAGGAGCCTGGTAGGCTGCAGTCCATGGGGTCACTAGAAGTCGGACACGACTGAGTGACTTCCCTTTCACTTTTCACTTCCATGCATTGGAGAAGGAAATGGCAACCCACTCCAGTGCTCTTGCCTGGAGAATCCCAGGGAAGGGGGAGCCTGGTGGGCTGCCGTCTATGGGGTCGCACAGAGTCGGACACGACTGAAGCGACTTAGCAGCAGCAGCAGCAGCATGTGCACGTGAGTGCTCCTGTTCCTCTTTTTATTGTTACAATAATTATATTGTGTGTACATGCTAAGTCACTTCAGTCGTGTCTGACTCTCTGCAACCTCACGGACCATAGCCCAGGCGGCTCCTCTGTCCATGGGATTCTCCAGGCAAGAAAAATGGAGTGGGTTGCCATGCCCTCCTCCAGGGAATCTTCTCTATCCAGGGATCGAACCCATGTCTCTTAGTCTCCTGCATTGGCAGGAGGGTTCTTTACTGCTAGCGCCACTGGGAAGCTCCATAATCTACTAATTCATCTTCCTCATTTCCATCCCTCTCTATACCTAGCAGCTACAGTGATTGGTTTACAAATGAAAATCAGATCATATTGCTCGCCTATTTGAAACCTTTCAGTGGCTTCCCATCTCACTTTGGAAATAAAAAGTTTTTTTTTTTTTTCCCAAAGAGTTTACACTTTATTCTGCAGAGGATAATGAGCTGTGAAAGGGTTTAATCCCCAAAGTGTCACTGTTAGGTATATACAAAATTCTTAACTTACACACAAGGTCCCATGTGAACTGGCTTGGGTCTACCTTTGAAGCATCACCAGGTGCCACCTATTCCTCTATTCACCATGCTTTCAATATGCTGGCCTTCTTCCAGCTCCAGGCCTTTGTACATGCTGTCCAAAACGCCTTTATTCCAACTTTCTGGCCTCCAGATTTCAACTTAAATGTCAAGCCTTCAGGGAATTTTCCCCGGGTTTCATAGACTTGATTTCTCATACTTTCTCATAAAACCTGTATTTTTCTTTGACATTGTTTCCTTCTATTTTTAGTTATATGATTCGTGGTGTGATTGTGGATTCATTGTTTTCCCCACAAACTTCTAAGGTCTTTTAGACATGGAATTATGTCTGCTTATTCCTTACTATCTTCTCAGTGACTAGCGAATCTCCTGGAACATATCAACCATTCAATGACTACTTTAATAAAAGAGGTAGATGCCACTTTTATCACATGTACCTTCTATTATGGAACATTTGCTCACTAGTTAAGTGAGTCACTTGTCCTGTGCTGGGTGGCCAGGTTTTCTGAGAGGCAGAATGAGCAGACATCTCTAATCAGTTAAGGTGAGAGCAGCATACTCAAGAAATGGAAAAAGGCCTAGCTGAGGAGTGAGTGCATGCCGTTCTCCTCCAATCTCTCTCCTTAACCGGTCAGTGGTTTTTCATAAATTATCTGTATGTTTATCACACTTCTCTGTAAAATGTGCTAATCATATCACTTCCACCTCTTTATAAAATTGTGTCAGAAGTAAGGCAATGAAGGTTGCTAGAAACATGCTATATAGTTTAACTGTCCAGTAAATGTCTTATTTAATGTCATGCTCTTATATATGCTTCTAATCTAAATCAAGCCATACTGAAAGGAAAAGGATCTAGCTTTCCAAATGCACCTCCAAAATTATAAGAGAATTGTGATAAATAAATAACAGAAATCCTTGGATTATATTTTAGCTCTCTAAAACATAGAAGACAACATTAATCTGAAATTTCTGGATCTGAAAAGTGTTTCTTATTAGCAAAAAATAGCTATACCTGAGTAATGATGTAGAAGTAGGCTATATTGAATAAATTACCATATGCCTCAGTAAATAACTGCTTTGGACAAGACAGTTCTAACTGACAAAAGCAGATGTAGACAATAAAAAATGATACTGGCTAGTTAACTTAGAAGCAGGTTTGATGCCCTTCCAGATTCAACAAAAATCTTAGACCAAAGTAAGAGTATCCAATAGTTTAAGGGATAGGAAAGAAGGAAGAAGATGGAAACAATTATTAATTCTTTGCTCTTTAAAGACTTGACGTCTTTATTTTGGAGTCAGAGAAAGATTGGGATGCAGATCATTTCAGATTGAACATTTTTGTTCAATGCCTATTCAACCATAGTTCAGTGCTAATTCATGAGAGAGAGAGTGAGTTTGGGTATGTGTGTGTGTGTGTGTGTGTGTGTGTGTGTGTGTACATGAGTGTGTTTTAAGAGGAGTGGTATGGTACTTCAAACAAACAGTTTTGCAGCCGCCAGCAGCTGTTCCTGATTTCTTTTAATAATCCATGACAAAAATATTGAGTGTATAATAATGCAAACAGCCAAACAATGAAATGAAAACAGGAAGAAGAAATCATTTACTCTAACTCCTTTCATTTTATTTGAATACACTGAGTGGGTTGAGATGTTGAAATAACTGTTACTCTTTACGAGACTGTCAACAGTGATGGCACCAATCTTTGTATGTGTGTGTGCATGTGTGTGTGTCAAATTCATTTATCCATTTTTGGGTTGAAGAATGAGGACTCAATATGGTTACTTTTGTTTCTAGGAGATCTTTCAGTCTTGCTAATTTGTCCTTTCTTCCTTCTCCTTTGTGTAACTCTCTGATTCTTTTATTATGTAACTCAGCCAGACCTTGGGGAACCACTTCAGATGAAAAGTATATAGATGAGTTAAAATACATAGTATCTTAATAGCTAGTACCAGAATTCCCATAAATTAGGAACTCTTTGTCAGGAAAAATAGTCATTGGTGCCACCTACTTCCTTATACACTTTGCTCTAAACAGCCTGGCCTTCCCTGAACAGGCTGCTTTCTTTCTTGCTTGAAGACTTTTACATGTGCCATTTGGGACTAAAAGGTGAGGCTATGAGGGCAGGAGGTAGCATGGGAAAAGAAAGATAGGTACAGATGGTTACATTAACAAATGAGTAGAGAATTGTGCACTTAAAATTGGTATTTTCATTTCCTGTGCAGTAATTTACAACTTCCCAGGTGGTGGTGGGGTAAAGACCTTGCCTGCCAGTTCAAGAGACTAAGATATGTGGGTTTGATCCCTGGGTTGAGAAGATCTCCTGGAGGAGGGCATGGCAACCCACTCGCAGTATTCTTGCCTGGAGAATCCCATAGACAGAGGAACCTGGCTGGCTACAGTCCATGGGGTCGTGAAGAGTTGGACAGGACTGAAGCCACTTAGCATGCACGCACGTGCATTAATTTCCAAGGACTGCTGTAACAACCACAAATTAGGAAGTCTAAAACAACATAAATTTATTCTTTAACAGTTCTGGAGGCCGGAGTTCTGAAATGCTTGTGTCAACAGGTCCACACTCCCTCTGGGGTCTTGCCTCTTCCAGCTCCTGTTGACTCCAGGATTCCTTAGCTTGTGGACACATCACTCCAGTCTCACTGCTTTCTTCTCCTTTTCATGTCTCCTTGTCTTGTCTCTTTTATAAGGACACTTGTCTGGATTTAGAGCCTATCTGAGGATAAGGCAATGGCACCCCACTCCAGTACTCTTGCCTGGAAAATCCCATGGATGGAGGAGCCTGGTAGGCTGCAGACCCATGGGGTCGCTAGGAGTCGGACATGACTGAGCGACTTCACTTTCACTTTCACTTTTCCCTTTCATGCACTGGAGAAGGAAATGGCAACCCACTCCAGTATTCTTGCCTGGAGAATCCCAGGGACGGCGGAGCCTGGTGGGCTGCCGTCTATGGGGTTGCACAGAGTCTGACACGACTGAAGCGACTTAGCAGCAGCAGAGCCTATCTGAATAATCCAGGGTAATCTCATCTCAAAATCTTTAACTTAATCACATCTGCAAAGACCCTTATTCCAAATAAGGTAATATTTAAAAATTTCAAGACTTCCCAAGTGGCTCAGTGATAAAGAATCTGCCTGCCAATGCAGGAGACATAGGAGATGCAGGAGATGCGAGTTCAATCCCTGGGCTGGGAAGATTCCCTGGAGTAGGAAATGGTAACCCCCTCTGGTATTCGTGCCTGGGAATTCCATGGATAGAGGAGCCTGGGGGACTACAGTCCATGGGGTATCAAAGAGTTGGACACAACTGAGAACTTACTACAAATTCCAAGGACTAGGACTTTATAACTTTAGGTTGTAATCATTCCATTAACCTCTTTAAGCTCACTTGCAGAGTGTTGAAAGAGGTCATATCTAAACTCTTTGGTCATGCTCATATTGGAATTTTTGGTTTGTGTAGTTTTACAGTCTTCATTTTTTCATAGTTAGTTTAGCTAATGTATTGCAACTTTATACACTTTTTAAAGAAACAACCCATGGATTTAGTTATTAATTTTACAACTTATGCAATTATTTTAATATACATTTTTGTATATGTCTTATTAGTTAATTATTTCTGCTTTCATTTGGCTTGTTTTGGGTTTTTTCCTAACTTTTTTATTTGGATGGAGAAGGAAATGGCAACCCACTCCAGTATTCTTGCCCGGAGCATTCCATGGATGGAGGAGCCTGGCAGGCCCCAGCCCATGGGGTTGCAAAGAGTTGGACATGACTGAGCAACTAACACTTTTTATTTGGATGTTTGATTTATCTATTTATCTTCTTCCTTGATGACTGACCTAAGATTTTAGTGGTAGGCATTTTCTTCTAAGAACCACTTTAACTAAATTCATAGTTCTAATATATACTTGAACCGTTGACTCAAAAATTTTTTTAAAGGAGATCTTTTGATTTAGAGATGAAACTTTTTATTTGTTTTGTAATTTCTACATTAATTTCAGTACTATTACATAGTTTTCAGAAACTGTTGCCTCTGTTATTATCTGCTTTTCTGAATTGATCATATTTTCTTTGTAGCCAAATTTTTGACTGCTTGTTGAGCACCCTGGAAATATGTTCTGTGTTCAGTGTTGAAAATCAAGTAGAGTTATCTTGTTAATTATGTTATTCAGGTCTCCTATGTCCTTGTTTTTTTAAACTTGATCCATCTCGAATGATAGTAAATCAGAGTCTGTTTCTCCTATTGTGATTCTTTTTATTTTTCTTTGGAGTTCCTGTACTATTTTCTTTATAATTATTAATGCTAGATTATTTGATACATGGATATTCATAACTGCTCAGTATCATAGATTTCATCTCTTATCTAAGTTGACCATAATTCTAACACCAGTGCTTTTTCCCTAAACTCATTCTTTCTAATAGTAAGATGATCATACCTGTTTTTTAACCTGTCTTCATTTTCTTCATATGCATTTCCCCCTATTTTAATTTTCAACCTTTCTGAGTCATTTGAAGTATCTATTATATAGAACATGTAATTGAGTTTTGGCTTTGTAACTCTAATAAAAGATGTTTTTTTTTAATAGGCACATCTATCCATTAATGTATTATTATTATGAAAATAATGTTTGATCTTCTTGTTGTTCAGCTGCTCAGTTGTGTCTGACTGTTTGCAACCTCATGAACTGAAGCATGCCAGGCTTTCCTGTCCTTCACCATCTCCCAGCTTGCTCAAACTCATGTCCATTGAGTCCGTGATGCCATCCAACCATCTCATCCTCTGTCGTCCCCTTCTCCTCCTGCCTTCAATCTTTCCCAGCATCAGAATCTTTTCCAATGAGTTGTCTCTTTGCATCAGGTGGCCAAAGTTTTGGAGCTTCAGTTTCAGCATCAGTGCTTCCAATGAATATTTAGGGTTGGTTTCCTGTAGGATTGATTGGTTTGATCTCCTTGCAGTCCAGGGGACCCTCAAGAGTCCTCTCTAGCACCACAGTTCAAAAGCATCAGTTCTTTGGTGCTCAACCTTCTTTATGATCTTAGTTTGATCTTACATTTGTGTAATATTTGATGTCATCTCTGCTTTTATTCTTACTTTGCATGATTTTCTACAAAGTTTATATTTATATTTCCATTGCTATGTATATCTTCATTTTTGAAATTTGAAAGGTTTTCACGTTTGTTCTGTATGATTGCCAGTATATAGCTTTATACAATGTCCTTGATCCTCTATTCCTTTTGAAACTCTCTGTAAATTCCTTCCTGTGAACAGTGACCGAATAGGTATTGTTCTGTTTCCTATCTCCTTCTCCTGGCACCATCCAATTTTTGGATGACTTGTTCAGTTGCTAAGTTGTGTCTGACTCTTTGCAACCCCATGTACTGCAACACATCAGGTTTCCCTGCCCGTCACTATTTCCTGGAGTTTGCTCAAATTCATGTCCAGACTATGTGTCTTTAAATATTCTTCATCTTTTGTAACTTAACCGTGCAGACTTAAATAATTTGGCTCACCCACACTGCATGTGTTGAAGGTTGTCCCTGGGAGCTTTTCCAGCAACCCCACCACCACCCAGCTTCTTTTTAGGCTGAGTAGGTTTCCTTGAGTTTGATGAAGTCTCTGAGGCAGAAGATCAAAAGCCTGTACCCACCTGTCCACACAACTGCACCAGAGTTCAAGGTGAATCCAAGGATATGACTTGAGCACCAAAAGCACCTGTTCTAGCATTTCCAGAAGAGTGGGTGTTAATTCCTGCAGCATCAGTTAGGCATTGATAGCATGCCCGAGCCTCAGGTTGCATCACCTTGTGGCACCAGTAAGTGTGGGAAAGGCTGTGAAAAAGGCTGATAGGTTCACACAGTCTAGCTTTCAGGCTTATCTTCTCTTTTGTGTTCTGAGCAACAGCTACTGTTGTTGCTATTCTTGTTCCCATGAGAACAAACACAGGCCATGTGACCTAAAAAGCAGCACCGTAGTGCCTGATGAGCAGGCTGCCTTTGAGACAGATGCTAAAACTAAATCTTAACTAAGAAATGTAGGGTCAAACACTATTATATTTGTGGTGATCAAAGGAGTTGGTTAATTATGGCCTCACAAATCCGGCTTTAAAAAAATCATTAAAAAGTAGATTTCCCTGTGCTTTTTCCTGGCCTGAAATACATGAGATGAAACAACAATTTCTTAGATTGCTTAGATAGATCTCTTATTCTAATTTGCAGTTATTAAGCTCATAGGCCCTTGGATATCACATCCTAGATTAAAATTCTGCCTACACCATATACGACCATGTGACCTTGGGCAAATTACTGAATGTTCCTGTGACTCAGTTTCTTCCTCTGTTTAATAGAAGCATTAAGGGCTACCTACTTCATAGGGTTGACAAGTAAATTGAATAAAATGATACAGGTAAAGTGTTTGAGAGCAGTTTCTGCCCCATAGTAAACACTATACAAGTATTATCTCATATCGTTATTATCACCGTTATATCCCTCAGCTTGAGAACCCCTCTCTGTGTGTGTCTGCAATGCTTTCTAAAACTGCTTACTTACAATCACTTGTACATTGCCTCTCTTACCTACTAGACTGCAGTTTCCATGAGAACAGGGACCCTATCCCAGCTCCTGGTAGCGAGAATGGAACATATATTTGTATTCTCAATCACTCAGTCATGTCCAACTGTCTGAGACCCTATGGACTGTAGTCAGCCAGGCTCCTCTGTCCATGGGATTCTGCAGGCAAAAATACTGAAGTGGGTTGCCATTTCTTACTCCAGCCAGGGTGGAACATAGTATGGCTCAATAAACAACTTTGTTGCATAAGTGAATGAATGAATCAATGAATCATCCAATCAGTACTGCTCATCTAGATCCCTTTACATGCCAATTTTCTGAAGTAAAGCGTATATTTTGAACTCACTTACTCATTACAGAGAAGCGTTAATTTCTGGTTAAGCTTTGAACATATCTTTTCAAATTATATTTACCCATTAGTGGAGAGATGTGAATCAGATAGATAGATCAATGCAACTTATAACTCTCCTCTTTTCCCTAACCACCAAATATTCATTGACCTAGATTACCCAGATACCCTGTTTTTTTCATTGATTTATCCAGATGTGATGACCATTCAAGGGCTTTCCAGGTGGCACTGTGGTAAAGAATCTGCCTGCCAATGCAGGAGACACAAGAGACACAGGTTCAGTCCCTGGGTCAGGAAGATTCCCTGGAGAAGGAAATGGCTCCAGTAGTCTTACCTGGAAAATCTCATGGACAGAGGACGACAGTCCATAAGGTCACAAAAATTTGGACACAACTCAACACACACAATGACCATTCAAGGAAAATTTGGAGAGTCTTAGTTCTGTTCCCCATCCCCATCCTCCTCCTACTCTCTTAGAAACTGGTCACCAATAATTTGGCTGCTATATGTGTATATATATGTATCTCCACATATCAAACTTCTCTGATATAGATAACTATTTATTTTAGGTATCTCCTACTCTTTTTCCAATTTTTCCAAAGCCAGAATTGGTAAACTTCAAAATGAATTCAGAGACATTGACCCAAAGAGTTTTGATTTCCAGGAAATTGAGATGATTTAAGAGTGCAAACACTGTGATGGAATTATCCTTTTATAGAGGTTTCGGGTCTGTTCCAAGTACACTGAAATACTCGGCATTCAACTAACACATTAAGGTTAACGCTCATGGGCCGCGTGCCTGCTACCACTGTGAAGAGGGGCAAGAGTGGACGGATAATCACATTTAGCAAACCCTAGTCGTGCCAAGTGCATCTTCTCACTTAATCTTCACAACTATCCTATGACTCCTAAATGATAGATGGGAAGAAACAGAGCCAGAGAATGGAAGCTGCTTGTTCGGAGTCTAGAGAGAAAGCAACAGCCGACCTTTGACCATTCTTTCCACTGCCATTGGCTCCTCCCTATCCTCTTATCCTACTTAGTAAAGTATACAATGCTCTTCTCTTAACCAAGCTCACATTTTTATGACTTTCATTATAATTTCTATTCAGAAGAATCATGTCTCTTATTTCTGGCCTCTCTGTTGAGCTCAAGACTTGCATTCCCATCCCTTAACTGTACATCCAATAAATGCGTGCCCAGGTTTGGACATGTTGATTTTAAGATTCTAGTCCAAGACCCATTTGCAGACTTTTAATCCATCTCTGTATTTGTTTGTTTATCTTTCAGTGAATGTCAAGCTAATACTTCTAGGTCAACAAGCCCAGTCTTGTTTTTCTTCCCTAGACTGATGAATATTATCACTCATCCACCCAAACTTAAAGCCTTACAATTATCTTTGTCTTTCTTTTTCCTTAAACACCCACATCTATTAGGTCACTAAATTTTGTGCATTCTATTCAGCCATCTCAAGCCCCCTTTTTGTCTGTTCTTTGTTTCAGTTCAGTTCAGTTCAGTTGCTCAATTGTGTCCGACTCTGCTACCCTATATACAGCAGCACGCCAGGCCTCCCCGTCCATCGTCAACTCCCGGAGTTTACTCAAACTTATGTCTGTTGAGTCAGTGATGCCATCCAGCCATCTCATCCTCTGTTGTCCCCTTCTCCTCCTGCCTTCAATCTTTCCCAGCATTAGGGTCTTTTCAAATGAGTCAGTTCTTTACATGAAGTGGCCAAAGTATTGGAGTTTCATCTTCAGCATCAGTCCTTCCAATGAATATTCAGGACTGATCTCCTTTAGGATGGACTGATTGGATCTCCTTGCTGTCCAAGGGACTCTCAAGAGTCTTCTCCAACACCATGGTTCAAAAGCATCAATTCTTCAGCACTCAGCTTTCTTTATAGTCCAACTCTCACATCCATACATGACCACTGGAAAAACTAAAGCCTTGACTAGACGGACTTTTGTTGGCAAAGTAATAGCTCTGCTTTTAATATGCTGTCTAGGTTGGTCATAACTTTTCTTCCAAGCAGCAAGTCTTAGTTTATCCTTACCTTTTGCTTGACCTTGGCTCCTTGTAGTCCTCATCTGTCTATGTCTTTCTGCAAGTTCATTAACAGTGACACCAGAGTTATTTTTCTAATTCACAAATCCAATCTTTTTCTCATTTACCCCAGAACTTCTAGTTTCACTCCATTAACTATGGAATAGCAGTACAAATCCTGAGTAGGCGTTTTAGACTCTTCAGGGAATTAGCTCAGCTTACCTTTCTCATCAGTCCTAACCTCAATTCACTACACTAGAGCTGTGCCAGACTAAGCCAGCAGCCCTGATTCTCTGCTTTTTTGCCTTTGCCAGTTATGTGTTCTTACGTTTGGGATGGCCTGCATTCCTCCTCCATCACACTCATCCCAAATCTATAATACCCCAACCCTCTCCCAGTCAGAAAGCATAGCAAAATATAACTATTTACATTTAAATGGAGAGAAATTTTTTTTAAGTAAAAATTCAGTTCTTCAGTCACACTAGAAACATTTCAAGGACTCCATAGCCCCATGTGGCTTGTGGTTGCTATAATATATAGACTGGATATAGAACATTCCATCATCACAAAGAGTTATTTTCAACAGTACTAGTCCCTTTCTTTCCTCTCTGTAGGATGTACTTGATAGTACATTCTCCCTTAAGGGAAACTTCTGTTTCTCTTTTGGCATTTTTGGTCTTTATTTTCACTTGCTTCTGCAAATGTCAGTTCTGGTGTTTGGGCTGTGTCAGGATGAATAAGTAGGACATGATTTTCCTAATACCTTTTATAAACTGGCTTGATCTTTTCCATGTCCTCAAGATTTCTTTCAATTCAGTTACTTCTCAGTTGAAGCCATGAAAAAATGACTCCCTTGCATATGGTATTTCCCTTAAGTGCAAATCAACTACACATCGTTGTTGTGAAATTATATGGCTCCCACTTTGCTTATTCTGGCTTAGTTATCAGCATAAGCCTATAAAAGTAAAATTTTACCCACAAATGGAAGTAATAGCAAAGAGACTTAAGAGCAATTTGGTCCACTTAGGAAGGAGGGAAGAAGAGGAAGAAAAACTTTTGCTTTACCACCCTTTTCACTTACACACACACACACACACACACACACACACACATTTACTTCTTAAAATGAAGATTTTAGGGTCCACATAAAAGCTCCAAAATACTTTACTGTTAAAGTCTCTTGTCAGTTGCATTCTGGATAAACATTTTCTCTCTCTTTTTTTTAATTGAAGTATAGTTGATTTACAGTGTTGTGCCAATCTCTGCTGTATAGCAAAGTTACCCAGTTATACACATCTATACATTTTCTTTTGATATTCTTTTAACATTCTCTCTTAGGTACCTTAATGTATAGAAAACCTGAACTTGTTTTCAGAACAATGAAGTAATCACTGCTATCTCTGTACCACATCTATGTTCTATTCTATTCATAGTTCAAATATTATTGCCACATATTGTGTTTGTTTATAGAGTCATCTTTGCATATTCATTTCCCTGACCTTACTGTGATTACTGAAGGCAGGAGAGCCCACTCATCTTTGTATCTCTAGCATATGGTACAATTCTTGGCAAATATTAGAAGGGCTAATATAGCTGATCCATTCCTCAAGTCTTGAGTAGTCCTACCTTCCATATCCCCAGCCACACACCTCATCCACCTTCACCAGCTCGCCTTCATTGCAAAGTTTCAAGATAAAAAAATTTCTAGGAGTAATATTAATCATCTTTCCTTCCAGTGGTGGGCAACTCTCTCCTGTGCCAAATATACTTACTTCCAACTTTGTACCTCCTTGTTCAACAAGCCAGTAAAGGGCAGGGAAGAAACCACCACAATATTGTAATTATCCTCCAACTGAAAATAAAATTAAAAGAAATCTAGACTTCTGAGGGTTTCCATGGACATCTTCTTGCTGGGCATTGACTGGAGTAAAACTGGATTAGACTCTCACATTGTTTATATGCCAGATAATAACACAGAACTCTCCTAAACTCCAAGTGGATAACTAAAGAGGTTAGTGCTTCAGGTCTAGCCCAAAACTAAATTAAGATTTCCAATACATTTTTCTTCTTAGGATTCTTTTCCTGATACACAAGACTTTGATTAAATCACAGTTTTTAACTGATTACAGCTTCTGAAAACTCGGAAGCTCCAAAGATTCATTATATTGTTAATAATGGTGTGTTAGGCCAGTGAGGTATTACTCAGAGGAGTGGGACAAGCTCAGATCCTGTTTCCAGCAGCCCACCCCACCCATCATGAGTCCACCCCACCCATCGTGAGACCACCCCACCTGTCATGAGTCCACCCAGGTATGGCTGGTCTCAAATTGAGAAAAATCCTGAGGACAAAATTAATTCATTTAGCTTTGAGATCAGAGTACAAAAGCTATGGAAAGAACTTCACATTTTCCTCCAGAAAGGAAAGAACTATATCCTGCTCGGTCTCCGATCAAGCTTTTTATGACATATGGAACAACTGGGTTCCTTTTTTCCACAGAGGCCAGCTTTTATTAATCAAGTTTCTCAACTCCTATAGAAGAAAGCCTGACACATAACTTAAACAAATGGTTAAACTAAAAATATGATGTGGTTTTTATTTAGTTAAATGATTAAATGGCATAAGCTGGAATTTTAGGACCATATTTATTTTTCAGTCTTCTTTATTGTCAGAATTAAATCTATAACATGGTCAAACTGACCACACAAAATTGCTCATTAAAAGGACCCCCCAAAAAGAAAAACAAAGAATGGGAGGAAAATCAATTAAACTGCCAACATAAAGACAGCTATTGATGATAGGAAGCTCCAGAAAGTTTGTATATCATATGGAGATTGTTCTCCAAAGCTTCCTTTTAAAAGGAGGGTATTGATCTTTTTTTTTTTTGGACAAAAGCAAATATATTTTCCCCAGGCCTACCCTATGTATTCTAAAGTTATATGATTTTTTTTAATACTCTTTCCTTGGTCTGTTAACATAGCCTATCTCAGTAACTCATAAATAATACACAAAACTGTGTTGCAAATGTCTGCTGAGACCAAGCCAGTGCTTCCCTATATTAGCTTTGTTCTCTTTGTTCTTATTTGTTTGTGACTGCCCTTCCTTCTTTCATCTTTACAACATCATATAAAAGGAAAAAAAAATAATAGAGCTACAGCAGAGGATTGAGGATAGGGAAGAAGATTTAAATCTCAGCAAAAGGCATGTGGGCCATGCATTTTGATTATGCCCAAGTCTAGTCTCCCTGCACAGTTGGTTTAGGGTGTAATTTGATCACACACAATTTTAGCAAGCAAGACACTCTGTCTCTGCAGTTTGGACGCAGGGAGGATGGTCACACCATGATGCCAAGGAAAAGCATTACATGGCTTTGATGCTGATTCGTATATTTAAATCTAAATTGGCATTCTTAAAGCTCTGGCTATATTCTGTACAGAACACACTGGAAGTTCAGTGCCTAGTGGGAAGTGCCTGACAGGCCACTAAAGGATTGACATTGGGAGCATACATGATGAAGCATTAAGCGATTGTGAATGGCTGATAAGCATTCTGACTTGAGAGTCCATTTTCCTTTTAAGCAACATCGATGCTGATCGTGGTTGGTCAAGATTATGTTTTTACACATTTGGCGTCTGTCTTAAACCACAGCATATAAACGCTCCAGACAATGTACACTTAAAGCTGACAGTTACACAGGGTTTGCAGAGGGAGAGTAGCGATTGCGCAACTAGATTAGAGAAGCAGGCCACATTCCAAAGAATTCACATTTGCTCAGCATCTGGGATAGTTTAAAGCTCATAGAAAATGGGAATGGATGTTGACAAAGGTAGAATAATAGACATCAAGTTCAAAGATAACACAAATAAACCCATATAACCAGTGACATTTTATATGAAGAAAGGCCTTTAACTAGAATACTGAGAGGCAAGTCTGCACACCCCTTTGGGAGTCTAGACATTTGGGAGGAAGGAAACTAACCACATGTTCCAAACTCTTCTTTCTCACACTGATTGAATCTGGCTGCAATGGCTCAGCCTCTGCCTTAAACAGAACAACTCTCATTTCCACCTCTTCTTCCTCCACTGCTTCATAAGTTTCAGAGTTTGTAGTTTGGGTCAGGGAATTTATGGACAACATTTGAGCCATGCACAAAAACCAGGAATTGTCTACTTCTCTTCAAACCTTGGCTCAGTGTTTCCTTCATTTAGAGGCTCCCAGTTTTTCCCAGGCTATCAGCCTTCAGGTACTTGAACCAAACATCTGTAGGGGAGATGGTTGACCTCGACCAGTGAAGCCTCTCAGGACTTAAAACTGAGTACCTTTGAAGGTAAGGGCTTCTCTTGAGTTTCTAAAACCTTTGTTGACTTCTCCATAGGAATCTAAAACTAACTTCTAGTGAAATGAAGATGCAGGACATCTTTTGCTTTTTCTTTCCTTTCCAGATATTTGGACAGTTAGTGATACTTGATTGTTTGAAGATGTCTATTCTTGGGCCAGTCCGAAACCATGTCTCTATGGTCACCTTTATCTAAGGGTGAAAAATTGAGTTTGGGTCTTGAGAAAGGAAAGCAGTTATATGCACACATCACAAAGGGAGCATAAGAACCTACTATTGTTTATTTATTTAATTACATTGAAATAAAATAGGATGACATTTTTAAGTGAGAGTTTGAAATCCACCTACACCACCAAGTATTCCAAGAATCTTCCAGGACAGTGTCTACTGAGCAGATAGCAGCATCAACAAACAAGAAGAAAAAGATTGAGTTTCCCTGGTGGCTCAGTGGTAAAGAATCTGCCTGCCAGTGGAGGAGACACGGATTCGATCCCTCCTCTGGGAAGATGCCACATGCATCGGAGCAACTAAGCCACTGTGCCACAACTGCTGAGCCTGTGCTCTTGAGCCCAGGAACTGCAACTACTGAAGTCTGTGCCCTAGAGCCTATGCTCTGCAACACGAGAAGCCTGTGCACAGCAATCAGAGAGTGGGTCCCATTCTCTGCAACCAGAGAAAAGCATGTGAAGTAATGAAGACCTATCACAGCCATAAATAAATAAATAAAATTATTTTTTAATAAAAGAAGAAGAAAAAGACCACCTCAGTGAGCCAGACACTCCGAATTTGGACAGGGGTTTGGGGTGCTGAGGGATGTCTCGGTCAATAAGGAAATTTTGTAAGATAGCAGTTACTTCCTAAAATTAATTCTGAAATATTGAGTATGGATCCCAAACACATAGCTTTCTGTAATCAAAAGTAAACGTGTATGGTATTGGTTTCTTCAGTATCATAGTTGGAGCTTCATGGTTCATGAGTTCATTACGCCCTGTTGAACAATATCATTAGTGTAGACATACAGAGAAAAACAAGAACAGATTCTATTTATGAGTCTGTATTCATTGATGACTCTGAATTCACAGAGAGGATGCTTGACCAATATCTGGCATCATAGAACCTTTTTTACCCTCCACCTGGGACCCACGCTGTCTAGGGCCAAAGTCAGGCTCTACCACTGCTAGTACTAGTAGTCTAGTGTGTGACTGTATTTGTCAGAATTTTCCAAAGAAACAGAGTCAGTAGGATGTATATACATATATATATATAGAGAGAGAGAGAGATTTATTTTAAAGTATTAGCTCATAAGATCACAAGATTTTAGAGGCTTGGTGAGTCAAAATCTGATAAGGGAAACTGGCAAACTGTGGACTCAAGAAAGAGTTACAGTTCAAGTCCAAAGGCAGGCTGCTGGTGAGCCGGAAAATCCTGTATTGCAGATGAAGTCTGAATGTGGTCTGCTGGCAGCCTGGGACTTCTGAGAGATCAGCTTCTGCTCCCATCAGACCTTCAACAGATTGGATGGTGTCCACCATTATGGAGGGTAATCTGCATTGCTCAAAGTCCATTATTTAAATATGGATCTCATCCAAAAACACCCTCACAGAAACATCCAGAATAATATTGGACTACAGTAGTGATATAAGTTGACATAAAATAAACCAGCACAGTGACCTTGGGCAAGTTACTTAACCTCTTTGTGCCTCAGTATGGTTGTCTATAAAATAGAATAAAGTATGGGTATGTATTTTGTAGGATGATTGTGAGGATTAAATGGGTTCATTTTTAAGTGAGGTGCTTAGAACAGTTTTGCATAGTAAACACTTTATTACAGATCACTGGAATAGAATGGAACTTTTGAGATATCAAGTCCACTCCAAGATTAGAGAAGTGTAATGACTTGCCCAAAATTGCAGAGTGAGTTGACATCAGAGATGAGATTAAAATTGTAATGTCCTAAATACCGGTCTGGTGACTATTGTAGAAAGCTTTGCTGCTGCTTCCCTTGACTGGGGGAGTATAGCAACAGTATTTCATGTGAACTGCATTATTACTAACCTTTAAAATCCCTTAGTTTTTGAGATTAAAAAAAAAAGTACTCAGTAATCACTATTGCAGAAATGTATGTTTGGTTATTTATATCTACAGATTATTGAGGAAAATATACCTTTCTTGTGCACCCAATGATTCTTTAAACCTAGATTCATTTATGCTTCTGCAGCTCCACATCAGTCATTCAATTCTCTTGAGACAAACTGAGCTAATACTAACATCTGATATTGCCACAGACCCCACCGCTTAAGGTTCAGTGAGAATCAAGGTCAGCTAATTGGAAAAACTGGGATAGTGTGAGTTGTTTCAGTTTTTTTCTTTTTGAAGAATTATATTTCTCTGCATTCTGAGCCTGCTGAGAAGATCTATCTCTGCAGAACTTTGTCTTCCATCTCATCCAAAGTTACTTTATCTGAGATTCTAGATCAATGTTTCTTAGAGTGATTACTGCCAAGATCACCTGGATTATAATTACCCAGAGAACTTGATTAAAAATATAGGTAATTGGTCAGTACTATAGAACCACTTAATTTGAATGGCTAGCAGTGGGATCCAGGAAAATGCACCTTTTACGAATTCCTTAGGGTGATTCTTATGTCACAAAAGCTTGGGAATTGCTGCTCTAGATTATTATGATCTTACTAGCAAACCCTGCATCATGGAATTTTAGAGCTGTAATGATGTCCTTTGAAGTTTTTAGGCTCATCTATCTCCACTTGTTTAATTATATTGCATTATACCCTCCTTCTAGCTGAAAACGGTTTGGTTCTTCTGCATTAATGAAGTGTAGCTGTGCTTACATAGTATTTCCTGCTTTGAGCTGCTGGGTTAGTAATTGTTGTTAGCTCTGCCTCATAGAAGCTCCAGGAAAGGTATTTCTTGTTTTAATGCTGATTGTTAATGTTCACAGTTTATTACATTTAGAGCCAATTTTTAATTATCTACTAAAAAAGTTTCCATTTTCAAAGCACATTATATCTCAGCTGTATTCTGAAGTCAGTCGCATTTTAAAGAAAATATTTAGTAAATGACTTGAATTATGTAGAAATATACCTGTGGATGTTGCTACTGATTCTATGTCAAGGAAAAAAATCATTGCATCCAAAGGTGAAAATACACAGAACCTATTGGACTTACTCCCTAATTTCTACTTGAGCAGTTAGCATTGACAATACTGAGAGCAAAAACAATTTTAACACTTGGCAAATGCTTATTACATGGCAGGGACATATGCTAAATTCATTTATGCATTACTTTATTTAATCTTCCAGCAACTCTGTAAATTAAATTTTTTAAATTTATCTCCATTTTAGAGGAGAAACTAGAACTTAGAGAGGTCATGTCTCTTTTCCATAATCACAGATTGTCAGAGCAAGAGTAAGAATCTGAACACAGGTCAGTCTGACTTGTAAAACCCATGCTTTAACCCTGCCTTGTGGTAGACCAGCTTCCTGTTTCTGTTCTTTTCCGTCTGATACTCTTCATAAACGAGACGCCAGACTAAAGAGTAAATTAGATTTGACTGTTGAGAATAGTATCACTCTCAAGAGGTCTTTAACAGGCTACTATTCTAAATTGAAAGCTCACCATTATGGTTATACTGTGGGAAGTATGGTGGTACCACCTAGGATCCAGATGAGCTGAGCTTTAGAATAAGCTCTATTACTCACTAACTATGTGGGCTGATGCACATCTTCTAATTTCTTTGAATTCTGTTGGGGCCATTGATCATACATCAATCAAGGGGGCTAGAATCTCATCACTTCAGGCCATAATATACTGTGACTCCTTATATTTTCATAGAGCTTTTAAAACTAGCAGAGATGATCTGGTCAACAATCATTTGGTTGTAGGAACAGATATCCACTCCAGCTTGTTGAGGTTAAGGAAATTTATTATAAGTAAAACAGTTTATCTCTTAGAAACAAAGTTTAAGGAATATAACCAGAGTTTATAAGAACTGAAAAGTCATCACTTGTCTCCTGTCTCCTTTTTTTCTGCTTGGGGCCAGGCCATCTCCATTTCTAAATTGCTTTTCTCCGTCTCTATTGACTGACTTCCTTTCCTTGTTTTCTTCTGGCCAATCAGAGTTTGGCAGTATGGCAGCACTCAACACTGACTCACTCCAGTTTCTGGGTGTAAATTTCAAATTTCAGGATGAGAGCATCTAACTTGCAGAGTGTGGGTAACAGGTCTACTATTGATTGAATTATCTGGGCCAAACTAATAGGATGGGATTATTCCATATTTGGTGTGATTCATGATCCCTGGGTTGGGAAGATCCCTTGGAGAAGAGAAAGGCTACACAGTCCAGTATTCTGGCCTGAAGAATTCCATGGACTGTATAATCCATGAGGTTGCAAAGAGTCGGGCATGACTGAACGACTTTCACTTTCACTATTCAATTAAATTATTTCAATCATTTATGGAGAGAATATACAGCCTTTGTGAGAAATTGAGCCTGAATCTCTATTGGACAGCATGGATATAACGATGTAGGATTTTCAGCTACATTTTTGAGTTATTTTCCCTCATCCTAATTCTGTCGCATTTGATCCTCTTTCTTTCTCAGGGCCCTCCAGTTACCCTACACCCCAGTCTTTTCAGGCCTCCCTGATTTCTTCCCTTCTTCTGTTCTTAAAATTTCTTATTTCTTTGCGCTTTGAGGTGCTGCAGGCAGGTTTTCAAGGTAAAAGCAAAACAAATCTAATCATGTAATTCCTACCTAGAGTTAAAATAAACACATTGTCATTATTTACTGAGTGATTATTATGTGCCAAATATAGTGCTAAGACCTTCAATATGTGATTTTATTTACCACTCACTGTAGACTCGCAGGGTTTCCCTGCTAGTGACTCAGATGGTAAAGAATTCTCCTGCAGTGCAGGAGATGTGGATTTGATCCCTGGGTTGGGAAGAGCCCTTGGAGAATGGCAACCCACTCCAGTATTCTTGCCTGCAGGATCCCAGGGACAGAGGAGCTTGGCAGACTACAGTTCATGGGGTCGCAAAGAGTCAGACATGACTGAAGCAACTTAGCATGCACATAGACTAACAAAATAAATGTTATTTAGTTTCTGATATGGGAAAATTGAGGTTCTCTGTAGTTAAAGAATGTGTATGAGCTCACACTGCTAGTAAATATAAGAACAGGAATCCAAATTCAGCCTCCTGAGCCTGAACTATGCCTGCGGCTGCTGTGGCCACCACAAGCTAGTCAAGGGTATGTTGCAGCCACCTCATGTTGATTCAAAAGAGCCTACTGTTAACAATGAGAAAACAGAAAGAGAAATTAAGGAAACAATCCCATTCACCATTGCAACAAAAAGAATAAAATAGTTAGGAATAAATTTACCTAAAAGACATATAGAAAACTATAAAACACTGATGAAAGAAATCAAAGATAACACAAATAGAAGGAGAAAGAGACCATGTTCATGGATTGGAAGAATCAATATAGTAAAAATGAGTATACTACTGAAAGCAATCTATAGATTCAATGCAATCCCTATCAAGCTACAAATGGTATTTTTCACAGAACTAAAACAAATAATTTCACAATTTGTATGGAAACACAAAAAACCTCGAATATCCAAAGAAATCTTGAGAAAAAAGAATGAAACTGGAGGAATTAACCTGCCTGATTTCAGACTATACTACAAAGCTACAGTCATCAAAACAATATGGTGCTGACACGAAGACAGAAATATAGATCAATGGAACAAAATAGAAAGCCCAGAAATAAATCCACGCACCTATGGACACCTCATCTTTGACAAAGGAGGCAAAAATATACAATGGAGAAAAGACAATCTCTTTAACAAGTTGTTCTGGGGAAACTGGTCAACCACCTGTAAAAGAATAAAATGAACACTTTCTAACATCATATACAAAAATAAACTCAAAATGGATTAAAGACCTAAATGTAAGACCAGAAACTATAAAACTCCTAGAGGAAAACATAGGCAGAACACTCTCTGACATAAATCACAGCAAGATCCTCTATGACCCACCTCCCAGAGTAATGGAAATAAAAGCAAAAATATACAAATGGGACCTAATTAAACTTAAAAGTTTTTACACAACTAAGGAAACTATAAGCAAGGTGAAAAGGCAGCCTTCAGAATGGGAGAAAATAATAGAAAACAAAGCAACTGACAAAGAATTAATCTCAAAAATATACAAGCAGTTCATTCAGCTCAATAACAGAAAAATAAACGACCCAACCAAAAAATGAGCCAAAGAACTAAACAAACATTTCTCCAAAGAAGACATACAAAATGGCTAGTAAACACATGAAAACATGCTCAACATCACTCATTATCAGAGAAATGCAAATCAAAACCACGATGAGGTACCATCTCACACAGGTCAGAATGGCTGCTATCAAAAAGTCTACAAATAAATGCTGGAGAGGGTGTGGAGAAAAGGGAACCCTCTTACACTGCTGGTGGGAATGCAAACTGGTACAGCCACTATGGAGAACAGTGTGGAGATTCCTTAAAAAACTGGAAATAGAACTGCCATACGACCCAGCAATCCCACTGCTGGGCATACACAACAAGGAAACCAGAATTGAGAGACATGTGTACCCCAATTTCATCACAGCACTGTTTACAATAGCTAGGACATGGAAGCAACCTAGATGTCCATCGGCAGATGAATGGATAAGAAAGCTGTGGTACCTATACACAATGGAATATTCAGTCAGTTCAGTTCAGTTCAGTCGCTCAGTCGTGTCTGACTCTTTGTGACCCCATGAATCGCAGCACGCCAGGCCTCCCTGTCCATCACCAACTCTCAGAGTTTACCCAAAATCATGTCCATCGAGTCAGTGATGCCATCCAGCCATCTCATCCTCTGTTGTCCCCTTCTCCTCCTGGCCTCAATCCTCCCCAGCATCAGTGTCTTTTCCAATGAGTCAACTCTTTGCATGAGGTGGCCAAAGTATTGGAGTTGCAGCTTCAACATCAGTCCTTCCAATGAACACCCAGGGCTGATCTCCTTTAGGATGGACTGGTTGGATCTCCTTGCCGTCCAAGGGACTCTCAAGAGTCTTCTCCAACACCACAGCTCAAAGGCATCAATTCTTCAGTGCTCAGCTTTCTTCACAGTCCAACTCTCACATCATACATGACTACTGGAAAAACCATAGCCTTGACTAGACAGACCGTTGTTGGCAAAGTAATGTCTCTGCTTTTTAATATGCTATCTAGGTTGGTCATAACCTTCCTTCCAAGGAGCAGGCGTCTTTTAATTTCATGGCTACAATCACCATCAGCAGTGATTCTGGAGCCCAAAAAAATAAAGTCTGATGCTGTTTCCACTGTTTCCCCATCTATTTCCCATGAAGTGATGGGACCAGATGCCATGATCTTAGTTTTCTGAACGTTGAGCTTTAAGCCAACTTTTTCACTCTCCTCTTTCACTTTCATCAAGAGGCTCTTTAGTTCTTCTTCACTTTCTGCCATAAGGGTGGTGTCATCCACATATCTGAGGTTATTGATATTTCTCCTGGCAATCTTGATTCCAGCTTGTGCTTCATCCAGCCCAGCGTTTCTCATGATGTACTCTGCATATAAGTGAAATAAGCAGGGTGACAATATACAGCCTTAATGTACTCCGTTTCCTATTTGGAACCAGTCTGTTGTTCCATGTCCGGTTCTAACAGTTGCTTCCTGACCTGCATACAGATTTCTCAGGAAGCAGGTCAGGTGGTCTGGTATTCCCATCTCTTTCAGAATTTTCCACAGTTTATTGTGATCCACACAGTCAAAGGCTTTGGCATAGTCAATAAAGCAGAAATAGATGTTTTTCTGGAACTCTCTTGCTTTTTCGATGATCCAGCAGATGTTGGCAATTTGATCTCTGGTTCCTCTGCCTTTTCTAAAACCAGCTTGAACATCTGGAAGTTCATGGTTCATGTATTGCTGAAGCCTGGCTTGGAGAATTTTGAGCACTCCTTTACTAGCGTGTGAGATGAGTGCAACTGTGTGGTAGTTTGAGCATTCTTTGGCATTGCCTTTCTTTGAAATTGGGATGAAAACTGACCTTTTCCTGTCCTGTGGCCACTGCTGAGTTTGGTTTGGGGCGGTGGCCAGGAGGAGCTACCTCACGTCTAAGGTCAGGAGAGGCGACCCTGAGGAGATACCCCTGGTCCAAGGTAAGGAACAGTGGCTGCGCTTTGCTGGAGCAGCCGTGAAGAGATACCCCACGTCCAAGATATGAGAAACCCAAGTAAGACGGTAGGTGTTGCAAGAGGGTATCAGAGGGCAGACAGCCTGAAACCATAATCACATAAAACTAGCCAATCTGATCACATGGACCACAGCCTTGTCTAACTCAATGAAACTAAGCCATGCCATATGGGGCCACCCAAGACAGACGGGTCATGGTGGAGAGGTCTGACAGAATGTGGTCCACTGGAGAAGGGAATGGCAAACCACTTCAGTATTCTTGCCTTGAGAACTCCATGAACAGTATGAAAAGGCAAAATGGAATATTACTCAGCTATTAAAAAGAACACATTCAAGTCAGTTCTAATGAGGTGGAACTGGAGCCTATTTTACAGAGTGAAGTAAGTCAGAAAGAAAAACACCAATATAGTATATTAATGCAAATATATGGAATTTATAAAGATGGTAACAATGATGAAAGACAGCAAAAGAGACACAGATATAAATAACTGAAAATCAGACCCTGTGGGAGAAGGCAAGGGTGGGATGATTTGAGTGAATAGCATTGAAACATGTATATCACCATATGTGAAATGGATGAACAGTCAAGTTTGATGCATGAAATGGGGCACTCAAAGCCGGTGCACTGGGACAACCCAGAGGGATGGGATGGGGAGGGAGGTGGGAGGGGTTCGGGATGGGGGGAGCACAACATAGCTGATAGTGCCTGAAAACACCCTTTTAGAAAAGGGAGTCCTTCACCTAACCAGCTTTACAACAAATGCTAAAGGATCTTCTCTAAGCAGCAAACACAAGAGAAGGAAAAGACCTACACAAAATAAACCCAAAACAATTAAGAAAATGGTAAGAGAATCACACATATCAATAATTACCTTAAATGTAAATGGACTAAATGCACAAACCAAAAGACATAGAGTGGGTGAGCAGATGAAAACACGTGAGTGTATACACTTTGACTTACCACATCACTATGTCTAACCCCCCAAATTCTGTGTAATTATTTTATATTGTTAGATTAATCATGTTTCCATTATGGCTTGCGATTATAATGATCTTTTATTTTTTGTCTTGGTATTGATGGTGAAACATGTAGTAAGTCTTCTGCTATTGTGATTTTTGCTTAAGGCAAAAAAAGAACCTAGTGTTAAATTTTCAAGAATTTCAAGAGCTGGTTATTAAACAGCCATTGTGAAAATTTAAATTATATAAACTTTCAATTAAAATGAGTTAAATTAAACAGTTATTGTTCAGTCATTCGGTCATGTCCAACTCTCTGTGACCCCATGGACTGCAGCATGCCGGACTTCCCTGTCCTTCACTATCTCCCAGAGTTTGCTCAAATTCATGTCCATTGGTTTGATGATGCCATCTAATCATCTCATCCTCTGTTCCCCCTTCTCCTCCTGCCCTCAATCTTTCCCATTAAATTAAAGAACAGCAAAATAAGTAATCAAAACTCATCACTTTCTGATTTTTCACTGATTTTTTATTAGTAAGTAAGCACTTTATACCTATTATATGTGTGTGATGGAAATGCTATATAATTGCTGTGCACATTCCTTCTCAACTCTGGTCTGTAATCAGACATTGTCAGGGAATTTACATCACAGAAACCGGCAAAAATCCCCATCCAAATGCATTCACATTTTTTTAAAAAATGAAAAAGCAGACAGCTGTCTGGCCTAAACAAAACCCATCTGATAGCTGACTTTGACCTTTGGGCCCCCGTTTTTGACCTCTGCTTTAAAGAAATGCATCTCTAATGGATGAATCCTAAGCTATGTCTCCAGAGCACTCTCTTGAGAGTAGGAATCCAACACAGCTGCACATCTGGTCAATCACGACTACCTTTGGGAACTCCCAATAGCTTGTTGTTCAGAAAAAAAAAAAGAAGGAATCAAGTTAGCCTGAACCAATGGCTGCCTGTTGCCTAAACTGAGGACTTTTTGAGGGCCAGCTGAGGTTTCCTGTTCTGCACAGCCAGGTATTTTTATTGGCAGATGTAGAGCCGCCACAGTCTCTGCAGGGATCTGGCTTGGATCCTCGACTACACCAGTGAGCAGGGAATAGCTGACCCAGAGATTAAATTAAGCACAGTGGCACTTCTTATGCACACTGACTTTGCATCTGTTTTAAACTTTGTTTATTCATTAGTTCTTCTCTTTAGGTTGGTGGGAAGCCAAAGAGAAGAGGGTCTTGCAGCTGGAGAAGATAAATCTATGATGCAGTATGTGGGTGGTCATTTGATGTTGCTTTCTGGGCTGGAACGATGCTGGTTTCTTGTGTTGTCTGTGGAAGTACCAATTATCCTTCTCTCTTTGACTGAAGTAGTTATTTTTGGTAAAAAGCTATTAAGTCTTTTGACTAAGAACTAAGAACATTTTGGGTACCCTGTGGCTGGCTGGCTATGTTTAGATCACTTGGACAAATCTCTCAGCCTTTCCACTTGTCTTTTGTTAAACTGAGAATGGTAGAATGACAGTATCTAAGATAATGGAAGCAAAAACGCTTAACAATTTTTTTGAAATTCTAAAGTATCATTTCAATTCTTCAAACTCTTCTATTATTATTTAACCAACTACCCCAATTGCCACTAATTTATTTTGTGCTTTGGACACTGCTTCATATCCATATGTATCCCAAATTTTAGTGCAGGAACTATACTCTTAGTTTCCAAAATGTACTTGTGTTCTGATTTTCTCTCCCAGTCCACTTATAATATATTGTTTGAAGTTGTGAATCTTTGGAGTGTTTCCCTTCCATGGATTTCTAAAAAGTTTCTTCCCTTCTTCACCTTACCATATGAGTTTAATCGGCAAATAGAATGTACCAAATACTTTATATAATTTCATTATAAGATCAGTATGATTTGCTGTGAAGAAGACTTTGAAGAAATCTTTAAGTTCCAACTACAACAATTTACATAAAAAGATAATTATGCTCCTCCCCCCCAAGTCTGTTTATAATCAGTCAAGTAACAAGACAGATTATACATATAAATGAGAATAATCTCTTCTCACCATTCTCTTAACCAGCTCTCTCAAATAACTTCAGCTCTCCATTCACTCAAGTATATTGTCATAGCATGCTGGCTGCTCCCAGCCCTCAGCAACCCTCAAGAGCACCCATAGTTGAGTGCTATGTTGCTGAAACACATTTGTTCCAAATGTATCAATGGTGCTTGTTATTAAAATCACATAATTAGATCAATGAAATATAAGATGGGGACTTTTTGTATTGACTGCTCTATAAAGACTTAAATATGAGTGGCTAGAAACAATCACTAACAGATTAAGTATTGCAAAAGTATTTAAAAGGTTGGGGGCAAATGACAGAAATTTGGGGAGATTTTGCACTCATGCTACTTGGGAAATCCTTGCTCTACATTTAAAAAGCAAAACAGAATTGGGAGTAATCAAGGTTGCATTATGGATATGTTATATGCAAGAAAGATGCTATAAAATTCCTATTATCAGAATTTTAATTGAAGTACAGTTGATTTACAATGATGTGTTAGTTTCAGGTGTACAGCAAAATGATTCAGATATAGATATGTATAATATATATATTTTTCAGATTCTTTTGCAGTAAAAGTTATTACAAGATATTGAATATAGTTCCCTGTGCTATACAGTATGCCCTTATTACCTTTCCCCTTTGGTAACCATAAGTTTGTTTTCTATGTCTGTGAGTCTATCTTTGTTTTGTTATTCAGTTTATTTGTCCCATTTTTTTTAGATTAAATATGTAAATGATATCATGCTTTCTGTCTGATTTACTTCACTTACTATGATAATGTCTTGTTGTTGTCATTGTTTAGTCTCTAAGTCATGTCCAACTCTTTTACGACTTGAGCTTGCCAGGCTCCTCTGTCCATGAGATTTCCCAGGCAAAAATACTAGAGTGGGTTGCCATTTTCTTCTCCAGGGGATCTTCCCAACCCAGGAATCAAACCTGCATCTCCTGAATTGGCAGGTATATTCTTTACCACTGAGCCACAAGGGAAGCCCTGCTATGTTGAAAATTTGGAAAAAGAAGAAATTTGTTGGTTCTGAAATAGTTGGGAAATTGACCTAAAATGGCTGGTATGATCTTATCACTCTAAAGGAGCAAAGCAACATTCTTAGATCAAGAGCAAACATACAAGTGATAGGAGAATGTAAAATTCAGAACATGAAGGGCAAAAATCTGTGGAGAAGAATAAAGACAGGAGAAGAGAAGATTGGGATGAAACTTTTGGAAAGCTCTCAGAGGAGCGACAGAATCTGGTTTTAGGTAGTAGGCAACATTGAGCCTCTGACTAATTTTGTTCAGAACAGTGAAATTCTAAGAGAAATATTTTAAGGAGATTTTTCTGGTAACAGTGCCCTGGGTGAAATGAATCCCCTATGGCAAATATAGTTTTCTTAGGGGGGTGCAAGCTCAGATAACTGGTATTGTTTGCCTGGAGCACTGTGATGAGGACCACAAGGCTGAGGCTGGCGTCAGTGGGAAGAGTGTAGTTTCCTATTAGTGATGCCTGACACAAGCAAGGGGAAGGAGGGTACAGAATCTGGGCCATACATTTGTTTGCCCTGGGTCAGATTAAGGATAAAGATAGTGGAAGTAGTTATGCCATTGCAATAACATGAAAAATAATAAAGGAAGGAATGAGAGATATTTTGAAAATAAATACTAATTTAGTTGTGTAGGCTAAATTATCTTATACGTGTAATTTTAAATTTCTTTTTTGGGGTCAAGTGAAATGTTTGCCTAATTATTAATTAAGTAGATCATTAGAATATAGTCATAAAGAGTAGAAGATTTAGAGTAAGACAGAGTTTTGTTAAAAACCTAGACCTGCCATTTGCTAGTAAATAATTTGAGATAAAATTTCTGAACTCTTTGAAAATAATTAACTTGCTCATAGGGATCCAAACTATTAACATTATTGCAAGTATTTAAAGGAGTAACATACTGCCCATCACAGAGTGCCCAGGAAGTGATATTCATTATGTTTAGAGCTTGACCAAGGAAAATCTGGCTTCAAAAATATTTTACTATTTTCTGTCTCATTAAATATTGCCTTAAAAATAAAAATCCATAAAATTATTGCTCTACTAGTTGAGATTTTTCTGACTCCTTAGCACCAAATTAAACTGAACTGACTCTGGTTAAAAAAAAAAAAAAATAGTATCCATATTTCCAGGTCTTTGGAAAAGAGACACCAATATTTGTTTTCTGTACAAGAAACTAGAAATTATAAAATCCCTTTCTGTCTAGACCACTGTTTGCTTACCATTCACGGAAATAATCAAAGGCTTCATGAACAAGGGATTATCACAGCTATGAAGACATGGTCTGAACTGCAGGGTACTGGTGCACCCATATATAGACATTACAATATATTTCTCCTTCTATCTCTGCCCAGTGGGCACTGATTTCTTGCATATGATAACACTGGGCATCCATTCTCAGAATTTCGTGACTTGTTTGTGAGAAGTTGGGATGTTCATTTGCAATTAGGTTTTGGCAAACTCTTGGCAGAGAATGTCTTTATAAAAAAAAGTACAGAGCTCTTCATTTGGCAGAACTCTTTAATGTGTAGGTTTGCATTTCCTGTCTTCTGGTTTCCTTAAAAAAAATAATGTTGTAGAAACACACACATACCCATTCATTAAGCACTTTGAAGCAGCAGTTTGTGATATTCCCAAACAAAACATTGTTTTACCAACATGGTTGATTGTCTCAAACAAAGTCTCCTTTCTATGGAATTCTACCAACTGACATTTGAGACTAAAAAGCCAAAAAGGCAGATTATGGCTAGCTATATAGTTCATTACTTGTGGCAGAGAAAGACTTGAACCAATTTTAATCCCAGAGAAATATCATGAATCATCAATTTATTATATCCAGATCTCTATACACCACATGGAGAGACACATTCAGAACTTGAATATCTTAGAACTGATTTCTTTTTAAATCCTATCACTTCCCTACAAACTTTTTCTTTTAATTTACTCAGAAATGGTAAACTTTTACTTGCAGTATAAAACTAATAAAACTGTGATATAATAAACATAATATTATTTACAGCAATGACTTGAATCATTATGATCTCTATCTCTATTACTGTTAATTATTGAAACACAGCTAACTCTAAGTCTGCAGGTGTTTAATAAGTAATGTTAAAAAAATCTGACATTTGAAATGCTGTTACATGAAATTAAACATCAGTCAACTGGCATAAAAAAAGATGTCCATTCACAGTGCGAAAATTTGAGAAACTTTCTTCCTTTACAGTGTCAGCTGAAGGAAACTCCAACAGCGAATCCTCCATCCTAAATCCTCTGCCCTCAGCTTTTCAAAGGGCACAGAAATTGAACTCAGCAAAGATGCCCTGTCAAAATGATTTAAACGGAGGAAAAAAAGTTGCTAGAGGGCTGGAGGGGAATTCATACTCCAGATCAAGAAAACATTTTTAAGTGGTCTTCACTGGTGGCCTGTGTTGAGACATATAACTCAGACTGCTGTTTTTCCAAGAGGTTAAATTTCAAAAAGAGGAAACAACAGCAAACTGGCTGCCAATTTACTCAACAATGTCACAACTGGCGGGAGATCCGTTCAAAGTAAAACAACTGATTTACAAATTCCTGGACCTAACGTACTCTTAAACATTAACACTTAGAAAACTCAGTGCTTGAGGGTCACATTTATGACTCCTGGGTTGACACAGCCAGGTCCAAGCACACTGGCCTTCATGATAATTCTTTACCCTATAATTCAGCCCACTATTATCTCAACCTTCAGTGCCTGGACAGACCCTGTGCCAATAGACACAGACTGGAGTTAATATTCCATCCTTTTAAGGAATAAGTTAGAGGGGAATGCTTACATCACAATTCCAAAATATTAATCGTAGCAGGTAGAATATTACATTTCCTTTTTCCCTGTCTTGGGAAGGCAAGCTGACTAGATCATCGTTCATTTTCCCTCAGATCCTTTCCACAAATGGATCACTGCTATCTGGCAGTGGAAACAACAGAGAAACTACCTTAGCATGTTGAAAATAAAGGGTGGGGAAGAGGTCACTGAACAGGACTCCTTGAAAGAATGAAGATGTGTTTTGCAGGAGGAGGAACACAGAAATAGAGAAGTGAGTGTCAAACAGCTAGTAATTCTAAAAATTTAGAGCTGCCACTGGCTTTAAATATCCTGTATACCCCAGCAAGGCTTCTTTCCAGAAAGTATAAATTTCTCCAGCTTATTTAGCTGTAAGCATGGTTAAAGAGTCCAGTAACAAAGTAAGTTTAAAGTAGATTTGATGAAGGTTTCAGCACTGCATATATGGAACCATTAAATGTATTTATCAAAAGGAAAAACAATAACACTGAAATGTATACTTCTTTAACTAGAAAAATAAGTTCTATATAAAAAATATTTTTTACATACATATATAGACAAACATCTAGAAAACATAAAGCATTGCACTAAAATCTGTATGACTATAAATTGTACTGGATACATTCATTTTATATATTTATGTGTTAATTCACCTATCTATTTATCTAGTTGCCCTTGGTAAAAGAAAAGCTGTAAGAACAATGTATTAGGAGGAGTGACAGTGTTCATCGTAATTATAGCCTGGAGCTTCTATGACGTCAATGAATATATAATTTAACTGATAAAGAATCCAAAGTAATGCTCATAAAGATGTTCTTGGAATTTCAGCAGAGTTAGAAAATATAAAGAATGAATCAGAGCTGAAAAATAAAATAACTAAAATGAAAAATACACTAGAAGAAATCAACGACAGATGAGATGATACAGAAAAATGGATCAGTGATCTGGAAAACAGAGGTTTTTTAGACATATCTTCTCAAGTAAGGGAAACAAAAGTAAAATAAGCAAATGGGACTATAGCAAGCTTTTGCATATCTAAGAACACTATCAACAAAACAAAAAGACCACCTACTGAATGAGAGAATGTATTTGCAAATGATATATCTTACAAAGGGTTAATATCCAATATATGCAAAAACCTTATACAACTCAACATAAATAAACAACCCATTTTAAAAAATGGACAAAGGATCTGAATAGATATTTTTCCAAAGAAGATATACCGATGGCCAACAGGCACATGAAAAGATGCTCAATATCAGTAATTACCAGGGAGATATAAATGAAAACCACAATAAGATACCACCTTATACCTGTCAGAATGGCTGTTATCAAAAAGAGCACAAATAACACATATTGGCAAGGATATAGAGAAAAGAGAACCCTCATACATTGCTTTGGGAATGTAAACTAGTTCAGCCACTATGAAAAACAGTATGATGATCATTTCTAACATATAAACGTATCGTATCACTATGTTGTACACATGAAACTAATAAAATATAATGTCATGTATATGTCAATATTTAAATAAAGAAAAGGCTTCAAGAAAGATGGTTTAAGTTTTAAACACTTGTATTCACCAACAATAATCAAATCACAGTGGCTCTGAAACTAAGCTTTGGGTTACTCCTCATATATTGTTTATAAAATTTAATCAAATACCACCTCATGTATCACTTATTTAAAGAATTTTTACTTCCAGTTTGTTGGTTGCATTAGGAACTCAGAAAATATTTAGAAATGCCAGTTTACACTGAAAAGATAAATATGATACACTTTACTCTTTACCACTGTTTGACATTGTAGACCTTACCGATAAGTAACAATGTGTTGTGTTAGTTAGTTCAACAAAAACAGTAATGTTCAAAAGATAGGGCATGGGGATTTGTTTGTTTGTTTCTTTTAACAAATATCCTTGGTAATTCTCATGCACACCAAAAATAGAAACCTGCTGGCTTAAGTGGTGGAATTTCTGTTGTTTGCAGGTTGCTCCTGTAAGTTTCTTTTCTCATCTTCCCCCCATCCCCCAACTCTCTCATTCTTAAAGAAGCTGCCTTCATTCTGCACTAAGTGGTCTGAGTCCCACAGTCCCTGCTATAATCCATAGCTAAGTAGAACAAAGATGGAGCCCTGAGCCAGTATGGGCCCATGAGTCACTCTCTGGTAAAATGTAGTACAGACTCAAAGACCGGTCCACCTCTGTTGGGAACTGAGAAGCAGTAAAAAGCAAGTATATTCACTTGATTAAAGACTAATTTTCTAGTCCCAAAGGTAGAATTAAAATATGTATGGTGATAGATTGATGATAGCTAGATAGTCAGTTTTCATTCCAATCCCAAAGAAAGGCAATGCCAAAGAATGCTCAAACTACCGCACAATTGCACTCATCTCATGCTAGTAAAGTAATGCTCAAAATTCTCCAAGCCAGGCTTCAGCAATACGTGAACCATGAGCTTCCAGATGTTCAAGCTGGTTTTAGAAAAGGCAGAGGAACCACAAATTGCCAACATCTGATGGATCATCGAAAAAGCAAGAGAGTACCAGAAAAACATCTACTTCTGCTTTATCGACTATGCCAAAGCCTTTGACTGTGTGGATCACAATAAACTGTGGAAAATTCTGAAAGAGATGGGAATACCAGACCACCTGACCTGCCTCTTGAGAAACCTGAATGCAGGTCAGGAAGCAACAGTTCGGACTGGACATGGAACAACAGACTGGTTCCAAATAGGAAAAGGAGTACGTCAAGGCTGTATATTGTCACCCTGCTTATTTAACTTATATGCAGACTACATCATGAGAAACGCTGGGCTGGATGAAGCACAAGCTGGAATCAAGATTGCCGGGAGAAATATCAATAACCTCAGATATGCAGATGACACCACCCTTATGGCAAAAAGTGAAGAAGAACTAAAGAGCATCTTGATGAAAGTGAAAGAGAAGCGTGAAAAAGTTGGCTTAAAGCTCAACATTCAGAAAACTAAGATCATGGCATCCGACCCCCTCACTTCATGGCAAATAAATGGGGAAACAGTGAAAACAGTGGCTGACTTTATTTTTCTGGGCTCCAAGATCACTGAAGATGGTGATTGCAGCCATGAAATTAAAAGACGCTTACTCCTTAGAAGGAAAGTTATGACCAACCTGGACAGCATATTAAAAAGCAGAGACATTGCTTTGCCAACAAAGGTCCGTCTAGTCAAGGCTATGGGTTTTCCAGGGGTCATACATGGATGTGAGAGTTGGACTATAAAGAAAGCTGAGCGCCGCAGAATTGATGCTTTTGAACTGTGATGTTGGAGAGTCCCTTGGATTGCAAGGAGATCCAACCAGTCCATCCTAAAGGAGATCAGCCCTGGGTGTTCATTGGAAGGACTGATTTTGAAGCTGAGACTCCAATACTTTGGCCACCTGATGCGAAGGGCTGACTCATTGGAAAAGACCCTGACACTGGGAAAATTGAAGGTGGGAGGAGAAGGGGACGGCGGAGGATGAGATGGCTGGATGGCATCACCGACTCAATGGACATGGGTTTGGGTGGATTCAGGGAGTTGGTGATGGACAGGGAGGCCTGGTGTGCTGCAATTCATGGGGTCGCAAACAGTCAGACACGACTGAGCAACTGAACTGAACTGAGATAGACAGATAGATGATAGATAGGCATCTCTTGTGTCTCCTGCATGGGCAGGCAGATCCTTTACCACTGTGCCTCCTGGGAAGCCCCACAGCTGCAACACACACAGAGATACAGATGATTTTACAAGAAAGCAAACTCACATAGTATGAATAAAGCAAAAATAAATTTAAGACCACTTCCCATGCTCTCAAAGGTAAAAGGGGAGAATTGCCAGATAAATAAGAATAAAAACTCTCGCATCTTATCTTGCCAGGCAGAGTATAAGTGAGTGAAATTCTCTCAGTTGTGTCTGACTCTTTGCGACCCCATGGACTGTAGCCCATCAGGCTCCTCTGTCCATGGAATTCTCCAGGCAAGAATACTGGAGTGGATAGCCATTCCCTTCTCCAGAAGATGTTCCCAACCCAGGGATCGAACCCAGGTCTCCCACATTGCAGTCAAATTCTTTACTGTCTGAGCCACCAGGAAAATGGTCTGCTGTAGGGGAGGGGCCTTAAACCAATGTTGCTTCAATTGCTGCCACTTTCTCTAGCATTAATATTCTTGCTGTTCCAACCCTATCAATGATGGGGAGAGTGAGAATTCAGACAGCCTCTATTAATACATTCTACCTGGCAGGGACTGGTGTCAGCATTTCATATACATCAAGGCAGTAATTTCTCACAATAACCCCATGATGTTAACATTGTTGTCAACATTCTACAGATAAAGACTTGGAGGTGGTCAGAGAAGAAAAGAAAGTAGCTCCAAAATTGCTAAAATTATAACTAATTCTGTCTGGCTCAGTGTCTGTGTTTTTAACTATGGGTATAACAAAAAAGAGGGGGTGACTAGAGTAAGAAATATAGCTAAGAAAAAGTTGTGAATGCATATGACAACATTTATACAGTTTAACTTTGCCTTGGGCTCTCTTTGATAGGAGATTAATTATTTTTCAACATTTATAACTTATAACAATATGTACTACATAAACCATGGGAAGTCCATCTTATTATATATAGATGCAGGCAGCATCACATTTACCTAAATCCATATTTTCTAGCTCAGGTTTCCAGTACCTCCCTGTAAATAGTCATGATAAGATGCAGTTTTAAAGAATTTTTGCTTTCAAGAATGCCCATGCTAATAGTGTGTAGATAAGTACTAAAATGAGTAAGAGGAATTTAATTTTTAAAAAGCTTAGGAAGGATAAAATTTGTTTAAGATGTTAGGTGTATGTGGTTTGTGATTTTTTAAAAAATCCACATAAACTTCCTATATCATCATTTTAACCGGGAGATGCTACCTCTTTAAGCAAGTTTCATGGAAGTACCTATTAACAGTGAAAACTCCAGTTGAAGACATGTAGCTCTATATAGTGGGGCATTTCTCTAATGTAACAATTTGAAAGTTCATCCTGCCTCTTCTGTGTAGAGGGTTAGGGTGCTCTTTTAACTTACCTCTCCTGCTGCTGCTGCTGCTGCTAAGTCGCTTCAGTCGTGTCTGACTCTGTGCGACCCCATAGACGGCAGCCCACCAGGCTCCCGCATCCCTGGGATTCTCCAGGCAAGAACACTGGAGTCGGTTGCCATTTCCTTCTCCAATGCATGAAAGTGAATCATGTCCGACTCATACCGACCCCATGGACTGCAGCCTACCAGGCTCCTCCGTCCATGGGATTTTCCAGGCAAGAGTACTGGAGTGGGGTGCCATTGCCTTCTCCGTACCTCTCCTAACACGTTGATTAAAAATAAGCTGTTTGATAAATACACTACAAAGTGGAAATCTCATGCATGAAGTCCTTCTAGGAATGAAAATAAAAGAGCTCTTATCACAAAAATGCTTAGTAGAAAGAAAAACTTTATTAAGTCATATTTTGTATTTTTTAAAAACATGATTGTTAACAGCACAGCCAAATCCACAACATTATAAAATATAAGAGTTTCAAGGTTTTTTTTTCCAAACTTTTAATTAGAAAATGAATGAATGAACTAAAATTTTAAAAATCTTTTGACAGTTTAACACCTAGGCATATGACCTGCTTGGTCAGAAAATAGTCTATTTTGCAGTAATATGAAATCATCAGATGGTCTGTGCTCTTTATCTTTTTTTTTTTTCCATTTTATTTTTTCCTTCTGAGATTCCAGGTATTTGCGGGGTTTTGTTTGTTTTGTCTTTTGCTACACTATGCAGCATGCAAGATCTTAGTTCCCTAAGCAGGAATTGAACCCTGGACCAGGGATCAAACCTATGCCCCCTGCAGTGGAAGTGTAGAGTCTTCACCACTGGATTACCAGGGAAGTTCCATTTTTTGGTTTTTAAAAATTTTTTTAATTGAATTATAGTTAATCTACAATGTTGTGTTAGTTTCAAGTGTACAGCCAAGTGATTCAGTTATACATATATGTATTTTTTCAGATTCTTTTCCTTTGTAGGTTATTGTAAGATATTGAGTATTGAAGTTGGTATTTATCATTGCTATACTTTTATTTCTTCCTCATTCAGCCTTATACACTGGCTAAAATTCTTTTAACATGTTTATCTTAATATGATTAATTTTATTTTGTAATAAGTAAAAGGAGTGAATTTTGGTTAAATATGAATGAGATTTTTTAATGGCGAATAATATATTATGGTAGCTTTGCTAATAGATGTTCAAAAATTCAAAATAGTTTTATTTTGGAGACATTTTCTTATGCTAAAGATGCTTGTCCTAATATACCACTTAGTTATTCTCTTGATCAAATTTGCAATTTTAGCATTTATTCAATGCTTAAAATAACACAAAGATTTTTTTTTTCACGCAAAGGTTTTTAAGAAGGAAATTGGAAACTACTCCTTATTTCTGAGATGTGGTGACCAATATAAAAGAGAAAAATTAGTTACCTAGAGTTAGAGATATTCAGAAACATATTCAGAAAAAAACATATTCAGAAAAAACATACTCAGAAAATAAACATATTCAGAAAACATATTCAGAAACATATTTAGAAAAACATATTCAGAAAAAAAACATATTCAGAAAAAAACATATTCAGAAAACATATTCAGAAAAAAAACATAGAAAAGCATATTGAGAAAAACATATTCAGAAAATATATTCAGAAAAAAAAATTTTAAATAAAAGACCTATAAGTTATTTAGTGACAGATAGGAATAGAGAGCAAGAAATTAATGCTGAAATTTAACTAACTATTAACATTTTTAATGGTAATATAGATTAATATAACTCTTTGGTTTTCTTTATTAATAATAGCACTCTTCCAGAAGTTTTATAAAAGGGCATGTGTGGTTGTTCAGTTGCCAAGTCGTGTCCAACTCTTTTGTGACCCTCCAGGCTCCTCTGTCCATGGGATTTTCCAGGCAAGAATACTAGAGTGAGTTTCCATTTCCTTCTCCAGGACATCTTCCCTACCCAGGGATCGAACCTGAGTCTCTTGCATCTCTTGCGTTGGCAGGCAGATTCTTTACCACTGAGCCACCAGGCAATGTCAGTGTAATTAAGACCCCAAATTAGTTAATTTTGATTTAAACTAAAGAGAGATTATCTGGAGTGTGTTTTACTTAATCAAGCGAGTCCATTCAAAGAAAGTTTGGAGGTCAGAAATGTCCCCTCCTGCTGGGGTCTTGGAGAAGCAGGCTACCCTGAACTTTACAGCTATGAGAAAGTGGATTCTGACAGCAACCACAGGAGCCTGAAAGAGGACCTTAGCTTCAGATGAAATTACAGCCCTGGCAACACCATAATTATAGCCTTGAGGGACCCTGAAGTCTTCGAAAACTGAAGTCATGATTTTCAGTTTTTTAAAATGTCTAAACGATTCAAATAATGGTGTTGAAATGTTGGAAAAGTGATGGAATTTGGCCTAAGTTTTCCACCTTAATTGCTTTTCTTTCATGTTGTTTGCTTTATATGACATATGTTAGTTGCTCAATCATGTCTGACTCTTTGCAGTCCCGTGGACTATAGCCTGCCAGGCTCCTCTGTCCATGGAATTTTTCAGGCAAAAATGCTGGAGGATCCCTTCTCCAGAGAATCTTCCTGACTCATGCTTTAAACCCAGGTCTCCTGCATTGCAGGCAGATTCTTTACCATCTGAACCAGCAAGAAAGCTCTGTTTGCTTTATACATTTTTTACCAGAATAATACATGTGTATGATTTAAGAAGCCAGCCAGCTATAGATATTATCCTTTAATTTGCTACTGTGCAAGTTAAAAATTTAGCTTTATCAATCTGCTCTATTCCTCACCCCAAATAAAAGCAGATGCAGTTACCTTTTATCCTCACTATCCTTTCCAGTTAAAGTAAAATTGTTATTATAATGGAAATTGTTGTTGTTTAGTCACTGAATTGTGTCTGGCTCTTTTGTAACCCCATGAATGGAGACGGTGGCAGGCTACAGCTGGTCATGACTTAGGGAGTAAATAACAACAACTCACACCATGACTGTTTTCAAGCTACCAGTAGTTTAACAATGGCTTATAAGAGTCCTGAGTATTTAATAATTGTCTCTTGACACCAGGCAAAGCTGGCTCCAGCCCAGAACTGTTTATGCCTTTTTAAAAAATTTTTTTGTCATTTTAGTCAGACTTTGGGACAAGGTTGAGATAAAGTTAGAAATTCACCCACCATATTTAATGGGAAGTCTTAATCCCTTACTTAGCTAGTTTGTATAGACATAAACACAGTGACTAGAAAAAAATATTCACATGAGTGAAATAAATATAAGAAATGAAAATTATCTGGAATATATGCGTAAGGTGGTGCTGCAAACAATGATGGATTTGTTTTTTCCTCATTCACCTTCCCTGCCCTAACCTTTAAGTTAACAGGATTTCTTCCCTCTTACTCTTTCTCTCCCTTGCATATGTGTAAACACATCTATTAAAATAACTACAAGATTGAAAAGAAGCAAAATAAAGTTTGCTTCCTTTGACCACAAGCTCAAACTAAAAAAGCTTCACTTAGAACAATGTATTTTTAAATGGTGAGATGTCCTAACACCAACTCATAAGGCATTATCACTAATCTGTGTCTTGGAGGTGTGGTACAAATAAACTTATATATTAAAATAATATTTGCTTTCATATTCATCACTCCTCAGTTACTCAGAGAACTAAATCAGAGAGGATATCTAACTTGTAAAAATTATCTTATCCTCTCTAATTGGACTGTGGAATATTTATCACCAGCTCCATTTCTAAGAAATCTTAAGGCAAGGCCTGAAGGCCACAGGAAACTGTGACTACTAGTTGGTGAAGCTCCCTCATGTGAAACAAGGATTTTCCCCAGATGACATCACTGAATTAATATCTGCAACATGTGATACACAATGTGGAAACATTAAGAATCATGGCACAGAGGTTAATGCTAAATGGCGAACAACACAGTGAGCGAATTAAACTCATACTTCTTTTACTGAGACAAGGTTTGTAAAACACCCACAAAATTCACGAACAGGTTCTGAAAGAATTACACTCCCCAAATTTAGAATGGAAACAGCCTTAGATGTTGTCTTTTTACAGCATTCAATTATAGATAAAGAAATTGAGGACCAAAGTGGTGAAGCCAGTGGTTAAATGGAAACTGAGAGAGACTCAGCATGTCTACCTCACATCTGGAAATCTCATGACTAAAGATTCCTGTCACTCCAAAAATCTCCCCCAGGATCAGGAGAAAATGAAACTAGGAAATGTACATTTCACACACATCTTATTTGGAATGAATACTTCTAGTTTCAAAGGCTGTTGTCCCATTAAAATACCAGCATAGTTTTTTGAGGTGTTCTACTTGTGTGAAATAATTACAAATCTTGGTTTTGAGGATCATAAACTTATTTTTGTTTTGACTGTGACTTCTGTTATTGTATATCACGAGCCTTTGCATGAGTAATATGAGTGAGGAATGTTGCCTTTGGCTGTTTTATGTCCTGTGTCTAAAATGCAGACAATGTGACCAAAAAAAAAAAAAAGTTCTAAAAACTCAGCAATGCTGAAAGAAAACAAAAGGAATTGTGATCTTGGTAACTGCTGTCTGTTTCATGTAAAAATATTCCCAACTTTTAAAAAATTTTATTTTCTCCTCCAGCCAAATGTTTGAAGCAGAACCCATGCTGGACATGAGCCATATCTTGGCTTTAGTTGTCATATGTAGTATTTCAGAAAATATGCTTTGGTTTATTTTGTGTGATGTTATATTACACGAAACAGTCTTAAAATATAGCTATTCATGAGCAATTTCATGACAGAAGTGACAAAACGTACACATGGCTAGAGTTAACTTTTAAAATTTAGGAAAAAAAAATGATCTAGATAATAAAGACAAAAAAATTCCATTAAGTTAAAAAAATATCCCCAAGGTGTGCAGAGTATAGGTGAGCTTTGATGGATAATTACTCAGTTCTCTGATCTTTCAGGTAGGTCCTAATCATTCCAACATTGTTGGCAGGAAAAGATCCAAATTTTACTTTCAGTGAATTGTCTTTTGAGTTAATGACTGTAAGTAGAGCTCTGCAATCAAAAGTGGAGATTATCCAGTATGAACTTCAACAGTGATTATCTACATGCCTTGAGTAGCATCTCTGTTTCTTTAGAGAGCTGCTCTCCCAGGAAGTTGAGGACCATCATTCCTCTTGTTTCACCATCAGTTGCCAATGGATGTGAGCGAATTAAACTTTAACAACAACTCACACCATTTATAATTAAATATTTCAAGTAAGATATTTTAAGCTATTTAAACTTGAATCTCTTTTGTAAAATGTGCATACCATCTACCTTGCAAAGGTATTGTAGGATTAGAGCTAATGTGTATAAAGCACACAGCCCAATACCTGACATATGGTAGATGCTAAGTAATTCACAGTTATTATTATTATATTATTGAAATGTTTTTTAACAAGCAAATAAGCCACATCATATAGAACACTTTATTCAAAACTGGGCTATGACCATTTGTAGCTCAGGAAATCAATTTGGTGTGTTTTGACCAGGATTAAAAGAAAAAGATAAAAATATAAGGAAAAATACCTGTGTACATTAGCATGCACTGGTAAGTAATGTTTTGTGAAATTATTGTTTCTACTACATATAGTGTATGTATTAGTGTTGTTGTTGTTTAGTCACTAAGTCGTGACCCCATAGACTGTAGCCCTCAGGCTCCTCTGTCCATGGAATTTTCCAGGCAAGAATACTGGAGTGGGTTGTCATTTCCTTCTCCAGGGGATCTTCCTGAGCCAGGGGCCTAACCCAGGTCTCCTGCTTGGCAGGTAGATTCTCTACCACTGAGCCACCAGGGAAGCTTATGTATTAGTGTATGTGGGTGCATTTGTGCTAGGTTGAGATTTCTGTGGATCATAGTTAAAAATCTTTTAAGAGCCATTGATAGAGAATTGGGTGAAGAAGTGGCAGGCTTGAAAAATGGGTCCAGAATCTCACAGTATCATATAACCCTTCCAGCTCTGCCCTTTTTGTGAGACTGGGAAATCAGGCCATTCTAAGACCAAGAGTCTGTCCCCCTGCAGGTATTTCTAGGACTGACCACCAGGGAGGACTGGAATAAAATCACCTGGGATGCAGTGCTCTAGGTGGTGCCAAAGCTCAGGACCCAGGAATTCCCTGGCCATACATGTGCCCACATGCCCAAGAGTTTTTGGGAAGGGTGACCTGACTGCCTGGTGCATTTAGAGATCCTGCAATTGATATGATTGCCATGCAACACTGGGATTTACCTGCCAGGCTCCTTTGCCAGGATTTGTACATGTTGCCAGTGATGCTTGGGTGAAGAAAGATATAGATCTGTGGGTGAAGAGCAGTGTTATATTCTGCTCTCGCCTGCACTGCAAGGGCTGTGGTGCCAGCCCCATGATGGAGCCAAAGCAACAACCAGGCCCTCTCCATACTTTCTGGGTGCGAAAAGAATGAGACAGCTGTTTTGTAAATTCCAAAACCACGTTAGAAAATCAGAAATCTTACTGTGTTCTAGGAAAAAATGTAGAATTTCTGAGCAACAGAAAGTGATTCATGCCTGACACTGCAAAAAATAAAAAAGTCATAGTTATCTTTAGTATCATTTAGTATCATTCAAGTTAAGTATCAAATGGTACTTAACAAAAGAGAAGTATTCACACAAATGAAGAATTTGCACATAGAGGCTTCTACTGGAGTGTGGAAACAGCTCCTCCTGTTCCTTGTGGTCAGCAAGGCGCTCTGGACATCAGGAGCTCCAGGAAGCTTGGTCAGAGGAGCTAGTACATGGAAGGAGGCAACTGGTTCACCAGGATCACAGAGGCAAGGACGTGGGAGATTCCAAGTTCCATTTGGCTTCAGTTCAACGTTAAGTCCACAAGAGCAGTTCCTGGAGGTCTAGAGCCAGCCCTGGGCACAGTGCTGAAGTGAGAAATATTTGGACATTATGGGAGACTTAGGTCAGGAGGCCCCATGTATTGAATCACTTCCCCCAATTACATGGTCCCCCCCTACCCTGGTTGTACCCATGAACCACTTCAGGCTTGAGGACCACTCACCAGTGTGGTGCCGCCCTACCTTTGGTCTGTTTTCTGAATAGTTCTCTCCTTCGGTCACCTCTGGAACACTTCAGTGTCCTCCTCGGACACTAGACAGTGTCTAGGAGGAAATGGCAAAAGAGAAGGGGATGAATTTGGGTTTCATGAAGATTTGCAGAATATGTATCATCATCTTGCAAGGAGGAAATCTCCTACAGTTGTCCAGTGAAAAGCTGGTTTCAGAAACCCTGGAATCTCTCCTACACGGGCAATAGGTAATTGAGAGTAGAGCAGAGATGAAAGGAAAACCATGAACAATGCCACCATCCTCACAATGGAGGGAGAACATGTCCAAGTCTCCTCTCTCATTCCTTTCCAAAGACTCAAGTGTGCACACCTGCATCCATCTTTCAGGAAAGTTATTATATGTGTTTTCTAAGTTTAAAAAGGTATGTAACCTTATACATGTGAATGATATCCATGCAAATGCATCAAAAAATGCGATAAGACAATGCATTATTGGGATATAAATGCTCTATTTCCAAAAACATGCTAGAAGATGTTTTATGCGCACACACATACACACACAGAGATGTATGCATGCATGCACGCATGCATTGTATCTACTCCCCAGCCATTAGTAAGAGATTTTCCAAGTCACCTGTTGGGAATCCTGTATTACTCAGGGTGATATTTGTAAGACTGCAACTGGATGCCTTTTGGGTAACTCCACAGTTGAATTTTTAGCACAGACCAGTCATTCCAGGAGTTGCTGTGCTTTTCCAGAATAGACTTAGACATTTTTGAACGGGAAAGCAATTCAACTTATTCAACTTCTTGTAGATGATATATATTAAATTTTCCTGTTATCCACCTTTTTGTGTCTTTTTAAGATATATTTCATATTCCAAATCAAGAGACTTTTTGTCAGAAATTTTCCTTGTAACCTCTTTAAAAATCTACACATTTACAGGTAAATGTAATCCATGTGCTTCTGGTTTATTCTCACCTTCTTCATCAAAATGTTACCCTCTACAAAGTATCTGATCACCAAAAAGCTATATGAGATTTTTTTAAAGGCTTTTTTTTCTTAGTAAAGGGAAACCACATTTGATCAATAACATAGTTATAAAGTCAGTTACATGAGGACTTATGAAGATATATTGTTTTACTATTTAACTTTAATAACTTAGGCTAGAGGTATTTGGAAACTCACCAATCACTGTCAGAAAACTGCACATTATTGGTTTTTTTATTTTCTTCACAAGCTAAAACTCTATTTTTTTGTTTATAAGATGTACTTTATCTTCTCATTACGTGACTTTTTCCCTTAATTTGGTTCCTAGATCTGCACTTAGAATTCATTGCAGATAACTAAGTAATATAACTCTCTTACTTCTCACTACATCTGCACACAAATACTTTATAAAAAGTCTGTAAATCTGTAAACCCAAGCACACAATTATCATACAAAGTTATTAGACACATAATACAAGGCAATAACTCTCTCTAGATGATGAGCTCCCTAAAAGTAAGAGGAACATCTTCCCCATTGTGGTATCTGAACGCAGTAGGCCTTCAATAAATATTCGCTGGGGCTTCCCAGGTGGCTCAGTGGTAAAGAATCCACCTGCCAATGAAGGAAACACAGGTTCAATCCCTGGTCCAGGAAGATCCACATGCCTCAGAGCAACTTAGCCCAGGCACCACAACTATGGAGCCTATGTTCTAGAGCACCGGAACTGCAGCTACTGAGCCCATGTGCCACAACAGTGGAAGCCTGTGGATTTTAGAGCCTGTGCTCTGCAACAAGAGAAGCCACTGCAATGAGAAACCTGTTCTAGAAAGTAGCCCCCACTTGCTGCAACTAGAGAAAAGCCCACATGGAGCAAGGAAGACCCAGTACAGTCAAAAATAAACAAAAGTAAAATTATAAAGAAAGAAGTTTAAGTAAAGAAATATTTAATATTTAAAATAAATATTTGTTAACCAAAGAAAATGTGATTTAAAAATAACAGTAAGAAATATAGTTACAGAAAGAGTCTGTGGATTTAGACCACAGAAGGATGTCATCTGAGCAAGGAGGAATATGTCAACAGGATACAATAGTACTCCAACCCCTACTTTAATCCAGCTTCAAATGGATTAAAGGTACAGGGCTGAGGGCACGAGGGGCTCGGGAATGTCCTCAATCACACAGCTGTTCCAGCCGGGCCCTTCCCAGCACGTCCTTTTGTTGGGAAGAGGTGCTGGGGGCTAGAGTCAGTTACAGGGCTGTAAATTCATTTATAGTGCTTCAGAAATAACCATATTTCAGTTTTTTATGTAGAATTTTATATATAATGTGTATAATGAAACATGACACTATAATGCAAATACATGTCGTGTATATGTTCAGCTATATATACTTTTCATCATACATATAAATTTGTGTAAGTAACATATATATACATATTTATATGTTACCTAAATTACATGTTATCGACATAGAGATTTACATTATAAAGGAATACAGTGGAGGCCACCATCATTGTAGTTGATTGATTTCTTTTACATCAAACATTACTGGCCCAAAAAATATTATTTTTTTACAGACTCTTCAAGGAAGCTGGCGATGTTCTCTGATGTCTGAGGCTTGTTCACACTCTTAACTGTATGTGAATTATCAAAGAATAAAACATGAAATTCCCTATGGACATTTAGGAAATATGACCTCTCCCTAATTGATCTAATCAAATTTCTAGAATCACAAAAGGATAAAGAAAACTTGTTTGAAGTCTCCATTCCCCACCAAAGATTTTCAGTGGATTATTTTTTCAAGCTGCAAAGACTATGAAATGGAGCTCCAAATGGATTCTAAGCCCCAACAGCACTTTCCCACATACTACACATTCCTGACTTTCGAGCAAAAAGTCATAGATCAAAGTTTCAGGCCCACAAATTCCAAGCTTACAAATTCCACAAAACCCCCCTTCACCTTTGTGCAAAAATGTTGATTCGTAACATAGCCATTATGAAGGATATTTAGGTGTGTAAGCAATTATTCAGTTACAAACACCTCATTTACAAATAACCCACACTTGGAACCATTGCAGTCTTCCCTCTTCAATATCCTCTTTTCCTTCATGCTAAAGACTATGGTGATTCTGCCAAAATAAACACAAATGACCACCCCCCCACCCCACCCACACACACACATGCACCAGCCACGGCAATAAACAAGCAACCAGTGCTGTGAGAAAGTTGGAGTATGAAATTAGAGAAAAGCAGGAACTGATACACTTTGCTGTGGGGCAAGACATCAAAATGCAAATCACAGAAGAATTAAAAATGCTATTAGTCATTCCAACTTTAGTGGATATTAGTTTAATCGGAGCTGCTGCCATTCTCATTGAAATCACTTCCTCTCTCTTTTAGTCTTTCTCATTTCCCACTCCTACAAGAGGTTTTACAGGAAAGGTAGAGACCAGCAAAAAGTTGTGGTGCAGGTGGGAATAGGGGTGAGTAAATCACTGTCAGGTGAGATGTAGGGGTGAGTAAGGAAAGCACAGCATGATTTGCGAGACAGTTGCAAATAATAAAAAATAAAATGTGGAACACTACTTCAAATGACCTTTATGTATTTTAGAATTTTGACAAAGCCACAGCTGGTAGCAGAAACTGCCTTCATTCCCTGTCTTCTTCCTTCCTTCATTGTTCCACAGCCACCGGCTCCCAGAGAGCAATTCTACACAGTCCTTTCACTGCACTCATAGGACCCCATCCAACACCACATCTTGGTGACTGATGCCTCCAGGGATGGTTAATGGGTTTCTGTGTCATATAACCTCAGAGGTGCTTTCTGGAATAGAACCAGTTTATGAGTTAAAGACTTCCTATAATAAGCCCACAATAGTTTTCAACGTGATAACAGAAGCAGGCTTTTTTATTGAGCTGGGAAAAGGAGATGGAACTCTCTACATTTGTCCCTTGTTGGACATCTGTGATATGCCTGCCATACGTGGAGCCAAGTGCTGGGAAGCACACAAGGGTGGATCAGTTCTTTTCTCTGTCCTCAGAGTAATTAAAGTCTTGCTGGGAAGATGAATGTGTAGGTTAATGACAATTGCATGTTTAAAGGTTTTATGGACATTGTTACAGTATGGTATGAGTGGTGCAAAGAAGCAGGGTCTGTTAAAAATTTGTGGAGTGGAGGAACTATTTCTAATATTCAATGTTCACAGGCAGAGAGGGTTCATAGAGTCCAGTGTAATGGCAGTAAGTGACTTGTGGGAGTGGAAGACAGAGTAGTAGCAAGAAAAGCAACCTTCCCTTCCTGGCTATGTTTAGGGTCCTAGACTGGATTATATATGGCTTCCCTGGTAGCTCAAATGGTAAAGAATCTGCCTGTAATGCAGGGGACTTGTGTTCAATCCCTGGGTCGAGAAGATGCCCTGGAAAAGGGAATGGTTACCTACTCCAGTGTTCTTGCCTAGGAAATCCCATAGACAGAGGAGCCTGGCAGGCTACAGTCCATGGGACTGCAGAGTCAGACACGACTGAGCGACTAACATATGATACATAAATATTTATACATATAACTGGTCAAGGTATGATGGAAAGGAAAAGCCAGAGAAGAAAGTAATCTAATATCTACTGATACATCAAAAGAAGACTTTTTAAAAAAATATTTATTTATGTATTATTTTTGGCTAGGTCTTCATTGCTGCGTATGGGCTTTCTCTTGTTGCAGTGAGTTGTGGTGGGGGGTGGGTTACTCTTTATTGCAATACACAGGTTCCTCATTGCCGTAGCTTCTCTTGTTGCAGAGCACAGGCTCTAGGGTACATGGGCTTCAGAAGCTGCATCCCAGAGGGCTGCAGAGGTTGTGAGCATGAATTTAGTTGCTCCACAGCATGTGGGATCTTCCTGGACCAGGGATTGAACCCATGTTGCCTGAATTGGCAGGCAGATTCTTAACCACTGGAGCAGCAGAGAAGTCCCAAAGAAGGCTTTTTAAAAATTAATTTTGTTTGATTTTTATGGGGGGGTGAAGGAGTAATTTATAGAGAAATATAATTTATATTATATATATAAATATATTATAAATATTATAAATATAAGGTGAAGAATGATATAGAAGCAATTATTCAAAGGATCATAGCCAGCAAAGAAAACACAAAATGATTTCTGATAAAATGTTCAGATAAATAAATAAAAATAAGTAAATGAAATTTAAAAATAAGTAAATAAAAATAGTTTAGTTGCATGATCTTGCCATGTACTCTTCTCTGATACTCTCTTCCTTTCAAATGAATTAAAAGTCATTAAAGAAAGCTAATTTAGTAATTTCTAGAATATTTTTAATATATATTTATGTTTATTTTGCTTTTCTAAGAAAAAAGTAATCTAAAATGATGATTTCCACAAGAGAAGAAAAGGACAATACGAATCACATTCACAATCATAATCATTGAACTAACACATATAACTGTATGTAGCCACATTAAGATGTGAATGTTGAAGATAATGTTGAATTAAAATTAATCAAAGAAGCATACTGCATCATACACAACACCTAGACATCATCAGAGGCTAAAAGAATGTCTTGGAATATTTTCTTCTCTCAAGAATAAAAATTAAGTTGTTCCAAATTCACTTTATATAGTGCAAGACATCAATAATATGTCCATAATGTATCTGTGATGAAAATATCATTTGAGGGTTCCTGGGCACATGCAACTATTTAAATATGATTTCAGAAAAATTCCGCTGTCACAATGCTATTCCCCAGCAGTGGTGGAAGTACCAGTAACCAGGCAGATACTGGCTTTTCTGGTTCTGAAGACAGCAAAGAATGTTGACAGAAAGCACCACCCCATGATTCATGTGTCAGAACAAGGCTTAAATCACTCTTTAGTAGAAGCATTTCCAAGGTTATTCCTTCCCACAAGCTTTGTATGTAAGATATTCTGCTATCCCCATGGTTACCAAAAGGGGAGAAAAAAGCCACTATACTTCAGATTTCAACTGCTTTGCTGTTGAATCTCAAGCACACAGTGACTTTCACCTCAGCAATGTCTTCTGGATTGTTTCAGTTTTTTCACTGGATCCTGGATATGACTTGTCTTTTAAAACAATGAAAAAATATCACAAACAAACAGCGACGACATGTATCCTTATACACACGTAATAATAAAAGCTAGATTTTTGCATCTAGCTACATTGTTTAAATTATTTGAGGAGCTGGGCAGCAGCGAAATCACCCCCAAAAAAGATGACTTGAGAAAAAATAATAAGAGCAAATGAATGATCTCTTGAGTTGGGTTGTTGGAACCAGCAAATCATGTGAATAGTCCCCATCAACTCCAGTAAAAAGGACTATTTTTAGCTTTGGGGTTAATGGGAAATATTAAGCTCCAAGAGGGAAAAGCATCTAGGTTATATGTTTCATTGGTTATATCAATTCTTTTTTCTCACAGAAAGCATTGAAAAGTACAGCAAACAAAACAAAACCAAAAGACTGACAATGACATCAATATCCCTCGTCCTTGCTTCTCTGGGCTTCCCTGATAGCTCAGTTGGTAAAGAATCCGCCTGCAATGCTGGAGACCTGGGTTCAATCCCTGGGAAGATTCCCTGGAGAAGGAAAAGGCTACCCACTCCAGTATTCTGACCCAGAGAATTGCATGGACTGTATAGTCCACGGAGTTACAGAGTTGGACACGACTGAGTGACTTTCACTTTCACTGCTTATCTAAATGAATCTGTGTCTCTTTAGTGTTAGAGTCAGCTGAGGTGTCATTATCCTTTAGAGGTCTCATTATCCTAGGAGATGGATGTTTTCAGCAAAGTTCTGTCCTATTCCGGCCAGGAAGCAACAACAGAACAGAATCAACACAGGAAATTCAGGGCTTTTATTGTGTTCTCAGTATGTGTACTAGTCACTGTGTAAGATTCAAAGATGAATGTAATTGAATCCTTGTTCCCAGTGGACAATACAGGTTAATAGAGAAGCGAAACAGTTTATTCCACCCTTTATTGTCATTTAATTTCCTCTTTGGTTGCACAGGGAAATGAAGTAAGAGTTTGAAGGAGGAGGAATTAATATCTATTTGAAAAAAAAAAACAGAAATTGCCTTCTAGAAGCTGACCTTGAAGGTGTAGGAAGGGCAGGATTTGAATAGGTGGCAAGCGAAGGGGAGCTGATTATGAAGAGATCAGAGCACCAGTAAAGGCATGTAAGTGGGCATTGGGTCATAATGAGTTTAGAGCTGGTGTTTCAGAGGATATAGACTGCAGGTTAGAGAAAAGTAGCAGATAAATGAGTAGGGTCATTCCACTGAGGGTCTGAAATGCTAGTTTAATAATGCATTTTGATCTGTGGATAATTGAAAGTCATTAAATGTATTTCTAAAGAGTAGTAATTGAGCTTACTAAAATGTAGCCCTGACCATGTTGTGTCTCAAATACAAGAAGCATTGTACAGAGTAAGTGCAAAGTGGAGGTTTAAGAGGAGGCTGAGTCCTTGGGCTTCAGATGGACCACTGTGCTAAAACTATCATCTCTTTACTCTTCAGTAGGGCTGCCCTGCACCATTTCTTTTCTCAACCTCCCACCCCACCCCCAGCCAGCACTCCTGTGCAAGGCTTGCAGGCCAGCCCGGCTCCAGCATTAATCCTTATTCCATTAGGAATATTTCATAAACAGTGTATTTCCCACGCAGCAGCTCTGTATCCCTGAGTATTTAGAAAAAAGAACCAGGAAACGATCAGCCTGATGTTGGGGGGAGTGCTTTCTGGTTAGTACAGTGGCTAACTCCACAGGAATGTTACCTACCTTTTATTTTTGGACCACTTCCTTCTTCATGAAGGCTCAACCTCTGGCCCAGACAACTCTGTGTAAATTCCTGGTGCTTCTTAATGTTGGCAGGATGCACATGAAATGAACTCCAGCTGAGAGAATGCCGTGGCAGGTTGTGTGTGGGAGACCATCACAGGCATCACAGATAAGCTAAAGGCTAAAGAGGTAATAGTGATATGTCAGTCCTATGTCAATGAGACAAAAAGTATGAACAGTGCCCCTTTTAATGGGGACAGTAATCACCTCTAAATGGTAAAGATCGTCTCTTGGGGAGTAAAAGCATCTAACTTGTGTTACATATTAAACACAGAGATAGATACAGTACATAAACAGATATCTGGTATATCTATGGTGGCTCAGCTGCTAAAGAATCCTCCTGTAATGTGGGAGACCTGGGTTCAATCCCTGGTTGGGAAGATTCCCTAGAGAAGGAAAAGACTACCCACTCCAGTATTCTGGCCTGGAGAATTCCATGAACTATATAGGCCATAGGTTTGCTAAGAGTCAGAGATGACTGAGCGACTTTCACTATGGTATTAAATTGTCATGGGGAATATTTTATGAACTTACTAACTTATTGGGGGAAACATGGCTTAAAAGTCTGCTTAGAAGACCAATGACTTAAAAAAAAAAAAAGAAGACCAATGACTTATAGAAACAAGTTGAAACATTGTCATGGGGGCATAGGAGCCTCAACCTTGTCTCTGTGTGTTCCCAGGGAAAGTGGAGAGAGAGTGAGGGAAATCTGTGAGAAATCCCTACCTTGACAAGGCAGAGCTGTCTGAATACTTAGCACTCACTCTGACAAGGCTGAGGTAGGTATTCAGAGAGTTGATAGCAAAATACGACATTCCTAGGTCTTGCCAGGCTGAAAAGAGAGCTTGCTGAGTGGCTGTTGGGGCAGAAGCAAGCTCTCCCACTGAAGAGTATACCTTTCTTTTTTTTCTTTTTAGATTTATTTTTTAATTGGAGGATAATTACTTTACAATATTGTGTTGGTTTCTGCCATATACCAACATTAATCAGCCATCAGTTCAGTTCAGTTCAGTTGCTCAGTTGTGTCCGACTCCTTGCGAATGCATGAACCGCAGCACGCCAGGCCTCTCTGTCCATCACAAACTCCCAGAGTTCACCCAAACTCATGTCCATTGAGTTGGTGATGCCATCCAACCATCTCACCCTCTGTTGTCCCCTTCTCCTCCTGCCCTCAATCTTTCCCAGAATCAGGCTCTTTTCAAATGAGTCAGCTCTTCACATCAGGTGGCCAAAGTATTGGAGTCTCAGCTTCAACATCAGTCCTTCCAATGAACACCCAGGACTGATCTCCTTTAGGATGGACTGGTTGGATCTCCTTGCAGTCCAAGGGACTCTCAAGAGTCTTCTCCAACACCACAGTTCAAAAGCATCAATTCTTCAGTGCTCAACTTTCTTTATAGTCCAACTCTCACATCCATACATGACTACTGGAAAAACTATAGCAATGTCTCTGCTTTTTAATATGCTCTCCAGGTTGGTCATAACTTTTCTCCCAAGGAGTAAGCGTCTTTTAATTTCATGGCTGTAGTCACCATCTGCAGTGATTTTGGAGCCCCAAAAATAAAGTCAGCCACTGTTTCCACTGTTTCCCCATCTATTTCCCATGAAGTGATGGGACCAGATGCCATGATCTTAGTTTTCTGTATGTTGAGTTTTAAGCCAACTTTTTCACTCTCCTCTTTCACTTTCATCAAGAGGCTCTTTAGTTCTTCTTCACTTTCTTTCATAAGAGTGGTGTCATCTGCATATCTGAGGTTATTGATATTTCTCCCAGCAATCTTGATTTCAGCTTGTGCTTCTTCCAGCCCAGTGTTTCTCATGATGTGCTCTGTATTTAAGTTAAATAAGCAGAGTGACAATATACAGCAGGGTACTCCTTGTCCTATTTGGAACCAGTCTGTTGTTTCATGTCCAGGTCTAACGGTTGCTTCCTGACTGGCATACAGGTTTCTCAAGAGGCAGGTCAGGTGGTCTGGTGTTCCCATCTCTTTGAGAATTTTCCACAGTTTATTGTGATCCACACAGTCAAAGGCTTTGGCATAGTCAATAAAGCAGAAGTAGATGTTTTTCTGGAACTCTCTTGCTTTTTCGATGATCCAAGAGATGTTGGCCATTTGATCTCTGGTTCCTCTGCCTTTTCTAAATCCAGCTTGAACATCTGGAAGTTCACGGTTCACATATTGCTGAAGCCTGGCTTGGAGAATTTTGAGCATTACTTTACTAGTGTGTGAGATGAGTGCTATTGTGCAGTAGTTTGAGCATTCTTTGGCATTGCCTTTCTTTGGGTTGGAATGAAAACTGACATTTTCCAGTCCTATGGCCGCTGCTGAGTTTTCCAAATTTGCTGGCATATTGAGTGCAGCACTTTCCCAGCATCATCTTTTAGGATTTGAAATAGCTCAAGTGGAATTCCATCACCTCCACTAGCTTTGTTCATAGTGATGCTTCCTAAGGCCCACTTGACTTCACATTCCAGAATGTCTGGCTCTAGGTGAGTGATCACACCATCGTGGTTATCTGGGTCATGATGATCTTTTTTGTACAGTTCTTCTGTGTATTCTTGCCACCTCTTCTTAATATCTTCTGCTTCTGTTAGGTCCATACCATTCTGCATAGATATACATATGTCACCTCCCTCTGGAAACTCCCTCCCACCTCCCACCCCATCCCACCCCTCTAGATTGTCACAGAGACTTGTGGACACTGGTAGAAGGAGAGGGTGGAACAAATTGAGAGAGTAACATTGAAACATATACATTACCATATGTAAAATAGATTGCCAGTGGGAATTTGCTGTTTAACACAAGGAACTCAAACCAGGAGTGTACCTTTAACTTGCAAATGGGGGTTTTCCAGGGCCTGCACTATAGCTCAGGCTTGTAAGAACATGGCTGAGCATCCCACTGTTGCTCCATTCTTGGGACTGACGTGCATGAAAAGCTTAGCCTTAAATGCTGCCTCTCCAAAACCTGCAAGCTTCTGCCTTCTCAGGAGATCGGGAGATACTCTGAAGGAAGTGCTTCAGCTACACTGGGCTTCCTTTAAGCCAGTGGACTGGAATGGAAGGACTCCTTGGTAACCAAATTCTGGCCTAGAGTGATGACATCTTCTCTTCTTTGTGACTGAGGGACAAACAGATGCAGAGAGCCAGCGGAGGTCTGGGGCCATCCATGACATCAGACAGGGAGTCTTCTGTGTTTCTATTAGAGTTTCTGTGTAATTGTTTTGTCCACCCACAAACAGCTGGAGTCTTGCCTGGTATCTGAGACTTGGAAGGGGCTGGGAAACTGAACAGAACCAGAGGAGGAGGAGGAAAGAGGTGGCCCTGCAAGCAAGGCATACAATGTGAAGGAAGGTAGAGGAAAGCGGAAGAGGGGAGCATATGAGCATTAGACTCCAGTAAAGGAAGGTAGCAGCAGGTTACAAAGACCATTTTAGCTCAGGAGAAAGAAAATACGAAGAAAATTGTTCTGAAGACTAATTGGCTAGATATGTAATTTTCTCTAATTATGTTGTATGAGAAAATTATGCATATTTATACTTGCCAAGACTGTGTATCTCATCCAAACATGCAAACACATGTATCTGTCATCTTATTATACATGTGTGGGATATTTGGGCATATAATTTTCTAATTTGATAATGATTTAATGAAGTTCTTCTTGCAAGGTACCTTCCTTTGAATTCCTTTTTTTGTTCCTGTATGTCAAGCAGAAAGTGAGAGGAGACTTCCAAAAATGGAAATGCATCAAGGGAGGCAATAAAAACTTGATGAGGCTGTCACCCTTTAGATCTTTAAGGGATTTCTCATGAAGGGTGAATAACACTCAATATAATTACTTGCTAAAGGATTAGGATATATTCTTTTAATTATAAGTTTATACAGGTAAATGTTTATGGGCTTGCATGGACAAGCCTCCAGAGAGGTAAAGAAGTTTTATGTCTCGTGGCAGGAGGAACAGGTCCACAAAAGGAAGTAATATTGTTATCTCACGTCATTTACCGTGGAATCAGCTTTGGAATTTATGTTCATGCCATTTATGGTTAAAAAAAGGAGACTCAATTTGCATGTCTAATATGTGCTTAGGTTCATATCCAGTTAAAGCCAACTAAACTCACACACCCATGTCATTCTGACAAGACTGAGGTGCAGATGAAAGTAAGAATTCTCTAAGTTGTTAATACCAGTATTATATTGAATGCCTGCAAACCGTAGTAGATGGACAGAGGTTTTTACTGTATTAAATCAAGAGAGAAAACATCTCAATTTTCCGTATTTTTAATGTGTTTTAAACCTAAATGGTCCATGCCATATTTACTACTTTTGTAAAACACAATTCAGCCCAATATGTTTCAGAAGGGAAAAGTTTCCCAGGAGGGAACCTTTTAATTACATACAGGAGTGCGAATACGGCATGGAGAAAAAGAATTCTTAGTCATAAATCAAACATGCCCCATTGAAACTGCATGCTTAAAAAATAGCTTCCATCTTTATAAGAAAAAAACCACTATACTCAAATACTGCAAGCTATTGTCTCAGCTCCCTCCATCCATCCCACTTAGTGGGGAAGAGCCCACCTGTCATCAATGCATTTCTCTCCACAATTCTTTGTACCTTTGTAAAAGGCACTTCTGAAAGCCAAGCTCATCCCTGCGAGTACAGAGGCTCCAGCGTTAGCGTGTTGATTCTTCCCTCCAAGCATATATGAACCCAGGATTGAGATTTCTGTGCATGAGCTGTGTCTTACAGCTTGTGTTTCCAAATATGCTTTTATTTGGTTAGTTGGTTGTCCTGAAGTTCATGACTCTGCTCTGTATAACATAAGTGGAAGAATGCCATAGTGTCATTCCTAAATTCAGATTCTAAATGAATATTTAGGCATAACAAAACTGAAAAACGTGAGACAAGCATGCTTGGTCCAGGCTCAATGAATGCACTCTGTCATTTCCTTTCAAACATTCCTAAAAATTTTTTTGCAGTTAAGACCCTTTGTTCACAGCAATTCCTCCAACCTGTTTTATTTTATGAAAGAGCACAGGTTAAAAGACGTAAGCGCCAAGACTTGTTTTCTTGCTGAGTTTTCTCTTTTGTTGTTTCAAGAATTTGAGGTAGTTTTGTTGTTTTCTCTTTTCAAAATCTACATAATACAAACTTTTTTCCAATTGCAGGATTTGGCTTTGATGACATGTAATGAGCCATTCCTTAGGAAGTACAAAGTAGAAATAACATGAATAGTTAGGTTGCAATTATTAAGTCATCTTTCACCATAAAACCCAACATATGGTGAAATGAAAGTCATCTCTTCTCTATGCAGTGAGAGAAATTAAGATCTTAAAAAAAACAAAAAAGATCCTCACACATGTGAAATTGTGGTATTTGCGGCTTTCAGTGATCACTCATTTCTCAAGAAAAAAAAAATTTTTTTTGATGAAAAAAACAATTTTCCAGATAGAAATATATACATGAATAAGGATTTCTTTTCTAGAAAATTTTAGTTTTGAAATTATATCATCAGTAGCTATTGGCTTTCTTTTAATTGGTCATATATTTGCCCCTCCCTAAAGAAAAACAAATGGGCTTCCCAGGTAGTACTAGTGGTAAAGAACCTGCCTGCAGTGCAGGAGACATAAGAGATGCCAGTTTGATCCCTGGGTCAGGAAGATCTCCTGGAAGAGGGCATGGCAGCCCACTCCAGTATTCTTGCCTGGAGAATCCCATGGACAGAGGAGCCTGGAGGGCTACAAGTCCATAGGGTTGGAAAGAGTTGAATATGACTGAAGTGACTTAGCAAAGAAAAACAAACTGTATGAGCTGTTGTTTTTCACAGTATTCTACCTTAATTGGAATAGCTTAAGGAACAAAGATAAAAGTCAGATTTGCCTTGAAATAGTATGTGCTTTTTTAAGCCCTCGGTCACTATGGCCACCACAAATACAAAGTCAGAAGATCATGAATCATACATGAATGAATGCCAAATATTTTTTCTCCACCTGAGGAGATATGTCAAAGGATAATAGTAGCTTATAAAGTACACCATATGCCCTGTGTAAACCTAGTAATATGTTAAAATATTTAATTGTGAAAAAAAAATCACCAGAAGGTAAAAAAAAAAAAAGCTAATTTCTGCTATTCCAAAAAACTAAAGTAAAAAAGTCAAAACAGGATACCATAAAAAAAAAAAAGGCAGACATTTCATTTGATCTAAAGAAATGGAACAAACCTACAAATGTGGAAGAATTTCAACTTTTGCAAATGTAAGAAGGATTGCAGTGTTGTTGAGAAAGAATTTTTGGCATGCCAAATATAAGCAGGGCTTTTTGCCCCATCTTGTGACTGGTTCATCACTCACGCAAAAGCTATTCACTGTTTAACTTCACTGAAAATCCAAGAGGGCTTTACATTGATCTGTACAGTGAAAACCCAATCACCAAAGCTTATTACAATCTAATTTTTATGATGCTGCTGCATCTTTCAGGGTTTTTAATTCAAGGAGATGTAGCAAAATACACTCTGGAGAAATTACCCTGCCATATTAGCCCCTATTAATAATGACAACCCTTTAGTTGGCTGATCTGGTAACCCATAACATATTCTCTACAATATAATCTTTTAAATGAACAACTTCCAAATATTGACACCACCATTAATAATAATGCTTGTAGGATAAAAGAAAACCTTGCAACACTGAGTTCAGATAACCTGGTTATACTTCAATTTCCCTCACTTTTCCTTACCTTTTATGTAGATAACGCCTAAAAACATATTTCCTAAATTCCAAGCCAGTTTTAAAGTCAGTGAATCAAATTGCTCAAAACTCACACAGTCATTTAACGGTCAGTAACAACTTCTGAAACATATTTCTTCATCTGTAAAATTAGAAGACTGACTTGATTGATCTTAAAAATCCTTTCCAGATTTACAGTTCTTGTTCTAACAGCAAAAGAAAAACAGAAAAGCTTCAAACAAAGTTGGACGGGAAGTTAATATTTGTAATGTCACACGGAGAGATTAGCTCAACAATTTCCATTAATAGGAGTCATATGGTGAAATTCCCCAGAGCTATTTGGAAACAAATCTCTGATTGCTTAGAAGTATAGGTAGAGCCAAGTTACCTTGACTTTTTGTTGTTATTATTTAAAAATTCAAGGTATTCAGAGGTTATGCTCTTTCTTAGGGTGGAGTACCAGTGATACATTGAAGATTATGTTTGAAATTATGTTTTTCAGATGAATATTGAAGAAGGACTGAACTGAACATGAGGTGGGATGGAGAAGGATCAGAAATGCTGTAAAAGTCACCGAACTGGGCTATGAATTGGCATGTGAAAAGTATTTCAATACCTCATGGTTCCTTGTTGGTTCCTTTTAATGTACTTAACACCCAAACTGATGAAAGAGGTACTGAGATGTTATGAGCAGTTGCATTTATCATTTTATCTTGAGTTTTGTCGGACTTCCCTGGTGGCTCAGAGGTTAAAGCGTCTGCCTCCAATGCGGGAGACCTGGGTTCGATCCCTGGGTCGGGAAGATCCCCTGGAGAAGGAAATGGCAAACCACTCCAGTGTTCTTGCCTGGAGAATCCCATGGACGGAGGAGCCTGGCAGGCTACAGTCCACGGGGTCGCAAAGAGTCGGACACGACTGAGCGACTTTCCTTTCCTTTCCTTTCTTTGTTATGGGATAGCTGATGCAAGACTAGCCAAATGCCAAAGTCGAAGGGGATTGCAGGGAGCGGGGTGCTATCAGAGGAAGTTTTCAAAGACTGAAAAGAAGCATTCTAACATGTTTCCTCCATTAAAAGTGGGAATGTTCTGGGTGAAGGGTGTGGGGAGAAAGTGTCAATTTTCCTCTAACATGTGTTTATAAATTGTTCCTAGAAATTAATGCTAGGTGGTTCATATGTCTATAAATATGAAGGATTTCAGAGTATTAAAAGTAGGACTCGAAATATTAGAATGAATGCTTAAAAAAGGAAGTAGTTTTGTGTTTCATCTTCATATGACTTATTCTTGAATTGTTCTTTAAAAATACTTAAATGATTTAATGCTGATAAGACACACAACTTCTGAAGAATTTGTTTATTAAAATTTTTGATAATAAAAATGTAAAATCTACTAAAAAGTTGAAAATTATATTTAATTCATATACTATTAGTATATATAATGGGGCTTCCCTGGTGACTCAGACGGTAAAGCATCTGCCTGCAATGTGGGAGACTCGGGTTCGATCCCTGGGTCAGGAAGATCCCCTGGAGAAGGAAATGGCAACCCACTCCAGTACTCTTGCCTGGAAAATTTCATGGATGGAGTAGCCTGGTGGGCTACAGTCCACGGGGTCGCAAAGAGTCAGACACAACTGAGCAACTTCACTTTCTTTCACTTTAGTATATAATAAGAATTCAACTGTCAAGGCAAACTAATGTGTGTAAAAAAGAATTCATAGAAATAACAAACTAACTCTATGAGTTCTTCTCTGATAGTCCATAGGTAGTTTTAAATATTCTTTTTTCCCCTGTCTCCAAAAATATTTAAAAAAAAAAAAAGAAAAACCTATTACAGTAGAATTGTTTATTAATAGGTCTATCTGTTCCTTGTATCGGATGATCTTTGTAGTTAAAGGTTGTCTTTCTACCTTAGTGTTGTCTGTGATTATTTGGCCCAGTGGCCATTCAATAAGAGTTTACTCAGTAGTTTGGTACTGTTTTATTTTTAATCTAGACAAAAAGAAGCTCAAACAAATACATGATCTTTACCCAACTCTTTAATGCCCTAGATGGTAGCATTGGGACATTTATGAATAAGAAACTTAAATGACAACAAATGACAGTTTGGGAAAAAAATACTTGCATCATATATAATGAGGGAAATATTCCTAAGAGACAAAGAACACAAAATAACAAGAAAAACACAAACAGCTAAGTAGGAAAATAATAATAATGTAAATGTATGAATAAAAATACACATGGCTAATAAACATATGAAAAGAAGATCAGCTCCACTAGTAATCAGAAAGTCAGATTAAAACAATAATGAACTGTCATGTTTGCCTGTTTCATGAAACATAATTTTTAAAGGTTACTAATGTCAGTGGTTGGTAAAAATGTGGGGAAATGACCTCAGATATTTTTAGTGGGAGTGTAAAATAGTACAGCCCATTTGAGGGAAGGGAGTTTTCAATTTCGAATCTAGTAAAATTTAAAACACATGTGTTCTTTGAACCAGCAATTTCACAATTTGGAATTTATCTTAGAAAAATACTGGTACAAAGAAGCACATGTCTGAATGTTTCTGGCAGTGTTTGTTGTATTAGGGAAAAATTGAAAGCAACCTAAATATCTATTAATAAGGTGCAGGTTAAATAAACTGTGGCTTGTCCATCTGCAGAAATCTCTATAATCATAAAAAAACTAAATGTATTAACAAGGAAGTATATCTGTGACAGTGTGTGTGAAAAAGCAAGTTGTGAAAACATATATACAGTATGAACTTTTTTTGGTAAAATATATAATCACAGTAAAAACTATGCATACTAGAGTTTGAGAAGATGCACAGTGCTAATGGTTAATGACCTGTGGGCATTTTATTTCTACATACTTTTGCACTGACTGATATTGCAACTGGATAATTTTTTTAAGCACATGTTTTTAAACTATGAAGTGCAGAAGGAGGACTTTTTGTGTTTAGGGTAAAATTTGTAATGTTTACATACACTTCTTTATCTTAAGTATTTCTAGTGAATATAACACATGAGTATGCTTTGAAAATCAAATAATATAGGAAGGCTTTATGTATCAGTTTGGATAGTTTTGACTGTAAGTAACAAAAGCCTTGAATCAACTGACTGAAAAAATAAGGTGAGTATTATCTGACATTACAGTATGTCAAAGGGAAGTTAGTCTTCAAGGTTAATCCAGTTGCTCACAAGTGTCATGAAGAACCTGCGTTCTTTCCAATTCATCTCATACTCAGATTCACCTCACTTAAGGCTTCACTGGCCCTAAGCGTCTCACCCAGATAAGGCAACATCATCAGGAAGAGAATATAGCATATGTCCTTATAGTTCCCTCTAAGGAGTGAGGGGCACTTTTCTCAAAAACGCCCCCTCCTGCCCCCGAGGAGCCGTGCTTTCCCTTTCCATTGGGCAGATACCCAGCAAAGGAAATGTGATTATCCTTGGAGTTTAGGTAGATCTGAGTACAGATAAAATCAGGGTTGTCTCAGGAAGGAAAAAGCAGCAAATATATTTGGGATAGCCAACCAACAATGTCAATTACAGTGTAGCATGAAAAGGATTAACCCTAGCTCCACCACTCATCCTTCTCTAGTCCCTCTCCTAGAAACTATTTTTTTAAGCCAATTTTTTTCTTTTTTAAGATTTTTTTTTGGTATGTGGATCATTTTTTAAAGTCTTTATTGAATTTATTGCAATATTTCTTCTGTTTTATGTTTTAGTGTTTTGGCCATGAGGCATGTGGGATCTTAGCCCCCTAAGCAGGGATTGAACCTGCATCCCCTGTGTTGGGAGATGAAGTCTTAACCACTGGACCACCACAGAAGTTCCCTAGAGACCACTTTCAACACCTTTATTCTTTGGATAATTATTCCTGTATCTTTAAATAATATACTGCTATATCTTGATTTATGAATTTTAGAGTTTATCTATGAAATTTAACAACACCTTATTTATATTCTCCACCACTAATGCAGCCTTCTAACAAACATAATTGTTATTATTTTTACTTCCTTGAAACATAACCTTTGTAACTCTAAGAAAAAAAAAGGGTACACAATTTGCTTGAGCTCATGCTTTTATTTTTTCTTGGTCCATTTCCTCATTTTGCTGATGAATATCTTCAAAAACTCCTGAGAAAGTTTGGGAGGTTGAGTCTCTGAAGAGTTTATTCTGACACCATGTTTATTTGATAGGCTGGCTTGTAAATCACATTTCCAGCTTCAAAGGTTTGTTTTGTGGTTGTTTAGCCTTCAGAGTTGGAGAAGGCAATGGCACCCCACTCCAGTACTCTTGCCTGGAGAATCGCATGGATGGAGGAGCCTGGTAGGCTACGGTCCATGGGGTCGCTAAGAGTCGGACACGACTGAGCGACTTCACTTTCACTTTTCCCTTTCATGCACTGGAGAAGGAAATGGCAACCCACTCCAGTGTTCTTGCCTGGAGAGTCCCAGGGACGGTGGAGCCTGGTGGGCTGCCGTCTATGGGGTCGCACAGAGTCGGACACGACTGAAGCGACTTAGCAGCAGCCTTCAGAGTGGCTGTTGAAAATATGGACGCAAGTTATTCTCTTGATTTTCAACATGAAATATGTATATGCATGCACATGTATTTTCTCTGGAAGCTTTGAAGATTTCTCTTTATCGTCAGTGTTCTGAAATTTCACAAGAATATCGCTGATTATGTGTTTTTCATTCATTTTGTATAGATGTTATTGAGCCCTTTCAATCTGAAAGTCCATGTTGTGCTATAAGAAATGTTCTTCTGTTACTTTTTAAAAAATAATATTTATTTATTTATTTTATTTTTGACTGTGCTGGGTCTTCGTTTCTGTGGCTTTGGCACAGGCTACTGGCAAGGCTTTGGCAAGCGGGGGCTACTTACTCTTTGTTGCTGTGCACGGATTTCTTGTGATGGCTTCTCTTACTGTGGAGCACAGGCTCTGTGTGTGCAGACTTCAACAGTTGTGTCTTATGGGCTCTAGAACTTGGGCTCAGTAGTTGTGGCCCATGAGCTTAGTTGCTCCACAGCACGTGGAATCTTCCTGGATCAAGGATTGAACCCATGCCCCCTAAATTGGCAGATTCTTATCCACTGCTCCACAGGGAAGTCCCTTCTGTTACTTTTTATAATATGTATTCTTAACTAAGTTTACTTTTCTTTCTTTTTGAAACATTATTTAGACAATACATTTGCTAGTTGGGTTGTTTTTTAAAAAATCTTTTCACATATTTTCCTTCTTGTAGTGTTTTGACATTATTTTTTGAAATAATTTACTTATATTTTCCTGTAAACATTTTTTATTTTTGTTTATTTTTTTCTAATTCCAGGAGCTCTTTTACCCCCTTTGTCCTTTTTTCATATTGTTTTACTTTTTCATGGATGTAATATGCTTGAGTCTACCTAAGGATGCCATGTAGAGAATTTTTCATTTTCTTTAGTTTCCTGAATTCTTTTATTTTTCTCTAAAGTTAAGTTTTTTCTTTACTTCTTTCTCTTTCATTTTGCAGGCTTTCTACAAATGCCTCTTTCTCAGTTGCCTTATCATATTCATGAAAAAGGCAACATACAAATTTACTCTGAGCTTGAGTATAAAGATAGGAATCCTCAACAACCAGTGTTCTCCCAGGGGGAACTGGCAGGCAACGGACTCTCAGAGTTTGATGCCCCTAAATGGTAGCATGCAGAGAGGCTTCTGGTTTGGACTGTCAACTGCTACCCCATTAGCCCTAATTTCTACCACTTACTTCAGCTTCTTTAGGGAAGAGTGCTTTGGTTCCAGTGGTCATGGTGGCAAGGACAGTGGTGGTAGGTAGATAACCTGATGCCAGACATTCTGTTAATGGAGATCAACTGGGTGTGCTCAGAATTTAATTTCTCTGTTATTAGTCCCACAACCTTTCTTTACCTTCAGTAGTATCCGCCATTCCCAAGTCCTAATCCTTTTGAGGGTCATAAGTCCCTCCACATGAACTCATGGCTGTATATCCACTTACCGGCTTCATCAACCACCAGCTCTTCATCCCACGTTTGTCTCCCCCAAATCTGAAAATCTCATCTGTAGATGCTCACCTCCTTGCCACTTCCCAGCCACTATTTTCTTATTGTTAAAAGATTTTATCATCCTTGAGTTGAGTTCAGTTCAGTTGCTCAGTCGTGTCCGACTCTTTGCAACCCATGGACTGCAGCATGCCAGGCCTCCCTGTCCATCATCAACTCCCGGAGTTTACCCAAACTCATGTCTATTGAGTCAGTGATGCCACCCAACCATCTCATCCTCTGTCGTCCCCTTCTCCTCCCACCTTCAATCTTTCCCAGCATCAGGGTCTTTTCAAATGAGTCAGTTCTTCGCATCAGGTGGCCAAAGTACTGGCGTTTCAGCTTCAGCAGCAGTCCTTCCAATGAATATTCAGGACTGATTTCCTTTAGGACTGAGTGGTTTGATCTCCTTGCAGTCCAAGGGATTCTCAGGAGTCCTCTCCAACACCACAGTTCAAAAGCATCAGTTCTTCGGTGCTCAGCTTTCTTTATGGTCCAAATCTCACATCCATACATGACTACTGGAAAAACCATAGCCTTGACTAGATGGACCTTTGTTGGCAAAGTAATGTCTCTTCTTTTTAATATACTGTCTAGGTTGGTCATAGCTTTTCTTCCAAGGAGCAAATGTCTTTTAATTTCATGGCTGTAGTCACCATCTGCAGTGATTTTGGAGCCTCCCAAAATATAGTCTCTCACTGTTTCCATTATTTCCCCATCTGTTTGCCATGAAGTGATGGGACCAGATGCCATGATCTTAGTTTTCTGAATGTCAAGTTTAAGCCAACTTTTTCGCTCTCCTCTTTCACTTTCATCAAGAGGCTCTTTAGTGGAAAAATAACTCCAGAAAGAATGAAGAGATGGAGTGAAAGGAAAAACAACACCCAGTTGTGGATGTGATGGGTGATGGAAGTAAAGTCTGATGCTGTAAAGAGCAATATTGCATAGGAACCTGGAATGTTAGGTCCATGAATCAAGGCAAATTGGAAGTGGTCACACAGCAGATGGCAAGAGTGAACATCAACATTTTAGGAATCAGAGAACTAAAATGAGCTGGAATGGGTGAATTTAATTCAGATGACCGTTATATCTACTTCTATGGGCAAGAATCCCTTAGAAGAAATGGAGTAGCCATCATAGTCAACAAAAGAGTCCAAAATGCAGTACTTGGATGCAATCTCAAAAACAACAGAATGATCTCTGTTCGTTTCCAAGGCAAACCATTCAATATCATGGTAATCCAAGTCTATGCCCCAACCAGTAATGCTGAAGAAGCTGAAGTTGAATGGTTCTATGAAGACCTACAAGACCTTTTAGAACTATCACCCAAAAAAGATGTCCTTTGCATTATAAGGGACTGGAATGCAAAAATAGAAAGTCAAGAAACACCTGGAGTAACAGGCAAATTTGGCCTTGGAGTACAGAATGAAGCAGATCAAAGGCTAACAGAGTTTTGCCAAGGGAACGCACTGGTCATAGCAAAAACCCTCTTCCAGCAACAAAGAGAAGACTCTACACATGGACATCACCAGATGGTCAGTACCGAAATCAGATTGATTATATTCTTTGCAGCCAAAGATGGAGAAGCACTATACAGTCAGCAAAAACAAGACCGGGAGCTGACTGTGGCTCAGATCATGAACTCCTTATTGCCAAATTCAGACTTAAATTGAAGAAAGTAGGGAAAACCACTAGACTATTCAGGTATGACCTAAATCAAATCCCCTACAATTATACAGTGGAAGTGACAAATAGATTTAAGGGACTAGATCTGATAGACAGAGTGCCTGAAGAACTATGAATGGAGGTTCATGACATTGTATAGGAGGCAGGGATCAAGACCATACCCAAGAAAAAAAATTCAAAAAGGCAAAATGGTTGTTTGAGGAGGCCTTACAAATAGCTGTGAAAAGACGAAAGCCAAAAGCAAAGGAGAAAGGGAAAGATATACCCATTTGAATGCAGAGTTCCAAAGAATAGCAAGGAGAGATAAGAAAGACTTCCTCAGTGATCAATGCAAAGAAAGAGAGGAAAACAACAGAATGGGAAAGACTAGATATCTCTTCATGAAAATTGGAGATACCAAGGGAACATTTCATGCAAAGATGGGCACAATAAAGGACAGAAATGGTGTGGACCTAACAGAAGCAGGAGATATTAAGAAAAGGTGGCAAGAATACACAGAAGAACTATACAAAAAAGATCTTCATGACCCAGATAATCACAATGGTGTGGTCACTCACCTAGAGCCAGACATCTTGGAATGTGAAGTCAAGTGGGCCTTAGGAAGCATCGCTACGAACAAAGCAAATGGAGGTGATGGAATTCAGTTGAGCTATTTCAAATCCTGAAAGATGATGCTGGGAAAGTGCTGCACTCAATATGCCAGCAAATATGGAAAACTCAGCAGTGGCCACAGGACTGGAAAAGGTCAGTTTTAATTCCAATCCCAAAGAAAGGCAATGCTAAGGAATGCTCAAACTACCACACAATTGCACTCATCTCACATGCTAGCAAAGTAATGCTCAAAATTCTCCAAGCCAGGCTTCAACAGTACATGAACTGTGAACTTCTAGATGTTCAAGCTGGATTTAGAAAAGGCAGAGGAACCAGAGATCAAATGGCCAACATCTCTTGACTCATCAAAAAAGCAAGAGAATTCCAGAAAAACATCTATTTCTGCTTTATTGACTATGCCAAAGCCTTTGTGTGGATCACCACAAACTGTGGAAAATTCTGAAAGAGATGGGAATACCAGACCACCTGACCAGCCTCCTGAGAAATATGTATGCAGGTCAGGAAGCAACAGTTATAACTGGACATGGAACAACAGACTGGTTCCAAATTGTGAAAGGAGTACATCAAGGCTGTATATTGTCACCCTGCTTATTTAACTTATATGCCGAGTACATCATGCAAAATGCTGGGCTGGATGAAGCACAAGCTGGAATCAAGACTGCCAGGAGAAATATCAATAACCACAGATATGCAGATGGCACTGCCCCTCTGGCAGAAAGTTAAGAAGAACTAAAGAGCCGACCCCCACCTACACAACCATATTGAGAGATCACAGCTTTCAAGATGTTCTTTCAGTCACTGGCATATATAGGATGTATGATGGTATTGTGTGAAGAGCTCTTGGCTGGAAGAGTCAAAAATAGTCTTATTTCTCCATACTAATAAACCACACCACCATGGAATTTTATTTCCTTACCTGTAAAGTGTCAGAGGTTATGCCATTTCCAGTTCTTTTCAACTTAATGGCTGGTGTTTCTATAAACCTACGACTATGTCACCAAATGGTATCATTTGAGACTTAATCAACATTACTGTAAATGTGTTTTCTGAGCATGCTGCTGTGGACTTGCAATGCTCTGCCCTTAGTGGGATAGGCTTCATCAAGAATTTTCCTAGGGCACCAAATTAACTCTAATAATACTTAATAGCGAGGACTCTTACCTAATTGGGACAGTCATGCTCACTTAACTGAGATGCCTCTAGGTGATTGTGTGTTGTATCTACAGAACTGGAGGTGACGGGAGACTGGTGATGCTTTGGGCTTCTTCAAATCATTCTGTTAGTGCCAAGTCAGCAGAGCAGGGTAGAGAAAGCAAACTCTTCTCCAGAAGAATCATGTCTCCTCTGTGGGAAGAATCAGTTCTCCCAGGAAGATTACCCATCAGTTCTCCAGTAAAAATCAATTAGTAAAGGGCACTCTGACTTGATAGGCTGGACTGGTATGTTGAGTGCTCGAGATAGGTGTGTACCACAGCAGATAGTTTCTGCCAGAGAGAGTCTTATAATCTACATTACAAGACAAACCCACACAAAGATGGGAGGCAGGAGGGAATCTGAGGCTGAGTTAAAGGGAAGGCTTGAAACGTACACAAACAGGCACACACGCCTATTAGTCAAATTTTTAAAAAGGCATGAGATTGTAGATTCTTCTTTACAATCTTCATAACCATAACAGAAATGCTGAATTTAGCACCCGGTTGGGTTTAACCATCAATCGTCTCTGTCTTTAAATTGAATGACGTCTCTGTTTCTTTGGCTTAAGGTTTGTTGCCACTGTATCATAAAAATCTTGATTTTTTTTTCAATATAGTTCATTTTAACTCCTCCACTTGGCCTATAAGACAATATTTTCCCCATTAATAGCAGTTGGGGACATTTTATAATGTAGAACTTTATTATTATAAGACCTAAAAGAAGGCATGTTTAAAGTTTTCTTGTGTTTTTGGACACATGGACCTAGGAATTGTGAACTGATTTCCTTCTGCGGAGATTTTGACTTTCTTTGATATGTATTGATACTATGTAATAGTGAACCTGTCCTAGGACAATCTTAATACTCCCTGAGTGTTGAATAGTCCACACATACCATTTGTTCCTAATCCAAATAATCCCAAGTCACATGTCTCATATAATCACTGCAGTTGCCTACAGCAGACTCACACTGATAACTTTTTTTTCAGAGGGGTGGAGCCTTTAGATAATTTATTTAACAAAGTTAAAGGTGTAAGTTTAATTATTGCTTTTCAGCAGTTGACATTACATTTGGGCTCAGTAACATCGTTGAGATTTCTTCCACCCAAAGCAGGAATGCTCCATGCCCTTGGCTTAACCTCCTCTGAACTAGGTGCTCACCTACACTGTTATTAGCAAAAGTAGTTTATAGCTCACTGCTCATGTGGGAAGTCACTTCTCTCTACCTGTCTCACTGAGACACTGAGGCTAGGGCAAGAGACAAGTGGAAGTTAAGCAAACTAACATGCTGAAGTCTGGTGGATTTAAACACCCCAAAGACACCTGAGTGACTCTCTAGCAAGGACAAGATTTTATTTAGGACTCTTCTTTCCTTTCCTTTGGTACCTCCTCACCCTCACGTCTGATGTGTACTGAGCAGTGAATTGACATCTTTCACTACAATGGAACTCGATAATTTTGGATATATTAATAAAAATAAAATACTTACTATCTTTAAAGAATCTGTGATTTTGATTTAAAATTTTTAATTATTTTGCCCTTGTTGTAAAATCTTAAGTTTATGTGACAATGCATATTTGTTTCATAGTAATTTAAAATACTTTATGTGACACTGGAAGGTTGTGTCTATTTGGAAAGCAGAACAATTATGCCAGCAGACACTCAATCAATGACAAATGTCATTTATTAGATAACTGCTAGAATACATTTTGTAAATTAACCCATATAATACTTTATCAGTATTCTGGTCTATCTGATGATTGTTAAACATGCCAACAACTTCAAGTGTTAAATAATTTGCTTCAGTCCAGAGTTGATATCTTTCTCTTTGTGGCTATATATTATTACATTATTTATTCTCCTAAATAAGGTCATCTTATGACTCAAAGAATTCCTAGAAATCTCTAACTCACTTTGAAATTCAGATTTATTGGATTAATTTATAAGGTCAAAGTTCTTCCACTGCTTCACAGGCACAAGAATTTCTTCAGCTATAAGTTCGGGTTACACCTTAAATGCAGAAGGGTTCTACATTTATTTTTGGACTTTAAAAAAAACCTGGATAGGAGCAAGAAGGATTGTGGATGAGTTACTGGGGAAAGAAAAGTTTAGCGAGAGTCAGAAGGCTGGTCAAGGTTGCAGAAGTGCCTCAGCTACTTATTTGCTTGTGATTCTCTTTAGACTTCAGTTTCATGAGTTTTACAGTGGAAGTGCTGTATTGAGTCTCTCTGGCCATATGTGTGTGTTAGCCACTCAGTTGTGTCTGAATCTTTGTGACCCCATGGAGTGTAGCCTGACAGGCTCCTTCTTCCATGGAATTATGCAGGCAAGAATACTGGAGTGGATTGCCATTCCTTCTCAGGGGATCTTCCCAGGGGATCTTCCTGACCCAGGGATCAAACCCAGGGATCAAACCTGGGATTCCTGCATCGCAGGCAGATTCTTTTCCGTCTGAGCCACCAGAGAAGCTCTGGGCATATAATAGGATGTTAATGCCTTTTGCTCTCCACGTAGATTCCCTAAAGACTCTTTATAAAACTATGGCGATCTTCTGAACCCAACAACTGGTGATGTAACAAGGTCATTTTCAGATTTATGAAATATCAAAAGTCTACCAAAGTCAAGCAGATATACAAAAGTACTTTACCTTTAAAAAATCTAGCAAAGGTTAAAAAAACAAATCACATTTAAATAATTGCCTTTTTCATTAAAAAGAAATTTAATTTCTTTAAGAAATTAAGACAATGCCAGTAAATCTCCATATTTATTCTCTACTTCAGACTACATTGTGCCCCCTAAATTCACATGTTGAATCCTAACCCCCAATGTGACTGTATTTGGAGATAGACTCTTAAGGAGGTAACTAAATTTAAATGAGGTCACAAAGTTGGGTCCCTAGTCTGCTAGAACTGAGGAGCTTATAGGAAGAGGAAGAACTCTCTCTCTCTCTGCCTGTCTCTTTTTTTTTTCTCTCTCTCTGTCTCCATGCACACAGAGGAGGCCATGTAAGGACACAGCAAGAAGATGACCATCTACAAACTAGAAAGAAAGATCTCACCAGAAATGGAACCCATTCAAACCTTGATCTTGGACTTTCTAGCCTCCAGAGCTATGAGAAAATTAATTTTTATAGTTTAAGACATGTAGTCTTTTTTTATGGCAGCCCAAGCTAACTAAGACATTCTCCATACTTATTAAAAGTACAGAGGAATGAATAAAATATGCCACAGAGGTCCACAAGAGTCCTCAAAATAGTCCTCTAGTGCTATTCTTTGCAAACACTTGACTATCTGGAAATCATGGCATCTAACCCTAAGAAAACCCCACTCTATTGGGTTGCAAAAGGGAAGGTCTGACCCTGGTATCACCCTAGTTAATATTCAGGCAATGTATACCACAGGCTTCCCAGGTGGTGCTAGTGGTAAAGAATCCGCCTGTCAATGCAGGAGACAAAAGAGACGCGGATTTGATCCCTGGTGTCAGGAGGATACCCTGGAGAAGGAGATGGCAGCCCATTCCAGTATTCTTGCCCAGAGAATTCCTCAGAAGAGAAGCCTGGTGGGCTACAGACCATAGGGTCACAAAGAGTCGGACATAACTGAATGAGTTAGCACAACACAATGTATACCACATGTGTAATTTTAAACTAAACAATGGCAAAGTCTATCTATTTATAGACACTCAAGATGATCTCTTAAGATTCATTCTGTCCAAGACAGAGAAGGGTACAGGTGTTCTCTCCAGGGTGGAGAATACTGTGAGGTATCCCATGGGGCTGCAATATCATCACTACCAGCTTTCTTGGATTTGTAGGGGTTGTTCTGCCTTCTCTCAGAGTGAATAAGTTTAGGGACAAGTAAAAAATAATATTAATAATACAGAAGTCAGAGATGAATGTTACCAGAATCTAAAGAATGTAATTGAGACACCATCCACAAGCACAGAGAAGCTGAAGTTTAATTGACTTACCCACAGAGCTCATTCACAGGAAGTAAATGAAGTCCAGAGGAGGATTATTTGAGAATTTCTTGTTGACCAGAGCTAAATTATTTGTCTGTAAGTGGCAAGAGGATGGGGGCTTCCCAGGTGGCTCAGTGGTAAAGAATCCACTTGCCAGTGCAGGAGACGTGGGTTTGATCCCTGGGTTGGGAAGATCCCCTGGAGGGGGACATGGCAATGAAGCCAGCTCTCTCCAATTCCACTGTTCAATCTCTTACCCAGTCCACTACACGTAACTCCTCTCTCTGTAGAGAATATGATTGGGCCTAAATAATGTATGCCACAGATTCCACAGGATAGCAAAATATATTATAATATCTGATAATGGGTACATATTACTCAATGGAAAAACAACATGAAATATGAGATATTTATAAAAACACCAAAACCATTCCAAATTACTGGGTGTTATAGAGTAATTGTTTTTCTTCCTTTGTAAATTATCTGGGATGAGGACAAGTCAAATGATCTCCACATGTGTTCTAGAGATGTAAACAAACTTATTTACTTTCCTTGACTGGTTCTCATTTTGTTATCTCTTATAGAGGTGCATTCTTTAAAGAAAAATAATGATTTGGCTGTGTGGCCATTGTCAAAATCACTTGTAAACACTCTTCCATAATGGAAAAGAATCAACCTTGAAATAAACTAAAACAGCTATTTTTTCTTGACTGAAAGTACTGCCTGAGACAGAATTTTAATTTACTTTCAACTATCAAAGATATTGTTTTAATTTTAGCACAGAAGAGCAAAGTAACAACAAAAATCAATCTCTGAATTTCAAAGAGGATCATTAAGGTTGTTCCAAGTCTATATGTCTGAAATTATATAATACGGATTTTAATGTTATTTGAACTTTCCATTTAAAAAGCATTGGCTCTGTAAGCAAAACCCACCACAGATAATGACTTTTAATTGTAGTTTTTCACATAGTTTGTAGTATCCATTCAAACCTTGTGATGAATGGATATCTGGGTTTTTATTTCCCCAGGAAGCTAGTAGCGAATTACACTTTTGAACAGTTCGTAACTTAACATTTTTAATTTTAACATAGTATTCATGAAGAAGAATTCCATTTGCTGCTGACAAGTAGCGTCATACTCTCCAACCGGTCTTGTGAATACATTTTGGTCAGCCAAGGGCATGCTTAGGTAAACTGCCTCACCTAACACCACAGCCCTTGTGGTTTACAGTAAAAGATAAAAGTGGCGTGCTTACAGTAAAGGCTCTGCAGGGAGGTGGCTCACTCTGGAAATGGTACTGGATGATACTAAGAACAAGAATGTGTCATTGGTTTCAAGTTGTATTTCTCTTTCTTGGAGTAAGATCTTGCAAGAGAATAATAAAGAGGCACAAAGTAAGGGCAAATAAAAATGATCTAATATGGAAGTTTAGGGATCTTAAACAAGATCCTCCCATCTGTAGAGGTGACCATTCTAGATAGGTGAAACCTATCCTAATTTTTTAAAAATCAAACCTCTGGGGAAGAAATATCATGAGTTACCAAACTAATAAGTAATGGTTCTTGCTATGTGTTTCCTAAATTCCTTCCATAGTACTTCATTGGACATGTCCTTTCCTTTAGTCATCCATGGAAATGAAGCCCCTGGTTAGAGGAGATCAAGAGTGTCTGGTCATCATTTTTTAAATAAGAAATTTTCATAGGCTTACGATAGGTATTGTATCTAAACATTTTCTTCTTTATAATGAATAATCTCACTTCCTTGCCTCTTTCCTCATCTCCTCTGATTTCAAAACCCCGTGTTCATTTGTGAGCTAGAAGAAGGAATAGGCAAAGGATTAAAAGTTAGGGCTCTAGTTAACAGTCCTGCTATGTATGCCATTGGGTGAAACACTTCAACCTTTCTGAGTTTCATCATTAATAAAGTGTGAAGTTTGGACAGATTTATCTCTGAGTCTAGCTCTAAAACCAAAGTTCTGATACTTCCCATAAATCGAGCTAGTTCTTCCAGGTTAATTAGGGAATTTAGAACTGGACACAGCATGCTGATGTTAAGTATAGAAGTTAGGTCACCACTGTGCTTGCTTTATTATTATTTCTGAATCCTAGTCTCACAATAATATTTGTAAGTTGTTGGACTTCAGTGGTAAAAGAATCATGTGATTATTCATGTTAACCTCACGACTTTTTCCTGCTAATCTTGTTCATCCTTATTAACTTTGAAAATATGTTTAGCTTTGTTTTTAAGGGTATCAGCTGAAAATTTACCTAAATAACACTCATTTTGTTTGCTACTGATTATTCCTCCAACATATTATTTCATTATTATAACCTTGGCAACCATGGACTGGCTAACCTTTCCACCTGACAGTGCATCATTTGCTCCCTTAATTATATTTCTCACAAATCACTAAGGAAAATATTTAGCAGTATCAGAGCTGGTGCTGGTCCCAAGCAATTGCCACCAGTACTGACTCTGATCCTCTGATAAGTTCTTTCCGCATAGTAACCATAAGTTGTGTGACTCATCCTGAGCCTATGTTCCCAACTGACTTATTTTCCTCTTCCTGTTTATTTGATTATGTTTAGCATGTATACATTCTATTGATATACTTCCTTTGACAGAAAAGCAGTCCAAGTTGATAAGATGAATCCTAGGAACCTGCTTAGGTAATATATGACAAAAAGAAACTTAGCATGGCAAGAAAATTAAAAAATAAAAGCAGCCCCAAAATTGTAGCCCAATTGAACTGTATAATTTACTATATTAAATGTAAATGGGATAAGATATCCAGGTAAAAACAGAATTATCAGGATAGAAAATAATACAAACCCAACTGTATGCTGCCAATGTAAAGCACACTTTAAATATAGTCATAAATAGTTTAAAAATAAAAAGATAAGGGGAAAAAACCACTGTCCAGACACTACTCAAAAGAAAGCTAGTTTGACTGTATTTATGTCAAAATAGGCTTCAAATAAGAAGTATTACCCAAGATAAAGAAGGATATTTTATAATAATAAAAACTGAATTTGTAAAAAATATTAATATGACAATTTTGAATATAATACAGCTAATAACAAAGCTTCAAAGTAAATGAAACAGAAATTGACAGAAATATATAGGGAAATAGATAATCACAATCATCATGGGAAACTTTAACAGCCAACCGTCTGCAATTGATAAATAAATATTTAAAAAGTCAATAGCAATATATAAGATTTGAATGGCACTGAAAACAAGCTACCTAATAGACTTTTCTAGATACCACATCTGACAGATGCAGAATATACATTCTCTTCAAGCATATGTGGAACATTAAACACAAAGACAATATGCAGTCTATTAAAGACTTTCAATATATTTAAAATGATTGAAATCAGAGTGTTTTACCTCACCCCAACAGAATTATATTAGAAATCAATAACAAAAAGATATCAATAAATTCCTCCAAATATTTGGAAATTAGGCAATATTTCTAAATGATTCATCAGCCAAAGAAGAAGTCACAAGAAAATTTAGAAAATATTTTGAATGGAACAATAAAAATATACAACACATTGAAATTTGTAAGCTGCAGCTAAGAGTGCTTAAAAGGAAGGTCATAGCTTTAAATATTTATATTAGAAAAACAAAAAAATCTCTAAAATTAATTATCTACCCTTCTACCTAAAATTACAGAAAAACAAATTAAGCCCCAAGTAAGTGAAAGAAAGGACATAATAAAAGTAAAAGCAGAAATCAATGAAATGAATCTCAAATAATAATAAAATTAACATTTGGAAGAATTGAATATTGGTTCTTTCAAAAAAATTAATACAATTGAAACCTCTATCAAAATTAATCAAAAACAAAAGATAGGGGAAAAAAAATACCAAAATCAAGAATAAAAGAAGGGCTAGCCCCATAGATCTTATAGACATTAGAATAATAAGAAAATACTATGAACAGCTCTGTGCCAACAATGTCAACAATATAGATGAAGTAGATAAATTCCTTGAAAAACATTATTTCCAAAATGGATACAAGAAGAAATAAATAACCTGAATAAGAGTATCTGTGTTATAGAAATTAAATTTGTAGCCCTACATTGGGAGCCAAGTGCTATAGGCTGACAGAAGGCGAGTAATGGGGATGTGGTTCTTGCCACTAATCTAAAACACAATCTGAGTCATAGGCCATGCACTGTAAAGCTGTTCAAGATCTCAGACATCATCTAGGTCAGCACTCTAATTTTACAGGTGGAGAAATTGACATCCAGAGAGGTTAAATATTTGCCCATGATCACCAAGCTTGTTAGTGGTAATCAAAAATATCCATATTCCTAACACTATGTGAAATCATTATATGGGCATATCTCTCACACTTACAGTTACCCACTGTTTTCAAAGTCCAAAAGTGAGTGGCCCATCAGCGCATACATTCTTCAATCTCCCTCAGTCCCTTTGAGACTTCATCTGATAGATACTCGAACCAGCTTTAGAATAGAAGGGAAAGAGTGCGTAACTATGCCCAAGTCCATGAGGGCTGGCTCATGACTGAGAAAGAGTTCTATGACAAGGAACTGCGTTTCAGTCATTTCTCCATAGAGGTTTTAAGACCAGAGCGAGGAATGCAATGCATCATTGAATTGAACCATGAGGTGAACACAACCTTTCATTTGCATTGAGTTTAAACATAGTAATTTCACTGGGCTAAAAAAAAAAAAAAACAATGTGAGGGTCATTTATATTTTCAAGAGGTAAGCAAAATTTTACCCTCCAAAATATAACCTCATTGTTTTTACTCCTGTGTAATTTTAGAAAACCTAGAGACCATGTTTTTCTCCCAGATTTCTTTTGAAGACTGGGTCCACCATCTAATGATCTGTTTATATTTTAATGCAAACTGACTTTCCTCATGGTAGTAAACAGTGTCGTAGGACTGAGTGTGTGGGAATAGTGGATATCGGGGGCCTGGAATTACCCAAATCATTGACCCTCAGAAGGACTTCCTCTCTTATCCTTGCACCAGACATTTTGGACTATTACAGAACAAGATTTTCTTGTTTCCAGAGTTTCCCTTGTCATTCACCTTGATGTGTTTCAGAGTCTTGCGAGAATTTCTGTCAGCACCAGTTTAGGAAGCCTCAGGAGGTCATACAGTCCATGGACGGCTCAGTAGGTGAGCTCCAGAGAACTGAAAAGTCTGCCGATTCTCTTTCCTCCAAATCTTTTGACCTGACTTCCCAGGCCCTCTGACTGAGAAGTGTAGGCCAGGTAGCACTCCCTAAGACTGCTGAAAATACAAACAGAGAACTCAGCAGGGGAGATGGGGAGTAACACTGTGAATTGGGTGGATGTATATGGAAGGCATCATTTCTGGAAAGTTTCCAGGATATATTAATTGGGCAACAGCTAGTCAGCTTTTTGGGAAAATGAATCAAAGTTGAATGCCTTCCATTGTAAGTTATAATAAATAAGCCTCTCTTTAGGATGCTAATACTAGCCTTTCTTTCTAGTTCTTGTTTTTTAATAAAAATAAATACATTCATATTTTCCCTAATTTTCTTCTTTTCTCATCATGCCGAGATTTATGATATACTTTGAAATTTGGTTTCAAATGTCTGTTTTAATTATATATGAACCACCATAAGTGCCCTGGTTCCAATGTGTTAAGAGACTTTAGCAACCTCGTCTAATATGAATCTAGACATCTATGTAGGACTTGATGACAAGGGGGACTCCTGAGAACAGTCATTGGATTGATTCCATAGTATCGCTGTGACAGTGTGGAAGCACCATGGGACATTTTCAGAAGCAGCATGGAGGCTATAAGCCAGAACAAAGTGCACTGGCATAAATCCTCAGTAAATATTTATTAAGATCAATGGCTACATACAATGTGCTGATGGTAGCCTTTTGCTCTCAGTTATAATTAAGATGAATTACATTATTGATGTATTAGGACCTCCTGTTTGCCTTTAAAGCACAGGACAGGACTTTTTTTTTTTTCCAAGACAACTTACATATCTTGCTAGTTACCAGACACTGCACCAGTGCTTGCTCATAATGCTTGCTCATTCTTTTAACCTATAGCCAGTCTGTAGTGGTTTGGTGTGGAGAAGGCAATGGCACCCCACTCCAGTACTCTCGCCTGGAAAATCCCATGGACAGAGGAGCCTGGTAGGCTACAGTCCATGGGGTCGCTAAGAGTCAGACACAACTGAGTGACTTCACTTTCACTTTTCCCTTTCATGCACTGGAGAAGGAAATGGCAACCCACTCCAGTATTCTTGCCTGGAGACTCCCAGGGACGGCGGAACCTGGTGGGCTGCCGTCTATGGGGTTGCACAGAGTCAGACACGACTGAAGCGACTTAGCAGCAGCAGCAGCAGTGGTTTGGTGACAATGATGTGACCAACAGAGAAGTCTTGGATAAGTGCCAGGATCAGATAGTAGTGAATCATTTGACCTCTACTTATGTGGACAGTTTGAAAGTGCTAATAGTCAGTTCATAATCACATTCAACAGCTCTCAATGAGTAGTAGCCAGCATTGGTAAAAAGCGGTGCCTCTTAGAGAGGATTCCTTGAAGGTCAGAAGGAAGAAGGAGGACCCAGAGGACCCTCAAAACTAGAAGATATTTATAGAAGGCAAGATTCTTGTTGGCCAGGGGTAAAGGAATAACTTTCTTCTCCCTTATATATGTTTTCAAAAATTGGTGGTTGCAAGACTTTATCTGAACCTTCTTTGTCTTAGATATTCGTGAATACTATTTTGGGTATATTTTCCAGAATGCCCGCTTCCCTCATAGCGGTTTCCTTCAAAGGAAAGAATAAGATTTGGGGTTTTAACTCACACCTTGGAAGTAAAGAATATTTAACTGAAAGTGTCTGTTAGGAAAAGAACATAAGACATATTGAATAATTCAATGAAGGCAAATGAAATAATTTTGCTCTATTTCTGCAACAAAAAAGAAGAGAGAACTTATATTGTCATATTTTTTACAGTCTTTAACAGTCATAAACTCTTTGATAAGTACTGTGCTGCATGCTGTGAGGTTGCTTCAGTCATGTCTCTTCGTGACCCCATGGACTGTAGCCCACCAGGCTCCTCTGTCCATGGGATTTCCAAGGCAAGAATACTGGAGTGGGTTGCCATTTTCTACTCCAAAGGATCTTCCCAACACAGGGATCAAACCCATGTCTCCTGTGGATTCTTTACCACTGAGTTTATGATCTGAAGTACTAAATCCACTCTGCTGAAGTCAAATCAGTTGTCAAAAGGAAACATCTCTCATTCCTAAAAACCTGGTCTGGAGTGGTGATCCTCAAATTCTGGGTCTAGAATCACTAGTGATCCCTTATAATCTTTGTTCATTGATCATGCATGATTCAAGTTCTATTACAACCCCATCTAAAGCACTCAACTTTTAAATAAATATTACAGACTGAGTAACAGACCCAGACATCTTTTTTTAGGTTTGTCATCAAAATTGTTGCAATTCAACTACTAGTTCTAGGCACAGAAAACATCTGTGGACTTAATTTGTTGACTGGTTGGTTTTATTTACCGAAATAGTAACAAACTGCCCAAACATAAATTGAGAGCTTCTGGTCAGCAAACTGAGGTTATCTAACTTGAAAATCTACTCTCTGTCTTTGTCTTTGCCTAAGTTAATGATTCCTTTCAAGTTGCTCTAGCCAGTTATTTCCCATTTCCTCATTTTGAGCTCAGAAATAATAAAAGAGTGGTTACTAAGTGTTTTGTTTATAAGTTTGATCTAATAACAACTGCCTTTTCAGTAAACAAACACTAACCTCAATGAAGTTTTCACATTTCCTTTGTTAAAGTATTTCAACATAAGGGACAAGAATGTCCACAAAGGATTTTTCCAGAAATTTGATAGGACATCTGTGACTCCATCTTTTTAGTCTCAGATTAAAATATTGAATGCCCCTTGATCATGGGCATAACCATAAGGAAGTCAGCTCTGTGTATCTCATCAGATTGGCAACAAAGCTCTGGTCATGTCTGAAAAGTGGCCTGATTACTGCTCAGTAATAATCTTTGCTTTTCTTTGACTACTCCTGGAACACTGAAAATGGTGTATCTTTTGAACACACTATATGTTTTTCAAAGACAACCATTTATTAAGAACTCATTCTTTTAAAGATTTTTCTTAGGGAAGTTCCTTAAATAGTTTTCATATTGCACTGACAAACTGATATAGAGTATATTTGTATGTTTAGTAGTATCAATGAGTCTTATCATCCTGTGTTGATTCTTTGAATGTTAATCTTTTGTTCTAGCCCCAGGAGATTCTGAATTATAAAAGAAATGTCATCAAGAATCAATGACACTGAAGCTTGGAAGAGGCAGTTGGAAAGAGCTATATGAGCCCTATGATATACAGAACCAAAATTGTGTGACCTGGGTTTCTAAAGAACGCAACAAATTCTTTGTCGAATTCTTTTCTGTAAACAGAGAAAAGGATGATCAGTTGGGCAATGACTTACTCCACATTCAACAGCTGTGTCATTTCCTGTCGGTTAAAGGGTAAGGGCTAAGTCCACACAGCAGCAGTAAATCATATTAGCAGTCAGCATTAATGAGGAAAAGCAGGACCAAATTCTGCAACCTGGGCCAGAGTACCCTTACCAAACAGCCTACACAGCTTATTGCAATGCCCTTGATGGGACAATCAGCCATCATTTTGAAATAAAAGATTCCTCTCCAAGAAGACAAATTCTTCCCAAACAACAAGTTCAATCCATTGACTTTTTATCAACCTTCTTTCCTCAATTCCTCTTTCTCAAAAAAAAAAGATAATAATAATTGCCTTCTATTTGGTTGATGTTACATAAGACTAGCTGAGTGACCATCTCCAAAAAGGGACAGCTGTGAAAGTGGCACCCTTCAGTACAGAGCAGGTCACAATTTTTACACCCTGCTATTATTTTATATTAAACTTCATGTATTTGAAGCTACTTCATGTCCACCATCGTTCAAAATTCTCAAACAGAATGCCTATGACTCATACTCGTATTTTCTGACATAACGTCTCTGAAGACATCCTGAACGTTTTCTTGTTCTTACGTCACCTCTCGACTCTTGACGATGCCTGTAAGAGACCGGGGCTTCCTCCTTAGGACACACTTGCTCCTTCAAACACTTCTTCTGGCGTCTTTGGAAAGGCAGGCAACCATGAATAAACAATTAGGATTATGCCTTTACAATATTCCACTGTGAGCTCAGATCTCCATAAATACACTGAACCTGAATAGGGAAGCAGAGGGGTTGCCTGACACATTTCTAAAGAAGAATGTTCAAAAGTAGAGAGCAAGTGATTTTCTTAGCAGCCTTCTTGCGGGACTTAAAGGAGGCAGATAATATCATTGCCTTGTAGGGATGAAACTAAGGAAAAGAATTCAGTGTTTGCTCCAGGTCAGACAGTGCATTTGTTTAGCAGGGGCTAAAAGCCAGTGTCCTGACTTGTAGTCCAGTGCTCATAGAAAGAACACAGAGCTATTGCTGTTTATCAGGTCTACGCCATCCCAAGATGGCTATTCTCTCTCAATTAGCCCTCTCTCCAGGCCTGGAATCAACCCTTTTTGTGTTAGATGGGATGTAGTATGAGAGGGGCTGCTTCTGTGTAATATGTAAAGAGTTCACCAGAGAGGAAAGAATTCTTCAGTTCAAACTTCTTAGGGCAACTGAATGCACATGATGTATTGAATATTCAGTTCAGTTCAGTCGCTCAGTCGTGTCCGACTCTTTGCGACCCCATGAATCGCAGCACGCCAGCCCTCTGTGTCCATCACCAACTCCCAGAGTCTACCCAAACCCATGTCCATCAAGTCGGTGATGCCATCCAACCATCTCATCCTCTGTCGTCCCCTTCTCCTCCCGCCCCCAATCCTACCCAGCATTAGGGTCTTTTCCAATGAGTCAACCCTTCTCATGAGGTGGCCAAAGTATTGGAGTTTCAGCTTCAACATCAGACCTTCCAACGAACACCCAGGATTGATCTCCTTTAGGATGGATTGATTGGATCTCCTTGCAGTCCAAGGGACTCTCAAGAGTCTTCTCCAACACCACAGTTCAAAAGCATCAATTCTTCGGCACTCAGCTTTCTTCACCGTTCAACTCTCACATCCATACATGACCACTGGAAAAACCATAGCCTTGACTAGACGGACCTTTGTTGGCAAAGTAATGTCTCTGCTTTTAAATATGCTATCTAGGTTGGTCATAACATTCCTTCCAAGGAGTAAGCATCTTTTAATTTCATGGCTGCAATCACCATCAGCAGTGATTCTGGAGCCCAAAAAAATAAAGTCTGACACTGTTTCCACTGTTTCCCCATCTATTTCCCATGGAGTGATGGGACCAGATGCCATGATCTTAGTTTTCTGAATGTTGAGCTTTAAGCCAACTTTTTCACTCTCCTCTTTCACCTTCATCAAGAGGCTCTTTAGTTCTTCACTTTCTGCCATAAGGGTGGTGTCATCTGCATATCTGAGGTTATTGATATTTCTCCTGGCAATCTTGATTCCAGCTTGTGTTTCTTCCAGCCCAGCGTTTCTCATGATGTAGTCTGCATATAAGTTAAATAAGCAGGGTGACAATATACAGCCTTGACGTACTCCTTTTCCTATTTGGAACCAGTCTGTTGTTCCATGTCCAGTTCTAACTGTTGCTTCCTGACCTGTTAATTGAATATTAACCAATCCATATTGAAACGTCGGCTATTTTTTCTCTTCTCTTGAACTTAGGGGTTAATTAGAGAAAGGAGAGAGAGTGATATGAAACAAGAAGAATAACAAAAGACAGGACATTAGGTAATGCATGATTCCCTAGATGGGGCTGCATGTCTTCCAAATGAGTGCTTTCCTTAGGGAAAACCTTTCATTGCAGTCTGAAATTTTAGTCTTTTCTAGGACTTTAGGTGGTGCTAGTGGTAAAGAACCTGCCTGTCAATGCAAGAAACATAATGAGATGCAGGTTCAATCCCTGAGTCAGGAAGATCCCCTGGAGGAGGGCATGGCAACCCACTCCAGTATTCTTGCCTGGGAAATCCCAGGGACAGAGGAGCCTGGTAGGCTGCAGTCCATAGGGTCGCCGAGTTGGACATGAATGAAGTGACTTACCACACGAAGGACTTTAGGTTTCATTTAGATCTGAAAATCTCATTGAAGATAAGAAGTTTCATCAAAGTTTCATAGTTAGTGGAAGGAGAGGTGAAAATTTAGAACTGGAGCCATTCATTCATTCATTCAAATAATCAAGACATTACCCCGCTTCATACTCTCCTGTGTCTGACTATCTGTTTCCCTTAGGATGAAATCCAAATTCTATGATCCTGTCTATTTTCTTCCTCCTTCAGTGGGCCCACTGACTCCAGCCTTCCTTCTGTTCCTTCCACCTGCCCAGTTCTTTCCCTGCATGTAACTTTTTCACTCTCTGTCCCCTTGTTTTCAAATGGACCTCCTCATGGCTGATTCGTTCTCACCATTGACGACTTAGGCTTGTCAGAGAGGTGTTGCCAGGCCTCTGGGTTTGATTCCCACCTTCCTATGCTTCATCACACCATCCTGTTTTGTCTTCATAGAGCTTAGTGCACTCATTCTTATTTGGGTACTTGCTTACTTCTTTATTGCTTATCCTTTGTCTGGCATATGTATGCGTAAGAGCAGCAGGCAGGCTGGCTTGTTTCCCTTTATATCTATAGTCCCTAGAACAGTATTTGGCATATTGTTACTGTTGTTTACGTGCTAAGTCATGTTTGACTCTTTTTGCGACCCCATGGACAGTAGCCCGCGAGGATCCTCTGTCCATGGGATTTCCCAGGCAAGAATACTGAAATGGGTTGCTATTTCCTTCTCTAGAGGATCTTCCTGACACAGGAATTGAACCCGTGTCTCCTGCATTGGCAGGTAGATTCCACTGAGCCACCAGGGAAGCTCAGCTGGCATACAGCAGGTGCTTAATAAATATCTGTTGAACTAAATGCTAAGTGAATTTTTAAAAAAATATTGAGTATCTACTACACACTGAATAGTAGAGACTCAAAGTTAAGGCAAGGAAAGAATACTTACCCTAAAGAAATTTGAAGTCTGGTGACTTCAGGCAGTTGGGTTTCTATTCAATTACACAGCCATTAAATTTCACTCGGCAACTGGCAGATTCCTAGAAATTCAGGTCACCTGATTTCCAAAATTGGTCTATGATTCCAGATTATTCATTAAAGTGATTAGGTCTCTCATTTGCCTGGGCCAGATCCTATTTACAGCTGTTGTTCTGACCATCAGTGGTACCTCCTTTTGCTCTCAAAATTGTCCCAGCATATATGATGAATTACACGGTCATCTTACTGTCAGCCAAATACTAATAATTCATAACTTATTGTTAGTTGAGAAGTTTAACTACATAAACTTCATCAGTTCAGAAATGTGGAAGATCAAATCATATTTCCAGAAAGAAGCAACTTCCTAAGTTAAAACTCGGAGAAAAAAAGATGGGGAATGAATCTATTCTCTTAGCGCCAGTTAGTGAGTTCATTAAAAAGGCCAGAATTTTCCAAGATATGTTCAACAATTCTGAGAAGTGCAAATAAGAGTTACGTGTAACATATAAAGTAAGGTAGAGGATTCTTTATTGTGTCAGAAACTACCCTGCAAACTTCACCCACATTTCCTCATTATTACTATTAGGATTTTACAGATGATGAAATTAAGGCTTTGAGAGGTTAAGTAACTCATCCAAGGTCACACAGATATACTTCTTTATGTTTTTCTGCCCCTCAACCGCTATGTTCATTGCTTCCCCAGCAAGTATATATTTTGATAATTTTGGGGAATGTTGGGTTAAACTCTGTTAGGCAGGCTACCTTTCTACAGAGCCTCTTACTGTTGTAATATATCAAAGTGCATGGTGTATCTTCAAGGGGTGATACAGGCATAGTGTCTCCATCACTCACTGAGACATAAGACCCTTTTTGTGAGGACCCTTTCTGCAGAGCAGACTTTGGCTAGTGCTGCTTTAGGAACCTGAGCAGGGCCAGCAATCCCTTTTTCTGTGGATCAGTTCTCTGTGTGTATGAACACAGCCTTACACACCGAGTCTGAGTTAGTCTTCCTTTGGGGAGCTCCAGTTTTCTTTGCTCTGAAAGGAAGGAGAGACAATCCTTAGATCCCTGAGGCTTCGTGGTCCTAGGGTTGATACTTACATCTGTGCTTTCAACCATCTTTCATTGTGCTTTTTCACTCCCCATACTGAACTTCCTGGTTTTTCACCTTATCTTCTCATTTACAAATCTAGAAATGTCCATCGGGAAACCTATACTTTTTTTTGGCTAATGTCCTTAGTACAATTTAATAGCTAAAACCTCTGCAAATTTTTTCGGTTGTAACAACATGGATGGACTTGGAGGATATTGTACTAAGTGAAGTAAGTCAGAGAGAAAGACAAATATTGTATGATATCACTTATATGTGAAACCTAAAAAATAAACTGGTGAAAACAAAAGAAACAGACTCAAAGATATAGAGAACAAACTAGTGGTTACCAGTGGGGAGAGGGAAGGGGGAGGAGCAAGATAGGGTTAAGGGATTAAGAGATACAAACGACTATGTATAAACTGAATAAGCTACAAGAATACATTGTACAGCACAGGGAATATAGCCAATATTTTATAATAACTATAAATTGTGCATAATCTTCAAAAATTGTGAATCTTTATGTTGTACACCTGAAATTTATATGATATTCTACATCAGCTATACCTCAATTTAAAAATTGTAAAAATAGGTGAAACCTTATGATCACTTGGAGCACAGGAAATGAAGATGCGTAAAGAAGGACTTTTAGAGAGAAGAGAGAACAAATATATGGCCATTTTTAGTCCTCTCTGAGACTTTCAAGTGGGTGGGTGGGGGGGTGGATGTTGAGGCAGTGGAAAGGGAGTGGTGGTTTGTACCTGCATTTTTCAGCTAAGCATATTTGCATTTTCCGGGTCAGTCAATGGTGCTTTGATTTTAGGGAAGGGAAGACTATTGATAAAGGAATTAAAAGGCAGGGTCAGAATCCTTCCTATCCCCTCTTCTCACTGAAACAGGGGCAATGGCTGACTTTGCATGCTTAGGTCCCTAGTGTAGCAGGATTGAGTTTTCCAATGGCTTTTGTTACTCAGTTATGATCATCTTCCACTTTTTTTTTCTTCTACTCACAAACCTCCCCTCCCCTCTCTTCCAAACCTTTCCCTCTCCTCCTGAGTCACTGAAACAGGTTTCCAAAGCCAGTCTGTTGCTGTGACCCGAGGAAGCCAGTTCCGGCATCTGAAACAACCTGGCTTAGCTATTGTTCCATGGCCTAAATACCTGATGCAAAACATTTCCTAAGAAAATACAAGCACTTAACCCTTCCCCACCCAAGATTTGCTTTCAGTGTTTTATAACGATGTTTTGGGTAAGAAATGTTTTTGCTTTCATAAATGCTCACGAGGCTTCCGTAGAGCAGCCCCCATGAAAACGTTTATCCAGAAATTCCAATAAAAATCAATATGCCCAGACAATGCCGTTCCCCACTTCCTCCTGGACTTACACAGTCCCAACCTTCAGCACAGCGTCATTGGGGTCCTCAAGTCGTCGCCGAGCCTTGGGCTGGAAATCGATCCCGCATGGTCACCCTAGAGGGCGCACTGTCTACATTTTCTGCAAGTAACTAGTCGGCGCTGTCTCCCAGGCTCCATAAAAGGGGAGGAGGCGGATCAGTTTCCTTCTCTCATTGAGAAAGAGGATTGGAAGGCCGGGCGTATAAAGCCGCGCAGAGAGCGTGAAACAAAGCAGTCGGATCGGAATTGGACTTGGGAAACGCCGTGTGGAGTCAGGCATAAAACTTATTGGAGGAGAGTAACGAGCCTGCTCCTCTAGCTCTGCTCGTCCGCGCGGCGCCTCAGGGGTTCCCACCACCCTTGCGATTTATTTTTGTATCTGCTTTTTATAGAGAAAGAAATATATATATTTTCCTCTTAAGTGAAAATTCCTGTTTCAAGAGAAAATAAGACAAGATCAATGAAGGAGAGAAGAGCCAGCCAGAAATTATCCAGTAAATCTATCATGGATCCTAATCAGAACGTGAAATGCAAGATAGTAGTGGTGGGAGACAGTCAGTGTGGGAAAACCGCGCTACTCCACGTCTTCGCCAAAGACTGCTTCCCCGAAGTGAGTGTGGCCGGCTGGGGCTGCGGGCGGGCGGCGGGGAAGGGATCTCCATCTCCAGGTGGGTTTCTCCTGGCTTTCACCCTTCACCCGTTTCTCTCTCTCTTTTTTTCCAGCCGTCTTTCTCACCGCTTATTACTTTCGCCCCGGTTAGTTGCCAGGAAAGGAAAAGTGGGGTGGAAGCGTGGAGGGGTTGGGATGCGCTTGCATATTCTCCTGTTAGCTTCTGAAACTTGTTCGGTCATGTGTGCAGAATCTGGGGTTGGGAGATTCTGACCCTCCAATCTTGGAGGATCCGGGTGGGGCGAGAGGGAAGTTAGGGCTTTCGGAAAGGATGTGCCTGTTTAGTGTGAGATGTGGTGCGTGTGGATTTGGGGGGGGGTCTTCGTTTTTTAATGAGAGAGTAAAGAGACGATTTTCAGAAGGTGTTCTGCGGCTGTCGTGCATTTTAAGATAACCTCTTTGCCCTCTTTACTTCTTCTGTCCGTTTTATCCAGAATTACGTCCCTACAGTGTTTGAGAATTACACGGCCAGTTTTGAAATCGACACACAAAGAATAGAGTTGAGCCTATGGGACACTTCGGGTAAGAGAGTCATCGGACCGCGTGGCGCTCGGGCGGGTTTCCAGGCGTTCAGGGGGTGCGCAAAGGGTCTCGGGGCCCCGCGTTTCTGGCACGCTCTCGGCACCCGCCAGAGCCCGTTCTGCGTTCCTCCGTTAACTTTGCTTCTTACGAGGGATTCCCTGCTGGATGAAAATTTTGCCCCTTCTGAATGGGGGTGGGGGGCGACATTGGGTCGGGCAATAGCTGTGGGAAGACAAGGAAGCTCTGTGCCCGAAGGGTGACCCCGGGGTGTAAAATGCTTGTAGCCGGGTGTCCGAGGAGCTGTTGTCCCCCGGAGCTGTGCCCGAGTCCTCTCGGGGTGGCCAGGGTAGCCAAATGTTAGGGGGGGCTGTGTGCGCCTTGTCGGTATCAACTGGCTCTAGGATGCGAGCGCCCCTCCAGGATCTAACCTGCTGCTTGGCTGGTAGGCTGGGAGCACCGAGAGGGTGGTGGGAGGTGGGAGAAAACCCTCAAAGCCACGCAGTTACGTGCGGATTCCGCGCTTGCGGAGAGAGTAGGGGGCGCGCAGGCATCCGCAGCGCTCGTGACGCCTACTGCCAGGAATGCGCCGGCGGCGCGGGCAACACCCGGCGGGGGTCCCCTGGCCTCCTCTCCTAGCTGCCGGCCGCCCGCGCCGTCTCGGTGCCGACCTGCAGATCTGAGCTCCCCCGCCCCCGTGATCACTTGGTGTCCTCCGGCCCACGCCATTCCCTCCTAACCCATTGCATCACCCCCCTCCAGTGTGCGAGGCCACGGGCTGCCATATTCGCCTTTGACTTTCCTATCCAGTTGAATTATTGGCACAGTGAATTATTTTCAAGTGTCTGGGGTTCAAGGCTGGGTTATCGCCTTCCCACGCACTCACGCACCACCCTGGCGCGCAGCTGTAGGGAGGGCCGGTTACACCACGAAGGAGAAGGCTTCCCCGCACTGATGTTAGGGGTTCGGTCTGGGGCAGGCTCGGTGGGGGCGGGAACATCACCTAGACTCTCTGGCTGGAACCCGGGCACCCGCCGACCCTGCTGCGGTGCGTGGTGGCGTAGGAGTGCAGTTTCCAGGAAGGGTGTAGCCTCTGGAGGAGGCGGAGGAGACAGCGGGAAGGCCCCTGAGCTTAGGTCTAGGAGTTTAGCAGAGGGCTGGGCTGCTGCGGGTAAACCGAGCCAAATCCTGGGTGAAACTGGCGAGGAGGAGCGCGCAAGTGCCAGCACGCAGGCTTTGCTGTAGGGCGGGGAAGGCCCGCGAGGTGGACCTGCGCTCAGCGGGGAGGGGCCTCGCGTAGATGCTTGTGGGCTGTGCGAGCTTCCCACCGCCCCCGGCTGTAACCTCTGGAGCCCCGGAGGGACGGAGGCGATTAGAGAGCACAAGGAAGAGGCCAGACTGACAGGGTTGCCAGAGGCAGTCCCTGCACAAAGGCAAGTGAGAAGTCTCGCGTGAGCGCCTCTCACGGTTGTTGCCAGGTGCTCCGAGGGCTGCAGTAAGATGCGCTGATTTTGTTTCTCCCTGGAGAGTTGGGCTCTTCCTGGAGCCTCGCCAAAGGTAGCAGAACCAAGACCTAACCGGATTTTATGCTGAGGATTGCACACACTCTCAAAACTATAGGGAAGGTGGTGATAGACGAAATGCTCGTTTCAGTCATTTCCATCCTCAGATTTGTACACAGCCTAGTTCTTGATGGGCTCCAATTACCAGATATATCATGGTATTTGTTATGCCTCGTGGGCAGGACAGCTGGAATGGTACCAATAATTAACACCAACACTCACCCCCCTCTCCCAGTCTGTTTGGACCTAATGCAGGATAAGAGTGATATAGACATGGAGGTCTGTGAGTCTGATTCGGTCATTGATACAAGAGCTATGTGTAGATTTTAAGCTACTTCTTACACAGATATCTGGGTATGGATTCTCTCCCCCCATGAGTCTCATTTCATCATCTGAAAAAAAGGATACAGAAGCAAATAACGTGCAGGATCATTCCTAGCTGTAGACTTCTTGGCTTTGGGTCGCCAGACAGGCAAATCTTTTTGTTTCACTGATGTTGGTTGGCTTCAGCTCTTGGCCCCAGTGGATCTGGCATCCCACGTTCTAGTTTTCCCCACCTATGAAGGCAGCCAGATTCTAAACAGACCCACTGCTTCCTGGTGGATTTAGAAAGGAGACCCATTTGGGCAGGGAGGGAGCATGGGTAACCTTAAAGGAATGTTGGGTTATTTACCCCTTCCTTGTCTCAAGCTTCAAGAGTCACAGGACCACCAAAGGAGATTTTAAATTAGGTGCCCGGAGGGCTAAATTGACTTTTTTTTTTTTAAGAGAAAAAAGGCACATGCTTTTCAAAGGCTAGGAAATAAACAGAATGTAGGCAGTTTATAGTTGGAGGCTATGCTTCACATGTGCAGATAAATACCACTTCAGATAGTCTCAAATATTTAATCCAAACTCTACCATTTGTTGTCTCTGCACACATAGCATCATACCTTGCACACAGTAGTCACCCAATAAAATGTGTTGAATGAACAAATGAACAATCATATGCATCGTTTCCAAGGAGATGAGATTCCCTGACATTTGTCATCACTGAATTACCTGTGCACAAAGAATGGCAACTTTATAAACATTGCCTTTCATCAGATGAAAGATAATTACCTGAAATGAAGTCTGTTGTAAAATAATCACTGTATTTTTATTTAATGAAACCAAACATACGTGTATTTAACTAAAATGTGAAGGTTTGGAAAGCCTGTGATTAAGAAAATATCACACTGAAAATTTATCCAGTAATGAAATCTTAGGGCAAGTTTAGATTAAGATTTATATGTAAGGGGAAAAAGTCATAAGGGAATTGTTTAGAATCCCATTATGTTGTTTGTGAGGTGAAGTGTAAGTTAATTAATACAGTCGTGAAACACTATTTGGATTCTAAGAACAGACTACTTCCACCAAAAATGGTATATCATTCATGAGTGAAATAAATGTAACAAGAGCCATTTCATCAGCACCTAATCATTAACACTTTTTTGTTTCATCTCCAGCTTTTCATGGCACATTTCTGAACAGGATGATTTCTTTTTTGACAAACATTTGACATTTTCTTTGCCCACTAAGACATTTGTTTAGTTCAGGTTGTGAAAATAAGTGTATATGTCTGATGCCTCTTGCTACATTTATTTTTTTGAACTGCTCTCAATTTAACTCTGGAGAAAAGTTTTCCCTTTCTAGAACTTTATGAAAGTTAAAGGGAAAAGGAGGCAAGTAACTTCTCTTACATAGGGAGAGTGATGGCATGAACTTTGTTCTTTCAATGGCATTCACATCCTGCTTAGCCTCCTACCAGATATTAGGAGACTCTCTCCCCTTTCTTTCTGCACCTACTACGTGCAGGCCCTCTCTGGGGCCTGAGAGATAATAGTTTCAATTCAAATATTGTCCTACCTGTTGAGGGTCATACACCCAGGTAGGGCAGAGAGTTGGGAGAAGGACTTTCTCCCCACTTAGTTTGGCCCATATGCAACCTGTGATGAGCCAATTTTGTCAGATTCTTGAACCCAAGTGCCCTTTTCATCTGGTTGCTGTGGATTTCCCTTGTCAGGCATCCCTAATGTTGATAGATCCCCTGGATCCTCCTCAGGTAGAAAATGCTTCTAGCTGCCCCCAGCGCACACACCAATTAAAGCAACCACAGGGGGCAGTTTGCCAGTTGGTGTCTTATGGCTGCTTAAAATTATTTCACTCCCTCTAAAAGGAAACATAATTTGAAAAGATACATGCACTCCAGTGTTCATGGCAACACTGTTTACAGTAGCCAGGACATAGAAGCAACCTAAATGTCCACAGACAGAGGAGTAGATAAAGGAGATGTGCTACAATGTACAATGACATTTTACTAAACAATAAAAAAGAACAAAATGCCATTTGCAGCAACATGGATAGACCTAAGAGACTGTCATGCTGAGTGAATGAAGTAAGTCAGACAGAGAAACACAAATATCATATGACATTACTTATATGTGGAATCTAAAAAAATGATACAAATGAATTTATTTATAAAATGGAAATAGAGTCACAGATGTAGAAAAACTTAGTTACCGGGGGTAGGGAGGGTGGGCAGGATAAATGGGGAGATTGGGATTGACCTATAATGCTACTATAAATAAAATAGGTCATCAACAAGGACCTACACTATAGCACAAGGAACTCTACTCAATACTCAACTGCTGCTGCTGGTGCTGCTAAATCGCTTCAGTCGTGTCCAACTCTGTGTGACCCCATAGATGGCAGCCCACCAGGCTCCTCCGTCCATGGGATTTTCCAGGCAAGAGTACTGGAGTGGGCTGCCATTGCCTTCTCCGACTCAATACCCTGTAATGGCCTATATGGGAAAGGAATCTAAAAAAGAGTGGATATACCTATGAAGTGAAGTGTTAGCACTCAGTTGTGTCCAACTCTTTGCGACCCCATGGACTATAGCCAACTAGGCTCCTCTGTTCATGGAATTCTCCAGGCAAGAATGCTGGTGTGGGTTGCCATTCCCTTCTCCAGGGGATCTTCCTGACCTAGGGATTGAACCGCAGTCTCCTGCATTGCAGACAGATTCTTTACTGTCTGAGCCACCAGGGAAGCCCTGGATATATGTATAACTGATTCACTTTGCTGTACACTTGAAACTAACACATTATCAATCACTATACTCCACACACTATTATCACTATTAACACTATTATCAATCACACTATACTCCAAAAAAATTGTAAAAAGAAAAACCCAGGAAGCAAAGCCTTCTTATAAATAAAACAGCACTGTGAATCCTCCTCTTAAAGGGGGGTGGATTTTAAAGGTAGTCTTCAGACATAGGTCTATGATTTCTTTATTTTAATGAGAAATGTTCACTTTTTATTGATGATAAGACAAGCATTTTCATTAAAAGTTGCAGAAATGCTCCTATTGGTTTTTAAATGCACTCAGTGAGTTTCTGTAAAACAGTGGGTAATGGTTTCAACATTTTGATGTGATGAGACCAAAGTAGTCTTGTGCTTCAGATTCTTGGCCACATTTGCCAAGCATAGAAGCAATTTGTAGCATGAAGCCAGTGCCTACTAATAATAGAAATCCTCCTTTTAAGGATCACCATATCTTTTCCTAAGTGATTTGATTGCAGTGTAATTTCAGGACATGTGATGTAGGGAGTAATAATCATTCGTTTCAGCTTTTAACCAGGGCAAGGTAATGCACGTTTTATCTAAGGCATATTATTAGCTTTTAAAATAGTCAATTTAGCTGCTAATATTCCCCCACAATAACTCCTATACGCTTTTTTGAATCCTGTCCTGATACAAGGTTCTTTTAGGCCATGAGTGCTAAGTTAACACTTCCTGTACTAGTTTTTAGCAGTATCAACAGGAAAGGTAATATTCTTTAACTTTTATACTTAAAGGAAAAGGGAAGAGAGGAAACTCTTGATTACTCATGACCTGACTTTGAGGACAAATTCCTCTACATCCATAAATCTATATTGTTATGTTTGTAGATTATGCATCAGGTTTGAAGAATGGTCTCAGTGATATGCATTTTTGAAATATTTCTTAACTGGGATGCGAATGTCAGCAGTGTAATCAGTATATAATTAACCCAGAAAAGCAACATCAAAAAGGTCACTGGTCCCTTTTTTGTCATTTAATAGGCAAATTAACACATCAGTATTTATAAAAATAATTGAAACCGGTAAACATTTTTTAGAGCTTTTTATGTGCCTGAACTCTGCTAAATGCTGTGGGAGCTGGAAGAGGGTGGTGCACAATCTGGCTAGCACAGTGCCCTCAGAGTACTCACAGTCTAGTACTTGTTCATAAGAGGGTGAGCCAGGAGGTTCTAAAGCTGGACTCACTTAACAAGAAGATCCAAAGAAGAGCTGAAGACTGCAGTGTCAGCCCAAGGCCTCTGACTTGTGACTCATTGTAGCCCACCACAGTTTCTTCATCTCTAACAAGTTGACTCAGTTCTTAAATCTGTAATATCCCTGCCTCTTGAAAAGTTATTATGCTTATTATGTTAAAAGGCTATCAAGGAAACCAAGATTCTGAAAGCTGAAGAATTTTAACTTCAGTTAACCTTCTTAGAGAAAGGAAGAAAAGAAGAGTTTGCACAGAAGCCGAAGAAGCGTGGGTGCTTGTATTGTGAATCAAAGAGCAAAATTGCATACAACTAGCTAGATCATAAGGTAGTAATGAGCTCTAGGAGCTTAGAATTTCAAAGCCAGGTGTGACTCTTAACTTGAATTTTTTCCTGAAACTCTGTAAGAGATGTGAGTTAGGATGGTGATATCTGATAAAAAATACCTTAAACTATATTTGGAGAACTGTCTACTATGCAATGATTTCTGTTTAAACTATAGATCAAAAAAAGGAAAAATATATAAATTCCCTTTCAAAGTTTATATCTGTGTCTAAATCTGTTTTCTTGCTAAGTTGCACATTTTTGGTGAGGCATCCAGATTGGTCATTCTGATGCCACCTGTAATAACCAGATGTTTCCTCATTAATCCAGTTCTTTTGCATGTAGATATAACACCAAGGACCAATAGTTCTTCCAGTTAGCTCATGGTGTCTGGGGGGCTGTGCCAAATGAATTCCTTTTCTGATGCCCTTTAAATGTCAGCTACTATATGTTGGCAGCCTTACTCAGAGACCCTCTTGAGAAAACAGGAATTTCAGTGGCACTAAGGTAAGCTGCCTCAGAAGTCCAACCAGGAGTTGTACACGTTGGCTTTGAAAAACAAGCCTGATGACCTAGTGTGTGGCACAGCAGCTTCACTCATAGGTTGTTACTGAATAATAACGTAACATTTTTAGATGTATACCTATCTGCTCTTCTCCCTAAAGCTCTGTGACATGCTATAGTTCCACTTTAAGTAAAATATTTTGATTCTTATATTTTTAAAGTATCTCAGTAAGATTGGGATTTTAACCCTAAACCTTTATTTAAAGCTCAAAAATAGCAGTCTTATTTCTACCTCTTTGACTTTCCATACAGCTACATATCTTCATTGTTCCCCAAAACTGAAAATATTGATTCTATTTTTATAGCAATAGAGAAATGCCCCCCAAATTTTCATAAAATCTGTTTATAATTTCTGTTGATCTGAACCTATAGAAGAAACAAAATATCCTTCCTGGGAATACTTGCATGTTTGTGGGCATGATGCTTGTAGTACAAACTGCTTGGAATAAAAGAGTTCAACAGTCTTACACTGAGCCAGTCCATAGGTTCTGCCTGGACTTGATTCACATTCCTGAGATGTTGCTGACTGGAGCTTTTACTCTAAGTGGAGATGGCATGAGGAAATAGAATCTTACAATAACTGGGCAGGTCATCCGCATGGTAGCTGCTGTTGGGTACAGATATTCTCTTAGTCACTAAAAAATACCAAAAGCGAATGTGTTTCCTCTGCCCAAAATAGGCAGTATTCCTGATTTTATTGTTCTAGGTAGGAATTTCTTATGGGGGAAAGTGAAGTTTCTCAATTTAAGGTTCAAGTATTAATAAAAAAAACTTGTATTAATGAAATATTCAACCAGATGAGTTTTCAGTTCTCAAGCTCCTATAAAGCTTCCCAGTGTTTGAACTGGTTTTGCAAAAGGTTCCACAAAGCCTCCTTTTTGAGCATTAATCTTCAAACATATACATTTAATTATGTACATATATGGTATGTTCTATCTTTGTGAAGAGATGACTTAAGCAGACAGGTATGTATCTGCAAAAGTAGTTTCTGGGTGAGGCACTTTGTGACTATTCTTGGGCTGGAAAGACTGCTCTCGCCCAGAATTAATGATCTTGAAGACAAGGATGGGTAGACCTGAAGATTCAGAAGCCTTTTAGAACTTTGCTGATGTTTGCCAAACTGCCGAAACTCAGAGAACCTCACAGGGCTCTATTGCCGTCTTCGCCCTGCAAAGCTTGGTCCTTGTAAGGTTTGGGGACACACATTTTGCGTATGTAGTGTCCTTGTTTCTTTACAGTGTGGAATTTTCTGAAAGTTTCCCTTTGATGATCTGACGCTTAAATAGAAAGGACCTTGGCGTAGTGCTGGGTACTTAAAGTTACACCAAGTATAGGAGAAATGCTGCATCAGAACTACCATGTGCATGAAGCCTACTTCACATGGTGAGAAAGTTTTATTCAACAAGCAAAGCTCAGTACCTAGACTAACTGAAATGGTTAAAGATGAAAGTGAAAGTGTTAGTCACTCAGTCCTTTCTGACTCTTTATGACCCCATGGGCTGTAACCCACCAGGTTACTCCTCTGTCCATGAAATCCTCCAGGCAAGAACACTGGAGTGGGTTGCCATTCCCACCTCCAGGGGATCTTCCCGACCCAGGGATTGAACCCTGGTCTCCTGCATTGCAGGCAGATTCTTTACCATCTAAGCCACCAGGGAAGCCCTGAAGTTCAGTACTTTTCTACTTAATACAAAATCATTCTCTGTTCTTTCTTGCCCTGTGTTTAGTTCTCTAGTTACCTTGAAAGTTTTTCACATGCATCTTTATTTAAAATAAAGAATCTGTAGAAGTTAATATTTTCCTGTTTGGCTTAACAGAATGCTTTAAGACATCTCTGATGGGATGGAGGACGAGGGGCAGCTACTGTTCCTGTCTCATTGGCTTACTCCCTGCTTCTTTCTTTGGGGTCACTTCTGCCTCTCTCTATTGCTTCTCACTTCACAGGGGCATTCCTGGAATTCCTCCTCATTTTTTTTTTTTTGGCTGGTGAGTTATCCCACTCATGCCTGTGATGACACCGTGCACTCTTAAGCTTGGCTTTTCCTCCTTGCTTTGTGCAGTAGTTTGGATTTATAGGCAAGAATTCCAGGTGCTTAAATACAGAGCAAGAACATGCAAGTTGAACTGGATATTTTCTTTTCCCCTGAAGGTTCTGCTTAGCTGATGAATTGTTAGATTCTTCCTGGCAGGACAGATTTGTTTTGTTTTGTTTTTTTTTAATCTATATCAGTTTTCCTTTTTACTCTGAAAAAAAGCAGACCATAGATTTTTCTATTCAAAAAAAGTTTTAACCTTGCCTTATCAAGACTTATAATAAATAAGTGATCTTGTTATTTTTAATGACAAATTATTCTTGTGGTTAGTGGTTAAGCAAATTATGCTTATAACTAATAAATGTGGAGATCAGTTTTATTACTACCTTTGGACACTCTGGTTGATCTAAAAGCACTGTTCATTAGCAAAAGTAATAGGACAGATCAAAGTGTCATTCCTAATTAGATCTTGTTAAAGCTCTTAAAAATGACTTCTGAACCTCAACAAGCAAGGTGGTTTATTGCTCATGAACCTTAACCTATATATTTTTTACATATGTGTTTTCATTCAAAATATGAAATCAAATAAAAACAAAAGCAGAATCAAACCTCTATAAGAATGTGGTTTAAGTTGCAGACTTCATTTATTTTAAAGTCAGGCCAATGTCTACATTTTTTAGATATTTGGGTACAGCCACTAAGCGCAGGGGACTTCTTCCCAGGTGGCTCAGTGGTAAAGAATTCGCCTGCCAAAGCAGGAGACATGGGTTCGATCCCTGAGTTGAGAAGTTTCCCTGGAGAAGGAGATGGCAACCCACTCCAGTATTCTCGCCTAGGAAATCCCACGGACAGAGGAGTCTGGCGAGCTATAGTTCATGGAGTCACAAGAGTCGGACACAACTGAGCGGCTAAACAACCACACTAAGCCCTGGAGGCTGCTTCCTTGATTCTAGGAAGCCCGTGTCTCCAGCAGTGAAGGAGGCCTGAAGACAGGCCTGAAGACATCCCCTTTGTGGCCTTAAAATGGGAGGGAGAGGGAAACCCAGTACACAAAAAGGAGGGCAGTCTCTGCAGACATGTGGTGGCTTAGAAGTTAAAACCACTCCTCTAGATTTTCTCTGTAGTTTGAATTTTAATTACTCTGTTTTAGTACCTTTGTAATTCTCCAACTGTCTTTCCTTAATTTGTGTTTGGAAAAGGTGATTTTCACTGTTTTGTAACACAGACTTAGATCAGAGATTAGGAGTGTTGACTTGCTTTCATCTTAGTCAAAGTTTGTGTTCTCCAAAGTTCAGGTGAGCTGGAGACGGGAAAGTAACCACAGAGTTTTCTTCCCAGTGGGAGTGATTTCCAAGAAAGGAGATTTCTGAAGCCTGATTAGGCTTCTGACAGTCTGAATTGTTGCAACACTGGGACTTTCTGGATTTGGGGTCAGGTCGTCTCCTGCTAACTTTGGCAGAGCAGAGGAAATCCTCGTGTATACGTCTGATATTTGAATTCCCACTCTAGGATCTGGAATTTTCTGATTCCATGTTTGGAAAAAGAGATCCCCCAATGTTTACAGCAGAAACTGTGCCCAGGTTAGACTTCGGACTCGGAAACAGAAGCTGCGATTGAGAAAGTCTGAACTTCACAGAACAAATATGGAAATCCCAGTGTGTCTGTGTAGAGTGATAAGCCATCTCATTTCTGAGTCCTCTCAAAAATGTTGAAGTTGATGAAGTCTTTTTCTGAATTTTTCTCTTAACCTCAGATTTTTTTTCCTTGAGTGGCTGAAAACACAGAAGCTGCAGTGTGTCATTTTCAGAAGCATCCTTATCTAATAAGTCTTACTGTTTAAAATGGCCTGATTGCTTTTTTTTTTTTAAGCTGTAAAGCCTTTAAACTTTGGGAAAATACCTTTCTGTTGTCAGTCTCTGCTTCGTCAGGGTCCTGATTCCAGATGTGGGCAAGAAACTGCTGCAGCTCAGGACTCATTCTGGCTTTAGTTTGTCTGTATTTATTCACACTTTCCTTCCTTAGACCTAGAACATTTCCCTTCTTCTTGGCTTGGTAGACACACCTGGCTTGAAATTGTCACTGCTGGTGAAAAGGCCACAGCATTCTGGGGTTAACCAGTGGGTACTGGGCACCCACCATATCCTGTGAAAAGAGAATGGTGCACCCTAACCACACATAGTAACTTTGACATCGCAGGAGCAGCCTCCTGAAAATTTTTGTTTTGATAGAAACTTAAAAGATTATTTGAAATGCCTCTTTAGTCTTTCTCTTTCCTTGTCTTTGACTTTTGAAGTTTTGATTTATCAGGGGACAACATGTCATGTTTTTCTGCTAGGAATGGAAAGTGATGTCAAAATGAAATTGGATTTCAAAAAGACTGGTAGCTTAGAGATTTTTTTCCTCTATCCTGGAGTCAATTATGTATATATAATGACTTTCCTGTTGTGCTTGTTCAATGTCAGTATACCGAAATGATTTTTCAAAAATAAATAAATAGCATGACAAACTGTTATTTGATTTTATAATTGGCCTCATGCAATCGCGCATCCTTTGGGGTTCTTAAAAGAACAGAAGAAATGTCCTATATGATTAGAAGGGGTTTCTGTGGTTAAATTAATTGGCTGGTAACTTGAAGCTTTAGGATTTAAGTTAGGCTGGATTTAACTCAGTCTCATATCTTAGGTGTTACTCCCAGAGATGAAACTGTGTAAAAAAGCCACAGAATTCAGTATGGCATATATTACATTCTTTTGCTGTAACAGGAGGAGTCTGTATAGGGTTTGGGGATAAGTTTAACTAAGCATGCTCAAAGGTCAGGCTCATTGGAACTTGGAGACAGGGTGGTACGAGATGAGATTCACGATGGTTCTCTGTGCATAGCTGAACCTACTCTTTTCTTCTCTCCCTCAGCCTCCATTGTACTTACAGAATGATCTTGAATTTGGGGCTCTTTCCCAAGAAGTAGCTCCAGTTATGGTGCTTCTTACCACTCAGCCTGCAATAGCCCAGCCGTGTGTGTGTGTGTACTCAGTCCCTAAGTTGTGTCCAACTCTTTGTGACCCCATGAACTGCAGTCCACCAGGCTCCTCTATCCATGGGATTTTTTCCAGGCAAGAATACTGGAGTAGATTGTCTTTTCCCACTCTGGGGGATCTGCCAATCTCCTGCACTCCTGCAGGCAGATTCTTTACCAGTGAGCCACCTGGGAAGCCCTTAGCCAAGCCATAACCATAGTTAAGACTTTTTGATCTCTTACTAAGTGTGGGCACTGCCCAGGTTCACTTAATCCAAGGTAGGTACTGTCGTCATCTTCATTTCATGAGTGAAGAATTGAAGGAGCAGCAACCTGAAGCTGCCTGCCCCTCCCCTGCAGTGGTAGAGGTGGATTTACATTTCAGGACATTGGGTTCCAGATGTTCTGCCCTTGACCCAGGTGCCTTTCGGGCTCTACTCTTTGAACTAAAGATCCTGGCTCCTGCCCTTGAATTTAAGTCAAACAGTGAGGCTTCCTTGCCTTGTTGTAGAAAGAAATATAGTACTATTACAGATGGTAAAGAATCCACCTGCAATGCAGGAGACCTGGGTTCAATCCCTGGGTCAGGAAGCTCTCCTGGAGGAGAAAATGGCAACCCACTCCAGTATTCTTGCCTGGGGAAATCGCATGGACAGAGGAGCCTGGCGGGCTACAGTCCATGGGGTGGCAAGGAGTCGGACACGAACGAGTGACAGAGCACGCATGACTGTTACACAAAAATTCGAATGAAGTTTTTGGCCAGCCCAACACTACTGGACTTTTGTTTGCCTTCTTTTCTGAGAATTAGAGGCAATGGGAGCCATGTGACCCTCCAAAGATTTAGCTCAAAAGGGCAAAGTTCATGCATGACTGGCAAAGGGGATTTTCATCTGACAACTTGTATATCTTTGTTTCTTCTCAGGTTCTCCTTACTATGACAACGTCCGGCCCCTCTCCTACCCAGACTCGGATGCTGTGCTGATTTGCTTTGACATCAGTAGACCAGAGACTCTGGACAGTGTCCTAAAAAAGGTAAGTGCTAGGGAGTGATGACACTGATCAATATTGGCTGCATATAAAGTAGAAACATTTGGTTGACTGGGAGCTCAAATACTCCAGTTAATACCCTGCTGTATGTTCTGTAATTAAAACACTGAAAAGGACACTCTCACATTATAAAAGGGTTTCCACTCATATGTGACCTAAGTTTTGATGATGAACCTGCTTAACATTTGATCTCATTTTAAGAAACAAAATACCTTTTTAAGAACCTCTGTGTTATACTTTGGGTAGCAATGGTGCAGCTAAAAATAACGATACTCTGTTACTGTTCAGTGTGTCTTCCTTCTTTTCTTCCTTCTTTCATTAACCTGTAGACTGTGCTTACTTTTCAGGTTTATATTTGACTTCGATTCAGGGCTTGAAATGAATGCAGTCATAGCTGTTTGAATTTAAAAAAAAAAAACACCTGTATTTCAGTAATGATGTTATTTATTAGAAACAGAAATATAATGAATAGGGGAGAAATAGGGCTGTTTGCAGGCAATAGACCAGGTGACTTGTGATCGGGGTGTTGTCGTACACTAGTAAACACAGTGGTTGTATACAGGTTGTAAGTGATATCGCATGGCTGGTGTCTGGAGACAAAAGTAAGGGAGGTTTTGTCCATGGCGAGGGGACCCTAGGAAGCTCTGTGTGGAACCCAGGGAAGGTCAGGAGGAAGGGACCCTGTTGCAGGTGGTCTCTGGTCCTGGCGAAGCCAGGAGAGGGAGGAGACAACCTAGGACTGAGCCCTAGGATAGCTAGAGAAGGCACATGCCTGTCCAAGGGCCAGCGTGGGGCAGCCTCTAGTTGACTCTTCAGTCCTGGCCTCAATGCCGTGACGTTTCAGAATCAAACCTTTCTAAAGCTCCCTTCTCCTCCATGCACTCGGGCTTCATCTGAGGATGTGCTTGAGAGCACGGCAGTGTCCTTGTATTTTGTATGTTTTTATTAGTTTGTTTTTCCCTATTATGTTTGACTACTGGCCTTGTGTGTCGTGATGAAATTAGGATCTAAGGTGAAGCAACCTCTCCCCTCAGCCCCGTCTCTTTACTAAACATGACAAACACAGTTCAATGAAATAGTAATTTCTTAAAAGATGAAAGCCTCTTTTTAGCTTTTTAACTCGCTTCACTGTTGAGGAATGTTTGTATCTTAACACAAGTGATGTGACTGTCAGATTCCAGCAGGAATACACCTTTCCTGCCTGCGATGCTTGTGAACAATTGCTAGATGTGAGGCCAGAGTCATCACACAGCCGAAGAATGACAGAGCAGCTTGTCTCGTGCTCGTCTGCAGATCAAAGAGGCTGCTTATTTACTGGAGTGCTTACTTGATGTAGGATCGGGTTATGCATAATTTATGGTGAAAAACCCTGCTTCTGTTTTATTTTGCTTTTGTCTGCTAAGACCAAATGAGGAGTGACTTGACCTTAGAGATATTAATGAATGTATTTTACATTTGTGTGAAGTTTAAGGCTCATGATAATCCCTGCTATGGGTTGTCTAGTTAATTGAATCCTTTAAGTCCTTGAATATCAAAGAGGTTAGAGTGACTTAGAGCTAGAGAGATCTTATTCTTTTTTTTTTTTTCCAATTCACCTTCTAGTTCATACTCCAGGGCTGTCTAACACATGGTAGATGCCTCTAAATAATACTGGGGGGAAAGGGAGGAAGGAGAGGAAAAGGGAGAAAGGAAGGAGAAAGTAAAAGTGAAATGAAAGTCACTCAGTCATATCCAACTCTTTGCGACCCCATGGACTGTAGCCCACCAGAGTCCTCCGTCCATGGAGTTGTCCAGGCAAGAACAGAGTGGGTTGCCATTCCCTGGACTTTTATGCAAAGTAGGTATTACTCCCTTCAGTACCCTGGTTGTACTTTGGACTAGAGTTTATTGCCCACACCTCTGGATCCAGAGGTGTCCTCTAGAGATCTTTTAAATTACTCATGCAAGATGTTCCTTTTATGTAGTATTATAGACATGACTTCATCGCCCTCCTCTCTTGTGAATTCCTTTCTGGAAGACACAGCTACATTATAATCATCTCTGTAACCACCACAGAATTTAGAGCACTGAACACGTATTTGTGAATGTGGGCAGGGAGAGTCAGGCAGAGATTCCTGACGTCAGCACCTCTGATCACTCCTCTTCAATGTCAGAGCTCTCCTATGAACTGTCTGAGCTCCTGACTCCCATCCTGATGGTCATATCCAGCTTAAGGAAATGAAACCACAAAAAGTCATCCATTTGTTCTTCTAAGAGGACAACTGGAATTCCCTGCCAGTCATTTCTAGAAGTTCTAAGAGTTCTTCTTGGGCCATGAAACAACTGGCTGGGGTAGACTAAATTAATAACTTACGTAGCATAAAACTAACTCAAGGGCATGTGAGCTATAGGACCAGATGCCTCTCTGATAACCCAGGAGATGGGCCTTTGCAAATGTTATGGTCTTTGTTGATTCAACCACTCCAATGGAAGCTCCTTAAAGGCAAGAGATTCTGCTGTATTAACTCTAATCTCCAGTCTCTGAAATCTCAATAGAGATTTCAATGCAGGGTTATTGCTCTGTCTTTCTAGGTGGGGTCAGTGAATGTGCATCTCTGCTTGTGTTGACTCTTCCCATGCTGGGAAGTACCAGCTGAACACATCCAAGGACATAGTGACTTGTTAGAATATATAATTTTTCTTAAGTCATGTTTATCTTTCAGAGATGCCTCGATAACTAAGAAATTGCCTTAGCTACTTTCTGATAACACCCAACATGTCTCTTACAGTAGTAATGGGTCACAGAGAAAGAGAACAGATAATAACGTGCTTAGTCACGTCAGTCATGTCCAACTCTGTACAGCCCCATGGACCATAGCTCATCCAGGCTCCTCTGTCCATGAGATTTTCCAACAAGAGTACTAGAGGAGGTGGCCATGCCCTCCTTCAGGGGATATTCCTGACCCAAGGATTGAACCCATGTCTCCTGTATTTCAGGCAGATTCTTTACCTGATGAGCCACTGGGGAAGCTCCATAGATAATAATATGGTTCCCTAATGGATCCATGGGCTTCCCAGGTGGCACTAGTGGTGAAGAGCCCGCCTGCCAATAAAGGCAACATAAGATACTTGGGTTCAATCCCTGGGTCGGAAAAAATCCTCTGAAAGAGAGCACGGCAACCCACTCCAGTATTCTTGCCTGGAGAATCTCCTGGTTCCTCTGCCACCAAGAGAGAGGAACCTGGTGGGCTATAGTCCAAAGGGACGCAAAGAGTCAGACACGACTAAAGTGACTTAGCACACACACAATGGATCCGTATTTAAAAGCAGTAACATTAAATATCTACTCGGGAGATAAATGCAAGTTTGCTCCTTTGTCTGAAGTGACACTCTCTTTCAAATGTGCCTTCTGAGTCCTATTTCCAGTGCCTGCCAATAGGGAAACTGTTTTCCATTGTATGGATGCCAGCACTCTGTTAATTCTTCATCTTCTTTTTTCCCCCCATAGTGGAAAGGTGAAATCCAGGAGTTCTGCCCCAACACCAAAATGCTCTTGGTTGGCTGCAAATCTGATCTTCGGACAGATGTCAGTACATTAGTAGAGCTCTCGAATCACAGGCAGACACCGGTGTCCTATGACCAGGTATGTATATAGTCAGTGTGCACATGTGGATTTTAAAGAGTGACAGAAATGAAATATCACTTGTAATAAATAAACTAAAAAGTAGCTACTTTTCTACAGGGTCAACCAAGGGTCACCACCAAATGCAAGTCCCTCTCCTGAGATGGAGAATGAGCACCCTGTGTCCAGACTGTGCCCATCTGTGAACAGAGATGAAAGGGGCTGGTGTGTCTGTGCCTCTGGCTTCACAGCCAACCTCCAGGCCCCTTCCTGGCAGTCCACTGCTCAGATTAATGTAAAAACTGCCCAGTGAGCCTCAAAGTGATCCAGGACAAGGTTGGGCCAAAACTATGGTGATATTTTCATTCTGAGTTTCTCAGAAAGCTTTCCAACATTGATTGAGCAATTGACTATATAAGGATTCATATGTGTATATGTATACATAAGGCAAACTTGAGAGAAAATCCTTTAAAACGCTCTGTCATTCAGCAGAAGAATCATGTGATACTTGATTACTTGAGGGCAGAAACAGTGGCTCATATTCAACCCTTTGTATTTCTCTGCAGCTCTCACTGGGTTTAAAGTTAAATAGATTTAAGAGAGAATGTGGACAAAATCAGTAATGCTCTTAAAGAGAGTTAATCTTATTTTACACTCAGCAACATAATCAAATACTACAAAAGGCCATTGTCAGTAAAATAGAGCACCCCCAAAAAACCGTCTTTTAGAGTTTCATCATTCCTGCAGGCATTTCCCCCAAGTATTTAGGAAGGAGGAGGATTAGTTTCAGAAGTTCATTCTCTTAAAACTTACAACCAAATTCTAAAGAGAATTCATGTTGAAATAGCTACAATTCTATTTATTCATTGTTTGACCAATCATACTGTGGTCTTCTTTGTCCTTCATTCCAGTTAACACAACTCTGGCTATTTAAAGAAGTTATTTTGATGTAGACATGCTTCTTCTTGGGTCCCCTTGTTGTCTGGTCCACATTTAAAAATTACATATTTTATGTCTCCTAAATTAAAGATATATAACAGTATTATTCCTTTCCTTAATTTGTTTTGGCTCTTAATCATGTAAGTTTCAAAACTGATGCTAAATTCTCTTATGGCTGCTTTTTGTACAGCCTATTAGCCTTGACTGCCATTTGCTCAGTTGCTCAGTCATGTCTGACTCCTTGTGACCCTATGGACTGTAGCCCACCAGGCTCCTCTGTCCGTGAAATTTTCCAGGCAAGAATACTGGAGTGGGCTGCTGTTTCCTACTCCATGAGTGCCATTTGCACTCAAGAAAAGAAAAGTTGAGTGCCGCATGAGGTGCTGAAATAGGCTGGAAGAGCCAGATGACTCTACCAGAGTTGTGTGAACAATGCAGCATTTACATCCATGATCTTTAGCTTTTTCAGTCTTTTCCAGCAGTAAGATTCTCGGGGTAATTCTATACTCTGCTGTAACTTGGAAGACCTAAGTGTCTAGTTATCCTAGGTTGCAGTTGGTAGTGAAGATAAATCACCTCCTAAGACTCCTACTTCCTGGCAACACCCCATACTAACTACTTGATGATTGGGCTGTTTATTGATAACCCAGTGTCATTAGACCAGCCTTTAGCACCTCTGGGAAGTCAAGCAGTGCCTACTGAGTGATGACAATTGAACATCTTAAGACTGGTCCTTGACTGCAAATATTTATGAAATAATAAAGAAGGCAGTTCAAATGTTAAAAAACATTTTTTGTCAATACTTAGAAAATTCAATTAAATATTAGAAACATTTTGGGATGCATTATAATTTTAAGGTGTTGGAATATACTTTCTAACTTTCCCCAGAGACTTATTGCTCATCACAATCCCTTTTGCTTCACAGGGAGCAAATATGGCCAAACAGATTGGAGCAGCTACTTACATTGAATGCTCAGCTTTACAGTCAGAAAATAGCGTCAGAGACATTTTTCACGTGGCCACCTTGGCATGTGTAAACAAGACAAATAAAAACGTTAAGCGGAATAAATCGCAGAGGGCGACAAAGCGGATTTCACATATGCCCAGCAGACCAGAACTCTCGGCAGTGGCTACGGACTTACGGAAGGACAAAGCCAAGAGTTGTACTGTGATGTGAATCTCCGGTTATTTTTTATGAGGACGAGGAAATTTAGTGTAAAAACCACCACCAACAAAACAGAAAGGTGAAGTCTGAACAAAGTGCACAGCCAAAGTCACGTGTTCTGGAGGCTTAGGAGGCATTTGGAAGGATTGTTCATATTTTTGGAATCCTGTCCTTAGATTTGGCATGTAAAAAAAGTGGTGGGAAGTGAGTTCATTGAAGAGTTTTGAAATGTGACTTGAAAAATATGCCAAAAAAGAGATACTCAGATGGGCTAGAGGTTGAAGAAGAGGAATGCAAGTACCTCCAAGAAGAAAAATCACGCTCTGAATGGTGCTTGCGTTTTTGTTTTCTTTGTTACAATCTATTCACGGATTTCTACTTTGATTTAATTTTTAAGTGTTTTAATCTCCTTTACAAAAAAGTATATATTAATATACCATCCTCATTGGGGAACTGGCACTGTGACCTTAGCGTTTAGTTTTCTAGAGGATGTGATCTAATTTTCTCCTAGCTCATCATTAAAATGGAAATTGTATCAGGACCCATGGGATACCCAGAGGAAAAGTTGGTGAGGCTTTGAAATCTTGCTGTCCTGAAGATAGCTGAGCGAGATGGTTCTCAAGAAAGGCTTTTGCAGTGTTGCAAGGTGTGCAGACCAGCACTACAAAGATCGAATAGGTCAACTAGAAGAAAAGTGTCAATTTTTATTCAGTCTGATGGTTCTGTTCATCCTTGTGATTGTCATTAAAAAGTGGTAAATTGCTCAATGTGATATTTTTGTGTGCTGTTTAGAAAAGAGGGTGTGTGTTTTTTTTTTTTTGCCATCGTTGATAAAAATGCAAAGTCAAATAAAAGGTGTCTTGGTATGACGTCATAGAATGATCCAAGGGGGAAAAATGTAGGTACCATTGATATTTTCACCGGAAGAGATAACGAATGAAGGCTAGTAGCAGAAAGCACAGTTTGTGAGTTAAGTTGTCTGGATGTAAGAGACCAAAAGTACAAAGCAAAAGGCCTATTTTGGGATGAAGCTCCAAAGTTGGCAACATTTGATTATCAGTTGGCTTATTTCAATATCTTTCAATGAACATGATAAGAATGGCCCTCTGTTCCAAGCTTTTGAGAATCCTTAGAAAAATTATATAATATCAGTCCTACACTATCCTATGGCATTTCTAGAGAGTGATTGCTAAACCTCACTTAATCAGATTCTGCCAAGGCCCGTGTTCCATACTTGATCACTATTGTTACATAAAATAATCAACCTTTAAAATAGTTTACAGATATTTTTTGACCAGTTGCTTTTAGAGCTTCTTTCAGAGAAGAAACCAGATCTGACCTTTTTATTGTTGGCGCTTGTTGAAAACGAGCTTTCTTTCCAATGATAAAGCTTCATTTTTGAAGTGTTGAAGCTGTGCTCCCATTCCGTTATGGCAGGAGAGGAGATTAAGGTAATTACAACACTCAGTCTGTGTCTTACAAGCACTTTGTTTTGTCTCTGCAAGAAAATACCATTCCAGTCATTTTCCCCAAGAAATACAGACATTTTACCAACATGATATGCTCTGATTAATGCAGCATTATGCTTTGGGCAGTATTACGAAATAGCTGGCAAGTGCTTTCTGTATTTAAATATTGTAAAAAGAAAATAAGTTATAACTGTTATAAAGCAGAACTTTCGTTGCAGTTTTTTAAATGTTGAAGTCACTTTGTATGTTTGTTTGGTCAATGTTTCTGCAGTATTTATTAAAACATACTTTTTTTTGTTTCTTCAAATAAAAAGTAACCATGTCTTTGTCAAAATGTGAGCTGCCTTTCATTACCTATTTCCTCATTTAGCTGTTTATTTTTCTCTAATAGAGTTGATTACAGAATCTGGCCTCACATTTCCTGGATGGGTAGGCCTTGGAATGATTTGCTTCTTGGCAGAAGTTGGAATTTCTTGGGGGAAGATACATCTGTGTATATAAAAGTTTTTCATGATGATTTCAAGTCTCAAGAAGGAAGTGGAGTATAATTAGAATGAGTAATTTGATCATAAACAGAAAGAGCCACCATACTGCCTAGGATTAATTCATAGAAAATGTGGGGATTTTCTTCAACCCTTCAGTAATAACAGTATGATGCAGTCTCAGGTCCCAGGTTAATTCTGGTAATAGGGCTAGTTTGCTTCTGTGGCCTCTGTAGCTCCAGCCTTAATTCCTAATCCAGCATCCACCTTGCAAGGTGTACTCTTGTTCACAGAGGCCTGTTGTGCAGATGACCCAGGACTCAGCTTATTGCAATAATTAAAGAAAACAGCAAAAAAAAAAAAAAAAAAAAGGCCTTATTTATGGTAGCAGCATCTCTAAATAACAGAACAGCACAATTCAGGCTTCCTCAGTGACCTGAAAGTGGTAACGTCAGCATGAAAAAGCTTAGGATCAAGAGAGACATGGTAGCCCATGAACCCAGTCTGTTAGCTGAGACTCTTCCATACAAGTTTTTTTTTTTTTTTTACTTTAATTTAATTTTTAAATTTATTTTTAATTGAAAGATAATTGCTTTACAATATTGTGTTGGTTTCTGCCATACATCTTCATGAATCAGCCATAGGTATACATATGTCCCCTCCCTCTGGAACCTCCCTCCCACAATTCTACCTCTTTTTTTTTTTTTTTTTAATAAATTTATTTATTTTAGTTGGGGGCTAATTACTTTACAATATTGTAATAGTTTTTGCCATACATTGACATGAATCAGCCATGGGTTTACATGTGTTCCCCTTCCTGGACCCCCCACCCACCTCCCTCCCCATCCCATCCCTCTGGGTCATCCCATTGCCCCGGCCCTGAGCCCTTGTCTCATGCATCGAACATGGAATGGTGTTCTGTTTCACATATGATAATATACATGTTTCAATGCTATTCTCCCAGAACGTCCCACCCTCACCTTCTCCCTCAGAGTCCATACAAGTTTTACAAAAATGTCCGGAGATACTCCATGTGGGTATCTCACAGCTATTTAGGAAAATTCAGCTATTTCTATACACAGTTAAGTCACTTCTTATAAAAACTACATACATCCTTGTGGCTTTTTTTTTAATTGGAATATAATTTATTTATAATGTATTAAGTTTCTGCTGTACAATGAATCAGCTATGTGTATACATATATCCCCTGCTTCTTGGGCCTCCCTCCCCCCATCCACCCCCCACCCCACACCCTGCCAGGTCAACAAAGAGCACCGAGCTGAGCTCCCTCCCTGTGTTATACAGCATTTCCCACTATAGCTATTTTACACGTGGTAGTGTATATATGTCAGTCCTGATCTCCCAACTGGTGCCACTCTCCCCTTTCACCCCTGTGTCCACATGTCCCTTCTCTACATCTGTCTCTGTTCCTGCCCTGCAAATAGGTTCATCTGTACCATTCTCCTAGATCCCACATATATGCATTAATATTAAAATACTTGTTTTTCTCTTTCTGACTTCACTCTATATGACAGACTCTAGGTCCATCCACATCTCTATAAAAGGCTTTAGAAATCTGAGATGTAGTGACTGGCTTGAGAATAATTCTCAGAAACACAAAGCAGAGAAAACCAAGGATCTAGCAAGCACGACCGAACAAATGAAAGAGCATTGACATTATGGGATTAGTCTCATAAAATTTTTTTAAAACGCCCGGAATTACCAAAAATATCTGTAACTCATTCTTGTCAGCATGTAGTAAAGGGAATAAAAAGACTTTCCTAATCCTTGGTGTTGAGTAACTGCTTCGGCATAACATCTAAATTGGGCTTGCAAGAAACTCGTTTCTCAGCAATGACTGACACAGGAGAAAAAACCCAACAGTTGAGTTTCTGCTGACCTTGGCAGTATTTTATGGGTTGTACAGTAATGTTTCCCTCTGGTGAATTGTTCTTTTCCAGTGGCTTTACTTTGTTCAACAGAAAAGAAAAAAGTTGGTCTTCAGCCCTAGGCATGTATGCTTTCCTTTTCTCCTCTGACTTTTTGCTTCAGCAAACATTTATTCTAAGCATTCTGTGAACATTCCTTTCTATTGATTAATGATCATGATTAATGCCTCTTTAAATGCTAAAAGGTGATTTTCAAACTCTGAGTAAGACTTTGTGTCTCACTTCTATTAATCTTTCCCAGGAATAGGAGTAGTTGCTTAGAAGATTCTCACCTTGTAGGGAATGTGCCTTAAATGCACATTCAACTCATCCTTAAGACTCCTGAAACTCTTAACGTTCCATGTCCTTTTTGATCGGCTGTTTTCACATTAGCATTCTGTTCTAAATCTAGCTTTTATTTTTGTCCTTCCATCAAGCACATATTTACTGACTGCCTACTATGTGCCTGCCACTTTACTAGGCTTGACACACAATTATTCCCAAAACAAAATGTCTGTCCCAGGGAATTTATAATTGATTTGAGAGAGACAGTCATGAATAAACCACAATGCACCATGTCCAGATGTGACCTCTGTGGACATTAACTGAGTCATGGATACTGGCTGATGGAAAACATTCCTATATGTAGCCAGGTACCAATGCAATACGCTGAAGAATTGGTGCCTTCAAATTGCAGTGCTGCAGAAGACTCTTGAGAGTCCCTTGGAGACTCCCAAGGAGATCAAACCAGTCAATCCTAAAGGAAATCAACCCTGAATATTCTTTGGAAGGACTGATGCTGAAGCTGAAGCTCCAATACTTTGGCCACCTGATGTGAAGAACTGACTCATTAGAAAAGACCCTGATGCTGGAAAAGACTGAAGGCAAAAGGAGAAGGGACAGCAGAGGGTGAGATTGTCAGATAGCATCACCGACTCAATGGACATGAGGTTAAGCAAACTCCAGGAGACAGTGAAGGAGAGGGAAGCCTGGCGTGCTTCAGTCTGTGGGGTTGCAAAGAATCAGACACAACTCAGACTGAAAAAAAACCACCGCCAATGCAATAATGACATATTACACCATACTTAGAATGCTATGGTATGATGGTACAAAAGAAGTTTGCAAGTGCATCCTAATGGCTGATATCCATAAACGGTGACTATGAAAGGGCAGTGTGAGTGTGAATGGTGGTTGCCAGTCATCAACATCCTAATTGTATAAGGACTTTAGATCTTTGTGCTAGGTTAGAAGTCCAATAGGGGACTACATTACTACATAGTCCATGGTTAGTTGAATCCAAGGATATGGAACCATGGATATGGAGGAAACGTGCATGTCCAGAGCTATGTTGGCTCTGAGTTGCATTTGAATTTTCAACTGTACTAAGGATGGGAGCTCCAACCTCCACATTGTTCAAAGGTCAACTGTATTATAGTATTAATACAATATATAATACTATGATTATTATTTTAAAATCCTCCAGTTTTCTAGTCTCCCATATGAATGGTGTAGATGTGGAAGACGTGACAAATTGCTGGCGAGAGGAGACTTCTTCATTCCTTAGGTTCCTCCAGAGGGGCAGCTTATTAAAAACTTTAGGTTCCCTTCAGCTCTGGGCACAAAGTTCTTCCCTCTTTTGTTACTGCTTGTTCCTGTTCTTAGCTATGTAATTTCCCTTTCTGCTTTTGCTGCAAGTAATATCCATGAATATGACTCTTCCTATAGAACCATAGCATAATAAAAAATAAGTAGATGTAAGCAAACATAAAGTAAAGTGGTGGACTGAATAATGGCTTCCCAAGCAAGTCTGCCTCCTAAGCTCCAGTAACTGTGAATGGTACCTTATTTGGTACTTCAGGTGCTTACTTACCAAAAGGACTTCGGGCTTCGCAGGTGGCTCAGGAGTAAAGAATCCACCTGCAGGAGGCACAGGAGAGGTGGGTTTAGATTGCTGGGTCGAGAAGATCCCCTGGACTAGGAAATGGCAACCCACTCCAATAATCTTGCCTGGAAAATCCCATGAACAAAGAAGCCTCGTGCGCTACAGTCCAGAGTGTCACGGAGTCGTACACGACTGAGCATACAGCACACATGCACTCATGCACACAAAGGGACTTTGCATTTGTGATCAGTTAAAGATCTTGAGATGAGGAGATTATCCTATATTATCCAGTTGTGCCCCCATGTAATCACATATACTTGTAAGAGGGACACAGGAGGAATCAGAGTCAGATAGTAGCAACATGGCAAGACACTCAGCAGAGGGACAGAGAGATCTGAAGATTCTGAGCTGATGGCCTTGAAGACAGAGAAAGGGGGCATTAGCCAGAGGATGTAGTTGGCCTCTGGAAGCTGGAAAGACCAAGAAAGGAATTATTCCCTGGAGTCTCCAGAAGAATGCAGCCCTGAAGACCTATTGTAGATGTCTCACCTTAAGAACTATAAAAAAATAAATCTATGTTGTTTTAAGCCACTAAGTCTGCAGTAATTTGTTATAGAAGCGATTGGAAACTGATACAGGCATGTTAACTAAAACCGTCCTCTTTCTTCACTCCCCACATTTGACTTCTTAATTTTTTAAATTTATTTTTCTCAGTCGTTGCAGCACTCAGGCTCTCTATTAATAGTTGTGACATGGACTTATGGAATCTTAGTTCCCCAACCAGGGATCAAACTCAAGTCTCATGCATTGGAAGGTGGATACTTAACCAATGGACCACTGGGAAGTCCCACAATTGACTCCTTTAAATGATGAGGCCACGGCCTTTGCTCGTTGAGTTGCTACTATAGACCCAAATTATTCCTTTTAAGAATTGCCTACCCGCCATTCCTTGTGAGTGTTAAAAATCTCCCCTCTCTCTTCACTTGGTATCTCGCAGTGTTCCTGGACCAGCATCTCACCCCACTGGCCTCTTATGTGGACCGTCTTAGCAAAGGGTCCCTCCACTATCCTTGGAGCTCCTTTTGGGTAAATGATATTTATAGCCTGATCCTGGAAGACATGGAGGTGTCTTATGAGGTGAAATAGTCAACATCTGGGATAAAATAAATCTACAACAATTTTCAATCACAGTTTTCCCACAAAATTTTTTCGTGGGAAATTGGAGAAGTCAAAGGCCAAGCTCCAGATTCAAACAATGAAGATGAAGTTTAACCTGAATGCATGTAGATAGCTAAAGTGTCGTGAGGCAGTGAATGATTAGGGACAGACGAACAATTGGGGCTGGTTGGGAAGCACTGCGGCTCAAGGAGTTTTAGAAGTTTTCTTAGAAGTATAGAGATTTTATAGAAAAAAGGGATATCAAAAGTTAGCTATTCAGATGTTTCTTAATTTTTTTTTTATATTTATTCCCCTCCCCCGCTCCACCCCACCCTTGACCCGCCAGGAGTCTGTTTTAACACTTTTCAAAAAATTTTGGTCACATTACACAGCATGCAAGATCCTAGTTTCCCAACCAGGAATTGAACCTGTGCCTTCTGCATTGGAAGGCCAAGTCTTAACCTCTGGACTGCCCGGCAAATACCTCTTACTTTATTTGTTTATTTATTTTATTTTAACCTTTTTTTAGAAGTTATTTTTCTTGAAAAAACTTGATGAAAGCTATCAGCACTTTTGCTCAAAAAAATGCACAGGTGTACACATCCATATAAGGAAGGCATGGCATTGCACTTCAGTATTCTTGCCTGGGAAATGCTGTAGACAGAGGAGCCTGGAAGGCTATAGTCCATAGGGCCACGCAGAGTCAGACATGACTGAAGTGACTTAGCATGCACACATCCATACAACCATAACACAGCACATACAAATCTCAGGAAGCTTACAGGCTTGCTGTGAGAATCATCCATGAATCTGTGTGCTCCAGTTTAGCATTTTCTGTGGCCAGCTCCTGTGGACTACAAACCAGAGAGTGGAAACCCAGCTACACTCAGGGACTTGTTTGAAGTCTCTAGAAGGAGGCTGATGGCAGAGACGAGTGGGCTTCCTGAGTGCTGTTCTCCCAGACCTTCATGGGTGAGCAGAATATTGCATGAGGAGGACCAGTTACTGTGAATCTCTCATTTCATGGAACTGGAGAAGTTGGTTTCTTACAAATCCTGATGTGGCACCACTGGCCAATGCAACAGAACTTTTCCCAAGGTGAAACATTATACAATGGAGATCATTGTATCAGGGACGCCCTTTGCTTTTGTGGAGCCAGTCACTGATGTAGTCAGCAAATACTTTTTCAGTATGCTCCATGAGTCAGACACTGAGTTCTGTGCTGGGCATAGAGAAGGATGAATTAGACCTTGTCCTTGTGAATGCCAGTCCAATGGGTGAGAAAGACAAAGATAAATACAACCACAATTCAGAGTGATAAGTAACATTGGGGAAGTATAAACAGTCTTCTCTCTCTGTTGTTATTACTGTTATTGAAGTCCTCTGCTCACATCCTAAATCGCAAAGACAGATTCTGAGAAGCATTGGAGGACAAAAAAGAAGAGATCACATTGCAAATGGTTACTATTTTTTCCCTCTGTAACTGGATGGAGAACAAGGACAAATCCAATTCTGTCGGTGAAAGCCATGTGTCTCATTCTCCTCCAAATGCAAATTCTTTTTTTCCCCAAGATTAAAAGGGAGAAGTCTCCAATGTTCTCCTGATCTCATGTGCAGAAGCTGGAGGGTATTACTTTTTTTAATATCAACATTAAAAGGAGTGACACATTTTCTTTTTTTTTTAATTTTATTGAACTATAACTGATTTACAATGTTTTAGGTCTACAGTAAGGTGATTCAGTAATACACACATGTTATTTTTGAAATTATTCTCAATCAGAGGTTATTACAAAATATTGGCTATAGTTCCCTGTGCTATACAGTAAACCTTTGTTGCTTGTTGCACATCTTTTTTTTTTTTTAATTAGAAATCTAGCATTCTATTCATACTAAGTCAAACAAGTAGAATCAAAACGTCATAAATTTTTTCAGTTCAGTTCCTTTCAGTCTCTCAGTCGTGTCATACTCTTTGCAACCCCATGGACTGCAGCACGCCAGGCCTCCCTGTCCATCACCAACTCCCGGAGTTTACTCAAACTCATGTCCATTGAGTTGGTGATGCCATCCAACAATCTCATCCTCTGTCATCCCCTTCTCCTCCTGCCTTCAATCTTTCCCAGCATCAGGGTCTTTTCTAATGAGTCAGCTCTTCTCATCAGGTGGCCAAAGTATTGGAGTTTCAGCTTCAGCATCAGTCCTTCCAATGAATATTCAGGACTGATTTCCTTCAGGATGGACTGGCTTGATATCTTGCTGTCCAAGGGAGTCTCAAGAGTCTTCTCCAACACCACAGTTCAAAAGCATCAATTCTTCGGTGCTCAGCTTTCTTTATAGTCCAACTCTCACATCCATACATGACTACTGGAAAAACCGTAGCTTTGACTAGATGGACCTTTGTTGGCAAAGTAATGTCTCTGCTTTTTAATAAGCTGTCTAGGTTACTCATAACTTTTCTTCCAAGGAGCAAGCGTCTTTTAATTTCATGGCTGCAATCACCATCTGCAGTGATTTTAGAACCCCCCAAAATAAAGTCAGCCACTGTTCCCACTGTTTTCCCTTCTATTTGCCATGAAGTGACGGGACCAGATGCCATGATCTTAGTTTTCTGAATGTTGAGACTTAAGCCAACTGTTTCACTCTCCTCTTTCACTTTCATCAAAAGGCTTTTTAGTTCTTCTTCACTTTCTGCCATAAGGGTGGTGTCATCTGCATATCTGAGGTTATTGATATTTCTCCCAGCAATCTTGATTCTAGCTTGTGCTTCATCCAGTCCAGCATTTCTCATGATGTACTCTGCATATAAGTTAAATAAGCAGGGTGACAATACACAGCTTTGACATACTCCTTTCCCAATTTGGAACCCATCTGTTTTTCCATGTTCAGTTCTAACTGTTGCTTCTTGACCTGCATACAGATTTCTCAGTAAGCAGGTCAGGTGATCTGGTATTCCCATCTCTTGCAGAATCTTTTACAGTTTGTTGTGATCCACACAGTCAAAGGCTTTGGCATAGTCAAAAAAGCAGAAGTAGATGTTTTTCTAGAATTCTCTTGCTTTTTCAATGATCTGATGGATGTTGGCAATTTGATCTCATAAATTTTTTATTTAGGCAAAAAAATTCATAAATTTTATTATATATATTAATACATATATGTTATATGTATTAATACATATATTATTATATGTATTGATATATATTTATACAAAAGCTTTCTACTATTCTTGATAAAGGCTTCAGAAAGAACATTAAAAAACAGAAGAGATGGAGAAATTGAAAAACATAAGCTAAATGAAATGGGAACCCTGAATATGAAATAGAAAAAGTGAAACAAACTAGATAAAAGATCATCATATAGGAGTCACATGTTTTCTTAATAGAGACATAAGTTCTACAGTGTGTGTGTCTAGATAAGAAGGGATACTGATACATATAGTAGGACCAATTAACTTCAGGAGCAAAAGAGCAATAACAGCTGAGCTGTCTGAAAGCACAGAATTCAGCAATTCAAATCCAGTCTTTAAGTCCATAATAAGAGATAATAAAAGTGCCATCTTTCCTTCTCATACCAAGCCATTTTTCTCTGTGAAACTCCCAAAATGCTCAACCCAGGGTCTGTTAAACCCACCTTAGGCAGGAGTTACTCATTCTCTCCACAGTTTTAAATGGAAGATGATGGAAAATACCTATAACGTTGACTTTTTTTTTTGGCCTTGCCACACAGCTTGCAGAATCTTAGTTCCTCCACCAGAGATTAAACACATGCCCTATGCAGTGAAAGTGCAGTCCCAACCACTGGACTGCCAGAGAATTCCCCTATAATGCTGACTTAATTTGGAAATACGTGACTGGAGGAAAAGAAATAGGTTACCTCTATGCTTAAATTTCCCGGAGAAGGAAATGGCAACACCTTCCAGTATTCTAGTTTGGGAAATCCCACGGTCAGAGCACCCTGGTGGGCCATAGTCCCATGGGGTCGCAAAAGAGTCAGACACAACTTAACAACTAAACAACAGCAATAACAATGCTTAAAGAATCATCTAGATTTATTGAAGTAAATTTTCCAACTGCATGGTTCAGAATGTGGTTGGCAAAGGAAGATCCAAAAATGAAGCTTATCCAAAAATGAAACTGTCAACCGAAAGGACCAAAATTTGTCAGGTGGTCCTCTCCTATCGTGGTTCCTTTTGTCATATTGTGATGTCCTGCCAAGGTGGGAAGAAAATAGTTTCTGGATAGAATGTTGCCAATTTCCTTGGCATCTCTTGACATCATGCAAGAGAAAAGTTGGGTTGGATTTCCAGTTCCCTAATGACGCAAAACAGGTTGAGGGAAGGTAGAGAAATAATAGTTTGTGAGAGACGACAGGCAGAGTAATAAATGGTAAGTTTCTAGAGAGCAGACCCCAGATCTCTGCTTTTTTTTGTATGTGTTACTCCCTTTAAGGGTTACCCACAATTAGATGGTGATAAAATCTTTTAGATGATAATTTAAATATGAGTCTATTCTAATCAAACCCCCTTTCCCTCTAAAATTATCCATGGTGTTGTTTATCATAAAACTGGAATAGGAGAAAGTATCATTTTAATTCATTTTTATTTACATTATGCCTAGGTAAATGGAGATCAAAGGAAGTGATAAGAATGGCTGGATAGAATTCAATGACTGCTACCCTCCCTGGCCAGACACAGAAGTAAGCCTGAAACTGTGGCTAAATCAATGACTCTCACAGTCCATGGACCAGCTGACCTTTCAAATGGACCCTTCAAGTGGGTCTTAATCTGATCCCAAAGCATATAGGCAATCATTCTACACGGAAATTATTTATACATATATAAGATGGGGCTTCCCAGGTGGCGCTAGTGGTAAAAAACACATCTGCCAAGGCAGGAGATGTAAGAGACGTGGATTTGATCCCTGGATTGCGAAGATCTCCTGGAGGAAGGCACAGCAACACACTACAGTATACTTGCCTGGAGAATCCCCATGGACAGAGGAGCCTGATGGGCTACAGTTGATAGGGTTGCAAAGAATCAGACATGACTGAAGCAACTTAGCACACACGCACACATATAAAATAGAAACTTTTTTCCTCTCAAATAAAATAGTACATTTTTAATCTATAATCTTTTTCATTCTTTAGTTTCCATAAAAATTAGGAAAAAAGAGAAAAGCAGGCCACTGTTATACTCTCAGACCTTCTGCCAGAAAGACTCTTCTCTCTTTCCGTGACTGGCAACTGTTGTCTGACAAACAAATTCTGACCTTTCAAATCTCAACTCTGATATTACTGATAGAGATATATTCCCACCGACATCACAAGTTGGGTTAGATGTTCCTATTATCTGGATTTATGATACTTCCTATATCACAGAATATATCACAGTCTAAGGAGGCCATATCTGTCTTATTCATCATTATAACCAAACATTTGGGTTGATTTATGGCACACAGTAGGCTTTCAATAAACATGTGTTTATTGAATGGACCACAAAGTTACTAATTCCATATTTTCCCTGTCCATTTTTAACCCACCTGAGAAGAAAGGAATAGAGAAAACAAGGGCTATGCTAGTCTGAAGCTAAGAGATTAAAACTCAGCAAGAACATGTGCTGAGTTAAACATAGAGCTGGGGAGGGAGAGATGGAAAATGATAAAAATAGAATATGGAACATAATTAACTGTATTTGATAAAATAAAAGAATCTAGGACATTTTTAATATGACCCCAAGTGAATACATGAAAAAAGTAAGCAATTACGTTTAAGAAAATATATTCAGTCTTGGAGTGGGAGGTAATAACAAGTAAGAAAGTCTTCAGGAAACTTGGATCTCACCTGGCATGGCATTTTCAGAGGGACTTAATGCAAAGTGTGATGCTGGAATCAGATCTCTCAAACAAAAGAGGGAGTAGAAGGGCCCAAAGTAGACCTTGTTATAAAACAAACCTAAGAAAAATAAGAATGATCTAAATGAAAAAAGGAACCCCATTACTGCTTTCAAGGAACTATGTCATTTCAGGATAAGAAAATAAAGTAATAAGGCTTGCTTTCCAAAGACGGTTCATGGAATTCAGCTTTGTTGTTCTGCTATCATTAATCAACTGTAAGAGCGTGTGGTCAACATTTTTCATTTTTGTTTAGGAAATGAATAATAGAAGCTAACAGAAAATATAATTAGAATACACTTTGCTTCAAAGAAGAATTTGCTAATGGGAAACAGTATCAGGAAGGACGTTGAGGGAAGTACTGGATTCTTGGAACAAGTTTCTACTTTTGCGAAGGGGAGGTGATGAAGACTTCCCATAGCAAGATCCCATCTAGCCCTCAACGTTATAATACATGGCATCATGAGCTCAGAGTATGCCCCTCAGTGTCATAGATACTCACAGAGACTCAGGTTCAAATCTCAGCTCATCCGCCTCTGTATTGCTAGATATAAATGAAGCTCAATTCTCTCTCCTAAGAGATGGATATAATAATACCTAAACATAGGTTTGCCAAGAACATTTTAACTTTATTCCTTCCTTCTTTCCTTCCTTCCTTCCTCCTTTCTTTCTCTCTCTCCTTTTTCTTTTACTGTGAAAAGAACACTAATGATGAGATCTATTTCTTAGCATATTTTAAAGTCTATGATGTAGTATTGTTGACCAGAGATACAATGTTGTACAACAGGTCTCTATATCTTATTCACCTACTTCTCTCAGGTCTTTGCATGATCAACACTATTTCAGGAAAGCTCTTCTTAACCCTGTCAACAGTGTCACTTTCCTAATGAAACACTCTCATGGCACCATGGGCCCCTCCTTCTTATCACTCATCACAGCTATAAACTTACATTTTTGTCTATAATTCTTTTTATATATAATTCTTTGATTAACTTGTGTTCTTACCTAGTCCAGTACCTGGAACCTAATAGATGCTCAATAAAGTTAGGTTGCTGAATGAATAATTAAAAGAATGAATAGTTGACTCTTGGACAACATGGATTTTAACTATGTAGATCCACTTATATGCAGTTTTGTTTTTCAATAAATTTGTGCTATTACTACAAGGTCTGTAGTTGATTGAATCTACAAATCCAGAAGCAAGAATGGGAGAGTCAACTGTCAACTTGTTCAGGACTTTTGACTGAGCTGGTGGGCACCCCTAATGTGACCCCAAATCCCTGAGGTATTCAAGGGTCAACTGTGTGCATGCAAGAATAAAGATTAACAGACAAGTAATGGCACATGCTTAGCTCAATGTCTGGCCTTTGGGGTGATGCCATGTCCTCTGCTAGTAAAATTATTGCATTGTCCTCATGGGAAATATTATCAGGATTTTTTGCTTTCTTCAAAATGCAGGTAACTTCTACAGCTGCTAACAAGCTAGTCCAGGAGACATTTTGGAATGTTTAGGAGCTAGGAGACTTCCTAGTACGGTTTCTTCTGTGTTTGCTCCTCCAAAAGATGTATCTTTCTTCGTCCTCCAATCCCTGCCCATAACCCCGTCAGCCCTGCAGATGAACATGCCTCAAACAAGTCTTTCCGAAACCACAGGGACCACATCCTTGAGTAACAGATAATTACACAGTAGTGACTTTTTTTCTGGCTCACTTATCTATAATTTTTTCATCCTCCTTGCTTTTTTCTCACTGTCTCGTAGGTCTTGTTCTTTTCACCTCATGTAGCTGCTTGTGTTTCTGTGTGTTGCTTACCATCCCGGTGGCATTCTCACAGCACCCCAGTGTACTCCTGAAACTGGGTGAAGATTATAAGCTCTTTTTTTTTTTATGGTTAAAGACATTAAAAGTTTTTAAAAAGAAAAGTGGAACCAGCTTCTTGAGAACATAGTTCTCTAAATCTGAATTCCTTTCTGTGTGTATGTGTGCACTCAGTCCTGTCTCTTTGTGACCCCATGGACTATATGTAGCCTGTCAGGCTCCTCTGCCCATGAAATTTTCCAGGCAAAAATATTGGAGTGGGTTGCCTTTTCCTGCTCAATGGGATCTTCCCAACCCAGGGATTGAACCTGCATCTCCCGTGTCTCCTGCATTGCAGGCAGATTCTTATCTGCTGAGCCATGAGGACTTCATTTTGTCATGTGAATGCCTGTAATAAAGATCCCTCAACTGTAAGATCCCTGAGCCTAGGTGCCATATCCCAGTGCCTCACATAGTATCCAGTGTAAAATGAATGGGCTGTGCTGTGCTCAGTCGCTCAGTCGTGTTCGACTCTTTATGACCCCATGGATGGTAGCCCACCAGGCTCCAGGGAAGAGATATTGAATTCTCCAGGCAAGAATACTGGAATGGGTTGCCATGCCCTCCTCCAGGAGATCTTCCCAACCCAGAGATGGACCCTAGGTCTCCCACATTCTAGGTGGATTCTTTACCATCTGAACTGTATTTGTTCAACAAACAATGAAAAAAAGTATTATATACTAAAAACATGGGCTTTCTTTATCAAGAAATATATTTTAGCAGTGAAATACACTTGGATGGATTTAAAAGTGGACGCACTTAATGCTCTATAAGAATTTGAATCATTGAATTATATTGTAATATAGGATAAGATAGTATATTAAAGATGGAAGAGAATTCTGAATCTCTTCATCATGACCAGAGTAAAGAGTAGCACATTTCTTCCAAAAATATAAGCTATTTATGTTGCATTTGGCATGGGGTTTAAATTGTTATTAAAATTATTAAAACCATTACTAAAATTTAAGACTAGAGTGCTGGCTGATATTGCCTGATGGATTAGGACTGTGAGTATTCTCTGAATTTCTTCTTGGTATCTTTGATAAACATTCACTAAGTATTGATTTAATGATTGAACTAATAACAGAGGAATTTCCCTGTGTTGATTTACCCACTGTTTTCTCTCCTATCTCCTTGATCCTTCTGATGAACAACCTGGTTTGGTGGAAATCATTAGCTGACATGTCCCCTTTAAGGGAGTGGTTCTACTAGGGCTTGTTAGAGAGTCAAACCAAATCTTCCAGTAACGTCAATATTTGCTCACACGTCAATATAAAATACACTGAGGAAAGTCCTGACTTTTCTTCCTTTCAGAAGAAAAGTATAAAACTGTATAAAACTAAACAGTGAAATTAACCCAGATGTAACATTCCCGTAAAACTCAGGTTCTCTTCTCTGTAAACTGGTGGGAGTGTCTCTTGTGTTCGGTGATTCTGAGAGAATTCCTTTGTGTTAACAACATACGGTCTTTTTAAATATCCCTGTTGTAGAGGAGTTTGACCAAACCTAGTATCTGCCTTAAAAACTAACCTTAGATCAGAGTTTGCTTTTTTCCCCCCACTAGATGTCATTCAGTTTTAGAAGACCTAGTCAGGCAGCTATCCTAAGAGATAATTTTGAAAATTGATGGTAATCAGCTTAAGATTTAAAGTGCCTGAGGACAGTACTTTGGAGAAAATAAGATTGAGCTCTTATTCAGTTGCTGATTCTGTGATGATTGCAATATAGGTGAAATTTTAAGATGCAGAAATCCTAGCCACAAAGCTTGTTCTGTAGATATCTGCTTTTGAAATAAATTAATTTCATAAGGAATCTATAAATGTATTCTTAGTTTTCTAAAATAAGACATAGGAAATCAGGTCCTCTAGAACACCAGCTACATGCCCATCTTCTCTTCCACCCACACTCACCCAGGACTGTAGCTTTGCCTTTTTTCCCATCTTACTTTGCTCATTCACCAGTCTTAATACCCATATCCTTCACATTTTATTACCTTTATTTACCCATTCAATCTTGGCACTTGGCAGTGAATCAGGAGCCAGATGACAGAACTATTTACTTTTGGTACAAAGGTCCTGTAGAAAATACCCACACAATTATCCCCTAAGTCTCCTCATCACCATCACCATTAACATCATCATCATCAAGACACCACTTAACTCCCCCCCTGGCTCCACCTCCTTCCCCCCTCCCCAGATCCCCTTTTCTGTTTTCTTTTCCCTAGAAGAGCTTTCCTTAATTTTTCCCAGATGCAAAGATTAAAATTAAAATAAAACATAGGAGAAGAAACATGGAACTAGCTTCGTGGAAGCTCATTCTCTAAATCTAATTTCCTTTGTGAGGCCTTTAAAAATTATATTTGTTTATTCATGAATATCTTGCCATATTCCAAGAAGGATTAGGGGTGACTCAGGAGATGCATTTAAAACATGATAACAAATAAATACACTGAAAAAACATGAAGAAAGGAAAATAAATTGGATCAAGACCTATATCACACAGATCTGAAGTTGTTTTAGAATAAACCTTTATTTTGACCTTGATTTTCCTAGTAAATCAAAAAAAGAGGGAAGCCTTCCTTCAAATAGTTTAGGCTGCAAAGGCTATTTGAATAAAGTGATACAGCTTTAGAGGCAGCCCTAATTTCAAATAGAATGACGTTTAGTAAATATCTTTATACTTGAGAGGAAAGAAATTCAAAATTCCTTAGATATTTGTTTAAAATTTCATAAAATTTCCAAGGGGCTCTACTGATTGGTGGCTCAGTGGTAAAGAATCCACCTGCAAGTGCAGGGAACACCAGGGAAGTGGGTTTGATCCCTGGGTCAAGAAGATGCCCTGGAGGTGGGCACAGCAACCCACTCCAATATTCTTGCTGGGAGGATCTCGTGGATAGAGGAGCCTGGTGGGCTGCAGTCCAAAAGCGACTGAGCATGCAAGTACGAAAATTTTCCAGAATTTCTTCTCTGCCAAAAGGTCTTTTTAAATGAACAAAATTACACTGAACATGTTGATTATCATCTAAGCAACCTTTTAAGAGTAACACGTGGCTGGAACTGTGTGTCATGTAAGCTATGGTTTCTGCCCTCGAGGATGTCACAGTCCAATTGGGAATGCAGGTGTGTACACATATTTCTAGCAGAGCAAGAGCACCCTAATGGAAGAATATACAGAGTTGCTCAATGTGGTGGATACCTGCTGGATTGTGAAAATCTCAGAGACGGGGGTTCCAGTCCTGACTCATCTACTTCTCCATGGCTAGATATAGCTGAGACTCCATTCTCTTTCCTAAGACATGGTTATTATAAAACCTATAGCACAGGTTTGTGTTGAACATCTTAACTTCTTTTAGCTCTCAGCATAATTAGCCCCATCCCAGGAAAGCTCTTCTTAACCCTTCCAACCTGTCACTTTCATTTTCCCCAAAAGACACTTTCATAGTACTATGTATTCCCTCCTTTTTAGCACATATCACACTGTAACCTTATGTTTACATCTGTGATCCTTTATATAATGTGTGTCCCAGGTACTAGCCCAGTTTCTGGAACTAGTAGATGCTTGATGAATGAACACCTGAATAAATGAATAAATATATCCATAAATAGTAACCTAGCAGATACTTAGCTCAGTGTCTGACCTCTTGGGTGATGCCGTATTCCTGGCTAGGAAACTTCTCCCACTGTTCCCAGCAGAATATATCATTATCAATAGTTCTTCAGCTGTGTGTCTAGAGATTCACTAGATAGGGTTATGACTGTAACCTAGACTAATTTTCATTCCACTCTACATCTTGTTATGCTGATAAAGTTAAGAGTTCCATTGATTTCCATTGATAAAGAAATGAATTTATTTATTTTTATTGGATTATAGTTGTTTTACAATGTTGTGCTAGTTTCTGCTGTACAGCAAAGTCAATCAGCCACACATATACATTTATCTCCTCTTCCTTGGATTTCTTTCCTATTTAGGTCACCACAGAACATTGAGTAGAGTTCCTTTTGCTACACAATCAGTTCTCATTAGTTACCTATTTTGTGTGAGCCTGTGTGCTCAGTCATGACCGACTCTTTGTGATCCCATGGACTATAGCCTGCCAGGCTCCTCTGTCTATAGAATTTTCCAGACAAGAAATACTGCAGTGAGTTGCTGTTTCCTTCTCCAGGGAATCTTCCCAACTGAGGGATTCCCTTGAGTTTCCTGCATGGGCAAGCGGATTCTTTACCACTTGTGCCACCTGGCATAGTGGAAAGTAGTTATCTATTTTAGGGAAATGAATTTAAACTCTTGGTATTAGGGTTAGGCAATCAAATCAGAAAAAACTTTCAAACACTGTACCTTGAATCATAGTTAATGTTTAACATTTACTTCCAAGATCTAAGTTACAATAGCAAAAAGAGCCTTTTTCTTTTAGATCTTCTAACACAGTGATGAGTAAACTAATCTGTATATTCCCCATATGAATGTGTGCTCAGTTTCTCAGGGGTGTGTGCTCAGTTGCTCAGACATGTCCAACTCTTTGCAACCCCATGCACTCTAGCCCACCAGGTCTTGCGTACATGGGATTATCCCAGCAAGAATACTGGAGTGGGTTGCCATTTCCTGCTCCAAGGGATCTTCCCCACCCAGGGACTGAACCCGAGTCTCTGTGTCCCTTGCATTAGCAGGTGGAACCTTTACCACTGAGCCACCTGGGAAACCCCCTTATTCCCCATATGTTGAATTCAGTTCAGTTCAGTTCAGTCTCTCAGTCGTGTCTGACTCTTTGCGACCCCATGAACCACAGCACACCAGGCCTCCCTGTCCATCACTAACTCCCTAAGTCCACCCAAACCCATGTCCATCGAGTGGGTGATGCCATTCAGCCATCTCATTCTCTGTTGTCCCCTTCTCCTCCTGCCCTCAATCCTTCCCAGCATCAGGGTCTTTTACAATGAGTCATCTCTTCGCATCAGGTGGCCAAAGTATTGGAGTTTCAGCTTCAACCATCAGTCCTTCCAATGAACACCCAGGACTGATCTCCTTTAGGATGGACTGGTTGGATCTCCTTGCAGCCCAAGGGACTCTCAAAAGTCTTCTCCAACACCACGGTTCAAAAGCATCAATTCTGCGGCACTCAGGTTTCTTTATAGTCCAACTCTCACATCCATACATGACCAGTGGAAAAACCATAGCCTTGACTAGACAGACCTTTGCTGGCAAAGTAATGTCTCTGCTTTTTGATATGCTGTCTAGGTTGGTCATAACTTAGCTTCCAAGGAGTAAGCGTCTTTTAATTTCATGGCTGCAGTCACCATCTCCAGTGATTTTGGAGCCCAGAAAAATAAAGTCTGACACTTTTTCCACCCATCTATCTGCCATGAAGTGATGGGACCGGATGCCATGATCTTAGTTTTCTTAATGTTGTGTGTTAAGCCAACTTTTTCACTCTCCACTTTCACTTTCATCAAGAGGCTCTTTAGTTCTTCTTCACTTTCTTTCATGAGGGTTGTGTCATCTGCATATCTGAGGTTATTGATATTTCTCCCGGCAATCTTGATTCCAGCTTGTGCTTCCTGCAGTCCAGCATTTCTCATGATGTACTCTGCATAGAAGTTAAATAAGCAGGGTGACAATATACAGCCTTGACGTACTCCTTTTCATATTTGGAACCAGTCTGTTGTTCCATGTCCAATTCTAACTGTTGCTTCCTGACCTGCATACAGGTTTCTCAAGAGACAGGTCAGGTGGTCTGGTATTCCCATCTCTTTCAGAATTTTCCACAGTTTATTGTGATCCACACAGTCAAAGGCTTTGGTGTAGTCAATGAAGCAGAAATAGATGTTTTTTTGGTACTCTCTTGCTTTTTCGATGATCCATCGGATGTTGGCAATTTGATCTCTGGTTCCTCTGCCTTTTCTAAAACCTTGAACATCTGGAAGTTCACGGTTCACGTATTGCTGAAGCTGGCCCCTAATAGGAATATGTGTCTGATGAGAGCAGTTTTAATTTCAGGGTGACAGAGGAAACATCCAGGCATATGATACAAAAATCCTCTTCATTCTTTGCCCTCATAAATAATTATCTAATTAATGTCTGACCTAACCTGTAAGTTTGATGAGTGGTCACTGATTTTTCTTTCCTGGCATAGTATATGTACTCAGCAAATATTTATTTAACAAAAGAATGTATGAATGAATGATTAAATAAATGAAAATGGATATACAACCTCAAGCAATGATCTCTTACATTTAGGGGAGGAAGCTTATCTGACCAACAGGATCTCAGCATTACCCATTCATTTTTTGAAAAACCTCACCTTCAGTCACTAGTTTGAATTTTGTAAGCTATTAAACTTGGTTGTTACCTGGTATCAATGTTTGCCGCACAAAAGATCAAGAATACACTTATAGAAAACACTATTGGGAATACATCTCATTACAATGAAAGAGTATAGAGCATCTCAACAAGAAAGTGTTAGGAGTGACTTGTAAGATCTGAGCTTATATCAGGTGACTTGAGGAAGGATGCAAGGAGGAGAGAGCTCACTCTGGATTGAGTGCTGTCAGAATATGGGATTAATTCTATGGTTGAATATCTTAATGAATTTTAAGTAGAAAAAAAAGAAGTGAGGGATACTAAATCTGTCATTGGTTAATAAGCAATAATCATTCATATTATCTGGGCAAGGAGATAGTTGATATTTTGTGACATTGATCATGCTCGTGTTTTGTCATATTCAGACATTATTACAGAGTAGTCTTGTTTTGGCCTAGATCTATCATGGTCCCAGAGTACCCTGGTCTGATGCTGATGTTCTATGAAATTATTGGTGTTTATTAGGAGAACACCAAGACCTCGCTGTGAATTCTGGGCCAGCTGCGAGGTGTTAGGGACTTCTCACTGGAGAAGTGACATAAAAACCTGTTACCATCTATTTGATTTAGGTTGAATTGATTTCTTAGTTTCCTTAGCAGAGACTAGTAATTAAAAATTAGTCAGAAATGGGTTGCTTTCACAAGGTAGAAGAAGGGGTAAATTTTGAAACAGGAAGAAAGCAGAAAGGAGTGTCTCATTAGAGCAAACTTTGGGGGTGGGGGATTTAAAGACACACGAAACATAAGAACAAAAATAAATCAGAAACTTTACCTTGTGTTTTGAATTCTTGAGATTGAATTTTAGAAACAGGATTTTGTAAAATGATACCAAAGAAAAAGTTGGAATTTAACTTTTTCACAAAGTTGTGCAACACCGTTACTGAAATACATAAGAAAGTAGTGTAAATGACAATATGGGACTGAATTTCCTACACAGAATGCTGTAGGCAGTCCTAGTTAATAGGTAAAATTTCACTTTTATTTTAAAATATCACTTTAAAGATACTTGGGCTTCTCTGATAGCTCAGACAGTAAAGAATCTGCCTACAATGCAGGAGGTCTGGGTTTGATCCCCGGGTTGGGAAGACCCCCTGGAGAAGGGCACAGCAACCCACTGCAGTATTCTTGCCTGGAGAATCCCATGGACAGAAGAGCCTGGCAGGCTATAGTCCGTGGGGTCACAAAGAGTCAGATATTACTGAGCGACTAACACTTTCCCTTTCTTTAAAAGTCCTTTACATTTCTGCCATTCTTATTGCTCTCTGATAGGTAAATAATGAGTACCACTAAAAACAGATCTTTATTCTTAGATATTAAAATGCTCAAGATTTTATGTATTTAAGCATATTTAACATCTTTCTTTGTAGAAGATCAATCAAGCAACTGAAAGATTATATCTCTGTTCTTTACATAGTTTTTTATCATCCATCATATCCTGTCAGTGATTTTAGCTGTTTTTGGCTGGTTCCCAGGACCTTTTACAGGCTTTCATCTTTAGAAACTCAATTGCTTCCTGTATGGGTAAACTCCGGAACATAAAACCTGCCCTTCCACTCATTTGGAGGTGAAACTTATGGCAGAGCTTATGCATGCCTTTTTGCTGAAGACATGATTATCCTTCTAGCTTCTCATACATAAAAGTTCCTGACTCTTCCATCATCTTCATCAAAGGGCATATTGCCATGTAAAGAGCTCTAAGTACACCATTAGTTTTATTTTAGTCTCTGAAGTTTCTTTCATTTACGTGTGTGGTCCTCTCTTTCCACAATTTTAGCACAGTATTTATATTTTTCACTTGAGGGAAAACATATACATATATACCCACATTTGAGGTATACTACTGAGGTTGATTCTTTGCAAAGACACAAGAAGCATACCATTAAAACAAAGCACTGCTCAGAGATGTCCCTGAGCTTTCATCGGCACAGCCATAACCAAGCGGAGATTTGTTCATCTTCTGCTTAATTAAAACATTCCTCAGTTTGGTTCTCCATATTAGACTACAATAATTAGACAATGGCAACATCTTTGCTTCACTTCATGTTAGATAGACCTGCCAGATTTAAGACAAACATACTGTTCCTTCCCAAACTTCTACCACCAATTTGTTTTGGTAGAACACAAAGTATGCCTGTTTAGAGTTGAGATAATTATCACATAACTTAAATAAAATGCCACCATAGAAATAATTTACATCCCTGTTGTTTTGGACCTGTGTAATTCACAATCAATCAATTCTCCGACTCATTTAAATTGCTGACTCTGTTTAAAATATGACTGTGCTGATAGTGCAAGACAGTAGTTTGGTGCAGTAAAGGGTAACTGAATAGCTGAACAGTTTCTTTGACAGCAATTTTTATTAACTCCCAGTAATTTAAATCACAATTCATATTGCAAATGTGTACATATAGAAGGGACATGACATTTAAAAGTTAGATTTAGAAAAATCAGACATGAACTGATGTGAATACCTCGGTGAACAAACTATTATTTATGGAGCTGTTTCATATTTTAATATTGCTCCCAATTGCTTCTGGGATTTTTTTAACTAAGTAATTAATAGTTTTTGTTGGAATTTCTTATAAGCAAAAACAACTTTGTGTATGTTGCGTTAGTCACAAAAATAACATTGTGTTAGTCATTCAGTCGTGTCCAAATCATTGCAACCCCATGGACTGTAGCCTGCCAGGCTCCTCTGTCCATGGAATTCTCCAGGTAAGAATACTGCAGTGGGGAGCCATTCCCTTCTCCAGGGGATCTTCTGGACCCAGGGATAGAACCCAGGTCTCCGGCATTACAGGAAGATTTTTTTACCACTTGAGCCACCAGGAAAGCCCAAAAATAATGTTAGAAACTGCAAAATAAAAATATGGATTAAAAATATATAGTAATACCAACAGTAGAAGTTGGAACCCATTTCTCATCTATTTTTCTTTCCTAACAATCATTCTACATAAGCTTGTGCAAACTGAAGGGGATAAAAGCAGAAAAGAATTCTTACTTGTTCAACTGTTTACAAGGCCAGTATAATCTTTGCCTTTGTAATTTCTTCTGAAAAGTCTGGGGTTCCCTTAAGCAGTGTTAGACTGAAAGCATCGGGGTAGGATTTGAAGCATGGTTCCAGATTGTCTGGAGATACGGTTCACCCACAGTGCACGTGGGTAACGTATGTTCATTCCTCTGTCAATACAGTACACACATCCTACCCAGTACTTCTCTTTTTTAGGATAAAACATTTCCAGAGTTCCACATTGTAATGTTGACTTTCATAAACTTGGTTTTTCAGCTTCTACCTAAAAAGTCTAGGAATTACTCTGAAATCCATTTAAGTAAAAGCAATTCTACAGTGTCCAGAAATTATTGGTTGGATACACAACATATTGGTGGTCCAGCTTATTCCAAGAAAATCTAAAGATTACTTTCAAATGTCTCAATACGTGTTTCATCGAGTATCTGGAAGACAAAGAAGAAACTGAAAACTGAAAACATCAAAAACCATAACCGACAAATGACTCACTGCTAAGATCTTAGATAATTGGCATTAATTATAAAGGAATCAGACCAAGGGAAAACCTCCTCAGGGTGCAAGTCACAGCAACAATGCAAACAGTTACATGGTATTTACTGTATGCCTGGAATGGTTCTAAGACTTAACTTTTTCTAATCACTTAATCTTCAAAACAATCCTCTAAGTTTTGTTACTATTATTTTTCCTGTTTTTCAGTTGAGGGAAACAGAAACACAGAGAAGTTAAGTGACTCAGGTAAGGTTAGTACACGGTGAAGCTGACAGCTAAACCAAGAACATCTATACTCTTCATTAAGATAACACGCTACTTCTTGGTATATCACAGTTTTGTTTTACGCAAAAGGGGTCACCTAATAAAAGTACATAAATACTTCACAACTCTCCTAATATACCTCCATTACTTTAAGACTTAGAACATGTAATAGTGAAGAACTGGGTTATCCTTCACTATCTATCCCTGGGTGCGTCTCCATGGCAGATCATTCTGTCAGCATCTTTCTATGTGTATACAAATTACATACAACCCAGGAATAGCTGAGAAGAAAGAGCAGGGAGGAACAGGCTTGTTATACTGTGACACCTCAGTCCAGGAGAAGTAGAGAAAGAAAACTGGAGCCTGTGAGGCACAGTGGGGGATGGGGGTGGAGGGGGAGACTGCTGAAAAAAGAAGGGAATAGTAACAAGAAGATTTAGAATAAGATCTTGTCTTTGAAAATGATTGTCTGTCGCCCTAAGGGGAAAATGTCTGTAAACATCTGCACCCTAACAAAATAGCAAGGGAAAATATGTATTCTACAAAGCAAGGACTGACAATAATTAAAAAGAAAACAGGTTGAGATTTAAAAAAAATAAAATCTAAGTAAAGTTAAAAAGAAACTGAAGGGGACTTCCCTGGTGGTCCAGTAGTTGAGAATCCGCCTGCCAATGCAGGGGACATGGGTTGGATTCCTGGTCCAGGAAGACCTCTCATGCCGCAGGACAATGAAGCCAATGTGCAGTAACTGCTGAGTCCACACTTTAGAGCCTGTGCTCAAAAAGAGAAGCTCATCATAGCTAGAGAAAGCCTGCAACACAGCAACAAAGACCCAGCACAGCCAAAAACAAACTAACTAATTAATCTAAAATATAAATAAAATAAACTTCTTCTTTATAAAAAAAAACTGAATAAGTAATCAATACAAGTATGCTAAATATATACATGGTAGAGTAATATCTCATTATCCCTAATACCTCCACATCAGTGAAAGCATTCAAGAGCCACTATCCATAGATAAAACTAAGAAACTTGCATAGATGAAGAGGAGGACAAAAAAATTAGGGAAATTAGAGAAAAATTTCTAAGGAGAAAACATTCCTGTTCAGTTCAGTTCAGTCGCTCAGTCGTGTCCGACTCTTTGCAACCCCACGAATTGCAGCACGTCAGGCCTCTCTGTCCATCACCAACTCCCGGAGTTTACCCAAACCCAGGTCCGTCGAGTCGGTGATGCCATCCAACCATCTCATCCTCTGTCGTCCCCTTCTCCTCCCACCCCCAATCCTACCCAGCATTAGGGTCTTTTCCAATGAGTCAACCCTTCACATGAGGTAGCCAAAGGATTAGAGTTTCAGCTTCAACATCAGACCTTCCAATGAACACCCAGGATTGATCTCTTTTAGGATGGATTGATTGGATCTCCTTGCAGTCCAAGGGACACTCAACAGTCTTCTCCAACACCACAGTTCAAAAGCATCAATTCTTCGGCGCTCAGCTTTCTTCACTGTCTAACTCTCACAACCATACATGACCACTGGAAAAACCATAGCCTTGACTAGACGGACTTTTGTTGGCAAGTAATGTCTCTACTTTTAAATATGCTATCTAGGTTGGTCATAACCTTCCTTCCAAGGAGTAAGCGTCTTTTAATTTCATGGCTGCAGTCACCATCAGCAGTGATTTTGGAGCCCCAAAAAATAAAGTCTGACACTGTTTCCACTGTTTCCCCATCTATTTCTCATGGAGTGATGGGACCAGATGCCATGATCTTAGTTTTCTGAACGTTGAACTTTAAGCCAACTTTTTCACTCTCCTCTTTCACTTTCATCAAGAGGCTCTTTAGTTCTTCTTCACTTTCTGCCATAAGGGTGGTGTCATCTACATATCTGAGGTTATTGATATTTCTCCCGGCAATCTTGATTCCGGCTTGTGTTTCTTCCAGCCCAGCGTTTCTCATGATGTACTCTGCATAGAAGTTAAATAAGCAGGGTGACAATATACAGCCTTGATGTACTCCTTTTCCTATTTGGAACCAGTCTGTTGTTCCATGTCCAGTTCTAACTGTTGCTTCCTGACCTGCACACAGGTTTCTCAAGAGACAGGTCAGATGGTCTGGTATTCCCATCTCCTTCAGAATTTTCCACAGTTTATTGGAATCCACACAGTCAAAGGCTTTGGCACAGTCAATAAAGCAGAATTAGATGTTTTTCTGGAACTCTCTTGCTTTTTTAATGATACAGCAGATATTGGCAATTTGATCTCTGGTTCTTCTGCCTTTTCTAAAACCAGCTTGAACATCTGGAAGTTCATGGTTCACATATTGCTGAAGCCTGGCTTGGAGAATTTTGAGCATTACTTTACCAGCGTGTGAGATGAGTGCAATTGTGCAGTAGTTTGAGCATTCTTTGGCATTGCCTTTCTTTGGGATTGGAATGAAAACCAACCTTTTCCAGTCCTGTGGCCACTATTGAGTTTTCCAAATTTGCTGGCATATCGAGTGCAGTACTTTCATAGCATCATCTTTCAGGATTTGAAATAGCTCAACTGGAATTCCATCCCCTCCACTAGCTTTGTTTGTAGTGATGCCTTCTAAGGCCCACTTGACTTCACAATCCAAAATGTCTGGCTCTAGGTGAGTGATCACACCATCGTGATTATCTGGGTCATGAAGATCTTTTTTTGTACAGTTCTTCTGTGTATTCTTGCCACCTCTTCTTAATATCTTCTGCTTCTGTTAGGTCCATACCATTTCTGTGGGGAATGATTAACATTCCTGTGGGGAATGATTAAGTACAAAATCAAGTAGACTGAGGGTTAAAGAAGGAACTGTGAGCAACGGTTTGGGTAGGGTTGAAAGTGAAAGCCACTCAGTCGTGTCCGGCTCTTGCGACTCCATGGACTATACAGTCCTTGGAATTCTCCAGGCCAGAATACTGAAATGGGTAGCCATTTCTTCTCCAGGGGATCGAACCTAGGTCTCCTGCATTGCAGGCAGATTCTTTACCAACTGAGCCACCAGGGAAACCAACAAATACTGATGAAGCTTCTGCAACTAGCAATAATGAGGACCAGTTACCACACCCAGGTCAGAAGGGGTGAGGGAGCAGCAAGCAATGAACCCTGGAGAAGGCAGAAAAAGAAAGTCTGCAGAAGTTGTGATCAGAGCTAGATTCAGCTTTGACCCAGTGGCAAACAAGCAAAAGAAATAAATATCCAACTTCCCCTTCCCCCTGATCTTCTGAAGATATTGCCCACTGGCCAGTGACAACTGGAAGGTAGAGGGCCAGGAAAATCAGTTATACAATATAAAGGTCAGGTTCCCAGAGCATAGAACATAGTGGAAAAGATGGAGACAATCTGTGGGACAAATGGAAAATATCCAACCCAGTGAACTATGTAGAAGGGGAAGGGCAGAAAACTAGTGTATGTGTGCTGTGCTTAGTCGCTCAGTCATGTTCAGCTGTTTACGACCCCATGGACCAGGCTCCTCTGTCCACGGGATTTTCCAAGCAAGAATACTGGAATGGGTATCCATCCCCTTCTCCAGGGGATCTTCTCCACCCAGGGATCAAACCCATGTCCTGCATTGCAAATTCTTTACCATCAGAGCCACTGGGGAAGCCCAGCATATGTGAAATTGCGTGTTAAAAAAAAAAAAAGGAATAGGAAAAACAATGAAAAAAGTCATAAAGAAAGGTTTTCCTTAGGAAGCTGTGCGTTGAATGGGATCACCGTGCTCTAGATAATGAAAACGATTTATGTCTAAATGTATCTTGGCTGAAGTAAAAAATAAAACCATATAGAGTTCAAGGAAGAGAGTTTACTACAAAGGAAAGAAAAATAAGCCAGTTTCAATATGCATAATAGAATGCCAAAGCAACAACAGTAATAATAATAACAGACCTAAAAGGTTTTGAAAGGAAACAATTTTAAGTCAAGAATTTCACACTGTGTCAAATTTTCCTTTATTGTGTAAAGAAATCAGAAATGCACAGATATGAGTAGGCACAGAAAATGTGGTATCTATGTATCTTTCTTAAAAAACATTTCTTAGATATATACCATGAGAGAAAAAATAAAATCAGTAGCTAAGAGATCATGTTATAAACTGGAGCTGGTTGTCAAAATGAAAGCATTAAACACACACACACACACACACACACACACACACAACACATCTATAAGTTTGGCTACAAAGCAAAATATAAATGTCAAAATATTATCAAAATATGTAAAGGAATTGTAAGGTAAATGTTAATATCATAAAAATAATGATATGGATTCCAAATCTAAAAATGCTATTATGTATTCCAAATCTAACCTTGTATAAGCAAATAGGAAAAAAGAATAGAAACACTGCTAAATTTCTAATCTCACATATGAGAATATGTTCTTCACTCTGACATTAAGTAATAGTAGGAATTATAATAATAATACCACCACCTTTTACTGAATACTTACTCTATGTCAGGAATTGCTCTGAACTATTTACACGAATAAATTCATTTCAAATCTGAAATAACTCTATTAGGTGTGTGCTATTAATATCCTCATTTTACAGATGAGAGGACTGAGGTCAGGTAACTTGCCCAATGTAAATCAACTAGGTTTTAAGTCTGCCTTTTTAATCACTATCTTACTATGCATGTTCAACATTAAAAAATTGATTGAATAAATCAAGAAACAAAACATCTGAAAATAAAATACCTGTCCTTTTACTGTTATAAAAGTATATGTGTTGATGTCAAGATATTTATTTTTAAGCACATGTACAAATACTTACTTTATTACTACATAGTAGAATCTGCTTTTGCCTTCACAGCATACTTGTCAAAGTGTTGTCTTTAGTGCCAAATGATTACAGTGGATTAATCTATGTCTCAATCCTCAGCCTTTCAGTACAAGCTCCAATAAATTCCCTCTTTTAAGTCATATGGCATTGAGCAACCTGTCATTTGCGATTGAAGGAATCTTAATTTTTATGTAAGTTTCAAACTACATATCATTTTTTAAACACAAATACATACAGAAGCGAGGCAGCTGCGACGGCTCGGCGCAGAAGCGAGGCCGAGAGGGGCTAGGCCAGGCCGGGGGCTGGGGTCCGCGGTGATGGCGGCGGCAAGAGGAATTACCCAAGGCTCAAGGTAAGAGAAACCCAAGTAAGACGGTAAGTGTTGCAAGAGGGCATCAGAGGGCAGACACACTGAAACTAGAATTACAGAAAACTAGCTAATCTGATCACACGGACCACAGCCTTGTCTATCTCAATGAAACTAAGCCATGCCATGTGGGGCCACCCAAGACGGATGGGTCATGGTGGAGAGGTCTGACAGATTGTGGTCCACTGGAGAAGGGCATGGCAAACCACTTCAGTATTCTTGCCTTGAGAAAGCCATGAACAGTATGAAAAGGCAAAAAGATAGGACACTGAAAGATGAACTCCCCAGGTCAGTAGGTGCCCAATATGCTAATGGAGATCAGTGGAGAAATAACTCCAGAAAGAATGATGGGATGGAGCCAAAGCAAAAACGATACCCAACTGTGGATGTGACTGGTGATAGACGCAAAGTCCGATGCTGTAAAGAGCAATATTGCATAGGAACCTGGAATGTCAGGTCCATGAATCAAGGCAAAATGGAAGTGGTCAAACAGGAGATGGCAAGAGTGAACGTCGACATTCTAGGAATCAGCGAACTCAGATGGACTGGAATGGGTGAATTCAACTCAGATGACCATTATATCTACTACTGTGGGCAAGAATCCCTTAGAAGAAATGGAGTAGCCATTATGGTCAACAAAAGAGTCCGAAATGCAGTACTTGGATGCAATCTCAAAAACAATAGAATAATCTCTGTTCGTTTCCAAGGCAAACCAGTCAATATCACAGTAATCCAAGTCTATGCCCCGACCAGTAACGCCGAAGAAGCTGAAGTTGAACGATTCTATGAAGACCTACAAGACCTTCTAGAACTAACACCCAAAAAAGATGTCCTTTTCATTATAGGGGACTGGAATACAAAAGTAGGAAGTCAAGAAACACCTGGCATAACAGGCAAGTTTGGCCTTGGAGTACAGAATGAAGCAGGGCAAAGGCTAATAGAGTTTTGCCACGAGAACGCACTGGTAATAGCAAACACCCTATTCCAACAACACAAGAGAAGACTCCGCCCGTGGACATCACCAGATGGTCAACACCGAAATCAGATTGATTATATTCTTTGCAGCCAAAGATGGAGAAGCTCTATACAGTCAGCAAAAACAAGACCGGGAGCAGACTGTGGCTCGGATCATGAACTGGTTATTGCAAAATTCAGATTTAAATTGAAGAAAGTAGGGAAAACCACTAGACCATTCAGGTATGACCTAGATCAAATCCCTTATGAGTATACAGTGGAAGTGACAAATAGATTTAAGGGACTAGACCTGATAGACAGAATGCCTGATGAACTATGGACAGAGGTTCATGACATTGTACAGGAGACAGGGATCAAGAAAATCCCCATGGAAAAGAAATGCAAAAAAGCAAAATGTCTGTCTGAGGAGGCCTTACAGATAGCTGGGAAGAGAAGAGAAGCGAAAAGCAAAGGAGAAAAGGAAAGACATTCCCATGTGAATGCAGAGTTCCAAAGAATAGCAAGGAGAGATAAAAAAGCCTTCCTCAGCGACCAGTGCAAACAAATAGAGGAAAACAACAGATTGGGAAAGACTAGAGATCTCTTCAAGAAAATTAGAGATACCAAAGGAACATTTCATGCAAAGATAGGCTCGATAAAGGACAGAAATGGTATGGACCTAACAGAGGCAGAAGATATTAAGAAGAGGTGGCAAGAATACACAGAAGAACTGTACAAAAAAGATCTTCAGGACCCAGATAATCACGATGGTGTGATCACTCACCTAGAGCCAGACATCCTGGAATGTGAACTCAAGTGGGCCTTAGAAAGCATCACTACGAACAAAGCTAGTGGAGGTGATGGAATTCCAGTTGAGCTATTTCAAATCCTCAAAGGTGATGCTGTGAAAGCGCTGCACTCGATATGCCAGCAAATTTGGAAAACTCAGCAGTGGCCACAGGACTGGAAAAGGTCAGTTTTCGTTCCAATCCCAAAGAAAGGCAATGCCAAAGAACGCTCAAACTACTGCACAATTGCACTCATCTCACATGCTAGTAAAGGAATGCTCAAAATTCTCCAAGCCAGGCTTCAGCAATACGTGAACCGTGAACTTCCAGATGTTCAAGCTGGTTTTAGAAAAGGCAGAAGAACCAGAGATCAAATTGCCAATATCCGCTGGATCATCGAAAAAGCAAGAGAGTTCCAGAAAAACATCTCTTTCTGCTTTATTGACTATGCCAAAGCCTTTGACTGTGTGGATCACAATAAACTGTGGAAAATTCTGAAAGAGATGGGAATACCAGACCATCTGACCTGTCTCTTGAGAAACCTGTATGCAGGTCAGGAAGCAACAGTTAGAACTGGACATGGAACAACAGACTGGTTCCAAATAGGAAAAGGAGTACATCAAGGCTGTATATTGTCACCCTGCTTATTTAACTTCTATGCAGAGTACATCATGAGAAACGCTGGGCTGGAAGAAACACAAGCTGGAATCAAGATTGCCGGGAGAAATATCAATAACCTCAGATATGCGGATGACACCACCCTTATGGCAGAAAGTGAAGAAGAACTAAAAAGCCTCTTGATGAAGGTGAAGGAGGAGAGTGAAAAAGTTGGCTTAAAGTTCAACGTTCAGAAAACTAAGATCGTGGCATCTGGTCCCATCACTTCATGGGAAATAGATGGGGAAACAGTGGAAACAGTGTCAGACTTTATTTTTTTGGGCTCCAAAATCACTGCTGATGGTGACTGCAGCCATGAAATTAAAAGACGCTTACTCCTTGGAAGGAAGGTTATGACCAACCTAGATAGCATATTTAAAAGTAGAGACATTACTTGCCAACAAAAGTCCGTCTAGTCAAGGCTATGGTTTTTCCAGTGGTCATGTATGGATGTGAGAGTTGGACGGTGAAGAAAGCTGAGCGCCGAAGAATTGATGCTTTTGAACTGTGGTGTTGGAGAAGACTCTTGAGAGTCCCTTGGACTGCAAGGAGATCCAATCAATCCATCCTAAAAGAGATCAATCCTGGGTGTTCATTGGAAGGACTGATGGTTGAAGCTGAAACTCCAATCCTTTGGCCACCTCATGCGAAGGGTTGACTCATTGGAAAAAACCCTAATGCTGGGTAGGATTGGGGGCGGGAGGAGAAGGGGATGACAGAGGATGAGCTGGTTGGATGGCATCACCGACTCGATGAACATGGGTTTGGGTAAACTCCGGGAGTTGGTGATGGACAGAGAGGCCTGGCGTGCTGCAATTCGTGGGGTTGCAAAGAGTCGGACACGACTGAGCGACTGAACTGAACTGAACATATATGCATATATACATTGTGATTAAAGTCAGTGGTTGTTAATTCCTCATTATTAATGACAGTTATATTTGGGTAGCAGGATTGAATGACTTTTAAAATCCATATTTCTAATGTTTTCCTTGACAGCTATGTTGTTATTGTATAATAAATGCAAAATAAATTCTTGAAACAAGATGATTATGTTTAGATATCACCTCTCTCAAACAAATTTTTTATACTTCTTGCAAATCGGGCAGTTTTTCTCTCATGAAAGCACATATATTACTGAATGGATGATGCCAGCATTTACGAAAAATAAGTGACAGTCTGGAGCTTTCCGACCATGCATCTCCTCAGAGAAATGGCAAGAAGAAGAAGCTGCAAGTTAAACTAGATTTCTTCTTAAGATGAATGTCTTGCCAGTCTCAATACATGAATGAAGGATAATTTCTCTAAATTTTATAACATGGAAAGTCACAAGATTATTTTATTAGGAAAAATTATTTAAACTACTCATTACTATTTAAGCACAATTGCCTAGGGAAAAAAATGTACTGATGCTTCTATTCCATGTCCAGATTGGCCAACCTGGTCTCTGGTCAAATAAGAAAAAGAAAGGAGTTAATTGGTTTTTTGTTATTAGAAAATATTTATTATATTTCTATATTTCACTGTATTTTCAATATAACAAAAATCAAATATATTAAAAATAATAGTCAGTGAACATCTACTAAGTGCCAAGTGCTTTACATACATTATTCCAACTCTTTAAGTTAGGATTCAGGTAGGGACACTGAAGCTCAAAGGGAAATACATATATGCATTCAATCCATATAGTTGTTCAATCCTCCTATCCAAATATAACTGCTACTAGCAATGATTTATAGCAACCATTGACTTTAGACACTATGTATATATGCATATGAGCTTCCCAGGTGGTTCAGTGGTAAAGAATCTGCCTGCCAATACAGGAGATGCAGTTAGATCCCTGGGTCCAGAAGACACACTGGAGTAGGAATGGCAACCCATTTCAGTATTCTTACCTGGAAACTTCCATGGTCAGAGGAGCCTGGTGGGCTACAGTCCATGGGGCACAGAGCTGGACAAGACTGAACAAGCACACATGTATATGTATTTGATTTTTTGCATTTATGTATTCGTGTGAATTTACATATCTAATATATTGTGATGTTGGTATTTGAACTCAAACCTGTTTAATTCTCAAGCAGCTTCAGGTCTGCACTATCCTACCTCTTAGTAGAAGCTTATGTTTTGCATTTGAAAAATGCCGGTATGTGTTTTTTAGTTATTAGAGATCGAGAGAGAAATGACTGAAGTTAGTTGAATAATTTTTGAAACTCTTTCCTTTAACGCAGGTAGACCTCAAACTCCCTTGCCATCAGCAGGGATCACAGGCTGAGGAAACAGGTTGGCTTCCTCCAAGTTTTACTCCATCATCTCTATGTGACCACAAAAAATCAGAAGAACATGATAGGCATGCTGGTACAGCAGCTACACTGAAGTTGCATGAACAATAATAATGTTTTCTATATAAAGAGTAAAATTAGAGACTTCTGATTTTTAATTAGGTCTTACATTTCCTCTTATGTTCTAGAAAATGAAAAAAAGAACATTTCTCCTCTCATATCAAGGTAATCTTATTTACTTTCATTTTAAATCAAGCTACTAAAAACCTATAAGAAAAGGTTAGAAAGTTAACTTTCTCTAGTTCATTCTCTAAGTTAATTTTCTGTAATTGTAGATTGCCTATAGCATATGCTAAATAAATACTAAAATCTCTAAGCAAATGACCAGTAAATGTCATTTGCACATTAAACTCAAAATTGGGGCAAAGTAGTTCAGATAGAGTGATGAGAGAGGCAGGGTCATGAAAATTTGATATTTATGAAAGACAGACCAAGAAGGGATTTTTTGCATTTATGTATTCGTGTGAATTTACATATCTAATATATTGCTCTGTAAAAATCAGAGCACCCATCTCAACAAATGTAATTTTAGAAAGATGCCATAATTAAATTTAGGAACGAGAGTCTAGAATCTAAAGTGATGCCTATATTAAAAAGTAAATAAGCAAACAAAAAAACCCAAACAGAAAGACTATACCAGAGGCTAAGGTTAGATGATATCATTGTTTATTTGCTTTGTTTTTTGACAAAAGGACTTTGCTTTTCTGGTAAAGGGATTATTTAGTTTGGATGCTAGGCTGAGAATGTTTCTTTTCTGAGGAGTCAAGTTTCTCTTTCCAGATGGTTTCTCCTCCCTCAACTCAAAAAAAAATTGCTTTTATGGTTATTGATTTTGATTAATGGATACTGTTATGGGAAACCATTTTCTCTCCCTTAAAGAACACAGACCCCTGTGATAAGGACAAAGTTTAGGTTTATTTAAAACGTTTGTCCATCATTAACCAATTGGACTGAGGAGGACTATGCCTAGTTCTTTGCATGATTTGAGAGGATCTAGCCTCAGTAGTAGGATTTTCATGGTTAAAGTCTTTTAATTTCTTTTCATTGTGTGGCTAAAACACAATGGCTAATGAAGGAAAAGCTCTTGATTGGGGGCCTAATTTCGATTCAGCCATATAATTAATGTTCCTGGGGTCAAGCTCTCGCCTAGTGGATGGATGCCCCACGGGCTTCCAATGGCTGAATGGAGGGAACTGAGCAGGGGGAGGTCATCTTTGCAAGCCCAGCTGGGCTTCCCCTGTTACCCCTGCCTGGCTCAGCCAACTCCACCGGATCCCTAAACCCTGCTGGTTATCTGTTATCAAGCGGAGCCAGAGGAAATTGATGGAGACAGTGCCAATATCAGTGCCCCCGAGGCTGTCCCCCTTTGCCAACCTTAGCTGTAAAGAAACCGGTCTCATTCTCTGTTAAAGCTATTGATTTTTTTCCCTCCCTCAGGCCAGTCCTACATTATGCTTCTTCCAGGGTCTGAAAGCTGTGTCTTTCACCAGTGTTTCTCTTAGAACATTCATTTACAGAATCAAAGAAGAGCTCCCCTGGGTATCCTGTTATCTTGCCAGTTCTGACCTGAAATACAGCTGGAAAATGCAGGCAGCTCTGTAAATAACAAACCTGACCTTCATCACTTAGCGCATCCTGGAATGCTTCTTTTTCAAAATGACTCTAAGAAAATCAAGAGATAGTGTTCACTTCCTGCCCACTTCTTTTCTGGGTACCTGTATTTAAATCCCCTCTGGCTATGTGTAAATGATATTTATGGTTTCTATTTTCCCCCTGGTGATTATATTTTATAACTGGTGGTTCCTCTCTTGAATAAGTTACTCATTCCTTTGTTTAATCTGTATTTGTTTATTCAAGCAATTCATTCATTCATTCAATACTTACCTTATTATTTATCTACTTCATGCTTCACGTACCAAATGATGAAGTTTCTGTATGGAACCACACAGAGATGGTCCCTTTTCTTATGGACAGAGTCTTGAAGCAGATAATAAATAAAGAAATGTCCTGTGTGGTATTAGGAAAAAAGCACACAATGTTTTAAAACAGGACAGCCATTTAGATACGGGAATCTGCAGAAGTGATATACAAGGTGACACACTGGGGGCTGGGACGTTGCTCTCCACACGTCATGTCTGTGAAGACTAATAGGAGGGAATAATGGGAACTGGACTGCAGGCAAGAGATGAGTTAGGAAGCTGATGCTCAAATCCGCAGAGAAAAGATAGCTTGCCTAATGATACAGCTAGGACTTTGGAAGGAACTTATGATATTCTTGTCTCATTTCATCAACATAGAGAAATAGCAAATAAGTTTTCATTTGGAAGAATTATTTTATTTCAAAGTAGTTGAAATTTCTGCTTAATTTTTAAAATAAGAGTAGGCAATAGAGTAAAATATACTATAGATGAAAAAGAGATTATATTCCAATCACCCACCAACTCTTCCCTTACCAGTCCCCTATTAGCAGTGAGAGTTATCCTGCCCCACTTCCGTCCTTGTGTGCATATATGTGTACATATGTGAATGTATATGTGTTATTACATAACATGTATTACATAAAAGGAATTAATGCTATTTATATTATCAAAAAATTATTTTTTACTTAATATAGATGTCTTTCCATGTTAGCACATATAGATAAACCTTATTTTTAATGCTTGAAGAATGTTGTATAAGATATAAATGAAAGTACAATAATACGTTAGTCATAGTATTTCTGTTGCTTTTTATAGCTTTGATTTCTGTTGTTTTTGTTGATTAGTTGCTAAGTTGTGTCCAACACTTTGTGACCCCATGAACTGCAGCATGCTAGGCTTCCCTGTTCTTCACTATCTCCTGGAGTTTGCTCAAACTCAAGTTCATTGAGTCAGTGAATCCATCCAACCATCTCATCCTCTGCTGCCCTCTTTTCTTCCTGCTCTCAATCTTTGCCAGCATCAGGGTCTTTTCCAATGAGTCAGCTCTTTGCATCAGGTGGCCAAAGTATTGAAGCCTCCTTAGCTTCAGCATCAGTCCTTCCAATGAATATTCAAGGCTGATTTCCTTTAGGATTCACTGGTTTGATCTCCTTGCTATCTAAGGGACTCTCAACAGTCTTCTCCAGCACCACAATTCAAAAGGATCAATTCTTCAGTGCTCAGCCTTCTTTATGGTCCAACTTTCACATCTGTACATAACTACTGGAAAAACCATGGCTTTGATTGTACGGACCTTTGTTGGCAAAATGATGTCTCTGCTTTTCAATACACTGTCTAGGTTTATCATAGCTTTTTTTCCAAGGAGCAAACATCTTTTAATTTCATTGCTGAAGTCACCATCTGCAGTGATTTTGGAGCCCAAGAAAAGAAAATCTGTCATTGTTAACACTTTCCCCACTTCTATTTGGTATGAAGTGATGGGACTGGATGCCATGATCTTAGTTTTTTGAATGTTGAGTTTTAAGCCAGCCTTTTCACTCTCTTCTTTCACCCTCATCAAGAGGTTTTTTACTTCCTCTTCGCTTGCTGCTTTTAGGGTGTCATCATCTGCATGTCTGAGGTTGGCAATCTTGACTTTGGCTTGTGATTCATTCAGCCTGGCATTTTGCATGATGTACTCCACATAGAAGTTAAACAAGCAGGGTGACAATATACAGCCTTGACATACTCCTTTCCCAATTTTGAACCAGTCTGTTGTTTCATGGCTAATTCTAACTGTTGCTTCTTGACCTGCATACAGGTTTCTCAAGAGATAGGTAAGGTGGTCTGCTCTTCCCATCTCTTTAAGAATTTTCCACAGTTTGTTGTGATCTACACAGTCAAAGGCTTTAGCATAGTCAATGAAGCAGAAGTAGATGTTTTTATGGAATTCCCTTGCTTTCTCTATGATCCAACAAATTTTGGCAATTTGATCTCTAGTTCCTCTGCTTTTTCTAAATCTAGTTTGTACATCTGGAATTTCTCGGTTCACATACTGCTGAAGCCTAGCTTGAAGGATTTTGAGCATTAGCTTGCTTGCATATGAAATGAGCACAATTGTATGGTAATTTGAACATTCTTTTGCGTTGCTCTTCTTTGAGATTAGAATGAAAACTGATCTTTTCTAGTCGTGTGGTCACTGCTGAGTTTTCCAATGCTCTTCTTTGGGATTAGAATGAAAACTGACCTTTTCTAGTCGTGTGGTCACTGCTGAGTTTTCCAAATTTTCTGACATATTGAGTACAGCCCTTTAATAGCATCATCTTTTACAGTGTGAAGTAGCTCAGCTGGAATTCCATCACCTCCACTAGCTTTGTTGATAGTAATGTTACCTAAGACCCAGTTGACTCCACACTCCAGGATGTCTAGGTGAGTGACCATAGCATCGTGATTATCTGGGTCTTTAAGACCTTTTTTGTATAGTTCTTCTGTGTATTCTTGGCACCTCTTCTTAATCTTTTCTGTTAGGTCCATAACATTTTTGTCCTTTATTGTGCCCATCTGGCATGAAATATTCCCTTCATATCTCCAATTTTCTTGAAAAGATCTGTAGAGATGACCTGGGGGGCTCATTTTCAGATGTCATATATTTTTGCTTTTTCATAGTGTCCATGAGGTTCTCTAGGCAAGAATACTGGAGTGGGTTGCCATTCCTTCCTCCAGTGGACCACACTGTCAGAACTCTCCAGTAGGACCTGTCCATCTTAGGTGGCCCTGCACGGCATGGCTCACAGCTTCACTGAGTTATACAAACCCCTTTGCCATGACAAGGCTGTGATCCATGAAGGGGTTTGATTTTTACACTTAGTTTTTTAATTCATTCAAAAATTACCTTGGTATATTGTTTGAAGTGAGATCACAATTTATTTTTTCCCCCAAAGTGTTGTTTGTTGAATAATTCATCCTTTCCTAACCATCATCATGTACCAAATTCTGTCATAGACATGTCTTTTTGGAATCTATTTTCTATTCCAATGATTTATTTATCTATGGGTTTCCCAGATGGTGCAGTGGTCAAGAATTGCTTGCCAGTGTAGGAAATGCAAGAGATGTGGGTTCAATCCCTGGGTCTGGAAGACCCCTTGGAGGAGGAAATGGCAATCCACTCCAGTATTCTTGCCTGGAGAATCCCATGGACAGAGGAGCCTGGGGGGCTACAGTCCTGGGGGTCGCAAAGAGTCGGACCAAACCAAGCACAGCAGCATTTCTCTATTATTCTGGCTGCACCACACTGCTTTATTAAAGTTGCATGGTGTTTTGACATCTTATAAGTAAGAGCCCAAGAGTGGTGGTTAGGATTGTAGTCACTGGAATCAGACCAAATATGACTCCAAACTCTGGAGAATAATAATCTATTTACTCTCAATGCTGTTTATGATCACTGCATTCTGACATCAGTAGGATACCATTTTCAGTATACTGTACTTCAGATATGATTAAAAATTGATTTGGTGTTGACTTTCAGTGAGAGATGTGTATTAACCAATTTAGTTTAAAAAAATGGAATTCTTTGAAACATCACTTTAAAAATTATCTTCTTTCTTATAAATAATTAACTTGGACACAGTGGTGGCTTCAATAAAGTTATGAATAAAAATACCTTTGGGAACTTGGTAACTGTCTCCTTCCACTGTGAACCAGCTCAAGTCCTGGGGTATAAAATGCAAATATTGAGGTGTGTTTTATAGCTGGCATCTTAGGCTGTGGGCAGCTCTTGAAGAAAGGAGGAGAGGACTGGGACTAAAACGTGTAGTTTTGAATCCTATACGAACAGCAATACCTGCGGTAACCAAGGATGAAGCCCAGAATGCAGAGTCCTCAGGGGAAACTGCAGCTGGCCCTGAGGATCCTTTGAGTCAGTCAGTTGGAAAAATGCCATGAGCAAAACCTCTTGAATAAGCTAAAAGAAAATATTTACAAATATTAATATTATGTTGCTGGAATTATGTTAGCAGGCAAAATATGGTAAAACTTAAAAGTCACAGACTCTGATTCTGCAAGGGGAGTCTGATCGACGGGCTGTGTAGGGAGATAAAATATACGAAGGCTTGATTTGAACTCATAAGGAAGTTGGCACCAATTAACTGAAAAGCCAGATCTAGTTTGTGTTTTAGGGCAATTTGAATTGTGAAGTCCAAGAGAAGGATTTTAAGAGTAAAACGTTGGAATCACAAAATGTTCCTACTAGTTCAGCAATATACTGTTCAACAAGCAAAATGGCCATTTATCCTAAAAATAGTAGGCACTCATTATCATACACTACCCAATTTATCGGACACTGAATCTCTTTTAATGATACCTAGGGCCAACTTAATGCACGCAGCTAGAAAAAAAATGTCTTATTGAGGCATCCACAGACATCAATTTCCCCTCACTGTTCTCTCTCCCTCTCCCTCCCTCCTGCTCTCTCCCTGTCTCTCTCTCTCTCCCCCAAACACACACACAAACAGACACACACACCCCCAGTGCACTGAGAGAGAGCTGTCAATCTTGGCAGGGTTAACCAGAGCCATAAGTAAGCATGGACCTGGTTACTCTCTTCTTCTCCTTTCCTTTAGTCATACGGCCAATCCTATTAAAATCTTTCTCTCCCAAGCTCTCTTTAGCTGTTTTCCCCCATCATTCCTGCTGGCTCCATCCTTGTCTAGACCTTGATGATAGCAACAGTGGACTAATTATTTTCTTCTATCAGCCTTCCTTCTACCAATCCATCAGCTTCTCCCAGAACATATTTATCTGCTTGCATTGCAATCATCACCCCATCTCAAAATCTTGAATGGCCCCTATTTTCTGTAGAACAAAGACCGAACTCTTTATCATGGTCTTTCACAACCTGTTTCTAAATTACCAGTCACATTACTATATATAAAGTACAACACAGTGAAGCAAACTCTCTACTCCTGGCTCCCCACAGTCTCCCTGCCCACTCTTCCCTTCCTGTTTCCACTGTTTTTTTTAATTTCCTTTGAAAAAAAAAAAATCTAAATCCTTTCCCTCAAGGTCCAATTTACAGTCTTTCTCTTTTCATGACCTTCCTTAACTTCTCCCTGTCAACAACCACTCCTTCCTCTGAAATGTTTTAACAAGCCTAAGTTGAGTTGCTGGGTAATACTAATTTTGGAGATTTTTAGAATATTGGGAAGTAGAAGGTGGGCAAAGAATATGGCCTTTAATATTGCAAGTGGTTTTCTATCTCTAGAGGTAGAGATTCTGATTAGCTTTTGTGGAAGATTGTTTTGGGGAGTAGTAACCATTAATTTTAATCAAATATTTGGACATATGGTAGGATAGAATCTTGCTCTTTTGAAGCTAGGTGTGGGTACATGATTGACTTTGGCCAATGAATAGAGAAGTTAAGTGATGTGTGATACTTCTGGTTGTAAGCATTGAATCAGTGTGTGATTTTCTGAATTTTTTCCCTCTGCCTTATAGGATGATATAGAGAAGAGCCCAGCAAATCACCAAGTCACCTCTCCTGGGTGAATCATAGTGCATCAAAGACTCATGATGACCTTGAGCTCACCCATGATTAGTAGATAGCAGGAATAAGAAATTAATCTTGATTTTTAAGTCACTAAGATTTAGGGGTTGTTCCTGTGTATCCTGAATATGCTGCATATATTCTAGCCTATCCTGAACAACACATTAAGAAAATCTTCAAAAAGCACCTCTGACTTCACAAAAAAAGGAGGTACCCTTCCAGTTTAGGGGTTATTCTCTGAAAGCATAATTTGCTTAAATGCAAGTTTAAATTACCGAGAGGTGAGCTGAGAGTTTATATCACAAAATCAAGAGTGAAGAATCCTAGTGCCAGCTCTTAAGAGTCATTTCAGGACTCCAGAAATGCAGGGCAATGTTTGGAAGATCTACTAAGCAGAAGAGCATGCATATTCTTGGGAAGAGTGGGACATCTCTCATTTCCACAGCAATTGGAGCTGCTTTAGCTCATAGAGAGGGGACTTTTGGAGCATCCACAAGACTGATTGTTCCCTGAGGAGAATCAGCAACAGGATAACAAACAAGTTCTTTGGAAGGCCATTGACACTGACAGAAGGAACTGTAGTCACAGAGAAAGATCATACCAGGTAATTATTCACTGAGGGCAAATGACTCCAGCAGACAGACTTTTGTGAGCACAAAAGAAGTAACCCTTGTGGAGTCCCAGCAATAATTAGAGGATATTATGGAACTAAGAGTTTGAGTCAATGTCATTTGGACCATAAAATAAAGTTGACTTCATTTATTACCGGATAAGCTGAGTTAAGTTATGTTAATGCGATTATTATTTGAAAAGTTTGTCTATCATTCTTATTAGTTGGTTTATAATGATGGATTTTCATTTCATATTAAAATCTCATCTTCACAAATACATTGCTTATTGAAGGCAAGGACAATTTTTAAATTCAGTGGGCACATAATAAGGGATTGTTAATATTGTTATGAAGTTGTGGAAGAAGTTTATTTTGAGCAAAAAGAATCATTTTATTTGCACTGTGGGTAGAATTTAATGTACTCTAGCAAATTGAGAATCTGAATTTCAACAGTAGAGAAAAACTTAGAGACAATTTTGTCCAGTGTCTTCAAAATGGGCTTGGAGGAGCCTTTCCTGTAATTTCAACAGGACATCAGATGCCTTAAACTTTTTCATACAAGCGACTCCACTTTTATCTGTTCTATTAGTGGTTTCTATAGGAAAATTCATTTGAAAAGTGAGTCTGCTGTTAATGTAAGACTGACCTAGGCCTTTGACTAAATTGATATAGTTCAACTACTTTATTTTATACAAGTTCAACACATGTTAAATGTTTTATCCAAAGACATGGTAAAAGCAAAGAAATCAGGTCTCCTGGTAGCCAACCTGGTGTAGTCAACCAGTTATTCTTATTGATTTGTATTCTTTATTTTTTAAATGCATTGCTTAATTATTCTGAAGTTCCAAGTGTTTATCAACAGAGGAATGGATAAAGAAGATGTGGTACATATATACAATGGAATACTACTCAGTCTATAAAAAAAATAATGAAATAATGCCATTTCCAGCAACATGGATGGACCTAGAGATTGTCACACTGAGTGAAGTAAGTCAAACAGAGAAAGACATATATGATATGCTATCACTTATATGTGGAACCATTTTATATACTTCTGCTTTAACCAGACACTTAAAAAACCTCAGAGATGAATGAAGTACAGTAATGAGGAAAAAAGGATCTTGGTGTAGTTGGAAAAGTCCCTAGTCTTAGAATCCTACCTTAGATTTGGCAGGAATCTGATTTGTCCTTCATGTGATGTGCCTGTCCCCTTCACAGGACCACTACTACTGACGGGAAGTTCTGCATAAGTGGGGTGACTGAGAAAACCAACCTCTCATCTTTGAACAATAGAGACTGTTCTCTAGTTTAGTCTTTCGTTGAATTCAAGTTTTTTTATTGAAATATAGTTGATTTACATTTTTGTGTTAATTTCAGTTATACGTCAAAGTGATTTAGTTATATTTTTTCAGATTATTTTCCATTATAGGTTATTACAAGATATTGAATATTGTTTCCTGTGCTCTACAGTAAATCTTTGGTGCTTCATTGAACTTAATATCAGTAAAACAGTCTAACCATTCTCTTGAGAACGCATTATGCCAGTGGACATACTTGTGTTTAGCTTGACTTTGAGGGAATTAGTTGCTATATTTCACAATTCAAGTGTGATGCTAAGTAGAAGCTTCCCCTTTTATACAGGAAATGAGCCCTTCAGCTTTCCACAATCCCCACTGCCCTATATCGCTGGGCCTGATAACCTCTCTGAACACAGGCATTCAAGATGGGCTCCATGTGCCCTGCTGTAAATATACCATGTTGCCATGTTTGCCATTGAGACCCCATGGATTTGTTATGCAAATGTTCAGACTTTTCCTAAATGAGTGTATTAAGGACCTGAAGAATGGTACTTGCCTCTTTCAAATTCCAGTTTTGTGGTTCATTAGGAATGAAAGGGAGAAAAATGGGTCAGTGAAACAAAAAAGGAGAGAGAAGCGTGTGAACGGCGAGGTGGAGCAGCAGTACAAATAAAAGGAAGCCATGGAAATGTATGCACACAGGAAGCAACCCAAAATGGGAATGATTTTTGTAGTGGGGAGACAGTTATTTACACTATCTGGGAGACAGAGTCAGACACAGCAATCTCACTTGTGAAGCAGAGGACAGTCGTTGTGTGGGCTCGAAGTGGACTGTCCAGCTTTGGAGTCAGGTCCAGATATGGAGATCTGCTCGGCTGGTGGCAGCAACTCCAAATGCAGATGGACGCTGCCTCTGTCAAGCCAGCTCTCACCTTATGGCAGCTCTCTGGGATGCAGTCTGGAAACACCATATGGGATATAGCCTTCCCCACATAATCCCACAAAAACTGTCTTACAGTCACACATTATGAATATTTCATTTTTCTTCACAAATCCACTTCCAAGGTGTGGAATATTCCTTTTCTTTTTTCTTTGCTTTCCTGGTCCTTGGTTTAAATGATTTTCACTTAGCTAAATTGAATGTTTCCTTATCCAATTTAGGATGTTAGTAGAGGGTTGAAAATTATTTACTATCATGGAAATTAATAGGAATCTGCTGAACCTTCTTACTATGCACAGAACAACTGAGTAGACCCTTTTACAAGAAGCAATTGGTTTGACTTTCTTTCTCTCTTTCCTTTTTTTTTTTTTTGCCAGAATTGGATAGATTTTTAAAAGCAGAGTTGGCTAAATTAATTTGGTGCTTTGGTTTCCTGGAAATGTGGCCTCTCTCTGACCCAGCTTAAAGGGATAATCTTCAAAGCTTCTTTCTTTTTCTATGGTTTAATTTTAAAATATTAACCATCAGTCATTTTAGTTCATATATTGTTTTGAAATCCAGCTTTGTGGCTATGGCTTTGTCTCTTGATATTAGAAGAATCATTTCATCCTCCTAGAGTTACTGATAGCAGCTGGCTGACAGGACAGAGCGTGCTACAGACTGTGCCGAAGAGGGAGGGGAAAATACCATATCTAATTAAAGCAGCGGGAAACGTTTTTAGCAAGGCAAATTGTAATCCTTTATCTGGAAACGGGCCAGGGCATTAGGGTTAACAACCCTGCTTGTGAAAAATAGTCATAAAAAATATAGACCCACCCTAGTTTTATAGATCACAAGTGTCTGGGATGTCCAGGTTGACACTTCATTTTAAAAGCCTTCTTATAGTCAGTATCCCTAATACCTGCCGAACAACATGACAGAAATTTAGCAGTTAGGGAAAGAAGGTGTCAGCTTCAAAAATGCTCGTGGATCTTATTTGTCTTGGATTTTAGCAAAAATTAGAACTATAATCTCGGGCGGGGGTGCGGGAGGGGGGATCAATTGTGCTTTTAAAGGAACAAGGGCCTAAAACAGTTAAAAACTAAGTTTCTTTTGAATGGATCCTTCCTTCCTGGGGCAGAGTCCCAGGAATCAACCCTAACTGCGCCACTTTCTGGCTGTGTGATACCCAGTGAGACAGTTGGCTCACCTCACCCTCAGCTTCTCTCTTCGGAAAACGAGGGTAACAATATTCACTGGCTTCCTTCTCTGAATTATAGTGAGGATCAGATCAAATACCATCAACCCTGTGAAAGCACATGATAAACAGAGCAGCTTGCAAACTTTGCTGCTGTTGTTATGGTATTAGTGCCTGCAGGTCTGTGCTATGGAGCAACATCGTAAAGCCTTAGCTGGAAGGCTTATCTTTGAATTGGCAGGCACATTTCTTAAGAGTAGATTTAATCTATCAACCAAACCTTCCGGTTTAATTCAGTGCCTGGACCCAGACCCATGTCTAGGTGTTTTTTTAGTTATACTTTGAATTGTATCCGAGTCAAATAAGACACCCTATGGGGCAGATGGGGACTCAACAGGTTGAGGCAGCTGTTAACAGACAAGCCACATAGACTCACAGGGGAAACTTTGGGGAGAGGATGTCAGAATTCATATATTTAGGAATAGAGTTTCAAAGTGTAACTGAGGCTTGAGTAAGAAAGTTCAAAATGCAGCCTCTAAAATTTGAGCAAAATAATAAAAACAAAACAGGGACTAGGATTTTCATGTTTAGAAATGCCTAATATGCTGCCATTTCAAGTTGTGTCGTAGTTAGCATCAGTTCCATCCAAGAACTACTGTCTTGTTTCTAAGGAGGCAAATTCTAGCTACAGGATACTTCTTGGAATAAAAAATAGAAAAAAATCCTGAGATGAATAGCAAAAGCACTGACTATATCTATACTCATACCTATTTCTAACTATATTATTGTTTTAATAAGAATACCTACCAAATGTAAAAAATACACTTAGTTGTGTTCCTAATCTTTACATTTTAGAACTTTTCAGATATTGATTTTGAGTTTCAGACAAAAAAAAAAAAAAGAAGCTTCTTCACTTTCGTCCAAATTTCTTTTGCCATTGCAAAGATTTTGATCCAAATGTCTATTTGTTATTTAGAAACAATCATCTACACAAGAGTTAGGATGGAAGGGATGTTTGGTCTGCTTATTTGTTGCTGTTGTTAAATTAATATGTTGTGTACAGAGAGAAATAAAGGAAAAAAATTCAGAAATGAAATGTTGGACAGTTAAATTCAAATAGTTTATCAAGAAAAGTGTTTTTCTTTAGTGATTAGATGGTGACCTGCAGCCCCCATGAGTCATTTTCATTCAACAAAATTCACAGCCCAGATGTGAGAGGCAGGTAAAGACTTGGGCTGAGCCTGCCAAATACTGTACAAGTTTGCACTTTTTCCCCTTCGTGCCTATTCTCTGCTCTGCAGCTAAAGTCGACCTCGGTGTCTTGATTCTGAATCGTCCTTCACAAGCACACCTGGAAAGCTCAGGTCTTCTTTAGGGCAATGTCATTGTTTTACTGTCTCCAGCAAACTCTGGGCCAGAAGGCTCATCTGGTCTCAGTGTCATTCATGTGCAAAGTAGAAACTGAACTGAACACATTATCTCCGAGCTGAAATTGGTCTCTCCAACAGTACCAGCCTCTTGAAGGGGTGGCACGCACTTGAAGGTTGGTTATTAGTTCCAAATGCTGCAGAAGCATCTGCTCTCGACTAGCTAGAAATCATGTTTAATAACAAGAAAATCTACTCCAGCCAAATCTCTGTTGGGAGGGCTCGCACATGAACAAAAGGCCCCCACTTCCCCTGATTTCCATAACAGATGTAGTATCTGATGCATGACAGCTCAGCGCAGCCCTGCGCCATTATTCCCCTACATATCCATCTGCAAGAAACTGCGCTTTCATTTTATTAATTGCTCTGGTGGACTGCACGTTATTTTTTGTTGCCCAGAGAATATTCTGTTTGTGCTTCATGCTACACTGGTCACAATAATAGTTACTTTTCTTAATGTTAAAGGTTATTAGCCTTCTTCTTTCACTTTGCTATGCATCTTCCATACCCAATAAACTATTAATGTCTCCCTGGGGGGTTGACAGTTTCACTTAAGTTGTGTTGGTCTGGGGTTCCCATCCCTGGTGCTGCTTCTTTGTCTTCTTATCCAGCATTCCTGGGACAAGCCAAATGTGGGGGAAAGTCATTAGCGGGGTCCTAAAGACTGAATCCAGTTCCTAGCGCTTTGAAAACAATTGCATAACAGAGTATTCATTTTGACATTTTTGAGTCAACAATCACTTTAAAATCACACACACACAACCACAGATAAAAATATTTGCTGCTTTAGAAAGACAAATGCTGTTAATTTGTAATTAGACCAAGGTCAATTTTCTCCTACTGATGAAGCTTTAGGTGAATGGTGAAGTTTGCTTCTTGATCCCATCAGCGGGCTGGCTATAACACAGCCAGCCACCATCCCCTGTCACTTTACTAGAGGCTGCATCACAGAAGCTACTGTACTGATAGTGCTAAATGGGGTATGGGGAGGTAGGGGGCAGGGTGGGGGGTTGATAAAGTGCTTAGAGGGGGAAAGAATAATGAAAAGATAGAATATAGTAAGCAGAAGAACCATAAGTATAAAATAATAATAATAATAATAAATAATCTCCACATTTCATTTATTCAGTAGAATGTTGTTTTATTTATTTTTTAAAGTAAAATAGGATGTACATGTGAATTTTCATCCTTAAAAGACTCTGTTTAGAATTTAAAACATCATAAATTGAAAAAAAGACATTGAATTTACTACTGAGTCCAAAATCACATGAGTGCAGCTATTGTTCAGGTTTTATCAAAAAAAGGAAAAAAAGATATAGCACATCAAGGGTAAAGTCACAACAACAAATATGTATGAATCTGCCCAGTCAAGCTCATTTAAATATAATTTGCATGTTTGTGTAACTAGTCATGTAGAATTTAGACAGGGAACAGCAGAATAAATGAGCTCTCCCTGTTACCAAAATTTCCTGAGTAGAGTATCAAAACATCAGAGTAACACTGAAATCTTGCAAATGGTATAGCAAAAGTGAAAGATTACACACAGAGAAAGAAACTTACGCTTCTATCAACTATCCCTTCTACGGCGTGTGATGTTCTTGCCTACTGACTCTAAAAAAAAGAAAGAAAGAAAAAATAAAACACAAACAGCAGCAAAAGCTACAACATATTTACTTATAAGTGTCATGTCACTGGAAATTTTTCAAGATCTTTATTTCTTTCTGGACCTGGCACATGTCCACTTATAGACTCATTCACAATTTTTTAAATGTAAATATAACAATCCTTCTAATCATCTATGTTATAAGCTAATGCTTTGATCTAAGACTTCTTTTTTGCATAGGGTTATATTTTCAAAAACTGTCACAAACAAGTCTGCACAACTGAATCAGTAACATATGAGAGTGTGCTGTGACTATATACTATTATTTAGCTTCTCCTTTTGTATCTTTTAGAAGACTGATCCCCCAAATACTAATACCAAGAAAGAACATGTTTAATATATTTTGCCAAATATTATTTAATGGGAAAAAAATAAATTATTTTTTAAAATATTTTATTTGTATTTTTATATATTGCAATGGATAACAAGAGGAAGAAGGAAACAATTCATAGCTAATAAAAGAGAATCTAACCAGTGTTCAGAGTCTGTCCCTGACCTCACCCCAGTCCATTTCTCAGCCTACCTTCATACGGAGGAGGGAAATTTCTCCCTCAGTCCCGTTCCTGTGACTGAAGTCTCAGCTGGCAGTCATGAGAACTAATCAGAATAGCCCCTTTTGAGATTTTGCATCTTGAAGTCTATGATGGTTGCATGGGCCTCTGTTATTTCCCTCTTGCTTCCCATCCCAACTTTACCCACCCTACATAATTGGGCTAATCCTCAGTGAGAATTCAAGACCCTAAAGAGACTTTGTAGAAACTCCATTCAATCCCTGCGTTTCACAGATGAGGAAAAGAAGTGTCAAAGCATTGACTACGTAAATTACTTAAGAACCATATGAGTTTGGGATTCTCTTTCTGGATTAGAAAAAAGCTTATGATCATCTAATTGACAGAATAATAAATGTGCTACTACATATGTGTAAGCTTTTGAAAAACATTCAACACACTCATACAGTCTGTGTGATAGTAGTCTTACCACTCCAAACTCTCAAAGAGGCTTGGTAAGCATCCTTATCTCAACTGGCCATGATAAGGATAAAGGAAATGTTCTGGGTCAATTAGCAGAAATTCAGGCAAAATGGAAGGGTAAGAAAGAGGTGGGGAGAAGTCTGTTTAAACATCCACTGGAGACACTTCCTGTCTCCCTACTACGTGCCAGGCATCACAGCTCAGAAAATGAAAGACACAGAAGTTGGTGGTCTGGCTGGGGAGGGAGATGTGAAAGGCAGTGTTCACAACAGAGTCATACAGGATGCTGTGGGGGCAGAGCAAACATGTATCTGAGAATCACACCAAGTTTGACAGAGAAGGATCATGTCTCACTAGGTTCTGAAAGGCGAGCTTGGGTTTGAGTTCATCAGTTAGATGGGAGTGAGTACATCCATCATGAGGGCATCGCCTACGGAGGTGAATATCAGGATGAGAGGTTTCTTAGGATGTTTTTAGCAATGCCCTTTGACTCCTCCCTGCTCTACTCTTCAATATTAATTTTCATTATAAACAATGGAGAATTATCAGGAACTGCTTAGTAACATGTACAAAAGAAGTGTAGTTATACTCCTATGTATAAAACAGATAACTAATGAGAATCTACTGTATAGCACAGAGAAATCTGCTCAGTGCTCTGTGGAGACCTAAATGGAAAAGAAATCTAAAAAAGCGGGGACATATGTATGTATATAGCTGATTCACTTTGCTGTACAGCAGAAATGAACACAACGTTGAAAAGCAACAGTATTCCAATTAAAATTAACTTTAAAAAAACTGAAAAAAACTATAGCTAGAACAAAGCAATAAAATAGACTTAATAAGTTAGAAGATAATAGAAGAACTAAAACAGTACAATAATATTTTTTAAATGGAATTATTTGTTCAAAAACCCATGCCAGCAGTTATGGTCCAGGTGTACCCTACCAGGAAGAGTGATCCATAATACCATTAACATGTCATTAAGCTTGGGTTATTTAAGCCACCGTCCCTGATTCATCTTTTTTAATTTTCTCCCTCTCTTGAACACAGTGTGTAAATTTGTGGCTAAAGGTGATCTATGTCTTGTTTCAAAAAGATAAACGAATGATACTTGAATGACAGATAGCTGTGGACCCAACAGCCATGCCTTGCTCCAGGAAGGAGAAGAGGTGAATGAAGAAAGACTCTGCAGCCTTCTGCAAAAGCTACAGAAAGAGAATGAGTTTGCAATGTAAATATAGATGCACAGGGAAGACTTTTCTGCCCCTCTTTTTTTTTAATTTTATTTTAAAATTTTTGCCTGTACTAGGTCTTCCTTGTTTATGGGCTACTATCTAGTTGCAGTTCACAGGCTTCTCATTTCTGTGGCATCTCTTGTTGCAGAGCATGGACTCTAGGGCACAGGGGCTTCAGTATTTGCAGCTTGTGGGTACAGTAGTTGCAGACCCCTGAGCTCAGGTTCAGTAGTGATGGCTCATGGGCTTAGTTGCGCCTTGGCATGTGGAATCTCCTCAGATCAGAGACTGAACCCATGTCTCCTGGGTCGGCAGGCGGATTCTTTACCACTTGAGCCACCCATGAAGCCCTGTTGCTGCTGCTAAGTCGCTTCAGTCGTGTCTGACTCTGTGCGACCCCATAGATGGCAGCCCACCAGGCTCCTCTGTCACAGGATTCTCTAGGCAAGAATACTGGAGTGGGTTGCTGTTTCCTTCTCCAAAGAAGCCCTGCTCCTCTTTCTAAAGTAACCCAAGCTCCTCCTGAATCCACACACACTTTACCCTTAGCACTGGAAAATCCTGGCTCAGTCATTTTCTGCCACCTTTCAAGGGTGGCATTAAGACAAGCTCACTTCCTCTGTTAGGTTCCCCCAAACTCACAAAGATCTTTGGAATGAGAATGAAAACTAAATCTCATTAAGTGAGTAGAAAGCGGTTCAAACAGAGTCGGAGGAAGGAAACTGGGGCAAGTGCTCCATAAATTAATATTATGAAAGGAGGAAATTTCCCTGTGCCCCTGCTGATCAGCATTCTTGATTTGCATAGAAAATCCAGTGGCAAAGCCTTTTAAATTTGAGCAGCACTGTTTCCTCTCTAGGTCATTTCTTACTAGAAAAGAAGGCGAGAAAAACCTGAGGGCCATTTTGGGATGCCTAGAGGTGGGGTGTACTTGAAAAGGAAACCTAAAGGAGCTTAATTCTATTCATCACACCCTTTCATTGTCCTTGAAATGGAGGCACGGTGTTTCTGCCAGTGCCAGGCTGAGGGAGCTGGCAAAGGGACTCAGCGCTGCAAGGCAGTTGAGGCCTTTCAGTGGTGACAGCTTTTCTCCCAGTGTGTCCAGGTAGGAGTTTGAGTTGACAGACAGCAAAGGGCAGAGAGGAGGGAGGTTGGACAAACAAGTTGAACAACAATCACCCTTCTCTCCATAAGGGCACCGTGGCTAGAAGACAAAGGGAGGACAACCACTCTGGAAAAGAGGCCCCATCCTCCTGCCTTGGGGTGTCGTTAGTGAATACAAAACTCAAGCACAAGGCACCCAGCACTATCTCCCTGTGGGTCAGCTCTTTGGGGGCCTTAGGAAAGGAGAAACTCCCTGCAAACAGGTCAGGGGGCTGGAAGAAAGCCTTCGTGGGAGCTTGTTAAAACACTATAAAGATGGGACTTCCTTGGTGGTCCAGTGGCTAAGAATCTGCCTTGTAATTCAGAGGATGCAGGTTCATTCCCTGGTTGGGGAACTAAGATTCCACATGCCCCTGAGAGCCCATGTGCTGCAACAACTGAGCCTGTGAGCCACAACTAGAGAGCCTATACACCTCATGATGCAATGAAGATCCCATATCACAGCCAAATAAATGAAGGATTAAAAAAAAAAACAACATGACAAGGATGAAAACTTATTTTGCAAACTGTGAGACTATAAAAGTTATCTTTTCCCCCCACCCACATGGTGCCTGGTCTCCAGACGGTGTGCCAACGAGCCATGTTGAAAGCAAATAGAAGAATGGGTGCTGGTATTTGAGGTATGATCCAACGTCTGGACCAACTGATCTCCTATCTCAAGCTGTATGGTGCTCCATTGCAGCTGATTCGGAATTCTCCATCCTCTTGAAAGAGCTGAGTGGCTGTTGGAATTTGACAACTAAAGGGGATGAAAACTATTTCCATTTGAGCTTTTGTTGTCACATGCCTGGAGCCATCCAGTGACATGTGGAGTGTCAGACATGAGTGATGCCCACTATGAAATCTCACAATACAGTTTTACATGATCTTCCATAAACAACGTGTCTGAGGCATGGGTGGGGTCATTAAGCAGAGCCTGTGAAAGTCAGGAAGTTAGTCTGACAAAGTCAACACATACATTTCTTCTTTGCTTTGCCTTCTGTCAGCATATGTTTATATGTTATGACAGAGAAAGGACCACAGTGATTCTCCTGCCTTGAATGTTATTCTAGCAACAATCCCAAATAAAAACACGACTCTGGGTATGGCTAGTGAATGGGTCTCCAGAGAAATGTGAAAGCTCATTTTAAAGGCAAATTAACAAACAAGTTGGTTTGTCTGAAAAAAAAAAAAAAAGGATGCTGTAAAACCTGAGTGGTTGAGTATGGTCCCCCAAATGGAAGGCCCACATGTCCTAGGGTCCCAAGCAACTTGATAACTATTCCAGACTGTTCCTTTGTGAAATCCCTCCATGGGAGGAATATATGGTGTTTGAAATAAAGATGCCCTGGCTCCACAGAGAACACAGAGAGGAAGCTTTGGGCCACAGTGTGTGGTTACTGATGGGCTTCGGCTATGACCTCTGGACACAACTTCTATTCAATTGTGTGGTCCTAAACAGACTCTCACAACCCGAAACACCAGAACCCACACATCCTCTTCTGTTGCCAGAAAAACATTCTCTCACCCCAGTTCACTTGTAAATTTCTTCTCATCACAAACACTTCCCCACCTCAGCACCCCGACAGCCGGCTATAGTGGTGACACCTCGTAATTACAGTTATCCAGAAAAAAGTAATGGAAAATCTGGTGATAAATTGCTTGAATTCTGTGAAATTACTGTCACCAGTATATCCAAAGCTTCTGCGAGAGAGAGAACTTGCAGGTGTGCAGGCGCTTCAAGACTATTTTTTCTGTTTTTTTTTTTAAATGCAATTTCTGTAATCCAGGTTGGGTTGCAATTCTATGCTAGGGAATTTACATTCACTCAAGCAGCACTGAAGACATGATAGGAGGGTTAACACTGTAATCAGCTAAATGTGGACAATCTTAGTGGTGGATTACTGTGAGAAATTATGAGTTGTAGGAAGCTCTACCCGTTGATTATCAACAGAACATTTCTCCTTAAAGATGACTGATGTATGTAAAGACAATTAAGAATGGTATTAGTTTAGTTAATGATATGATAATTTGAAAGATAACAGTTTAAAACAAAACAAACAAAAATCTGTGGGCAATATATTTTAAATCCAAGTTACATTAGGAAGAATCACACTTGGGGGAATTTTTTATTATGTGTTGCTTCTGTCCTCCAGTAAACCTAATTAAGCATTTGGTGCTATGGATCTGTCAGGATGTCTACCTGTGAACACCTTTGTCTGCACCTAGCCTGTCTCTGCTGTGTGCTTAGTCCCTTGGTCGTGTCCAACTCTTTTCAACCCCATGGACTATAGCCCACCAGGCTCCTCTGTCCGTAGAATTTTTCAGGCAAGAATGCTGGAGTGGCCTGCCAATTCCTTTTCTAGGAGATAGTCCTCACCAGAGATCGAGCCCACGTCACCTGTGTCTCCTGCATTGCAGGTGGATTTTTTACCTGCTGAGCCATTGGGGAAGCCACCTATCTTTTCTGCTATGGACGGAATGTTTGTGTCCTCCTAAAATTTGTGTGTTGAAATCCAATGCTTAATGTGATGTTATTGGGAGGTGGGGAAGTGAATATGTCATGAGGATGGGGCTCTCATGAATGGAATTAAAGTCCTTATAAAAGAGGCAGGAGGAAGCTCCCTTGCCCTTTCTGCTCTGTGAGGTCAAGGGGGAAAGACAGCTGTCTGTAAGGAAATAGGCCCTTACTAGACATTTCCCAGCCTCCAGAACTGTGAGAAATAAATGTGTGTTGTTTATAAGCCACTCAGTTTATGATATTTTCCTTATAGCAGCCTGACTAGACTAAGACACCACCACAGCACTGTTTCTCCCTCAACCACCATTCTTTGTCCCTTTGGGAGCCATCCTATCTAACATGACTGAGGGTATTTTGTTGACTCAAGCTGATTCTGTTGGAACATCGAGTCCTTTTTTTTATTTGTTTACCTATTTATTTATTTTTGCCGGTGCTGGGTCTTTACTGCTGCACATGAGCTTTCTCTAGTTGCATCAAGTGGAGGCTACTCTCTAGTTCCGATTTGAGAGTTTTTCATTTCAGTAGCTCCTCTTGTTGCAGACCATAGGCTCTAGAGCCCAGTTTCAGTAGTTGTGGTGCCTGAGCTTAGCTGTCCCATGGCATGTGGGATCTTCCCTGACCAGGGATCGAAACTGTGTCCCCTGCATTGTCAGGCAGATTGCCAACCACTAAACCACCAGGGAAGTCCCAAGCATCGAGTCTACCTGACCACAAGGCCCCTGCTCCTATTGAGCCATCCAGGTCTTGCCTGGCTTCTTAAACTTGGAACCACAATACATTTGAGTCAGACTCCATTGATTGCTAACTTTGTGGGATTATGTTCTAAAGCTCTAAAGTTCCTTGCCAGGTGGTGGGGAGGTGGACAGCTGTGAGAGGAAAAGAGCAGCTCGTTGCACAGAGAGGCAAAGATGCCATACAGACTGTCCCTTCCTCCCCCTGCCCTAGACCACAGGTACCACATCAAGCAAATAAAAATACAGGATGGGCAAAAGCAACACATAACATGCAAGGGAACTCCCATGAGGTTATCAGCTGTTTTCTCCGCAGAAATTCTGCAGGCCAGAAAGGAGTGGCATGATATATTTGAAGTGTTGAAAGGGAAGAACCCACAGACAAGATTACCCAGCAAGTCTCTCATTCAGATTCAATAGAGAAATCAAAATCCTTACAGACAAGCAAATGCTGAGAGAATTCAGCAACACCACACCAGCTTTGCCACAAATGCTAAAGGAACCTAGTGGGGAAGGGTGTAGGGATGGGATAGATTGGGAGTTTAGGGTTGACATGCACACACTGCTATATTTAGAATAGATAACCAACAAGGACCGACAGTAAATTAATTACCAAGAAGAAAGAAAAGAAAAAATACTTATTTATTATTTGAAATTCCAATAAATTTGTTTACTATATAAAAATAAAAATGCAGGATGCTCACTTAAGTTTGAATATCAGTTAAACAACTAATGCAATATCTATCATTTTCTTTTACTATAGATATTCCTCTTCCTTGGTACCCTGGCAGCCAGCTATAGTGGTGACATTTCATCATTGGATCTCAAAATTCAGACTTAACTGGCATTCTGTGTTTGATCTGACAAACTTGTTCTAGATATAATTCCCAGGTGACTCAGATGGTAAGGAATCTGCCTGCAATGGAGGAGACACAGGTTCAATCGCTGATTTAGGAAGATCCCCTGGAGGAGGAAATGGCTACCCACTCCAGTAATTCTTGCCTGGAGAATTCCATGGAAAAAGGAACCTGGTGGACTACAGTCCATGGAGTTGCACAGAGTCAGACATGACTGAGCAGCTGAGCCTGAGCACATGCACTCCAGGTATATTGCCCCCTTGTTTTTCCTTGGTATTCTAGACAATCTCTTGCTTTAGGACTAGGCGTGGCATGTTCTGTCCACCTGGGCTGTCCTTCCTCCACATACCCACCTGGCTAACTCCTTCATCCCCTTCAAGTATTTACTCCACTTTTCAACAGTTTCTCTGCGGTGAGGGGCACGCTGACCTAAATTTCACACTGACCACCTCCATCCTTACCCTGATCTAAATTTTCTTTTCCCACAGCACCTATCACCTGAGCATATTCTATGCCTTAGTTATCCATTATGGCTATATTTATTGTCTCCCTCACCTCAAACGTAAGCTTCATGATGGCAAGGAACTGGCACATCCCAGACACCAAAGTGCCTGATACAGAGTTGGTGCTCAGCAAATGACAGAGAATTTGCTGTTTCAGATTTACATTATTTAAACTCTTCCAGCTTATAACTGCCATGCATGCATGCTAAGTCACTTCAGTTGTGTCCAGCTCTGTGTGACCCTATGGACTGTAGCCTTCCAGGCTCCACTGTCCATGGGCTTCTCCAGGCAAAAATATTGGACTGGGTTTCCATGCCCTCCTCCAGGGTATCCTCTTATAACTGCCATTTTGCCTCAATTCATTCACATTCCAGATTTTTGTGCAACTGAGTCCTGGCTTATATGAAACCTTCCAGTAGCTGAGGAGAGTCAGCGCCTTCTCCCTCAGGCTCCTCATTTGTTCATTTATTCATTCAAATAAACATGTGTTAAGGGATCCTGTGCTTTCGATGGTATGCCAGTGCCAGGCACTGGAGGTGAACAGAAGCATTAGACCCAGACCTTGCTCCTAAAGCAGTCACAATTTACAGTTAGACTTTGAGCAAATTCATTATGGTCCGTGGGCTTCCATTTCCTCAACCATAAACTGGAGATGGGAATAAACTGGAGGTGCTCACTTTATGATTATTTTCTGCAGATAAAGTGAAATGAGAGAGGAGTGTGCCTGGCCTGTATTCAATAAACAGCGGCTACTGTTACTAATACGACTAGAACAAGCAGAGCTGTCCTACTTGCTGCTCGTATATTCTACAATGTGAACAGTGCTTTTGGAGCTGTGAGGGGAAAACATTGCCTGGCCATGTACAGCAATCTGAGGTAGAGAAGAGGCTTGCTCAAAGATATACTGTGATAGATACAATAATAAAAATATGCACGAAAGAGAAGACAGAAGAAGGAAGAGATTGATTACTAGGAACACAGAAGGACAAATGGTTTTTCAAGTAGAAACACATGGGTGTCAAAGTCAAGAGACAGATGGGGAGTCTCATATTGCTGGAATAATAGTGGATGGTAGTCAGTGGAGAAAATAGTCAATATCTAAGTTGTGTGGGGAGGGTCTTAAGAAGAATATCTTATGTTGTAGAAGAGTTTGGGACTTGGTCGTTGGGACATTGGTGACAGAGACATCATCAGACTTGTGTTTTCAAGGGTGGATGTGCAAGAGCATGTACAGACACAGAGGCTGCTGCAGGAAGGTGGGTGGTTAGGAGGCTATTAGAAGGCTGTTAGAACAAACACTGAAGGTGGGCCTGATCAGGTTTCATGAGTAGAGAATTGCCTGATGCTACCTGTTTGTTCTCCTCTTTTTATATATTTGAATGCGTCAGGTCTTAGTTTAAGGCCCGTAGGACTAGTTCCCTCCTCAGGGATTGAACCCAGGGCCCCTGCATTGGCAGCACGGAGTCTTAGCCACTGGACCACTAGGGAAGTTCCTGTTGGTTCTCTTCTGATATGCTTCGACTTTTGAAAAAACCTCTCAAAGTGTCTGCACTGAGCCTCACGCACTCTCTCCTCTGATGAAGATGGATTGAGCTGACCACACTGCAACACTTTCTGAGCTCCACTGCAGTCATAGTTGGTAGTCTCCTTCTTGCCAAGAGGCCCTGTGAGTGGATTTTAACCTCTTGGCATAAACTGAAATGAGAGGATCTTTATACTGAGAGCATAAACTCCCCACACCACCTTCCCTCATTCTTCTGATTGAACAGCTCACTTTTGGGTTATGATTCTGGAGACTAAATAAAGCTCTTTGCATATAATTTTCTTCTTCCCTTTCCCTCCTTTTTTGGGATCACATGTAAACATCAAAATAGAAGTTTTCTTCAGGGCAAAAGCTGTCCTACCAGAGACCAGCTACTGTATAACCATTTCAAAGACAACACTGAAGGCTGAAAGGCAGAGAATTTTTGGTTTGGTTTTGCTCTTCCCAGAATAAAGGCAGGTTAGACCACAGCTTTGTTTTACTTTTGAACAAAAGTTTTGGTCTAAGTTTTGCAAAGAAAACACTGTTCCCTCAAAATGGTTAGAAAACGATTTACAGATGTTAATAGGGAAAATGCTGTGTGCTCAGTCGCTCAGTCTTTGTGGCCCCATAGACTCCTCTGTCCATGGAATTCTCTGAGCAAGAATACTGCAGTGGGCAGCCATTCCCTTGTTAATCTTTGCTTTCTTGGATAAAGCTAAAGCTAAGTCGCTTCAGTCGTGTCCGACTCTGTGCGACCCCATAGACAGCAGCCCACCAGGCTCCCCCGTCCCTGGGATTCTCTAGGTAAGAACACTGGAGTGGGTTGCCATTTCCTTCTCCAATGCACGAAAGGGAAAAGTGAAAGTGAAGTCGCTCAGTCGTGTCCGACTCCTAGCGACCCCATGGACTGCAGCCTACCAGGCTCCTCTGTCCATGGGATTTTCCAGGCAAGAGTACTGGAGTGGGTTGCCATTGCCTTCTCCAATAAGTGGGAAATTATTTTTCCAGCTCTTAAGATATAAAACAAACAAAACAAAAAGATAACAAAACAGCAAAAACAAAAATTTCTTGGCAGATTTGCACTTCTAAGTTTTGTTTGAATAACTTCTGTGTTTTTTTGTAAGTAACAAGTTCTTACTTCAGGTTTAGAGCAGTCTTAGGTAACTTGAGACTGAACACTTTAAGGATACACATAATAGAAGGAAACATTTGAAGCCTTTGTTTACTTATCAAAACCACATTCTGTAGAAGAATTTAGAGCCAGAGCATGAATGCAATTTTTGCAATTCCCTCAAGAGAAACTGGAGAATTATTTCAGTGAGATGGGAAATCATATTGAACAATGTGTCAAAAAAGATTGCAGTGAGGATGAAACTTAAAATTATCATCTACAGTTGCCTAAATTTCAAAATTTAGAGGAAATGAAAATTTGAAAGTGGATGTAAAACTCCTCAGACAAAGAAATGAATAGTCATTTATTTAAGAAGTATTCAATGTGTCAGATAAACTTTTCTGGGCTCAGCAGGAACTGTGATAAATTGAAAAGGTGTCTGACCCCAAAGTGCTTAAACTTTAGTGAACTTTTAGCATGGATGCAAATTAGGATTTGGGGGAAAGAAGAAAGAAAGCTGGTATATCTTGGTTCGTACAATGATTTAGGCAATGGTTGCTTTCTTTCAATTATACTTCCTTTTCATGTCTCACAATTGCCCCATGGCGTAGACGTGGAAAGGTCTATATTTTTACAGATGAACAAAGTTATTAAAATAACACAGGGTTTGGGACTCCCCACGGTCCAGTGGTTAAGATTCCATGCTTCCACTGCAGGGGGCCTGAGTTCGATTCCTGGTCAGGGAACTAAGAGCCTTGCCATGAGGTCAAAAAGTAAAAAAATAATAATAATAAAAATAAAGTAAAACAGGACTTGCTCACATAAAAATGTCATCAACTTACATCTAGAATGTTAAATTTATTTTAGTGGTTTAATTTTTTAAAAAAACAGACAAAGGGTTGTATCTTCTGGGGAAATGCTTTCCAAATTCTTTCTGATATAATATACATGGGAAATGATAGTATTTGGGCCGCATCAGGGTGAATGGAAGAGGCTTCTCTCAGCCAGAAAGAACAAACCTCCTCCATCCTTCTCCTCTGCCCACCAAGGCTAATGGAATCAAAATCTTGAGAAGCCTGTATCTCATATGGAGATGGTATGTTAGCTGGCTCTGTCTAAAGCACTTAATCAGTTAGCAGAGGTAAAGAGCCAGGAGAAAGATTGTGTTCCTCCCTGCTTCAATTCCTTCAGCCTGCTCCTACCCCTAGATCCTCACTAGAAGGCTAATGTCTCTCCCTATTTGCATAATGTAAGAGTCTAAGTAAAGATGAGATAAATATTGTTCACATGCAATAGAAATAAATCTACCCATTAAATAAATAAAATAATCCAAAGACAATTTGTAATGGCCCAAAAGATTCTTTATCAGGAATGTGCTTATAGGTAAACAAAACTGTTGTTTCCAAATCCTAATTTTAAAAATTGAGATGAAAGTACTGTGTCTTAGGTTTCCTGTCTCTGCTCTTTTCTTACATATATTAAAATAAAGGCAAAAATCTAAACAAATTTTAATATGTATTTTTCAGGAGTGAAATCTGCATGGAGAGTAGAAAAGAAATGCTTTCAACTGTGTAAGGTCTTCACCAGCAAGGTGTCAATGTTACTTTTAATTATAACTTTCAACATTCTTCCTCTTGTATCCTCCATCTTAGTGGTTGCATAGTGTGGATTTAATATGCTAAATCTTTTATTTTTTAAGGTTTTTTTTTTTTTGGTGTGGACCATTTTTTAAATAAAGTCTTAATTGAATTGCTTACAATGTGCTTTTGTTTTATGTTTTGGTTTTTGGTCATGAGGCATGTAGGATCTTAGCTCCCTCTCCACTGGGAGGCAAAGTCTTAACTGCTGAACCTCTAGTGAAGTCCCTAATATGCTAAATCTTGTCTCCTGGAGCTGCCTTACTGCTTTTGTCATTCCAAGGTAGGATTTCATACACTTACACAACATTATGTGTCATTTATATATCAATAAACTTGGAGGGAAAAAAGGCCAGAAATAAACTTTGTGAAAACATTGGTAAAATATTTAAACATGTGTCCCTGAAAGTAAGCTCTGGACATTAAGAAAATTAATATATGAGGAATATCACACTTTCTAATGATTTTAATAAAAAATTAATTATATTTAGATAAGTAGAATTTCACCAAAACTGGTACATTTTGCATGTTGAATCTGTGACATTATGCATTCATTTCATAGACACTGATAGATATCTTGGTTAAAAAAATGAACATCAGTTTTTATTATAACCCTTCACTAAAATTATTTCCACCAGGATGAATATAGCTATGTGTCTCATTTATATGCTGATTAATGTTATCACGTGGGATGATGGAAAGAACTGGATCTATGTTGCATCCTGACCCTGGCTCTTGGTGACTTAACTACCCTTAGCCTCAGTTGCCTTATCTGTAAAATGGGAACTTACTTTGGAAATTATACAGTGTAGTAATTAGCATGCTGTAGCTGTTCAGTAAACGTTGCTTTTCACCAACTGGTAGTTTCAAGTCCTTGGGCTCAGAGAAGCAGAGGAAATTAGAGCTCCCCCTTGGGTGCTGAATGTGACACCTGGGTGCCTGGGGCTAATCTCTGTAGAAGCTCTTCTCTCAGGAATTTGACACGAGCCGCATCAGCTCATTATTTCAGGCAGCTGGTTCTATATCATTCTTAGTCCCGAATTTGTTCTTGTTAACATTTTGTAGTTTGGGGCCTGATTGAGGGTTTTCCAACACATGCTCACCATGCATTTTGCAGTTTGGGCAAAATCTATGAAATATATTCTTCTCAACCCATGACAATTTCCTCTATCAAAGATTTAGCCTGAGGAGTTTGACTCTCCTGACTATCAGATACTTACAAGTCAGACAATGGGAGGGGAGCTTACACACACTGAAATTTTATTCAACCCAGTGGTAAAATAGCTCAGTGAAAACAAATAAACAAAAACCATTCTCTAGACTTGTTTGAGCAACAAATAACCCAGAGTTGCTGAATTCAGAATCATTTTTGGTACTTTAGATAAAACAAAGGTGGTATTAGGGCTAGATGGAATATTTTAGTACAATCTTCCCTAATTGGAGCAAAATTCCTGCTTAGAGAACTGTCGAGAGGCTGAGATTTTGAGGTTTTTGCCTTTGTTTCATTCTTAATTTCAGAGTTGGGTTCTCTCCCAGATATTTTATCACTTACTCCTTGATTTAGTCAGAATTAGTTAAATTGTGCTGTGGTAATAAGTAATCCCATCGTAGACAGTTAACGACACGGAAGTTTATTTATCATTCATGCTATGTGGTTCACATTGGTCAGTTAGAGCTCTGTTGGAGTTTCTAGGCAAGCCAGGTAGATAGAGGCTGCACCATCCGTAGCTCTTGAATCTGAAACATGGGACCTCCTTAGTCCTGGTGATAGGGGAAGAGGGAAAAATTAGAAAATTGGCTATGCTTCAGACTGGGAGTATTAATGAACCACATCCGTTCATATTTGATTAGGTAAAATTGAGAATAGTAGAGAAGCAAATTGAATACTTGGTGAATATTACTGTATCTCTTATTTCTCTCACTTTGGTAATTTTTAAATTAGTGCTCTAAGATTCAGTATTTATTTCCAATATAGATAATGAACCTATCTTTTCCCTTAAATTCATCAACATTTGTAATTAAAACAATTAAATTTACTCTTTCTTCAAAGATACTGGGGACTTCCTGGTGGCTCAGATGGTAAAGCGTCTGCCTACAATGCGGGAGACCTGGCTTCAATCCCCGGGTCGGGAAGATCTCCTGGAGAAGGAAATGGCAACCCACTCCAGTATTCTTGCCTGGAAAATCCCATGGACAGAAGAACCTGGTAGGCTATGGTCCATGGGGTCGCAGAGTCGGACACGACTGAGCGACTTCACTTTTACTTTCACTTTCAAAGATACTGGGCTTTCCCATCAACTCTGCTTTATAACACAATCCAGTTTTCTGAGATTTCCATTTAATAAGAGTTTGGGTTTTTTTTCCCCCAATTTATGTATTTATTTTAGTTGGGTCTTCGCTGTGCATGTGGGATCTAGTTCTCTGACCAGGGATCAAACCCAGGCCCCCTGCATTGGGAGATCAGAGTCTTACCCACTAGACCACCAAGGAAGTCCCTCCATTTAATGTTTTGACTCGTATATATCTATTACTAACTTATACATTGGTTTATCTGAAAAAATACATTTTTCGTTTATGTAGCAACAAATGCACTGGCAGCCTGATTATATGGTTCACATTATATGTGAAAGTGCTGTCACAAACTCCCAAATCCCAAAAGCTTCTTTTTAAGCAAGAGTCTAATCATTTCCCCCCATCCACTACCTTCAGCAAGAGAGAGGTGGGAAACACTTCTACCTCTATATCCAATATGTGTTTTGCACTCTCAAAGGAAATCACAGATAATATACGTTTTATATGTTTTCAGTTGTTGGTGAACCTGAAGGAGTAATACAGAACTAAGAAAGCTGTCCTTATGTAAACCATCTTTATGAAATGACAGCACTTAGCAAACAAGAGTTCACAGTGACCAAGTCCCAGATACGCACTCATAGCATCATAAGCATGACAATGGATTTTAGCAGTGGGCATGGAAGAATGTGAGTGACTAGTTGTGTGTGTATGTGTGTGTACGCGCATTTTAGAGAGACACCAAGGATTGATTGATATTCAGGGAACTTTGTGAATTCATGTCAGATTACTTGTAGCACTGAAATTCCCAAATTCAATCTATTGCCAAGTTTTATTAGTTCTCTCTTTGGACTCATTCTTTTTGAGCTTTCTTCTTTTTTCCCCCTTCTCCTTCTACTTTTTAAAAAAATTATTAATTAATAAATCAGTTTTGGGGGGTGTTGCACTAAACCTTCGTAGTTACTCTCAGCCTTTCTCATTTTAGTGGCTTTTCTTGTTGCAGAGCACAGGTTCTAGGCACGTGGGCTTCGGTCGTCACAGCACTGAAGGCTCAGCAGTTGCGGGTCTCGGGCTGGAGAGCACAGGCTCAGTAGTTGTAGCACATGGGCTTTGTTGCTCCAAGGCATGTGGAATCTTCCCAGACCAGGGATTGAACCTATGTCCCTTGCATTGGTAAGTGGATTCCTCTCCACTGTACCACCAGGCAAGTCCTCCTTCTACTTTCCTTGTAAGTTTTGTTTCATTGCCTTCTGAAGTGAGTTCAGTTGGTGGGATGGCAGTGCATCTATATGTGACCTGATGACACTTATCTCTAGTTTGAACATCACACAACTAGATAGGATGGGAAGGAGTCATTGGCCTCTGCTGGCCTCTTCTAAGGGTTGTGGTGAAGAAGTTTTGACATTTTTAATTATGCCTCTATGACAGATACTGCAAATTGACTCCTAATATCCATCTCTCCTTTCTCCCATAATCACAGAACAGACACATTGTAGCTGGTAACCTGGCCAACTATCTCCCTCACAGCTAGATCAAGTCATAGATTTTGGCCAGTGAAATATAAGAAATGGCATGTTCAGACTTTTGAGAAGTTCACAGAAAGAAACAGTGGTTATGTATGTTTGCTCCTTACTCCACAGTGCTGGCTGGAATTCAGAGGTGCTGCTTTGAGTCGGAGTTTTTATCTTGGACCTTTAGATAAATGTCACAAGCTAGAGATGAAATGGGAAACAGCATGAAAGGAGGAGTCTGAGTTCCTTATGACTTCTGGACAGTGGCCTATCAGCCCTAGCCCACCATCTTCAGGCTCTGCATGTGTGTGTGTGTGTGTGTGTGTGTGTGTGTGCATGTTCATGCATGCGTGTATCACAGAAATATATTTCTACCTTACTTAAGCCAATTTTAAACAATTAATTAATTAATTAAGGCTGCTTTGGGTCTTAATTGTAGCACATAGGATCTTCAATCTTCACTGAGGCATGTGGGATCTTTCAGCTGGGGTCTAGTTTCCTGACCAGGGATCAAACCCAGGCCTCCTGCATTGGGAGCACGGGGTCTTAGCCACTGGACCACCAGAAAAGTCCTTCCAAATTTTTTTTGGTTTGCGGGAACTTAGTTCCCCAACCAGGGGTTGAACCCTGGCCCTTGGCAGTGAAAACGTAGAGTCCTAACCATTGGACTGCCAGAGAATTCCCAAGCCAATTTAATATTACTTTTTGGTCGCTCCTGGTAAACTCAAAGCTAACACATTCAACAAATAAAGGCATTGATGGTCTTAACAAACATGAGCCTTCATTCTTACTCCTCTATGTCTACATCGAAACCCTGAAGCTTTGAAACATGTTAGGGAGCAGGTTGATTCTGGTATTTGATGGCTCCATGCTCTCTCACTCAACACATTTGTGTAACTAATAGCTGTTTCCATGATTCAGTGCAGAGGTTTTCTCTTCTCCCTTAAACCCCTCCTTGGCTTATCTGCCAGCTGCTCATCCTGGGAAAGACAGCCAGTCTCCCTCCAGCTTGGCAGTTGTGAGCCAGACTCATTCTTCGAACACAGCTGGGAGAAGTCAGGATTGGGGCTCCTGCCCAGGAAGGACAGTGGGGAGCAGTGGCTCTACAATGCTGACCTCTTCAGTGTTCCCTCTGCAGTCACACTTGGCCAGGCTCCCATCACCTTATTTCTCAATTGTGGCCCCAGCCTCCAGTTTTCTGGTCCACACTGCAGAAGGTCACAGACTCATCAAGGGTGAACACAGGGTAAGGTATTGGTTGATTGGTGTTCATCTGCTTTTCCAGGAAGGTCCATTACAGCAGCTTTGGAAGAAAAGACAGCTGCCCCCCAAATGGTCCTGGTCAGTTCACCCTTTGTTCTGTCAATCAGCCCTTCTCTCTGTCACCAGACAGGGTTTTGCCTCCACTACTGTTGCCAGCCTAACATTTCTAGACTATCTATCTAGGATTTATTAATAGAAAGTGGATGCATATGCTTCGTCTTGTGTATCCAACAAAAGGAGTGAATAAATTGCAGCGGCAAGACAAAAACCCAGTTTTTAAACTCCAGTAAAGTTGTCTAGGCTTAAATTTGAGAAGGAGAACACTGGTGCTCACAACTCGCAAGCAACGGGCCTTGCTTGCTCATTTCTTGGCATGGCAACATAGCTAGGCTCAGTTTTCTGGAGCAGTCAAAAGAATCTAGCCTCTGAGTCAGATAGGTTCCTGTTTGTATCACTGACTATCTGTGTGATTTGGGGCATTTTTTTTTTTTTTTACCTTCTTTAATCTCATTGTTCTTTCTTTGTCAAACAGGAATATTGACATATCTATTTTTAGGCATGTTATGAAGATTAGGACTAATGCACATGAGATAAAGTGACTGGCACATGTTAGGAGTTCAATATACATTAGACATTTATCTCAATTCAGTTGACATCTATTGATTCCTTGCCATGTTCAAGGACCTGCGTTGAGTGTTGGTCAGCCACTGAGTTGACAAGTCTCAGGTGTGATGTTCTACTGAGTACAGCCAGCCTCTTCTTTCTCTCTTGTCCTCATCTCTCCACTTGACTGAACATGTTGGTGGGTGCTAGCCACAAGCTTCTTCTGACGAGAGCTGGGTCAGGTCAGGGCAGTAAATTTTTTTTTTTTTTCCACATGTTTTTGCAACGGGCCTAGTTTCCAAAGTGAATATCTGGACACATTCTATAAAGTGGTCTCCAGGAAAAAAAAACAACAACAAATACTTGCAGCTTTGCTCTGGGTTTTTCATTGAAACAGATGAATCCATGATGCATGAAAAGGCTGTCAGGCTGGCTGAAGGAGGCTGAATGCTGGGATAAAGCTGGGCGTCTGTTACTCCACGCCCCAATGTGAGGTCTGTTCTCCTGGGTGAAGCAAGGCTTGGCCAGACAAGCAGTACCATTGTAAAGTCCTGACAATAGACAAGCAAGAGGACTTGGCACGGATGGAAAAATCCCCACCCCCTTTGAGTTTTAAAGGAATGGGAGCTAGGGTCCAAAGCCTGCCTTATTAGAGAGAGACAAATCACCCAAACCAATCTTTATTATGAATGCCGAGCTATTGAATTTCCTTGGCTCTGTAAAGCCTATTGATTTTGTGACAGTCAAAGATAAGTTATGCTCATGAAAGGTTTTATTTTTTTTTCTCCTCCTTTTCCCTTCACAACATATTTTTTCAGACATATTGGCATTGGGGATTGTAAGGAAAACTGTTATTGGTTTCTTTCGATTTAAGAGTAGGTCAGGGCTCAAGTGAGGCTACGGACCATTTTTACAGTGGTTTCCAGTACAGAATAGATGAGGTAGGAACCACCAGAGCTGGGGTCGCTCTGTTATGTTATTTCAATCTCCAGCAGGAATGCTCCCGGCATCCCAGGCATTTCTGGAATTCTGACATTAGCCATGATCCACTAACTTACTCTTTGTCCTGTCTCTACTACACCGCTCTCCTCTGATTGACCTCTATTCCCTTCTCACCAAGCCATACCATAACGTCAGTCAACCAAGACTTGAAAGGCAGAAATTGAGAGAAACACTGCAGTGCAGAATGCTGTGGTATGTGTATACAAGAGGATATTCTGCATAAATAAAAGGCAAAGGTTTCTTAAGTGGTAGGTATTTATTTTTAAACGTACAAATACAATTCCACATCTTACAAAGATAGTAGATCCTCTCTTGATAATTTATTAAGAATTCTATCTGTAAAAAATATTTTGGCAACGCGTAGACTTATGTAAAAGAAAGGCATGGTGGCTTCTATAGCTAGTGAATTTTAAAGAAAATTGTGACAAATGTATCCAGACAATAGCATATGTGATGGTTCAGATACCATTTTAATTCACAGAAGATACAATCTATATATACTCAATATTTCTAAATGTTCAAATATTGATGGTGTGATTTAGTTGTGTCCGGCTCTTGTGACCCCATCGACTGTAGCCCACCAGGCTTCTCTGTCCATAGGATTCCCCAGGCAAGAATACTGGAGTAGGTTGCCATTTCCTTCTCTAGGGGATCTTTCCCACCCAGGAATCAAACCTGGTCTCCTGCATTGCAGGCAGATTCTTTACCGACTGAGCTATGAGGGACAGTGGTGTTCAAATATTGAATAAACATAAATGAAAAGTCCTTTAATATATTCAGTGGACTCTAAGGCCTGATTACTACTCAGCAACTCATTCATTCAACAAATAGATGTTGAATATCAACGATGTGCCAAGCACACAATAAGAATATTGTGGATTAACCTCTCTCTATTTTTAATTATAATGAGCCTAATTCTGTAATTTATTGACTAGAAAACCCATATTTGGATGAACCAGGGAAAGATGAAGGTGAGAATTGCTGTCACATATTCTTTTCTCTTCTTCTCCTTCTTCCCTTAGAGAGAAGACACTCTGTTTCCATGGAGTAGAAAGGTAAAGATATTTTGGAAGGGCTCGTAAAACTAATTCTTTCTGTTTCTGTTCCTCACAATCAACATGTGTGGAGTGGCTTTCCCCAGAGTTGATAGTCAAAAACATTTTTCTTCCCCTCCCAATTAAGAAGCATCTCACAGGAAAAAAGGTAGAGAGTTATCCCAGCTGGCAACCACATATCTATTTTCAACAAAGTATGCAATCCACTTGACAATAGACTATGTATAAGAAGGAAGGAAGGCTTTGCCCCCTTCATGAAAGTAAAACCTTTTTTTATGCATTCAGATTAATTGAAGTGTGCATGCCCTGTTGTAGAGTTATCAGAAAATTCCACCATTTAAAGATATTTTCTTTAGCAACAGGTCAGAAGATCAAAGAAACACATTATTTAGGGGTCAGACATTGCTCTTTCAGGAATCCTCTTTCAAAACATTTTTCTTCTGGGATTTTCCTGGTGGTCTGGTGGTTGGGGGTCTGCACTTCCACTGAAGGGACCAGGGTTCAATTCCTGGTCAGGGAACTAACACCCTGCATGTCACATGGTCTCGCCAATAAATAAATAAGCCATTTCAAAATATACACGTTCTGAATGGAATGCCAGTGGTCTGGAGATTTGGTATGGAAGAGAGAGGAACATTCTACAACTTGGACATTTGCTGGGAGGGTTGGCACAGAAGAGGGGCTGTAATAAGAAGGTCTGGGTAGCCAACTTCTAGATCAGACAGCAGGAGCTAATGAAGCAAGAAATAAAACAGAGAGGGAGAGAAGGACATAAAAAGAAAGCTTCTCTACGATTTCGTATAGTGACTCTAGACTCTAATCATTACTGCCCTCAACCCCATCCTTCCAAAGGGTGGCATAATAAAAGAGAATTTCAAAGAAAATTTTCTAACATTTACACTCATTTCACTTAATTAGGTTTATATTTTAACTGTGTGTAGAAAGAATTCCCACAATTTCTGCTTCATGTACAATTATTTTCTGGTAGTCTTAGATCTTAGACTTATAGTCTAAGAGACTTATAGTCTCTCTAGACAAAAATAGCGAGAAAAGAAAGCGTTTGAGAATCAGACAGATTAGAGTTAAATTTCTGATCCAATACTTGCCAGTCCTTGAGCAAATTACTTGGCCTCTTAAAGTCTCAAATGTCTTACCTACAAAGTCAGCTCTACCTTCTGTCTCTTAAATCTACTGCAGTAAAGTGAATTAAAAAGTAAAAAAGTAGTTGACAGAGGATGAGGGCTTGGGAAAAAGTTGACAATCTCCTACCTTCAGTAAAGATAATACTTACCAGCCCCTTGTTATGGGGTTGCTCATACCAACTTCAGCATCCTTAACCCACTGACTTTTGGCTTGGCTTGACCACGGACTTGCTTGAAACAGTAGAATGTTAGTGGAGTGATACAGTCTAGCAGGGACTTTTAGAGCATCATGTGATTCTGCTCACCCCCTGGAGATTCTCCCTTCCATCAAAAAAAGCAAACTCCAGTTAGAGCCCCCCAAACAAGAAGGCATGTGAAGTCCATTCAAACCTAGCTGAGTCCAGCAAAGCCCAACAGATTCAGGGACAATCTTCAGATTCAAGGGCAGGAAATACATGTTTGGGGACTTCCCTGGTGGTCCAGAGGCTGAGACTCACCCTCTCAGTGCAGGGGGTCCAGGTTTGATCCCTGGTCTGGAAGCTAGATCACACATGCTGCAACCAAAGATCCTACACAGCCAAATAAATAAATGTTTTAAAAAAAGAAAGAAATACATAGTTTGTTGTTAAAAACAACTGAGGTCTCAATCTTGTTTATTGCTACAACAAAAGCTGACTGATTTGTTCAAAGACATCTTCCCTGGTGGCTCAGATGGTAAAGAATCTACCTGCAATGCAGGAGACCTGGGTTCAATCCCTGGGTCTGGAACATCCCCTGGAGAATGGCAACCCACTCCAGTATTCTTGCCTGGAAAATTCCATAGACAGAGAAGCCTGGCAGGCTACCGTCCATGGGGTCCCAAAGAGTCGGACATGACTGAGCAACTAACACTTTCACATTTACATGGTGTTCAAAAATTGTCTGTGCACCACCAGCTCCGGCCCACCCCCCCCCACACCTTTCTCTTTAAAAAGTTTTTGTTCAGGTTAAATGTGAAAATGTAAATAAATCCTGAAACCAGTAACTGACATCACTATTTGCTTCTCCTTCCTCCTTATCCTTTGCTTAGTTTTTTTTTTTAATTGGTCTCATAATTTCTCTGGCACTTATTTGGGATTTTGATATTAAATAGGTGAAGCCATAAGTTAGATTTTCAACCATCATCATGGTTCCTCTAACTATCTTAGGATCAAGTAATTGGATCAATTTTACTCCCTAGACTTTATCCTACTGAGGCCCTGGTGCCAGTTTAGAAGTTTCAGCATTAGATTAGTGGTTAAATGCCCCGAACTCTGGTCCAGAAGCAACAGATAGGAGCCTTGGGCTTGCCAGTCCCCAAATATTTAGCTGTGCTCCAGAGAAACAAACAAGAAGGAGATGGAAATAAAAGACCAAGCCCCAAAGGAGGGGCATTGTTCAGTGAGTACACTGCCTAAACGGACTTCATTCTTAAACCAGTCTTTGTCATGTTTACCTCAATCAAGCCCCACAGTTGGCTACAAAGAGAATCCGGGATGTACTGGATCATTGTATAGATTGCAATATAAGAGGTCATATTAAATCCATAATCTGGAAGTAAGCTTTGTGAGCAGACCCCAGAGGGGTCAATGAAAGGGATCCACATACGATACAATTCTCAGACATGTCTATAGAGGGTTAAAAATCCAAAGCTCAGAGTTGGGAGAAAGCCAGGTTGGGAGCTAAAGAGACCTAATTGGATGGAAATTAGAGCAAAGGCTCAGACATGGGAAGCTCAGATAAATTTTCCCTGATGGCTCTCCTCTTAGCTGCTCTCACGGTTTTATAGAGGCTACCTGTCTGTAGGGGACTTTAACCCCAGGGCCCAAAAAGGGACATTTAGCTTCTGACATACTCCTATAGTTGGAGGGTGTGGGGTGGTGAACCCCTAAAACCATAGAGTCAGTTTGTCTTTCCAGAACTCAGTGAAAGAGTAGGATGTGAGAAAGGCAAGACAAAAAGGGCCTTGTCACAGGCCTGCCCTCTCATATGCGAGCATTTTTTGGGGTACATCCAATATTCATAAATTGATGCTGTCTATCCAGTACAGAATCAGAGTGGTTTCAAAAATTACCTCAAATGTGAAAGAATTCAGGAAGCTAATAGTGTTTACTTTCATTCCATTCTCTAACTTTTGGGGAGAAAAAAAACCTTAGGTTGAGTTGAGGAAAAAACATACCTCAGCTTTTTTCATATACAGGTGTCTATAACGTGAGAAAAAACCCTTTGGGAAATGGAAGTGTAATGAGAGAGACTGGTAAAGTCTCTTGTGAGATGTAGGAAGCTTCCGTAGGTGAAGGAACTTTAAGAGAGAGCATGCCATATGAATAATGCAATAGCTAGACTTCGCCATCTCTTTCTGCAGATTTACATTTCTGAAAACAGAGGGTCAAAGTACATGGGAAAAGCATCTGAAGCCCCAGAAACCACTAAGCCGGCGGAACCAGCCTCCACAATATATTTGCAAGCTGCCTTCCCAGCTTAATTCCTCTTACACACTCTCTGGGCTACAACAAACTCCACCCCAGGAGGCCTCCTGCAAATGCCCTGAGCTTTCCCTCCCCCTCCTGCACTCCAGCTCAGCCCACCCCTGCCATACATCTTCCATGCAGAAGATCACAAGATGCCTCCTCCTCCACTGAGCCTCCTTCGGCTGCAAGTGACATCTTTCCCCCTAAATTTCATGGCATTTTGTCCATCTCTCTTGATGCTTAGAAGTTTCTGCTTTTTATAATTATTATATACCATATCACTTATACTAGACTATAAAACCCTGAGGGCAAGGATTGTACCCAGTATCATCTCTGTGTATCAAAGGGACAAAGAAAATGCTCAAATCAACATATAGGGACTTCACTGGTGGCCCAGTGGTTAAGAATCCACCTTTGCCAGTGAAGGGAACGTGGGTCCCATCCCTGGTCCAGGAAGATTCCATATGGAGCAACTAAGCCCTTGTGCCACCACTACTGAGCCCTCGCTCTAGAACCCCTGCTCCACACAAGAGCAGCCCCTGCATTGAGAAGCCTGTGCACCGCAACTAGAGAGGAGCCCCCGCTGGCTGCAACTGGAGAAAACCCTCACACAGCAACAAAGACCCAGTGCAGCCAAAAGTAAACAGCAACAGCAACAAAAAAATCAACAGGTACACACTGCTGTATTTAAAATGGATAACCAACAAGGACCTACTGTATAGCGCAGGGAACTCTGATCAATGTTACATCGCAGCCTGGATGGGAGGGGAGCTTGGGGGAGAATGGGTACGTGTATATGTACAGCTGAGCCCCTTTGCTGTCCACCTAAAACTATCACAACATTGTTAATTGGCTATGTGCTGCTGCTTAGGCGCTTCAGTCGTGTCTGACTCTTTGTGACCCTATGGACTGTAGCCTGCCAGGCTTCGCTATCCACGGGATTCTCCAGGCAAAAACACTGGAGTGGGTTGCCATGCCCTCTTTCGGGGGATCCAACCAGTGTCTGCTGCATTGCAGGCAGATTCTTGACTGCCGAGCCACCGGGGAAGCCCAATTGGCTACACTCTAATATAAAATAAAAAGTTTAAAAAATAATAAAATAAAGTTTCTCAGGCAATTAATATACTGATAGAAGTAATGAGAGGAAACAACACCAAGTATCAGCTTTTTAAAAATGTTCATCACTGCCTTTTGTTCAAATTTTTATGAATAGTTCTGGAAAAAATGTTGAGGCACAAGATTTAAAACAGTCAACTATTTCTAGAGGGCTTACTGCAAACTGATGATGTCCTGCTCAAATATCCAGAAGGAACCACTTTCAACTGTGTTTGCCCTCTCTTTTTCTATTACCTCTATATCTCTCAATGCATGATTATTATCCTTCCTCTGATATTTTTGCTCTTTGGCCTTATCTATTGATTTCCTACTTTAAGATAAGAATTTATTCTTCTCGCATCATTCCAGTCTATTATTCATGCCAACTTCTTGAGAGCAGCCTCTAATACAGTTAAATCTTAATTTGGTTAGAGTAATAATGGTGACACAGTTATGATATGTGTAGTGTACCCTTAAAATTCTCCAAGCCAGGCTTCAGCAATACGTGAACCGTGAACTTCCAGATGTTCAAGCTGGTTCTAGAAAAGGCAGAGGAACCAGAGATCAAATTGCCAGCATCTGCTGGATCATTGAAAAAGCAAGAGAGTTCCAGAAAAACATCTATTTCTGCTTAAGTAAATATGCCAAAGCCTTTGACTGTGCGGATCACAATAAACTGTGGAAAATTCTGAAAGAGATGGGAATACCAGACCATCTGACCTGTCTCTTGAGAAACCTGTATGCAAGTCAGGAAGCAACAGTTAGAACTGGACATGGAACAACAGACTGGTTCCAAATAGGAAAAGGAGTACATCAAGGCTGTATGTTGTCACCCTGCTTATTTAACTTCTATGCAGAGTACATCATGAGAAACGCTGGGCTGGAAGAAACACAAGCTGGAATCAAGATTGTCGGGAGAAATATCAATAACTTCAGATATGCAGATGACACCACCCTTATGGCAGAAAGTGAAGAAGAACTAAAGAGCCTCTTGATGAAAGTGAAAGAGGAGAGTGAAAAAGTTGGCTTAAAGCTCAACGTTCAGAAAACTAAGATCATGGCATCTGGTCCCATCACTCCATGGGAAATAGATGGGGAAACAGTGGAAACAGTGTCAGACTTTATATTTTTGGGCTCCAAAATCACTGCTGATGGTGACTGCAGCCATGAAATTAAAAGACGCTTACTCCTTGAAAGGGAGGTTATGACCAACCTAGATAGCATATTTAAAATCAGAGACATTACTTTGTCCACAAAGGTCCATCTAGTCAAGGCTATGGTTTTTCCAGTGGTCATGTATGAATGTGAGAGTTGGACGGTGAAGAAAGCTGAGCGCCGAAGAATTGATGCTTTTGAACTGTGGTGTTGGAGAAGACTCTTGAGAGTCCCTTGGACTGCAAGAAGATCCAACCAGTCCATCCTAAAGGAGATCAGTCCTGAGTGTTCATTGGAAGGTCTGATGTTGAAGCTGAAACTCCAATCCTTTGGCCACCTCATGAGAAGAGTTGACTCACTGGGAAAGACCCTAATGCTGGGAAGGATTGGGGGCGGGAGGAGAAGGGCATGATAGAGGATGAGATGGTTGGATGGCATCACTGACTTGATGGGCATGGGTTTGGGTAAACTCTGGGAGTTGGTGATGGACAGGGAGGCCTGGCGTGCTGTGATTCATGGGGTTGCAAAGAGTCGGACATGACTGAGCGACTGAACTGAACTGAACTGAGTGTACCCTGATTAACTTTCTTAAAAAAAAAAAAAATCACTGGAGTTAATAACTGTCCTGCCGTTTCTTAGTTTTCTGTAAACTCATGAGTAATGAAACCCCAAAGTCTCACTCAAATGTTTAAATTCTCTCTCAGTATTTTCAGACATTATCAGATGTCCAATCAATTTTCTCTTATTGAATAAATATCTCTTGGTGATTTCTGGACTGGTGTCTCCTACTGCACAGTGAAAGTGAAAGTGAAGTCGCTCAGTCGTGTCCGACTCTTTGCGACCCCATGGACTGTAGCCTACCAGGCTCCTCCGTCCATGGGATTCTCCAGACAAGAATACTGGAGTGGGTTGCCATTTCCTTCTCCAGGGAATCTTCCCAACCCAGGGATCAAACCCGGGTCTCCCACGTCAGAGGCAGACGCTTAACCTCTGAGCCACCAGGGAAGCCACCACTGCACAGTGGTCCTGTGGGAATTCCCTGCACTATCATCACTGGAATCCCCTGGCTTGAGTTGGAGCTCATTTTTTATCTTCCTTGATTTAATGGGAATAAACTCTCAGAAAGCTTCCTAGGAAACAAGCAGAGAAAATAAATTTCTTAAGATCTGGAAGCTCTGGGAATTCCCTACTGGTCCAGTGGCTAGGACTCTGCACTTCCACTGCCGAGGGCATGGGTTCAGTTCCTGGTCTGGGAACTAGAATCCCATAAGCCTTGTATTGTGGCCCAAAAAACACAAAAATTGGAAGCTCTGAAAATATCTTTGTTCTAGCTTCAGGCTTGACAAGTAGTTCGGCTTTGTAAAGAATTCCAGCTGTAAAGAATATTTAGTCAGAATTTTGTTCCATTGCCTTCAAACACCTACAAGTATTGTCGAGAAGTCCAGAGCATTTTAATACTAGATCTAATTCCTATGTGAACATTCCTTTTCTCTCTGGCAATGTGTGCAGTCTTTACTTTTACAGTGGTCATAAATTTCACAGTGATATACCTGGACACAAATATGGGATTGTGCATTGAGCTGGACACTAAGTACAAAGTTTAATAGTAAGTATTTTAAAAAAAGATTTTTCAGAAAATCTTAGTGCTCTCACTCCTGGGTGGGTGGAGTGGGCAGCCGGAGGGCAGGGTTCAGTCCCTGTCTGGAAACTGCAAACCATGTGGCATGCCCCACCCCCACAATGTATATCCAATTATTTTCTCAGCCACTTAGAATTTGTTTATTATTACAGAGTTGCTTTGAAATGTAAACAACTGAAATTTGTATTTACATACTTTTTTTTTTTTGACAGAAAACGCTGTGGGTCCTTATGTGTTTTTAGAAGGTGAAAGTAAATGGAAGACATGTGTAATCATGATATAATTACCTGTCTGAAAGCTTGAAACCTTGAACCCTGTTGAAATGCCAGGAATTTAACATCAGAGCTGGATCCTGTGACAGGAGCAGCTGAGGGACCATAGCAGGAAGGAGCTCAAACAAGTCAAACAAAATAATCAAAGATCAAAAGACTTGAGGTTGTTTGTGTCCATTCTTATACATTCACATCTAAGTCTCGACAAGACAGAATGTGGCAGATTGCTTAGCACCAGCAAATATGTAGGATACAATTTGTCTATAAGAAAAATGCTCCAAGGCCATTTTTCACTGGCGTAAGGGAAGGAAGGGGAGAGGCCTCCACAAATATGAGATTTAACATTTATGCAGGACTATCATAATTTCTCCAACATAAATCAACATAAAGGGAGAGAAAGAAGAATGTTGCACTGCTTTGTAAGGAAAAAAACCTTATAAATTAGAGAATATGGAATTATAATTACAGAATGTTCTGATTAAATCACTTATAAAATGCAGTATATGGTAAAGGTCACAAAACCTTAACCAGTGATATAATTCAGATCTGTCAAGACACCTCCAATTATTCCCCTGGGAAATTAGTCTGTCAGTTATAGAGCCACTGCCACTGATCTGAGCAGGCCAGATTGGGACTTGGAACTGGCCATTTGGGAGCAGGGAGAAGACCTTAGGATATGGGTGAACATCCTTGCCCTCTTTGATCAAATCTTCTTCCACAATTGCTGCTATCAATCACTGATTTCTTCCTTTTCTCAGGTCCCTCCCTTCCCTTCTGGACAAAGTGAAATTTTTGTCTCTGAAATGAAATATTTCCACCACTTCTATTTTTCTACCTGTATTTCCTTCTTCATTTTCTTCATGGCTGATTCAAACTGGCTTTCCCGGAGGCAAAAATTTCTAGTCCAGCTCCCTTAGGGAAAAAATCAAAACCCAAAAGACACAGATTTTATGTGCTTTGAAATGATACATAAGAAAACAATATTAAAAGAGGGTGGGAAAGGCTGAGCTGCTGGAAGGAGAGGCATTGTGTATAATCGCACATGTTAATTGTTTTTACTGAGATTATTTTAGTCCTCTGAGAAAAAGAACTATATCAAATCATTCCTGGTACAGTTTTCCTGATCAGCGTGTCATCTCCCCGTTCCACACACGAGCCTGATTATAAACACATGTGTGTTACGTCAGACAGGGATGATAGAAGGAAACAATTATGTATTATTTATCATGACATTGATATCTTTATAAAACTGTGCATTTCATGTTAAAAAAAAGGTTTGGAAATGGAAAAGTATATACAGGAGAATAAAAAAAGTTGTGTTTTATCACAGATTTACTTCAAATAATAAAAGAATTCAGTTGTGTGTGTGTCTATGTGTTTACCCATGAATATGAAACAACAGTATAAATGTCAAAATACTGAATATTGCAAAGCATATATTTTTATATTATTAAATATTGTTCGAGAACCTGATCTTTACTGTCATTATTTGGACATATCATAAATTCTTTAAGCAATTGTTTGTTTTTTGGACATTATCGTATTTCTGAAATTCTGTTTATAAGTTGCAGTATTTTGAAGTTTCATTACATTAATCTTTATATTTTTCTCTGATTGTTTTCTTTGGATAAATCCAAGGAATGGAAATATTGAGGTCAAAGGACATGATTGCCTCTGGCATTCTTTATATATATTTATATATATATATATATATAGCCAAACTACACTTCAGAAAGGTTGTATCAGCTTTCACTAAAGTGTGAGTGTGCTTTTATAACAAGCATCGTTTCCAGTCCAGTTACCATAATTTTTTTAATACTGCTTTTTGGAAAACTGGTTAGTAGTTTCTAGAAAAGTTAAACATACACATATGACTAAGCCATTCTTGCTTTAGTTTAAACTTTGATTGCAAATAAGGTTGAAGTTTTTAAAATGGTGCTTATATTTTTTTTGTGAATTACAAGAGCTCTTTATAGATAAGAACATCAACCCTTTAAAAGTATCTATTTAGTTTGCTACTTATTTGGGCCGCATCAGGTCTTAGTTGCAGCATGCGGTGTCTTCGTTTGGACACATGGGCTCTCTAGTTGTGGCCCACTGGCTCCAGGGAACACGGACTTCAGTAAGTGTGGCATATTAACCCTTTATTGACTTCTAACAGTTATATTGAAACACAATGCACACACAATAAACCACACATACTGAAAGTATACTTTTGATGTATGAAAGTATGACCATAATCATGGTAATGAACATATTATATTCATTAGCCCCAAAGTTTCCTTGTGTCTCTTTGTAAAACTCCTCTCCTTCTACCCTACTCTGCCACTGTCACATCCCAAGGCAACTGTTAATTTCATTTTTGTCACTATTAATAATTTTTCATTAAAAAAAAACTATACTATATAATATGTACTCTTTTTCTCTTGATCTGGCTTCTTTCATTAATGATGATTATTTAGAGATTTATCTATGTTCTGTCATATATCAATAGTTTATTTTATTGTTGTTTTAGTATTGCGTTGGATAGATATAAAGAAATTTGTTTGGCCATTCACCTAGTGGTGGCAATTTAGGTTGTTTCCAGTTTTGATCAATTACAAGTACGGCTTTTCCAAATACTGCTATACACAGTTTTATATGAACATATGCCTTCATTTCTCTTGCATAAATATCTCAGAGTGGGTTGACTGGATCACATGATAATACATATGTTTAACATCTCTAGAAACTATCGACCTGTTTTCCAAAGAGGTCGTACCACTTTATATTCTTGTCAACTACAAATTGGCACTTACCAAGAGCACTGCCAATGACTGAACAACAGGGCATTTGCCATCTGCCTTTAGTGAGATTGAACCCCATGCTGCTACAGCTATTGACCTTCAACAACCCCTGAGGGATCAGGGTGGAGTGAGGCATTCTGTGCTCCAGGGAATCTGGTGGGACAGGTCTTTAGATAATTGGATGTTTTTAGGAACAGATTTTATGATCTCAATCCTTGCATCTCCTCATATCTAGAGAAACACTAAATCCCTTCATGGTGCCATCAGACCCTCATGACTAACAAAAAACCTTTTGTTAATTGAGTGCTTCATGGTATTGAACTCCCCCTTCACCAAAACCTTATATCTTGACTTTCCCCGACTGCTGCTTTGGAGCAGTCTCTTAGAGCTATCTGAGATGCTGCCTCCCGGGCTGCAGTCCGCATTTTGCCCCAAATATAACTTAACTCACAACTCTCAAGTTGTACATCTTTTTCTAGTTGACATTTTCATCAACTAAATCTAAGAGTTCCATTTGCTCTACGTACTCTCTAACACTTGGTATAGTAAGTCGTTTACTTTTTACCCTTTCTGATTAAGTGTGGCATGGTATTTTACTGGAATTTGTATTTGTATTTGCCTAATGACCAATAGGGTTTCCATGGTGGCTCAGAGTGTAAAGAATCTGCCTGCAATTCAGGAGACCTGGATTCAATCCCTGGGTCTCTGGGTTCAATCCCCGGGTCCAGAAAATCCCCTGGAGCAGGAAATGGCAACCCACTCCAGTATTCTTGCCTGGGAAATCCCGTAGACAGAGGAGGCTGGCTGGCTACAGTCCCTGGGGTCGCAAAGAGTCCAATACGACTGAAGCAACTTAGCACACATATTGGAAAGAAAGAAAACTTTTATTCAAAGTTTTAGTCACAGTTGATATGATTGCCAGTATAGAATATCAGATGGAATCTTTAAAAGCTAATAGAATAAGGGAGTTTATCATGGATGGAGGATAAATTGCATACATAAATCAAATATATATACTAGCTATATATATATATATATAAATATATATATATATATATATATAAAACCACTTCAGTATTCTTGCCTTGAGAACCCCATGAACAGTATGAAAAGGCAAAAGGATAGGACACTGAAAGATGAACTCCCCAGGTCAGTAGGTGCCCAATATGCTAATGGAGATCAGTGGAGAAATAACTCCAGAAAGAATGATGGGATGGAGCCAAAGCAAAAACGATACCCAACTGTGGATGTGACTGGTGATAGACGCAAAGTCCGATGCTGTAAAGAGCAATATTGCATAGGAACCTGGAATGTTAGGTCAATGAATCAAGGCAAACTGGAAGTGGTCAAACAGGAGATGGCAAGAGTGAACGTTGACATTCTAGGAATCAGCGAACTAAGATGGACTGGAATGGGTGAATTTAACTCAGATGACCATTATATCTACTACTGTGGGCAAGAATCCCTTAGAAGAAATGGAGTAGCCATCATGGTCAACAAAAGAGTCCGAAATGCAGTACTTGGATGCAATCTCAAAAATGACAGAATGATCTCTGTTCGTTTCCAAGGCAAACCATTCAATATCACGGTAATCGAAGTCTATGCCCTGACCAGTAACGCCGAAGAAGCTGAAGTTGAACGGTTCTATGAAGACCTACAAGACCTTCTAGAACTAACACCCAAAAAAGATGTCCTTTTCATTATAGGAGACTGGAATACAAAAGTAGGAAGTCAAGAAACACCTGGCGTAACAGGCAAGTTTGGCCTTGGAGTACAGAATGAAGCAGGGCAAAGGCTAATAGAGTTTTGCCACGAGAACGCACTGGTAATAGCAAACACCCTATTCCAACAACACAAGAGAAGACTCTGCAGGTGGACATCACCAGATGGTCAACACCGAAATCAGATTGATTATATTCTTTGCAGCCAAAGATGGAGAAGCTCTATACAGTCAGCAAAAACAAGACCGGGAGCAGACTGTGGCTCAGATCATGAACTGCTTATTGCCAAATTCAGACTTAAATTGAAGAAAGTATGGAAAACCACTAGACCATTCAGGTATGACCTAGAGCAAATCCCTTATGAGTATACAGTGGAAGTGACAAATAGATTTAAGGGACTAGACCTGATAGACAGAGTGCCTGACGAACTATGGACAGAGGTTCATGACATTGTACAGGAGACAGGGATCAAGAAAATCCCCATGGAAAAGAAATGCAAAAAAGCAAAATGGCTGTCTGAGGAGGCCTTACAGATAGCTGGGAAGAGAAGAGAAGCGAAAAGCAAAGGAGAAAAGGAAAGATATTCTCATCTGAATGCAGAGTTCCAAAGAATAGCAAGGAGAGATAAGAAAGCCTTCCTCAGAGATCAGTGCAAAGAAATAGAGGAAAACAACAGATTGGGAAAGACTAGAGATCTCTTCAAGAAAATTAGAGATACCAAAGGAACATTTCATGCAAAGATAGGCTCGATAAAGGACAGAAATGGTATGGACCTAACAGAAGCAGAAGATATTAAGAAGAGATGGAAAGAATACACAGAAGAACTGTACAAAAAAGATCTTCAGGACCCAGATAATCACGATGGTGTGATCACTCACCTAGAGCCAGACATCCTGGAATGTGAAGTCAAGTGGGCCTTAGAAAGCATCACTACGAACAAAGCTAGTGGAGGTGATGGAATTCCAGTTGAGCTATTTCAAATCCTCAAAGGTGATGCTGTGAAAGTGCTGCACTTGATATGCCAGCAAATTTGGAAAACTCAGCAGTGGCCACAGGATTGGAAAAGGTCAGATTTCATTCCAATCCCAAAGAAAGGCAATGCCAAAGAATGCTCAAACTACCACACAATTGCACTCATCTCACATGCTAGAAAAGTAATGCTCAAAATTCTCCAAGCCAGGCTTCAGCAATACATGAACCGTGAACTTCCAGATGTTCAAGCTGGTTTTAGAAAAGGCAGAGGAACCAGAGATCAAATTGCCAATATCCGCTGGATCATCGAAAAAGCACGAGAGTTCCAGAAAGACATCTATTTCTGCTTTATTGACTATGCCAAAGCCTTTGACTGTGTGGATCACAATAAAGTGTGGAAAATTCTGAAAGAGATGGGAATACCAGACCATCTGACCTGTCTCTTGAGAAACCTGTATGCAGGTCAGGAAGCAACAGTTAGAACTGGACATGGAACAACAGACTGGTTCCAAATAGGAAAAGGAGTACGTCAAGGCTGTATACTGTCACCCTGCTTATTTAACTTCTATGCAGAATACATCATGAGAAACGCTGGGCTGGAAGAAACACAAGCTGGAATCAAGATTGCCGGGACAAATATCAATAACCTCAGATATGCGGATGACACCACCCTTATGGCAGAAAGTGAAGAAGAACTAAAGAGCCTCTTGATGAAGGTGAAGGAGGAGAGTGAAAAAGTTGGCTTAAAGCTCAACGTTCAGAAAACTAAGATCATGGCATCTGGTCCCATCACTTCATGGGAAATAGATGGGGAAACAGTGGAAACAGTGTCAGACTTTACTTTTTTGGGCTCTAGAATCACTGCAGATGGTGACTGCAGCCATGAAATTAAAAGACACTTACTCCTTGGAAGGAAGGTTATGGCCAACCTAGATGGCATGTTTAAAAGCAGAGACATTACTTTGCCAACAAAAGTCCGTCTAGTCAAGGCTATGGTTTTTCCAGTGGTCATGTAATGATGTGAGAGTTGGACAGTGAAGAAAGCTGAGCGCCGAAGAATTGATGCTTTTGAACTGTGGTGTTGGAGAAGACTCTTGAGAGTCCCTTGGACTGCAAGGAGATCCAATCAATCCATCCTAAAAGAGATCAATCCTGGGTGTTCATTGGAAGGTCTGATGTTGAAGCTGAAGCTCCAATCCTTTGGCCACCTCATGCGAAGGGTTGACTCATTGGAAAAGACCCTAGTGCTGGGTAGGATTGGGGGCGGGAGGAGAAGGGGACGACAGAGGATGTGATGGTTGGATGGCATCACCGACTCGATGGACATGGGTTTGGGTAGACTCCGGGAGTTGGTGATGGACAGAGAGGCCTGGCGTGCTGCAGTTCATGGGGTTGCAAAGAGTTGGACACGACTGAGCGACTGAACTGAACTGAACTGATATATAAATATAATAAAATTCTATATACTATCCACTGCTACTGCTCCTGAGTCGCTTTAGTCGTGTCCGACTCTGTACAACCCCATAGACGGCAGCCCACCAGGCTCCTTCATCCCTGGGATTCTCCAGGCAAGAATATTGGAGTGGGTTGCCATTTCCTTCTCCAATGCATGAAAGTGAAAAGTGAAAGTGAAGTCGCTCAGTCGTGTCTGATACTATCCATAAGCAATAAGAGATTGAAATTAAAATACAATTTAAAAGAACATAAAATTTTTGATTTAAAGTTAAAAGAATATAAAAATTATGAAATATATTTGGATAAATTTGAAAAAAGAACAAGACTGAGACATTGAAAATTATAAATAATTGCTAAAGAAAAATTTAAAAGACATAAATAGTGATATACTTTGTTCAAAGGACTGAATACTCAATAGTTTAAGATGGCACTTCTTTTGGAAATGATTTATAGCTTCAGTGATATTCCAGTCAAAATCCCAGCAAGCATTTTGTAAAATTAACAAACTGATTCTGATACTCATATGGCAATGCAGAAGCCCTAGAATAGTCAAAGAAACTTTGAAAAGGAAGAATAAAGTTGGAAGACTAACAGTACTTGATTTTAAGACTTATTGATACACTAATTAAGACAGTGTGGAATTGGTGTAAAATAGTAGACCCATAGGTTGAGGGAGCAAAATAGAAATTCCCATACATAAATGGGCAAATAATTTTTTACAAAAATGGAAAAAACAAAGTAATATCTTGTTTAACATCAGTCAGAATGGCTGTTATCCAAAAGTCTACAAGCAATAAATGCTGGAGAGGGTGTGGAGAAAAGGGAACCCTCTTACACTGGGTGGGAATGCAAACTAGTACAGCCACTATGGAGAACAGTGTGGAGATTCCTTAAAAAACTGGGAATAGAACTGCCATATGACCCAGAAATCCCACTGCTGGGCATACACACCGAGGAAACCAGAATTGAAAGAGACACGTGTACCCCAATGTTCATCGCAGCACTGTTTACAATAGCCAGGACATGGAAGCAACCTAGATGTCCATCAGCAGACGAATGGATAAGGAAGCTGTGGTACATATACACAATGCAATATTACTCAGCCATTAAAAAAAATACATTTGAATCGGTTCTACCGAGATGGATGAAACTGGAGCCCATTATACAGAGTGAAGTAAGCCAGAAAGAAAAACAACAATACAGTATACTAATGCATATATATGGAATTTGAAAGATGGTAACGATAACCCTATATGTGAGACAGAATAAGAGACACGGATGCATAGAACAATTTTATGGACTCTGAGGGAGATGGTGAGGGTGGGACGTTCTGGGAGAATAGCATTGAAACATGTATATTATCATATGTGAAACAGAACACCATTCCATGTTCGATGCATGAGACAAGGGCTCAGGGCTGGGGCAATGGGATGACCCAGAGGGATGGGAGGGGGAGGGAGGTGGGTGGGGGGTCCAGGAAGGGGAACACATGTAAACCCATGGCTGATTCATGTCAGTGTATGGCAAAAACTATTACAATATTGTAAAGTAATTAGCCCCCAACTAAAATAAATAAATTTATAAAAAAAAAAAAAGAAAAAAAAAGAAAATAAAATTTTAAACTTGTGCTCTTTATTTTTTTATTTTTTTATTTTTTTTTTAAACTTGTGCTCTTTAAAGACACTACTAAGAGAATGAAAAACCAAGCCAAAGAGGAGGAGAAAATATTTAAAAGTCATTTATCTGGTAAAGATTTATATTTAGAATTTAAAAAAGAAACAAAAAACCTCTCAAAACTTAATGACAGGTAATTAACCCTTTTTTCTCCCTGACATTTGTGAGATTGTCTTCCAAAGTTACCATTTAATTTCTATTTTCTTTTTTCCCCCACCCCTCTTTATTTGGTTTTGTTTCAGTCTTAGATGAAAATAAAATGTTTAGCATTGCTCCCTATATGTTTTATTTTTTTTAGTCGTTTTGAACAGAGTGTTTCATACTTCTTACATCATCATATTTATCAATTAAAATTCATTTTTATAATGTGTGATAGTGATTTTTTAAATATAAAGGTTTTAATTTTGTTAAGTAGTGGGAGAAGGCTAGATCTCACCTTAAAATTGACTTTGTATGTGGAAAGATAGTCCCTAAACTGTCAGCCATGTGCAATTTTGATGCTTACAAGCTGTTCTACATTAGAAATAGATTATGCTAGGAAAAGTTGCCATATTTTTGACCCTGGCTTTGTAGCCCCAGTAAACTTCTGTGTGGTGAGGTGATTGGTGTTCGTGATAAGCAAGGAAAGTCAGAGAAATGTCCTGGGGACACTCTCAAGCACAACTTGGAAATCAAGAGACATTTTAGCTAGTGGGATCTTGTACCTACTAAGTCGCTTCGTCATGTCTGACTCTTTGGGACCCCAAGGACTCTAGCCTGCCAGGCTCCTCTGTCCATGGGACTCTCCAGGCAAGAATACTGGAGTGGGTTGCCATGCCCTCCGCAGTGGATCTTCCTGACCTAGGAATTGAACCCACGTCTCCTGGGTCTCCTGCACTGGCAGGCGAATTCTTTACCACTAATGGGAACTTAGAGATAAGTTTTAACTGGTCCTGAGAAAATTGAATATGTTGGCAGGTGACTGAACCAGTGCATAGCAATCAGAAATTGGGAACTATAGGAGGGTAGAAATAACAGAAAGAATATGCATCTAAGATGCCAAATTCCCCAGCCTGCTCACTTTTCTAATAACATTCCAGTGACACTGCATATAGCCCTGGTCACCTCAAAATTCAAAGCCCAGCCCTCCTACGAAGAGTAGGATCACTGTCCAAATCATCATCCTTAAATACTGAAGACAATCAATCTATGGTCTTTGTACACCTGTTCTCGGTTCATAGTTTTTGTTGGAAACTTACTGGCTTTTGGAAGAATGACGCATTTGTCTTTCTCTCCCTTCTCTCCTTTTCTCATAGTAAACATCAGTACTGGTCTATTAAATGTTTTAATGTTTTGTGGAATGTAAACTGATGTTTAATGTTTTAATGTTTTGTGGAATGTGGCTTTCACTTTCATTCTCACATGCCTATGGAGAGGGGGTATATGGAAACTTTTGAAAGGATAACTTCTGAGATGTCAAAATTAGGACGAGAAACTTCACTATATTACACAGGTGAGCTCCTTGCAGTCCCCAAGGGTCCCGAGGATGTCCTCACTCGAGTCAGCTACCAAACCTTGAGAAAGTTATTTGAGTAATGAACAAAATTAATAAAATCAATAATGATTGATTCAGAGAAACCAATTTATCCTGGGTACAAGCACAATCAAAAACAGTGGTCTTTAAATTTGTTGAAGTACCTTCTAAAATAAGTGTGGGGAAAAAACACACACATAAAAACCATCACATATTTTAGGTAGAAATAAAATTTTTACCTTAAAATTTAGAGTTAGTTGCTCAGTCATGTCCGACTCTTTGTGTCTCCATGGACTGTAGCCCGCCAGGTTCCTCTGCCAATGGACTTTTCCAGGCAGGAATACTGAAGTGGGTTGCCATTCCCTTCTCCAGGGGGTCTTTCTGACCCTGGGATTGATACCGGTTCTCCTGCTTTACAGGCAGATTCTTTAATTTTTGAGCCACAAGAGAAAGCCCACTTAAATACTTAAATTTCAGTAGCTGCAAACCATCTAATTTGTGTCATACTGTGAACAAAGACATTTTAAAAGAAAAATATTAGTTATCTTTTAAAATGTATATAGTCAAATTGCCTTACTGAGTTGATATCCACTCTCATCTGTTTTAGAACTGTACAGTGACTTTTGCTTTAACAGTATGAAATCATACATCATTTTATTTTCCCTTGACCAAATATTTCCATTTTATTTTTTCACAGTATCCCATTGTAATATATTTATATTTAAAAAATTTTTATTCATAATCTTACCTTATAGTATGCCACAACAAATATTGATATATTGAAATTTTATTTTTTGTAACCACAGGCCATAGTTTAAACATTTTTCTAGATTTAGTTTAGTTATTATTACAATTAGTTTTTATACACAGCTGTAAACAAAATACATACATTAAAATATTGAACAGATTAATAATTAATAAACAGATTAAAAAACACAAAGGAAAAAAGAATTTTTGAAAGACATCCCTTAAAAGAAGGAGTGGGTCTTATTTTTTAATTGGTTCTTGGATTCATGAATAAACATTACTTAAGTCAGAGTAAGATAGAGTTCAGCCTTAAAACTATTCCTATTTTGCTTAAATAAACATAAGCATTAAGAAACCTTATATACTGAAATGGACTTCCCTGATGGCTCAGTGGGTAAAGAATCCTCTGTTCAATGTCGATTCTCCCTTGAGCTGGCCGGCTGTTCTAACAGCATCTCCCACCCACTCTGATAAACTGTATTCTTCTCTCATTCTGCATCATGTCTGTAAATCCTTTTCCAACCCACACCCGGACCACAACAGACTCCTGAGTACCTCAGGAAAAGTTTTTCTGTATCCCTAAACTTACACATGTCTCAATTTGAATATTGCTTATTTAGACCAGAAACTCTTAAATGTGGTCCTGTCCTGGCGTTATTTGGGAATTGTTAGAAATACACTTTCATAGGCCTTACCCTAGAATCCCGCACTGATACCTTTTCAACCAACTCGGATGTGTTCCTATCTGTAATTGAGTAAACGCTAGAATACTTTGCGCCTCTGATAAACAGCTTGCAGAAAAGAGCCCAAAGAATTTAACCTTTTCTAGATTGGCTGTTCTGCTTCCTCTTTCAAATGAAGAGAACTTCACTTACTGTGTATGTGTGTTACCACCAAATGCCTTGGAATGCAGGATTATTTGGGATAAAGCTGACAAAGGGACAGAAGACTTAAAGCTATACTATTGTATTTTCTGATGATGTATCTATCTTCTGCACAAATCTTTAAGTCTCCAAAGGCAGGGGCAAAGTCTTATTTATACAACAAGGGCACAAAGATGTTTGTTGTATTGATTTGAAATAGTGCTATTTAAATATAATGGGAGAAGTGATGTGTTTGGTGTCTTAACAGCTATCAGTGACTTTTGTGTCCTAAGGTCAATTTTGTCAAGACCTTGGAAGGGAACTCAATGCCAGAACAAACTGACTATGATAAGAAAATGGAAACTGAGGCAGTACAATAAGGAGGAATTGCTATCAATCACTCAGGACCTCAGAGGCCACCAGCTTTGGAAAAGACTTTAGCATTTTATGTTCATGAGTTTCTTTTTTAAAAAATATATAATAATAAATGTATTTGGCTAGTTCAGATCTTAACAGCAGTACTTGGGATCTTCACTCTTCCTTGTGGCTCTCAGAATCTATTAGTTGCAGCCTGTGGAATCTAGTTCCCTGAGCAGGGATTGAACCCTGGCCCCCTGCACTGGGAGCACAGAGTCTAAGCCACTGGACCACCAGGAAAGTCCCTGTCCATGTGTTTCTTAATTCATTTAATATATGCTTCACTAGCCTATTTGGATGAGCTCTACTTTCTGAGGTTTTGATTGTATGAACAAGAGTGATTTATATTTTTTTAATATAAAATTATGATATTGGTCTTGAAAGAGTTTATTATAACCCTTGCCCAAGATCATACAATAAAATATCAGTTTTAAGCTGGATTAGGCTTCCCGTTAAGTGCTTTATTGGCTCTAGCACCTTGCTGTAAGATTTTCTGGAAGAAATTCCCACTTTAGTAGGGGGAAATTCAACAGACTGCAATGTTGGATTCTAGTGTCAGCACCATCATGCAATATTTTAGGTGTTGGGTAGATAATTTTATGTCACTAAGTCTTGCTAAAACCTTATTTGACTCTAAAATTTTATGAAGTCTGTCACCTTCAAGATATTTCTTCGATGAAATTGAAGCTCAAAAATTTATGATATTTGTGATTTGCTTATTGCTTCTATTATCTTCAATGCCTTCACCTACTTTGCTCTATTTGACTTAGCTAATAAATATTTAAGAGGTTTCCCAGGTGGCTCAGTGGTAAAGGATCCTCCTGCCAATACAGGAGACGCAGGTTTGATCCCTGATTTGGATAGATCCAATGGAGTAGAAAATGGCAACCCACTTTAGTGTTCTTGCCTGGAAAATTCCATGGACAGAGAGCCTGGTAGGCTACAGTCCATGAAGTTGCAGAGTCAGACAACTGAGCATGCATGCAAGAAACCTTTTATTGTTCTGCCTGGGGGTTCATAGAAACTTTAAAGTGTGTTTTAGAGTTTGGATTTTGAATAGGCAAAGGGAAACAAATTCTAATAAGATAGCTTTGCCTTATTTCATACAAAAAACAAAATTAAAATTTGTGTTTTTTTTTATTGAACAAAAGGGGCTTCCCAGGTAGCACAGTGGTAAAGAATCTACCTGCAAATGCAGGAGATAGAGGAAATAGCACCCCACTCCAGTATTGCCTGGAAAATTCCATGGACAGAGGAGCCTAGCAGGCTACAGTCCATGGGGTCACAAAGAGCTGGACACTACTAAGCACTCACACACATTGAACAAAAATAATAGGTAGAGTCAAAAACTGTCAAGATGTACGTACATATGAAAAGTCTTTACTTTTCTCAGAGACTTTCCTTCCTCACACAGAACATACGCCACCCCTGTAGCCCTCAGTGCCAAGCTAGGATGATCTGATTGTGGGCACAGCAGCTCCTGTTGTGAGTTCCTCTCCTGTGTGTGTGTTAAACACCTCCTTGATCATAAAGAAAGGATATTCGATCATTGAGAAATCCACTTCCAACTCTGCCATTCACGTAATTTTTTTTTTTTTTTTTAAGATATGCTATGGGAAGTTGAGGGGGAAAACAAAATCCTCTTCCCATGGGGGTGGGGTAAGGTTCTGGAGTTCTTTAGAAATGGTTTCATCAGAGGTCTAATAACTCCTTTGAAGGACCAAGTCTCTGTGTTGTTGTTTTTTTTTTGTCATTGTGTTCCCATCTATGCTATTTTCTGCAGTAATTTACTTGTCAGAAAGATCACAGGAAACTAGCAATTTACTTTGTGCACAAAGCATTGTCTGGTTGTGGCTGTCTTTTCTCATAGGACTGTAATCTTTCATTTGTCTAAATGAAACGATAGATGAGTAGATATCACTGCTTGGCATGCCCAGGGGGCTATTCGTCCATGTCTCTATGCCTTCATGGAACAGCTCTTCTGATTGAGACACCCCTAGGAAAGGGAGCTGCAGGACCTGAGAGAAAGACTCTTAAGTGAGGATAGCCAAGATGGGTTGATAACCCCTGGAAACCAATCCATACAACTGGAAATGTTTACCTTGCTCAGTTTATCTTAGTCTCTTTATACAACAGAAGAGTTAAATAAAAGTCCTTGCTTGGCTTATGCAAAAAAGTTGATAAGCATACTAAACCTTTCACAGTTGGCCATGTAAAATAAGATAAAATATGCATTGCCTGTGGTTGACCTCTCTCCCTTTCCCAGCCAAAGGCAAACAAAACACAGCATCTGTTAATTACTATTGGGTTTTATTCATAAAGATGTTTCAATTACCTCCTCTACACACACTATGCCTCTTAAGCCCAAACTCCATGCTGAATGAGTATAAACAGGATTAACAACTTCATAATTTTCCCAGGCTTCATTCTTATCCACTCGTTTTACGTGACAGGAACCAAAATGAAAAGTGTTTAAAATTTAATAAGGAGATTTCACTGGAGATAATTATAGAGATGTTCAGAGACTTTAGAACCCTCTTCATTATCAGAAATAGTTTGGAGATTTTATTTCAACTTTGTGCAACTTACAGTATGAGTACCACGGCCCAACAACTCTGTGTCTGGGGTGGGAGGAAATGTTGAGGTCAAGGTTACATGTATGCAGATATTAAGCCCTCAATGTCATCATCTCAAGCAACAAGGAACAAAAAGTAAAGTTCTTCATCTGGTAGATGTGGGTCCACCAAAAATCCTACAGCAAAGATCATATTTAAGGTTGAAATTTTGAAAGCTTTCTAGCAGTTTGAAAAGTGAAATTTTCATCAAGCAGAACTCATTCACTCCCTTCTAACCACACACTTCCTCTCTGGGAGGCAAGTTCAACAAGGATCTATGAAACATTTATATTGTGTTTAAATATTAAGGGTCCAAAGATGAATAAGACATGTCTCTTGCCCTGGGAGAGCTGATGTATTATTGGATAAGTCAGGCAGATTCAAAATGACTATAATACATTGCGATAAGTGACACTAGCAACGCAAACGAAGTACTGTGAGGCAAAACCCCCTCATAATATATTTTGTACAGACTTTTTCATATGTATAAAAAGATAGCAATTTTTCTATAGAAAATTTGGGAAATAATATTTGTGTCTAGTGGCAATTCTGAAATCAATCCTGAATATTCATTTGCAGGACTGATGCTGAACTGAAACTCCAATACTTTGGCCACCTGATGCAAAGAACTAACTCATTGGAAAAGACCCTGATGCTGGGAAAGATTGAAGGCAAGAGGAGAAGGGAACATCAGAAGATGAGATGATTAGATAGCACCACTGACTCAATGGATGTGAGTTTGAGCAAACTCTGACAGAGGAGCCTGATTTGTTGCAGTCCATGGGGTAGCAAAGAATCAACACTACTTAGCAACTGAACAACAGCAACAAAGTGGCAACTAATTGTGTCTAGTTCACAAAGTTTCTGAGTGAAAAAAGAAGTCATTCATTCATTCATGCATTTCAAACATAATGAAGGACAGGGAAGCCTAGAGTGCTGCAGTCCATGGTCACAAAGAATTGGACACAACTGAGCAACTGAACAACAACACCATTGGGTCTTTCTCTTTTCCGGAAATGTGCTAGGTCCTCGGGCTACCAAGACAACTTTGAATTGGCTCCTGTTGCCAAGGAGCTCTGTACTGGATATCAGAGTATAGATTAAAAGACCTTGAGTGGTATGTAGGTGTTCAGATATTTTTCTGTAAGCAAAAGGAGACGTGAAGATCTGGTCACTTTTGTTTTTCAACAGGAGAATAAATATTCTGATAAGATCCTTGGAAAGTGGTTGGATTGGAGTGGGGAAAGGCTGAGTCAGAGAAGCAACGACATTTGTTCGGAAGATAAGGGCTCAAACTAGGGTAGATAAATTAGATCTGGAGGCAAGAAATTTAAAAGATAAAGTAAAAAGGAAATAGGGCATAGGACATACATAATTCAAGAAATTTTAACTGCAATTAAGAAAAATTGACTCTCAAATATTGCTATATTTAAAATGGATAATCAACAAGGACTGTACAACACACAGAACTCTGCTCAATGTTATGCGGCAGACTGGATGAGAGAGTGGGTGGGGTTTGGGGGAGGATGGATGCATGTATCTGTATGGCTGAGTTCCTTCAATGTTTACCTGAAACTATCACAACATTGTTAATTGGCTATACCCCAACACAAAATAAAAAGTTAAAAAAAAAAATCCAAGAATAAATCAGACAAACCAAAAAAAGAAAAAAAAGAAAAACTGACTCTGGTTATGTATGAAGAAAGGATTTTATTAGAAGGATTTAATATGACTGGTCTGGAGAATCAGTGTGAGGCTTGAGAATCAGATTTAGAAAATGTGCAGCATAGGAGCCTCTGGACAGTTAGGAGCGGGGAGGATTTCTATTATCTTAGAGTAAAGATGAATCCTAAATGCAATGGCATTGCTGCTGCTGCTACTTGGCACAACTCCCTCTAAAGCTGCTACCTTGGGTCTGTATTCTGTTCCAACTCTGTTAAACCTATCTGGACTCAGAATTCTAGATGCCAAGCCTGAGGCTCCAGGGAGAGGAGAGGGGCATATGTGCCAATAATTCTGGTGTATTCTTTCCACCTGGAAAGGGAGCTTTGAACATTGAATAGTCTCCTAATGACAGCTGTTGACTCCAAGGGTGTTAAACCTTTGTCATAAAGACTCCAGGGGATCTGAATTTATTGAGAGAGTGAATGATGATGATGTCATGACAAAAGGACACACATCCTGAAGGAATGCTATAGCGCTGATGTGCTTGGTGCTCAGTCATGTCCGACTCTGTGTGACCCCAAGGACTGTAGCCCACTAGGCTCCTTTGTCCATGGGATTCTCCAGGCAAGAATGCTGGAGTGGGTTGCCATTTCCTCCTCCATGGGATCTTCCTGACCCAGGGATCAAAACTGCATCTCTTGCATCTCCTGCTTTGGCAGGCGGATTCTTCATGGCTTGGCCAACAGAGAAGCCAATAAAATCAGAGGTGACACCACCTGTCAGGTCACGCTGCACACAAGAGCTGGCACACAGGCTGAATTGGGCTCCAGGTGGAGGTCTAAAGGCCCAGAACCCTGTAAGCATCCAAAGGCCCAAAGTCCTCAGTGGCGGACACCAAAGCAGGCACGACCACAGGACACACACACAGAAGGAATGCTATAGTGAGTCAGGAGCAGATTAAATTTGAGAGAACTAAGTAAAAGCCCCGAAGTCAGAGATTGTGGTTTCTAGATAACAGGACAGAGGTCAGAGCTAAATATAAAGATGTGACTTCCTTTTTCCGGCAATATTATGCTCTGACCACTACTATCTGCCCAGAACACAGAACCACCTTGAAGAATTTCCTCATCCCTAGTGTTGCTACTATTATTTCTGTCTCCTGAGTGTTTCTGTATTGCGTTCCATTCCCTGGTCTTTCAAAATGGTATTTTATCCCACAGTTTGGGAGGAAGTTAATCTTTAATTGCCCAATCTCAACACTGATAACTCAGAGGAAAGAATGTGCCAAGAGTGTTCTTGTATACACCCTGCACTCAGACACCACTGTCTCTTCATAAAGTAAATTAATCACTTTTGGGTGTCTTCACCAGTGATTCCACACATAGTTAAGAGATCAGTGGACATCAGCTAAGTATTTTTAAGTAAGAGATCTCCCAACTCCTGGGTGCTTGCCGTCTGATGGACTGAAAGGAGACAGAAGAGGCGAGAAGAGGCATTCACGCCTACAGTCTCCTTTGAAACTCCCCCACCACTCATCTTACCAGCTCACCATCTCCGAAGCCTGGGGTGCCACATTCCTGATGCCCAATACATCTCTGAGTGAGGGCTTCTCAGGTGGCCAAGTGGGCTTAGCATGCATAGCACGATACAGTCACTGATGCCTCTGCACAGATATTTCAGTCTGGGATTATAGAGAGACTCAGGATGGGTGGGCTTCCTGGATGGCTCAGTGGTAAAGAATCCGCCTGCCAATGCAGGAGACTCGGGAGATTCGGGTTCAATCCCTGGGTCAGGAAGATTCCCTGGAGGAAGAAATGGCAACCCATTCCAGTATTCTTGCCTGGAAAATCCCATAGACAGAGGAGCCTGGTGGGCTGTTGTCCATGGGGTTACAAACAGACAAGACTGAGTGAGTATGCAAGGGTGGGCAGCAGGGGACAGAAAAGGGGCAAAACAGGAGTGCCTTTGGGTCCTTTTTCCACATTTAATCAGAGCAACTCTGATTTTATCTTTTCTTTTGTAAATTGTTGTTGTTTTTCAGTTACCAAGTCCAACTCTTTGCGACCCCATGTACTACAGCACGCCAGGCTACCCTGACCTTCACTATCTTCTGGAGTTTGCTCAAACTCCTGTCCATTGATGATGCCATCCAACCATCTCATCCTCTATGGTCCTCTTCTCCTCAGTCTTTCCCAGCATGAGGGTCTTTTTCAATGAGTCAGCTCTTCGCATTTGGTGGCCAAAGTATTGGAGCTTCAGCCTCAGCATCAGTCCCTCCAGTGAATATTTAGGATTGATTTCCTTTTATATTGACTGGTTTGATCTCCAAGGAACTCTCAAGAGTCTTCTCTAGCACCACAGTTCGAAAGCATCAATTCTTCAGTGCTCAGCATTCTTTATAGTCCAGCTCTCACATCCGTACATGACTGCTGGAAAAACCATAGCTTTGATTATATGCACCTTTGCTGGCAAAGTGATGGCCCTGCTTTTTAATATGCTATCTAAGTTTGTCATAGCTTTTCCTTCAAGAAGCACATGTCTTTTAGTTTCATGGCTGCATCAACTTTTACATAAGATTTCCTTTAAGCACAGTGTTCTGATATTAAAAATAAGTTCACAAATCATTGTTTTTTAATTGGCAGTTCTCAAAGCTTTTTTGATTTCAGGACACTTTTACACTTTTAACAGTTTCTGAGAACCTCAAAGGGGATTTATTTATATGGATTTTATCTACAAATATATATACCACAGTTGAAATTAATGCAAAAAATTTAAAATATTTATTATATATATTTTAAAAGAACAATAATAAACTCATTACATGATAACATAAATACCATATTTTTGTGAAAAATAACTTTTTTTTAATTATTTGATCACACGGAGCAGTATGTGGGATCTTATTTCTCTGAATAGGAGTTGAACCTGTGTCCCCTGCATTGGAAGCACAGAGTCTTAATCACTGGACAGCCAGTGATATCTAAAAATAACTATTTTTTCCAAAATAATGAATGAGAAGAAAGGAGTATTTTACACTTTTGCAAATTTCCTTATTGTCTGGCTTAGTAGAAGGCAGATGGAGTCTGTTATGATATGTTGTTTTGGTAGAAGTATATGAAAAAAAGAATCAGATCTCATAGAGATATATAATTGGAAGGAGGAGGATTCTTTTAACAGATTTTCTAGATAATTGTGGCTATTCTTCTTTGACACTAGACCAAAATTCGATAGTTAACAGTTTCTTAAAAGTTAATTGTAATGTGAAATCAAAACCCATATCAATAAACATTTTGAACTCTATAACATTAAAATATATTTTTCTACCTGACACTTTGTATGGATTTTTATCCATGAACAACTTGATAGCATCATGCACTGGTCATTTGGAAAATATTGGCTAACTATGGAATTATGTTGCTTTTGAGATTGATATACTACATTTTACAATCTCAAAAATTCTATCCAATTATATTACCACAGATTCCATCAGAAACATCTCTAAATATTGGAAGCTGTTAAACTCAGAGTGGTGGATTACAAGTTTTCAAAATTCTAATATTTGCTTGAAAGCTTCATTTTATTCTTGTTAACAAATACCATCAGCTATTTTCCTTTAAGTGACAGGCTCACTTTACTTTCAAAAAATGTCTGCAAAATATCTATTTCTGAATAACCAGTTTGTCTGTTAGTCATTCTTTCAAGTTAAAGTATGTTTCATGGAAAAAGTATCTAGTTCAGCTTGCAACTGAAACTAACACACCAGTGCTTTTCCTTAGGGCAACCAACATACTTTTGTAAGCAGCTTAGAAGTGACTTATGTGGACTTATCATTTCATCACACAGACTATTAAAAAGACACGTACTCAAAGGTAGAGATTAATAAAATGAACGCATATTTTATGTTTCCTCAAGGACATTCTTAGGTGAAATTGGGCAAGCAGGGTTTGTTTTTTTTTTTAATGAGTGTCTGACATTGAAGTATATAATAACTACTGGTGGCACTGCCTTGATTCCTACTAGTGAAGTGAAAGTCGCTCAGTCATGTCCAACTCTTTGTGACCCCATGGACTATACAGTCCATGGAATTCTCTAGGCCAGAATACTGGAGTGGCTGGCCTTTCCCTTTTCCAGAGGCTTTTCCCAACCCAGGAAGCAAACTGGAGTCTGCTGCATTGCTGGTGGATTCTTTACCAGATGAGCTACCAGGGAAGCCCGATTCCTACTAGGGCATCAGCAATTTTACCCACATGAGTTTTTAATTTTTTAAACTTATTTTATTTTTTTCCCATGAGAATGCCATTTATGCCTGAACTTGCCAGAATCACCACCAAGGATTTACTGAGGGGTTCATAAGGGAATGAGGAGGCTCAAACTGATTGAGGGGCCTTTCAGGAGTTAAAGGAAGGAGAATGTGCTTTTTTAGCAATAATGAAAATGTCACTAGAGTAAAAAAGATAAAAAACATTTTAGCATTATTATGAAAACACACACACATATATCTATAAATATGTATGTACATTTTATGCACAGATACATATATGTGTGTACATATACACAGATATATTGCTCTGCAGTATTTGTGTCACAGGTTTTTGATTAATAGGTGAAAAAATTATTTAGAACTTGTGAAAAGTGAAGAATTGACAATTCCATTTATTCTTGGTAAAGCTGTCAGCTTTCTTTGGCTTCTGAGACTAAACTGGTGAAGTAAGTTTCTCCACTGAATGCATTCCTGGACAAATGGACTGTGTGTGTGTGACCTGCAGGTCTGGAGGCATCCTTGTTTAGCTTCTAACTCACCCGTGGGGCAGATAACACTGCAGGAGTCCTTAATGGAAGTCAAGGACTGAGCACTTCCTTTGCCAGGTGCTCCTCCACATCTGCATGCCTTATGGGGGTCACTGATGGAAGAATTGATGCTTTTGAACTGTGCTGTTGGAGAAGACTCTCAAGAGTCCCTTGGACAGCAAGGAGATCAAACCAGTCAATCCTAAAGGAAATCAACCTTGAATAGTCACCAGAAGAATGTATGATGAAGCTGAAGCTCCAATACTCTGGCCACATGATGTGAAGAACTGACTCATTGGAAAAGACCCTAATGCTGGGAAAGATTCGGGGCAGGAAGAGAAGGGGAAAACAGAGGATGAGATGGTTGGATGGCTTCACCGGCTAGATGGACATGAGTTTGAGCAAGCTCCAGGAGTTGGTGATAGATAGGGAAGTGCTGCAGTCCATGGGGTCACAAAGAGCCATACGTGACTGAGTGACTGAACTGAACTAAACTGATAGTCTACACAGGGAACTTACTACTTCCTCTGTGTAACAGGGCTAATCCCATTCATTTCTAACCCTCAGTGAAACTGTTTTGAAACCTCCTCTTGACAGGTACTAAGTAAAGAAATTATTTCACTTAACTGCTTTATTGATTGAATTGAGTAATTGATTGTATGGTCTCTACTTACATCACTCCTTCTTTGTAAAGTAAAAGACTCTAAGTAACTCATATAAAATTGAATGTGGATAAAATCCTAGTAGAATGTCCTAGAGATGAAATATCTTGGTAAAAAAGATGAGAATTTCAGCAGTCAGCAGTCTTTCGCTGCCTCAAATTCTCTGGCTCCTACTGGTCTAGTCTAGGCATCACCACTTATCTTTTGTCAGAAAAGTCTCCCAGTTATGTGAACTCATTTCTCATTGATCTACTTTGCTGACAACACCATCCATCACTGTGATGTGGGAGGTAGAGCCATGAGACCTTAAACTGTGAAGAGACGAACAATTAAAACCAATGAGTGTTTTTCTTTAGCTTGCAAAGACAAACTAAAAACTAAGACCAAATAAGCCCCTCTCTCAATTTTGGCAATGCAGTCGTGGGAAAGAGCATCACCAAGTGGCATCCATTGTGGTATGGTAGTTTGTGTGTGTGTGTTCTGTTGTGTCAGACTCTTTGTGACCCTATGGGCTATAGTCTGCCCAGGCTCCTCTGTCCATGGGATTTTCCAGGCAAGAATACTGGACTGGGTTGTCATTTCCTCCTCCAGGAGAACTTCCCAACCCAGGGATCGAACCTGTATCTCCCATGTCTGTATTGCAGACGGATTCTTGACTGATGAGCCATCAGGGAAGCCTTAATTTGGATTGATTCTCAGTACCTGCTGAACAACAACATGCTTTGATTGGCTTGAGTGAGCATACCAAAGTATCTAAAACTCATCTCTTACCACCAATCATAAAAGAATACTGAGTTTAAATTTCTGCTTTAAATCTAGTATTCGGAAAGAAAATGGAAAAAATCAACCCCTGCCATGGTATTTCCTGAAGATGACCTTGTCAGAGTTCTGATCATTACCATGGCAGACGAGGTCAAAGAGTAAATTCCACTTGTGCAATTTGACACCCTGGCTTGCTCTGGGGTTTGTGCAACGCTGAAGCCCCAGTGGCCAAGTTTTCACAGGCTTTGAGGAAAGCTGCCTGCTTGCATAACTTTCAGGTGCCCTGCTTTTTGAATATGCACAACTTCCTTTCGTTCATGCAGATTTGGTAATTGTCTATATAATCACCTATTTGCATGCACAATTACTCAGTTTGGGCACATACACACAACATTTGCATATGTAAATCTTGACTGGGGCTCCAACAAAATGACTGCACCTGCAAACTGCAGCCTGGCCCATTTATAAACCCTCAGGGGGGATTTGCCTTGTCCCAAGAGGGAGAGGGAGACCAAATGTGCTTGAGGTCCTAATATTGAGCATTAATTGTGTGTATAATGAAACTGACTCTATTTTAAGCCTAAAAAGGAAAAAGTTAGAAAGTATATTGACTATTCTCTAATAAGTGGAAGATATACAAAATTTTAATGGGAAAATAAAGGAAGAAAATCAGAATAAAAAGCATTGAAAGAAAAAAAAAACAGTACAGAGTTGAACCTTCTCCTCAAACTCTCTGTCAATATAACATTTGTTACTGTTGATATTTATAAGAATAGAATTTAAAAAACAGGAGGCCACAGGCTGAAATTTAAGTAATAACCATCATTGATGGAAAATGGAGTAAGTGACACAAATGCAGGGCTTCATGAAGATCTCTTTTTTCTCCCACTGATAATAAAATTGCCTGAAGGCCTGATGGGTGAGATTACTTTCTGTTCACAGAAAAGTTCAACTCAGCTATCTGGGGCTTCTTCAATGACCTTTAACTGTCAACATAGATGCCCAAGAAAATGTTGGGAAAATGAACATGCGTGCAGAGAACAGAAGGAACATAAGGTTTTCACACATAGGAACTTCTGGCCACTCTGAAAACAGTTTTTTGGGTTTAGTTGGTCTCATTTGAAAGGTTGTTTAAAATTCAGGTTATTAGGCCATCCCAAAGACTAATTCAGTAAATGTGGGACTGGGCCCAAGAATCTGCATTTTATCTAAGACTCAAGGGAATTCTGATATATGTGAGTCTGAAACACTGATTACTATGACTTTCCAGGAAACTAATATGTGTGTGTTTGTGTGTATTCTCACCCCCCCAACTCCCACCAGCCCCCCACCTACCCCCAGTCTTCCATCTCCCCCGACCCTCCACCCCACTCTCACTCCAAACAAACAGAAAGCTCTTCCTGATTCTAAAAATCCAGTTCCTTGACTGCTGGGTAATAAACTTAAATGGCCACAGTTGATTTTCAGTTTGTTTTGTAACAGCAGCCATGTTTAGCTCAGTATTGCTATTAATAGCACTCAAGGAGGGGCATGCAAAACTGGCCCAAACTGCACCTCCTTTTTTAGAGGCCAGGGAACCAAGAGGCCCTAGTTCAGCCACATCTCTCCCTGGAACAAGTGCAAGTCACCATGCCAGGCTGAGAGCTAAGTAGAAATATTCTTAGGCCGTGATGGTTTATCATTGTTATTGTGTTTTTTGTTAACATATTCATGTATCTTTTCAGTGGTTCTCTATGTACAATTTTTCTAACGAGTCAAGCATATGTGTATCAATTCTGCCATTACTACCTGCTATTTTTCACTTTCATTTCCAATATCATTAAAAAACCTTTCAACGTAGTTTTGTCTGTATAATATCCCATCTTATGAAAGTATTGTAACTTATTTTATTAACCCCTATTTTAAATTTTAAACATAGACATTGTTTCCACTTAAAATGTAAATAACCCTATGATGAACATAATTTATACACATTTTAAAATTTTCTTTAAAAATATTTATTTATATATTTATAGCTACAGGAGGCTATTGAGGAGGCTACAGGAGGATCTTGAATTTTTTTTTGGAATGGTTGCCCTAAGATAACCCTTCCTTTATCTCTTTTATTTTTATTTAAGTATATTTGATTTAATATTTATTTAAGATAGGTTGTTGAAAGAAATTGATACAGAGAGAATAGTATTACTAGTTGGTTTTGATTACAGGAATAGTTATGCAATAAGTAAATAAATTTCATTGGTGAATTTTGTTTCCAAGAAAAGAGTAATTTATTTTGATTCTTTTTTCTTTTTTTTTTTGACCACACTACTTGTGGGATTTTAGTTCTTCAACCAGGAATCAAACCCGAGGTCCCCAGTGGTGTCAGCGTGGAGCCCTAATCACTGGACTTCTGGGGAATTCCCTGATTCATTTTTTGAAGGTGATGTGTTTTAAAGGGTCTGATTTGTTACAGTGGCTATGATAACCAGGAAACATCATTTTTCAAAATGTATCTAATGGGAAGAATCTCAAAAGAGAAGTACAGCTAGATGTTGATTATCTTTGATGGAGACTTCTAGATAAGTTAGCTGAATTAGAAGGACTTAGAGATTATCACATTTAGTGAAGTAAGTCAGAAAGAGAAAGACAATGCCTTATGATATCATTTATATATGGAATCAAAAATATGACAAAATAAACTTATTTACAAAACAGCAACAGACTCACCAATGCAGAGAATACTCTTGTCGCCAAGGAGGAGGAGGGGTGGGGGAGGGATGGATTGGGAGTTTGGTATTAGCAGACGAAAAAAAAAGTTGAAATAGTTTCTACAGAAGGGATGAAAATAAGTCCTACCCAATTATCTCATTTAATGTTCACCTGCAAGATAGGTATTATTGTCTCCATGTTGCAAATGAAGACACTTTTCTAAGGCTTAGAGAAGTTAGGACTTGTGCCCAAAGTTACACAACTAAGAATTGATAGAAGCAGGATTTGAACTCTGGTCCTTCTCACCCATTTCTGAACATTGCCCTGGCTGCATTCAAGCAAGCAGAAAAATTGACATCTTCATCCATCCTCTCTCCTGTGACTGTTCTCCCAGAGGAAGGGCTGGCCATTAGTTCCCCTTTCTACCACTGACCTTGAAAACCATCTATCTCTTCCAGTAATTACTTGGATGAAAATGGTGAACCCAGCTGCTTCCCTGGTGATTCTTTAGCTCAGTCTCATAAAAGCTGCCTTTGTAAAAGCTGCTGCTTGTCTCTTTCTTTTACTTGATAATTCCCAAGGGCAAGATTACCTACTGCCAGCTGCTCCTCTCTACATGCAAAGGGATTGAGGAAAATCAAATGCTGATTAAAATCTACACATTGTCTTTCCCATTGCCCTCCAGTGAACACCAGGAAAAATCACTGGAGTCATAAGACATTGGCTTCAACGTTTTTCAGTAATCCCCAACAGGATTATTAAGCTGATAAAAGCAAGAAACAACAGAACAGTTTCTTCTAATCCACATGGAGATTGTATCCAGTGTTTCGCTCCATTCTTCCTCCATCCAGGGGTTTTTAATTTAAAACTTAGCCGTCATAGATGCACTCATGAGTGTCTTTCCAAGTCAGGCTGCCTATTAGTAACACTTAATCAGGAAGGCTGCCCCTCCTGGGATATCAAGAGAGTTTTAGGATCTCTTGTTTATTATATGCAAATTGAAAGTTCCCTGCCTAGGTACATCTTTTACTAATTAATTGTTGGTAATAGCCATGTATTAGAAATGCTGTGCAAACACATCTCAGTTTTCAATAGTTGCGAAGGGTATGTATGTCTTCTTGTTCACTCTAAAGAATAACAGGAAAGCATTTTTAAGGAGTGCTTAATTTTTCCTAAGAGATACTTGTGTTGAGAATTAATCTCTGTATTATAATAAGATGTTAAAACAAGGAACTTCCTGACTTTATATCTACAGACATGACCGCATGATAACTGTTATATATCAAATTTGCAGAACAGTATACGCAGAATTTTTGAAGGCCATTGTGGAGGACCAGTCCCATGGCTCTTAGAATCTTACAAGACCAAGAATATTTCAAAAAAGAATCAGAGAGTAGAGAGAAATGTTGTAACCACTTTAGAAAGCAATTTGGCAGTATCTTCATAAGTTAAATATAAATTTACCGTATGTTCCAACAATTCCACTTTTCAGAATCTTTCAAGAAAAATTAAAGTATATGTCCACACAAAAACTTGTAATAAATGTTGATAGCAATATTATTTATAATAGCCAAATACTGTCAACAACCAAACTGTCCAATAAACAGACAGTAGTATATCCATCCAAAAAAGATGTCATTTTCATTATAGGGGACTGGAATGCAAAAGTAGGAAGTCAAGAAATACCTGGAGTTAACAGGCAAATTTGGCCTTGGAGTTCAGAATGAAGCAGGACAAAGGCTAATAGAGTTTTGCCAAGAGAACGCACTGGTCATAGAAAACACCCTGTTCCAACAATACAAGAGAAGACTCTATACATGGACATCACCAGATGGTCAAAACTGAAATCAGATTGATTATATTCTTTGCAGCCAAAGATGGAGAAGCTCTATAGAGTGAGCAAAAATAAGACCAAGAGCTGACTGTGACTCAGATCATGAACTCCTTATTGCCAAATTCAGACTTAAATTGAAAAAAGTGGGGAAAACCACTAGACCATTCAGGTTTGATCTAAACCAAATCCCTTATGATTATACAATGGAAGTGAGAAATAGATTCAAGGGATTAGATCTGATAGACAGAGTGCCTGATGAACTATGGATGGAGGTTCGTGACATTGTATAGGAGGCAGGGATCAAGACCATCCCCAAGAAAAAGAAATTCAAAAAGGCAAAATGGTTGTTTGAGGAGGCCTTACAAATAGCTGTGAAAAGAAGAGAAGAGAAAAAGGCAAAGGAGAAGAGGAAAGATATACTCATTTAAATGCAGAGTTCCAAAGAATAGCAAGGAGAGATAAGAAAGCTTTCCTCAGTGATCAATACAAAGAGATAGAGGAAAACAATAGAATGGAAAAGACTAGAGATCTCTTCAAGAAAATTAGAGATACCAACGGAACATTTCATGCAAAGATGGGCTCAATAAAGGACGGAAATGGTATGGACCTAACAGAAGCAGAAGATATTAAGAAGAGGTGGCAAGAATACACAGAAGAACTATACAAAAAAGATCTTCATGACCCAGATAATCATGATGGCGTGATCACTCACCTAGAGCCAGACATCCTGGAATGTGAAGTCAAGTGGGCCTTAAGAAGCATTGCTACGAACAAAGCTAGTGGAGGTGATGGAATTCCAATTGAGCTATTTCAAATCTTAAAAGATGATGCTGTGAAAGTGCTGCACTCGATATGCCAGCAAATTTGGAAAACTCAGCAGTGGCCACAGGTCTGGAAAAGGCCAGTTTTCATTCCAATCCCAAAGAAAGGCAATGCCAAATAAAACTCAAACTACAGTACAGTTGCACTCATCTTACACGCTAGTAGGAGAAGGAAATGGCAGCCCACTCCAGTATTCTTGCCTGGAGAATCCCATGGACAGAGGAGCCTGGTGGGCTGCTGTCTGAAGTGACTTAGCAGCAGCAGCATACGCTAGTAAAGTAATGCTCAATATTCTCCAAGCCAGGCTTCAATAGTACATGAACCATGAACTTCCAGATGTTCAAGTTGGATTTAGAAAAGGCAGAGGAACCAGAGCTCAAATGGCCAACATCCGTCGGATCATCGAAAAAGCAAGAGAATTTCAGAAAAACATCTATTTCTGCTTTATCAAGCATGCCAAAGCCTTTGACTGTGTGGATCACAACAAACTGTGGAAAATTCTGAAAGTGATGGGAATACCAGGCCACCTAACCTGCCTCCTGAGAAATCTGTATGCAGGTCAAGGAGCAACAGTTAGAACTAGACATGGAACAACAGACTTGTTCCAAATTGGGAGAGGATTACGTCAAGGCTGTATATTGTCACCCTGCTTATTTAACTTATATGCAGAGTACCTCATGAGAAATGCTGGACTGGATGAAGCATAAGCTGGAACCAAGATTGCCGGGAGAAATATCAATAACCTCAGATAAGCAGATGACACCACCGTTATGGCAGAAAGTAAAGAAGAACTAAAGAGCCTCTTGACGAAAGTGAAAGAGGAGAGTGAAAAAGTTGACTTAAGTCTCAACATTCAGAAAACTAAAATCATGGCATCTGGACCCATCACTTCATGGGAAATAGATGGGGAAACAGTGAGAGGCTTTATTTTGGGGGCTCCAAAATCACTGCAGTTGGTGACTGCAGCCATGAAATCAAAAGACGCTTACTCCTTGGAAGAAAAGTTATGACCAACCTAGACAGCATATTAAAAAACAGAGACATTACTTTGCCAACAAAGGTCCATCTAATCAAAGATATGGTTTTTTGAATAGTCATGTATGGATGTGAGAGTTGGACTATAAGGAAAGTGAGCAATGAAGAATTGATGCTTTTGAACTGTGGTGTTGGAGAAGACTCTTGAGAGTCCCTTGAACTGCACGGAGATCCACTCAGTCCATCCTAAAGGAAATCAGTCCTAAACATTCATTGGAAGGATTGATGTTGAAGCTGAAACTCCAATACTTTGGCCACCGGATATGAAGAACTGACTCATTTGAAATGACCCTGATGATGGGAAAGATTGAAGGTGGGAGGAGAATGGCATGACAGAGGATGAGATGGTTGGATGGCATCACGGACTCAATGGATGTGAGTCTGAGTAAACTCCGGGAGTTGGTGATAGACAGACGGACAGGGAGGCCTGGCGTGCTGCAGTCCATGGAGTCACAAAAAGTCGGACATGACTGAGCAACCGAACTGAACTGAGTATACCCATATAATGAAACACTATTTGGAAACAACAGAACAAAATAGTGAAACACACTACAACATGGGTTCACCTCAAAATTATTATTCTAACTGAAAGATATAAAATACCACATGATGTATAATTTCATTGATATGAAATATGGGCTTCCCACATGGCACAGTGCTAAAGAATCCACCTGCCAATGCAGGAGACACAAGAGACTCAGGTTCAATTCCTGGGTCAGGAAGATCCCCTGGAAGAGGAAATGACACCCCACTCCAGTATTTTTGCCTGGAAAATTCCATGGACAGCGGAACCTGGCAGGCAATAGTCCATGGAGTTTTAAAGAGTCAGAAATGGCTGAGCAACTGAGTACACACGCATGTATATTGATATGAAATATCCAGAAAAGGAAAATCTGTAGAGACAAAAAGTAGCTTAGGGATTGCATGGATGGACCTAGGTGGAGGAACCGGTGCTGATTGAAAAAGCTCATTTTTGAAGTGATGAAAACACTCTATTGTAACATTTTATTATAATATAGAGATTGATTCTTAGTACAAATACTCTTGGGAAAAATTACACACTCTTCAAAAATGATTTCCTGTGATTCTTTAGAATGAGCAAGAAGACATACACAAAAACTACTGGAAAACAAGGTGTATTTGCACAGTATTTCTAATACATGGCGAGTGCCAACAATTAATTAGTGAAGGAGGTACCTAGGCAGATTATTTTCAATTTGTATATAATGAAACAAGAGGTCCTAAGAGTTCTAAAATTGGACTGAGGCAATAGTTGCTCGACTCTGTAAACATACTAAAAATCACTAAACTGTAGACTTGAAGTGGGAGAATGTGATGGTATGTAAATTGCACCTTAATAAAATTGCTTTAAGAAATGGAGAAAGAGATTTTCAGTAGATCTTCATTGTCCAAAATGATAACCACTAGCCACATATAGCTAGTCCAAATTGAGGTGAGCTTTAATTGCAAAATACACACTAGATTTCAAAGATTAGGTATGGGGGAAAAAGATTATAAATTGGCCCATTAGTAAATTTTATATATTGGTTACATGTTAAAATGATAATGTTTGGGATATATGGAGTTAAATAAAATATACTGTTACCATCTTTTTTAGAAAATGACAATGATGGGCATGGTTCACATTGCATTTCCACTGACAGTGCTGCTGTGGAGAGAACTCTTGGCCCCATACCCATGTCCCTTGGAAGGAAAAGAGAGCCTGCTGCAGTCTGATACCAAACCTGCTGAAGGGTTCTTCAAGTGGAACTTTACATAGTTGATAGGTGTTCGGTGTAGTAAAGGGGATGGTGAAACATGGCCTGAGCAAGTGCAAGTCGCTCAGTTGTGTCCTGCTCTTTGCGACCCCATGGACGGTACAGTCCATGGAATTCTCCAGGCCAGAATACTGGAGTGAGTAGCGTTCCCCTTCTCCAGGGGATCTTCCCAACCCAGGGATCAAACCCAGGTCTTCCACATTGCAGGAAAATTCTTTACCAGTTAAGCCATAAAGAAAAGCAGCAGGATGAACAGATATACTGATATGGATCAGCCAGTCTGTCAGAGGCAACAAGTGTCCTCATCTGTCTGGCTTCCAGATGTGGATCATGCTCAAAAAGGAACCAGTTTGAATCTGGCAAGAGCACCCCTCAAAGCCAAATCTAAGTGAAGCGGACCCTCAGCAAAGCAAGAGCCGAGGGCAGGTTGAGAGAAACTCAGTTCAGTTCAATCACTCAGTCGTGTCCAACTATTTGCAACCCCATGGACTGCAGCATGCCAGCCCTCCCTGTCCATCACCAGCTCCTGAAGCTTGCTCAAACTCATGTCCATCGAGTCAGTGATGCCATCCAACCATCTCATCCTCTGTCATCCCTTTTTCCTCCTGCCTTCAATCTTTCTCAGCATCAGGGGTTTTTTCTAATGAATCAGCTCTTTGCATCCAATAACTGAAGAGTTGGAGCTTCAGCTTCAGCATCAGTCCTTCCAGTGAATATTCAGGACTGATTTCCTTTAGAATTGACTGGTTTGAGAGAAACTAATTGAAGAAAATGCTCATTTCCTGTCATGAAAATTGGAAGACAAATACGAAAGACTTAGATTCTGATTCTGACTCAGAGTTTGCTTATTCACTATACTGATAGGCTGCTGCAGGACAGAATTCCAGGAGGTACTGTTCACGGCTTGGGGCTTCCCAGGTGGCACTAGTGGTCAAGAACCCACTTGCCAATGCAGGAGACATAAGAGACGCAGGTTCGATCCCTGGGTTGGGAAGATACCCTGGAGAAGGGCATGGCAGCCCACTCCAGTATTCTTGTCTGGAGAATCCCATGGACAGAGGAACCTGGTGGGCTACTGTCTAAGCAGTCACACAGAGTTGGATACCACTGAAGCAACTTAGCTCACATTCATGGCTTAGCCTAGGTGAGAGGTGCTGGGATGTCCAGAAGGCCAAAGAACCCACACAGGTGCACAGCAGATTCTAAGCATGTGGCATCCCAGAGAAGGTGAAGCCAGCTTGCAAAATCACCAGATAAAATAAGAATTTTCTCATCCCTGTGCTACTCCTCTCTCTCATGGAGGAGTCAGACATTGTCCTACAATGGAATAAGGTGAGAAGGAGATGAAGGGAGAGAGAAGCCAGCTTGTTTGTTTTCCTCATCTCAGACTTCCCTGAGCTGGAAGTGGGCACAAGATCTGATATTGAATCAATTTCTGGCCATTGATGAATATACTGGTCAAGATGCTAATTTATGATTTAAGAACTAGTTTATGATTTAAAGAGGCCATATGATTGTGATTTAGTTAAAAGTCAGGAAAAGAGGCATGGGTCTGCCTGAGTTTTCATCCAGGGGCAATAAAATGTCAATAAATCTAAAGTGACAGTGATAGAATGGCTGAGTTCTGATTATAAGTCAAGTTGTGATTGTTCAACATAATGACTGCACTGTAATGACCTCTCTCTTCAAAGGCAAGGCTGTCACAGTGCAGAATTCCTGAGAATGGCATTTCCTGGAGTTTATAGGGCAGAACCTGTGCTCCCTGTGGAGTCCCATGAGGGTGGGTGTGGTGGGGAGTCAGGCCAACCAGACCTGTGTTTTCGGTAAATGATGAAAAAAATATAAAAAGTGCTAAGTCTAAGGTTCAGTCTCAGAGTAATTCTAATTACCAGCCACGTGCTTTTTTTTCTACAAGAGGGTGAAGGGTCAAATTCAGCACGTCTTAAAAATCATTACCTTTTGTGAAATAGGATCCCTTGTTCAAAGGCCTGTGGGGTTTGCAATGACTCCTAAAATCAACAATGCCATTGCTATGATCAATAATGCGATCAGTACCTCATTGATTGTTACTAAGTGAGTGTCAGAGACCAGGCAAATGAAACACACCCGACATACATCTGAATCCCATGCTCTTCGGTGCTACGGTTCGGTGTTCCCAATGGACACTGCTTAAGTGAAATTCGGTATGAAGTATACCACCCAATTAAGTTCTTCTATTGCTGATTGCTTTCTATCTTAGCCTTTCTTTTTTCTTTTATAGCACTAATCACATTTTGAAATTATTGTATTCACTTTGTTTTTATTCCTTCTCTTTCTAACATATGATCCTGAAGGCAGGAACTCAGCTATCTTGTTCACAATTTTATCTCCAGAGATGACCTCAGTCCCTGATTTATAGAGATTAAGCAAATTAGCTATGGGCATTACCTAATATTTATAATCAAACTAGTTATCTAACATTCATCATCAAACTGAAAATATAGATATTTCTTATTTTTAATGTTATAATAGTAAGTTATTACACACCAAAGTCATGTTTATTATTTCTGAAGATTCTTTTAGGGACATCATATGATAAAAATATGATAAATCAATAGAATACTGTATTATTAAATTTCTAATGAGAGTGCACATGCTCAGTCGTGTCTGACTCTTTGTGATCCCATGAACTGTAGCCCACCTGACTCCTCTGTCCATGGAATTTCCCAGGCAAGAATCCTGGAGTGAGTTGCCATTTCCTTCATGGCCCAGGGATCAAACTTGCATCGCCTGTATTTGCAGGCGGATTCTTTACCACTGAGCTACCTGGGAAGCTAGCTCCTCATATAACTTTAGATTTTCATGCCTGTGTTCTCTTAATTGACAGCTCAGCTCTGTTTTTTATCTTGCAAATTGTATCTGATTTTCCTTTTGAGTGCTGGCCAGACTCTACCTTGTTCACATGCAACGCCTGAGTGAGTTTATCAAGAAGATAAGAGTCTCTGGATGACAGCACAGTGGTCATGCCTCAGATGGCAAGTTTATGTGTTAATATTCTGATCACTCAAAGAAGCAAATGAGACATAACACACAGAATGCAAACTAGAATTACAGCCAGCCTCCTAGAAGGCCATGCTCGGCCAACCACCTTCCACATCCATTTCCCCAAGTGGCCAAAGGCAGGAGTTAGTTTCTGTTGATGACTCTATCCCAATTCCCCATCAGGGTCTTTGCATGTGTCCCTGTCACTGGATATTTCCTGTGCATGGCTGCAGCCCTTTTATCTTTTAGTGAATGTCGCTTAGTTGTGTCTGATTCTTTGCGACCCCATGGACTATACAGTCCATGGTATTCTCCAGGCCAGAATACTGGAGTGGTAGCCGTTCCCTTCTCCAGGGGATCTTCCCAACCCAGGGATAGAACCCAGCTCTCCCGAATTGCAGGCAGATTCTTTACCAGTTGAGCCACAAGGGAAGTCCTTTTATCTTTTAAATCTCAACTGAAATGCCATCTTATACCACCCAATTAAGTTCTTCTATTGCTGATTGCTTTCTATCTTAGCCTTTCTTTTTTCTTTTATAGCACTAATCACATTTTGAAATTATTGTATTCACTTTGTTTTTATTCCTTCTCTTTCTAACATATGATCCTGAAGGCAGGAACTCAGCTATCTTGTTCACAATTTTATCTCCAGAGCTGACCTCAGTCCCTGATTTATAGTTATAAATCAATAAATGTTTGTTAGATGAATAGATGGATAAATGAAAAACATCTGTTGGCATCTGGATGATAAAATTTAGGCTTATTTGGTCAGACAGTTCAGAGGCAATGTCAGATAGAGATTAAGAACACAAGACCTGTGACTGTGGTTTTGCTGGTCACTAGCTTTGTGGCCTTGGACATCTTACTTTCTTTTGAGCCTTAGATTCCTCAGTTGTAACACAGTAACCAACTCACTGAGTTGCTGGGATAACAGATGAACAATGCATGGGCAACATTTAGCAAGGTCTGACTCCTAGTTGTTAATCCAGGAGTCTTATCTATTTTTATTTAAGATCTCCAAAGGAGGATATTCCAAAGTCATTCCACATAAAGTAACAATATATAAGTCCTCTTTGGAATGCTCTGCTGAGCACTTTCATGGCTTCTTTGGCCTTTCCCTATGCCTGAGCACTCCTCACCTAAAGATGTGGCCCATCACCTTCAACAAAGCCATCTGATAAATTTGTTAAAAATATAGACCCACAGCTGCACTCTTGATCTACTGGATTAGAGTGGAGCCCAAGAACTTGCATTGTCATAAACTCCCATGGTAAGTTTACCTGATAAAAATCCAGGACCCCAAGTTAAATTTGAATTTCACAGAATCCAGATGGCTAAAAATTATACTTGGTGTATCTGAGATTCAAACTTAACATAATTTGCATTTTTATTTGCTTATTTGGCACCCTATCCTAGGGAGAATCTTTTACACAATAGTTCAAGAACCACTGGATTTTGAACTTCTGGTAGGAATTCAATGAGTGAATTAGAAACAGCTCATGTGTTCATAAATTTAGAGCAGTGTTTCTGAGCCACTGGCATCATCTGGGGTGGCTTAAAAATTATTAGGTCCCACCTCCAGAGGTTTTGATTTAATTGGTGTGAGGTGCACCTCAGGTACTGGGCATTTTTTAAAACTCCTGAGGTGATTCAATGTGCAATCAAAGCTGAGAAACGGGGCTGGGAGAGGGAGATGAAGACACAGCTGAAATTCTGATCATGAACAGGTGGCATCAAGACTGGAATATAACATTACACAGTCTGAACATCAACACAGAAATTGTTAAGGCATTTTAATAATTAAAGCCCTCAGTTTGTGGTCAGTGTTTTTCAATTTTTTTGTGTGTGTGGTGGGAGTGGGAGACAGGATTGAGGTTATTAGTGAGGGGAGGATAATGAGGAGGTGAGATAGAGGCTGGATATCAGAATCTCCTAGGAATTTTGTCCCAGTACTCATGCCTGTGGGATTCCTTGGTGGCTCAGATGGTAAAGAATCTGCCTGCAATGCAGGAGACCCGGGTTCGATCCTTGGTCTGGGAAGATCCTCTGGAGAAGGAAATGGTGACCCACTCCAGTATTCTTGCCTGGAAAAACCCCATGGACAGAGGAGCCTGACAGGCTACAGTCCATGGGATTGCAAAGAGGTGGACAAAACTTAGTGACTAAACAACAACACTCATGCTGGTAATCTAGTCCAGCCCTTATCCAAGGAATTCTAAGTATTTCTCTCTCTATCCCTGATTCCTAAGTAGGAAGTCAGAGAACTGTAATTCCAGTTAACAGCTGATTCAAGCTGAACTAGAAGGGGAGAAAAACTTGAAAGTAGCTTAGGACAATCAAGAAGGGGAAAAAGAAAGTAAGCAAATATTTAAAATAAACAGAATCTGCACATAGTATAAATGGCCACAAAATAATTAATATTGAGAAACATATTTTCGTGTGAAAATGAAAGTCCCTCACTTTCACTTTCGTTTCTGACTCTTTTCGACCTCATGAAACTATACAGTCCATGAAATTCTCCAGGCCAGAATACTGGAGTGGGTAGCCTTTCTCTTCTCCAGGGGATCTTCCCAATCCAGGGATAGATTTTGTTTGCCTTTGGTCAAATTGAGTGGAAAGAAATAAATAATAGGTAATTAGTAGAAAGAAATATGTAAAACTAATAAGCAGTTAGTAGGCTCTAAGCAAACTTTTCTTGTGTAAAATCACACTTAGATCAATGGTAGCATGCGCTGGGTGGATCACCTTGTTCTTTAGTTAATTGAAGCTTAAAGATATCAGTGCTATGTCTCTGCCATTTACCTGAGGATAGCTTCCCGGGGAGAAGGTGTAAGGATTTAGAAAAATTAAAAATCTTCTTTGGAACTGTCCTGGCAGCTTTCAAATCTTTCTCAGGCATGGAATCTTTTAAGCAAATTCCTTTAAGTAAAGAAATCTGCTCTTTTTTTTGCATGGAAGTATAATTTTCTCATTAATTTTTACTCCTCTTTATTTGCTTTGTATCGTGCAAAGGACTAGGTAGCAAATAAATGGCTGGACTGATTATGCAGGGATTGGACCAAGGAGAGCATAGAAATATTTTAGAGGCTATCAGTAGAGTTACTATGAGCTCCAGGGCTGCCAGAGGACCAGCCAAGTGACAAGGGTCACTCATATAAGTGCTTGGGAGGCCTCTAGAGAATGCCATCGCCACTGAACCTCCACTCAGTTCTAGCTAATTATTGTTACCATGACAATAATACATTTTAAAATGCTTTAGCAGAAGCTGATTGTTAATCCTGATCTTTAAAAATCACCTCAGGACCTTTAAAAATATATTGATGTCTGAGCGATACCTGGGCATTAAATCAGAATCTCAAGGGGGGTGATTGGCATTGGAATTTTTTTTTTAAGTTCTCTAGGTGATTCTAATGCACAGCTAGGGTAAAGAACTGCTAGCCTAGACAACATGGCAATTTGTGTGTGGTAATATTAAATTACAGACCAGATACAGCAGGCAATATGAACTGTAGGTAATTCATACTGCAATGGTACTGGCCAATATTATACCAAAAAAGTCACACTGCAGAAGTGACTACTATAAGTGCTTCTGTCAGACCAATGTCAGAAGTTTAGTTAATGAACATATTAAATGCCAGAGCTTTCAAATTTTTTATTTTTAAAATTTATTATTTATTTATCTGTTTACTTATTTATTTTTGGTCATACCACGTAGCATAGGGGAATCTTAGCTCCCCGACCAGGGATAGAATCCACTCCCCTTGCAGTGGAAGTCCTAACCACTAGACTACTAGGGAATTCCTCTCAGAGTTTTTTTTATCAGTGACTTGTTCATTATCATAAAAGATCTCAGAAATACGCTCTCTTGGTAGAATTCGGAATATTTTAGAGACACTTCTCAAACCTGTATACGAATCTAGTGACACCTATAAGGATGGTACACCAAGCCTGATCCCCACATCCCGCCATTGGATCAGAGCATTGAAGTCTACCAGTGCTGACACTGGGGGTAGTAGAATCCTGCCTCTAGAATCTTCTGGGGGTGAATATTTTGTCAAAATACCTAAAATGATCAAGAGCTTGGTAGAGCCTCATCAACCTCACAGAATAGTTAACTTGCCAGCAGATGTTTATTCAATAAATACTAAAGTGGTGCCAGATGTTGGTTTGAGACTTACTGAGAAGCTGGGAAGAGTAGCTAACTCCCATATTCCTGAAAGTTTTTGCTATTACTGTTTACCAATCAGGAGAACCCAAGAATTATATCTTACTCAACTGGTTTGAGTCAGTTTTGCAATAGTCATTAAAGAACAATATGACCCAGTGCCGTCAAATTCTCTGATTTATTTTTTTAAGACAGAAAGAAAAATTTTATGTGAAAATTTTAAATGTTACAACTAAATTTAAGTTTGTAAGGAAAAAACAAGCAAAAACTCTTGAGTAGAACCAACACCTTCCCTCTGGGCCAGATTGGACCCGCAGGCCATAAGTTCGTGTTCCATGGCCTTGGCCATGTAAGAGGCCCTATGGTTAAACCTTGGATTCAGGCTTAGCAATCTGAAAACTCAGGGGTCAGTCTAGGCAGGAAGATGAAAATTGGTGATGGAAGCCAGAGTAAAATGATCACAGAAATTTAGAAGGCGAGAGAACAAGATAGTGATGCAAGTGGACAGAAATATTGGCAGGAGACTGCTTCCCAGCACCATATCCTCTTTATCCAGAGATGGAGCAGTTCTCAAAGGCACAGTGAAAAGCAAGTTTATGAAAATGCCAGGACCTTCTATGGAGTAAGCAAGAAGAGAAGGGTTACAACTGGAGAGAGATTGATTGGCATATTGACTTCATCAATATTGCATTGAGCATCTGCTGTGTACATAGCCTGAAGAAGGAAATGGCAACGCATTCCAATATTGGAGTGGCAATCCACCCAGTATTCTTGCCTGGGAGATTTCACGGACTTAGGAGCCTATGGGCTTTAGTCCACGGGGTCACAAAGAGTCAGACACAAATGAGTGACTGAGCATGCGTGTACACAGTCTCGGATTAAGACCTGGAACAGGGGAGATATTTGGTGTCCAGGAAAAACACTCCCGTGTTTCCCTTTACTCACATAACATTCTTCTGACACCAGTTATTCTGGCTTTTTTGTTATTTTTACCCCCTACACCAAGCAATTCTCAGAGATACCAGCTGAGCGTCCTATAATTCAGTTCAATTCTGACCCTAGCTACCTGGAGTTAGTGTCAGATTCCATAAGCTAAGGGCTCAGTCCTATGTGACTGTACCCATTCAGACACCAAGCAAGTCCCAGGTTGTCACATGCACTTCTGATCTACTGGCTATATATTAGATTTCCCATGACCCCTTCCTTGGATTTAATCATTTGCTAGAACAGCCCATAGAAATCAGGTAAACACTTACTTTTACCAGTCGTTTATAAAGGATGTGTAAAAGATGCAGATGAACAGCCAGATGAAGAAATGCACAGGGTAAGGTACACCAGAAGGGGCATGGAGCTCCAGTGCCATCTTTGTGTACCACTCTCCTCACACCCTAACGTAATCACCCACCTGGAAGCTCTTCAAATCCTACACATTAGGGATTTTTATGAAGGTTTCTTCACATAGGTGTGATCAATCATTAACTCAGTCTCCAGTCCTCTTCCCAGAGGATGAGGAGTGGGGTGGAAACCGCCAAGCTTCTAATCATAGCTTGTTCTTTCTGGTGACCAGTTCCCATCCTGCAGCCATGTAGGAGCCAATCAAGAGTCCCTTCATTAGAACAAAAGACACTCCTATCACCCAGGAAATTCCAAGGGATTTAGGAGGTCTGTGTCAGAAACCAGGTCAAGGACCAAATATTAGAACAAAAGATGTTCCTAGTGTTCTTGTAACTTAAGAAATTACGAGGATTTGAGGAGTTCTGTGCCAGGCATTCTCTCTCTCTCTCTCTCTCTCTCTCTCTCTATATATATATATATATATATATATATATATATATATATAAATATATACATATATATACATAGATAGATAGATAGATAGATAGAGTGTATATATATAGACACACATATTAGTACACAGTTGGAGATCTTGAATTTCCAGCCAAGATTAGGCATATAGCAGACCTCTGAGGAAGTCAAGAGAGATTCTCAGACACCCTGAGATCACACAGTAGAGCACAAGCCCAAGCTAAGGAAAGCTCCTGGGAGCTCTGGGGACCTGCACACTTGGGGGGACTCCTGGCCACCATCTGGAGATGCTCCTTTCTGTTTAACTTCAGTCAAAGGTGGATCCCACACCAGGGTCATATGTAGGTGTCAGTAGAGATCCCTGTCCTCAAGAGGCATGGGATTTAGCGAAGGTGACAGGCAAACACAAAACATGCTGCAGGGGAACACAGAATGCAATGGAGACAGGAAATGCTGTGTATAATGTGACAGTCTAAGTCAGTCAGCTAAAATAAAAATGAACAGTCTGAGTGATTTATTTAGATGTTGAGGTATGTTCTGTGTGTAAACTCGGACTCAACTCATTCAAATGGGGGGAAATTCATCATAATGGGGGCCAAGAAAGCAGGCTTATTTGGATGAGGAAATAGACATTTCCTTTTTCTTTTTTTAAATTGAAAAGTAACGCATAAAGGTGATAAACTATCCAACCTGTTTTAAAAGAAAGGCAACAAAACTTTAGTTTTCCTTCTATCTTAGACCCCCTATATTGAGAAGGAGAACATTAAATCTCACCTTAAACTATGGTCTGAGATAGAGAGCTGTGAGGAGTCCAAAGTACATAGGAAGTGTTATCACCATTTAGACCACACTACCACTGTCCTACCACAATACCTGGAATAACAGGCAAATTTGGCCTTGGAGTAAGGAATGAAGCAGGACAAAGGCTAATAGAATTTTGCCAAGAGAGTGAACTGGTCATAACAAACACCGTCTTCCAACAACATAAGAGAAGACTCTATACATGGACATCACCAGATGATTAATACAGAAATCAGATTGATTATGTTCATTGCAGCCAAAGATGGAGAAGCTCTATAGAGTCAACAAAAATAAGACCAAGAGCTGATTGTGACTCAGATCATGAACTCCTTATTGCCAAATTCAGACTTAAATTGAAGAAAGTGGGGAAAAACACTAAACCATTCAGTTTTGATCTAAATCAAATCCCTTATGATTATACAGTTGAAGTGAGATATAGATTCAAGGGATTAGATCTGATAGACAGAGTGCCTCAAGAACTATGGATGGAGGTATGTGACATTGTATAGGAGGCAGGGATCAAGACCATCCCCAAGAAAAAAGAAATGCAAAAAGGCAAAATGGTTGTCTGAAGAGGCCTTACAAAGAGCTGAAAAAAGAAGAGAAGCTAAAGGCAAAGGAGAAAAGGAAAGATATACTCATTTAAATGCAGAGTTCCAAAGAATAGCAAGGAGAGATAAGAAAGCCTTCCTCCATGATCAATGCAAAGAAATAGAGGAAAACAATAGAATAGGAAATACTAGAGATCTCTTCAAGAAAATTAGAGATATCAACAGAACATTTCATGCAAAGATGGGCTCACTAAAGGACAGAAATGGTATGGACCTAACAGAAGCAGAAGATATTAAGAAGAGGTGGCAAGAATACACAGAAGAACTATACAAAAAAAGAACTTCATGACCCAGATAATCATGATGGTGTGATCACTCACCTAGAGCCAGACATCCTAGAATGTGAAGTCAAGTGGGCCTTAAGAAGCATTGTTACGAACAAAGCTAGTAGAGGTGATGGAATTCCAGCTGAGCTATTTCAGATCCTAAAAGATGATGCTGTGAAAGTGCTGCACTCAATATGCCAGCAAATTTGGAAAACTCAGCAATGGCCACAGGACTGGAAAGGTCAGTTTTCATTCCAATCCCAAAGAAAGGCAATGCCAAAGAATGCTCAAACTACTGCACAATTGCACTCATCTCACATGCTAGTAAAGTAATGCGAAAAATTCTCCAAGCCAGGCTTCAATAGTATGTTAACAGTGAAATTCCAGATGTTCAAGCTGGATTTAGAAAAGGCAGAGGAACCAGAGCTCAAATGGCTAACATCCGTCGGATCATCGAAAAAGCAAGAGAATTTCAGAAAAACATCTATTTCTGCTTTATCAAGCATGCCAAAGCCTTTGACTGTGTGGATCACAACAAACTGTGGAAAATTCTGAAAGAGATGGGAATACCAGGCCACCTAACCTGCCTCCTGAGAAATCTGTATGCAGGTCAAGAAGCAACAGTTAAAACTGGACATGGAACAGCAGACTTGTTCCAAATCGGGAGAGGATTATGTCAAGGCTGTATATTGTCACCCTGCTTATTTAACTTATATGCAGAGTACATCATGAGAAATGCTGGACTGGATGAAGCATAAGCTGGAACCAAGATTGCCGGGAGAAATATCAATAACCTCAGATATGTGGATGACACCACCCTTATGACAGAAAGTGAAGAAAAACTAAAAAAACCTCTTGATGAAAGTGAAAGAGGAGAGTGAAAAAGTTGACTAAAGACTCAACATTCAGAAAACTAAGATTATGGCATCTGGTCCCATCACTTCATGGCAAATAGATGGGGAAACAATGGAAACAGTGACAGACTTTATTTTTGGGGGTTCCAAAATCACTGCAGATGGTGACTACAGCCATGAAATTAAAAGACACTTACTCCTTGGAAGAAAAGCTATGACAAATCTAGACAGCATATTAAAAACCAGAGACATTACTTTGCCGACAAAGGTCTGTCTAGTCAAAGCTACTATGGTTTTTCCAGTAGTCATGTATGGATGTGAGAGTTGGACTATAAAGAAAGCTGAGCACTAAAGAATTGATGCTTTTGAACTGTGGTGTTGGAGAAAACTCTTGAGAGTCCCTTGGACTGGAAGGAGATCCATCCAGTCCATCCTAAAGGAAATCAGTCTTGAATATTCATTGGAAGAACTGATGCTGAAGCTGAAACTCCAACACTTTGTCCACCTGATGCGAAGACCTAACTCATTTGAAAAGACCTGATGCTGGGAAAGATTGAAGGCAGGAAGAGAAGGGGATGACAGAGGATGAGGTGGTTGGATGGCATCACCGACTCAATGGATTTGAGTTTGAGTAAGCTCCGGGAGTTGGTGATGGACAAGGAAGTCTGGCATGCTGCCGTCCATGGGGTCAAAAAGAGCCAGAAACGATTGAGCAACTGAACTGAACCACTGTGCTAGGTGAAGGAATAGGTTTCATAGGATATTGAAGCTAGAGGGGCGCCTAGATGTTTTCTCTAGCAAACTTCATTTTACAAGTGAGAAAATCAAAGCCCAGAGCGTTAATCAGCTCACAAGATCCCTCCGCAGAGTACTGGCTATGTTCTATCTAAACTCCTTCTGCTCTTAACATTCAACTGTCACAAAGCAGTGTTGGGTACAGGCTACTGGTACAGTTAAAAAGAAAGTGGATCATGCAGTATGGTCCATATTTTGCTATAATACTGGGGAAAGCTGGTTAATTTCTAATAAAAGAGTGTACACTATCAAAACTCAAGGGACTTCTCTGCTGGTCCAGTGGTTGAGAATCCACCTTCCAATGCATGGTACACAAGTTTGACCCCAGGTCGGGGAACTAAGATCTCACATGCTGTAGGGCAACTAAGCCCACGCATCACAACTAGAGAAGCACATGAGCCACAACTTGCAACTAAGATCTGGCTCAACCAAAAAGAAAACGAAAGAAAGAAAGTAAAATAACTGAAGAAAAATTAACCAAAAAAAAATCAAAGTTAGACTTTTTTTTTTTTAACAAATAAATGACTAAGGATACAAAGAACATCAAATATATACTCAGTGCAGAAAAGACTGAAAAGATATTTAACAATATTAAACTTATCTAATTTCAAGTGTTAAGAGTTAAATTCAATTCAAGACTATTTTTTAAAGCATATTTTCTTACTCTGTTTGTATTAGATAATGTGGGGGATAGAAAAAATTCTAAAACACATTCCCGTCATGTAGGCATCAGTTCAGTTCAGTTGCACAGTCGTGTCCGACTCTTTGCGACCTCATGGACTTCAGCATGCCAGCCCTCCCTGTCCATCACCAACTCCTGGAGTTTACTCAAACTCATGTCCATCCAACCATCTCATCCTCTGTCATGCCCTTTTCCTTCTGTCTTCAATCTTTCCCAGCATCAGGGTCTTTTCAAATGAGTCAGTTCTTCATATCAGGTGGCCAAAATATTGGAGTTTCAGCTTCAGCATCAGTCCTTCCAATGAATATTCAGGATTGATATCCTTTAGGATGGACTAGTTGGATCTCCTTCCAGTCGAAGGGACTCTCAAGAGTCTTCTCCAACACCACAGTTCAAAAGCATCAATTCTTTAGTGCTCAGCTTTCTTTATAGTCCAACTCTCACATCCATACGTGACTACTGGAAAAACCATAGCTTTGACTAGACAGACCTTTGTCGACAAAGTAACATCTCTGGTTTTTAATATGCTGTCTAGATTTGTCATAGCTTTTCTTCCAAGGAGCAAGTGTCTTTTAATTTCATGGCTGTAGTCACCATCTGCAGTGATTTTGGAGCCCCCAAAAATAAAGTCTGTCACTGTTTCCATTGTTTCCCCATCTATTTGCCATGAAGTGATGGGACCAGATGCCATGATCTTAGTTTTCTGAATGTTAAGTTTTAAGCCAACTTTTTCACTCTCCTCTTTCACTTTCATCAAGAGGTTTTTTAGTTTTTCTTCACTTTCTGTCATAAGGGTGGTGTCATCTGCATATCTGAGGTTATTGATATTTCTCCCGGCAATCTTGGTTCCAGCTTGTGCTTCATCCAGTCCAGCATCTCTCATGATGTACTCTGCATATAAGTTAAATAAGCAGGGTGACAATATACAGCCTTGATGTCATCCTTTCCCGATTTGGAACCAGTCTGTTGTTCTTGCAAGCATATTGAGCACCAATGTGCTGACCTCAACTACCTAATGAAGACATTATATTTACAGAGGAAAGAACAGAAACTCTGAGGGTTTGTGAGGGTTTTTCCAAGTTTGTGTCTGGTAAGCAGCAAAAATAGGGGCTCCAATACATATTTGTAAGTTTAATTCCACGTCAGAGTTATCTTTCGTGATAGTATTTTAAACAACAGTTTTTAGAAGCATGCGAAGCAGAACATGATAAACACCAAAGAGAGTGACATGGTGCCTTTTGTAGGAAGTTCTTGTAATTGAGTATGTAAAATTGTAGGCTTTGGAAACTGAGATTGAATCACGTATATGATCTTGCCCTGATTATACTCCCTAGGATGCTGCTGCTGCTGCTGCTGCTGCTAAGTCGCTTCAGTCGTGTCTGACTCTGTGCGATCCCATAGACGGCAGCCCACCAGGCTCTGCCACCCCTGGGATTCTCCAGGCAAGAGTACTGGAGTGAGTTGCCATTTCCTTCTCCAGTGCATGAAAGGGAAAAGTGAAAGTGAAGTCACTCAGTCGTGTCCGACTCTTAGCAACCTCGTGGACTGTAGCCTATCAGGCTCCTCCGTCCATGGGATTTTCCGGGCAAGAGTACTGGAGTGGGGTGCCATTGCCTAGGATGCTAGTTAGGGAATATTTATACTTCTCTCACAAAGTTGTTTTGAAGATTAAACTAAGTGAGATAGGCATGTAAGAACTTTATGGTTGTCAAAAATATAAATGCTTGAGAGATAGTAACTAAAAGTGATAAAGCAAATATGGGAAATCATTGAAGCTTTCTTGTAGGAGGGGGTAGTATCACACTTTTTTTCTGATACAATCTCCCATTCTTTGTGACTTTCAACAAGTGTGGCATATACACAGCTCTTCCATGTTCTTTAGCAATAAGAATGCATGGAAAAAATTTCCATTTCTCTCAAGTCATCAACTCAAATGCAGACTTATATGCACTCAAATGCATATAAGTATGAAAGATGGAAATAGGGTAAGAAATAGCCAAAGGCTAGATGATAGAGATATCGACAACTATGTTCTAGCATTCTCTGAGAGCTTGGCTGTGCCTTCCCTGGGCTGCACTGGCATAGACCAAGGGATCAGACATGTTACTTTGGCTGGTGGCCAGATCACCCTTGGGCTTTAGGGTGACAGACACTGTGACAGCCTTGCTGCCCTAATAGAAAAACTGCTTTCCTTTTCTCCTTTTCCTCTCTGCTTCTCCCATCCCCTTCCCTTCCTTCTCCCTCCCTGACTCTTTCTTCCCCTCCTCTGACACTTCCTCTTCCTTCTCCTCCCCCTCTTCTTAGTCTCCAAAGAAGAATCCATTTTTAGAGACTAGAAAAAAATAGCTCTCCATCTTGTAAACTTTTGTCTTCTATATATTTAACAACCTAGACACAGTTCTACCCAGAATGGAAGGAAGCAAAGAAGGAAAAATGTATTGATGTGCCAGCAGACTTGGAATAAAAACAAACTTCTCATGCTCAGATCTATATGAGCTAACTTCATTGTCAGGGTCACTATGGTAATTGATGAAGGCTGTTGTCCTGGAAGACACTTTTGCCCTTGGAGTCCACTGGTAAAAATCCCAGGTGGCTGACATCTTTACCTAGTTTGCTGATTTTCAGCTGAAATACCAGGGGCATATTTGTATCTTAAAGCCCGGACACCAGTCAGTAGCTGTAGAGCCCTTATAAACTATTGGGGTCACATACACAGTTTCCAAAGAGACATGATGATGACAATCAGATTGTGTGAGGATTTCCTGACACTAGGCACTGACCAAATTCAAGTGTTCCACTAGCTGACTCTGCTGTTTTTGTGACTCAGTAAGAGACATGCCCATAGGAAAGAGACCATAGGCACATGCGTTATACCATGAGAAATGAAGCAATAAAATCGCTGCAACATCCATTCTGGTGATTATCACACCTCAGGATATTTCCCGGTATGTTATACAGCATCACAACATTCCCTGTACAAGTCTGTATTGAGAATAAATACATATCATCTAACACTTGAGGGGGGCTGACTAGAGAAAAAAAAAATGTCGTAAAAGAACAAAAACCAGTGTTACAGTGCTAAGGTAGTTAAGGATTGTTCAACTGGTTGTGTGATTAGACCAATGCTATGGCCACTGATGAATGTTTCTTGATACCTGCTTTTTGTTTTCTGGCCTTCATGATAGCCAGCCACCATGCACTGGCTGTCTGTCTGCTCTGTCTGGCTTCACTGGCCAGTGGGTGAGCCTTGGAAGGTGTGAAAGTCCTCGAAAATCCCTTTCTGTTCCTGGTTCCTCCCATACTCCTTTACATGGCTTATGTTTTAGCCACAAATGACTCTCCTGTTTAGACTCAAAATGATACATCAGGACACTGTGCAGTTGACAAGGAGGACTCCGAGGTAAGATGGCTTAGGCTGGACTCTCAGCTGTGCCTTCATCACACTTGAAATCTTGGGAGAGTGACCTGCCTTTTTGGGACCTGAATTTTCAAACCCTGTATAAATAAATGCACCCACATCATTACTGTAATTGTAAGAATCAAAAGAAATTAATACACAAAAGTGCCTAGAACAGCATCTGGCCATAGTAAGTCCTCAGAAATTGCAATCTAGTGTTATTCCAGAGTTTTGTGGCTTTGTTATTTTCTCTGCCCTAAATGCCTTTAGCTTAATTGTTCTTTCTTCTCTTTCCCTGTTCAGATATCTAACCCTAATCTCCTTTCTGACAAAACCCCATGGCTTGCCTAAGCCAGGCTGACCTTTTTCTCCTGTGCATCCCTGTGCCACTCACCTCGAATTTTCCATCTTCGCATGGTTATTGTCTGTTTTGCCTAGCTGTAAGCTTCTTAAGGACATGGTCATTGTGTCTCCTTCATGTTTGTTTTTCCCATGGAAGGTTTCAATCAATGCTTGTTAAATGAATAGATGAATAAACTAATCAACCAATCAGATATTGTTTGTTGTTATTGTTGTTTAGTTGCTAGGTCATGTCTGACTCTTTGTGACCCCATGGACTTCACCACTCCAGGCTTCCCTGTCCTTCACTATCTCCTGGAGTTTGCTCAAATACATGTCCATTAAGTCAGTGATGCTATCTAACCATCTCATCCTCTGCCTCCCTCTTCTTTTGCCTTCAATCTTTCTCAGCATCAGAGTCTTTTCCAATGAGTCAGCTCTTCGCATCCAGTGGCCAAAGTATTGGAGCTTCAGGTTCAACATCAGTCCTTTCAATGAATAGTCAGGGTTGATTTCCTTTGGGATTCACTGGTTTGATCTCCTTGCTGTCCAAGGAACTCTCAATAGTCTTCTCCAGTAATTCAAAAGCCTCAATTCTTCGGTACTCAGCCTTCTTTACGGTCCAATTCCACATTTGTACATGACTACTGAAAAAAACACAGCTTTGACTATATGTACATATATACACATGTATATATATATTATCTACTATATACAACATTATAGAATTGGTGACACTTGGAAAAGATGGGAAGAAAAGCTTACTGTGTTCATTTATTATGAAAGGAATGATGAATTTAGTACCTTTTACAAACTGCCACATGAAATGATTTTCTGTATTCTGACTCAATTCACTTGCCATGTCTATACCAGGCCTAAAGCTAAATCTCTACAGTGCTAGATAGAGTAGATATTTGTAATTCATTAGTCAGTGTGATTATTGTGAGGAGATCCAGATAGGGTAGAATCTACTGTATCTTTTTAGAGGTTATGTGTCATCCATTTAGCCTCTCTGTGACCACTTCAATTCCTAGATCAAGTTCCAAATCTGTCCTTCCTCTTTCCACATCCACAGATGGCTCACCCCATTGTGAAAAGACCCTATTCACAGGAGGCTCCACAGATGAACTTTCAAGGGGCTCACATACTATTACAGCTGCATACACACTGAGTTGGCCACGGTCTGCAGGATATTGACCCAAAACAATCCCCAAGGACAACGCAACCAGAAGAAAATCCCTTCCCCTATGAGTGGAATTAGAAGTCAGACTTTCTGGAAAAATCATGGCACTTTTCCATGACTTTTCTTCTTATCAGTGAATCTGCCGTGGCACCAAAGTTTTTCTTCTCTCTTGTGGATTTCTCTTTTTTCCCCATTTTCCCCGAAGGAACATTCTAGCATTTTAATGATGGGACACTGGGCAGAGATTCAGGACATCTGGGTTCCAGTCTCTGTCCTATCACTGATAGAGGCATCTCACTTCATGGATCTGGGCCTCGGCTTGATAGAAAATAGTTTCCCTTTTTCCACCATTAATACAGAACAGTTTGTTCTTAAAGCCTCATAATAAATTAAATACTCTGTTAATCCAACAAAATTTGTCCCCTTTGGAATATGATCACTGAAATCCCTATGGCTTACATGCATCTGGTTTTCAGTTATTTTAAAAGTACATCCTTTCTTCCACACAGGAAAATAAAGTTGAGCCAAATGATGTCTCCAAGAGCTAACAATTGTTTTGGACTAGTTGTTCTCTTTTTTTCTTTATCTAGTTGCTTACTTCTAGGAGGCAAAAATTACAGTTATAACACATTCTATCTACAAAACTATCAGGTGTAGTATTTGTTCCTTAAGAGCATGATACAGATTTCATAATAATAGTGATTGTTAGAGAATATTATATCAACCCAGGTGAAATAAAACCATCTTGCCACACCGGATATATCTATTAATAAGAAGCAGATTTTAATAGTAAAAATACAACTTTAACTTTATTGGCTCATTTTGGTGACTTGGAAGACTTTTACTGTAAGAGTAATAATAGGGGACTTCCTTGGTGGTGCAGTGGATAAAATCTGCCTGCCAATTCAGGGAACACAGGTTCCATTCTCGATCCAGGAAGATTCCACGTGCTGAGGGGCAAGTGAGCTGGTGCACCATAGCTGTTGAAGCATGAGAACCTAGAGCCTGTGCTCTGCAATAAGAGGAGCCACAAGCAATGAGAAGCTTGGGCACCACATCAAAGAGTAGTCCCTGCTGGCTGCAACTAGAGAAAGCCTACACAAAGCATTGAAGACCCAGCACAGACAAAAATAAATAAATAAATGAAAACCGTTAAAAAAATAGAGTAAGAATAGGATGCAACAACTAGGGTTGTTATAGTCAAACTACACTGTAACATTTAATTATTAGTGTAATTTACATATACTGCACATAAGACCATTATATATAACTATTATTAATTAATCCTAATCTGCAAAATTTACCAAAAATTGTTCTAATTTTATTAAATGTGCTATCATTATTCACACTAAATAATTATATATTTCCATCATTGAGATTCATTTTATGCAAACAAATGGATTCTTTTCAAGTTAATGAATCATGAGCTCATTAAAGAATATATTACTAGAATTAACATTCCTTTCATTAATTACAATTTTAATATGGCCTCTACTAGAATTTATAATGGAGAGAGAGTGTATTTAAAATAAAACACAGCCCCTTATTCTTGACTAATGATGAGTTATGGTTGAGTTTGCTGAATTCTTCCTTCCCCAGCCAAGGAAGTGAGGAGAAAACAGGCATTTGACATAATCTTTGGGCCATGGTCCCGGACCAAGTATCCAAAATTAATGTCGATAAGGAGGATATATATGGGATATAAATTTCCCATTTTCTGTGGACACAAGATGTGCAGGTCTCAAAAGGATACCTCATGAAAATGGGAGTGTTAGTAGCTGAGCTTTCCCAGGATCCTCTAGGGCAGTTCCTCAATGGGATAATGTCAACATTTTGGGAAGAAATGTGTTTGATTATGAGGGCTCTTGGGACCTATAGACCATTTAGCATCTATGACCTTTTCTAGTGAAATGACAGTCTTCCCTTCCCTCAGCCACTACTGTTTCACTGATTCACCAATTTAAACTGCCTCAGTCATTTCCAAACATCTCTACCACTTAACTCTCTGTAACCAGATAGGATTCTGCACAATGCCTGGCCTTTGGGCAGAATGTCTACTCACTCTTTGCCTTTATTCTCTTAAAATATAAAATAAAATCCAGGTAACTGCTAGGGTACTTAGTGAAATGACAGGTTTTCCATCAAGTTGCCAGTCCTTCTAGCCATATGCCATATTCTGGAGTGAGATTTTCATGAAAAATGAAGGACGCCTTACTTGTGCCCTGAACATGAGTATATTTTAGTGTTAAGTCTGTCATATGCAGAAAAAGAGACACAGATGTATAGAACAGTCTTATGGACTCTGTGGGAGAAGGTGAGGGTGGGACGATATGAGAGAATAGCATTGAAACATGTACATTATCATATGTGAAACAGAAAGCCAGTCCAGGTTCAATGCATGAGACAAGTGCTCAGGGCTGGTGCATTGGGATGATCCTGAGGGATGGGATGGAGAGGGGAGTGGGAGGGGGTTCAGGATGGGGAACACATGTAAACCCATGGCTGATTCATATCGATGTATGGCAAAAACCACTACAACATTGTAAAGTAATTAGCCTCCAACTAAAATAAATAAATTAATTTTTAAAAAAAGGAAAAAATAAATATGTGGCTCACAGGACAGAACACATAGGTACCACTTACAGTAGTTTCATTCAACCATCTGTTAAATGTGGCTATTTAATTTAAAATTAATTAAAGTTAACTCTAATTAAAATAATAAAAAATTAGGTTAGTCACACAAAAAAATAAAGTCTGTCATATGTTGTGTGCCTCACTCTCTTCTTCAGACTGTTCTCTCAGCATCGGAACATTAAGCATCTTTGAAAGCATGTAAGTTCCTTAGGGATGTCATAACAAATGACTACAAACTTGGTGGCTTGAAGAAACACAAAATTATTCCCTCAGAGTTCTGGAGGTCAAAGTCTGAAACCAAAGTATTGGCAGGGCCATGCTCCTCTGAAGACTCTGGGAGAAAATCTAGTCCCTGCCACTCTCCCAGCTTCTTGTGGTGGCTGACAATCCTTGGTGTTCCTTGGCTTGCAACTGCCTTTCTAGATCTACCGTCATCTTTCTTTTTCTTTTTGGACTTTGCTGATCTTTGTTGCAGTTGCCTGGCCTCTTCGTTGCAGCACACAGGCTTTTCTCCAGTTGCAGCACATGGGGGCTTCTCTAGTTACAGCTCGCGGGCTTCTCTTATTGTGGAGCACTGGCTCTAGGGCACGAGGGCTCAGTAGTTGCAGCATATGGGTTTAGTTGCCTGTGGCTTGTAAGATCTTAGTTCCCTCACATAGAATTAATGATTCTATTAATCCTTCATCAAGAAAGTATTTCTTTTTGACTCTTTTATAATTCCAATGGTAACTTTGCTACATCTAAAAGCACAGATCACCACTGATGGAATCAGAAGGAACTAGGGAGATAATGTAGTTTACAACTCACTTATTCCATGAAATATGGTTATACTGGTGGTAGAAGAAATTTTTAATCTTTCTATTTTTCAAAATATTATTTATTTGTTTGTGTTTGGCTGTGTTGGGTCTTCACTGCTGGTTGGGCTTTTCTCTAGTTGCAGTGAGCAGGGGCAAATCTCTAGTTGCAGTGTGCAGGCTTCTCATTGTGGTGGCTTCTCTTGTTAGGGAGCACAGACTCTAGGGTGCATGGGCTTCAGAAGCTGCTGTTCCTTGGCTCTAGAGCTCAGGCTCAATAGTTGTGGTGAACGGGCTTAACTGCTCCATGGTATGTGGGATCTCCCTGGACCAGGGATGGAACCCATGTCTCCTGAATTGGCAGATGGATTCTTTACCACTGAGCCACCAGGGAAGCTCCAAACCTTTCTGTTTTATTCTTTACTTACACATTTGGTTTTTAATCAAGGTGTGTCAACTTTCTTCAGAATATAGCCAAGATATAGAATGTTTGCAATCATTAAGAGGTTTGTTTTGTAGTAACTGCAAAATTAGAGGAGAGTCTAGCAATTTCTGAAGTGGTATTTTTTGAGGTTGTCAAATAAGCCTCTGCCTGCTTTTTATGGGAGGTGGAGTTGCTCTTGTTGTTTTCTTGGCAGTGCTGTACAGCTTGTGGGATCTTAGTTTCCCTACCTGGGGCCACGGCAGTGAAAGTATAGAGTCCTACTACTGGACCTCCAGGGAATTCCCCATGAACCTCTGCCTTTTTTGAAGCCAGAGGTGCTGCCCTTCCTCTGGGCATCCCTGAGTCATTTGCATCCTTCTCTCCTTGCTGGGCCCTGCTGAGTAAGACATTCTTTTTCTTGGGTAAGAGAAGTCCTCACTCTATGATTTCCTCAAAGTACTGACTCATGAGGTGGCTCTGATGAGGCTGTATAATTTTCCATAAAAGTACATGAGCTCAATCAGGCAGGAAATGAGGCCCTCAAATTAAATCAAAGACTATGGCAGCATCTCTGTCTGCTTTTCCAAAACTCCATGAGAGACATGGTTTCATTTGACATGGTATGAAAAATCAATAAGCAAGGAGTAGTTTCACTCATTTAAGGGCAGCATGACTAAAATTGTCTGTGGAGAGCCCACAGATGGAATTCTGGCAGTCATTAGATCTTTGACAATTTAAGACGTGCACAAGTAGGTGATACATATATATGTATGTATATATATATATATATATATATATATATATATATATATATATATATATATAGTGCTGGAATTGTGCTTAAAATATTTTTTTTTAACCTGACATGCAAACATCAAATATTTGACTTCCATGTAGTAAATAGGAAAAAATGAAAGTGAAAGTCACTCAGTCGTGTCTGACTCTTTATGACCCCATGGACTATATAGCAAGTGGAATTCTTGAGGCCAGAATACTGGAGTATTCTGTTAGCCGTTCCCTTCTCCAGGGGATCTTCCCAACCCAGGGATCGAACCCATGTCTCCCACATTGCAGGCAGATTCTTTACCAGCTGAGCCACAAGGGAAGCCAAAATATCAGTTTAATTAGAAAAGTCCAGTAGGCAAGGTCTATTGCAGTATGGAGGAGTAACATGGTGAGCTACATATAATCCTACCTAATCTGTTCTTGGCTCTACCCCATCCCTCCAAGTCCACTCTCTTCCTGACTATTAAATGTATTGCTTCAGCTCTTAGTACCTTGCCTTCAACCAAGGGAAGCCAAAATATCAGTTTAATTAGAAAAGTCCAGTAGGCAAGGTCTATTGCAGTATGGAGGAGTAACATGGTGAGCTACATATAATCCTACCTAATCTGTTCTTGGCTCTACCCCATCCCTCCAAGTCCACTCTCTTCCTGACTATTAAATGTATTGCTTCAGCTCTCAGTACCTTGCCTTCAACCAAGGGCATTAAAAGATGATGTGACTGGACACTCCTTCAAACCATTTGTGTCCAGAGTGTAGGTGAGTAGCACCAGGCTTCCTGGTAAGAGGCTTAAGGAAGTGATGTTCAAACTCATTTGGTCAGATAAAGGAAAACAACACAAAATGTATTTAATTTTCATTAAGGAGAAAGATATCCCCATCACATCTCTAACTTTTATCATAAGTAGTTTTAAAGAATATAATTCTTGAAGTAGTTCCAAGGAATACAATTTCTGACATATTGATAACATTGACAACAATGAAATGATTGCTTCAGTCTTTTAAATGTATTTAGTGGAATTTAGATAACTTAATAATTTGTTACTTATGATCACTTATTTTTAAAATACAGGATCATGCTACTCTTCATGGTATGAAATTTTATATTGTCCTTTTTTATGTGAATTCATATTTCTGTTTCACTTTTTCATATTTTTATGCTTGAAAGTAATTAATCCCTTTATACCTATTTAAAAAGAATATGTTTATACATTTAAGTGTAAATTTTAAAAATTTTCTGTGGCCATAGATTCTCACTGTTTAAAATAATCTGAATTGAGATAATTATTATTAGTACACAATTGTCTCAAGTAGCATAAAATCATTAAAATTTGATTATTTACTAAGCATGAAAAGCAAAGTTGTAGTGGAGCTGTATTTCTTAAAAATATAAATAGAGCTTTTAATAAATTAGTTCATAAATCCATAAGCAAATATTATATATTGTTAGAATTAAACAGGATCCAGCCTTAAGGTGATGGCTATTTTTTGTTTTTGTGGTTGTACGCTCTAAGAAAACTTGCTTGTACAAGTAGGTGAGAATGGAAGGAGTTTTATTATAAAAATGTCACTCAAGGCCTTTAACATTTTCTGAGTTACATAACTTCACAGATGGCCATCATAGAAAAGTTATTTCTAAGGATCTGTTCTTTTGATAGCTGGATTAGATCTTCCTTCAATTTTGTTGATAGTAATGATTTGGAAACCACATGACTCACAAAGGAATTTGTTAGCCACTAGTAGAGTTATTCACTTTCTCAAAATTGGTCCAATATTTCAACTTAGTCTTTGAGTTGTTGCCCTGGTGATTTTTACTCCCTAGAGGAAGGGCCAGGCTAAGATTCAGGGAGCCGAAGCCACACGGGGCTTGGAGCGCCAATGGCACGTCTTCCCTGTGCTATCTTCATCCAACCACACAGGCAAGACACTGTACAAAAAAGGCGATAGTCCTGTTTGCACAAGATGGACTTAGGTTTGTATTCAGATCTGGGTACTATACACTGACAGTCTGGAACAATCTGAATCATAAATAACATGAAAAACAGGCATTTGGAGAAATTATTTTACAAACTATTCTGAGAATTCCCTGGTGGTCCAGAGGTTAGAATTCCATGCTTTCACTGCCTGAGGCCGGGTTTGATCCCTAGTCAGGGAACTAAGATCCCAGAAGCTACTTGGAGCAGCAAAAAAAAAGAAAAGAAAAGAAAAAAATACCAAACTACTTTGTCAGGAACAGAAATGGCATGGTAAGAAATTATTTGTCTATCCACAAATCAGAGAAATATTAAAATTGTTCAGTGTTCTGCCATAGAACAAAGCTAGGATCAATGAACCCATCAACAGGAGAAACTTTTGACAACTGTGTGTGTGTCTGTTCAGTCGTGTCTGGCTTTTTGTAGCCCATCAGACTTCTCTGTTCATGGAATTTTCCAGGCAAGAATACTGGAGTGGGTTGCCATTTCCTCCTCCATGGGATCTTCCCGATCCAGGGATCAAATCCACGTCTCTTGCATCACTTGCATTGGCAGGCGGATTCTTTACCACTAACCCCACCAACTATCACTGCCCAACAATGCATTGAGTAGCCATTTTCCTCTCCACCCCCTTGACCACTGGAAATTATCAAGCAAAGACTATATTGTTTTCCCCAGGGGTGCTGTACAGAAATGTTTCCATCATGCAGTGGAGTGGCTCAAATGACCTGTAAGGACCATCTACTTTTTAGATTCTAAGCACTTTAGCCAAAAGGAAACAGAAACTCTTAGCAGCAGGAGTAAAGCAGCAGCTCCCTTGAAATAGTAATATGTTATCCGTTCATAAGTTGTGGTGCTAGTTACCTAGCCTAGTGGAACATAATCTGAACTCTTTTTTGGACAGTGTCAAAGATATGCATGAATTAACCACACTCCTCTGTCTAATCCCCTTTGTGGTCAAGGGCATGCAATTCTGAGACCTCTGGGTTTGGAACTACAGTCTGTGGCTAAGGCATCGAACCAAACTAGGCAGCCCACTTGGGGATCAAAGCAAGAAACTTGGCTGTACTCAATCAGTTCTCTGACCAAGTTAGCTAATCACATATTCTTCCCTTACAGTTAATCTCAACTGGGGGTTGGGAGCTGAGAGCTTCATTTAAATGCTACACTTGATGCTAAGACCCACAGAAGCCAAACAGGTAGTTATCTAGGTAGGCATTTGAATGATAATCAATTCTAAAAGGCTCCAGTGGTTCTGGGTCATCTTAAAAAAAATTTCACTGGGCTGCCATTTGCCCACTTGTGGTTTATGTCTCCAGGTATTATAATTAATATATTCATCTGTTCTGCATTTTAAAATGTATAACATGCTTTCATGTGCAGTGATTTTACTTAATCTCATCAAATTTGCTGCTTGATCAGGCTTTGTTTCTGTGCATCACACAGTTATATCTTCCCCAAACCAAAGTCTCCAAATGATAAGTGGATAATTCAGCCAAATTGTTTTATTTCAAAATTCATGTACAACACTTATGATTGTGTAGAAATTTTAATATAAACAAATATTTAACTTGGAATATTTTACTTCAATGTTTAATTTACATGAATTTTTCTTTAATGTAGAAACTTAATTTTTACAAAATAATATGTGCTCATTCAAAAAATCAGCTCTACTGAAGTTTATAAAAGTTCTTCTCCTCTCTGCATTCCTATAATTCCACTCCTCAGAAATAAGAATGATTAACTGCAATTAATCCTGAAAGACTTCTTGTTGTTGTTGTTGTTTAGTCACTAAGTTGTGTCTGATGCTTTGTGACCTCAGGGACTGTAGCCTGCCAAGATCCTCTGTCCATGGGATTTTCCAGGCAAGAATACTGGAGCGGGTTGCCATTTCCTTCTGCATAAAGACCTCTTAAATAAGTATACAAACATAGTTTCTGTACTACATGAATATAGCATCCATTTTTAGGTTTAAATAGTCACTTTTGTCAAAATGATAAATTTACAGAATGCATGAGTGCTAACTCATGTTCGACTCTTTGTGATCCCATGGACTGTAGCCCACGAGGCTCCTTTGTCCATGAGATTCTCCAGGCAGGAATACTGGGGTGAGTTGCCATGCACTCCTCCAGGGGATCTTCCTAACCCAGGGATCAAACCCCAGTTTCCTGCATTGCAGGTGGATTCTTTACCATTGAGCCATGGGGGAAACCCCATATTTATAGAGTAAGAGTCAAATTGTTCTCCAGAACTTGTTGAGGAATCAGTAGTCCCCGAACACTACTCTCCTTCTTATTTCCTGAGGCAATGACTTCAAAATGTTAGCTATTTATTTTGGTATTTACAGTTATATTTCCTGGTAGTATGGTTATATTGCTATTTTTCTTTTCAGTTTAGACATTATTTACTGGCACCACCTCACCTTATCCAACACACAAACCACTTTACCTTATTCTCATCTTACAGATACACTTTATAGAGTATTTTGTGTAGATCAATATTCAGTATTTACATTAATATGAGTGTGCATAAGCTATTAACATCTGAGCAATGTGGGAATCTATGATTAGCTTTCCTTTCTTGCAACCCTTTTTGTTACCCTAAGCTTAATAAGGACTTCCCTGGTGGCTCAGATGGTAAAGAATCTGCCTGCAATGCAGGAGACCCGGATTCTATCCCTGGGTTGGGAATATCCCCTGGAGAAGGGAATGGCAACCCACTCCAGTTTTCTTGCCTGGAAAACCACATGGACAGAGGAACCTGGCGGGCTACAGTCCATGGGGTCGCAAAGAGTTGGACACAACTGAGTGACTCACACACACATTAACTTAATAATTTTTTTTAAACTTATTTGCTTGCTTATTTTTCAATGGACTTGTCATTAAGGCGTCCATAAACTTTCCTAAATCAATGTAAATCTAAACTCAGTATGTTTAAAGATAGACATTTTCCTTTCCTCCTTAAAGGAAACTCTTTGATAAATATGTTAAGGGAATATATCTTTTAAAAGGGAATATTCCTTTTAAAAGGAAATTTGAGTCAGTCTATTCTGACATTTCTCATTTATACATAAGTCTATCATTCATACAGTATATATGTTTTATATTAGTCATTATTTGGATTGTATAGTACACCAAACTATGATTGCATTTTATTCATCCTTTTCTGAGTATTTCTTACTGTTTTGCATATGACCAGTTTTCAATAAAATTTCCATATAGATACAAAATAAAATATGTCTCAAGGGTCAGTGACAATTAGCAAAGTTATTTTTGCTATAATATAATAAAAAAATACGATAATTTTCCTTGACTCTGTGCTTTCCACACATCTCAACAACAACAAAACACCTGTAGGTAACAATCTTCTAAAATTTGTGAAACACATTTGTATTCTGCGAAGCTCTTTGGGAAAGCTCTTGGTGAGTTGGAAGTGTTAGAAATTGAAATGATAGTGATCCTAACAGAAAGAATTCTCGCTCATCTATCTCAAGCAGGTACTTACAAGTGGTTGAAATCTGCTTATCTTTCTCTCTCTTCCCACCTCCTCACGCCCACTTTGATCTATATCTAGCAAACCCAGTGTACAAATAATATATATTTTTTCTGGACCATGCTTTTTCTCTTTCCAACTCCTTTCATTTCCTCTTCTGTAATAACCAGTTCCTATTGTTGCTTTGACTTGCTTTGTAAACTACCTCCAAATTGACAGTGTTCCTGACCTGTAGAGCTGGAGTGGCCTGAGGAAAGAATGAAATTCCATTCTATCACAGCATTCAAGCCCAGCAACCCTAACCCCCTGAAGTAGGATCTGTCTCTGGTGTGCACATTATAATGAGACAGGGTGACTAGAGGATTCCATAAAGTGCTATTTTTTTTTTACTATGAACCACAGGTGAATTTCAACAATTGTCAGAGTAAGGTTAACTATTGTGTGTGCCCCTAGCCACTAGCTATGCACCTGGGTTTTTCAAACGTGCAAATGATCTATTTACATGATAGATGAAAGAATGACAATGAGAAAACAATTAGAAGGTTTCACATGCATCTTGACAGTAGTCTATTTCATTTCATTTCACAAACACTTTTTAGATATTCTTCAGTTGCTGTTATCTACAAATGTAAGTAAGTTCTTTGATTCAAGCTCTCTTTTCCATTCTTTTAGTGTTCCACACAACCTGGATGGAATAGCAAAAGATTAATCACATCTGGTTGCGGGGGTGTATTGACTTACAGCCCAATTTCATATTCTTTCCCCAAGATACACCCATGAGCTCTACTCCAGGACTGCTTTCAGCATATGTAATGTGGTTAAAAGATTTGGGTTTCTAGGATCTATTTATATAAGAGTATGATTAAGTATTTGTGTAATGCAGACTACATCATGGTCCTTGTTTAAAAGGACTTCATGACAAAATTTTAACCAGGCATTTCAATAACCCAAAGTGATAAATGCTTGGATTTTCATTAACAGCCGAGGGGAACCATCTCTATAAATTATGAGACTCTAAGCTCTCAGTCTTTTTTGACTAAAGTTATATATATAGTGTCATGTATAATACTTGTTTGGTGGTCAATAATTATTTGTTGAATGAATGAGTCATTGTAATCAATTTAGTATTAGTCAATGTCAGTGTGAATTTATCAATTGCCTTTTCTGTTGGAGTACAAAACTGCATAGATTCCTAAATACCAAATCAAGGGATACATCTTAACTCTTTTTTTAAAAAAATTTTTATTTATAAATTATTTATTTGTGGCTGCACTGGGTCTTAGTTGCTATGCTTGGGCCTCTCATTGTGGAGGCTTCTTATGTTTCAGAGCATAAACTCTAGGGCTCATGGGCTTTAGTAGCTGTGGCTCATGGGCCTACTTGCCATGTGGCATGTGGAATCTTCCTAGACCAAGGATCGAACCCAGGTCTCCTGCATTGGCAAGTGTGTTCTTAACCACTGAACCACCAGGGAAGTCCCACACCTTAATTCTTAATGGTTTGGTCTGCTGCATTTCATTTATTAATTACTCCTTTGTTGTTGTTGTTCAGTCACTCGGTCGTGTCCTCCTCTTTGTGACCCCATGGACTGCAGCATGCCAGGCTTCCCTGTTCTTCACCATGTTCCAGAACTTGCTCAAACTCATGTCCATTGAGCTGATGATGCCATCCAACCATCTCATCCTCTGTCATCCCCTTCTCTTCCTGCCTTTAATTTTTCCCAGCATCAGGGTCTTTTCCGATGAGTTGGCTCTTCACATCAGGTGGCCAAAATTACTCCTTTGTCCTCAGTGATTTACTGAGCGATTCGGCGATAAATTATTTCTTTATCCTCAGTTATTTCACTCTCTTCATGGTCTTGTTCTCTATCAGCAACTAATTTCTGTTGTCTTGCTGGTCTTCTTCGTGGGAGGCACTTCTTTTACTCACTGGGTAAACATCAGTGTTCAGTGTTTCTAATAGCACCTGCTCTTCCCACACTAAATTTCTCCCTGGGGACATCCCACTCAAGATCATCATCAGTTATGGATTGCATGTGGCACATAAGAGAATGAGAAAGAGAGGTTGCGGGAGACAGGAGTTTCTTTTTCTTCCATATGACAGGAAGGTCAACCTGAGAAGGTACAGTGGCTCAAGGACATGAGGGCTGATGTCTGGCTGTCTGTTAAGTTTCTCTCATGGTCATTCACAATACAGCTTTTGCATCTCCAACAGTAGAACCTGAAAATATTCAGGCATCAGGAGAACAGAAAAAGGACCAGAGGTAGTAGAGTCTGTCACCCTTCTTAGGAGTATTTAAGCAATCTCCACTCGATAACATGAGCTTCCTTTTCATCAGCCAAAACCCTGTCACAAAGCTACACCCTTCTATAAAAACACTGGGAAATAAAGTTTATTTATTTTAAAATTTATTTATTTATAATTCATTTACTTTTGGCTGTGTTGAGTCTTTGGCTGCTGTGTGAGGGCTTTCTCTAGCTGCAGAGAGCAGGGGATACTCTCTAGTTGTGGTGCATGGGCTTCTCATTGCAGTGACTCCTCTTCTTGTGGAGCACAGGTTCTTGGCATGCGGGCTCAGTAGCTATGGTACAGGAGCTTAATTGCTCCATGGCATGTGGAATGTTCCTGGACCAGGACTCAAACCTGTGTCCCCTGCATTGACAGGTGGATCCTTATCCATTGAGCCACTAGGGAAGTCCTGTTTTATTTTTAAAATCAGAGTTCTGTTTGTAAGGGAGAAGAGCGCTAACAAGATTTATATTCTGATAACTCTTGAATTATTGCTTTAACTCTGACCTCTACTCTGGATTTATTTATCCAGATACTTATTAGACATCTTGTTTTGTCACTGGTGTATGTGCGTGCTTAGCCGCTCAGTCATGTCTGACTCTTTGCCACCCCATGGATTGCAGCCTGCCAGTCTCCTCTGTCCATGGGGATTCTCCAGGCAAGAATACTGGAGTGGGTTACCACGCCCTCCTCCAGGGCTCAGTGGTGTCCAACTCTTTGTGACTTCATGGACTGTAGCCTTCCAGGGTCTTCTGTCCATGGGATTTCCTAGGCAAGAATATTGGAGTGGGTTGCCATTTCCTTCTCCAGGAGATCTTCCCAACTCAGGGATCGAAACTGCATCTCCTCCTTGTCAGGCAGATTCTTTACCACTAAGCTACCTGGGAAGCCCCCATTGGACATCTACACCAGCACAAAAAGTCACAATGGCTTTCAAAAGCAACATGTCTAAATCCCTAAACTTCGTTAGCATAGTCAAGTGGCTTTCCTTTCCTCACCATCCCAGCTGCATTCACTGAGTCAACCACATTTTAAAAAAAATATCTATTGTATAGGCAGCATGCTAGGAGGTGGCTTTACAGATATGAACTAGACATGTGCTGCATACTAAGTCATATCAGTCATAACCAACTCTTTGCGACCCTATGGACTGTAGCTCGCCAGGCTCCTCTGTCCATGGGATTCTCCAGGCATGAATACTGGAGTGGGTTGCTATGCCCTTCTCCAGGGGATCTTCCCTTCCCAGGGATCTAACCCACATCTCTTCAGTCTCCTGTATTAGCAGGTAAATTCTTTATCACTAGCGCCACCCATGGGGAAGTCTCATGAATGAGACATATTGTCTGCCTAAAGGGATTTAGATCTGGGATTGGAGGGAGTGGGGCTACCCAGAGGGCTTCCCTGGTAGCTCAGCTGGTAAAGAATCTGCCTGCAATGTAGGAGACCTCGGTTTGATTCCTGAGTTGGGAAGATCTCCTGGAGAAGGGAAAGGCTACCCACTCCAGTATTGTGGCCTGGAGAATTCCATGGACTGTGTAGGTCCATGGGGTCACAAAGGGTCAGGCACGACTGAGTGACTTTCACTTTACTTTCAAAGGGATCTAGAAGCTGCCTAAAGGACTTCACAAGAGGAAGATGTTAGGTGCTGCTCAGATCCCTCTTCAGGGATATCCTTCCTTCTCTTAGCTGCTAGGTGGATGCTTGCTCTTCCAGAATTGCTCTCAACTAAAGGCTTCATTGCCCATGGTCAAGCACACTTCCCAGGAGAAGCTGATTGAAGAATGAGAGTGAAACCGCTGCTCTCTTGCCTTAAGGTAGGACCAATATGAACTGTCTCAGCTCTGCAGCTGACAATGGGGTCAGCTGAGGCTTATGGGCTGACTGCATCACAATTCCATTGCTCTGTCTGTTCAGTTTTACTTCATTCAGTCAGCCAAAGAGGGATTCCCCGGGGGACTTCTTGAAGGCAATTTTTTTTATAAGAGTCTGTTTGCCAGAGAATCTGATATGTAATAGGATACCAGGAGGGGAACTAGGAAACAGAAACTAAAAATGGCATTTTGGAGAGGGGTGAGGGGCAATGTTATGCCATCACTTAGGTAGTCAGTGCACTAATGGTAGCCCTGGCATGCTGTATTGGTCTTACTGCTACAACTTTCATAGTTCCTGAGCTAGAATGGGATCCTGGTGGCGGGAATGCACTTGGCCTTGAAGCAGTTTGGGGAAATGGTTATTTTAAAAATTGAACTAGAGGATTGTTGCTGGGGGCAACTTATGCACTGTAGAAAGACAATGTCAGGATGAGGATGATGAATCAACAATTTAAGGTGAAGTATGAAGGCCAGAGGTGCCTCCCTGGTGGCTCAGTGGTAAAGACAGGAAACTTGGTTTTGACCCCTGGGTCTGGAAGATCCCCTAGAGGAGGGCATGGCAACCCACTCCAGGACTCTTGTCTAGAAAATTGCATGGACAGAGAAGACTGGAAGGCTGCAGTCCATAGGGTCACACAGAGTTGGACATGATTGAAGTGACTACGCAGCAGCAGCATGAAGGCCAGAGGTTCTTTTCGGCAAATAAAGACATTCTCACCTGCAACCAGAGGGCAGAGAAGAATGAAGATCAGACCCATAACTGAAGTTAAGAGTAGCAGAATCTTGTATGTGCATGCGCTCAGACGTGTCCGACTCTTTGTGACACCATGGACTGCAGCCTGCCAGTCTCCTCTGTCCATGGGGATTCTCCAGGCAAAAGTACTGGAGTGTGGGTTGCTGTGCCCTCCTCCAGGGCTCAGTGGTGTCCAACTCTTTGTGACTTCATGGACTGTAGCCCACCAGGCTCCTCTGTCCATGAGACTTTCCAGGCAATAATACTGGAGTGGGTTGCCATTTCCTCCTCCAGGGGATCTTCCAGATCCAGGGATCGAACTACATCTCTTGTGCCTCCTGTATTGGCAGGCAGATTCTTTACCACTGTGCCACCTGGGAAGCCCCAGCAGAATCTTAGAAAAAGTTAAATTCTCAGTCTCAGCAATTCAGCTGTTCCAAGTTCAGGGTGTTAATTGGAAAGGACTGGGATTCTGGGCTTCCTTTTTGGTCCAGAGGTTAAGAATCTACCTTACAATGCAAGGAACACTGGTTCAATCCCTGGTCTAGGAAGATTCCACATGTAGCAGTGCAGCTAAGCCCATGCGCTCCAACTACTGAGACTGCGTTCAAGAGCCTGAGAGCTGAAACCAAGCCCTTGCACTGCAACTACTGAAGCTCAAGTGCCTAGAGCCTGTGCTCTGCAACAAGAGGAGCCGCCACAATGAGAAGCCTGAGTAGCCCCTGTCACCACAACTAGAGAAAGCTCATGCGCAGCAATAAAGAACCACCATAGTCAAAAAATAAAATGATAAAACAAACAAATAAATCTTCACACAAAAAGAGCGGGACCCTGAAACTGGGATGGGAACATCCAGGTCAATGTACTAAAAAAAGCCTTGCATCCTAGATTCCTCTGTATCTGTTAATTCCACAGAAGTGGTCCATGACTCCCTGGGAAAGCCTAACTCTCCCTCCTCTTTGCTTATAGATGATGATGAGGGTTCTGCTTGCAAGACAACATGACCTCCCTTCAGGTTGTATGCCCACCTCTCTTCCTGGACAGAGAAGAATAACTGTGGCTAAGTCAGGCATAATATAGTGAGGAAACCCTGAGTCTGCTAAGACAGGAGATGGACTACACCACAGAGAAGCTACAGAATCTAGCTAGGGCTGTGCATAAGGGACTGAAGATGCTGATCAAGGAGGGCAGAGCATAACATTATAAAAGGAAAACTCAATATAGCACTAAGCTGTGATATAGGACTTTATATCCTGGCAAGGACCCCAATGTGGACATAGGCTGACTCTTGGGAGCTGGGAGAGAGTGGTGGTCCATGCTCAGTGCAGTATAAATACCAAAACTGCCATGACTGACAATCAAAGAGGGTATTAAAAAGCTCAGAAAAGTGGACTGCTAGTAGATAAGTCTAGATATCCCAATAGCCAAATCTGTTCTGGGAGTTGGCCTAGAGGATGTTCCACTTACCAAAGTGATAAAAATGCGCTAGGGAGAGTGTCTCCAGCATAGTGAAATGCTCAGTGATGGCTACTCTCTATTGGCTTGGACTGACTGTAAGGAGGTGCTCTTACAGAGCTGGGCTTCCTAATAGCAATGAAGATGATGGGAACCCAGAGATACAGGCTAGGGATAGTGCTTAGCCAGAAGCCAGGTGGGCCCAACTTCATAATGAGCAGTGAGGTTGGAGATGCAGCCAAGAGAGCTTGACCTGTCAAGAGCTATGGGGATGGTTAATGGAACATAGCATCCTCAGAGGCAGGATTGAAGGTCAGCCAACAAGGGTATTGCTCAATCAAAGTACTGAAAGAAACTGAGGATGAATATCAGAAGGCTGAAGGAAACTACTGCCCCAAATAGTCATGATTGCTTTCCCAGTTTATAGGCTGGGTCTCTAGTAGGAAGGATGCTGCTTCTGATCCACATGTCTATGAGCTGCTACACAAAAGATGAAGTATTTCCTATGAGCATGTACACTTCAAACTCAAACCCACATGTCACAAATCATGATCCAAAAGCAGCTCTAAATATCAGACTTTACCTCCTGTATTCTTACTTAATTTTTTTTTTAATGAAGCATAAAAAGAAGAAAAAATATATTGAATAGGGTCTGTAACTTCAGAGTGAGATATACTGTAAACCTTGCATTTCTCTTTTTCTTCCCCCCATTGTAACTTAGATTGGATTAGAGATTTCCAAAACTGACCTTGCCAAAAGAACTTCAAGTTTGATCAGCTGGAGAGTAAGGGTTCTTGTTGTCAGTCAGTCACTCAGTCATGTCCAACCCTTTGTGACCCCATGGACTGTAGCACACCAGGCTCCCCTGTCCTCCACCTTCTTCTGGAATTTGCTCAAACTCATGTCCATTGAGTCGGTGATGTCATCCAACCATCTCATCCTCTGTCACCCCTTTCTCCTCCTGCCCTCAATCTTTCCCAGCATCAGGGTCTTCTTTAATGAGTTGGCTCTTTGTATCAAATGGCCTCAGTATTGGAGCTTCATCATCAGTCCTTTCCATGAATATTCAAGACAATAGGCAACAAGTGGTGCTGGGGTAGAAGGATGAGGGGGAAGGGAAAGGAAGATAACATTCTTTGAGTTGAGCTCTTTGGGATACCTGACAACGTTTGTTTATACCATGGGCTGAATCATCAATTAATTGATTCAATACTCAAGTACCTACTGCAGACCAGGCACTCTCTAGGCCTTGAGAAGTCAAAGCTGAATAAGGTGCCATCTATGCTCTCCTATAACTTCTATCAAGAAACCAGGCCAGTAAATCAAAGATTACATTATTTTAGTGTGACTTTGAATTTATCAAAAGGATACAGGAGAGGATACAGGAGACAGTGGTTGAGTAGCCTTGTTATATCTGTGGCCTTTTTAAATCATTTTCCTTTCTGTATCTAAGGAATATATCAGCAACTACCTCTGAGGATGATTTCTGAAGATGCAATGAAATAAAGCACAAAAAGTACTTAGCAGAGTGCCTAGTGCATTGTCAGTGTTCTGTTAATGTTTGCTACTACTGTTGTTACTATGAGCAAGTTAAGAAATACTTTGAAAAAATTTTATTATCCAGTTTTTTAATTTTTTAATGACTTGGACTCTAGCTTCTAGGCATTAATTAGGAAACAAAAGTGCCTAAATCTACAATACCTTTGATTTACAAATAAGACTCTCAGTCTTCTACAGGAAAGACTTTTTTACTTTTTGTTTTAATGAAAAAAATAAAACTTCTCTTTATCTCTATACAACTTTTTCCCATCCATTAACTGAGTTATTCATCCCTTCACTCATGCTCATGAACTCAAAGTGCACCTCAATGAGTGCCTGCTCTCCTCTGAGCAATGCTGTAAGTGTAGGAGACACCAGGATGAAAAGCAGTCCTTGTCCTCAAAATACACTAACTCTTTTCACTCAACCACAACCCCATGAGTTATATATTGTTGTTGTTTTTTAGTCACTAAGTTGTGTCTGACTCTTTGTGACCCCACGGACTGTAGCCTGCCAGGCTCCTCTGTCCATGGTATTTCCCAGGCAAGAATACTGGAGTAGGTTGCCATTGCCTTTTCCAAGATATCTTCCCCACCCAGGGATTGAACCCATGGCTCTTGTTGCATCTCTTGCATTGCAGGTGGTTTCTTTACTGCTGAGCCACTGAGGAAACCCTTCATTATAGATTATTAGGTTCTTTTTTCAAACAGATGAATCTTCAGGTCAGAAAGGCTAATTCATTTGTCCAATTATGGCCAGAGAGTGGCAGGGCCAGACTAGGGGCCAAGTCCTTTGATTGACGATGAAGCCTGTGCTTTTTTTCTATGCAAGACTGGATGGTGTTCCAGGTAGAAGGAATGATCAATCTTCTTGTGACTAAGCAGACTTCTAATAATAATAAGTACAACAAAAGGAGCAATATCTTTGCTTATAGATATAATCTGAAGTCTGAGACGTGATGTTTAACCAGGTCAAAGCAGCCCCCCTACCCACACTGGCACCAGGAGGGACTTTTGTAGGAGAACGTTTGGAGCTGCTGTTGGCACAAGAGCTGGAGACAGTAACCAGGACAATTGTTCTGGTCTCTTTAATGTAAAAAATATGAAGTTGGAAGAGAACAGTTATCTTAATAAACCATGAGTTTATAAATAGCTGTTGGACGCAGACTACATATCGAGAAGAAACTAAAAATAAAGGAGAACTCAGGTGTCAAATGGGCGCAATATACTCAAGTTTGCCAGTGCTGTCTAAAGTACCCTGAAGGCTGAATCCAAGGGAACATCAACACCACCGGTGCCCAGAGCAGAACTGAGCAATGAAGCTCTAAGACCAGACAATTTGGATGGGCCTTACAGAAACAGAATGATCTCTGTTCGTTTCCAAGGCAAACCATTCAATATCATGGTAATCCAAGCCTATGGCCCGACCAGTAACCCTGAAGAAGCTGAACTTGAATGGTTCTGTGAAGACCTACAAGACCTTTTATAACTAACACCCAAAAAAGATGTCCTTTTCATTATAGGGGACTGGAATGCAAAAGTAGGAAGTCAGGAAACACCTGGCGTAACAGGCAAATTTGGCCTTGGAGTACAGAATGAAGCAGGGCAAAGGCTAATAGAGTTTTGTCAAGAGAACACATTGGTCATAGCAAACACCCTCTTCCAACAACACAAGAGAAGACTCTACACGTGGACATCACCAGATGGTCAACACCGAAATCAGATTGATTATATTCTTTGCAGCCAAAGATGGAGAAGCTCTATACAGTCAGCAAAAACAAGACTGGGAGTAAACTGTGGCTCAGATCATGAACTCCTTATTGCCAAATTCAGACTTAAATTAAAGAAAGTAGGGAAAACCACTAGACTATTCAGGTATGACCTAAATCAAATCCCGTATGATTATACAGTGGAAGTGACAAATAGATTTAAGGGACTAGATCTGATAGACAGAGTGCCTGATGAACCATGGACAGAGGTTCATGACATTGTACAGGAGACAGGGATCAAGACCATCCCCATGGAAAAGAAATGCAAAAAACCAAAATGGCTGTCTGAGGAGGCCTTACAAATATCTGGGAAAAGAAGAGAAGCAAAAAGCAAAGGAGAAAAGGAAAGATATTCCCATCTGAATGTAGAGTCCCAAAGAATAGCAAGGAGAGATAAAAAAAGCCTTCCTCAGAGATCAATGCAAAGAAATAGAGGAAAACAATAGAATGGGAAAGACTAGAGATCTCTTCAAGAAAATTAGAGATACCAAGGGAACATTTCATGCAAAGATGGGCTCAATAAAGGACAGAAATGGTATGGACCTAACAGAAGCAGAAGATATTAAGAAGAGGTGGCAAGAATACACAGAAGAACTATACAAAAAAGATCTTCACGACCCAGATGATCACGATGGTGTGATCACTCACCTAGAGCCAGACATCCTGGAATGTGAAGTCAAGTGGGCCTTAGAAAGGATCACTACTAACAAAGCTAGTGGAGGTGATGGAATTCCAGTTGAGCTACTTCAAATCCTGAAAGATGATGCTGTGAAAGTGCTGCACTCAATATGCCAGCAAATCTGGAAAACTCAGCAGTGGCCACAGGACTGGAAAAGGTCAGTTTTCATCCCAATCCCAAAGAAAGGCAATGCCAAAGAATGCTCAAACTATCACACAATTGCACTCATCTCACACACTAGTAAAGTAATGCCCAAAATTCTCCAAGCCAGGCTTCAGCAATACGTGAACTGTGAACTTCCAGATGTTCAAGCTGGTTTTAGAAAAGGCAGAGGAACCAGAGATCAAATTGCTAACATCTGCTGGATCATCGAAAAAGCAAGAGAGTTCCAAAAAAACATCTACTTCTGCTTTATTGACTACACCAAAGCCTTTGACTGTGTGGATCACAATAAACTGTGGAAAATTCTGAAAGAGATGGGAATACCAGACCATCTGACCTGTCTCTTGAGAAACCTGTATGCAGGTCAGGAAGCAACAGTTAGAACTGGACATGGAATAGCAGACTGGTTCCAAATAGGAAAAGGAGTACGTCAAGGCTGTATATTGTCACCCTGCTTATTTAACTTCTATGCAGAGTACATCATGAGAAATGCTGGGCTAGAAGAAACACAAGCTGGAATCAAGATTGCTGTGAGAAATATCAATAACCTCAGATATGCAGATGACACCACCCTTATGGCAGAAAGCGAAGAAGAAAGAGCCTCTTGATGAAAGTGAAAGAGGAGAGTGAAAAAGTTGGCTTAAAGCTCAACGTTCAGAAAACTAAGATTATGGCATCTGGTCCCATCACTTCATGGGAAATAGATGGGGAAACAGTGGAAACAGTGTCAGACTTTATATTTTTGGGCTCCAAAATCACTGCTGATGGTGATTGCAGCCATGAAATTAAAAGACACTTACTCCTTGGAAGGAAGGTTATGACCAACCTAGATAGCATATTTAAAAGCAGAGACATTATTTTGCCAACAAAAGTCCGTCTAGTCAAGGCCATGGTTTTTCCAGTGGTCATGTATGGATGTGAGAGTTGGACGGTGAAGAAAGCTGAGCGCCGAAGAATTGATGCCTTTGAACTGTGGTGTTGGAGAAGACTCTTGAGAGTCTCTTGGACTGCAAGGAGATCCAACCAGTCCATCCTAAAGGAGATCAGTCCTGGGTGTTCATTGGAAGGGCTGATGTTGAAGCTGAAACTCCAATCCTTTGGCCACCTCATGCGAAGAGTTGACTCATTGGAAAAGACCCTAATGCTCGGAAGGATCGGGGGCAAGAGGAGAAGGGGATGACAGAGGATGAGATGGTTGGATGGCTTCACCGAGTCGATGGACATGGGTTTGAGTAAACTCCGGGAGTTGGTGATGGACAGGGAGGCCTGGCGTGCTGCGATTCATGGGGTTGCAAAGAGTCGGACGTGACTCAGCGACTGAACTGAACTATGGAAACCTTAACTATCAAAGAAACAACTAGTAAGGAACAAAACTCATTTACAGTATTAGATTATATAAACTTTGGGAGTTTTGTTTCAAAGATTAAAAAAAGAACCTCTCCTGACATTTACTGTAGCTACTAAAATTGACTGCCTCTATCTTTCCAGGGACCAGAGAAGGTTATTGTAATGAATCTGCACTAAAAATAAGGCACACACATGTGTATATGCATGACCTCTGTCAAATATTTTTGTGATTAATAAATACACTGGAGATTGAAATTCAAAATCCATGAGGTTTTAGTCCTTAGTCCTGCTTCCTGAAAATGTTTAAAATACTCTTCAATTTTCATTTGACATACTTCCCCTTCCATCTGTTTGGAAATGACAGAGAACAGAGTATGGCACAATTTCTAGGGAAAGGGTTTCAGGTTTCAGACTGACCATGAAAACAACCAGTGACATGAATTTCACTTCCCTTGAGTTTTTAAAGGAGGGTGGGGTGGGGGCCAGGAGGTGAGTGATGGACAGGATGGGAAGGCCATCAGAGAAAGTAATAGGGATGCATACACTTTCTTTCTAGACAGCCCTAGATGGAGAGCCTGCCATCTGATTGATGAGATCAATGCAGGTAACTTAACTGAGTAATTCATTCTCTGAATGATTTCTTTAAACAAGAAGCCTTAATTATCTGTTGTGGCTGACTCTATAGACTAAATTAACCAAATAACCACAAGCTTTGCCTTTCTTTTTCTGTCTCGGGTAGATAATCATTTTAAGAATCAGTGAAAGCTGCTGTACTAATTAGAGGATGGTTTGAAAAGACCTTAAAAATAACTAACCCCAGAAACAAATGCAGCAGAAGATGTGAGTAGAGATGTTTCCATTCAATCCCATTGCAGAACTGTGCCCAGTTCTCCCAGAAAAAGTGTTTACTTAGCTTGATTTAAATAGAGATTAGGGAGTGAGCAGATGGAGCTTATTTGAGGTTGGCGGGCTTGCTGGTTGGACTGAGTGGATGGAGACTGGGTGGGGAGACAGCAGGGAGGAGGGTTGGAAGGAGGAAAGCAGGATATTCCAAGCAGGGTGGCTGTTTCCAAAAATCCTTCACTCCTATAAAATACTGGAACCTGGAAGTGGATCTGAACTTGGATTTCAGGAAACCAAAATCGTAAAACATGTTTGGCCTGGCTCTATTACGTAAGCCAAAAGAGTATCAGAGCTAGAGATCTAGGTTCAGAAAATCCCCTAAACCAGATTGGGCTACTTTTGATTTATGTGGGGAATTCACCTGATGATGGTCTCAACCTTCAGCCCTCACCTTCCTCTCAAACTTCTCAGTCAGTGATTCTAGGAAGAAAAAAGAAAATTCATATTCTGGGGCACAGATGGTTAGATGAACCCTGTCCAAAAGACTTTTCCATTCTGTAACTCTCTCAGATGCAGCAGCCACAACTCACATGTGACAACTGAACACTTGAAATGCGTATGAGAGTTGTTTTTTTCTTTCCTGTAGTCAGATAAAAATTTAGTAAATTAGAAAAAAAATGAGGATAGATTTATTTTTTAATAGTAAATCTACCTTCCAATGATGGGCTTCCCTGGTGGCTCAGATGGTAAAGAAACCAGCTGCAGTACAGGAGACCTGGGTTCAATCCCTGGGATGGGAAGATCCCCTGGAGGAGGGCATGGCAACCCACTCCAGTATTCTTGCCTGGAGAACCCCATGGACAGAGGATCCTAGAGGGCTACAGTCCTGCCAATGGGGTCCCAAAGAGTCAGACACGACTGAGCAACTAAGCACATGCACACACACACCTTCCAACAATACCCAGTGCAATAGGAAGGAAAATCTAGAAACTTGTATTTCTCAGTATGGGCTTTCTATTAGGGCTTGATGAGTACAGATGTAGTAAAAGGCGGAAAACAAGTGAATGATCAACACCGAGTAAGCAGAGTTCAGAGACTGGGTCTATTGGTTGCTTTGGTTCAATTAGTCAAAAAAAAAAAAAAAATCAGGGATCCCAAATCTGTTTCAAAGAGTCAAACTGGTCAGGAATAAAGTCTAAGACAAGTGATAACTGCATAGATAGTTTCTGAACTCTAAAAACTCCTGTTTTCTGCTGGTTCCTATTTCTTCAGTCATCAAATCCTAGTAGTAATCTCTTATTGAAAAATATCAGTTTTTAGACTTTCCCATTGTACTGGGTGCCTCTGGGAGATAGATTTACTAATATTTTTTCTTCTAGCCAGAAATACATACTTTCATCTTTACTTACATTATGTTTTACATGGAAAAAAGAAAAAAATATATATACCGCAAAAGTTCATATGCTGCATTCATTAGCCACATATGGGTACTGATGATTGAATTGGGCGATGCAGATATTGAACATTTTTATCATCACAGGAAGTTGCACCATACAGCAGTGGTCAGAGTATACCATGCAAATGAATTTTTTTCTACCTAGGATTACCAACTGGAGTGTGAGAATAAGGGGGGATTTAATCTTGGAAGATTTATAAACTGAATTCTCAACATAAGTAAACACAAGCTTGATTTTGTATGTTTTGAGAAAGAGAAATATAAAATAGTCAGTTCAACCGTATTTCAAATTAAAAAGCATGTATACAGATTCTTAAAAAATCAGAACTTCAGTTCACATTATGGCTAATTAAATACTGAGAAACGGAATTCAGGAGAGAAGTATATACCTGTGTATAAAGGAGGGGCGGTGGGAACGTTAAGAAGTCAACTATTCAAAGTTTAAGCGTTTATCATTTGTAGGCTTTCTGCGGGAACCAATGAAGACTAAGTCTTTCTGAGGGTGTCCGGAAGAGAAGGGGCAGAAAGGAAAAGAAACTCTACGAAAGAAGAAAGAAGCAGAACTGGGCTATTGGGGTGTAGATCTCAATTGTGCATAAATTATTAGCTGTTTTCCCCTCTCTTTGAAATTCAAAATGCATAGGCCAAACTCTCTAAGGATGCTGGCATACCTTCCCTGGAGAACTTTAATCTCAGGACTTCAGTGACTCAAGCCAGAGAAATGTAATCTCCCAGAGCACTTGCTGCAAGAGAATGAAAGCAAGGGGAGCCCTTGATCTATTATGGAACTGATGTCTGCCGAGGGATTTTGAGAGACCAATGTGAACTGTGATATAGAAATATCTCATAGATTTCAGATACTCCTCAGAGAACACAGGACCACAATACAGTGAATAGATTACACCGTGCCGTTAACAGAATCTCACCCGCTGTAAAACATGCTAGTTTGCCCCCACATTGTTTCCATTTTCATAATCTCTTCAGAATTCCAATGTGAGTAGTTATCCAGCTGGTGTGTAGAATACATGGAGGCAAACATATTTGATGTCTAGGACACAGAGTGACTGTAGAAAATTCACTCCAGACAAGCACTGCTATGGAAATGTCAGTCATCCCAGTTACCATTGTGAGTGATCCAGCCAGCCAGCTGGACACTCCCCTGAGCCCTGGGATCCCCAGTGACACTACATGCTATCCACTGGGGTTTGAGAGGTGGGCATTAAGTAAATTATAGGCAAATGGACAAAAAGCACTTGAAGACACGGAGTAGAAAAAGAAGCAAACTTATTTTTTCATTTTTTTGTCCACACCATGTAGCATACAGGATCTTGATTCCCCAGACTGGGGATTGAACCTATGTCTCCTGCATTGGAAGCGCAGAATCTTAACCTCTGGACTGCCAGGGAACAAACTTATGGTTGCCAGGGGGAAAGGATGGAGGGAGGGATAGTGAGGGAGTTTGGGATCAACAAACTGTTGATCCCAAACAGGTATATTTAAAATGGATAATAACCAACAAGGTACTATACTGTATAGCACAGGAAATTCTGCTCAGTGTTATGTGGCAGCTTCGATGAGAGGGGAGTTTTGGAGAGAATGGATACATGTATACGTATAGCTGAGTCCCTTTGCTGTCCACCTGAAACTATCACAACATTGTTAATCAGTTACATTCCAATACAAAATTAAAAGTTTTAAAAATTTTATTGATTTTAAAAAAGAAAAACAAAAGAGAAAAGAAATGAGAGGGAAGAAAGAAAAGAGGGAGAGAAAAAGAGAGAGACAGAGATAGAAAATATAAGTGATGGGGAGAAATGAGATGTCCCCTGAAGTCATTTTGAGTGCCACTCAATGAAGCCATGCTTGGTTTATATGTTTATACACAGTTATTTGTCCAAGAGGCATGTACTGAGTATTTATGATGCCAAGCTCCTAAGGGGGTGTGGAGACTTGTCAAATGAACCAGAAAGTGTACCACTGAGGATGGCCCAAGAATCATCTCTTTATAATTTCAGCACTGAATTATATTAGAGAGTCAAAGAAATGCACCGAGTTAACAGTTAAAATAAAAATCTCAGTGAAAGAACAGTAATAAGATGGTCCTTTTGAAATACTTTAAGCCTAGTATTTCTCTTCACTCATTTCTAATTCCCTCTTGAAATCTCTTCTGGCTTTTCTCACAAATTCCTAACAGTCTTTCCACACTTTATATCAATTACTACTTTGACAGACTATAATAAAGAAGTCAATTTGGCCTGCCTTTAGTGGCTTGCTACTTTGTTATTAATTTTTTTTTTTCTTATTACACATACTATATTTCAATTTAAAGAGAACCAGAAAAACACAAGTGCACCATTGCCCAATTAGACTTGGGCCTGAAGCTGAAGATCATAGTTTATTTTCATTTTTTACCTTTATTTGGGAATGAGGCAATGACCATCCATTTCTGACTGTGATTGGGAAAAATTTTTTTTCTCAGTTTAAAAACAAAATCGTATCCTGAGAAAGAAAAGAAAAATAAATAAATAAAAACAGATTTAGAAAGCCCATGTGCAAGAGGGGCAAAGTGGAAAACTACAGAAAACAAAACAATGTAAATCACAAAATAAAACCCCTTGATTGCCACGTAAAAACCTGCACACAGATAATTATATCAGCTTTATTTGTAACTGCCAAGAGCTAGAAACAACCAGGATGTTCTTCAGTAGATGAATAAATAAATAAACTGTGTTTACATCTAGATAATGGAATATTACTCAACACTGGGGAGTAAAGGAGTATCAAGCCATGAAAAGACATGGAGAAATCTTAAAATGCATATCACTAAGTTAATCAAGCCAGTCTGAAAAGATATATACTGTATGATTCCAACTATAGGACATTCTGGAGAAGACAAAACTATAGATGTGGTAAAAAGAGCAGTGGTTAGCAGGGTTAGTAGGGGTGGGGAAAGATGAACAGGCAGAGCACACAGGATTTGGGGGACAGTGAAGTTAGTCTGTGTGCTATTCTAATGATGGATATTATTATCATCATATATTTGCTCAAACCCATAAAATGCAGAACTCCAAGAATGAACCCAAAAGTAAACTATGGTCTGTGTGTGATTATGACGTGCCATTGGGAGATACTGATAATGGGGAAGGCTATGTAGGAGTGGGGCAGGGTATATGGGAAATCTCTGCGCCTTCCCCTCAATAGTGCTTCGAACCTAAAACTGCTTAAAAAAAAGTCTTAATAAAACCCCAAACCCTGTAACTAAATCAATAAAATTAATTGATTAAAAACAAACAATGATTCTGCTTTAACCAAGTCTACCTAATTCTAAAACATCTAGAACCCAGTGCCCTAAAAATGGTCCCACTATTCAAGTGGTTCCTGTAGATGACCCACTTTGGCCCTGCATCTTCCACCACAGATACACACAGGAGTGGGCCCCACCAGCAGGTTTTTCTTGGCAATTTCTTTGTAATAACTTTTTCTTCTTTGCCAGGGCTTGGGAGCCTTACCTTTGGCATCTGAGGGCAGTGTCTGATTCGCCACACTCTCAGCAGCTGAGAGATGGCTTCATTGCTACTGTAAAATCTTCTTAGAACACAGGCTCCTAATCTCAGCAGGCTTCACAGAGTCTGCCACATTTCTCTCTGTGCTTACCACTTCGGGTAATGTGACCCTTCCAGAAGAAGCACCTGTAGATGGCTCCAGCCCAGGCCCGCCGGCTCTTCTGTACTTACCTGGGCTCCTGCATTAAGCAGTCCTGGGTTAGGCTTACTAAGGTCCTTGCTTTGCCAAACTGGCATTTGATCCTGGGCCGCTTTACTGATGAGAATGGATGTGCTAAAGAACACTGTGGAAGGAGCCTCATTACTGTCCCTGTCTGCTCTCCTCCAGAGACATAGCTTTTGTTCTTGATTCACAGCCACCCAAACCCATTATGATGGATGCAGCAAACACAGAAGGACAATAGACTCAACTCTGGACCTACATTCTTTCTTAGCATCTTTCCTCTGGACACCAACCTCAGACTGGCAGGCAGTTCCTGAGTTTCAAAATCAGATGAGCATTCAGGCACTTGAATGAGAACAATATGGTGAAAGTTTTAAACAACTTCAAGAAGAGGCTCGTATGGTTAATATTTGAATTGATATAAACATGATTGTTAGAGGAAAGAAAGTGAGTTGCTCCCTGTATTACAAAATGGGAGATCAAGAAGGGAAGAACCGATAAATATTGTTAAAGTAATTAAGGCAGGAAGCCATAAGACTGTGGCCATAATGCCTTGGCAGCTGAGTAAACCAGAGAAATCTAAGCCAGAGTCAATTTCGGTAAATGCCTCAAGGTTAAGAAGTCGAAACTTGAGAACAACCAATCACAAACAGACAACTAGGCTTTCCCAAATAAAGCAACTGCTTAAGCTATAGTCAAGCCTATAATTTCTTGCATCACTTCTGTGTCTGCTCCCTTTGCTTCCTCCAGTAGAGTGCCCTTATCACTTGCAGTTTGGTATTGCCAAATTTCAATGTGTGCTGTGCTTAGTCGTTCAGTAGTGTCCGACTTGTCATGATGTCACAAATTTCCAATCTATATTGAGTTCAGTTCAGTCGCTCAATCGTGTCCGACTCTTGGCAACCCCATGGACTGTAGCACGCTAGGCCTCCCTCTCCATCACAAACTCCCAGAGTTTACTCAAACTCATGTCCATTGAGTCGGTGATGCCATCTAATCATCTCATCTTCTGTCATCCCCTTCTCCTCCAGCCTTCAATCTTTCCCAGCATCAGGGTGTTTTCAAATGAGTCAGTTCTTTGCAGTACGTGGCAAAAGTATTGGAACTTCAGCTTCAGCATCAGTCCTTCCAATGAATAATCAGAACTGATTTCCTTTAGGATGGACTGGTTGGATCTCCTTGTTGGCCAAGGGACTCTCAAGAGTCTTGTCCAACACCACAGTTCAAAAGCATCATTCTTCAGCGCTCAGCTTTCTCTACACTCCAACTCTCACATCCATACATGACTACTCAAAATACCACAGCCTTGACTAGATGGACATTTGTTGGCAAAGTAATGTCTCTGCTTTTTAATATGCTCTCTAGGTTGGTCATAACTTTTCTTCCAAGAAGCAAGCGTCTTTCAATTTCATGGCTGTAGTCACCATCTGCAGGGATTTTGGAGCCCCCCCAAAAATAAAGTCTCTCACTGTTTCCATTGTTTCCCTATCTATTTGCCATGAAGTGATGGGACCAGATGCCATGATCTTAGTCTTCTGTATGTTGAGTTTTAATACAACTTTTTCACTCTACTCTTTCACTTTCATCAAGAGGCTCTTTAGTTCTTCTTCACTTTCTGCCATAAGGGTGGTGTCATCTGCCTATCTGAGGTTACTGATATTTCTCCTGGCAATCTTGATTCCAGCTTGTGCTTCATACAGCCCAGCATTTCTCATGATGTACTCTGCATATAAATTAAATAAGCAGGGTGACATTATACAGCCTTGATGTACTCCTTTCCCAATTTGGAACCAGTCTGTTGTTCCACGTCCAGTTCTAACTGTTGCTTCCTGACCTGCATACAGATTTGTCAAGAGGCAGGTCAAGTGGTCTGGTATTCCCATCTCTTGAAGAATTTTTTCACAGTTTGTTGTGATCCACACAATCAAAAGCTTTGGCATAGTCAATAAAGCAGAAGTAGATGTTTTTCTGGAACTCTCTTGCTTTTTCGATGATCCAACGGATGTTGGCAATTTGAGCTCTGGTTCCTCTGCCTTTTCTAAATCCAGCTTGAATATCTGGAAGCTCATGGTTCACATACTGTTGAAGCCTGGCTTGGAGAATTTTGAGCATTACTTTACTAGCATGTGAGATAAGTGCAATCATGTGGTAGTTTGAGCATTCTTTGGCATTGCCTTTCTTTGCGATTGGAATGAAAACTGACCTTTTCCAGTCCTGTGGCCACTGCTGAGTTTTCCAAATTTGCTGGCATATTCAATGCAGCACTTTAACAGCATCATCTTTTAGGATTTGAAATAGCTCAACTGGAATTCCATCACCTCCACTAGCTTTGTTTGTAGTAATGCTTCCTAAGGCCCACTAGATTTCCCATTCCAGGATGTCTGGCTCTAGGTGAATGATCATATCATTGTGATTATCTGGGTTGTGAAGATCTTTTTTACAGTTCTTCTGTGTATTCTTGACACCTCTTCTTAATATCTCTGCTTCTGTTAGGTCCATACCGTTTCTATCCTTTATTGAGCCCATCTTTGCATGAAATGTTCCCTTGGTATCTCTAATTTTCTTGAAGAAATCTCTAGTTTTCCTCTTTCTATCGTTTTCCTCTATTTCTTTGCACTGATCCCTGAGGAAGCCTTTCTTATCTCTCCTTGCTATTCTTTAGAACTCTGCATTTAAATGGGTATATCTTTCCTCTTCTTTGCATTTCACTTTTCTTCTTTTCAGAGCTATTTGTAAGGCCTCCTCAGACAACCATTTTGCCTTTTTGAATTTCTTTTTCTTGGAGATGGTCTTGATCCCTGCCTCCTGTACAATGTCATGAACCTCCATCCACAGTTCTTGAGGCACTCTATCAGATCTAATCCCTTGAATCTATTTCTCACTTCCACTGTATAATCATAAGGGATTTGATTTAGGTCATACCTGAATGGTTTAGTGGTTTTCTCTACTTTCTTCAATTTAAGTCTGAATTTGGCAATAAGGAGTTCATGATCTGAGCCACAGTCAGCTCCCAGTCTTGTTTTTTTTTTTTTTTTAATTAGTTTATTCTCTATTTTTTAACTTTACAATATTGTATTTGTTCGGTCTTGCTTTTGCTGACTGTATAGAGCTTCTCCATCTTTGGCTGCGAATAATACAATCAATCTGATTTCAGTTTTGACCATCTGGTGATGTACATGTGTAGAGTCTTCTCTTGTGTTGTTGCAAGAGGGTGTTTGCTAAGACCAGTACCTTCTCTTGGCAAAACTTTATTAGCCTTTGCCCTGCTTCCTTCTGTACTCCAAGGCCAAATTTGCCTGTCACTCCAGATATCTCTTGACTTCCTGCTTTTGTATTCCAGTCCCCTATAACGAAAAGGAGATCTTTTTTGGGTGTTTGTTCTAAAAGATCTTGTAGGTCTTCATAGAACCATTCAACTTCAGCTTCTTCAGCATTACTGGTCAGAGCATAGACTTGCATTACTGTGATACTGAATGGTTTGCCTTGGAAACGAACAGAGATCATTCTGTCATTTTTGAGATTGCATCCAAGTACTGCATTTCGGACTCTTTTGTTGACTATGATGGCTACTCCATTTCTTCTAAGGGATTCTTGCCCACAGTAGCAGATATAATGGTCATCTGAGTTAAATTCACCCATTCCAGTCCATTTTAGTTCGCTGATTCCTAAAATGTCAATGTTCACTCTTGCCATCTGCTGTTTGACCACTTCCAATTTGTCTTGATTCATGGACCTAACATTCCAGGTTCCTATGCAATATTGCTCTCTACAGCATTGGACTTTACTTCCATCACCAGTCACATCCACAACTGGGTGTTGTTATTGCTTTGGCTCCATCTCTTCGGTCTACATTAGCTCAAATAAACTCATACATTTTAATGTGCCTCAGTTTATCTTTTAACAATATTAAGACAGACCAACTAGTGCTAAAAGAATAAAATCATTTAGATTTAAAGATTAAATTGATTATTGAATTGAGCCTCAAGAAATCATCCTCTCCCACAATGGACTTTTTATTTCCAAGACCTTTCTGAATTGTTTTGAAATCATTAGAAGAGAGTCAATTGTTCTTGTTGACAAGGACATACAGCTCTTTCCTTGTGTTACCATCTTTTAGGAATAAAGTAAGCTGTAAAGATTGGTTCTACTTCCTTATACAGATTCTGAAAGAAAGTGAAAGTGTTAGTTGCTCAGTTGTGTCCTACTCTTTGAGACCACATGGACTGTAGCTTGCCAGGCTTCTCTGCCCATGGAATTTTCTAGGCAAGAATATTGGGTTGGGTTGCCATTCCCTTCTCAAGGAGATCTTCCTGACCCAGGAATTGATCCCGGGTCTCCCACACAGCAGGCAGATTTTTTACCATCTGAGGCATCAGGGAAGCCCCATATTGATTCTATACATTTTTTTAATGCTTTCTTTTTTTTTAAAGTTGGGATATAACTGTTTTATAGTATGATCTAATTTTTTAAAATTGGGGTATAATTGCTTTGCAGTGTACATGCAGCAAAGTGAATCAGCTATTGCTGTACAATTGCTCAGACATGCCTGACTCTTTGCAACTCCGTGGACTGCAGCACACCAGGCTTCCCTCAGTTCAGTTCAGTAGCTTAGTCATGTCTAACTCTTTGCAACCCGATGGACTGCAGCATGCCAGGCTTCCCTGCCCATCACCAACTCCTGGAGCCTACTTACACTCATGTCGATTGAGTCGGGATGCCATCCAACCATCTCATCCTCTGTCATCCCCTTCTCCTCCCACCTTCAATCTTTCCCAGCATCAGGGTCTTTTCAAATGAGTCAGTTCTTTGCAGTACGTGGCAAAAGTATTGGAACTTCAGCTTCAGCATCAGTCCTTCCAATGAATATTCAGAGCTGATTTCCTTTAGGATTGACTGATTTGATCTCCTTGCAGTCCTAGGGACTCTCAAAAGTCTTCTCCAATACCACAGTTCAAAAGCATCAGTTCTTTAGCTCCCAGTTTTCTTTATAGTCCAACTCTCACATCCATACATGACTACTGGAAAAACCATAGCTTTGACTAGACAGACCGTTATAGGCCAAGTAATGTTTTTGCTTTTTAATACGCTATCTAGATTTGTCATAGCTTTTCTTCCAAGGAGCAAATGTCTTTGAATTTCATGATTGCAGTCATCATCTGCAGGGATTTTGGAGCCCAAGAAAATAAAGTCTCTCACTGTTTCCATTGTTTCCCCATCTATTTGCCATGAACTGATGGGATCGGATGTCGTGATCTTAGTTTTTTGAATGTTGAGTTTTAAACCAGCTTTTTCATTCTCCTTTTCATTTTCTGCCATAAAGGTGGTGTCATCTGCATATTTGAGGTTATTGATATTTCTCCCGGCAATCTTGATTCTACCTTGTGCTTCATCCAGCCCAGTATTTCTCATGATGTACTCTGTGTATAAATTAAATAAGCAGGGTGACAATATACAGCCTTGATGTACTCCTTTCCTGATTTGGAACCAGTCCAATGTTCTGTGTCTGATTCTAACTACTGCTTCTTGGCCTGTATACAGGTTTCTCAGGATGCAGGTAAGGTGGTCTGGTATCCCGTCTTTTAAGAATTTTCCACAACTTGTTGTGATCTACATAGTCAAAGGTTTTAGCATAGTCAATGAAGCAGAAGTAGATGTTTTTCTGCAATTCTCTTGCTTTTTCTATGATCCAATGGTTATTGGCAGTTTGATCTCTGGTTACTCTGCCTTTTCTTAATCCGGTTTGTACTTCTGAAAGTTCTCTGTTCACATACTGTTGAAGGCTCACTTGGAGAAATTTGAGCATTACTTTGCTAGCATTTGAAATGAGTGCAACTGTGCCGTATTGCTTTTCTTTGGGATTGGAATGACAACTGACCTTTTCCAGTCCAGTGGCCACTGCTGTATTTCCCAAATTTGCTGGTGTATTGCATGCAGTGCTTTCACAGCATCATCTTTTAGGATTTGAAATAGCTCAGCTGGAATTCCATCACCTCCACTAGCTTTATTCCTAGTGATGCTTCCTAAGACCCACTTGACTTTTTACTCCAAGATATCTGGCTCTAGGTGAGTGCTCATACCATCGTGGTTGTCTGAGTCATTGAGGTCTTTTTTGTATAGGTCTTCTGTGTATTCTTGCCACCTCTTTTTAATATCTTCTTCTTCTTTTAGGTCCATACTGTTTCTATCCTTTATTGTGCCCATCTTTGCATGAAATGTTCCCTTGATATCTCTAATTTTCTTGAAGAGATCTCTAGTCTTGCCCATTCTGTTGTTTTCCCCTATTTCTTTGCTTTATTCACTTAGGACAGCTTTCTTATATCTCCTTGTTATGCTTTGGAACTTTGCCTTCAGATGGGTATATCTTTCCTTTTCTCCCTTGCCTTTCACTTCTCTTCTTTTCTCAGCTATTTGTAACTCCTCAGACAATCATTTTGCCTTTTTGCCTTTCTTTTTCTTGGGGATGGTTTCGATCACCTCCTCCTGTACAATGTCATGGACCTCTATCCATAGCTCTCAGGCACTCAGTCTATCAGATCTAATCCCTTAAATCTATTTGTCACTTCCATGGTATGCATCAGCTCTATGTATACATATATCCCCTGCCTCTCGAAACTCCCCCTATTGCCCCCACCCCACCCTTCTAGGTCACCACAGAGCACCAAGCTGAGCTCTCTGTGCTCTATGGCAGCTTCCCACTAGCTAATTTATTCATGGAAGTGCACATATGTCAATCCCAATATCCCAATTCATCTCACACCCTTACTGTATCCACACGCCCATTCTCTAGTCTGTGTCTGCATATGTGTTCTGCAAATAAGTTCATCTGTGTCATTTTTCTAGATTTCACATATATGTGTTATAATTCAAAAAGACACATGCATCTTGATGTTCATTGCAGCACTATTTACAACATCCAGGACATAGAAGCAACCTAAATGTCCATCAACAGAGGAACGAATAAAGAAGATGTGGTACATATATATAATGGAATATTACTCAGCCATAAAAGGGAATGAAATCGGGTCATTTGTAGAGACATGAATGGACCTAGAGTCTGTCATACAGAATAAAATTAGAAACAAATATCCTCGTTACCTTTTTCCCTTAAAGCTCCCTTTCTTCTGACAGACAACTATCATTCAAAGATACCAGTGATCTCAACACTGACTTTTCTTTTCCCCTTTTCACTTATTTTCTGTGAATTTCTGTACTCAGATTTAACACTCTTAGCCTGGGTCTTAGAATCAGATCTCAACTGGACAGTTCCACCACTTTTGACGTGTATGACTGTGAGTGAATTGTTGAAATTTATCCTGTTTTCCCCAAGCATGCTTTACGAGGGTAACTGGCAGAATTCAGTAAGTTCATGCATGTGAAAGTGTGTGATCACTGCATGATTATACCCAGAGCCTTGCCAGGCCTGGTGGCAGCCTCCTTACCCTTTTGTAACATTCTCACCATGTCTTCCCATTGTGCTGGAGAATCTGGGTTTTCCTCCTTCTTTAAGCGCTACCCTCAAGATCTTTTCATGAATGCTCTTCTTCTTTTTACCTCTAGATATAGGTGAACACCAAGGTGGCTTTCTTGGTGCCTCCTCACCCATGCCAACAGCTCCAGGGGCTCCCTCAGATGCATGGGTCCCACCTGTACAACTTCACCCTGAGGATTACTCTCAAGCTCTCAACCACTTTTCCCCCTACCTGCTTGATATGTTTCTGTGAATATCCAAACCTCACCTCAAGTTCCACTCCATACTTCTAAAACTCTGCATTCTTGTTATACAATGCTTTTGCCCCTTGGATCATCAAGAATTATGGATTTGCCTACACCAGCTTTATCACTTAGAGAAACATCTCCACTGGCTTACATCACATTTAGTTGTCACACCTTCATTCACAAGATGGTCATATGAAGAAAAAGTCTACAAATAACAAATGTTGGCTAGAATGTGGAGAAAAGAGAACCCTTGTACACTACTGGTGGGAATGTAAATTGATACAGTCACTATGTTTTCCATAGTGGGGGTTCTTCAAAAATTAAAACTAGAACTACTGTATGATCTAGCAATTTCACTCCTGGGTATACATCTGGGAAAAAACAAAAGCAGTCATTCAAAAAGATACATGCACCCCAATATTCACAGTAAATCTGGCCCCTGCACCTCCAACACCAAACTAAACCTTGGAGACAGAGTTTTGGGTGAAGTTGAAAAGAATAGCTTTTTTGCTTTGCCAGGCGAAGAGGGCCACAGTGGGCTAACATCCTCAAAACTGTGTCCAGACCCAAAGAGGGTAGTGACGAGTTTTACAGTAATGTTTCAAAAAGGCATGATCAGCTTGTGGACAATCTTCTGACTGGCTGGTGGTGAGGTAGGTGGGAGTCAGCATCAGCCTTCTGGTTCTGACTGGTCTGGGGCATGTGTACTTGTGAGCAGCATGCAGGTAACCTTTCCCCCCTGGTGCAGGTTTCAGTATCTGACAAACAGCTCAAAGATACTGTCATGTATATCCCTTGAGAGGAAACCAGGACTCTGTCCCAGGGCTGCACCATTTTTTCTTGATTGCTCCTCCCTTGCCTCTGCATCCACTTCCTCCCCTGATTAGCAACCATTTGGACCTGCTTGTTGTAACTCAGGGAAGGCCAAGGAGCCTGAATAAAGCCTATTTCTTGTAATAAAGAAATTAGGGGGAGGGACACACAGAAAGGCTTCTGTGCCCCAAAACCCCAAAGGGTCCTGCTTGGTTTCAATAACAGCACTATTTACAATAACTATGATATAGAAGCAACCGTAATGTCCACCAATAGATGAATGGATAAAGAAGGTGTGAGATATATATACATATATATAGATAGATAGATAATACATATATCTATCTATATATACATATATATATATATATATATATACACACACAGTGGAATATTACTCAGCCATAAAAAGAATGAAATTTTGCCCTTTGCAACAACACAGAAGGACCCAAGGAACATTATGCTTAATGAAATAAGTCAGACAGATAAAGACAAATGTATGATATCACTTATATATGGAAATTAAAAAATAAAACAGAAGAATGTATATAGCAAAACAGAAATAGACTCACAGATAGAGAAAACAAATGCTTGGTTTACCAGTTGGGAGAGGATGGGGGAGGGGCAAGATAAAACTTTGGGATTAAGAGATACAAACTACAATATAGAAAATAGATAAGCAACAGGCAGGGATATATTGTACAGCACAGGGAATTATAGCCATTATTTTGTAATAGCTTTTAATGGAGTATAATTTACAAAAACACTGAATCACTAGGCTGTACACTTGAAACTAGCATAATGCTGTAAATCAACTAAGCTCCAATAAAAAAAATAGAAAATAAGAATAAAGAAATATTATTTCTTGTGATGTTCTGCATTAAATTTCTTTTTTACAATGATGTTTATAATTTATAAAATTGGAGGAAAGAATTTGTAGCTTGAAAATACAGAATATAACCTAATCATTCACACACATATGCTATCGTAAAGTTAGGACATACCTAAAAGGCAGACCAGAATGATCATGCATAGAAGCACATTCAAAGACAGCATCTAAACCTAAACATATGAAGCCACAAAGGGGTCACCAAAGAAAAAATAAATGCTGTAAGTCTGCAAGACATAACAGAGAGATAGGAAACAGAGACATACTAATTCAATTAATATATGGCAACAGCAGGGCAATGACATTTGTGAACATCCCATGTGTGTGTGCTCAGTCGCTTCAGTCGTGTCTGACTCTTTGTGACCCCGTGGACTATAGCCCGCCAGGCTCCTCTGTCCATGGGATTCTCCAGGCAAGAATACTGGAGTGGGTTGCCATGCCGTCCTCCAGGGGATCTTCCCAACCCAGGGATCAAACATGCATCTCTTATGTCTCCTGCACTGGCAGGTGGATTCTTTACTACTGGGAAGGTATGGCTGTTTGCATCATTTTGTAAGTGCAGACCGTCTCCTGATGATCAGCTCATTGCCTCTAGCACAGCCTGGGCCTCTTGTGAAAGGCAAACACAGATGCAGCCTAGAGCTGCTGAGTCGTAGAAGCTTATGGGCCAAAATTTCGTCAGTCTGTAGCCAAAGCAGAACACAGTCCATTGGCACAACTGAAGGCACAATTTAAAAGCATGTGTAAGTGCCAGCATTTACAGGGATTTAAAAAAAAGACATTTGTAGAGAGCAAAATACCATTTTTAAACTCGGTTTTGTTGGGCCTTAATTAAAGAGGCCTTTCCCCCCTTCTCTACCACTTGGGCTGTGGGATTGCAGCCTCTCCTGGCTTGGCGAAGGATTTCATTGGTTCTCAGGCTAATTAGGAAGGACTCACACTGTTCCCCAGCCTCCTGAAAGGCCAGAACAAAGGCTGCTGCTTGTAGATTGCAGTTCTGCCTCAATTGCAGAGGCTCAGGAGTAAAAGAAAAAGAAAAGCTTTTGAATAGAAAAGCCTTTTGATGCTGTGAAAGAAATTAAGAAGTAAAACAGAGGCCGAGGCGCTGCTGCTCACAGCTCTCCACACAGACTCATTGTGTGTAGGAACAAGGTCAACAAAAGCTTGTCTGATACCGAACACCTTACACTAAAGAGGCATCTATTAGCGCCCGCTTCCCTGGCTCTCCTGCTTCGAAGCACTTTCCCAATCAGACCGTCTGGTGCTGCGATAAACACAGATAAATGGGAGCAGCATCACGCTTTCATGGAAACAATTAATGCATGATTTCCTTGTTGATTGTTTGCAAATATAGCGCAAACAATTGTACTTTCTTCTTTGGATCAAACGAAAATAAAGCTGCTCAGAAAAAAAGAAAAAAAATCACCATCATTATACTAGCATCTCATTGTTCCACCCAAATTTCACCACCTCTCTCTCTCCATATTTTAAAATGATTGCAGTTTAACCAAATAATGTGAGGAAAAATGCACATTTTTTTTCCTCTGTAGAAAAATGGAAATCTTAAATGTTGATGAATATTTTTTTAATTGCATGGATTAATTAGTTGCAAGTAACTGAAGTTAAACATGCCCATTTGTTCTGAAACATGCAGTCTTTCCTCACAGGGCTTCCAATGGAAGTCCTTTGTCTAATTCTATGATTTTGAAAATTGGATGTCTCTTTTTTTCAGACCTCTAGTTCCAAACGGCACCCCACTCCAGTACTCTTGCCTGGGAAACCCCATGGACGGAGGAGCCTGGTAGGCTGCAGTCCATGGGGTCGCGAAGAGTCGGACACGACTGAGCGACTTCACTTTCACTTTTCCCTTTCATGCACTGGAGAAGGAAATGGCAACCCACTCCAGTATTCTTGCCTGGAGAATCCCAGGGCCGGAGGAGCCTGGAGGGCTGCTGTCTATGGGGTCGCACAGAGTCGGACACGACTGATGCGACTTAGCAGCAGCAGTTCCAAACAATGATAATTATCCTTTATTGAGCCATTATATGCCACCTACCATGCTAAGTACTCCACCGGCATTATCTCATTTAACTTCCAAAAATCTATGACTTAAAACCTATTACTACCTGCAGTTTACAGATGAGGAAACCAAGGCTCTGAGAGGCTTAAGGTAAGAAGAAAGATACAGCTATTGGGGTACGGTAGTGATTTGAAATCATGGCTTTCTACCTTCATAACCTAAACTTTCAACACTGAGCTATTATGGTGGAATTTTAATTTTTTTTATTGAAATATAGTTGATTTATGTTTCAGATGTACAGCAAAATGATCCAGTTACATATATTTGTATATATATACTCATATATTATTCTTTTTCATTATAGTTTATTACAAGATATTGAGCATAGTTACCTGTGTAATACAGTAGGTTCTTATTGTGTATCTATTTTACATATAGTAGTGTGTATCTGCTATTCCCAAATTCTCAATTTATCCCTCCCTTTCTTCCCTCTTTGGTAACCACAAGTTTGTTTTCTGTGATTGGAGATTATTTCTGTTTTATATATAAGTTCATGTGTCATTTTTTTTTTTAGATTCCACGTATAAGTGGAATCATATGACATTTGTCTTTCTCTGCCTGACTTCATTTAGTATGATAATCTCTAGATCCATCCATATTCCTGCAAATGGCATTATTTCATTCTTTTTAAAGGTTGAACAATATTCCACTGTATAGATACAACATAGCTTCTTTATCCATTCATCTGTCAATGGAGGTTTAGGTTGCTTCTATGTCATTGGGTATTTAAATAGTGCTGCTATCCAAGAATTTTAATATTAATGTGTGAGTAATAATATAGAATCACACAATCAGAAATTATGTAATCCACACTCCTCAATTTGCTGATAAGAACTTCAGAGAAGTAGGAGAATTTGTTTATGCTCACCTAGCTGATTTGGTGAATTACAGTTTCCTAATTTCACAGAGCTTCTGCATGGGAATGTTCTGTAACTACAGCATGAATGAGGATCACAGGGAGTATCTATTCTAGCAGATACTCCTCACCACCACAGTTTCTCATTCAGCTGGTGTAGATAGAGTCCCAGCATTTGCTTTTCTAACAAGTTCCCAGATGAGCTGATGTGGCTGGTCTGGAAACCACACTTTAAGAACCATCGTCCTAGCATCACACTGCTTCTCACTTAACTATGAAGTAAAAAGACTGATAAAGAGAATGAATAGACTTAAGCACCAAAATAGTTGTAATTTTAGTCAATTCAACTAAATGAGTCTCAGAGATGCCATCTTGCGTTTTGCATCCTTTTTATCCATTTAATGGTCACATGAGAAAATCTGGGAAAGGCTAAAACAAGGCAATCATTTATGGCAATGTTACTTCCAGTGCAAATATGTACTGGAGATTCTTCCTAACATCTTTGGACTCATTTTCCTTTTTAAAAGGTAACTGCAAACTCTTCAAGGTTTCCTGCATATGACTTGAGTTCCTTTCACAGTTCCCCTAAGTCATTTTTAATACAGAGATTTGGATAATACAGTGGTATAATTTATCTTTCCAAGGGCCAAGTACTACCTCACTTCTGTGCCAATGACTCAGCATTGAAATGTAATTTACTAAGATGATTATGATCTGGTACACTCATTCCTTTTCTCGGGAAAATTGAAATATCTATCAGCCAGAGTGTGTTTTTCTTATCCTCTTCCCCCAAATAATTTTCACCTATCCAAGTCACAATCTGTGATTGCTCAACCTGTAAAACAATACTTAAACCTGTTCATTATCTGAGAAGGAAATGAATGACCTTGAAGGAAACTTGAATAAGTCCTGCTCTGTCCTACAAAACTTTTCATGTGGGTCATATCCCAGGCCTGTTTCATCGGAAGGCCAATGACCAGGCACCGTCCCCCTTCATTTGCTGGTCATCAGCCTGTATAGGGCTTCCCTGGGGGCTCAGATGGTAAAGTATCTGTCTGCAATGTGGGAGACTTGGGTTCCATCGTTGAGTCGGGAAGATCCCCTGGAGAAGGGAATAGCTACCCACTCTAGTTTTCTTGCCTGGAGAATTCCATGGACAGAGAAGCCTGGCAGGCTACAGTCCATAGGGTCGCAAAGAGTTGGACACAGGTGAGTGACTAACACTTTCACTTTTACTTCAGCCTGTATGTGGAAGTCAACTGAGATTGTCATTGTGCCAAACAGGTGGCCCTATTACAGTTAATGCCAGTTACTGTTTTTTATCATGTTATTTTGGGATCTACTTGCTGCAAAAGTGACAGGTTAAATAGGAAGAAATAGTACTTCTTTAAAGTGAGTAGAAGTAAGTGGTCTTCTGAGGAAGTCTGGAAAGTATTTAAATGGAAAAAAATAATTATGAGTTGGTGGCAAGTGAACTTGTTTCCTTCTTAAATATGACAATTCTCAGACAGTCTTCAAAGCAGCCTTCTTCCCTTTGAGTTGAAGCCATTTCCAGGCAATGAGACTATTACAGTGCTTGCTTGGAAAGATTCCAGTGGCTTCAAGGGGAATTCAAGGCTCCCACAGCTAGTGTGATACATTAATACAGTAACAGGACAAGAACAGGAAGCGCTGTTAGCAATAACAATTATAATATAGCAAATGGACTTGGAGTGGTAGAGATAGCCTGTAATTTAACATTTGCCCTTGCAAATGGAGAGTTTTAGTATCTGATATTAACTGGTTTCCTAGCAATGATAACAGGAAGCAACCAGTGAGATGAATGTGAGGGCAAAAATAGAATATTGCAGAGCAGGGGCAGAAAGTGGAGGACCCTGGACAGGACCAAAGAGATGTTACCCTGGTGGGGAATGATTGACAGTTGACTCCGACAGCACCATCAGAGATTTTGTTTGTGGGTTGGTAGTTTTAAAAATACGGTTCTGAAAGGCGATTCTACAAATGCAACCAGGGTTGATCTAGAACAATACAGCTAATAGAGCTGCAAATAATTTGTACTTTTATGGGTCTTAGGTAATTCTTGGTAAGCTTGCAGTTTATTTCAAAGTCCCATGTTACATTTAGCCTACTAAACTTTTGATTACCTTTGTATAATCTCAAAATTAGGAAATGCAGAACTCAGAGAAATTCAACCAATATTTAGAGTAATGATTGATATTTGGTTTAGGTAATTTAGATATCATTTATATTTATGTCAGAAGTGATCATATCATTCACTAAAGTTTTTCCAGCATTTAAACGCTTACAACAAGTTCTTGCAAAGTTATGAAAAAAGTAAATTGATCATTGTACTTTCCTATATTCCCTGTATTAATGTTCTTTCATCTTTTTCTTCTCTGCCTTCTCTAAGCTGTGACTTGGCTGCTAAATTTTTTATAAATTGGGGGCTCACTCTTTTCTGCACACACTAGTTCTTGTGAGTGTTAATTGGTGCTCAAAGAACAAAAAGCCTCATGGTCAAGAAAACTTGGGAAATGCTGAATACCAAATCCTATCCTTGGAAAGTCACAATACTCCATTAGCATATTAAAGGCTCTGAAAGGTCCTGCAGTAAAAAAGAAGCCTCTCTAATTTTGCTGAACAGTTAAACAAACCTATATGAGCCTGGCTAGACACTTTTGCTGCCACATCTCTTAACATATCCCAGAAAAAAATGTCCTCAGCCCCAATCTGGGAAGTATAAGTGTTAGCAAAATTTCAAGTTACAACCTTCTCTGGACTACTTACATTTTAATAGGGGACTTTGTAAAGCCTTCTTTATGCAAAGGATGTGATAAATAGTGAAGTCATTACACGCCTGTTCATGAAGATGAATTTTCAAAAAATACAGAGAAATTTATGAAATCATGAGACAGCAGCCACTGTTTAATACTGATTCCAAGATAATGTGACCCATGTATTCCCAAACCAGGCAACAAGCAACCTAGAACACACACACACACAAACATACACACACAGCACCAATGATACCTAATTTGATGTTGACTCTTATTTCCATTTATCTTGAGTGTTTCCTCAGGATGCTGTGGGTTTAGAGACAAACAGAGCTCCATTTCAAATCCTGGCTGTGCTACTTACTTACCACTTGACTGACTTTGGGCAATAGAATGAACTGTTTTCTCATCTATGAAATTAAATATTTATTTAAGAATTGTTACATGGATTCAGAGGGATAATGGGAACAAAGTACCTAGCATATAATAGGTACTCAATAAATTACACTTTCCCCCACATCCTTGATTCTCTCGCCCCACATTTTGGAGTCAGTCGAGGCCCTGAGAATGACAGCATTCTTCTCACTTACTAATGATAAACTGCTGTTGCACTGAATAAATTGTAATAAAATTAATGTTCCTGTCTATCACCCATTGTGAGCTCTGAGAAGCAGCTTCTGTGTTTAATTCACCAGGCCAGGTCTTCAGCATATTAGGAGCCCAGTATGCTTGTTAAATAAATTAATAATCTCAAAAAAAAAAAACCTGTCCTTTATCTTTCAGTCTACTTTTTCTTACTACTAAGGATGGCTAGTCAAAACTACTTTGATTCGATGTTAACTCTCTCTTTGCAATCATGTTTCTCCTCTGAAATAACACATGCATCAAAATATCAGTTTAATACACATAAATTAGTTGCTCATTGCAGTGTGATATTAGTTAATTTAGAAATTGCATTATAGATTTCTAAATTAAAGAGATTGCCTGGCTGTCACTCACATCACATACAATGAACGCCAGCATCAGGCATCACCTTTTTCCAACTTTGCCAGACTGAAGGTCATTATCAATTGCTGTTTAATCAGCCAAGTCATGCATATAGACAAAGGTTAACTGAGCATGGACCAATCTGACTTCCTTTGTCATCGCAAGACAATTTGTGGCTTAATAAAGCTGCTCTGATTGCACTTCACAACACCTGCTTTAAAATCCAGCCTCATTAATAGCACAGTAATGAATTAGGGGTCTTCTGGCAAGGGCATGATCAAAGACAGATGATTTGCTTTCTGATTAAATGACCTAAATAACATACAACCAAGCTCCCCAGTTTCCTTTAGGGAAAGTCTTTCTGGGAAAAGTTATGAAAGCTGTTGGCATCTTCAGATAATGATTACTTAAAAAAAAAAAAAAAAAAAGGAAAGAATTCTCCATTGGCTTTCACTGTGATGTGGAACCACAGTGAACAATAAATGAAATTGAGCCAAACCATGTTCTTGACCTTTGAGCTCACACTTTAAAACACAAAATAGCCACTGAACAAAAAAGCAAAGAGATAAAACTCATGAAACAGAAATGGAATTTTTGGAAACTTTATGAAGGCAGTATATTAATAAAAAGACAATTTTTTAGAAGCAACTACGTTACCAAAATAATGAAAGTGATTTGATACTTTTGTGTACAATAGAGTTTTGGAGTTTAGTGTTAACTCACTATATGATATCAGGCAAGTCATTTGTTTCTTCTAAATGGCCATGTGTTCTGATCTAATACAACCACTGACTGAACTTCAAACATTGGAAATCTTGCACTTTTCTTTTTGTGTTTCTGTTCTTATTCTATCTGTACTTAGAAATGTCAACTAGCTTGCCTGCGTGCCCAGGAAAGGAGAAAGCTTGCTATAACCTCTGCTACAAAGGCCAGTGAGGGAATAGAATCTGTTATCAGAACTTGACCAAGAGCAGCCAATCTAAAGTCCTGCCAATGACCAAAGCTTTTGGTTATCAGCTGGCCAATCCGAAGTCTTCTCAGGAATGAAAGAAAACTGAAATTTCAGAGCCTATAATAAAGAGGTTGGGAGAGAAGCTGAAGTAGACACACACATACACGAAAAAAGACACATTTTAGCTGAGTCACATTGAAGAAGGAGCATAAGAACAAATCTCCATTAGATTTTTGGGAGGATTAAAATAAACTGAAGTTTAGGACTTCCCTGGAAGTCCAGTGGTTAAGACTCTGAACTCTCAATGCAGGGAGCACAGGTTAGATCCCTGGTTGGGGAACTAAGATTTCTCTTACTGCACAGCTTGACCCACCACCCCCAAGTGGAAATATAGTTGATATACAATGTTATGTTAGTTTCAGGCATTCAACATAGTGACTCAATACATAAGACTGAACGTTTGTAGGGAGCAAAACTTAAATTCCTTTCACCATCTTCACATCACTAACAAGAGTATAAAGTAAGAACTTAGTCAATATTTAATAGTTGATGGTACAGAGAGCCTCTGTGTGAGATGTTATTCTAAACTTCATCCTTAAAAAGAAATCACTTCAATGATCAAGAAGGTGTTGCTTAAACAAGTTTTAAATATAGGTATATCAGTAGTTAAAATTTTCTTCCGAAAAAAATCCTCCAATTAGTTTTCCTTTTTTCTAAGATGATTCTACAAAGATGTGTGGGTGAGACAGTGAATGGGAGACAGATGATGATGTTCTGGTCCAGCCCTGTGGCTTTCTCAGGAGGGGACAAATTGAAATCTCTATGAAACTTGATATCCTCATCAGTCAAAAGGGAATAATATGCCTTCCGTCACATCCACTAAGTGGCTTTCAGGAGCAAAGGAGAAAATGAGCTTCCATAGTGCTTATTTATTTCCAGTATTCTATTGTAGTTCACATTTCACAATGTATTAGAGGAAGTAGATTGTTCAGGCTCTCAAGAACCAATTTTTAAATGTTGAAGGGTTTAGTGAGCTGGTTGTTATAGGGTAACATTATTAAATATTAAATTATGTAACTTACAATTAAATTATATTAAAAATATAATTTAATAATTTTGTTGCTTAAACAAATAGTCAAAACTCATACTCCCTAATTACTTTACTATATATTGTTATTACCTGTGCTCTTGAGGTATTTATGTGTGTTATCATTGGATGGTAGAAATACTGTATAATAGTGTGCATTTTCATATGTCTTACAAGCTTTGCATTCAGTGATTCATGTTGTTAGCTTGAAATTGGCTGTGATGAAAATGTTTACACCATGAAAATCAGCAAATGCTATAAATTAGAGATTTTTGTTCAGATAGCCAGTTTTAAAATATTTCTAATGCACTGCGTGTACTTCACCCACTTGGGTATTAAAGTTTGGAGAAAAGAGCTGATTCTGAGCCTATCTTTATCTGTCTCACAGTGTGGGGTACCATGTTTAATCTAGTGCCTATCAGAATCCACTAGGGAGTTTTAAAAAAGAGAAAAATAATCTATTGTCTGAACAGCTCCTCTCCTAGATTTTGACTTAGTTGATTTGGCGATATTCTAGGATTTTTTTTTTTTTTTAAGATTCCTCTTGATTCTGTTGTATATCAGATGAAAACTGCTGGCCTCAGTGTCTCCTTGAAACTAATAGGCATTGAACAAATGATTGTTGAACAAAAAAATTGATGTGTTAACTTTAAAAATCTATAATGTACTGTCTGTAAAATAATGTAAGAAACTTGTAAGGAAGATTCTCCTTTAAAATTAGTTTGCTGTAGTTCTCAAATGCTTGCCTAATTTCCTATGTAATGGAACCTATGGAGACAAACACCTTTTCACTAGAAACCTTTTAAATTTTCTACCATGAATATGTACAAGCAATTCAGAGCACATATATAGTGTTTTGATTTAGGTCATAACAATTGTTAGTGATCAAATTAATTTTTTAAAATATGGCTTTATAATTTCTCAATCTGATTTTTGAAAATTGCCTAAATTAACCTTTTTAGAGTGAAGAATTTGAAGCAATTTTTCTTTTTCTGTAGTTAAAGTGAAAGTCACTCAGTCATGTCTGACTCTTTGTGAGTCCATGGACTATACAGTCCATGGAATTCTCTAGGCCAGAATACTGGAGTGGGTAGCCTTTCCCTTCTCCAGGGGATCTTCCCAACCCAGGGATAGAACCCAGGCCTCCCGCATTGCAGGCAGATTCTTTACCAGCTGAGCCACAAAGGCAGTTAGCTGAAGCTCAAGTATAGGACTATAGGAAATTGTCAGCTGCAGATGACAAACCATAGTAAATTATTTTTTAAGTCCCTAGTTTGGAGGAAAGCAGTCTGATTAAGAAAATATAAGAATTACTTTGACAGGAAAGTGAAAGTTGCTCAGTCGTGTCTGACTCTTAACTGTTTTCAACCCCATGCACTATATAGACCACCAGGCTCCTCTGTCCATGGAATTCTCCAGGCAAGAATACTGGAGTGAGTTGCCATTTCCTTCTCCAGGGGATCTTCCTGACCCAGGGATCAAACTGCACTGCAGGCAGATTCTTCACCATCTGAGCCACCAGGGAAGCCCACTGGCTAAATCTTTCCTTAAAAGCAGTAAGAGAATGCTAGTATCAATAGTTTTAGATTTGAATATATGGGCATATCCAAACATTTGAGGACAATGATGATGTAAAATATTACTGGCCAAGGTACTTTACAATGTTATTTTTAACATATCTTATGAGATTTTACAAAGTTACATACAAGAGGAGTTATTTAATAGTAACTATGTAAGTTACATTGAATTAATCATGCTAAAACTCCAATTCTAATCTTCAGTCATATTATACCAAATGGAAGCACTGCATTTATAAATTCATTTCCTAATCTAAAATGTGGGTATAAGAACAGTACCAATCTCAAATAGTTTTTATGAGGATTATCCTTGTTAATATATATAAAATACATAGAATAATGCCTTGCATGATTCGTGTTCAAAAAATATTTGCTAACATTTATTTTATGGAGGCATACAATAAAATTGAGTCCCAGAAAGGCTAAATGAATAGACCCACAGTCATGCGGGTTGTTAATTAAAAAACCAGATATATTGAACACATAACTCTTTAATAATCACATAATTAAAAACTCTTCAACAAACTCAATTATCATCATCCTAAGAAATGACCAAAACTTAATTTTTCCTAGTAATTTTTACTTAAATAATTTTTTCCCATTTCAAAATCCAGTATCTTCAAATGATCTGCATGTTTTATTTTAGTACTAAATTATGATTAACATAAATTATGTCAAGATTCAATTATACTATTGGCTTTTCAAAATCAATTTAGAAATATAGTAGTTCTCTATTTTCCCATGGAAATTGAATTATTTAATTTTAAGTTTGTTAATGAACTGGAATTAACTGATTAATGTACATAGAAAAAAGTTCTATAATAAATGAAATTTAATGTTTAGTATAACTGGAATCTATTGAAACTATACTGAAAAAATATACCAATTTATCACTGTCAATTAGGTCTAATGAAAGATAGAACATTAACAAAATTATAAAATCCCTTTAAATTTATAACAGTTGTTTTAAAAAGTCCATTAAAAGTACGATGCTTGGGAGTTCCACTTATAGTAACAGAGACTACTTAACCTGGAAAAATAATCTGAAATAGAAACTAGAAAAACTACAAGGGAAAAAAGAAAAAGAATGTGTCAAAATCAAGAAGAAAGAAATCCAGAGAGGGCGCCAACATCTGAGGTGATTTTACATTAGAGTGTTCATTCCATTCTTAAAGAAGTGGCTGAAAGTTGAGAACCTGAACAGAGTTTTCGAGGTACATAACACTGGGGGTGGTAAGAAAAGAAGTAGTGGGATTCAAGGCTGATCATTAGGGGTTTGAATGGGGGAAATTCTGGCAGTCTATAGACATTTTTAGTTGTCACAAATGGAAGGAGGCACACTACTGGCATCTAGGGGTTAGAGGTCAGGGGTGCTGCTAAACATTCTGTAAGGACAAAGATTGCCCATCTACAAAAGAATTACCTGGCCCAAAATAGCGACAAGGTTGAGAAACACTGTCCTAGGCTCTACAGGTTTGGATTAACTAGATACAGATCAGCCATTATAAGAACATAAGTCTAGTTTTGAATTATCTCAATTCCTAATTGAAATAAAGTAGCATCACATAACTAGCAGTCCTAGCTTACTCACTTATCAGAGACAGAAGTAAAACCTCTCTAGCACAAGAGTCCGGAGAAGGCAATGGCAGCCCACTCCAGTACTCTTGCCTGGAAAATCCCATGGACGGAGGAACCTGGTGGGCTACAGTCCATGGGGTCGCTAAGAGTCGGACACGACTGAGCGACTTCACTTTCACATTTCCCTTTCATGCACTGGAGAAGGAAATGGCAACCCACTCCAGTGTTCTTGCCTGGAGAATCCCAGGGATGTGGGAGCCTGGTGGGCTGCCGTCTATGGGGTCACACAGAGTCGGACACGACTGAAGCGACTTAGCAGCAGCAGCAGCAGAACGAGAGTCAGCAAACTATAGACCCTGAACCCAATGTAGCCCACTGTTGGGGGTTTTTTAAATAAAGATTTATTGGAACACAGCCAGACTCAATCATTCATTTATGTATTGTCAATGGCTGCTTTTACACTACAATGGCAAAGCTGAGGAACTGCACAAAGATCACATGACTTACAAAGTCAATAATATTTACTACATAATCTTTAAATAAGGAGTACGTCAAGGCTGTATATTGTTACCCTGCTTATTTAACTTATATGCAGAGTACATCATGAGAAACGCTGGGCTGGAAGAAACACAAGCTGGAATCAAGATTGCCGGGAGAAATATCAATAACCTCAGATATGCGGATGACACCACCCTTATGGCAGAAAGTGAAGAAGAACTAAAGAGCCTCTTGATGAAAGTGAAAGAGAAGAGTGAAAAAGTTGGCTTAAAGCTCAACGTTCAGAAAACTAAGATCATGGCATCTGGTCCCATCACTTCATGGGAAATAGATGGGGAAACAGTGGAAACAGTGTCAGACTTTATTTTTTGGGGCTCCAAAATCACTGCTGATGGTGATTACAGCCATGAAATTAAAAGACGCTTACTCCTTGGAAGGAAGGTTATGGCCAACCTAGATAGCATATTTAAAAGCAGAGACATTACTTTGCCAACAAAAGTCCGTCTAGTCAAGGCTATGGTTTTTCCAGTGGTCATGTATGGATGTGAGAGTTGGATGGTGAAGAAAGCTGAGCACCGAAGAATTGATGCTTTTGAACTGTGGTGTTGGAGAAGACTCTTGAGAGTCCCTTGGACTGCAAGGAGATCCAATCAATCCATCCTAAAAGAGATCAATCCTGGGTGTTCATTGGAGGGTCTGATGTTGAAGCTGAAACTCCAATACTTTGGCCACCTCATGCAAAGGGTTGACTCATTGGAAAAGACCCTAATGCTGGGTAGGATTGGGGGTAGAAGGAGAAGGGGACGACAGAGGATGAGATGGTTGGATGGCATAAGCGACTCGATGGACATGGGTTTGGGTGGACTCCGGGAGTTGGTGATAGACAGAGAGGCCTGGTGTGCTGCAATTCATGGGGTCGCAAAGAGTTGGACATGACTGAGTGACTGAACTGAACTGAATCTTTAAAGGAAAAGCTTGCCAGTTCCACAGCTGGATACAAGATGCAGATTCTTAAATTATCTGTATAATTTTTCATAGACAGTATGCAGCACTCAAAAAAAAAAAAAGAAAAAAGAAAAAACAAACCCAGGTATACAGAAAACAACACAATCTATCAATAAAACGAAGAATCAATCAACAGATGTTAGAATGATAAGATAAAAAATTTAAAATAACTGCACTATATAAGACACAATTAAGTCAGGAAAACAGACCCAACACTAAGAATTTTGTCAAAGAGAATGAAAAACAAAGATTTATTTAAGTGACTATTGGGGAAAAAGGAAGTAAAAAGAGACCTCTGCAGTCATGCTGTAATGATGCCTGGAGATGGACTTTTCACCATAAACAATGGAAACTAGAAGACAATGGAAAGATATCTTCAAAGCAATGAAAGCAAGTAACTACCAACTCATTTCTACTATTAGTGGAAATATCAGTGGAAAAAATGAGATCAGGATGAAGACGTTTTCAGACAAATATAAATTGAAAGGATTCAGCAGCAGCAGATACACATGGAGGCAAACAATTAAGGGTATCTTCAGGCAGAGAAACACTAATCTTGGATGTTGGTTTTTAGATATGCAAGAAGGGATAAAGTGCAATGAAAAGGTCATAATATCTTAAGGCATATTGAATGTATAAAGCAATAATAATAATTTGTTGAGAAGTTTGACAAAGAAAACAAAAATTCATGAAAGTAATATTGTAAAATATGGGGAGATAGCAAATGGTCTAAGTGTTCAAAGGTGCTTACACTGACAGGGATTTGGTAAAAGTACTAAATTATTTAGAAGTTGAGACATTATGGATATGTTACAAATTTTAGGGTAACTGCTGAAGGAGTACTGTGTAGTAGCATAATTACCAATAATTAAAAAGTTAGTAGAGGGGGGAAAGTTGAATAATTCTTAAAACTTGAGTTAAAAAAATAATCCAGAAGGGTCAGAAATGAGGGAAAAAAACAACATAGATTGAGACATAGTCAGAGACATAAAAATAATAATATAAATTTAAACTCAAGTATATCACTAATTATATTAATTATGAGAAAGCTAAATACCTTGAAAGATGTTCAGTTTTGATAGAAACAAAGCCTAATTGTACCCAGCTTACAAGAGACATATTTTACCTATGGGGATACAAAATGGATGAAAGTTCAGGAAAATAACATAAACTAAAACTAGATTATTATTAGACAAAGTAAAATTAAGCCCACGTATCATGTTTATACTGTAAAGGTCATTGTACTCAAACTTATTTTAGAATTCAGAGCAAACCAAACTCTGAACAAAATTTGTAATTTAACCAGCTGACACTAAATTGTATAAATGTAAGATGAAAAAGACAATGAAGAGAAAAATTCATCCTACAAGATGTTCTAGAAGATATTCGATGTAGAAATTATGTTAAGAGTAGAAAAATGTTAAGAGTGGTATAAAAACACAAAAAAACCACTTAAACAGATAGGAGTTCAGAAACAGACTTGTGAACATATGGATATGTCATTTATGACAGAGGTGACACAACCCAGCAGTGAGGAAATGATAGTCTTGTCAATGAACAATACTCAGTCTATTGACCATCCAGTTGGAAAAATTAAAATTGACCTCTACTCACATCTTCTGAATATAAAAGGTAAAACAATAAAGCATTTAGAAGATATAAATAGAAGAGAACTTCATGTCCTTGAGGTAGAAGAAGATATTCTAGACAGTACATACAAAAAGAAATCATAAAGAAAATATTGATAAAATGTAATACATTAAGATCAAGACCTTCTCTTCATCAGAAGACACCATTGAGAGTAAAAATGGAAGTCATAGAGTTGGAGGATATATTTGCAAAGATGGTAATACAGACAAAAGGACTGTGACTTACACACACCCACACCCATGCTCCCACAAATCAATAGGAAAAATAGAGCGAATTCAATAGACACGTGAGCAAGAAAACGGAACAAAAATTTTATAAAATACATAATCAAATGGCCTGCAAACATTTGAAAGGGTATTCAATCTCAGTCTTTTGGGAAATCCAAATTAAAACCACCTCAAGACAACATTATACACCTTCCAGAGTGATGAAAATTTAAAAGACTGTAAATAAAAAGTTATTATTAAATAAAGAGCAATGAGTTGTCTCATCCATTGCTAACTTCAAAGTAATACCATCACTTGGAAAACATTTCAACATTTTCTGTGAAAGTTGACCCAGCTGTTTTATTCCAAAGTATGTAGCCAAAAGAAATTCATGCATACTTGCATGTAAGCACATGTACAAGAATATTCATGACAGCAGCATTTGAAATAGTTCCCCAAAAGGAGACAACAGAAATACCCTGCCAACATCAGGATGAATATATTTTTTTATTCCTTCATTTGAAAACTACAAAGCAATGAAAATTAACAGAGAACAATTTAGGGCAATATGAATATCAATCAAAAGAAGCCAGACACATGCAAATATATATCTTATGATTCAATTTCTATGAACTTCAAAAACAGACAAAGCTAATTTATGGTGTTAGAAGTGAGAATAGTGACTATTCTTGGAAGGAGAGTGGAGGATGCTTTGGAATGACCTGGGAGTTTCTTCTGGGATGCTGGCAATACTGTGTGCTGGCAATGCTGTTTTAACAATGGGCATGGTTACATGGGCATGGTTACTTTGTAAGAGACTATTTAGCTATGCCCTTATGATTTCTCTTTCCTAAATGTATGCATACATTTAGGAAATGTAAATGTATTATGTAAACATAATTTTTAAAGTAAACATAATCCTATATGTATTATGCAAACATAATTTTTAAATTAAATGAACAAATTTTAAATTAACAACAATAATTGCAAATGTTAAAACCCTTATTCTAAATAACTCTCATTAACAAAGAGGCGTATAAATCAGATATTACAAACTATGTGCTGATCAAGGAAGTTAAGAATACATGAAAATCTAACAAGACAGGTAAAACCTTACTTAGAGGACTGTACTATTCAGCAGACTCTAGCCCACCAGGCTTCTCTGGCCATGGGATTCTCCAGGCAAGAATACTGGAGTGGGTTGCCCATGCCCTTTTCCAGGGGATCTTCCAGACCGAGAGATCAAATCCACATCTCCTACAGCTCCTGCATTGGCAGGTGGGTTCTTTACCACTAGTGTCACCTGGGAAGCCCTATTATTCAACTTGGGCTGCCATTACAAAATACCATAGACAAGGTGTCTTAAACAATGGAAATTTATTTCTCACAGCTCTAGAGACTGGTAAAACCAAGACCAAAGTGGTGGTTTCCAGAGAGAGCTCTCTTCCTGGCTTACAGATGGCCTCACATGGCCAAGAGAGAGCTCTGGGTCTCTTCCTCAACTTAGGGCTTCAGACCTATCAGATTTGTGTCTTACCTTTATGACTTCATTGTATCTTTTTTATCTCCTTTCAGGCTCTATCTCTAAATCCTGTCACATTTGGGCTTCAACATGTAAATTTTGAGAAGATATAAGTATTAAGTTTGTAATGGGAATGTTTACAGCATTATATTCTATTTTAATTAAAGAAAAAAAATAAGTTGTTCAAATTGGTAAATTTAATAAACTAACAGACAACTACCAAATAAACTAAAAGAAAGTAAGTGGAGAAAATTCACACCCTGCACAGTAGTCAATAAATTTGAATACAAATATTCCTTCAAATTAATTAAGAACTGAAGTGAATTAATCAATAAATCTTAGTAAGAGCTTTCAAATAGCAATGTTTTCAGAAACCTGCAAGCACTACCTTCACCTTGGGAATGAGTCTGAAAAGATGGGCTATTTGTCAGCTGGTTACTAATGAACCTATCATGCAATTCCTATTTTGGAATAATTACTATATTAGGTTGGCCACATGGTGATATGATTGATTCCTGGACATTGGCCATTCAGACAACTAAAAAATAAAAATACCCCAAATGAAGACAATCTTGGTTGCTTCAAAGAAGTCACTTAAGCTATGCCATCACTGTTGCCAACTTAGCCAAGGGATTTGTGAAAGACAGAGAAGACTCACTGGTCACAGTGTTATAGGGAATGAATCAGCCAAGTCACATAAAATGAAATAAAAATAAGAGGCTATGTGCGGTTGTTTCCCTTGGGTCAGAACCTGAATCGTTTCCTCTGTCGGTGTGTCTGTGTGTTTAGTGATGTCTTATCTGTGTATGTTAAACAATGACTTCACTTAGGAGAGAGATGATGGTTCCTTTATATCCTGGAAGGCATTGGTTGTCCTTCCACTTGAAACTAAAATTTTGTTGAGGTAGAAAGCCAATCACAAAGTATCTTTTTATCCTGCCTTTTTTATGTATATAAGAGTGTCACTCTGTCAATCTCTGCTTTGCCAAATCCTTTGTGCTTTCAGTCATGGATTTTCGTTAAATGGCCATTTAACTTGGGCATTTCACCAAAGGACTGAAACTTCTGGGCTCTGAGTCAACTGATTGAACATATGATTATTACTTCAGCTACACTGTATAAGCATATTTCTGTGAAACTGGCAACTAATCCTCTCTTAGAAAAATGAATCTTACTTGATCAAGAAAAAAATCACTTTTTCATTTGCTCTTGTAAACACACATGTGAACAAACAAAGAAGCAAACTACTCATGGAGTATCTGCAGCCCCATTACATAATATATATGGCTTCTCAGGTGGCTCAGTGGTAAAGAATCTGCCTGCCAATGCAGAAGACACAGGAGATGCCAATTCAATCCCTGGGTGAGGAAGATACCCTGGAGGAGGAAATGACAACCCACTCCAGTGTTTCTGTCCACAAAATCCCATGGGCAGAGGAGCCTGGTGGGCTACAGTCCATGGGGTAGTAAAGAGTCGGACACGACTGAGTGACTGAGCATGCTTACCTTATAAAAGCATTCAAGGGACTGAGATCTCTAAGTTAATGTGATTAAGATATTATGTCAAAAATTCAGGGGCCAATTATAAAAGCTTCTGAGATTTCCTCTTACAACCAAGCAGAAGACACAGCCAAGGATTTAGCTTCACTTGTTTTACCTTACGATACATATCAACATTTTCTTAACTACATTTTACGGTTTTAGAGTTACTCATGTAATCAAACGTAAATGCAGTATTCTGTATTAGTAAGTTCTAATACACTAGTAATTAACTTCAGGTTGAGCACAAATTATTATTCAAATTATTTGTTGAAAAAATGCTTATAAAAAAAAAGAGGTCTTAGAGTTCTCTAATCCAGAAGATAACTCCAGGATCTGTTTCTTCTACCTGCTGCTTTTTCTTCTATCCCTATGGAATAAATTTAAATTGAGTTCATATTTTTAACAAGACCTAGAATCAATGTCTATAGACTGAGATCCAGATGGAGAAAAATCATTAGGTCAAATGTCATAATCTCATTATTTGTAGTCCTGATTCTAGCAATTTTTAAATGTATAAACAAGCTTGATTGTGCCTTTATAATTATGGTAGAATTAGAAATAGCAGAGAAACTTACTGGGGTCCATTCTCTGCTGCTTATGAAATAGCCCCACTGAGAAGGACATTTCCAAATTTCTACCAGTTGGGAGAAGGTTCCTGTTTGACGCATAAGGTAAATGGAGTCTATTAAATGTGAAGGTCATATATTAAATACTGTTGGCCTCACTAATCACACTCTTTCAGAATCTGAGTTTACAGTGTATAAAGTTTCTGGTTCATGTACCATGGTCAGTGAAAAGAACATTGCTATGAACACAATCACTTTGTGGATTAAGCCTTTTTTCTAAGTAAATGGAATTGAATCCATTTACTTAGGACTGAAAAATGTAGTCCTTGTTAAGTGTTCTACTGACTGAGCTCAATTCTCTTCTTTGGCTCAGGCATGTTATCTTTGAGAATGCAGAGGGGAGAGAATTCTCCATCCTGGTCGCTCTTAAACTTATCCTCTGTAATACCTCATACTATATTTTAGGGGTCAGGTGCAAAGTAAATCGATCAGGTGCCAATACAGATAGGAGCCTGGGAAGCTGCTTTAGTTTCTGCTTCCACAGTGAAACGGAAGCCTGGTACAGAGGTGAAAAAGCAAACATCAGTTGTTGTAAGCACATGGAAGATGCTGCACTCTTCTTGCACAAGACATCCATAAAGCAACCTCTTACCCAGGAGGTTGGTAGTGGTGGTTTAGTCGCTAAATCGTGTCTGACTCCTGCGAGTCCATGGGCTGTAGCCCGCCAGGATCCTCTGTCCATGGGATTTTCCAGGCAAGAATACTGGAGTGGATTGCCATTTCCTTCTTCAGGGAATCTTCCCAAGCCAGGAATCAAACCCGGGTCTCCTGCATTGCAGACAGATTCTTTACTGACTGAGCTATGAGGGAGGAAGTTAACCCAGGAGGTTAGCATGCAGCAAAGGTGGCTCTTGTCTTTCTGTTACTAATTATATTACCTGTGCCTCTAGAAGCACTTATTCTCACTCCTTCAGGGTCTCTAGATGTTGCTGAGATCTTTTAGGTAAGTTTTCATGCTTGATTTAACATACAATAGGAGAGAATGTGTGGCTGGGAAAATCCGCTCTCTGAAATAACGTTAATAATAACAATTTGTTGTTCAGTCACTCAGTCATGTCTGATTCTTTGTGATCCCATGTGCTGCTGCACGCCCAGCTTCCCTGTCCTTCATTATCTCCCAGAGTTCACTCACACTCATGTCCATTGAGTTGATGATGCCATTCAACCATCTCATCCTTTATCACCCCCTTCTCCTGCCTTCAATCTTTCCTGTCATCAGGGGCTTTTCCAATGAGTCAGCTCTTTGTATCAGGTGGCCAAAGTATTGGAGCCTCAGCTTCAACCATCAGTCTTTCCAATGAATATTCAGGAGTGATTTCCTTTAGGATTGACTGGTTTGATCTCCTTTCTGTCCAAGGGACTCCCAAGAGTCTTCTCCAGCACCTCAGTTCAAAAGCATCAATTCTTCAGTGCTCAGCATTCTTTATGGTTCAACCCTCACATCCATACATGACTACTGGAAAAACGATAGCTTTGACTATATGGACCTTTGTTGGCAAATAATAACAATAATTGGATGATAATGAAGCAGAGCCAAATGAGCCTCAACTGGATTGATATTTGCAGAACTGATAGGCATTCTTCCATGTCTACAACTGTTGGCTGATACATACAAGGAATTTATATTTTGTGGATTAAGGAAGAGTTTTGTGGATAGCAGTGCAAGAAATCCTAGGAAACAGAAGAGAGGGGAGCCATGGTGAGAGACTACTTAGGATAACATCTATGACCCTGCTGGCCTCTGGACTGAATATGGACTTGTCATAGAAAGAGGGTTTGGGCACAGACTGAAGATGTGGTATACATAAAAGACTTTGCCAGACTGTACTGGCATGAAACAGTACAGCTCAAGGCTTGAAGATAAAATCTAAAACAGTGTTAGAAGAATCATTTGAGGTGGACATTTATTATTTGTTTCTGTCCAGCCTCACTTCGACCCTCTGATAAAGGCATCTCAAAGAGCTTCTTGTTCTCCACTCAGAATCTGTGGAATTTGAGTAGAGTTGATTCCAAGCCCTAAGTGCAGGAGAGGACATATGATTCAAATCTATACCTCTTGGTCATATTGATTCATTAACATGCTAACCAAGTCAGGTGAATGGGACAAATTTATAAGTCTTTTGTTGGGATAAGAAGGGTAAAGAAAATCGTTATTTACTTATTTTTTTTAAAAGGCATGCATCTTAGATGATTTAATCCTGAAAACTATAGGGCCCATCATATAGAAAAGGCCTATCTGAGAGCAAAGTCTACAGAGAGGAAAGCAGGGGTCAGGATGCAAATAGCAAAGTCCTACTGGGACTTGGAGTCCTTGAGCCCATTGTTTTCTGAAACCAAACACCCTGATGACTTCTGTTACATTGGCTCATACATTCTTTTTCAGATGAGCAAGTCTGTGCTGGGTTTCTTTAGTTGTGAAGAAGTTCAGTACATTCTACCCTAAAGTATGACCTCTTGGCATATAAAATATCTTACTCTGAAGAAATTTTTAAAAAATAGCAACAGGAAGATCAGTCTGACTTCCTTCCCACCCCCAACCCTGCCTTTTCTGGTTAATTCTTCACCATTTATTACCACCTCAGCCCAAACTCTTTTGTCCTATCAATTCTTCACAAATTTATTATTCCTTTGTCTTCAAGTATGAAAATTTCTTGTTCTGGTTACTTAAAATTTTCATTCTCTTGTGAAGGCTGCCAGATACAAGTGGAAATTCGATAAAATTTGGATGCTTTTCTCCTGTGAATAGGTTTTTGACATTTTTAGACCTGGCCAGGGACCCTAAGAATCCACCTGCAATGTGGGAGACCTGGGTTCTATCCCTAGGTTGGGAAGATCCCCTGGAGAAGGGAAAGGCTACCCACTCCAATATTCTGGCCTGGAGAATTCCATGGACTGTACAGTCCATGGGGTCGAAAAGAGCCAAACTTAACTGAGTAAATTTCACTTTCCAGGGACCCTAAGAGGGTTGAGGAAAACTTTTTCTTCCTCTACAGTTGTAAGCCCAAAGTCCTGACTACCACCCCATTCTTCCTGTCTCTCACTTCACCCCACATTGCACTTCTGGCATCTGGAGGTCTTAGAAAGGTACCCTTGGAGGCTGGTCTTGATGCAGTAAGGTCATATTCCCTTGGAAATCACCGGCAGCAGGAGCAGCAGTGAGAGAGGTTGATGAGATGGAAGAACATGCCTGGGCTTGTTTCTCTGCTCAGGCTCAGTGCTATTGTCCTGGGGACTTCTAGAAATAACTGAGGGAGATATTAAGAGAAGATAGAGAGAATGTGTCCAGCAAGTTTAACTCAGGCATTAATTAATATGAATGAGAACTCACTTGGTTCACAGGTTCTAAGCCCTGGGGCAAGAAGTCACAATATAATGACACTGTTATTGAGAACCTTCTATGTATCAGGAGCTTTACATGCTACCCCTAATGCTACCAACCCCTATTCCAGTATTTTTATTCTCAGTGAGGTTAAGGGAGTTGTCTAAGATCACACAACTAGTAAATAACAGAGACTGAGTTTAATCCAAAGTTCATCTTTTTTTCAGGTTCAATCTCTTCCATTCTGTTTCACTGTCTCCCTACAGCTCTGCAGAAATCTGGTCCCAAAATCCAATCAGGGAATGAAAGTTTTTTTCTACCCGCCAGAAGGTAGAATTTGGTATGGCATTAAAAAAATGATATGCATGTATGTGTGTATGTATGTATGTATGTATTTACTGTGGGATCCTTTTAGTTGTAGCATGTGGGCTCTGGCTCCCTGACCAGGGATCAAACCCGGGCCCTCTGCATTGAGAACTCAGAGTCTTAGCCACTGGACCACCAGGGAAGTCCCTGGTATGGCATTTACTTTTATTTCTTAAAACTTTTTATTTTAAATTGGAATATAGCCGATTAACAATGTTGTGACAGCTTTGGATGGACAGCAAAGGCCCTCAGCTGGTATGGCATTTGTTAACAAGTCCAGCAGAAGCACTTAATAAATGTTTTCTTATGATGAAGGAAAAAACCAACACTTAGGACAGCAGGGAAGCAAGAAACAAGTTTAATCCCTTGAATTTTGTTAAGAAACTTTTGTAGAAAACACAAGTTATATTAATGGCTATTTAATATTTGAAAATCAACATAGAACTTTCAAAAATGGGAAATGTTTCCTTTTACAGGATGAAGATTACCCTGCTGTTTTTACTGATATTTCAAACTTCTCTCTCCTCTTTCCACCTCCCTCTGTCTTTCCTTCTTTTTTTTTTCTCTCTCTCAGAATATATATATATATATATATGAACTGAAAATAAATAGATGTGGATTGTGCATTCCTCCAATGTGTCCCTTCATTTCTCTCCTACAGAAGAGAAAATAACTCACCTCAGGATTTAGAGTCATCTCTTTTTCACAGAAGGTAGGAGCCTATCTGATGTTTGATGCTTCATATATCACCCTGTATGACAGTGACAGCTAAATTCACTCCAGATGTTATTATGGAGTAAAAAGAAGTACTAATGGGCTTTAGTGCTATTTATTCAGGTAGCCCTGCCTCTCTTGAAGTTATACTCAAGAGTATTAAATAAAATAACCCAAGGAGATCATGACCTTGAATGGGATGAATACACATAGCTTCCCTCAAGGAAGCTTTACCTCACAACTAGAACTTTTGAAAATTACCTAAGAATACCAGAAGTTAAGAAAAAAAAAAATCTAGTCGAGCTGATGCTTTAAAAAAATTTCTGATGGATAATTAGAACAAAAGTCCCGGGCTGATACAGGAAGAACCTCAAGATTGACATTACTTCTATCGTCACTCAGACACCAGCTCTTAAAAAGAATCAAACTGATGTTCAAGGAAATACATGGCAGGACTAGGAGGGGTCCCCGTGCATGTGCGCAGGTCCCTTCCTAGGCTCTTTGAGGATCTTTAGCACTCAGTCCTCTGTTTGATTATATTTGCAAATTCAGAGCGCCTCAAAACTATACGGAAGCTTCAAGTCCCACAAATTCTGGGTCTGTCCCTATGAGAAAGGCATTCCTGGAGTGACACTAACATGGCGTGTTCCCACTCTCTGGGCAGAGGCACCGCCTTAGCAGGGTGACCAAATCTGCTACCATCAGTGCAGTGACCTCTTGGCCTCAGTTTCTTCATCTCTGAAATGGGAGTGTTAAGGAAAATAATGTGTATGTGCCCTTTGGGTTCTAGGTGATTTGAGGTGCGCTCTTTCATATCTTTTGTGAGCTAAAAATAGTGCAAATAAAGACAAGAAGCGAGGAAAATAGATTTTTCACAGGCTTTCAATCTTCACTCCCTTTATACCTCAATCTGTAAAGTTAATGACAACAGTTAGGATATATATTTTATATATAGGACATATATTTTATAATACTCTTTATAAATAATTCCAATTGCTAAAACTAAATAATAAGTATTTTGACACACATTTAATTCTGTAAAACTTCTAAGAGAATTATATATGCACATTTTTTCTAGTTGATACAAAGGCAGTTTAATATGACATCCCACAGGAGTAGAGTGACTTGAAAATGTCAGCTTTGTTAATGACAAACTTTGAAACAATTCCATTGACTGCAGGGTGACATCAGTCAACTCAGAAAGGACAAAAAGTGGGTCTGCTGGGCTGCGGTTTACTTTCAAGCATTTCAGTTATCCAAACACTAGTGACACTGTGTTCTCCAAGATTCCCTGAATAGTTATGTCATAAACAGAGCTGGATCAAATGTACATAAAAAAGAAAAAATATTAGCAAGTTCACCACGTAGTGTATGTGTGGGTTAGTCGCTCAGTCGTGTCTGACTCTTTGCAACCCCATGAACTGTAACCCGTCAGGCTCCTCTATTCATGGGATTCTCCAGGCAAGAATACTGGAGTAGATTGCCATTCCCTTCTCCAGGGGATCTTCCCAACCCAGGGATTGAATCCAGGTCTCCTGCATTGCAGGCAGATCCTTTACCATCTGAGCTACAGGGAAGATCTCACCACATAGGGTCAAAGATAAAAATTCTTGTCCATAGAATTCATTTTTCCAAGAAGCTTCACAAGTAATTCTAACTAAACCTCTGAGGAAAAGTTCTCTCATGATGTTAAATATTTTAGTGCATAGAAAATAAAAGAGAGAACACAGGATATTTTTATGAATCTAATGAAACATTGGTTTTAAACAAAACTAAAAGAGCACAATAAAACAGATCCATACACTAATCTCACTTACAAATGCATAGGCCAAAAATGTACATAAAATGTCAGAAAACAGAACACACTTGAAACGAATGATACATAAGAAAGGATTCATAACAGGAATATAAGAGCAACGCAATATTAGTATATTTAGTAATAGTTTATCACCTTACCAAATCAACAGAGAAGGATATCATGTACGTAGATTCTAAAAAAAACCTTTAATAAAATTTAACTTTCATTATTGTGTTTTAAAACAAAACTTTCATAAAATATGACTATAATGGCTTCTATGGTCACTTCCTTAGAAGTTTACACACCAAAACCCAATGTCTGAATGGTAAAATACTAGGCAAAGTGCAACAGAGGTTAAGGTGTTCACTATTCCTACTTTTAACAAAATTTGTTCTTGGGGGGAATCCCCTGGAGGTCCAGTGGATAAGGCTCCACACTTCATTGCAGGGGGGACAGTTTTGATTCCTAGTCAGGGAACTAAGAGTAAGCAAGCTGTATGGCGCAGCCAAAAAAAAAAAGTTATACAAGTCAATACAATTCAAAAAGAGAAAAAAAAGTAATAGTATAAACAAATTAGATAGAATACTTGGAAAGCAAAGAGAAGCAATCAAAAACTATGACATGCAATAAAACATTAAGTGCATTGACTATTACAAATTTAATAAAGACTTAGTCATAATTTTTATGCATAATAAAAATAATCAATATAAAAATTTAATGGTGAGAAATTATTCTGTTCGAAATAGCACCAAAAACTAATAAATACATATAGGAAATAAACTTAACAAATAAGCATGATCTAAAGAAAAGACAGCAACAGCAGTTATGAAACCTATAAAAATTTGAATAAGTAGAACAACATTGCTTGGCTAGCTTATCTTTTTTATGTTATCGTAAATATACTAGTTATTTCTAAAATAATATATGTGTTTAATAGGTTCCCTATTTTTTTACCAGATTTTTTTCTGCATTCAGGAAAAGATGAGTAAGTTTCATTACTAGAAAAATCTTGCAAAAACATTTTTTAATTCAAAAATATTTATATTAAAATACTTTTTAATAACTAATGGGAATAGATCTATCAAAATTAAAACATATTATAAAGTTAGAAACATTAAAATACTTTGTATTGATCAATGAATGGACTAAGAGATTAATAAAACAAAATGGATACCACAAAACATGTAAGAATTTAATATAATCTAGGAAACATTTCCGATGTGTGAAGTAAAAAATGGGTTATTTAATAAACAGTTCACCATATGGGGAAAAAATTGTATTCTCTCTTTATTTCTTGAGCCAAAATCAAGTCACAAAAATCAAAGAGTTGAGCATATGTAAGTGATTCATAAAAATAATAGAAAAACATAGAATAATTTTGTAAAATATGTAATTTTAGAGTAGAATAAATATTTTATAAAGCTATCAGAAACTAGTATAGACTGGAAGAGTTAAACGTATTTTAAATATTAGTTTTCTTAATCTTTACTAAAAATTCATTAAATAATAATTTTAAAAGACTAACAACCGTGCTCTGTTTCTGTGAGGGGGCTATCTACATAAATTATATGGAATTTTTCGGAATGGGAGATGTGTTTCTCCATGTTTTGTCATTATTTATTTATAGCAGAATTGACCCATAGACAATTCTATAATTTGGGTTACAATCCAAAGCTATTTTTTAAATTAATTTATTTCAGTTACGGCCATTTGCTTAAATAGATATTTTTCTGCCCAAATGGTTTTTAAGTAGGTGAAAAAGGGGGCAACCACATTCATAATTAAGAAAATACAAAATAAAATAACAAATGCAATTTAATTTTTCACCTGTCACATTGGCAAAGATTAAAGTATCAGATAGTTTTTGAGTTGATAAGAGAGTTGGGAAATAGAAACCTGCATTGTAGCTCTAAGTGAAATCTTTATCATCTCATTGAAAGACAATTTGTTAATATTTATTAAATTAAAATGTACACATCCTTTGTCCTAGAAATTTTACTTTTAAAAATGTATCCCAAAACACACTTGCACATATTTGCAAGCATGTATAAGGATATTTGTTGCATCATTTTTAACTAAAAATAAACTGGCTAAAAAGAAAAAGCCAACCAAACAAAAAAAAAGGAAAGTGATTTTTCAATTTAAATATATAAAGTAAATAACTTATAGATAATCCATGTAATGGAATATAATGTATGATTAAATAAATGAGGTAGATTTATATATACTGATTTAAGTAATTACCAAGGAGAAAAAAAAAGATGCAGAACAATGTATACACCTCAAATGTATTAAAAAAGAAAAATGATTTTATGTACTATACATACACACACACATATATACATGCAAAAGAAATTGATTGCCTCAAAGAAAGTTACTTGAGAAACTAAAACAGAGGTTCAGAGTTGGACAGTATAATTTTTGCTGAATTTCATTCTGTATGTTTGAAAGTTTTGAAGTGTTCGTGAATTATTTATACAATTAAAAAGTGAAGTAACAAAAACAAAAGCCAAATAACAGATGAATTATCGTTAGTTATTTAGAACTTTTGTTACTGATCTGCAAGTAATAAGAGAATTATTTAAGTTGTCTGCATACGGCATGAGTTTTGCATTTTCAGTGCATATCCAGGCTCACTTATTTAGGTTGACTTGGTCAGGTCAGAGTCTCAGAAGACTACGTAAGTGAACAAATTATTATCCTTCAAAACAAATGCTAAATATAGATACATGAATTCATACTGTCTGAGAAGAATGATTGTTTGATATTCAAACCCCTAGTTATTTCCTTTACAGTGGCAACTGTACTGAATTAAGTTATGCACCCCCCGCCCAAAAGATATGTTCAGTTTCTAACTCTTGGGTCCTGTGAATGTGACCTAATTTAGAAATAGGGTCTTTGCAGATGTAATCAAGTGAAGATGAGGTTATTAGAGTGAGTCCTAACCCAATGATTGGTGCCCTTGTAAGGAAAGAGAAATCTGGACACAGACATACACAAAAGGAAGATGGTCATGTGAGGATGGAGACAGAACTTGGAGTTAAGCCACCACAAACCAGGGTGTGTAGAGCATTGCTGGCAACCACAAGAAGCTGGAAGAGACAGAAGGATTCTTCCCGGGAGCCTCCAGAGGGAGCAAAGCCCTGGCGACACCTTGATTTCAGACTTCTAACCTCCAGAGCTGTGAGCGAATCCATTTCAGTTGTTGTAAGCCATCTAGTTTGAAGTGATTCGTTATGGCAGCCTTTGGAAACTAATACAGAAACCTTTACATTTCTCTCTTTTTTGCCCTCTCTTCTAATACATGCATATAAACGGAAACAGTCATACACATTTCTTCTCAATAATTCTTCCTCTGTTTTCACCCTGATGTGCTCTTGGGTAAAATGTGATAAAGTGAATCATCCCTGAGCAGATGTTATGTCTTTATAAAAACAGTATTCTTATTGTATCCAATGAAAACAAAAAAATAAAATTTGCCTATATGTGGTAAAAAATTTGTAAAACAATGGTAACCTTTAAAAAATAAAAATTATTTAAAATATCATAAGGACAGAAATGAAATAAAAACATTAATATACAAAGGGTTTTAACAAATCATCATGTATATATCTGGCTTATAAAATATAACAATATTCATGATTTTGACCTAAATTAAAGTGATAAATTTATTAAAGCATAACTAACATTTTTTTTCTTTTCTTACAATTGAGGAGCACCACTCAAGAATAATTAGGATGATTTCAGATCTCAAAATAATTCCATGTGGGGAAGTTGAGTTGGTGCTTTTCCTTAGATAAATTTTCTAGCCACATGTAAATATAAAAATCATTTCATTGTCCTTAGTCAGACAGTGATGAAATAATTTTCCAATGGGGATATTCCATTAGCAAAAAAAGTGATAGGCAACTCAAATCTCAGTGCTACTACTGACTAGAGCTGTGTGACTCTGGACAAGTTACTGATAACCTTTTAATCATCATTTTCGTCATTTGTAAAACACTGCTAATAGCTACTTATTTTGTGTACATTAACTCACCTTATTCATCCACTGTATTATTTTTGATAACCTTACAATAGAAAATTCACCTATCTTCTCAAAGATATAACTAACTGCTTCATAAAATATAAAAATTCCCTTATAGTCATTTTTGGAGAGAAACCTTTACATACATTTTTTTCTTTTCCATTTACATTGTTTTACTTGAACCTTGCTGTTACAAAACCTTCCTTTATTAACAGAATCAAAATCAGCTAAATTCCTTTTTGAGAATAAGAACAACATAATCAAGTTTTAAAGATCTTGTTTCAAGTTACTCTAGAATAGAGCACAGAATAGACAGATATAAATGACATCAGACCATGGAGACAAAGGGGACAAGTGACTGCAGCTCTGAGATCCCTACAACTGTTTACTTGAATCAGCTACTTGGAAGGCCACTCCAAATGAAACAGTCCTGCTTCCTGTGCCTGAAGTAGCAAGTAGAATATTATGGGGGGTGGGCAAAGGGCGTGAGGAGGGTGCAGGGCAATGGGCGAACAAAATCCTGGACAAACAGATCCACAAAAACAAGGAAGATCTGGCATCTTGTGTATATTAGGCCATGTACACAGTGGGTGCACAATAATTAATGGTTGTCTCAACAGCATTTCAAAACCAGCTTTAAAGAGGATATGTTTTATTTTTCACCACATTTCAAATATTAACTGCGAGCTTGATTGGTTCACGATGGAACAGAGAGCTGCTTCAAATCAACCAGGCACTGCTCATTGGAGATTTGCACGAGTGATTAAAATCATTCAATCCCTATGCAGAAGTAGATGCTAAGAAACATTTCAGTGCTTCTGGTAGATTCCTGAAACAGGGAACTCAAAAGGGATCTGGAGCAGAATGGTCGCTGATAATACCTCTTAAAAAAACAAAAAAGAAAGAGGAAGGGAGGGAGAGAGAAGTAGGGGAGAGAGTGAGAAAGAAAGAAGGAAGGAAGGGATGGTGGGAGGGAGAGAGAAAGAAGGGAAGGAAGGAATAAAGAGAAAGAAGGAAAAATAAAGAAAAAGACCAAATTTTCAATACTTCTTGAATTTTGGCAATAATTGTAAGTCAAACATATTTTGAAAGATTAGACTATCAAGGCCATTTTTAATCCCTACCACAACACAGTTCAATGAGCTATGGAGTCACTGCTCCATCTGAAGAACCTAGAAGTTTCCCTCTGTTTCTTCCCCAAACAAGAACCTTCTGCATCCACTCCAGGGACAGATTTCATTTCACTCCTCCTGTTTCACACACACTTAGCTCACAAATCCCACATGCACGTGTAGGGAGGAATTAGAAGGAAGACAGGGTGAAGTATTTTATGACCCTCCCATGGACACACTCTTACATACCCCAGCCCATTGGAAACACATGCTGGCCAGCTGCTCTGGGATCTTGCCCCCAGGGTCGGTGTTAACACACATCTCAGGAACTCGGTGTGGACCCGCAGCAGTTGTAAACATGTGGAAACCGCCCAGAAGCAGAGAAGGGTTCAGACCCTCACCCTCCCGCACACAAAGCAAACTTTGGTACCTAAGAAACTCAAAAGAACTCCCCAAAGGTGTACTGCACTTCTTACATCATCGCAGTTCCCCACTCGGGCTTGGAAAAGCCTCATTTGCTCTAGTTTGGGGCTACAGCTTCCATTTCCCTCCAGGAAGCAACTCAGCACATCTTAAATTTTATTTCCGCATTTCCTTGGCTGGTTTGGGATTCCAGATGTAGAGAAGTCGGGTGGGAATTGTGGGTGAGGGCAGGGAGGAGGAGGAAGGTCCTTTTCTGCATAGGACAGGAATACTGTTTGGAGTTGTGGCCAGGAGTGAAGGGATGCCACACACTGCTTCCGGACATATTTTTTCTTTCATTCTCTCCTGTGAGTTGCCCTGGGAACATGGACCAATGAGCTCCAGCAGAAAAGCCAATAATATTGGAAGGAGGGGAGGAGCAAGAGAAGAGCATTGAGCTCCTTAAGCACATGAATTTTTCCACTTTGATGTATTTATTAGGTTATTTTTGAGAAGGGATCAATTCCTCTTCTTATGTGAATTTATCTCCACGGATATAAAAAAGAATCAGTAAGAACTTGGTAGCTCAGCCTGAACAGCCTGGCGGCTTAGAGTTATTCTGTGTCTATGCCCATTTCTATGCCTTCCACTGTCATTTTGTCTCTGTATGTGCTTCCTTCTGTGCAACTTATTTTAGAACCATGTCCCTTTCCTCGGGCCCTGGTCTGAGTATCCAGTCTGAGCTGATGCTACAGGTCCTACCCTGTTTGTGCTTGACCCTCAAGATCTAGAACCCCTAAGCATAGACCAGTGGCCAAAACCCAACTTTGGCACTGAAAGAACTTTAGGCAAGAAGGAGGGCCATCCACATGACAGATTCTAAGTATTTGTGTCTATATTCCCATTGCAGCATCTGCAATTGAGGTAAGTCAATTTTGGCCTGACCAGTTGTCTTTTTCCTAGGAATACTAATAGCTGGATCCACTCCCCTTAGACTTTATTTTATCCCACTTTCTGTTCTGTCTCCGAACCCAGAATTTTGGATACCTAGACCTGCATCTCCTGTTACTATTCAAAATGCAGTTCCTCACCCAAATAACTGTTTTGTACTAGTGGACCTGATATCTTTTTTTCCCCTAAAATGTTTTTCTATAAGTAATTAAAACAAACAAAAAAAACACTTCAAAAAGTGTTTGAAGAACAAGCACTGGGATGAAAATACTATTTCTTAAAGATTTCACCAAGATTTGTAGACCCCAAAGAGTTTATCCATGAAAGCATGGACCTTATAAATTGTATTTAGCAAATCAATTTTGGGAATGGTTACATCTGTTTCTGGGGAAAAAAGTGAGAAACAGATGTGGAAGCAAGAGTGAAACTGAGACAGGAAGCTTGTCAAATGTGAAAACTGAGCAAGAGATCTGAACCCAGAAATCAGAGCAACAAAAGGGAGATAAATCCAGAGGAGCTGTTGATAAAGCCATGCAGTCATCTGAGAGTTGCATTTAGTCCAAAGAGATAAGAATGTTGTCAATGGACATGATTTTAGCAGATGCTAAGCAGATCTCATTAAAGTCTTTTAAGTTCATCATGAATGAGTAATAAAAGAGAAAATTTAATTTGGGGCCCTAAAGACAGATGTTTTACATAAGGAAATGTGTTATATTAACACAGCCTCCAAAGGTTCATCTTCCTGGTAGTCATTGCCCAAAGAAAACTTGAAGATCTTGCCCACAGAAGGATGAGGAGTATGGCGTCATTTGTCTCCCAGGGATACTTCTGCATGATTCCAGAACTTGGTCAGATGTTTGTGGAAGGACTTTCTGAAGCTGTCATGTAAGAAAACACACAGGAAAGAAGCAATTCTGTGGATAAATGAGTCACATGTGTCTCTACTGAGTCACATGAAGTCTCAGGCGTCTATCCAAGTTCAGTATCCCCACAGACCACTCTGAAGCTTTTTCCTGTGTTTTTCTCAGAGATTCATGGAAAGCTGTCAGAATTACTGATTATATAAAGCTTTCTCTAGTGTCCAATATCATGGAAGAGGTGGCACTTCCTTGCATGCTCCAGGAGAAGAGAGAAAAGGAAGCAGAGACAGTGCACATCACTTTATTTTCTGTTTTAATTCTATTCTCACAAATGAACATGAGCATTGTTAGAGCTATTTTCCTTTGGATATTTTGTTAGCAAATCCTTATCTCTGCCCACTGAGAAAAAGTGTGCCAGGTTCACTTTTATGTAGAAATGTGCAACATGTCCTAAAATAAGTCAAACATGACGGCCTTGAACAGTGAAGAGGAGCAAAATGTGCTCACAAAAATATAACCACAGATCTAGAATCTGAGAACTCACTTTTTCTTTTTTTGGAGTTTAGCTGCTTTACAATGTTGTGTTAGTTTCCAGTGTATGGCTAAGTGAATCAGCCATATGTATACATATATCCTGTCTTTGTCACCACAGGGTATTGAGTAGATTTCCCTGTGCCATATAGTAGGTTCTCATTGTTGTTATTGTTCAGTTATTGTCATGTCCGATGTCTCTGACTCTTTGCGACCTCACAGACTGCAGCACGCCAGGCTTCCCCATCCTTCACTGTCACCCAGAGTTTGCTCAAATTCATGTTCATTGAGTCAGTGATGCTATCTAACCATCTCATCCTCTGCTGCCCCCTTCTTAGACAGTATGAAAAGGTTCTATTAATTACCAGGTTAATACATAGTAGTGTATATATGTTAATTGGGATGGAGAGCTCACTTTATGATTTAAATTTTGCCTCTGGAGCAAGAAGATACCCTATTTGGAGGAAGGTGATGTCAACTGCAGGAAATCCTGGGAATGCAGATATACTTTGGGCTGATCTTTGTTCCTAAACTCAAGGACATTTCTTTTAAAATTATTAGGGCAAACAGATTTAAAAAAATTTAATGAAATGTGAAATAAAAGCAATGTGTAGAAACAATATGATCAAATGAAATTATTCTGATTTTAAAAAATAAGATGTAACAAAATATTTCTTCAAATCATATCAAAAGTAGTAATTCATTAAAAGGAAGTAATAAATTTGAAATGAAGAATTCAAAAAGTCCTTAGATTGCTCGATAATTCCATTAGTGATGAAGAAGGAGCCATATGAATACGTCTTAAAAAGTTTCAAATTTTAGATTTGATGAAAAGACATCAGCAAAGATAACATAAGCTCACTAACCATGAAAACAAGGACACTGGGGACAAACTAGTCGATGAATACTATCAGTTCAAAAAGTGTTTAATCACTTCACAAAAAAATTTGAAATGCTGTGATATCTTTCAACTCCTCTATGAGTGAAACTGAGTAGATTTTCCCAAATTTGGCAACAATATGAAAAACTTATATAGCATTAAAAATCTAGTCCTGAAGCTGAAATTTTTCTAAGCTATTGATGGAAAAGAAAATATGTTAAAGAAAAATGGAATTATCTGATTATTTTTTTAGGAAATTAGATTGAATTGTTCCCTGGTGCTTTCTTTTATTAGGTCCAGCAGTCCTGTTCATTTAGCCTCAGAAAAAGAAAGAGTACCTAGACACAGTCAGACACATCCCAACAAAGGCCAAGATAGCCGTTTACATCAAATAACAGAATACCATCTCAGCCTGCAGCCCCTGCCTTTGCGTCTGTTTCCTTAGGCACGAAGTCTTTCCATCTCCATGGCTAAAGACTGGCTACAGTGATGCCTCCTGGAAAGAAGAAGATATCTAACCTAGAAATAATCCTATTTCAACCACAGAATGAAAATGTTCCTTCTCCAGCTTTAATAATTTAAAATTCTCTAACTTCCCTCCACCTCAAGCAAAGGGAAAACAAAAACGAAAAAAACTCCTGGTGGCTTTCAAATACTAGTTTGTCCCTGGTTTGCATTCCATCTATTTTAATGAATATCAATACAAGCAAACATTTCAGCCTGGACTCAGGAGTTTGTTGGCAAAGGCTCTTCAGATTTCATGTTCACTGCACTCTCGACTAAATTTTGGCTGGGTCTGCATGACTCCATGGAAGGCTTATTTCTATCGTAGTCAGATGTTTTGCATTTACCCAATAACTGGCAAATATCTGAGTCCACAGGAACAAAGCGGGACTTACAGGGGAGAGCTGTCCAAAAACAAAACCCCTTTGAGTCACCTCAGCTGGGTCTGTGGCTCATTTTACAGGGAGCATTTGCCCTTGGGAAAAATTCACCGTGTGTAGAGATGTTGCTGTCCCTTGGCTTTACTTTGCTTTCTATATTGAAGGAAGTGCAAGATGCCCAGGGTTTACTGGGGGATGTTAGGTTCGTTTTAGATATTTGCATAAACCCTGAAATTTTATTTTACATGAACTGAAAAATAAACACTTTAAAATTTATTTACTTTGAATTTCTAATAGGACAAGTATCAGTGAATAAGGGGCTTCCCTGGTGGCTCAGTGGTAAAGAATTCACCTGCCAATGCAGCAGACACAGGAGACATGGGTTCAATTACTGGGTCGGGAAGATTCCCCTGGAATAGGAAGTGGCAACCCCCTAAAGTATTCTTGCCTGGAAAATTTCATGGACAGAGGAGCCTGGTGGGATTGCAAAGAGTCGGATGTGACTGTGCATGCATGCCAAGTATCATTGAATACACCTACACAAACAAAAATTTTTTGCCTTCCTCACTAATTCATCAAATGTAAAGGGTCTTGGGAACTCCCTGGTTCCCAGCGGTTAGGATTTGGGTCTTTCACTGCTGTGGCCCAGATTCAATCTCTGGTTGAAAAAAATGAGATCCCAAAAGTCACGTGCATCTTCTAGTTAATTAAATGAAGACTTTTAAAAAGGGCCTCTTCAATGAAGCTTCAGTATGATGCTATAAAATCATTGTGATCCTTCTGTCTTTCCCAGTTTTACATAATTATTCATAGCAGTAGTAAATCCAGAATTTGAATCCAGGCAATCTGGCTTTAGAGTGCAGGCTTTTAGCCACTAAATCATTTTATTTGTAGAGAAACATGTAAATGTCAAGAATGCAAGCATCAAACTGAAACATAAATTGCTGCTTTCTTGGAAAACATAGAGCAAACAAAAAGGTAAGATTTAAAAAAATGAAACTGTTCTTGCCCATGCATCCAACCTTATTGTGGATCAGATGGGTCAATTGGGACTGCTTAACTTTTAAATCCCTGGAATTTTCATAATTTTATTAAGCAAACTCATGAATAAAACTCTAACTGGTGACCCAAACCCTCAAAAAGAAAGTACTTCTGTTATCAATCAAGTCTTTTTTTTGCAGAAGAAGAAGTAGCGTTCTCAGAAATGTTAAAAGATAGTGGAGGGTCCTGGTAGAAAGCACTTTTTCCACCCAGGGAGCTTGCTTTCATAGCAGTGTAGCATAGATGTTAACTGGAGAGGTTGTATTTTTTGAAGGAGTGAGAATGCTCTCGACCTATTTTGTGAGGCTGTCCTGTGCAACTGCAGTAGATGGGGGGCAGACTGGTGCACAGCCTAATCCTTCTTGACCTCTTTGTCATTAAGCTTACAGCCTAAAACAGAAGAATCCATTGCACTTAATATGTGTTAACATCTGAACATACAGGTCACTAAGTTGCTTGTCTTTTAAATGGAATTAACATATGGAAAATCATGGGTCATGAAATTATGTCCTCTTTCACAAAAACAAAGCCAGAGCATTTGACACTGAAACTTCTCCTCAGATGAGTGAATTCCATGTCCCCCTTCCTCCCAGGAGGTAGTCAAAGAAGAAAAGACTTCCTGAAATCTGTACATTCTCAAGGTTATTGAGCTTTGCAAAGCAGCAAAAGAGATCCAGGATGTTATCAACTTAGTCATCAAAATGAAAACAACAAATGAAGAGTGTTGAATGTGCTAGAATGGGTGTTGAAATCAAAGAAACACTGTAGACCAAATAACAGAAACAAATGCATTCCAGTATTTAAAGAATGATAACAGTGGCATTTTCAACTGAATGAGGAGTGTTGGGGTTGTTACTACTTTCTTGAAAAGAAGTTAATACTTTCTTGAAAAAAAAGTTTTATCTTTATCTCAAAATAAATAATAACAAAAATGGGTTAGAGGTCTAAATTTATAAACAATATTTAAGTGAATATTTATATTCTTAGGATTGAGGGGCTTTTCTAGGCATGAATTCTAAAATGTAACTGTAAAGCAAATGCTTGATGTAATTCACTTTATTACAGAAAGAAAGAAAAGAAAGGAAGGAAAGAAAGGGAGCAACGCAGGGGAACATTTAAACCAAACTGAGAAAAATACTGATGTATTTTGTATTCTAGCACAGTTATAACAACATTACTCTTATTAACAAATGCTATAAAGAGATGATTCACAAAAGAAATGAAAATGACCAGTGGATACATGAATACAGCTTCAATCTCATTAGCAGCCAAAGAAATGCAAACTAAAATAACAAGATACCAATTTTTTTCTTTTAGATTGGCAGATATTTATTTTAATTTTAAATACATAATCTTAAGTTTTGGAGAGTATAAAGAAAAGTGCATGCCTTTATACTGCTGAGAAGCATATAAAATTGCATGGGCATTCTATAGGAAAATGTAGCAATATGTATATAGAGCCTTTAAAAAGAACCTATCCTTTAACTGAACAAATCCACTTTCAGGATTTCAACCTATGAAAATTAATTAATATGCTTACAAAGTGTTTGAAGGAAAATCTTTTATCTTAAATAATCTTTCAATAGGGGAATTGGTTAAATGAATTATAATACAAAAGCATAACAGAAGACATTGTCACGTATAAAAATTATAGCAAAGTTGTCTATTTCTATCATTTGAATTGATATTCAAAACATTCTTTTATGTAGATAAAGAAGTTCAAAATGGTACATATGTGATGGTTGTAATTTTGGAAAAAAAATATGTAGAAGTCAAAAAAACACTACTCTAAAATGTTAATAATGGTTATTTTTGAGTAACTTTTAGTGATTATTTTCTTTTGACCTCAAAATCATTTTATACTTTTTCTTCAGTGACTATGAACTACTTCAGTCTCAAAACACTTTAAAGACAAAGTACAGCTCCAATAGTAATTTATAAAAATAAACTTTGTTTTAAAGAAGTTTCAGATTTACAAAATATTGTGAAGATAATCTGTGCTATTTCCATATACCTCACACCCATTCCCTGCATGATCAAAGATTAAAACAACAACAAAAACACTCTCCTTGACCACCTGTCTAAGATAGTATTTGTTGGGTTTCTCCACTGTTATCTTCTTTATTCCCCTTTCTGTAGTCTTTGCAAGGAAATCATTAAGCACAACCCACCCTGGAGTAGGGGACTTGTGCTCACTTCTGTGAGTGTAGAACATCTATGTAAATTATGTGGAGTTCTTCTGAATGGAAGATTTGTGTTTTCATTTTTTGTCATTTATTTATATCAGTATTGACTAGAAAATTATTCTATCCTTTGGGTTATAATCCAAAACACTTTTTTTCTTTTTTGCTCAATTTATTTCAATTTTGTCAGCTGGGAGGTTTTTCAGTTGGTGCTTGATCTCCTTGACATACTACCATCGTGTGTGTGTGTGTGTGTGTGTGTGTGTGAGTACTTTCCTACTTTCTGACACAGCAGAGTGCTCTGGGCTCCTTTGCATTTCTTACTCCAGTTCTATAATTGCCGTTTCTGTAAGGAACCTGGTTCTTCTCATAGGGAATTGATATTAGAAACCATGGAAGCCCCAGGTGCGCTTGTTGCTATTGGTGTATTATTGTAAGTCATCGCCTTTGACAGAGCAAGGAAATGCATGAGTGTGGTAATTCCTGTAAGTATACAAATCTGTATCTCCTTATGTAACCATATGTATCTATTTTAAGCTAAGCATGAATTCATACAATGGTTTCCAAATCTAACCATTACCACTACATGAATTATTTTAGCCTCCTCCACTTACTATAATCTCCCACTACAACCGTGGGACGCCCACCCCCAACTCCAGCCACCCACAATCCAATTTCTATGAGAAACAATTTTATCAACTGCAACACTTACATACTGTTCTTTTGGCCTTTATTCGAACAGACTCTACCCACTTCCAGAGTTACTTAGGTCAGCATCTTTTTCTTCTTTTAAGAATTTTTTTCTTTCTTTGTTTTTGTCTGTGCTGAGTCTTTGTTGCTGTTCGGGCTCTCCTCTAATTGTGGTAAGTGGGGGTTACTCTCCAGTTGTGGTGCTCACACTTTTCACTGCAATGGCTTCTCTCTCTTTGGAGCATGGACTCTAGAGCACTCGGTCTTCAGTAGCTGTGGAGTGTGGGCCCAGTAGTTACAGTTTCCAGGCTCTAGAGCACAGGCTCAATAGTTGTGGTGCATGGGCTTAGTTGTTCTGCAGCAAGTGGAATCTTCAGATCAAGGATTGAACCCATGTCTCCTGCATTGGCAGGTTGATTCTTTACCACTGAGTCACCAGCGAAGCCTAGCATCTTTTTCTTCCTCTGCCTTCATCAGTTCAGTTCAGTTCAGTCACTCAGTTGTATCGGACTCTTTGCAACCCCATGGACTGCAGCATGACAGGCTTCCCTGCCCATCACCAACTCTGGAGCTTGCTCAAACTCATTTCCACTGAGTCAGTGATGCCATCCAACCATCTCATCCTCTGTCATCCCTTTCTCCTCCTGCCTTCAATCTTCCTCAGCATCAGGGTCTTTTCTAATGAGTCAGTTCTTAACATCAGGTGGCCAAAGTATTGGATATTCAGCTCCAGCATCAGTCCTTCCAATGAATATTCAGGGCTATTTCCTTGAGGATTGACTGGTTAGATCTCCTTGTAGTCCAAGGGACTCTCAAGAGTCTTCTCCAACACAGTTCAAAAGCATCAGTTCTTTGGTATCAGCTTTATTTATGGTCCAGCTCTCACATATACATGACTACTGGAAAAACCATAGCTTTGATTAAATGGACCTTTGTAGGCAAAGGAAGGTCTGTGCTTTATAATATACTGTCTAGGTTGGTCATAGCTTTTCTTCCAAGGAGCAAGCCTCTTTCAATTTCATAGCTGCAGTCACCATCTGCAGTGATTTTGGAGCCAAGAAAATAAAGTCTGTCACCATTTCCATTGTTTCCCCATCTATTTCCTTTGTTTCCCCATCTATTTGCCATGAAGTGATGGAATGAGATGCCATGATCTTAGTTTTTTGAATGTTGCGTTTTAAGCCAACTTTTTCACTTTCCTCTTTCACCTTCATCGAGAGGCTCTTTAGTTCCTCTTTGCTTTCTGCCATAAGGGTAATGTCATCTGCAAATCTGAGATTATTGATATTTCCCCTGCAATCTTGATTCCAGCTTGTGCTTCATCCAGTCCCACATTTCACGTAGTGTACTCTGTATATAAGTTAAATAAGCAGGGTGATGATATTCAGTGTTGACGTACTACTTTCTGCCTTCAATGACTGTAATTAATATCTTTGTAACGCAGTTAGATTTATCTTTTACAAGCTGCATTCCACTGTGAGATTTTTCAGCCTCCTAAATTATTTTTTTATTTGCATACATTAAGGCTCACTTGATTTACTATGAAATCTGAGTTTTGATAAATGCAACAAGTGATTTATTACCATCTTTATACTTTTGCATTTTCCAAGGCTACTCAAATTATCTGTTTCCTCTTGTATGAGTTTTGACCAAAGAATTGACCATTTCATCTAAGTTATTTGATGTATTTAAAGCTACAAATTTCCCACTTTCCACTGATTTTGCTTTATTCCACAAATTCTGATAACCTGTATCTTCACTTTTATTTAATTAAAAACATTTAAAAATGTATTTTGAGATTTATTTTTTGACCCATCTGTTATTTAACTGTGTGTTTCGAGGACTTCCATGGTGGTCCAGCGGCTAAGACTCTGCTCTCAGAGCAGGGGGCCTATAGGTTTGATCCCTGGTTGAGGAACTAGATCCCACATGCTGCAACCAAAGATTCTGCATGCTGCAATGAAGAAGATCCTGTGTGTCACAACTAAGACTTGGTGCAGCCAAATAAATACATAAATATTTAAAACTGTGTTTTTAAATTTCTAAACATTTTGGAGCTTTCCAGTTATCTTTCTGTTACTGATTTCTATTTTAGTTCCATTTTTATGATTTCTGTTCTTTTGAACTTGCTAAGCTGTATTTTATGGATCAAAGTGTAGTCCTGGCAAATGTTTTAAGTGAATTTAAGGAAAATATTTATTATGACTCTGTTGGATGGAGTATTCCATAAATGTTAATTATATCAAATTGGTTGATAGTGCTTTTCAGGTCAACTATGTTATTATTGATTTTCTGCCTGTTCGACATATCAGTTACTGACAGAGGGGGGATTTAAGGCTCTAACTATAATGGTGGATTTGTCTATTTCTCCATTCAGTTCTGTAAGTTTCGCTTCATTTATCCTGGTGTTCCTTGCTACATTTATATACATTTAGAATTGTTATGTCTTTTTGGACATTATTACTATGTAATGTTTCCTTATCATTATGTAATTTTCCTTCTTATCCCTAAAAATGTTCCTTGTTCTGAAGCCAGTTTTGTCTGGAATTAGCATAGCTACTTCAGACTCCTTTTAGTTACTGTTCGTATGGTATATATTTATTCATTTCTATCTGAGTCATAGGGCTCCCCAGGTGGCACTAGTGGTTAAGAACCTGCCTGCCAATGCAGGAGACATGAGAGACACAGGTTCAATTCCTGGATTGGGAAGATCCCCTGGATGAGGGCATGGCAACCCACTCCAGTATTCTTGCCTGGAGAATCGCATGGACAGAGGAGCCTGGCAGGCTCTGGTCTGTAGAGTCACAATGAGTTGGACACAACTGAAGTGACTTAGCAAGCACTCACTCATCTGAGTCATATCTATTCCTTTCTTTGCCTTTATTTCCCTGTGATTTGAAAGAAAGATTTCTTTCTTCTTGAAGAATAAGTGTAGGGTTAAATCTCTTGCTCAGCTTGCCTGGGAATCCATTCTCTTGCCTTTGCTGAAAAAAATAATAATAAAAATCAATATAATGGTTCTCACTTCAGAGTTGGAGTAAACATTAGGTAGGAGGGAAAAGGAAGTAGAGAGTATGCCTGCATTTGCCCACTCCACAAAGGCCTGTGTTGCTGGAGTTCCATATTCAGACACTAATGAATCTTTGTGATTGAATAGTTTTGGCTCTGATTACCCTTTCCTTTGTGTCTGTCCAGAAAGACAGTTGGAAAGCTTGCCAACAACCACCACCACCACTCCAAAACTGGCACTTCTTTTGTACCCATCACCTGTGGTCTTCCATGCCACCATCTCTGGAAAAAAGCACAGAAATAAGTATTATTTTTAGGCACGTAAGAATTTGCCTTTAAAAAAGCCATTTATTAATACTCTTGGTCTTATTTAGTCCAATAAGATGGGAGATTTTTGTTTTCTTTTTGTTTATTTCCTTTCTCTCCTTCCTTCCATTTTCTTCCTTTAATATCAGAATGATTCAGATAATTGTGAAGTCAGTTCTTTTAATTATACCATTATTTCACTTTTCTTTTTTGGTGAAACTTGCAAAACAATGAGCTAATTAATATCAAATTTGTGGGATAATCAAGAAGCAGAATATAATTCTATCACAATATTTTCCATAGTGGGATTGCCTAAAATGTGAACAGATATTTAAAACAAACACATCTATTTCTGTTCCTTCACTTTGCTCTGTTGTTACATTATAACATTTTTAAAAGAAATGTGCTATTCCTGACATTTTCAAGAGATGACCTAGCCTTCAGGTGTTGCTGTGGAGTCTCCATTCCACTCATACTATTACAAATATCCTGTGAGGTGAATGTTGTGTATTTCTCACATTTTGGTTACTGCTTTTAACAAAAGTGCCCATAATGAGGAAATCTGGATGTTCTCTTGCAATTTCTGTGTGCGTGTGTGTGTGACAGGGAAGGAAATTAGAGGTTAGATATCCCTGCCTTGAATACTTACTCTAATGAAGTTACAACTGTGTATGTTTGGCACACAGGGGAAGTATTCATGCTGAATAAGAGGCTATACAAATTATAGTTTTGCATAAATGAATAATTTCATATATGTTGATAATTCATGCACTGTCAAGTGATCCAAAGAGCACTGATGCGTTCCAAGTTTTTTTTTTTCTCCCCTTGCTTAGAGGGACATGATTAGACCCTTTTGTTGATATGAGAGGAGAATAAAACAAATGCTCCTCCTCACACACTACCCACAGCTTGATAGACTGTAAAGTTGACCTTCAGTGTGTGCCCGCTCAGGTGTCTCAGCAGACCAGCACAACACCTGCTAGTTCTTCCCCTCGTGGGAAGACTGGGAAATGTTAGCAGATGAAAGCATATTCTATTAAATGTGGTCTTTAGCTCATTCCATCAGATAGCATTATGGTGTGTTACTGTTCACGGTTCTCTTAGGGAACCATTGCCTGAAACCACCCACCCTAACCAGGTGGGATAATAACCACTGGCAGTTACCTCACAAGAGGTTCTGGAAAGGAACATGCAATTGACAAGTTACTGCCAGCTGGAAGAATTCAGGAAGGGCCAAAAAGAGGAAGGAGTCCAGCCCATAATATGTACTGCCACCCTCCCAGAAAACTTTGTGCTGGAATCCATCTTGTCTGAGAGATGCACATGCCACCAGGAAGTATCCCGAGTCAGACCAACATGGCACAAGCAAGATGATTGACCAGAGACCAATTTATGGTAACCCTATTAGCATAAACCTGAGACTGCAAGTCACATGGCAGAGCTGTTCTCCTGAGAAGTATTTCATAGATATGGCAAAAAATGGAAAAAAAACATTATACATCATCACAAAACACTGTTATTCAGTTTTAGCTCATTTTTGAGGGCGCTAAGAAATGGAATATTGGCTGTTGGCCAGTCTTCATTTTTGTGAGCAGTGTCCCCTGAAGATACCTCAAAATACGTGGAAGTGACTTTACAGAGATCTAGAAGTCTCACATTAGTAAAGACAGTAATGATTGAATTACTATTGTGAATCTGACTTCATTTATTCCTACAGAAGGGTGAACACTGAGAAAAGGTAGATTATACTTTTGTGTTTGAGCTGCTCCTAATCATATCCTCTAATTTCAGTGCCACCTTCAATGTTCCCCATAGGCTGAGGGATATCAACCTGTGTGCACATGTTTAAATAAGGTTACTTCCTAGCCCTGATATATATAAGCTGGAAACACGATAATGGAAAATTTAAAAAATGAATCAAAGAAAGGAAGCACAAAAGATTAGGGAAGATAAGTGATCTATTTATAAAACAATGTATTTTCCTTAAGCTGATCTATGTGATTTGGACTAGCCTATGATATTTTAGAATCATGGTCACTATTTTTAATATAAATTGTGTCCTGACAAGCAAGACAGCAGAGCTTTTGAAGAAGAATTTAAGCATCATTTGCAAATTCCTTGACCCTATAAGAATTAATAAGCTAATTAATCAATTAGCTAATAGCTACTATGTATCTTTCAAGAGCCCTGTTCTGCTCTTCCATATTCCATTAAGAGATCATACTGGTTTCTCCCTTGATTTCATTTTTGTCTTTCAGCTCTGTAATAATTTTCATGAGACATCTATGCACAACCTGTCCAGATATGATTGAATATCTGGTTTCAATGTTTTGCATTTTTTTTCCAACTTAAAAATTAAAGGCAAATTCCTGAGGATGGAAATATTGCAAAATGGTTACAAAAATAAATAGCTCCCAAGGGGCAAATTTTTAAAATCATACTTTTAATTAGGGGCCCAATCATTCATAGCCTCTTTCTAGCAGTCCACTAGTAAGTATTATTTTTACAACCTGATTAAATACATGACTCTCATGAATGAGTCTAATTCTTCCTCAGATTTCAAGTGAGAGGGGACTCAAGGTCATTCTCATAGATGAAAAGAGCTTCCACTTGCCCAACTTCTTGTATTGGACTATGTTGCTACAGTGAGAAAAGGGACCAGTAACATATTAATAGCAAACCTTTTCTCATATCCCTGGAAATCAAGACAACCCACCAGCTCTCTGCACCCAACATAAAATTTGGCTTAAAAATTGAAATAAGAATCACTGAGGCAAATTCGTTCCCTCCCATCTGAACAGTCCTATAATTAACAAGGAGAAGAGAGATAAATACATATTCTCCCAGTTCAGCCCCCAAATATAGGCTTTTCTCACAATTGGTTTGCTTGTGTAACTGCCAGACCACAATCTAAGAAGGGCTTCCATCCTGCCATGGAATAGTTTCATGTATTTAAATCCATTTTTCCATAAATAACACTTCATTTTACCAGATTCGCTCCTTGTACCCTTTCCACTGTGAATCACAGAATTGGATTTAAATATGTTTCAAGGTTTATCTTGGTGCATTTCTTATTCACAAAGCCGAAGGGCACATAAGAGGCAAAACAGAGCACTTTGGCTGAATCTCCACAACAAAAATACATAAAGGTTTATTGTAGCAACTGACTAAATAACATGGGCCAAAGACTCAAACTTTAAGTGCTAATTTCAAGTGCTTTAACATATTTTTCCCGCACTAACAATTAACACTTATTTCAGTATAGCCTTCCCTGCTTTAAACATATGAATGGGCGTGCCTGTTCCTTTTCAACTGGCAGCTGTAACGCCTATTTAAAAATCTAACAAGTGTTTCCAATACCACTTCCAGTCTTACCATTACCAGCTGGATCTTGAACTGGAGCTTGTGCCAAATGTTTAATTTAAATAAGGATGTCTATCAAATCTGGAGTGTTTGAACTTGGAGTGTGCATTCTCCTTTCTTATGAAAAGTCCTAAGGTTTGGGGCCCCAGCTCTTCTTGTGAAACTGCTGTCTGAAAGGTGCAGTGAGATGAGATATTTGAACAGCACCCTGTCCATCATGCTGTGTGGATTCATACTCTCAGTCCTGCACCGGCATCTCTTACAGCCTACTGCTGTGCCTTTCCAGCCCAATAATATTTATTTAAGTGACTGAACAGTTGAGACTTGGAGACCAGTTCTATTGCGATTAAACAACCAGTGAAAGACTTCAGCAAAGGGAAAGGAAATATAAAGGGTGACAATTATTTTACAAAGAAAAAAGCATTAATGAAAGACAGGCTTGCTTTTCAGATGATACTTTTTTCCAAATCCATTCGTAAACTACCTTTTCTTTTAATAGTTCTTAGATTGTATTGTCTACTACTACTACTACTACTGCAGATTTTTCAAGTTGATAGATGTCACTTCACAATGGAATAGTATTTGACTTATATATTTTTATAATATAATAATATATTTATTTATATATTATTACTAATAATTTATTTATTATTATTTATAATAATCTATATTTCATAGTTTTTATACTATAATTTTACCTTTTTATAAAATATACTTTATAATTTTATACTGTAATATCTCCAGTATTTAAGATCTGAGAAAGTGAGGATGCTTTCTTTGATTTTTTACCTAAAAATCTATTGGAAAAGATAAGGAAAATGTTGGCTCTGATAATTGGAGATTTTGATGGTGAATGAAAAGGATAAGTCTAGCTCTGGAATCAGACTGTGTGGCCTGAAGCCTGTTTCTGTCACAGGCACTGACTGTGTGACTCAGAACAAGTCACTACATTCCCCTTTGCTTCATGTGTAACATGCGTACCTACCACTCAGTTCAGTTCAGTCGCTCAGTCGTGTCCGACTCTTTGTGACCCCATGAATTGCAGCACGCCAGGACTCTCTGTCCATAACCAACTCCAGGAGTCTACCCAAACCCATGTCCATCGAGTCAGTGATGCCATCCAACCATCTCATCCTGTCATCCCCTTCTCATCCCACACCCAATCCTACCCAGCATCAGGGTCTTTTCCAATGAGTCAACACTTCGCATGAGGTGGCCAAAGGATTGGAGTTTCAGCTTCAACATCAGACCTTCCAATGAACACCCAGGATTGATCTCTTTTAGGATGGATTGATTGGATCTCCTTGCAGTCCAAGAGACTCTCAAGAGTCTTCTCCAACACCACAGTTCAAAAGCATCAATTCTTCGGCGCTCAGCTTTCTTCACCGTCCAACTCTCACAACCATACATGACCACTGGAAAAACCATAGCCTTGACTAGACGGACTTTTGTTGGCAAAGTAATGTCTCTGCTTTTAAATATGCTATCTAGGTTGGCCATAACCTTCCTTCCAAGGAGTAAGCGTCTTTTAGTTTCATGGCTGCAATCACCATCAGCAGTGATTCTGGAGCCCAAAAAAATAAAATCTGACACTGTTTCCACTGTTTCCCCATCTATTTCCCATGGAGTGATGGGACCAGATGCCATGATCTTAGTTTTCTGAACTTTGAGCTTTAAGCCAACTTTTTCACTCTCCTCCTTCACCTTCATCAAGAGGCTCTTTAGTTCTTCTTCACTCTCTGTCATAAGGGTGGTGCCCTCCGCATATCTGAGGTTATTGATATTTCTCCCGGCAATCTTGATTCCAGCTTGTGTTTCTTCCAGCCCAGCGTTTCTCATGATGTACTCTGCATAGAAGTTAAATAAGCAGGGTGACAATATACAGCCTTGACCTACTCCTTTTCCTATTTGGAACCAGTCTGTTGTTCCATGTCCAGTTCTAACTGTTGCTTCCTGACCTGCATACAGGTTTCTCAAGAGACAGGTCAGATGGTCTGGTATTCCCATCTCTTTCAGAATTTTCCACAGTTTATTGTGATCCACACAGTCAAAGGCTTTGGCATAGTCAATAAAGCAGAAATAGATGTTTTTCTGGAACTCTCTTGCTTTTTCGATGATCCAGCGGATGTTGGCAATTTGATCTCTGGTTCCTCTGCCTTTTCTAAAACCAGCTTGAACATCTGGAAGTTCATGGTTCACATATTGCTGACGCCTGGCTTGGAGAATTTTGAGCATTACTTTACTAGCATGTGAGATGAGTGCAATTGTGCTGTAGTTTGAGCATTCTTTGGCATTGCCTTTCTTTGGGATTGGAATGAAAACTGACCTTTTCCAGTCCTGTGGCCACTGCTGAATTTTCCAAATTTGCTGGCATATCGAGTGCAGCACTTTCACAGCATCACCTTTGAGGATTTGAAATAGCTCAACTGGAACTCCATCACCTCCACTAGCTTTGTTCGTAGTGATGCTTTCTAAGGCCCACTTGACTTCACATTCCAGGATGTCTGGCTCTAGGTGAGTGATCACACCATCGTGATTATCTGGGTCATGAAGATCTTTTTTGTACAGTTCTTCTCTGTATTCTTGCCATCTCTTCTTAATATCTTCTGCTTCTGTTAGGTCCATACCATTTCTGTCCTTTATCGAGCCTATCTTTGCATGAAATGTTCCTTTGGTATCTCTGATTTTCTTGAAGAGATCTCTAGTCTTTCCCAATCTGTTGTTTTCCTCTATTTGTTTGCACTGATCGCTGAGGAAGGCTTTCTTATCTCTCCTTGCTATTCTTTGGAACTCTGCATTCACATGGGAATATCTTTCCTTTTCTCCTTTGCTTTTCGCTTCTCTTCTCTTCCCAGCTATCTGTAAGTCCTCTTCAGACAGCCATTTTGCTTTCATTTCTTTTCCATGGGGATTTTCTTGATCCCTGTCTCCTGTACAATGTCATGAACCTCTGTCCATAGTTCATCAGGCACTCTGTCTATCACGTCTAGTCCCTTAAATCTATTTGTCACTTCCACTGTATACTCATAAGGGATTTGATCTAGGTCATACCTGAATGGACTAGTGGTTTTCCGTACTTTCTTCAATTTAAGTCTGAATTTGGCAATAAGCAGTTCATGATCTGAGCCACAGTCTACCACTAAGTGTATGTAAAGATCGAAAGAGTGATACATTAAAACCTTAAGTATGGCATTTAGTATTTGCTAAGTGCTTAATGTGTGTCTGTGTTTAGTTGCTAAGTCTTGTCTGACTCTTTGTGACCCCCATGAACTGTAGCCAGCCAGGCTCCTTTGTCCATGAGATGTCCCTGGCAAGAATACTGTAGTGGGTTGCCATTTTCCTTCTCCAGGGGATCTTCCTGACCCAGGGATTGAAACTGCACCTCCTGCATTGCAGGTGCTGCAGGCAGATTTTTTTTTTTTTTACTACTGAACCACCAGGGAAGCCCAAATGCTTAATAAATACTAGCTATTGCTTTCATTATGTCAAGTTATGAAATGTGATGATTCTTTCACCGTGAGAGTAAACCATGCTGAACTGGTTGTACCTGTAGGAGTTGATATATCCGGAGATGAAGGAAGGCAATAGAAACAAATGGGTAGTCAAAACACCAAGTATTATAAACTAGAATGCATCTTGGGCACCAAAGTAAAAAAGCTCATTTAAGCATATATCATGATAATTAAGCTTAGTGTATCCTTTCACTAAAAGTTCATTGACCTTTAGGCAAAGATGTAGGCATCTTAGCTTTAAATATGTGGATGGGGCATAGAAAAATATAGAAGGAAGGCAGACTGGAAGTTTCCCAGTGTATTAATGCTGAATTTTATTTTCTATATAAAGGCATAGCAATAGATCACCAGATCTTATGGAAGCAATAAAATCCTTTTGTGTATAATAATTCAGTGATGCAGCCATTAGCTCCGTCTATTCTGAACCAAACTGATTTTGGGCATGAGATTTTAGAAGAATTACTGAGCCATTAAGAAACTAGAGACTATCAATACACAGTCAATTAAGTTGTAAGGGTGATGAAGACTATTCTCTTGTCTCCATTTTTTACTACTAACTACTCTTTTGTAGCTTTCTTCACTATTTCCTGTCTCCTCTTTATTTCTTTATTTTCAAGTCTTCCAGGAAGTTCCCAACCCTCATATGTCTATCAATTCTATTTCAGTAATTTAATCCACACTCACAGCTTCATTAGCAATAACTGCTCTCCTAAAATCTAGATATAAATTGACAATTGCCTGATAGGTCCAGACCTTTCTTATGGAGTAATGGCATTTGATCTTTATCATGACTAATATCCAAATCCACTAGCTTCCCTGGCAAACCAGAGCCTTTTTCTAAATTTCCTGTTTCTGCAAATGGCGTAGGCTTTTTGCCTTAGGAACTAACTATAACATTTGATTTTTAATTTCTCTACCCTTTCCCCATCCAATCCATTGTCAAACCTATAGAATTTTTCACAATATCTTCTCCCATCTCCTCTTTTCCATTTAAATGTCATCATTCTAATGGATACATTAGTCTTTATGGATACATTTGTAATACCTTTGCCTCCTGGACAAGCTGCGAATGAGAGAGCTGATAAGACATCTGATTCAATTTTGGTCTTCTCTTAATCTGTTCCCTTGTTCCCAATCTTATTATCAATCTCATACTCTTGAGGCAGTTACAGGAACTGCCACAGTCATGGTGGTTAAAATTCTGCCCTTTCTTTGCTTAAAATCTTTTATAACTTATTGCTTATCTTAGAAGTCCTAAATATATTGCACATCATATACATGATACTGCAAGTTTACTCTAGTAACAAATTTCCATGTGTTATTAAAGGAATGAAGTGATAAATTCTTCCCTTTCTTCCCCACTCAGGAAAACATAGCAAAATGCAATTCAAGGATGGGAAGGATGGAACTGCCTGTGAACCCTCTCCTAGAAAAATAACAATTTAACTGATGAAAGTTTTTCAGAAAATAAGTAAAGGCATATAGCAAATAGAGAAACATTCATTCAAGAAAATCTACTAACCCTCAATTAGAACAGCAAGAATTTGTAGCATTTGAGCTATAATCCAAACCATGCAGAAAAATAGGAGTAGAAGAGAATTACTTTAACTTAATAAAGAACATCTTCAAGAATCATACAGGTAACAAACATCATGTACAATGTGAATGAGTCAATGCTTTCCTCTAAAATCAGAAACAAGACAAGGATATTCATTTATACCTTTCTTATTCAACATAATACTAAAATTCTGGCAAACACATCAAGATAAGAAAAGGACATAAACGGCTTATGGATCAGATTTAGCAAATCTCAAAGTATGCGTGCACGTGTATATATAACTTCTATGTGTATATACATGTGTGTGTGTATATATGTGTGTGTGTATCTTCTAAAACCATGTATATATACCTCCTCCAACTAATAAATTAGTTGAGCAATGTCTCAGGATATATGACTAACATACAAAAATCAATTATATTTCTATATATTAGCAATGAGTTTACAAGCACCAACATTAAAAATACAGTTAGTAACTCAGAAGGAGAAAAACAAATATATTTGTGTATTAACGCATACATGTGGAATCTAGAAAAATGGTATAGATGATCATGTCTGTAAAGAAAAAATAGAGACACAGACGTAGAGAACAAATATATGAATACCAAAGCGGAAGGGAAGATGAGTGGGAGATTAGGACTGACACATATTCACTATTGATGTTATTTATAGAATAGATAACTAATATGAATCATGGTATAGCACAGGGAACTCTACTTAACACACTGTGGTGACCTAAATGAAAAGGCAAGTCCAAAAGGGAGGGGATATATGTATATGTGCTTCACTGGTGGCTCAGCTGTAAGAAATCTGCCTGCAATGCATGAGACACAGCAGACACAGGTTTGATCCCTGGGTCAGGAAGATCCCCTGGAGGAGGCCATGGAAACTCACTCCAGCATATTTGCCTGGAGAGTCCCATGGACAGAGGAGCCTGGCTGGCTATAGTCCATAGGGTTGCAAAGAGTCGGACACTACTGAAGAGACTGAGCATGCATGCACATAGCTGATTCATTTTGCTGTACAGTAGAAACTAACACAACATTGTAAAGCAACTGTACACCAATAAAGTTAATTTTTAAAAATTTGTGTAAAAATAAATATAAGAGTTTTGGGAAAAAATGAAATTAAACAATACACTGTAATTTACCGTCATTCAAAAAATAATGGAATACTTAAGTGCAAACATAACAATACATGTACAGATATTGAAGCTGAAAACTGCAAAATGCTGATGAAAGAAATCAAAGATCTAAATAGATCTCATCTGACCATGTTCATGCTTGTATTCATGGTCTGGAAAAACTCAACCAAATGCTGGCAAAGGATGCAGAGAAACTTGGTTATTCGTACATTACTTATGGGAATGTAAAATGGAATAGTCCCTCTGAAGAATATTGCAGTTTTTAAAAAAAAACAAACTTAGAGCTACCTATGAGTCAGCAATTCCACTCCTTGTCTTTTATCTCAGAGAAATGAAATTTTATGGTCACACAAAAACTTGTACATGAATGTTTATAACAGCTTTATTCATAATAGCTCCAAACTGGCAACAACTTGAAACTCTTTTAAGTGGGTGAATGATTAAAGTGTGGTATATTTCTACCATAGAATTGTATATACCAATAAAAAGAAATAGACTATAGTACACAACAACCTGAATTGTTCTTCAGAGAATTATGATGGGTGAAAAAAAAAGCCAATCCCAAAAGATTATGTACTGTATGATACCATTTCCATAACATCCTTGAAATGATAAAGTTATTGGAATGGAGAACAGATTTGTGTTTGCCAGGGTTGTTAAGAAAGAGTCAGGGGTGGGAGGGAAGTGGGTGTGGGTGCAATAGGACACCATGAGGGATGCTTGTGGTGATAGAAATGTTCTATTTGACTGTTAATATCAATGTCCTAGTTGAGGTATCACATTGTAGTTTTGAGAGATGTTACCATTGGCTGAACCTGGGTAAATGAAACATAGGATCTCTGCATTATTTCCTACAGCTGCATATGCGTCTATGATTATTTCAGAATGAGAAGTCTATTATTGTTATTATTTATTTTGGCCCCACTGGGTCTTAGCTGTGGCATGGAGGGGCTTGTCTCTAGTTGCAGCATGGGGCCTTCTTGTTGCAGTGCATGGGCTTCGCTTGTTGTGGAGCACAGGAGTCTAGAGTGTAAGGATGTCACTAGTTGTGCTGTTGGGACTCTCTAGTTGTGGCACACAGGTTTAGTTGCCCCAAGGCATGTGCGATCCTAGTTTCCCAACCAGGGAGTGAACCTGTGTCCCCTGCATTCTTAAACACGACTACCAGGGAAGTCTCAGAATGAGAAGTGTATTAAAAAATATTTCACCTAGTCCAGGTAGGGCTCAGACAGTAAAGAATCTGCCTGCTGTGTGGGAGACCTGGGTTTGATCCCTGGGTCAGGAAGACCCCCTAGAGAAGGAAACAGCAATCCGCTCCACAATTCTTGCCTGGAGAATTTCATGGACAGAGGAGCATGGCAGGCTGCAGGCTACAGTCCATGTGATTGCAGTCGGACAAGACTGAGTAACACTTAATCCAGGTATGTAACCAGGGGCCTGTAAACCATGAATAAAATTATAACTTTCATTGGTTGGGAATTGTAATCATTAAAACTGAGAAAGAATTGAAAAAAGAACTGGCAGTTGAAATGAAAATGAATAAAATGTCTTATAGTCAAAGATAAAGTAGCACAACTTTTCTTTTTCTTTGTTATTTGCTTGCTGTATGTGCATGTGTGTTTGTATGTATGACCTCATGTGTATGTTTGAGTGCGCTGTATGAATTTCTTCCAACAACAACAACAACAAAATTAAGGAATAGCGGAGAAGAAATACAAAGTTAGAAAATGAGCTTGCAATTGTCACCTCTTGTCTTGAAGACTGAGGCTCTCATTCTTTCAGCAGCTAGGAATGTAGGTTGTTGATTGCTGCCAGCTGTGTCCCCTTATTGGGCATTCTCTTTGGCCTAAGGAAGATGCTTCTTCCAAGGTTATGCATGGGTAAGCCCACATCCAGTAACTAGCTGATGCCTGGATTCAGGACAACTCTGAGACAGTAGCCCAGCATGAAGTCTCCATCTTTTTCCAGGGAATCCAATCTAAGACAATTGATGCCAGGTCTGCCCCAAGAAAGCCAAGTGTAAAATGGGCTTTGAGGTCTCCATCACCTACCAGCTGGCTGACAATAAAAACTCCATCACTGATAGCCCTTCGCCTTCTATCATGATGCAATTATAAGCTGGAATGTGACACTGATGGAAGGAAATGGACTGAATGGTCCAATATCTAAGGTATTTATGAGGTAGAGAAGTACTAATTGTATGTATTAAGGAATTAAATTATAGTTGCTGAGTGCTATCTATTAATTAGAGAAAGATAATGACAGGTTGAGAATGATTATTCAAAATTTAAGTAAAAGTGTGAAAGACCAAAGGCCTCTTGGACAGCATAGACAGCATATCCTCTTGTAGCCAAAGGATAAAAAATGATTATGAAAAACTTCAGTATTTAATTATTTAGATAGTATGTAGAACTCTAAAGAAGGCTGTCTTTTCAAACCCAAGCATTATTATAAGTCAAGTCCTGATTAGGAAGGAATAGAATTCTGAGACTTGAACTGGGAAAATCTGAGTTTGATGCACTCCAAAATAATGAAATCTTATTTCTCTGGGCACTTAAAGGCTCCTAGTTAGAACTGACCTATTCTTTCTTCTTATAGACTGGCAAGGGATGTGTGTGTTCAGTCGCTCAGTCATGTCCGCCTTTTTGTGGCCCCTTGGAATATAGGCCACCAGGCTCCTCTGTCCATGGAATTTTCAAGGCAAGAATACTGGAGCAGGTTGCCATTTCCTACTCCAGGGGATCTTCCTAGCCCAGGGATCAGACTCAAGACTCTTGCATCTCCTGTATTGGCAGGCAGATTCTTTACCACTGTGCCACTTGGGAAGCCTGGCGAAGAGGGTATCAACATGCTTCAGGAACTCGGTTATGGCAGTCTCCACAGTCATATTCCAGGATTGACTATTGGAGATGCTGTTATAGACCTGGGTTCTCTAGTAGCATTGAGATGATTGAAACACAAATAACTGAGGACAGCTGGTTCCATCTAATACTTAACTATCAGAAGATAAGTGTAGCAATTATAATAAATGGCAAGTTCACAAAGTATGGAGATGGTTCATAAAACATTGTGCTTCAAGTGGCAAAATAGAAGGATGTTGCTTAAACAATCTGTAATTGTTTAGTCAGTTGGAATCAAAGATGAATGATCAGGAGGCTGAGCCCAGTCTCCCCAAGAAAAAGTCACAGACCCCTTGCTTAGGTTCCAGACCTTAGCCAATTATAATATCTGAACTCCATTGAGAGAGAGAGGCTCAGTATAAATGAAGAAGGATCTTGAATGTTAGGGTAAGTATAGATGAAAAGGATTTCCCAGTTTGTACAAAGGAACTTATAGCTATTTACTCCAATAACCACTTACTGGGAAAGGGAATTATTCAAACATTTTGAAGACAGTTGAACTCAGTACTCAAGTAGACACTGATATTCAAGAAAGTACAGTGTCATTCTGGCCCCTCTGTTAGAGTGGGGTCCTGAAGCAGCCAGATAATAAATGGAGTCCTGGCACCAGATTTATAAAAAGTAAACCTACTTGGTCCATAGAATTACCTGGTAGACATTTCCTTTGTTCCAAAGTGCTTAATTAGAAGTAACATTCTGATGGGCCTTCCCTGGTGATTCAGTGGCTAAGAATCTGCCTTGCTGTGTAGGGGATGTGGATTTGATCCCTGGTCAGGGAACTAAGATCCCACGTGCCTCAGGGCAACTAAGCCTGTGTGCTGCAACTACAGCACTGATACAACTAAGACAACTAAGACCTGACACATCCAGGAGTGAAATAAAATAAATATTTTTGAAAAAGAAATAACATATTGGTAATGGCTAAACTCGTATGTTGGCCTGTAAGTTGAAGAGCTATTAAAGTGTGGAAGACTAAGCGGAAGTCCTGAAAGTAACCCCATCCCAACCAAGATAACAAATCCAAAACAATATTTTATCCCAAGGACATGACAAAGATGAGTGCCACCTATAAAATACCTAAAGAATGCAGACATGATGGGCACCATAATTCCTTGATATAATCCACCATTCTGGCCTCTACAGAAACCAGTTGGATCCTGGAGATCACTATGGACACTTAGACAAATAGCAGCCCCATTTAAAGCTGATGTGCCAGATGTGGAACCATTGCTAAAACAGAGTAAAATGGCTTTAGGAGCATCGTATGTGGTCATTGACTTAGTAAATACATTCTTCCATCCATATCAGCAGAGGATTAGAAGCAATTTATAGGAACACATCTAGACATAACATTATAATGTCATTTTGGTCCACACCATTTCAATCACCCAAAATGGGCATGAAATGACAGGCACCTGGAGGCCTAGATAAGATCCATGATACTCCAGTAGGAGATAATCCCTAATATTCAGTGAAGATTTTAAGAGTCTTGGACATGCTAGAATATTCTGTCCAAAATAAAGGACTATGTAATGCATCTTACAACACCCAATAAAAAGAAAAACCACGCAACACAATGATATAACACAGTATCTGTGGTTGGGAACACTGCTGTGACCCTCTTAGAGAGTGACAGGAAAAATGTCCAAAATTCAGTGGGTAGCAGACACAGAGAGAGAAAGGCTCTGCCTCTGGGTTGTAAACAGCCCTATCACTTGTTTCCTATAAACAGGCAGGTGTTCATATGAGATAACATGCTGTGTGAGGTTTATGGCAAGCAACCCGAAGGTTCTGGAAGAAGGCCATGCCATCTGAGGCTCAGAACTATATACCATTTAAAAATCCATTCCTGATGTGTTATCAGGTCCAGGTATTATTGGGTCATGAGACATTAATGGAACATATTGCCAGAACCATATATCATGAGTTGGCTTTTGCCAGATTCACCAAGTCATAAAAAGTGGGCCCTGCAGCATTTCAAGATAGAAATGGTGCATCTATGATTAACATGAGCAGGACCAAAAGGCTTATGTAAGTTGTACGAGCAGGTGGCACAGCCCCAAGTCATCTACCTCCATTGCACTGGCTCTTCACCATCAGATGCTCCAATCATACAAAAAGTCCCATAGGAGTAGTTGACAGAGAAGGAAAGTGGTGGAGTTTGGTTTAAAGATGGTTCAACTCAGTGTGTGCAAACTCAAAATGAACTGCTTCTAATCTGCAGTGCCTCTTAAGGATGACCTTGAAAGAGTAGTGAGAGAAATCCTCATGATAAACAGCTTTCAGTGGGGGATTTTTGCTGACTTTATATGGAAAAAGAAGTGGCCCAAGGTAAGAAAATACACGGCTTATTGGCTGAGGTCCTTGAAGAAGAAAGATTGAAAGACTGGAGACAAGCAGGTATTGGGTAGGATCATTTAGATGGACTTATGGGAGTTGGCATGAAGTGTGAGTATCTTTAGAGCTCTTATTAATATCTGCCCAAAAGCATCCACCAAAGAAGGGGCCCTGAACCACAAAGTGAACTGTCTCTACCCTCTGCCTGGCACAGTGAGCTTGTGAGTGGAATAGCCACAGTAGCAGACATAGAGGCTGCACAGAAGGCCAATGGCATGAACTCACTCAGTAGAGCTCACATAGGCTTTGCTTCTATCTAATGTTCAACTTGTCAGCAACAGAGGCCACTGCTAAACCTTTGTCATGGCACCATCCATCAAGAACAATCAGCTACCTGGTGGCAGGTTGATGACACTGAACTCCTTTCACTCTGCCAGAAGGCAGCAATTTATCTTTACTGAGATGATCACATATTTGCCCTTCCTGCCCACAAGAGCTTAGCCAGCACCATTATCTGAGGGCTTGGAGATTGTTTGAGCTACCAACATAGGTTCTCATATAATATTGCCTCAAAAGAAAAGACCCACAAAGCAGTAAAGAGGTACAGAAGTGGACACTGACTATGCAATTCACTGGTCCCATCATAGGCTGCATCACTCAGAAGTTGTCAGCATTATTAAAGTATAAAAATATCTTTTGAAGATGCTCCCAAAATGCCAATTTGAAGATAATACTTTGAATGGTATAATGTCTTTCAGGACAGGATTTTTACCCCAAATTAGTGATGATTTTATGATTCTGGGCCCCTAACAGGTAGAAAATATGAGTCTGGGAAACTAGAGCCACAAGTATGAGAGAGCCTGCTTGCCATCATTCCCTTCTACCCATTTGAGGGTTGGTGTTTCCTGCCCTAAATCCTTAATCTCTTGTGGATCTAGAGTTCCTCATTCCCAGGTGGGAAATGCTTCTGTCATGCCATACTTTTACTACAAGGGAGAAATCACAATTAGGTGAATGTTTCAATATCTTTAAATGACTGCTCAAGGCTACTTTATCCATTAATGAAACTATCTGATTCTCCCTCCATGTTCCCAAATGTAAAATAACCATTAACCATAGTGAATAATATTGGGCTTCCCTGGTGAGTCAGATAGTAAAGACTCTGCCTGCAATGTGGGAGACCTGGGTTTGATCCCTAGGTTGGGAAGAAGCCCTGGAGGAGGACATAGCTACCTACTCCAGTATTCTTGCCTGCAGAATCCCCATGGACAGAGGGGCCTGGTGGGCTGTTGTCCACAGGGTCGCAAAGAGTTGGACACTACTGAGCCAGTAAGCACATTGAGAATATTATTGAGAAAAATTCTGAAAAATTATTCACTTTAGAACCCAATTTCTAGGAAAGTTCCTAGCATATCATAGATTCTCAGTGCTTGATGAATGAATGGATAAATGAATGACTCATTGGCAGCAAACATGAAGCAACTGAAACACACAATAATAGAATTGTGTGATGTAGTCTTTTGGAAACTTGAACTTGTACTAGAACTAAAAAGCATGAGTTGCTACTTCATGATTATGAAAAATAGTTACTTCAGTAATAAAAGCCAGTGTTACAACTGAACTTTTAGCTGAAAAATGCTGAATCCATTAAATGTCCTCATATTATGTCATAAAAAAATAAAGAAATGAGATAGATGTTAAGGGTATAGCTGTAATAAATTCACATTTGATGATATTATATGATGTAAGGACAAGAAAAAGTAGAAACCCTCATAATATGCTAGGTATGAGACCATCACTTGGACTTTAGTCAACACACTGTTCTTGATTTTTTTTTTGCTTTTGTTCTTGATTTAAAAATTGTGAAGTGTGTATTTTTTTTTTTTTTGGTAGTACTTCAGTCAAGTTTTACCATTTTTTTTTTCCTTCTAAAAGATAATGTAAAGTAAATATTTACTATGACTATCAAGATCTTTAACTGAGATTCTAAATCTTGCTCATTTCTGGTAGAAAAGAATAAAATGGTAAAATTTTTATTTATAAAAATTTATTCCACTATGTGTGAAGACATTCTACTACACTGTCTATTAGTGTTTACTTATTTCTTTAATAAATATTGAAGTAGCATTTACTAAATACCAAGCAATATTCTAAGCACTTTGCCAAGATGAATTCATGTAATTCTCATAGCATTTGGTGGTTATTATCTCCAGTTCACAGAGAGAGAACTGGAAATGCAGAGAGATGGAGTGCCCAAGGTCAAAAGGCAGTAAGTGGGGCTGGGATTTGAACCTAGACAGTCTCCTGAGACCATGCTCTTTAAGACCACGTTGTATTTCCTCTCTAAGTATTTGATCCCAGGGTAAACAGGAATGAATCATACAAATAATGAAGTGGTCGATAACTTCCTGTTGTTATCCCTCCTAAGCATCCATTATTTTAACTAGTTCTGTCAATGAGTTCAATAGGAAGTCCACTTCTAGTCTATGGATGAATATATACCTGCTGGTGGGAAGACAGAAGGCATTGGGGGAGGGAGAGAGAGAGAAGAAAATTAGGAACTCCTCTGCACTGTACATTTCTCGACCCATATGCATACCACATTCTTAACAGAAAATAGCAAGAAATACTCCCATTCACCGAGCATATACATACCTGGTACTGTGCTCACCCTTTAGATTCATGTTCATTATCTCTTTAGTCTCACAGAAATTCTGCAAGGTAAGGGTTACTATTCCTCCTATTTGATAAACAAGACAACTGGGGCTGTGAGAGCATAAGCGACTCCCTGTAGTCACCGAGGTGTGTGTAACTTCAAAGCTATGTTTGCTCATGGTGGCTGCCACCTACACCACTGAGAAAACTGATCTGACGCATGTGCTTTTTGTAACTGTCTCTTTGCGGCTCAGCTCAACTTTTGTTGGAGTCATGCTTTGGTTTTGGTCTCCCTTTTGCTCTGTGGCTTTGGCACATTCCCTAAACATGCCCTATTTATTCTATCCATATGGCCGTTTTTATTTGATGACACACAATTTGCTATCTTAGAAGATGGCTCGTGTTTGTTTTTTCACTTTACTCGAACACATCAGAGCTCTGATAGCCAGTGCTTTGTCGTCCAAGTCAGGGAATAATCCAGGAGTCTTGAGGAAAACAGATTCTCACCATTGGCCTCTACAGCTTTGGCTACTTCCTACATGATGAGAATATAGGACTGGATCTGATAATGTAGAGCTTTCTGTGTGTTCTCTCATTGTTTATGCCACATCTGCCTCTCAGAATTTGTGTCATTGAATCTCTGTAATTACAGCCATTGGATAATTCCCTCCCTTTTGCAAGACATCCCCAACTGTATGAGTCATCAGAGAAAAACAACCTTACATCCTTGGGGCACCATCAGGCGGCAAGGTCCACGGTTCATTTAGACGTGGTTATCAGCCACGTCCAAAGACATGGCTTCAGTTCCCACTCACTGGACTGAATGTGAGACTTAAGTAGCTCTCTAACTGAAAAGCCACAAATGATAGGAATAACTTCGTCAACATGAAAGCCAGAATTTGGACCCAGAACCTTGCTTTAAGACGGGTACAGAATAATCCACGAAGCTGTCCCTCCAAAGGAGGGGCAGGAGTGAACCAAGGGAAAACTTCCTGTACTTTCTCATCCTCCAACCTGGGCAAAGAAGTAACTTCCTACCACCTAGTGAAACGATGAAGTGTTGTAAGGCAAATATCTGATTTAATATGTGAAAAGAATTCTAGAAAGGGTGAAAATTAAATGGAAGAGTACCCTAAAGGTGGCAAAAGTTCTGTGTGTTTTTAGCTCCTCCTATTTCTCTGTTGCTCCTTCATCCCTTTGCTGCCTAGTCACCAGGCCTGGAAAAGGTGGGCCTGGAGGGAGGGCTTCACCTTGCCAGCAGACAGCCCCCTCTGATATTTCTAGTACTATATTACAAAAGGGAAAGGACCCTGTGTGTTATGGTTTTCTTTCCTGACTCACACTATGGGTGTTTAGTGACTGAAGAGAAAGTCGCTCAGTCGTGTCCGACTTACTGCGACCCCATGGACTATATAGTCCATGGGATTCTCCAGACCAAAATACTGGAGTGGGTAGCCTTTCCCTTCTTCAAGGGATCTTTCCAAACCAGGGATCGAACCCAGGTCTCCCACATTGCAGGCGGATTCTTTACCAGCTGAGCCACAAGGGAAGCCCAGGTGAAGTAGGAGATATTATAAATGAGGTTTTATTCAACTTTTTTTTTTTTTTGAGAAAAATATGAGTTCCCATTTGTACCCCTAGCACTGTGCTAAAGCAAAGATTGCAAAACAAACAGGGACCCAAAGAAATGGGAAAGGAGAAAAATGTTATATATTTTCTGAAATACACAGAGAGAATGTTTTCCTTATTGCTACCATGGGAGCCACGTTTGCTTCCTTTCCTCTAAGATGGGCAGGCTGACTCTCCCTGTGATTTGAGATCACATAGAGACAATCTGTCTGTGAATGTCCATCCTTCACTTCCACTCTGTTGTGGGTCTACAAGGTTAGGGCATTGCCTCTAGAAAGTCATAGTGAAAATTCAACCTAGGAGGACTCACAGACTAATCCCTTCACTTCCATTCATATGGATAATTTCTTGATTTTCCAAAGCAAAATGCTCTCAAAAATAAAGTCTATGGTAGAACTCTAGAATTAAAAAATAAAGAGGAATTGAGTGGCTCTGTTTGCAAAGGAAAGGTAGGACTGGAGCTTTCTTAGCTACTCTGAAGAAATACTTTCCAGTAGTGACCCCAAGACCCATCTATGAGATGTTACACCCCTGTGGAACATTCTTTGAAAAACATTCAATTGTTGATCAGATTTTAAAAAGGATACCTGAGCCCTGTGGGGATGCAACCTAACTGGTTATCTTGTGGTGACGTGAAAAGTCAGCTATGAAGGAAGGAAGGAAGGGCAGTGGGTGCCACAATGGGGTAACGAATTCAACCATCAAAGCAAGTGTTAGCAGTGGAATTTCACTCCATTAATGTCATGGGGGTCTTCTAAGTGTTTCCAACTCTTAATGTCACATCCAAGTTTTGGACAAAGGTCTCTGGCCTATACATGATCATCTTCTCAGGGTTCCCGGCAGCCTTTTTTGATGTGCTGTGCTTGGAAAAACCGAGAAAGCAACTCAAAGAACCTACACACAGGGTAGTGGATTATAGATCAATTTGAATGTGAGTTTATTCCACTATCAGGATGTATATACCTCACACAGAGAGAAGCAGAAAAATCAAGAGAGGTATAAGACTTTAGGTCATACCCAGACAACTTTATGATTGAGATAAGAATAAAGCCTTAGCAAGAGTACCCAAAACCTTAAGCAACTCACAGCATAAACTTGACATTTAAAGACCAAAATCTTTATTGGTTCAGTAAAGGATATCAGTAAATATTTAAATTACTAGTAAATGAAAACAGTAAACTTTTTTTTTCAAAATTGGTTTGGCTATCCTTGTTCAGAGCTGATAAAAAAAAAAGCTTCCTTGTGATCATCTTGTTTTAAGCAAGAATTATTTTTCATGGTTAAAAAGCAAAACCTCTTTTAACTGGGGTGGTGTTGACAAGAGCTGCTCCAAGCAATTTTGTATAATAGAATTTCACAGTAAAAATTTAACTACAAACCACTGACCTGGCCCATTGTCTTTCTCAATACTACAGTTTTGCTGCTGAAAAAGAGGGTTTGCTATTCAAGAATGTAAAAGTGGGATTTAAGAATCAAGCCTTTTCATCTCTCATGGGATATTGTCCTTTATCAGAGCATTCTTGGTGGATAAATATGTAAATTATTATGCAAAGCAGGATGGAGAATTCAAATTGACAGTTGCCCTATTTAAAAAAAATTAAAATATGGAAGGCTTGACAACAAAAGAAGTTCTTGTGAAAATCAACATTATTTGGTATCATTTTCATATGTTTTTCAAGCAGATGAATTCTTCTTGCTTTACTTTCTATTTTGAAATCTGTTTTCTCTACCACTGTATTTGATAAAAATAGTTTAAATGGTTTATTTAAATTTTAGTTGATATATATATATCATAGAAAATACAGAATGTTTTCTTTACTACTCTCCTAACAACTGTAAATCTGCTGTATTGGATTTTTAATAAAGAGCATTTTCAGCTAGCAATTATAATTATTTACGAAAGAATTAATTGCTATATCTGAGTGAGCATACCATTACAGTTTGCTGTTGAGCTGCCACCAAGTCAGTTTTTTTTTTCCCCCTTGCATTCATGCACTGCCTTTCCTGCCATGACACCAGGTAAGGTAACCAACCCTGTTCATACCCCCAACAAACCCTTCAATTAGGCTCTGGATCCTTTGCCTCATAATTTCTCTTGGTCTTTGCTCTTCCATCATTCCCTTTTTCCTTTGGTATCATTTCTTTCTCCTTATTTTTTGGATCATTCCCACCATCATGAGTCTAACATCACTCAGCTCAAAACAAAACACTGTCTCAGCTCCAAAGCATTACCACACTTCTCCATTTCCCTCCACTGCCAGACTCCTAGCTATAAAGTTCTATATATGGTTGCTATTTCTACTTTACCCCCCATTCTCTCTTCCATCCAATCCAAATCGAGCCTCCAGTGTCATGGCTCAATTTATTAAGATCTCCAAGGACCCACATCTTGCTAAAGGTGTTGGTTAATTTTTGTCTTCCTCTTATCTGATTTGTTAGCAGCTCTTGATATCTTCTTCTTCAACAGGTTCTTCTCTAGGTTTAGAGGAAGATTTGTTTTCCTTCAACTTTAGGGTCTTTCCAAGCTGTCTAAATACTGCTGTCCCCAGACATCTCCTCTATAACTGCAATTACTTTTTAAGAGACTTAATCTAGTATCATGGTTTTGAAAATGATCTCTATAATTCTCAAATGAATATTTCTAACCCTGAATTCTTTGATGAATTACAGAATCATACTTAACTGTCTACCTGACATCATCAGTTGGAAGTCCAGTAGTCAGCAGAAATTTAAAACAGAGCCAATAGCCAATGTTTCCTCATCTCTAACACAAACCCTAGAGTCCTCAGCATACCAAGCCTTCAGCTTTTAAGTATATGGTAATACTAACCATCTAGCTACAAGGGTCAAGATCCTATCTTTAATTTGTCAGTTTCTTTCCATGCCACACCTAGCTCACCAGTGTAACTTGTTGCTCCAAGGACAGTATTTATCTTGAATTTGATCTCTGCTGCTATAACCAGAGTCAAAAATATCATCTCTAATCTGGCCATCTGTAACAGGGGTTCCATGACCACAGTCTTTCCACCTCATTGTAATCAGAATAATATTTTATCTATTTGTTTACCGTGCATCATCTGGCACTTGCTTACCTCTCAATGAAGCTGAAAGCTGAAACTCCAATACTTTGGCCACCTGATGCGAATAGACTCATTAGAAAAGACCCTGATGCTGGGAAAGATTGAAGGCAGGAGGAGAAGGGGATGACAGAGGATGAGACGGTTGGATGGCATCACCGACTCAATGGACATGAGTTTGAGTAAACTCCGGGAGTTGGTGATGGACAGGGAGGCCTGGCATGCTGCAGTCTATGGGGTCACAAAGAGTCAGACACGATTGACCAGCTGAACTGAACTGAACTACCTCTCAAGCGCATCCCACTGTACTCTCTCCCATGTCTGTTACTCTTCAGCCATAGTAGCTTTGAATATTTATTCCCCAACACACAACTGCTACTTTCCCATATTCAGGTATCAAATTAAATTTTACCTCCTCAGACCAAAATTTCCCAGACCAAGAGGCTAAATAGGGCCTTCTGCAAGCCCCTCACTTTCCACCCAGTTTCTCTCTTTCATAATATTTTATTTTATTTGTGGCACTTAACATTACCATTGGGTACACTTTTCAATATTTCCTTTCTTTCACTTTTCCATTATCTATCTCCTCATCTATGGATACAAGTTTTTTGGAAGCAGAAACTTTGTTTCGTTTTTTTAAATCTAGACTAGTTTCCAGCATGTAGAATGTACTTATAAAATGCAAAAAATACATGGTAATGGATATTGACTGACTTAACAATTCAAGAGGAATTTCACCTCTGTGGTTGTGTCTTTTGTATCTGAATACAATCTATAAAGGTTTGCTAAGCCAAAGATGGTAGTTAGATTCTGTGTGTGTGTGTGTGTGTGTGTGTGTGTGTGTGTGTGTGTGTAATTCTAAGCAGAGCTAGAGAGAAGTGGCTTTAAGCACAATCTTAAAAACCAATATTAAATTGTACTAATATATGTGAGACCTTGAGATGATGTTTCTCTATATAATAAATGAAGGTGAACTCAATAGATGAATGGAAAAAAAGGAATAGCTCTTACTAAATTTAAGAGATATTGGATGCAGTAGTTGTGTTATTCACGTCCGACTCTTTGCAACTTCATGGACCGTAGCCCATCACACTTCACTGTCCATGGGATTTTCCAGGCAAGAATACTGGAGCCGGTTGCCATTCCCTTCTCTATGGATTCAGTAAATAGCAACTCAATAACGTACATTCTTGGTGTTTATGTCACGCAAGCCTGGGTCCTGTGGCAGACACTGAATGAATATATAATTGACAGGTAGCTGAGCTCCTAGTGAGCAGATTGCCTTTACATCTCTTGTTCTTACTCTTCTTCAAGTACACAGTTTCTACAAAATGTTTCTGATTTGCATTGTCACTGACAGAGAATTCACTGGGTACAGTTGGTGTCAAGAAATATATCCTATCGCTATAAGATAAGCCATTATTACTCAAGCTGTATTACAAGAACCCAGTACCCTGAGAGAATTCAGAGAACAATACCTACTATCTACCAAGAATGACCATAGAAAACTGATGGCAGTAAACATGCGTTGCTTAAACTTGTTTAGCCTCTTATAAAATGCAATTATAAAACTAACAGTGCCTCTATTATTAATGGGTGAGGAAAAATATATATATATGAGTGGGGGGTGTGTGTTTATGCATAGTTTTTTTTGAAAAATCAGGATAGCTCTTTTATATATAGCACTATTGAGTTGGAGACAAACCTCAAGAGATGTTTACTATCTCTGAAGAAGAAAAGAATTTTAGGAGGTAAAAGATGGGTTTTCAGTGCTTCTTGAACCAGTTTTCAGGGATGACATTGGATTCATTTATCCACATTATGTTGAGACATCTCTTTCTCGAAGGTTTCTCTTTGTGTTTATTTTTTTTTCTCCCTCTTTTGTCCAATATTGCTGACATCCTGCCATTTTCTGAGAATCAGTTTTTAATTGCAGAAAGCAGGAACATTCAAAGGAAATATGGGCAAGGGCTCCATCATATAAGGATTTTGCAAAGCGTTTAAGCTCACATGGTTCTCTTCCGTGAGTGTGACAGCAAAGCCCACATGTGGACTGCAGAGCTGAGTTAGGATCCATTATGCCTGGTGATTAGAATAAATCCTAACAATCATAAATAGTGGCTATTTTAACTTTCTCCTCTTTCCCCATATGGATAAAATGAGGTGTATCAAATATGGGGACAGGCTATGAAGGATGCCAGAATTAGTTGCTGGGCAAGCCAACACCACCTACTTTTTAAATAGAAATGTCAACCTGTTAGTCGCCTTCCTGTTAAGCCCTTTGTTGCAAATGAACAAATAACAGAAGTGTGTGTTGTGTGGGCTAGAGGTCTTCCAGGTGCTCTGCGGAACATAAAGGTGGCAGAAAACAAAATTCTATCTCACAAGTTCAGTTTGGAGGGTGGGAGGCGGGTGGAGAAGACATACATACTTAAACAATCAGAATGAATATTTATGAATCATTTTAGATTTTGAAGACATTTCTACATGCTATTTTATGAAAACATTAAGAATACAAAACATTACCCAATTAAAAGCTAAACTCTATGATACAGGCAGCATATTTTAAAATGATCAGAGAGGCAGAGAATGAACTGAGATTGAGAATAAATGGAAAATGAAATAGTTGGGGGATATGGGGCTTAAGCATTGTAGTCAGGAACGTAGTCAGCATTCAAAGCTGAGAGAAGGGTATGTTGCCTCAAGGCAGGTGCAGGGTAAAATTAGGACATCACATGATGCTAAGCAGGGCTGCCAATGGTGAAAAGTGACTTAGACGATCTCTCAACTCGGAAGGTGAAGAAAGCTTGGGATCAACACTGATTTCGAGAGTGATGATTAAATAGCATGCAATTGTACAGAAAAATCTATGCCAGTTTTGTTACTCAAAATACCGCTTGCATTTTTTGTTGAAATATTTATTTTTCCCCCCAAAATGTTGGCATCTGAATATGTTGTATGTCTTAAAATGGAAGACATCTTAGAATTGAGAAGTATATAATATTTGTTCATTTGAAATAACTAATCTAAATTCCTGCTTTTTCATTTTTGCACAGTGAAGCATCCACCAGATACTGAATGATATGTTTGGCCTTTTTTATATTATTTATTGTTCTTGAAAAGAACACCATATACTCTAAAGGTGAATGTTTGCAGTAACATGGCCCCGTTGGGAGAGAAGTCACACTTACTCTGGTTACCTGATGTGTGTATCTGAATTTAGGGAAAACCCCAACGGACCCAGAGGGTCAGATTCATACCCAGATTTGGACTTTGGTTGTCTTTCAACAGCAACCATGGTTTACTGGGGTGGCTATGTGTGTGTGTTAGTAGCTCAGTCTTGTCCAACTCTTGGCGACCAAGATCAAGTCCGTGGCGACCTCATGGACTGTAGCCCACAAGGCTCCTCTGTCCATGGGATTCTCCAGGGAAGAATATTGGAATGGGTGGCCATTTCTTTGTCTAGGGGATCATCCCAACCCAGGGATCGAGCCTGGCTCTCCCGGATTGCAGGCAGATTCTTTACCATCTGAGCCATCAGAACTATATTTTCCACATTAACTGAACCCACCAACTAATTGCTAAAGGTATCATATTTGAAAAAGGTGACATTTTATTTGCCACATTAAAATATTTTTTTTCCAAACTAAGCTGCAAATATCTGAAAACAAACCATTATATGTTTTCACCATAATGTGCAGTAAGAGAAAAATGCAGTATCAACTGCCTGGTTAATAAAAAATATATAGTGAGTCTCCTGGTGAAAACAGGGAATGGGGTTATTCCTCAAAGGATCTGGGAAATATTTTGAACTAGACTTTATCCATTTAAATTTAGAGTGGAATGTTTTGAATTTGGTTTAGCATGGGAGGAATTCCTAAGCAGAAATTTGGCTTTCCTAAGAAAAGTGGAGAATAAATCAATGTTAGGTGTATTCTGCCTGTGGTAGGCAGTATAGTTACTTCTCTTTTGTCGTAAATAAGTCATGGTTCTGTTTGTCTTTACCTGCTGTTTTTGTACTATAATGAGTAGTAATTCTGAGGATATGCAGCTGAAATCAGGCCCACAAGACACCTGGCACACCATACAACAGGAAATTGATCAATTATGCATCTTTCCTCATTTAATTCCACAACAAAATTAGCAACTAGTACCCACATTTTGCAGCTTCCTTGGTGACTCAGATGGTAAAGGATCTGCCTGCAATGCAGGAGACCTGGGTTCATTCCCTGGGTCAGGAAGATCCCCTGGAGAAGGAAATGGCCACCCACCCCAATATTCTTGCCTGGAAAATCCCATGGACAGAGGAGCCTGGCAGGCTATAGTCCATTGGGTCACAAAGAGTCAGACACAACTGAGAGAGCCATTTTACAGAGAGGATGCTAAGGCTCAGGAGCTAAAATATCTTGCTTTTGATGATGTGACCAGTGAGTGGCAGAACTGAGGTTCAAGTACAGTTTTATCCAGTGTCAAGACTCACAGACCTCAGAGAATAGATTTAAAAGTCTATGGGATCGACTTTGAGAAAACCTGTGTTATTATATGCATCTTTATTGTATAATAGTAAAATATTTATTTTTCTATTTCTGCCTGTAAATTCCTAGGTCCTTGAGGGTGAAGCGACTTAGCAGCAGCAGCCTGTAAATTCCTAGATCCTTGAGGGATAAGTATTCTGGTTCTTTGTCTGTATCTCTAGAGTTCAGTATAGCATTATTGATTTAATACATTAAAGGGGTCTAGCAGAGAGTTCCTCTAGATTGCCCTAGAAAGTGATTCATTACCCTGTTCCAAGCAGATGAAAAAACAACTGAGATATAACAAATAAACAGAACACAAAGTAATTGAAAGTCAATGACCCAAAGTCTATAAGACAAGAGGGTGTTGTATGACAGAGAAATGTGTAGTCTTCCTAGAGACACCAGTTAAATGCTTCTTTGACTCTGAGCCTTGAGTGGATCTTCTCTCTGGGAGGAAGCTACAGGGTGATAAATAACTCCCCCAATCCCTCCTCACTCTTCTCTCCACCCTCTCAAGCACACTTCCTGACAGATAAAGAATACTGAGTAATGTTTTTTAACTGAATATAATAATAAAACAGATGACACTCCACCAGTAAGTTAACTGCATGGGACTGGCACCCAGCATCTCAGAGCAGAGCCTAGGGATCACACACCCATGGACTGTCACAGACTAGGATGCAGACTGGAGTAACCCTGGGTCATTCTGAAGTCCTCGTGGGTGGACCACTTGGGTCAGTATAGCAGCCTTCAGCAGAGGCCCTGGTCTGGTCTGGGGGGTCAACATAAATGTCCCAACATGCCTACCCAATAGGCACAATGCCAAAGCCAGGTCACTGGAAATTCTTTCATGAGGAAGGCTTTAGGATGTCTAGGAACTTAGGCTATTTTCTGGGTTTTGGGTAGAGTTCTGAGAGGTGTGATATACTCTAGGAGACGGCTCAGGTCTTTTGTTTTATGGTTGCTTCCAGCATTATAATTAAGAAGGGAGACTTTTAGAATTACAAAAAGTAAATTCTACCACGTGAAAAATTCTATTGTTTGCCTCCAGTGACATTACAGAAATGACATCAACTCCCTTTCCCTGCTTAGCGTTCCACACCTGAGGCTAGATGAATGTGACAGATATTGTAATTTGAATACAATTGTTCACTTAGTAACCTCCCTGGAAACCTTTCTCCTGCAACTTGGCTTTTTGAGTAGAACTCTTGAGATGTCCTCTAAAGGAACAAAGCCCAACAAGTTTTGAAAACAGGAAATTATAATAGTCTCATCAAACCAGTCCTCTCCAAACTTCCCTTCTGCCCGGCCCTGTTGTCCCAGGCTCAGAATCCTGCTTCAACAAAGTCGGAATCCAGCTTACCTGTGCAGAAGGAGGTGTGCTGATGCTCCAAACTCTGTATTCTGGAAATAAGGAAAGTATGCACACTTTGTCCATTTTTCATTCTTAAATCTGTGTGTTGTATACAGGAGAACCATTATTTCTTCCTACTGAATTAACTGTCCTCTTCATTATGCATTTAGCAGAGCTTCTTGGTAGATATCACAGAGAGCTTCGGAACAAAAAAAAAGTCATTGTAAGTATTATTCTTTTGTTTTCATGAGAATACTCTTGTGTTTGATTTGCTTAATCCTTTGCCTAAATAGAAAACAAAGCTATGAGTGAATGCTAAGTTGCTTCAGTCTTGTCCGCCTATGTGCAATCCAATGGGCTGTAGCTCACCAGACTCCTCTGTCCATGGAATTCTCCAAGCAAGAATACTGGAGTGGGTTGCCATGCTTTCCTCCAGGGGATCTTCCGGACCCAGAGATTGAACCCGCCTCTCTTACTTCTACCTGCACTGGTAGGTGGGTTCTTTACAACTAGGGTCACCCGGGGAGCCCCAGAAAACAAGATTACTTTCTCAAAACTCATCCTTTTCAGATGGCCTCAGATATGCAGATGACACCACCCTTATGGCAGAAAGTGAAGAGGAACTAAAGAGCCTCTTGATGAAAGTGAAAGAGGAGAGTGAAAAAGCTGGCTTAAAGCTCAACATTCAGAAAACTAAGATCAGGCATCTGGTCCCATCACTTTATGGGAAATAGATGGGGAAACAGTGGAAACAGTGTCAGACTTTATTTTTGGGGGCTCCAAAATCACTGCTGATGGTGATTGCAGCCATGAAATTAAAAGACACTTATTCCTTGGAAGGAAAGTTATGACCAACCTAGACAGCATATTAAAAAGCAGAGTTGACTCATTGGAAAAGACCCTGATGCTGGGGTAAGGATTGGGGGCAGGAGGAGAAGGGGACGACAGAAGATAAGATGGCTGGATGGCATCACCGACTCAATGGACATGAATTTGGGTAAACTCTGGGAGGTAGTGACGGACAGGGAGGCCTGACATGCTGCGATTCATGGGGTCGCAAAGAATCGGACACGACTGAGTGACTGAACTGAACTGAACTGCACTGAGGAATAGCAAAGAGGGTGTGGCTGAGGTGGGACCAAAGGAGGAGGGCTAAGCTCAGCCCAAGGCCTTTGAGTTTTGCAGGTGCTGAGGCTGGACATACTCCCTGGAAACTTGGAGGAAAGTCCTTCAGTCATTCCCGAAGACTTTCTCACCAAAAGGGTTTGTAGCTTCCGTTAAAGCAATGTATGTGCATACAATAAGCTGTCCTTTTCATGGAGTATTCCAGAAGCTTGATTACTTTTCATAATCCAAAAAAGGTTAAATACATTGGGGATCTTGTGTCCTCAACTCGCCTTGATTTGTGTTTGAAGAATGTATGGGGTTAAATGACAGATAAAACCGATTCCTGCTTCCCTGTAAGATGGTCTTGGTCTTCATGCCTGTGAAGCTTTCCGTATGTACTACACATTCTTTCCCAGTCCCCTCTGGTCTCTAGACACTAGGAAGGCACAGTTGCTATTTCACACATCTTTATCTTGGAAAGTTTCAAATCAGAGCCGAGGGTGTAATGCAAATAAAGACCTAAACGGTATTAAGGACAGCAATTTGACACTTTATGAATTTCATCTCCTCCAAGCCAGCTCATAGAGAGATTATGTACAGAGAGGAACAGGTTACTGCTTGCATAACTATTGAAAATTGGTGCTAATTGGCTTGAGGTTTAAATGAGGGAGCTCTGTCAGACAGCTGGCCCAGTCGAGGGTTCTGTATCTGAAAGCACTACATGGAAATAGAATTTATCTCTATGTGACGATGTTTATTCTCTGAAAATTAGGTTAAAATGGAAGACATCATTTCCCTCATCCTCAATTAAAACAAATAGCTCACATTTAACTCAACTGTAGCATCCGTGGGCCTTGGGGATAAATTTCCTCTATTTTACAAGTAAGTCACTGCCTGCGTTTTCCTGTGACAAGAGGCCTAGAGGATCAGAGTATTTCAGAAAAGGTTAAAAGAAATTGTACCACATCCAGGAAGGCTAATTTTCATGCATCAAGGTTCTTTGAGCTGAATTTGTGTAATGAGTGCACTGGAAATTGAAAGACGAGATTAAAGTGCTGTTTGTCGTGTACAGAGATTTCAGAAATGCTTATCAGCTCTGCGCAGCTGAACACAGCCCAGATTAAAACCTGATCTAACAGAAAGGAAGGCTGACTGCAAATGCCGGGCTTTACATCCATGCTAATTAGAAAGTGCATATTAAACATGAGGCTGACGAGGAGAGCAGCTGCAAAGGTCTTTATCTATATTAAGAGACTGTCCACCTACATAATAAGAGTAATTACCAATGAGAGAATTCTCAAAAAGAAATTGCATTTAATGACACATCATACAATCTCTCCTTATTTCAAAAGTCTAGTACATCATCCCCCAAGAAGGTGTGACTTTATTTTCTCTCTGGAACTAGGTGACAGATGAGATTTTGAAGACAAGATCCATTCACTTATATTTCTACTAAGGCAAGCTCCTTACTTGGAGAACTGCCAGTGTGGAAACTCTATGGAGTCCCCAATCCTTGTTTCTAATGAACCGACAGGGAAAACAACTAAAAGTTTTCCAACCTACAGGAATTACTTGAGAGAGATGGCACCTAAGAGTGCTTTTATTGGAAAGTTGTCAGTATCACTAGAACTGGATTCCATTACGTTTTTAATTTTAAACTTAATTTTATTTATTTATTATTTTTGGCTGTGCTGGATCTTCATTGCTGTGTGGGCTACTCTCTAGTTGTGATGCATGGGTTTCTCATTGTGGTGGCTTCTCTTGTTGTGGAGCATGGGCTCTAGGATTTGTGGGCTTCAGTAGTTGTGGCTCGTGGGCTTAGTTGCTCCATGGAAGGTAGGATCCTTCTGGATCAGGGATCAAACCCATGTCCCTTGCATTGGCAGGCAGATTCCTTACCACTAAGCCACCAGGAAGTCCCTCTATTAATTTTTTTTTTTAACTTCCTATTAAAACTGGTAACATTAGAGCTGTGATTTGGGTACAATAGTATTAAAGGGCTACAAGAAATTCTCTTGGAGTCTCTCTGCTTCTTTTAAAAAGAAAACAATCTCCTGTGGTCCTTGAGAAGTAAAAGTGATACACTGGATGAAAGCATCTAGCATGCACTGGGCACTCCACAGTCATTTCATTTCCATCATCCTTTCTCTTCTTTCTTCCTTCATCTCTTCCTTCCTTTCATTTTTCTTCATATTTTTAGGTTGATATAAACCTAAGTTATCCAACTGTTACTCAGCCAGAATGTTTCCTTCTGATAATTCATTTTCAAAATAAAACAGTTGCATTTTTTTCTTTGCTTGTAGTAATTGTTTCCTGAAAACTTAGACACATAATAAATAACCAAAATCTAATAAATTATCATTGCTGTTTAATCGCTCAGTCATGTCCAAGTCTTTTGTGACCCCATGGACTGTAGTCCACCAGGCTCCTCTGTCCATGAGAGTTCCTAGGTAAGAATACTGTAGTGGGTTGCTATTCCCTTTCTCTAGGGGCTCTTCCCCACCCAAGGATCGAACCTGCATCACCTACATTGCAGGAGGATTCTTTACCACTGAGGCACATGGGGAATCCCAAATGATCCTTGTGAGTTATTAAAAAGAGCACCCAAGAAATTCAGCTTGTTGGGGAAGGCAAAGTGAGAAATCAAATGTCATAAAAACTACATAAATGTGCTATTGAAAGACATGCTATTTTGCCTTTATTATTGTTAATATAATTCAATTGAATTCTTCAAGATTTCAGATGGAAATTCTAAATATCTAACAGCCATTTAGATATTTAGAAGCCATTTTACACCTGGCTTCCCAGGTAGTGCTAGCGGTAAAGAACCTGCCTGCCAATGCAGGTAGAAGTAAGAGACATAGATTCAATCCCTGGGTCTGGAAGATCCCCTGGAGGAGGGCATGGCAACCCACTCTAGTATTCTTGTATGGGAAATCCCATGGACAGAGGAGCCTTGCAGGCTATGGTCCGTGGGGTTGCATAGAGTCAGACACGGTTGAAGTAACTTAGCATGCATGCAACAGCCATTTAATCCCTGTTGCAGGGCTCTACAAAATATTATGAAATATAATGAGCATGCAAAAAAAGTTTATAAAAGCAAATGTATCATTTGCCAATAGTTGTAAGACAAATACTGATGCAACCCCACCGAGGATAAGAAATGGAGTTTAGTGACACCTATGAAACCGCATCTTTCATGTGTGCATCTTTCCATGAATCCCTTCCTCTTTTCAAGAGTCACCCTCTCAAAACTTAATGATAACCATTTCCTTGCTTTGATAAGGCTCCTTTGTACAGCAAAATGTACTCTTTCATCCCATAATCTAAACCAATTTATTTCCTGTTTTCACCTGTAATTAATGGAAATGATTAATTATTAAATACTAATAAAAATAATAAAAAAAAATAGAGACCTCTTTTCTTGAGGCCTCTTGACATCAGTTCCTGTGTTAACTGTGTGTTAGTCTCTCAGTCATGTCCGACTCTTTGTGATCCCATGGACTGTATCCCTCCAGGCTCCTCTGTCCATGGGGTTTTCCAGGCAAGGATACTGGAGTGGGTTGCCATTTCCTTCTCCAGGAGATCTTTCCAACCCAGGGTCTCCTGCATTGCAGGCAGATTCTCTACCATCTGAGCCACCTGGAAGCCCTTATGTTAGTCAGCTGGGGCTGCTTAAAAAATCACCACAGACTGGGGTTGGGGAGCAGTGGAAGAGCTGAAACACCAGGGATTTATTTCTTATAGTTCTGAAGGCTGAGAAATCCAACATCGAGGTCCCAGAAGATTCCGTGGTGGGTGACAAACCCCTTCCTCACTCTCTGAGGGTCTTCTTACTATTGTATCCTCATGTAGTGGAGAGCAGAGGGGAAGACCTGGTGTCTCTTCTTTTTATTTTATTAATCCCATCATGAGGGCTCCACCCCATGACCTTGTCTTACTAATTATTTCCCAAAGACTTCAGCTCCAAATCCATAACACTGAAAATTAGGATTCCAATATGTGAATTTGGGAGGACATAAACATTTGGTCCATAATAGTCACTTTAGCTTTTCCCTTGATGGCAATAAGGGTGAATATTTCCAGACTAGACTTTGCTGCATTCTTGGGTGGATTTAATAATATCTTAAATAAGATCCCAGCAAAAGGGGAAACAGAAACATTGGAGGGTCTTTCTTGTCTACTAATGTCTGAGATTCCTGTCTCTCATCTCCTTGCTCTAAAAAAAGAGACAAAATAATTCCAACACAAGTGAAGAGAAACTAAAGAGTCTAAAAGGTGAATTGAGGGTGAAAGAGGAGAGTGAAAAAGCTGGCTTAAAACTCAGTATTCAAAAAACTAAGATCATGGCATCCGGTCCCATCACTTCATGGCAAATAGAAGGGGAAAACGGGGAAACAGTGATAGATTTTGTTTTCTTGGGCTCCAAAATCACTGTGGACAGTGACTGCAGCCATGAAATTAAAAGACACTTGCTCCTTGGAAGGAAAGCTATGACAAACCTAGACAGTGTATTAAAAAGCAGAGACATCATTTTGCCAACAAAGTTCTGCATAGTCAAAGTTATGGTTTTTGCAGTAGTCACATACAGATGTGAGAGTTGGACCACAAAGAAGGCTGAGAGCTGAAGAATTAATGCTTTTGAACTGTGGTGCCAGAGAAGACTCTTGAGAATCCCTTGGACTGCAAGGAGATCAAACGAGTCAATCCTAAAGGAAATCAGTCCTGAATATTCATTGGAAGGACTGATGCTGAAGCTGAAGTTCCAGTACTTTGGCCAGCTGATGCAAAGAGCCAACTCTTTGCAAAAGACCTTGATGCTCAGAAAGATTGAGGGCAGGAGAAGAGGGTGACAGAAGATGAGATGGTTGGATGGCATCACTGACTCAATGAACATGAATTTGAACAGACTCTGGGAGATAGGGAAGGACACACTGAAGCCTGGTGTGCTACAGTCCATGGGGCCACAAGGAGTCGGACACAACTGAGTGACTGAACAACAACAACTCCACCACACCACAAAAGGAGTGTGCTAGGAGACAAGGAAACCTGGCACAGGAATATTGCTAGGAATCTCTGGAAGTTCTCTAGCCTTTGGAGGACCTTTTATTCCTAAGGCAGCTTCATATATAGAAATGTTTGGAAAGAAAGTCATAGTACAGCTCAACATTATTCAAAAAATAGACCCTGTACTTAATGATGATAGGGGAAATGGTAAGAGTGAATGTTATTCATTTTCTTGAGCCTAAGGAGAGGTTGTGGATCTGAGCCAGTGGACACAGCCCTGCTACCCTCACTTCCCTGCTGATCTTATCACTGGGGCTTGGGCATCACAGGCCATGGCTACCAGAACACCACTTCCTACAGACTGAAGGGAAGATAACATCATTGTTTGGCAACAAGAGGCCAAACAGAAGCCTGGAGAAGGCATGGTGAGGGCGGTGGTCCACAGGAAGGGCCTTCACCTGAGCACTTGCCTCAGGAGGCTGACCTACCTTCCCTGTTCTAGTAGGAGTGAACGTTGCCCTTACCCAGGTCCTCAGAGGTCCTCTCAGTCACCCCCTAGGGACCAGGTTTGTTTTCCACACCTACTATAGATGGGTCTCCCCATTTTTAATCCAACACACCCAGTGATTAAAAACACTAACAACTTCCTGCCACGCCTGCCCCATGGGAGGGCCCTGGAGAAGCCTCATGCAGTTAGCTCACCTCTCCTTCCTGTTTAAAATTTAAAATTTATTACATTTTATTATTTAATAAAAATATTGCTAAATAGTAAGAAAAAAAATAGATGTTGTGAAGTCTTTTTCAGGAGGTAGTGACCCAGCACTCGGCTGGTTTGACCCGAGTGACCTGGGATTCTAATCACTAAATGGCTTTGTGATTTTGGACAAGTTTTTCCATCTATAAAATGAGCAGATTAACTAGATGATCTATAAGATACCATCAAGCCCCCAAATTCTCTTCTATTTGTAAATAGTGGATATCAGGATCCCATATTAGAGATTTTATTTTCATATGAATTTCATATTCAATATTTATGTGAGGGATAAAAAAACATAATAAAAAAAAGTGATCAAGATTATTTTTCATAAGAATGGAAACTTCAGGAATAATTAAATCACAGTGACCAAACAAAAAGTAAACAAGCAAGCAAACAAAAAACCCTTTGTATATATCTATACCTGCATTTTTGTTGTGTATGGATTATTTGTGTTAGTCACTCAGACATGTCCAACTCTTTGTGACCCCATGGACTGAAGTCCATCAGACTCCTCTGTCCACGGGATTCTGCAGGCAAGAATACTGGAGTGAATTGCCATTCCCTTCTCCAGGGGATCTTTCTGACCCAGGGATTGAACACAGGTCTCCTGCACTGCAGGCAAATTCTTTACCATCTGAGCCATCAGGAAACCCAGGGATTATTTAGGTAGTCCTAAATATTTCAGAGTTGTAAATTGATGCAGAACTGGGAATAAACATTTTTTGAGCAAATGTTTCGCACCAGGAATGTGCTCAGAGCATTCTTCTTGACAGTAAGACTGTAAAGATAATGGCATTCCCTTTAGAGACCAAGAAACTCAAGCGTGGCAAGTTGAAACAAATTGCCTTGTGATCCACAGTGTCAAGACCCAACTTCAGCATCTTTGATATCACCTAGAAATGTGATAGAACTGCAAATTCTCAGGCCTCACTCAGACCTACTGAGAGAGAGAGAGACTCCAGCTGGGTGGCCCAGAGATGAGGTTTAACAAGCTCACCAACTATAAAGCTTCAGAACTTCTGATCAAGTGAGTTAAAAAACAAGGAATCAGTCCCAGTCCTGATATCCAAACCTGAACTCTTTCCATCACCTACAACTATTACAGAAGTCCAACTTGCCTGAATCATTTCTGATTGCTTTGCTTCAACTTGTTTCAGGTGTATTTTCCAGGCAGGGAATATTACAATCACATCTTTACCAAGTCAACTAAAGACAAGTGAGAGAGTTAAAGCAGGGCAATTTCAAGTTTGAGAGACAAAAGGAAAAGTGAGAATTTTCGAGAAAACTCATGACAATAACTTATATCTAATTATATTATATAGATATAATACATAATACAACATTTTGCCTCTATACATTAGAGGCAAAAATGAACAGACTTGATAATCTATGAGGTCCTCGTCATCCTATGAGTTTTCTGATTTGATGTTGGAGGTGGTTCACCACTCTTTATAAATTTATAATAGCAGGTTTTATTCAAGAAATGGATTTGATGGACACGGGCAGCAGGGAGGAAGGAGAGGGTAAGACAAACGGAGTGAGTAGCATGGAAGCATATACACTACCATATGTAAAATAGAGAGCCGATGGGAATTTGCTTTATGACTCAAGGAACTCAAATCAGGGCTCTATGACAACTTAAAGGGATGGGAATGGGTGGGTCATAGGAAGGAGGTTCAAGAGGGAAAGGACATATGTATACCTATGGCTAATTCATGTTGATGTAAGGCAGAAATCAAACCAATATTGTAAAGCAATTATCCTTCAATTAAAAATAAATAATTTTTTAAAAAGTAAAATAATGCAATCTTATAAAAATATAATCTATAAAATTAAAGCAAGACCAGATTTGACTTATTTTATTCACTTTCCCACCTCCAGTCCCCTGTCAATGTTTAGCTTTAGATGCTTAACAATATTTACTGAACAAACAAAGTTACGCTCTACAATTAGTTTTGAATTTTATATCTGTTGATATAAACTTAGTCTAATTATGAGATTAAAGTCATGAGGAAGTTTGTAATAACTTTGCCATACAATTGTATGTTCAAACAAGGAAATTGTGACCCAAAACTTCAGTTCTTACAAGGGTGAAGAAAATAATTTACTTTTCCCTCCTCTCCTGCCTTTAGAATATACGTCTGTGTGTTTTGTACATCATTATTTGTCTTTTTCCTATGCAATAAATCGTTTGGAGAGAACATCTAATATTGACCAAATCCATCAGTCCCATAGATGCCACATCTAGAAGCTGTAGAGTGTGATGAGGTTCTAAGTATTGTGTGTTTATACTACAGCTGCATACAATGAAGATTTCCTCATGGCTTGAGGTGTCACAAAATTCCCACTGCCTTTGCAAGAACCAAAGTCCAGGGGGATGTAGGCTACAAGTGTAGATCATGTTCACATTTTCAGAAATCATGAAATTTGCTATTTTTCTTACATGCATTTCTTCATAAGGTGAAACATTTAAAATTCTGAGCTGCCTGACATCATCTTTTATTTACTGAAATATGTTACTTGACTTGCAAGTGTTATTTAGATTAATGCATACTCTCAGTCTTGAGACTGAGTTCACCAACCGCTATGTTTCTTTTCTGTTCTTGGTTGGTTATCAAGAATATTAGTGGAATGTGGGCATTTGGATTTAAGGAGGACATCTCATTACATGATAAGTAAATTTATACAGAATGTATAAATTACTTATTTGTAATTCAAAATTTGCAGACTTAGATTGCTGCAAGATATTTATACCAATCATATGCTCCCTCTGTTCAGCATAGCAAATAATATTTTCATTATTCAAGCTTTTTTGTTTCTTGTACTATGTATACGTGAAATTTGCTTTAGAGAGTTTAACAAGATATTCATTAAATAGAAATTGCAAGTAAACTAAGACATAATAAGCCAGTATCTTTATGGATTACAATGAAAATTGCCCCCAAACATTTAGCTTTGGCTGATTGGCTTATTGGGTAGACAGACATAGGCTCGAATCCCAGTTTAACCACTTACCGGCCATTGAGTTTAAGTTATTCAATCTCTGAACCCCACTCTTTGACTCTGATAAAGTGGAGATGTAAATAAAACCTATGCATGCACAGCATTTGTGAGGGAATTAGTTTAGACAATCCATGTAATTCACTAGCCCAGTGCTCACAAATAGTTAGAACTCAATAAACGATAGTCATTACTCTTACTAGTTTACATATAGTGTGGAATAAGTCAGCATTAGAACAATAAAATATTGTTCTAATATTTTCCTTAATTTCCAATAAATTCCTAGCACAATAATTTCCAATAAACTCCTAGCACAAATTAAAAATAATCCCAGGAATATCAATCAGAATGGTTCTTAAAAGAAATCCCTCTAACTGATTCTGCAGTTCCATGGCTTCTGCCTACCAAGAGCTAATCCTCAAATAAGAGAACCCCAAAGAAAAATTATTGTTGTTTCTGGACTGTTGTTGTTTCTTTAAGTAAAGGAACACTTTAAAAAAGAACACAGTAACTGAAGGTTTCTGGCTGTGAGGAATTCCCTCCCTGGTTAAAAAGGTCACTGAAAGTTTGCAAAAGGAGTTGTTAGATATTGTTTGTGTAGCGCAAATCAAAAGGAGTTGGGAGGAAGTCCATAGGTTAATGAGAATATTAGGCAGGCTTATGATGTGAAGTGGAAAATATACTTTCCTTCTCTGTTCTAAATTTTCCAACAGCTTTTTTGTAAAGAAGTAGCTTGTGTAGACAAGGAGTCTGAAAAGAGGCGGATGAGCAGAAAAAAAATCTTATCTTGGATTTTCCAAGAAGCTTCCCTTGCACTATTGAAATTAATATTATTTCTTGGTGAGGCCAATTTAATGCATCATTGCTTCTAATTGTGTGCTTAACATACACTCCTTTGTACATTTAGCCTGGGATGTAAATAAATGTTAGCATTCACATATTCACATATCTAATTAATTTCCACCAAAAAATTCATTACACCACATGAACTTATCTTCATTAACTGTAATGGAACCCTTTAAAAATGAAATGTTTCCTGAAATATTGTATGTTGGGAAATGGTAATACAGCAGATTTTAAAATATAATAAAAAGTTTAGTGTCCCTCACTATGTCCCCACATTTTTTTAAAGAGCTGAATGGTGACATTTCATTCTAATTTTTTTCTATTACCTTTATATAATTTTTTTAAACCACATCTTATTGGTTACTCATTAGAAGATGAGGAGCTTAAATAGAACCCAGGAATGTATTAGAATCATAAGAATACATATAATTTAGGATTTATTTAAGACTAAACCAGAATATTGAACTTGTACATCTCCTTTGGATAGAGAACTAAACTCTATTTGACAAAGGCTCCATTAAATTGTGGATGCGAAGAATATACAACACAATGAAAATGGTGCAGCTGAATGCTATAGCCCAGACAGGAGGAAGGAGAGTGTCTTAAAATTCAGGCTTCTCCCAAACATTATAGAAGTTGTTCTTTAAAAAAGTTGAATTCTTAATTAAAATTTGAAAGATTTTCATTGAAGGTAACTTATGTAGTGGATCTTAAATTGTTTCCTTTCTTAAGTCATGGTCATCTTTTTCTGTCAAAATTCAAATTTTCTGCTGACCACAGAGTTTAGAAAAATCTCAAGATATTCCTTAAGCATCATCTTTAAGTCTTTTATCAAACATTTATTTAAAAAATCATTTTATATTATTTTGTACTTTTTATATTAAAGTGTTTCATATCTATTAGATTTCATTAAGTTCAATACAGAGTCAAGCCCTGAGAAAGAGAAATAAAAGAACCAACATCTTTCACTGTCAGTGTTTATGTATGGGGAAATAAAATACACCTCTTCCTAGATAATTCTAGACCATTTGTAATCCAGGTAGACAGTGCACAATAATCCTGTTTGCTCTGTAGAAATTGAAAACATGCTTCTTTGTTTACCAGAAGTACATGAGGTCCCATGTTCGGCGCTGCCCTAGTACAATACTGAGCACATTAGAGTCCTCACATGCCAAAGACTGGCTACTCCTTGCAGGCTGATCAGTTGACAGAAGGATTAAAGATCATAGTGCACGTGACTGGCCTATGATAAGTTGTTAAATGTTTGTGTTCACGTATTCATTTCATAAATCTTCATGGTCCAGCAAGTTTTCCCTGAGAAAGAGGGAATTGAAGAGAGATTTGAAGAGTGAATAGGATCAAACCTGGGTCTCCTGCACTGCAGCCGGGTTCTTTACTGTCTGAGCCACCAGGGAGATCACCAAGAGAACACCTCAAATTCATAAAAGAATATGAGGAGAACTCCCATTTGTTGTGGCTTTTCCCTTTTTTATTTTTAAATTGGTTAAATGAAATAGCATAAATACAGACCCCAGAACAGTACCTGGCCCGTAGCAGGTACCTTTTCTCTGACAACCTGTATTTATCTGGGTTCCTTAGAATTACCTCCTTAAGTGGTTCCACTGCCAACTCAAATTGTTTTGGAAAAACATAACAACTGTACAGTGACAGGGATCAGCAAACTTCAGGCTTAAGTTAAACAAATTACTATTATAAAAATTGGAGAGTGAAGATATGGTTTATATTGCTTTATTCAATGTCAAAAAACAGTCAGTATTCAGCCTGTGGAGAGTCAATACATTATCTTTTTATTCGCCAAGCAATTAAGTTTTCCAGTATTTTCAGTAATACACTTTCACTTGTCGGTGTATGAAAGCCCGATTTATGCAATAAAAGATATTTTCAGAATTACAGAAATATGAATTGTAACTTTTTTAAAGCTTGGCTGTAAAACAAGTTTATACTTTACATGTGCACTAACAGCTTTAAAAATAATTTTAGGAGACGATTTTTATTACAGTAACAGCAGCAATGACTTTCAAAAGATATTTGAGGCTCTTCCCGGCTGGGAGGGGAGTTTGGGGAAGAATGGATACCTGTATATGTATGGTTGAGTCCCTGTGACATTAACCTGAAACTATCACAACATTGTTTGTTAATTGATTATGCCCCAATACAAAATAAAAAGCTTAAAACAATAAATAAAACCAATGGAGGAACATAGAGTTTAAAAATATAGACATATATGTGTATATATACATATACATACATATATATTTGAGGCTCTTTATGTAATAGGCCATGGCCAAATGGAAAGAAGGATGCCTTCAAGGCTAACCAGGCATGTGAACACTAGTAAATCAAAAACTGTCTGTCCCAAGGAAAGTGTTGTCAAAGTCTGAAGTAAATTTTGTATAACTCTCATGGTAATCTTAGCACATCAAAGGCTGCTAACTTGCTATTAAATGCATTATCTTGACAAAGTTGTCAGCAGCATCAGCCTTACAAGCAACTTGCTAGAAATGCAAATACTCAGACCACACCTCTGAGCAATTCTGGCCAGGGGTCCAACAAATTGTGTATTAATAGACATTCCAGGTTCTCACATTTGAGAAACACTGGTCTGGGAGAAACAGTGTCCTTCAGAAACCATATCATCTGCCAGTAAAGTTCCACATTACTGAAATAGCTTTCAGTGTTAGGGCAGATAATGAGGAAAAAGATATAATCCAGAACTATTCTTCTCCTCTTGCCTATTAGAAACCCTTTCCCAAACAGCCAACATGACTCAAGGAAATCTGATGGGTCCCTGCTGCAGAGGTGGACCATGACTAGGCTAAGTCAATTATGGCAATCCCAACCTGCTTACCTGGGATATCATTAAGGGAGAGTGCAGATCTGAATCTATCTGGGCCAGTGAAATACATAAAGGATGATTTAGGTTTTGTGGCAAGGCATTTTATTATTCTTAAGAGCTAAAGGAGACTATTTCTTCCACTGCATGTAAACATCATGCTATCGGCAGGCTCTCATGAACTTTAGGACAACCAGCCAGATGAAGTGGATTTACCATGGGTTGTGCAGAATGGAAAGTCAGAAAGGATTTGAGTTCTTGATGACATTGAATCAGCCCACCATGAAGCCTACCCTATGTCTGTCTTTTCTGTTATAAATGCCCTTTCAGTTCAGTTCAGTTCAGTCGCTCAGTCGTGTCTGACTCTTTGCGACCCCATGAATTGCAGCACGCCAGGCCTCCCTGTCCATCACCAACTCCCAGAGTCCACCCAAACCCATGTCCATCGAGTCAGTGATGCCATCCAACCATCTCATCCTCTGTCGTCCCCTTCTCCTGCCCCCAATCCTACCCAGCATTAGGGTCTTTTCCAATGAGTCAACTCTTCGCATGAGGTGGCCAAAATATTGGAGTTTCAGCTTCAACATCAGTCCTTCCAATAAACATCTAGGACTGATCTCCTTTAGGATGGACTGACTGGATCTCACTGCAGTCCAAGGGACTCTCAAGAGTCTTCTCCAACACCACAGTTCAAAAGCATCAATTCTTTGGCGCTCAGCTTTCTTCACCGTCCAACTCTCACATCCATACATGACCACTGGAAAAACCATAGCCTTGACTAGACGGACTTTTGTTGGCAGAGTAATGTCTCTGCTTTTAAATATGCTATCTAGGTTGGCCATAACCTTCCTTCCAAGGAGTAAGCGTCTTTTAATTTCATGGCTGCAATCACCATCAGCAGTGATTTTGGAGCCCAAAAATATAGTCTGGCACTGTTTCCACTGTTTCCCCATCTATTTCCCATGAAGTGATGGGACCAGATGCCATGATCTTAGTTTTCTGAACGTTGAGCTTTAAGCCAACTTTTTCATTCTCCTCTTTCACTTTCATCAAGAGGCTCTTTAGTTCTTCTTCACTTTCTGCCAAAAGGGTGGTGTCATCTGCATATCTGAGGTTATTGATATTTTTCCTGGCAATCTTGATTCCAGCTTGTGTTTCTTCTAGCCCAGCATTTCTCATGATGTACTCTGCACGTAAGTTAAATAAGCAGGGTGACAATATACCGCCTTGACAGACTCCTTTTCCTATTTGGAACCAGTCTGTTGTTCCATGTCCAGTTCGAACTGTTGCTTCCTGACCTGCATACAGGTTTCTCAAGAGACAGGTCAGATGGTCTGGTATTCCCATCTCTTTCAGAATTTTCCACAGTTTATTGTGATCCACACAGTCAAAGGCTTTGGCGTAGTCAATAAAGCAGAAATAGATGTTTTTCTGGAACTCTCTTGCTTTTTCGATGATCCAGTGGGTATTGGCAATTTGATCTCTGGTTCCTCTGCCTTTTCTAAAACCAGCTTGAACATCTGGAAGTTCATGGTTCACGTATTGCTGAAGCCTGGCTTGGAGAATTTTGAGCATTCCTTTACCAGCATGTGAGATGACTGCAATTGTGCGGTAGTTTGAGCAATCTTTGGCATTGCTTTTCTTTGGGATTGGGATGAAAACTGACCTTTTCCAGTCCTGTGGCCACTGCTGAGTTTCCCAAATTTGCTGGCATATCGAATGCAGCACTTTCACAGCATCATCTTTCAGAATTTGAAATAGCTCAACTGGAACTCCATCACCTCCACTAGCTTTGTTCGTAGTGATGCTTTCTAAGGTCCACTTGACTTCACATTCCAGGATGTCTGGCTCTAGGTGAGTGATCACACCATTGTGATTATCTGGGTTGTGAAGGTCTTTTTTGTACAGTTCTTCTGTGTATTCTTGCCACCTCTTCTTAATATCTTCTGCTTCTGTTAGGTCCATACCATTTCTGTCCTTTATCGAGCCCATCTTTGCATGAAATGTTCCCTTGGTATATGCCCTTTAAATAAGCTAAAAACATTACCTGCAACCAAAAGTACCCTAACTTTTGTAGGATGCCAAATAAACTATGAGCCACCCTGAGGCAGGGGTCTTGGCCTTAATCAGCTTAATATCCTGAGGGCCCAGTTTGATGCCTGGTAGATAGAGACCACTTACTAGATTTTTGTTGAATGAATGAAAAACTAAATGCATTTACATTTTATAAGTATATTCTATGAATCAGAGCATCCAAAGAGGTAGAACTGCAATGCAAGTATCTTAAAAATTGTTTCCTTCAGAATGATTTCATCCTGTGCAGTTTTTCAACCTGATTGACATAGTGAGAAATCCTTTTATTAGGGACAGAAAGAATCTCTAATTACACTTTTTTAAAAAATTTAACTTTAATATTTTAAAACTGCTCTTGAAGATGAAACATAACTGCTGCTTTTAATGATTGAGCATGTGTTCCTAAATCTATAGATTAAAAACATGAACAAGTCCCTGTTTCATTACTCACTTTTATTTTGTCTTTATAGTGTTGGCAGATGCTCTTAATTGCTCATGAGCATGAGTGGGAAGTGATTATAAACTTCAGATTTAATAAGAACACCAGAGGAGGGTGAAATATTGATAGATCAAACCACTCTATCATTTAGAGGGATTTTCTGGCTTCAGTCTTTATTTCCTCTCCCCACATCTGTAAAATCTCCTAACAAAAGTGATCTCTGCCTTTGTGCCCTTGTGTGATTTAGGTTTTTCTCAAGACAGAAGAGACTTCAGCTTTCCCCAGTGAGACCACCATGAGGTCACACAGAGGCAAGACTAAGGCTGAGACCTGCCTCCCCATCTCCTGAGAACCAGACACTCTGCACACTGAGGTGGCACAGATGACTCTGGCACATACATATGAAGCACCTGAAATACCACAGCCATGATTTTCAGGCACTTTTGCCCCCCTGTTGGTGCCCAAGATGCTACGTTTTTCCCATTTGATCAGACATACTTCTGATTCTTTCTAAGTTGAAATTTCAACTCTGTTTCTAGCTATAAATGGCAAATGTTATCATGTTAGTACTTTCACTCCTCACTTCTCCTGAATCACATGTAATTTTAACAACACTAAGTAGAAAAATGATTCCTTCAATGCATTTGGCATCATCAACAATTGTTTTTTGTGTTAAATTAGACTAATCAGTAAATTAAGCAAACCATAGTACTTGAGAATGATGGCGCATGACAGTTGGGGGGGGTGACCCCAGTATCTTGAGCTCTCTTTCCTATTTAGGCCTGCCTGTTGTCCCCTTCTGTTGGGAGCATCCCAAGAGCGTTTCCTTCATGTTCCTTCCTGACATTTAATCTCAAGCATATTAGGATATAAATGTATAAAAGTTCACCTGGCCTCTTTGGGAATTTGTATTTTAAGAAGGGAGAAACCCATTTCTCTGGAACTTCTAGCATCTGCAAGCAAGGAGAGGTGTTCATGAAGGACGGTGGTGGCAGTATTCCTCTTGGCTCTGATTTCACCCACTGCCAGGCTATCCTTTGGGATGACACCCCTGACTATAAGCAAAATTAAAAGATTCAATATCAGTGAAGAGAGGGTCAAATTTTTTGTCTCTGGATCATGAAAGAATAGGATGGCGGCTTTATTTCTGCAGGTGCTATTAAACTTATTGTTAGCCATAGGAAAGCAAAATCACGTTCTGTCCACTGCAAATACAACTGTCCTGTAAGCAAGCAAGTGCTTCCTTACTCACAGATCGATCTGGAAATTAGTCAAAACAGGTTAATATTCCTCCATGGGCCCTCTAAATGGAATTATTTACCTTGGATGGTTATGTGGAGAGTTGTCACCTTGGGTCGATCAGAGGGGCTTCTAATTCCCTCCACACCCCACTCCTCCATAACACATGAGGACTCACTCATGGACACCAACAGCCTTGTTCTCTGTGTTACACCTGGACCACAAAATATGTAAGACTATAGGTTCCCCCAGTAAATCCAGTGCTCTGATAACATACCAACAGCACTGTGGGCTTGTTAGCCTTTAGCCAATTAAGGCAATTAGTGTTATTTAATATGAAATGTTCTCCAATACACACACTGGCAAGAATATTGAAAAATACAAGCCTCAAGAATTCTGATTTATCTTCCCGTTGCCAGAGCCAGCTGCTGAGTGCCAAACAGCACTGCGTGTGCTCCTGGCATAACTTTATTAATAATCCTGTAAAACAAAGAATCCTTCAACAAATAGCAGTCACTTTTTGATTATATTGTGCCACAGATAATAATTGTTTCAAATTGAGTGTATTTGCTTATGCATAATGAAAAAAAAGATCACATAACAGCTTGATTATGAAAACTAACGGCATGTTGGAAAGCTACCAAGAATTCCCTCAAATTGGACATTTTAATTGTTTTACCTCAGTTGCTGACCCAGGCCAAATTCATTTAAAACAAATTTTGCATACCAAAATCTCTATAAAACAAGGGGATTTCCAACCTACTGGCAATGATTCATTTAGAGTTAATGAATGTGAAAATGTTTTTAAAAGCTTCATAAATATATACTATTATTATTATTGGAGTAAGATTGAATTCAGCAGAATTCCAGTATACAGAAAAATTTAAATTGGCTCTTGCAGGTCTGCGAAAGGAGATTTGACCTGAACTGTACATTAGAAATCCAAATTGGGCAGGCTAGATCTTTGCATGCTCTACAATTATTTCTATTTAAAAATGGATTGTGCTTTTTCACAACAATGTGGAAGTTGCTTTGATTATTGGTTAACATAATGGCTACCATTTATAGAGCAGTTACTGTGTTTCAGACACTGGGCTAAATAGTTTACAAGCATTATCCAGTTTAATATTCACAACAGCCCTATTGGGTAGATATTCTTGTCCCACCTTGCACTTAGTAGGTTACAGGACGGATATTCGTTGCATGAATAGAGAAGTTAGGTAACAGGCTCCACATTCACAGGTAGGAAATCAGCATTTAGACTTCAGGGGTAATTTCCAGTAGCTGTCCTCTTAGATCCTTTATTGATGTTTCTTTCCTGTTTTTAGGAGTGATGCTCTGAAGTTCCCAAATTCTGAGTCCCCAGACAAGGTTATGTGTAACCACAGTAGGAATTCCTCTAGGTAATATTATTTAGGAGTCCAGGCAATGTGACACCAATCAGTTATGGCACCGATTTGTTGTCCCCAGAGCTCCAGGTGAGGCTGCTGACACCACCAAGGACTGGGTGGTTGAGGAAGTCAAGATGGCAGGACACAGTTTGAATTCAGCCAAGGACTGAACAGTCTTGCCCAAACTATTTTCCTGTTGAACATTCCACTTAGTGGGTAACTGACTTTTCAATATTAGTGACGGGTTGACGCACATTATTAATATGGTCATGGCCAGTGCTAGGCAACATTTTGACGTGGATTAATTTCCCCATGGCACCCTCTCTACATCCTTTCAGTTTCCCGTTCCATCTTTACCTGCTCCAAGTGTCTCCTCCCTCCAGTCCATTACTTAACCAGCTCACCTTTATTAAAAATAAAATTAAGATGGTTATTTTATGGTTTTAGCCAGGGGACCCTTCTCCAAATGCAATTTTAGTTGGAAGTACAAAAAGGAACCAGTCTAATCTTCTCTCAAGGGTGTGGGGCTAAAGGTCCAGAATCACATTAACTCAATGACACTTACACCTACCTGAGTGAGGAATCTCTAGATCTTATTCCAGGGTCCACTTCATTTCAAAAATTTCTCAGATAACTACAATGACTTAATTGATCTCCTCTCTGATTTCCTCTCTGTTAACAGCTGGCAACTGTTCAAGTTGTATCCCCTTTGTTTTTCACACACAGATTAATTTCTCAGCTTAGTTAAATTGTAAACTCCACCATGGCAGGGACCTCACTTTACAAGTCTTTTGTGATTTTCATTTAAACAGAAGATCCCATCTACTATAGCTGATTAACCAGAAGTGGACTTTGGAAACAATTCTTGTCAAGTTAAAGCAAAACAGAAAGAAAAAATAAGGCAGGAGGTATTCAGTTTTACGAAATCCCCTGCCTGCTTTCTTTCACACCTCCAGCTTTAGGTGACAGTTAGAACACTGGTTAGTAAGAGAACCAGAGTTCAACCAGCCTCAATTTACTGTGTGACTGTGGTCAATTTTATTTACCTCTCTGTGCTTCAGTGTCCTAATCTGTTAAAGGAGATAAGGGCCTCAACAGCTATTTTGTGAGGATTTAGCAATATTTTGTAGAGAAAGCACATGGTAGACCCACAGTAACTTTCCGCCTCATTCTACTTTCCTTTGTGTTTTGAATCCTTTGGAACATTTGACCTAGTTAACCAGTCCACAAATTCCTAGCTATATGTTAACTGGGTTAAGAAAACTTCTTGTTACCAATACTGCTTTGCAGGCACCTCTTCTGAGATTTAATCTCCCCTATTACCCTGTCCTGGATATAAATCTTACAGACTTCACTATTCTGTGTAGCTGTGTATTCATCCTGAGATTTGACAGTATGCATGGGCGGTGATTTGGGTTCAAAGGAGGGTGCTGGAAGAGCAGGCAAGGAACAGAGTCTCGTTTATATCTGTTCACCCAGGCACCCTTCCTGCCTCCCACCTCCCACTTCCTCCACAGAGATGACTGGCTTTGATTTTTGCCTCCATTTGTTTAGTTCTAAAAACGTAAAAAGAAAATATTAGTCATTAGGGAAGGATTTCAACATGGTTTTGTAGACAAGTGCTTCTCAGACTTTCATATACTTAGCAAACTCCTGGCATCTTGTTAGTGACAGATTTCAAGTCAGTAGGGGGAGGGCTGGGGCCCAAGAATCTGCATTTGTCCCAAGTGCCCGGGAGATGTGGGTGCTGCTGACCCATGGCCCACGCTTGGAGGAGCTAACCTCTAGATGATTGTATCAGGGTAATGGAAGCTAGTCATAAGAAACACAGGCAGGAGTATAACTACAGAGGAAAAATGAAGCAAAAACTTGGTCTCAAAATTCAGTTGGTGATGTCACATGTGCATCATGGGAATACAGAGAATGCACGTCTTCATTTATGCATTTGACATTTTTTCACCCTCTCTTTGCTTAAACACCAGTCTTAGATACTCACTTTTGATCTCACTTACCACTGAGAAAAGCTCTACTCTCCTTTATATTCCACACCCCTGCCCCCACACACCCTGCTCCCACTATGGCTCAGTGGTGAAGAATCTTCTTGCAGTGCAGGAGACACAGGAGATGTGGGTTCGATCTCTGGGTTGAGAAGATCCCCTGGAAGAGGGCATGGCAACCTACTCCAGTATAGTCCATGGGATTGCAAAGAGTCAGATATGACTGAAGAGACTGAGTAGGGTATGAGCACATATACATATGTATATTTCCTGGAAAACAAATAAACTGGAGCAAGCATGTATTTTAGAAGATTTTTAAATTTATCTTCCATTTCCACACAGTCCAATAACAAATACATGAAAACTGCTGTGAAGGTTGGTGTAACATGGAATTACCAGCCCTGATCTGGAGTCAGGACTGTCTAAACCCTGACTCCAGCACTCAGTAGCCTTGGGCTGGTTATCTAACATTTCTGTATGTCAGAATGAGGCTTACCATAGTTTTTATCTTGGGAAAGTTATGAGGATAAATTGAATTACTATAAGCAAATGGCTTAGAACAGTGCCTCACACACAGGAAACACCGTACAAGTATAAAGTATTGTGTAAGCACATTTATGTAATTCTTCACATTATGGAATAGTTTCAACTTTAAGAAATGATCATATGCCTATGTGATCTATGTGTGATGCAAATCAGCATTTTGGGTGTCAGTCAACCATTTCGCCATAGAACCTGCTCCTTTATTTGAATGTGTACTTGTGATTTTACTCAATGTTACTTTAATAGTATCAACCAAATTTTTAATTTTTTTCTTTTGGTAATAAATGTATCTATGAGATAGTCATTTTTGTATACTCTAAGACAAATTGTATCTCATAAATTCTTGGTGGAGAAAGTCAATACATTCAAATCAATACATTAAAAAGTATTCTAAGGTCAAATAACTTGAGAGGCATAGACTATAGTAGTTGAGTATGGATGGGCTTTGCACTCCTTATATGTACAAGACTTGGTTCTATCATCTCTAAGCTGTGTTACCTTGACCAAGTCACTTTATTTTCATTTCCAAAATGTAAATTCCACTCATATTATTATCTTGTGAGATTATGATGAGGTATTTTTTGTTGTTTAGTCGCTAAGTCATACTTAAATCTTAGTGACCCCTTGGAGTGCAGCATACCAGGCCTCCCTGTCCTTCACTATCCCCCAAAGTTTGCTCAAATTCATGTCCACTGAGTCGGTGATACCATCCAACCATCTCATCCTCTGTCGTCCCCTTCTCCTCTTGCCCTCAATCTTTCCCAGTATCAGGGTCTTTTCCAATGAGTCAACTCTTCACATCAGGTGGCCAAAGTATTGGAGCTTCAGCTTCAGCATCAGTCCTTCTAATGAATATTCAGGGTTGATTTCCTTTGATTGACTGGTTTGATCTCCTTGCAGTGATCAGGTATAAGTGAGACAATACAAATTAAGCCCTCAGCACAGTGCCAGTTCAATAGTAATTTCCCAATCAGTGAAATGATAATAGCAACAGTAATAAATTCACTTGGGGATGGTGAGATTAGGGAATGAACAGAACTAGAGGCAGTATAAACATATTTAATATAAATTTTAACAGGTCCAGTGTCAAGAGAAAAAGTCACATATGTTTCCCCACAGTCATCTTTGTGCCTCTTTTCAGTCTTTAAAGGTAGGATAATCAGTTAACCCATCTTGCCCAACACAGTTCCATCTCTTGCCTGTTGTCCTCACATCATTGCTAAGAGCACAGCCTTTGACTCCCCAAAAGTGTACCAGTTAGGACAACAAATTTAATGGTCACCCTCCTAAAGAACTCTCTCATGCGACCCTCTGCCTCATTAAGACGCAAGGTTTTCAGATGATGAAAAAAAAAATGACTATTTCTCCCAAGTATTACAAACCTCCAATTTCCCTGAAAATAGAATTGAAATTCCAAAAATGTATTTTTCTTGTGAGAAACCTCAATGTATCTTCTCTGTCTCTCTCCCCAAGATGGATGTTTGAGATTGTTTGATTTCTCCGACATGAAGATTGCTGGGAGGTGGGGAATTAAGCATGAGGAGAAGCAAGATTGTGTTGGAGAGAATCTATGGTAGAAAACGTAGGTGGGGCCAGGAAGCAGCATCACAGGGCAGAGGATGGACTAAAAATAAGGGGAGGGAAATGCTCCAGCAGCGGATCCATTTTCTGACATTGATTTTCATTTTTACCTGTTTCTCCTCCCAATATAATGATTAGTACACAGTGCAGCCTGTGTGGTTGTACAAAATGCAGATGGCAGCCAGGCAGCCTCAGTTCATGTTCAGGCTCCAACTGCATAACTTTGAGCAAGTCGCTTCACTTCTCTGAGCCTCATTTTCTCTCTGTGGTAAAATGGGGCTCATCACCTACCTCATGGGATTGATACCAAGATTAAATAAGATAATATGTATAAAGTTCTTTCTCAGAACAGTGCCCAATGCTTAGTAAATTCTTTTGTGCTAATTGTTGTCTTATTTCAGGGCTATGGTCATAATGATACAGTCAATCTATGATTCATTCTGATTCTACTTTAGATCAAATTCATTGATCCATCTTCTATAACAATAGCATCATTCTTTTCAGATTCATTCTACTGAATCTTTTTTTTAACATTAATGTGTTTATGTTAATACAAATTTTCATCTTTCCGTGTTTACTTTCAAACATGATTAACAATAGCTCAGAAAGAACAACAATATGCCCAAGAAAAGTAAAAGATGAGCCCTGGATTTAATTGTAAGAAAAATCAGAGTAGCCAGTGGTAATAAAAACCCTTTAATGGATTCTATTGTTTAAAGGGAGCGGTATTTTGATCACTACTATAGAAAGACATTCAATTACTATCATAGACTGTTTTAGTTCAATATGCTATATACACATTTTGGTGGGCAGAAGAAGAAATGAGATAGACTATTTAAAAGAAATGAGATGGTTTGCAGAAAAACCATCTACCCAATCAAAAAGTGGGAAAAAGTCCTAAACAGACATTTCTCCAAAGAAGAAACGCAGATGGCTAACAAACACATGAAAAGATGCTCAACATCGCACATTGATAGAGAAATGCAAATCAAAACCACAATGAGATATCACCTCACACCAGTCAGAATGGCCCTCATCAAAAAGTCTACAAACAATAAATGCTGAAGAGGGTGTGGAGAAAAGGAAATGTTCTTGCACTGTTGGTGGGGATGTAAATTGATACAGCCACTATGGGAGATGGCATGGAGATTCCTTAAAACACTAGGAATAAAACCACCATATGACCCAGCAATTCCACTCCTAGGCATATATCCTAAGGAACCCAAAATTGAAAGAGACACATGTATCTCATTGTTCATTGCAGCACTATTTACAATAGGTAGAATATGGAAGCAACCATTGACAGATGACTGGATAAAGAAGTTGTGGCACATATACACAATGGAATATTCAGTTCAGTCGCTCAGTTGTGTCTGACTCTTTGTGAACCCATGAACTGCAGCATGCCAGGCCACCCTGTCCATCACCAACTCCTGGAGTTTACCCAAACTCATGTCCATTGAGTCGGTGATGCCATCCAACCATCTCATCCTCTGTCCTCCCCTTTTCCTCCTGCCCTCAATCTTTCCCAGCATCAGGGTCTTTTCCAATGAGTCAGCTCTTTGCATCAGGTGGCCAAAGTATTGGAGTTTCAGCTTCAACATCAGTCCTTCCAATGAACACCCAGGACTGATCTCCTTTAGGATGGACTGGTTGGATCTCCTTGCAGTCCAAAGGACTCTCAAGAGTCTTCTCCAACACCACAGTTCAAAAGCATCAATACTTCGGTGCTCAGCTTTCTTTATAGTCCAACTCTCACATCCATACATGACCACTGGAAAAACCATAGCCTTGACTAGATGGACCTTTGTTGACAAAGTAATGTCTCTGCTTTTCAATATGCTGTCTAGGTTGGTCATAACTTTCCTTCCAAGGAGTAAGCATCTTTTAATTTCATGGCTGCAATCACCATCTGCAGTGATTTTGGCGCCGCCAAAAATAAAGTCAGCCACTGTTTCCCCATCTATTTGCCATGAAGTGATGGGACCGGATGTCATGATCTTAGTTTTATGAATGTTGAGCTTTAAGCCAACTTTTTCACTCTCCTCTTTCACTTTCATCAAGAGGCTCTTTAGTTCTTCTTCGCTTTCTGCCATAAGGGTGGTGTCATCTGCATATCTGAGGTTACTGATATTTCTCCTGGCAATCTTGATTCCAGCTTGTGCTTCCTCCAGCCCAGCATTTCTCATGATGTACTCTGCATATAAGTTAAATAAGCAAGGTGACAATATACAGCCCTGATGTACTCCTTTTCCTATTTGGAACCAGTCTGTTGTTCCATGTCCAGTTCTAACTGTTGCTTGCTGACCTGCATACAGGTTTCTCAAGAGACAGGTCAGGTGGTTTGGTATTCCCATCTCTTTCAGAATCTTCCACAGTTTGTTGTGATCCACACAGTCAAAGGCTCTGGCATAGTCAATAAAGCAGAAATAGATGTTTTTCTGGAACTCTCTTGCTTTTTCGATGATCTGATGGATGTTGGCAATTTGATCTCTGGTTCCTCTGCCTTTTCTAAAACCAGTTTGAACATCTGGAAGTTCACGGTTCACGTATTGCTGAAGCCTGGCTTGGAGAATTTTGAGCATTACTTTACTAGCGTGTGAGATGAGTGCAATTGTGCAGTAGTTTGAGCATTCTTTGGCATTGCCTTTCTTTGATATTGGAATGAAAACTGACCTTTTTCAGTCCTGTGGCCACTGCTGAGTTTTCCAAATTTGCTGACATATTGAGTACAGCACTTGCACATATTACTCAGCCATAAAAAGGAACGCATTTGAGTCAATTCTAATGAGGTGGATGAACCTAGAACCTATTATACAGAATGAAGTGAGTCAGAAAGAGAAAGATAAATACCATATTCCAATGCATATATATGGAATCTAGAAAAGTAGTACTGAAGAATTTATTTACAGGGCAACAATGGAGAAACAGACATAGAGAATAGACTTATGGACATGGGGAGAGGGGAGAAGAGGGTGAGATGCATGGAAAGAGTAACATGGAAACTTACATTACCGTATGTAAAATAGATAGCCAATGGGGAATTTGCTATGTGGCTCAGGAAACTCAAACAGGGGCTCTGTATCAACCTAGAGGGGTGGGGTGAGGAGGGAGATGGGAGGGAGTTTCAAAAGGGAGGGGATATTTGTATACCTATGACTGATTCATGTTGAGGTTTGACAGAAAACAGCAAAATTCTGTAAAGCAATTATCCTTCAATAAAAAATTAATTAATTAAAAAAATAAAAGAAATGAGATGCTTTAGAAATAACCTCATGTCATGGATAGAATAATGTCCCCTTTTCCCAAGGAGAACAGTATGAGGAAATAATTGTTTTAAAAAGTAAGATTCAAACAAGACATCTGATTTAAATTGTGCAAAGCACCATTAGCACTACCGACATAAATCAGAGGTAAAAGACTTGCTGGGTCAGGCATGTGTCCTTTTAACCAGGTACCATGGAGACAGGCACCATAGAAACAGGTAAATCTTATGTTTTCCTTTTTTTAAGCTCTTGAACTTATGATGCAGTTGCTTTAGCTTTGTTCGTATATATAGATCTATAGGGAGACTATGAGACAATCATTTAGATAATTCAAAAATTTAAAGGCATATTTATTTTTCTCTTAAGAGAGAATATGAATTTTAACTCAGTTTAATGGCAATTGTCTCAGTTACTCAAATAAACTGGAAAAAAGATGCTGGCAGATGTTAAAATCAGGTCATTTCTGTTGATTAGTCTTTAGGGACTCCTATGATGGAGAATATTAAAAATGAATAAACCACAGTAATTAATATGCCCATTCCCTCTTTAAGGCCTTATCTAATTTAGAAAGTGACTCTAAAACATTAAAAAAGCCCCCTTTTCTGCTGCAGAAATATAAGATGGCAATTAGTGAATACAGAAAAAAAAAAATACAAGATCAAAAGTGCCTCCTAAATAATCGAGAAGGATGAAAGAAAATTTAATGTGTCCATAACGTTAGGTACTGAGTTCAGTTTCTTGAAAAGCGGCAGTCCACAGGCCACGCTTGTCTAACCACCTGGGAGTTTAGTTGGCTAATATATCTGATTCCCAAAGTGTCTGTCACAAAGAGGAGTTGTTTTGTATTTCCTCAGGTTTCCCATTTGGCTAGCTTTTTATCTTACTGTGGACTACAATCATATCAAAGCAGTTCTGAGATTCCTTCTGATTCTACTTTTTGATCAAATTAATCAATGGATTCATCTAGCTCTAAACAATGTGTGCCTGGTCCTCCTGGGACTCTCCTGACTGTGCTGTCAGGGAGTGGTTGAGTCTGAAGAGTCTGAAGGTTAGCATCCAAAGAATTCCTAGAATCCTTTCACACCACAGCTGCTGCCTCCATCGGAGGGGTTCTTTGTACAATTGGTTTAAGTTCTTCCTGGCAGAGGTCTGTTGAGAAGTAGCAATTTACTTTAAGGACTATGACCTTGGTTTTGCTAACCTGCCGTCTATGGGGTCGCACAGAGTTGGACACGATTGACGCGACTTAGCAGCAGCAGCAGTACACTGCACATATACATAACCTGAATACCCCTTAGTCTTATAAGCATGAGAGTTCTTATGAAGGTATAGTAACATTAATAGAGTTAATATAGTTAACAATATAGTCCAAATTATGATGGGTTCTGTCCCCTATTCCCGGCCCTTAATTTTCCCAGCTGTTGTATCTCAGAGTCCTCTCAATGTGTTTCTTTATAAGAAGATATCAGGAAATACTTCTTTATACAGGGCTTTAGTCGTGTCGTGATTTATCCTTATTACCGAAAAGCAATGCACTGAGACAGTAGCCATTGCTCTGAAGCAAGTTGGCCAAGGGTCACTGCATCCTTTCCTTTAAAAATACCTGCTTTGTTTGCACTGAAGGGAAAAAAAATAACTCTGCTTGGAGCTCTTTTGTTCAGAAAGCCTGCTTGCTTGATATATGTCCTCTAATCTATTTAGGGAGGGACTTGTTCTTTGTTTAAGATCTAATGGGATTTCCCCTGGGTGAAGTTTAATGGGATTAGGCAACAGAAGGTTGTGAGAAGATTTCATCAACATCTTTCAATCTCTGCCCCAGAAAAGGTTCTAAAAAGGATAAAGATGTATCCTCCTTTTGCTATAAACACTCAATTGAGTGTCCCTACAGATGACCAGCTACAGGTTATGGATCAAATCCATCTTTGTCCCCTCCCATCATCAAATAAACTATTCCAGGTCAGAGTGACAGGACCACTTGAACCAAGAAAACTATTTTCTTGGAAAAAACAACCAAGCAAAACAAAAAAACTTAAAGCAGTGTAAGGAATATTTTCAGAGTGTTGAATCTGATAGGAAAACAAAGTACATGAAATCGTTCAATCCACTTCTATCTCTTCTTATTGCAGTGAAATATTTGTCTCTATGAGATTTAGGTAAGAGAAATGATCAATCCTTGAAGAATGAATCTTTCCTAATTTTCCAAGAAAAAGTCATCTATTTGTGTTCTTCTTGCTGGTGAATTACTAAAGTTACTGTTATTGCCTTTTCCAGTTATTTATCCTTAGGACAATCTCCACATCAGTGATCTCTAGTTTGACAGAGAAAAGAATGAAATTGGGTTTTGTCACTACTGCCTCTGAAACTCAACAAAATGAACAAAGAGGACAAAAAATAGAGAAGAAAAGAAAGAGACTCTTCTTCAATAAAGGTGGGAAATGCCTTCTACCGCATACCACAATTATAAGGCTAGCTGACAGATCCAACAGGACAATCCTAAGGGCAGACTCATACCCTGTAGACTTGTGACAATGTCTCAGCTGTGGCAGATATTGTAGGTTGTCCACTTGATAGACATTCTTTATACACACTACCTCCCTCTTCATGCCTCTGCCCCTGGCCTTATTCTTTGTCAATAGATCCTGGATTTTTGTGTGTATGGGGTCATCATGAATTTCAGATGTTAATTATGGTTAGTCTTGGGCCATCGACATAATTCATCTTTGTCACTGAGTTGAGATTGAGAAGTGACACACATCTAGAAAATGGGTGTGACAGGGCTCTCCTGGAAGACTTTTGCTCACCTTAAAAAGGAGCACAGATAGGTGAATCCCTTTACTGCCTCTGAATACTACTATCTGCATGTGATTCCTGGAAATATAGCAATGGTCTGAAGACCTTGAAAAGAGTCAGCCTGAAGGGAAAGTGAAGAAGTCAAATTTGGCAGTAGGAAAAGATGCAGTGGATCTGAGCCCACTGAGAACCACCCTGCAAATGTCCACCTGATGATTCTTCATTACATATACAATATTTGTCATGGTCATTTAACCTCTCTTACATGCAGCTAAAGTCATCCTGAGGTATGTAATAATTCAAGAGGTATTTATTCAGTAAGATTTACTGAATCTTGGTTAAAAAAATACCTCTGATGGACCCATTGCTCCTTTATTATAATGACAAGGTGTGGGGGCTGAGGCCAATCTATGAAAGCATCCCTCAGCTCTGGTCCATCAGAGGGGGATGTTGTGGGAAAGGGCTGAGCATAAATAATCTATTCAGATCCATCATTAACAATAGGCAAATGTAGAGACTTAGTTTTAGATCAGAATTTAAATGTTTAAAGCTTTGAAAATGCAGAAATGATAATATATCTCAATGTGGACCATTTCTAGAGTTTACTGAATTATTTTATGTTTTGGTTTGTTGGCCACAAGGCAAGTGGAATCTTAGCTCCCCAACCCTTGAGCCCATACCCCCTGCGTTGGAAGGCAAAGTCTTAACCACTGGACCACCAGGGAAATCCATGTTAACAAACTCTTGAAGGTGGAGAATGGTGGAAAAAATGTAACTGGACTAAATTTCCAGCCTTACATATTAGAGAGTTGATTAATATAGCTTAAAGCAGACAAATCAAGAAATAGATCTTGGAATTTCCCTGGTGGTCCAGTGGTTGAGACTTCACCTTTCAAGGCAGGGTGTGTGGGTTCAATTCCTGGTCAGGGAGCTAAGATTCCCCCATGCCATGCAGACAAACAAAGAAACAAAATAAAACAGAAGCAGTGTTGTAACAAATTCAAGAGAGACTTAAAAAAAAAAGAAGTAAAAATAGATCTTTAAATACATTATTTCAAGATATAAGGAGATTCATAAGAAAAATTTAAATTAAGAACAGAATAACTAACATAAAGAAACAGAGTGGAGGAGGAAAGAGGAGGAAAATACGAGTGTTTTAGTTTACTCAAGGAGAAAGTCAATATGAACTCTCTAAAACTGAAAGAGACAGAGACAGAGAGAGAGAAATTAAGATTATTGTTAAAATATATAAACATCGTCTTCAGGATCTAAAAGCGGAGTACATACCTTCTAAGCCATTGGCGGGAAACATACCCAAAACAAAACATGTATGGGTCACAGATTTTTAAAAATAGATAATTTAGAAAACAATGACAACAAATCATATAAAAACTGAGAACAAATATATCTATCATGCCAATAAATGCAAATAAGATGAACTGAGCCATTAAAAGGACAAGACTCCCAGATTGGAGAGAAACCTTAAGACCTCAGGGCGCTAGAGAAGTGCTGTCCAGGTGTAAGTGGGGAAGGTAGCCTTTCCATTCCCAGTTTTAAGCTGTACTTTTTCATTTATTCTCCAAAGTTTCACTGCTTTTGCTTAGACAGTTTTTGTTCACAGAGTCTTTCATGAAAGCATTTACTTCAGCTTAAGGCTCCACCCTTTCTGTTGAGAATCAAGACTATTTCAAGCTGGTTTAGAGATGCCATGTCATCTTTTTCAGTTGCTTTGAGTTTCCTAATTTTTTTCCTGACACCAATTCAAAATTTTCGTTCCCTTTTTTCACACCCTCAAAGAAAAGTCCAGGCACACATCAAGCTGTAAGCTATCAACTGCCCATCTTATTCAAGAACATAAAGACTTTGTTTTTAAAATGGAGCAGTTGGGATACTCTGTCACACTAGTATCATAACTCCTTTGAGTTAATTTATCACCAATGTGGTAGGCAATGAACTAGTAAGTCATGAAAATGGTGCAGGCTGCATGTTATAAGCTTTGAGATTTACAGTTAGGTTAAAAAACAACGAACATATTCCATGAGTATAGAAATGAATGTCACTGCATTCATATGGACACATCAGCTTCAGTGTTTCAACAGAATGAGTGGGTAAAATTCATTAAAGTAACACACACTTCTAAAGAGCAAAGCGGTTGAAATGGTTATGAGAAATATTTATTAATAAAGGCTTGTGCATGCAAAGTCGCTTCAGTTGTGTCTGACTCTTTGCAACCCTATGGACCATAGTCTGCCAGGCTCTACTGTCCATGGGATTCTCCAGGCAAGAGTGCTGGAGTGGGTTGCCATGCCCTCCTCCAGAGGATCAACCCAGGGATTGAACCTGTATCTCTTATGTCTCCTACATTGGCAGGCAGGTTCTTTACCACTAGCACCACCTAGGAAGCCTAAATAAAAGTTTGGTGTGTATATTTTTTCAAATTGGAAAACCACAGATGGGCAGGTCAAATTCCATTCCAGCTTTGAAAGAGTGGTTCTCCACCTCAGTGAGGACATCTGGGTGAGGCAATCAGATGCCGGATATGTTGCAATTCCTTAGCAATAATAGTTAAAGTATAGACATTTGAGAATGATTTACTGAACAAAAACCAGAACAGGTTCAAGGTTATCTATATAACATCACTCTTCTTACATTTTGATATGCCTTACTGAGCTTAAATAAAAGGGATTTAGGTATAGCTACTCCTTAGAGAATCCCAAATAAATGTGTATGTACCCATGGGCATGTGTATAAACCATCGGTTTGAATAGTAAAACAACCTAAAACAACAATTTGAAAGGCACTGAAACCAAATGAGAGAGGAGTATCAGAGGGATCAGCTAAGACACTGCCCCAAGAATGCTTGGATTTCCCTAGAAAATCTAAAGTAGCTATGAATATTTTTTAAAGAAAATAAACACCTGGGAAAATTACCGGGAACAACTTGTAAATCCTCTTCCTTCGTTTATCCAAGTAACTGAGCTGGCCCACCCCAAGAGGCATAAAATCTGTGGAATTTGCATCCCCTAGGAGGTGGAATACAAACCCTGAGTAAGCTAAGACTGCAGTCTTTTGTAACCAACTATAATTTTATTGATTTTCATCTGTTACCCAAGTCTTGTTAAGTGAAATGAGAGGTCTGCCAAAGCAAATAGAAAGACGCGTAGACTGCCATCTGAGTTTTATGTTATGTAGGTTACGCCTATTGATGGAATTTGAAATTGGAGGTTGCCAGGAAGCCAAAAGGAAAGTTCAGAATGATGTATGCTCTCAGAGAACAAACAGTACTCCTTTTTCTAATCTCTACTTTTTTGCCCCATGGAACTTTATCCATCTTTTGGTAATAAAAGACAACACATGATTCATTTATCAGTGCAAATAATTTTAGTATTGTGGGTAATGGCTAAATATGATCTGTCTTTGACATAAGCTTTTTTCCCCTATGAATTACAGTGAAATAGTTGAGGTTTTATTATACTAAAGTTTTTCTTAGTGAAATAGCTGAGGTTTTATTATACTAAAGTTTTCCTTTTAAGATATATAGAAAACAGTTAAGACTTTTTAAAGTTAAAATCATTTAGCATTTCATTGAAAGAAGCTAAATTTCTATGGAGGATAAAAACTGAATCATTTGCTTTTTATTAATTTTTAGTATTCCATAGAAGATTAGAGTTCACAGTATTGGAAGTCTCTATAAACCAATCTTAACTGGTGATCACCAGCTTTTCTATCTCCCTCTACTCCTTTTATTCATGCATTTACAATTCAATATAAATCACATTTTTCATAAAATGTCTCAGGTATTTTAAAACATTGATTCCCTTGATATTTTATTCCCTAGTCTAAATCTCTAGAGCACCGAAACTCTACTCTATTTTTACAAACCTGGACATTGCTTTACAGAGAAATAATTTGCCTTAACAAATGTCTACTTGAAACAATGTACATGAAAATGCTGTAAGAAATGGTCCTATATAAGTGATACATATTTATTGACTTTCACTCTCTAACTCTAATAGACCCGTGCTTACCATATAGATGGTAATAGAGAGGATAAGGTTATTTTAGCAATAAAAATAGAAGCTCCATAAGTTTGTTGAGAAAGTATTTTGTTCCTGACGCTTGCTGGGAATGCAAAGATGAAAAGGCACAATCTCTGTCATCAAAGTGCTTAGAGATAAATGTGACAAGGCCCCATCAACAGACAATTGCAATGGCCTAAATCTATGTCAAGGTCTTCAGTCCTACAAGATCACAGACAGGCCCCATACCAAACAAGGAATCAGAAGCGCAGCTCTGAAGGCACGATGCCTTTTTCTGAGTTTTGAATGCTAGTTATAAAGCATCAGACAGAAGAGCTGGGGTAGACAGGGTGCTCCAGGAAAAGAGGGAGAACCATGAGCAAGGCCTCCAGGCCAGAACCAGTGTGTCTTGTGGGGAACCCTCAGCAGTTCTGGGCTGCTGAACAGAATCATGGAAGGGAATTGGGATGGGAGATGATATTGAAAATGAATGAAGAGCTTAAAGAGTGGCAAAGAGCTTGCACTTTATTTTGTAGAGGAGAATGAGCTATGAAAGAGTTTAATCCTGAAAGAGTCACCATTAGGTTTGTACCCTCAAGTTTGTTAGACAAGTCCCTTAACTATCTGGAATTTTGGTTTTCTTATCTATAAAGTTTGTCAGGAGAAAGGTGGAGTAGATAATTTCTAAGAGCTTTCTGGTTTGAAGATTTGGAAAATGAGTTCAAACAAGAAAAAACTTACACTTTTATAGTTGGCCATTAAAGTTAAAACCAGAGAGAGCTTTATGTTGTTACATTCTTATGTAGGATCATAATTCCATGGGCCCGCCATCTCCTCAATAGGAAACTCTGTTCAAACCAAGTGGGCTTCCAGGGCTCTATGTATGTGTGTGTGTGTTGGGGAGGGGAATTGGGGTGGAGAGAAGGGGAGGGGTGAGAGTGAAGCCTGTTTACTGTTGAGAATGAAGTCATATATACTAGGAATGCTAAAGGAAATTCAAGGAAAATTACTTCTAATGGTAAAAGATTTGATAATCCGTGAGCGCTGCTATCATCATTGGCACAGGAAAAAATGGCTAGAGATGTTCTTAAATGCATTTTTTATGTACTGTCTGCTTCCAGAATATTTTTCCTGTTTGAATGGTCAGAAAATAATCACCTCTCTCTGTTGAATTTATGTGCCGATCAACATTCTTGGATTGTTTCTCCTTTCTTCTGCTGCTGCTTGACAAGGTGAAGAACTGTCATAAGTGTTCATCTTCAAATATACCTTTGTCCTTTAGGGCAAGTTTTCAACGAAGTCTTGAAAGTCTTGCTTCAACCAAGACTCCTATACCTTAACGGATGTATGTTCAAAAACACCAAAGAGGGGGCTTCCCTGGTGGCTCAGTGGTAAAGAATCCACCTGCCAATTCAGGAAACATGAGTTTGATCCCTGATCTGGGAAGATCCCACATGCTGCGGAGCAATTAACCCCATGCACCACAACTACTGAGCCTGCTTGCTGCATCTACTTAAGCCCATGCATTTTAGAACCCTCATACCACAACTAGAGAGCATCCCTGCTTGTTACAACTAGAGAAAATCCTGTGCAGCAATGAAGACCCAACACAGCCAAAAATAAATAAATAAATGAAAAATTATTAAAAAAACAAAAACACACCAAAGAATTACTCTCTCTCTCTCTCTCTCTCTCACACACACACACACACACACACACACACACACACACACACACACTTACTTCCCCAAGCACACTATGGACTTGCCCTCCCCACTCATAGCATCTGACCTTGTTTTAAAGTATAATGTAGTGGTTTATAATGTTGATAATGAATGCCTTGAGATATCAATTGGTGTTCTTTATAAACAAATCAAAATGATTTAAAATCAGGTATGAATTGTCTGGCCTCTTGAGATCTTCCCTGTAGCTGAGATGGTAAAGAATCTGCCTGCAATGCAGGAGACTTGGGTTCGATCCCTGGGTCAAGAAGATCCTCTGGAGAAGGGAATGGCAATCCACTCCAGTATTCTTGCCTGGAGAATCCCATAGATAGAGGAGCCTGACGGGCTACAGTTCGTGGGGTCGCAAAGAGTCAGATACGACTTAGCAACTAACCTACACAAACCTGCTCATTTTGTCCCTTTGTTTAGTATCTATTTTGTGAAAATTTTTGGTGAGTTTACTGGAAGTTAGTTGAAATTGTCTACTCTTATCCTATGTTGACCTATGTAATGCCAGTTGAAATGGCTTATGTATATACTTTGAAGGAAAATGATACTTTTGCTGAAATTGGCAATAAAAGCACTCATTCCTTATTTTCTCTCTATCTGTTTGAACATATTCCTGTGCACAAATATCTATGATGGATTTAATAGAAACATAAGCCTTATATGTGCCCATATCATTGAAACATTATGCATCTGCCTATTATCTATGGCTCATCATTTTATCTATAGAACCAGACCTGAAAACCAGAGTGCCCAAGATTGAAGAACCTGTTTAGATGTACTTTTGTGATGGAGGCACTGTGATGTCCAGAAATGACAATGGAAGAAAGAATACGATGCTGTTTAATCCTTGCCCAGACTGTGTTCTCCAGTATTTCAGTTTCAGTACACACATAGCCTATCTGTTTGCATCAGAACAATGGCTGTCTCGTTACGAACTCAGTCTACAAATTATCAGTTATCCTGGGTCTGCCTTTGATCCATAGCCTTCTACTTCAGACATTCAGCACATTAGGTGCCAAGTAATATCAATCATTCTATTTTTGCTGTGTCCCTGGTAAGAGATGGCATTTGTTTTCCTGATTCAGAAGATAAGTCAGACATGATTGAGGGAAAAAAATGTGAAAAAAACTAAGCCTTGTTGAAAATTTTTTGAACTGAAAATGTAACATGTTAAATGTCTTTTATTAAGTGGAATTATAGAAAAATTTTATTTGAAATGAAAAAGCATGACCAAAAATAATAATCAAAAAGAAATGTGAATTTTACTGTAAAGTCAAGTGTGTCATTTTTGTATAAGTAGCTGAATTAATTGCCAGATTGTTTCCTCAGGTAGGCTGACTCCATTGCTCTTGCTCTCATGAAGACTGCCTTTGTTCCAGCAGTATCAGGTTTATTCCACTGATCTCTTCAGGCAGGAAACAGGTTTCCATTAAGAAATTAAATACTGCTTTTCCCATTTTCATACATAAATTGAAATCTGCAAATAGCTTCAATGGTTTATTCTTTTTCTTTCCCAGAAACCAATTTTTTTTTCCAATAGATTCTGAGCCCAACAACTGCTCTCATAGCCTGTTCTAATCTGGAAATTATTCATAAGCAATCTGGGTTAAACCAAATCATTTCCCCAAACTAAGAGCTCAAACAGTATGCATGTGTATGTATGTGATGATAGCTTTTGAACTTGTGACACTAGCATTCAACTTCTGACATGCAGAAACAGTATCTGAAAGCATCATTTAAATGTCTCTAAGGCTTGTGTGGCTTTTGACTGGCCCCTGAACACAAGCCATCAGCCCTTCCCAAGCAGAGTGCACCACAAACAACCTACCTACAGAGAAGAAACCTAAAGTAGGGCCACAGGAGAGCTATAAAAGATGTGTCCCCAACCCCGACAAAGCCACAGATTTAAAGAGGCTAAAACTCCCAACTGAATGAAATGTGAATAAAAAGCTGCTTTTTCAAAACTGGACCAAAATTGGACATGAGTGGAGACAGAATTCCTGGCAAAGCTAGTTAAAACATCAGCCAAACTGCAAAGCAAGGAAAAGTAGATGTCATCTCTTAATGGGTGGTGTGGCGTGCTTCTCCTGGGAAAGGAAATGATGGAGGCCATCTTTGAAGATTGTCTACCACCAGGGGCACACAAAGCATCCAGTTCTATCTACCAAAACTTGAGGAATCACTCCTTATATACTGGTGGTTCCTCATTATTGTGCCTTTCACCCTCTTCTCACTTTCTCCAATGAACTGAACTATTACTAAATATTATCAAATATCTGCTAGACACATCCGAAAAACCTGTGGCATGTACCCAAAACATATGCAGTCTTTTCCTCCACCTCCATTAGCTCTCCATCTTATTTAATAATATTGCTTTCTACCTGATCACTAAAGCCAATATCTAGAATTTATCCCTCTTTCCTTCAAAACTCCTTTTAAGTCTGCTGCTGCTGCTAAGTCGCTTCAGTCGTGTCCAATTCTGTGCAACCTCATAGATGGCAGCCCACCAGGCTCCCCCGTCCCTGGGATTCTCCAGGCAAGAACACTGGAGTGGGTTGCCGTTTCCATCTCCAATGCATGAAAGTGAAAAGTGGAAAGTGAAAGTGAAGTCGTTCAGTCGTGTCCGACCCTTAGCGACCCCATGGCCTGCAGCCTACCAGGCTCCTCCATCCATGGGATTTTCCAGGCAGGAGTACTGGAGTGGGGTGCCATTGCCTTCTCCCTTTTAAGTTTAAGTGCTGCGAATTCTAACTTTCATAGTCAAAACTATGGTTTTTCCAGTAGTCATGTATAGATGTGAGAGTTGGACTATAAAGACGGCTGAGTGTCAAAGAATTATTCCTTCGAATTGTGGTGCTGGATAAGACTCTTGAGAATCCCTTGGACTACATGGAGAACAAACCAGTCAATTCTAAAGGAAATCAACCCTGAATATTCACTGGAAGGACTGATGCTGAAGCTGAAACTCCAATACTTTGGCCACCTGATGCGAAGAGCCCACTCACTGGAAAAGACCCTGATCTGAGAAAGACTGAAGGCAGAAGGAGAAAAGGGTGGCAGAGGATGAGATGGTTAGATAGCATCACCAACTCAATGGACATGAACATGAGCAAACTCCAGGAGATAGTGAAGGACAGGGGAGCCTGGCCTGTTGCAGTCCACAGGATGGCAAAGAGTCAGACACGACTTAACAATGGAACAACAGCATTACCTTATCTGAGCTAGAGAAGGAGCTACTGATTGTCTTACAATTATAAATGCAACTCCAATCACATTATTGCCCTCTTTAAACATTGCAAGCAGTTTTCCCTTGCCAAACTCCAAAAAACCCTATGACTTTCTATGGCCAATGAGCTTGCCCATGACTTTCTGGACAAGCCAGTCTTGACAAGACTTGACAGCTTGTCTCTATCAAAGTCATTCTTGCCTCACTCATGACCTACATTTAAGTCATACAAAATGACTTATTGGCTAAACCTCCTTTGTAGTGTGGTCCTTGTTATAGCACCTTCCATTGGTGCACTGGTTCCTGTTGGTTCTTGGGTTCCAGATCTCCGTTCAAATGTCACGTGGACACCTGGATTTCAGTCCTATCTTACTACATAAAACTGGGTACTCTTGAAGGAGATATTTAACTTTTCATATTCTTACAATCAGTTCAGTTCAATTCAGTCACTCAGTCGTGTCCGACTCTGTGACCCCATGGACTGCAGCACGTCAGGCCTCCCTGTCCATCACCAGCTCCCGGAGCTTGCTCATACTCATGTCCATCAAGTCGGAGATGCCATCCAATCATCTCATCTTCTGTCATCCTCTTCTCCTCCTGCCGTCGATCTTTCCCAGCATCAGGGTCTTTTCCAAGGAGTCAGTTCTGGCCAAAATATTAGAGTTTCAGTTTCAGCACCAGTCCTTCCCGAATGAACATTCAGGAATGATTTCCTTTAGGATTGACAGGTTTGATCTCCCTGATGTCCAAGGGACTCTCAAGATTCTTCTCCAACACCACTGTTCAAAAGCATCAATTCTTTGGCACTCAGCTTTCTTTATAGTCCAACTCTCACATCCATACATGACTGCTGGAAAAACCATAGCTTTGACTAGATGGACCTTTGTTGGTAAAGTAATGTCTCTGCTTTTCAGTATGCTGTCTAGGTTGGTCATAGCTTTTCTTCCAAGAAGTAAGCGTCTTTTAATTTCATGGCTGCAGTCACCATTTGCAGTGATTTTCGAGCCCCAGAAAATAGTCTGTCATTGTTTCCATTGTTTCCCTGTCTATTTGCCATGAAGTGATGGGACTGGATGCCATGATCTTAGTTTTCTGAATGTTGAGCTTTAAGCCAGCTTTTTCACTTTCCTCTTTCACTTTCATGAAGAGGCTCTTTAGTTCTTCTTTGCTTTCTGCCATAAGGGTGGTGTCATCTGCTATCTTAAGTTATTGATATTTCCCCAGCAATTTTGATTTCAGCTTGTGCTTCCTCCAGCCCAGCATTTCTCATGATGTACTCTGCATATAAGTTAAATAATCAGGGTGACAATATACAGCCTTGACGTACTCCTTTCCCAATTTGGAACCAGTCCATTGTTCCATGGCCGTTTCTAACTGTTGCTTCTTGACCTGCATACAGGTTTCTCAGGAGGCAGGTGAGGTGGTCTGGTATTCCCATCTCTTGAAGAAATTTCCACAGTTTGTTGTGACCTACACAGTCAAAGATTTTGGTAATCAATATATAAAGCAGAAGTAGATGTTTTTCTGGAACTCTTTGGCTTTTTTGATGATCCAGCAGATGTTGACAATTTGATCTCTGTTTCCTCTGGTTTTCTAAATCCAACTTGAACATCTGGAAGTTCTCAGTTAATGTACTGTTGAAGTCTGGCTTGGCGAATTTTGAGCATTACTTTACTAGCATGTGAGATGAGTGAAGTTGTGTGGTAGTTTGAACATTCTTTGGCATTGCCTTTCTTTGGGATTGGAATGAAAACTGACCTTTTCCAGTCTTGTGGCCACTACTGAGTTTTCCAAATTTGCTGGCATATTGAGTGCAGCACTTTAACAGCGTCATCTTTTAGGATTTGAAATAGCTCAGCTGAAATTCCATCACCTCCACTAGCTTTGTTTGTAGTAATTCTTCCTAAGCCCACTTGACAATCTTCACTCGTAAAACATTCATAACACAAAACCTACTTTGAGAATTGTTGTGAACATTAAATGACGTGATAGTTCTAAAATGGGTTTACAATGGCTGATAGTAATATGCACTAATAAATATAATATTATTATAATAGTATGTACAAACATGTGCAAAGGGATTTTATTCAACTACCAATAGAAGAAAATGTTTCTGGTGGTAATCACATGTACGAGGTTGAAAGCCTAGTTGGATGGACGTGCGGCACTTGTTTATGTCATGGGGCAGTGAGAGGAAACAGCTCATCAATTCTCCTTCTGAGCTATAGAGAAATCAGACTGATGCCTATGGCTCTTTGGCGCTCATTCATTATTCTCTCTAGTGGATGAAATGGAGCATGATAGTAGCTTTAGGGGCCAAAGAGCACAGCCAAGTATGTATTTTCCACTTGGACACTGAAATCAATCAGAAAAACTAGAAGACTGACTTTAGGCATTAGAGAAATTCCAGGGGGGGGAGTAGTACTCAGTATGTTATGTAAGACAGGCTCACTGTCTTATAGAAAAATGATATATTTTTCTCCAAGTTTTCTTCTCTTACTCCCAACTCATGTCTAGCATTTCTGACCAAAATGTAACAGCTGCCCTAGTTCGTACCCATTTGTTTATTGCTGAAACTGATACTGCTGCTTACCATGGGTGGTATGTGCTATTAAAATCAGTTTGTTCCAGATACATTTTATTGCTTTTGGTGTGTTTATTGGCCAATTGCTTTATGACCATTTTTTTTAGTATTCTTTATGACAACCATCTGTAGCTAAAATGAATTTGAAGTTTTCCAATCCAAATACACCCATGTGACTATCAAGTAAGGAACAAAGGATTTTATTCTATGCTGACTATTTAGGCAATCATACCTAAAGTAAAACTCTAAATTATAAAGTTTACAACTTTAATATTTAAATAAAAACATCCTATTAATCTAATTTTTTCTTACATAAACATATGTTGGCAGTATTCAAAGCTTTCCAGAAAATTACTTCCAGTTCCTGGCTTTATCTTGGATAAAGATATGATATTTTTATATAGCTTAATGGATTCAAAAGGTATACATGCAATAGATAAGGTGCTTAAAAAATCGATACCTATGCTAAGTTTATAGAAACTTGGATGTTTCCAAGGCATATGGCATTCTAGACAATATTTATTTTCAAAACAGAAGAGTATTAAGAGTAAGATAAACAGTATTATGTGAATTCATGTTTAGAAAATTTGAAATCTTGAGAATTTAAGATCACAGTGGCAAAGTAAAATTGGATAGTTAAATAGTTACAAATATGCTATTATAGAGCTGTAAAATATTGGCATGTGTGATCAGAACTATTTCAAATTGAGGTTATGCTATCTTCTCCATCTTTGCCTTTTCCATAATGAAACAAATCTCTTTTCAGAATTATTCAAAGCACAAATGCAGAAAAATCAGAAAATATTGTGAGGTCATTCTTGACCAATAGACTCAGAGGCATTACTAAACTCATAATAAAAAATGATTTGTAGTTTCAAATAGTGAATCATTGTGTAGGATTTCTAATAAGACAGCCTAGGTTTTAACTCACTTTCCATTCATTCAGTAAGAAACATTGGACATATTACTTAACCTTTTAAGTCACAGTTTTCTCATTTCTAAAGTGATGGAAAATAAGAAGTGCTTCACAGTACACTGGGATAATGTAAAATGGGTATGCATTTTGTTGGCCCAAAAGTTTGTCTGGAAACAGCTTACAGAAAAGCCAAAATGAACTTTTGGGCCAACTCAATATATGGCACAGAATAAGTGCCTACAGAAGTTAATGATGTATTTTATTAATAGTTTGAACTTTACTATTTTAATATATATAATACAGTTTGCAAATTTTATATGATTAAGCTTTAAATATTCAAAGACATACATTTATGTCTTTATATTTAAAATGAGTTTTTTGTCAGCAGTACATATATGTATTTTTATTCAATCTGACAATCTTTATATTTAAATTGGTATATATTTAGACCATTCACAGTTAAGGTGACTATCAATATTGCATTAAAAATCTAACTTCTTGCTAGCTATTTTTGTTTGTTCCATTTGTACTGTACTTCATTTCTTTCTTTCTTGGGATAAGTATTTTTATGGTGATATTTCATCTCTTGACTCACTATTTATACCTCTGTTTGAAAATTTTAGTAATTACCCTGGGATTTACAACATACATTTCAGATTAATCTGAATCTACCTTCAAACAATGTTATATTACTTTATAAGTAGCGTAAGGCCTTTACAACAGTGTATTAATTCTTCCCACCTCTTGTTTGTGCTATTATTTTCACTTGCTTTACTTTTATATGTGCCATGTATGTTATCAGCCAGTTATATTTCAGCACATTTACAAATAATAAATAACTTTTATCTCATTTTCATTCATTCCAGTTCCCTTTCTCCTCATTTTTTTGGGTGTAGATCCAAGTTTCCATCTGATCTCATTTTTCTTCTGCCTTTAGTATTTCTTCTTTCCTTTAGTATTTTCTTATAAAGTATGTCAGGCAGTGAATTCTCTCAATTGTTTTAGAATGTTTGTTTTTTTCTCTTTCTCTTATACTAGATGTATTGTAAAATTCTGGGTTTACATTTCTCCCTAATACTTTAAATATGTCACTACATTTACTTTCTGCTTAAATAGTTTCTGATGAGAAGTCTGTTTTAATTATTACGCTTGTTCCTCTGTAGAGAAGTTTTCCTTTTCTGGCCAACTTCAGTATTTTCTCTCTCATTTTCAGAAATTTGAATACTGTATGCCTATGTGTGTATATCTGTGTGTTTGATGTTTATCCTGCTTGGTGTTATGTGAGCTTCTTGGATCTGTGATTTCATGTCTGTTACTAATTTTACTAATGGTAAAATTCTGTGCCATTATTTTAAAAAATATTTCTTCTTTTCCATTTTTGCCCTCTTCTCCATGAGTATACGTTACACTGCTTGAAATTGTCTCACTCTATTTATTGGGTGCTTTATTCTTTTTTATTCAGTGTTTGTTTTCTCTGTTTTTCAGTTTGGTTAATTTTCACTCACCTATCATCAAATTCACAGATTCTTTCCTTGGCTGCGTCGAGTCTTCTGAGCCTATTGGAGGTCTTTAAAGCTGTTACTGATTATTTTACTTTAAGTATTTTTATTTGACTCTTCCTTATAGACTCTTCCTTATTAAGTCTCTGCTTAATTCCTTATTTCATATTTCATGTCATCCTCTTTGTTCTGTTAGAGTCAGTAACATATTGATCAAAATTAGTTAAAATTCTGTAGTTCCAACATCTGTGTAATAGCCAATCTGATCCTGATACTTCAACTAGTCTGTGAGTGTGTGTGTATGTGTGTATGTTTGCCTTTTCACCTACCTTAGAATTTTTGTTGTTGTTGAAAGTCAGACAACTTGTGTAGGGCTAAAGATCCTGGGGTGAATATTTTTTATAGTAGGAGATGAGCACCCATTTTCTTGAGCTAGACCTTAAGTATGGGGTTTGTGTTAACCTGTGCAGAGTTTGGGAGAAGGCAATGGCACCCCACTCCAGTACTCCTGCCTGGAAAATCCCATGGATGGAGGAGCCTGGTAGGCTGCAGTCCACGGGGTCACAAAGAGTCGGACACGACTGAGCGACTTCACTTTCACTTTTCACTTTCATGCATTGGAGAAGGACATGGCAACCTACTCCAGTGTTCTTGCCTGGAGAATCCCAGGGATGGGGGAGCCTGGCGGGCTGCCGTCTATGGGGTCGCACAGAGTCGGACACGACTGAAGCGACTTAGCAGCAGCAGCAGCAGTGCAGAGTTTGGAGTTTGTCATTCTTATGGTTACTTTAAGTGTACTCCAGGCTTAAAATTCCTCTAGTGACACCTGTGTTTACAGTGTAGCCGATCTGCTAGAGGTTCCTTTAATGTCTGTTCCCTCCTTGGATTTTCATCCTCCCTTTGCACTGTTGCCTATGAGGATCAACCTCCTGAGGGTCTCCCAGGGTATCCCACTGCTATTTTACTCTAAGCTTGCTAGCCTGGTTGTGGACGCAGGGGAGTGAGGAGAGCATGCCCTGGTGTTATGATTCAGTCTTAGTCTCAGGCAGGGCTCTGTCCCTGGTCTGGGAGACAGCCTTCACAAGCATTCTGCCCACCCGGCTGCAGAGCAGGACCTTGCAGGTATTTCTCCCCATGTGCTCAGTCATGTCTGGCTCTTTGTGACCCATGGACTGCAGCCTGCCAGGCTCCTCTGTCCAGGGGATTCCCCAGGCAAGAATGCTGGAGTGGGTTACCATTTCCTCCTCCAGGGATCTTCCTCACCCAGGGATTGAACCCAAGTCTCTTGAGTCTCCTGCATTGGCAGGCAAGTTCTTTATCGCTAGCACCACTGGGGAAGCCTTTCTCCCCAAAGGGAAAATATAAATACTCATGGTATGGCTCCCAGAGGAAGCACATTTCTTCTTCTCTGTGCCCTTCCCCAAATGCAGTGGATTTCCATCAGTACCCTAAGCTGTTTTCCCTGCAGATTAAGCCTTCATCCTACAATGAAGATACAGGAGATGGGTTTGAGCAGTGGCTGCTGTTCCCTTTCTCTGTGGGCACCATGAAAAAAGCTTTCTCAGGATTCTTCAAAGTCTTTCCTATGAGTACAGCTGCAAGAATGTGCAAACACCTCTATATCTGCCACACCCAGGAGCTTTACACTCTCACACTAGCCTACTCAGCCTCCAGCAATTTCCGAAAACATTTTAGCTGTGTCTTCTTGCAGTCTTATGTGGAATCTGGCAGAATCTGCCACAGGTAAGTAATGTTCAGGTGCTATTTATCCCTAAAGGCATCTGTCTTGCTCGATATTTGAGTTTACTTGTTTGCCCAGAAACCTCAATTCTATGATGGGTCCAGCTTTTTTCTTGTTGTAAGAGTGGGAATAATATTTTTTTATAGCTTTCTACATCTCCAAGCTGAAACCAGAACTCTTTTAATCATTAACTTAGTAACAACATTGAGGCAAATATGTGAAAGTTTATTCTATAAAGTAGGTATTATTATAATATCTTAATCAAAAGCAGAGTAATTTGAATATAATAAAGAAGTCAGTTATTATAGAAACAATGAAGACATATCAAGACATTTGGGAATTTTTTTCAGTTGCATCAGAAAAAAGTAAATTTAGCTTTTGAATATCTCTAAAACTATACTGGAATTTGTTGCCTTTGGGAATTTTGTATATGATTGTTAAAAATTAAGCTAAAGATAAGCCTTCTATTGTGACCATTCCAACTATCAAAAAAGTACAATGTGATTCAATGTATCCTTACCTGAATCAAGGAGAGTCTTCTTTCTGTCTCATATTGGACAGAATAATTTGGACTGCAGGTAGCAGAGAATCCCAACTTGAATCATAGGAAATGGAATGTCTGGAGATAGTGATTCTAAGGTTGGTGAATTCAGAGTCTCCACCAAGACATCTCTGGCCTGGCAACTTCTGCACAAAATCATAGCCAATGACTCAGGACAGCCAAGCAAGAACAGACAAGCAAGAACAGACAGGAAGGCCAGGCACTGAAATATGCGTCACTCAGCAACATCAGCCCAGGAAGGCACATGTTCCCACTATAGAGACAGTGAAGATGGTCATTTCCAGTCTCAACACACGTCATTCAGATTGAGTGTGGCTGTTTGGCAACTCCCCTTCTGCAGCAATTTTGATGATAACACTGGCTTATTATGAACCAGTGTTATTCTAAGTACTTTATAAGCAATAGCTCATGTAATCCGCACAATAATCCTATGAGGCAAGTACTATTATTATAGAGATTTTTTTTTTCTTTTGCTCACACCACACAGCATGAAGGATCTTAGCTCCCCTACCAGGGATCTAACCCATGCCCCCTGCAGTGGAAATGCAGAGTCTTAAGCACTGGACCACCAGGGACTCCTAAGGCAGGTACTATTATACTCCCCATCTTCAATGGGGAAAGTAAAGTTCAGTGATGCTGAGTTACTTGCTTATGGTCACAAAACCAGAAAAAGATGAATGTGGGATTTAAATATGACTCTCTAATCCATACGCTTATGTAATGTGTCATACTGCCTTGAACATTTTCTCTCTTTGATATCTCTGATTATTTCTTTGATCTTTCTCTGTTTCATTCACTGGTTCTTTTTTTTTTTTCTTCCTTGCTCCGAAAAGAAGAACTCCTCCCAATATGCTGTTTTTTTCTTCCTCTGTGGACACTTGTGCTCCCAAGGCTTAATTAAACTACCACAGCACCACCATGGTGATCAGTGATGAACTGGTATGCTGTCCAATCCTTCCACAGCCATTTCACACCTTCTTCTCCACTCTCAATCCTCCAGCACACCCCCTTCCATCTCCCATTCTGCTGATGCACTGCTTCTTATCCCATCATCCTCCACAATGAAAAACTCCACAAGGGATTTTCCATGTGCTCCCATCACTAAGTCCACCACTCTCTTTTTTTCCTGTTTCACTGGTTGCTTCTTCTCAATGTCTTTTGTTGGTTTCTTCATTCTTCACATTTCTAAATATCAGCTTCTTGTGCTCAGGCCTGGAAACTCTCCCTCTATTCCTTGATGATGTTTACATCAATTTTTCATTGCAGACTTTCCCTCAGAACTCTTGTATGTTACTCATCCTGGTGTATCTATTAGAGGCACCTCAAATCACATGCCCCCAAATGAATCCTGGTTTAGCCCACAAAAACTGCTTTCTTTCCCAACTCTATAAAAGGCAAATATGTCATTTCAGGACTCAGATTCTGAAACCATGGTGTTGACCTTGATTCTTCTAACAACTCTACATTCAATTCAAGATTTGTTTACCTCTACCTTCAAAATACATCCAGCACCCAAGCCACTAACACTTCTTATCTTGAATTTTGTAATGATTTTTTTACGTCAAAGAAGATCCTTCTTTACTATTAATAGAACCTATCTTTTAGCTAGCATATACCTGCTCCAGTATTCTTGGGCTTCCCTTGTGGCTCAGCTGGTAAAAAATCTGCCTGCAATGCGGGAGACCTGGGTTCAATCCCTGGGTTGGGAAGATCTCCTGGCTTCTTTTATCTGGAGTGGGAAAAGGCTACCCACTCCAGTATTTTGGCCTGGAAAATTCCATGGACTGTATAGACGATGGGGTCACAAAGAGTCGGACACAACTGAGCGACTTTCACTTTCACTTTTTCACTTGGCCTCCATGAATAAAAACTGCACTAGCCAGACTTCCTTGAATCTAAGCAAAGCCACATAACTGGGCTCTGACCAGTGGAATGTAACATAAGAACTACTGGAACTTTGAAGAAATGCACCTAAAAGGAGAAACCATGGCTTGGTTCTACTCTTTCCCCTAGCTGGGATGTCCTCAGTTCTGCCCTTGTTATCTGAATGTGGATGAAATAAAACAATCTCTAGTGCCAGTCTTGGAAGATTGGAATTTTATTAAGGGAGCTTAAAGGTTTCCTTACTAAAAAGTTTTGTTGTTTTTTTTTTCATTCCATCCACTCATGAGGAAGGTATATAAGATCCTCAAAACATATCTCTGTGATTTGCGTTATTAAGATTTATTTTATTCACTCCAGTTTGTCTATATTAGATATCACAATTAAAATTGATTTAAGATCACATTTGAGCATGAAAAATTCTCTTAACCTATGAAGAAGGGAGAAAGGAAAAGGAGAAAGGGCATTTATTAAATATCAGGAAATGAGCTATGGCCTTTTTCCCTCATGTTATCAAGCTTAATCCTTCCAACAACCTTGGTTTGCAGAATTATTATCTGCCTTTTATGAAGAGATATTCAAGGCTCAGAGAGGTCTCTTCAATATGGTACTGAAGTGGCAAGGCTAGGTTTGACCTTAGTGCTTGAGTGTGTATTTGTTGATTTTAGTAATAGATTACTAGAACATAGATTATGTTGGATTAGCTCTAATGCCACATGTGGCCTTGCCCAGTAAAAACAGAAGAAGCAGTCTTTCCCAATTAATGTGCCATGACTTTTCGGTGATGGACTCATGGAATGCAGAGAGCTAGGGCAAGGCCTAGAACATAAAGGATGCTCAAGAAACACTAATTCCCTGCTCAACTCCCTCCTTTCCCCTCTAAGGAAGATTCTGTAAGAAGGAATTTGGGAATATTTGATTATAAAGATTTGAACACTTGAAATATTTAAGTGTTTGAAATATTCAAAATAAATAATTATATATAGGGCAAGCCCTAGAAATGATTCCTTCAGTAGTTGTGTTTATGATTAGTGTTTGATCTAAGTGTGTTTTTGTTTACTGGTTTGCACTGCAAGCTTGAGGGACAAATTATCAAAGGCTTAGATGGCTGGGGCTCCTGTCTGGAGAGATGCTCTGAGGAGAGGGGGCACTAGAAGGGTGTCTGAGGTTGGCTGATGTGAGCATCCGCAGCAGAGGGATGAGTCCACTGCCACTGGTTTCCAGAGCCCCCTAAGACTGTGTGGGGGGGGTAACAGGAAGGAGCCTTCCCATGTCTTTTCAGGAAAGGAGTTTATTTAAGGACATTTTAAAGTCATGTTTTGTGCTCCAGACACTTCTTTTCATCAGAGCAGGAGAGTATATTGCAGTGATTTATATTCTCATGGGACCAACATGGATGTGAAAGAGGTTTCAACTTGGGCACAAGGTTAGTTTCAAAGACTAATCAGTCTATTTTTCTTTCTTTCTTTCTTATTTTTTTGGCACAGAAGCTGGTAAGCTAGGACCTATGTGTGAATAACTTCATAGATGAATTTTTTTTGTATTTGGTTTACTTGGGTTGGTGTGATACGTTATATTTTAGTTCCTCAAACACTATGGATCCCCCTAATGTGTATGAATGACTGAGGATTTGTAAATTAAGGGATGTTTCCCTGGTGACTCAGATGGTAAAGAATCCTCCTGCCATGCAAGAGATCTGGGTTTCATCCCTGGGTCAGGAAGATCCCCTGGAGAAGGGAATGGCTACCCATTCCAGTATTCTTGCCTGGAGAATTCCACAGGCAGAGGAGCCTGGTGGGTTACAGTCCATGGTGTCACAAAGAGCTGGACACAACTCAGTGACTAACACTTTCACTTTATGTGAATAAAGTTATTTGATGGGGTCAAAGGAAAAAAAAGGGGGTCAAGTTTTCAGATAAAAGTGTTTAATATGGCTCATCTACTGGTGGAAAACCCAGAGTGGTACCATTGTACATTTCTGTATGGAGAGCAAACTGCCAAGAAAGCCCACATCTTTTGTCTGTCTTGTTGTTGTTGATTCATTAAGTTGTGTCCAACTCTTTGGTGACCCCATGTTCTGCAGCCCACCAAGTTCCTCTCGCCAGGATTCTCCAGGCAAGAATACTGGAGTGGGTTGTCATTTCCTTCTCCAGGGGCCTTAGCCTCAAATTAGTAGCCCATATAGCGTACAGCATACACTGAAGGGCTGTCTGTTTGTAAACAGCCGCGGTAAGGCTTTAGTGTGTGCACAGCTATGCGTGACCTTCCAAGTTCCAAGGTGTGAGCTCAACTGTGTTTCATTCATAATAAAACTCACTTACAATTCAAATTTCATCAACCTGCCCAAACTTTTAAAAGAAAGCAACAAGATCAAATTTCTATTTCTCATTTCAACTATCTATATGGAATTTTTAATGATGAACAGGATGATTCCATTTGGCAGCACTTAGAAGATATAGGGGCCATACTTGGAAAATATTCATTAACATTCAACAGTTTGAGAATCCTTAGTGCCTAATTATCAAAGTGAGTTTAATTACCACAGACACCATTCATCCAACTGGCTGGAACAGAAGAAGAAATTAAATGATGCAAGGCCTGTTTGTCCCCAAAGTCTTCCTTCCATATGTATTTATCACATTTATAAGGTAGGAGTGCACGGCGATTGCCAAAAACAAGCCCACAAAACCACAATAGTGGCTCGACATTCTCTGTTCCATTGGGAGCCCAATTAAAATGAAAAAGGCTCTGCATCTTCATATATCACATACTATAAGTTGTAAATACTCTCCTGCTATTTGAGGACAGCAGGATAACTGGTTTCATAACCAACCCACCATCAATCTAATGGGTATTTACCACAGGAAAATGTGACAGGCAGTGGAGGACAAATCAATGAGTCTCTGCGGTGTTATTAGCATTCACTCTGCCTAGAAACACTGCTGTGTCATTGCTCTGCTCCTCCCCCAGATCAGGGAGTTGTCCGAGCCTCAGTTGTCACTGATGCTGATTTCACTGGCTGGAGACGCAGACTACTTTGGCCCTTCTCCTTGGGAGGTCAGCCAGGGGTCGCAAGGAGAAGCATGTCCTGTTTACCCAGAGAGGACCTCTCCTTCGGCCCCTCGGCATGATCACTGTCATCATTACCTACTTGGAGAGACCTGTGTCCCACTGGCAAGGAAGATTCCGGTCAGTTTCATCACCTTCTTGTATTTTCAGCTCTAAGAACATCCGTAAGATCTGCCTTTCAGCAACTCTAGTTGCTGAGTGAGGAATGGGGAGAGCATCTTAGAACCTGTGATAAAAATGACCTCCGGATCTGAAAAGAATCCTGAGAAGCCTTGCTGACAAGGCTGGCAACAAAGGTCAGCAATGTGATATAGCCACAGTGGACCCTGGGGTGCAAATAACAGCTTTTTTCTTACTACTACCCTTTTTTCTTTCAAAATCTACTTTTTTCCTTTTTATATTTTCATGTAAGTTGGTCTTCTTTTTGTATTTCTGATTTATATTTTCGATTTTTGTATTTCATACTTGGGTAAATCTGTTCCCCAATTTTCTCAATGTCTATCACAGCTCCTGGTAGATGTTCAAGGAACATCAACTAGTTATGATTTACTGCCTAGAGAGCCGATGAATGAAACATGGATTTTTTTGTTAAAACAAAATGCTTTTCTGAGCTTTAACCAAAAGCCACAGGTTGTTAAAAAGGTATCAGCCACTTGACTCAACAGAAGATCTGAGGCTGATCTCTTTCCTGCTGTTTAATATGAGAATAGTCTCACAATTTCAACTTCTGAGACTCGACATTTACCAGAGCAATTGTCAGCATCACTGTGGACTCGCGTTCATTCTGCCTTCTAGCTGGCAAGCCTTTTGATTTATACAGCACTGAAAGTCAATGGTAAGGCTTACATTCTTCCTATCCCACTTTCAAACTCTTGGCAGATCTTATTTTCAAAGTGGTCTGATGGAATGAGGACAGGGCTGCTGAAACTGCCTGATTTCCCAGCATGAGTCGTGTTTAAATCTTAACCACATATTAGTTAACATGCCATATGTTGCCAAAGGATGCAGCCAAACCTTTCTCAGTCTTGCTCAGGAAAGTAAGGTACTTAACACAATGCCATCCCTAGTCACCTCTGTCTTTAATAGGTGGTCTCACTATAGTAATTTATTTTGGGTTATAGATCCCATGAGTTTACACATACATCTAATTTTGATTTGAGAACAACTTGGACTACTGTTTTAGCAGAATTGTTTTTAAAAATACTAAAGATTTATGTAATAATCTTAGGTGAAGTGTCATGTAATTTAGAGCAAAATCGCTTGAACAATACATACAAAAAAGAATAGGAAAAAAAGAAAAGACTGATAAAGAAAGCCATTGGCAAATTGGACTCACTATGGCTGGAGAAGACTCTTGAGAGTCCCTTGGAAACCAAGGAGATCAAATCAGTCAACCGTAAAGAAAATCAACCCTGAATATTCATTAGAAGGACTGCTGCTGAAGCTCCAATCCTTTGGCTACCTGATGTGAACAGCCGACTCATTGGAATAAGACCCTGATACTGGGAAAGATTGAGGGCAAGAGGAGAAGGGGATGACAAAGGATAAGATGGTTGGATGGCATCACAACTCAATGGACACGAGTTTGAGCAAACTCTGGGAGATAGTGAAGGACAGGGGAGCCTGGAGTGCTGCAGTCCATGGAGTCACAAAAAGTCAGACATGACTTAGCAACTGAACAAAAGGCTGTAACTGAAAGGGTTTATTTGTGTAATAGAGCCTATTTCTGTCCTAATGCAGGCCTGCTACATCCAGACATCAAATTTATTCTTATTGATCTTCATCTTCAATTTTAAAAGCATCTCTTAAAAAGCTGCTTGCACAGCCAAGAAAATAACATCTAAAAAAAGTACCTTTGAACATTAGCATTGGGCCAGGTTGACTGATGTCTCTGAGTCATCACCTTACTTTAAGTACCATATGCAACTATATTTTCTGGAATCCAAAATAGCAGAGTAAGCAGGTATATTGTGAACAGAGATAGAGGTAGATGGAGAAAGTGAGAAAGAGAGTGAGAGAGAGACTGAGAATGAAAGAACAATGACCCAAAGGCCTATGTGTCTGCAGCAAGGTAGAACATTAAGCAAATTCATTAATTACACCTTCCTACTTCAAATGAGCAAGCTAATTATTTGTTTACCTGAATCAATATTGCCCCCAGCTATAGACAATAATAAACACCAACAAAGGCAATTGTGTTTGCCAGGACATGAATGTATTTAAATTTCAAAGTTTATATTTATCCCACCACAGAGAAAAGTTCAGACAATGTATTTATGTGAAACATCAATACATAAAGCATAATAATTGAAATATAACTTTATAAAAGAAGTAAATACTTCAAAAAAATTTTTTGTTCTTCCCACCTATCAAGCAGTTCAGTGAAATGTATGCATCTGTTTTAGGTTATCAGGCTAATTTACGTCACCATCAAGAGGTAATGTTAATGTATATCAACACATACATATATATATATATATAATGTCCTATTTATAGTAAATTTTCATACATGTATGTATATACAATATCAATAGTGAATATTTATTAAACATTTACTAGGTGCCCAGCACTTGTAACTGGTATATTATGCATGAATAATTATGGAATAATCAAAAGGCTTATTTTGTTTTACTCTTTCTGGTGTCTCACTATCCTTTTTAAACTTTGATGAAATTAATATTTAAATCAGCACACTTCATGTAAAGGAGATAGTCTTCTGTGATGTGAATGGGCCTCAACCAATCAGTTGAAGGCCTTAAAAAAACAAGACTGACCTCCTTTGAGTGAGAAGGAATTCTGCTTGCAGACTGCCTCTAGACTCTTCCAACTGCAACTCCTTCCTGGAGGTCTAGCCTGCCAACCAACACTGCTTGCAGATTTTAGACTTGCCAGGCCCCACAACTGTGTAAGCCAATTCCTTAAAATAAATGTCTTGATAGATGGATATCTTAATCTTATCTCTATTATCTCTACCACACACACATACATCCTATTGGTTCTGTTTCTCTGAAGTATCCATGCAACCAGCTGGCAGCTTGCTAGCCAGCTCCTGACCATTTGAGGCCAGAGATACAGTTAACGGAGTGGTGAGAGATGGCAAGGAAGTGTCTTCCTTGAACAGATCTCTGTACTACCTGACAAATGCTAAAAAAAAAAGCTGGCATTGCTTTCTGCAACACTTTCTTGACTCTTCCCAAATCTCACTGAAGAAGCTTGGATGGATTCACCCTCTTGCAATAAACATGAACCAACTTATGCCTCTTTGTATTAGGTGGTCACGTGTGGTTCTTTTCACAGCCTCTAACACACTGGCATTCCTTTCCAGCTCTAGATCCTGGGGCGCTCCACCCCTCTCAGACAACTCTGTCTGACAGGACTAGTACTAGGTAACTTTCTCTCTTCTGGGTGGTCTCCATCTGGTCAGTGGAGAATGTTGCTGCATCCTTTGCCCTTACAAATAATGGCTCTGCAGCTGCCCTAACCCGGCAGCTCGGTCCTTTCTCTGCTACCCAGGCACTTAGCTGATCTCTATCTCCGCCCTCAGAATGAATGGAGCAGGAGTCAAGTCTGGTTTCACAACGTTCACCGGCCCCAGACAAGGTACATCAAAGTCTCAAAGTGGTCCTATTGAAGCCCTTTCTCACTTCAAAGTTAAAAAGCAGTGGGTTAAAGGATAATAAAACACATACCTGAACCTCCAACCCCAAAAGGAATCATAGGGGGTCACAACAGCTCTGGCTGTCTCCAAAGAAATTCCTTTATAAATGGTTACCCCTTTGCTCCTCTCTTTACTTTTGATAGTTTGAAAGAGGGTGGGAGTTCAAGAGTTGTGTAGCCAATTCATTGTGCTTCTCTTTATAATTTCTGAATTCAGCCTCACAGTCTCCTTGACAACAATACCTGTCACCCAGATGCCTCAGTGAAAGCAGACGTGAGGAGGCACATTTAAATTTCTTGTTATATTCTTTTTTAAAAAATATATTCTGTTTTGAGCACTAAAATGGAATTGCCTTACTTCATTATACACCAAACCATGGGAGAAGTACTTTATTATTCCCATTTCACATATGATGAAAGTAAGACAGACATATTAAATAACCTGCCCTGGGTCACCTGGTTAGAGTCAGAGCTGAGTTGCCAGACCTGGCGGATCTGATTTTGATTCAAAGTCCTAACCACTGCAACATAATGCCAGTCACTGAATATTTACTTGGCACTATTCCAAAATGCAAGTCTACATCATGATTGGTGAGTTTTCCATTAGATTAATTTCCTTTCAGGAGAATAAAAATGCCTATTTCTGACTTTTGGAAATAGATCAATGCTCCATAAGATCTGGGCACTAGGATTTCTTATGTAAGAATCTATTTAGCATCAACTAGGAACTCAGGGCTGAGCTGTGATCAATTTGGAGGACAATGAAAGAAGCATAAATGAGATAGTAAACCAGTAGCCTGGATTGGAAAAGGGAAACATGATTTTACTTGGAGCTCATCCATTTTAATTTCTCTATTAAGTAAGCTGGTCTATGAAAGGGGAAACGAGTGGGAAGATGGCATAGGAAGTCATGGTATACTGCATGATTCCCAAGGGCTGGGGAGGCTCCCTTCCACCAAAGATATATTCTCCACTGGCTTCTGGGTGATTAATATCCCCCAGCCAGAGAGACTCTTGCTTTAAGCTATCTTGGCTTAAGACTATGTTGTGCATTAAAATGTAATGCCTCTGGGAGAATGAACACTTCACTAACTTTTTTACCCCTTTATCTATAAGTATTCTTTAGCTTCATTATAGAAAGCAAGTGGGGCTTCCCAGGTAGTGCTAGTGATAAAGAATCTGCCTGCCAACGCAGAGACACAAGAGACACAGGTTTGATCCCTGGGTCGGGAAGATCCCCTGGAGGAGAGCATGATAACCCACTCCAGTATACTTGCCTGGAGAATCCCATGGACAGAGAAGCCTGGCGGGCTAGAGTCCATAGGGTTGCAAAGAATTGGACATGACTGAAGCAACTTAGCACATATGCAGAAAGCAATCGAAGAGAAGGAAAAGGAGGAAAACTCAATATAAAGTGGAGAGAAAAGAAAACTGCCTCAAAGGCCACATCTGCCCACGAGATAGTTTGAGGAATGTATAGATCACCTATTTCCAGGCTGGAGGGGCTTTGGACCACTGACTGGGCCACAGTGCAGGGGATTTGACTCTAAGGGGTACACCAAGCACTGCTGCAGCCAAATCAGTAACCCTCGGCCCTATTTGTGAGGGAGGAAAAGCTGGGATGTTGCAAGTCGACTGACGTTCAGGCGGATTGTTTTGGGAAAGCCAAAAGAAAGACATTCACTGGGGCTTTTTAAGTTAACCATAGTGTCCAGGAGAGTAATAGAGAAAGCATGAAAATTTCCCTGTGCAATAAAATAACAGAGATTTTTATTTTATCCTGATGTCAAAGACAGGGCATATGGGAATCTGAGTGCTTTGGTGGGGGAACCTGAGATGGAAAAGGAGGGAGACTGTTGAAGGAGGAGCGTCAGACATGAGAGAAATTCTTGGTTAGAAGAGAGCAGATCCCAGCAAAATGGAGTCAGGCTAGAGCCTGAGAAAAGACAGAGAGAGGGAGGAGAAAGAGGATTTGGTAAGGAATGCTGGACAGATGACAGAACAGAGATACATGCTATTCGATTTTCAATTGCCTTCTTGGCTGTGTTGTGATTGCACCCTTCTATTAGTCCCAAATGTTGAATGAAAGTTGTTTGTACAACAGTAGTGTCCTAGGAATATTTAACAAAGGAAGAAGAATATATGTCCATGGGGTGATGGATTTAGATAGAAGGACCACGGCTATGAAGGCAAGGTGGAGAGTAGGAAGAGAAGAACGAGTTAGAAGGAAAAGCATTCTTCCCAGGAACATAGTATGAGGGGCTGGACATACTGCAGATACCTAAGATGAGGACCTGGGAATTTTTCTGGGCTATCTATGGTTTTTCCATTGGTCATGTATGGATGTGAGAGTTGGACGGTGAAGAAAGCTGAGCGCCGAAGAATTGATGCTTTTGAACTGTGGTGTTGGAGAAACCTCTTGAGAGTCCCTTGGACTGCAAGGAGATCCAATCAATCCATCCTAAAGGAGATCAATCCTGGGTGTTCATTGGAAGGACTGATGTTGAAGCTGAAACTCCAATCCTTTGGCCACCTCATGTGAAGAGTTGACTCATTGGAAAAGACCCTAATGCTGGGAAGGATTAGGGGCAGGAGGAGAAGGGGACGACAGAGGATGAGATGGCTGGATGGCATCACCGACTCGATGGACATGGGTTTGGGTAAACTCCGGGAGTTGGTGATGGACAGTGAGGCCTGGCGTGCTGTGATTCATGGGGTCGCAAAGAGTCGGACACGACTGAGTGACTGAACTGACTGACTGACATAAATATGCACACACATATAAACATGTAAAGCACTATAAATATATAAATGTAAATACATATGCATAACATGATAACACACACACAGAGACACACACATATATATAATTACTTAAGTCATAGGAATTTTGATGATTGGGGCTTCCCAGGTGGCGCTAGTGGTAAAGAACCCACCTGCCACTGCAGGAGACATAAGAGACCCGGTTTTGATCCCCGGGTTGGGAAGATCCCCTGGAGAAGGGCATGGCAAGCCACTGCAGTATTCTTGCCTGCAGAATCCCATGGACAGAGGAGCTTGATGGGATATAGTCCATAGGGTGGCAAAGAGTTGGACACAACTGAATCTACTTAGCACAAACAGCACATAAAACATTACTAAATTCATAGGAGTTTTGATGATTACATATTTTTCTGAATCATGGGTGCTACAATCATGTAGGTGATAGCAACAATGATTAATATTTAAAAGGAATATACTTGAAAAGGATGAAAGGGAAAGATTGCAAAATCTCCTTCAAAGTTTTCAATACACCTCCAAGAAGTCTACCCAGATGAAGCAGATTTAAAACCTGTAGGAAGGTATGTTTTTCGCTTGAACGGGATGGCTTCTCCCACAGTGACTTGCTATGACCATGTTTCTTTCCAGCACTTGTGTTTTGAGAACCATTGCATTTCACTCCCTCACCCCCACGGTGCTTCCAAGCTTGACATGATGAAAGAATTAAACCTGAGACAAGAAAAATGTATTAATCCACTTCTCTTGCGTTTGTTCTGCTTTTAGTTTTAATACATGCATTTTTTTTACATAAATAGGGTATTTGACTATGATTGTCATTTATTAACTTTTCCCCTCAATTACAACTACCCAAGGTCAGGGTCCCTAAGGAAGCAGCTGAGGGAACATACATGGTGCACATGTGCCGAACTGTTCTGCAGGCTGGGAAATTAACTAAAAATGAGTAACATGCTCTCAATTTAAACCTGGCAGGGGGGGATTGTATTTTCATCCCCAGATTGGAATCAGATTGCCTCTGCTGGGGCTGCTCCAGCTTTTGGCATAGCCTATTAACAAGGCCAACTTGGCTCCTCACAGTACAATAACAGCACAGGGGTTGTGTGAGAGCTCTGTGCAGTTGAGCTGGGAAGGCAGAAATGAAATTCAGCTAATGGGAGAGCATGGGATTGCGATTTTATCACCAAACAAATGAGCATCAACAACCTTAAATAAAGCCAGCACTATCAGTTCTCAATGCCCAGTTTTCACAATGACCACACTCCCCAGGCATCTGTGATAATTCCTGGACACTTATTGGGTACATTTTGTTTCTTAAAAAAAAAATTCCTTTTCCACATGATTAAAGGAATCTGTAACAGCATATTATTAAGTGGCCTGTGATGTTTCTACTTTTTATTTCAAGGTGTGATTTCTCTATTTCCCTGGTCTTGTATTACTAGAGAGTAAGAGATGAGAGATAGGCAGAAAGATAAAAGGGGTATGGGACGTATCAGAGATTGCATCATTTAACACCTTTTTAAAGAATGTCAATGAATTTTAAAAGTATATTTTTCTAAGTAGAATCTGAAGCTCCTTGAGGGGAGGTTTAAACGTTGCTTGTTTGTTTTATATTCATGGGTCATAATAATTCTCAGCTATGTCCCAGTAACTCTCTGTCTTGGCTACAGACATGAAACACGTGGAGCACCTTTAATCAGCAGTGTTCAGGCCCCACTGCAGACCAATTAAGTCAGCATCTCTCAGGGGTGAGGCACAGACACCAATCATTTCTGAAAGCTCTAGGTGATTCCGGTGGGCAGGCAGCAACCGCTAGCTTATTGCCTTACCTAGAATAGGTGTCACTTGCTATTTTAAGGAACTACTGAATAGTTTTAATTACCACAAACTTGTCGATAATAAATTATCATTAACCTATTCCATAGAAAATTGGATAAGGCTTTTGTTAAAAACGAGGGAAAAGCCACTAAATTCTTTGTACCTATATTTCATCCCCTCGGTTCCTGAGATAACAGCGAATTAAAATCCCGTGAGATGCCTTTAGAGGAGCGAGCTAAGATGGCGGAGGGATAGGACCGGGAGACCACTCTCTCCCCCACAAATTCGTTGAAAGAACATCTGAACGCTGAGCAAACGTCACAAATCAACTTCTGAACGCTGGCAGAAGACATCAGGCATCCAGAAAAACAGCCCATTGTCTTCAAAAGGAGGTAGGGCAAAATATAAAAGATAAAAAGAGAGATAAAATCCCGTGAGATGCCTTTAGATAAATGACATGTTCCTGCACTTCTACCATATATATATATATATGTAAGGTATATATATATATCGTATATATATAAAAGAAAGAGGCACAAAAAGAAAATTAAAGAGCTCTCTGTGAATAGGGCACTTCTTGGACAGAGTGGTCAGAATATGATTCAAAGAACATTTTGTCATGATCAAAATTATAAAAATATAGTTCAAAGGGATATTAGTTTAAACTAGTTGAAACCAATTTTTTTTATGTGTGTATGCTACTGTCTTTGGCATGAAGTGTAAGGCAACATTCCTGCTTTTTACTTGTTGATGAACTTCTATAGTGACTGGCCTTATTGTCTTCTGAAATGTGGAAATACAGATACTCAAGCTGACTGTGAGCAGCAAATAACATAATGGAGGAAAATCTGATTTGTAGGTTGAACACAACATTCCAGTCTGTAGTAGTTTTCCTATTATTTACTCTGAGAACCTGAAATTTCATATGCAAATGAATATTTCTTGGAAACAATGTACACATAATTGTTCATTGTAATTTTATTAAGCAATTACTAAGTATTTGACTTCTTGTTAAGTTCTTTATATGATCTCATTAAACCGGTGCTGCAATCCATTGAATAAGGTACAACTATCCCCATCTTACAGATTTGAGAACTGATATTTATCAGTTCTAAGTCTTCCAGCAATTCCAAGTGAAGATATCCCTCAAATCTGAAAATATTTAAAATTCTTTCTGCAGACTTTGGTCTAAGAATCCATACTGATTTGCTTCTGCTTACTTCCTTGGATATTTTCATATCAGATGCAACTTCATTTGCCTACAGATGTACAATCAGAACCCTGAGAAAGGAATGTGAATGCTCCTTGGACTACTAGTGTCATCCATTTCAGGTGTGCTGGATTCTAGCTCAAGATGACAGTCATTCTCTCCATGGCCTTTCCTTAAACTCCACCAGATTCTTAAAAATGAACTAATAGCTTCGTTTTTATATATTGATTATATGATACATGTGCTGTTCCAATTTACAAGATAAACTCTAAATGTAGGGCTTCCTAATTTTTCAAAAGGTTTGTACTGAGATTTTAACTCATTCTCTTCTTGTATTTCATTTTAGATGCAAGTATGGCAATGATGGAAAGATTATGTTACATGATGAGGGTGTGTGCAATTGTCCTATGGAAGTAACTCTCAGGAGGCCTGGAGAGAGAAGGAGGTGATCTGAAGGCTGTTTTGACAGACATATCCATCAGGCAGCCAGACCCATGTTAGAGTACTACCAAAATATGCCTAGACAGAGCATAACATGTAATTCAATGGATAATAAGCAAACACTTCAGTCACTGTGTGTTCTTTTCTTTACATTGCCATCTTTGCCTTGTCTCTATCCCCCAGATTCTAATGGTCTTCACAAAGCTTTACCATTCTACAAAACTGATAACTCAGATAAGGCTGTGTCTTAGAGTGTAGGAAAGAATCAACTGTGGAAAGTAAGAGAAATACATCCAAATTGATGCTGACTGGGACCTTAGTTTGGACTTCATTTAAGCTTCTGTTTTATTTCTATTGCTTTATCAAAACATTTAAGAGATGCAATGTTTGCTATTCAACTCCCAAACGGAAGTATCAGTACCAGGAATTGTTTCAGTAGATTTCAGACATCCTCTGTGTGGAAGACACCGTGAAAAAGAGTTTGTGTAAGTTTGCAAAGGCTTTGAGGACAGGAATGAGGATAAAATGCTGATATTTGTTCAGTCTTTTCATATATCCTCACAAGGGCCTGGGGGATTTCTTGGCAGAAGCAGTATTGTAAATGGTTGATTTATTGGCATCAAAGGCAGCAATATGAAAAAAGTGGGGTCTCTGCAATATGAAATAGCCAGGGTCTCTACACACTCCCTCCAGCATGAAGTCCAAACAGAGATATGATTATATCTGTTTATCTGAAATGTTTTACCAAGTAATTCACGGCTTTGAGTGTGTAAAGAACTGGGGCTTGGCTAAGAGAGCATAAGTATTTGGGTAGGGGAATGAAATATCAACCATAAGGAAGATAAACAGAGGACTTTGCTAAGAGCACAAACTACCACGAGGAATATCAATTTTGTGTTTTGATTGTGCCATGAGTAAAGGCGTTTCAAAGGACAAAATCCTCAGAGGTACTGTGATTAGTTTAAATGTTTTTTGTATTCTGCATAGCCAGGTGTCTCTCAGCACATGTCTCCACAGCCAGAGTTTGAGATGTTTGCATCAGATCAGTTTAGTACCACCAAGTCTCCTGTACAGGTACGCTGATATTGATAAGTTTGCTGCAAAACTCCATTAAAAGTCACTGCATTATACTGTTATATTTAAAACAGAAAATCAACCAGGACCTACTGTAGCACACAGGGAACTCTGCTCAATATTCTGTAATAACCTTAATGGGAAAAGAATTTGAAAAATAATAGCTACATGTGTATGGACCGGAACATTTTATGCTTTTAAAGCATCAATGGAGATTCTTTTACGTTTCTTTGGTGGGTCAGAAAGTAAAGAATCTGCCTGCAGTACAGGAGACCAGGTTAGATCCCTGAGTCAGGAAGATCCCCTAGAGAAGGAAATGGCAACCCACTCCAGTATTCTTGCCTGAAGAATTCCTTGGACAGAGGAGCTACATTCCATAGTGTTGCAAAGAGCTGGATATGACTGAGCAACTAACACACAGATTCTTCTCTTTTTTATCTTTACCCTTCCCCCCAAAATTCATTTTTAAAAATATTAAAAATATTTTATATATAAGAGTATAGTGAATAAGGAAATGGCAACACACTCCAGTACTCTTGCCTGGAAAATCCCATGGACAGAGGAGCCTGGTAGACTACAGTCCATGGGGTCAAAAAGAGTTGGACATGACTGAGAGACTCCACTTTCACTTTCATAGTGAATAAAGTTATAGAAAATAGAACAAAGGTATAGAAAATAAAAATATAAATATCCAGGAAATCACCATACAGCTTAATGAAAAGAAATGTCACCAATGCATTATAGGTCCTGCATGCTCTCCAGTATATCACTTTGCTAAACACCTGAAACTAATGCAACATTGTTAATCAGTTAAACTTCAGTATATTGATAAAAGACGCTTACTCCTTGGAAGGAAAGTTATGACCAACCTAGACAGCATATTTAAAAGCAGAGACATTACTTTGCCAACAAAGGTCCATCTAGTCAAGGCTATGGTTTTTCCAGTGGTCATGTATGGATGTGAGAGTTGGATGGTAAAGAAAGCTGAGCGCCAAAGAATTGATGCTTTTGAACTGTGGTGTTGGAGAAGACTCTTGAGAGTCCCTTGGATTGCAAGGAGATTCAACCAGTCCATCCTAAAGGAGATCAGTCCTGGGTGTTCATTGGAAGGACTGATGTTGAAGCTGAAACTCCAATACTCTGGCCACCTCATGTGAAGAGTTGACTCATTGGAAAAGACCCTAATGCTGGGGAGGATTAGGGGCAGGAGGAGAAGGGGACGACAGAGGATGAGATGGCTGGATGGCATCACTGACTTGATGGACATGGGTTTGGGTAAACTCCGGGAGTTGGTGATGGACAGGGAGGCCTGGTGTGCTGCGATTCATGGGGTCGCAAAGAGTTGGACACGACTGAGCAACTGAACTGAACTGATATTGATAAAATAAAATTTTTTAGAAAGTCACCGCATTAGGATGGAGAAAACCCGGTTTCCAATTCCAACCCTGTCATTTACCAAAGTTGAGACTTTGGACTAGTCTTTTAACTTCTTTGCAGCTTAAAAATCTCATGAGTAAAACAGAAGAAGTAATATCTTCTCACAGGTGAGGCTCCAAGGAGACTGCATGGAAAGCCCTTCGAAATGGCAAAGTGCAGCACATCAGCTGGCCTCCCTCATACATACATACCTATCTGCCTCTCCACCCAGCCTCTGCCACCACTTAGCAGCCTCCAGGGAGCTCGTCTATGGCAAAGCTAAATACCACATTCCCACACAGCCTGACCTCAAGGCAACAATTAAGGTCTGTTGAGCTTTTTCATCATATTCCCTTTCTTTTTCAGAATCTCAGGTTTTAGTAGGAAATGCCTTGACTAAGACTTTAGCTGACAGACTAGAAATTAGAGCAGGAAAGAGAATGTGAAAGAACTATATGAAAACATACAAATTTATTCACGGGGAACTGGAACATTTTATGCTCTTAAAACATCTATAGATTCTTTTCTTTTTATTCTTTACTCTGTTCCAAAAAAATAGTTTTAAAAAATATTTAAACTATTTTATATATAAGAGAGTAAGGAGGACAGGAGAGCCTGGCATGCTGCAGTCCATGCAGTCCAAAGAGCTGGACATGACTGAGCAATGGAACAACAAATAATGAATAAAGATACAGAAAATAAAAATATAAACATTTGTGAAACAACCACAGAGCTAAATAAAAAGAACCATCACCAAGTGTTTATAGCTCCCCTCATCATAGCCACTTGCTTTGCCTATTAGAGTTAACTTCTATCCTAAATTTCATAGTAATCACTTTCTTGCTCTGCCTTATAGCTTTATTACCTAAAGATGCATCTCCAAATAATAGAATTTCATTTTGAGGACTATTTTCAGGATTTTCTATAGATGGGCTCATAGTAAGTGTACATTCTTGTCTTGTTTTTTTTGCTTCAACATTATGTTTGAAAAATTCATTCAGTTTGTTGCATGTAGCTATAGTTCATGAATATTCACTGTAGGATAACATGCTGTTTATAAGTATGCAGGGCATTTCATTTTTGTCATCCTGTTGATGGGCATTTGGATTTTTTTTTTCCAGTTTGTGGCTATTAGGAACAATAATGTTTTTTAAAAGTTCCTGCATTTGTCCTCATGTGCAAAAGTTCCTGCATTTGTCCTCATGTGTAACAGTTTCTCTCCATTGCAGAGGTTATGCTCAAAGGATGTGCACGTCTTCAACTTTACAAGGTAACAGCAGATTACAAAAAGAGGGGATATATGTAGACATGTAGCTAATTCACTTTGCTGGACAGTAAAACTAACATAACATTTTAAAGCAACTATACCCCAATAAAGTTTTTTAAAAGGACTATACCAGATTATTTTCCAAAAGAGTGGTAGCCATTGGTAATCTTACCAGCCTTTCTCTTTTTTCTACATGATGTTGCTTAAACTTTCACTTTTACCTTCCAATGGACTTATGAAAAACTCTTGACTCTAATTTCAGAGTCAAGTTTTTCTGACATAGCTCATAACTTTGGAGCATGGTTTATCTAAAGTATTGTTGGCGATTTTGATGGAGTTACAGGGTTGGCCCATGTATTACTTTCCTGGGGCTGCCATAACAAATTAGCACAGACTTGGTGGATCCAACCAGTCAATCCTAAAGGAAATTGGTCCTGAATATTCATTGGAAGGACTTATGCTGAAGGTGAAACTCCAATACTTTGGCCACCTGATAGGACAGCCTGATAGGAAGAACTGACTCATTGGAAAAGACCCTGACGCTGGGAAAGACTGAAGGCTGGAGGAGATGGGGATGACAGAGGATGAAATGATTGGATGGTATCACCGACTCGCTGGATGTGAGTTTGAGTGAGCTCCAGGAGTTGGTGATGGACAGGGAAGCCTGGCGTGCTGTAGTCCATGGGGTTGCAAAGAGTCGGACATGACTAAGTGACTGAACTGAACTGGTGGCTGAAAACAACAGGAATCTATTCTTTCACAGTTCTGGTGGCCAGAAGGCCAAACCAAAGCAATGCTCCCTCTGAAGACACTTGAGGAAAATCTTTCCTCATTTCTTCCTAGCTGCTTCTGTCTCCCGGAAATCCTTGACCTTCCTTGAGTTGTAGCTGTATAACTCCAGTCTCTGCCTTTGTTTTTGCATGGCTCTTTTTCTGTGTTTACTCTTATAAAGATACCAATTATTCAGTTTAGGACTCTAAATCCAGGATGACTTCATCTTGAGATCCTTAACTAATTACATCTGCAAAGATGCTCTTTTCAGATAAAATCACATTCCCAGATATTGGCAGTAAGGACTTTGACATATCTTTTTGTAGGACACAACTCAAACCACTATGGACTGCAATGAGGAAAGGAAAGAGGAGAGGAGAAGGAAAATTATTAGTCTATAAAATGATTACTATACATGCCATATAATTTTTGATTGCTTCAGATGTTAACATTTCCCACAAGAGAGTGGTTTAAGAGCCGCCCACTCAAAATAACACACCTGCTTTTACACACCTGCTTTATATATGTGTATACATATATATATCCTCTGATCCTATTGGGTTCCTTTCACAGAGGGGCAAGCAGTTGAAAGAACTAGGTCAGGGTTCTGGAGAGGTCAAATAGAGTATGTGTGCCCCATCTTTGCACCTGAGTCCTCTATTGGACCACATGATCTAGATAACAGAAGGAGAACTCTGAAGCTGTCCATAAAAGAACATCTTTCCAAGACTCTGACTTTGTGTGAGTTGGATTCCCAGTTTTGGTGCCATAACAAATTTGTAAAGGTGAAAACTCTTCTTGTCTATACAAGATTTTCCTTCCATTAAAAACCCTGGTCTGCATGCTTTTATGACTTGGCAGGGCTGAGCTTAGTGTTAGAGGGAAGAGTATCTCATAGTTACAGGAGCTGAGCCTAAAGTTCCACTGGTCACCTCAACTCTGCCCTTCCCCAGCCACAATGCCTGCATTCCACCTTCTAAGAGAGTGCTCACTCTGGGTTCTACTACTGAGTACAGGAAAGCCCTGTTGAAATTCAAATGTTTCAAATGGCATGGGGGTGGAAATGGATGAGGCCATTAAACAATTTTCAGACATCGCTGAGACATTAGGTTAACATAAAATAATTTACCTGGCACAGTTTTAAGGGGGTAAGCTCAGTACCCATCGCTTTACTGAAGATGGAGAGCATAGGGAGGAGGTAAGGAAGGCTTGAATCAGAGTCTGCAACTTGATCAGATAATATCTTCTATCAGGAAGATAAACCTTTGAACAGGAAGATGAACACTAGAACCTTTGAAGATAGCAGAGTCAGAGCTCTTAAGTTGCCCAACTCTTTTAATTAGGACCCAGGGTATCTTTCCCTTGAGTGTCTTCCTGATATGTATCAGCTAGCTCTAAAGCTTGGCTTTTATTCTTTACTCCAACTCTAGTGTATTTTTCTTTCAATTCTTGGTGTCCTCTCCAAAACAACAGATATGTGACCTTTGAAAATAAGTTTGTTGCAGTATAATTTATGTATAATAAAGTGCATACATATAATAAATACAATTACTTGAGCTTTGATATGTCAATACACCCAAGAAACATCACTGCAATTAAGATACAGAATATTTTTATCACCCCTCTCTGCCAAAATATCCTCTCACCCCTTTAACAAGCCGTTTTACCCCCTGTCTTTGTCACCAGGCAACTAATGAAAAAAATCTATTTTTTCTCATTATTAGTTTGCATTTTCTAAATTTTATACAACTGGAAAAATAAAGAATGTATTCTTATTTCTTTCGATCAACACATTATTTTGAGATTCTTCTATTTTGTTGCATAAATCAGTAGCTTGATCTTTGTTATTGGTAGGTAGTATTTCATTGTATGGGCATATCCTAGTTTTTCTATTCTTCTGCTTGATAGATGTCTGGGGAGTCCCTCCCTTGTATTTTTGCATCGTGAAAAATACTGTTTTGAACATTTGTATACAAGTTACTGCATGGCTATATTTTCTTTGATTTCTCTTGGGCAAATACTTAGGAGTAGCTGTATGTCTAACTTTACAGGAAGCTCCTAAATATTTTTTCAATTTGATATTATCATTTTATATTTCCAACAAAACAGTATGAAAATTCCAATTGCTTCATATTCTGAATGACATTTGATTTCATTCAGTCCTATTAATTCCAGCTATTTCAGTGAATATATAATGGAATCTCATTACGATTTTAGTTCTTGTGTCCTTCATGACAACATGTTGAACACATTTTCACACAGTTCCCTGGTGGCTCAGATGGTAAAGCCTCTGTGCAATGTGGGAGAACTGCGTTAGATCCCTGAGTTGGAAAGATCCCCTGGAGAAGGAAATAGCAACCCACTCCAGTACTCTTGCCTAGAAAATTCCATGGATGGCGGAGCCTGGTGGGCTACAGTCTATGGAGTCACAAAGAGTTAGACACAACTGAGCGACTTCACTTTCTTTTCTTTCTCATGGGCTGTCATGTTCTTTTCTAGCCTGTATTTTCAAACCTTTTGCTCATTTATTAACCGCGTTCTTTGTCTTACTATTGAGTTGTGGTATGTCTTGATGTATTCTGAATAAAGTCTTATGTCAGAGCTACGTATTAGAAATATTTTCTTCCATTTTGTGGTTTGCCTTTTATTTTCATAGTGAAAGAAAGTGAAGTCGCTCAGTCGTATCCGACTCTTTGCAACCCCATGGAGGCGTGTAGAGGCTTTACTGTCTGAGCCACCAGGGAATCAATATTCATAGTAATGTCTTTCAAAAGAGAAAATATTTTTAATTTGATTAAATAAAATTTATGAATTTTTTAAACTTATGGTTTGAACTTTCTGGCTTTCTGTGTTCTGTCTAAAAATCTTTGCCTATCCCAGGGGTACAAAGATTTTTATTCTTATGTGTTTTTTTAAGCAATTTTATAGTTAAGTTTTACCTTTAGTTCTGTGATCTATTTTAATTTTTTTTCTATGCTATGATGTAAGAGATCTTTTTTTTTTCATATAGATATCTGGATTTTTTCACTACCACAATATATTATTTGTAACTATTTCCATGTATAACTATATGTGTCTATATTAAGTTAAGCAGGAGTTCATACTAATGTCTCCAATTCTAATCCATTTCCATATGGATTATTAGCCTAGGTATTGTCTGTTTTGGATTTTAGCACTTATCGTGTATGTATTGTGGTTGTTGGCAGGTCTTAACTAACAATCTAATTTGTTTAATAGCTATAAAGCTATTCAGAATTTCTTTTTCTTTTTTGTACTATTTTGGAAATTTTTTTTAAAGTGATGCTACCTTGGGGGAAAAACCTTCATCTGTCTGGAAATGTGCCCTGACTTTATTCTGATGCTAAATGCTCTTTATAACTGTCACAACTATTATAACAGCTAAATGTTAATATCTAATTATGTATTTTCTAGTATAATTCACATTTATTTGCATAAAATAGAATACTTAGTGAACACGGCCACCAGATTTCTTTTATGTACTTTGGTGTACTCTTATACACACACACACACACACACACTCACATATATATAAGTATATTTTACTTTTTTAAAGTGTTTATCTAAAGACATGTGAATCACCCCCAGATGTGCACTGATATAAGCAGAAGAATCACATGAAAAGGATGACTAGAAAATCCACTGCTATTTTACAATAGAGGTATTTATTGAAATGCACATCAGTGGTCTAATCTTTATATACTTCTATTAAAAATGTTTCTTTTAATTTCTCTTTGAATCTGGCAGCCTTTGTTTATATAACTGGTAGAGGAATTCAATTCTGATTCTCAACATTCAAGAAAACAAGTGAGGAAGATATGCATATTTTAATGAAATAGTTAATAGCATTTAATGCAGAGAAGCACAAAGAAGAAAACAAGATTTGGACTACAATTTCCTTGCTCAGATAACCTTGTGAGAATTTTTATCAGATGAAATTAATAATGTATTTTGTTAGAAAATCTAAAAAGATATAATATGAAAAATAATTTTTTTTCTCTTGCCCCAAATCTCAGTTCTCAAGATGCCTCCAAAATGCAACTGATTTATGGTTTTTTATATGTATTAGAGTGAGGAGGGCATTCCATATAATTGCATCTCTCTCTCTCCTCTCTCTATTTTTTTTTCTTACTTTATAGCAAAAGGATCATACTAGATGTACTATGCCATCCTTTGCTTTTTTCACTTACATTATGAGATATTTCCATTTAATTTCATACAAATCTAGCTCCATCTTTTCAATGATTTTACATTGTTTTATTTGGCCACCTCATGCGAAGAGTTGACTCACTGGAAAAGACCCTGATGCAGGAGGAGAAGGGTACGACAGAGGATGAGATGGTTGGATGGCATCACCGACAAGATGGACATGGGTTTGGGTAAACTCCAGGAGTTGGTGATGGACAGGGAGGCCTGGCGTGCTGCGATTCATGGGGTCGCAAAGAGTTGAACACGACTGAGCGACTGAACTGAACTGGTTAGGTCAGCTTCCTATAATTTGCCTAACCCCCACTGATTGACTCTAACTGTATCCAGTTTTAGTCTTTTACAAACAGCGCTCCAATGAAAACCCATATGAGTGAAGATATGGTCACCCTACCCCCTCACACACATATTTACTCATATACACATTAATATATACTTTTTCAAGTATATCCAGGGAAATTCTTATTTATTTATTTATAGCCATGCCCTGCAGCTTGCAAGATTTTAGTTCCCCAACCATGGATTGAAGCCCAGGCCACAGCAGTGAAAGCACCAAATACTAACTACTAGACCACCAGGGAACTCCCCAGGGAAATTCTTAGCTCTAATTTTTTTTCATCTGGGTATGTGTATATGCAGTAGAATTGTTGGCTTTAAAAGCACATGTGTCATACGTTGATAGGTATTGGCAAATTTTCCTGTAGTAAAATTATACGCTATTATTATCTCATCTACAATTTATAGAAGCCCATATTTCCCAGATCTATGACAGCACAAGGTAGCATCAAGTGTTTAATTTTTGCTTTTCTGAGAAAATGAAACATGAAATCTCATTAATGTTTAAATTACATTTTCACTAAGAAATGAGACAAACATCTTTTTCATGCTAACTGGCTTTTTGTACTGTCTTCTGTAAATTGCCTGTTCATATCCTTTCTCAGCTTTTTCTACTGGGTTATAAGTCATGTTTCTATTGGTTGACTTGAATGTTATTTATAAATAGGGAAATATAGCCTTTAATTGCTCATTGATGTGGCAAATATATTTGCTCTTGCTCACTTGAGGTTGTGGTTTTTGTACAGAGGTTTTAATTTTTCTGTTATATAACATCTCAGGAAAAAAAAAAAAAACCTACCTATTTGTATAACCATATACCTTCCAAAGAGTATTTTCATTTATTTTCTTTAAAGTTACATCTCATTATGCAGGTAAAGATTCTGCTTCCTTTCAAAGATGGCTGAGTATTCTTTTATCAGAAGAAGAGGGAAGAAGAGAAAGCACCTTCTCCTGCCCAGGTACAGAATGCCCAGTAGAAAGCTGAGCCCAGAGGGTTTTGGTTCCCTCCCCGTGGTCAGATGAAGCACTGTTTATTTCCCTGCTTCTCAATTAATGTGGGGCAAAAGAAGCCTGATATAACTACTAAGAAAAAGAAAGAGCATTTTTGTTTTGGCTTCAGATATAAGCTTACCCCTAATATGACACAAAATACACTTTAAGATTCTCAATTTTAAACTCAACACTTTTTATCTTGGGTACCTGTGTTCCAAGCACAGGTCACTCTCTTTGTGATTTTTCCGCATTTAAATGAGCTTTAGTTTGGGGAATTTTTATTTAAATGACACATTTACCTCTGCCATTTGACAAAATCTGAAGAAATCATAGAGAGCAAGTTTGTCTTATGAACTCTTTGGTGAAGAAATAATAGGCATCTCTGTTAAGATTCCCAGATTTTATTTGCTTCCTCTTAGCCATAGTTGTGATGAAAGACTGCCAGAAATCTTTGAGATTTTAATAGAAATTCAGAAGCTAATGAAGTTAAGATTTTGAACTTGATCGTAGGAAGGGAAAATCATCATTTCTCACAAGACAGCGGAGAGATCCGCTGAGTACAGAGATGGCTTCCGAGCTAACCACCTCTTGGCCGTGCACTTCCATTGCAGGTTTGTTGGAAAGTCCTTAGTGCCCTGGCAGAGCTTCCAGTCTTTTCCTTATGAGCCGCCTTGCTGGCTTGGGCTTCTGTGCCGTGAGGCACCAACAATTGTTTGGCCAGGCTCCCTCTCCAGCTTGGAGCCTAGAGAAGGGCTCTCCACAAGCCTCCTGTTTAGCTAGAGGAGTCCATCTGCACTTACGACTTCCTAATGCTCTGCAAAATCTGCAGCTTACCTCAGGTGAGCAGTCCATTGAATCAGCTCAGGTAGCTTCATAGTTTCATTCTTCCTCTTACAAATCCTCAGAACTCAGTGGAACAGAAATTGCAGGCAGTTTTTTTTTTTTTTCATTGATTTACTCATCTGTTTTTTTTTCTCCTTTTTATAATTAAATTTATTAATTTTTAATTGAAGGATAATTGCTTTACAATATTGTGTTGGTTTCTGCCAAACATCAATATGAATCAGCTATAGGTATACATATACCCCCTCCTTCACGAACCTCCCTCCCCATCCCACCCTCTCTAGGATGTTATAGAGTCCCAGTTTGAGTTCCCTGGGTCATACAGCAAATTTCCTTGGCTATCTATTTTACACATGGTAATGTATATATTTCCATGCTACTTTCTCCATACATCTCACCTTCTCCTCCCCCCCCCAACCCCCCACCCCCGCCATTCCATAAGACTGCTTTCTATGTCTGTGTCTCCATTGCTGCCCTGCAAATAGGTTCATCCAGAGTCTACAAAGATGGTACTGATGAACCTTTTTGCAGGCAGCTCTTCTGTATGAGCTTTGTGTGACTCAGAAATGGTGGTGATTTTTGTAGTCCTTAGTGTCTCCATCTGGGCTGATTCTGAGACCCTGGAATAATTTCCAAGAAAAATATTCCTTTGGACTCCTTCCCATATCCTCATCTGACTTAGTCCCTGAGGCTTCCAGGGACACCAGGCTTGCCTGGACTAAGTCCCTGCCCCAGTGTGCTGTTTCCCAAGCCATGTCCAGAGTTTCCTGTGTCCATCACAGCCTCCCTCCTTCTTTCCATCATAAATGATTACCAAACCTCCTTTTTCTTTTTTTTTTTTAAATTGAGTTGGTATTGATTTGATATTGAAAATGTCCTCTTTCTCCCCTGGCTTTGCTTCCATGAGGTGTGCCCTTTTACTTGAAGTTAGGGAAGAGTAGAGAATGCGCTTGTGACCCTAAACACACCCATAACTCGCTCCTTTTCAGTGTCTGATGACTCAGCAGAACAGGAGGGAGCATTGTGGAAGGCACAGTGGGATCCCCTGCCGTCATCCTGTGAAACTAGAAGAGACAGGGCCTGGAACACTGGATGGTCAGCTCCACTTGGGCAGGGTTTATCCACTCGGTTCACTGCTCTGTCCGCAGCTCCTGGAACAAGGTATAGGAGTGAGAGGGCTCAGGGAATACTAGCTGAATGCATGAAGGAAGGAGGATTTGTTTTTTTCTTCCTTGCCTACCAAATAGCCAGGCCTCCCTATACCCCAGCTTCACTCATGCCTGGGGCCTATTTTTCTAATCCCAGAGCGTAAAGGGCTGCTGATTTCCTGGGCATTCTATAAATTCTTAACCAGGGATCAAACCCACGTCCCCTGCTTTGGCAGGCAAATTCTTTACCACTGAGCCACCAGGGAAGCCCAAATGTTAATTTTTTAAACTGTTATTATTCAGTGTTTATGTGTTTTGTATTAAGACAATGTTTTTAGAAAAGTTTGAGGTTCAGAGTGAAATTGAGGAAAAGATACAGAGATTTCCCATATACCTCCTGCATAATCTCCCCCATGATCAACACCCTCCCATCTGAGCAGGACATTTGTCATGACTGATGAACCTATATTGACACATCATAACCACCCAAAGTTCATACTTTACATTACAGTTTACTCTTAGTTTTGTTAACTATTGTTTTTGAAAAGCCAATTAATAATAAAAATTCCATTTGAAATTACTGCTTGAGTATTTGTAATTCCAAAATTGCAAAAGGGTATTTTTGAACTGATTGGTCTCCAAATCAGAGAAAAGGATAAATGAGTATGCTTTAGTTACCTATTTACATCATCACACATCTCTCCAAAATGTAATGACTTAAAATAACAATAATCATATATTATCTCTGGCAGTTTCTGCGGGTTAGGGGGTGATGTGTGGATTTGTTGTGGCTCAAGGTCTCACAGAGGTTGCAGTTAGGTACTGGCTCATGTTGGGGCTGTTGGCAAGAGTATCCATCCACTGTGGCCCTTCCATGCAACCTGGGCTTCCTGGTAACATGGTGACTGAGTACCAAAGGCAGCAGAGAGAGAGGGAGGGAGGAAGAGAGAGAGAGAGGGAGACAGGAAGGGAAGGAAGAGACAGAAAGGGAGGGAAAGAGAGACGTAAAGTATGTGTTGCCTTTTTACAACTGAACCCCAGAAGTCAAGCGGCACCTTTTCTACTACATTTTATCAAAGAATTTACAAAGATCCCTTCAAGTTCAAAAAGAGAAAACAAAAAGTCCATATCCTGCTGGAGGTATGCTAACATTTCATCATAAGAAAAACATGTGGAACGAGATGTAAATACATATTGATGCCACAACTTACAGACAATACAATCTGCCAGAAGATGTGACTCCAGTTGTAGTGTGCAGGCACACACACATGAACACACACAAAAGGACCCACATGCCCCAACTATAAAAGGTTGGGCCTAACTGGGGCTCATCAACTTAGATTTTAATTAGCAATGGATTCTGGGGATCTTTCTGAAATGTTTGCCTATGGGGATGAGAACTGCTCTGTGCAACCGCTTACAAAGCATTCATTGAATTGCTGTCTGACACCCACTTGAAGGGTGTTTAAAGAAAAAAGAAGTCTAGGAGTCAAAATTGAAAGTGCAAATTGCAAATGCTTTCCTTCTAGAGTGATGGGCCTATAAATACCAAGGCTGTTTCTGTTAAACAACAAATGGAAATGCTCCCGAATCAATGAGAGGTGTTAGCACCAGGGAAAAACAGCGTCTTAAATCCTTACTCTAACAATTAAATCAGACATTTTTGACACTTTATCCGAGACACTCCTGGCAGTACTTTATTCTTCATGGCATGATTCGAAAACTCACAGTAGGTGACAAGCAGATTTTGGAGGATCATCAGTTTGGCTTTTTTATCACTCTCCCCAAACCTAACTCAGTATATTTTGTTCAAGCCAGTTTCATGTGTTTTGAGCAAAGGCAACTGGTAAAAATGAATGGGTTTCCATAAATGTATGCCATGACCTCACGGAGCTGAAGAATTGATCTGCTCAATAACAGCTGAATATTAACACAATTAGAAAAGAAGTGATTTATCTGTAAGGCCCCAAAGACATTCAGTTACGGTCCTGTGGATCATGAGAAAGCTCTGTCTGGAAGAACACACAGCCCTAGAGATTACTCACCTCACCATATGTTGTACTTATTCAATTAGAGGAAAAAAAATTTTTTTCCTGTGATCATTGTAACTGGGCTGTTTTTTTTTTTATAAGATATCCAAAATGGAAACAATATAACTTCAGAATTTTAAGAATCCCATTTCTCTTAAGTGTTGGGAATGTTTTAGCTTTAGCCTGCTGTATTAAAAAGTCCTAGCTTGAGACTCAGAGTGTTGGTAAGTATTGCTCTGCCATAACTGGACAGACGTGGGTTACTGGAGATATTCACACCAGGAGCAGCCACCATTCACAGCTTCCAAGAGACACTGCTGCTGGTTCCTGAGCAAGGCAGCTGACAGTAGGGGGAGCTGAATGGGCAGAGGCTGTGTGTGGTAGCACTTAGAGTGCAGGCTGGAGCATTCAGACTTCCTCACCAATTAGCTATGCTATTGTGGTGGATTCCTAGACCCTTCCAAGTCTCCAGTTGTAACATCAATAAAATGGGGATGACCTATCATATGGTGAGGACCTGGCAGTATCAGGTCAGAGACGGTAAGTGGTAGCAATTAGTGTTTCTGATGGTCTCTGGTCCTAGCACCCCATCTGTAGTTACCCAAAGAGATTCCAAAGAGTTACAGTGAGGGCTTGAGCCAATTACAGAAGTCCTGCAAAGTAACCTTGCCAGGAATCTGAGAGTGTGGCCTGGGGAAACATAGACCATGGTGTAAATCCTGCCAGGCCTATAAATAAACTTAGCCTCCAGAGTACCCTCCAGGTGACTGCCCTTCTTCCAGTCTATGAAAGATGCACGCAGGATCATCTTTGGGATCTTAGGGGGACAAGAGCAGATCGTGGGGCAGGACTGTGCTCGCTGTCAGGGTCAAGCATGTGCTCTGTGACTTTAATGGTACACTTTTCAGAAAGTATCATTCACTCCTGTGGGATCCTAAGAGCAGATGAGAAGGAGGCAGGTCTTGGTGGCTTCTTATACCATCTAGATGAGACAAAGGGAAGGGCAAGTCCCAGACCCATATCCACTGTTCCCCACACTCTCCTCTTTGCCATCTCATTGTAGCTCTGACTTGTTTGGGGAAGGGAGCAGTAAGAGAAGCACACCAGAACCTTTCTATGTCCACAGCAATAGACTGGGAGGCAGGAGAAACATTCTCAGCCCTAAATCTTATCTCTCCATCCTTTTTCTGCACGCAGCCATCAGAATGGAAGCCCTAAATCTTCCAGTTTCAGCCCTAACGTAAAAGCCAACTTTGTTGCTTGCCGATCTTCCAGGATTCCTGGTTTTCTCTTTGCTTTGGATGCTTTTTTTCTTTTGTGATGGCTTAGAAGATCTTTTGATTTCAAATTATCCCGAATTTTAGTTGACTTCATCAGGAAATGTATTAAAGATAGACAAAAGAGAAATCCCCTGTATTTACAGTCAGTCAGGACGTGAGCATTCACACATCTTGGAGAATGCAGTCCTTGAGACGAAATCTAACTATCACTGAGTCATGGAGCACCTGCTGTCACAGTTGTCCATGCCGTTTGGGTTAATAACCTCCTTGCTTGGCATTCTTCTCCAAGACTTGGAAAGAATGAGGCTATTTTCATACTTTCCTTAAACAGGGAACAAGGGGCAGATACAAGTACATGATGGGAGGTGCCTGGAAAAAGACTGAGAAAACAACTCTCTAATCAGATGATCTTTGAATGACTCAAAACAGGCCATGAACTAATGCAATGGAATGGTGCAAACCAAGGTGAAACAGAGCTTGGGAATGCTGCATCCTCCTCTTGTCCTCTTGAACAATGCATTCACTTTGGGCCACCCAATTTTTCCATGTGTTAAGCATTACTGTCACATGTATTTATCAGATTGCATTGTACCACTCTTAGCTCCTTGTGCAAATGCTAATTCCACGGGCTTACAGCTAGACTTTCTAATAAAGAACTTCTGAACAGTTACTGTTTTTTCAATCTCTAAATGGTTTCCTTTATTTCCCAGCAATTTATGGTGCTGCAAAAATCTCTAGTATCAGCCAAAAAAAAAAAATTTTTTTTTTGGCTGCACTGAGTTTTTGCTGTGGGAGTGGGCTTAGTTGCCCCTCGGCATGTGGGATCTAAGTTCTCCAACCAGGAATGGAACCCACGTTCTCTGCATTGGAGGCAGATTCTTAACTATTGGACTGCCAGGGAAGTCCCGTAGTCAGAATTTACTGAGCATAGTGTTTAAGAACACAGGTTGGGCCTCAGATCTGTGTCGAAATTCATACTCATTTAAGAGATGTGTAGCTTTAGTTGAAAAGCAAAGCATACTTTGATTATGTATTGCATGCTAAGTTACTTCAGTGGTGTCCGACTCTTTGCAACCCTATGGACCATAGCCCGCCAGGCTCCTCTGTCTATGGGATTCTCCAGGCAAAAATATTGAATGGGAATAATTATGGTGTAATATTAGATTTTCAGGATGTTAAATGAAATAATGTATATAAAATGCTTAGTGCATAACTTAATACATAACAGGTCTTTGGTAAATGAAGAATCTTTCTATTATACATCACTTTTCTTTTTAATTATATTGCTATAACAGTCTATAAAATGCTGATGTTTTTACCTTGACTGTTCTTTACCAGCCTTGAGTGCAAAGGGATCTCTCTTTTTCCCATGGAATTTAGGACAGCACTTTTTTTAGGATAGGTATCAGGAACTAGGTGATACCACTTCAGAGGAACAAAGCTTTCATCTGTCTCATTCTCTTCTGCAACTCTGATCCCACCTCAGTGTTCAGGGTAGTCACTCAATAAATATACTTGTTGAATGAATGAATGAATTATAGAGGGTCAAAAAATATGAATGGAGTGTGACATTAGACATAAGAAAATAGAAAATCTAGGATGATGGTTTTACTATGAGTGACTAAACTCCATTCCAAAAATAAATTCACATTTCTTTTGAGGATTTTTCACAATAATATTAATTTGGCATAACAATTACCACTTTTTATAATTTAAAATACCAAATATATACTACCTAGAATAGAGAAAATACTTCCTTCTAGTAATCAATATTCACTCACTTCTCATTTGAATTATTCTTTGCAATGTTCTTTGTTGACAAAATTCTAAGTGTCCAGTTTTCAATTTTAATCTATATAGTAGTAAATATTTATGATACCCTGAAATGGACAAATGAATGTAATAGAAATCTTTTTTTACTATTCTAATAATATGAAATATTAGATCTAGATTGAGACAGCAAAGATATTTTACAATATGATTTCTATTTACATTTCTAAATTCTGTTTTCTGCCTTCTAGGAGTCAGTTTTCCAGGACTATAAATTATTATTTTCTATCATGAACTAGATTCATTATCCATATGAGCAAAATTCTATCATCACAAAATCTAACATTGTTTAAATGTTAAAAGCTAGTGGAGGAAATATCAAGACATGAGTCAGTTGTAGTTAGTCAATTGTTCAATGGGGAACAATCTTAAATAAGCAAAAAATAGCCATGAAATGACAGAATAGGTTATAGATGCATCTCATTTCCTCTCTGTGTGGGGAACCACCAAAGGAAGTCTTTAATACAATGGAAAATAACATTTTTTTTTCAATTCATGAAAACAGTAAGCAATGGGGCTTGAAAATTAAAATGAATACTGGAAAATCCTGGTTTGCTTTTCCTGTGTTCCAACTGTGAAGTGCTAGAGAATTTAAGGTGTGTCCACGAAAGCTTTAACATGTGGGATGAGACTGCAAAGTGGTCTTGTTTATTGAGCATGAACTATGTGTCAGATAGCCTACATTTCACAAGGTGATTGCACAATTTACTGTAAGAGCCGAGGTCAGTTTTATTACACTTTGTACCCCTACACGTAGCCTAGAACATGACTTATAAAAATACTTGTGTACTAAATATTTGTGTATCTCCAGCATCTTAGTTCCAACTGGACAGTGAAGACATGGCCACAGATTTACAGCAAGTTCAATTAACAGAGAGAAGGACCAAGGTTCTCTCAGGTGATCCACTCTCCCTTGCTTTTCAGTAGAAATTAAAGTAAGTGATGACACAAACAAACTTATAAGTTTCTTCTCTTGTCTTACTGCAAAACATGAATTATGTCCCCGAGTTAATGTCTAGAGAAAAACTTGCTATCGAGCTAATTGTTTTCATTGGCGCCAAATAACAATACCGAACATTTATATATTAAGTGCCTACTTATTTAACATTGTTTTAAGTACTTTACAAGATTTAACTCATTTACTCTGAAGAGAAACATTGTTATTAGAAAGATCTCATTATTGCTCTTATTTTATAGATCAGAAAACCAAGGCACAGAGAAGCACCTGAGTTTGCCGACAACTACACAGTTAGCAGGGGCTTTCCAGGTGGCGTTGGTAAAGAACCTGCCTGCCAAAGCAGGAGATGTAGGAGACCTGGGTTCAATCCCTGGGTCAGGAAGATCCACTGGAGGAGGGCATGGCAATCTACCCCAGTATTCTTGCCTGAAGAATCCCATGGATAGAGGAGCCAGCAGGCTACAGTCTGTAGGGTCGCAAAGAGCTGGACACAACTGAAGGGACTTAGTACAGTACACTGTTAGGAAGGGGCTGAGTCTGGATTCAAGCTCCAGGAGTCTGATTTTCAGCTCTCTGCTCAGCCCTTCTTCCACAGCACTGATTTCTGTGCAGCTGCTAAACGTCAGTGTGTTCATCCTTCTCCCACCAGTAAGCTGAACCTGGATCCTTTGGCTGCTTTTAGTTTCATGCTCTCTTGGACCTCCAATAGCTATTTAGAATACACATGCTGATTAGTTCCTTACTGGCACTTAACATTGCGACCCCTCATTCATGCTTCGCATTGAGTAGCCACATTGTTGCGCCCTTGTTCTCTAGGAGAGTCTGGACTGGTTCTTCAAAACTGTGCGCACGATGCGGCAGCCATGTTTGCGCTGTAGGTCCATACGGCCCTTGTGTCTTTTCCTGTTGCATTTCTGCCCTCCAGTCTTTCTGTATTTTCTATCAGTAGCTCTTGGATGGCTCCCCTGGGTGTCTTGGCCAGCCTTGGTGCCTAATAAATCAAACTTGCTTTTGACAGATCATTTGTATAATTTATTAGGATATAGGAGTTTCAAAAATGCTTTGGTATCTCTAGTGACTTGGTATAAACTGGATGGTGATGGGCCAGAAAATGATTCTCCCAGTCCCACAGAAATAACCACGAGGATCACACCATAATTAAGGTGGAGGCAGCTTACATGTTTTGTTTGACTCTCATGCAGTTTGCCATTCTGAAATAGTTGTAATAAGCTCCAGATCTGAAGGGTGCTCTATTCAGTGGGTGGCAGATCTCATTCTAAACAGATTTCTTCATGGAGCAAATTCCTAGCAGGGCTTATATTTCTTAACTACTCTATAGTAAACGTTATCCCATAATGGCTGCATTTGCACGTCAGTAGTAAAAGTTGTGTGTGTACATATAAACACAAAAGTACATATTTACTTTTATATTTGTTTTCATTGTATCATCTAAGATTCACTCATCTTGAAAGGATCACTGATATGGAGAAATATGTAATCAGAACATTAAATAATAATTTTAATTTCAGAGGAAATGCCTGATTATTTGATTCATTCATATGGTCATTTAAAAAATTTAATTATCTGGATGATTTCAATTCCCCACGCTACAACTCCAAGCTTAGAAAAAGAAGGTGTGAATTTGGGAGATATGGCCAATGATTGATAACCAGCAGATATTCAACTAACAAAGTAGACGTGGTGACTTACCATTTCCTTTAGGTCTTTAAAATTTTTATGCTTAATTTGAATGTTTCTTTCTGATTATTTTTTTTCCCCCAAATTTTGGAAAGCATACGTGTCATGATGTTTGGTCTATATGTTATGAACCACTTCAAAATCATACAAACAGCTGCGCTGTGGTTTTGTGAAAGGTTTTGGAGAATAATAAAATCTAGGCCAATCATAATTTTAAAAAGTGGTCCTTATGTGTATTTTCTCTGCTGCCAGAATTTCAGCAATGCTACATACAGTGAAGGCCCTGTAGGGCTTCTGGTTACCATCAGATCTTTGGAATTTCAATAGAAACCAGAAACAGTCTGTGGAGAAAACTTCTTAATACTTTATGAATATTAAGTTTAACTTTCTACAATTTTTTTCAAAAGGTGTGGTTTATTATTTCCTATCTGACTGTCCTTAGAATGCAGCAGTACAATTCTAAAAATGGAAAGAGTCCATCATGTTTCTCCCAGGTCTCCCCTCCAAGTTCAGGTTGCACAAATACAGCTGCCCATGTGCCACGTCCACATGAGTGCCTCACAGGGGTCTCAGCACCCTTGATTCTTTGCCCAACTCCCAGTGAAACCTGTCCTATCTGGGCCTCCGCAGCTGAGAAAAGGACGCTGCTATCCCCAAGGCTCCCCAGCCAGAAACCTTACATAAATATATGTATTCAAGTATAGTCTACAGAGTGTAAAGAGCATAAAATGTATGCATGTGTTTGAAGCATGCAGTTCAAGAAATCTCTACTTATGAATACAGTGAATTTGTAAGATACCAGAAGGCTCCTTTGTGAGCCTCTGGGAGTCATTGATTCCTCCTGCTCTGTATCTAAACCTTCATCACATACTCTAGCCAAACAGACTCTTCTGTCCATTTTATTCTCCAGGCAAGGATACTGAAGTTGGTAGCCATTCCCTTCTCCAGGGAATCTTTCCAACCCAGGGATCGAACCTGGGTCTCCTGCATCCCAGGTGAATTATTTACTGTCTGAGCCACCAGGGAAGCCCTAAACCTTCATCAAGTCCTGGCTATTCTTCCTCCATAATTTTTCGAGTCATTTCCCTTTTCCCCATCTCCACTGTTCTCACCACGATCACCAATCACCTCTCTCTCTCTCTTTAGTAGATAAGTCGTGTTCGACTCTTGCGACCCATGGACTGTAACTTGCCAGGCTCCACTGTCCATGGGATTCTCCAGGCAAGAATACTAGAGTGTGTTGCAATTGCCTTCTCCAGGGGATCTTCCCGACCCAGCAATCGAACCTGGGTCTCCTGCATTGCAGGCAGATTATTTACCGACTGAGCTATGAGGGAAGCCCCCACCCATCACCTGGACGACTCCAATAACTCATCTCCCCATCTCCATTTTTGCCAGTTCCTCATCTCTTCAGAGTGATCTTTAAGAAACCATAATACTGATCACTACAGTCCCCTTCTTCATGACCTTCCCTTTATATTTGGAATAAAACAGAAACTCTTTATTGAGGCTTACAGTGAATGCCCTTAAAAAGTGGTCCTTTTGTAACTCTTCCAACCTCTGCTTCACTATAACCCAGGTATCCTAGCTTCTCCTCCCTCTCCCCTGGCCAGCCTACAACCCTATCCTTCATACCTCACCCCACCATTTCTTTAAAAGACCTTAAGGCCTTTTGCACAGACTGCTCATTTGGGGGTAAATGCTTTTCCTCTTCCCTCCTCCCTCCTGCCCCACACTCACTCACTTCCATGCCTGTGCAGCTCTCTTTATTTAGCCAGTTCTTTCTAATCCTTCATTCTCAGATTAAATACCTCCTGGTCATAAGGTTTTTTCCTGTACCCAATTTCAAAGGCAGCTCCCCAGTTACTCTCAGAGAGCCATGTCATTTTCCTTTACAGCAGTTTGCAATTTATATATGGAAAAGTTGCTTCTAGATGTTTATTGCCTAACACCTCTGCTATGAGGCTCCACTAGAGAAGGGCCAAGGATGTTATTTCATTCCTTCCTACCTGTCAGCTACCAATGCACCTGGCATGCAATAAGTACTTGGTAAATAATTGCTGAATGAGTAAGTAAATCAGCAAATGGGTACTCATCTCTGAGAATCATGAAAAACCTGAGAAGAAACAGAGGCTAGGTGGGCAGCCCCTCTGAGGAGAAGCTAAATCTGAGAAAGAGGTTTTTTCCCCCCTCTCAATTAAATGCATTTCAGAAACAGATCCTGGGAGATCCCCTGTTTTCCTGAGCCAAGTATCATTCTAAGAAATGTCTTCCTAGGACATCTCTGGAGAAGAATTCAGCTGGAAAAAATTAGTTTCTCTCCCAGTTGACTCATGTCCTTTGACCCCTCAACCCATCTTGTTCCATAGAATCTGGGACCAACTGAGGAAAGATTTTTGCAGACATCACACTAGTTCATTTCTATAATTCCTATAGAATCAGTAGATGATCCAAAGCCTGGAACACAGGACAAGCTCAGCACAAAGGATAGGATGGGGTGGGGAGGTTTAAAGGAGAGATGGTAGGAAATATTTTTGGAAGGAGTATGATGTTGGGTTCTATAAGCAGTGATTTTTTATTTTGAATTTTATTTTCTTTTGCATTGCAATTCACACGGGATAGTCTCAAGCTAGTAAAATTTTGTAAATATCTAGCCTGGTGTTTATTGTGCTTTGGAAAACTCAGGGCGGATGTTGAGTCAATATTTAGTGCCTAGCCGTGTAAGGCAGAATGGCAGCCTGGAGCAGGGTTGTGATGTGGAGAGAGGAATCCGGCAAAGATGTTTAGAGCGGCAGATCAGAGAAAGAACTGACAAATCACTACCTGATGGATTTGTTTAACGTGTCACTATTCCTTAGGAGCTGGAGAAATGCAAGGCAAAGAAAGCTGACATCCCAGGGCTGTAGAGAATGGGGTACATTCCATGTCAGTTGGTGTTAAAGAGATGAGTGATCCCTGAAGCCTACAGAACATTGGGACATTTGGGTGATTCTCTTTGGATCACATGACTTAAATTCTCTCACTCAGACATTCCTACTGAAGAGTAGATCTCAACTTAGAAAAATCCACTGCGTTTTGGGCTAAAAGTTTCTTCTTTGAAAGAGTGAAAAATATGGCTGAATTAGCTGGACCATCAGTTGAGTACACTTTGAAGACTGAACGAGCTCAATTTTCTTTCCTCAAAATGCTTAACGTGACTTGTCAACTTTGTCATTGTTGTTCAGTCACTAAGTTGTGTCCAACTCTTTGCAACCACATAGACTGCAGCACACCAGGCCTCCCTGTCCTTCATCATCGCCTGAAATTTGCCTAAACTCATGTTCATTGAGTCAGTGATGCCATCCAACTTCTGTCATCCCCTTCCCCTGCCTTCAGTCTTTCCCAGCATCAGAGTCTTTTCCAATGAGTCAGCTCTTCACATCAGGTGGTCAAAGTATTGGAGCTTCAGCTTCAGCATCAGTCCTTCCAGTGAATATTCAGGCTTGATTTCCTTTAGGATTGACTGGTTTTGTCTCCTTGTTGTCCAAGGGACTCTCAAGTCTTCTCCAGCACCACAGTTAGAAAGCAACAATTCTTTGGTGCTGAACCTTCTGTATGGTCCAACTCTCACATCTGTATCTGTCAACTAAAGAAATGGGAAGTGTAAAGGGTGTGCAGGGGGACAGTGTAGGAAAAGGTCACTTTGGCCCTGATGCTCTGTCAGAGTGTATGAGAGTGACAGGGTTGGGGCTTTTAGGAATCAGAGCTACAAAAAGGGACTGGATGTTTAGGGTGTGAAGTTGGGAACGATGACCAGAGAATGAGAGGTGAGGTACTGCCAAAAAGAAATCCTGCTGACTTTGTAATTTTGCTTTTCTTATATTCAATCATTTTAAAAATAAGCCAGTGATGTAATTGGATGCAGTTGTTAAAACAGCCCGAATAAAGTCAGCCCCACCACATGTGAATGTTTCAGAGGAATGAGAGAGAAAGAGAAGATGAGAAATATGTGACAGGACTCTCCATACCATGGATAGAGCCTGCTCGGCAGGTCTCAGCTGAATTCTGAACAATAAGGATGGGGTTGTTTCCCTGGCTCTGTTAGATAATTAACCCAAATCGCCTGTTTATTTCATGAAATATTATGCCTTTATCTAAGAGGAAATACTTTAAACATTTCTTTCCAAGTAGAGATGCCTATATGTGTTATTTTTGGTTGGACTATGAGCTTGGTGAAAACAGAACCTACCTCTATTTTTATGACTTGGAACAGGGGGCAATGTTCTTCAGGGATCAGGGGCTCACTATGTGCCAGGCCCCATGCTAAGAACTCTTCCTGCATACGTCATGTCATCCTCACTACAGTCCTTTGAAGTGGGTACCAGAGAAGAAGAAAGAGATGCTCTGAGAGGCTGGGACTTTGCCAAACCTATCAGAGTCCTCACTCCTAGTAAGGGGTCAGCCAGAAGTTGGATAAGTCTGTAGCCCAGGCACTACCTACTAGGCATTACTTCATCAGCAATAGCAGCTATCACTACTATCACGTACCATGGGTAGACAGTAAAATGATCAAGAGAACAAGAGTGCCTTTAGTGTTGGAAATACTAATCAAGAGGATTGTCATTCATTCGCAGTCAAATGTGGTCAATTCCAATTAGAATATCCGACTGTGGTGTGATGGGAAAGTGACCTAAGCCTGAAGTCATCACTTAGGGTACCGGCCCTGGCTCCTGCGGTGAGTCCTCACACAAGTGATTCAGGCTTCCTGGGCCCAAGTTTCTATCTCATCTGTGATATAAAGGAATTATATGATTTTATAAATAATAGAGCTTTTTCAGCTCTAACATTCCAAGAGTCTACAAGTCTTATGAGAATATGAGCCCCTCCCTTCTGTAGCACATGGAATTAATTTGCAATATGTACTGTGACAAAGTCCGATAGAGCCTTCCCGATGATGTAGCCCAGTGTAGGTCTTGTAAATGGACTTGGGCCAAAGAAAAAGAAAAATGTACCAGCTGGCCACTTGGCAGCAATGAAGAACTTGCAAAAAAACGTGGACAAGAAAACATTTTTCTACCGTTGCTCTAACACATTTCCCTTTGATGTCTTTTCTCTCACAGATTGTCTCAAGGTACAAGCCTCTGGGATTTCTAGATGGAATGTGCATCCTGGGTAGCTATGGTTCTCCCAGTGACCAGTCCTCCATTAGCAAGTCCCACAGCCGGGAACATTCGCCAAGAAGTGTGAAGTGCAATTTGTATGTGCCTGTGTTTATTTTTTACAAATATCTTTATACATTTTGAGCTAGGAAGCCTGATTCTCTCATGGATAGGGTTGCTGGGTAAAATACAGAATGTCAAGTTGAATTTGAATTTCCAATAAAATAAGAATAATGTAAATGTCCTCCAAATTACATGAAACATACTAAAAGAGGATTCTTTGTCTAAAATTTGAATTTAACAGGGTAACCCATATTTTTGTTTTCTTAATATGACAACCCTACTCTAAGAAGGAAAGACATTGTATTTAGCTTTTTGGGTGGGATTTAGCTCAGAGGTATTACAGACTGGAACATCAACAGTTTGGACTTGGATTTATTATTTTGCCCATTTTAAGAAACTGGTATGAAATATCTGCTATGCTATCAATGCATTTTCAGTAGATCTAATTGTGTTTAAACTTCTCAAGGTTATAAGTCTCTCCTCTTTAAAGGAAAAACATCCCCCCACACAATGTGAAAGTCATTCATAAAATCAAAGAGATCCTAACCATTGATATGAGAACTTCTAAAGGAGGGAGCATATTTTGGCCCACATCTGTGGCTGTGTTCTTTGAACTAATTGGGAAATATTTTATGCTGGCAAGCTTTAATGGAGAAATATGTTTCCCCTTTAGGGTGATTTGTTTAATTGGCTGTAGAAGTGCTTTTTCTCTGCTTCAGGAAGCTTTTTCCATTTGCTAATGGTAAGCTTCCCCTCCTTCCCCGAACCCCGAAAGCCAAAGCTACCCTGAGCTCACTGAACTCTGTTCAGAATCTTGTGATAAAGCCAGGCAATGTCTCAGATCTGAATTCAACTTTAAATGACGCATTTTGCTTTTCTTGGCTGCAGTGACCTTCTCTAGATAATGTGTTAGAAGAGATCATCTCTGAGCTTCCCCAGTCTACTGTTTACAAGTCCAAAGCAGAGATGAACCTGAGGAGCAGGAAGAATGCAAACTAAGAAAGCAAAAAATATGGTTTATTTTGAAGCCCACCTTCCTCAGACTCTTTGGCTATGATGAGACAAAGAATTTTTATGTACGTTTACCTCAATCAATGATAAACAGCTCCTGAATTCCAAAAGATTTAACATTTTGTAATGAAAGCATAAAATCCAGCTATAACATTAGAGAATCCAAAGAGAATTTTCATCTACATTGTCCTAAATATCTAGGGGTTTGAATGCATCTGAATGTTTCAGTAAAGTGTTCAGGTTGATACTTACCAAAAAAAAGGTGAAATCCATGATGTCACACAGATGAACAGAGACTCGAGTTCAGGTAAGTCTATTAAATATGGAGAAGAAGACAATAGGTTAGGTCAGAAAGTAAATGAGTCATCATGACTCATATTTTCACATCATTACAGAGACAATGCATATGGAAGGGCTGTGTATGATCTGTTCTCAGATCAGATTAATTTCTAGTCTATGACCTTCTTTACTCTTCACACCATAGATACATAGATAGGATAGTGATGTCATAACAAGATAATGTAGAAAAACAGGTGAAAATAAACAATGACATCCTTCCTTTGCTTAACGTCAAACCTCAGAGCAAAGAGAAGGTATGAGTCTCATTACTTCCTTTCAGAGGGTGAAATCAAGGTTATTTCATTGTATTTTCTATACATCTATGTTGGTGAGAAAAGTGTTTAGATTTCAAACCCAAAGGCAGATGGTTAATGTCATTGCAGAATAATTAAAAGCATATAATACTTCCTAGAAATAAAGATTCTATATTGCTACGTTTATAGCAATGATTTGTAGCTCATGTTTCATCTAAAAAAGAAAATTTATTTATTTGCTTAAAAGTGTCACTGTTTTGCAGAAATTTGATATTTAAAATGTGAACTGTTTTCGAAATTAATCCTTTGTCAATAGCATCATTTATAAATATTTTCTGCCTGTCCATAGGTTGCCTTTTCATTGTTTATTGTTTCTTTTGCTGTGCAAAGGCTTTACAGTTTAATTAGGTCCCATTTGTTAATTTTTGTTTTTATTTCCATTACTCTAGGAGATGAATCCAAAAAAATAATCTTGCTGTGATTTATATCAAAGAATATTCTGCCTATGTTTTCCTTTGGGAGTTTTATAGTATACAGTCTTACATTTAGATCTTTAATTCATTTTTGTTTATTTTCACATATAGTATTAGAGAATGTTCTAATTTCATTCTTTCACAACGGCTATCCAGTTTTCCCAGCACCACTTATTGAACAGACTGACTTTTCTTCTTTGTATATTCTTGCCTCCTTAAAATATACAAATATCTCTATCAAAAAACAAAAACAACTCAATCGAAAAATGGGTAGAAGATCTAAATGGACATTTCATCAAAGAAGACATATAGATGGCCAACAGGCACAGGAAAAGATGCTCATCATTACTATTAGAGAAATGTAAATCAAAACTACAATGAGGTATCACCTCACACCAGTCCAAATGGCTATCATTAAAAAGTCTACAAACGGTTAAGTGCTGGAGAGAATACAGAGAAAAAGGAACTCTCCTACGTTGTTTGTGGGAATGTAAGTTGGTGCAGCCACTATGGAGAACAATATGGAGGTCTTTAAGAAACTAAGAATAGCGTTACCATATGATCTAGCAATCCCATTCCTGGGCATATATCTGGAGAAAACTAATTCTGTAAAGTACATACGCCCTGATGTTCACCGCAGCATTATTTGCAATAGCCAAGACATAGAAGCAACCTAAATGTTCATCAACAAATAAATGGATAAAGAAGATGTGGTGTCAGGGGGAGAGAGAAACTAGGAGTTTGGGATGAATACATACACACTACTAGAAACAAAACAGATAAACAAGGACCTACTATATAGTGCAGAGAACTGTATTCAATATCTTATAATAACCTATAATGGAAAAGAATCTGAAAGAGAATATATATATATATATGTATATATACATATACATATGTATATATACATATATACACACACACAACCGAATCACTTTGCTGTACACCTCAAATTACACAGTATTGAAAATAAACTATACTTCAATTAAAAATGGTTAAAAAGACTGAACACAGATTACCATAAAATGCAACAATATTGAGAAGTTTGAAATACTTTGAGAATTACCAGAATGTGACACAAAGACACAAAGTGAGCAAATGCTGTTGAAAGATGGCACCATTGACTTGCTCAGTGCAGGGTTACCACAAACCTTCCATTTATACAAAAACTACAGTATCCATAAAGCACAATAAAGAGAGGTGCAATAAAATGATAAAGTAAATAAAATAAAACATGAACTGCTAGCACAATAACACAAAATAGGAACAGTGTTCTAAAAGGGACAGTTTTCATAATTCTTATAGAATCAATGACAATTTCAAAAGATTTTTTACCTTAATGTTTACATTATAATAAAGATGAAGTAGAATGCCACATTTTTTTTTATATTAGCTTCATATTGAACGTCTTTGGGTTTTACAAGTATATATGCATGGCTGATGTAGCTAATAAAATATAACTTTTGATAAATAAAAGATTACTGAAAATTAAATAAGTAGAAACTAAATATTTTTTAATGTTAGTGTTAATATTTCACACAAAAAAGATAGCCCAAACCAGCAAGAAATTATAAGGATTGTTTTATTTCTCTCCTGTTTTGTGTTAGTTACTCAGCCATGGCTGACTCTGAGACCCCATGGACTGTAGCTCCCCAGGCTCCTCTGTTCATGGAATTCTCCAGGCAAGAATACTGGAGAGGGTAGACATTCCCTTCTCCAGGGGATCTTCCCAATGCAGGACTGAACCTGGGTTTCCTGCACTGCAGGCGGATTCTTTACCACTGAGCCACCTGGGAAGCCCACATAGGCATATTCTTCTGACAGATAGGAATAATCACTAAAAAACCTTCTAGGGAAGTAATTATATTAGTCTGATGCCAGTAACATGAAGTAGAAAGCTAAAATATGTATCAATTTGAGTCAACCCACCCTATATTCCACCTTCAAAAATGAAAGCCAAAGCAAAAACAGGCATAAATACCCAAAATTAAGACCTCAAACATTCCAGAGGACAGATATTTAGAGTTCTTAGTTTTTGTTTTTGCTTTAATAGGAAAATAAATGGCTTTTGAAATAAAATTAGATGCTTTGTCTCCTGTAAAAAACATTCTTGTGAGAACCAGAAAAAAAGCTTGTGGCTAAATTCAACGAACATTCAAATGTTTCATGTTGCTTCTAGGTCATAATCATACATATTTTCATTTGCTTTCCTGCAATAAATTCAGGTGAAAAAATGTGAAGTTGGCATGAAAGCATGATGGGACACTTTTTTAGACACATTTTCCCCCTTGGTAATTGTCTGAAAATTCATTTTTGCAATTTAGGTTGAAAACCTATTAACACAATATGGACGGCTAATGCCCTTCAGTATTGATACATTTTTCTCTTTGATATCCAACCCCGAGTCTCCAAATCTCTCACATTCTTCTGAACAAAATGAAGTAGGACTAAACACGAAAGAATCATTTGTCTCTATAACACTGACCTGAATGAATATTCTGAATAAACAATCAGTAAATTAGAAATCCAGTTGGGATGACCATGGTTCCCACCTTAGGGACATCTTCTGAAACACTAATTACCTGTACTTTATGGCCCAGGTGGTCTCTGTCCTTCATTTCAATAATTTCAGTAACTCACATAATGAAGATACACACCACTCTCTTCTCATCTTGCTAATCCCGAGGCCTTAGAAGTCTGCCATACTGACATTCATAAATCCTAGCTTTGTATGCAGTTTGATCTTGTTCTGGCTTCAAGCTGTGAGGAGCATGTTAAATATCCTGGAGGCACCAGCTCTTGTTTCTCTGGAAGCCCAGGGCAGAATTCAAGGCAAGCCTCTTGTCATGCATCATGCTTTTTCACTCTTCCTGTCCCCCAGAAAAAATCAGAAATTTGTAACAAGATGATACCCTCTATGGGAACACCATTGGCCTGTTCCAATAAATTCCCTTCTCCTTTCTCCAGACATTAGCTTTCTCTGTGTTTATTAGGCTCCGGTGGTGGGTCCCTTCCAATTTATTTACAATCCATTAAGAAGGCAAACATTTGGAAGCAAATCCAATGGAAATATTAGAAGGACTCACGGTTTTAATCGAGACACATTGACTTAGTCTTTGCAAACTCAAGGCATGCCTTTTGGGACTTTTTCCGTTTTCCCTGAGGACTCTATCTAAACTACATACACACAGTCAATAAAGAAAATGGGAATTTATGTACAACCTTACCACTAGAGAAAACAACTATTGAAATACAGCTATATTTCCCACATATAATACAGTAACTTTAAAATATAATCACTCTATAGATTCCATTTTGTATCCAGTTTGCTTTCTTCTTAGCATTTTAGAATGAACATTTCCACTGCATACTCTGCAAACACAGGTAAGCCATGGCATAGGTGAACTAGCACATAGTTAGTTATGTTAGGAACTTTAAAACATTGGTTTTTCTCCCTAGGAAGATGATTTCTTGTATATGAGAAGTCCTCTAACGGCCTTTCAGATGTGTTACCCAATTTAGATGCACAGCGGATCAGGAAACATACTTTATTGTCATCTCCATCTCACAGATGAGGAACTGACTCCTAGAAAATTTGTGTGACCAGTCCAAGACGAAAGGGATCCGAACTACAGCCCAAGAGTATCCACTCCTCCACTGTAAGTGGTGCTAGAGCCAATCAAAGGAAGTGTAGGCTAAGCATACCTGAAGGCAGAAAATGAACCAAGGACCATTCCCCAATCTCATGCTTCATGTTTCTGTTAATGGTGTCTTCTAGGATCCAAATCTGAGTGTCATCTTTAAGGCATCCTTCTCCCTTATCCCCAAAATTAAATATTAAACTGCCAGTAAAAGTAGCTCTTTGCTGACCATAGAAAAACTATAAATTCCATGACCTGAAGCCAAGGCTATTTGAAACCTGGACACTACCTCTATCCCCAAATCTACCCAATAAACACACATTGCAAGGCTTTCTCATAGTAGGGATGGTGATCTCTTTACAAAAATTCATTTGTAATGATGATTAAAAGACAGGTTTCTGGAGGTACACCATAGAATCTTCAGCTTTAAATAGTTGAGGCTTCATGAGTATGAGAACCTCAGCGACACTCCAGGCAAACTGAACTGTTCTCTTTCTGGGTATATTGCCCACATTCCCCACTTGAGCATTTTTCAGATTGTTCCTTCAATAGAGAAAACTCCTCCCTTCACTTTCTACATGCTCAGACCCTGCTCACCATTCAAGTTCAGCTCTATGAACTGTACTTTTCCGTGGTCTCTCCCACCTCTAGGCATCGCACTTAGTCCTTATTAAAGGAAGCAAACTTGTTCTCTTACTGTACTTCAAAAACTGCACTTGTCAGAATAACTCTGCCACATATTCTTTATATTAGTTATGAAACTTTTCTATCTGGAGGAATTATGCAGACTCTATTTATGCTCAAGATGCTTTGTTTGCTCACAGTTGATCACTGTCTTTGAGTACAAAGACATTCATTTGAAGTTCGCCAAATTTACTGGCTACCCAAGGGTAGATTTTTCCTGAGGAATTAATGGCTTGTACACTTCTCAGCAAGTTCCCATGGATAATTTAAGAAAGAGATACAGAAATTATCAAGGTAATCCCAAGATTGTGCCCCTTCTGGCAGACTAACTGGGAGGTGTTTTGTGAAGTAGGTGCACCAAGGCTGTACTAACATTTTCATGTCAGCTTTTGTGGGCCGCAGGGGAAGTGGTAAATGGTATATAAAGGAGATGGTGTGGCTTAGAGCAAGCATCACATTTCAGATTTCTATAGAAGTCAGACAGATAATACAAGTGAAGGAAGATGGTCAGGTTAAGGCGCTACATTGCTTTAATCATCCGGCCTTAGCATCACACTCAGACTGGCACAGAGCAGAGACGTGGTAAAGGGAGAATGCACGGCCCACGCAAAGTCTCAGAGCAATTCCAGCTGACTGGCACCACGTGGAAAGGCAGGCTCAGTGTTGCCAAATAGTTGAAGTTTTCAAGAAAAACCATACAGAGGTTTTTATGGGTTGTCCTCTCATTTTTTTTTAAAAAACATGGATAACAAATTCACATTTAAAATACTGGGTACGCCTGTAGGCCAAATATATCTAGAAGCAATTTATCTCCTACAGTACAAGTTTAATTGTGACATACACCAGGATTCCACTGTTTTCTCTTCCTCTGAATCCTAAATCCATGTGTAAGAGTCACCACCCTCTTATAGAAAGTCTGAGTGGAAGGTAGTAATGATTTCAATAGAGTTCTCATTCCAGCCTGAAAAAAGAAAGACAACTCTGGAAGGCCCCAGAATTGACTATTCTAGACAGTTTGAATTGAACATGCTGTCAATGGTCTCTGACTCCTGGCTCAGAGTCCCTAAGAGGGAGACACAGGGTGTGGCAGGGTCAAGTTGGTTTGTCTCTCAACAGACCAGGGTGGGGACATTGCTCTGGCAGAGTGCACCGCACAGTGGGTGTGAGTAATTAAGGAACTGAGTGTAGCTTCCAAATCCAGAAGTACAAGTTCAGGAAACTAGCTCACACCAGGCCGGGGATGACCTTTAGAGGCAGCCTTGACACCTTCTAGCTTCAAGCTGCGACCTTATTGGACCATGACTGTATTCTGTAGCTTTGATGATAAAATGACAGTTAACAACTGGAGCATTGTTCATATTTCATTTTATAATTTGATGGACACACTTATAAACATTGCTTATCACTGTAAGTGATGTGCAGACTGGTAAGTTGGATACATTTTTGGAAGGAAGTGCTCTGTGGCCCTTTTTAAGCCCTGGGAATCCCAATAAATGAGAAAGAAGGAACTGGTTCCAGCTTGTTTGATGTCTGTAGTTAGGGTCATTGTAGGTGGTACAGTTCTCCTAAGGGTTATCACCTCTGTGCTCCTGTGGCCACAGGTGGGGACAGTTGTAATTTGCCTGAGGTCAATCAAATCTGAGTCCTCAGTGACAGTGGTAATAAACAATGAGTACATTGAATGCAGCTTCCCTGGTGTCTCATATGGGAAAGAGTCCACCTGCAATGCAGGAGACCTGGCTTCAATCCCTGGGTCAGGAAGATCCCATGGAGAAGGGAATGGCAACCCACTCCAGTATTCTTGCTGGGAAAACTCCATGGATAGAGGAGCCTGGAGGGCTACAGTCCACAGGGTCACAAAGAGTCAGACACTATTGCATGCAAGCACAGTGAGTGCAGTTAAATTTGTGTGTGGTTGTCCTTTCCTAAGGGATACCCTTCATCTGCAACACCTGGCTCCTCAAGACACAGGTCATTGAAGTTCAGGGGCCCCTTGAATGGCAATTTTTTGAAGGTTCACAAATATTTTAACAGCAGTTTCTGTTGTTTATACATATGCAAATTTTTTGAACATTATTATTTATCAGTAACATGAATTCAAACAACTGTGCAGTTAGTTTCTTTTATACTTGAGCAAATCAAGAAATCAAAACACAACTGTCACTGTCAAATCTTATTCTTCAGAGAAAAACACCTCTGTGAGGTTGGCCTGAAGATGCTCAGATTCTGCCAATCACTGAGGCATTATGGAATCATTGAAGCATTCTGTAATTAAATAGTGTGGGCCATGCAGTTACTTTCATGGTTTTTTCTGAAATCATTTTAAGGATCTTTTGGGTAAGGTTTCTCTCCAACTTGGCAGTAGATGAACACACATCATTTCCTAAAGCAGTTGGGGGTACCAGCTTTTTCCTGTGGCATGGGGTAAACCAGGAGAACATGATCTTGACAGTGAGCTCTTCCATAGCCCAGCTCACCTCGTGGAAACAGGACACACTCACCACTTGTCTTTCAGATCAGGAGTCCAGGGCAGGGCAGGGCAGGGCAGTGCTCTCCTGGCAGCCTGGCAGGCATTAGAAGAGCCAAGCAAGCCTGGGCTTCCTCATTCCATTTCTGAACTGGGTGTGCCCAATACCCAGTGCAGGAAACAAAAGCATTTAGCTAATTGAGCTGAGCAGCCAGCCAAATCCCTACTCCTTCCTAGAATGTAGAAAGAGGTCCTTTCTTGCCTCACTTTATAAACTGAAGCCAGGAGAGACAGGACAATGCCTGGTAGTTGCCGTGACCTGACTTGAATTTTAAGCATTTGAATCATTCCCATATTAGCCCAACAACTAAGTATCTACTTTCTTCACTGCTAACTAAAGATCTTGTTTTTAATAAAATAAAAACTTTAATAAAAATCTTACATAACATTTTTAATAAAAGGAAAGAAAAAATTTGTTTAATAAAATTTATTTGAAATTTTATTTGTAATCTCATCAGGACATTTTGAGAACCAGTTTCACATTTTTTTGGTTCTGTTCTCTGCAGAGCATCCAATGATATAACAGCATGGACTGGCTGAGCAGAGGTCATACATAGGACTTGGAATGTCAGTGTAGCCGAAACAACCACAGTCTGCTCCTCCCACCTTTGCTTGGTAGCATTTAAGGCCCTGGCAGCAAGGTGGCCAAATTTGTTTGTGTTCTCTGTCCCATCGGTGGCCTTGCCATGTTCTTCACAGAGGGCAGAAAAGAGAAAGCTCCTATTCCTCTGTGCACTTCGGGGCGCAGGGCTCAGAGCCCACCTTTCACTGTGGGTGTGAGGCAGGCCTCAAAGACTCCTCATCGTTAAGAAATGTCCTCCCTCCTGGGAGGGAGACTGAGAAACTATGAGGATGTGTGAACAATAGCTGTTCGCTGACCCCGGGGACTCAGGCATGGGCACCCAGCAAAACAGGCACCACAAGAGCTTCAGTGCCAAGCTTGCTGTTCCCAGATATTGTCCAAATGCCCGGCTGCCGAGGTGAACAGTGGCCAAATAGATTCCAGAAACCTCATGGGAACAGCATCTGTTGCTGCTGCTTCTCTGTGGCTCATTCAAAGCCCTGATATATAAAAGGGATATAAAAAGACAACCTTGAACAACCAGAGTGAGGTGTTTGTCTTGGGCCTGAGATAACCATTCAGGCCACATATGTTTTTGTTTTGTTTTCCCCCCCTTGGATCTGTGTGGAAAGCACTCAGCTCTGACACAGCAGTCTCTCCCTCCCTCATCAAATATTCTTGAACACCTCATGTCCCAGGAATGCTGGCATGTGGCCAGATGATCCTGGGGCTATTTCAGTGGCTGCTGCTCATTACTAACTGCTTAGACAGTGGACCTTCAAACAATCCATTCTGACCACAGCCCTAGACTGCTCAGAGCAACCAAGGTAAACACAACAGACTGGAGATTAAGCCTGGGCTAGTGATTTTCCACAAACTCCACAGAAGAATGACAGGGACCTCCATGGGGGACTAGGCAGGGAGACAGAATTCTGGAACCCCCTGCTACTGCAGCTGTTGTTTGGTCATTAAGTCATGTCCAACTCTTTATGACCCCACGGACTGTAGCCCGCCAGGCTCCTCTGTCCATAGAGTTCTCCCGGCAAGAATACTGGAGTGGGTTGCCATTTCCTATCTAGGGGATCTTTCCAACCCAGGGATCAAACCCGGGTCTCCTGCTTGGCAGGCAGGTTCTTTACTACTGAGCTACGAGGGAAGCCCTCTGGAACCCCCACATCCACGCTAATTATGATCACTTAAGATACTTGGTTTTCTTCCATTCTGTGAGCCACTTCTCTCCAACTGACTTCAACCCTTTGCCCTGATTAGATACTTCACCCACTTATACCAGGCTTATAACAACTCTGTAAATCTGTCTTCAGTGCAGGAAACTGTGGAATGGATAGTGCCATTCATGTTTAGGAGGCTTAGGGGCATGTGCAACCCTCTTACAAGAGAGACATCCATCAACCTTGAGTCAGAGGAAAGGAACAGAGGGCCCTTGGCCGAGGTGAGGAGAATGAAGATCCTTTATATGTGAGGCCAAGAGACCCCACCTCACCCCTGCTCCACAATGCTAACCGTGCCAACGACCAAGGAGAAATTTGATGACAATCTGGTGTTTCAGCAGTGTCCCTGGTTGGAAGCCATCCAGAGAGACAACTGTTCTCACACTCTGAGTCAAGTCCTGGATTATACCTATCTAGTACAACACTTCAAAGTTCTGCTCCAGCTACATTTCCTTGGTGAAAACAACTCCGCTAATGTTACCATTTGCTGACTTTTCCCACACCAGATCTGCGTTGCCAAATACCCACCAGTTCACACTGCTTCAGCTTTTCCTTTACTCGGCATTTTTATTATCAGGGTTCAGTGTAGACTTCTTACGAACTGCTATATTGTTTCTCACAGATATCAGACAATGAACAGAAGTTCTCTCTCTTTCTTTTGTTCCTCTTTCTATGAAAAATATATAGTGGATATCCAAGAAGCATGAGTTGTTAGAATAATTCATGCTCAACCCATTAATTTAGGGGAAATGATATAGAGAGAATCTGGTTCTTGCCACTTATTGACTAAATTCATGTGCCTATTTGAAAATACTAGAAAGCTTTTCTGTAAGTGAGGATATAGTCATCAGAGAGAATATTTACTTAAAAGATTCTTTGTGATTGTGCTTTGTTGATTGTAGCTTGCTTAGAAATAGTTACTAATCTTCAGTGGTATGCGTGTGTGTTTGTGCGTGTATGTGTGTGTGTTTGCTTCTTATACTACTACTCTCTAAGAGTTTCTTATCAGTGTAAAGTCTTAGAATTGTTTATATTCTTTTTGAATGCATCCTTTTATTTCATTTATGTTTAAATCTTGTTTGCAGTAAACTGAATATAAAAACGTTGTCATTCTTGAAATAACAGAAACAGTTTTTCATGGCTTTGACTTTCTCCCATAGGATGGCTAGGACATCCCAACAGAGGAACACTGTCACGACCTTTAATGTTTCTCTTTAACAGGGTGGGAGGAATTTCAAAGAATGATATGCCAAGTAATTCCCCCTGAGAACTCTGAACTCATGAGTTTTGCAGTCTTTCAAGTTGGGTAACCCTATTTTGTTGAACACAAAATAATCTTACACTTATTTATAGCAAAAAAAAAAATCCTATGTAAGAAATGTGACTGGGGACTTAATCTGCAGTCTATAACTTAGAGAAGCACACTTTAATGTGGGTTTCGTGGTTCAGTTGTCTCCTCCACTACTTCAAAATGTTTGCAGTCATATAGGGTTAAGATAATGGCCATCAGACCATTCCATTCTTCACAATTCTGGTCAGAGATAAATGAGAATACGCTTCCCTACTGTGCAAACATCCTTTTTATTAATACTGGGTGAACAAGAATGTAAGCACATTTGGCTGCAGAGAAAACTAACAGAATTGAAAATGTAGAATATTAACGCTCAGAGTCTAAGATCGGGCTTTCAAAGGACAAGTGAATAAAAAGAAAAATATTTACAGAAGCAGCATCAGAGCTGAAATGAAAATGGATCAGCATGTTAAAACTGAAGTGTGACACCAAAGTGTTCCACTGGCATGTCCAAGTGGCCAGGGCACGGTTTGCCCACATAGGAACAGTTACATTGCCTCAGAACTGAGGACAGTTCTCACTGTCTCCAAGGTACAGCATTTAATTTGACTCATGCTCTTCATCTGAATTTACAACATTCTTTGTTTATGCAAACAATTTGGCAAAGAACCCCTACAGTGTCTAGTTACACATATCATATTCTTGTATATTGTTACTTACTTCTTAGATTGTTTTATTTCATATGTACATATGGCATGTCTTCCTGTTTAGAGCCTAAATGATTTGAGGTCAAGGACTGTGCTTATTCATTCCCAAAGGACCCATCCCAATTGCTTTCACATAGTGGGTACCAAGGGATTTCCCTGGTGGTCCTTCAGTTAAGACTTCATGCTTCCACTGCAGGGGGCATGAGTTCCACCCCTGGTTGGGGAACTAAGATATCCCGCATGCCGCCCGGTGAGGCCAGAAACAAACAAACAAACAAATAAACATAAATGAGCACCAGTACGACCACACTGCAAACTCCAGGTGCATTGTTCACATTATGTTGGTGATGCTCCTTGGTGTTGTGTGATCCAGGGATAAGCACACAGGGGATATTTGTTGATTTGATGCAACTGGGGAAGTCTGGGGCAATGAAAAAAAATTCTTTTGTTTCTGTGATCTGGGGTAAAGGAAAGTCCCTGAACCTTAGTTAAACTCAGTGCTGTTGCTTTGAATACGTGCTCTTTGAATTCTAAAATATAGAGAAAAATCATACTAGATTCTATTTCTGAGCACAAAGTAGTCTCCATATTTGCATTCTGGTACTAACTGAAGACATGAATGAGGATCTCAGCCAACCACTCAGACAAAGAAACAGAAACCTTAAGAGGGTTGCTCGAAGTTAGAAAAGCCTTTTTCACGGAGCGAAGTTTATGTGGCCAGCTTCAACATTACTGAGTTAGCCTCCCTGCCCTAATGATCAGCTTGGGTCTAGTGAGAATTAGATTTAATACAGATTCAATTGGACTTCCTGGGTAGCTCAGCTGGTAAAGAATCTGCCTGCAATGCAGGAGACCCTGGTTCAATTCCTGGGTTGTGAAGTTCCCCTGGAGAAGGGATAGGCTGCCCACTCCAGTATTCTTGGGCTTCCCTGGTGGCTCAGAGAATAAAGAATCTGCCTGCAATGCAGGAGACCTGGGTTCGATCCCTGGGTTGGGAAGATCCTAGAAGAGAGCATGGCAACTCACTCCAGTATTCTTGCCTGGAGAATCCCCATGGACTGCAGCCTGCCAGGCTCCTCTGTCCATAGGGATGGAAAGAGTAGCACATGACTGAGCAACTAAGCACAGCACAGCACAGACTCAATGGAATAAATACTACATCTGGGCAGAGAAGAAAGCTCAGAGGTTTCTGAATAGGGGGATTAGTCCGTTTTTCCTTCCAGCTGTTCTTTGGAGCTTTCAAAGTCTATTTCTTTGGTAGGAAATGAGATGCTTTCCTCTATGGATCCCCCAAATGTAAAGCGCCTATTAAATAATACTACAAATGTTCTCTGAACAGACAGCACATGTTAAAACTGCAAAATGGACACCTGTAACCATGGATTTCTGTGATCAAATCATTAATGATCAATGGCTTTCTAGGAAAAAAGCAGTATGTTCAAAGTTGAGTTTATAATTAAGGGAAGGTACTTTTGCAGAGTGCTAATAATGTTGGCTCAGTTTGACTGCACAAAGTTGGACAGAGACCAATACTGTAGCACTGCTGATTGGCTTTGAGGAGAAGTTTCTGAAAAGAAATGAATATGTAGAAATAAATGGAAACCTCGACAAAACTTGATTATAATAAATCAGCTGTCTGGACTTGAAAACAAAATTCTACCTGATCATTCTCTTTGTTTCCTTTGTTCCTTTCCCCCTTTCTGCTTTCTCTCTCATCTCTTTTTCCCCTTTGTGTAATATGCTTCTGTGAGAATAATATTTTCATCTTCAAATACAGCATTTTCAAGAAAATGTGGAATTTTAAAAATACAATAAGCTGATTTGCAATCGGTGAATGCACACCAGTATGGAAGGAACGGCTTTGAATGGTGCTGACATTCCACTGATGTGAACGGATACATGCAGGAGCCGGGGTCTTTGTAGACTCTGGCAGGACAAGGATAAGTAACAAAATAAAGAAAGACTCTCCATGAACAGTGTGATCTGCAAAGATGAGACAGAGATCCTGGGATGTGAGTGGCTGTGAAATATCCCTAATGAACTCTCTCACTCCGTTTCCTCTGAGCTCCCTTCCAGAGCACAGAAGACTACAAAGCAAGCCATCACGCTTGAAAGTGCGGCTACTAGGAAGAAGAAAAACAAAAGTCTGAAGTTGAAGAGAGGTTCTGAATTAGTGATAAGCCGCTGCATCCCACACGCAGCGGCTTCCTTCCGTTCCTGGGGAAAGTGTTTTATTAAACACACCATACTCCTTTGCAGTGTCCTTCATTAACTCTCTTTTGCACTAATATGGTTACTGGAAACAAGCAGATGAGTTTTCTGTTTATCCACGTACTATGTAAACAGCTTCTACAGGCAGGCGAGACAAACAGTAGGGTCATATCTGAAGAGTTTTGTTATATTTATATTGAATCCAACAAAAAACACTCACTGGCTACATTCAGGGACTGTAGAAGCTATTTACTAAAGATGTGAGCTGGAGGGAACCTGGGGCCAGAATATACTAGGTGTAAATATGGTTTTATTGGTTTATTCTCCCATTATTCACCCTTCCACCTCTCTCTTCCAAATTTATTTGGTTTCCTCTCTAGAGGTTCTTGCACAAAGATAATGTAATTAATTAATTGGATCAGTTCAAGGTGAAAATGCTTAGATTGACAATTTAGATTCATGTAACAAAAAATGAAAAAAGAAATAAACTGCCACCACTACCACCACCACAACAACAACCAAACTGGGAACTTCACTGGTTTTACCATCTTTGGATAGTTGTGTCCAAGGTACTTGGGGAGAGGGTTTTTCAAATATAAATTTTAAGCTTGAAGAGTGATTGATGTGGATCAGCTTTCACGGAGCAGCACATGCATTGAGCCAGGCACTCCCAAACAAAGAGCCCCTCTCTGGGCAGAGAACAGCTCCAGAACCGGGACCAGGGGTGAATTCTCATTCCAGAGAACACACAGTTGCCAGTGTTCCTGCCTTTTAGAAATCAAGCGTCTGATGGTGGAAAATTAACAAAAATCACAGGCACAATGCACTTTATTTTTACAGTACACACATGCACATGCACACACACAATAATTTAGAAAATGAGTTTTTCTTGATAAATGAATACCTTATTAAAATTTTGCCAGTTCTCAATGAATTAAACACTGTAGAGCCTCAACATCGAATTCTACAAAACCACTGAAAATAATTTTGTCTCTCTGATGACTCTAAGTCCTGTGACAGCTTTGTAACATTTATTAGCTGTGGGAGCTGGGATACTTTCTCATCTGAGAAATGGAAATAATCATAGTATTTGCCTCATCTCTACACTGTAAGCATTAAGCAGAATTACTGGCTTAGCACCATAAGCAGTCAAAACATGCTAGTTCTTGTTAATGTAATCTTATAATCTCTTTCATGAATAATCTAGTGGTCGGAAGTAAAACAACATTAACTTTTTTTTTTTTTTGCTTTTAAAAACCTTTGATCTTGGAATAATTTAAGACTTACCAAGAATTTGCCGAGATATTATCATGTCTCCGGACATCCTTTCTCCTGTTAACTCTTACATAATTGTGGGGCATTTGTCAAAACTAAGAAGTCAACACTGATACATTACTCCTAACTAAACTCCAGCCTTTACTTAGATTATGCCAGTTTTACCGCAAATGCCCCTTTTCCTGTTCCAAGATTGCACCCCCACCAACAGACACCCCCTCACAGTATTGTCATGTCTCCTTGGTCTCCTCTTCCCTGGGAGTTTCTCAGTCCTTCCTTATTTTTCATGACTTTGACAGTCTGGATAATACTGGTCTTCTCAAGACCATTCATCTTGTACAAAGCCCCTTAATTTGGCTTTGTCTTGTAGTTTTTCCCATGATTAGGCCAGGGTCATGGGTTTGGGGAAGAATTCCGCAGCAGAGAGGTGCCCTTCTCATCAGGTCCTATCAGAAGGTCCATGATAGTTCAAAAGGGAGGGGAAATATGTATACCTATGGCTGATTTATGTTGAGGTTTAACAGAAAACAACAAAATTCTGTAAAGGAATTATCCTTCAATTAAAAAAAATAAATTTTTTTAAAAAAGGAAGGTCCATGATATCAGTACAATGTAGCTGGTGTCATTAACATTGACCTCTTTATTAAGGTAGTGCCTTTTGGTTTCTCCACAGCAAAGTTACTATTGTTTCCTTTTCATTGCTGTCTTCTTAGGAAGGAGGTAAATCCAGCCCAAATTTAAGGGGAGGAAAGTTAAGCTCCACCCTCCTGGAGCTTTTGTTTCATTTTGTTTTGGAGCAATAATCTTTAACATTCTCTTCTAACAAAGATTTGTCCTTTTCTTGCCATTTACGTATTTATTTATTTGATAATTTATATCAGTATATAAATATTTTATATATATATATATATATATATATATACATTATATCTTATACATGCATTTTATATTTGGGGTTATAATATAACACTACATTATTCTGTTGCTCAAATTGCTCCAGCTTGGAAAAGAATGTTAATGCATGCAACAATTGCAGCAAGCTCTAAGTATATCTTTTGTAGCATGATTTTAATAATTGCAATAACTGAAGCTGACTAGAAAGAAATATTGAGCAAAATTTCATAAAAGAAACTTCTTGTAAGTATGCATCCAAAAAGCTGCACAAATAGGAACAGATCTGTGGTGGAGGAGTATTTCACAGTGATGGTTAGATACATTAATGAAGGTAATAAAAAGTATGATACTTTATGCATGGGAGAGTTGATTCTGCTTGGCTGCATCTAACCACCTTGGAAAAAGACTTTGTGTCAACTGATTACAAGCTTGTGTTTTAGTCTCTACTGCTTTGGAGGTGACATCTGTCTAAGTGGATCAGAAATAATTCTGAAACACAAACAGTACCTAAAGTAAATTTTGATTTTACTATCATTCATTGTGACATAGTGATATTCGGTAATGCTTTATTCATTGGGACAATGAAGACACTAAACTAGAGCTTACAGTCCAACGTGTGAATCATTAAGCATAGTGAGCTAATCACGTGTGGAAAATAGGTCTTGTAAACAACATTGATGCTTTGTTTTTTATGAGAGAGATAAAGAAATATAGACAGTTGGATGTTTATTGGCAGTAAAAATTACATTAAATATTACCAGAGGGAGGTAAAAATTCTAAAATAGGCTTAATTTCCAAGCAAACTATAATGTAACATTAAGTTTCATATGTACTGTATATACAAAATTTTAGAACTATTCCATATAGAGAGCTCACCTCCCTTCTCTTTTATTTCACATGTCCCTTGCTATTTTTTTTTTCTTATGACCACACCACATGGCATATGGGATCTTAATTCCCCAAACAGGGATTGAAACTGTGCCCCCTTGCATCGGAAGCATGGAGTTTTAACCAGAGAGCGCCAGGGAAATCCCATCCATTGTTATTTTTGAAAGTTTTAAGGCAGTCGTGTTTTGAAAACCACCAGAAAGTTTCTTAAAGTATTAGTCCTCTGTAATAATCGAATGGATAAAACATACAATCATCACAGAGTAAGGTGTAATTGGAAGTGTCTCTTGTATAACTAGCAAAACTCCAGCTGATATCAAAGTTACATTAACAACGTATCGTATTTAGCAGACACAGTATAAAATAAAAAACAAACCTTGAATATATAACACATTCTTACACACTAATAAAATTATGTAACACTAATATAAAAAGAACAAAAGTAATACACAGAGAATTCACAAAAGAAATAAAAGTGTCTAACAAACATCAAAATATATTAAGCCTCAGAAAAAATGACTTAACAAAAGAGACACTTAAGTGTCTCTTTTGGTGTGTACCAAAAATAACCAAAAAACAAACAAAAACCAAAAACCCCAAACCAATGTGTGCCTTATTTCTGCATTATTTTAGTGTACCAAGAACGTTCTTGCCTTAAAGGTGTTTACGCATACTATGCCTTTATCAGGAAAGTACTCTCTCTCTTCCTCTCTCTCTCTCTCTCTCTCAACCTTTCTCTCTCACATTGCCTGGCCCCTACTCATCATTTAGGACTCACCCCTCTCTTTCTCATGTTTCCTAGGCTTACTCTTGTATAGTTCACTTCTCTTACTCTCTATTAAAACACTCTGTTCTTGATCTTGGTGGCATTTCCCACACTTTTACAAACTTATGTAATACTAGCCTCCTTCTAATAGACCTTAATCTCTTTGGGGCAAGGGTCTCGTTTAATGTTCACCACTACACACAAAACACTGTTGGCAAAGAAAGAGATTTTCCTTTTCCCTTTTAGCTTCTCCTGACTGGCCTAATAGTTAAAACTGACATGAGACATTAAGAGGATGAAAAAAATCCACCAAATTTAATTACATACATATGGGGAACCTGGACCAACACGCGAGGTTCCAAAGAGAGTCAGGCAAAGTGAGGTATACATGTCATTCTGGGCTAAGGAAAAGGGGGCATTGGTCTGGGACTTCAAAGGGAAGGAAGGTAAATCATAGGCAGATGGAAAAAAAAGCAAATGTGTGGTAAATAAATGTTTGCTGGGCCATGTAGAAACAATGGGACCCAGGAATTTTAACAGATTTAACTAGGTTCCTCCCCATCTACCACTCTGAGTCCATATTACACTATAAATATTTCTGCTGATTGTTCTCTTTCCTGGAATAGCTGCCTATCTAAATTATTTTAGGCAGTTAAGAGAGAGGTGAAAAGAAAACCTTCCTGAGTCTTTCCTTTCTTCTTCACATGCCAGACAATCAAGTTTTGAGATAGCAAATCTTTCTTCCCTACAACACTGAACATAGGGCCTGGTCTTGTATATTTATTGATAAATACATGTGTTAATGAGATAACACTAAGCAAAGTATGCTTTTTGGTGCTTAAAATAATCTTGTCCTTGAGATTTTAGAACAGAACCGAAATGCTTTGTTGGAGCAAACACTGAAAACTTCAAATTGTTTATACTAGTAGAACTACTTATAACGTGTGACTTTTACAAGGTGTTTTATAGTTTTAAAGTAATCTTCTATGGGCAAATTCAACATGCTCCCAGTTTCTCTAAAAAGTTTCTTCATTTCAGGAAACTGAATGAGATTTCAAGAGGTTAAATGAATTAGCTGAATATCTAAGTCCTTGGGAAAGCAGTGAGGAACTGAGCACTGCCTTCAGCACCTGGCTGATTGACTGAATGGGATGAGGTATCATGCTGTCACCACAGAGCACACAGGCTGCGAGTTAATTTTCTTTCTAGTCTGTGGTTTTAGTTTTATCCCTAAAGACAGGGACACACTGTATAAGTTCATGCTGATAGTCACTTGAAGCAATAATTTTCCTAAATTCTATGTGATCACACCTCCGTCCATGGTCTCAGAGTACGGCCTAATTGTTGCAGTTGGAAACCGATTTACTCTATCATAGCCGTATGTTTGCATATATACTGGGTTTCACAAACTTATCCTTTTAAGAAATAGCATTTTTCCCCCTTCGCTTTAAATTCACCAGAGCCCCTTCTCACGCAGCCCATGTAAAGTCCTATCTCATCCCTCCGTGGAAAACGCCCCCTTGCCTATTACTGTGTGGAGCTCCCAGTATCTGGCACTCCTCAGATGTCAAACAGGTTCCCTGAACACGGATTACTCCTGCGTGGCCCCGCCCCGCGTAAGGCTCCAGCCCAAATGACGCTGGCAGGTAGAACTCTGTTATTTCCATGCTGTGGAGAAGCTGGAGCCTCACGTGCGTGCAGCACTGAACTCTCCGCTCTGAGATCCTTCATCTCTCTTGTCAACAACGGGGCAAGATCACCATTTCCCCTCGCAGCCTCCGGCCCCCGCACACACTTCCTCCCAGCTGTAGGAGACCTTCTTCTTTTCTAGTATTTTCTCAGAGGTACATCCTTTCCCAATCTCCCCCCGGGACACACAGAACATCCCTTTCATGGGCTTAGGCAATTAGAAACGGCAAGAAGAAATATATCTACTTCTTCTGCATCCTGCCCTAGAAAAATCCCCAAAGCAATGAAGTAATAGGGATTTAGTGCGCTCTGTGAGGTAGGGGAAGAAGAAAATATCAGGAGGACAAACGTGCTATTTTTAACATAACAGCCGACTATATGGATTTATTTCCTCAACGACAGTGTGGGCATCTTGACAGTAGTGAAGAATACCTTTTGAATTTTGATATTACGATGCATAGTCACTGACGTAATAGGTTCTTACAAGGAGTGGAAGGAAAAATTGAAGGAACAGAGGGAGGGAAGGATCCTGCTGCTTGCTAAGTCGCGTCAGTCGTGTCCGACTCTGTGCGACCCCATAGACAGCAGCCCACCAGGCTCCCCCGTCCCTGGGATTCTCCAGGCAAGAACACTGGAGTGGGTTGCCATTTCCTTCTCCAATGCATGAAAGTGAAAAGTGAAAGTGAAGTCGTTCAGTCGTGTCCGACTCTTAGCGACCCCATGGACTGCAGCCCACCAGGCTCCTCCGTCCAGGGGATTTTCCAGGCAAGAGTACTGGAGTGGGTCGCCAGTGCCTTCTCTGAGTGAAGGATGAGGACAGGAAAAAAGGGAAAGAAAGAGGCAGGGAGGAAAAGAAAAAAGGCCTGAAAGGGAGAGGAATATAAATATTGAATCAATGCAACAAGTGTGCATTGGACAAAGTAAGTATTCCAAGTATGTCACTAAATACTACTGGTCATACAGAAATGCATCAGCATGCCAAAAATGAGAAGACAAGATAAATATATGAATATATATGCGTGTGTCCTCAGTCATTCAGTATGTCCACTCTTTGCGATCTCATGGACTGCAGCCCACTGGGTTCCTCTGTCCATGGGATTTTCCAGGCAAGAATGCTGGACTGGGTTGCCATTTCTGCTTGTAGGGGATCTTTCCAACCCAGGGATTGAACCCCCATCTCCTGTGTCTCCTGCACTGGCAGGCAGACTCTTTACCACTGAGCCACCTGATAAGCCCATAAATACATATATAAGTAACTAAAACAGAGTGTGAAGACTTGCTCTACAAGGTCCCAGGAATCTGCCACATGCACAGCCTGCCTAAAAAAGACCATTCCAAGGCACATATACTTTGGCCAACATGACTACCAACCTCTAGTCCCAGACTGTTCTGGAGGGTACGCTTGACCTGAAGCATTTAGCCAGCAAGCTGAGATGTGGCCTTTTGTGAAAAGATGAGCTGAGCTAATGTTGTGCATTGACTGGATATGATTGTAACTCCACTTATTTATGACAAGGACAAAAAAAATTGTCTTTAGAAATAAAGCAGTATTGATACAAGAATGGAATTGTGTCAGGCTGACGTCTTTCATCTGTTGTCCTTGATGAGCACTTAGCATCTCAGCCACTGGGGGCCCTGCTAGGGGCTCGTGGATAAGAACACGTGGAGAAGCAACTCTGGCAAGGGGATGTTTGGACTTAAATGCTGTGAGTTTGCCAGGAATATTCCTGAGTCTCAGTCAGGATAAAGTTATCTTCTGCTGATCTAGTTCTCCAATGATCTTGAAACACTTGCTCCTGCCATGGCTAAGGTGACTCTTTGGTGGGCAATGGTGTTAAATTGTGCAGCAGTCTCAGAAGGAGAAGGGACATTTGCTTCTCATAGGCAGTGTCATAACCCATGCAATGGTCCCCTGCAATTACAGCCCTTGCAGCTGTCTAGCCTGTCCACTGCTCTGGCAGCTTTTGGTTGGCAAAGCCATCTCTTTCGAGAAACCAAAAATCATAGAAAAGCTACACCTCAACTGGATTTGGACTTTATTTCTGTCATTATTCCTTGCCTAGACAAATAGGATAATTATTCTGTTATGGGTTTGAAAAATGTTATTTATTTCCTGGCTTATTAAGAATCATTATCCTGTTTGCTATTAGCTTGTGAAATCATTTCAATGAATTTGTGTTAAATAAACTATTGGCAAAGAAAATATCAGTCTCTGAACATAATGTGCTACCCATCAGAACAAAATATCTAATCAGATTCTCTCTCAGAAGGGAAGCAGCTATCAAAGGGAGGTGAGGATGAGAGACCATTATAACAACAGTCTGGACAGTTCTTAGGGATCAGATAGAAATTGAAGTCATGTTGAGCAGGAACCAGAGGCTCTGATATAGACCAAAAATTGACGCCATGAAGAATGAGGAAGTATTTCGATAGAGAACAGAGAAAAAAGCTGAGAAACCACTAGATAGAGGGATTTTTTTGAGAGCGATCTGGTGAATGAGAGAGAGACAGAGAAATAATGTGACTCAGGAAAATGCAGGAATTTGCAGGGCTGTCTCATTTGACAGTTCTCCCGTCCTATGTGTGTCCTTACTATCCACTCTCTTACTAACTTGTGCGGGGTTTCCTATTCCTTTAGCAGAAGATCCTAACAAAACAAGAGCAATAAAGAGCAAAAGGAGTCAAGTTAAGAAATTTCCTGCTCCTCCTCAGACAGGGGTGGCACAACCCTTAGCCAGGGGTCCTCAGTGCTGGCTGACCCTCAAGGTTACTCGTGCAATTTTGAAACACACTTCAAAATGTACTGAGGTTCGGAAGTTCTGGTAAGTTTAAAACCAGCAGCTCCAAGGTGAAGGAAGTCCAGACAGTCACAGTTTTTACAGTGTTGAGGGTGATTCTCAGGCATAGCCAGAGGGGAGATTACAGTCATTACATCTTTGTGTATGGAGGCAGTCCTGAGCATCATTAGCCTTTACAAAAGCCTCCACTTTTTCCTTTATTTTGTGTGCTTGGAAAACTTACAATCCCTGACTCTTTAAAAGATGTATCGTGATGTGAATTGTTTTGGTGTTAATCACGTGATTAGTTATCTATACAAACCAACTTAAGTGCTCAGACACTCAGTTGTGTTCGTGTTTGATTCTTTGCAACCCTTTGAACTGTAGCCCGACAGGCTCCTCTGTCCATGAGATTTTTCAGGCAAGAATACTGGAGAAGGTTGTCACTTTCTTCTCCAGGGGATCTTCCTGACCTAGGGATTGAACTCGTGTCTCCTGTGTTTCCTGCGCTGTAGGCAGATTCTTTACCAATGTGAATAGTTATCTATACAACCAATCCTATGAGCCTTATTTCTCATCATCTGCTTTATTCAGTATCCCCTTCTACTTCATCATTTATTTTTAAATTTATTGAATATCTACTATATTCCAGAAATGGAGTTTTCAGCCTGGCCTGGGAGAGGATGACCCATATACATATGTAATTATAAGTCAAAGAAGTAGGTGGTGTACATCAGAAGAATAAAGACATAAAGTTAATTGTACTAGTTGCAAAGTAATGTCTGGTGAAACAGCTGATTTCAAGATTTCTTGATTTATTCAGAAGGTTCTCAATTTCTAATTCTCTTTCTAAATTCTCTGCTCTTCTATGAGCTTCTGCTCTCTGACTTCAGCACTGGTGGAGTGATTATATATGAAATACTTCCCATTCAGATACTTTCTAAATGTTTCTCTGATCAAAATATTTAACCATAGTCACTGTAATTAAATAATAAAGTAAATACATGCATTTTCATTTGTACCTAGTTCAAAAGGGGAGCATAGGTAAAAAATGTCATACTTAAGTGATAGGATGTCCCCAAAAACAAGTAATAGTCATATCAAATTGCGATTCAATTTGGTAAATATTATCTGACTGCTGGGAAATCAGGAGACATATTGTAGCAACAGAGCAGCATGTCGCCTACAATAACCTTTTTATTTATTTAATCCAGCTCATTAATAAAGATCTTCTTTTCGTTTTCCTGATGTACAACTACTCCAAAACCACAAGCTCACATTTTGACAGCTAATTTTGCAGGATATAATTTTCCTGCTTAACCCAAGAGGAAAAAGAGACGGATGGTTGAGATTAATCATTTGTAAAATTATAATTCTGTCACAGATAATAATTTCCAAGATCTTTTCCTTTTCTGAAGTCTTCAGAATGCACCATAAACTGTCACACTTTGTAACCGAATGTGTAACACATTAGGGGAGTCCTAATAAAGCCATTCTGTTAGAAAAACAAACCAATTGCCTGATAATTGGCATGTTCCCCACGTGACTATTCTCCTGTGAAGGAACACTGTGCCTTGGGTGAAGAAGGGTTTAAAAATGATTATTCAAGAGGTGGTTATTGCCATCTCTTATTACCATTTGAGCTGTAATATATGGTATTTTCTTTACTTCAAGTAAGCCTGTTAGAAGATACCATGTGTACCCAGAAGGTGAATCGGTCCCTTGTGGAAAAGTGAGCCAATTCAGAAATTTTTAATTATTTTCAATTAAAAAAGATATCAGCATAGCCGTATAAAAATACTGAGTTTTTCAGAATGGCTGTGTTAGTCCAGGGTCTACAAGGCTTACCCTTTTACTGGCAGATCTCTCTGTAAACTTTGCTTTATTTACTAAATCCACTTGATAGGTATTTAATACTGTTCCAACAACAAAGGCAAAGGAACCTCAAGGATTTTATATGAGGCTGGCAGACAGTACATTGACTGTATGAGACTCTATGGGGGGAGGGGGAGACGGAGCAGGGCTCTTTGTAGTTTCATGACCCACATTTAGCTAAATTGATTAGGGCTGAAGTTAAGGAGATCAGGGTCATGGGTTTAGTGCCTGGGTGGGCCAGCAAGCTTTGCTCAGTTCACATCTGCAGACTATACTGAAATCCAACCAGTCACAAGAATACATGCCAAAGGGGTGCACGGTGGAGAGGGTTTGAATGCAACAGAACACTCCCATCCCTAATTCTTCTTTGAAAATAGCACCCAAAGACCTGTTCTGCCAAGAGTTGACCACTTCTCACCAACCCTACAGTCTCCATTTGGGTTTGACCCACCACTATCTTTGCCAAGATTATTGATGTAGCTTCCAACTCCTCTCCCTACTACAAGCCCTGCCTCTTTTAGATTATTCTCAACAAAGATGCAGAGCAATCCTGTTATAATGAAAGTCACAATACATCACTCTTACGCTCAAAACCCTCTGATAGTTTCCTTTCTAACCCCAAGTAGAAGCTGAAGCCTTTGCAATGCCAATGAGACCCTAGATAATTTGCCACCTCATCCCCTCGGTCTTTACTCAAACCAATGGAAACCCTCTCCTCCCAAGCCCTCTGCAATGTCTGGCATATGCTCCACAATAAACTTGGGCTTCCCTGGTGGCTCAGATGGTAAAGAATCTGCCTGCAACACAGGAGACCCAGATTCAACCCCTGAGTTAGGAAGATCCCCTAGAGAAGAGAATGGCTATCCATTCCACAATAAACAATTTGTGTGGGAAAAACTGTTTACCAGAAGATACTGTTTTTTGATTCTGCACCTGAAGAAAGGTGGGGCAAATGCCTGGCTTCCTTCTTAAAAACTGGAAAAAAGAGAAACAAACCCTAAATTGATCCCATATTTGTTTCTTTGACAACAATAAAAGCAAAAGACAAATTAATATCACAAATATCTCAGTAGATAAAATTATCCCGCTACATGTTAAAAAGTAATCTCCTGATTGCCTCAAAGAAAGAAAATATTTTCCTAAATTTTTCGTAAGTGCCTAGTCTCAGGAAGACACTGGTGTAGAGTGTAATGCAATTTAAAACAGGAGATCTGCTTTGATCCTCGATACTCAATGTCAGTTCAGGGAAGACAGAAATATACAGGACCAGAACTAGGATTCCTACAGTTTGTAGAAGAGAATTATACAAATCTTTCCTGAGTATGTTCTGGCAAACTTAATGAAGGAAGTCACAATACAGAACTAGTTTTAGTAATTACCTGTCTAATAAAAAAATAATGATTTACATTTACAGACTCATACAAGACCTCATTTGAGTATGTGGTACACATAAGTCATTCATTCATGCATTTAAAAAACATTTAATGAGCACCTACTATTATAAAGGAGGCACTATTCTAGGTGATGATGGTAGATCAATGAGCAAAGTTAGGAAAAGCACTGTCATCATGGGGTTTATATTCTGGCAGGAGGAATCTATAAAAAACATAGTACATACTTTATATACTATATTACAGGCTCGAAAGTGCTACAGATTAAAGGAAAAGTGGACTTGAACAAGGGAAATCAGGAATGCTGTGGGTACCAATGGCATGGGGGGCAGGGTATGTAGCTGCGTGTGACATATGTTACAGGACAGCAAGAACATCACTGTCTCCACTTAAAACATCTTGGAAGTAAATGACTTCCCCCGGGATAGCTGACAATTACCTAGCAGATACAGTTCTGAAATCTAGCTTAAAAAAAAAAATCCTTTAACTTTTTTTTTTGTCTACACTTTGCTGCTTTTTTATATAATGAAATAGCATTGTTTTGATCAGAAAGTCCCTGAAATCATATTTAATGCCTTGCTTTAAAGGCATGGTTTCATCCCAAGCACCCAGGGCCAGACCTACATCCATATGCTAGGGCTTTATCTCTGTCCATCCATGATTTTCCTACATGCTTCTACCCCGTTGTGCCTGCAAGAGAAGCAGATATTAGTGGAGAGGCAAGTCACCATGTTCTGTTGAGACCTGGAGATTATCAGCTCAGTTTCTCTGGCCATGTAGCTTATATACATTTTTTAGACAACAAAATGACAAGTAGTATGATGAACAACTCTATAGCAATATTTTATTAAGGTGTCATATTTCAAAAAGGGTCTCCAGAATTTCTCATTTACTCTGAATATCTACATTTCTTGTAGAAAAGGTTGTGACTGCCCTTAGAAAATGTGTATGCAAAGGTTCTTTCAAATTAAAATGAGGCAGTGAAATGAAAAAAAAAATCAGGCAATGAGAAAGAAAGAGGGATTAGCAGCTACTAGGACACCTATATTGGCTGACTTTCTCAAAAGGAAATATAGTACAAAAACAGTACACCCAAGACAAGGAAATTAAACATGACTTAGTGATGGTAACTGAATCTGTGGCAAAAGCCCAAGTACTATTTATTTTCTAATTTAGGCTAATGTCTCAGAACATTTTGATTTTTACTTGGATATAAGTAAGAGGAAGTTGAAAAACCACCTGGTGTATGGTTCAGTCTTGATCTTCTATGACATGCAAAAATGATTTGACTTTACCCTTTGGATGACTATTTTCCTGTAACTCTTTACTTCTCCCTGTTGCTTTGATGTGTCTCCTCTGTCATAAGGATACCCTTGTATCTTTACAATCGGTGATTGTCCTTAACATCTGGATTGCTTAGACATCTGCCTGAGACCATGCACCACTCACAAGACCACTGGACCACTTCCATCACAAACCCTCCTGTAGCCTTGCTCAGCATAAATTGATGCACAGAACTAGAAACTCACCCTGAGTTGGAGAGTCATGAGACAAGGGAATCAGATGTTGGTTCTAACGAAAAAATTAACAACCTCTGCTTTTGCTGTCTACATCTTCATTGTCTGGACTTTCTGGAGGTCTGTGTTTCTAAACTGACAAATGAAGCTATGATCACATAATCAAAACAACTGGGGGAAAACTGGAAAACTCAATCAGCCAGGTGTTTTGCCTACACAGTCTCTAAGGCCAGTCTGATTAGTTGTTTTCATTATGTTATTTTCTTTTAGAATAATTGTTTTTTCCTATTATGTACAGTAATGTATATTCGTTGTGGGAAATATACACACTACATGAAAGTATAGCTGTGGATGTTTGTTTTAAATTCCGACTATCTATACTATTAATATTTTCATATATCTCTTACAAGTCTTTAAGAAAACTTACATATCTGTATGTGTGTGTGTTTTATGCATTTATGCTCTTACCTAGTATTTTGCAATCGATTTCTCTTACCTAAAACTAAATCATGATTATTTTCCTAGATTATTGAATAGTACCTTCCAGCATGGTCTAATTATTGAATAGCACTATAATTTTCTTTAACCAGTCCCCTTTTGTTGGGCAACTAAATTGTTTCTAGTTTTCAAAGTTATGAAAACATAGCATACTAATAAACAATTCTGAACAAACATTTTGTACAGATATTAGATTATTAGTAATGATTATAATATGAATGATTTTTGCTGAATAATATTGGTGCACTGACAACTAATTGAATGAAAGGGTCCAAGCAAATCTGCTAAATGATTACTTGTATATTTTTAGTCCAGTAGGACAAAAATCCAAAAGAATAATACTCTCTTAAAATTCTATACTGACATAGTCAATGGCGAGCTTTTACATACTTAACTCATTTTGATAGCAGTACTCATATCATCCCTCTGAGTTTATTAAGAGCAAAGGAGGAGGACCACCACTTGGTTCTGTGCTAGTCTTTGCATATGTTCTCTTATTATGGTGTGGTTTAAACAGGTATCTTAGACTTGATTAATATGTTAATACTACTTAAGCTATCAAATGTACACTGATTAGAGGCATTTTTGGAGGCAGGAGTGTTTGAAGCTCTGTCTTCTACTGAACGTAAGTTTGAAAGGAGATGTGTCATTATTCAGGGAATCTCCCTGAGAGTTCTTGTTTTGGAATTTAACTACTTCTAAAGAAACATAGATATTTATTAGCTGCATGGACATTTCTTCAGTTTTCTACAAAGAAATCAGATTTTGTGTTTGGCCCAATCAACTAAATACCTTCGGATTCTATACAAGTCACTGTTTATGCCAATGTTCTCTTGGCCGTATCACCCAAATCAAGAGTAATTTCTTCAGGTTGCTGCCCTTACCAAGATATGGTGCCATGGGACTTCTGATAGGTCTCTAGAGGTCCAGTGAAACTTGGTTTCTAGAAGAGCATCTAGAATATCATAACTACCAGAAGTTTCTTGAGTCCTAGTTGAACTATCATTCAGAGAGGATACCAAATCACAAGGCCTTCATCTTTTCCTAATTTGCTTCCCATAACCCCATTACTGATAAAAGCTATTACTTTCCAAGACTGAAATTAAAACATCACTTTCCTAGAATCACCTTGGCCTTCTGCCATTCTGCACTACTTAGAACCTAGAATACAAGACATTTCTCTTTGGCAGAAATAAGTTAGTTTGTATCATATCTGAACCCCTTCTGCAGAAGTCTGGAGGAAATTAAATCTGTTTTGCAATTGTTAGTGGAAAGGCTTGCACATGGAGATCAATCACAGACATCTGATATCTGTTTCCATAGAACAAGCCATATACTTGAACACTATCTCTTCGTAGAGACTAGATTGTACAGGTCTATAGTTCATTTTGGAAGAGATCAACTGCTTCATTGATTACAGAAGGTAATCATTGGATTGGAACAAATGCTAAAAATAATTTGTCTATGTACATCTTAAACCAGCACCAGAAAAATAGTGCAAAAGCAGGGTAAAAGTGTATGTTCATCGATACCTAATTTTACACCAAGCATTTGTATTAACACAGCAGAATATTCCGTATCATTCACTGGTATTTTGAGTGGTGAAGCTCTCAAAGTAACTGCTTTTTTTGTACTTTAAATCTAGGTTATTTTATTGCATAGAAAAAGAAAAAATATTTTGAAACCCCCCGGGGTTGAGAAATATAAAACATGTGAAGTATAAAGATAGTTTAGGTTTCCTTTAAAGTTTCTGCATAAATCTAAATTGCTCTTCAGTAATTAAAGTATACCCTAGTCGCTTGAGGCCATCCAACTTGAATAAACATTAGAAACCTTGATCATTTCCCGTGGAAAGAATCATCTTCACCCTAGTGTGGGAAAATTGAGGGAACCTATGAGGATTTGGTCTAGTACCACAACACACTCATGCTTTGACATCTACTGACACTAGGCACTGGGCCATCCCACAAGCCCCCCTTGCTCAGAGAAGTGGAGATAACAACTGGGTACTGTAACCGCAGACATGATGAATCTTACAACAAGTCAGCAGCGATATTCAACTTGAGTCATGGCTTTCAATGCACAGGTTCGTGCAAGAGGAAACAGAGTAATGGTTAGAGAATGAACATGCAAGACCAAAAATGTGCTTTCAGATTACAGGATAATATGTGCAACATCCCATCTCCAACAAGGAGTGAGTTCTGCTAGAAACTCACATTGCCCAGTTGCTACCTTTAGAAGTTACCAGTTCACTTGCTTTTTTTTTTTTTTTTAGCAGTTATGCTCCATCTGTACCTCTTAGCTTGTTAGCACATCTTTGTGCAAACCAATGGTTCCAGTTGGTTTGTTATACTCATTTAACCTGGGGGTCCTACAATTCTATTGTTTGTATTTGTTGTTAAAAACAAAACAAAACCCCAAATCAAACAAACTAAAAACTGGCATTGCTTTAAGGGAAACTTGCTGTCATATCAGACCACTGATATATGAACATAATACAAGACTACATAGTTTTAGCATTAGGTTTAGTGGTTACATGTGTGCATTTTAATTAAACCAAGTGGTGTTCTCTCAGGCCCTGCTGCTGCTGCTGCTAAGGTGCTTCAGTTGTGTCCGTCTCTGTGTAACCCCATAGACAGCAGCCCACCAGGCTCCCCCGTCCCTGGGATTCTCCAGGCAAGAACACTGGAGTGGGTTGCCATTTCCTTCTCCAATGCATGAAAGTGAAAAGTGAAAGTGAAGTCGTTCAGTCGTGTCCAACTCTTCACTACCCCATGGACTGCAGCCTCCCAGGCTCCTCCGTCCATAGGATTTTTCCAAGCAAGAGTACTTGAGTGGGTTGCCATTGCCTTCTGCATCTCTCAGGTCCTAGAAGAGCCTATAAAGCTAGGAAGCCCATATTTATTACCTTCTCATAGGAAAGGAAAATAGCATACCTCTGAAGTGTATATTATATTTTGGTTTGATGCTTATTACTGCCAGGATTGTCACCATTGGTTCTATAACCTGAGGTGAACTTTTAGTTCATGGATAGTTTTAACCTGAAACAAGTAAACAATCTGATCAATACTGTTTAAGAAACTAATGCAAGAAGGAAAGACCATAGATCTGGAAATTAATTAAACTCATTAACAAAGCAGGGGCTTCCTTGGTGGATCAGTGGTAAAGAATCTGCCTGACTAAGTAGGAGACATGGGTTGGACCCTTGATCCAGGAAGATCCCACGTACCACAGAGCAACAAAGTCCACGTGCCACAACTATTGAGCCTGTGCTCTAGAGCCTGGGAGCCACAACCACTGAGTCCATTGCTGCAACTACCGAACCCCGCATGCCCTAGAGCCTGTTCCCCACAAGAGAAGCCACCGCAATGAAAAGCCCACGCACTGCAACTGGAGAGTAGCCCCTGCTCACTGCAACTAGAGAAAGGCTGCACAAGCAACCAAGACCCAGAGCAGCCAATAAATAAATTAACTAAAACATTTTTTAAAATCACAAAGCAATATCTGTTAGTAACTGGAATAATCCTCCTAAATGGTGGTTTCTGAGTTGATGACCCAAGTAAATTTATGCCTAGGAAATTAAAGCTTTGTTACGATGTAGATGAACCAGCCTCAAATCCAAGTGTATTTAACCCTTAAAACCACTGCATCCATCTATTCTCCATCAATAGAAATGTTTTAAGTAGGTTACATAAAGGACAGAGAATGAAAGGATGAGATATTCATCACAATCTTTACATCTTGCTCTGTCACGAAGACTGTTACACACTGATATTTTGTCATACTTCCGATGGAAAAGACGGGAAGTCTCCATCTCAGGGCCCCATATAAGAATTGAGATGAGATTGGATGTCATCACTATCAATCACTCAGGTATAAGAGAGGGAGGTGGGTCATCTAGACTTCAGTGAAATGAAACCAGAAGGTACCTGTGTCATCTTTGTCAGCCCCTTTACTGCTTTAACTTTTGGATATAATTCAAAGAAAGAAACTTCCCAACAGAAGGATGGCTGGAAATCCAATGTGAGAAATATGCGAATAATAATATCTAATATTATCAAGAGAAGAAACTAAAAGAACTTGTAGAAAATCCTTTTTGTTACATCTTGGATGCTTAAAGTTTTCTCTCAAGGCTTAAAAAATCAGCAATTAATTAAGAGAGGACCTAGAAAAGAGAAGGGACCCTCCCCTAATCTTTAGCCAGGAATGCTCCATAAACACTCCCCAGCAGTATGGCTAGGTAGAATTATAGCATCATGATTTCACAAATAAGAAAATTGAGACCAAGAAAGATCAGACATCTCTTTCAATATCACTATACAGGAAAGCAGTAAAATGGGAAACCTTACCTGCTAGCTCTGTCAATGCTTTTTCAAATAGCAAGTGAGAATGATGAGATAACCATGGAAGATGTGAAAGTAAACAATGTATACTAAGTTAGTTTAAAAAAAAATCTATGATTTGAAAACCGTAGAATGACTTAAATGTCACTGCTCTAAACCCCAACCCTCCTGAAGTCATTTGTCTCTTCAAAACAGAAGTGAGATATATTTAGACCAGAGAGAAAGCTCCTAGGGTTATTTCCCTATACTATAGTAAACTAAGGTGGTGACACTTTCTGAGTATAAGGATATACAATGGTAAGTTCCTTTTGGAATTGCTGAAATAAATATGGAGTTACTCAGTTTTCTGAATTTGGACTTGGTTGGGTTCCAAGAGCCAAGTTCTTTCTGACTGTGCAAACATGTGAAGCTTCGGTAAGCCAGGAAACTTTTAACACTGATGCTCACAAAAGTCTGCACATATTTGGAATCTTTTTTGGAGTCAACCTTAGGAATATTTTTGAAGCCAGACAACATAGTTACCCTCATTTTTTAGTCAACCGCACCCGATTATTGAACAACAAAAATGTTATTAGTCATACCGCAAATCCTCTGTACAGCCCAAAGTGGTTTCGATTTATACGTAGCAAAAACTTGGGACACTTTCGAAGGACAAATATCTGACACCTTATGCATATTCAAAATAATACCCCAAAGTGTAGGAAGACAGTTTCTAAAAAAGAACTCCAACAATTAGAGAGCAATGTCAGTATAATTTTAATAGTGGCCTGCAAGGTGACTGCTTTAAATGACTTTACTCATTTGGATGTTTAGCTCCAGAAATGTTTATATAATCAATTTAAGAATCCATCTCATAGTGAAGATAATGACAATGTATCATTAATTTCAATAGTAATGTTACATTTTTAGTATATGTTATTGACTTCTATGATTTTTCTTTCTAATTGAAATATATCTTGTGGTAAAGGACCTAGATCTCATATGTGCAGCCTGAAGAATTTTAGCACATGTATTAATATGTTCTTTGTAATGAACATCAAGGTCAAGACATAGAGCATTTCAAGCACCTGACAAAGCTCCCTAGGTTCCCCATTCCAGGCTGACTGACCAGACTTCTAATTGCAATAGATAAATTTAGTTTACTTTTGAACTTCATATAAACGGAATTACAAAATTGTACTCTTTTGTATTGGATTTCTTTCATTTAATTTCATGTCCAGAGATGCACCCATGGTCTTGTGTGTAACACTATTTAGTTCTTTTTCTTGCTTTGAATATTACATTCTACGGTTAGACCACAATGAATTGATCCATTCCACTGTTGGTAGAAGTTTGGATTATTTTGTTGGGGCAGTTATGGATAAAGCTGGAATGAGCACTCTGATATATGCCTCTGGGTGGAGCTAAGTCCTCATTTCCATTTGGTATGTCGCCAGGAAACAAATTGCTGTGTCATACCCATTTTAACTTTCATAGGCACTGTCAGTAATATTTTCAAAGTGTTTATACTAATTTACACTCTGGTGTTTGTTAAATGACATAAAAGGAAAAACCTTTTAAGCAGTTGACTTTCCTGTATTCAGCAGTATTTCTTTCATGAGCAGTTCTTTTTTTGAAGGAAAGCTTAGAGATATTAAAACAAAATCACTGCCATATTATTTTCCTCTTTGCTTTCCTGGACTATTTCTAACCCATTGAACTTGTAACCTCTCTGTCTTCTTTCTTGCTATGTTCTCCAGAGACACAAGGTGATTCCTTTATAGTGCTTTACTGTTGATTTGTGGGTCTTGTATTTGCACTTGGAGTGAACTGCTGGCAAGAGAGAGGGCCATGCTCTCTTCTCTCACCTACTACCTGTGTGGATAAGACTCTGATCAGCCTCAGAGGCAGAAGGCCATGACTTGCTCTGTGTGTGAGCAGACATGAGACCCAGGAGGTTTGACAATGGTGGTATGATGTCTTCAACAGCATCTCATAAAACTCAGAGAAATACAGTGACAAATTCAATTCCAACTTCCATGCTCACCACTGCCTGAGTGTCCATATTGTCATCATTCAAGATTTCATCATTAACTTGCCCAGATAATTATCTTTTGGTAAGGCCAACGTTCTAATTCTAGTCAAGAAAACAAAATATTACTGGCAGTTCTTCCTAGCTGTATGCTTTAGTGATTCCAGATGTGCAAATCAAAGAGATGTTGGCAACAGTGCACTGTCTTTAAAAAAAAAAAAGGAAATGAGATGTGTAGATTATTTGCTAAACATTTCAAAGACCCTAGAAATCCAGCTGACACCAAAATCAATATTTGCGTCTTAATCTAAATCAATATTTGCATTTTAATCTTTGCTTAATTTGACCTAATATAGCCTATACCAAAGATAAAAGCCATTTGAAGTTGAATTATTTTCCCTCCATTATTACTTTTGTCCCTACTATTTTTTTGTAAAACATTTTGGAGGAAGCAGATATTTGATTTAAATTGTTCATTTTCAAAATAAATACCTTTCTTTTCTGGGAACACAGATCAGGAATCCTGTATTAGGAGTTCTGTTTATATTATCTTATTATGTATGGCTTAACAGTTCCTTATTTTTCTTGTAACTTAATGAAACTGAAGCAATACAATTGGTACTAATTTGTACTAATTTCACATGTGTGTACTGGATATAACTCTTGAATAACAATATAAAGCTATAATAATTAATATGACATATTAATATATTAATTATAATACTAATATGACATAGTTTTAAATTTTTTACCTCATTATAAAATTATAAAAACAATAGTAATAAAATAACAGCTCATGTTAAATCAAAACAATAGCCCATGTTAGTTTATACTTCGGCTCTCTTATCTTTTCACCCAACTAAAACATGAGAATAGGAAATTTAAGAGGAAATACAGGGCCACTGTGTAGGCTAAATGGACATATCAACAGTCATAACATCCTGTGCTTCTTTAAACATCTTAGTTTTTTCCCCCAGTTTTACTGAGATATAATTTACATAACTCACTGAATAAATTTAAGATGTACAGAAATAATTACCATGATAATTTTAGTTTAGTGTCCTCCTGTGTTTCTTAAAAATTATTTCAAACTCCCACTCAGGGCCTATTTACTTTTAATTTATGTACAATACTAACCAACTACGCACAGCCATCAGCTTTCAAACCCATGGTAGAAGTGAAATAGTTTGGTGAGAGTTTGAAATAACGCTACAAAAAAGCATATGGCGATAAGAAATGGTAGCTAATAGCAAGAAAGTAATAGTTACACGAAGTATAAAAACAATAGCAGTTATTATTAATACTGAAGAAGCATGGCTGCTACAGTCATTTTGTTTAGGGAAAACAGTTTACTTGCCTCAGGTACATCCTTTTGTCTTCTACTCTAGTTAGTGGTGCATGCTGGCTACAGGTAAGGGTAACCTGAAAACCCCTGCTCAGGTAGAATCACAAGGATCCCCTTCTGCCCTAAGGCTTCTCTGGTGCTGCAACCTGACACCAAAAGGAGCTCATTTGTCATCATTGTGCAAGCAAGTCTGGATTTATCACTTCTGGAGACCTGCTGGACTGTGACCATTGAGCCTGCATGCCACCACTACTGAAGCCCGCGCCTAAGAGGTTATGTTCTGCAACACGATAAGCCACTGCAATGAGAAGCCTGCATAATGCAACTAAAGTAGCCCCCTCACACTGCAACTAGAGAAAAGCCCATGCAGCAACAAAGACCTAGCACAGCTAAAAATAAATAAATAAATATATATATTTTAAAAAATTTAAAAAAAGAAAAGAAGATATGGATCTAGCAGGAGAAATTAAGAAAACAGGGAAACTGAGAACACTAAATTAAAACTGATTTTCATCTAGACCAGTAGTTTGCAGATTATATTCCAGGAGCCCGGAAATCATATAATTGTCCTTCAGAGTACATCATGGGGTTAGAGGCAGTTGATACAGACAGGGAGCAGTTTGGGCCCACTTTTTTGCCTTAATAGCATGTTTACTTTCTATTCTAAATGTAGAGGTTCTATCTAAAACTACATTTGAAAAAAGAATTTACTACTATAAAAATAAAATTTGTGAACCATAATGGGAAAACTTTACATATATCATAGGGATATATCAAAATGCTGGGATTCTCCATGCTTTGGAGGTAATTCACAAATTATTTCTTTGAAGTAACAACAATTTCTAGTCCAAAAATAAGCTATTATCCTGTACCTGGCTAACAGGATCTCTGCCATTACAAGATAACATCAGAGTCAGATGGGCTATAATATTATAATAATGTTCTTAAATATTAATATAAATGCACATTTCTTTGGAGTAATGCTATGCCCAGGTTCAGGTTTGGGCCTGGTTTTTTATGACTGTGGGAGTGAAAAGGTTCAGACAAGTAATATTTAAAATTAGCATAACATTCCCACCTGCCCTTTGCTGCCTGCAGTAAGAAGTGTCTTGCAGAGTTATGCCTGTGTCACTGAACTATGCTATACAGATGGGGTTTGATTGGCCTGTAGGCTTTAAGTGCTCAGAAAACACTTCAACAAGTGGAGACAGGAAGGTCTTTGACGTTGAGGGTGGTTTTTGAGGGCAGTGCACTGCAGAATGTGTTTGAGCGTCAAGGTTAGAGCTTAGTAATAGGGAAGACTGTCTACAAAATGGAAACTCATTTCTCTAAGCCACAGAGCAGCCTAACAAATCCATCTGGAGGCTGAGTTCTTTGAATAGCCTTAGAGCTGTTAGAAGACAGACTCTAATGTCATATTGAGTTGTATCAGGCTTCAGGCTCATTTATTCTTTGGAAACATTACAAGAGTCATAGCTCAAGAGCAAAAACAAGCAAAGTCTTCAGATTTTATTCATGCTGGATTTTTTTTTTCCCCAAGGTCATCTTTCTTACATTTCTTTCCTTTCTTCCTCTTTAAGTTACAGCTTTTCTCTAAACCAGGTGTGTCCCTGTTGGACAATTTGTCCTCTAATAAGATCAATTCATCTTCCACTGACCTCTGCAGTCCATTATGCCACTTTTAAAAGTTAAAAATTTTCAATATCTGCTGATATGTCATGTTATTAAATGAAACCTTAAGATATTTAAAATTTTTTTCTTCTGCTTAAAACAGGAGCATAAACAGCAACAACAAAAATCCCATCCTTCCTCTTTGACAGTGTAGCATCCCCCTCTCAGTTGCTGAGGAAAATACAGCGAAGCCAAGCACAGAGTATCTGTCCTCCACATCCTGTCCCTGCCTCCACACTCCAGGGTGTCATGTGGATTGGAGTCATCAAGGACTGGAGGTAGGAAATCCTAACAGGTGAGGAGAAATTAATTTGGACTACGAAAATTTACTCCCCAAAATGAAAAAAAAAAAAGCTGAAAGAGAAAAGGCTATATCAATAAGAAGCATGTCATAAGTAGTGTGAATAAGGAGAGAGGCAGGAAGCAGTTGTCACCTGACATGAGTGAGTTAGGGAGGCAGAGGATGGAGGAGGAAGAAAAGAGGAAAATTCCACCAGTGCACAGGAGTTCAGGCTGAAGAAGTGGTGCCCTTTCTCTGGATCCATGTTCCCTAATCCCCGTGCCAGTGCTTCTCAAATTCTGCATTTTGTTAAAATGCAGATCTGATTCCATGGGCCTGAAGTGGGGCCTCCAATTCTGCATTTCTAACTCATTCCCAACTTGATGCCGCAAGGCTAGGGACCAAATGCGGAGTTACGAGTTTAAACAACCACTGTTCCTCAGATAGAGTCTGGAAATAAACACACACACCTACAGTCAATTAACCTTCAACAAAGGAGGCAAGAATACACAATGGGAAAAACACCGTCTCTTCAGCAAGTAGTGATGGGAACATTGGACAGCCACATGTAAACCAACAGAAGTTAGGACACACCCTCACATCATACACAAAAATAAACTCAGAATGTCTTAAACACTTAAATATAAGACACAATGCCATAAAACTCCTAGAAGAGAATAAAGGCAAAGCATTCTCTGACATAAGTCATACCACTGTTTTCTTACATCACTCTCCTGAGGCAATAAACAAAAGCAAAAATAAACAAATAGGACCTAATCAAACTTTCAAGTTTTGTACTGCAAAGGAAACCATAAAATGAAAAGACAGCCTACAGACTGGGAGGAAGTATTTGCAAATGATACCACTGACAAGGGCCTAATTTTCCAAATGTACAAACAGCTCATACTACTCAACAACAAAAAAACAAATAGCCCAATCAACGAATGGGCAGACCTAAACAAACATTTCTTCAAAGAAGAGACACAGATGACCAACAGGCACATGAAAAGATGTTCAACATCACTAATTATTCAGCTCAGTTCAGTTGCTCAGTAGTGTCGGACTCTTTGCGACCCCATGAACCGCAGCACGCCAGGACTCCCTGTCCATCACCAACTCCTGGAGTCTACCCAAACTCATGTCCATCGAGTCGGTGATGCCATCCAGCCATCTCATCCTCTGTCGTCCCCTTGTCCTCCTGCTCCCAGTCCTTCCCAGCATCAGGGTCTTTTCCAATGAGTCAGCTCTTTGCATGAGGTGGCCTAAGTACTGGAGTTGCAGCTTCAACATCAGTCCTTCCAATGAACACCCAGCACTGATCTCCTTTAGGATGGACTGGTTGGATCTCCTTGCAGTCCAAGGGACTCTCAAGAGTCTTCTCCAACACCACAGTTCAAAAGCATTAATTATTAGAGAAATGGAAATCATAACTACAACAAGGTGCCATCTCATACTGGTCAGAATGACCATCATTTAAAAATCAGCAAATAACAAATGCTGGAGAGCATGTGGAAAAAGGGAACCTCCTACTATGTTGGTGGGAATGTAAATTGGTGCAGCCACTATGGAAAACAGTATGGAGATTCCTCAAATAAAAATAAAATTATAATTGCCATATGATCCAGGAGTTCCACTTCTGGGAATATACACGGATAAAACTATCATTCAAAAAGATAAATGCATCCCTATGTTCATAGCATCACTATTCACAATAGCCAAGACATGGAAACAACTTAAATGTCCATTGAGAGATGAATGAATAAAGAAGATGTGATACATATGCCCAATGGAATACCACTAGCCATAAAAAGAATTAAATAATGCCATTTGCAACAACATGGATGTAACTAGAGATTATTATACTCAGTGAAGTAAATCAGAAAGATAAAAACAAATACCATACGACATCACTTATACATGGAATCTAAAATATGATACAAATGAACCTATCAGGTGGCGCTAGTGATAAAGAACCAGTCTGCCAATGCAGGAGACACAAGAGACGCGGGTTTGATCCCTGGGTCGGGAAGATTCCCTGGAGAAGAAAATGGCAACCCACTCCAGCACTCTTGCCTGGTAAACACCATGGACAGAAGAGCCTGGTAGGCTACAGTCCATGGGGTTCGCAAAGAGTCGGACATGACTGGAGTGACTTCAGTTCAGTTCAGTTCAGTCACTCAGTTCAGTCACTCATGTCCAACTCTTTGAAGACCCCATGGTCTGCAACACACCAGGCTTCCCTGTCCATCACCAGCTCCTGGAGCTTGCTCAAACTCATGTCCAGCGAGTCAGTGATGCCATCAGCCATCTCATCCTCTGTCGTCCCCTTCTCCTCCTGCCTTCAATCTTTCCCAGGATCAGGGTTTTTTCAAATGAGTCAGTTATTTGCATCAGGTGGCCAGAATATCAGAGCTTCAGCTTCAGCATCAGTCCTTCTAATGAATATTCAGGACTGATTTCCTCTAGAATTGACTGGTTGGAGCTTCTTGCAGTTCAAGGGACTCTCAAGAGTCTTCTCCAACACCACAGTTCAAAAGCATCAATTCTTTGGTGCTCAGCTTTCTTTACGGTCCAACTCTCACACCCATACATTACTACTGGAAAAACCATAGCTTTGACTAGAGGGACGTTTGTTGGCAAAGTAATGTCTCTGCTTTTTAATATGCCATCTAGGTTGGTCATAGCTTTTCTTCAAAGAGCAAGCGTCTTTTAATTTCATGGCTGCAGTCACCATCTGCAGTGATTTTGGAGCACAAAAAAATAAAATCTGCCACTGTTTCCACTGTTTCTCCATCTATTTGCCATGAAGTGGTGTGACCAGATGCCATGATCTTAGTTTTTTGAATGTTGAGTTTTAAGCCAGATTTTTCACTCTCCTCTTTCACTTTCATCAAGAGGCTTTTCAGTTCCTCTTCGCTTTCTGCCACAAGGGTGGTATCATCTGCATATCTGAGGCTATTGATATTTCTCCCAGCAGTCTTACCATGAAGCAGAAGTGGACTCACAGATAGAGTACACACTTGTGGTTGCCAATGGGGTGAGGAAGTGGGGAAGAATGGATTGGGAGTCTGGAATTTGTAAATGCAAACTATTATATATAGAATGGATAAATAACAAGATCTTATTGTATAGTACAAGGAATTATATTCAATATCTTGTGATTTACCATAATGGAACAGAGTATGAAACAGAATATATATATGTATACATTCTTTTTCAATGTGCATATATGTATAACTGAATCACTTTGTTGTATAGCAGAAATTAACACATTGTAAATCAACTTCAGAAAAATAAATTAAAAACAAATATAACACCCCCCCCGCAAAACAAAACAATCATTGTTCCTAATCTCTTGAATGTCTCTCCAGAGGCAATCACTGAACATTTCATAACATACACAAGTTTTTTGGTTTTTTTTCATACATAAGTTTTTAAGAAGACATAATACTTTACTGTGTCAGCCAGCATTCACCAGAGAAACAGAACCCACAGAACGAGTCACTTTATATCTAGGGGTGTGGGGGAGGGTGAGATTTTTAAGAAATTGGTTCACCCAGTTGTGGGAATTGGCAAAACTGAAATTTATAAAGCAGGCTGGAAATTATATTACTGTCTTAAAGAAGAGTTTCTTCTATAGGACAGCACAGTTTTACTCTTAAAGGCTTTGATTGATCAGATAAGACCCACCTACATTATCAAGGGTGATGTATTTTATTTAAAGTTAACTAATTATAATTATTAATTCTATATACAAGTATCTTCAGAGCAATAACTAGGTTAGTGTTTGAACAAACAACTTGCAGACCATGATCTGGCCAGACTGACATATAACATTAGCTTTCACACATACTATATAATTTTCAGCAGATTTGTTTTTCCCTCCCTTAAAATGTCTTGGAAATCATTCATTAATAGCAACATTGGATTCTATGAATGTATTATAATCATACAAGTAGTCTTTTATTTTTGAAATTTTACTCTTCACTATTACAAAAATGCTGCTGTGAACATTTTAGAAAAAAATGTCTTTAACTACAAATATGAATATATCTGCAATATAAATACTTAGGTCTAAAAATACTAGTCAAGGGGTGTGTAAAGTTTTAATTTTCATAGAAATCAACCAATAATCTTTGAAAAATAAACTTTGCTGATTAATACCTTTAGTAAAAATGGGTGAGAATTTGTTTTCACACATTCTCAATGACATTATACTACAAAATATTTTCAGCTTTACCATTCAGGTACATGAAAATGTTCCTTCAAGTTTTATTTTGTGGATGATCACTATTTTTATGTTTTGAAGTTATTTGCAATTTCATTTTTTCTGTTTCTCCTGCCCATATTTCTGGAGTCATTAGTATTTTTTATTATTGATTTATTAGAATTCAACATATCTTATGACTATTACCCATTTTGTATATATATATACAAAATATATATATAGTATTGTATATATACATACATATTATATATGTATTAGACATTATATATATACATATATATACATTTTGTGTGTATATATATATGTGTATATATATATACACAATGCAAATATTTTTTTTCCTGGTGTGTTGTCTGTCTTTTAACTTCGTTTGTGTTATTTTTAGCTATGCAAATATTTTCATTTCAATGCACATCTATTTGTCTTTAATTTTATGGCTTCTGTAATTTGTGTCCAAAATTTCACTCCAAGAAAATATAAAATATTTTTCCTATATTTTCTTCCATACTTGTATGGTATCTCATTTTGTCTTACAATCTTTGACCATTTTATTTATTCTGGTGTAAAGAGAGTAATAGAGATAAACTCCTCATTCTCATTCTTCTGGCTAGTCAGTTGTTCAAAATCCATTTGTTTGATAATCTACTTATCACATATTAAACTCCACTATGTATTGACTCTATTTATAAAATATCTATCCTTGAAAATCTAGTATATAAATATTTATGACTTTTTCTACAATATGTCTAATACTCCTAATAGAGCTAGTGCCCCTCAGAATTCTTATACTTTGAAACTTTTCTAGCTAGTCTTGTAATTTAAATCAGTGTATCCATCATCAAAAATTATTGTTGGGACTTAGAGAATGAAATTATGGTTGCCAGGGAGAAGGATGGGAAGAAAGAATAGTTAGGGAGTTTGAGATGGACATGTAGGCACTGCTATATTTTAAACAGGTAACAAACACCTAATGTATAGCACAGGGAACTCTGCTCAATGTTATGTGGCTACCTGAATAGGAGGCGAGTTTGGGGGAGAATGGATACAGGTGTATGTGTGGCTGAATCCCTTAGCTGTTCACCTAAAACCATTGCAACACTGTTAATCACATTGTTAATGGGCTTTACCCCAATACAAAATAAAAAGTTAAAAAAATTATTGTGCATGTTTTGATTGACATTGAATTAAAGTTATGAATAAATTAAGGGAGAATGTGTATTTCATGTTTCCTCAACAGGGATAATTACAACTTAAGGAACAAAATCTAGTTTTTAGAGGTTAAAAAATTAACCTTTTTTTAAAAAAACTTACTCTTTTTCTGTATAAAACACAGATAAATGTATAGTATATAAACAAATATTTAGTGTATCTGTGATATTAAAATTTAATTGGAGAGGGAGATTAAGAAAAAATACACCCAAAAAAGTTCCTTTGGAGGCAATATTGTAAATACAGTTGAGAAACACTGTTCTAGCTATACAAAGCTGAGTCTTCTTAGCTAAGAACAGGTCAGATCTTAATACATACTTAAGCCTTTTAGGTTCAATGCGGAATTTAAAAACTTTCTTCAAATATATCTGGGCATTTCCAGGTGGTTTATCTTGACTTAAAATTTAATTTGAGGACAATCTTGTCAGAATTTCTAATTGCAATAGTGTTATGGTTATTTTTTTCTCATTCTCTAGCATTAATATAATCCAGAAATAATGAAAATTTAGCATCACTTTCTAATCTTTATACTTCTTATTATTCTATTTGCTTTAATATGTTCATTCTGTATGTGCTTCACTGATGCAGAAAACCGTCTCAGGAACAATAAAGAAATGTATAAAATACTTAAAAAATAATATACATTATATATTATAATAAATGCATTATATATATTTAGTACATATAAATATACTGTACATATAAATATTCAGTGAATATTAATATATGCCCCAGGCACCCTGAAGTGTTTTTGCTTTACTTTATTTGAAGCACTGAACTCTGAGTTAGGAGGCCATTCTCCTTTTCAGAGAGAAAGATAGACTCCCAACATTCACAAGGGTTATATCCAAGATACCTGCAAATTTCCAAATCTGCAAACAATTCTATTATTTCCCTTAAGAAAAGCACATGCAACAACAATGAGACAACAAAACTGTGGTACCAAGATGGGGACACAGGGCATTCAACTACATATTTCAACAAAAATGACAAATGATTGTGTTCCATGACGCGAATCAGCAAACAGTAGGAACAGTGGTTGTCAGATCCAAGGATCTCCTACATATTAGAATCTTCTTGCACTGTGACAGAACAAGGCATGAGGTTATTTCTAAAGTAGGTCCACTGGTTCAGGCTTAAGAGGGAATTTATTCTTGTGAATGAGCATCCGAAAGTAACTAAGCACATCCACATTCCCCGGTAACATTGTTCCCAGCAAGCAGCATGGGGGCGGCATTTAATTGAGACTCAGTGTATTGGGTTTCCCAAGTGGCTCAGATGGTAAAGAACCTGCCTGCAATGCAGGAGACCTGGGTTCAATCCCTGGGTTGGGAAGATCCCCTGAAGAAGGCCATGGCAACCCACTCCAGTACTCATTCTTGCCTGGAGAATTCCATAGACAGAGGAGCCTGGTGGGCTACAGTCCATGAGTTCGCAAAGAGTCAAACACAACTGAGCAACTAACACTAGTGCATTATTATAAAGTGGAAAGGAAGTAAAACACTAAATAGACTCACTTTGTAAAACTTCTCAGAGTAAAACCTTTGACGCGATGCCAAACACCCAGATGAAAACTGAAGAAAAACAGAGACAACTCTCCAGATGTCTTCCTTTAGTAAATATATAGGGATCACTCTTCTTATTCTCTCTTTTTGGGGGAATAACTCAAGCAGCATAAGAAAATAAGGACCCGAGGAAATACTAGGGCCGTTAAAGGGCATGCTAATCTCTTACAAGAAAACAGCACACATGACAGTGAATGACCAGGACAGCAGGCGGTGATCACCCAAACCCCCAAATTCCTCACCTGTCTTGGCATCTGTGATTTCAGCCTTTTAACTCATAAAACCTGTATTTCCTCCTACTGCAAACATATTGGACTTTCCAGGCTCTTGACTTTGAACCAGTGGGACATGAGCAGACACCATTCATGCAGAAGCCTGGAATGGCTTGTGTAGTTAGTTAGAAGACTTACCCATTGCAGTCATGCTGCACCATGAGAGAAGCCACCCGGGTAGCCCACTGGTCCAGGGAAAATGAGAACCTTGCAGAGTAAATCTGGCCCCAACTTAAAGCCACACCCAGCCTCAATCACCCTCAATATGCCAGCAAATTTGGAAAACTCAGCAGTGGCCACAGAACTGGAAAAGGTCAGTTTTCATTCCAATCCCAAAGAAAGGCAATGCCAAAGAATGCTGACAGAGTTTTGCCAAGAGAACACACTGGTAATAGCAAACACCCTCTTCCAACAACACAAGAGAAGACTCTACACGTGACATCACCAGATGGTCAACACCAAAATCAGATTGATTATATTCTTTGCAGCCAAAGATGGAGAAGCTCTATACAGTCAGCAAAAACAAGACCAGGAGCAGACTGCGGCTCAGATCATGAACTGCTTATTGCCAAATTCAGACTTAAATTGAAGAAAGTAGGGAAAACCACTAGACCATTCAGGTAGGACCTAGATCAAATTCCTTATGAGTATACAGTGGAAGTGACAAATAGATTTAAGGGACTAGATCTGATAGACAGAGTGCCTGATGAACTATGGACAGAGGTTCGTGACATTGTATAGGAGACAGGGATCAAGACAATCCCCATGGAAAAGAAATGCAAAAAAAGCAAAATGGCTGTCTGAGGAGGCCTTATAGATAGCTGGGAAGAGAAGAGAAGCGAAAAGCAAAGGAGAAAAGGAAAGATATTCCCATCTGAATGCAGAGCTCCAAAGAATATCAAGGAGTGATAAGAAAGCCTTCCTCAGTGATCAGTGCAAAGAAATAGAGGAAAACAACAGATTGGGAAGGACTAGAGATCTCTTCAAGAAAATTAGAGATACCAAGGGAACATTTCATGCAAAGATAGGCTCGATAAAGGACAGAAATGGTATGGACCTAACAGAAGCAGAAGATATTCAGAAGAGGTGGCAAGAATACAGAGAAGAACTGTACAAAAAACATCTTCACGACCCAGATAATCACGATGGTGTGATCACTCACCTAGAGCCAGACATCCTGGAATGTGAAGTCAAGTGGGCCTTAGAAAGCATCACTACGAACAAAGCTAGTGGAGGTGATGGAATTCCAGCTGAGCTATTTCAAATCCTCAAAGGTGATGCTATGAAAGTGCTGCACTCGATATGCCAGCAAATTTGGAAAACTCAGCAGTGGCCACAGGACTGGAAGAGGTCAGTCTTCGTTCCAATCCCAAAGAAAGGCAATGTCAAAGAATGCTCAAACTACCGCACAATTGCACTCATCTCACATGCTGGTAAAGTAATGCTCGAAATTCTCCAAGCCAGGCTTCAGCAATACATGAACCGTGAACTTCCAGATGTTCAAGCTGGATTTAGAAAAGGCAGAGGAACCAGAGATCAAATTGCCAACATCTGCTGGATCATCGAAAAAGCAAGAGAGTTCCAGAAAAACATCTACTTCTGCTTTATTGACTATGCCAAAGCCTTTGACTGTGTGGATCATCACAAGCTGTGGAAAATTCTGAAAGAGATAGAAATACCAGACCACTTGACCTGCCTCTTGAGAAACCTGTATGCAGGTCAGGAAGCAACAGTTAGAACTGGACATGGAACAACAGATTGGTTCCAAATCGGGAGAGGACTGTGTCAAGGCTGTATATTTTCACCCTGCTTATTTAACTTCTATGCAGAGTACATCATGAGAAACGCTGGGCTGGATGAAGCACAAGCTGGAATCAAGATAGCCAGGAGAAATATCAATAACCTCAGATATGCAGATGACACCACCCTTATGGCAGAAACTGAAGAAGAACTAAAAAGCCTCTTGATAAGAGTGAAAGAGGAAAGTGAAAAAGTTGGCTTAAAGCTCAACACTCAGAAAACTAAGATCTTGGCATCTGGTCCCATCACTTCATGGCAAATAGATGGAGAAACAGTGGAAACAGTGGCAGACTTTAATTTTTTGTGCTCCAAAATCACTGCAGATGGTGATTTCAGCCATGAAATTAAAAGACTCTTACTCCTTGGAAGAAAAGTTATGACCAACCTAGATGGCATATTAAAAAGCAGAGACATTTGCCAACAAAGGTGCATCTAGTCAGGGCTATGGTTTTTCCAGTGGTCATGTATGGATGTGAGAGTGGGACTATAAAGAAAGCTGAGTGCTGAAGAATTGATGCTTTTGAACTGTGGTGTTGGAGAAGACTCTTGAGAGTCCCTTGGACTGCAAGGAGATCCAACCAGACCATCCTAAAGGAAATCAGCCGTGAATATTCATTGGAAGGACTGATGCTGAAGGTGAAACTCCAATACTTTGGCCACCTGATGATAAGAGCTGACTCCTTTGAAAAGACCCTGATGCTGGAAAAGATTGAAGGCAGGAGGAGAAGGGGAAGACAGAGGATGAGATGGTTGGATTGCATCACCGACTCAACGGGCATGAGTTTGAGTAAACTCCGGGAGTTGTTGATGGATAGGGAGGCCTGGTGTGCTGCAGTCCATGGGTCACAAAGAGTCAGACATGACTGAGCGACTGAACTGAAAGCCTCAATCAACCAGTTGCCAGCCAACACACAGACATGTGTGAGAGAGTAACTGTGTCTTAATCCACTAAGTTCATCATAACATAATTATTGGGTGGAAAGAGCTGATCCTTACCATGAACCCAAAACAGACTGAACATGAGTAGATGTCTATAACACAATGTTTCATGTAGACCTCATTATGTTCATAGTGATGCTATTGGCTAGGAATACCTGATGCACACAGCTAGGGCACCTAGAGATATTTCTCCAACCAGGGCCAGTGCTGTACCTGGACTGGCCCCTGTGGTTCTTATTACAACTGCAAGATGCACCTCAGCAACAACAATAAAGGAACTTTCGAGAAACAAGGTTTATAACTCACTGAGGATACATGACGAGGTCTTGGGGAGAGAGAAAAGGAGGATCTTGGACTCTGCATTTATTGGGCTGAGAGTGGCATGCCTAGGGTTTTGTGGGTTCACTCTTTATTGAATTTAAAACAGAAGAGCAGAAATTAAGGTGCAGGAAGGGAAAATGCAGTCACTCAAGCAATCAATTATATAGGATACATAAAAGGGGAACCTCATGGGTGGAGCAGCCTAGTTCCTTGTCTAGTTGTTTAGATAGGAGCTATGTCATACAGCTGGCAATATGTTTATTTGAGATGCATGTCTTTGAAATGGATGCCTTGGTAATCAAAGGCTCAAGTCATGTCTGACTCTTTGCAACCCCACGGATTATAACTTGCCAGTCTCCTCTGTCCATGGCCTTTTCCAGGCAAGAATACTAGAGTGGGTTTCCATTTCCTTCTCCAGGGGATCTTCCTGACCCAGGGATCAAACCTGCATCTCCTGCATTGCAGGCGTATTCTTTACCGCTGAGCTACTTGGGAAGCCTAATATGTATAGTAAAAATGCTAATTTGGGCCTGAGTAGTTTTTAAAGACTCTAGGGCAGTGAGTGGAGAAGGCGATGGCACCCCACTCCAGTATACTTGCCTGGAAAATCCCATGGATGGAAGAGCCTGGTAGGCTGCAGTCCATGGGGTCACGAAGAGTCGGACATGACTGAGCGACTTCACTTTGCCTTTTCACTTTCATGCATTGGAGAAGGAAATGGCAACCCACTCCAGTGTTATTGCCTGGAGAATCCCAGGGACAGGGAGCCTGGTGGGCTGCCGTCTATAGGGTCGCACAGAGTCGGACACGACTGATCGACTTAGCAGCAGCAGGGCAGTGAGTCTCCATCATGGCTACACATCAGAATCACCTGGGAGCTTTCAAAAATCCAGGTCCCATCCCAGGAATGTGTAAGCAGAGATGCAGACATCAGTATTTTTAAACTTCCCAGGTGACTGCAATGGGCAGCCAAGTAAGTTTGTCAATCACTGGCTTTATAAGTTCAATGATGAGTTAATTTTATTTATTTATTTATTTTTTGGCCACACCATGTGGCATGCGGGATCTTAGTTCCCTGATCAGGGATTGAACCTGTGCCCCCTTCAGGGGAAGTGAGGAGTCTTAACTACACTCAGTGATGAGTTAAGAGCCGGGACACTCTGTGATATATATTTGGTTTTAAACAAGACTGCACTTTTGCTGTTGTGAAAGAGCCCTTAGCAACACAGCAGTCCTCAGCACCCCTGTCATAGTGGAAGGGGCATCAGCTGTGCTTCTTTAAGTAATTCAGACTCAAATTCAGACCATTTCCGTCAGGAGATTACTAGGATAAAGATGCTTGAACACATGTTTCCATTATCGCCTAAGAGCCAGACTAATTCTGTACCACTTTAAATTCTTTTCCTGGTTAGCATTCATCCTAGCCAAGCAGAAGTGGTGGTCTGCATTTCATATGAAGTATGTCAGACAAGGACACAATGTCAAAGCCAAATTAAAAACGAGATGCAGGTTCAGAGTCAGAGCATGTGCGCTTACACACATGGCCTCTCCTGTTAGGGTGCTTCCATCTGCTGAGCCATCTAAAGCCACCCCTTCTTTGACCATTTTGGGTATCCAATCTTTCTGCAAACAATTCTGGCTTCTGTGTTGCCCCCAGAAGCTTGGCATCACAGGCAGGAGTGGATTCTGCAGGGCCCCTGAACTTCCTTCTGCCTGTGCCAGTCACTAGTGGAGGAAAGAAAAGGGAAACCAATGAACTCAGTCCTTTAGCATTCTCAGTATCACCACCAATCAAATATATATATATATTTGTGAAGGACTACAGAGACAAGAGGACCTGAAAGCTGGATTGGGAGGTGACTGCTTTCTAAATCCTCTTGATTTTATGGCAGTAGAAAATTGTTATCTGGTCAAGGGCTAGATGCCCGATGCACAGAGAAGCCAATACTACGGCATTGGCTTTTGAGGAAAGAGAAAGCTTTATTGCAAGGTCAGCCGGCAAGGAGACAGGAAGTCCAGCTCAGATCTGTCTCCCAGATCTGGGATTTAGTTAAACGTTTCTGAGTTAGGGGAGGAGGGCTGGTATGTGGAAGCACTGGCAAGCAGGCTGCCATTGGAGGGCTTTAGAACTTGGGGCTTTAGGGAAAGGTATGGTAAAGGAGCATCAGCACCAGCTCTTCCTGGACAGCAGACCCTTTGCTTCTGAGAGGGTTCCACTTTTCTAGATCTAGTCATGTCCTAGCCCTTTGGCTCTGTTTGGGATGAAACAATGGTTCTGGGTGTTGTTTGAGGTCAAGATTTTCTTCTCTGCACTGCTGTATGACATGCAGTTTTGATCTATTATCTCTGGAAAACAGTTCAGTATCTTAGAAACAGAATAGGGCCAGTGTGGGGCTGGTTCTATGGTTACATAAATAAGCTTCTGGTTCATTTTTGGGGAGAGGCTGTTTAGTGCAATGCTTAAAAGCACTGACTGGAGATCCAGGCCTTTGAATCCATTTCCTCATCTGTCCAATGATGGTACTTAATTATATTTATTTTTTGATGTAGGTTTATATGAGTAATAGATGAAAAGAATTTAGAACAATATCTGCACATAGTAAGAGTTATAGAACTTTTAGATCTTATTATTTATGTGCTCTTTTATTCATGCAATCATTTATTATTATTATTATTATTTTTTGGCTACAGGATTTAGAAAGCCCTACTATGTGCCAGACACTATGTTGGGTTCTGGTATTGCAATGAGAATAAGATAATATGATCCCTATAAATTTCAGGGAAAAAGAGAAAGATAGTCATGTAAAAATTATCTAGTATCGTTAGGAGTTTAATAATCACTCTAATTATATCCCTTGGGGGCCAGAGAAGGAGCAGCTGGGAAGTATTAAACCTCTTTACTATGGGTTATCAATGAGAACAAATTTCTCCTTGTCTTAGCATTCACTTACACATCTGATAATGTACAATAGTTTACTCTCCAAAATGACTGTCCTCCTAAATCCTGGTCTAGGACATTGAAACAAAATAGATTTGTTCTCTTTAAATGATACATGTGTCCAGCCATACCCTTTATCTGTTTGGCCTTGGGCAAATCACTAGCTTCTTTGTCGATATTTTCCACTGTAAGATGGAAATAATGCCACCTACTTTGCAAAGTTGTTGCAGGCTGAAATACATATGTAGAACACCTAGAGCTCCTTTTATATTTGTGGCTTCCATGAATCTGCAGTAACCATCCTGAGTCATTCCAAATGAAGCCCTAAGAAGTGTCCCTCCCCATGCAGCTGCAGAGAAAATGTTCTCTCCTCAGAAGTTCTCAGATCCAGTCCTATATTTTGGAGGGATCTCTTTTACTCCTCTTTTCTTCTTCGTTTGTTGTCTCTGATATTTTCTCACCTTATTCATACAGGGATCTCCAGATTAAGAAAGGCACAGGTTTATCTGTCCATAGCATGGAGCTTGATTCAACTCCTTATCTCCTAGGGTTTACAGGATGACTACAGCAATCTATTCTCCCCTCATTTACATCAATTCATTGCCATAAACTAATAAAAATTAAACTTTTTAAAGACAGTCAGGAATTGTTTCTTAAAGTGGACTTATATACAGATCATCATGACTGATGGGATCTTTTACCCATACTGAAACATGAACATTTCTATCCTTCCTCCTATTTCTAAAGCTTGTTTTCCTTTGCCAGGCTCTTATCTAACCTATATAATCCAAGGAAAAAGGAAGCTTGACAGCAGCCAAGCTAAGCATCTATCATGGTGTTCCCATTGGTGTCAAATAGATTTGGAAAATTTAGAGTCAAATACATATGAACACTTTTTAAAAATCACTGTAGCACATTATCGAGTGAAAGGACAACCCATGGAAAGAGAAAGTATCTGCAAGTCATATATCTGATATGAGTCTAGTAGCTATAAAATATAAAACAAACTTTTACAACTCAAAAATAAAAAGACAAATAACCCAATTTAAAAATGAGAAAAGAATTTGAATAAGCATTTCTCAGAAGAAGATATATAAATAGCCAATAAGCACATGAAAGAATGCTCAACATCATCAGCCTTCAGGGAAATGCAAATCAAAGCCACACTGAGATTCAACTTTACAGCTATCAGGATGAATTGAAGATAACAAGTGTTGCTGAGAATGTAGAGAAATTGGAACCCTCAAATACTGCTGGTGGGAACATAAAATGGTACAGCTGCTACAGAGAACAGTTTGACAGTTCCTCAGAAAGATAAGCATAATTACTATATCACCCCAAAATTCCATTCTTACATATATACCCAACAGAATTAGAACATATATTTACACACAAAAATGCACACAAACATACATATCAATATTATTTATAATAGACAAAAATGGAAGCAACTGAAATTATGAATGGGTAAATAGAATGTGATATATCCATAAGTAAAATACTATTCACCCATTAAGAAGGAATGAAGTACGGATACATACCACAACATAGGTGAATTTTGAAAACATAATGCTAAGTGAAAAAAGTCACACATACAAAAATCACATGATTCTTTTACATGAAATTTCCAGAATAGACATATCTGTGGAAATGGAAAGCAGATTAGTAGTTGTCAGAAACTAGGAAGAAAGGGTGAATTGGAAGAGATTGATAAAGCAAACAGTTTCTTTTTGGGATGATGAAAATATTCTGGAATTAGATAGTGGTGATGATTATACAACATAGTGAATATTCTAAAAACCACTGAATTGTATACTTTAAAGTAGTCATTTTATGGTATGTGAATTATATCTCAATTTTTAAAAAACTATAGGACTTTTCTAAGGGTTTCTTTGGCTTATTTTAATTCTAAAATTTGTATATAACTGCAAAGACCCCTAATAATTAAAGTGATTTTGAAAAAAAAAAAGACAGGGGCTTCCCTGGTGGCTCAGATGGTAAAAAGAATTGGCCTGCAATGTAGGAGACCCAGATTCAATCCCTGGGTTGGGAAGATCCCCTGGAGAAGGAAATGGCAACCCACTCCAGTATTCTTGCCTGGAGAATTCCATGGACAGAGGAGCCTGGTGGGCTACAGTTCATGCGGTCACAAATAGTTGGACACGACTGAGTGACTAACACTTTCACTTGAAAAAGAATCTGGAGGCATCACATTCCTTGATTTAAAACTACACTGCAAAACTATAGTACTCAAAACAGGATAGTGGCTTAGAAACAGATGCACAAACTAATGGAATAGAATAGACAGTCCAGAAATAAACCCAGGCACATATGGTCAATTAATTTTCGACAAAGGAGTCAAGAATATACAACATGGAAAGGGCAGTCTCTTCAATAAACGGTGTTGGAAAATTGAACAGTCACAAATCAAAGAATAAAACTGGATCACTATCTTGCATCATACACAAAAATTAACTCAAACTGATTAAAGGTTTGAATGTAAGACCTAAAACCACAAAACTCCTAGAAGAAAACATTAGGAATAAAATCTTTGACATTTGTCTTGGCTATGATGTTTTGGATTTGATATCAAAAGCAAAGGTGTCAAAAGCAAAAGTATACAAGTGGGGCTACATCAAATTAAAAAGTTTTTGCAGAACAAAGGAAACCATCAACAAAACCTATAGAATGGGAGAAAAGTATTTGTAAACCATATACTCCGTAAGGGGTTAATATCCAAAATACACAAGGAACTTGTACAACTCTATAGCAAAGCAAACAAACAAAAAATCCAATTTTAAAATGGACACAGGACCTAAGTAGATATTTTTCCAAAGAAGACATTCAAATAGCCAAAAGGTACATGAAAAGGTGCCCAACATCATTTTCCATAAGAAAAATGCAAATTAAAACAAGGAGTTATTATCTCAAATGATCTCAAAAAGATAAGCTATAACAAGTGTTGGCAAGGATGTGGAGAAAAAAGAACAACTTTGCACTGTTTGTGGGAGTGCATATTGCAGAAGCCAATATCGAAAACAGTGTGAAGAAAACAGAACTACCATATGACCTAACAAGCCCCACTTCTGGGTATATATTCAAAGAAAATGAAAAGTCTAATGTACAGCATAGTGACTATGGTTAATACTACTACACTGTATACTTGAAAGTTGTAAGACAGTAAATCTTAAATGCTTTTATGTGATATGATATGCAAATGTTAGCTATGATGGTAATCATTTTGCAGTATATAAGTACATCAAATCAAATCATTGTACACCTTAAAGTTACACAGTGTTGTATGTTAATTATATCTCAATAGAGCTGGAGGGGACAAAGGAAAATAACAAGTGTTGGTGAGAAATTGAAACCTTCATACATTGCTACTGGGAATGCTAATTGTTCAGCTGATATAGAAGTTTAGTGGTTCCTCAGAAGGTTAGACACAGAACCATCATATGACCCCGCAATTCCACTCTTAGGTATATTCCTGAGAGAAGTGAAAGCATGTTCATATAAAAACTTGTACATAAATGTTCACAGCAGCATTATTCATAATAGCCCCAAAGAAGAAACAGTTATATGCACATGAAGTGATAATAGATAAACAAAATGTGGTAAGTCCATACAATGAAATATTATTCAGCCATTACGAGGAATGCAGTACTGTTAGATACTACAACATGGGTTAACCTGAAAAACAGGCTCAGTCAAGGATTATGATCCCATTTATATAAAATGTCCAGAACAAGCAAACCTAAAGAGATAGAAAGTAGACAACAGTTGCCAGGGATGGAGGGAAGGAGGGAATTTGGACTAACTGATAGGAGTTATGGGATTTCTTTTGGGGGGATGACTGAAATGTTCTGAAATTAGATAGTGGTGATGGTTACACAGGGTTTCCCAGGTGGCTCAGTGGGTAAAGAATCCACCTGCAGTGCAGGAGCCACAGGAGACGCAGGTTTGATCCCTGGGTGGGAAAGATCCCCTGGAGAAGGAAATGGCAACCCAACCCAGTATTCCTGCCTGGGAAATTTCATGGACAGAGGAGCCTAGAGGGCTACAATCCATGGGATTGCAAAGAATTGGACACAACTGAGCACAACACTTGTATGATCTTCTTAAACTCACTGTTTATTTTTTCCTCTAAAATAGCAGAATACTCTTATCTCTATATTATAAACTTGAAATTTTTAATGTGTATGAGTATATGGGTTTGAGAATGTGTGTCCCAGGAGATAAGAGAAAGTTCAAAAGAAAGAAAAAGCATATTGTTAAGAATATTTGCCCTAAATTTCAGTTGGTAAAATTATTGTTCATTTGAGCCCCAGAATATGTTTATAAAAATTAAATTAAATTAAACAATAAAATGATGACTTTTTTTTTTGCAAATATGAATATAAGAGTATCCAGCACTTTGAGTACACGGTTTGGCTTAAATATTTCACCATGGTTGATTCTAGGTCATTACCTTTTCCCCACTTCAGTTTGGCTCGGCTGACAGTATTCTCCCTCATTATATGTTAAGCATTTATTGCCCTGCATCTAATTGCTCCTAGTGTGAGGAATGGGACTTCAAAAAACTCTCTTAAAAATGAGATAATATTCTGGAAAGTGAGCACAAGGTAACCAAGATGACTAATTTAATATGACAGGTGAGGCTTAAAATACGTACAGGTTTCATAATACAGCTAAGGCTCTAATGCACAAAGCATGACATTTTAAGTCTATTAAGTCATTCCAACAAGATTAGTCTTTGGGTTAGGTATGTTACTCTGGAGACTATTTTCACAATGTCATGGGGACACTTATGCCAATATATTTTCTTGGTAATGATACACATGGGTGCCTATACCACACTAGCCAAAATGGCCCTAAGAAAAACCTGATATGTTTTAAATCATACATATAAAAAAAGTAATCTGACTCATGCTTCCTTTTTCTCTAAATGATAAAATAAATAAATCTGCTGAGATTAAGGAAACAGCCTGAAACCAACAGACTTTCTTGCATTCTCAATATCTATGATACCTTTGCAGAATACACCATAAAACATTGAATGATAGAAATGAACAAAGAGTTGAAAGGGGAGGAAAAGGAGCAGGAGGAGGGTGATGAAGGGAGGGAAGGGAAAGGGGAAGAGGAAGCAGCAGCAGCAACAGAATCAATGAAATATTTTCTTCAGGGACTCTATTGGGAGCAAAGGTATATGAAGAACACAGATATTTGTGGACAAATGTCACTTCTAATTGTGAATGACTAATTATTTTGTTTTCTACTTGCAAATAGCCATACTGATTTTCTTTTTTTGCGTGTTTAGATGCTAAACATATTTTATACCAGAAAAAAAGATTTTTTTTTGGTGGTGTGGAAAGCAAAGCCAGATATCATGTGAACCAGATGTATTCTTTTGGATGGAGTACAAGAAAACCTGTGAAAATTAACAGTAAATCTTTTTCTGTGCTCATAAACTGCTGAAAAAAATTGGCATAAAATGTGTTACTGCTAAATAAGTTATGTATGCATATCTTACTGGCTATAAAGGAGTGAATGACCAAGGTAGTGTTTGCTCTTTAGAAGAAGAGGCTTAAGCAGAGCCAAGGGTACATTTCACATTCCACAGCATGCCTTCCATCTCCCTTATTATGTAAATTACTCCCTGATAGAAACCTAGCTGCTTCAGGTGGAACTTTCACCCTTACAGGACATTCTCTGGTCAAGCCTTACACGACCTCTGTCACAATGACTCTCTAAGTGCACATTCAGAAAATAATCTTATATAGTAAGCACATGTTTAAATGTTTGGAACTATGTTATCTTTGTTATTAATGGTCAACCTTTTACATCTCTATTTCCTGCTTCTGCAACTAGACTTCCTTGAGATCAGCATTTGTATTTTATGCGCCTCTCTACAGGTGCACAGATTCAAGGAATATGTGTTCACTAAACTAAAAAATATCCTTCAATTTAGGAGAATTTTTCTCCCAGAGAAAATTACTGTGACAGTGTTGGATGACTTCATTACTTATTTATCAATTATTCATATAATTGCACCTATATAACAGGTGCCAGCCACTAGTGTGTGGAATACTGATAGAATCTTTGTAGCAATGTAATTCTGATAAATTCTATTACTGTCTTTTTCCATTTTAGGGATGAGGAAACTGAGGCACACAGAACATTACTGCTGACAGGTAACAAATAGCAGATACAAAAACCAGACCTAGGCAGTCTGGCTCTATAATCTGTGCTCATTTCAGCCACTATACTCTGCTGCCTTGGATGGTCATTCTCTGTTGACTGCTTTCTTTTCACTTCATAGTAGTTTTGGTTACTATCAATAACATATCATACATATTCTTATCTAGAATATTGATTGTGAGGTGTCTTGGACTAGGTAGCTTCTTTCACATTCAATATGGAATGCATTTGCAAAAGCATTCCAAATACTGTCTTGCCACCTCTCTTATCAACCTCTTGCTAATAATTGCCACTGTGTCTTTGATGTGCCCCACTATTACAGTATAACTTAAAACAATGCCATCCTGTTCTTTTTCAAAATTATTGTTTAGCCATTGAGAATAAACAGTTCTATTCTGGTTTCTTCTCTTCTAATCTGTTCTGGCTATGTGTACAGTGTTGGTATCTTTTAATGGAAAATAGAATACCAAGAACTTCTATTTGGCATCGCTTTCAGGCCCCATAAAAACAGATCTGCCAAAGACTCTTCTGGTGCTTCCTTATAGCTGAGACGGGAAATCATCATCGTATCCTCAGTCTGCTCCCAGAAGCTACTCAGCAGATCCAGCCTAGCTGTCTTGAAAGAGTTCACCCTGAGAACCTGCATCTGTTAAAAGCAATCTTTTAAAGTCTCCTTTATGCTAATAAAGAAGGATCCATTGTAAAGACATCTGCGCTTGAAGCAAAGGGATGGTATTCTATGTGAATATTGCCATCCCATTCTCCTCAGCCGTCCACCAGCTACAGGATGCCTTTCTCCGTCTCTAAGTGCCAGAGCATCCGTATTAATATAATGCGAGTAGATCTGATGTGAGCCAGGGAAGAAAGGGGCCAGGGGATGAGAGAGCTTTTGTGAAGGAAACCTTTTAGTGTGTGCCCCCTGTGGAGGGTGGAAGAGAGAAATGATCAAAGGGCTCACAAGAGGCCAAGTCTCCTCTAAGAGGACAGATAAAGGACAAAGGTTGTTATATTAAAATATCTAAGGAACTCTCCATGCAGTGTGGAGAAACGGAATGCTAGCACAATGCTTCATTTATGCCAGCCAGCCTAGTTTGTTCAGCAGTGTTACATATGCATTTAGGGCCAAGCAGTCATTCAGGCCATCATCCTGTAAGTCTATGTGGAAGAATCTCAGAATGCATGTGACCCGCTAGGCCATGCAAGCCCTGTTTTGGGTGGCAGTTTAACCAGACTTACCTTAAATAAAGGCTGGTGTAACACTATTCAGAAAGCTCATGTTGCTTAAAATTGCTAATGGCAATTTATCTCCTTAACTTCAAACCTCTGTCCTCTACGTTGCGAGCCCATGGCATAAAGTTGAGAAGAGACATGGGAACACATACACTTCACTCTACAAAGACTGAACAAAAACTGCGGCTGGTAAAGGGATACCTCAGACTATGCTCTCAGGAAGTTTCTCTCACCATCTAGTAAAGATAAGAAGTATAACCAGGTAACCCTAATATAACATCAAAAACTATGTGTTATAGAAGGATTTGCTCCCAGGGTATTATGGACAAATAGAGAAGGATCCTGCAGCTCAATCAGGGTGGGCTTCCTGGAGGAGCCAAAGTCTATGACTTTATGGCTAGTGGGTATGTCCTTATCATGGATTCCCTGCCTGGTGAAATTATGTTATGAATAAATTTGACATAATATCTAGCCCTTAATATCTCACCTGCTTTTCTATTCCTGCCATCAGCATATCTCCTCTTTCACCAAACATGGTTGCAACAATCCATCAAAACTTCAGTTATAAAAGAATACATTTCAATCCCACTGGATACCAATTTTCAAATTAAGAATACTCTGGCCAGCTCTAGCTCTTCCTCCCATACTTAGTGTTTTCTCTGTCTAGTTATCCTGCTGCACTTTTGTCTTTATATTTATTTCTCTTTGTAAGAACTTTTCTTTCTCCTATCTCACCTTATCCTCCACCCCACTCAACTCCACCACAAACAGACACACCACGCACCCACATCACAACTGAGTGACTATGCCTAGAACAAGTTCTACTCATACATGATTTTAAAAACAAAGAGGCAACCTAGTTAAAGGGGAGAATCAATAATATTATTTTAGTTTCTGGGAAAATCAGTTCTGGACACAAAATTATAGTTGCATGTAATTTCAATTTCCAAATATATTTGGCTATCATGTATTTATTAAAACCCCCAAACTACGGTCTGCACTGTTGTTTCTGGTAAAATGAAGAGGCTGAACCAAGACAGAAATCAGAGAAAAACTGTATCAGTACAGGAAATAAATAACAGTACAGGAAATAAATAACAGGTGTAGTTTATGATTCCCAAAATCAATGTCCAGGCACTGTTCTAAGTCTCTTATGCATATTAAGATATTTAATCCTCACAATTGCCTGATGAGAGAAGTACTATAATTATCACCCTCATTTTACAGATGATGAAATGGAGGCATGGAAAGTTAAGAAAATTTACTTGAGGTTATAAAGGTGGAGAAGGAAATGGCAACCCACTCCAGCACTCTTGCCTGGAAAACTCCACGGACGGAGGATCCTGGTAGGCTGCAGTCTGTGGGGTCGCAAAGAGTCGGACACGACTGAGCGAATTCACTCTCTCACTCATAAAGGTGAGGAATTGGCAGAGGGAGGCCTTGAAGTCAGGGGGGGCTGACTCTGGAGTCTGAGCACAGGAGCGCCCACCACGCACTCGGCACAACAAGCTGTCTGGGGTCATTAACAGAGCTTCACACACAGCTTGTCCTAAGGGGACGGGAGCCCTGGCTCAGGGAGGAAACCTGGATCAGCAGGCAGAGCAAGGGCTTGAGCTCCATTTTCAAGCATCTCTGAGACTCTTACCAAAGTCTTTCTCTTTGTCTGCAACTGCCTTGTTACTTTAATTTACTATTTTGCTTATACTATTTAAAAGGTTACTGTTGAGCTTTGACACACACAACACTGTAAAATCAACTGTATAGTCAGGAAAAAAGAAAGGACACACACCAAGAAACCCTGAAGCTCGAAAGGGGAAGGAATTTGCTATGATTGAGGACTTAACACTAGGAACCTTGAATCACCTACATTTTTCCTTAAACATCCTGACCTGTTTTCCTAAAAATCTGCTTTGAAACTCAGAGAGCCAAAATAAAACTTACGTATATCACCCTACCTTATAGTTTTCATAAAATTTAAAGAGATTTTTGTTACTATCTTCCTCAAAGTTAGACGTACTTTCTTCTCAAGAGAATTTATTTTATTTTTGGACATCTCAAATAATTAAGAAGCTTATCTCAATACTGAATAAACTCTAATGTAGCATGCAGAACAGCAACTGGCTCACTCTGAAAGCTTAATGGATGCTAGTTTTATTATTATTATTAATTATGGGCAGTTTTGATTCAGTGCATCATATAACTACAACTCTATAAGTATTTAGAAACGTTTTTTAAAAGAGTGTGATTCCTAATGTCTTGATTGTTGACACGTTCTTACACTAGGAAGCTTTTGTAGCAGAAGGAAAATGATCTGAACAACACATAGAAGAAATTAATTTCTGCTGGGTGGCAGATGCTGCAATAAAGCACTTTCTAATTAATTTGATATTAATTAAATTAATATCAAAATCTAGTCACTTATAAACTGTGCATCTGGACAAATATGTTTCTCAAGTATAATGTTGCCAATACGCCAGTGACAGTCACATAATATGGCCTTAGCTAGACCAAAGCACCTCCTCCTCAATTCAGAGGGGACAGAGCAGGAATCACATCCATTGTAGCCACTGGAATCCTGAATCAGGAACCAGAGCCACAGAGAGCATAAGATCTCCTGAGTTTGCTGAGAAGAAAAGAGGAGACTTTTTGCAAAGGAATTTTGCATCCTTCACAAAAAGAAGCTACATGAAGACAGAGAAGAACGCTCGCTGACTCAAGTACAAACATGGTGCCATTGTTTGATGATCCAACAGAAATAACCCAGGAGTCTGAATTATTTACCACCAGCCCCTTTCTGTCCCTTGATGCAGTGATAGTTATTGTTAGATTGGTTGCTAGAGAATCAGGCAAACAAGCAGATATTCTCAAAACTAGTCTGGAAAATACTAATTTCAGTTTGGGGAAAGACTTTTTAAATGGCTGTCAAGAATGCGTTTGAAGTGGAACGAAACGAATTGAATAGAGCTTCAATTTTCACAGTTTCCTATCAGGATAAGGAAAACAAAAGAAAACATTGTTGTCTAGAAAGCATTATTTCATTGTAATTATAATGAGTGATTCTGGCCATTTATATTTTCCTGCCTGGGGCCACCTTTTGTCACAGAATTTTTGCATATTAAGCAGGGGGAAAAGCTAATCTTAAATTAATAACTGCACAAAAGCATACATTTTTGATAGGATAGAGGCATTCACATTTAGAGTTTACCATGTATTAAAAACATATTTAACATTTACATCTAGTCCTTTTTTCCTCATGGAAAATGACCTAGTGCCTTATATTTCCCCTTACTTTCTAAATCTAACTGCAAAGCTGTCTATGTGATATAGACACAAAGCATAGATAGCCACTAAAAGTAGTGGCTTTTGAGAAGGCCTGCACGTCTATAATAAAACTGGAATGTTGCTGAACCAGAAATGCCACAATTCAGTTTTCACCATTTGGAGTCTTTCATTGATTTCTTTTACCATTTGCCGTTATTGATAGTAACAAATACCACTTATCGGGCACTTACTCTGGGTCAGACACAAAGCTTGAAACTTGTCATTCCTTTTATATTTATGATAGTCTGCAAGATGGCCATTATTCACCTCTACTTAACAGTTGAGGAAAATAAAGCTCAGAGAGGTTAAGGAATCAGCATAAAGCATACAACGTATGAACTCTGAGGCTGGGATCCCCATGCCCATTGTGGTGCTTCCACATCCTGCACCCATTGTGCTCCAACCCACTGCCTCTTCTGTTCGCCACCTGCCTGTCTTGTCCATGATGTTTCATCTATGATGATGGGAATGTTCTAAACCTGCATCTTCCAGCGCATTAGTTGAATGTGGCTACTGGGCACTTGAAATGTGGATACAGTGTGACTGAGGAAACCAAGTTTTATTTTTATTTAATTTAAAAGCCACATCTGGCTAGTTGTTACTGTATTAGGCAGTGTAATTCTAAAATAAACAAGGCAGAACTGTGATACCTACTCTAGTGTACTTAACATAGATGACACTTGGACTGAACAATTTTTGATGGGCATCTTCCTACTTTCATTCTTTTACAATGAAAGCCTTGCATCACTGGTGGTGGGCATCATGGAGAGAACCATTATGCCTTGAAGGAGTGATATTGCATGAAACTGCCCCCCCACCCCCACTCCCTCACTGAAGCCCCAAGTCTGCAAGTAGATCTGGTCTCCCTCCATTAGTATTCATGCCCACTGCCCACATCTGCTTCCCATTCTTTTCTCTTATCCATTAATGAACCATGCACCCATAAAATTAAATATCCTGCTCACTCACACCATTAGTCTTCCAAATGGTTAGGGCAAGACACTTTAGAACTTGCTCTAGAAAAAATTACACTTTTCCTCTTTGAAACATTGTTAATTGTTGTCTGCTATAACCAGCTTCACACCCTTAGAACTTCATAATGAGAGTGATAACTATTTCTCAATGCTGACTCTGAGTCTAGCACCCATCTCATTTAATCATCACCAGGGCCCCATGAGGTCAATGTAATATACCCCCCATTTTACAAATGAAGAGCTTGTCTGGTTCACCTCAAACTCCTTAAGTCTTTCCACTGCTTTACTCTGTCGTTAGCTTTCAAGCTTGTCATTGCCTGCTACTTCTGCTACATATTCATCTTGGTTTGGGGACAAATTCATCTCATATAAAGAGAAGCAATGAGACAAATGTTGATACAATAAAGTCTTGGAAAAGGCCTTTGTAGAATCCTAGTTTTCTCTAGATTAGTGGTGGCAGAACAAGAAAATGTGTAGAAGTTAAAACCCAACAGAACTTATTTGACTTAAAAGTGAAATCTGATTACAGCTAAAGATAAACTGCTGAGACCACATCTATGACAATAAAATTAGATTAATGGAAAGATGAGATTTGATTAACTACTTAGGATCATCCATCAAGATTTCAGTGTGTTAAATTCAATTCTATTAGGTAAGGGAAAAAAATACCAACTGGTGTAAAGTTATGCTTTTAATATGCATCCTTGTAGTACACTGTTTGGTGAGCACTCTAGGCTGAACCTAAAGGTCAAGAAAAATGCCCTCTCAAAAGACCTGAAACAGCAATGGAGAAAACAGAAACATTTCACCCCACAGCACAGTTCTTAGACTTAACTATCTGAAGCCGTTAATGGAAAAGCATACTTGCGTTTGAATAGGCTTCTAGGATTTCCAAGCTCTTTTACAGAGAACCATGTTATCAGGAAAAAGTACCTCAGTCTTCTATTTCTTCTACTTCTTCTATTTCTTCATGAAAAATCAAAGGATGGAAGCAATTAGTCTCAGGATTTTGTTAAGTGCTAGTAGATCTAAGGATGCTTTTCTCCATCTAATGGTTTATCTACAGAATGTTATTTAATGTGAAGTGTGTGTGTGTGTAATATAGTTTTTATTCTGACTGGTCTAACTCTAATTCTCACCATCATGCCTCCTAAAACTGGACGTATTTGTTGTCATAGACAGGATCTACATTTACAAAATTTAAAAGCAGATAATAGATATTCTATTTGATTATATTCACTTCATTTTTCAAACAACATTCTTAGCATGGGTTTGAAATTATATCAACTGTTTCTAAATCCCTTATATTACAGATCCAAGGTATAGATCTATTTCCTTGACCCTGATTTCCTGAACAGGGCTAGAAGGGTCTTTCTAAGCATCACTGCCATATTTTCTTCTTGGCACCTATGACTTTGTACCAACTAATCATATTTTTCCCATGAACCTGTATTGAAATACATGGCTGCAGCTAGTCATTGCTCTGTACTCTTCTTCAAATGTAAAAGCTCCATCTCTGGGAGCGCTCAGAGTCTGTCCAGGGACCCATTGCAAATGAAGATAAATTGACACCGTGCCTGGGAAGCTCGGGTCAGAAATGCAATTTTCAGGAAGATGGTGACTAGCCTCCAAAAGTATTCACGTCAATGAAACATGACAGGTGTCACCAGGAACAGAGATCCCAGGCAAAGGGAAATTAGAGCCTCTCACGTCCCTACTCATCTGTGGTTTCCTAATTGCGGTTGTTGGCATTAATTGATGCTGGTGCCATTTTTGATCATGTGAGGCTGTCTTGAGTGCCTTGCATTTCCAAAGGGCTTGACATCCTGAGAGCCACAGCATGTTTGGATCAAATCTGCTTTCAACATGCCATGTTCAAGAATCTTCTTCCCGAAGGCCATTAGTGAAAATGACCTGGCAAAATCATTGCCCCTTGAAATTGCACTTGCTGCTGAGGAAGCCATTCATGGCTTATCTTTCCTATAGCTGTAAGAGTTGCAGGGAGTGTAATAGTTTGTCAGTGTGACTGAGCAGTTGGATAATCAGACATGTATTTCAGATAATTGTCTTCTCTCCCAAATGTGTGCTCTCCTTAGGTGTGCTCCAGAGGGCAGTTGCATTTAAAAAACATTTTTCTAAAATTGGTTTGAATACAACAAAAGTAATTCTGAGTCGCAAACAAAATTTCTTCTTTAAGGGCAGAGCAACTTTCTGGTTTTAGATCCAGCATAAAAGTTTGTCATAAAGGAAAGAAAGGAAGCCCATATAGCTTTTCCTATTGACCTTAGATGGGGCCGAGCAAGGGAATTGAATCCTCAAGTGCCATTTTGTTTTTCAGGAAACAGTAAATGCAGATCTGATGAAACACGCTGCTCCATTAGCCATGGGTAACCTCCTGTTGGGCCTATTGAAGACTTAAATTCACAGGACTGGAGGCAGTGAATTGTTTCCTTCGTGCCAAGAGCTGGAGGATTAACATTGTTTCAGCATTGAAAGCTTCATGATATAAATAAAAAACTGGGTCCAGCTTTATAATGATATGCTCATTGGCTCAGCATTTCCAATCTGTTGTTTTCCATTTAAGATAATAAAGCACGATAGATATATCCATCATCAACAATGAAATCAATACCAATGTCTTTTTATCATCATCATCACTATTATATTATTATCAGCATCATTATATAAAATATTACGTATCCTTTATACATTTCATTTAGCCTAATAAGAAGTACATATTTGCTTTTGTGATACACTGAATACAAACACAACATATGTCTGTCACTTTAATTTAAACTTTTTGAGATTTAATTGTGTAAAGAGCCATGTTAAGACAACAATTTTAAAATACTTCATGTTAGAATGATTAGGTTATCTTAACAAATCTGCTCTTTGGGGACAAAGTTTATTTCATGAATCTCTCTTATATATAAAGTCTCTCAGTGTCTTTTAAATACCTACGAGGTAATTTAAGGAAAATGGTCCCATCTTTGGCTACCTAAATGCATTTGTGTTTAGGGCATTGATTGCTTCTGCAAGCTTTCAGGTTATTTTTCTGATCTCTCCTTCTCACCACCAGTGGTTATCTTTGTGGCTTGCCTCTACCTCCCCTTCCTTGGGGAACTGAGCTAGAACTCACAAACTCCCTCCACTAAGAGGTTTCCAGAAGACAAGGGAAGAGCTGAATGGCACATGTGAAACAAATTGTTACAAGAAATTTAACAGTTACTCTTGATTGTGGAAAATAAGGCCTCCATAGACATGCATTGGAGAAGAAAATGGCAACCCACTCCAGTGTTCTTGCCTGGAGAATCCCAGGGATGGCAGAGCCTGGTGGGCTGCCATATATGGGGTCGCACAGAGTTGGACACGACTGAAGGGACTTAGAAGCAGCAGCAGCAGCAGCAGCAGACTTATTAAAGCTTAATACAGAGGTGATGAAAAAACTTAGGATTTTATGTCTCTACAAATTGTTTCCATTGTCCTCTTTGCCTTTCCCTAAGTGCTATTGCTACCAGGCAAAAATACAGAATAACAAAGTATTTAAGGAATACAATTGCTTCACAATGGAACAGGAAGAGAAAAATTCTTTAGGAAGCAAATAGCATCCCAGAAACAACCTCAATACTCAACTCTGTGGAGAGAAATGAGCTTTCTGATAAGGCAGCAAGTGCACACCTGGATCCACCAGCTGGACACTCCAAACTCTTTTTGAATAAAGGGGGCCCACACTCCCCAATATCCTTAGGTATTGCTTATCTTATTTATACAACATGTACCTCTGTGGCATCTGACATTTGAAAACACACATACAAAAATGAATTATAAAATGGTGAGGTAAAATATAAATATATATAGAAACCCTAGTATTTTACTCAACTAAATCCATCACCTTGTGCATATTTTGGGCTATCCGTACCCTATATATTTTGGAACATTGATTCCTAAATCTTTTCATGCATGGAGCCAACTTTAACCTTGCATATTACATCTTGTGGTTTTGCCTTTTTAGTCTCCAGGCAATGCTTGAAGTACAATGATTGCTGGCAATGGAGATGATTTTTTAATTTCTTCCAGTGGTTTGGTAGCACACGCCTAGCCACAAATCTTTCACTCTCTCCTTGTGATATTAAGGCTGTACATGGTAACTTAAGAAACACATCATTTTCTCTCTTGCAAAAAGAAATAAAATCAAATTTGTCTGGATAGAATGCAAGGACTCTGCCCCTTGCAGTCTAGAAGAAACTTTAGGTGAACTATCACAACGGATCTCAGAGACAGTTTCATTTTCCACCCCATAACAGGAGAGAAAACTTGTCATGAGATTTCCATGACAGTCTGCAGTGTAAGAGCCCCAAGCAGCCAGCATAATGTATGAGGGAGTCTGGAGAAATAAACGGAACCCTCAGCTGACTTCACCACGCCCAGGTACAGGTGAGCACAATAACAGAGGACGGGATATACTTAATATTGTGGCTGGCCAAGTTCTAGAATAGCAAAAGCTAAAATTTGTCATGATAGGAATCAGAATAGTGACTGTTGTTAGGAGTGCTGGCTTAGAAGAGGTACTGAGGAACTTTCTTGGGTGACAGAAACGTTTTATTTCTTGGTGTCACTTCAGCTCAGAGCATGAGGGACTGAAACATACAGGACCAGAGCCAAAGGGTAGATTCTGAAGATTCGTTACGCAAAGAGAAAACGTTGTCCTTTAAGGTAAAAGAGATCAGAGATAAAACTTTGTGCCTAGGATTAGTTTGACACAAAAACAATCTTCCAAAGGCAGGATCAAGATGGTAGATTATAAGATCCTGAGCTCACCTTCTCAGACAAACACACCAAATTTACAACTACAAATAGAGCAACTATCTCTGAAAATTACCTGAGGATGAGCAGAACAGATTTCCTACAACTAAAGGTATAAAGAAAAGGCCACATTGAGATGAGAGAAGAGGCAGAGACACAGTGTAGTCAGAACCCCCTTCACCACAGCAGGAGGGCTATCACAACCTCAGAGGTCCCCCCAGAGGAGAAAGGGGACTGAGTCCCATATTAGGCACCCACCCCAGGGGACCTGTTCCAGGATGAGTTCTCATAATATCGGGCTTTGAAAACAAGCAGGACTTCCATCTGGGAGTGCCAGAGGGATGTGGGAAACTGAGATCCCACTTTTGAAGGGCTCATGCACAAACTTACTTTCCCCAAGTCTCAGTGAAGACACAGCAGTTTGAAAAGTGCATGGATCAGGTGTGTGCCAGGGACCAAGTGGAACTTTCTCCAGGTACATGAGCACTGGCGGGCACCATTCTTTTATAACTCTCCTTGCACCTATATATCCTGGTGCCGGCAGTGCCATTTCGATCACTCTCCATCAGCCTAGCTAACAGCATGCATTCTGTCTCTGCACTTCCCTGAGGACCAGTCCAGCCCAACACATCAGCCCTGACCAGCCCCTCCAAAGGGACCCTACCCTACCCCATCTGGCAGGCTACCTTGGCCAGCAGAGATGCCCCCTCAAAGCAGCTCTTCCTCTGGAATCCAGCCCTGCAGCAGCTGTGGTTGGACCTCTCTGTCAGCCTTGACAAGACTAACCCCACACACAAGTACCCCCATAGCACTCACCGCCCAAACACAACAGCAGGGTGTGTGCAGCTCACACAGAGGATACCCTGGGACACTTAGCTCTGGTGAGCCAGAGGGCCATGCCACTGAGCCCCACAGGATGCCATCTACATAAGTCCACTCTTTCAAAACTGGGAAACATATCTGACATCCCTGATGAATAGACGCAAACACAGAAATATTAATATCACACTCTTGGCTTCAGACTGTACTACAAAGCTACAGTAACCAAGCCAGTATGGTCTTGGTATAAAAACAGAAACATAGATCAATGAAATAGTATAGAAAGTCCAGAAATAAACCCCCACACATATGCTTAATTATTCTATAACAAAGGAGGCAAGAATATACAACGGGGAAAATGCAGCCTCTTCAATAAGTCATGTTGGGAAAGCTGGAGAACTACATCACTAATGATCAGGGAAATGCAAATCAAAGCTATAGTGAGATTAAACATCAAACCAATTAGAATGGCTATTATCAAAAAGATAAGAAATAACAAGTGTTGTTGAGACTGTAGAGAAAAAGGAGCCCTCATGCACTCTTAGTAGAAATGTAAATTGATGCAGTCACTACAGAAGACAGTATGGAGGTTCCTCAAAAATTAAAAACAGAACTATCAAATGATCCAGTGAGACCACTTCTGGGTATTTATCCAAAGAAAACAAAAACACTAATTTGAAAAGATAAGGCCACAAGTGCACATGTCAGCCTGCTTCTCTGACATACACTCACCTTCTGTTCAGAAACCATCTACATGCCTAAACCATTTCGTTCCCAAGAGACAAACTGAATATTTATCCATAGTCCTTTACATTTCTTGGAGTTGTTCTTGTTATTATAATCATGAAAGTTATTAAATATGAAGAAAATATATAAAACATGAGTGTGAAAACAAGTTTTTGTTCTCTTGAAAACCATATCAATTACAATCAATCCAGGTAAATAACTTAGATACTGTGGAACACTTCATGCAAAGATAGGTACACTAAAGGACAGAAATGGTATGAACCTAACAGAATCAGAAGATATTAAGAAGAGGTGGCAAGAAAACACACAAGAACTATCCATAAAAGATCTTAATGACCCAGATAACCATGATAACCCAGATAACCATAATCCCTCACCTAAAGTCAGACATCCTGGAGTGCAAAGTCAACTGGGCCTTAGCATCACTATGAACAAACTTAGTGGAGGTGATGGAATTCCAGCTGAGCTATTTCAAATCCTAAAAGATGATGCTGTGAAAGTGCTGCACTCAATATGTCAGCAAATTTGGAAAACTCAGCAGTGGCCACAGGAATGGAAAAGGTCAGTTTTCGTGCCAATCCCAAAGAAAGGCAATGTCAAAGAATGTTCCACTACCACACAATTGCACTTATCTTACACACTAGCAAAGTAATGCTCAAAATTCTCCAAGCCAGGCCTCAATAGTATGTGAACCGAGAACTTCCAGATATTCAAATTGGATTTAGAAAAGGCAGAGGAACCAGACATCAAATTGCCAATATCCATTGGATCATAGAAAAAGCAAGAAAATTCCAGAAAAACATCTACTTCTGCTTCACTGACTAGGCTAAATCCTTTGACTGAGTGGATCACAACAAACTGTGGAAAATTCTTAAAGAGATGGGAATATCAGAGATCACCTTACCAGCCTCCTGAGAAATCTGTATGCAAGTCAAGAAGCAATAGCTAGAACCGGACATGGAATAATAGACTGGTTCCAAATCGGGAAAGGAGTATGTTAAGGCTGTATATTGTTACTCTGCTTATTAATTTATATGCAGAGTACATCATGCAAAATTCTGGACTGGATGAATCACAAGCTGGAATCAATATTGCTGGGAGAAATATCAATAACCTCAGATATGCAGATGACACCACTGTAATGGCAAAAAGCAAAGAGGGACTAAAGAGCCTCTGGATGAAAGTGAAAGAGGAGAGTGAAAAAGCTGGCTTAAAACTCAACATTCAAAAAAACAAAGATCATGGCATCCTGTCCCATCACTTCATAGCAAATAGATGGGGAAACAATGGAAACAGTGAGAGACTTTATTTTCTTGAACTCCAAAATCACTGCAGATGGTGATTGCAGCCACGAAATTAAAAGACGCTTGCTCCTTGGAATAAAAGCTATGACTAACCTAAACAGCATATTATAAAGCAGAGACATTACTCTACTGACAAAGTTCATTCTAGTCAAAGTTATGGCCTTTCCAGTAGTCATGTATGGATGTGAGAGTTGGATCATACAGAAAGCTGCCAAAGAACTGATGCTTTTGAACTGTGGTATTGGAGAAGACTCTTGAGAGTCCCTTGGACTGCAAGGAGATCCAACCAGTCAATCCTACAGGAAATCAGTTCTGAATATTCACTGGAAGGACTGCTGCTGAAGCTGAAACTCCAATACTTTGGCCACCTCATGTGAAGAGTTGACTCATTGGAAAAGACTCTGATTCTGGGAAAGATTGAAGGCAGGAGCAGAAGGGGACAACATAGGATGAGATGGTTGGATGGCATCACTGACTCGATGGACATGAATTCAAGCAACCTCTGGGAGTTGGTGATGGACAGAGAAGCCTGGTGTGCTGTAGTCCATGATGTCACAAAGAGTCAGACACTACTGAGGGACTGACCTGACTGACTGATGAGTCAGTAAGAAAGCTAATAAAAATTGGTGAGTTAATTAGGCATTATACACATCAGGATACTAATATGGAAAGGTACTCAACCTCCTTAATTATCATGGAAATATGAATTCAAACCACAACTTCATGCCACTGCATGTATACCTGAATGGCTAAAATAAAAATGACTTATGGTGCCTCATGCTACTAACGGTGGATAGAGTAGTTATAACTCTTATAAACCATGGGACTATGAAGGAACACAACCACTGTGGGAAATTTTCAGCATTACAAATGATGAAAATTGTATACATCATGATCCAGCAATTTGACTTCTAAGTATCTACTCATGACAAAGGGACAAAGGCATGGTTTCCCCAAAGACATGTACTGAAATGTACGTAGCAGCACTACAATAACAGCAAAAAATAAGAAGTGATCCAAATACCTATTATTAGTATAATGAAACTGTGGTTTAGCTCTATAATGGAATGCTTCAGAGAAATAAAAAACAGAAAACTACATTTATATTACAACCTAGATGAGTCTCACAAATACAAATTTAAGGGAAAGAGGTGAAACATGAAAGAATATGTTCTATATGATTCCATTTAAAGGAAAGCCAAAAACATAAAAATGATCTATGGTGATCGAAATCAGAATAATTATTATTTGGGGAGGATGGTGGGTAAATGAGGGGTAGAAGAGGGGCTTTGGTGATATTAGTAATGCTCTATTTCTTGATCTAGGCAGCAGTTACAAAGGTGTGTTCACTTCAGGAAAATGTATCAAAAAATTTATACTTATATTTATGTTGAGCTTATTTTCTCCAACTACTCAATTTTTATAACTTAGTAAAAAAGAATTATTTTCAAATAAGGAAAATGAAAAATCAGACAGTAAAAGACTGGGCAGAAAATATAACCTAGAGTTGGCTGCAATACTCAGATTATCGAGCAAGCGTCTTCATTTTCTTACTCCACGTTAAAGTCGATGTAACTGAAAAGATCAGATTATGAATAAGTTTTGTGTAAAAAAAAAAAGGAATAGATGAAACCAATCCAAACACAAAGAAAAGACTATGGCCCTACCTCAGAAGATTTTCAAATTCATAAGGACATATAAAATTTACGTTAATATGAAATAATTAAATAGTTCAAAGTAGATATGCTTGCACCTATTTATGCCTCTAATTCTCTCTCTCTCTCTCACACACACACAACGTATTGACTAACCAACTACCACATTCAAATGCAGAGCATAAAAGCTTTTCCTGTATTGACAAACAGAAATCTACATCCTTGAAGCTTTCAGAAATTCTGACTCTGTGGGTCCCTCTCCAACTGGACACTAAACACCTCCCTCAATTCAATTGTTCTAATAAAAGGGAAGAAGGTATTTGCCTTTGACCTGGAAGATTATTAGGTATCCTGGGCAGCTCAGTGCCTTGGTACCTTCCTTTCCTTCCACTGACACCCGACAGCTTTCTTAAGATGATAATCTGTCCCTTGGAAATATATCCAGCAAAAAGTTTATAATGATCTAAGATGTCATTGATAAGCATGAGCCACAATAAAATTCCCAACAACATACTTTGCAGTGAAAAGTGCCAAATTACCAAAATGCAAAAATAAAGGTTAATTTTGTGCAAATATATGCTTGGTTTGCAAGGCTATATGTTTGATCGGCAATATAGTTGGGTTACTGTGTTTTTTAAGTTGAAAAAAATCCATAAAGAACATGTACACCCATGGTGGGTTCATGTCAATGTATGGCAAAACAAATAAAAAAAATAATAATAATAAAAATAAATAAATAAAAGAACTTAAAAAAAAAAAAGAAATTGGTTTTATTCCCCATCAACCCTACCTATAGACAGTCCTATGTCTCATGGAAAGCTTTCTTGGAAGTTCTATGAATGGTTTCTAATTGCTTGCTCTCTCTTTCTCTCTATTGCTCTTAATTCTGCCTCCCTCACACTTGTAATCTCTTCTGCAGCTGTTCTCTCCTGTGCAATACAAACATGTGGCAGAGAACCTTGTCCTCATTTTCCCCGAAATACTTTTTATTTTATTTTTGTTTTAATTTTTTGGCCATGCTGCATGGCATGCAGGATCCTAGTTCCCCCACCAGGGATCGAATCCATGCCCCTGGCATAGAAAGTGGAGTCTTAACCATTGGACCACCAGGGAAATCCCCTCCAAATACTTTTTAAAACCTGTTGTTTATAATAAACACTCAGTTCCTGGTCTTAAGGCATTCCTATCTCCGAGTATTTCTCACTGGCCAGGTTTTTCCTCCTAAGTCTTTGATTCTCCAGCCATGAGATTCCTCCTCCATGTCCCCAAAATGACCTCAAACGGTTGACCCCAAATTGAACAGTTCAAAAGTGTTCATTTCCCTAATAGAGAAGTGTCACTTTCTCTTTCTTCACCTCTCTTCCCCAACTCACCCCAGCTCTACCTAGAGAGCCTTCTTTAAGTAAATGTATTCATTATTAATGTCTTCTTAAGCTGATCATTTATTTTCTGGAGGGAAATTCTGTGAACAGCTCTTAATGTTATACTTTTAATCAAATGAAAAATACAACATCACCATTATTCCTGTCATTGCTCGACAGGCTGGCTTTCGCGCGTGTCCTTTGGCGCATCCACCCCAGCGCCCAGGCTTCTCAGGACTCCCTTTCCTCCTCCTCTTCCAGCATAGTCTGCTCTCTCAGCTGACCTCCTCCTGCCCCTCCTCCTTCTTCTCTTTCCCTTTCTCCACCCTCTCCCTGTCAAGGGAAGGCCTGACATTTTTGTTCATTAGCCTAGCTGTTTAGTGGCAGGATGAGAAACTGGCCCTGAAAATAGGATTTGCATATCTCCCAGACAAAGGTTAAAAGTGCTCTCCTACCTGGAGGTCTCTGTCTGTCTCCAAGCTTTACCATGATTGCTAGTGCCTGTGTGGGGAAAACAGGAGAGAGAAATGTACCCCTTTCAAATTCCAAACTCTGACAGTACTGCTGTTTAATGGCAGCAATGCATCAAAATAATGAATAATCTAAATTCTAGAAACCTAGATATGAAAATAGACTTTGCCAAATAGGAAACCATATTTAACTCCAGCTTTCAGATTCAGATTATTCAAAAGAGCGTATCAGCTAATAATAGTCTTGAGCATCATCAGTTCATCTGGAGACAGCGTGGTTTGGGGAAAGCACATTAACGGAATGTCTATGGAAATCCTGTAGGGCCAGCTGGTCCCAGGAGACTTCCAAGCCTTTCAATTATTTCCTCTGGGGTTAAGGCTATATCACCACCATGAATTCGCCTCTGAGCAGTGAGTCTTTGTATCATACTGGTAACTCATTGCCATTTTGGTTCTTACTGGGGATTCAGAAACTGTCTTCCATCAGCCTTTTCATCAGTCTCAGTTACAGTTTTGCTGTTTTGCAATTATATGCTGTTATCTGTACAGCATCTCGTCCCATCTTCTGAACTGACTTCCAAGCCCCATAGTGAAAGGTATGTGCTATTTTCTGTGCTACTGAAATGCCTGGTTTACTCCCTCCCAGGTCCTTTAAAATCAAGGTCTAAAGCAGGGAGGGATGGTATCCATTGCTCAGAAAACCACCAACTACCTTCACCGATAACCAATTACAGTGTTAAAAGCTAAATCTTGTAAGCTTCCCCTCCTGCCCCACAGGGATAAAGAAAGAGTCTGGTGTTTAGAAACAAACCGATCACTTAAAATGTAACAAGGCACATTCTCGAACTAATACCATGACTCACCCTACACATGCAGTATTGATATTTCAGATTATATTTAATTGAACTGAGGTTGCAGTTTATTTTCCAAATGCAAACATGTGTTTAATTAGAGCAAAACGTGCATCTCTATAACACTGAATTTTAAGTACCAGGTTCTAAAGTTTATTGATTGATGATTATTGTGGGGAAACATGAGCTCTTATGCATAAATCTTTTGACAGGAGCTGTCTGTCAAAAATAATGATCCTTTTAAAACTCATGAATAAATAATGATGCAGGTCCACTTTACATAAAAATACATACTCATTTACACTCTGTCCACTGAAATGAAATATGGTTATTTAAAATAATGACTCTGAGATGGGTGAGTAATGAAACATTATTAATTTAATACACATGGTATTTTATACTCACTCTCAAATTACATGCATCTATTTTCAATATTAACACATTAGGCTATTTCTTTTTTTAAAGACCTCTAACAAAACGTCTGGTACTGAAAATCCTTTCACAGATTAGATTGTGAATTTTAATTCTGCCATGCTGGGGTCTCATTTTGGTCACAAGCCTGAAAGTAATAACTGGGCTGTCACTGTGGTGATGTTTTATTGTCTTCCCTGACTTGGAACATCCAGAACGAACCACCTCTTTTCCTCCCAAAGGAAAAAGCGTGACGAGTTGAGAAGGAGAGCCAGAACACCATTTGCTTTTCTTCATCCTTTCCCATCTGGAATTCAATTCTGTGAATATGTTTTTCTCTGGTCTTTTCTTCCTTTATCCCGCCCTGATTTTCTGTTTGCTGAGAAAGAGTTGGGGGATGATCCTGAAATTGGGTGCTTCTCTGAGCACTTTTATAGGAATTCAGGGACAGAGGCAGGAAATTAGAGAAAATTAATTTCCACTTTTCCTTTTAGATATGTAGAGTCACTCTTCTGCTTCACCCTCAGATTTTTCAGTTTCATACTCCTGCCACTTTCTTTTTTTCTCTAGTAATGACCCAACATCAGAAATGGTGATATTGGAAAAGAGGGTCTGGTTAGGTTTGGAAAGCGGCAGGATGTAGAAGAGGATGACAGAGGATGAGATGATTGGATGGCATCACCAACTCAACGGACATGAGTTTGAGTAGGCTCCGGGAGTTGGTGATGGACAGGGAATCCTGGCGTGCTGCAGTCCGTGAGGTCGCAAAGAGTCTGACATGACTGAGTGACTGAACTGAACTAAGGATGTGGAAAGATAGGAAAAAGAACCATTGCTCTGTTTCCTTTTTCTCCATTTTTTCAAGACATGCTGTCTACTACCTTAGAATTTCCAGTTGGTTTTTAAAAGCCTAGGTTTTTAAATACGAGAAATGCTAATGGAAGTTTTTGTCACCATTTTACACAGAGAAGTTGAACCGCAACAAAATGACGTGCATTGTGTACAAATACACAGAGGCATTCCTACTTCCAAGCAAATAAACTCTTTGCCAGGAAACAAGTATACAGTAAAGAGTACCATGTTCAGACTGATACTAAGCACTGTTTCTTGATGCCATTGTCCTGTGTTACCAACACAGGTTCTTCTGCCTCAACCACATGCCATTTTCCATACAGGAAATTGTCTGTGAGTACAAAAGAAAAAAACTGTTCCACATTTTTTTTTGGCTGTGCTGGGTTGTCATTGTTGTGTGAAGGCTTTCCCTACTTGTGGTGAGCAGGAGGGACTCTTCGTTTTGGTGCGCAGCTTCTCTGTGTTGCTGAGCACAGGCTCTATGCGTGCTGCTGCTGCTGCTGCTAAGTCGCTTCAGTCGTGTCCAACTCTGTGCAACCTCATAGACGGCAGCCCACCAGGCTCCGCCGTCCCCGGGATTCTCCAGGCAAGAACACTGGAGTGGGTTGCCATTTCCTTCTCCAGTGCACGAAAGTGAAAAGTGAAAGTGAAGTCACTCAGTCGTGTCGGACTCTTAGCGACCCCCTGGACTGCAGCCCACCAGGCTCCTCTGTCCATGGGATTTTCCAGGCAAGAGTACTGGAGCCTTCAGTAAATGCAGCAGGCAGGCTCGGTAGTCATGGTGTATGGGTTTAGTTGTTCCGAGGGATGTGAAATCTTCCCGGAACAGAGATTGAACCTGTATCCCCTGCATTGGCAGGTGGATTCTTATCCATTGTACCACCAGGGAAGTCACTATTTCAAGTTTTAAATCTGCTGTTTAAGTAACTCAACCAGTGTTGTTCAGCATATAAAAGGTTCCCACACTTGAAAGACAATGTTTTGACTTTTTTTTTTCAAATTGAAATCACCTGGATTAAAGAATTTTGTGAAACCCTTGAGATAGTTTTAGAATCCCCTGTCATGTTTCAGGAGAAAACTTGTGAGTACTGAGGTTAGCATGGGCTCTTTAAAGACACATAGCCAAGTGAAACTAATTTTAAATCTTTGTCTAAAGGTTAACTGTTTCTTAAAATAGATTTGAAAAGTGTCACCTTAAATGCTTTTCAAATCAGTGTTTCATACAAAAGAGTGATTCAAAGGGATGCATAAAAACATACATCTATAAATTGCATGTTTATATATGCCTCTTATGTAATTATAAAGTGTAAATTTAGACACAGTATCAAGAAAGTGTTAGCTCTCACTAGCATACATATATATGTAAATTTATATATATATGTAAATTGTATATATATATATATTTATATATATATATATATAAATTGTCTTCACAGGAGACCCCTGAGATGAAAATTGAGATTATATTGTTTCATTGTGTGTCCTTTTTATTTTATACAACTAGATTGGCTCTTTTCCTTCATGCTATCTGACTGCCAACTGTGTACTCAAGTTACTTTTTTCTACACTACAGATTTTCGCTGAGTCGTGTCTGACTCTTTACGATCCCATGGACTGTAGCCTGCCAGGCTCCTCTGTCCATGGGATTTTTCCAGGCAAGAAACTGGAGTGGGTTGCCATTTCCTTCTCTAGGGGATCTTCCCAACCCAGAGATCAAACCCAGGTCTCCCACATTGCCGGCAGACTCCTTACCATCTGAGCCACCAGGGAAGTCATTTATAGGCCTTAACCAAGGTATTATTCTAAACTTGTGCTATTAGATTTAAATAAAAGACACTTAAATGCATTCTATTTTGTAGTATAATGCTTGTCTAATTAACAAGTCAACATGTAATAAATGTTGCAGTTTGTGCTAAGTGCAACACTGAATTGGGCCAGATAAAAAGAAATTGCATTCAGACTTCCCTGGTGGCGCAACGGATAAGAATCTGCCTGCCAATGCAGAGGATATGGTTTTGATCCCTGGTCCTGGAAGATTCCACATGCTATGGAACAACTAAGCCCATTTGCTACAACTACCGAGCTCGCATGCTGCAACTACTGAAGCCTGATCGCCTAGAGCCTGTGCTCTGCAACAAGAGAAGCCACCACAGTGAGAAAAGTAGTCCACACTACCACAACAAAGAGTAGTCCTCACTCCTTGCAACTAGAGAAAGCCCAGGCATAGTAACAAAGACCCAGGTCAGTAAAAAAAAAAAAAAAAAATTAATAATAATAATAGATAAATAAAATTAAAAAAAAAATGACAAACTTAAGATAAAAAAAGATAATCACAAATCTATAAAAGAATATTGCAGGATATCACATTCACCAATGCTCCGCAAACAGGTCATAGAAACACCAGGCAAATAGGACATTATTGATTCAGGCATTTCTCTTTAGAATTTTAAGAATTTCTAAATACTCATGCCAAGTAGGGCTCTTTGATCTCTGTAAATAAATCTGTTCTAATTTATACCTTAGAGTGATCAATTCTGTCCCTGATTTTAGGTTGTCTCCAAAATAATACATTATTAATATTAGGATTTTTGAAGCAATGGGAGCATGAAAGTAAAACTGAAAAGTTTTACGCCAAGACCAAGTGGGACCATTGAACTGGCAAGTAATGGCCAAGGGTGTAACTGACATCATTCCTGATTTTAGAGAAACCATATTTAATCTTTGATGCAAAATCTGTGACTTTAGCCTTCTGGAGTCAATTTACTAATTTTTTGTTTGCTTTCTCAGTCATTTGTGCTGCCATATTGGTCATAATACTCGTTCATGCAAAGATGAGAATTAATTACCAAGGACAAAGGTTCATAATGATAACTTAGCCTTTTAAAAATTGACAAATTAGGGAAAATTAATTCCATGGAGGCATAGAAGAAATCAAAATAAAATGATCATTTTTCAAAACAATAATTTATCTACATTTGGTCTGCATGTGAGAATAAACAGACACAATCTGACATTTGGGCTACTTGTTTCATGTATTAATAGATTATTTAGGTAGTTAATTTTATTGTTTTTGCACCTTTGTGTCTTTGGTTATTCATATAGTTGAAATACCATTTTAGATGAAAACATGTTTTAAAGACTTTCTAATGAAAGAAAATCTTTCTAAGAGAAAAAGTTTGAAAATTAGCTTTGGTCCAGAAATCAAGAGCTGTGGCTTCTTGTACTCCTTGTTTTGTCATTTGTGTGACAAGTCATTGTCACATCCTGGGAGTCATTTAAAAATAAATAACCATAAAACAAAAAGTTTAACAAAAGAATTCATGTATATGTACTCACTGCTATATTTAGAATGAACAACCAACGAGGACCTACTATATAGCACATGGAACTTTACTCAGTGTTATGTGGCAGCCTGCGTGGGAGGGGGATTTGGGGGAGGATGGACACATGTATGTGTATGCCTGAGTCCCTTTGCTGTTCCCCCGAAACTATCACAACACAGTTAATCGGTTATACATCAATACAAAATAAAAAGTTTAAATATTATGTGACTTTACACACATGAGGTACAAAGGCAACACCATTAGAAGGACAGCAGCTATCTTTGGGAGAGTGTAGTGACGGGAAGGGAGTAGAATAGGTGAGTTTGGTTGCTAGAAGTGATTTTTTAAATTTTGTTTGGGGTTTTCTTTCTTTCATTTGTTTGTTTAATCTAGATGCTGGTTACATGGTGTATTTAGGTGTTTTTTAATGCAGTAAGCTACGGGTGCTTTTTTTTTTAAAAAAAAATCTTTTTTTTGTTGAATTATACTGGATTTACCATTGTATTAGTTTCAGGTGTATAGCAAAATGATCCAGTTATATATACATATATATATCTATTTGTTTTCAGATTCTTTTCCCTTATAGGTTATTACAAAATATTGACTATATTTCCCAGTGCTGTACAGTAGGTCCTTGTTGGTTGTCTACTTTATATATAGTTGTGTGTGGATATTAATCCCAATTTTCTAATTTATTCCAATATGCCTTTGATATGACACTTTTCTGTATGAATATTATATTTCATTCAAAAGGAAAAATTTAAAGAAAGTTGAAATAATTTTTTTTTTTGTTTCTAAAGTTCTACTAGTCTGTGAAAACTGCCTTTTTATGATAGGATACCCATCATAAATCAAGTACTTTTAGGTAACTCAGGGACATCATTTTGGACACTGAGGAATGTGCAGTAACAGATTTTTATTGCTTTTTACATTTTTCTGCTTCCTCCTCTGTGCTCACTCTTGTGACTGTCATTGAGTGTGACTTCCAGTAGCCTTCTCATCCTTTCTTCTTATTTACTCCTAATCTCATGCAGGTTGGGAAAGAAACAGATAATCAAGCTGCTAAGCTCTCAGTAAAGATCTGAGTACCTGCTTTCCGAAAGCTTAAGGGTGCTGGGAACCTAATCTTTAGATAAGGGAGGCAGTTATATACCTCATCTCAAAAAACCTTAACCTCAGGAATCACTTCAAATTTTTACAGTGGCCTTACACAAGAACAGGTGTTATTTTAGCTGGATCGTCAGAAGTTTTGTTGCTGTTTTTTAGTCTCTTTAAGTCCAAGAGTTTTCAAAAACAACTTTGTTACCAACTCAGATATTCTCTCACAGAACATTTGCGCACAAGACTATTCTTTTTTTTTAAGCTCATATGTATCTCCCTGTAATTTCTACACAAATGGAAGTTCTGAGATTTTCAAATGGACAAGCAATTAGGTCTACTTTGGTGATTCTTTCTTTTTTTTTAATTGGAGGATAATTGTTTTACAATGTTGTGGTAGTCTCTGCCATACTTCAACTGGAATCAGTCATAATTATATATATATATATATCTCCTCCCTCTTGAGCCTCCCTCCTCCTCCCATCAACCCCTCAAGGTCATCACAGAGTGTGAGGCTGGGCTCCCTGTGTTATATAGCAGCTTCCTGCTACTTATCTATCTTACACATGGTAGTGTATGTATTTCGGTGCTAATCTCTCAATTCTTCCTACTCTCTCCTTCCCCTGCTGTGTCCACAAGTCTGTTCTCTGTGTCTTTGTTTCCATTTCTTTTCTGTAAATAGGTGCATCTGTACTATTTTTCTATAGTCCATGTATATGTGTTAATATATGATATTTGTTTTTCTCTTTCATACTTCATTCTGTATAACAGGCTCTAGGTCCATCCACCTCACTACAAATGACTCAAATTCATTCCTTTTTATGGCTGAGTAATATTCGATTGTATATATGTACCATATTTTCTTTATCCATTCATCTATTGATGGATATCTAGGTTATTTCTATATCCTGGTTATTGTAACTAGTGCTGCAATCAACATTTGCAATCATGTGTCTTTTTGAATTGTGGTTTTCTCAGAGTATATGCCCAGTAGTGAAATTCCTGGGTCATATGGTAGTTTTATTCCTAGTTTGTTAAGGAATCTCCATACTGTTCTCCAAAGTGACTATCAATTTACATTCCCTATGCATTGGAGAAGGAAACAGCAACCCACTCCAGTGTTCTTGCTTGGAGAATCCCAGGGATGGGGGAGCCTGGTGGGCTGCCGTCCGTGGGGTCGCACAGAGTCGGACACAACTGAAGCGACTTAGCAGCAGCAGCAGCATACTGGTGGTTCTTAACTTCTGCTTTGTGGTGAAGTACAGAGTGATCTAAAGAGCTTTGTGCAAAACAGATGTTCACACACCCTCTTGGGAGGTTCTGATTCAGTCAACCTGAACAGGCTGAGGCAATGGTATTTTTGCACTCTTAACAGATGATGTGGATGTACAGTTAGGTTTGAGAAATGTGCCTACACCTTCTACATGACAGCCCTTCCCTTCCACACATGGGGACACGGTCATCTGTACACTGTCCTTTCCAAGCCACACAGCTCTGGTTTCTTCAACTGTTCTTGGATAGGCCTTGGTTTGTACATTTCTCATCACTTAGATCATCACCCTGAACATAACTTTCATAATGTGCTTTTTAAATGTGGCAACCAAGCATTGAACTCCAAGCTTAGATTTGGTCCCACTAGAGTGGAATTGACTTGTTCTCTCCCTTTGTTTAGATTCTGGGCTTCACTTGTTTCAGTCTAATGATACGCTTGCTTGAGTCACATTATAATGCTGTCTGATACTGACATTATAGCCAGTTGTAAGACATAGGACTTTTAACCTGATTTTTCCTTCATTCCTTTCTGCCTCTCTGCCTCCCAGCATTTCCTCTCTCTTTCATCAGTAACATTTGTGTGTTACTTGGGGTTCGGCCCTGAGGATTAAGAAAGAATCAAGACAGACACAGTTCCTGCCTTGCCAGAGTCAGGATTCAGACAAACAAAATGGCAATTATGTCTTGGACTAGTTGTCACCTCTGCTGTGCTGGTGAAACTGATTTATGAGCACCTCAAACTTGAGCCAGAAAGGATAAAGGGCTGTTGACAGAACTCTTGAGGGAGTCTGTCATCTTGCTCACATGGAGGGCCAAGATCTCTCTTGAGTGAGTCAGGTAGGTTCTGGCATCTGTATTTAACAACACCTGGAAGGGCTCTTTAAGTCAAAACTTTATGGGCACAGCCAGAACATTTGACAAGAATGATGGGACTGGGATTGTGTAGTAAGAACTATAAACATTTTATCACATAGTCTCATATTCTCCAGTCATGATTGCCAGGCTGGTAGGGATAACCATCTCAGTTCTGGTTCCTCTGAATCCCCTTTTCTTTATCCCCTGATGACCATAATGAGGGGTCCGGACCATGATTGATTCAGGATATATTACTGTTCTCAGCGAGCCATTATTTTGCTCACAGAATGTTTTTGCAGTGCCTAGCCTTGTATCCCTCTCAGACTCCGGTTGCCTGTTTTGCCATGTGGTAGGAAGAGCTGTGGGCTGCTGCTGCTCTTTGGTTTTCAGTCCTGAAGGCTCTGTGTGTGTGTTTTGTGTATGCCCTTTGCTGACCCTCTCTGAGCATTAACTGTTCTATGTGTTCCTGCGACTGAGGGAGCGTTTTCAATTCCCTTTGAATGCAAGAGCCTCTTGTTCATCAGTGACCCAAAGCCAGATCAACTCACAGTGCCCTCTCGGGCACCCACTTCTTGGCAGCAGTAGCCCTGAAACCTTCTCTGCCTATGCCTGGCAACCGATGTTTGGTGTGTGATGCCTACACTGTTCCTGGAACATTTCCTCTTCTAGGCTGGGACTACAATTACAAGTCTGTCAAGACTATTTTGAATCTTGATTCTATCATCTATCTCAGTTTTCTGCTTCGGAAAATGTCATAACCATGGCTCCTTCAGTGTTAGATAAATTTGGCACCAAAACGCGGGCAGTTTTGGATAGAGAACCGAGAACACAACCAGATACCTCTAAGTGGATATCCATGTTCTATTTTGTTATGGCCATTCAGCCAGTTCTCAGGTTTTGGCTGGAGCTTTATGCTGTGAACATAATATATCATAAAATATAAAATACATGCTGAAAATTACCGCAAACAAAAACATACAGTTTAATATGCTACCACAAAGTAAACTGTGTAATTTCTTCTCACACCAAGAATAGAAACTTCTCTCCCAGACACTACCCAATTGTTATCCTTTTCTCCTACTCTAGAGTGGTTACCACTGTCCTGATTTTTCTGACAGGCTACCACCACCAGGGCACTGCATAGACAGAAGATTGATACACACTCCAGTATTTCTGTGAACAAAGCCTACTTACTAGTCCTGGAGCTTCAGCCTGAGAGGCAGGTTTCAGGTCTGTCATGTATCCAGAGGCTACAGTAACGCTCTCAGGGAATGCAGACTGGGGATCACCATCTTTGTGCTCTTCTTCAGCCTCACTACTGAGGACTGAGAGAGTAGCTCTATGGTACTTTGCAGAAAGGAGCTTATACACTCACTTGGAGACCTGATTTTTACAATAGTTGCCCAGAGGATACCTCAAGATCATCTGGTCTAGAGGCCAGCAGGTATTATGATTGTGGGCCTATAGGACTGTATATATTTTCATACATTAAAAGCTGCTGCCTGAGGCTCAATGACCCACCTTGTGGAATAATGGAAATAAAAATAAAAATAAACAAGCAGGACCTAATTAAACTTAAGAAGTTTTGCACAGCAAAGGAAACTATAAACAAGGTGAAAAGACAATTCTCAGGATGGGAGAAAATAATAGCAAATGAAACAACTGACAAAGGATTAATTTACAAAATATACAAGCAATTCATACAACTTAATACTGGAAAAACAGACAACTCAATCAAAAAGCGGGCAAAAGACCTAAACAGACCTTTCTCCAAAGAAGACATACAGATGGCTAATAAACACATGAAAAGATGCTCAACATCACTCATTATTAGAGAAATGCAAATTAAAACTACAATGAGATATCATCTCACTCTGGGCAGAAAGACCATCATCAAAAAATCCACAAACAACAAGTGCTAGAGAGGGTTGGAGAAAGGGAACACTTTTGTACCGCTGGTGAGAACGTAAGTTGATACAGCCACTGTGGAAGATGGTATGGAGATTTCTTAAAAAACTAGGAATAAAGCCCCCGTAGAACCCAGCAATACCACTTCTAGGTGTATACTCTGAGGAAACCAAAACTGATAAAAACATATACCCCAATGTTCACTGCAGCACAATTTACAATAGACAGGATATGAAAGCAACCTAGATGTCCATCAACAAATGAATGCATAAAGAAGCTGTGGTACATATATACAATGTATATGTCCCCTCCCTCTTGATCCTCCCTCCCACCTGCCACCCTTTCCCATCCCTCTAGGTTGTTATAGAGTCCCAGTTTGAGTTCCCTGAGTCATACAGCTATTCTATTGGCTATCTGTTTTACACACGGTAGTGTATATGCTTTCATGCTATTGAACACACTGATTGAAGTGTGTTCCTTTTCACGGCTGAGTGATGGTCTTTCTTAGCCATAGGTGTGCATATGTCCCCTCCCGTGAAAAGGAACACACTTCAATCAGCTCTAATGAGGTGGATGAACCTAGAATACAGAGTGAAGTAAGTCAGAAAGAGAAAAATAAATATCGTATATTAATGCATATATATGGAATCTAGAAAGATGGTACTGATGAACCTGTTTGCAGGGCAGTAATGGAGACACAGACATAGAGAACAGACTTATGGACAAAGGTGTGGGGAAGGAAGAAGAGGGTGAGATGAACAGAGAGAATAGCATGAAAGCATATACACTACCATGTGTAAAACAGATAGCCAATAGAAATTTGCTGTATGACTCAGAAAACTCAAACTGGGACTCTGTAACAACCTAGAGGGATGGGAAAGGGTGGCAGGTGGGAGGGAGGATCAAGAGGGAGGGGACATATGTACACCTATGGCTAATTCATGTTGATTTATGACAGATACCAAACCAATATAGTATAGCAATTATCCTTCAATTAAAAATAAATAGATTTTAAAAAGTCTACAAATAACATATGTTGGAGAAGGTGTGGAAAAAAGTTTACCCTTGTGCACTGTTGAGGGGAATGTACATTGGTACAGCCACTATGGAAAACAGTATGGAGGTTTTTCAAAAAACTAAAAACAGAACTACCATGTGATCCAGCAATTCAACTTCTGGGTATTTATAATTTTAATTATTTATTTACTTTTGGCTGTACTGGGTCTTCATTGCTATGTGGGCTTGTCTCTAGTTGTGGTAAGTAGGGCTACTCTCTAGTTGCACAGGCTTCTCATTGAGGTAGCTTTCCTTGTTGCAGAGCACAGATTCTAGGGTGCATGGACTTCAGTAGTTGCAGTACATGGGCTCAGTAGTTTCAGCTCCCAGGCTCTAGAGGCAGATTCTTTACCACTGAGCCACCAGGGAAGTCTGACTTCCGGGCATTTAACCAAAGAAAATGAAAATACTAATTTGAAAAGATAGGTGTATATTGTTCATTAAGCATTATTTACAGTGGCCAAGATATGAAAACAACCTAACTATCCATTTATGGATAAATGGATAAAGAAGATGCAGTGTATATATAATCATATACCATGCAGCCATAACAATGAATGAAATCTTGCCATTGGAGACATGAATGGACCTCGGGGATATTATGCTAAATGAAATAAGTCAGACACAGAAAGACAAATAGTGTAGGATTTCACTTATATGGGGAATCTAAAAAGCAAAACGAATGAACAGATGAAACAAATAAAACAAAACCTATAGAGAACAGAATGGGATTTCCAGGTGGGGCGCTAGTGGTAAAGAGCCCGCCTGCCAATGCAGGAGACATTAAGAGATGCAGGTTCAATCCTTGGGTAGAGAAGGTCCCCTGGAGGAGGGCATGGCAACCCACTCCAGTATTCTTGCCTAGAGAACCCCTTGGACAGAGGAGCCTGGCAGGCTACAGTCCATAGGGTCACAAAGAGTCGGAAACGACTGAAGCGACTTAGCTTGCACACACACACAGAGAACAGAATGGGGTTTGCCAGAGGGGAGGGGAGTTGAAGGGTGTTCCACATGGGTGAAAGTGGTTATGTGGTGCAAACTTTCAATTATGAAGTGAACTTTTATAACTTTACAGTCTCTATAAAATTTCGTTCATGTAGCTTGTAAGACATGCTAACACTTTTCGTATGGCAAACAAGTTTCAACCCGTAGTAGAATGGCAGCTTCTCTCACTCGTGTGTAGAACACAGACCTTCATGCAGCTTGGGGGATGGTATATACAGCATGCTGACTATATTTTATAATATTTTAGTATATATTTGAAAAAAGCCAAGAGAGTACATCTTAAAAATTCTTATCAAAAGAAAAAAATTGTAGTTTTCTATGGTGACTGATGTTGTTTTTGTTCAGTCACTCAGTCATGTCCAACTCTTTGTGACCCCATGGACTGCAGCATGCCAGACTTCCCTGTCCTTCACCATCTCCCAGAGTTTGCTCCAACTCATGTCCATTGAATCGATGATTCCATCCAACCATCTCATCCTCTGGTGTCCCCTTCTCCTCCTGCCTTCAATCTTTCCCAGCATCAGGGTCTTTTCCAACCTGGGTCTCCTGCCTTGCAGGCAGATTCTTTACCATCTGAGCCACTAGGGAAGCCCCTTGGAAAAGACTGACAGTAAACTAGACTTAGTGGGGATCCTTTCCCAGTGTATATACATATCAAATCATTATGTCGGACAACTAAAATTTATATAAGGCCATATGCTAATTATACCTCAATTAAAAACTAACAAAAAATAAACAAGGAAGTAATTAAGTTCTTAAATGGTTTTAAAAAAGATTTTATTCCATGATTGAGTGGTCAACTGTCAGTCAAATTTTCTCTCTTTAAAAGTTTTGCTTTGGTTTTACTACTTTTATGACTTTTTCACTGCTTTTGATTTTTAGCAGACTTGTTTTGATCTGTACATGTAGTTTTGTTTTTTTTTTAAGTAGTTTATCTCACTTTGAAGTTTAACAGATTTCTTAATGTATCCCATCAACTTGGGGAAGTTACTATTCATCATTTCTTCAATTGCTACTTCTATCCTATTTTCTCTCTTCTCTCTTATGAGACTTTAATATACATATATTACATCTTCTCATGATAACTCTATGTCTCATACTCACTACAGGTATCCCTGTTTTGCAGAAGTTTGCTTTATACTCCTTTGCTTTGGGGAAAGTCCTGTATTAGCACCTGTTTTCATTAACCAAAAGAACTCTGAAGAGGATTTTCAGCTTTTACCAAAAAAGTTAATTGCTTCTTCATTTTACACCATTCTGGCATATGAAAGTTTTAGCAGGAACACTCTACTTTCAGATACTAGTGAACCTTGTATTTTATTTTCCATCCTTTTACCACTATGTGCTTCAGTCTAGAATTTTTTTCTCTCTCTAATTTCTGCTTCACTAATTCTATAGCTGAGTCTAATCTATTATTGACCTCATTTATTTAAACTTTTCTCATTATTATATTTTTCAGTGTTACAATTATAATCAGGTTTTCTTTCATAGTTTCCAATCTCTGTTGAAGTTTTACTTTGTCTTTTATATCTCTTAATATAGTAAGAATAATTGTTTTAGAGTCTGTATCTGATGGCTTCATTATCTGAAGCCCCTGCGATTCTGTGGTTCTGCTTCTATTTGTTGTTTCCATTGGTGTCTATTCATGTTGACTTGTCTCCTTTTATGCCTGGTTACTTTGATATGTTGCCTTTAATTTTACCAGTAAAAATTGTTTGCAGAAATAATTTGAGGCCAGAATGATATATTCCATCTTGCTAGGAATAAAATTACAGGCTCTGAAGTGATTCAAAACTGTACTATAGTCCTCAATGCAATCTGTTTACTTGCAATTTATCTTTATTCCTAGAGTCTCACCATGCATGAGTCTAACTATATGCAAAAGGTTTTCATCAAGGCTCCCAAATGTGAGAATTCTAATTCCTATCTCACTAGCTCAGTGAGACAGTCAAAAGCACCATTAATTCTTTTTTTCCCCAACTTTGACATATAGTTGATGTATTGTGCATGTTTAAGACATATAATGATTACCATTATAGCATTAGTTACCACCTCCATCCAGTCACATAGTTACCATTTCTTTTTTTGTGATAAGAATATTCTAGATCTACTTTCTCAGCAACTTTCAAGTATATAATACAGTATTTATTGACTATAATCACCATGCTGTACACTAGATTCTTAGAATTTATTCATCTTAAAACTGGCTGTTTATACCCCTGGCCAAGGTCTCCTCTATTCCCCCATCTTCCAGTCCCTGGTAACCACCACTCTAGTTTCGGATTGTATTGAATTTTTTTTGTTTGTTTGTTTGTTTTTAGATTCAAATGTAAGTGATATCATACAGTATTTGTCATTCTCTGTCTGATTTATTTCATTTAGCATTACATCCTTAAAATCCATCCACATTGTCACAAAAGATTCTCAGCTCCTCCCACTGAAATCACCAAGTGCGCCTAGGAGGCAAAACAACCCCAAAATTCTGGCTTCATTTCCATGGGCATCAGTTTCCTGCCAGATCTTATCCCAGTAATACTTTCCTATTTTGTTAATGCCCAATGTCATCAAAGAGATTTAAAAAATACTTTATTCAACTTTACATGTAGTCTTTAGCAAGATTGTTGGTTGAATTAGCTACTCTATTATTACCAGAAGTAGAAGCCTTCCAATTTATTTGGTTTTTCTTATACATAATTATAGTCATCCATAGGTATTCTTGGAGACTGGTTCCAGGACTTCCCATAGATACCAAAATCTGAATATGCTCAGATTTTATACTGATCATAGGTACTGAATATTGTCCAAGAAGTTTATGAAAATGGAAGAGATACAGCAAGTGAAGGCACTTTGAACATTGCAAACCTGTGTACTACATAAGCCAATATTTTATAGTAGTGAACAAGATATAATAGAACTCTTTTAATAGGACATTTTCACCAATATTTAAATGTTACCAGCAGCTTCTGTGAAATGATTTAGTATTATTTCTTCAAATCTCAGTGTATATCTCTTTCTAAGTCCACTTCATTCTTATTCTAAAACAAAGTAAAATACCCAGAAATTCTTGTTATCCACATTCATCTCTTTAGGAAATACATCAATGGTTACATATCACCTGTTGAGTATTTTATTTTATACTGAATAAAGAAAACAATACAAAACAAACAAGAATACTCTCAGTTCCACTCTATTTTCAGTTTTGTTTAATAGACTTGAAGTTAAACGATACCGATTCAATTGTGATTAGCCATCCAAGATGAGACATATGTCTTTGGCATTTTTATGTGATTGAACTTTAATCTTTAGTCATTTTAATGTAATATGTTGATTAGGAAATGATTTCATTTTCCCTACAGTATTTTAATGTTATATTTGTGAGTTTATTCATAGAAACATTACTTTTTTCTATTCATACAAATATTATTTCCTCTGTACATTTTTTGTTGATAGGGAAATAACATTTAATGGAAAGATTTGACAAGAAAATAGGTATATGCAATTGAAGTTTTATAACCAAAGTAAAAATGGAGAGAAAACAAGTAAAACACATCAAAGTTTTGTTAGCCTCTAAAATTTTGAAGTAGGTATAAAGGTGCCACTAAAATACAAAAAAATCACTACTGATTTGATAGGACATACCACTTGTGGAGTTGATCAAAGGTGTGTGGCAAGTTTAGAACCAGTTCCTTAGAAGGAAACGTATAGAAAACAATCTTTTTTTTTTTTTTGAGTTTGTTTAAAGAGGATCATCATAGTAGTTTTAGAATATCACCGTTTTTGCAAATAAAAGTTCTATGTGTGCATTTATATTTATATTCATATGTTTCTCCCAAATCTACTCATTGCAACTGCCAAGGCTGTCATTTTGGTTCAAGTATTATTTTTTTCAATGATTTCTTTGCCAGTTTTCCTCCTGAAAATTTTCCTTAAAAAAAAACAACAACCCACAACAGATGTATTCTGAGTAATCAAATTTCCTACTTAATGTCTAGAGTAGCTTCTTATAATGGAACAGAATTATTCCAACATCTACAGTATTTGGCAACGTTTTGTCCAACATGTTTAGGGAAACTTGCCCAATGCTTGCAATTATAGTACTTTTTTAGATCTCTATTGAAATTCTTGGTTAACTTATCAAATAAAAGTGTGAATATGACTTTGGTTTAGTAAAAAAACAAACTCTTGTTAAAATTAATTCTAAAGAGCACTTCTGCTGAAGTAGTTTGTATTTGATCCCATATAGAAGTCCTTAACATGAGCAATCATTACAAAAGTGTCTGGCATTTAATGTAACATTCAAGGGCTTCCCTTATGGCTAAGCTGGTAAAGAATCTGCCTGCAATGTGGGAGACCTGGGATCGATCCCTGAGTTGGGAAGATCCCCTGAAGAAGGGAAAGGCTACCCACTCCAGTATTCTGGCTTGGAGAATTCCATGGACTGTATAGTCCATGGGATTGCAAAGAGTAGGACACGGCTGAGCAACTTTCACTTTCAAGTGATCATTAATAATTGTGGATATCATAAAGGAGAGGGAAATCTATTTTACTATTTATTTTTAATAGTCAGAAATTGCACTGTATTTTTAAATTTATTTTATTTATTTGGTTGTGCTGTGTCTTCACCGTGGCATGCAGGATCTTTAGAGCAGCATGTGGGAATTTTTTTTTTTTTTTTTTAGTTGATGCATGTGGGATTTAGTTTCCTAATCAGGGATTGAACTGGGGTCCCCTGCATTGGCAGCTTGGAATCTTCACCACTGGACCACTTGGGAAGTCCCAATCTATCTTACTTTTTAAAACATTACCTTTCTGATTGGAAAGGAACTCCATCAACATTAAGAGGTACATATTCACTGGGAAAAGATGAGATATGCAGCAAAACCATTGGAGGTTCTGGTTTCCATTCTGTCATGTTCATATTCAGTATTTTGGGACATACAATAACTCTTTAAACATTTATTTCCTCATCGACAAACCAAGAAGGTTAAAATTAGTCAGATTTTAAGGTAGCTTAGCTATTTCTCAGTGGCAAAAAGAGACGAGGTATTAGGAAAGGTATAGTGTGACTAGTGAGTGTTGGTCGCTCAGTGTCTGACTCTTTGCGACCCCATGGACTGTAATCTGCCAGGATCCTCTGTCCATGGAATTCTCCAGGCAAGAATACTGTAGTGGGTAGGCATTCCCTTCTCCAGGGGATCTTCTCAACCCAGGGCTAGAGCCCAAGTCTGCTGCATTACATGCATGAATGCATGCTAAGTCGCTTCAGTCCTGTCTGACTCTGTGCGACCGTATGGACAGCAGCCCACCAGGCTCCTCCGTCCACAGGAATCTCTAAGCAAGAATACTGGAGTGGGTTGCCATTTCCTTCTCCAAGCAGATTCTTTACCATCTGAGTCACCAGGGAAGCCCAGGAAAGGTATAAAGGCATATCAAAGCCTTTCCTCTCATTAACGTTGAGGAGTTGAAGTACCCGCTCTTTGTTGGCTGTGTAAACCAGCAATCTAAAAGGCTTTTGATGACAAAAATGGCTGAAAGCCACATGCTTGTGGAGCCAAATATGCCCTTAGGAGAAACATTTGACTTTTTTATTTAAGATAAATGGTTAAGTTGAAAAGGAATATGCTAAACAAGAATTTTAAATGTTAAGCATTGGCACAAGTTCAAAATATTTAAGAATCAGAGAGAATGGCATTTCCTTTGAAATATTCTCTAGAGCTATTTATGTTTTAAACACACTATTGTGCAATATTGAGTAATATTTAAGCTTAACTGATAGTATAAGGAAATTCACTTTTGTAAAGGATCTTGTTTTACTTCTCTCCTTCCTTTTACCAGCCAAACTTCTTTTAAGTGCTGCTTATATGTATTGTTGCCATTTCCTCATCTCCTACACTTTGTCCCTTGCCACTGGATTTTATTACCACTACTTCCCTGAGCCTCCAGTCACAGTATGATCTGATTTCTCTGCATTACTGAATGTTCTCTCTTTGAAGTGCTCCCATATCTTAGTTCCTGTCTTCATCACCTCAGATTTTTCTTCCACTTTTCTGATTTGTCCTTTTCAGCCTCTTTTTTTTTTTTTTTTTTTTTAAGTAAAATGGTTTATTAATGTTTGTAGTGCACATTACCCTGGAGAAAACTGAGTAAGAAATAACTCAAAATGGTAGTCAAAATTCCAGCTTTTATAGCCTGTTCAACGGAGGACAATGAAGTTATAGGTAAATGACAAGACAAGGAAGATCGGTTCTAGGCTTCCAAGGTGGGCAAGTGATGAGGGAGTAAATATATGGGAGGAAATTAATAGAATAAGGTTTGTCTGAAGATTCATCTGGTGCCACCTCTGGACTAATAAGAATGTCTTCTTCCCTCATGAATAGCCAGGGTACTTTTCACATGGGAGTTTATCTTCCTTGGGGTCAACCTATTGCTGCAGACATACAGTTTGGCTTCCCAGTCTGGAACACTTTCTCTGTCCACCCTGTAAAATTCTATTCTCTGAATCACACTGATAGGATGAACTCCATTTATTTCCAAGGGTCTGTGCTGAGGATTGCCAGTTCTACAACTTTTCACAGATTCGCCTCCTGAATTCGAGATGCTTCTATCCAATAGCCCTCTGGATATTTCCATTTGGATTTCCAACTAGTACTTGAAACACAACATTCCCACCATGGAATTCATCCACTTTCTTCCTGATCGGAGTCATCTTCCCATGAGCCAACCAGGAACTCAGGTTTCAGACCAACCACAGTCACTCTTCATCTAAGGAATGGATAATTCTGTACTATATGCTTCTAAAAATCTTTTACTCCTTTCTGTTATCACTGCCATCATTGCCTCCATCAGCTCTCACTTTGACTGCTGTTAACTGTCTCCTAACTCACTCACCTCCCACTGTTCTGCTCTCTCTATCCAAGGCATTGAAAAATGCTTAAAACACAAAAATAATATTGTCTTCTTTCCTAAAACTCTTCAGTACCTTCCCATTACTCTTGGAATAATGTCCGAATTCACTGAGTAATTTCCCAAATGATCTGCTTTGGACCCTGTCTTCCTCTCTAGCCTCATCACTCACCATTTTTCCCTCCTTTGTGATTATGTTCACCACACTGAATGACTCTCATTTCCTGGACTTGCCTGCTCCCTGTAGTCTCAGCACCTTTAAAAGAATGGTTTCTCTTTCTAGGACTGCCATTTCATCCCTCTCATGTTTGGCTATTACAGACTCTTTACGTCTCTAATCTTTATGTCTCTTATCAACTATACGTTGGCATATATAGACTTAACTGCTAAGAGAGAAGGGCCATTCAGCCCAAGCAAGGCCTAAACTAGGGTCATATAGAACATGGCAAGCTGGGCTTTTATATACTGATGTTGTTGATGATGATAATGATGGCCATAGTAAAATAAATGTTATCACAGCACCAAACCCTGGACACAAATTATTGTTTCAAACCTAGCAATCAGCAACACTCAGAATACATGATTTTCAGGATGTAATACTCATACCATGAGACTCATTATCCTAATCAAATCACAAATATTCAGAAGCATTTAAAAAATCAAGTTTGTGGATTCCTTTCAGCACATTCAGCTGCTGATTCCCCTCTGTGCTACTTATTTCAGTGGCCAGCAGCTATGAACAGAAATTAAAGGAAATGAAATTCATAACTTCTAACCTTGCTTAAGGCAGTTCTAGTATTTTTAAAATGATTAGGTTGAGGGTGGGCAAGGATAACATAATCAATAAATGAGTTTTGGTGACATTCTATGGAATTCAATTATGTTCTTCTTGGCCCCCATAAGGCTGACTAATCATAATTAAGTTATAAGTTAAATTTGCCTCTGTGTACAGGGAACCCTGACTCACAAAACCAAATATAAATACACAATATGAGTGCTTTTCCTATGAAACCTAGCATCCTCTCTGAAAAATAAAACATAAATTTTTGCTGTCTCTCACATTCTTATTTACAATGGAGATTGCAGGGCTTCCCTGGTGGCTCAGACAGTAAAGAATCTGCCTGCAATGTAGGAGACCTGGGTTTAATCCCTGGGTCAAGAAAATCCCTTGGAGGAGGGCATGGCAACACACTCCAGTACTTTTGCCTGGAGAACTCCATGGACAGAGGAGCCTGGCAGGCTAATAGTCCATGGGTCGCAAAGAGTGGGGCACAACTAAGTGACTAACACTTTCACTTTTCAGCATTTTACATAAAGATTTTGCCATCATGAATATCAAATGGAACACTGTCTTGCTATGCGAAAGAAAACATATAGGCAAGTTCTCGGTATTTTTAAAAAAGGCAAATCCATCCCAGAAAAGCATAATCTGGTTCCTTAAGTATGCCTGTATAGGGAGTGGTCCAAATATTATATAATATTAGCATATTAGCACATTACAAACAAAACTCTTTTGATTTACTACATGCATCAAAATCTTGATGAGGTTTATCTGAGTCTTATCAGCTTGAAACCAGGATCAAGTCCTTGCCTTACATTTTTTGCCTAAATTATATAATAGTACACAGATGCTTCAACAAAACTCATGAAAAGGCAAACCATTGCAATACGAGCTGAATATTTTTTCCTGGGAAACTAGTGTTAAGATACTCACACGCAACCTCTTAGAGAAGCCACTTGATGTGTACATCTCCCTTCCTCCATAGCATCCTTATCTTAAATCTAGAACAACATGAGCTAAAAGCTAAAAATAAATGCAGCCCTAAAAAATGCTTTAGAACTTGGCTCTCAGTTTCTCATTTATGCAGCTTGGAACGAGTATGGCTAAGTCTTTGGGTTATGAACTACCATAAGAGAATGATAATTACTTGTTATTTTAAAGCACCAGATTTATTGACTGAACAACAACACATTCTTATATATACAACTTTCAAAAGACCTCTGATTATATTCATAATTGAGTTAACATACAAGACTGAAAACTGATTTCTGAGTGATAACATTAAGTAAGATTTCTTAGAGACTGCAGTTTAATTCTCCTCCCCTATAATACTACCATCATTAACTTCAATTCATTATAATAACAAAAAAGTGCATCATATGTGTTCTGGGTAAAAAAGTCATCTCTCACTGTCTAAATGCAAGACCATGCCTTTGTATTTTTATGTTAGAATTCTTATTCTGTCAACCACTCTCAGATTTACTAGAATGCTAAGAAGATTCCAGGAAATCTGATATTTTGACGCAACATTTAAGTGAAAATGTGCCATTAGTATTCATCTTCTTAGCTATTTGGAACCATTTATCTTACTAAGACATTTAAGGTCATTTATATATGTATTGTTAAAATGTTCCTTGTAACAGAGAATGGTGTGTGCTTGTCACAGATGGGGTAAGTACCTCTGGACAGAGTTAGGAGGAAGACTTTCTAGAGAACTTTTGTATGTCCAATATTTGAACAATGTTCATATTATCGATGTAAAAGAAATATTAGATAGCTTTTAAAAGTGCGACACAATTTCCTTGATACAAGTTACACATGTGTTCTTATGGCTCAAAACCACTTTCTGAGGGAAAAACTCATTGCCAGTCAAAATTTGTTAGGAATTCAATCTATTTCCCCTCTCCTTTAAGACCTATAAAACAGGGATCAAGACCATCCCCATGGAAAAGAAATGCAAAAAAGCAAAATGGCTGTCTGAGGAGGCCTTACAGATAGCTTGGAAGAGAAGAGAAGCGAAAAGCAAAGGAGAAAAGGAAAGATATTCCCATCTGAATGCAGAGTTGCAAAGAATAGCAAGGAGAGATAAGAAAGCCTTCCTCAGCGATCAGTGCAAAGAAATAGAGGAAAACAACAGATTGGGGAAGACTAGAGATCTCTTCAAGAAAATTACAGATACCAAAGGAATATTTCATGCAAAGATGGGCTCGATAAAGGACAGAAATGGTATGGACCTAACAGAAGCAGAAGATATTAAGAAGAGGTGGCAAGAATACACAGAAGAACTGTACAAAAAAGATCTTCACGACCCAGATAATCACGATGGTGTGATCACTCACCTAGAGCCAGACATCCTGGAATGTGAAGTCAAGTGGGCCTTAGAAAGCATCACTATGAACAAAGCTAGTGGAGGTGATGGAATTCCAGTTGAGCTATTTCAAATCCTCAAAGGTGATGCTGTGAAAGTGCTGCACTCGATACGCCAGCAAATTTGGAAAACTCAGCAGTGGCCACAGGACTGGAAAAGGTCAGTTTTCGTTCCAATCCCAAAGAAAGGCAATGTCAAAGAATGCTCAAACTACCGCACAATTGCACTCATCTCACATGCTGGTAAAGTAATGCTCGAAATTCTCCAAGCCAGGCTTCAGCAATACATGAACCGTGAACTTCCAGATGTTCAAGCTGGATTTAGAAAAGGCAGAGGAACCAGAGATCAAATTGCCAATATCCGCTGGATCATCAAAAAAGCAAGAGAGTTCCAGAAAAACATCTATTTCTGCTTTATTGACTATGCCAAAGCCTTTGACTGTGTGGATCACAATAAACTGTGGAAAATTCTGAAAGAGATGGGAATACCAGACCATCTGACCTGTCTCTTGAGAAACCTGTATGCAGGTCAGGAAGCAACAGGTAGAACTGGACATGGAACAACAGACTGCTTCCAAATAGGAAAAGGAGTCCGTCAAGGCTGTATATTGTCACCCTGCTTATTTAACTTATATGCAGAGTACATCATGAGAAACGCTGGGCTGGAAGAAACACAAGCTGGAATCAAGATTGCCGGGAGAAATATCAATAACCTCAGATATGCGGATGACACCACCCTTATGGCAGAAAGTGAAGAACTAAATAGCCTCTTGATGAAGGTGAAAGAGGAGAGTGAAAAAGTTGGCTTAAAGCTCAACGTTCAGAAAACTAAGATCATGGCATCTGGTCCCATCACTTCATGGGAAATAGATGAGGAAACAGTGGAAACAGTGTCAGACTTTATTTTTTTGGGCTCCAAAATCACTGCTGATGGTGACTGCAGCCATGAAATTAAAAGACGCTTACTCCTTGGAAGGAAGGTTATGGCCAACCTAGATAGCATATTTAAAAGCAGAGACATTACTTTGCCAACAAAAGTCTGTCTAGTCAAGGCTATGGTTTTTCCAGTGGTCATGTATGGATGTGAGAGTTGGACGGTGAAGAAAGCTGAGCGCCGAAGAATTGATGCTTTTGAAATGTGGTGTTGGAGAAGACTCTTGGAGAGTCCCTTGGACTGCAAGGAGATCCAATCAATCCATCCTAAAAGAGATCAATCCTGGGTGTTCATTGGAAGGTCTGATGTTGAAGCTGAAACTCCAATCCTTTGGCCACCTCATGCGAAGGGTTGACTCATTGGAAAAGACCCTAATGCTGGGTAGGATTGGGGGCGGGAGGAGAAGGGGACGACAGAGGATGAGATGGTTGGATGGCATCACCGACTCGATGGACATGGGTTTGGGTAGACTCCGGGAGTTGGTGATGGACAGAGAGGCCTGGCGTGCTGCAATTCATGGGGTCGCAAAGAGTCGGACACGACTGAGCGACTGAACTGAGCTGATAAGACCTATAAATAAAGACCATAAAAGTGGTTCATGTGGTGTCAAAATTAAAGATGTTTGCTTCAGATTAAAATTTGTAGTTGGATTGGGACATGAAAATTACTCTATGACCTTGAACCTAGAATCCCAGGAAGTGGTGAGGATTACTGTGCATAATCCATGAGAGAGATAAAAGGATTGTGGTCCTCCTCCAGGACACATTCCAGTGTGCTTGCCCAACCCGCTGGCCTTTCACAGGTGATCTACATTATCACTCCAGGGCCTGGAAGCCATAGAGAAGAGTAATATATACAGGAAACGGTGGTAAAGAGATAAGAAAAAAGTGGCTTAACAAAGGAAAATTGAGGCCCCTGTTCATCATTATCATTTAGGGAAGGAAAAAGAAGAGAAACATGGAAAATATTAATAGAGTCTACAAGAGAGGCTTACCAACTCCTGATTGAAAATTCTTTTGTGTCTTTAGTGAACACTACTAGAGAGGATATTTGAGAATTCCTGGACCTCTCATTAGGTAATTAACCTATGCAAGTTTGTGCAAAGTTGCTTCAGTCGTATCCAACTCTGTGTGACACAATGGACAGTAGCCCACCAGGTTCCTCTGTCCATGGGGATTCTCCAGGCAAGAATACTGGAGTGGGTAGCCATGCACTTCTCTAGGGGATCTTCCCCACAAAGGGATTGTACTTGCATCTCTTATGTCTTCTGCATTGGCAGGGAGTTCTTTATCACTAGTGCCTCCTGGGAAGCCCATATGCAAGTTTGGATGATCAAATATACATGACCTTTCCATGTGGATTGGGCTTTTGGAGAAGAGATACAATGACTTTTGTCTGACAAGCCTGGATTAAGGGTTTAAGAGCAGGTACCCGGACCAAATTCAGTTCTACCATTATTAGGTGTATGACCTTGGACACAGTAGATAACCTCCTGGAGCCTCAGCTTCCTCTTCTGTAAAATGGGATAAGAGTAGTATGTACCCAGAGAGTAGTGTGAACCTGGTGCCTATAATCCTTTGACTTGGCTGAAAATTCTCTTTAATGATCTCACTGAGTGCTCCCAGGTGGAGAACGTGGTATATTTATATCCCTGTGGTATATTTATATAAATTTCAGATTATAGGTGATCACACAAGTCATGAGAAAGCGGCACTACCTAAGGTTGGTTTTTATTCTGACTTAAAAAACAAATATCTTGGAAATTAAATTGTTTTCTTTGCTGGATTTTGAGCATTAAACCGACTCTTTGCGACCCCACAGAAAATACAGTCCATGGAATTCTCCAGGCCAGAATACTGGAGTGAGTAGCCATTTCCTTCCCCAGGGGATCTTCCCAACCCATGGATTGAACCCAGGTCTCCCACATTACAGACAGATTCATTACCAGCTGAGCCACAAGGGAAGCCCAGGAATACTGGAGTGTGTAGCCTATCTCTTCTCCAGCAGATCTTCCTGACCTAGGAATCGAACCAGGGTCTCCTGCATTCTAGGTGGATTCCTTACCAACTGAGCTATCAGGGAAGCTTATTAAATAAAATAATATTTGTAAAGTACTTTAGGAACAGTGACTGGCACATAGTAAGTGTTATATCAGTGTTTGTTAAAGGAAAATACATGTGAGTAAAACAGTAGAAGTTCACTTAAGTAAATTTGACTCAGTTAATTAATGTCCAGTTGCCTCTGAAAACATTAGTTGAGGACTCAGAAATGTTCATGATTAATATCTACTCTGTTGTCTGAACCTGATTCTACCGGTTGAATTCTTTGCTTATAAAGACCTGGTTGGGCTTATTCCCAGACCAAAGGAGAAAAGGAAGGATATACCCATTTGAATGCAAATTTCCAAAGAATAGCAAGGAGAGATAAGAAAGCCTTCCTCAGCGATCAATGCAAAGAAACAAAGGAAAACAATAGAATGGGAAAGACTAGAGATCTCTTCAAGAAAATTAGAGAAACCAAGGGAACATTTCATGCAAAGATGGTCTCACTAAAGGACAGAAATGGTATGGACCTAACAGAAGCAGAAGATATTAAAAGAGGTGGCAAGAATACACAGAAGCAACTCTACAAAAAAGATCTTCATGACCCAGATAATCACGATGGTGTGATCACTCACCTAGAGCCAGACATCCTGGAATGTGAAGTCAAGTGGGCCTTATGAAGCATCACTATGAACAAAGCTAGTGGAGGTGATGAAATTCCAGCTGAGCTATTTCAAATCCTAAAAGACGATGCTGTGAAAGTGCTGCCCTCAATATGCCAGCAAAATTGGAAAACTCAGCAGTGGCCACAGGACTGGAAAAGGTCAGTTTTCATCCCAATCCCAAAGAAAGGCAATGCCAAAGAATGCTCAAACTACTGCACAACTGCACTCATCTCACATGCTGGTAAAGTAATGCTCAAAATTCTCCAACCAGGCTTCAACAATACATGAACTGTGAACTTCCAGATGTTCAAACTGGTTTTAGAAAAGGCAGAGGAACCAGAGATCAAATTGCAAACATCCATTGGGTCATCAAAAAAGCAAGAGAGTTCCAGAAAGACATATATTTGCTTTACTATGCCAAAGCCTTTGACTGTGTGGATCACCACAAACGGGGGGAAATTCTTAAAGAGATGGGAATACCAGACCACCTGACCTGCCTCTTGAGAAATCTGTATGCAGATCAGGAAGCAACAGGTAGAACTGGACATGGAACAACATATTGGTTCCAAATAGGAAAAGGAGTACATCAAGGCTGTATATTGTCACCCTGTTTATTTAACTTATATGCAGAGCACATCATGAGAAACACTGGGCTGGATGAAGCACAAGCTGGAATCAAGATTGCCAGGAGAAATATCAATAGCCTCAGATATGCAGATGACACCACCCTTATGGCAGAAAGCGAAGAAGAACTAAAGAGCCTCTTGATAAAAGTGAAAGAGGTGAGTGAAAAAGTTGGCTTAAAGCTCAACATTCAGAAAACTAAGATCATGGCATCCGGTCCCATCACTTCATGGCAAATAGATGGGGAAACAGTGGAAACAGTGACAGACTTTATTTTGGGGGGGTTCCCAAATCACTGCATATGGTGACTACAGCCATGAAATTAAAAGATGCTTACTCCTTAGAAGAAAAGTTATGACTAACCTAGGGAGCATATTAAAAAGCAGAGACATTACTTTGCTAACAAAGGTCCATCTAGTCAAAGCTATGGTTTTTCTAGTAGTCATACATGGATGTGAGAGTTGGACTATAAAGAAAGCTGAGTACTGAAGAATTGGTACTTTTGAACTGTGGTGTTGGAGAAGACTCTTGAGAGTCCCTTGGACTGTAAGGAGATCCAACCAGTCCATCCTAAAGGAAATCAGTCCTGAATATTCATTGGAAGGACTGATGGTGAAGCTGAAACTCCAATATTTTGGCCACCTGATGTGAAGAGCTGACTCATTTGAAAAGATCCTGATGCTGGGAAAGATTAAAGATGGGAGGAGAAGGGGAGGACAGAGTATGAGATGATTGGATGGCATCACCGACTAAATGGACATGAGTTTGAGCAAACTCCGGGAGTTGGTGATGGACAGGGAGGCCTAGTGTGCTGCAGTCCATGGGGTCACAAAGAGTCAGGCATGACTGAGTGACTGAACTGATACTGATTCCTAGAGCAATTTATGAGAGTAATTTTTACTTTTTTAATTAAACAATTGAATTTTTGAGTAAACATGCCCAATATACAAAAAAGAGTGATGTGTGAAAATTAGGTTGAAGGCTTTGGAGAAATTTAATAAAGAGATGTTGTTTTAAAAAATGCTCTTGAACTTGGTGTTTTTGAAGCAACTGAACAGACAGAAAAAAATCATAGAAATCTGGAGTGAGTTTATATTGAAAATTGTTTTTCAAATGCCCTTAAATTCTGAGACTAGTTAATAGAAACTGAAAGTGGAAACTGTAGACAATGTACTGTGGGTATGGTTTGTACAAGAAAGACAACATAGGATTCCCAAGGGAAGGGTCCAGATGCAATAGCAAAGCTTGATTTCAGCCAAAAAAAAAAAGAAAAAGTGAATTCATGTGAATTTATATATTTTAAGCTAAGAGAAAACATATTTAGTTATTATGGATCATTGTTTGACTATTCTCTGAATAAATCAAATTTTCAATGTCAGGTGAGGATTTCTACCACAATTAAGACTATTAATTTTATAAACCTGGCCTGGGTTTAAATCTAGTTGCTGCCCCTTACTAGCTTTGGGAACTTGGGAAAATACTTTGCTTAACTTCTTTAGAAGCCAGTGTCGCCATCTCTTAACAATGAAGGATCAACAGTGTCTATGAGGTTTGGCACATAAAATTAAAAGACGCTTTCTCCTTGGAAGAAAAGCTATGACAAACCTAGACAGCATATTAAAAAGCAGAGACATCACTTTGCTGACAAAGGTCTATGTAGTCAAAGCTACGGTTTTTCCAGTATTCATGTACGGATGTGAGAGTTGGACCATAAAGAAAGCAGAATGCCAAAGAACTGATGCTTTGAATTGTGGTGCTGGAGAAGACTCTTGAGAGTCCTTTGGACAGCAAGGAGAGCAAAACAGTCAATCCTAAAGGAAATTAACCCTGAATATTCATTGGAAGAACTGGTGCTGAAGCTCCAATACTTTGGCCACTTGATACGAAAAGCCGACTCTTTGGAGAAGCCCCTGATGCTGGAAAAGATTGAAGACAAAAAGACAAGGTGTTAGTGGAGGATGAGATGGTGAGATCGCATCCCTGAGTCAATGGACATGAATTTGAGCAAACCCCAGGAGATGGTGAAGGACGGAGAAGCCCGGCATGCTGCAGTCCATGAGGTCACAAAGAGTTGGACATGACTGAGCAACCGAACAGCGACAGCATGAGGTTTGAAGGAGGACCCAGCACGCTGTTACATGGAAAGGAAGTACTCAGCACAGTGCCCAGCCTGTGGTTAAACTATGTGCACTACTGATATCATGCTTTCCCGCACTCTGTTCATCCCCTAACTTAGTTCCTACACACAGTTTTCACAGGATAAAAGTTTATTATCTCTTTAAGTCACGATTATGATTAAACAATTCAACAAATAATTATTGAGCATACTATTTACGAGACACTAAAATAAGATGCTGAGAACACAGGTCTGAATTAAGATTTGTCTCTCTGCTTTAAGATTTAGCCCTCTGAGAAGATGTTTCATTAGCCAGAAGTTGCTTTAGAATTTGCAATGAACCTAACCATTATTGATTTTGTCTTGTGGCCAAACACTAAATAGAAAAAGAAAATTTTGATACTGATGATGATGGGTAAGGATCTAGCTATTAGTGTTTTGGGAAATATTCATTTATTTATCACGGCATATCTGAGAGGAGGAAAACAAGTCAAGTTGGGTGATAAAAACATAAAATGTAATATAAAAATGAAATACACTTTTAGGAGAGCACAGAGAAGGAACAGAAATGAGAGCAAATCCATGTAAAGATGTGTCATGTTTCTAAATGCTTCTAGCTACTTTGCCCATATATAAATCTAGAGAGCCTGCCCATAGAAAAATCAGACATGTCAAGTAGGATAAGCTCCTAGACTGATGAAGGTATGTGTTGTGGGTATGAGCATGGATTTTCAGTAAGACCAAATTGGAATTCTAACTCTGCCACTTATTAGCTGTTGGAGACTGGGAACTAAACCTATTTACTAAACCTATTCAAGTGTTAATTTTCTCATCTGTAAGATAGAGTTAAGACTAACTACCTATGTGGGTTGTTGAGAAGATTCCAAGAGAAAATATGTCTGAGTTGTCTAGAGTGACTTGCACAGGATCACTTCAGAAGGCAGCTGTGTTATGACATGCAGGAATCTACACTGTCCTCAGGCTGCATGGCAGACTGCCCCAAAGGGTCCCCTACACCACATGCAGGACACATGCTTCTTGAAAACCCCTGACCTAGACTTTCATGGTGTTTGTTGCATAGGTCAGTGAATGCTCCAACATTCACCCACTGAATCAGCCTCCTACAGGGCAGCTGCTTTTTTTTTTTTTCCCTACCTGTTCTGTGTTTTAGTCAGAGCATGTATGTACAGTGCTCAAGAGCTGAACTTGTTCAAAGTCATCCACCCTAAAGAAAGTCTTTTGATGCTTTTGTTTGTTTCTTGGGTTTGTTTTATTTGCGGGATGCAGTGGGACTCCTGATGCTTGACTGCAAGTTTCTTTAGACTTTGTGTCTCCTGCTCTCCAAAACAAACCCAGTTTTACACAGACTTTTTCATAACAGCCTGCTTCTATGACTATCTCCTAAATAATTAAATACAATATTTTATAAATATTAAAAATTTTTGGCTTTAAATTCTTTCTCTGTGGATTAGTAATCTATCTAAATCTCAACTCTAGATACCTTGTTCTACCAACAAAGTTGATGTCCAATAGGTATTTGTTGATTGATTGATTTTGCTGAGTGATTGAACTCCAAGGCCTCTTACAGTGTCTTATGCACAGCTGTGTAAACTCTGTTGAATGAAACTGAAGCTTGTCACATTCCAGCAGTAATAAGGAATGAGTTAGCCAAGTACCTCTTCTCTGACATGTCATCCATCAAACAGCCTTAATATCTTGCTGGCCTAAAAGAAGCTTCAGGAGAATAAGAACACTATGGCAAAAACCAAAATCACTTACTCCAAGGGTTAAACAATAAAAGTACCCAATGTATGTGTCTATTGATAAGGGGAAGACAGAGAGAGAGAGGAGATCACTTTCAAACTGCAAGTGAAAATTAGACACAATTTTGTGAAGTTCCCATGGTTTCAGTTTCATCAGTGTATAATTCCAAACCAACAATGCTAGGAGGTTGATGGCCTTACGTTAGATCCTCGATATGCTCCTGAGTTTAACAAGCAACCTTACAACCGTTAGACAGACATGCTGGGAGAAGGAGGAATCGCTCCACAGCAGCTAGCGTGGGGCAACTTGAACTGCCTTTGCTCCAATCCATGACAACAGATCCATCTTGGGAGAAAAACTGAACATTACATTTCATCTTATTAGTCTTTGTTTGACATGATCCAAAAAATATTTTTTAAGAAATTAGCTTGCATTTTAGAGTACTCAGAAAGTCTGTTGGTTTTCATTTCTGATTTAGAGATGATTACATAATAAATTGATTGATTGACTTTCCCTACCTTTCCCTATCCTAAACACTTTCCAATTTACGTGTTGAAACTCATTCCTTGTACCTACCTCAGACAGAAAGAAACAGAATTGACATTATACATACACTCTCTCTCCAATATCCAAATAAGATGAAGTGACAGAGGAAGATACACACGAACTCACTGTGGAGTTTGCTGAAGTGCTATTTCCTGCAGAGATATTTGTGTGTGTGTGTCGGGGGCAGGGGGACGGTTCCCCAAAGGCTCTTATGTTCTCTGTCCAATTTTCTAACTTTCCCACTGTTTGCTTCAATTTGTGTTCAGCCAAATCCGTCAAACTGCTCTGTCGCTTATCTAAAGGGAGAAATTAATTTGCAAAGGAAAGGAAAGAGGCTAGAGACAGAAAAGAAGCTATGTCCTACAGCTGCCAAATGCCACATTTTCACCAAAGTTGTCCAGGACCAAGAAAAGGTCCTACTGACATCAACGAAGAGGGGAACCCCATTCCTTGCGATTGTCAAAGACCTAAGGCCTTGCTTTATGGAAATTACACCCGGGATAATTTTGCATGGCTTGGAATGTGATGTGGAGGAGGAACATACCTTTGAGGTTAGAAAGCACTCCTCTTCCTACCCTCTCAAGCTCAACTCAGCACAAAGGAAGAAGGTGACATTTTGGACTTCAATTCACACTCTGGTGCCTGTGTTCCCCACATCTTACAAGTACTTAATTCACAGTGAACTCTACCCCCCATGACCTTCAGAGAAGCACAGAGTTATTTCCAGTTTATCCATTTCTATCTCCCTGTCCTGCAGTCCATTGGGGAACAGATCTGAGAACCAGGCATCTTGGCTGGTAATCCAAAGACTTGACTGGGAAAATATTCCAGCTCTAAAACTAAGGTTTAAAGATTTGTACTTCTCTTTAGTGGATGATAATTGAAGTAAGTACACAATAGAAGTGAAGGAGATTCTTCCTTCAAACATACACACACACCCCAAATGAAGCGGAGCATCTAGACTTTTCCCTTATTCCCCTCTGAATTTCCAGCTTTCTTACATGCTTTCTTTATTAATCATGCATTACTTTCACAGACTCTTATTGGAGTTTGCTTGATGATCTAGACATTCTAACAACATTCAGCTGACAGCTCCTACATGCTGTAGCTAAAGAGATTATTGTCATGAGAATAAGATAAAACTATGTTAAGGTGTCACAGTTTCATATGGAAATTCCCTTACATGTCTTTAATATTTTGAGGATAATTAATTATTACAGGATAATATAAGCGATGGAAAAATGAAAGTTCTGATTTCAGAGGTATTAATCTTATTATACCCTTAAATATTCTCATACGCTTTATAGCACATGTCTTGATTTGGGATTAGGAAATTGTTTGCCATGCTCCGAGCTTCCATTCCATGTACTGATATAAGGAACATTAAGACATATTGTTTACAAACTTAAATTCTCATAAATTAAACATGTGTTTTTATGGGCAGCCAGAAGCAGTTAGGAACAAGATGGATGCTGACTAGTATCCAGGACTCACTCTGCATTTGACAGTCCTCCACTCAGAGTCCACATGTGTCTCCATCTCAAGTTTCAAACACTTTTCCTCCATCCAATTCAAGAACTACCTAAACTAACAACAAATAAGGCACTAATTTTGAAATATACAAAGGCATAAACGCTTAAAGAAGCTGCTATGACAAGTTGGGTGATACTGAATCACCACTTAACCTTGCTGGTCTTCTGTTAGTACATCTGCAAAATGAAGGTGCTGTAATATGTAATTTTTCAGGAAATGTACAGCTCTACCATTCTGTGTGTCATATTGGTGCTTCAGCTACTTATGATTGTCTGTTCCCATTACCTTTTTGCAAGAATTTTATACTTTGCAAGGAATAAATTTTACATAGGCCTGACTAATCATAACTGGGAAAGAGTTCTGTAAAAACATGGCTATAGACTAAGCACATTATTTTTCAAATAAGAGTTTTGCCTAACAAATTAAGACTTCCATTACAAGAACTATTACACTGATCTTAGAGAAAACTCAGTGAGGGCCAGATACCCTCATTGTATTGATCCAGACATATATTGAACTTCAGTGTCCCTGCTTCAATTTAAAAGGATGCAGAAACACACCTGGCAAATGCATCATTACTTTACAAGGTCCTTACATTGAGTCCTTTTTTCTAATTTTTTTTTTTTAACTAATACTACCAAAGTAACAAAGTTTGCTTTTAGAATTCTTCCCATTTCTAACACCAATAATTCTATGGCTCTGCAAAGGGTAATTGAAACTTCAAAACTACAGTCACACTGAGACTTAATCTCTTGCTAGATTATTTTGTCAAAACAAAAACCATCAGGACATGCACTGGGGCACAATTGATGCCTGGGAGTATATTAATTCATGCTGTTGGCAATAGGAAACAACACTTGTTGGTGAGTGGCTGTTGCTTGCATACCTGTAATGCAAACACATCATCAGTACTTTATTACTGGTCTCAGAAGAAGGACTTTTCCTTTTTTTCTAAGTCAAATAGTAACACATACAGTGCCATATTAAAATTTAAAAAGAGTGGTAGCTGGTGGAAGATTATTTTAAGACTATGTATTTGGAAGTAAAAGGTCTTGATGCTCCAAGGTCAGTCCCAAGAGCAGTGCTTAGGGCTTAGCATTCTTTTCAGAGTATAGCAGTAGCTGTTCACTCCACATTTCTAATTACTTAACTCAGGCTCCCCGAGTCCTCTGAGGGAAAGATTGTCAAGGAGCAGAGAAACAGCAAAGGCAACCAGGCAAGCATTAAAAAATCATTACTTCCTTGAGCTGAGCTCAGTTTCTCTTAGGTCTGAGTGATGTGGCTGTGTATAGAAGGAAACAGATGCAGGTACAGGTATACGAATGTCTCAAGTGTGTTATTCTTTTACACATTTATAAGAGCTCTTTACTGAAGAACAACTTTGTTGGCACATTACAGTCCACAGAGAATGTGGCTGCGTATAAAATCTGTCACATTAAATCCTGGGAACCAGAAGATATGCTTGTTAATTTCCTGGAGTGACTTTTCCAAAAACCTTCCCGAGAAATTAAACTTCCCAAAGCCGATCCTCTTCCTCCCATGTCAGTGAGAGGATAGCTGATTAGGAAATGTCATCCTAACACAATGTGAAGAAAGTCTCAGGCTGACTTTACCTGAAATCTACAAGCAGGTGAAACCTTGTTTGTTAATTTCATCACATGCAGTGGTGCTTATCATGTGATGATATGCAAGAGGTTCCCTCTTCTCCTTTCCCTTAATTTTTTATTTGAATCCATAAAAATTGGATAGAAATATAAACCATGCTGTTTAGTTTGTGACTAAAAACTGTTAGAATAACCAGCACTTCCACTGCCTGAACTGTCAGTAATGTAGAGCTCTGCTGAATTCTGGACTGTTTTAATCAAAGTCCAACTATCTTTTCTTTTTTTTCTCCCTTTGGCCACACCTCACAACATGTGGAACTTCCCTGATCAGGCATCAAACCCTGCCCCCTGCAGTGGAAGCACAGAGTCTTAACAACTGGACCACCAGGGAAGCCCCCAACCACCTTTTCAAAATCCAAGAATATAAAGCGATTAGACCTGCTTCTCATTTTATCTTGGAAATTTAAGTACTAAGGGGACTGCTAGCTATTCATATGCCAAGTCAACTTGCTAGGATTTTTATCAAGTATCCATATGATTTTCTCAGATGAAAGAGTGGTCTCTAATTTGGACATCAGCTTGTACTGCACAATTTGGGTCAAGTAAACATACCTAACCCTGTGTTATCATCTATAAGATAAGGATAATAATATTTACTTTTAAGTTATTGTGAGTAGAAAACAATTCACATTAAATAAAAGTGAGTGATCTTCCTTTACACTGAATCATTCCTTTGAGCTGAGGCTGTCACTTAAAGATATATTGCATCATCTCAAAGATGAAATGTAATGTTAGTTAGTATATCAGTCATGGTCCAGTTAGGAAAGCATAGGTGCTCTGAAAATTTCAAACAGAGATGAACTAAACACAAAAAAAATTGGTTGCAAAAATTTTGGCTGAGTAGTAGAGTGGAGGGGAAAATGGGGGCACTTTACAGAGTCCAGAAATAATGCATTTATTGCTGAGGCTGCCACCAATGCGCTGGAGCCCGTGGTCATCTGTCCTCCCCTCTGCTGTCCCCTGCTGGTCTCAGATCCATCAAGGCTGCTGGAGGTCATGGTCACCCACAGTTCACCGGTACTTTTTGACCACAGCTCCTACTGGAACCAGAAGCAGAAAGACTACCCTCTTGGCTGTCCTTGTATTTTCACTGAAATGCTTTCTATTGGCAAAACTTAATAGAATCCTGTCAGAAAAAGAGTTTGGGGAACACATTTTTTAGGCATCCGACCCTGAAATGCAGGGGAGAGTGCAAAAGGGAAGGGGAACAGACGGAACATGAGCAGACATTTATCCAGAAGAATAAATATTCATGCTAGTTACCATTCTAGCACCAGGAAGCAAGCAGTGATTCTGGTTCAAAAAGGTGAACTGTGTTTATCTCTCCCCCTAAATCTCAAAAAATGTCATAAAAGACATAAAGGAACTGAAAATGAGAAAGGGATCTGTGATGTGAACTCTATGTGTCAACTTGACTGGGCCACAAGGTGCTCCAATATTTAGTTCAACATTATTCTGGGTGTGTCTGTGAGTACATTTTGGAGTGAGGTTAACATGTGAATTGGTATACCAAGAAGATTATCCTTCCTGATAAGAGGTAACCGCCCTTCCAATTCACTGAAGACCAACAGAACAAAAGACTAAGAGAGAATTCTCTTTGCCTGTTTCCAAGCTGAGTTGCTGGTCTCCTCTTGCCTTTGGACTTGCACTGGCCCTCACACTATTGCTTCTCCTGGTTTTCAGACCTCTGGATCCAAGCTGGAGCTTACATCATTGGTTCTTCTGGGTCTCTAGATTGCTGACTATAGAGCTTAGCACTTCTCAACCTCCAAAATCCTGTGAATCAATTCCTCATAAAAAATGAATAGAGGGGTGGGTATAGGGCTTCCCTGGTGGCTCAGACAGTAAAGAATCCGCCTGCAATGTAGGAGACCCAGGTTCGATCCCTAGGTCAGGAAGACCCCCTGGAGGAGGGCAAGGCAACCCACTCCAGTATTCTTAACTGGAGAATCTCACGGACAGAGGAGCCTGATGGGCTACAATCCGTGGGGTCGCAAGGAATCAGACACGACTGAGCCACCAACACTTTCACTTCTCACTTTCAGAGAGGTATGGGTTGGATAGAGGTATCTTATTGGAGAATCTAGACTAATATAAGATTCACCAATAGAATAGAAATGTTGATAAGCTTCTAGAAGAAAGCAGGTAGAATCATACTGATGAATAGACCCCAACAGAGAATACTGTCTTCTGAAGATGCGCAGGAGTTGGTGGCACTGGGAGGGACAGCTACCTTCCTGGCAGGTGCCCAGCAGGTCCAGCTGATGCTGAAGCCAGAAAGGAGGAAGGGCTGTAATCAAGGGACTTGCTAATGAGCATCTGTGGAATAGGTCAGTAAACTGTTGTTCTTCTCTTGTATGAAAAAACCAGAAATGTGTGCAAGAAAAATATGGCCCAACTATGAAGCTAAATAAAACTTAACATGGCTTTTGTGCCAATTATAGAGTACAGAGAAACAAACTCCATTTGACTTTGAGATGGTGAACATCAAGAACTTAATAATATAGTATTATATTTCTTTCTCTGTTAGCATAATCATACTACTTGGTTCTGGCAATACAAATATATTGTAAATATTGCTTATTGTTTTTTAATCGATTTAAAGTAGATAACATCATTACAGTTACAGAGAAGAATGCAAGAAATAAATTTTGGCAATGGGAAATCAAAGGTACAGCCATCGAAGGTTGGGAGGGAGAAATGGAGGAGGAGAAGTAGAAGACACTCATGCATTTATTCCTCATCTAAGACAGTGTGAAGTCAATGGATTCTGTCTAAGGGGATGGATCAAGAAACATTTACATGTACTGCTTAAAAGTTGTAGTCAACCCCTAGAAGAAAGGGGAACAAATTAGCAACAGATCAACAACGCAAGAGATGGAAAAAGGACTTGATTCTTCATATTTCATATTTGAGAGTAAATAGATAATTATCTAAAATTGACAAATTAACAAATCAAGTTTCAAATATGTAATTTAGTGTTGTGCCTATAACCATAAAAAACAAGATCAGAAAGTAAAAAATCGTTGCCTCTTATGAGTAAGGCTATGGTTAGTGGAAGGAGGAGATGTTTTTCATGTCTTCGTTTTAATATTTTTGAACTATTTAATTTTCATTCTGTACATGTATTATAACTTTATAATAAATCAATATAGGAGAAATGTTCCTGTTGGTGAAGAGGGTACAGTGAGAGGCAGGCATATACAAGCCTCAGTTCCAAGCTTAGTTACAGTGATTTTATAAATGTCAAACAGCTACAAATGTAAGTTGAAGAGAGAGATAAATGCTACTGTCTGATCCAACAGAATCAACAGTATATATGTTACCAGGGGCACCATATCTTAGCCATCATGTGAGTGAAACCTTTCTTAAGAGTCAGCTGTCAAAGCAGCAAAGAGTTTGCAGGCTGATTTAACTTTTTCTCCTTTTCTCTCCAACTTTAATTATAACATTTAAACTCAAAGAGAATTATTGGCAAAGCAAACATGAAACTTTCTTAACAGGATGTACTCCTCAGTTCCCTGTAGAAAAAATTATCATAAGAAAAAAATAAATAAAACACGATGTCTGACATGGTCATATGGTTAAGAAACAAGTCACTTTGGTTTTGCATTAAGGAATAAATCAAGTTGGCAGCACTTTTCTCACTTCTGGTTGAGTGTACATAATTTGGAGGAAGTGTCCTCATATTTTGTATGTGTGTGTGTGCTCAGTGGCTCAGTCGTGTTCAACTCTTTGTGACCCCATGGTCTGTAGCCCACCATGCCCCTCTGAGCATGGAATTTTCCAGGAAAGAATACTGGGGTGGGTTGCCATTTCCTTCTCCAGGGGATCTTCCCAATGCAGGGATTGAACTTCATCTCCTGGGTCTCCTGCATTGGCAGGTGGATTATTTACTGTGCCACCTGAGAAGCCCTATATCTTGTATAAGTCTCCATTAAAGAAGGTTTTTTGAAATGAAGTTGTAACTTCTGCTGCATCATGAGAAGTCAGCTCTGAGTGCACACCAAAGATTTCTGGCATTTGGACCATGCTTCTGACACTCCGTAGAAGCTTACAACTGTGGCTCACGTTCTTAAAGCAGAATAGTGTCAGTTGGCATCCATTTGTCAAATAACTCACAGAAAAGTGTGAGCAATCTCATTTGGGCCAGAATTGCCATGAGGCCCAAAAGTCAGTATCAGAATATTTGGGCTAAAATAACAAGTTAAATTATCTTTTTGGATATCTTTCTATTCCCATAGTCTTCATTTCCTTTAGTTAAATTTTAGCAAATTTTTGACAGTTTAGTTTGTCTAGATTGTTCACAATCCTCATTTGTAAAAATATTCCCCAGTCTTTTCTTTAAAATAAGAGCCCATTATTTCCAAACAATCTCACCAAGTTACATCTCACTGGATGCATAAGGACTGTAGTGTGTAGCTTTCCAACTAAGACTCAGAGCCCAGAGCTCTTATTTGGAGTGGGTCCTACTTGTTGCAAGTTCTCACACAAGTTTCCAACCCCATCAAGAGAACTAACATGGTCAGGAAATCCTTGGAAATTCATATATCCTTTTGAAAAACAAAGTCTCTCTGTTTAAAAATGAAACAAGCCAAAACAGCCTATGCTAGCCCATAAGCAAAATAATTTCAGTGCCTGTGTGGAGAATTTCCAACTTCTAAACTACTTGGTGTTCCCACATGGTCAAGATTAATGTCATTCCATGCTGACTGGCTCTTCCTGTCCCCAGGAAGTAGATTCAGAAACATGGTTGGATGGAGAAATTTCCCAGCGTATCACAGTTACCAGACCAGCTGTGCAAGGTCATTTTTACACAGATAGAGTTGAATCTTACAGATTTCTGACAGGCTTAATTATTGTACCTATCTTGTGAGCTCTGGGATCTGGGCCAAATTATGGAAAATATGGGAAGTTTTCTAGACAGCGGATAAAGATGCTCTTGTGTATCATAAAGAACACCGGTTGGGGACTTGCAGCTACAGCTCCACATCAGCACAAACAGAGGCCTTGGGCCTTTGTTGTTTATCAAAACATATACAGCAACAACAATTAACCACAATGCTTAGAGAATTGGGGGTTTGGGTTTCCATTTAATTTAATTTTCTGGTTGACTTGGGATTAAACAAATAAACATTTTTTTTTTCTATTTAAGCCTTTGGAAAGGGGAAGGAAGGAAATAACATTTTATTGACTATTGTGTCAAATATAATACTAACTTTTAAAAAGTATGTTATTTATCTTCACTATAAGCCTATAAAGTATGTATTATAATTTTTTTAAAAAAAAACTAATTTGAGGAAAAATCTCAGAAAGGCTTAGTTGCTCAAATCACAAAACTAGTGCTCAAAAATAAAAAATTAAAACATAAGTTTGTCTGCTTCCAAAAGACCATGTCTGCTTCATCTTTTGACATGATGAAATTCTATTTCTTTGTATGTGTAGCTTTAACATAATTAGCTTATTTCAATTTTTCTTATATCAATATTTTTTGTCTTCTATTAAATACTAATCTTTGGGCTTGCTATTAAAGATAGTAAGATGAATTCTATGTAGTAATGCCTTCAAGACACTTTGAGCAGCATAGGCATTACTTAGTAATAAATATTTAGAATACAGAATGGTTATTTCTGTGAAACAGTCATTTTCACGTCATTACGGGGAAAAGAGAGCAGGAACTACCTCTAAGAGCTACAGGTGGAAGGATGGCATTGAAAAACTTCAGAGGGAAGGCAATTTGGGCTTATCGGTAAGAAAGGTACACCAAGTGGGGAACAGCATGTGCAGTGGTAAAGAGCCATGAAAGCACATATGTGAGGCTCTGCAATTGGCTTAGCACAGTTAGAATGGGGACAATCACGGGACCCTGATGAAAAGTGAGCCTGGAAAGGCAAGGGTGGAGCCACAGCACATATGTAATAGTGTGTGGTCTGAGTTCTACTGTGTGGGTGATAGAAACTGAAAGAAAGCAAAACGACATCAGATTTACATTTTAAATAAAATGTTGGCTTCCCTGATGGCTCAGATGGTGAAGATGGTAAAAGAATCTGCTTGCAATGCAGGAGACCCAGGTTCAATCCCTGGGTCGGGAAGATCCCCTGGAGAAGGGGATGGCTACCGATTCCAATATTCTTGCCTGGAGAATCTCACGGACAGAGGAGTGTGCTGGACAACAGTCCATGGGGCTGCAAAGAGTTGGACATGACTGAGCAACTACAGAACGGAGGGCCATCATTTAACGTCATTTAGAAGATCCCAAAAACTTGGTGAAGGATTACCAGTTGAAGAGAGGAGAGGCTTTCTGTTTAAATGAGGACTCGCACAGCTCCAGGATCATCCGCAGGAGCCCAGGTGCCTCTGAGAATACCACAGGTGTACAAGACAGACAGGACCAGATGGAATCTCACTGCCTCCCAGGCATACTCGAGAAGTTAACTCTTAAAAACCTACCTGTTATCGAGTCATGGACTTGGTATTTGCTTTTCTAATAAAAGAGATGAATGGAAATACTGTTGGAGTGTTTTGTTAACAAAGGTTTAAAGCACATTTTAAAAGATCATTTGCTGTTGTTTCTCCTGACGCTGCCATCCAAATCCCCTACAAGAGAGGATCCTAGTCTTGATCTGCAAAGCGATCCTAACAGGAGGAGGGTGAGTGGCCATACCAGGGACTCTAGGGAGAAGGCTACAGAAGCTTGCTACAAGCTTTATATTTCATTGAAGTCATTTTTATTTAGGTCATGTGCAACATATATTCTGATCCATTATATGTTCATTTTGAAAAATTTAAAGTACTATTGTAAATGTCTTCACTTTTGTCCAAAGTTCTGCAATAAATCAGAAATGCCAGGAAAACATACTAAATTCATGAGGTAAATTCTTGTTTCTTGCCTGGCATAGCCCACTGTACTTGGAGACTCAGGCACTACCCTCTTTTTTTAGCCAAAGGCAGGTACATCATTAATTTAGGAAATTAACAAATGAATCCTCATTTCTTATACCTCAATAGGAAGTGGATACCGTTTCCCAAACTTTCTTCACAAGAATCATCTTAGCTGTTAAAAAGAAAAGTCAGATTCCCAGGATTCATCCATGGAGACTGTTTCAATTTAATGTGTGCGTAGAACTAACGTTAAAAAATGAACATAAGTGATTCTGTTGGTGTTTTGCAGTCCCCACACCGAGATGCTCAGTCTTAGTGAAACTCTAAACTATGGGCAGCACCACATGGATTACAGTCCCTATTATGTTCCACTGCATTGTCTAGCACACTAAGCCTGCAGCTGTCTAAGCTCCATATCCCTATAACACGAGATACAACAAAAATTGACCCCCAGGTAAAGGAGCCAGAATTTTCTCAACCCACCGGCTGTAGGTATTAATGAATTCAGAGCCACTGAACAATGGAACTATAGTATATTATGAAAGCAAAATTTCCTATTTGAAAGAATATTTTAAAGCATGTAAAAATATAAGTACGTTATCAAATAGCACTGAAGCAAAAAAAAAAAGGCAAAGACAATAAAAAAGAAAAGCAATCTAAAAATAAGTGGTTATGGGAAATCTTCCAAAATCTGTTAAGCTGAGCCTTCCATGATTGTTTCAATCATGTCAGGAGTGGGAAGGAAACTAACAGTTCTTGAACACCCACTGTCTATCAGATAGAACCAGTAATGAGGTATGAATACTTTCCCATTCTTTCCAAAGAGAAGACAAAGGCTTATTGAGTTAAGTTAAATGGTAAAGTTCAACAAAAGCATATTGGAATGAGTCCAAATTTATTCTGTATTAGGTGTTCTCTGGAAGCACTGATACCTGTTCGTATTGCAGAACTAGGGCGAGATTTATTTCCTTAGGGTCTGTCCGTTCTCATCCCTTTGCTGCAGCCTGGGACTCTAAAGATGAAGTCACCTCACCTACAGAGGACAAAGGTGAGACGACAGACACCTGAGGGAAGTCATTTGTCACTGGAGATGCCAACAAGGCCTCAAAAAAGAGGAACATGATGCTACTTTCCCAGTTCGGTTGCATTACCTAAACTAGCCCAGGCACCATCCTGCACCATCTCACCCCTAGGCCCAGTATCTGCACTCTGTTTTAAGAGCCAGAGATGCCAACACATCCCTCCAGCCCAAGCATGCCAGGGAAGTGTCTCTGGTTCTAGGGGAAGATCACTGACTGAAGAGTTATCAGGACCCCAGCCAGCTTTCAAAATGGAACAAAAGAATCAATGGAGCATGTTTTTTCATTCCAGATTGTCAATCCCACTAGAATGAGCTGAAATGAAACTGAAAGAAAAGACCTAAATACCGCCTTGTCTACAACAACAAACGTGGACACACAAGGTCTTCAAGAGAGCATTTAGCCCAGTGCCACCCTGGTTTTCTGGGCACCATGCTAAGTCCCATGAAGAGAAAAATCCCAAGAACAGCAGGCAGAGGGTGCATCTTCCAAAGAACTTGCAATTTCAGGGCTTTTATTCTGAGCAAACTTCTCGGCCCCAAAGGGCTTTACTAAAATGGCAAGTTTGGACATGACCTGGTAATACCTAATTGGTGACACCCAAATGCCTTCACTTCTTGTGTTGGAAATAAAAGTTTGCTGTTACATGACTAAGAAGCCTTGCAGCTCAGGGACACACCTGGGGTACAAGTCATGCAAGCTATGTGCCATATAATAAAACTAACAAGCAGAACTGCAGTGTTCACAGGCTTCCTTCTCAGGCGCTCTTGCTGCTGGCAGGGTACTCTTTGATGTTAAGTCATTCCCGTTTCTTCTACCCCAGAAAAACAATGTAGTGGCCATCCTTTAAGTGGCTGGTCTTAGTCCCCTCATTTTATAACACCAGCTGCCTGTCATTGAGGTAGGAAACATCTTCAGGGAAATGGGGAACTGGCTGTTTCACACTAGCACTTTATGGTTCTTCAAAATCAGTTACAGACTGAACCCAAAAGTGCAGTTTTCTCTGTTTCTGATATGCTTTGCTGGATTCTGCTGAACTAAGTGGAAACATTTCAGTACTGGAATTTCAGAGGAATGAAGAAAAATGAAAGCTACTAGTCATTCACTGTAACATAAGGAGAAACTTTCAGAAACTACAATGAGGTTTCATGCACCTCTAAACCCAGGGACCTTTAGAGACTCAGCAGTAGTTTGATACAAATAGGAAATAGGGGCCCCAGGTTCTAGCTCTAGCAATGTGACCATGGACAAGCCAGTGTCCACCCTTCTGAAATAAAGATGAGGAATAAGCTACCTCAAATATATTTTTTGATAAAATTTCCAAGATTCTGGAGAAACATTGTGTGTTGAGGGGATCAAGAATAGGGAGCAAATAACAATATCTTTTATGCAAGCACACTGCTGCACTGAAGCCTCTCAAGAGCTGTGTGAGGCAGGTTTCAGTGTACCCATTTTACAGATGAAGAAACAGAGACTTGGAACATTGAGGAGGCGGCCCAAGGTCACATTTATTAGTAGCAGAGCAGAGGTTCAAACCCATGTCGGTTTGAGTATAACACAATTGTAAGACATAGGGTGTTTAAAAGTTTTTAAGAGCGATAAGTATACAAATACCCATAATACAGATAATAATAGAATAAAATATTGTAGCAATTCAAAAGAAATCATGATTGCATCCGAGTCAGACCTTCTGATTAGAAGATTCAGAATGCTTTATGGAAAAAGTATCAATTGAGATAACAGTTATACGATGGGCATTGTGTATAACTGGAAAGACAGTGCAGTTAGAAGCTGGACAACCATATATCTGACTGGATATGAACTCAGAGAGAAGAAGACTTCAAAGAGGGAAAAACTTTCAATTCCATCAAAGGAAATAAGGACAAGAATGAGAGTGGTTGCAGGGAAAATGCATTTGGACTTGATAAATTCAACATGCCAACACAACTAGGCTCAGATGGCTACTGGGTAGGCCACTGAGTATCACAAAATCCCAGAATTTTCATCTAAGAGAGTTCTTAGAAATCAGTCTGTAAACTCCCTCGTTTTCTGGGCAAGCAGACTGAGGTCTAGAGTAATTTGCCCCAAAGGACAAAGCTTATAATCTAGGAAATCTGTTGCTGGAGACTTAAGGAGTGAACATTCAAGGTTGATGGGTCAAATAAATTTCCAGACTGAGCAAGAACCGCAAAATGAAGCTATATGACAGCTTTCCATTTGCCAGTCAGTGTGGAAGTGTGTAAATGCTGGTCATTGGCAACATGGTGCGCCTGCTGTGTGCTAAGTACCCCACTAAATACTGTGCAACGCTTCAAAAGACAGGAACAATACAGACACCATGTGCCTGGGGAAGCTCAGGGCTCTAATTGGGAGGGCAGGCCAACTTTGAGGGAGCAGCCCTCACTGAGGGATTCCAACCCAGTGTGCAAACAGAGACTGGAAGCCCTTGGGATTAATCAAGGAAGAATTGCTCTGAGTATTTTTAATCTAAAACTCAGACAAAAGGAGAGAATTTACTATGTCCTAAGAACAAAACAGAGATTTATAATCGTGTAAATTCTACCAAGGATCTTGCTGTCACAAGTTGAAAGTGACTAGCCTTCTTCCTTCAGGGTGGTTAGATTCTGTTTCCTAAATTTACATTTAGGAAAGTTGGTGGTATTAAATATGCGCTGGGAATACCTACAGATTTTCAAACTAAAAAACAGGAATCAGTACAATAAATATCACATATTATCTTTGATCCTTAGGCTTTAGGGGCTACTAAATGATTTTAATAAGGAATTGCATTTTCAAAATAGAAAAAGGTATGTTAATTATAATTACACTTTATAAATATCAATACCTATGTATATGTTATTTTAAAATAAATTTTAAATGTATTACATTTGGAGATTTGGCTGTGATACATGGTTGGTTGAAATACATATTTATTATTGAAAAGTCTTAAATCACAAATGAAAACTATTATGAGTAACGTAGTAGTAGAGGCACCCGGGGAAGATCTGGGACAATTCCTAGAATAACATTCAACTTCTCCATCTAGTCTCCTCCGACTCGCATCATATTCTAAAGGACTAAAGAAGACAAGATGGATTAAAAAATATTCTCAGCTCTGGCCTTGTAGGAACTCTTCCTGCCTGTCGGTGATTATTTTGACCTATTTATATGCAAACGAAGAAGGGCCCTGTCCACTTTAATTTGGAAACCATGCTTGACAGCTGGGATTTTGCCTTCTTTATCAGGCAGTAAATTCTTATTCCCAAGATTTCAGCAAGTAGATGGAACTCGCCTCCTCCCCAAGGCAGCCCCTCAAAGGTCCACATTGAAGGCACGAGCGAAAACGCCTCATGCAGCATCACTGCTGTTAGGCAGTATGTGGGAAGCCAAGTTTTCTCTCAGGGACAAAGCTTTTCAAGGCGCCCACGTTTTAAGAGACACACAGATGGTGCTACTTAAGACCTGAATAGGGCATTCTTTGCATTCCACAATGCATCTCTTTCAGAAGCAGCACTTCCAATCCTGCAGGTTATCAGAATGTCAAATGTGTTTGGGCCAGAAACACCTACACAAACCCTCACACAAAAAGAAGAACACACACAGCACAGTTTTTTGATCAAATACATTTTAAGGCAATTTCCTTTTTTTCTGATACTAATGACATTTTCTGAATGGGGGAAAAAAAAACCCACCTCACAAAGGTTAGTGTCAAAATATCAAGGTAGGCCTGCCCATTAGTGGATCTCCACCATGAAACACCTTTATCCTCTTGCAGAAAGATTCGTGGCTACAGAATAACATGCAACATCTCCAAGGTCACCCAGAGGAAAAACTAAGAGAATGATTTTTTTTTTTTTCTATAGGCATAAGAGAAACCACACTGGCATATGCCCCCAAAGCAACCAATTCAGTTTGTGGAGAGGTAACAAAGAATGCAGCAGTTGGAGTTTAGCTGTAGAACATGGCTACTGTTCCCCCTATGTTCAGCATATTAATGAGTGGCTCACAAATTTGAAAATATTGATAAAATAAAAACATGTTTTTAAAACACTTTGTATTATAATTTATTTTATTTTATTTTTATAGAAAATGGTTTTGAAGCCAGTAAACTGGAATTTAAATTCTGGCTTAGACATGTACCTGATAACAGGATAACATGTGTGAACATCAGATTCCTCACTGAAGTATTCATATCTACAGGACTTGTCAAACAAATAACATATGCCATATTCAGAAACTGGGGGTCAGAAACTGATCTAATGGAAAGAGGGTAGCTCTCAGAATCAGCTGAGAGTGTGGAGTCACATGTTTGGAAAAGAAAGCAAGGGAGACTGAGTGTGTGAGGACACACGTGGAGCCAGGGGATTGTCTGGTTAGAACCCTATCGGGTAGACCCCTGAGCACAGGACTCTAGATGACTGTCCACCTGTCCTTGTTTCTTTGAAGATGCCTGGTATACAAGCCAAATTCCTGCCAGAGGCCTCTGACTGGTCACACGTTAGATCACATACCTCAGGCCAGCTTCAGAAGTTCTGAGAGAGGAAACATCTGATCTTCTTGGCTACCTCCAGCCTTCCAATGAGAATCACAAAAGGAGAATTTCTGAAACACATACACAATATATCCTTTCTGTAGAACTGTGTAAAGGACAAGATTACAAAATACATATAAATTTCACATTACATTGCTGAGCCCAACCTGTTTTAATAGGAAGGGAAGAAAAAAAGTATTGATTGAGTTCTGGCTATGTTGCAAGAAAAAATACTTAGAAGACCAGTTGAAGGCAATGATATATACATATACGATTATACATAAGTTATTTGCACATAAAATATAATTACATATGTATCATGACATAAACCTGGAGTCTGCTAGTTGGATGGGATTAACGTTTTTTCTACTTCATCGGCAAAAAAGTGGTCAACATAATACTAGCTGTCATGGAGAGAGGTTAGGATGCTCAAGTGTAGAAAAGACATGAACAGAAGTTGAAGAGAGCTAAGTGTGGAACACAATAGAAAACTGAAAAATGTTGAGGTACCATGAAATGGAAAGGGAGTGGGGTAAGTTCCTTGCAGGATATGGAATCTGTAAGCGCTTCCTTAGGTGCACAAATTTCAAATGCAGAAGGGAAATGGTGGGGGACAAGGGAGGAACAGAGTCCTGGCCTCATGAGGACCGTGGGCACTTAATGAGGGATCGCTGGAAGGTGCTGAAGAGCTCATGAACCGGATGCCTGGGTGTGTTTGTGGGCAGGGGGAAACTACAGTAATTTAGGAAGGCCAAAGACCAGCAAAAGTCAAAGAACATGACAGGAGATTCTCAAAGGGACATCTTGTAATGAGGGTCAAAACCAGAGAAGGCAATCAGAAAGTGCCCACTTAGAAGCTAGCTTATCAGGGAACGTTCACTCATCGTAAGTTTGGTAGAGATGATTCAGAGCAACGTGCTGCCTGAGACTCAGATGTTAGGACCAGGGACCATGAGGCATATTCGGGAATCAGATGAGCTCTTATACATTTACAAGGACTATTGGTATTTTTTAAATTTATGCCTGCTTCATTTTATAGGAAAAAAATCAGAAAAATATGGGACACATTTTCAACTTTTTATTTTGAAATAATATCAACGTTATGAAGAGTTGAAAGAGTAGTTCAAAGAATTCTTGTATAACTACACTTGAATTCATCAATTGTACTATTTTATTGCATTTGTTTCACTTCTCTCTCATCTTTTTTCCTGAACCATTTCAGAACAAGTTGTATCTATCATAAGGATTTCCTAATAGTATTTCAACAAATATTTCCTTTTACCTGAAAAAGCTTCTCAATCCTTTTCTTTTTTTCTTTTATAATACTTTCCTGCACTTTGATGACATCAGATCTTCTCAATTTGGCTTTATCAAATGCTACTCATGATTAGACTCAGTTTGTGCATCTTTGGCAGGAACATGATGTAAGTGATGTTTTGCCTTCAGAAAATCACACCAGGAGGCACAGGTTGGATCTGTCCCATTATTGGTGATATGAACTTTGATGGCTTGGTTGGATTAGTGTCTATCATAATGAAGTTACTTACTTTTTCTCTTATCAGTAGGTGTTTTCTATGGAGATACTGTGGGATTATGCTAATATCCTGTTCCCTGTCAAATTTTCACCTGCTAGTTTTAGCACCCATTAATGAGTCTTGCTGGTTTTAGAAAAGGCAGAGGAACCAGAGAGCAAATTGCCAACATCCGCTGGATCATCGAAAAAGCAAGAGAGTTCCAGAAAAACATCTATTTCTGCTTTATTGACTATGCCAGAGCCTTTGACTGTGTGGATCACGATGAACTGTGGAAAATCCTGAAAGAGATGGGAATACCAGATGACCTGAACTGCCTCCTGAGAAACCTGTATGCAGGTCAGGAAGCAACAGTGAGAACTGGACATGGAACAACAGACTGGTTCCAAATAGGAAAAGGAGTACGTCGAGGCTATATATTGTCACCCTGCTTATTTAACTTATATGCAGAGTACATCATGAGAAATGCTAGACTGGATGAAGCACAAGCTGGAATCAAGACTGCCGGGAGAAATATCAATAACCTCAGATATGCAGATGACACCACCCTTATGACAGAAAGTGAAGAAGAACTAAAGAGCCTCTTAATGAAAGTGAAAGAGGAGAGTGAAAAAGTTGGCTTAAAGCTCAACATTCAGAAAACTAAGATCATGGCATCCAGTTCCATCACTTCATGGCAAATAGACAGGGAAACAGTGGAAACAGTGGCTGACTTTATTTTTTGGGGCTCCAAAATCACTGCAGATGGTGATTGCAGCCATGAAATTAAAAGACACTTACTTCTTGGAAGGAAAGTTATGACCAATCTAGACAGCATATTAAAAAGCAGAAACATTATGTTGTCAACAAAGGTCTGTCTAATCAAGGCTATGGTTTTCCAGTAGTCATGTATGGATGTGAGAGTCGGACTATATAGAAAACTGAGTGCAGAAGAACTGGTGCTTTTGAACTGTGGTGTTGGAGAACACTCTTGCGAGTCCCTTGGACTGCAAGGAGATCCAACCAGCCCATCCTAAAGGAGATCAATCCTGGGTATTCATTGGAAGGACTGATGTTGAAGCTGAAACTCCAATACTTTGGCCACCTGATGCGAAGAGCTGACTCATTTGAAAAGACCCTGATGCTGGGAAAGGTTGAGGGCAGGAGGAGAAGGGGACGACAGAAGATGAGATGGCTGGATGGCATCACCGACTCAATGTACATGAGTTTGGGTAAACTCTGGGAGTTGGTAATGGACAGGGAGGCCTGGCGTGCTGCGGTTCGTGTGGTCGCAAAGAATCGGACATGACTGAGCAACTGAACTGAACTGAATGAGTCTTCGCTGAATCATTATTACTACAATGTGTGTGAAATATTGATTTTCTACCTCCATTACTCCTTTTTCATTTATTATAATTAATGCATATTGAAATGAAGAACTGTCCTTTGCTATTCACTTATGTATATATGTGTATTATCTTTGTACATGTTATATGAAGATATACTTGTTTCTTTGAAGAATAACTAGATTAATTATGGAAACTTGCCATGTTTTAAATTAAGTGACTAAAACAAGACAGATCTAGGGTGTAATCAGGGGATAATAAATGACTGGTAAGACTAAAGCAAGGAGCACTAGAAGTATCCATCTGCCTGCATCCCTTTCCCAGGGAAAAGGCGCCTCTGTGTGTTTGGTTGCCATATGGTGGCCACGCAGAGAGCTCTAAGCAGAATTTCAATGTGGGTCACACCATACCTAATAGCTCCAGGTGCAGCAAAGAGAAACCCAAGCACAGAAATCCAGAAGCGATAGTATATGTACATCATTAGATGAGAAAATAATATACTCCTATAGCCGAGGGTCTTCAGCTCCTGGATGTACCACAGTCAGCACCTATGGTCAGTCATGAGGCAGATCTAGGGCCTTCTTGATTGCCAGAGAAATGACTGAGAACAGACAGATGCCAATTTAAAGAAAAGAAAAACTGAGGTAAAACACAGGAAAAACAGCATCTTGACAATTGTCAAAGGTAAAAACAAATGGAAGCAAATGAATAATTCATTTTTAAAAATTAACAAGTAGAGAAGAGAAAAAAAAAATGAAGCACAAAGTAAGCAATCTTGAAACAGATGCTAACAGAGACCAAGGAGTGAATTCAAAATAATCCACTGGGGCAATCAGAGAGTCCACAGGCAGTTTCCTCCTATCAGGAGTCTTAAGGAAATAACTGAGAAGCCAGCATCAGTAGAAAAGCAGGAGGAGAGCTACATGACCTGCCAATGAGTGCCGGATGCTTCCAAATGAATGGTAATCAGGACATACTTGAAGATTTTTTAAAAATGTATTCCAATATAATATACATACAAGAAAGTGTCCACGTCATAAATTCATTGCTCAGTGAATTTGAACAAATGAGCACACCTGTATAATCAGCCCTAAAACCAAGAAACAGAGTATTACTTGCACCCTAACAGCCCTTCCTGGACCCTTTCAATTACTACCTCCTTTCTTGCTAATAGTAACGCCCTGAAGCATGAGTGATTTTGTCTTTGTATGTACTTTATATAAAAAGAATCGCCAAGTATGCACTCTTGTGTTTCACTTCTTTTGCTCAACATTCAGTTTGTGAGATTCATCCACACTGCTTGTGTCAATGTAATTTCTTATTCTCAGTTCTGTGTAATATTCTATTGTGTGAATATATCACAATTTATTTGCCCATTCTAACACTGATGGCCATTTGGGTAATTTCCAGCTTGAAGTAGTAGAAGTCTACTATGAACATTGTAGTACATGTCTTTTGCTGATTATGTGTACATCTCTGCTTACTCTTGACCTAAAAGTGGAATTATTAGGCCATAGCTATGCTATAGTAGATAGCGACAAATGAGAAAAACAAATTTTTATTCCTACCAGGCCCATGAATTTTTAAAACACAGAGGTTAAAGATGTCGGTTATGAATTAAGCTGCTTTCTTGAAAATGAAGAAAAATGGCATTAGGGAGTAGCATTAATTTATGTGGAAGGTAAAACTCACAGATCTTTAAATTTGTATATATTTGTACCTCCATACAAAGTCTGGTAGAAAAAAAATAGGTCCAAGAAATGTTTGCTGTTTGTAAACTGCTTTTTAAAAAAATCTTGTGATTTTATAGCATACCACTTAAATTTTTTAATTAATATACAAATACACACACAGATTGAAAAAGAGAAAAGCTGAGGTTTAACAAAGTTAACCAACTTGACCATGATTAAAAGAAGTGAAAAACTGGAAAATCAAATCTATTAGGACTCTTCATCAAAACCCTGCAGGTCAGTAATGACACAGTACTTGGCACACTGTCTTCTAGAAGAATTCATTATTGAATTATGATCAAATGACTTTGCTCCATTTGTATCACATGATATTAAAGTAGCAGTTAATTCTAGGAAATCAGGAAAAGTGTACAAAAGAAACATCTGGAGATTTTCTCTTCCAGCTGCATGGTGTGAAACAGTGGCTGTCAGCAACTTATATTCACTGACCACCTACTCTGTGCCCTAAATCATAACTGAATGCTCTGAATAACAGGATGAGATCTTAAGGCACTTTCCAAACCCGAAACGGTAACACGGTAACCAACTCTTTTACAACTTAGCTGTGAAAATAAACCATAACCACCAGAAAGGCCAAATGAAAGTGCAAGAGTGGAAAATAAACAAATTATCAAACAAAATGAGAATGTAGAGAATTCCACATGAGACAGAGAGCGAATTCCTTGAGGTTCCAGGAGGGTGAGACCTCTGTGGGTGGCATGCATGGGAAAGGACTTACAAAGGACATAAAACTGGAATTGGGGCTTGAAGGGAGGATGGGAAGTGGGTGAGTCTGTAGAAGACTGGGAAGACCTTTCAGCTGCAGTGACACTGTGACCAACAGCGGGGAGGCAGAGACACATGCAGCTGTTCAAAGCACCTTGAGGAAGACTGGTTTGGCTTGAGTGAAAGCCAGCCTTCAGCAACGATTGCATAATCCAAAGCCAGGCAAAGATGACAGGCCCTGGAATGTGTGGCATTTTCCTGACTCTCAGGGTTGATGGCTCAGGCAAGCCCAGGTTTCCATGAGCATTAGAACTTGGGCAGCATGGCTGGCTCAACCACGCCTTCCACTTTTGAAAACTACAGCTTCAAATGTGAAAGTTCATCCTAGGTGCTGGAAGGCTGCCGTCAGGGCTGGGTCACCCAGATCTGTCAAGCGGCAGACATGCAGTCAGCCTCCTGATCACATGCAGCTCCGGGAGCCAAGCGTGTCACTGAGGGCAGAGTGTGCACTCGGCTGTCACAAGCACGAGTTGTAGATGTAAAAACGGAAAGAGAGATTCATCTGCAAAGATACTCCATATGGGAGACCAGGCCAAGGATGGTATAATAACCTTTAAGTGGATTAAGAGGTGTCATGAAGATGCGGTGGAAGAATCATTCCAAGTAGGTGGGGAGGGGAGGCTGAGCTGGAGGGGAAAAGCAGCGGATACACGAAACATCTGGGGGCAGAGACCTACCACTTGGGCAAAGCCTGAGTATTCACTTTGGAAAGAAAGTCTCTTGAGCATTTAACAGAAGGTCCATTTCAAAGTTTAACCTTACAAAAAGACTATTCCATTTGCAATTAAAAGGAAAAAACACAATACCCTTTATTTGCAAAAACTTCTTAGAGTGGATGTTGTTCTCAACTGCTAAAGTTGGGTAACTTTATGTTCTTGCATTGGTTAAACAAGACAATATTTCTCCATATTATAATAGATGTCTCACAAACAGACAGGTTACTTTTAAAACAGTCTTTTGGGGGAGGAAAAAAGGACTTAAAATGTAAATAAGGAGGGGAACAATAACCACACGATATTTGCTATACTGAACAAACACACAAGAACAGACAAAACATACCTCCCTGAGACCGATCACATGAAGATACTAAGTTTTAGTTTCGTGGGTTTTTTGGTGGTTCCTTAATAACAGTATATGAAGCATGACTTGCAGAAAGTTAAAGTTTCTCCTTTATTTGGGAAAAGTGCTTTAAAATTCCTATGAGGAATTTAAATCTTAATATTGCCAAGTATGGGCTTCTCTTGTGGCTCAGCTGGTAAAGAATCCGTCTGCAATGCGGGAGACCTTGGTTCAATCCCTGGGTTGGGAAGATCCCCTGGAGAAGGGAAAGGCTACCCACTCCAGTATTCTGGCCTGAATTGCATGGACTATATAGCCCATGGGGTCGCAAAGAGTTGGACACCAGTGACTTTCATTTTCACTTTCACTGCCAAGTATAACCCAAACTTCTCAGACTTCTATAGCCTATGGCTAAAAGCAGGGTCCCACTCATCACCCCACGTGAATAACTGGGGCTGGTCTTAGAGCCCACTCCTCCCAATCTCTTCATGCTCTGCTGTCCCCAGGGTATCTCCCACAAGATCACAGGGAAAAATCCACACACTGTAGATGCTTGCCACCTCAAGTTTTCTTGAGCGGCCACTTCAAACGTGCCAACATCTACATGAAAAATATCTTTCGTGCCTGCATGCAGTCTTCCTGGGCCCCTGAGGCCTATAAAACCATCAGGATGCCAAATTGTACTGGCTTCCCTTGAACTTTCATAGTGATCAAGATGAAATGAAAGAACGCCATTCTCCCCAGCTCTGGACCTCTAGTTTGTACTGTTTGAAATCCAAATTTCATAAAGTCTTTGGTGGAAAAAGTTCTTCTGTGCCTCTGTCTGTAGAAAGCACAAATATTAGTTTTGTGGATTCAAGGAGGAGAGGAATATAAATTTCTCCATTTCCTGTACGTACCCCAGGGACCTGCACTCGAAACTTACTCCCAACAGCACCACCTTCCCACTGTGTACACCGGTTCATGCTGGAGGTTTGCAGATCATCAGTTTTGCATTAACAGACAGACTTTCTTTCCCAGTTTAGGTTTAGCCAAAATATCTCTGCTACTTGAGAATGCGTGTATCTTAGTATCTAAGCCTTAACTATTTTCCAAGTATGCCAGAAGCCTGTTCAGGGACCTGGTGACAGAAACTTCACAAGGTCTAGGACAGCAGTTTTGGAGCTCTGTCCTCTGAACAGCCTTGAGAATGACTCGGGAAACCTGGCTCTCACATCCAATCACTGATCCTTTTGTATCTTGGGCAATGTGCCTAAAGAGTCGATCTTTTTAATGTTGGTAGACTAGGTATTTTCAGGCTGCTCCCAGGACTAAAATTCTTTCATTCTGTTAGTCTAGAAGCTTTTTATAAAGCTCTGCCCACTTTTTAACACTTTTCTGCAGGGGATCAAAATGCTTTCACCATAAAGAGTTAAAAACAGAGTGGTACAAAGATAAAGCATCGATAAACAGAAACCTTGCCAAGCATAAAGCTAGTGAAATGGTTGGTATCTAAGGGACAATCACTTTTTTAAACATGAATAGCAAGGTCCTGCCAGAAATTCAGCATCTGCATTTTTGTGGTCTCCTTGCTCATAGATTATTATCTTTGGATGCTCCTTGGGTGGGTGGTCCCTTGTGCTTAATGGACACTGTTGATTCTGCAGTAGGGCTTGACTTAAAATAACCACAGGTTTGGTATTTTCCAGGACTTATTGCAGATTTCCTTTCCTAAACACCTCCCTGTTTTACTTAAGATCCAAAAGGAAGCTTGGAGTCCTACTGGTAAATCTCCTCCCTTTTTACCAGGAAATTGTTGGTTAGCCATTTGGAGAGAACTAAAGCAAAATAGCAAATGGCTTTAAAGGCACCAGGGTACTTACCTTATGCCTTGTTCTCTTAGTTTCAAAGAGCAGACAAGTTCTGAACTTTCTCTTGACCACAGAGGGATTTTAGATACTGATCTGAGTGAACTAAGATCAGTTTCCAGTCTCCTAAAATGTTAAAGCAGACCAGGCTTGGCTGCAGAACAAAATCACCATAAACTTTTTTTCATCCTACATGTATTCTTAAGGTATCAGATAACTGAACTGTGTGTAAGAGGTGGTTGCCTCTGTCTAAAACAGGGGTTTGCAAACTGCAGCCCAAACTGGCCCAAATTGAGGCTGCCATCCGTTTTTGTAAAGTTTTATTGGAATACAGCTATGCTCATTGGTCTGGAAATTGTCTACAGCTAATTTCACACTCAACCAGAATTGAATAGTCTTGACAGAGGCTATATGTCACACAAATGATTGGGCTTCCCTGGTGACTCAGCAGTAAACAATCTGCCCACAAGGCAGAACACACAGGTTCCATCCTTGGGTCACGACGATCCCCTGGAGAAGGAAATGGCAACCCTCTCCAGTATTCTTGCCTGGGAAATCCCATGGACAGAGGAGGCTGGAGGCCTGAACTGGAGGGGTACAGTTCATAGGGTCACAAAGAGTTAGACTCAACTTAGCGACTAAACAACAACATTTGTCACACGAAGTCTAAAATACTTACTGCCAAGTTCCTTTATAGAAAAGGTTTGCAGATCCCTGTTTAAAACAATTCCATTTGGGGGTTACCGAAACCTCTAAGGCTACAGTTTTGAGAACTCTAACCTCACAACAGCAGTTAGTTATGTTTACTGTATTTAGAACAGTGTCACCCAAGTTGAGTTTCCTGAACTACCTGCTAGACATACAGAATGTTATCAGATATAACAAAAGAAAAGGAGAGCTGTGGTCCAAAAAATAAAAAGGCAAATGTGAGAATAAGTCAAGTGAAACATTTCTTTTTAGTAGCTCTTTTAAGGTCATTTAATGTGCTAATATATGTGGCAAGTCTTAAAAAATGGATTAGATGATACAGAATTTCTAAAGTCACTTGGCCTTAGCAAACCTTCTTTTCCATGGGGCATCTCACAGAGTTAATGTTCAAGAACATACTGTGGGAAAAATAACTTGTTCAGAGCTGTCGACTCTGATAATATTGTATCAGATCATACACCACTTGTGTGTCTTCAAGAATGCTTAAATTTAAGAAGAATGAGTAGGCTGACAGAAGAAACATACATACCACAGATTACATAAATTACTCTGGGTTCCCATAAAATTTAACTCTTTCAGTAGCAGTGAGCTCCTCACTTAGGATGCAGTAGAGACAATGTTCTGTTGATGACATCATTATGGTGACAGAACAGGAAAGAACTCCCTGCACAAAATTTTCACTCAATGCAGCAAAATTCTCAGGCCCTTGCTTCACCTCTAAAATCTTAGAAAAGCAAAAAGTCTATGGAACAAGTGTTCACATCTGAGTCCCCAGTGAATTCTGGCCAGCTTACTTCTGAGCAGCCAGCACTTAGTATGGGAAGGTTCTGTGGGCGTCAAGAGGTCTCGGGAAGCTGTATGTGTCCTTTGGGGGACATTGCGAGAAACAATGGAAAAGTTCCTGAATATCGGGAAATGTTTTCTCAAGATCAAGAGATGTATTGGTATGTGGGAGAGATTCCAAAGGAACTCTATTGCCTGAAACATTTCAGATTTGACTGCTAGCTACCAGTGCCAATTTTGCAGAATGGCGATTTTAGTACAGTGGCACACAATGTCCTAGGCTGACGAAGCAATGCAGGACCAGTGAAACTGTGATTTTTGTTTTCAAAAGCAGGATCCTTTTTCCTTTTTTTAAAAAAATAACAAACAGACTTCAAAAATTTCTACTGACATTGTCACCTATATGCCTAACTAAGGATATTCTTGATCATAAGCCAGGTATTTGTTCACGGCAGTCAAGAGGGACTTGGAAATCAAAACAGTTACTCTACAGTCCAAGGATTTGGCAGCTTTAGAGTGACCTCCACTTCAGAGAGTGCGAGAAATCTGCCTGCTTGTTTTCAGGAAGAGAGTTTTCATCTGGCTGATGGATCTGCAGTCCTCTTGGTCAGAGAAGGAAAGCCATCCTTATTCAGCACAGAGTAAGAAGCAGAGCAGTGACATGGCAAGGCAGATCACAACTGATCTGAAATTGTAAGGTTTCCCAGCACCGCACTTATAAACATTCAAAAACATGCACAGGAAACAGGTCCCACTCAGAGATCCTTGGCCTAAAGTCTTTATCATGGTGCTTATTGTACAATAGTCTCCAGCAGGATGCTACAAGGAGTCTTCCCGACACCATGAGCCTTTCCAGAATCAATAAACTCTGTAACTCAGGGCTTCAAAAACCAACCAAACGGATTGTTTGGGAAGAACCAAAATGATGACATCAGTAAGTGATTCTTAGCCAGATCCACAATTGATATTATAGTACTGATGACCTCTAATTTTTGAATTTGAAGTAGACCACACTATTGATAGCACACTTGTTCACTCCTTAATCCTAATGGTAACCTACAAAGTCAGGGTGATGAAATTATTTTACACAAGAGGAAACAGAGGCTCAGAGACTGGTAGTTCTGCCTTAGGACATGTGAGATTCAAATTCAATTTGTCTGCTCTGAGACCTAAACTCTGTCGCCTGTGTTTCATGTACTGCATCTCACTTAGGTACAAGCTCCTCCCCACTAAGAACACCCTATTGTTCAGAAGCTCACAATCAAATACTTGCTGAATAGAACATTCATTTAGCAAATATTTGCCAAAGGCCTTTTCTATGTCAGGCGATGTGCCTGGTGTTGGGGATACAGCATTGAACAGAGTGCTAAACATCCCTGGAGCCTTTGACAGTGGGGATAGACAGATGCTTAAAAATAAGCTATTATTACATTACATAACATTATGGACATGGAACAACAGACTGGCTCCAAACTGGGAAAGGAGTACATCAAGACTGTATATTGTCACCTTGCTTATTTAACTTATATACAGAGTACATCATGCGAAATGCTGGGCTGGATGAAACACAAGCTGGAAACTAGATTGCTCTGAGAAATAGCAATAACCTCAGACAGGCAGATGACACCACCCTTATGGCAGAAAGTGAAGAACTAAAGAGTCTCTTGAAGAAAGTGAAAGAGGAGAGTGAAAAAGCTGGCTTAAAACTCAACATTCAAAAAAACTAAGATCATGGTATGTAGTCTCATCATTTCATGGCAAATAGATGGGAAAACAGTGGAAACAGAGAGACTTTAATATTGAGGGCTCCAAAATCACTGCAGATGGTGACTACAGCCATTAAATTAAAAGACGCTTGCTCCCTGGAAGAAAAGTAATGACCAATCTAGATAGCATATTAAAAAGCAGAGACATTATTTTGCCAACAAAGGTCCATCTAGTCAAAGCTATGGTTTTTCCAGTAGTCATGTATGGATGTGAGAGTTGAACTAAAAAGTTGAGCACTGAAGAATTGATGCTTTTGAACTGTGGTGTTGGAGAAGACTCTTGAGTCCCTTGAACTGCAAGGAGCTCCAACCAGTCAATCCTGAAGGAAATCAGTCCTGAATATTCACTGGAAGGACTGCTGCTGAAGCTGAAACTCCAATACTTTGGCCACCTGATGCAAAGAGCTGACTCAATGGAAAAGACCCTGATCCTGGGAAACATTGAGGGCAGGAGGAAAAGGGGATGACAGAGGATGAGATGGTTGGATGGCATCACCAACTTGATGGACATGAGTTTGAATAAGCTCAGGGAGTTGGTGAAGGACAGGGAAGCCTGGCGTGCTGCAGTCCATGGGGTCGCAAAGAGTCAGACACAACTGAGCGGCTGAATTGAACTGAATGTTAAATTGAATTATATATTATATTATATCATATGTTAGAAGGTACAAAGTGCTGTGGAGGAAATAAGCCAGGGATGAGGCACAGGGGATGCTAAAAGGATATAGTGTCAATAAAGTAGTCAGGGAAGGCCTGGAGAAGCTGTCATTTGGGTAAAGATATGTAGGAGGCAGGGAAACCAGCACTGGGAATATTCAGGGGAAGTGGGAACAACAAAAGCAAAAGCCCTGAGATAGTTCAGTTCAGTTCAGTCGCTCACTCGTGTCAGACTGGTACCCCGTGAACTGCAGCACACCAGGCCTCCCTGTCCATCACCAACTCCCAGAGTTTACTCAAACTCATGCCCATTGAGTCAGTGATGCCATCCAACCATCTCATCCTCTGTCATCCCCTTCTCTTCCTGCCCTCAATCTTTCCTAGCATCAGGGTCTTTTCAAAGGAGTCAGTTCCTTACATCAGGTGGCCAAAGTATTGGAGTTTCAGCTTCAACATCAGTCCTTCCAATGAATATTCAGAACTGATTTCCTTTAGGATGGACTGGTTAGATATCCTTGCAGTACAAGGGACTCTCAAGAGTTTTCTCCAACACTACAGTTCAAAAGCACCAATTCTTCAGCGCTCAGCTTTCTTTATAGTCCAACTTTCATATCCATACATGACTACTGGTAAAACCACAGCCTTGACTAGATGGACCTTTGTTGGCAAAGCAATATCTCTGCTTTTTAACATGCTCTCTAGGTTGGTCATAACTTTTCTTCTAAGGAGTAAGTGTCTTTTAATTTCATGGCTGCAGTCACCATCTGCAGTGTTTTTGGAGCCCATGAAAATAAAGCCTGTCACTGTTTCCACCGTTTCCTCATCTATTTGCCATGAAGTGATGGGACCAGATGCCATGATCTTAGTTTTCTGAATGTTGAGTTTTAAGCCAGCTTTTTCACTCTCCTCTTTCACTTTCATCAAGAGGCTCTTTAGCTCTTCTTCACTTTCTGCCATAAGGGTGGTGTCATCTGTATGTCTGAGGTTATTGATATTTCTCCTGGCAAACTTGATTTCAGCTTGTGCTTCATCCAATCCAGGGTTTCTCATGATTTACTCTGCATATAAGTTAAATAAGCAGGGTGACAATATGCAGCCTTGACATATTTCTTTCCCTATTTGGAACCAGTCTGTTGTTCCATGTTGCTAACTGTTGCTTCCTAACCTGCATACAGATTTCTCAAGAGGCAGGTCAGGTGGTCTGATATTCCCATCTCTTTCAGGATTTTCCACAGTTCATTGTGATCCACACAGTCAAAGGCTTTGGCATATTCAATAAAGCAAAAATAGATGTTTCTCTGGAACTCTCTTGTTTTTTCAATAATCCAACGGATGTTGGAAATTTGACCTCTGAGATAGGAGAAGGTTAACATATTTGATACAGAACAAGGATGGCCAAGTGGCTGGAGATGAGAAAGAGTTGGGGCCAAAGTGACAAGCAAGGTAGTCCGTTTTCATTTCAGCTGCCCTGGATCTATCCTTGACTCCATTCTCTTTGGCCACTTTTCTCGTCAACAAAGGTAAGTAAATATCCACTCTTCTAAGCTATCCTGTCTATCCACTAGCAATACAGTTAATATTTTACCCTTTCTCATGTAATTTTTCTTTTAGTTTTGTTTTTCTGCCCCAGTCCCACCAGTCAGTGGACATCTTGAGCTGTATGTCTGGCATTATGACAGCCCACATACAAAAAATTCCAAGAATTTTATCATTGATTTCTCTCTCTTTCTTATCTCTTTCTGGTAACTCTTAGGACTCAATCATCTGACTTCTTCTATCTGTGTAAGGCATTCAGTATCCAAATTTTGTAGCAAGTCCTTGCCTTTTTCAAGAAGAGATTAATTTTTCCTGGTTTTCCTTTGGTGACAGCCCTTCTCCTCAATACATATCAGTGCTTTCTTTTCTCCTTTTTACTTTCAGAAAGCAGTGAGATGTAGGAAGAGGGGCTCTATAAAACAAGAAAACTAGTCTCTTAACGAAGGCATGGGACTTCTCCAGAATTTAAGTACCAAATACCTCTGCTTAACGTTACCCACCTCAGAATCCCGGTTTCTTTTTTATTTAACCTTCTAAATTTCAGCTGATTACTACTTTCATAGTTATGATCTGACAGTCAAACACAAGCTTCTGAAATTAGCACATGAAACAAATAATCATTTCCTTTGGTAGCAGAAGTTGTCCTTGACCTGCCCATCCCCTCCAGAACATCCAGCTCACTTCCAACTGCCCATATCTCCATCTCTGTGCCTGAGGGCATCCTCTCCTGGAAATGCAGAAGCATCACTCACAGGCAGGCACAGGGCAGGCAGGAGTCACCAGGGAATTCACTACCCCAAAGGTAGCCCCTACCAGGACTCTGAGCAGTTGGTGTATAAACACTTCAGCTCCATTGCCTCTCAGTAGAGATGAATTGAAATATGGCTTTTGCCAGCATTTCCCTGCAGGATTAAACTCCATTCGCTTGCTGCGGTAGATGGATTGGTTAATACCTCACCCTTTATTGGTCTCTTCCTTTCCAGACATCAATTCCTCACTCCCTTATGGCTTTTCCCATACCTTCCAAATTACTTGTACTTGATTTTTTTTTTTTTGGCTGATAAGTGAACATTTAAAAAAATCTTTAAATTTTAAACTGGAGCATAGTTGACTAAAAATGTTGTGTTAATTTCAGGTGTACAGAAAAGTGATCCAGTTATACAAGCAGTATTATTTATTCTTTTTCAAATTCCTTTCCCATTTAAGCTATGACAGAGTATTGAGCAGAGTTCCCTGTGCTACACAGTAGGTTCTTATTGGTTACCTATTTGAATACAGCAGTGTGTACATGTCCATCTCAAATTCCCAATCTTTCCCCACCTCACCCTTTCCCCTCTGATAACTGTAAGTACATTCTTGAAGTCTGACTTGCACTTGAATTCTCATCTCAGGTTTTGCTCTGAAGAAATCCAAACTAAGCCATCCTCTTATTAATATTTAGATTATACAAAGTCATATATTTCTTGAATGAAGACACTTTCCATTTGTTGGAGGAGGTACCTCCTCCTTTTCATTATTTAACATAGAAGTGAAGTGAAGTTGCTCAGTCGTGTCTGACACTTTGCGACCCCATGGACTGTAGCCGACCAGGCTCCTCCATCCATGGGATTTTCCATACAAGAGTACTGGAGTGGGTTGCCATTTCCTTCTCCAGAGGATCTTCCCGACCCAGGGGTCGAACCCAGGTCTCCCATATTGCAGGCAGATGCTTTTACCGTCTGCACCACCAGGGAAGACTTATCTAAGATATTTGTGCACTAAATAAGTAACTGAAGTGAAAAAAAAAAGCTGAAGTTAGTCGCTCAGTCCTGTCCGACTCTTGGCCCAAATAAGTAACTGAAATTACAATAAAACAATGACACTTGAATCTAGGTATGCCACATCTACTTAGGACATGCTGGTCAGAATTTATGTATTTAGAATGTGTGCTCTTAAATAGGCTGCAAAATAGAGCATTAAAAAAAAACAAAAAAACATCTGAATGATCACAGCAGAAAGAAAAAGCTTTTGTGAGAGAGAATGATTTGGAACAGATGAATCTGGGTGTCTTTCCTGGATCCACAACTTTTCAGATCAGTCATTCTGGGCGAATTACCTAATTTTCTGAGCAACTTGGAAAAAACTACATTTTTTTATTCAACGATTAACTCAGAAAATGTAAGTGAAGTACTTAACATAGGCCTTGTATAATAAGTGCTCAATAAACTTACATTCCCTGAAAAGTTAGGCAGGTATCACCCAGGCAGGCAAAAATTTCCGTCATTTCCATACCACAACTGCAACCACAACTTTCCTGGTGTCACACGAGTAGCCAGTGATGCTTACTGTGGTTACTCTGGCACTGGATGTGCTGGAAGTAATTCACATTCCTTATGACAGTACAGTACTGAATATTCATTGGAAGAACTGATGCTGAACCTGAAGCTCCAATACTTGGGTACCTGATGTGAAGAGCTGACTCATTGGAAAAGACCCTGATGCTGGGAAAGACTGAAGGCAATAGAAGAGGGCAGCAGAGGATGAGATGGTTAGATAGCATCAGTGACTCAACGGACATGAATTTGAGCAAACTCCAGGAGATGGTGAAAGACAGGGAAGCCTGGCATGCTGCAGTCCATGGGGTGGCAAAGAGTCAAACAGGACTTAGTGACTAAACAACAATAATGGTAGTACAGAAGTGCCTTAGCTAAGGCAAAACATTTTATTTTTCAAAAAGTAATTTATAGCTATGTTTCTCTGGTTACATCATTCATTCCCTACTTTGAATTCAACCAAGATCTTTGAAACAGGCCAATATTTGTAGGTATTTTGTCTTGGGCTGGAGGACATGGCCTCAGTTGGAAATGGGCTGAGATCAATTAGCAAGTAGTTTTTAACGCCTACATTCTGCAGAAGTTGACTGGATCCTGTTATGTAGTCCTCCTTCACGGGAGACTTTAATCTTTCTACCCACAGTCTCATTTCTGAGTATTTGTTCCCTTTTTAATTTATTCCTCTAGACAATTCTAGTATTTGGAAGGAAAAAAATTCAAAAGGGATTGATATACTTAAAATCAACCAGGATTGTGTGATGACTGAGGTCATTTAGTACAATCAAAATTTTGATCTGGTTTTAGTTTTGAGCTTGAAAATGCCAGATATCAAAACTATAAGTTGCTTAGGAAAAGACTGGATGAGAAAACATGCCACTTATTTCTCAGATGCTTTCTGTGAGTATTAAACCTTAGACATTGAAATTATGTGGAGCCTTCATGTTGGAAATTACACTTCGAAAGTATCATGATAAGGGGCCTTGGCTGAGTTATTTATACACTTGTGTTTTTTGGAAGTAACCATTATTGGTTCTGGCATTCTTTGGGGAGGAGACTGGGCTTAGTTTTCTTTTTGTGTGGCTGTCATTAGCATGAGGGGGCATGCCCAGCGCACAAGGGTCTGCATGCTGGGGTGCCTCTGGCTGCATTCCCCACCCTAACAATGAATCACTTCCTTTATTCTTCAAGAAGGGCCAGGGTAACATGGCATGCTTGCTTCTTCTCACTTGTACTGTCTTGAAAACCGTCTTCTAAAATACATTTTATTCTTAGACATTTACAACTAAATACATTCAGCCCTCTGACTCTCAGCTAGAATTCTTCCTAAGGACCCTCAACGTTCCGTGAATATATTAGTTTGCTAGGGTTGTTGTAACAAAATACCACAGATTGGGGGATTTAAATAATAGGAATTTATATTCTCATGGTTCTGGAGGTTGGAAGGCTAAGATCAAGGTTTCAGAGGCCTGGTTTCATTCTGAGCCCTCTTTTCTTGGCTTGTAGATGGCAGCCTTCTCACTATGTCCTTACAGAGTCTTTATTATTTAATTTAAAAAATTGTGTGTGTTCACGTGCCCCTGGTTTTTCTTTATATGTCCTAAGCTCTTCTTATAAGGACACTAATCAGAGAGGATTAGGGCCGAACTTCATGGCCTCATTTTAACTTAATTAGCCATTTGAAAAGGCCCTATTGCTAAATGCAGTTCTGAGATACTGGGGTAAGGGCTTCATATGAATTTTAAGGGGACACAATTCGGCCTATGATAAAAACATTTTTATATAATTGGCTCTATCAGTTGCTGCTGCAACTCAAAAGCTACATTTCTCTGAAAATTAGTGGCAAAAACAAAAAGAAGAAAAGAAAAAAATTAGTAGTTGTTACTTATATATTTATACTTATTCATTATTTTTAAAAAATTTAACGTGGCTTTCACTTAGAAAGTCCTGCTTTTTATGAACACTGCGGCACATATAGAGCAGGCTGTACTGCAATCAGTGTGCAGGTCCTACCCTGAGTCATTTGAATTCTCACACTTGTCTCAGCTACGTCCAGAACTCAAGGGCTGCTGGTTGCAACTGGAAGGATTTTAAGATGCTTGTTCTATTTTAGTGTTTACTTGTAAGGGAAATGCTGAAGTTTTTTTTAAAAGAAACTCATTAACTCCCTTGGAGACCAAACCTCTCATCTTTGGCTGGTTTCTCTTAGAATTGTCCTCAGTAGAAGAGTCAGCACAGGAAACTGAGATGAAATGTGTTGCACTGTTCTGAAAAAAGGAAATCAGTGAATCCTTGTACATTTAAGCTTTGTTAAAAACACATGAACAAGTCAGATGACTGATTGACATGGCTGAAAATTTGCTTAATGGGTTACTTTCTATTATGTTCAGTAAAGAGATTTCCCAACTTCTCAATTCTATTTTCCTACAAAGTATTTTTTACTGAATTCCTCGTACAGCTATTAGGTCAAGTTTATCTATGCTTATCTGTAGGTTGAGTCATTCATCCAACAACCTTAGGCTGCTTTCCAAACTCTAAAAATGATGGGTCTAATTCCCAGGTGGTACAATGGTAAAGAATCTGTATGACAGTGCAGGAGACCCAGGAGATGCAGTTTCGATCCTTGGGTGAAGAAGATCCCCTGGAGTAGCAATTGGCAGCCCACTCCAGTATTCTTGCTTGGAAAATTCCATGGACAGAGGAGCCTGTTATAGTCCTGCTACAGTCTGTTGGGTCTGAAAGAGTTGGACACAACTGAGCGACTGAACTCACACACACAGCTGTTGGAAGGAGTTTCTGGAAAAAAGTAGAAGAGTCTCAGACGCTAGAAAGGTGCTATAAGTTTTAAGGACACTGTCCATATATCATTTTAACATAAATTTTATTAAAATTCACAATTTGAATTCTGAGCAAAATTGAACTTAATTTGTAAATGTAAAAGTGAATTATTTTGCTTGAAATAACCTCAGTTTATAATTTTCAGATCACAGGAAGAGAACTTTCTATTTTTAGAAGTTAAGTCAATATAAATTTAAGCCAATGTTCACTTAAGCCAATGTAAAGCATTTAAATCTTTTTATAAAAAGATAATATATTATTGTTGAATGGAAACACTACAGAAAGGTATAAAGTAATAAATAACTAGTCTCTTTTTCTTGTTGCCTTCCTCACCACAATTCCAACTTAAATCGTCTCAATTTCCTGCTCCAGAGGAAATCACTGGTAATGATTTCTATTAGGCTCCAACAGAAATGTCCTATGCATGTATATTTGTTAAGCAAATGGAATCCTACTCTGTATAGAGTGCTATGACTTGCTTTATAAACACACATAAATATATTTATACATGCTTGTAACTCTATATTGCATAAATCCCTATATGTGTCAAATGATATTCGCATTTAAAATTTTCAGAACCAGCACTAAATTGTCCTCTATAAAGCATTACACACCTATTAGAATGGCTAAAATCCAAAAACTCCTGGCTGGTGAGAATGCAGAGCCACAGGAATTCTAATTCATTTCTGGAGGGAATGCAAAATGGTACAGCCATTTTGGAAAATAATTTGGCAGTTTCTTATAAAACAAAATACAGTTTTACCATGTGATATGATTACCTTCCTAGGCATTTAACCAAAGTAATCTGAAAACTTACAAATTTATGGTCACACAAAAGCCTGCATGTGAATGTTTATAACATCTTTGATTTTTCATTGACCAAAACCAGAAGCAACAAAGACATCTTTTAATAGATGAATGGATAAACTGTGGTACAAAAGATAAAAGTAAACGAGTTAACAAGACCAGAAAGACATGGATAAATCTTCAATGCATATTTCTAAGTCAAAGAAGCCAATCTGAAATCATACATACAATCTGAAATGATTCCAACTATATGACATTCTGGAAAAGGTAAAACTTTGAAAACATATAAAAGTACAAAGAATACAGAAGAATTACAAATCATTTATATCAAGAAGGTGGAACATAAAAACATTTTAAGTGTGAGCTACCCAAAGTGACTTTTTTCCAAAAAGGACAGTATGGGAATGGAGTGAAAAAGAGTGACTTTATAGTGGAGTAATGTTGACAGGTCAACATTGACAGTGACAAGCTATGTTCCTAGCATTGTACATACCCTTGATATGATGTGTTGAAATGGCACTTAACCTCTGTGGTCTTCCTCCTAACACCAGTCTGATCATAAGAGAAACATCAGAGAAATTCCCTTTGAGGAACATTTTACAAAATATCTGACTAGTACTCTTCAAAATCCTTAAAGCCACCAGAAGCAAGGAAAGCCTGAGAAACTGTCACAGCCAAGAGAAGCCTAAAAGAGACATGGTGACTAAATGTAATATGATGTCCTGGGTGGGATGCTGAACAGAAAAATGACATGAGGTAAAAACTAAGGATATCTGAAGTTTGGCCCATTAGTATTAATACTAGCTCATTAACTGCAACATATGTACCATAATATCTTTAGTTGTTACTAATAGGGGAAATTGTGTGTGGTGGGTATAGGAACTCTGAAGTATCATCACAAATTCTCTGTAAACTTAAGTGTTAGCTGCTCAGTTGTGTCCGACTCTTTGCGATCCCATGAACTACAGCCCACCAGGTTCCTCTGTCCATAGCCTCTGTCCAGCTTCCTCTGTAAATCTAAAACTGTTCTAAAATAAAAAGCATATTTTAAATGTACATATGTTTATATTGCTGCCTAAATTATAAACATTTAGGAAAGTTTCTATTTCCCCAGATCTTTTACAACACTGACTGTCATTATTTTTTTGTCTCTGCCAACTTTATAGGTTAAAAAATTTTATTTCATTGACTTACTCTTTAAGCCTTTAAAGCCTTTAAATCCAAATAAAATTGAGCAACATGTAATTTTTTGGTCATTTTTAGTTATTTAAAAAAATTTTTGGATAAACTGCCTATTCATTTTCTTAGCCCTTTTCTCTATCTTGTTGATATTTTCTTCTTTCTTCTTAGTTTGTAGATACTCCTTGCACATCAAGGAGATTATTCTGTTACATATATTAAGAAAACAACTATTTTCCTTCATATAACATTTGTCTTCTGACAATACCGTGATGATTTTTGAGGACTTGACTTACACCACTTTTCCTTCTCTCTCCTACCCTACCAATCCTCCCAATTGACTTTTACCACTATTAGTTCAAAATTCATTAACTTTATGACTTAAAATAATTTACTAGTTCCTTTATTCTCTGCCTTATCAATATGGACAGTAGATTTCGACTTTGTAAGATAAAAATTTCATTATCCACATTATTTCTTTCAGCTCACCTACTGTTTCAATTCCAAAATTATATGTATTTACCCATTTACCTTCTATAATCATGGCTAAATTTTAAATTTATAAATCTGTTTACATTTTTATGACTATATGAATATTGTTTTCTGAAGAGCTGTGAATCACTGTGATTTCACTGTCTTTCTTATATCTTGAGTTTCTAATTGATGGACTTCCTATAGTGATTTTCCAGTTTGCTTTCCCTTCTTTTGTGTGCTTGTTTTTTCTTTTGCATAAATTCACAAAAAGTGTATCTTTAAATTCAACCAAATTTCTGAGAGGAAGGAGTTGAGCAGCTGGACTAAAAGCATTTCCTCCCTTTCCAATGGGATATGCCTACTCTAAGGAAAGAGAGCCAATGATCTAGCCTGAGGCCTGTCAACTGGACCTATATGTAAGTAGACTAGTGAGATTTGCTAGGAGGAAAATACCTAACCTATAGGATGTCCCTTTGTAAGATATCTCTGGCCAAAGTATTACCTGTAGCAAATAAACACAGGATCTAAAAATTTTGAAAGATGGATCCTTGGAGAATGCCACATAAATGAATCAACTCTCTGGAGTATAGAATGAAGATATTTCATAACCTCAACATTCTTTGCTATGTGAATAAGCCCACAAAACTCATTTAGAGACTTTATCTATTATTCTGGGCCAGATGTATGTGCGTAATGTCACATGGAAGGACCCAGGAAACCATGTGGGATATTTCATTCTTCTATTTCATTTAGAGCTTGCATGATTACCCATATACTTAAATTTTTTAGTAAAACTTGATATTAGCTAAAATCTCTGATTTGTGTGAGTTTGATTGAAAATCTAATTTCTGTGTTAGCTCAATATCCACCCACTGAAATCTTCCAAATATTCTTTGTCTATAAATCCCCCTTCATTCATCACTGCCTTGTAATGGTAAGGGGGCTTGTGTTACTCAATGAGGCCATGAGCCATGCCATGCAGAGCCACCCAAGGTGGATGGGTCACAGTGGAGAATTCTGAAAAAACAATTTGCTGGACAAGTGAATGGCAAACCACCCCAGTATACTTGCCGTGAGCTGTATAAAAAGGAAAAAAGATATGACACTGAAAGATGAGTCCCCCAGGTCAGAAGTTGTCCAATATGCTACTGGGAAAGAGCAGAGAACAACTACTAATAGTTTCAGAAAGAATGAAGAGGCTGGGTCAAAGCAGACACAATGCTCAGTTGTGAATGTGTCTGGTGATGAAAGCAAAATCTGACGCTGCAATGAACAGTATTGTATAGGAACCTGGAATGTTAGGTCTGTGAATCAAGGTAAATTGGACATGGTCAAGCAGGAGAGGGGAAGAGTAAATATCGACATATTAGGAATCAGTGAACTAAAATGGATGGGAATGGGTGAATTTAACTCAGATGACCATTATATCTACTACTGTGGGCAAGAATCCCATAGAAGAAATGGAGTAGCCCTCATAATCAACAAAAGAGTCCAAAATGCAGTACTTGGGGTGCAACCTCAAAAATGACAATATGATCTTGGTTCGTTTCCAAGGCAAACCATTCAACATCACAATAATTTAAGTATATGCCCCAACCACTGATTCCAAAGAAGCTGAAGTTGATCAGTTCTATGAAGACCTGGAAGGCCTCTTAGAACTAACATCAACAACAACAAAAAAAGATGATTCCAATCCTATTCATCATAGGGGATTAGAATACAAAAGTAGGAAGTCAAGAGATACCTGGAATAACAGGCAAGTTTGGCCTTGGAATACAAAATGAAGCAGGGCAAAGACTAACAGAATTCTGCCAAGAGAATGCACTGGTTATAGCAAACACCTTTTTTCAACAACACAAGAGATGACTTTGCATATGGACATCACCAAATGGTCAATACTGAAATCAGATTGATGACATTCTTTGTAGCCAAAGATGGAGAAGCTGTATACAGTCAGAAAAAACAAGACCTGGAACTGACTGTGGCTCAGATCATCAGCTTCTCATAGAAAAACTCAAGCTTAAACTTAAGAAAGCAGGGAAAACCACTAGGCTAGCCAGGTACAACTTAAGTAAAATCCTTTATGAATATACAGTGGAGGTGATGAATAGATTCAAGGGATTAGATCTAGTAAACAGAGGGCTGAAGAACTATGGATAGAGGTCCATGATATTGTACAGGAGGCCGTGAACAAAATCATTCCAAAGGAAAAAAAAAAGCAAGAAGGGAAAGTGGTTGTCTGAGGAGGTTTTACAAATAGCTGAAGAAAGAAGAAAAGCTAAAAGCAAGGGAGAAAGGAAAAGGTATACCCAACTAAATGCAAAGTTCCAGAGAATAGCAAGGAGAGACTAGAAGGCCTTCTTCAATGAACAATTCAAAGAAATAAAGGAAAACAACAGAAGGGAAAAGACTAGAGATCTTTTCAAGAAAATTGGAGATAACAAAGGAACATTTATCCAAAGATGGGCACAATAAAGGACAGAAATGGTAAAGACCTAATAGAAGCAGAAGAGATCAAGAAGAGATGGAAAGAACATACAGAAGAACTGTACAAAAAATATCTTAATGACCCAGCTAACCACGATGGTATGGTCACTCACCCAGAGCCAGACATTCTGGGGTGTGAAGTCAAGTGGGCCTTGATCAAACCAGTCAGTCTTAAAGGAAATCAACCCTGAATACTCATTTAAAGGACTGATGCTGAAGCTAAAGCTCCAATACTTTGGCCATCTGATGTGAACCACCAACTCACTGGAAAAGATCCTGATGCTGGGAAAGATTGAAGGCAGAAGGAGACGAGGGCAACAGAGGATGAAATGGTCGGATGGCATTATCAATGCAATGGACATGAACTTGGGCAAACTCAGGGAGATGGTGGTAAACAGGGATTCTTGGCATGCTGCAATCCATGGGGGCACAAATAGTTGGACACAATTTGGCGACTCAACAACGTAAATCCCCTCACCCTTATGTTAATTTCCTTTCCAGATGTTTCTGTTCTACTATAAAACATAACAAACTTATTCCTTTCCTGCCATCAAGAAGCAGGCTAATTAACCAAAAGATGCATCTCTGTAGCATTAATTTAGTAAGTAACCAGATTTTTCAAGTTTACCAATATCTAATTCACCTTATTTTCAAAAGCATTTCAAAATATTATTTTCATTGACTGTACTGAATAAATATTATGTTCACCACTTGAATATTCAAGAATAATCTATATAATTTAACATATATTTATTATGAAAAAGAATATACCAGAATTCAAGAGAGGATTAGAGCACTTAATGTTGATTAATTTTCAATAAGTCAAATATTACTTAATAATAATGCTATAACATTCATGTATATCTTTTTTGCCTATCTTTTTGCCTTTTCATACTGTTCATGGGGTTCTCAAGGCAAGAATACTGAAGTGTTTTGCCATTCCCTTCTCCATTGGACCGTGTTCTGTCAGACCTCTCCACCATGACCCATCTGTCTAGGGTGGCCCCACACAGCATGGCTTAGTTTCATTGAATTAGACAAGCTGTGCTCCGTGTGATCAGATTGGCTAGTTGTCTGTGACTGTGGTTTCAGTCTGTCATTGGAAGGACTGATGCTGAAGCTGAAACTCCAATACTTTGGCCACCTGATGCGAAGAGCTGACTCATTGGAAAAGACCCTGATGCCGGGAAAGATTGAGGGCAGGAGGAGAAGGGGACGACAGAGGATGAGATGGTTGGATGGCATCATCGACTCAATGGACATGGGTTTAGGTGGACTCCGGGAGCTGGTGATGGACAGGGAGGCCTGGCGTGCTGCGGTTCATGCGGTCGCAAAGAGTCAGACACGACTGAGTGACTGAACTGAACTGAATTCATGTATATAATCATACAGAGAAAATATTAATATTTATCAAAATAAGTTATTAAGAAATTGGAATATTTGGTCAATTCAGTGAATTTTAAAGATTGATCCCTCAGTGAAGTAGTTTTTAAGAAATTGATACTTAGCAAAAAAGCCTCTAGGTGTATTGATTGGCTACAATTCTGGACATTTGCTTTGCCCTGAGTTTAATAATAATATTGTGAAGTCTCATGGTGAAATGCCATTTCCTATTAATGAGTGTGTATTTGACACTTGGGAATTTTAGAAATAAATGCAACTAAACAGAAAGAGACTTGCAGACTTACAGAACAAACTTGTAGTTGCCAAGGGGAGGGATGGAGGGAAAGGAGAGCTAAGGATGGACATGTACTATATTTTAAATGGATAGCCAACAAGGACCTACTGTATAACACTGGGAACTCTGATCAATGTTATGCAGCAGCCTGGATGGGAGGGGAGTTTGAGGGAGAATGGATAATGTATATGTATGGCTGAGTCCTCTCGTTTTTCATCTCAAGCTATCACAACATTTTTAATCAGCTATACTTCAATACAAAATAAAAAATTTAAAAATCAGAAAAAAATAAAAATAATACAAATTTGAACTACAAAAAAAAAACAAAAAAAAAAACCCAACAGGGACTTGGTTTCATCCAAAGAAAAAAAAAATGCAACTGCTAAAAGTTAATACCATATAGTGATTTATCTTTAAAGCTTTATCTAGAAGTTTGCAAATAATTATCATTTCCAATATTATAGAATTTAACTGTATAATTCATATTCTACAACTTAAAGCTTATATATTCAAACATTTTTTAATTCTAAATTTCAACTACTCATGGGCGCATTACATTCAACAGCTCATTTGAACCTGCAACAATTCTACCATAAAATAATAGCTATTAATTATTCTTAGGTTAAAAATGAGAAAATTGATATTAGTAAATCTGGGTGATTTTCCCTAAGCTCTTATAGTCAGTGACTGCAGCAGTAGATATCAACCTGGGTCTGCTATATCTGTCTAATTTTCTGGAGAATGTCTCATGATTCATGTGCCCTTTCATTATTTATTCTAAGTAACACTATTACGCTAAGACATTTGATGTAATTTATTTTAATAAAAATTTTTAAATTTTTATTATTGTGGAAATACTTTTCATATACAAATTCTCTAAAATTTGTATGTATAAACAACAATAAACTCATGTCTTCACAACAGAACTTTAGAAAAATATTATATATACTCTTATACTACATTCCCTTCATTTCCCCTAACCAATTCCCTTCATTTCCCCTAATCAATACTATGACTTTGCATTAAGAATTCTTATTTTTAAATTATATTTTACCATTATTTAGTATGACTATTTTCCAAGTTTATATGAAAATATTCACACTGTGAGTATTCTATGGTGGTGGTTTAGACGTTAAGTCTTGTCTGACTCTTTTGAGACCTCATGGACTATAGTCTGCCAGGCTCCTAGTCCATCAGATTTCCCAGCTAAGAATACTGGAATGGGTTGCCATTTCCTTCTCCAATTCTTCTATGATCTGCTTTTTATGTAAGTACCAGCTTTTGAGATTTGCCCATGTTAATAATTGTGGCTTATTCCTTTTCAATATCAGTTTTCTTTGAAATATCTTATTTTGTGTTTATATCTTTTTACTGTAACTCAGTTGTTTCCACTTTGGAATTTTAAAACAATTATCTGTTTGCTTTTCTACTATGAACTGTGAAGATTCTTATCCATCTGGTGGGGAGCACATGTATAAGAGTTTCTCTGAAATTTCTAGAGTGACATTTGGAGAATATGCTCAGAGTTCTTATAAAGACCATAGAAAATAACAACAGCATTTATGAACGTAACTAAATTAATCCTTACATTAGGTATATATGAACAGGAACTGGATGAGAAGAAGAAGCATTCGTGCTTAAACAACTGTTTCATTTGACTTTTCTGCACTAATCAATAGTAACTGATGATAACAAGAATGAATATGACATTGATAGAGAGATAGTGTACACATGTTAACGAATGCATGCAAGTCTGTTTTTATGAGTCTTTATGCTTCTTCATCCTTTCTTCATGAGGAAGATTTTTTGTGATTTCTTGAAATTTTTCTAATATTCTAAAATCATTGAAAAGAAAACCTACTTTCCAAATTTTACTTTTAATAACAAAAATGTGAGCAAAAACTTTTCTAACAAATATATATTTTCGGTTAATTTCTATAGAGTAGAATGATAGGAAATTGTTCTTTCTAGATAATTAAAAATTAAAGCTTGTGGCTATTTCTCCAGTGGAAAAGTAATGACCAATATGAATACATCCCACTTGAGAAAAAGAATAATTTTCAAACTTCATTTTATTTCTGATATAATTTCTGGTCCATCAATTATACACTTACATGTTTCTTGGCTCAAATAATTTCTATAATTGAAAGAAAAAGATCCAAATATATGTTTTGTTTGCAGAATTGTCTTTTACAATGGTGAGTTTTGGTACTATAATATTCTAGTACCAATAGTCCTTTTCAACAGATTGGTGTGTGATATAAAGTTCACATACAATTGTTTCAAACAAAATAATGCAGCAAACTCATGACAACTGGCACTCGGGATGTTATAAAAAACTCACATGTATGCTATGAGATGTTCAAGGGCAGGTAAATCCCATGAAGAAGCACAAATACTCATAACAAAGGACCTGCATACATGCATTAATATATACACACTAACTCTCTAGAAAAATTCAGTTCAGCTCAGTTCAGTAGCTCAGTCGTGTCTGATTCTTTGCAACCCCATAAACTGCAGCATGCCAGGCCTCCCCGTCCATCACCAACTCCTGGAGTCCACCCAAACCCATGTCCATTGAGTTGGTGATGCCATCCAACCATCTCATCTGTCGTTCCCCTTCTCCTCCTGCCCTCAATCTTTCCCAGCATCAGAGTCTTTTCAAATGAGTCAGCTCTTCCCATCAGGTGGCCAAAGTATTGTAGTTTCAGCTTCAACATCAGTCCTTCCAATGAACACCCAGGACTGATCTCCTTTAGGAAGGACTGGTTGGATCTCCTTGCAGTCCAAGGGACTCTCTATGAGTTGCTAAAAATATATGTTATCTGTAATACTTCTTTGGTGGCTTCCCTGTTGTCTCAGCAGTTAAGAACCTGCCTGCAGTGTAGGAGGTGTGGGTTTGATTCCTGGGTCAGGAAGATCCCCTGGAGAAGGAAATGGCAACCCACTCCAGGATTCTTGCTTGGGAAACCCATAAACAGAGGAGCCTGGTGGGCTACAGTGCATGGGGTCACATGCAAAGAGTCAGACAGGACTTAGTGACAAAACAACAACAACAATACTTCTTTATAAAAAGATATTATTTATGCATTCTAATGTTTTTTAGGAGTAAAACCTGACAAGAATAATCATCTTTGATATCTTAACAGTTTAGTGAAGACTCTAGCAGAACAACATTTTGTCTGTCTTTCTGTCCAGAGAAATGTAATTTATAATACATAAATAATTCATGCCATCTTATGGGCATCTTTCAGTAATTATTATATATAGGGAATTGTGTATGAGATCCAATTCTTAACTCCAAGGAACTTAAAACAAGATGGGGAAATGAGTCATGTACACATAAAACAGATTAAAATATAACAACTAATAAACCTAACAGATCAAACATATCCCTTTGAAGTGATTTCTTTAAAAACTGAAAATACAGAAAGTAAACTTGGACTTGAGTTGAAATATTCAAAATTCTCACCATTGTAGATTTCTCACCCTTATAATAGGTTTATATTTCAAAAACAGCAGGTGGAAAGATAGAAAGATTTGCCAGAGTAAGCTCCCCAAACAGTATACAGATTACTTATTGCCACAGATAATTATAATTCTGCTCTTCCTCTATCAGGACTACTGCTGCTCAGAGGGTAAGATTTGGAAAACCTAGAGAAGAATACTTTTAGGAATGTAGAAGACCTCAGGCTTCACACATAGAAGTAGGAAGGCCATTAAAATCTGCTGGAAGTCAATACTTGTCTATAATTAATCTATACTACTGATTTCTGGAGTAGGCAAATAATCAGCTCACTATTCTTTGAACATCTCCAATCTAAAGGAATAGGGGTGCTTTGGTAGAATGATAACTGGATTAGGAGGCAAAAGGCAAACATTTTGTTCCTTTAATTATAGGAATAACTGGCTCTATGATACGTGTATCTTAGTTGCTTTATCAGTTAAATTGAAATTAAAATATCTATCCACTATTGTAGTTGTGAATGTTAAGGAAAGTTTTGTGAATATACATGCTTGATATAAAGCCTGAAACAAAATGTGTACCCAGTAATTATTCTAAAATATATACTGATCATATGTGAAGACTCTTTAATGTATAAACAGGTATTTCCTTTGACATAGCAAGTCTGCTTCTGGGGCTATTTTCTAAGAATAATCCTAAAAAGAGGAAAAAAGTGTATTTACAAATATGTTTATTGAAGCCATATTTCTATTAACAAAAATTGGAAACAACCACAAGACCCCAAAGAGAGAAATTATAAAATTATTGCATTCGGTTGATATATTATACAACCTTTAAAAATGATCTTTTTTAAATTTATTTTTTTTATTGAAGGATAATTGCTTTACAGAATTTTGTTGTTTTCTGTCAAACACCCAGATCAGTCCTGGGTGTTCACTGAATCAGCCATAGGTATACATATACCCCTCCCTTTTGAACCTCCCTCCCATCTCCTTTCCCATCCCACTCCTCTAGGTTGATACAGAGCTGATATTAAAAAAAAAAAAAACACAAAACTTTACAAAGTACTTATTTTAATACTATAACATTAACTTTTTATTATGCTATAGCATATTAAGAAAAACCAGTATTAAAAGTCAGATGGCAAAATCCACTACAATATTGTAAAGTAATTAGCCCCCAACTAAAATAAATAAATTTATTAATAAAAAAAAGTCAGATATATAACATGACCATAAATACATCAATCCGATGAAGAGTATGCATCAAAAGAACAAAAACAACGCTAGTGTTTGGGGATGAATACTTCAAAGTGTAGTAGGAATTGGTTCTGTGTGGAGAGGTTACAGATAATTTTTATTTTACTTGTCTATACTTTCCAAATGCTCTATTCCAATTATTAATTACTGTAATAATGAAAGAAGACATGTTGTCATTTTAGGTGTGTGTTTTATCTTCCCAACAAACTGATGTTTCTTGAGGGCAAGAATTGTGTGATTTACTCCTTTGAATCATAAAGTACCATTATGCCTAAATTAAGTGCCCACTAAAATTTTTTCAAGTGGCCAATGACTGATAGCTTTTGGCCTCTTAATTTCAGTTCTTTCTAGGACATTACATGGAGAAAAAAAATGTGACTCAATCTGTTTTGTTTCTAAATCACATTCAAAAGATTCCATACACATGCCAAATTATGAAGTTATAAACTAGGCTGTTATAAACTGTCTTGAAAGGGAAATTTTTTTTTAAAAAAAGAGTCAGTTTGCTTCAGTTGTGTGAATAATGCAGGATGTGTAAGATCTGGCATCGACTCATACTCTGATAGCACAGACCCCCAAGAGACAACCATTTCTTGTCTATTTCTCACTTAAGAGAAGAAATATTATTTGCTTTTACTAAGTAACTAAAAGCTGAGGTGAAAAAGAGTCGGTGGAGTATTGCCACTGAAAACTCTGTCCAACATTGTGGTTGATAGTAATAAATGGTTTCAGGGCCTCCTATACTGGGTCCCATCTGTTAAAATGGCACACTGCCTAACTGCCAGATGGTGTACTAGCTTCACAGGGACCAAGGCGTCAAAAAGATGGCTTTAGAAGACATTGGTAATACCATCCCCTTGGGTCTCCCACCTCAGTTACTACTTACCCATGTTGGCGCTCCTGTCACCTCACACCGCTCACATAATTTCTAGAAATAAGTGGTTCCAAACACTTACTAAGTCACTTCCTTCAGCTGTCTACTGGTTTCTGATCTTAAAAGGTTGAAAAAGAATACTAAAGTGGGGTAAAGAGAGGTTGAGAGTATTCAAACACTTGAAGTTGCCAATATACATAACAAGTGCCTAAGGACCACTAAAATCCTATGATGTGTCAAACTCCATTAAGTAAGGGTAGAATGTGTAGGAACTGCTCGTGAAATTTAACCAGTCTCAAAAAGAAGAGGGAAGCACTGCTACACAGGAGGATCAGTTTCTTTTACACTCACCCAAAAGAAAAAAAAAATGTGGCTCTAGTGACTCAGAAATCAAAACAAAACTTTTCTCAATGGAAGAAAAATTCATCTATTAGTAGTTAAAATATTCCTCAAAACTTGTTCTAAATAAACAAGAATGAGCATAGATTCTGTCAGAGGGTAATTTTTAAAAAACTAAACATGTCTTTTATAAAACAGATGTATCATTGAATGTTAACTCACTAATTATGTGACCAGCAGGATGACAAAGTTGGTTCAAAGAATACTCAAAAACTAGTTATAAAGACATTATAAAATATGAACACTAATTGTCTAAGTAAGACACAAAGATTGTTCAAGTCCAGTGGGGACAATAAGACAACAATCTCTTTGATGTTTTATGTTTTATGGGTGATGTTTTATGGGAAAAAATCTCCAAGTAACATGCAGCTTCAGAGTTACAGCCTCTCAGTTCAGTTCAGTTGCTCAATCGTGTCCATCTCTTTGCAACCCCATGGACTGCAGCATGCAAGGCTTCTCTGTCCATCACCAACTCCCAGAGTTTACCCAAACTCATGTCCATTGAGTCAGTGATGCCATCCAACCATTTCATCCTCCGTCGTCCCCTTCTCCTCCTGCCTTCAATCTTTCCCAGCACCAGGGTCTTTTCAAATGAGTCAGCTCTTCGCATCAGGTGGCCAAAGTATTGGAGTTTCAGCTTCAACATCAGTCCTTCCAATGAACACCCAGGGCTGATCTCCTTTAGGATGGACTGGTTGGATCTCCTTGCATCCAAGAGACTCTCAAGAGTCTTCTCCAACACCACAGTTCAAAGGCATCAATTCTTCAGCCCTCAATTTTCTTTATAGTCCAACTCTCACATCCATACATGACCACTGGAAAAACCATAGCTTTGATGAGACAGACCTTTGTTGGCAAAGTAACGTCTCTGCTTTTTAATATGCTGTCTAGGTTGGTCATAACTTTCCTTCAGCCTCTAAGAAAAGCAAATAATCCAAGGGTGGACCTGTTGACAAAATGTCTAAGTATGTCACTGAAAAAATACACTGTACTTTTTTGTCTTATTTCTAAGATTAGGATAACTTTTTGTAATTCCACTGGATACATTGGAATAGAATCTTAGGGGGAGGGAAGCAATTGTGAAGAATTATGGGAATTTTATCCAGCTATGGTAGACATCGGTGGGTTCCCACTTCCCTGTGTGGCAGTCAGTTTCCTTCTAGGCAATTAAACTTTTTCGTTTGTGGCATTCTGCCCCATGACGTCCTCAATCACGAAGAAGATGACTTGTATTTCATTCTGAATCCTTTCACCCTAGGATCTTTAGTGACTTACTCTTATGGCAAATATTTATCTATCTTCATCCTACATATTATATCAAGCTAATATAAGCATTTTATTATGTAATTTGTGTAGAAACAAAATATTTCATCATAAAATAGGAATTTGGGACATTCAGCATACACTCATCTTTTTCTGTCACCTGCTCCACTCTAAGATCAAATGGGTTTGGAAGGGATCTTAAGCACTGTGGCTATTACATGGGATTCACGCCTATGTAAAATCTGTCCTTCATCTCTTGAACATGTGTGTGTTTCTGTGTGTGTACATATGTATACACATGTATATGTGAACATACATATGTACACGCACATATACAAATACATACTAAAACATACACATACATAATTGTATATTTATGTATATTCAATATACATACACAATTGTATATTTACTGACTTAGATTGCAATTCTAAGATTTTGGCTTCTCATGTTTACATGAGTTAAATCACTTATTCATTATGTCAGGTGCTATTTTCTCAGGTAATATTCTTTTCACACAGGCATCAGGTTTGATGCTGGGCATATAACTTTGAAAATAAATGAAGACAGTAAGCCTCCCCCTTAGAGCTTAAAGTCTTGTGGGAAAGACATTGAAAAACAAATTTATCACCTATCTATCATCTATCTGCCTATCAATCCATAATCTATTGATCTATAATATGAAAATGAAATGCAGGGTACCATGAGAACACAAATCAGGCAAAAAAAACTTCTCAAAACCAGTCTTCCCTGAAGCAAACAGAAGTTAAGAAGTGAGGAATAAGTAAAGTGTACACAGGATCTCATGGATTAAATTTGAAATAACACTGGAAATAATTAAATGCAGTTTTATATCAGAAAGCCAAAGGCTCTGTCTTCCATTGTGCTCAAGAGGACAGTGATCCCTGTGTATCTTTGCTTTCTACAGTAAGTGATGGGTGACCCAACTCAAAATTGTTAAAGAAAAAGAGGAATTTATTGCTTCATGTAATGGAAGAGTGCTTTCAGATATTGCTTACTCTAGAGTTCAAATAATTTCTCTCTCAATTTTTAGGCATTGTGCATTAACCATTGGCTCCATTATCTATGCCCACATGGTTGCAAGATTGTAGCCTGTACCCCCTGGGGTAATAATCTTCCAGATTTGAATCCAACAAACGTGAACATTCACCATCAGAAGAACAGCTCAGGTCATTTACCATATCATGAAATAGTATTGCAAAACACTAGAAAATAAAAAACATGATATTTATGCCCAATCACAACCCTATACTATTAATTTTGCTTTTCATGGGTGCATATCCTTTGATTGCTTCTACAATGACAATTCTGTAATATTTTCTACAGAGAATATAGAAAACTAATTCAATGGTTTCTCTAGCACAATTGATACATTTTTATTATTGATAGATTTAAAATGTATCTTGGTTATATGCTTTATTTTTAATATTATGCTATTTTTTAGGGTTGTTGTCAAATATGTGGAAACTCTTGAAACTATGCCTATCTTACTTACAACCAGCAATTGGCCCTTATTGTTAGTTTCCAAATTCCATCCTGACAACTTTCTGGGCTACTTTTGCTACCTCTGTTTTAGCCTGGATTTCTCCAAGTACAGAGGCTGAGCCAAAGTCTTGTATGTAGGTCCTTAAGGTAGAAAGTGATCAAAGAGAGCAAGACTGAGAAAGGGGTAGGGAAAGGATAGTATGCCAATTGTACTGGACACCACTGCAAGGGGCAATCACAGCACTGGGAAGCATTATTAGATAAATCTCTGAATTATCTTTTGAGAGAAGAAAAGGGGAACACATTCAGGGGAACACATTCATACACTATGGGTTCCATCTTCCACCAGTCAAGGGTGACCTTTGGGCATTAACGTCCTATTGCACATGCTCGCTCGCCAGGTGAATCCCCACAGGGGTCACACATCAGTGTGTTAAGAGAAGCTCTGGGGTGGAAAGTCATCGGTAGCACACTGTGTAGGTCCAAGAGAGTTTTTGTCAGGTTATGCCGGTGCAAAGCTGGTCAAAGCAGGTGCGGAAGAGCAACGGCTGTTGAAGCAGCAATGGCTGAAGTCAAAGTAAGGCTGAGAAGATCTTCATAGAAATACACACATACGATTTTCTTTTGTGGAAAAAAATACTTAGCCTGGCGTTCATAAAATCACCAATTTTGGAATATTAAAAGGCAGCCAATGTATATAGATACTTATATTTAAATATATATCATATTCCAGGAACATTTTTCATCCATTGAAAACCAATCATAATGAAATAAAATGTTTTTTCCCTATCTCTCTTGGATGCATTTTCTGTATTACTACTTGTCACATATGAGGAAAATAAGGCCCTATCTTACTCCACATAATAGCATCTTAAATAAATCATTAAATTAAAAAAACACAAAGCTTTTCAAGGAAAAAAAATAAAATTCTGCATAGAATCTAGCTATTTCCAGACCTATATTTTTATAGGTCTTCTTACAGCAGTATTTCACTGAAAATTCCAGTTCTCTAAACTGCAAATGTTCATAAAATATTCTAAATATTTCTCTTTTGTGTGTCTCTTCTGTCTTCTAAATTTAAGATAAAGAAAGTTCAATCATCCCCACTGGGTTAAAGACTTTTCTTAGACCTAAATGGGCAATAAATTCCTAGTTGGAGAAGGTGATTTCCTGTCCTTGACTTATTTCTCAGCTGTTATAATCATTTGTAAAACAGATTAAAAAACACCTTTGACATTCTCCTGTGGCTTTGAGATTACTATGTAGCTATTCATCCTCCACACAGAAATCAAATAAATGAATTACTAGTATTTAACAAAAAGAAAGAAATCTTCATGTGAGAAAAGCTGGGAAACAGCTAAAGAGAGCAGCAGGCTGTAATCAAGTTAGTAAATAATAATGCAAACCACAGTGCAATGGAAGTGAAAAGGAGAACAAAGAGGTTGGCCTGATGAGATTTCATAAAAATTTTGTCACTAAACAACTGGGAAATTTTCTTGCCTATTCATATCAGCTGAAACATTTCTTATTAAGAAGAGCATGTAGAAAATGGAAACTTTCTTTAGAGAGTTCAAATAGGTTTATTTGTTATACAATTTTTTGCTTCACCTTGCGTAAAAGCATTAATTATTTTAGGACACCAGGGAACCAGGTAAATTTACCTAGTTTATCTTTATAAGTTTTTATGTACAAAGTAAGTAGGGAACTTAGAACTTCTTAAAAGTCACAGATTTTTTTCTCAGTCTTGCCAGAAATATAAGTTAAAATATTTTTTCTCTCAAAAACTATTTTAATTACACAATTAATTTATGTTAATTTGAAAAATTGGGAAAAACATATGAGAAAAAATACTATTTGCCTATAACTTTAACACCCAGAGAGAATCACTCAATGTTTGATAGTCTTCCAAACAGAGTTAAGGTATATACATGAACATAACACACACACACACACACACACACACACACACACACACACACACACACACACACAACACACACACGTGTGTGCTGCATGTATGCTCAGTTGTTAGGTCGTGTTGGACTCTTTGTGACCCCATGGACTATAGCTCACCAGGCTCTTCTGCCCAGGGGGTTTCCCAGGCAAGAATACCAGAGTGGGTTGCCATTTCCTTCTCTAGGGGATCGTCCTGATCCAAGGCGTGAACCCATATCTCCTGCTTGGCAGGTGGATTCTTTACCACTGAGCCACCTGTGAAGCCCAAAACACACACACACACATATAAATCTCAAAACAGATCACATTATAGCTCCTGTCCTATACTCTGCATATATGCTCCAAAAATCCTTTTGAATCAGTAAACAACCTATACACTTACTATGTGTATATACTGTGTATAAGTATACCATATAAATACACATACACATATGTCTATCTATGTATACACTATTTTTTTTCAAATTTAAAAGTTGAAAACTAGAAATCTACATTAATATTTCTGGATAAAAAAAAAAACAGTGATCTTGTCCTTAAAGTAAAAATGATTCATTCTCATTAAAAAATTCTTTCCAAGCAAATCTAAAAGGACCAAAGAAAAAAAATTAATTCTATGACCTGAAAACAACCATTGTTAACTTTGGAAAATCCAACTAAATATTTTTTTAGGACTATATTAAGGCTGAGCACCAAAGAATTGTTGCTTTCAAACTGTGGTGCTGGAGAAGACTCTTGAGAGTCCCTTGGACAGCAAGGAGATCAAACCAGTCAATCCTAAAGAAAATCAACTCTGAATATTCATTGGAAGAACTGATGCTGAAGCTGAAGCTCCAATACTTTGGCCATCTGATGCAAAGAACTGACTCATTGGAAAAGACCCTGATGCTGAGAAAGACTGAAGGCAGGAGGAGGAGGGGGTGACAGAGGATGAGATAGTTGGATGGTATTGACTCAACGGGATGTGAGTTTGAGCAAACTCCAGGACACAGTGAAGGACAGGGAAGCCTGGTATGCTGCAGTCCATGGGGTTGCAAAGAGTCAGACTTAGCAACTGAATGAGAACAAAACAGGACTAGCAGGAACTTTATGGGGAGCAGGGCAACTGGTAGGGGTGAGCAGATGGCATGATCAGGGAAGTTTAACAGGAAGTGTTTTGTTTCTTTAAGCGATCAGCTGATTCTCAGAATGATCTGTTGAAGGGGATGTTTTGCCCCATACGTTATACATGTTGACAAATTAGACTAGCTAGCTAGAAGAAATGGATAAATTTCTGGAAACATACAGCTTTCAAAGACAGAATCAGGAAAAAATAGAAAATCTAATGAGACAGATCATCACAAGTGATGAGACTGTAATAGTATTTATCTTCTATGTTTTCAACGCATTTTTATTTTCTTCTTTCAACCAGTTCATTTTACATAGTTTTCTGTTATGTATTTTCTTACCAGAACCATTTCACTGGGTCTTTAAGCTCTTTTCTAAAACACAATCACACACACACAAACACACACACACACACAGGAATACTATTAAGCAGTAAAAAAAAAAAAAAAAAGGAAATCCTGCAATTTGCAACAAATAGATGGACCACGAGGACATTATGGTAAGTGAAGTAAATCAAACAAAGATAAATACTATATGATCTCACTTACAAGTAGAATCTAAAAAACAACAAAGCAATCTCATAAAAAGAGAGATCAGATTTGTGCTTACCAGATGTGTGGGGTGGGAGTTGAAGTGGTAATAAAATACAAGCTTCTAGTTATAAGATAAATAAGTACTGGGGGTGTCATGTAGAACATGATGACATTAACATGACAGTTAACACTGCTTTATAGTATATTGGAAATTGCTAAGAGAGTAAATCCTAAGACTTCTCTTTACAAGGAAGAAAAGCATTTTTAAATCTATGTGAGATGATGGATGCTAACTGAACTTATCATGGTAATTATTTCACAATATATAGAAGTCAAGTCATTATGCCTTAAACTTATACAGTGCTGTATATCAATCACAGCTCAATAAAACAATGAAAACAGGAATTAGCTTGGATAAAGTGATGAATAGAGAATATTAACAAAAGTATCAACTTTATCCACCTTTTAAACATAAAGACTTGCATGGAAATGGATAATCTTGTTCAGGTTAGTGTTTAATAAACACATATTTTAAGGCAAATGTTCTACAGAGATTGTTACTGTACTCTCCAAAATATAATCTTTAATTCTTAAAAGCAAACCAAAAAAGCAATCATACTGCCTATAATTTGTTGAGAATAGTGAGAACTATTTCTTTGAACCCTTCTCTTTCTTTGGTAAGCTCCTCTATTCTCTTTGAAACGTGTTTGCACTTTTATTTAGTTCTTTCCCTTTCTGTTTGTTTGTTTTGTTTTGGGCACACAGTGCAGCATGCAGGATCTTAGCTCCCCAACCGGGGACTGAACCTGTACCCTCTGCAGTGGAAGTGCAGAATCCTAACCACTGGACTGCCAAATAATTCCCTATTCTTCCCTTATTTAAAACAATTTTGCTTCATTTCCTGTGGTTTCTTTAAGCTGGGAAGAATTGGCAAAAAAAAAAAAAAAAGATTTATGAAGAAATTTTCTCCTGCAGCTACCTTTCCCTTGCTATCATGCTGCATGAACTAGGTTCCTCTGTGATATCTCCTTATTCTTCAAGACTTATTCTTGACCCCAGATTTTCTCATTCTATGCTATGCTTTTGGTTATTGTGACTCTCTTTTTTCAGGAAACCATGTAGTCCAACCCAAGACCTTAAAAGTATGTATAAGTTCTTAGCACTCTTACCAGTTTTGGTTTCTGTATTGTCACTGACAAGACAGGGTCAAAAAAACATGATTTAGGGTTTGGACATTTTCTTGTTTCAGTGAAGAGTGAATCTTTTTTTTAATATAGCTTTTGTTTATTTTGTTCCTTTTCTAGTTGTTCTTATGTGAAGGAGAGGTGCTGTGGAGGGACTGCTGGTTATTCACCAATCAATCTCTTCTTCTTCCTGGGAGGACAGCTAGACGACATTTCTTATACTCCCTTGTATTTAAGTGAGGTCATGTAACTGAGTTCTAGACAGTAAGATGTAAGAGAGATTGAGGGTCACCAGATGCAGGATTGGACTAGAAAACCTCCCACACATCATTCTCCAGCCTCTTTCCTATTCTGCAGCAATGTGGAAGCTGTGTTTTGAGGACAGTGGAGCCAAACGATGGAAGAAAACTGAGTCCCTGCCTCACTTCTTGTAGGGAGGCTGCCTCATGGACCAGGACTGTCCACTTTGTTTATGTGACTCTACAGTGCATTGCTGTTTTGTTAAACCACTGAGGCATGAGGATTTATGGAGCAGGTAGAATTACCTTAACAACACAGGACTAGAGTAAAAGTGAAAAAGAAAAAACCCTCCAAGTTATTCTTACGGACAGAAGCAGTATTTTTAAATAATGTATTTCATCTATGAGAAACAAGAAGATGCAACCAGGTATTGCAAACTCAAAAGCACACAGAGCTCAGGTAGATAATGTAACAGAGTAGAAAAGGCAGAAGATGTGAAAACATCAATTATGACACACATAATAAAGATTTCTATGTTTTAATTAAACTTGTATAACCATGCAAGATAATTCAACCATGGACTTTATTAGATTATATTTCAGGTTAATTTTTTTACAGAAATTGAAAATGATTTCTAATTATTAAATGTTTCTTTATTCATTGTCATTACATTGATTTTTAACTGGAAACCTTATTCATATTCTTCTGTACCAAGATACTCATTTAGATCTAACATTCAAATTATGATGGGCAGTAAATAATTCATTCTTGGAAATGTTAGCTGAGAATATTTATTTTTATTCAGCTTTATAACATAAAACAGCTGTTCACAAAGATATATACTTTGAACATGGAAAGAATCCATGAATGGTCCTTTTTACATTTTGAATAATTACTCCCAAGATATTTCAGAACCTGGTATTCTAACAGATTTACTTTTTAGTACCATTTTGCCATTCAGTTCAGCAATTTCTAGTTGTACTCTTTATTCATATTATCAGTGTTGATTAAAAAAGGAAATTAATCAATTTTACTTCATTTTCATAAGGTCTGCAACTATATTGCCTTTTTTGAAATTCAATTTTCACCTTCACAATGTCAGAAATGTAACTCAGCAAACTCATTTCATGCAACTGATTACAGCATAGGAAAATGGGCCAGATTTTTTTCTTGCCAAATAAATTTTCCAAAGACAAGTGTAGTGGGCTCAATGATGGCTTCAAAGATATGGCATCCTGCTCCCTGGAAGCTGTGAATACTACCCTTTTCATAAAAGGTGTTAAGGATCTTGAAATGGGAAGATTATTTTGGATTAACTGTGCTATGCTTAGTTGCTCAGTTGTGTCTGACTCTTTGAGACCCCATGGACTGTAATCCGCCAGGCTCTTCTGTCGAGGGGATTTCCCAGGCAGGATTATTAGAGTGGGTTGCCATTTTGTTCTCCAGAGGATCTTCCCAACCCAGGTATCAAACCTGCATCTCCTGTGTTTCTGGCATTGCAGGCAGATTCTTTACCCACTGAGCCATTGGGGAAGCCCTTGGATCAACTGGATAAACCCTAAATGCCATCACAAGTGTCCCTGTAAGAGAGAGACACAGGGAGATTAAACATACAGAAGTGGAGGGGGCAGTGTGACCACGGAAGCAGAGACTAGAGTGAACTGAAGACTTCTGGGAAACACCAGAGGCTAGAAGAGGTGAGGAACAAATTCTTGCCTGAAGCCTCCTGAGGGGACGTGGCCATCCTGACGCCCTGATCTAAGCCAGCAGAACTGATTTGGGAATTCTGATCTCCAGAACTGTCAGACAGTAAATCTCCTTGTTTTATGAATCCAAGTTTGTAGTAATTTGTTACAGCACACCCAGGAAACTAATACAATACACTTTCACTGGAAATGAAAGAGAAAATCAAATCAGAAACATTTATAATTAATAGGAATTCCCTTGTATAGAAATAGTCAAATTTTGTTGGGTTATTTAAATCTAAAAATAAAATTTTGATCTATTCTTTAATTGAAGGACAGAGGCAAGAATTTTTTTGGAAGACATGAACAAATAAATTTTTTTCAGTGGCTTAAAAAATTCCTTCACCCACTCTATTGACCCAACTTTGAGGTAGTACAGCAATATGCCTTACTGTGCATCCACTTTAAGGATGGATCAAGACACAGAGTTAATTCAGTGTACAATGTTTATGTATCCTATTTTCAACTTTTTAGCACAAACCTACACCAATAAATAATACAATTTTGAAATTGAAGTTTCTTGTGTCTACCAAGTGTGCAACTTTGAATATAAGTTTTCTAAGAAGTCCAAGGTCAACTTCAGCCATCTCACAAATATTCTTTGCATATAAGCTTATTGATTTTGCTAAGACAACATTAAAGTTTTTCAGTATACAAAAAAGTCATTTTGTGAAATTCTACCTGTCATAGCCTGATGTCTAAATTTCTTGATCTTATCAAAATTTTCATCAAAATTGTTGATCTAACTAACTCAGTGGTATTTTTAATCTTTGTTTTCATCAGCTACAGTAGAAAAATGCCCCAAATAGTTATTTTCTTTATTTTTTTCCTATATTTTCTAATCCATAGCTTAAACATTCTAAGCTAATGTTTTAGTTATATTTACAAATGCGAATGCTTATTCCTGTTGGAAAATATAATTCTTACCGTATCCAATGGACTTAAAAAAAACATGCCATTGTGAAAAGCTTTTAATTTGAGGGTGATTTTATGATCCAAAACATTTCAGAGATAAATCCTCTGACATGTTGACATGTTAACACCATTTTTAAGTTAAAAGATTTCTTTATTAAAGTTTTAATTTGCTTTTTTCTGGTTTCTTACCTAGTTGTCTTTATAGATTATTTTCTAAAGATGATTTAAATTATACTCTTTCAGCACAGATAGGTTTTGTTTGCATATGATGCATGAAGAAACAGTCTTCATAGCCACAGGAAAAAAATATACACTGTAATATTTTTCTTAAACAACCAGTTCTCTCACTCTTTCATCCCCTCACCTTTTGATACAAATATGTATCTAGAATAGTCATCAAGAATATTTTATTTCCTATTTAACACTAGCAAAAGAAAAAAAAACATGAGTATAATGATAAAATACAACTGAAACTTAGTGTCAGGGAAGGGTGGGTTTTGTAGTAAACTGGACTAAAATGTTCCATATAAAGGAGAGGTAACAGCCTGCTGTTGCAAGCAGGATCTGAGATATATTGTTGCCAGATCTCTCATTTCAAAATAAGCTGGAATTCAGGATTTCTAATAAATCTCCTAATTCTCCATGTTGGCAACTGAATTAATACTTAAGACCTATGACTCAAGAGGGGAAAAAATGAAGAGAAAAGTGGAGAGAAATATATAAAATAGGATGAGATAAAAATAAATTAGTCAAGAAAAAAATGCAATTCAAAAATATAAATAACTATTTGGATGCAGTAAATAATAGTAATGTCATCCAGAAATACTAAGCAGTGAACAAAATAATTTGAAAATTTTTCCTAGCATGCAGAATAAAAAGTGAAGCACATGACTAGTAAAAAAGATGATCAATATGCAGAATAGAGATTAAAGATTTAAACTAACAGTTATGGTCTTTGAACTTTGAACAACAAAAAAGCTAATTGAAAATAAATTATAAACAAAGACAAAACCAAAGAAAATTTACAATTTGATACATCACTTGGGTATCATGGTAGATTATTTCACAAAAAAATGTCATCAACTGTCCATCTATTTGAAATTTACATACTTTGCCACTCCTCTCATCAGGAGGTGGATTCCATTTCTCCACTCCTGAATCTGAGATATCCCTGTAACTTACTTTGACCAACAGAATGTTGTGTGACAATATGGCAGGCCTTAGGAGGCTTTGTGAGCTTCTATTCTCTTTCCTGATACTCCATCATCGCCATGTGAAAAATCCCAAGCTAACCTACTGAATAATGTGCATCAGAGGAAAATCATCCTACCTGAAGCCAACTCTCAGTGAACCTGCTAGATGATCTCCATTACATGAGCAGTTCTAAAGAAAACAGCCAGGCCTATCTCTTAGCATTAGAAATACCCAGCTGACCCACAGATTTCAGAACAAAAGTTAAATGCTTATTGCTTTAAGTCTTTAAACAATGAAGTGGTTTGTTAACAGAGCAATAGCCCACTGATATAGGCTGTACCAGGTAGACCAATCATATCCCAAGAACAATGAACAGAAATACAATTACAACTAGATGAAAGCACAAATCATGTAAAGAAAAATATTCCATAAACAACCAGAAGGTAAGAAGAGGATGAGCATGAAGAAGGAAGAGGAGAAGGAAGAAGTGGAGAGGAGAAAATACGCTTCACTAGTCATAAAACTAGATGGCCTTCTGTTTCTCTTTTGAAAAATTAAATGCCAAAACAAATTCAAGATAAAATGTGCAAAGTTAGGAAAAAATATACTTAACCAAATCTGTGCATTCAGATGACAGAAAAAGAGTTTATATATATAAAGATAAAGGAATACTTTCCATGGGGTGGGTAAAGTTACTGAAAATGTATTTTTGAGGTGAGAAATTGCAAATAATGCCACTAATAGTTTTTAAAGACTACTATTTTATTAATTTAAAGTATCTCTTTATGTCCCTCGAAAATAAAATAAATAACATTACTTTTATTAAAGGATTACTTCTCTGCCAAGTACTACCTTTGTACTTTACATACAAAATCTAATGCTTAAAATATCCCTAAAAACTAAAATTAAATCCTAATTTAGTAAGAACATCAATAATGGAAAAGTCATGGCATAAAACGATTAGCAATCAGTATAGGCAATATCTTAAAAGTAACTTATGATCAAACAATTATTGTAATTTTGGGGCCCAATTGTAACATTAACGTTAAAGACTGCTGTTTAATAGGAAGATGTGGAATATAGTATGTCACAATGTTCTGAACCCAAAAGTCTATAGTATATATTAAAAATACTGGGAAAATAAAGTGTAGAAAGAATAATGGTATGCTATGTTCCACATCTCATGTACTTCTCCTTAATCTGATAGAGAAATATTTATTTTAAAATTCATGATTAATTAAAAACATAATACATATTTTTAAAGTTACTGGAAATCAGCAAAGAAAAAATCCATATGGCAAAAGTCAGAAAACAAAATGACAATAAAATATAAACAAAACACAAGAAAACAGATGGCAAAAGTAAAGCTAAGCGTATCATATGTTAGTAAACATAGATGGTTTATATTCCTCCATAAAAGTGAAAGGTTTTCTAATTGCCTTAAAAATATTTAACCCATAGCTGGGAGATGTCTTAAAAACTAAATAGAAATTTTGAATATAAAAGCACATGGGAAATTTATTAGACAAATATTACCATAAATATAGTCACAATATTAAGTTCAAGGTGAAAGCTTTTATATGTATAATATAAAAGACAAAAAAACCCATAAAGTCATAAACATTTATACAATAAATGTCAGAGGATCTAAATATATGAAGGAAAAACTAGAACTATAACAAAAATTGATATCAGAATAATTTTATAAGAGATTTAGTGCCTCTTATGCCTGGGAAAGCTATCATGGGGATTTACATTCTGCTAAAAGTAAAGCAGTTTGGGAGCAGGTATTTAGAAAAAATCCAGAGAAATAACAAGAATTTTCTAAAGGTTGAAAACTAATTATTGGAGGAGTTTATGGGCAATGTTCTCTTATACATAGGTTTACAGAAGGCCTTGTTAAAAGGCAAGGAGAGATTCTAAATCCTAGGAGTGATTTAATAAAGAAGGAAATGTAAACTAGGATGGCTGTTGTTTCAACTCATCTAACTATAGTGGAGGTTCTAGAGAAGAAAGGGGAAAGCTGGTGGATCTCAACCCCCTACTCAGCAGATAATTAAGAAACCAAAGAAACCAAGAAGGATACAAGAAGGCTGAAAGAGAGGTTACTAGTGGTATGAGCAGTGGCTTGTTGGTGGGGAACTGTGGTCTGGATCCCAGCATGGAATGGGCAAGGGAGAGCATTCTGGTTGCATCCATTTCTCTACCCAGGCTAGGCCCACAATACTGCCTCAAAATCCAAAGTCCTAGATTATTATCCATCTATTTGATTCTGGATAGGAAAGCAAGAGCAGCAGCCCAGAGTGATAAGTAGCAGGGGGACAGTGGCATAACAGAGGTGACGTGGGGAGACATAAGCAAGGAGTCCTAATTGTCTGGTGGGCTTCTGAATAATCTTGCCTCTTGGTTATCAGAAGCGGTAGCTTCCATAAGAGTAGGGCTGATGTATGAAAGAATTCTGGTGACAATCTTGGGTGACAGGAGAGAACTGGAGAGTGGAGGTGGACAGAGGAATAAGCAGTGATCTTGAGATGCTCACTCGACACACACATTCAGAATTTTTTTCTTTTAAAGAGCATCGAGCAAGACTTGGACTTTTGCTCTTTTTTCCTCCTTCCTCAAAGAAATATTACCACTCAACATACTTGTGAAGCCAGGGAACAATGAGGAGAAAAAGCCACATTACAAATAGAAAGAATTACACAAGGAAATTAACTAATGGAATGAACAGAACAGATATTCAGGATGAGATATTGGAAACATGGCATCAGAACTAGCAGTTTTGGATAGGCTCCTATTCAAGATATTAGAACAAAATGTATCATTACTGAAATAGAGACCTCAGTGGATGGGTTGAATAGAAGATTATAAATCATTGGAAAATCAGTTATAAGCTGGGTATGTAAGTTGAAGAACTTTCCCAGAATATATCAACAAGGAATAAAATAATGATATATATGTATATATAAATTATAAATTTAAAAAGCTAAAAAAAATAATGAGCCAGAATTTCCTAGAATCAAAGAAAAATATATCAGACCTCTGGCTGAATAAATGCTAAAAAGTATTCCAAAAGGATAAATAAGGATAAATAGTTTAAATTAAAGCTTAAAACCTCAACTAAGCATATTATAGTGATATTAAATCATAAAACAAAGAGAACATGCTGAATGTTTCTGAGAGAAAAAGAGAATCACCTAAAAATGAACAAGAATCTGACTAATGTTAGACTTTTCAACAGCATTGCTAGACACATGAAGACAGTGAGCAGTATCTTTCTGTGAAGCCCAATAGGAATTATCTAAATCATTCTTTCATTTTATTTTTTCAATATTCTATCCATCTCCACACTCCCTCCACTTGGAAACTCCAAACTCCCTCCTCTACTGTAATGGCCTACCTATTGCTGCACTATGTCACAACCCACCCATGTATGCCTTAGATGGCAGTTTAAATGGTATTTTCAAACTTCACATCTGAGCTTGTGTGTGTGTGCTCAGTAGATCAGTCAATGCTCAGCTCTTTGTGGCCCCATAGACTGTATCCCGCCAGGCTCCTCTGCCCGTGGAATTCTCCAGGCAAGTATACTGGAGAGGGTATCCATTCCTTTCTCCAGGGCATCTCCCCAATCCAGGGATTGAACCCAGGTCTCCTGTATTGCAGGCAGGCTCTTTACCATCTGAGCCACAAGGGAACCCTCACCTGACCTTGTTAACTTTCTAATTAAAATGCATAATGTTGAGGAAAACATCTAAAATCCCAGCATGTCTTAAGGCACTGTCTGGCCTAATCAAGCATCTCTGAACACTGGCTGATAAGAGAATCTCTGGGGAGCTTCATACCACCCCATGGGCCCTGCTTAGGCGGTTCTCCTCCAAGGATCTGGGGCTGCCCCCAGCTCACCAAGCGACTCTGAAGGCCGACACTCAGAAGCCCTGATCTGGCCCTTATGGCCCCTCCAGCTCCACCCTTCTTTGTGCCCTTTCAGTATTCCTGCTGCACAGCTCTCCTTCTGTGCTTTGGACATGCCGTGCTCCTTCTTGCTTTAGGCTTTATACAGGTTGTGCCTCCATCCCGGACCATCCTGGAACACTGCCATACCCTTTTAGCAGGGTCACTCCTGCTCTACCTTCAGATTTCAATCATCACTACCTCAGGGTACCCCTTTTCCATCTTTCTAAGTCTCTTCTCTATGTCAGAAAGACTGATAGCAAGAGATATACCTCCTCAATAGCACTTATGACATTGCTGTTGTTGTTGTTTGGTTGCTAAGTTGTAGCTGACTCTTTTGCAACCCCATGGACTGTGGCCTTCCAGGCTCCTCTGTCCATGGGATTTTCCAGGAAAGAATAATGGAGTCGGTTGCCATTTCCTTCTCCAGGAGATCTTCCTGACCCAGGGATCAAACCTGAGTCTCCTGCTTGGCAGGCAGATTCTTTGCTACAAAGCCATCTGGGAAGCCCAACTTTTGACACTGGTTACAGCTTACTTATTTGTATGTGTCTTTCATAAAATTCTCTTTCTCTATATTGTGAGTTTCACAGGATTAAGGAGTATGTCACTTTCAGTTAGTATTGCATAGTTTTCAACTAAAACAGCACTGGCAAACACTTGTTGAATGAACAAGTGAATGAATGAATGACACCTGCAAACCTAAAACTAGTAAACATCTTAAATTCACATATGCCTTGGTAGCAAGTCATATACAGATTCATTATAATATTTTGCTCATATATGATTGTAAAAGTGTGGTAAATCTAGTGGCTAGATGAGCTAATGAATGACATGAGGCTATATTTTGAGTAGCATAAATATCATTTCAGTGCTATTGAAAAATTATACAATTACTTTCACATATTTAAAACAATAAACTTTTTCCTCTTCCAAAGAAAAATCATGATTGCAAACCTAATAATCTGTGAACTCAAAGCTAGAAAAATACCTATAACAGAAAATATTTTCATCTTATTGAGACCCTTTCTTAGTTTTTTCCCTACTATGATTTTTCTAAAATTGCTTTGATACAAAATGTCACTTTATGATCATTTCTATAAGAAAGCTTATTCATTTGGAAAAGGAGAGTTAAGTGAACTATCTATTCATGAAGTGTTTTCAAGGGTGATAAGTAAAAAATAAAGAATACAGGTTATCAAAATGAATCATTAACTTTTTGAGATCCAGAAGATACTACTGACTCTTCTGGGTATGAAACAAGTAATTCTCAGAAAATCCTCATCATACATGGAACTAATATTTTTCTTGCAAAAGAACATCTGTGTTGTAAATAGCTAAACTGGGCCAAAGGGCTCACAGTAATCTATATATGTATTTATCCATATATAAAATTGTGCTATGCTTGCTTTTGTATTTGATTTGTAATGAAAATGAATTATTTTATGTACTCATTACTAAGCAGTTTCTTTTTATTCAACTTTTTTTTCTAATTATTAATGCATACTCATGTAATTTTAACAAAAATGGGACAGTATAAAGTTTGCAGGTTTCTATGTTTTGTTTTATTTTTAACTGAGCAGTCTTCTCTTTTTTAACCTCTGTCCCTTTCTCTCTCCTCTTTTTCTTCTCTACCCTGGGCTGCCATGCATGGTTGTACAAATTGCTAACTGCAAACATCAGATCACATTGACAGCTCTACGCTATTGCTGCATGACAATATTACCACAAGCTTGGCAACCTAAAATGATACAAATTTATTATTTCATAGTTCCCATGGGTCAGGATAGGGTTGACTCCTTGGAAAAGACCCTAATGCTGGGTAGGATTGGGGGTGGGAGGAGAAGGGGACGACAGAGGATGAGATGGTTGGATGGCATCACTGACTCGATGGACATGGGTTTGGGTAGACTCTGGGAGTTGGTGATGGACAGAGAGGCCTGGCGTGCTGCAATTCATGGGGTCGCAAAGAGTGGGACACGACTGAGCTACTGAACTGATGGGTCAGGAATCAAGGCGTGGCTTAGTTGGACCCTCTGCTTAGGGTCTCACAAGCCTATAACCTAGTGTCATCTAGGGCTGCAGCATCATCTAGAGACTTGATTGGGGGATCATCTGCTTCCCTGATTGCATAGCTGTTGGCAGCATTCAGTTCTTTAGGGCTGGAGGTTTGAGAGCTTCAGTTGTTTGTGGCTGTTGGCCAGAGGCCATCCTCAGCAACTCACATGCAGTACTTGTCATGTGGGTTTCCACTATAGGGCTACTTGCTTCCTTCAATCTAGAGATTCTAGAAAGATGGGCACTACAATCTTAACATAATCACATACATTTAATCACCTTTGCTGTGTTACATTATATTATAGAAGCAAATCTCAGATTCCTCCTACATATAACAGATCAAAGAAGGGCATGAATACTAGAAAATGAGAATCATAGAGGGCATTTAAAACTCTGTCCACCACAATCTATATAAATGATGCCCCTGGAATTATACAGTGTATCATCTGTGTGGCCATATGTAGCTGTCCACTCCATCAGTATTGGCATCCCTTCACTGCCACCGGGTAACTCATGGTAAGAATCTGGTGTGTATCTTTCTCTACTTTTTCCTTGCTTACATAATAATGCATATATATGTAAGAGAAATTTTTGTTAAGGCTTGTTTTACAAATAGAGGTTATATTATGCAGCCTTTTCTCTATTGCTTTTCTCACTTAGTAATATTTCATAGAAAACATTCCAAGTCAATTGATACAGGTCTACTATATTTTTTAATGACTGTACAATATTATACTAGATATAATAATTTATCTAATATTCTACTGCTGGAGAATACTCAGATGTTTTATTTTTTTTCCTTCCCTCAAGTGAACATAAAATATATATTGCATATTTATTGCGTGTACATATATATATAACCTATATTCATATGTATCTACCTATAAGAATATATGTTCTTATAGATGATTTCTGTCATCCTGAGAGATGGAGTCTCAGGACTGGGTTGCCGAACTAAAGGGTACGTGTATTACAATTTAATAGACTGGGCCAAGTTTCTTCCAAATTGGCTTTAACAGTCCACACTGTCATAAACAATGCATGAAAATACCATCTCTTAACATCCTCCATAACAATAGGCATCTTTCTTTGCAAACCCATGGACTACATAGCCCACCAGGCTCCTCTGTCCATGGAATTCTCTAGACAAGAATATTGGAGTAGATTGCCATTTCCTTCTTCAGGGGATCTTCCCAACCCAGGGACTGAACCATTTCCTGTGTCTCTTGCCTTACAGGTGGATTCTTTACCATTTGAGCCACCAGAGAATCTCTTATTTTAAAAATTATTACCAGTCTAATAGATGCAAAGTATAGTTCATTATTAGTTTAATTTGCATTGTCCAGGATACTCTGACTTGGAAAATCTTATAAATGTTCTTTCATTTATTGAAGATATGTATATTAAATGTCTACTATATTCCTACGCACTGCTCTGCAACAGGAATACAGTACATCATTATATATTTTGCTCAAGTTTTGTTCCAATGAGGGTTATATACATTCCTAATTATATTAAGTTATCAATGCAGGTTACAGTACTACCGAAAACATTCAGCATCTTTTAGAAGTTCATATAGGAAAGATAATCATCCATATTTTGTGATAAAAATAAACTTTCTTACTTCCAACACTTAAAAGACTTTAGGTGGAGTTGAAGGTTGTCAGTTATTTGAATCTAGTAATGTTTAAAACTCTAAGAGACATAAATTATGTTTCAGTGGTGGAAATGGGATGGGGCAATATTCCCTTATGTAGAGGTCATATTCCAAGTCATGTAAAGTAAAGTTTTTGGAAACAGGTACCAGAATTAAAAAGAAGAAGAAAGAAAGAAAAGAAAGGTGTGAAGTTTTGTACTATGGCAGTCAGGGAAAACATAGAAATACCTCTTAAGGATCTTGAATATAAGCTTTGTGGAATGTTTAAAATAACAGTGGGTATAAGAAGAGTACACAGAATAAGCTGAATGAGACAAAGGGACTTCTATGCTCAGTCTTTCAGTAGTGGCCAACTCTTTGCAGCCCCCATGGACTGTAGCCCACCAGACTCCTCTGTCCATGGAATTTTCCAGGCAAGACTATTGGAGTGGGTTGCCATTTCCTACTCCAGGGGATCCTCCTGATCCAGGGATCAAACCTGCATCTCTTGCATCTCCTGCACTGGCAGGTGGATTCTTTACCACTAGCACCACCTGGGAAGCCAGATGAAGGGTCTTAGGCAACCGACAAGTTGGAAAACAACATCACTATCAAGTGGAGAAGGGCATGACCTTCTCCAGTGTTCTTGCCTGGACAGTCCAACAGACAGAGAGGCCTGGGGAGGCTTCAGTCCATGGGGTTGCAAAGATTCAGACATAACTGAGAGACTGAGCATCACTATCAAGATTAGAAGTGAATGAGACTGAGTAACAGATTAGGAAAGAAGAGAGAGGGACGAATTGGGGAAATAACATTGATTTATACACACCACTGTGTGTAAAATAGATAGCTAGAAGGAAGCTGCAATATAGCACAGCGAGCTCAGCTCAGGGCTCTGTGATGACCTAGAGGGGTTGGATGGGGAATGGGGTGGGAGGGAGGCTCAAGACGGGGGAAATATATGTCTACCTATAGCTGATTCATGATGTTGTATCGCAGAAACTAACATAACATAATAAAATTTTAAAAATTCAAAAAAAATTAGAACACACACACAAAGAAGTGAACGAGGTCGAGTCGGTCTAAGATGGTGAAGCGCCTCTGTTCCAATACAGGAGCACAAGAAGCAGGGCCTCCCCAGACCCTGAGTCTGCCAGCCCCTGGACTGCGGACGTCTCAGACTACAGAGCTGTGAGAAATAAACGTTTGCCTTTAAACCACACAGTCTATGGTAGTTTGTTATAGCAGTCCAAACAGACGAAGATGCTAGGTCAGGAAAAACATAAGAATAACAACAATTGCTTCTCCAATATCTTCCATGGGCAACGGTGGAGGACCATCTCACTGAGAGGCGGATCCTAGAGGAGAGTGACCTTGAGGCTTGAACCTTCTTAGATCCTACCTTTTGCAACTTTACTTGTTGAAAGCATATTATCAGTTTAATTAGCTAATGTCACAAATAGTTAATTAATCCATTTTCTTAGAAACAAAAGAACTTTTTTTTTCAAAGTCCTGCTTTGTCTCATAGAGGAGAGTAACATAAATTAGCCATGTTAGAGAAGGCTGAAAAGTTGGGGATGCCCTGACTTGCCTTGGAACATTATAGTGAAACTTAGAGCAACTTTCCTTTCTATACTCCAGTATGGAATTGCCAAGTTAAATACTATGTGGCTACAAAATATTTCAAGCAATTAAACAAATAAGGCTGGTATCTCACATGAGACTTGGAACGTGAATACTATGGTCTTAGAAGAAACGTCCAAACTATACTGAGGACACAAAGCTCAAAAGCACATTTAGAAAGAAAGCAAACATTCATGAATAAAAGCTAATTAATCATTTCTTGAAACTCAGGTCAAAAAATCTATATTAAACAGGAGAATATAAAACAGGGATGTGCTATGTATTAGACTTCATTCCTTCTGGTTAAGATTGGTGCAATCTCAAACTTGATTGAAACTTAAGCAGTTTTATTTTCAGCCCTGAAAAGATACTGGATGGAGTAAAAAGAGGCAATAATATTTCTATACCATAGCATTTTCATTTTTGTGTGCAATAGATATAAATCACTTGAATGTTTCTAAATAAGTAAAGAGAAAAAAAATTACAAAACAATAAAGTAAACATATTTAAAGTACTTTGTGTTCTTTGTGAGTCTGACAGATGTGACTGACCTGACTAGGTAAGCCAGGAAAACCCCACCTTTTTTGAGTTCTTATACATCTGTGCTTAGGAACTTTTTCTGAGTTCTTACACCTATTCACCTATGACACTAAAAAAAGATATCACAGTATTCTGATAGAGCCTGAAAAAATGAACTTTTATGGAACCTATCTTAATTTGCAAGTTAATCTGATTTTGTGGGCTAGCTGTGTACTAATTCACTGAACATATATCAAGTGCCTACTTTGTGCCACATATGTTCAAGGCATTGAGGGTTATCATGAAGTACATGCATTCACCAAATTGTAAAAATGAAAGTCTGAAACCACCAAGTGCTGTGAGAATGTGGAATGGTGGAATTCACATGCATTGCTGGAAGAAATGCAAACTGGCAAACAGTTTAGTGCAGTCCAGCCTCTTTATGCATAGAGTCTGTATTTGTGAATTTACCTACTCACTAAATTTATTTGCAGCCTCCAAATCAACACTCACAGTGCTTTTGCAGTCATGTGTAGATGTGCACAGGACTGAAAACTATGAGTTGTCTGAGCACATGTTCCCAGCTGACATTGAATAGGGTCACACTCTGCCTTCTTGTTTCAGCTCCTCTCACTGTAAACAAGTGTCCTTTTTGCAATCTATTTAACGCCATGTTTTTCACATTTTTGTGCCTTTTTGGGGTGATTTTGCTGTTTAACATGGCGCTTAAAGATAGTGCTGAAGTCCTGTCCGCTGTTCCTAAGTGGGAACAGGCTGTGATGGGTCTTACGGAGAAAATATGTGTTAGGTAAGCCTGCTGCTGGCCATGAGTTAAATATGAATGAATCAACAGTATATATTAAATAAGGTGTCTTTAAACAGAAACATATAAAATAGGACAATATATTTGTCGGTTGATGAAAATGTGACCAGAGGCTCATAGGAACCTAACCCTGTTTCTCCTAGGAGCAGTGGTTCAGTATACCTTGATTCAGTGTTTGCAATGACTTTACAGAACACAATTAACACAAATAAGTATCTGCTTATTTCCGTCATCCTATACATAGAATCATTTCATTGGCAATGGCTATGTCTGCAAGAGAAGCAAAGCTGCCCATTCCCTTAATTATAACAAGATATCACTCTCTGAAGAGACTATGTGCTACTTGCCGGTATTTTCCACAAAATCAGCCCCTCGTAGTTTGAAAATTCACAGACATTCTGACAATCAGCCTTAATTTTTGAAGGAGAGGGAGGCAGCATTAACTTGAGATCAGACAAAAAAGGGAAGTGAAAGGCCCATGGGGCTTCACAGACTATCAGGACTAACAAGCTCTGTGGCTTAATTCAGACTAGTGAAGAAATGCTCCTGTTTCTATTCCCTGGCTTCCTTTGCTTCTGCACCTCACTGGAGCTCAAAGTCCAAGTCTCCATAGCACCATTCTCTGTAATATCATTCCATGACTCTGACTTTCCACATTCAAAATTAAGGAGGTGGGACTTGGAAGGAGAGGCAGTGAGATACTTTAATGATCAGATGGAACCTGAGCATAAAAACAAAAAACCCATTGCCAAATTGAAAATAATAATAGCAGCTAATATATTGATTTTTCCTATGTGCCCAGTACTATGCTTAACATCTTACATCGGCTGCTTTACTTAATCTTCATACTAACTCCAAGAGACAGATACTAACAGTATCCATATTTTTACAGGTGAGGAAAATGAAGTTTAAGTGAATGTTCAAGGTCACATAACTAGGAGTATGTCAAGGCTGTATATTGTCACCCTGTTTATTTAACTTATATGCAGAGTACATCATGCTCATGCAAAATGCTGGACTGGATGAAACACAAGCTGGAATCAAGATTCCTGGCAGAAATATCAACAACCTCAGATATGCAGATGATGCCACCCTTATGGCAGAGAGTGAAGAGGAACTAAAGAGTCTCTTGATGAAGATGAAAGAGTAGAGTAAAAAAACTGGCTTAAAACTTAACATTCCAAGATAATGGCATTTGTCCCATCACTTTATAGCAAATAGATAGGGAAACAATGGAAACAGTGACTGACTTTATTTTCTTGAGCTCCAAAATCACTGCAGATGGTGACTGCAGCCATGAGATTAAAAGACACTTGCTCCTTGGAAGAAAAGCTATGATGAACCTAGACAGCGTATTTAAAAGCATAGACATTACTTTGCTGACAAAGGTCCATCTAGTCAAGGCTATGGTTTTTCCAGTAGTCATGTATGGATGTGAGAGTTGGACTATAAAGAAAGCTGAGCACTGAAGAACTGATGCTTTTAAACTGTGGTGTTGGGGAAGACTCTTGAGAGTCCCTTGGACTGCAAGGAGATCCAACCAGTCAATTCTAAAGGAAATCAATTCTGAATATTCATTGGAAGGACTGATGCTGAAGCTGAAACTCCAATACTTTGGCCACCTGATATGAAGAGTCAATTCATGAGGAAAGATCCTGATGCTGGGAAAGATAGAAGGCAGGAGAAGAAGGAGATGACAGAGAATGAGATGGTTGGGTGGCATTACCAACTCAATGGACATGAGTTTGAGCAAGCTCTGGGAGATGGTGAAGGACAGGGAAGCCTGGTGTGCTGTAGTCCATGGGGTTGCAAAGAGTTGGACAGGTTGGAGCAACTGAACAACAACAACTGGGAAGTGGTAGGACTTGGATATGGATCAGATAAGTCTAGTTTCAAAGTGTTCTCTTAAACCACTCCCGTTTACTCCCTCTCATGGGATTATACATTTCCTAGTCAAACCTAAGACTTGAAACTCCCTTAACAGAAATACAAATCTGAGGCTCAAGATAGCAGAGCTGAGCAAAGCAGAAAAAAAAACAAAAACAGAACTCAGCTACTTTCCTGTTTCTTCTCATTACATGGGTGTGGACTTTTTTTTTCTTTTTTGAGGGGTATCTAAGTTAATTTTTAAATTATAAAAAGAACCTGGAATTATTTTTCTAATTTTCAGAATCCCATCAAATGAGTGAACCACATGAACCACATTTCTATCCCCCATCAAAGCGAGTAACTTGGAAACAATTTGACATGCAGGCAATGGTGGGGATAGGTGGGGAAAGCTAGTGTCTTTCTAAAATTGCATTTGTTGATCATAAGCCCAAGATCATAGAAAAAAGTAAGCCTCTCACTGATCACTTGCGGAGAAGGTGGCTTGCACTTCTGTTTTCTTTGGGCATGACTCCTTGGAGCAGCTCGGTGTTCACACTGGTCACATTTCGGTGTGGACACTGGTTTATACTTCTTCCTCTTTGGGAGACTTTGGGACAGTCTCACCCATATGCCTAGCAGGAACCTCTACTGAGCTGAACAGCTTGACCATACAGGTGGCCACATACCCATCCTCTTGCATGCCTGTCTCTGAGAGAACAGGGATCTCATCATGGTCCAAGGCTAAGCATACTTGAGAGTAAGCGGGTGCATTGTTGGTCTTTCACAAAAGAATAGGCTAGGAAGACTTAAGTAATTTGAAGTACACTATCAACTTATATGTAATAAAATTACTTTTTTATTGCTCAGGACATTGTTCTATAACATATACTCCTGTCCACAAGCTCGTGATTTCTGATAATGTGTAGTACTAAACATATGCACACATATACATACCATATAGATTTATAGCAATAAATTTACTAAAACCTCTGTGTTTGTAGGAATAAATAATTTGTTAATGATTTCTTTGTTCAACTAGATGCTGGAAACAGATGGGACTCATTGGCCACCAGACATTTGCCTCTTCCAGGTGAGATATTATCAAGATATTTATAAACCACTCTTTTCAAGGGACTCTGATAAGCCCAGTTGTAGCATGTTGGATGTTTTGACAGTAAGATAAGCGGAAAAGAGTTAATGAAACACAAATGGAAACTGTAGCTTCCAGATGGAAATAGGTTGAACAACTGTATTTTTATCTGAGTTGGGTTTAGGGGGTGCTGGAATCTTGCCACTACTGATCAGGAAGCCGGCATGCTAGCTAAACCAGAAGGGCTCTATACCAGCGCCTCTAGGGTGTCTTCATGAAAATGACCAAGTGTCTGTTGATAGTGACTCACGCCAAGTGTTGAACTGAGAGCTGTGTGCATTTTACAACGGCTAGAAGGAGACACACTGGCACCTTAGACAGAAGAACATGCTGCTGCAACTTCAGACAGATCTTTTAATAGTGTTCGTTCAATTATTTTATTCAGAGTCAAAGCATGAGGGAAGAGCTAAGAAGGAAAACCCACTGGTGCTACCTTCTCTGTTATCCTGGTGATTTATTTTGGGCTCTAACTTTACATACTTCATTTCCCAAAACTAGTGAAGAACATTTTTATAGTATTTATTACTATGGGGGCATGCTCATTGGGGTGTCTCACCTACACACATGAGCTCCAAGGGGCTTAATTACAGAAGTTTCTCTAGAGTTGAGTGGCCTTTCTAGAAACTGTGCTCACATACAATTACCTGATCTCCTTCCCATGTGAGATCTCTGACCAGCATTCTGTCTTAACATGCAGTCATGTAATTCAACCATCAGGACTGAAAACACTGTTCAGTGCATTGCTGACCTCCACTTGCTCCTCGGTGGGGAAGAGGACTAGGTTATGTGACAGCATCCATACCCCATACTACCTTGTTTCCCTTGTTGCTTATTCTCTTCTGTGAGACCTATAGGTCTGCAGTTTTTCATTTGGTGATGGGTTGTTTTTTTCACATTTCAGGTCCCTGGAGATAATATTTACATAATCCTCAATCTTTGCATCTGCAAGTGCTCAAAACTCACTGTAAGTGCTCTCTTTTGGAAGGTTTCATTTCTTTCCATTGTGCTTATACAAAACATGGGCTTCCTGGATTTTTTGGTTGATCTTAGGAAACTTTTGGTCATTTTACTTGGTCTAGCAGACATTTCTCTTAATTTCTTTTTTTCCACCAGCTACATTCTCTATCCTCTGTGTAGCTGATGGAAGCAGTCCTTGGAATCCCTTTGTTTTCTTTCTTGATGTTAAGCTTGATCTGTGCCATTATGTATCATCAGTAAGCATCATTATTCTCTGCTGCTGCTGCTGCTGCTGCTGCTGCTGCTAAGTCACTTCAGTCGTGTCCGACTCTGTGCAACCCCATAGACGGCAGCCCACCAGGCTCCCCCGTCCCTGGGACTCTCCAGGCAAGAACACTGGAGTGGGTTGCCAGTTCCTTCTCCAATGCATGAAAGTGAAAAGTGAAAGTGAAGTCGCTCAGTCGTGTCCGACTCTGTGCAACCCCATAGATGGCAGCCCACCAGGCTCTGCAGTCCCTGGGACTCTCCAGACAAGAACACTGGAGTGGCTTGCCATTTCCTTCTCATTATGCTCTACTAGCTAATTAATAGCACACTGATGCTACTATGTAATTATACTCGATACTGTTTTGCTACACATAACCACATACCTATAAACGGGTTTACCCTTAGCCAACTTCCTGTGAACACAGTGGCAAAAAGTTTCAGTTGAGAGGAAAGTCATGACTTTTTTTTTTTTTTCAGATTTTGAATCTATAATTGCAACAGATATTCTTGAAACAGACAAAACATGGATTTTGAAAATTCTTCATACTAAGTATTCTTTGCTATATGTTCCAAACTTTCAGTAAATTCCATTGGCTATTAGAGAGCTACATTGGTATTTAATATTGATGAAAAGCATATAAAGGCAGATGACTGATTCCCTAAGCCATAAAGTATGACTCTGAATTTGAGGTCGCTGCAGACTATCCTTTACAAAGTTGAGAGAAATTGGAATTGACCATACTTTAGCTGACAGCCCCACGCTGGGGAGTTCTGATGGGTTGCAGATCACAGCTGATTATTGACAAGGGGCTTTTGGTCACTTCAGATCATTTCTGAGGCTTTCTTCCTTTTACAGAACAGCTCAGCAAAGCACTAGGTCATGTAAACTAATGTGTTCTGTAGACTCCAATGCCTTTAAACTGGGAGCTATGATGGAACAAGAAAGAATAAAGAGAAGCACAGAGACTCCTATTTACTGAGTTCCTATTCTCTGTGTTAGACTTGAATGAAGTCTTTAATAATTATTATAGAAAATTTCTCCTGAATTAGTTTGAATTTCAAGAGTAATTAGTTTAAGCCAAAGAGATTCATGTAGTTTTTAACCAATGAAGAAACTTTTCCCAACAAAGCTATTATCCCAAACTTTGTGAACAACCATGGCTTTGCTATACCAAATTAATAGTTTTCAAAGGAATTTATGTGCTAATTTCAATTTCACTGTCAATCCCATCTGTTATTGCTTCAATTCTGAATTAATGAGGCAAGTTAAAGCTGGAAAATGTCACATCATCTGAGGGCACTGTTCTTTTCTAAGGTCGTATAAAATGAAAGAGTACTTTGGTCATAATTCAACAATCCATCCCATTTTATAGAGTCGTAACATGTTAGAGCTGGAAAGTTTATAAAATATCATCAAATCTAGATTTATAAGTAAAGAAACTGAGGTCCCAAGAGGTAAAATGATTCACTCAAGTTCTTGTAGCCATTGTTCCTCATCCATTGCTTCTAGCTTTACAAGGTCTAGACTTAACCTTTCATTCATCTGGATGCTACGTTCTGCTACTCTTCACAGGTAGATTTAGGGACTCCTCAACTTTCCATTGCTCCTGCTGGTTTAGGAACCCCTGAGACCATGTCTGTCTTACCTCTCTGTCTAGATTATGAATTCTTTCTAGGCCACAGACCATAGCTTAACTGTCTTTACATCTGCCCATGGTGTCTTATTCACAGCACATATCTAATAGATTTTTTTTCATTTACTTTTTTTAAAATTATTTTCTATTTTTTAACTTTACAATATTGTATTTGTTTTGCCATACATTGACATGAATCCACCATGGGTGTACATGTTTTCCCCTTCCAGAACCCCCCTTCCACCTCCCTCCCCATCCCATCCTTCTGGGTCATCCCGGTGCACCAGCCCGGAGCACCCTGTATCATGCATTGAACCTAATAGATTTTATTGTTTCAGATAAAATATCCAGAGAGATACAAAGTAGAGAGTTTTATCAGGCCCTTAGAAAGAAAACAAATCTAGAGAAGCTGTGAACCATAGAGGAAACTTAAATCATTACTGCTTTGTAACTAGGCAAAGAAAACCTTTGCTTTTGCTTTGTATGCACAGTAAGTTTTCCCAGGAGTTGAAGAGAAAAAGCAGCAGTAAACTAAGCTTCTGCCTCACCCAGTGATGGCCCCACAAAACAAGCTACCGGTCAGGGGGACACCGATCCATAAAAACCCCCGTCCAGTCAATTTTGCCCGGTGGTTTGGAAATGTGCCCATCTTCCAGGGAGCTAATACATTTGGAAAATAAATGGCACTGCTCTCCCTCTGGGTTCACTCCAAGTTTTTCCCACTTCGCCCAACAAATCAGCACATGGTCTCACTCAGGGTAATCTCACTTTAAAAGAGGAGATTTCTAAAAGTTAGCGCAAAGAACAGGAGAGACATTTTACCTAGTTTGCAAAACCATAACCCTGATGTATACAATCTTCAAATGGAAAGGTCCTATTGAGACAAGACCAGTTCACTCAGAGAAGAAGACACTCCATCGTTATCCTCATCTCAAAGCTATTTTAACAAAAATTCTGACAGTAATGCACAAATGAGGAAAAGTCGAAAGAAAAACATCCTGTTGTTGCACAGCTAATGGAAATGTGTAAGATCAGAGAATAAACAAATTGCTCTATATTTGGAACTTATCAGACACTGTTAATCATTTGTTAAAAATTGTCTGTGTCAGGAAAATCCAAAATATTCTCTTTGGCTATGCCTCCCTTCCTTTTTCTCTCTGTATTGGTCTTCACAAAAAATTTTGTTTCTCTGTATCTATTAAGATAGCCCCGTGGCATGATCTAGAAACCTAAATGTGTTTCTCATAAATCATTATGAACTTTTGTCTTCCAAACAAGGAACTGCATTTGCCACAAATAAACAAACAATTCCCAGAAGATTAAAGGTCAGGGCAGAATTCAGAAAAGTTGCACAATGTTACTGCACATTTTAAGCACAGGAGGAAAGTTCTTCAAACTTACACATTTCACAGAACAAGTAGAATTTTAAATTTTTTGTTTCAAATTAAAGCTTTGTAACCACAGTTAATCTATGACATAGAACAGAAGGTGAAGTTTTAAAAAACAGAATTAAGAAACTTTCATCTAATGACATTTTGATTCAACAAATATGGGGGAAAAAACCTTAAGAGTAAATATTTTAAGATGGAAACAATATACTTGGCACAAATACATTTTTAAGTTTAATGCAAGAAAACTTTGCATTCCAAATCTGTTGCACCAACTGGCATTGAGTTTACTTAAAAGATAGTTTTTTATCTGAGTAGCAGTTCTACTCTGGGTTTTCCCGGAAGCACTGTTCAGCATCTCCCTTACATTCCAAATAACTACAGATGCTGTTATTCACATTTAAATTGGCAAATGTTTTCTATCCTAGAGGATTTCATGAAAATGCTTTGCTTTTTTTTTTTAACAGAAATTTGTGCATTAGGAAAGCATGGTTGTATTAAGAATAATTGGAATGAATCTAAGTCTTTAAATACCTGTACTTAAAAATTAATGTAAATTCTCATAAAGAATTGACCCTATGCTACAGAACGTTTTTACATAAATGCTGGCAAAGATGAGTTGCATACAAAATTCACTTTTTTTCATGAAGCAAGAGGAAATTCCTTGTTGTGCATAGCTAATAATCAATATTCTAGAAATGTGAACAAAATTTAAACTACATTTTTTTAAAAAGCTGTGGTATTTTAAGGCTTCTCTTTATTAAATTCTTTCATGGTACAGTTAAGACATCACCTTGAAAAATTAAATCATCAATAATACTGTCTACACTGAATAAGTTTCCTGAAAATTACTGAATTTATTCCTTCAGTGTCAGCTTTTCCTTCTCTACAAACTATTCAGCTATAAATCTGTATTGAGGGCTTCTGGGTTGTAAAATGCTAAGTCTTCCCTACATTTTCAAATAAATAAAATGATAATCACCTTGTCTAAGCACTTAAAACTTTTCAATATACAGTTTCTGAATCTATGTATAGAGCATCCTGCATCCCATTTGGAGATTCTATAAATAAGACACATAGGCCTCGGCAGGATTATTGAGGGTCCCTGAGCTTGGGACTCTCCCAGAATTAGGTCAAATGCCACTAGACTCTAGCAAGTCTGTGTACTAATGGGTCTTTGGAGAACATTAAAATTCCAGCAGGAAGAAGGTTATATTCATTTTAGTTTTAAAGATTTTCCCTCCCCTACCCTGCTTTATTTGAATGAGTGGAGTTGCATAGGAGCCCATCACAAACATGAAATTGGCTTTTGGTGGATTGTTTGCTACCTTAGGAAGTGCAAAGAAAAAAAATATGACCAAAAACAAGGGTGATAATGCTGTTAATGAACACAATTTTGTATAACTGAGTAGCAGTTTCTTCATGGGGGTGTTCAGAGTTGACCTCAAAGGAAAAGTTGGCTGTCTTCCTTGTACACTGGTGCACCCTGACCAAGGTGAGATATTCAAAAGACTTAACTGGTGGCTACTGTAGATGTTGCTGTGGATTTTAAACAAGGTAGTAATGTGAAGTTGTATCAACTAGTACTGGGTTGTTAGTTCCATTTTTTGCTTTATTTATCAAAATGAAAATAGTTTTCTTTTTAATTATTAAAGTAATCCATGCTGCCTGAAAAGAATTCAATTTAAATAAGAAACAAAAAAATTACTTATAATCTCAATACCAAAAACAGGCATTAATAACAGCACTATTTGTTGTGTGTATACATGGTTACACATAGTTAGAAAAAAATAGGACAGAACTGTGCATACTGCTTTGTAATCTAATAATTTTTCATTAAACTAGTAATATAGTATAGTCTTTCTGTAATATATATATATCATATATTATAAATAATTTTTAATATATCAGTATAATCAATCATTTGTGTGTGTGCTTAGCTGCTCAGTCATCTCTGACTCTTTGCAACTCCATGGACTATAGCCCACTAGGCCTCTCTGTCCATGGGGATTCTCCAGGCAAGAATAGTGGAGTAGGTTGCTATGCCCTCCTCCAGGAGATCTTCCCAACCCAGGGATCAAACCCAGGTCTCCCCATTGCAGGCAGATTCTTTACCATCTGAGCCACCAGGGAAGCCCAAATTAATCATTTACATATTAATAATTTAATTACTATTATAACAATGCTTATATATTAGCAATATTAATATGTTGAATTATATACAATATATAATAAATAATATAATGTTTTTAAAATTTGTATGAACATACCATAATTTATTCAATCTGCCAGTGATTTGTATTTGTTATTTCTAATTTTTAATTACACAAACCTGCAATGAACATTCTGGTGTGATTTACTTTGCATACTAGTCCTATCATTTCTCTAGAAGAAAGTCCTAGGAGTGGAATTCTTGGGTCAAATGGTATGTACATTTTCAAGACTTCTGATAAATGTTGCCAAACACTCTTTCAGAAAAGTTGCAATCATTTTTACTCCCATCAGCAGTTTAGAAGAATGCTTATTTTCTGTTTCCTCTTGTTATCTGGGAATGTAGTTAGTTATCCTCATATTTTAAAAGCAGTACCAGTTTAATAAAGAAAATTCAAAGTTCACTTTTGCCTTAATTTGTATTTCTTTGGTTATTATTTAGATTGGATATCATTTCATATCTTATTTCTTCCTTATTGATTATTCATGTCGTTTACCTTTTGGGTAGTTCATTCTCTCATTCCTTTGTCAGAGTGTTAACTGTCAATGATGTGACCTTTGTGTGCCATGTAAGTCACAATGGTCTTTTTTCCCAGTTTGCCCTTCGTCTTTGACCTTGACTTCTTTTACATAATATTTTGTAAGCTGCTTCTAAATCATTTCTAAATCATGTGATAGATAGATGGGTGGAAATACACAAGATCTCAGAATTAGCATATAGCAGAACAGGTCCAATCTTGAATTCACGTCTTTTTTTTTTGCAATGTCAGTGCTCTGTATTTCTCAAGTTCTGATTGTCTTGAATTTGGCCTGTTTAGTTCGTATTACCCACAAACACACTGCTTCCTAGGTGGCGCTAGTGGTAAAGAATCTGCCTTCCAATGCAGGAGACACAAGAGATGCAGGTTCAATCCCTGGGTTGGGAAGATCCCCTGGGAGGAGGAAAAGGGCAGCCACTCCAGTATTCTTGCCTAAAAAAATTTCATGGACAGAGGAGCCTGGCAGGCTACAGGCAAACAGTCAGACACAACTGAGAGACTAAACACACACACCCACAAATACAGAACTAGCATTTGAAAATCGACTGTCTTACTATCTAAGGACACTCTTCTTCTCCTCCATACTTCTTGGGAGTTCTGGATCATGATAAACAATATACTTGCTCTGTACACTCCACAAGACCAAAACCACACCAGCTGAAGCTGGCTACTTTCACCATCACACAGTGGCAAGCATTCCCCTTTCTGTGCACAGCAGCACTGAGTCCTGTAATAATATCCATGGGAAGACACAGTTCCCAACTTCAGGGATCTCTTAATCCAGGTAACACACTTGTCAATACATCTATATGCACAGAGACAGAAAATAAATCCTGGAATTCAAGCAATTGCTCTTGTACATATCCACTCAATAAATATTTCCATAAGACTTTTATTTTGTGATGATAGTAAGTTAATATTTACTGTATGTCAGACATTCTCCTGAGTGCTTTGTGTTTGTTGCTCATTGAATCTTCACAGAGACTCTATGCTATAGGTACTATTACAATCTTCCTTTAAATGGGGGAAATTCTGAGGTGCAGAAAGGTTAAGTAACTTGCCCAAGATTGTACACTTTATAAGTGGAGGAAACAAAAGGACTCACCTTAGGTTGTCCGGTCCCGGAAGCTGGGCTGCCTCTTAGCCCCCTGTTCCTCTACAGCATAAAGTACTGGGCAGAGAATTAAATACACAGGTCCCCATACTGACTGCAGAGAAATAATCCATTCAGCCTGGATTTTGGAAGTGAGAGATTCAGAAAATCCCTTTTAGAGAAGGGGTGCCAAAATGAATGAATGGAGAAATGTGGACTTTATAATCAAAATGCAACTTTTTAATGCTGAAAACTCAATACATGAAAATAAAATTTATAAATGTAGCTTGTTTTTCTAAGTCCTCCAGCATCCTGGGGTTAAATGTCCTTTAATGCCCCAAAGCAAATAATTCAAGCCCTTATCTCACATGCTGTGGGAAGATCAGGGCCTCCACGTTGTTGGAAGGATTTCCGAGGAACTTGTATTCTGATTACCACTTGTTCCAAATTTCTTCTCCTGACTCATCTTCCTCAACTGCTGTCCTTGTTTCCCTCTGTTTCCCCTGTCCTTCCTCTGACCTTTCTTAAAGGACCTCTACACAAGCCTACTGTACATAGTCACCTTTTACTGAAGGCTGAGTATAGTATAAGTGAGGGGGAAGGAAGGAAACTTTAAATTATGTTTTAGACATCACGATCCTAGTATTCCATAGCTACACAGTCTGGAGTTTCTCATAAGCCATTTGTCTCCCTGAGTTCTAACTACTGCCAAAGTACAAGTCTTCTATTCTCTACAGAGACACTTCTCCTGTCTCTTACACCTTTCCTGGCACCCACACCCAAGTGGCTTGCATTCAATATCCAACTTCTTGTTACCACAAGCTAAGAAGAAAGCTGGTTCTTTGTTCCCTGTTTCATACAATCTTCTACAAGCCTCACTAGCCATGGTGGAGGGAGAAAGTGGTTATCTCAAAACCACTGGAATTTTTCTCCATCAGAAGACTTTATTCCTCTCCCAACAATGTCATCTTTTAGAAGTAACTGCCATCTCTAAAAACAATGTTTTGTCTCTCACACAAATGTTATGAGAAGATAAGTTCAGTTCAGTCGCTCAGTCATGTGCAACTCTTTGTGACCCCATGGACTGCAGCATGCTAGGTTTCCTTGTTATTCACCAACTCCTGGAGCCTACTCAAACTCATGTCCATCGAGTTAGTGATGCCATCCAACTATCTCATCCTCTGTCATCCTCTTCTCCTCCCACCTTCGATCTGTCCCAGCATCAGGGTCTTTTCTAATGAATCAGTTCTTCGCATCAGGTGGCCAAAGTATTGGAGTTTCAGCTTCAGCATCAGTCCTTCCAATGAATACTCAGGACTGATTTCCTTTAGGATTGACTGGTTGGAGCTCCATGCAGTCCAAGGTACTCTCAAGAGTCTTCTCCAACACTACAGTTCAAAAGCATTAATTCTTCAGTGCTCAACATTCTTTATAGCCCAACTCTCATATCCATACATGACTACTGGAAAAACCATAGCTTTGAATAGATGGACTTTGTTGGCAAAGTAATGTCTCTGCTTTTTAATATGCCGTCTAGGCTGGTCATTGCTTTTTTCAAGGAGCAAGCATTTTTTAATTGCATGGCTGCAGTCACTATCTGCAGTGATTTTGGAGCCCCCAAAAATAAAGCCTCTCACTGTTTTCATTGTTTCCCAATCTATTTGCCATGAAGTGATGGAACTGGATGCCATGATCTTAGGTTACTGAATGGTGAGTTTTAAGCCAACTGTTGCACTCTCCTCTTTTTTTTTTCACTCTCCTGTTTACTTTCATCAAGAGGCTCTTTAGTTCTTCTTTGCTTTCTGCCATAAGGGCGGTGTCATCTGCATATCTGAGGTTACTGATGTTTCTCCCGGCAATCTTGATTCCAGTTTGTGCTTCTTCCAGCCTGGCATTGCGCATGATGTACTCTGCATATTAGTTAAATAAGCAGGGTGACAATATACAGCCTTGACATACTCCTTTCCCTATTTGAAACCAGTCTGTTGTTTCATGTCCAGTCCTAATTGTTGCTTCTTGACTTGCATACAGAATTCTCAGGAGGCAGGTCAGGTAGTCTGGTATTTCCATCTCTTTAAGAATTTTCCACAGTTTGTTGTGATCCACAGAGTCAAAGGCTTTGGCAGAGTCAATAAGGCAAAAGTAGGTGTTTTTCTGGAACTCTCTTGCTTTTTCAATGATACAGCAGATGTTGGCAAGTTGATCTCTGGTTCTTCTGCCTTTTCTAAATCCAGCTTGAACATCTGGAAGTTCACAGTTCACATACTGTTGAAGCCTGGCTTGGAGAATTTTGAGCATTACTTTGCTAGCCTGTGAGATGAGGGCAATTGTGTGGTAGTTTGAACATTCTTTGGCATCGCCTTTCTTTGGAATGAAAACTGACCTTTTCTAGTCCTGCGGCCACTGCTGAGTTTTCCAGATTTGCTGGCATATTGAGTGAAGCACTTTCACAGCATCATCTTTTAGGATTTGAAATAGCTCAATTGGAATTTCATCACCTCCACTAGCTTTGTTCGTAGTGATGCTTCCTAAGGCCCACTTGACTTTGCATTCCAGGATGTCTGGCTCTAGGTGCCAACAGTAGTAGATATAATGGTCATCTAAGTTAAATTCACCCATTCCAGTCCATTTTAGCTCACTGATTCCTAAAATGTCAATGTTCTCTCTTGCCATCTCCTGTTTGACCACTTCCAATTTGCCTTGATTCATGGACCTAACATTTCAGGTTCCTATGCAATATTGCTCTTTACAGCATTGGACTTTACTTCCATCACCCATCACATCCACAACTGGGTGTTGTATTCAAATTATAGAAATAACATTTCTCATCACAGGATTTATTTATTAAGTAATATTTCTACTGTCTTTAGCTGTTTATAGAGCATCTGAAGCATGAAGAAAAGATACACCTTGCACTGGGATGTCAATCTGGGAAGAAGACGAAACTTCCTGGATGTAATTCAATGCAAAGAACAAGATTCTGCAAGTCTTTCCTCTGTCCATGACAAAAATCTGTAAATTGGTGGTTTGGAGCTCAGGCTATATTTTTATCAAATAAATAGTAGTTAGTGCTCAGATCTGAGAAGGCAATGGCACCCCACTCCAGTACTCTTGCCTGGAAAATCCCATGGACGGAGGAGCCTGGTAGGCTGCAGTCCATGGGGTCGCTAAGAGTCGGACACAACTGAGCGACTTCACTTTCATTTTTCACTTTCATGCATTGGAGAAGGAAATGGCAACCCACTCCAGTATTCTTGCCTGGAGAATCCCAGGGATGGCGGAGCCTGGTGGGCTGCCGTCTATGGGGTCGCACAGAGTTGGACACGACTGAAGCGACTTAGCAGCAGCAGCAGCAGTGCTCAGATTATCCCAGAAAGACCTATTTAACCCCCACTGTGACTGAAAAATGGTAGCAATTACACTGGCCTGAATTTGGGATGCTAGGAGTAGGAGACTCACTGGCATAGGAAAGAGAGGAAAGAGGGAAAGTTAGTTTACTTATACTCATGACCCTAGACAGTTAGAGTTGCTGCTAGTTACTGATGTGTCATCTGTACTCTTCTTCCACCTCTTCCAACTCTCTCCTTAGGCAGGTGTCACCCATGTCCTTCTCCAAGGCACCTGCCCAACCTTTTACCTTTCCCTCACCATAACAGTGATCATGAGTGATTCCTTTTTTTTTTTTTACTCAAAAACCCATTCTCTCAGTGGAGACAGCTTCAGTCCAGTGGCAAGAACAACTATTAGCTGATTCGCAGTAAAGAACAACTAATATTGTCATCCTTTCAATGAATATTTTCCTTTTAAAAATAATAAATACTCTCAAACATGTTTTGATCTGGTGAAATTTAGTGCACCAATGCAAAAAATGTGAAGAGTATAGAAGGAAATTTTTCCAGAAATGGGAGGAAGAGGAGTATAGCATAGAGAAAATAAATGAGTCATGAATGCCTGGGATTGCATCCCTAGGGTGAAGTTGATACATATTAAAAGCATCCAGTTATCTGTCTGTTTGTTTTACTTTGGTTCCCTTAGGGGCAGCAGCAACCCTTTGGACAATAGAGACAGTTGTTTAAGAGTGTAATTCTTGTTTAGATGTTTTAGGAGCATGTCCATTGCCTAAATTAAAGTATATCTTTTCCCTAGCAATGGCGAAAGCCAAAATATTTTAATAAATTATTTCAGTGTAACATTGAATTATGATTATTTCCCATCTACTTCCCTATATTTATGGTACACAGCATAACCTACACACAATGTAAGCATCATGAGGTAAAAAGAGCAGAGTCCTGGACTGTAAATCAAGAATCCTTCATTTGCCCTAGATGTGCCCATGATGAAGAAGCTATAAAGCAAAGACGATAACATCAGATGTTTCTTAAGGTTTCCTTTGGCCCCAAAGTCCCTTACTACTTGATCAGTCTATTCACAGCCCAAACATGGTCAAGGTGCACTGGCAGATCCCCCTTTTAAACTGACTTACTCATTCTCCCAGCTGCAGAGAATGTTGCCAACAAAACCCCACCCCAGAATGGCACTCTGCCGAAGAAACGTGCCTCTCCCTGGGGCATCCTAATTCTAATGACTGGTCAGTGCAAAGGTATAAAGTCAGAGCTCCTGTCCATGAGCAGTCCTAAAGGCCTGCCTAGCTCCAAAGCTTGTAATGGGACGAGCGAGGATTTCCTTGCAATTGGACTTCTGCCAAATACTGCTGCCTTTACTTTCTCACAGAGGTTGTTGCTAAACAACAAGGAATCGAATGAGTGCAAGTCTCCCTCACAGAGTCTGTTTCCCCAGGAACTCAAGTTGAGAAGGTTGGTGCCAGGAGTGGTTCAAAGAAGCAAAACCTAAAACTAGACTTTAAAAGTGGACCCCACCGCTATACATGTGTGTGGGTGCTAAGTCGCTTCAATCATGTCTAACTCTGCGGCCCTATGGACCTTAGCCCACCAGGCTCCTCTGTCCAAGGCATTCTCCAGGCAAGAATACTAAAGTGAGTTGCCATGCCATGGCCTCCTCCAGGGGATCTTCCCCCCATCAGGGATCGAATCCGGATCTCTTATGTCTCCTGCATTGGCAGGTGGATTTTTTTTACCATTAGCACCACCTGGGAAGCCCCCACTACACATGAGGAGTATTTAAAGTTATTCCATGGCATGCTATAGCGGTACAATTGTTACAACTTTCGCTGGTGGTCAACAGAGATGCAGTAGCACCTTTGGAAGGGGGGGTGCCCCCTGGGTGCAATACCACAGATGTTAAAAAGTTTAAGGAAAGCAGTAATTATGAGGACAATGAAATTATTAACACCTACTGAATGCCATCTATTCACTGGAAAGAGACAGAGAAAGTCTGATCATGATTAATCACCAATTTAAGGCCAAGTGTGAAAATCAAAGAGCCTGCTGGCAACATGATGATTCTGATCTCTAGGAGGGCAGACTAAGCTAAGCCTTTGGCCAGAACTTAATTATAAAGGTACTGGAGCACTAGGGAAAGTTGAATTCTCATTTCCAGTCAGTGGTAGGCTAATGTCAGGGCAATGGTTAGGAAAGGATGGGGCTCTGAGACTATAGTAGAACTATCTGAATCCATGAACTCAAGAAACTTGAAATCCTAAAGTCTCCTGAACCCTCTAGACCTATAAACAGGACTTGCTTCTCTCTTTGCAAAGCTAGTCTTCCCCTTTTACTGAAGACAATACAAACGCCTTTGCCTAGGAAGACTACACATGCTGCCCCTCACCCAAATTAGGATTCACCCTGCCTTCTCTCCTGTCACCAGACCAATAACTTGGGTCATGTCATGATATGAACCAACCTGGGGACCTGCTGGGCCTGCAAAGGGAGAAAACGGATAATATGTTGAAGGAACCACAGGATCTGGTCAATATGTGCCAGTAGCAGCTGGATCTGTATGGGGCTGGGAATCTGTATGGGACTGGGCCTTGAAGGTGTTGGGTCAGTATGAGGGAGGGGTTCAGGACACAGAGATGGATAAGGGAGGGCTTATCATTAAGGGGACACTCTCATGTACTACGGGTTTTAACATCCTAACAAGAACTCCAGAAAATCAGAATAACGTGCTGCTGCTACAATAGCTCTTAGAAACTAGGAGAAAGTGACGGCCCACTCTAAGGAAAGGAGGAATTTCAGGACTACGGCTGTGGGTGGTAGAACAAATGGAGCAAATGGGCATATCAAGTGTAAGATCTGAATGCCAATAACCTGGTCATACTCCATCAGAGGTTTGGGAGGACACGTCATTTACCAAAGGGATAGGAAATGTGTTTGTAAGAAGAATACAAGCATTCAGATTATGAAGCCTCTTCCCTACAGATGTTAAAAGGTTTAAGGAAAGCAGTGATTCTGAGGACAATGAAATATGTAACATCCTACTGAATGCCATCTATGCACTGAAAAGAGACAAAGAAAGTCTGATCATGATTAATCACCAGTTTAAGGCCAAGTGTGAAAATCAAAGAGCCATCACATTTTTCTACATGGTTTTTTTGTGTCCTCAGCCTAAAGCTACCCCAGGAGTTAACCTTTGACTCAGGCTTCTAAGGTGTGAGCGTGCTTCCCTCCTTCTTTCTTCTAAAAAACAGCCAATAAGAATTTAAAAAATCACACCTAGGACAATAAGCCCACAGTAACAAATCAACACTTGGTTTATTGGAGATAGAAGTTAGCTGGACTTAGTACGTAAGGAAAGGATCGTTAAACAGAGAGATTCAGAGACAGAGTTTAACAACAGAGGCTAAAATAGTTCCAGTGTGTATTTCAGTGAATTTCTCTACTGAATCTCATTAAACCTTTATCACTAACATCCCATAACAGGTGTGCCTATAGAGTCTAAATTTAATATCTGCCAAAGAGTAATTCTGAAAGGTTGAGTGTGGAGTAAATATTTCCTTTTGAGGTAGTGAGAGGCATGGTTCAAAGGGGAAGGAGATTGAAAGGAGGATTAGGAGAGTTTGAGGACAGTGAGGTGAGGGGATAAAAGGGAATGACTTAAAAGACTCTTCCAGTGAGCGTGGTTTCATGCAACCAAGAGAAAAAGGAGGTTAAATGGATTAAGGTGCAGTTCACAGGTTTGATCATACCCCACTGTGAAGCCAGGTATTTCTGACACCTAATTACTCTTGAGTTCTCTTTTCTGAGAGCCACTGCTTGAGAAGGCATGCAAGTGGAAAAGCCATCAATGGGCTGCAACCAGATCACTGGGAACTTAAGTAACTGCTGACTGTTTAACTGTTACTCAGCCCTGTCATCCAGCTGTTTTCAGGAGACAGCTATGCCCTCTGGCCCTATAAAACGCCCTCTTTTCCCCAGTCTGAAGTGCAAAGGTCAACCAGCACTCTGAGTGTCGCCATCCACTCCACTATTTCACCTCTTTCTCCTCTGTCCTCATTGTAAGCACACGAGAAGGAGAAGCTCTTGGATACCTGCCCTCTGGAGACCTTCCATGCTACCGTGCAGTGTGCTCAGCCGCTTCAGTCGTGTCCAACTCTGCGACCCCATGGACTGTAGCCAGCCAGGCTCCACTGTTCATGCGATTCTCCAGGCAAGAATACTGGAACGGGTTGCTATACCCTCCTCCAGGAGATCTTCCTCACCCGGGGATCGAACCCACATCTCCTGCGTCTCCTGCGTTGCAGGAGGATTCTTTACCACTAAACCACCTAGGAAGCCCTCCATGCTATTCCTTAGTGATAAATGGGAAAGGGGGAAACATTTGGTTGGTAATTGTAAGCCACTGCCAAGCCTTGCCCAATGGGACATTACATAAACCAAGTGTTTTCTAGATTAAGGCAGCCTCGGCAAACAGAATATGACTGATAAACCATAACCAAGAAGTTTCTCATGAAGAGCTTGGAGCTCTCTGTAGGATTCCATTTCATTAATCACTTGCTGAACACGAGTTGTTTCAGCCATGAGACAGGTGCAAGGTATATAAAGAAAAGGGAAGCACAGAACCTGTATTTTCAGTCTGGAAAAGAACTGGAGAGACAGTGTATGTGAGGTTTAGAGATTCAAGATCTAGATAAAGTTGACCTGAGTTCAATTTGCTGCTTTATCATTTACCTGCTTTAGAACCTGTGTAACATTCCTTAACTGTTTGGATTCTCAATTTCCCACTCTGTTAAATGGGGATAAAGCTCCCATATTTTTTAAAAAGAATTAAACAGGGCAAAATAAAGAGCTAGCACTGTCTTTGGTATGTCAAAAGCACCCAACAAATGCCAGCTACTAATACAATAGTTATTCAGGATGAGGGTAGATAAGTGTTGACTGAGACAATGGCAAAGGCATTCTAATTAAATGCGCTAAAATACCCAACACCAAAGCCATCTGGGTTAAAGTCACAGGATGCTGTCCTTATTCAGAATCAGTTTCCCATATTCTGATGCTCTCTATGTATTTTCACTTCTGTCACTGGTCGAGATTTCAGCAAGTGCAAAGAAGCAGAGAATAAGTAAAATATCCACAAGTTCTGCATCCACCCTGGATACCAGCATGTCCTGTGTACCTGCAGGTGGGAGGTGTGAGTTTAGGAAATCATGGGGGAGTGACTGACAAGGAAGAGGTCCAACAAAGGAGTAGAACATATGAGTCCTCCCCTTGACCAAATTTTAATCTTATTCCAAACTGTAAACTAGGTTTATATTAAAAGGAAAACAAATAAATATGTTACCCTCTAAGGGATAAAAATAGTTTTTCTTCAACAATTACCTTCTCTGTGTACCCTTTGTTTTAACCTAAAGTAAAAACAACTTGTCAGTGTTTGGGTTTATACTGGTAGGAGGATTTCTCCCAACCCTCTGAAAGTCTACTACATTTTAAGTAGGCCATTGCCTCTTTTGTTCTTCCCTGGGGCTCAGTGGTAAAGAATCCACCTGCAATGCAGGAGACATGGGTTCAGTCACTGGTTCAGGAGATTCCCTGGAGAAAGAAATGGCAAGCCACTCCAGTATTCTTGCCTGGGAAATCCCATGGACAGAGAAGCCTGGTGGCCTACAGTCCATAGAGTCACAAAGAGTCAGTCACGACTTACTGACCAAACAACAATATTGCCTCTTTTACCTACATGCTATTGCACTGCTGTTTATAAGTCCAAATATTCCAAATTATCATATATGAAGAAATTATGAGTATGTTTATTTCTTGAAAAATTTGAAGGCTAGTGGAAATAATGGAATAATGCCAAAAACACAGTTCTATGATGTCAGCAGTCAGTGAATATTTTATTAGTTGTTCACAGTGTACATGATGCTTATATTAGATATACTTTGACAAAGATGAATTGTAACAGAAAAATTTAGTTCAATCCAATCCAGATAACATACTCCACCAGGAACATATTACTATAAAGGGTAATTTAACCCTGGAAGATTCAGATGCATAGAAGTGGTATTCTTATTAAAAGGTTCAGGTCTAGATTTATAATTAAAATTATAACTGTCTTAACAGTAATAGGAATGCTTTTTTTAAGGCTTCAAAGCATTTGCTGGAAAATGATTATTTGATTCAGCAGTTGCTTAAGACAGTCAACTAAGATGTATGCCTTGAAAAAGAGCCCCATGTCCAGACCATAACCTTTAAGAGATGAGAGGAATAATCTGAACCTGTAACAGCACCGACTGCTATGCTCAAAAGTATAAATATTCCTGTCTTTGACTGGCATTTAGCATTATAAAAGAAGAATGATGTCCTCTATTACAGCAAGGAAAGAATCATCAATTCAGTTTACACGAAGATTTTCTAGGTCCTTGCATCAATCATTTCATAAAACTATTGATTAAAAGAAATAGAAAAGGAGTGAAATGGCATAAATAATAGAAAAACACTGAAAACCTGCACACACTCAGTGTTTTGAGCTTATGATGCAGATGTAAATTCAAATTTAACCTTCAAACACAAATGTCAGGGAATGTGTTATCACTTTACTGAACATCCAAGGTCAATCAATTACTTCCATCTACTTAGTATAAATTAGACATGCATTATAGAAAACACAAAAACCTGGGATTCAGAAACAGGTTTTACTTTTTATTTGAATGTTAAATTTACTTGTATTTTTAAGAGGACATAGTATAAGTAAGCAGTTTGAAGAATTCTCAAAGTGAAAACACAAAATGGATCCATGAGGAATAAAATATTATCACCCCCTCCTCCACCAGAAGCCTCCTGTAAGCCCCTTCTGAGTCATTAATTTTTCCTCCTTCTTCAAAGGTAACAGTGGCTTATTTCTAACACCAGTGATTAATTTTGCCACTCTGTGAACTTTATATATGCTGAATTATACTACACATGTGACTGTGTGCCTGGCTTCCATTGTTCAACAATAGAGTATGAAAAGCATCCATTTTATATATGTTTGTAGTTTGTTTTCATTGCTGAAAAGTAATGTTATACATTACTTATAAAAGTAATTTATAAATGCACAAAGATATTAATCATTCTACTATTAAAGGGCATTCAGATAGTTTGGAGATAATACAAATAACTTCGCAATGGATATTCTTGTACATGTTTCTGATACACTTATGCAAACATTCTATAGAAGACATTCCAAAAAGAAAAATGCTGAATTATGGGGTATGAGCATATTTACTATTTAGTAAATTATGACAAATAGTCTTCCCAAGTAGGTGTAACAAATTACATTCCTATCAGCAATAAATGAGAGTTCTAATTGCTCCACCTCTTCACCAACACTTAATAAGGTCAGTCTGTTTAATTTTTAGACATTCTTATGGGTATGTGGTTACCAAACCACAGAGGTTTAAATATGTGTGTCCTTGATGACTAATGAAGTTGGGGACTTTTACATATACTTACTGACCATGCTATATGTTACATCCCCAGAACTTACTTATTTTATAACTGGAAATTTGTACCCTTTGACCAACATCTTCCCATTTCCCCAGCTCTCCCCATGCCCTGGCAACCATCATTCTATTCTTTGTTTCTATGAAATTCAGCTTTTTTAAGATTCCACATATAAGAGAGAGCATAGAGTATTTGTCTTTCTCTGTCTGAATCTGTTGAAAGGATCATATGGTTTCTATCCTTCATTCTTTCGATGTGGTATATCATGCTTATTGGGCTTCCCTGGTAGCTCAGCTGGCAAAGACTCCACCTGCAATTCAGGAGACCCTGGTTCAATTCCTGGATCAGGAAGATCCCCTGGAGAAGGGATAAGCTACCCACTTCAGTATTCTTGGGCTTCCCTGGTGGCTCAGACAGTAAAGAATCCACCTGCAATGTGGGAGGTCTGGGTTAGAACCCTGGGTTGGGAAGATCCCCTGGAGAAGGCATGGCAAACGACTCCAGTATTCTTGCCTGGAGAACCCCCAAGGACAGAGGAGCTTGGTGGGCCACAGTCCATGGGGTTACAAAGAGTCAGCCATGACTGAGCAACTAAGCACACATACATGTTTATTGATTTATGTATGTTGAGCCATCTTTGCATCTTAGGGATAAATCCCACTTGATTATGGTGTATGATTCTTTTAATATGCTATTGAATTCAATTTGATGGTATTTTGCCAATAATTTTTGCATCTATATTCACTAGGGATATTGGTCTGTAGTTTTCTTATAGTGTCTTTATCTGACTTTGGTATCAGAGTAATTCTGGCCTCATAAAATGAGTTTGGAAGTATTCTTCTTTATTCAATTTCTTGGAAGATTTTGAGAAGAATGAACATTAATTCTTCTTTAAATATCTGGTATACTCTACCAGTGAAATCATTTGGTCCCGGGCGTTTCTTCTTTGGGAGATTTTTGATCTCCTTAATTATTATTGGTCTGTCTAGATTTCCTATTTCTTCATAACTCAGTCTTGATAAGTGATATAGTTCTAGTAACTTATTCATTTCTTCTAGGCTATCCAATTTGTTGGACTTTGACTATATCATCCCAATCCCTCCTGGCCTGCAAGGTTTCTGCAGAGAAATAAACTTGATAGCTTTACAGTTTTCCCTTATTTGTGATGAGGGAATTCTTTTGCTGCTTTCAGTATTCTCTTTGTTTTTGACTTTTAACACTTTGGCTATAGTGTGTCTTAGACTAATGTTCTTTGAGTTGATCTTGCCTGGGGTCCTTTGAGCTTCCTGTATATGGATGTTGGTATCTCTCCAAAGATTTGGGAAAGTTTCAGCTATTATTTTTTTAAAATATATTTTATTGACTTCATGGCATCCCAAAGTTCACATAGGTTTTTTGGCTTTCTCTTTTTCATTCTTTTTCTTTTTGTTCCTCTAACTGGCTAATTTTAAATGATCTCTGAGTTTGCTGCTTCTTTCTACTACATGATCAAGTCTGTTGTTAAATCTGTCTATTGACTTTTTCTGATTTTTCATTGTATTCTTCAGCTCAAGGATTTCTGTTTGGTTCTTTTTTTTTATGGTTTCTATTTTTTTTTTCACTAAACTTCTCATTTTGTTCATGTGTTGCTTTCCTGATTTCATTCTGTTGTCTATCCGTGTTCTCTTGCATTTCATTTATTTTCTTTAAAATAATTATTTTTAAATCTTTGTCATGCAAATCATAGATCTCCATTTCTTTAGAGTTAGTTACTGGAATTTTATTAGTTTCCTTTGGTGGTATCATGGTATCATATTTGCCTGATTCTTTGCGATCCACATAGTTTTGCACAGATGTCTGTGCATTTGAAGGAGCAAACTTCCAATCTTTTTAGACTGCTTTCAGAAGGTAAAGACCTTCTGTCAGTTCTCTAGGCTGATGGGATTATCTCTGGAATTGAAGTCATACTGTTTTGGAGTCAGTTATGAGGCTGTCTCCAGGTCTGCAGTGAGTTCTGCTATTGGTGGGCTTGTTACCAGGCATCCAGGCAGGCATGGATTCTGTCTCATTCCTGGGTGGAGGAAACTGCCTCCAGTACTTTGTTCTGTAGGGTGGCAATGGAACAAGGGTCTGCTTCAATGTCCAAAGATGAATCCTCAGATGGTGGGCCTAACCTTATTACCAGGTATACAGATGAGTGTGGATCTAGCCAGGTCCCTGGGAATGTTCCTGGCTGATCACTGGATGGGTCCCTGAGTGGGTAGGACTGGCCGTGGACTGTGGCTGAAAGCCTCAGGACTGTTTCAGGTTCCACAGCCAAGCTTGAGGTCTGCAGACTTGGTTCTGGAGGCAGAGATGGGCATGTCTCCCTCCAGTGGGCTGGGCTGGCTGGAGTACTCTTGATTGCAACTCAAGAAACTGAAGTCAAATGTCTTTAAAGGACACTTTAAGGATTTCCTGGGTCTTATTTAGGAGCATCTCCTTCCAGGTTTCCCTGCTAGCAAGTCTGCTGGCTGACTGTGAGTAGGACTGGAACCAAATTAAGACCCCTTTCATAACCTAGAATCTGACCACGTTTAGTGGGCTTACCTTTAGGGACACCTGGACTGCAGCTAAAAGAGGCTGGAGAAGGTTCACAGACCACTTTAGGGTCCGCAGCTGGGACTAAGTCTGTATGCCTGTTATATGATTCATTGGTAGGCTTGACTCCTCCCAGGTCCCCAAGCATATAACGGTGGTAACAGGACCAAGGCCAAATGGAGCTGCAGGCAAATTCTCAGGTACAGAGCTATCTTCAGGTCCATAGTGGGACCAGTCACCTGGGTATGAGCCTGCCTTCTTGAAATGGCTCCCCTCAGTGTTAGACTAAATCAGAATTTAAAAATCTCCCACCTGGATTCCATGGGCTTTCCTACCCCACGGCTCAGGGGTAAAGAACCTGCCTGCCAATGCAGGAGATGAAAGTTCAATCCCTGGGTAGGGAAGATGCCCCGGAGAAGGAAATGGCAACCCACTCTAGTATTCTTGCTTGGGAAATCCCATGGATAGAGGAGTCTAGTGGGCTATAGTTCATGGGGTAGCAAAAGAGCTGGACAGGACTTTGTGACTAAACAACAACCTGGATGACATACTTCTTTGTGGATGGAAATCCTGGAAACTATGTTGGCTGAAATCTCTGTGCTTTCATAAAAGCCTATGGTGATCTTAAAAATCTGCTACAAGGCAGCGTGAACTCTATATTTAGGGATTGAGGGAGCTGAAGTAATATTATTTGTTTCTCAGATAAGGGAATTAAGCCATGCACAAGACAAATTATAGCCAACATAAACCTATATTTGTTTCAAATCTCTATACATTTTACATGAAAGTTGTTTTTTTTAGCACAATTTATCAGGGAAATTTCCAGATTTGCTGAATTTTGGAAGTCACTGCCTTTGGCAACACTTGCTTCAAGTGCTCTTTAATTAATATTTCATAAGATGATGTACATATATCCTGTTGATTAAAATCATTGAATTTCTTCTTTACATTCTTGGACCACTGCCAAAAATAATAATTACTAAATTTAATAAGCCACATATCAGACTTGTAGTAACTGGTAGAACAAGTTGAGATCCTGTACAACGTGACTTGGATAGAACAGATTACAGTGGGTTGTTTCCTCTTCTCCATTTAAGAAATAGAAACTATAAACAGAAGATCCATAGGACAATAGCATATATAGAGGTGGGAGTCAGTATGAAGACTTAACTCAAGGAACTAAATAACACAAGTGCCACTGAAACACAGGAGCATCAGAGGTAGCAGAGTTGAATGAAGTTGCAGAGGTGAGCTTGAGTCAGAGCATGCATAGTCTTGAGAGAAAGTCATGATAATTGTAGCTTTCTACTAAGGGCAATGTGAAGTAAAAAAAGAAACTTAAGTCAAGCAGTGGCATGATGAGAACTGCATTTTTAAATGGTCTCTAATACATTAGAGGGAAGTGAGAAGACAGAGTAGGTTTCTAGGCGGTCTAAGAGAAAGATGGTGAGTAGTGGTACAAAACGGAAAGAAGACAATGGGCCCTGAGAAATATAAGGGCACATCACCCTTCTTGCAGACCATATCCAGGTACATACACCATGGTCCAGCAGAATACAGCCACTGGCTTTCATTCACCAGCTGAATACCCATGAAAAATCTGGGATCACTCCTCATGATTATTAGCTCTAAATAGGACTTGCCAGCTCAGGTTCATAGACTGTGTAGTATACTGTGTTGGGTTGATTTCGAAAGAGGCAGCAGAGGAACTGCTTGTGATAAGTCATGACGTGTGCACTTTGCCTTCTAAAGATGGCGTGTGGGTAGGCAATGGGAGGAATGTTCACTGCCAGCAGGACACAGGTGCAAGGGGAAAGGCTCACCCACTCCCTGTGGGCCACTGACTTAAAAACTTAAAACACCTGCCAAATCTGTAGCCTTAACCAGGCTAGCTGAGCAGCCCTTTCTCCCACCTCATGAAAGGACTGTTACAATCAATAAATAAACAGATTTAATCAGTCAAAACTTGCTTATAGGCAACCCCATGAAATGCACTATGTCCTTAGAAGGAATCCATTAACCTTTTTAAATGCAGTTCCAATAGCTCAACACAAAGCCCAGTGCAATTATCCTCTGAAAAGATAATCATAAGAAGGAACAGCAAGGCTTATCTCATGATAGAGACCATCAGAGTCTTTATAGGCAAGAGGAGAGAGTATAGGCACAAATGTTTTGTGCATTATGCTTAAGATAATATAATTTCCTTCAAGGCCTAAGTTGGGTTGGGAAACTACAACCTGCAAGCTAAGCTCAGTCCACCATCGATTTTTTTGAGTAAAGTTTGACTGGAACACAGTTATGTTCATTTATTTATGTGTTGTTTCTGGCAATTTTCAAGCTACTATGTCAAAGATAAACAGAAGCAACAGACTGCATGGCCAACAAAATCTAAAACGTTTATCATCTGGCCCTTCAGAGAGAAGTATGCTGACCCGGGTCTAACTCTAAACAGAGCTTAAGAGAGTAGTAGTCTTCTTTTGGGTTTCCCGGGTGACTTAGTGGTAAAGAATCCGCCTGCCAACATGAGAGATACAGGACATATGGGTTCAATTCCTGAACTGGGAAGATCCCCTGGAGGAAGAAATGGCAACTCTCTCCAGTATTCTTGCCCGGAGACTCAGGCTCCCATGGACAGAGAAGCCTGGCAGGCAGCAGTCTCTGGGTTTCCAAGAGTCGGACACAACTGAGCACACACACACACAGGCTTCTTTCAGTCAACTTTTATACCAAGTTCTTGATGGTCATGCCTATGGATATCACTCATAGGGAAACTTTTTCATCTAGATTCCTTCCATTGGACACTAGTTAAGAGATGGTTGAAATGGAATCATTGATTCTTCTCGAAGTCCAAAGATGTTGTTCTTACCGTAAGTATTTTTGTGTGCTTAAATAGCACAGGTTTTCATTTTAAAAGATAGCTTGTGAAATTATGCCTTTTGAAATAAGAAATTGAGAAAATTGCTTTTTAAAAATTCCCAAAAAAGGCTTCTTTAAATCAACACTTGATAAAACAAAGCTTTCAAATTTTCAGGCTTCATTCAACTGTCCCTGGCTCCCTTAAATTCACAGTCCACCAATAGAAAATATGTTAAATAGTAAGAAACCTGTAGTGGATGGTACTATTTCAAATGACTTTATAACACCTGTTTAACATGAAAAACTCAGTGGCAACTATTCTATTTATTGCCACAGGCAAACTGTAATTCCATTCCTACTCAAATGTCCTGTGTAAAAACAGTCATACAGGCTCCTTACTAAGAAACTGATACCCAACAGCTTGATTTATATTCTAGCTCATTAACCCAGCAAACATCCTGAAACAAGTCAAATTAAATGCCTTTGGTGTTGGCACACAGTAAGTTGGTGTGAATTTGATTTGATTCCTGACATTATCTACCTGAGAAGTTTAAGATGAGAGTTTGGAATCAGTATAACTGAAGGCTGGCAGGACTCTTAAGAGTCCTGTGACAGTAGCCACACCGCTAGCATTTAGCAGACTTCATGAGAGAATCCAGGAGTCCTGTTTTTGACTAAAACACTGGAAAACCTTTAAAAGCTTGACAAGACCAAGATGGGATACAAGAGGCAAAACTCTCACTGATGGTGGGAGTGTGAACTGGCATATCATTCTGAACCACAATTTGGCATTGTTGTGTAAACTAAATATGTGCATATCCTAAAACCCAGCAAGTTTACTTCTAGGTATGTACGTAAGGAAACTCTTGTACTTGAACAATGAGTTATAATAAAAAATGTTCAATGCAACACTGTGACCAAAAAAAAAAGAGGAAATAATCAAATGTTTGTCAATGGGAATAAGTGGATAAATAGACTGTAATACATTCATGCATTGGCATATTATGTAGCACAAAAACTGAATGAATTAAAACTACAGTCTGGAAGAATCTGAAAAGCAAAATGTTAAATGAAAAAAGCAAATCCAAGAGGAATATACATAGTATGAGGGTTAACTTTATGTGCCAACTTGGCTAGGCCATAGCACCCAGTTTTGGGTCAAACACCAGTCATGATGTTGCCATGAATGAATGGTATTAATACTTAGATGATATTAATATTTAAGTCAGCAGACTTTGAGAAAAGCCCATAATGTGGGTGGGCTTCATTCAATCAGTTGAAGGCCTTGTGAGAAAAGCCTGAGGTACCCCAGGGAAGAAAGAACTGCCTCCACACTGACTCTGGACTTGAGCTTTAACATCAGCTCTTCTCTAGGCGTCCAGCCTGTCACCCCGTCCAAGATGTCAGACTTGTTGAGTTCAACAATCACAGGAGCCAATTCCTTAAAATAAAATAACTTGAATGTATGTTGGTAGTAGAATATATTGATAGTAGTAGCTGATTGTACATGTGCATATTATGTAATATTCTGCAAATACTGATGGGAATGAATAAAATTATATTATACCCACTTGTTGGACTAGATGGCCATAATATATTTTTAGTGATAAAACCAAATTTCAGAGTAATCTGTTCAGGTAAATTCCATGTTTGTTTTTAAACACACACACACAGAGTGTACACCTGTTTGCATATGGTTTAATAAACACTGAAATATCTGAAAATAAAGATGCAAACAATTAACACTGATTAGCTCAATGTGGAATAAAGAGAGTTGAGGATAGTAGCTTTCATTTATATATACTTTTTTGTTTCACCTTGAAAAACAATCAAGTATTACTGTCATAAAATAAGGCAAATTCAGCTAGAAAAATGAACTCAAAGTTCTCATTGAGCATCTAAGGTCTTTGCACAGTTGATCACTAATTATATACAAACTTTTATTATAATCTTTCTTTTTAATAATTAACCCTAAATCTGAAGATCTGCTTTCAAGTGGATCTACCAATTTTTGCTCTCCATCTGAGCCTGACATTCAGTCTTTGCTTTACATTTCTCCAAAGGCTTTTTTTCTCCCTTATCTATTTCTCAATGTATGCAAGAAAGAGCTAATGTGAAAAAGAAAAATGTGTTTAAATTTTTGCCTGTCATTTATATGATTATCTATTTTTATTTTTGTTTCTCTCGATAGTTCCCTAAGAAAATGTGTAGATGAAATGAAATACAGATGTAATAAGGTTTCAATGCCAGGAGGTTATTTAAAAATTTTTACTTGCTTTTATATATATTTTAACAGATTATAGTAAACATTCATCTCTTTTACTGTTGCCTAGTAGTTTGAGCTGGGTGTCACTTTATTTTGATAAAGTAACTATAATTACTCTCAAAGGAATGATATCTCTTCCAATATACAAGATTAGTATAAATATTATTAAGAACAAGATTACATGATTATATACACAAGAATAAGAGACTGGCTAATCCTCTCTGTGACAACTGCTTTGAATTACTTTCAAAGAGTAGATATAAATAGTAGACCTATTTCTGTTGATTCATTCACAATTTCTTGCTAATTTTCCCTCGTAATTTAAAATCAGTATTAAGCAAAATAATATCCACATCTAGCCACTTCTGATAATCTCACACTTTGGTGGTTCTTTGGTTTTGAATTCTATGACTTAGACAAATAACTCAGGTATGAGGATGCTTTTTCTAATTTTATACATAGGCTGTATTTGAAGAGCACTCTGTTGCCAAGATATCTGTGATTGTTGGCAAACGGTCCTCTTTTTACTCACCTTGCCCACACCAGGTGCAGATCTCATTTATGACTCCATCTCTATGTGCAACTCAGAACCAGTTGTGGTTACTTATTTACAGAGACAGTGATTTCATGTATGACCTATGTGCCTCTTGAGATCAGGAATTTAGCCACGGTAAGTGTGTTAAAGAAGCCAAACTATACACTGCTAGTCTGAGTCCAGAACAAAGGTCTTTCTCATATGACCCCCAACTATATATTCAATTCACCAAGGCATTTCGGGCTGGTAACACTAACAAGTGAATTCCAGGTTAGTCTCACATTCCTCTCTGCAAATACTTTTCCAAACTTCTTTACACTTCTCAAACTGCAAATCTACTCATCTTTCTACTTCCTCCCCCAAAGTCACCTTACTTTTAATTCACAGAGAATAGAGCCATGAGGCAGGAACTCCCCCTGCTTCCCAACCACAGACTTACATGTGCACATTTCTCCTCCTTCCTCTGATTAATCAAAGGGCAATCCTTTCAGCTAAAGTCTAAATTCCCTCTCCTCAGGAATTTTGCAGTATTAATGATCCCTTCAAATCATTTACCTTCTATTTTTCTCTATGAATCAGTCGCATGAAAAAGTAATATTAGTCAGGTATCTCCTCTCTCAAAAAAATTAATAAAAATAAAATAAAACCACACATTTAATCATGTCCCTAATTCCCACCTTTCCAACAGCCAGACACTTGTCATAATCATCAGAAAAATACTGAAAACATAAATAATAATTCATAAACTCATCAAAAAATGAACACTCATGAACTCACTACCAGGTGAAGGACTAAACTCTGCCAGTTCCCAGGAGACCCTCTCTGAATTCATCCCCTTTTCCTATACTTACTCTCTTTTCTCTGCCCAAATGTGACCTCTATCATGACTTAAAATATTGTAGAGGTTTTTTAAGTTTATCATACAAATACCTTTATTATTATTATTTCTCAACATTACATTTTAAAATGCATTGATGTTGATGTATTGATTCATTTATTTTCATTGCTTATAATTTTTGAGGTATGAATGAGTTCCGTGATTTTTAACAAAATAAATAGGTATCCATCACCACACAAAAAATATAGAACATTTCCAACACCCTGAAAAGCTTTCTCATGTCCCTTCATAGCCAATTCCCCCCTCTACCCACAGACCGGAGCAAACATTGATCTACTGCCATTATAATTTTGTCTTTTCTAGAATTTTACAGAAACAAAATCATATAATATATTGTCTTTTATGTCTGCCTTATTTCACCCAGCATAATGCTTTTTATATTCATCTAACACTGTCAATGCCAAAGAATGCTCAAACTACTACACAATTGCACTCATCTCACATGCTAGTAAAGTAATGCTCAAAATTCCACAAGCCAGGCTTCAGCAATACGTGAACCGTGAACTTCCAGATGTTCAAGCTGGTTTTAGAAAAGGCAGAGGAACCAGAGATCAAATTGCCAACATCCGCTGGATCATTGAAAAAGCAAGAGAGTTCCAGAAAAACATCTATTTCTGCTTTATTGACTATGCCAAAGCCTTTGACTGTGTGGATCACAAGAAACTGTGGAAAATTCTGAAAGAGATGGGATACCAGACCACCTGACCTGCTTCTTGAGAAACCTGTATGCAGGTCAAGAAGCAACAGTTAGAACTGGACATGGGACAACAGACTGGTTCCAAATAGGTAAAGGAGTACATCAAGGCTGTATATTGTCACCCTGCTTATTTAACTTATATGCACAGTTCATCATGAGAAATGCTGGGCTGGAGGAAGCACAAGCTGGAATCAAGATTGCGGCGAGAAATATCAATAACCTCAGATATGCAGATGAACCACCCTTATGGCAAAAAGTGAAGAATAACTAAAGAGCCTCTTGATGAAAGTTAAAGAGGAGAGTGAAAAAGTTGGCTTAAAGCTCAACATTCAGAAAACTAAGATCATGGCATCTGGTCCCATCACTTCATGGGAAATAGATAGGGGAACAGTGGAAACAGTGTCAGACTTTATTTTTCTGGGCTCCAAAATCACTGCAGATGGTGACTGCAGCCATGAAATTAAAGGAGGCTTACTCCTTGGAAGGAAAACTATGACCAACCTAGACAGCATATTAAAAAGCAGAGACATTACTTTGCCAACAAAGGTCCATCGAGTCAAGGATATGGTTTTTCCAGCGGTCATATGTAGATGTGAGAGTTGGACTGTGAAGAAAGCTGAGTGCCGAAGAATTGATGCTTTTGAACTGTGGTGTTGGAGAAGACTTTTGAGAGTCCCTTGGACTGCAAGGAGATCCAACCAGTCCATCCTAAAGGAGATCAGTCCTGGTTGTTCATTGGAAGGACTGATGTTGAAGTGGAAACTCCAATACTTTGGCCACCTCATGTGAAGAGTTGACTCATTGGAAAAGACCCTGATGCTGAGAAGGATTGGGGGCAGGAGGAGAAGGGGACAACAGAGGATGAGATGGCTGGATGGCATCACTGACTGGATGGACATGGGTTTGGGTGGACTCAGGGAGTTGGTGATGGACAGGGAGACCTGGCATGCTGCAATTCATGCGGTCGCAAAGAGTCGGACACGACTGAGCGACTGAACTAAACTGAACCTGAAATTAATTTCTGTGTACAGTGTGAGATAGGGGTTAACTATTTTTCCTTTTTTTCTTTCTATTTGTGTATTTATTTGGAAAAATATCTAGATAAACTAATATCGCTTTTTGAAAAGCTTATCCTTCCCCATCAGGCTATACATCACACATCATAAATTAAGTGTCCATATATACCTTGTTCTTTCTGGACTTCATGCTGAATCTTCTTATACATAAACATTATGTGTCCTTCCCTCTTGTAAGTTTCCTTAAGTTTCTCTCAATAATATATAAATATACATATGCACATATGTGTCGGGAATCTATTATATTAATTTGAATATAATAATTATGAATATAATAAAACTCATATAATTGCATAGTAATTCATATTAATTAATCTTTCATAAGTTAAAATTACTAGGTAACTGAGTTGACTATCGAAAAGTTATTTAATTTCTTTTGGAGTTTCTTGCTGTTATATGGAAATAATTCATTTTTATACATTGACTTTTATACATCAACCTTGCTAACTAAATTCATTTATCATTCCAATAATTCATGTGTAGATATTTTGGGTTTCTTAATTATGCAGCCAGATCAAACACAAATAACAGTATGCTTAACTTATGCTCTAAATACTATATACTTTATCTCTTTTTATTAGCTTATTATATTGCCATTACTTTGTTGAATAGAAGTTGTATGCCTATCTGAGAGAAAGCTTACAACATTTCACCATTAAGTACTTTGTAAACATTATTTATTAGACTAATGAATTTTTTTTTCTATTCTTGATACAGTAAAGAATTAGTCATTTTGAACCACAAATGGATGCTGAATTCTATCAAATGGTATGTTGGAGTGTCTACTGAGATGAATATATATCATTTCTCTTCTTTATTGTGTTAATTTGATGGATAGCAATGACTGACTCTTGAATATTAAATCACCCTTGCATTACTGGAATAAGTCTAAATTGCTTGTGATATATTACACTTTTCATATGCTGCAGGATTTGCTTCATGAGTCAGACTGCCTTATTTTTGTTCTTTTCTCTAATATCTTTGTTAGGTTTTGGAACCAGGGTTATGTTAGCTTCATCATATAAGTTGGGAAGACATTCTTTTTCTATGGAAAAGTCTGTGTAAGATTGATATTATTTCTCCCTTAAATATTTGGTAGAACTCATGAGTGAAGCCAACTAAACCTATAACTTCCTTTGGGGGCGTAATTTTAATTACAAAATGAATATACTTAATGGTTAACAACAATTCAATCAGTTATTTCCTCTTGATTAAACTTTGGTTAAGTTTTTTTTTTCCCCTAGAAATTTCTACATTTCATCTGAAGTTTGCTGATAATACTCCCTTACCGTGGTTTTAATGTTTATAGGATTTATAGTGACGTCTCCACTTATGTCTGTTATTGTTCATTTTTGCCTTCTTTCATTTGTCTTCCTCAATAGCATGAGGCATTTACAATTTTATAACCTTTTAAAAGAACAATATTTTCAGTTTTCTCAATGGTAGGTTTGTTCTATATTTTATTAGTTTCTTGTTTTATCTATTTTTCCCTTCATCTTGCTCTCTTTTGATTAAATTTGCTATTGTCTCTCTATAGTCTTGTTCCAAATATTTGAGGAGAAAAGGAAAGATATACCCATCAAATGTAGAGTTCCAAAGAATAGCAAAGAGAGATAAGAAAGCCTTTTTAAGTGAACAATGCAAAGAAATAGAGGAAAACAATAGAATGGGAAAGACAAGAAATCTCTTTAAGAAAATTAGAGATACCAAGGGAATATTTCATGCAAAGATGGTTACAATAAAGTATAGAAGGGGTATGAACTTAACAGAAGCAGAAAATATTAGAAAGAGGTGGCAAGAATATACAGAAGAACTATACAAAAAAGATTTTAATGATTCAGATAACCATGATGGTGTGATCCCTCACCTAGAGCCAGACATCCTGGAGTATGAATTCAAGTGGCCCTTAGGAAGCATCACTACAAACAAAGCTAGTGAAGGTGATGGACTTCCACCTGAGCTATTTCAAATCCTAAAAGTTGATGCTGTGAAAGTGCTTCACTCAATATGCCAGCAAATCTGGAAAACTCAGCACTGGCCACAGGACTGGAAAAGGTCAGTTTTCATTCCAATCCCAAAGAAGGGCAATGCCAAAGAATGTTCAAACTACCACACAATTGCACTCATTTCACATGCTAGCAAAGTAATGCTCAAAATTCTCCAAGCCAGGCTTCAACAGTAAGTGAAATGAGAACTTCCAGATGTTCAAGCTGGATTTAGAAAAGGCAGAGGAACCAGAGATCAAATTGCCAACATTCATTGGATCATTGAAAAACTAAGAGAGTTCCAGGAAAACACCTACTTCTGTTTCATTGACAATGCCAAAGCCTTTGACTGTGTGGATCACAACAAACTGTGGAAAATTCTGAAAGAGATGGGAATACCAGACTATCTCACCTGACTCCTGAGAAACCTGTATGCAGGTCAAAAAGCAACAGTTAGAACAGAACGTGGAATAACAGACTGGTTCCAAATTGGGAAAGGAGTGCATCAAGGCTGCATACTGTCACCCTGCTTATTTAACTTATATGCAGAGTACATCATGTGGAATGCCAGGCTGGATGAAGCACAGTCTAGAGTCAAGATTGCTGGGAGAAATATCATCAACCTCAGCTATGCAGATGATACCACTCTAATGGTAGAAAATGAAGAGAAACTAAAGAGCCTGTTGATGAGGGTGAAAGAGGAGAGTGAAAAAGCTGGCTTAAAACTCAACATTCAAGAAACTAAGATCATGATCATGGCATCCAGTCCCATTACTTTATGTCAAACAGTGGGGAAACAAAGACAACAGTGACAGACTATTTTCTTGGGCTCCAAAATCACTGCAGATGGTGACTGCAGACATGAAATTAAAAGGCCCTTGCTCCTTGGAAGAAAAGCTATGACCAACCTAGACAGCACATTAAAAATCAGAGACATTAATTTGCCAACAAAGGTCCATCTAGTCCAATCTATGGTTTTTCCAGTAGACATATATGGATGTGAGAGTTGGAACATAAAGAATGCTGAACGCCGAAAAATTAATCTTTTTGAGCTGTGGTGTTGGAAAAGACTCTTGAGATTCCCTTAGACTGTAAGGAGGTTAAACTAGTCAATCCTAAAGGAAATCAATCCTGAATATTCATTAGAAGGACTGATGCTGAAACTGAAGCTCGAATACTTTGGTCACCTGAAAATAGGAGCCAACTTATTAGAAAAGATCCTGATGCTGGGAAAGATTGAAGGCAGGAGGAGAAGGAGATGACAGAAGACGAGTTGGTTGGATAGCATCACTGACTCAACGGACATGACTTTGAGCAAGCTCTGCGAGATGGTGAAGGACAGAGAAACCGTCATGCTGCAGTCCATGGGGTTGCAAAGAGTCGGACAAGATTGAGCTACTGAACAACAACAACAAATATTTCAAAGTGCTACGTATTTAAAACTTGCAAGTCACAAGTAGTTATTGACTGAAATATACTACTTAGGAAAATTTTATCTTTAAAATAATAATATTGGGTTGGCCAAAACATTCATTTGGGTTTTCTTTAATTTTACAGAACCAAATATTTTAGAATATTTATAAATCTGTCAGTTTTATATGACTGAAATTTAATAAAATATAAAGATGCCTAAATTAAAATATCATTGCATGTGTTTGGGTATGTGTTGGAATAGATAAAAAATAAAATAAGGTCTATATCATAATTATTATACACTTCCCTCTTGGCTCAGATCGTAAAGCATCTGCCTACAATGCAGGAGACCCAGGTTCGATCCCTGGGTTGGGAAGATCTCCTGGAGAAGGAAATGGCAACCCACTCCAGTATTCTTGCCTGGAAAATTCCATGGACGGAGGAGTCTATTAGGCTCAAGTCCATGGGGTCACAAAGAGTCGGACACGACTGAGCAACTTCAGCATCAGCATAATTATTATACATTTTCCAGAAAAATTAATTTTTACTTCTTTTCAGTACAATCATTAATTATATTGATATAATTAAGAACTTTACATAATTTATTTTCTACTCACAAATTTAAAGTTTTTATTGAAATATTATAGTTCTTAGGTGATTTTAAATTAATTTCAATTTGGAGAATTACTCTACTGAGACTAAGGCAACTGGAATTATTAATTGTCAAGTTTAACCAAGAATTTTATATACACATACATATATGTGTGTATATATATCATCTTCGAGTACTGCAATGGAGTTATATTCAACAGTTACTATTGCAGCAAAAGACATTAAATGTCATAATGTAAACATTATCACATAATTTGCAGAGTAAACTCAAGCTTCTTCCATCTTTTGCCCTATCTAGGCTTTCACCAGATTGGGTGATGCTCAACCACACTGGGGAAGGTCACCTACTTTACTCAATCCACCAATTCAAATGGTAATCTCTTGCTGAAACATTCTTACAGACAAACCCAGAAACAGTGTTTAACTAGCTATCTGGACATCCCACAGCCCAATCAAGTTGACACACAAAATTAAGGATCATACTCTTATTGCACACATTCCTGGGGAACAGTTGCTCAAACACCCTGCCTCACTATTCAAGAAATTGAAGCATTCTCTAAATCAATTAGGCTTCCTGTTTTGACCCTTTAAATCTTGATTTGTAGGATGCAAATTGTACATGGGGAGGGGTGGAGAGTGGGCCTGATTCACCCAGGCAATGATATTTGGAAATGACTTTACAGGGATCAGTTCATATTATTTACATGAATACTTACAGTCATTTACTTCATGTTCTCCTAATAATGGTTTTTGTTGCTTGAAATAAAAAACAAACCACCAAACAGTAACAACAGTACTTATTCACAAATTAAAACTATTCTTCAATGTACAGTGTTCCTTTAAACCGTCAGACTACATCAAAGAAAGAGAATCTGTTTAATGATGACATAAGTTGAAAACTCCTCTACCACATCACCGTTTAATGGACATGAATTTGAGCAAACTCTGAGAAACAGTGCAGGACAGTGGAGCCTGGAGTGCTGTAGTCCATGGGGACACAAGGAATCAGACACGACTTAGCGACTGAACAACAACAGCTGCATCTTTATTTCCTTTTCTGGCAAGAACAAAAAGGTGAGGCCTCAAACTTAGAATTTACCACAAGCAATAGTATATACTGCTAGAATTTAATGGAATTGTTATTATATTTCCTTTTATACTTCTTTCTGTCTATATCAGGTATTAATGGTTCTCCATTTATGATATGTCAAATAAAATTGCTTTAAAGAAATTCAAATAAAAAGATTAAATAAAAATACTGAGCAGTTTGAAGGGTGATATGGAAAAAATCAAGGACATGTTTTGAGAGTGACTGAAGCATCACTACTAACAAAGCTAATGGAGGTGATGGAATTCCAGTTGAGCTATTTCAAATCCTCAAAGATGATGCTGTGAAAGTGCTGCACTCAATACGCCAGCAAATTTGGAAAACTCAGCAGTGGCCACAGGACTGGAAAAGGTCAGTTTTCACCCCAATCCCAAAGAAAGGCAATGCCAAAGAATGCTCAAACTACCGCACAATTGCACTCATCTCACATGCTAGTAAAGTAATGCTCAAAATTCTCCAAGCCAGGCTTCAGCAATACGTGAACCGTGAACTTCCAGATGTTCAAGCTGGTTTTAGAAAAGGCAGAGGAACCAGAGATCAAATTGCCAACATCCGCTGGATCATCGAAAAAGCAAGAGAGTTCCAGAAAAACATCTATTTCTGCTTTATTGACTATGCCAAAGCCTTTGACTGTGTGGATCACAAGAAACTGTGGAAAATTCTGAAAGAGATGGGAATACCAGACCACCTGACCTGCTTCTTGAGAAACCTGTATGCAGGTCAGGAAGCAACAGTTAGAACTGGACATGAACAACAGACTGGTTCCAAATAGGTAAAGGAGTACATCAAGGCTGTATATTGTCACCCTGCTTATTTAACTTATATGCACAGTACATCATGAGAAATGCTGGGCTGGAGGAAGCACAAGCTGGAATCAAGATTGCGGCGAGAAATATCAATAACCTCAGATATGCAGATGACACCACCCTTATGGCAAAAAGTGAAGAACTAAAGAGCCTCTTGAGGAAGGTGAAACAGAAGAGTGAAAAAGTTGGCTTAAAGTTCAACATTCAGAAAACTAAGATCATGGCATCCAGTCCCATCACTTCATGGCAAATAGATAGGGAAACCATGGAAACAGTGTCAGACTTTATTTTTCTGGGCTCCAAAATCACTGCAGATGGTGACTGCAGCCATGAAATTAAAGGAGGCTTACTCCTTGGAAGGAAAATTATGACCAACCTAGACAGCATATTAAAAAGCAGAGACATTACTTTGCCGACAAAGGTCCATTGAGTCAAGGCTATGATTTTTCCAGTGGTCACGTGTGGATGTGAGAGTTGGACTGTGAAGAAAGCTGAGTGCCGAAGAATTGATACTTTTGAACTGTGTTGGAGAAGACTCTTGAGAGTCCCTTGGACTGCAAGGAGATCCAACCAGTCCATCCTAAAGGAGATCAGTCCTGGTTGTTCATTGGAAGGACTGATGTTGAAGCGGAAACTCCAATACTTTGGCCACCTCATGCGAAGAGTTGACTCATTGCGAAAGACCCTGATGCTGGGAAGGATTAGGGGCAGGAGGAGAAGGGGATGACAGAGGATGAGATGGCTGGATGGCATCACTGCCTTGATGGACGTGAGTTTGGGTAAACTCCAGGAGTTGGTGATGGACAGAGAGGCCTGGCGTGCTGCGATTCATGCGGTTGCCACGAGTCGGACATGACTGAGCAACTGAACTGAACTGAACTGAAGTTGGGAAACACAGCCCAACTGAAGGGATCTGGGCAACGGCCAGTTCAGTGGTTAGTCTAACCTACTCTTTATTATACTCCTATGACTAACTCTCCCTACTTTCCAAATTTCCCTTCAAAAAATCTCAGCTTCTTTTATTAAAGCTTGTGCCTTACTTTCATAAATTGCTTTCCTGATTTATCTGCTTTGGAGTTCTGTTTGACTTTGTCTAAGTTCTACGCATATCAAAGGCTGACTCTGTATATAACATAGCAAATTCTGCTATAGAATTGTTAAAAGCCCAGACCCTTCAAAAGTCACCCCTAAAAAGCAGACCCTTCTAAGGCAGTTTATTTTTAACGTATAAATTAGTCAGAGAAAAAATGACTTTTTAAGTGTTTTGTGTGCACAAGGCCACCCTACAATGCTAGATGAATCCCATCGTCCAGAAATAGCTTAGCTGCATCCTGGTCATTGTGAAACTCTCAAGCTTCATTTTAAGACAGGCACCTGGCTTTGAATGCACAGAAATTTTTGAAATGCAAGTGACTGCAGCCTTTATTTTTCCCAGTTAGAAAAAGTTCTTCTGAAAGTGGCTCTTCTTTATATTCCTTGTATACAGTTTCTCCACATTCCTTCTACTCCCTCCCCACTTTTTTTTTTCTATGTTTTTTATTGGATCTTAAGTTCCTTATAGTCCTTCTGTTTTTCATTTGTGATGATGAAATCAATAATTAGACTAGGATGTGAATCCAAATAAAGCTGTCTTCTTTTTAAAACTGAGAATAAAACCAACACTTTGTTTTCATTCCTATTCCCCAGCAGTCTTTAATTGCATTTCATCAGTGAAATTTTATCAGAATATTCAGTGCTGATAACATGGCCAATCTTATTTTCAAAGTCAGGGCTTTTCATCTGGGCTGTGCTTGGCACTGCACTCTGCCTGATTTGGATTTTATTTAACCGATTTGGCTTCAACTGACACTGAGAGGCAAAGAAAAACAGCAATCAGCCTGCCATGAATTTGCCATGGGATCACATGCTGCTGCAGAAACAACCATATAAATGTGCTGAAGGAAGACAAATTCATAGCAGGCAGATTACAGTATGGTCCCCATACACTATGGGCTTCCCTGGGAAAGGAAGCCTGAAGCAGGAGCATAGAATGAGGAAGGTGCCAGAGAGGAGTATATGCATTCTTCCTGAGATAATCCTCTTAAAAAAGCAGGACCCACTGGCCTTGTATCACCAAAGGAAGGAAGGCACTGTGACAAGGGAAACACAGTACTGAGCTAGGAGGCATGAAGACTGGATCTGAGACCAAGTTGTGCCACTGAATACATTGTGTGGTTTAGAGTAAGGCAGGCAACACCCCTGAATCTTAGTTTCCTTTTCTCCAAATGGGAATAACAACTATGGCCATGAATAATTCTTAGCACATCGTGAAGATCAAATATAAAAATGTTTATGAGAATTGCCTTATGAAATATAAAACTTAACAAGAATATAAAATGGTCTAATTAATCATATCTTCAAGTTATTATTAATAATAATATTAACAGTAAACACCTTGCTCCTGAGTTGAGAAGTAGCAGTTAGTATTTAAGCAGTAGAAATATAAAGATAAATTTATATGGCATTTAAATCTCAGAGGATCTTTTTGCACTTTTGTTTTCAAATAGGGTTTCTTCATGATGGATCATTATTTTGAGAGTTTCTCAGGGGAAAAAAAATATTATCCACGGGAAAGATTGCCCAGGAGTAAGCTGATTTTAACATGCAAAATGGCTGTTTTTATGTATGGTTATAAAGACTCTTTAGTTCCTTCTCTAGATGTTCACTGAATATTCCTCTTCCCAGAGATCCATTTACTTTCTGCATTTTAATAACAGTGCAGTTTTCTGAACAGTTTTACGATACCAGAAGTGTTAAGTACAAAATCAATAGAGGCACTTACGAAATCTAGACATGGATACTAATAAAACAGGAGAATAAACAAGCAAGCTTAAAACAATAGGATATATACTATTCCCCAAAGGTTGTTGAACACTTAGTCCATAGGGCAGGTACAAAAAGAACCAGACAATAAAAGAAAAGAAAACAAAACAAAATCATCTGTATAGAATACACTAGGTTAGAGTGTTAGGAAACAGTCATGAGATGAACCACAATAATGCAGTACCGGTTTTTAAGTTACTTAAAAATTAAGTTGATGTTCAACTCTTATAACATGGGGTGTGTATGTGTGTGTGTGTGTGTGTGTGAGAGAGAGAGAGAGAGAGAGAGAGATGGTTGTATTCCATCTTTAGTGAGGCATGAATTTTTGCTTGTTTTTTATGTCAGTCATAGTAATATTATGGTCTGGCTAATTTTAAAACACCAGAAAAAGTGAAAGTGCTAGTTGCTCAGTCGTGTCTGACCGTTTGCAACCCCATGGACTGTAGCCAACCAGACTCCTCCGTCCATGGAGTTCTCTAGGCAAGAATACTGGAGTGGGTAGCCATTCCCTTCTCCAGGGGATCTTTCTGACCCAGGGATCAAACCCAGGTCTCCTGCATTGCAGGCAGATTCTTTAAAACAGATAAATACCCAAAAGAACAGATCTCTAAAACCATATGATTATTCATAAGCAGTATTTGCTTCAACTATTTTTATATAATAATACAGTTATACCACCTTTCTTTAATTACTGAGTCCACCCTTTCACAGTCAAACTTTCTGTATCTTAATGTTTTTAAAATACCCCTTGTAAACAAGTTTTGGCTTAAAAAAACAAAAATCTAGTCAGGTAATTTTTGTTTTATAATTGGAGCATTTAACCCACTTCATTTAATATAATTATTGATAAATGTGTGTAGTTTTTTAACTTTACACTTTGAAATAATTATAGATTCATAAGATGTTGTAAAGATAGTAAAGAAAGGATTCTTGTACACTACATTCAGTTTATACTTTATATAATTAAACTATAATATCCAAACCAGGAACTTTATACTGTATATTGTGTGTACACAATATATAGTTTTATCACCTGTATAGGTTTATGTAACCAGTTGCAAACAAAACAGAACTGTCCCATCAACACAAAGGTTTCCTTCTTGCTACTCCTTTACAGTCACAGCCACCCTAAACCATGGCAAACACTAATTTACTTTCCATCTTTATGAATTTGTAATTTTGAGAATGTCATATAAGTGGAATCATGTAGTGTGTAACCCTTCTGAGATCTTTTTTCAACAAGCATTAATCCCCTTGATTCATGCAAATTATTACATGTATCAATAGTTTCTTCTTTTATTGCTGAGTAGGACTCCATGGTATGAATGTATCAAGTTTGTTTAACCACTTACCTATCAAAGGATATTTTGGTTTTACCCAGTTTTTGGCTATCACAAACGAAACTGCTATGCACAATCATATGTAGATTTTTGTGTGGAAATATGCTTTCATTTCTCTGAGACAAATACCCAGCAATGCAATTGATAACAGGTATGGTACATGCATGCTTAATTTTTTAAAAACTGCCAAACAATCTCTCAAAGTGGCTGTAACATATTACATTCTCATGTATGATATCTGTTTCTCAACATACTTGCCAGTATTTGATGCTGTCATTTTTTTTATTTTTGCAATTCTAATAGGTATGTAGTGATGTCTCATCTTCATCCTTATTTGCACGTTCCTAATGTCCAGTCATGTTGAACATCTTTTCATATGCTTACTTGCTATTCATATATCCTCTTGGTGAAAACGCCTCTTCATATCTTTTGCCCATTTTCTAACTGGATTGTTTTACAGTTGAGTTTCCAGAGTTCACCTGTATTCTAGATGAGTTCTTTGTAAGATACATGGTTTGCAAATATTTCTTCCCAGTCAGTAGCTTGTCTTTTCATCTTCATGTTGTCTTTTGCATAGCAAAAGTTTTTAATTATGATGAAAGGTAATTGATTTTTGCCTTTTTTCTTTTATGGATCTTTAGGTGTCATGTCTAAGAACTCTTCCCAATGCCCTATCTCCTAAATATTTTATCCTATGTTAACTTCTACCCTCTATATAGTTTTTTCTAAATTAGTTTATTTATCTGTTTTTTAACTTTACAATATTGTATTGGTTTTGCCATATGTTGACATGAATTGACCATGGGTGTACATGTGTTCTCCTTCCAGAGCCCCCCTCCCACCTCCCTCCCCATACCATCCCTCCAGGTCATCCCGGTGCACAGCCCTGAGCACCCTGTATCATGCATTGAACCTGGACTGGCGATTCATTTCACATATGATAATTTACATGCTTCAGTGGCATTCTCCCATATCATCCCACCCCCACCTCTCCGATAGAGTCCATAATACTGTTCTATGTATCTGTGTCTCTTTTGATGTCTCACATACAGGGTTATCTTTACTGATTTACTAAATTCCATATATATATGTGTTAGTATACTGTATTGATGTTTTCCTTTCTGGCTTACTTCACTTTGTATAATAGGCTCCAGTTTCATCCACCTCATTAGAACTGATTCGAATATATTCTTTTTAATGGCTGAGTAATATTCCATCGTGTATATGTACCACAGCTTCCTTATCCATTCATCTGCTGATGGGCATCTAGGCTGCTTCCATGTCCTGGCTATTATAAACAGAGCTGCAATGAACATTGGGGTACATGTGTCTCTTTCAATTCTGGTTTCCTCAGTGTGTATGCCTAGCAGTGGGATTGCTGGGTCATATGGCAGTTCTATTTCCATTTTTTTGAGGAATCTCCACACTGTTCTCCATCGTGGCTGTACTAGTTTGCATTCCCACCAACAGTGTAAGAGGGTTCCCTTTTCTCCACACCCTCTCCAGCATTTAATGCTTTTGGATAGCAGCCATTCTGATGGGCGTGAAATGGTACCTCATTGTGGTTTTGATTTGCATTTCTCTGATAATGAGTGATGCTGAACATCTTTTCATGTGTTTGTTAGCCATCTGTATGTCTTCTTTGGAGAAATGTCTGTTTAGTTCTTTGGCCCACTTTTTGATTGGGTCGTTTCTTTTTCTGGAATTCAGCTGCAGAAGTTGCTTGTGTATTTTTGAGATTAATTGTTTGTCCGTTGCTTCATTTGCTATTATTTTCTCCCATTCTGAAGGCTGTCTTTTCACCTTGCTTATAGTTTCCTTTGTTGTGCAAAAGCTTTTAAGTTTAATTAGGTCCCATTTGTTTATTTTTGCTTTTATTTCCAATGTTCTGTGAGGTGGGTCATAGAGGATCCTGCTGTGGTTTATGTCAGAGAGTGTTTTGCCTATGTTTTCCTCTAGAAGTTTTATAGTTTCTGGTCTTTCATTTAGATCTTTAATCCATATGTTTGCATTTAAATCTGTGATCAATCAGGCTAACTTTTGTATAAGGTTTAGGTTCATTTTTATTGGGGTGAGGGTGAATGTATATCCAATTGATTTAGCACCATTTGTTAAAAAAAAATAGGCTTCAACTCTTGAATTGCTTCTGTGTCTTTGTTAAACATCAATTGCCTACATTTGTGTGGGTTTTAGGTTCTCTATTCTGTTTAATTGATCTAAATATCAGCCCTATGCCAATACCAGACAGTCTTGATTATTCTAGCTATATAGTAAGTCTTGAAATCAGGTGGACTAATTTCTCTCACTTTATTCTTTATCAAAATTGTTTTAGTTATTCAACTTTACCTTTCCAAGTAAAATTTGAATCTACTGTATTACTTGCTTCTTACTATTTATCCTATGTGTTCCGTGTCTTTGCTTTGTTTTATTTAGTTATTTATTTGCTTCTTTTCTTCTTCTTGGATTATTTTCTATTACTTTACCACCTCTCTCCATTAGCTTGGAAGTTATATGTTTTTTTACTTCTTTTTCAGTGCTTACATTAGAGACTTATAAAATGCATTAATTGGTATTTTACCCTCTCCTTAGACAATGTGAGACTCTTAAAACACTTGACTTCATTCTCTCAGTTTATATGACATTGTCATAATTTAATTATTTCTCTATATATTAAATGACATAAAAGTTTATTATTTTTACACAGATAACACTAATTTATTGAATGATATATTTACCATTTTTGTTTCTCTTGGGAGTATCTCCAAGCTTCCACATGGAGTTATTTTTCTTCTGTCTAAAGAAGAATACTCACTAATAGTTCTTTCATTGTGGATCTGCTGGTGGAAAAGTATTTTTATTTTTGCTTAACTAAAAATGTTTTCACTTCACTTTAATTTTCTAAGCATAGTTTCTACAAGGTTGGTAGTTTATTTATTGGTTGGTAGTTGTTTTTATTTTTTTTCAATCAGATATCAAGACTTTGAAGATTCTGTTATATGCTCTCAGCACTACTATTGATCTTTTATGTTTACTTTGCTTTCTCACAACTGACAAGAATCTTGCCCTCACTTGATTTAAAGTTTGTTTGCCTTTCCTAATCAACAATTTTATTATTATGTAAAAAGATAATCCTTCTTTGTATTTATGCTGCCCAGGATTTTCAGGGCTATGTAACGTCTCTTTCATCTGTTTTCAAAAGTTCTCAGCTATTCTCTTTTCAAATACTGTTCTTGTCCTGTTTTCTCTCTCCTTTTCTTTTGAAATTTCAATTACATATTTTTCATTTGCTTATTGTTTCTTCTCTTATTCTCTTTTCTGTTTATTCCATTCCATTAGTCTCTCCATGAGTCATTCTGTATAATTTATTCTGACCTATATTCCATCTCACCAGTTCCTCCCTTTGTTGCATCTAATCTGCAAATAAACCCATTCATTAAGTTCCTAATTTGAGTTACTGTATTTTGAAACTTAGAACTTCAATATGATTACTTTTTAAAGTTCCTATTTTTTTCCTGCCAGAATGCTCAGTCTTCTCTCTTTTCTCCTTGAACAATAAAAAGGATAGTTATTTTTTTTAATTTCTTTAATTGGAGGCCAATTACTTTACAATATTGTAGTGGTTTTTGCCATACATTGACATGAATCAGCCATGGGTGTACATGTGTCCCCCATCCTGAACCCCCCTCCCACCTCCCTCCCCATCCCATCCCTCTGGGTCATCCCAGTGCACCAGCCCTGAGCACCCTGTCTCATGCATCGAACCTGGACTGGTGATCTGTTTCACATATGATAATACACATGTTTCAATGCTATTCTCATAAATCATCCCACCTCGCCTTCTCCCACAGAGTCCAAAAGACTGTTCTATGCATCTGTGTCTCTTTTGCTATCTCGCATATAGGGTTATTGTTACCATCTTTCTAAATTCCATATAGATGTGTTAGTATACTATATTGGTGTTTTTCTTTCTGACTTACTTCACTCTCTATAATAGGCTCCAGTTTCATCCACCTCATTAGAACTGATTCAAATGTGTTCTTTTTAATGGCTGAGTAATATTCCATTGTGTATATGTACCACAGCTTTCTTATCCATTCATCTGCTATGGACATCTAGGTTGCTTCCATGTCCTGGCTATTATAAACAGTGCTGCAATGAACACTGTGGTACATGTGTCTCTTTCAATTCTGGTCAAGGATAGTTATTTTAAATATCTATATCCGATAACATCAATATCTGGAACCCTGAAGATCTATTTCTATTATTTGGTATTTTCATTCACTCCTATTAAGGTTATCTTGTCTCTGCGTATGTATTGATACTTTTTACTATGTACAAGACATTTTATTTGTAATATTGTTTGTATAAATAAATTGAGGATTAGGATGGTGTTATCTTCTATCAGAAAGTATTTGTGTTCACTTGTCAGTTGCCTGTTATCACCAGAATTCTGGGATCATGCTCAAAGGGATCTTAAAATGAGCTGCAGTTCCTCTGAGAACCTGTTTATATTTAGTTTACCCTTTCTCCTAGGGTGCAGCCCTTTGGGCTTCCAAATAAGAAAGATCCATCACAATCTGCCCCTCAATAGAACTTGGACTCTTTTGTACTTTAAGCCCTTTAAACCTATCAAATGTGCCATTCAGCCTCCTATTTGCCCATGTGAACCATCAAAAACGGCCATAAACACTGGTTTCTATTCTCCACACATTCTTGCTCTTACCTATTTTTACCCCTATATCCAGTGGGCTCATTGTCTACCTCCCTCTTAGAACTTCTAAGGTGCTGACCTTTCTCTCTGCACCAGTTATGATTCACACTCTCCCCTCTCTTTATGCTGCTTATGGATGTTAAGGGGGAGGGGTCTCAACTTTTCTTGCCTCATATTTCTATGAGGAACTTCCTCCTCTTTTTCCCTGGGCCTCTCTCCTGAGTCCTTTCCCACACTTCCCTCTGGGAGGATGAGTGAATCAGTAGGATGTGAGTTTGGGAGAAGCCTCCTGTGGGCTGTGCTCCCTTACCGAGCTGGCTGACTGTACAGAGAGGGCATTGTATTTTGCTCTCAACCATGTGGGCTGTCCTCATCCCTGCAAAAGGAATTCCAGCAGTTTTGAGTGCTAGATTAAATCCATTATGGAAAGTAAAGAAAATACTAAATGTCCATTTGGCCACACAGTAAATTGTATTCTCTGATGCCACTTTTATACATAAAAATTATTATTTTGGTCTCTTTTTTTGTTTGGCTTCTATCTTCTTTTTCAATAGGTTCCAATATCAGGAGGGGGAAAAAAGGAGTGTTATTTATTGATTCCTTAAAAGCCTCTTAATGGCTATTCACCAAAAATCTCTCTCTTCTAACTCATTTTGCAGTGGAAGATCTGCATCCTGATCTCCATCAGTGTGTGTCGTCACCCCAGGGTCATGCCTGCAGCTTGAAGCATGATACTGAGACATCTAGCCATATGCTTTTCCCCTCCCATTGCCATATTCTGTTCACAGTCTGAGATTAATGACATGCTTAGAGTCACAGCAAACTGAAAACAATGAATGTGAAGGTATTTCCCCAAAGACACAGAGACTAGCAACATAAAATGGAACAAAAGCAACCTGACAACCTGTGTGTCCTGCCCACAGCTATAATATCAAAGTTTACCTTCTCTGAACAAAGTAACCAAATTATTAACTATAAATGACTTTTTTTTTAACAGTATGTGGGTTTTTTAAAATAAAGTAGCACACAGCCACCAATAAGACCTGATGTCATTAAAGCTGAGGGACATGTTTCCCCAACCCAGCCTGAACAATATGATCAGTAGTGCAGACTTGGTCTTTAAACCTGCAAACAGTGTTTATATAGACATAACCATAGGTGCAATTCCATTTCTCTTAAAACTTTTCATAAGCTTTAATTTCTACCACCCATCCCCAACTTTTTTTGCAAACATCTGCTTGTTTGCAACTATTTCTGGGCCATAGCAGCACTCCAACAGAGTGCTTTGGCAACAGCCTCTATTGTGGTCAGCAGCTCTGTCTGCAGCTGGGATTTCTTAAAAAGAGTAGCATTTGCCTTATAGTGCTCCAGCAGCAAACAAGGAAAACTTCCATGGGAATCAGATGGTCACAGAGCTTCACCCCTCTCTCTCCTTCCCTTCCTCCATGCAATCAGAGAAGTCAAAGCCACTCATACACATTTCAGCAAGCACGTTACTCACAGCATGGCTACTACATAGATACAATCCCAACCACTAGGCCCTGAAACAGATTGTGAGAAACTCCACTGATTAAAGTGACTGCAGGACTAATAACCTGGGTGTTTTGAGTTGGAAGACTTGTTACAGGTTAAAACTATATCTCCCTGAAGTAGAGACATGCTTCAGGGCCGTCATCTATGTATATGCATGTTTGGTGGGGAGTGGTTCAGCTACAGAATTTGCCCAAAGACGACAAAGACATGGAATAAATAAACACCTATCATTGCCTTAACTATAGTCAATGAAACAAAGCAAAACCAAACAAAAACAACCAAAAATGAAAACATAAATTTTGTCAAAGCAGTAATTTCTGAATTAGGAGTCAGAGATAAGTAAGCAAAGAAGAACTAAAGAGCCTCTTGATGGAAGTGAAAGAGGAGCATGAAAAAGTTGGCTTAAAATCAAACATTCAAAAAATGAAGATCATGGCCTCTGTTCTCACCACTTCATGGCAAATAGATGGGGAAACAGTGGAAACAGTGACAGGCTTTATTTTCTTGGGCTCCAAAATCACTGCAGATGGTGTCTGCAGCCACAAAATTAAAAGATGCTTGCTCCTTGGAAGAAAAGCTATGACAAACCTAGACAGCATATTAAAAAGCAGAGACGTTACTTCGCTGACAAAGGTCCATCTAGTCAAAGCTACGGTGTTTTCAGTAGTCATGTATGGATGTGAGAGGTGGACTATAAGAAAGCTGAGCACAGAAGAATTGGTGCTTTTGAACTGTGGTGTTGGAGAAGACTCTTGAGAGTCCCTTGGACTGCAAGGAGATCAGATCAGTCAACGCTAAAGGAAATCAATCATGGATATTCCTTGGAAGGACTGATGCTGAAGCTGAAACTCCAACACTTTGGCCACCTGATGTGAAGAACGGACTCATTGGAAAAGACCCTGATGCTGGGAAAGATTGAAGGAAGGAGGAGAAGGGGACGACAGAGGATGAGATGTTTGAATGACATCACCGATTCAATGGGCATGAGTTTGAGCAAGCTCCGGGAGTTGGTGATGGACAGGGAAGCCTGGCATGTTGTGGTCCACAGGGTCGCAAAGAGTTGGACACAGCTGAGTGACTGAACTGAACTGAATGTACGTAAGAAAACAGAGGTGATGAGACTTACAAGGTAAAAGTCACAATGAGCATTCTAAAATATGAAATCTTGTCTGGCTAATCCAGGTTGAACAAAGTCACAATAAGAAATCAACCTAAATATCAAAAGAATGCTGTATGAGTTAAGAAAATGAGATTATGGGAAAAAAATAGATGACTGACTAAAATTTAATGTAGCATCTCAAGATGTTGCCATCTTCTAATAACCTTCTAACACTAAAACAACCAAAGATGCTTCACTGAGTCAACATAAGTTTAAATAATTATCACATTGGAATCAGAAAAATGGAAAAGTCTGTGAAAATGGTGAAAACATGGGCCATGGGCTTTTTGTTTCTTCTTCAAAAAAACTATTCTTTTATTAAGGATATTTTTACGTGAATCTAAAATACTTTTTGCAGTGTCAACCTCTCACTGCAAACATCTGTTTTCACTTTGAGGAACTGGGGACATTACCACCACTAGTGTACTCCAATGAAGGTCAAACACTTCTACTTTAGATTAGCCACAGTTTTTAAAACTCACTTTAGGCAAAAGGGCATTTCTTAGAAGAAACACATGCTGTTAGTTCTGACAAAGGGCTGTTTGTGAGGCTGCCTCCTGTCTGAATTGCCCCATAGTCAGACAGATGCTGGAAAGGGAAGTTCAAGAACCATTCTAATCCAGATCCACTTTTGGTTACTTCCTCTGCTTGCTTCCAACACAGCTGCACAGAATAAAACAAAAAGAGGAAATGGGGACACCCAGACTGAATATTCTTGCCTTCAGCAAAACCCTTTAGAAAACCCCCTCAGGAACTTATGACATCACAGAGATGTGTCATCTTCCATATGGAACTTTACTCCAAAAGCAGGATTTATGCAATTTCTTAATGGAGACACTTGGTGAAATACAGCTAGCATGAAAGGCATTAACCTAAGAAAAAGGCAGCACTCAGGCAAAGTCCTTTCAAGAGTTAAAATGTTATTAACCAATTTTTCTTTTAACCAACCAAATAAACAATGGCAAGACACGGTAAGTTGACAACTACAATCCCTTAACCTGTTCAAAGACTTCATCCCCATGGATATACTGAAAGGTACATTTAGTTTATCTCCTATTGTTGAGAAAGAAATATTATAACCTCATACTGAATACCACTCTGAATATGACAGTGCTCCAGGCAATCAGGCCTTGAAGCCTAGAAAAATTTATTAAGTGCACAGTGCTATGGAAACAATTGCAGCCCTGAAACTGTGTCCCGGGGGTGTTACTGCTATGGTTGTAATTAGTCTCAGGGAGGTGATAAGATCTTGAGTTTCTAGAAACTATAGAAAGGATACTTCTAAGAGATAAGAGAAAAATGGTGCAGAGGATGCTATAAGGCCACAAGAAAGTTAACTTTCCTGGGTCTCAACTTTCTGTTCTGAAAATGTGGGGAACCCAATTAATGACATGGTGACCTCTCCTACAATCTGTAGAAAAATTTGCAGCAATGATTCCAGAACTAAGTGTGCACTTCTGTAGGATGAAGGCTTAGGTGGTCATACCTCAGTTGTCTGGTTTGCTTAAGACAGTCAAAGGTTATGCAAGCTGTCTTAATATAATTATTCTTAAAATGCCTCCTTACACTTTTTAAAATGCCCCACTTTGGATGATAAATTACCTAATAGCTGTAGTAATAATAACTGTACTATAGGTCTTAATTTTTTCCCTAAAAATCATTAGGAATTATGAACATGTCTGGTTTTCCTAAATTCACTGATTAGGGAAAAGATTGGAGTTGGGAGTTGGATTGGAAAACTTTAAAAATATCCTTAAAAAAAGTTTCTTTTTTGTAATTTTCAATCTTTTAACATAAATCAAAGATTCATATAGTCTTTTAAAAATAATGTTCAGGTTTCATTTACTTTGATTTCAGTTTATAGAATCCCAGTGGGGGCTCTCTCTTTTTTCAAAGAATATTCTTATTGCATTCCTCCACTGAAAGCTTCCTTGTTTAGGGAATTGAGCAAAATACATATATCATTTTACCATCTGTAGGGTTGATAGCATTTAATTAGGAAAGCCACAAGTACCAAAGGACATTTTCAAAGCGGCACCTCAGGTAAAAGCCCCCTTCCCCACCTCTGCTGCAACTAATGGTTCTGCAACTCATTTTATGCTCATTGCATTACAGAATTTCCCCTAGAGAATACTAAATTCAAATCGGATGAACAGATACTCACAAATCAAGGTACTCCATGTACATACCTACAGCAATCATGAAGTAGTAGGTAGAAAGGAAACAGACAAAGGAAGAAACACATGAGAAACTTAGAAAACATTTATTTCTTGTCTCTCTTTCCCCTTTTCTCTTCTCATCTCCATGGTCCTCTCATCTCCCCTCTGCCATTACTGCTGCCCATCACTATATTATTTTTCCTATAATCTCTCAGTTGCCAGAGACAGAGAGCTCTGCAGACAATCACAATTGAGTTAGTGAGGGACATGTGTTTTCAGATGCCAAAAGTCAATCTCTTTCTCTCTTCTTCTCTTCACAGTCATGGAACTTGCTCTCAGTAGTCTGAGAAACAGAGCTGATAAATACCAAACATTGCTTTTTCAGGCTATGGTTCAGCTAACAGAGAAATCGGCTTTATCTCTGGACAGAAGTGTTTCCTTTACAACACTGGTCCCCAGTTCCTTGCCCTTTGGACTTTTTCTCTCCACATCACAGGCTTTGATCCAGGCTTGTTAGCCGAGGACCATTTAGGCTCATCTTCACCCAAATCCTAGGTCCCAACCACTGATTTCCAATCTTGACCCCAATGAAAATGTGCTCACCTGCTTCTGCATCCCACCAAGCATCTAATTTCCTCCCAGGAACAGAAAATAAGCTATCTAGGTTGATGTGCCTGATAAGGACATTTACACCTTATCTACATTTATATTTTGATTAATAAAAAACCTTCCTTTCACAGGAGTTAGTCCTTTTTAAGTGAGAAATACTGCAAATATCTCAAGCAAATACACCTTTGAAAATTTTCCATCTCTCTGTATATTAGAGTGGGTGTCACTATCTCATGAAAAACAGTCACAGTTCACCAATAAACACTCTAATGAATGCCTTTTTTTTTTTTGGCACACTATATTTCCTTCCATTCTCATTTCCCAGTTGAATTTTAAAAGATTTACTTGTTTTTATAAAACAAAATGATTTGTCTGTCATCTTTGTTATGAAGCTTATAGAGAAATTATAAAAACCCATGTTTGTCCTCCATCATTCTTCACATTACATTATTTTACTCGTTAAGCAATACTTTAAAACATCCTAGATTTACTTTTTCTACTCCGGTTACAGCAGCTAAGCATTTGTCTCAAGAGAGCCATTCCTCAGCTGCCTTATCTGTTTCTGAGAACCTTACTAGTAGATTCGGCTGTGTGGCCACATGAGGTAAGGTCATTCAAGCTCATCTTGTCAAACTTGTCATGACCCTGAGCTCTCACATCACAGAATTTCCTTTCGTGCATTCTTAGCAATTCCACACAACAGGGGATTTTAGCATCTGCTATGCAACATCATAGTCTCTAAATTGAGTGGGTGTTTCAACATAATTTCCAGCATTGTAAAATTGTGGAGCATAATAATAAACAGACAAAGAAAACAGTGGCTCACCTCACTTATTCTACCTCAAAGTGGAAAATTCATAGCAAAAGGAAATAAAATCTTTTCTACCCATGGTAGGGGGTTGGTGACAGGAGTGTGTGAGACGAAATAAAAGCCACATTTCCTCTAGCCATTCAGAAAACATCTTTGTTTACCACTGCAGTGTTGCCAAGGCAACAGCAACTACTCATGACATCACGTCGAGATGGCTATCACAGATACAATAGCACTGCTGTTTAAATGTTACACTGATTCCTGTCCTTCTCTGTCTTTCCCATTCCCTAAAGGAAAGGCAGAAGGATCACCAGTAGCCAAAGACTACAATAAAGAGGAAAACCAGATTGTTGCCTATATTCAGCTATATGTGTATTTGTATATATATTTCTTTTTAGATCAATAGTGAAGAATCAATTGTGCTTTGAGATTAACAGTCAAAGTTCCTCACCTGCCATGACTTTCTGAAAAATCTCAAATAGGAAATAGTGGATTCTGTTGTCGATGATGCTAAAGAAGAAAGGGAAACATCCTGATCCTTTTCTGGATCACCTCAAACCATCAGGTCATACCTTTGTACAGTTTAGTTTAGTTCAGTCACTCAGTTATGTCAGACTCTTTGCGACCTGATGGACTGCAGCACGCCAGAGTTCCCTGTCCATCACCAACTCCCGGAGCTTGCTCAAACTCATGCCCATCGAGTCGGTGATGCCATTCAAACATCTCATCTTCTGTCATCCCCTTCTCTTCCTGCCTTCAATCTTTCCCAGCATCAGGGTCTTTTCCAATGAGTCAGTTCCTTGCATCAGTGTTGGAGTTTCAGCTTCAGCATCAGTCCTTCCAAGGAATATCCATGATTGATTTCCTTTAGGGTTGACTGATTTGATCTCTTTGCAGTCCAAGGGATTCCGAAGAGTCTTCTCCAACACCACAGTTTAAAAGCATCAATTCGTCAGTGCTCAGCTTTCTTATAGTCCACCTCTCACATCCATACATGACTACTGGAAAAACCATAGCCTTGACTAGATGGACCTTTGTCAGCGAAGTAATGTCTCTGCTTTTTAATATGCTGTCTAGGTTTGTCATAGCTTTTCTTCCAAGGAGCAAGCGTCTTTTAATTTCATTGCTGCAGTCACCATCTGTAGTGATTTTGGAGCCCAAGAATATAAACCCTGTCACTGTTTCCACTGTTTCCCCATCTATTTGCTATGAAGAGATGGGACCAGATGCCTTGAAGTGATGGGACCAGATGCCATGATCTTAGATTTTTGAATGTTGAGTTTTAAGCCAGCTGTTTCACTCTCCTCTTTCACCTTCATCAAGAGGCTCTTTAGTTCCTCTTCACTCTCTGCCAAAAGGGGAGGTGTCATCTGCATATCTGAGGTTATTGATATTTCTCCTATCACACAATCTTGATTCCAGCTTGTGCTTCATTCAGCCCAGCATTTCTCATGATGTACTCTGCATATAAATTAAATAAGCAGGGTGACAATATGCAGCCTTGATGTACTCCTTTCTCAATTTTGAATCAGTCCATTGTTCCATGTCCTTTTCTAACTGTTGCTTCTTGACCTGCATACAGGTTTCTCACGAGGCAGGTGAGATGGTCTGATATTCCCATCTCTTTAAGAATCCTCCACAGTTTCTTGTGATCCACACAGTCAAAGGCTTTGGCATAATCAATGAAGCAGAAATAGATGTTTTTCTGGAATTCTCTTGGTTTTTCTATGATCCAACAAATGTTTCCAATTTGATCTCTGGTTCCTCTGCCTTTTCTAAATCCAGCTTGAACATCTGGAAGTTCTCAGTTCACTTACTGTTGAAACCTGGCTAGGAGCATTTTGAGTATTACTTTGCTAGCATGTGAAATGAATGCAATTGTGCAGGAGTTTGAACATTCCTTGGCACTGCCCTTCTTTGGGATTGGAATGAAAACTGACCTTTTCCAGTACTGTCATCACTGCTGAGTTTTCCAAATTTGCTGGCATATTGAGTGAAGCACTTTCACAGCATCATCTTTTAGGATTTGAAATAGCTCAACTGGAATTCCATCACCTCCACTAGCTCATAGTGATGCTTCCTAAGGCCCACTTGACTTTGCACTCCAGGATGCCTGGCTCTAGGTGAGGGATCACACCATCATGGTTATCTGAATCATTAAAATCTTTTTTGTATAGTTCTTTTGTGTATTCTTGCCACTTCTTATTAATATCATCTGCTTCTGGTAGGTCCATACCATTTCTGTCCTTTATTGTACCCATGTTTGCATGAAATGGTCCCTTGGTATTTCTCATTTTCTTGAAGAGATCTCTAGTCTTTCCCATTCTATTGTCTTCCTCTATTTCTTTGCATTGATCAGTTAGGAATGTTTTATCTCTCCTCACTTTTCTTTGGAACTCTGCATTTAGATGAGTATATCTTTTCTTTACTTCTTTAAGAATATAAGTACATTAGCATTGAAACATTTCAATCAAGTGTTCCTTTAGTTTATTTATTGATGGGTGACCATGTGCAAGCATCAATAAATAAATGTAGGTGCTGTTGATGTGGAAGCCTGGCTGGTACATGGAGATCAGATTTAGGGGATCATGGACAGAAGCAGGGATACCTGTTTGTAGGCTATTACAATAACAGCTTTTGCAAAAGGTAACCGTGAACTAGGAGAATAAGTAAGGTGGTGTGTTAGTTGAATTTAGATATATTTCTTTTAGAACTCAAAGAATATCCTTATGGATGGGATGTGGAATGCAAGAAAAAGAAAAGTCAAGGGAATTTCCCAACAATTTAGTGGTTAGGACTCCCTGCTTCCACTGCAGGAGGCACAGTTTACATCCCTGCTCAGGGAACTAAGATCCCACACGCTGTATGGTACAGCCAAAGAAAAAAGAAAGAAAGAATTTCATTTAAAAATAACTTTTTAAAAAAGAATTTCATTTAAAAAAGATTTTTTAAAAAGGTCAAAGATGACCTTAAGACTGTATTTGTATCTTAGCCCGAAAAACTAGAAGAGTGAAGTTCTCTTGCATATTGCAGGGAAAGACTAAGGGAGAATAGACTTGGAAAAGGAAAGGAGACAAGTGTGTTTTGTGGGCATGATAATTTTGAGATGAGTATTCTATTTCAAAGTGGAGGTGTGTAAGTATTCCAAGTGGATAACTTAAGTGGCGTCCCATGGAGGGATCAGAACTGGAAAAAGTCATCAGCTTATAAATAGAATCTTACAGCATCAGACTGGGACTCAAAGGTCTAATTTTAGCTGGCATCTCTTGAATCTTTACTGTGTGCCAGCAACTGTTCTGAGTGCCTTGCATGCGTTGATTCATTTAACTCTAACAGCAATTCAATCCAATCAGGCAAATAAATACTTTTATTATCATTATTTATAAATAAACTGAGAGCAAAGAGAGACTACATAATGTGTCCCAAGCTACATTGTTAGTAAATGTCAAAGCAGAATTTGAACCCCAGCAGTCTGAATCCACAATCTTGCTATTAACCATTATGCTACTCAAATATGTGATATGATCCTGCTGAAAAGAATCTTACAACTTAAAGAAATAAAAGTAGCACACATGAAAAAACACTAAAGATTAATTAGGTACTAACCTATTTTGGCATTGACTATGAGGCAAAGGAGTTGAGAATATGTGTGAACTTCCAAGACAATAGAACACAACAGTGATTAGCTGCTTCATTATGATTAAATTACACAATGGTGATCTGAAAGAATTTTGCAGGTTCCATAGACATCCAGTTTATAGTCATAGATTAGCTTAGTCTCGGGTATTAACAAGCTTGTAATAGCTAATCATTTAGATATTGTGTACACCTTGTCATACTGCCTAACACTTTTGTAAAATTTCACTGTTATTTAAGTCTTTTGTGATCACCCTTCATAAATAGCAGTGAAGAGTGCTACTTAAAGGTTCATTGTATTAACCCCTTGTCTTCTAAATAGACACTTGTAGGCTATGTTCACTTCATTCTACATAATAAGTGAGAACTTAGGAGCTTCGCAGGAATTTCAATTAACTCAACAGATATTTATGGAGCACCAAATTGAGATTGGTAATGTACTTAGCCCTGTGAGAATATCTTTGCCCCAAGATTTTGCAAGATTTGTACCAAGTTGTGCTGATTAATTTCTTTCCTTTGAATATAAAGCAGGGGTCTCTAAATTTCTGATGAGAAAACACTTCTATTTTTCCTATGCAAAGATGGCTAACTCCTAGACATCTGCTGTTTAATATTGCCTTTGTGAACAGTGCTGGAAGTTTGTATTGTGAGAATAGACTCCCTAGAAACATTTTCTAGCTCAAAGAATTATTTGAACAGAGTAGTGTCTACAGTAGCAATGAATGTTTGTGTTCTAGGTCAGTGTTTAACATGGTCCATGGATCAATCCAGCCCATCACTTGTTGTTGCATGGCCCACAAGCTGAAACTGGTTTTTCCATGTCTAAATAGTTGAAAAAATAGGAAGAAGAAGAATATTTCATGTGTAGGGAAATTATATGAAATTCACATTTCAATATCCAAAAATAAAGTTTTATTGGAGCATGCTCATCCATTTATTTACACGTTGCCTATGGCTACTTTTGTACTATTCAGCAGTAGAGTTGAGTATTCACGACAGAGATCATATGTCTTGCAGATGCTGGTCCTTTACAGAAAAAGTTTGCTAACCTCTGCTCTATATACTTGAAGAAAGAGTCAGAATATAATTTGGAATATAAAACAATCATTCATTATTGTATTAATACTTCTGTCCTTGAATATCATAACCCTGTGTAGCAAAACCTAGTCAAAAGTACAAGGACCATCTTTATCAATGAGCTAGAAAACAGAACAACATTGAAACAAACCAACAAATCATCATATAGAAAAATTAATTTGATGCAGTTCTGAGAGATGGCTTCCCTGGTAGCTCAGACAGTAAAGGATCCACCTACAATGCGGGAGACCTGGGTTCGATCCCTGGGTTGGGAAGATTCCCCTGGAGAAGGGAATGGCAACCCACTCCAGTATTCTAGCCTGGAGAATTCCATGGACAGAGAAGCCTCGCAAGCTTCAGTCCATGGGATTGCAAAGAGTCGAACATGACTGAACGACTTTCACTTCACTTCTGTGAGAGAGCCAAATCAGAATTACCATGGCTGCTTTTTAATGACTCTTTACACGTCTATTAAGAAGGCTCATTTCTAAAAATTTCCGGATGGAAAATTCCAGGGCTGGACACATATATTTGTATTGGACATTTTTTTCTGTAGAAGAATGTGGAGAAGAAGGCTTTATGGTCTAAGGACAGAGCCCTTGGACTTAAAACAAAAGCAAGATGACTACTTTACAATTACATAAGGTTTTGACTCATCAAAATATTTTAAAATTTAACTATCTCACCATACACACAACTAAAGTTGGCAAATTAATTATAATTATCTTTTAGTTTGTTTGAAATGAGGAAACTGAGGCCCACAGCATCATTGTTGTATAATTTTTTAAAAGCCATTGAAGTTAGAGTCAAAATCCCCGATCTTCTTCCCACTCAAGACTCCAAGCAACAGTGTCCCTTATCTGGAAACAGACGTGGGAATCCCTGACCAAGCTAATCTCACTGGAATGTTTGTTGTAAGATCAAATTGTATTTATATATATATGAACACACTCTGAAAACTCTGTAACATAGTTTATAAAACGAAGTAGAAAACAAAGAGAAGAAAAGAAAGTAATTTGCTTAGCACAGGTAACTCTTGGATAACTGGGGGTATTCACCTGCCTTCTAGTCTGTGTTCATCTCATTAGCCAAGGTTAATGGAGATGAAAATAAAAATCATTTGCTATAGGAACCGATACTTTTGGTCATCAAATGTTTTAAGCTTAGTCAGGATGAATTTCACACCAGAAGGACCTTTGCTTCACAACTGCATTGCTCTCATCTCTTTCCTCTAGTAAGTAGAAAAACAAAAGCTTTATACCCACTGTAACAAATGCCAGCAATTCAAGATTTCTTTTTACAGCACATACATATGCTAATATCATGAGTGTTAACACCACAGTGTTCCAGATGCCACTCAATCTATGTATTATTTAATAAATTGCAAGTGTACTCTACTGAATAATATAATTGATAAAATCACCTTAACTTTGGACTTCGGTGAATTGTTTGTGTGATGGTGTTGTTCTTCATTACATGCCTGAATGCACTCATTAAGTTCAGAGTGAACAATAAGCCTAAAAAAGCACAAAGATGGTGCACCTGAACCAGCAGGAAGTCTACATTTCAACCACCCCAGAATCTGGCAGGTCTAATCCCTGGGAAGGAGCATCTTCCAAGCATTGTATCTACATTTCATACTCAAGAGGTGATTTAGCTTTTTGGTTTTCAAAAAGTGAGGAGAGCTGAATATCCTTAATTATAAACATAAACCTAAGATGGGAAGGTTCTTAAATTCATCTATTTTTCAAGTTATTAACACATTTTACCTGTGTTGTTGAAATGCCTAAGCTCATTTTCAAATTCATTTTCCCTCAAGCTGTGCATACACTTGCCTTAAAATAGCACCACATTCCTGGGAACTTCTGAGGCTCTTTCATTCTCTCCTTGCTATCTGATAGTAAAGGATGTACCCAGCTAGTCTGACAAAGGCTCTGCACAAGGGCTGTGCAGCTTCATCCCTGTTGGAAAGAATTTCTGAGACAGATTTGGCTGATGTAAAGGGTTTATTTTTCTGGGTTCCCAAGTTTTAAACAAAATCCATTCACTAATTCATTTACCAAATACATATTAAGCACTGGACTATTCCAGGCTCTGGGGATAAAAAGAGACAAATAGAATAGAATAGAACAAGTCTCTATTCCCCTGATTATTACATTAGTGGGAGTAGAAGGGGAAAGATAAACAATAAACAGAGCATCTAGTATAATAGGTTTCATTATAATGAAATATAATATGTATAGTATAATATGGTATGATAAAGTGCTAGGGTGAAAACATGATGTGATAAGAGAGCAGGGTAGTAGGTGGAGCTGGAAATACTATGTTACATAGAGTGCTCTAGTCGCATTAATAATGTTCCCCAGTTCTGCTGGTTGCCCTCTTTTTCCAGGAACACTAGAAAGCTACACTTGCTCACATTTCAAAAATTGACTATATGACTTACTTTGGCCCGTGAAATATGAATAGAAATGACATGCCACTGTCAGGCTGAAGAATTGGGGAGCCAGTGTACAGTTCTCTGAGGTGTTTCCCCCTGCTGTGTCTGTGCTTTAAGTCTCATGTTGAATAGAGGCATTACAACTTCTAGTTTCTAGTCTCATATCTAAGAACTTTGGAAGCCACCAGTCCTTTCCACACAAAAAAAAAAGTTGGAAAAAATGAAAAAGCAGCAACTTTTCTTAGATCTAACAGAGAATTCAGGTCATGGGACAAAAAAATTGCCCCCTAAATTGGAGAGACGAACAGGTGGATACAGAGAATCACAACTTATGGGAATAAAAACCTGCAAGTACAAACATCCACAGGAACCAGTATTAGGATCATTTTCTCAGTCATGTCTTACTCTTTGTAACCCCACGGACTATATAGCCTGCCAGTCTTCTCCATGCATGGAATTATCCAGGCAAGAATACTGGAGTAGGTTGAGAAAACCTAAATAGTAATTGATGGAATTGCTCAATATGGACAAATGAAAAAGCCCAGGTTTAATCTTAGGAGGATGACCCCTACACCCTAGTGAGGTATACCTCTAGAAGCCCTACCAGGTTCTCACAGCGAAAATCACAGAAAAATTCCCTGATGCTTCCAGCAGGGGAGGAGGGAAAAGTAACTATTTTGAAATAAACCCAGAGTACTACGTTTTTATTAGCAAGGCATGCCCTCAAGAGAAGCTATTTAACTAACAGTTTAATTATTAGTAAAAACTATTTTAACTCATAGTTAATCAACTTGAGTTTATCAGAACCTAACTGATCTGGAATAAAGGAAATGCCCAATTCCAGCTCCCTCTAGCCTTTCTGCCTAAACTAATGGTGATGGGGATTCAAAAGCACTAGTGAAGGTCACAGCCCAAGGGCACAGGCACAGACTCATTAAAACCTGGAAGTCAAAGTATAGAACTATAGAATGCTTTTTCTCCCCCGGAACCTTACCACAATATCAATAGGGTCCCTGTGTAATAGGTAGATAGTATGGAAAGAACTACAGGCCTCAGAACATATTTAAGAAAAAGTCCCCAGGGAAACCCAAAGACAACAGGAGAGACAAAAACAAGGGCAACAGAGGAAATTTTAGCTTCTGACATCAACAGCTAGAGCAAACAATAAAGACAGCCTAGTAAACAACTAGAGCAAACAATAGACGATCCAGCTTTTAAACAGATAAACACAAAACTCACAGTAAAAGCCTATTTACCTCAGTACCTTTTACCTAGTTCATCATGTCTGCTTTACAAGAGAAAATCATAAGGCATACTAAAAGGCAAAAAATATATATAGTTTGAAGAGACAAAGGAAGCATCAGAACAGAAACAGACATGGCAGAGATGTTGGAATATTAGACCAGAGTTTAAAGCAGCTATTATCAATATGTTAAAGGAATTGTGGTGCTGGAGAAGACTCTCTTGAGAGTCCTTAGGACAGCAAGCAGATCAAACCAGTCCATCCTAAAGGAAATCAACTCTGAATATTCATTGGGAGGACTGACAATGAAGCAGAAGCTCCAATACTTTGGCCACCTGATGTGAAGAGTCAACTCTTTGGAAAAGACCCTAAAGCTGGGAATGATTGAAGTCAAAAGGAGAAGAGGGCGGTAGAGGATGAGATGGTTAGACAGCATCACTGACTCAGTGGTTATGAATCTGAGCAAACTTCAGGAGATAGTGAAGGACAGGAAATCCTGGCATGCTGCAGGTCATGGGGTTGAAAAGATCAGACACGACTTAGTGACTGAACAACAATAAGGGAAGTATAATGCAAAAAGTGTACAACATGCAAGAACAGATGCATAACATAAGCAGAGAGATGGAAGGAAATAAATGCTAGAAATCCCATCCTATTTACAAATCCTGCTCATATTCAAGGGCTTATTCCTCCAAATAATCATACAGAGTGTACACATGAGGAGGGAAGAATTTTGGGGCCAGCTCCAAATTCTGCCTACCACAGGGAGCAATTTGATGATGATTTGAAGCAGAGAAGGGAGAAAGACACTATCTGACTTATGTTTTACTTTTTTTCTTTTTTTTTCAACATTAAACTTTTTATTTTGTATTGGGGTATAGCTGATTAACAATGTTGTGATAATTTCAGGTTAGCAAATGAGATGATAATATGCATGCCCGCGTGTTAAGTCACTTCAGTCATGACCGACTCTTCGCGATGCTATGGACTGTAGCCCACCAGGCTTCTATGTCCATGAGATTCTCTAGGCAAGAATACTGAAGCCCCCTCGGGTGGTGCAGCCGGAAGGGGCGGAGCTGAGGTGGTGGGGGCTGAGAAGGCAGCGGTGGTGGCGGCGACGACGACGGTGGCTCTGGAGGCCGCAGTCCCAGTCCTGGCTTTGGCCCCAGCCCCACCATGGTGACACTCACTGAGGTGCTGGTGCTCCTGGTCGCCCTCCTGGCCACGGCCTTGGGGTACTTCGTCAGCACTGAAGCGCATGCAGAGGAGTGCTTCCTCGAGCGGGTCACCTCGGGCACTAAGACGGGCCTCATCTTCCAGGTGGCCGAGGGCGGCTTCCTGGACATCGACGTGGAGATTACAGGGCCTGATAATAATGTAATTTATAAAGGAGACCGGGAGTCCAGTGGGAAATACACATTTGCTGCTTACATGGACAGAACATACATACAAGTTTTGTTTTAGCAATAGGATGTCCACCATGACTCTCAAAGATAGTGATGTTCACCACTGATATCAGGGAAGCCCCCACAGGACAAGACATGGAAACAGAAGCTCATAAGAACAAGCTAGAAGAAATGATTAATGAGCTGGCAGTGGAGATGACAGCCATGAATCATGAACAGGAATACATGGAAGTTCGAGAGAGAATACACGGAGCAATCAATGACAACACAAACAGCAGAGTGGTCCTTTGGTCCTTCTTTGAAGTTCCTGTTCTAGTTACCATGACGTTGGGACAGATCTACTACCCGAAGAGAGTCTTTGAAGTCTGAAGGGTTGTTTAAAAGCCTTTTCCCGATAATCCCAAATTCATAATTCACTGTTTACCAAACATCTTGGTCATAATAATGTCATTAGTTTCTATGTCATTTTCTGAACTGTATCTTCACAGCTTTTGTTTCTTTGTGATTAATAGATATTGGGGGAAAACACTCTTTTAGGAAAGCTATAGTGAAAATTTGACATTTGATTGGCATAAATTCGTATTTGAATTCTGCCTCCGTTATTAAGGCCCTTCCAAAACTCAAACACTGAAAGCATAATATAGGCGTAGAGTCCTTAGTTTCCTTTCCTTTTGTTTTCATAATAAACGCAGTTTGTTCAGGATAGTACTTTACGAAAATGACCGCATTCTTGGGATCCCTTATCCTACAGTTCAAGTCATTAGAAAGATTCATTTTGTTGAGAAACAACAATCCGAATCTTGACATTTTCCATCCAGCTTGATGGCAGAGCTCTGTGACTGGAGTATGTGACCAGGTTGGTACGTTTACACTTTGTCTCTCTTGTTTTTGTTTTAAGGTAAGACTTAAACCAACAACCTTTACCCCTCACCCCCAAAGTTTCACTTTGAACCTTAGAACTCAATCATCTCCACTTAGAATTGTTGCCACAAGCAGCTAATAACCATTTTTTGGTTTCTGCCTAACCTTGTAAGAAGTCTATTAAAGCTAGTTCTCTGCATGTTTCAGCAAATGTTAGCTCTTTTTCTTTCTATGCTGGCGCACCCACTTTCTCTACTCTTGGCATGTAGGAGGTATGCATTCACATAATTGGAAAAATCTGGATTTCTGAAGCCAAAGGGTTAAAGCAGTGATATTTCTTTGCAGTGATATATAGCCACTATTTATTTTTGATCAGTGGCATTTTGGTCACTGTTTAATTAAGGTACCGAATATCACTGTCAGTACTAGGGTTTTTGTTTTTTTCTTGGGTCTTTCTTTTTTGGCACATGTGAATTTTGTTTTGTATAAAACGAAATGACTTTGTTTTGGTCTCTGGTGATGGGTTTAAAATTCAAGGAGCATCTGGTTTTGGTGTGGGGATGATCCAGGATTATGTTGTAACTGATGTATATTGGTTACTTGTACTTTTTTTTTATTTTAGTCTTTGCAAGGGGAAAACTACAGGTAACAAGTTTTGTATAATTAATTTGAATTTGTTACAGGTTTTCATGTTCAGGATAAACAATTTTTCAACCTTGGGTCAAAATACTTGCAAGTTTAAGGTGACTGCATTTTACCCTAGGACAACTATTGCATGCCAATTTGTGTGCATGTGTGTGTCCAAACACTTCAAAACTGAGTTAAAAGATGTAAATTTAAAATTGGTTGTGTATCTGATCTGCCCCAGGTTCAGTAAATAAACAGTTCTTTTTAAAAACAACAACAACAGAAAAAAGAATATTGGAGTGGGTTGCTATGCTCTCTTCCAGTGGTTCTTTTCGACCCAAGGATAAAATCCACATCTCTTATGTCTCCTGCATTGGCAGGAGTGTTCTTTACCACTCGTGCCACTTGGGAAGCCCACTAAATAATCAATTCAACAATATATGCTCTAATTTTAGCATGTCATGTCAAATAAAGACTGTATTTGTATAATATTTTAATGCTAAAATTTCACCATTTCAACTGTCTAGCCCAATAACCCCATTGGGCTATGACTATTTCCATCTAAAAGATAAAGGCTGAGGGGCAAAACTCAGAGATCGTACATCCCCACATGCCCAGCTTATTTTCACAAGCACATACCCAAGTCTCCTTTCTCCTTTACAGTGGGAACCACAGAGACTTTAAACTTTTTAATAGGGGATATAGAGGGAGGATGTTGTCATAGGCTGGTTTCAAAGAAAACAAAACAAAAGTGTGATATTACCAAATGAAAACCCCCTTGCCTCCTTTTCCCATGAAAGTACCATGGAGATAGGAAGATCTGGGAGTTTGGTGCCAAACGGCTTATACCTATCAATAGAGTAAACAACCTGATGGATCCTAAAGTAGTTAGCTCATTTCATCCATAATTGTCCAAATATTTGACCATTTTTTTCTTCATACCTATTAAAATTCCATATATTATGGGAAATTCTTCAAATTATTTATTTCCATTATGCTTTTGCTGGGCAATTTTTATGTGCCATGCTCTTAGGTACTTGTTTAGGTAGTGTAGACTATAGCTAGAGCTAAAAACAGCTGGAAACATTTCTGGAGTTGAGGAATTCCTTTAATTCTGAACAGCTACAAGAGAAATTATCTGTCTAGGAAGGAGAAAATGGAGCCTAATAAAGCTAAAAAACAAACACAAATATGTCTACCCAGAATGAAAGGATGATTTCCATTGGGAAAATGCTCTCATAACTGGAAATTAGCCTTCTCTTTTTGACAGCTAACTACCGTACTTCAAAAAATTTTCTTTAAGATGACTGGAATAATTATGGATGGCTACTGCATCCTTCTGTAGGGAAATGGCTCATGGAGAGATAAAGACCGAGAGTAAGCAGGCTGAAATAGTCCTAGCTAATTAAAACCTGTCATCTAATTAAACACATTCTCAGCGATAGGAGGGTCTCAAGCTAGTTTTCTGATAGGGAATGGTGTTCCAAATCATGAGTCACACAATCAAATGTTCTCACTAAGCACTACCAATTAACCTATATTTAGGCACAATTTCTCTTTGTATGGAAACAAGGACACCAATTTTTCTATATGCAAATTAAATAGAACACTATTCCTCTTACACAGGGTGTCCCCTGAAAAATATGTTATTCCCTTTTCTTGTTGGATACATCCTGGTGATGTTTGCAATACGTGAACATCAAATTATAAATCTAGGCAATAATGATCTATTTTTCCATGCTTTCTCCTTTTTGCCTTTGTAAGAATGACTTCATTCTAAGAATACCATGCGGCTCGAATTTTTAAACTTCCAAGTCCTGAAAACAACTGTGCTTCAATTTTGGCTTGTCCCACTGCAGCAGTCAAATCAAGTTAAAAATGTATGTATGTATAAGTGGCTTTGACATCAAGATATCATTTGACTGTTAAACATTCATAGCACTGTGTTTTTCTAAGCACTCCCTATGTATCCACGTATAAGGCACCAAGATTCAAACTCTGTTGATATCAAACATTCTGAAATCATTTTCTGCCACCAGCATTACTCCCATTATAACCTCCACTTCCCCCAGGGTTAATATGGGCTACTCCAAAGTGCAAGGTCAGCTGCTGTCCCTCTCATTGCCCCTCTCTTAATTACGTGGTATCCTAGGCCCGATTAGCTTGTCCAAGTGTTTGCTAAATTTTCTTTGCTGCAAGTGGCACTAGCTACAAAGCTCTACCAAAAAGTACATAGGGGAACTAAAATGAAAACTTTTTTCCAAATTCCAAAGCAATTATTCCTTCTTTGTGACTAAACAAAAGGCTACGATGTTAGTTACACAGAATTTTCCACTTGAGAAAGTGAAATTGAGCTTTTAACCTCCACTTGCCTGAGGGCCTAGCTTTGTAACCAGTCTGCTCCCATTGATGCTATGTTGCCTAGAAACAAATCAATCATATATGTTTGCATGTGTGCAAGAGGGAGACGTCCTTACTGCTGAATGCGAGCACTCCTGACTTTCCAGGAAAAAGGCTGTATTCTCTGGTTCCATCAGAATCACATTCATGTAAAAATCTCAAATGTCTCCCCTTGTCAGAAAATGAGCTTATTACACCTCTCTCAGTGTTTCTCTCCTTTAGCAAGTAGAAAATCTCAAAAGAAACCTTTTGGCTATATCCAAATCCCAATTTGCCTCATTCATATTTTTGTCCATCAATACAAGGTGATGAAACTGAACTCTAGAACGTATATTGCATAAGGCCACATTTTAGTTTGTGTGTCTGTGCTGTCTTTTCTTTTCTTTATCCTACAAGTCAATGTCCTTCCTCTTAGAAAGGAAAAGCAAGCAAAGCTTAGCATAACACCTTTAATGACTGAACTGAACTGAACTGAAACTTACCCTACAGGGTGATTATGCAATGCCTTCTCCTATATAAACAAAACAACAATAAATATGTATCTATCTCTCTAGATAGATAGATAAATACAGATATCAATATATATATGATTTACCCAGAGTTTACCTTAGATTTTTATCTATTATTTGGCTACATAGGCAAGAACTCTTGTTATTAAAATATCTAAATTGTCTACTTTTATTGATAAGAATATTAAGTGATTGGCCTAAAATCCCATAACAGAGTAAGAACAAAGCAGGATTGGAAAGTAATTTTTACTATAGTTTATGTAATATTTATTTTGCTGATCAATCTCACTTGTCAGGAGTTAATCACGTACCCACCATGAGAGCAAATAAAGAATTGAATATGGGAAAAGTCACCTTAATTTAGAAAAAATGGTCATAGAAATTTAGCTATTATTTTGGTGATGAACACACACATAGATATGAGAGATAGATAAGTAGATAGAGACAAACAGAAAAAAGCATAAATTATATGATTGCTATAACATGGTATAATTAATTTCATGGCTCTTTAGGAGATAAGATCCATTAGACAGAGAGATGGCCTACTAGAAGCCGAGGAACTTAGCAGAAACTCTCTTTCAGCCCCAAGATGATTCTCTAAACTTCCACAATAGACTGCATGGTTTGCTTTGCAACAGTTCACTAAGCAGCACAAGTAGTAAAGACAGAACCAGTGGTCAAATCACAAGTGACAGTAAGATGCTGTATCATTTCAAAGCAAATTTGTAGTGTTTTTAACATTTTTCCAGTCACAGTTCCTGGTTTGATCTCTTGAATTCAGACACATCATGTTGACAATTCCACAAACCTTGTTCAGGTAGTAGATAATCTTATTGAACAGCAGATATTTTGTTTTCTGCATTTGATCTTCTAGTTTAATGAAGTGGGACATATTATTCGGGTGATGTCAAGTCTGTGAAATATAAGGTGATATTTTTCTATTTAATGGTAAATGAAGTGGCATTAGTGTGATTGTTTACCTGCAACTTTTCCCCCTCCAAACAAGATTACTGGCTTGCTTACTCAAGGGTGGTAATGCTGTTTTAAAGACATCCTGATCAAGATTATATACAAGGAGAACTGACCTTCAGTAAAGCATCAGAGCAGGCTCTGCACAGAAGAGACACAAACAAGCGTTCCACTGGAGAAGTTTGGGAAAATGATACCACTTTTTCCCATTTTTTGGTATCCACAGACTTTTCCCTGTAACTATGCTGTACTCTCCTTCTCCTTTGACCAATCCATTACACATGGAGGCTTGGAATGGACTTGTTACATCTGATCTTGTCCCTTGTCCTTTAGTATTTCCATTGACTAGCCTGATGGTCCCAGAAGGAACATCAAAGTCTTATGAAACAGAGCTAGTTTGCCAGTACATTAATGAGCTGTTGGTATGATGGCAATTAAGTGGGCCTAGCTCAACCCCCCAAACATGAGTAAGCACAGTAAGATCACTAGAGATGTCTGGCCTATCCCTCTTGATTCCAAAAACATGAAGAACAGATGGTTATTGTTGTATGTCACTCTGTGGTTATTTATTACACAGCACTGATTGTGGCAAGAGTTGAATGATCCACATGTGTATCTCTCAGTCTCTCCATATCCTTTAACAATTTATATCCTGGGCCCCACTCTGAGAGATCTTATAGTCAAACAAGAAAAAGGAATGTTATTCAGCAGTGGCCATGTTCCCAGCATTGTGGGAAGATACACAGGAAAAACAATGCATGGTCCATGTCTTCAAGGAGTTTACAATGTCACTGAGAAATAAAATTCACACACTCACAACAAGAGATAATTATTATCAGTGTACCTTGACTAGGGACTTATATCAGTTTCGTTGTACACCTTTCAAAATGTGCATGTTTTGGTGCCAGGCAGGACTCCCTGACTCTAAAAACTCTTAGGGTTTGGGCCCAGAGATATATTTTATGGAAAAGCTCCCCGGGGAATCCAAATGCCCTCCCCTGATTAAGAAACAATGTTAAAGGTTAAATAAAAACACATGCTGTATTTGTTCATAAGAGCCACAGGATGCAGGAGAAAGATGAGGTCAGCAGAGATTGGAGTTGTCACAAAAGGCTTAAAAAGGTGGAGTCTGAACAACTTCTTAAAGGATCACGGGATTTGGAGAAATAGTTCAGTTCAGTTCAGTCGCTCAGTCGTGTCCAGCTCTTTGCGACCCCATGGACTGCAGCACACCAGGCCTCCCTGTCCATCACCAACTCCTGGAGTTTACTCAAACTCATGTCCATTGAGTTGGTGATGCCATCAAACCACCTTACCCTCTGTCGTCCCCTTCTCCTCCTGCCTTCAATCTTTCCCAGCATCAGGGTCTTTTCCAATGAGTCATTTCTTTGCATCAGGTGGCCAAAGTATTGGAGTTTCAGTTTCAACATCAGTCCTTCCAATGAATATTAAGGACTGATTTCCTTTAGGATGGACTGGTTGGATCTCCTTGCAGTCCAAGGGACTCTCAAGAGTCTTCTCCAACACCACAGTTCAAAAGCATCAGTTCTTGGGCTCTCAGCTTTCTTTATAGTCCACCTATCACATCCATACATGACTACTGGAAAAACCATAGCCTTGGCTAAATGGACCTTTGTTGGCAAAGTAATGTCTCTGATTTTTAATATGCTGTCTATGTTGGTCATAACTTTCTTCCAAGGAGTAAGTGTCTTTTAATTTCATGGCTGCAATCACCATGCAGTGATTTTGGAGCCCCCCAAAAAAGTCTGCCACGGTTTCCACTGTTTCCCCATCTATTTGCCATGAAGTAATGGGACCAGATACCATGATCTTAGTTTTCTGAATGTTGAGCTTTAAGCCAACTTTTTCACTCTCCTCTTTCACTTTCATCAAGAGGCTCTTTAGTTCTTCTTCACTTTCTGCCATAAGGGTGGTGTCATCTGCATACCTGAGGTTATTGATATTTCTCCCTGCAATCTTGATTCCAGTTTGTGCTTCATCCAGCCCGGCACAATGTACTCTGCATATAAGTTAAATAAGCAGGGTGACAATATACAGCCTTGACATACTCCTTTTCCTATTTGAAACCAGTCTGTCCCCTGTCCAGTTCTAACTGTTGCTTCCTGACCTGCATACAGATTTCTCAAGAGGCAGTTCAGGTGGGGTCTGGTATTCCCATCTCTTTCAGAGAGAGGGGTGCAAATGCAAGCAGAGAGAATGTTATGCACTCTAGAATGGAGATAGAAATTAATATACCATAGAAAGAACAGGGACTGATTGAGTGACCAAGGACTTCTTTAGTATTTGCCATGTGCCAAGTTTTAGTCTGAGTTCTTCATAAATATGAACAGTTACAGCAACATTATGAGACAGATACTATCATCATTCTCTTTGCATAGTACAATCTGACCACAATAGAAGAACTTCATTACTCTCTAGTAAAGGATCTTGCATGGTATTAGTATTCAATAGAAAAAGTCTAAATGTCAAGAATAACTCTTCTTTGCAAAGAAATTTATAGTTACCAAAGTTGCTATCCACTACCTAAAATTAGACATTAATTTTTTTTTCTTGAGTGTCTATGGGTTGCAAAAAGGAAGATGGAAAAAAGGTAAGAAGGAAAGAGAATAAAACCACCTTATTCTATCAACTGTGGTTGGAATTTTGCTTTAATATAATATTAGTAAACTAGTTTGATTCTAATAAAATACATCTGTCTTCTGGGAGAATGTATTCATGCTTTATTCAATGTTTAAAGGCATGAGGGGATAGTCTTCTCTTAGTCAGTGAGAACAATCTGGGGATTCTATTTAGAACCAAATTCCTAAGCCGGTTATGATAGTTATCTAAAGAGAGAACTGCTGCATGTGTTCCAAAGCTTTGCATTGAATTTCATGACATTCACCCCCAGTTCAATGTTAATCAACAGAGTTTTACCAAAACTCTACGTATTACAAATATTCTATAGGAGTTACTTTTCTTCCTAATGTAGTAATGAGTATTTTTCCTCTATAAATAAACTCTCAAAATCATTCTAACGCCCTACTTTCCATTCTGAAAATCTCCAGACATGAATAGGTACTTAATGTTCTGCTACACTATATTAAGAAGTTTGCAAACTCAGACAAGTTTTATATATTTCTCTATTTTTCCACAGCATGTTCTAACTCCAGTCTCTTTGGGGGTATAGGTTTGAACCCCACTGCTGCCTAAGTCAGCTTTGCCTACTCTTTGACTAAATAACTAAGGTTACTTTGAATAAGTAACCTGTTCCCAAAAAGGATTTGAGACAGTTTATAATAAAGGCACAGGACCATTAGAACAAAAGACAATAAAATGTGTCTAAATCAAGAGGTAAATATGGTGGTTAACGAATAAAAAGATAGAAGGTTTGAAAATTATAAATTAAATGTTTTCTGTGTGCAATGAAAAATTTTCCCCCAGCCACTTCCTTTCTGAGTCTGTATAGTTAGTGACTATCTCTTATAAAGTATTTAAATACAAATTTCAGAACAATGTTAAATGAGAGTATATTGGTGGAGCTAGGGGCTTTGGGCAGTCAGAGAAGCAGATCTCTTTTTGATAGTACTGGTGTTCTAGGCTTGCCTGGGCTAAAGTCTATCACACATGCTTCCATCATGTACACTGGACAAATACAAGTCACAAATTCAACCCCCTCCCTGAGGAACACTTAAGTTTATAAGCAAATTCCATTTCTTTCTCTTCTTCTCAAGAAGGTTTATAATATTATATAATATATAATAATTAACAAGATTATTATAAAAATAACCTTGAATCCTTTCTAATTAACTTTAAAAATTAAATAATTCACATTTTTAGGTATTTTAGTAAAATAATTAGTTGCAGCAGAGCTAACAACTAATCAAAGATTTATATTATAATGTAACACATGGAATATTTCTGGCTTAAGCTGATTGCATGAACCATATAATTGTCACCTCACTTTGAACACACAGACATAATATCTTTGCTTTTTAACCATTATCCTAAAAAATATACTAGAATGAACAATATATTATACACCAATGATCATGGTCACATGTACTCTAAACAGTAACATCATCTGGAAATGGAATAAAAATATGGTTGTCATGCTCTACAAGCTATCAAATGTTGTTTCTCATTTCAGACCTGAAGCAAATTAGTCATATTAACTATATAACTAAAAAGTTCCATATTTATTAGTAAGAATATCCACATTGAATGGGTGAAAAGTCATTGACTGTATCTTCTTAAAAGCTATGAAGTGAATTTTTAAAAAGCAAGCTGATATACCTTTGCAAGACTCATGGTTATGAGTCTTCAGTAAATTCTAAGTTCTACAAGGCCATGAAAGGAGTTTAGCTAATATTGCAACTGAGCACCTTAAGCATCAGAACCAATATAGTCACTGACATAAGTTAAGTCTTTTGTAAGTAAATTAACATTATTGTAGGGCCCAACATTAAACAAAGTCTGCACCTGTCTAAAAAATGTTATCAAAGTAAATCAGAAACAGTGATGGTGCATGGATCAATACTAGCATATTTGCTCAAATCCTCAAAATATCTTGACTGCATGACCTGCTAAGAGTTACTGCAAAGTTTTCCTTTTCTAACAGAAAGCATGACATTAAAAAGATGGTTCCCATTAGTTTGTATTCATTACAGTGAAAAGTTCCAGTTCCATGAAAGTAGAAATATGTTTATTTCACTCACTCTTCTCATAAATACCTGCATCTGGTCCTTACAAGATGCTCAATGATTATCTGTTGAATTAATGATTAAATAAATGAATAAATTCCATCCTTATTCTAATTTGAATGTCTCAGGTGTCTAAAGATTATGATAAATTGCTGATTTTGATCATTTTAAATTAGAATACAAGATTTAAAGTCAAGTCCAGTCTAATCGGAGATCATGAAAAACAATGAATACAAAATGCCTATCTCACTTCCGGCATGATTTTTTTTTTTTTTACTTTTTTATAGTTGATATGTTTATTTCTAGTCTTTCCTTTGCACATACACTTTGCATGTACACATATGGGATCTTGCAATCCAAACTGCTCAGCAACTTGATTTCTCACTTAACACTATTATGTGTGTCTCCACTCCCTAGGTCCTTTTTAAATTTTTTTATTGAAATATACTTGATTTACAGTATTGTGTGGAATGATTTTTCCCACCATCCAGTATACATAGTGGGGACAGTTAGATCTTCAAATTGTGTAGGAGAGTGTTTTCCATTTGCTGGATCTTGGGATATATATTTTCAGTCTCCCTCTCAAGAGTTTATTCCTTGTACCATGAAGAGCTTACAGATGCCAATATTATAAAAACAAGTTTAATAATTTCCATGGGGGGACATCTCTTTTGGCAATTTACAATAGAGACTTAATAATCCATGAGACTTGGCTAACCAAACTTTCCTGGAAACAGTCATCAGATATAATAGAAAACTGACTTATTCCTGCCAGTTCCATTCCTTTCCAGGAATAAACTCAAAAGTAACTTTTAAGTAAAGGTTCCCCAGTGGTATCCACTAACAATTAATCTAATTCTCCTTCATAAAAAGTGGAGAAATATCAGTCCCATAATCTTTTAAGAAGTTGAATATAGAACCAGAATCATAAAAAACATACCAGTTCTTAAAACATGCCCAAATCCTAAGCTTCTGAACTTTTTCCTTCCATCCTAACAGTCACCTGATTTCTATTCAAATATCTGGTAGGGAACTATAGCCAAACATCACTTTAGTGTTTTTTTTTTCCTTACTAATTATTCTAATTAAAACACCAATGTGACAGCAGCAAAATAGGTCTACAAACAATGCTGTTACATGGACAGGGTTTCAAAGCACTAAAATGTGTTTAATCCAAGGATTTGCATGCAGTCCCCCTTCCATCTGCTGCAAAAAAATGAATCTTCTAGTTGGAAGTGACTCTGATAGAATAAATATCATTTGAGGCTCTGCCAGTAGTGCAAACAATTACCAATTCTATCATGTGCTCTTCTTCCTCCTTTCTCTCCAACCATGAAAGAAACTAAGATAGAAAGCAGGAAACATCCAACTGGGCTCCCTGTGAGGACACCTCTCTTTCTACAATCAGACTAACAGAAACAGGCTCTGGCTACTGGGACATCAAACATGAAGAGACTGCTGTTGTGCAGAAAATAAATAAGCAGACATCAAAGATATGTAGAAAATTTGACTAAGAAACTTTCTCAGTCTTGCCACACAGCAGACACTGAACTACTGAAATGTGTTGTGGCTAGAATTAAATACACAGACTTATTTTGCCTCTGAATTCTGTTATACTGATACATACCCATCAATTTGGACACTGTAACGAAAAATTAACAAAACAATGACCCTTGCATGAACCTAGTCTTTGAATCAGAAATCTCATTCATATAAGAATTTCAAAGTATTTTTCTATTCAAGATACACATTTTGTATTCAAGTGAAATTTTAAATTCCTTAAAGAATTGAGAAGCAAATAAATGCCTAATCAAAAATAATTTTGGTCTGGTGAAATATCAAGGCAAATTGCTTCCTTGCCCAAGGACATCATACTATAATTACTACATAACAAGAGTGTGAGGGGGGAAAAACAATAACTGTGCCTCATTCTTTCAACCATTCATTTAAGTCTGAAGATATTATCAGTGGGTGACTGAACTTCAAAAATGCAGAAAAATACTCAACAATATTAGACTTGTATAGCTAAGTTTCCAATAAAAGACACTTGGATAAAAATATATTAAATACTTAAAACTGTAAAATCATTCCATGGAAAAGAAAAATCCACTCAGAAAATGAAGAACTTGAATAATTTATGTAATTTGGCCAAACATTACATTATTGCTCCAATTTCCACTTTGCTGGGGCTAATCTCTCCTGCCAGATTCTCTTGTCTCCCTCCATAGCTGTCATCGTCACTCTCAAGTCTCTTGATCTTATCTAATAGAGCAAGTAGAAAATATATTATACTATGTTCCTGGAAGCCTACAAGACCTTGAAGAATGGTATATTTCAGAGAAGAGACTGTTGAAAAAGGTGTCTTCATCCTAATTCTAACCTTGATTATCTAATTGTTACTAAAAACGACATTCATGATTTTCCCCCTGCATTATTTACCTGTTACAAGTTACCAGCCACCTGGTATACAAGTCTAATATCAACCAGAAAACAGAGGCAATTAAGATAAGTGATCATAGCCCCCAGTTGTAATTAACCTGCCAATGTCACAAAGTCCAAATGCCAAATTTCCCCTTGGAAAACTCCATAGAAATTTCAAAAGATTGAGTAGCTCAAGAGTCCTCTCTCTACCCAATGTCTGGTTTTTTTTTTTCTAATCAGCCAACCTTTTAATGACACAAGGGTGGTCACCAATAAATCTCAGATTGTAATTATTCACCAGCACTTCATAAGCCCTGGTTACTCCTTTCATACCATCAGATTCTTTGAAGTTTTGTGAGGGTCCATTTTTAATTTAGATGAAAGATTTCACTCTGTAGGTTTCTGAAATACACTGAAGAGAAGGACAGGTTCATTCCTAGAGCCATTCCTCACTCACTTCTTTCTTTTGCAGATGGTATGTAAATCACAGTATTTTTAGCTCTAAAGCAAGAGCAGGAAAAGAAATCTCACCTGCTTCTACGGCTATAATTCAGAATCTGACTCATTTGAGTACCAACAGTACAGAGTAATAGATTCTAGTATCAATCAGAGCCAACAACAACAAAATAAATCACACTAAGAGGACTCAAAATATGAACCCAAAGAAGTCAACTAGGCTCTGAGCAAAAAGGACATCCCATAAAGCAGAGACGGTGACCTTCAGCCAACATCAATAGCACATCAACAAACAAGGGAGGTCCTAAGGGACATTGTTAAGATTCAGTTCAGTTCAGTTCAGCCGCTCAGTCGTGTCCGACTCTTTGCGACCCCATGAACTGCAGCACACCAGGCCTCTCTGTCCATCACCAACTCCCGGAGTCTACCCAAACCCATGTCCATCGAGTCAGTGATGCCATCCAACCATCTCATCCTCTGTCGTCCCCTTCTCCTCCCGCCCCCAATCCTACCCAGCATTAGGGTCTTTTCCAATGAGTCAACCCTTCGCATGAGGTGGCCAAAGTATTGGAGTTTCACCTTCAACATCAGAGCCTCCAATGAATACCCAGGATTGATCTCTTTTAGGATGGATTGATTGGATCTCCTTGCAGTCCAAGGGACTCTCAAGAGTCTTCTCCAACACCACAGTTCAAAAGCATCAATTCTTCGGCGCTCAACTTTCTTCACCGTCCAACTCTCACATCCATACATGACCACTGGAAAAAACATAGCCTTGACTAGACGGACCTTTGTTGGCAAAGTAATGTCTCTGCTTTTAAATATGCTATCTAGGTTGGCCATAACCTTCCTTCCAAGGAGTAAGCGTCTTTTAATTTCATGGCTGCAATCACCATCAGCAGTGATTTTGGAGCCCAAAAAAATGAAGTCTGACACTGTTTCCACTGTTTCCCCATCTATTTCCCATGAAGTGATGGGACCAGATGCCAGGAGCTTATTTTTCTGAACGTTGAGCTTTAAGCCAACTTTTTCACTCTCCTCTTTCACCTTCGTCAAGAGGCTCTTTAGTTCTTCTTCACTTTCTGCCATAAGGGTGGTGTCATCTGCATATCTGAGGTTATTGATATTTCTCCCGGCAATCTTGATTCCAGCTTGTGTTTCTTCCAGCCCAGCATTTCTCATGATGTACTCTGCATATAAGTTAAATAAGCAGGGTGACAATATACAGCCTTGACCTACTCCTTTTCCTATTTGGAACCAGTCTGTTGTTCCATGTCCAGTTCGAACTGTTGCTTCCTGACCTGCATACAGGTTTCTCAAGAGACAGGTCAGATGGTCTGGTATTCCCATCTCTTTCAGAATTTTCCACAGTTTATTGTGATCCACACAGTCAAAGGCTTTGGCATAGTCAATAAAGCAGAAATAGATGTTTTTCTGGAACTCTCTTGCTTTTTCGATGATCCAGCGGATGTTGGCAATTTGATCTCTGGTTCCTCTGCCTTTTCTAAAACCAGCTTGAACATCTGGAAGTTCACGGTTCACGTATTGCTGAAGCCTGGCTTGGAGAATTTTGAGCATTACTTTACTAGCATGTGAGATGAGTGCAATTGTGCGGTAGTTTGAGCATTCTTTGGCATTGCCTTTCTTTGGGATTGGAACGAAGACTGACCTCTTCCAGTCCTGTGGCCACTGCTGAGTTTTCCAAATTTGCTGGCATATTGAGTGCAGCACTTTCACAGCATCACCTTTGAGGATTTGAAATAGCTCAACTGGAATTCCATCACCTCCACTAGCTTTGTTCGTAGTGATGCTTTCTAAGGCCCACTTGACTTCACATTCCAGGATGTCTGGCTCTAGGTGAGTGATCACACCATCGTGATTATCTGAGTCCTGAAGATCTTTTTTGTACAGTTCTTCTGTGTATTCTTGCCATCTCTTCTTAATATCTTCTGCTTCTGTTAGGTCCATACCATTTCTGTCCTTTATCGAGCCCATCTTTGCATGAAATGTTCCTTTGGTATCTCTAATTTTCTTGAAGAGATCTCTAGTCTTTCCCAATCTGTTGTTTTCCTCTATTTCTTTGCATTGATCGCTGAGGAAGGCTTTATCTCTCCTTGCTATTCTTTGGAACTCTGCATCCAGATGGGAATGTCTTTCCTTTTCTCCTTTGCTTTTTGCTTCTCTTCTCTTCCAAGCTATCTGTAAGGCCTCCTCAGATAGCCATTTTGCTTTTTTGCATTTCTTTTCCATGGGGATTTTCTTGATCCCTGTCTCCTGTACAATGTCACGAACCTCTGTCCATAGTTCATCAGGCACTCTGTCTATCAGGTCTAGACCCTTAAATCTATTTGTCACTTCCACGGTATACTCATAAGGGATTTGATCTAGGTCATACCTGAATGGTCTAGTGGTTTTCCCTACTTTCTTCAATTTAAGTCTGAATTTGGCAATAAGCAGTTCATGATCTGAGCCACAGTCTGCTCCCAGTCTTGTTTTTGCTGACTGTATAGAGCTTCTCCATCTTTGGCTGCAAAGAATATAATCAATCTGATTTCGGTGTTGACCATCTGGTGATGTCCATGTGTAGAGTCTTCTCTTGTGTTGTTGGAATAGGGTGTTTGCTATTACCAGTGTGTTCTCGTGGCAAAACTCTATTAGCCTTTGCCCTGCTTCATTCTGTACTCCAAGGCCAAACTTGCCTGTTACGCCAGGTGTTTCTTGACTTCCTACTTTTGCATTCCAGTCCCCTATAATGAAAAGGACATCTTTTTTGGGTGTTAGTTCTAAAGGGTCTTGTAGGTCTTCATATAATCGTTCAACTTCAGCTTCTTCGGCATTACTGGTTGGGGCATAGACTTGGATTACCGTGATATTGAATGGTTTGCCTTGGAAACGAACAGAGATCATTCTATCGTTTTTGAGATTAGCTGAGTGCTAAAATAGAATTTTTTGTTTCAATGTGGGCAGTTTTCTAACTTCTCTGAACCTTGACTCTGAATCTGCAACAGTTTCCCACTGGCTAATTCAGCCTTTGGGTCTCAGCTTACACATAACTTCACATAACTTCTTTAATAAAATCTTCCCCCTCCCTCCAAACTTGATTAGATCTTATGTTATATGTTGCTATACTATTCTTGACTTCTTCATAATGTTCATTACAATTGAAATTATTTATAAAATTATCTGCTTAATTACTAGCTCTTCTGTTGGATTTAACATTCCAGAAGATAGGACAAGGTCTATTTTGTTCCCTGACATACAGATGTCCAATATTTATTTATTTAATAATCAGCATTTGGAGACAGTATCAAGACTTACATATGTAAAAACCTAGAATATTAGGCCTAGATCAGACTTTAAGTTGCAGCTGGTCCAACCTCTATTGCAACGTGGGAATCGTCTCTCAAAGTGCATACTGATGATCAATCTGGTTGCTCCTTAAACAATTTGATGAAGGTCAGTAAGTAATATGTGAGACATAGTATTCTACCACTTACTACTTACTAGAAATCACTCCTCAAGTGCTTCCTAAATTTTCCATTTGTCATTTCCAGTCTCAGAAGTAATTCAGAATAAAATCCATTCCTTTCTTTACACAAGAGTGCTTTAAATGTGGCAAAATAGCAAAAATGTGTTCCAGTCTTTCTTCTTCCAGGCATAACCTTGGTTCTTCTAAATAGTCCTCATACTATCTGATTTTGATTCTCTTCACAGTTCTTTTTCCTTTATGCAGCTTGTGCCCCAATTTGACCAGATCCCACAACACTCCAAATGTGGTATAACCCCGGCAAAGAACAATGAAATCATTGTCTTCCTTGATCTGGACCCTATAATTTTATTAGTGCAGCTTAATTTTTGCATTGCTAGTGATATCCTACTAACCATATTTTTAAAACATGAATTTTACTCAGCTCTTTACCAACTGAGCTATCAGGGAAGCCTTCTACTCAGCTCAGAACTGGCTTAATAAAACTGTGATATCTCTTAGTAAATTTAAGAGTTACTTTTCTTTGCCATATGTGTCAGTATTGTATTAAATTCCCATTGCCTTGGGGAAGATTTATTATATAAGAGTATGTGGAAGTGTCTTAAGGCCTATCCCATAACAAGCATATATATATATAGATATATATATATATGTATATATACTTCTCTTTTTGCTTTCTTTGCCTCAAGACTCCACCAAACAAAACCAGGTCTTTCTGTGACATTTGATAATCACTCCAAATTGTTGAATCCTAAAGAACTGCCATGGTCTGCAAAAGGCAGCAACTGTTTTCATTTCAGTGGTGACACATTTTCCAGGCTTTTGAAAACCAAGTTGAAAAAGGATGCACTGCATCAAGTCTCCGAGTCATCAGTGCCTATGGCTCCTATAACTACAGAAAGCCTGGTGGTATCTCTGCCTTTCCACTCAACAAGAATGCTTCACACAAACCTACTGCTGCTCCCCATAAAGGCCATAGGGCTGTGAGCACAAAGAAACTGCCATATTCATGGTTCACTTCCTGTTTCTTATCCACTTTCAAATTACACTATGTTAATTGCTTCAGAAAAATATTGGGCTAAGCAAAAACTTCCTTCAAAGTTTTTCCATAAGATATTATGCAAAAACCTGAATGATATTTTTCGCCAACTCAATATATTACCTTTCCTCTAACTTATTAAATGTCCATGTCTGTATACTTGCAACTACTCTGATACTTTTTTTAAAAAAACTGGATTCATATGGCTTTATATTATTATTGATTTTACAGTGTTCTAGGATAGAAATTATTTTCTATCAGGATTTTTGCACAGTGCTCTACTGTTTTCTAGGCTTCAATGTTTCTGTTGAAAAAAATGCTAATACTTGAATTATATGATATTGTTAGGTAGGTAGAATGGGAAAAAGGAGTCCAGAATGGCGGTGGCTAAAAGACAAAGAAGGGAAAAGCCCATGAAAATAGAACAAAGGAAGGTCTGAGGACTGGAGTGAGGACCTCAGGTAAAATAACAGCCCTCCTGGCTAGCCAGCTTACAGAGGACAGGCTCAGGGAGAGGAGAAAACGACATAAAAAGAGGAGCTAAAATTAAGCAGGGGGCTTCTCTTCTCATCTTTTGAGTCGGCCCGTCCTCACACCTGGAGGATGTATTTTCCTTTACTTGCGGATAAAACTGAGCCATAACACTGGTCCGTCTGTCACTTCAAATTTTTGCTGTGGTGAGACAGAACCAAGGACATTATAAACTCCCCAGACACAATCATTCATGTTCAAGTAATGCTCCCTTGTGAATGTACCCTGTTCTTGTTTCAAACGCAATACCTTATCTTACCGAGAACTTTACCTGTAGCTCTTTTGTATTTTAAGTTGTATTCTCTTTCTTTTATCAGACTTGTTTTCTCTGAGTCTCCATTTCCTACTTGTTCCTCTTGGTCTTTGCCTTCCACATTGGAGATTTTCAATGTTTGGCTTCCCATGGCCAGCAATTTATATTTAAGAGTAATAGCCTAAAACTCTGTTTGGAAAAAAAAAAAAAAAGCTGTGGATTGATGGCTTTTACCATGAGTGGTAAAGTGAAGACCATGCTATTTCACTTGAGAAGACCTAATGGGAGTTTTGTAAATCTCTTGTTTTGAACCAGTCTTTTGAGCCCAGAAACGGAACTCCCTACATTACTTCTATTGATAAATTGTGCTGCCATCAGCATTCTGAGAGCCAAAAAGGAAAAAAGAGCTGGAAGACTCCCGGTACAGAATATAGACTTTCACTCAATCTTGTTCCCTATGTAGGGCCACACCCTGTGCTTAGTTTTGCTTGCTCTCCCTGAGTTAAGAGTCTCCCTACATAAAATCTGCCAAAAACAAAATCTTCATTTCCTCTGCTGAATGGGACTTGGGATTTAGCTTGGTCCTTAAATAGAATCTTCATGATTTTGGCCTCATCTCCTAAACCCAATGTAGATGTATCTGGTACCCCAAGCCCCTAACACTGGGATTTTGTAGGTAAACTGGTTGTCCTGGTTTTGTATCTCCTCAATAAATTCCTCCTTTTCATGTCTAGTTAATAAAATACTTACCCAGCTTTCCATTTTCCAAATGAATACTTTTTCCATATAAATGTTTCATATAGAGTCGGACATATTTTACGAAAAAATTAGCTGTTTATCTAAAATTCAAATTTAAACTGGGTATCTTATATTTTATCCAGTAACCAAGCATGGTGGAAAGAAGAGTAAATAAGTGTCAGGAGTCCTGAATTTCCCACCTCACACTATGGAGAATCAAGAGATGGTATCTGAATTTGATAGGACAGAAAATTTTTAAAATAATATTTAGATTTTCAAAAGTAGCTAATAAAGTTATTAATACAGAACTATTTTAGCTGGAGAGGGAATAGGTTGTGAGAAGTAGTGTGAATAAAATCTTCAGCTAGTATAGCAGAAAAATGCTAATCTCTAAAGTTGGGAAATAAGAAAGGAAGTCAAACATTAAGGCAACCACCAAAAGACCTAAAAGCAGGAATGATTGAACATGGTTGTCCCTAGGCTCAGGGAAGGTGGCTGCAATGATACAGGGAGAAGATTATGGGTTTTCAATATTAGTCTTGTAGTACCTTTTGCTTTCTAACGCATGTTTTACTTAAATTTAAAAATTCAATTTAAGAAATACCTAAAGTGAATATGTATACTTCTAATAGAGATGCCTATAATAAATATCTACAGCATTGACTTATGAACACTTTTACATACATCTTAAACTGTGAAAAGTCAGAGTCAGAATAGCTTAAGTTTCAAAGAAAGAAGTCTATTGGAGAAATTAGATTTTTTCTTTTCCTAGTAAGAAGAGACCTTTTCCTTCCCTAGGGAAAATGTTGAATATGAAAGCAAAATGCCCAGCAGGTGATAATAATCTTGCTTTCATGAAAGAGCAGTCAAGGAAAACACATTCATTTGTCTACTTCCAAAGTTTGCTGCAGTTACTGTCAGATATCTGAGCACTGTTCCCATTTTTAATAATGATTAAATAAGTAATTGTTTCATTAGTCTTAATCTTGGGGTTTACTATAACCTAGGTTTCATGAGTAAGCATACTAATTTGTCTGATTAATTTCCATCTAGCACTAATTTTAGTTAATAAGAGTGATAAAGGCAGTACACAGAAAATATAACATTTATGTAATTACTAACTAAAGTTATGAATATAAAATATGCAATTTCCAAAATAGAGAAGGGTGAAAAATAATAGAGGGGCATAGATCTAATATATTTGCATAGCAACATTTAACAAACTTGATGTATAATGTCTGGTCAGTGAATCCACTTTGAGTCAAACTGGTTGACTTCACACACACAAAATGCTGTTGTAACCTTCATGTTCAATACTATAGAGTCTCTGATTGAGTTTCTCTGGTAATAAAATAAAATTACTCCATACATTCGATCCCTGGGTTGGGAAGATCCCCTGGGGAAGGGAACAGCTACCCACTCTAGTATTCCGGCCTGGAGAACTCCATGGACTATATAGTCCATGGGGTTGCAAAGAGTCGGACAGGACTGTGCAACTTTCACTTGCCCTATACATCATGATCTTACAAATAATTGACACTTCCTAGAGATAAAAACTTATTTTTATGGTCATCTAAATCTATGGTGGGGCTTCCTAGGTGGCGCTAGTGGCAGAGAATCTGCCTGACAATGGAGGAGACATAAAAAACCCAGGTTTGATCCCTGGGTCAGGAAGGTCCCCTGGAGGAGGGCATGGCAACTCACTCCAGTATTCTTGCCTGGAAAATCCTATGGACAGGGGAGCCTGGTGGGCTATAGTCTATAGGGTCACAGAGTCAGACACGACTGAAGCGACTGAGCTCAAATCTATGGTGAAAGTCATGTCTACAGAATACTGCAGCCAATTACCACAGAGTACACATAAAATCCACCCTAGTTCCATGCAGAATGCTTACTCTTCTCCGTTGTATTTACAAAAGTACATCTCACTGAAAAAAAAGGAAATGATAGCAGTGCTGAACCTACAACAAAAGTCAAGATTTGCATGAATTATTTATGTTTAAGGTTATTTTCTACTTAAGATTCATAACATACTTTACCTTATTTTACAACAGAAAGAGAAATTATGGCTCAATTTACTAAAATAATTATAATCATAATCACATCTGCTCTTGAAGACTGTCAAATATCTCCAGAGTGCACTGCATACATTTCCTTTACTAGAATCCCCCTTTTATGAGTTAATTAAACAATTTCACAGCATTATTGTAAAACTATTCTGTGTGGCATACTGTTTGTACAGAACATTCCCTTTAATAGCTCTATTCTTCAAACAGATGTTCATTTAAAATTTTTTACAGATTTTACTGGAAGAACAATTAGTGCATTTATCCTACTACGTTGTCACCTTTCTTGGATTTTGAAGCAGATCTATGTCTCTTATGGAAAACCCGATGCGATCAGCAATTTTACAGGGAGGGACAAAAAACACCCTTTAGCAAATGTCTAGGGTCAGTGAACAAGGGTATCAGAGCAAATTACCCCCAAATGATGGCTATTCAAAGTTACCTTGGTATGAGAGAACAAAGTCATGAAGAACTTCTCTCAAAGGCATGGAAAAACAAAAATACATGATGGCACACTTTTCCAGTCTACTCATTTTGTTTTTATGAAATTTTACTTAGGCCCCCAAGCAGACTGAATTCATTATAAACCAGAGTGAAAAGGACAGATTAAAGAAAAAGAAATGGATGCAAGACCTCTGTAAATTTGTTTATCAAAAGACAACTTAATCAGTAATTCCTTAAGACTTATTTTCCTAAGAAAGTGACACTGCACAGTGTTACGAATTGGCTTATCTTACCCAAGGGCTTCCCTGATAGCTCAGCTGGTAAAGAATCTACCCGTAATGCAGGAGGGCCCTGCATTCAGTTCCTGGGTCAGGAAGATCTGCTGGAGAAGGGATAGGCTACCCACTTCAGTATACTTGGCCTTCCCTTGGCTCAGGTGGTAAAGAATCCACCTGCAATGTGGGAGATCTGGGTTCAGTCCCTGGGTTGGGAGGATCCCCTGGAGAAGGGAAAGGCTACCCACTCCAGCATTCTGGCCTGGATAAATCCAGACTGTATAATCCATGGGGTCGCAAAGAATCAGACACAATTAAGCGACTTGCAGTTTCAATTTCACTTTCATCTTACCTAAATATTTTAAAGGAAAGAGATGCCATCTACCATGTATTTTGAGGAGAAAATTTCCTTCCTTGCTTGACTCAAATCTAGTTTTACTGGGTTTGAGTTCTTTGGCCAGGTTTGCTTTATGCAATTTTCTCAGTGAATGTCTCCTCTCTGTCTTAACTGTTGCAAACAGTCAACTGTGTTCACCAGGGTAGATGATGCATCTGATGTGAAAAAGGACTATTTTGTTTTCCTTCTGAGAGTAATCTTGCTACATCAAGTCAGAATCACACTCTTTTCACAGTAGTTTAAATAAACATTGGCACAGAAACATATTTTACCCTTTCTTTTGAACTATGGATTAATGAATTATGAACATCTATTTACCACCATAAAAGTATAATGTGAATTCACTTAGGTGGAAATATAGTGTCAAGTAAAATAAGAGATCATTATACTTTCAGAGCTCTTCTTCTGTCTCTTTCTTTTTTTTTTTTTTTTAACAAGAATTTGGTCCTACTGGAATAAATAAGAAAACCTGGAAAGTTGAGGCATCACTAGGAATTTAAAATATGCTCACAAAATGAGCACCTCATGTTTTTTAGGTTAAAAATGTGCAAAATATTAATTACTGGAAAGTTTTAGAATTGCTCCATAATATCCCAGTCTCCTCAGCAAATAAAGCAGAGTTTAAGTAATGAGTTTTTAATTGTTTCTTTATCTAGATCTAAGATCTCTATTAGAGACAGAACAACAAAAACAAAGATCTCTAAACAGGAATGGTCTCTAGGAGCATTATTTTAAATCTTATGAGGTGCCATTTTGGGAAAGTAGAGTGGAATGATTAAGATCTGTGGATACAGTGGGAGGGCATTTCTCACTGCCATGTTAATTTTGGGCACTGAGTGATAATGGAATATAATGTATATGACACGCTGCCGGAAGTGGTGTACTCCAGTCGTTGCAAAGGGAGTCCATGTAGGCACTGTTTAGAATGACCGCAATTTGAAAGCCACCTAAAATGTTCAGATAAAGGTGTGTTTTAAAATGGATTTTAGTATAGCTATGTAATAAAATGCTCTTTGTACATGAAAATGATGATATATTTTTACTTAGTGGCATTGAAGAATGATTACAATGTAAATCCTTAAGAGAAAAAAATAAGTTTAGAAAAACCCATATGCATATCATGAACTCAGATCTATTTATACCGTGGTGGCTCAGATGGCAAAGAATCTGCCTGCAATGCAGGAGACCCAAGTTCAATCTCTGAATCAGTAAAAACCCCTGGAGAAAGGAATGGCAACCCACTCCATTCTTCTTGCCTGGAGAATTCCATGGCCAGAGGAGCCTGGAGGGCTACAGTCCATGAGGTTGCAAAGAGCTGGACAGGACTGAGTAACTAACACTTATGAACACCTGTTGTCCATACTAAGCAACTTAGTTCTCATCTAATCTTTCCCCTTACTTTCTACTAAACAAGATTTGTTTGACACTACAGTGGTCACAAAGGGAATCTGTAGCCATATATTACACATAGACATGAACACTGAGCTTGTAGGTCAAGTATCAGGCTACATTATTACATTGTTTGTGTGTGTGTGTTTCATCTGAAATACTTTTTGAAGTATAAACATTCATCCAGAAGGATTCAGTAAACATAACTGAATGTGGTGATGAATTTGCACCACTGAACCTATCTAAGTAACTATCACTCACATCAAAAAAGAAAATTTCCAACCTCATTTCTGCTGCCTCTCAGTCATTTCTACTTCCACTCAAGCTTAACCACTATCTGATTTAGAATATTTTTTCTTGCATCTTTTGCTCAATACTATTTTTTGTGACATTCATCTGTGTTTTTGTATATAGTTCATTTATCTTTACAGATATATAATGTTTCACTTTATAAACATACCACCGTTTATATACCCATCCTCCTATTAATGGACATGTGGGTTGTTTCTAGTATGTAATTTTTAAAAATAGTGCTGCTGTGAACATAATTGTGACACAGATTGGTATCTCAAAGTTAACCAACTCTTAAATGACTACAATAAGTCCCATTAAAAATTGCATATATATATATATGTGTGTGTGTGTGTATGTGTGTGTGTCATGGATTTATGGATGATATGGATATATAATCTGTATTATTTTTCCTAATTTTAAGGGACATTCACATCTGTTTGGTTACTAATTTTTCTTTTTTGTAATGTCCTGATCAGATGTTGGTATTAAAGTTGTTCTAGCTTCATATGTTAAGAAATCTTCCTCTCCTATACTCTAGAGTCATTTTGTACAAGCTCATTCTTATTATAAATATTAATAAGTATTTATGAGGAAGTCTTTTTGTCTTGAAGTTTTCTTGTGGGAAGTTTTAGTAACAATATATTCAATTTCTTCAAAACACATATGGTCATTTAGACTGTATCACTTCTGGTAAGTTGTTTTTCATAAAATTTTTCCATTTATTCTACATGGTAGATGCCTAAAGTTTTCTCAATATTGCTTTTCTAAATGTTTTACTGTCTATATTATCGACCATCTTTCTAATCTCTAACATTGGTAATATTTTTTTCTTTGGGTCAGTTTTGTTAAAGATTTATTTATTGCTTTTATTAGTACTTTCAATAAATCAAATTTGGTTTGTTGATTTTTCTCTATTTTAAGTTTGTTTCCTTTTTCATTGATTTCTGATCTTATTTTTAGAATTTCCTTCTTTTCCTTTCTTTGGTTTGGATTTGCACTTTCCTGTGTTCTTCAGATGGAAGTTTGCATAATTCTTTTTCAGCCTTACTTCAAATACAAATATAAATACTGCTTTTCTTTTTATGTAATTTGTGTTTATGTTGGATTTTAGCTAGTAAATTTTAACTACAAAAAAATAAGAATGATATTAACATTAGGTGCCATAATAGCTGATATTGCATTAAGTTGTACAACAAATGTTTACTGAATGTCTACTACATGCCAGGAGATAGGGACACAGTGGTGAATGACCCACATAGTGATACCACATCCTCATGGAGCTTATATTAATGAGGAAAAGCAGATAATAGTCACATAAACAAATATTTATTATTTTCCAGCTATTGTTAAATGATTGTGACTTTCAAAAGTAAAAAGGATCAGGACAAACAGTAGGATGACAAAAGAAAAAAAAAGTAGTACTGTTAAGTATGTTAGAAGACAGGCATTATCATCTTACATAGAAGACAATTAAGTCACAAAGACCATGTGAACAAGTTTATAACCAACAAATGGATGGAGTCTCCAAATATCATATTTTTTCCACTTTATCAAGACTCTTTTCAGAGAGACAGACACTCTCTTAAGGGGTTCACTTCTCCATTTATTTTAGGCACATATAGTCTAGGACTCAAAGATAGTTATAAACAGCAGATAACAGCAGGTATTTCCAATGAAGGTATTAATAATTCAACTGGTCTTTTGGTAATGAGGCTAACATTCAAGGTTTGATTTGCAGAATCAAATGATTACCACTGGAGGACATTCAGAGATTGTTTTATTTGATCCTATTATTTATAGATTGATCACAAGCAGGATAGAAGACAAGTGTGTAAATGGTTAGTGTAAAGCTACAAGAGAAACAAAGGGAACACAATGTATATGCCTTACAAAGCAACTGTATCTTTGCAGAAAAACTCACAGTATATAAATGAGCATTTCTCTCAGCCTCAAAATTGAAAATGCTGTTATCAGACATCCCTTTTCCCCATTTCTTAAATGGTTACTTACTTCAAGTTCCTTTTTATGCATTCCCTAAGTCAAGTCTCACAAATAAACAAAAGACACTGTATGAGCTCCATCTGCAAACAAGCGCCAGGCAGGAATTTCAGCTGCTCTGTTGTTTGTTTCCCTTTGCTTCACTGCTCCCGGCTGACCCAACGCCAGCCAGCCCCGCTCTGCCTTCAGCAGACGAGACTGAACAAAGAAATCCCAGGACCCAAACTGTTCAAAAGATTTTCTGCATGTACTTCAGGGCCAGTGAATTTTCAAAAGCTGTGCTTTTGGCTTTTAAAACTAAGAAGGGCCAGGATGAACACCAAACTGGATACTGCAGGGTTGCAAGAGAATGACAGTAACTGAAGAGAGAAACCTCCTCCAGAAAGTCTCTGAAATGAGGAGAGGAAGACCTCCACCATAAGGAACATTGGCTGAAGGAAAAGTCAGATTTGGTGCTTGAAGGGTACACAACGTGTTCACCTCTGTCAGATTACGATTCCAAAGGTAACTAACCTAATCTGACAAATCACACCAACGGCCACAATCCCAGTTTCTGCTCTGACCGTTTTAGTTTCTGTTTGGTGAGTGTTGTTTAAAAACCATCAACCTGACAGAACTGTGCCTAATTAACACTCCCCTAATGCCCCAGCAAACAGCAAACCTGCTGTGGGGGAAAAAATGCATTCACACATCCTTATCAAATTAAGGCCCCTAAAACACTCCTAATTAGCTAAAATCAATTGATGTGACAGCAAAATGAATGTGTTTATACTGTCAGCTAAAGGTACAGACAGAGAAGTGTCTAACATATAAAGAAGCCGCTGGAGTCTTAAAGCAGTTAATAAAGGTTTGGGGCTGAGTGGATTTTATCAGTGACAGGTAGAATCTGATGAAGATTTACCTCAGAAGCAGTAGACATCTTAGGGCATTGGAGTACTTCTAATTATGATTATTCATTAAAACCTGAGTGGGAGAAATATATAGTTAATCAATAATGATCATGTAGACCTTGGTGCTTATTTGCAACCACACATACAAATGCACACATACTTCCAAACAAAAGATGTGCTTCAGCCTGTCATTAGCAGGCTCTGTATAAGTTAGCTACATTTTCTATGAAGCTTCCATGGGTCATGACTCTTTAGCAAACTTTTCTTTTTTTCCTCTTTTAGGATTATGCTCAGTTGAGAACTTGAGACAAAAAAGTGGTACTTGCCAAATAACTCAGGTTGGAGGTCCATGAATTAATTACCTGGTTTCCATTTCCCTCCAGTATTCTTATTTTGATTCCAAGAATACTGGGCAAGTTCGAACTGTCTTACTGATAACATAATGGATTATTAAGAGAGAAATGCCCATTTTGTGACGATCAGTTAAATGCAGTTTAAAAGAACAACAATTATACACACCATGACCTCCTTTAATTCTTAAACAAGTATCTTTCTTTTGTAATCGGTTTTTGGGCAAGCTATACAACAAAGATCAGCAGCTCCTCTAATTACAGCTGACTCTGGCTGAAATCATCTTCCGCAAAGATTCCATCTGATTTCTCTCCATGTCAGTGGACACAATGGGTACCATGGGCTTCCATGTGTGGATGGTGCATTTGTTTACTTAGTGAAGTGTCTGGAGGCCTCTACTGGTGTTTAGGAAAACATCAACTGAGACAGAACAGTAATTTGAAAAGGATTCTAAGCAGATGAACCACCTTTACATGTCACATATCTAAAACTTCATTTCTATATTTTTTAGCACTCTTTCATTACTGTAAACACTGGTAAGCTGATTATTATCATTTCCCAACATCACCTTTTCCAAGTGCACTGTGTGACCTTATACCCTGTGTTCTCCTCTCTCTGGCAAATGCCATCTTGTCCTGCCCATCCTGGCTGCACTAACTTATCTGCCTGAAGATTACTTTTTCACCCTCTGTCAATTTATATCATGTCTGAACTCCCTGTTCTCTGGAGATCAGAGCAGATTTTCCATCAAGCCAGCTGTTTGTCTTTTTTTTTTAAAAAAAAGCAAAACAACTTCTTTATAAATTAATGATATCCACATAAGATGGGGGTAAAAAAATCAGGTTCTGTTTTCATATTTGTTGTACGTCCAGTCTGGTAAAATGACAAATACATAAAAAACACAGTGAGAAGCTGCCAGAAAAGTGATTATAAAATTATTTCTAAAACATATAGGAAGAAAGGAGGAGATTATCATTAATTGTGACTAGGCTATGTGTCATGCTCTTTTAGGAATTTCCTCAAATATACCAATAATAAGAACATTTTCTTTCCACATTCAATAGCTTATGAAATTATGAATACGTAACCACAGTATTCTTCCACCAATGAAAGAAGAGCACAGAAAAGGGGAAAAACTGAATCAAATAACACAAGCAGTGATCTTAATCACTATAAAGGACCTATATATTTTAAAATTGAACCCAGACAATTTGAAATATAGGCAAGGGAGATAATTCTATAGGTTAAATTGCCACATGTCTTATGTCTAGTTCTCTAAACAACAGAGCCTGATAGTAAGATTTTTCTGGAAGTTATTTTTTAAGGGAGTACTCTTGGGAGCGACCAGCAGAAGTAAGATGAAAAGGCAGAGATGCTAAACAAGGGATTGACTTCTGGTACACCCAGCCTCATTCTGATTTGGTGAGATCATACCAGGCTGCTATCTCCCACCTGGAGGCAAGACAGTGGGTATCTGGTACCTCTACCATTCATGAAATGGCTATGGAACCCACAGGCCCTTCTGGATGAGGTGGCTCCCAGTGCCCAAAAGTTTTTCAGACTGAATCATTGTCATCAGCAACAACAGCAGTCTTCAAAGGGCTCCCCAAAGTACTGAGAGAGACATTCATAGTCTGCTACACTATGCGATGCTTTTGCAGCACTTATTGAGAACCAGTATTCCAATCTTATATTAAACAGAGTTTTGTGACTGCCTGGTAAACCTAAAGGCTAATCAGATCTTTTAGGGAATGAAGACAGTGAAGAGGGTCAGAACAAGTCTCTCCAAAACGTGTCAGCTTTGGCACATGGACTATTTTGAGCTGAAGACAATCAAGACCCAGCAGATTTAGGAAAAACTTTTACCTCTCCCGTAATTGCCTAAAAGGTGGCCTGGTCCAGGAAGAGAACTATCGCCGGAAATAATTACAAAGACTATGGGCTAGGTGTGGTAAGCTGTGGGGAGCTGGGGAAGCTCAGCTGGGCCTGGAGATCAGATTCCTTTCCGTGTCCATTGTCTCTGCATGACAGGGCTACCGTTTACTCACCAAACATTTGCTCTTCCCATTTCCCTGTCTTCCTCTTCTTTGAAGTCCCAGATCCCTGCTCCTTCTCCTGAACTCACAGCAACATATAAGCTTCAATCTCCTGACTGACTGTGGGTCACATATTCTTATGAGAACCCAGTATGTACATAACTAAATTTGTTTTCCTCCTGTTAATCTGTCCTATGTTAATCTAATTATTAGGATAGCCAAGAACAAAGGGTAGAGGAAAAAATTTTTTCCTTCCTCTACAATATGCATGGCGATAAATTATAATTATCTTGACAATTTCACCAACATATCTACAATTCTATTTTTCTATAAGATGATGAGTAACAAAGACTATCTTTCTCATAAGAAATAACAGTAGGGTTTTCTTTTAACAAAGAATATAAAGCAGAACCTTCTTTAAGTATAAAAAAATAAAAAATTCTATCCATTAATATTAGCTATACAGCTATACTTTCAGCCAAGAAAGGGATTTTTAAGTTGTAGATATTTGGGGCAGCTTTTACTCTTTTGTAAAGATTTCAGAATATTCTAATTCCAATCTAATTTAACTGTCTTTACATGTCAAAAACTGAAAATATTTTTTTTATGGAAATTTAAGGTTTATAGCATTCATGGAATTTTAATTTGGTGCAAAAAGAAAGCTGAGATTTCACTTCTGTCACTAATGTTCTGATAAGCAGATCTGCTAACTCATGGAAGTAGAAAAATGATATTCATTTCATAGTCACTTATTTATCTGCCATGATTGAACATGTATCACTTTAGATAATGCTGTAAAGGGTTTACGAATACACCCTCACAGTGTCTTAAATGCTGCATGAATCTGCACTCTTCTGAGCATGATGTCCACCTCTGTAGACCATTCTTCTACTAAACAGACACTAGACTATCCTGACTGTAGTTCACGACAAGACCATGGGCTGTCATGGATGTCTATAGCATTCATGGTGGGTTCAAGAACACCTAGAATTCAGAACATACTCTGTTATCAACTAGCTGTGTGATCTTGACTATGACACTTAATTCCTCCCAGGTGGAATTTCATTCATCCTCTTTTGAAAAAAAAAAAGTTATATATGGATAACATCCAGAGTGTTGCAAAGATTAAAGTGTATATCTGATAAAATAGTACATATAACACCTTATCTTCTGCTCAAACACCATGAAAAGACAGAAAATCCACTTTCCAAAGATCCAAAAATAATTTGAAAACAAAGAGTTTAATTGGTAAGCACAAAGTTCTGAACAACTCTTAAAAAACAGAAAGTTCTTAGAGTTATCTTGAAGATCCAGTCTGAGGGAACACCAAGACTTAGCAGATGGAAGGGACAGGGAAGGTCCTGAGGAAAAGTTCCTCCTCTTGGCTTTACTATTAAAATATTTGAGGGCTTCCCTGGTCGTTCAGTGGCAAAGCATTGGCCTGTCAATGTGGGAGATGGTCCAGGAAGATCCCACATGCCTCAGGGCAACTAAGCCTTTGCGCCACAACTACAGATCCCATATTTTAGAGTCTGGGAATCACAATTACTAAGCCTATGCACCAACCCAACTCACCGCAACTAGAGAAAAGCCCAAGCAGCAGTGAAGACTGAGCTCAGCCAAAAATAAATACAATTATTAAAAAAAAAATTTTTTTTTAAATCTTGAGAAGGGTCATAGAGTGCAAAGTGTCAATAGTGGCTTATTTTGTAATAATGCTCCCATTCAGGTTATACTGTCACTTAACTTTGCACAAGAGCACCTGAGATCCTACTAAACATCTGACACATTTCAAGACATAGAATGGAGATAGAAAACACAGTGCTTGAGACATGGGAACATTTCAAATAAGGCTGTTTCAGAAAAGAGTAGCACTGAAAATATTAATATAATTAAAATTACCTAAAAATTTTAAAATTTGCATTAATTTTTTTAGAAGCAAAGGAAAACAATTTTAAATTTTGAAATGCATAGAAGATTCATGTTCTATTTATCAGAGAATCTAATAACTATTTTTTAAACAAATATTAGTTTGTAGTGATTACCTGGTTTAAATACCAAATTTAAGGTGTTATTGTATTCAGGGAATGAGGGACTTCATTGTGTGAAAATTGTCCAAGAGAAAGAGATGGCAGAGTCTCCTTGTGGTACCAGAGCCAGGGTCAAAGACATTATTTGCATTCTTTTGTTCTTCAAACCCCATATTTCTTCAAATAATAGGGACTTACTTCCTCTTTTTCCATTCCCCTTAGAGAAACTAATAATTTAATAATCATCCTTTGTAAAAAGCTTTCACTTGTAGGAAGAGGCAAATTAATTATTGCCACTTTGCATAATTGGTTCACAAAAGTTTAGGAAAGTTCAACCAGCAGAGGCAAAAAAGGAACAGGCTTAAGTATGTATCATGTTTGCATTCTTCATGATCACTAAAGTTTTCCAATGGGGGAAAAAAACCTTTTAAAATTGGTGTGAGAATAATAAAAGATTTTCTGTAAAAGTTTTCATTTTTATACTCAATGAAGGCTGAGCAGAGAAGAACTGAAGCTTTTGAAGTGTGGTGCTGGAAAAGACTCTAGAGAGTCCCTGGACAGCAAGGAGATCAAACCAGTCAATCCAAAAGGAAGTCAAACCTGAATATTCATTGGAAGGACTGATGCTGAAGCTGAAGTTCCAATAATTTGGCCACCTGATGCAAACTGACTTACTGGGAAAGACCCTGACTCAGGAAAGATTGAGGGCAAGAGGAGAAGGGGGTGGCAGAGGATGAGATGCTTAGATAACATCACTGACTCAGTGGACATGAATTTGAGCAAACTTTGGGAGATAGTGAAAGACAGGGAAGCTTAGTGTGCTGCAGTTCACAGCATCTCCAAGTTGGACACGACTTAACTACTGAACAACAAGAAAGGAAAAGAATCTGAAAAAGAACAGATATATACATATGTATAACTGAATCACTTTGCTATACGCCTGAAAGTAACACAACATTGTAAATCAACTATACTTCAATAAAAAAAAAAAATTAGTCTTGTCTAATTTCAAGTTTTTTATTTAAATGAACTACTTGAATATTCATCCTTAAAGATCTGATCACAGTTTTATGCTGTAACATTTAATTACCTTCATTTTTGGGCCACTATAAATCAAAAGATTGTAATTCAAATGTATACTAATTTATTCTTGACCTTGAAGTTAATTACTACCATCGGAGGCTTTAATTATTGTTGGCAAAGTGGGAATATATCAAAAGAAGACTTGCTGAAACAAGAAATAGAAATGAGGTTTGTGGGCACTGAGAAGGTCTAGAAAATTTGGTAAATGTATAGCAAAGTAATACTAAGGAAAACCTGACAAAGAAATAATAAGAAAAAATAAACTGTAGACCAATATCCCTAATGAAAATGCATACAAAAATTCTAAATAAAATTTTAGCAAGTTTAATCCAATAAATATAAAAAGTGTAATTCATTATGACTAAGTGTGATTTGGGCTAGACATACAAAGTTAATTTAACAGGCAAAAATCAATCAAAGTACTTCATCAAATTAATAAACTAAGAAAAAACATATTATCATTTCACAAATGTACGAAAAACACTTGACAAAATTCAACACACATGACTAATGAAAAATTCCCAACAAACAATAAATAGAAAGGAACTTCCTAAACCTGACATAGAACATTTATGAAAAATCAGCTGCTAACATCTTATTTGGAGCTTCCTCGGTGGCTCAGCAGTAAAGAATAGTTTGCAATGCAGGAGACGAGGGTTCAATCCCTGGGTCGGGAAGATCCCCTGAAGGAGGGCATGGCAACTCAATCCAGTATTCTTGCCTGAAGAATCCCATGGACAGAGGAACCTGGTAGGCTACAGTCCATAGGGTTACAAAGAGTTGGGCATTACTGTAAGCAACTTAGCATGCATGCATGCAACATCTTATTTAGTTTGAGATTATGATTCATGAAAGAAAAAGGAAATGATAACTTGGATCTCACAAAATTTTAAAACGAAGGCTCTTCAAAAGATATAGTTGGTTACTTTCAGTACTTCCCAAAATGAATTAGCCTCTTTCTTTCTGATCCAATCTCTTATCATCCACGTAACATGAAGGACACCTCTATATGGTCTTTGAAAGGTGGGAAGAAACAGGCAGATTGTAGAGGTTCCCTGGGATTTGAGATTGGCTACCTGCATTTCTCACTGCCTTCTGTATATCTCAGAAAGGGCCCTGCAGAAGCCTCCAACCCAGAACTGTGAACAGGTACAGACCCTCCACCACACACACAAAATTCTCAAGAAAAGCCTATTCCTCCTAGTCAAAATACCAGAAAAACGATGGCATAACAGAACAAAAATGTTTGGCAATATCTACCCTGCTCAAACCAAGCACACCAAAGGAAAATCCACTCCCCACCCCGCACCACACACACACACACTTCCACAATTTCAGTTAGACCAAGAGGTGAGCTGATCTTTATTCCCCATATCCTTGACTACTTCACTTCCCTCACCCCAACACAGGGACATCAGACAATGGTAGTTCAATCTCCCCACAAAGTGGAGCCAGCAGGGCCAAACAGAGGGAGATTCTTCCAACTCTCACCTGGGTAAAACAGGCAAAATTTCTGATTCTCCTGCCAGATTGATGTCTGCATGGCTTTGTGGGGAGTTGATATTCACCTCTTGCCCAACAAAAGCAGAGGGTGCTTTGACTGCCCTGCCCAGGTGGTATCAGTGATGTCTAGATTTATTGGGAAGTAAGTCTCATCATCACTCTGCTTCACATCCCCACTCCAGTGTCAATGGGTCCAACAGAGAACTGACATCAAGGGGTGGAAAGAAGTGATGGGGAGAAGGTACAACTAGTCTACTGGTGTCAGCTGGGATCTCTCAGAGGAAAACCTCACTCTGAGCTAATGCCCCACCTGCACTGGTAAGGTGTTGGGGAGACCAATGAAACTGCACTTCCACCCCACCCATCTGTCACAAAGCACTGTGAATCAGTGTCCCACATTTGCACAGTGCTAAACGAATATATACACCCACTCAGCCCTTTTGCTACACCTCAATGGAAGAATGCATACCAAAAAAGATGAAATAGAATTCAGAGTTTAATAATATAATATCCAAAATATCCAGGATACTCAAATGTCACTCACTCCACTGAGAATCAGAACAATCACAACCAGAATGAGAAAAGACAACCAACAGATGCCAACATGAGATGAATCAGATGTTGGAATTATCTGGTAAGTATTTTAAAGCCACCAAAATAAAAATACTTCAAAAATCATTGAGGAATTCTTCTGAAACAAATGAAAAAAAAAAAAAAGACAATATCTTAACAACAATAAATAAAGATGTTATTAAAAAAGAACCAAATGAAAATTTTAGAACTATAAAATATAGTAACTGAATTTTTTTTTTTATCTTGCTGGATTCACTCAATAGTAGAGTGCAGATGACAGATATAGAATCAATAAACTTGAGGACAGAACAATAAAACTTACCAAACTTAAATGTAAATTAGTACAGCGACTATGAAGAACACTACGGAGGCTCCTAAATAAACTAAAAACAGAGCTACCATATGACCCTGCAATCCCACTCCTGGGCATATATCCAGAGAAAAACATGATCCGAAAGGATCCATGCACCCCAATGTTCATTGCAGGACTGTTTACAACAGCCAAGACATGGAAGCAACCTCAATGTCCATCAACAGAAGAATGGATAAAGAAGATGTGGTATATATATATATATATATATATATATATATATATATATATATACAATGGAATATTACTCAGCCATTAAAAATGAAATACTGCCATTTGAAGCAACAAGGATGGATCTAGAGATTGTCACACTGAGTGAAGTAAGTCAGATAGAGAAAGAGAAATATTGTATGACATCCCTTATATGTGGAATCTAAAAAGAAATGATACAAATGAGCTTCTTACAAAACGGAAAGAGTAAAAATTCTAACACCATTGATAGGGTGCTTGATATATAGAGAAAACCTTTTAAAAATTCTTTAAAAAGTAGGGAAGTAAATGGAAGTAACATTTCTACACTTCACTTTAAGTGGTAAAACACTGATACATGTTGACTATTTTAAGTTATGTATATACATTACAATACCTAGAGAATCTACTAAAAAAGCTACACAATATGTTATACTTTAAAATACTACAAGTGAAGCACCTAAGAAGGCAATAAAAGAGAAATAAGAGACAGAAGAAACAAAGATAGAACAAAGACATTGAAAGAATGAAAGCAGATATAAAAATATGCATACAATATGAGTCAATTTATATGAATCACAGAATATACATATTTAAGGTATTTTCTGGATTCCCAGAAAATTTTGGGAATATAGGCTCAGGCCTTTCACGGCTCAGGCCGTGAAGAGTCAGCCTACAATGCAGGAGACCCGGGTTCGATCCCTGGGTTGGGAAGATTCCCCTGGAGAAGGAAATGGCAACCCACTTCAGTATTCTTGCCTGGAAAATCACATGGATGGAGGAGTCTGGCAGGCTATAGTCCATGGGGTCGCAAAGAATTGGACATGACTGAGGGACTTCACTTTCTTTCTTTGCTTCTAAGGTATTTTCTTAAGACTAAGAAAAACTCATCTATTGTGATAGTTATCAGAATACTGGTTACATTTGTGAGGAGAGCACTGTATGGACTAGAAAGGGCTAAGAGAGACCCTTCCTGGGTAAACAGAATGTTCTATAAATTCATCTGAGTACAGTTTGTGTGTGTGTGTGTGTAAATTCATTGAGGCATAGACTTAAGCTTCATCCACCTTACTTCATGTAGGGTGTAATACAGTAAAAATATAACAAATTTAAAAGATGCAAAAATTTTAAAAGTTAAATAACTTGCCACAGTTTGTATCTTATCAAGGGATAGAAACCACAGTGATTTAAACAGGAAAGTTTAATAGGAAGGATATTTACACTATAAAAGAATCCCTATAAAATATAATAAAATCTTAAATGGTCTAGGACTGAGGAACATTATGCAAGGAAAGATAATCTTGAAAGAGGACCATCTCCCTAGGGTTGAGATTCTCCCCAAGGATGGGTTTTAATGACATCATTAGAGAAGGTATAGCTAAACCCACTGGATGGCAGAGAAGTGGTTTGCCAGGCCAGAGTTGGTTTGCTGTCCTGAGCAAGCAGGAAGCACCCCTCTGGAGCCCAGGCAGGTACATGAGACACAGCTGGTGGCCAGCATGTGGGTACAAGGTAGAGTGGAGCATCTGTGAGGTAGGTGGTCTGTGGCATGAGGTGTCCCTGATGGGAAGCCCACAGAAGACAAAGAAGGTAGTGTGTGAGCCACAAGAATTGTGGTACTAGAGTGGGCAAGAGGACTGCGTAGCAAGATGCCCATATTGAGAAGACTATGTGAAGGTGGCCACTGGCCGCACTGGGGCTACACTGCGAGACCACCCAGGAGCCATGTGCATTCTGAACACATGGCTAAACAGACAACCACTGGATGTCCTCACACACACACCAGTGACTCCTGTGCTACAGCATGGAAACAGGGGACCCCATTCTGCTGCCAACATCTTCCATCACACCCTACTAAGAATCCTTAACCTCATGTTCACTCTAAAGCAGAAACGGTTAAAGGAGCTCCATCTATCACTACAGAGCAAATACTGAAAAGTGAATTTGGAGCTGAGAGGCAATAAACTGATAACTGACACAATAGATATCACAAAAATAAATGAAATCTAGAATGAAAAAAGTAAATGAGATAATGCATGTAAAGCACTTGGCACCAGGCCAAGCACAGTGTATACATTGCATAAACTCTTATTATTATTAATGTTGCTCTGATGGTTATGACAATTTAATTTCAAATATATGTCAATTTGGGAAACAGGATAGAAGTAAACCAACAACAAAAAGTTTTCCTTTCATCCTTTGTATTGTGTATCATTAATTGTTAAAGTAACAAATATCCATTTTAAAAATTTTAAATTAGGTAGAAATGTATTGAGTGGAAAATACAGAATCTTTTACATTCCATCATCAATCCTTTGGAGCAAGATGGTGGAGTAGAAGGACATGTGCTCATCTTCTCCTGCAAGAACTCCAAAATTACAACTCGCTGCTGAACAACTGTCGACTGGAGAATGTTGGATCCCACCAAAAAAAGATACCCCACATCCAAAGGCAAAGGAGAAGCCCCAGCAAGATGGTAGGAGGGGTGGAATCACATTCAGAATCAAATCCCATACCCACCAGAGATGCTCAAAGGGCTCAACGAAACCTTGTGTGCACCAGGACCCAGAGACCCTACAGAGACTGAGCCATACCTGTGTTTGAGTCTGCTGCAGAGGTATGGGTCAGCAGTGGCCTGCCACTGGGGCAGGGGCTCTGGGTGCAGCTACCTGGTCACACAGCTTGTGGCATAAGCCCTCTTGGAGATCACCATTAACCACCATACAGCCACCGAGCAGACAACCCAAAAACTGCATAACAATTATACCAAAGAAATTCTTGCACTGTTAAGAAAGTTCTAGGACCCACAATAGATTTCCCAACCAGGGAATCTGGCAAAGGGACTGAAACCCCCCAGAGAATTTGACTTTGGAGGCCAGTGGGATTTTATTATAGAATTAACACAGGACTGGGGAAACAGACTCTTGGAGGGCACAAACAAAACCCTGTGTGCACCAGGACCCAGAAGAAAGGAGGAGTTACCCCAGAAGAGACTGGGGTACCCCAGAAGAGACTGGCCCAGATTTGCCTGTGAGTGTCCAGGAATCTCCGGTGGAGGCGTGTGCCACTGGTGGCCTGCTGCGGGTTGGCGGCACTAAGTGTAGCAGTACATGCATGGGATCTTTTGAAGGAGGTCGCCATTATCTTCATTACCTCCACCATAGTTTGGCCTCAGGTCAAACAATAGGGAGTGAACAGAGCCCCGCCCATCAACAGAAAATTGGATTAAAGATTTACTGAGCATGGCCCCGCCCATCAGAACAACACCCAGTTTCCCCCACAGTCAGTCTCTCCCATCAGGAAGCTTCCATAAACCTCTTATCCTTATCCATCAGAGGGCATACAGAATGAAAACCACAATCACAGAAAACTAATCAAACTGATCACATGGACCACAGGCTTGTCTAACCCAGTGAAACTATGAGCCATGCTGTGTAGGGCCACCCAAGACGAATGGGTCATGGTGAAGAGTTCTGACAAAACATGGTCTACTGGAGAAGGGAAAGGCAAACCACTTCAGGATTCTTGCCCTGAGATCCCCATGAACACTATGAAAAGGCAAAAAGATATGACACTGAACATGAACTCCCCAGGTTGGTAGGTGTCCAATATGCTACTTGAGAAGAGTGGAGAAATAACTCCAGAAAGAATGAAGAGATGGAGCCAAAGCTAAAACAATGCCCAGCTGTAGATGTGACTGGGGATGGAAGTAAAGTCCAATGCTGTAAAGAGTAACATTGCATACGAACCTGGAATGTTAGGTCCATGAATCAAGGTATTAGAAGTGGTCAAACAGGAGATGACAAGAGTGAATATCGACATTTTAGGAATCAGTGAACTAAAATGGACTGGAATGGGCAAATTATATCTATATAATGGGACCATTATATCTACTACTGTCGGCAAGAATCCGTTAGAACAAATGGAGTAATCTTCCTAGTCAATAAAAGAGTCTGGAATGCAGTACTTGGGTGCAATCTCAAAATTGACAGAATGATTTCTGTTAATTTCCAAGGCAAACCATTCAATATTACAGTAATCCAAGTCTATGCCCCAACCAGTAATGCTGAAGAAGCTGAAATTGAACGCTTCTATGAAGACCTAGAAGACCTTCAAGGACTGACACTCAAAAAAGATGTCCTTTTCATCATAGGGGACTGGAATGCAAAAGCAGGAAGTCAAGAGATACCTGGAGTAACAGGCAAATTTGGCCTTGGAGTACAAAATTAAGGAGGGCAAAGTCTAACAGAGTTTTGCCAAGAGAACACGCTGGTCATAGCAAACACCCTCTTCCAACAACACAAGAGAAGACTCTACACATGTACATCACCAGATGGTCAATACTAAAATCAGACTGATCATATTCTTTGCAACCAAAGATGGAGAAGCTCTATACAGTTAGCAAAAACAAGACTGGGAGCTGACTGTGGCTCAGATCATGAACTCCTTATTGCCAAATTCTGACTTAAATTGAAGAAAGTAGGGAAAACCACTAGACCATTCAGGTTTGACCTAAATCAAATCCCTTATGATTATACAGTGGAAGTGACAAATAGACTCAAGGGATTAGACCTGAGAGACAGAGTGCCTCAGGAACTACTGATGGAGGTTTGTGACATTGTACAAGAGGCAGGGATCAAGACCATCCCCAAGAAAAAGAAATGCAAAAAGGCAAAATGCTTGTCTGAGGAGGCCTTACAAATAGCTGAGAAAAGAAGAGAAGCTAAAGGCAAAGGAGAAAGGGAAGATATACCCATTTGAATGCAGAGTTCCAAAGAATAGCAAGGAGAGAAAAGAAAGCCTTTCTCAATGATAAATACAAAGAAGAAGAGGAAAACAACAGAATGGGAAAGACTAGAGATCTCTTCAAGAAAATTAGAGACACCAAGGGAACATTTCATGCAAAGATGGGTACAATAAAGGACAGAAATAGCATGGACCTATCAGAAGCAGAAGATATTAAGAAAAGGTGGCAAGAATACACAGAAGAACTATACAAAAAAATCTTCATGACCCAGAAAACCACAATGGTGTGCTCACTCACCTGGACATCCTGGAATGCAAAGTCAAATGGGTATTAGGAAGCATCACACGAACAAAGCTAGTGGAGGTGATGGCATTCCAGCTGAGCTATCTGAAATCCTAAAAGATGATGCTGAGAAAATGCTACACGCAATATGCCACCAAATCTGGAAAACTCAGCAGTGGCCATAGGACTGGAAAGGGTCAGTTTTCATCGCAATGCCAAAGATGGGCAATGCCAAAGAATGTTCAAACTACAGCATGATTGCACTCATCTCACATGCTAGCAAAGTAATGCTCAAAATTCTCCAAGCCAGGCTTCACCAGTACATGAACCATGAACTTCCAGATGTTCAAACTGGGTTTAGAAAAGGCAGAAGAACCAGATATCAAAATGCCAACATCCACTGGATCATCAAAAAAGCAAGAGAACTCCAGAAAAACATCTACTTCTGCTTTGTTGATTACACCAAAGCCTTTGACTGTGTAGATCATAACAAACTATGGAAAATTCTGTAAGAGATGGAAATATCAGACACCTGACCTGTCTCCTGAGAAATCTGTATGCAGGTCAAGAAGCCACAGTTAGAACTGGACATGGAATAACAGACTGTTTCCAAATTAGGAAAGGAGTACGTCAAGGCTGTATATTGTCACCCTGCTTATTTAACTTATACGCAGAATACATCATGGTCATGCGAAATGCCAGGCTGGATGAAGTACAAGCTAGTCTCAAGATTGCCGGGAGAAATATCAATAACTTCAGATACGCAGATGACACCACCCTTATGGCAAAAAGTGAAGAGGAACTAAAGAGCCTCTTGATGAAAGTGAAAGAGGAGAGTGAAAAAGTTGGCTTAAAACTCAACATTCAAAAAACTAAGATCATGGCATCCAGTCCCATCACTCCATGGCAAATAGATGGAGAAACAATGGAAACAGTGACAGACTATTTTCTTGGGCTCCAAAATCACTGCAGATGGTGACTTCAGTCATGAAATTAAAAGATGCCTGCTCCTTGGAATAAAAGTTATGACCAACCTAGACAGCATATTAAAAAGCAGAGACATTACTTTGCCAACAAAGGTCCATCTAGTCAAAGCTATGGTTTTTTCCAGTAGTCATGTATGGATGTGAGAGTTGGACGGTGAAGAAAGCTGAGCACCGAAGAATTGATGCTTTTGAACTGCGGTGTTGGAGAAGACTCTTGAGAGTCCCTTGGACTGCAAGGAGATCAAACTAGTCCATTCTAAAGGAAATCAGTCCTGAATATTCATTGGAAAGATTGATGCTGAAGTTGAAGCTCAAATACTTTGGCCACCTGATATGAAGAACTGACTCACTGGAAAAGACCCTGATGCTGGGAAAGATTGAAGACAGGAGGAGAAAGGGATGACAGAGGATGAGATGGTTGGATGGTATCACCGATTCAATGGACATGAGTTTGAGCAAGCTCCAGGAGTTGTCGATGGATAGGGATGCCTGGCGTGCTGTGGTCCATGGGGTCGAAAAGAGTTGGATATGACTGAGTGACTGAACTGAGCTGAACTGATCGATCCTTCTCCCCTTCCCAGAGGTAACCACAGCTAGAAATCTTTTGTGTTGTATATTTAAGTTACACTAATTATTAACAATGCTTAACACTTTATAGGACTTCCCTGGTGGCTCAGAGGTTAAAGCATCTGCCTCCAATGCGGGAGACCTGAGTTCGATCACTGGGTCAGGGAAGATCCCCTGGAGAAGGAAATGGCAAACCACTCCAGTATTCTTGCCTAGAGAATCCCATGGACGGAGGAGCCTGGTAGGCTACAGTCCACGGGGTTGCAAAGAGTCGGACATGACTAAGCACACATACACACACACACAAGACAAAGGGACATGAGAAGCGTAAGAATATTTCAACACTAAGGAGAGTAGGTTAAAAGGCTGTGAGAAGGTGGCAACTGAGAAAAGACTTGAAGAGGTGATGGATTTAGCTGAGCGCATAAAATTAGGAAAGAGGGTTCCAGGGAGAGGGAACAGCCAGAGTTCAGGACCCAAGCATACATGTGATATCTGGGAAAGTCTCGGAGAGCAGAGCAGCTAGAGCTGAGACAGGAGAGGGTCCTTGCGCAGGTGCTAGTCCATGAATTGGTCGGCAAAAACCTTAGTGAAGATATTGGGGGGCAGTATTTAGAAACTTCTACAGCAGCTTGACAGATGAATTTTAGGTCCACTGAGTCAAATAATACAAAATTAGGGCTTGTATTTTTATATCTATTTTTCATATTTTTAAATTTTACTTTTTGGTAATTTTTTTTTTCATTTTACAAGTTTTGGTCCATGATGGATTCAAAGTTTCATTTGTTTTTATTGGTTGCTTGATGGGCTTTTTTTAATGATCTTTCACCACAGATAGTCTTGTGATAGTTGAGGATACTGTTAAGATACAAATTTTTATTCAGAAGGTCTGGAGCAGGGTCTGAGATTCTAATAAGACATTCTTATTTCTTATTAGAAATTATTATTTCTAATAAGCTCTCAGGTTTTGCTGATGCTTCCAGTCCAAGGAGTAGCAGATATAGGAATTACTCTAGGGCAGGTTTGAGAATCAACAGTAGGAGAGTTAAGGGAGAAGCAGGGAAACTCAGGCAAGAGATGATGGAGCTTTAGAGTAGCAACCATGGTGGTGGTAAGTGGTCAGATTGTAAGTTTCTATCTGAAAAGTAGAGCCCAAAGGATTTCCGGATGCATATAGGATGTGGAGTGTGAGAAGGGGTTAGAAGACAGGGATAACTATAAGGCCTGTGGCATAAACAAAGGAAGGAACTGGGTAACGCAGAGTGGAGGGGCTGACAACAGAGTCTAGGCTGGAAACTTTCATCACAGCCACTTTCTAGAAATGGTCCACAGTGGTGGAAAATACTTAGAAGACAGATTTACCTTTTGGGTCCTTCTCTCTACAAAAACAAACACATTAAGCCATGACATGACAGCTACTGTTTCAATTCTCCCAATCAACAACAGCAGCAGCAACAATAAGGGGCTTGAAAAATCACTAAAATCAAAGATGTAAGGACAAAACCAATGCTGCAATTGAATGAGACACAGTGACCTGTTAACTCAGCTGCTTAATCAGAAAGGCAAGTGGACCAAATAATCCTGGCCTGAATCATCTGAGTCTCTCAGGTCTCATCAGTTTTCTCTGCAAGGGAGATGGTTAATTAGATTTTACAGTAAAAGATATGAATGAATCAACACTGTATTGAAACCTTATTAATGAATAATGAGGTCTGATTGAGTGACATATGTTGTGCCAGGTGTGTTTGTGTGTGTGTGTGTGTGTGTGTGTGTGTGTGTCTGTGTGTGGTTTATGAGTTGCTAGGAAAAATGATGCCTGGAATGTCACACACTATTAACAAAGGTGACCTCTGGCGAAAGAAGTGAGGTTGACAGTCAGAAGAGGATGGGATGGGAAGGTGGGAATGGCGTCCTCTTTCTGAGATTCACTTTTGATTTATTTGAATTGTTCTATAACATGCTACTTCTATAAGTTTCTGGACAAGATAAAGAAGGGAAAATACTTGTCAGTCTCTCTACCTTCCTACCTCAACTTAAGAAAAATATAACAGAGGGATGGGATGGGGAGGGAGGTGGGAGGGAGGTTCTGGATGGGGAACACATGTACACCCATGGCGGATTCATGTCAGTGTATGGCAAAACCAATACAATATTGTAAAGTAAATAAATAAATAAATATTAAATAAACAAATAAAATGTAAAAAAATTTTTTTAAAAGAAAAGGAAAAATATAACAAGAACTTCTCAGTAAATCTAACAGTTTCCTAAAACATTTTGCTTACAGATATCCCTACAGGAATTTCCTTGAGCAATACACTGCTGAACAGATTAAACCATTAAAATGCTTGCAAATATATGCAATGTGTCCCTCTTTTCTTCACCTTATCTTTATCTCTATCAGACATCAACTCCCAAAATAATGAATACAAAAAGACAAAAGGAACTTGAGGTTAAAATGGTACCAAGACTTCTTCACACAGCAAAAATAAGGAAGCTGAATTTATTTTTGCACAACCATTAAGTCATTCTGTTGGAATAGTTGTACCAAACTCAACCTATACTTTACTACAATAAATCTTTGTGCTGTATCACCAAATATTCTCTCCAACTATCAAGTTTTTAAAGCTTCTCAATATTCTCTCGCTCTTCTAGGGTACCTCTAAGGCATGCCTCATAGTTTGCTCCATGGATTCAGGAAAGACCTTTACTTGGCTAAGATCAAAGCAGTATGAACTAAGTAGTTTGATTCCCGTAGCTATCTGATTGCAAGCTGCATGTATAATCCTGCACTTTATAAATATAATGATCTTATAATAAACCTGCTGAGCATAAGTGGGCAGCTTAATGCACATGGCCTATGAATCTTCATATTAATTAATTTTGCTCCCAAACTGTGTGCAGTGGAAAGAACCAGATGGAGGTTAGAATCTTAGCTCTACAGTTTACTGGGAGGACTTCAACAGTCACTTAACCTCTTTGACTGTCAGTTTTCTTATCTATAAAGTGAGGATTAAAATATTTACTTCACAAAGTTGCCTTTGAGGCTTAGTGACATATAAAGAAACTTGTGAAACTTCTTACTCAATGCCAAGCACATAATAAGCCCATGGTAAATGCTTATTAATTTTAAACTGTGATCCAGAAAGGAAATGCCTGTGAGACAACAGATCGTACTTTTGAGACTGCAAATAAGACAAACACTGGCCTTCCATGTAGGAAGAGTAGAGTTGGCAACTACTTTGGTAGAGTGGGATGTAGGAAAGATTTTATGCTGCCTCTTAGCCTCCTTAAGAAATGTCCTCTTTAGTTTGGGTCAATCAATATGTCCCCTGGTAAAGGTGAGTTATTAACTAGGTAACAAGTGAACAGAAGCTAGGTTTTTCTCCATAATGAATCCACTCCACTTGCTGTAGCCCAGTTGAACTAAGAGTTGTGGTAGGCAAAGGGCAGGAAAAGGCACGGGGCATGGAAGGACAAAGTGGAAAGCAACTGAAAAAGCACTGGGCAAAGAAGGACACGCTTGAAAGCAACTAAAGCCAGGGGAAGAGAAACAAAAACGGAAATTTGGGCTCATTTATCAGCCCCACTTAAGGACAAGCTGTGACTATATTGCAACACCTGTAAGTCTGCATGCCGGGAATTCCACATGCAAAGAGGCCTGTTTGGGGTTTGAGGCATTCTGGCTCTGGCTCTCAGCCCTGCAAAGTCTGAAAAAGTGCACCTGACAAAGTATGAGTTCTAGTGAAGGTGCAGGCAGGTGTGCTGCGCTTAAACACTGTCCTGGAAATTTGCACTGAATTTGCCAAATTTCATCAGTTTGCAAATTGGAACTGCTTTACCTTGCATAACCTTGATTCAAAAATGATAATTAATAGGCCTGGTTCTTGCAGTGAAAAGAGAGGAAAAAAGGTTGAGAGAATAAACTCTGTCTTAAAGGAAGGATTAACTCTTTCCTGGAACTAGCTTTCCTCCCAGGCAGCAGCAGGGAATCATGGAAATAGGATCCAAATAGCATAGCATGAATGCGCACTTAGCTTTTACCATATGATTTTTACCTTAGATTCTCCTCGAGGTAACTTTGATATCATTAAATATCAAAAATCAAGGTAAGGGAAAGCTTACTCATAATCTGTTTATGTGGCACTAACTAGACATCAAGAGTTGAAATAATAACTGCTGGATTTGGAGTATTTATTATCTACTTGGGGATTTGGCATAAATATCAGTGATAACAAAATAAGGATACTGCTGCCTATTAGTGTTGTCATGAAATTTTGATAGATAATGTTCTTAAGAGCTCCTAGGGCATTCCCCAACAGATTATCAATTTTGCTTATTTTATGGCTAGAGTCAGGACTCATGTAATAGTTTAGATGGACGATATGGTTCACTAACAATCAAATGATGTTCAAGTTCAGCATATTTGCCCAACAGCAATGGGCTTCCAAGATGGCACAGTGGTAAAGAACCTGCCTGCCAATGCAGGAGACATAACAGAAGTGGGTTTGATCCCTGACTCGGGAAGATCCCCTGGAGAAGGAAATGGCAACACACTCCAGTATTCTTGCCTGGAAAATCCTATGGACAGAGGAGCCTGGTGGGCTACAGTCCAGGGTGGGGTCACAAAAAGTAGGATGCAACTAACATAAACACACACCAACAGCAATATATAAATATTTTGGAAGAGCTGATGAGGAAAAAGGAATGGGAGTATCTGCTCTTAGTAGATAGAAAATGTGTGTCACAGGTCAATGCAGACTTCCATACCTACAAAGTATACTACAACTTCACTTAGTACACTTGCCGTTAGTTAACAGGTGGAGAGATGACTCCCAATTCAGGTAACAAGACACATATTTATTTCCCTTGTAGAACACAGAACAAGGTACAATCAAAATAAACACATTAGACGTCTGCTTTCAGTCAAAATGAAATAACAAGGATTTGCTATATATGCCAGCCTAAAACAAACAAACAAGAAACAAAATATATAAACAATGGTTTTCAGACATCGGACCTCAGGATGCACAATGTGATTATCTCTGTGAAGGGGGAAATAAAAGAAGTAGCCCTATAAGTACCCTAACATACTGCCTGAAAAGAGTTTCCAGGCTGCAGTGGAGGCAGCAGAGACCCAAATAGTCACCCTTAGTTGAGAGGACAACATTGGGAGTCCAGAGAGACCAAGACACTGTAATTCACAGAGAAGAGTACTGGAAAAGAAAAAGTTACAGAGACCTAGCTCCAGACATCTGGAGAGGGTTCCTCTTAAGTCTTGAACTAAATACTGATCAGTGCATGCGTATAAGGAAAGTACCTATGGCCAGGGAGAGAAGCACCCAGAAGGAGCAGGAGGGAAATCACTGAAGTACACCCAGGGATTGGACTTGTTTGCATTCCAGTTTATATTCCCACCAGTCAGAATAGGAAAATTTTGTAATCCATGGTAAAGAACTCAGAAGGGTCTTGTCTCAGTTGTTGCACAAAATTAGATTAAAGGCTACCTCGGTCTTACCTAACAAAGATTAAAAGCAAGAATCAGTGCCTTGGGAGGATCAAATGCTTCTCAACAATTTATCTGTGTCCTAGAATGAAATTCAAGGTTATTTGTAGGAATACAGAAAGAGCTAGTTCCCCAAACGAAACACTTACAATGTGTGACGTCCTGGAAAATATTCAGGCATGAAAAAGAAGCAAGAAAATAGCACCACAATGAGGAAAAAGACCAGTCAATTGAAACTGATGAAGGAATAACATAAATAACAGAATTTGCAGTTAAAGTGAAAGTCGCTCAGTCATGTCTGACTCTTTGTGACTCCACAGACTGTATAGTCCATGAAATTCTCCAGGCCAGAATACTAGAGTGGGCAGCCGTTCCCTTCTCCAGGGGATCTTCCCAACCCAGGGACTGAACCCAGTTCTCCCACATTGCAGGCAGATTCTTTACCAACTGAGCCACCAGAAAAGTCACCAGGAAAATCGTTAAAAATCAAATATTTATATAAGTGCATTCCATATATTCAAGAAGGCAGAGGAAAGCTTGAGATTATGGAAACATGGGAAATATTTTTTAAAACAGATCCAAATTGAACTTCTACAGATAAAAATTGCACATAATTTATTGTTAAAATATCACACACTTAGGTAATAAGGCACAAGTAGTGAACTGGAGGAACACATTAATATTGCTTTCTGGCTCATTTAAGTGTATATTTGCAGGTTCACTTTTCCATGACTTTCTCAGATCCCTCCTGGTACTGTAGAATGCTCCAAGGAAATCATTTAACTTTTTTTGAGTCTCACTTTCTTCACTTATAAAATGGTAATAACACTGATCCAACAAAACACTGTGACAGTCAGAAATAATCCATATAAGTTGTTGATCAGTAGTATTAACAAAGATGTGTTTGTTGCTTCCTTTGCTTTTTACAGTAAAATCATAAGCAAAAATAAAGTAAAACATGGAAACTACAAGGAATCAAAAATTGTCATTTGTGTATTTTGAAAGATGTAAAACTATCTTTACTGTGGCATTTAAATTTTTATTGTAAATCATGATATATTCATGGAAAAGAATACAAAAATAAACGTATCACTCAATAAATTTTCATAAATTAAACACTAATGTACATACTATTCTGGCCAAAGAAATAGGAAATTGTAGACACCACAGAAAAGTTTCCCTAATGGTCCCTATGTCTTGTCTTTATTCTTTCATCTTCCTCAAAAGTAATCACTATCTAACTATCATCATCTGTTAGAATCACTGATTTCTAACATTATAATTTAATTTTGCCTGTATCTGTTACATAAATGGAACCTTACAATGTATATTCCTTTGTAACTGGCATTTTTCCATCAACACCGTGTTTAGGAAATGCATGCTTTACTTTGAGAAGTGCAAGCCTAAGGCAGTATGAATGTGGAAAAAGGAAAATGAGGCAAGAAAATATATAAGAAATGAAATGAAATATGTTACCATATTTCATCAAGCTACCAAGAAACATAATAGGCTGCTCAGCAGCTGAGTTAACTTTCTGGCATTATACCTTCTGTATAGGAGTTGTAAGAATGAATCACACCTAGAACTGTTCAATGGAAGAAAGAACAGAGGGGGAATTTACCTTCTTAGATACTTTCCACTTCTCACTGTTCTAAGTTTTATTCATGAGCAACTAATTCTCCAGCACTAGTAAACCGTATAACTGTTCAATGGAAGAAAGAACAGAGGGGGAATTTACCTTCTTAGATACTTTCCACTTCTTACTGTTCTAAGTTTTATTCATGAGCAACTAATTCTCCAGCACTAGTAAACCGTATTATCTGACCCTCTGATGGTCACTCAGGAAACCAGATAATGCCTAGGGATACAATATGTAGAACCTGAAGCTAAGGATTGATGTTTTTATTAGTTTTAGAAAATTCCCAGACATTACTTCAGTATTGCTTCTACACTATTCTCTATTTCTAGAATTCTAATGACATGCATGTAAGATCTTCTTAGTGTCTACTCTATGTCTTTGCCCGTCTCTTCTTTTTCACACATTCTTTTGTTTCTCTGGGCCTTATTTTAGATATTTTATTCTGGCTTATCCTCCAGTTACTATTTTTTTTCTTCAGCTGAATCTAATCTGCTTTTACTCGCACATGTTGAGTTCTCAATTTCGAATACTGTATCTTCCAATTTTATAATTCTTAAAATTCTTAGAATTGTAAGAGTTACTAGGCTCTCCCCAAATCCACAATCTGGTCTTCGATCTCCTTGAAAGGATAGTTACTTTAGTCACTATGTCTGACTGCTCGATTATTTGAGGCCATGAGGGTCTTTTCCTCTTGTCTATTTTTTTCATTGTCTTATCATTTCATATGACTTGTAGTTTTAATTGAGGGTTGTGTATTGCATACAAAAATTGTAAAAACTCTAGACCTATTAAGATGCCAATATACAGCAGACAGCAACCTATAAGCTGCTTAAAAATAAAACCTGGAGAGCAAATTAGAAAAAAAGAACTCACAAAACCAGTACACTCTTATGAGGAAAACAAAACCATAGGCTCACTGACTGAACAGTTACTCCGGTACATTTTGTTTAATGCACCAGAGTAACATCCCTCCATTTGACTGCTCCCTGGTAAGGTCTCTTGAAAGCCCACTTTCTTGTATGCCTTGGGCAGCTCTGTGCCAGCCTGTGCTCTTTTAACTAGACATTCTCCTCCAAATTCAGGTCCCCATAACTAAAATTACAGGGGAATTTACAGCACTATATTCCTCTTCTCATGTGGTGGGAGGAAAAGAGTTTCTTCATCCCCTTTTAAAAGATGATTTAAACTCTTTCAAGACTTCATGCCTTTTATTGGACAATTTATGGCAAGTTTTGAAGAGGTTCAGTGAATTCCATTAAATGAAACTTAAATCCAAAAGAATTCCTTCCCCCTAAAGGAGTTCCATAATATTTATTTGATTCTCACATCAATTAGCCTATGAGTCACTACTTTTAAGAGGCAGTTTGGTTAGATATCTTATTTGGCCTTAATTTAATATCTTAACAGTAGGCTGTTGAGCTCAGTAATTACTACCTCAGTGGGATATACTTCTCCTTTGACTGCTTTAAATCGTTCACAATAAGCAGGGTTGAAGGTCTCCATGCTGCTATATCTACTGGTCTTAGATTCTCAGACTTCATATTACTGAAGGTTTGAATACTTTCCAAGAACACTGTTGTATTTGAGGTCCGAATTACTGAGTAAGAAGGCATTTCAGGGTGATATTCGCAATAGTCAGAACCTAAATAAAAGAATTCAAGTGACTGGAAAAGCACAAAGGAACTAGATGAAGAAAACCCCCAAGTTTGAGAAAGGTTGGAATGTCACCATAATCTGGAGAGCAAGTATATCATTCATCCTGATTCTTGGAATTAAGTCATTTCTTATGTGAACTATATGCTGATCTCACATATTTCACAGGTGAAGGTAAAATCAAGGCATGCTTAAAATGTGTGACTTGACTGTGTTAAAGCTGGTTTTTCTTGGCCCTTTTCCTAGTATCTTCAGTGCTGAGGCTAATGATTTTGGGAACACAGGGTGAGGGGGCAGTGAATAAGAGCTTGTAAAAGGAACTAAAGCTGAAAATAGCACAGAAAAAGAGGAGAAAGTCTCCCAGTGAAAAACATTAAAATCTTCAAGGAAGTACTGAATACTCTCCACATGCCTACATCCTCTCAGGCATGACATTACCAACCATGTCACAGAGGAGAGAGAAGTGTAAAAAAGGAGTAGAAACAACCCCCAAATATGTAGCCACTCCCTCGGGTCCTGGGTAACTGATATAACACAGTAACTACAAAGCAAACTGCATGCTGCCATATTTCCAACACCTAAAGGATAACATCACACCATCTTCAGAAAGAGAGAAGAAAATTTAAATAACGAAACAAGGAAGCTGTAACTATATCATGCATAACTCCTCTTGCTTTTCTTTGAAGTATTTCCTCCACATATAAAATTTATGTAACTGTCAGTGGGGAAAATGCAACAGCAAAAGAACTCATCAACAAATGTTCATAGTGTTATAGATTTATTCATAATATCTCCAAATCAGAAAAATCCTATACTTCATCAGGTAAATGGATAAACACATCATATAGTGCATTCACATAATGGAATACTATGTAACCAAAAAAAGAGAGGAGGGAAGCATAACCCACAGATTTGTACCATGATATGTATGAATCTTAAAATTGGTACATGGGGTGAAATAAGCCAGACATAAAAGAGTGCAAATGAGCTATCATTTATAGAAAATTGTAGGAAAGGGAAAAAAACCCACATCTATACTGAGACAAAGAGATCAATGGCTGCCTGGGACTAGAGGTTGTGGGGACCAGGGTGGCTATTAACTGAAAAATTGTAAATTTGTGGGGAGGCTTATAGAGATGTAATATAATATATATATATAGTGGTGGTGGCTGTAAAAGTGTATGTGTGTTGCGTGCTAAGTCACTTCAGTTGTGTCCAGCTCTGTGTGACCCCATGGATTGTAGCCCACCAGGCTCCTCTGTCCATGGGATTCTCCAGGCAAGAATACTGGAGTGGGTTGCCAGGTTGTCCTTCTCCAATAAAGTGTATACATTTGTTAAAACTCATTGAACTTCACATTTCAAAAAGATATGAAAGTATACCTCAATAAAGTTGCTTTTATATTCAATTCAGATAAAACAAGCCTAAAACTTGAGTGTTCTCTTTAAAATCTACTGATACCAATAAGAATAATTTAAAAAATGCAGATCTAGTGAAATATTTGTTGTGTAAAGCTACTGGGATGTTGTTTTACATGGATTTTTTAATCAAAGGTAAGGGAGAAATACCTTCTCCCTGCCAGACTTTACATGGCTGAACAGTTCTTCCAAAAGGTAAGGAATAATAGATTCAGAACTCAAAGGAACAGTTATCAGAGAGACTGCCCTTCATTTTCTACTAAAGATATTATTAAGCAATAATCAGATATTCACTCATTAGTTTCTCAGCCTTCTTCTAAGAAAGTCTCTTCCTCAAATTATTGAAAATACTAGGCAACACTGAACACCAGCCCCATTTACCATCTTAAAGGGGTGAACCAAATAGGTGTATCCAGACAGCTCCACAGACATTCATATATATATATATAAAACATATATATATATATATAAAACATCTCTATAAGACATTCATTCCTCTCACAAGGCTATAGCTTCTTTTGTTAGCAAACAATAATTGCCAGCAATGACATTCAAATATAAAATTTTTCTTCACCAGCTGGGACTTTGGGAGATAAGTTTCTCCTGTTATCTAATAAAGATACTACCAAGTGGTAAGTATGAAAAAATTATCTCCATCTAGCACAAAATATAAAGACTGCAATAAATCTCATTCTTTCATCACTCCTCTGGTTTAAACTTAAATAAATTACCCGGCAAAAATAAAACAGAGTATGCCTTGCTGTACTGTGCTATTCCTTGTGGTCAGAGTTAAAGAGTACTGATATTAACTGAATGTTTACTATACACCAATCAGTGTTCAACATACTCTATATCCACTAATACCTTTTATATGCACAAATGTAAGAAATTCTATTACAGTCACTATTTTGTACAAGTTGAAAGTGGGATACAAAGAGGTGAAGTAAAATAACTTACCTGAAGCTTTACAATGGCTAATGGAGGGATTCAAAATTAGGTAGTCTGTCTTTTGTTTCCACATTTTTAACCACTACATGATACACTGCATTGTAATTAGTCAAATAGACAAGGCTCCTATCTGCCATTCAAGGGTGTCCACGTTCCTGCCATCTGTCTTTTTTTTTCTTTGTTTTTGCAGAATATGTGTACCCCTAACTCAAGGTGCATGGTGCTCAGAAGCATAGTGATAATATATGAGTCTTCCAGGGCAGAAAGCCCACTGTCAATAAAAATCCCCAGACATAGTTCTGAAGGGGCCATTTTTCTTTTACTGCTACCAAAGAGGTTCCAAAGAAAGACATTCTAGATGATATAGTTATTTCTCTTTCTTTCCTTATAATCATAAATAAAAAGCTAAAGTGTGCAGATCCAATAGTGTGCTAAGTGTAACACTTTCATACTCTAATTATTATAACATTTATTGCCTATTTTAGATGAAGAAATAAGTTTTGGAAGGCAAAAGAAGCTGTTCAGTATCTACTAAGTGGTAGAGCTCAGGTTTAAAACAATTTCTGTCTGATTCCAAAGCCCACACCTCTAATCATTAATCTGTAAAGGTGCAACAACATAAGGTAATTCACTTCACAGAGAACTGTGACCCTATATGGGGATGACTCCAGGAGAATTTTAGGAGGAGGAGAGCAAAAGTGCTGGCACATATTGCCATTTTCCCTACTTCAAAGAGCAAAAATCTCTGAGGTAATTATGAACTGTCTCTTTTTTTTTTAACAAATCCTAGATGACTAGGTTATTTAGAAAATGCTAGGATTAGGTACTTATTCCAGAACTTTCCCTACCTGAAAAGCAAGCACAAACAAATACCTGAGAATCCATACTTGAGCAATCCATACTTGAGACTCTTTAGCCAAAAGGATTTTTAAGCGGAAATATATAGCATTCTGCCCTCATATGCTCTCCACTGTCACTTATAAGATACTAGAATATTTTTTATAAATATTAAATGAAAAAAGAATATAATTTTATTTGGCTCTAAATACTGACCAAGAAGGTTTTTGTTGCCAGATTGCTTTATTTCCCTCATGATGTCTGATATATATCAAGAAAAATGCTATTTTACTTTAAAGAGTATTACATATTTAAATGATAGAATTAAGTGAACAAATATTTATTATGAACACATCCTAATGACTTGTGTATTTAAAAGAAAAATATCTGATCAATGGATATGAATGTAAAATATGGAGCATTTGATCCTAGAAAAATTTTGGCTTTGAGGTAACTAAGATAGTTTATACCTTCAAAAATCTTTACATAGCCTTCATGACACGGCAAAGTTTTTTTATCTCCCATTTCTGGCACTCTGTGATAAAATAATTCAAACTTTGAGTCAATAACTATCTCATAGGGGAAGAAAAGAATCAAACGAACAATCTAAAGAAGCAACTTAGAATACCAATGGGCACACGCAGCAAAGTCTCAAAAAATTCCTGCCCTTTCTAGTAAAGAGACCAGGAAATGACTAGCAATACAGAAAACGTTTATGCAATAATTACCTTACTCAAACTAAAGACTACAAGAAAACCTAATCCCAACCCCAACCCACCAACACAGGATAACTGGGGAGCCTAGATTTTCACCTCATGTGGCTATAACTAGGAGTGAGTCCAACTCCCACCATTCTGATTCTGAGAAGGCCAAGTGGTAAGCAAGGCCCTTCATTCCCATCAACTGGTAACAAGTTCCCTTCCACTTGTGGTGTCAGTAGAAACCAAGTGAGGTAGAAGACCTGCACTTCCCCCACACCAATCAGTAATAAGGTACACCTCTCAATGGGCTGGTGTCAAAGGAGGCCTGCTAGAGAATCAGGAATTCTACTACCACTTATTGTAATGAGGCCAGCCCTCTCTCTGGTGTCACCCATTGCTCTATGGTGTCAGTGTCAATGGAGACCAACAGTAAGCAGTAATAAAGCATCTTTGCCATCCCCAGCCAGCGTGATATCATGAAAACCTAGTATAGAGTCAGAACTTCCAACTCTGTCCTGAAGAATCCTTCCCCTGCCAGAGTGTCAAGAGACGTTAGATGGGGAATTGGACTTCCACTCCCACTTGACAGTAATGAGGCGGCACCCCTCTTTCCCCACCAGCCCAGTGTTAAATGCAGTCAGCTAAAACACACATTTAACTAAGATCCAGAGTCTCACAACATAATACTCAAAACATACAGGTATACTTAAAAATCATTTGGCATAATCAGAACCAGAAAAACTCAATTTGAATGAGAAATGGCAATCAACAGACACCAACACCAAGATGACATAGATGCTGGAATTATCTCACTAGGATTGTAAAGCAGCCATCATAAATATGCCTCAATAAGTAATTACAAACATGCTTGAAACAAATGAAAAAATGTAATACCTTGGAAAAGAAATAGAAGACATTAAGAAGAATCAGTAACTAAACTAAAAGAAAGCACTAGATGAGTTCAATAGCCAAATGGAAATGACAAAGAAAAGGATCAGTGAGCTTGAAAATAAAACAATAGAAGTCCCCCAATCTGAACAACAGAGAGAAATGGACTGAAACAACAAGTGATCAAAACTTTAAAAACTACAGAGGTGAGGAAGACAGTAGTAGTTGCCAGGGATTAGGAATGGATGGGAGGTAGGGGTGTGACTATAAAGAGGTAACATGAGGAAGATCTTAGAAGTGATAGGATACTTCTGTATCTTTATTGCATTGGTGGTTCCATGGATCTATGTGTGTGATAAGATGTCACAGAACTACACACACACCACTATCAATTTACTAAATTTAATACTTTTCATTAGATACTGTTCCTATTTATTTTTTCAGTAAAAAAAATTTCACAAGTGTAGTGGCCTTAAGCAATGAAATTTATTATCACACAGTTCTGGGTCACAAGTCTAGGCACAGTGTGGCTCAGCTGATTTTTTACTACTGGTTTCATGGAGCCTAAATCATGGTGCTGGCAGGTTGCATTTCTTTGAGAGGTTTTGGGTTAACTCCACTTTCAAGCTCATTCAGGTTACTGGCAGAATTCAGTTCCTTGTGGTTGTAAGATGAAAACCTCTGCTTCCCTACTGGGTATTGACAGGGGTCATTATTAATTTCCAGAGGTTACCTGTATTTCTTGGCTCATGGACTCCTTTCTTCATCGTCAAAGCCAGCAGTTGCTGGTCAAGTACTTCTCATTCTCCAAATCTCTCTGACCTTTCTCTCTGCTTTCATTTATCCTCTGTTTTTTTCTTTCCACTACATCTGACTTCAATTGGAGAAATTTTCCCTGCATTCAAGGGCTCAAGTGATTAGATTATGTCAAACTGGACAATCCAGGATAAATGTCTCTATTTTAAGATCCATAAACTTATGGCATCAGTATATTTTCTTAACAGCAGTACCTGGGTTAGTGTTCAAATAATCAGGAGATGGGAATCTTGAGGAGACATTGCTAAAATTCTGCTTATCACAATTATGCAAAATATAACCATGGGAGAAACCGGATAAAGGTTATATGGAATTTCTATGCTATTTTGGCAACTTCTTGTGAATTTATAATTATTTCAGAATAAAAAGTTTTTAAAATGCATAGAAGAAAAGAAAAAGCAAAATAAATATATTTTCTATCAAAAAATATTTTCCACTACCAGAGGACCTACAGTAAAAGAAATACTAGGGAAGGTCCTTAAAGTAGGAAAATTTTTATCTCAGCTGGAGATATGGAATTGCAGGAAACAAAGACACTGAAAAGGGTAAATACGTGAGGAAAATCTAAGTTAATATCAATTTTATAATACAGTAAAAATTACAGGCTAGGTTTAAATGTATATAGAATTGAAATACACATCAAGAATAGCATAAAGAGAAGGAAGGACTTAAATGGAGTTGAAGTGTTTTAATATATTTACATTGTTAGGAAGTTTAAAATGATTAAACTGCAGGTGACACTAGAAAAGTTAAGGATGTATATTAGAGTCTCTAATGTAACCACTAAATGGATGATGAAAGATTGTGTTAACAAGCTAATAGACACAAAGAAGTGGGAAGATAAAAGATTCTGTCACATTCACCCAAAAGATAACTAGAAAAGAGAAACCAGCAATGAATATTAGGTGGGACAAAGAGAAGATTCAAATACATCAACAAGTACATTAAATGTAAGCAGACTACATATTCTAATTAAAAGGCAAAGACTATAAGGACAGTTAACAAAAAACTACACACTGCTTAGAAGGAACACATTTAATATAAGGAGGCAAATTGAAAGTAAAAGATGGAAATAAAAAAAAAAACACATAAAGCTACCCTTCCACAAAAAAGACACCCTAATATAGCTATGTTAAAATCACAAAAAAAGAGGCTAAAGAAAATTGATAGAGACATTTTATGATGTTGAAAGTGCCAGTCTTCTCAGAAGATATAATTCTTAACATGTATGCACTAATAGCATAACAAAATATGTTAAGTAAAAACTGGCAGAATTAATAAAATTTGGCAAATTCACAAGTGTGGTTAGAGATTTTATTAAGCATTTCTCAGTAATTGTTAAAATAGGTTAAAATAAATCAGGAAGGATATAAAAGATTTGAATTAGCACAACTAATAAACTTTATCTAATTCGCACATGTAAAATAACATTTAAGAACATTCACTTTAACGTCCACAGAACATTTAAAAAAATTGTACATATAAACCATGCAGCTAGTCTTAAACCGCAAAAGACTGAAATCATACAGACAATGTTCTCTTATTACAGTGGAATTAAGACTGAAATCTATAACAATATTAAAAATTAACTAGAAGATGGTTAAATGTTTGAAAACTAAGTTAATACATTTGTAAACAACCCCAAAAAACGGTCAAAAAAAGAAATTCCAATGAAAATTAGAAAATGTTTGGAAGTGAAAAAGTTACTGAAATATGGTATATCAAAATTCACAGAGTACAGCAAAAACTTGTGCTTGAAGGAAAATTTATAGCTTTATTTGTATATATTAGGGGAAAATTTTGGGCTAAAAATCCAGTAACATTTCTGGAGAAGTTAGAAATAGAAGAGTAAATGTTATCCTGCCTTTTTTTTATTTGCAAATGTTTTAAATCCTTGAGTTTTCAAGCTAGAGCTTTCTAAATCCATATACTCTTTGAAGAGACATCGTTGTTGTTGAATTTAGAATGATAGATCCTCTAGGAAGAATTCACCATTAGTCAGTTTAGAGGATTTAATCAAAACCCCTAATTTGTATTTGAAATTGTTGCTGCCATATTGTGAACCTGAAAACAGCATCTATATCTTAAAGGAGATTTAACGTGGCTATATTTTTTTTTTAGATTGGAATGCTAGTGTAAGTATTAATACATGTTTTTTAAGCTCTTATAAATCTGTAGACGAAAAGAGCAATATAAATGCAAAAGCTTGGTTTTTCAAACCATATACAATGTTCATAATAAAAGAAAGAAGAGAAAAATTGAAATGTGAACTGAACCACAAAATTGGAGTGTTTACTTTCCTCTCATCGTTTTTAAAACAAGCAAGGCTCAGAGGAATAAAAGATAAGGGTAGCTATAGAAATGGTTTTCCAACTCATGAATAGTAGTTCTAAAAATAAGCTAACTGGCTGAAGAAAGACATAGGAAGCTCTCAAATAAAACAAGTAACTAGTATTTTTCAACTTGATAATAATGAGAAAGTAGGTATCAAACTTAACCAAACTTTTGAGTGGATTTCTTATTATTCATTCACCAACTCATTCATTCAACCATATATAAATCCAAGAGATACTTGTTAACTCTGGCAGGCACTGTGATAGTGCAGGAGATATAATGGTGAGCAGAGAAACGTGCTTTCTTTCCGCTTGATGATTACAGTTGAGTAGGAGAGAATGACATTAAAACAGTCAAATAAATAAATACCGACTGAGATTCTCTCTTATGATAGAGAGGCACAGGGTGTTTTGTGAGATTAACAGGATATTTAGTGTAGGGGGTATGAAAAAGCTTGCACTAGAAGGTCTTATGTGAGCATCAGTTTGTAAAATAGAGGCTGGTTAATTAGGTCAAAGAGAGAAGTGAAGGGGAAGAGCCTTCTGGGCAGAAGAAATAACATAAACAAAGGCTTCTGGTTGGTGTAAGGAACTGAATCAAGGCCAGTGTGGCCAAACAAAGAACATGAGGGGAGAGTATGAAAGGGGGAAGCTGAAGAGAAAGTGAAGAAGGTGGGATGGAGGTGTGGAGATCAGCAGAAACCTGATTCCTGGAGCCTCAAAGGCCATCTTAAAGGTTTTTTCTATCTCTTAATAGCAAAGCAAAACTGGGAATGGTTTTGGCTTTCTTCAGATCAGCCAGGGCTTTAGCTTCCAAGGGGAGGCAACGTCCTCCAAAAATTGCTACAAGCTCCAACCTACCATCTTCTCACGTAAATGATGCAGAGGATCCCCAGTGATCTCCTGGAACAGAGGAAGTTCAGTTCAGTTCAGTTCAGTCGCTCAGTCATGTCCGACTCTTTGCAACCCCATGAATTTCAGCACACCAGGCCTCCCTTTCCATCACCAACTCTTGGAGTTTACCCAAACCTATGTCCATTGAGTTAGTGATGCCATCCAACCATCTCATCCTCTGTCGTCCCCTTCTCCTCCTGCCCCCAATCCTTCCCAGCATTAGGGTCTTTTCCAATGAGTCAACTCTTCACATGAGGTGGCCAAAGGATTGGAGTTTCAGCTTCAACATCAGTCCTTCCAATGAACACCCAGGACTGATCTCCTTTAGGATGGACTGGTTGGATCTCCTTGCAGTCCAAGGGACTCTCAAGAGTCTTCTCCAACACTACAGTTCATAAGCATCAATTCTTTGGCACTCAGCTTTCTTCACTGTCCAACTCTCACATCCATACATGACCACTGAAAAAACCATAGCCTTGACTAGACGGACCTTTGTTGGCAAAGTAATGTCTCTGCTTTTAAACATGCTATCTAGGTTGGTCATAACCTTCCTTCCAAGGAGTAAGCATCTTTTAATTTCATGGCTGCAATCACCATCAGCAGTGATTTTGGAGCCCAAAAAAATAAAGTCTGACACTGTTTCCACTGTTTCCCCATCTATTTCCCATGAAGTGATGGGACCAGATGCCATGATATTAGTTTTCTGAACGTTGAGCTTTAAGCCAACTTTTTCACTCTCCTCTTTCACTTTCATCAAGAGGCTCTTTAGTTCTTCTTCACTTTCTGCCATAAGGGTGGTATCATCTGCATATCTGAGGTTATTGATATTTCTCCCAGCAATCTTGAATCCAGCTTGTGCTTCTTCTAGCCCAGCGTTTCTCATGATGTACTCTGCATATAAGTTAAATAAGCAGGGTGACAATATACAGCCTTGACGTACTCCTTTTCCTATCTGGAACCAGTCTGTTGTTCCATGTCCATTTCTAACTGTTGCTTCCTGACCTGCATACAGGTTTCTTAAGAGACAGATCAGATGGTCTGGTATTTCCATCTCTTTCAGAATTTTCCACAGTTTATTGTGATCCACACAGTCAAAGGCTCTGGCGTAGTCAATATAGCAGAAATCACCTGTTAAAAAATACTGGACTAAACATATCATTTCCTTGCTAAAATCTGTCACTTCCCTTTTCCAAATCTACTTTTAATGATTCCTGCTTCTGCCAACCCAATATATGTACTGTCGCCTACACAAATCTTTCCTACTTTCTTCCACTTTTAGTCATGTTGCTCTTTGCTTCATGAAATGTTATATGCAGCTTTCACATAAACTGTAACCATCTTACACAACAAGCGTGAAGTTGCATCTCCCTTTTCTTTAGGACATTCCCACCCACAGCCAGGTCCTTCTGGCCTGCTTTGCACACTCACTGAGCATACCCCATAACCAAAGAAAACTCTCAGGAAATTTGCAGAGCTGGAAGTGAGAAGCCACCAATGTGAGTTGGAAAACTATGTTCCTATAGGATGTGGTAGGAGCACTTTCAGCAGCTGCCACACCCATTTCATGCCTTTGCTGTTGCACGTTATTTCTACTTGTAATTCCTTACTTCAAATTTTTATATTTTAAAAAGTTTACCCAGAGATTTTGCCTCTCCACAAGGACTTTCCTAATTGTACCAACATAATGTGGTCTTTTCAGGCTGGAAGTTTCTGTGGTTCTTATTGTGTGTCATATTACATTCTGCCTTGGATTATATTTATGTACATGCTGATTTTAATGATTGACTCTTGAAATTTGTGATCCCCATGTTTCTTTTTTTCTTTTCTGCAGGGCCTAACACAATACTTTGCCCATAGTAAGTGCTCAATAAATACTGGTTGGATTAAATTGTGTTCCACATTGAAAAATGACTAAGCACAAAATGTACTTATGTTCTCCACCATGCAAGTGTTATATTCAGCCTCTTGGGAAATGTTTGCTGGACCATCTCGTCTCCTTCTTTAATGAATTTTGATCTTACATCGCATTTAAATGCCTTAGAGATACAAAAGACAAATATATCCTCATGTAATTTAAATGACAATCAGCAGGCTATTTTTTGCTTATTAATATACAGAATGCTGGTGGTCACAGCAGGTAACTAATGAGACTATGTCAATGTCCTGATAATTCTCTGCCTGATTGCTCCCAGTCTGGGATGCTGCATAATCACAGAAACAAGTGATTTGATCAGGACCAGAATAGTTCATCGATTGTCCTTAAATGAGCTGGGTGTTGGCATTGGATGAGCTAAGGGTGATATCTCAGGGGAGCCCCTCAGGAAGAAATCAATATTGAGATTTCAAAATATTATAGAGAGGAACTTCAGGAAGCTTCTATGAAATGCAACCCTAGGAGTACATGATGTCATGGAAGGAGACTTGATGCGATTAGTCATCACATCAGACTCTATTAATTGGGACTCCAGCCAAAGGCATTTAAAAAGGTTTGAGGATCCTAACAGATGACTCAGTCATTTGATTGCTTTGGCTTCCATGCTTCTCAACAGTTTTCTAAATAGTCTGAACTATATATTAACCAATTGTTAACAAAAATATTCTCCAAACAAAAGGGAAATCATTGTTTCCATTACAGGATAGGGAAATATGCAGGTGACAAGGCCTTAGTAGTGATTAAAGGACATATTACTTTTGACAATGATTTTTAATACATAAAAATGCTGCACATATGCTGCACTTGACAGCACTTCACTTGACAGCACTTTTAGATAAGGAACATTCACACAATTAGGTAATCTACCTTGTGGGTTGAATATTCCCAAACGTTGGGATACATGCTTTCCTTGCTCCGAGCCATTGCCATTCCTGTTTGGTTCTTTGGAGTCAATTTTACTTTTAATTTAAAATCTTTCAGTAGCCAGGTTTCTCCCCTTCCTTATACATTATGCTCACTGATTTATGACATCTGGAGAAGAAGCAGAGGAGTTCAAGGAAAGCAAAAGGGTACAGCAAAGTTCACACCTAACTGGTACTGCTGTGTTGATTTGGCATAAGAGCTTTCTGAACTTGGTAAGTGCTGAAAACTAATTTGTCCTCTATGAAGCACCTTTATGAGTTCTTTGTAGTCCCCAATCTCTGAGGATCTTCAACATGCTATTCCTTCCCTAAAGACTGGCATATTTCTACCCTTTTACAGACTTTAAGAATACAGCAATACCATTAGCTTCTCTTGGCCAAAGTCCATTTGTTCTTCTAGATGGTCTTCTGAGTTAAGACTCCTTTTGCAAAAAGGCCAGGGAAAACTCACACATTCTCCCAACTTAGTCTGTGAATACAATTATTTTCCAAAGGGTAGACACAGAAGGCAGTTTCTCATTTTACATATTTCTCACAGAAAGCAGAGCCCAGTCCACAGTGTCTCCACCAAAATACATTAAGCTTTTCTAACAATTTCCTTTGACCAAGGGCTTGCAATTGCCCATTACCCACTGAACTATAGCTTGACAAGTCTTTGGTCAGGCTTCTCTCTTCCCTGTATGTCCCTAAACTCTGCTTTAGTTTGAGCGAGCACTTAAGTACATGCTCTTTAAAAGATCATTCTGAGAATCAGCTGATCATTTAGAGAAATATTTCCTGTTAAACTTCCCTGATCATGCTTTCTTCTCATTCCTACCAGTTACCCTGCTCCCCGTAGAGTTCCTGCTAGTCCTATTTTGTTGTTGTTGTATAGTCGCTAAATCATGTCTGACTCATTGTGACTCCATGGACTGAGGGGTCCCTGTCCTTTACTGTCTCCCGGAGTTTGCTCAAACTCACGTCCATTAACTTTGGTGATGCCATCCAACCACCTCATTCTCTCTTAACTCCTTCTCCTCCTGCCCTCAATCTTTCCCAGCATCAGGGTCTTTTCCAATGAGTCGGCCTTTCCCGTCAGGTGGCCAAAGTATTGGAGCTTCAGCTTCAGCATCAGTCTTTCCAATGAAAGGTTGAATATTGATCGATTGGTTTGATTTTCTTGCATCCAAGGGACTCTCAAGAGTCTTCTCCAGCACCACAGTTTGAAAGCATTAGTTCTTTGGTGCTCAGCCTTCTTTCTGGTCCAACTCTCATATCCAGTACGTAACTACTGGAAAAACCACAGTTTGACTATAAGGACCTTTGTCAGCAAAGCAATGTCTCTGCTTTTTAGCACACTGTCTAGGTTTCTCATAGCTTTTCTTATAAGAATCAAGCGTCTTTTAATTTCATGGCTGCAGTCAATGTCTGCAGTGATTTTGGAGCCCAAGAAAAGAAAATCTGTCACTGTTCCTACTTTTTCCCCATCTATTTGCCACGAAGTGATGGGGCTGGATGCCATGATCTTCGTTCTTTGAATGTTGAGTTTTAAGTCAGCTTTTTCATTCTCCCCTTTCACCTTCACCAAGAGGCTCTTGAGTTCCTCTTCACTCTTTGCCATTCTGTATGCTGCTGCTGCTGCTGCTAAGTTGCTTTAGCCATGTCCAACTCTGTGACATCCCATAGATGGCAGCCCACCAGGCTCTGCTGTCCCTGGGACTCTCCAGGCAAGAACACTGGAGTGGGTTGCCATTTCTTTCTCCAATGCATGCAAGTGAAAAGTGAAAGTGAAGTCGCTCAGTCGTGTCCGACTCTTCGAGACCCCATGGACTGCAGCCCACCAGGCTCCTCTGTCCATGGGATTTTCCAGGCAAGAGTACTGGAGTGGGTTGCCATTGCCTTCTCCGGCCAATCTGTATATCTGATATTATTGATATTTCTCCCTGCAGTCTTGATTCCAGCTTGTGATTCATCCAGACCAGCATTTCTCATGATGTACTCTGCACATAAATTAAACAAGCAGGGTGACAATATACAGTCTTAAAGTATTCCTTTCCCAATTTTGAACCAGTCCATTATCCATGTCCAGTTCTAACTGTTGCTTCTTGATCTGCATACAGGTTTCTCAGGAGACAGGTAAGGTGGTCTGGTATTCCCATCTCTTTAAGAATTTTCCAGTTTGTTGTGATCCATACATTTAAAGGCTTTTGAGTAGTCAATGAAACAGAAGTAGATTTGTTTTGTTTTGCTTTTCTTTCTCAATGATCCAGTGGATTTTGGCAACTTGATCTTTGGTTTCTTTGCCTTTTCTAAATCCAGATTGTACATTTGGAAGTTCTCAGTACACATACTGGAGTTTGCTCAAACTCAAGTCCATTTAGTCGGTGATGCCATCCAACCATCTCATTCTCTGTACCCTCTTATCCTCCTACCCTCAATTTTTCCCAACATCAAGGTTTTTTCCAATGAATCAGCTCTTCACATAAGGTGGCCAAAGTATTGGGGCTTCAGCTTCAGCATCAGTTCTTCCAATGAATGTTCAGGCTTGATTTCCTTTACGATTGACTGGTTTGATCTCCTTGCAGTTCAAGGGACTCTCAAGAGTCTTCTCCAGCACCACAGTTCAAAAGCTTCAATTCTTGGGTGCTCAGCCTTCTTTATGGTCCAACTCTCACATCCATACATGACTGCTGGAAAAATCAAAGCACCACCCGGAAAGCCCAATATGTAGGGTGCATCACTTCTTTTAAAGGAAGGACTTGATATGTATTTTTGGCTTAATACATTGAAACCAAATTATGATTTTACAACTGTGAGTTTTCCAGTTATAGGACAGTGCACGGGGCAAACGTTGGAAGTAAAAAACTATTTGAGAAAAAAAAGTGTGATTTTTTTTTTAATTAAATCTTTGAAAAGTACTAAGCATAGGAATGCAAATTTCCCCATCATGTCTGATAGCACAGACTGTTTTATTAAGGAGAACATTTTTAGCTAAGTAATGTATACCCATTTTTGTAATGTCCTTTTCAAGACTAAAATATCCCACCTAGTTAGGCAAAGGGCAGGTTATACAGAGTCCTAAACTCAAGGGTGAGAAGTCTGCATTTTATTCCCAGAGAGGTGGAAAGTTTTGGATGATTTCCAACAGGGAATCCTCATAATTTACACTTTTAAAAGCTCCCTTTTGGCTGTTAGGGTGGAGAAAGAATGCTAGAAGGACAAGAGTAGCAGTTAGGAATATAGTCTAGATAAAAGATGATGGCTATTTGGACACAGTGCAGCTACCAAGCAACTCAGAATGAATCTTTCGGGGGCCAAGGCTGAAGAAACTGTCAAGTCATATAAAGGGCAGTTCCCACCTAAAATCACCTAGAGTATGTCCTTAAGTAGGGTGCATGTTTTTTGTTTTCTCTCACCTTTTTTGCTTTCACAGGGCACATATTCACCCATCTTCACCACATATTACCCCCAACTCCTGCCCTAGCTGTGGGTCACCTTAGACTTCTTTCTCTCTTCAACAATTTTAATCTTGGTAACTGAGAAGACATAAACTTTGGGTATCAAGTATGCAAAAACTTTAGGTATAAAATACCAATCACTCTTTTAACTTCAGAGAAATTAGGCTAAAAACACTATCACTTAGTGGTCATTGCACTGTTTGATATCTACCCTTCCTGGGTTCAAATTCTAGATCCAGTAATAATTAACTATGATCTCGGACAAGTTGCTGAAATCCTCTGTGCCTGAATTGCCTTATATGTAAAACAGGAATACTAACAGTACCATATCTCACATGACTGTTACAAACATTACATGAGTTGACATTTACAAAGTGCTTAGAACTCTACCTAACACATAATACATGCTACTTGGGTGTTTGCTATTATCATCATTACTTACCTTTTACAGCTGCATGAGAAATAGATAAATAATGCCTGAAAAGCACTCAGCACAGGGGCTCACACATATAAGGTGAGTATCCAACGAATGCTCAACTATTATTACTTTGCTCAAATATGACACAAACCTTAGCAATGATCCATTGTTTATTTATTTATTTTTCGCCTCTCTTGCTGTTTCTAATTTCTTTTTCAGCCCCTATGAAGTCATCTATGCCTGTGCCTGTGTCTGTGATGAGTATATTTAACCCTGGAGCCAAGACAAAAGATACTGGAAAAGAGGCAGAAGACATAGGCTCATTTTCCAGTTTTTCTGCTTTATTAAAAAAATAAATAAAAGTGCTTCTGCTAAGAATTAGGTACCACATTTTTGAGACTCCAGCTGAGGTAAATTGGATGAATAGTTCATTAATTTTGGTACTCTTACATGAAATGAAAGCAGTTTTGGAAAGTGCACCTTCGTCTGGGTTAATTAGTAAATGAGAACATTGGGACTTCAGTGCATTTTTTTGCTTCAGCAATTCCTGTAATTATTTTTTTAGGTTCATGTTCCATATAAACTGTATTACAAAGATACTTTTAATATCCATTTTGTGATACAGGAATATTAGTAGTGTTCAAGATACATTGGGGTACAGGGGACAGTATAGGGGCTGTGTTGCTTAAAGAAAAGAAAGAAACTAAAGAGAAAGGGATTGAGGAAAAGAGATGAGGCTGTCAAAACAAGAAAGGACACAGTGAAGAGAGAACAGCACCAAAAGGAGGCACCCTTAAGAGCCTGTTTCATTTTGACATCTGACTCCCTGGATCCAAACCTCATTTTTATCATCTTAATGTTTATACTGTTAGTGACATCCTTGACTTCTGTAACTTCTGCATGCCTCCTAAGGAATCTCTCCCATTATTGGAGTTTTTCACAGATCTTTAAAAGTATCTGGCAGCAAGATTATGTTACATGACAGCAAACAAATGCTTAGCCATGCAATGATGAGTACAGATGCTGGGTGCTGCTTGAATCAGTGCAGAGTACATTATTTTTCCCTTCCTTTTGGTTTCAACCAATTTATTAGAATAAAATTGGCATCGGATACCCAGATTAACATGTATACTGCTTCCTTTATTTGGCTGAAAAAAAAATTAGAGAATCCCTTCTGCTCACATTCCCATATTGTCTGCTGCTCCAGGTTAAACTGTAGTGTGATATGTAATCTACCTGGATGAGGGTAAGCGTCATTCTTGTGAGCAGTGTAGAGATGACTGTGCAAAATTACGAGAAGGTCAAGAAGAAACTTGCAAAGCACCCAAAGAAGATAGAGTTTTATAAAACTATATAAGGTCATTGAATTAAAAGTAGTTTTCCTGTTCCAGGACTATCTGGCTAGTTTGGGAATTAAAGTTTAGAGAGTAACAAAATCTGTATCAGATAATTTACATAATCATTTTATCCATTCTTTGCTACCATGTTATAAAGTAAGTATCAAAATCCCTATTTTACAGATTGGAAAACTGGTTCAGAGGAGTAAAATAACCAGCCTAAGGGGATGCTGCATGTTGGTGTATTTATAAAATTAAATACTCAAGACAAGTTTGAGTCCAAGATTATCCCTGTACCCATCTTTCTTATAAGTGTGATCAGCAAAGTGATTCCTGGTCTTAAGCACAGGCTGCAGAGAACTAGAACATATGTTTTTTAGGTAGTATTACTCAGGCCAGTGGAATGTAACACAGAGAAAATGACATCACAGATGTTCCTGTGTGTCACACACACTGGCTATTTAAGTGTTTGTAACAGAATCCTACTCCAATAGGATTTTAGATGCACATGGCAAAAGAAATCTAATCTTGTCTGGGCCCCAGAACTCCCTGGCAGCTGAGGATGCAGGGGTTCTCCCCTAGGATCCTGGTGATGGACACTCTGCCCTGTCCCAGGATCCTTGAGGATCCTGAAGCAAAGGTTGCTCTTGATTCCGAGTCTCCATATCCTATATCTGACCACCCTAGATGGTAAAAAGTGCTCTCTCACCAATCAATGTATCAGCCAATCTCATACACGCACACACATACACACAAACACACACACATCTCTCCTTTACATCTCTCTTAAGATTTCTTTGCTTCCTAATGTGCTGTGCTATGCTTAGTTGGTCAGTCATGTCCAACTCTTTGCAGCCCCATGGACTGTAGCCCACCAGGATCCTCTGTACATGGGGATTTTCCAGGTAAGAATACTGGAATGGGTTGCCATGCCCTCCTCCAGGGGATCTTCCCAACCCACCAGGGATTGAACCCAGGTCTCCAGCATTGTAGGTGGATTTTTTACCATCTGAGCCACCAGGGAAGCCCTTCCTAATAGATTCTCTTAAGAGACTCCATGGAAGTTGGGATGGCTCCAGATCCATAGAACTATGCAGAGACATTTTTGATTATCACAATGACTCATGGGCACTTCTGACCTTTACTCTCATTTACTTCTGGCATAAGGATCAGAGATGCTAAATGTCCTCCAGTCTGTACAAACCCAAACCACACTCCCTGAGCAACAGTCCCTCTGAAGGAGCCCTGCACCCACATCTCCTTATCTTCTCTTCTTCCCACTTCTTTAATCAGTGCCTCATCCCCACCCAAAAGCTCATTCCAGCAAGAGCCTTACAGAAGAGGAGGGGAAATGAATTAACTCATCACCCAAGAAGATAACCTACTGTTCTTTGTTCTGACCTCTTCCAACCCAGGTTCTCCAGTTTCTTGGTTCACAGAGAACTTTGCTTTTCGCTCAGCTTGCTGAATACTCTCTATTGGCAGCTACTCAGAAGGCCCCCATTTGAAAATTCCAGCCGGTGGGGTTGACTTTTGCTGCCAAAAACAGCAGCTGTTGAAGTCAGCTACATATTGCTGGGTCATCCATAAGGGTTTTGCCTTTTTCTCCAATATGGAAAACATGTGTTCTGCCAAAGTCATGCCTACCCCCAGCGTGGGAGCTGACAGGATTCCATTTGTTTCTAGCATAGGGAGAACTGACCCCTATAAGTTACATTCTTCAATAGTGGCCAAGCCTAGAGAAATCTGGCATCACCCCAAATCTTTGTCTTTCCAGACTCCTGTAAGCTAGATGAGAGGAAGGGGGAAGGAAGGAGAGCAATCAGGAACAACTTCTCAGACTCTGACTCGAGCCCCTGGGTGGATGTGATGCTCCTAGTAAGATGTGGAAAACTGCCTGGGAAAAATCTGGAGAGAGGAACATCAGGGGTTCAGTGTTGACCTTGTTAAGTTTGAGAGGCCTGTTAGACTTACTTAAATGGAGATGTTAAGATGGCAGTATGGTCCATGAGTTAGATTCCAGGGAGTGGCCAAGATTGAGATATACATTCGGGAGAGATACACAGTTTTAAGTCTGTGGACTGAAGATAACCTAAAGAGAGTACAAATACACAAAGAAACAAAAAGACATCTCAGTCTCAGGACTAGGTAGCTGCAAGGTCTAGAACCACTGAGTATCAAATCATTACCAGGTTCTGAGTCTGGCAAATATTACTAACAGACTGTCTAGTTATGATGTCTAGTTTATGGCATTAACTACTGGAGTGTCAGTTTTACATATCCCATTGCTGTTTCACAACCTTGAAGTAAAGAGTGAGATGTATATGATGCTGAGGTTAGGATTTTTAGTTTCTTCCTTGTCCTTTCTATATTGTTCAAATTCTCTACAATGAATGTGCAACAATTCTACTATGAGAAAAACACAATAAATATTTTAAACAGTAACAGCTTATATGTGGTGCACAGTGCACTGTAGTCAGTGATCATAAATTCATGCAAACTCCACCACATTATCAGGTGAACACCAGTGTAAGGGTGGGCATTCCTCCTGTAATTTTAAATGAATTATGTATATAAACATTCATGATTTTAATGATCTAGAATAATGATGCCTTGGTAAAAGTGGTAAGACCAAGATGTCAGCATGATACTCTGGACATAATACATGCACATTTATTGAACAGGCAAAAGGTCACAGCTAAAAGTCACCCTACATGAGTCTATTAGCTTGAGGAGTTCACAGGCGTGCTCCTTACATTTCTCTGTATCTTTTCCAACTCTCCAAATGCAGAGGGATAGCAAAAATGTAATCAGGGAAATAATTCTTGGCCACAATTCACATTCCAAAGGAAAAAATAACAACAACAAAATACCCAAGCAAAACCATCAAACCACATCCTGGTAAAAACTTTTCATGTGCCGTGAGGGCATCATCTGGTCCCCATCATTACCAGCTGTGACTTGTACACCCGGAAAAGGCCAGACTGTAGCAAGAGGAGCTAAAATGAAAGGCCTGAGACAAGGCTTTGAAGCTGAGTGTGTTAAGCAGCATTTGTAACTAAGGTGGCGACTAGAGGATTAAAGAAGGAACAGGAAGGGTCAGCCTAAGATGGAGTTGCTAGAGCCTGTTAATAAAGATAGGAGGAGTCTTTTCAGATCCAAGTAGGAATGTCAATTTTCAGATCTATCACAAGAATTTTCTATTTTTCATTCAGTTGATGTGAATTAACAGCCCACTTGGAGCAGTGTACATGCGGGTGCTCAGGGGGATGGGACAGCAAAACTGAAGGACTTTATACCAAGTTGGAAAGAAATGACTAAATACTCTGAAACTGATATCAGCAAACTTAACCCTAATACCAGTTTATCACTGCTATGTCCTGGAGTCCAGTCCATAGAATCACAACTCCTAAGGATGTACATGTGTGATCAGATAAGTTAATCAAGATAAGCTTCTTACAGCAGAGACTTACATGCTATAAGTCTCCCAGAGGGGTATAACGGAACTGACATTTCCCTCAGTTCTTTATTTATGAAAACTCTTACCCAGAGCATACTAGAAGAGTTATGTTCCAAAAAACACACTTGATAAATCCTTCTGAGCAGACATTAGGGTCACATAGGATTGATCAAGAAGAATTTTGTGGAAGTTGAAGCAGAGTTTCTAAACAGAGAGGTAAATAATTTGATGGAGAAATAAGAAGATACGTTAGATTGAAGGACCATACAATGGTTCAAAAATTAAACGTGTTTCTGAGGATGAGAACAAGCTATGTCCATGAAAGAGACATGGATTCCAAACTAGGTGTGACTGAGACAGCTTTCTCTAAGAACTGCACTGTTGCTGTTTAGTCACTGAGTTCATGTCTGACTCTTTGCAACCCCATGGACTGTAGCCCACAAGGCTCCTCTGTCCATGGGATTTCCCAGGCAAGAATACTGGAGTGGGTTGCCATTTCCTTCTCCAGGGGATCTTCCCAACCCAGGGATCAAACCGCCTCTTCTGCATTGCACATATCCTAACAAATCAAGTAACTGGAAAAAGTCAACCAGCACTTTGAATTATAAAGAGGTCAATGAGAAATGGTGGGTGCATGCTAAAGAATCTACTAATCTTATAGATAACATATCACAGAGGAGAACTCTTAATTTTAATAATTTAAATTATTGTTTTGAATAATTCAAGAGTTGTCACAAATTTATAGTGATCTACATATTTCAGAGCTAGTATATATTTAACTAGTTTTTATCAGTTTGTCTCTTCTATAGGTTATATTTGTCCCTTGGAAGGCTGCATGCTTTATAAGACAAATTCACAGTACTATTTAACACATTTGTTCTTTCTAGAATTCAGAATTGTCAACCTGAAGGCAGAAATCCTGCCAGTTATAATCCTATTCTCACAAGACATCATCAAAATGCTGATTCATACTTGACTAAATAAGCCACATATTAATTACTCATTTCAGTGTCAGAGTATTCATTATATATTGCTTTTGCCAAGGGAGGGAAAGATAAGGAGATGCTGATGCTTCCAGGGCATTTCATTAAAATGCACAGTGCAGCAAAAATAAGTTACTTTTGCCCTTTAAATGAATTATGTAGAACAAATCTGTGGAAGTAATAGTGAAACTAAAGGCTTCATCATTTGGAGCCAAAAGGATATTTTTAGTCTCCTCTCTTAAATGCTTTCGGTGGCTCAAATCTATACAAGCTATGCTATAGTTTCTCCAGTCTATACCTCATATGGAACTATTGTCTATGCCTCTGATTCCTCAGTACGTATCTCCTCTCACTTGTATGGTAGGTTTTAATAAAGTCTGAGGCTACAGAGTGAACCTGACATAGCAGAAACTCATCCTGGACTTGGTCTCTGCATCCCTGCCATGTTTCAAGTCTGCCAGAGCAAGTCTTTTGTAAGAATGCAAATCATGCTCCATCTAGTTAAATAGTGCTGCATCTAGTTAAATAGTACAGCAGTTAAATAGTGCTCCTTTTAGTTAAATAGTACAGCAGTGCTGTGTGGGCTTCTCTTGTGGCTCAGTTGGTAAAGAATTTGCCTGCAATGCAGGAGACCTGGGTTCGATCCCTGGGTTGGGAAGATCCCCTAAAGAAGGGAAAGGCTACCCACTCCAGTATTCTGGCCTGCAGAATTCCACGGACTGTATAGTCCATGGGATCACAAAGAGTGGGACGTAACTGAGCGACTTTCACACAGCATCCAGCTCATCAGAAGCACTAAAATGGTAGACATTAGGCTGAGGATGGTTATAATTACGACAAGACTGCAGGTGAAAATGAGAATGAAGCTGATACTGTTTCTTTCTGGAGAACTAGCGAGACAGTACTCACCAAATTTCTCACCTTAATGTCAAGAATCCCTTAGAACCAGAACTCAAGCCACACTCCCTTGGAGGGTTTAGGCACAAATGGATATAGTGATATAATTTGATGGCCCAACAGTTTTCTGGATGGAGGCTGAAAAGTCTACTTGTAGGAAGCTTATGCTAAGGGAAAGGGTGAAGATGAGCTGATCCTGTTACAAACGCTTAGTTATCAAAATGGAGGAGGTATCCTGGGTACATCCTGGCAAACACATTTCAGACATGTCCCTGCTCCAGCCTTCTGGATACATGTATACGTCCAAGAAAGCAAGATGGAGCTATAAGTGCTAGTTAATTATTTATACTAATTTGTATAATACATCTGTTGTGATCCTACCCTACCAGAACATTAGGCAAAGGGGTGAAAAGTATATCACCTCCCTTACCTCCTGCTGCTGCTGCTGCTAAGTCACTTCAGTCGTGTCCGACTCTGTGCGACCCCATAGATGGAAGCCCACCAGGCTCCCCCGTCCCTGGGATTCTCCAGGCAAGAACACTGGAGTGGGTTGCCATTTCCTTCTCCAATGCATGAAAGGGAAAAGTGAAAGTGAAGTCGCTCAGTCGTGTCTGACTCTTAGCGACCCCATGGACTGCAGCCTACCAGGCTCCTCCGTCCATGGGATTTTCCAGGCGAGAGTACTGGAGTGGGGTGCCATTGCCTTCTTCTCCTTACCTCCTACCCCTCCGCATTCTCCTGACACCAAACTGGTAGATTTGGTGTGATGGAGCCTCACGTGTTCTTGGCGAATCGGCCCACCAGCTAACTGTGCAGAGCAGAGCACAGGGAGGGACTGGAATGGCCAGTGAAGGAGTGTGGAGAAAGGGGATCCCCAAGGCCAGGCGAGGACATGCAGAACTGTGTCAGGGAGGCATCATAGACAGAACAGCAATTGGAGGACAAAACTGCCCAGTGTTACTGGGTGCGACCAGGGTGAAACTGCTGGGAGCCCATTAAAGACACCCCACAGAGAGTCCTGGAAATACTAGTGGGTGGGCAGGCAGGGAGCTGAAAATCCTCTGTCAACAGATGAGGAAGGCCAGCAAAACTAGTGAAATTTTAGCTTTCGCTATGAATGTGACCTCAAGATTTTTTCCTAGCTGATGAGTCCTGGGAGAAATACATGGCGTGTGTGAATCTGAGAGGTCCCCTTGCTCATTTCCTAACACAGAACAGAGGTCTGCTAACTGCCATTCTAGGAGAATCAGTGTAAGGACTCAAAATAGCTGGTCAAATATACCAAATTTCTTGTTTTCTTTCATTTTTCAAACACAGGAAAGCATGGGAGTGGGGTGATCATTTTGGGCCAGAAAACAAGATGGGAGAAGAGAAGCAGAGAGGGAGAGAGGCAGCCTGGGAGTCAATGAGCACCCATCTTGCATTAGGCTCCTGGCTGGATTTCATTCATGGCCATTGTTTCAGTTGATGGTCCAACAAACAAACACACAAAACTGAATCAAGTGTTATTATCAACATTTTACAGCAAATAACCAGCTGGGTTGCAGGGGATAAAGTAACTTGCCCAAGATCACATAACTTCTAAGTGTTAGAGTAAAAATTTGAATCAAAGTCAATATGACATCAAAGTCCAGACCTGCACCCTCAACTATGAGCAAGGCAGCTTGCTAGGAAAGACATTAAAATTTCTATTTCTTTTGGACTTATGCTTGTCAGGAGGGCCATGCTAGTCCAGATCAAGTAGTGACCCACCACACAGGGTTCACAACATATTCAAGGAAGAGGGACTGAAGATGGCAGTGGGGTGTCCACGGTCTTCTCACTCATCCATTAGCTTTTACTGAATTATAATGTGCTGCTCTTTATGGGGCCCAGATAAGTCACTTATATCATGATGGCACAATAGGTTCTGACTCAAAGTCAGGCCAAAAAAAATTATCAAGCCTATTTGAGGCATTGATATCTAACATCGTAAACATTGCCTTAATGTATGTTACATATTTTCATGTGAAACAAAATGATTTTGTCATTGATGAATATACAGTTCTAAAATATTGGATGTTAATACATCGTTATCTCACTTTTAAACTTTTCTCTTTTGGAGTAAACGGACATGATACATCAATTCAATAGTATGTATATACAATTTATAAACAAATAAATTTATTTTTATTGAGGATCCATGTTCAAAAGGTCCAGTAGGCTATCAAAAAAAGGTTATCAAAAAAAGGTTTTGTTTGGTGCTTTGAATATATATGAATATATATGGTATATAAAAAGTTTTTGAAAAAATTTTTAAAGAATAAATAGAACAATAGGTACCAAACAAATATGAGGTAAATGCCATAGAGTAAGGGGTGTTTGGGGAACAGAAGAAGGGAGATGCCTTAATTTTGTAAGATAGAAGCCATCAGAGGGTGACCATACATTTTCGTTAGCCTTGGCATATGCTTGTTACCCCAACATTTCTTCCAGATGTTGGGCACCCCTTTTACTCTCAAAGTGATCTGGGTTGGATTATAAATTTTGTGGTCACCTTAACTATATGCTGCTGCTAAGTCGCTTCAGTCATGTCCAGGCTCCTCTGTCCATGGGATTTTCCAGGCAAGAGTACTGGAGTGGGGTGCCATTGCCTTCTCCGCCTTAACTATATAGAGAACTTAAAAATTTTTCAACTTCTTCGTCTTACCCCATTTCTCTCACTTGCTTGCCTTTCTACCCTTGACCCAATTAAAAGCTTTTTCTCTTATTTTTGTGGCCAGCCTTATTGTCTGTATCCAGTGGAGGCTACGCCAAGTTTATGTTATGACCTCCCTTCCTGGCTAAATACATTTTAGGTGGGAGTTCACTGGTTAAGAGTAGGCATTTTCACTGCTATGGGACCAGGTTCGATTTCTAGTCAGGGAATTAAGATCCCACACACAGCATGATCAAAAAATATCTTAGGTGCCTTCCTCCCCCACTTATAAACATATTTAAGTCTTATAAAAATCTAAAACAAAAAAAATAGAGAACAATTTCTCTTTGCATACTTTTTCCTATTTTATTTTGAAAATTCCGTAAAGGAAGTTCTTACTTGCTACATCTATTTCCTTTTACACCCAACACACTACAGTCATTGTTTTTTTACAGCTTCCCAATGACAATGCCATTTCATACCATGTTCTCTACTTTCATTTGCAAAAAGTTAATGAGAGCTTCATTAGAGGTTTGAGCAGGGTTCTCAGCTCTTTTACCAAAGAATGGTCCTCCTTTACCTACTTTACCTCAGCCAAGAGGAATGAATTGGTGACCTTCACACGGCCACAACCACATCAGCCTCCCATCCAAAGGCATTTTCTAGGCCTCCCTTCCTCTGTATCTTTACAGGAATGTTTGGAATTCTTGATCAGATTTTCAGCTCAGAAGTTTCTATTATTTTAGTATATTTCAGGATACTGGGCAGTATAGTATAAACGCTATGGAATTTGAAGTCAAAAAAATCCATGAATTCTGATTCTGTCCCACAATACTGCTCAGTGACTTCACTCAAGTCATTAGCTTCTCTGAACCTGATTTCATTGTCTATCAAATGGAATTGATGAAACCTCATCACAGGCTGATTATCACTAAGAGTTGCGTTCAGTCACTCAGTTGTGTCCAACTCTTTGCAACCCCATGGACTATAGCTCGCCAGGCTCCTCTGTCCATGGAATTCTCCAGGCAAGAATACTGGAGTGGGTTACCTTTTCCTATTCCAGGGGATCTTCCTGATTCAGGGATCAAACCTGCAGCTCTTGCATTGGTAGGCAGATTCTTTACCACTGAGCCACCTGGGAAGCCCAATAACTAAGAGTTAAGAGTTACTAAAGACTATGTTCTCATGTTTGTTTTTGTTTGTTTGGTTTTTGTGGTTAAAGTTTTCAACTGCCTTAAATGGCACAATTCACCGAGTGAGCTGTGCTTTAATTAACACTAACTTGCAACTGAATCAAAAGCATTGTAAGAGTCACTGGTGACACAGTGTGTACTCTCCACATACTCAAGTCTAGAGTCTTCAGGGCAATGATACCATCTGTTCCTATGAGAACTCAAGACAAATAAATACACTGAGAAACTTCTGGGTAGTGCCCAAGCTCTGAAATAGTTTATGCTGAACATTTTTTTTTTTCTAATTCCACTTATATAATATGCAAACAAAAGGAAGAACAGTATGAAAGAATGTAAGGGAAGAGTGTAACAGAAAAATTCTGGAGCTACCACGAACCGCTTGATGAAGGAGCTCGAGTCCAGCCTGAGAAGGGCTACACTGACCCTCTCCCGGAGCCACAGGCAAGAGATCTTCAATGGCTGGTGGGGGAGGGGGTCTGAAGAACCCTCAGGGATCGAATCAGAGTCCACTATAAACGCCTGCCAAGCTGATGGCACTTGGGCACCCCACACAGAAGTGCACACTGGTAAACAATGCTCCCTCTTCCTTCTCACCTCTGGCATGACCAAGCCTCCATAGGAATATGGAGCAGGAAGAATAGAAATGTTTTGAAAAATAGCTGAACACATTACCATTCCTCACAGATTTTCCACCTGCAACCTACACAATCCCAAATCGGAGAAAGAAGAGTCACCTCAACTTAAAGTCAAGTTGGGAGTTTTGATAATTATTTGGTAATTATTATACTTACTTATCTGAGGGTTGTGTTTTTTTTTTTTTAATAAATTTATTTATTTTAGTTGGGGGCTAATTACTTTACAATATTGTAATAGTTTTTGCCATACATTGACATGAATCAGCCATGGGTTTACATGTGTTCCCCTTCTTGGACCCCCCACCCACCTCCCTCCCCATCCCATCACTCTGGGTCATCCCGTTGCCCCGGCCCTGAGCCCTTGTCTCATGCATCGAACATGGAATGGTGTTCTGTTTCACATATGATAATATACATGTTTCAATGCTATTCTCCCAGAACGTCCCACCCTCACCTTCTCCCTCAGAGTCCATAAAATTGTTCTATGCATCTGTGTCTCTTATTCTGTCTCGCATATAGGGTTACTGTTACCATCTTTCAAATTCCATATATATGCATTAGTATACTGTATTGGTGTTTTTCTTTCTGGCTTACTTCACTCTGTATAATGGGCTCCAGTTTCATCCATCTCAATAGAACTGATTCAAATGTATTTTTTTTAATGGCTGAGTAATATTCCATTGTGTATATGTACCACAGCTTCCTTATCCATTCGTCTGCTGATGGACATCTAGGTTGCTTCCATGTCCTGGCTATTGTAAACAGTGCCGCGATAAACATTGGGGTACACGCGTCTCTTTCAATTATGGTTTCCTCGGTGTATATGCCCAGCAGTGGGATTGCTGGGTCATATGGCAGTTCTATTCCCAGTTTTTTAAGGAATCTCCACACCGTTCTCCATAGTGGCTGTACCAGTTTGCATTCCCACCAACAGTGTAAGAGGGTTCCCTTTTCTCCACACCCTCTCCAGCATTTATTGCTTGTAGACTTTTGGATAGCAGCCATTCTGACTGGTGTGAAATGATACCTCATTGTGGTTTTGATTTGCATTTCTCTAATAATGAGTGATGTTGAGCATCTTTTCATGTGTTTGTTAGCCATCTGTATGTCTTCTTTGGAGAAATGTCTGTTTAGTTCTTTGGCCCATTTTTTGATTGGGTCGTTTATTTTTCTGGAATTCAGCTGCAGAAGTTGCTTGTTTATTTTTGAGATTAATTGTTTGTCTGTTGCTTCATTTTCTATTATTTTCTCCCATTCTGAAGGCTGTCTTTTCACCTTGCTTATAGTTTCCTTTGTTGTGCAAAAGCTTTTAATTTTAATTAGGTCCCATTTGTTTATTTTTGCTTTTATTTCCAATATTCTGGGAGGTGGGTCATGGAGGATCCTGCTGTGATTTATGTCGGAGAGTGTTTTGCCTATGTTTTCCTCTAGGAGTTTTATAGTTTCTGGTCTTACGTTTAGATCTTTAATCCATTTTGAGTTTATTTTTGTGTATGGTGTTAGGAAGTGTTCTAGTTTCATTCTTTTACAAGTGGTTGACCAGTTTTCCCAGCACCACTTGTTAAAGAGATTGTCTTTTCTCCATTGTATATTCTTGCCTCCTTTGTCGAAGATAAGGTGTCCATAGGTGCGTGGGTTTATCTCTGGGCTTTCTATTTTGTTCCATTGATCTATATTTCTATCTTTGTGCCAGTACCATACTGTCTTGATGACTGTGGCTTTGAAGTAGAGCCTGAAGTCAGGCAGGTTGATTCCTCCAGTTCCATTCTTCTTCCTCAAGATTGCTTTGGCTATTCGAGGTTTCTTATATTTCCATACAAATTGTGAGATGATTTGTTCTAGTTCTGTGAAAAATACCATTGGTAGTTTGATAGGGATTGCATTGAATCTATAGATTGCTTTGGGTAGTATACTCATTTTCACTATATTAATTCTTCCAATCCATGAGCACGGTATATTTCTCCATCTGTTTGTGTCCTCTTTGATTTCTTTCATCAGTGTTTTATAGTTTTCTATATATAAGTCTTTTGTTTCTTTAGGTAGATATATTCCTAAGTATTTTATTCTTTTTGTTGCAATGGTGAATGGTATTGTTTCCTTAATTTCTCTTTCTGTTTTCTCATTATTGGAGTATAGGAGCAAGGGATTTCTGTGTGTTAATTTTATATCCTGCAACATTACTATATTCATTGATTAACTCTAGTAATTTTCTAGTAGAGTCTTTAGGGTTTTCTATGTAGAGGATCATGTCATCTGCAAACAGTGAGAGTTTTACTTCTTCTTTTCCTATCTGTATTCCTTTTATTTCTTTTTCAGCTCTGATTGCTGTGGCCAAAACTTCCAAAACTATGTTGAATAGTAGTGGTGAAAGTGGGCATCCTTGCCTTGTTCCTGACTTTAGGGGAAATGCTTTCAATTTTTCACCATTGAGGATAATGTTTGCTGTGGGTTTGTCATATATAGCTTTTATTATGTTGAGGTATGTTCCTTCTATTCCTGCTTTCTGGAGGGTTTTTATCATAAATGGATGCTGAATTTTGTCAAAGGCTTTTTCTGCATCTATTGAGATAACCATATGGTTTTTTTCTTTCAATTTGTTAACGTGGTGTATTACATTGATTGATTTGTGGATGTTAAAAAAACCTTGCACTCCTGGGATAAAGCCCACTTGGTCATGATGTATGATCTTTTTAATATGATGTTGGATTCTGTTTGCTAGAATTTTGTTAAGGATTTTTGCATCTATGTTCATCAGTGATATTGGCCTGTAGTTTTCCTTTTTTGTGACATCTTTGTCTGGTTTTGGAATTAGGGTGATGGTGGCCTCATAGAATGAGTTTGGAAGTTTACCATCTTCTGCAATTTTCTGGAAGAGTTTGAGTAGGATAGGTGTTAGCTCTTCTCTAAATTTTTGGTAGAATTCCGCTGTGAAGCCGTCTGGTCCTGGGCTTTTGTTTGCTGGAAGATTCCTGATTACAGTTTTGATTTCCGTGCTTGTGATGGGTCTGTTAAGATCTTCTATTTCTTCCTGGTTCAGTTTTGGAAAGTTATACTTTTCTAAGAATCTGTCCATTTCTTCCAAGTTGTCCATTTTATTGGCATATAGCTGTTGGTAGTAGTCTCTTATGATCCTTTGTATTTCTGTGGAGTCTGTTGTGATCTCTCCATTTTCATTTCTAATTTTGTTGATCTGATTCTTCTCCCTTTGTTTCTTGATGAGTCTGGCTAATGGCTTGTCAATTTTGTTTATCTTCTCGAAAAACCAGCTTTTAGTTTTGTTGATTTTTGCTATGGTCTCTTTTGTTTCTTTTGCATTTATTTCTGCCCTAATTTTTAAGATTTCTTTCCTTCTACTGACCCTGGGGTTCCTCATTTCTTCCTTCTCTAGTTGCTTTAGGTGTAGAGTTAGTTGATTTCTTTGATTTTTTTCTTGTTTCTTGAGGTACGCCTGTATTGCTATGAACCTTCCCCTTAGTATTGCTTTTACAGTGTCCCATAGGTTTTGGGTTGTTGTGTTTTCATTTTCATTCGTTTCTATGCATAATTTGATTTCCTTTTTGATTTCTTCTGTGATTTGTTGGTTATTCAGAAGCGTGTTGTTTAGCCTCCATATGTTGGAATTTTTAATAGTTTTTTTCCTGTAATTGAGGTCTAATCTTACTGCATTGTGGTCAGAGAAGATGGCTGGGATGATTTCAATTTTTTTGAATTTACCAAGGCTAGATTTATGGCCCAGGATGTGATCTATCCTGGAGAAAGTTCCATGTGCACTTGAGAAAAAGGTAAAATTGATTGTTTTGGGGTGGAAAGTCCTGTAAATATCAATTAAATCTAATTTGTCTATTGTATCATTTAAAGTTTGTGTTTCCTTGTTTTATGTCTGGTCACCAAGAGTCACCAGAAAAATCAAGGGACTGCTTAAGTTTTCACTCAAGGGGAAGGACTGTCTCAGGAAAAATATAAATAGAGTCAACAAGAGGCAAAAATAAAATTGTATAACTGGTTCATCAACTTCAGTCATTCCTCTCACTGAGACATCGGTTGGGTCATAGGCTGTCCCCCAGGTGGCAGGAATGAAAAGAAACTGAAAGTGAAGTCGTTCAGTCGTGTCTGACTCTTTGTGACCCTGTGGACTGTAGCCTACCAGGCTCCTCCCTCCATGGGATTCTCCAGGCAAGAATACTGGAATGGGTTGCCATTTCCTTCTCCAGGGGATCTTCCCGACCCAGGGATCAAACCCAGGTCTCCCACATTCCAGGCAGACGCTTTAACCTCTGAGCCACCAGGGAAGTGGCAGGTGCACACCTTAAATAAAATGCTGACATGGCAAAGCCTTAGACTTGAGGAGCCCACTGCAATGGTCAAAACTATAAGCCAAGGCATGGCAGAAGAATCGTGGTCTGCCACATTGACTGGAATTTGAAGTGTAACAGGTGCAAGAATTGAAAGTAAGGTCAGGACAGGAATTCTAGGAGAAGGGGCAAAGACAAAGGATTTTACAATTGGCTTTAAAGACTTAAGACTACCAAGAGGCCCCACATTTACACTGCCTTCCAGAAGCCTTTGGTGCATAAGCCAAATCTCTGCCTTGACACTGCCAAGCACACATTTGTTGATAAGCAGCACTGAAATCAGCTAGAGAGAGAAAAGAACTCTTTCTTCAGTTATGGTGTCAGAAGTTAAATTTTTTATCACAACTTGGTTCTTTAAAGTGCAGGAGAAAAAGTTACTGAAAAGTTTCCATCCTCTGATAAAATACCAGGCAACTATTGACATGGAGTTAGCCTCCATCTCAGAGTCACTGTATGCAGTGATTTATAGGAAGAATTCCAAGGGTGGGAGGAAGACAAGAGCCTCAGTGCTGTAGACTAGGGAAGCAATGCTTTATAATCTACTGGACAAATGATAAGTCATATTACAGAAAACATGGAACTGCAGAGATAAAAGCACATTCATTCCCTGGGGCCAGGAAATTGTAGAGCATTTATCCAGGAAGCTTAAAATGAGAGAATTTCCCTGAGCTCACTCCCTATATTTATCTTTCTTGTTCTGATCTTTCTGTCCTCATTTCTCATTTCCTGTATCTTACTGACAGTTTTTAATAATCAATCTATATGGAGATAAGACAGCACTTTAAATAAATTAAAGATATATAATATTAGTTCAAGTATTACAAAATTATTTTTATCTCTAAATAATTCTAAAGATTCAACATATTCTATCTAAAAACAAAACAAACAAAAACTCTTAATCCATAAAACCTTAACAAACCAAAATACAGACACCATTGTATGACCAACACTTTAATATAGTGGCTAAGAATAAATCATTCTGATTGTAACTTTTGTTGCTGAGAAATTTCCATTGTCCACACTTCTCTGTAAAATGGGAAATACTATTTTCCTCCTCATTAAATTTACTGTGCTTAATGAAATCAATGATGGTCACTGTCAGTTTAAAAATTCAATATCAATCAAGACCTGTTTCCTTAAATCACCTCCCTACACTTATTTTGCAAGTCTTCATATTTGCAACACAGGGAATGAGTCATAGTTATGCAATTATTTCTAGTTTTCAAAAAATCAGAACTTACTTGGGACAGAAGACTGCTTAGCCTACCCTAAACAGCCATTTTTAAACATCATTGTTTTGATCATTTCTCCTAAGTGTTGACTTTTAAAAAATCTTTGATTTTTAAAATTCAATCTAGCTTGATTATCCTCATAGTTGATTCCACTTAAAAATTCACCTTAAATTGTGGTTGAGCATTTCTATTTGGGAGAGACTGTACTAATGGCTTTACATGCACTAGCTCATGAACTCTCATAACCGTCCTATGGGAGTGGTATATCTGCATACAGGATGATCCTCCAACAGGGACAGAAGACCCTCAGCATCCACTATCCTGCACAGCCCCATGGAAAAGACTGAAATGTGAAGTGTGGGAGGTCGTGGGGCAGAGTCCAGCAGGGCTCAGCTGCTCCCGCAGAGAAGCCCAGCAGCTCCCAACATCCTGGTTCTGGAAGGCGGTGTGTGTGGTCAGAGCAGCTGTGAAGCACCCAGATGGTCCCTTTGTGCTGGCACCAAGGCCCTGAAGAAAGTGTTAGCAATATCCTTCCTGTCCTCCCTGCTGTTAAGACAAACACTTGGGTTTCTTTGCTGAGGTCTTTTCCTTCCTTCACATCCTAGTATTCCAGAGTTCAGGCTGACCTCTTTTATAGTTGGTCATTCTGCAACACTTAAAAAAATTCCTGAGCTTAAATAAAGTGTACTTAATGCAGTAAGCATGACCCTTTCAAAATATGTGATGACTTAAGCTTTCTTTCATTAACTGTTATGGATTGAATTACGTCCCCAAAAAAGATATGTTAAAGTTCTAACCCCTAGTACCTTAGAGTGTGACTTTATTTAGAAAAAGCATCTTTATAGAGGTAACCAATCTAATATGAGGACTTGAGGGTGGATTCTGATCCAGTATGATTGATATCCCAACAAAAAGGGAAAATTTGCACGCAAATAATATAATCAAGCAGTACCTTATGGGACCTTCCCGGAACAGACCCCTCCCCCCACATCCTCTGCCTGCTTCTTCTTTGTAGAAAAACTGTAGTCTCCCAGGCCTCCCCTGAGTCACCAAAAGTCTGGCTTAAGAATTAATGAGTGAAAGGATGTGAAAATGTAGTAACAAAAATAGCAGTTGGGCCAGGAGAACTGGGAAGAATTTAAACAGTAAATCAGCCATATGGCAGTCACAGAATCTTTGATTCCTTCCTGAAGTATCTAGATAACATGATCTGATATACATCTCTTAAATTATTTTACAGATGCTAAAACTCCCATCAAATAGGAGTTAACTATTTAATAATCCTGAGCAAGTAGCCCCCAGACCTACTGGAGCCTAACAATTGATAATGTTAACACCTGTGACATCATCCTGTTATTTCACCATCAACCAATCAGAGAACTGTGTGTGAGCTGATCACACTCTTTCCCTCAACTTGGCTTTAAAAACGCTTTCCTGAAACCCTCAGGAAATCTGGGTCTTTTGAGCATGAAAGTGAAAGTCGCTCAGCCGTGTCTGACTCTTTGCAACTCCAAGGACTATACAGTCCATGGAATTCTCCAGGCCAGAATACTGGAGTGGGTAGCCTTTCCCTTCTCCAGGGGATCTTTTCAACCCAGGGATCAAACCCAGGTCTCCTGCATGACAGGTGGATTCTTTACCAGCTGAGCCACAACGGAGGCCTAAGAATACTGGAGTTGAGTAGCCTGTCCCTTCTCCCGCAGATCTTCCCGACCCAGGAATTAAACCGGGGTCTCCTGCATTGCAGATGGATTCTTTACCAACTGAGCTATCAGGGAAGCATGAGCCCCCTTATTTCTCCTTGCTCTCAGACACCTTGATTTCAGGCTTCTAGCTTCCAGAACTGTAAAACAATGTTTCTGTTGCTTTAAGCCACTTGCTTTGTGTTACTTTGTTAAGGCAGCCCTAACAAACTAACAGGTTGCTTTCTGGTTTTCTTGTTTTCCTTTCTTCCCCCCATTATTATGGTAAGTTTGACTAGCTGAAGCTAAATGGCTGTTCTGAATTTCTCTTTTATTAAATTATCTATTCTCGGCCTCAGAGACGGAATTTATTCTTAGTTCCATTGCTGCTGCAAATGAAGCTGGAAAAAAAAGAAGAGTTCCACTATCAAAGGAGATCCTCACTTTATGTTGTAAGAGCTAAGGAAGTTTAGTGATAAGATCCATAGTCTGGCTCCTACACTGCCTTGACATTGCAGCTTTAGCACAAAGGGCATTTCTCCCTCCCCCACCCTCCAAATAAATGAGAGTTTAAATGACAAAAGACTTATCATTATTTGCCTGACAGCTCAGTCTCCGCCAGTACCATCTCGCATCTGCAGATGTGCTTGTCACTAATCCAGAGGATAGCTGGGGATATCTATAGACTTCAGGGGTGCTTCCAGCAGCAGTAAGATCCAACTCCACATTGTAAGCCATACGGCCTTAGGCATGCCCGTGTTCCCAGCTACACACAAATCTAAGTGAATTCTTGATGCAGAGCCCTCGTCCCATCCTTTCTCAGAACACTGGTGAAAATATGAAATCTTCTGTGGGGTAGAGGATAAAACCAATCTTATAGCCTTTAATTATAGCGCTGTTTTAAAATTTTTTCTGATTAATATCTTCTTCTAAGTCAAAATATTTATTACAAAACCTATCTCATAGGATGCTCTAAAATCATTCATGTATTCATCTGTTTATTTATTATTTATTACTACATAAAATAAATAGCAACCATTTATCAAGAGCTTACTGTGTGCCAGGCACGTGCTAAGTGATTTACTTTATCATTTTAACACCTAGGAACCACATAAGGTACATACTATTATTACCTCATTTAATAGACAATGACATTTACCTGGCTCAATGGTCCATACCCAAGTTCATAGGGTCAATACTTAAAACCAAATTTCTGACTTCAGAGTCCACTACTCAGCTATTGAGCAGTGCTAATGAGTGCTCAGCTATTGGGCTAAAAGGGCTTCCCTGGTGGCTCACTGGTAAAGAATCCTCCTGCCAAAGTAGGAGACAAAGGAGACAGGTCTTCCCCTGGGTTGGGAAGATCCCCTGGAGAAGGAAATGGCAACCCAACTCCCAGATGCCTGGGAATCTCATGGTCAGAGAAGCCTGGCGGGCTTAGCAACTAAACAACAACAACAATTGTGCTAAAAACAGGGAAGAATAAGATTTTTCTTTTAATGGCTATATTCCTTGTGGTCAAGGAGCTGACAGTTCAGGGAACAAAAATGATAAATTAGCATCTCAAAATCAGTGAGTCTGATGATGCCCATGGGCTTCCCACTTGGCTCAGTGGTAAAGATTTTACCAATCTCAGTGGTAAAGGAGGAGACGTGGGTTTGATCCCTGGGTCTGGAAGATCCCCTGCGTTCAACTCTTTGCAACTCCATGGACTGTAGCCTGCCAGGCTCCTCTGTCCATGGAATTTTCAGGCAAGAATACTGGAGTGGGTTGCCATTTCTTCCTCCAGAGGATCTTCCTGACCCAGGGATCAAATCCACGTCTCCTGTGTCTACTGCATTTGCAGGCAGATTCTTTACCACTGAGCCACCTGGGAAGCCCTTATGCTGATATAGTTCACATCAAAATCTCTTAATACACAATGATATCAAGGACTCTCTCTACATGGTATTTGATTAAAAAAAGGATCTTCAGAAGGAATATTCCAAACGATGACAGGAAATAAGATAAATAAAACATACATAATATGGTGACTTGAAACTCAGATTGAAAGAATCTAATCTTGGCAAACTTGAGAAGCAGTCATAACGTTGTAGAGATGGTATGGTATAACTGCCTCCTCTTGCCTAGTTGAAGCCTCGTGAAGAGGACGGCCCTCTCTTGCCTTCCTCTGTCTCAGGCAGATTCCAAATCCCCCTCCAGAGTCCCCTTGTCTACTGCAGCCCGAAACAGCATGAGCTCCCAGTACTTAAGTTTTATTCAATTCTTAGCTTGTCTTTGGCCTGATTTCCTCGAGCTCCCCAAGGCTGAGGGTTACCGCCAAGTGCCGCCTTATCTCACTATCAGTCGTAGGTAACCTCGTGGCATTCTGTAGCTGAAACAGAGCTTAGCGATCATTCCCTTGAACCTGCTCATTACTTTGACACCCCTCGGCATTTATGCAATTAATTTGCTCAGTTTAATTTGTATTTATACAGTTGATGATTTGGTAGTATACTTAAGAATTTTTTCTCTATGCATTTTCTCTCTCAACTAGACTACACAATCCTCAAGGCCAGGGGATGCATGAGTACAAAGGATCTTAAGTTTTACTGTTCTCTCCTATGGTTTTCAAGCCATGAGTGCTCAATAAAAGTTTTTAAGTGGAGAATCCAATATATTAAAAGTAGGACAAATACAGAAAGTAAAATCAGAAGTCCTTTTTCTTCATTTAATGATGCAGTCCACTTCTCAAAGCTTTTCTAAACTAATTAGAGAAAACTTTAAAACTGAATTTGGACTCTGGTTATTCTATCGGACAGTCTTAAATGATATCAATTCATATTAAACATCTATATTTATGATAGATGTTTACTGGCTACTGTTTAAACAGTACTGGTTACTGTTTATCTGGTTACTGATAAAAGAAATCCACTCATAATTAAATAAGAAAAAACAAGATGGAAATCACCATGAGACTACAAGGACAAAAAGTAAGCTATACTTCAGGACAACACCTCTGACACCTTCAGAAAGGCCTTCTATCCCTCCTCTCTGCTCCGCTTTATACACATCCTTTATTCATCTCCAGCTCAATCTCTGTCCTTCAGATAACCACAAGTGAAGAGTAAGGTGGCCAGAAGACACCTAGCTCACATGTTGTAAGTGCAGTCACGCCAAAAAGACTGAATTTTTAAATTCCAAATTTCCTAAGGGAAGGACTCTAATAGACCTAACCTGAGTCTTCTACCAACCTCTGGACTATGGCTTGGGAAAAACAATCATGTCAAATCTTGATTATTTCCATTCTAATGAGAAGAGAATTTGATAAGATTTCTGGGGGTGGGATGGGACGAGATCAAACCTAGACAGGCAAAAAAAAAAAAAAAATCAGTGGGAATCTACTATAATTTCTATAGCCAAACACTCAGTTACTCGGGTTCTCTCAATTCTGACTCAGAGAATTAAGTCCCAATACTTATCTCTTACACACAGAAGTGTTCAAACATTCATTATTATAATTATTTAGGAGAAGTAACTATTCAGTAAACATGTGCAAGCCATAATGATGCTTGCTCCTTGGAAGAAAAGCTATGGCCAACCTAGACAGTATATTAAAAAGCAGAGACGTTACTTTGCCAACAAAGGTCCATCTAGTCAAAGTTATGGTTTTTCCAATATGGATTTGAGTCATGTATGAATGTATGGATTTGAGAGTTGGACTAGAAAGAAAGCTGAGCACAGAAGAATTGATGCTTTTGAACTGTGGTGTTGGAGAAGACTCTTGAGAGTCTCTTGGACTGCAAGGAGATCCAACCAGTCAATCCTAAAGGAAATCAGTCCTGAATATTCATTGGAAGGACTGATGTTGAAGCTGAAATTCCAATACTTTGGCCACCTGATGCGAAGAACTGACTCATTGGAAAAGTCCCTGACACCAGGAAAGATTGAAGGTGGAAGGAGAAGGGGACAACAGAGGATGAGATGGTTGGATGGCATCACCAACCCTATGGACATGAGTTTGAGTAAGCTCCAGGAGCTGGTGATGGACAGGGAAGTCTGGTGTGCTGCAGTCCAAGGAGTCACAAAGAGTTGGACACGACTGAGAAGCTGAACTGAACTATTCAGTAAACATGGGCAAGCCATAATGAATGATCAGAAGTTTTATCTTTAACTTAGGCCTCAATATTTTATTCATTTATTTAAATGTCTCCAAATCCTACTCCTAATTTAATTTGTCTTTTTTTTTCTTTTGAAACCAGTTGATTGCTTAATGGATAATTTAACTCTTATAGAACCATAAAGTCTAATCCTGGGAGAATTACTAAATTCTCCAGAGAATTAGAGAATTCCAGTGGTGAAAATACAGTCAGAGAAAAAGATTTAAAGACTGCTCTCATGGTATAACATATAGAAACAACTATTGTGATATTTTCAAGTCCCCATGAGCCAAGAGTTGTATAAGAGTCCAATAGAAATATTCCAGCAACCTAATGACCAATTCCAGGCACATTGTAGGATTTTTTTTTTTTACCTCATCCAACATATTTAAATAATAAATTCCACAAAGTAGCACAGACAGAAAACAATAAGTACACAAGAGCCAATGTTCTTTGAGTGTGGAAAATTCTAGAATGAGAAATAAACTATTCTGTGTGAGACCAAGACAACATACAGGGGCAGGAAACTGCTAAACGTAACTCAGTGAGTGTTCTGCAGCAAGCTATTCATGATCAACAGTGTGAACAAAACCTCTGGGTTCCAAATCTCCCTTCCTGACAGAGACTTGTATCTATCTGCCCATTCATTATTTGGAGCAGGGATGACAGACTGTGGGACCCTCAAATCATGCATAATATAAAGAGACTGACTTCCCTCAGGCTTCCAGATTGTCAGGCAAGGCCATCCAGGGCACGTTGGCATTAAAATCCAAACAGTCACTGAACAATAAAATACGTTACTATTGGATCCAGTCCAGGCGAGTCAAGGTGTCATTATACAGGCCCTCGGGGCTGAGAAGAGACAGGAGAACAATGACGGAAATGCGGTTGCCATGGTGTCTCTGCTGCATCCCCTCCATTCACAGGGGTGGGACTGAGTCTCTCTGAATCAATTTGGTGGCAAACATCTTCTGCTTACCTTTCACAGAACTCGGATCAACTGTGAATGTGCCTGCATCTTGCACTGATCGTTATAACTCTATACTCTTCAGGTACCCTAAGTGATCATTTTGCAATTCTGGAACAGAATTGGCTTCTTGCAGCTGAGAGCTCAAAGCAATTTTACCATGATGTATAGGCAATTTTGACATATGAGATTAGGAGAGAGAAGTGAGCATAATCAGGAACACAGAGCCATCAGCCACTGGGAGGAGGAAGATCAGGGTTTTTCTCCTAACTCTGTTACCAAATTATAGGTCAACCTTCAGAAAACTCCTCAGCCAGCTGAGATCTTAGTTTCTTCAGTTTATCTAAGATATTGATTAAAAGATGCACAGTTATTTAATTTATGACCAAGAAATAAACACCCGAGTCATTTATAACTATAATACACCATGGAGTATAAAAGGCATCATGACTGCAGAGATATTAAAATATGAAAAATACATTTTAGAATCAGTAATAAAACAGTATAATTGATGGGTGTCATAAAACAGATATTTCTGAAAGAAGCCCTACCTGGTTGCTTGCTTTTTTAAAGAAATGACTATTGGAATGGTTGGCATCCTTTCTTTTTGCAGTTGCCGTGAAGCAATTGAAAACAGCTGTAGAAAAGAGAGGAGCAGGGCTTTTAAGGAAAATGCACTTGTCTGTAGCTGTAAAGTGACTCTCAGCCATTTCAAAGTTAAATTCCCGGTCCATTCGAAACAAAACCCAAAGTCAGGATTCTGTGAGAGGTCAACTCTCATTCCCTGTTTACCAACCAGCTTAGTCATCATCCTCATCTACCAGACTCTCTTCACTTCCAGCTTATTGTTTAGTTATCTCTTCTTTCTGTCTCCCTCCCTTTTCTTTTTCTTCCTCTCATCCATCCATATTCATTAAGCATCTGCTCTGTGCTTAATAAATAGCCAGGTCCTATGCTATGTGCTCAGATACAACAGTGAATAAGATAGGCACAGTCTGAGCCCTCTTCAAGAAACACACCCATCTAGAGTGGGAGACAGTCATGGGAAAAGCAGTTGCAATGCAGTGTAATAGGAGCACAGGCAGGACTCAGAAGATCGACATCCAAGCTGAGACCTGAAGCACAGTGAAGAGCATGCCCATTTATACAATAAACTCCCTCACACAAGAGAACTGCATGCTCCAGCTAACTGAATTCTAGTTAACTAGAATAACTCAAGAACGTGTGACCTACATCCTCTGTTTTCTCTGGTAATCTAACCTTATTTTGCACTCCTCTCCAGGTCACCTAGCCAATCAGCAGCCTCACTTCCCTGTGCCCTACACCTTCAGTTGCCTAATGGGCTCTCTTCCATAGTCTTCCACTCAATTACACGTACAAGTTACACAGCGCCTGTTAGGTAACTCTGCACAACCTTCTCAGGAGAAAACTGAGATGCAGACAGGTTTAGCAACTAGCATGAGGTCATACAGCTGGTAAGTAGTCAAGCAGAATTCAAACCAGGCCCAACTGCTCCCCAAACCCCTCCTCTTTCCACTATACCCCACTGGCACAGTATAGCCACAGGTCTTCTTTATTTCAAGGCCAAGCTCAACTCTACCATGTCCACAAGATTTTCCTCTAATAGTTGCAGCCCATGCAGACCTTACTTTCCCTAGTCTTTCTGTGTTTATTCTCTGAAATTTGTTATAGACTGTGACACTGTTTTTAAATGAGCAAAATATTCTCTACAAAACTGTAAACAATTTATGGGAAGAAAGTGTATTTTATGATATCTTTGGGATCTGGGATTATCAATGTTATCATTTATATCAATAGTTGACATTCTCTAATGACAATGGGCTTTTCTCTTTTATATACATAGGTTATAAGATTAGGATGTTAGCTGTTTGAGAGGACTCCTTAGGTGGGTTCCAGGTAAAGAACACTTCTGGTGATTTGGGGCTGTAGAAGAAGCTTTGAGAGACACCAGTCCAGCTGCTTTTACTCTTAATTCCACTTTCCCTCCAGGCAGTGCCATGAACTTAGTGAGCACTCACTGTAAATGGGAAATGAAAAAAACGTAAACTCTGAGCTCTGAACTCCCTCCCTATGCAGTCAGACCAGAAAAGTATCCCTCTCTGAATGCAAATGAAACACAATTGAGGATGAGAAATTAGATTTTTCTACTGAAATTTCTTGGGACATGAATTCTCAAGTGGATAAGAGTTGACATGAATTACTGTTTTTATTCTCCCCCTTACCTAAGTCACTTCAGGGTGTTCACGAAGCACTCAAAAGAAGTGCATTCACCCCACCAGGCTGCCAATCGATCATTTAGTACATTATTACATAACTTATTGCCAGAAAGAGGCAAAAGCACAGAGCGGAACTTGATTCCTTATCATTATTTGCCTGACATTTATAGTACCTTTCTCCGGGCTCTGTGCAGAGAATATTTAACAAGCCACATTAACTTCCAGGCATCTAGAACTGTACAGTTGAAAACAAAGGAAGCAGAAGAAAGAATAGTCACAGTAAAAGGTGGGATAAGGGAATATCTCCAACAGGGTAAGAAAAACAGACAAAAGTAAAATCAAATCCCAGAGAAGATGGAAGAGTGTGTTCTAGCTACCTGGGAGTCATGGTACCATAAAGACCACAAAACAAAACTGCTGAGAGAGTTCTACTTGCCCTTTAGGCCAGTGATCAATTTGCTGAATTGAATAAGGGACTTTAGGGCCTAGGAAATAAGAGCAAAAAGCATTTCCAATTTGCCATGCATGTGCTGAGTTGAAGGCAGAGTAAACAAGAGGAAATCTTTATGTGGACTCCAAGTAAAGTCTATTATCTAGTTATGTGGACACAAAAACCACCTAGGATAGAGTGCACAAATAACTGAAACTCTCTTCTTTTTCACTCAGAGAATAAAAACAAGGACCCAGAGTGACATCATATCCTTAGCTACCCAGGAATTTTACTTTAAAGATATCAGCCTTTGTCAGTTTTTACTAGGATAGGCTTTTCTCTAGAATGCTTATTTTCAGCATTTTAATTACCATTTCACATATAGATAACTACACACACATATCATATGACTTTGCATTGGATATGAAGACCTAGTTTAGAGGTTGCACATTTTTCACTGATCACATTTTCCTATATATTCTGGATGTGTCTCAAATACTATCTCAACTTCCGCTATCCCTCAAACACCTAATGATGGCCACGTAAGGTCGGCATCAGTTCATAAAGGTCTCTCTAATCACATGCAATTCTCATTACCAGGATATACTCTTTCCAAGAAAACGTCAAGAGAAAACAGACAACCTGAAGAGATTTGGCAAAACTTCCCTGGGTATTTATAAGAGATAAATGTTTCCTTTACTTCATTAATTCACATCTTTTGGCATAGAGAATGTCCATTACCCTTGAAGCTATCACCAGCCTCAAAAAACCTTGGAAAATTTGTGAAAAAGCTTAATGACTCACGCTATAAATGGCAAAGTTTCCCCAGCTGGCATCTACAACTTGCTAGAGCCATTGCTTTCCAGATGAAAATTAAGCTGGAAGATAAAATGGGAAAACTTCACAAAATGCTTTGTAATCTCCAGATAAATTTGAGAGCAGCTTAATTTCCATTTGTCTAGGATTTAAAATGTTTACCATAAAGCTTTCTTCTGGGAACGGGAAACCAGGCTTGCACGATAAATATTAATAACAGATATTTTATCTCAAAAGATGGTTGCATGTTATCCATTTTTTAACCATCCATATATCCCCCTTCAACAAATGCATGTGGAATATTTATTATGTGCTCTTCATATTTTAGAAGATATAAACAAGAGCAAGTCATGCAATGTCCACAAGAAACTTACAGTCTTCTTTAGGGAGAGAAGACATATATTAAAAAATTGTAATGATCAAAGACAAATAACTTTTAGTAACAAATATATACCTCCCTACTCAACTTTTTTCTTAGCTATATTCAGAGACAGTTTAGGGACAAATGTCATCTCTGGGTTCATGAATTCAAGTCATTAGGGTGAATCCACTAGTATTCATTTTTAGAGTAATCTATTATTTACCATTTTTGCATGTCAGTTTATTGAAATGGAGACAAGAATGTACAAAGCACATTCATGGAACCATGAGTTGCTAGTTTCATCTGTAGCATGGGCAATATGTAGAGAGCTTTAGAAGAATAAGTCTGAAAGGTGTGGTGTATCCACACTGCAAAGCACCTTAAAGGCAAGGTTCTGGCTAAGTTTAATTCAGTAGGCAACAGCGGATACTGAAAGTTTTTAAACAGAGCCAAAGCTTGAAAAATAACCTGTCATTATGAAATTTATCCATATATGTATAAATTATGAAAATGAGAACTGAAAATCAGAGCAACCAGTTAGGAAGGTATTGTATTCTTCATCACTGGTGATGAAAGAATGAACTAAAATAACAATAAAGAGGAAAAAAGTGAGTTTAGCTTTGATCACCTTTAGTTTGAGTTTGAATCAATGAATCATCTTTCAGGTGAAAATATGCAGCAAACAACTGAAAATGCAGGTCTAAGACAGGTCATCGCTATGATTTAGGGTTTGGAGGTATTTTCCAAGAAGTGTTATTTTAATTCAAGTGACCAGATGGCAATCACTTAGAGAAAGTCTATTGCTAGGGAGAGAAATGATAACTAAGAAGAAGGAGATCTTTATTTAGAAAGCAGGAGGAGGACCAAAGGGCAAGTCTTAAAAGTAGTAATAAAGAATCATAGATGCATAGAAACACTTGGCATTACAAAGTTCAACTGAAGTTTTGAGGTGTGTGTCTTATTTTAATTGTGCTGCTGTAATAAAATACTATAGAATAGGTGGCTTAAACAACAAACATTTCTTTCTCACAGTTCTAGAGGCTGGAGGTCTAAGATCAGGGTACTGGAATGGATGGATTCTTGGTGAGACCTTTCTTCCTACTTTGCAGATGGCTGCCTTCTTGTTGTGTTCTCACCTGATGGAAGGAGAGATCATCTTTATCATGTCTCTTGTTATGAGGGCACTAATCCCATTCATGAGGGCTCCATCCTCATCATCTAATTACTTCCCAAAGGTTCCATGTCCAAATACCATTGCACTGGAATTGTGGCTTCAATATTTGAATTTTGGAAGCACACATTCAGCGCATCTCAACGTGGATGGCCAAGATGTCTCATACTGCAGAAAGAGTCAAGAAGCCAAGAACTAAGATTTGGTCTTCCGAGTTAGAGACTACGAGGTGCTGGTGACCAATAAGAGAATAGTTTGAGCATAGTTGAGGTTGCAAGCCAGATTCCAAGAACTGTGTGGTAGGTACAGACTATTTGTCAGCAAAGGAAAGTAAAGAGGTGGTATCAGGGTCAAAGGGTCTTGCAGGGGAGGAGGTGTTTGTTATTTTGACTGCTTGTTTTTCAGTTTGTATTTTTTTTGTTTTTTTTTTACTTAATGGCAACTTGAACATGTTTGTCAAATGGAGGGAGATGTCCAGAGATGCCTCTGAAGAAAACATTGAAGCATAAAGGGAATAACCAGCAGAGCAAGATCCCAGGGGAAGCAGGAGGCCATGAGATCTAGGAGAATAGTGACAAAGGAGAAGGATGCCTCTTTCCTGAGATTTGAAAGCAAGAGTGAAAAATGGGTGAAGATGCTGAGAAATACTCAAGAGAAGTTTCCCTCACTTACTGTAGTCAAGTAGACTCAAGATACCTCTAGAGTCAGAGAATGAAGGCCAGTTCGGAGAACGTGCAGAAAGTTGAGACAGTTTAGAAGCAGGACTCAGCAGTATGTGAGAGGGAACTAAAGAGAGAAGGCAACAGTACTGTGCATAAGTGTGCAAGCTTCATTGCAGAAGAGCTAATGCATTTCATTTAAAACTCTGGGATCAGTTTTGTGACTTACTTTGACCAGTAACCTGTGAACAAGAAGTAAAAAAACCCAAAGTGACAAGGCAGGACTATTAGGTAGGCAGGCTGCTGTTTCCCAGTGTTCTTTGCAGCTGGTGGGAATGGCACGAGGTCTGTGGGTCATGAAGATGAAGCATGAGTGTGTCTGGAATTCTTAGCTCTAAGGTTCACTCTGGATAGGGAGGCCCCTGAGGCCCAAAGCACAAAAGCTGGTGACCAGACACTGTTTCTGAAACATGATATTGGGGGAGATAAGTGCACACAGGGTCAAGTCTGTACTTCAACCTTCTTAGAAATATGGCTCATAGGCATAGGAAAACTCCTCATTCCTTCTGAAGTAGACCAGTCCGTGGCATCCAAACTCATCCAGGGGAGCATTGCTGCACCCATCCTCTAATATGACTCAGAAGGAATAGCTAGTTGGCTTCTGAATTGGCCCAGGAGAAGCTTCTATACTAAACATTGATCTTTGTTCCACCAACACAGCTCAGGCACAAACTCTAACTGTGTAGCTACTTCAGAGACAAAGCTACAGAGGACACTGAGTAACAGCAGAAAAGGCTAGTGAGTAACTCTTTTAAAGTGTCTAGAAACACAGTGTGACCAGGATTTTTGACCTTACAGGAAAGTTCCCCTATTCTCTCTGTACATGTGATCCAGAGCATTTTGTATAATATTCCTCTAAGTATGAGGACCTTGGTGCGTACTTCAATTAGATAAAGGTTCCCCCAATAAAGAAATATCTTGTTTCATTAGTCTGGAATTCATTCAGTTGCCAATAACATTTTGATTTTCAGCTGAATAAACAATGAATTCAAGAGATAATTTAGATGTATGGTACACTTGAAAGAAGTCTTTTAGGACACAAGAGCCAAAGGTGTTTACTCTAACATTAAAAAGATAATATAACTTAGTTGAATTAGCCCATCTGGGGGATACATTTTTTCCCAAGGGAAACTACAAAGTTGTTCTTCACAAGCAGACATCATTGTCCTGACACAATTAGACACTGGGGAGTAGATAAAGTGTTAATGTATTTATCACTCTGAACTACAAATTCCTTCTAATAAATCCAATTACCCACTTAGATAACTTAAAAAATGCCCTTTTTAAGGCAAATAATCTGTCATCAAAAAAGTTATTGCATGCAAAGAATGCTATAAGAAATAATGAAATTACAACAAATTTTCCTCTCCTCCGCTCTTTCCCTCAGGGCTCTTGGAGGTGGGGGGCAGGCCCTCCTGCCCCTAAAGATGGTTGCCTTCCAAAGGCAGCCCTCAGGGCATGGCATGGATTAGAGGCTATAGCAGAAATTGTACAAACAACACAAGAGTCAGTGGGCTCCATTCTGCTCTGCAGGCATGAATTTGGACTGATCCAGAGGCCAGAGGAGGTAGTTAAGGCCCAGACCTACTGATGATATGTTTCTGATTATAAGAATTCTGGAGAAGGAAAATTGCCTGAAAATACTTCAAAAGATAAACCAATAGCAACTTACTGGGTCTGAAGGGGGACTGACTACATATCAGACTTTCACAATCTGACTGATCAATCACAGGTCTCCAATAAGGACTATTCAGTCCAACTTTCCACCTTGGCCCATACTGTTCTGTCCATCAAAAGCAGCTCCTTCCTGACTCAGGCTCACTTTCAATTCTCAGCTCAGAACTCGGCACTTACCTAGTGCCTCCCTTGTCAACTCCAGCTGTCTACCCTCTCTTTCCCTCTGAAGTCTCTATCATCCACTGTCTGCCACTCATGTGTCTCTTGGCTTCCCAGGTGGCACTAGTGGTAAAGACCCCACCTGCCAATGCAGGAGACATGAGAGATGGCTTTGAGCCCTGGATCAGGAAAATCCCCTGAAGGAGGGCATGACAATCCACTCCAGTATTCTTGCCTGGAGAATTCTATGGACAGAGGAGCCTGGCAGGCTACACACAGTCCAGGGTCGCAAAGAGTCAGACACAACTAGAGCAATTTAGCACACATGCACAATGTATCTCTTATTGATCCCACAAGGCACTCTAATGTTAGTTTTCATAGGTATATCTTGATAGCTTAATTGCACTGTGGTTGTTCAGCATCACAGACTTTGGCTTCACCAACAGGGATGCCAAACGCTACCTCTGGAGTCACTGAGTAGAGAACTGAAACTCCCCTGGGTTAAGAGCAGCATGGTATAAACACCCACAGTCCAATAAGTGCCCTCTTTGGTACATGGGTGAATCAAGCCAACCTCAGACACAGTATGGTGTGAAAAGGGACAGCAGAAAAGCAGGAGAGAAGCTCCATGCGCCACTGCCCTTCCGTAAATGTTTGAATTTTGTTACCCTTTGAGGAATGAATAAAGCTCAGTTCTGAACACAGCAGAACTTGGAAGGGCAGGTATTTGCTGGAGGCATCCATGAGGTCAGACATGCAGGCCTGAGGGTACCTGAGGTCACCTGTGAACATGACTCATACTTGCCAAAGGTTTGCTCCATCTCAGCCTTACTGTCATGGTGCTGCCATAACAAAAAAGAAGCATGGAGAACTGGCCTGACCACAAAAGTATAGTGACCAGGCCTGTTGCTGGATTGATGACTCTGAGAAATAGAGTATAGAGAGGTGTGTGATCCAATAAGAATTTTCTTACTAGAAACAGGGCAGATTTTTAAGAGGTGATGTGGTATATGCATGGCAGTTTCCTCTGCATTGACCATTCTTCAGGGACAACTAAGGAGACCGTCCACTCACTCGTGTCCTTATTCACATACACCCTCTACCTTGCTTATGGGCTGGTTCCAAGCAAACTGACCTCAATCAAGCTCTGGTCATCATCCGCAACAAACTTTGAAGCTGTATTCCTGATTTTCATCCAGCTCAAGTGGACACGCCCACTCCTGAGACCAGATAAGCTTACTTCTTCTGACCCTCCATAGCCTTCAGCCTTAATTCTGGAGATCTGGTCATCTTGCTTTCAATTGCAAGGTACTGCCAATGACCAGAGAAACTCAAATCCAGAAAAGACAAGACATGAGTCTGAACAGCACCAAATTTTATTCCAAGACTTCAAATCCTTCCAGTGTGATCTTCCTTTAAGCTATCTGACCATGTGTTTGGGGAGTACCTAAAAATTTATAATACAACAAAGCTACCAGAACTCTTGCAAAACAGAAATCCTTTAAAAACTGGGGGAAACATGCCTTTTATCTCAGTTTGCAACAAGACATCAAACACAAGTCAGCACCATTCTCTTAGGTATTCCTTCTTGGATTTTATTTTTAATGAGATATTTGGTATCAAAACATACTTTAAAAGTCTAATACCCCATATCTGCAATTACTATTTTGAAAGGCAAAGCTCTTTCACTCAAAAATATAAAAACTTCAGACCTCACATGGCATTAACCAGCTCTTCAAAGTTTGCTAAAAATGACTGCTAAGAGCTTTTTTATGTAATATTTTGAATTCTTTATTGACCTGAAAACAGCAGAGAATTTATGCCCCTCATATCTCCTGAGGACTGATGGGGCTCTCAATCAGCAAGAATGAAAGGGGGAAACCAGCACTCCACACCCCATAAGCTTTACAAATGAACCTATTTCTTGTCCAGTGGGATTTCTTTTGTCTATCTTGTACAAGCCCTAAAATGAGGCCCTGCCCAGCTGTCTATGTTTGTTCTATGTGTAAGACCCCATCTAGCCCTCCTCCAGTCACTCCCCTCCTCACAAAGCAAGAAAGACCTCTTCATACCAACCCTATACTTCTGGAAAATGTCCCAGGCACTCAGGACTCCAGAATAGTCCCTGTCTAACCAGCCCAAGCCTTTTTCTATGGCCATAAGATACAGCCCTGCCTTGAAAATCACCCAGTGAGACAAGCACAATTAGAAGAACTGGTCTAGAAGATTTATTTAAAAACCATCCCTTCCCATCGTCATAAATTCAGTGAAATGATAGAGGTTAGGAGGACCCTGGAGACCTGTGACTTCATCCCCTCATTGTAGAGCTGAGCACTGTGGCAAGCAGCAGAAACCTGGCCTCAGTTGAAACCTTGGCTACAAAGGTTCAAAACTCTTTGTCGGAAACCGTAGTGGCAAATTGTGTTTTGAAGTTCTAAATTCAGGTAATGCTAGAAGGTGATAGAGTACATATACCATAAAACATCACACCACCAGTGGGGTCAGCACCCCATAATCAAATATAGTGATATCTCTTCAAGAGACTTTGATATTCTACTTTTACGGGCTCAGTGCGTCGCCTCCAAATTCATATGTTGAAGTCCTAACACCCAGTACCTCAGAATATGACTGTGTTTGGAGGTAAGAGACTTTAGAAAAGTAATTAACTGAAAATGTGGTCTTTAGGGTGGGTCCTAATCCAATATGACTGGTGTCCCTATAGGAAGAGGAAATTGGGACACAGAAAGGCACAAAGGGAGGACCATGTGAAGACAGAGAAAACACAACCAACTGCTGGCCAAGGAGAGACATCTCAGAAGAAACCGACCCTTTCCACACCTTCATCTTAGACTTCTAGCCTCCAGAACTATGAGGGAAAAGTTTTCTGTTGTTAAAGCCTATGGTACCTTGTTACCACAGTTACGGCAGTCCTGGCAAACTAATGCACTCGCTAAGTAAGGATGGTCGATAACTTTATATGAGTTAAGGTCAGGTTCTACTCCCAAATCAGTTATGAAAAACCTTCCTGTATTTTCAGAGCTTTTTTTGGCTTTCAGAAAAGAACAGAGTATGAGGCTGGCTGTTTGTGAGTCTGGGGACAAGCTGTCTAGCCCAGACAAATGTCTGGAAGTCACACACCTTTCTAAGAGGGCACGTAGCAAAGGGCGTTCCTTCCATGTCCTGAAAGCTTCTTCACAGCCTGGCTGTCCATGTTTCCAAGCTGCTCTTTGAACAGGCTTTAGATAAATATGATTCTTGCCAATGAAACAACTCCTGTTACAAAAGATCCCCCTGCAAGGAAATCCTGAATTAGCCTCTCACCAGGTCCTCCTAAGTTGGCTAAATGCTTCAGATTCTTTGAATTCTGTGGCCTTATTACCACTTCCATTTTAGCACTATTGGGATGCAGATGTCCTTTCTCTCTCTGTTATACCAACATTTTGGTTTGATTTCTACACTGAATCAAAAGAAAGGGGATCGCCTCAGAGCTTCTGACAGGTAATAAGCACATATGTCTGTATGTAAGAGAAAAATAAACCATTTGAAAATAGCTTTATTTAACAACTAGCTGTCCTTCCCCCACTTTTGCAAATCCTTGATCAGGGCAAGCAGCCAGTTGCTAAATTTGACAGTTTATTATTTAGCAGTAAAAACAAGCTCAGTTACTAAGCTCTTTAAAGAAACATGAAGTACCATTTTTATTCCAGAATTCCTTTTTTAGCCCTCACTGGCTTTGTTTCTTGAGTTTCTCAATTTTTCCTCAACTCAATCACCCTGCCTTAAAATTATATCTTGCAAGGTCCTCACCAAGTCATAGAAAACTTTGAAAGACCAGCTTATTTCCTATTACATAGCTATATAACAAGAATAATAATAATAGTAATGATGATAATAATCATAATAGAAGTTAGCCATTAAGCTTCCTCCAAACCAGACACTATTCTAACATGTGCATATAATCCATTTAATGATCAGAAGTCTGCTGCTACTGTTATTATCAGTCCCGTTTTATGGGTGAAGAAACTGGGAAATAGAAAAGTAAAATAAATTGTCCTTATAAGAGACACACAGAAGATGCACACAGAAGAGGAACTAGATCCTATATGCCACACAGCATAGCCAAAAATATTTTTTTAACTACAATGAAATACACATAATAAAATATAATTAAACCTTTTTAATGATTCTGAAGAATCAAGCAGCTCCTCAGTCTTCATTATGAATATTAATTATTACTGCATTGTCAAAGCAATAAAATGATTTCTATTTGGAGCTGAAGAAACTAACAGTTATGGAGTGCTTACCATGTATTAGATCGGAGAAGACAATGGCATCCCACTCCAGCACTCTCGCCTAGAAAATCCCATGGAGGGAGGAGCCTTGTAGGCTGCAGTCCATGGGGGTCGCTAAGAGTCAGACACGACTGAGCAACTTCACTTTCACTTTTCACTTTCATGCACTGGAGAAGAAAACGGCAACCCACTCCAGTGTTCCTGCCTGGAGAATCCCAGGGACGGGGAGCCTGGTGGGCTGCCGTCTATGGGGATGCACAGAGTCGGACATGACTGCAGCAACTTACCAGCAGCAGCAGCACCATGTATTAGATACAGTATCAGTGCTTTCATAAGCATTAGCTGATACCAGTCAACTTCTAATTCTTTTTCATTTAACTCTACATGTGGTCAACAAGATAACAACCCAAATAAGCAAGGCACTTTCTGATAGCATTGGTATTATTCTATAATAAAACTGAAGAGTCTGCTATTCAAGCATCAATAGACATACAATTATAACAGTTCTGGGAAAGATATTATTTAGGCACTTCATCCAATACATCTGGGGATGTGGCAAGTAATGAGTCAAGTCTCCTCTTCTAAAATGGACACATTTCCATTTGCACATTGATAAAAACGTTTTTATGGCCATTTAGACCTTCTCAAATATTCCCACTCTAATCAGTACTGACACAATGAAATTAGCCTAGGGGTTTCTCTTCACATGCATCCTTTGAAACGTTCGTCTAAGCTGTATTTCTTTCCTTACGATGCTGACATTTAAACAAAGAAAAAGCAAGCATGTAAACAAGCAAAATATTTTAATGGACCTGTTCAAGAAAGCTTTACAGTGAAATCTGAAAAGTACAAGGGGAAAAAAAGTTCATATTAATTAAAACCAAGCACTGTAGAAGAAAAGAAAGGTCACTAAAAGAAAAATTAATCATGGACAAGGAAGCTAATGATTCTCTGGAGGAAACAATTGGGAAGAGGATCCAGAGTAATACATACAACATCCAATTCCCATAAATCTACATATATAGTATGAGGCATGAAAAAATGGAATGCACAGGTTGATGCCAGGAGGAAATATAGCACTGCATTGTATTAAACATTACCTTTTTTAAAATAAAGGTAGAACTTAACAGTTTCCAAGGGAGAAGAAGGGGGAGGAAGAGAGTTAGGGATCTACATGTACACACTGGTATATTTAAAATGGATAAAAATAAAATAGGGGTAGATCATGAAATCAAGACTCTGTACTTCCCCATAAATTCTGAGGGATGAATGTTTTTACCTTAGTGGCAATAGAAGGGTACATCTGGTTCAAGGAAACACACCAGTTGAGAAGGAGAAAGATCATTGCTCATGTTAAGAAAGCATATGCTATAACAATTACATTCTAACCGTATAATTAAATGAATGTTAATGTTAATATGTTGTCAATAAGTTAAAAAAAAAATCCTATTCTTGAGAGATGTATTCTGAACTACTTAGGTGTGAAGTGTTAGAATGTCTGCAATGTATTTCAAATGGTTCATTAAAAGTGACTATCCACAGAGCACCGCATTTGAGCCCCCTGCATCATAAGTAAATTCACACAGGCTAATCTATTTCTATTATCCTCCAATAAAAAATAAATTAAAAAACAAAAAACAAGCAAAAAAGTCAGTAAAAAACTGATATCCAAGGAAGAGAAAAAGATTTAAATGTGGACAGTTGTTGAATGTAGATATAGGTATTCGTATAATGCATGTTCATTATACACATCTTTCAACATTTTTTGTAGGTTTAAATTTTTTTGAAACAAAAATTAGACAGAGAAAAGAAAATATTCATCTGAACTTACAATTCAAAACCCTAAAGACAATTCCCAGCTCATAAACTTGTTTTGTTTGACCAATATAGTGTTTTCAGTTTTGTTTTAATGAGTGAATACCATTTTAAGAATTAGGAGCTTCCATATAAAAATCTGGACTTCTGGGTTATTTTAAAATATAGGATTATCTGCCTGCCTTTCCTCATGGTAACAGCTAGCTGAAGGGGGTTCACTGTTGTCCACTGGGCATGATCACACCCCCCTGTCCCCACCAAACCTGCTTCCCTCACTTCCAGTACTTTACTGGCCCCCATACAGAGGTTGAGTTTGTTACCCCTCAGAACACAGCATAAACCTGATGAGAAAAGGAAAGGTGAAGACTGCTGGTAAAACTAAAAGGAAAGTTGAATCCAAAAGGGCTGCGTGGAAAAGTACAGCCAAACAGAAATGAAGGACTGTTTCCTAATTCCCACTGTCAGACTAGAAGACAGGCAAAATAAAGCAATGGTGGGACTTTGGTTCCCATTTGTAGTTATCCGGTCTTGTTATGTGTACATTTATGGACATGCTTTCCATCATCATAGTTGTCATATTGCTTGTATCACATCAGTGTGTTTGTCTTCTCCGGTAGACTGGGATTTTTTTTGAAGGTAGTCTTATTTGTGTCTTCACTTCTCCCAGGAAGCCATGACATCTGGTAGGAGCTCTAGAAAGTTTTATAGGATGAGTGAAGGAATAAATGAAATGAATGAAGCGGGTGCTATGTAAGCAATGAAGAAGAGGCGGTAATAATTCAGCTTAAAAAGAGATAGGTAGAGATGACAATACCTGAGGCAAATCTCCAAGATGAATCATAATAGTAACTACTATGTACTATTTGAGAACTAACTGTTCTTGAGCAATACTCTCAACATTTTACATATCATTTAATCTTTGTAACAATCTACAAGACAGACACTATTATTATCTCCTTGTGACAGAAGAGGACACTAAGACAAAGGTGTTAAGTGACTTCTGTAATACTCTAAATGCAGGTATTATAATTTGGCTTCAGGATCTGCCCTTTAACCACTGAGCGTGGATAATTCGTTGGCTCTCTCCAATGTGCTCTACATATTATCCCATTTAATTCTCACAGCCATGGAAGTGGTGGATGACATTCCAGTCAAAGGACAACATTAAGCAAATTCATGGAGGTGGGGGACAAAAAAAGCAGGTACGGGGAGTTACAAACTGTTCAGTGTTCTGAATGAGACAAGCCCAAGACAGGTAAGATCATCCATGAGGTTGGATAACATCCTGGAAGGAAATATGAAAGCTACTTGACTGTGTCCTGTCCAGAGGGAAACAACTGAGGGGTTTTCAGTAGAAGAGTGAAAGAGTCAGACTTCATTTCAGATAAGTCAGTCTATCATGATATAGAGGACCAGTTAGGAAATCACTGTGGTGCACCACGTGAGAAATGATGAAGGCTGATGCTGTAGCAGTCATAACAGGGGACAGATGGAAAACTTCAATAGCCAGTTTTGCAACTGATTGGATGGAAGAGATCAAGAAAAGGAATGGACTGAGGATGAATTTTTCAGCCTGGGGACCAGGTGATGAATGGAAGAGCCACCAGCTACAAGGAGTCCCAGAGAAAACAAAGAGAGCCAGCACAGGCTCTGTAAGCACACACCAACCACTCATTTTATTTCTTCTTTGATAAAGCTGATAAGTGATAAATGAAGAATATCCCAGATATGGCCTGTCTGGATTTTTACAAACTCTCAAAGTCTCTTTGTGAGTCCTTAAATACACCAACACACTACCTTCCCAGGGTCCTCATGCAGAAAATGCTTCCTGGAGAGATTCAGAACCAGCTGGTTCCTCATTTCATTCATTTCTTTACTTAGAAGTTTTCCCTGACAGTCCTATATAAAAGAGCACTTTCACACCATCCCTCCTTTATTATTCCAATTACCTTGCTTGATTTTTCTTATTCAATAAACATATTAACTTATCTCCCTGCTCCTAGAATAAAACCCCACGAATGCAGTGATTTGTTTTTTCTCCTTGCTGTAGCCCTAGGGCCTAGCATAGTGCCTGGCACTTAGTAGATTTTTAATAAACTGTTATTGAATGAATTAATAAAATAATAAATGGAATCCTTATAAATAAAGTTGTACATGTGAATACAGAGATAGCACAGGAAAGTGAACCCAGAGAGCATTCATAAATAGATTCACACTAACGTAAGAAGAGCTTCCCCCACAGAAATAACTAGCCTCTGTCCTTTCCTGACCCTGTACTAATCAATATTTCTATAGCAACAGCTTATATCCAAGCAAGAAGGCATGCCTTTTCAACTTCCTTATATCATAACTTAGAGGAATAATGACAGAATTCTTTTTAAAGATCTTGAATGATAAAACAAGAGGAAAGTAAATACAAATAATCTACATTTAGGGACCATAAATTTAGGGAACCAACTGGACAATGGTATGTGGAAAAGGTATGAGAGATTGCAGATTTGACTATTTTCATTGCTTACCTCATGTACCAACTAGATCATTTAAATATGTATTAAAGTCTTCCTGGGTGCCAAATACCAAGCTAGACAGACACAGATGCATAAAATACGGTCCCTGCTTTCGAGAAACTTAAAGTATATCTACAAACATAATGGTAGATAAATTTTATATAATGTACAAATTTCTGAACTTTTAGCAAAAAAAAAGGCTAATATTGGAGATGGAGAAAGAGGCAATTACTTCACTCCAAGGAGAGATGATGATGCCTGAGCATGGTCTTAAAGCACATGCCCATACTGGGCAGGTAAAGAAAGGTGAGAAGTGGCATTCCAGGAAGAGGGAAGAGAAGGAGTAAAGACAGGGACATAACACATCCTAGCAAAACACTGTTTCTAGAGCAGTCTGGGTGGTCTCCCGGCAGTACGAGTGGTAAAAACAACCAACGCCACCCTGCTCCCCAGCAGCGTCCCCACTGCAATTCTGCTTCTTTGCTCACCCTCTGGGGCCCTCATCTCCTTTATCTCTTGTTCACCAGTTGCAAGATTTGGGTTCAGGACTTGGGAAACAATAAGGTTCCCCTTATGCCTTTGGACCAAATTATCAGGGGTTTCAATGGTGTTTTGGCAAAAAGGCAAGCTAATAATAAAGTTCTCTGTTCTGTTTTCCTATATGTGTATCTCCACAGATTCCAAACACAGGGGGAGAACTGATTGAATCTGGGTATTCCCCAATCTCCAAGCCTATGTCTACCTAATGGTACCTCAATCCTGCTGTTACTTTCAACACAAATATCTCAATGGTAATTGTGTAAAAGAGGGAGAAAACATACTACAATGCTTTTACAGGCAAAAAGACAACATTTGAGTTTTTATAGGCAGGTAAAATTTACTAACAATGAAGCAAAACTTCCCAAAAGTCACAAATTTTATTCCAAAAATGACTGTTCTAAAAACGGCTTTCAGATACCAGAAATGCTAAAACAGATGTTAGAGAACAAAAGCCAACAGAGCACCTGGTTAATAGTTGGAAGGAAAATATTAGCTGTCACTTTGCCAGGAATTAGCTTTGTGAATCATACCATGTCTAGTGTTCAGTGGCCCTGTACTCAATGGCCACCAAGAACCTTTGGCTCTATTGCATTGCTATGCATCTAAGATGTGCCTGACACACAGCTCAGTCAGACTTTGAACTATTCATATCTAGGGCATGTTTTTTGCTTATTTGTTATTTTTAAATGCCAGACTCCTAAATAATTCTACCCTCAAACCACTGTCCCCTTGCTGACTTTTCTTTTGTTTGTTTACTTGTTTGTTGCTGGGAGCTAAAGACCTAGAGCTGCCTGTGGCCCTCTCAAATCTGTATTCTTTAAAAAGGAAAAAAAACAAACAATTTTTAAAGAGTGTTTCCTGTAGTTTCCTCTAATTCTGGGTGGTAGACCTAGTTTAAATGGTTTTAATTTTGCCTTTAACATCCAAATGCTTTATAATCCAGGAATGAACATCAACTGGCAAACATTTTCTTTTCCCTATGTGGCTAGAGACCAAAATCTATGTGTTTTATATGCTGCTAATGTTATGCCTCAGATATATTTACGGTATTCATTTCATCAAACGCTGGACTCTCATTTCCAGAATTTTTTTTAATTCCATGTGTTTCTTCAGAAGACAGGAATAAACAATCTTGTAATACATGATGGTTCAATACAGTTAAAAGAGCTCTAGGCTATTTATAGCAATTAGACCATAAAGAGGGAAACAAACCATATGTACATTTATTATGTCCATAAAATGTAACATATGGAAATGAACTATGACAGCGATGGTGGGACAACTATTTGCATGTCACATGTCAGCATCTACCACGGGAATTAATGAATAGGACTTGTCACAATGCTTTCTTTTTGGATCTGGAAGGGTCAAACTGCCATAATAAATATCAGTTGTGGCTAACACTGAACGGCATTGGCTTCTTAGGGACAGACAGGAATGTTCTCTGATCTCACCTTCCTTAGTCTTCAGCTCCTTCACGATAATTCCCAGGGGATGCAGAGGGTTGCATCACACTCAAACCTTGTTCCATACTCCAAGACACTAGAAAAATCTGCTTTGAAGTCTCTGGTGTCAACGGAAGCAAACTCTACGCCTGAGTGAGGACTGAGGTCTCAGCTATTATGTCAATGGCAGAAACATCAGTTAGTTGCAGCTTATGCTTCACCTGGCAGAGTGGTGCCTAAGCCCAGGGCCCTGCCTGTGAGGGAAGAAGCTTTGCTTCTGTGTCTGTATAGCCTACTGTGCAGACAGCACCATACCAGGTGCCAGGAAAGAAGGAAGACAGGCAGTCAGAGAATCAGAAGATGTGGCCCACCCCCTGAGGGAGTTACAACGCAACTGAGATGAAACATGCATACATAAAATAATTATAGCATAACCAAAATTTTGTTATTTATAATCTCTCACAGAATTTGAAGAAGGTTAGAAGCTGATAACCACTGAGTGCAGTAAAATCCTGACTCATAATAATGGCTTTTGTTTAGCACTAAGGAGTGGGTGGGAACATTCAAAGGAGATCAATGGTGCTTCATGAGAAGGGAAGATGGGGAAGCAGCAGGGAAAAACTCCCAGCGGATGCAGGGGTGGGAGGTTAGAACCAGTAAAGCTCTCATAACGGAGGGGAGCACTTCTGGAGAAGGTACGTACCGCCTCCAGGCTGAGGAGGGAAACAGATAAATGGAGGGGAGGAGGCGGAGGAGTTGAAAGATGCTCTCTAAACACGTGATGTAAAACTCGCCTTCTTCTTCCCTATGTGACTGCTGGTATAATCTTCATTTCTCAGACATACACTGTGCAGTATACTTCATTTGACAGCATTACAAAGCCTTGCTAATTCTTTCCTCACTGAAGTCTTGAGTGAGAAAGAAGCTGATGCTATTCATGTAGATATGCTATTTAGTCTATAATGGAAATAGCACAAAGCAATAAGCTAAACAGGTGTTCAAATTCTACCTGCCCATTGGGGTCCCATTCAAACGACAACCTAATCCAAGAAGCCTCACCTTAAAATAGATTCTCTTTTCTCCAAGCTTCTTTATTGTTCCATCTGTGCCTTTTTGTGGTAGTTATTACTACTACTTGTGGTACTCACTAATACTACTATGTGTAATCTTTCCTTCTAAATACTACACATTTCTTGAAGACATGATGTATCTGAAGCATCTTTTCAACTTCACATTGCCTATTACTGTGCTTGGATGTAGTAAATATCTGCTGTATGAATAAGTAAGTTTATGAATGCTGAAATAATATAGTATGTATGATGTTTCTACACAGTGAAGGAACTTTGTGTAAACAGGTAAACAGTCCAGAGAGGAACTGGTCAGGTAAGGCACTGAGGCAGAGGTAACTTTTGAGCTGCTTCATAGACAAAATGGTGGACCTGGATCAATGTGGATCATGAACAGCATTCTAGGGGAGAAGGACAATATTACTAGAAAAAGCATTGACCACCGTGATCCAAGGATGTAGCTATGTATTTATAGTAATCTCCACTTTTCTCCCCCTGAGAGGGAAAAATGAAGCTCTAGTCCTCTTGGGTTAAAGCAAAATACTGTGGGACGAGGATAAGGAATAATAAAATTTACTAATTTGCCCTGGAAAAAAACAGGCACACATACATTCATAACCTTCTTATGATAGGAGTGAAACGTACACTGAAAACATAAGTCACAGACGTTACTAAGCAAATTCCAAGAGTACTATATGATGTCCTTTCAAAAGAACAACATCCATTCCTCATGTTTAATTATTCCATTAATAGCTGGCAGAAACCTAGGACATTTACAGCAGCAAAAGCAGAAGTTGCTCAAGCATGAACAAGTGATCTGCTGGACTAGACGAGTTTGTTAGAAATCCACTCAATTATATATTCAGTGTTCAATTACTCAAATATTTACTGAATCCCAAATGCATGTAAAGCACTTGCTAAGCAATCTGGATCATACATATAAATTTAAGACAAGATCCTTGTCCTCAGAGAGATTACAGTCTAGTTTGAAAGATCGGAATTGTGTGATTGAAAATGAATCATAAATCAAAAATAAAATTTCTTAAATCATAAATAAGGATTGATGTAATGCCTGTTACATATGAATAAAAGTAAACCACTTAGAAAGGACTTTCATAGAGAGTCAGCTACTGAGCTAAAGCACTTCATGGAAATGGTAGCCTTTGGTCCAGGACTTAAAGGAGGATGTGGCTGCATGGAGTTTTAGAAAGGGCATTACAGATCAACAGCAAGGCATTAATACAAATACACAGGGCTATATAATTTATTTCTGGAGCACTAAATATTCAAAATTTCAGACTCATTGAAGTGGAAGGTAAATACAGAGAACAGAAAACAAAACAAGAACAATGGATTGGAAAAGATTGTATAAGGAGTTTTTTTGCTAGTCCCAAGGCCTTTGAACACACAAGACTTCCAACAGCTTGGGCAGTAACCGAGATTTTCCCATGACTGGAATTTACCTGAGTTATTAAAAACAGCTGCTTGGTTTCTCTTGGGTAAATTTCCAATTTACTACCTTCAAGTATGGATTGTTTTCATTTTTTAAAAAAATCAAGACCATACAACATTAGATATCATGATATATTCCTTGAAGATTTTGATATTATCTTTTAGATATTCAAACACAAGGAACTTCAATTTTGCCATACCAAGCTAATTTATTCTGTAAACAGTTAACATAATCCTATAGCATTTTAGCAGTGAAACCAGAACCTCTGAAGTCAGTAAATGAGGGTTCAAGTATCAGCCATAATTTACATTTCCAGATTATAGTCACAGTAATGAAACCCTTTAGTATTATTAAAATGCATTTTGTACAGTGTATTTATTACTTGGCATTTCTTATTTATGACTCATAGAAAGGCGAACCTAAGTGAAATAAAACACAAACTATACTTTCACTAGAATAATAAGATACTATTCATTCTCTTATGCAAATACAATTTTATTAGGTTTTAAATGGTTGTGTTGGTTGGATTCTTGGGAGCAATGCTTTTCACTTTACCTATCTCAGAGGCCTTTCTTAAGCAAACTAATTTAGCATAAAGAAAACAGTGTATATAGGTCTTGGAGCTAAACTATATTATTTAAAACACCTGGTGGGTAAAGGTTTTTCTGACATGAAAGCACAAGGAGCAAATGATGCAAGCTTTTCTAACAGAATTACCAACGACCAAACTAGGGCTAGCCGACTTGGTCTGACATTATCTTAATAATTAAAAACCATCCTCGCTAAAGTCAGAATGAAGGCCTAGAGAAAAGAAACATAACCATCCAGCCACATCACCCAATTATTACCATTTCCCACTTACAAAAGATAGCAGAACCTCCATTATGAATTTTTTACTCAGAAAACTGTTCTTATTCAAACTAGAGCAAATTACAAAACATGCCTTCTTTAAAGTGCTTCATTTTGTGATGGCCTGGCCTTCTCAATAGGACAAAAGTGACCTTCCTTTCAGAGTCTCTGATTCAATCATTCTTCTCCAGTGAGTGTTTCCTCCAGCCACACCATCTTGGGATAGAAGAGGACCAAGGTGATCACTTTATTCAGCCCTATTTAGTTATTTCTCTTACTGATAAGACCTCAGAGTATACAAAACTTCCCTACATCACTGTCAAGTCCTGGTTCTTTCAGAAAATTCCCTAGGGCCCCTGCTAGGAAAAGCAGCATCCTTTGTGGTATGGCTGATCTGAAGCCTCTGACAGTTCGTATGGCTTCACTGTGCCAGAATCACTTCCACAGAAGTGGGGCAGGCCCTGGAGTCTATCTGTTGAGATTTACACCTTCACCCCACCATTACCAGCACTGGGATGGTCATAGTCACATTTTTAAAATGTCTTTGTACTTTTAAAACATCTCTGTACTTCAATTTCTCATCTGAAAAATAGATATAAACATAATATTTACCTCAAATGATTGTCATGACAGATAACTCATGGAGCTGTGATAAATAAAAACTATTAACATCATTGTTTGTTATGGCCTCCAGTCAGGCATCATCCACGAAGCTGAGTCAGGGAGCAATCTGATTACGTGACTCAGTAACTTTACTCAAAATTTTCCTTCCCTGACAGTCACCACCTCTAGACTAAACTTGGGCTCCATGTTTAGAGCACAATGCTGGAATTTCCCAGCATTCCCTCTTTCAACAGGAGGATAAATTCTTTCTATTTATTGAGAGAACCCTGGTGTACTCTCCCAGCCAGCTTTGCTGGCATGCTTACTTGGCTCAGACTCTCACACCGGAACTCTCAACATGCTGATTGAAGCCAAAACTACTTAGGAAAGGCTTCTGAAAAATAGTGTCAGGTCACATGCACACAGTAATTGAGAACACTGAATAGTTAACAGCCTGCACTCTTGGGTCCAGTGGCAGGCTCACCACTGTCAGCAGGAATCTTGCACAAGTCACTTAACTTTTCAGTTTCTCTATCCTCATATGTGGATAATGGTAATAACTGTACCAATTTCATAGGGTTGACATGACTATAAAAGATGTTAATATGTACAGTGCTTAGAATAATACCTAGCAAGTATTTTTAGAGCTCAATATAGAATGTTAACTCTGGTCATCTGTTATCTTTGTTATAAAATATGATCATGCAGAAGCTTGTAAGGTTAAGTCTGGCTTTGAATCTCAGCCATCCCACTTCCAAACTCTATAAACGTGGATGAGGATGAGGATGATAACTAACATTTACTGAATTACGTGTTGTTGTTCAGTTGTTAAGTAATGTCAGACTCTTTGAAATCCCATGGACTACAGCATGTCAGGTTCCTCTGTCCTCCACTACCTCCCAGAGTTTGCTCAAATTCATGTCCATTGAGTCAGTGATGCTATCTAAACCACCTCATCCTCTGCCACTCCATTCTCTTTTTGCCTTCAATTTTTCCCAGCTTCAGGGTATTTTCCAGTGAGTCAACTCTTCGCATCAGGTGGTCAAAGTATTAACAGCTTCAGCATCAGTCCTTCCAATGAATATTCAGGATTAATTTCCTTTAGGGCTGACTGGTTTGATCTCCTTACTGTCCAAGGGACTCCCAAGCATCTTCTCCAGCACCACAGTTTGAAAGCATCAATTCTTTGGCGCTCAGCCTTCTTTATGGTCCAACTCCCACATCTGTACACGACTACTGGAAAAACCACAGCTTTGATTATACGAACTTTTGTTGGCAAAATGATATCTCTGCTTTTTAATATACTGTCTAGGTTGTCATAGCTTTCCTTCCAAGAAGCGAGTGTCTTTTAATTTCATGGCTGCAGTCATCATCCACAGTGATTCTGGAGAAAATAAAATCCGTCACTGTTTCCACTTTTCCCCTATCTATTTGCCATGACGTTATGGGACTGGATGCCATGATCTTAGTGTTTTGAATACTGAGTTTCAAGCCAGCATTTACAAATAGCTGAGGGAAGAAGAGAAGCAAAAGGCAAGGGAAAGGGAAAGATAAATCCAACTGAATTGCACACCTGCCAGTTTATGTATGTTATCTCATTTGTATTTCACTAACATGCTATAAGGTAATTTTATTATACCCACTTTCCAGATGAGCAAAGTTCTAAAGGAGTTCATAATCACCAAAAGATACAGAGCTGGCAAGTAGCAAAATGTCCTCATTCTGCTATTACCCTACCCCCTTAGCCACTAGACCACATTCCCTCTCCATGTTACATAATACCCACCCTGCAGGGTGTTAAAGAGGATCAAAAATAACCTAAGTGGTCAAGAACAGCAGCAATTATAATCAAAGTGCAAACCTTAATGTACTCCATGGGAAGCATAAGATATTTCTGTGGACAGTGAGTGCCTGAGGCTTGAGGGGTTAAAGTTCTGAGAGCACACCACATTTCTCAAGGAGAGAACATTCAGAGCTGGGCAGGCTCCTTACAGACTTGCACTGGGGGCAGGCCTGAAGCAGCACAGTCTCCGTGATGAAAAGATCTGCCTCATGCTTCTAAAACAAGAAGTGCATCCATGGGCCCTGTAAACACCATCCAAAACATCTTTTTCACACTCAGTATGGTTTGCTGACACCACTCCAAAGGAACTGCAACAGAGACTCCAGTGCTCTCTGGGGAAAACGTCCTCTCCTTGGGACACACCCCTGCGGTATTTGCCGTGTTTGGTTTCAACATTGTTCAAAACACACCGCGTGCATACGGGCTCAGTAGTGTCTGACTCTTTGCCACTCTTTGGACTGTAGATTCTTTACCACTGTGCCACCTGGGAAGCCCTTAAAACACATCAGCAGCCCTAAGATGTGTGGAGACCACATGAGTGCACTGTGGAGGGCCAAAAAGCCATGAAGCAGGATTCTGGGGAAAACATGCCTTGAATCAAAAATGCATAGTCCTTCTGAAACTTCTTGCTCAAGAGTTTATAAAGGGAATGGATCCAGCCCTCCTCGTTTATAACAAGGAGAGCTGTACAGTGCCAGGGGCATAGATGGACAATTTTGTTTTGCTGCAAGTGTGTGGACTATAAACAAATGAGATTTTAGAGGCTTTATAAAAGTGGGGAAATGGAAAGAAAAACAGTATGTGGAAAATGTAAAAGGTCGGACAGGAGAAATGATACTGGGGAGAGGGAACAAAGAAATCTAAAGGCAAGTTTAAAGTTTTGCTTGTAATCTGACAGTCTCATCTCCCCATGAAACACTATAGTAATATTTACCATTATTTTGGGTATGAACTTTTTATTTTCAGACAGGCATGGGCACAGGGAAAGTCTGTGACCAACTTCCATTCAGCCCAGAGGTTGCTCAAGGGGACCCAGCAGTTACGAGTCACTCAAAGTTCCTTGGCTGAATATTTTTGTAAAAAAGAGGTGGGGGTAAGAGGGGGGAGAGACATCCAATGCATGCCTAGTAAGGTGAACTGACCCACACATCTAGCAAATTCCCTTTGATGGATATCTGGAAGACAGCAGGGCTTCTCCCGCAAAATCTTGTTCCAGGTTACTTACTGCATGTACATAGAAAGCAAATTTCACACCAAACTCAGCAACACTTCCTAACAATTATTACCAAGTGGCTTGTTGTTGCTAAGTCGCTAAGTTGTGTCTGACTCCTTTGTGACCCCAGAGACTGTAGCCCTCCAGGCTCCTCTGTCCATGGGATTTCCCAGGCAGGAAAACTGGAGTAGGTTGCCACTTCCTCTGCCAGGGAATCTTCCCAACCCAGGGATCAAACATGAGTCTCCTGCTTTGGCAGGCAGATTCTTTACCACTGAGAACCACCTGGGAAGCCCTTACCAAGTGGCTACAGAAAACACTGGAAACATGTCCCTGGAAGCTTGGTCCTATGGCTCCATGCAACTCACACCCACCAAAGAAAGAGCCACTTAAGGCAAGTGGTGACACAATCACCCAGAAGCAGAATTCAGCTGAGCTTCTGTTTGGATCAAGTGCACCAGGTTTGAACAGAAGACACAGAAAAAGAATCGTAGCAGGGTGCCTCTAATTTTGCAGCAAGGGTGGAGGTGTCAGGGGCCTGTAAAATATTTCTAACTAACACACATATCTGGCACATCGCAGCAGCAGCAACCCACATATCTGGCACATTGCACATTTCATCAATGAAATAAAATTTCCAGCCATTCTTAACCTGCTCATATAGACTGAGAAAGCAGTAGTTGAAGGTTTACACCCATGGCCTTCAGAAAGTGAAGTCCTGATTAGTCTTTCAAATGCTAACTGAGCAGCATTCTGATGTGTACTCTGGATTAAGTTACTTCAAATATTAACTAGGCATGAATTAAAACTAATTTAGACTCACTCACTCTCACATATTATGGTCCATGCTAGAGTATTTTAAAGCTAAATTACCACCACTTTAATAGCCCACTGTCTTTGGTTCTGCAGCTAGTAAATAGCCCAGCTGAAACAGAAGCTTCATATGGCCCAAGGCAAACATTTCTATCACTAAAAGGAGTTTATGGTCCAGTAAGAGAAACTGACATGCATACAGATAAAACAAAGGAATGAGAGAAACCAGCCTTACAAAGAGTTCAAAGAGTAAAATTGGTGTTTATGTTGCTTTAAAATCCCAGCCTGCTTTGCAGTGAATAAGACACCTGGCTATTTGTTTAGAAAAAATTTTCCGATTCTTCGTCATATGATCCTCTAATGTAAATTCCAAACTGTTGGCAATATGCACGAAAACATAAAATGTACAAGTTCATTAATCCAGCATAGTCCTTTTTCAACATTTGCTTTAATGAGATAATCACATATAAGAAATATATCTATGTACAAAGATGCCCACCACATCAGTATGTTAGCAAAAAATCGGAAACAGCTACAAGTCATCAATAAGGAATTGATTTAGCCAGTTAGTGTAACTGACTACAATGGACAACCAAGCATCCATCAAGCATATTGATGTACATCACTGCTGACATGGAAAGATAATCATAGTATGTTTTTGAATGTTTATTAAGGCCAGTGGAGCAAAGAACAATTTAGTCTGATAATCTGAATATAAAATTGGTAGGCATGTACACATACCATGTAAAAGTTTACCTAATTATTAAGAATGACTTTCTCTGAATGATGGAATTCACAGTGAATTTTTTCTTCCTTTTGCTTTTGTAAATTGTTTGAATGTTTATGATGAGTTTAAGAGTCACCAAGAGATATTATAGGCATGGCTGATAATATGGTTTATTACTTTGGATTTACATTCTTTAAAACATAAATCAGTTCATGCCTTTCACCTGCTCCCAACACTTTAATAGCGTCCAACCAAATTTGCAATAAAACACAAATCTTTGTAAGGTCTAGCCCATGCCTGCCTTTCCAGCATTATCCTTCATCATTCATCGCACCCCCACCCCCAGATCTTTACCCTGCAGGCACAATGGCCATCACTCAACTCCTTCAGCACACTAGCCTCGTTTCCCAGACCATGGTAACAGCCCATGCTACTCCTTCTGTTGGGAAGACATAGTGACCCCCTCCACCTACCCAGTACTCTTGCCTGGAAAATCCCATGGACAGAGGAGCCTGGTAGGCTGCAGTCCATGGGGTCGTGAAGAGTCAGACATGACTTCACTTTCAGCTTCACTTTTCACTTTCATGCATTGGAGAAGAACATGGCAACCCACTCCAGTGTTCTTGCCTGGAGAATCCCAGGGACGGAGGAGCCTGGTGGGCTGCCGTCTATGGGGTCGCACAGAGTCAGACACGATTGAAGCAACTTAGCAGCAGCAGCCACCTACCCAGCTCTTCCTTATAATCCAACATCAAGAGGCTATCAATCCCTCGAGCAGGCCCTTCCTGACCTACAATCTAAATTCAATCTCCATTATACCTTCTAGAAATGAGTACTCTTCCACCTCAGCATGTATCACCAGACATGATTACACAGATATTAATGTATTTCTTTAAAGTCAGATTTCTTATTGAGCAATTAGCTTAAGGTAGGACCTCCAGGTGTGATCACTCTACCCTACTACCTGCCCAGGATCTGACACTTAGTAGAGACTCAATATAACTCTATTCAGTGGATAAACAAGCTGAAGAACAGGGTGAGTGGAACATGTGATTTCACATTTTGAAACAAAAATAACACCTAGCATCTCTTATAGACTTTATAAGAAAAGTAGTCTGCCCCCTTTTTATTATTTACTCCTGATAAAATCCTATACAGTAGGTTATCATTATCCATGATTTGTAAAAAGATTAGAAGCTATTAAGTGATAAAACACAAATAAGAAAGTTTTTAAAAGTACACAAATAATAAAAAATGTTGATGCAGTTCTTAAAACCAAGTATTCAACTCTAAATCCAGGCCCTACAGCCTTCAGGAAGCTGGTTGAAAATGGATAGCCCCACCTGAATCTGAGGGTAAGAGAGTGCCAGATGGAGAGACAAGTTTTATATTCAGACCCACTAGCAGAGTTTATGATAGATGACTTTCCTGACTACATTTTCAGATGACTAACCAGCTAAGCAGAAAGTCTACATATTGGAGCATTTGAGAAAAAGCTCTACAATCTTTGACAAATGTTTTTAACTTACAGATAAAAGTTCATAATTTGGAATTTGGTCATCCACCTGGCAGACATTAAACATCAGTAAATAAAAATTATATGTTCTATTTCTGGGTCTTAGCCCATGGAAACTGCTCACACATGCAAAACACACATATACACACACACTTCACATACCTACCATCACACACTGTAGAAACATAACAACTACTTTTCTATGAATTATCTCCTAAAGAACCATGGCTAATACTCATCTACTAAGAAGAATAGCTACAGCAAACAATTCCTAAAAAGCATCTCAAGTAATACAATTTTTTAACTAAGCTTAAAATCATATAATGGTGCCTCCAATAAAAGAGAAATCACTCAAGAAGTCAAAGAGTAGTTGATTCTGCTAAGGAAAAGTTAAGAACACAAAGAATAACAAGCCACCTGTTTGCCCCCTTCCATTTTTTCTCTTTTATGTCCCAGTTGTTGTTGCTGCTGATAATAGATAGTCTGAGAAAAATTCAATTTTAGAGGCCCAGAAATATTGGACAAATATATGTTTTAACATTATATGTTTGAACAAGAATAGCAACTATATTTATTCCAAATAACATTTAGTCTCTTCATTCTCACAGGGTTTTACTCTGAATTTTACTTTAGATTTCAAAAAGAGCTGCTCTTCACAAGTAAGAAATTGGGGAATCCTTTCTGGCAAGACAAAAATTCCAGTGGAAAAATTTTATCACTTAATTTATGACAGAAGTAGTTGCAAGTTGGCAACCATTATATTATTTCAGTATGAAAAAAATTTATCATGTAATTGATTTTTCCCCAAATACCTAAGAAATAGCTAAGAAATTGAAATATTTCACTAGAAACATCTTTCAAACACCCAGGTGCTGAATTTTCCATTTCTGTCACTTAAATAAATGGGGTGTGTATGTGTTGTGTGTGTTTGTGTGTATACCAATATACCCAAAACATAATAAAAGTGAGCTGCAACTCTAGAAGCTACAGAAAGAAATTATTCCTCTGGAGATGAGATGTATCTCAAAAATAAGTCAATTAATACCAGACATAATCTTATCCCTTTAATACTCCACAGACAGTTTATCTCATTCCTTATGGACTGGCATCTACTCATAAATGATATTTCCCATATGTCAGAGAGGAAAGCTCATGATGAAATATTAATAGACTAGAGTTTCAATCATTTCTGGCTTCTTTTCTGGAAAAAAGGGAGGTCAGCATCATGATGAGGTTATTTGTGCAGAAGCCTTCTTTTTTCTAAGGTTTGGTTATCTTGTTTGAGCTCAGTGTCAGCTGTGAACATCAGCAAAGTTTAAAGTTACTGAAATATTAATATTCAATATTTTTGTATTTCATGGTGATTACAATTGTACACAGGGAAAGATCAAACACCCTTGGAATTATTTTTCTTCTAAAAGAATTGCTGTAAATTTAGATTTTCTTTTGGTCCTGGAGAGAACATTCTCTAGCAATCTCCATAGATTTCAATTTTGCCCCCAGGCTGCTGGGCCTCCAGGGAGATCAAATAGCCTCAAATGAGACCTGTAGCTCTTCGACTAATTTTGAACTCAAGATTACAGCTGCCACAACTCCCACCTCCCACCCCGTCAGCCCTGGGGAGCCAGGACGCTTTCAGGAAGGGTCTGTGAGAAATGTCAGTCTTCCTCTACGGCACAGTTACATAAGGATGCCTTCTCATATCTGTGTGCCTCTAAAAATAAAAGGCACCAAATACTTGAACCACTAGGACATTCCCAAACCTGTGTTTCTAACTGGCCTAATATAGCCGTTCCTGTTCTGATGGTGAAATCAGTAAGAATTAGTATAACCACAGTCTATGAAAAAAGTACTGAGTCCCTTCTCATGTTGGGGCATCCCTGAGAAGGTCTCACCTAAGGAGATTGTGGCTGGCTGTGGCTGGAGCAGATTCAACCACATGAGGTTTCTGACAGCCTGTCCTAGGGTGAGAAGCCAATCAGCCCATTCCCAATATACAGACTGTTCTCACCAACTGTCTGCCAAAACCTCTACGAGGCTGTTCCAGTAATTCAAGTTACTCACCTCTCGAGTCAGTTCTGTTGGAGGAGTGGCCCAAGTTGCAAAATAGGTAATATTTTTTTATATCTTCGTGGTAAAAGTATGAAAGGAATGGAATAAAACGACTTCCATTTAAAAACACTTATCAAGGGTTATAAAATGATAGAACTGGCTCAAACCCAACTCTGAATAAAGAAAACTCTCCAATTCCACTAACTATCTCTAAGGAATGACAATCATCCACTAGATACTCTGAAAATTATTATACTTGATGGATAAAGACATATTAATTAACTAAAAAATAATTATGAGACACAACAAAGACAGATTTGAAGGGAAACTCAATAAACATTCTTTACGCGGCCTTGTATGACCCAGAAGTACTGCAAAATTGCATCTGGATATTTTGAAATGACACATTAATTAGCATATGTGTCTTCACCACTAAACTGATAACTTGATGAAGTCAGGGACTATGACTATCTGGCTCACCACCATACTACCAGTGTCTAGCAAAGTGGCACACAGGGGGCACTCAATAAATATTTGTTGAATAAATAAGTGAATGACTCTATGGTATAAAGAAACTTGGTATTCATAATAATAAGCACTGTATGGATGTAAATATCAGTATCTCTTACACTGCCTTTAGCATCAAACCTATTTTATTTCTTTGTATTTATCTGAAAATCATTACATATTGTGGCAGAGAATTTTCTTCTTCTGGCCCCACCACCAGACTACATTTCTCAGTGCCCCTCCCTCCCCATCCCACCCCACCCCTCCATAGTTAGATAGCATCACCAGTCTGAGTTCCAGCCAATGAAATACAAGTAGAAGTGACATGTACCACCTCAAGGGCAATACAGTTGAGCCTGGATAAGTTTTCTCCACCTTCTCTTACTTCCCCCACATGTGTAGCTGAATACAAAGGAAAACAAAGTCCTAGAAGACAGTAGAGCCACTTAAGAGAAGGAGTTTGATTTCCTGAGTGACCATATGGACCAGAGCCCTACATTCATCTGTATCAAACTATGAAACAAAACAAAGATCAACTTCTATTATACATTTTATATATATTATACAGTTACTAGTCTATATTAACAATACATGCATGGATTACAAAGAGAATGTTATTATTTATTAGGATGGTACATTCTCCCAAATATTATTTTAGAAAATTAATGCATTTTAGTATAAAACAGAAAACAGAATAGTATTAGTAAGCAATCTTGGAAAAGATGAAATCCAAGTATCTTTCCTCCTTGGCATTTGCACCTATTCTATCTTCATTCTATTTTTACAAACTAAGTAAAGGGAATAAAATATTCTGGGAAATGGAAGTATGGATAATGTGACAGTCTCAAATTCTCTGACTACAGATTCATAGCATTGAGTTTTCTCATTATCTTCTAAGGCAAAATAGAATTCTTTTCCTTAAAAGTTTTTTTCACACCACTACATTCATATACCTGCCTTCATATTGATAGTTATCTATTGAAATAATCTTTTTTTCTTCCAGGGTTTGGCAAATTTTTAATCAGCCCAAAGTAGCATTGGTGGCTCATGTGCCACTATCAAATTCTAAGCACCATGCAAAATAGTTCAATTGGTTCCTTGTAAGTGTGTTTATCCCCAAATCATTACCTATCTGTTTTTCCATCATTATAGGCTGATGATATAGGAAAGAAGATCAACATAAAATTTTGAAAATCTTTAGGCTGGGAAAGATTTAGCTTGGCTCAGGCATAGATACACCTATGTTCTCTTAGCCCCTTGGAATTATTCTTACAAGGTAATCACCCGTCTCCCTTTTGCTACAGGAAATCAGATCTGTACTTCAGAAGTCTCAAACATCAGTCTGAAGGTCCCATACAAAAAATTATCTCCCACATACAAGACCCTAAGGAAATTAAAAAAGAGAAATAACGTTTGTTTGGTTTGGGCCTATAGTTGATTTATATATAATCATCTAATCTATTTTATTCTGCCCATGTGGCCAAGTATGTATTATCACAGGAGTTGTATGCTACTATTTAAAATAAATCCTTAAGTATCTTAAACAAAACATTGACAAATAGTGGACCCCTTCTGTTAATGAAGTGATTATTATAGGTTAAAGTTATACTTGCGATTTAGAAAAGTCTGGAAGATAAAATAAATGTAAAACTTAAATGGAAACAGAGTTGGCATAAATGTCAAAATAATTAAACATCAACTTAAGAAATATAACTCAAGTTGAGAATATTCTTAGATACTATTCTCATATTTTGCTGATAACTCAGTAGAACCAAATTCCTACCATTTTTGGGCAAAACAAAACATTACCTGATAGACTAGCAAAATAAGCACAATGTCTTCTTCCTAAATAAACCTTCCTATTTCAATCTCCATACAAAGTGTGCTTTGCTATGGACCAGTGACCTTAAAAGGAAGCAATATCTGACTAGTATTCCATTGCTGTTTCATTTCATGGATAAATCACTCCAAGAATGGCATGAATATGTACAGAATTCCTGGCATGCTACTTGCCGTACACACTTTTAAAACTTTTGGAAGACTGGACCTAGAAGGCATATAAAATGCTCTGAGAGCAGTGTCCTATTTGCTGTGGACTAGAATTAACTCAAAATTTGATTATTATTTAGACACCATGGGAATTATGGTTAGTAGAAACTGGCTATAGACATTACCATATCCCCTGGGAGTACAAACAATCCCCACTTCACTTCCTGCCCACCCACACCCATCTTAAAAATATTCATGAGGATAAATCCCTCAGCCACTTACCTACATGAGGTTTTAGTTCCCCCCTATCAAGAATCTCTCAGTTATAGGGACTACTGCATCTTCACCATTGGAGTCCTACAGGCTGGTTTTTTTTTTTTTTTAATTAGTTTTCTATTTTTTAACTTTACAATATTGTATTTCTTTTGCCATACATTGACATGAATCCACCATGGGTGTACATGTGTTCCCCTTCCAGAACCCCCCTTCCACCTCCCTCCCCATCCCATCCCTCTGGGTCATCCCGGTGCACCAGCCCCGAGCACCCTGTATCATGCATTGAATCTGGACTGGTGATTCGTTTCACATATGATAATTTACATGCTTCCATGCCATTCTCCCATATCATCCCGCCCTCGCCCTCTCCCATAGAGTCCATACTTGAAGTTGTTGTTGTTGTTGTTGTTGTTGTTGTTGTTTAGTTGCTCAGTCGTTTCTGACTCTCTATGACCCCATGGACTGTAGCTCGCCAGGCTTCTCTGTCCATGAGATTTCCCAGGCAAAAATACTGGAGTGGGTCGCCATTTCCTTCTCCAGGGGATCTTCCTGACCCAGGTATTGAACCCACATCTCCTGCACTGGCAGGTGGATTCTTTTACGTGAGCCACCAGGGAATCCCTTTACTTGAGGTAGAAAAAGTCAAAGAAATTCCTAGAGTATCAAAGCTACAGAAGTCTTTGCATGTGTTTGGTTATCTGTTCGATATTGTTTTTCCTAAAAACTTAACAGGAACCTACCTGTTCAGCTAGTCCTTATGTTGTGGTGTCACATCTGCACATGGAGTATGAGGGAGGTTTCTTTCTTTTTTTTTTTAGTCTAATTCTGCTGGTGCCCGAAGGGACTTCAGGAGTAAGACAGTAACGGGCTACTCTGAGTCCCCATCCATGCCAGCACCCGTGCTGGTCCACTTCCCACGAAGGAAACTATCCCATGACTTCTACTGCTTCTCAGATCCAATCCTGACCTGAGGAAAGGAGACTTGAGCAACTCCAGGCCTACATTCCACATTTCCATCCAGAATGTGAAAATACCCTTGTTTTAAAATATACTACTAAAACAGATGTTCACGACATGTTAAGTGAACAAAGCACATCACAAAATAACAGGTAACATATGATCCCATTAGTTTGCTAGGCTGCTGTAAGCAAGCACCACAAACAGAGTAGTGAAACAGAAATGTATTGTCTCATTGCTCTGGAGGATGGAAGTCCAAGACCAAGGTGTCGGCGGGATTGGTTCCTTCCAAGAACTGTGTGAGAGAGGCCTCTTCCCTAGCTTCTGGTTCTTTCCTGGAAATCTTACGTTTCCTCAGCTTGTGGGAGCATCACCCTACTCCGCCTTCCCCATCACATAGCCTTCTCCCTGTATGTATGGTTCTGTGTTCAAAGTTCCCCTTTTATGAGGACACCAGTCAGACTGGATTAGGGTTCTCTCTAAAGACTTCATCTTAACTAATTACATCTGCAATGGCTCTATTTCCAAATAGGGTCACATTCTGAGGTATGGTGGGTTAGGACTTCAACATATGGATTTTGAAGGGATACAATTCAACCCATTACAGCAAATGAAAATGAAAAGATTCTATTTATGTATATAGTCATATGAGCATAGAGAAACGGATGGAAAGATACACAGGATATACAAACTGTTAAGTTCCATTAACCAGCTGGAGGATTATCTGGGGTTAAGGATTAGTTATTATTTTATTATACTTTTAATATTACATCAACTGTCAGAGTAGGCAATAATTTTGTAATTAAAAATCCATTACAGATTAAATGAAAACTTAATAAAACATATTGCTGGAAAGCAGAAATTTTCTCAAATTATTGCATTTCTCCTCTTTCTTTTAACCCATTTCTATAAAGTCTTAAAGTAATCATTCTCTCTAAGAACCTAGGATGCAGAAGTCATATACTGATGAGAAGAGGGAAAATCTGGATGATAACAAAGCCACTTGGTAGAAAAGTGGGGACAAAAGCTAAATATGAGCGATATGAGAAAGATGGTCACAGTAACAGATTGACAACTGAAAATCATTCGTCTGAAGGAAGAGGAGAGAAAAATTACAGTATAGAAAGCATCCATGCATGAAAAAAGGAGTGGCTATCAAGACTGCTGTATGGAAACAGAGATCTGTTACCATGTTGGATGAGTTGGGGATAGAAAATGAAGCAGAGAACGAGAACTCCAAGATAAAAAATTAAAAGACCTGATTATGATGTGCTTTCCAGAACATGAAAGGTACCTACAGGAGTCAGAATAATGTCCCCCACCAAAGACATGCACTCCCTAATCACTCAAAACCTGTGAATGTTACCTTTGTGACAAAGGGATCTTTTAAGTATCATTAAGGGTACCAAATCTTGAGACAGAGAGAACAACCTGGCTTATCTGGGTGGTTTCAATCTATTCTCATTAGTACTCATAAACAGAGAAATTTTCTACACTAATGTAGAGATGAAACAGAAGAAGGAAGAGAGATTCCAAGCAGGGAAAGAACTCAACCCACCACTGCTGGCTTTTAAGACAGAGGAAGGGAGCCAAGAGCCAGGAAACATGGGTGGCCTCTGGAGGTTGGGAACAGCCCTCACCTGACAGCCAACAGGACAAAGGGTTTCATGCCCACAACCATAAGGGACTGAATTCTCAGTAACGTGAATGAGCAGAAAACAGATCCACCTATAGAATCTCTACAAAGAAAGAAGGCTGTGAACACAGTGATTTTAGCCTGGGGAAAACGGTGTTGAACTTCTGAGCTTTAGAAACACAGGATAATACATTTGAGTTGTTTAAGGCCATTAAGTTTTTGGTAATTTGCTATGGGAGCAATGGCAAACTAATAAGTAAGAATTATAGGATATATAATTATAAATATTTAAATGATGACTTTTGAGTGTTCCCTCTATTCAAAGCACTGTGTACATTATGAACATGCAGCTCTTATCACTGATTCTCCTCTGTAGGTTGTGTAGTCCAACAGTCTTTTTTTTTTTTTTTTTTAGTATCAGTGAATTAAAGTCAGGGAAACAAAAACATCTGCTCTCTGAAATCACAGGGTTTTGATCTGGCACTACTGCAACTTACTCAAAGTCTCACAATTGATAGGTGGTACAGCCAATATTCAAGATCTTAGAGCAATCTCTGTGACAAAAAAGTGCTATTATTCTAGCAGTGGGGATAGACATCCCTGCCTTATTCCCATCTCTGCTCCAGCTTTCAAGGAGTTAATGCTTGGAGTCTGTCATGCTATGAGCAGTGGTGGTGGTGGTGGTTTAGTCGCTAAGTCATGTCCGACTCTTTGCGACGCCATGGACTGCAGCCCGACAGGCTCCTCTGTCCATGGCATTCTCCATGCAAGAATAATGGAGTGGGTTGCCATTTCCTTCTCCAGGGGATCTTCCCAACCCAGGGACCGAACATTGCATTGCAGGCAGATTCCTTACCTACTGAGTCACTAGGGAAGCCTACCATCGAGATGGAGTCTGTCCCCTGAAAGGCTAGAGGATGTTCTAACTGAAGGTTAATTAAAACAGAAATTTTAGGCCAAATATTAAAGCAGTGGTGAGATAACCTAGGTCAGATTCCTGTTTCCAGAGACTCCTTCCTCTGAGTCCGTGAAGCATTTTCCCTCTAGCTCTTACCGCCCTCCTGCCTGCTAGCTTGTGTTAGAGCTGCTTATGCACATGCCTAATCTCTGAGTGTGGTTATGATTTACTGAGCAATACTCTGTACCAGACATGGAGCTAGATGATTTACCTCCATTATCTCATTTAATCCCCATTAACATCTATGTTATGTGTACTATAATTATTGACAATTTTGTATACAAAGAGTCTGTAGTCAAAGAGATCTTGCAACGTACTCAAGGCCTCACAATTAATAAGCGACACAGCCAATATTCAAGACCTGCTGTTTGTCTCCCAAGCCGGTACTCTTAACTTACAACAAAGCTTTTCAAGGATGAAATGAAAAAAAAAATTTTATTCACTGGCTTATTCACTGAATCCCTAGGGCACAGCAAAGAATAAATATTTGCAGAGTGGAAGAAAAGGGGCCATGAGTGGGAAAACATCGGAAAGAAAATTCTGACTAATGAAGGACACCATCTCCTTAAAATATAGCTCACCATCTCTCCCAAATACTAAATTGGAATAATTAGAGGTAAATATTCCTGTATTTACCTCCTATTTATGGGAACTACATAGTATATATTTCTATTAATACATTCTAATTTTCATTTTTTATTACCAATGTACCAATCCGAAAAGCAAAACTGGGATACAATTACTAAAATGCCTAGGAGAAAGTGCGCAGCCTGAAGTGCTTGCTGGACAGTCTCCTCTTATAACTCCACAGCTGTAGCTGTGAAGCCCCATAACCACTGCAGTCTGATCACAAGGGGACCAGGTTGCCATGGCCTGTAGATGTGATTAGGCATACACACATCCTACAAAGGTAGATGCTGATGCTTCAGGTAAAGGCATCATTGAATCCACAAGACATTTTGTTCTAACTACACATGTTCAGCATCTCTACTCTCTGCTCGATTATGAATTCCATGAAAGTAGAAACAATATTGATTTGGTTCGTGGCTTCATCCCCAGTGCTTGGCCCAGGGCAAAGGCTCAATAACCGTTTACGGAATGAATCCATAAATGAGGGAATATCTCTAGACCAGCGTTTAGTGGATTAATTAGCAAGACAACAGAGCAGTGATTACATATGTTAGTTTCTGACTGGATTCTAACAATGGAACATATAATTTCCTACAATGATACTGTACCAGTTTTGACTAAAAGGTAAAGAAAATCCAAGTAAAAGTCAGGAAATTTTTTATCTGATGTCACAATAGGCTGGGAAGTTAGAGTAGTTAAGGAGCTGGTTATTTGGCTCTTCAGCAACATCTTTAGGTGTTGGCTTCTTTCTGTTTGTGTCCTCTGTCATCTGCAACATGCTGCCTGGTCCTCTGGCTACCTCCTCTCGTAATGACGGGACATTCAGAAGATTCAGCATCATCTCCTTACCCAGCTTCAACCAGAGACAATAAGTAACTGAACTTTCCTTTGTATCTATTCTAAGGATAAAAAAAAGAATCTTTCAAGTTCTGCCAACGGAAGTACACTCACAGGTTGAAATTACGTTGCACATCTCATTCTGAAGCTTATCACCATGGAGGTGGCTGGACTTACCGTGACAGAATTAGACTTACCAAGATTTACTCCCTGAGGACTGGAAAGGGCTGATTCTCCTACTGGCCATGGCCATCTGGCTACTAAACCAAACACATTTACTGTAGCAAGGAAGCAGTAAAGGAAATGGCTATTGAATGAATACATTGCTACAAGAGTTCCAGCGTTGGACAAGAAAAAGTCTAGATGGCCCTCTTTGGGCAGACCTCTAATTGCCAAGTCGATTCTCCAAACCTTCCTTTGCTGTTCTAAAGGTCAGCAGCCATGTTTCTGGCCAATAGCCTCTTTTCTCTGGCATAAATTTTGTCCTCAACAGAATTAGGAAACTGATTTTCACTACTCTCGGCTCCTTCCCTTTTCAAAAAATCAAATTCCAATCTTCCTTGGGGCTCCATGTTACTGATTGTTTAAGATCCGGTCCTGAATTCTGACTAATCATATATTTTGATGGGTAAAATTACCAAAACAAATCTGGGTGATCCAAGAAACCTGTTGCAATGGACTGAATGTTTATGTCACCCCAAAATTCTTATGTTGAAATCCTTACCCACAAAGCGATGGTATGAGGTACGAGACAGAGCCCTCAAGAAAGAAATGAGTGCTCTTATAAAAGAAACCCCAGAGAGATCCTTCTCCCTCTCCCATGTGATGTTACATAGAAAAGACAACCATCTAAATTAGAAGCAGGCCTTGGCCAGACACCAAATCTGCCAGAGTCTTGATCTTGGACATCCCAGTGCCAGAAATGTGAGAAAAAAATTTCTGTTGTTTATAAGTTACGCAGTCTGTGGTTTTTGTTGTAGTGGTCAGAATGGACTAATACATCATTCTGGAAATGTACTGAATTCTAAACTACCTCAACAGAGCAGGGTTTGGGGGGAGTATTAAGAGAGTCAATCTTGTGTGACATGCCCCCTGCAACTGGTATAAATAGCACTGTTCTTTACCCAGACTATGCCCTCTGAAAGATCATCTTACCCTTTATTTTTGAGATCTGGTATCTTCACCTTTGAGTAGATTATATGTCAAACTACGCTAGTAAAATAATGCTCAAAATTCTCCAAGCCAAGCTTCAATACGTAAACCACGAACTTCCAGATGTTCAAGCTGGTTTTAGAAAAGGCAGAGGAATCAGAGATCAAATTGACAACATCCGTTGTATCATCAAAGAAGCAAGAAAGTTCCAGAAAAACATCTATTCCTGCTTTATTGACTATGCCAAAGCCTTTGACTGTGTGGATCACAACAAACTGTGGAAAATTCTGAAAGAGATAGAAATACCAGACTACCTGACCTGCCTCTTGCGAAATCTGTATGCAGGTCAGGAAGCAACAGTTAGAACTGGACATGGAACAACAGACTGGTTCCAAATAGGAAAAGGAGTACGTCAAGGCTGTATATTGTCACCCTGCTTATTTAACTTATATGCAGAGTACATCATGAGAAACGCTGGGCTGGAGGAAGCACAAGCTGGAATCAAGATTGCCCGGAGAAATATCAATAACCTCAGATATGCAGATGACACCACCCTTATGGCAGAAAGTGAAGAAGAACTAAAGAGCCTCTTGATGAAAGTGAAAGAGGAGAATGAAAAAGTTGGCTTAAAGCTCAACATTCAGAAAACTAAGATCATGGCATCCGGTCCCATCACTTCAAAGCAAATATATGGGGAAATAATGGAAACAGTGAGAGACTTTATTTTGGGGGGCTCCAAAATCACTGTAGATGGTGACTGCAGCCATGAAATTAAAAGATGCTTGCTCCTTGGAAGAAAAGCTATGACCATCCTAGACAGTATGTTAAAAAGCAGAGACATTACTTTACCAACAATGGTCCATCTAGTCAAGGCTATGGTTTTTCCAGTAGTCATGTATGGATGTGAAAGTTGGAGTATAAAGAAAGCTGAGTGCAGAAGAATTGATGCTTTTGAACTGTGGTGTTGGAGAAGACTCTTGAGAGCCCCTTGGACTGCAAGGAGATCCAACCAGTCCATCCTAAAGGAAATCAGTCCTGAATATTCATTGGAAGGACTGATGCTGAAGATGAAGCTTCAATACTTTGGCCACCTGATGTGAGGAACTGACATTTGAAAAGACCCTGATGCTGGGAAAGATTGAAGGTGGGAGGAGAAGGGGACGACAGGGATGAGATGGTTGGATGACATCACAGACTCAATGGACATGAGTTTGAGTAAACTCCGGGAGTTGGTGATGGACAGGGAGGCCTGGCGTGCTGCAGTCCATGGGGTCTCAAGGAGTCAGACACGAGTGAGCAACTGAACTAACTGACCCTTTATTTTTGAGATCTGATATCTTCACTTTTGAGTAGATTATATGTCCCCAAAGTTTGAAAACCTGAACCAAAGTATGAAATGTGCCATTCTCATTTATCAGCAGGTACAGCACTGGTAAAGAACCTGCCTGCCAATGAAGGAGATGCTAGAGATGCAAGTTTGATCCCTGGATTGGGAAGATTCCCTAGAAGAGGGCATGGCAACCCACTCCAGTATTCTTGCCTGGAGAATTCTATGGATAGAGGAGCCTGGTGGGCTACAGTCAATAATATCTCAAAAAGTCACACGACTGAAGCAACTGAGCACAACACACCAATAACAGCAGCTGAACACGTGAACTGTGAAAGATCCCTCAAAGATACCAATTAAGACTTTCACTTCTTCAGACCTAATCGAATTTGGATTTCTAGGTATGTTTCCTGCCACAAGGCAGGGAAACAATGATTTCCATGCCACTGTTCAAATTATACACGAAGAGGAAGAATACATTAACAAATTTATGCCAAAAATATAAAGTAAGAATAATAAAAGTAGCAGAGAGAGGGAGAGCAAAAAGTGTGTGTGTGCTCAGACTCTCACAGGCTGAATTAAATGTGGCTGCGGGTTGCAGAGACGCCTTTGGGACAGGCAAACAGGCTGTCAGTCCCGATTACCTCGCTGGGCCTCACTCTGTTACTTCAGGCCCTCTGCTGTCTGGCACTGGAGCCCCGCATCAGCCAAGATCCTAGCCAGCTGAAGAAGACTGAGAGGCAGGCCTTGCACTTGAGCCTGGGAACTGTCACTCTGTTTCTCTTTAGACTTGTGACAGGATATGCCTTTCCAACGGGCTGTCAGTTTGATTCCTGACTTGCCACAGCAGCTGTGTGCACAGAGGTCTTTAAAAAATCATAGAAGAGCACCTGATCTAGTCCAACAACTGATGACAAAAAACTGCTGTTGCTTTAGGAAAAAAAGAGAGAGAAGCATAAAAACAGTTAACTGGCGAAATTAACTTACTTGGTGACCAATAACTGTGGTGCCAAAAAGAAAACAAAGCAGTTGCTGTGGAAATTCACACATTAATACTATAAACGATCCATGCAGAAATGAACTTGAAATTAATTCTACTGGCTGAGTTAATGTGTTGAAAAAGCACACCGAGTTGGTAGGTTCCTTAGGCTTCCATTACATTAAACAATATTGAAAGGAAAAAAAAAAGCTCTAACTGGTACCAACTCATCCTGTGAGCTGCAAAGCCAAGAATGTTTTGTTGCCATGATATTTTCCCCAGGGTTAATATCCTTCTTACTTCAATTGCTGCTGCTGCTGCTAAGTCGCGTCAGTAGTGTCCGACTCTGTGCGACCCCATAGACGGCAGCCCACCAGGCTCCCCTGTCCCTGGGATTCTCCAGGAAACAACACTGGAGTGGGTTGCCATTTCCTTCTCCAACTTCAATTAGAGAGACATTTAAAAGATCAACTCTTGGATTAGCACCTGAACATATTATTTTTTTACTGTTTTAATGTCAGGGAAAGGGATCAAAGAATTTACTTCACTATAACTATAAAGTTTTTTAAACTCTGAAAGGAAAGAGAAAAATTCCCCACAGGGGTGAGATGAACGTATGGCTACAAATTCAACATAGTTCGATATCACCATTGCCTTGTTCTGCTGACCCACACACCAAAGGAGTTGTTTTTCCAGTCTCCTCTCCCAAAGTGGACATCAGGACTCCTACTCCTCAGCACTAACAAATTCTCCATCCTGCAACACAGAGCAGTCTGAAAATGCAGAGAGAAGCACATGTCCTTCCATAAGAAATGAACAGAAGTCTATGAAATATGGGGATTCCCAGCTGGCGCTAGCGGTAAAAAACCCACCTGACAACACAGGAGACATAAGAGACCCGGGTTCAATCCGGGTCCGGAAGATTCCCTGGAGGAGGGCACGGCAATCCTCTCCAGTACTCTTGCCTGGAGAATCCCATGGACAGAGGAGCTGGCAGGCTACAGTTCGTGGGGTAACAAAGAGTTCGACATGACTGAAGGAACTTAGCATGCAAGCACGCACTGTGCAATATGTCTGGCTTCAAGTGATCAGGGAAGGAAGAGTGAGACTGGAAACTATGCAGCCTCAGGAGTCTCCAGATGAAGTTGTCTGGATTGCCAGCATCGTGGCACCCAGAAACCAACAACCTGATTTGAGATCTGTAGTCTGCTTTGGCTTCTTGCAACGGCTACCATTACAACTATCTGTATCCTTTCCGTGTGACTTTGAGCTCATTATAATTAGCCTCTCTCTGACTCAGTTTCCTCATCTGTAAAATGAGGACAAGTAATAATACCTACATCAAAGGACTGCTGTGAAGATTAAATGAGCTAATTTTTACACAGCATGTATAACAGAGCACGGGAAGCACTATGTGAATACTAGCCTCTATTTTTAATCCAGTAACATATAACTAGCTTCATCTTCTCTTTCTTCAGCATTATTTACTTCCTATTTCAAATGATGAAGAAATTCTTATCATTCTATTTCCTTGCAACTGCCCTATTTTCCCTTTGATCTTAGTTATTACATTCTTTACACCTTTAAATAAGACATTTTCATAGTACTATGTAATATATTCACATCTATTAATTGATTTATCAGTTTTAAACAATACACATTGACTTCTGATACAAAAGAAACTCAGAAAACATGTACGCGATAATTTCAGACTCACTGGGCGCACTCACTGTGAAGTGGACTTGAGTCAACACTCCATTTATCATCCAATGTCCATATGGTCCCACTTTGAGAGAGGTTCCACAGTGGCATTCTGGGTCCTCTAGAGACTAGCATTACCTCAGAGCTGATATTCAATAATCTCAATGATTTGTGTGTCTCTGTTTATCATATGCTTATTTATCCTGTTAAAGATGGGAGTTTTCTTCGGAGAAAGACACAGTTCTCACAATTGCTATTTGTTCTAGATATCTATGACTGTATAACAAACAATCCACAAATTAAGAAGCTTAAAAGAACACATTATTATCACTCACATTTCTATAACTGAATGGGCTGCAGTGGGTAGTTCTTTCTTAGAGTCTCTCATGCTTTGTAGTCAGATAGAATTAGGGCTGCTGCTCCTGCTGCTGCTGCTAAGTCGCTTCAGTCGTGTCCGACTCTGTGCGACCCCATAGACAGCAGCCTACAAGGCTCCCCCGTCCCTGGGATTCTCCAGGCAAGAACGCTGGAGTGGGTTGCCACTTCCTTCTCCAACGCGTGAAAGTGAAGTCTCTCAGTCATGTCTGACTCTTAGCGACCCCATGGACTGCAGCCTACCCGGCTCCTCCATCCATGGGAAATTTCCAGGCAAAAGTATCTGATTTAGTGGACCCTTTTATGGGCCTACCTGGTGGCTCAGCTGGAGACATCTAAAAGTTTGACTGGGCTGGACATCCATGATGACTTTTCATTCAACAGGCCTAGCACCTTGGTGTTCCTTGATCTTTTCTCTGTGTTTTTTAGGTTTCATAGCATGGTGGTTTCACATTTCTTACCCCTTCACTAGCTTCCAAGAAGCCAGAAAGAAACTGCTAGGACAATTAAAAGGTACACCTGGAACTGGCGCAAGGATACTTCTACCACATCCTATTGGTTAAAGCATTCACAGAACTCATCCAGGTTCAAGGAGCCAAGGAATAAGCTCTACTTCTTGATGTGGAAATAACCCCTCTATGGGGGAGGTCATACTGCAGAGGGCATGTGGATTGGGAGATCTGCCACCCTGAAATGTTTGTAGTATCAAGACTCTCCTTCCCTCCAAGGGCTCAGGGTTTCTGAACTTCCTCAGGAATATGAATGGACAGAGGCTATGACTCTTTTGGAGGCTAAAGTCAACCCTCTGCTCACCATATCTTAAGAGGTTTTTTTAATCCTACAAAGAGGTTCTTAGAGGATTGCTGTATCTAATAATAAATAATAAAACAGACAATCCTTTGGCAAAATTAATTAAGAATGAAGAAAAAAGACATACCAATGTTAGGAATAAAAAGAGAGGAAAATGACACCAAAGCTTTCTCAAATCAAAAAGGAGGTACAATGAAAAATGTCCTGCCAATAAAATGGAAAACACAGACAAAATAGAAAATTAACTAGAAAACTATATAACTTACTATGGCAAACTCAACAATAGAAAAACTTAATAATTTTGTAACCATATAACAAATAGAATTAATAATTTAAAATCTCCATTATTATCTCCTCCAAAACCTTACTATAGTAGTTTTATAGGCAAGTTTTACCACAACTTCAAGGAACATATAATTCTAATATTATGCAAACTGTTCCAAAGAAACAGAAAAATATAAGCAAAGTTCGCAACTCAATACTATAAAGCTAGAAACCTTGATATCAACAATGTATAAGATAATTCATAAAAGGAAAATCATGGACAAATCTCATTTTTAATACAGATGTAAAAATTCTAAATGGAGTGTTAGAAAACAGTGTCAACAATATCATGAAAAGTAATATATCATGACTAAGCATTGTTCCAGGAATACACAGATTATTAAAATTTTTAGAATTGTACTAATATAATTTTCACATTAACAGATTAAAAGAGAAAAACCATACGATCCTCTCAAAAGGTACAGCGAAGCATTCAATAAAATCTAAACAACCTCTTAGCAAACTCAGTATAGAGGAAGCTTCCTCAATCTAAGGGGTACTTACTGCAAATCAGCAGCACACACACACTTAATAAAGCATTCTCCTTACAATTAGGAAACAGATAAGCATTACCTCTATCACCACCCTTTCTCCACATCTCTAGGTCCCCTGGCCTATTAAGATAAAAAGGGCCGGGGCAATGGGATGATCCAGAAGGATGGGATGGGGAGGGAGGTGGGTGGGGGGTCCAGGAAGGGGAACACATGTAAACCCATGGCTGATTCATGTCAATGTATGGCAAAAACTATTACAATATTGTAAAGTAATTAGCCCCCAACTAAAATAAATAAATTTATAAGAAAAAAAAAAAAAAGAGAAAAAGGAAAGAAATAAAGAGAAGGAAGGAAGTAATAAAGGAAGGGAAGAAGGACAAAAGGGAGGAAGCGGGGTGAGGGGGAGGGAGGGAGGAAGGAAGGAAGGAAATGTATTAAATTGCAACAGAAGAAAAAACTGCCACTACTCATGGAAAATATAACTGTCAGCATAGAAAAAAGACAGGTAACTAGAATAACAAAATTTAGCAAAACAAAGATCAACATAAAAAAATTTCTATAATCATGTAGAACCTAAAATGTGTACAACTTCTATGTAACTCCCGTAAAGAAAATCTCACAGATATGCAGAAGGGACACCTATAAAGGGTATTCACAGTTCTGTCTATCAGTAGAAGAATAAACTATGACAGTCATATAATCAAATACTATAGAGCAATAAAATGAATGAACGAGGGCCATACGTATCAACACGGGTAAATCTAAAAACACAGTGTGGCATGAAAAAAAGCAAGTTAGAAAAGAGTAGAGGTACGAACTTTAGCAAGTTAATTAGTCTGTCTGTAACTCAGTTTCCTTGCTCCTAAATAGATAACAGCACCCACGTTCTAAGGTTACTGTGTATAATATGCTCTAGGACTGTGCCTGAAAGACAGTAATCACTTAATAATAAGTGTTCACCATGATGATGATGATGAAGATCATGATAATGCACATACTTTTTAAACATAAAAACTATTTTATATATTGTTTATGGATGATACATAGTAAAATTATAAAATGGAAATGTCACAATAATAAGTTAATGCTGGAAAAAGGAGGGAGGAAAAAGAAGTGAAGTACATATATCTTTAGTTGTATGTATTTGTCAAGACGACAGATCTGAAGTAAACATAGCAAAAAGGTAACATATTTAAATCTAGGTGGTAGAGGTATCTGTAGCTTTGTTATATCATTTTCTTTATTTCTGATATATTTGAAATATTTTGTTAAAAATTCTAAGAAGAGAACTGAAACAAGATATCTCAAGATGTTAACAGCAACACATTGAGGTTATGGGATAGTGAATGTTCTTTGTTTCTTAAATAGAGTTTTCTATGTTTTCCAAATTTTCTACAATAAGAATATATTTCTTTTATAATTAGACAAAAAATAATTTAAAGCAAAAATAAAATCTTTTAATATTGAAATCAAGTTCTGCTTCACCTAAATTATTCTTCATTTAGATGTCCTCTATTCAAAACCAAATCTCTGTATGTTAAAAACTGCATAACTTTAATAAGTAGAACATTTTATTTGATTTATTGCATCAAAATTTATATCTACAAAATAAGAATCCTTTCCTCATTCACAATAATTTATGGATCTTTTTCACCATCTTTATTGTAGTAAAATGTCATTCCCTATAAATTTCACATTCCTGATACTATGGGGAAAAGGTACTAAGGATCTCTGGATATATTCCTTAGAAAATCCACATAATGACACCATCAGAGATCTTCCCTAACCTCTTCTATTTGATGTTTCAAATCTAAAAGTGCATCTAATTCTGAAAACAGAACTGATCTTCAGAGACCTTGTAATTTATCTTTTACCATGATTACAATTTCTAATCTAACCAGCAGCAGTTCAAATTGAACTCTGATCCAAATGATCAATAGCCGTGCGCAACCCATTAGATGTGCGAATATTAAATCGTCTTTGGATAAGGGTTGTCCAAATGAAAAGCATATAATTATCATCTATTAACATATATTGAAGCAAATAACACAAAAAACACAAAATATGTCATACAACCGTTCCAGTGACTATGATGCTAAGGTTAGATCTTTTATTTTACATACAGATTTGTACCAAATTATGATTTATGCCTTTAAGTGTTTGTTATTAAAAATGCTAGCCTTAAGACACAAAATGGATAATTTGGGGATAAAGAACATTTAATTTCTGATTCCATCCTTCTTCCTGTGTCTGTGCTTTCTTAACACAGAAGTTTTCCTACCTACTTGTAAGAAGTAGCCATGGTCAGTGAGTAAAAGGATAATTAAATGGGTTTGATAAAAAAAAATTCCAAATATCTAGCTTACCTTTCATATTTTCCTTTGCATATAAAAAACCTATATAGTTATAAAAGCATAAAATTATACGAAGAATAGAACTTAAAGAAAAATGAGTCATATCTCCTACCTTCAGTATCAGAGAGAATGGCAATAAAATTTTCTAAACATCCCATGGTAGCTTCTTCCAATATTTAACAATGCAAATGTTGGAAACTTCTCTTTATGAAAACCTAAATCCCTAGTGTTCAAAGGTAAACCTAGAAAAGTAACCTTTTATGGCATATTATGGCATATTTCCCAGTCTCCCGTGCAGTTAGCTGAAGGTTTTGTGACTGCATCCAAGACAGTAGGAGGTAAGAAAGATGATATAAACTTCTAGATCTGTCCTTCAAAAACATCTCATGTGAGAATGGATGTCAGCTGCAACTACTGTGGTCATCATCTCACAATATGTGTAAATCACACCATCACGCTGTTTGCCTTAAACATATAGTGATGTATGTCAATTATTTTTCAATAAAACTGCAAAAAAATTCCCAGGCACCTCCCCATTGCTGCGGTAATGTTCCAAATGCTGTAGCTGTGAGAAGCGGAATCATCACCCAGGGCCAAATCTAAACTTACAGTAAGCCTCTGAGGTTTCTGGGGATAGCCTGAAACTACATCATAGGCTAGCCTATTCAGGTTCAGACACTTACTGACTGTCATTTTTGGTTTGATCATGATGAGAAAAAACTTCCAGCATTCACTCCCATTTCCAGCCTCTCCCACTAACAACCCCCGACCCTTCTTTTCATTCAACAGTTCTGTAATTCAGCATCCGCATCCTATTCTCATGCTCCCTAGATATTTTTTCTCCCTCCATACTTAAGCAGGTTTAGCCATGGTCCTTCCTCATTTGTCTCTGTTTTCTCTGAATCCTAAACTTTAGCTCTGAAACCTCATTCTTGCTTTTGGGTCAGAAGTGAGGTTGGGCAAGCTGTGCTTAGTTGCCTGTGTATCTCCAGGTGAGGAGGGAATAAATTCCTTTTTCCTCACCCTCTTCCCATCACGCCATGGGTTACGGAAGCCTTCTTGTGAGACACAGTATGCAACAGTTTTTAACCTGGGCAGGACCTGAAGGTAAGACAAGTTAGGTCTTTTGCTTCAGCAGATTTCAGCCGTGCTGGAGAGAGGAGCACGAAGCTCTCTTTTCTGGTCTTGGGGGTAGGAGTAAGGCTGCTATCTAACACCACTGCTTTTACTTCTCTTACAATTGCTTCATTGGTGAAAGTATTTCCAAGAAAGCCTATTCAAAATACACAGAAATTGAAATATTATCCCCCTTCCAGTCCCTGTTTTACTCCTTTTACCTTTCTAAGTGATTGCTTGATGGGATTTCTTCCATTGTCTTTGCATTAGGGCTCCTTTTTTTTTTTAATCTTTTCACACAGGAACCATTTCAACAGACCTGCCATGTAGAACTAGAGTCTTTCAAGCAAGATAAAGATTAACCTGACCTTTCTTACATCAATTAATCAATATTGTTACACCACAGATTTACCTTTTAACCTTGCTGTTTCCACAGTGCAATATCAAAGCATGATTTGTGAGCTTGCTCCACTTTATATATGGTTAAGAACAATCCTCTGTCTGTGTGCTTTGATAAAGTGTCAGAGCATAATGCAACACAAGAGGCTTTTATTGTCTTCATCAGGAATGGCTTTGTAAATCTAAAATGGGAGCAGCAATACCAGCAAAGCTGGTTGAATGAAATTAACTACTGGCCTCTGTTCGCAGATTCATGATGCTGGAAAGACCATTGTCAGGGAATGCTCTCAAGGGTGGAATCATTTGATCTGAATTTCAGATAAGAATATATGTCTGTTGCCAGTATCTATACCCTCCCCCTATCGCTGAAGCTTATCCCCAAGAAAAACAAGAAGGGCTTGCTCCACTCTGTTCTGACCTAAAATTGCCACTTTACTCTCTAGTTTAGCCTGTTTCATAGGTGAAGAATTTAGAGAAGGCAAGGATGCTGAAGTATCTCAGAATATAATCAAGCCCTTTCATTGAATCCACTTCATGGCAGAGAACACTACTGCTGCTATGTCCTCTGTGAGATTCTGTAGACATAAAGACTTCCCACCAGACCATAACAATGTGCTTAAGTGCCTGTCTCATCAAAGAATTGTAGAATCTCTTTTTGCATATCATCCATCCCTTTGTTTTACATAGATGAAACTGAATCCCAGAAAATGACACATTTTAACCCAGGTTTCACAGGTATTTACCAGTAGACTCAGACCTTACAAACCAACAGTTTCTCCCCTAAATGTCAAGCTGTCACATTAGTTCTTTAGAAAGCATTCAAATGTATGATGATGTTTGCACACTTACCACTTGCTCAGAAGCCAATAATAAAACATCCTGTGGAGGTTGCACATTTCCTTGGGGCTTGCTTGGCAGTGCTCCATTTTCACCTGGCCATCTAGGCGTACCATCTTAAATCAGAAGAAAGTCCGTATTATAGTTCTGCCATCTACTAGCTCTGTGACCTATGTTAAGATATTTAACCTCTCTGTGTCTTACTGATCTCTTGGATAAAATAAAATACCTCACAGGGCTGTCTGGAGGGTTGAAAGGATTAATACCTATAAAGCACTAAAAACAGTATCTGGCACATAATAAGCACCATATAAGCATGAATGTCTTGGTCGCTTTAGTCATGTCCAACTCTTTGTGACCCAATGGACTGTAGCCCACCAGACTCCTCTGTCCATGGTGTTATCCCAGCAAGAATACTGGAGCGGGTTGCCATTTCCTTTTCCAGAGGATCTTCCCGACCGAGGGACTGAACCCGAGTCTCCTGTGGCTCATGTAAATATAGGCTTATATTATTCCTCCCATTCCTTTCTCAGATTATTCAGTAAATCTGGGGCATGACTCTACAGTTTTGTGATACTTTGTTCCTTCATAAATTCTATGTGTTTTATAATTCTTGACTCCATCATAGTGAATGTACTATAGAGTTCTTGCAGTTCATTTTGAGCACAAATAGAGGGCACTGGAAAGAAGTGCCTTTATATATATACATATACATACACATATATGTATATATATGGGGAAAAACCCACTAACATCTATCATTGCACTCACATTCTGATTCTTTTTGGGTAGTTCATAGACTTTAGCTACCTCATTTCCAGAATATGGTACCAAAGATTGTTGACTGAATTTCACTGTGCTTTCAACCTTTAAAGTATGAGAAGCACTGTGGAATGTCAATATCCAGTACCCTGTGAGCAGTGCACAAAGTAAACTTTATTATAGATTCTATGATGTGCCCAATAGAGAACAGTCGAGTTTTCTTTTAATAACAGAGAAGTATCTTTCTCTTGAACCTGGTCTGACCAATCATTAAAATGTATCTGTTTCAGTTCAGTTCAGTTCAGTCGCTCAGTCGTGTCTGACTCTTTGCAACCCCATGAACCGCAGCACGCCAGGCCTCCCTGTCCATCACCAACTCCCTGAGTCCACCCAAACCCATGTCCATCGAGTCGGTGATGCCATCCAGCCATCTCATCCTCTGTCGTCCCCTTCTCCTCCTGCCCTCAACATCTGGTTTAGTCAAGGAATGATCTTAGATCATGTGAGATTCCCAGCTATAATCACAGATTTGAGCTGACTATCCTTGCTTCCTCACATTTAGCTAAATGAAAGTTCCTATTCCAAAGAAGTCTCTTTAAACAACGTGTCTCTTAATAAATAAAGTGTCGATGATTCAAGTAGAAATTAATTTTTGGTATTAAATTTGAAATTATATGATGCTTTAAATAATATGGAGGAAGGGTAAAATTAACTGGAAATACCATGTTTAAGCAAAAACAAGCTTAAACTTGCTCAGTTTACAAATTAAGGGTGATTATTTAAGAACCCTAAAGAAATTACCCTCTTAGTGGGTGAGGTGTGTGTGTGTAAATGGTATAATCCAATTGCGCAGCATAATCATTTGCCAAACTGAACTAGAGTATATGAAAAGACAATACTACTCCTGTGCTTTTATTCACATGGGGAAATATAAGAATTTTGTTCAAAACAAAGCAGTAGCTCTGTTTCGTTTAGCAATTTATTTTTCTTTTCTATTGAATGGAGACACACATCATGAAAGGTCAAACTATCAATTCTGTTTAATATTTCCCCAAAACAAACCTATCAAGCATATTTTGCATGCCTGTATGCATGCTCAATCGTGTTCAACTCTGCAAACCCATGACTGTAGCTTGCCAGGCTCCTCTGTCCATGGAATTTCCCAGGCAAAAATACCGGAGTGGGTTACCCACTTCCTACTCCAGGGGATCTTCCCAACCCAGGGATCAAACCCACATCTCCTGCATTGGCAGGTGAATGTTTTACCACTGAGCTACCTGGGAAGCCCATATTTTGCACAGCTTAACCTCCTTTACCGCTGAGGCTTAAGGAGATATCGGTATTATACCCCTGGCCACTTTGGCATTGACCACAGCAGGACAAAGACTGAAGGAGACTGAAGTCCCACCTGGACACAAAAGTCAGGTGATGCTAAGGTTTAGCTTCCATAACCTTCTTTCCTCTCTTTTGAGATTCTGCCTAGGGGAGGGTTTGTCATTCTCAGGACAAGGTTACATTAGCAAATGAGCTCTGAGAACAATGAGCTTGAGGTTTAAAATAAAATTCAAGGATGTTCTTAATAAGGCTATATACTGTTAATCCATGGTTTTCTGCCAAGTAGTGTCTCAAATGCCTCTTTAGGGATTTATTCTACTTTAGAAGAATGGTGTATATAAATATTTAAGTATATAGAGACTTTGTCTTTGACCTAATGAAGTTTGTAATTTGTTTAGATAGTAGCCTTAGAAATGTGATTATTATAGAATGGACAGACACTGGAATGCAAAAAAAGGCAATAAAGTCACATTTTTTTGTCTAATGGAGTTCTCAAAGATTAAAAGGCATGATAACCATTAGTGTGAGCATGTAGAAATGGGCATTCTCATACATTGCTGGAAGGAGTAAAAACTGGTCCTTTCTCTAAGGGAGGGAATTTGGCAACACACATTAAGAGTCAGAGAAGTGTATAAACACCAACCCATATGTTCCACTTCTAGAGAATTATCCTAAGGATGTAATTGGCCAAGAGCACAGAAATGTATATTCAAGAGTCTACAGTTTATAAAAGTAGAAAATCAGACAAAAAAAAGAAGTATCCAGTAACAAGGATTATTTTAATCATGTACTTTTATACAGTGAAATGCTATGTAACTGACAGCATGATTATGGAGATGTACATTTGTCAATTTCAAAAGATATTTTTGAATGATCATTAAGTAAAAACAGCCCATTATAATTCAAACTGTAGTGTGATACTGCTATGAGATGAAAAGATAGTATATGGATAGGTATAAATTGAAGACATGTACTAAAATGTTTCCTGTTGTCTTTGAATACTGAGTATTCAGACAATTTCATTATTTATTTATGTTTCCTCTTATCTCTACGTTCAATATGCATTAGTTGAGTATAAGAAATAAAGATTGGGATATACTTTTGAAGGGAATTAATGGTATTTGGAGATATAGTGATGTCATATTTATTTCAATTTACTGGGATTAAAATATTATTTCATTCCATTTGATATGTTATCATTAGGAACATTTAAGAAAAACACTCTCCCTTGAAGATGGCAGAACTATAGAAAGAAGGAAAGGAGGTGGAGAGAAGAGAAGAGGTAGGGAGGAGGGAATGATTGAATTTAATGCAAAAGGTTCTTTTTCAAGCTGGAAACTGTCAGATCTAAGCTGAACTCCTGGCTATTACCCTTCGAGTTGTTTAAACCTGTAAAGACCACTTTAGTTCCTTAAGTTTCAATATCTGTATCTGTAAATTGAGAGTCATAATAATATTCACAGGACTGTGATGAGGATTAGTAAGAGGCATAAGTCAAAATGTCTTGCTCAAAAATGTGATGTGATCAATGTGATGAATACCTACAGTGAGCAGGTAATATATACTGGACACAGAGTTATGCATTTTAGTACGTTAGTACATATGTAATAATATGTCACAACAACCCTATCACACAAGCATCTTGTCTCCATTTTGCAGATGAGGAAACAGAGTTGTAAGGAATTTCAGAAGCCTCCTCAAAGCCAGAGAGCTGCAAAGGGACAGATGGAGATTGACGTGAAATTGTCCAAAATGGAAGCTCCATATTAGACAGCGATAAACTAGGACCTCAGTCCCCCCACCCCTTCCTCTCGCCTTCCTCTACTCCCCCACTCCCTCTCTTTAATAAAGAGAATAGCAGATCATTTAAACTCAAACAATGCTGAGTTGTTCAAATTTACATAAAACTCATTTCACTCTACAAGCTAGTCTTGAAAACATTCAAGCCCAGAGGAAAGATAGCTGAAAGACATGCTGTTTCTTATATATTCCTTATAAACTTCCCTTTCTGAAGTTAATTTTTTATGTGTTTTATTTTTCATTGCAAATTGAATCTGATCCTGATACCCATGTACCTACTGCATTACCCTACAAATATTCTCAAATACAGCCACAAAGGATAACATTCTGGTTTTTCTTGTGTTGTTTTCTTTTACAACTCAGCCTGTGTTTTTTTAAAGTGGAAGACTTTTTTTCATCTCCAATCTGTTCAGAAATAATGATACCTCTAGAATATAGAAATCTGAACTCCAAAATAACATGATTTAAACTAAAAGATTTGATTCAAACCCAAAATATTCTGTGTGTAGTCTATCAATCTTTTCATTATATACAATATGTAAATAAGGAAGGATATGCATAATCATAATTCAGTGTTTCAAAAAGGTTGATAGAAATCAGACAAATGACCAAGCACAATAACAACTAGCATGTACCATGAAATATGGCTATGACATTACTGTGGTAGTATATTAGGATCAAAGCCATTGCATAAGAACTATAAGAATTCATCAGGTCAACAGTTCTTCCTAGTCCACAAACCCCACCATCACATGAACAATGGCAATGTGCATAATTATAAAGAAAATCAATCAAAATCCTTTAGGATACATTGTATTTGGTTACTTCTGATATGTAGGCTTCTGGAGAAGTATGTTGTATTTTTCTGCTACTTTACTCATGTTCTTTATGCCATCTATAAACCCCATCCTACAGTCCCTTACAATTTCCTCATGCCAGAATTATTCTCTTTGATGTGACATTTCTTTCTGAACCTATCCTGTTGTGTCATGAACCAGATTTCTTCCTCCTCTGCACTCATGTAGCAACTTATATCTTATGTTACTTGCATTCTACTTACCCAATAGGTCTACAACCCCTTAGAGGGAAATTTGCGGACTTTTGGAAAGCAATTCCATAGCATGGACCAAATATGACACAGTATGTCCAGCAAGCAGTGAGGAGCTCAATAGGTCACAAATAGCCTTATTAATAATGCAGTCTTCTTCATTGTATACTTAGAAGGTTGTGTTTGCACCCAATGGAAGAAAGGAATCTGTACGCAAATAAAAGGAAAAGTCATCTTAACCCCCCAAACCAGAATCTCCTGCATGGGGAGAAAAGGCATCTTCAATATGCTCAGAGGCCTGGAATCCAGAGTCAATCACTTCTTCCAAACTAATCACTTGAAAAGAGATTATCTGAGCTGAGCATGAGGAGGCCATGAATACCCTTAGATCATACAACTTCATACAACAAAATAAACATGAGGAAAAGAGCTCTGTAAGTACCAAGATTAAGTCTCCCAACAATTGGCAAATCACTAATAACAGGTCTTTTGTTCCTTCTGCAAGCGGTCGAAAGTAATGAATAATAGAATGTTATGCCAAGTCAACTAACAGCCAGTTCATGTGAGATCATTTAAAACAGGAGAAAATGATGCTTGAAAAGGTCCCTGATGAGATTTTGCTTTTTCCTAAGAGACTTCAGATAGCACTCTGCTGCAGCAATTTAAAAACCACTTTCCAAAATTGGGCACCCTCATTATCATGCATTATATTTGCACTCTCCACTTAGGTTGCTTTGAAATAGAATGACACCCAGTTGTGTTTTTTTACATTAAATGCACCTTCTCTCACATTTGATCTCTCCTTTTGTGACAGTCATTTTATTTCACAGCAACTACATTTCTCTGTCTCTATTTCACTGACTGTGTAGTTTTCAAATGATGCAGACACGGCCATTTTGGCTGTTGTGGACAGAGAGAAACTGGAAGCTTGCCTGCCAGGCCCAGCTTCACTCAACTAGTGCCAAAGTAAGTCAAACGGGGGCTTTGGGTTGGGTCATTTCCACCCAGGGTAAAAGAGACATACTGGAGAGTAAAGCCTGCTGTTGTTATTATTTACATTCTGGCTGTTGTTGTTATTTTAATTGAGTGAGATTATGAGATTATGCAGACAGAAGGTTAATTTTGCCAGAGCTAAAAGGAGTGAGTTCATTCTATGAGCCCTTGGGTATAATGTCATCTCTAAATAGAAGATGCTGGTGCCTAAGGGTCAATTTCAGGGGCCTAGAAATAGAAGGAACTGGTATATGAACACTATACTCTGATAAAACATAACTGTGACTAAAGCATCCAATTCAGAGTAAAATATGGACTCCAACTCAGGGTGTCAAAACTCCTCAGTACGGCTTTATCCTGGGTTGCAAAATATCCTAGGCCTATTCCATTGGCTTATCTGGGGAAAGAATTCATAGGAAAGAAGGGAAAATATGTAGTAAAATCTTATGAATATTTTCATCCATTCAAATATGCTATGCATGCATGCATGCTGAGTCACTTCAGTCATGTCTGACTCTGCAATCCTATGAAGGGTAGCCCACCAGGCTCCTCTGTCCCTGGGGATTCTCCAAGTAAGAATATTGGAGTGGGCTGCCATGCCCTACTCCAGGGGATCTTCCTGACCCAGGGGATTGAACCCATGTCTCCTGCATCTCCTGCATTTACAGGCAGATTCTTTACCACCAGTGCCACCTGGGAAGCCCTCAACTATGTTATATTAACATATTAAATATAAATATCAAATGTATTACCATAATGTTACAGTACTTTATATTCATAAATAATATGATAATGTCAATATACTTAGTAAACAAATATGGATGAAAATGGTTGGAATTACATTGGCAAGTGAATAATCAGAACTTACTTTATCATTTATACCATAACTCATTCATAGAATGTGAACTACATTAGCATTCCTCACCTACTTATGTCACCTAGCAACAAAAATCCAACAATTTTTTAAAAAACAAAGAAAAACTGGGGTTATTAATATATGTATGTGATTCATCTACTAGCATTAACAGCCTCTGAGGGAGTTGCTATGCTCTATAACATAGTATAGCAGTTGACTCATAAGTAATTAAGAAAAATTTAAATTTCTACTTTATTTAAGCACATATAAGACATCGAAATGGCTTTCTTGGTGGCTCAGAAGGTACAGAGTCTGCCTGCACTGTGTGAGACCCAGGCTTGATCTCTGGGCCAGGAAGATCCCCTGGAGAAGGAAATGGCAAACCACTCCAGTATTCTTTCCTGGAAAATCCCATGGACAGAGAAGCCTGGCAGGCTATAGCCCATGGGGTCATAAAGAGTCCGACATGACTGAGTGACTTTACTTTCACACTTTCACTTTCGGGCTTCCCTGGTGACTCAGCTGGTAAAGAATCCATCTGCAATTCAGGAGACCTGGGTTCAATCCGTCGATTGGGAAGATCCCCTGGAGAAGGGAAGGGCTGCCCACTCCAGTATTCTGGCCTGGAGAATTCCATGGACTTTATAGTCCAAGGGGTCGCAAAGAGTCGGACACACTGAGTGAATTTCACTTTCACTACAAGACATCAAAAAAGTGTGTGATACATCTTATGACCATTTATATGAAATTATTAAAGCAAAATTATTACAGCAAGGGACCAGTTTCACCTGGAAAATCGATTAATGTAGAACACCTCATTCTTCAATGATGTGTCACCATACTTTCGTTGTCTTACATATTTAAGATAAATCAGGAGAATTCTGAAATGCTAAGGGAAGTGATTAGCCTAAGACATTCTTGAGGAGAAATGGAGTTTAAGGTCCTCAAATTAGAAAAGTGAAATCCTAAGAGTCCCCTTCAGGTGGCTGTGAAGAGGGCATTAAGATGTCATTCATAGGTCTCCGAATTGCTAGTCACCCTATCTTCCCTTTGGAAGACAGGCACCTAAGAGATCACTGAAGCATGAGCCCTCCACTCTTGGTCAGGTGTTGGGGATCCACCATCACTGCAGTGGAACTCTGGACCAGAGAAATCAACAGGAAGCAAACCAGGGCCCTGAGAGAAAGTCCTGCTTTCTCCACTAGTTACTGTAGGAAAAGAGGCAATTCCAGAGTTAATTTACTAATTCATCCAGGTATTAGAAAATGGATGAGAACTTCCCTAGTGGTGCAGTGAGTTAAGAATCTGCCTATCAATGAAGGAGACATGGGTTTAATTCCCTTGTCTGGAAAGATCCCACATGCCATGGAGCAGCTAAGCCCGTGTGCCACAACTATTGAGCGCACATTCTACAAATATTAGTCCCACAAGTCTAGAGGCTGTGCTCCTCAACAAGAGAAGCCACCACAATGAGAAGCCCACATACTGTAACTGGAGAGTAGCCTCTGCTCACCACAACTAGAGAAAGCCCTCACAAAAGCAACAAAGACCCAATGCAGCCCAAAAATAATAACGTGTGCTCTGTTGCTCAGTCATGTCTGAGTCTTTGCGACCGTATGGAATGTAGCCCCCCAGGCTCCTCTGTCCGTGGGATTTCGCAGGCAAGAATAGTGGAGTGGGTTGCCATTTCCTTCTCCAGGGAATTTTCCCGACCTAGGGATCAATCTCAGGTCTCCTGCATTGCAGGTAGATTCTTTACCATCTGAGCCCTCACAGAAGCCCAATAATAATAATAAATAAATAAAACTAAGTTGGACAAAAAAAGAACATGGATCTCATACCATTCTCAAGTAGGAAGGAGAAAACAAGAAAAACTAACAATGATCTGTTGAGTGTATACCATAATGACACTTATAATAATGGTTTTGACTATTCCTAGGGACTTGACATGGTACTTTAAACCCATTCTCTAAACTTTAAAATAACCCTCCAATACAGTAATAGGTATTATTGTATTCACTTGACAGAGAAGAAAACTGAAACTCAAAGAGATTAAACATTTTTGCCCAGGATCACATAACTAGTAAACTGAAAACTTAGGATCCAAACCAGCTCCATCTGACTACAAAATCCAGTAATAGTGAGATTACTCAGTAAGTGGCAAGGTGGAGATATGAGTCTCTTGTTTCCAGATCTCTGTGTTGCTCTCCTTCTTTAACACTTCAGTATCAGCACATGAGCTCCAGTTTCTACATAGCAGGCCTAGTAGTCCAGGAATACTAGAATGGGAAGAACTCCTAAAGAGAAGTAAAGATTCTTTGCCTTCGAGGGGATCACAGTCCTCCTGGAGAATCTGATGAGTATTATGGTCCTCTGCTCCAGAAAGACATATGTACCTCAATTCTTGTTATTCACCGGAGTTACGTTCTATACAGTCACCAGGAACACTGAATTAGCAAGTACTAAACATTACTAGTGGAGAAAATCACTAGACCATTCAGGTATGACCTAAATCAAATCCTTTATGAGTATACAGTAGAAGTGAGAAATAGATTTAAAGGACTAGATCTGATAGACAGAATACCTGATGAACTATGGATGGAGGTTCGTGACATTGTACAGGAGATAGGAATCAAGACCATCTCCAAGAAAAAGAAATGCAAGAAAGCAAAATGGCTGTCTGAGGAGGCCGTACAAATATCTGTGAAAAGACGGGAAGCGAAAAGCAAAGGAGAAAAGGAAAGATATTCCCATTTGAATGCAGAGTTCCAAAGAATAACAAGGAGAGATTGATCACCTTCCTCAGTGATCAATGCAAAGAAATAGAAGAAAACAATAGAATGGGAAAGATTAGAGATCTTTTCAAGAAAATTAAAGATACCAAGGGAACATTTCATGCAAAGATGGGCTCAATAAAGGATAGAAATGGTAGGGACCTAACAGAAGCAGAAGATATTAAGAAGAGGTGGCAAGAATACATAGAAGAATTGTACAAAAAAGTTCTTCATGACCCAGGCAATCACAATGTTGTGATCACTCACCTAGAGCCAGACATCCTGGAATGTGAAGTCAAGTGGGCCTTAGGAAGCATCACTACGAACAAAGCTAGTGGAGGTGATGGAGTTCCAGTTGAGCTATTTCAAAACCTAAAAGATGATGCTCTGAAAGTGCTGCACTCAATATGCCAACAGATATGGAAAACTCAGCAGTGGCCACAGGACTGGAAAAGGCCAGTTTGCATTCCAATCCCAAAGAAAGGCAATGCCAAAGAATGCTCAAACTACTGCACAATTGTACTCATCTCACACTCTAGTAAAGTAAGAGAGTTGGACTCTAAAGAAAGCTGAGCACTGAAGAATTGATGCTTTTGAACTGTGGTGCTGGAGAAGACTCTTGAGAGTCCCTTGGAGTGCAAGGAGATCCAACCAGTCCATCCTAAAGGAGATCAGTCCTGGGTGTTCATTGGAAGGACTGATGTTGAAGCTGAAACTCCAATACTTTGGCCACCTCATGCGAAGAGCTGACTCATTGGAAAAGACCGTGATGCTGGGAAAGATTGAGGGCAGGAGGAGAAGGGGACGACAGAGGATGAGATGGCTGGATGGCATCACCGACTTGATGGACATGGGTTTGGGTGGACTTAGGGAGTTAGTGATGGACAGGAAGGCCTGGCGTGCTGTGATTCATGGGGTTGCAAAGAGTCGGACACAACTGAGCTACTGAACTGAACTGAACTGAACTGAAACTATTACTATGGGATTTCCCTGGTGGCTCAGATGGTACAGTGTCTGCCTACAATGTGGGAGACCCGGGCTTGATCCCTGGGTCGGGAAGATCCTCTGAAGAAGGAAATGGCAACCCACTCCAGTACTCTTACCTGGAAAATCCCATGGACAGAAGAGCCTGGTAGGCTAGAGTCCACGGGGTCACACAGAGTTGGACATGACTGAGCAACTTCACTTCTTCAAACTATTACTAAAGGAAAGGCAGGGTTAGGTGTCTTTGAGCCTCTGGACACAACATCTTCACCAACCAATCAATACATAACCTTGTTTCCTGTGTGTTTCTGTTTAAAGACACTTTACGTAATACATATTGTTGATTCATTAGCAGTGAAGTCACAGCCTGAGCACTCTAACTCATGTCAGAATGAAGCTTATCTGCAGATATATTTTCTTCATAAGACACAGCACAGCCTTCTTGCTCACGGGAACTCTAGACAACACTTTAGGGGTCCTTTCAAACAGGAAAAATCACCCATGGAAAGCACAAAAATGTGGCACCAAACAGATTGTGGGAAAGACACATTAATAGTTGGAGCACTGAAAGAAAGCAGGAGAGCATTGCCTTGATGGACCTTAGCTGGGAGTGTACGGTGGGCAACTTTAAATCTGTGCTGCTCTGTGCATGCCTGCTAACAACTGCAAAAGCATTGTGAGTATTGACTTGGGGGTTACGATATTTTTACTGAGTAGGCAAACCCACATATATAGAATCCATAAATCATTAAGGTGGATGGACCACATGAATGTAAGATTTCATATAATTCCATAAGATATATGGACTGCACCCAGTCTAACCACCATCTTTTTTCCAAATGCTTGATCTAGAACAACTCACTGTATACATCAGTTCTAGAATCCTGAATATTGGGAGAACACTTGAGCATGAAAACAAGCTATAGTTTTGAGTAATAAAGAAAATGTCAACAAGATTCCTATAACAAGTGATCCATGAATACACATTAATAAAATTGATTTTAAAAAATAAAAAGAACAAATAAACTTTATTCATCTGAAAGTTCAGGGAATGTATGATGCTTGCTTGTTACTGTATTAACTTTTAAAATCACAAACATTATCTTCTGTTAGTTTTTGCTCAATGCTTTAAAAAGATACTTCTGTGCTCTAAGAAAATGTCCACAAATAATCCCCAGGTGTAATATCCTTACTTAGAAAAACTGAACTAGGTTTTGATTAAAAGTGAATTTTGGTGAACTGAGCAAGCAGAAACACTAACTGTCTTTAACCTCGATCTCCCAAACAATGCATTATTATACACCAGTCAGTCGCACTCTCAACCCAAACAAGTTTGCCTCTGTAAGTTCCAGAAACCAGACCATGAGCACGTTCTGACAAAGGACCATGGAGAATGCAAAAATGAAAGCATGCACCCCATGGATCTCCAGTCTCTAAAGATATAGGAATAGAGCAAGAGAGAGTGCTAACATAGGTAACCAATTCATTTGTCTCGGAACATATTTCTCTCTTTTTTCCCCATCCCCCTTCTCTCCAGTTAAGTGTTTAATTGTACACACACACACACACACACAGGCACATTACTCAAGCAGAAGTGTGAAGCTCTTTGTCACCAATTTAACCTTCTGAAATCCTATGTATCTTTGATTTCTAGCTCTCTTTGTAAAGCCTCTTTTATCCCTTAGTAATGCATAAGGAAAGTTATGACCAACCTAGATAGCACATTTAAAAGCAGAGACATTACTTTGCCAACAAAGGTCCGTCTAGTCAAGGCTATGGTTTTTCCAGTAGTCATGTATGGATGTGAGAGTTGGACGGTGAAGAAAGCTGAGCTCTGAAGAACTGATGCTTTTGAACTGTGGTGTTGGAGAAGACTCTTGAGAGTCCCTTGGACGGCAAGAAGATCCAACCAGTCCATCCTAAAGAAGATCAGTCCTGGGTGTTCATTGGAAGGATTGATGTTGAAGCTGAAACTCCAATACTTTGGCCACCTCATGCGAAGAGTTGACTCATTGGAAAAGACCCTAATGCTGGGAAGGATTGGGGGCAGGAGGAGAAGGGGACGACAGAGGATGAAATGACTGGATGGCATCACTGACTCAATGGACATGGGTTTGGGTAGACTCCGGGAGTGGTGATGGACAGGGAGGCCTGGCGTGCTGCGATTCGTGGGGTCGCAAAGAGTCGGACATGACTGAGTGAATAAATTGAACTGAACTGAATGCGTAATTTTTCCCTACTCGGACCATTTCAGTCTCCACATTATTGACCTTATTTTGTAAATATTTTCTGCTTACTTTACACCAAATACAGAATGGCAAGACCAAGGAGAACAAGGCAAAATGCCTCATGCATACTGATATATCCCAGAGGCCTGTTATATCTCATTGCTGTATCTTAACTGCTAGCATAATGCTAATCACCGACAAAGCAATCAGTAAGTATATTTTGGATGAATGACAACAAATGAACAAGAATGAGTCAACTGCATGGTACGGTTATTCAGAAAGCATAAACATGGCCAATGATAAAGACCAAAAGTTCCAGTATGGTATAATTTGATTGCATTTACAGCATTCTAGACTTATGTTTATAATCAAGTTTCAGTTGATGTGACCCTGAATTCATTCACTCATCATGCATTCAACCAATATGTACTGAGCACCCGGTCAGGGTAAGGCTCTATGCTAGGAGTCAGGATACAAGAATCAACAAGAGCAGATATCAGGGCCCCCACTTAAAATGTGGAGATGAACATAAAAACAGGCTTTAACTAGTGAGTGTCAATGAATTCAAAGCTATGTTCTCTGGACTATTCAAGAAACATTTGGATAAAACAGCCAGGAAATAAGAATCATGAAATAAAGTTATTTCACACTGGCTTTCTCTGAAGCCTGATCTGTAAGAAAGACACTGTCATACAGTACACGCCGGAAGGGGAGTGAGAACGCCCCATCTGAGAAACCTGTGCCATTCTTTCAGCCCCAGCGCTGTTTATCCTGAAAATGAACCGCTCCTGGCCTTGCTCCAAGGCAAGCAATCCAATGATTCATTGAGGTTTTATTCTTTGGGGATCAGTTTTAAGCAGCAATGGCAAACAGGCTGTCCCAATAAAAACATGTCTTAAGGAAAGAAAGTCCCATATTTTTCTCCTAATAGACAGACGTCTCATAAATTTTGGAGTTAAGAAATTCCTCTATTCAAGTGGCATGGCCTAGATTGCTAATAAACATGATGTCTGAGATGGAAAAGGCTGGCCTGTGCTTTAAAACTAAAAATTTTCCTAAATCTAGATTTGAATTTAAGCTTAAAACATAATTTTGGAGTGAGCAGAGAATGCACTAATATCCCCATATTAAAGGAGACTGAGATAAATCAGGACAAATGATGATTCCAGCTTCATTATTCTTCCTCCAGTGAGAATTTTCACAACCCTTCTTTGTCCTTATGCCCTTTCCATGCAAACTCAATTGATTGCTTAAGCTATAGAGTGAGACTCAAATGAATGGGCTGTCACAATGCAGGCTTCAAAAAATTAACAAATTGGATAGATATTGAATCTTTTTACAGTAAGATAAAACAGGTAGAACATCAGATATTGCTTCTTATAGTAAAAAGGGGAGAAAAAATAAGAGTATTACCTCTTACTCTAAACCAAAGAGCCAGTCCAAACAATTCCATTTTATGGCAAAATGTCATCCCTTTATAAAAAAACAATAATAAAATAAACAAAATCTTATTTGATATAGTATACAACAATTTTTTAAAGAAATTTCATTCCCTTATAAGACATTAAAATATTTTACCTCAACTAGATGACTTACATTTTTTAAGATTAAATTCCTTGCTATATTTACATTCTAAACCTAAATAAAAGATAGGTGAAATAAAAATTTGTTGATTATTTATTTACTATTGTAAAATATAACCTATTTACATATTAAAGATCAATATCCCTGACTTTAATCACTTGAAATGTGAATCTATAAAAATATTTAGTTCAGACAGTCCTTTTGGGATAAATATCAACCTATTTTTACTCATATTGATAAAATATATTCTGCTTACATGATAGTATATATAAAGCTATCATAATTGTATACATATTATGTAGCTACTATGAGAAATATTAGATAAGATATAAGTATTACTGGTAACTTTCAAGAACACAAAATACTACTATACATAAAACAATGAATCCCAAAGTCAAATATAAAACATTCTAGTAGGTTTCAACTTATCTCAAATGCTATCCTAATAGTCTCCAACCAAGATTATATATTTAACTTAAAGAAAAATATAAACCCAGATGACAAAATACTTTTGACAAAAAGAAAAAGAAAGAAAAAAAAATCTCCAAAATCAAGGTAGGTATTAAAATGGTCAAAAGAAAGCCAAGAATCTCAAACATACTTGGACCTTCTATCATTCATTACTATAGAGGACAGAACCAAAAAAATGGGCTTGATTGAAATAGAAGTCATTTATGACTTCATTTATGACTGTGAGGTTCACTAAACTCACTAAAAGTTAGGTATTTGAGAAGGAAGGGTTTTGCTAGAGAAAGTTCAAAATTGGGTAATATCTCACTGGTATGAACCAACTTACATGTGACTCTCCTTGAAGGATAGGAAATTGATGAGAGAGTCATTCAGGTTTCCTTTTAACTCTGAAAGTATATACTAACATATTCTTTAAGATTACACAGAATGGTTGATCATTCAGCTCATTCCAGAATGGATATACACCAAAAGTGGAAAACAAATGCATTGAATTTCACTTCTAAAATTTCCTTGATATTTACTATGCAAATTACTTTTTAAAGTTTTCCAGATATTATCTTTTCTACCATTTTGCTTATATAAAAAGAGGGAAACCTGTTATCCAGATCTGAGGATTTACTTTCACCATTTCATAGCCCACTTTTGGAATAATGAAGATAATCTACTACTTGTGTGGCTACTATATACTCAAAGATTCTAACCCTTTTTAGTGACATTTTTAAAAGTCATGTTTAATGCAATGAGACCCTGTTCTCTTATATTTTTGCTACCATCTCTACTGTCATATAAACTGGTCATCTAATGATACTCAAACTAGGTTTTGCTTGAATGGATCACACTTTAGGGATGGATCATAGGAAAGATTATTGCTCACTACCTAATATTCGTTCTTAGTAACATTCACTAATATTCATACCTCCTCTGTAAACGTTGTTCCATTTTTTGACATATAATTTATTTTGATAAAATACAGAAACTGTCTCAGTGATTCATGTTACTCGTTACTTTAATAAATTATTCAACACAGAAATAACAAAACCTCTATGAAGTATAATCTAAATTGTGCTAAACACATCAAAATTAATAAATAGTTCACCTTTGAATTTTATTGTATTTATTCAATTGCTGCTAATTAGAGAAATGCCATTATTCAGACTACAGATTTCTGTCACTATAAAAATCCATAAGAATTCTATATAAAACTATTCCTAACTTTAGATCCAGTGGCTGCTTTCCTCAATCTAACAATAATGAAGACTAAATTAGTATTTCAATAAAATGGAAACGGGTTGCTGAAGATACAAACTTCAGTGGAGCTACCAATAAATATGAAAATTGTTTCCAAATTTTAAGCATTTATTTAAATCCTTTTAGAATAACTCTGATTTTACTTTGGTGATTATTTAAAGGCAGATGATAGAAATTCAATTTAGATAAGATTATACATTCCAAAGAGAAGAAAACATATTAGCTCTGAGCGCTATTTCAGACTGGGACCATAAAGAGAAACAAATGATCCATGATCAAATCATTCAGTCATCATTATTTTGTGCAGACCATCTTAAATTTGCTTGGGCTATAACATCTTCCACTGCATACCAGGCAGAAGCTAAACTTTTGAGCCTCATACAATTTAACAGAAGTCAACTAGAAGCAGCTGAAACCTCTAGGGTCCCTGAGACCAAAACACAGGCAAAAATGAAACCAAGATTTATGTAACCATGGCCTAGCTGAAATACGTGTTAACAACATACAAACAACCTGTAATTCCGTAACTAAGAATCTGCCCAAGGAATGATCACCCTCTCCAGAAGGTTTGGGTGTCACTGACTGAAGGAAAAAAAAAAAAAAGCATCATTTCATTATTTCCCTTGTTTAGCTTTTGTTTGTTTTTCCTCTGTCATGGAGGTAGCAAAAACAAATTATTTGGGGGAGCCAATTTGGCTGGCATAGCAGCTGCACCAGTAGGACACATCATGGTGCATGATGAGGTTGCCAAATGTTCATTGTTTAAATATGGCCCAATTTACTAGAGTCCAAGTTATAATTAGGTTTCTTCTTTGAATTTTAAAAGGAAAAAAGTGAAGACACAAACTCTTAGTACATATAATTAAGACTAGCAGCCTTAACCTAACAGGTTTTTAGATACACTCTTACTGTCACTCTAAATACAGGTTTCCTGCTGAGAGCATAATTACAGTTTTTGTTGCACTTCATACTGTCTACCTCCTAGAGAGTTTACACTGTTTGTTATTAAAAGAAGACCTTGTCATATTGTGAGCACCTCTGCATATAATGCCTCTTATTGTTGCTGCTTACCTTTTATCTACTCTTCTGGTGTGAAGAGGGGAGAAAATGGCTAATGAACTAGAGACTTAGTAAATTTTAACAAGTTGGAGTTAATATGGTGTTTTTTCCCCTCTCTTTCCATCAAAAGGAGAGCTGTCTCCTCAATTCGACACCCTTGCATTCTGAACCCATAGCTGCCTTTCTTTATTAGACCTATAAACCAAGTTGTAATGAAAAGCAAACCCACAGAATCCTAACTACCTAAGCTAGGAGGGTGGGAAATTCCATTTCAAATTAAATAGCACAGTTTTAATCCATTAAACCTTTAGACTACATTTATATTTAACACCAAGATGGTAGCCAAATCTTTTCTACTGACTGACAGCAAGTGCTTTGAGCAGATCTTGGGTAGCAAAGTGCATTCAGTTTTCAAAGAGATTCTATAAAACCATAGTGCTTTTATTTATTTATTTTTTTAAAGAATTTGACCTCCAGGAGACATTTATTGGTGCTCTGTTAACTACTTACTTCCAGACATTTAAACAATGGCAGCAAATGGATTTCTTCTTCCACATAGTTACCATCCTCAGTATTAAAGATACTATGCAGTATTGGCAGTTTTTTAAAACTGCTTTGCATGTCTCACCAGGCTGCGACATCTCATTATGTGTTATAACCTGCTCTGAGAAGTCTGCATCAAAAAAGACTACTTTGCAAGGTGGGATTATTTTTCACTATCATTCTTTAATCTGTTAAAGCTATAATCTATCTAAGAATGAAACACATAGTTGTTCGAAAAAACTCTAAAGCTTAAAAAGAAAAAATTCACAAATAGGAATATTGGATTAGACAGGATTTGTTAACATAACTTTCTTCAAGGTGCATTCAGCTATAATCATTCACTTGGGAGAAATAAAGTATTTCCAATGATGATCACATATAGCTAAATTTGAGTGTTTTTTAATATCCTGAAGCAAGAACTTGATTATGCTTTTCAACCAGCAATGTTCCCTTTCTTTATGCCAGAAAGGTAAATTTCAACATTTTACTGTATAAAATAATTTAGTGGGATGGTAATGTAAGCTGTGAAAGATAAGAATGGAAAAATCAAAGAGTAGTTGAAAAATGGAAAGTACACTAATATATAGTGATTAAAAAAGAGTTCCAAGACACAGTGATAAGTAAAACAAAGAAAATAGCAGAATAATATAGTCAGTAAAATTTTAATAGCACTCAAACCCATGCTATTTACACAAGTGCAGCTTTATATAGATATAGATACATATGTAAAAGAAGGCCTGAAAGGATACACATTATATTGGTAACACTGGTTAACTCTGGTAGAGAGAGTGAGACTAACTAACAGGCTAGATTCCTTTGCTATTGCTACTGTAATGAAATACCACAAACATAATGGCTTAAAAAACAAGTGAATTTATTATCTTACAGTTCTAGAGGTCAGAAATTCAAAATCCATCTCACTAGACTAAAGTCAAGGTGCTGGAAGGGCTGATTCCTTCTGGGGGCTCTGGGGAAGAATCTATTTCCTTGCCTTTTTCAGCTTCTAGAGGCCACCTGCATTCCTTGACTTGTGGCACCTTCCTTGAATAAATCCAGTCTCTTGCTTCCATCATCACATCTACTATTAACTTTTTCCTCCTGCCTCCCTTCCATAAGGACTCCTGTCATTAGCTTGGGCCCATCTGGACAGCCCAAGATTATCTCCCCATCCCAAGGTTTTCAACCAAGTTCCTTTAACCATGAAATGAGACTATCCACAGAACCCAGGATCAGAACACAGACATCTCTGGGGAAGCCATTATTTAGCCCACCACAAAGACTAAAAGGACTTCAGTTTTTTGAACAGGGTTTAAATTGTACAATTAAAATCCATTTATGTATTAATTATATAATTTACATAACTTAAAGACAAGAAAGATAATTTCATTTCTCACTTTTAAAAATGTTTGAGGTAGTTAGAAAAGAAAAAAATAATCACACTCCTCTACATATTTAGTTCTTCTCTTTTATTTTTTCTTGCCCCTTCAAACTCCTATTCTTTCCCCTTCTAAACACTTTATTTCCTGGTTCTGTATCTATATTACAAGATTCATAATCACATTTAATATCCTCCCCTTGAAAATATTACCCAATCTGAATGGTGGGACAATTAGGCTAAGTATAACTACATATAGGATAAAGAATATGTCATTAATGCATTAAAAAATGTCAACTGAGCCCCAACTGAAAGGAAATATGCAGAGAACTAGGGATACAGATATTAAAAGCCCTACCTCTTGGAGAGTTTACTATCTAGTGAGAAAGATAGATTTGCAAACAAACACAATATCGTATGAGGTAGCATTATAGAAGAATGAACAATGGGCTACAGAAACCTGGCAGAGAGAGAAATTAGTTCTCCATGAAGTGATGATGGAAAGGAGAAAGTGGTTAGAGAAAAATTAGTGGAGGAGGGTCCATCTGACCTGGACCCCTCTGTCTCCACGTTTTCCACTATGACCTGGACTGTCAGCCCTCAGCTCTGCTGAAGGTTCACACATCTCTATAACTCTGGTCAATGTGGCATGTCTGCTGATGTTCAACTAACCTACATTCCACATCCTCTCCACTTAGGTCTCAGAAACTCAGTGTTTTAGAAACGCTTAACTCCAGCAGTCACCCTATCCACACTGCCCCACTGAGTATAGTGGGTGACAGAGGAGCCTGTCAGGGAACTGACTGCCAGATTCCTAATCAAGACTCCCTTATATCCTTAGGCTTCCTCTTATTTATCTGCATGGTTCAAATGGTAGAGGGGAAAAAAAGTTTGGACATCTGCCTTCTACTACTCTCTGTCTCACTCCTTCTCTCTCCCCATCTTTCCATTATAACTGCCTTTCACACTGGGCAGCAAGGACTCTGGCCAAGCTTTAATAGGCTATAATCTCCTCCAGACTTTCAGAGAAACTGTATCATATGTCTTCTTGTCTTGGTCTTAACATGCTAAAATTTTAGACAACTTCTAAGGCTGGCTTTAAGCCTACTGACTGGCTAAACACATGAAGTACTAGCTCCTTCCTGCCCTGTCTCTGCTGTTAAGTTTCCCATATCCTTCTGAGCCAACAGGCTGTAAGGCAACATGATTTACTGGATGATGGATGACTCATGCAACCCATTCCAACTACCATCTAACAACATTAACTGTTCAAAAACTAAAATCTACATTTCCCAGACTCCCTTGTAGCCAGGGTTCTGGGTGAGATCTAGGTTCTGCCCATCGAATGCAAAGGCACACACTTTGTTTCACGTTGAGCTCTATGGAGAGAGAAGTCAAGCACAAGGCTGGTAGGAACCATGGCAATGAAAGCATGTTCTGGAGCTGGCAGTTGCTGAAGTAGCTCTCTGATTTGGCAATTTGTTGATGCTAAATTACCAGAAGTGGTAAAGTTCTGAAGCAGGCAGCTAGGCTGGTGGGGAGCTTCCTAACCAAGAAGGGGTACAGCTCTCAGCAGCCTAGGGCTTTTGAAATCACTCCTGGAAGCAGATTCACCCTTCCCAACAATTCTTTAAGCTATCTTCACACTTAATGATTTGTCCTTATAGTAGGTAGACCAGATTCTATTTTTATGCAATTAAGACTCCTGATTAGTATGCGTGTGTGAATGGGGGGAGAAGGTTCAAATGCTTTAATATTGGAAAATATTGCCCCCAATCAAGCTAATTTAGGAGCCTAATGGGAGCCCAACACATAGTGGGTGACTGATACTCCACTTGGGGTAAGGTAATGAATAAAAAGTCATTCTTAAAGCACAGTGTAATTTCATTTTTTTGGCTTTTTCTTCTATTGCCTCTATTCAAATTTTACAGACTTTGTACTTTAAGTCTCCACGCAGAGCCTCCTCACTTTATTACCCTTAGCTTGTTTTGGGGGGTTTTGGGAGACAAAGGGGTTGGGGAATAATTCTAAGGGAACGGTTCATAAGACCTTTATTAGAGAGAGGTAGAGAATCTTTCAGTGCTCTTCAATCTAGCCTTTACAGGAGACTCCATTCAGCTGCTTATTTCTCTTCTGCATGACTCAGAATGTTAGGTGATAAAATGCTAAAGTGACTGGTATCCACAAACTTCCACCACTCAAAGTTGGAACTCACCTTAGAGGTTATTCATGTCAAGCCCCTATTTTGTTGATAAATATACTTATGTCCAAGATAATAGAACCAATAAGCGGAAGAGCCCAGAAGAAAACTCATATTTGCAGGCACTGTTGTTTTTACCACGCCAGCTAAAGACCTGGATGAATGAATTTAAGAAACTAGTTCTAGTCAGTGGATTGAACTCTCTAGATGTCCATCCAGTTCACTTTACTCTCCTGTAAGCACTTGATTTTGTGAGTCGATTTAAAAGATTCTGACAAAAATATTTTAGTGAACAAAAAGTCCTTTGGTAAATCAAATTACTTACTCTCTATATTTAAAGCTTGTTATTTGATATAGAATCCACCTAGGAATGGGGCTTAGAACAAAGCAGAAATGGTGTAAAATATTTTAACATAATCTTGTATCTTTATCTATTACCAGCTTATAGTTTAAAATGTACTGCATTTGCTCTTATGGATAGATCATTGCAAGAGCTCTCCAGAACTAAGTAGCTTTTCTTACTGAACCAGGTGGGTAATGCCCTCAACTGGTAGAACTTGCCTTGTCTTCCATCTGGAACAGCATCACCAGTTTTGTCATCCCCAAAGGCACCATTCTGACACATCTCATTAATTTTTACAGGGTCCTGACCTATAAGAATAAATGGTCTATGCTTCAATGTCTAAGTATGCACATAAAGAGAAAAGAGTTAAACTTAAGTGCTATATATGTAATCTTGGGTCTAAGAAAAAAAATATGCTGAAAAGATATAAATTTCTTGAGGAGATTATTTATTAAGCTTCCAACCAAATACAGTGTAGCATAAAACACTCCAAATCTATTCAAAAGAAAAGTATAAAACACTACCAAGCATTATCGGTAGTTTAAGCCTAATGTCATTATTCTAGCCCCTTCATGCTAGTGTATTCTTAGCTTATTTTAACTATACCTATCTGTGGATGGAAACCAAAAAAAATAAAAAAGCACTTAAATAGTTCACAATCCTCTCCCCAGTGAGAACATTAAATCCTAAAATATTCCAAAAGTCAGAATGCAATAAAGTTGGTTCTGTGGCCATAATTAAATAACTGTTCATGAGAGAAAAGTATAACCAAACCACAATGACTCATATTAAAAACAGATACCAAAATTGAAAAAGAAAATGCATATATATTCACAAATCAGAACCTTGCTCCAAAATATTAAGCATTTTTTCCAAATAATCTCTTATAACAAACTCTAACAATTAAGCAAATCAATCCGCACTGCAATATCTATACTCTTCTAGAATTTTCATTCTGGAGGTGAGTCAAGAGAAAAGTGAAATAATAAAAGTTAAAATTTATTGAGTTTTTCCTAAATGCTAAGTTCTTTATATGAGTTATCTAATTTCATCCTCATAAGAACAATTATCATAACCATTTTGCTGATGATAGCAAAAAGGCTTGGGATATTTAAGTGAACCCTCCAAGTCTATGCAGATAATAAACTATGGACCCAGTCTTTCTTCTCCAAAGCCCAGGCTCAGAAACACTATCCTTGACTGCCACCACTGGGACAAGCTTCATTCTATAGGATTCTTCCAGAACAATAGCTATTTTAAGAAACATTCTGGTTTGGGGATTATAAGATTTATCAGAAAAGATCTAACAAAGTTTGAGTATTTTTGTATAGAAAAGCTTCCATTGGGCATAAAAATTCTTACAATTTGCTTTCACTGAAGAAGGCACATAATAGGAAGCCTACAGGAATAGATGTTAGAAGAAGACTTATAGGAAGGTGAGATGTTGTTCATATACCCAAAATACTATTTATTAACCTCCAGGAAAACAAAGCTAGAAAGACAAAGCAGAATTTTTCCCTTCTAAAATTGTTTTTAAGTGATCCATTTCTATATTTTACTTTAAAATAATGGACAAATAATCATCAGCAAACATAGACTGTATTTCAGTCTAGCTAGACATGTCCTCGGATGGGTAAAATTGACATAAAACAGGACAAAAGTCACAAAATTATGTTGAATTATAAAACAACTACCTCCATATCAACTGGTATGTCAGTAGAATAAATATCTAATCACAATAGTCTTCTTTGGCTTCCAAAGAAAGGAATCCAGAAGTGAAGTAAATGAAGAAGCGGTGGTGAGAATTAGACAATAGCCTTGTCAGAGCCACCAGCCCCTCATCAGGCTTCATAAAGTTCATGACATTGCCAGCCTGAAACCCGCCCCAGTGCAAGAAACTGGTCTGACCAGAAAATAACTGGGAGTCTAGTTAGATCAGAATCCTTTCCTGAAATTCTCCTATTGATTCCTATTGCAGAGATTCCCACCATAAAAATGGATAAAACAAAGTAAAAATAAAGTCTCTAATTCAATTTTGCCTCAAATGATAATTAATTCAAAAAATTAGTCTGTCAGTTGAGTATAATTAAGTGTCCACTGTAATAAGAAGTAGCTTGGTGTCAGAAAGGAAAGGATATAGACTGCAGAATGAAAGTCAAGTTCAAATCTTGTCATGACTACTAGGTAAAGATGTTTATTTAAGTAATAAACTATCTGGGTTTCAGTTTGTATACCTGCAAAATAGTAAGAACGTCACAGTCTGTGAAAGATTAAATGAGAAAATATATGTAACAAAATGGAATACAGTCCAAGGGACACATTAGACTCCTCTGTAAACACAAGCTCATATTACTCATTGGTATCTAGTGTGCAGCAGGACACTAGCAGTGTGGAGGAGCTAATACATGAATAAGACGTGGTCCTTGCCCTTAAAGAGCTTACCAGGTAGATTAAGAAACAAACCAAATATGAGAAAACAGCTATTGATAAGCATAGTAGAATCTGGAATGGGACCAGATGGTTATGGGGTAGAATAGTTGAAGAAGATTAATGATGGGTGAATATGCTGACTGGGTCCAGAAGGCTGAGGAAGAATAAGGATGTGAGAACTTAGTACTTGGCTTCCATCTTCAAATAAATAAAGGAACAGTGTTTGACACAAAGGAATTCTACACATGATGTTCTGAACTTTTGCTGTTCAAAGTATGGTTCACAGACCAACTGCATGGCACTTCAGAGTTTGCTAGATATGTAGAATCTGGGATCCCACCCTGGACCTACTAAACCAAAATCTATATTTTACCAAGATCCTGGGGATGATTTGTGGTTACATTAAAGTTTAAAAAACACGGCTGTAAATTACAAGTAGATCTCCAAAACAATGAGAGATGTTTTATATTTTATACTCAGGAAAGCACCAGGATTCTAAGCTTCTTTTGAGATGATAAAAGTGAAAGTGTTAGTCCCTCAGTTGGGTCTGACTCTTTCAACCCCTTTGAGATGATAAATATTCTGGAATGTCCTCATTTATAAAATGGAGATGTAATATTTGCTCCTCAGGACTGTTAGGAGGATTAAAATAAACATATATAAAACCTATGCTTTCTAATCCCAAAAGGGAAAAACTGTTTGTTTTTTCATCTCTGTATCCTTTACCCTTAGCATAATTGTTCTATACATATTCCATATTCAATAACATTATGTTAAATAAATGAATTAATGGGTCACTCAAGAGGCTTTCAGACACTATCAAGTACACTTTGGAGTGAATAACTATGGGACCATGGGTGAGATTTGCAGACTAAGCTAAGTGAAACAGGGAAGCACTTTTCAGATTTAAATGTGCATACTCATTTAGTCACAAGATTTTTCACTGTTAAAGAATTAAGAATGGTAATACAATGGTTAAACTTAAGGTGAAAACGTATTTTGTCATAGGAAATTAGATTTATCACTCATAATGACCTCACTAACCTTATGCTAGTTTAATACCAAGTGTTCTGTGGAGATTCTGTTATTAGTTACAACACTAATTTTCTCTTGACAGACTCAAATTATGTAATAAGTTAATGAGTTCATCTAAAGATTCAAGCCCATAGTTCAAAGTCTCTTTCTTCCATACCCTCAAGAAGCATACAGTCGAGTGAGATTAGAGACATATATAATTAGCAATTAGAATAAAGAAAAGGTCTCAATGTAGGTTGTTCTAGAATGACAGTGGCAGTAACAAAGGAACTGCCCACTGGCCACCTGCTGAAAGGTTTCAGGGGGAAGGGACTGAGCTAAGACCTGAAGGATAAGCAGTGACAGGGGGACTAATGGAGGCCGGGTACCACATGGAAGAGGAGAGAAAGGAGCCAGTTCAGGGAGCCACCAAGTAGCTCAGTATTTCTGAAGTATAAAAAGGGAAGGTAGCAGGAATAAAACAAAATAAGACTGGGACAACATCATGATGGCTTTTCTTGCCACACACAAATTTTACTTTTGAGTCATTAAAAGAATTTGAGTAGGAAATTAATATGATCATGCTTTCATTTGGGATGTGCCAGTTTGGCAGAAGTGAGTCTGATGGATTGGGAGAGAGTAGAGTCAGGAGCACATGAAATGCGACTAGAGATTGGCAGATAAGTATAGAAACTAATGCATTAGTTGGTATGGTAGCTTGAACTAAGGCCATGATAAAATGGAGAAAAGAGAATGAAACAAATACAAAGAGGAAGAATTAATTGAATTTGTAAACTGACTAAAACTGATGGTTTTCTAATATCAAGAAAACTGAATTTATTTTCAGTTTTAGCATGTATACTTACTGTCCGGTAAGAAACAAATTTTGTAATATAAGATAAAACTGGCAAGTGTAAACTTAGGCATAAGGTTGTACAGTGATGCCATCCACTAAGATAAGGAATACAGGGTGAGGAATGACATCGAATGTTGGGGTTTTGATGCAATGATTTTCAGAATTGGCTATGCACTAGATCAACCTTGAGACTTTTTCAAAAACAGTGATCCTGTCTTCACATTCAAAACGTATTTGTCTAGAGTGGGAAAATACCATCCTAGTACAATATACAATATGCCTCTTGTTGATTCTCAACCCTGGCTGCACATTAGAACTTCTGGAGCTTTTGAAAAAGACCATGCCTTGGTCTCATTTCTCAGAGACTCTGATAAATTTATCTGAGGCCCTGACATGAGGTGTTTTTAAAAGCTCTCAGGTGATTCTAACATGAATCCAGAGTTCAAAACTGTCAATTCTCCAAAGCAGAGAGATTCTATATTTTCCTCACTTAAAAAAAAAAAACAAAACCTTCCCCTAAACCCACCCTTAACTGTAACCATGTCTTTTATCTAACTTAGACTATGGAAGTCTGTTATAGTCTCCATCATCTTTTCTCTTCTTCTTCCTCTCTACTATCCCTTGGATTTTGATCAAGAAATGTCTATCATCTTAGTCTCATCAGCATTCTCATTTGGCTACTGAAGATAAAGATAATAAAACCAACTCCCCTTCTCTAGTGGACCTTTTCTTTCATATCACAACCATGTGAACTCTTTCTCACCTTGAAAATAAAAATGAAAAACAACCTCCCCCAAAGTTTGTTAACTTCTGAGACAATTCTCCATTATTTTCCTTCCCTTAAAAGCCAAGCTTCTTTGATAATAAGGTCTCCTTAGGACCAGGACTGGTATAGGAATTCCTGACTATCTCCAATAATCAGAAAAGTAGGAAAATCTGAAGAGAAATATTCTGCTGCAGAAACTGCTCAGGCCCCAGAATAAAGATCCTCTATTTTGTACCAAGCAGAATCAGAGGGGGAAATCCACCTTTTTTTTTTTTTGTATAAAAGTAAAGACTTTCGTATATTACATAAGGACAAAGAATTGGCCTGAAAAGTATATAAACTCTTATAGTGCAAAACTATAAAAGATAGGAAAGCAAGTTTTAGGCATTTTCACACTACTCATAACTGTATTATTTGGTAAAACTTGTTGTAATAGCTCTGGCGCAAAATACATATAGTCCTAACAACACTGTAGGTCAACTATACTTCAATAAAACTTTAAAATATGTAGCCTGTGCTTGTAAATTTGGTTCAACAATAGCTATGTACAATTGAAAGAGTAAATAAGAAATGAATTACTAGCAACTGTATAAAATGACTTCAGAATGAATTTACTAATAATGAAAGTAATTACATACAAATTTCAGTAGTTTCTGGGGACAAAATGACACACTTATAAATATCCAAATAGGCAAAAATGACAATCGTATTGGTTAAAGTAAATAAGAGTAACTCCAAGGACTGGAGTAAGGATCTCACAAAAATGTCCACTCATCTCTCTTGAAAGAGGTAGCAGTGTCTCTCCTTTACTAGCCTTGAATGCTAAATCAACTGACTTAAATGAAGAAAGATACAAGACTGAGAATGTTTTAGTGACATACTCTGCCCTACCTCACACTGGCACCTAGGGGGGTTTCAAGATCGTACTCTCTTTCCCACCACCATTGTCACCGTCATTCTCAACACATGCATAGGCCATTTCATTTCCAGCAAGTAGAGCTCAAGTGTGTATCCAAGAGTATGGAGGAGCAAGTAAATCTCTGAGTGGAGAATGAAGAGAATAATATTAACTCTATCTTTTATATCTCCCTTGGAAAGCTGAGTGGGAAAGCTAAGAGGAAGATGTAAGAAGAATAAGGCTTAGTTGGCTCTATGTTAGTCTGAGGGAAGAAACCCTTGAGGCTCCTGCATGGTCTAATCCAGGTTACCAGGATAAAGAAGCAGATAGATTTGGCTAAGCAGCAAGATTTGGGCATTTTCCTGGAGCAGATCTGAATATACTACCTTGAAATCAAATGATTGTAATGATTTATTTTCAAGGTTTATATATGTAAGGCCTTGTACATCTAAATTCTCAGGTAACAATTACCATGACCTCTTGAAGGCCACAACTGAACACACACAGACCTGAAGGCCAACATAATTCTTTGCTTATTAACTGCTCAATAGTCATTTGCTAAAATGAAATTTTATGGCCTTAGTTTGCTTGGTATGCCATGATTAGTAAAGCCTGTTTTAAAAATTTGTGGAAATAAATGAAAATACCCTTTGAAAAACTGAATACTGTATAAATGCAAGATAAATATCCCCCTACTATTAACCGGAATATGATCCTATAACAGTCCTACTGTATGTACATCCCACCAGGCAGTATGCTTGTCAATTCACCACGCTTCATTAAGAATCTAACAGATGGACAATGTAAAAAAAATTGACATTGGAAGATCTTGGTCTTTGCCCTTTGGCATCCTGCCCTCAGACCCACAGTATGGCCCTGATGTCCGTCTCTCCAAGAAACTACAGGAAATGCTTGTGTGGTCAAATTGGTTCTGCCATTGGTCTCATTCCAACCAAAGCTCATTAGTTTTACTTTTCCCTTTAGACTTGTGGGTTAGAGTTTTATTTGTTGCATAATAGAAGGTACTAGCAGCTTGTATTTTTCTTTACCCCTTGACAATGAATCAGCAACATATCCATTACATTTTCCTTATTAAGTGGTAGTTCGCTGTATGTCCTTAGACTTAGTTGTCATTCTAAACATTAATTTCTGTAATTATAATAACATACTAGCTAAGATAAAATAAAAATGAACTGATGTTCTAGCGTCAACTCTAAAAATCTAGACCTGCACTATCCAATATGGTACCCTCTAGACAAATGGCTATTGAGTACTTGAAATATGACCAGTCTGAATATGAGACAGGCTATAAGTGTAAAATGCACATCAGATTTCATAAGTTTTAGTACAAAAGGAGAATCTTTTGAATCTCAGTAATTTTTAAAATGATTAGGTGCTGAAATGCTAACATTTTTATTATACTGAGTAAAATAAAACATAATCTGAAAATCAATGCTAACTGTTACCTTTCACTTTTTAGTGTGATAACTAGAAAATTTTAAATTATATTGGTGGCTTACTTCCACTGGACAGCTTTGATCTAGATGCTCAAAGAAACTTTCTAGAGATTTCCATTCCCAGTGATTCTGAATGGTCTTGTTAATTTAATTAATTTGAATTCACTCTTTCTTACAGGCTTGTTTAAAATTGTTTATTATCTGACTCTACAGTTGACAAGAATATAAAAGGTAAATTAAATAAAACTAATTAATGATCATCAATTATGTTTAAATGGTACTGACCTTGACCTCCCAAGAGCTTGGGAAGTCCTTTAAACACCTGTATTAATAGCTTTGTGTCACATCAAGTAATACCAAGTGCTGAACCATAAATATTCTAATGCTGTTCTTGCCTAGAGGTGACTTCCTTGACCTATAGCTCCACTAACCACAATAAACAGAAGTGACACATAACAGTCCATGCACTGATTCATGTGTTGTGCAAATGTCACAGCCCTTTTTTCCCCTCAAAACATCTTGAAATAAAAGAAATCATAAAAGTAGATTTGTTCCTAGTACTTGTGATTTACAGCTTTCAGTATGTATGTACTGTAATGTATGCATGATGTAAAACCACCTATTCAGACATCAGAGGTACTTTAAAAATGAATGACCACTGTATATGTGGCCTATAAGTTTTTCTTAAAGAAACCAAGAGATACAAAAAGAGATGAAAAAGTCTAACATAAAAAAAAAAAAAATACTAACTACCACTATGTCATTAGTTTCACCACTGAAGAGAAAAGCAAGAATCATAAGAAAACATCTCAACCATGAGAAAATAGCAATATCCTTCTGATCTGGAACATATCCGAACAGCAAGGACTTTACCAAATATTGTTACTGAAACGCAACACGTGCCCAATGCACAGTGAGGTCAAACAATACCAAAATGAGGGAGTGTGGAACAAACAAAGGTTTACTGGGGGCCATGCAAAGAGGTGGGTGGCTCAGGCCTTTAAAAACCCCAAACTCCCTGAAAGCTTTCAGCAAAGCTCTTTTATAGGAAAGGTGAGGGAGAGGTAAAGGTAGTTGTTGCGACTTTTTAGTGTCAGATCCTTTGTTCTTGAAGTCAGATCTCAGGCTCCTGTAAACTCCACCAAATGTTATTCTCTGTTCTGACAAGAAAGGGCCAGGTCCCAATGCTCAACTGTCACCCTCTGAGGTCCAGTGCCAGCTAAGGGGAGGCAGATCTCAGGTGGAGGAATTCTCAGGGCCAGGTCCCCAGATTCTTCCAGCTGTTGTCCCTGAGTGAGTTAGGTGCCCAGGACCCTACTGGCCCTCAGGCTCCTCAGGCTACCAGGGACCAAGTCCCACAGACTGTGACCCAGGCAGATGGCCACTGCCATTAGATCACAGAGGCAAGGATATGGAATAAGTTCACCTCCACCTCAAGCCCTTGGCCCAGTGGCCTTGGCAAGAGTTCTGAAACCCTGCAGGACACAGCCCCCAACCTTTTCTCTGGGCCCCCCAACTCACCCACTGGCCCATGGCCAGGTGAGCTGGTGGGCCCCTGGGAGAAGGCCAGGATCCACCTCTTACCTCACTCTCCACCTGAGGACCACCACGCTGATGGCCCTTGAATGGGCCCACTAAACAGCTGCTCATTGACAGTTGCTTGCTTGGGGAAGGGGCCCACTGCAGTACCAGCCAATGCTGTGCAGGACCACTAACCAGTGCCATCACTTCATGGCAAACAGATGGGGAAACAATGGAAACAGTGACAGACTACTTTGGGGGGCTCCAAAATCACTGCAGATGGTGACTGCAGCCATGAAATTAAAAAATGATTGCTCCTTGGAAGAAAACTTATGACCAATGTAGATAGCATATTAAAAAGCAGAGACATTACCTTGCCAACAAAGGTCCCTCTAGTCAAAGCTATGGTTTTTCCAGTAGTCTTGTATGGATGTGAGAGTTGGACTGTAAAGAAAGCTGAGCGCCGAAGAATTGATGCTTTTGAACTGTGGTGTTGGAGAAGACTCTTGAGAGTCCCTTGGACTGCAAGGAGATCTAACCAGTCCATCCTAAAGGAAATCAGTCCTGAATATTCACTGGAATGACTGATGCTGAAGCTAAAACTTCAATACTTTGGCCACCTGATGCAAAGAACTGACTCTTTTGAAAAGACCCTGATGCTGGGATTGATTGAAGGCAGGAGGAGAAGCGGACAGAGGATGAGATGGTTGGATGGCATCACCAACTCGATGGACATGAGTTTGAATAGGCTCCAGGAGTTGGTGGTGGACAGGGAAGCCTGGCATGCTGCAGTCCATGGGGTCGCAAAGAGTCAGACATGACTGAGTGATTGAACTGAACTGAACTGACAGTTGCTCTCTTGGGGGAGGGGCCCACTGCAGCGCCAACCAATGGCTGAGCAGGACCATTAGTGGTCTCGGTAAACATTGCCTAGTAACAGCAGTAAGGAGTAATACTGAGCACCAACAGCTGTGTACTAAGGGCTGCCCAAGGCTCAGTTCTATTACAGTATGACTGAGTCCAAAGGAAGTACAGGTCTAAGATGAGCCATTTGTGTAAGGAAATAGAAGGCTGTGGAATAACAGAGCATGAGAGAGAGAAAGGGAGAGGAAGCTGATAAAAAAAGAATAGCTGCAGTAGGAAAACTGTTCTGTATAATTTTTCTACCCTTCACTAAGGACGTGTACTCTATAGCTGTGATAGGATGCTCAAAAAGAAGAAACTTACTTTTCTTTGCTACTTAATCTTTAAAGATACCTAGATTTTTAAAAAACTCACAAAGAAGGAAATGAAGAGATAACTAAATATGGCTCAACATTTACGTACAGAAGCATTTAGTATTATTCTTAGTCCATTTTTAAGCTTCCCATTTTCCAGATAGATAAGTCAAAGCATTGAATTTAGTCGACTTGACAAAATTAAAAATAGATTACAGAAATAAATTAATTTCCAACTGATTTTTTTAAACTAATTTCTAAGGCAGTTCTTTCTCCCCACATCCTGACTGTAAAACTGCTGTTCTTAGGACAATATGAATGGCTTTTAAGACATCTAACATGAAGGAAACATTACAGAGTTCACTGTATAGATGGTACCTGAATCAAGTTCAACTTTTAAGACATAGTACCACAGAATCACGCTAAACTCTTTCCCCAAACTGTGACTATTAAATAATAATGATACAACCTTTAAAACATTTTATAAAATGTATTCAACCACATACTTTTTAAAAATCAAAAGGGATATATCATAGACATTTTCTCTTAGTACTTTTTTTTTAATCTACGTAGTTTGCTACTCTATCAACGTGCCATAGTTTCCTCAACCACCACATCAGTGGCTTTTATTTAGGTTATAAACAATTTTTCATTACTATAAACAATACTATAGTACTATTCTTTGGCTTATCTTCTGCAAGTTATATAAGGATTTCAGATGAATAAATTCCTAGAGGTGGGATTTCTGAGTTGGAAATTATTATATTTGGGGAGCTTTTTGCAGAGATTGGGCCAATTAACATTCTCACCAGAAATAAATAAGAGGGCCCATTTCCCCATACTCTCACCAATTATCTAGAAAATGGGAAGCTTAAAAACGAACTAAGGATAATACTAAATATTTCTGTACCAAAAAGTGTTTCAATCACATCTGACAGGAAAGGAAGAAAATATCTTGATTTTGAGTTCATTTGGATTTTTTTGACAAATCAAAGTTGAGAGTCATCTTTTTCTAAGTTTACCTTTTATTCTCCACCTTCTTGTTTAATTGATCTTTCCTGATGCCATTTGTTAAAAAAGAGGATAGCAATAATAAAAATTCTCTGTCTTGAGGCTTATAGGGTATATTTGAAAACATTCATCTGACTCTAGAAATTGATAAATATAATTCAGCACCGAATATATTATGAATTCCTACATTTTTCTAATATCTTTGGTTTAGCCTTTCATCAAAGCAGAAATCAGTCTTATTCTATATAATGTTCCCTAGGAGTAGGAAACATTTTAATTTGACCTGTAGTCAACAAAAATTCAAAACTTTCAATATTATCCAACTTAAAATTTTGACTCACTATATGATTTTCTCTTCAAACAATTTCTGTCTTTCATGAACATAGATTCAAACTCAAAGAGAGATTAGTTTTATAAATTTATACTTCAAAGGGACACAAACAAAAAAACAAGAGAAGTGCTTCAAGACTGCCATGGAAATTGACATTCCTACCGTGCATCTTAAGGACAACATGTGAGAGCTTTAGTAAAGCCTTTGAAGTTTTAAAATGCATCAAATTAAAAAACCACATCCATTTAAAAAAAAAAAAAGGAACTCTTCTGACGTTAATTCTGTCAACATCTCTTGGGGGAAAAAGATGGCTTTTTTTAAGATATAAACACAGTTGGGGATAGAGATATTTTCTTTATACAGACTATCTAGAAATCTCACTGTTGGATATTAATGTTAAGATAAAAGTAAAAGCAGATTTCTGCCAGTGGACATAACAGGAGAGTGAGCTACAAAGAGAAAATTTTCCAATTACTAGAAACTGTAGTGCTTACAGAGCATCAAGTCTTGAGGATTTGAAGGCAACTTTAAAAGATTGCTAGTTCAACCACTTATCCACCTAAACACTTAAATCTTCTCCATGGGAGAGTGGTCAAATGTTCATTCACTCAGTGTTTAAATACATGCAATTATAGAGAATGTATTACCTACTGGTGCAGCCCAACTAACCTCTGGGCAGTCAGGATGATTAGTAAGTACTTCTTAGTATGTCCTTCTGAAATCTGTTTTCTTATCCTTAATATTTAATGATCCTACTTGCCGTTGTTGTTTAATTGCTCAGTCATGTCCAACTCTTTTGCGACCTTATAGACTGTAGCTTACCTGGTTCCTCTGTCCATGAAATTTCCCAGGCAAGAATACTGGAGTGGGTTGCCATTTTCTTCTCCAGGGGATATTCCCAATCCAGAGACTGAAACTGCATCTCCTGCACTGGCAGGTAAGTTCTTTACAATGAGCTACCAGGGAAGCCCAACTCTACTTACAAAGTGGCATTAAAGGAGAACTCTTGGCTGGCTAATTCTACATGCATTCCCAACTCCCTCTTCCTTTCACCTTCCACCACCAGTTCAGTTCAGTCACTCAATTGTGTCCGACTCTCTGTAACTCCATGGGCTGCAGCACACCAGGCTTCCCTGTCTATCACCAACTCCCGGAGCTTGCTCAAACTCATGTCCACTGAGTTCACCTTCCACAATACAGGTGAAAAAACTATAATACTCGCTTTTTCTGGTCTTCATTGAAGCTAACGATTGCCAGCTGAACTCAGCTATAGCTAATGAGACATAAGAAAAGTTTACATGGGGGTTCTGGAAACACTTTTTTCATCCGTTCCCACTTCTTTCTGCCCTGAGCATAAACTTAATAAGCCATAATTGCTACTTGCAACCAGGAATCACAAACATTGGCCCTCATACTTCTGTACCACTGAACACTAGCAGCAACCTACCTTCAATGCTGATGGATTTTAACTCAGGGTTTTTGATGCTTACACCTCAGACAATTCTATTTAGCACACATACCATATGGTCATACTGAAAAGTCAAATATTTACTCCACTTGATGACACCCTGTATATTAACAGAGAGAAAATATTTAGTTAACTGGTTAAGCCCAGCCAGACTGGATATACTTTCACCTTCAATTGTTGACACTCTAGAATGTATTTTAATATTATAATAATTTAAAACTACTAGTTAGAATACAGCTAAAAGTAAGAGAATTTAGTAAATGGAAGTTAGAGACATTTGAATTCTGATAGACGACCACTGTAAGCAATTTATTCATTGTTCCTGGTCAATTCCTTCTCTTCTCTATCTTCTCTTTCTATTCTTACCTTACCTTACCTCCAAGTTCACACTAAATTAAGATTTCTAAACTCTGGAAAATCCTGATAGAATTATCCAATTTGCTTTCTTTTTTTTTTTTTCAACTCTATCAGGAATGTTAGTTTTCCACAAATTACTTGCAGCCATAGCTTAATCCTAAAAAGGAGGACTGAATTTCAGCTTTCCCCAGATCATCAAATTTGAGCCTCGAGTTGAAATGTGATTTAGAGATACTGATCTGCTATAATCTTTTTAGACTAACAGCAAAATGCCCCAGAAGAAATATGTCTCAAATTTGACCCATTTTTCTAGCTTTATTTAATGCATATTACCAATAATGTTATAAAATAATTAATGTAAGTAGTCTCTTGCAAGAATTAGAAAATGTCCCCCATAATTCACACCCAACTCAATCCTTTATAAGAAAGACTATAATTGTATTATAAAATTTTGATTTTATCAATTCCATTTCTGAATCAGTCACAGGATTGATCATTTATCTCCCATCAACTTCAAAGAAAACTTCTAAGGATGACAGTACAGCAGTTAAGAGAATAAACTTTGGCAAAAGTAAGACCTTACTCTTGAATTTGAATCAGTGCCTTATGAACTGATTGATGTGGGGCAAATTACTTAACCCCACTTATACTCATCATCAGTAAAAAGAGAATAATTAAACCTATCTCAGGAGATTCAGGTTCAATCTCTGGGTCAGGAAGATCTCCTGGAGGGGGAAATGGCAACCCACCCCAATATTCTTACCTGGAGAATTCCATACAGGAGACTGACGGGCTACAGTCCATGGGGTCAAAAGAGTTGGACACGACTCAGCAACTGAGTGCACACATATCTCATAGGTTTATTATGGAGATAAATTTAAGATGTGTGTTTGGGGGTGTATATCCCACACGTATACATGGTTTAGCATCATCACTAGAACATAAGTGTTCAATAAATGGTTTGTTGTTACTATTCCTTAAAAAATTATTGGTATCTTTTGGTAGACCTCAATCACACTACTCTTTTTCGCTATCCTCATTTTTCAACATTCTTTCTTTGGATTTGGTGGAATGATTCAAAATCATGGAATATTTAGCATGAGTATATATTATTTCTGTATTAATATAGCTTCATTTTTAAAAATCTCTGAACCATTGCCCATCCTTCCAGAGAAATAGAATCTACATGGTTCAGCAAGAGGTTTTAAAAAGACAGAAATGGTAAACAGGCAGAGATAGAGCACCTTAACATTTACAGGTATGCCTACTTTGTGTTCTCCCAGGAAAATACACCGAATCAAGGATTTAAGTACAAATTGCTTTTTTGGGAAATGCTGGGAATAATACTATGAAAGTAAGGAATGGGGACAAAGAAGGATGCCTTATCAATCCAACTACCACTGGAGGTGACTTGAGCTGTATCTCACTGAGGAAACTCTAGGAGCCAGTGCAAAACATACACTTTCAAATTATGGCACTTTGAAGGGGCAAGGGAGCTAAGGTATTTACCCCCAACTTTACGCCAGGTTTCCCTGTCTTTCACAAATTCCACAGATGGTGAAGGACAGGGAAGCCTGGCGTACACTGTGACATTGGGTCACAAAGAGTTGGACACAACTGCACAGCAACCTGAGATCATCAGCTGAGGACTGCTCCCAGGGGTTGTTCATTCCCTGGCACTTCTGTCCTGTTCATCATGGATCACAGGCATAGCAGCGTTCTATAGTGCTGCGGAAAAAGAAACCAGACAGAAAAATGCAAACCCTGGGAGACAGAAGGCAGGAGGAGCCCACTGAATGATCAGAAGGACAGGAGGAAGGGGGCGCTGATGGTGTGTGCTTTGGGGCACCAAGCACGAAAACCAGAGGAACAAAAGCTAACACCTAGTCACACCTTGCAACAGGATAAATCCCATGAGTAAAAATTCTACATGAAAGGTGTCTGAGAAGAGGAAGCAAAAGGCTGACTTTTTTTGCGGGACGGTAATGCTAGCAACACAAAAGAAAGTTGGACTTTTGGCTTTGTGGGCGTAGTATACATCTCAGTCCAAATGATTTTATTTTGGTGCATTCGTACCAAGAAACTCATGGTGCTGTAAGTCCTTTTCTTAGCTATATGGGCATAACTGGGCCTCTGGGTACGTGTCTTTTATTTGGCTGGCTATTGTATACAGCAGTGGTCCCCAACCCATTTTAGCAGCAGGGACCAGTTTCATGGAAGACAATTTTTCCATGGATGGGGGTGCGGGTGGTTGGGATGGTTTGGGGATGATTCAAGCACACTTTTCTGTTATTATTTCATTGGATATATAATGAAACAATTATATAATGCAGAATCTGACAGGAGGCAGAGCTCAGGTGATAATAAGAGTGATGGGGAGCAGGGGTAAACACAGATGAAGCTTCACTCACTAGCCAGGTACCCACCTCCTACTGTGCAGCCCAGTTCCTAATACGCCACAGACTAATACTGGTGGGTGGCCCAGGGATTGGGGACCCCTGATATAGAGCATATAGTACTTCCCAAAGCACTTTTAGCCAAACTTTCCAGAGTCTTGAAAGAGGAAGCCATTTTGGAATGCCCCTTGAGAAGCAATCCTCCTTCTCTGAGGGAAATCCCAATAGTTCTAACCTCCACAAGTCCTTTGGTGAAACTTGGCTCACTGGCATGGCATTTTGTGCATCTTCCTGGTCTGCTACACAGAATGTGTTGGGTGCTGTCCTGCTCTATAGTGGAAACCCTGAGAGAGACCTGGGGCCATGTGGGCTGAGGTCCAGAGTCAAGGTGGAAGCTGACTTAAACTTGTGAGAAAGCCTGCAACACCTTCCCTCTCATCTCCTTACTTCCTCCGCAAACATGTTTTAAGCACCTACTTTCTTCTCACATCTTTGGCAGAGTTTCAGTGGCTACTAAGCAAGCCAGGAGCTGAAACCCCTCTTAGAAGATCTGTCAATCAGCTCATCTGTGCTAAGGCGGTCCAAGCGCTAGATTAGATTCTCACGTCTGGATTGCAATTCATTTTCCAGTGTCTGAATGCCACAATCTATCCCCAACCTACTCCTGCTCCATTCCTGACCAGCTTATCATGGGGGTGGGTACTGGTGAAACCTCAGTGGGGTCCTTCTCAGACACAAGGGATGTTATTATCATTAGAGGAGCTTGTGAAACATTTGCAAAGAGCTATTCAACAGCTTTTGTTGGGCTTCTTGGAAGTATGATTATACTTAGGGAATTTTAAGAACTTATTAGGACATTTTCATGTAAGAATTATGCTTTGCTTTATATAGAAAACTTTTCCTTAGGAGTCATAATAATGATTCCACTAACCTTCCATTTTTTATAACCCCTGTGAATGTGGTATGTTGGAACAAAGGTATCTCTGTAGGGGGCAATTCTCACTTTTAAAAAATGACTGCTGAACAATGTGAAGTTATCCTTATAGTTAAGTGTAAAAAAGAAACATGTTTAAAAGGCTATGTGAAATTAACCTGGGGGCATGCTGAAAAGAAAATCAATTAACCAATATGTTCTAGATCTTTCCCTAAACCATATGATTTCTTTATTTTTTTATAGTGGGACTTTTCATCAGAAAACTAGATTTATGAATGAATACCTTTTGGAAATATAACTGAATCTTTATCTCTTTGGGGTATCATTATCCCTGAAATATGATGATAAAGCTGAGAATGGTTTCACCAACAGAAACTCAATTCTACATTGTCCATACTAATGAAGGAAGACACTGCATGAGTTTTTGAGCACACAAACAACACAAAAAAATAATTTATAGGAATTTCCAAATGAAGACATGGAAACAAGATAAAGAGGAAGAGAGGGAAATAAGTTAGGATGCTCAACTTTGCCTTCATTATGTCAAGGAAACTAGTGCTACTTTAAGAAGGCAAAGACAGTCCCTTCTCAGGGCCTTGTTTGACTCACACTGCTTTCTAGATTTACACTGTTAGCGTAAATGGGAAATTCCAAATAGGTAGAATACAGCAAACTTTTTTAAAAATACATTTCAGCAAGCCTTTACTTTCCACTTTACCATAACTTCCAAAACTCCCTCTTATTCATAACCCTGCCCCGATTTAATCCTTCAGGTATTCAGTCTGGTCTCTATAGACCTGTGATTTGGAACTCCCATCCAACATTTCCTCCACCCAACCAAACCATTTTATTTGCTATCCCAGAAAACTATTCAGTCCATAGTTCCACTCTCAAATAGCTTCTCACATTTTCTCTTTATTCAAATCCCATAAAATCCATTCACATGATAACCTCTTCATGAAGAAGCTATCATATTTATTACTTATAAGCAGGAGTGTACTGGTAAATATTTACTAATTGGCTCTCCCTAGAAGAGAGGGAGACACTTGATTTATAGTGTTTGCCAATTTCTGTGGGGTAAATTCTCCTACAATGACCAATTTCAAAACTTGGAGCTGGAAAGGTACCCACAATTGGCTCTTGAGAGCTGACAAGAGCTGGCTCCAGCACATTCATTTATTTAATCAGATTAGCTGGCCAAATCTGCACCACTTTGCAACAGTGAGGCAAGGTATTGTAGTTTCTTTTTAAGAGAGGTGAGAAACTGTTGTAGAAGCAGCACTGAGCAGAAACACAACTGGGTTCTGGCTCTGAGCTTCCCAGGTGGCACTAGTGGTAAAGAATCTGCCTGCCAATGCAGGAGACTGAGACACAGGTTCAATCCCTGGGTCGGAAAGATCCCCAGAAGGAGGGCATGGCACTGCACTCCAGTACTCTTGCCTGGAGAACCCTATGGACGGAGGAGCCTGGCAGGCTACAGTCCATAGGGTCACAGGGTCGGACCCAGCTGAAGGGACTTAGCACACAGGCACACACAGGTTCTGGTTCTAGCTCTGCCATTATTTAACTAGATGATACTAAAGGCACTTAACCACCCTGGGTCTCAGTTTTCTTATCTATAAAATAACAAGCACACACTAAATAAACCCCTCCCACTAACAGGTCTATGATTCTATTCAATCCTTCATATGATCATGTCTTTTATCACTTACCTCAATTGAAATAACTTGAGAATAAGCTATACCATAACATATATCTTCAATCCACCAAGCACAATGCCTTGGCTTTAACTGGTGCTTCATAAATAGTTTAAGAATAACTGATTTTCTTAGGTAACACTGGGGGTAGCCTAGGTATGTCATAAGATAATGGAAAAGAATGAGTTATGAGAAGTACTGGCACAAGGAAACAAGAATCAGGTGATTAATTTGAGGAATAATTTTTTCTATGAATATATATACTTTCCAGGCTGGCAATGGATGGATGGGAAGTGCCGTATTTAGTTGCCCACCACGTCTCCTCCTTTCTTCCCCTTTAGGGGCCACCTGAAACAAGCACCAAGCTGTCCTCATTTGACAGTGCCTCTTAGTGGAAAATTCCACTCTAAAACCCTAAGTAAAAAATCCAAGAGACATAGGTTAGATCATTGGGTTGGGAATATCTCGGAGAAGGGAATGTCAACCCACTCCAGTACTCTTGCCTGGAAAATCCCATGGACAGAGAAGCCTGGTGGGCTAAAGTTCATGGGATTGCAAAAGAGTCAGTTACAACTTAGCGACTAAACAACAACAACAACTGTCATATATCTCTATCAGATTTATCTCAGAGAAAATAGTATCTTTTTGTGAATTTCTTTCCATTTATCTCATATTACTCGTGAGCATAAAGAACTGAACAATGGATGATTAGAGCACTATTATTAATACCTACAGCAAAGTATATGTATTAAAGTAAAATCAACATTCAACAAAATGATAAATGGGATCATTCTATTATAAACTTCGTCCAAGATTCCAAAGTTATTATATAATAATAACTTTGATAATAATAATGAGATAAGAAAAACCCAGTGCAGAACTGCTAAGACTGCTGAACCACTTCTGTCAGCATCTCCAACCAATAAAAATCATTGAGTTGGAAGAATTGGAGAAAAATCCTTTGCTGAGTTATATATATGGTTGCTCCAGGGAAGAAAGACAACTTCTTTGCTTTAAGTCAATGAGAATAAATTCAAGGGGATTCTTGGACAGTTTGACAAGTATCTCTCAGAGTTAAAGGGAGTTTAAGTGTTGGCATAAGAAGGTGTGGCTAGACTGGCCTGAAGAAGCAATGAAGAGAGAAAGAGAAGACCCAAGTTTTCCGTAGACTAGATATGGGCCACACAAGAAGCGGCAAACCAATAGCCATCTTGAAAACACTGCCTAAAACAACCAGGTGAATCAAGAGATGGGAAGTCACCAGAAGTCTAGGAACAGAGGTCACTGTGTCAAAATCACATGCCTCAGGCACCACTTAACTCACTGGAATTAGCTGCAGTTGAGAGTTCCAGATGGGGAAATCACCCTAAAATACTCCATGAAAGAGTCAGCTCTGAATATCTGGGAAGTCAAATCTGAATCCATCAGTAAGATCTCTCCTGCTTCATCCTAATCTAGTTCTGCAGGGGCCAGAAATGGCACACACACACACACACACACACACACACACTCTCTCTCTCTCTCTCTCTCCCCCCCTCTCCTCTCTCCCCCCACCATCTCCCTCCTTTTTTCTCCACTTCCAGTTCTTGGTTGGGTCCTTGCTTGGGATGAGAGAAAATTTAAAGAGGACGAGAAATTCGTATTATTAGATTATAATAAACTGTACTCTTTGAAATTTTAGAGTTACTGCAAGACTATTACTTATCAGACAGTAACTTAAAAAGTTAGAGTTCTGCTCAAAATTTCATCTAAGAACTGAAGGAAAAGCTATTCAACAGAATGTGTAAAAGAAACAGTGAGAAAAAAAATATTGCTGCTTTAGGTGGTTTCTTTCTAATAAGTCCACTATTTTAATATAAAAGTGACAGACTTAACAGAAAAAAAGGAGCCTCCAACTCTTAAGCTCTTGAATGTTTCCAAAGCCACTCTACAATACCTGGAGGCACTGGCTTGCCTGCTTCTAACCGAGCTATAAACACCTGCTTTCCAAGAAAAGCAAAAGCTTCTCAAGTGTTTTGTTCCTCTATCCTGTCTAATTACTAGTGTTAAAACTGTGTTTTTCCTACTGCTTTTAATTGCAAGTATACAATGTATTTCTAATCCCCTATAAGCGGGCTAGTGCTAGGATTTCAAACACTATAACATTCCTTTAAAGTACAAAATCAATGGCTGGTACCCAACCCATTTGGAGACTGTTTTCCTGCAATATGTGCATACTCCAGCAGGGACTGTCCATGTAAGAGTAAAATTAAAATCTTTATTGAAAACAATAACCTCTACGTAGAATGTCTATATGGCTCTCAAGTCTCTCAAAGGATGAGGAAGTTTTCTCTGAAGGTCTGGCATTGGAATAAGAGAAACTCAATATTCTTTCTGTATTAATTTGTCCCGGTGTGTACAGTCACATACTCTGCATAGAATGGCACAAGTAGCAACTTCCAGGCTGATTGTCTCTTGGGCTCCCTTCATACCACAAGTTGACAGAGTTACTAAAGATATACTCTAAGAATTATGAACCTGCCCATTATTTTTCTGGGAATAGCAGCCAAAGCCAATGGCAAAAAAATGACCCAATGCTGCCAGGATGGCAAGGATTCTTGACTACATTTCATGCCAATTATTTCTTCTCACATGACAAGTAGGAATTAATTTCCAACCCCTGACCTATATTTCACATATTTGGGTTTCAGACCAAAAGAAACACTTTCTATCATAAAAATGCTACAACAGTCTGCCACACGATGAGGAACCCCTACGGGCTCCCAGCCAACAAGTTTGGATTGAGTCTGCAAAACTTTTCTAGGGTAGAAAGGTGAGTTAGGAGAAAAAGAGGATAACTGTCCTCCCTTTTTGAGAGGACTTATTTATCGCAGTATCCTCCACATTCAGGGTGGGAGAATCAAACGATGGAAATAGTAACCCAGTATCTACTTATCTCCATGATATCTCAAGCAGCAGCAGACCTTAGCTGCTTCCCCTCCTTCAAGTACATACTAATCATTTAAGTAAAACCTCTGAAAAAAGATCTCATGCCTGCCTAAAATATTCCAAAGAAACAGAATTGGAACAGAGAAAACTCCAGACAAAAACCTCATAGAGTGTGGCTTCTGTGAATGAGTTATCTTGGCCAAAGGCACTTACCATAGCTGAGCAAGGATTTGAGTTTGATGGTAAATGCCCACTAACCGGTTCCCCGGGAGCCTTAAAAAGTAATATCCTAAAGAGCCCAGCATCTTCCCAGGGGCAGCTTTTTCAAGGGAAGAGTCTAATTCTGAGAAGATTCCCAGCATGTTAAACTGAAGGAAATGCAATGAAGATACAGTCCTAACCCTCTAAAGCAGACCCCAAATGCAGAAGATCGGATCACAAATCACTCTCAGATTATGGCCAAGTTCTAGATGGATATCAAGACCCAAAAAGATTAGTTTAATTCTCCAGGGTAAAAAGTCAAGACATAGGGTTTTAAATGAAATCATTTTTGCCTCACAACCACATGAAGTACTTAAATAGTAAGTCAGCGTCAAACTCCATTGTTTCAAACTTCAAAATCTTTTCTAGGCCTAATGAGAGAAGCCTGAGGGATGGGACAGGAGGCATGTTGTCTTTTTATTCAAAGTAAATATTCAGTATCTTTCTGTATTCCCTTGATTTGATTATTCACATTCATTCGGAAATACATACTGAATAATTCTTTTATTCCAGGTACTATGCAAATTATTAGGGTTGGACTTGTGAACAAGATAAACTCCTATCTTCATGAAAAAGCAGAAGAGAGAGGACAGTTGTATTTTTCACAATTTTTAACCAAAGTCCAGGGCCTGCCCTCTGACATATTTGGTTGACCAACCTTTGTAAAAAACAAGACTTCTCAATTGGCTCTGCTGCTAACCTAATGTGGAACCTAAAACAAGTCATAAATACTTCTGGCCTTCAATTTGCCATCTGTAAAATGGAGACAATGGCACCTGTTTTAACACTCACTATATACGGAGTGAAGACATCAGTTTTATAAAGCACTACATAAATAAATCATTTAATTACAAACACTAGAAAACACCTGTAGTGAAAATAGTTGTTAAGAGTTAGCATTCTACTTGTTAACCAAATTCAAGTCTAACAATAAATACCTGCTGTCTGAAATGAGAGCCAAAACAGAGAAGTGGTGATTGTAAAACATTTCCACTCTGCATCTTGAGGAACATATGATACTGAATTCTGCACGAGGTTAGAAGCTAGAACATACTGTTCTGCAGTTTTATTTGAATTAATCACAAACTATGTAAGAAAAAGAAACACATATTTTTCATCTAATACCTTTTGGAATTAAAGAAAAATAAGAGAAGTATGACAAATAGGATTTTTATACATGAATATGATTTTCTTTAATGAACAAATACATTTATTTCAGTGACTCCAGAGAAAGAAGTTAGAGGAATAGCCCAAGATGTCTATCTTTGGTGTCTTTTTATCTTTCCTGCTCTCTACCCTTCCTCTTCACCAAAGGAAAGGAGCCAAGAATTGTGAGCAGGAGGTTTTTACATTCTCCCATAATTCAAATATATTTTTTTTGACTGAAAAGGGGGCAGGTACATCTTAAGCTTTGATACAGAATGATCACTTTCAGCTTCAGAGAGGAGGATAAAAGGCAAATAACTATACAGTGGACAAACAATGGTAGTCACACAGAGAAAATTTTTTCTACATCTAATACATAAATGAGCCTGAATATTCTGAGTAGCTTTACTCTCTATGTGGGCTTCCCAGGTGGTTCAGTGGTAAAGAACCCACCTGCCAATGCAAGAGACATGGGTTCGATCCTCGGTCTGGGAAAATCCCCTGGAGAGGTAAACATTAAACCACTCCAGTATTCTTGCCTGGAAAAACCCCATGGACAGAGGAGCCTGGCAAGATACAGTCCATAGGGTTGCAAACAGTCGGACATGACTTAGCGACTGAACAACGACAACTGTTCGGTAGAAAATATATTTTTAACAGAGGGTATATGCAAAAAATAACACAGATGGGTCTACTGGGTTCCTTACAGCAGCAAGTGCCTAAGGGGTCTTATTTTTAGACAAAGAGGACAATGGGTTTAAACCCATTGTCAAGGCAAACACACAAACGTGCCTCTGTGGGAGGAGTCAGTTACTGAATGTGTAAGCACAAGAAGCATGGGGAATTCAAGGCAGCTCATCAAGATCGGCTGCTCTGTCTGTGGGTCCAGGCACACACATAGGAATGCTGCGAGCCTTTAGCAAACACAAAACTTTCTTGCCTACCTTTGGTGTGGTGGGGCCGACTTCACCCAAGAGCATACTTCCCATCAAGCAGAAGGTTAACTTGATATGGTGTGACTGATCACCTAGTTATTGTAGGCATGGCAGGGTAGCTTCAATAAGTAAACATTCTAACACACTCTCCTTTCAGGAAAACATAGACAAGGTAGTGAGGGCAAGTCCCTTATAAGCTTAAATACTTAATAATTTCATGGGGTAAACGTTTAACACCAGCTCCTTGCTGGCAGAAGTAAGAGAAGGGCAGAAAGAGCCCCTGAGAAGCAATGGAAAAACCACATACCAAAAAAAAAAAAAAATCAGAAATTTGCCCATTTGTTGTTATTATTCAGTTGCTAAGCTGTGTCCAACTTTTTGCAACCCCATGGACTACAGCACACCAGGCTTCCCTGTCTTTGACTATCTCCCAGAGTTTGCTCAAGTCCACTGAGTCGGTGATGCTATCTAACCATCTCACCCTCTGACGCCCTCTTCTCCTCTGGCCTTCAATCTTTCCCAGAATTTGCCCATTATAGAATGCAATTCTACACACTGGCAGAAAAGCTACAGAGGAATAAGTTTCCGTAAAGATTTTCAAAAATTAACAGTATCGCTATGAAGACACCATAGAAACACAAGAAGGAGGAAAACATATGACAGTTGGACCATCATCAACTCATAGAAAATGTCTTATAGAAACATCAGCATAAAGAGAAAATACGTCTTAACCAAAACCATCTGATGGCTGAACTCTAGCTGCCTTGTAAACAGGATCTTTGTCTTTATTTTTCTCCCAGCAGCTGACTGCAATTTTGGTAGTTTAAATGAGCTGGAATTTTTCTACAGATGAAACCTATGTATTTGATGTTTGCATTTTTGAAATCTTTCTTTAGCCATATAAGGCTCTGGTGGACACAAATACAAATAGTAAGACACACACATGCACGCACATGCACACACTAAACATTGATACATACTTCCCATATCCAGATCTTCGGAGTGGGAACATAGTCTCCGATAATATAAAGTATAATCCTTCTTAAGGACAATTTGGGAGGGGGCAGTTATAAATATGGCAAAAGTTTGCGAAAATATATTTTTAGTTGGTATTTCAGCTAAACAACAAAGGAAGTTAAGTTTGATTTACCTACACTAGATTTTAAATCTGTTGAATTCACCAGTTTACCGTGAGCCCGGAAGAGTGCGTGACATATAGTAGGCACTGAGAACATTTTTGTTAAATGAACAGTTATCAGCAAACCCACTGTCTAATTGAAGTTTTTCCTTAATCATTTGTATTTGTTGTTGTTGTTCAGTCTTTAAAATTGTGTTTGACTCTTTGTGACACCACAGACTGTAGCCCGCCAGGCTCCTCTGTCCATGGGATTTTTTAGGCAAGAATACTGGAATGGGTTGCCATTTCCTTCTCCAGGGGATCTTCCCAATCCAGGGATCAAATTGGAGTTTCCTGCCTTGGCAGGCAATTCTTTACTGCTCAGCCACCAGGGAAGCCCAATCATTTGTATAAACTAAAATACTTCCTGTTGTAATACTGTTAGTTGTGAGCTAATATAGAAAGAGCACTTAGATTTCATAAGTGTTAGGATTTCACACCCTTCTCTTCCTCAGCAGCAGCCAGGCCTCAGCCAATAATTGCATAGCGATATTTCAAGTCCTCATGAATTAAGCTAACAAATAAAAGCAGCAGGATAAGAAGAAAATTTATTAAGTATTATTTGAAGAATACTTAAAGGATTGCCTGAAAGTAATTTTCTTTCACCATTTTACCACTGATGTGATCTGAAATTGCCATTATCAATGTACTTATCGGGCTCAAAGCACTCAAATGCTCTGGTAAGACACGAGTGTGTCACAGACATAACCTGAATCTTCTCACACCTTAAATGAAGTTCTATTTAAAAGAATAATTTAAATGTTCCTGGCCTGTATATCCACTTGTGATAGACAGGCCCTCAGGTCTTCAGCAACTCTCTCATTGCTCTCACCCACCCGCTGAAAACTCCTTTCCAATGTTTCTGGGTCCTCAGAGGTCCTCTCAGACCTGTTCCTAAAGAATCCTACTCCCCCGGCTCCTGCAGTGACCTTGGCTGGGTTCACCCTCATTCCTGCAAGTACCTCAGTCCCTAACAGAGCCACCCAGAAACCAGATGTGTGCCAGGGATGGTATCACAGCAAAGAACCTCGCACTTCCATTTTGATCCCAAGAGACTTCTACAGACTTCTTTCTCCCTCTCTAATCTCTCTTCAAATCTTAGTTACACTGCCTGTCCTCTCCACACAGCTCACATATACTTCCAGCAGGCCTGGAGGACAGCTCCAGGTGACCAAATCCATGGCGCACTTTGACCAGCCCATCCTGACAGCCAAGGCTCTTTGCCAAGAACCCATCCAGCCTATCTCCTTCTCCCAAGACATTCCTCAGTGTTCATGCAAACACACTCCTGGCAAGCACAAGACAAGCATTGCCAGACAAGCCTGAATTTCAATCTCACTTGAGACCACATCCACACGTGAAAAAAAGCAATAAATATTAAAACAATAACATCAATAAACATCTTCATGAAAAGTTAGATTGCTTTTTCCCATCTTTATTGAGATGTAATTGACAAGTAGAAATTATACATATATATATATTTAATGTGATGATTTGATACACATAAACACTGTGAGATGATTACCACAATCAAGCTAATTAACACATTCACATCCTCACATAACTTCTTATTTGTGTGTGTGTGTGTGTGTGTGTGTGTGTGTATGTGTGTGTGTGTGTGTACGTGGGTATGGTGAGAACACTTAATATCTACTCTCAATTTCAATTGTGCAATACAGTATCATTAAGTATAGTCACCATGCTATATATTAGATCCCCAGAAGTTACTCATCTTACAACTGAAAGGTTGTTATAAGATGACCATTTGACCAACATCTTCCCATTCCCCCCGCCCTCTGGCAACCATCATTCTAGTCTCTGCTTCTGTAAGTTGGATTTTTTTTTTATTCCATATATAAGTGAGATAATACAGTATTTACCATTCTGTGTCTGACTTATTTTCACTAAGCATAATGTCCTCCAGATTCTGAGACCAGCTTACCCAGCAACAGACAGCAGATCTCTGAAATACAGGACAAATAAGATTTGATGAAAGGGGCAAAAGGTAAAGATACACAAAGGCTCAAAATTTGAGAAGCTGGGGGTCCTGCTGAGAGAGGAAAAGTCCCAGGAGTGGGGTGTCTTTGGAGCCAGTGACCATGGGTAGCCTGAGGATATCGGGGACACCTAGGTGCAAGGAGCTAAAATGGGAATGGAGGAACACTAGAGATAAACAGTATCAGGTCTCAGAGTTCCTGAGAGTCAGTCTTAGAAACAAATCTTTTCCAGTGAAATTACATGCAAACATTTATTTCACATATTTTTTTATCACTTTTCCTTGTAACTGGCGTGGTTCCATTTCTGTATCCAGTCATAACATGAGTCTACATGACACCAACATCCAGCCAATTCAGCCATAATCAAAACTCCAGTTAACCAGCCAGCTGCTTTCTATACATGACGCCAAGCAATCAACTGGACTAACTTCTTGCCTGGAATAATGGACAAGACCAGATGTTTTGGCATTACATAAATGTTAAGTGCCAATTGGAAACAGGAGTGTTAGCTGTCATTTTACATAAAATCTTAAAATGATCCACCTTGTACTTTTCTCATGACTAGGACACAAACTTAACAAAGATCTAAGATACTCATATGCAAACACATGTACATACACAGGCTGCAAATGCTAAGGAGAGAGCATTTGTGTTACAGAACAAGTCAGAGGAATGGGGGGAGTAAATTATCCCACACAATCTCAATTTTCAAACCCTTATTAAATGGGCCCATTTCCTGCCACTTTGTGCTCTTTCCTGTCCTGCTCCACTCTCCATCTCAGGGTTCCACTTTTCCAGGCATGAGTTTTTTGTTTTGTTTCATTTTGCTATTGAGTTGTAGGAGTTCCTTATGCATTTTGGAAATTAACCCCTAACTTGATATATGGTTTGCAAATACTTTCTTCCATCCCACAAGTTGCCTTTTCACTCTGTTGATTGTATCCTTTGCTGTGCAAAAACTTCTTAGACTTTTGTAGTTCCATTTGTCTATTTTCTGCTTTTGTTCCCTGTGTTTTTGGCGTCATGTCCAAACAAATCATTGCCAAAGCCAATGTCATGAATCTTTCCCCTTGCACTGTCTTCTAGTTTTACAGGTTCAGGTCTTACTTTCAAATATTTAATTCATTTTGAGTTTATTTTTATATATGGTGTAAGATAAGTCCAATTTCATCCTTTTTCATGTGAATATCCAATTTTGTCAATATCATGTGTAGAAGAGACTATCCTTTCCTCACTGTATATACTTGGCACCCTCGTCGAAAATTAGTTGAACATATATGCATGGATTTATTTCTGGGCTCTCTACTCTGTTCCACTGATCTATATGTCTGTCTTTATGGGAGTACCATGCTGTGTTTAATTACTGAAACTTGGTATTATATTTTGAGATTCAGGAAGTGTGATGCCTCCAGCTTTGTTCTTCTTCCTCAAGATTGATTTGGCTATTCTGGGTCCTAAGTGATTCCATATGGATTTTAAAATTGTTTTTCATATATATGCAAAAAATGTCATTCAGACTGATAGAATTTGCATTAAATCTGTACATTGCTTTGCAAAGCATGAACATTTTAACAATACTAAGGCCTCCAAAGCATGCTCACAGGATGTCTTTCTATTTGTGTCTTTTTTAATTTCTTTCATCAGTGTTTTCTAGTAGTGAGTGTATGTCTTTCACCTCCTTAATTAAGTTTATCCCTAAGTATTTTATTCTTCTTTGTTGCTATTGCAAAGGGACTATTTTCCTAATTTCCTTTTCAAGCAGTTTGCTGTTAGTGTATAGAAATGAAACTTTTTATATTTTGTTTATTTTGTTTCTTGACACTTTATTGAATGTGTCTATCAGTTCTACTAGTTTCTCTAACGCAGTCTTTAGAATTTTATATATATATGATCATGTCACTTACAAACAGGGACAATTTAATTTGTTCCTTTCTGATTTTGATGTTATCTTTCAGTCATTAAGTCATGTCCAACTCTTTGTGACGCCATGGACTGTAGCCCACCAGGTTCCTCTGTCCATGGGATTTCCCAGGCAAGAATACTGAAGTGGGTTGCCATTTCCTTCTCCAGGCGATCTTCTTGACCAAAGATCAAACCCATATCCCCTGCACTGGCAGGTGGCTTCTTTACCACTGAACCATCACCTTTCTGATTTAGATGCTGTTTATTTTTCTTACCTGATTGCCCTTGCTATGACTTCCAGTACTCTGTTGAATAGAAGTGGTGAAAGTGAGCACCCTCGCTTTGTTCATAGTTTCAGGGAAAAAACTTCCAGCTATTCGCTATTGAATGCCATGTTAGCTGTGGGCTTTTCATATATGGCCTTTTTTATGATGAGGTGATTTCCTTTTATTCCTTGTTTGTTGAGAGTTGTTTGTTTTTTTAATCATGAAGAGGTGTTGAACTTGATCAAACATTTTCAGCATCTATTGAGATAATCATGTGACTTTTACCTTTTATTCTATTTGCACAGTATTTCACATTAACTGACTTTAGTAAGTTGAAATACTCTTCCATCTCAGAAATAAATTCCACTTGATCATGAGGTTTGAGTTTTTAATTTGCTTTTGAATTCATTTAGGTAGTATTTAGTTGAGGATTTTTCTATATTCATTAGAAGTATAAGTCTGTAGTTTTTTAATGATGTCTTTATCTGACTTTGGTAGGAGAGTAATGCTGGACTCATAAAGTAATTATTCCCTTCCTTTCAATTTCTGGAAGAGTTTTAAAAAGCATAAATTCTTCTTCAAATGTGTGGTAGAATTCACCAGTGAAGCCACCAAGTCCTAAGCTTTTCTTGGTTGGGAGGTTTTTGACTATTGATTCAATCTCCATACTCATCATTGATCTGTTCAGATTTCTATTTCTTCATGATTCAGTCTTGGTAAGATGTATGTTTCTGGGAATTTATCTATTTCTTCTAGGTTGTTCAGTTTGTTGGTGTTCACAGTAGTCTCTTCAGATTTTTTTTATTTCTGTGGCATCGGTTGTAATGTATCTTCTTTCATTTCCAATTTTACTTGAGTCTTCTCTCTTTTTTCCTTAGTCTCTAAATTATCAATTTTGTTTTTCTTTAAAAAGACTCTTATTTTCAATAATTTTATATTGCTTTTCTATTCTGTATTCTATTTATTTTTGCTTAAGTCTTTATCATTTCCTTCTTTCTGCTAATTTCGGGATTAGTTATTTTTTTGCTAGTTCCTTGAGATGTAAAGTAGTTTATTTGAGATCTTCCTTTTTTAATGTAAGCATTTATTATTAATAACTTCCCTTAGTACTGATTTTGCTGCATCCCATAGGCTTTGGTGTGCTGTATTTTCATCAGTCTCAAGGGTATTTTCTAATTTCCCTTTTGATTTTTTCCTTTGACCCATTGGTGGTGGTTCAGGAATACGTTGTTTAATTTCCATTTATTTGTGGATTTTCCAGTTTTTATCTGTTATTGATTTCTAGTTTTATTCCACTGTATTCAGAAAGGTATTTAATATGATTTTAATCTTCTTAAATTCGTTAAGACCTGTCTTGTAACCTAACATAAAATATCCTGGAGAATGTTCCATGTATGCTCAAGGAAAATGTATATTCTGCTGCCACTGGATAAAAATGTTCTCCAAGTGTTGATCAGTTCCATTTGGTTTACACTGTTACTCAAATCTGCTGTTTCATTGCTTCCCTGACTTTATTTGTCTATCTGCATTCTCTTGCATATCATTAAGCTTCTTTAAGATGATTATTTTTAATTCTTTGTCAGATAATTTATAGATTTCCATTTCTTTGGAATTGGTTATTGGAGTTCTAGTATTTCCTTTGGTGGTGTCATGTTTGCCTGATTCTTATGATCCATGTAGCTTAGTGTTGGTGTCTATGGAAGGAGCAAACCCTCTTCCAGTTTTTATAGACTGGTTTTAGCAGATAAAGACTTTCTTCTGTTGGGTCCCTGGGCTGATTGTATTGCCCCTAGAATTGCAGTTCAGTGGGGCTGGAGCCAGGTCACATCACTGCTGCTAGTTCCACAGTGGGGTCCCTGTTGTCAGACCTCTTAGCCAGGGACTCAGGTGGAATGGGTCCTGTTTGGTCTCTGAGTGTACAAGACTGTTCATAGGACCATGTCATTAGGGTTAGCACTAGGACAAGGGTCCGCGTCAGGGTCTGCAGCTGGATCCCCAGGCTGGTTACAAGGTGCATGGACAACTATACTTCAATCAAAAAAACTTTTGTACATCAAAAGACACTATCAAGAATAGGAAAAGACAACTCCAGAAGTGAAAGAAAATTGCACATTATACATCTTACACGAGATTTATATCCACAACATAAAAAGAACTCTTGCAACTTAACAATAGAAAGATAAAATAATGTGATGGGCAAAGGAATTGAATAAACATTTTTCCAAAGAAGATATAAAATGGCCAATAAGCACATAAAAAGATGCCTGACATGATTATTCATTAGAGAAATGTATGTCAAACCATAATTAGATACCTCTTCACAGATACTAGGATGGCTATAATAAAAAAGACAGACAATAACAAGTATTGGTAAAGATATGGATAAATTTGAACCCTCATACACATTGATAATAGACACACAAAATGCTGCAGCTACTTTAGAAAATAGTTGGGCAGTTCCTCAAAAATTCAAACATAGACTTACCCCCTGATTCAGCAATTCCACTTATACTCCCAAGAGAAACAAAAATATTCAAAACTTTCACATGAATGCTTATAGCAGCACTATTCATAATAGCCAAAATGTGCAAACAACACAGAAGTCTATCAACTGATGAAGGGATGCAGTGGTTGTTGTTGTTGTTCAGTCATCCAGTTGTGTCTGACTCTTTGCGACCCCATGGACTGCAGCACGCCAAGACTCCCTGTCCCTCACCATCTCCCTGAGTTTGCCCAAGTTTCTGTTCACTGCATCAGTGATGCCGTCTGGTCATCTCATCCTTTGATGCCGTCTTCTCTTTCTGCCCTCAATCTTTTCCAGCATGAGGGATTTTTCCAATGAGTCGTCTGTTCGCATCAGATGAGCAAAATACTGGAGCTTCAGTTTCAGTATCAGTCCTTCCAATGAATATTCAGGATTGTGGTATATCCATACAATGGAATATTATTCAGTTATAAAAAGAAATAAATACTAATACATACTACAACATCAATGACCCTGAAAATATTAAGCTAGGTGAAAGAAGGCAGACATAAAATGACTATATTATATGATTAATTTACTTGAAGTGTCCGGAATAGGCAAACTCGTAAATATAAAAAGTAAATTGATAGTTTCCAGGGGTTGTATGGAAGAAGTAATGGAGAGTGACTGCTAACAGTAGGTGGTTTGTTTTCAGGGTGATGATAATGTTCTAAAATTAGTGATGATTGCACAATTTTGTATACATCTAATAAACACTGAATTTTGCAGTTTAGGAGGGTGAGCTTCATGGTATGTGGATTATAGCTCAATAAAAATGCTATCAAATTTTTTTAAAGCCTGCACAAAATCTTTTACGTTTAATCAGGTCCCATTTGTTTACAAATTTATCAAAAATTTTATTTGGCACGTAAGCTTCTCAAGAAGCTACTATAAGATGTACTCCTCTAATAAAAGAGACTGAACTAAAAAAAAAGAAACATAGGAAACAGGGATATAATATAAGAAAGAGGAGGCCCGTGAAGGAAAATCCCAGAATGACACTGTGTATAGAGCTAAAGAGCAATTGGGGCAAGACTGGAGCAGGGAAAAGGTATCAGGAGAGATTTATTCAAAAAAGATAAATGTGATAGAACCCTAAAAGGCCTGAAAGTTTTGAGATGATATTTTCAAAATCAGGGAAGAGTTTGATCTAAGTTAAGAGATAAAATCATAGAAAAATAAAAGAATAAAAACAATAAAACCTGACTTCAGGGAGATCAAAATGTTGTTTGGAAAAAGAAAACTGATCATGGTACACTACTTGGCTCATCCATGAGTAATAAATAACATACTCATAAAAATATAAAGGTATAAATATATCTTGATCACTGGCCTAATCAGTCATGTTAGGGGGCAGGCAGGACGAGAAAAGGACTAAAATATGGTCAAAGTAAGTAGCTGAAAGCATTAATCCTCATCCTCCAGAGTGGTAAGTCAAAACATAATGCTAAAAATATTTTCCACTTAAAGTCTCTTTCCCTTGACATTGTAAGTACTCATACTTTCTTTGTGTTCCTATAGTTGGGGCACAATGTTGACCATATTAAAGATGCTAAGGAAAATATTTTATGGTAAATCATTACCTGATTGTTTATTTGAAGAGGGACTATATACCAATGCTAAAATGTTTGATATTAACTTTATGTAAAAGCTTCCTCAGAAGTAGTTCTGGAGTGAATAAAATATATTTTTAAAGTAGATGTTAAAATTTAGAACTACCTTTTTCAATTCTGCTTATGGTATTCTCTTCACAAAAGAATTACAATATAATATATATGAAAACATAAGCTTTAAATATAATTAAAAGATTGTATCATCTGACCATGTTTTCTGGTGGATAGTCAAAAAAAGAAAAAGAAACAATTCAGTATGAAAGCTACTGAAAATCTCACTATTCTTTCTATTTACAAGCATTTGTTTGTATCAAACACATTTGCATCTTCACCTTTCTTTATATGAAAGCCCAGAATCCAACACTTTAAGACCATGGTAAGACTGTAGGAGCATACCCATACACTAGAATTCTGAGTGCTATGGCTATCTGAATCATCCCTGTTTCTCTATCATCAAATCCTTTGAAAATCCTTAGTTGTTATCTCTCACTGCCCCCCATAGCTTTCTAACTTTCTTCCCTTACAAATAAAAAGTCTCCAGAGATGTGAATGATAAGGTATAAGCCTAATCAAAGGAAGACTGATTACTTTTTTGACATTCTGTAAAAAGAGAAATTGCATCTTAAGCAGCTAAAAAGCTTTATTTATTCATTTTTAAAATAAACCTGTTTATTGGATCATTTGACTTTAACAACTCCTTTGATTTAGAGAGGCAGATTCATTATAATTGGTATATAGAAATTCATGTCAAGGGGAAATACATTAAGAATCATGGTTAAAAATTGCAATTGGCCAGTATAAAAATTTTTTTCTATTAATCCTAAGATTTTCCTTTTGCAGAACATTTTAAATATTATTTAACACTAAATTATTGTGACTGGGGATTTGAACCATTTTTTCATGATAGCAAAAGCTGCCACAGAACAGAAAAATCATCCCAATATACCGTTCCATATAACATTGGGAAACCATAACAACTTCTGAAGAAGCAAAGAATTTACATATTATTTCCTAGAAAAATATCTCAAGATGAATAATAATAGAAAGCAGTTTTATTTGAAAATTCAAGACACTTTAAAAGATAAATAAAAGAAAATGGTAAGATTATAATCCTTTACAGAGTTTTAAGCTATCACATTCACATGTATGTACATTTACATCCTTTTTAATGGTATTAATATGCTCATAAAAATGTAGTACTCTCTTTAAGGGAGATTTAGATGCTAAGTTTTGCGCTGAATCAAAGCTAAAACAATATACCAAAGTAAAATTCTAAGAGAAGCTGTTTTTAAGCAAGTAGAATTGAAAGGCAATAAAGTATTCATCTATTAGGAAGTTAAACATATAAATCTTCTAATGTGACGTCAGAAGACTAAAGATGCTTTTCATTTACCTATACCAGTAGACACATTATTAAGGAAGTTGGTATATTAGATATACTTTCTGACCCTTCCTGCCAACTGTCTGCCAGAGAGAAAGGTAATGAATGAACTTTTGGGACCTCAGTTATTCCATCTAAAATAAGGAAAGCAATGCGTTTTAAAATTCTAAGACATTGTAGAGATTGAAGAAGAAAAGGACCCCACATTTCATATTTTTCAACCATAGCTGATGTACAGTTTAAAGAACAACCTAATTCAGAGGATCTTTGTGATTCTTGTATTTATCATTGCCCGAGAATTACTGAACTACTCATATATGTGCTGGTCTGGTCATTAACTTGCTGGCTATTCTCTTCTATCATAAATTCTGGGGTATTCATTGGTCTTTAATAGCAGTATGTCAACAAATAAGAATCATCTTCCAACTCCATTAGTATAGACACAAACACTTTGTCTTCAAGCCAAAATGGAGATTAAAGAAGGATGGATTCACCACAACAATCACCCTGTGTTAAAAACCAACTAAATAATCAGATAAAATATACGAAACAAAGACTTACAAGCATTAGAGAAGAGGCAGTATAAGACTGTGACCTGAGAGGAAGAAAATATGCAATGGAACCTCAACATTCACCAGCTCACTTCTTGGATGCAGTTTTAAGGCAACAACCCAGAGTCAAGCAGTCTTCCTGAGCTGAAGACGCAGAGATCAGACTTCAGGTAAACCAAGAAAGTTAGAACTTGTGGAACATAATACTTCAGAGAAAGTAGCTGCAAACAAAAGAAGTCCAGAGATCTGCAGTGGGGTCCACTTGAGACTTTGGCTACCCATCTGTGCATGCATCTGAAGAAAAGGGTCACAGTTAGAGAAACAACCACAAGAAAGGAGGAGTCAGAAAAACCCCTGTGAGTCACACAGAAATAGTTCATCTACCCTTAAGCCTGATGGAACACACACACACAGAGCACAAACACACACACACACAGCACCAAGTAGAATTCTCAGAAGGGTACTGCATGTCAAGGCACAAAGTAATCAAATTGCTAGAAAACAAATGATAAAAAGAAAATCTTTAAATTGTGCAGGAAAAATAAGACACTCTATGACACATTACCTACAGGGCTTTAAAGAAAAGAATAACACCAGACTCTGAAGCCAAATACATTGGAAGAAGGAAAATAAAAAAAACACTGTATACCTATAGTTCTTTATCAAGGGAAAATAGCTTTCAGAAACAATGAATAAATATGTATTTTAAATGAATAAAAGTGAAAGAATTCATCACCAATAGAGCAACACTCCAAAAATGGTAAAGGAAGCTTTGTAGGCATACCTAAAATAACACAAAATAGGAAGTTAAAACTTCACAAAAGATAGAATAAAGCCAGAAATGATAAATATGCAGAGGAATGTAAAAGAAAAAATTCTTACTTTTAAACTATCTGAAAAACATAATTGACTAAGGGTCATAAGAGACTACTACAAACAACTATACACCAATAAAATGGACAACCTGGAAGAAATGGTCAAATTCTTAGAAAAGTACAACATTCTAAGACTGAACCAGGAAGAAACAAAAAACATGAACAGACCAATCCAAGCACTGAAATCAAAACTGTGATAACAAATCTTCCAACAAGCAAAAGCCCAGGGCCAGATGGCTTCACAGGTAAATTCTACCAAAAATAGAATGAGCTAACACTTATCCTGCTCAAATTCTTCCAGAAAATTGCAGAGAGTGAAAAACTCCCAAACTCATTGTATGAGGCCACCTTCACCCTGATACCAAAATCAGACAAAGAACTACCAAAAAAGAAAACTACAGGCCAATATCACTAATGAACATAGATGCAAAAATCTTCAACAAAATTCTAGCAAACAAAATCCAACAACACATTAAAAGGATTGTACTTCATGATTAAGTGGGCTTTATCCCAGGGATGTAATATACACAATCAATATATGCAAATCAATCAATGTAATACATCATACTAACACTGAAAGATAAAACCATATGATCATCTCAATAGACACAGCAAAAGCTTTCAATAAAATTCAACACCCATTTATAACAAAAAAAAAAAGCTCACCAGAAAGTAGGTATAGATGGAACCTATCTCAACATAGTCAAGTCCATATATGACAAAAGTACAGCAAATGTTATTCTCAACAGTGAAAAACTGAAAGCATTTCTTCTAAGATCAGGAACAAGACAAGGGTGCCCAATCTCACCTCTACTATTCAACATAGCTTTGGAAGTCCTAGCCACAGAAGTCAGAGAAGAAAAAGAAATAAAAGGAATCCAGATTGGAAAAGAAGAAGCAAAACTCTCACTCTTTGCAGATGACATGACATACATAGAAAACCCTAAAGATACTATCAGAAAATTACCAGAGCTAATCAATGAATTTAATAAAGTCACAGAATATAAAATTAATACACAGAAACCCCTTGCATTCCTATACACTAACAATGAAAAATCAGAAAGAGAAATTAAGGAAAAATATTTCATTCACCACTGCAACAAAATGAATAAAATACCTACCTAAAGAGACAAAAGACTGGTATGCAGAAAACTACAAGACAATGATGAAGGAAATAAAAGACAACACAAACTGATGGAGAGATATACCATGTTCTTGGATTGGAAGCATCAATATTGTGAAAATGACTATACTACCCAAAGCAATATACAAATTCAATGCAATCTCTATCAAACTACCAATTTTTCACAGAACTAGAACAGAAAATTTCACAATTTGTATGGAAACACAAAAGATCCTGAATAGCCAAAGCAATCTTGAGGAAGAAGAATGGAGCTGGAGGAATCAACCTTCCTGACTTCAGACTATACTACAAAGCTACAGTCATTGAGACAGTATGGTATTGGCACAAAAGCAGAAATGTAGAACAATGGAACAAGATAGAAAGCCCAGAAATAAACCTATGCACCTATGGGCACCTTATCTTAGACAAAGGAGGCAACAATATACTACGGAGAAAAGACAGTCTCTTCAATAAGTGGTGCTGGGAAAGCTGGACAGCTATCATGTAAAAGAATGAAATTAGAACACTTCCTAACACCATACGCAAAAATTAACTGAAAATGGATTAAAGAATTAAATGTAAGGCCAGAAACTGTAAAGATCTTAGAGGAAAACACAGGCAGTACATTCTTTGACATAAATCACAGCAAGATCGTCTTTGACCCACCTCCTAGAGTAATGGAAATAAAAACAAAAATAAACAAGTGGGACCTAATTAAACTTAAAAGCTTTAGTGCAGCAAAGGAAACTATAAACAAAGTGAAAAGACAACTCTCAGAATGGGAGAAAATAACTGCAAATGAAGCAACTGACAAAGGATTACCTTCCAATATATATAAGCAGTTCATACAGCTCAGTATCAGAAAAACAAGAAGCCCAGTCAAAAAATGGGCATAAACAGATATTTCTGCAAGGAAGACATACAGATTGGCCAATAAACACATGGAAAGATGCTCAACATTGCTGATTATTCGAGAAATGCAAATCAAAACTACAAAGAGGTATCACCTCACACCAATCATAATGGTCATCATCAAAAAAACTACAAACACTAAATGCTGGAGAGGATGTGGAGAAAGGGAGCCCTACTTCACTGTTGGTAGGAAAATAAATTGATACAGCCACTACGGAGAATAGTATGGAGATCCCTTAACAAACTAGAAATAAAACTACCATAAGATCCAGCAATCCCACTACTGGGCATACACCCTGACAAAACCACAATTCAAAAAGACACATGTACCCCAATGTTCATTGAAGCACTATTTACAAAAGACAGGACATGGAAGCAACCTAGATATTCACTGACAGATGAATGGACAAAGAAGATGCAGTACATATACATATATACAAAGGAATACTATTCAGCCACACAAAGGAATTAATTTGAGTTAGCTATAGCAAGGTAGATAAACCTAGAGCCTATTACACAGTGAAGTTAAGTCAGAAGAAGAAAAATAAATAGCATATATATATATATATTTTTAAATAGCATATATTAATGTATATATATGGAATCCAGAAAAATATTACTGATGAACCTATTAACAGGGAAGAAATGGAGACACAGACATAGAGAATGGACTTGTGGACACAGTGGGGGAAGGAGAGGGTAGGACAAATTGAGAAAGTAGCATTGACATATAAACACTACCATGTGTAAAAATAGGTAACTAGTAGGAAACCACTGTATAACACAACGAGTTCCACCTGGTGCTCTGTGATGACCTAGAAGGGTGGGATGGGAGGGGGAAAGGAGGGAGGGAGGGAGGAAGTATATATATATATATATATATATATAAAAAACTATGATTGACTTGCATTGTTGTATGGCAGAAACCAACACAAATTGTAAAACAATTATCCTTCAATTTAAAAATTATTTTAAAAATAATATTGTTACAAACATGAAATAATTATATAAAATATATATATATATAATTGGCTGCTTAAAAGCACAATTGATAACATTATACTTTGGGATTTACACCAATTGTGGAAGTAAAATATATGACAACAATAGCACGAAGGATAAAGAGATAGAGGTATACTGCTGTAAGGTTCTTACACTCCACGTGAAAAGGTACAATATCATTTGAAAGCGGACTGTGAGAAGTTGAAGGTACATATTGTTAACCCAAAAGAGACTAATAAAAAACAAAACAAAGAGGTATAATCCAACAATGTAAATAAAATGTAATTATAAAAAATAGTCAGTTAATCTCAATAAAAGGAAGGGCAAAAGAAAAAATGAACAAAGAACACGTGGGGCAAATAGAAAATAAACAGCACGATGGCAAATTCAAATGCAACCATATGAATAATGACTAAAGTTTAAGCATTCCAATTAAAAAGCAGAGATTGCCATATTGACCCCCCACAAATGACTGCAAAACTCTTTAAATAAATAAAAGGCATAGATAGCTTAAAAGCAAAAAGGATGGACAAACATATAACATGCTAGTACTAATCCAAAGGAAATTCGAGTGATAATATTAATATGAGACAAAGTATACTTCAGAACAGAAAATATTATCATGAATAAAGAAGGACATTTCACAATGAGAGAGGGGTTAATTCATCAAGAGGCTATAACAATCCTAAATGTGTACATAACTATTAACAGAATTTCAAAATACAAAATGTAAATCTGAAAGGTGACAAAAAAATCTTAGTTATAGTTGGAGACTGACATCTCTCAGAAACTAATAGAATAAAGATTCAGAAAGTCTGAAGAACACAGAAAATTCAAACAAGGTTCGACTTGACCTAAAAAATAAAGAAATAAATAAAGCACTATATTCAACAACAGGCTTCCCAGTGGTAAGGAGTCCACCTGCCAATGAGGGAGACTCAAGAGACACCGGTTCAATCCCTGGGTCAGGAAGATCCCCTGGAGTGGGAAATGGCAACCCACTCCAGTATTCTTGCCTGGGAAATCCCATGGGCAGAGGAGCCTGGCAGGCTGCAGTCCAGGGAATGGCAAAGAGTCAGACATGACCGAGCATACACACACACACACACACACACACTCTCAACAACAGCAGAAAGCACAAACTTTCCAAGCACATGCTGCCTATTCTCCAAATTAGATCCTATTCGGGGGTCATAAAGTGTCTCAATAAAGTTAGGAGAATTGAAAAGATATAGAGTATGTTCCGTGTCTATCAGAGTTAAACTAGAAATTGATAGGAGCTATATTATGGGAAATCCCCAGCTATTTGAAAATCAAACAACACACTTCATGAATAAAGTAGAAAGGAAAAACAGAAAAAAATTTAACCAAATAATTAAAGCAATCAAAATTTATGGAATGCAGCTGAAGCAGAGTCTAGAGGAGAAAATATAGCGAATGCTAATATTAGAAAAGAAAGGTCTCAAATCAATTATTTAAGTTTCTACTGTAAAAAAAAAAAAAAACTAGAAAAATAATGGAAAATTAAATCCAAAGTAAGTGGGGAAAGTAATAAAGAGCAGAAATCAATGGTATTGAAAACAGAAAAACTGTACAAAAACAATGAAACCAAAAACTATTACTAGGAGAAGAGTCAATGAAATTGATAAATCTCTAGTCAGACTAATCAGGAAAAGAAAAAAGACACAAACTACCAATAATTAGAATGAAAAGGGGGCACAATTACATTTTCTAAGAGATTAAAATGCAGATGCCTGTCCCTGAAAGTTTATAATCTAGGTGATAAGACAAGCTCTATGTACGTAAAACAAGGATCAATCATACATCAATAGCAATAATAAATAACAACAAACAATCGCTTATTAAATGCCAGGAAAAGTTCTAAGTACATTAAATATATTAAATCATTCAATCATCACAACCCTAACAGGTAGACACCAGTATTAATCCTGCACTACAGATTTTAACCTTATGCATTTGATCAATAGAGATACGATGAAGGTAAATAAAATAATTGAGTACTTTAAAAACAGGAGAAGAAAACAGGATTGTAGTGGCCTTGGGAATTTCTTATGGAGGAGATAAGGCTTGAACTAGCTCTTGTAAGGTCTACGCTGATGATTACCAAGTTTTTCACTATAGATATCACAATCTAACATTATCAGAGTTAGTATTTCAGCAGAGCAGTATAAATCAATTCTTCAGCTGTTTCAATGGACATTTATTGAACACCTACTATGTTTCACGCTTTGGGATCACAGAAATGGATAAAAGAAGGACATCTATTGAGTATGTATATTCAATATATGCCATACTGCTAGATGTCATTGGGTTGTAGTCCTCACGTTGCAAAAGCTTGTAATCTAGTTAGCTCTGTGTGTGTGTGTGTGTGTGTGTGTGTGTGTGTGTGAGTGTGCATGTGTACATATGTGCATGTGTAAACCGATCAGAAAGTAACTGAGCCTAGGTTACAATCATGAGCTACCTTGAGTATTATTATATGGTGCAGTTTCCTACAGTTTCCTGCTTTCGCAGTAGATTAGTGTGAATTACCCAGAGATACGTCTTAAAGGAGATGCCTTGGAGCTGAATACTGAAAAGCAGGGAGACAGGGCATACCAGCATGTATTAACAGGGTGAGAAAGGCTCAGATGAGAACAAGCATAATCTGCTTAGCTAACAGTAGGTAATGTTAGAAGACAGCTAAAGATAAAACTGATCATGTAAAGAAGGCAAAAGGGATACAAACTGGGGCATGAAAATTAACTTAAATCCCAAATTTTTGTTGAGAATATAGGCTTAGTAAATTTCATCCCCAAATTCTAATTAAATCATTCTGTTTTACTTAGGCAGGAATAGGGGCATAAATACAAGAGGAAATTCCCAAAACAATGGAGAAAAGGTTTCAATGATCATTTGATATGCATGTGATTTTCTTGAAAGTCAAGAAATATCAACACAAACTAAAACAGAGAAAAAAATTTACCTGATCCAAGATTCTATATATTTTTCTAAAGACAAAAGCTTCTTTAAGCAATAAGCAAGCATGCATCACTGATGCCACCCAACATCATCAAACTGTAACGAAAACAGGAACTTTATGCTGGAGTAGGATAATCACTGATATTCCCATGGGCTGGTGAAGGGCCTGCTCTACTCAAATGACGGGGTACTGGGCTTTCAGCATGTCCAGGGGATATTCCCACTGCAACTGGTCAGCAGATTAACAAATGTTCTTAGTGACAGGAACACGCAGTCCAGGAGTACAGCCTTACCCCTCATTGGTGACTCGGATCATCTAGTACAATGTCGCTCTCCTCTCTGGCTCCCTCTAACGGCCCCAAATACCAAGTAAACAACTTCACCATGTCTGTATCTAAATTTGGATACAGGTATCGAGTTTGGGTGCTAGATGAGACTAACTAAGTGCTTTGCAGAAGTGTGAAGTTACCTCTTAAAATGGAAGAAAATAAAAAGAAGGAAATCACTAGGGTGGTTCTCACCCAATCCCTGCCCCTATTGAAGTTTCATAAGATCACAGCGGAAGGTACAATCTACCATAAATTGAAGAGCTCTGTGTTAACAGCGGGAAACCAAAACTCATCTCACAACTCCTCCCCCACTAATTCAGCATCTCTTCCACAGATTCCAAAATCCTCATGTTGCTATATATCGCCACCTAGCGTCCAGAGGCTGGTATTAACATTGTTATTTAGTCTCTGTGTTGTGCTGTGCTTAGTTGCTCAGTCACGACCAATTCATTGGAAAAGACTCCCATGCCAGGAAAAACTGAGAGCAAAAGAAGAGGGTGACAGAGGATAAGATGGTTGGATGGCATCATCAACTCAATGCACATGAGTTTGAGCAAACTCCAGCAGATAGTGAAGGACAAGGAAGCCTGGCATGCTGCAGTTCACAGGGTCGCCAAGAGTTAGCCATGACTTAGTGACTGAACAAAGTCGTTTCCAGCTCTTTTGTGACCCCATGGACTGTAGCCCACCAAGCTCCTCTGTCCACAGCTAAGCCCAGAGGTGCCATTTTTCTGCAGTTACCTTTCCAGGGTTTCCTGTTAGATTTGGCTGTTCAGTACATCAGGAATCCTAGGGTGATTCCTCATTCTACCCCAGGGTATACCCATGAAAGTGTAATTTTGGATTTATTTTATTGAGTTAAACCCCATTTTGTATATTATCCTCAAGTACTTTGAAACTGCAAATAATTCCTCGGGTCAACTCTTTCTCAACACTTAGCATATACCTCGCTTCTCCCGCTCCTTCTTATGCTTCTCCTCCGTTGGGCCATGGCCTCTCTCTATCTAGTCCACACATTTTAATAGCATCATCTGCTGCATGATTATAATTGGCAAGAGAGGGCTGTATCAGAAATGCATCAGGATTGTTTGTAACACCAACATCTGAGTGGCTTTCATGTTGGCAATCCAGGCTTTCCCTCCTTCTAGTCCCACAACCACACAGTAGGAGAAAGAGATATTAATGAACAACTAAAAATCAGAAGAGTAACAGACTATCACAGAAATGAAAAATAATTTCAAGGATTAATTCAGAGGCCCTATTTTCCTCCAAGCAGTCTTTAGAGTATAAGCCCAAGCAAGCCATTTCTAGACAGGAAATATAAACATTTTGAAGATGTGAGCTTTCAGTTAGCAATAACTCTCTGAAACCATTTTTAGACCTACATTTTTTTGAACCAGACTTTTTCCATATCAGGCAAAATAGAAGGTTCAGGTGTAGAAATATAAACATGGAACAACGTCCTTAGTTTGCCTTTGAGTTAAATTTGCCAGACTGCCATGCAATATCTAAGTCCTACTTATACTAACAAATTATGCACTGTTTATCTGAAACTCAAATGTAACCGAGAGTCCTATATTTTATCAGTCAACCCTATATGAAGTATACTAAAAGATCTAGTTGGGGAAAATAACTAGGCTCTTAGCAGAACCAGAGTCATTTTTATGGAAAAGGTACTTTGGTGGGGGGTTCAAAAACCAATACCAAAGCAGAGGCCCAATGTTGTAAACATTCAAATAATATTTTGCATTTATTTAATACTTTAAAATTTATAAAACATTTCATAAATTTTGTATTACCTGGGTCTCCCTCATGACAGCCCTTATATGGGCATTTTTATGCCTATTTCAAGGCTCACAGATGTTAAGGCATCATCATGCTGATCCATACAGACTTTACGAAGAAGACAGAACTTGAATCCAAGTCCCTGAGTATGGTGCAGTGTTCACAAATAAAGACAATGTTCACATGAACAGCACACAAGCCTTTCAATCCCTAAGCTGCAGATAAAAATTAAATATCTGGCAAACCCAGCATAAAATTAACGTTGTAACATAAGGTCAGGAAAAGGAAAAGATATTCTAAATGAGTCACTGAGCTACCTTATATACTTTGTGGACTCCAGTTTGGCTTTTTAAACCACATACACTCACTTTGCTTCCCAACACGTACAAAGAGACATTATTCTTTAGATGTACTTTTATTCACATGTGCCCAAAATTTCTAAATCTCCAACCACTTCTCTTTGTAAGCCATTCATATGTCCTAGAGGTCTTTAATAAAATCACAGGAAAATCCAACTCTGTTTAACTTACAGTTCATTTTCCCTAGGCCTATACACTGAAAATTTAGATGTTCTTGTAATAGTTCACTTAGCTGTTAATGATCAGGGCTGTTTTTAAATTGTAGAGTAGTGGCAGCTAGTGTTCACAATGTGTAATGCACTTCTCCCCAGCAGTTTTTATCTTTTACTTGTGGTTCTCAAATTCCAGTGTTCATAAAAAACAAAAGTTCCCCGAAGGGTTAAAACATAGTTTCCTTAGCCTCTTATAGATTCTGATTCTATATATATATGGGGTATGTACATTATGCAAGGCCCAGTGCTACCATCTCTTTTCTACCTCTTGGTGAATCTCATTCAAGAGAACTTTATTGTACATATGAATCACTATGGATCTTGTTAAAACACAGATCCTGCGGCAACAATTTTGGGTTGGAGCCAGATAGTCTGCCTTTTTAACAAGCTCCCAGGTAGCATTATACCCTCATTTCAAATCTAAGCATTTCTACTTTCTCTATGTAGCTAGATCACCATAGCCTGAATCCTAAGTTTACAAAATGTGACTTATGGATGCTTCTCATTCAGTGTTTAATCAGATTTTGCTTAAATCTTCTCACTCCCATTCTCTGCTCTGACTTCATGCTTTAAGTCCTAAAATACAGCCACCATCACTTCAAAAAGAAGTAGCTCAGAACAAAACAGGCCAACATCCTGAGTCCCACATAAATCCATGCCTGTTCCTTTCTAGACCAAACCATTTCCTGGTACCAAATAGAGAGGAGGGCCTAGGCAGCATTATCACCCCTGATAAGCCTGTGCATATATACGGGAACCACAGCTCCTTACCACATTATCATCTCCCTATGAGGATGGAGTGCAAAGATGATGACAAATGATGATGACAAACAATGATGATGAGGAAGATGCTATCAGCTAACATTTACTGCACACTTGCTAAGTGCCAGGCACTGTGCTGACTCTTTACAGGGACTGTATGTATGTATGTATCATACAATCTCACATCTTCACATGGACTATATTTACATGGATTATCTCACATATATCATATACGTCTATGAAGTAGATAATATTGTCTCCATTGTAATGATGAGGAGAGAGACAGAGAAGAGCACATAGGCAATTCTTATATTTAATATCACAATTAAAGTCCAGTGACAGCATGTATAAATCACATTCAAGCTAAAAAACAAAATATTAAATTGAGGGCTCTTCCTCCCTTATGTCCCAGAGACAAATAACATTCACTCTGTAACATTTCTCTATAACATCCACATATCACCACCTAGCAGTGGATAGCTGGAATATACAAAGGGTTTCCAGGAAAATCTTTTGAGTTTTTAAAAATGGCCAAAACTATGCCTGTCTTAATGTATCAAACACTAAAGAGCTATTGCAGCAGATACAGGCAACTTAAAAATATGTGTTCTCAATAGTTGCGTTCTATAACCAAATCAAAGAATAAAAACCAAGTGTTCACACATTTTTTCTTTCATTCATACCATTTTTAAATTTATATCATTATCCTTTTTTACTTGTTATTTTCTTGCAACCAGCTTTTTAAAAAAATAACACAGAATATCGTCTCTAAACTTCTAACGTGCTTTAGATATGCATGGCTGAGCAGAAAATATTCCCTCTTGTCTCTTTGCTTTTATAATCCTATTGTTTTTACAGAAAGAGTTAGCTGCAATACAACAGTCTTTCCAAGTTGAGCACGCAGTGATGACTATATATTCTTCAGTTTGCTTAAGTATGTATCCTTTGTTATTGAGAATTAGTGTTTTCGAGAATACAAAGGAAGCCATGTACATTAAAAAAAAAAAAAAGCCGTGTTTATCAGAAAGTATTAATGCAGGCAGCTGTGAGAAAGAGAGATGAGAAAGAAAACCCCAAGGATTACATATAGGCCTCTGAATAATCTCATAATCTGGTACTTTGATCAATCATTATAGTTGTATGAAGGCCCTGCTTTGTCTCTGAAGAATAAGAACAATCCAAGAGAGAGAGAAAGGAAGAAAGCAAATAGATAAGGGAAAACTGGGATAACAGTTGAGAGACATACTCACCTCTCATTCTTCTTCTCCTTTGTTTCATTGTCATGGAAGACACAGAGATTTTGGAGCCAGACAAATCCAAGTTTGAAACTCGTATTCATCACTGCATGTAGCTGTGTGGCATCAGGCAGTTTACTTAGCCTCTCTGAGTCACAGTTTCTTCGTTTATGCTTTGGAGACACTACTACTCCCTCAGCCCAGTTGTTGGGTAGATAAACGCTCTTATAGGATAGAGCCTGGAAACAGAACAGAAAGAGGCTGTTCCTTTTGGTTATTGTCGTTTAGTCACTAAGTTGTGTCCACCTCTTCTGTGACCCCATGGACTGTAGCCCACCGTGCTCCTCTGTCCATGGGATTTCCCAGGCAGGAATACTTGGGTAGGGTGCCATTTCCTTCTCCAGGGGATATTCCCAACCCAGGGATTGATCCCAAGTCTCCTGCATGGCAGGCAGATTTTTTACCACCGGGGTATGCGGGCTATGGGGCTTCCCTGGTGGCTCAGAAATAAAGAATCTGCCTGCCATAGAGGAGACAATGCAAGAGATGCTGGTTTGATCCCTGGGTCTGGAAGATTTCCTGGAGGAAGGCATGGCAACCCACTCCAATATTCTTGCCTGGATAATCAGAGAAGCCTGGCAGGCTACAATCCACAGGGTCAGAAAGAGTCGGACACAACTGAAGCAACTTAGCACACACGCATGCTGGCTATTAATGACCACCACTTCTTCATCTGTTCAACTTTCAACAAATTATTGATCATCTCTCTATGTCAGGAATACAGTGAACTCCCAGGACTACAGTGAACAAACAGGAAAAGTCTCTTCCCTCAAGAGACTGTGTTTCATCCTTTGAATACCCAGTTATCAAAATACCATTCCCCCCACCCACTACTCCACTGAAACTCCTCTGGCAAAGTCACCATTGCCTTAGTTATCAAATACAATGGGTTGGTTTTGGCCCTCAACAACACTTTTTTATAGCATCTAATATAATTGAGCAATTATCTTCTTCATGCCTAGAATACTCTCTCTTGATTTCCTTTTACCCTCTAACTGAAAATTTTCAGTCTCCATTACTAGTTTTTTTTTTTCCTTCTACTACCCCTTTAGTTAATATAACCTAATCTTCTAACTTTTGCCCTCTTTCTTTTACACACTACACTAGTGGTTTTTGATCTTTTCATTCATGAACTTTCAGAATCTGAAGAAGCTATGTGCTGACTTCCTAGGGGGTGGAAATGGATCTGCTTACAAATATACAAAAATTTGCATAGATTTTCAGGAGTTTCACAGACCTTCTTCTTTTAAAGCCCATTGTTGAACTCCAGGTTAAGGAGTTCCTATGGCTTTAACTGCTACCCATATGTCAATGACTCTCTAATCTCTGTCTCCCACATAAACCACTTTCCTGAGCAACAGGCCTACTGTCCAATAACTTACTAACAACTACATATGAATGCCCCTCGGGCATCTTAGAATTCAAGATATCCCAAGCCAAATTCATTATCCTTCCCCTAAAACCTATTTTCTTCCTAGGAGACAACACCTATGGGAAAGAAAACACTATTTTTAAACCTAACAGACTGAGATGTAAATCCAGCCCTGGGAGCTTCAGAAATATACGTAAGCCATTTGCGCTTTAATTTCTTCATATTTAACATGAGGGTAATAGTATGTCCATTTGCTGGATTGTTATGAGAATTAAAGAATGGAAAAATCCCTATACAAGTGCCACCACATACCATACTTTCCCCAAATTAATATTCCTGGATTTCCAGTCTCAGCAAAAGCAACTCTAGTCACCAAGTATCCTAAGTCAAAAATGTAGGAATCATCTTCAGTGTGTCCTTTTCCTTGTCTGCAACTAATCGACAGCTATACAGTACTGATTTCTCAACTTTCCCCTTGTCCTTAATTCAGGTTGTCATGTTCTTTCTCACGGGCACACTTGCTCCAGGTCCAATTCCACATTCTTCCAACCTATCCTATATACTGAAGCCCAAGGATCTTCCCAAGTCACGTATCTGATAATGCCATGATGGCTTAAATTTGCCCAGTATCCCGTTGCTTCCAGGATTACATCTACCTTAATAGTTCACTGAAGACTGACTATGATCTGGCCCCTGTCTACCTCCAACTCAATCATTTCATTATTTGTGGATATCCTCAACTGCCCACAGTGTTTTGGATTCTGTATCTCCGTCCACACTTCTTCCTTTGACTGAATATCCTCACCCTTGTAATGTCTTGTCTTGGCATTCAGACAAACAACTACTCATCTTTCAAAATGCTGATCAAGCATCACCTACACTATGAAGTTATTCCTGACAGCCTCCTGCCATACTGCTGTTCACTCCCACCTCTATCTGACAGGTGATTTTCTATCCTGGCAAAGATGAATAACATATGGTTCCCAGTCTCAAAAAGCTTATAATCATCATTCAACCAAAAATCTTGTTATATAACCTGGATTAGTAAGCTGACTTGAAGGTGAAATTATCAGGAATGAAAAAAAGAATGAGTTGTAAGTAACTCAAATACTCAGCTCACTGGTTTTTCTCAGAAGCCTCTGAGACTCCCAAGGCGCGCGCGCGTGTGTGTGTGTGTTGTGTGCGCATGCGCGCAGCGCTATATGTGTTAGGTACATATTAACCGATTTAATATTCATGAACTACTATTACATTATTCCCATTTTAGAAGAAAGGAAACTAAAAGCATAAAGAGACTAACTTGTCCAACATGACCCATAAAAAATATCAGTATGAATAAAGTATGGACTTCAGTTAACTTTTAAAAATACAAATGACAAATTAAAATGATATACTCTTCAGTTCTAATGGAGGTGGATGAATCTATTATACAGAACCTATTATACAAAGTGAAGTCAGAAACAGAAAAACAAATATCATATACTAATGCAGATATATGGAATCTAGAAAGATGGTACTGATGAAATTATTTGCGGGACAGCAGTGGAGACACAGACATAGAGAACAGACATATGGACAGGACTCAGGGGAGGCCGGGAGGAAAGAGAGGGTGGGATGGCTCAAGACGGTAACATGGAAACATGTATTACCATATGTAAAATAGATAGCCAATGGGAATTTGCTATATGACTCAGGGAACTCAAACCTTGGCTTTGTAACAACCTAGAGAGGTGGGATGGGGAGGCAGGTGGGAGGGAGGTTCAAGAAGGAGGGGACATCGGTATACCTATGGCTGATTCATGTTGATGTTTGGCAGAAACCAACACAATACTGTAAAACAATTATCCTTCAATTAAATTTCTAAAAGTGATATACTCCTTATAAATAAGTCGTGGGATATATATTTATTGCGCCTATTAAAAGTCTAGCACATAAAGAAAAAAAGTGCTCTATTCTCAAGAACAGTTATTTTCGAAATTTTTTTTTTTTAATAGATACAAAGAACAGAAAACTGTACCTCCTTTGAGCAATAAAGTCTTGGGGCAAGAGGAGGCTTTCAAATACATCGGTGAGTTAATGACCGAAATTAAATGAGTACCGAACGCCAGCTCTGGAGCCTTGATCTCCATCCCACATATCATTATCCACACCTCACCTTTCCTCCTGCTACGTGGAGGCGATGGACTACCCAATGAAAGGGCGGTGCTACGTGGGCCTCCCGTGCGCGTGCGCAGCATCGGCTCGAGGATCATTCCTATCCATGCGCTCGAAAGCAACTTCTTCAGTCTGGTCACTGCCAGCGTCAGCGCTACACCCTCTGCCGTCGAGCCGCCATTTTGAAGACGGGAAGAGTACGGGCCTGGGACTGCTGGAGGCGGCTGTGGCGGCGGCGACTGGTACGGACGGTTTCCGCGCGCGTTAGCCCCTCCGATTTGCCCATCTTCTGGCCACAGCTCTCGGTGTTGCCCATATACTCACAGGGCCCCTGTCGCTGTCCCCGGCCGTACTGTCACTCTGTCGTTAGGATCTTTTTCGCTTCCTCAACCTTCATCTTTGCTGGAACCTTTGCTTACAGCTTGTTTAGAACCCTGATCGGTGTTAAAATACCTACTTGGAGCCTCAGGACTCCATCCTGGTAGACGGCCTCTCTTTCCTCACCCGGATCTAGTCGGAGTTGTCTTCCGCAGACACTCCGGGCGGGCTGAGAGCTGCAAGGCCTCCTGCGGGCAGCGACTTGTGCCCTGTGGGGGCAGGGGGCGAATTCCGGTCTCCTGGGGTCCGGGGACAGCTTGGACTTTGGTCCTGTCGCTGAGGAAGGGACACCCAGTAGGCGGTGGTGGACATTACCCGAGTGATCTGTTGTTAGAGCTTAATCCGTCACCGGCCTGTTTTGTTTTGTCCTTTCCCAGGAATAACTTTGCAAAAGGGAAGATAATTTTCGTCTGCCCTTTCCGCCAGAAATGGCCAATGTGAGTAAATTAGTCTCTTAAGAAGCAGTACAGTAATAAATTATTTTGGGAACTCGTTAAGAAATGGAGGGACGGGTTTAATTATAATGGCATTGATGGCATAATGTTTCTTGTACTTAGTGAATCAAAAATGTCAAGGAAAACAAGAGATGTGAAATTAGGTCAATATGCCTTGAAGGTAGTTTGAACACAAACATATTTCTCAGTACTTTTATTTATTTATGCAAATTCCTTTTGAGAAATAAATTCAGTGCCAGCATCCTTTCAGTAATTATAAAAGGCATTATTTTTGTAAATACTTAGAATCTATTTTTAAGCTGGTTTCTGTTTGGTTAGGTAAACTGAAGGTTTTGTAGCAGTTTTAGTATAGGAGGTAACCTTACAAATACTACAAAATGAGAGCAAGAGAGATTATTCTCATAGGCCAGAGGTATTTATTCACAGTAACTGTCCAGTGATTACTTAAACGCATCGTGCCATAGGGGTCATAAAACATACATGAAAACTATTACAGTAAGAGTAGAAACTAATTTTAAAAGTTACACAGAGGTACAATACAGATTCAAAGCTTTGTGGAGAGAGAAAAGTGGGGGTTTGGGTTCGCTTAATCAGAGAAGCATTTGAATTTTAGAAGATGGGTGAGATTATGTAAATCTCACCCAGAACAGGTATATTCAAAGACACCTGCCCCCTTTCAGAAATCAAGAAGTCATTTCTGTCTTCCTGAATGTAAATGTGAAAGAGATGAGTGGGAAATAAGGTTGGATTGTGGATTTGGGATCAAGTAACACGAGTCTTGGGGCTTCCCAGGTGGCTCAGTGGTACAGAATCCATCTGCCAAGCAGGAAGCTCGGGTTCCATCCCTGGATCAGGAAGATCCCCTGGAGTAAGAAATGGCAACCCACTCAAGTATTCTTGCTTGGGAAATCCCATGGACAGAGGAGCCTGGTGGGCTACAGTCCATGGGGTCACAAAGAGCCGGATGTGACTTAGCAACTAAACCACCAGCAAAGAGTTTTGAATGCTAGAGTTGGTAACTTGGACTTTATTCTTTAAATTTTGGTGATTTAATTAGAGTTGTGTGTTAAGAAAACTAATATGGTAACAGTTAGCCAGGATAGTATTCCTGTAGTTGAATATGATACATTAAGTAGTAATCTAATGATGAGACTGTAGGGCCAGGGGAGGATGCTTAAATTTTCAGGTGGACAGAATGCTCTGGAGACAGGCCTTGCATTTTGGGAGACATCTGGAGGAGGTTCAGTTTATCTGGATCTTGAAGAAAGAGTTGGAATTTGTCTGGCCTAAGAGGAGAAGGAAAAGGGCAATTTAGTGGAAGAAATCTTATGGCAGTATGAAAGACAGAAATATGGGAATGTTGGGTAGGTATTTTTATGTGACTGAAAAGTGGAGTAAGAGAAGGGAAGATAAAATTAGTAAGAAATTCTGTCAGAGAGGTAGAAAGACCAGTCAAAGAACACACAGGTTGGATTTCAGAATACTATATGAAAGGGAAAAAGAATGATTCCAAAGTATGAAACGGCTAGACTGTTTCAGCCTCCAGGTAACTAGTCTTCATACCACCTTTCTAATCCCACTCCTTTCTCTCCACTACCCTTGGTTGTACATTCCTTAAAACATCCTTTATTTTTATCAGTTTACTCTCTCCCTTCCTGCCTACAGGTTAAAATTCTGATTTATTATCTTGTTGTATGAGGCCCTTTGCTGTCTTGTGTCACAAAGTATAAAGCCTTTTATAGTTGCTCATAAGTTAAATTTCAAGCCTGTTCTTTACTGCATTACTTTATATCCACTTTCAGTGAACCTGTCACTCTTTGAAAACAACCTCCATATCTTTCTTCCTGAAAGGCACTCATTGAAATGAGTGCCTAAATTTCTATTTCTTCACAACCCAGTATATCCTCCATAAAACTTTTCCTGTGACCTCAGTTCAGTTCAGTTCAGTCGCTCAGTCGTGTCTGACTCTTTGCGACCCCATGAATCGCAGCACGCCAGGCCTCCCTGTCCATCACCAGCTCCCGGAGTCTACCCAAACCCATGTCCATCGAGTCAGTGATGCCATCTAGCCATCTCATCCTCTGTCGTCCCCTTCTCCTCCTGCCCCCAATCCTTCCCAGCATTAGGGTCTTTTCCAATGAATCAACTCTTCGCATGAGGTGGCCAAAGTATTGGAGTTTCAGCTTCAACATCAGTCCTTGCAATGAACACCCAGGACTGATCTCCTTTAGCATGGACTGTGACCTCAAAGATCTCTTAATTGTTCAAATCTTTTAATAGAATTTCACAGATGATATGATATTTGTTCTTACGCATTTTCCACTAATCGAAGAGTCAGCAGTGTTTTTAAATATAAAGGGCCAGGTAGCAAATATTTTCAGCTTTGTAGACCAGAGTCTCTGAAATAACTCTGCAATTATGACATGAAAGTAGCCATAGACTACATAAATGGGTGTGGCAGTGTTACGATAGAACTGGATTCACCAGAACAGACAGAAGACTATAGTCCGCTATAGTTTGCCAACCCCTGTGTTAAATTATTCTGACTCAGCTATTTTGATTAAAGGTTATACATGAAAGATGTTCACACATTCATATTGTAACTGACCTGAGTCTAGGAAATGAACGTAGGAGCAGAAAATGTATCATAAAGATGTGTGCTAAACTGGAGGAAAGAAAGATAGCATATGAGATGATCAGTACAATCTAATAGCAGTAAAAGAATATTTAGAAAGCAAGTAGGATTTTTTTTTTCTAGGAGAGGTTTTGAAAGTTCTTTATTTTAAGAATAGAAGAATCTTACTAGCTGTGCCACTTTTTTAGTGTTGCTGCTGAATAGGGCAACTTTTTAAGGTTCCTGTTCTTTCTGTATGGCACTCTTGATTCTGGCCTTGCTAGGAAGGCCATATATTTTTACCCAAATAATTTAGTACTTGTGTTTTTGATTTTTTTTAATATTTGTGTTTATTTTTAAAATTATAAATATGTGTGATGCTCATTCTGTGGCAGGTGCTTAATAACAGTAGAATCAATGTTGGTTTTAAAAGATACATTGCAATGTGAGGATTTGCCCGAGATTGTCTGTGTTAGTATAACATTTATATCCAGAATAATTTTGGTTTTTGTGTCATTCTTAGGTGCTCTGTAACAGAGCCAGACTGGTTTCCTATCTCCCAGGATTTTGCTCTTTAGTTAAAAGGGTTGTCAATCCCAGAGCCTTTTCAACCGCAGGATCTTCAGGTTCTGATGAGTCTCATGTGGCCACTGCACCTCCAGATATCTGTAAGTAAAACTTATTTTTGCTTTACTTACAATTGTTTCATAACATTTGTTTCCTGTAATATTTCTTCTTAAAGTTTTACTGATCTTCTAAAGTTGAGTTTATCCCTTTGAAAGTAAAATCAGAGCTCTGCCTAAATATTTATGCCAGGAAGTTATAATACTTCAAAAAAGAATGAATGCTCCTGCTGCTGCTGCTAAGTCACTTCAGTCGTGTCCGACTCTGTGCGACCCCATAGACGGCAGCCCACCAGGCTCCCCCGTGCCTGGGATTCTCCAGGCAAGAACACTGGACTGGGTTGCCATTTCCTTCTCCAATGCATGAAAGTGAAAAGTAAAAGTGAAGTCGCTCAGTTGTGTCCGACTCTTCGTGACCCCATGGACTGCAGCCTACCAGGCTCCTCCATCCATGGGATTTTCCAGGCAAGAGTACTGGAGTAGGGTGCCATCGCCTTCTCCAAAAGAATGAATATTGATTTCTAAAACTTACTTTCTTGAACTTTCACTTTTTCTAATCTATATTCAGACACACACAGTCTTCCCTGAAACAAATCTTTTGATACTATTAAACTATGTTACTACTTCTTGCCACTCTTTGCTGAATTTCCTAAATGTAGCCATCACTTTTTACTAACGAGTGTTTATTAAATTAGTCTGCTTTTTCTTATCCACCTTGCCCACCACTGTATCACATTAATCATTCTAAAATACTGTAAATCATTTTTCTGTCATAAGCCTCAATTATCTCCCATTGCTTTCAGTAGCCATTCCTAAACTATCCACAAACTATGAATCATTCTTCAAGGTCAAAAAAAAAATTTTTTTTAAGTTCTGTAATTAGTTAACTTTGAGAAATGCTTTATGCCAAAGTCCTATCTTAGAGGTTTATAAAGCACACTAAAATATTAAGGGAGGGCTCTTGGAAACTTTACCAAATGTATTCTGAAGGGATTGCCCATGGAATCCTTTTTTTATTCAATGCATTACTTACAGTGTAATGTCAGTTCACTTGGGCATGCAAAGCCTCCCCTAGTTTTCTTGCCTCAGTTTTCTAACTCCATCTCTGATTATTCCTCACTTTTCTTGATCTGAAGGCTAAACATATATCTATCATAAATGAAAGGTCTGTCACTCAGAATAGTTAAGGGTTTGTATTGTGAATATACAGCTTGGCCTCCCTGTCCATGCGTTCTGCATCCTCAGATTCAACCAATCAGAGATTGAAAATATTTGAGAGGGTGGGGAATTCCAGAAAGTTCCAAATAGCAAAACTTGAATTTGCCATGTGCCAGCAATTATTTACGTATCATTTACTTTGTGTTCGATATTATAGGTAATCTGGAGATGATTTAAAGTATACAGGAGGATGTACATAGGTTACATATATGCACACACAGTTCATTCTTGAACAGCATGGATTTGAGCTGTGCATATCTGTTTTATACACAAGTTTTTATCAATAATAACTAACTACGCTACTACGCAGTTCTCAGTTTCTTGACTCTCAGGATGTGGAAATGACTATACAGAGAATTGGCTATAAATTATACTCAGATTTTTGACTGCAGGTTTCGAACAACTAACTCTTGAGTTGCTCAAAGGTCAGTTGAACTATACCCTTTTTATATAAGGACTTGAGCATATGCAGATTTTGATATCCATGAGGGTCCATAAAGCATTGCCCTGTGAATACCTAGGGAGAACTATATAAAGAATTTTTGTAGATCAATAGGAAAAAAACAACCCAGTAGAAAACCAAACAAAAATTTCAAAACTGAGTTTGAACAGGCTATTTCTGTAAGAGAAAACCTAAATGACCAGTAAACATTTGAAAATATGCTCAAATCCAGTATTAATATTGAATATTTATTTGAAGACACAGATCTGAATAATCTATAAAACCCATGTTGTTCAGAACTGCCGGTAAGTTTTAGTTTGTGAACTGACTCCAGTTAGTCATTGGTGGCTGTCTAGAGCCTTATCACTCAGTGTGATCTGCAGACCAGTATAGCATGGCATGATATAGCATCAGCATCATCTGGGACTGGATAGAAATGAATTTTGAGCCCCACTCCAGACATAGTAAATCAGAATCTGCATTTTGAGAAGTTCTCAGATGATTCTTAAATACTTAATAGTTTGAGATGTGCTGGGCTAGAGTGTTTGGGTTGAGAATTATGTGACAGTGTCTGGGTTCAGCAGGGAAAGGTTCCATAATTAATAGGTAATGTCTGTCATAGGTATGCAAGAGAGAGATGGGCGTCACATAGGGGCAGCCATATTGACATGACCATTTTTAGTCACTTAGTTGTAACAGAATATTTATAAACACTTTTATTGCCAACTAAAGTCTGCAGCCATCCCTTCCTTTCTCTAAACAAAATTCCTACTCTGATATTTCTTCATTTGATTTTGTAAGTCACTTTTTTCTGGATCTTTTTGAATTTTTCACATTAGGATTTTTTTAAATCTTACAGGAATAAAGTAATGTGGTGTATTCTTCTGTAAGTATTTAATCCATAGTCACGCATGTGACTAGTAAACAGGGCATTATGTCACATTGGTTGGTATAAAATTTTTTCCATTCCATTAATGTTTTGTGCCACCAGGTAACAACAGTTGAATGCCCCTCCCCAAGGGTTCCCTGGTGGCTCAGATAAGTAAAGAATCTGCCTGCAGTGGGGGAGGGCCAGGTTCGATCCCTGGGTCAGAAGATACCCTAGAGAAGGAACTGGCAACCCACTCCGGTATTCCTGCCTGGAGAAGCCCATGAACAGGGAAGCCTAGCGGGCTACAGTCCATGGGGTCACAAAGAATCGAACACAGCTGAGCGATTAACATACACACACACCCCAAGGGTAACCACTATTAAGTCTGGTATCTTTACTTTCAATTTTTTTTTTTTTCTGTATTTAAAGCATTATTATAAGCATGTAAAATAAATGTCACATATACTGTTCTTGGACTTAGCTTTTTCTTTTAATGTCATTTATCCTGTGAACTTCATTCACTATCTCTAAAGATTCACTAATGATTGTTAAGAATTACATAGTACGGAAGTTTCCTGATGGTCTAGTGGTTAGGATTCCAGGCTTTCACTGCCATGGTCTGGGTTCAGTTCCTTATTGAGGAACAGAGATTCCACAAGCCACACAGCGAAGCCAGAAAAAAAAGAATTACATAGTATGGATTACAGTACTTTAGTGAATCCGTTCCTTAATAAGGGAATTATCTATGAGTTGGCAGCTGGTTGCTTCAACTAGTGTTTTGGGAATAACATGAAACCAACTAACTTATATTCAACCAGTAAAGCAAACTTCAAAGATCTATTGTTTAGGTGAAAAAAAAAAACCTTATTGGAAGAACAACATTCTTTCACATTCTTTCAGTCTACCATTGCACTTAAGTAGTAAGGAGAAAATGGTTCATTTTGTTGTTCCTCTTCAGGCTCTCGAACAGTTTGGCCTGATGAAACTATGGGACCATTTGGACCTCAGGATCAGAGATTCCAGCTTCCTGGGAACATAGGTTTTGACTGTCACCTCAATGGGACCGCATCACAGAAGAAAAGCCAGGTTCATAAAACTTTACCTGATGTTCTAGCAGAACCTTTATCAAGTGAAAGACATGAGTTTGTTATGGCACAATATGTGAATGAATTTCAGGTATGTTATTAATATCATTTATTCTGTTTTATAATTATTAAAGCTATATTTCTGATAACTATGAGCATATTACTTTCATTGAAAAAGTAAAAAAAAAAAATCTAAGTCCAGTATATACAGAAAAAACATATATAGTTTTTAAAACCTTGGCGTTGTCCTATACATAGTATTTGCTATATAATTTTTCACATTGCAGTCTCAAGTAATTCTTCAAAATATATTGTTTAATAAATATTTATTGTAAACATAAATAACTTAATTTCTGTAACTGGAAATTTAGATTTTCTTTTTTTCACTTTTACAAACAGTAATTATAATTTATATATGGATGAAATTCCAACTAGTTTTATATTCCTCTAGCCATTTGGAAACTTAAAATTTTGAGAGCTCTAAAATTCTTCAGATGTAGTAAACTAAAAAGTAGGATTTTTAAATAGGTTTTGTAAAAACAGTTCCTGAGAGATTTTTTATGAGTTTTTTAAAACTGATATTGCATATGAATTCTTTAAATGAATTGTAAAACTACTATTGCATCATTGCTCACTCAAATGGGAAGTTACATGCATTTCAGAGTTTGTCAAACCCCTGATCCTTATCATTTTTCATATTTCTGTGTAGTTTCAGATGAAGATTTTGATGAAAACCATATTATTGAAACTAATAACCCCTCACAATTATGGGTTATATCAGTAACCTAACACTGGGATACAGTTGACCTCCCCTTTTTATCTCAGATAATTCCTTCTCAGTCTTCTTGGCTCCTCCTCTGTCCACCAGTTATATGATATTTCCCAAATGTCTGTTGTTCATTTTCTCCTTTGACTTGCTCCCTAGTCACTTAAGTCCTCAGCTTTCTCCATAGGCTATGTCTTCATATTACCTAACTTACTGTTTCTGTTTCTGACATTTCTGGTTCTGTATTAGTTGCCAAATATCTTTATCCGGATGTCTCAGAAGTACCAAAAGTAGGACTAGTACACATCTAGTACTGAATAAGTCCTTTTTTCTCTCAAAACTTGTCTTTATCCCCATGTTGTCAGTAGTATAAGTAACTTAGTCATCCTCCCAGTATCACAAAAATAAAGATTACAGTGACAACCTTGACTCCTCTTTTCATCATTCTTCCATAAATAGTGACAATTACATTGCTTTCATCTCTGAAAGTAGCCCTTAAATTTGTGTCACTTTAGTTCTCACTAATACTATTAGAGTTCAGCGCCTCCTTATCTTACCTCAGTTTTTAGAGGCATTATAGTAGGATGGACTGTGGAGATAGGATAAATCTGTATACAGAGATTAACTCTTTTTTATTGATAATTTTGTGACCTTGAGAAAGTTACTTCACCTTTCTGAGACTTTTGTTTCTTTATATGTAAAATAGGGATAATTTATTAATATTATTTAATAATTTTAAAGTAAAAGTCAAAATTTTGTGATGTGGCATAAATGGATTTCCATAGTTTTGATCCTTTTCTCACCTTACCTCCCACGATTTCCTGCTCCTTCTGGATTCTAATCACAGCATACTTTTCATTTTTAAAAAATTACAGCATTCTCTTTGACCATTGCATGCCTTTGCACTATTATTTCTTGCTAGACTGTTTTTTTTCCTCCAGGATTCTTAACCTGTATTCTGTCCATTCTTTTATCTGTCAGACACGTACATTAATTAACATGTAACTCATATTGGATTGCATTTATTTGTTCATGCTATTTTTCTTCTACTAACCCTTATATACCTAAGCTTGAAGACTGGATTTTTACCATTGTAGTGTCTGCTCCTATTACAATGGCTGATGTATAACAGGCAGCCAGTAAATTTTAGTTGAATAAAAGCCTCTAGGCTTTTCCTGTTGGAGAGATTATATACTTAATCACGTTGCTTTGTAAGTTAGTGTTATTATGCCCATTTTATAGAACAAAAGAAAGGATAATTAGATATAACAAAATATTAGAAGAGGTGACATTATAAGATACAATCATGGCATTTTTAAGTTTTTTAACCAACTTCTAGTAAGTCTATAGTATCAGTAGATATATATTCCTTTTTTTTAATTCAACATTTTAAAAAAATTCTCAAATTACATTCATCATAGAGAAAAGTTTGAGTATGTAAGAATACACTGATCATTACCTGATCACCAGCTAGATTAGGATTATTGAATAAGCTTTCTAGGACAAATAGGTTTATAATGGGCAGGATATTTTATATGAACTCCAGATTTTGTTTATCTGTATTTCTTATTCCCCTTAGGGTAATGATGCACCTGTTGAACAAGAAATTAACAGTGCAGAAACTTACTTTGAAAGTGCCAAAGTAGAGTGTGCAATCCAAACATGTCCAGAGTTGCTGCGAAGAGGTATGTTGTGCTTTATTCATTTTTATACTAGTGTTTGTCAGATTATGTCACTAATTTAAATATATTAAAAAATGTACTCCTTAGGAATTATAATGTAACTGAATATTTTAACATGTCTCGCTGGAAATGATGATTGCCTGGCCAAGAAAAAGACTAGCAAATGTCCCCTGACATCTGACCTCATGCTGCCATTAGATAGGATTAGTAGAATTTTTAGTAACTTTTTCCCTAAAGTCATCCTACTCCCAGGTGATTACTGAGAAAAATCTTAATAATAAACTTTTTTTAATTCCAAGACTAACAACATGTAACCCAACTTACTCTTTAGAATTGTTGGCAGTATATTTTTGGTTCATCCAAAAAGAGCAGAAGTAAACCAAAACTAAATTCATTTCATCCTTTTAAAATATAATATGCATTTATAAACCTAACTTGGTACCATAATGATTTGATTTAATCATCATTTTTCTAAAGTATTTTATGCACTGTTTCTTTTTTCAAAAAAACGAAGAATTTTTTCCTGGAATTTTATTCTTATTTATAGATTTTGAATCACTGTTTCCAGAAGTAGCCACCAACAAACTAATGATTCTGACTGTAACACAGAAAACTAAGAATGATATGACTGTTTGGAGTGAGGAGGTAGAAAATGAAAGAGAAGTGCTCTTAGAAAAGGTAATTCTTTCAGCTGCCGACAGTTTAGTTTTATAATCTTATTTAAACACCAGTGAACATTGTTTTAAAATGATGGCTGTCTTTTCTTACCATTATTAGTTCTTTCCTAATGTATGTCAGTATTTAAAAAATGTACATGTTTTCTGAAAATAAAAATGCCAGGTTTTTTTTTTTAGTATCTTTGAAAAATTTATATTCTGTCCAGTACTTCCTCATTTTTTTTTTTTTCAAGTTATGTCTGTCTTAGGAAGTTTGGAAATCCAGTAAACAACAAAAGTGTAAAATTAACTCTTCATACCCATCCCTCTCTCCTCTCTTATCCTATTCTCTCCCTCCATGTCTTTTTCTGTCTCTTAAGCATGTCAAGTAAAAAGTGAAAATTACCTAATCCTTCTTCATAGTATAAACAATAACAGTGTACAGTATAATAATAATAGTTGTACATACCCACATTTTTCCCATCCTTTGCTTTTAACTAGAAAATATGTTTTGACACCTTTCATTCACATTACGCATAGATTATATTTCATTCTTTGTAAAATCTCTATAATATTAGATTACACAGGCAAACCATTAATTTTTTTAATTATTAAAAAAAACTTTTAGTCTTTTGTAAGTTGAAAATCAAACGTTTGCTTTTACAGGCAGTGAATATATTTGTACATTTATCTTTATGCACATACTTACATATTCCTAAATAGGGAATTGCTAAATCAAAGGGTATATTTATTTTAAGTTATAATATATATTGCCAATTTGCCCACCAAAAAGATCATCCTAGTATATAGGCTGTTACTCTTACCCTGGTTATTAGCATTATATTTCATTTTTATCAACCTGAGAAATAAGTGGTAACTTAAAATCTCATATTTAGAAATTATATGAGTTTGATTCCTTTGTATATATGACAAGATTAGCTCACTTAACTACAGTTGAAAAAATTCTCTTTACTAATTTACATGCAGAATAATATTGGGAGTTTTTTAATGTTTTCTTTAAGGTTGGATGTATGGTTCTCACAACTTATAAAAATATTGTTTACATACTTAGCAAAGTATTTTATGATAATGACTTCACATTTAAATGTCCCAAATATAGCTTTGCTAATAAATTCCAGGTAGTAATTAACAGTCAGGAGCAAGTTATATGCTAGTTAACAAAGAAGTTACAGAGAGGCATAAGACATTGTCTCTGATTTTTAGAAGATCTGAATTTGATGAGTTGAAATTTAAACATACGATAACTCAGTAAACATTTTCTGTTTATCTATTAAGACCAGGAGTAGTTTATCATCACTATCATTTAGATGTTGGAGAGTTTGCTCTCACATGCACATTGCATTGTAAGTCCTACTTTTTGATTCGTCTAAGATTCTGAGCCTCATTTGATACTGACCCCAGTATAGGTATAACTCCCGTTTTCTATAACCAATTTCCAGGTTTTGAAATGGCACTATACTTTTTCATGTGATTTTTAATTTTATAGTGACTAAAGCTGTTTTATTTTTTATGGAAAAGAAAACATCTCTTTCTACTTCAGATATGTTTGTGATTATTTTAGGATCACATGTAACTTGACTGTCCAAGTAGGTCTTTTATCTTTTATGGTTTAAACCTATTCTAGTTTTTTCCAGCAGATGTCAGTGTTTCCTGTTGATGAGCAGAATAAGATAAATATTTAAACTGGTTCCTTTTGTGATCATTTGGCATTCTTAATCTTTGCAAACATTTAAATACATTGTTTTGTTCACCTTGTAGTTTTTGTGTATGTCTTATTAAATTGATACATAATTTTAATGATTTTTCTAGACCATATTCAGTTTTCCTGTTTTTTAAGAATTGCGAGGATTAATGAAATACAGCAATAAGTGCAAATATTATGTAGATAACCTAAAGAATACAGTATTTTTAGATTTTTTCATTAGTTTACAAGAAAGTTTAGGCATACCTTGGAGATAGTGCTGGTTCAGCTCCATCACAATAAAGCAAATATGGCAATAAAGTGAGTCACGTGGATATTTTGGTTTTCCAGTGCATATAAAAGTTATGTTTATGTTATACTGTAGTCTATTAAATGTGTAATAGCGTTATATCTTAAAAAATGCATACCATGTACATGGTCTGTAATATTTATACACTACATAGAAAAATAGAGAAGTATATAGGGAAAAGTAAGTATGCTGTCCAGCCCAGTACCCTATCTATCCATTTATCTTATTTTCATGTGCCTTGTCAGAAACAGTTCATGACTATGTGACTGGATAGGTGTATTTTTGAAGGACATACAAACAAGTACTTGTTTTTAAACAACTTCCATTCAAATTAATGAATGGTTCAGATCTTTTCATTATGAATATTTTGCTTTCCCTTTCTTATTTTGAAATCTCCTTAATGATATAAAATAGCAACTATAGTTTATAATCCTTGACAAATTTGAGAGTTAGTAGCACAAAAGTGATTAGAAATAGTTCCTAAAACAAATAATTTAGAAGAAAAAAATGTACAATTTAGACTTTAAAAAAATGAAAGTGTTATATTAACCATTAATCGTTTGGACTGGTGAAAATAATCTTTAGACTATAAGTCCTAATTTATCATTAGTTTTAATTTTTTATTAATCTTGTGTTCTCTGAGGCAAAAGATATTTATTTTAAAAATTTATTGAAAAATAAAACAGTCTGTAGTGTTGCTATCTTGAGCATAGTATTTGTGTCTTTTTCTATGCAGTTCATCACCGGTGCTAAGGAAATTTGCTATGCCCTTCGAGCTGAAGGCTTTTGGGCTGACTTTATTGACCCATCATCTGGTTTGGCAGTGAGTAATTAAATACATTTTGAAAGCCAGATTATGTAATTTGAAGTAGGAATTATTTTTTTATAATTATAGCCTGGGTAAAAATAAATTATTTAGGACTTCTTGAAATCCTCACAATTTTATGCACAGAAGTACTAAGAGTCAATTGAATTCACAAATTTGAGGGACCTCTGTCACTCCTGGTTAAAGTTCTCCATCACTTTAAATTTTTTTTATTAAAAATAATTTCAAAATTTATTTTTTCCATCCTTACTAATAGACATTATTTGAATTACACTGAATTAGTGTGCTTACTGTTAGTTAAAAATTAGCATTCAGTAGTTTCATTAAGGAAGAAAGAATTATTTTTAGAATTAAGAAAATTTGGATGGTAAAGAAATATTTGGAAAAGTAACTTTGGAAATTAACATTTATAAAGCTATGCTTTAAGAAAAACAATGAGCCACTAATGTCACATTTTCGATTCTGTGTATGTCTTTCAGGTACAAATAGTAATAAATTTTATTTTAATCTTAAGATAGAAATATATACTGTTTCTTCTCGAAGTTAAGATTTAGTGAGTACTAGAAATGAAAAACTTACCCTGGGCTATAGTTTTCTTATCTTAAAAATTACAAAGGTGAAACATAGATGATTGCTTAAGACTTATTTCATCTCTAAAGGTCATGTGAAGTTATACATTTGGTTCTAGATAACATGCAGTCTGCTAGATCATTCATTTCACGTTTCCAGAATACACAAGTTTTAAGGGGAGAGGAGGTTTGAGGGCAGTTAGGTGTTGCATGTGACCCTTTTATTTCTTATTTGACCTTTTAAATATTTGCAGTATTTATACAGATCTGTGTTCATGTTTACATAAAAATGATTACTCCATTATCTTTCTTGTTAATAAAACTATGACTTCATTTTTTATTTCTTCCAGTTTTTTGGACCATATACAAACAACACTCTTTTTGAGACAGATGAACGCTATCGACATTTAGGATTCTCTGTTGATGATCTTGGCTGCTGTAAAGTGATTCGTCACAGTCTCTGGGGTACCCATGTGGTTGTAGGAAGTATCTTCACTAATGCTACACCAGACAGCCATATTATGAAGAAATTAAGTGGAAACTAGCAGTAGTGTCAATTAATTTGATCTTCTGCTTGTCTGTAACATTTGGGATGATCCACAAGCATTGTCAGAGGCTTTCATTTTTAAAATTTATTCCCTTGTAGGTATTTATTTCAACATTATGGATTTACAATATTGGCAAGTGGTTTATAATTTTTTAATTTCAAATTCTCATATTATCATTAAATACATGTTGAGCACATCCACATTGTACAGAATGTGATAATTAACATGTAACCAGGGTATGATCTCATATTGTTATTTCTCCTCTTAATTGGAAAAACCTCACTTTTAATTATACCTCTCCAAAAATAAATCATATATTTGGCTATGATCATATGTGTTTTTTTATTGCAGTCTTTTTAAAATACAGTTCTTAAAGTTTTTTTCTTTTTTTAAATAAATGCAGTTGAGAATTCTGGATTCAGTGTAGACTTAACTTTTTAAAATTTCTTTATTCTTTATTACTTGTCAAGTGTCCTGGTACTAGTCTGAGTATTACTTTGAAATGTATGTGCAGAAAAAAATGAATAAGGATAATACTACATCTTTACATATGAAAGAATTTGAATCTCAACTTTATATAATAGTGAAAAGTAATTCTTAACTCCTTGGTTGAGACAGATAAGTGTTTTATTCTCAGACAAAACTATGAGTCAGCTACTAAGTCTATTTCTCTAATTTTAACAACAGATAGAAACTGCAGTAGTTTACAGAAATGCCTCATGGGGGACAGAAATTGTTTTTACAACATTTTAAACTCAGAATTATCTTTGATTTGTCTTTTGTCAATAGTAATAGAGATAAATCTAAGGAGAACAAGTAACTTCTGCCAAATGAATTATTTGAAATGAATTTTTCTGTATTTTTTAAATTAAATGCCTGTATTTTAAATGAATACATGGAGATGACCAACTTTAGTTTATAACTTCATTTAAAATTCTTTGCTTAATTAACATATAGCCTGATAATGAGTATTGCTTAGGATTCACAGAGTAAGACCTACAATGTTCTCATTCGTTATGAAGAAGATAAAGTAGTGACTCCCATAGTATAATATAGTATAAATGCTCAATAAATTTTCGTCTATGTAAGGAGGACCTAGATCAACACAGAACATTATTGGCACCTCAGAGGCTCATCCTGTTCCCTTTCAGGCACTTCCTCCCCTTACCCCTCCTACAAGCAACCACTATCCTGATTTCCTACAATATAAGTTGGTTTTCTGTTTTGATGCTTAATATATATATGAAATCATATATACCATGTTCACTCTGGCTTCCTTCACTCAGCAATGTGAGATTGCTCATTACTGTGCATAATTATAGATTGCCTGTTTGCATAGCATTTGTCTTCTCAGTGAATTGGGACAGTTTTGCCCCCAGGGGAAATTTGGCAATGTTGAGATAGTTCTTGATTATTACAGCTTTCAGTGGGTGAGTGCTATAGGCATCCAGTAGATACAGGCCATAGATGCTACTAAATACCCTACAATGCTAAGGACATCTCCCACAAAAAGAATTATTTGGTCCACTGCCTTTCACCACTCATTTCTAGTGTGCATATTGCTTATTCAGACATTTCTGACCTTGTACCACTCTTTGAGCCATGTTCCTTGAAATTTCACCCTCTGCTTTAACAGTTGAAATGCTGTCTACTGGTTGAAAAAGCATACTTCCTCCCGATCGATGGCTATGGCTGTGTACTGGATCATATCAGGGGTAGGGTAAAGAGTGGTGGGGCTCCTTTTCTCATCTTGATTTGTAACAGGATTTGCAAAAACAAAACTTTTAAGAAGCAGTAACTGCCAGTTAAAAATATTATTTTCTTTGAAATGCTTTAAGCAGATTTAGGTTTGGGATATATAATCCAAGGGATTCTTACTAATCCTAGTAGAAAGAAGTTTTAACTTTTATATACTGCAGTAAGAAAATATTGCAGGTATCAGTTTCATCACATTCGTTTGATTAGGACCCCATAAAGGAAGAATTGGTAAAATTTATTGTCTTAAACAGAAGTCTGCTACCTTTTAAAGTAAGACTGAGCCATTGAAATTGATTTTAGACCTATCACTGAAAATATGTTTTTGTTGTAAAATTTGAATTTTGACAAGAATTTATAGAAGATAAATGCTGAAAGGGGTCTTTCAGATCACCTGACCCACCTCCATCCTTTTATAATAGAATGAAAAACAGAAACACGCATCAGATTACACAAGCTAGTTTTAAGACCCAGTGCTGGAATTTGGCTGTGACTTACATACATACATATACAGAGAAAGACTCTTCATACTCACTATCAAGAAGTTTATTAAGCGATTAAAAATATCAAAGAGTTGCAGAATTTAATGTCAGGTTAACTAATACTGCTGCCACATTTCATAGATAAACTGAGTTCACTCCCTTGAACTCTGGATGCTCTGAATTTCTTTGAAAATTTACTGAAATGTATCTAAAAATTCAATTACAGATTTTACACTTCACAGTAGTTCTCTAACTTAAGGTTTAAAACTCATTTCTTGGGCTTCTGTCACTTGTACCATCAATATAATCCTTACATTTAAACAAAGTTCTGCTTTTAGTTCCAGACTCTTATTTCCTCTTCTTAGTACTGATTCTCTTGTTCCAAAGCAGAATTTATCTACCTCAGCACTGTTGACATTTTGAACCAGATAATTGTTTGTCCTGGGAGATGTTCATGTGTGTTACAGGATGTGCAGCAGCATCCTTGGCCTCCATCCTCTAGATGCCAGTAGCAACCCCTGGTCATGACAAAAATACCTCTAAAAGTGGCCAAGTTTCCCCTAAGGAGCCAAATGTTTATCTGAAAAAAATTTATCCAATGTTTATCTGAAAAAAATTTAACCAATGTGTCCTTTACTTTATGTGACAGTATCCTATCCGCAGTCAAGAACCACTGATTGAGTATACCTTCTAACTCAGCAGTCCTCAACTTCAGCTGTACATTTGAATCAGGTGGGAGTGCGTTTAAACACACTGATGATTTGACCCCCACACTAACAGATTGTTCTGTTAGTGTGGAGAGGCTTAGGCATCATCATTTTTTAAAAGTTTCCCAGATGATTCAGATGTACAGTCAAGATTCAAACCATAAGTCTGTTTTGAAAACAATAGAGATTAAAGAAGCATTTAAAGAAGTAACAGCAGGATATGATCATGGATTTAATGCATTAAGGAGATACAGGAAACAAAAAATGAAGTCTCGAATGTTCTGCATTAAGAGTGACCTGGTTGGGTTCAAATTCAAGAATTCCTCTACTAAGGCTTTGCTAACTGCTCCATCCCTTCTTTCCTTTCCCTTTGTCGAGCGCTTGGTTTATACCATGCCATTTTGGATTTACTACTTGTACACAGCTCTTTTATATTTTTTGTTGTCTTCTTCCCATACCTGAAAAGTAGGCATCCAGTTCCCTAATAAACACCACACTAAAAATGCAGTAATAATCTTCATTCTCATCTCATAACTACCCAGGATATTTTAAACTTTTGTATAAGTATTCTTTTCCCTCCTTTTTTTTGTGTCTATAGGATATCTGAGAGTCGTAATTTAGTTATTCAGAAGATTCAAATTGAGGCTTTGAGCATTTGCCTTCTGATCATATTATTGGAAGCTATAATCACTTAAAACAATGTTGCTACTATAAAGCTACAGTAATTAAGACAAAGTGATATTGACACAAGGATGGACAAACCAATGAAGAGGGAAAAAAGTCCCAAGAAACTGACCTGCATGTCAGTGGTTACTTGATTTATGATAAAGGTGACGCTGCAGTACAGTAAGAAAAGAATGATTTTTAAGTATATATTGCTGGATCAGTTGGATATTGTATAGGAAAAGACTGTAGTTTTTTGCTTTTACCTTACACTGTACAAAAATTACTTCCAAATGAGTTGCAAATCTAAATGTGAAAGACAAAGTTTTGGGGGAAAAGAGATCTTTGTCACTTTGGACTAGGTAAGGATTTTTTTAAAAACGGGACACAACACTGACCATACAAGGGAAGAAAACATTCATATTAGGATTAAGAACTTATCAGTTCATCAAAAGACATCACAAAGGAGAAGGCAATCAACAGAATTAAAGATATGTGTGTGTGTGTGTATATATATATATATCTATATATCTGTATATCTTCATCAATCCAGACATATATATCTTATATATATATATATATCATATATATCTTCATCAATCCAGATATATATCTAAAAAGGGACTTGTTTCCAAAATATATATAAAGAACATGTAAAATCATCAAAAAACCCAACAGAAAAAAGACAAACATCTACAAAGAAAGCTACCCAAGTGACTAATAAACATGAAAAGATGCACTGCTTCATTAATCCTCAGAAATGCAAATTAAATCCACAACATCACATCACTGGAGGTCCTCAGAATGGCTAAAATTAAGATACCAAGTCGCAAAGATGTAGTGTAATTACAACTTATTATTGATGGAAAATGTAATATAAACACTTAAAACTTTTTGGTTCTAAAGCTTAACTTAGCTTATCTGGGACCTAGCAATTCCTCTCTGAGGTATAGATCCTACAGAAATGCATACATCTGTTCACCAAAAGACATACTCATGAAAGTCTATACCAGCGCCATATATAATGACCAGAAGTAGGACATTGCTCAAATGCCCAGTAGCACTGAAAGGGATATATCTATTGTGGGGTACTTTACAAAGTGAGATGCTATATAATAATGAAAATGAATGGTTTATGACTACTTGCAACAAAGTGATGACACTAATAAGGATGAAAGAAGCCGGACACCAAACTGTGTACTGTATAATTCCACTAATAGGAAGTATAAAAGCAACACTGCTGCTAGAAGTCAGAGTGATGCCCTCCCTTGTAAGGGGAAGCATAGTGACTGAAAGGAAGGACAGGGAGACTTCTGGGGTATTGGTGATGTTCTTTTTTTTTTTTAATTTGAGTACAGATTGTATGGGTGGTTTAATTGTACAAATTCATACAGATGTGTGCACTTTTTTGTATGCATATTTTACTTCAAAAGTTTTTTAAAAATACTACCAAATCCACTCAGAAGATACTAGTTAAACCTGTTTCAAAGATAACTGATACCATAAAAAGACCCTGAAAATTGAATCTACTCTTAAAGAAGGAATTACAATTTGTAGTTAACCCAGAGAAACTCTGAAACAAAATTATGGCTTTTCTTTTTAAATATTTAGGTATAATTTCAACTGTACATTAATTTCTAGATCAAATGAAGAACCAAGTTTTCAAGCATTTCACTTTCCTTACACCTTTATATTACACATTTTATACTTTTTGTAACATGGTCAATTTTGCCAAAAGCCTAAAGAGTTTTCCAAGAATGTCTTAGTCCTTGAATAGTTAATCATTTTCTTTTAGAGTTCCTAACATTCTGTCAACCTTGTAGATGATCTCTCTTTAATTATTAATTGATCTAACAGTTGTTTCATATTTGATTATTTCATTAAATGTTTCATTTTTGTCATACAATTTTACTGTAGTGTATTTACATGAAATGCCATAGTCATTAAATTTGCTTTTTTAAAACGAAAACATACAGATAAGGTCACGATGCTATATTCTGCTCTGATCTTATTGTCCTATATAAAAAGAGGCTCTAATTGCTTTAACTTTGTTTTGTGTAAGATTATATCTAAGTTACAACTTCTTGCCCATTCTAGTCTAAAGGAATAATATTCCTGTATTTTAAGTAAACAGCAATTTAATGATACAAAAATAGGCACTGAGCTTTTTAAACACTGTTTTGTACTTACAGTCTAGGCCATTCTGCTGTAAATTGAATTTTCAGTAGTCTTTGAATAGTAAAAAGCCATGCTTATTACAAACTTCATGCAAAAGTTCCTGCCAAATGTTGAGTTTTGTTACTGGAAGAATGCTTCAGCACAGTGCACTACTGAACACAGATGTTCAATAATACACACTGTAAAATAAACACTAACCAATTTAATGATGGTTCAGAACAGTAATTCAGATTTCATGGAATCAAATTGGAACTTTGTGTCCATTTTCACTGAAAAACCTTGGACAGAGAGATTTTCCAATTAGTTTCATATTAATTCAATCTGTTCTGCAATTTCTGTGCAATAGGGGCAGTGTACTTAATAAATATACTGCCTACCTCCCAAATATTGCATGGTACTTACTTATACTAAAAAGTTACTTGCTTTTTTTTCTTTTGAAAATCGAATTTACCCGAGTCCTCTATTTTATTCTATGTGAATGACAACACTGCTATCAACACTACTTATTTTTAATGGTGAGACTAGAGGAACTTTAATAGAATTACAAACTAAATTTTTTAAACATACCTACTCTTATAGAAAAAGTACAAGCTTTGAGCACCCTGGAGAATCAGCACTTGCAGGGTTAAACCTCCATGACTTGTTATCATTTTTCAATTTCAGGTTTTTACCTTTGAATGTTCATGGTGCTGTTCACTGACTGCTTATTTCTCCTATTCATTTTAAAACTGTGACTAAGTTAGATCCTTAATGCTGGAATCAACAATATTTTGTGGAAGAATTTTATTCTCCACAGTCCTGTTTAATAATAGAAGGCTTGAGATCCATTTGTAATTTGCTTACATAGTATGTGACTCCATTTATCCTTAGTTAAAGTTATTTAAAATAATACAAATTCCGTCTCTAATGTCACACAATCTTAATTGTAAATTACTGGGTTTAGAGCAGTTAAAACTAAGTTAAATCACCAGTAGGTTCAAAAGAAAGACTTAGTTCTGGTACTGAGTAAACAAGCTGGGAAAGAAAAGGGGAAACCATATTTATTGCAGTGTAACTCTGTTATAGTAATAATGATTTATCCTGTATTAAGCCTGGGTGCATTAAAATACCTTTGCAGAGTCAAAGGGTCGCTCATGGGAGGTAAATTAACTCGACTGGGACACTGAAGTACGAATTAGTGACCTGGAAGAGGCAATTAATCTCAAATGGATGAGCACTTGGCTTTTAGATTTATTCTCCATTTATAATTCCCTTGTCACTCAGCTGGTAAAGAATCTGACTGCAATGTGGGAGACCTGGGTTTGATCCCTGGGTTGGGAAGATCCCCTGGAGAAGGGAAAAGCTACCCACTCCAGTATTCTGGCCTTGAGAATTTCATGGATTGTATAGTCCATGGGGTCGCAAAGAGTCAGACATGACTGAGCAACTTTCACTCACATAATTCCCTTAGAGTGAAATGTAGATCAACACACAGTGTATTAACACTTTTATGCAAATAAGCCCAAAACTCTACACTGATTCAAGACAATTATGTCTCCAAGTGGCAAAAAATCGTTTTAGCATATTGGGAAAAAACTGAAAATTGGTCAAGGAATCTACAATGGTGATACAACTAGTATTAAAATTGAGACTATAGGAAGTTTTATGGATTTTTGTTTTGGAAGTTTTGTTTATAGCAGTTGACACAGGTTCTGGCAAGCAAATTAGAATGTGGCAATAAAGTAAAAAGACGAGATACACTCAGAACTCCTGGCCTTCTTCTCAGACTAATCCTGTTTTCCATTTTAAAATTAAAATTTGTTTTCACTGGCAAGTTAAAGACTCTGTAGAATATAGCCACTTTTCTGACATTAGGATTATTATGAAGGATAACTGAAAAAGCACTGAAGTTAATACATTTCATGTTAGATGTAAAAATCAATTTCATTACAGTCATTTCTGATAGTAGATCTCTATTGTTGGTCCTCGATGGTGTGATACCCAACAGCAGAAGAAGCTATTGGATGTCCAGGGTTGCCTTTAGCTGTTGGCCTTTCCACTGTGCTTTTGTGTTTCACAGCGCAGAGTGAGCTAATGTAATAATGAGTGTCCTTTTACATAGATAATTACATGCACATACACGCACCTTGTGGACAAAACAACTTCTAAGAGCAAAATAGCTATATATGTGAGGTATGCTTATCTAACTTAAAATGTTACATTAAAATGTATCCACAATGTGAATATCTCACATGGGTAAGAACCCTGATTTTGTCCCTGAGACTTCACCAACATTATTCAACCCTCTGCTGATAGACATTTAAAATGATAGGCCTGCAGCGATACAATTTGGACAATAGGTGTCTCCATCTGATTACCTCAATTCAGTTCAGTTCAGTCGCTCAGTCGTGTCAGACTCTGTGACCCCATGAATTGCAGCACGCCAGGCCTCCCTGTCCATCACCAACTCCCGGAGTCTACCCAAACCCATGTCCATCGAGTCGGTGATGCCATCCAGCCATCTCATCCTCTGTCGTCCCCTTCTCCTCCTGCCCCTAACCCTTCCCAGCATTAGGGTCTTTTCCAATGAGTCAACTCTTCACATGAGGTGGCCAGAGTATTGGAGTTTCAGCTTCAACATCAATCCTTCCAATGAACACCCAGAACTGATCTCCTTTAGGATGGACTGGTTGGATCTTCTTATGTCCAAGGGACTCTCAAGAGTCTTCTCCAACACCACAGTTCAAAAGTATCAATTCTTCACAGTCCAACTCTCACATCCATACATGACTAACGGAAAAACCACAGCCCTGACTAGATGGACCTTCGTTGGCAAAGTAATGTCTCTGCTTTTTAATATGGTATCTAGGTTGGTCATAACCTTCCTTCCAAGGAGTAAGCGTCTTTTAATTTCATGGCTGCAATCACCGTCTGCAGTGATTTTGGAGCCCAAAAAATAAAGTCTAACACTGTTACCACTGTTTCCCCATCTATTTCCCATGAAGTGATGGGACCAGATGCCATCATCTTAGTTTTCTGAACGTTGAGCTTTAAGCCAACTTTTTCACTCTCCTCTTTCACTTTCATCAAGAGGCTTTTTAGTTTTTCTTCACTTTCTGCCATAAGGGTGGTGTCATCTGCATATCTGAGGTTATTGATATTTCTCCTGGCAATCTTGATTCCAGCTTGTGCTTCCTCCAGCCCAGCGTTTCTCATGATGTACTCTGCATATAAGTTAAATAAGCAGAGTGAAAAGCCTTGACGTACTCCTTTTCCTATTTGGAACCAGTCTGTTGATCCATGTCCAGTTCTAACTGTTGCTTCCTGACCTGCATACAGGTTTCTCAAGAGACAGGTCAGATGGTCTGGTTACCTAGAATTCCTCAAATTTGCGACTTCTAGTTTTGCAAAGCACTTGGGATTTCTGATATTGTAAAGAATATCTTACCTTATCAATTCTGCTAGTTTGAAATTTAAACTATTTTGTTTAGAATAAAAGATTTCTGTATGTTGTTAATGACTTCTTTTCTTGGCCTTTTTTATTTTCCTAATGCTATTACCCACATGCCATTGTTTGGTCTGTGAAGCTAATTATATTATCTTTAAAACAGAAATTGAATCTCCAGTGCAGTTAGTCAAATTGCCAAACAGTTAAATACATCATTTTTTTCCTTTTTAAGTTGTGAGTTCCTATAAAAGTATCAGTGTGTCACAATGCACGTAGTGGCTAGAATCAGAAGAGAAAGCTGGGGAGGGCTCCTAGCTACTAATACATAAAGGAAGGGACAGCAATGAGACTTGGTGTGAGGTGGTCGATTTATACTCACCAGCGTGGCAAACCAAGAAATCCTGCGGTAGTCAAGGAATGCTGAATTTAGCCAAAAGCTCTGATATGGTCTCAGATTTCATATTAATTTCCATTTGTTAAGCAATGATTTGATATCTCCTGTCTCTTAATAAAAGAGACTTTGTCTCTGAAATACTGTGAAAGCAAAAAATTAACAAGGGTAAACTATTAGGCTTTGGAAATATAGTAATGTATTACAGTTTTAGGATCATTAAAAATATATAATACTGTAAAATACAGAAAAAAGTATGAAAAAATGAGCCTGTTGAACTTTTTATGTTATTATGCAATATTTGGAACAGGGTGTCAAAATCCAAAATGACTTTTGAATCATAAAAGAAAATTCAAAATTTATAATTATTTTAATATTAAGAATTTATATTCTAGTTCTTTGAAAATTAAGGTATGTGGGAATAAACACTTTCATTGAACATTAAGGTCATGGAAAGTGAGTAACAGAACCTTACATAAATAGTTTATAGCTATACAGGGAAAAAAAGAAAAAGGCATAGAAATATTGATGTGTTTGGGATATATTGAAACCATCTATCCTACCCTTTATTTTTTAGATGAGAAAACTCAGATCTTTAGAGTCTTAAGTGATTTGCCAAAGGTCACATTAAAATCCAGATTTCTTGAGGCTTTAGTCTTTGAAACTACTTCTGTAACTGGCAATTTCTGATAATTCAGCTAGGTAGTTTTGAAATTACTATTTTATTTTCTATGAACAAAAGAATATTCAAATATAACAGAATTTTATGACATCAATTTGCATTACATGAGTATCTATTTGTAATCTTAATTAGGAACCGGCCCCATTCTCAAAGAGTAAACTATAAGTTGCTCACAGTATTATTGCTTTATTTGAGCAGTTCTGCTTAATTTATCGTATCAGAGATGCTAGGAATGGTAAGAAGTTCTGTCTATCATTGATGCTAGAAATAGCTGGGAAAGACCAATATCTCTGATATAATAAAATACTATATTTGCTCAGTAATGTCTGTATTTTATAGCCATACATCTCTGGCTATATGCAGGTAAACTTTATTGTTGAAATTCCTTATTCAACAATGTTATAAATCTGAAACTCCTGTTTTTTCCACTGACTTTTTTTTTGAGCATGCAAGATTTCTTAGGAGAGTAACTCACACTATAGTGGAATGGAGACAGAGAGGGCTGTTAATTTAATCTTGAACAGTGATTTCAAGCAGTCAATTATACATGAGATGTATTTATTAAAATACTTAGGTTACAGCAAGCAAGTCCTTTGCTAGTTACTTCAGTCATTATTTGTGTCACTACATAAATATGAAAATAATTGAGTAGTTTTAAAATTTTATAATTCACTGAATATTTAAAAAAAACCCATACCTTTTCTTTGCTTTTTACTTACTCATCCTCCCCCATACATGTGCACTCTGGATTAGTAAACTTTGACTTTTTATTCTGATGCCCTTTATGTCTGCTCCAATTCATAGTGCTTATGGTATGTCTAGAGTCTTCGGAGGAGACAAAATCTGAGCTAATCCAAGAATGCAGGTAGGATGTGAAGAGTGAGAAGAGGATATTCAGGCCCCACAAATGTTGTGTGAAGAAGAGCACATAGCACTGAGTGGACTGGTTTGCCTGTAGCTTCTTTGACGTGCAAGGAAAAGAGATGAGGTTAAAAAAATAGGTTGGGGCTGGATTGAAAGGATTTTCTGTCCCGGAGTAAGGAATTTGCATTATATGCTGTAGCATTAAACACAAAGTTTTTTGCGTAGGAGAATAATTCTGTTAAATCAACACAAAAAGATAGATCTGGTGGGATAGGGCATGAATTGTAGGAGAGAAGTAACTGGCAACAGGAAGACTACTATTGTGATCGAGAAAACCTAAATAAAGATGGTGGCTTTTGAAAATGGGATAAATATTCCAAAAAAAGTACCAAAAGCAGTTGGAGGCTAACTGCTCCCTTGACCTTGCTCTCACCTTGTCCCCACATGTAGCAACCCAAATAAAGACTGTCGTTTTCAGCCTGGAGGATGGAGAATAAGAGTAGTAATAACCACCAACATTTCCATGGTGCTTACTATGTGCCCAGCACTTGTCTAAGTGCTTTAAAACATAACAATTCGTTTATTCATCTTAACAACTCTGTGAAATAAATGGTATTTCCACTGAACAGATGGGAAACTTGAAGCAGTGGAAAGAGAGCTTCGATGATATATTCAGACACACAGATAATGAGTGACAGCCAGGTCTGGAACATAAGCAATCAGGCCCCACAGCCTAATGCCTGTCCTGAAGGTCTCATTAATAAGTACTAGTTTGTGGGTTATAACCAGTCCTCAAATTTAGGTACAGTAAGCCGAAATGGTGATGAATATCCAAATGGGAATATCTAGCAGGTACTTGGAGGTGGGAATACAGCATTCAGAGAACAGTCAGTATTGAAGATACAGAATTGAATGCTATGTGTCCCTCACTCAACTAACTTGAATATTGAAAACACTCTATTACTGAATTTGAGATTAGAATTTAACCCACTGACTTCCCATAATCCAGGGGAGGGTATGTGGCTGGATGTGGGATCAAGACAAAGATTTTCAGCCTCATTGGGAATAATGCTGACAGACTTCCTCACCAGAGCTTTCAGAAACAATGTTCTACTTGTCTTTTATTTTCTCATGTTTGATAGCAATTTGATATTTGATCACATATCATTTTCATTTCTATTTGTTTCTAGGAAATCACCCAGAGTTTGGTGGTTCAGACAGTAAAGAATCTGCCTGCAATGCAGGAGAACCGGGCTCAATATCTGGGTTGGGAAGATCTCCTGGAGAAGGGAATGGCAACCCACTCCAATATTCTTGCCTGGAGAATTCCATGGACAAAGGAGCCTGGAGGTACAGTACATGGGGTCGCAAAGAGTTGGACACGATTGAGCAACCAACACTTTCACTGGGAAATCAAGCGGCTTGTAATATTTTCATGCTCATTTTAAAAAATTCCAACCAGGTTTGGGCTTCTGAAATTCTCAGCATTACAACATGCCATGAAATATCATTGAGTTCAGATATCCAGACACTTATTAGGAAATCTAAGAGCTTTATAGAATCATTGCTCTTAAGTAATAGGCTTTGGAAGACACCTGAGTTAGGATTTGGATCTTAGTTCTGCTACTTAGAAGTTTTCCAACCTTGGACAAGTTCCTTTCTGTCTCTGATAACATTCATCTAATGGGAAGATTGTGTGGTTTAGGAGAAATGATGTATTTAAGTCATTCGTTACCATTCCCTAAGGAAAAGGTCAGCAAATTTCAGCTGCTATTATTATCTAATCGCTGTGCGCAAATTTTGTGAACATCTAAACAATAAAAATTACCCCCCAAATGAATTTCCCTAGAAGTATAAAGCCACTTCAAAAGGAGGTGTGCTTGGCAGAACACTTTGGTACTTAATCTAACCACAACTTTGGAGAAGGAAAAATAAAACCATCACAAACAATTCATAACATCCAAAGCAAATAAAAGGACTACTCCCACTAGCTGTTAATACACAGATAGTGTGTTAACTTAGGTAATCATAGAATTCACTGCTTTAGATTTAATCAGTCATTACATGCCCAGGGAAATCTGTCAGAAACTTTTTATTGGCATTTTAAATCATTTTCCTTTAGTTAGAGGAGCAGTACCTCAAAACCCAACACACAAACACCAGATCCAACAGAATTCTGTCTCAAAAATTTAGATACATACATATATACACTGTGAGAAAAAAATAGAGAAGTTTAAATTGTCAGTATTTATAATGATGGATGCTGTATGTTTGCAGAGCCAAGTTTTTAAAAGTTCTACCTTGGCAGAACTAGTTTCCTATGCAAATATTTTTCTAAGTTATTATAAAGTTCAAACCATGTGATAATTCTATTTATAAGTCAGTAAGGCATTAGAATTAGCAATTTTTTTACACAGACATTAATCTGTTGAAATTTACATAAGTATCTTATTTAATATTCACAAAAACAGTATGGGGTAAGTGATGGTATCTCCAATTCATGAGGAAGAAATTGAAACTCAGAAAAAATTAAGAAATATTTAGAGTCACAAAACTTTTAAGTAATGGACTAGGATCCCAGCCTCAGGACTTGTTTATATGAAAGTCCCAATTTTTCACACTCGATTACCTTGTGAAAATAATTGGTCAAGCTTCTCACTTTTGGAAATAGCTATTGAATATTTTACTGGAAGGAAGGGCTCTTAATGATACTCAAGTGATTTAAATATCATTTAAAGTGATTTTGAAAAGTGATTATTTTTAGGTACTTAGAAGTCATAAACAGAAAGACTTGATGGTACAAAATTATATGGCAGGTGGTTCAGAGTATGTTCTACTACCTTTGGAAACTAAAAGTTCAAGAAGCTTTTGAGTTCTGGTTTTAGAAAAAGAGCACTATTTTTAGAGTGACCAATAAAACTTAGATGAAATCAAAACTCTTAATATTGCAATCCCCATAATGACTCATGAATAAAGTAGAATATCTTTACTCATATATAATTCATATTTTATTCAATATAAGTACCTGCTTGTAAGGTTTAGTGAAGAATATTATAAATACCTTAACAAGAATTTTTCTATTTATAAAATGATCATAGGGATGAATTAGAAAACAATATTCTAAAAGTAGTCTTAATAGGTATAAATGACCATGGTTGTCCTCAATAAAAAAGATTATAGACCTTTACGTGCGTGCTCAGCCGCTTCAGTCGTGTCCAACTCTTTGTGATCCTATGGATTGTAGCTTGCCAACCTCCTCTGTCCGTGGGATTCTCCAGGCAAAAATACTGGAGTAGGTTGCCATGCCCTCTTCCAGGGGACCTTCCCGACCCACATATGCATATGCCTACACATATGCAAACATGCAAACCTGTTTAATAAAACAGGTTTGTTTTATTAAAATATTTAATTAATATTTGGATGCCTAAATTACTACCATATTTTTTCTTAATGTTATAATTCTATCTATATTTTTATGATAGCTAGTATTCACTAGAAATATAAAGTTTGGAAGCAAAAACTCTGTTGTTCTTAATTAGATATTCACTGCTAAATTAAGGACATATGTTTCAGGGATTCTTAACCTTTTTTCATGCTATGGGTCACTTTTTAAAATAATGTTTTTAAACGTTTCAAATACAAATACTATTAAAAATCTGTTATTTTGAAATACATTTATAAAAATGCTTTTTAACTTGTGATAGAATACATGTGCTTTTATTAATGCTTTAAATTATGAGATTTAGCAGCAGGTCTAATAGATACGGTAATTTTGAATTAGTGATGACTATAAATAGTATTATGAGGTATTTGCAGCAAATATAATGTGATAGGAAAAGATCTGTGCTTTGTATCTGTGACAAGAGGGCTTCTAATAACACTTAATTTGTTACCTATATTCATAATGAAAAGACATGCTAAATTTCAGTTGAATGTTACTGAAAATTAAAATATTATTTTTCTAACTAAATTTATTCTGCACATGGATCCCACATTAAGAAAGCCTGTAATTATCCTGTTTTTTTTTTTAAGATTTGTATCAGCAATTATTACTTACTGATATTTCATGCTTTGGGGGTCCTATGGTAATACTTAGAGTATTAAAGTAGACTAAACTGCTATAGGGGTTTCCCTGGTGGACCAGCGGTAAAGAATTCACTTGCCAGGCAGGAGACCTGGGTTCGATCCCTGGGTCAGAAAGACTCCCTGGAGAAGAAAATGGCAACCCACTCCAGTATTCTTGCCTGGGAAATCCCATGGACAGGAGGCTACCATCCATGAGGTTGCAAAAGAGTCAAATGCAACTTAGCAACTAAAAAAACAACATTACAAACAGCTATGAAAAATTGAGCTAATATGTATTTTGGAGTCTAACACAATGGAAGTCTTATTTCTCAGTCATATAACACTAAGTCAGAGGGCCTTGATGTTGTCTAAATTCTGCTGATCGAAGGGGAAGAGTGGGGAGGGAGCCTGCCAGCTTCCTAAACAGCTTTGGCCCAGAGGTGGCACACATCACCATTGCCCACTTTCCCTTGGCAAGAATTAGTCACGTGGCCCCATCTGGGCACCATTTCCTAGTAACAGCGCTGTACAGTGGAATGGGAAACTCAAAATTTGGGATGGACGATTAGCTGAATAGACCACAATCGTGTTTTTACTTAGAGCTTCTGTACAATATGCTTTGGGACAGTTTTCCTATTATTTTACCATTCTTCACATTCCTGAGGGGAATCCTACTCAGTTTCAGTAGGATTGTGTTTCTAAATTGTTGAGCAGAGTGGGAGGAAAAGCAAATAAACCAACAAACCAATAGCTCTTGCTCTGTGAAAGGAAGCACCTAAGCTGCAAACCTTGTCGTTGCTGTTATTGTTTAGTCGCTCAGTTGTGTCCGACTCTTTGCGACCCCATGGAATGTAGCCCGCCAGACTCCTCTGTCCTTGGGATTTCCTAGGCAAGAATACCGGATGGGTTGCCATTTCCTTCTCCAGGGGATCTTCCCAACCCAGGAATCAAACCCTTGTCTTCTGCTCTGGAGGCAGATTCTTTACTACTGAGCCACCAGGGAAGCCCTAAGCTGCAAAGCTAGGAGTCATCTTTGAAGCGTCTTTCTCTTTCCTCCTCAAAGGTAATCTGCTAGTAACTGCTTCCTATTTATTTTACATCCTAAACACCACTTACATCCAGGACTGCCCCTGCCACCACCTCACTTAAGAGCCTCATAAATCCTGCAGCAGCCTCCTGAATGAACCTTCTGCCTGCAGTTTTGTCTCTCTCCCAAGGCCATTTGGTCTTCCCTCGTAGTTAAGTTGGTAAAGAATCCGCCTGCAATGCGGGAGACCTGTGTTCGATCCCTGGGTTGTGAAGATCCCCTGGAGAAGGGAAAGGCTACCCATTCTAGTATTCTGGCCTGCAGAATTCCATGGACTGTGTAGTCCATGGGGTCACAAAGAGTCGGACACGACTGAGTGACTTTCACTTCACTTCAAGGCCATTTTACCAATATTCTCCAACTTTTAAGATTTTACACCACTGTGAATGAAAAAGTTGAACACACACCTCAATATATGCACATTGATTTATTTATAAGATGTCTACTTATTCTTTCACCGTTGTGGGTATCATACAATGACATGTTGTGGAAAGATTACAACAAATATAAACAGAATTTCTAAAATTATCTTCCCCATGCCATGGACTATTTGGTACACAAGAATAATCATGTATCAGTCTGCATCTGTCAGGCTAAGGGACACTACAACAATTACAGGCCTAAGGGATTTCACATGAGAATTTTCAACTTACTTGAAAGAGGGAGAAGCAAGAAAGTGAAGGTTGGTCTGCAAGGGCAGGTAGGTGAAGGATTGGAGAAAAAGTCACCACGTCAACTTGAAGCAGAAAATCTGGAGTTCGCAGAAGTCCAAGAAGCAATAGGTCTGATCACAGAAGAGGGCCAGGAAATGGGAACTCCTGGGGAGGTCCCCGGAAACACCGTGGGACCATCCCTGTGACTTCTGCAGCTTTTGAGTGTAATGGCTTGTGTTTCACCTTGGCCTGTCAATTCGCCACAGCTTACTCTCATCAGAAACTAATGCGTAACTACTGAGAAGGCAATTAAAGGGAAATCCATTTCACAGCCTTAGGAGAGACTAGACATGTGGTGCCAGTTGACAACAACTAAGCCAACTCAGAGACTAAAACTGTAGTCTGGATTCACAGTGATTTTTCTAAAATGCACCCAATTTTGTCTTACTCACAATCTTCCTATTGCTTTCTTTTGCTTCCAGGTGGTAGTAGGTTTAGCCCTGCAAACTTCTATTTGCATACTTATATAGGAGCATAAAGAGGTCAAATATAATTCTTATTTTTAGCCTTGGATGAGCAGTGGGAGAGTGTTGAAACCTCTATTCCCTCATAACCCTGTACAGAGCCCCTTAGCAGATGCATACTTATATAGGAGCATAAAGAGGTCAAATATAATTCTTATTTTTAGCCTTGGATGAGCAGTGGGAGAGTGTTGAAACCTCTATTCCCTCATAACCCTGTACAGAGCCCCTTAGCAGAGGAACTTCAGCACTCCACAGAACCTTCTTAAAAAACCAACACCCTAAATGGTGACATGCATTCTATCCTCCAGAACTATAATAAACTTGTATTGTTTTGAGCCACCAGGTTTGTAGTAGTTTGTTACAACAACAATAGGGAAAGTATACACCTCCCTCCCAACCAAAAAACTATTTAATAAAAGAAAAAACTTTAAACTTATTCTGGTAAAGAAATATATCAACAAAATAAATCAACACGGCATGTATGAACTAGCAACAGTCACTTCAGGGACCGTCTGAAATCTTCATTTATTAAAAAGAAGGCAAGATAATTCAGACACTTAGATACTTTATGAAGCACTTGCTTTCATCTTCCTGGTCTCAGAAGACGTATTTGTTTGAACATAATAAATTGCTACAGCATACAATTGTATTAATGCATTACTGACATGTATTTTTTGTTGTTCTCTAGCAATATTAGAAATGATTCCTACTAATAACCCATCCTGGCTATAGAAACAAGTAACTTCAGGAACTATGAAAATAATGAAATTAAAGGGACCATTTACAAGCATTTAGTCATTCCCTTCAATTTAGAGATAGGTGACTGAGTCCCAGAAAGAAAGTGACATGTCCCAAGTTACATAGGTTTTAGCAGAATGGGAAGTAAAATACAATTCCCACTGTAGTCTGGGCCAATGTTACCGGCGGATGGAGCAAGGGGGAGCTGGGGAGGACATGGGACTCCCTAGTCCTACGCTAGGGACCCTACCCAAGCCTAGGACTTTGGATTTAATCCAAGTGCAAGAGGAAACCATAAGCCAGATGTATATTCTTAAATGCTTAAATTTAACATAATATGAATACTGCTGCTGCTGCTAAGTCGCTTCAGTCGTGTCCGACTCTGTGCGACCCCATAGACGGCAGCCCACCAGGCTCCGCCATCCCTGGGATTCTCCAGGCAAGAATACTGGAGTGGGTTGCCATTTCCTTCTCCAGTGCATGAAAGGGAAAAGTGAAAGTGAAGTCGCTCAGTCGTGTCCGACTCTCAGCGACCCCATGGACTGTAGCCTACCAGGCTCCTCCGTCCATGGGATTTTCCAGGCAAGAGTACTGGAGTGGGGTGCCATTGCCTTCTCCGTAATATGAATACATCAATTCACAAATACATAGTAGCATGAATATATAAATTCAGTCTTGTAGAAATACAAGAGTGACAGTAAAGAGACCAATTGTAAGATCTTCACAGGAATTGAGGAAAGAGATGACAGTGACTTGGACAAAGGTGACAGCAAGGTGGAATCATAATCAGTAGAACTTGCTGATAGGTTGATGTGTGGGTAAAAAGAGGAGAGGAATCAAAGGTTATTTGATTTTGGTTTAATGTTTCCATAAGCTGAAATGGGAAAATTCAAGGTGGAAAAAAGCAGAGTTCTATTGTATCCTCTGAAGTTCAACCAATCAATTAAAAATCAATAACCCTTTTTTTTTTTTTCCTGATTCAGTCCTTAAGTATTCACTTATGTGTGAAGCACTGTGCTAGGAACAATGAGGGTTTGAATTGCACCAGTCCACTTATTAGTGGATTTTTTTGAATAGTAGATACCTCATATATGGAAGGCTAACTATAACTTATACTTGTATTTTCAACTTCACTCCCATATTGTTCAAGGGTCAACTGTATAGCCCCTCTTCTTATGTAGCTTATAACTAAGGGAAGGGCTAGCTGGGGGAGGTGTTGAATAACAGGTGTTCAAAGACACATCCGTGAGGGAAGGCAGGATAGGATTTTTTGTGAGAGGATTACTAATAAAGTACTACAAGAGTGTGAGATTATTTCTTACTGGACTAAGGGAGGGAAAAAGGTATAATGGATGAAGTATTATTTGACATAAATCTTTTAGGAATGAGGGATGATGATCCAGAGAGAAGAAACTGTGTTCTCTAAGACAAAGCAGTGGGGAAATTCAAAGCGTGTCCAAAGACAAGAATAGAAATTTGGTTTTGATTGAGTGATTGATTCAGTAACTCAACATTTATTTTTTGAAAACAGTATAGGCCAGGTAGTATGTTAACAGCAGGTGATTCAAAGATGTTTGAAATACACTACTTTCGTTCATGAGGTTTAGTGCCTGATAAGTGGTGAATAAATGCAATGGGCGCATGGAGAAGAGATATGAAAACAAATATTTACACATATTTTTATTCATTCAGTACACATTTCTTGAGTACCTACTATGTGCATTGTTCTATCACTTCCACATTGTTCTGGGACTTATATCCAAGTGCAAATAGATGTGCTTATGGAAGTCCTAGAAAAGGATTAGTAAAATTCATATTTTCAAATTAATTTTTATGGGAGTATAGTTGATTTACAATGTTGTATTAGTTTCTGCTGTGCAGCAAAGTGAATTAGTTATATATAAACATACAAATGAACTTATTTACAAAACAGAAATAGAGTCATAGATGTAGAAAACAAACTTATGGTTACCCATGGGGAAAGGGAAGAAGGGATACATTGGGAGATTGGGATTGACATATACATACTACTATATATTAACATAAAATAGATAACTAATAAGAACCTACTGTATAGCATGGGGAACTCTATGCAATATCCTGTAATATAGGAAAAGAATCTAAAAAAAAGTCCACATGGTTTTAATCAGGGATGTGATTGGAATTGCTAAGGAAAGACTTTATAAATAAGTCAACTTTTACACTAGAGTAGTTGTAATTCAGACCAAATTATTAGGAAAGGACCACACTATGGAGGGCATTGGAAGTCATTGAGGGATTTTTGACCACAATATGGTCAAAAGTGACAAAATTGAAGGTTTATTTTAATTAAAGAGCTTTATCTTATTAATTTGATCCAGATAGAACTAAAATAAGGAGAACGGGGGAAAGGAGAAGTTTCAAAAGACCCAGCAGTTCCACTCGTAGAAATATAATCAAAAAAATAGAAAAGCATGTTCAAGATTCATATTGATGTATGGTAAAAACCATGACAATATTGTAAAGTAATTATCCTCCAATTAAAAATACAATAAAATTAAAAAAAAAGAAAAGCATGTCCACACAAAAATATATACAGAAATATTTACGGCAGCTTCATTCATTACGGCCTAAATTGGAAAAATTCAAATATATGTCACCTGATGAATGGATAAAGAAATATGCTATATCTGTATAGTGGAATATTAATCAGCTGTAAAAAGGAATAAAACACTAGTTCATGCTACAACATGAATGAACCTTGAAACCATTATGTGGAATGAAAGAACCCAGACACAAAAAGGTATATGTTGTATGAGTCTACATATTTTAAGTGTCTAGAATAGCTAATTCCACAGAGACAGTCAATTAATGGTTTTCAGGGAAGGGGGAAGGGAATGGTGTGGAGTGTCTATTAATGGGTTTAAGGTTTCTTTTGCAGATCATGAAATTGTTGTAAAATCAGATAGAAGTGAAGACTGCCCAACTCTGTGAATATACTAAAACCCCACTGAATTACACGTTTTAAAAGGGTAGCTATTTACATTTTTATTTTATATTGGAGCACAGTTGATTAACAATATTGTGTCAGTTTCAGGTGTACACTAAAGTGATTCAGTTTATACATACACATGTATCTATCCTTTTTTGAATTCTTTTCCCATTTAGGTTATTATAGAATATTGAGCAGAGTTCCTTGTGCTATATCCAGTAGGTCCTTGTTGGTTATCTGTTTTAAATATAGTAGCATAAACATGTCAATCCCAAACTCCCAATCTATCCCTCCTCCACACCAAAAGGGTAGCTTTTATGGTATGTGAATTATATCTCAATAAAGATATTATTTTAAAAATTGAGTGACTCTAAGACTGTTAATACCATTATCAGAATATAGAGGACATGAAAAGGAGCAGATCTTGGGAGAAGATGAACTTGGGACATAGTGAAATTAAAACATTCATAAAACATTTAGCTGTTTTATAAATATTCATTATTTTAAGAGCTCATTCACAGCTTTAAAAGCGGTGTATTGGGCTACTGTCTACACAGAAATGACTGTTGGAAACCTTAGAGTGGTTAAATGCTCTGAGTGAGAAAAGAAGGGAGGTCAAGTCCAAGATAAAATCTTGGGAAATGTTATGGGAAAGCAGCAAGGGAGAGAACAGAATTCCAGGAAGAAAAACTATTTGGAAAAAGGTCTGAAGAAAGAAGGAGGCTGAAACAATGTGAACAGCTGGAATAGAAGGCCAGCATGGCAGAGCACAGAAGTAAACGAGGGGAAAGCCAAGACTGGAGGCATTTTTAGAGGTGAATTTGTATAAACCTTGTAGGCAGGGTTGAGGATGCATGGTCCTTAAGCTAAAGAACAATATGAAACTCATAAACAGGAAAAGTCGGGATTAGATTTGTATTTTTAAAAGATTACTCTAGCTGTAGTGTGAGGAGTGATTTGGAGACGGTTCAATCAAAATAACACTGATGGGAGATGAAAACTTGGACTATTATAGCCATCATATAGGTGGAGACTTAAGAGAGATTTCAGAGATGAAATGAGAAGTGGGTGATGATTGAAAATGGATGGTTGGTGAGGACTGAATGTGGTTGGTGAGGGAGAGGCAGATGTCGAGGAATATGCCTTATTTTCTGGCTTACTTTTATTGGATGGTGGTGCCTTTGAATGGACTAGAAAAGAAACCCATTGTGAGGGAATTAATGGTGTTTGTCAAAATCCAACCAGAGCTATTGAGAAGAAAGTTGTATGAACAAGACTGCTGCCTAATAGGTAGCTCTGAGCTGAAGATAATAACCTGGGAGTCATTATCATGTAGACAGTCATTGAAGTCAGGGAGTGAATGAAGTTGATTAGAACGAGAATAAGAAGCCAACAGAATCAGTCTGAAACTATCGACTAATGATCACAATGAACTTGGAGAACACCAACATTTAGTGCTCATATTGAGTTGATTGAGCCACTGTAAGAGAAGGAGAGAGAGAAGGACTGGTTGGAAAAAGAAGGAACACCAGGATAATCCTCTATCATGAACACCAAGGAAAGAGAGTGTTTCAAAGAGAAAGGGGTAATCAGCAAGGATAGATGGTTTAGATGTTGCTGAGAGATCAGTAAGGATAAAAACTAAAAAATGTTGGTTGTGAAAATTTGATATAATTTCACAGTAGATGGATGACATTACAAAACCCAAATCTGGACACAACCTTTGAATGAGGAGGTGTGACCGATGCTGACTGTTGTTAAATTTGGCTTATGACTGTTCAAAGGAGTTCCTGGTGATTAGGGAACTGAGACTTGGCCTTCCAAGTGGCTTCAGTAATCAGACATGATGCGACCATGAGGAGGTGTTTGAGAGGTGCAGTTTTCAAACCCATATTCCTCTGGGTCCTCCCTCTCCAGAACCCCTGTCCAGAGAAGCCCAGGTGTGTGGAAACAAATGGGGGAATTCCCCATCATTTTTGGTAGTCCCTGAAATCAAATCAGGAAAACACTCACATCTGAGTTACCAAATCTTTCAGTAATACAAAAATGTATGTATTTCTTAAATAATAAGCGTATCCTTCGCTCTTTCACACATCCCAGTCCCACCTCCAGCGCCCTATAAGCTCATGTTCTAACTGCTGTTTGCTGAAGATGTAACTGGTCAGTTTTGGAGCAGGAGCGGGTAGGTGGTTATCCAATGAGCTGTATAGCAGCACTGACAATGTAAATTACAGCATTGTCCAACCATTTTTGTAAAATTTTCATAATCCAATAATGACTTCAGTATTGATGGTTATCAGTGAGGTAGGATGGCAATTTTCTGTTATTTAAGGTAATTCAATCCAAGCAGAACATAAACATTATAAAAATTTATACTTTCAACTAGATCTATTTTACATGCGTTTGAAAGCTAGCTGTATTTAATCACTTTTTATTACATAAGCTAATGATGTGAATAATGTTGTTGACTTTTTATTCATCTCTTAATGGGTAGTTTCAGAGCTAAACCACCTTAAGTGCCCTCCTACAGGGCTGCTAAATGATAAGATCAAAATCGTATAGGAAGATGACAAATCGTTCATCAAGAACCACAACCCTAAGTTACAGGGAAGATAAAATGGAGCTGAAAGGTCTTTATAGAATCTCTTGCAATTGCTCAAGAAATAGTAAAGTATATTTCTGTTTGACCGCATTCAGCTTAAAAGTATACGGTGGATAAAATCTAAACTGTCTCACTAAACTTGTTTTTCCAATTAGTATAATTAACAAAGTTTGACTTCTAGGTTGTATGTGCTTTTCAAATTAATGTGCAGTCAGACCTTACTTTTTCAGGGGCTATAATTTGGTTATCATATTTTTGGATGATATAGGCCCTCTGCTTCTTTTCCTCTTTTACTTCTCTCCCTTTGTTGTTGTTGTTGTTGTTGACTATTTTCAAGATATGTCATCCCTTGTTAGTAATTCTGCTTGGCAAGGGAGCAGAGAAAGGAACTGCAACATAATTCCATTCATTTCACCTCTTTGCTAGCAGCAATGGTAGAAGATTTATTATAGGAAGAGGTTGAAAGTATTGGCTGAAATAGAGTTCAAGGAATATGGTATATTTCAATTATTTGCACTCTCTCTCTGTCCTTTAGACAAACAAGCCAGTCTTGGACATGCGGTCAGCTGCTCAAGTCTAATTATCTCAAGTGCAGGGTGTCCACATACCCTCCTTCCCCCCGCATCTGCTCTGTCTCCCCAGCTTTGTTAGCAGCCCTATGTGTTACTAACTCCACCTGAAGAGAAACAGCACAAGGAAAGCGTAGCTGCACATTGCACTCACGTCATCTAAGAAGAGTAAGAAGTTGCAGCCTTGGAAACACAGTCCTTAGTGTTGGCTTAGAACCACCTGGGGATCTTGTTAAACTGCAGATACTCAGTAGGTCTGGATTGTAGCCTGAGGTTCTGCGTTTTGTTCTTTTTTTTTCTTTTCAGAGGACAACTTTATTGATTATTTATTGATGATGTATCTATAACTGATTCTATTTTTAGTGCTACACAATTAAAAGAAGAAGCTTGTAACATTTAGAAATTTAGAAATCATTGAGATAGTCAAGGCATGTATCACAAGGGTTCGCTAAGTTCAGTAACAAATGGTGACATGAATGGGGTCACATGTCTTCCACAATAGAGTCAATTTTTAAACCCATACACTAAAAAGAAAAATTACTAGTATTATCATGATTATTGTTATATTATTATTTGTGTTAGTGCCATATAATATTGTTGAGATGCAGAAGTGATAAGCAAAGAACTTGTAGCTAAGATAACAAGGCCTTAAATTTGTTAACTTTCTCTTTGGCTTCCTCCCTGTCTAAGTAGAAAGATGTATTCTACCAAAGCTTCTGAAAAGCCAAAACTTGATAAATCCTCTTTGAAAATGCTGAGGTTCTGAATTTCTAATAAGCTCCCGTAAAAACTCTGTTGCTGCTTGTCTAGGGACCCACACATTTCGAGTAGAAAAAGCTTAGAAACCCTGTGGTAGACCTTAATAAGCAATAACTAAGAACTTATTCTACTTTATATAGAGTTTGGGGTTTAGATAATAAAATAAAGATCTTCCAGGGTATATTTTTATTTAAATACAGAAAGAGATAATTTGTTCAATTGCTCAGGCGTGTCCAACTCTTTGCGACCCCATGGACTGCACCAGGCTTCCCTGTCCTTCACCATCTTCTGGAGCTTGCTCAAGCTCATCTCAATTGAGTCGGTGATGCCATCCAACCATCTCATCCTCTGTCGTCCCCTTCCCCTCCCGCCTTCAATCTTTCCCAGTATCAGGGTCTTTTCTAATGAGTTGGCTCTTTGCATCAGGGGGCCAAAGTATGGGAGCTTCAGCATCAGTCCTTCCAGTGAATATTCTGGGTTGAGAAAGAGATATATTTTGCTATAAATCAGTGTTTCAAACATAGTTCCTTTTTTTTAAAGGAATTTATTGTGATCAGAACACTTAACATGAGATCTACTCTCTTAACACATGTGTAAGTGTATAATCCAGTATTGCTAACTATAGGTACAATGTTGTAAAGCCTATCTCCAGAATTCTTTTATCTAGCTTAACTAAAACTTCCACCTGTTGATTAGTAACTCCCCACTTCTTCCTCACCAAGCCCCTGGACACCACCATGCCACTCTGATTCTGAGTTTGACTGTTTTAGCTACATTACATAAGTGGAATCATACAGTATTTGTCTTTTCTGACTGGCTTATTTCATTGAGCATAATGTCCTCAGGGTTTGTTCATGTTGTCACATATTGCAGAATTTCTTTAAAAAAAACAAAAAGGCTGACTAGTATTTCATTGTGAGTTTATATTACTCCTAGCTTCATCTACGGGAAGGAAGGTGTTGGCACATGCATCTAACACCCCCGCTTTTCCAAGGGGGCTCCCCAGAGGACTAACTTCTGTCTTGCTAGTACTGGAGCTCTGATGGGTGCAGCACAGTCTAGTTGCCTGGGGAAAAGGAGATGGCAGCTTGAGCTAGTAGGTGACTTAGCCCAGAGCAAGAGGATGAAAAGTCTTAGCTCTCTGCTTCCGCTTGGGAGGTAAAGAGTGAAATCAAACATGTTTTCTTAAAAGCAGTAAAACTCCTTTCCCAAAAGAAATATTGAATAAAACTATACTATGTAAAACAGTAAAGTGGTTGCATGAAGGGCAGATCCCCTAAACCCTACCCACTCAGCCCTCCTTTCAGTTTCCCTCAGCCAGAAACTTCTCAGTGGAGCTGTAGTTTCCAAAGGGCATGCATACAAAACCATTGCTTTAGGCTCTAGTTTATATCTCTTGGCCAGTGCCACACAGTAGTGTTCATTCATTCATTCAACACATATTTATTGAATGCCTACTGTGTGCCAGGCACATGGTGGGGCTTTACATTCTAATGGGAAAGACCAACAATAAATAGCAAACAAAAGGAATAAATAAGTTACATAATATATTAGAAGGAGATACGAGCTACAGAAGAAAGTGGAGAGTAGGGTGAGGTGTATAAGGATCCTGGTGTAGGCTGGGGCAGGTACAGCTCTAAATAGGGTGATCGGAGAGGGCCTCAAGTCTGACTCTTTGCCACCCCATGGACTGTAACCTTCCAGGCTCCTCTGTCCATGGGATTTCCCAGGCAAGAATACTGGAGTGGGTTGCCATTTTCTACTGCAGGGGATCTTCCCGACCCAGAGATTGAACCTGAATCTCCTGCATTGGCAGGTGGGTTCTTTACCACTAGCGCTCCCTGGGAAGCAGAGAGGGCCTCAAGAAGAGGCAAAGACTTGAAGGTAACCCAATGCTACAAGGATGATGTCATGAACTCACAGTAAAAGGTTGGTTCTGAGACCCACCCTATGTGAGGTTGACTTGTCTAAAGGCAATCTGTGATGGGTAGTTTATCCTGCAGGTCTCTTAGCCCAGCCAACATCGCTCAGATCACAGGGAGGCACAAAGCCACACACTGTTTTACACTCTGCCGTCTTGCAGAGATCCGTCAAGATTTTGGAGTCAGTATCAATTATTCATTTATTCATTTCTCAAACATGTTTTAATCATTCACCTTGTTAGGGACCCTGTACCAGGTGCCAGGGTATAGATGCCAGAAGGGCATGTGCATGAAATAGCAATCCCCAAATGGTGTGCTAAGTGCAAGATAAAGCTATGCAACTGGATAATGAGAACTCAAGAGCATCAACCCAGGTCTGGGGTTAACCCGGACATGAAGGGTGAGCAGGACTTCAGTGATGATGGCCTGCCTCCCTCTCAACAAACCCACTTGCTAAATAATGGCCCTCCACAAGTCTGAAACCCTTTATAAATATCAGGTTTTGATTCGTGGATTTTTTTCTTTAAATCATTGCTAATTGAAGTAAATTGTTACCTTCAAATATTCTTGGACTCTGCATTAGTGAGATGCTTTTCTTCATTTATAGAGTAATTTATTTTGCTATACATTCATTGTTCATGACACTTCATCATGCTGAAATGCATTTTCTTGATTGTCTGTGGAGTTACCCAGGGGTAATAAATGTGTTGCTACATTTTGTAGACTGAATAATATCCTGCGTGAACAAGCAATAGAGAGAGGGCAGAGAGAGGGGCGGGAGGGGAAAAGACACACAGGTGCACAAAGAGAAAGGCGGAGAACAAGCAGAAATAACCCCCAGAGTGGGGAGAGGAAAAGCACATTTATCCACATGACATAGCATCCAAGTGATGCTTCTGTTCAAGTGATACAGCTTTGCTCATGCCAGGAAGACCCACGGGTCGGCCTGCTGGCTGTCACTGTTGACACCTTTGTTCTGAGACAAGGTGCCCTAAAGAGGAACTTGAATGCATCACACAATCTCCCAACACCGGGGATTTGCGCATTGTGGGGACCAGACTTTTCAACTGAGAGATCAAAGAGGAGATATCCGAACAGAAACTGGATTTGAAAGGATGTCGCCAGAGCTGTACAGAGGCAGGCTGATTCCTTTATCCTCCCAGTCCTGCCCTGGCCCTTCCAGGATGCCATGCAGACCTCCCTTGGCTGTGATCCTTTGGCACTGGCTGTGTGAGCTCCTGGGAGGCTCATGTGCATTTTTCTGCTTGTAAGAAACAGTCACACGTTGTCCCAAGGGACCAGCTCTCTGGCACAAAAGCTTGGTGTGATTGGGGAAGGGGGGTTCCTGGAGCCTTCTGTTTCCCTTTTATCCACCTCCTTCCTTTCTTCCCCACTCAGCTCTCTCCTCCAGAAAGACTCAGCAGCCAAAAGTAGCTAGTGCACTTACTCTCAACCTTCTGAACATTAATCAATCCCCACCCCACCTCCACCCCCCCAGGCTGGGGAATTTCTATCACCATTATTCCTGGGACTGTCTTGTGACACAGATGGGCACACAGACATTTCCTGACTGGCCCCACCCCTTCGTTATCATAGATGTCTTTTTAGCTCAGAGGTCATCAATCACAGGACTCTCCCTTGCATCTCTGAGCAGGCAGCCCAAGCCAGGAATGCTGAGAGAAGCAGTCACTGGTTTTCAAGTCCAGATTTACTTTAAATGCTTGCTTTTACAAAGGAACAAGCAGAGTGGATACAGGGGCCGCTTGTTGCATCATACTCTTTCTGATGGTGACCTCAAGGGACAATTTGCAGAAAGGCACCCTTTGGAGAATTTTCCCCAGCTTAATTACATTTTAGCAGCAGTCTCAAAAGATAACCCTCCAACACCCCATTGCTTCCCTTAACCATTTTTTTGTTTGTTTAGTTGCTAAATCCTGTCTGACTTTTTTGGGACCCCATGGACTGTAGCCCGCCAGGCTCCTCTATCTGTGGGATTTTCCAGGCAAGAATACTGGAGAGGGTTGCCATTTCCTCTTCCACGGGATCTTCCCAACCCAGGGATCGAACCCATGTCTCCTGCATTGCAGGCAGATTCTTCACCACTGAGCCACTGGGGAATTAGTGCTGTATTATCCATGGATTCATTTATACTCATTTTCACTAATTTTTTCATGTTCTGCTGCTTAAGGAAAGAGGTCTACTATTATGTAAAGTACTTCCTTTTTTTGTGAGTGTGCTAAATTTATCTCTTTAATCCCTGCTTCTAGTATTTGGTTAATAGATCTGTGTTCCATACCTTATAAGAATTGATTCATGTATGCATTTATTTAATAAATATTTATTGAGCACTTTCTCATAATGACTAAAAAGTTCTACTTTCTTTTGTTGTAGTTTACCTTCACATACATATTCTAGATGATTTTTCTCCTTGCTTATCTACTGGTTCTTACCTGTACATCCCAGGTAGCATAGTCTTTTCACTGATTGGCAGCCAGCACCTGCCACTGGTATGTGCTTAGTCACTTAGTCGTGTCCAACTCTTGAGACCCCATAGACTGTAGCCTGCCAGGCTCCTCTGTCCATGGAATTCTCCAGGCAAAAATACTGGAGTGGGTTACCATTTCCTTCTCCACTGGGACTTCTATATTTTGATGCAAAGATAAGGTAATTCTGTATGTTTCATTTCCACTGCTCATGCTAACAAGGGCCTATATTTTCTTGGTCTTTCATTGCAACCATACTTGTTACTTAATAGTCTCACTATTTGTTGTTGGAATTGTTCCAAATTAATGCCTGTGTGTTTAGGTCTATCTGTAACACTCCTTCAGATACTTTTCCCCCAGTGCCACGACCTTCCCCTTACTCAAACTGAAAGTGTTAGTCACTGAGTCTTGTCCAACTCTTTGCAACCCCCTGCCAGGTTCCTCTGTCCATGGAATTTTCCAGGCAAGAATACTGGAGTGGTTTGCATTCCCTTTTCCCAGGGATCTTCCTGACCCAGGGATTGAACTGAGGTCTCCTGCATTGCAGGCAGATTCTTTACCGTCTGAGCCACCACTCAAACTGGAATGCATTTCACATTTTACAAATCTTGTGCAAAGCCTAGAAAGAGCTCACTGATTAGCATCTTACTGTCTGTAAGATTTCATCCTATTCTGCCATCTCAGTTCAGATCAACTAAAAAAGCTCCTAAACCTTATAGTTCTTTACTCATGTAGTAAGTACCACATCAAATAAAAATTTAGCCTGGACCAATAATTTTTCAGCCCCATCAATGAGTTATGATCGTGGAGAACAAAGAGAGCTATGTCATCATTAAGCCCACAAATAATCCACCAGCCTCACTGAAGCTCTTAAATAAAAGATTTCTCACTATTGAACATTCTCTTTCTTACATTTTCCACCTTCTTTGCCCCTATCCTTTATCTTTCTATCAAAACCATTGATTAAAAAAATAGTATAGATGTGAATAGCTACCCAGATGTAAGCCAAATCCTTGATAAGCAAAGCAGCTGAAGGTAACAATTTTTTTTTTTGGATGGTTTGAGTGTGAAAGGAGACTGCTAACTGGCCACCAAAATCCATTTTCCCCCTTTACTGGGGGAACACACCTCGCTTCTTTTACAGCATCCCTTCTTGTTCAGAAGAGCCACCTGTATGTGCTCTAGCTAACTTCCTGTAGTGAGCAATTGCATATTTGGTCTGCTTCTTCCTTCAACTTAGTCTAAGCTGACATGTAAGAGGAATTCTCTCCCTTAGAGTCAAGTCTCTCTCAGCCAACAGGGATGATTTTCCTAATCTAATAAACAGATGTCCTGACTGCCAAGTCATGAGGAGAATTCTTGGAGAGAAAGGATACAGCTATTTACTACTGCCAGCCTTCAGAGTCAGAGAGTGAAAGATACAGCAAAGAGTTTGATGTGGATGCTAGTGGCTAAATCGCCCGTGGATATTTCCCTGTATCTAATTCGTTAATTTTTTTTCCCCCTCACAAGGCTGTTTCTGTCATGGTTTCTATGATGTATACAGCTTTTGCTAAAGGATAAACACCCAGAAAGTCAAGGCTGAAATTCTGTGAGTTTTGGTAAATGAACAGAGTCATGTAACCACCATCACAATGTTCAAGATATAGAACGTTTTTCTGTCTCCAAAAATTTTCCCCTTAGTCTTTGTAACCAGCTCACCCTGAATCCTCAGCCTCTTGTAGCCACTAATCTGTTTTCTCTAGAATCTCATATAAATGGAAACACAGAGCACATACATATGTTTTTTGGATGTGGTTTCTTTCATTAAGACAGAGCAAGTAAACTTCACTCACCCTGTTGCAAGTATTGGCAATCCATTCCTTTTTTTTCATTGCTGAATCATATCCCATTATATTGGTATATCCATTCCCCAGTGAGGGACATTTGGGTTGTTTTCAGTTTTTGGCTACTATGAATAAAACCACCATAAACGTTCATGTGGCTTCCCCGGTGGCTCAGTGGTAAAGAATCTACCTGCCTAAACCAGGAGACACGAGTTCAATCCCTGGGTCAGAAAACTCCCCTGGAGAAGGAAATAGCAATCCACTCTAGTATTCTTGCCTGGGAAATCCCATGGACAGAGGAGCCTGGAGGACTACAATCCATGGAGTCGAAAAAGAGTCAGACACGACTTAGCTACTAAACAACAACAACAAACATTCATGTGAGAATTTTTTGTGAGCAGAGGTTTCATATCCCTTGGGTAAATAAAGAGTGGGATTGCTGGGTTGTGTGGGAAGTGTGTATTTAACTTTACAAGAAATTATCAAAATATTTCACCATGTGACTATTCAATTTTATACTTCCACCAGAGTTCTAGCATTCTAAATAATATATCCATTCTAATACAGAGTGCCATGAGTTATTTTTCAACCTCTTCTAGAACATCATATACCGGAAGACTTTGAAGATATTGAGGGTTCGGTTCCAGACCACTGTGATAAAGCAAACATTGTAATAAAATGTTACACGAATTTTTTGCTTTCCCACCACACACAAAAGTACATTGAACCTATGCTACAGTCTATTTAATGTGCAATAGCATCATGTCTGAAAAAAACAGTGTACATTCCTTAGTTAAAAATACTTTATTGCTAGAAAATATTACCCATCATCTGAGCCTTTTGTAAGTAGTAGGAGTAACATCAAAGATCACTGTCACCATAAAAGATAAAACAATTTAAAAGTTTGAAATATTGCAAGAATTATTAAAGTGTCCCAGAGACACAAAATGAGCAAAGGCTGTTAGAAAAATGACACCAAAAGACTTTTTTGACCCAGGGTTACCACAAACCTTTAATGTGTAAAAAATGCAATATTTGCAAAGCAAAATAAAGCAAAGAGAATAAAACGAGGTATGCTTGCAAATGGAATCACTTGTCTGGCTTCTTTTGCTTAGCAGAATGTATGCAAATTCATCCACGTCAGTACATGTACCAGTAGTTATTTCTAATTTTTTTTACTGCTGGGTAGTATTCCATTGTACGGCTAGATCTCTTCTATTTATGCATTCAACTGTTAATGGGCATTTGGATTGTTTCCAGTTTGGGTCTATCATGAGTAAAGCTGTTACGAATATTCTTGTACTGTCTTTTTATAGACATACGCTAACCTTCTCTTGTGTACTTATGAATGAAATTGCAGAGCAGGAGTATTTAACTTTATTAGAAACTCCTGTATCGATTTTATATTCTTTTTCTTAAAGAAAATCCTTGAAATGGTGTAAGCTTCAGATCCAATAAAACTGAATGTGTCCTGCAAACAAGATTTCAATCAAGAGGCCAAAGTCACAACAAATCCTCTTCCAGGGAGTGAAGTCAGGATGCACATGGTGGCTGTAAGAGTCATCACTCCCTCTATCAGAGCATTGTCCTGGCAGCCACAGTCAGCTCTCTACGTAGCACAGAAGGTCAGACCTGGGTGGGCAGCTTGGAACACGGGCCCTCGAGTCAGCACGTTTGTATGTTTTGAGGGAAGACACAATTGTTCAGATAACTAGGCCCTTGATCGCTCTTAGCTAATTCTCAGTCAACTGGATATGGCAAGAAATAGACCTTTGTTTGGGGCTATGATTTATCTGGATCATGGTGCTGGTTCTCCTACTTGATGGGCATTGATAGAGATGCCTGACAAGGCATTAAGATGTTATTTGTGACCCAAGTTCATTCAACTGCCAGGAAATCCAGTGCCCTTCTGTCCATGGCGGTGCAGGAGGCAGTCAGCAAGGAGCTGGGTAGAAGGGCCCACCTGCCACCTGTGCTGGCAAACCTACCCCCTCTCACCTCAACTAGAGGCTCCCTGCACCTGCTAGACACCAAACACTTCCCCATTCCTAATTGAGTGCGTGCTCAGTCGCTCAGTTGTGTATGACTCTTTGTGGCCCCATGGACTATAGCCTGCCAGACTCCTCTACTCGTGGAATTTTCCAAGCAAGGATACTGGATTGGGGTGCTATTTCCCCCTCCAGGGGATCCTCCCAACCCAGGGATGGAACCTGCGTCTCTCGTGTCTCCTGCATTGGCAGGCGGGTTCTTCACCACTAGCGCCACCTGGGAAGACCTCCATCCCTAGCCATGGTCTAACCCACAGCTCAGCTTGTTTCCCAGCTTTTCTGGATCACGTTGCACACGGTTTATTTCAGAAAATGACCCAGTGATGAAAGACGTGGAGTTCACCCCTGGTTATTCTACCCACTTTACACAAAGAGAATGCTCCCCCAAGTTGCACTCCGAAGAGCACGGCTCTCAGGCCCTCAGACCTGATTATAATGGTTTGATTAACCCGCCGGGGGCTCACATGGGTTTTAGCCAGTGCAGATTTACCTGGGCACTAGTCTTTCAGCTAATCCTATCAAAGGCTGTAGGCTGGGGAGTGGGATAAGATGACAAATCCAAACATATTTACACAGATGTCTTGTTTAGCCCTGCACGCAGCCAGGACTGCGTTTGCATCTTGTAACAGAATCATAGTGCTCACAGGCCAACTCTCTTAGAAACCTAAAACCAGGATATTGAGTGAGAGAAAAAAATGGGAGAGAAAGAAAATGGATGGAGATTAAGATTAAAAAAAAAAAAAAAAAAGCTCCAGGGGAAGCGGCTTCCGGCAGCAAACAGCTGAGAGCAGCACGTTCATGTTCAGCCTATGTGGTTATTTTCTGATTAGACGGGGTTGTCTGTCTAATCAGATTTTCTGCTTCCCCATTATCTGTCTTATTAGGCTGTTTCTACATGTGCAGCTTCAGGTTCCCATCTAGCAGTCCCAAGATGATTCAAAGTAATGACCAACAAAGGCACTTTCTGTGGGATGGTATTTATTAGGTTTATTCCAAGTCAGACCTCTCTGACTCCACCTAAGTAAGAGGATAAATATTCCTTTTCTTGCTTTTAAGTCTCATGAGGAGTCTAGTTTTCATACAAATCTAATAATGAAAATGGGCTTCCCTGGTGGCTCAGTGGTAAAGAATCCGCCTGCCAATGCAGAAGACGTGGGTTCGATCCCTGGGTGGGGAGGATCCCCTGGAAGAGGAAATAGCACCCTACTTCAGTATTCTTACCTGGGAAATTCCATCGACAGAGAGAGCTGTTGGGCTGCAATCCACGGGGTCACAAAAGAGTCAGACATAACTCAACAATTAAACAACAACAACAAATAATGAAAATAGCTTCTCGATTAATCAGAGAAGATCCTCTGGGTAGAACCTGATCTCTTAGTATTCCCTCAACAAATCAATGTTACTAGAGACCTACTAAGTGCCAAGCACCAGGTAGGCAGTGGGGGTGTAGAGTGATGGGCAGAATGCACACAGCGTGCAACTATTAGTGTTCATAGTCTGGGACATACAGGAGGAAAGGGTCTTCTTTCACAGCAAAGAGCATGAATGGAAGAGAGACAGGTAATTTTTTGTACTGTCCTTGCTCTGTCAGTGGCAGAGTAACATGAGGAAAAATGTTTGTTTTTTTTTCCTAACAGCCAAGCAAGTATTCCCACCTGTCCAGCACATAGAACAAAATATCCTTACGAAGTATCTATGTAAGCAGCTTTTGAAGAAAATTAAAATGACAAAAGGTCTTCCTACAATCTTTCTGTACTTTTAAACTTGACAATTTGAGACCATAAGAATGACGGGAACAATCTGTAAAAATAGTACTTTAAAGAAAATGTATTAAAGTCTCAGATAACTACATTACATGTCGTACACAAAGTAATCTTATTTCAGATTCTGTGATGAGCAAAAATGGCTATTTAGCAGAAAAGGCAAATGCTGCCCTATGGCTAAGAAGAATTGAGCTCCACGTCGAATGTGAGAAGAAAATTCAACTTCTCTTTAAATGCCATCTACTGATGGTTTCCAGTAAGCCTTTAGCTATTTTGCAATCACACATTGCACAAGGAATTTTGATGATCAAGGGTATGTTAAAGTGTTTAGAGATCTTTCTGAGACGGATGATCTCAAACATCTCTTACTTGCTACAAAAGGCAGTTACTACTAAGTCAAAATTTCTCGTGATTTGAAAATCCTGTTTACTTGTGAGTTCTTGTTTCAGAATCTATGCTTCAGGCACAGAAATTTGCCTTAGGTCTAGCGTTTATGATGGTGGAGACCATGTTTGTTTAAAGTCGAATAGAAATGGGGCTGGTAGAGATGGCCAAGTGGGAGTCAGCCTTCTGGGGAATGGCAAGTTACCCGTGTAGAGCAAGTGTGAATCCTGTAAGAGAAGGAAAGGAGGCCCCTGAAGCTAGCTTTCTGTTCCAGAATTTACACAGCACAAGAGTTCAGAGCACTGTGCAAACTGATACAAAGTGAGCCCCAGTGTCCTAGTGTGCAGAAATGGAAACTGCAGGTGGGAGAGGAGGTAAGAGTTGGGATGCAAGGAAGACGGGGCCCTAGATGCACCCGTGTTGACTAAATCCTGCTCTCAACACTTATCTTTTGGCCTCCGTGGCACTCAAAGTGGCCTTCCAACCCATGCTTTCTCTTTTTTTAAGGAATTTTTTTAAAAAATTGTGGTGAGATATGCGTGCGTGAGTGCTCAGTTGCTTCAGTCATGTCTGACTCTTTGCTACCCCATGGACTGTAGCCCACCTGGCTCCTCTGTCCATGGGATTCTCCAGGCAAGAATGCTGGAGTGGGTTGCCATGCCCTCCTCCAGGGAATCTGCCTAACCCAGGGATGGAACCCGCAGCTCCTGCAGCTCCTGCATAGCAGATGGATTCTTTACCACTGAGCCACTGGGGAAGCCCATAACATCAAATTTAGCATCCTAATCATTTTAAACGTCCAGTTCAGTGGCACTAGACACATTCATATTGTGCAACCACTCACTTCCAGAACTCTTTCCATCTTGCAAAACTGAAACTTTGTACCATTAAACAATAGCTCCTCATTCCTCCTCCAGGATTATAACTTATTAAAAAGTTTAAGTGTAGTTGATTTACAATGTTGTGTTGGTTTCAGGTGTACAGCAAAGTGATTCAGATATATGTGTGTGTGTATAAATATATATATTCCTTTTCAGATTCTTTCCCTTATAGGTTATTATAAAATATTGAGTATAGTTCCCTGCGCTATACAGTAAATATGTTAATCCCAAACTCCTAATTTATTCCTCCACCCCTCGCTTTGGTAATCCAGTTTGTTTTCTGTCTGTGATCAGCCCTGATTTCTTAATTCTCATTCTTTCTGAATGCTATCTCAGGTTCTCCTGTCTCAGGTTCTCCACCTGCTCCAGGACCCGCAAACTTTCCACAGCACCCCCACTGCACAGCCCTCCACCCTTCCTCAGCTACTTCCTGTATCTCCATTCTGTTGTAAACAGTCTCCCATGTGATCACACTTTTCTCCATGTGTACCTTCTACTAAAATCTGCCTTCCCCTTTAACCCCCATCAACAGTGGGAAATGTCTCTGCTTCTTTTCTCTCATCTCCAGGTCTGGAGCTGGGCTCAGAAAATTCCTTACACCCACCTCCGGATCATCATCCCACTGCCTTTCCTCCTCAGCTGCCTCCTTTGATGGCTCCACCAACTACCTAAGAGATTGTCTCAGCAGTCTCTCCCCTGAGCCCCCAGATTCCCACCATGCTCGGTGGGAGGTCAGTGAGGTCTGCTTAGGAATTAGAACTGCCAAATGCAAACCACTTGTCACATGCTTAAACCCCTAGCTCAAGACCCCAAAGAGGGATGAGCCTGTACTTGAGCACCTGGCAGTAGGAAACACTGCTTCCACTTTCAAACAACACTGCTGCTGCTGCTGCTGCTAAGTCGCTTCAGTTGTGCCTGACTCTGTGCAACCCCATAGATGGCAGCCCACCAGGCTCCCCTGTCCATGGGATTCTCCAGGCAAGAATAATGGAGTGGGTTGCCATTTCCCTCTCCAATGCATGCACATGCTAAGTCGCTTCAGTCATGCCCGACTCTATGCGACCCTATGGACAGCAGCCCACCACGCTCCTCTATCCACAGGATTCTCTAGGCAAGAATATTGGAGTGGGTTGCCATTTCCTTCTCCATAAACAACACTAGCTGTGTGAATACTTTTTAATAAGCTGAAGTCCATATTTTTGTAATTAATGTTACCAGTTCTCGTTTTGCCTTTTGAAGTTCTACAAAAGAAGTCAAATTGCTTATCCATATGACAGCTCTTGGACCATTTAGCAACTTTTATCATCTTCTTGCTAAGTCAGCTCCACTCCAGGTTAACTAGCTTCAGGGCCTTTTCATTTTCTGCCATAACACATTTTGGTGTTCCTTCTCCCATTTCAGGGCTTCCCTGATAAGTCAGTTGGTAAAGAATCCTCCTGCAATGCAGGAGACCCTGGTTCGATTCCTGAGTCAGGTAGATCCACTGGAGAAGGGACAGTCTACCCACTCCAGTATTTTTGGGCTTCCCTCGTGGCTCAGCTGGTAAAGAATCCGCCTGCAATGAGGGAGACCTGGGTTTGATTCCTGGGTTGGGAAGATACCCTGGAGAAGAGAAAGACTACCTACTCCAGTATTCTGGCCTAGAGAATTCCATGAACTGTATAGTCCATGGGGTCACAAAGAGTCAGACATAACTGAGTGCCTTTTACTTCACTTTCACTCTCCCGTTTCATGGCCCTCTCCATGAAAGTTCTTCAGGCTTTGCAAGTGGTACACCAAACTGTACACATTGATCTAGGTGTGATGTGATTAGTGGAACTATCCTCCCCAACCCCCAAGAGGCAGTCTTTCCATGAACACAGCCTAGGACCTCATTAAATTGTTTTAATGATGGTGATGCTGATACTGATGATGGTGGTTGAGGTAGTCATGGTGGTGATCGTAGTGATGGTTTCAGGGATCATGTAACACTGTTGATTCATCACAGTCAACTAATTAAACCTAGAAACTTATTTTACTGGTGCTAAGTCACATCTTAAACATCTTTTTCACATGCTGTTGACCTTTTGGATCAAGATCAAAACTACTGAGCTTTATCTTAGTATATCTGAGCCATCGTTTCAACCTAATGAAGATCTTTTTCGATTCTGATTTTGTTAGTGTTTGTTTGCCATTCTTCCCAGCTCCAGGTCACCTGCAGATTAATGAATGTGTCTTCTATATCTTTATCCAAGTTTTTTTTTATTAAATCAGAATACAACAGTGTTAAAGTTAGAGACTTATGAAAAGACACTAAAGAGTCCTTCAGAGAAACATCTATCTGTTAATTAACATCTTTTGAATACAATTGTTCAATTCATCTATTTAAATGTACCTCATTTTTCTTCTGTTTTGTCCCCAGGCCTATCTTGAAACTTGGCTGCTCTATATGTATCACATTTTTCACTTGTGTCAATTTAGTAACCATGACAACCTGAAAAAAAAACCATTTGACATTACCTCTTCAATGGTTTAATCACCAGATTCCTCTCGTGTATAAGTTCTCCCTTGTTGTTAAGTCATGTCCAACTCTTTGCAACCCCATGGACTGTAGTCCTCCAGGCTCCTCTGTCCATGGAATTCTTCAGGCAAGAATACTTGAGTGAGTTGCCATTTCTTTCTCCAGAGGATCTTCCCAACCCAGGGAGTGAACCCTCATCTCCTCCATTGCAGGCGCATTCTTTACCACTGAGCCACCAGGGAAGCCTATAAGCTCTCCCTACCATCCTGTTAATAAGTAACCCTAGAATCTTACTTACAATCATGATATTTCCAAGAAAGTGTAGGGAGGAAAATGCCTCATCCTCTTCATTTTGAGAACCACTATCCCACTTGCCCATCACCAGCCTTTCAACATCTCTCCTTCTCGCCATAATTTCCTCACTGGAGAAACAATCCATTTCTGACAATCTCAGGATTCATTGAAACTTCGTGAAATGAATCTTAGCTTCCCTCATGTTAGGCTTATTTGTGTAACATCTTACTCCCTCCACCCCCACCCTCAAGATCGTCAAACTTGCGTATGAACTCCTTGGCAACAAGGGACGGACCTTATTTTTCCTGTTGTCCCTGCTGTGCCTTGCACTGTATATTTGAAGGTTTGAATTGAACTGAATCACACAAAGGAAGAAAATTAGTTTGATCTATGCAATCTCAAAATAATTTTCTTGGTCAAATTGGATTCTTTTCATCTACCTTAACATCTAATTTGTGCATAGCTGAATTAGTCTTGCAGTTAATCTGATGTGGTTTTCCGTCTACTGAAGACAGTAAATTCATTTGCCTGATCTGGTGATTTTTAATCATATAGTCACAGCCCACTCACACAGAAAAATAAAACAGCAGATTAAATAGCAAACTAATAGCAGAATGATGAATGGAATTATCCCTAAACACAAAGGCTTTTACATGTAATCTATAGTTTTTGCCAAGTCGTTTGCTCAGTTTTGATCCAACACACTTTTGTTAAAGTGATAATAATAGTCACAAAGTTCTGAGTGCTTCCTAGGGGTGAAGCGGCTAACTGAGACAGATTAACGTGATGGTTAAGCATGTGGGGCTTGGTTTGAGTCCTGGATATGTTGTTGTTGTTTAGTCACTAAATCGTGTCCAAATCTTTGCAGCCCCATGGACTGTAGCCCACCAGGCTCCTCTGTCCATGGGATTTTCCAAACAAGAATACTGAAGTGGGTTGCCATTTCCTTCTCCAGGGGATCTTCCTGACCCAGGGATCAAACCTGCATCTCCTGTGTTGTACCCATTACTATTTGTGTGACTTTAAGCCAATTACTTTAACTGTAGAACAAAGTATAATAAATGTTAGTTATGCCATCATTATTTAAATGTATTATCTCATTTAATCCTCACAACAACCTTGTGAGCCACTATTATTTTCTCTTACTTTACAGATTTGCTAGGTACTAGCTGCTGGATCGGAGAAGGCAATGGCACCCCACCCCAGTACTCTTGCCTGGAAAATCCCAATGGACGGAGGAGCCTGGTGGGCTGCAGTGCATGGGGACGCTAGGGGTCGGACACGACTGAGCGACTTTGCTTTCACTTTTCACTTTCATGCACTGGAGAAGGAAACAGCAACCCACTCCAGTGTTCTTGCCTGGAGAATCCCAGGGACGGCAGAGCCTGGTGGGCTGCCGTCTATGGGGTCGCACAGAGTCGGACACGACTGAAGTGACTTAGCAGCAGCAGCTGCTGGATGATGTAGGATTCATAGACATGGTCATGTCAGAATCAGTCATGGTCTTGCCCCCAAAGACTTCACAATTAAGTAAAGAGGGCTGAATTTTGAACAATTAACTGTAATCAAAGAGCAGAATCATACATTTGCTATAGCAACATGAATGCAAAATTTGTGCAAGCACAGAGGGTTTAATAGCTAACTTTATATAAAAGAGATTCTGCCCTTGGTGTCTCTTCAACCCCTTTTTTACCTCTCTCAACCTTGCTAACTCTGCCACACTGGTTTTCTTTCATTCCTTGAACAAATCATGCTCTTTCCTATGACAGGGTCTTTGAAGTTACTCTTTCCTCTACCTGGATGCTCTTTCCTCTACCTCACCTGACTACTCTCATAGGACTATCTCATCCTTTGAATCTCACCTTAAATGTCCATGCCCACTCAAGATATCCTCTCCCTTCATTCATATCCTTTCTCAGTCCTTCACTGGCTTCCTTCATATACTTATATATTTATACTTCATAACTTTTCAGATATTTTATTTCCATACTTGTTTTTATCAGTTTCTGCCTTTGATAAAGAAGAGCCCCCTTGGGAATCATCTTTTACCTCTACACCATTGCATTCCCAGTACCTAACAAGAGTAAATATTCTTTAAATATTTGTTGAGAGAATTGATGACTATAATGTTGGATGACTTGGGTAGGATTTCAAAAGCTAAACTTCATTTCTCCTCATTCCCCAAAACAAATTTTAAAGCTATACAGAAAAGAGTAGGCTTTCATTAGACAGATGATCAAATCTGATCATAATAGATTCTTTATCTTCCAACATCAAAATTGAGTGTGTATATTGAACTGAATAACCAGGTCATTGTTTCCCTTTCTGTATTACTTGTTATCTAAATGGTCACATTTCCTTGTGTTTACAAAGTTCCTTTCGTTTTTTCATTTTTTCAGTTCCTATTTTGCAGGTATCTCATCTCGGAGTTTTTATGATGTTTAGTAAATTCCCACATGCAGATAACATTATCTTCCAAGAATCAGGGAATTGCCTTCTCATGGAATTAGTAGCTACAGAACTGACTTAATGGTGAAGCTGGGAACCCTCTTCTGACAGTTACATGCCCCCTCCACCCCTTCAACAGTTCAATACCATTGGGGAGGAAAGAGAAAGGCAGACAGCAAGAGGTTGAAAGCTCCCAGCTTGTTTCTGCCAAGACACATCAGTTTCAGGTCATGTTTCTGCAGCGCACGTGTCATGGAGTGAGCATAAGCTGTCAGCATGGAGAACAGAGAAGTTCCTTTGACAGATCCGACGTCTGCATTCCAAACCCATTACAACAGAAGAACTTGTTCCCCTCCAATGAGCTGCCCCCTCCCTCAACTGGACCCCCAGCTGCAGAAAGGCACCCATGGCTGGAGAGCCATGTCTTGAGGCCTGGAACAGCTGCATCTGTAATTGTCCTATGTATTTACAGGGCAGAGCTGCTATATTCATAGCTGGGGGTAGGGGTGAGGAAGGGCAAGCAGGCAGAAACACAGCCTGTCTCTGCAGAAGGGGCTGCCTGTCATTTCACATTCTCACCAAATGTGTTCCATTCATATCTAGAATCATAAAAATGTGAGCTTCAGATTTAACTTTCTTTTAGTATAAACCTCACACTTCCAAAAGTAGCTTTCAAGAAATGACTAAACAAACACTATAATGAAAATTATAAACTCTGCCTAATTACTCATTTCCTTTGTGTTCTAGTTTCCAGATATAAGAGGGCTAGGGAGGAAGGCAAAAAAATATTCATTGACCAGGGCTACGCATTTTAAAATAATGGGAGAGAAGAAGTTCCATTTGACAACAGAATGTGATTTGAAGACAACCCCCGCCCCCATTGCATTTCTCTCCCAACTTTCCACTAAATCTCATAAAACCCAGAAATAGATGTAAACTTTTTACACTGGCTAGAGCTAGTACTAATAGTCAAGCTATTGCCAGAATCTAGGAGGAATTTCCATGAACTACAAAGATGGTGGGATTGGATTAAGAAACACATTCTGTGGTCTTCTAATTCTTCATCTCTAGAAATAGAGCAAATCTGAACAACTTTCTACCACCCTCCCTGTTGTCCCTGGCCCAGCAGGTAAAAGCTGAATTACCTAGAGATACGGGGAACTGTCTCTGTACCATGCAGGTGGTGGAGAGAGACGGGGTTGGGGTGGACTGGTGATGTTGATGGCAGGATATGAATGTGTGAAGGCAATAAGAGCATTGCATGCTGGGAGAGGTACATTTTTACCTATTTTGGATGTTCTGAGTGTCAGAGCATCTTGCCACAGTCCAGTAGAGCTGCACTGGATGAAAATGTGTGGGGTATGAGGAACTGGTCTTGGAGCTATGCATAAAATCCTTGAAGGGCAAAATCATTCATTCATTCAGCCAGTGTTTACTGAGTAGCTACTATATGCCAGACACTAGTCTTGGCACTGGGTAAATAATTGGCTTTCAAGGAGCTTACTTGCAAAGTTGGAAATGAAATAAATAAAAAAACAAATGTTATTACTCAACAGCAAGTGTTATGAAGAAAGTTATATCTGAATAAGAAGGTAGAGATGGGAGTGTAGGAAGGCCTGAGGAGGAAGTCCTCCTGAGGACTTGAAAGTGAGATAGGAAACCAGTGTGAAGGTTAGGGGAAAGCTTTCTTGAGATCAACAAAATTAAAAATGCACTTTCCTTTTTACAGCACAGATTCTCATTGCATTTTAACTCAGTGGAGAAATTAGGATGTTTCATAGTACAAAGAGCATTTATTAAGATGGGTGATATCATAGCACCACCATCAACTGCTGGGGGGTAAACTCCAGTCAGTCTGGAGAATTTATTAATGACAGCAATGGATAAGCTATTGTTGCCAGCCTGATCAGATGTCTGCCTACCTTTATAAATAAAGTTTCTTTGGAACACATTAGGCCCATAAAGCCTAAAATGCTTACTATCTAGCTCTTTACAGGAAATGTATGCTGAATCTTATTATAAAAGATAAGGAAAAAATTTAAGGAATAATGGACCTGAAGACAAGAGCTGGAAGCTAGGTTCCAAGTGGAGGTGCCGGCCTGAAGGAGGAACGGGAACAGTTTCCATGTGTCACTGGGGTAAAGGCAAGTAGGATATACAAACATGGGACATTAGCAAATCTGGAGATGGTTTACCAGGTCGTTCTCCTCTCATTATTTCTATTTCTCCCATGAAGAAAAGAAGCAGAGTCGTCCACATGGAGTGTGGAGAGGAGAGAGTGCTGGATCTGCAGATATGAGAAATGAATTCAAAAAAAACATAGGGAGCAGAGATTAGAAGGGACACATCCAATCATTTAACAGAGTGTATCTGCATAGTTCTTCCCTCATTTGAGAATTTGCAAATTAAATAGAATTTGCAAATTAAGTAAAATTAACATGGGACTTTCAAACAATCACCAAGGATCAGGAGAAAAGAAATATTCCCACCAAGACTTCAAAAAGGAAATAGCTACAAACCAATAATTTATTACAAGAGATATTAATTTCTAGCAAAATTTAAAACATGTTTCCAATGGCCAAGCAACTGCATTTTCAGGTAAGTACCTTAGTGAAATGTGTAAACATAAACAAATTTATAAATAAACCTCATACAAAGGCTTTTATTGCAGTCCTTCTAGTAAGAGCCAAAAATTGAAGCCAACTTATATGTTCATAGCAGTGGTATAGCCAAAATAACTTTGGTATATTTACATGATGGACTTCATTCATATAAAAGTGACCTTGAAAACACAATGTTGAGAAATATTCAAGTTGCAGAAGATTATTTATAGTCCAGTCAACCATTTACCTAAAATTTACACATTCATAAAACAGTGTGTTGTTTATTAATCTATATTTAGAAAACATAAAAACAAGGACTGGGATCACAAAATTCATGACAGCAGTTAACTGTGAAGAGAGGAATAAAGAGAAATTGTGTTGAGGGAGAGATTTATAGAAGACTTTAACTTTATGATAATAGTTTATTTCTTAAAGAATCAGATAAAATGTGACATAATATCAATATTTGTTAATTTTAGGTAGGCAGGTGTATGGGCATCTTATTATCTTTTGGAAAAACTTTTTGGTTAAATTATTTTTCAAAATAAAAATGAATTATGAAAATGTATAAGTTTTTTTTGAAAACACTGAAACTGTGACAGGGCACAGTCACCCATAAGCTCACCACCGGCCGGCCGGTGGTTAGGACCTTGCGCTCTCACTTCTGGGGGCACCGGTTCAATAGGTAGTTGGGTAACTAAGATCCCAAATGCTACTCAGAACCCTAGCACTGATGGTAGGTGGGCGGGGAGGCACATCGGCCCTTCACCACTTGACTCCATCTCCTCGGGATCTTCAGCTGGAAGCCCCATCACCTATCTCCACCTCACCTTTCATTTCTCAGCTTACACATCCTTCTCTCAGGACCACTTTTCCTACTTTGCACGAGTGAGTTCTACTCCCCTCCATTGCACTTGACAAGCTGTCTGTGTGTTCCCACCTTGCTGCAGTTAGCACTCCAGAACAACTTTCCATTTACTTGTTTGTCCCCACTCTGGCATCGCTGACTCCTTAGGGAGAGGCTGTATGAAACCATCAAGAGTTCTCCGGCTGGCACAGTTCCCAGCCCTGAGTACATGCTTCCTACATTTTTGATGATTTTGTAGATTTTGGGTCCAGACTGGTGCTGCAGGGGGCTCTCTGCTGGCAGAGGGCAGAATAAAAGTGCTGAATGCCTGAAGATGCCAGCGGGAAATAATCTAGGCAAATTGTCTACTGAAAATCTTTTGCCTGGAGTTGGATTTGCATTTAAGAATGGTTGATGTCTGAAGCTGATCTTCATTTAAAAAAGAAAAAATGTAAACTCAGTTATTAAAAAGCAGCTGATCTTCAGGCTTGCTTTTCCTCTTTGCTTTATCTAAACATATGTGTAGGGAAAGTTGGCTCAGAAATCACTCAAAATTGGATTTTTCTTTTGTAGTTTCCACTCAAAATCCCCCATGTTTTCCACATAAAGTAGCCAAGCCTCAGCCCTACAGAAAACATCCTATAGATATTTTCCTATTTTGCCATCTTGTCCAGTTTTGGAAAATGTTGGAACCACATCAGACCCACCCATTGTAAGTAATGGGGAAAAGATGGATGGGGTAAAACCACTCTTCCACACTCCTGTCAAGCTTGACCTTAACTCATTTCTAGTTTTAAAATTATAACTTAATAGTAATGCCCTCAGCTGGAGAACTGCTGGTCAGAACATGTTAAAAGGCATGAACTCAGGGACTTCCCTGGTGGTTCAGTGACTAAGACTCCTTGCTCCCAATGTAGGGGCCACAGTTTCGATCCTCGGCTGGGGGACTAGAACCCAGAGGGCCACGAACTCTATTCTGAGTTTTGAGTAACGCAGTGTTGTTTCCGGGACCCAGACAAACAGCTGAGTCTGCGACCGTGTAGTAGGTTGTGTAGCCCCTCCTGAGTGTTCACCGTCCCTCCCTATACCCCGCCTGCCCGGTCCATGACTTGGAGCCCCCAGGGAGGAGTGCCCTGCCCTCCCCCGTGGGCAGCAGCTTGGCCAGGGAACTTGAGTGGAGGCAAAAGGTGCCAGTCCCCAAAGAAAGCTCCAAGAGGCCTTGGTCTTTCCTCTAGCCAGCTTGTTCACCTTTTCTGCCTCCAAGAGAACAGCATATTACAGAAAAAGGTTGCCCTTTTAGCCTGAATTCCAGAATAAAGAAAATCCAGGGAGCTAACTTGCAGCTGATACATACTGTGAGCAAGGAGAAAAACCAAACAAAATAAAACAAAAACCCTTTGTTTGTGAAGCCACTAAGATTTTAGGGTTGTTGGTTACCATGTCATAACCTATTAAAAGATGACAAATGGTGAATTTAAAATTAGAATAAATTAAAAATATGTCCATTCAGTAGGTACCAGGTCAGACTCCTCTCTGCTACCAACACCAAGGGCTCTGTAGAAGGTGAGAGGGAATTTTGCTATAGTCGGGCCTCTTTTTTTTCTGGAAGTCTAGCTGCAGCACATATTCTCTTTCTGGTACACAAGTTGACAAGAAGCCTCCTCTTTTTTTTTTTTTCAATTCATCTCAAAGGTCCAGAATTTTCTGAGTCTGGAACAAGCTCCAGGGTCCCCCTAACTTCTAGGCAACTCTTTAACATTTCTAGCCTGGTTGCAAATCACCATTGCTGTTTGAACTGAGCAGATTATTTCCTGTCTTCTCTGTATCACTGGTTTGAGAAACCAGAATTTTCCAAATTAGAGTAATTTTTTTTTCCTATTGATTTTGCCATTAGTGACCTGCAATGGTCTCTCCAGGAAAATAGAAAGACTTTCATTAAATATTTCTTGAATGTGGGTGTAGCCCAGAGTCTGCCTGTGGCTATCCTGTTGTTTAGGAGCAAGACCAGAGTTTCATGGTTACAGAGAGGAAAAAGGTTGAGTTTCATGGAAACATGGTTCTTGGCAGGGGTGATTTTCCGGAGGAAACAGAAACTGACTAGGGATGACAATACAAATGCTGGATACAATACAGTACAATACAAAGTAAACCCTGGAACCGTGAAATGAGCAGTATCCATTTAATTTGAGTAGAATCAGTGCATCATTTTATTCAGCACACATAGAAACGCTTTGTTTATCAAAATATCAACACCAAACATGCATATGCTGCTGAGAATTCAACATATTATCCTTACTTCCGATTATCATAGGTCCACATTTTAAAGTAGGAATAGAAATACATGACTACAATGATCACTTTTAATTTTTAGAACCTTAGTCAATATTATTGGAATGTTAGTGACAAACAGCATCTCAGCTTCTTTAAAAGAAATTCTTCTTTAGGTAGGATGTGCTCTTTTACAGTAAATTATCTCCCTTTGGCATGAACTCTCTCTTTTTGGTTTCTCCCACCCAAATTCTTTGCCTCCTTTCCCCCCCCTTTCTTCTTTCCTTTCCTTCTCTCTTGTTCCCCACCCTTTGCTCTAAACAGCTATACCCCTTTTTTGCCTGGTGTCCATTTCCCATTTCCACCATCCACCTGATCACCTTAACCCTGGGAAGGACTGAATTGCAGCAGGAGGGGGAACAGAACTTAGAGTCAAGGGTGTTAGGGTTGAGTCCAAGTGCTGCCACCAACGTACTATGTGACTTGGGGTAAGTGACACAACTTCTCTGTGTATCCATGACCTCAGCCAGAAAATGAACTGAGGAAACGATTCAAGACAGAGGGAGTAGTCCAAGTGCTGAACGATGCTGAGAAGTTAGGTGAGGAGAGGACTGAGACGTGACACCAGGTTGAGCGGCTTCTTCTTTTTTTTTTTTTAAATAAATTTATTTATTTATTTTAGTTGGGGGCTAATTACTTTACAATATTGTAATAGTTTTTGCCATACATTGACATGAATCAGCCATGGGTTTACATGTGTTCCCCATCCTGAACCCCCCTCCCACCTCCCTCCCCATTCCATCCCTCTGGGTCATCCCATTGCCCCGGCCCTGAGCCTTTGTCTCATGCATCGAACATGGAACGGTGTTCTGTTTCACATATGATAATATACATGTTTCAATGCTATTCTCCCAGAACGTCCCACCCTCACCTTCTCCCTCAGAGTCCATAAGATTGTTCTATGCATCTGTGTCTCTTATTCTGTCTCGCATATAGGGTTATCATTACCATCTTTCAAATTCCATATATATGCATTAGTATACTGTATTGGTGTTTTTCTTTCTGGCTTACTTCACTCTGTATAATGGGCTCCAGTTTCATCCATCTCAATAGAACCGATTCAAATGTTTTTTTTTTTTAATGGCTGAGTAATATTCCATTGTGTATATGTACCACAGCTTCCTTATCCATTCGTCTGCTGATGGACATCTAGGTTGCTTCCATGTCCTGGCTATTGTAAACAGTGCTGCAATGAACATTGGGGTACACGCGTCTCTTTCAATTCTGGTTTCCTCGGTGTGTACGCCCAGCAGTGGGATTGCTGGGTCATATGGCAGTTCTATTCCCAGTTTTTTAAGGAATCTCCACACTGTTCTCCATAGTGGCTGTACTAGTTTGCATTGGCTTCTTCTTTATTAGTGGGTTCAGCGGATTCACTGTGGGTTCAGAGGACAGATGGGAATGTGATGAGGAGTGAGTGGGTAACAGGGAAATGAAGACAATGAGCATCACCATCTTTCAAGAAGTTTGGTTTCTGGGACACAGTAAAGAGAGAGGGGGTAGCTGCAGGGGAGAAGTAGGGTTCAAGTCAACCCTGCTTTGCATTGCTTTTATGATATTGAATGTGGATGGGAGAGACACAATACAGCGGAAGAACCTGAAGATGGGGGCTAGGGAGTGATCTTTTCAGTGAGGTCCTTGAGGATCCTGTGCACAGAAAGGGGATTAACCCTGTCCACATCACGTAATGGTAGGGACAGAGACCATCAATGTGGATGGAATGAGGTCCCTAGTTTGGTGGCAGTAAGTTGAGGTGTTCCCTATTGCTTATTTTTCTTTTTCATGTAAAGTAGGAGGAGGATCTCATCTGTGGAGGATGAGCGGAAAGCTGGAGATTTGAAGAGAGTAAATACTTTGCGAAGTTCTCCGGCAGAGCGTGCCTGCGAGTTCCAAGATACAGATAAAGCACAGTGTTGGAGGAAGCTGAGAGTTGAGGTGGCTCTACAGGCTGGTCCTGGTAAGGCAAGCACCTCTAGGTCAAGATCTTTGCACCAGATGAAAATAAACATCTCTAATCCTCCCTGCCTATGTCTTAGGTCTGTTGCTCAATAACTCAGTTTAAATGAATTACTTCCTCCTTGTGGGCTAGGTTGATATCACTGGACAGGATCAGCTGGTGGAAGATAACCCTCCAACTCCTATGCATAAACTTGGCCAAGATCAGGCTTTTTCAGAGGCATAACATCCTCAGGGAATACTGATAGGCAAGGTCCTTTCGTACCAGTTTGATCTGGTTAAGTAATATATGTCTCTTCTGTGCTCCTTATGTGCCAGATACTAGGAGAAGAGCTGAGAATTAAAAGGAGAGATCACCCATTTCCATGGAGTTTACAGTATAGTGGGGACTCATAATAATAACTAATTAAATAATTATAAGTTAGTAAAGTATCATAAGGGAGAAGTTTAGTTCTATAGCAATCAGTGGGCTTCCCAAGTGGCACTTGTGGTAAAGAATCCGCCTGCCAATACAGGAGCCTCAGGAGATGCAGGCCCAATTCATGGGTTGGGAAGATCCTCTGGAGAAGGGAATGGCAACCCACTCCAGTATTCTTGCCTGGAGAATCCCATGGACAGAGGAACCAGGCAGGCTACAGTCCATGGGGTCACAAGAGTTGGACAGGACTTAGCAACTAAACCACCACCAATCTTCAGTTCTAGAGTCCTTTGTTCCCATTTCTCTGAGGCCAGTTCTTGGAATTGTGGCAGCTCACGTCCTGGGTACAGTCTGGTCATCATGTAATTAACTTTTCCACCTGGTATTTTAGTATCTATAAGGATATGGCTCTGAATATTATCTATAGCCCCTGAGAAAGAACTCCAGGTCCTTGACTATGCTTAATGACTACAGTATTATTATTCAGTCTTCTTTGACAGTTTTCCTTTGTTTCCCCATTTCTCGCTTCTCTAATTAAACTTATTCTTTGACTAAAGTTTTCCATAGTCAAAAGGAAGGCAGAGGTCATGGTGGAGGGGCAAGGACCATAAGCCCTTGCTGTTTCAAGAGAAGACACCAGGGATGTGTTTAAGACATGAAAAATGAGTAGGTGCTTAGTGAGCGAAAAGAGTTAGCTGGTAGGGAGGGGTGAGCAGCAAAGGGTCATGGACATTACATTTTAAGAAAAGTATAAGGTCCATCTTGGGAGAAGTTGGTAATTAGCTGTAAGTGACTCTAACTTGGAAAGTTTTGGGTGCCAAAAGACTAGTCATGATTTCTTTTTCCAGACTCACCTTCACTAAGGCTTCGGTGATTATGGATCATCCCTGATGGATGTTTAACCTTTCAAGTCCTTTAGCTAATGGCTGCCCATTAGTTATCTGGGGCACAAGGACTCCAGACCAGCTACATCAGAGTCACTCCATATGGAGCCTGGCCATTATTTAGAAAGTTTCCAAGTGATTCTAATGTGGAGCTGACATTGAGGCCCACACCCCCCACTCCCCCACCTCCCCCACTCCCTTATCCCTCCCACTTCCCCAGCCCCTCCGCTGTGGGGAGACGTGGGTGCACTGGTGCCAAACCCTCAGGACACCCAACCTCAGGTCTCAGAATTAGGGCAGGAGTATTTGCATCCCTCAGCTCCACCCTCTTCCTTCAAATGCCTCAGGGAATTCCTTCTTCCACCAGGTCTGAGAAATTGAATTCTTGCATATGTTTGAATCTGAACAGGCTCTTGCTTCTTCCTTTTGTGACATTTGCATGCATCTCAGTAATTTGGGCCTCATATCGTTGTCTAGTTCATTCACAGGTATTCCAACCGTCCATCCACCTACCCTCCTTCCCGAAGCCTTTGTGGCTGTTTTGGCCAGCAGGGCAGCAGGCAGTGTGTTCTCAGCTGCTCTCTCAATGATGCTCCCCCACTGCTCACAGGATTGGAAGAGTTTTGTGTTTGCAGCGATCTACAATTATTCATTCAATCTGCTCTCTTGAGCCTTCCAAACTTTGCCCTGTTCTTTCCACTTTAAGTACCAGGGATAAAGTGCCCCAGGTACCAGGCTACACATATTAAAGTAGAAGTGTCCATGCTTGTGCTCAAAAGAAGCATTTCCCAGCTAATTCAAACATTTTCCTCTGTGTACCAAAGGGTGAATTCATCTTCTGAAAATTTGAGACAGTATTTGTCTACCCTATTTGCTCAGTGGGTAGGACCTCTGAACCCGGGACCTGGGGACCCTAGTGCAAATCAGATTCCTAGTAGTCCACCTAGGTGGCTTGAAGGTCCTGAGGTGGGTGTGCAGCAAGGAATTCCCTGTCCCCCTTCTCAGAAAATGAAAATGATGAGAGGCCAGCTAATTGGACTAGATACTCATGTTGGATAGTCTCAACCCATTCAACTCTAGCCTTGCCTAAACACACCATTAAGCTTTTCTCCCAGACTTCTCATGTTCCAAATAGACCTTCTGATAAATAACCCAGCTTTGAGGACAGAGACCTGGGAGGCCAGAGACCTTCCTGGGAGGTCTGATTGCACATTGTGTGTTGATCTTGGCTGTCTTGCATGAAGGAGGGTGCATCTCTATATGGTACACTTGGTATTTAGGTCACGCACACACAGGGTCATTAATTAATTAAATATGATAATAAAGCTAGGGATGGGCCCAATCCTTTAAGCACTGAGAAAGATTTTAAAGGTAGGGATACTCCCAGGTCTGAATGTTTCCCGGGGCCAAGCATGAGTCATGAGTGAGCCCAGATGTGTTCTCTCTGGACCTTTTCACCCAGATACCTCAATGCAAAACACCTTAAGCCTAACCCCTGTCCTCAAACAACTTGTCTTCACACAACACCACTGTGTGATACAGCCCCTCGTTGCTCACTCCGGCCCGTGTTATTATTGCTGGGAAAGGCTGGGGTCGAGGCAAAGCTAAGCCGATGGGCAGCTAGGAAGCTGGAGCAGTAGCCATGGGCCCTTGAACACCAGGGAGAAGGCAGACAGGGGTGGGGAGGGCAAAGCTGTGGGTGCAGACTCCCCATGACTCAGATAGTCACGCTCCTCTCTAGAGAGATTAGGGGTCAGACAGTAAGTCGCTTTTGAATGCTTCTTAAAAGATGAATGGATGTGTTGAGAGTATGACTTATTTTTAGCCCTTCCTTTTGCATCATGGCTATTTCTGACAGTATTTTTTCCATTTTGCCTAGCTTCAACAGAATTTCTTTCCACACACATTTCCCCACATTCACAGAGTGATCCTGTTCCTTCCATAGGAGGACTTCAGTGGAGGCCTCAATTCCTAGCCTGAACATGGTTTTAGAAGCTGGTTTTTGACACTTGGTGTGCTGAAAACCCTGAGAAAGCTGTTTCTGAATAAGTGATTATCTCTAATTTAGATAAATAATCCTGCCTTTTTAGGCCATGATTCTGAAAATGATTATTCCCATTGAACATTTTTTCTTCTCAAGTTAGGATGAACAGTCTATGTTTCCATCAGGTTAGCTTGCTTTTTTGGTTAAAATTTGCTCTCTCTAAATTTATTCTCTGCCCTTCCCCAGGTTGGTAATCCTAGTGGCCCTGCCCATCTCACAGCTGAATGAAGGAAGAGGAGATCTCTAAAAGCTGTTCTCCATTACCCACGTCTTAATTACTTTGAGCATCAAAGAGGGAACATTTTGATGAATTTATCTTTTCTCTAACTCAAGCACAAGCAATGCAGCTTACTCAGAGACTAATGGTCTGGGTTCTTTGGGGTTCTTTTCCCCTCCTGTATACAAAGAAGTGGGCTTCCCTGAAGGCTTAGATGGTAAAGAATCTGCCTGCAATGTGGGAGACCTGGGTTCAATCTTTGGGTCGGGAAGACCCCCTGTAGGAGGGCAGGGCAACCCACTCCAGTATTCTTGTTTGGAGAATCCCAAGGACAGAGGAGCCTGGCAGACTATAGTCCACGGGGTCGCCAAGAGTTGGACACAACTGAGCGACTAACACTTCACTTACACATACAATAAAGAGGGCGGATTAGATGTTTTCTAAGTTCCTAGTCATCTCTAACTTTGTGACCTGAGAGATGGCTTTTTAGTAAAAGTGCTGGATAAAGGTAGAGCTGTCACTCATCCTGGTGACAAGTGTGTGTGGAAGAGAGAGTCTTGGATCAGGAATCAAAGTCCTTGTGGTAGAAACTGCCAGTTGGACCTCTCTTAGCTACTCTAAAGCCTGAGCTGTGAAAGCTGTAAGTGAGGTCATGTTGACTAACTGAAGCAATGATTTGTTGGAAGTGCTTTGATGATAAACTAAAATATAAAGAATCAGGAGTTGCTATTAAGACAATAGCAAAAAGCCTCTTTGAGAAACCATTTCTCAGCTTCTGAATTTTAGGTCTCTAGTCAGCTTAAAATATAACTATATAGAGATTCCTCCTCCCACCCACTGTCCCCCATCCAATTTCAACAACTGCAATGGATCAAAATTTGCCAAAGGAAATAACAAAACAATAGTAATTTGCTAATGGGAAAGACCATGATTCTAAAATGAGCTATGGAGAGTAACCCCTGAAAATGAAGCCTTGATTTGAAAGTCACTTTGGAAATCTGCCTTGGTTTTGTAATGTCAAATTGTAAGTTAGAAATTTCTATGTTCAAAAAATTCAGAGACCTGTTTTTCAGCAGATTCCAGTGGAGAACACACCAGGCTAAAGTCATACTGCCTCACGTTCATGCTTTAGTCCTCTCCCAAGTTGCTATGCTAGCTTAGAAAATTGGCTGAATCTCTTAAGATGAAGCTCTCCCAGTTACAATGTGGATTGACAGCAGATGCTCAGAGTTTTCACATATTTCACTCTAGTATGAAAGTTAAAGGTAATTTATTTTAAAAAATTTGTGAAAGCCCTTTTTGTATTTCAGATAAAAGTTACCATCATGCAGCTAAGGTACCACATCTACCTTTACATGCCTGATATGCCCTGAACATTATTTGTAAATAAAATCTTATAAATGTGTTAGGAAGGGGATATAAAAGGCCTTTATAAAGCAAAGGATCCTTTTTGAAACTCCAAATTGGGTTACCCTGTAAATGTATGTTTTCAAAACCAGATTTTCTGTAAAAGCACAGTCTACCTACAGCACTGTTAACCTTAAACACACAGAGCTATTCACAGAGGTTAGTAATAAGAGCTATCTTCATGTAAGTGTGACACCTTAATAAGCACCAACCACATCACCAATCCAGAGCCTAATAGAACATCTCTAACTTTGGGGGAAACATGTATTTTCCCGGAAATTTCAAAATAAAGGGTGCTAAAGAATAACCAGGAATCATAAATGAGCTAGAGTTTTTCAAGGTCATTTTCAATGTCTATCATTTTACTGAGAAAAATGCAACAAAAGTGTTGCATAGATAAAAATGACATTCTTACTATTTAAATATTTGTTTCCTGTTGAAGAAGATACTGTCAAGGGAAAATGTTTTCTATTGCATCATCACTAATATAATCGACCCCAAGAATAAAATAAAATTTGAAAATAAAGAGTTAATGGGATAGTACTTAAAAATATAGATACACATACACACCTTTTTCTATTTCCTGATTTAGCAAAGAAAATGGTCTAGGGAAACTGCAGATCTGATTGAAGGGTCTGGTAATCTTTCCTTCTTTGATTTTCTGCAGCACTTACTGTCTGTATGAAACATTTGGCATGGGTGAATTGTCTTGTGTCTTTTCATGCATGTATTTCTTGTCTATACAACTAAGTGAGCTCCTGGAAGGAAGTTCCCTTCGACATGGAGCCCAGTCAATGCCTTGTACGTAACCCAGGTGCCTTAGTCATTGACTGGCATGTGCATTGCAGGGAGGAGCCTGGTGAGATACACTTAAAATCTTTATTCATCGATTTACAATATGTACAATATTTACAAAATTTAGGCATTAAATCCCAAACTGACATTAATGTTGTGGGAAGTCTAAAAATAAATAAATGGCACGTAGGTTCATATACACATCGCGGCTCTTTGCACTTCATCACCAACTGTAGGATTTAATGGAAGGTTTAAGGTGGTAGAAAATTCAGATGGATGACTGGTCCTGGACCTTCCACACGAATAGCCCTTTCTTGGCTCCTCGAGGCTGGGGTTGGTGAGCAAACTACTTTCTTTGAAGAGAGTGAAATACCAGCCATTCTATAGGCACACGGGTGCAGGAAGCCACACCCATGTGGAGTTTGCAGTGACTCCCCCGGGTGGCAGATAAGTTTGCACCATTGCAGACCCAGTCCCTCCACACCAGTCAGGGAGGCTTCGGAGAGGCGCCTTCTTACGAAGAACCAAGATTTGGACTTTATCTCTTATTCTAATCACATGCAGTACATGGAAGGTGTCAGTGGAGAGAGACCCATGCATGAAAATGTATTTGTAGGTATATACAACATCAAATTGTCATTGTCTTATGGCATCTTCAGATGTAGGATCAACCTGCCTCCTCTTTGATAGCAAAAGGAATGAATGAAGAAGCCATACCTCACCCCCCAAAGAAGAAACACTGTCTGGGGTCACACACAAATGACATCCTCTAGAAGCAGGACTAAACAAATTCCAGATATAAGATGAAAAAATACCCATGATGTTAGGCCTGGAAGTTTTCCTAGGGGTGGCAATTCTACCTTCCCTTCCTCTTCCATCCTGCCTCATCCCACATAATCTAAACTGGAAGGAAAAGCTTCTTAGAGCCTCAGTACCTTTATCTGTCAAGTGTAAATACTAATAACATTCCTTACAGGGTTCTCACAGGGCTTTTATGACCCAACTCACTTAAAGTGCTTAGCCTAGCGTCTGGCTCCTAAGAGGTGCTTAGTAAATGTCTTGCTTTCTCTCCCTCTACTTCCCCTACCCCAACTGTAAGCAACATATTGGTAAGCCTACCAAACTCGGAATTAAGGCCATTTGATGCAATTTAAATGATTTTGTATCAAAATTTCTGATGTCAGTTCCCATTTGGTCCCCTCAGGGGAGTCTCATTTTATGAGTCCAAGATCTCTTCCTGTGCAGGGCAGATGGCCCCCAACAACTGTCCTCCTAATCAGTAATGCAGAGAAGGCAATGGCACCCCACTCCAGTACTCTTGCCTGGAAAATCCCATGGACGAAGGAGCCTGGTAGGCTACAGTCCATGGGGTCACTAAGAGTCGGACGACTGAGCGAGTTCACTTTCCCTTTTCCCTTTCATGCACTGGAGAAGGAACGGCAACCCACTCCAGTATTCTTGCCTGGAGAATCTCAGGGACGGCGGAGCCTGGTGGGCTGCCATCTATGGAGTTGCACAGAGTTGGACACGACTGAAGCAACTTAGCAATCAGTAATGACTCCACTGAAGTCCATGCAAAGATAACCCTGCTGAGAAACTCATACCAGTGATGGTCACCACCTGAATACATCTCAGACAGCACCACTGAGGAAACCGTCAGCAAAAACCTTGAGGCCAACACATTACTCTTGTTCATAAGTGTTTTCAACACTGGTGCAAGTATTATAGATAACTTTCAACAAACATATATTACAAGCTCTACCATTGTTGAAAAATAGGTATTCTGATTTGATCGTTTTGTTCAGAATAAAGAATCTTTTACAATATATCTTAGTTTCTATTTATGCCATATAAAAATAAATATTATATAAGTGATTTATAAGGAAGAAGAAAAAATTGTAACTTGAGGTGCCAAAAATATAGGAAGGATGGTGAAAATTTTACCATTTACTTCAAAAGCAATCATCTGAAAGAAAGAAAAACTTCTCTCTGGGTTTTTGTACTATTCTCATCATGACCCTACTGGCCCATCTGCTTCTCATCCTGGGATATTACGACTTCTTTTCCTATCAACCTGGAGACAACATAATGCAGAACCTTTTCCCTGAAGTCACAGGGGATTTGGAAGAGAAAGAACAAAGGAGGCTCTTGGGCAGTGTAAATTGCAGATGAAAGGTTTGGCAGAAACACCGACTGGGCACTCACAAACGGATCAATTTCACACATCTTTCATTCTGAAATCCTTTCTCTGTCTCGATTAGCCATGCCTGAATAGAACCTCATGCTTGGAGGAAATAAGCCCATCTTGCTGTCAGCCACTTTGGATACCAATTAGTCCAAGTAGAATCCAGAATTTCATGGAGCAAAATTAGGTGCCAGTCAAGGCTAATCTCACCAATTATATGAAGGGATAAACAGCCACCTTATGAGCGCTAATTCAATTAAGTTGGGAAAAATCCTTTTCCAGCCACCTCTCCTCCCATACAAAAAACCTTATGATTGCCTTTTTTTATTCCCATGCAGAAGAAAGTGAGTATGATTCCATCACTGGGAGAAGAATATTGGGACAATTAAATTGGACAAACTGCTTATTATTTTTCTAGGGACTTAGATCAGAATTGCCAAGGAAATTGTCCATTAATTTGGGAATCAAAGTTTTAAAACTCTAAAGCTATAAGTGAATACATGGTTGGACCACCTAAATCAGCAGTCATTGACCTTTCTCCTGAAGAACACAGATCTATATGTGTCCATATAACATATTGGGGCTTCCCAGGTGGCGCTAGTGGTAAAGAATCCACCTGCCAATGCAGGAGACAAGAGACTCAGGTTCAATCTCTGGGTTGCAAAGATCCCCTGGAGTAGGAAATGGCACCCACTCCAGTATTCTTGCCTAGGAAATTCCATGGACAGAGGAGCCTGGTGGGTTACAGTCCATGGAGTCAGAAAGAGTCAGACACGACGGAGTGACTGAACACACACAACATCTCAGAGGGTCCCAGGACTTCTGTGGTTCATGCATGTATTCCAAATTAAGAGCCCCAGATCTCAGTAAATGAAAAACTATTTTTTGGAGGGAAAACAAATGCTTATGGCATAGAATTCAGGGGTTGTTTGGGGGCAGGTTGCTTTGATGAGGTCTTCAAATGACTACATTGAAGCAATGCTTGTTCCTCATGGTAAGTAGAAGTGCTTGGCTGTGAAGACATCCAGAGTGCTGTGTTTTCACATATGTGACTATTGTCAGGCCAATGCCTCATGCATGACTATGGACCCTCAAGGCCCCCAGGGATTGTTACTACAGCGTGCGCTTGAGCTGCTATAATGTGAGTCCCAACCACACCCACAAGCAGGACACTATCACGGACATGCAGTGTGGGTGCCCATTTGTCTGATTTATGGGTGATGTTGTGGCAAATGTGGCATCAGTTTCATTTCGGGGGAGCGGCAAGTTACAGATATTTCCTTCACAACAGGAAGTGCAGACCTGAAAGAAAGGAAGAGAAGAAGAAGGGTGATGAGGAGCTGGCAGATGAAGGGGGCAGAGAGCTTTGAAGGAATTGGCTCCCTCACAGCAAGACTTAAATGAAAATTGCTGCTGCTGCTGCTGCTAAGTCATTTCAGTCGTGTCCAACTCTCTGCGACCCCATAGACGGCAGCCCACCAGGCTCCTCTGTCCCTGGGATTCTCCAGGCAAGAATACTGGAGTGGGTTGCCATGTCCTTCTCCATAAATGAAAATTTTAAGTGGGTGGAATGAAATTTCACCTGGAAGCGTTGTGATCAAAATAAAACCTCCTGCCCAGACTAAACTTCTAGGGATATGCATTCTGTTTTCACATCCTATCATGTGGTTCTTATGGGTTTCCCTGGCGGCTCAGATGGTAAAAGAATCTGTGTGCAATGCAGGAAACCCGGGTTCAATCCCGGTAGGGAAGATCCCCTGGAGAAGGGAATGGCAACCCACTCCAGTATTCTAGTCTGGAGAATTCCATGGACCAAGGAGCCTGGCTAGCTACAGTCCATGGGATCGCAAAGAGTCGGACACAACTGAACGCAACAACATGTGGCTATTATGCCATTTTATAGCCTTCCAAGGTCTCAGTTATTCCATCTGTGAAATGGGAATTGTAAAACTTACTTTTGTTAGAGAGGCTCTCTGACTACTTGAGGAAGCTGTTAAGATGGTAATTAATTTGCTACGTTTTCACAGTGAAAGTGAAATGCCTACAACCCAGTTAAACTTATTTAATACTTTCATTAGAACTGTCTGCATAATTATCTCCACTCCTGTGGGTGAGTTAAAATTTGAAGGGCTTTCATTTATACAGTTACTCCTGCTTTATACTGCTTTCCTCATGCAGCATAAGAAAAAAACCCCAAAAGATTATTGACAGAAATTATTTTAGGCCATGGCTCCCAAAGTACAGTAACCTCAGCTTCAACTGGGAAGTTACTAGAAATGCAAAATCTCAAACTTCACACCAAATTTAGCAATTTAGAATCTGCATTTGAACAAGATCCCCAAGTGATTCATATGCACAGTAACGTTTGAAAAACTCTTTGATGCTTAATATCTTACACAGTTGTTATCTTGCAGAGATCTGAGTTTGGTCACAGGTGACATGAACTAGGAAGACATGATGTTGAAGAGAGAAACCAAAGGTCAGAAGTGGGTTTGGATTCTGTCTGTCACTAGTTCACCTGAGCACATGAATCACTTCTCTGACCTACAGCTTCCTTCTTGGTAAAGTGTCACCATTATGTCTGAAAGCCAAGCTTAGCTTGGAGTGGGGTAGGGAGGTTTGGTCAAGTAAAACCCGTGGGTTTATGTTTTATATTTCAATTATTATTTATGACCATAATTTCTCAATAAACCAAAAAAAAAAAAAAAAAGAATTCCTAGTGTATTTCACAAGTCACTTGAAAACTGAGTGTTGTCTCAGGAGAAAGAAGCTCCCGCTAACAGTGAGAGTGGGGGCTGCCTCCAGCCACCAGGAAGGTGGCCCAATGGGGAGAAGAGGGCAGCCTCCAAGGTCAAGGGCTGACATACAAGACATGTACAGCCAGCTTGGAATGAACAGCGGGAGAGCCAGGGGTGTTCCCCACTCCAATTATGAGTCTGGCTGCCCTTCTCTGAGTCTTGACAGTTTCCTTCAAGGCCGCCTTTGAAGTCTGTTCTACACTGAGTGCTTCTGTCCAGGGACCAGATGGAGTTTAAGGAAAGTAAACCCACAGGAAACAGCAGGGTCTCCTGTCACTTGCTCAAATGACTCAGGAGCCAACGTGTTAGTGTTAGTCACTCAATCATGTCCGACACTTTGTGACCCCAGGAGCCAGCAGATAACTTCCAAATCAACGTCCCAATAAAGATATGAGCTCCACTTTACAGAAAGGTATCAAAGCTAAATTGCCTTGTCCATCCTCAGTTGAATGAACTTAACAATAATTTTCAATACTTTCCTGGTGTTGTGTTTACATAATTTATATTGGTTTACATAATTTATACTGGTTATCCTACAACCTGATATAATTTTTTATTCTTTTAGCACCAACATGAAAGGAAGCATCTTTTCATAATGGTATGAAGACAGTCAAAAGTCAGCCTACATGGGGGAGTAGGCCCATGGAGCTCATGAGCCCTAGCGGGCATATGGAGAGGAGGAAGCCTGACTATGGTGTCCCGTCATTTGCTTTGTTGCCAGACCTTGTGGCCTTCATGCTCGGAGTCTCTGCAGCCAGTGGACAAGCAGTCTTCCAGCGGAACACAGCGCTTGGTGACAGAGATGCTGTTTCCTGTGACTTCCATGGTGTGCTGAGTGTAGCAGTATCTAGTCTCTGTCAATAGGGAAAACATGTTTTAATTGAAATGGGAAATGTTACCCCAACCTGGATGAAAACAAAACAATAGGAGTGTTGACACTAAGATCTAATGGCACCCTGAACATACACTGTGTTAAGCTGATATCCAATCCCAAGATCTCCTTGGAGAGATCCACTTTGCTGTGATAGAAGGAGACCTTCTGAATAACACTGCTCTCTGCCCATAAAATCCCCATAAACCAAGACCTAGTGGTATCACTCTTTGTCTTCCAACAAATGTTACCACTGACAAATTTTGCCACAGTACTGATTTTTATTTTTAGGGCACGAGAGGTTTGGAGGAATGATTTAGGATGTGGGAATCATACAATTTTCAGGAAGATGAAGGGGTGAAAAGTCCAAAGAACACGAGGTTAAAAGAAAACAAATGAGACAGGTAATGAAGATCTTCAAGGAAAGAAAAGACTATAGCAGAGACTGGTGTGTGTGTGTGTGTGTGTGTGTCCATATACAAGATTGGGAAACAGACTATATCAGAGACTGATGTGTGTGTGTGTGTGTGTGTCCATATACAAGATTGGGAAACAGCTATTCCCAAGTAAGACAGAATGATTAAAAAGAGATTCACTGTATCTGGAGAAAATGACTTCATCCAAAAGAAAGAACTTCTAGCCTATGAGCATAGTTGAATCCTACAATTCATGACAGGAGAAAACTAATCTAGCAATAAGAGTCATTTCTCCCCATGGTGATTTCAGTTTCTTTCCAAAAAGGCAGATGGACACCATGAAGTGAGTTTCCAGAGTCCCTCTAAGCTTAGGAGTCTGAAAACTTGAGATTTCCTCCAAAATTCCATGGAGAATTTTTTTGACTTGCAGAATAAAGAAAAATGACTTTGTCAATGTAATTCTTTAAGGCCTCCAGGCGGTGTTCAGCTTTCTAAGCCTGGGATTTAGGAGAATGTTCCTGCTTCACTGTCAGATTGAAAAAAATAATAATAACTCTTAAGAAATGCCACCGAGCTGTTTTTCATCCATATCTTGGACCCAACTTTGCATGCTTTATACATTTTGGATATTTAGTGGCTAAAATAGAATTATGACCTTCTATGATATTATTTATTAGGCAATAAAAAGTCCCCTCACCAAAGTACTAAAGTCAAGAGAAGAAAGCTCAGGAATTTTAGGCCCAGAGAATGAGCTAATACCACACTGACATATTCTGGGGGTCATGAAAATCAGGGGTTTAATATTTTTCCCAGACACCCTCACCCAACAGAATCTGAGTGGCCCGATTGAGTCTTGCTAAGGGTAAAAACGTGTCCAACATTGATGTGGGTGCCCGTATTGAGTCTGTGTCAATGCCCTCCCCCAAGGGCTGTTCTCACACTGCACCCAACCAGAATTTCATCATTTGGGACCAGGTCAGGGAAGTTCCTAGTCCCAGGTCAGGGAAGCTCAGGATCTGGGGGCTCTTTGGAGTAGGTAAAAGTAAGGTCACCCTATGAGCTCACAAGAGAACCTGAAAGCTTTGCACCTAGCAATGGTTCTCCCAAAGTTCTAAAATACTTTAAAATTGGAATGGTTGCTTTTCTGATGAAGAGGAGGTGGCATGATTTTTTTACTTACTTTTTAAGCCTTTAGCAGTGTTTAACAAATGGAAGCCAGTGCCCTGAGAGGTTTACCGCATCTTCCAAAGAGGACTGGCTTACTTTAGTACCAGACATGGATGTTTATGGCCATGTTAATAGATGCCTTTCTCAGCCCTCACCCCAACTTTTAGACATTCAAGAAGGCAATAAAAACAGGAATGTTCTTATCTTCTGTCTCTTCTTCCTGCAGACAACCAGGAGCAGCTGCCAGAGGTTTTATTGCTCCAAATGTAAATCTGAGCAGATAAGATCACACATTTATGGAATAAGTAAATCATTACATGGTTTCAGTTTGGGAAATTAGGTTTTGTCCCTCAAGTATCGAATTACCTTGTTTTAAGGAAGCTTTAAAATAACAATGGGTAAACTTCATATAACTACTGTTTGTTTATATTTTTATATCTATAACAAACTCTCTTTTAATTTATTAATTGGAATAATTAAATGAAAGTGGAGAAGGAAATGGCAACCCACTCCAGTGTTCTTGCCTGGAGAATCCCAGGGACGGCGGAGCCTGGTAGGCTGCCATCTATGGGGTCGCACAGAGTCGGACACGACTGAAACGACTCAGCAGCAGCAGCAGCAGCAGAGGAGACAACTGATGAACCTGTTTGTTTTTTTTTCAGGACAATATGCAAAAGCCCAATATGTAATAAGCCAATTCTTGCCATTCTGTGGGGAAAATGTTGATCAGTGATGAGACTGGTTAAGAATTTTTTTCTTACATGTCACCAAGTCCAATACATAAAACAAAGATACATTGAGAACACCCCATTACTTGCAGCCATAGTGACCGCAGATCTGAAGTGTGAATCCCTTGGAAATATCCATTCTTAAAACACAAAATCCAAGGTGAATTGTGAAATGTTAATGTGGAAAAGGATTCGGGAGTTAAATAAGTGTTAGAAATGCTCACAGTTGAACAGCTTTCTTTAGTGGATAACTTATGAAAGCCTTGAATTTATATTGCGGTCTCCAAGGAGGGAGGGCTGGGTAAGCAGGCAGAATTTCCCAAGCAGAACTAGGGGGACCACAAGTGACTTATCACTGGGTGGTAGGATTGATAAAAATTCAGCCCTGGAGCCCTGCTCTCTCTGCATTTTGAATAATCCTTGGGTTAGTAATGAGGTTATATGAGAATCAAGCCTGCTGATAACTTCACACTAAAAGGATTTCAAAGACTTTTATCTAAAAGATAAAAGATGGATTTGAATTTCTACCAGGTTAGTTTCAGCCTCTAAAATCTCATATTCCACAACTGCATGGAATTCCGAGAGGTGGTGAAACAAAAGTCTTTTACTATGATACTCACAGGCATTCAACTAAAATCAGAACTGGGTAAGAGAGCTTGATCAACTATTGGAAAACACAAAATATAATTTTTATGAAATTCACACACACACAGTTTCTTACAGTAGCATAAAGTTGGGTTATGTATGTTAGTACACTCTGCCAATCCATTTCTTTAATTTTACATTTAATGTAATTATTTATATGGTAGCACATAATTCTGCCATTTTAATTTTTATTTTCTGTTTGTTCTGCTTTGTGTTTGCTTGTTTGTTTTGTCTATTTTCTTTTTCCTCCATTCCTGTGAACATTTTCTAGAATTCCATTCTGATTTTTCTACAGTGCTTTTGGATGTATCTCTTTTTATAGTTTTGTTTTGTTTTGTAAGTGATTGCTCAGGTATTGTTACATGCACAACTTATCACAGTCTGCTGGCATCATTTTATCAGTTCAAGTGAAACATAGCAATTTTCCCTCTGTTCATGTCTTATTGCCCTCTCGTTTGTAATATGATTGTCTTCAATAATCCCTTACATACATTTAGAACCACATTAGACAGCACTACAAATTTTGCTTCAACCATCAAACATAATTTAGAAAACTCAAAAGTAGAAGCATGGTCATATCGTACTATCAAAGACATATTTTTGCTTACCATGTTTTTTCTTCCTTTCTGATATTCCAAGTTTCCTTCTTTCATTATTTTCTTTCTGTATAGAGAATTTACCTTGGCCATTCTTTTAGAGCAGGTCTGCTGCTGAGAAAGTCTTTTTGTTTTCTTTCATCTGAGAATGTCTTATTTCCTCTTTCTTTCCCAAACAAAATTTTCTCTGGATATGGGATTCTGCATTATTTTTTTTTCTAATGCCTGAAAAATGTTGTGCCATTTCCTTCCATCGTCAATGGTTTCTGATGAGAACTTTTGTCAAATAATTTTTCTCCTACATGGTGTTTTTGTCTCTCTTCATCTTTCAGTATTTTTTGTTTTTAGTTTCAGAAGTTTGACTGTTATGTGTCTTTGTGTAGATTTCTTTAGTTTTATCCTCTTTGGGGTTCACGCAACTTCTCAAACCTGCAGGATTTCATCTTTAGCCAAATTTGGAAAGTTTCATCCATAATTTCTTTGAGTACTTTTTTCAGCTCTGCCTTTTTCTACCTTTCTGAGACTCTAATGACACACTGTTAAATCTTTTGTTATACTCTTGCAGATCCCTGAGGGAGGGAATTTTATTTTTTTTCTCTCTGTTGTTCAGAATTTGGTAATTTCTATTGTTCTACCTTCCAGTTCATGGATTCTTTCCTCTATCTCTTCCATTCTACTGATAAGCTCAAGCTCATTCACTGTGTTTTAATTTTAGCTACAGTATTAACAGTTCTGAAATTTCCATTTGGTTCTCCTTTATATTTTCTATTTTTTTTTGCTGAGATTTTATTTCTCATTTCTTTCAAGTGTGTTTGTATTTGTTCATTGAAACATTTTTGTTATGGTTACTTTAAATCTTTATTAGCTAATTCATACATCTTTGTAGCTATCTCATTGCTCAGTTCAGTTCAGTTGCTCAGTCGTGTCTGACTCTTTGCGACCCCGTGGACTGCAGCACACCAGACTTCGCTGTCCATCACCAATTCCGGGAGCCTGCTCAAACTCATGTCCATCACGTTGGTGATGCCATCCAACCATCTCATCCTCTGTCATCCCCTTTTCCTCTCGCCTTCAATCTTTCCTAGCATCAGGGTCTTTTCCAATGAGTCAGTTTTTCGCATCAGGTGGCGAAAGTGTTGGAATTTCAGCTTCAGTATCAGTCCTTCCAGCGAATATTCAGGACTGATATCCTTTAGGATGGACTGGTTGGATCTCCAAGGGACTCTCAAGAGTCTTCTCCAACAACACAGTTCAAAAGCATCAATTCTTCTGCGCTCAGCTTTCTTTATAGTCCAACTCTCACATCCATACATGACTACTGGAAAAACCATACCTTTGACTAGACAGACCTTTGTTGGTAAAGTAATGTCTCTGCTTTTTAATATGCTGTCTAAGTTAGTCATAGCTTTTCTTCCAAGGAGCAAGTGTCTTTTAATTTCATGGATGCAGTCACTATCTGCAGGGATTTTGGAGCCCAGAAAAATAAAGTCTCTCATTGTTTTCATTGTTTCCCCATCTATTTGCCATGAAGTGATGGGACTGGATGTTAGTATCTATTAATTGCCATTTTTCATTCTGTTTGAGATCTTCCTGGTATGACAAGTGATTTTTTTTTTTTATAAATTTATTTATTTTAGTTGGGGGCTAATTACTTTACAATATTGTAATAGTTTTTGCCATACATTGACATGAATCAGCCATGGGTTTACATGTGTTCCCCTTCCTGGACCCCCACCCACCTCCCTCCCCATTCCATCCCTCTGGGTCATCCCATTGCCCCGGCCCTGAGCCTTTGTCTCATGCATCAAACATGGAATGGTGTTCTGTTTCACATATGATAATATACATGTTTCAATGCTATTCTCCCAGAACGTCCCACCCTCACCTTCTCCCTCAGAGTTCATAAAATTGTTCTATGCATTTGTGTCTCTTATTCTGTCTTGCATATACGGTTATCGTTACCATCTTTCAAATTCCATATATATGCATTAGTATACTGTATTGTTGTTTTTCTTTCTGGCTTACTTCACTCTGTATAATGGGCTCCAGTTTCATCCATCTCAGTAGAACTGATTCAAATCTATTTTTTTTAATGGCTGAGTAATATTCCATTGTGTATATGTACCAGGGCTTCCTTATCCATTCGTCTGCTGATGGACATCTAGGTTGCTTCCATGTCCTGGCTATTGTAAACAGTGCTGCGATGAACATTGGGGTACACGCGTCTCTTTCAATTCTGGTTTCTTCGGTGTGTATGCCCAGCAGTGGGATTGCTGTGTCATATGGCAGTTCTATTCCCAGTTTTTTAAGGAATCTCCACACTGTTCTCCATAGTGGCTGTACTAGTTTGCATTCCCACCAACAGTGTAAGAGGGTTCCCTTTTCTCCACACCCTCTCCAGTATTTATTGCTTGTAGACTTTTGGATAGCAGCCATTCTGACTGGTGTGAAATGATACCTCATTGTGGTTTTGATTTGTATTTCTCTAATAATGAGTGATGTTGAGCATCTTTTCATGTGTTTGTTAGCCATCTGTATGTCTTCTTTGGAGAAATGTCTGTTTAGTTCTTTGGCCCATTTTTTGATTGGGTCGTTTATTTTTCTGGAATTCAGCTGCAGAAGTTGCTTGTATATTTTTGAGATTAATTGTTTGTCTGTTGCTTCGTTTGCTATTATTTTCTCCCATTCTGAAGGGTTTCTTTTCACCTTGCTTATAGTTTCCTTTGTTGTGCAAAAGCTTTTAATTTTAATTAGGTCCCATTTGTTTATTTTTGCTTTTATTTCCAATATTCTGGGAGGTGGGTCATGGAGGATCCTGCTGTGATTTATGTCGGAGAGTGTTTTGCCTATGTTTTCCTCTAGGAGTTTTATAGTTTCTGGTCTTACGTTTAGATCTTTAATCCATTTTGAGTTTATTTTTGTGTATGGTGTTAGGAAGTGTTCTAGTTTCATTCTTTTACAAGTGGTTGACCAGTTTTCCCAGCACCACTTGTTAAAGAGATTGTCTTTTCTCCATTGTATATTCTTGCCTCCTTTGTCGAAGATAAGGTGTCCATAGGTGCGTGGGTTTATCTCTGGGCTTTCTATTTTGTTCCATTGATCTATATTTCTATCTTTGTGCCAGTACCATACTGTCTTGATGACTGTGGCTTTGAAGTAGAGCCTGAAGTCAGGCAGGTTGATTCCTCCAGTTCCATTCTTCTTCCTCAAGATTGCTTTGGCTATTCGAGGTTTCTTATATTTCCATACAAATTGTGAGATGATTTGTTCTAGTTCTGTGAAAAATACCATTGGTAGCTTGATAGGGATTGCATTGAATCTATAGATTGCTTTGGGTAGTATACTCATTTTCACTATATTAATTCTTCCAATCCATGAGCACGGTATATTTCTCCATCTGTTTGTGTCCTCTTTGATTTTTTTCATCAGTGTTTTATAGTTTTCTATATATAAGTCTTTTGTTTCTTTAGGTAGATACATTCCTAAGTATTTTATTCTTTTTGTTGCAATGGTGAATGGTATTGTTTCCTTAATTTCTCTTTCTGTTTTCTCATTATTGGAGTATAGGAATGCAAGGGATTTCTGTGTGTTAATTTTATATCCTGCAACTTTACTATATTCATTGATTAACTCTAGTAATTTTCTAGTAGAGTCTTTAGGGTTTTCTATGTAGAGGATCATGTCATCTGCAAACAGTGAGAGTTTTACTTCTTCTTTTCCTATCTGTATTCCTTTTATTTCTTTTTCAGCTCTGATTGCTGTGGCCAAAACTTCCAAAACTATGTTGAATAGTAGTGGTGAAAGTGGGCATCCTTGCCTTGTTCCTGACTTTAGGGGAAATGCTTTCAATTTTTCACCATTGAGGATAATGTTTGCTGTGGGTTTGTCATATATAGCTTTTATTATGTTGAGGTATGTTCCTTCTATTCCTGCTTTCTGGAGGGTTTTTATCATAAATGGATGCTGAATTTTGTCAAAGGCTTTTTCTGCATCTATTGAAATAACCATATGGTTTTTTTCTTTCAATTTGTTAATGTGGTGTATTACATTGATTGATTTGCGATGTTAAAAAAACCTTGCATTCCTGGGATAAAGCCCACTTGGTCATGATGTATGATCTTTTTAATATGATGTTGGATTCTGTTTGCTAGAATTTTGTTAAGGATTTTTGCATCTATGTTCATCAGTGATATTGGCCTGTAGTTTTCCTTTTTTGTGACATCTTTGTCTGGTTTTGGAATTAGGGTGATGGTGGCCTCATAGAATGAGTTTGGAAGTTTACCATCTTCTGCAATTTTCTGGAAGAGTTTGAGTAGGATAGGTGTTAGCTCTTCTCTAAATTTTTGGTAGAATTCCGCTGTGAAGCCGTCTGGTCCTGGGCTTTTGTTTGCTGGAAGATTTCTGATTATAGTTTTGATTTCCGTGCTTGTGATGGGTCTGTTAAGATCTTCTATTTCTTCCTGGTTCAGTTTTGGAAAGTTATACTTTTCTAAGAATTTGTCCATTTCTTCCAAATTGTCCATTTTATTGGCATATAGCTGTTGGTAGTGGTCTCTTATGATCCTTTGTATTTCTGTGGAGTCTGTTGTGATCTCTCCATTTTCATTTCTAATTTTGTTGATCTGATTCTTCTCCCTTTGTTTCTTGATGAGTCTGGCTAATGGCTTGTCAATTTTGTTTATCTTCTCGAAAAACCAGCTTTTAGTTTTGTTGATTTTTGCTATGGTCTCTTTTGTTTCTTTTGCATTTATTTCTGCCCTAATTTTTAAGATTTCTTTCCTTCTACTGACCCTGGGGTTCTTCATTTCTTCCTTCTCTAGTTGCTTTAGGTGTAGAGTTAGTTGATTTATTGGATTTTTTTCTTGTTTCTTGAGGTACGCCTGTATTGCTATGAACCTTCCCCTTAGCATTGCTTTTACAGTGTCCCATAGGTTTTGGGTTGTCGTGTTTTCATTTTCATTTGTTTCTATGCATAATTTGATTTCTTTTTTGATTTCTTCTGTGATTTGTTGGTTATTCAGAAGCGTGTTGTTTAGCCTCCATATGTTGGAATTTTTAATAGTTTTTTCCTGTAATTGAGGTCTAATCTTACTGCATTGTGGTCAGAGAAGATGGCTGGGATGATTTCAATTTTTTTGAATTTACCAAGGCTAGATTTATGGCCCAGGATGTGATCTATCCTGGAGAAAGTTCCGTGTGCACTTGAGAAAAAGGTAAAATTGATTGTTTTGGGGTGGAAAGTCCTGTAAATATCAATTAAATCTAATTTGTCTATTGTATCATTTAAAGTTTGTGTTTCCTTGTTAATTTTCGACAAGTGATTTTTTATTGAAACCTAGACAGTTTGGTATTATGTTATAACATTTTAGATCTTACCTTCTGTTTTAGCTAACTTCCTCTGACTCAGTCCCAGTAGGAGGAGGGGGTCTGTAGCCTCACTACTGCTGGGTAGCAGTCAAGTCCAGGTTCCCTACTGTCTCCTTTCAAAACTGAGAGTGCTCTCCTCATTACTTCTGGGTGGGATTTCCAGCTCCCTGCTAGGTCTCCTATGACACCTTCTTGGCTGAGAGTGGTAGGAGTGCCTCGTTAATGATTCTCACATGGCCTCAACTGACGCCACTCTACTAATGGGAGTCTGTGGCCTTATTACCACACACTCCCTAGTGGAGTCCTGACTCTCCACTTGGCCTCCTCTGACACAGTCCCAACAGGGACTGGGGGGAAGAACAACGTCATTACTGTTGGATAAGGGTAGAAGTCCAGGTCCCAGACATGGTCTGTACTGACACCATGGAGGAGGCCTCATTACCACCCAGGGGGAAGCTCAGCATCTCAGGAGAGGTTAGTATGTCTCGTTACAGCTTGTTCAGGGTGGAAGTCTAAGCCTTTGTTAGCATGGGGGTGGTGGTAACCTACAATTGTTTTCTGTCGTATTTGGCTGGAGTGGTTATTGTCTAGATTTCTGTCTTTCTAGGCTGCCTCCTTCTTGGTCCTTTGGCTACAGAGAGACAACTTTTGTTGGAGTTTATTATTTTGGTGCCTGTGGTATTTCCAGGTTTCCAGCTTTGTCATTTCCAAGTCTGGAATGTATAGGACAAAAACAAAACCCAGAGAACTCACCTCCTTGGGTCATGAGGACCTTAGCTAGTCTGCTAAGAGTCTTTCTTTTCACCAATATATATAATGTTCAGGAATTTAGTTGTACTTAGCAGGAGGAATAGAAAAGTACATCTGCTCTGTCTTTCCAAAAACCCTCAGCATTTCTGACATTTTGAGTTAGCTAGTTCTGGGTTGGGAGACTGACTTGTACAATGTAGTATATTTATCAGAATCTGTGGCCTCTTCTTACGAGATGCCAGTAGCACCCCCAACTGTGACGAGCAAAATGTTTCGATATATTAGTAAATGTCCTCTGAGGGGCAAAACCACTCTCAGTTAAGATAAACTATTCAAGATTATAATCTTCTTGAGATTAAGGTTCATTCTTGAGCACGTCAGCATTCCCCACCCTCACTCCAATATACAGCACAGGACCTGCATAATATAACAAGTGCTTAATGTATTATGAATATAGATGAATGGGGGAAAGAATATATATATATATATATATATATATATATATATATATATATAGTCTCTTCAACTCAAGATTGAGCCAAATCAACTCTTTAACTTAGTTCTGTGATATCTATAACATCTCTTGCATTTCTGTAGTTTAAGTGATCTCTTCAAATTTGAAAGTGAAATAATACTATATTTCAACCAGAAGTGCAACCTTCACATAGTATAACTGCTTTGGGAAATCGCTTGCCAGGATTTACTAAATCTAAACTTATACGTATCTTAGGAATCAGTAATTCCACCCTTAGATATACATCCAACAAAAAAGATAAGTGCTACAACGTTCATAGAAAAATTATTTATAAAAAAAAAACTGGAAACTACAAAAATGTCCAGTGGTAGAATGAATAAATAAGTTATGGTATATACTCACACAGCAATGAGAATGAATTGCCTAGAAGTAGACTTAACAAAATGAATGAATCTCTCATAATATTGAGTGAAAGAATTCAGATACAAGATGGTATATATTGTATGATTCCATTCCTATTAAAAGACCTGATAAGAAACAAAACTAATCTATGCTATTGGAAATCAGGAGGATAATTGCCTTAGTTTTCTAGGGCTGCCATAGTAAAGTAGCACAGACTAGGGATCTTAAACCACAGAAATTTATTTTCTCACAGGTCTAGAGGCTAGAAGTCCAACATCAAGATGTCCGCAAGGTTAATATCTTCTGAGGCCTCTTTACCTTTCTTATAGATGATCACCTTCTCTCTATATCTTTACATGATCTTCCCTTTGCATGTTTGTGCCCTAATCTCTTCTTATAAGGACACCAGTCATATTGGGTTAGAACCTACCTTAATGACATCTTCAAATGCAGTTACATTTGGAGGTACTGGAATGAATTTGGTGGACGGCACAATTCAGCCCATAACAGGGCCCTTGGTGGTAGGGACAGTGACTGAAAACAGACATGCTAGAACGTACTGGGGTGTGGAATACGGTCAATTTCTTAATCTGGGTGCCATGTACATGGTAAGATCAGTTTGTAAAAATTCATCATGCTGTTCACTATTCTGTATGGATATCTCACTTTTAAGTTCAGTTAAATGAAAGTGAAAGAAAAAAAGAATCCATGATGAAGGAAAATAGACTTACAAGAAAGATGAACTACAAATGAGTTGCAGATAAGCTGAATTATTTAAGGTGTACCCTAATTAGTAATGTTCACATGCTCTCCTCTGGCATTCAGGCATATTATTAATCTCTTGGCTTTCCTAGTCCTATCAATTGCTATCCACAGGCCTGTAAAAAATACTGTTTTCTTTTCCCAAGTAAGAAATGTCTCAAGGCAGAAAGGAAAAGTAAATGAATACTTATCAACCAGATTGAGTCATAACTGCTCTCCTTTACCCTGCAGTCAGCATCTCTTGAAGAAACTACTAAACAGTTACTTCTCTTTTTTAAAAACAGCATCCACACTTCTTAAGGACAAGTGACACACTTCAGGAATCTCTGCCTTAAAGCAAATCCTTGAAACTCTGAAAGCAATGTGTTTATCTCCAGACAAAGTCTAAGAAGGTGACTGAAAAGCAGGCAAAGCAAGTGAGGATAAATAGAACTTTATGGTGGATAGTAGTTAAAATCAAAACGAAACACAAAAGCATCAAATCGATGCTTCCTATCTTAGGCAATTCTGTTAACAGAAAATACTTCGACAAAAACACTGACTTGGAGTAGGTCAGATGCTCTCAGTTCAGTTCAGTTCAGTAGCTCAGTCGTGTCCAATTCTTTGCGACCCCATGGACTGCAGCACACCACGCTTCCCTGTCCATCACCAACTCCCGGAGCTTACTCAAATCCATGTCCACAGAGTTCGTGATACCATTCAAGCATCTCATCTTCTGTTGTCCCCTTCTCCTCCTGCCTTCAATCTTTCCTAGCATCAGGGTCTTTTCTAATGAATCAATTCTTTGCATCAGGTGGTGAAAGTATTGGAGTTTCAGCTTCAACATGAGTCCTTCCAATGAATCTTCAGGGCTATTTCCTTTAGAATTGACAGGTTGGATCTCCCTGCAGTCCAAGGGACTCTCAAGAGTCTTCTCCAACATCACAGCTCAAAAGCATCAATCCTTTGGCGCTCAGCTTTCTTTATAGTCCAACTCTCACATCCATACATGACTACTGGAAAAACCATAGCTTTGACTAGACAGACCTTTGTTGGTAAAGTAATGTCTCTGCTTCTTAATATGCTGTTTAGGTTGGTCATAGCTTTTCTTCCAAGGAGCAAGCATCTTTTAATTTCATGGATGCTGTCACCATCTTCAGAGATTTTGGAGACCAGAAAAATAAAGTCTCTCACAGTTTTCATTGTTTCCCCATCTATTTGCCATGAAGTGATGGGACCAGATGCCACAATCTTAATTTTCTTAATATTCAGTTTTAAGCCAACTTTTTCACTCTTCTCTTTCACTTTCATCAAGAGGCTCTTCAGTTCTTCTTCACTTTCTGACAGAAGGGTGGTGTCATCTGCATATCTGAGGTTATTGATACTTCTCCTGGCAATTTTGATTCCAGCTTGTGCTTCATCCAGTCCAGCGTTTCTCATGATGTACTCTGCATATAAGTTAAATAAGAAGGTGACGATATACAGCCTTGACGTACTCCTTTCCGGATTTGGAATCAGTCCGTTGTTCCATGTCCAGTTCTAACTGTTGCTTCTTGACCTGCATACAGATTTCTCAAGAGGCAGGTCAGGTGGCCTGGTATTCCCATCTCTTGAGGAATTTTCCACAGTTTGTTATGATCCACACAGTCAAATGCTTTGGCGTAGTCAATGAAGCGAAAGTAGATGTTTTTCTAGAACTCTCTTGGTTTTTTGATGATCCAACGGATGTTGGCAATTTGATCTCTGGTTCCTCTGCCAGCTTGAACATCTGGAATTTCACAGTTCATGGTTCATGTACTGTTGGAACCTGGCTTGGAGAATTTTAAGCATTACTTTGCTAGTGTGTGAGATGAGTACAACTGTACAGTAGTTTGAACATTCTTTGGCATTGCCCCTTCTTTGGGACTGGAATGAAAACTGACATTTTCCAGTCCTGTGGCCACTGCTAAATTTTCCAAATTTGCTAGGATATTGAGTGCAGAGCTTTCACAGCATTATGTTTTAGGATTTGAAATAGCTCAACTGGAATTCCATCACCTCCACTAGCTTTGTTCGTAGTGATGCTTCCTAAGGCCCACTTGACTTCACATTCCAGGATGTCTGGCTCTAGGTGAGTGATCACACTACCGTGGTTATCTGGGTCATGAAGATCTTTTTTGTATAGTTCTTCTGTGTATTCTTGCCACCTCTTAATATCTTCTGCTTCTCTTAGGTCCATACTATTTCTGTCCTTTATTGAGCCCATCTTTGCATGAAATCTTCCCTTGGTGTCTCTAATTTTCTTGAAGAGATTGTTTTCCCCTGTTTCTTTGCATTGATCGCTGAGGAAGGCTTTCTTATCTCTCCTTGCTATTCTTTGGAACTCTGCATTCAAATAGGTATATCTTTCCTTTTCTCCTTTGCCTTTTGCTTCTCTTCTTTTCATAGCTGTTTGTAAGGCCTCCTCAGACAAGCATTTTGCCTTTTTGCATTTCTTTTTCTTGAGGATGGTCTTGATCACTGCTTCCTGCACATTGTCTCGAATCTCCCTCCAGAGTTCTCTAGTGACTCTGTCTATCAGATCTAATCCCTTGAATCTACTTCTCGTTTCCATTGCATAATCATAAGGGATTTGATATAGGTCATACCTGAATGGTCTAATGGTTTTCTCTACTTTCTTCAATTTAAGTCTGAATTTTGTAATAAGGAGTTCATGATTTGAGCCATAGTCAGCTCCCAGCCTTGTTTTTGCTGACTGTATACAGCTTCTCCATCTTTGGCTGCAAAGAATATAATCAATCTGATTTTGGGTTTGACATCAGATGCTCTAAGGGTACAAAAAAAAATCTTGCTTAGGCTGATAGCAGAACTTTTGGTTAAAAAGTTGTTGGAAAATTCTAATTGAAGAGTGATTTTGAGAATTCCAGTGCCACCTGAGATGAACCAAAAAATGGTAGCGTAAAACTAAAATAGCTGGATAATATTAAAACAATAACCGAAATCTTGTGAAAGCATGGGTGAGCTACCAAGGCAGAGAGGATTTGATGAGTAAGATACCAGCCAAACCAACAATGCGTTAAGCTTAACCTGACACTCTACACCTATTCTGTCCTCGAGGCACTTGCTAATACACAGGTGAAGAGGCTGAGAAGCCAGGCAGAAAGCCCTGCTTGGAGATGGAGAAGCTAAGCAGAGCCTTTGTCTTAATTGGGAGGCACAAACAGGAATGCAGAAGGAGCAGGGCAGCCAGGAGACAAGGGAGTACAGAGGAGGGAGACTGACAGTCTTGGTATGGAATTATAGGTTGGCAGTTATGTACTTCCAGTGCTTTAGGAAATGTCATTCCATCCACTTCTAGCTTCTATTGTTTCTGTCCATACTAAGTGTTGGCAAGGTTGTGCAGCAACTGGCAGTTTCACACATTGCTGGAGAGCCTGAAATTGGTACAGTGACTCTGGAAACTATTAGGTAAAATCCAGTAAAGCCAAAGCATGAGTACCACGTGCCCAGCAACCCCATCTCCTGGGACAGACCTGGTGGAAATGCATATACAGGTGCACCAAAAGACACATGCAAAAATGCTGTGCACGGAAGCAATCCAGATACCTATCAACAGTGGAATGAATGGTTTTTAGTATATTCATATAATGATCTACTGTGCTTCTGTGAGAAAGAACGACTGCTGCTCACAAAAACACAGATGAAGTTCACATATAGAAGGTGGGAAAGAAAGGAGGACATTCTGCATGGTTCCATTTATATAAAACTGCACAACAATCACAACTGTATTACCTGTGGGAGGCGGACAGTAATGACTGGGGAACCTAGGTGGACTTCTGGGCCACTATGACTTCTGTGACTTAACATGAACAGCAGATGCACTGCATGTTTATGCTGTGAAAATGCAACAAACTGTGCACTTATGGTCTATGCACTTTCCAGAATGTATGTTAAACTTTAATTTTTAAAAGTTGGCTTTTAAAACAAGAATAGAAATGCAGACATAGAGAAAAGATGTGCAGACACAAAGGGGCAAGGGGAGGGTGAGATGAATTGGGAGATTAGGTCTGACATAAATACACTATCATGTGTAAAACAGATAGCTAGTGGGAAGCTGTTTCATAGCACAGGCAGCTCAGCTTGGTGCTCTGCAATGACCTAGAGGGGTAGGATGGGGAAATGGGAAGGAGGCTCAAGAGGGAACATATCTGTATACATATAGTCAATATACTTCATTGTACAGAAGACACTAACACAACATTGCAAAGTAATTATACTCCAATAGAAAAAGGTTTTTTAAAAAAAATTTTAAAGGAGGAAATCTAAGACTTTCATTTAGCAATATGACAAGACAGATCACCTGAACACTGCCTCATTACATAGCAGCCAGAAGTGTTGGATAACAGATAACCAATATCTTTTGTAAATGTACAAATGAACTCTCCAGGAAGCTAGGGAAACCCTAGGGGCCAACACTGAGGAAAGCACTGAATTCTCTACCCTGGTGGGAGACGGGAGGGCTAATAGATAAAAGATAAGAAGATGCAAGGCCTTGGGTCCTCATGGGGTGTAGAGATACAGACTCCTGTATAAGGGCAAGAACCCTGCAGGGCTATGTCCTATGAATAAGACTGCCTGAAAGAGAAGGAAAAAATCCACCCTTAAGTAAAGTAAACAAAAAGACTGTCTGTCTAGCCTGGGCTCGATCTGAAAAAAGTTGACCATAAGGAAGTCTTTCCTGAAACTCTGTAACTGTGGGGCTTGTCTTCAGTTGAGCTGGTGATCATATTTGTATTCCTTGTTTACACCAGCTAACAGATGCAGAAAGAGCTGCCAAGGGACATGCTCAGATTTTTCTTTACTTCCCCAGAAAGACAGTGAGCAGCAGAGAAGCTGGAATGAAAAGGATATGTCCCTCTATCTCAAAATTCTGGCCAGACTTTATATCAGCAGAAATTTCTACAGAAGATTTTGCCCTCAAGGGAGGCACCTGTACTTTATAATTAAGAAGGAACATAAAATCCTTAGCAGCTTAGGTATCTTCCACAGAATAAGCCTTTTAAAAAACTACAATGTTTTTGACTTGATATTTAATTCTACAAACTCTTAATAAACACTTAAGACAGTCCCTGTCTCAAGGAGATTTTAATCTCTCAGCACAGAGAAAAATCACAGGCAAACACACATGCATCTGAGCACAGAATGCTCAACTCTTGTTTGCCTTCACCAGTTTCTTCGATTGGTCCCTCATATAATATGATTTCCAGATCCTTCCCCATTCTGGTTCATAGAGATAAGAAAGTTGCATAGATTTATAACGAGCAGTTGATGAAATTAAGGTTATTGCAGAGGAAGTGCTCAAGGACTAAAGCAAGCTGAGGGGTGAACAACAGCAGTCCATGATGGAGGCTGTCCTAAATTCTTATGTCTTGGGAAGGAACATGGTCCCATGAATCTCTAAGTGCCAAAGGAAGTAACAATGCAATGGAGGAGAAAGCACTTTTATAACACACATTTCAAAAGTCAGAATGAGAGGAACTTGAAATCCAATCAATCTCCTAAGCAATTTGGGATACAAGTTTATTCCACAGGGATAAAGTTTAATATTTACACAAACTGGGTTTTTTTCACTTTCAACCAGTTATTGTCATATCAGGTGTTAATTGAAATCTCGTTAAATAGATCACAGAATAAGCCAATAGAAAACAAGGAATATCTCAGAAGAAACTACTGAGCTGTCCTTACCATGCCTTTTGGTAGTCCTATAGCTATTTCAGTCAAACTAATAAATGGGTGAAAAATGTAGATTTAATGAGTAGTTTTCAATAGACACATTTTACATTTTGGTGGCGCTCGTGGTAAAGGACCCACCTGCTAATGCAGGAGATGTAAGAGAACTGGGTTCGATCCCTGGGTCAGGAAGATCCCCTGGAGGAGGGCATGGCAACCCACTCCAGTATTCTTGCCTGGAGAATCCCATGGACAGAGGAGCCTGGCGGGCTACAGTCTATAGGGTTGCAAAGAGTCAGACACGAGTGAAGTGACTTATCATGCACTAGTAATGATGGCATTATTTTCATTCTTAGAAAAATCTGGAGAAAACCCAGAAGAAAGGTCGATGGCTCATGGGAATCATGGCTGCGCAAGAAGCAATCATCTTTTCTCAGCTTACAGCTCCAGTCCTCACTCCTTACCTGATGTTCAAGACCCCACAAAAGAGCATGGCCCCTCTGTTCTGCTCCTACCATTTCCCAGCACATTCTGCTATACCCAGTTCAGGTCTTTTGGGATCCACTGAGCCCACATGGGCACACCCCATGCCTCTGCTCTGAGTGACTTCCTGGAAAACACACCCCCTTCACTCTTTCTCCCCCTCCTTGCTCACCTATCGGGCTGCTGCCATCTCCCCAGCCCATAACACTGTCACTGGTCATCTCAGCCCCCCAACTGCAATTTTTCCGCTTCAACCCCCACAGCATTGAATGCCATGCTGCCTTTGGCATTAGCCTTTGTCCTGCCATTTTTGACATGTGATATGTTCAGATTGTATCTCCTTGGCTAAACTGCCGGCTTCTTGAAAGAAGAAACCTGATTCCTATCTTTCACCATATAATCCCCCAAAGGGTTTGGCATAAGTGGTTCTGTGTCATGAACCTCAGGGCATCACTTTCCATTTAATCCTATAAATTTCAGGATAAAAAAGAGAGAAGGAGAAATTATGTAAAGACCTGTGCTATATCCAGGTATCTGTACTTTAGAAGGATAGATTTTGACCTTGAAAGAAAGCATGAAGATGGAACTTTCTTGTGTCCGGAGAGGAATTCAAGCGGAGTACTAGCGCTCCCTGTTTTCCCTTTGTGTCAGAAATGAACTCGTACACCTCCTGACTCAGACAGGGCCTCTGTGAAATACAGCCCACAGCCCAGGAGAGCACCAGTTCACAAGCCCTCCTTTTCCTCTGCATCGTCTCTGCCAGGGTGATCCTGAGAGAAGCACTGTTGGGTTTCCTATACAGTATCTCTGGCCAGAGCCAGTGGTTTCAGAAGCTCATCTGCCAGCTTTGTCCCAGCAGGAACCAGCCCAAAGGTTATTGGCTACACAAGCAAATCATCCTGTTTTTGTCCAGAGTCACTGTTTACACTGATTCTCCAATTTTGCTGCCTATTCGAACTACTGGGGAAGCTTTCAAAAACTCATATGCCTGGCTGCACCCACACCATCTACATATGAATCTCTGGGAATGGGCCTGGGCATCAGTGTTTTCCCCTGCGATTTCAATGTGCAGCCAAGTTTGAGTAGCTGTGCTTTAACCAGGTCCATCAGCAACCCATCCAAATTCACTCTGTAGTATAATATCAGAAAACACTGCTGATTCTGGAATGAATGCCTGACTGCAGAAGGCAGTGCAGACAGGACTTCTCTTTGATTACTTGGCTGACGAGATACTTAGCTTGTGATTAAGCTGATCTTCAGTGTTTCCATATTTTCTTCTTCCCTGTGGTCTTTTGAAATTCAACTAACATCAAAGAAAAGAAGAATCCAGAAATGACAATACTACATCTTGCTCCCTATGAGTGGGGAGAGGAGCTCCCAGTGGTTCCTGTGCCTGACTGTTCATTAGAATCACCTGGGATATTTAAACACACAGATGCATGGCCCTAACCTCAGAGATGTTGGCTCAGTTGGTCTAGAGCTGTGGTTCTGAATGCCTGGCCTCCAGAACAACAGCTTTTATAACACTGTGGGTTGCTTTAGAAATGCAAACTCTCAGGCCCCATCTCAGACCTACTGAATCAGAAACTAGGAAGGAGGGGGAGGGGGAGGGGGGGCGAAAATCTGTATTTAAATAAGCGCTCCAGGGAATGATGGTCATGATGAAGTTTGAGAACCACTGGTCCAGGCAGGACACAGGTCCAGATGATTTTGAAAAGACCCACAGGTATTTCTGCTGGGCAGTCTGGGTAGAGACTCCTGCATCACATAAATAACACTGGCTTAGGGAGATAATACCTGCCCTTCACTGCAATCTCCATGCTCTCCTGATGCCCAGTCCTCCAGGGGAAACAGCATGCCTTCCACTGGGGTGAGTATAAGAGCTCTTGCATTACATTGAAAAAATAGCAGGTTTGGTGTTGGTATTTTCAGTCATTTTAACAAGTGAATTAGATCAGCAGTGAAGTCCATCTTACTATATGCTCAAACACTTGTCAATAAAATACCCTATCCATATCATCTCCCCATCAAATGAATTGACTTTCCTTCAAACCTAAAAGAGCCAATTAACAGTGACTCCATGTAAAAATATAACCATCTTATTTGATTCAATAGGATAAAAAGGACCTGAATATGAAGCATCTACTTCATTTTGAAACAGGCCTTTGAGTCAAAATTTCATGCTTCCATAGGGCATCCATTTAATCCTTCAAAGAGAACTTAACAGTTTAAAAAGCTCAGGGTTTTTATTTGTGGGATGATGACACTTAGAATTCTAGCTTCCATGCAGTCTCAGGATAGAAGCCTCTGGCAAGATATGTAATAAATAGGATCTTTATAAGAACAGCAATTCATATTTTTACTTAAAGGAAGTTCCTATGCAATGACTAATGCTTCAAAGAGTGGATTACAGGCTGGTTGTTCTCTTCTTGTGCAGCGTTTGTTGGGCCTGGGGGTAAGAAGTATCACTTACCTCTTTTGGAGCTCCAATGATGCTTCATAAGAAAGGGGATAAGCCTACAGATCAGTTTATAGCTCTGACAGTGTCTAGTGATAAGTTACTGATGTGGCACAAAAGATCTACTAATAGCCTTAGACAAGAGAAGTTGAGACTGCAAGCATGCCTCTCTCATACATGCATCACACACAGTCAACAAGGCATTCCACTCGTGGACAGCTCTGAGCAGTCCAATGTGCCTACTGAGAGTTTACCTCGAGGGCAGTAGATGTCTGGAGCCCATCGGTTGCACTCATAATTGTCTGCTGCCTTTTCACAGGTGAAGCACTTAAATCCACCAGGATATGGTGTGGCTACAAAAAAAATCAAGAGAGAAGATTAATTTTTTAGATTGAGCATAAAAGCCTACATGGTGAAGTGAGATTTTTTTTAAATTTTATTTGTATTTCTTATTTTCTTTTATTAAAAATAACAATAAAGGATTATTAGATCACAGATTATTTTCAAAGAGTCTGAAAGTGTTAACTGGCAACTAGCCATATATTTGAGAATTTGTAAAATGCTGGACAAAACATAAAAAACAGCAATACAAAATTGTGGAGCCTGTAGTTTTAGGTGTTATATAGAAATGCACGTAGGAATTTTTTAAAATTATTTTGTTAAAAGGATTATCAAAATAGCCTGACAGTTTCTTAAAAAACTAAACATTCAACTATCATATGACTCAGCAACTGCACTCCTGGGCATCTATCCCTGAGAAGTGAAAACGTACATTCACACAAAAATCTGTACACAAATGTTCACAGCAACTGTATTTGTAACATTGCCAAACTGGAAATAACCCAGCTGTCCTTTGATGGGTGAAGGTTAAACAAACTGTGGTACATCCATACCATGGAACACTAGTCAGCAATAATAATGAATATTAATACAGTCAACAACCTGGGTGAATTTCTAGGAAATTATCCTGAGTGAAAGAAGTTAATCCCCAAAGGTTATACTGTATGATTCCATTTAAGTAACATTCCATTTATGTAACATTTTTTACATGAGAAAAGTTTAGAAGTGGAGAAAATATTAGTGGTGGCTAGGAGGCTGGGGGTGAGAGTGGTAGGAGAGAGAGGGTCAGAGGGACATGGTGTGAATGAGGCCAACAGAAGGAATCTTTGTGCTACTGAAATTGTTTAGTGTCTAGACTTGGTGGTGGATCCACAAACCTACATGTGATAAAATTATGTAGAACTAAATACACAAAAACACTCATGCAAAAATACACAAATGAACACGAGTAAAATGGGGGAAGTCTGAATAAAATCAGTGGGTTAATATATTAGCACCAATAACCTGGTTGTGCTATTACTCTACAACTTTTTAAAATGTTACCATTGGGGTAAACTGGGTAAAGAACACATGGAATCTCTACATATAATTTCTTATAAGTACTGATGTAGCTATAATAATCTCAGTAAAAATATCGATTAACAAAGGGCACTCTAGATTTCCTATCATTGACTTTTATATGTCAGCTTAAGTAGACATATTAACATGGCAAATATAAATACTAGGCTCAATCATTAAAACTTCATTGATGTTGGATCATTTCTTATCAACAGCATTTCTTTAGCTCAATCTAAAATTTTTATCGGGCTGGACATGACATAATTATGCATCCTGGGGGATAGTACGTGTCAGCTAAGAGAAGAGTCTTCATTGCTAAAATACATGCTGCCTGTGCAGAGGTGACCCTCCTAACGAGGCCTGAGAGCCCATAGCCAATGTCAGGGGCAGCGTGCTGAGGGCATGGTGGGGGTGTGAATGCACTGTGGGATCCTAGTTCCAGCCTCAGGGATTCATGATTTCAGGAAGCTCTTCCTAGCCATCCCCTCCATTCCTCATCCCTAAGCTGCCTCTTCCTGCCTTCTGAAGGGGCTGTCCTCCAGTACTTGTATTCTTTGCCTTGCACTTGTGTTCAGGTGGGATGCACCCTTGAAAATCAGGCTCTTAGAGTGCATCACACACCAGGGTCTCCTTGGCATTTAAGGACGAGGATCCACAAGGCATGTCAGACCAGCCTGTCTCTGTCCTTTACCCTGATGTATTTTCATTTGCTTCTTAGTTCTAATCATTTGCTTGCATTGTTGCTTAGAGTTTTGCCTTTCATAGACAGAACTTGTGTGTGTGTCTGTTCTAATTTGTAAAACTACCTGGCCTCTTTGAAAGCTGCAAACACGCAAACACTTCATCTGCAGCAGCCAACTGTTCTTCCTCGCAGATGGCTGAGCCTGCATGTCCCACTGGCAGAAATAATCATCTCAGGGTAAATTGCTTTGCCCACATGGAACCAATTAAGTATGTTATCAAAAATAAATGAAGGAGGAGGCAGCAGCTTAAGGCCAGAATTATGGGCCAGATATAACTTTGGTTTTCACCTTGTCTAGAATAGCTGCCCATCTTCGTACTTGCTTGCAATATTTCACAGAGCTGACTCTGACAATAACCAATAAGCTAACATGATCAAAAGTCATAAACTGTCTAAAAAAGACAGATAACCGGAAAATTTAACAGGCCCATTTGAGAGTTCTATGTTCCTCCTAGTGACTGGTGACTCAAGTTCATAAGCAGAATGATTCTGAGAGCATGGGTTGTCTTAAAAAATGAGGAATGGAAGGCAGCCTAGCCACAGCCATCCAACCACTGCATTCCCAGAGAGCAAATTTCACTCTGGTTAAACATGCTCTCCCTATCATGTAATTATAATAAAGCAGAAGTCAATTGTTTTGTAAAACTACATACAGAAAATATCTTTACATCCTACTGCCTAGATAGGTGGATTACACTCAAGTTAAAAGATTCTGGTTTAGGTAAGTACACACCTAAAAAATTTAAAATAAATAGATTCTCATATTCCAAAAGGCATTCAATATTCTTACAGACATTTTAACTAGATTAGTTTTATAAATACCATCATTAAAAACCATACAAAGTATTTTAGGAAATTATCCTGATTGAATACATTAAATATAGTTTTGCTACCTACTTTAAGGTATTCAATATATAAAAAAGTATAACAGGTAGAACTTTGTAAGATTTGAAGTAGAATTATTAAAGAAGAAGTTTTGAAAAAAAAGATGTAAATGATTTGTCAAAGAAGAGCATTTCTCAAAAAATGATCATATTCACCAAGGTTTATGACTGTAAGTTAACCATAATACTTCAGCTTGCATGATTAATTCACTAGAGTATCCAATTTTATCTGTCTGTCACAGCAGCCAGTAGGATTTTTAGCTGGAATGTTGGATTAGTTATTCCTGGAAACTTTCCCATCAAAGAGATAAATTAAGAACTTTGAACGAAGACTGATGATCCAGCCATTCCAAAAATAAGCTTACTGAGAACCTAGCACAAGTAAGTTGTAGTGTTCCCAAATTTGGATTAATGGAGTCTTCAAAATTATCTTTTGCAAGACTAGTGACAATATTAAACACTGCCATTTCTTATAGGAGTAGGCCTAGACTCTGAAATTAACTCAAAGTATATAAAACTTTAAATAGGAATATGAGCTGAAATACTGGGATAGCAACAGACGCTCTGTTTAAAATCATTTATCTCTGAATGTGTTTATCAGCATGGATCATTGACAATTAACCAAATGATCTCATTTTTGGTGAGCTTTATTTTTGAATCCACAACTTCATATCTATGCGCATTCTCAACAATGACAGTCTAACATTTACTTTTAGGAACTTGTATTTATATCTTGGCAGGTAGTAGTGATCGGTGAATAATCAAATCCTTTTCAGTGACAAATCTCTGAAAACAGACTCAGCTTTCAGTCAATAATTACAGCACAATACTATGTAATGGTTAAATTCCCCATCCTGGAAATATTTAGCTAAAAAGCAAGGTCTACAGATGAACAATTATCTCCACTAACTTGCTAACTGATACTGCATCTGATAAAAAAGTTTCGTTTTCTTTTTTTTTAAAAAAAAAAAAAGGACGGAAAGAGGTTCTTAAGAGATGTGCTATTTTCTTCTTTGTTACTTCAAAGCATTACAAAGCAAGTAGGGTTTCAAATTGTTGTGGCCCCAGCTGCGAATGAATCTAATTTGGCTCTTGATCACAGAGTTAATAAGCTTAGTGCTCTGTATTTCAGGGCGTAAGTCCTTGGTCCCTCAAGAGAAAGTGATTGTAAAGAAAAAAAGAAAAGCCAAAGTGCCCAGTTACTCTCTGTAATATAATCTGTCCATTAACTCTCCTGGTCAGCCATAGTTCAACCGACCATAATTCATTTGTAAGGCATCAGAAAAGATTTCATCTTTGTTTCCATCTCTTGGAAATTTTGCCTGGATAAAGGCCTTAAGTTACCAAAACCATGGTGAGAAGAGAGTCTTGTTTTAAAACCTATACTGATGTATAATGTATCCAAACTTCTATTTTTCATTCTTGCCAAATTAATTTCCATTGTTTTTGGAAACTGGATGCAAACACAAAATTTCTAGAAATCTAATAAACTGACCTTCTCTGTCCATTAGGCAACAACATGTTGTCAGTATAATTTTAATACCATGAATATATTCCTGATAGAAATGCATTTCCTGGGACCTTTCTAGACAGTCTTCACACTCCCTAAAATTTCCCAGGCAAGAATACTGGAGTGGGTAGCTATTCCCTTTTCCAGGGGATCTTCCCAACCCAGGGATTGAACCCCAGTCTCCAGCACTGTAGTCAGATTCTTTACCTCTGAGCCACTAGGGAAGCCCTCTTGTAAGGTAGAATTATGGAAAATTTTCACTGGCTCACTATCTGGGCATAAACAAGCCACCTGCAGAGATAGAACTCTTTGGTCCACACGATTAAGAAAAGCCACAGAATATGCAACCAGAGGAAAACTGGATTTCTCTGGAAAGGTTTCTATTACAAGGACAGAAAAGAGGCCAAGAACAGGCTGAAGTCACTTAGGATGTTAAATTCTGCTATCATGTATGAGGTCTACAACCAAATAAGCAGCTCCATGTCTCCTAAAATGAACACCTGATTTAAAGGTTTTTATTAGGCTTGTGGTACTTTAATCATGGGCTAGGAAGAAATCCATCATTTTTCATTTTCATGAAAAATAAAAAACATATAAATGATGAAAAAGAATGTTATTGAGGACGGTGCTTTAAGTTTGAAAGCCATTAAGTTTATTTCTTTTAAAGGCTTAGAAACTTCAAAGATCAGGGAACCAGAGAGCAAAGGAGATTAGTCATGGGAGGCTGAACTTTGCCAACCCAGGTTCCAGTCCCACACCTTGTTATCTCTGAGGGCTCTTTGGGGTCTCGGAGAGATGAGTTCGTGTTTGTCTGGTGTAGAAAATGTGTGTCTTCTCACATCTCGAGCATCACTGCATTTCTCCTTGGGCAGGTTCTGAGCAGTATCTAATATTAATGGAATCGGGCTCACTCACTGACCCCAAGAAAGCTATCTGTGCCTCCATCTACAAAGTGAGGCGATTATATTAATAATTCAAAATCAAAATAATCCCACACTTCCCTCATCTATTTTTTATTGTCTATATTCTACAGAAACCTGCTTATTTGTGGAGAGATAGCTTTATCTAAACTCAGTCTACTGGGTGCTGCTCAAGGGCAGACTATGACCATTTAAAAAAATACAAGTGTAAAAACAAGCAAACACACACTGAAAACTTCTGAAATAGTGCAGAGAAATGTGAAGTTAACTCTGCTTTAAAGTGTGCAGAATAAACCAAGTTCTGGCCAAATGGGAAACATGGACAGGAACTTGAATCCGCCATGAACTTATATTCCTCTTGACCAGTTATGGAGATTCTGAAAGAGGACTCAGCCCAGACCTGCAGGTGAATCAACATACAATGTAGCTTACGAACAACTGCCTCTGCCCTTCTCCATATTCCAAAATCACATCAGAAAGCTCCATCAATTCTTTCTGTATCAGTCAGTTCAGTCGCTCAGTCATGTCTGACTCTTTGTGACCCCATGGACTTCAATACACCAGACTTCCCAGTCCATCACCAACTCCCGGAGCCCACTCAAACTCATGTTCATCGTGTCGGTGATGCCATCCAACCATCTCATCCTCTGTAGTCCCCTTCTCCTCCCACCTTCAATCTTTCCCAGCATCACGGTCTTTCCCAATGAGTCAGTTCTTCTCATCAGGTGGCCAAAGAATTGGAGTTTCAGCTTTTGCATCAGTCCTTCCAATGAATATTCAGGACTGATTTCCTTCAGGATTGGCAGGTTGGATCTCCCTGCAGTCCAAGACTCTCAAGAGTCTTCTCCAACAACACAGTTCAAAAGCATCAATCCTTCGGCGCTCAGCTTTCCTTTTACTCCAACTCTCACATCCATTCATGACTACTGGAAAAAACATAGCTTTGACTAGACAGACCTTTGTTGGTAAAGTAGTGTCTCTGCTTTTTAATACGCTGTCTAGGTTGGTCATAACTTTTCTTCCAAGGAGCAAGTATCTTTTAATTTCATGGCTGCAGTCACCCTCTGCAGTGATTTTGGAACCCAAAAAAATAAAGTCTCTTACTGTTTTCATTGTTTCCCCATCTATTTGCCATGAAGTGATGGGACCGGATGCCACAATCTTAGTTTTCTGAATGTTCAGCTTTAAGCCAACTTTTTCACTCTCCTCTTTCACTTTCATCAAGAGGCTCTTTAGTTCTTCTTCGTTTTCTGACAGAAGGGTGGTGTCATCTGCATATCTGAGGTTATTGATATTTCTCCTGGCAATCTTGATTCCAGCTTGTGTTTCATCCAGCCTGGCATTACTCATGATGTACTCTGCATATATGTTACATAAGCAGGGGACAATATGCAGCCTTGACATATTCCTTTCCCGATTTGGAATCAGTCCGTTGCTCCATGTCCAGTTCTAACTGTTGCTTCTTGACCTGCATACAGATTTCTCAGGAGGCAGGTCAGGTGGCCTGGTATTCTCGTCTCTTGAAGAATTTTCCACAGTTTGTTGTGATCCACACAGTCAAAGGCTTTGGCATAGTCAATGAAGCAAAAGTAGATGTTTTTCTGGAACTCTCTTGCTTTTTTGATGATCCAGCGGATGTTGGCAACTTGATCTCTGGTTCCTCTGCCTTTTCTAAATCCAGCTTGAACATTTGAAAGTTCACAGTTCACACACTGCTGAAACCTGGCTTGGAGAATTTTAAGCATTACTTTCCTAGCGTGTGAGATGAGTGCAACTGTGCAGTAGTTTGAACATTCTTTGGCATTGCCTCTTCTTTCGGACTGGAATGAAAACTGACCTTTTCCAGTCCTGTGGCCACTGCTAAGTTTTCCAGATATGCTGGTATATTGAGTGAAGCACTTTCACAGCATCACCTTTCAGGATTTGAAATAGCTCAACAGAATTCCACCACCTCCACTAGCTTTGTTTGTAGTGATGCTTTCTAAGGCCCACTTGACTTCGCATTCCAGAATGTCTGGCTCTAGGTGAGTCATCATACCATGATGGTTATCTGGGTCATGAAGATCTTTTTTGTATTGTTCTTCTGTGTATTTTTGCCACCTCTTCTTAATATCTTCTGCTTCTGTTAGGTCCATGCCATTTCTGTCCTTTATTGTGCCCATCTTTGCATGAAATGTTCATTTGGTGTCTCTAATTTTCTTGATGAGATCTCTAGTCTTTCCCATTCTATTGTTTTCTTCTATTTCTTTGCATTGATCACTGAGGAAGGCTTTCTTATCTCTCCTTGCTATTTTTTGGAACTCTGCATTCAAATGGGTATATCTTTCCTTTTCTCCTTTGCCCTTAGCTTCTCTTCTTTTCTCAGCTATTTGTAAGGCCTCCTCAGACAACCATTTTGCCTTTTTGCATTTCTTTCTGTATAGTGAGCTCTTTTTAATTAGGCCATGGCTCTATTCAATTAACATAGGTCAGTTCAGTTCAGTTCAGTTGCTCAGTCATGTCCGATTCTTTGCAACCACACAGACTGCAGCACACCAGGCCTCCCTCTCCACGACCAATTCCCGGAGTCTACTCAAACTCATGTCCGTTGAAGTTGGTGATGCCTTCCAACCATCTCATCCTCTGTCATCCCCTTCTCCTCCTGCCTTCAATCTTTCCTTGCATCAGGGTCTTTTCAAATGAGTCAGCTCTTCACATCAGGTGGCCAAAGAATTGTAGTTTCAGCTTCAGCAGCAGTCCTTCCAATGATTATTCAGGACTGATTTCCTTTAGGATGGACTGGTGTATCTCCTTGCAGCCCAAGGGACTCTCAAGAGTCTTCTCCAACACCACAGTTCAAAAGCATCAAGTAATAGAGGTCAACTGAGTGGAAATTTTCCATCAATTTCTAAACAGCAGAGATGGTTGCCCCTCCTGTGCTATTCAAAGATCATCCTTCAAAGATCTCATTCTGAAATGGACTTTCCAAATATGGTCCCATTTGGGATTTCCTTGGTAGTACAGTGGTTAAGAATCTGCCTTCCAGTACAGGGGACACGGGTTTGATCCTTGGTCTGGGAAGATCCACATGCTGTGGAGTAACTAAGTCCAAGAGCCACAACAACTGAGCCCATGTTCCTAGATCCCATGCTGTGCTATAAGTGAAGCCACTGCAAAAAGAAGCCCAAGTTACAACGAAGAGTAGCCCCTCTTTGTCACAACCAGAGAAAACCTGCACACAGCAACAAAGACCCAACACAGCCAAAAATAAACAAACAGAGGTCCACCCAACCTCAGCACTGACACACCATACCTGAGGCAGAAGCACTGTGTGTGTCTGTCTGGTTCTTGATCACTTAAATCCACCCCTCTTAATTTTCCTTTCCACTCTGTGTGTACAATCACAGCCTCAGAGAAAGCCAGGCATGGGTCTGTTATAAGGTCCAGTGACTTCTGAGTCTGTCACTGAAGCAGACAAAGAATCCCACAGAAGCTTTAAGTCCTGGCAATCAAACACAACAGACCGGAACCTAGGCTGTTTTTTTTTCACCAACTCCAATTTAAAAAAAGCATGGCTGTGACCCCATGGACTGTAGCCCGCCAAGCTCCTCCATCCATGGAATCCTCCAGGCAAGAATACTGGAATGGGTTGTCATTCCCTTCTCCACGAAATCTTCCTGGGCCAGGGACTGAACCAGGGTCTCTTGCATTGCAGGTAATTCTTTATCATCTGAGCCACTAGGGAAGCCCTTGGAGAAAATAACATAATGCAATCCTAGGAAACAGAAAAACTACCAAAGCACTCTCTTTTCATGAATGTTACTAAAATAAACTGCTTGCAAAAACAAGGAGACAGATAAGCTTTCCACACAATTAACCAGTAGGCACCAGGCTATACTGGTGAGAACAGTAAATCTAAAGAAACAACTGGCTGCCAATCAAAAATATATTTGGAGTTAAAAAAATTAGTGATGTATATTTAGCATTCTCAGTTTACTATCTGAGTCAATTACAATAGCATAAATAATAAGCATCTGATTTCATGTCATGTATGTGCCTAGTACTTTACAAATATTATTTCTAGTCCACAAAACAATACCATAGGGTATACATCATTCTAACCATGCTAGAAATATAGAGATCAAACTTTGAAAGATTCTCCTAACATTTACTGAGCATTTACTATGGCTCATGGGCTTCCCAGGTAGCACTAGTGGTAAAGAGCCTGCCTGCTAATGCAGGAGACACAAGAGACACGGGTTCAATGCCTGGGTCGGGAAGGTCCACTGAAGGAGAAATGGCAACCCACTCCAGTTTCTTGGCTGGAGAATCCCATGGACAGAGGAGCCTGGTGGGCTGCCGTCCATAGGGTCGCACAGAGTTGAACATGACTGAAGTGACTTAGCACACACACATGGCTCACAGTGCTAAGTGCTTTGTGTGCGTTCTTTTACTTACTCTTCACAAAGTTAGAGAATTTATTTCAAGTCAGGAGGCTATGAAGTAGCTGACTGAGGTGCTCACTCGAGGTCAGGTAGAGTCCAAGCCCCTGTGCATTCCTTGAACCACCTCTCATTTAACCAGAACATGAAGACATTAAATATTTAACTATGTGGCATCAAAGGCACCCAAGTGACTGCCTCTACCTTGCAGACTGCAAGTTCCTCAAAAGCAAGGACTACGCTTGGTTTGCCTTTACATCTCTCATGCCTATCACATCACAACGCCTGACACACAGTACATGCTCAAAAAAGCTTGTCAAACAGAACATTTGAAAAGAGTGATACACCTTGAGGCAAATGCTAAAAGGTCAGCCCACAGACTAAATACCCGCCTCTCACCACCACCAGTATTCTTGCCTGGAGAATTCCATGGACAGAGGAGCCTGGCTGGCTATCATCCATGGGGTCTCAAAGAGTCAGACAAGACTGAGCAACTAACACACACTCACCACCACACTGGCAATTCAGCAGAGGGTCAAGCAAATATAAAAGATGAGATAAATACAGAGATGGTGACCAATAGAGGAAGCTAAGCTGCCATGTTTCCCAAAGTGCAATTCTTAGAATACAGGCAGCAGCAGAATCACCTGAATTCTTGCTGAAAGCAAAAATCCATGGGGACCGCCCCAGATACATGCAGTCAGACACTCCGGGGAAGGGACCTGGGACACACATTATTCTGCACTCCCAAGATAACTCGTAAACACAGGAAACTGAAAGTAATAGGCAATAGGAAGTGGTGAGAGGTAATTATGCTGAAACTGAGAATTAGATGCACAGACAGGAAGGCCAGCTATTATCTTGCTTATAAAGGCCTGATCTTTTACCAACACCTTCCTCTGGGACTCGGTCATTTACTTTGCTAACTGACTGAGACCTGGCAGAGTCAGAGAAGAGGGTTCAGAATCAGAGCCATGGTGCAGGGAACAGAGCAAACAAGCCTAATATTTTACTTAAAAACAAACACCCTGTAAAAGGGGGAGGTAAACACACACAGCATATTTTGGCAGCATGCACATGTGTGCATACTCAGTTGCTAAGTCATGTCTGACTCTTTTGCGACCCCATGGACTGTAGCCCACCAGGCTCCTCTGTTCATGGGATTTTCCTGGCAAGAATTCTGGAGTGGGTTGCCATTTCCTCCTCCAGGGGATCTTCCTGACCCAAGGATCAAAACCTGCATCTCTTGCATCTCCTGCATCTCTTGCATTAGCAGGCGGGTTCTTTACCACGAGCGCCACCTGGAAGCCCAGCACGTACACTTCCAACAATAAAGTCACCAGATTTCCCCCACATGGAAGGCTGCCTACTCCTGGTCAGTTTTCAGCTTTCAAATATTATTTGAAATCAGGTGACATTTCTGCAGTGAAGAGAAGGGAGTCTTACTTGAAGGGTGGAGGTAGATAATGTCTTTCACGGTGAAGTCCCGGGACTGGGCGGCTTTCAGACAGTCAGCCAGCAGACTGAGGAGCAGGAGCCAGGCCAGGGCGGGGCCAGCTTCCATGGCAGACCGAGGCTTCACTCATCCAGGGGACCTGGGAGCGGGGACTCAGGACGATGAAAGAGGATTTGCACCTGAAATACGAAGCCAGAGTCATCTCAGTGTCTAAATGGGGAAAGCCACAGAGACTCGGCCCAGCTTCTGCTGGCAGGATGAGCTGGGGAGAAACAGGGAGCCCAGGGCACAAGGATGTGGGTAGACAGGGAGAGAAACTTTATAGACTGTAATTTTAGAGCACTTAGAAAATTTCAACCCAAATCCATTCTTAATTAGGTTGCTAAAGCTCCATTGCTAGCAGTCCCTTCTAATATCCAGCAGAGATGGTATCAAGAGAGATTGAATTTTAATGAAATCCAGCTATTTTTGCCAGGAGGCCAGGGGATGGCTGCCAGAATCGACAATAAATAAGTCAGATGCAGAAGCTCAGAAGCATTTCTTTGATAACAGCAAACGCCAGGGATGAGAGTACAACCATACTGGGTCATGCTGCCCATACAAACCTGCACAGGCTAGACTTTCAGATTAGAGGAGAAAAGAGATACTTAGGTAAACTGGCCTCTCCAATGAACCAAAATATGTCTTTATAGCTCGAAATCTCCTTCACATAACTAACATTATTGGCTGCCTACTGCTGAAGTCCTTAGTATGTATCAGCTGATTCTCCTCAAAACCCTATGAGATAGGCACGGTTACCATCCCATTGTGAGGTAACAAGTTCAGCAAATGTGTAGAGGAGTTAATTTAAACCCAGGCAGTCTAGTAAAGAACCTGCCTGAAAATGCAGGAGACATAAGATACCTAGATTCGGTCCCTGGGTCAGGAAGATCCCCTGGAGGAGGGCATGGCAATCCACTCCAGTATTCATGCTGGGAAAATCCCATGGACAGAAGAGCCTGGTGGGTTACAGTCCACAGGGTCGCAAAGAGTTGGACATGACTGAAGCAACTGAGCACACACCCAGTCTGGCCATTGAGACCACATTTAAAACTAGGTGATACTGTGTTCTTCCAAAGACTGATTCATGGTGTATAACAAAACCTGAAGAAATGAGATCAACATGTCACTGTAACACTAAGCTTATCATCATTCTATCCTTTATTTGGACTCTATTCTTTTCAATTAAATTGATAGCAGTAAAATCTTTACCTACTTACTTAGAATACCATCATTTGAGCATCCATGCAATGGGTCAAGTTAGGTATTCACTTTATTTTAAACTGGCTAAAAAAATAATTTGGACATTTTGTTTACGAATTCTGATACACATATTCAATGACATTTTTAAAACAGCATAACAAAATAATCCTAAAGCTATTCTGCCAAAACAAACAGAAAACAAGAGTAAATATATTACAAATCAAAATCAATAGAGAAAATCAATATGGATTAATCAGATATTAGAACACAGTACAGAGTAATATCAATCAAAACAGAATGAGAGAAAGCATAAAAATGAATTCAGAAAATAGAACACTCTAGGGAGCACAGACATAGAACTATTTCACAGTACAAGCAATTTTTCAAAATCACAGAATAGGAAAATATTAAATAATAGTATGATAACTTTATTAAAAACTGTGAAAAAGATTAACTGACACCAAACAGTGCATGATACACTCAAATTAACTCCAAATGGATTGGTGTGTTATTTTGTTTTAAATAGATGAATTGCTAGAAAATGGAGTAGAACACTTATCACCATGTAACAGCCTGATGATGCCAGCCTTGCCAATTTCACACTCACTACACCCTCTTCCATTTATAATTTGGTTCCCCCAAACAGGTTTTCATTCAGAAAGGGAAGGAGAGGCTCATTCACTTCATAATGTGACTGACAGGCACTGTGCTAGGCACTTGGTTAAATAATGTGATGAGAAAACAAGTATCAAGGATCTCTTTTCCTCCGTGAGTGACAGACACAAACGTTATCTCATCTTAAATGGAGGTAAGAGTACTTCATGTACATCCACTAGGTCGGGTGAGGCAGCAACTGAGGGACAGATTCGCACAGTGGCCCCTGGTCCCCCAGAAGGAATCACACTGACACCAGTCTCAATCTGGGCTCAGTTCGAGAGGGATGGTGAGGAAAGCTTTCTGGTTTTATTTTGAATAATTTAACATTAAATATCAACTAGTTGCCAATCTTAAGTTCTTTTTAATCTGAAACTTGATGTCAACACATACCAAACATTGCAAGTGGCTCATTTTCATTAAAGCATCTTTCAACCACAGTATTTCTTCCACTTATTGATTTAAATTGTCTCCCTCTGCACAGTCCTTGCATAAGCATCAAGCATTACTTAATGTCATCTGAAATTAACCTTACTTCAACCTCTTTGGCATGGCTACCCAGCCAAGAGCCTTCATTTCACAGCTTGCGTTAACCATGCATGAGTAATATATAGAGGGGAAGAGTGAGATGCCTGAATTTGAAACCTTACTCCAGTACTCTCTTGCTGTGCAACCTTAAGCAAGTTACTTAACAACTCTGTGCTCCAGTTTCCTCATCTGCAAAATAAGGATAATACTACCAACCTTAAAATTGTACTATGTTGGCTCAGTGATAAGGAATCTGCCTGCGAGTGCAGGAGACATGGTTTGATCCCTGGTCCAGGAAGGTTCCCACATGCCATGGAGCAACTAAGCCCCTGCGCCACAACTAATGAGCCTGTGCTCTAGAGCCCGGGAGCCCCAACTGCTGAGGCCACATGCTGCAACTATTGAAGCCCGTGCTCTCCAGAATCCCTGTTCCACATCAAGAGAAGCCACCGCAGTGAGAAATCAGAGCACTGCAACTAGAGAGTAGCCCCCACTCCCTGCAACAAAGACCCAGCACAGTCAAAAATAAATAAATAAATAAAATTATATTATAAAGTGTACTACGAGTTGTCCTTAGAGAACAGACTTGGGTTTGCCAAGGGGAAGGGCGTCCTGGGAGGGATGAAGTGGGATGCTGGGGTTAGCAGATGTAAACTATTACATATAGTAAGGATAGGATAGCAAGAATGGTAGGAACAAACCCAAGACAATGAGGGTAAAGGAAAAAGAGAATAGGAGGGAGAAATAGACAGAGGTAAGATGAAGCTAGAAAATATAAAGCCATGTGATCCTATGTTACTATGCTGCTCACCACTTCATAACAAGCCACAAAGAGATGATTCCAAGGAACAGCTGCACTCAGTGTGGTCCATGGAGGAAGAAAGGAAGGAGAGTTTATCTGCCTAGTGCCGTTCTGTCTCTTGTCTCCCACTGATCAAGTTTCACTCCACAAAGAACTCACTCCTCGACATTTCAGCAGTCGAGTGGAGGGTCAACCCCACGTGGATGCACCTCTGACCAAGAAAGAGAAGGAAGGCACCAGCCACAGGAATCTAAGGTAACACTCAAGGTCTGTCCCGAGTGCATGTGCTATTAACCCTTGTAAATGCCACATGCTTTTGTTTCAGGGTTTGCTGCTTTTATTTTATTTAAAATTTTTTTGATTGAGATAAAATTCATATCACATACGATTCATCATTTAAAAATAATACAATTTAGTGGGGGCTCTTAGTATGTTCATAGTATTGGACAACCATCATCTAGTCTAGAATGTTTCCGTCACTCCTGAAAGAAATCTTGCACCCATTAGCAGTCACTCCCAATTCTCTCCTCTCCCCACTCCCTGGCAACTACCAAGCTACTTTCTATCACTATGGATTTGCTTATTGGGAACATTTCATGTAAATGGAATCATACGAGACATAGTCTTTTGTATCTGGCTTCTTTCACCTAGTATAGTGTTTTCAAGGTTCATCCCATTGTAATATGAATCAGTACATGATTCGTTTTTATCGCTGAATACCATTTCACTGTTATACCACTCATCATTTGATAGACATTTGGGTGGTTTCCACTTCTGACCTATTGTGACTAATGCTATTATTAACATTCATGTACATCTTTTGTATAAACATATGTTTTTATTTTTCTTGGGTATATACTTAAGAGTGGAATTGCTAGATCTTATGGTGACTATGTTTAACCTTTTGAGGAACTGCCAAACGGTTTTCCACTATGACTACACTATTTTACATTCCCATCAGTAAAATTTCTCTGCTTCTCCACTAACATTTACTTTCACCAAAACATTTTATTACGGCCACTTTAGTGAGTGAAAAGTGCACTGTGGCTTTGAGTTCCATTTCTCAAATGACTACAGAGTTGAACATATTTTCATGTGCTTACTGGTCATTTGCATACTGGTCTTTGGAGTAATATTTATTCAAACACTTCATGCACTTTAAATTGAGTTATCCTTTTATTGCTGAGTTATAAAAGTTCTTTCTATATGCTAGACTCTGGACCCTTTTCAGATATATGATTTGCAACTGTTTTCTCCCTTTCTCTGTGTTGACTTTTCACTTTCTTGATGACACATTTTGATAAGCAAAAGTTTAAAATTTTGATGAAGACCACACATTGCTTTTTATAAAAAGATTGTGTTCCCTTACACAAGTCAAGTGCAACACAGTGCAACACAAAAAAAAGATGTGCATACAATGTACAGTAAAAGAGCTCATCTACTTTATAGTAGCCAGAGCTATTTTTCCACCTCTTTTTTCCATGAGAAAACAGGATGGGCAGGACTATTTATTAATATCACCAGCTGCTTACATTTCTGCAATAAATCATGAAGCACCACTTTCCTATTAGTATTTTCTAGGAGATGAAAAGTGAAAGATGAGCGGCAGGCACTCACAATTAGTCTAACTGCTACTGAAATAGGGGCTCTGCAGACAGGGATGTATCTTTTCTATTCAGATTCTCAGTAGCTGATGGAGCTCTAATGCCTGAACACCACAAATACCATGCTGGACATGCTCAGTGATATGAATGGTCATTTCTAGGACTTTTATGCTTTTCCCTAGAGTCCACTGTGTCTTTGGAATGTTCTAGAGATTTAGAAAAGATGTTGCATTTCCATTTTGTGCACTGCTATTTGAATATGCACTGAGGATTCGTCCCTGACTACAGCTCTCTTATGAAGAAGTACACTCTCATTTTCACAGCTCTGTGACCTTTCATTTGTTATTTATGAGCTTTTGCAAATCTAATACCATTCTGACAGATTTAATTTGTGCTCTAAATTACCTTTGCATGAGTTACTCAACGGCTGGGTTTATTCCAATAGATTACTTGCTACATTCTGAAACAGAAAAAAAAAAATTAGTTCAAGATCTATTAGACCTCCTCCACTTGGGAGAAAGTTGGAAAGAGTGACATTCTGATTTTTACTCCATGGTACTAGATGGTATAAAAGAGGATTTCTAACTCTAGTCAGAGAGTCAAAGCAACAGAGTCAGAACACAGGTCAAACTTTACAAATCAACATCCTAATTGCTATTTCATATAGAATCCATAAAAGAAGATTACTTCCTATTCCTTAAACTGATCACTGGATAACAATGAAGCACTTCTGGAAGTTACAGATATATCAACTAAGTACTAAGTGACATGCCTCAATACTAAGTCAATATATAAGCAATGTAAAGTAGAGAACTAATCCAAATATAAATATTTTTCAATGCTACTCATATTAAAATTTGAACTGCCTTAATACAAGAAGAAAATGGAATTCTAAAACCTGAAAGAACATTACAATTCTTGATTCAATTGTCAATATATATAGATTAGGCTTGGTGCCTTAATGATCTGAAAAAGTCTAGCTCCCAAAAGTATAAATTAAAGGTATGACATCACAAAACTAAGTCTACTTAAATATTATAATTCTGACCATAGTACCTGTCTCACAATTCGGGGACTGCCCATAATAAATGGTGGTTTTAAAACATGTCTGCAAACCTGTTGACAGGTCACTGTTACAAGGTGGGATCTCCTTCTCCTCTTGATTCTGGGCCAAACTTCCTGACCACTTGACCACAGTGTGGTGGAAATAATACCATGTGACATTCAAAGTTGGGTCATAGAAGGTGATTCAACTTCTAGCCAGTGCTTTGAAACACTCATGCTGAAGCTGCACAAGCAGTCTGGGTACTCTGGGTGAGATGCTGTGAGAAAGCTCAAGTCATCCAAACAGAGCAACTGAGAGTTCATGAGGAGAGAGAGCTGCCTGATGGTCCCTAGCTGCTCCAGCTCCCTCTCCTCCCCTCTACCCCAGTTCCAGCCACTGTCCGATTGCCACTGTGTGGAGACTCCAAGAGAGAACTGCCTAGCCAAGCCCTTCCCATATTCCTGACCTACAGAAACCACGAGATAAATGAAATAATGGTTACTGCTTTATGCCATCAGGTTTTGGGTGGTTTATCATGCAGAAATAGACGTCTGGAACATAAGGAACTGGAGCAGGAGATCTAATTAGGAACTTCAGTTCTGCTCAAGAAGATAATTCTACTTTTCACACTGGTTGGAAGGCACAGAAATCCAAATCAAACAAGCTATAATCTAAATTGAAGGAAAGGGGTAAGGGGAAGAATTTTACTGTCTCACTGGACTGTCCAGCTCAGACACAGCTGGACTTTAACCCCATTATCAGAAATTTCCGTCCCTCTGAGAGGACTTCTGTTTTGTCCTCTCTCTTGCCTTTATTCTCACTCAGGTCTTCTCAAACTGTAACCACCAGCAGTTTCAGAAGCATTCCCAGGGAGGCCCTTCCCCATCTGTTCCAGGCAAAGCCTGAAAAAGGAGCAAGCTTCATCCTTCAACCATAGCTGGCCTGGGCTGGATGACTAGCACATCACTGAGATGAACACATAGTATCAACTTCATGGAAATCACATGAATATATTGGTTTCCCAAAGGAAAATCTAGGTGTTGTTTGGACGCTGGGCTAGCAGAATTACACCAATGTCCACTACAGCAAATAATACAGACTTCTAAGTAACTTCATTAGCCTGGAAGTGCAAAATAAAATGAATGGAAGCTCACATGAACATTTCGGCAAATGTCAGAAGGTGGAGAGGTTACCTACTGGCATGATTTACTTCTGTAAAAATGGAATATTACTCCATTACAACTTCCAAATCAAATATAAGGTTTAAACAGTGAAGACAGTTCATGTGGGTGTATGGAATCAGTTTTGCCCTATACTTTCCCCTTCTGAATGGAATGGCTCCTCTATTGACACACACCACACATTGCTATTGGCAAGCACAATGTTCTTTCATGAGCCATCCTACAGGACATTGTTCATCAGCCCTCTCTGAAACAGAAGCCCCCAAGAAGTAAAACTCAGGATCATGTGTATGTCCTGTTCTTCCCCATGTGGAAGAACCTGGGGAAGGAGGAAGGAGAAGGAGGGAGAAGAAGAGAATGAAGCTTGCTGGCCAAGAGACAGAGGAGAGACCGAGAAAAAAGCCAAGCTATGTACAACCCTTGCTTTTTGATCAATTTTTAACTCTTCCCTTGGATGCTTCAGTCTCCATCCAACAAATACCCCTTTGCCCAAGCTAGTTTGAAGTGGCTTTCTGTCCCTTGAAATCAGGAGCTCTGACCAATTCAAGAGTCTTCCTGAAGAGTCCAGCCACTAGGTTATATTTTCCTTTGCAACAAATATGCACTTTATAATAATAAACCTTTAAGGCTTATCAACTAAAAGGTTAGAGTTGGTTTTTTAAATGTCAATAATAGAGAACTCTTTTAGACTTCACAGATACTGATGTTTCATTTCCATAACCTAAAGGGTGATAGATGTTCACATATTCCCAATTTAAATTGAGGGTCTATTTGCGTAATGCTTTAAAAAAATGTGATTTCTTTTTTAGGAACCCCTTGGCAAGGGCTTGAGTTATAGGGAAAAGCTACCTTTCTATTTTGCCCTAAGCTGATTTACAGGTCAATTGCATCAAAAATGCTTCAATTCTTGAAGGATAAACGATGCTGGCCAAATATGTCTAGCAGTATGTTCACGTTTCTGAACGATGCTGTATTAAGTCTCTTCTACTTGTTGGTGGTATGCTTGTTTGCTTCCTCTATCAATTTGAAGGTACTAGAGAACTGACGATATGGTTTTGAAGTACACACAGCCATAAGGGGATAAAGTCAAAGAACTCTCCAGGAAAGAATGGGACACTGGGTACATTTCAGCTAGTCTGCCAATTTTTTATTTACTTAGAAGGGAGTAGCAATTTGGAGAAAGTTTTGCTTTTGTGTTTTTCACTAAATGTTTCTCTATGTTTAAAAATGTTGTGTTTACATTTTATTTTTTCTAGGAATTTTCATCTTAGAAACCTTCCAAAATGTGAAAGTTCAAAATATTCTCAGAAACAATACGATAGTTATAGGGACTTCCCTGGTGGTCCAGTGGCTAAGACTCCACACTCCCAATGCATGGAGCCTGGGTTCAATCCCTACTCAGGGAACTAGATCCCATATGCCACAACTAAAGATCCTGTATGTCACAACTAAGACCTGGTGCAGCCACATAAATAAATACAGAATTTTTCAAAAGAAAGAAACCATATGATAACTATAAGTGGATTTAATTGCAAACGCATTTGCTCTTGGGTTCAAAATAGCCCAGTTCCATATCCAACATTTAGATCAAAGAAGATTTACCTTGGTTCTGTACAGAGGCAGTCTTCTCTGTATTTGGATTATTATGTTAATCTTTCCCCTGATAATTTAGAGTGTTTCCAAAACTTCCCTAATAATCAGTTATAAAGCTGACACTGCCTACTGTGAATCCATGGGGATGTTCTGCAGTGTTTAAAGCATGTTTTACTGGCAGAGACTACTGCATGGTGTTTGGGGCCACTCTGTTTTGCTTTTAGAGACCTGGTGTGGGGATTCTTTCTGAGACCTTGAGGCCTATTAATTCTTCACGTCATCCCTCCCAGTTGGCTGCGGCCACTACCATGCTCGCCCACATTAAGTACTCTCTGCCTCTCTTACCTCCTCTTATACATCAGAAAGCCGGATGTAAACAAATGACCCCACATCTCTAACCTCTTCATGAAATATTCCTTCTATTGCTTTAAGATTCACTCAAGTCTGGCTCACAGAGGAAAAAAAAACTTTCTCCGACACTTCTGGTGGAAGGTGCTCATCTACCCAAGCTCCACGGATCCTGGAGCAGGAGGGAGCCAACATTCCTCTCCCTTCTACTGCAGCCTACAAAACATTGCTCTTCCTCTTTAATTGATACTCCTCCTCATCTCAAAAGATAAACCAGCTGCCCCTGTGGCTGCTGTGAAGTGGCTGGAGAATAGTAAGGATATAACCCACCATCAACCATTAACAGCACTCAGCCTAATCTTGATTTTCATCCAACATTCAGAAGAATCAACCAATCTTAAATCTTATTTCCTGTCTTGCATGGAATAGAGTTTTGCCCAGGGTTCCAGGAATCCTAATCAAGTTTTTGTTAAAAAAGGCCTTGAAGGCTGTTTCCAAATAGCCATGGATAACTCAAGTTCAAGCAGACTGTGTGACTGCTAGTTTCATAGGTGTGGAGAGCCCTTTCAGGATTTCTTACAGTGTAGGAAAGACAGCCTTGCTCTCTCTTCTTGTGGGAAAAATGGAAAAAAAAAATCAAATGGCCAACATCGAAACAATGGCTTATGTAAAAACACTATGGCTATATTTTTTTCAAATCACTGGGTTCTTTGCAGCTAATTATAGACAGCCTCCCCCCCACACACAGTTTATAGTGGTTCAACTTAATGATTTTTCAATTTCACAACAGTGCAAAAGCAGTAAGCAATCAGTAGAATCCCTTTTTAATTCTGATCTTTTCCCAGATTGGTGATTGATGGGGCTGGTGATATACAATACAATCCATCCAGATGCTGGGCAGCTGCAGTTCCCATCAGCCACACCATCATGAGGGTAAAAGACTGAAACAACAGTCATTCTATTAATATATCCATATAACCATTCTGTTTTCCACTTTCAGTACAGTAATCAAAAAACTCTATGAGCTATTCAACACTTTATTGTAAAGTTGTTGTTGTTGTTGAGACGCTAAGTTGTGTCCAACTCTTTTGTGACCCCATGGGATTCTCCAGGCAAGAATACTGGAGTGGGTTGCCATTTCCTTTTCTAGGGGATCTTTCCAACCCAGGGATCAAACCCACGTCTCCTGCTTGGGCAGGCAGATTCTTTACCACTGTGCCACCAGGGAAGCCCTTCATATAAAATAGGCTTTGTGTTAGATGATTTTGCCTTAATTGTAGGCTAATGCAAGTGTTCTGCTTAAGGCAGGCTGGGCTCAGCTATCATGGTCCGTAGGTTGGGTGTAGTACATGCATTTTTGACTTCAGGATATTTTAACTTATGACAGGTTTTTCAGGACCTAACCCCATCATAAGTCAAGGAAGACATGTACTAAATCTTACCCCATGTTTCTCATTTAATAAACAGTATATTTTTAAAAACAAAATTATCCATGCATTCATCCTCCAAGTTTCTGATAACCAACACCTTGAGCAACACACAGTATGTCTCCCTCCCGATGACTCCAAGATCATCAGTTTGGGTGTTGTGAAAGGGTATTATGCTATGCTATGCTATGCTAAGTCGCTTCAGTCGTGTCCGACTCTGTGCGACCCCATAGACGGCAGCTCACCAGGCTCTGCCGTCCCTAGGATTCCCCAGGCAAGAATACTGGAGTGGGTTGCCATTTCTTTCTCCAGTGCATGAAAGGGAAAAGTGAAAGTGAAGTCGCTCGGTCGTGTCCGACTCTTAGCGACCCCATGGACTGTAGCCTACCAGGCTCCTCCGTCCATGGGATTTTCCAGGCAAGAGTACTGGAGTGGGGTGCCATTGCCTTCTCCGAAAGGGTATTGGGGTCTGCTAAAACTCAGAGTCGAAACTATAACTTGACGTTTTAAGAACACTTTACATATTAACATAGTCATTGTGAACATTGTAAGGAAGGATGATTTCCTCACTCTGGGTTTGAAGGCAAAGGAATGTATCAAATGACTCTCTAACTCTGTATCATTGAGACAGCGTTCTTCCTTTGTAACACTCCATCTTCATTTATAAGTCTCCATAAATAATGGTTATTAAAGAAGTCTACTACTGTAGCAGAACAGATTCTAATAAGATTTTACATAGTATTCATTCAGACAGAAAAGGATATGGGAATTATTAATAAAAGAAAATTATCCTTGGTAACAGAAAATTTTTTTGTTTTTTTCATCTAAATTGATTTTCTTCTTACTGAAAAAAATTACTGAGTAGCTTCTTGTACACAAGGAAATGCAGCTATCTAGACAGACTCTGCTCCCTGACTGCTGACACTGAATTCAGCCATGTGAAAGTGAGTTTCCCCATCCTTCTCCCTTATTACTGTTTTCCTATTTCTGTTCCTCCTTCATTCCCCTTGTTTTCGATTTCACTTGTTAACTCATTCATTCATTCACCATCCTCCACCATCGTTCATTCATTCATTCACCATCCATCATAGTTACTAAGTGGCTGTAGGTAACGTTTCTTGTTACATTAGTTATTGTTAATAGCTCCAGTTTAATACACAAAATTTTCAACTCTATTAGTAAAAATTAATGCAATTCTTAAAAGTCTTTTTAAAAAGACAGATGATGCATCTTTGAGTCATTTAGTCAAGAGTGATTACAGTGTGATGTTAACCTTCTTTCCTTACAACCAAGGCTACATGTTTGCAAGATGCCAAGCAGAGGAGCCAGGTAACACAATCACTGCACCACCCCTCCACAGGCCCTCTGGGCAGGAGGTCATAAGACATTGAACAATGAACTCCAATAAGAGGTCCATATTCCTTCCTATGGAAGCAGCTTAACTGGAAAAGGGAAGAAAGGAAGAAATGGAGACAGGCATGACACATTTCACTTTATAAAGATCCAGTTAATTTTTAGGTTCATATGAACAATCATATAAATATACTGCTAATAATAGGGCACTGGAACTAGAGGGACTGGAGAAAACAAAAGATGTTAAAATTCCCAAGTGTCATAGCCAGAGGTGAACTCATCGTGCAGTGAAGGGTAAACCTCAGGGTCCCTACTGCAAGGGTCCCTGCCAAGAGTCCTTCCTAGATTTAGGATTGCAATGCATGTATTCTATTCCTTAAGGAGAGCTCTTTGCTAGAAACTTGGCTCAGCCAGCGTAATGCAAAGTCAAAAACTTTTACTACTCCTAATAATATTCTTGCATTTTCCCCAAGGGAATTAGGTTAATGAATAAAAATACATGCTGTCATTCTACTCTCATGGAAAGGAAAAAAAAATGAAACAGAAGGAAAGCCAACACATTCACAGAGGCAGGCCTCCTCAAAACTAGGGAAATGGTATCAGAGCTGGAAAAAGCGATCAACCAACCAAGTAACTCCAACCTTTTGCCGGTCCTCCAACACTTGTGTGTGCGTGTGCTAAGTCACTTCAGTTGTGTCCAACTCTTTGTGACCCCATGGACTGTAGCCCAACAGGCTCCTCTGTCCATGAGATTCTCCATGCAAGAATACTGGAGTGGGTTGCCATTTCCTACTCCAGGGATCTAACCCACATCTCTTGTGTCTCCTGCAGGAGGTGCAGAGGCACTGGAACTGGAACAGAGGCCAGTCTAAGGGGAACCACCCAGCCACAGTCAGCAGGGGCATGCAGGGCTGACCAGGCACTTGGCAATAGAGCAGAGAGGATGCTGAGTGTGTGAAGCGCCAGCTGCAGAGCCAGGAAGACCCCAGACCTCTCCACCTCCCACCTAGGATTGTTCTGAGGACAAATAATGCCTGGACAGACTGTGGAGCAGTTGCTGAGGGCACAGGTTCTGGAGCCAGCCCAGGTTAGGATGCTGACTCTGCTCCTGGTAGTTGATTGACCATAGGCAGGTTTCTTAACCTCTCTGTACTTCAGTTTCCTCATCTGCAAAATGGGGGAATTCGTACTGTCCACGTCATAGGGCTCTTATGAAACAATGGCTTATGTAAAAACACTATGGCTATACTTTTTCCAAATCACTGGGTTCTTTGCAGCTAATTATAGACAGCCCCCAAACACACAGTTTATAGTGGTTCAACTTAATGATTTTTCAATTTCACAACAGTGCAAAAGCAGTAAGCAATCAGTAGAATCCATTTTTAATTCTGATCTATTCCCAGATTGGTGATGATACACATAAGGAGATGATACACAAAAAGCACTCTGGACCATGCCTGCTGGCTAATATACTTCTCAAAATCATCCTCTAGTGGCCTAGCAAGGCATCCAATTTCTCTTTTGAGTCAACATGCTGGTTCAGAACTGTCTGATCTCCTGTCCAGAAAGGAGGTATGAAAGGTCTTCAAAAAGGCACCTATGCAACGTTGTGTTCTATCAGGAGAAATCAAAAGCCCAGGCTGCTTGTCAGATTTTCTAGCTGATCCTGAACTATGATCCACATCCTGCCATGAGGATAAAGACACAGGGCAGGTGAATTAAATGAGGCAGACTAGGGAAGGGCTAGGGCAGGATTTCTCAAATTGGAAAAATGCTTTCTCCTTCGAATAGAAAAAAGACTTACAGACAGAACCTCTCCTACCCCTACTGTCAACTAATTAATCCTTATTATAATAATTATACTGCTACTCACATATAAACAGGAGACTGGTTTTAAGTTCTTTAAAGCCCATGTCATAGCTTTAAAGCTAAACAAAAGTACCAGTATAAATAAAATCACATTCAAATTAAATGACAGTTAAATAAAACGGAAAATAACATATATTGAGCACTTACAATAGGGTTGAACGTTATGAAACTGCCACTATTCCATCATTCTGCCCTACAAAGATGGCAATTTCTTATCTGTAATACCTACAACACTGTGAAGTAGGTATTATTATTGTCCCATTTTCCAACCTAAGCACCAAGAAATAAGGACACACATTTTCAAATCTTCTTCAGATTTGGCAGGTGCCCGAAGACTCATCTGCAGACACTGCTCTGGGAAGCCTTGACCTAGAGGCACACAGGACACCAGGGATGGGGTGATGGAGAAGAGCTGGGCCCAGAAAAGAGCTGGGGCAAACTTCAGTGAGCACTCGAAGGATACCAAATCAGGGACATCTGCTGGAGGGGAGGGGCCACCAAAGACCAGTTTGACTTGGTGGCCTTTTGTCTTTGTTCTGGGTGGGGCAGAGGGCTTGGCTTGTCCTCCCAGGAGACAAGTGCTGGCCCTCCTTGGGGATCAACAGTTAAGGTGGATACACAGAGACAGGAAGAGCTGGAGAAAGGATAATAGGAGAAAGTGTAAGTAAGAGGGAGAAGGGAGTGGTCAAAAAAGGTTTCCAAATTTGCTGCACTTTAGAATCACCCAGGATTCTTATAAACCAGGGGTCCACAACCTCCAGGATCTAATGCCTAATGATCTGAGGTGGAACTGATGTAATAACAGAAATAAAGTGCACAATAAACCTAAGGCACTTGAATCATCCCAAAACCACACCCCTGTCCTCGTTCACGAAAAAACTGTCTTCAACAAAACAAGTCCCTAGTGCAAGAAAGGTTGGGGATCACTGTATAAACTAAACTACTGATGCTGATTCTCACCCAATTATTGTTGTTTAGTCACTAAGTTGTATCTGACTCTTTTGTGACCCCATGGACTGCAGCCCGCCAGGCTCCACTGGCCATGGGATTTCCCAGGCAAGAATATTGGAGTGGGTTGCTATTTCCTTCTCCAGGGGACCTTCTCCACCCAGGGATCAAATCCATGTCTCCTGTATTGGCAGGTGAATTTTTTTACTACTGAGCCAGCTGGGAAGCCCTTCTCACCCACTAGGATGCCATTGGTATGGAGTGTAAATCTCGTATTGAGATTATAAAAACCCTCCAGGTGTTTCTAACTTGCAGCAAAATTTGAGAAACTTTAGTACACTTCTTGCAAGTTGCTGGTGGAAGGAAATAGCCTTGAAATATGTTCTGTTCATCCACGGGTACCAGCAAACCACGCTGAAAAGTTCCCCACGGCACTCGACTACAGAACTATTAAGCAGTCCAACATAATCACTGTGATTTATTCTCCTAGGTCCCCTCTCTCATTCCTTCCTGGGCTCCTCAGAGCACTGGGGACAGGAAGTGGGCAGGACATGACTTATGACCACAGCTTCCCATTGACTTCTTCACTGCTCTGGCTCCAAAGCTGCCACGCTCCTCTTGGGTTCTTTGGAAATCACTTCTAGAAAGTAATTTTCACTCTCTTGATGAAGGGACTGTCTCCTGTTGCCCTTGAAATGCTCCGGGGTGAAGTGCATGCTACAGTTCCGACTTAGCACACTTAAGTTTTTACGACAATAAAACAGAAAATGTCTCAAGACCTCTCCTATGACCAAAATCCTCTCACAACCATTCCTCCAAAGGCAGCCAGAGAGAGAGGTGAATTTTTGAGAAAGGAAACACATATGCCAACATTTTCAGATGCAGCTTGGAGTGATGGAGAGAGAAGGGCTTTTGCACAAGGCAAACCTCAGGTCAAAGTCTGACTCTGCTGCAAAGAGCCGTGTGAACTTGAACAAGAAAACTGCCCTGCAGTTCAGCCTCTCATCTGCACTGACACACCAAAATGCCTTTAACTCATCAGGACCCCACACCCTGACATTTCTACTGAGTGACTATGATCTTGAGGTAAAGGCTTGATTATAAAGTGGCTCCCATCTCTTTGGTGGTGGCAAATTTTCCATCTTCTCTGATTTTCTAGTCACTTGTTCTGATATGATTCATAGAAAGAAAGCAGGACTGAGAATAAGACAAAAGGGAACAAATACAAGTAAACTAGTTGGGAAGAAACAGGAAGAGGAGTAACACATTCATCTTAATTTCACTCTGTAGGCGTTAGTCACTCTCAGTTGTGTCTGACTCTTTGCGACCTGCTGGACTGTAGCCTGCCAGGCTCCTCTGTCCATGGAATTCTCCAGGCAAAAATACTGGGGTGGGTTGTCATTCCCTTCTCCAAGGAATCTTCCCGGCCCAGGGATCGAATCCAGATCTCTTGCATTCCAGGCAGATTCTTAACCATCTGAACCACCAGGGAAGCCCAGAGTGAGAACAACATAGTTCCAATATCTAAAGCGTACAATTTATGCAGTTGCGTTGTATTTTGCCAGGTTTTTACTATGGATGGAAAAACAAAACCAAGCATGTATTGTGGAGAATTATCCTACAAGGAGAAAAGGAAATGGATCAAAGATCTTAAAAGGATTGGATATAAGATGACAGGTTGTTCCAATTCCTGTTTTCATGATGATAGTGGTCTGAAACTTCTAGCCAGCCTGTCTGTGCAAAGGAGTCTAAAAGTAGTAACAGTAAATGCTCCAACCATTCTATGTGCACGAGCAAAACTGATGGTCTAAGTCACCCTCCCAGACACAGCTTCCTGCCATGATGGAAATGTTGTACATCGGGGCTGCCCCATTCAGGAGTTACTAGCCATGACTGCCTATGGAGCAACTGAAATGTGTGACAGAGGAAGTTCATTTTAATTTATTTAATTGTTACTGAAACTAAATAGCCACATGTAGACAGTGGCTACAGTACTGGAGGATGGAATTGTAAATTAGCGATAAACAAATGAAAACCAGTGAGTGAAGTTGTGACCTCAGAACCAATTAGGGCCAGGGTAAAGCAGAACGATGATTACCCAGCTGGGTACCCTTACTACAGTGTTAATTACATCAAATAAAAAAACATAGCACAGCTGCTTCTGTGGAGGCACTTTTGGTCTTATCATTGGTGCTGGGGCCAAAGGGGATAAAAAGGAAATAACAGAGCCCTAAGGGTCCTATTTTCAGGAGTGCCACAAAGTCTACCTCCTCCTGCATCTTTTAGCTGATGGCTGAAGATATTAGCTTATGTGACAAGATGTCAATTACTTTATGGGGTATTTTTTAATCCCAATTTTTATAGATGAGGAAACTCAGGAAGAGAAGTCAATGGCGTCTAGGTCACCTGGGTAGAAAGTGTGGGAGTGGACACTGGAATTCATGCAATCTGGCTTCATACACCATGCTCTGACGAGCCATCAGTAATTTAGAAGTTAGGGTAAATAAAAGAACTCTACGTATCCTGGACATACTAAGACTGTGCCTTTTTAGAAAAAAGTGGTCATTTCAGCTTTGAGAAGGAAACATGGGAACACTGCACACAGAATGAGGAGGGCGAAGAGACAGAAGTAAATGTGGAAACCAGGGGCCCTGGGAGACTCACTTTACTATTTTCCCCAAGCCTTCTCTGAATCTACTGATTTCTTTCTAAGTAACTAGTGTCAATCGCAAGATTGTGGATGAGATGTGAATAATAGCGCAAGTCCTCAGAGAATTTGAGGGAGGAAGTATTTCTATTGGTGACAGCTGGTCTCTAATCTAGCTTGCTTCAAGTGTAAAATTTTATCCTTATGACTCAATCCAGCCGCTCAGTCACGTCCGACTCTTTGCGACCCCATGAAGCACAGCACGCCAGGCCTCCCTGTCCATCACCAACTCCCGGAGTCTACCCAAACTCATGTCCATTGAGTCAGTGATGCCATCTAACCATCTCATCCTCTGTTGTCCCCTTCTCCTCCTGCCCGCAATCTTTCCCAGCATCAGGGTCTTTTCCAATGAGTCAGCTCTTCGCATGAGGTGGCCAAAGTATTGGAGTTTCAGCTTCAACATCAGTCCTTCCAATGAACACCCAGGATTGATCTCTTTTAGGATGGATTGATTGGATCTCCTTGCAGTCCAAGGGACTCTCAAGAGTCTTCTCCAACACCACAATTCAAAAGCATCAATTCTTCGGCGCTCAGCTTTCTTTATAGTCCAACTCTCACATCCATACATGACCACTGGAAAAACCATAGCCTCTACTAGATGGACCTTTGTTGACAAGTAATGTCTCTGCTTTTTAATATGCTGTCTAGGTTGGTCATAACTTTCCTTCCAAGGAGTAAGCATCTTTTAATTTCATGGGTGCAGTCACCATCTGCAGTGATTTTGGAGTTCAAAGAATAAATTCAGCCACTGTTTCCACTGTTTCCCCATCTATTTGCCATGAAGTGATGGGACCGGATGCCATGATCTTAGTTTTCTGAATGTTATGACTCAAAATGTAGGTAATTTTAAGGGACTACGTTCACCTCCTTCAATCCTCATTACCCATTTTAAAGGCTTCCAGATTTTTGTATTCAAAGTAATGTTGTGAGTAACATCCTTGCTGCTACATCACATGGTATATTCCTTATGATTTTCTTAGAATAAACTCTGAGACATAGAAAATAAAGGAAATGAAAGGACTCTGGCTTACACTGGGTGGACCAAGAAGAAGGCTAGCTGAGGGTTTCCCTTCCCTGGAATTGTATCACAAAATGATGAGGTAAGTACTTCTTAGGAACCTCTGTTTTCCTCTGCCTGCATGGGGTGCTTCATAACCACATGCTACCGCAGACTGTATTAACCTCACCAAAGAGGTGACTAATTTATTGTTTTATTCAAAAACTATTTACTGACAAGCTAGTATACACTAAGCCCTGTGCTAAATATGGAGGTTCAGATTCAAAGGAGAGTCAGCCCTTATCCTCATGCAAATCATAACAAAGCAGAAAAGACAGAAATGTAAAAGTACAACGGTATATTATTTGTGGATAAGTAGATTTTTATTAGGGCTTCCCTGCTGGCTCAGACAGTGAAGAATTCACCTGCAATGCAGGAAACCTGGGTTTGATCCCTGGGTTGGAAAGATCCCCTGGAGGAGGACATGGCAACCCACTCCAATATTCTTGCTTGGAGAATCCCCAGGGACAGCGGAGCCTGGCGGGCTGCAGTCCACAGAGTCACAAAGAGTGGGACATGACTGAGCAACTAAGCACAGCACAGCACAGCACAGCACAGATTTTATTAACACATTTATTCCCTGCATAAAGGCAAACATCTTTTTCTTTTTTCAGTTGTGTATTTCTGTTTCAAGGTGAACATCTTGATTTCTCAAAAAAATTGACATCTTTCAAAGAAAAACAAAACAAAAATATTCCAAAAATGCCTTAAATCATAACCTGGCTACTTGAATGATTTTAATGCATGAGACATCTTTTTAAACTGTAGAAAGTAAATGTGGATGTAGGAAATACAGATAATGAGCATTTAAAAAATATTAATACATATTTAGTAAGTGCTTTAATAAAAGTCACATCAAAATTGCACCTCATTCCCACACTCTTAGATTTCTTTTTGAATCTGATCAAAAAGATTCAAAAATTGAATCAGTTTTTAATACTGGCCAAAAACACAAATTAACTCGGGAGAAGAAAAGAAAGTATAATACAATTTTCTTAACTGAACACCTACTCTATCAAAGTTCTATTGCTTATGAAATCCTATTGCTAGTGATAGAAATTTGTAAAGATACACAAATACAACACCAGCTCTTTCTAGGGAAATTTTGTCATAGAGTTTCTGATTGCTGAAGGCTCATCTATACATTATAAACAACTGACCCTGGCTTGACCCTGTCCCTAACTCATGCACTTCTGCACTAACCTGGTGTGAAATGTGTTCCCACTATGCTGTAAGGTATGGGTAGGATAGGGCCCAGAGTTAGCATCGACTTGTCAGTTTTTCCTAACACCTCTTTCCTTAGTCTCCCTCAAGCCCACAGTCACAGTGTAAATCAGTTTCCTGGTACCATTCCAGCCCCACAAAGCAGGTACATGAACTTCACTTTCCTAACGACCCTGGCCAACGCTTTAACGCAGACAAACTGAAACTGCTCCGCGCCAGAGTACCGGGAGAATCTTAACAACCAGATTAAAAGGCCAATCAATTGGTAAACTCCCAGGGGAAGCCCTAATGCCAGGGAATAGATTAACTGGTAACTGATTTCAAGAACAAATGGAAAGTGCAAATCTCAGAGAGATGAGGCAGGCAAGGAGAATCAAATAAACAGGATCAGAACCTCTGAAAGTCTATAACAATGCAGAAAGATGATATTCTTTTTTTCTAATTCCTTTTTATTTTTCTAATCAAGTTTCATTTTTCTTTACACATGGCAAAATTTGGGCTGCTTCTTCTCTTCATCTGTTTTCCTGCATAATATTGTGATAAATGAAAAGCTGGAAGAAAATGTGTCCAAAAATTCACAAACTGGACCTCCCCTTCCCCACACCATAGTTTCGCTGGTGCAAGAAAAGGCTGTGTGGCAAGCGTGTCAGGTTCAGGGTTCCTGAGTGCTGAAGGATCCATCTGGGCAGCCCTAAATATTCTCAATTTGCCTGTGTTTGGGTAAAAACTGTTGGATGATGCTTAACGATATGCTAATCCTTTATAAAGTCAGGATGAAGGGAAAGGCAAGCCATAGGAGAGATTTTCTGAGATGAGTGTGACATTCTCAAAAACAACAGAAATGCAGAGAAAATTAAAAATAACATAAATCTAGCAAAATATTGTAACTGTGATTGGTCTTAAAGTTCAGCTCTGGGCTTCCTGACTCAAACAGAGGTCTGGGGAGTATAATGAGTTACTGATTTTGAAAGAAGCCCATTTCACTGGCACATGATTCACAAATAGAAATTCTCCTGAAATATTTATTCTCTCTCTTCCATTTTCATTCCCACCACAAAAGACAGTTTGGATCCTAATATGAGATGACTTTTCTTATAATCTTTTAGCTTAAAGAAAAGAAAGTGAAAGTGTTAAGTTACTCAGTCATGCCGACTCTTTGCAATCCTATAGACTGTAGCCCACCAGGCTTCTCTGTCCCTGGGATTCTCCAGGCAAGAATACTGGAGTGGGTAGCCATTCCCTTCTCCAGGGGATCTTCCTGACCCAGGGATCGAATCCAGGTCTCCCCCACTGCAGACAGATTCTTTACCGTCAGAAACACGAGGAAAGTAGTTGACAAAGTATTTTGGCCCACAATGAAATATGGAATACTTATTTCCTGTTAACTGGAAAAGAGAGCACAGATACTACCTGTGTGCAAAACCTCTCTTGGACACTGTATTCACACAGTATACTATCAGAAAAAAAAAGTATACTGTTAGAGAAACAGACTCAGGGAGTCTAAAGCAGAACCAGAAAAAACAAACAAATCCAGGTATGAAAACTTTAGGATTAGGTCATGAAAAACATGAATGAATATCATCCCTAAATAGCACTCCACAAAAAAAGAAAATTTGTGAATAAATCATTTTAGAATGACCAGTTTTATCAGTTAACAAAGGTGAATCAAAACAATGATTCAAAGAAATATAATTTGGTCACTATAAATAATTGGCAAAAACACTTTGCTTGATAATATACCATGTTAGAGAGTATGTGGGAAAAGAGACTATCTCATTTGAGAAGTAAATTCATTTCTCTTTTTTGGAAGGTAATTAAGCAGTATCTATCTATCAATTTTTTTAAACGTGCATACTCTTCAACCCCAAAATTCCATTTCTGAGAATCCACCTAGCAGCTGTATTTCAAATCTGTGCCAAGATATCATAGGTGAGAATGTTCATGTTAATCTAAATGTTCAGTAATAGGAGGTAGGTTTATAAGTTAAAGTGCAACCTTATCAAGGAATATTGTATAGCTTTTAAAGAGAGAAGATCCATAAGATATAAAGAAAAAAAAACAACAAGATGCAGATGAGACTGTTCACTAAGGTCCTTGTGATATTAATAAGAAATACATATTTGTTCTTCATCCCCCATCCCTACACAGAGCTCCTTAGACTCTCAGAATTTTCTAAGTGAAGCAGTAAAAGGGGTCTTTTGTTATGCTAATGGAGCAGGCTGTCACATCTAAGAATGTCAGCTGGTTGCCAAGAGAACTAAACATCTGATTGGAGGCTTGGGACTCCCTCACCCCTGGGAGGGTAAAAGGGCTGAAGGCTGAATCAGGAGAAATGGCCAATGAATCAATCAATTATGCCTAGGCAATGAAGCCTCCTGAACAACTTAAAAGGATGAGTTTAAAGCGCTTCAAGGTTGGTGCTGGGAGAGTGGTGGGCCTGGAGGTGGCATGGAAGCTCCTGCTTTTCCCCATTCCATTCTCTGCCCTAGGCATCTCTTCTTTGGGGTTGTTCCTGAGTTATACACTTTTATAATAAACCAGTGTTCTGGTAAGTAAGATGTTTATTTGAATTCTGTGAGCCACTCTAGTTCGAGAGGAGACAATCTTGTAGAATTAAGCCCTTAACCTGTAGGATCTGATGCTATCTACAGGTACACAGTGTTAGAAGTGAGTTGAATCATAGGATATCCACCTGGTGTCAGAGCATTGCTTGTTGGTGCGGGGAAACACCCATCCTCTGCATATACCCTATAACTGGTGACCAGAACTTTTCGTGCTTTTTAAAAGGAAAATGCATAAACACATAGATATATGTGGGCCCTACAAACTTTATTTTCTACAGAAATAAACTTTAGGGGCTTCCCTGGTGGTCCAGTGGTTAAAACTTTGCACTTTCAATGCAGGGGGTGCAGGTTCAATTCCTGGTTGTGGAACTGAGAGCCCACAGGCAGCATGGCCAAAAATAAAAAAATGATCTTTTCTAAAAGATACCCAAGAGATTGTTAATGATTATTCTTGAGGAGACGGCCTTCACATGGGGAGTGAGGGCACTTTTTACTTTTGCGAACTAAAAACTGTCACCTGTCATCTGGTTCTACAAGAATGAAATCATTAGCCACCAGCAGTCACTGACCTTCAACACACCCTAAAAACAGTTCAGGGCAGAGATCAGGAATGAGGCACCCTGTGTTCTGGGAAAAATTGGCAGGACAGGCCTTCCAATAGTTAGATATTTTCTGAAAATTTCATGAACCCAATTTTTTGCATCTTCTCATATCTAGGAAAGATTATTAACCAAGACATCTGTTCCTCATAGCGAGCAGTGACTTTCTGCCAAAATATGTGCTTGATTTCATGTACACTTTTCACTAAAATCATATGTATACTGACTTCCCCCCTACCTTTTCAGAGCAGTTCCTCAGAGCTATCTGAGAAATTATCTCCTTGGCTATCATCCTGATTTGGTCCCATCTTAACTCACAATTCTCAAGCTGTGCATTTTTTTTCAGCTGACACTTGCATTTTATCTCTTTCTATAGTGTTTATGTTTTCTTACCATGTATAAGTAAGTATCCAAGGGCATGCATGGTCCTTTCTGCAGGATATGTTTAATTCCATGCTAGCGTCCCTTACTACCCAGTACGTTTCTTAGTCAAATACCTCACCTGTCAATCACTAAGTGAGTCAATTTATTTCTAATTATACCCTATTCACACTCCCAACCCACTTACTAGCAAAATGGATTTGGGGAGGCCTATCACAACAGACTCTTGGTAAGACACTTAAATATAAGAAGCAAATAAAATTCACAGAAAGGAAAGGGAAATAAAAAGCCCAGACAAATGTATTAACTATGATTGAGCAACTAGCACAGTTCCAAGTTTCCCAAAGGAAAAGGCAAAAATGGAAACAGCGGGTGATATCATTCTCTTTGTCTGGGAGAAGATTTCCTGCCCATCTATCAAAGGAGACATTTCTACCTGGTGCTGAATTCTAAGAGACATGATACAAGACACTTTGAAAATATCTTGATTTTATGACCTTCAGCTCTCAGATTTGACCCTGCATGGGAATCACCCAGATGGCTCTTCACACACAGATTGCAGGGCCCCAGTCTCAGAGTTTATGACTGAGTAGATTCAGGGTAGGGCCTGAGACTCTGTATTCCTTACTGGTTCTAGGCGATAGTAGATGCTGCTCTTCAGGGACCACAAATGTAACACTGAGATCTTAGACCAATCATTCATTCATTAAAATTTAATGGTCAATGATTTCATTGGTAGTTCTACTGACAATCTGGAGATACTCTTTATATAAGCAATTCAAGAAAACTTTGAAATGTAACCCAGTGAAAGTAATTTTAAAGCTACTGAGGCCCAAATATACGGTTTCTTATGACCTAATCAGAAAACAAAGATGGAACTTGGGAACAGCCATAGATATAAATGTATTACACATACCTTGGCCCTTCTTAATACAAATGTATTCCACATCACTCGACTCTGATAGGGTTGGTCAGACAGAGCTGATAATGCAAATTCATGAACTACTGACTCACATTAACAATAGTTTCATTTTACCCACACAGGAGGATGATCTCCTGCCAACATCTAAAATATATTATAATTCAATTCCAAAATCAAGAATCAATGACCTTTAGACAATCTGTGCTCTGTTTTTTTTCCTTATTGACAAGGGGAATGGAGGATTAACTATACTAGGAATTAACACAGGCTCCTTCTCCTGAAGAGGTAAGAGTTCAATATACTTTTCAGGTAAGTAACCTCATTTGTCTCCCAAATCCCTGGGCAGGGGAAGAGGAGAGGGGAGGGAGAACGCACCTTCCTCATATCATGGGAATTCTGTCTGAGACCACTATCTCTAATCCCCACTTAGTTCATGGTTGTCAAAGCACTTGATGTCACAGGAAATAATTGGTGTATTTAAGAACCGCACCCAGATACAGATCACACATCCACACAAATCTCACACATGATAGAGCCAACAAACAGTAGTTTAACAAGATTTTAAAAATATCCAACAGATGCATTTATAAATATACTTCAAAAAGAAGGAAAAAAAAGTACTTTTAAAAAGCCAAGAGTACTCTGATATCCCTGCATTTCAGTAAGTTTAACTTGTCATCAAAAGTTCCATTCAAGAAACTGTAATTAAGCACCTACTATGAGTCAAGCACTGTTTTAGGAGCTGGGAATTAAAGTTGGACACAAAACCTACTCTGATGTGTAATGAGGAGGCATCCATATAAAACCAGTTCCAGATGATATAGGTAAGTTACCTGTTGTCTTAACAGTATGGCTAAAAGTGCCATCAATACTCAAAGACTGGCCATCAAGCCCCTCTTGGGCTTCCAGGGGGCTTCCTGGAGGAGAAGACACAGATAGAATCCTGTACATGAGCGGGAAACAACTGGAATGAAGACAGAGGGGACTGGTGAAAAATCCTGGGGCTGGGCTGCTGGATGTATATCCCAAATCCAATCACTCCTTATGTATTACAAATAAAAATTCAGTTTTGTTCAGGATGGCATCTAGCCTGATTCAAAATACACTTGCTAGAATTCCTTACAGCTAGGGTGACCATGTGCCACACTCCTGCCTAATGAGATAGAAGTGGACGTCACAGGAAGGCTTCTAAGAAAGGCTTTGGCTCACATCTGGCTTTTGCTTTTCTTTCTCTGGGCTTCCCTGGTGGCTCGAAGAGTAAGAATCTGCCTGCACTGTGGGAGACCTGGGTTTGATCCCTGGGTTGAGAAGATCCCTTGGAGATGGAAATGACCACCCACTCCAGTATTCTTACCTGGAGAATTCCGTGGACAAAGGAGCCTGGCTGGCTACAGTCTATGGGGTTGCAAAGAGTCAGACACAACTGAATAACTTTCACGTTTCCTTCTTTGCCCGTTACCCTTCTTGCTGCCTGAAATACAGATGAGAAGCCCAATGTGAGGCCATTATTTGGGAGAGCAAAAAGAGTGGAAAAATGGAACGAGCCTCATCACTTGGAGCAGACTACCTACTTCCGGTCTCCTTGGTATTAAGAAAAGCAAATCCTGGCTGAGTTAATGTCCTGCAGTAAGGATGCATCCAGCTGTATGGAAACAAAAATTCATCTCATATATGTAGACAGCACTATTATACATTACTATTTTCTTATTTTATTTGTTTGCTATTCTGGGGAAAACTCCCAATCTTAGCACAAACCCTAACATCCAAAAGCAAACTCTAAGTCCCTCACTTTTACCAAAACATGAAATGAAGGCTATCCTGACACTTAAAAAATTCTGTGATACTTAAGTGCAAACACTATTAACAACTATGTTAGCAGAAAGTTTAAATATGATATTTAATCATGAGCTAATAAAATAACAAGTTACAATGGCCAGTTAAATTTACAGTTTCCTCTAAAAATGTTCACATGAATACATAATCTCAGAGTTTAAACAAGATTTGTTCCTCTCATCCTACATAAAGAGAATTATGAACTATCTCCTCTCACACACATACACACATACATACAGAGCCACCTTCTGCCATTCTTATTGTAAAGATATGACATGTCCTTAACATAAACAAAGGACAATCTTCCCAAACTGGAAAATTAGAACCTAATAATAGAAAGGCAAATCTTCCCAAGAAAAGGCAGTTGGCATATCATAGTCATGCAAATAATAAGAATATTCAGAGATACAGAAGCAGATGGGGGAGAAGCAAAAACTGAAGATATCATACAGGAAATTTTTCCTACTTTTCAAATAGACTTCATTTGACAGGTTGAAAGAATACTTATAAAAGACATATCAGTGCAAACTCTGATACATGCTAGAAGAGAGAAGAGCTATTGCTTTTGTTTATTTTATAATAAATCATCATATTCTCTTCTTAATTCTATCTAGCTTTTTAAATACAGTCTTCTGGATTTTCTAAAAATAATTATCAGCTCAAAGAGGAAATTTTACCTTTTCTTCTTCAATATTTACTCCTTTCTTTTCTTATATTCTCTAGAACCTCCAAGATGAAAGTGAAAGTGAAAGTCGCTCAGTCGTGTCCAACTCTTTGTGACCCCATGGACTTCCATGGAATTCTCCAGGCCAGAGTACTGGAGTGGGTAGCCTTATCCCTTCTCCAGGGGATCTTCCCAACCCAGGTCTCCTGCATTGCAGGTGGATTCTTTACAGCTGAGCCACAAGGGAAACCAGAACCTCCAAAAGTCTGTTAAAACTGTTAGTGAAAAGTGAAAGTGAAAGTCGTTCAGTCATGTCCGACTCTTTGCAACCCTGTGGACTATACAGTCCATGTAATTCTCCAGGCCAGGATACTGGAGTGGGTAGCCATTCCTTTCTGCAGTGGATCTTCCCAACCCAGGGATTGAACCCAGGTCTCCTGCATTACAGGCAGATTCTTCACTAGCTGAGCCACAAGGGAAGCCCCAAAATCGGTAGTAGCTTTCTTATTTCTCATTTTAATGAAAACTCTTGAAATCATCTGGACAAAACCAAGTTACTGGCATCAGATTTCATCTGCACACTGTTGAGAGGAAAAAAAGAATTTGATTCCCAGAATTTTGTACTGACAAAAGATATTCAGCTCTAATAGTAAAGGGAAATACTGAAGGTAATTTGATAACAACAACAATAGTATCGTTGAATTAATACTTACATAGCACTTATTTGGTTCCAGGTTCAGTTTTAAGCATTTCACTTATTATCACAGTTTGTCTACATAGGTGGCTGCCATTAATTTCTTCCCTCCCTCTCCATTCAAGCTATTCCTCCAACTCGGGGTGGAGTCTAGCCTCTCATCTCACAGAATCTGGTAGAAGTGTTGCTGTATCAGTTCTAAGCCAAGACTTCGTTAAGACTGTCAGGTTTCTGCCTTCTGGAGCCCTGTGTTCCCATGTAAGGAATCCAGGCTTCTCTGATAGAGAGTGAGGTTATATGAGAGAAACTGAGACATGAGTGAAAAGAACCTTGGACATCCAGTCCAGCTGGACCTTCAGGTGATTCTAGCCCCTGCTGCTATCTGAGTCCAACTACATGAAAGCCCTCAAGTAAGAATTGCCCAGCTAAGCCCAACAAACCCAGAGAACCATGAGACATAAGAACAAACTGCTGTTTATACTGTTTTTTGGGGTTAGTTCACTATATAGCAACAGATAACCAGAATGCTTATACCAACTCATTTACTCTCACAACATTCACAAGAAGTAACTATACTAATATCCTCATTTCACAAATAAAGAGATGAGGCCCAGAGAAATTATATAACTTTCTCAAGGTTATACAGCAAGCAAGAAAAATCCTTGAAGGAATGCAATGATTCAAAAATAAATAAACCTCAGGGAACTCTATTCAATATCCTGTAATAAACCATAATGGAAAAGAATATGAAAAAGAATATATGCATATATGTTTATATATAGATAGATAACTGAATCACTATGCTGTACACCAGAAACCAACACATTGTAAATCAACCATGCTTCAATAAATAAATAAATAAGCCACATTCTTCATATGTAAAAAATACTGAGAAAGACTCTAATGCAATAAAAATGCATCAAAGAAGAGACCTCAGGAGAGAGGAAACAGAAAAAGGAGAAAAAACAGTGGTGAAAACTGCATCTTGTGATTATATTGTGAAATCTAAGATACTATGTATAAGATGACTAAGAGTATGTAAATTAAATGTTGAAGATTTCCAAAATAAGAGACAAACTACAAGGTTATAGTAACTGTCAAGAATGAAAGAAAATGTAGACGTTGGGAAGGAGCAACTCTGGAGGCAGGAGAAAGAGAGAGAAATTAATGCATTCTAAAGTTCTTGGTATGAATTTCTGCAAGATATAAATGAACAGAACTGATTCATGTAGAAAATCAAATAGACCAATTACCATTGGAGAGATTGGGAAAGTGGTTAAATTCCTACCATTAAAAAAGAGCAGAAACAGACGATCTCAGAGTTAGTTCCATATAACTTACAAAGAATAGAAATGTTATTTAAATTATTCATGACTACAGAAACATAAAGTTCCTAAATCCATTTTATAAAAGTGGTTTAGCCTTAAAACCAAAAGTGATCAAAGTAGCACAATAAAAGAAAACTACAGAGCAATCCCACCTATAAATATTTGCAAAAATTCTAAATAAAATACTAGCAAGTAGATGCAAAAGGAGATGAAATGAATATTGCCAATGAACAAGTTTCTGCACCAGCAAATCTATTACTATCATTCATGCTAGCAATGAATGCAGGGAGGAAAAGTGACGGGTTATATCAAAAGGTTCTGAAAAAACATTTGGTAAAATTCACTGGCCATTTTTAATAAAACTTCAAGTAAAATATCAATCGAAGAAACCTCTTGAATGTGAAAATACCTATTTTGAGTTATTGAAAATCAATTGCAAACATCATTCCAAACAATCAAATGTCAGGAATAAAATAGGATATCTGCTCCTATTACAATTCAACAATAAACTGAGGATAAGAAAATAGTTACTATAAATAGTATATGGGGAGATAGAAGTTTCTATTTTTGCTAATGATATGTTTACATAGCTAGAAATTCTAACTTCAGTTTTCAAATGAAAACTACTAGAATCAATGAGGGAGTTTGTTCAAGTGGCTGAAAAAGTTCAGAGCTTTTCTTAATATTTGCAATGGAAAATTTTAAAACATAATAGCATTAAAATGAAAAGAAAATTTAGAGATAAGCATGTAAATTCAAAGTTTAGTGCAATGCCAATTAGAATCTCCAGTTCTTAAAGTGGATATGATAAATGTTTTGGCAAGATTAAATGTCCGAAAATTTCCAAGAAATTTGTGAAAAAGAATAGTGAGGGGTGGGTGAGATACCAGACTTAATTCCATTAAAATCAAATCATGGCATGAGAATAAACAACAAAACAGACTGAAAAGCCCAGAAATGATTCCCAGTATCATTTCTGGAGTGAACCCACTTGATCACTGGCAATATTCATAGAATAGAAGCTTCTATATGACAAAGTGAATATTGTGATCCACTGTGGAGAGAACAGCTCATTGATAAAAATGGCACATTCATAGCTGACTATGCATATGCAAAAATACGAATACATGGTGCAGCCCACATTTCATTATGAAGACACTGAAAAGACTGAGTTAGCTGTGTACTATCTCAAGAAGGGAAGTCTGTGATGTACTGCTCTTAAGAAAAGGAAAACTCAGAGAAGATATAAGAATCCCCCTACTTTTGGAATGTCTTGGCCATCACCTAGAATTGTGGATCATGAATCCTGAACACCAGGCCAGTATTGCTATGGAGGATGCCTCCCTGAACAGAACAAAAGATAAATATATAAATATTCACAGATGGTTATATAATACCTGGAGAGACATGTGGAGACATAAACTAGGTGGTTCAGCACTGTTTGACAGTGAAGGAGTCAGGGAGTCCCGGATATGAAGGGAGGGAAGGAACAAATAAAATACGTTTGAAAATGTTGCACAATGAACACAGACTGTGTCATGTGATCTAATTTGTGAAGAGCTATTAGTATGCACACACATACACACGCCAGTGTGTTTGAAAAGAGAGAGAAAAAGATGAAAGGATAAGACCTAAAATGTAATTTGTGGTTATCACAGAGGCATGAATTTTGGATGATTTTTTTTACTTTATATAATCAGGAAAAAGTAAATTTCATTTTCAAAAAAAGGGTTCAAAATTATGAAATATAAATATATGGATATAAATTTAGTTTTAAAATACTATATTTTAAATGGATGCCAGGTAGGAGAGTCTTCAAATTCTTTTTTCTGAAGTTTAAACAAAGTGGAGAGTGAAAGCCCATAGCACAAGCATGAACATAGAATAATCATCGTTCCTATTACCACTATTTCCAGAAGTTTCCAGGTCACCTATTGACAGTCTAGTTGTAGCAAAAGTAAAACCTCTGTGACCCAGAGTGAAGGGAAGCTCATAGCATCACTAATGGCTCTAAAACCAACTTCCTGTAGAGGAAAATAAGATTCCCAGATGGCTCAGCAGTAAAGAATCTCCTTGGCGATGCAGGAAACACTAGAGATAGAGGTTCGATCCCCGGATCAGGGAGATCCCCTTGAGGAGGAAACGGCAACCCACTTTAGTATTCTTGCCTGGGAAATCCCATGGACAGAGGAGCCTGGTGGGGTCCGTGGGGTCACAAAGAGTCGGACACGACTGAGTGACTGAGCACATGCGCACACACAGAAGAAAAGGAATATCAGTTCATTTCCTCAATACAACCTTACACCAAGAGATAACATCCTTGTGAATTAAGACTGAAGCAAAAACACTGGTTTCTGAGTTTCCAAACAGAGGGTCTTAAGTACTCTTGTCATCCTGATGGAAATGTGACAGTCTAAGCCGATTATCACACTTTTTATTGGAGACCGTCAGGCCACCTAATTTGTAAGCAGGCTTTGTGTAATAACTCCCTACCTCCACGATCAGGTCTGGAGAAGCCTTTGGCACCTTGGTATTCAAACCCCACCACAAAGGGAAGTAAATCACTCCGCTACCACCATGCCTCTAGCAGTTCATGTTTCAAAGCCCCAGTAGTTAAAAGATGGTAATAGATTCCAGGAGAATTTAGAAATCCCTGTGGTTAAAGTACTTTTTAAAATGTAACCAATCTTTCTGGCTCAAGAAAGCTAATCTCATCTTCTCTTATGGTACACTGCAACCCAGATCCCTTAATCTTCCTCAGATGTGTGCATAATACTCTTTGATGTTCAAGCAATGCCATGTCCGAAAAGGCAGCTTCCAACAGCAGTTCTCGGTCTGCAGTCTGCCAGCTGCCCACACAGTGGAAGCAGGGCACACTTGTCTCAATTCACTCCTGGTGAGGCTGCCCAGCCTGTCCTCCAACCCCGACGCCCTCTAACTTAACAAGCCTTAATTCTTCATAAATTGGTTATTTAGTGCCGTCTAATATCCTGAAAGAGCAAGTCTGAGGTTATTTTCTTTGAAGATGCATGCTTCTGTAATTGTAAGGAGGAAATAACACCATCTTCACACAGTGAAGATCTTTGAATCCATTCCCTCACCATAGGCATTTATGACCAGACCGACTTGTTCTGCTGCTGAAAATACTAGAAACACAAGAATGGGCTTTAATGGAAACTCTCCAAGGTAAATTGGCCTCAAAAATACTTCTGATGGAATCTATTTAAGTGTAAAACTGAAAAGCTGTAGATGCATAAATGTATTCAGAACTCTGATTATAATTACCATAAAAGAGGTTTCTATAGTTATCACGGAATCATCCTGACTTCAAAAGTAAGAAAAGATTTATGCGAGGCTCTACCTGAATCAGGTGAATCAAAAGAACTCAAGACCGGCCACTTTTTTATCACACACTCTGAGACAATGTGCAAGGACTACTTTTCTAGTGATGTCCCACGCAAAGCTGACAGGAAACTTTCCTGAGGGTGAAATCTGGATCTAAAAGATTTCAAAAGGGTACATATTGAAGACCTTTGTACTGCCTCAAAAAATGACATAATGCCTTTTTATGGTGGCATCCTGCTTATATACATGGGAATAACACTACTATGAAACCACATAGGGCTTCCCCGGTTGCACAGTGGTAAAGAATCCACTTGCCAATGCAGGAGATATGGGTTTGACCCCTGGATGGGAAGATCCCCTGGAGGAGGAAATGGCAATCCACTCCAGTATTCTTGCCTGGAGAATCCCATGGACAGAGGAGCCTGGCGGGCTACAGTCCAGGGGGTCGCAAAAGAGTTGGATGTGACTGAATCGACCCTGATGCTGGGAAAGATTGAAGGTGGGAGGAGAAGGGGACGACAGAGGATAAGATGACTGGATGGCATCACTGACTCAATGGACATGTGTTTGAGTAAGCTCCGGGAGTTGGTGATGGACAGGGAAGCCTGGCGTGCTACAGTCCATGGGGTCACAAAGAGTTGGACATGACTGAGTCATTGAACTGACTGAGCATGCACGCACTATGCAATCACTGCTTCCCTTTTCCTTGGGGGTTGCAGGGATTGATAATCACTGCATGCATCTGTAAAATGCTGAAAGGCTGGAGTATGCGCAGGAGTCACACATGCCACTCTCCTCCTACTTTCAGTTCAAAGGCCCATGGAGAAATTGTTTTCTACAAGCACGGTGACCGTGCCTTTCATGCCCACACTTAAACATGCACACACCACGCCCTAACTGGCCTAGTTGAGCTCTTCCTCTAGAATCCCATGGGCAGAGAAGCCTGGTAGGCTACAGTCCATGGGGTCACAAAGAGTCAGATACGACTGAGTGACTTCACTTATCACTTATCTATGAGCTCTACCTGTCCACCACCACACACACTGCTGTGAACTGAACAGTCTTCCCTGAATTCGTATGTTGAAGCCCTAACCACCCATGTAAATGGTGTGTGGAGATGGGACCTCTGGGAGGTGATCAGGTTTCGATGACGTTTTGAGGGTGCGGCCCTTGGGTGCCATTAGTGTCCTTATAAGAGATACCACGGAGCTTGTTGTCCTCTCCCTGCCATATGAGGACACAGGAAGAGGTGGCCACCTACAAGCTAGGAAAAGGTCCTCTACAGGAACCAGATCAGCTGGCATCTTGAGCGTGGACCTCCCAGTCTCAGGAACTTTGAGACATAGGCACCTGTTGTGTGTGCCATCCAGTATGTGGGGTCGTGCGATGGCAACCAGAGCCAACCCCCCACCCCACCCCGTGGTTTCTGTGTGCTCGGTTCTTTAATTCCAGGTGTCCTGCTGAGGCATATCCCTACCTCACTGATTCTCCACTTCCCACAAACAAGTCAAGAGGTTTATAACACTTCCTTCTATTCGATGTCCCTTCTCTTCTTTCAGAAAGCTTCCTTTAGCAGCAACACCTCCTCCTCCCACTGAAAAGCTGGTGTGTCACAGGTGAAAAACATAGGGTCACATTCAGCCCAACAAACACACTTGAGTGGCCTTTGAGAGTCACATCTGTGAAACCGGGAGCTGCCCTTAAAAGGATCAAATAAAATAATGTACCACAAAAGCATTTTGTAGGTTGTGAGGGGCCCCATGAAGGTGAAACATAATCACACAATATTAGCGTCTTTTGTGGAATCTGCTGCTACTGCTGCTGCTAAGTCGCTTCAATCGTGTCCGACTCTGTGCGACCCCATAGACGGCAGCCCACCAGGCTCCCCCGTCCCTGGGATTCTCCAGGCAAGAACACTGGAGTGGGTTGCCATTTCCTTCTCCAATGCATTAAAGTGAAAAGGGAAAGTGAAGTCGCTCAGTCATGTCCGACTCTTAGCGACCCCATGGACTGTAGCCCACCAGGCTCCTCCATCCATGGGATTCTCCAGGCAAGAGTACTGGAGTGGGTTGCCATTGCCTTCTCCGTGTGGAATCTGACTTCTATGTAAAAAGTCAGTAATAGCTTCAGTAAAAAAATTCATTTTTTTAAAAAAAGCCACATACAAACAATACAAAGATCTATAATAATCCATGCCATCCCTAAGTCAAGTGACTTCAGGGCAAGCACTTTCATCCATAATCATTTTTTAAGGGTTTGAATAAGAGAAAGCTTAAAGATGATTTTAAGAACTTAACCTTCTACACGAGACACCAGACACTAATTCAGTGACGCTGAAAAAGAGGTTGCCCCACTAGATCATGATATTCTCAGGGTCTAAGGCTGAGTTTTATTCACCTTTAATACTCCAAAGTCCATTTTAGTATCTGGCATATATCAAAAATCAATCATTCATTCATTCATTCGGTGAACAAATATGGTGCCACATTCAAGAGAATGCTTGAAGGTGTTTTCTCCTGCTGAGGGTGGGTGAATAAAAATCACTCCCTCCAGGATTCTTCTTTGTAAATACAGAGCAACCTAGCATAATGGAAAGCTTTGACTGTGAAGTCAGATGCATCTGCACGATGACACTGATTCTGCCACTCAACTCAGGCAAGTGCCTCAATTCTTTCATCTGTAAAATGGGAATACTGATGCTCACTATACGGGCTTGTGGTGAATGTTAGAGGAAAAACACGTAAGGCAACTTAAGCATTGTCCAATACAGTGTACATGCTCAACAAAGAAAGCTTATTATCGATGAGTATCTCCAAACAAGAGTGCATGTTTAAATCCAATTACACTCCACTACATCATGTCACAACCTATTCATCATCTGTAAACTACATCTAACAATATTTCCATTCAATTACTCTCTACTGACTTAATGGACTGTGATACTTCGTGCTGGACATGAATGATGCACAGTACTTAGAACAGAGTCAGCTATCATAAGAACTCATATCCTGAGATTCAAAACATAAACTAGGAAATGTATCCTGAGGCCTGAGGTCAAGCAGTAGGACCTACATCGCTGAGGGCAGTGGGCTTGGCTGCACCCATTCCAAATAGCAAGGTCCCAAGGAATTTTCCAGAAAAGTAGGCTGTCTCTAAGCAGGGCAGAGAGCCACTAAAGCAGCACAAGAATGAGTCAACATGAAAATCTGCAATGAAATAGGACCATGAGAAGTGCTGGGTAAGTAGAGAAGAGGAACAGTCGACAAGCGAGGCCTCCCTAAGTTTGCAGAACCGGTCCGAAGTAGCCAGCACAGCACATACCTTCACAGCTACCACCTGTGTACACATCTCCCCTGAGGACAAGGGTGTCTCCCACCTCCCCAAAGGACAGACAAGAGATAAGTCAAGGTATAAATGAAGTAAGAGGGTGCTGGGAGGAAGAGGTCAGAAAGCAGATTACACAGTAGAGCTGCAAGGCTAAAGATTTTCAAAACTGGCCAGAGCCTCTCTCAGATTTTCAACAGAGAGCATTCTGAAAATGACTGAAGGTCCAAAATATGAGTGAACTACCTGAATGGAATATCTCTGACAAGGAATTCAAAGCAAAATAATTATTATAATTGATTGCATTTAGTTAATAAGAGGTGGAGAAGGCAATGGCAACCCACTCCAGTACTCTTGCCTGGAAAATCCCATGGATGGAGGAGCCTGGTGGGCCACAGTCCATGGGGTCGCTAAGAGTCAGACACGACTGAGCGACTTCACTTTCACTTTTCACTTTCACACATTGGAGAAGGAAATGGCAATTCACTCCAGTATTCTTGCCTGGAGAATCCTGGGGACGGGGGAGCCTGGTGGGCTGCCCTCTATGGGGTCGCACAGAGTCGGACACGACTGAAGCAACTTAGCAGCAGTTAATAAGAAGCTTATAACGATTTTCAGAGTGTTTACACATATGTTGTTATGTTTGGGAATAATGCTAGGAGGTTAAATGCTAACGGTCAAGAGCCAGGATGGGCAGGAGGTCTGCTAGCATGACCCCAAGAGAGCCACAAGTCGAGGTCTGGAGGAGGGACTAATTGGGAACCTGAAGCTGGTCCACCTCCATTCTAGGTAGGCTGGCACTGGGAGAGATGAACTTTGCCTTGAACAAAAAACTTTACAGACCAAAAATAAAGACACCAAAGCAAACCCCCATTGTAGTGACAGGTCAAAGCCCATCAGCAGACGAATGGATAAGGAAGCTGTGGTACATATACACAATGGAATATTACTCAGCCATTAAAAAGAATACATTCGAATCAGTTCTAATGAGGTGGATGAAACTGAAGTCTATTATACAGAGTGAAGTAAGCCAGAAAGAAAAACATCAATATAGTATACTAACACATATATATGGTATTTAGTCAATTGGTAAAGATAACTCTGTATGTGAGACATCAAAAGAGACACAGATAAATAGAACAGTATTATGGACTCTATGGGGGAGGGCGAGGGCGGGATGATATGGGAGAATGGTATGGAAGCATGTAAATTATTATATGTGAAACGAATCACCAGTCCAGGTTTGATGCATGATACAGGGTGCTCGGGGCTGGTACACCGGGATGACCTGGAGGGATGGGATGGGGAGGGAGGTGGAAGGGGGGTTCTAGAGGGAGAAAACATGTACACCCATGGTGGATTCATGTCAATGTATGGCAAAACAAATACAATGTTGTAAAGTTAAAAAATAGAAAATAAACTAATTAAAAAAAATAAATAAAATAAAATTACTGTTGCAAAAAAAAAAAAAAAAACCCTTCGTCTGGGTGACCTTTGCTGCTGCTATTCAAATGCAGCCATTGTTATGAAAATGTGCCTGGATAGAGTTTGTAAGCCCAGAAGCAGACAGGCACAAATGTTTCTCCAGGCCATTCATTAATGCACGAGGCCATTTTGGCTTCTCTGTTTCTAATTTTCATATTTCCTTAATTTGGTTCTCATCCTCATATTGGGTCATTCTCCCTGAAGTCAGGACTACGCCCTGCTGTGACTTTTGTCCTAAAATGTTAACTTTTCAGGTGTCTTGTTTCTGTAAATCCAGGAAAACATTAGCAAGTCAATTCAAAGAGAGAAGGGTCCCCCCTTGGTCCCTCACCCCATAAAATTGGCTCCAACTTCTCAGGCATATTCAGAATAGGGTATCTGCTATGAAAGAGCTTCTTGGGAAAAGGATAGGGAGACTTTTATCAGAATGAAAACTAAGAAAACATGAGCTCAGTAGTGGTAAAGAATCCACCTGCCAATGCAGGGGACACAGATTCCATCCCTGATGCAGGAAGATCCCACATGCCTCGGAGCAAATAAGCATGTGCACCACAGTTATTGAGCTGTTCTCTAGAGCCCAGGAACCGCAACTACTGAGCCCATGTTCTGCAACTACTGAAGCCCATCCACTCTAGAGCCTGTGCTCTGCAACAAGAGAAGCCACTGCAAAGAGAAGCCCTCACACTGCAACTAGAAAGTAGCCTCCACTCGTCCCAACTAGAAAAAAGAAGACCCAGCACAGCCAAAAATAAATCATAAATAATAAATAAAATGTTTTAAAAAATGATCAGTCGAAAGTCACAAAGCAACTACAATTTCATAAGTCTTTAAAAGCCAAAGCTTAGGATATATTTTACCTCCCAGCCACTCTCCTCTCCCCCTAAAATCATCGTACAGTTGACCTTTATGTCCTGCCCTGCATCTTGACTTGACAACATCCACTGTAAAGGGTAACACAGTGTGTAGAACAGTACTAACCCATTCTGTTGGGAAAAGAACTTTCTGGAAATTTCCCAGTCCTTCAGGAAAGAAGAAAGATAATGTGCCTAGCATTAGGAAGGGTTAAGTTCACCAGGCTGTTGAGAATTTTTAATCTTCCTTTTAATGTAAGTCATAGTACCATTAACTTGAATGTTATTGAAAACAGATTTAGTTGAGCGGCTCATAAAGTACCAGCAAAGAGAAGAAAAAAGGTATATGACTTCAGCGAAGCTAAAACTACAGTCAGCATTGTGCATCCCCGGGTGCTGCCTCCATAAATACAGAGGACTGACTGTACTACACCATTTCATATAAGGGACTTAAGCACCCACGTATTTTGGTATTCACTGGGGTCCTGGAACCAGTTCCCTTGTGAATACAAAGGGACCATTATATGAGAAGACCAGATTTCAAATGTAACCAATAGTCTTATAAAAAGAAACCCAAACATTCAGGCAGGAATCTCATGACTTTCCCTCTCTCCCCCTCTCATCATCTCCCCTTTGGCTAGCTCACCTCCTGACCTCCTCACACCTGCTGTTCAGTTGTGAATATTACAGAGGCATAGCCAATTCTCAGATAGGTTCTCCTGACACATCATTTTTGCATGAGGACTTCACTGTGTGTGAATTTCCTTAGTTCAGGAAGATGGAGCCTAGTACTAACTTTCTTCTCTTAACTATCCTCAGTCGTAAAGCAAAAAGGCCTACTCAAGGGCATTTGAGATCCAGCCCAAGGTAGCAAGTAGAAATCTATTTGATGCCTCATGTTTTATTCTCTTGAGTGTCAATTACATCTTACTCCATAATCTATGGGCTTCCCAGGTGGCGCTAGTGGTAAAAAAAAAACCCCGCCTGCCAATGCAGGAGATGCCAGAGACCCTGGTTCAACCCCCGGGTCAGGAAGATCCCCTGGAGGAGGGTATGGTAACCCACTCTAGTATTCTTGCCTGGAGAACCCCTTGGACAGAGGAGCCTGGCAGGCTACAGTCCATAGAGTTGCAAAGAGTTGGACACGACTGAAGCAACTTAGCATGTCATAATAAATGCATCTGTTCTCACACAAAGCAATGGGTTTTCTGAATTTATGTGAAATGAACAGTCAGGAAGCTGCACCAGGTTAATCCTACAGCTTTGTGTATCATGGTATCTTATGAGTATTGATTCACTCTATCCTCTATTTCATAGAAATTCACTCAAACTTTTAATCCTTTTTGTCTTTATATATTAGCTTTAGAAGAAAATAAGGTGAAAGGTAGTTCAACACACTTAATTATTTAAATAAAACTGAAGCCAGCATTTAGGAACATCCAGAAGAAAGAAGGGGTTTCCCTGGTCGCTCAGACAGTAAAGAATCTGCCTGCAATGATGGAGACCAGGGTTCGATCCCTGGGTCAGGAAGATCCCCTAGAGAAGGGAATGGCTACACACTCAAGAGTATTTCAATTTTACTCTTTTCCTGGTTTTCCTCTCCATCCTTCCTCTATACCGTGGTGGAATGGGGTAGATAGAATTTTTCCTACTTTCCCATTGCCTCTTTTGTGGTTAACAGGATCCTGTGCCAAGCGGAAAGCCTATCCCAAATAGTTTAGAAAATTTTAATTCCCCCAAAACCTAGAAAAGGTGTGGCATCTGACCCAGACCAAGATAGAATACATAGCCCCATAGCTACAACGATTGGTTCACAAAAAGGAATGTGCTCAGTCAAAGCCAACCAGAGAACTCACAGCCAACCAGCACTTCTACCCCAAATCTCTTTCTCCTATATTGCTAATATATATTAGCCATATATACATACGTAAATATACATATATATATATATATATAGAGAGAGAGAGAGAGAGAATCCAAACTCCTTAGGGTGACACCAGGGCCATCTGCAGTCTAGACCATAGGTCAAGGGTGGCTGATGTACTACACACAAAGATGATCCAGAAGATGCTCCAAGTCTTGATAAGAACATCTTTCAATTTTCTCAGTTTATTCCAATATTTATACTCATGGCTCCTTCTCCATTCTCTCATCTACCTCGCACCTGTCCTGTTCTCCTTGCTGGGAGTGTCTCATTCTCATTACCTGCCCAGTGGATGTTCATCATTTTATTTCAGCCCAAGCAGGTTCCCCCTTGAGAACTCTTCCCCTCTTTCCCCACTGAGTTGCTCACTTCTTTCCAGCTTCCTTAAGGCCACTCTCAGAGCATGCAGTACTGTTGCCTCCGACACTACCAGGAGCTCCTCCAGCCTGTGACCTCTCCTACCTACCTTTGCATCACCAGTATCTGACACAGTGCCTTCCCTATAGTAAATCTTACGTGAACATTTGTTAAATACATGAAAGAATGAGTCAACAAAATGAACTTACATTGGTTAGCACTATTTGAATAAAAGGCAAGGTGCAAAAGGGAATGCAATTCAATGCCAGTTTGCTTCTTTCCATCAGCAACCCAATCAAGGATTGGGTTGATCCCAACCGATTACTCAAAATGATTTGGCCTGAGAGAGAAACAAGAGGAGGCATAAATTCACAGAATTAGAAGTATTAAAACATTTTCTTCCCTCTCTTATATCCACATTCAATCCCCACATCTGTCTTTGATGCTACTCATTTCAAAGAAACACTCTGTCCAGATGTTCACATAGGAACTGAGCGTTAACACAAAAATAAGAGAGTCTCAAACTGAAGATGTCACTGGCCTTCTGGAAGAGCACCTCCGTGTGGCTGGAGGGGCAGTGTCACTGTCACACTGGGGATGCTGAGACTTTTCCACTTGTTCTCAATCATTATCAGTCAGTTCTTAGCCTTTCCAGAAACACAGCATCCTGAGGTTGTGATGGGGTTGGAAGCAGGGAGCTATGTCTTCGTAACTGGGAAACAGCTGGTGGATAAGCCTTGATTTCGTACACTCCAAGCAAAGGTGATTGGAAGACACTCGGGATCTTGATAAAACACATGTTTCTACATTCTTAATTTATTTCATTGTGTTTACTCAACAGGTAGCTAACAGACATGGACTGCATGCAGCCACTTGCTGCTTAGCGGCAGGCTGCCTTACAGAGAGGGGACATCAGTTTGGGTCTAGCAGGACCCCCCAGTCAGTGCTGACCACAGTGTACCTTACATCCCTTCCCTCCCTTTCCAGAAATTACGAGTCTTCAGAATTGTTCAAAACCGTCTATTTTCTGAGTCATAGCTCTTGCTAAAAGAGAAGGTGTGGTTCTTCCTGATGGTACCATCCTGCACTAACCACCGCCTTCCTGTCAGCAGACTGGAATATGTCTTTAAGCAAGGCCCGCGGTTTCCACCTGGGAAGTAGGCATCCCTGTCTCAACTCTGAGCCTGATAATAAAGGACCTGTTTCTACACTCACTGCCAAAGGCTATGCGTTGCAATTAGGTTACTCTTGGAGAAGAGTTTCTAGCAGCTGAAGGCAAGAGGATGAGACCACTGAGAAGCAGAAAATCCAGACCCTCCATGTCAATAAGCATTATTACAATTTAAAGCACAGGGTAGATGAGAAATCTGAAAATCACCTTTACAAAGAGGGGGAAATTCCTAGGCAGCTGTAATGAAAACAAAGATATTCTAAGTGTGACAGGAAGCAAAATCTCCTACCCTGCCATTACTGTTCTGAAGACCTGCCTTTCCTTATAATTATAACTAAGTTCAGGTTTGTCTTCATTCTTCAAGAAGAGCTACCTTCCCCCACATGCTATTTATCTTTTTACAGAAGATTCAGAAGGTTAAAATAGATGGCTTTGGTTTTAAGGACATTTTCATTTTTGAAAACATAGGCAATTATAATGGTTAATTACAGGCTTGAGGGTAAATTCTTGACCTTTTGCCAAGATATATGCATTGAGCCAGGGGAACAGTGGCTTAGGGAACAGTGGCAATGTTCTAGAGCCAAGTGGTGCCTTAATTGTTCAAAATCTGGAAAAGGAGCCCACCCCACCCCACTCTATAAAGCAGGCATTTCTCCTGTTCTCTCTCTCCCCCTCTCCCCTTGCACTCTCTGTATACATGTGAACTTTTTTTCAAAGTGCCAGGGAAAAATCAACCTTTTCTTCCCACCCTTTCCCATAGCTTTTCTGTTCTGGAAAGTATACAAACAAGGCTGATTTCTCTGTTTGGTAATTAGGGGAAAGGAAAATTTCAGTATCTGTAAACAGCCAGTCTAACTGTTTTCACTGAATTCACTGATCATTTCAGTTTAAGAAAATAAACCTCCCCAATTGCCTTGCAGAAAAGACCAGTTAAGTCCCTCAGCTCTTAACAAAAAGGTCACTAAGGTAGCCCTATTCAGACATGATGGATATTAGGAGTCTGTTGCTAGTTATCCAAATGGCCCATTTCTTCTCCACAACAGGGCTTATTTCTAACTGCTGCTGCTGCTGCTAAGTCGCTTCAGTCGTGTCCGACTCTGTGCAACCCCATAGACGGCAGAATCCCGTCCCTGGGATTCTCCAGGCAAGAATACTGGAATGGGTTGCCATTTCCTTCTCCAATTCACGAAAGTGAAAAGTGAAAGTGAAGTCGCTCCGTCCTGTCCGACGCCCAGCGACCCCATGGACTGCAGCCTACCAGGCTCCTCTGTCCATGGGATTGTCCAGGCAAGAGTACTGGAGTGGGTTGCCATTGCCTTCTCCCTATCTCTAACTAATTCTGTTCAGTTCAGATAAATTCAATATGTCCTTGCTGGGCTTGTCCTCTTGGGGACTTAGGGAAAGCAATGTGCCTTTCAGATGCATCTGCTCTGAATGCTGCACGCAGGACTGGTAAGATTGGCGGGCCGAGTTTGTGCAAATGAAACAAAGTTTACGAATACTTGTCCTCACTTATTCACACACTCTGCCACCTAGAACCTCACGAGATCGCCTTCAGGCAAAAGAGGGATAAAAGGGAAGGAACGTGGAGAGAGAGAAATGAGAGGATGGGTCCCCTGAAGCCACAGGAAGGCAGAGGGATTCAGTGCTTGCAACGGATAGAGAAGGGAGGGAAGCCCCACTGCCTAGTCACAGACATCCATGGTGACACCTCAAGACAGGCTGCTCCCTTTGGGCTGCAATTTCCTCTGTGGGGCCAGCTGCAAGGTCAACACTGACACCCAACTGTGGCAAGAACCATGTCATGTGGAATGCTTCCTTGATGGTGTCCCTGACGGGGACCAGCGCTGGGCCTTCACAAAGCAGATGGTGGAGATGTCACACTCTGCCATAGAGGACCTGGAGGAGACATAGCCCCAGCTACTGCTTTCTCAATTCTTATGACAAACAAACACGGTCATCTAGAATTTTCTATAGAGGATGCCATTTTGAGTTTTCTATGGTCAAGGGCAAATGTCCAAGAGTTTGTGATTAGAAAGACTATTTTGTCTTCAGTTTTGCGGTGTTTTTATTTTTTTATAAGGATTTATTGAATTTTTTATAACATTGCTTCTGTTTTATGTTTTGATTTTTTGGCCCCAAGGCATGTGGGATTTTAACTCTCCAAAAAGTGAAAAAAAGTCAAGTTGCTCAGTTGTGTCCGACTGTTTGCAACCCCATGAACTGTAGCCCACCAGGATCCTCTGTCCATGGGGATTCTCCAGGCAAGAATACTGGAGTGGGTTGCCATTTCCTTCTCCAGGGGATCTTCCCAACCTAGGGATCAAACCTGGGTCTCCCATATTGCAGGCCGACTCTATGCCCTCTGAGCCACAGGGTCTCCCTTTAACTCTCTAACTAGGGATCAAATCTGTACCCCCTACGTTAGACAGCAAAATCTTAACCACTGGACTGCCAGCGAAGTCTCTGTCTCCAGTTTATGTCACAATTTTATGTCAACACATAAAACTGGATCTTATATATATTCTGCCAATTGCCTTAGTAAATAAAATATAAACATTGTAAAATTAAGGCACTTTAAAAAAATGAAAACTCCAGCATGGATGCTTAGATTAATTAGCTCACACATTCAGTCAGTCAACAAATATTCAATGGGCTTCCACTGTGCTGGAAACTGCAATGGAAATACAAATAGGAATAAGAAATGCTCCCTACCCTGAGAAGCTTATCGTGTAGAGGAAATGAGAATTTAATGTGATGTTTGCTCCAACGTGTATTTTTTTCAAAGTACTATTAGACCATAAAGAAGATACAGTGATAGTCTATGGGAGCTGGGAAAGGATTCACAAAAGAAGTAGCATTTCATTTGGATCCTTTAAGGATGAATACCTGTTTTATAAGTGGAGAAAGAAGTGTGAGTCATAGTAAGCATATCATAACTGGGAAAATTAGCCTCATTATAGACTGGCCTATGTCACCAGTTTCTAGAAAACCATCAACCCTGTTATCTAAAAGTAAATGCATCAGTGGTTTAAATTGAAAAGTTATATGTTTGCACAAAGTAGACTGAGTTCATTATAATTTAACAAGTGGATTCCCTTCTATGGTATTTACACAGTTCATGGAAGGCTTTGACCCATAATAACTGAATAAGATAAATGTTTCTCTCATTTGAGTTTCCACGTACTGCTTCCTTTGGTCATCTGTTTTACTTGGGGTCTCTTTAAACTGAACTGACTTTAATCTTCGAACTGTACATGTGGCAACACACATGATCATCAAACCTCTTTGATGTTAAACCAACAGATGTCGAGTTTAACTTTGTGGCACTTTGATAAAAGGATTAAGGGGAGACCCATGAAAGCAATCACCTTGCCTGAAAAGCTGAATTTTTAACAATAATCAAGGAGTGCAAAGATGTGGCTAAGCTCAGCCTAGTGAGAAATGAGCATATGACAAAATGAGCACTCGGATAGTTTTTGACTGACCTATTCAAACTTGAGGCATTATTCAAGGTGAGTCAGCTGGTACAGAAAACACTTAATATTTTCACGCAATTAAAAAAAACACACTTGCTGGGCTTAGGGTAACAAAAAACTTTTGGTAGTAGCATAGCAGTGATGGCTGCACAACGCTGTGCATATGATTAATGCTGTTGAATTGTACACTTCAAAATGGTCAGTGCTATGTTATGTACTTTTGCCAAAAAAAAAAACACCCCAAAAAGCAGCCATTGGGATATTTTCTTTATAAACTAGATACTGACATTCAAGATTTTTTATTCTTACCATTTTCCTTGGAGAATATTTTAAAAGATCATCAAAGACGCTCTTGCTAATAGACTCTCTTTAACTAAAAGCCTATTGCCTTGTGTCCAGGCAAAACCAATATGTAAAGTATTAACAAAATAAGAAAACCTAGTTTAGCTGAAAGAATTTCAGAGGAAGTCAGTCCACAATATTCTTGTAACTGTCTCTTAAATTAACAAAGTAACAGCATTGCAACAGGTGATCAATGTGAGTATTTGCTACTCTTCTATAGACATTTGAAAATTATTTCAATTCAACATATAGTTTTTATGTATGACTAATATTTGTGCATAGTTAACTTGTTCTGCCACTAACTAAATCCTATACAAGATGTGAATCAAGCTGTTGAAAGATTTAGAAACTCTAGTAATTTATGGTATAGTCAGCAGCACTGGACTGAGATGCTGACTGATGTCAATGTGAGTTTCACAAGTACAATTTGGTGCTTCAGATCCAGGTCTAAAAGAGGGTGAAAAGAAGATGGAACAAAAATTCAGAAGGTGGAATATGTTGATTGAGTTTGCTTTAAAGAGTCGACATTTTGAGGAGGAGATGGAGATGTCAAAATTGATTCAACTACTTCTTATACAACAGGAAAACAATCAATTCTACCATAGAAGGTCTAATCATACCTGAGGGAAAATGAAAGATATTTTACCCTAGTATTACTTAAGCACATGGCACAATTAGCATCATAGGAGATATGACCACAAAGTAAGAAGAATTTCATACTTCCTATTTATGACAATACTTTGCACTTAAGGAAATTATAATTTCTCATGTTAACAAAACTATTTGTAAAAATGTATTTATGATCTGGAAAGCAACCAGAATTTCCATTAACAAGGCTATGTTTTTCCTATTAAGTTAAGTAGATTTAATTTTTAAGTTCTGCAAGGATTTTTCTCACCATTAAACTTGCTATATGGTGGACTTTGGCTGAAGATGATGAAACTCAACCCTTAATAGTGTGACAAATATTATTTAATTTAATCTTTTCTCTCTAGGACTATTCACAGCAGCAAAGCACAGGAAGGGTCAATACAGATCCTGTGAAGTACTTTCATACCTGGAAATCATCACTAATGAACACTAATTAAAAAAAGAGAAGCTTAATAAAGGAAAAGAATGCTAGACTGCAGTTCAGGAGACATGGACTTGAGTCTCACACTTTGCATACCCCACTCTCTCTCTGCCACTTCCTACAGTTTCTGGGACCATCAGCATATGAGAAAGTACTTGGTAAATGGAACAGCACTGACAAATATGTGTTGATCCTGGTAATAAAAACCAGCATCAGAAATTAGTCCACAGTATTAGATCTTAGTCCAATCCTGCTCCTATTCTCCTGGATGACAATGTTATACCTTCTCTCTCTCTTCAAACATCTACCACTCCCTACTCTAGCATCACCTTCTGTTGGTGACCTGGTTTCTCACTTCACTGAGAAATCCAAAGAAATCAGAAAAGAGCCTCCCCACGCTTCGTCAACACCTCTACCCACCACCAGAATCTGTGCCAAACCAACCCTTAATCTTCTTCCTGGTACAGGGATGAAATGTCCCTGTTCCTAAAATAGGACATCCTCTCCAGTAGATCCTATCTTTTTCCATCTACTCAGCATCAACATTCTGGCAATTTTCCCCTGGAAATCACTAGTTGTTTGCTCACCACTAGATCAGCACTACTGGCAAACTAACATTCTGCTCTTTTATGCATCTGACATAACAACAAATAGAAAACAACAAAATAAAGTTGTCTTGACTCCAGTTCCCCCACAAACTACCAACCTAATGTTTTCTTCCTTTTGCAGCAAAAATCTTCAAGAGTCATTTATCCTTATCTCCAGTTTCTTTCCTTCCATTCTGCTTACAACTCCCTTCAAAGAAGAATTTGCCCCATCATCCCACCAATGCAGTTTCCATCAAGGCCACCAGTGACCTCTAGGGTGCTGAATTCAATGTTCAATTTTCAGTTGTCATCTTACTTGACCAGTTCCAGCATTTGACACAACTCATCACATCTTCCTCATAACCCTTCTTCACTTGGCTGTAGGGACAACTGTTTGCCTTGGTTTTCTTTTTTAAGTGGTTTCTTTTTCCTTTTCTGTTTCCTCCTCATATCCCAGACTCAGGATATTGAGTGTCCCAAAGATCAACCATTAAACCTCTCCTCTTTTCTAATATTCTCTTATCCCTTGGAGATCTCTTACAAGTGACTATAAATACCATCTACAGGCTCACGCTTGCTTGCTTGTGTGTAAGCTCAGTCGTGTCCGATTCTTTGCAACCCTGTGGACTGCTTGTAGCTGCTTGTCCATGGAATTTCCCAGGCAAGAATACTGGAGTGGGTTGCCATTTCCTACTCCAGGGGATCTTCCAGACTCAGGGATCAAACCTGCATCTCTTGCATCTCCTGCATTGGCAGGCGGATGCTTTCTCACTGAGCCACCCGAGAAGCCCCATGACTTAAAACTTAATATTTTCAGGGCTTCCCGGGTGGCTCAGTGGTAAAGCATTTGCCTGCCGATGCAGGGGACAGGGATTCGATCTCTGGGCCTGGAAGATCCCATATGTTACAGGACAATTAAGCCCGTGTGCCACAACTACTGAGGCCTGTGCACCTAGAGCCTGTGCTCTACAACAAGAGAAGCCACCATGATGAGAAGCCTGTAGGCCACAACCAGATAGTAGCCCCCACTCACCACAACTAGACAAAGCTCACGTGCAGCAGTGAAGACCCGGAGCAGCCATAAGTAAATAATCTTAAAGAAAATACTTTCAGCTGTGATCTCTCCATGGGGCTGCTTACTTCTGTATCCAGCTGTCTACTCAACATCTCCTACTAGAGGTCTTATGTACACAGAATCGTAAAAAGTCTAACATAACGTGGAACTACTGATATGTTTCCAGGTGTCTAGTGTATTCTCAGGGTGCCCAACATCTGTTAATGACAACTCCATCTATCCAGCCATTCAGGCCAAAATGTGTGCAAAATCCTTCCCTCCACTCTTGGTCCCACACACACACCTTATGCATCAGCAAATCTTCAGAATATACCCAGATTTTGATCTCTTCTCACCCTTTCCCTGACACCATCGCCTCTCATCTGGAATGTAGCAATAGCCTCCCACCTGTCTCCTACCTGTCTCCTACCTGTCTCCCTACCTCCACCCTTGGCCTCCACAGTCTCTTCTCAGTAGGTAGTGATTCTTTAAAAGACACCAGTTAACATCCTCCCTGTGCTTAGAACCCTCCTGGGACTCTTTCTCATCCAGAGTAAACTCCAGGGGTATTACAAAGGCCTTTGAGACTCAATATATTCCAGCCCCCATTACCTTTCTGATCTCACTCCCTACCACTCTGATCATTTCAAGGCTTGCTATTTCTCAAACTTGCCAACAATCTCCTGACCCGGGGCATTTGCATTTGCTGCTAAAGTGACCACCTGGAACTTCCCTTGTGGTTCAGTGGTTAAGAATCCTCCTGCTAATGCAGGGGATAGGGGTTTGATCCCTGGTGCAAGAAGATTCCACACTCCACAGGGCAACTAAGCCTGAGTGCCACAACTACTGAAGCCCTTGTGCTCTTGAGTCCATGCTCTGCAACAAGAGAAGCCAGTGCAAGAGAAGCCCATGCACTGCAACTAGAGAGTAGTTCCCATCTGCCTCAACTAGAGAAAGATCCACATGCAGCCCCAGTACAGCCAATAAATAAATAAAAATAAAGTGACCACTTAAAAACAAGAGAACTAAAATGAAACTACAGGACAAGTACTATTATTAAAATTTGCTCAAATAAGCTCCCTTGACTCGTACTATGAATTAGACACAGTCTAGTTATGAATTAGGTGAGTTGTTCCCAGGAACGAGTACAAGTAGGCACCACCAGCTTAAGAAAGTGCCAGTTTTAGAAAAAAGAAGAGGCAAATTGTAGATACGAACTGTGTCTTTCTGGATCCCCAGGGATCTGGCCCAGGGCCTGGAGCATGGCAACACTCACTGCATGTGTGATGAGTGAATGCAGAGGCTGAGGGAGACTCCAGGGCAAAAACAACAAAGCCAGTAAAGACAATGAAACAAAGGCTGAAAGGAGCAGAGGTGCCCTAATATAGTCTCCCTAGCTTTGCTTTTCTACACTTATATTGCTGGGCCTGGGGGAGCCACTGAGCCTTCAAAAGGTGAGAGCCCATGTCTGTGAGAAGTGCTTCTGCCTCCTGCAGCACCCTTACAGTCTGATAGAGCAGCTCCGTGCACAGTGTCCACTACGACCCAGAACTTGTTCAACAACTGTGGTTTTCTCTGAGGAGTTGTTATAGTAACATTTTATAGATCAAATCACCAACATCCATTGGGTCAAGAAAAAGCAAGAAAATTTCAGGAAAACATCTACTTCTGCTTCATTGACTATGCTAAAACCTTTGACTGTGTGGATCAAAACAAACTGTAGAAAATTCTTAGAGATGGTTATACCAGACCACATTACCTGCCTCCTGAGAAACCTGTATGTGGTCAAGAAGCAACAGTTAGAACCAAACATGGAACAATGAACTGGTTCAAAATTGGGAAAGGAGTACATCAAGGCTGTATATTGTCACACTGCTTATTTAACTTCTATGCAGAGCATATCATGTGAAATTCTGGGCTGGATGAATCACAAGATTGCCAGGAGAAATATCAACAACCTCAGATATGCAGATGATACCACTCTGAAAGATAAGAGGAACTAAAGAGCCTCTTGATGAAGGTAAACGAGGAGAGTGAAAAAGCTGACTTAAAACTCAACATTCAAAAAACGAACATCATGGCATCTGGTCCCATTACTTCATGGCAATAGATGGGGAAACAATGGAAACAGTGGCAGAATTTATTTTTATTTTCTTGGGCCCCAAAATCATTGCAGACAGTGACTGCAGCCATGAAATTAAAAGACATTTGCTCCTTGGAAGAAAAGCTATGACAAACCTAGACAGTGTATTAAAAAGCGGAGACATTACTTTACCAACAAAGGTTTGTATAGTCAAAGCTATGGTTTTTCCAGTAGTCCTGTACAGATATGAGAGTTGGACCATAAAGAAGGCTGAGCACTGAAGAATTGATGCTTTCAAACTGTGGTGCTGGGGAAGACTGTTGAGAGTCCCTTGGACAGCAAGGACATCAAACCAGTCGATCTTAAAGGAAATCAACCCTGAATATTCATTGGAAGGACTGACATTAGAGCTGAAGCTCCAATACCTGGACCACCTGATGTGAAGAGCAGACTCACTGGAAAAGACCTTGATGCTGGGCAAGATTGAGGGCAGGAGGAGAAGGGGCGACAGAGAATGAGATGGTTAGATAGCATCACTGATTCAATGGACATGAGTTTGAGCAAACTCCGGGAGACAGAGGACAGGGAAGCCTGGCATGCTGCAGTCCATGGGGTCTCAAGAGTTGGACATGACTTAGCAACTGAACAACAGTAACAACATTTTACAGATGGCGGTTCAGGTTCATTGGACTCAAGCCATGGTCCTTTAAACGTTCTCCCATGGGTTTTCCAAATTAGAAGGGGCTGATCTGCTAAGAAGAAGAGTCCAGAGGCAATGAAGGAAAAAGTACTGGGGTTGGTGTGGGGTGGGTGGTGGCCCACAATCTCTATTTATATTAATAATATTCAGATGAAATTCAGGACCTACAAAGAGGTTGCATAATGTGACTGAGCAGCCAGGAAGCTCTTCAATATTACCAAGTTAGAGAGAGCTGTTTCTTTTGTAAGGTTTTGGATTGCAAATCTGGAGAGTTTATCTGTAGGGCTGTTTTCCCAAGGCCTCCACAACAAAGCCAGGGCAAATGACACATCCCAGGCAGACACTGCAACCTCAGCTTCTGTTGTTTCAGCCTGAGGCACTTTCCATGCCATGCCAGCAGGCAGCCCCTTTTCTGTTTTTGCAGCTCCATCCTGGGCCATGTTTGTTTAGGTGTGTTCACTATCTCCAGTTCAGCTGCCTCCTCTCAGGCGACAATAACACTTGGCGTATGTACTAACAAAATGCTGCAATTGTAATTTTGCAGTGGTAGCATTTGGGGAACCAGATGCCCCATTCTGTATGCTTTGCATATTTATGGCATTGTACTCATTAGTAATATCCTGCATAACTCTCTCACATCTTAGCCCTAGAGCTTCTCTACACCCAGCCACATTCTCTTGTTAGAGTCCCCCCACCCCCACCTGTTAAACCCATTCTTCACATCTCTACAATAATAGCAATACTAATAGCAGCAATAATAATAACAAAATGATACCTTCCTGGCACTTGGGAAGGACTTTTAAAAGTCTAGTGGCTCAGATGGTAAAGAATCTGCCTGCAATGCAAGAGACCTGGGTTCGATCCCTGGGTCAGGAAGAGCCCCTGGAGAAGGGGATGGCTACTCACTCCAATGTTATTGCCTGCAGAATTCCATGGACAGAGGAGCCTGGCAGGTTACAGTCCATGGGATCACAACACGACTGAGCGACTAACACTTTCAACCCTTTAAAAGTCTATCAGTTGTAGCAGATGGTCAGCAAGAAAGTATGGTGGAGAGGAGAAAAATATTAATAAGAGTATACCAAGATCATGGCATCTCGTCCCATCACTTCATGGCAAATAGATGGGTAGAAAGTGGAAGTGGTGACAGATTTTATGTTCTTGGGCTCCAAAATCACTGTGGATGGTGACTGCAGCCATGAAATTAAAAGACTCCTGCTCCTTGTAAGAAAAGCTATGACAAACCTAGACAGTGTATTAAAAAGCAGAGATATTACTTTGCTGACAAAGGTCCATATAGTCAAAGCCATGGGTTTTCCAGTAGTCATGTACAGATATGAGAGTTGGACTGTAAAGAAGGCTGAGCACCCAAGAATTGATGCTTTCAAACTGTGGTGCTAGAGAAGATGCTTGAGAGTCCCTTGGACAGCAAGGAGATCAAACCAGTCAATCCTAAAGGAAATCAACCCTCAATATTCATTGGAAGGACTGAAGCTGAAGTTCCAATACTTCACCCACCTGATGGGAAAAGCCAACTCATTGGAAAAGATGCTGATGCTGGGAAAGATTGAGGGCTGGAGGAGATGGGGGTGACAGAGGGTGAGATGGTTGGATGGCATCACTGATTCAATGGACATCAGTTTGAGCAAGTTCTGGGAGATAGTGAAGGACAGGGAAGTCTGGCATGCTGTAGTCCATCAGGTCTCAAAGAGTTGGGACATGACTTAGAGACTGAACAATAACAAAATATCAAGAGCAAACAGCAGGAGACCTCTGTTTTCCTGATTCTGGGTAGAAAAGGTATGTTCTAAATCTTATTTGAGACTGTTGGAACCCCATGGGCCTAGAACACACATAAATTTTCTGGGTTTTATTTTCATCATGCCAAGACAGAGAACATGCCATGTTTTTAACATATGATCAAAATCCAGTAGGTATCATTCTCATCATCAACTAGCTTCAGAGGAAAGGAAACCTCTCACTCAAGTTTCTCCCCATTCACACCCACAATTACCTCCAAAAGCTCCATGACTCAGCCTCACCAAGTCTCAGAACAATTTAGTTGAATACCACCTGTATGTCAAAATATCACAGTGCCATATATGTCAGTACTTAGTTACAGGGTTCTTTCACACTAATAAAACATCTTCAAGATATCCAAACAAGTCCTGTTTTGGCCAGCTCTGAAATAAATCCACACATCCCTACCTTCATCTAAGAAAGATGTGCATTCTAATCTCAAACAAACACTGCAGTCTGTGAACCAGCTCTTCAGACGAGTTATAGACACTCCCCCAAGTCTCTCTAGATCCCTAGATGACTGAAGTTTACCCAGACTATGCTGGACATCCAACATCCCCTGAAATTCTGCAAAGTTTCAGAACTAATGAAACTCTTCACTACTTTCTCTCCTTGGTCATCCCAGCACATGTAAAAGAGAAAAACCAAATATACATCATTTTCACATAATGATATAGCATATCATTATATTATATAATAATTTTTTCCTTAGTTAGTATAATCAATTTTATTCATAAAAAAATAAACAAACAAAGTTTTCCAACCCATACAGAAGGGTAGGGGGAGGTAGGTGTCGGTGCATCCAGCCCAGCCCACAGCCCATGCGGTTTTGGCAGCAATAAGGGGTATGGGGGGGAGTGCTGTGCTTAGTTGCTCAGTTGTGCCTGACTCTTTGTGGCCTGTGGACTGTAGCCCACCAGGATCCTCTGTCCATGGGAATTCTCCAGGTAAGAATAGTGAAGTGGGTTGCCATGCCCTCCTCCAGGGGATCTTCCCAAACCAAGGATTGAACTCAGGTATCCCACATTGCAGAGATTCTTTATCATCTGAGCCACCAGGAAAGCTCATGGAGGGAGGAATGGACCCCAGATTAAAAATGGTATATGTGTGTGTATGGAAAGGAGATGTGTGTAAAAACTGTGAGGAGTAGAGGGAGGAAGACAGACATATATATATATGTGTGTGTGTGTGTGTGTGTGTGTATAACCCATATATATAATATTTTACAAATATGAATATGCTATAAAATAAAATTTCATCCTAAAATATAAACCACCTATAGAAAAAGCCTAATATGTGCCACCTTGCCATTAAATAGGATGTCAAGGCTCTCCACCTTGACATAAGTGTATAAGAACCTCACTATAGTTGTGACCTGTAGTTCTCAGCAGAACCTCCTAAGTGGAATAAAAATATTAATTTAATACATATCATTTCCCTTAAGAGCCTGAGACTTAGAAAGAAAGCAAGAGAAAGGAGATTTTCAGGGGCAGGTTTTCTATTTGGAGTAATATTGTTCAATATATCCCTTGGGAAGCCACTACTTTCTGGGCTCTCAGTCATACTCAAATCCTTGCCTTCATCCTCAGAACTTCAGAACACCTAGGTCCGAGGCCTGTGTCACCACAACCCTCCAGGATGTAAGAGTTATACTTCTTCTCTGCACTTTTCAAAGTTATTAACTGAAGCATCATATTCACAAAATACTTCCTACATGGAAGACCTGGGCACAATTTTGAGACATTTATTGTTCATTTTTTTTGGCTTCATAGGTGAATTCTATCAAACATTTAGAGATGAGTTAATGCCTATCCTTCTAAAACTCTTTCAAAAAATTACAGGGGAAGGAACACTTCCAAACTCATTCTACCATCACCCTGATACCAAAACCAGACAAAGACAACACACACAAAAAAGAAAATTACAGGCCAATATCACTGATGAGCATAGATGCAAAAATCCTCAACAAAATTCTAGCAAATAGAATTCAACAACACATTAAAAAGATCATATAACATGATCAAGTCAGATTTATCCCAAGGATGCAAGGATTCTTCAGTATACACAAATGAATCAATAAGATACATGATATTAACAAATTGAAAGATAAAAATCATATGACAATCTCAATAGATGCATAAAAAGCCTTTGATAAAATTCAGCACCCATTTATGATTAAAAACTCTTCAAAAAAAATGGGCACAGAAGGACCTACCTCAATATAGTAAATACCATATATGATAAACCCACAGCAAACATTATTCTCAATGGTGAAAAACTGAAAGCATTCCCTCTAAGATCAGGAACAAGTCAAGGGTACCTACACTACCACTATTATTCAACATAGTTTTGGAAGTCCTAGCTATGGGAATCAGAGAAGAAAAAGAAACAAAAGGAATCCAGATCAGAAAAGAAGTAAAACTCTCACTGTTTGCAGATACATGATACCATACATAAAAAATCCTAAAGATACTATCAGAAAATTACTAGAGCTAATCAGTGAATTTAGCAAAGTCACAGGATATAAAAATCAATACACAGAAATCACTTGTATTCCTATATACTATCAGTGAAAAATTAGAAAGAGAAATTAAGGAATCAATCCCATTCACCATTGTAACAAAAAGAATAAAATATCTAGGAATAAACCTACCTAAGGAGACAAAAGAACTGTATACAGAAAACTATAAGACACTAATGAAAGAAATGAAAGATGACATAAACAGATGGAGAGATACTCCATGTTCCTGGGTTGGAAGAATCAATATTGTGAAAATGACTATACTACAAAGCAATCTACAGATTCAATGAGATCCCTATCAAATTACCAATGGCATTTTTCACATAACTAGAACAAAAAATTTCACAATTCATATGGAAACACAAAAGACCCCGAATAGCCAAAGCAATCTTGATAAAGAAGAATATAGCTGGAGGAATCAAACATCCTGACTTCAGACTATACTATAAAGCTACAGTCATCAAGACAGTATGGTACTGGCACACAAACAGTAATATAGACCAATGGAACAAGATAGAAAACCCAGAGATAAACCCATGCACCTATGGGTAACTTATTTTTGACAAAGGAGGCATACAGTGGGGCAAAGACAGCTTCTTCAATAAGTGGTGCTGGGAAAATTAGACAGCTATGTGTATTTTTTTTATTTTTTCTAAGCTTACATATCTAAGCCAAAATAGTATGTTTTGACTTCTGAAATAAAGTGGCATGAGTCCTAACTGCTCCAGTTTCTTTCCTTTATCAGGACTTTCATAATTGGTTTAAGAAAAGATGCTGGTCATTTTAGCCTAGTAGGATACTTAGCCCCAATATTAGCTGGAGAAATTCTAAATGTCCCAAGAAAGTTCACTCAAGACTGTCCTTTAAAGCAACATGACTCAGATATCATGGAGTTCATTTCTGTGTGTGGGCCAGGAATGGACCGTGCAGATAATCTCTTCAAAAATCCTACTGAGTAAATATATGGACTCCCAAATAATGTCCCACAGCATATTCTAAATTCAATTTTTTGACTAAAATAACTAAGAAAGTGGGACCATAATTAATCCCTTTACACTGTGCTCTAGAATTAAACTTCAAATGTTGTTACACAATTGTTGTTGTTGTTTAGTCACTAAGTCGTGTCCAACTCTTTTGCAACCCAATGGACTGTAGCCCACCAGGCTCCTCTGTCCATGGGATTTCCCAGGCAAGAATACTGGAGTGGGTTGCCATTTCCTTCCTCCAGGGAATCTTCCTGGCCCAGGGATTGAACCCTCATCCCCTGCATTGGCAGGCAGATTCTTTACCACTGAATCACCAGTTGAGAACCTATCAGGGGCTTTTTGGAATTCCCATCATCTTTGGTTTTAAATGTTATATAAAGGATGGATATTTTGAATATGCAGCTAATGCAATAGAAGTCCTGCAGGGAAAAAAAAAGTCTGTCTTTATGGTGGCTTCTGCTCCTACCTATCCATGTAAGCCATTTTTGCTGACGTGACCATGGCCTCCATGCTGCCAAGTCCATCTGAGGATGTCAATCCTCCTCTTACCTGACTTCTGACAGCATCCACCACAGCTGCCCACTCCCTGCTTCTAAGAGGAGTCTTCCCTTGCTTGAGGATCACAATCTCCTTGCTGTCCTTATACCTCTTGTGCACTTCTTTTTAGATTCGTTTTTTGACTCCTCTCACACCTGACCTCTCTATGCAGCAACTCCCTAGGGCAGTCTTGCAATCTCTTTTCTTTCAACTCTGTGCACTCACCCAAAGTGATCTCATGCATTCCCATTGCTTTAAATACCACACCAGCAATTCACAAATTTATAACTTCAGCCTAGACCTGTTTACTGGCTCCAGACTCATTTACTTAATTACCTATTTGTCATCTCTAAGGCTGGCTCACAAGCATCTGAAACTTAACCTGCCTTCAGCTGAATTCTTGATCTCTAGACAATGGCCCCTCCATCCACACTACCTTTCTGGACTCTTGGGGGTCATCCTCAACACTTCCAGCTCCTGCACCCCATCTCTTTCTCTCCCCACTACCATTTAATCAAATGCCCACTGTCTCTTGCTGGACCACTGCACTAACCTCCCAAGCCCTTGTTGCTGCTTTCACTCCATCTCTTTTCCAGCAACAATCAAAGAGAGCTCTTTAAAGTACAAATCTTAAACACGATCTTAAAACCTTCCAAAGGCTTACTCTGAGAGTGGTTAACAATGTCTATGAGCTTGGAGAATGATGGCATAAACTCTTAGATGAGAATTGTTTTTTATTTTTCACTGATGTATAGCTCCATGAATTTGTATATTATGTATGTCCCCATGTCAGAGAAGGCAATGGCACCCCACTCCAGTACTCTTTCCTGGAGAATCCTAGGGACAGAGGAGCCTGGTGAGCTGCCGTCTATGGGGTCGCACAGAGTCGGACACGACTGAAGTGACTTAGCAGCAGCAGCAGCATGTCCCCATGTAACTCCCACCCAGAGCAAGATATAGAACATTTCTTATACTCCAGAAAGCTCATCTTCTGCCCTGTCTCCACTCTTTCCACAGGTAATCACTTTTCAGGCCTTTATTACAGTGGATTCATTTTGCTTCTTCTTGAACACCATACAAATTGACTTATAGAGATGATTTTTTTCCTAAACTATATCAAACTCTTCAAATGTTCCTGTACGTTAATGATTAGACCAGCTTTAAGACAATAACATCCTGGAGTCACCTAAGTCAGGTGTTCAGCTCCAGAGTCTCAAGTCTCAAGCCTACAAGAGTTTATTAATTAATAAGTGAGAATGAAATCCACACAGCATTCCAGATTAAGCTGTCCCCATGAACTTTCCCTAGGTATTTAAGACAACACAGGGATTAACATTTCTACTCATGGGCTTTGAGCCAATCTGGATAACTAATCTGCAGGATTCACTCAGGGTACTCTTTTGATCCAAACAGAGACTTCAACCTGACAGAAGTGTGACAGCAAGAGTGCAGTGTACAGTTACAGTCTTAATAGTGGAGTGGGACTTTATCAGGCTTAAGGTCTTACCAGGTGAGTCGTGTTACAAGTATTAGGAATTAACAAGGATGAACTGTGGTGGGGCAGCTTAAATCTGGATAAAGCTTCACAGGCACCCATTCACCATTATAACTTTACCCTGGAGAAAAGTTATTAAATCTCTATTTTTAAGGCACAATCCCTGATTTGTCCTCTGTCCAGAATAAGGGCCAATTCTAATAAAGAACCCAGGGAAGTCAACCCCCTGGGATGTCAGCCTCTCCTGAGACCTGAAGTCCAAAGAGACACCTCCCCAGGGTTTGGAATTTCTAAAGCCTTTTTGCACGGGAAGCAGAGTCCTTGGGGCTTGTTTTTGCTCCCTCAATTGTCCAATACCATTCCCCAGGATCAAGAAGAGAAATCCCAAACCCAAATTAGGATTGACTGGGAGTATTGTGAAGATTTACCGAAGTCTGGAAGGATTGACAAAATAAGTCTTACCAAGCATCTCTGTTACTAGAATCTTGCATTCTGCACCCTTTGGCACCTCAGCTAAACATGTGCTGAGCGTATCAGCTGATGAGGCTTGCTGATGCTGGCTAAGTGGCAGTCATGGTTTTGTTGGAATGATTCCTGACACAAAAGGCACTCAAAAAATGTTGGTGACTGATACGATGGAGGAATTATCATCGACCATAGTCTTGCTTCCTAAACTTGAAGGAAAACTTGGTTACTCTTCAGTGCGAAGTGTTGGGAGGGTAGGAGGGTAAGAAAGTCTTGTGGATACCATCCTCCTTTGATGAACTAAACCAGAACACTTCCTACAGGAAAAGAAACCTATTTCTTTAGACTATGTGTTAGCAAATAAGTCTACTTTCTCTTCCTTTCTCTACATAAATGTCCCTTGAACCACTGTGCTGGTAAACTTCATTTAGCCTGGCTTAAAATGCATGGAGGGCTTCCCAGATGGCTTAGTGGTAAAGAATCCAGCTGCCAATGAAGGAGCTGCAGGTTCAATCCTTGGGTCAAGAAGATCCCCTAGAGAAGGAAATGGCAACCCACTCCAGTATTCCTGCCTGGGAAATCCCTATGACAGAGGAGCCTGGTGGGCTACAGTCTATAGGGTTGAAAAGAGTCAGACACAATTAAGCGACTGAGCACATACACATGTAAGATGCATGGAAAAATCTTCCAGATCCTCTGGTAAATAAAGCCATGGGTAGAAGGAAAAGCCCTTGGCAGGGCCAGACATTCTCACTTATGTTTTTCAGCCGTGATTGTTGTGTAAATTGAGAGTAAACCCATGTGAGCCAGGATCCCAACTCCTTTCTTGTCCTCTCTGACTTCAATCCTATGAAGAAGACTGCTGATCTTGATAACTAAAATTGCTATTGTTGATATCATCCTTAAGGTATAACTGAGGTTGCTTCTCCAAGATGAGTCCACTTGGCCAGAGAGCACTTGGCCAGATAATCGTAAGCCAGAAATATCCTGATTCCAAAGCTACAATTAAGAACTGTCACAGAAATGTCACAAGATGTGATTAACCCATTTCTTTGTTCTTCCCTTTTAAAATATCCCTAACTCCAAGACCAAGGTGGAGTGGTTCTGTGACTTGTCTCCTTCTCCTTTGCTGGGCACCCTGCAAAAGAATCCTCAGTTCAGTTCAGTTGCTCAGTTGTGTTCCACTCTTGCAATCCCATGGACTGCAGCACATCAGGCTCCCCTGTCCATCACCAACTCCCAGAGCATACTCAAACTCATGTCCATTGAGTCGGTGATGCCACCCAACCATCTCATCCTCTGTGGTCTGCTTCTCCTCCCACCTTCAATCTTTCCCAGCATCAGGGTCTTTTCAAATGAGTCAGTTCTTTGCATCAGGTGGTCAAAGTATTGGAGTTTCAGCTTCAACATCAGTCCTTCCAATGAATATAAAGGGCTAATTTCCTTTAGGATGGACTGGCTGGATCTCCTTGCTGTCCAAGGGACTCTCAAGAGTCTTCTCTAACACCACAGTTCAAAAGCATCAATTCTTCAGCGCTCAGCTTTCTTTATAGTTAAACTCTCACATCTAAACATGACTACTGGAAAAACCATAGCTTTGACGAGATGGACCTTTGTTGACAAAGTAATGTCTCTGCTTTTTAAAATGCTATCTAGGTTGGTCATAACTTTTCTTCCAAGGAACAAGCACCTTTTAATTTCATGGCTGTAGTCACCATCTGCAGTGATTTTGGAGCCCAAGAAAATAAAGTCTCTCACTGTTTCCACTGTTTTCCCATCTATTTGCCATGAAGTGATGGGACCAGTTGCCATGATCTTAGATTTCTGAATGTTGAGTTTTAACCCAACTTTTTCACTCTCCTCTTTCACTTTCATAAAGAAACTCTTCAGTTCTTCTTCGCTTTCCACCATACGGTGGTGTCATCTGCATATCTGAGGTTATTGATAATTCTCCCAGAAATCTTGATTCTAGCTTGTGCTTCCTCCAGCCCAGCATTTCTCATGATGTACTCTGCAAATAAGTTAAATAAGCAGGGTGACAAAATACAGCCTTGACTAGTCCTTTCCCAATTTGGAAGCAGTCTGTTGTTCCATGTCCAGTTTTAACTGCTGCTTGTTGACCTGCATACAGAATTCTCAGGAGGCAGGTCAGGTGGTCTGGTATTCCCATCTCTTTCAGAATTTTCCAGTTTCTTGTGATCCACACAGTCAAAGGCTTTGGCATAGTCAATAATGCAGAAATAGATGTTTTTCTGGAACTCTCTTACTTTTTTGATGATCCAACAGATGTTGGCAATTTGATCTCTGGTTCCTCTGCCTTTACTAAATCCAGCTTGAATATCTGGAAGTTCACAGGTCACATACTGTTGAAGCCTGGCTTGGAGAATTTTGAGTATTACTTTGCTAGCGTGTGAGATAAGTGCAACTGTGCGGTAGTTGGAACAATCTTTGGCATTGCCTTTCTTTGGGATTAGAATGAAAACTGACCGTTTCCAGTCCTGTGGCCACTGCTGAGTTTTCCAAATTTGTCAGCATATTGAGTACAGTACTTTCACAGCATCATCTTTTAGGATTTGAAATAGCTCAACTGGAATTCCATCACCTCCACTAGCTTTGTTTGTAGTGATGCTTCCTAAGGCGCACTTGACTTCGCATTCCAGGATGTCTGGCTCTAGGTGAGTGATCACACCATCATGATTATCTGGGCATGAAGATCTTTTTTGTATAGTTCTTCTGTGTATTCTTGCCACCTCTTCTTAATATCTTCTGCTTCTCTTAGGTCTTACCATTTCTGTCCTTTATTGTGCTCATCTTTGCATGAAATATTCCCTTGGTATTTCTAATTTTCTTGAAGAGATCTCTAGTCTTTCCCAATCTGTTGTTTTCCTCTATTTCTTTGCATTGATCCCTGAGGAAGGCTTTCTTATCTCTCCTTGCTATTCTCTGGAACTCTGCATTCAAATGGGTATATCTTTCTTCTTCTCCCTTGCCTTTCACTTCTTTTCTTTTCATAGCTCTTTGTAAGGCCTCCTCAGACAAGCATTTTGCCTTTTTGCATTTCTTTTTCTTGGGGATGATATCAATCACTGCCTCCTGTACAATGTAACAAACCTCCGTCCAGAGTTCTTCAGGGACTCTGTCAATCAGATCTAATCCCTTGAATGTATTTGTCACTTCCATTGGATAGTCATAAGGGATTTGATCTAGGTCATACCTGAATGGTCTAGTGGTTTTCCCTACTTTCTTCAATTTAAGTCTGAATTTGGCAATAAGAAGTTCATGATCTGAGTTACAGTCAGCTCCCAGTCTTGTTTTTGCTGACTGTATAGAGCTTCTCCATCTTTGGCTGCAAAGAATATAATCAATCTGATTTCAGTATTGACCATCTGGTGATGTCCATGTGTAGAGTCTTCTCTTGTGTTGTTGGAAGAGGGTGTTTGCTATGACCAGTGTGTTCTCTTGGCAAAATTCTGTTAGCCTTTGCCCTGATTCATTCTGTACTCCAAGGCCAATTGCCTGTTACTCCAGGTTATTTCTTGAATTCCTACTTTTGCATTCCAGTCCTGTAGTATGAAAAGGACATCTTTTTTGGATGTTAGTTCTAGAAGGTCTTGTGGGTCTTCATAGAACCGTTCAGCTTCTTCAGCATTATTGGTCCGGGCATAGACTTGGATTACTGTGATACTGAATGGTTTGCCTTGGAAATGAACAAAAATCATTCTGTTGTTTTTGAGACTGCATCCAAGTACTGCATTTCGGACTCTTTTGTTGACCATGATGGCTACTCCATTTCTTCTAAGGGATTCCTATCCACAGTAGTAGATATAAAGGTCATCTGAGTTAAATTCACCCATTCCCGTCCATTTTAGTTCTCTGATTCCTAAAATGTCGATGTTCACTCTTGCCATCTCTTGTTTGACCATCTGTTGTTTTTGAGACTGCATCCAAGTACTGCATTTCGGACTCTTTTGTTGACCATGATGGCTACTCCATTTCTTCTAAGGGATTCCTATCCACAGTAGTAGATATAAAGGTCATCTGAGTTAAATTCACCCATTCCCGTCCATTTTAGTTCTCTGATTCCTAAAATGTCGATGTTCACTCTTGCCATCTCTTGTTTGACCACTTCCAAATTGTCTTGATTCATGGACCTAACATCTCTGGTTCCTATGCAATATTGCTCTTTACAGCATCAGACTTTACTTCCATCACCAGTCACATCCACAACTGGGTGTTGTTTTTGCTTTGGCTCCATCTCTTCATTCTTTCTGGAGTTAGTTCTCCACTGATCTCCAGTAGCATATTGGGCACCTACCGATCTGGGGAGTTCACCTTTCAGGGTCCTATCTTTTGCCTTTTCATACTGTTCATGGGGTTCTCAAGGCAAGAATACTGAAGTGGTTTGCCATTCCCTTCTCCAGTGGTTTGCCATTCCCTTCTCTTACTTTGCTGCAAACATCCACTGTTAGAGTTTGGTTACACCCCACGGGCATATGAGTCCATTGCTCAGTATCACAACTAAAAATGAAATTTCCTCTAAAAACAAGCTTTAGTGTTCTAAATGCTGAGGCTAAAGAAGTCACAGAAAACATTGTGTAAAATGAAGAAGAGAAAAAAAAAAGGAAACCAGGTTAAAACTTGTAAAGGGGCTCTGGAGAAAACTGCAGGCTCCAATGGTTTATTTAACTTTTAAATCTTATTAAATTTGTTAGATGCATGTTAGCATTCATGGTTCATTTACTTTTATTCGGACTTCTAAAAATAGGCACTCTATGAACCCTGATAAATGACTTAAAATCTTGTTGGACGTCAATAAAGAAATTAGCATGTTAATCTTGAATATTCTACCCACAGAAATAAATGAAAGCTGATTTTCTGCCAAGCTTTACTCCCTGCAAGTTACTCCTCCCTCCCCAATGCCTGGTCCCTCCCTGTCATCCTTGTTCTTTTCTTTGGCTCTGTGTTTGTGAAATCTGGCATCTTCTCAAACCTCTCAGATCTGGCTCTCTTGCAAAAACAAACAGAAGCTACCTGGAGCCCTTGATTCCCACTTACAATCTTGCCAAAGGTCAGAGGATACCAGAGCTGGTGGCAGCCAGTCAAGCCCAACATGGCACAGTCTTTATCTACCAATACAGTGTTTTCCTGTCTCTGAACATGCCAGCATTTATTTCTCTGACATTATAAACGGAAACATATGTGTGTGCATGCTCAGTCGTGTCCAACTCTTTGCAATCCATGGACTGTAGCCTGCCAGGCTCCTCTGTCCATGGAAACATAGGTACTTGCCACAAATCTGAAACTAATAAATCTAAAAGCTGAGCCCAGAGCTGGGGCAACAGGTAGGCAACAGCCCATACAAAGCTCATAAAAAAGTAGGCAGTGGGTCAAAAGGGAAGACGTAATCTTATATGACCTACACAGCATCTGGAAAACCAAAACAAGTTTGATATCCAGGTGGTTAGATCATGTGGAATGCAAATTTAAATCATTAGCAATTCATATGAAAGCACTGCTGACTTTTAAGTGATTAGTTGGTTTGTAGTTTTCTAGCTGAAACTCCAATATTTTGGCCACCTGATGCGAAAAGCTGACTCATTTGAAAAAACCCTGATGTTGGGAAAGATTGAAGGCAGGAGGAGAAGGGGCCGACAGAGGATGGCATCACCGACTCAATGGACGTGAGTTTGGGTAAACTCTGGGAGTTGGTGATGGACAGGGAGGCCTGGCGTGCTGCGGTTCATGGGGTCGCAGGGAGTCGGACACGACTGAGCGACTGAACTGAACTGAACTGAACTGAAACAGACTTTGGTAAAGAGTAATGTCAGTTTAATATGTGCCCCTAACAGTCGGACACGACTTAGTGACTAAACCACCACTACCAACAACACACATATGTCAGTTTCATCTGTAAGTTCCACCTCTGCCTTGACAGTCAGGGTTAAGGTCATCTAAGTTAGTTTGTCCATTAACAGCATTTTTGGGCCACCAAGATGAGAATTGGTTTTTAGGAGGCAAAAAATATCTTACATATAACAATAGGTGGTGGCCCTCCAAAACTTAATCCTACTTGATAAGATCTTATTCCTTAGTATTTAATTTCTCTCATTAGAAAAAATTTAAATTATTTTTCCCCCTGGTGAGGGAGAAATAATAAAAAAAAGAAGCTGAGACACACTACTCTAGATGCTTAGAATTGTAGATGAGCACACAGGGAAGAAAATGAGCAAAGGACAGCACGGTGAAACCTGCAGACACTAAATAAAGTAACATAAAATAACCCAATAACTGGATCCTGGAATAAACTAGGATCCAGTTCTGCTCCAGAACTGCTCCACTTCTGGAGCAGAACTAGAGAAATCCCAATGGTAGGTTATGACACAGCATTAGAAACTCTGAGCTTGAAGTCAAAAGACCTGTGTTGAGTCAGCACCTAACACATGATCACTACTTGTGTGACCTTAGAGAAAAGTTACTTAATAATTGTGGTCTTTCTCCTTTTCTGTGAAAAGAAAAAAATGCCAGAATCACAAGGTAATTGCAATAGTTAAATGAGATCATATTGGTGAAGCACTTTGCAAACAAGAAGCTGCTGCTCAGATGAAAGGTAACACCACCCAACAGAAGTATTTGAATATTGGAAAGCTCTGTGTGGGCAGTGGATTATATTACTAAGCCCATAGTTGACACTACTATGAATTATTGCCTCAAGATGGTATCAGACTGAGTGTGAAAGTGCTGCTTGTAGGAATAGCATGTCCTATGTAAATAAAACAGCAATGACCTAATAAAATTGATCTATTTTAAAGGGATAGGAAGACATTCAGACCACAGAGAAGTGATGAGAGAAAATCCCCATTCTTATCTTTTTTCCATCAACCAAACCAGTAGTTCTCAGCCTAGCTACACTTCAAATCACCTGGGGCACTTTTGAAAACTTTTCAAAAATGTCTGAACCTGGCAGATTGTATGAACTCTATAAATATTTGTTGAGTAAGTGAGCATTGGCAAGCTTGCAGTGAGATAAGCATTCTCATACACTACTAGTGGGAATGTAAATTAATACAGTTTTTAAAGAAAGCAATCTGTTAATATGTACCAATTATTTTTTCATTTTGTTTGGTTTTTACTTTGCTTTTATTTTCAAGTTCATCCCCTTGGTTGACTAATTCTACATCTAAGAATTCATCCCAAGGAAATAATCCAATAGAGGAACAAAAATGTACACTTAAGGATTCCTATCACACTATCATTTTATGTTGGGATATTACCTGTTCAGTATAGTTGGAATTGCCTTGAACGTGTATCAAACACTTGAGCTCTGTAGACCATACACTATGGGTGGTTAAACAAAAGAAACAATAAATTATTTTAAAAAGTGCTCCTTTTTAGGCAGGTGTCATCTCAATCTCAACCAGATATCCTGCAGTTCGTCAGTATTTCAAAAAGTTGAGAACTTGCCAATCAGTTTAAGTTTGGGTAGGTCACATCTTAGCCTTCCCTTGTCCTGATGATCTCAACTAACCTCAAAACCAAATGGCAGACAATGAGCAATTAAAGCACCATAAAGAAAAGTAATCTTGTAGGCAAAGGCAGGACAGGCAGAAAAAATAAAAATCACATTCACCTCACTGGCTTTCTTTGTAAACTGCTGATCTCCTTGAGTCAGGACGCCCCAGGATTTGCAATTCAGCCCCAGCCTAGGATTCTCCACCACAAACAAAAAGCATCCTCAATGGATTCATTGCCCCCTTATCTCTGCAATGCAGGAGACCTGGGTTTGATCCCTGGGTTGGGAAGATTCCCTGGAGAAGGGAAAGGCTACCCACTCTAGTATTCTGGCCTGGAGAATTCCACAGACTATATAGCCTATGGGGTCGCAAAGAGTCGGACATGACTGAGCAACTTTCACTTTCACTATCCCAAAGAACCCCACTAAAAAGCTGCTGAAATCACCGTGCAAGCCTTTATCAGCCCTACCCTCCTACAGGCTATAGGATACCAACATTCCCTCAGGAGCGTGATGAGAAGGATTCACTTAAAAAAAAAAAAAGCTCTATGCCAGAGACTAAATTGTGAGCTCAAGGTTTTTAGTATCAATGATCCAAAATATAAGAATGATAACTCAGAGGGCAAATGGGTATTTTTATTTTTATCAAATGTGTTCATCGAGTAGGTTAAGCACATACTCATCAAATGAGTCAGCTATCATAGCTAATAAGCCATGTAACCCTGGTCCACAAGAATGTGGACAATATACAGGCAACAAAATATGTAATGATAAACAGCATACCTGTGTGCTTGATACATCTCAAAGCATTTTCACAAATATTATCTCTTAGTTCTGGAGGTATGAAGTCTGAACCAGGTCTCACTGAGCTAAAATCAAGGGTGAGCAGAGTTGTGTTCTTTCTGGAGGCTCTAAGGAAGAATCCTTGCCTTTTTTAGCTTCTAGGAGCCACCTGCATTCCTTGGCTGGTGGCCCCTCCCTCCATCTGCAAAGCACATCATTCCAACCTCTGCTTCTACTGATTATCTCCACTCTCCTCTACTTGCTCATCACACCACATTCTCTGCCCCGACCCTTCTGCCTCCTTCTTATAAGGACCCTGTGATTACAGTGGGTCCACCAGGACTATCAGGACAATCACTCATCTCAGGATCCTTAATCACATCTACAGAATCCCTTTTGCCATGGAAGATAACACTCACAGGCTCCAGGGATTAAGACTTGGACATTTTGGAGGGATCACTATTTAGTCTACCTCAGGTGCCAATGAATCCGATACAGTTGCTGAGCTCAAGGAGTTCAGACTATTGAATAAAACTTATTTTTAAAAAAATATTGGTAAAGCATATTATTAAAAAAGAAAACGAATTCTAGCGCTCATCAAACACCACCACTCAGGGCTATTGCAGAAGTATAAAAAAAGTGCTCTGGATTAAGATGGATCCATGTATCTCAACCAAGAAAGGAAGAGAGGGCCTCATGAGAGTGACACTTAGAATCAGGTATCAATATGTGTTTAAACTTGTGGTTAAGGGCATTCCAGGAAAACACATGAAAAAGCTAGGAATATTGAACAGGCTGGTGTGATTAGAGCCTGGGAGACAAAAGGTGGAGAAAATGACAGAAGGAAATGTTGAAGAGAGACACTAAGGTCATATCATAGAGGGCCACAGTGAAAGAGAGTGACTTTACGAAATTAAAAGACATTGAAAGCTGTTGAACCCATCGCTCAGATGTGTGTTTTACAAAGAACACTCTGCAGGCAGTGAGGAGAGTGAATTGCAGAAGGCAGACCTAGCTTACAAGCTCCTTGAATTGTCCTGAGAAGAAAAGAAGAAAGATTCAATCAAGGAAGCAATACAGGAAGTGAAAGCAAAGTGGATTTCAGACACATTTCCAAAGTGAAATCAACAGAACCAAGTGAATACAAGATGGAGACAAAAGAGATGCTGAAATGACTAGCTCAGGCAGCTGGTGGATGTTGATGCCACTAAATGGTCCAAAAAAAAAAAAAAAAAAAACCCAGAAAAAGAAAGGGCAGTTAATGGAGGGATGTGTTTCAGATGCACTGATTAGAACCTTTATGGAGGGGTAACTGAATGTTTACTGAAAATGGAAAGTATGCAAATACAACATCGACGTGTCTGAGAGACTGAAAAGATCTGATATTTGGAGTCAGAGGACCTGGGCTCTGGTCCTTTCCTCATATTTATCAGTTCTATGAGTTTGAATAAGTTGCTCAAACTCTCAGGACCTTGGCTTCCCTCTCAACAAAGTGAGAGGTGGGGGTATTAGATAATCATTCAATTTCCTTCTCATTTTAACTTATACAGGTCTAACATCTGAGTCATTATTTTCTTCTCAAACACTTCTCCCAGTTACTCTTGATATTAGCCACTAAAAGAGACTCTGATGGATTCTGATTTTTAAAAAGAAAATGGCTAGAGCTTTAAAGGGGAGGACAAGGGCATGAACAACCACTGCAGGCCTACTATGTGTAAGGTACTGTGCCTGCCATACTATCCCCACACTGCTTCTCTCACTTGGCCTGGACACTCCCATAGGCATCCTAGAAATGAACTGTGTCATGAAAATCAAAGATGGGAAACTAAATAATAGCTTCTACTTTCTGTTCCACCTTCATTTTTATATTCTGTCCCCCAAATACTCCTTTCCTATTAGTCTTTAAAATGTGTTTGTGCCAACAGGGCAAAAATGTGTTTTCTTATTGGATATTGAAAAATTACATGGGGGATCATGAGAGCCTAGAGAGGGAGGAGGCAAGTAATTTTTAAAGTCTTTTATTCAAAGAATAATAAATTGAGATAGTACTCTAATGAGGTCACTGGTATTAAAAGGCAAAATAACTTAAAACTATTCAGTGGCTTCTATTGAGTTTAGCTGTAATTCTTAGTGGCGTGGGCACAGGGATTTAGCCCAGTAATCTTGCGCGTTTTTCAAATTATGAATTGCACCCTTCTTTTCTACCCCACAAAATTCTTATGCTTCCCCAGGCAGGATGACAGGAGAATTCACGTCCTCTTAAGTTTAGGAACAGGTAACAAAAAGACTGAAAATATTAATAGCCAAAATTAAATCACTATTCCATAATTGGATACACACAAGTATGTTCATATGTGTATATATGCATGTGTACATGTGTATGTATGTATGCACATGTGTATGTACATATACACGTGTCCAAATAAGATATATATGTTATATATATTAATATATATGTAAAACCACTTGCTGGTGAGGCCTCTATCCTACTTTTTCCATGTTCCACTTATAGCCACACATGCCCTTCACCCTAATTTTGTTCAAACATATGACCTCTTTCAGTTGATTGTGCTGCTTTATGCCTGTGTCTCGATTCACATTCTTCTTTCTTCCTTCTTGTCCTCCCCAGGGCAGATGGCCCCCTTCGGTTGTCATCTTCTAATTAAGCCTTCCCTGATCTCCACCACTCCCTCCTTTGCATCCCACTGCACTTTCTCTCAAGTCTATAATTCTTTATTGGAAGTTTGTTATTCGCCCATATCTCCTTAATTTTAAGTTTTCAGAAGTAGAAAAGGCAGGTACCCAATTGATATTTGTTGACTGAATGGATGCACATGATAACAGAAGAAGAAACATCATGATTTAGTATCTCTAAGGCAAAGATATATTCCTTTCCTCAAAATCCATTTATAGACCCAGAGAATAATTTTGCTTATTATCAATAATTAGAAGTAAGAATGTCCAGAGGTAGTGCTGTTTTTTAAATATAAAATATTTCATGACTTTCAGGGCAAACAATGAACCATGTACACAATATGGTCAGCAAAACTTATTTGATTAATTTTTTAAAATTCTAGTCATTCTGCCATTATGTAAACAAAAAAGAGTAGAAATTAAACTGTATGTGTGTGTGTGTGTGTGTGTGTGTGTGTGTGTGTGTGTGTGTGTGCGCGCTCAGTCATGTCCAATGCTTTGTGACCCCATGGACTGTAACCTGCCAGGCTCCTCTGTTCGTGGGATTTTCCAGGCAAGAATACTAGAGTGGGTTGCCTAATATTCCTTCTCCAGGGGATCTTCCTGACTCAGGGATCGAATCTGTGTCTCTTGCATCTCTTGCATTGGCAGGCGAATTCTTTACCACTGTGCCACCTGGCAAGCCCAGAATTAAACTATCACCACCTTAAATTTCATGCCACTGTTGGATTATAATTTGTAATACTAACACAGTGGGACATTTATTTTCATTCCATCTGTGCTGAAACAGCTACAGCTTTAGCCTTCAGAGACATATTTATGGTCGTATCAGTCAATAAGCCCAGGGAAGCAGTTCTCAGGGAGTATGATCACCATTGACGGCAGAAATAAAGTGAACATGTTAACATGTGCTGGGTGAGACTATTATTAATGTGTTCACCTACAGAGCCACCCTGAAGCACACTCAACTGGACCCTGAGAGAGAGTGTCAGGGAGCTGCATCTAAACCCTCCCTCAATCTTAGAAGACAAGGCAATTTTGAGCAAAAAGTGCTTACTCAGTGTCAGTTATAACGCAAACATCAGACTGTGATACAGGCACTCAAAGTTAAAGCTCATAAAGCTCCCTTTAGTAGGAGAAAAATCTAATTCAATGGTTAAATGCCAATCAGGGCAGGATAACTAGGCAGCAGCTGAAAACACAAGATTTAGAAATCAACTGCAACTCCTTTGGGGATGCATTACTGCTGAATGGCTGTCAGAAGCAGAACATGAGTGAGCTGAGTGAGTACCATTAACTTGGGGGAACAAAAGAATGACTCTTATTTAAGTGAACACACAGAGGATCCCTCTAAATGTTTGAAGAGTCACATGTTTAGAGTGGGTTTAGAAATTTTTCTTAGCCTAAAAAGTATGTGCAAATGAATTTGGATAATGAAAACAAATTAGGAAATATTAGTTCAGTTCAGTCGCTCAGTCGTGCCCGACTCTTTGCGACCCCATGAATCGCAGCACGCCAGGCCTCCCTGTCCATCACCAACTCCTGGAGTTTAGGAAATATAGCAAAACCCAAAGTACATTTTCTCCAACATAAACATATGTTATACATACATAAAGAATCAAATATCTCCTAAGGTAGTCATGAAATTTTGGACTAGTGATTGATCTATTCATCCTGAGAAAACATTTAGCCTTTAGAAAAGGACATTATCTCCTGGGCCAAAAGCACACTGCGAGCTTCATCATTTGACCTTTTCGAGCTTCATCATTTGACCTTTTCATCTGCCTTCTCCTGCACTGCCACTTCTCTCGGCATTCTGAAAAGGAAGAGGGGCATCACTGGGACTCAAGGGAAAAGACCAGAAGAGACCTGCTCTAAATCACTGACCCAGGAACTCTCCTATTCACACTACGTCTTGTCCCAGGTTATTCACTAAACTGTGAAAAGCAATGGCATGCAAGGTAGACGGGACAGCAAAAAGAAGGCATCTGGAAGAGGCCAGTAGTCATGGTTAGTGAGAAAAAGGTGATGTGCCCACAAATGGGGGAAGGAAAACATCTCAACGTGTTTCAAGCTTCCCCAGCCTACACTGAGTCTCCTTTTACCAACCGAAAGAAAAGGAGCCATCAGTGACAAGTACAATGTGGTTCTACCTAGGGCACAGCTGATTGGTCCAAGTTGACATCTGTTCCAGGCTAGGCCAATCAGCTCTCTTCTTCAGGATTACTGATTCTGGGAACAGAGAGAGCATGAGTCAGTCCCACGTGGTGGCATAAACTATGAGATGTATACATCTCAGGAGCATCGGAGGACACCTTCTCTGCACCTGGGCTGTAGTAAGAAAGAATGAAAACAAGGTGAGAGAAACCAAGAGATAGGAAAAGGCTACTGGATACATTCAAATCCTTGCTGTTGAGACCCAGTTATATAGCCTTGGTCTTCCAGCAGTTTTACTGACTGATTCTTCCTTTAATTAATCCTCCATTTATTCATTTAAGGGAGAGGTGACACAGTCCAACATCATAAAAATGCACTCTTAGTTAAGCACAGTGTCCCAGAGTGCAGAGGCAAATCCTTACAGAGTCCAAAAAGAATAAGGTAGGGGTAAGAAAAAGATCCATTCTGCTCCACACACAAGATAATCCTTGAAAAATAAATTTTCTAAATTAATTTGAGTTATTTTATTAGTTAATGTTAAATATTTGAGTTAAAATTAGATATTCACTGCTTGTAAACAAGAATCAAAATATTTGATAAAAATAATAAAAAGATTTAATGCCTGAGTACCTATGAATATAATAGGAAACTTAGAGGGATGAGTAGATTGAGAAGCAGAGACCTCTAAGATTCCAAAGCCATCTGAGTGTGCACAAGTCCTTTGTCTCGCTGATTGTGGGATTCTTTAGGAACTGATCACTCGTGGATGTATACATGCACATACATATACATGTAGGTTTACGCTTATCAAGTTTTAGCACCAGAAGTTAAACCCAACATCTCTGCTCCCTGATTCAATGCAATCTCGAGATGATGTGAGTCGACTGTGGAACAATTTTGCAGCTCTGAGAAATTTCCAAAGTTTCTAATTTTCTAAAACTGTATGTGAGACTTTGAGAAAGCATATAAAATGCTAATGCGATATGCATTGTAGGTGAAAGCAAATAAAATGTGGATGTGATAAGATTGATTAGAAGACAAGGTTTCATGCAAGCAATTAGAATTGACACTGGTAAGCAGATTTCATTCCTGTCATATCAATGAAAACTATGTACCTTCACAAAAGGTGACATCATCAAAAATACATAATGATAGTAACAAGTTTTGATATTTAGAGAGAGAACATTAAGACTCATGCTAGTTTTCTTGGGTCACATCTGGGTAGCCCATTCTACCAGTCTGAAACACTAAAAACATCCTGTATTAACATTCAATATACCTTTGAAAAGATGAAGCCATTTACCAGGAATGAACTTTGTGCCACAGGAAAAAATATAATTAACCTAAGCAACTTTTAATTAAACAAACTCTGGTTCTCTTCAGAACAGAGTTTCAACAGCTACTTCAAAACACACAAATGCCCTACATCTCACTGTTCTTGGGTTCTCAAACCTCTCAAACCTGTCAATTCTCAGGGCTCAAGAGCTCCCAAGGCAAACCAATCGTCATTGAGTAAATGAATGGAAGAAATAATTTTCAGCAGACTCTACCATTATAAAAGCCAACACTGTCCAGAATTTCTTCTCCAGATTCAGCAGATTATTAATACTCCTGAACACCTACTTAATCTCGAAACAGACCGGCTTTTTCATACAGTAAAGTGTCAATTTCTCTCCCAGCCCCCTTACACCACGAAGTGGAGGGAAAGGATGAACACAAGCGATTGAGGGACTCACTTCACAGTTTTCCACCAACAGAGATGCATTCCTTAACAAACAAGGGACAAAGAGGCCAGAGAGAGACAGCTGTGGCCCCATCTAGTCTTTTGTTCCTCCAGGTGCTACCTTGCCTTTTTCTCTTAAAATGCCATAGGGAAGAAGTGACCCGAAAGGCTTGAGCTGTCAGGAGCAACCTCCATAGCCACCCACATCACCACCCGCACCTCTCACCTCCCTTAAGCACCAGTGTCATCTGTCCATAGAAATGGGGCACAAAGTGGGCAGGGAAGAGAGTGGATCAGGAGGAAAGAAGCCCAGAATCTTCTGTTTGCATCTTTCAGACACCAGTCCCTACCTAGTTATACCTTCTCATGCCAGACTTCAGGATAGAACTCCTTTTAAAAATAGCAAAACACAGTGCTAAATTCGAACTTGGTTTTCTAAGTGAACTTTCCGTGTCCTGCATGGAGGGCAGAACAACAGTGCACGGTTCCTCATTAAGCAACGATCTTTATCACAAGCCCCACTGCTTTTACCATCATCTGACCAGTGCCAGGAAGTTTTGATTTACAAGCTTTAGAATCAGGCTTGAAAAGAGCCTTTAAAATGTCTCAAGGAGCAGATTTTATTTTAATGAGCATATTTAGGTTGTTTCGAGTCAAGTTCAAAATTCAAGTCATATATGAACAATTTTTATAGAGGGGAGGAGGAACCTGATGTTCAGATTCATTTGCCTCCCATTTGAAGTAATTCATCTTTAAAATTTCTGTGAAAATTCTACAGAGTTGCCCAGAAAAATGGCACCAACCATCTGTAAGTAAAAACAAAAGCTCTCTATAGTATATATCACAGGTTCAAAGCACTTTGGCATCGGCAGATTGAACACGTTATTAAAAGAATTTAACTGCAAGAAGAGCTACCATAATTACACAGCAGCTGGTCTAATGTTGACAAAACAACTTTTAAAGGCTTCCAGAAGCCTTAAAGGCTAATCAATTAAAAAGGCATGAATAGTAATGTACATCCTATTCTTAACACCAGGAGCTGCATCTTCTGCCAATACAGTGAGGTTTTCATTTTAGAACAACCATTTCTCACATCCTACAATTAAACCAAACACATGAATAAATTCTAAGTTGTGTCTAGGTGAAACTATTATACTTAAAATAAAATAACTCCATAAAACTTGATTATAAACAGTGAACTTAATGAGTATTTCCATATGGGCAAGTTCTTATCAAAATGCCAACAGCTCATGCCAGAATTTGTGCTTACTTTACCAAGAGCAGGCAGAAAAATGGCTCAGTTTACTGTCTACACTGGCCAACAGCACATTGGAGGCAAAAAGAATGAATGAATGAACAAATGAATGGATGTTGGAATGAGTCTGTTGGCAGCATCCCAGGTACACTGACTTACTCCCCTTGAGATCTGCCCAAGTGGTCATATGGAATGGCCTTCTCTGTCAATCCCTTGCCAATACAATGACCTTCTCTCTCAATCCCTTACATTCGGAGAATTAGAAAGGATTTTACGTATCACTGTATCCAACCCTCTTTAGGATCCTCAAACATTTTTTATACAGGGGCAGATAGTAAATAATCTAGGCTTTGTAGGTCACGTGGTCTTGTCACTACTCACCTCTATGGTTACAACATGAATGCAGCCCTGTCCACTTAACTGGCATGGCTGCGTCCCGGTAAAAATTCATAACAGGAGGTAGGGAAAGGATCTGGCCCAAAGTCAGTAATTTGCTGATCCCTGCTCCAGCAGCATGAGTCCCCTCTTTCCCAGGTGGTATGGTGATTAAAGAATCCACCTGCCAATGCAGGAGACACAGGAGACACAGGTTCAATCCCAGGGTCGGGAAGATCCTTTGAGAAAGAAATGGCAACCCACTCCAGTATTCTTGCCCATAAAATATCATGGACAGAGGAGCCAGGCGGGCTGTGCTCCATGGGGTCTCAAAGAGTCAGACATGACTGAGCACAGATGTATGCATGCATGCTCTAGCAGCATGAATTCCCTCTTCCCCACTCAAGATGCAGGAAGTCTCTTTGGGGACCCCTCCAGCAAAGGGGATTAATCTGCTCATGTGGCCTCTTCTACTTTCTGAAGTTTTCTCTTCTCTCGACTTAAATGAATTTCCCCACAACTAGCAGCGACAGTCACATCTTCATCTTCTGCTCAGCTTTCCACTCCTAAATCATTCTCCCTCACCAGAGGGCTCTGCACAAACAGGCCTTCAAAATCATTTATTTAGTTAGAAAATAACCACCGGTTTTGCCTTCTTGAGCCCCAAAGGGGAAGTATGGTACCTCTTCCACCTGACGGCCCTTTATGTCTTTGAGGACAAGTGCAGGAGACACGTGTTCACTGCCTGACACTCATCTGGGATCTCTCTCACAGCATGTTTTATTGTTAGTTTTCTTGGTCCATCTACACAGATTTTTCCTCCTCATTTAGACAGCAATTGAAGCATAGTCCCTGGCACGTAGGCTCCATTCGGTTTTACGAGTAAGAGTGACAGAATGACCACAGAAATACCAATCAAAAATTTTTTTTAAAAACCTTTCTCCACAAATTCAAAAGGGACAGCTTCTCACTGCAGTGGGAAGACTGCTGGTATGTGGAATTCTTCTGAAGTGAGCACTGATTGTTGAGAGGCAAAAGCCCTCCTCCTCTCGTCTACCGCTCATCAGGACCCAGGAGCATGATTTTAACGGGGCATGCTTCATAACACCAACATCCCAACTGAGAGTTCTGAGACTGGGCCTACCGGGGTTCTGGTCACACACTCAATCCTTCTTCTTGGTCAACAGTGGCCCTAACTTAGTCATGTTAATATCCTGTGCTCTGTATCCCTCTCCTTAATAATCCCCACCACAGAGTAATACACTATTAATTTAAAAATGAAAGTTTTAAAGAGTTGATTATTGAATGCCTGCTATGTGTTTTCATATAAATACCAATGGTGTGTGTATTGCTCGATGGGAATTTTAAAAAAGGAAAAAAAAAATGGTACAAATTGGACTTCCCTGCTGGTCCAGTGGTTAAGACTCCATACTGCCAGTGCAGAGGGCATGGGTTCAATCCCTAGTTAGGGAACTAGGATCCCACATGCTATGTGGCATGGCCAAAAGATTAAAATTAATAAATGAAATAAAAATTTTAAAATAAATAAAAATATTTTAAAATAATAGAAGAAAGAAACTTCCACTGTGTAAGAAAAAGAAATGGTACAGATGAACTTAATTACAAAACTGAAATAGAATCACGACGTAGAAAACAAACATGATTACCAAGGGGTATAGGAGTGGGGGATAAACTGGGAGACTGGGGTTGACATGTACACACTGTGCTGGTGCTGTGCTTAGTCGCTCAGCCGTATCTGACTCTTTGTGACCCCATGGACTATAGCCCACCAGGCTCTTCTGTCCATGGGGACACTACTATATATAAAACAGAAAACTAATAAGGACCTATTCCCTGTTAGAGCACAGGGAATTCTATTCAATATTCTGCAGCGACCTATATGGGAACAGAATCTAAAAAAGAGTGAATATATGTATAACCAATTCACTTTGCTATGAAGTAGAAACACATTGTAAATCAACTAGACTCCAATAAAAAAGTGTTTTAAAGAAATAAGTTTTATATATATATATATATATATATATTCTGTAAATCTTATTCACAAAAGTATAATATTCATAAAGGAAGAATTATTAAAATAATTTCTTAAACAGAAAAAAATAAAAAATAAATTAAAATAAAAAATGAAAAAAAAAACCTTAAGAGCACTGCTTATAATTAAGCAACCATCTTCAGGGAAAGAAAGTGGGTCCCCCACAGAACCCCTACTTTCAAATAACTAGTGAGATGATTATCTCACAACATTACCTCTAAATATTACCCCAGGATAATTCTCTTTCATAATCAGTTATAAAATATTTCATGATTTAAATAGGCTATTCTTAATATCATACTTTCTAGTAGCAAAGGTCTTTAAGACTATAACAATGACTTGTCTCTTCCAGCATCACTGTGCCTTTCTATATTCCTTCTCCCCACTTCCAGGAAGGATGGGGAGGAGGTATGTCTTGAAGTCCTGGCCTATTCCAGTAACTAGAAGTTACCATGGGGGCTGCATCTGGATGAGAAAGATCTGCTTGTGGACCTCTCATCAGGGTGGTGGAGAGACCCCAGCAAGGACAGAGTGGGCACCTGCCCACTCCATGCTCCAGGAAGCCCAAGACCCACCATCAACTTGGCTGTGCTGTCTAATTTAGCAGACACTAGCCACATGTGGCCACTTAAATTTAAGTAGGTTAAAATTAAATAAAATTTAAAATTCAATTCCTCAGCTGCATCAGCCACATGTCAGTAACTCAGTAGCCACATGTGGTCAATGGTTCTATAAAGACCAGTGCAGACACAGAATATTTCTGTCACCACAGGAGGGACTAGAACATTCTACTGAACAGTGCTCAGTCCACTGAGCTGCTCATTGATCACTACTCTCCAGCCAACACCTGTGTGTGTTAGTTGCTCAGTTGTGTCTGACTCTCTGTGACCCCAGGGACTGTACCTCTCCAGGCTCCTCTGTCCATGGAATTCTCCAGGCAAGAATATTGGAGTGGGTTGCCGTTCCCTTCTCCAGGGGATCTTTCTGACCCAGGGACTGAACCTGGGTCTCCCACATTGCCAGAAGATTCTTTATTGTCTTAGCCACCAAACACCTACGGGGCTTCATGAACTGTCACAGTCTGCTGGAGCTCTGCTCTGTACCTCCCTGAAACCCAAAGAAAAAGTGGGGATACAGAAATGTCACACCTGGTTATGCCAAACCACTAACACCACGGTGTTTTAAAGGCATTCTTTAAGTGAAATGAACTAAAAAATGCATAACTTGCTCTTACCTCAGGGAGTTCTGCCAAAGTCCTCAGCTTTCCCAACTTCATGAGAAACTTTTACCCAGAATAAAAATGAGATTTGATCCTCACCTAGATTCTAGTAAAAAGTAGAAAGAGAGGGAACAAGAGGCAAAATTTTTCTCACCATTTGTTCTGAAGTTGGCATTCTTTGTATTATTTTATGATCACTTTTGTTTTAATTATCATTTTGCATCAAAAAAGAAGGCAGAGTTCTATTTTTTTCCTTTATAAAACATGACTCCAAAGTTCCAATGAAAGCATTAAAATACTTACAAGCCTTAGATTTATCACCAGGCAAGTAAAGTCATTCAATATCTGCCTCTACGTAACGCAGCATACAATTTTTTCCAACTTACTGAAATTGCTATCTAAGATGCAAGAACAAGAGAAAGTTGCTAATAAATTTAAAATTTCCCACACAGTGACTTTGGAGAACATAAAATTATGAGAGAAACTAAATTCAGATTCCAAGCTGCCTTTTGAAAGATGAGCTGACCTCCCGACAGTCTATAAAGTCTGTGAAACATCTGTTTTGATAACATATGTACTTAAAATTCCCCACATGTCAGTTTCAAGTTACTCAAAATATAAGACAGCAACAGCTGCAAGGATAAGGGGAAGAAGCTGTTGCTTAAGTGTCAAGAAACACTCAAGATTTTAATGAGGCTCAAGACTCTCTCGTGTCCATATCGTGGTCCTGGGAAATAGACGGAATACCGACTGTAAGTCTCACCCCTCCCACTAGTGAGAAAATTCTACCCTGATCTTGGTAAGTTTCCCTTTACTACCTTCTCGCTAAAGGGCAAGTGTTTAATTCTCTTACCTTTTAACCAAATGCCCTCCCTTCATTATTTCTAATCCTCCAAATATCATCTGTTTGCAAAGACCAGTTCCATTCTCACACTTTCCATGAAAGTTGCTTCATCTCTTCTGGCCCACATATTCCTCACTCCTCTCAGTAGGTGTAGCAAAAAAAAAATAAAGAACCTTATAATGGTCACTTAATTATCCTCATTCTGCCCTGACAGACCAATCTGATCTCCTCACCCATATGGGTTAGCTCCCCTTTCCTGGCTTTTACAGAGAGAGTGAAGCCCCCCAATTATATCTTCAGCCTAGATCTCTCTCCTGAACTCATAGTCATATTCCCAACCACCAACTCACTGTCTCCACATGGAAGCCTGATAAGCATCTCAAATGTAAGGTGTCTCTCGGTGATGGGCTCCTCTTGCAAATCTGCTCCTCCTCTGCCTTCCCATCTCAGTACTTGACAACCCTACCCTTTCAGTTCTCTGATCCCAAACCTTGGATCCATCTTTGACTCGGCTTCCTCACTCATGCCGCACACCCTACCTTTCAGTAAATCCTATCTCCTGCATTCTTTTCAAACAAAGGATGCCCCCTTTCACCACCTCCACTGCAACCTCTACTCCATTTTGGATCTAAACCAAAGTCATCTGGATTGCTGCAATAGCCTCCCTCAGCCTTGTCCCCTCCTTCCTAATCATACATTTAATCAGGTCATTCCTTGGTGGAAATTCTTCCAATGGCCCAACTCTCTCAGTCCAAAGAAAGAAAGAAAAGGAGAGAGAGAAGGAGGAAAACATCTTCTAAGACTCTGCCTGATGCAAGGGCTGCCCTCTTATGTCTTTGACCTTATACCACTCTGTCCCTGGCTTATTCCACTCTCACCATTGGTCTCTTGCTGTTTTGAGAGCCAGTGACTTCATGATGCCAAAATAGCACCTTTGCATTTCTGCCTGGAAGGCCCTTCCTGCAGAGGTCCCTGAGGCTCTCTCCCTTACCTAGTCCAGATGCTCATGTGACACCTTCTTAGTGGGGCCTCTATGGCCACCAAACTTAAAGTTACCAACTGCCTCCAGTTCACCTCTGACATACTTTCTCCCTCCCTCCACTTTAGTTTCTCCATATCACTTAGCATCATCTGGCATGCTGCATATTTTTTTATTTATGTCCTTATCTTCTGCCCCAACCCTCTAGAATGTAAGATCTATGAAGACAGGGATTTTCATGAGAGTTATTTACTGCTTTATCCCTAGAGACTTTTCCTTATTTCACTCATTATTGTGTTTTCACTGTGAACTGTAATTGGCATGAGTTGTTTCTCAAATATTTAAAGAGACAGAGAGAGAAGACATCCTGAGTTCCATGAAGACAGTTGCCCTATCTTACCCTTTCTGTTTATATCTGGGGTAGGGCCCAGAAAAGAAGTACTAGTTGCCTGATTATCACCATGTTTGCATTGGCAAGTATAAAACATTTAGTCATTCAAATTTTTGCACTTGTTAAATGTAGACAGTGTTGATGTAATATTAAACAATGTAACTATTTTTTAATGATTTCAACATGATTTAAACTTAAGTTTATAATCTATTCAAGTGTGAACAATTCTCAAAGTCACCAATAAGAGACCATTTCTTAAGTGCTGCCCCACAAATGACACAAACACCTGCCCAAAAAATGATGGGAAAGGGAGCCTTAATACTGTCATTTGTTGGGTAAATTACAGCAAATAAAATCAACTTCTATACCAAGCCCCCAACAAGTCATTTGAGTTCTTTCGTCATTAGCTTGATTATTAAAATAAACAGGTGCTTTTAATAAATCAACTCCACTTTGCCAAGTCATGTTTTTGGTAATGTCCTAGACAAACTGTTAGGGAATTACAGGTATTGGAGGAATGCAACAGAGAAAGGAGGAGCTTTCTCCCAATCCTGTTTCAAAAGAGAAGGATATATACTCTCTCGTTTCTTCTCTTTATTGAGGTATAGTTGATGTACAATATATGTTACAGGTGTACAACATAGTGAGTGATTTGTAATTTTTAAAAGTTATACTGCATTATGGTTATTATAAAATATTCCCTGTGTTGAAAAATATAACCTTGTAGTTTATTTCAGTTCAGTTCAGTCACTTAGTCGTGTCCGACTTTTTGCAACCCCATGGACCGCAGCACACCAGGCCTCCCTGTCCATCACCAACTCCTGGAGTTTACTCAAACTCATGTCCATTGAGTACGTGATGCCATCCAACCATCTCATCCTCTGTAGTCCCCTTCTCCTCCCACCTTCAAACTTTCCAAGCGTCAGGGTCTTTTCCAATGAGCCAGCTCTTTGCAGCAGGTGGCCAAAGTATTGGAGTTTCAGCCTCAGCATCAGTCCTTCCAATGAATATTCAGGATTGATTTCCTTTAGGATGGACTGGTTGGATCTCCTTGCAGTCCAAGGGACTCTCAAGAGTCTTCTCTAACACCACAGTTCAAAAGCATCAATTCTTCAGTGCTCAGCTTTCTTTATAGTCCAACTCTCACATCCATACATGACTAGTGGAAAAACCACAGCCTTGACTATGCTTATTTATTTTATACATAATAGTTTGTACCTCTTCATTCCCTACCCCTGTCTTGCCCCTCCCCCATTCCTTCTCTCCACTGGTAACCGCTAGTATTTTTTCTCTGTATCTGTGAGTCTGTTTTCTTTTTCAAACAACTAATCTTTAATAAAGGAGACTTACTAGTCAAGAAGTCTAAAAAATGCCTAGTCTTTCCACACATCCACAGCCTATACAATATCAACAATCAAGTACAGACCCAATGCAAATGAGATTCTTTTTCACAAACGATGACTCAAACTTTATGCCAAAAGCTTTATGGAAATCAGCATACCTAAACTGACTGAGCATTCCAAAGGGGAAATGCTGTAGCACACCAAAACAAACCCTACTCAGTGGTTTGAAGGTCTTTGGGTTCAGTCCCGCAGAGAGCATCTCATTCCTATGGGAGGAGACTCAGGTCTCCTCCAAACTTCATTGAGCTGCTGCAGTACAGAACCAACTACATCTGTTTAGCTTGGTGAAACCTGTACAAAGCTTTTTAAGTAGAATTCTTTTATCTGTGTATCTTCTGAAACAGGAAAATGAACATTAAACACTAATTAGCATTATGTTGGCAGGTTATAAAAAATTTACTTTTAATTGTTAAGAAAAACAGCCTGTATAGTAGGTAATGGTTACATTACTGGCATGACAGTGGTGACAGTTACAGGAAGCATTGCTCATTAACTAATCTGTTTTATTTATTCAGCAAACACTGATAGAGTAGGGAGACTCTTTCTCATTAGATATCTGCTGAGCATCTAGTTTGTGCCAGTGCTTGCAATGTGCAATGAACTAAAGTGCTGCTCAAATGTTTAAGGGAAGAGAAAAGACAGCTTCTAAATATGAGAAAGCTGAATTAAAAAACCTAGGCACAGTGCCACTTGGAATCCTCACTGAGACAACTCAAAAAGGTGAGGAAACACGAGTCTTATGAGTCAAGCCAATATCATAATATGTATATTATCACTTGGGAAAAATATAGTTAGAAATTCTTTACCAGATTTCAAACCTCAATTTAGAGTTTAAAAATATAATTAAATGCATAAAACTAATTCCAATTCTTTTAACAAGACAAGAAAAACTAAATAGGAATATTGATGTTTCATCAGAGATAAACCTGAATTCAAATAACAGAACATTTGACAAATATTCTTAAAATTTTTAAGTAAGGGTGGAGGATAGACAACCGAACTTTAGAAAGAGTGCCACATGTAAATTTAATTGTAAAAGAGAAATTATTATCCTATTTTGGCTTTTGTATCTTAACATTATCTAATAAATTATTTCTTTAAAAACACAGAAAGAAAACTAAATTCAGAGCCCACTGAAAGTTGTCTGCTGTGGGTTACCCGTAGAGGTTTGGATTAATTCTAATTTCAGAGAATTCACAAAGTGCAATGATGACAAAATGAAAACAATAAAATAAAACATTGTGAATCCTTATTACTTCTTTCTAACCCAGAATTAAGTCTTGTTTCCCCCTACTAGCCCCGACCACTAACAACCTCTGAAAGGCGAGTTACCTCAGCACAAGGATCCAGACCCAGCTATGCTGCACTCTGTACTCCTGCCGCCTCTGCCTACCCAAATCACCCTACCTTTTACCAGCTCCTCATCCAGCAAAGGAGGAATCTGGCAGGAGCCAAATAGAAAGTCCAAGACTGGTGCTGGTGAGGAGAGGTGTGTTAGACGTCGCCTGTAATCCTGAAGAGGAGGGGAAGGACAGTGCACATTTTGTGTACCTTCAGTATTCATCATTTCATCTTTATGCTACAACTCTGAGATTAATTGCACTGCTTTGCTCAGAAATGCCTCTGCCAGGATGAAATCTGGGTCTTTTATAAATTGTTCTTTTGTGAAATATTATCCCCTCTCTATTCTTCTCTATTAATAAACATTTCAGTATTTTTGTTAGGGTATGGGTACTGGGGGAATTTGTTATTAGTGTTCTGACTGCCTGTGACTTTATGTCATCTAAAATATACAAATTTGGGGAAAGTGCACGGCTTGCAGGTTTGCACTGTCTCAATGTGATCTTAAAGTAGATGTAGGGATTTTTCTAGCAGAGTACATTTTTGATCAAAAGGTTTATACAACACAAAAATTCTTCAAGATGAGAGGCAAGGAGTTAGCTAGAAAAGAAACAGAAAGACAGACATACTACATAGCTGTACATTCACAGAATTTAAAACTGAGGCAACAGCTAGCCCAGTATTTGGTGTTGCACAGAACACTGCTGACTCAAAAGATGCACCTTCTAAATGGGTTCCATTGGCAAACAGCTTAGGGATTCACTGAAGAGTATACCTCCTTTCAGGTATGTAGAATGATCATTCACTTACTAAAAGTTCTGAAAAGTCTTGCAGATGAAAGGCAGTTAACCCATTGTATCCCAAACATTTTTGACCATTGTACTTCCCCCCATTCCCAGACATCCCAAGGAACCAGTATCTCTTCCTGCAGACCCTGCTCTAGAAGTGCATGTACAATCATTTTACCAATGAGAAAAGAGACGTTCAAAGAAGTTAACTGGCTTGGCCAAAATTCAGGAAGGAATTCAGTTCAGTTCAGTCACTCAGTCATGTCCGACTCTTTGTGATCCCATGAACCACAGCACGCCAGGCCTCCCTGTCCATCACCAACTCCCAGAGTTTACTCAAACTTGTGTCGATTGAGTCCGTGATGCCATCTAACCATCTCATCCTCTGTCGTCCCCTTCTCCTCCTGCTTTCAATCTTTCCCAACATCAGGGTCTTTTCAAATGCGTCAGCTCTTCACATCAGGTGGCCAAAATATTGGAGTTTCAGCTTCAGCATCAGTCCTTCCAATGAACACCCAGGACAGATTTCCTTTAGTATGGACTGGTTGGATCTCCTTGCAGTCCAAGGGACTCTCAAGAGTCTTCTCCAACACCACAGTTCAAAAGCATCAATTCTTCGGCATTCAGTCTTTATAGTCCAACTCTCACATCCATACATGTCTACTGGAAAAACCAGAGCCTTGACAGGAAGGAATTAGTGGTTGATAATTCAGCAAATAGCCAGATGAGAGCTTAAGTTAAAAGCGGGAAATAAGTGAAGATCCCAACATATTTTTGTTTCCACCCATACCTCACCACAAAATCATTGTCTCTTCTGTATCTCTGTCTCAATCACCTTGAACCCTTTGATTCCCTCAACTTTTACTTGCCTATTTGACCAATATGCTGGATTCATTGATTGGCCAACACGTGCTTCCCCTCAGGGAAGCCATTTTTGTTTTTATGGCCGTGCCTTGCAACAAGTGAGATCTTCATTCCCAGAGCAGAGATCAAACCTGTGCCCCCTGTATTACAAGCGCAGAGTTTTAACCACTGAACCACCAGAGAAATCCTCAGGGAAGCCTTTTAACAGTGATCTTTTAGACTCTAGAGTTGAGACTGTGACTCAGCACGAGAATTGCCCTAATGGAGGATGCGGTAGGAACACAAGATAACCTAAGGCAGACAGAACTGTGTGGCTCTTTTCAATTTTATTTCTGTTTATTTTAGGGCTTCCCCGGATGAGATTGGAATGAGATAGGGCTGGAAAGCTTTCTTCAATTGGTTATAAAGTAGGTGATCCTTTCCTTATTGTAAGTTCTCCAGCTCCTTCTTTTCTGTACTCTTTTTCTGCTTCCCATTTCCCATGTTCAGCCTTATTCAGTACACTGTTCCAGGAGAGATCTGAAGCCCTCGTGCAATGTCAAAACTGCCCAGAAGCTGTAGGAAATGAGTTTATCCATTTGCCTACAATGTCTTGTAGGTGCTACAGCATACAACATTTCTTAAATTTGTTTAACCTAGCTGAAAATTACCCCCTTTAACAATGGTCTCTATGACACAGTTTCCAAGCTAAGAAAGTACCATTACAAACAGTACCTCTCTTTAAACTGCTATTCCATTATAGGATACACATTGCCTGTCATTTAGAAAGCTGAGCTTCTGAACAGCTTTGATGGGAAAAACATTTTTTGAATCCTGTTGATTTTTACTTGTCTGGTTTGGTTCTACCAAAGAATAACACTATTGGCAGCAGTAGAAAATGAACCCTGAGTTGTTTCTCAGAACAGGGTGGAATTGATGCTAATCCAGCCACATCTCACCTCAGTTCAGTCGCTCAGTGGTGTCCGACTCTTTGCGACCCCATGGACTGCAACATACCAGGCCTCCCTGTCCATCACCAACTCCCAGAGTTTACTCAAATTCATGTCCATTGAGTCACTGGTGCCATCCAACCATCTCATCCTCTGTCATCCCCTTCTCCTCCTGCCTTCAATCTTTCCCAACATCGGGGTCTTTTCCAATGAATCAGCTCTTTGCATTAGGTGGCCAAAGTATTGGAGTTTCAGCTTCAACATCAGTCCTTCCAATGAATATTCAGGACTGAGTTCCTTTAGGATGGACTGGTTGGATCTCCTTGCAGTCCAAGGGACTCTCAAGAGTCTTCTCCAACACCACAGTTCAAAAGTATCAATTCTTCGGCACTTAGCTTTCTTTATAGTCCAACTCTCACATCCACTCATGACTACTAGAAAAATCATAGCTTTGACTAGACGGACCTAAAACAACATTTTAAGTCAGCTGGCTGTGATTCCAACATATGACAATGGTACAGGAAGAAGAACCCTGGCTATTAGAGAGTAAACAGATCTAGCCTTGTCTGGTTCTCTATTTAAAAAGCATCAGCCCTAATTATGTGTTGAAAACTCATTCAAAGAGTTTTCAACAGCTAAGAAGGATTTTGTATATCTTTACCTACATATGGCAAGTTTGATATATTGTCTTCTGTTTTATTCTATTAAGGATAAAGATCAAACACACTGAACATATGCTAGATACATATAGCTAGGTAGCCACCATGTAACCTAGAGAAAAAGAATGCTAATAAGGTTGTAAGAAATTAGATATGAATATTAAATGTGACTGACAAGAAATGATTATTTTCTTCCTTGAACTTTTCTGTTGTTTTCTGTTTAGCAGAAATTAATTCTATACACTTCTAAAAAGCATGGTACAGCTTAGTATGAAAGTGTGAAATAGCCAGCTTTTTATTTTCAGGTGAGCAGATGGCTTATCTAATTTTCCCAAGTCCTGGTCACAGTGATTGATGGCTTAGAGTCTGTTCTGTAAAGACCCTCAATACCTAGAGTGTATTCCTAGGAAACAAAAGCAAGGAAGGGTCTTTGAGGAGAACAGTCACAGTTGGCAGTATTTGTTTGCTATTGGTAGACATTCAGGGACTAAAGGTACATGGCAATTGTCATAAACTACAAAGCCAAAAGAGGCCTCTCAGGTGGCATTAGTGGTAAAGAACCCACCTGCCAATGCAGGAGACTCAAGGGATGCTGGTTCAATCCCTGGGTTGGGAAGATCCCCTGGAGTAGGAAATGGCAACCCCCTCCAGTATTCTTGCCTGGAAAATTCCACAGACAGAGGAGCCTGATCGGCTATGGTCCGTGGGCTTGCGAAGAGTCAGGCATGACTGAGCACATACAGCACACACAAAACCACAACCTGTCTTTTCTGTCTGAATCAATCTTCTGCAATTCCCCCTCCACCTCCTCCCTACCCTCCAGCCCATCCCTAAACTTTATAGCTTTTTCTCTATGAAAGCAGTAAGTCTATTCAACATATTCATTGAAGGCTTACTCTGCGCAAGACAATGTACTCATGCAAGCATTCAACAGAAATAAGACATGATGTATATAATCAGCTAGGATGTAAAAATCAGTATGCTATTATGAAATACAGGTATAAGTAAAAGAGAAAAATGTACACTGATGTAAATCAAGAGAAAAGACTTCTGTGGGAGGACTGCATTTGAACTAGGCCTTGAAGAATTAAAAAGAATTGTCAGTTGGGAAATAATGGATGAAACGACACTCCTGACCTAGGACTTGTCTGACCAAGAACAAGTTAGAATTGCTACAAAAGTTTCTGTGGATTCATTCAGTTGGGTGACTGGGAATATGAATTAAAAGAATTCCATAAAGGAAAATCTTTCTATGAAGTTATACATAAAAGAAAAACCATGTATTTCTAATACCATTCCTTTGATCTTGTATGGAAAGACCCTACATAAATACAGAATATTACTTCTATTAAAGTCAGTATTTTTAAGAGTTAATATTTTTAGAACACTTGAAAGTCAACTTTTCTATATTTAAGATAAAAAAATTCTAAGAAATTAAATGTATTCTACATGGATAATCAAGTCAAAGAACAAGGAGGATCTACATAGTAAGAAAAGAACAAATTCCAGGGAGATACGCTAGATGTTTTAAATTTCTTATTACAGATCTCCAAGAACTCTGTCTTGTTAACTTAGTTTCTTCTAAATACCAATATTAAGTCACAGTTTTATTATATCAGTATTACTTGGTAGTTTTAAATGTCAAAAAATATATGTTGGTTCCTACTCACCTGGGAATTTAATTAGTGCAACCCCTTGATTTTATAGTTGAAGCAAAGGAAGCCCAGACACTGGGTGCCTAACTTGCTAAAGGTCAGTCAGCTAGTTAATAGTAACCAGTTAAATTGGAGGAAACGATATAGTTTGCCTAAGGACACACTTGCCTAAGGTGTGGCAACTGGTGGGGCTGGAATTACAACATGGGAGATTCCTGGCTTCTAAGGTTGTTCTACACTGCTCTCTCTGCCAGTGGAAAACTAACAATAATCCCTCATAAGCAGGTAGAGTCCTGTAGATGAAAAGCCATACAAATAAAAAGTAGAGTAATAAATGCTATTATTGTAAGTGCAAGTAAGTGTATATATTATCTAAATTGCTTTAATGGCATAAAGAAGCAAGTATTTCTAGACTTCGTGATGGAAACAATGTGTACATTTGATAGTTTATATACTATTTGGTACTTTTTAAGGAGGGAAATAAGATAAGAACAATGCAATCTTTATTTATCCTGCTTTTTAGAGCATAAAAATATTAAGCAATATATTTTTGAAAATGTTCACCCCAAATACTACTGCCCAGATACATTAACTGTATTGTATTTAATCATTTAGAATGCTTAGAGATACTTGTTTTGATAATTCAAGTAACATTTATGGTTTTTTTTAAATGTCAGACATAGGACAGTCTTGGCTTTAAGAATTCTTATAACCATGGCTTTTAAAGGGGCTATGAAAGTATGAAGATTTCACACCAAATGCTTCTGTAATGCTTCTGTTTTGCCAACAGTCCATTATGTTGTAATCATTTATGCATACACCTCAATGTTTTTTTGGAGTCTATTTTTAATTTTAGCCTTCATCCTCTCTTGGTGAAAGAGAGAGTAAGGAAGAGTGAGTGGGATGTAGGACAGGAGATAGAGGTATTATTAACACATAGTCTTTGAGCTTATTACTTCCTGTCTGAACGCCCTTGCTTTCAAATACCAACAGATGTGTTCTCGCTTTTTATTTTCATGAAAAATAATCCAAGTTCACTGTATTTGTAACTGTGTGAATGAGAATTTGACTTCTGGTATCTGTCTAGCTCTTCCTTTGCAGCAACCTCAAGAAGGTACAAACGTCAATTAGCCTACTTATTCATGGTAACTAGTCACCGGTTATATATTATGAGTAGACTGAGAGAAAACTAAAATTATCTAATGAGGACATTATACGTTGGGCTTCTTTGAGGGCCACGATTCTGGAAACTGGGCACATCCCTTATGGGATCTTGGAAGCTTTGTCAACACAATTGTTACAAGAGATATCAGCTTCCATTAACTTGGTTCGTCATATCCTGACGGTGGTGGGTGGTGTAGTCGCTAAGTCGTGTCTGACTCTTTGCAACCCCATGGACTGTAACCTGCCAGGCTCCTTTGTCCATAGGATTTCCCAGGCAAGAATACTGGAGTGGGTTGCCATTTCCTTCTCGCAGGGAAGAGGATAGTGTGCCTGCGTGTGTGCCAAGTCTCTTTAGCCGTGTCCGACTCTTTGCAACCCCATGGACTGTAGCCCACCAGGCTCCTCTAATCCACGGAAGTCTCCAGGCAAGAATACTGGAGTGGGTCGCCCTGTCCTTCTCCTCATATCCTGATAATTATGGCAAAAATGGAACGCCTTTTCATTTCCCAGTTCTCACTATCTAAAGAAAGCACAGTGTTCATCTTCAGTCATACTTTTTCTTAGTACCAAATACAAAAAAAAAGTATATTTAAACTTGCTGCCTTTCATATATAGGGAGTTCACGGGGAAAATAGGGGCAATTTTTTCAACTACAGATTTGCAGAAGACATAAAAATGATAATCAGATGAGCCTTTCTTAAGACTATACAAAATCTGAGGTTACAACACTATATCTTATTTTCATAATACTTTTTTACTAAGAGCAATACATGTTCATTGAAGAAAATCTGGAAAGTACTTAAGTAAAAGAAGACAATAAAAACACTTTTAATCTCATACACACTAGTAGTGTACTGTTAGTTGCTCAGTCATGTCTGACTCTTTGTGGCCCCATGGACTGTAGTCTGCCAGGCTCCTCTGTCCATGGAATTCTGCATGAAGAATACTGGAGTGGGTAGTCATTCCCTTCTCCAGGGGATCTTCCCAACCCAGGGATCAAACCTGGGTCTCCTGCATTGTAGGCAGATTCTTTACTGCCTGAGTCACCAGGGAAGCCCTATAATCTCATAATACCCAGAGACAGTTACTATTAATGTACTGATGCATTTCTTTCTATATAGAAAGATGAACAGATAAGTACAGAGAATTTATACAAACTTACTCAACTACACATTTTTAATAGTACCACACTAATATAAAATTTTATATCCTTCTCTTAACATTGACTTTAACTTGGTGGACATATCTTTTAAAAGAGAGCTGTGAGAATATTATCCAGCTATTTTGACTGCTGACGGGAATGGAATTCAAAACCATCTCCTACAAATGTGCTTGGGATTGCTTTTCCCAAGTATACTTATCTTCAGTCTTCTGTTTTGACTTTAATCTTCTATTATTTTTCTTCCCATTTAGGTTGTCTTTTAAATTATTCCTATGGTTCAACTTTATCAGCATAGTTTTCACTTACTCGTAAGAACTACGTACCATCTGTAGACATTTATAAAAGTTAAAATAAAACCATCCCCAAACTAGTTCCCAGAAGAGCCTACCTGTCCACTCAGAAAAGTGTCTATTTATCTCCAGTTTGTTTCTTGTTTCTTGGCCAAACAAAAAAGTCATGAATAGGGAGAGAACCGGGATTTGAAATCCAGTCAAGCTTTCTGAAAGCTTAAAAACATATACCCTTTCTGCAACACTTTAGCTACAAATATATTCCCTTCTTAAACTCTAACACATGATTTCCCCTTTCTCCAAAATAAGTTGTATTACTGTAATCTATGTTCACTTTGAACACTGATCTCACAGTTGTCCATAGGGACATGGATCTGGCTTGATGGCTCCAGGGTCCTCCCTGAAACTCCTCCCCTGACAAGAGCCCCTCAAGTCTTCCAGCCAATGCCCTGGAGAGCTGTCACTTACACACTAAGGCTCAACACACTTGGATGATGACCATCTTGGAGATTTAGTATCTAGTCTGTTGATTAGGTCGAGAATATCCTCGGCACTTGCCATTTCTCAAACTATTATTTACAGTGCATTTACTGCCTGAGAAAGCCTGGGTATAGGAATATTATTCAGCAAAAGAAGAAGCAAAGAATTCATTTACATTGTGTTCTCTTTTTATATCTCTGAGTATATGTTTGGTAGAGTGCAAGCCAGGTACTTCTACAATTCTCATTTCACAATATATAAGAGTCTTTCATTATTATTTTGGGAATCCATTGCCAGAATTTGTCTGCATTCATTTTCGGCTATCTCATTTTTAGTATACTTGGGATCTGTCACGCTTCATGGGCTTAATTTAGTAAACTGACCCTTCAAATATTTCTGTCTACATTAATGCAAGCAAAATTAATTCTACTCATCTTAATAAATATTATGCAATATATTATGCAATATATCCTGAGCAACAGTTGTCCAAGAAAAGATCTGCAAATGATGGATTTTTAATAAATAATCATGTAGGCAGATAGCTGTAAGCTCCTCATTGCTAGCTCTGCAAGTAAAAACACGATTTCTCTTTAATCAATGTCTTCTGTTGCATTTGTGAACTAGTTAACGAGGATTTCAGGACTTTTGATAAGTGGGGTTTTTTTTCTCCCAGAGTAGTTCTGGGTTTATTTAAGTAATGTTTTGTTCAATTCTTTTTAAAATTCAAATGACACTAACAAAACAATCATTTATTAGAGCTTCATTGTAATTGTCTATTGAACATATGAGGAGTTTTTACTTGCAGAGTTGCAGAGCTACATATTTCTCAAACATCTCTGCCACTGCCACTTGATTTTTCTGAAGCACTACCCTAAGTTCCCAGTGGCTCAGCAGTAAAGAATCCACCTGCAATCAAGGAGACATGGGTTCGATCCCTGTGTCAGGAAGATCTCCTGGAGGAGGACATGGCAACCCACTCCAGTATTCTTGCCTAGGAAGTCCCATGGACAGAGGAGCCTGGCAGGCTACAGTCCATAGGGTTGAGAAGAGGACACTACTGAAGTGACTTAGCACACAACATAAGTACAGGGCTTCCCAGGGGTGGGAGTACTAAAACACACATACACACACACACACACATACACACACAAACCCTGCCTGCCAATGAAGTAGACATAAGAGCCACAGGTTTGATCCTTGGTTCAGGAAGATCCCCTGGAGAAGGGCGTGGCAATCCATTTCAGTATTCCTGCCTGGAAGAATCCCATGGACAGAGGAGCCTGGAGGGCTATGGCCAGTGGGGTCACAGAGTTGACACGGCAGAAGCGACTTAGCACGCAAACACCATAAGGACATCATTCTTTAGGGTTTTGATTACTGGTATATTTAACAACTCATTAATAAAAATAATATGCCCCTTTGAAAAACACATTTCCTTAAAACCCATTATTAGCTTTCTCCCTAAATGTTTATCAGCTCACATGTAGTGGGAACTAAGTGGCCCTTTGCAGGGTAAAGCCTTTTGAGAATGGTACATAATGATCCCGTAGCTATGGGTTGAATAGTAAAAAAGAAAAAAAAAAAAAAGGTACAGAAATTAGAACCAGGAAATAAGGAAGCCCAGCATGAAAGAAGGAAGAGAGGGAGCAACGGAGGGAAGAACTTGGGAAAAAAACTTGAACTCTGCTATTCACCTTGGAAAAGTACTCAACTTCTGAGAGCTTCAGTTGTTCCACCTGTAAAACAGGGGTGATGAAAATATGACTTCCTCACAGATACTTTAATAGTAGATCTCAGTGTGCCTTGTGAAGTTTACAACATGAGGCAAAGTATGGCTTTTTACTTGGCATCATTCGCTATAATCAGTCCCATTTATGCATTCTGTGCTATAAACATTCATTTTATAAAGACTGTGGACAGCTTCAAAAGGTAGACCCATGCATTGTAAATACCTTTTCTGGTTTGGAAGCACTTCTGATATTTTTAACCCAAAAAACTAATTCACAATTTTTAACAGCATTTGTGTGCCACAAGCTCAGAAAGCTTACTGTTTGTTCTCATGACTAGAGTCCTGCAAAATCTCTTTTTAAACAAGGAAGGCTCTTTTAAGTCCTGTTTCAGTCTGGTGCCTTTGGTCAAGGTGGAAACTAAAATTGAAAACAGATAGATGTTTTACATTTAAATGGGTTTAACATAAATGTGTATTAAGCCATTTCATGGACGATTGCACAAATATCTTTTGCAAACTTGGTACACGTGAGCACATATACAGTAACCATTAGTGTCTTCTAGAGAAATAAGGTGCAGATCCAAAATTTTAAAGAGCTACTTCTAGTTTCTCTCACTGAAAGAAAATGTAATGTCTTTAAGGGAATTGCTCTAATAATATCAAGGCATCTGAAATGGCTGGCCAGAGCAGAACAGAACAGAGTGGATGTCTCCGTAAGTCAATTTAACAAGAAATAAGCTTCCCCCTGGAGAATCTAAACTCCCTAGTCTCCCACAAAGAAAATTGAATTTTGGAGGTCATACCTTGGGTAGGTTACCAGAGGGAGAAGCTTAACATTCTTTTTGTCAACGCTATTCTACCAACAAATTCCCTCCTAAACATTGCTGTTTCCTCAATTTTTCCTCTCCCCCACCACTCCCTCCTCCAAATTATTACAAGTCTTTGGAATCCCCTAGGAAATGGCAAATCATTGTGACACTTCAGATGCCAAGGCCCACGCTGGATACAACCACGCTCAAACATCGAGTTTGGAACCTCGCGGAGAGGAATAGGATCCATGCCGAGGGCAGGAGCTGGGGGCGCGAAACTAGTGGGATTGCGGCGGGGAGTCAGAACGAGTCAGATAGATCCAGCAGAGCTTTAGGCTAGACTGTTTAGCCAAATGTAATCAACAGAACTGTTCTTACTGGAGAGAAAAGCAGGTCGCCAAGTCAAGCCCAGGCGAAGCTCTGGCTCCGTGGGTGAATGACCCACTCGCAAAACTCCCCCCGAGTGGGTGATCGGAGGGCCTTGGGCATTCGCGCAACGGCTGTAAGCGCCCCATCTCACTGCCCCTTCGGCAGTGCTCTGGATGGGCGCAGCCGCGCCACCGCCCACCCCCATCTCCATTCCACCCCCGCCCGCCCCGCAGCAACATGTGGGGTGCTGCCACTCCGCCGCCCGGGGTTCTCCCTCCGGCTGGAGTTCCTGGTGGACGCACGCTTGGCCCTGGGAAGGTGCTGAACTACTCTTGGGGAAGATTCCTCCAGCGTTGAACTTGGCAGCTCCTGACATTTCTATCCCACCCCCAGAGAGCAGGCACTACACACACGCACACACACGCCCCTCTGGACTTGCCCAGGCTGCGCGCAGTGCGGGCTGTCCACTCGGAGGCAAAACATCGGAGCGGGATGCAGAAGCGAGGATCTCAGCTCCGCCGACCAGTGGGCCGGGAGGGTGTGGGGGTAAAGGACTGTCCTAGCAAAGGGTTGCTCACTCTGTGATTGGTCCAGGCCCCGCAGTAGATCGGGCGGCTGGCAGGAAACCCCTCTCCTTTTGTGCTCTCCCGGGAAGCCAGCCTCTACTCACCCCGGCTGCACGCGGATTCCGGCCGCCAGCGGCAGCCCGCTGCCCCATCCCACGAACACTGCGGCGCCCCCAGAGTGTGCAATGCGGAGCCCCGCCAGCGCGCGGCCGGAGCCGGGGAGTGCGAGGAGGGAGCGAGGGAGCGAGGGAGCGAGGAAGGGAGGAGACTAGGGAGGGAGCGCGGCGAGGAGGGACAGGGCGGCGGGGGGCGCGCGCGCCACTCCCACTAGCGCCCAGCACTAGCCGCCGCCCGCCGCCGCAGCCGGCCAGCCCGGCCTCGCGGGCCGGGGGACCAATCAACGCGCGGGTGTGGGGTGGTGGGTAACCGAGCCCTCCGCGGGGCGCGCTCATTGGCCCGGAGCGCGCGACCCAACTCCTGGAGAGTTCGCCTGAGCGCCCAGTGTGCAAACTCCCGCCGACCGGAGCTGGCTCCCAGCGCAGGTGGGGTTTCCCGGCTCCGCGCTCTGGCCTGCTGCGCTAGTCTGCCGAGTTCCGCTGACGGAACCGGGAGGATGTGAGACCTGCTCTTGAAACGCGTTCGCGGTGAGCGTTCAAATCCAGCAATGTTTGTTCAGGTTGCACCGACCCCTTCCTGTAAGGAACCCTTGCGCCTCTCGCTTCACCCTGGCCGGTAGCTGAATGAGGCAAAGCCCGGCCGTGTAAAAATGGCCCCAGCCAAAGCCTGCTCCCCGCCACCCCCAGGGTCTTGCGAAACCCGATGCACCTAAGAACCCGAACTGAAAAACTTAGTCGAGCTCCTAACCCAGGGCAAACCTAGACCACTTGACGTTTGCAACAGAAGAGCAACCCCTCGGGGCGGGCGACGGAGGGGCGGAGAGCCGGGGTGGTGATGGCCGATCCTCGTGAGGAAGCGAGAGTCGCGTTCTGGGCTTTGGTGGGGAAAGCTCCCCCTCCTCTGCCAAACACTTCCCTCAGGTAGACCCCCCCCCCCAACACACACCTCTCTGGTCTCTATTGAATTTTTTCTTCCCTGGTGTAAATCATGTTTGACTCTCGGGGACTTTTCAAGCCGGAGCCTCAGACTGGAAGCTGAGCACGGCCCCACTTTCCCCTCCCCTCTGAGCTCCGCCGAGGGCTGGCGGAGACTAGGGGGGTTGGAGGGGGCGGGGGGGGAGCGGGTGGTGTCCAGGGAAGGTCTGAAGGAAGGACTCCATCTGCGAGCCGGCAGCTCGCCCCCAGCTGCCCCACCTCCGCCAGGTACCTGACCTGCAGACTGCCTTTGCTAGGACGGCCGCCCCGGTGGCTACGTTTGTTTGTCTGTCTTTCAACCGACCCCCCTTCCCCCGCCCCCACCCCCAGTTCCTTGGCCTTTCTCTTTGAGCTTCTTTTCAGGCAGACCTCTGAACCTTCCTGCCTCTGCTCCTCCTTGTAATCTACTCCTGCTCAATATAAAAATATCCCTTCTCTTTTTTTAAACTTCCCTCCCCTTTTCCCTATTTGGAAGGGTCTCAGATAATGTTTTTTTGATTCACAGTTTCTGAACCTCAGAAAGTTTTTCTCTTGCTTATAGTTGATGTGCACAGGTTCACACAAGCTCTAGATTCAAGTGGGCAAAAATAATTATCACTCCTTTAGAACATTTGGACACGGGAGGTGATCACTGCGGTGTGCTGCCTTCCTGCAGGGCTCAGCACATTGAATGAATTGAACATGAATTAATCAAACGGAACCTGGAAATGTCTCTCAGTGACCGGGCAGGTTACCTGTGGGAATCTGGTACTAATGAGAACGTGTCCTGGGTCGTCATCGCTGCCTTATTTAGTTTCCAGGGAAGAAATTCTGTCTTGGGAAGTTCCCATCCATGTACCTAACCCACTTCATTTTTCTCTCTTTTTTTTTATTTTAAACTGACTCAGCTTGCAGTATAGTCAAAACTTAACATTTGGGTTCAAAATTAAGTTCAATATATTAATGCTGCTCATGAGACTTAAGTTCTTTGTGGGGATAGCATCCTTAGGATCTATTTTAGAACGATAGGCACTCAAAATATTGGAAGTGGTTTATCTTTGTGGACTACGACAACAGATGAATTTTTTTCTTCTTTATACTTTCCTGAATTTTCTAAAAAATAATACTTATTAATACTTATTAATCAGGAATACTTATTAATACTTATTAATCAGGAAAAAATATAATTTGTTAACTCCCTACATACAATACTCTCCAGGCATCAGAAGAGCTGAAATACTAAATTCTCCTTCTACTTCACCCTTCTCATCTTTTCAATCACCAAGTCCCATAAATTTGGTCTCCTGGAATAGCATTCAAGTCTGTCTCTCGACAGCATCTCAACTGCCACTGCCACACCTATCATCTCTTATCCAGGCTTCAGCCATAGTCTTAACTGCTCTATTGATCATGTCACTTAAAAGCTTAACATCCATCACCCTCCCCAACTCCATTGCTATGAAGTTCAAACCTACCTTGGTTGACAAGGCCTTTCATTCCTGTCCCAATCCCTCCCTTCCATTTTGGCTTCATCTGCTGCCCCATCTTTCCCTACATAGGGTGATTCTACCCTACTGCGACTTTTTTGTCCTTCCCACAGATGTTATGTGACTTCGATGTTATTTGACTTCCCCATGGCTAAGACTGTATGGTGCTGCAATTCCTTTCTCTTCCTCTCCAGCCCCACCCCCACTGCACCAGTAAATTCCTACCTCTGCTTCGAGACTCACTTCGAATGTCACCTTTTTAAATGAGATCGCAGAGCAGATTTAGCAACTCTTCCTCTCTATATTTCAATAGCAAACACCTTATTTATTCAACGATTGATTATCTAGCTCCTATTATGTTCTAGTCAGTATGAAGAAAACATATATTGTATTTATACTGCTGGAACAGACTATGAGAGAGACAAACATTAAGGCCTGTCACACAAATAAATAATTGCAAACTGAGATAAGTGTGATGCAACTGCTGCCTGTGCAAAAAGAAGCATGGTTTACTTTGAACAAATGCCAACTATAGTTCTTACCACATTGTCTCTAACCTGTTGATTTGTTTGTCCAGAGTTCTGTCTCCCATCATATTCATCTATGTACTGACATCCAGAACATAGTACCTGGCTCACTCTAGGTGTTCAGTAAACATTCTTAAAGAAATGAATGGATAGATAAGTGAATGGGTATTCAAAGCCCCCACGAAGCATTTCATTTCACTTATTTACATACTACAATTCTGCAGAATCTAAAAGTCTTTACTTCTGTGTTTTAAAAATTAAAATTGTTAGATCCTTGTATCATCTTTTATAACTGTAATCTAGTTCTCCCAACAAAAATTATCTAATTTCTTCTTGTTTGATATCATATTTTGGAGACATAGGGCTAATATACTATTTGTAGAGAATCTGTTGTTGTTAGGAGGAATTTATTCTTTTGTTCCTTTTATAAATTTGGCTTTTAACATATAAATGTTCAATTTTAAAATCCAAACTACAATCTATAAAAGAATAAATAAACTGGGCTTTATCAAAATTAAAAACATTTGCTCTGCAAACAAAACTATTGACAGAATGAAAAGATATGGACTGGGAGAAAATATTTGCAAATAATATATCTGACACAGGACTGTAGCAGGAGATACTAATCTATCTCAGTTCCACTAATCATCAATGAAATTCTAATTAAAACCACAATGAGATACTATCATACGCTTTATATAATGGTTGGAAAAATCTGATGATGTCAAATTCTGATGAGGATGCAGAGCAACCAGAATTCTTGTATATTGCTGACGGGAATGCATAGTGGGACTGCAACTCTCAGTTTCACAGATATTGTAAAATTCAATATACACTTCTCCATATGGCCCAGTTTTCCACTAGATATTTACCAAAGTGAAATGATAGGCCTATATTCATGCAAAATCCTCTAAATAAATATTTATATCATTTTAATCACTAAAATCTTGAAACAATTCCAAAGCCCCACAACTGGGAAAAAGCTAAATAAAATGTAGTACATCCATAGAATGGAATACTATTCAATAATGAAAACGGACAGGCTATTGATACAAACAATGTTCTATATCCCAATGCACTATGTAAGTGAAAGAAAAAGACTCAAAAGCTTAGTGTATATACTAGTTAGGAATGGCAGAACAGCAAGATAAAAAGACTTGAGGTTTTTATGATGATGGGCCCAAAATAATTTGAGGTCTGGATGATCAATATTTAGATGAGACAGTTGTTTAAACCACTGTTAATTCAAGTTTCCTGTCACACAGAGTTAAACCTCATTTTACCTAATATAATGTTGTTGTTCAATTGCTAAGTCATGTCCGATTCTTTGCGACCCCATGGACTGTCGCACACCGGGCTTCCGTCTTGCACCATCTCCCGGAGTTTGCTCAAAACCCAATATAGTGAGTGCATGAATTAATCATTAATGAAAATTCCACTAAACAGTCTTAGTGAAAGAAGAAACTATGACTGTCTTATTTACCAAAATACCACCAATGCGTCACACAATGCCAATACAGAGTAGGCTCTCAATAAATACTAGTTAAATGAATGAACAGATAAGAGTGAAGATAAAGTTGAAATTTTACAGGATTATAACAAAATTTCCATTCAGATAAGTGTTTTCTTTTTCGAAGTAGCTACTTTGTCACATTACATTTTTCATTCCAGTGATGCAGCTCCTATTTCAAAATATATTCCCTTCCTCCTTCTACTTATTAAAATATTGCCCTTTCTTTAAGTAACAATGTTCCCTTAAATGAATTATTCACTTTCTTTCTCTCAATGAGCAAACAGTAAATTTGATATGTCTTAACATTCTACTCATTTTTCAATATTCCAAGTAATGTCTGGTTTATCTTTTTTCCGCTGTAACAAATATCAGAAGTTTATGTAACAGGTGCACAGTAGAAATGAAAATCCAGATTTCATGCAAAGCTTGAGAGATTTGGGCTTAAAAAACCATCCTCTTTCCGGATGTATCACTAAAAGTAAGTTTCACTTATTGGACACTGATGGTTGACATTAAACTTTGAAATATCATTAAAATATTTCTACTTTAACCAGTTTGCACAGTCAAGTGACTTTTAAAAAATCATTTACAGCTAAGCAATTATGGAATTTATTAAAAAAACTCAATTTTCTCTAGCAGTTTTTCTACCAGGAAACGATAATCTTGGCTACCAGGAAAGACTCCCTCAGTTGCTTTAACACATCAATCAGTTTTATACCTGTTTCTGTCAGGGAGCACTTTTTGCATAAACACGGAAACCACAAAGAATTGACATGGTAATCCTTCCCATAAATAAGAATTACCTAATTACCACCTGACAATGAAAATATTAGAGATTAAGAAGAGGAAGTCGTGAGAGATGGGCAAATAGATGTAAGCTGAATGGGATATTGTAAAGAATAAATCCAAAAAGGTCTAAAAGTTTCATCATGTTTATTCTCCCCATTGTCTATCACTGTACCTGAGATAATTCGGGACTGGTTGAATTTTTGCTTGTGATCTTACTTCTGTGCTCAGGGCCAAGAAAAAATGAGATAAAATTTCAAGAGGTTATGTTTTCATCTTTCCTCATTGCATAATGATGCCTATAATTCCACAATCAGGGCAAATTTCCTTAGCCAGATCGCAAAGAGGATTTATCTTGAATTGCATCGTTAACCTGAGTGGTGGTAATGGTTGCCTGGAATGCTGTGCCAACAAGGATCACAAGGCCAATCTGATGGATCAATTAGCAAACCTTTGGTGAAGGAGAGCAATTATAATTTCAGTTTTGGACACATGCAGATTGGTTGTAGAATATCCAGATAACATTATCCAGGAGGTCATTGGATATGCAGGCCCAAAGCTCAACAGAGATATACATTTCTGAGACTCCAGTATTAAGTTTAAACTCTCTCCTCCTTCCACTTGTGCACATAGCAGACATGTGCTTGTTCCTTCTGAGACCTCACTTGGCTTCAGAACCCTCTGAGCTCACTGTTCCTCCTATCCACCACCAACAGATAGTTGTTGGAACAAAAGATGGAAAACAATTATATCACACAATGTCGGATTAATCCAGGTTTAGTACCTTGTGGGTTAGGACAAAAGGATAGTGCTAAGGAAGTTGTTTATGCTAGTGAGGGTATTTGTCAAGTGACCAACCTTGTTGTCTAAGTTAGAAAGAAAAGAAAAAATCAAGGATGAACTTAAAAATGAAATTTTTTTTCCTCATAAATTTTTCAATGAATTATTTTCCCTCCAATCCCAAGCATACTTTTCCCTCCCTATGTTAGGTATTACTGGAACCAAACAAAAATAGCTTAACTCTTTGCTCCAGAGAAGACTTCCTTCTGGAAAGCTCAGTTGTGTCTGACTCATAGTGACCCCCTGGACTATACAGTCCATGGAATTCTCCAGGCCAGGATACTGGAGTGAGTAGCTGTTCCCTTTTCCAGGGGGTCTTTCCGACCCAGGAATCGAACCAGGGTCTCCTGCATAGCAAGTGGATTCTTTACCAGCTGAGCTACCAGAGAAGCCATACCACACACCATGTGGGATCTTAGTTCCCTGATGAGGGATTGAACCTGTGACCCCTGCATTGGAAGCAGGGAGTCTCAAGCACTGGACCACCAGGGAAGTCCTCTGGAAAGTAGACTGTGAGTCTATTAACCTGTTCACATTTTAAGGCTAGCTTCTCATCATGTGGGTACTTCCAGACTCTCTCCTACCTGTGCCTACCTAAAATGTTATGTCATAGACTCTGCCCATTCCAACCAGTCCCTGCTTTTCCAGACTTGCCTAGAAATCCCAGCTCGGACTCTAAAAACATCGTAAATACCTATGGAAATAAGTGAAAGGAACTCAAATGAGAACAGGGGCTGTTTATTCAGAGTTTACTAGAGCAAGAGATTTCAGCCACCATCATTTGCACTTGGCAGGGACTGAACACAAGCAAAAGAGTCGTAAAACTTTATAATTAGAAAAAAAAAAAAAGACAACTTCTGGTATGCGTTGCTGTCATGGAGTGAATGGAGTACTCGGGTGACCAGAAGCAAGGAATCCTGTCTGATTGGTTTGGGGAACATATTTGTCTTTCTCTGGTTAATCCTGGGTTTGGGAGAGAGGGCAGAGGTAGAGGAGCTGTCAGTCATTGACCAGGCTTGACCATTTTAGGCTAATTGCTGAAAAAGTTGTGTGGTTTGGCTTCCTGACCTGTTAATTGCAGAGGCTGTGGGTCAGAGTTCTGTTGTTATATATGATCTGGTCATTGTGCATTTGTACATTCAGTCTCCCATGTCCTTTCCTAATTTCCTGATTTTGAGTCTGCACTAAGACTTTGCAGCAGATGTTCTCCACATTGCAGTTGAGTTAATAAATGTACCTTTGCTTCATCTGCAAGTGTTTCTGGTGGTCTTTTGAAGAGTCACCAGTGAACAGTCCATATCTTTGCTTCATGTTATATAGCTATCTTCTTCCCCTTTTTCCCAATGAGAGTTTACCTCCAACAAGAAAAGAGAATTCTCCCAAAAGATTTCATAGTTCTCTGGAAACATGTCTCTTCTTGGTTCACTCTGTGCAGGGTCTGGCTCTCCAACCTTGGGAGACCCTTGAATGTCACAGGCTCTTGGGATCCCAGCAGCCATTCCTTCCTCTTTGGGGGCAAGGCACAGGGCACAGTCTTGCAAATCTAACACAAAAGTGCCCCTTTGCCAACAGGGGCAAACCTTTGTAGATTGGACAAATGCAGAAATGTCCTAGGACAGACACTGTGAAAGTACATAGAATAATTAAATTAGGAAGGGTTAAAGTTCCCTGGAATCCTGTGTTAAAAGAATAGCAATACATTTTGCAGACAGAGCAAACTCATTGTTTTACCAAACATCTGTTCAACAAAAGGTACGTACCAGAAGCTGAAAAGACAGTGATGAGCAAAACAAATACATAACTGATGCCATGTTTCACTGAGCTTTCAGTCTAGTGAGGGACAAAGTCATTGATCAAATAATCTAACATATAAATGTGAAATATGATAGTGTTACCAGAGAAAACTGGGAAGTCTCAGAAGGTATGCTTGAGGGATCAAACACCAGTCTTCTTCATATAATGCATCCATGTAGAAGGTATCCATAACAAGACATTAAAAAACTCATCAAAAAATCATTAGTAGATCTCTGCTTCCAGCTAAGATGGAACAACAGGGACTGAATTTACCCTCCCAGTGGGAACAACAAAAAATCGGACAATATCTACACTTGTTAACCCTGTGTAGGTTTTCCAGGACTTCCATAACAAAGTACCACAAATTGACTGTCTTAAAATAACAAATGTATTCTCTCACAATTCTGGAGGGTAGAAGTCCAAGATCCAGGTGTCCTTCTGGCTTCTGCTGCCTCCAGCAGTCCTTTCCATTCCTTGACTTGTAGATGTATCACTCTCATCTCTGCCTCCATCATCTCAAGGCATTCTTCCTGTGTGTCTTCTAAATCCTTTTTCCTTCTTAGAGGACAGGACCCCAGTCATTGGATTAAGGTCCACCCTAATTCAGTATGGCCTCATTGTAACTAATTACAAAGACCCTATTTCCAAATGAAGTTACATTCTGGGACTTCAGGGATCAAGACTTCAACAAGGGGCACAATTCAACCTGTAACACTCTCCATTCTAGGAGATCGGGTGGTGGACTTCACTGAACTCTTCCAAGTCCCTGGTTTTTCCCAAGTCACGAAGCACTGGTACCCTGCATTTCAGGTCTACCCCTTTTTGAATCTAAACCTTCTGGCAAACATTTTCTGCAGTACTCTTTTCTATGACTACTCTCACACAGAGTAATATATTTCACCTTTAAGTACTCAATTGAAAAACAAAAACATTTCCTGGTATCCCACCCTTAACCTTTAAAATCTGCCACTCAGTTTTAAGTCTGTTTTACAGAGATTTAGGATTGTACCAACTTTTTACTTTGTCTTGAAAAGGCCAAGCTAAAACTTGAAAGAAAAGCCGGAGCTTAAGGATAACCTTCCAATTACTTAGCAAAATTACATTTTTGTTAAGTATCTCTCTTTTTCTTATGCAGATACATGAGCACACATGTCTTATCGTGGATTTATAGTCTGCTGCTCTAGGCTAGGAATTGGCCATGTGTGAAGGAATGTGTAGTGGCAGCGGTGACCTCACACAGATTTCGCAGCCCTTTCTCTAGTTTATAGTTAAAATGCTAGGACCATCAGTTGGGTAGAGTTCTGAGTTAACAGCCTTTCGAACATAAGCCACATGTCTCCTGTTGTTTTGTGAATGAGCCCTGTGCCTGTTGGGAAGTACTGGGTGGCTCAAGTACTTGACTGTATTTCTTCTGCAGATGTCACATCTTGTCACCAGCCACCCCCACCTCTATAAGAACACCCTGCAGGCATTTGTTCCCTTTCAGTAAATGCCACTCTCCAAAGAGCCTTTCTACAGGATAAAACATGTTTCACACAAAGTCCATTTCTAATTCAATGAAGGAGCATAAAGAACATTCTTCTCAGAGGTAAATTAATGAGCTGAAGTGTAGAGAATACATAGTTTTGCGTTTTTTCCCCACTGGCTGCATCTTATCAAAGTAATGCCTCTTGCTGAATCATTAACAGCTGATGGTGTACATTACAGAGTGGAAAGGAAAAGGAGAACTAATAAGTGTTTTGGTTGACAAATGCCGGAGCCTTTCAATACAACAGAGTGAAAGAGACTGGAAAGAGATGTGATTTTCTGTATTTCTTCACTCTGCCTGGGGCAGGGCAGCCCCTGCCTTTGAACACGGTCAGGTACATTGTGCAGGCCCACAGTTTGAAGAGCATTGAAAGATTCCTGGAGGGGGTGTATCCCCAGTAACAAATGGCTCTGTTGGGGAGGAGAAGGGACCCCACGCAGCCTGCCCCTTTATCTCCCCAAAGTAGAGGCCCTGCAGGCTCTTAACTAGCTGGTGTGGGCTAACACCTGCTCAGAGAAAGAATGTACTCACTTGCTGGTCACAGGTAGCCGACTTCTTGATGGGCAGGGCTGGAAGCCCTTTTCTCTGTCCGTCTCACTGGGAATTGTTCTCTGTCACACTAGGAAATGGATAGTAGACGACTATGCACTGTTTCCAAGTTGAAAGTTTAGGAGGCACTAATTCTCTAAGCACAGAGCAAGAAAAGAAAAAAACTTGAAAATATCAAATGTGTAAACATTTGTATATGGAATATAGCTGTCCATTTTTGTATTTCAACATTATGTTTGGTGTTTTTGTACACATTATGTAAGTGTTTTTGTTAATATCATGATGCACTCGATGGAAGAAGTAAGGAAATTTGAGTTGGATGGGGTAAATCAGTCTGGTAATTGGTATTTATTGAGGTTTTCTGTGTGTGGCTATCAGAAAGTGTATTATTTGGGGAATACTTTAATGATAAGTCATGGTCTCTGTTGTTAAGCAGTTAGGAGATTATCTTGGAGAACAGGACATGCACACACATAACATTTCTAACAAATCAATAAGTACCAACTTGTATAACAGAGCACAGGCATTAATAGAAGATTTAAATACTTGGGCTGTGTCAAGTGGAGGAGTAAATAAGAGTCAATCTTGATACAGAATGTGGATCTTACTCCAGAGACTTGGAGAAAATGTCATTTCTTTACCATTTTCAAATGAATTAATTCATACTTTTATAATGATCAAGAGACAGTGAGTTCACCTTTCTACTCGGAACACATAGCAATGACAGATGAAATATTTAAAAGGCAGGAAGAAAGAGGCAGAAAAAGAGAGAAAGAAAGATGAAAGAAGGAAGGAAGGAAGAGAGAGAGAAAGAAGGATGAAAGAAGGAAGGAAGGAAGAGAGAGAGAAAGGGAGAAAAACAGGAAGACTCAATCAGGTTCTAATACACGATAAGATCTTGTGGACCAGACACAAAGGGAAAACACAAACTGTGGGTTGTCTAGGCTTTGGAAGTAGGCACCCATGACTGGGAACTTGGTCCCTGGAGGACAAGGAGTTCTAAGTGTGAATGAGACTTGGAGCAGAGCCAGGCTTCCTGTTTGATGCCAGAGGCAGACAGGGCTTTCACTCTACTTTCACTCTACTGGGACTCTGGCTTCAGATGAAGCTGTAAGCCTGGGAGATGAAGGGAAAAGACCACGTCACTCTCAGAAACTGAGCCAACTACCCACTCTGTAAATGGATCAACCACATCGCTCAGTGGCCTTAGGGGCAGTACATACTATAGTAAAGTAAAGTGAAGTCGCTCAGTCATGTCCGACTCTTTGCAACCCCATGGACTCTTTGCAACCCCAGGAGCCTACGGGGCTCCTCCGTCCATGGGATTTTCCAGGCAAGGATACTGGAGTGGGTTGCCATTTCCTCTCCAGGGGATCTTCCTGGCCTAGGGATTGAACACGGGTCTCCCGCATTGTAGGCAGACGCTTTACAGTCTGAGCCACCAGGGAAGACATCCTATGCTCAACTGTAAAATTTGGTTCTGGTTTGGAAATAGGACCGGGCTAGGCGGAGTCAACTTCTGGACTGTTGGGAAGGGAGAAATTTGGAGGGGATACTCAAAATCAGCCTGCAAATCAAAAATCCAAAGCATAGGAAGAAAGACTAATTTCTCAAAGGACAGCCAAGAAATAAAAGACTTGGAAGAACGGTTCACGCCAAGTGAAACTCATATTAGAATCGTCTGAAAATATGTCAGCATAAATTTGCTGAGATTGTTCAAAGAGATATAGAAAGGTATTTATGATTAAAGAAATAAATTATGGAAATAAATAGGCACAAGTGAAATGCTGCTGCTGCTAAGTCACTTCAGTCACGTCCAACTCTATGCGACCCCATAGACAGCAGCCCACCAGGCACCCCCGTCCCTGGGATTATCCAGCCAAGAATACCGGAGTGGGTTGCCATTTCCTTCTCCAGTGCATGAAAATGAAAAGTGAAAGTGAAGTCGCTCACTCGTGTCTGACTCGTAGTGACCCCATGAACGGCAGCCCACCAGACTCCTCCGTCCATGGGATTTTCCAGGCAAGAGTACTGGAGTGGGGTGCCATTGCCTTCTCCAGATCATTCACTACACAAGGGAAATAACTGATACCTCCATGGGCCACAGGATGCAGTGAAGCTCACACAGTTCCTTAGTGGGAAAAGTAAAACCAAATTCACTTTTTCTCTCCCTTTGTCCAGGATTCTTGCCATTATTTCATTGTTTTAAGCTACGCCAAAGCTGCTCATTAAAAAGGAGAAATTTCATATTCTTATAAAAATATACCTGATAAAATCCTGATGCCTTTGCATTTGGAAGTCGTAAAAAGCATCCACTAGTTCAGTTTATTTGTATCATTATAAAAACTTTTTTTTTCAACCTCTTTATAGACTCTTTAGGCACAAAATTGTTCACATTCCTTCCACTGAAATGAAATACATTTGCAGTTCACCTGGTAAGGAAAGAGTTGCTGTGTCATGTGAAGTGATAGAATCTAACACTGACTTAAAGCCATTTCCCCTTGTAAACTGCTGCTTTTATGAGGAACTGTTTTTATGAGGACAGGTCAGTTGTCACAGAAAGCATACATCTGACCACTAGCTCTCCATCTGTGCAGGTCCTTTAATCCACACCATAGGTTTGATCTCCTGGGGCCTTCAAAATGTCCATGGAAATTTATCAAATATTTGTCAAAAAGAGATTTTTGACATCTCAAAAAAATGTGGGGGAAAATGAATTGGTTCCAAATATTAAAAAGAAAATCACAAAATTAAAGCTAAGGTTTTTTTTTTTATTGTTGTTGTTAAATGCAATATGGAACCTGTGACTGCAAGCCAACTCTTACATTTCTATATGCATTTAATTAAATGTGGATATCAGTTCATTTTAATATACTTGATATGTTGTAAATGGGACATTCACAGGAATTCTCAGGACCACTAAAGTTCCTTGAAATGCCCAATACTGAATTTGCTATATGACATAGGAAGCTCAGCCTGGTGCTCTGTGACAACCTAGAGGGGTAGGCTAGGGTGAGGGGTGTGAGAGAGGTTCAAGAGGAAGGGGACATATGTGTACTTATGGCTGATTCATATTGTTGTATGAGAGAAACCAACACAACATTGTAAAGCAATTGTTCTCCAATTGAAAAAAAAATGCCCCGTATTTAGTTACTGAAATTCCAGAGTATTCAGTGTTACTTGTCACTTTTGCTTGGAAATAGTGATGAATTCCATTATATCCAAGTTTAGTTAAGGTTTTCTTTTTTCATTTTACCAAATAGGAATGTGGATTTAGTAAATTCCTAATTGGCTTGCACTTTTGTTTGTTAAATTTGCTTTTTCTGTGAAGCCAGTTCTCAAACAAGATTAGAGAAATCCATATGCCAACAGAAATAGGTCTTTTTTTCAGTGCTCCTCTGTTGAAGACTTGTAATAGACCTTAATTATCCCCATGGCATCTGGAATGCAATAGCATTTATATTTCTTAATTTTTCTGAATAAAATTAAATCTGCTTCCTACACTCCTTCACCAAGGCTAATGAGAAGTTTGATTATCAGGGCTTCATTACCATTCTTGGATCTTACAAGAACCCCGGGCTCCAGGAAAATGGAGGATAACCCAATTGTGGTGGAATATTTTCCTTATTTCACAGGCCTTTAAAGACATAAAAAACCACTAGTACTGCTGACAGCACGTCAAACAATCCTTCACACCCTCACCAAACTCAGCCAAGGAAACTTTTGCTGGGACCCTCATGTTTTATCTGCTTGGCTCCTAGTTTCATAGGCACAGAGTCTCTCCCATCTGAGGTTCTACCACCTCTAGAATATTGCATTGAGGCCACTTCATGCCTCTGTCCAGGTTCAGGAAAACCAACCACCCTACAGAGTCAGGCTTCTTCTTTCATCCATCCACAGAGCACCAGGTCTCCATCTGATTCTCTTCTCTTTTGGGCAGTGTAGCCCATTCCCTTGATGGCCCTAGTGCAGTGTTCCTAGTGTGATCTATAGCAAATGGTACCCCACAAATCATCTGCTTGTGCTTAACCAGTTTCATATGAAAAACAACATCCAAGCAATTTTGTTCCCACCCATTTCACAAATTGGAAATGTAAGATTAAGTATTACTTTTACAGCAGTCCCTTTATTGAGTTCTTTGTAACAGGGTCCCCAACCTTTGGGATCTCATGCCTGGTGATCTCAGGTGGAGCTGATATATTAATAATAATAGAGATAAACTGCACAATAAATGTAATGCACTTGAATCACCCACGCCCCCAGGTCTGTGGAAAAATGTCTTCCATGAAACCAGTCCCTGGTGCCAGGAAGATTGGGGACCGCTGCTTTATAATAAACCAAAGCTTACCATGAAGCCCCTGATGAAAAAGATGCCAAAGGGCGTGAGATGAGACAGAGTCTAAGAAAAGACTAGTGTAAAAGAAAAGCCTTTGGTGGTCTCGTTGATAGCATTAACTAATGAGAACTCTTCTAACGGGCTGCCACAGGCTCCTGTGTTACTCATATTGCTTTCTGTTTTCCAGCTTCCCCAATGAATAGAGTGAAAAGCAGCTGAAGAAGTAGCTTTTTTACTCAAAAGGAAATGTTGACACACCTGGGGCTTTGAGCATGTGAGATGAAGGGCCCAGCTTTACACCATTTAAAGTGATAACATGGTTGATGCTAAGTGAACTCATGTAACAAAATCTACTCTTTCTAAAAGCCCCCTGGCACTAGTCCTCATGAACATTGTGAGACATTTTAGGAAAAGCTAGGAAACATTTTTAAGAGAGAAGAGTGAGTTTAGACAGTGGGATAAAAGCTATCTTATAAAACTTAAACTCACACTCTTTTCCCCTGGTAAACCTTCCCAGGAACAATCAAATTCTGCCTAACATATTACAGAAGTATCAGTATGTTCCTTTTCTTCCAGACGTTACGGTAGCTAATAGATCTGGTATCAGAAATCATAAACTACCTTGCAGAGCAATGCAATACAACTAGGAACAAGAATGATTTTTTTTTTTTTTTTTTGGCTGTGCCAGGTCTTAATTGAGGCATGCAGGATCTTTAGTTGCAGTATACAAACTCTTAGTTGTGGCATGCAGGATCTAGTTCCCTGACCAGGGATAGAATCCAGGCCCCCTGCATTGGGATTGCAGAGTACTAACCCCTGGACCACCAGGGAAGTCCTCGGGACTTTTTAATGCTGCTTTCTTTTCAGTTCCCTAGCAAGCGGCACCATAGTGGTCCCTCTGTAACTGCTTTTGCCTTTTAATCCATCCTATGCAATTAACACCTCATTCTACCCAACTCTGTTTTCTATACTCGACTCTTTGACACTTTATTTTGCATATGTAGAATACAGTTAATTATCACACTGTCTTCTCACTAATTGCTATTTGAGATTATTTTATCTCCCTAACTAAATTTTAAACATCTTATGAACAAAAGTATGGAAACTCTCTGGCACACCATAGTAACTAAAAGAGGCCAGCGCTCTATGTATTCCGTCTCTCAGTCATGTCGGACTGTTTTTGCGATCCCCATGAACTGTAGCCCGCCAGGCTCTGCTGTCCATGGGATTTCCCAGGCAAGAATACTGGAGTGGGTTGCAGTTTCCTTCTCCAGGGGATCTTCCCAACCCAGGGATGGAACCCACGTCTGCTGCATTGGCAGATGGATTCTTTACCACTGGTGCCACTTGAGAAGCCCTGTGTACCTAATACCTATACAGTTATACCATCAATAATTACTTGACTCTAAGGGTTTGTTTAATAATTTATTTGACTTTATTTTATTTATTTGACTGTGTCAGGTCTTAGTTGTGGCATGTGTGATCTAGTTCCAGAACTAGGGATTGAACCTGGGCCCACTGCAGTGGGAGTGAGAAGTCTTAGCCTCTGGACCGCCAGCAAAGTCCCTGACTCTTAGGTTTAAACCATACATCAAAAATAAACAAAACTGCATTACTTCTTAGATTTTTTTTCCTTCAAAATTAGATATAGCCTCAGAAGTACTGCAAAATATTAAGATTAGTTGTTGTGATATCTTTGTTGTGATTTTTTTTTTTCCTTTTAAAAGTCCGTTTTAGAAAACACTGGTCTGGAAAGTGTCATCACCCCCAGAGAGATGATGGCATCACAGAAGAGCAAAGCTAAAATGGACATTCGCATAGACATAGAATTGCTTTAGTTCTAATCTGAGTTCTTAAATTGGATTTAAGAAGGATTAGAACCATTTCACAGGCCTGTGTGGAAGAGTTAAATCTGGGGCAGGTGGAAGACTAACCATACGAAGAACAAGACCAGGTCAAAGGTCTTTCTGTGAGAGAGGCTTCCTCATCCTGCCTGATGAAACCCTCAGTGTTTGTCCCGACTTTCAAAGCACAGAAAAGTGCCCAGCTCCACACAGGCCCCGGATCCTGTCAGCTCTGTGATTAGAGACCAGATCGCTGAATTGCGGGCAGATGACCTCAGTTGCTGACTGAATCTGTCAGGTTCACTTTTTGGTGTCTTCGAATCCTTTTGTGAATAGCCAGTCTCTCTCCTTCCTTCTCTCCTGTCTGGTTTGCATCACTGACAAATTCCACTTTTCCTCTCTTGAAAAAGACATTCTTCCTGTTGCCCCTGTGGAGCAACATACAACACTTGGAGATGAGCTGGAATGCAGCCTTCATCATAAAACAATGGTAAGTGGTTGAGATAAAGCACCCAATAAAGCAGCTGGAAGGAGAAAAGGCAGAAAGAATGTGTGCTTTCTTCTGCAGCAGAACACCCCATCCATCAGCTGAAAAGGAAATCTGGGACCTGGCTTCAAGTTTTCATTAAAATGCAATAGGGCATCCGGAAGTCGGATTTGGACCAACAACAATGAGGTATTTTTCTTATAGTTCCTTTCCTCTAAACAGCCTTGTTGTGGGCTTCAAAGCCCTCTCTCTGACCAAATTGAGTGAAGTTGCTTTTTCTTCCTCTCTTTGATTGAACCTGGAGCTTTGGGTAGGGCAGCGAAGTAAGCAGAAATGAAATTGCCAAACTTATGGTTCTCAAGTAAATGAGATTTTCTCTAATGCTTACCAACTGTCACCAGGTCAGATGGATTTTTCTGCTTGAAGTCCCTGGATGCATTAATTTCTCTGCCGTCTTAGAGTATCCTTCTGGAAGCAACCCCAGCAGTCAGAAAAACATAAGAATAAAATGCATAGCACAACTGGTGCACAAAAGGACAGTAAAGAATAAAAAGTGAGGCTAGGGCAAGAAGAAACGTCTTTAGACAAGCATGTCATTTGCTTCGTGTTTGACTCAGAGGACAATTCACACAGAACTCGACTCAGACCTACCAGAAAATGGCATGATATGCTGGGGTTGGGTCGGCTGAACTAGAAATCCTAAAAGGCAATGGCATGTTCTCTTTTCTTCATTCATCTAGTGTGGTGACTTAAAAAAAAAAAACAAACCTTCTGAAGCAAAGAAACCACAATATATAAAACAGCTGACAGTGACGCCTCACTGGCTGAGTTGGGGGTCTCATGAGCAGGGGGCCTCCTCTCCCCAGGGTAGCAGCCCATACAAGCTTCCAAAAAGGTATGGGGTTGGAGGCATGAAAGACATCATTCTAGAGGGTGTTAGTAATCCAGGAAGTGGCAACACAGGATTTCATTTTTTTGAGTACAGATGACTGACATCTAACTTAGAGGGCAAGGAGACATCCTCTGTAAGGCAGTCATGTACAATTTCTTACTCATTTTGGTTTCTTGAGCTAAAAATTAGTGCCACTTTTAATAGATACCACAAGTCTTTATCACCTGCTGTCTAACTGCCATCATCTTCCTTCCTTCAAAACACATTTCAACACTTATTTATTGAATGCCTCTAGTGTCCAAGGTGCAAGGTGCTAGCTGGTTATTAAAAATATAAATAAGGACAGTATTAGTATTAGTAGCAGGTAGTATTAGTAGCAGTAGTAGTACTAACAATAGCAAACACTTCTATAGCATTCGTTTAGTGCCAGGCACTACTCTAAGATTTTCAAATATATTAAGTCATTCAATCATCTAAACAACACTCTAGGAAAGATATGCATATTATTTCCAATTTACAGATGGGGAAACTGAGGCACATAAAGATTAAGTAAATTGGCAGAGATCACACATCTAACAAGTGGCAGAGCAGAGACTTGAACCCAGGCAGTCTGGCTCCTGAATCTGTGCTTTAGGTATGATTGCTGCATGTGCAGTATCTTTGGGATTTATTGTCTATGCTGCAATACGGAAGTTTATGCTCCTAGAGCTTTCAAAGTCTTAACTCCTTTCTGGAACTTGTTAAAGGACTGTGGGCATTGTATACATGAGAAAGGCTAATGACATTCAGGGACAACTGAAGGACAGTTGGAGATTCTCTACTACCAGGAGAGAGAGAGGATCGTGGAAGGAGATCATGGAAGGATCGTGCCTTGCCAGTTAGGCAGGCAGGGGCTTTGGAGCATTGAGATTCAAGCTATTACTACAAATATGACACGCATGTAACCATCCCTGTGTGAAGCGTGGGACTTACAAATTGCTTATATAACATTTTGAATTTTAATCCAAATGAATGTGCAGTCTCTGTTATTTGAAAAAAGAATGATGGCAGTTATATTTCACTAGATAGATCTTTGGGGCCTCTGTAATTCATACTCTTCCATCTTTCTTAAGTTGGCAAACATTTATTGAACATTGCCATTCTTTACTTCATCTTCCCCCTAAACAACCACTGAATTATCTTGGGTACATGAGTCAGTTAAGGGTTACTGCAGGCCCAGAGAATAACAGGTCTCAGTATATTCCATATTCCTGTTCAAACTTTTGCATATCTGATAAATAGGGACAATTGCAGCTGACATCATCGTCTCCTTCTTTCTTCCTGACATGAATGTGGAAGGGCTGTCTGGAGCAGTAGCAGCAATCTTGTAAAGAGGAGGAAATAACTATGAGGACAAAAAGGATACAAAGAAATTAGATCCAAATGGCATTTCTGAGCAGTTAAAAAGAAAAACAATGGTTCTACATCAAGCTTTCTTGTTATGGTAGATGCTACTGATATTTAGGCCACTATTTGTTGAGTAATCTGTTCTTTCAGCTAAACACCTTCTTAGCTAGTACACAGGAATCATGGGAAACCCATAGCTGCTATACCTCTCATTTCTCAATAAGAATCTGTTTTTTAAGACAATAGCATGTACTTGTATAATGAGCCAGTATTTTTTTTTCCGGAATGACCTTGACATGTCTCTTCACAGAAATTAATGTTGCCATCACAGCTGACATACATTTGGCAAGAACAATAAGTCCGCTTCCATTCTTATCCAGTTTAGATTTCATGATCATCATTATAGTCAGCTTTGAAATGACCTTCCTCTCTAAGCCCCACTCCACTCTCATATTCAATTGACAAAACCCAAACTATAGAGAAATCCAACCATCCCCATCTCCTTGTGGGCAGCCAAGTTACTAAATGTTGACTGGTATCACATTAGGTTCATACTTAAAAATCTCAAAAGGGCCCTCAACTCTGCACCCAAATCTAACTGCATTTCTTTAGGGCTTACTTTTCCCCTCTCGGAGATGGCTTTTATGCACTCTTTCTCTTCTCCACTTTCTCATTTAAAATCATATCCCTTTCTGCTCCACCGTTGCTACACAAGATGGTCTTTGGGCCAGCAGCATCAACAGCACCTGGGAAACTGTTAGAAATGCAAAATCTCAGCCTCCCCCTTGGCCTGCTGCATCAGTCTGCCATTTAACAAGCTTCCCGGGGTGGGTTGAGGGGTGTAACAGGCCCATGTACACCAACATGTGACGAGTACTGCTCTTGACTTTATCCCTTCTTAAGAACTTTGTTCACTTTGTCATTCTCAGTCTCCTGAGTCCTCATTTACTTTTCCCTTAACTCCTTAATTCCTATCAGTAAATACCATCTGGTACTTCCTATCTAAGAAAATCAAAACTCTCCAGCGCCCATGTTTTTTCCAATGACTACTCCCTTACCCCACTTACCTTTACCAAGTCCTTGAATTAATTCTCCACATTTGCTGTCTCGACTTCCTCCTGTCCCATTCACTCCTGAACCAATCTGATGTCTGCCTCTTCTATTCCACCCAAACAACCCTTGTGAAAGTCATTCATCACCTCCATGTAGCAAAACTCAACGGTCACTTTTCAGATCTCACCTTTGGGATCTCACAGCTGAGCTCTCCTTAATTTTCAGATACTCTTACACTCTCCTTCCAGAGCCTGCATTCTCCAGGATTTCCCCCTTAGCGGCTTCTCTATACTCTTTTTTGCTAACTTATCTTCCTTTGGTGCTTAGTTCCCTCAGTCTTGCCTGGCTTTTTGTGACCCCATGGACTGTAGCCTGCCAGGTTCCTCTGTCCATGGGGTTCTCTAGGCAAGAATACTGGAGTGGGTAGCCATTTCCTTCTCCAGGGGATCTTCCCAGCCCAGGGATCGAACCCAGGTCTCCTGCATTGCAGGCAGATTCCTTACCATGTGAGCCACCAGGGAAGCCACCTCTCTTCCTTTACCTCACCATTCATTATTGCAGTTTCTAAGACTTAATCCTGGGTCTCTTCTCTACCTTGTCCTCAGGTGTACTCATCCCATTTCATGGCTTCAATATCACCAACTTGCTGATGTTTCCCAAATAATCTCCAGGCTCTGAAATCCTTGTAGTATATCTCCATATTGATTTCAAAATTGTTCTCTTTAAAACTGAGATTTTGATTCCTCTCCTGCCTCTCAAGGCCTTCCCTGGTGGCTCATTCAGTAAAGAATCTGCCTGCAATGTGGGAGACCTGTGTTCAGTCCCTGGGTTGGGAAGATCCTCTGGAGGAGGGCATGTGACTCACTCCAGTATTCTTTCCCGGAGAATCCCCGTGGACAGAGGAGCCTGGTGGGTTATAGTCCATGGGGTCGCAAAGAGTTGGCCCTGACTGAGTGACTAACACAGTACACCGCCTCTCAAAAACCTTTCCTCCCCTAGTTTTCTCCATCTCGATATATGATACCACTATCCATCTGATGATGTAAGCCAGAGACTTAGGAATCATTCTTGATGCCTCTTTCCCTCACCCCTACAACATATATGTCAGTAAAACTGCCTGGGGCTCAACCCTGTTTTGGAGGTAAGCCTCCAAAATACATCTCACATTAGTCTTTATCTCTCTATTTCAGCACCCTACCTGAGCCATCATCTTTCACTTAAAACCATTGCAAAAGCCTCTTAACCAGACTCCCTTCTTTACCATCTTGCCTCCTCTAATCTCTTCTCCATACAGAAACCAAACTAGTCTTTTATTTTTTATTTATTTGGCTGCACCAGGTCTTAGTTGTGTCATGCAGGAGTTTGTTTTTTAAGCTGTGGTATACATCATGAGAAATGCTGGACTGGATGAAGCACAAGCTGGAATCAAGATTGCCAGGAGAAGTATCAATAACTTCAGAAATGAAGATGACACCAACCTTATGGCAGAAAGCAAAGAAGAACTAAAGAGCCTCTTGATGAAACTGAAAGAGGAGCGTGAAAAAGTTGGGTTAAAACTCAACATTCAGAAAACTAAGATCATGGCATCTGGTCCCATCACTTCATGGCAAATAGATGGGGAAAAAATGGAAACCGTAACAGACTTTATTTTCTTGGGCTCCAAAATCACTGCAGATGGTGACTGCAGCCATGAAATTAAAAGATTCTTGCTCCTTGGAAGAAAAGTTATGAACAACCTAGACAGCATATTAAAAAGCAGAAACATTACTTTGCCAACAAAGGTCCATCTCGTCAAAGCTGTGGTTTTTCCAGTAGTCATGTATGGATGAGAGAGTTGAACTATAAAGAAAGCTGAGCACTGAAGAATTGATGCTTTTGAACTGTGGTGTTGGAGAGGACTCTTATGAGACCCTTGGACAGCAAGGAGAGCCGACTAGTCCATCCTAAAGGAAATCAGTCCTGGGTGTTCATTGGAAGGACAGATGCTGAAGCTGAAGCTCTAATACTTTGGCCACCTGATGCGAAGAACTGACTCATTTGGAAAGACCCTGATGCTGGGAAAGATTGGAGGCGGGAGGAGAAGGGACGACAGAGGATGAGATGGTTGGATAGCATCATGGACTCAATGGACATGAGTTTGAGTATGCTCCAGGAGTTGGTGATGGACAGGGAAGCCTGGTGTGCTGCAGTCCATGGGGCTGCAAAGAGTCAGACATGAGTGAGCGACTGAACTGAACTGAACTGAACTGATGTGAGATCTTGCTCCCTGATCAGGGATCTAACACAAGCTTCCTGCATTGGGAGCTCAGAGTCTTAGCTAATAAACCACCAGGGAAGTCCCCCCAAAAGTAGTCTTTTAAATATATAAATTTGAAAAAGCATATGACCTGTGTGGAACTCCTCAATGGCTTCTCTCGTTGCATTTAGAATAAAATTCAAATGTCCATGAACTGTCTATATGAAGTCACACCTGCCTACTTCTCTGCCATTCTCCCTCTCTCTCTCCTACTATATTCTGCTCCCCTTCACTTGTTTGAAAACCATGAGTCTTTTGCACATCTGGGAAAATACTGTTTTCTCTTCCTGGGTCCTTCTAATCCTTTAGGAACCAGCTTAGATATCTCCTATCTAGATACTCCTTCTTTGTCAACTGTACTTGAATACTTCCTGACACACATTCCCTTTACTCTCTGTACTGTACCCTCTTTCCTTTTTTTTTTTTTTCTGAACTCCATTCTATGTGCTATTAAGGAATGTGTCTGAACTTGGTAGCATGAAGACTGTGGTGTGTATTAAGGGCTAATCTCCACCTCTTGCTGGGAGAAAGGCACTGAAGGTAGCAATTCAACAGGACTGACTGGACTGGCTCTCTCCCACGCAAAGTGTCACTGGAGGTTGAAAGCACCGCTGTTGGCCAATACATCCTGAGTCATTATGCCACTAGGGCCAGTGAGCAAGACTTCACTCTTGTGGGTGGGGTAGGTTTTCCCCACACGCAGAAGGCACTGCCACTGTCAACAATCTGGGTTGCTTCTGGAACAGGAAGTAAGGCTTGGAGAGGTGGGCCTTAGACTGGAGGAACTAGAAATTCCATGCCTTCCTTGGGCCTTGGCTCTGACCGCTGGACACACCTAGCAAACTCAGAGCCCATGCCAGGCCTGTGGGCTGTGAGCACAGCCAGCCCACACACAGGTACATGAGGCTCTGCTCACAGAGCCAGAGAAGGCTCTTCTTTCAGGTTTGAGAAGGAATTGTAAAGGGAAGAGCAGCCTCCATTCCGCCTCATGAGGCCAGACTGGTGTTTGATGCAGTGACTTGAAGGAGACAGAGCCCTGGGGCTTTAAAAGTGATGAGGCACTGTGATGAGGCACGAAAGTGCTAGGGACCCGTTTCTGAGCACTGGTGAAAGAGCACTCAGCCAGACCCGGTGTCACTGGGGACACTGGGGCTTCTTGTCCCCAGAGGACAAAAATCTGATCCCTCTCATTATAATGCATTACTTAATATATATGAAATTATATTTCTAGTCATAGACTAGCAAAACCTCTTGTTTAAGGTGACATTTCTTGACTTAAAACTAGCATTTTGTGGTTTAATCAAAAATTTTAGATGCTGGAACAGAAACTCAAAGTAGCTTATGCAGAAAAGGAAACTTCTTGGCCCATGTACCTGAAAAGGAGTGGCTGGGAGCCTGGGGCTCAACCCTGTCAAGGACCCAGTGCAGCCTTCTCTTTCCTGGCTTTGCTTTTCTCTGTGTTGGCTTCATTTTGAGGGAGACCCCTCTTCCTGTGACAAAGATAATACTTGCCAGTACTAAGTTTTACTCACCTTACAGTTAACATTCTCAAAGGAAGCCTTAAAAAGGGCTATGTCTCTGAAAGCTCTCACAAATATCCTGCAGAGGACTGTGATTAGCTTACGTCACATGCCCACACCTGAACCAATCAGGTGCAAGCTAAAGGGCTGGGCCAGCCAGAGCTGGGTACCAGAGGAGGTGAGACCATGTGGTCAGAGTTGTTGCTGTTGTTGTTCAGTCACTAAGTTGTGTCCCAACTCTTTGTGACCCCCACTGACAGCAGCACACCAGGCCTCCCTGTCCTTCACTATCTCCTGGAGTTTGCCCAGGTTCATGTTCCATTTAATCGGTGAATAGGTGGTTGCTATTCAACCGTCCCATCCTCTGCCACCCTCTTCTCCTTTTGCCTTCAGTCTTTCCTGGCATCAGGGTCTTTTTCATGACAAATAGAAAAGGGAAAAGTGCAAGCAGTGGTTGGAGAATGCCACCCAATAGGGGAAGGGCAGCTAGCTCCTGAAAGGAAAAGATGCCAAAATGACAAAAAGTAACATGTCTTTTTCAGTGAAGAGCATATAAGTAGCTGAAAATTTAACCAAAAGCTTTACCAGTAGAAATGGAGATGATATACAGATATGCAGACTACCAGTGCAGAGGAACTAGGAAGAAGGAACAATAGGAAAAGAGGGAAAAAAGAAAAGGGATGACAAAAAGCAGAAAAAAAATTAAAATGTCTTGATTTCAAAATAACCAAAGAGCCAAGCATATGGTTGAAAATATACTATAGACTAAGTCGATCCCCATGGTTTCTGAGAGGTGTAAAAATGATTCCTAGAGCTGAAGCCCTGGGATATACAACCGAAGACAGTGTCTTCACTCCCTTCAGCTGCAAGGGAAGAAAGGTGGCTATTCAGACTGGAATTTGAGATGCCTGGGAAAAAGTCTTGCATATGAAATTCACAGATTTTTAATTTGTCCTCTATTATGTCCTGAAAATTGCATTTCTATGCAGGATATCTATATTTTAAGATATTCATAGATGTTCCAGGAACGGCAAATAGGCCAAGAGCAGCAACTTTCCCTGAAGCAAGCTACCAGCGGGATTTATATATGCTCAAACTAGCACAGTGTTTTTTACCTAATACCCAGGGTGGTCACAGACTGAAAGAAAGACTCTCCATGTTGGTTATGATCTTGAGATACAGTCTGATGAGGTCTTACCACAAGTTTTAAACCAGGCCTCAAACTGCTACCTTACCTGTCAGTCTCTGGAACAACAGCCTGGCTGTGGACTCCTGTTACAGATAAATACCTGGAATGAAGGCAGATTTCATGGACCAGAAACCATCCAGTAGCGAGCATATCTTCACTTCTGAATCCCTTAAAAATAAGGAGGGACAGACTACTAGGAAGAATGCACAGAGAATGAAAAAGATTTTAGAATATATTACCATGGGCACCTTATTTTTACAAAGAAACCTGCGGAAATTAACGTAACAGCACAGAGGACACGAGACTCTTTGGCTGTCATGTGACAGAAGAATGAATGCAAAAAATCCATCATGGCAGCAGAAAGATGTATTTTATTTTCATCATTTCCATTCATCATCTTCCCTCCACAATCCCTTGGTCCCTTGTCGATAGTCATCTTCATGTACAGCACCTGCAGTGCTGGAATTCTCCCTGGTCAGCAACTCTTTTGGCTGACAGAATATCTAGCGATGTGAAAAAGAGCAAAAAGTCTGGAATGGGTGAGGTATGTCCACAAGGCTATGTGAGTGGTGGAAAGAGAAAAAAGGAGAGTACAGGTGTGTCTCAGCCAACCCCTCGGGGGTCTAATCAGTTCTACGAGAAATCATCAAAACAACTATTTCATTAAACACCAGCCATCATCACTGTTAAATCATTTTCTAGGCGCCACTCATCTTTCAACTTCAAGAGGTAGGACTCTGTATCACTTGGTTCCGAAAATACAACACTAGGAAATACCACATCTTGCAGATTCAGTTTAATCAGCCCTGTCTTGAAATAGCTGTTTACCAATTTTGCATAATATAATTAAATGCCCAAACACTATATTTAAGAAACGTTAAAACTATCATGTATGTTGATGGGAGTTGGGAAATTCCCAATTTAGAATGTCTAATAGTGTTGCAAAAATAAGATTCTCCATGAGGACAGCAAAGTGGAATGGGAATTAGAAAGTATGGTTCCCCTGCTATTAAGTATTACAATTCATGAAGAATACAAGAGGCAGGAGCTCAAGGAGGCTTAAAAATCTGGTTCAACACTTCCTCCCTTAGTGAATCTAATCCTGAAAAACTGAATTTGGTATTAGGTTTCAGAAGCTCCTAGCTATGAGGGTTTTTCAGGAAGAGGAAGAGGATGTGGTAGAGCAAGCTGGTCATTTCTTCCACTTTCCAGACTATCCATTCCTTCTCTGATATCTGCCATCTCCCCACTCCCTTCACCATCAGGTAGGAAACCTTGGGGTCTTTGCTTTCTTCCTCTTCCCTAAAGCATATCTGACAGGCTCATATCTAAACATTCCCATCCATTCCATATGGCATCATCCTGGTAAGGCCCATGTCATGTGAGGCCGTATCTTCTCTAGCCTATTACAAAGGGTCTCTCAACTAGTCTCCTACCCTCCAATATCATTTTACTACAGCCTTTGCTATTCATGCTATCGAGTTAGCTTCTAAAATGTATATTTCATTCCCACCAGCCCCCTCTGTATACCTCAGATGCTTGTAGATGAAATTCAAGTTTCCATGCCTGTTTTTTAATGTTTTGAAGATTCTGTACTTAAATACTCTCAGTCAAATCAATCTACTTCTTCTTCCTTAATAGAGTAGGTAATTAACCTGGCACAGTGCTTGGTGTATATAAGGGAGAAGAAGAAATATTAGCTTACCCTCCTTGGAATAAAAGAAAGCTATTATTATTCCTGGGCTTCCCAAGTGGTGCTAGAAGTAAAGGATCCACCTGCCAATGCAAGTGACGCAAGAGAAGTGTGTTTGATCGCTGGGTCAGGAAGATCCCCTGGAGCAGGAAATGGCAACCCATTCTGGTATTCTTGCCTGGAAAATTCCATGGACAGAGGAGACTGGTGAACTCTAGTCATGGGGCCACAAAGAGTCGGACACAATAGCACACACACACTGATGGCCTATGTGGGGTATCTCTCCTCATTCTACCTCACACGCCTAGACCTTTGCCCACCTCATTCCTCCTCTCTGATGTTCTCCCTTCTCTTTGCCACTTGTCAAAATTTGAGCTTTCCTCTAGGGCTTCCCTGGTGGCTCAGAGGTTAAAGCATCTGTCTGGAATGCCAGAGACCCGGGTTCGATCCCTGGGTTGGGAAGATCCCCTGGAGAAGGGAATGGGCTACCCGCTCCAGTATTCTTGCCTGGAGAATCCCATGGAGAGAGGAGCCTGGTAGGCTACAGTCCATTCCATGGGGTCACAAAGAGTCGGACATGACTGAGCGACTTCACTTTCACTAGGAGATCAAGTTCTATCTCTTCCATGAAGCCTTTTCTACTCAGACCACTGTGATTATTCTCTCTCTAAATTTATGCAACAACAGCTTGTTGAAAGTAATATTTGGTTCCCTCCCAAGTGAAAGGACGCTGGTATATGTACCCACCAACTTCCATCTGTCATTGGTTGAGATCTGTTCCCAGGAACATCGATGCTTTGGCATTTTGACCTGCCTCGTGCATGAGGAAGGGGAAAGTCATCAGACAGAAAGCACCAGGTCTTGCAATAGAACACTGCAGGAATGTTGAGTGCCCAGGGTCATGAGAGAGGACATCCTTTCATGGTGTTAGGTGTAGAAAAGTTTCCCCAGTGAATTTCTTGGGTTTCAGATACACCTCTGTCTGCCCCCATGTTTCTCAGTAACCATATCCCATCAAGGTATCAGCGTTAGTAAGTATTTAACTCTAGTAACTCCTTTCTCTACCTACTGCACCACAAGCAGGAGGAGCCCTACATAACTCAGCAACAGTGGATTAGTATGATGTTCTGTGAAATATCAATACAATTGATATTTTTGGATTATATTCTGCCAGAGATCTGAACAGTGCATGTAGCCCTTAGGCAAGAATCTGACTGGTTATAGCTGATTTGTTTGTCCCAGGTGAATGAAATATTTTGAGTTTCTACTTCCTGATGCAGCCTGAAGAGTTTATGTACTAATAAATGGTTACATACCAAATACAAGATGCTCTGGTGCTATGTTCTGTTAAAAACATTGTATCCCGCACAGTTACTGTGATTGAGGTTATTAAGTTTATGGGTCCTCCATGATTTGCCATGATCTACCTGGTTTTTTCAAGGACTACATTAGTATATCAAATGTGAAGCCACTGTAGGAAACACAGAACACCTGGATTTATCATCTGCCTGAAACATATCTGCAGAATCTTTGAAATCTTAATGGAGATACTAGGAATGAAAAACAAAGCTTCCTTCAACTGGCAGGTATTGGAGACTAGATCCACCTTGGTTCAGTCTGTGGGTTTGCTCTGGGAAAACCACCAGAATATAGACTACACCAGAAACACGGTATCAACCCACACAGAATAATGGAGAACTACACTGAACTGTTGTATTTCATTTACAGTAATAAATCTTAAAAAAGAGCAGTGATTCATGCAAATGGTAGACACCATTACTAGAAACAAGGTCTTTGAGATCTCTGGCTATATGTTGCTAAACTGTTAAAAGAAAAAAAAAAAGTTACCCATGTCAGAAACAGAGAATGCTTGAAGAGATATGGGGCTAGGACCTCAAAGTATGAAGCAAAAATGGTATAAGCCTACATCCTAGTCTCACTTGTCACCTCTGGACCAGGCTAAAGCTTAACCCTTGACTATTGATGGTGTTAGGGCTTCCCAGGCAGTGCTAGTGGTAAAGAACCTGCATGCCATTGCAGGAGACATAAGAGACACAGATTCGATGCCTGGATCAGGAAGATCCCCTGGAGGAAGGCATGGCAACCCATTCCAGTATTCTTGCCTGGAGAATCCCGTGGACAGAGGAGCCTGGCAGGCTACAGTCCATGGGGTTTCAAAGAGTCAGAGACTACTGAAGCGACTTAGCACACACACACACACACACACACAACTCAGACTTTGGGGAATACACTCACGGATTCTGATATCATTTTTCTGGTGGAGATTAAAAGCCAGGGTTGGGCTTTCTCTGGGGAGATATGTTGTTTCCACTGAGTGGTCCTGGGAAGAGTTAACTCCTAGGATGAAATAAAGACTAAAGGAAGAGTCAGGCTCTCAAGGAACTAATACTTTGAGAAGGAGATAAGCAAACAAACAAATGATCATTAAAATAAATAATTGAAAGCAAGAACAAGAGAACTGGGTTATTACTATTTTCATTACAAGTTTAGCTGCCCAAACAGGTTTAGCCTGAAATCCTACAAGCCAGTTCCACAGAAGGGAAACACACAACCTATATCAAGGACCCATAAAACTAGGAAGCAACCATTTTACCCTGCAAAATAATTTCCAAGATGATGAAAACTATGCCAAGAAGAAGTGAGCTAAGGAGCAAAAGAGATCAAAACAGAAGCAGTGGTTATATTGGATTCACACTTCACAAAATCTCTGATGGAAAAAAACAACTCTAATCGACTGTCACATATTTATATTAATGCTGCTGGAGGATTCCTGAGATGCTAAATAGCAGGTTGCTATCTGACCAGCTTTAGGGACTTGTTTGAAGGGACACGTCTGTGACTAGTACTCCCCTAGTTGTATCCTCCTTCTGCTGCTCCTTGGGGCCAGTGGGGACCTCCACAAGGTATGGATTTCTGCATCAGAATAGGAAGTTTTCTCTTCACACATCTTAGGGACCTTTATTTTGCAACATTATTTGATTTGCTGTATCCATTGATTTCTAAGGCAAATATACCTACTAAAATTAGTAGGTATATGCAGATGACACCACTTAAATGGTAGGAAGCAAAGAGAAACTAAAGAGCCTCTTAATGAAGGTGAAAGAGGAGAGTGAAAAAGCTGGCTTAAAACTCAACATTCAAAAAATGGAGATCTTGGCATCCAGTCCCATCCCTTCATGGCAAATAGATGGGGGAAAAGTGGAAACAATGACATATTTTATTTTCTTGGGCTCCAAAATCGCTGCAGACAGTGACTGCAGCTATGAAATTAAAAGATGCTTGCTCCTTGGAAGAAAAGCTATGACAAACCTAAACAGCATATTAGAAAGCAGAGACATCACTTTAAATGTCCATATAGTCAAAGCTGTGGTTTTTCCAGTAGTCATGTATGGGTGTGAGAGTTGGACCATAAAGAAGGCTAAGCACTGAAGAATTGATGCTTTTGAACTGTGGCATTGGAGAAGACTCTTCAGAGTCCCTTGGAATGCAAGGAGATCAAACCAGTCAGTCCTAAAGAAAATCAATCCTGAGTATTCATTGGAAGGACTGATGCTGAAGCTGAAGCTCCAATTCTTTGGTCACCTGACTTGAAGAGCCAACTCATTGGAAAAGACCCTTATACTGGGAAAGGTTGAGGACAAGAGGAGAACTGGGTGACAGAGGATGAGATGGTTGGATGGCATCACTAACTCAGTAGACATGAGTTTGAGCAGACTCTGGGAGATAGTGAAGGACAGGGAAACCTGGCATGCTGTAGTCCATAGGGTCACAAAGAGTTGGCCACGACTGAGTGACTCATCAACAACAGCAACAAAACTAGTTAGAAAACCAACAGTTCATGCAATGGTATAGTCACCCTTACCTCCAGAACATATGCTCACAGATCCCAAGGGCATTCTTATTATTCTACCACCATTGAATAGATCCTAATTATTGCCAAGTCTGTTATGATAGAAAATAAGTATGTTAGTCCCATCTTTATATACCATAAAAAGATGCTAAACATGACACCTGGGGATTTGGTACCTTCTCTTCACAGTACCTTCTTTACCCCTCGGCCCACAGTTCTGTCAGATATTATCCTTTAGTCTGAATCCAAAGGATAATGCCACCACTTTGTCTGCTCTCAGCAGCTGTGGCCATCATATAAAGAAATACAGAGTTACATTAACATGCAATGAGTGCCTACAGTGTCCTGAACTATATTAAAAATGAAGAGTGATGGCCCCAAGGAATAAGCTCCTATTTTCTTTGAAGCTCAGAATCTGTGTGAGGAATAGATTAAAACCATCTAGTACATAGTTCACCTTCCAACTGTGAACTGGAAAGATGAATAACTTGGAAGAATACTTTACTTTGGTTCTGGGATTTATTTTTGTGCTAACCTGTACAGGTATGGATGAAATTCTGGGAATTCATAAAACTTCAGTCAAAATATCGAAACCACAAGGTGAAGCTCTAACTCTGCCAGGAGGGTGTTCAATTTCCCCTTCACAGGCCATTCCAGACTGAAGAGGCCATCTGTGTATATTCAGGGGCCTCCAGGAAACAGAAGGCTTTTTGGGGGGATTCTGGAGACTATTTAGGGAAGTTTGAGTGTGACTAAGGAAGCCTGTAGGCATGTGAAATGTGACTAGTGGTAAAGAACCTGCCTACCAATGTAGGAGACATAAGAGACTCGGGTTCAATCCCTGGGTCAGGAATATCCTTGGAGGAGGGCATGGCAGCCCACTCCAGTATTCTTGCCTGGAGAGTCCCATGGACAGAGGGGCCTGTTGGGCTACCATCCATGGGGTCACAAAGAGTCGGACACAACTGAATTGACTTAGCGCACATGCATAGGCAAACTTGAGGATCCCTAAGATAGATAGCACCAAGGGAAGTCATTACCGCCCTGAGAACTGACCCTGGAGAAGGAAAGGGAAGTGTCACCGGAGCCTGGATGAGGTTAAAGAATGGAAGGGGATCCACTGCGGAGGAGCAGTTATCATGGAAGGATGTATCCATGAACAGACTGCAGTACCAAGTAGAGGGAGAAGGAAAGAAATACTTCTCTACTCCTGCCCTTTGATCTGTTGCATTGCCTCACATTGGCCAAATCCAATAAGAAGCCAGAGGTCGATAAAGCCCAGATTATGGAGGCTGTAAGGTCCCAGGTGGCACTAGTGGTAAAGAACCCACCTGCCAATGCAGGAGATGTATGAGACACAAGTTTGGTCCTTGAGTCAGGAAGAACCCCTGGAGGAGAGCATAGCAATCCACTCCAGTATCCTTACCTGGAGAATCCCATGAATAGAGGAGCCTGGTGGACTACAGTCCATAGGGTTTCAACACAACCTTCAGTTGGACACAGTTGAAGCAACTTAGCACAGCACAAGGTCAGGGTAGAAGAAGGAGGAGAATGGATTTGGGGAAGGGGCCAAAGGTGAATGACCATCACAGTCACCATCTATACCAAAGCCAAGGCCAAATCCCAACCTCTATTGAATTGTCTTTTCTTGCTCTAAGATACTATTTCCCAAAATGGGGGAGAGGAGTAGGTCTGTGTATAACTTAATTTAACAAACACTGAATTAACCCATTTAAACAGATTTCACTACTTTATGAATTTTCAAAGCTGCAAGAGGCTAAGCATTGTAATTTTTTTTTTCAGTAAATAATTGTTCAACACTATGAGGAACCAGATATTGGGCTGGGTGTTGATGATACAATGGTGAACAGGAGAGACACCTACCCCTGCAGTACATACAGTCCAGTGGAGGGCAGACAATAAACAGGAAACAAGGAACTAATTAATTACAGAATGTTGATGACAAAGTTCTCAGAGAAAGATCAACTGTGTGGCATGTCTCAAAGGAAAGTTGTTTGGCTTTAGAAACTCATATTTCTGGAAATTTTTTGTGGAGGGAGGGGTTCTTTGAGAAAGGCACTCTGAGTTTTGCTTCACTATTAGTTACATATTTTGGGTTTGAAATTTACATAATTAAATGCCTAATGCCTAGTTTTAATGACAGCTTTTTCACCCTGCTGGCCCTAGACAGTCAATCAGAGAGTAAATCAGATACTTACAGAAAATGGATAGTGGGAAGGTAACATGAAAAAGGAGAAGCAATATCTTAGTTGTCAAAGCCACTTAAATCAACTTCACATTTTCCTTTCAGTGTAGACTCTGTAAGCCAAGATGGTGCTGTTAATGTAACAGCCATGGGCTAGATGTATGTGAAGAAGATAAGCCTACTTGCCAGGTTCTAAGGCAAAGTCCAAAGTGATTTGACCAAGTGGTACAAAAAGCAGAAAGTAACTTTCAGGAGAATCTGTTTGTAATACACATTTATTTGACTTTCTGTTAGAGAATAGGTCTTGTGTTTGTTTTTTTTTTCTTGGTCATGCTGTGTGGCATGCAGGATCTTAGTTCCCCAACCAGGGATTAAACCCATGCCTCTAGCAGTAGAAGCGTGAAGTCTTAACCACTGGACCACCAGATAAATCCCAAGAAGAGCTTTTTGTAAAAAAAAAAAAGTGTGCAGCAGTTGTGGTAGATGCTGTTTGGTGCCCCACCTGGGAGCCCTTTGCTGGCTGGCTGGTGCCCACCACCCTGGCTGCTGGCAGTGTTGCCCACTAAGGGCTAACAGCTGCTCCTTCTCATGTCTCGCTAACCCCTTTCACCAACGGGAATAGTCATGAGCTTACGGCTCAACTTTATAGGAACCCCATCCTGACCAACTTCTCCCCCTTCACACTCTCTGTAATAAATTTTTCCTAAAGAGCACTTCATAACCATGATCCTTGTCTTCATCAAGCTTCACAGACAACTGGGAATTAGAAGGGATTTAGAAGATATCAGAGCAAGAAAGGCATCATTATCCTCTTTACTACCTATGCTGTGCACTGGTCTTTCTATTGTGCCTCATTGAGTTCTAGCCACATTGGCTATTTTAATAGTTTTCCATTTTGATTCATTTTCAAAAAGAATATGTGTAGGAAAGCTTGATTTAACTCTATTATCCACATCTATGAGAAGCTAAGTAAAGGAAATCAGTCCTGAATATTCATTGGAAGGACTGATGCTGAAGCTGAAACTTCAATACTTTGGCCACGTGATACGAAGAACTGACTCATTGGGAAAGACCCTGATGCTGGGAAAGATTGAAGGATGGAGAAGGGGATGACAGAGGATAAGTTTGTTGGATGGCATCACCAACTCTATGGACATCAGTTTGAGTATGCTTCAGGAGTTGGTGATGGACAGGGAAGCCTGGTGTGCAGCAGTTCATGGGATCGCAAAGAATCGGACATGACTGAGCGACTGAACTAAACTGAACTAGTCACTAATATCCTATAATAGACAGTTGATCCAAATTATAGGCATAAATATCTATGAAAAAAATTTTAAATGTGACCATGGCCAGCACTCTAGTGAGCTCTTCATAGTAATAGCAAAGGTTACAATCCTTAAAGAACGTTTGCCACGTGATGTAAAATATTGTTGGAATAGTATTTGCACTGTGCATTATGGTTTTTAAATACACCATCATAAATATTTCATTTGTCTCCACAGTAACCCTGTGGCCTCAGTAAAATTTTGGAATCTCAGTTTCACAAATGAAGGAACTGAAGCTCAGGGATATAAAGGGATTTGCTCAGCATCTAATAGTTATGAAGTTACATGGTGAAATTTGACAGAGTTTTATTTTTAGCAGATTTGGAGCCTTTCAACTTTATTGCATATTTTATCCAATTTATCATTCTCTGTCATTCTTAAATTATTGGACTTTATAACATCCGCTTATGGTTTAGTCATCATAAAACTCTGTAGTACTATTTGTATTCTAGAATTTCTGCAAGGCAGCAAAATAGGCTGCATAATTAAATACTTACCTAATTTTTATGAACTTGATGTGTTAAGATTTTTACTTCTCTCCACTTATAAATTTGACTTGTGGTTCTGTAAAATTAATGTCCATTGATTTCTCGGAGAGCTATGCATTTGCTACACAGAGGGTTTGGTTTTTAGAAAAACCAACAGTACATCATTATTGATTATGTATTGCCTTTCTTTAAGAGCTATTGAGAATGTGAATACTCTTCTAAATGGGTACTCAGACATGCACTTTATTTAATTCATTTTCCCAACTCATCCTGTCTCCTAGCCAACTACAGTATAGTTTACTTTAGAAATATCAATATACTTTTTCAGCCAAAACAAAAAAAAGATAGTCAAACAATAAAATATTGCCCCAAGCGTTAGCTTTCATACTTGGAGCAAATATATGGTTTTAGCTTAGTGGTAGAGAATAGAAATCATCTCTTTTCTGTGGCTTAAAAGAATATACTCTCCATTTGCCTTATCTCCTTGAGTTTGCGCAATTAAAAGTGACAATGGGAATATTGATGAGGCAGAGAGGGAACACAGAACTACTGAGGGGCTCAAGCATATCTTGGAAATTACCATTCCAAATGCCTCATGCACTTATTTCTAACACTGGGAGTGCATGACAGAGCCAAACAGGTTTCATGTAATTGCCATACTTCAAGAGTTCCAGAGGGAAATTACTGATCACAATTATTTACTTAAACACAAATGGAAAATTCAAGTAACCTCAGGGTCACACCGAAACAGCTCTGGACTTGGGTTACAACTTCAAAATTAATGGAGAAGAGTAAGCAGTAAGGCCATCGGGGTGCATTGAGCAGTCTCACCGTAATTAAAGACCGACTTGCAGCCAAATGACATTACCCTCTGCTCTGGGAAGGGAGAGGGTTTGTCCATTCCAGCATATCTCTAAGGATCAGGTGCTTGGCACACAGTTCTAAGCCTTTAAGAAAGCACGCTTCCTTCAGTGTTGTTGATATACTGATTGTCATGGACTGTCATTTTAATTACTTCTTAATCCTCAGTAGTCATGTTATCAAAGGATGTATATACCGTGCCAGGCCCGGCGTGGAGCTTCAAGCACCATACACAGAAGGTGTCTGTGTACAATTAGCTCTAATGAGCATAGAGAGCTGAACTCTGCAAGCTGCAAACAAACATAATCTGCAAGCTGATCAAGTCACTCAGATCTGGAGATCTAACTGTTAGATTCGCAGAAGATACAATGTTCTTTGCAATGTTATTATAATATCAAGATGAACAAGGATTAGGGATGGAACAAGAAATACATGTGAAACCCTAGTTGAAAAAACTTTACTACTGCCAGTTGAACACATTCAAGCAATGATTTAAGCCTGTGGATGGACTGCGATCATTGTCATCATCTGGCTATTTCATTAAAGCTGTTTGGGTCACTGTGAGGGCAAAGTTTTTCCCCAGGGATGGGTCTTCACACAAGAAAATAGACAGCTCTGTTCTGTGGCCTCCATAAACCTCTACTTTGGCTACCAGTCCTTAAAGATGGAGATGCAAGGACTTACTTCCATGAAATGTGTAAAAAATAAGTAAAGCAGAGAACTGAGGTGACATAGCAATAATAGAGAAAAATTTTTTTGTAATATTTCCTTTTAAGATATCTGATGGGTTAGCTGGCAGAAATGAGGGTGTTTTTGTTTGTTGGGTTTGTTTTTTTCTCTCTCTCTCTCTCTCTCTTTGCAGGGGGCAGGGGAGAGATTAGTTTTACCTGCATATTTGTTTCTGGTTCCACATGCCAGGTCTTGATAGCAACAGACCAGACACCCAGGCTCCTTCTCAGGGTCCAGAGGGATCTCATTAGAAGCCAAAGTTGATATAGTTAGTGGCAGCTAGTTTGACCATGACCAAAGCCACACATTTCCTCATCTAATCTGGCTTGTTGCTCTTCAGTCGCTCAGTCGTGTCTGACTCTTTGCAACCCTGTGGACTACAGCACACCAGGCTTCCCTGTCCATCACCAACTCCTGGAGCTTGCTCAAACTCATGTCCATAGAGTCGGTGATGCCATCCAACCATCTCATCCTCTGTCATCCCCTTCTCCTCCTAACTTCAATCTTTCCCAGCATCAGGGTCTTTTCCTTAGGAAAAGGCTTAGGAGGAGAAATAGCAGCCCTAAAAATGAAAGATTTCATTTTCACTGCAGTTTCCCATAGGACATTTGAAAGGCATAACTATTCTGAGAAGGTGGACAATGAGGAAAACCAAGGCAGAGTTCAAGAATTACTTGCCCCAAGTCAGAGCACTGAGACAGCCAACTGCCCCAGGGCAATGGCACATGTCAGCAGAGGCGTCTGGGATTAGCCAGTCACTCACAAGGACGCTCACTGTTCAGTTAACCTGATTCTCAGACAACACCTGAAAATAATGTTTGCAAGTCTCTGTGATTTACCAATGCCTTCCTTTGTCATGACCTTCTACTTCACACTTTTTAAAAACTTTTAACATTTATTTATTTACTTTTGGTTGCACTGGGTCTTTGTTGCTGCACGTGGGCTTTCTCTAGTTGTGGTAAGCAGGGGCTACTCTAAGTTGTGCATGGGCTTCTCATTGCGATGGTTTCTCTTGTTGTAGAGCATGGACTCTGGGGCACACAGGCTTCAGTATCTGTGATGCACAGGCTTAGTTGCTCCATGGCATGTGGGATCTTCCCAGAGCAGGGGTTGAACACGTGTCCCCTGCATTGGCAGGCAGATTCTTAACCACTGAACCACCAGCGAAGTCCTACTTCACGCTTTATACATTATCAGATTGACTACAGATACTTAGAGAATTAGGAATATCTGGAAGACTTGAATCTGTAAAGATTCTCATTCCCAAACATTAACGTTAAATCTATTTCCTGGTATAAGTCAGGACAAATTAACTCAATCAGGCTATAATACAAAAGATTAGGATTTAAGGCTTTTTTTCTGATGCAACACAATGTTTTATATTCTTGCTCTCCAAATATCAGGCATTGTATTAAATTCTTAAAAACTGGAAATATTTAAAATCTAACTAGATTGTCTAACTAGCCAATTAATTAATCTAACTAGCCAATCTGATCACATGGACCACAGCCTTGTCTAACTTAATAAAACTAAGCCATGCCATGTGGGGCCACCTAAAATGGATGGGTCGTGGTGGAGAAGTCTGACAGAATGTGGTCCACTGAAGAAGGGAATGGCAAACCACTTCAGTATTCTTGCCTTGAGAACCCCATGAACAGTATGAAAAGGGCAAAAAAGAGAGGACACTGAAAGATGAACTCCCCAGGTTGGTAGGTGCCCAGTATGCTACTGGAGATCAGTGGAGAAATAACTCCAGAAAGAATGACGGGATGGAGGCAAAGCAAAAACAACACCTAGTTGTGGATGGGACTGGTGATAGAAGCAAGGTTTGATGCTGTGAAGAGCAATATTGCATAGGAACCTGGAATGTTAGGTCCATGAATCAAGGCAAATTGGAAGTGATCAAACAGGAGATGGCTAGAGTGAACATCGACATTTTAAGAATCAGTGAACTAAGATGGACTGGAATGGGTGAATTTAACTCAGATGACCATTATATCTACTACTGTGGACAGGAATCCCTTAGAAGAAATGGAGTAGTCATCATAGTCAACAAAAGAGTCCGAAATGCAGTACTTGGATGCAATCTCAAAAACGACAGAATGATCTCTGTTCGTTTCCAAGGCAAACCATTCAATATCACAGTAATCCAAGTCTATGCCCCGACCACTAACGCCAAAGAAGCTGAACAGTTATATGAAGACCTACAAGACCTTCTAGAACTAACACCCATAAAAGATGTCCTTTTCATTATAGGGGACTGGAATGCAAAAGTAGGAATTCAAGAAACACCTAGAGTAACAGGCAAATTTGGCCTAGGAGTACAGAATGAAGCAGGGCAAAGGCTAACAGAGTTCTGCCAAAAGAACACACTGCTCATAGCAAACACCCTCTTCCAACAACACAAGAGAAGACTCTACACATGGAAATCACCAGATGGTCGACACCGAAGTCAGATTGATTATATTCTTTGCAGCCAAAGATGGAAAAGCTCTATACAGTCAGCAAAAACAAGACTGGAAGTTGACTGGCTCAGATCATGAACTCCTTATTGCCAAATTCAGACTGAAATTGAAGAAAGTGGAGAAAACCACTAGACCATTCAGGTATGACCTAAATCAAATCCCTTTTGACTATACAGTGCAAGTGAGAAATAGATTTAAGGGACTAGATCTGATAGACAGAGTGCCTGATGAACTATGGACAGAGGTTCATGACATTGTATAGGAGACAGGAATCAAGACCATTCTTAAGAAAAAGAAATGCAAAAAAGCAAAGTGGCTATCTGAGGAGGCCTTACAAATAGCTGTGAAAAGAAGGGAAGCAAAAAGCAAAGGAGAAAAGGAAAGACATACCCATTTGAATGCAGAGTTCCAAAGAATAGCAAGGAGAGATAAGAAAGCCTTCCTCAGCATCAATGCAAAGAAATAGAGGAAAACAATAGAAAGGGAAAGACTAGAGATCCCTTCAAGAAAATTAGAGATACAAAGGGAGCATTTCATGCAAAGATGGGCTCAATAAAGGACAGAAATGGTAGGGACCTAACAGAAGCAGAAGATATTAAGAAGAGGTGGCAAGAATACACAGAAGAACTGTACAAAAATATCTTCACAACCCAGATAATCAAGATGGTGTGAACACTCATCTAGAGCCAGACATCCTGGAATGTGAAGTCAGGTGGGCCTTAGGAAGAATCACTGCAAACAAAGCTAGTGGAGGTGACGGAATTCCAGTTGAGCTATTTCAAATCCTGAAAGATGATGCTGTGAAAGTGCTGCACTCAACATGCCAGCAAATTTGGAAAACTTAGCAGTGGCCACAAGACTGGAAAAGGTGAGTTTTCATTCCAATCCCAAAGAAAGGCAATGCCGAAGAATCCTCAAACTACTGCACAATTGCACTCATCTCACACGCTAGTAAAAAAATGCTTAAAATTCTCCAAGCCAGGCTTCAGCAGTACGTGAACCGTGAATTTCCAGATGTTCAAGCTGGTTTTAGAAAAGGCAGAGGAACCAGACATCAAATTGCCAACATCCACTGGATCATCAAAAAAGCAAGAGAGTTCCAAAAACACATCTATTTCTGCTTTACTGACTATGCCAAAGCCTTTGACTGTTTGGTCACAAGAAACTGGAAAATTCTGAAAGAGATGGGAATATCAGACCACCTGACCTGCCTCTTGAGAAACCTGTATGCAGCTCAGGAAGCAACAGTTAGAACCTGACATGGAACAACAGACTGGTTCCAAATAGGAAAAGGAGTACGTCAAGGCTGTATATTGTCACCCTGCTTATTTAACTTATATGCTGAGTACATCATGAGAAATGCTGGGCTGGAGGAAGCACAGGCTGGAATCAAGATTGCTGGGAGAAATATCAACAACCTCAGATATGCAGAGACACCACCCTTATGGTAGAAAGTGAAGAAGACCTAAAGAGCCTCTTGATGAAAGTGAAAGAGGAGAGTGAAAAAGTTGGCTTAAAGCTCAACATTCAGAAAACTAAGATCATGGCATCCGATCCCATCACTTCATGGCAAATAGATGGGCAAACAATGGAGAGAGTGGCTGACTTTATTTTTCTGGGCTCCAAAATCACTGCAGATAGTGATTGCAGCCATGAAATTAAAAGATGCTTTCTCCTTGGAAGGAAAGTTATGACCAACCTAGATAGCATATTAAAAAGCAGAGACATTACTTTGCCAACAAAGGTCCATCTATTCAAGGCTATGGTTTTTCCAGTGGTCATGTATAGATGTGAGAGTTGGACTATAAAGAAAGCTGAGTTCCGAAGAATTGATGCTTTTGAACTGTGGTGTTGGAGAAGACTCTTGAGAGTCCCTTGGACTGCAAGGAGATCCAGCCAGTCCATCCTAAAGGAGATCAGTCCTGGGTGTTCATTGGAAGGACTGATGTTGAAGCTGAAACTCCAATACTTTGACCACCTGATGCGAAGAGCTGACCCATTGGAAAAGACTCTGATGCTGGGAAAGATTGAGGGCAGGAGGAGAAGGGGACAACAGAGGATGAGATGGTTGGATGGCATCACCAACTCAGTGGACATGGGTTTGGGTGGACTCTGGAAGTTGGTGATGGACAGGGAGGCCTAGCGTGCTGTGGTTCATGGGGTTGCAAAGAGTCAGACGTGACTGAGCAACTGAACTGAGCTGAACTGAACTAAATTATTAAACATGCTATTTGCTGCTGAGGAGAAAGGCTACCTTAAAGCACTACCTTGTTGGATAAGCCATGTGTGCAAGAGATAACACATGACAAACATTCGAGGTATGTTGCCTCAGGCTCGAGGTTGTCAACCACCTCTGTAGACAGCAGGATCAGCAGTCTCTGATTCTTTCCAAGATCTTCTGTGGCTCTTGAAATCAAAGCTTTACTAGGTATACAAATTAAGTTACATGCAGAGAGAAGCATTTAAAGAAAAGAAGTTGAAGGTCTACCCTAATATTATTCCACCATTCTTGTTCTAAAGAAATCCATCGTATATTCTTTTATAGTTTAAAAAGAAGAGGGGGAAATTACTCATTTCAGAAAAGTAAGTCATCAGTATTTGTCTTCATGTGGTCATGTGCTCAACAACTGATAAGCAGGTTTTTTTGTTTTTTTCTTAATGAACGTCCTTTTTGTTTTCTGAAATGAATTCATCTATTCTAAATGTCTAAATGTAATGCTTTGTTTTCAGTTATTCCAAGAACTGAGAGCATTAATTATCCCAGCAGCAAGTCAAACTAAAACACTGGTTACAGACATTTAAACTTTGACCCTAAGTAGTTGTTGCCCTTCAAGATGATTCATTTCAGTTTTTCCCTCTAGAGGACTAATCTTTCAACCCTTCCCAGACAACCTATAATTCTGCTCCTTTGCCCTCTCTAAAATCACCCAAGTGCTGTCTGCCTTCCAGGGAGATTTACTGCCCTAATGGCAGAAGCAGTGTAGGTCAGCTGAAAACTTCGGGTCTATCTGCCTGGGGACAGGGGATTCCTTGATAATTTCAGCAGTCCCCAAAAATAATGATTGGTTTCATTAACCCGATGACAGGCCAAACTACTACCCCACTATAACAAGGAGGTTTTTTTTTCTTCACTGGGAAGAATTCATTCACTGAATCTTTGAGTATAATGATAACTAACTGCGGGGCAGAGTAAACACGTCTGGCTCTGTAGCACCATAAATAAGCCATTAAAACAACAACTGCAGGAGTTTGTGGGGTGGTTGTCTTTTGCCCTTTAAGTGCATACAGAGTTTGGTTCTCATTCCACATTGCTCTCTTGCTTTCCTCAGGGGCAAGCCACACAGGCGCCTCTGTTTTATCATTCATCATGAAGCCTCTTCAGACCTGGCATCCTAACTTATCTTAAAAGATTTATGAGGTGGTTTCAGCTAAGTTCCCTGGAGGGTTTGCTCTCAAACTTGGTTAATATCCATAAACTTAGTGAGAGCTAGAAATTGACTCTGATTGCTAAGGTCAATTCTCCATTACCTGAGAGGGGCTTATCCCCGGCTCCTCACTACTTCTTCCTGTGGGTCAGCCCACCCAGCATGAGAAGGAGGCCTGGTCAGGGTTGGGATGAGAGGGTGGAGGTCCTGAGGTTGGTGAGTGGGCCTTTGGCTCCGTGTGTTTCCCATGGTTGCTAAGGGAGATATTGACAGCCATTCACTCAATATGCGCTAAGTTAATTTATGATTAACTTCTTAGTTGTTTTCTAGGTCTTTTCTCCCACTAGTCACACATTTAAATTCTAAGTAATAAAACTTATCACAGATAGGACACTGTATTGGTGGACAAATCCACAGATATTTGTCTATGTAATGGTCCTCTGAATCAATTTTCAATCTCAAGTGGGCAAAAAGTAGAAAGAAAAACATACCAATAGCATGGGGCAAGGCTCTGGAATATCAAAGAGTTGAGTTCCTAAGAGTTGGCTTAATTTTGTAGTTGGTGTTGTAATAAGCATTGTCCAAATAATAGAGAAGTGGAATTTCTTTGGATCCATATCATCTCCTTTCAGGTTTCAATTTCTGGAATTAGGATAAAAGCACTGAAGGGGCACTCCAAACACATTCCTGATGCATACTGAAGAGACATGATGTCCTCTCTCAAGGGGCACATAATTGGAAAGTTTTCCATAAAACTGTCTTCAGAAATCATTCTCTTCCATTCCTTGGCCCTCATTTACCTTCTTAAAGGCTGATATTGGCTCCCTCCCTTGACCTATATGAAGTCAGAGATTCTCATCTCAGACTAAAATGTCTTCAAAGAATTGTTCCCTCTTAAATCTCCTTCCTTTGCTCTGTTTATGTTTGTCTCCCTCTCTTTCAGGCTGGATTCACGAACAAATTAGATGATATATATGAGTTATTTGGCTTATATTTGTCCCCATTTTAAGGTAAAACTCCAGTTTTACCAATGAATAATTCTGTATTTTTCTGTCGGGACATCTACACCCAGAATACACACAGAAAAAAAGTTATTGGTTTTCTAAATCCTAGCCCATTACCTCACTAATTGCTATTCTTGTTTGGAGATACTTCGTAGACTTGAAAGACATAATGTAGCCTGGTTTCCTTAAATTAGTTTCTGTCTCATTTTTCTTCCTTTATTCAAACTTGCTTTGTCCCTTTTTCATCCTTTCAGCCTTCAGTTTGATTATTAATCACTCATCCTTGTTTTCCACCAAACTTAGGTTTAATTTCTTAATAAAAATCTCCCAAATACTAAATCAACATTTCCTATGCAGCCTAAGACACAATCATTCACGTTGTGAATGAGGATTTGCCATCTAGCCACAAAACATCTGCTTCCAAAAACAAAGTCAGACGTATTTCTTTTGCTGATTTTTATATTTTCATTTTTGACTTCCTCAGAAGCACTGGATTTATTGTCCCATTACCATGATTTGGTCCTTTCTTCATCTTTGTATTGTTGGCCATTCCATCTATTAACTGATACAATCACTTTCCTTCAAAAATGGAAATAAATCTGCTCCAACTTGGGATGGATTTATAATTGATGCCTTGGGTTGACTTCCTTGCTTAGTTTCTTACTTTTTTTTTAGAGCCAAGGCTATCTGTGCACAGCGTCTCTGTCTCTGTCCTTACTTGTCTACTAGGGGCAACACCCTGAAGCAGTTTGATAAGAAGTAGCATTGGTTACGTGTACATTTGTTCCAACCCTCAATAAATTCTGCACTAGTTCCCTAAGGTTTAATCAAGATAACCTGTCTGCTGCTGTGCTGCATGAATGCTCATGCTCTTTGCATGTTGTGTTCAACTCTTTGCGATCCCATAGACTGTAGCCCGCCAGCTTCCTCTGCCCATGGGATTTCCCAGGCAAGAATATGAGAGTGGGTTGCCATTTCTGACCCAGGAATCAAACTGAACCTGTCTAGGGCTTGGCTATGGAAATGAACCTTTCTGAAAGTTTTACAAGGAAGGGAGTACCTTCCATACAGCAGTCATTAATACCGTGTTACCTCATTGAAGTATTGCAAACAGCCTCATGAATTATGTACCATTACTTCTATTTTGCAAATAAGAAATCAACCACCTCACAGGTAAAGTGTCTTTCCCTAGATTACACAGCTGCTAAATAGCAGAGATGAAATTAGTGCCCAAGTTGGTCTGGCATTCAAGGTATCTGTTTTGTCTACAATATAGAACATCATTCTGTCTCTAAACAAATTCTACTCTTCCAAGAAACAGAAGAAGACGTGCCAATCCACTCTTTCTCCAGGCCAAAAGAATAAAATTCACATTTTTTGGTTAATGGCCCACTCTGTGTTATTCCCAGGTGATTGGAGGCAAGCAGGTCTTTCCAGGAGTATTCATGAAAGAAAGATGTTATAAAATCATTTTCAATCTTCAATTCCTGAAGTTTACTTAGGCCTCTATCCAAACTATCTTTACGATTTAGTATTGTACTGACTAAGCTCTCCAGCGTAGTCAAAATTTATTAACTTGTTCTTGAATGTTGTTGACCCTGAGTATTCATGGCATGTTTGAGTTTACAAAATGTGTGTGTGTGCTCAATCATGTCAGACTCTTCGCAACCCCACGGATTATAGCCCACCAGGCTCTTCCGTCCATGGAATTTTCCAGGCAAGAATACTGGAATGGGTTGTCATTTCCTACTGCAGGGTATCTTCCTGACCCAGGGATTGAACCTGTGTCTGTTGCATCTCCTATATTGGCAGGCAGATTCTTTACCACTGCACCAACTGGGAAACCCGCTACAAACTAACCATCAACTATCAGAAAACAAAGAACATTTTTAAAATGTGGACGCATGGCTTATCTGACTTTAAGAGTTGAATATGTATTTGAGAACATCTGGGTTTTCAACCTCGTGTCTCCATCTTCTCCCAGCTATTTAGCTTTGTGAAAAGAAATGCTGTCTGTCACCATCTCTTGTTTGTTCTTCCTTCAAAGAATTCCTTGGTTTTGCCCCTTGCTATCGAAAGTAAGTGGCTATTCAAAAGTCTATGGCTTTTCATTCTTTTGTTGCTCTAAAACCTTCCTAAATATAGTCTCTCTGCCTCAAATTCATCTGACATACTGTAATATCCAAACTAATCTTTTTAAAGCTTATCTTTCAGCCTTTTACCCCCTTGTACAAGCATTTCCTCTGGTCCTACCTATTTCATCAAATATAAAATTCCTCAGTCCAATCACTGAGGCTCTCTGAAATCAAGCCCTGTCCCCAACAAAGTCCTCACTATTCCCCAGTACAAACCCACATTCCTATCATGTCAGTTATTTCATTGGGCTCTGTGTGAGCTGCAACCTGTGCTGCAAAGCCTAAGTATCATCTCTGCACCATGTAGCTCCCTTGATCTGGAGCCTTCTCTGCATCCTACTCATGTTTCACAACAGTGTGTTATTGAAAGACCTCCCAATGAACAGCCAGAAATGAAGGGCCAAGCAAACACGAGGTAACCTGAGAAAGATCCAGGAAAAGTCATGGAAACTGTGCTGCCACAGGAACTCAGTTTCGGCAACTAACTTAGGAGGGTTGAGGAAAGGAAAGAAAGGAAGAAACTTATGGGAAAGGGTAAGCCCCAGTGTTATAGTTACTGGCATAAGGGTCAGGGAGAAACTGAGTCTTGGGAAAATAAAGTATGAGCCCATTTCTGGGACGTTGGGAAGAAATTGGAGATCGTCGAAAGTCAGTGAACCAACTGGAGAGGTTTCCTGAAAAAGCAGATTTACAGATTCTAGAGACAGGTTGAGGCGTAGTTGTGAGCAAAGTAACTGAAGGCTGCAAAGATCAGAAAAAGATAATATCAGGGAACCAACTAGAACATCATGACATTGAAACTCGCAGGGGTGGTTCAGCAGCTTCCAAGAGGACCTGAACCTCAGATTAATACCTCCTTTCACAGAGGGCACATTTGTTCAACCTCACAATGCCCAGGATCTTTCTTGTAAATCCTGGAATTCTTTGTAAGCATAAGTACAACTTAACTCTTTGCTTATTTGTATGTGTGATCAGAGGTATGGGGAGGGCTCTTTATGGTAAGTCCTAAAGCTGGACTAGAAATATGTGTTGGAAATTTTTTTCGTTTTTGAAACTCACGCATCTTTTCCAACTGTATGCCAGTTTGGAGATCAGTGGGCAAAAATTAATCTACCTGTGGGCTTCAGAGTGCCCACGGTATTTTCCTTTTGGAGTAGTTGGATGGTAGCAAGGTCATCCTGAAGTTGCTATTCATATTTTTATACACCATTCTCTCTGGTAGAGGGGGAGTTGTGGTCAGAAGTTAGGCAGAAAATAATAAATACCTAACAGTACACTTAACCAGTCTTTAGGATTGCCCTTCTTTGGGATTGGAATGAAAACTGACCTTTTCCAGTCCTGTGGCCACTGCTGAGTTTTCCAAATTTGTTGGCATATTGAGTGCAGCACTTTAACAGCATCATCTTTTAGGATTTGAAATAGCTCAGCTGGAATTCCATCACCTCCACTAGTTTTGTTTGTAGTGATGCTTCTTAAGGCCCACTTGACTTTGCATTCCAAGATAGGTGAGTGATCATACCATCATGGTTATCTGGGTCATTAAGATCTTTTTTGTGTAATTCTTCTGTGTATTCTTGCCATCTCTTCTTAATATCTTCTGCTTCTGTTCGGCCCATACAATTTCTGTCCTTTATTGTACCCATCTTTGCATGAAATATTCCCGTGGTATCTCTAATTTTCTTGATGAGATCTCTAGTCTTTCCCATTCTATTGTTTTCCTCTATTTCTTTGCATTGTTCACTTAGGAAAACTTTCTTATCTCTTCTTACTCTTCTTTGGAACTCTGCATTCAGATGGGTATATCTTTCCTTTTCTCCTTTGCCTTTCAATTCTTTTCTTTTCTCAGCTATTTGTAAGGCCTCCTCAGACAAACATTTTGCCTTTTTGCATTTCTTTTGCAAGTCTAGGCTTGGCCATATTCTAGTGGGACAGGAGGTTTGAAGAACTGTTTCCCTGGGGAATGGGCATTGGGAATTCAGAGTTCATTTTTCAATGTGATGTTCTTAAAGAAGTATACGAGCAACTGTCAGATTAACTTCTGTAAGTTTCAAGCTCCTCATGTCTAAAATGTATATATACTTACAGTACTGTAGTCTTATGGTATTGGTGTGAGGATTAACTTAAATAATACATGCAAAGTCCTAAGCATATTGCCTGGCATTCAACAGCTATATAATAGGCTATATACCCATATTGATAATGCATATAATAACTCCTTGTTTACCGGCTTTGTTTGGAAATGACACATTTTGCAAATTTTGTTGTTGTTCAATTGCTAAGTTGTGTCCACTCTTTGCAACCCCATGAACTGCAGCAAGCCAGGCTTCCCTGTCCTTCACTATCTCCTGGAGTTTCCTCAAACTCATGTCCATTGAGTTGGTGATGCCATCCAACCATCTCATCCTCTGTTGCCCTCTTCTCTTCTTGCCCTCAATCTTTCCCAACATCAGAGTTTTTCCCAATGAGTCAGTTCTTCGCAACAGGTGGCCAAAATATTGGAGCTTCAGCACCAGTCCTTCCAGTGAATATTCAGGGTTGATTTCCTTTAGAATTGACTGGTTTGATATCCTTGCTGTCCTGGGGACTCTCAAATTTTGAAAATAGCTAAAGCTTAATTCTGTATTAAACCTTAAATTTTCTGTTGTTTTAGTTGACTATATTTCTGAAATGTGTTCAGTACATTTCTGTCTTACTTCTTTAAACTGAGACAAGGTCTCTACTAGGAACAGAGCACAGGCAAGTCAGTGGGAAGAATGCTGTACTTTTAATCCTTGAATTTTCAGTTACTATTTTAGTTTTTAGAAATTAGCCCTAAAGGGGACTCTGACAAAGACCTAAGAGTCTCAAAATTAATAGCAAATTTGTTTCAGTCTGAGCCTTTATTTCCATGCCCCCAAACACCTTGCAGCCCCTGGTGGGAAGGAATTAATTTGGCTGTTTAACACATATTCACTGGGTGTCTACTGTGTTCCAGAATGCTGAATAAACGGCAGGACACAGACAAATATTCCTGTTCTCATGGAGTTTACATTCAAGTTGGAGCTATATTCAAGCCATAAACAAGCAAAATATGTTTTTTCTAGAATATTAAAAGGTGATAACTGCTGGGGAGGAATACAATTTTAAATAAATAGTCAAGTGAGACCTCACTGGTAGGGTGCCATTTGATCAAAACTGTGAAGAAATATGGGGAAAGAGCATTCCAAGCAGAGGAAACAGCAGCTGCTAAGACCCCGAGGTGGGAGCCACTGGCTGTCAAGCCATGGGACAGGGGAGGCTATTGATGAGTATGAGGAGTAGGAATAGGTAGAACATGGGGCCAGAAAGGATTTGGAGGATATGGAAATCATTTTCACGTCCTTAGCTTTTCTTCTGTGCAAAGGGAGAGTCCTTGGAGTGTTTTGAGCAGAGTGATTTAAGTATTCATAAGTTTCAAAAGTTCTTGAAACTCCAGTTGTTTGAAAGTAAATACTTGGGGCCAAGGGTGGAAGCAGAAATCAGTACTGTCATGATGGAGGCTACAGACATTGAAAGTAGACTTGTACACTTTGAAAATATAAGGTGCAGGAGAGAGTGTCCACCATAACACCAAGCTCTTTAGCCTGAATGATTAGAAGAGTGGGATTATGACAAAGTGAGATAGCGAAGGCCACATGTAGAACAGGTCTGAAGGGAAAGAAGGAATTTGGTTTGGGGATACATTGAGCTTGAGATGGGCTTCCCCTGTAGCTCAGCTGGTAAAGAACCTGCCTGCAGTGCAGGAGACCTGAGATGTCTATTAGATATCTAAGTAGCACTGTCAAGTAAGGCATTTGGATATCTGAGTCTGGAGTTCTAGAGAAAGATCCAGAAACAGTCCAACTTGTTAGCAATCAATTTTTACACAGGCATCAAGATAACTCAATAATAAAAGTAAAATATTTTCAATATTTGGAAGTAGATATTTATGTGGAAAAAAGTAAACCTGGATCCCTAACTCATACCATACATATACATTAATGTGAGATGGATCATACATCTAATCAAAACTAAAACCTTTTAAAAGAAACAAACACCTTGAAATAGACAAAGTATTCTTAGACCAGATGTATAAAAGAAGCATTAACTATGGGAGGGATTAAGAATTTAAACATCATCAGAATTTTCAAGTTCTGTTCCTAAAATGACCATTAAGAAAATTTTAAACAAGTCTCAGAATGAAGGAAAATATTTGCAATATTTCTGATAAATTACATGTGTCCAGAATATGTAAAGATTTCTCATAAATCAACAATAAAATGATGGTCAACTTTTTTAAATGGGCAAAAGTCTGAATGGGCAATAAACTCCTGAAAATGTGATCATCATCAGTCATTAAGAAAGTACATTTAGGGACTTCCCTGGTGGTCCTGTGGCTAAAACTCTGAGCTCCCAATGCAGGGGGCCCAGGTTCCAACCCTGGTCAGGGAACTAGATGCTACATGCTGCAACTGAGAGTTCATATGCCACAACTAAAAAAGATCCCACATGCTGCAACTAAAAAGATTCTGGATGCCAAAACAAAGATTAAAGATCCTGAGTGCTGCGACTAGGACCCAGCACAGCCAAATACATAAAATAAATTACTATTTTCAATAAGGAAGTGTATTTTAACACTCATGAGGTAGCACTAGTGGTAAAGAACCTGCCTGCCAATGCAGGAGACATAAGAGACGTGGGTTCAGTCCCTGGGTCAGGAAGATCCCCTAGGAGGGCACAGCAACCCCCTCTAGTATTCTTGCCTAGAGAATCCCATGCACAGAGGAGCCTGGTAGGCTAGAGTCCATAGGGTTGCACTGAGTCAGACACAACTGAAGTGACTTAGCACACACATGAGATACTACTTCAAACCAGTTAGAATAGCTACAATTAAATTAAATTTGACAATATCAAATATTGGGAAGGATGTGCAAAACATGAATTCTCACCCATTCCTTTTTAGACATTAAGATATTACAACCATTATAGGAAATCATGATGGCAGTTCATATACCTGTCCTTTGATCCAGAATGTCTATTCTCAGATATTTACCCAACAGAAATGAAAATACATATCCACAAAAAAAGCCCAAAAAACAACACATACAGTAATATTCATAGGAACTTTATTGATATAACCTTTGGCTAGAAACAACCCAAATGTGTATCAACATGTGAATGGATAAAACAGCAGTGATATATTCATACAATGAACTACTACTCAGCAATAAACCAGAGCAAATTATTGGACTTCCCAGGTGGCACTAGTGATAAAGAAGCTACCTGCCAGTGCATGAGATACAAGAGATGAAGGTTAGATCTCTGGGTCGGGAAGATACCCTGGAGGAGGGAATGGCAACCCACTCCACTATTCTTGTCTGGAAAATCCAATGGACTGAGGAGCCTGGCAGGCTCCAGTCCATGGGGACACAAAGAGTTAGACATGACTGAGCACACACACACAAATTATTGACACATGTAACCACATGGATGCGTATCAAAAACATTTGGCTGAAAGAAGCCAGCCTCTCCTCCCCAAAAAGCACATATGATAACATGATTGCATGTATCTGAATTATAAAAATAAGCCAAACTAGCCTATAACATTAGAAAACAAGAAAAGTGCCTCTTTAGTGAAAGAGGGTTAACTGAATATGACACTGGAATTCTCTAGGGTGAAAGAAATGTTCTATATCTTGATGTAAACATTGGTTACACAGGTATACATATTTGTCAAAACTTATCAAGCTACTCATGTAAGAGCTGCATGTTTTATGGAATGAGAACTATTTTTTGATTTTAAAATAGAACTGTAAAACTGTCCTCCCCTATAGCTATAAAACTATAAAATGGGTTCCCCAAAACTATAAAAATGGGCTTCCCTGATAGCTCAGTTGGTAAAGAATCTGCCTGCAATGCAGGAGACCCCGGTTCGATTCCTGGGTCAGGAAGATCCCCTGGAGAAGGGATATGCTACCCACTCCAGTATTCTTGGGCTTCCCTGGTGGCTCAGCTGGTAAAGAATCCTCCTGCAATGCGGGAGACCTGGGTTCAATCCCTGAGTTGGGAAGAACACCTGCAGAAGGAAAAGGCTACCCACTCCAGTATTCTGGCCTGGAGAATTCCATGGACTACTGAACTGAACTGAACATAGTCCATGGGGTCGCAAAGAGTCAGACACGACTGAATGACTTTCACATAAGACTGGCCATGGCCTCGGCCTCTTCCTCTTCCACATGAATATTTTAGCCCATTGTTCACTCAGTGCTATTATTAGATTTCTTCTTAGAGCAATGAAAAAGCACACAATTGTGAGTAAGAACCTCTCAAGCTCTATCAGGTGTTGCTACTTATCCTTAGACCTTGCACTGATGGGAAGAGAGAAGGAAGAGTTTTTAGAAAAGACAGAATTAATTGTTATGGGCATGTCAAAGCTCAGTTATTTCTTTCAGAATTCCAGCTGTCCCAGTTGTACCCTAGGTTAAAGTAACATGGTTTATCTAGGTAGTTACACATTCTGTAGAGTTATCTTTACAAAATTTGAATGTTACCAAAAGCAGTTTTCCAAAGAGCAAAATGCTCACTTCCCAAGTAATTGATTTGACTGTTTTGTGAGCTGATTTAGATTTTAATTTCAGTTTACTTCTTCTATATTTTGCAGATATTATAAGTAGGGGCCAAAATCTTATTACATAAATTGCAGTTGACAGAGCAGTGTCTGAGTTTTCCCCATTCTTCACTATGACCCAATTTAGTACAGAGATTGGATCTGAATCTGTGAATACCTGATTTTTGTTGTTGTTGTTGTTATTTTTGGCCACACAGCTCTGCTTGTGGGATCTTAGTTTCCCAACCAGTGATTGAACCCAGGCTGCGGCACTAAAAGCCCAGAATCCTAACCACTAGGCAACCAGGGAACTCCTGGAATATTTTTATAACCTGAGTTCTTTATTAATATCAATCACTTAGTGAAAGTCTCAGAGATTTTTAAGATCTTTAAAGAGTTTTGACTTATATTAAGTAATCCCAAATAACTTTGATTGGGTCTTCAAGACTACTTCGTAATGTTTTCTGCCTCCCACCTTTCAGTCAGGCTGAACACAACCATTTCTTGCTGTGTTCACAGTCCCTTTAAGAGTCTTGGGGTTGCTACTTATAATTTACTAAGGACAGAAATATGAGAAACCCAGCCCAGTATTGCTTGAACAAGTGCAAATTAAGTACATACCCAACAATAATTGAAACTATTAATAGTATTATACTGATGAAGAAATGCATTGATGAAATACCATAGAAATTGCAGAATAAATTATATGTATTGAAAAGTAGAATATTTCAAATAAACAGAGAAGGGGTAGATTATTTACCAAAAGGGCGGATTAAAAGACTCAAGATTTGGGAATAGGGAAGTCATTCCATCTTACCAAACACCAAAGGTAATTCCAATTAGATTAAAGTTTTAAAAGTACAAAAGAGACACTATGAAAACCATAGAAGAAATATATGTGAATATTAATATTTTCTTGGGATAGGAGTGTACCTTCTATCATACACAAAGCAGAAATAATAAAGAAAAGGATTGATTTTATTACATAAAACTATAACAAATTTAAGTGTAAAGAATAATAAAATCATAAAGCAATCAATAGATAGAAAAATAGCTATACATTTATGACAGCCCAAGGATTAATAGGCTTAATATGTAAAGAGGTCTTGCAAACGGATTTAAAAACCACTGAAGTGAAAAATAGACAACAGGCAAAAGCAGTTCATGAAGGAAATGTTGTCTGGAAAGAGTAAAGTATTGGATGGATTCTCCTAAATAAAGAGATACATGGACAGAGCTTTACAACTGCTATTTGGGTACTTCTGTGGTCTCCCTAGTCCTCCTTCTCGGTTCTTAAATGGTTAAATTTGTCAGTTAAATGTGCAGGACTTATGGAAGGTTTTCACTGCTGGAGCCACCTTTTCCCTGGGCTTCCATCAAGCCATGACTACCCTCACAAGACAAGTAGCTTGGGTAAGAATGCTGTCTATCAACAGGGGATAGATTAAAGTTGCTTGATTTTTCCAGGCTGGAATCCATGACTCTGCCTTTATTTACATAATTGTCCTAAATTCCTGAGGTAAGCCACCATAGACACCATACATTATCTTCCATCTGTTTCATACAGGGATCAGGTGGTAGAAGCAGTTCCGTGGAGTGGTCAAAGAGGAGACCCTGGACAAGTGTAGAGTCATGGCTGCCTCATTGGGAATCCTGGCTCAAAACTGACAACCTGAATTCTTAACCTCACTGAGCATGACTCCCTAGCTGTAAAACAGAGATAAGGATAGTATGTACCTTACAAAATCATTATGAATGTTTAATGAGATGTATAAAGCATTATATATATTAGCATTGGGACTATATATAGGAACTACCCAGTCATGGTTGACTGTTATCTTTATTATGGGCAAATAATCTTAATTCTCAACCTTCTAAATAAAAATGCACTAAGACATCAAAGGATGATTTAGTTTCCCTTTATGTGGACATTCATGTGGTACATGGGGAAAAGTATAGCACAGTTGGTGCTCTGTATCCATGAATGTAAAGAATCAACTAGTGTTCATTGTACTATGTCATTTTATATAATTCAATTCTGATACTCATGGAGACTTCTTGAACCAATCCCCTCTGGATGCCAAGGAGCAATTTTACTGGCATTTGAAGATCTGATCCTAGTCTTAAACTCACCTCTCACATTAGAAATCACATGACCACTCTGGATTCAGGTTCTGTATCTTTTAAATAAAATAGTTGAACTACTTACTTCTATACCCTTTTCTGTCCAACATTCCACCCTAGAGAAATACATACTGGCAGATAAACTGGGGTCTTTAAATATGGTTATGTGTACAGTAGGTAATTATGAGGATCTTTTCGCTAATATAAGTCATAGTTTTTAAAAGCTAAAGGAAAGTATTAACTCACCAAACACCTGGAATTATATCAGTTTATTATAGCACTGATTATGTCTTGTCAGTCAGAAGCTCCAATTGACAGTTAAGCATCTTTGATTAATTTTTTAAATTACTTAAGAAAAGGAGTTCATTTAGCATGTCACAAAAGCAGGGAAAGTTTTTTAGTGGTGAAAATTTTGTGAAGGACTATCCTCTGTGCTTGGTATTGACAAAGATATTCCAACTGCTAACAGTTTTATAGAAGAGCCAAAATACATCCTAAATTACTCTATAGAGAATCATGTGTTAGTCACTCAGTCATGTCTGACTCTTTGCGATGCCATGGACTGTAGCCCACCAGGCTCCTCTGTCCATGGAATTCTTTAGGCAAGAATACTGAAGTGGGTAGCCATTCCCTTCTTGAAGGGACCTTCCTGACCCAGCGATCGAACCTGGCTCTCCTGCAGTTCAGGCAAATTCTTCACTGTCTGAGCCACCAGGAAATCCCTGTAGAGCATAGAGTTCTACAGAGCATAGAACAAGAGTAATAATGAAAATACCCAGTAGTGTTGTACATTTATAGTAAGCTAAGAACTATTCATCTCTTTATGTGGATTATTTCTTTTAATCCTTACAGCAACCTATTTCCAACTCACAAAGAAGAAAACCAAAACTTAAAAATGGGACCTATTGTCACCTAAGGTGAATCTCCAGAATTTCAATATTTTAAAATATAAAGGAGTCTATGGAACATAGTTTGAAGACATTTATAATTAACTCCCTCCCCTTTTATCAGACAAAGCATTGACAGTGTGCAAGACATACATGAGAGTAGTTCCTCCTTTCAAGTCTGGATATTTGGGAGGGAGCAGGAGCTGGTAAAACATATAGGTAACACATGCTGGCATTTAGAGGAATTAACTGGATTACTCACTTAAGAATTATCACTGGAACATTTTTAGTTTACTCTTGATGTCTCCTTGCTCTTCAGCTCCCTCTAAGCCTGTAAATTCACATAATTAATGTGAAAGCACTTAAAAACATGAGTTTCAGTATTAACTCAAGCAAAATGTAATTATAGAAGTAAATTTATAATAGAAAAAAAAATGTAGTGCTCTGCAATGTCCAAGAAAAGTGACTTTTGGACTATCTGCCATTAGGAAGTATTTTATTCACATGCTCTTCTCTTCTACTCATTCATTTATTCACTCTGTAATTATAGGGAACATGCTAAATATACAGGAATTGAACCCTTATTTGAGGCAGATGATGGAAAACTGATGCTGCTGAATTGATGTTGAACAACTGTTATCACCATTCATTCACCTGTGGGTCTCCTTCCAGAGATGTCCTTTGATGTTTAAGAACAGCTGCAAAGTAAAAAAGAAAAGAAAAAGTCAACATTGGCCACACTTACGACTTTGTCTTTTGGCCAGAGAGTTCAAGGTGGATTTACAGGTAAATCTTTCACAACCAGCCAATTATACATCTGAATCTCACCCTCCATGGGTGTTGTCCTAATCTATCCCTAAATACAGACATCACCTTGAAAAGTGCCTGAAACATACTCTAAATTATCAGGATTACTTGCTGTTTCTTTGAAAATGACTTTCATGTGAAAATGCTTCAGACACATAAAAGTTAATCACCCCCTATCATTACTTGCATCTACAGCAGAATAAAGAGAAAATTAAATTCTTCTTCATTCTTTCCTACAAAATGAATTAGAACCTCACTCAATCTTCTCCACGTTATATGTAGAAATGGAACACAACCCAATATTTCTCTCTCTCTCCAATGTTTCTCGCTCTCTCTGTTTCAAAAAGGGTAAAATACAGACTATTTTAAAACTGTCACAGTTGGTGAGAAATTCCAGGGGGAGTTCTGTTTCTATCAGAAGTTTGTTGTGAAGGTCTGAAAATACAAATTCATGAGAGGTTAGGTCTCTCACGAATGAGATGTACCTTATTGAGGTATTCAACAGAAGTCTTCATAAGTATGTTACCCTACATATTTTATCATCAGTGTTCAGCACATCCTTGATGTTTATTTTTAATAAGAATGTCCAATCCCAACATTTTCCTTCTATTTCAAACTTTTCCATAGGCTAGCCTGAATGTAAAATGGAAACCTTGTGTTTTGCTAACTGCTGGGTGCTCAGTTTGAGTTCCATGAATAAAATATGACTCTGATCATTAAAATGTAATAAAAGTCAGTGCTTTGAAACCTTAACCTAAACAAGCTTGCCTCTGATCCTGGAGGCGAACTTCCGCTGTTCTCTCAGCAGGGCCTTTTCTGCAGAAAGCCCAGGTCTCCTACAAACCACTGGAACCTGCTAAGACAACATGCACCGCTGAACACACAGTCAGAGCCATTGCCACAGCAGGGATCTCCCGGGGCCTCTCAGCACTTTGTCACATTCAGGCTGCCAGAGTCTTCCTAGTCCCACTCTCCTCCTACAAAGAATAAATAAATAGGTAAAAGTAGGGCTCAGGTTGTAGAAAGATTACATTTGTGGTTGAGTGTCCCTCACCTTGTCTCTCAGAAAATCTCTCTGCAGGAGAACAGACCAAGGTGACTTCAATCAGTTTAAGAGATGGTTCAGCAAATGTTCACCAAAATTGGCCAACGGGATTGAGAGAGAAGGCTCTCAAGTAAGAAGTGTAGAAACAGCAGTCAAACTGTGCTCTTGGAATTTCTTTTTTACTGGTGTGAATGTAACCCACACTGAAGCATGCGGGAAATAGCTGTAAACTGCTACTCCCACCAGGATTCCTGAAAAGGATGTTGAATACCCAAAGAGAGCTATCTCAAGGCCCATATTTCTGTGCTGGGGTGAAAAGGTCAATTTCAACTCATACCCCAAGATGGAAGTCACTTTTTCTGCTTGAGAGAACATAGTTTAAGATTCCTCTCCTATCTCCACATAACAAACAGAAAGTAAAACTGCCCAACTAGAGGAAAAAGAAATTTTATTAAAGAAAAAGGAAGTAAATAACTATTAAAGCTCCTAGGTAATACATAACTAATGTCAGATTTATTTGCAGTGCTTAATTTTATAAAGTGAATTTGGGGAAATCATGTAAAACAAATGATAACTTCCTGGTGGAGAAAAAGAAAGGGACTCAAAGTCTAAAATCAAAATCCCAAATATCCCTGTGCTGGGATGGTGTCACTGTAAGAAAACGGTGTGTTCTGATTCTACTGAAATACTAATCCCTGTAAATTTTTACTCATAAGACATGGCCAGCCGCAGAGGGAAAAGGTAACTGGCCAAACAAAAATAAACAGACACATCAAGATTCCTACATTTGGTCAGCACTTTTGAAGTTTAGAAACAATCTATGATATAACCCTTAATATATACTTTTCTCAGTTCTGGAACTCCATTGAGTAAAATTTCTATGAATGAGATTTGATCAATAGCTTGAATACTTTAAAGAGAAGCAATCATCAGATAAGAAGGGGTTATGGTGCTGTTTGAACTTAGTACTGTCCCTTCTATACTCAGCTGACATATTTGTCTTAACCTCAGTTCTCTAGTGCATAGGGTACCCCAGGAGTGCATATAACCTAATTCCAAAATGAAGGTTATATCTGGGAGTTGTCTGTTAGTGACTGAATTTTTCTCTTTCATTTAGACCAGAGATGGCCTTCAGACCACATCTAGTTCTTATTCTGGTTTCTTCCAACCTATAGGATGACAGTATTGTGATCAGTTCAACTGAAAGAGAAGTTGCTCAGTTGTGTCCAACTCTTTGCGACCCCATGTACTGTAGCCTACCAGGGTCCTCTGTCCATGGGATTTTTCAGGCAAGAATACTGCAGTGGGTTGCCATTTCTTTCTCCAGGGGATCTTCCCAACCCAGGGATCAAACCCGGGTCTCCACATTGCAGGCAGACGCTTTACCATCTGAGCCACCAGGGAAGCCCAACTGAAACCCACAGCATAATCCTTCTTTGCTGGATGTGGTGACAATTCCATTATATAGGATTATAGTGAAAGTGCTTGCCAGCCACTCAGCATGGAGCCATGGAGGAGGGATCTGAAGATCTTTAGTTGTTGGATGGTAAGGAACTGCAGGAGGTTCCTGAAGACCAACAGAGCTGAGACACAGGGAGCAAGTGGTGATGGGGGTGATGAGTGGGAAAAGTGGTTTATGTCTCAGGGCTGAGACCATTTGGTTAAGCAATATTTTAATTGCTGCTCCACTAGGCTAGTCTGTCCTGGCTGAATGCAACAGGTGGGTGGTTTATAGGTTATAGGTCAGAGGGCCTAGAGTTATGAAAATTGAAACTCTGTAGAATGAAAGTTTTAAGAGCCTAGTTTAATATGTCTGACAATTGACCTCAACTTAAGCTCCCTTCAAAATTCCTCTGCCTCTCTTAAATCCCCTTTCCTCTATTAACTATCTCTCATTTTTCTTCTACAGAATGCCTCAATGCTACCTTATACTTTGCTCTCTCCCTCTGCTTCCCCCCCTCCCCCTGCTGTATTCTCTTTCTCTTATTTCCCTTCTTATCACTTCTGTCCACTCCCTATAATCTTCTAGAAGTACAATGATTTTTGTAGTGTTTTTCTGTAAATCTTTGGGGCTCACTCTATTTAAGGGCTATATATGGAAGGAAATGTTGACAAAAGGATGTAAAATGAAAAATAAGTCTTATTTTCCTTGAGTGCAGAAGAAGAAACTTATATTTCAAAACGTGCGCCTGTGTACTCAGCTGCTTAGTGGTGTCCGACTCTTTGTGACCCCATAGACTGTAGCCCATGAATTAAAATTCTCACCCTGCTCTCCTTGGATGCGTTGTCACAAGGACCCTGTTCCCGACCTTGCCTAACCAATAAGCCAAGCTTGTTTCTATAAATTACCTGGTTGCTTGTTCAGCCAAAGTCACTTTTGGCCACTGGGCTGCTCCCTCCTCCTATGTCATCCATCTGCATTAGTCCCAGATTTTCACAGCCTTGGGCTTTCCAGGTACTCAAATGGGAAAGAATCTGCCTGCAATTTGGGAGACCTGGGTTCAGTCCCTGGGTTGGGAAGATCCCCTGGAGAAGGACACAGCAACCCACTCTAATATTCTTGCCTGGAGAACGCCATGGACAAAGGACCCTGGTGGGCTACAGTCCATGGAGTCACAAAGAGTCAGACATGACTGAGCAACTAACACTTTCACTTTTACATGGACAAACCAGAGGACAGTCATAACCCTTTCAACTAATAGCAGCCTAATTCATGAAGCTGAGTCAGTAGATTTCAAGGGGCACCACCAAGCCTAGTAGGTGACATGCATATAAACAACAGAGATTTTCCAAATAAAGCAAAAGTTCAGTTCATTTCAGTCTCTCAGTCGTGTCTGACTCTTTGTGACCCCATGAACTGCAGCACGCCAGGCCTCCCTGTCCATCACCAACTCCCGGAGTTTACCCAAACCCATGTCCATCGAGTTGGTGATGCCATCCAGCCATCTCATCCTCTGTCGTCCCCTTCTCCTCCTGCCCTCAATCTTTCCCAGCATCAGGGTCTTTTCAAATGAGTCAGCTCTACGCATCAGGTGGCCAAAGTACTGGAGTTTCAGCTTCAGTGTTTCCAAGTTTCAGTTCACAGCACAGGTGTCCCACGTATGCTTTGCTCTCCGGGGCCTATTTGTCTTACATTGACTCCCTTCCCTTCCTGCACTCGCTCTGCTCTATTTCCCAGGATCCCAGGTATGTTGGTTTCTGTCTGGGTTCAGCCAATGGGAGACACTGCCCAGAGAAAATGTGTTTCTCCTCTATCCTTTCCTCTCTGGACTCCTTTTACCCTACTTTTCTGCTTTAGATAAGACTCTGAGTTGGCAACTGTTCCTCAGTTGTTTGTTCAGCCTCTTCCATCTCCTGGGAAACAAGTTCCCTGAATTCAATTCCCTCTGTTTTAAATTCTCACAGTGGTTTCCATTTTTCTGGATGGACTTTGACTGGTTGCTCCTTTAGATCAATCATCTTTCTAAAAGACAACATTGCTTCTGTCTAACCCCAGTTCCTAATATCTGTACTGCATACCTGCCTGTGCATGCATTTCAGCCACCACCTACACAAATCTGTATCTTCCATTCTGCCTTTCTAGTTAAATTCCTATTAATGCAGAAACTGCAGATCTAATTTTCTTCCACCAGAAGAAATAGAGGGGTCTAGTATGTTGGGATTCAAATCACGGAATAGGAACTGTCTCCCCAGCACTCAGCATCTGTCCCTAACCCCAGCCGAGTCATCATAAACAATAGTCAAGTGATGAAAGCTTCCCTAGAGCTCCCCAGTTGGATGCCATGGAATTAGAAAACCTTATGAGATGGTACATGAGATTTTATTTGAATGCCTACTATGTTTTATTTTCCTTAGGAGACAGACTATTTATTTCATTGATTTCTCAGAGGGAACACAATCCTAAAACTGGTAAGAAGGTGGCTACATCAAAATTTAAAACTTTGTACATCAAAGGACACAATCAACAGACTGAAAAGGCAACCCATGCAATGGGAGAAAATATTTTCAAATTATATATCTGATAAGGAGTTAATATCCAGAATACATAAAGAAATCCTACAACTCAATAATAACAACAAAACCCAACTAAAAATGGGCAAAAGAGTTCTGTGATATATTTCTCCAAAGAAGATATATGGTTGGTCAAAAAGCACACGAAAAGATGCTCAACATCACTAATTACTGTTGCTCATTGTTCAGTCACCCAGTTGTGTCCGACTCTTTGTGACCCCATGGACTGCAGCATGCTAGCCGTCCCTGTTCCTCACTATCTCCTGAAGTTTGCCTGAGTTCATGTCCATTGCATCGGTGATGCCATCAAGCCATCTCATCCCCTGACACCCTCTTCTCCTTCCGCCATCAATCTTTCCCAGTGTCAGAGACTTTACCAGTGAGTCAACTGTTTGCATCAGATGACCAAAATATTAGAGCTTCAGCTTCAGCATCAGTCCTTCCAACAAGTATTCAGGGTTTATTTCCCTTAAGATTGACTGATCTGATCTCCTTGCTGTCCAGGGGATTTTCAGGAGTCTTCTCCAGCACCACAGTGCAAAGGCATCAATTCTTTGTCACTCTGCCATCTTTACAGTCCATCTCTCACAACTGTACATGACTGCTGGGAAGATCAGACTTGACTATATGGACCTTTGTTGGCAGAGTAATGTCTCTACTTTTCAACACACTGTTAGGGAAAAGCAAATCAAAACCATGAGATACCATTTTACTCCCATTAGGAATAGTTACTATAAAGAGAAAAACAAAAACAAAAATACCAAGTGTTGGTGAGGATGTAGAGAAATTAGAACCCTTGTGCACTGCTGGTGGGACTGTAAAATGGTACAGCCACTATGGAAAAGCATACAGTGGTTCCTAAAAAAATTTTAAATAGAATTACAAAATGTTCTAGCAATTCTACTTCTGGATATATATCCAAAAGAGTTGAAAGCAGAATCTCAAAGAGATATGTGTATACCCATATTCATAACAGCACTAGTCACAATAGCAAAAAAGTGGAAGCAACCCAAGTGTCCATCAACAGATGAATGGATGAGCAAAATGTGGTACAAATATACCATGGACTACTATTCAGCCTTATAAAGTAAGGGAATTCTGACACATGTTATTAACATAGTGGATGAATTTTAAAGACGTTAGGTTAAGTGAAATAACCAGTCACAAAAAGACAAGTACCCTATGATTCCACTTAAGTACCCAGAGTAGCCAAATTCATAGAGACAGAAAGTGTAATGGTGGTTGCTTGATCACTTCTCAGTCTTTTGGCTAAGATAGAGTTCAATGGTGCTTGCTTGAGGCTGGGAGAAGGGAGATTGGACATTATTGTTTAATGGATGTAGATGTTCAGTTTTTCAAAGTGAAAAAAGTTCTGGAGGTTAATTGCACAGCAATGTGAATGTACTTAACACTATTGAACTGAACATTTGAAAATTATTAAGATGATAAATGCTAATGAGTATTTTATCACAATTAAAAAATTTTAAACAATTTTTTAAAATGTGAAACCTACCATACACTTGAGAACCTATTTTATTGCCCAAAAAGATGGGTTAAGGAAGATTGGATTCAGGTCACATTATGTCTTTTTATCTCCATAACTTAAATAATTAATTGAGTTGGGATTTTGTTCACTTTAGTTTAGAGGTGTGTAACTGACCAGAATTTCTTAGATGAAGATGACTTTGAAGATGTGATTTGAAGACATTGATTTGGTTTTAGATTTTAATGGGCATCACATGATAAATGGACTTACTGCTGTGTAGTGAATGCCAGTAGCTGTGCCATCTGGTGAAAGGAAGCAGTGTGGTAGGATAAGAGGAATTTTGACCTGAGTCACGAAATCGGGGCGTGAATCTTTGTCCCATCACTGGTAACCTAGGGCAAGTCAAACAACTTCTCTGAGCCTCAGATGCTCTATCTATAAAATGGGACAAATAATATATGTTTCTTATTTCCTAGTATGTTACAAGGCTCAAATAAGAAAATAAATGCAAATACACTTTAAAAGCTCTAATGTGTGATCCAAAAAAGGTATTTAGTCTAATTCTCATGATCCTTGGTTATGTTCTCCTTCAATTATTGTTATGTCTCTTTTCCAAGTCAATCTGTTATTAATTAGTTTTATTGACTTATTCAGGGGCTTCCCTGGTGGCTCAGCAGTAAAGAATCCACCTGCAATGCAGGAGACGTGGGTTCAATCCCTGGGTTGGGAAGATCCCCTGGAGGAGGACATGGCAATCCGCTTCAGTATTCTTGCCTGGAGAATCCCATGGACTGAGGAACCTGGCGGGCTACAGTCCATAGGGTCAAAAAGAGTCAGACATGACTAAAGCAACTGAGCACACACACATGGTTGACTTAAGCAACTTAGCACACAGTGAAGAATATCATAATTAATACCAGTCTTGTGCAAATTATCTTCCAATCTTTATTAATGTGCAGGCATATAACTCTCTATGGAAATTAGCTGTTGTCTACCTCTTTATATTCTGTTTTTTCCATTTAACATCATACCCCATTCTCAGGTATTAATGAGAATTATGAAAGTATCTGTTACTGCAAACCAGTAATATGCCATAGTTTGTGGCATCATTCCTGGAGAGGCCCAAATCTTAAAATATTGACCAATAAACAGAAGCCTCTAGAGACAAACTGATGTACTGAGTATGCCTTGCACAAAAGTGCCAAACTATAATCTGATGAAATTGAGAATGAATGGAGTGTCAGCTTTTTTGGCTGAGAGAGTTCTGAAGCAATGCCCTAAGGAAAACAAAAATGATGAATATGGTAAATGACAGTCCTGGGAGAGAAAGAGACTTAAATTCTGCAGAGTTATTAACCAAGAACCAAAACTAGATTCATCACAAGTGAAAGACCAAAGGAGGAAACCAAGCATAGGGAGACATGGGGACATCCCTGGTGGTCCAGTGGTTAAGAATCTGCCTTGTAATGCAGAGGCCACAGGTTCGATCCTTGGTCTAGGAGCTAAGATCCCACATGCCTTGGAGCAGCTAAGCCCCGGTGCTGCAAGTACTGAAGCCCACACGCTCTGGAGCACCAGCAGCACAACTAGAGAGTACACACTGCAACCAAAGATTCTGCATGCATGATGCAAGAATATCCCACATGCCACAGCTAAAATGCCACATGCAGCCAAATAAATTAATTAATTTTTAAAAACGAGTAAGGAGATGGTACATAAAGTGGTTCATAATTTCAGTAGCAGTCCATAAAATGGGTTTGAGTTCCGATTCTGTCACCAGCTAATGTCACTGACTTATCATTGGGAGGGACAACTTAACCTCTGCAAGTCTCCATTGTCCCATCTACAAGAGAGAATAGTAGTATCTAACTCATAGGATTGCTTGGAAAATTGAATGAGACAATACATGTAAAGCACTTCACATATGCTCAGAAACTGCAGATGTCAAGAGTAAATTTGGCAATATGTTTCTATATCTTAAATACTCACAGAGTGAAGGCTAAATGAACTCTCTGTGGAGTGCTCAAGGCATATCAATCTTGTAGGAATCAGGGATCCCCAACTGGAGGTGCCAACTCAGTCCCTTTTGAAGGATGTTAAATTTAAAAGGCAGCACTTCTGTTGCATTCAGTGACAAGATGGCACCCATGCCTCCTACTCTAAACCCTTAAGTGACGCCTGAGTACAGGGTACAGTATTTACTATTTATAAATGTCTGATCATCCAGCATTAATGATGCAGTGTGATGGCCAGCTCTACCTCAAGTCTCAGGTACTTGAAATTCATCCTTCATCAGATAGCAGTATCTGTTGGCAAAGAAAAAATATTGAAGTCCTCTTCTAAACATTACAAATTCTGGATGAATAGAAAAGATTTCTTAAGCTGCTAATGAGAAGTAGGTTTATCCAAGTGTGAAAGTAAATTCCGTGATCTGAGAAAGGCAAGGGGCATGAAGGCAGCAGGCTATCCACAATTAGTAAATTCCCAGGGTCTGAAACTGCTCAACAAGCCACAACACCCAGCAGCTTCAAAAATGTGGGATTTTTGTTTTTGTTTCCCTTAAGGTTGACCCAGGAGCAACAATTGGCTCATTTGGCAGAAAAGCTGCACTGCACTTTCCAACATGCAGAAAACGTCAAGGCATTGATGTAGAGAAGGAGGCTTGTGCAGTTTCCCTGTGTCCAATATTTGATTTTTACAGGCATAACCTATGCCCCTACAATTCCATTCCTAGGTGTATGCTCAACAGATAGTCATCTGTATGTGCACCAAAAGCATGTACAAGACAGCAACAGCAGCTTCATTTATAACAGCCCCAAAGTAGAACCAACCCAAAGGTCCAATTTATTTATGGATAAATAGATTGTGGTATATTCATATAAATGAATGATAATCAGCAATGAAAATGAATAAACTACTGTTGCACAAAACAATATGAATGAACTCACAAACATAAAGTCAAGAAGCCAGATAGAAAAGAATATGTACCTGATGAATGCCGTTTTAAAAAGCTCAAAATCAAGCTGGCCTAATCTATGATGCGGAAGGTGTTGAGAGGTGATCACCTTTGTGGAGGAGGAAGGGGTCAATGAGTGCCCACTGGAAAATGCCCACTGGGGCTTCTGGGATTTTGGTAATGTTCTATTTATTGACTATGAGGTTGTTATGTGAGAGTGTTAACTATGTACTAATTCATCAAACTGTCACTTTGACTTGTTCAGTTTTCTATATGCATACATACTTCAATTTTAAAATTTTATTAAAACAGATTTTTACTAAAATGACTAATACAAAAAAATGGAGAAATTACCTTATTGGATCAGAGTGATGGACAATTTGATCTAAGTTTCCTATAAGGAAACCAAGAGACACTCATTAAAGATGCTATGTGTGCAGTCATCACTAAGTTAAACTTCTGTCTTTTGTCCAAATAACCTGCTCTGACACTTTAATCTAATAATCCATTATTACCTTCTTCAAGTTACATTATTTTTATTTATTTCGTTTAACAAGTTCTATGTATTCATTATTGCTATGAAAAATATGCCTTCTAGGTATTAAATGATCTCTTTCAAGCCTCAAGGGGTATCCCACCCATCCTAGTATGCCAGAAGTTAATCAATAAGTATACATTCATATTTTATAATTTTGTCAGTGTATTTTGTATAGTCTCTCCATACTCATATTTCCAGATTCAATACTTATAAGTTTTATTCTCTGTGGGTAAACCCTCATATTTGGACTTTGTTTTTTGTATGTGACCTTTTGGCTTCCCAAGCATTTTAGCATTTAGTTCCCTTCTTTGAACCTGGTCTGTGTTCATGAAGTCTTTCCTAGTTTCATTGTCCGTGATGCTAAGGAGGTGGGTGAGCTCTGCATTGCCTAAACACTCTTCTCTCACATGCCCAGCTTCCTGAGGCTTTTGGGCAGCTTTCAGGAATATAAAAATTGCCAGCCTGGCTAACCTGCATCACAGCTGTTAGCTCACCTTTTGTATAGTTATTGAGAAATACATTATGTGTATTTGCCACACTGCAGCTCACCTGTCTACCTCGTTCTCGGAACACTCATAGAGCCTTCCATTTGCTTTCTGAAATAAATCCACTAGAGTAGTGGTCCCCAACCTTTCTGGCACCAGAGATCAATTTCGTGGCAGACAATTTTTCCATGCACTGGGGTGGGAGGGATGGTTTCAGAGTGATGCAAGAGCATTACATTTACTGTGCACTTTATTTCTAATCTAATGCTGCTGCTGATCTGACAGAAAGTACTGGTTCATGGCCTGGAGTTTGGGGACTCCTGCACTAGAGAGTCCTCAGGTTTCTTGATTTTCTTTGTAAAGTTGACATCAGTGTATATTCTTGCCTTTCAAACAATTATGAAGCAATTAAAAATATATAAGCTCAGCATCAACTCTACATTAGCCTTGCTGATTGAAAAAAGTACTTATGTAATTTTTAGTTGACATTTCCTGGCATTAGTCTGGTGTCTTATCCTTGATAACACATTTTCCAAAGTGAAACTGTTAGTCGCTCAGTTGAGTCCAACTCTTTGCGACCCCATGGACTGTAGCCCACCAGGCTCCTCTCCCCATGAGATTCTCCAGGCAAGAATACTGGAGTGGATAGCCATTCCCTTCTCCATGGAATCTTCCCAACCCAGGGATTGAACCCAGGTCTCTTGCATTGCAGGCATATTGTCTATGTTTGAGCCACCAGGGAAGCCCACATTTTCCCAAAGTCTATAATAATAGTTTTTGGTTTTTTCTAAGGTTGTAACATGAAACCTAATCTATGACCATTGGAAAATCCACTACATATATGCAGTAGTTGACACTTACCTGAATAGTGACAAGTAACATCGGGAGCTTGTAATCAGAGTTGAGGACCCTGATCAGTGATTACATGCTTTTATCTCTTTTAATCTCTTCAGATACCCCGGTGGGTGAGTACTGTCACCATTCCAAGTTTAACAAACAGGCTGAGGTCACCTATCTCTCACTGGCAGAGCCTTGCTCTGAATTCAGGTGTGATTGTTGCTCTCTGTACCACTGACACATCGCTACTTCCCCTTGAATGTGCATAACTTCCTTTAATAGTCTAACTGGATACATCACCTTGTGTGAAATATTATGAACCTTAATTATCCTATATTAAAATTAAAACACCACAATGCATTTCAAAGAGAAATTTAAGTTATTTTTGGATGAAGAAAGTTCTTAAATTATCCACCACCATTAGCATTGGTAATCAGGGTTTGAGTGCAAATAGAAACAATTTAAAGAATTTGTTGGTTGAATTCGTTGAAAAAAATACATGTCTCAAAGGTTTAGTGCAAAGAAAGGAACAGAAAAGAATCTCCCTTCTTGTCTGACTTCATTGTTGCAGCTTACTGTGATCCTGTTGCTCTGAAGACATCACTAGCAAACAAATCTATAGGCAAGAGGATTAGGTATCTTTAATTTTCTTTGTTACTTTTATTTTTTTTTCTCTTATTCTTTATCCTCAGGTAAGGAGACAATTCATGAGGTTGCAAAGAGTTGGACACGAATGAAACAACTGAGCATACAAGGAGACGATGGGATTAGTGTGCCAGGCACATTTTTAATGTTAATAGTATGGATCGTGCTTTGATATTAAAGATTATGACAAATACTCAGATCCATCTCCAGCAGTTTCAAGAAAGCAGTGCTTAAACTTCCAGAGAAAAGTAAGACGCCAAGGGGTCACTGAGGGCATTATAGTGATGTACACAAATACAGGTAAAGTATTTGAACTGGAAGATTTGAGCTTCACAGGTAAGATAAGTGAGGTCACTGTGAAAGTGTCCAAGTAAGATTGCTGCTTGAAAACAGGCTCAAAGGAGGACAAGCAAATTTTAAACAGCTGAGTTTGAGATAAGCTTCAAGAAGAGGTCTGACGGTGATGCTAGACAGAAGTGAACTGGCATGAATTCATTTTAGAAGAAATATTTTTATACTCAACATCATGAACCTGTAACTGAATCAAGGAAAATCCTTCAAAATTAATTACACTTCTATCAAAACATGAGATGAGCTAGTACACAAAGGCCGAGAAAATTCTCGTTCACTGAGTATGTTCATGAGAAAGCTCTGAGGTCACGTCATACTCATTGCAAATCTCAGATGTTTTTGAGAACTGAGCAACACAGAAAGAGGGCTGATGGGACCTGAAAGACATTTATTCATTGCATTGACACTGTGTGGGCATGCTCAGCCGTGTATGACTCTTTGCGACCCTATGGACTGTGGCCCGCCAGGTCCTCTGTCCATGGGATTCTCCAAGCAAGAATACTGGAGTGAGTTGCCATTCCCTTCTCAAGGCGACCTTCCCAACCCAGGGTCTGAACTTGCATCTCTTGCGTCTCCTGCACTGGCAGGTGGATTCTTTACCCCTAGCACTACCTGGGAATCCCAGGTATAAGCCAATTTCACCCACGGGGTTTTCCAAGAACTACCTCTTTGGAAATGATACTAAAATATTCAGCAGGATTAAGCTTTTCCATGAAGAAAAAAATAATAATAACCCCAGCTCTCCTCACTAAATCTGCCTTATCTATCCTAACTGCAATGGTACAGCTTGGAAGGAAGGAGGGAAGGAAAGAGGAGAGGAAGAAGGGAATTACAATTCTTCCTTCTTTGTCCAAAAGGCAAGGATAATGTTCATGATGAGGCTAAGGGCATAGTATCTAAAATATTCCCACCGCTGCCCCACTGTATCCTCTTTCTCTGCTGTATTTTTCTTAACAGTGCTCATCATCACTGGACATTAGTGTCTATCACTTGGCTATTTGCAGGTTGAGTACTTTCTCTATGGCAATGTAAGCTGGAGGCAGCATGCGTCATCTCACTGCAGCTGTCTTCCACTCCCAGAAAGGTGTCTAGGCACTCAATACATATGTGTGGAATAACAAATGGGTTAATGGATTCATTATTAGCTAATTAATCTGTGATGGTTATCAGGATATCTTCCTTCTTCAAAATATTAATATCTGGGCTTCCTATTCCCCATCAGGTACAGGATGCTGACATTCTCCCCCAAGCCTAAGCCCAGCTTAGGGCCACTGTCCTAAGAACATACACACAAAAAATTTCACTTATGCAGAGAAATTCAAGCTAAAAAGAGAAAATATACTCTGATAGAAAGTGAGAAGATAGAACAGGCAATTCAAAAAGCTGGAAAGAAATAGCAAAAATACATCCTCTGCAGTAATTGAAAAAATAGCTTAAACATTGATGAGAGACTAGTTTTTTAGAATCTTTGCCATTTCAATGCAAGAAAAAACTTCATTTTTTGCAAGTGTACAGTGAAAGCACTTTTATATGTGGTTAGTGAAGTGTCAAGGTTTAGACAGTCTTCACTCTGTGTAATCTTACTGTGAGTAGGCTGCCAGTTATGATGTCTGTCTTGCCAGAGAGGTAAGCCCAAGGTGGACCCAACACTGGGGAGATAGGAAATTGCACTAGGAAGACTAATTCTTTAGTTCCTCCAGATCACTACGGATGTTTAAAGATGTTGAACTCATTCTGGGAAATCAATACCCAAGGACTGCCCCACTACTCTTCAATTGACCTTAGGAAGTGCAGCATCTTCTATGGACTTCCAGAGAAGGAGAAATTAAAAGAACGTTATTCTCTTTAAGACGGAGAAGGCAGTGGCACCCCACTCCAGTACTCTTGCCTGGAAAATCCCATGGACGGAGGAGCCTGGTAGGCTACAGTCCGTGGGGTCTCTAAGAGTCAGACACGACTGAGCGACTTCACTTTCACTTTTCCCTTTCACGCACTAGAGAAGGTAAGGGCAACCCACTCCAGTACTCTTGCCTGGAGAATCTCAGGGACGGTGGAGCCCGGTAGGCTACAGTCCATGGGGTCGCTAACAGTCGGACATGACTGAGCGACTTCATTTTCACTTTTCACTTTCATGCACTGGAGAAGGAAATGGCAACCCACTCCAGTGTTCTTGCCTGGAGAATCCCAGGGACAGCGGAGCCTGGTGGGCTGCCATCTATAGGGTTGCACAGAATCGGACACGACTGAATCGACGCAGCAGCAGCAGGAGCAGCAGCATTCTCTTTAAGAGTCAAACTTAGGAAGATCACATTGTCTAAAGCAAAGAAAACAATACTATAAGTATCTAGCTCTTGCTAAGCCAAAACCTGTCAGAACTGCATCATTATCTAGTAACACAGTGAAGAAGAGAGTAAGAAAGGAAATGCCCCACTGAACTGCATGCCAGGCGTGGTCTAGAGACTCTACATGTTAGTCCTCTCCCCGTGTGCTGCTTTCTCCCTTGGGAGCCAGGAGCTTTGCTTGCCAAGGTGTAATAGATATTTATTAATCTATACTGGAGGAGATCTGAGCAATCTGGTGTTTGGGTTTTTGTTTTTGTTCTTATGGTTGCGTTTGGGTCTTTGTTGCAGCACATGGGCTTTACTCTAGTTATGGCGTGCAGGCTTAGTTGCTCTGAAGCATGTGGGATCTTAATTCCCCAATCAGGGACTGAAACTGAGTCCCCTTCATTGGAAGGCAGATTCTTAACCACTGGATTACCAGGGAAGTCCCCAGGAGTTTGCTATTAATATAAGAATAGTCTTTAAATGCACTTTTTGTTTGCTTTGAGTGGATGTAGTTTAGCTAGATGATGAGTCAAAGCCAAAGAGAATTTTTGTGTTTAGGTAATCATTTTCCTAAAGTGATTTCAAATAAGTAGGTGGAACTATATTTTCTATTCTATACATTTTTTAAAAAAATCAACAGCAGTTTTCATAGTGTCTCAACCAAATGTCTTCCTCGGAAGAATATTTACAAAGAAAATGTAAATTCTGAACACAGCTAATTTGGTGATATAAAAGTCAAATTGTTGAGTCCCCAGAGCTCACTGGTAACAATTTTGGCAGGGGTTGTGGTGGCTCAATTATGTGAAGTGAGAACCTTTATCCCTAGACCATGTGTATGTGTGTGTCTGTGTGTGTGTGTGTGTGCGCTCACACACACATATGTACGTGTGTGCATGTGTGTTCAGTTGCTCAGTCACGTCCGACTCTTTTTGACCCCATGGACTATCCCACCGGGCTCCCCTGTCCATAGAATATTCCAGGCAAGAAAACTGGTATGGGTTACCATTTCCTACTCCAGGGGATCATCCCGACCTAGGGATTGAACCCATGATTCCTGCATTGTAGGCAGATTCTTTACCACTGAGCCACCTTAGCGGCTCATCCCTCAACATATTGCCACCAATTTCCATAGGTCCTAAAAAGGAACCACCATAGAGGGTAAGAAAAAGTTCAGTTCAGTTCAGCCAATCAGTCATGTCTGACTGCAACCCCATGAGCTGCAGCATGCCAGGCCTCCCTGTCCAACACCAACTCCTGGAGCCCACACAAACCCATGTCCGTTAGGTCAGTGATGCCATCCAATCATCTCATCCTTTGTCGTCCCCTTCTCCTCCTGCCCTCAATCTTTCCCAGCATCAGGGTCTTTTCAAATGAGTCAGCCCTTCGCATCAGGTGGCCAAAGTATTGGAGTTTCAGCTTCAACATCAGTCCTTCCAAAGAACACCCAGGACTGATATCCTTTAGGATGGACTGGTTGGATCTCCTTGCAGTCCAAGGGACTCTCAAGAGTCCTCTCCAACACCACAGTTCAAAAGCATCAATTCTTCGGTGCTCGGCTTTCGTTATGGTCCAACACTCACATCCATACATGACTACTGGAAAAACCATAGCCTTGACTAGATGGACCTTTGTTGACAAAGTAATGTCTCTGCTTTTTAATATGCTGTCTAGGTTGGTCATAACCTTCCTTCCAAGGAGTAAGCATCTTTTAATTTCATGGCTACAATCACCATCTGCAGTAATTTTGGAGCCCAGAAAAATAAAGTCAGCCACTGTTTCCATTGTTTCCCCATCTATTTGCCATGAAGTGATAGGACCAGATGCCATGATCTTAGTTTTCTGAATGTTGAGCTTTAAGCCAACTTTTTCACTCTCCTCTTTCACTTTCATCAAGAGGCTCTTTAGTTCTTCTTCACTTTCTGCCATAAGGGTGGTGTCATCTGCATATCTGAGGTTATTGGTATTTCTCCCAGCAATCTTGATTCCAGCTTGTGCTTCATCCACCCCAGTATTTCTCATGATGTACTCTGCATATAAGTTGAATAAGCAGGGTGACAATATACAGCCTTGACGTACTCCTTTTCCTACTTGGAACCAGTCTATTGTTCCATGTCCAGTTCTAACTGTTGCTTCTTGACCTGCCTACAGGTTTCTCAAGAGGCAGGTCGGGTGGTCTGATAGTCCCATCTCTGTCAGAATTTTCCACAGTTTATTGTGATCCACACAGTCAAAGGCTTTGACATAGTCAATAAAGCAGAAATAGATGTGTTTTTGGAACTCTCTTGCTTTTTTGATGATCCAGCGGATATTGGCAATTTGATCTCTGGTTCCTCTGCCTTTTCTAAAACCAGCCTGAACATCTGGAAGTTCATGGTTCACGTATTGCTGAAGCCTGGCTTGGAGAATTTTGAGCATTACTTTACTAGCGTGTGAGATGAGTGCAATTGTGCGGTAGTTTGAGCATTCTTTGGCATTGCCTTTCTTTGGGATTAGAATGAAAACTGACCTTTTCCAGTCCTGTGGCCACTGCTGAGTTTTCCAAATTTGCTGACATAGCGAGTGCAGCACTTTCACAGCATCATCTTTTAGAATTTGAAATAGCTCAACTGGAATTCCATCACCTCCACTAGCTTTGTTCGTAGTGATGCTTCCTAAGGCCCACTTGACTTCACATTCCAGGATGTTTGGCTCTACATGAGTGATCACACCGTCATGATTTACTGGGTCGTGAAGATCATTTTTGTACAGTTCTTCTGTGTATTCTTTTCTGTTACTCCTTTTCAATTTCCAACCTTGTCATTGAGCAGTAAACCATGATTCTTCTACTTTCTACCACTTCCTCTCAAACAAATGTAATTTCCAGAATTGTTAAACATGGATGGAGAAAATAATACTAATACTTGGAAATTTTACTCAGAGCAATTCAAAATGTTTTCCATGAAAAGGCTTCATCCCTGTTTCTCCTTTCCTCCTTACCTTTCCTTGCAAGTAACAGAGTGCTCCGCTATGTGTCTTAAGAGATACAAACTTTCATTTTTACTCTCAAATCCAGAGGCACTACAGATCCAGAATCAATTGTTTCTGGATCCGATTCTCTCTTGGTTCTTATCCTCCTAGACATAAAATTGCTGCCTCAGCTCCAAGCATCATACCCTCATTTTACATTGCCAGACACAGATCAGAAGGTGGAACAGTGATTTCTCTCATATTCACAGGAAGACTGTGTAATTTATCACTTGAATTAGAATTTTTTAAAGTAAAAGAAGGTACTGTTAGGAATTTTACCAGGACAACACACATAAACCAGTACGATCTCAGGAAAACTGAGATATATGCTTGCCTTACTCATTAGACAAAAGCATTTCCCAGAAGCTCTGGATGTTTGGAAGGGACTCCCCTTCCCCAAACACACTGTCACCCATATAGGCTTCTGTTAGCCAGGAAGAAGGTGGCTTAGCTGTTTAGTAGGCAACAAAATGTTGTTGTTGCTCAGTTGCCAAGTCGTGTCCAACTCTTCACGACCCCCTGGACTGCAGCACGCCAAGCTTCCCTGTCCCTTACCATCTCCTGGAGTTTGCACAAGTTCATTTCCATTGAATCAGTGATGCCATTTAACCATCTCATCATCTCTCCCCCTCTTCTCCTTTTGCCTTCAATCTTTCCCAGCACCAGGGTCTTTTCCAGTGAGTCGGCTCTTCGCATCAGGTGGCCAAAGTATTAGAGCTTCAGCTTCAGCATCAGTCCTTCCAAAGAGTAGTCAGGGTTGATTTCCTTTAAGATTGACTGATTTGATCTCCTTGCTGTCCAAGGGACTCTCAAGAGTCTTCTCCAGCTCCACAGTTTGAAAGCATCTATTCTTTGGTGCTCTGCCTTCTTTATTGTCCAGCTCTCATGTCTGTACATGACAACTGGAAAGATCATAGCCTTGACTATACAGACCTTTGTCAGCAAAGTGATGTATCTGCCATTAATCCAGGTCCATGACAGTAAACCTAAATATCCTCTTAAAATCTTAGAAATGGAGAAGGAGAACTGCTTTTCTGAGAACACACCTACAGGAGGAGGAAGAGCTGTCACGGTAGTAACTGTCCTTCCTCTAGACTTAAATCCTCACAAATCCCAACATTAGACAGAAAACTCTCTACTGCCCATTTGAGTCAGTATTCTCAAAGTGCATAGAGCAGTGCCCTATACATGGGATGAGCCCACAGTCAGTCTTTCAGTGAGTAGGCATTCCATAGCTCAAAGCAGCAGTATCCACCTACAGGCAAGGATGCTGATGTTGGGAGATGTATTTCAGCCTGAATGTCAGGTTGAATGGCATTTATACTCTCTAAGTAGAGAATTTTAGAATAAATACCTTGAGACTTTATTCTAGCTTCACTCTCCAAGTCATAACAATGAAGTATTGCCTCTTATATAATCTCTAAGCATCCTATTTTAAAAATCATTTGATGTATCTTTAAACGAAAATGCCTCAAAGTCCTGAAAGTTTATTCAGAAGGTTGGTAAGCAGTCAAACAGATGTGCAATAAAAATCTTTGTCATCCTTTTTTGACAATATCTGAGTCACCTGAAAACATAAAATCAACATTCTGTTCCAAGACTTGTTTCTCATGGTGGAAATACATATGTACCATGCCTTATAAACTGTAAATGTTGAGGGTACTGACTTACTTCAAGTCAAATATGTTCTCAGCCAAAGGGGAAACACACAACTGTCAGACTTTGATTTTATAAAGTATGATGGCCAAGGTCCAAAAGCCAAGGCTTTGACATTTGGCTTGAAAAAATTATTTCCATTATTAAATCTTCATTTCTATCTGGAGTAATTGACAGTGGGGTAAAGAAAAATTTTTTACATTTGCCTAAGTCTGATGCCTATCTTAAGTTGCTGCACCAAATGGTCTAATGAAATTGGTTGAGGATGCATGTGCTTCAGTGTCATGTTTTAGGGGATGTTGGGTCACTCACGGAGAATTAGACCCAATCTCCCCACTTCCAGAAACATCTTTCCAACATCTCTGAGGACAGGAAATTAACCTATGTGTCAATTGCTGATGTTCTCAGCTTGTGAAATATTGAAAAGTTCTAATTAAGTAGAAGATAATGGAAATCAGACCAGATCCTTGGATTTTAGCATAATTATATCCCATTATAATTATAAGCAGTAACAGATTTTATTTTATTTTCTTGGGCTTCAAAATCACTGTGGATGGTAACTGCACCCATGAAACTCAAAGATGCTTGCTCCTTGGAAGGAAAGCTATGACAAACTGTACAAAGCTATGGCTTTTGTGTTAAAAAGCCAAGACATCACTTTGCCATCTAATGTCTGTATAGTCAAAGCTATGGTTTTTCCATATGGTAGTCATGTGTGGATGTGAGAGTTGGACCATAAAGAAAAATGAGCACCGAAGGATTGATGCTTTCAAATCGTGGTGCTAGAAAAGACTCTTGAGAGTCCCCCGAACTGCAAGGAGATCAAACCAGTCAATCCAAAATGAATCAACCCTGAATATTCATTGGAAGGACTGATGCTGAAACTGAAGCTCCAATACTTTGGCCACCTGATGTGAAGAGCTGACTCATTGCAAAAGACCCTGATGCTGGGAAAGATTGAAGGCAACAGGAAAAGAGGGTGGCAGAGGATGAGATGGTTAGATAGTGTCACTGACTCAATGTACATGAACTTGAGCAAATTCCAAAAGACAGTGAAGGACAGAGGAGCCTGGCATGCTGCAGTCCACGGGGACTCAAAGAGTCGGACACAGCTTAGCGACTGAACAACAACAAATCCCATTATTCTAAGATTTTAGAATGTGTTAGGAAAGCACCTCCCTTTCCATGAATATATAACATGCCCAAGAAATAGAAAGACCCAGCTATATTTTTAGACTTTGGATCCTGTGACCATTTATCGAGGAGGATTGGTACTCTTACAAATGTTCTTCCCAAATGATGCTGTATGTACTGTAATCAATCTAGTCTATTTGTAATCAAACCTTTATGTTTCATTATTATTATAGTCCACATTGAATTGTTCAAAAACAAACCAAAAAATCAACTTAAAAATTAAAAAACATTCTATTCCCCATGTAATGAATGAATAAGGGCAATCCTGACTCTTTACTAATCCCCTTTATGGTGGGCTTTTTTCATTCAACAAAAAAGAAATAATAACATAAGCAAAGGTATTAGAGAAGTGCTTTGCAGAAAAAGTCACTTCTGGATTTAAATCATTGCCATTAAGGGGTGAAAAAGGCAGTTTTGTACCTGTCTGATAGAAGGAATTCCATTCAGTACCTTGCAAAGTGAACTTGTCACAGTCTCCTGCTATGGTCTCAGAGTGAACCCTAAATTCACCACATCTATGCATTATGGTTTCTTGTGCAAAGATCACATATCAACATGCCATCTTAAGAAAGGCACAGAAGTCAAAAGCAATCTTAGGATCCTGTCCAGGCATATGAAAAGGTTGACAAACAGTCAGGCTTGCAGGTAAAATATTTCTTCTTCAATAATGGTCTCAAAAGGCCACAGGAACATGTTCTGCTTTTGAACATGTTCTGCTTTTAAACATGCGCCATTCATCTAGCCTACAATTGTATATTGCTTGGCAAACAGGCATATTATTTCAGTCTGAGGACCAACCTCATCAAACTTTGGCTGATTTGCCTCAAGCTTCCCAGGCAGTAGTTAGCTCAATGGGGTTCTCAGTAAAGGCATGCCTCACTCAGAATGGCCCCTGAGGAGAAAGGGATTAGAAAATAACACAATTCTAATAACTAGGTTTTTGTTCCTGAACTGTCTCTGCACTCTTATATTAAAAACAAAACCCCCTAAATCAGTCCAGCTGTTCTCATTACTCAAATTCACGCTGTCCTCTCCTGAATAGAAATCGTCTTCTCTATAGGATTAAAGCCTGAAATAGACTGCTGTGGCTTGAGCCAGCAGTGCCAAAATTTAATATAAGATCTTCACAGTCAAGTCACTGTTCAAACTCATGGTGCTGAAATAGTTTCCCTGCTTTTTTGTGACACTTCCATTCCAGAATTGGAGTTTTCTTTTCACCTCTGCATTATGTAGTCACTTTAAAATATGCTCAACTTTTAAGAATTAAATGAAACTAATTAGCATATAAATAAGATTGTAAGACAAGAATAGCTATTCTTGGTTGTAAATTAGGAGTAGTATTTATATTTTGATTTTTCAAGGATTCCTGGAAGTCTTCAATGTGTACTTTATTTGCATGAAGAAAAATAGATGCTTAGAAAACTAATAGTCACAATAGTTATATTGTTGAAATATCCCTTTTTTTAAGATTTATGTATTTATTTTGGCTGTACTGGGTCTTTGTCACTGCGCATGGGTTTTCTCTAGGTGCCGTGAGTAGGGGCTACTCTCTAGTTATATTGCACAGGCTTCTCATTGTGATGGCTTCTCTTGCTTCAGAGCATGGGCTCTAGGCTTGAGGGCTTCAGTAGTTGCAGCATGCAGGCTCAGTAGTTGTGGCACATGGACTTAGTTGCTCTGCAGTACGTGGGATCTTCCTGGACCAGGGATCAAACCCAAGACCCCCGCATTGGCAGGTGGATTCTTAAACACTGGACCACCAGGGAAGCCCTTGATATATTCTTACTCTAAAATAAAGCTTCTAGACTTTTATAAATGCAAATTTTATGCAGTTCCTTTCAATAAGTTTATTTTTACTCAACTTCTTATTTCACTTTCTTCATTTCTTTAGGATTCCTAGATTTCTTTCATTTTAAGTTCGAAAGAACTGTCTCCTTGGTCCTGTTGAACAGACCTTTTAGACGTCACTTGAATACAAAGAGATTACGCATACTATGTTGCAATATATAAATACCTTCCAAGCATCTGCATATTGCTCCTTCACAGAGACATGTCCTAGGGTAGGCAAATTGTGTATCTATAGGTTGTGTGTGGCTGTAACTGTGAGAGCTTAAGTGAAAAAGTAATACAGGATCTAGTCTCTTAACTGAAAGAGTTTTATTTATTCATTATTTGTTCAAATGTTCCAAAACCCATCAGCTGAAACCCCAGAGTCCCAGTTGATAAGGTATGGAAGAGATGTTCTAGATCTGGGAGATTCTGAGGGCAGGGTTTATCAGCTTTCTGCCTCTTCCAAAATATAACTTTAATAGTGTTCCAGTAGAATACTTGATTTTTGAGGAAGCTGGCATACCAATGAGCCTGCCAGGTTGGTTAGCTGTAAAATGTACTTCCAGGTGGATCATTTAACTATGCCCTCTGCTGCACTACAAGAGCCCCTTTTAAATGCAGTTTCTACATTAATTTAAAATTATTCACGTGCGCATCCATCACTCCAGACAGGAGGGCAGAACATGTGCTTCTCGTTCCTCTCCAGTCCCTACCAGAGTGCTTAGTGTCCAGTTGATGTTTATTCAATATTTATTCAATGATTCACTTAACAGTGTATTGATTATTTGAACTTTCAGATGAATAAAGCTATAAGAAGGAAATGCTGTTTTGAGAAAGCCTGTGTGCTGGCACAGGTTAGGTGAGGCATCATGATGCTTCAGTTGCCTCCTCTATCCAATCCTGCTCCCCTTTCTCTTCCTTTCATGGGTGTTGATCCCTAATTAACATCATGCATCCCAAAGTCTGTTTCAGCATTTTCTCCCAGAGACTCCAACCCATGATGAACTGAAATACAATATAAGACAGAGCAAGACAAACACTTCAAGGCAAAACACATCGATGGCCTCTACACAGATGGCACACTCCCAAAGAGGCCTTTGCTGAACCCTGTTCTTAAACTGGGCTTCGCAGGTGACACTAGTGGTAAAGAACCCACCTGCCAATGCAGGAGACGCAGGTTTGATCCCTAGGTTGGGAGGATCCCCTGGAAGAGGGCATGGCAACCGACTCCAGTATACTTGTCTTGGACAGAGGAGCCCAGCGGGCTACAGTCCATAGCATTGCAAAGAGTCAGACACAACTGAAGCAACTACCCACACACACACATCCTTAAAGTAGGTCTGTCCCCTTGATTACTCACACCCATTGCACCTCTCTTCATTCCCTTGTGCTTTCGTAGTTTCCTTCCTAACAGTATCTCTTCCTGGATTCCTCACTGTCTCCCTGTGCCAGAAGGTAAATTCCATAAAGCAAAGACTTTGACTTGTTCCTTGCTGTTTTCCCAGCCCTGAGTGCTGCCTGCAATACAGTAGGCATTCGATAAATATTTATTGAATGAATAAACCACTGGTAGAATTATTATCTTAGAAACATAGAGGGAAAACCTAGAAGCCAAGTCCTCTATATTGAAGATTTAATAAGAGTTTCTTCCTATGGTTAAATTTAAAAACAAAATAAGAATCACTGTATGTATCGAATAGCCTCAGCAGTTAATTGGATTCAGCAGCTCAACTATAAGCTTTTGTGCAATCATGGGAATAATTACTAATTCATAAATTCTAAACAAATAAAAATCTGAGGCAGACCTAAGAGGATTATCATCCACCGTCCCCTAACTCTTGTATTTTGGTTTCCATGTAACTCTCTGTTTTGTTTTGTTTAGAGAAAACTCCAAGGGTATTTGTTTTAGGAAGACCTCATTCTCTCATAGGCTAAACAGGGAGATCACAATAGAGGAAAAAGCAATGGCCAGGAAGAGAAGGGCTGAACATTATTTGACACAAGTTCAGCCTATTCATTAATTTACTTTAAAAGTGGGTATTTAAAAGTATGTATTGAAGTCACCCAGAAATTCCCACTGAAATGGTCTGTAAGAAGGATCTGTCCCAGGGCAACGTGAGGGTATGGTGTATCCTTTCAAGGTTGATTTCGCTTGTTTAGCAAATATTTATTAAGTGCCTTTTATATACCAGGGACTCTTTTAAATGTTGAAGATGTAGCAATAAACCAAATAGCTCCCCAAAAAGTGTGTATTGAAATGGTTCCTATGATCTGAGAATAATGCTGGATTCCTTACCTCAGCTGGAGAATAGGCTAGTGGGAAAGATAGATAATAGACAGGTAAATAGATAAGCAAACCAAATGATTATTGCTTGTGAAAACCTCTTAAAAGAAAAAAAGAGTGCTATCCATAATAAAGAGTAAAGAGGGGCCAGGTGGGGTTATTGTTGAGCTAGGATGATCACCCTCCCTAAGGAGGTATCATTTAGCCTGAGATCTAAGGACAAGAAAGAACCACCCCTGCAGTGAGCTGGTGGATGGTTGATTCCTTGCAAAGGCAAAAGGATGAGCAAAGATTATGAAGCAGAAATAAACTTGGTGGTTTGAGCAGGGAAGGGATTAATTAGGAGGAGGCATTCACCTAGGTTGTAAAATTCAAGGAGGTGCCAAAAAACTCAAAAAAGTAATATTTTAATGCAAAATGTTTAAAATTAAAGTAAAAATAAATCCATCTGTGATAACAAATTATCAATCTTTTAAAGAAAGATGTGCAGTATTATTGACTTTTCCTTTTGCCTCAAGCTCCAGTACAGCTTAGCATAACACTGACACTGATCCTGTCTTTAAATTTTTTATGTTTTGTGAGTCATTCACCTCACACTGGCCCCAGCCCTTGGAGTGAGAAAAAGCAGGACAGAGTGGCTTGCGTGTGGTAATAAGAGAGGGAAGCAGGGGCAATTCAGGCTGTGGTAGAAGTATGAATTTTATTCCTGGGGTCACAGGAAGTTGTTTAAGTGATTTAAGCAAAGGTGTGTTAAACTCTGTTGGGCATTTTTAAAAGATCATTCACACTATGAGTGCTTGAGTAGAAACGGGGTGTCTAGGGAGAAGCTTAGATGGGGATTGCCCTTGATCGGTGGTAGTGGTGGAAATATGTTTTAGAGATATAACAAGGCTTACTGATGTGATAAATCAGAAAGAATGAGGGAAAAGGAGGAAACCACAATGACTCCTTTCTGGTTTGAGCTGTGTGAGTGGTGGTGTCACTTACTGAGACATAAAAGACTAAAGAAAGAATAGGTTGGAGGAAAGGGAGTAAATCAAAATTTCCTTTTTTTTTTTTTTAATGCCATTGAGTCTTATGTCAAGTACACAACTGGAAATATGATTTTAGGTTTGAGAGGAGGGATCTGAAGTATAGTTACACATTTGAGATGCACCAACCTAGAGATGACTTTCAAAGCTTTGGAAGTAGATCAAACCACCTAGGAGAGAGCTTAGAACACAGCTTGTCAATCGTCACTGTTCGTTAGAATTGGTATTTATCATTTCACATTTCACCCTTAAACTACTTCACACTTGCTGTTTCCCACTCAAAAATCTTAAACTTTGTAACAGTATACTTTTGCTTTGCTTGCTCCCTCGTCTTTTGTGCCACTGTTGTCCAATCTTTTACTTTTACATTAATCATAAACTCCACCTTAAAATGTTATCATTTTTGTTCTAAAGGGTCAGATGTCCTTAGAAGGGAAAAGCCCATATTCTTTTATATTACACATTTACCATGTTTTGTGCTACTCACTCCTTTCTATAGATCCAAGTTTCCACATGGTTTCATGGCTTTCATGACTTCAACCTGAAGCATTTAGCTTTTCTTTTGATACAGTTTTGCTGGCTACATATTCTCTCATCTTTCACTTATCTGAAAAAGTCTTTATTCCACCTTCATTTAAAAAAAAATCAGTATATATAAAATACAGAGCAGAGACATTTGCTTTTTCTCTGACTTTCATGTTGTTTGGTCTCCGGTTGTCTCGGTTTTTGTCATTGTCTTTGGTCTCCATTGTTTTTGGGCTTCCCTGTGGCTCAGACTTTAAAGAATCTGCCTACAATGCAGGACACCCGGGTTTCATCCCTGGGTTGGGAAGATCCCCTGGAGGAAGGCAAAGCAACCCAGTATTCTTGCCTGGAGCTTCTCATGGACAGAGAAGCCTGGCTGGCTACAGTCCATGGGGTCCCAAAGAGTTGGACATGACTGAGCCACTTTCACTCCATTGGTTTTGACAGGGAGTCCAGTGACCATTCACATCATCATTCTCCTCTGTAATGTGACGTCTTTCTCTGGCTGCTTTCAGGATTATCTCTTTATATTTGGATTTCAGCAGTTTGATCGTCATTTGCCTAGGTGTGGTTTGCTTTGTGTTTATTCTGCTGGGGATCACTGAGTTTCTTGAATTAAAAATATTAAAAATTAAAAATCAAATTTGTGGAATTGAAGCAGTACTTCTTCTAATACTTATCTACCACATATTCTTTCTTTTCTTAGACTCCAATCACACGGTTTGATAGGCCGCCAAGGCTGTGTTCATTTCACCTCAATCTTTTTTCTCTATGTTCTCCAGATTGAATGGGTTTTTTTTGATCTTCAATTTCACTGACTTCCTGTTCTACCCTCTTCTATCTGCTATTAAATCTACCCAGTGAATTTTTCATTGCAATTATTATATTTTTTAGTGCTAGATTTTTCAAAAATCTCCAAGGAAGAATACTGAAATGGATTGCCATTTCCTCCTCCAGGGAGACTTCCCAAACCAGGGGTCAAACCTGCAACTCCCATGTCTCCTGCTTTACAGGTGGATTCTTTACTGCTGAGCCATCAAGGAAGCCCCCAGAGAGGGAGTTGGAAGGCATAGAAAAGAAAGGTAATGAGATCTCATGAAAAAGAGGAGAGATTTGCTGTTAACAAATCCATGATGAAAGGGGGGAAGAAGAGAAGACAGGTTTAGATGAAGGTCCACTTTTAGATTCTATCCTGAGATTTCAGAACTCTGTTCAATAGATTTTGATTTCTCTCTGAAACAGGAAGTACATTGTCAACTGGAAACAAAGAGTAGCTTAAGGAAACACAAGACGGGAGTGAGCAGTTGTCTTCAAAAGTAGGAAAGTTTCTTTATTAAGGAAATAAGGAAGGTTTGTTACATGAAAACTGTTTTCATGATTTTCTCACCATATTAGATGACATGGATGGAGCTAACTGGAAGTTTTGCAGACAGGTGTGCTATAGGTAGAGAGAAGGCACAGACTTGAGTCCATTGATACCCAGTATAGTGAGAAAATTAGGCTATGAATATGAGAGACATTTGTAGTTGTGGAGATAGAGGAATTAAGATATTAGGGTATCAGGTGGATAATAGTATTTGGGAAGGTGAGGAATTTTAAGAGCCCAAAGGTAAACTGGATATAGAGAATGGACTTTGGAGGGAAGAGAGAAATTAGGAGATGTATCAAACAGTATGTAGAAAAGAGTCCAGGTGATGACAGATACTTAGGAAAGAAAATGAGACTTTCAGAAGGATCAGAAATAAACAGGAATGAAACATGACAGAACAAGTTTTAAAGGTCCCTTAGAGGGTGAGAACTTAGTTCTAAAGTTATGGCCTGAATATTTAGCTCTTTCCAGCTCACAAGCATTCTGGCAGCAAAATGATTTGTGAAAATTATGAGCCATTCTTCTGAAGGTCTCTGACACAGGCTTGGGCAAGCTGATGATGAACTCTACCTCAATGGCTATATCTATTCTGCCCAAAGATTTTTTTTTAACACATGTCATATATCTAGCTTTGAAGTTCCTCAGCTATCCGTAAACCAAGTTGACATAGTAACTTTAATAAATGTACAGATGGAGATTTTGTTTTAAATTTAAAGGAGAAGTTAGTCTTAGAACTATTTTAATCAATCAGCATGCATCTGAGTTTATTCAGGAACAATGCAGCAACACATACCCAGAGCCCTTTTGAAATGAGATTATCACACTCAAATGTAATTTGTAAGTGTAGACTGAAGAAACTCTGTTCTCTTCTTATTATGGACCAGATAAAGTAATACTGAAGAGGACAATATATGTTAGAACTTGAATTCAATATGTCCAGCATAACTCCTTAAGCAAACAGCCCAGCCTCCTTCATGCTTGCAAGCTAAACAAGCAAACTGGTTTCAAATTTTAAAATCTTTTTATTACAAAAAGTAACACAATAAGATGGTCATCTCATATACATTCACACTAAAGGTGAAGCCAGTCACGTTTATAATATGATAGATGCCCCTTGCATGTACTCTGACTTCTTGAAAATTTGTATCTTTATATCTGTATTCTTTTTTGGTCTTCTCTGAAGGCAATGGCACCCCACTCCAGTACTCTTGCCTGGAAAATCCCATGAACGGAGGAGCCTGGCGGGCTGCGGTCCATGGGGTCACTGAGTCGGACACGACTGAGCGACTCCACTTTCACTTTTCACTTTCATGCCCTGGAGAAGGAAATGGCAACCCACTCCAGTACTCTTGGCTGGAGAATCCCAGGGACGGGGGAGTCTGGTGGGCTGCCATCTATGGGGTCGCACAGAGTCGGACACGACTGACGCAACTTAGCAGCAGCAGCAGCTGCTCTTAAGGTAGGATCTATTGTTACAAAGCCCAATAAAACCTTGAATACACCTCAGTGTCTGACATATAGTAGGTACTCAGGAAGAATTTGTTGAGTGAATGGATGTAGACAATCAAAAGAAGACAACTAATATGGCCTGGTAAGGAAATTAAAGCTGTAACCTCTTGAATCCAGGATCTATGACAATAATAGTTCAGTTTCTCCATCTGTTTCTCATGAAAAGTAAGAGTTAAAATAATGCCATGAGTAAGAAAAATCATCAGACCTACTCTTAGAAGTAAGTTTTGAATAGCAATGCCCTGAAAAAGAGTCTTAATGCTTCTATGACAAAGAAAATAAAGAGAATTAACTGGCTTGCCAAAATGTGCCAAAGAGCTGATTAGATCAAAAGGTTGTACAAGTTCTTGCAGCATTTGAAGAAACACTGAGACATTTGATAGTGGATCTCTGTCCAAGTTAGTCCTGGCTTCTATAACAAAATGCAAGAGACAGGATGGCATATAAATGGCAGAAATCTATTTCTCACAGACCTGAAGCCTGAAGGTCTGAGATTCAGGTGCCACTATGGTAACACTCTGGCGATGACACTCTTCTGGCTTGCAGACTGCAAACTCCTCATCATATCCTTGTATTTGTGCTCATTCGCTCGATGGTGTCTGACTCTTTGCAACCCTGTGGACTGCCACCCACCAGGCTTCTCTGTCCATGGGATTTCCCAGGCAAGAACACTGGAGTGGGCTGCCATTTGCTTCTCCAGGGACTTCCTGACCCAAGGATCGAAACCACATCTCCTGTATTGGCAGACAGATTCTTTTATCACTGTGCCACCTGGGAAGTCCTTTAGATGGCAGAAAGAGAGCGAGAGGGACCAATGTAATTTATGAGGACATTTCTCATGACCTACTCACCACTCATACCCCCCCAACCCTGCTAATACCTTCATATTGGGGGTTGGTATTTCAACATATGAATGGAGGGGAAGGGAACAGCAACACACAGTTCATAATAGCCTCTACCAACACCAAACTGAGCATACTGTTTCTTGGCATACTCTAGGGTGACAGATAAAACAGGGCTATCACAGTTGGCACTACCTACACCTTGGACGTTTCTGGTTCAGGCCTCTCCTTGTGGCTGTCACTTCATATAGCTGCATGTACTAACACTTTTCCAGTTACTTCAGTGGAAAACGAGAGTGAATAAATTATCAGTTCAAGGAAGAAGAATCTGGTGTACAAACATACACTTTAAAAAGAAAAAATATGGTGAATTGGCAATATGTTCAATATGTAGAAATCACAGTAGCAGAAATCTTGAAGGACAACATTCAGATTTTGCCTCAAAAAAAAAAAAAAAGATACAACTAGATTGCTCAACAGTAGCAATGGTAATATACTTCCCGTGGTCTACCACCAACCTATGATCACTGAGCAATTCCCTGCATGGTCCTCTGCAGCCACAGTACTTTGCACTAATTTATGTATTTCCCTGTGAACATTAAGATAGTGTCACATATATAAGCCCTCTTTTTCTCAATATAGTAAAGATTTAAAAAGACATGCTTCCTCTTTTTATTTTCTCCTGTGTCTCTGCCGTTCAAGCTTTCTTTCCACTTTCCAATTTTGTCTGTATTTCGTCTCCAAAGGGATTTTATCTCAGTTCATACACCTCTATCCTTATTTACTACCTGCTCCTCAGCTTCACCCTTAACTCCCTGGCTCTCTCATAGTCTTGGAACTTGACTGAGTAAAGAGAAAAGTGTTCAGAAGGATTAGCAGGAGATAGTCTTGGGTAGGAGTTTACTTATTCAGTACTATCTCTTCTTCAGCACATCTCTGGGAGAGAAGATGGAGACTTAGCCTTACAACAATGTCATTCACCCTGAGAGGCTGGGAAAGAATGTCAGCCCTTGGGACTGAAAAGCAAAGAGTCACATCTGATTTCAAGGGCTGAGATGTTGAGGTGGGAGGAGGAGGGATACTCATTCTAGTTGTAGTCTGTAGCCAGGACTGGAAGCTCCCAGACCCATCTACCTTCTGTGGCACCACAGGAACGCCTGGGGGAATATGTGTACTTACTTAAAACCTGAAAGAGCTGGTAACTTCAGGAACCCAGTTCTGGGAGGCTCAGAATTACATTAAATGAGCAAAACAATTGAAGTTGAAGAATTCTCGTCTCTAACCCAGGACCTGGATCATCAAAGCTCCCACTTTAATGGGCACATGTCACCCCAGGCCGCCAGGTTATTAAACTTGAATGCTGTGCCTTTCACCACATCACTGCAGAGTTTTCAGCAATGGCTGGCGTGGTGCCAGGTGACTAGATCATCAGTGTCTCAACAGCAGAGAGCCAGGGACAACTACTCTCAAAATAAGAGGACTGTTGATGGACTGAGGTTTCCTGGATTTCTGCTGAGAGAACATAATCAAATTAGGTCTAAATCCTTGGGTAGAGTGAACACTGTGGAAGTTCTTGGAGGAATCCCAGGAAGGAAGGAGTCCATGAGGGAGAAACAAGCACTATTTGTGATAAAGGGAGAGTGAAGTGACATTGAATGTGAATGTTAAAAGTAAAGAGTTCTGTGCCTTGTGCTGAAGTTGCCACTGCCCTGCCCACAGCCCCTGGCTGACCCTGAGGTGACATGCAGACAATTCCTGCATGAGGAAGCCTCAGGCAGCTCTCTCCTGAGGTTGTTCAGTCAATGCACAGGGCAGCCCAGAGGCGTGTTTATCCCAGGAATTGGTGCATAAATGCCTCAACTTCCTCACCCCTCAAGGAGACAATGCTGAAGTATGAGCCACACAGTGTCTCATAAGGTCCTGGGGGGATTAAGTTGCCCATAGGTAACCTGCTCATTCAAGTTCTCCAAGGGGTTTGCTCCCTCCCCTGTCCTGTTCCCTTACTCTGCAAAGTGCTTCCTGGGACAGGATCTCCCTTGATGGGAGAGAGACAGGGATATGAGAGAGAGAGAGACAGAGACAGAGAGAGAGCAGGAACACCAGAGCACAACTTATATTTACTTTCCTGATGATTCTTAGGCTAGCCCGGGTGGCATCACTTACCGGGCTGGCCCAGCCAAGATCATACACACAGCAGGAGGATCCTCAATCACAGGGGATCACACACTCCACTGACTGAAACTGAACACAGGAAGGGCCGGGTCCATGTCATGTGGGTGAAACCCAGAGGGGCTCCTGGGATACAAAGGGATATCCCAAGGGCAGGCCCCTTCACAGCCCCACCCAGGACGCTAGTCTCCCCACCCGCCATGGAGGGAGTGCAGCTGGAGGAGGGCACACTGGGTGGGGCATCCTCTGTGACTCTTTTCCAGGTTGGCCTTGTCCTGTGTGATGTGGTCAACTAGGCGGCACCAAATCTTAAACACTCCTCTGTGCAGGCCTTACTAATGAAAGGGGATGGGATCCCCCTTGAGAGCGTTGAGCTGATTGTTGGGGGGAGGGGTGGGCAGGTCACTTGGTCCTGACTTCACCTTAACAGACAGCCTCCAGTTATGGCTTCTGAGGTTTAATGTGCAGTCACTGAAGAGTATTGAAATAGTTTGTTGTTATTGCTGTTGTTTAGTTGCTGAGTCATGTCTGACTCTTTGTGACCCCATGGACTGTAGCCCATAAGGCTCCTCTGTCCATGGGATTCTCCAGGCAAGAATACTGGAGTGGGTTGCCCTTCCCTTCTCCAGGGGATCTTCCTGACCCAGCGATCAAACCCACATCTCCTGCATTGCAGGCAGATTCTTTACTACTGAGCCACCAGGGAAGCATCGGCCTAGTTACAAGGAGGAATAGTCTCCATGCACCTTTAATATTGTACAGCGTTTCTTGCAGTGGGCCTGGAATGGATTTCTTTAATGAGTCTTGAAATTGTCTGAGTAGTAGCCTCACACATAATCTCCTGTGTGTGTGTGTGCACATGCATGAGCGTTTGTGTTTAAGACCATTTGTTTGTTTAATGGAACATACACAAAAAATATACCACATTCGTTCTTTCCTATTCTGACATGTCTTTGTTACTGAAACCGTCACGGCCTCAGTAAAAACAAAAGACTCAGGTCACACCTGACCATTTCTGCAGGTCAAGCCTTCCTGTCCACGGGCCCCAGCAGCCTGCCAGGGCCCCTACTCAGCTCTGCTATCAGCTGTGGGATGTCAGGTCAGTCGCCCAAATTCTGGGCTGTGCCTGCATAGGGTGGGGCTGGCAGGACAGCATTGTAAGTCCGAGTTCCTCTGCCTGTGACATTTTCAGGAGGTAAAGATTTGCTTGACAGCTTCCAAAGGTGCCCTGGGTGCATAAACCTTCCAGAAGCCAGCTTCCAGATGGGCACTGGGAGGCGAGGTAAGTGGCGCAGAGAGGGTGTGTGGCCTGGAAACCAGGCAGCTTGACACTGGGTTGGGGGGAGGGGATCAGTAGGAGACTGGACTCAAAAGACCTCATCACACTACCTTTATGTTGACCAGGTATTAACTCTCCCGGGATTGTTCAGAGCTCTGGTGATTCATCATAGACAGAAGAGGTTCCTGCCCCACCTGGAGCTTACAGTCTGCGGGTGGAGTATGGGAAACATCACTATCTGAAATGACTTTATTTATAATTTAAAGCCATTATTTTTAAAAGGGGGAGAATCAGTTGAAGTGGGGGTGGGGAGGGTGGAATGGTTAGAAAAGGCCTTTCTGAGTTCTTTCAGTTCTGAACTTGCCCTTGGCTGCATCAGTTTCACCCTGAGGGTCTCAGTTCGTGGTTTCTACAGCCCGCAAAGACAGGGACTGGCCTCTCTTCTTCGGGCTGGGCGGGGTCGGGCCCCGACTCTCTGTGATCCGCTTCCCCAGCGGGGCCGGGCTATGTGGAAACTGGCCGGCCCTGGTTCCCCGCCGCGATCCGAGCACTGTCCCAGGTGTCATCTATTAGACGGCTGCCCGGGCCTCCCTTCCAACCCTCCCAAGCATTAATTGTCCCAGGTGTCACTTATTACACGGCTGCCGGGACCGCCCTTCCACGCCGCGGAGGCTCTCCGAGGAGCCAGAGTCCGGCTGCTCGTGGCGAGCGGGGCCCACCTGTCCCGGCCCTGTCCCGCCCCTTCGCGGGCTTCCCAGGTAGCTCGGGGCGGGGAGGAGCCGCAGGGTCTCCTGCGGGAGCGAACCGAGCCTAGACCCGGAGCCAGGAGCACGGGCTGGGATCCAAGAGCTGGGAGCCGGGAACCAGGCAGGCGCGAGGACAGGCCCAGAGAGCACAGCGGCGCGGGTGAGCGGGACGAGCGCACCGCGCTGGGGGCGGCGGTGGGCGGAGGACAGCAGGTCCTGCGCCCGGTTCCTGCGGGGCCGCGCGGCCGCGGTGGGCAATGCAGGCACCCTGCCCGGGGCTCCAGGGGAGCGAGGGAGCCGGGGGGCGCTGAGGGGTCGCGGTCGCGTCGCTGCCTGGGGGCGAACAGATGCGAGTATCTGCCCGGGGTCGGAGCTGGGATGGGCGCAGGGGCAGGACCGGGGCTGCGCGGGTCTCTGAGCGGCCTGGGCAGTGCGGAGGCAGGGTTTGAGGGGCGCTGGTGGAGAAAGCAGGGGGGCCGGCTGCTGCGGAGAGCGCGGAGCTGGGCCGGGGGTTCGGGCCGCGGGGGAGCCCGGGGCGAGCTCCCACCTCTCTCTCTCTGTGAGGCTTCCCGGCCGGCGCAGGTGCCGCTGCTCCTTCTGCCTGGGTCTTTACTTCTGGCGCCGGTGTTGAGAATCGGACACACCTGCGGCTTCCAAAAAACTGGGTATGCAGGGTGCTCTGACTGGAGGGGGCTAAGGCTGTCAGGTTCCATCCAGGTCTGTGTGTCCTGGGGCGCTGTCGGTGTTGGAGTGGAGGCCAGGCCCTGGCCATCAGAGTGATAAAGTGGAAAAAGTCTGGAATATAAATTCTAGTTACTAGCTGTGTGTCCTCGACCAAGTTACCTCACTGTTTCTCAATTTGCTCAAAGATAAAAAGAGTATTATAATCATTGCATGCATGCATGCTAAGTCGCTTCAGTCCTGGCCGAGTCTGTGCGACCCCATGGACAGCAGCCTACCAGGCTCCTCTGTCCACGAGGTTCTCCAGGCAAGAATACTGGAGTGGGTTGCCATTTTCTTCTCCAATTTACAACAGCCTTAAGTTATAAGGTATTCATAAAGTCCATAGCATCATGCTTGGTGAAATTTCTCTCCATTTTTTCCCCTATGTGTTATGTAACACTCTGGGCTTCCCAGAGGTTCCAACTCATTTCTGAATTGAAGGGAGATCCAGGAAGCTCAGATTTACCCTCCTTTAGGTGGTGTTGGTGGTGATGTGTGTGATGATGGTGTTTAGTGGCTCAGTCCTTTTTGGCTCCTTGTGACCCCATGGACTGTAGCCCACCAGGCTCCTCTGTCCATGGGATTTCCCAGGCAAGAATACTGGAGTGGGTTGACATTTCCTTCTCCAGGGGGTTTTCCCCACCCAGGGATCAAACCCAAGTCTGCTGCATTGGCAGATGGATTCTCTGTTACTGAGCTATCAGGGAAGTCCCTGATATGTGTGTCAGGGGCTGGCATTTTTCCCATTCTGACCTGTTCATGGTCAGATCTTCTCCACGCTATCTTATTTCCTGACAGTATCCTAGAAGCCAAGTTTGAGAGGTGATAGTACACAGATCCTAAATATAGAAGGGATGTGTTTGGCCTGCTTTCATCATTGCTGACTGCATTTGTCAGAATTCTTCTTTGAGTTGGGTTTTGGTCCCTTGAAAATTGCCTTATGCAGTATAGAAATTGACTGGGTCACATAAATGAAAAGGCTGAGGATGTTTGCTTCAGGAATAGCTTGATCCAGAGGCTCACATAGGGTTGCTGGGCTTGTTTTCTCTCTCTCTATGGGGTGGCAGATGGTTAGATAGCATGACTGACTCGATTTGAACAAACTCTGGGAGATAGTGAAGGACAAGGAAGCCTGGTATGCTGCTGTCCATGGGGTCACAAAGAGTCAAACATGACTTGGTGACTGAACAACAAATATATTAAATACACACACACACACACACACACACACACACACACACACACACAAAATCTTGGCTCTTTTTCCTGCTATGTTGACTGGTTCTTAGTATGGAATGATAAAAAGCACTGGCACCTTCAGGTTTATCTGTTCCTTTGGAGCGTGGGTGGGGAGACTAGTAGGGATATCTTTCACTTTTTCCATTTCCTCCATCCTTAAACAGCAAATCTTATTGATATACTAGACCAAAGTGGGGCCAAGCCATCTCCATGAACAGGAAGTGGTTTTCCACCATAGGAGTGCGTGCTTGGCTCAGATGCCACTATGATAGACAGCCAGGGATCCCAGCTGCCAGGGATTGGGCAAGAATAGTTCCCAATGAGAGGTCTGACTTCTGGGCAGATAAAATAGGATCTGTTCATCATCCTATTTTGGCCTTTACCCACCACCACCTAAAGGAAGTCTTTAGTAGAAGATAGATGGTTTGGGTGCCATATTCCATCTGTCAGTTATCAAGTTTTATCCAAGGCATGGAAGGTGTCCTGCATGTTTATCTTTTGATCTTTTTTTTGCTTGTTAGTTCATTCATTCATTTATCCATCTATTCATTCATTCAATATTTAATTATTCCCCAACATATAACAGTGCCTCTGCCAAGGGTGAAAATGTTTGCTTTGAGAAGCTCACAGTCTAGTTGGAGAGGCAGATGTGCAGATAACAGAGTTTGTGAATATTTAACTGTGGACAATCAAAGACTTCCCAAGGAAACTGACTAAGCTCTAAATTGGAGATGAGTAGGGCCGCTTGAGGAGCAAAAGTTGGAGGGACTTCCCAGGCCAAGCTGTATAGCTTGATCCAAGGGCTCACATAGAGTTGTCAGGCTTGTTCTCTTTCTGTTTTAGTAAAAGTTTGGTACTTTCTGTTCTGAGTAACATAATTTGGGTTACTTTACTGTCATGCTTAAGAAGTCTAGAGGTAGATGGTTCAAAGTGGCCACAGCTCTGGGTTGGCTGCTTAAAGATTCTCTTGGTTTTCCCTGCCCTGCCACAGGGTGACTGGAGCTCCATCATGCCTTCACATGCTAACAGCTAAACCAAAAAGGGAAGGAGACAGCTTGCTTCTCAGTGATTTTCTGGATAACAAGAGTCAAAATTTCTCAGAAGTTCCCTGTGTTGCTGGCCAGAATGGTCATATGTCCATGCTCAACCATCAGTGGGAAAGAAGGAGAAAGTGCCTGTGATTGTCATGGCCAAGCCATGTCCTGGAGCTGGGAGAGCGTCACATTCCCTGAGCACATTGGTGCCCATATCTGAAAATTGGAATTCTGTTAGCCAGACAGAAAGTGAAACAGCCTGTCGGGCTGTTAGGTAGGCAGCCATCCCAGTCTCCCAGAGGTAGTGACAGATGATGAAAGACATGGCCTTGTGGGCAGACAGGAGAAGCTCAGGACAACAGAAGTGTAGGACGTGACCGAGGGGGGACGGGGCTGAGGTTGGAGGCACAGGTAGAAACAAGAACCACTCTGGGCATCACTAAGAAGCCTAAATCTCGGTCCCATTCCTCAAACAGCTTACACTCAGAACCTGGCGATGTGTTTGAGTCTTTCGTACTTCCCTAGTGACAGCAACAGTAGCTCACTCTATGGGGGTAACTGTGGGTGGTTTAGGGTGGGGCTGAGTATAGTTAGAAAAAGCCTCACAGCTGATTCTGCTGTGCCTCCCACCCCACAGTATCCCCTTCACCCTCTCCCTGTCCGTTATTAAGAACATCTGCTCTCAGTCATGACTTTGTTCGGTGTTGTTACCTGTCTTCAAACTAACAGGCTGGGGCTTGGTGAAGATGCAGTTAGTAGTAGGTCCTGGATTAGAGAAAGATTCTCCAGATGATAGTCCAGCGAGTGGATACTTTATAACTCTGTTCAGTAGGAAACCAGCCTCTGCTGTCCACTGCTTTTGAAGCATTTCGCCTGTTTTCATTGAAGTTTGAAGTGCGCTGCTGTTTGTTTCCATTTGACAGGGTGGACACTGGCGGGCGTTTGGCGTTAGATCGGGCCACCAGGGCGCTACTTCTCATGACCCTTCATCTTCAGTGTCTACTTAGCATAGAGCTTGGCAGAAAGATCTAGTCACTAATCCTGGAAGAAAGGAGGGAGTGGAGGGCAGCATAGTTTGTTGTTTCCATCAGCAGTCCTGCTCAGGGTCCCTGGAGGAGTGTGAGGGGATAAAGTAGAGAGATGCCTTGGGCAGTCATTCTTTCACACACATTTATTGAACACCCACTGTGTGGCAGACTGCTGTGGGAATAAAAAGAGTACATGAGAAGGACACAGGCTCTGTTCTCATGGAGCTCACACTTTACTGGAAGGAGATATGTTTGTTTGCCTCCTGTGTCGGAAGATAGGTATTATAATGAAAAATAACGTCGGTTAATAGAAGACTGCGGTAGTTGGAAACAAGCTGGGCACAGTGTTAGAAAACATCAAAGTTTAGTCTCTCTCTGGTTTACAGCAGAGTAATATGGCCTGAGCTGGCATGGTATGGGGCAAAATAAAGACATTCACTTGGAGGAAGAGGATTACATATTGAATAGCTTGATCTTAAAGGATTTCTTTTATGCAGAATTTCCTTACTATACTTCACATTGTTCCCAAACATGATTTACGAAACGTGATATGTAGGGCTTCCCTAGTGGTTCAGTGGTAAAAAATCTGCCTGCAATGCAGGAGACGTGGGTTCATTCCCTGGATTGGGAAGATCCCCTGGAAAGGGAAATGGCAACCCACTCCAGTATTCTTGCCTGGACAATTTCATGGACAGAGGAGCCTGGTAGGCTACAATCCATGGGTTTGTAAGAGTTGGACATGACTTAGGGACTAAATCCTACCAGCCACCACCACAAAAGATGATGAGAAATAAGTGAAGAAATATGAATGAAGAAAGGGAAACTGGGGGTCATTTCTTTCATCATTGTGTCCAGAATCATTTAGATTTGGTAGCAGGGGAAGAAGGAAATGATTTAAAATGTAGTGATTTACGCTCAGGGTTCATTATTTTAAAAGTTTTAATGTAAATTTTGGATGCCTCAGAAAGTTAAAATTTCTGCGGTGTGTGTGAAAAAAGCCAATTTTGTTTGATATGAATAAACAGTATAGTATTTTTTTTTTAGATCATTATGAAGTGCATTAAAGGTTAACAAAGATCAAAAGCCTAATGTGAGAGTCAAATAATATGGTATAAATTAAAAATGGTGAAGATTCAAGCTTGGACTCATGACTGGCTGTGGAAATAAATAAATTCAAATAAAATGTATAGCATACAAGTGTTACCCAGAGGTAATTTTGATTGCCTAATTTTATTGGGTTGTTTGTTTTCTTATTGTTGAGTTTTCAGAGTTCTTTACATAATCTGGATATATATTCTGTGTCATAAGTGGGATTTTCAAATAAATTCTCTCAGTCTGTGCCTTATCCTTTTATTCCCATAGCAGTGTCTTTCTCAGGGCGAAAGTTTTTTTAACTTTAGTAACCCAGTGTATCAATCTTTCTATGGATTAGACTTTTGTTGTTGTATCTTAAGATTCTTTGCCTAACTAAGTCTTGAAACTTTTCTACATTTTCTTCTAGAAATTTCATAGTTTTATGTTTTATACTTGGGTTTATGATCCATTTGGGGTTAATTTGTATATAAGATGTAAACTATGAGTCAAGATTTTTTTGACATGTGGAATTTCAGTTGTTCCAGCACCATTTATGGAAAAGACTATCCTTTTCCTATTGAATTGTATGGACATTTTTGTAGAAAATCAGTTGGCCATAATTGTAAGGATTTTTTTCTGGATTCTCAATTTTATTCCATTGATCTATATGCCTACTTTGTGCCAGCACCACACTGTCTAGATACTATGACTTTATAATAAATTTTGAAAACAGGTAGTATAAATCCTCCAGTTTTATTCCTTTTCAAAATCATCATGGCTCTCCTAGTTCCTTGGACTTTTCATATAAATTGTAGAGTCAGCTTGACAATATCTACAAAACATCCTTCTGGGATTTTTGAATAGTATTGCATTGACTCTATAGATTCATTTAGAAAGAGTTGACATCTTTACAATATCGAGAATTTCAAAGCATGAACACAATATTGCTTATCTCTTCATGTCTTATTTCTGTTTTTTTTTTTTTTATCAGATTCGGTAATTTTCAGGCTATAGATCTTCAACATGTTTTTGTAGATTTATAATTTAGTATTTCATTTTGAAGGTTGCTCTTGTTGCTAATGTTTAGAAATACAATCGATTTTTGTATTTTTGATGTATTCTGTTACCTCGCTGAAGTCACTTATTTGTTTTAAGAGGTTTACTTATAGATTCTTTGAGGGGTTTCTACACAGTCATGTTATCTATGAATAAAGATACTTTTATTTCTTTCTTTCTGATCTGGATACCTTCTATTTCTTTTCCTTGACTTATTCTACTAAGAGTTCTAGTATAGGAATGGTGAGAGAGAACATTCTTGCCTTGTTTCTTATAATATGGGAGAAATAATATTTCATTATGAAGTATGATGTTAGCTGAGATTTTTTTGTAGATACCCCATGAGGTTAAGGAATTTCACTTGTATCTGTTATATACTGAAAGTTTTTATTGCAGATAGATTTTGAATTTTGTTGAATGCTTTTTTCTCTATTTACAGGATCATGTGATTTATTCATATTTACTGTGATAAGTTACACTGATTGATTTTCAAATGTTGAACCAGCTTTGTGTTCCTAGGATAAATCCTACTTGGTTGTGGTGTGTTTTTGGAAGGGACTGTGTAGGATTGCTATTTTTTCTTCCCTCAGTGTTTGGTAGAATTCATTAGTGAAACCTTCTCAGCCTAGAGTTTTCTTTGACGGAAGGTTTTTAAACTACAGTTTTAGTTTCTTGTATACATACAGGACAATTCAGGTTACCTATTTATTCTTGATAAGTCTTGATAGTTTATATCTTTCTAGGAATTTGTTGTCTTAACATAAGTAGTCAAATTTATGGATATACAATTGTGGTATTCTCCGATTATCTATTTAATGTCTTTGGGGTCTGAAGTTATGTTCCTCCTTTTATTCCTGACAATGGTAATTTGTGTCTTCAATTGTTTTCTTAGTCTGTCTAGAAGTTTATCAACGTTATTGATCTTTCAAGGATCCAGATTTTTATTTCATTAATTTTTGCCTGTTCTTCTATTTTTAAGTTTATTGAGTTTCTGCCCTTTTTATTTCCTTCGCCTTGCTTTGGGTTTAATTTACACTCCTGTGTTTTGAGGGGTAAGCATATATTGCTGATCTGAGATTTTTCCTTAGTTTTAAAAACTAACCATTTAATGCTTTAAATTCCCCTTTAACTACTGCTTTAGCCTGCATTCCACAATATTGATATGTATATTTTCATTTTTATATATTTAAATTTTTCCTTCAGACTTCCTCTTGACCCATGTATTATTTCAAAGTGTGTCATTAACTTTTCAAGTACTTGGGAAGTTTCCAGAAGTCTTGTTACTGATTTCTAGCTTAATTCTCTTATTATTCCATACTATAGTTTGCATGATTTTTATTCTTTTAAATTTGTTCACATTTGTATCATGGCCCCAAATATGATTTATCTTGCTGAATGTTCAGTGTGCACTTGAAAAGAATGTGCATTCTGCTACTGTTGGGTAGAATGTTCTGGAAATATTAGTTCAAGTTGTCTGATAGGATTGTTCAAGTCTCCTGTGTCCTGACTGCCTACTTGTTTTGTCAGTTACAGAGAGGCATATTAGAATCTCCAACTACAATTGTGGATTTTTAAATTGCTGTTTTCAGTTCTATCACTTTTTGATTCATATATTTTGACCATTTGTTTCTAAGTGCAACTTATGTAATAGCCAGTTATTTTTCCAGTGAAGGCAAGTTTATTTGGGAATAGCCAGAGAAATTGCAATTCAGGATATGTGAACCATGGTGGAACATAGGCAAATCCAAAGAACAAGGAAGGGGAACTTGCTTTTATGGGGAAAAACAGGAACTTGGAAGAGACTGTAATAAGCAAAGAGTCCTGTTGCAGGATGGTTCCCAGATGGTGCTAGAAGTAAAGAATCTGCCTGCCAATGTAGGAGACATAAGGGACACGAATTCAATCCCTGGGTTGGGAAGATGCCCTGGAGGAGGGCATGGCAACTCACTCCAGCATTCTTGCCTGAGAATCCCATAGACAGAAGAGCCTGGCAGCCTACAGTCCATGAGGTTGCAAAGAGTTGGACACAACTGAAGCAACTTAGCATGCACACACACACACCTGTCCCAGGAAGCTAGGAATTCAGTGTATGAAGACTTCTCCTCAGTTGGGCTGCTTTAGTCTCTGATTGCCTAGGCTGTCTTCTAGCAACGGGAGCAGCAGCAGTACTTTGTTGTTTGGAGTAATTGATATTGCATGATAGGGGCCTGAGAGCTCTCCATATGTGCCATTCCAACTTCAATTTTAGCTGAAGTTTCTTTAATTCCACAGTGTATATACATTTAGAATTGATATGTCCTCTTGGAGAATTGATCCTGTTCTCATTAGATAATATTCATTTTTACCCTTGTTAATATTCCTTGTTCTGGGGTCTACTTTGGGTGTTAATAATATAGCTACTTGGAGAAGGAAATGACAACTCACTCTAGTATTCTTGCCTGGGAAATCCCATGGACCCTGGTCCATGGACAGTGGACCCTGGTGAACCTCAGTCCATGGGGTCACAAAGGAGTCAGACACAACTTAGCGACTAAACAACAACAATTTAGCTACTTCAGCGTTCTTTTTCTTAGTGTTTGTATCCATATCTGTTCCTATTGTTTTAATTTTAACTTGTCTGTGTCTGTATATGTAAGGCAGGTTCATTGTGGAACTCAGATAGTTGGGTCTTATTTTTTTAATCTGACAATATCTGCATTTTAAGTGGTGTGTTGGACCATTCACTTTTACTATGGTATTAATTTGGCTTAGTTACAAACTTACCATCTTGCTAGTTATGTTCTCTCTGTTTCCCTAATACCTGAGAATTTCTATGATTCCCTTTTATCTCCACTTCTTACTTATGCTTCTTTAACATTTTTAGTGATTGACTGTTTCATGTGTAGTCTAAGGAGCTTTCAGCAGTATATTTACAATCCTTCCTTTCTGCTATTGTTGTCATCATTTTTCTTCTACATATGCTGTAAACAAAACTTTGTTACTATTTTCATTTTAGACCAGGAGTCAGCAAGCCCCTCCCCCCTTTTTGTAAAGGCTCAGAAAGTAAACATTTTGCTCTGAGGCTACATATGGTTTCTGCTACACATACTTCTTTTATTCCTAAACAGCACTTTAAAAATATAAAAACCACTCTTTGCTCATAGGTAATACTAAAACAGATTGTGGAATGGATTTGGTTTGCAAGCCATAGTTGCTTATTCTTGGCTTTAAACATTCAGTTACTTTTTATAGCAATTTAAACATCAGAGAAAGGATTGTATTTGACTTTCATTTATTCCATTTCTAGCACTTATCATTTCTTTATGTAGATCCAGATTTCTGTCTGGCCTCATATTCTTCCTGCCTATAAAACCTTAGTATTTCATGTAGTGTAGGTCTCCTGCTAGTGAATTTTCTAGTTTTTGTTTGCCTGTTGCAGTCATTTCCCCTTCATTTTTGAAATATATTTTCACTAGGTATAGAATTATGGGTTGACAGTTTCCTTTCAGTACTTCCAAGATGTTGCTTCTTTCTCTTATTTGAATACCTTCGGACAAAGTGTCTTCTGAAATTCTTATCTTTGTTTTTTTGTATTTAATGTTTCATTTTCTTCCACTGGTTTTGAGATTTTCTTTTTGTCTTTGGTTTTCAGCCTCTGACATGCCCGTGTGTGTGTGTGTGTGTGTGTGTGTGTGTGTGTGTGTGTGTATGTGCACATGCATGCATATGCTTGATTTTTATTCTGTATAGTGTTTTTGAGCTTCTTGGTTCTGTGGTTTGGTATCTGTCATTAATTTTAGAAAATTCTCAATAGATATTTCTTCTGCCCTATACTCTTTCTCTTCTCATGAAATTTCGATTATTTGTTTTCATTTCATTCTTTGGATTCTTCTTGTTTTAGTTGTTGTAATTTCTGTTGACCTATTTTCAAGTTCACTGATTGTTTCCTTGGATGCATCAAATCTACTGAAGTATGCCTGTGGAGAATGTTTTTCATTTCTGTTACTGTGTTTAGATGTTCAAGCATTTCCTTTTGATTCTTTCTTATAGTTTCTATCTGTTAAAATTATACATTTGATCTTTCATGTTGTCCACTCTTCTGTCCATTAGGGTCTTTTAGCACTAATTATGGTTATTTTAAATACTGTGTATGATAGCTTCCCCATCTGTGTCAATTCTGACTCTGGTTCTGTTTATGGCTGTCTCTTGGCAGTGTTTTTTCTTGCTTTTTGTATGCTCTATAATGTTTTGTCAAGACATGAACATCTTCTGTAGGACATTAGAGACTGAGATAGTTTTTATGCCTGTAAATGAGAATGCCTTTGTGTTTCCACTAGGCCTTTAGTGTGGGGAGTTGATGGGTCTGGTTGGGAATTGACTGGATTTGAGTATTGTTGTGGGTGTACTTCTCCTCAATGCCCCACAGACTTCAGATTCCTCTAGTGACACTTTGAGTTTAGAGCTGGGGCTGCAGGACCTTTCTCATTGTTTCAGTGTGAGCCTTAGGTCTTCCTTGTGCCCTGTGCCTCCAAGTGATGTGTGTCCATGCTCTTTCAACTCCCCCACCAGGGTTCCATTGTTATTTGTTACTTGATGCTTGTGTCCAGGCACATCTGCCTCAGGTAAACAAGTGCCCGTATCATGTCTCTTTCTTCAGGTGCCTGGTTCTCCTCAGATTCTGGGCTACTCTGTTCCCCCTGTGACCTCAGCTGTCTAATAGACTCAAAAGAGTCATGAACTTGCAGTTTATCCATTTTATTCGTAAGCATCGGAGTGATTCTCTTTTCAGCTCTCTGCATCCAGAGCAGAATCCAAAACCCTTGATTTGATATTTTCCAGCCCTTTCTTTTTATGATCTTCATGTCCCTCTGTGCTTTATAAATCATCATTTTTGTGCTTTTTACATATAAATCAGTGGTTTACAACTCTTACATGGGGAACATGAAACAAAATACAAATTTTGGGCCCCCGTGTTTTAATTGAGATATGTTGGGATCCAAGCATGGGTACCTTTTACATGTTCCTCAGGTGATTCTGATGTCTGTCTAGGTTGAGAACCTCAGTCTTAAGTACAATTTACAACGTTTTCTTTCACAGAGGTTCTATTCCAGTATAAATGACCAAATGAAATGTCAGGCTGTATATACATTCATCCCTGTGATTTTGTGGAGTTGTTTCCCTTGTAATTGTTCCTTCAGTAGTAGTTAATGGCCTGTAGTCTAGACTGACAGTCTCATAGCATGGGGCAGACACTGAGAATTCCTTACATTTAATTTTCCACCAACGTGAATATCCTCTTTGACAATCTATCCCTTTAGTGCTGCTTGGAGTCTTTCAGAGGCTGGAAGTTGTCTGCCACTCATAATAATAAACCCTGTCTTGAGGCAGTTTCACTTGTTTGAGGTGATTTCCTTCTCCTGAATTGAAATATGTCTTTCTAATAATAATGGGTCTAATTCACAGCCTTGCAAACTGTTTTGAAAGAAATCCATTTGCATGACACAGTGCACATGCATGTGTGCACACACACACTCACCCTTATGACAAGCTTTTATGAAACAGCACTTACTGCAAGGCTTCTGTCTTTAAATTGACCTCATGACCCCACTATGGGTTGTTTTTTGTAGGATGAAAAATGCTTACTGAGCCCATCTTCCATTAGACAAGCTTTCCAAACTTTCATGACCACTCTTCTGGTTCCCCAAGAGTTTTCATGTGCCTGGTGTAGTACTGGTTCTTTCAGCTGTGTTCAGCTTCCTCACTGCCCTGGCCAGTGTCCCACACCAGGTGGACTTTAGTGTGTGGTGTCCTCTGCAAATGAATGGCCTAGTTCAGAGGCCAGGGCCCTGCAAGTGGCAGATCAGTTCAGAGTAGAGAAGGTCCCTTGTTTTTTCACAGATAGCATTTCTACTCCCATGGCCCAAATTCAGTAGGATGTAAACTGAAGCCTTCTCTTGAGTAGCATTGTTTATGGCTTTTCTTTGTCACTTTTATGTGTCCTCTTACTTTTTTTCATATTGATAGCATGTTATTCTAATTAGCTACATATGAGTCTTTAATTTCCAAGAGACTGAACTCCTTAGATGTTGAGAAGAATATTTCTTTCTTTTTCTTCATAGTAAACACACAAAATTTCATCTGCTGAGTTATTCTTAGAAAACTGTGTTCCCAGTCAAGAAACTTTGGCCTTTTAGCACCATTGCTTTGCTCACAGTTTTGCTACCAACCTTCTCTCTAACCTACCAAAGGGGCAGTGGACAAAGTGGGAATTAGATGAACTGTCACCTTGATACTCATGCACGAGACACTGTAGCAGGTCCTGGGTGAGATGCCCAGTATGTCACAGCCTACAGCCTGGCTGTGGACACATGCCATGGAGGATGTGTGTTAATGAGTTGTGTAGGGTTATGTTCTCTTGGAGGTCACAGGTGAAAGAAAGATCACACCGCTGGTCAGGAAAATCTTGATTTTGACCTTGAAGGTAAGCATCAGGCATACGGAATGGAAGGTATTTGGGGATGGGGAGGATTAGCAAGGAGAGGAACACTCTGTTAATAGTCTCCCAAGTTCTACAGCATCTTTGCTGTCTCTCAGAGTGACTTGGATCTGTAGGATCTGAGAGAAACTGTAGGTAAGATACAGAGGGAAATCTAATTTACATTGTTTTTGTAGTAAGGATAGACATCAGCAGAAGGTAACAGGCTAAACTCCCCTGACTGCCGTCCCCAGTGTCTGACTCCTCAGGGACATCAGCGCTGACAGATGTAGTGTGGAGGGTCTTCTTGTTGTGGTGAGGGTTCAGACTGCCAGGGGCCACCTCAGGGCTGTTAGTTCAGCTCTGCCTCTCTGTGGCTTCCAACAGCTTTTGGAGCAAGCATCCATAGCCACCAAACTAATTTTTTCTACTTTCTCTCCTCAGAGGGCTCTTAAATGTTTTATTAAGAAGCGTACATTCTTAAAGTACGTCACACCTACCACGTTTTGTGATCCACTGCATCTGTGAGACATTCTTCTGAGTATTCTTGTGAAAGTGACACCATCAAAATATTGCATGACAGTTGGATATTGCATCATTGTTGTCTTATGAAAGCATTCATTTTGAGACTGTTCTTCTATGGTAGGAAAATAGAAATAGAACTATATTATGAATTTAAAAAAAAAACAGACACTGTGTGTATGGTGGTATTTGTTCCTTAGTGAAAGATGAGAACCACAGTTCTTAAGCACCTACAGAAGTAGTTAGAACAGATATGAGGACTGTGAGTGCCATGTTGCACTATAGGATAGGTATTATGATGTGTTCATACATCATACATTTCTCCTAGAATCCACTGCCAAGATGGTAGTTTATCTCCTAAGAACTGATCAATCAAACAGTAGAGACTTATATAAGTCTTTATTTCCTTTTGCCCCTTGGCAGCCAGGAAGCCCAGAGCTAAATGTAAAACTCCTCAGCTATATTGATGATTTTATTTCAAATTCTAAGCACAAAGATTTCTTGTCTGAAATCAGACAAGTTATTGTTTTTAAAGCAGTAACATTTATTTTTTTTATTACCACAGTGAGACATGTTCTTTGTAGAAAATGTGGAAAATAACCGATTACCTCCCATATCAGGTATTTTCCCACTGCAAAGTAGCTGACACTGTTTTAATCATTTCATTTCTTCTAGGCATATGTGTGTATATATTTTTTGGTTTAAAAATGAAATATCTTTCACACTGTATTAAAACTTTTTTAAAAGAAGCTTAACCTTTACAAACATTTTCCATGTCTTTAACTATTTTTGCATGGTATTATTTTTAACAGCTGGTATAATTTTCCACTGTGAGGCCACATCTTGTGCTTTTAGCTTGAATTTAGCCTTCTGCTCTCATAAACAACTCTGTCATTTACATTCTTGTAGCTAAATCTCTGAGCTATATCCACGATTATATCTGGAGAATAGAGTTTCAAGAAGTGATACAATTGCTTAAAGGAATGTGATATTTTTGTGTGGGCTAAGTCACTTCAGTCATGTCCAACTGTTTGTGACCCCTTGGACTATAGCCCACCAGGCTCCTCTGTCTATGAGAGTTTCTAGGCAAGAATACTAGAGTGGATTGCCATTTCCTTCTCCAGGGGATCTTCCCAACCCAGGGATCAAACCTGCGTCTCTTATGTCTCCTGCATTGGCAGACAGATACTTTACCACTATCGCCAAAATATCCGTATTTTAGAAATACATTAATGTATTTAGGCATGTATTTAAATGTCCAGAAAGAATGAGCTAATTGTCTAAAGTTTGAGAGTGCCTCTTCCCCAAGTTCCAAGGTGATGATTTTTCAGAATCTCTGTCAGGAGGCAGGATTCTGGCTGTGGCCAAGTAAAGAGGTTGCACATCCTCTTCCCCAGAAAGCAACTTTTAAGTCTGGACAAAATGAGCAGAAACAGCCATTCTCGTCACTCTGGTAACCCATCTTCACACCATAGTCTGCCAAGCTGTCTTGTCCTGGGGTGCAGAGGCATTGTCTCAGCAGGGGGAGGACCCGCCCTTTGCTGCCTAGATCATAGGGACTTGCTCCATCTGTGGTGGGCGGTGCCTGCTTCCACTGGGAGTTTCTCCAGATCCCTCCTCCCTGTTTCAGTTTACTTTGAATCTTTAAAAAAAATAAAAATAATGTTCTTTTATCATAAACATTTATATTTATTACAGGAAAAGTAGAAAATAAACATTAAGAAAATCAAAAGCACCTATAAGCCCTCTTGGTGTGTATTCTTCTTTAACAGCTCATTTCAGTGGAAGTTTCTGCAGTGATGGAAATGTTCTGTGCTGTCCAGCACAGTATCCACTGTCCTCATGTGCTTACTGAGCACCTGATGTGGTCAGTGTAACTGAAGATCTGAGTTCTTAATTTTTGTTAATCTTATGAATTTAAATATACACATACACTAGTGGCTATAGTTTGCTGCTGCTAAGTCGCTTCAGTCGTGTCCGACTCTGTGCGACCCCATAGATGGCAGCCCACCAGGCTCTGCTGTCCCTGGGATTCTCCAGGCAAGAATACTGGAGTGGGTTGCCATTTCCTTCTCCAGGCTATAGTTTAGGCTGCCTCATTTCTATTATTTCTATATTACAGAAACATGACATGTATAGTTTGAAAAAGCAAAAATAGGATCATACTCGGAGAAGGCAATGGCACCCTGCTCCAGTACTCTTGCCTGGAAAATCCCATGGACGGAGGAGCCTGGTAGGCTGCAGTCCATGAAGTTGCGAAGAGTTGGACACGACTGAGCGAATTCCCTTTCACTTTTCACTTTCATGCATTGGAGAAGGAAATGGCAACCCACTCCAGTGTTCTTGCCTGGAGAATCCCAGGGACGGGGGAGCCTGGTGGGCTGCTGTCTATGGGGTCGCTCAGAGTCAGACACGACTGAAGTGACTTAGCAGCAGCAGCAGCAGCAGGATCATACTTCATACTGTATTTTGTATCTTTTTCCTGGTTAAAAATATGTCATAAACAATTTTAATAGGTGACTTGTATTACACTGAATGGATGTACCATAATTGGTTTAACAAAATCTCTGTTGTGCCTTCAGGATGTTTCCAATAATTTAGTATTATAAACAACATTGCAGATAATCTTTAGAGCTAAAGTTGTAACATTATTTATGGAGGATAAATTCTTATAATTTGATTTGTTAGGTAAAATTTCATAACCTTTTCCAGACCTCTCTTTCAAAAAGTTCTACTAGTGAACATCCTTACCAGTAGTATGTGAAAACATCTCACTATTATTACTGTAATTTTATGTTGAGATAAATACACATGGCATAAAATTCACCCTTTTAGAGTAAACATTTCATTGGTTTTTAGTATATTCACAGAGTTATACAGCTATCATCACTACCTAATTCCAGAATGTTTTCATGACTCCACGAAGACATCTCATACCACAAATAATCACTCCCCATTCCCTCCTTTCAGCTTCCCTGGTGACTCAGATGGTATAGAATGCCTGCAACTAGGGAAACCCAGGTTTGATTCCTGGGTTGGGAAGATCCCCTGGAGGAGGGCATGGCAACCCACTCCAGTATTCTTGCCTGGAGAATTCCATGGATCTAGGAGCCTGGGAGGCTACAGTCCATGGGGTCACACAGAGTTGGAAACCACTGACCAACTACTATTTTCACTTTTCCCTCCTTCGCTCAGCCCCTGGCAATACTGCTCTACCTTATGGATTTGCGTATTCTGAACATTTCATATTAATGGAATTATTCAATATACAGCCTTTTGTGTCTAGCTTTCTTAGCATAATGTTTTCAAGATTTAAGGTTCATAAACCAGTACTTCATTCCTTTTTATGGCTGAAAAATATTCTGTTTCATGGATATATCATATTCTCTGTATCCATTCATCTTGATGGAGATTTGTTTTCATTTTTTGACCATTATGGATAATGCTTCTGTGAACATCCATGTAAAATTTTTGTGTAGACCTTGTGTTTTCATTTCTGTTGGATATATACCTAGGAGTGGAATTGCTGGATCATGTGGTAAGTCTATATTTGACTGTTTGAGGAACTGCCAAACTGTATCCAAAGCAGCTGTGCCATTTTACATTCCCACCAACGATGTGTGAACATTCCAGTTTCTTCACATCCTTCACAACATGTTTTATTGTCCATCTTTTTGCTTATAGCCATCTTAGTGGTATGAAGTAGTATCTCTTCAGGGTTTCAATTTGCATTTTTCTAATAACTAATGATGTTGGATATCTTTTATGTGCTTATTGGCCATTTAATATCATTTTTGAAGAAAGGTTTATTAAAATACTTTGACAATTATTATTTGGGTTATTTGTCTTTTTATTTTAGAGTTGTAAGTGTTCTTTATATATTCTGGATATACCCTATCAGATACATGATTTACCAATATGTTTTCTCTTCATTTTCTCTTTATTTTATTTCTCGTATCACTTTTTCAGATTATCTTTTCATTTCCTTGCTAATATACTTTGAATCACCAAAGTTTTAATTTTGATAACATCCTGTTCTATATCTATATATATTTTTTGTTCAGTTGTGCTTTTGTTGTCATATCTGAGAAACCAGTGACTAATCCAAAGTCACAGAGGTTGACTTCAAAGATTTTATAATTGTAGCTCTCATATTTAGATATTTGACTTATTTTGAGTTAATTTTTGTATATGATGTGAGTTAGGGATCCAAATTTATTCTTTCACATGTTGCAGTCCCAGCACTATTTTGTTGACAAGAGTATTCTTTCCCCCATTAATTGTCATAGCACCAATGTCAAAAATCAACTGACAATAAACATATACAATTACTTTTGTGCTCTGATTTCTAGTCTATTGATTTGTGTATCCATCCTTATGCCACTTCCATAAGCCTCTTATCCTTCTCCATCAGAGGACAAGCAGACTGAAAACCACAATCACAGAAAACTAACCAATCTGATCACATGGACCACAGCCTTGTCTAACTCAATGAAACTATGAGTCATGCCGAGTAGGTCCACCCAATGATGGACAGGTGATGGTGGAAAGTTCTGACAAAACGTGGTCCACTGGAGAAGGGAATGGCAAACCACTTCAGTATTCTTGCCTTGAGAACCCCATGAACAGTATGAAAAGGCAAAAAGGTAAGACATTGAAAGATGAACTCCCCAGGTCGGTAGGTGCCCAGTATGCTACTGGAGATCAGTGCAGAACTAACTCCAGAAAGAATGGAGAAAGAGCCAAAGCAAAAACAACACCCAGCTGTAGATGTGACTGGTGATGGAAATAAAGTCCATTTCTATAAACAGCAATATTGCATAGGAGCCTGGAATGTTAGGTCCATTAATCAAGACAATTTGGAAGTGGTCAAACAGGAGATGGCAAGAGTGAACATCGACATTTTAGGAATCAGAGAACTAAAATGGACTGGAGTGGATATATTTAACTCAGATGACCATTATATCTACTACTGTGGGCCAGAATCCCTTAGAAGAAATGGAGTAGCCATCATAGTCAACAAAAGAGTCCAAAATGCAATACTTAGATGCAGTCTCAAAAATGACAGAACGATCTCTGTTCATTTCCAAGGCAAACCATTCAATATCACAGTAATCAAAGTCTGTGCCCTGACCAATAATGCTGAAGAAGTTCAAGTTGAATGGTTCTATGAAGACCTACAAGACCTTAAGATGTCCTTTTCATTATAGGGGACTGTAATGCAAAAGTAGGAAGTCAAGAAATACCTGGAGTAATGGACAAATTTGGCCTAGGAGTACAGAATGAAGCAGGGCAAAGGCTAACAGGGTTTTGCCAAGAGAACACACTGGTCATAGCAAACACCCTCTTCCAACAACACAAGAGAAGACTCTACACATGGATATCACCAGTCAATACCATAATCAGATTGATTATATTCTTTGCAGCCAAAGATGGAGAAGCTCTATACAGTCAGCAAAAACAAGACCTGGAGCTGACTGTGGCTCAGATCATGAATTACTTATTGCCAGATTCAGACTTAAATTCAAAAAAGTAGGGAAAACCACTAGACCATTCAGGTATGACCTAAATCAAATCCCTTAAGACTATACAGTGGAAGTGACAAATAGATTCAAGGGATTGGATCTGATAGAGTCCCTGAAGAACTATGGACGGAGGTTCATGACATTGTGCAGGAGACAGGGATCAAGACCATCCCCAATAAAAATAAATTCAAAAAGGAAAAAGGGTTGTCTGAGGAGGTCTCACAAACAGCTATGGAAAGAAGAGAAATGAAAGGCAGAGGAGAAAAGGAAAGATAAACCCATTTGAATGCAGAGTTCCAAAGAATAGCAAGGAGAGATAAGAAAGCCTTCCTCAGTGATCAATGCAAAGAAATAGAGGAAAAAATAGAATAGGAAAGACTAGAGATCTCTTCAAGAAAATTGGAGATACCAAGGGAATGTTTCATGCAAAGATGGGCACAATAAGGGACAAAATGGTATGGACCTAACAGGAGCAGAAGATATTAAGAAGAGGTGGCAAGAATACACAGAAGAACTGTGCAAAAAATATCTTCACGACCCAGTTAACCATGATGATGTGATCACTCACCTAGAGCCAGACATCCTGGAATGTGAAGTCAAGTGGGCCTTAGGAAGCATCACTACAAACAAAGCTAGTGGAGGTGATGGAATTTCAGTTGAGCTGTTTCAAATCCTAAAAGATGATGCTGTGAAAGTGCTGCATTCAACGTGCCAGCAAATTTGAAAGAGTCAGCAGTGGCCACAGGACTGGAAAAGGTTAGTTTTCATTCCAATCCTGAAGAAAGACAATGCAAAAGAATGCTCAAAACTACCACACAATTGCACTCATCTCACACGCTAGGAAAGTAATGCTCAAAATTCTTCAAGTCAGCCTTCAATAGTACATGAACCGTGAACTTCCAGATGTTCAAGCTGGATTTAGAAAAGGCAGAGTAACCAGAGATCAAATTGCCAACATCCGCTGGATCATCGAAAAAGCAAGAGAGTTCCAGAAAAACATCTACTTCTGCTTTATTGACTATGCCAAAGCCTTTGACTGTGTGAATCACAACAAACTGTGGAAAATTCTGAAAGAGATGGAAATACCAGACCACCTGACCTGCCTCCTGAGAAATATGTATGCAGGTCCAGAAGCAACAGTTTGAACTGGACATGGAACAACAGACTGGTTCCAAGTAGGAAAAGGAGTACGTCAAGGCTGTATAGTGTCACCCTGCTTATTTAACTTATATGCAGAGTACATCATGAGAAACGCTGGGCTGGATGAAGTACAAGCTGTAATCAAGATTGCTGGGAGAAATATCAATAACCTTAGATATGCAGATGACACCACCCTTATGGCAGAAAGCAAAGAAGAACTAAAGAGCCTCTTAATGAAAGTGAAAGAGGAGAGTGAAAAAGTTGGCTTAAAGCTCAACATTCAGAAAACTAAGATCATGGCATCTGTTCCCATCACTTCATGGCAAATAGATGGGGAAACAGTGGAAACAGTGACAGACTTTATTTGGGCGGTGGGGGGGGCTCCAAAATCACTACAGATGATGACTGCAGCCATGAAATTAAAAGATGCTAGCTCCTTGGAAGAAAAGTTATGACCAACCTAGACAGCATATTAAAAAGCAGAGACATTACTTTGCTAACAAAGGTCCATCTAGTCAAAGCTATGGTTTTTCCAGTGGTCATGTATGGATGTGAGAATTGGACTATAAAGAAAGCTGAGTGACACAGAATTGATGCTTTTGAACTTTGTTGTTGGAGAAAACTCTTGAGAGTCCCTTGGACAGCAAGGACATCCAACCAGTCAATCCTAAAGGAAATCAGTCCTGAATATTCATTGGAAGGACTGATGCTGAAACTCCAATACTTTGGCCATCTGATGTAAGAGCTGACTCATTGGGAAAGACCCTGATACTGGGAAAGATTGAAGGTGGGAGGAGAAGGGGATGACACAAGATGAGATAGTTGGATGGCATCACCGACTCAATGGACATGAGTTTGAGTAAACTCAGGGAGTTGGTGATGGACAGGGAGGCCTGGTGTGCTGTATTCCATGGGATTGCAAAGAGTCAGATACAACTGAGTAACTGAACTGAACTGATGCCATTACCACACAATCTTGAATGTTTTTGTAGTAATTTTGAATTCTGAAAGTATAAATCTTTGTTCTTTTTTTTTTTTTCAAGATGACTTTGGTTATTTTAGTTGCCTTATATTGTCATACAAATTTTAGGATTAGTTAATTTTTGCACTAAATCCAGTATGGATTTTGATAGGGATTACATTGAATCTGGAGATCAATTTGAAGATTAATTCATTTCAATAATATTGTCTTCCAGTCATGAACATAGAATGTTGTTCCAGTTATTTAGGTCTTCTTTAATTTCTTTCAATGACGTTATTAATTTTCAGTGTTCAAGTACTGCACTTCTTTTGTTAAATTTATTGCTGAGCCTCTTATTCCTTCTGCTGCAGTGTATATGAAACTGTCCCTATTTTATTTTTGGATTTTCTATTGATAGTGCATAGAAATACAATTGATTCTTATGTTTTGATTGTGTATCCTGAAATTTTGAAGTTTTCTCATTGATTGGGTCTAATGTCTTTTAGTTAGTTCTTTAGAATTTTTGATATACAAGATCATCTAAAATGGTGATAGTTTAATTTCTTTCCAACATAGATTCCTTTGTTTTTCTTGCCTAATTACCTTGGCTCGACGTGATAGTACAAAGTTGAATAGAAATGATGAGAGCAGATTCTATGTCTTGTTCCTGTCTAATGTTCCTGGTTAGCGAGATGGCTAGTATTAGTTATGCTATTATTTGATGACTGTTTTTATACTCTAAGAATCTGAGTGATGAGGTGGAGTTGCTGCTTGGTTCCTCCAAGGGAAAGAGGAATAATAAAAAGTCAAATAAAAAAATCACACAATAAAAATTCCATTTGTCCTGTGCATTGGGAGGTTTGGCATAGTAGTTACCAGAAAAGAAACATTTTGATTGAGGAATCTATTCATGTAACATCTAGGTGCCAAGAAATTTGATTAACATCTTCTAGTATGTATGTTTGTTATTTTAAAATAAAATTTAAATTGTGCCTACTAAATTAAATTATTCACCCTATATTTCTACATTTTTGATTTCCCACTGTATACTTCAGGTACTGTGTAGGATCACAGAGATGAATTAAACACAGGCCATGCCCTTAGGGTGCTTGTGGAGAAATCTTTTGGGGCAGACAGAGAGGAAACGGGAAGTTTAGTATTCTAGCAAGTGGTTCCCATCAAAGGGAAACCTGTCAGAAGAGGTGGGCTCACCATTAGAGTTTTTGGATCTTAGTTTGCTGATAGAACATTCACTTTCTACCCCATAGAAATCAAAGAATTTTCGAACTAGAGGCTTGTAAGTCCTTTTATCTGACCTCACATTTTTCAGTAGGAGGAACCTCTTACCTTATTCACCAATTCTGTTGTCTCTTATTAGCAGCTCTTCTCATCTTTCTCTCAAATGTTTTATCATACATGCACACAGACAACACACACAGACATACACATGCACAGTTTTTTTCCATAGAGAGGCAATCCACGTTCAGTCCACTTCCTGGCTCCATTTGTTGTGTCTGGTTGGGGTAATATAACACCAGCCCCCATGTTCATCTTCAGGGTGACTTGTCTAGGATTCCTGCTTCACTTTGCCCTGGAAGACTACTCAGCATTGTCCTTCTGATAGGTGTTGATGACGTGGAATTGACAAGGACAGGGACGTTATCTGACTCCAAATCTGAGTGACCCAAAGGTTGTGAGAGGCTTCCTGTTCTGTTTAATTGTACATTCAACATTTTTTGTAAAGAACATACTCCATTCATTTTAAACTTGGCAATTCGGAGGATTAACTAGGATCCATATAAAGACATACCTGTTTGCTTACTGTAAAGTCATCTTTCTAGAAAAGAATGCAAGTGGTACTAACAAGAGCAATTAAATAAACACATTTCTTATAAATGTTTACAGAGGCTTTTAAAAAATATGTCAATAAAAAATATGTCAATTCAGACAATTCATGTAGGGAACATGTGCTTCCATTTTTACTTGGATTTTTAAAAGAAACCTTATTCTAGCTTTGTTATATATTAATATTACAATTAAAATAACATCAGGTTGCTTTTTTAAAATTTTTTTAATTGAAGGATAATTGCTTTACAGAATTTTTGTTTTCTGTCAAACCTCAACATGAATCAGCCATAGGGTTACATATATCCCCTCCTGTGTGAACCAACCTCCCACCTCCCTCTCCATCCCACCCCTCTAGATTGATCCAGAGCCCCTGTTTGAGTTTCCTGAGCCATACAGCAAATTCCCATTGGCTATCTATTTTACATATGGTAATATAAATTTCCATGTTACTCTTTCCATCATCTCATTCTCTCCTCCCCTCTCCCCCTGTCCATAAGTCTATTCTCTGTTTGTTTCTCCATTGCTGCCCTGTAAATAAATTCTTCAGAACCATTTTTCTAGATTCCATATATGTGCGTTAGAATACAATATTTATCTTTCTCTTTCTGACTCACTTCACTCTGTATAATAGGTTCTAGGTTCATCCACCTCATCAGAACTGACTCAAATATATTCCTTTTTATGGCTGAGTAACATTCCATTGTGTATATGTACCACATCTTCTTTATCCATTCATCTGTCACTGGGCATCTAGGTTGCTTCCATGTGCTAGCTATTGTAAATAGTGCTGCAATGAATAATGGGATACGTGTGTCTTTTTCGACCCTGATTTCCTCAGGGTGTATGCCTAGGAGTGGGATTGCTGGATCATATGGTGGTTTTATTCCTAGTTTTTAAAGGAATCTCCATACCATCTTCCATAGTGGCTGTATCAATTTACGTTCCCACCAACAGTGCAAGAGCGTTCCCTTTTCTCCACACCCTCTCCAGCCTTTATTGTTTGTAGACTTTTTGATGATGGCCATTCTGACCAGTGAGGGGTAATATCTCATTGTAATTTTGATTTGCATTTCTCTAATAATGAACAATGTTGAGTATCTTTTCATGTGTCTGTTAGACATCTGTATGTCTTCTTTGGAGAAATGTCTGTTTAGATCTTTTGCCCACTTTTTGATTGGGTTGTTTGTTTTCCTGTTATTGAGTTGTATGTGTTGCTTGTATATTTTGGAAATTAACCCTTTGTCACTTGTTTCATTTGCTGTTATTTTCTCCCATTCCGAGGATTGTCTTTTCACCTTGCTTATAGTTTCCTTTGCATACAAAATCTTTTAAGTTTAATCAGGTCCCACTTGTTTACTGGAGAAGGCAATGGCACCCCACTCCAGTACTCTTGCTTGGAAAATCCCATGGACGGAGGAGCCTGGTAGGCTACAGTCCATGGGGTCGCTAAGAGTTGGACACGACTGAGCGACTTCACTTTCACTTTTCACTTTCATGCATTGGAGAAGGAAATGGCAACCCACTCCACTGTTCTTGCCTGGAGAATCCCAGGGACGGGGGAGCCTGGTGGGCTGCTGTCTATGGGGTCGCACAGAGTCAGACACGACTGAAGTGACTTAGCAGCACTTGTTTACTTTTGTTTTTATTTCTGTTACTCTAGGAGGTGGGTCACAGAGGATCTTGCTTTGATTTATGTCATTGAGTGTTCTGCCTATGTTTTACTCTAAGAGTTTTATAGTCTCTGGTCTTAAATTTAGGTCTTTAATCCATTTTGAGTTTATCTTTGTGTATGGTGTTAGGAAGTGTTCTAATTTCATTCGTTTATATGTAGCTGTCCAGTTTTCCAAGCATCGTTTATTGAAGAGGCTGTCTTTGCCCCATTGTGCATTCTTGCCTCCTTTGTCAAAAATAAGGCACCCATAGGTGCATGGGTTTATTTCTGGGCTTTCTATCTTGTTCCATTTGTTTATCTTGTTCCATTGGTCTGTTTTTGTTCCAGTACCATGCCATCTTGATGACTGTGCCTTTTTAGTATAATCTGAAGTCAGGAAGGTTGATTCCTCCAGTTCCATTCTTCTTTCTCAAGACTGCTTTGGCTATTTGAGGCCTTTTGTGTTTCCATACAAATTGTGAAGTTTTGTTCTAATTCTGTGAAAAATGCCATTGGTAATTTGATAGGGATAGCATTGATTCTGTAGATTGCATTAGGTAGTATCTTCATTTTCACAATATTGATTCTTCCTACCCAGGAACATGAAGTATTTCTCCATCTGTTTATGTCCTCTTAGATTTATTTCATTAGTGTCTTACAATTTTCTGTGTACAGTCCTTTTGTCTCCTTAGGTAAGTTTATTCCTAGATATTTAATTCTTTTCGTTGCAGTGGTGAATGCAACTGCATTTCTCTTTCTGATTTTTCATTATTAGTATATAGAAATGCAGGTGATTTCTGTGTATTGATTTTGTATCCTGCAACTTTGCTAAATTTACTGATTAACTCTAGTAACTTTCTGATACTATCTTTAGGGTTTTCTATGTACAGTATCATGTCATCTGCAATGAGAGCTTTACTTCTTCATGATCTGGTTTCTTTTATTATTTATTTTTCTTCTCTGATTGCTGTAGCTAGGACTTCCAGAACTATGTTGAATAATAGTGGTGAAAGTGGACACCCTTGTCTTGTTCCTGATCTTAGGGGGAATGCTTTCAGTTTCTCACCATTGAAAATAATGTTTGCTATAGGCTTAACATATATTGCCTTTACTATGTTGAGGTAGGTTCCTTCTAGGCCAAGTTTTTGAAGACTTTTAATCATAAATGGGTGCTGAATTTTGTCAAAGGCTTTTTCTGCATCTATTGAGATTATCATATGGTTTTTACCTTTCAATTTGTTAATATGGTGTGTAGCATTGATTGATTTGCATATATTGAAGAATCCTTGCATTCCAGGAATAAACCCACTTGATCATGGTGTATGAGCTTTTTGATGTGTTGCTGAATTCTGTTTGCTAAAATTTTGTTGAAGATTTTTGCATCTATGTTCATCAGTGATATTGGCCTGTAGTTTTCTCTTTTTGTGTTGTCTTTGTCTGGTTTTAGTATCAGGGTGATGGTGGCCTTGTAGAATGAGTTTGGAAGTGTTCCTTCCTCTGCAACTTTTTGAAAGAGTTTCAGGATAGGCATTAGCTCTTCTCTAAATGTTTGATAGAATTCTCCTGTGAAGCCATCTGGTCCTGGGCTTTTGTTTTGGGGGAGATTTTTTATCACAGCTTCAATGTCAGTGCTTGTAATTGGGTTGTTCATACTTTCTATTTCTTTCTGGTTCAGTCTTGGAAGACTGAACTTTTCTAAGGATCTGTCCATTTCTTCCAGGTTATCCATTTTATTGCCATATAGTTGTTCATAATAGTCTCATATAATCCTTTGTATTTCTGCACTGCCTGTTTTAACCTCTTCTTTTTCATTTCTAGTTTTGTTGACTTGATTCTTCTCTCATCATGTTACTTTTTTATCATTCCACTGGTAAAATGGAATGTGAACCTTTTGGTCTTAGGCCAAAAGGAAATAAGTCGTCCCTACAAACCTTTCAAGTTTAATTGTTTCAAACAAATATGAAGTTCTAGTTTCCTTTTTTCTTTTTACTACAATGCATTTTATTCTTTGATTATGTGAGGGTGAGATAAGGATGCAGCAGTGTTTTCTGGTTCACACTGTTACTGCATATGATACAGCAGCCAATTCAATCAAAAAGGAAATAGGAAAAAAACTACTCTATTTGTGCATTCTAAGCAGTTTGTAAAGTCCCCTCTAGTCCCTACAATTAAATGTTGGCATCTCTCCTTGCAGGCTTCTAAAATGAAATTTAAAAGTGGAGCAAACAGCATTTTAAAACCAAGCACATATACTGTGTAGGGACAAATTCAGTAAAGTAAAGAATCACAGCACTGCAGACCGTCATTTGATTCAGTGCTGTGAGAAATGCTACAGAGAGGGAAATGGATGGGGCAGGGGAGCCTGGGAAATTCCAGGCCATTGAAAGGCTCTGTTGATCTGCTCTTGTTGGGGACAGTTGGGGTGGGGAGTGGAGGAGATAGGTTGGTGGAAAGCAGAGTTTTTCCTCTTGTGTGTGACATATTGTCACTAAGTTCCTCTTTACCTCCATCTAAGCCCGTGAGTGGCCTGGAACTTGCTTCAGGGAAGACATGGAGAGCCATTCCTAGAAAAGGGGGTGGCACCATGTGGGCAAAAGAGTGTTTGGTTAGGAGTAAGGAACTGGAGTCCTGAGCTAGGTCCTTCTGGCTTCCATCCCATGACCCTGGATAAGTCATCTTACTCTCTGAGCTGTGGTTTCCATACTGCAACATGCAGGGTTGGCCTAAGTACGTGATTCCCAAACCAGATCTCCAAGCCCCCATCAACAAGCTCAGAGGCTGTCCGTGTACCAACACTGGGGTTCCTGGCCTCTGTCTGCCAAAGAGAGCAGCCTTGGCTTCCTCTCATAGTTGTACTTCTGCAAGCTGTTGTTTGAACAAAGCTGTGAATGGAAAGTGAAAATTATTAGGTGGTCTGATCTTGAGGATCTTCTTGTTCTTTCATTCTAGCTGTCTCTGTGACATCCTGTTCTTGCTGAATGTGACAGGGATCAGGAACACCCGTTATCCCGGCCTCACCCATCTTGGCCAGAAAACACCAGGGATGTGTATCTTCAGCAGCAGAAACACAGCTCATTAGTGAACGTGAAGCTGCAGTGAGGAAAGGAGTCTGTGTTTGTGGGATTTCAGCCTCTGACTCGTGGACAGACCAGTTCACTCGCACTGGATGTAGTTTCCCCTTTTCTCCAAGCTTGGGGCCCAGATCCTGGATGTGGTCATGTGGTGTTGAGGGCAGCTGCAGCCTGTACCCCTTGACCTTAGTCAGCTTTCCACAGGTCCTGTCCGGGTGCTGAGTCCTGACCTTTACTAGTGTTTCTGAGGTTAAGACAATGTCATCCACCTGTCAGCTGCAAGTTGGGGTTCTGAGCAATAGGCCTCTTGTAAGAGTCACTTGCTCGTTGGTGTTAACTAAGTTTTTTCTCCCTTGTCAAGTCATCAGTTATCTGGTCCCTATCTTGGGAACCTTCTCCTTTCTCTTATTCATTACGTGCCTCCCTCTGCAACAAACTTTCCTCCATCTCTTTTGAAATCATAGTATGTGTGCTCTTGTGTTGCCAGAACTGAACATATAGGGAATAGGCCTTCAATTTCCCTGCTGTTTCAAGCAAATTATTGTGCCTTTTGTTACTTATCCCAAGCTGTCCTGGTGAGAACAGAAGCCCATGAGGAAGGTTTGGCAGAGGAAACCATCATGATAGACCTATTTTAATTGAGGAATGTATAACTGGAGACCCAGGGGTGTTGAGCAGTTTAATTAATGTTTATGAGGAATGAAAACTTCCTGTTTAAAAATGAAAATGTGGGCCTTACATCTCCATATCCATTTCTCCATTGTGTTGTTGTTCCCTTCTTGAGTACCCTGAGGAGACTAAGCACCTTGCTGAGCATGGGGCTGTCAGAAGTGAATGAACCCAGGCGTTGCCCTCAAGGAGCATGTGTCCAGGCTTGGGCAGGAGCTCAGTGGTGACAGCCCGCAGTGGTCACTGCATGTTCAAGAAGGTCCTAGGAGCTGGGGACACTCAGGATGGGCATTTACGTGCTCCTGGCTGGGGCAGGAAGGGTTCCTGTGGGAGGTACCCCAGGGGATGCTCCAGGAAGGAAGGGGATATTCCAGGGAGGGGCAATGGACTTGGTGGGGTTGGTCAAGTGTAGGAACCCAGAGTCATTTTTGGGTCAACCTTGAGGGAGAAATCAGGAGGGATCAGGAACCTGGATGGGATGAGCAGGATCAGGCTGGGAAGGGCCTTGAATACTTGACAGCTGTGTTTGTCAGTTTGGTTTTTACCCCTAGAGCATGGGAACTCAGCAGAATGTCAGGCGGACTGGGAGGTATGGGAGGAGGTTTGCAAGATCATTGAGCATAAAGTTAATATATTAAGGGCTCTGGGTGCAGGTGACTGAGGCTTGAATCCTGACTTTACTACCTTCTAACCATGGGCAGTTACTTAACTGTGTCTCTTTTGCCTCATCATTAAAATAGGGATAAAAATCTTTTTAAAGATTCTTCTGAGGAAAATACGTTGTTGTTCAGTCACTCAGTCCTGTCTGACTCTTTGCAACCCCATGGACTGCAACATGCTAGGCTTCCCTGTCCTTCACTATCTTTGAGAGTTTGCTCAAACTCATGTCCATTGAGTTGGTGATGCCATCCAACCATCTCATTCCTCTGTCACCCACTTCTCCTGCCCTTAATCTTTCCCAGCATCAGGGTCTTTTCCAATGAGTCAGCTCCTTGCATCAGATGGCCAAAGTATTGGAGCTTCAGCATCAGTCCTGATGAATATTCAGGGTTGATTTCCTTTAGGATTGACTGGTTTGATCTCTTTGCTGTCCATGGGACTCTCATGAGTCTTCTCCAGCACTACAGTTCAAAAGCATCAATTCTTTGGCGCTCTGCCTTCTTTATGGCTCAACTCTCACATCTGTACATGACTACTGGAAAAAAACATAGCTTTGACTTATATGAACCTTTGTCGGCAAAGTGGTGTCTCTGCTTTTTAATACGTTGTCTAGATTTGTCATAGATTTTCTTCTAAGGAGCAAGCATCTTTTAATTTCATGACTGCAGTCACCATCTGCAGTGATTTTGAAGCTCAAGAAAATAAAATCTGTCACTGTTTCCATTTTTTCCCTATTTGCCATGAAATGATGGGACCAGATGCCATAATCATTTTTTGAATCTTGAGTTTTAAGCCAGCTTTTTCACTCTACTCTTTCACCTTCATCAAGAGGTTCTTTAGTTCCTCTTCACTTTCTGCCATAAGGATGGTGTCATCGGCATATTTGAGGTTATTGATATTTCTCCTGGCAGTCTTGATTCCAGCTTGCACTTTATCCAGCCCAGCACTTCACATGATATATTCTGAATATAAGTTAAATAAGCAGAGTGACAATATACAGCCTTGACATCCTCCTTTCCCAGTTTGGAACCAGTCCATTGTTCCATGTAAGTTTCTTACTGTTGCTTCTTGATCTGCATACAGGTTTCTCAGGAGACAGGTAAGGTGGTCTGGTATGTCCTATCTAAGAGTATTCCACAGTTTGTTGTGATCCACACACTCAAAGTTTTTAGTGTAGTCAATGAAACAGAAATAGTTTTTCTGGAATTCCCTTGCTTTCTCTATGATCCAACGGATGTTGGCAATTTGATCTCTGGGTCCTTTGCCTTTTCTAAATTCAGCTTGTACATCTGGAAGTTCTTGGTTCATGTACTGTTGAAGCCTAGCTTGAAGGATTTTAAGCATTATCTTGCTAGCATGTGAAATGAGTACAATTGTGTGGTAGTTTGAGCTTTCTTTGGCATTGCCTTTCTTTGGAATTGGAATGAAAACCGACCTTTTGCAGTCCTGTGGCCACTGCTGAGTTTTCCAAATTTGCTGGCATATTGAGTGCACCACTTTCACAGCATCATCTGTTAGAATTTGAAACAGCTTTGCTGGAATTCCATCACCTCCACTGGCTTTGTTCCTAGTGATGCTTCTTAAGGCCCATTTGACTTCACACTTGAGGAAGTCTAGCTCTAGGTGAGAGACCCACAGCATCATGGTTTTCTGGGTCATTAAGACCTTTTTTGCACAGTTATCTGTGTATTCTTGCCACCTCTTCTTGATAGCATCTGCTTCTGTTAGGTCCATACCATTTCTGTCTTTTATTGTGCCTATCCTTGCATGATATATTCCCTCAGTATCTCTAACTTTCTTGAAGAGATCTCTAGCTTTTTTCATTCCATTGTTTTCCTCTATTTCTTTGTACTGTTCACATATGAAAAGGCAAGAAGTTAGTACACTGAAAGATGTACTCCCCAGGTTGGTAGGTGTCCATTATGCTGCTGGAGAAGAGCAGAGAAATAGCTCCAGAAAGAATGAAAAGACTGAGCCAAAGCAGAAACAACACTCAGTTGTGGATGTGTCTGGTGGTGAAAGTTAAGTCCAATGCTGTACAAAACAATATTGCATAGGATCCTGGAATGTTAGGTCCATGAATCAAGGTAAATTAGAAGTGGTCAAACAGGAGTTAGAAAGAGTGAACATTGACATTTTAGGTATCAGTGAACTAAAATGGACTAGAGTGGGCAAATTTAATTCAGATGACCATTACATATGTTACTGTGGGTAAGAATCCCTTAGAAGAAATTAAGTAGCCCTTATAGTCAATAAAAGTCTGAAATGCAGTACTTTTGTGCAATCTCAAAAACAGTAGAATGATCTCAGTTCGTTCCCAGGGCAAACCTTTCAATATCACAGTAATCCAAGTCTATCCCCCACCCACTAATGCCAAGGAAGATGAAATTGAACTCTATGGAGACCTACAAGACCTTCCAGAACTAATACCAAAAAAGATGTCCTCTTCATCATAGAGGACTGGAATGCAAAAGGTAGGAAGTCAAGTGATAACCTGGAGTAACAGGCAAGTTTGGCCTCAGAGTACAAACTGAAGCAGGGCAAAAGCTAAAGAGTTTTGCCAGAAAATGCGCTTTCATAGCAAACCCTCTTCCAACAACTCAAGAGACAACTGTACACATGAACATCACCAGATGGTCAATACCATAATCAGATGTATTATAGTCTTTGAAGCTGAAGATAGAGAAGATCTATACAGCCAGCAAAAGCAAGACCTGGAGCTGACTGTGGCTCAGTTCCTGAACTCCTTATTGCAAAATTCAGGCTCAAATTGAAGAAAGTAGGGAATACCACTAGGCCATTCAGGTATGACCTAAATCGAGTCCCTTCTGATTATACAGCGGAGGTGACAGATTCAAGGGGCTAGATCTGGTAGACAGTGCCTGAAGAACTATAGACAGAGGTTCATAACATTTACAGGAGGCGATGATCAAAACCATCCCCAAGAAAAAGAAATACAGAAAGGAAAAATGGTTGTCTGAGGAGGCCTTACAAATAGCTAAGAAAAGAAGCGAAGCAAAATGCAAAGGAGAAGAGGAAAGATATACCCATCTGAATGCAGAGTTCCAAAGAATAGCAAAGAAAGATACGAAAGGCTTCTCATGTGAACAATGCAAAGAAATAGAGGGCAAAATACATTGACCTAAAGCTCTTACAAAAATGGGCCCATAGCGTGCACTTACTAAGATGTAGTCATTGTATTTTAGGCAAGCAGCATACTGTATTTTCTATGAGCAGTCTCTTAGGCTGTGTATCACTTAGCTGTTGGAATAATAATACTGGATAACAAATACTCAGAAATGCAGCAGCTTAGAACAATGGTTTATAATCACTTCTTCAGTGGAAGGTTGGCTATGGAGCTTGACTGCTCCACTTTGGACTTCACTGAGCAACTGAGCTTCAAGCTTTGGCCCTGGCTGGGCCTGCAGGGTGGTTCACATCTGCTCCATGTGGGATCCAGCCTGAGGGTAGCAGCCATCCTGGGGCAGCTTCGGCAAAGCTGTGCCAGAGCTGGATGGGGCAAGAGGAGTCAATCCTGAAAGATTTCTTAAAGCTTGGGCTCCTTACAGTCAATGCAAGGCCAGGCCACCAAGCCCAAGGTCAAGGGGCCGGGGGTTCTGATCTTTGTTGAAGGGAGGAGCTGCAGAGTCTCTTGGGAAAGGCTGTACACACAGGGAGCAGGGATGCTTTGGGGCCAACAGTAAGGAGCCATGGGCGGTGCTGGCATTTCCTCCTAATGCAACTTCTACAGGGGAGTTTCCAGGCAGGGTGAAGCCAACACTCACCTGGACAGGGTGACTCCAGGGGCCTGGCTTCAATTAGTGTCCTTCCTGTGCTTCTCCCAGCACTAACCTTCAGGCTTTGTAAATGCCTACTTTCTCCTGCTTCTCAGAGTTTGGGGGAAGACTGCACATTTCAGGGAAAATGGACTGGTATGAGTTTGAATCTTCAAAGTGGGGATGAGCACAGGCCTGTAATGACCCTTTCTGGAAGGATGGGAGAGGAGGGGAGGTCCCACTGCAGGAGCACTGGGCAGCTTCTCTCAGACTCACCAGGCTGTAATGACCGTGACCTTGTGAGCAGAGGTGAACTCCATCAGAAGACTTACTGTTTAGACCCAAGGTTAAAATGTCTTCCCTTTGTTGTTGTTGTTCAATCACTAAGTTGTGTCTGACTCTGCGTCCCTGTGGATCTCAGCATACAAACCTCCTCTACTCTTCACTATCTCCCAGAGTTTATTGAAATTCATGTGCATTGAGTTGGTGATGCTATCCAATCACCTCATTCTCTACCACCCTCTTCTTCTCCTATCCTCAGTCTTTCCCAGCATCAGGGTCTTTTCCATTGAGTCAGCTCTTGGCATCAGGTAGCCAAAGTATTGGGGCTTCAGCATGAGTCCTTCCAATGAATATTCAGGGTTGATTTCCTTTAGGATTGACTGGTTTGATCTCCTTGCAGTCCAAGGGACTCTCAAGAGTCTTCTCCAGCACCACAATTTGAAAACATCAATTCTTCAGCGCTCAGCCTTTTCTATTGTCCAGCCCTCACATACATATATGACTACTGGAAAAACCATAGCTTTGACTATACAGACCTTTGTTGGCAAAATGATGTCTTTGCTTTTTAATATGCTGCCAGTTTTATCATAGCTTTCCTTCCAAGAAGCAAGTGTCTTTTAATTTCATGGCTACAGTCACTGTCCATGATGATTTTTGGAGCCAAAAAAATAAAATCTGTCATTGCTTCCACTTTCCCCCCTTCTATTTGCCATGAAGTGATGGGACCAGATGCCATGATCTTTGTTTTTTGAATGTTGAATTTTAAGCCAGTTTCCTCTTTCACCCTCATCAAGAGGCTCTTTAGTTCCTCTTTGCTTTCTGCCATTAGAGTGGTATCATTTGCATATCTGAGATTGTTGATTTTTCTCCCAGAAATCTTGATTCCAGCTTGTGATTCATCTAGCCCAGTTTCACATGATGTATTCTGCATACAGGGTGACAGTATACAGCCTTGTTGTACTCTTTTCCCAATTTTGAACCAATTAGTTGTACCATGTAAGGTGCTAACTGTTGCTTCTTGAACTGCATTCAGGTTTTTCAGGTGACAGGTAAGGTGGTCTGGTATTCTCATTTCTTTAAGAATTTTCCACAGTTTATTCTGATCCACTCAGTCAAAGGCTTTGGCATAGTCAATAAAGCAGAAGTAGATGTTTTTCTGGAATTCCCTTGCTTTCTCTATGACCCAGTGAATGTTGGCGATTTGATCTCTGGTTCCTCTGCCTTTTCTAAACCCAGCTTGTACATCCAGAAACTCTTGGTTCACGTACTGCTGAAGCCTTCAGTTCAGTTGCTCAGTCGTGTCCGACTCTTTGCAACCCCATGAACCACAGCATGCCAGGCCTCCCTGTCCATCACCAACTCCCAGAGTCCACCCAAACCTATGTCATTGAGTCAGTAATGCCATCCAACCATCTCATCCTCTGTCGTCCTCTTCTCCTCCTGCCCTCAATCTTTCCCAGCATCATGGTCTTTTCAAATGAGTCAGCTCTTTTCATCAGGTGGCCAAAGTATTGGAGTCTCAGCTTCAACATCAGTCCTTCCAATGAACACCCAGGACTGATCTCCTTTATGATGGACTGGGTGGATCTCCTTGCAGTCCAAGGGACTCTCAAGAGTCTTCTCCAACACCACAGTTCAAAAGCATCGATTCTTTGGTGCTCAGCTTTCTTTATAGTCCAGCTTTCACATCCGTACATGACCACTGGAAAAACCATAGCCTTGACTAAACGGACCTTTGTTGGCAAAGTACTGTCTCTGCTTTTTAATATGCTATCTAGGTTGGTCATAACTTTCCTTCCAAGGAGAAAGCATCTTTTAATTTCATGGCTGCAATCACCATCTGCAGTGATTTTGGAGCCCAGAAAAATAAAGTCAGCCACTGTTTCCACTGTTTCCCCATCTATTTGCCATGAAGTGATGGGACGCTTTTGAACTGTGGTGTTGGAGAAGACTCTTGAGAGTCCCTTGGACTGCAAGGAGATCCAGTCAATCCATCCTAAAGGAGATCAATCCTGGGTGTTCATTGGAAGGACTGATGTTGAAGCTGAAACTCCAATACTTTGGCCACCTCATGCGAAGAGTTGACTCATTGGAAAAGACCCTAATGCTGGGTAGGATTGGGGGCAGGAGGAGAAGGGGATGACAAAGGATGAGATGGTTGGATGGTATCACTGACTCGATGGACATGGGTTTGGGTAGACTCCGGGAGTTGGTGATGGACAGAGAGGCCTGGAGTGCTGCAATTCATGGGGTTGCAAAGAGTCAGACACGGCTGAGCGACTGAAATGAACTGAACTGAACTGATGGTACCGGATGCCATGATTTTAGTTTTCTGAACGTTGAGCTTTAAGCCAACTTTTTCACTCTCTTCTTTCACTTTCATCAAGAGGCTCTTTAGTTCTTCTTCGCTTTCTGCCATAAGGGTGGTGTCATCTGCATATGTGAGGTTATTGATATTTCTCCCAGCAATCTTAATTCCAGCATGTGCTTCCTCCAGCCCAGCGTTTCTCATGATGTACTCTGCATGTAAGTTAAATAAGCAGGGTGACAATATACAGCCTTGACGGACTCCTTTTCCTATTTGGAACCAGTCTGTTGTTCCATGTCCAGTTCTAACTGTTGCTTCCTGACCTGCATACAGGTTTCTCAAGAGGCAGGTCAGGTGGTCTGGTATTCCCATCTCTTTCAGAATTTTCCACAGTTTATTGTGATCCACACAGTCAAAGGCTTTGGCATAGTCAATAAAGCAGAAGTAGATGTTTTTCTGGAACTCGCTTGCTTTTTCGATGATCCAGCAGATGTTGACAATTTGATCTCTGGTTCCTCTGCCTTTTCTAAAACCAGCTTGAACATCTGGAAGTTCACGCTTCACCTATTGCTGAAGCCTGACTTCGAGAATTTTGAGCATTACTTTACTAGTGTGTGAGATGAGTGCAATTGTGTGGTAGGTTGAGCATTCTTTGGCATTGCCTTTCTTTGGGATTGGAATGAAATCTGACCTTTTCCAGTCCTGTGGCCACTGCTGAGTTTTCCAAATTTGCTGACATATTGAGTGCAGCACTTTCACAGCATCATCTTTCAGGATTTGAAATAGCTCAACTGGAATTCCATCACCTCCACTAGCTTTGTTCATAGTGATGCTTCCTAAGGCCCACTTGACTTCACATTCCAGGATGTCTGGCTCTAGGTAAGTGATCACACCATTGTGTGCTGAAGCCTAGCTTGAAGGATTTTGAGCATAACCTTACTAGATGCAAAATGAGTGCAGTTGACCAGTAGTTTGAACCATTCTTTGGCATTGCCCTTCTTTGGGATTGGAATGAAAATTGGCTTTTTCCAGTCCTGTGTTTTTTGATGTGTTTTTAGATGCGTTTCTCTCAGTACAGTTGAGGAATTGCATCTTTTTCTGGGCTCCCTGTCATTTGCTTTCTACTCCCTGTGGACCTCCTGGAAGGTGAGCCTGGCTCTCCAGGGTCCAGCCCTTGGCAAGTGCTGGGAGGGAGGCAGGGAGAGGCAGCCTGGGCAGGATGGGTTAGCAGTAACTCTGCCTCTTTCTCCAGCCTCCTCAGGGCTTGGGAGGAGGATGGGGACAGTGATGGGAGAAGCTGAATGTGATTGCTTTGCTAGCTTGTAAAATAATCTCTCCTCTTCCCTGCCCTCCTTATGCTGCATGACAAAAGTATCCATTCTTCTCCTACAGAAAAGAGAGAAGCAGGGAGGACAGTCTTATAGCTGGACTTTGCTATTTTATGTACAAGACTATATTGTGAAGTGAAATATCACATTTCTTAATATGCTGTTCATTTATTAGATTAAAAAATTAAGAGCACTAAAATTACGCTTAATAGTTAAGCATAATATTGAGTAATTTTTTTCAGAGATGTGGAGGAAATGCATCCTCGAATTTTTGTTGTTGTTAAAAACACCACCAGATATAACAAGTGACATATTTAATAGTGAGCTTGGCAAACATCAGATGCTCAGTAATTGTACCTGTGATGGCAATGATGGTGGTGCTCTCTTTAGTTCATTTTTGTTGGAGGAGATTAAAAGCAGAGAATACCAGGATGAGCACTGCCATCCAGTGCCTTCATCCAGAGGAACCTCTCAGCCATTCCTTCCCTATTTGAGAAAGCCCAGGTAAATGAACCCAGAAAAGATCAGATTCTAAAACCAAGCCATATATGTACTTTAGAAGTTACCCTTTTTTTTCTTTGCTTACAGTGGTTGTTTCTAAGAGACAATTCAAAATAGTTACTGCAAGAATAGACATGCTGAAAATCTGACGGTGCGGTTCTATTTTGTTGAATCAGAAAAGAGGGCTGGATAATGACGAGTCCTAGCTATGCTGCAGATGACAAGAAAGATCATCATGTCTTGTGCTTCAGGGTGTGAACTGATGGCAGAAATCTGTCCATATTACTGTGTAGGGGAGATGAATTCAGATGAAAGCACTCAGTGATAAATGTTATTTTTCTTTTTTTCTTCAAGCCTCACTTATGGCTGAGATGCCAAGATAGTTGATCCATTGGCAGCCTTTCCTGAGTGTCCACTGTGCATAAGAACAATAATCATGGTTCTAAATCTTGACCAGTTAAACAATTCTTGAACTTCTTTTTTTTTTTCTCAGGGCAAGGGGTGTTATTTCCAGGTGTGTCAGAGTTAAAATAACATTGCCACCCAAGAAATATCCCCTCTGCGTAAAATAAGCAGAGAATTCAAACAGCTGGTGACTCAGCTACCGTATACTTATATACCCCACAATTACATTCTCAAAGTCTTGTACTGAATGGGAATAACAGATTTTAGACAGAATTATGGCTTAGTTGACTGATGCCCCATTGAAGATGAAATGGCTTGATTTGTTCATAATCTCTTTTACTGAGATTTCTTATAAAACTATTATGTATATTTGGATTCTTACTATGAAATTCTTGTACTTTAAAAAATAGATTAAAATAATTTCCTAACTAAGTCAAATGTGCTAAGTTTTCAAAATAGGGCAATGAGGAAGGATTATTTAATAGATTATTAAATAAATGGTTTGGACATAAACATATATAAATTTGGACCCCCACCAAATATACCATAACCCAAATATAAACTCCAGAGTTGAATATTGCAAATCAAATGATAGAAACACTAGCAGAAAATATAATATTTATTAGTTCTGCATAAGAATGACAATTTTCATGACTTCAAAGCAAAAGAAGCAACCAGTGAAGAAAAAATGAACAGATTTGAAAATATTAAAATTTAAAACTTCTATGCAAATGAGACAACATACTGGGAAAATTTGCGTTAAATTTGTGCCACATAAATGATTAACATGTGTTATAACTTTATAGCTCACTCAAATGTATAAGAAATGAATTGGTGTCCTATAATTGATCAATGTAAAGTATAATTGCTCTCATTTATTGACTAGTTTCTGTGCTCACATAGATTTACCAAAATCAGATGATACTGATTGCTTTGTGCACAGAATGTTTTCTAACTAACTTTTCTCACATGCCCAGACTGTGTTACTAACTAGTCTTCTAAATCACACTTTCCAGGGGTTGCAAAGTGTTTCATTGGTCAGGAAGAACAGCTCGATTTTACTTAAATAAGTTTTCAGTGCTAGATGTAAAGGTTACAGATATCTAATTGAAAGTGATTTTTCTATTGTCTCTTCTACTTATGAAGCCCTGGTCTGCTGTTAGAATGATGGTTATGGAAAAATACATCCCCTTGTACTATACAAAGAAGCACATTTTTTTTTTTTTTATTTTAGTTGGGGGCTAACTACTTTACAATATTGTAATAGTTTCTGCCATACATTGACATGAATCAGCCATGGGTTTACATGTGTTCCCCTTCCTGGACCCCCCACCCACCTCCCTCCCCATCCCATCCCTCTGGGTCATCCCATTGCCCCGGCCCTGAACCCTTGTCTCATGCATCGAACAAGGAATGGTGTTCTGTTTCACATATGATAATATACATGTTTCAATGCTATTCTCCCAGAACGTCCCACCCTCACCTTCTCCCTCAGAGTCCATAAAATTGTTCTATGCATCTGTGTCTCTTATTCTGTCTCGCATATAGGGTTATCATTACCATCTTTCAAATTCCATATATATGCATTAGTATACTGTATTGGTGTTTTTCTTTCTGGCTTACTTCACTCTGTATAATGGGCTCCAGTTTCATCCATCTCAGTAGAACCGATTCAAGTGTATTTTTTTAATGGCTGAGTAATATTCCATTGTGTATATGTACCACAGCTTCCTTATCCATTCGTCTGCTGATGGACATCTAGGTTGCTTCCATGTCCTGGCTATTGTAAACAGTGCTGCGATGAACATTGGGGTACACGCGTCTCTTTCAATTCTGGTTTCCTCGGTGTATATGCCCAGCAGTGGGATTGCTGGGTCATATGGCAGTTCTATTCCCAGTTTTTTAAGGAATCTCCACACTGTTCTCCATAGTGGCTGTACTAGTTTGCATTCCCACCAACAGTGTAAGAGGGTTCCCTTTTCTCCACACCCTCTCCAGCATTTATTGCTTGTAGACTTTTGGATAGCAGCCATTCTGACTGGTGTGAAATGATACCTCATTGTGGTTTTGATTTGCATTTCTCTAATAATGAGTGATGTTGAGCATTTTTTCATGTGTTTGTTAGCCATCTGTATTTCTTCTTTGGAGAAATGTCTGTTTAGTTCTTTGGCCCATTTTTTGATTGGGTCGTTTATTTTTCTGGAATTCAGCTGCAGAAGTTGCTTGTATATTTTTGAGATTAATTGTTTGTCTGTTGCTTCATTTGCTATTATTTTCTCCCATTCTGAAGGCTGTCTTTTCACCTTGCTTATAGTTTCCTTTGTTGTGCAAAAGCTTTTAATTTTAATTAGGTCCCATTTGTTTACTTTTGCTTTTATTTCCACTATTCTGGGAGGTGGGTCATGGAGGATCCTGCTGTGATTTATGTCGGAGAGTGTTTTGCCTATGTTTTCCTCTAGGAGTTTTATAGTTTCTGGTCTTACGTTTAGATCTTAATCCATTTTGAGTTTATTTTTGTGTATGGTGTTAGGAGGTGTTCTAGTTTCATTCTTTTACAAGTGGTTGACCAGTTTTCCCAGCACCACTTGTTAAAGAGATTGTCTTTTCTCCATTGTATATTCTTGCCTCCTTTGTCGAAGATAAGGTGTCCATATGTGCATGGGTTTATCTCTGGGCTTTCTATTTTGTTCCATTGATCTATATTTCTATCTTTGTGCCAGTACCATACTGTCTTGATGACTGTGGCTTTGTAGTAGAGCCTGAAGTCAGGCAGGTTGATTCCTCCAGTTCCATTCTTCTTCCTCAAGATTGCTTTGGCTATACGAGGTTTCTTATATTTCCATACAAATTGTGAGATGATTTGTAAAGAAGCACATTTGATACTGTTTTTATCAATAATTTTTAGGGAGTGTTTGCCCCTGAAACCTGTTTTAGTGAAAGAGGAAGTATCATTTGAGGTTCCATGCTTTTTACAACCGGAGAAGGAAATGGCAACCCACTCCAGTACTCTTGCCGGGAAACTCCCATGAACGGAGGAGCCTGGTAGGCTGCAGTCCATGGGGTCGCTAAGGGTCGGACATGACTGAGCGACTTCACTTTCACTTTTCACTTTCATGCATTGGAGAAGGAAATGGCAACCCACTCCAGTGTTCTTGCCTGGAGAATCCCGGGGACGGGGGAGCCTTGTGGGCTACCGTCTATGGGGTCGCACAGAGTCGGACACGACTGAAGCGACTTAGCAGCAGCAGCAGCAGCTCTTTACAACGTCATCAGTTATCTTTAAAGGCTGTAGTAAAGTGAACATGTTAATTACCGTCCCTGTGAGCATTTCTAGGGTGGTGATGACTGTAGTGTTATATTAAGGCTCTCTGTCAAGCATGTCATTCCCTTATCTTGCTTTTATAGCAGAGGAAATAAAGGCACTAGAGAAATGTCTTTGAGGTCACACAAGTTAGCAGCTGATAAACATTAGAACCGGCAGCTCCAGAATTCCCACTGTGTGTCATTAGTTCACTGCAGGCAGGAAGTGGCAGCATGGGGGATAAATGGCAAGTGTGGTGTATGGGGACCCGGAGGCTGGTGGGAATTCTCTGTGTTCTTCTGAATGGTGAATTAAGTTAGTTTCTTTCTGAGGTTCTTACTGCGCAGAACTGGGAGACCTCTCAGCCAGGTACCTTACTCCTTAGGGTGAAAGGAAACACTAGTCACTCTCTAGCATCTTGATGAGCTAGCCAAGTGGAGGATATTGGCTGGGGAGCTGGGGTGGGGAGGAGGGGGCATTAGTAGTTTCTTGGGCCTTTCAGTCTCCTCCTGAGGCTTTTGGAGTTTCTGACTGTGGTTTTGATCCATGGCTCCTGATGGACCCCCAAGGAGGCTGGGAAGCGTTAGGACAAGAGCAAAAAGGCAGGAACTATTCTGACTCTTTACAAGTTGCCCCTCCTTCCCAGCAACTTCGGGATCCAGAGTGCCTGGTAAGCAGTTGGTTGGCTCATGGAGCACATGCTTGCCTTTTTTTCTTTTTCTTTTTTTGGTCTCCTTAGGAGAGAGAGATTCGGAATTGGTGTTCTCCATCCTATTCTTAGGCCTGTGACAAATCATTGTAGGAGACAGTGTGGTGTTTGGAAGCTCCACCAAGAGATTTGTTACGGAGAATTCTAGGGAGTCCAGAGGCAGTCTGCCAAGTTGGAATCAGAGGCTGGCTCCGTCAAATGCTCTAACAAGCTCATTAGATTCCAGAATCATGATGATCTTAATTTCATTGGCCCCATTTTAAGGCCATGACTAAGTATTGAATCAGCAAGCGCTGACTGGAAAGAGAGAAATCTGTGCCCCTGCTTTAGAATTTTGAGAAAGGGTGGGATTTGGAGTTCATTTCTCTTCTGTCCACTTTGGAAAGAGCATGGCAGGCTTCCCAAAGCTCTACTGCTTCCCATTGCATCCATCCTGGGGATGAGGTTCATTGACTGGCAGGTTAGCATCACCTCCAGGTGGTTCTTCTGCCTCCTCAAATCTAAGAAGCACTGGTATGTAAGTAAAAGTTGTTTGACTATGAAAGGTAGCTTGCTGAAATCTGTCTTCCTGATTGTATTTTGTTTATATATTTATAACCTTTAATAAATACTTTAGTCCTTTGATATTTTAATAATGTAAACATCTTTTTTAAAGTTGTTTTTCTTATAAATTATTACACTCTCACTCTAAAAGCTTCAGAATATACAGAAAAGTAAAGAGCAACTTACCCTCCAGTATACTTATGTATAACACTTTCTTTGTTTTCTGTGCATAATTTTGAAAAACTTCATGTTTTTCCTGATTGTAGACATAATATATAATCCTTGTAGAAAATCAAGAAACTAGGAAAAAGCATAAAACAGAATGGAGAGTATCCTGTATATTAGGTTTTGGAGTTTTACATAGTGTAATAAAGAGGTGCTGCCTAGTCTTTGCTTCTTTCCTTTGGTTTCAGATATTGTTTTTAGTTCTTATGCTACTTAGAACTTATTTAAATTTGATATAATTTTAAAAGATTCTGGTGTTATCCTAAATGTCTCACATATTTTATTTTGCTATTAGAACAGAGAATTTATTTTCTTTTATGTGCAATTGAGAAGCTTACTTTACTCCTTATCAGTTGGCGTGTTCTATGTAAGAATCCACTTTGACCAGAAACTTCCTAAAGGATAGAAAAGCCTTCACTGTTAAAGGATGCATGACCACACTCCTCTCCGCTGGCCTGATGGGTTGTCTTCCAGTGGGAAAAAGATGGACCAGTAAGATTGCTGATCCCTAGAGAAAGTTCTTAAGTCAACTGTTTGGAAATATCTAGATTGGAGAGTACAACTACAAGAAGCAGGTTTTTGTTACCTGGATTCTTGGCTGAGACTGGAAAAATGCAACAGAATGAATATTTGCCCAAATCTCTACCTTTTGGGGCTTCCCTTTCAGTGGGTAAAGAATCTTCCTTGTAGTGCAGGAAACCCAGGTTCAATCCCTGGGTCAGGAAGATCCCCTGGAGAAGGAATTGGCAAACCACTCCAGTATCCATGTTTGGAAAATCCCGTGAACAGAGGAGCCTGGTAGGCTGCAGTCCATGTGGTCAAAAAGAGTTGGGCATAACTGAGTGACTAACACTACCTTTTTAGGTAGTTTGAGAGAAATCTAGCATATGATTTTGAATGTCTGTAGAATAACTGGCTTTGGTGTTTGAGGCAGGCAGGGGACATTTGGTGGTGATTTTCCCTATAACATCTTTGCAACACTTTGTTTTGGAACATGTTTTTGCCCTCAATAATGCAGAATGCATTGTGTCATGTGAAAAATTCTCTGTATTATTTATATCCATGGACTCAACTCTTTGCTCAAGTCTAGTTGTTCCAAGAGTAGCTGACACAATTTACCACCCACAGGATCACAATTCAGTAACTAAAGTAACAAGTATTTCCAAATGTTACTTCATTCAGATAACATTTAAAAAGAGATTCACTGTACATTTCTAAAAACTCCAAGTAACATCTCTAAAAATCCTCTCCCCACTCTCTTGCCTTACACTTCTGGTTCATCTCTCCTCAAAATTCATTTTCACTCCTCTGATACACATCTTCTTTGAAGTTCTAGTTACTTCTTCCTTTGCAGTTCTTCACTCTATGGATCACTTTAGCCCCACAGACATCTTTTAGTTTTCTTTTGATAATTTCCAACCAGGGAGAATCATGAAATAACACAGCAACAGGAATTTGTCCATTTTGTGGGTGGGGCAGTGGGTGTGGCTGCAGCAGAACCTAATGGGGAAGGATTGTGACTACTTAGTTATTAATAATAATAATAACTGGGGTTTTTTTGTTGTTGCTCAGGCTTCAAGTATGCCCTGGAGTCCATGCTTATTGCTTTGCTAACACTGTGTGTTCTTAAGAATAATGGAGTCACTAAAATGAGTTGTATAGAATTTGCTAAGAGTATTAATACTTGTCCTTTGGAAAAACTGTATGTGATGCATGAAGCTGGGCTGATCAGGACTGAATGGAATTGAAAGGTGGCAGATCTGAACCCTGCTGCCACAGATCTTGGCTGATAGCATCTTATTCTTGTTGAGAAGCTGGTTGGACAGGAAAGGGAGTGTGGTATGGATATTGCATTAGCCAGCTTGGCATTTAAATTTGCCAGAGTTTGATGTATTGCAACACTTTAAAAATGTCCCTGTGGTAAATTTCAATGCTTCAGTCTCCTGTAATTCCACGTTATTCTTTTTAATGAGCTTGACATCTTTTTATAGCATCACTGCATGTCCAGTCGCCCATGGTGCTGAGCTGTGTTCTCTATTGTGACGCCTGGTCCCAATCCTATAGAAGCTTACACTCAAAGCCACAAACTGTTTCTATTTTTATTAATAGGAGCTTAGGAGTTTTCCCCAGGCATGTGTTGACTTGCTGTATCATTTTTTTCTTTTTGTAGGTTGCTCTCTTGAATTATGGAGATATAGATTCTTGGAAAAATAACCACTGGAGAGTTTTGAGGAAATGAAAATTAGATGGAAGGGTGGTCTTTTTGTGATTGATAAAAAGACCTATGTTGTGGAAGCAGGGTTCAGAATGGTCCTGCTCCTCTAGCATCTTATTTCCTTGTCTCTCCCTGTGTACGTCAGGCTCCAGTCACACTGGCCTCCGTGGGGCCTGCAACGTGCCACCGATGCTTTGTCATAGAACCTGGCGTTTGCTCACTTCTGCTGGAAATGCTCTTCCCCATTGATCTGTGAGCCTGGCCCCCTCACTCCCTTCAGATATAAATATGAGCCTGTCGTTGAGGACATCACTGGCTATGCATCCGTAATTTTACTCCCTACCTTCAGCCCTTTGACAGTTCGTGTAGAGCCTCCTCATTTTTTTTCCCCTTCTTCCCCTTATCGATTATCAATACCTAACATGATATACATGTTGCTTATTTCTCTTGTTGATCTCTGTCACTGGATTAATCTTCCTGAGAGCATGGTAGGGTGTATCCCTCTGCTGTTCCTGGTGGTTAGATTCCTGCCCAGACCATCATATAAATATGATGCCAAATGAAATGCTCAATAAATATTGACTAATAGAAGGCAGGAAGGAGGAAAGATTGTGAATAACTCTTGCTAGCTTCTCTCTGTCATAACCGTCCTCCCCACACTTTAGACAGCCCAGTGTCAGCTCGCCCACTCCCCACACAGAACAGTGTGTGATTTCCAGGTGCATTTGGAGCCTCCCAGGTTCTGGCAGGCTTCAGGATCGGTAACCATAGGAAGTAAACTGTCCTTAGTGATTGGTGTATGGAGGTGTGTCCTGTGACACTGTGAACACCTTTCTCTCCTCATGGTTCTGCTATTTCATACATTTCCAAGAAGTCAACAGGTAGTAACAGAGGCAGCCTGATTGATTTCTGGGAGGTAAAGACAGAGCATATTTGCTATGAAATAGGTGAATGGAATCTTTGGCACTGGGATTCCTTTATCCTTTATCCATGGATAAAAAGCGTATGACTTACTTATCATTTAATCCCACCTGGCATTAGTGGTGGCGATAGGTGTGGCGTATGAAGAGAAGGCTTGTAAATAGTGATAAGATGGTGGGAGCATAAAACTCGGCTTTTTACCTCGCAGGAGGGTCTGCTGGGGTTTTGCTCAGTCCATAGCGATACTTAATTAACTGTGCAAACATTCTGTTCCAGATAAAACTGTAACAGTTGCCTGGGGGAAAATTCTTTTGAGTCAATATTTGCTTGATCTTTATGTGTAGAGTATTTTGGCTCTGCTGTTCGTGCTCCAGCAAAGTTCCCATAATAAATGCCATTTTCAGGGATTTGCCATATTTACACACAAGGTCAGTCCTGGAAGAGGTTAAAGGATTGAATCACTATCTAAATAGAGGGTCTAAAGGGTTTCAAATGAATCTTTAAACATGAAAAGCCTTTTGTTTCCATCACTTGACAAATAATTATTAAAAACCTGTGATAAATACTCTGGGGGAAAATTAAAAAATACAAGGTAAGATGTTGGCCCTCAATTTGCTTGTAACCTACTTGTGGAAATGAGACTTTAATCAGTATATGTGATACAAGATATTTGTAGTAAGTAATAGTAATAGTGGCTCTGATTTGTTGGCTAAACAGCACCACAGCGTCCTAGTGCTTCCCTAAACATGAGCTGACCCGCTCAGTCCTCCCCGTGAGGCTGGTGCTGTTGGTCAGCATGGAGTTCACAGGGAATAGACAATGCTGGGGAGTTTGGAGAAAGGGGACAGAAGGGAGCGGCGACATGAAGGAGAACCTTCAGGAAGAGGTCTCTCAGTCCCTAAAGACAGGGAAATAGATGTCTGTGGCATGGGAAGAAGAAAAAGGGCTTGATGGACATTTGTTGTTTTTCCTTGTGATACCATCTTTCTCTCTGGGAAGTTGTGTAAAACTTGACTTCCTTGACTCTTGGCACAGGTGCTTCTGGTGAAAGGCACCCAACTATAGAAGGAAAACATATGCAATGTCAATGTGATAAGTGCTGTAAAGAATAATGAATACAGAAAAGGATGTTGAGGTGGTAGAGGACATTTGTGATTTATTTATTTATTTATTTATTTTTATTTTATAAATTTATTTATTTTAGTTGGGGGCTAATTACTTTACAATATTGTAATAGTTTTTGCCATACATTGACATGAATCAGCCATGGGTTTACATGTGTTCCCCTTCCTGGACCCCCCACCCACCTCCCTCCCCATCCCATCCTTCTGGATCATCCCATTGCCCCGGCCCTGAGCCCTTGTCACATGCATCGAACATGGAATGCTGCTCTGTTTCACATATGACAATACACATGTCTCAATGCCATTCTCCCAGAACGTCCCACCCTCACCTTCTCCCTCAGAGTCCATAAAATTGTTCCATGCATCTGTGTCTCTTATTCTGTCTCGCATATAGGGTTATTGTTACCATCTTTCAAATTCCATATATATGCATTAGTATACTGTATTGTTGTTTTTCTTTCTGGCTTACTTCACTCTGTATAATGGGCTCCAGTTTCATCCATCTCAGTAGAACCGATTCAAATGTATTTTTTTTAATGGCTGAGTAATATTCCATTGTGTATATGTACCACAGCTTCCTTATCCATTCGTCTGCTGATGGACATCTAGGTTGCTTCCATGTCCTGGCTATTGTAAACAGTGCTGCGATGAACATTGGGGTACACGCGTCTCTTTCAATTCTGGTTTCCTCGGTGTATATGCCCAGCAGTGGGATTGCTGGGTCATATGGCAGTTCTATTCCCAGTTTTTTAAGGAATCTCCACACTGTTCTCCATAGTGGCTGTACTAGTTTGCATTCCCACCAACAGTGTAAGAGGGTTCCCTTTTCTCCACACCCTCTCCAGCATTTATTGCTTGTAGACTTTTGGATAGCAGCCATTCTGACTGGTGTGAAATGATACCTCATTGTGGTTTTGATTTGCATTTCTCTAATAATGAGTGATGTTGAGCATCTTTTCATGTGTTTGTTAGCCATCTGTATGTCTTCTTTGGAGAAATGTCTGTTTAGTTCTTTGGCCCATTTTTTGATTGGGTCGTTTATTTTTCGGGAATTCAGCTGCAGAAGTTGCTTGTATATTTTTGAGATTAATTGTTTGTCTGTTGCTTCATTTGCTATTATTTTCTCCCATTCTGAAGGCTGTCTTTTCACCTTGTTTATAGTTTCCTTTGTTGTGCAAAAGCTTTTAATTTTAATTAGGTCCCATTTGTTTATTTTTGCTTTTATTTCCACTATTCTGGGAGGTGGGTCATGGAGGATCCTGCTGTGATTTATGTCGGAGAGTGTTTTGCCTATGTTTTCCTCTAGGAGTTTTATTGTTTCTGGTCTTACGTTTAGATCTTTAATCCATTTTGAGTTTATTTTTGTGTACGGTGTTAGGAAGTGTTCTAGTTTCATTCTTTTACAAGTGGTTGACCAGTTTTCCCAGCACCACTTGTTAAAGAGATTGTCTTTTCTCCATTGTATATTCTTGCCTCCTTTGTCGAAGATAAGGTGTCCATATGTGCATGGGTTTATCTCTGGGCTTTCTATTTTGTTCCATTGATCTATATTTCTATCTTTGTGCCAATACCATACTGTCTTGATGACTGTGGCTTTGTAGTAGAGCCTGAAGTCAGGCAGGTTGATTCCTCCAGTTCCATCCTTCTTCCTCAAGATTGCTTTGGCTATTCGAGGTTTCTTATATTTCCATACAAATTGTGAGATGATTTGTTCTAGTTCTGTGAAAAATACCATTGGTAGCTTGATAGGGATTGCATTGAATCTGTAGATTGCTTTGGGTAGAATACTCATTTTCACTATATTAATTCTTCCAATCCATGAACACGGTATATTTCTCCATCTGTTTGTGTCCTCTTTGATTTCTTTCATCAGTGTTTTATAGTTTTCTATATATAAGTCTTTTGTTTCTTTAGGTAGATATATTCCTAAGTATTTTATTCTTTTTGATGCAATGGTGAATGGTATTGTTTCCTTAATTTCTCTTTCTGTTTTCTCATTATTGGAGTATAGGAATGCAAGGGATTTCTGTGTGTTAATTTTATATCCTGCAACTTTACTATATTCATTGATCAACTCTAGTAATTTTCTAGTAGAGTCTTTAGGGTTTTCTATGTAGAGGATCATGTCATCTGCAAACAGTGAGAGTTTTACTTCTTCTTTTCCTATCTGTATTCCTTTTATTTCTTTTTCAGCTCTGATTGCTGTGGCCAAAACTTCCAAAACTATGTTGAATAGTAGTGGTGAAAGTGGGCATCCTTGCCTTGTTCCTGACTTTAGGGGAAATGCTTTCAATTTTTCACCATTGAGGATAATGTTTGCTGTGGGTTTGTCATATATAGCTTTTATTATGTTGAGATATGTTCCTTCTATTCCTGCTTTCTGGAGGGTTTTAATCATAAATGGATGCTGAATTTTGTCAAAGGCTTTTTCTGCATCTATTGAGATAACCATATGGTTTTTTTCTTTCAATTTGTTAATGTGGTGTATTACATTGATTGATTTGCGGATGTTAAAAAAACCTTGCATTCCTGGGATAAAGCCCACTTGGTCATGATGTATGATCTTTTTAATATGATGTTGGATTCTGTTTGCTAGAATTTTATTAAGGATTTTTGCATCTATGTTCATCAGTGATATTGGCCTGTAGTTTTCCTTTTTTGTGACATCTTTGTCTGGTTTTGGAATTAGGGTGATGGTGGCCTCATAGAATGAGTTTGGAAGTTTACCATCTTCTGCAATTTTCTGGAAGAGTTTGAGTAGGATAGGTGTTAGCTCTTCTCTAAATTTTTGGTAGAATTCCGCTGTGAAGCCGTCTGGTCCTGGGCTTTTGTTTGCTGGAAGATTTCTGATTACAGTTTCGATTTCCGTGCTTGTGATGGGTCTGTTAAGATCTTCTATTTCTTCCTGGTTCAGTTTTGGAAAGTTATACTTTTCTAAGAATTTGTCCATTTCTTCCAAGTTGTCCATTTTATTGGCATACAGCTGTTGGTAGTAGTCTCTTATGATCCTTTGTATTTCTGTGGAGTCTGTTGTGATCTCTCCATTTTCATTTCTAATTTTGTTGATCTGATTCTTCTCCCTTTGTTTCTTGATGAATCTGGCTAATGGCTTATCAATTTTGTTTATCTTCTCGAAAAACCAGCTTTTAGTTTTGTTGATTTTTGCTATGGTCTCTTTTGTCTCTTTTGCATTTATTTCTGCCCTAATTTTTAAGATTTCTTTCCTTCTACTGACCCTGGGGTTTTTCATTTCTTCCTTCTCTAGTTGCTTTAGGTGTAGAGTTAGTTGATTTATTTGATTTTTTTCTTGTTTCTTGAGGTACGCCTGTATTGCTATGAACCTTCCCCTTAGTATTGCTTTTACAGTGTCCCATAGGTTTTGGGTTGTTGTGTTTTCATTTTCATTCGTTTCTATGCATAATTTTATTTCTTTTTTGATTTCTTCTGTGATTTGTTGGTTATTCAGAAGCGTGTTGTTTAGCCTCCATATGTTGGAACTTTTAATAGTTTTTTTCCTGTAATTGAGGTCTAATCTTACTGCATTGTGGTCAGAGAAGATGGCTGGGATGATTTCAATTTTTTTGAATTTACCAAGGCTAGATTTATGGCCCAGGATGTGATCTATCCTGGAGAAAGTTCCATGTGCACTTGAGAAAAAGGTAAAATTGATTGTTTTGGGGTGGAAACTCCTGTAAATATCAATTAAATCTAATTTGTCTATTGTATCATTTAAAGTTTGTGTTTCCTTGTTAATTTTCTGTTTAGTTGATCTATCCATATGCGTGAGTGGAGTATTAAAGTCTCCCACTATTATTGTGTTATTGTTAATTTCCCCTTTCATACTTGTTAGTATTTGCCTTATATATTGTGGTGCTCCTATGTTGGGTGCATATATATTTATGATTGTTACGTCTTCTTCTTGAATTGATCCTTTGATCTTTATGTAGTGTCCTTCTTTGTCCCTTTTCACATCCTTTATTTTAAAGTCTATTTTATCTGAAATGAGTATTGCGACTCCTGCTTTCTTTTGGTCTCCGTTTGCATGGAATATGTTTTTCCATCCTTTCACTTTCAGCCTGTGTGTGTCCCTAGTTTTGAGGTGGGTCTCTTGTAGACAGCATATATAGGGGTCTTGTTTTTGTATCCATTCAGCAACCCTTTGTCTTTTGGTTGGGGCATTCAACCCATTTACATTTAAGGTAATTATTGATAAGTATGATCCCGTTGCCATTTACTTTGTTGTTTTGAGTTCGTGTTGAAACATCCTTTCTGTGTTTCCTGTTTAGAGAAGATCCTTTAGCATTTGCTGGAGAGCTGGTTTGGTGGTGCTGAATTCCCTCAGCTCTTGCTTGTCTGTAAAGCTTTTGAATTCTCCTTCATATCTGAATGAGATCCTTGCTGGGTACAGTAATCTGGGTTGTAGATTATTCTCTTTCATTACTTTAAGTATGTCCTGCCATTCCCTTCTAGCCTGAAGGGTTTCTATTGAAAGATCAGCTGTTATCCTTATGGGGATCCCCTTGTGTGTTATTTGTTGTTTTTCCCTTGCTGCTTTTAATATTTGTTCTTTGTGTTTGATCTTTGTTAATTTGATTAATATGTGTCTTGGGGTGTTTCGCCTTGGGTTTATCCTGTTTGGAACTCTCTGGGTTTCTTGGACTTCTGTGACTATTTCTTTCCTCAATTTAGGGAAATTCTCAACTATTATCTCCTCGAGTATTTTTTCATGGCCTTTCCTTTTATCTTCTTCTTCTGGGACTCCTATGATTCGAATGTTGGGGCGTTTCATATTGTCCCAGAGGTCCCGGAGGTTTTCCTCATTTTTTTTGATTCTTTTTTCTTTTTTCCTCTCTGCTTCGTTTATTTCCATCATTCTATCTTCTACCTCACTTATCCTATCTTCTGCCTCCGTTATTCTACTGTTGGTTCCCTCCAGAGTGTCTTTTATCTCCTTTATTTCATTATTCATTCTATATTGATTCCTTTTTATTTCTTCTAAGTCCTTGATGAACATTTCTTGCATCTTCTCAATCTTTGTCTCCAGGCTATTTATCTGTAACTCCATTTTGCTTTCAAGATTTTGGATCATTTTTATTATCCTTATTCTAAATTCTTTTTCAGATAGATTCCCTATCTCCTCCTCTTTTGTTTGGCTTTGTGGGCATTTCTCATTTTCCTTTACTTGCTGAGTATTTCTCTGCCTTTTCATCTTGTTTAGATTGCTGTGTTAGGCGTGGCCCTTCTGTATTCTGGTAGTATGAAGTTCCTCTTTGTTGTGGAGGTTTCTCACTGCGGTTGGGGTTGGACAGGTGGCTTGTCAAGGTTTCCTGGTTGGGGGAGCTTGTGTCGGTGTTCTGGTGGGTGGAGCTGGATTTCTGCTCTCTAGAGTGTAATGGAGTGACCAGTATTAATTTTTGAGATGTCTATGGATTTGGTGTGCCTCTGGGCAGCCTGTATATTGATGCTCAGGTCTATGTTCCTGCGTTGCTGGAGAATTTGCGTGGTATGTCTTGCTCTGGAACTTATTGTCTCTTGGGTGGAGCTTGGTTTCAGTGAATTTATGGAGGCTATTGGATGGTCTCTTATTAATTAATGTTTCCCCTGGCTTTCAGTCTTATTCTTGCAGTAGCCTCAAGACTTCTCCTTCCATACAGCCTCAATAATAAAACTTTTAGGTTAATGGTGAAAAGATTCTCCACAGTGAGGGATACCCAGAAAGGTTCACTGAGTTACATGGAGAGATGAGGTGGGGGGGGTGGGTTGAGGTGACCAGGAGGGGAAGAGGGGAATTCAAATGTGGAGAGAGCAATCTAGCCAGTAAGCACTTCCCTCTGTGCTTTCCACAGTTTGGAACCCTCAGAGTGATTCACAGAGATACATAGAGAGGGGGGAGGAAGGTAACAGAGGTGAGCATGAGTAGAAAGGGAGGAATTAAGAGGGGAGAGAGAGATCTGGGCAGTATCCTGTTCCTGAAGTGTTCTCCGGTACCCAGAACACCCTCAGAGATTCACAGAATTGGGTTGAGAAGAGAAGGAGGAGGGTAGGAGATAGAGGTTCCCTGGGGGAGAAGAAAGAGCATCAATAGGGGGAGAGAGTGATCAGGCCAGTGATCACACTCCTGAGTAAAAATGGGTCCTAAAGATTGGGTTCTTAAATGTACAAAGTTGATATCAAATATGTAAAACAAAGATTAAAAATCTAGAGTAGAGGTTAGACTCTTATAAAACTTACAATCTAAAAAAAAAAAAAAAGAAAAAAGGAAACAGTGTAAAAAGAAAAAAAACAGTAAAACAGTAAAAAAAAGAAACAGTAAAAAAATGTAGAACAGGAAAAAAACATTAAAAAAAAGAAAACACAAAAGGTATAAGATATATGTATGTAGTTTGCTTCAAAAATAGGGGTTTTTTTTTTGCAAGTTAATAGTGGGTTATGAAAATGAAAGTTAAAGGTGTAATAGAGGACTTGAAGAAAAAGGAAAGAAGAGAAAAAAAATTTTTTTAATTAAAAAAAATTAAAAAAAAAAAATAATAATAGTAAGAAAAATATATATCCCGGACTTTCTCTGGAGCTGTTGTGAGCAGTGTGGGATCTGCTCAGTTTTAGATAGATCCTTATTCCTGCTTATACTTTTCAAGATCTATAGGTCCTTTTTAATGCAGTCGGTATTAACTACAGGGATCTTAATCTGTTGGCCTGTCCCTTCCAAAGCGCTTCCCTCTGTTTATTTGGCTTCTGTTTGGAGATCTCTTCAGTATCTAATTTCCGCCCTGCAACAAAGCGGTGGAGGTGATCTCTTTAGGTTCGCTTGTTCAATCGTGCTGTGGGGAGGAAGGAACACTGCAATTCTGGTGTGTGTGTGGTAAGCTCGCAGTGTCTCGGCCGCACTGGATTCGCCCCCGCTCACGGCGTGTGTGCTTTCCCCGTCTACCCTGCTCAGGCTTCAGGTTACTCGGCCGGGGAGCGGGCCCTGAGCTGCGTGCACTTCCTAGGTCTAAGCCGCTCAGGTTCAGGCTCCCGGTTACTCCACAAAGGCGCAGACTCGGTTTCGCCCGCGGCTTGTGCCGTTCCAGGTCGGAGCTGCCCAGGCGGCCAGGAGTTTGGCGAGGGCGCTGTCCCCTGTTGGGGTGGTGCGGCTTATCACCTCCCTGGTCCCCGCCTCGGTTTACGGGCGCGCCCGGCTCCGGTGTGCTTTGTGTCGGTTCTGGGGAGCTGGTCTCTGGCTGCGACCCTCCCGGCGGCTGTCGACCCTCCGGGATCTCAGGCAGTCTTTGCTTAGAAACTGGGAGCCTGTTTGCAGTTTGGTAGGGGGTGCCCTCTCTGGAGCCGAGTTTGCCCCTTTCCGGCTCTGGCGGGCCCCGCCTGCCCGCTGTGTCCGGCGGGGGATGGGGCGGTCCGCAGCCGGCTAGCTCTCCTCTGGTATCGCTCAGTCCTTTGTTCTGTGAGCCGGCCGGCAGTGCCTTAGAGTTGGGCTTTTCGCGGGATAGTTCTCTCTCTCTCGCTGTCCCACAGTTTAGGTTACTATCTCACGTTAGCTCCCTCAGATTGCCCTCCCGGCAGTGCCTTAGAGTTGGGCTTTTCGCGGGATAGTTCTCTCTCTCTCGCTGTCCCACAGTTTAGGTTACTATCTCACGTTAGCTCCCTCAGATTGCCCTCGGGGCACTCGGGCCCGGTCCTTACCCTAGGCAATGCCGCCCGCTCCTCTCCGTTCAGCCCCCACTTGCTGGTGGCGGATGATGCGAGCGTCTGGGGTTCTTTGCTGGGAGTTGCTTTAGGCACGTAATCTATGGATTTTATTTATTTTTTCCTCCCAGTTACGTTGCCCTCCGAGATAAAAAATCCTCCCCCACACCCGCCGGTGAGAGGGTTTCCTGGTGCTTGGAAATTCCTCCTCTTTTACGACTCCCTCCCCGGGACGGGTCTCCGTCCCTAACTCTTTTGTCTCTCTTTTTATCTTTTATAATTTCTCCTACCTCTTTTGAAGATAATGCGCAGTTTTTGTGAAAGCCTGACGTCCTCAGCCAGCCTTCAGAAGTAGTTTTGTGAAGTTTGGTCAGCGTTCAGATGTTCTTTCGATAAATTTGTGGAGGAGAGAGTGGTCTCCCCGTCCTATTCCTCCGCCATCTTAGCCCCGCCCCTCCCATTTGTGATTTAAAAAGGGTATCAGGGAAGGCTAATTAAGACATTTGGGTGAAGATTGAAGGAGGAGAAGAAACAGCTATGAGGCACCACTGGGCAGAGCCTTCTAGGCAGAGGGAACAGCAAGTGCAAATGCCCTTTGCCACGTAAATGTGGCCACGTTCTTGTTGGTTCTAGGATCTTCAGAAGCCAGAGACTCAGGAGAATGGTGAGCAGGGAGAAGAATGGCAGCAGGCAACGCCTTTAGAGGCAATGCACGCCTGTCTCCTGCTGGTTTTGGTGATGATGATGATGGTGGTGATGTAGGAGGAGCTATGAAGAGTTTTTGAGTGAGTGGAAGGGCAGTTTGGTAGCTGAACCTGCTGCCTCCAGCCCAGTGCCACTGTAGCTTCCCTTGCTTCTCACTGGCGGTTCCACTCAGTAGCTCTCCAGTGCTGGTCTGTTGCTGACATGGGCAGAGGCACTTCGGCAGCTTTACATCCATCACCTGACAGGTAGGAAACCAGTGATACAGCTCAAGCCCAGGGTGAGAGCACCTATGTGAGCTGAACGACACCCTCACCTCAATCCTCACAGTATTTTCTGGGCCTGCAATTCTGAGGTTTTTCTTGTATTTCCTGCCTGGCACCGATGTCCCTGCTGAAACCAGTCTGGCCTGAACTGCAGCCCCCTTGGCTGGGTCCTCGGCTCTGCCTGATTCTTGCCATCCTTCCCCCACCCAGCCCACCCCTATGTTACTGGGAATCAGTGCTGGTCCTAGGCTGTGTCTGTAGCTGTGCAACGCTCTGTGCTGAGGGGAGAGCTGGGAAGGTCCTCGGCCCTGCTGGGGGCCTCCTTCCCCTACCCTGATATTTTCGGTTCTCTCCTCACCACTGCTATGTCTTCTTGGATAACAGACAGGAAACTGGAATTAGCTTGGTGGCCTGTGCTTCTTCAGACACACATGCTGGACCGTTTCCAGAATCCTCGGGGTAGGGCTGTGACGCATGGAACTCCCTCCAGCCTAGGTTTACCTGTGTCTGATCATTCCCTTTGGTCCCTGAGGCTGATCCACTCAGTTATAAACAGAGGCTGTTCCCGGGAGGATGGGGAACTGGGGTGGGGGATGGGGATCCAGACCAGCCAGAGCGAATGGAGGAGGAGGCAGATATGAGGGATCTAAAGAAGACTCGACAGAACATGATGCAGCCTGCTCTAAGGAGACTCAGCAAAGAGCAGAACCAGAACAAGCATTTAAGGGCTTAGGGATGAATATTAGTTAACAAGTTGCAAATGCAACAAGCATTTTCCAAGAGTCTTATAGCTGAGACTTGACCAACTTATGTAAAGAAGAACGTGTCTGCCTTGGAGACCCTGTGAGGGTACAGGTGGGGCTGGATCCATGTGGGTTAAGTTCAGGTCAGATGGTCAAGCTAATGTTGGCTTTAAGGGTCAGCCGCAGGGTCACTGGTGTGAGGACACACCCTTGCACACACATACATGCACACTCTCACCCATTCAGTCCTTTGGTTTCTGTTTTCAGTTGCTATTACTTCTGTGTCAATCAGTTCTTTAATAGGAACCATTTCAGTGCCAAGGAGCCCAGTTCTCAAACTTACAGACCAGAGACTACTGAAAAATTCTTTGGAATGAGAACCTGGTTCACTAGGGGTACACATAGCACATAGAATTTTTTTCAAATCTCCTGTGAATCAAGGCATGCTACTGAGCCCCTGTGGTGCTTGACAAGAGTAATGTGGTCTAAAATATCATTATAATAAAAATATAATATTGGTGTGATCCTAGAAGGTGGTTAAACTAAGGCATGCTCCCTCTTTGAAGAAAAATGCTGACTGAAAGAGTCCCCCCCTAACTTAACAGTAAAATGTACTCAACCTGTGTTAATATCAAGGAAAATCAAGTCACTTTTCTTTCAGTTCAGTTCAGTTGCTCAGTCATATCCGACTCTTTGCAACCCCATGAATCACAGCACGCCAGTCCTCCCTGTCCATCACCAACTCCTGGAGTTTACCCAAACCTATGTCCATCGAGTCGGTGATGCCATCCAACCATCTCATCTCATTAGGGTCTTTTCCAATGAGTCAACTCTTCGCATGAGGTGGCCAAAGTATTGGAGTTTCAGCTTCAACATCAGTCCTTCCAATGAACAACCAGGACTGATCCCCTTTAGGATGGACTGGTTGGATCTTCTTGCAGTCCAAGGGACTCTCAAGAGTCTTCTCCAACACCACAGTTCAAAAGCATCAATTCTTCAGCGCTCAGCTTTCTTCACCGTCCAACTCTCACATCCATACATGACCACTGGAAAAACCATAGCCGAGCCTCCTATTGAATAAAACAAAGTGAGCCAATCAATCATTTATAGCTGTATTTTGGAGCTTTTATTATAAGTCTAGTAATTACAAAGGTCCTAGGTCATGGACAGAGGAGCCCGGTGGGCTACAGTCCATGGGGTTGCAAAGAGTCAGACATGACTGAGTGCATATGCACACACACACACACATAGATGCTGAAGTCTGTATTTGCTACTCCGTTTTTTGTTCCTCAAACTAGCAGCAGTAACAAGCGCCTGAGAGCTTGTAAGAAAACAGAATCTCAAGTCCCACCCTAAACCTCCTTGATCAGAGTCAGCATTTCATACTGCAAAGTGATTCTGAAGCATCTGAAGGTTTGAGAAACTTTTTTTCAGAAAAAAAAGGGAGCGATGGTCCTCCTGCAGAGCTCTGCTCCTCATCTTATTCTGAGGGCTCTGTTTTGTCGCTAAAGTTTTAGGAGGCTGATCTTTTCTTAATTTGCAACCAAATTAAGGTACTATGTATACTTTTTGTGCTTTGATTTTTAAATTCAGAAATCTTTCTCCTTTTCTCCTTCCTTCCCTTTTGAATTGTTCTTAAACCTTTGGCACTTGCTGCTTGTTGCTTCCTGTGGGGCCGAGCTGAGCTAAGTAAATAAGTAATAAGCAAATGTTACTAGGAAAATGTAAAAACAGCCCATCAGATATAAATTGATGGTTTCTGGTTTGATGGATACATATGTTTATGGTTGTGGTTTTAAATTATGTTTTGCAGTGTGTTCATACATTTTATTAAATTTCACATTTCTGAACAATTTAGACTTGATATGTGCTAATCTCAGTGTGATGGAACTAAATAGTTAATGGGATTCTGAAAATAAATATAAATTCCTTTTAAGAGTTGTCAAACTTCTCTTGGAGGAAAGAAAGAAGGAAACTTTTTGTTTTGTCTAAGCAGAGGAGTAGAGGGCAAAAACTATAGAAAATCCTGTGATGGGTGAACCTGTAAACTAGTGCAAATAATTTGAGTTTAGGAACTTGTGGAACATTTACAAAAAAGGAAAGTAGAAAGTAGGTCATGGGACTATATTGTGAGTTTTTTTGTTGTTTTAAATGCTTTAAAAATGTTTCCAATCACTAAAGTGTTTACCTTCTATAAAATAAGTAAGATAAATACATAATCCATATCATTTAAAATCTGCTAATGAAATACTTTTTTTGGTGCTAATGGGATACTTTTTTGAGTGTGTAGTGGCAGAGTTGGAGGATGAATGAAACAGAAACAAGCCCCTGCCTTCTTAAAAATGAGACAATTAAGCCTAAACCACTGGGGCCAGTTCTACGACTGATGGGCGCAGGAGGCCTGAGGGAGGAAGGAGGCCAATCCAGGAGAGAAGATTTCAGAGAAAAGTGGTTGAGGGAAAGAAAGTTGTCTGAATATGGGAGTGAAATGTCAGATTTAACACTGAAATGGAAACCGCTTTGCCAGTATGATAGTGAAAACTCAAGTTATTTGAACATTTGGATAATTGCTCACCCCTGCAGTAATTCTAACACTGCTGCTGCTGTTGCTGCTAAGCCGCTTCAGTCGTGTCCGACTCTGTGAGACCCCATAGATAGCAGCCCACCAGGCTCCCCCGTCCCTGGGATTCTCCAGGCAAGAGCACTGGAGGGGGTTGCCATTTCCTTCTCCAACGCATGAAAGTGAAAGTGAAGTTGCTCAGTCGTGCCCGACTCGTAGCAACCCCATGGACTGCAGCCTACCAGACACCTCCATCCATGGGATTTTCCAGGCAAGAGTACTGGAGTGGGGTGCCATTGCCTTCTCCGAATTCTAATACTAGAAATCTATTTTCCAGGGAATGTCAGAAATTACAAGAAATCTTTGGCATAAAAATGTTAAAGTGTAATTCATAATAAAAATTGAGTTAATTTTCTAAGGAGGGAATGGATGAGTAGATTATAGTACCTCCATAGGATGGGACATTTTGCAGCTTAAATAATATGTATGACATGTTTTAAATTAGGTATGAAGCAAGACAAAAATAGTTTGGGAAAGTGACAGGAAGGAATTTTGATTGTTGTATATATGTGATAGTATTTTTAAGAATTTTTATTGAAGTATAGTTGATTTACAATGCTTATGTTAGTTTCAGGTGTACAGCAAAGAGAATCAGTTATATATATATATATATATATATCTCCACTCGTTTTTAGATTGTTTTTCAGTATAGGCCATTATAGAATATTGAGTAAACTTCCCACTTCTATACAGTAGGTCCTTGTTAATTATCTGTTTTGTATATAATAGTGTGTATATATCAATCACAATCTTCCAATTTATCCCTCCCCCACCCCTGACTCCCTGGTAACCATAAGTTTGTTCTGTTACATCTATAACTCTGTTTCTGATCTGTAGATGAGTTCATTTGTACTCTGTTTTTAGATTCCACATATAAGTGATGTTATAAATTTGTCTTTCTGTGGCTAACATTTCACTAGAGATGACAGTCTCTAGGTTCATCCATATTGCTGTAAATGGCATTATTCCACTTCTTTTTTATGAGTGAATAGTGTTCCATTGTATATACATACACCACATTTTCTATATCCATTTGTCTGTCATTGTGGACTTCTAGGTTGCTTTGATGTCCTGGCTATTGTAAATAGTGCTGCAGTGAACACTGAGGTGCATATATCATTTCGAATTATGGTTTTCTCTGGATATATGCCTAGGAGTTGGATTGCTGGATCATATGATAGTTCTATTTTTAGTTTTTTAAGGAACCTTCATACTGTTCTCCATAGTGGCTGTACCAATTTGCATTCCCACCAACAGTGGATGAGGGATTCCTTTTCTCCGCCCCCTCTCCAGCATTTACTGTTTGTAGCTTTTTTGATGATGGCCATTCTGATCAATGTGAAGTGACACCTCATTTTAATCTTGATTTCCATTTCCTTAATAATTAGGAATGTTGATAATCTTTTCATGTGCTTTTTAGCCATCTGTATCTTTGGAGAAATGTCTATCCCTAGATCTTCTGCCCATTTTCACTTTTTTTTTTCCCCCAGTTGAGCTGCAGGAGCTATTTGTAGATTTTAGAGATTAATCCCTTGTCAGTTGCTTCATTTGCAAATATTTTCTCCAATTCTGAGGGTTGTCTTTTGTTTATGGTTTCTTTTACTGTGCAAAAGCTTTTAAGTTTAATTAGATCCCATTTATTTATTTTTGTTTTTATTTTCATTATTCTAGGAGGTGGATCAAAAAATATATTTCTGTAATTTATGTCAAAGAGTGTTCTATGTTTTCCTCTAAGAGTTTTATAGTGGATGGCCTTACATTTAGATCTTTAATCTATTTTGAGTTTTTTTTTGTGTATGGTGTTAGGGGTATTCTAATTTCATTCTTTTGTGTATAGTTGTCCACTTATTGAAGAGATTGTCTGTTCTTCATTGTATATTCTTGCCTCTTTTTCCATAGGTTAGGTGACCATAGATGCATGGGTTTATCTCTGGACTTTCTATATATCCTGTTCCACTGATCTATATTTCTGTTTTTGTGCCAGTACTATGCTATTTTGATTACTGTGGCTTTGTAGTATCATTTGAAGTCAGGGAAACTGATTCCTCCAACTCCATTTTTCTTTCTCAAGAATGCTTTGGCTATTCAGGGTTTTTTCTGTGTCTATACAAACTGTGAAATTTTTTGTTCTAGTTCTGTGAAAAATGCCATTAGTAATTTGATGGGGATTGCACTGAATCTGTAGATTGCTCTGGGTAGTACAATATTCTTGCAATATTGATTCTTTTAATTCAAGAACATGGTATATTCATTGGTTTGTGTCATCTTTGGTTTCTTTCATCAGTGTTTTATACTTTCCTGAGTATAGGTCTTTTGCTTCCTTAGGTAGATTTATTCCTAGGTATTTGTTCTTTTTGATAAAATGGTAAATGGCATTGTTTCCTTGATTTCTCTTTCTGGTCTTTCATTAGTTATATAGTTAGTGTATAGTAATGCAAGAGATTTCTGTGTATAAATTTTGTATCCTGCACATTTACGAAATTTGTTGATGAGCTCTAGTAGTTTTCTGGTACTGGCTTTAGTGTTTTCTGTAGTATCATATCATCTGCAAAAAGTGACAGTTTTGCTTCTTTTTCAATTTGGATTTCTTTTATTTCCATTTCTTCTGACTCTCATGACTAGGACTTCCAAAACTATATTGAATAATAGCGAAGAGAGTGGGCACCCTTGTCTTGTTGCTAATCTTAGAGGAAATGCTTTCAGTTTTTCACCATTGAGAATGATGTTAGTTGTGGGTTTATCATATATGGCCTTTATTATGTTGAGGTAGGTTCCATCTGTGCACACTTTCTGGAGAATTTGTATCATAAATGGGTGTTCAATTTTGTCAAAAGCTTTTCCTGTGCCTATTGAGATGATCATATGGATTTTTATCCCTCCATTTGTTGATGTAATGTATCATACTGATTGGTTTGCAGATATTGAAAACTCCTTGCATCCCTAGGGTAAATCCCACTTGATTATGGTTTCAGTCAGTTCATTTCAGTCGCTCAGTTGTGTCCGACTCTTTGCGACCCCATGAATCGCAGCACACCAGCCCTCCCTGTCCATCACCAACTCCTGGAGTCTACCCAAACCCATGTCCATCGAGTCGGTGACGCCATCCAGCCATCTCATCCTCTGTCGTCCCCTTCTCCTCCTGCCCCCAATCCTTCCCAGCATTAAGGTCTATGATCCTTTTAATGTGTTGTTGGATTTGGTTTGCTAGCATGTTGAGAAGATTTTTGCATCTATGTTCATCAGTGATATTGGCCTGTAATATTTTTTGGTAATATCTTTGTCTGGTTTTGGTATGAGGGTGATGGTGGCCTCATAAACTGAGTTTGGGAAACTGTTCTGGATCCTGGGCCTGAAGTCAGCCTTCATCACTGATAGCTCCCTTCTCATCAACTTCTTCAGCACAGCCTGGGGTCTGCTGGGGCCAGGGTGTGAGTTCCAGTCCCCACAGAATGGTGGCTGGGGTCCTCACCTCCAGGAGGGCTTGCTTCTTCATTCCCCTCCTGCTCCTCAACCTCTTGGAAGCAACTTTATCATACCTTAACTCTGTGCTGCACTTGTAAATAAAACTGACATTTCTAGACACTTTTTTTAGTAAGGATTTTTTAAGTCCCATTATGACTTTGTAGGGCTTCCCTGGTGGCTCAAGCAGTAAAGAATCTCCCTGCAGTGCAGGAGACATAGGAGATGGGGGTTCGATCCCTGAATTGGGAAGATCCTCTGGAGAAGGCAATGGCATCCCACTCCAGTATTCTTGCCTGGAAAATCCCATGGACAGAGGAGCCTGGTAGGCTGCAGTCCATGGGGTCGCTATGAGTTGGACACGACTGAGCGACTTCACTTTCACTTTCTTCCTATGCAATTTTTTGGAAAAGTTTCAGAAATGTAGGTGTTAACTGTTCTCTAAATGTTTGATAGAATTTGCCTGTGAAGCCATCTGATCCTGGAATTTTGTTTCTTGAAAGATTTTTAATTACAGTTTCAATTTCAATACTTGTGATTGGTCTGCTCATATTTTCTATTCCTCCCTGGTTCAGTCTTGAAAGACTGTACCTTTCTAAGAATTTATCCATTTCTTCTGGGTTGTCCATTTTATTAGCATATATTGGCATTTAATAATTACTTGTAGTAGTCTCTTGTCACTTGTATTTCTGTGGTGCCCACTGTAACTTCTCCTTTTTCATCTCTAGTTTTATTGATTTGAGTCCTCTCCCCCTTTTCTCGATGAGTCTGCCTAGTTTATCGATTTTGTTTATCTTCTCAAAGAACCGTCTTTTAGTCTCATTGATCTTTTCTGTTGTTTTCTTTGTCTCTATTTCATTTATTTCTGGTCTGATCTTTATGATTTCTTTCCTTCTGCTCACTTGAGGTTTTTGTTTTTTCTTCCTCTAATTGCTTTATGTATAAGGTTAGGTTGTTTATTTGAGATTTTTTTTGTTTCTTGAGATAAGAGTGTGTAGCTATAAACATCCCTCTTAGAACTGCTTTTACTGTGTCCCATTGGTTTTGGATCATCGTGTTTTTGTTGTTCTTTGTCTCTAGGCATTTTTCGATTTCATTAGTGATCATTGGTTAGCTATCAGCATATTGTTTAGCCTCTTTGTGTTTTGTGTTTTTACTGGTTTTTTTCCCTGTAATTGATTTTTAATCTCATAGTACTTTGTTTGGAAAAGATACTTGATATGATTTCAGTTTTCTTAAATTTATCAAGGCTTGATATGTAACCCAAAATGTGATCTATCCTGGAGAATGTTCTGTGTGCATTTGAGAAGAATGTGTATTCTGCTGCTTTCAGATAGAATGTCCCATAAATATCAATTAAGTCTATCTGATCTTATGTGTCATTTAAGGCTAGTGTTTCCTTATTACTTTTCTTTCTGTATGATCTGTCCATTGGTGTAAGTGGGACGTTACGGTCCCCCACTATTACTGTGCTATTGTCCATGTCCTCTTTTATGGCCATTAGCATTTGCCTTACATACTGAGGAGCTCCTGTGTTGGATGCATATATATTTGCACTTGTTACATCTTCTTCTTGGATTAATCCCATGATCAGTATATAGTGTCCTTGTCTCTTTTTAAGAATTATTTATTTATTTTGTTTTTGGCTGTGCTGGGTCTTCATTGCTACGTGGGCTGTTCTCTAGTTGTGGTGAGTGGGGGCTTTCTCTCGTTGAGAAGCATGGGCTCTAGGGTGCTCAGACATCAGTAGGTGCAGCACAGGAGCTCAGTATTTGTGATTCCCAGGCTCTAGCTGCTGCTGCTGCTGCTAAGTCGCTTTAGTCGTGTCCAACTCTGTGCGACCCCATAGATGGCAGCCCCCCAGGCTCCACCGTCCCTGGGATTCTCCAGGCAAGAATACTGGAGTGGGTTGCCATTTCCTTCTCCAGTGCATTAAAGGGAAAAGTGAAAGTGAAGTCGCTCAGTCGTGTCTGACTCTTAGAGACCCCACGGACTGTAGCCTACCAGGCTCCTCCGTCCATGGGATTTTCCAGGCAAGAGTACTGGAGTGGGGTGCCATTGCCTTCTCCGCCCAGGCTCTAGAGCACAGGCTTAATAGTTGTGGCACATGGGCCTAGTTTCTCTGGAGCATGTGGGATCTTCCCAGACCAGAGATGGACCCCATGTCTCCTGCAGTGGCAGGCAAATTCTTTACCACTGAGCAACCTGGGAAGCCCCCTTCCTTGTCTCTTATAACTGTTTTTAAAGTCTGTTTTGTCTGATACGTGTATTGCTACTCCATCTTTCTTTTGATTTCCATAGAATGTCTTTTTCCATCCCCTCTCAGTCTGTTTATGCCCCTAGGTCTGATGCATAGAGACTCTTGTAGACAGCATTATACATGGGTCTTGTTTCTTTATCTGTTCAGCCAGTCTAATCTGTCTTTTAGTTGGAGTATTTAATCCATTTATATTTAAGGTAACTGTCAATATATATGTTCCTATTGCCACTTTCTATATTTTTTAATTTTTTTTTAGGTCTTTTTTCTTCCCTTCCTCTTTTGTTCCCTTCTCTTGTATTTCTCCCTGAGAGAAGTTCCTTTAGCATTTGTTGTAAGGCAGGTTTGGTGGTTGCTGAATTCTCTTAGCTTTTGCTTGTCTGTAAAACTTTTGATTTCTCCATCAAATCTGAATTAGAGCTTTGCTGTGTAGAGTATTTTTGACTTTAGGTTTTTCCCTTTCATCATGTAAAATATATCACGCCATTCCCTTCTGGCCTGCAGAGTTTCTATTAAAAAATCAGCTGATAACCTTATGAGATTCCCTTGTATGTTGTTACTTTTCCCTTGTTGCTTTTAATATTTTTCTCTGTATTTAAATTTTGTTTGATTAATGTGTCTCCGTGTGTTGCTTCTTGGGTTTATCCTGTCTGGGATTCTCTGTGCTTCCTTTACTTGGGTGACTATCTCCTTTCCCATAGTAGGGCAGTTTTTGATTATAACTTCTTCAAACGGATTCTCAACCCTTTTCTCTTTTTCTTGTTCTGGGAACCCTATAATTCAAAGTTGGTACATTTAATGGTGCCCCAGAAGTCTCTGAGACTGTCCTTACTTCTTTTCATTCTTTTTTCTTTATTCTGTTCTATGGCAGAGATTCCACCATTCTGTCTTTCAGGTCACTTATCCATTCTTCTGCCTTAGTTATTCTAGTATTGATTCCTTCTAGTGTATTTTTCATTTCAGTTATTGTATTGTTCATCTGTTCATTTGTTCTTTAGTTCTTCTAGGTCTTTGTTAAACATTTCTTGTATCTTCTTGATACATGCCTCCATTCTTTTTCCGAGATCTTGGGTCCTCTTTACTATCATTATTCTGAATTCTTTTTCAGGTAGATTGCCTGTCTCCTCTTCATTTAATCATTCTCGTAGGTTTTCATCTTGTTCCATCATTTGTGATATATTTCTTTGTCATCTCACATTGTTAAACTTTCTGTGTTTGTGATTTCCTTTCTGTAGGCTGTAGGATCATAGTTCTCCTTCCTGCTGGTGTCTGCCCCCTGGTGGGTCAGGTTGATCCAGAGGCTTTTGCCATTATCCCCTTGATAGGGGATCTGATTGGTGTTATCACCAAAGCCTGTCCTGGATATTGAGTGGCTCCTCCCCTTTGCTCTGTGTTCAGGGCTGTTTCTAATTCTCCAGAGCACTCTCCCAGATCCAGGCTGAGAACTATTTAAGGTCAAGGGCTGGGACTTCCCTCACGGTCCAGTGGTTAAGATTTTGTCTTCCAATGCAGGGGGTGCAGTTTAATCCCTATGCAGGGAGCTGAGAGTCCACATACTTCACAGCCGAAACACCAAAACATAAAACAGAAGCAGTGTTGTAACAGATTCAATAAAAACTTTAAAAAAAATGATCCACCTCAAAAAAAAAAAATGTTAGAAAGAAAAAAATAAAAAATAAGATCAAGGGCTATTACTTGTCATCTCTGTCTCTCCTAAATGCACCTTAGTATCTCCTGGGCTATTTGTGCTCTGCCATCCACAGGGGGCCTCCTCCACACAGGCCGCCGGATTCCTCCTGGGGTCCTGGCCTTGGTCCCCCTGCCCAGACCATCCAAAGGGCACAGCAGGCCCAGGGGCTAAAGGGCAACCCAGGCAGAAGTCAGAGGCCAAAGGAGGAAAAGAGAGAATGTGGCAAAAGAGAGTGTGATGGAGTTTTAAAAATATTGTTAGTATGATCGAATAAATAGACTGTGTATATAGTACCTGGAAAAGTAGCAGAGAAATCCATACTCTAATTAAAATAAAATACAAAGGCAAAAGTTTCCCTAACAGAAATCTGATTGCCCTTATTTAGTGGAGAATATTATCATGAATGTTTTAAATTTGAGGTTTTCAAGGCATTTTTGTAAAGTCCTTAGAAGTGAAGTATTAAAGTTAATATTGCTGGGGTTGGAGTTGGTCATACAGGGAGGAGGGGGAGGAAGCAATTCTTGGTAGGGAGAAATAAAACATTTCTAACCTAGAATTCACAGAGTTTGCAGGCTCTCCTGACTCTGTACGTGAGGCATTTATAATTCATGGAGATGACAATCAGTGCCTCTGGCTATAGGTGGCCAAGCAGCTGGCTACCTGAAATGCATGGACAGCCATGGACTACTTAGTGACCGGTGTTCTCTTAAATGCCGCAGGACATTTTTAATTCTCAGGAAGTCCCTTGCAACTTTGTAAAAGATAAGGCAAGAGACCTCTGGGGCTGCACCCAGAGCATAAGCAGCCCCAGTGACATCTACAGAAGTTCTGGGGACACTGAAACCTACCAGCCTTCCAGCAGCACAGGGAGGTGTGGGCTTGGATCTCTAGCATGCTTTAAATAGCCATCTGGACATAACAGATGAACTCCAAAAAATATCTTCCCTGTGTTTTTGGAAACAATCGTATTTCTGAACATTTTGATTTTTCTTAAAGACAAGGTGACATGTAGTAAGAAGTGGTAACTATAATTAAAAAAAACTTCTACACTAGAGCAGCTTCTCAAAGGAGGTTTTTAAAGTGATTTGAAGGGAGTGGCTTTTAAGGTTTTCATCCTTTTTCATGCATCTTCTTCTTTAAAGTCGGTGAGTTGAGCACATCCAAACTAACACATGCAACTACAATTGCTCTGTTTTTGAACTCACCTGAGCCACAGTGAAAGGCCAGCACCATTAGCACAGTGTGTAAGCCTGTGTCCTCAAAGTGCTGGGCATCTCTTTAGTGGATAAAATGCAAATTTAATAATGTAAAGACTGAAGTTAATCAGACTGGCGTCTAGCTTTCAATACATCATTTGACTGAAGATGACTGGATTTCATTGAGAAAGAAGGTAGGTTGGAATCAAGTCCCAACAGGGACTTTAGTTTTGGCTAAAACTGAATTGCTGCTCCTTGTAGCAAGAGCTGCTGCTTCAGGAAGAGCTGAAGAGACTGTCAAAGAGGCTGCTCTGAACTGCTGGGTCCTTGATTGGAGCAGGAAATCCTGGAATTCACACGAGGATGTGACTGTCAGCACTATTCGTTTATTGGCGGGCTGACACTGTCAGGTCATAGTGCTACAAGGTTAGGCCAGAGGAGGGTCCTTGAAGGCCAGAGAGTATCTCATATAATAAGGTGGTGTGAATGTTCCTGGCACCCCTGCCTCCCATGGGAAAGCAGAATGATGGCTGGATGGAGGCCTGTTTCCTACCATAACTGGGTCTTCATCTCTGTTGGATTTTTCCCTCTTCGTTCAAGAAATGCTTTGCCTATTCCTTGCTTGAGGGCCTATTCCTATCTGTAAACCAGTGATTTGAAATGTGGACTTGTCAGCCAAGATAATAAGTGCAGTTTCTTGAAGTTACCTTGTCCTGTGAAGATTAAATCAGTGACCTTGGCTTTTTCAAGCTACCCTTTTGTCCCTTTTGAAGTTGGTGCACACATGAAGGGGAACGCTCCTCCCAGTCCATACACTGTACCCAAGAAGAGCCAGAGCCCAGGCTCTGGTGCTGACTTCAATGATGGTCGTAGAGGTCTGGCTAACTGTAAGACTCAGAAGAACAAATAGAAATTTCTAAGGTGATTGTCACTAAAATTTCTCCTTTAAACAGCAGCAGATATCACTGCTGTGAGTTACCTCTGAACTCCAATTTGAGAGCTTCACTCTAAAACCTGTGAGGGCTTTTAGACAGGGCTGGTGTCTATTTTGTTTACCCCTGGATCTGACTTTGAGTGGGTGGACTGCATCCAGCCTGCAGCATGTGCTCAATTAATATTTCTTAAATGTGTGGCTTTCCAATTCATAAAATCCGAATCTAGCCATATTGTTCCAGCTACTATTAAATGCAATCTAGGTATTACTGATGTTTGCTGTAATTTGGATTTGAGCCATAGCTGTCACACACTAGAGATCAATTTATAAAACCCACCTGAACATTGATTGCTTTTAGAGGTTCATTTTTATTTTCTGCGGTTGCATTTGAAATGGACACCATTGTGCAAGTTCTTCGCTGGACTGACACTTTTGGAACATGATGTAGATTAATTCTATATGAAAGTTCAGAAGTGATTCTTAACTGCTAGCCTCCCTGGAAGTCTTATTACAGTGTCATTTCTATTCACATCCTCTTTTTTTCCTTCCCACATTTTCAGTCACTACATTCTTTTTAGCAGATTCAGCCCATTGAAAGTAATTCATTCTCTCGTTGAGAATTACAAATCTCAGTGCAGATATGATGTGTTGGCTTAAATTTGCAGGGGTGGGGGCACCTTTGGGAACACACATTAGGCCCCTTTCTCTGTAGACAGGCCCACCCTCATCCCTCCCGGACAAGAGTTAGCAGGCCTTTGGGGAAGGAGAATTTGCCATTTCTTTCATGCTTTTACTTCTTACAATTTTTTGGAGCACTTTTTTTCTTGATTTCTGAGTTCTAATCCTGGCCAGTGGGGCTTTCTGACTTACAGCATCCTGAATTATTTCACTATACTTGTTTCTTCATCTCCAAGATAAGAATAAAAGTGCCTTGTTCACCAACATTGCCAGACCTGGGCTCTGTAGATATGTTAGTTTGCTAATACAGAAGAAAGCCCTAACCCAGACTCAGGACCATAAACAGTTCACAGTTCTGGAGGCCAGAGTCTGAGACGGAGGGGTCAGCAGGTTCATGCTCCCTTGAAAGGCACTAAGAATGTGTTCCAGGTCCTTCTCCAGCTTCTGTTACTTCCTTTTGGCAGTGTGACTCCAGTATTCTAGTGGTATTCTCTGTGTGTGTTTGTGTGTGTACACATGCCTAAGTTTTTTTTTTTTTCTTTTTATAAGAATGCCACTCTTGTTGTATTCAGGCCCACCCTGCTCCTGTATAATTACCTCATCTTACCTATTCACATCTATAATGACCCTGTTTCCAAATAAGATCATGAGGACTATGGGTTAGTATTCTAGCATACGAATTATGGGGGGATCACAATACAACCCATAACAGTAGGTAAAGTCAAATAGGCTTGGGAAGTTTGAAGTAATGGACTGTACTATTAATCTCTCAAGTTCTCTTGTTCATTCTTGCTTTTATAGCACTTGATATATTAGGGTAAATGCCAACCTGGAAGGCATAGATTTGCTCTCTGATTGGGATCCTGCTTATAAAGACCAGACAGAAGTGAACTTACATGGAGTTTTGATTTAATACTGTTTTCATGTCAGGACATTAGTACCACCTCAGTCCTTCTCTGAATTCAGTGGCTGCCACGCAGAGGTGAAGGGTCTGGGGTTGGTGCTGTACACAGATGAAGACATGAGGGTTTGGCAGCTCACTGCTGGGCCTTGTTGTTTGCAGTCTTCTTGGAGATCCCAGATAGAAGATATAATAGAGGATTGAAGGCCTCTGTAATTACTCCCCCCAGCAGTTCTTGCTAATGCCTGCAGAGTTATTTGTACAGCTATTTCAGGAGCTGTGTCTAATTTCACTTTACACATGGACTTAAGATGTTGGTTCTTAATTGCCTTGAGATCTCACTTTCTTTGAGTGGATGTTTTTACATAACACCATTTTTAAGGTTGTTTTAGAAGTAGAAGTCAGATCTCTTGGTATAGGAATATTAAGTTGTCTTCATATTTATTCATTTTTGAAAAATATAATTAACATACAACATTATATTAGCTTCAGGTATATGACATGACTCAATATTTTTAAATATCGCAAAAATGATCACCACGATAAATATAGTTAATATCTGTCCCCATACATAGTTACAGGTTTTTTTTCTTATGATAAGAACTTTTAAGATTTACTCTTTTAGCAGTTTTCAAATATACTGTATAGTATTATTGGACTTCCCTGGTGGTTCAATGGTAAAGAATCCACCTGCCAACGCAGGAGATGCAGATTCAATCCCTTGGTCAAGAAGATCCCCTGGAGAAGGAAATGGCAATCCACTCTAGGATTCTTGCCTGGGAAATCCCATGGACAGAGGAGCCTGGAAGGCTATAGTCCATGGGGTCACAAAGAGTTGGACATGACTGCAAGACTAAACAATATTATTAACTATCTCAACCATGCTGTACCTTATATCCTCATGATTTATAACTGGAAGTTTGTATGTTCTGACCTCCTTTATCCATTTCACCCACCCCCTGTAGAAGTTCCTAGCTGGTTGCTCCAAGGATCTTTGCTACCTGGGTCATCCTCTGCTAAAATGGATTGAATTCCTTGAGCCATCGTGTGACTCAGTTGAAACTGTTGGAGCCTGAAAATACAAACTTAACCTAAAGGTTAAACAAGGGCCAAAAGGACAACAATAATTGCCACTAAAAGGGCCTAGAAAAGGAAAGGAACCACGTTAACTTTGGGAGGGCTTCCTTAACTGTTGATCAGACAGTGGAGACAATATTGCTCCTGTCAGAACTGTGAAGCCATTCTGCTGGGGTGTACAGTTGTTAATTTCAGAGTTAAAGTTTAACATGTGTATCTATTTTTTTAAATGGGACATCTGGACCTATTGGTCCCAGGTCTCTCTTTTTGGATCAAAAAGTCTTAGTCACAGATTTACAATAAGAGGGAAGACAATGGAGCACTAGATGAAATATACCATAAATCAGTATGACTGAAAAGAGAAGGGTTATGAGAAAATGAAGATCTGCTGCCAGAAAGTTTTTATACCTTGTGAGATCCAAAGAACAAGCTAGAGAACCAGTGTTCAATTTCCCCGCCCATATTGAATAGTGAGGATTGGTGGTTAATTGTAAACTACTGCCAACAGTAAACCTTTCCTCCTCAGGGTTTTCTGTGGCCTGGCCTGTTATATCAAGCCTACAGGTATAGACCTGGTCAAAGGTTTGAGGCAGGAACATGTTAGTTTTGGGCTTTCAACAGGCATCAGTGTTGCCCAAATGAGGGTATGGAAAATTTTGAGGGTTACCTCTGAGGAGTCAAGAAGTAAAGCCTGCTGCTTAGTAAGGAGGCTTGCAGTTGGCCAGTGGTGACCTTTTATCTCCAGAATTATTTGTACTTAATGAGGTCTGGACTTTCAGCGACTGTCTAAAGGTAAGCTTGTTAGCTTCTTCCACTAATAAAGCAGTGGCAGCTACTACTGGAAGCAGCCAGACCAACATCGGACCATGGCATCTAGTTGTTTGGAAAAATAGCCTCTGGTCTGAACTATACCACTGAACTGCACCTAGCTTCTATATAAGGACCCCCAGGGTTGTCCCTTCCTTTTCAGCTATGTATAAGATAAATGGCTTTTTTAAATTGGTGACACCCAAAGCAGGAGACCTGGAGAGGGCCTGTTTGATATTATTAAAAGCCCTTTCTTGTTCCCCAGGCCAAAGTAATGGTTCTATGTCTAGGCCTTTAGAGGCTTTATATAGGGGCTTAGTCATTAGTCCAAATCCTGGAATTCAAATTCTTCTAAATCCTGTCATGCATTGGAAGGTATGAAAATGTTTCTAAATGTTTCTTTGTCCTTTGGGGCACTTGGGTGTTATATAGCTTGCTTTCTGTCTGGAGATAACTATCTACTTCCAGGGTTTATAATATATCCCAGATATTTAAATTGTTGTTTTGAAATTTATGCCTTTTTCTGAGAGACGCTGTGCCCCAAGAAAATTAAGGACTTCAGTGATATTTTGATCTGAATCCTCCATGGAGAGTACTATGTATTATCATCTACATACTATAGACTAGCCCCTTCTTTTAGATGTATTTCCCTTAGTTTGTTAGTAGGGCCTGGATGAACAAGTGTGGGCTGTCCTGAAACCCCTGCAGCAATACTGTCCAGGTATATTGTTGCATTTGGCTTTAGTTGGGGTAGTCCACTCGAAGGCAAATGGATACTGAGATGAGGGATGATCTGGGATGCAAAAGAAGGCATCCTTGAGGTCAGGAACAGTAAACCATTCAGCATCTCCAGGAACCTGAATTAATATAAGGATTGACCACAAGGGGATGTATAGGGCCACTGCATCATTTACTGCTCTAAGGTCTTCTACCATTCCATATTCCCCATTTGGCTTAACAACTGGCAGAATAGGGGTATTGCATAGAGACTGACAGGGCACCAAGAGGCCATGTTTTAAGGATTTATCTATGAGGGGTTGAAAATACATTTTGCTTCCAAATTTCTGGGGTATGATCTCTTGTTAGGGTAAGTGGCTTCTGGCTTAAGGGTAATTTTTACAGGTTTCATGATTATAGCCTTTCCAGGGATTCCTCTGTTCCAAACTGTCGGGTTAGCTGTGTGTAGAATATGTCTGAGAATAGGCCGTTGTTTTTCCAGCTGATTTGTCTTAGAGTCAAGAAAAGGGGCTGCTTGGGGCCTCGTAGTCCTAATATGGCCCTGAGGGAGCCCGGAAGGTCTCTCCCCACTACTGAAGTCAGACTTTCAGGCACAACTAAAAAGGAATGTGAGATCAGATGGAGTTTAAATTAGCAAGTGAGAGGCCCAGTGAAGTAATGGGTGCGAGGCTGTCCAATGACATCAATCACTGCACAAGCTTTGGAGGAAAGAGGCCCAATGTGAGAGATCAGAACAGAGTAAGTGGCTCCTGTATCAGTTTTAACACTGATTTTCTTACCTGCCACTTCAAGGATCACCCGGGGCTCCTTGATGGGGACAGTTATCTCTGCAGGGACGGGGCAAGGTGTTGCCACCAGAATCCGTGGGCTGTTTCAGTTGTCTGGCACGGCCATCTCAGGATCAGGAGCCCCTCTCCCTCTTTGGGACTAGGGACTGTTCCACTTCCAGTGACCTGTTTGTTTACAGACTGGGCATGGACCTGGGGGCACTTCTTGGCATTCATGGGCACAGTGGCTAGTTGACTTGCATTTGAAGCATTCTGCCTTGCTGGTTTTACCTCCAGAAAGATTGTTAAAACTTCTTGGCCCCCTTGGGTTGTCCTGAGGTTGCACGAGCCCTGTCCTGCCTGTTTTTCACGTTGGATTCTCTCTTCCTCCTCAGCTTGATCTCAGTTACTAAATACCCCAAAGGCTACCTCTAGGAGTTTGTGGGTCTGATTGTAACTTTGGCCTAATATCAGGGATGGACTGGCTGATAAAATGTTGTCCCAGCAGGAGTGGATGGACTGACCCTCAGGAGAGGATGAATCACTATTTCTAAAACCCTCCACAAACCATCCCTGAAAGAGAACTAGATTTTCCTTTTCTTCTTGGCTCACTCTTTTAATCTTTTCATAGTTGAGCTTTGATACATATAGTCTGGCTTTTTGATGCACTTTCTCATTCCTTCTGATACACATTGGATTATGTGGTTCCTGGTCTTCCTGGATGGCTCAGTGGATAAAGAATCTGCCTGAAATGCAGGAGGTGCAGGAGACGTGGGTTCAATCCCTGGGTCTGGAAGATCCCCTGGAGGAGGAAATGGCAACCCACTCCAGTATTCTTGCCTGAATAATCCCATGGACAGCAGGGCCTGGCGGGCTACAGTCCATGGTTCGAAAAGAGTCGAACATGACTGAGCACTCTCCCCTCCATGTGGTTCCTGGCTTCTGTTCCCTTTGGGGAATTATAATCCCAATGGTGCTCCTGATTTGGGCCTGTGTCTCTACCTATGACACAATGTATGTAAGTGCTCGATTTAAGCAAACTAAATACAGCTCATTTACAAGCTAATTTTTACGTAAAGACAGACAAAACCAGAGATCTCATAGTTTTCCTGCCTGAGTTTTTAATTTTGTTTTAATTTATTTAATTGGAGGATAATTACTTTACAATATTGTGATGGCTTTTGCCATACATCCACATGAATCAGTCATATGTATACATCTGCCCGAGTTTAAAAAGGCCTTTCCCCCCCCTTAGTCTGGAGGACTATAGATGGATCAGATAGCTCCTGAGAGCATAGATGCATTGCAAAGTCAGAAGAGAGAAATGCAAGCTCTTCTTTTTTTTCTCTCTTTAAAATCCCACTAAGTAACCCAAGGCTGGATGGAGTCTCAGGCAATGTGGGCTGCATTTGTATTTCAAGGCTTAAATGCTCCACTGTGCCCACAGTTTTGGCAGAGACTTGCAGGAGCAGTTGGACAGACAAAACTACATGAGACAAAGATCTTTTTACTCAACATAGACTAATGACAGAAACTTAAAGACACAAGAGGTTTTCAGAATAAAGGGGATGGGAGTGCAGGCATAAAGATCAAGGACAAGGTAAAGGAAGGAGGGACAGAAAACAGCAGGAAAATAAAGGTGAGAGTGGGATGATCAGACTTCCAGCCACTACATCATATGAAATTTAAACCTCTGTCACTCTCATAAATCTCCCATCAGGGAGAACCCACTGGAACAAGGTCTGCACACCTGCTTGTCACCCATCAAGGTGAGCCATTGCTGGCCCAAAGGAATAGGTCTCACACGCTGAGAGGAGTGATGCTGTAGCTGCCTGACATCCACTCTCTTAGAAGGATGGGACAGAGAAGTAGGAGAGGTCAAAAGAGAAGGAGATAGAGGAGAGGAATGGGATAAAGGAGAGGGGGAAAGTGTTGCCTGAATGAGGGTACTGAGGCCCCCTGGGACCTGGAAGGAACTGACCCTGAAACAAGAGGTTCAGATGGCCGCTTGTCACCCATGGGGAAGCTGCATTTGGTGGTCTTGAAGGCACGCAGTTCCTCCCCCTGCCCCACGTTGGGTGCCACAAAGTCTGTTCCTGGCCAGGGTTCTTGGCCTCCTTAATCAATAGAAACTGAGAAGAGGCCAGACAAGAAATTCAAGCAAGGCTTTACTGGGGCCCCTGCTGCAGCAAAGGAGAGTGAAAACAAGAAACAGTTTCCCTTGCTTGCTCCCTGGTATAGTGTGGGAGCTGGTTCCTTTGATGGAGGGAGAGTAGGCACAGGTTCAGAGGTTGGGCCAGAGGAGTGATTTAGGTGTTTACCCACCCCTTGGTGGTGCTGTGTGCAGGAGGCATGTGCAGTACCCTGCGTTTGCCCCTAGCTCCTTAGAAGTGGCAGTTGGGTTTTTGGTCTTTTTTTATCTTGTTCATAGTTTGCCCAAACTGCACATGCTCACAGCTATTTTTAGTCCTATATAGTTTCTTTGTCAGAGAAGGCAATGGCACCCCACTCCAGTACTCTTGCCTGGAAAATCCCATGGACAGAGGAGCCTGGTAGGCTGCAGTCCCTGGGGTCGCTAAGAGTCGGACATGAATGAGCGACTTCACTTTCACTTTTCACTTTCATGCCTTGGAGAAGGAAATGGCAACCCACTCGTGTTCTTGCCTGGAGAATCCCAGGGACAGGGGAGCCTGGTGAGCTGCCGTCTATGGGGTTGCACAGAGTCAGACACGACTGAAGCGACTTAGCAGCAGCAGCAGTTTCTTTGTATTTTGTCCAGGTGCATGCACTGCAGCAAAGGGTCCCAGATCCCAAACTGTCTCCCCCATGCCTCTGACAACCACCAGTCTGTTTTCTGTGTCTATGAGCTTGCTTGTTTGTTTTTTAGATTCCATGTATACATGAGATCAAACAATATTTGTCTTTCTCTGTCTGACCTCAATAAGCATATTACCCTCAAGATCCACCCATGTTGAAAACGGCAAGATTTCATTCTTTTTAATGGCTGAATACTATTCCATTATGTGTGTATGTGTGTGCATACATATATATAATCTCACATTTTCTTCATCCATCAATGAACACATAGATTATATTCATCTCTTGGCTATTGTTAACAGTGCTGCATTGACGTGGCAGGATGTAGGTATCTATCTGAGATAGAAATTTCATTTCCGGTGGGTATGAATAAATACCCAGAGTGGAATTGCTGAATTATATAGTAGTTGTATTTTTAATTTTTTGAGCAATGGCCATACTGTTTTCCGTAATGGCTGCACCAATTTACATTCCAACCAGCTATGCATGAGAGTTCCCCTTTCTCCAAATCTTTTATCAATGCTTGTTATCTTGTTTTGTTTTTTTTAAATAATAGCCACTCTAAAAGATGTGAGGTGATATCTCATTGTGGTTTTGGTTGTTGTCACATTTTTAATTAAACTTTTGAAGTATAGCATACATATTAAAAGTACACATGGAAGAGTACAGTTCAGTGAATTTTCACATGTGGAACATACCTGTGTCACCAGCACTCACATGAAGAGATAGAAACTGACCAGCCCCCAGAGATACTCCATGTCTATGGTGACCCTTCTAAGTTTCTGCTGTCTTCAAAAGTTACCACTATTCTGAATATTAACGGTGTTTATTATTTTTCTTGAATTTTATTCTATGTACATATTTTAAATATTTTAAGATTTTAAAAAATTTTAATAAATTATACAAATAAAGTATAGTAATTTGTTGTTGTTGTTTAGTTGCGAAGTCTTGTCTGAGTCTTTTGTGAGGCTCCTCTGTGGGATTTCCCAGGCAAGAATACTGGAGTGGGTTCCAATTTCCTCCTCCATGGGCTCTTTCCCACCTAGGGATCAAATCAGCATCTCCTGCTTCTCCTGCATTGGCAGGCAGATTCCTTAGCAATGAGCCTCCAGGGAAGCCCATATAGTCACAGTATGTACTTTTCAGTGTCTGGCTTCTTTTGTTCAACATTATATGAGATTTCGTCCTGTTGTTGCCTGCAGTGATGCGCGTTTATTCTGCAGGAGAGGAAGAAGACTTTTTCCTCTACCCTTCTGAGTTCTTAGCTGAGACTCTTTTAATAAAAGATTAACAAGAGAAAAACAAGTTTATTAACATGCCTACCTCATCATGTGTGATACCAGGGGAAAATTAGTAGCTCTCCCAGGTGGCAGAGAATTAGGGATTAGACCATCTTAATAGGGAAAGGGAAGACAGATCTAAGCCTTTTAAGGGAGAGTGAATGGTATTTAGGAAAGATGAAGGGGCCCTTGAAGAGTAGGTGGGAGCTATGAGAGTTTGTGACAAAGTTTGTGAGTTTGTGTCAACTTCCAGTCTCTTGTGATAAGTCAGTCTTCCCCAGTTGATGGAACTTCCAGGGAAGGGATTGATGACAGTTGAGTTGGTTTTGGAAGTTCTGTCTTTAGACAGATAAGGGAGTTGGAGGAAGCGTCTCTCTTCATTTACTCTTCTTCAAGTGCCTACAGCTCAAACTAATCAATATATCCAAGTGACATCTTTGGGGTGGCACGTCCTGAATCCCTGTGGTCCTGTTTTAGCATGGTGTGTTCTGCTCCCCTTCGATTCCAATGGCTGCATGATAGAGTGCCTTCTTATTAGTAAAATTTACTGTCTTCTGTGTAGTTACTAGGTAGTTCAATACTGGAGTCAGTTACTAAATGGTTGTCCACCCTTCTTGTTTTTGTTCATATTCATATAATTCAGCTGCCAACCTCCAAGATTCAAATGCCTGCCTAACTTCCTCGATGTTTGTAGATGTTTTTCCCCCTTTATTCTATCACCAAGGGATATCTGAAGCTTAATTTTCCCACCCTGAATAACTATCTGCAGTAATATTGAAGAGGGAACATCTGCTCTAGTCTTTAGAATTTTCTGCACTAATGTGTGAAGAGAGTTGTGAGCCATGGCAAGTAGCTAATGAGTGATGGCCCAGGAGGGAACAACTGGGTTGGGTTGATAGGGCTTTGCTTCTCCTGCTTTGATTGCCAGATGTCAGGAAGTCAGCCGTGATTGTTGACAGTGGTAAATTCTTCCTCATGATAAATGGTTACGGAGGCCAAGATTTGAAAGAGCAAGGGGCGAGTCACAGTAAGGTTCTTTAGGGAGGAAATACTGAACCTCCTCCCACCTCAAGTATCAATTCCCATTTTTTCAAGCAAAGATGACTTAGCCTTCTGAATATGGATACTATTGCAAGTTACTTTTGCTGCTGCTGCTGCTAAGTCGCTTCGGTCGTGTCCGACTCTGTGCAACCCCATAGACGGCAGCCCACCAGGCTCCGCCGTCCCTGGGATTCTCCAGGCAAGGATACTGGAGTGGGTTGCCATTTCCTCCTCCAGTGCATGAAAGGGAAAAGTGAAAGTGAAGTCGCTCAGTCATGTCCGACTCTTAGCGACCCGATGGACCATAGCCTACCAGGCTCCTCCGTCCATGGGATTTTCCAGGCAAGAGTACTGGAGTGGGGTGCCATTGCCTTCTCCGAAATTACTTTTAGTCTTTGCCTATGCTGAAGGTTTCAGTCAGTCCTGGATAGTAGTACTTAATGATGCTATGATAAAGCTTGACGGCTCCTGTAAATCCACACATTAGGGTACATAAGGCACTTGGTGTCTGGCACTTAGTAAGTACTCAAGAATCGTTGTTGTTGCAATTATTGGCAATTATTTTGTGCCAGCTGAGGGTCCAAACTTGCTGGACTCTGTTGTGAGGTTAATGATTACCAGATTGTTAGATAGCCGGAAAAGCTTGTCAGCTGAACCTGGCTGGGTTCGGCCATAACTCAGGCCTCCCTTTCTGCCTCACTGCTTGTAGGAAATAAGGAGTTCAGGGTGTGGAACAGCATTCTCACTGGCTGCCTGTGTGCTGCCAGCTGGACCTCCAGAAAGGAAAGCAAGCGCCACCACACAGAGCAGAGGCTCCTGCCATCAGATGAGAAAGCTGCTGCAGAACTCAGGTCCCCAGGCCAGAGTCTGGAGATGCTGGACCAAACGCCCTTGGGTGGGGGTCACGTGGCTCTGTAGGGCGTGACTGCAGAGCAGTTCTCTTACAAAAAGGAAGAGCTTCATGTGTTCCCTGCCAGTATGCTGCCCCACAAACAGTATTTTGCTCTATCTGCTCTTCTCTTCAGTTTCAGACATCAGAGCATTTCCCCCCTAAAAGCTTCAGAATGCATTTCCTAAAAATAGGGATATTTCCTCTTCATTGCAATAGACAATAGTACACCTAAGAATAATAACAGTGATGGTTTTACCATCTAGTATCCACTCTTTTCAAATTTCCATACTTACTGAAAAATGTCTTACTGTTTTTTCAACATTAGGCTCTAATCAAGGTTCATGAATTGCCTTTGGTTATGTCTTTTTTGGTCCATTTTACCTTTTAACAGCCTCCACGCCTGTTTAACATTTTGGAGAGTCCAGGCTAGTTGTCTTAGAGAATGTCCCACATTATGTGTTTTATAAGGGTTTCCACATGAATCGTTACTTTTTCTTTAGCATTTAGCATACACTGGAAATTAGTTTTAGAAGTGTTAGCAGATTCAGGTTAAATATCATCTTAGTCCAGTTACACTGCTCTAACAAAAATACTGTAGACTGAGGGGCTTATAAACAACAGAAATTTCTCACAGACCTGGAGGCTGGAAGTCTGAGATCAGGGTGCCCCCATGGTTGGGTGAGGGCCCCCTTCTGGACTGCAGTAGGCCTGCTTGTACCCACACATGACAGAAGGGGCAGTGAACTCTGTAGGGTCTCTTTTGTAAGGGCACTAATCCCACTGATGAGAGCTGTGCCCTTGTGATCTAATCATCTCCCAAAGGCCCTACCTCCAAATACCATCACCCTGGGGATGAGGTCTCAACATAGGAATTTTGGGTTTGGGCACAGACATCCAGTCTGTGCAAACAGAGTCACCAAAATTACTTCATAGGCGATGCAGTGAAATTAATATCATGTAATGTCCTGCTGTCTCGGTATTACTGATGCAGAGCTGATGACTGCTGGGTCTTTCCACCAGAAAAGTACATTTTTCTTTACAATTAGTAAGAATTTGTGGGCTGATTTTTGGCAGAGTACAAATATCTTGTTTTCCTTAAAAGTTTTCAACCAAATTTTTACCTTCCTTTGATTCTTACCTGAATCAGCTATTACACTGGAAGTTCAAAATGGAGATTTGGTGATTCTTATATTGCTTCTATATTGAGCTACTCACCCTTTTTCTGAGTATCGCTATAGATTTGTGGATTTCTTGTGACCATTCTTTTTGATCCTCTGGATGATCTTCATGTTGAAGGTTAATAGGAAATTGAGGTTGTTAGTTGACAAGTTCTGCTTGTGTAAGAATAATAGTGGTGTGCTTTGAAGTAGTTTCTTAACTATAGACAACTGGCCTAAAAGTTGGTTATGTTCAGAAGTATTTACAATGCTCAAGAAATGAGGGTGGATTTGTGGGATGGGGGGTTCTCTTTAAGAACCAGCTCTGTTTGGGACAGTGATAAAATTGTGGAGCCCAAGAGGTTATGAGATGCTGAGTATTGCCTTCCAATACAGGGGATGCAGGTTCAATCCCTTGCAAGGGAACTAAGATCCCACATACCTCAGGGCCAAAAGGTCAAAAACATAAAACAGAAGCTATATTGTAACAAATTCAATAAAGACTTCAAGAAAATAATTATAAAACCAGACGAGGCTCCATCTAGAAAATGGAAAGGAGCTATCAGTTCTCTCCCTAACAAGAAAGGCAAGGAGGAAGCAAGTTGGTTTGGGGTTTGTAGAGATTGAACTTCTTTGTTTGCAGCCCTCTTTTCCCCAGTTGGCTCCTCCAGATCTCTTCAAGAAAATTAGAGATATCAAGGGAACATTTCGTGCAAACATGGGCACACTAAAGGGCAGAAACGGTATGGACCTAACAGAAGCAGAAGATATCAAGAAGAGGTGGCAAAAATACACAGAAGAACTATATAAAAATCATTTTAATGACCCAGATAACCACGATGGTGTGATCACTCACCTAGAGCCAGACATCCTGGAGTATGAAGTCAAGTGGGCCTTAGGAAGCATCACTACAAACGAAGCTAGTGGAGGTGATGGAATTCCAGCTGAGCCATTTCAAATCCTAAAAGATGATGCTGTGAAAGTGCTGCACTCAATATGCCAGAAAATTTGGAAAACTTAGCAGTGGCCACAGGACTGCAAAAGGCCAGTTTTCGTTCCAATCCCAAAGAAGGGCAATGCCAATGAATGCTCAAACTATCACTCAATTGCACTCATCTCACAAGCTAACAAAATAATGCTCAAAATTCTCCAAGCTAGGCTTCAACAGTACATGAACTGAGAATTTCCAGATTTAGAAAAGGCAGAGGAACCAGAGATCAAATTGAAAACATCCACTGGATCATAGAAAAAGCAAGAGAATAACAGAAAACATCTACTTCTGCTTCGTTGACTATGCTAAAGCCATCGACTGTGTGGATCACAACAAAATGTGGAAAATTCTTAAAGAGATGGGAATACCAGACCACCTTACCTGCCTCCTGAAAAACCTGCATGCAGCTCAAGAAGCCACAGTTAGAACTGGACATGGAACAACAGACTGGTTCCAAATCAGGAAAGGGAGTACATCAAGGCTGTGTATTGTCATCCTGCTTATTTAACTTCTATGCATAGCACATCATGCGAAATGCCAGACTGGATGAGGCACAAGCCAGGATCAAGATTGCTGGGAGAAATATCAATAACCTCAGATATGCAGACAACACCATTCTTATGGCAGAAACCAAAGAGGAACTAAAGAGCCTTCTTGATGAAGGTGAAAGAGGAGAGTGAAAAAACTCTCCTCTTGGCTTAAAACTCAACATTCAAAAAATGAAGCTCATGGCATCCAGTCCCATCACTTCATGGCAAATAGATAGGGAAACAATGGAAACAGTGCCAGACTTTATTTCTTGTGCTGCAAAGTCACTGTGGATGATGACTGCACAAAATGAAAAGACACTTGCTCCTTGGAAGAAAAGCTATGACAAACCTTGACAGCATGTTAAAAAGCAGAGACATTACTTTCTAACAGAGGTCTGTATGGTCAAAGCTCTTGTTTCCCAGTAGTCATGTACAAATATGAGAGTTGGACCATAAAGAAGGCTGAGCGCCAAAGAACTGATGTTTTGCATTCCAGTGCCCTGTAATGAAAAGGACATCTTTTTTTGGTGTTAGTTCTAGAAGGTCTTGTAGGTCTTCACAGAACCATTCAACTTAAGCTTCTTCAGCATTATTGATTGGGGCATACTTGGATTACTGTGAAACTGAGTGTTTTGCCTTAGAAACGAACGGAGATCATTTCTGTCATTTCAGACTCTTCTGTTGACTATTAGGGCTACTCCATTTCTTCTAAGGGATTCTTGCCCACAATAGTAGATATAATGGGCATCTGAGTTAAATTCACCCATTCCCATTCATTTTAGTTCACTAATTCTTAAAATATTGATGTTCACTCTTGCCATCTGCTGCTTGACCACTTCCAATTTACCTTGATTCGTGGACCTAACATTCCAGGTTCCTCTGCCATATTGTTCTTTACAGCATCAGATTTTACTGTCACCACCAGACACATCCACAACTGGGCATTGTTTCCACTTTGGTTCAGCCTCTTTGTTCCTTCTTGAGCTATTTCTCCACTCTTCTCAAGTAGCATATTGGGCACTTACTGACCTGGGGAGTTAATCTTTCAGTGTTGTATGATTTTGCCTTTTCATAATGTTCATGGAGTTCTCAAGGCAATAATACTGTAGTGGTTTGCCAATCCTGTTTCCAGGGGACCACATTTTGTCAGAACTCTCCACCACGACCCGTCCATCTTGTGTGGCCCAGTAGAGTATGACTCATAGTTTTATTGAGTTAGACATGGCTGTGATCAGTGTGGGCAATGGCACCCCACTCCAGTACTCTTGCCTGGAAAATCCCATGGATGGAGGAGCCTGGTAGGCTGCAGTCCATGGGGTCACTAAGAGTCGGACATGACTGAACAACTTCACTTTCACTTTTCACTTTCATGCATTGGATAAGGGAATGGCAACCCACTCCAGTATTCTTGCCTGGAGAATCCCAGGGACGGCGGAGCCTGGTGAACTGCCATCTATGGGGTCGCACAAAGTCGGACACGACTGAGGTGACTTAGCAGTAGCAGTGATCAGTGTAATCAGTTTAGTTTTCTGTGATTGTGGTTTTCATTTTAAGGCTTAGATAACACTGTTCTGGAGCTTTCTTGGTGGCTAAGTGGTAAAGAATCCACCTGCAGGAGACATAGGTTCAACCCCTGGTTCAGAAAGATCCCCTAGAGAAAGAAATGGCAACCCACTCCAGTATTCTTGCCTGGGAAATCCCATGGTCAGAGGAGCTTGTAGGATTGCAATCCATGGGGTCACAAAATAGTCAGACTGGACTTAGTGACTAAATAACAGCACTATTTTTTATGCAATTATATTTTAGGTTAGTGGACCATAATGTCCCATAAGAGTCAGGAGTGGGGTATCTTGAATGAAGCAGACTTTCCTATTCAGTCATCGTGAGATGAGGTGGCTTCTGGGGTGAGAAAACAGTTCTGGGAGACAGACTAAACCAAAAAGGGAAAGAAATGCCTTCCTTTTCTCTACCAGATATAGATGGATCCTCAAATAACTAAAGTATTAAGATGCCCAGTGGAATTGTGGTGGTTGCAAATGTGGGCAAGGCAGGGAATAGATAATGGGGGTGAGTGGCTGCCAGCACAGGGAGGCAGGCCTTGTGGAGCGACCCTGGACAGCCCCTTGAGGGGTCAACATCAATTACTGTACGTTGAATTATACTTCCTCGCCAAGATCACCCAACTTTTGATGAAGTTTTGTGCAAATTTGGCAGTATGGTCTCAGCTACAGAGGGCGGAAGGAGAGGATTAATGCAGCAGGGGCCATGCCTTGCCCACTAAGTGCTGAGTGGTGTGAAGAGGGGAGGGCAGTAGGAGAGCACAAGGGAGTTCATCTTGCACAGGGGGTGGGGAGGGGATAATAGAACAGAAGGACTTAGAGAATTGGTTCCTATAGAAAACAGCACTTTGGGGAAATTTTTAAAAACAACTAGATCTACTCTTTGATTGCTGTCCCCAAGTCTCCTCAAAGTGGGTCTGCTGAGCATTTTGTGGATGTCTTTGGTCACATGCAATTACATCTGTTTCTTCTGCATGGTGATATGGGCATCATATTACCCAAGAGATCCCCTTGGTAGAAGACTAGCTGAAAGTGACTTCTCCCTCTCTTGAGTAACCACTGCAAATAGTGTCCAAACACCGTTCATCACCTAACTATCTGGCAGGAAGAAACAAATTTATTGATTATAGTGCTGGTTCGCTGTGAAGACTCAAGTTAAGAATTTGTTCATTTAAACTTAGTGTGGTGAAGCAAGTCAGAAAGAGAAAAATGATATCATATATTAATGCATATATATGGAATCTAGAAGAATGGTATTGATGAACCTATGTGCAGGGCAGGAATAGAGACATGGACATAGAGAAAGGACTTGTGGACATAGCAGGGGAAGGAGAGGGTGGGACAAATTGAGAAAGAAACATTGGCATATATATATACTACCATGCGTAAAATAGCTAGCTAGAGGGAAGCTGCTATATAACACAGGGAGCCCAGCCTGGTGTTCTGTGATGACCTAGAGGGCTGGGATGGGATGAGAAGGAGGCTCAAGAGGGAGGGTGTGAATATATATATATATATATATGGTTATGACTGATTTGCATTGTTGTACAGCAAAAATCAGTACAACATTGTAAAGCAATTATCTTCCAATTAAAATAAAAACAAAAATATAAACTTAGTACAATATGTTTGTATTAGTCATTAGGGCCTAGGAGCAACTATTAAGGAATTTGAATTTTCAGACTTCTACTTGAATTTCTCCTTGACCTTGGCATTTGAAAACATAATTCATCAATCTGAATTCTTTACTGCTATTTCAACATCAGCTTACGAGACTTTGCCTTTCAATATAAACCTTTTAGGGTTAATCAGTGAGTGTTAAATTCTGATTCTCCACATCAGTTTCTAGACCTCCTTTCTCCATGCCAATTGACACAAACCCTACCCATAGATTATTGAAATGCACTGAAATTTGAATATTGAATGAGACAGTGTCTCTGAAAAATTTGTACTTGGAGTACTTTCCTGAAAAAGTTCTCATACACTGATACTCAAAAGCTCTTGACCTTCAGGGAACAGGAGACACAGCCCTTTAGCCAGCCCTTGGCCTAATTCAGTTGAGTCCCAGAGCTGACATTATTTATGGAAACATAAGCAGTTGGTTGGATGAATGCCCAGGGGCCTTGGCATTGTAGGTATTTAAATAAATCAAATGATCCAGAAAACTGGTATTATGTGAGACCTCCTCTTGCTCTGCCACCTCCCCCATACCCACAGGCAAATCCAAAGGGCGGGGAGGACCCTCATCCATTATGAGGGGTGCGGGAGGAGGCACAATGAAGGGAGAGAGCCCAGCCAGGCATGCCCAGTGTTTAGTGACATGGAGACCTTGTAATATCAGGATGGGTATAGAAAGAGATCATGTCCTCCAGAAATGAGAAACACCGTTTAGATTGTGACTGGTGCAGATTTGGCTTCTAGAATCCAGGCTCTTCCTAGGGACCTCTACTGAAGCTTAACTGAAGCATAAACTGCAGGGCCAGGCAGAAGCAAGAAATCACGTTTTTAATCAGGTTCTAGTTTTCATTATTCCTATCATTTTACTAAACACCTTTATCCTTGTGGCTGGCTTTTCAAAAATCTGGTTATCTTAAAGTGTCAGACATTTCTCAGAAATTCTCCCCCAGGAAAATTAAGTCCTCCTTGAGCATAATAAAGAAATGCAACCCCACCATCTAAATACTCAGAATAAAGACAAAAAGGTCTAATCGAATATTGACCAAATAAGGCTACCTTGTTTATTCCTTGCTTTAATATTCTTTCTCGAAGCAAATCTTATCAGTCTTGCTTCTCTCCTCTCAGACAGACCAGCAAGATCAGCAGGAAATTGGAAAAGCTGCATTTACGATATTTAGGTCATAAGTCTCCCAAAGTGGAACCACATGTGTCTCCTGATTGCGTGTAGAAGCTTGAAAGACTGATGAATGTTATGTCAATTATCACACCAGCAACACCAGCAAACATGCCGTGAGTTACAGCTCGAACGCGTTCAAGATGGACTTCACCTCTGTGAGATTTAATTAAATGCTATGTATATAAACAAATCTTGAACATCCTAATTCCCTATCCCAGTTAAAGTAGCCCTGGGCTGGCAGCCTCTTACTCTGCTGCATGGCTAGGTGTTGATCAGTGAAAACTCAGAACAGCTAATGAGAAGGTCAGGCCCGTAGGAAAAGCAGGCATTTTGGGCTGTCACCTCTATCCCCTTCACTGTGTCCCTGTGGGTTGTATCCTTTTATAAACACAGCCCCCACTGTCTAGAACATTGGAACATAAAATGTTTCCCACCTCTCTTCAAAATTTTAAGCCACTGAAAATGTAATAGCCAGTCACAGTCTTATTAATTGAAATTCAAATACTGATGGAATAGATTCAATGTTGAGGAAGGTTAGGATGTGGAAGGGAGAAGAGAGATCGTGCGAGTTAGATGCCTTTATGTTATTAATACCACATTTAGCTTTAAAAGACCCTCAAAGGTGTGTCCTGGCTGATTATTTGGGGTCCTGATCAATCATAGTACCTAGCCTGCCTATCATGACTTAGAAGGGAGCTGCCCTGCCTGGCTGCCTCACAGCGGGGAGAGTCAGAAAGCCCTGTTCTCCTTCCCCACTGTTGGACCCTATTGCGTGGACCAGGGGCAGGACAAGGGCCCCAGAGTGAAAATGACATCCAAAGCAAGGAAGTGCTGAACTGCTCAGATGGTGCAACAGGAACAAATACATAAAGGTCACGAGGCAGAGAGGTGACAGAAGCCCAGAGAGCCAGAGTCAGGAAGGGTTCAAATGCCTGAATAAGCAACAGCTTGAGTCTGGAGCAAACTCCGGAAGATAGTGAAGGACAGGGAAACCTGGCGTGCTGCAGTCCATGGGGTCGCAAAGAGTTGGGCATGACTTAGCAACTAAACAGCACAACAGAGAGAGGGTCAGGGAGCCAGTTCTTAGGAGCGGGGATAAAATGAGAAGACATCAAAAAGAGGCATAACTGGAAATTCATGTAAAGGCCATGCAGTGCAGAGAAGACCCAGGCTCCTTTGCTCTCTAAGGATCTTGAATTCCAGAGCACCTGTAGTTCCAGTCATGCATGTATGCTCAGTCGTTTCTGACTCTGTGACCCCATGGCCTGCAGGCCGCCAGGCTCCTCTGCCCATGGGATTCTCCAGGCAAGAATACTGGAGTGGGCTCCATTTCCTCCTCCAGGGGATCTTCCCAACCCAGGGATCGAACCTGAGTCTCCTTTATTGCAGGCAGAGTCCTTACTACTGAGCCACCCGGGAAACCCAATCTTAGAACAGGCCAAGTCAGGTTCTATTCTGCCCAGCAGGCCTGCTTCCTGCCCAGCTTTGTAGCTGACTTTCTCCCCACTCCCAGCCCATGTATAAAAACTAAGGCAGATAAGCCAGGCTAATGCTTTTCTGGTGGGCATATTAAAGTCTCCTTATGGCAAGCATTAAGGGCAGTGTAGGAAGACTGTGATGAATTTACTTTTAACTGTCAAGTGCAATAGAACTGTTACCTATCAGCATCTTGAGATGCAGGCAAAAAAAAAAAAAGGATAATTAAACCCAGCCTTTCAAATAAGCATTGTTGCAAAGGTTATAGAATACTGCAGTTTTGCCAAACTTAGTGAAATCAATCTCCATTTTGTTGCAGTGTGTGTCATGCAGAGATGGTTGAAACCAACAAAATGAAAAGCATTAATAATTGGTATTAATAGCTTATATAAATTAATTTGCTTATTTGCCTAAAAGAAAATTAGCCAAACAATCCATTAAATGGAGCTCTGCACTTGAATATAAAGCATATACTTCCTATTGTGTTTTTTTTTAAATAGGCATTTGAAGTTTGAGGAAATCTAACCAATTAATGAAAAATAAATGAGAATCTTTTTGCCAATAAAATGAAGTCAATTCCATGGGTGCAGAAGGGTCACCTTAATGACTTCAAAATTTAAAGGGTAACATGTAGAATATAACTGATTGACATGACATAAAGTGAAGATAATATAAGTTCATAATTGTTTGCAGTACTTACTGACTACCAATACCTGATTCATTACTTGATTCTTCTGCAGTATCAATAAATAATAAACACAAATGAGACATTGAATGCTGGTGAGGTTAAGTACTTTGTGAAAAACACTTCATCGGTTCATTTCAACAGGTTTTCCTCTTTGGGCGAAGCCTGGATTTACCTGCTATTGGCCCAATTACAAGAATTAATGTTGGGTATGGTGAGAGGGGCAGGAATTTAGGACTCCCTGTACCCAGTTTTTGTTTATAATCATCTCTTGTCACATTCAGCTCTTTCAGGGCTAAGTTAACAGTCTTCAAAGTTCGTAACTTAGCCTCTTTCCCTCTTCTTCCTCCCTTCTTGCCTGTTCATTTTTAGTAAGGATCCCACCAGAGCTTGGTTTCTAACTGCTTCCTACAAAGGATGTGTGCATGTATGTATGCTCAGTCGTGTCCAACTCTTTGTGACTCCATGGATGCCAGGCTCCTCTGTCCATGAAATTTTCCAGACAAGAATACTAAGAGTGGGTTGCATTTCCTTCAGGGGATCTTCCCAACCCAGGGATCAAACCCAGGTTGCTTGCATCTCCTATATTGGCAGGCAGATTCTTTACCACTGTGCCACCCAGGAAGCCCACAAAGAAACATCAAAAGTTGGCTACAATTTCAGAGCTTAGAAATTTTAGCCAACTTTTGATGTAAAAAAAGGCAGTTTTTAGTCACATGGAGCAAAACAGGTTGGGAAGAATCTGAGTCTCAAATGGGATAATAGATTGCTAAGCCATACCCTGATGCCATTTTACAAATAATTCGCCTTCACACCTATTGACCTGCCCAATGTCATCCCACCCATTCCCCCATCCAAGATAACCACAGGAAATAAGAGTCATTCTCATTCAACCACCTGGTCCTGAGTGCCTTTAGGATGTGAGGGCATAAGTTATTCAAACCCTGGCTGCTTCTAAAGCTTAACTCTCAGAACTCAGCTGTAATGGCTGAAGCTCCCCAAGGGCAACCTGTAAAGCCAGGCTTGCCCCCTGCTTCATTTAAGGTACCACTGAACCCCACCTGATTCCAAGAGTAAGCAGTGCAAAGCCCCTCTGCACATGTGGTTTTCCTACTCATTTCTGCAAATCTCTGATTACATTTCCCCCAAGGCACTGCAGGCTTCTCCAAGTAGAAGAAATTAAATGCTTATTAGGATTCTGCACGTGCTCCCTGAGAACTGCACCCCACATACCACAGTGCTGTCCTTGCCTCGTTAGCATAGACACTCACCCACGGCTGACAAGGGACATCAAACCACTTCAAGTAATTGTATTTTCAGAGCAGCTGGTAGGTAGTGAAATGGGAAGATTTGGCCTTGCCTAGCTCAAGGTGTAGATAAGATCTAGCAGTCTTGATTTTTTAAAAATAATCAAGAAAGTATTGCCTCAAACTATTTCACTGTCTTTTCCTAACCATGAACTCGAAGCTTTTACCATGTCATTTGTTTGCAATATGTGCTTCATTATCTTATTTAATCTTGGATTATCTTTCCACTTAATTAAACTCACTTTCACTTTGAAACTTTGCATTAAAAAGAAAAATACAGATGTCATGTAGAATTATTTCACTAATCTATTTTATCAGTCAAATAATTGATCCCTGCCTCCAGGTAGTTACAGATGACACATTGGTGCAACTATGATCAAAATCTTTCTCTTGTCTTTTTTCAAATTCCACAATTTTTAAGGCCAGGTAAGTATAATGAGTCAGAACCTGAATACAGCTGAGAAAACATCTTCCAAAATCAATTCTGGATATTTGGATTTCTGATCTTTTACAAAAAGAAGATCCATCAAAAGAAATAATTAAGGGAAATACTGTAGTGTTCCCTTACTTTCAACTTAGTTATATCATTGTCTTTTTTAATTTAATTTTTATTTTATATTGAGTTATAGTTGAAACGAACTCTTCAGGTGTTAAGTTTTAGGTGTACAGCAAGGTGATGCAGTTATATTGATATATATATATATATATTCTTTCTCCAATTCTTTTCCCATATAGCTTATTACGGAATATTGAGTAGAATTCCTTGTGTTATACAGTAGTTCCTTGCTGGTTATCTGTTTTACACATGGTAGTATGTATATGTTAATCCCAATCTTCTAATTTATCCCCTACCCTTTCCCTTTTGGTAACCATGTTTTCAAAATCTGTGAGTCTGTTTCTGTTTTGTTAATAAATTCATTTGTATAACCTTTTTAGATTCTGCATATAAGTGATAGCATCTATTTATTTGTCTTTCTCTGTTGGACTTACTTCATTTAGTATGATGAGCTGTAGGTCTATCCATGTTGCTACAGATGGCATTATTTCATTCCTTTTTATGGCTGAGTAGTATTCCATTGCATGTATATATAACATATCTTTATTCATTTCCCTGTCAGTGGAGATTTAGGTTGCTTCAATGTCTTGGCATTGTAAATGGTGTTGCAATGAATGTTGAGATGCATGTATCTTTTTGAATTATGGGTTTCTTCAGATATATGCCCAGGAATGGGATTGCTGGATCATGTTTGCTCCTTTTCATTTTTTAAGAAACTTCCATATTGTTCTGCACAGTGGCTACACCAATTTACATTCCCACAAGAGTGTAGGAGATTCCCTTTTCTCCACACCTATTCTACCATTTATTGTTTGTAGACTTTCTGATGATGCCATTCTAACTGGTATGAGGTGATACCTCATTTTAGTTATGATTTGAATGTCTCTAATAATTAGCTGTTAATTAGCTTTTTGTGTGTTTACTGGCCATCTGTATGTCTTCTTTGGAGAAATGTCTATTTAGATCTTTGGCCCATTTTTTGATTGAGTGGTTTCTTATTTTGCTTTTAAGCTTCATGAGCTGTTTGTATATTTTGGAGACTAATACTCTGTCAGTCTCAGATTAATCCCTTGTTGGTCGCATCATTTGCAAATATTTTCTCCCATTCTGTGGGTTGTCTTTTCATTTTGTTTGTGGTTTACTTTGCTGTGCAAAACATTTTAAGTTTATTTAGGTCCCATTTGTTTACTTTTGTTTATTACTCTAGGAGGTGGATCCAGAAAGATATTACTGCAAATTTATGTCAAATAGTGTTCTGCCTATATTTTCTTCTAAGAGTTTTATAGTGCAGTCTTACATTTAGGTCATTAATCCATTTTAACTTTATTTTTGTGTATGGTGTTAGAGAATATTCTTTTTTTTAGGTAAGAATTCGATTTATTTAGAGAGAAACACATTCCATAGACAGAGTGTGGGCCATCTCAGACAGTGAGGGGCTGAGAACATTCTTTTCACTTTTTTTGTTAAATTATTTATTTTTAAATGAAACAAAGATTACCATTTTTAATGATAAAAGGTACAATTCACAAAGAAGATAGACATCAAGAAGATAGATATCATAAGCCATTAAACACCTAACAACAAAGAAACAAAGGTACATAAAGCAAAAATCAGAAGAAATATAAGGGAAAAGAAAAAAATACATAATCATAGTGAGACATGCTAACATTTCTCTGAGAATGTTTTATCAAGTGCAGAAGAAATAAGAATAGGAGCATCTTGACTGATGTCATTAATAATTTAAATAGAATAGATTTCTATTCATATTAATTTATATTAATCTTATATCCTACACAAATATATTTAAAATTTTGTATCTGACACATCATTATTAGATTTCCTTAGAATATTTAGAAAAACTGGCAAAAAATAAGCATTAATAAATTTCAAAAAGTAAAATTCTCTTTTTTGTGTCATTCAATAGGCTGAGAATATCCTAATTTCAATTTTTACATGTAGCTATCCAGTTTTCCCAGCACCACTTATTGAAGACACTGTCTTTTCAACATTCTGTAGTCTTGCCTCCTTTGGCACAGAATAATTGATCACGGGTGTGTGGGGTTGTTTCTAGGCTTTCTATCCTGTTTCATGGATCTATACTTCTGTTTTTGTGCCAGTACCATACTGTTTTGATGACTGTAGTTTTTCAGTATAGTCTGAAGTCAGGTGCCTGATTCTTCTAGTTCCATTTTTCTTTCTCAGGATTGCTTAGGCTATTCAGGGTCTTTTGTATTCCATACAAATTCTTTAAAATGTTTGTTTCAGTTCTGTTAAAAATTTTATTGGTAATTTTGTAGAGATTGCATTGACTATGTAGATTGCTTTGGGTAGTATAGTCATTTTCAAATATTGATTCCTCCAATCTAGGAACATGGTATAACTTTCCATTTGTTTGTGTCCTCTTCAATTTCTTTAATCAGTGTCTTAGTTTTTGGAGTACAGGATTTTTACCTCCTTCAATTCATTTCAGTTTAGTCACTCAGTCATGTTCGACTCTTTGAGATTCCATGGATTGCAGCATGCCAGGCTTCCCTGTCCATCACCAAGTTCCGGAGCTTACTCAACTCATGTCCATAGAGTCGGTGATGCCATCCAACCATCTAATCCTCTGTGTTCTTCTTCTCCTCCCACCTTCAATCTTTCCCAGCATTAGGGTCTTTTCCAATGAGTCAGTTTTTCAGCATCAGTCCTTCTATCCTTCCAATGAATATTCAGGACTGATTTCTTTTAGGATTGACTGGTTGGATCTCCTTGCAGCCCAATGGACTCGCAAGAGTCTTCAGCACCACAATTCAAAAGCATCAATTATTCAGTGCTCATCTTTCTTTATAGTCCAATTCTCACATCCATACATGACTACTGGAAAAACCATAGCCTTGACTAGACGGACCTTTGTTGGCAAAGTAATGTCTCTGCTTTTAAATATTCTATCTAGGTTGGTCATCACTTTCACCCCAAGGAGTAAGCATCTTTTAATATCATGGATGCAGTCACCATCTTCTGTGATTTTGGAGCCCCCCAAAATAAAGTCTCTCCTTATTCCCATTGTTTCCCCATCTAGTTGCCATGAAGTGATGGGACCAGATGCCACGATCTTAGTTTTCTGAACATTGAGCTTTAAGCCAACTTTTTCACTCTCCTCTTTCACTTTCATCAAGAGGCTCTTTAGTTCTTTTTCGCTTTCTGCCATAAGGGTGGTGTCATCTGCATATCTGAGGTTATTGATATTTCTCCTGGCAATCTTGATTCCAGCTTGTGCTTCATCCAGCCCAGCATTTCACATGATGTACTCTGCATAGAAGTTAAATAAGCAGGGTGACAATATACAGCCTTGATGTACTCCTTTCCTGATTTGGAACCAGTCTGTTGTTCCATGTCCAGTTCTAACTGTTGCTTCTTGACCTGCACACAGATTTCTCAGGAGGCAAGTAAGGTGGTCTGGTATTTCCATTTCTTGAAGAATTTTCCACAGTTTGTTGTGATCCACACAGTCAAAGGCTTTGACATAGCCAATAAAGCAAAAGTAGATGTTTTTTTCTGGAACTGTCTTGGTTTTTTGATGACCCAACGGATGTTGGCAATTTGATCTCTGATTCCTCTGCCTTTTCTAAATCCAGGTTGTACATCTGGAAGTTCACAGTTCATGTACTGTTGAAGCCTAGCTTGGAGGATTTTGAGCATAACTTTGATAGCATGTGAGATGAGTGCAATTGTGCAGTAGTTTGAACATTCTTTGGCATTGCCTTTCTTTGGGATTGGAATGAAAACTAACCTTTCCAGTCCTGTGGCCACTGCTGAGTTTTCCAAATTTGCTGGCATATCGAGTGCAGCACTTTCACAGCATCATATGTTAGGATTTGAAATAGTTCAACTGGAATTCCATCACCTCCATTAGCTTTGTTTGTAGTGATGCTTCCTAAGGCCCACTTGACTTCACATTCCAGGATGTCTGGCTCTAGGTGAGTGATCACACCATCATGGTTATCTGGGTCATGAAGATCTTTTTTGTATAGTTCTTCTTTGTATTCTTGCCACCTCTTCTTAATATCTTCTGCTTCTGTTAGGTCTATACCATTTCTGTCTTTTATTGAGCCCATCTTTGCATGAAATGTTCCTTTGGTATCTCTAATTTTCTTGAAGAGATCTCTAGTCTTCCTGATTCTGTTGTTACCCTCTATTTCTTTGCACTGATCGCTGAGGAAGGCTTTCTTATCTCTCCTTGCTATTCTTTGGAACTCTGCATTCAAATGAGAATATCTTTCCTTTTCTCCTTTGCCTTTTGCTTCACTTCTTTTCTCAGCTATTTATAAGGCCTCCTCAGAAAACCATTTGGGCTTTTTGCATTTCTTTTACTTGGGGATGGTTTTGATCACTGCCTCCTGTACAATGTCAAGGACCTCTGTCCATAGTTCTTCAGGCCCTCTGTCTATCAGATCTAATTCCTTTTATCTATTTGTCACTTCCACTGTATAGTTGAAAAGGATTTGATTTAGGTCATACATGAATGTTCTAGTGGTTTTCCCTACTTTCTTCAATTTAAGTCTGAATTTGGCAATAAGAAGTTCATAATATGAACCACAGTCAGCTCCTGGTCTTGTTTTTGCTGACTGTATAGAGCTTCAAGTTTATTCCAAGGTATTTTATTCTTTTTTGATAGGATGGTAAATGGGATTGTTTCTTTAATTTTCTGATCTTTTGTTGTTAGTGTATAGAAATGCAACAGGTTTCTGTGTATGAATTTTGTATTAATTACTTGTATTCACTGGTTATATTAATCACTTAATTTTGTATTAATTAGGATTAAAGTTTTATCCTGCAACTTTACCAAATTCGTTGAATAACTCTAGTATTTTTCTGTTGGCATAGTTAGGATTTTTTATGTATATTATCATGTCATTTTCAAACAATGATGGTTTTATTTTTCCAATTTTCATTCCTTTTATTTCTTTTTCTTCTCTGATTTTCATGAGTAAGACTTCCAAAACTATGTTGAGTAAAACTATCAGGAGTGGATATTCTTGTCTTATTCCTAATCTTAGAGGAAATGCTTTAAGTTTTTTTACTATTGAGAATAAATATTTGTTGTATATGGCCTTTATGATGTAAGTAGGTTCCCTCTACGCCCACTTTCTGGAAAATTTTTCTCATAAATGGGTGTTGAATTTTGTCAAAAATATTTTCTGTGTCTATGTAAATGATCATCTGATTTTTATTCTTCAATTTGTTGAGGTGGTATATCATGCTGATTAATTTGTAGATACTGAAAAATCCTTGCTTTCCTGGGATAAATCCCACTTGATCATGGTGTATAATCTTTTTAATGTGTTGTTGGATTTGGTTTGCTAGTATTTGTTGAGGATTTCTCTGTCTATGTTTGTCAGTGATATTGACGTGTAATTTTCTTTTTTTGTGATATCTTTGTCTGATTTTGATATCGGGGTGATGGTAGCCTTATACAATGAGTTTGGAGTGTTCCTTCCTATGCAATTTTTGTGAAGAGTTTAGAAGGATAGGTGTTAACTTTTCTCTAAATGTTTGATAGAATTTTCCTGTGAAGCCATCTGATCCTGGACTTTTGTTTGCTGAGAACTTTAAATCACAGTTTCAATTTCAGTACTTGTAATTGGTCTCAATATTTTCTATTTCTTCCTGGTTCAGTCTTGAGAGATTGTACCTTTCTAAGAATTTGTCCATTTCTTTTAGGTTGTCCATTTTATTGGCATGTAGTTTCTTGTAGCAGAGAAGGCAATGGCACACCACTCCAGTACTCTTGCCTGGAAAATCCCATGGACGGAGGAACCTGGTGGGCTGCAGTCCAGGGGGTCGCTAAGAGTCGGACACAACTGAGCAACTTCACTTTGACTTTTCACTTTGACTTTTCACTTTCACGCACTGGAGAAGAAAATGGCAACCCACTCCAGTGTTCTTGCCTGGAGAATCCCAGGGACGGCAGATCCTGGTGGGCACAGAGTCGAACACGACTGAAGCGACTTAGCAGCAGCAGCAGCAGCAGTTTCTTGTAGTAGTCTCTTACGATGCTTTGTATTTCTGTGGTGTTCATTGTAACTCCTCTTTTTTCATTTCTAATTTTATTGATTTGAGCCCTTTCCCTTTTTTTCTTGATGAGTCTGGCTAAATGGGTATCAGTTTTATCTTTTCAAAGAACCAGCCTTTAATCTCACTGTTTTGTTTTTTTTTTTCTATTATTTTCTTTGTCTCTATTTCATTTATTTTGGCTCCGATCTTTATGATTTCTTTTCTTCTACTGACTTTGGGTTTTGTTTGTTCTTTCTGTAGTTGGTTTAGGTGTAAAGTTAAGTTGTTTATTTGAGATATTTCTTGTTTCCTCAGGTAAGATTGTATTGCTACAAACATCCCTCTTAGAAGTGTTTTTGCTGTGTCCCATAGGTTTTGGATTGCTGTTTTCATTTTCATTTGTCTCTACATGTTTTATTTCCTCTTTGGTTTCTTCAGCAATCCATTGGTTGTCTGGTAACATATTCTTTAGCCTCCATCTGTTTGTGTTTTTTATAGTTTTTTCTCTTGTAGTTGATTTCTATCGGATAGTGTTGTGGTCTGAAAAGATGCTTGATATGATTTTCATAAATTTACTCTTTGCTTTCTGGCCCAGAATATGATCTATCCTTGAGAATGTTCCATGTGCACTTGAGAAGAATGTGTATTTTGCTGCTTTTGGATGGAATGTGCACACTCTCTCACTGTGTGTGTGTGTGTGTGTATCAATTTAAGTCCATTTGGTCTAATATGTCATTTAAGGCCTGTGTTTTCTTACTGATTTTCTGGTTGGATGATTTGTCCATTGATATAAGTGGGGTGACAAACTCTCCTACTATAATTGTGTTACTGCCAGTATCTCCTGTTATGGCTATTAGTGTTTGCCTTATGTATTGAGGTGCTCCTATGTTGGGTACATATATCATTACAATTGTTATATCTTCTTCTTGGATTGATCCCTTGATCATGATGTAGCATCCTTATTTGTCTCTTGTAACAGTCTTTGTTAAAGTCTGTCTGATATGAGTACTGCTACTCCAGCTTTCTTTTGATTTCCATTTGCATGAAATACTTTTTTCTATCCTCTCACTTTTAGTCTACATGTGTTCATAGATGTGAAGTGGGTCTCTTGTACACAGCAAATATATGTCTTGTTTTTGTATTTACCCAGCCAGTCTGTATCTTTTGGTTGGAGCACTTAATCTATTTACATTTAAGATAATTATCAATATGTAGTTCTTACTGCCATTTTGTTAATTGTTAGGATTTGTTTTTGTAGGTCCTTTTCCTTCACTTCCTTTTTTGTTCTCTTGTGATCTTCAGAGTTGTGTTTGGATTGCTTTTTCTTTCTTGTGAGGGTATCTATTATAGATTTTGGTTAGGAGTTACCATGACGTTTTAATATAGAAATATATACATATATACACACATATATATATAATGTTAGTTTCTTAATTTCAAATGCATTTCTAATATTCTGCACGTGTACTCATCTCATGATTGCTGATTTTGGTATCATATTTGTGTGTCATTTCCTACCTTTACTGTATGTTTGCCTTTACCAGTGAGCTTTCCCATTTCTAATTTTCTTATTTCTAGTTGTGGCCTTTTCTTTTCCACCTAGAGAAGTTCCTTAGCATTTGTTTCAAAGATGGTCTGGTGGTGCTGAATTCTCTTAGCTCTTGCTTATCTGTAAAATGTCTGATTTCTGTCAGATATGAACAAGACCTTTGCTGGGTTGAGTATTTTTGGTGGTAGATTTTTCCCTTTCATCACTCTAATTATATTAATATTATGCCACTTCCTTCTGGCCTACAGAGTTCCTGATGAAAAATCAGCTGATAACCATATGGGGATTTCCTTGTACGTTTCTTGTTGCTTTTAATATTTTCTTTTTAAAAAATTTTTTGTCAGTATGATTACTATGTGTCTTGGTATCCTTCTACTTGGGCTTATACTGTGTAGGATCTCTGTGCTCCTGGACTTGAGTGTTTGTTTTCCCATGTTAGGGAAGATTTCAGCTATTTCTTCTTCAAGTGTTTCCTCGGGTTCTTTGTCTCTCTCTCTTCTCCTTCTGGGAGGCCCTATAATGTGAATGTTGGCACATTTAACATTGTCCCAGAGGTCTATTAAACTGTCCTCTTTTATTTTCATTCTTTCTTTCTTCTGTTCCACAACAGTGATTTCCACCAATCTATCTTCCAGTTCACTTATTCTTCTTCTGCCTCATTTTCCTGCCATTGACTCCTTTTTAATGTATTTTTTCATTTCAGTTATTATATTGTTCATCTATTTGTTCTTTAACACTTCTAACTCTTTGGTAAACATATATTCTATCTTCTTTGCCTGTGCCTCCATTCTGACATCTTGGATCACCTTTACTATCATTTCTCTAAATTCTTTTTCAGTCAGATTGCCTATCTCCACTCCACTTAGTTGTTTTTCTGGGGTTTTGTCTTGTTCCTTTGTCTGGAACATATATCTCTGCTGTCTCATTTTGTCTATCTTTCTGTATTTTTGACCTCCATTTCTTAAGGTGCAGATTTGTAGTTCCTCTTGTCTCTGGTGGAAGAGGTTGATCCAGGGTTTTGTGCAGGGATCCTGGTAGGAACATCTGGTGTCTGCCCACTGTGGGTAGAGCTGGCTCTTGTCCCTCAGGTGGGCAGGGCTGCATCAAGGGGTGTGTTTAGAAGTGGCTGCATACTCAGGACAACTTTAAGCAACCTGTTTGCTGATGGGTTGGGCTGTGTTCCCACCCAGAAGGTTGTTTGGCCTGAGGTATTCTAGCACTGGAGCCTACAAGCTGTTGGGTGGGCTCAAGTCTCAGTGCCAAAATGGTGACCTTCAGGAGAGCTCATACCAGTGAGTATTCACTGGGGCCTCTGCCTCCAGTGTCCTTGCCCCCATAGTGAGCCATAGCCAACCCCTGTTTACCCAGGAAACCCTCTAAGACCCACAGATGGGTCTGATGCTCTGGGTCCCAGTGCACATGAGACTTTGTGTGCACCCTCCAACAGGGGAGTCTCTGTTTTCCCCTGAGGAGTCCTGTGGAATTCCTGCACTCAAGCCCTACTGGTCTTGAAAGCCACATGCTCCAGGGGTTCCTCTTCCCAATGCCAGAATCCCTATGCTGGGGAGCCTGATCTGAGTTTCAGAACTCCTACTCCTGTGAGAGAAATGCCATGAGTGGGATCAAAATTAGTTCAGGACACTGATAGGCAACAATATGAGAACATAATTTTTTTAAAGTATTTTGCCCTTTTTGTAAGAGCAAAAATCTCAGTTTTCTGCCTCTACTCACCTGAGGATAATGGACGCAAGGATGTCATCTATACAAGCATAGGATGGAGCCCAAGCTCTTAGAGAAAAGAGTGTTTCTGAAGGAGTCAAGGTTCATGCACTTGGCATGTGTTAACCAACCACCTTATTTTAGGGGTCAGTTCCTTACCCATCCTCTGAGATCCCCGCCTCATACTTCTCTATATTTGCAAAGTGGTGTTGATTTAAACAGAGTGTGTTCTATGGAATTCAGATGCTTGAGAAAGAAAAGGTTCTCTTGTAGAATATTTTGGGAAGTGTTGAATACTGTCTCCACTCCTTGCAGATTTACAACTTACATTAATCAAAAGAACATGGTAGAAATTGCAGTAGACAGGGGAGCTTCTCTGTCTGGGTCTGCTACCAGCTAACTGTGTGGTTAGGGCAAGTCTGTACAGTTCCAGAGGGCTTGGCTGGCTTATCTCTAGCCAGAACATTTTCTCAGCCACCTTAACAACTGCCTCCTGACACGGCTTCTGACTGTGGGAATCCAGAGCAGACCTTTCTGCCTGCCTTCCTAGATCCATGTTTTCCTTCCTCCTCTTTAATTCCTATTTTGCTCAGCTATCTACCTCCTGTCATGCATCACACATACCTTAGGGGACACTGAGCTCCTTTTAGCTGTGCTGTCAAGAGCAATCACATCTTGCCAGGTGCAATTTGCTGGGGGCCTGGGTGAAGATCTTCACTTTCTGGTCAGTGTCCAGTAGCATCCCTCTATCTGTTCTCTGGACACCGGCTGGGATGTCTGGGAGAGCTGTGACCATCTCCTTACCAGAGACATTGGGGAGATGGAGCCAAAAAACAGCAGAGAATGGACCACTGATTTAAGTTCACCCTGAATCCCACTCTCCCTCTGGTCTTCTGGTTGAATGAGCCAACAAATTTTTGCCAATTTCATTGGGCCTCTCTGTTATTTGTAGATGAAGTCATCCTGATGGATACATCACTCTCTAAAAGGTACTACTGTCCCCGGGGACCCTCAACAACCTAGATAAAGTCTGTCTCTAGGACCTGTTTGACCCCTGTTGCTTATCCTCCTTTAAAGAATATTTGAATGGGGTTGGTTTTTCTTCTCTGCTTAGCCCCTGTGAACAAGTTCACCTTGCCCTTGGCTTTGTGTTGCTTTTACTATACTCACTCAGCCATGACTCATAGGGAGTCCAGTTCATGGTCAGAACCCTGGACATCCTGCTTGGCTGAAAGAGGTCCTGGTTTCCTGGAGCTCCCAATTGTCTAGGCCTCTCCAGGACCTAGCAAAGAAATGCTCAAAATTCTCCAAGCCAGGCTTCAACAGTACATGAACCATGAACTTCCAGATGTTCAAGCTGGATTTAGAAAACCCAGAAGAACCAAAGATCAAACTGCCGACATCTGTTGGATCATCGAAAAAGCAAGAGAGTTCCAGAAAAACATCTACTTCTGCTTTATTGATGTCAAAGCCTTTGACTGTGTGGATCACAACAAACTGTGGAAAATTCTTCAAGAGATGGAAATACCAGACCACCTGACCCGCCTCCTGAGAAATCTGTATGCAGGTCAAGAAGCAACAGTTAGAACTGGACATGGAACAACAGACTGGTTCCAAATCAGGAAAGGAGTACATCAAGGCTGTATATTGTCACCCTGCTTATGTAACTTATATGCAGAGTACATCATGAGAAACGCTGGGCTGGATGAAGCACAAGCTGGAATCAGGATTGCCAGGAGTAATATCAATAACCTCAGATATGCAGATGACACCACCCTTATGGCAGAAAGTGAAGAAGAACTAAAGAGCCTCTTGATGAAAGTGAAAGAGGAGAGTGGAAAAGGTTGGCTTAAAGCTCAACATTCAGAAAACGAAGATATGGCATCCGGTCCCATCACTTCATGGCAAATAGATGGGGAAACAATGGAAACAGGGAGACTTTATTTTTGGGGGCTCCAAAATCACAGAAGATGGTGACTGCAGCCATGAAATTAAAAAGATGCTTGCTCCTTGGAAGAAAAGCTATGACCAACCTAGACAGTATATTAAAAAGCAGAAACGTTACTTTGCCAACAAAGGTCTGTCTAGTCAAAGCTATGGTTTTTCCAGTAATCGTGTGTGGATGTGAGAGTTGGACTATAAAGAAAGCTGAGTGCTGAAGAATTGATGCTTTTGAACTGTGGTGCTGGACTCTTTTGAGATTCCCTTGGACTGCAAGGAGATCCAACCAGTTAATCCTCATTTGAAGGACTGATGCTGAAGCTGAAACTCCAATACTTTGGCTACCTGATGTGAAGAACTGACTCACTGGAAAAGACTGTGATGCTGGGAAAGATTGAAGGTGGGAGAAGAAGGAACGACAGAGGCTGAGATGGTTGGATGGCCTCACCGACACAATGGACATGAGTTTGAGTAGGCTCCAGGACTTGGTGATGGACAGGGAAGCCCAGCATGCTGCAGTCCATGGGGTCACAAAAAGTCGGATACAACTGAGCAACTGGACTGAACCCAGGACAATCCACATAGGGCAGCTCTGCCAAGCCACAGTCTCTTCCAGCCTATCCTAGCCCTTTCCCTGGGACCAATTTTCATAGACCAAAAAAGTGCAGAAAGTGGAGGTTTAGGAGTTATGTGGTGGATGCTCTTACTTGAGCCGCTACAGCCTTTACTGAGGCCTTGCAGTATTGTTTGTAAAGATGATGCCCTAAGGACTCCCAGTACCAGAATCATGACCAGGTAGATGCTTATTCAAACTGCAGATTCTGACTCCTTGTATAGTATGCCTGGGATCAAGCTATGAAAGCCATATTTTTCACAGCCTACACTCTGAGTAGCTCACATCCTGGATTACCCGCCTAGGTAGTTCAGCTTCTAGCCTCAGCATCTAATAGAAGAGGCCGAGGCAATGAGGGAAGAAGACAGAGAAGGAAGTAGAACTATGAAGGCCAAAGGAGAAGTGGGAGGTGTGTGATACCAGGAAGATGCTAGACTGTTTCAGGTGCACAGCCGAGGAGCTACGCCTAAAGGCAGACTCAAATTACATTACGACAGCCATTTGTTCTCCAGTTTCTACAACTGTCACCTTCATGCATCCACTACACACCTCTGTCCTCTGGAGTGCTTTGCCCGCCTCCTCCCCACCCACAACACACACACACATATCCAGAATCACACTGAAACCCTCCACAAATCAGAGTCGGTGACAAACAACAAGGTGAAGAATAAAATGTACAAGATTCCAAGGTCAGAGCAGAATTTTATAAGATGGCAATTGACACATCACAAAAATTGCACGTAAGGGTAATTTCTCAATTGTGAAATATTTCCCAATTCCACACCACATCTCACTTTCCAAGTCCATGCTGCTCATTTCATGCTTTGCACAGCTTTTAAGTACTCTCCCAGTGAGAAAGAGAAACCAACCTACCTCTTTCTCTTTTCTTATGTGATGTGTTTTACACAGCACGTGACACAGCAGAATGCAGACTGTACAGAAGACAATGCCTGTAATTTCTGGCTGCTAACCTCAGTCAGATTTGGATTTAGGGAGCGTTTAGACACAGCAGGGAAAAGATGTGTTCTGTACCACTTTTTTTCTTTTCAGAAAGTGAATGATGGACAAGAACTCAAGATTTATTCTAGAATGTAGCTGTATTCAAAATGGAACTTTGACAGGTCGTTCCCTCACACTTTCCTCGTATTCATAGCTAATCCCCCTGTCTTTCTTATAAGAACAAATCTACATATTCTCCTTTCCTGCCTCCACTACCCCAGTTCTCACGGGACATTTTGACAAGGTACTTTTCATCTTCTTGTTCATTAAGGGGCAAATGAAATTAATCTGAGTTCTGGATCACTTGGCCATTCTAGATCTCTATGTAATAGACTAAAAAATCCATGCAAATGGACTCTGATTAGATTCTTGGATTCTAGTTTTAAAACAATTACATTGGCGACACCACATAGAGTCCATTTATAATGCATAGGGATTTCAAGGTCAAGTGTTAAAGGTTTTGGGCTTCTGTTCACTAACATCACCCCCGTCTCTTATTCTCTAGTTTAGTGGCTCCAAAAGTGGCTGTGTATCAGGATCACGTGAGGAGTTTACTAAACATACAGATTTTCTGATTCAACTCTAACAAAAAGAATCCGACTTTCTGGATTTGAAGCCTGTGAGTCCAGTTTTCTTCTTTAAATATAAACTCCCTGAGTAATTTTCATGCCCCCACCAAGGACCCATTTACGAAGACATTTAGGAAGCACTTCTCTGGTCCAGTGGTTCTTGAGCTAGTGTGTGCATCAGAAGCACCTGGAAACCTTGTTAAAACCCAGATTGACCCCTTAGAGTTTCTGATTCAGTAGGTCTGGAATGGAGGCTGAATATTTGAGTGTCTAACAAATTCCCAGGTGATGCCTACGCTGCTGGTCCAGAGACCACACTGAGAACCACAACTCCAACCCAGGTTACTTGTGAGCATCTTTATTACTCATTAGCACTTATTATGTGACCAAGGACTGGGCTTCTGAAGAAGGAGTAAACTTCTCAGATCAAGGGTAACACACCTAGCATCACAGTCATCTGGGAGCTGCTTCTTTAACATCTAATTATTGGGATTAGGAGTGGGCTCCATCCCACCTCCTGAGTCAACATCTCCAGGAGGCCCTTAGAATTTGTCTTATTTTGAAGTTGGCCAGAAAATTCTGATTACAAGGACTTGAAAACATTGCCTCAGATGAGCCAGACTTATGAGTTTATGAGTAACTTACACTAAAAAATTATCTTAAATTCCAATTTAATGGGACATCCCACGCTTTTATTTGTAAATCTGGCACCCCTACTCATTTGGCTGTCTTTGCAGTTTGTTTCCTCTGTGTGTTCTCTCTTTGGCTCAGGATAACTCTATTTTAAATGCTCAGAGGAGCAGTGATTAGGAGGGCAATCCATGAAAACACATGTGGGGTGAAGAAAAGAAAATGAAGATGTTTCCTTGGGAAAGAAAAATAAAAAACACAAAGGAAAATTCATTAATCTAGACAGAAGAAAGAAAAAGAAGTACTGTCTGCTAATGGCTTTTTACCAGACAGTTTATCAACTTCACAGACAAAAGAAACCCTGAGGAATAAAAAGACACCCACCAAAGATGCTCTTAAAATGTTCCAACTGAAGTCATATATAATTAATTTCAAACAAGCATAGCTATGAAAATTCAAATACCTCAAGGTGCTGAGTGAAAGGCAAGATAAATCTACATCAGACTTCACAACTGCTGCTTCCAGGTTAGGCTCTGGTTCGGCCAGAGACAGGGAGGTAATGACATCTGCCTCCTCCCTGTTTTATTGGAAGATAAAGAGCTTTAAGATGAGACACTCCCAGTGCATCAAGGTCGAGAAGAAACATATACAGCTCAGCACCTGACAATAGCACATAACCACTAAGAGGCTGAATAGAACAAACAACAAAATGAAGAAGAAAAATTCATGGACGCATGTAAGGAAAGTGATCTGGTAAACCACTGCAGACGCCAAGTCACCACCCTGAGCACCACAGCCCGTGCAAAGCAAGCAGCTTTTCCCCTATGTACTTCTGCCATTTCAGAGGTTAGGGGTCAGCACACTGTTCCTGTAAAGGGCAAACTAGCAGGCCTTCTAGACCTCACAGGACATGTGCTCTCTCTCGGCTGCCTCTACTCATCCTTGATGTTGTAGCAAGAAGGAAGCCTGTAGACAACATGTAAGTGAATAGGCATGGCTGTGTTCCTAAAAAACTGTTCACAAAAATAGGGGGTTGCTATGGACTGAATATTTGTGTCTCCCCCAAATTCACATGGTGGTGGTAGTGTTGTTTGACTTTACAATCCCATGAACTGTAGCCTGCCAGGCTCCTCTGGCCATGAAAGTCTCTAGGCAAGAATACTGGAGTGGGTTCCCATTCCCTTCTCCAGGGGATCTTCCTGACCCAGGGATTGAAGCCAGGTCTCCTGCATTGCAGGCAGATTCTTTACTGTCTGTGCCATCAGGGAAGCCCAAATTCACATGTTGAAGCCTAAAGCCCCAGTGTGATGGTATTTGGGTGTAGAGCCTCTGGGTGATGCAAGGTCATGCAGGCGGAGTCCTCATAAATGCGATTAGTATCCTTACGCTCACTCTTCGCCCTTTGCCCTGAGCATATATGAAAAGACCAGTCTGCAAATCTGGAAGAGGGCTCTCACTAGATAGTAGATCTGCTGGCACCTTGATCTTGATCTCCCAGCCTCCAGAACTGTGAGGATTACGTGTTTGAGTTGAAGACACCAGGGCAACAGAATATTTGTTATAACAGTTCAGCAGACTAAGAGTGGTGGGATGTATTCAATGGATCCATGGCCAACCCCCATCATGGATGAGCCAGTGTGGCAAGGACGCCATCATTAGTGTATTCTATGGAGCACTCAGCATTCTAATGGTAGATGCTCTACTGAAAAACAAAACAACAAACACTCCACTAACTTCTCACTATACATATAAGGGCAGAGTGTTTAAAGGTCACTCCAATGTGTAAGGGTGAGAAATTAGGATTCTAGAAACAGAAGTTGCTCCTTTGAAAGTTGACTGTGTTATAAGAATGAGAGAGAAGACAAGAGGACCAGACATTTTAGCATGGATTTAGAAAGTTTCTCTTGATGGCCCTCCCATTGAGACAGGTTGACTGGGAGAGGGACACTGTCACCAGTTTCTGTCTTTAAGCTGCTTTTTTTTTTTTAATTTTTAGCCATGCTAAAGCTCAACATGTAGGATCTTAGTTCCCTAACCAGAGATGGAACCCATGCCCCCTGCAGTGGAGTGCAGAGTCTTGACCACTGGACCATCAGGGAAGTCCCTAAACTGCTGCTTCTGAGGATCTATTACGTGATAAGGTATCATCCTCCTTGCTCAGGGAGGTTTCCTCACCTTCTCAGTTCACTAATTTTGCATTTGGCAACCTTAGAAGGATTCTTTCCCCAAAAGAAAAAATTAAGTCACCTTGGCATAGACTTGCATACTTTAAGCCAGAATATAGCACCTGTGGTGCATGATCAACTTCAGTTGGCCTCCTTTATGACACTCGTTAATGTGTTTCATCTGAGGTCTCCACGTCAGCCAAGAAACACATAAGCATGCATTCTACACTTATAATTTAAAAGATTTATTTCCCCCCACAATTAGCAAATAGGTTTCATATTCGTTCAACTGGAAGTTTTCTTCCTATAGTGGGCTTTTTCATTACTACACCATCAGTGGGGAAACTGCTTTCTTTTCGGGGAAGGATTAGATTTCACAGAGATTCTCTGAGCCAATCACAGAATCAAGAGGGTCTGTTCCAGCAGCCCCTGAAGGAGTCAGTCAGGTCAAGGGGTCCTTTCCCCTAAAGGTCTGGTCTGGTGGGGACAACACAGGCTACTGAACCTGCCAGTGGTAGATGCTGGCAGGACCCTCCTTGCAGAAGAGACGAAGTGCAGCCCTTTTGATCAAGAAACCTATCAGCTACATAATCACTCAGTCCCTGCCAAGTCCCCTTCCTTGTGGCCGCCTGCAGGAGCATCTGAGCTAAGCAAACAACTGGCTTCTGCTGTGAGATCCAATGCACATCCTTCAATCTTGAAGAGATTGGTCTTCAAAGTTCACCATTTTACAGTTGCTAGCTTGTGTTTCAGAGGACTGGTCTCTGCCTCTCCCAGGAAGGTGGCCTTATATCAACAGCGGCACGAAGGCCCAGGCCAGCACTGGTAGGTAGAGCGCAGGGGCACCGCTGCCAGACGTCCTCTGAGCGTGCATCACAGCGAAGACCGCATTCGTGTGGTTGGTGGGTAACTCAACATTGCAGATCATCCCCTCACAGCAAGACCTACACTCCTGTTACAAAAGGAAGAAGAGAGGGGAAGAGCCAGTGAATAATGGGAAGAAGAGGGGAAGGTCAAAGAAAAATCTTCTGCAGCTCTGAGGACAGAATTTTTTTATGTGAGTATGTAAATTTTTATTTAAGTGCAAAATTTTTCAAGAGTAATGACTTAAAAAAAGCCTATCTTATTTTTTAACTGTTTACTGTTTGAGACTAAAAATTATTAATTTGAAAATATACCTTTTAGCCTAAGAAATTAACAAAGATTTCCAAAAAGTATGCAAGCTTGGGTCCATGACATAGCTCTCAAATACTGTTATATAATTGCTTCAGTCTTTCTGGGGAGTAATTTGGTAATCTTTATCAAGAACTTTATATAAATCAATCTAGTAATGTGCACCGCAAAGATTATGTGGGTTTTTATTTAGACTAGAGAAATGTTAAAAGCTGCCTAGTATTCTTAATAGGGAAGTAGGTGAATTATAGCTACAAACATTTTAATATTATGCAGCCACTAAGAATATGTCTGAATATTTAAACAGGTAAGTTTTCTTTAAAAATTTTTATTTTATGTTGGAGTATAGCTGAATAACAATGTTGTGTTAGTTTTAGGTAGTGCAAAAAGATTCAATTATACATGTATCTTTTCTTTTTCACATTCTTTTCCCATATATAGGTTATTACAGAAAATTGTCCAGAGTTCCCTATTCTATACTGTAAATCCTTGTAGGCTATCTACTAATAAAACATAGTAGTGTGTATACGTCAACCCCAAACTTCCATTTTACCCTCCATCTTTCCACTTTGGTAACCATAAGTTTTCAAAGTCTGTTTTGCAAATAACTTCACTTGTATCATTTTTTTAAGGTTCTACATATGTGATATCATATATTTTTCTCTGTGAGTTATTTCACTTAGTATGATGATCTCTAGGTCCAGCCATGTTGCTGCAAATGGCATTATATCTTTTTTTTTTTTTAGTGTCAGAGTAATATTCCATTGTGTATATATATATGCCATATCTTCTTCATACATTCCTCTGTTGATGGACATTTAGGTTGCTTCCATGTCCTGGCTGTTGTAAACAGTGCTTCAGTGAACACTGGGGTGCACATCCTTTCAAACCATGGTTTCCTCTGGATATGTGCCCAGGAGTGGGACTGCTGAATCATATGGAAGCTCTATTTTTAGCTTTTTTAAGGAACCTCCATACTGTTCTCCATGTGGGTGGACCAATTTACATTCCCACAGTGTAGGAGGGTTCCCTTTTCTCCACACCTTCTCCAGCATTCATTGTTTGTAGACTTTTTGATGGTGGCCATTCTGACTGGTATGAGGTGATATCTTATAGTTTTGATTTGCATTTCTCTGATAATTAGTAATATTGAGCACCTCTTCTTGTGCCTCTTGGCCATCTGTAGGTCTTCTTCAGAGAAATGTCTATTTAGGTCTTCTGCCCATTTTTTGATTGTGTTTTCTTTTTTTATATATATTGAGCTACATTTAGCTGTCTGTATATTTTGCAGAGTAATCCCTTGTTGGTTGCTTCATTTACAAATATTTTCTCCTATTCTGTGGGTTATCTTTTCATTTTGTTTATGATTTCCTTTATTGTGCAAAAGCTTTTGTTTTATTAGGTCCCATTTGGGTTTTTTTGTTTCCATTACTCTAGAGATTGATCAAAGATATTGCTGTGATTTGTGTTCAAGAGTGTTCTTCCTATGTTTTCCTCTACAAGTTTCATAGTATCCAATCTTACATTTAGGTCTTTAATCCATTTAGAGTTTATTTTTGTGTGTGGTGCTAAAGAATATTCTAATTTCATTATTTTACATGTGAGTGACCAGTTTTCCCAGCACCACTTTTTGAAGAAACTGTCTTTTCTCCATTGTATATTCTCACTTCCTTTGTTGTAGATTAATTGACCATGAGTAGTACATGGGTTGATTTCTGGGCTATCTTGTTATTTCTAGGTTTTTCATGGGTCTATATTTCTGTCTTTGTGCCAGTATCATACTGTTTTGATTACTGTAGTTTTGTAGCAGTGTAGTCTGAAGTTGGGGAGCCTGATTCCTTCAGCTTTTCTTTCTCAGAATTGCTTTGGCTATTCAGGGCCTTTTGTGTCTCCATACAAAATACACTTTTTGTTCTAGTTTTGTGAAAAATGCCATTGGTAATTTGATAGGGATTGCACTGAAGCTGTATATTACCTTGGGTAGAAGAGTCACTTTGACAACACTAATTCTTCTAATTCAAGAGCATGGTATATCTTTCCATCCGTTTGTGTCCTCTTCAATTTCTTTCATCAGTATCTTATAGTTTTAGAGTACAAGTCTTTTGCCTCCTAGGTAGGTTTATTTCTAGGTATTTTTATTCTTTTTGATCTGATGGTAAATGGGATTGTGTTTTTAATTTCTCTCTGATCTGGTGACCTTCCAAAGGGCTCATGCCAGTGAGTACTCTCCAGAACTACCACTGCCAGCGTCTGCATCCCTGCAGTGAGCCACACACACACCCTGCCTAGGCTGGAGACCCTCCAATACCAGTAGGTAGGTCTGGCTCAGGCCCTTAAGAGGTCCCTGCTTTTTTTCCCTGAGTTCTAGTGCACACAAGACCTTCTGTGTGCCCTCCAGGAGTAGAGTTTGTTTCCCCCAGTCCAGTGGAATTCCTAAGACAAACTCCACTGCTGCTGCTTAGTCGCTTCAGTTGTGTCCAACTCTGTGCTGCCCTATGGACTGTAGCCTGCCAAGTTCCTCTATCCATGGACTTCTCCAGGCAAGAGTACTAGAGTGGGTTGCCATGCCCTCCTCTAGTGGATCTTCCCAACCTAGGGATCGAACCTGGGTCTCCTGCTTTGCTGGCAGATTCTTTACCAATGAGCCATTAAGGAAGCCCTGGCCTTCAAAGGGGCCAGTGATTCTCTGGGGGCTTCTCCTCCATTGCCAAACTCCCCTTGCCAGGCAGGGGAGCCTGATGTGGGGCTCAGAACTTTCACTCCTGTGGGAGAACTTCTCTAATTATTTTTCAGTTTGTGTATTGCCCACGTGGCCAGTATGGGATTTTATTATGATTGTACCTCTTCTACCATCTCAATGTGTCGTCTGTCTTTGGATTTAGGATATCTCTTTTGGTAGGTTCCAGCATGTTTTGTCTATGCTTATTCAGCTTTTAGCATTTTCATAAGAAAAGGTAAGCTCACATCCTCTATTATTCCACCATCTTGTCTCCTACTAGGTAAATTTTCATACTGTAATTTTTCTAAGTAAGTGGGAACCTTTCAAGACTTTAGGACGGGCTTGGCTGGGCAGTTCTGGCTTGGGGTCTCTTAAGTGACTTCATTGAGACAGTAACTAAAGTGCAAACATCAGGTTAGAAACCACTCTGAGGGACAGAGCTGAATTGGTTTTTGATCTATGAGTCATCCAGGCCCTTGGGCACCCTTCCCTACAACTGACCTCAAAATAAAAACCATCTTGAGTCTTTTCACTTTAACTGTGATTTACCTGCATCAACCCAAGCATAATCAAGAGAAAGGCAAATGGAGTAAGACTGTTTAATGGAGTCAACAAATCTTCTGAAGGTTTGTAAGGAGAAACACTGAAACAAAAATGAAAGCTAAGAACTTTGTGGATTAGTCATTGATTTTCTTTCTCAGTACTACTTGTTAGGGGATAATTATGACTATTGTCTATACTAATGCCTCATCCCTATCTTTACAGTGACACTGGCTTGCTAATCTGGCTGCTGACTGGTGAAAAACGCTAGCTCTCTCACAGCACAAGGTGGTCTCAAGAGAAACATGGCTCTTGTCATAATACCTGGTACAACACCTCCACCTGATAAACCCAGACATTCACAGAGGCTTTCAGGATAAAGTATCTACATCAAATGGCTTCCAGAAGGGCCAGGTAAGATAAATTATCTATCTCAGTGGTTCTCAATCTTGGTTGCACATCAGAATTGCCCTGGGGAAGCTTACCAAAAAAATCCTGATACCCAGGACCTCACTCTGAAGTTCTGTTTCAGTTGGTCTGAGTCTGCCCACCCCTACCCCCCTACCAGAACCTATAAAAAGCTCCCCAGGAGATTCTCCTGTGTAGCCAGAGCTAAAAGCCACTAGTGGTCAGCACACGAACTTATCTACAAAACAGAAACAGTCACAGGCATAGAAAACAGACTAGTGATTGCCAAGGGGGTAGGAGAAGGAAGGATTGGGAATTTGGGATAGATGCAAACTATATATACATGATGGATAAATAAGAAGGTCCTACTGTGTAGCACAGGGAACTCTATTCAGTATCCTGTGATAAACCATAATGGAAAAGAATGACAAAATATAACTGAATCGCTTTGTTCTACAGCAGAAATTAACAGAACATTATAAATCAACTATACCAAAATAACATTTTTTTAAAAAGCCACTGGTGTCAGGACCATTTTATGTATGTATAGGCAAAATTGAATTCTAAGATCTCATGAGATTAATATACTGTTAAGTAATTTTTTTTCTCAAACATTTCAGGATTCCAGGCATATAAAAGAGTCAAATGCTCATTTAAAATGGTAGAATGAGAAAACTGAAGCAACCAATTGATCTAAAATGTTACCTATAGTTCATCATAATAAGCTGGGATTAATCTTTCAGACTCTCACTTCATCTAAGCAGAGGCAGTGAGACAAGGTTTTCTTTGTAAAAGGTGTCACCATTTTCCTCTTTGCACCTTCTCTGTGTAGCCTTCTTGGTGATTTCTGGCTGTAAACAAAATATGTAAGTTGGGCTCTGTAGCACTGGTCATCCTTTCATGCAGGGGTGGTTTACTCTTGGAATTCCAGAGCTGACTTCAGGCAACTCACCCAAAGTCTGAGGTCAAGACCCTAGGGTCTCTGGAGTCTGAGAACTGTCATTCCTTTTTAGTAATGATACTGTTTGATGGACAGAAAGTCTTCACTTTCTTTCATCTCCATTGTATCAGTGTAAGGGAGTCTCTCAAAGTATACACCTTTGACGTATTATTTATCCGTCCTGCCTCTATATACGACCAACCATCAAGAAACCTTAGGACAATAACTTTACATACACACTCCTTACCGTGTGTTCAGAATCTCGGCTGTGGTGGCAGCCAACAAAATGACATTCACTTCTGGAGGCACACTTTTTGGTGATGGATGTACTTCTTCCATGACTGGTAAAGTGATGTACTGTCAAACAGTATTGTGTATCTAGGCAGGGGGAGAAAATCAATTTCACTTTTTACATCACACACACAAAAAATGTTGAACAATCACTTCAGAAATGACTAAAATTCAGGACGATCCTTAAGTTTCTAGGTGGTTTTTCTGAATAGGTACTAGCTTCTGAAGTATGTGTATTTTTAAAATGAATATAAATGGGAAGTTATCCTTTGGTGCAAGGTAAAGCTGAGAAAAAACTGAACAAGCCTTTCATCAAAACTCCAGGTCTGCTCATTTCATAAGAAAGTGTCAGTATCTTTCTCTCTCCCGCTGAAGCACATGTTCTGTAACTCTAAAACAAAATGAAAACTATAAATGTAAAAATGAAGTGGGCACAGCCCTTCCTGTTGCATTGTTTCTTTATATACTAATAGGCCTTGTGGCAAACTGGAGTAAAAGCAGGTGCTTCAACTTACAGGCCAAGGCGCTTTCCTTACTCATCTAGTTCTTCAGGCTCTAATCCCCGCAAAGTGTTTGTTTGATTTTTCCCCAAAGTATTTCTGTATTTTCTCCTCCTCTTTAGTTCTCTCTTACCTTCTCTGTCCTCTGCTTGGCTAGTTCATTTTCATACAAAGTTACCTTTAACCATTCACATTTTATTACTTTACAAAGTTACCTTTAACCATTCACATTTTATTACTTAAGAGTTCTCTCAAAAAAGCGATTTCACTCACTATTTTGGGACATTCTACTTGAGTTCTGTGCCTCTTATTCTAGATATCTCAGGCCAATGAAATGCTTCTTAGTTTACTGAGAAGGGACTAAAGCAGCAGTTGCCAAAAAGTAGGGGCAGGGAGGAGGAAAACTCGACTAAAAGTTGAGAAGACAGGACTTACAGAGCTGCCTCTGTCACAAGTGAACAAGCCATGCGACAGCCTTTGAGCTCATTTTCTTTTTAGCAAAATGGTAAGTGCACTGGCATTTGGATAGACTTGTTGTAAGCTTTCATATTAGCAACAGCAAATGCACATTAAGGGTGTACCACCAACCAGGCACTCTTCTTAAGGCCTCACAATAGGCCTAAAGACAAGTCATAGAAATATCCTCATTTCACAGATGAAACACTGAGGCTCACAGTCACATGGGTAGAAAGTGATGGAAGGTAAGATTCTTGTGGAGGGGGTTTTCCAGGGTTTGTGCCCTCCACCAGCACACAACTGTGCCTCTCTGTACATTCAGCATTGAGCTGAGCGTCAGCAGAGCGGCTGACTGGGACTCAGAAGGAGAGAGAACCACTCCGTGTTCTGAAAGGCATTCCAATTTGTACTCCAGACAAAGAATCGAAAACTGGTAGGTGCATGTGTTCATCGAGTCTGTCACACAGGCTAAAGCAGCCTTACTAAGTCAGAGTAAGAACCAGGGTAAACAAAACAAGAAGTGTCATTCTTGTCATATTTTGTTACCTAGAGACCCTCTTTTAACACCACTGGCTGATGGCAGAAGCAGAGCTATAAAGTGAAAAGGAAACCTGAGATGACAAAGAACAATAGCCACAGGCCTGTTTGTCTCAAGAAATGGTTGATGCTCACTCGCCTTGATAGCGACAAGCTGAAAGGTAAGCAGTTACAGCCCCAGAACTCCAGATGATTATTGTTTTGGGAGCTTGGCTGGTGTATAGTCACACACGCTGGAATGCAGGGTCGTCTCATGTCCATCTCTCTATGAGTCAGGTTTTCAGGGTGGATGGGGAAGACCCCAATCTCCCCTCTCTGACATTTTCTTGGAGGCAGAAAACTGCAGCATCCCTCTTTTGCTTCTATGTTTCAACAGAGATGAAGTTCTAAAACCCAGAAATGTCCATGAAAGTTCCCTTAAAAGTGGCTTTGATTAATGAATTACAAACTGGAACATGTACAGAACTAGTAGAAACAGCATTTTGCTGTTGTTCAATCGCTCAGTCATGTCCGACTCTTTGCGACCCCATGGACTGCAGCACACCAGGCTTCCAGGTCCTTCACCATCTCCCAGAGTTGGCTCAAACTCATGCCCATTGAGTCAGTGATGCTATCTAACCATCTCTTCCTCGGTTGCTCCCTTCTCCTCTTGAACAGCATTTGGTAAAATTCAAAAGAATGGGTAACAGTAATAAAGAGGCTGGACATCAATGCCCCAATCTACTGCTGTTCCAAACCCTTTCCCCCACCAGTTCTCGGGGAAATTTAAAGCAAATAGTTAAAGAATTTTACCAGCCCTCTCACACAAGCTAATAAAGAGAGGCATCTGCCTACCTCACAAACACTGAAATAAACGTCTGTGAAAATGTAGAAACAAATCCCCAAAAGAATACATGCACAGACGCACATGCACTCAAAAGCACAATTCAGTCACGCACTCTTGAGAGCTATAAGAGAACATTAAGAAAAAAATATCTTCATAATTATTCTTGAAGTAATGAACAATACTGTCCATGTAAATGTCATAGTCATCTGTCTAGTTTAGAGCATAAGATTCTCAGGCCCATAGAGGTCTCCAGTGTTACTAGTCATCTGTCTAGTTTAGAGCATAAGATTCTCAGGCCCATAGAGGTCTCCAGTGTTACTATCAATTGGCTCCATCCATTGGCATCATCAAGGGCTTCCCAGGTAGCTCAGTGGTAAAGAACCCACCTGCCAATGCAGGAGATGAAAGAGACATGGGTTCAATCCTGGGGTGGAGAAGATCCCCTGGAGGCTGGCACAGCAACCCACTCCAGTATTCTTGCCTGGAGAATCCCATGGACAGAGGAGCCTGGTGGGCTGCAGTTCATGGGGTCACAAAGAGTCAGACATGACTGAGCAGGAGCACACTCACAACCCACTGGCATTATCTAGAAGAGGTAGGGCTATTCCACTGCCTAACAGTAGATCAAAGCTGGTAATTGCTAAGCCTGGAAGAGTTTGTTTTTGTTGGCCTTTCACATCTGAAAACCTAAAAAAAAACCAAACAAACAGTGCGTCCTAAAATACAAACACCCTGATTTCCTTATAGTTCCAGGTAGAGGTTTTCAATTCTATCAGCACATCCTGTCTGCTTTGCATCCAAGTTTGTCTGTATTAAGTCATTCAACTTCTCACCCCCTATATTCTTACCATATTAGTCTAAGACCATCTTCTGCTGCCAAAAAAGATAATGAGAGAGCCCACTTGGTGCCCCCTTCTTCTCTTGTCCCCAACCATTCATTCTGCACACAGAAGCCAGAGCAATATTTTACAATATATCTAGCATCTTGTACCGTATAGCTTCAACACCCAATACATTTCCAATGAAATCTAAACTTCTTACCAAAACAAAGAAGATCCTGTATGTCCTGGTCCTCATCTCCATCAAATCCTTTCTCCCCCTTCCCCTAAGCCTCACCAGCCAGCCTTCCTGTTCACTGAAGAAGCCAAATGTTACCCTTGTATTTGCTCTTCCCTCTTACTGGCATGTTTTTCCTATAGATCTCCACAGAGCTGATTTGTTCTGGTCATTCGAGTCTTAGTGCAAATGTATATTCCTCAGAGATTTGCTGACTACATAGTCAGAGGCATCCATTCATTCTGTCAATATTTACCAAGTGCCTAATATGGTCCAGGTACTGGATTACACACTGGGATCTACCAGACAACTAAACAAACTAAAAAGATGCTCAAACATTTGTCAAGTAAACAAATGAGTCACTTAAGCATCAGCGTATCTCAAGAGGACAGAAACCTTCTTTTGCTTTACAGTAAGTAGGACTTTTCTAGAGGTATCATCAAACATTTCTGACATTCTTAGAATGCCTTAGTCAACATTGTGGTCTATTTGTTCTCACTGGTAAATATTAATTGAGAAATTCTTCTTCAAAGCACACACAACTACAATTTGAGGCTATGCCATCAGTTTCCATGTATTGTCAGATTAGTCTGATGTCTGGATAGTCTTGTCAAAAGTTCTCTGATTTCTATAGAATATCACCAGCCTGCTGGTTTGCTAATCTTATCACATAAGATGTCTTTGCTCAGAGCCAGTTGAGAGAGATCTAAATGAGGTCTGGTCACAAAAAGAGTTCCAAGCTCAGCACACTTACTTTGTGGGCACCATTTATCTTCTGCCCATCGATTGCAGTTATAATTATCTCCTGCATTTTCACAGGTAAAACACTTGAAGCTGTTTGGAAATGGTGTAGCTTTAAAAAAAAATGCAAAGGGAAACAATATAGTTAAATTTTTCAAACATCAGATATTGCATAAAATTAGCAACTTTTACTAGAGCAAATAAAATTTACAAGTCATTATCCTTACAATTTCTATCAAGCTGGGCTTAATTGCCAGACTTTGTGGCATTTTCTTTATCCCCTTTTATTTGAATATTTCATCTATGAATACACAGTGCAGATGATTCCATGAGCCACTTTGAAGTATCCATGATATTGTTCTATTATAATTTGGGAATAAGTGAAGGTTGAGTGGATGGGCAAAGATGGCAGTAGTATTGGGACCAATACTTTGATATATTTTCGGCCCTGAAAAGAATCGGAGTCATTAACCTGAGCTTGAATTCTGCCCTTTTGACTAAGAAGTAATTTATTATTATTACCTAAAAATCCCCATGACTTGCAGAGGTATAGTAAAGGTTAAACAAGAGATTGCGTGAAAAATCTCTCTTAGGATCCCTGGCACATCAAACCACATTGGTTTCCATCCCTATGTACTTGCTTCACAGCTAGGCTTAACTTCAAACAAGTAATTTCATTTGATATGTCAATTATCCCTACATTAGACTTCAACCAGGAATGTAACATTTAATATAGGATGATAGTAATTCTCAGGCCCTGTGCTCAGGCAAGAGTGTTATAGAAACAAGAATTATGAGTTGCTGGCAGTCTGGAAATGACAACAACAACTAGTATGTTCTTTTTGTCTTTATGCTTTCTTTTTTCTGCCTTGTATCTTGTTATTTTGATGGGCAAGAAGTCAAAAGTATAAATTTGACATTTCTCTATACACCAGAGTGTAAAGCCCTGTGTTAAACATTTAATTCTCCTATTTTTGAAGAATGAAATAAAGATCAAGATAACCCAAACCATCCTAGTAACCTGACCCCAAGTTGGGATGATAATTAGGAAGCAGTGGGTATTTCACATACAGGGGGAGGGTATTATTGATGCATAAACCAAGAGCAAACTATCAAAAAGCTAAAACTCAGAGGACACAAAATTAGTTATCACAAATACATTTCAGTTTCACCTATGCATAAAAGTGAATTACGTAGGTAAATAAATAATGAAATCCATTTTCACCTACTAATTCAATACAGTTTTAAAAATACTAAAACTCATTGCTGGTAGGTGAATAGTTAATGTAAAAATTGGCACTACCTTTTTGATTTAGTAATTCCTAAAATCTGTTCTAAGGTCATTAGCCAATGGAAAATGCATTTAAAAAGATTTTCAGTAAAGCATTAACATTTAGTTTGTTTATGATTATGTGTGTGTGTGTTACTGCCAGCTGTATGAGTGAAAACATTTTTTAATGTAAGCCATTAAGATACTTTCAAAATCATGGAAATGTATTCAAAATACAATGTAAAGGAATAAAAGCTACTGCAAAATTAAATCTGTGTGATCTCAATATGTCACATATTTAAAAACATATACAGAGACAAAGCACCAGAAGGACATGCAGTTGAAAATCCTTACATAATCTCATGTCAGCCCTCCATATGTCCCTCTGCAGACCATGTAGTACTATTGAAAAAAATCCACATATATGTGAACCCAGGCAGTTCAAATCCATGTTAGTCAAGGGTCAACTGTATGCCAAAATGTAAAGAGAAGAGCTCACTCTGAATCCTGGGATTATGAATAAATTTTCTTCTTCTACACATTTACCAACCAGTCTTTTTTGGAATTTTCTATAATAATCAAGTATTAATTTTATATCTTTAATAATTTGTTCATCATAAAGTTATATCAGGCTTAAAAGGTTAAAAATTTGTCAATAATTTAGATTTTATGAAAATGATGTCTATGCTAAGCCATCAAGCTATCAAGTATACAATCACTACCAATTTAGAAATTTGTAATAAATGGTAGTTCAAAGTGTGTGGGGTGTATATGTGTATGGCTATGTAGTATATATATATATGTACACACCTATTTACTAATGACTGAATGTCCTAAATAACAAAACACAAAGTGCAGAATGGTAACCATACAGGAGTATGAACACTCCTCATGGAGGAGTATAAAGACAGTGGTTCCCAAACCTGGCTGTGTAACTAAAGAGAGGAAAAAGAGAAAGAATTCCACATGCCACCCTCCTGACTACTGAATCTCTGGAGAAGAAATCCAGGAATATGTAATTTTAAAGGCTTTTGTTGTAATTCTATACTCTTCCAGCTTTGTGAACCAGGGCATTTGCATTTCTAAAACTATTTTTATCTATCACACATTCTCTATGAGGTATATCAGAGAAGTTTTACTTGTCTGAAGAGAGAGAAAGGAGGGGAGATTTTATACATAATTTATGCAGAATCTTCCTACAGTCAATATCCTTCTCCAAGGAAGAGATCAGCAAAGGACACTGAATTTCCCCTGCTGAGCCATTTTTAGGGACACTGTTCAGAAAATTATAACCCTTTTAAGACTTCAGCAGGAAGCCAAACCATCTTAAAGAAATGGAGAAAATTTCTGTCACCATGTGTTACCCTTACCCATGGAAGTAATGAAGACTTTCCGATTTATGCTCGATATAAACCAAATGTTCCAGAATCAGCAAAGTTACTGTAGGGAAACAGATTTTAGCTATTCCGATCCCATGTCACGGGCAGTGGTGACAACCACTACTTACGATCAAGAGGAGGCCGCACATTATAGAAGTTGATGTTCTTGGCAAACACCCGGTTTTCAGAGAAGATAAAAGTCTGGACCACAGCTACGGTGAGGGCGTGACAGAGGAGCAGCATTCTGACCCCGGGTGTGGGGAAGTTCAGCACTCATATACCTGTGGTGAAGAGAGATGAGTTGAGTTTATCTGCACTTTATACATCAGTGTGCTGTGTGCTCAGTTGTGTCTGACTATTTGCGACCCCATGGACTGTAGCCCGCCAGGCTCCTCTGCCCATGGGGATTCTCCAGGCAAGAAGAATACTGGAGTGGGTTGCCATTTCCTTCTCCAGGGCATCTTCCCAATCTAGGGATCAAACCTGGGTCTCCCACATTGCAGGCAATTCTTTACCAGCTGAGTCACCAGGGAAGCCCACTGAGGAGTGTTTGGCTTCTGTCTGAAAAAGCTTGATTATTTAAACGTGTTCAACCATCTACTTGTTCTATAGAGGCAGCACCTGTGACTTCAGTGCACTCTTCCCCATCAGGTGAAAGCTAAGCCGTTGCTACCTTCTACTAGGAAGGCTCTGCAGGACACCTGGTGGCTTAGGTCCCGAGAAATGGAGCAGTAGTCCTGGCCTGCCTGCACCCCATTCCATCACTGCTTGGCCAGAGCCGGCTGGGTGACTTTGTGCTGAGTCACCTGATCTTTTAACAATCGCAGTTTGGTTCAACGGGTTGCTCCACTGAAGTTGCTGAACCACTTCTCTGAAATTCCAGTCCCTGAGTCAATACTTAACGCTTGATGAATTTTGCAATTCTTTCAAAACTTGGAAAACACAATAAAAGTTGGAACAGTAGGAAGGACAGTGAGTAAAAGGGCAGCCAGTTTGAGAAACAAAGTCTCTACTGGGTCCCAGAGCACACAGAGGCTGAGAAGAGAAATGAGAGTTCCTGGGAAAGGCTGTCCCCACCTGTATCCTGTCTCACCAGGAGCAAGGGGAGTGGCCAGGAGGTTCTCAAGGGAACAGAGTAACAGTTGTTTGAAAACCACACACATAATGTTAGTTCTGGCCCTCAGACACTGCTCATTGCTTTCAGCCACTTAAAGTTGGCAGGGCCAAAACCCAGAGAAAGTGGTATGCATACAGCATTCAGTAAGGTGTTTCATCTTAAGCTCACAGATTCTACCCTCTTCAAGCAGACCTGCTAGTAAGGAAACCTTCAGGAGAGATGCTCAGAGCCTGTAACATCACCACCAACGGGTTCTCTTTCACAAGGGGGAGGCGTGGGCAGCAGAAAAAGGAAGTCATTTGGAGTCCAAAGACTTTGGTTCAGATGCTGGCTCTGCCATTTATTAGCGGCCTGACCCTGGGTAAGCTCTTTAGACTCTATTAACCTCAATTTCTTCATCTGTAAAGTGGTTTAATAACACCCAGCCTGCCCACACCCTGGGTCATTGTGACCATCCAATAGAGGCTTGGGTAGGATCACACAGAACTGTGTGCATAAGAGCACTTGTAATACAAGTTCTGTGAAAATGGTGGAATCTTAGGGTTCAAAGACAATGGCTGAACCTGTCTTCTTGCTGATTCAATAGGTCTCAGTTGGTTTAGGGAATCTTCTAAAGGAAAAAAAATGATCTCCACATATCTAAGCATAATCCCTGACATGGATATTTTCCTTGCAGCTAAGATTAAGAATGCATAATTTCTAGGGATTTTATGCCATCTCTGAGTATACTGGTTTTGCGTAAGGGGTTAATAATGCCTACCTATAAGCTGAATATTAGACAAAATGTACCCATGACATCATACCATCCCTACAGCTGGCTTCTGCCTCTGAGAGAACTAAGTCCCTAAGAAAGGACTCAGGGTGAAAAAACTTGGCAAGTTTCACAAAACAATAATGCTAAACACTGTACATTGCATCTCAGCTCAGTCCAAAATCAGACCTAGTGATATACAAACATGTATCTCATTCTGCCCTTGTTCATTTTAGAAATCACAACTGACCTTTCACAGTTACTGGGTTTCCAAATCCTATTGTCATGCTCTTTCTTAAAAAAATGAACATTTAAACCAACTCTATAATTCCTTATAAACAAGTGACTATATTGACACAAATTCCACTTCTCCTATTTCTTTCTCTGAGTTGGACTATTCCATATCCATTATAAATCTGTAGCCAAGTAATGGATACCCTCTTTGTTACACTAGTGGAGACCCTCTGAGTAGGGGAGACTAACCCCTCTTTCACAAACATGACTGTGTTCTAAGAGCAACTCACAAGTGCTCTTGTAATAAGGTGGTGGTGGTGATTTAGTCACTCAGTTGTGTCTGACTCTTCGTGGCCCTATGGACTGCGCCCCCCAAGGCTCCTCTGTCCATGGGATTTTCCAGGCAAGAATACTGGAGTGGGTTGCCATTTCCTTCTCCAGGGGATCTGTCCGACCCAGGGATCAAACCCTTGTCTCCTGCACTGGCAGGCAGATTCTTTACCACTGAGCCACCTGGGAAGCCCCTGTAATATAGAGAGAATGCATAAGATCACAGCGTTCATATTATCCATAGCCAAGTCCCTTCTGCATCACTAAGTGACAACTATGGGACTTGAGATGAGTTGCTTAAGTTTCCCAAGCCTCAGCTTCCCCATCTCTACAACAGGCATAATGACAGTCCCTACTTCACAGTATGGAGGTGAGGCCTGAGTGACATCATGCATAGAAACAACTCAGCCAGTGCTGGACACATGTTCAAAACTGTATTCATTGAGCACTTTCTATTCAGTGGTAAACAGCATTAGCTCAAGAACCTGCCTTCAAAGCTACCATCTGTATAGCACCTAACACAAGTTCCTCAACCTCTCTGTACCATAATTTTTGCATCTATAAAGTGGGAATAATAATAATACCTACCTCATAGGGGTATACAAATTTGTTAATACATATCTATCTCATTACTTATGTGCTCAGCATTTTGCTAATTCTGAAGCACTTACTATTATGAACAAATCACCAAGTACTTAGGAATCACAACTCAGAACCCCTAATTTTCCTCACGTAATCTCAGACAAAAGCCCAGCCATTCAATACACCATTACTGACACCTAGTACATAACAGACATTTTCATCACTGGATCCCCAACAAAGTCTTTGCTCGCAGGCCATTTGCATTTTAGAGGGAGAAGACAGGCAGTAAATATGGAAAAGGCCATAATTTCTGACCATTGTAAATTCTGTGGAGGGAACATGATAAGGTGATATGTCAGTGGACAGGAGGAACTGCTTAACATATATGGTGAGCCAAGTACATCTGAGTAGGTGACATTTATGCAGGTGAATTAAATGTTGAGAAGAACGTGTCCAAGCAAAGAATCAAGGGAAAAGAAACGAAGTCCTTAGATCAGAAGAAGTGTGCCTCACTGGGGGAACTCAGAAAGCAGCTGGTGTGACCAGAGCATGCAGAGACGGGGGAACAAAGCCAGAGTCGGTGAGGCCAGACTACACAGGCACTTCCAGGCCATGGCAAGGATCTCAGATCCAGCAGAGTCAAGAAACTGTTCTGTTTTAGATTATCTAGTTTTGAAAACTAGTCTCAAGAAAGCTTTGTCTCTGGAAAGTAGTAAGTGGTCCAGCATGCCTAGTCCTGTTTCTAGCTCCAAGAAGAAAGGAATACAAATAACAGTGAACACAGAGGAAGGGAGAATTCAGATACACCTCAAAGGTTCTTCTGGATGACATCGTGCATGATATGATGGCTCATAGAAGACTTAAAAACAACGGAAGGAACAACAAACCCAAGAATTAGACTTGTGTTGTGGTTTCTCCTTTCCTGGAAAAAGCACTGTAGAGAATATAATCTCATTACTAGCATATAACTAAGGACAACGTGGGGGTTCAGGGGCAATACGTGCAAAGATCCAAGCACACAGCCTGAAACACAGCATACCCTCAAGATGTGTCTGCGCAGTTTCTTCTAGCACAAAGGTTGATATGGTGAAAAATAGGCCACGAGAATATTGCTTCGATATACTAGACTTATTTTCCTTTCTGGTTTTAGTTAAAACAGCATAGTCTTATTCTATCAAGATCCTCTAAAACTGCAAAGGTTTTACCTGTCAAATGAGGGAAGCACCAAATAACAGTATCTCATATTTTCCAGAGCATGTTTTATAATCTACTATATACTGCTTTTCCCATAGCACCTATATTTATCTCTCTTTTTCAGTGTATAGGTTTGTGTTAACATGACTGTTTTATTTTTCACAACCCAAAGACATTAGGATAATGAAAAAGCAAATGACTAAATTATAGTATCTGAAAGTAGTTTCACATTTGGAATCATTTCATGGAGACTCTGAACTAAAATTTATCTGCTGTGGCTTTGCTGAGTAGGCTCTTGTTGCAATCTTTCTTGCAGAACAAGGTTATAGCCGAGTTTGTATTCTGCTCCAGAAAGCAAAAAAAAAAATCTTTAATACAAGCTAGACTAAACCATTGTGTTACTTTCTCTAGGACTATCACACAGAGCAGAGTTCTTCATGTGGGGGAGGGGGACCTGTGAGGAGCTTAAGGTTGTTTGCAATATTATGTCCATATATATTTTCCCCCTGGGTTAAGACTTACACATAATGGTTAACAACAGCTGCTCTCTGACTTGGCATACAGCCATTATAATTCAGCTTCCTGTAACTTAGATGTTTTCTTACTTTGACACTAACAAAGCCTCACATAGACATTAGGTACCTGGTCCACATTTCTCAAACCCATCCCCACCCCACCAACCCCCAACAGAGCTCATCACCATCATCCATCTTTCTCAGATAGAAGACCTTGTCAGAAACCCCTCACCTCTGGTGCTGGTCTTTATTTTAGGAGTCCTCTCTTTGGAAATTATATTCATTCTTGTTCCAGAATGCAGTGGGCTTCCTTGCCAAGAGAAGAGATTTCTGCAAGGCACATCTGTAGGGTTACAGCAGGGACAGGCAACTCTCAGGCACTGGGGGAATGGAAGGTAGCCAGATGTGTAATTTAGGAAATTCCATGTGAGACTGGCCCACTACTGCCAGGAGTAATGGACATACATGGCTCATGGTCCAGAAGCATGACTATTTCCCAGGTCCCAGCCACGGTCATCATCCCATCCTATACGTGGCATTTGTAAGCTTCCCTGGGGTATGTACAGGCCTCAGGAATGGCACACCCTTGACCTCAAGCTCTTCTGAGATAGGAAAAGGACCTCCATCACTTTTATATCCCCTAGGTCCACACTCAGCACATGGTAGATATTCAATAGATACGTTTTGGAACAGAATGAACATCATTAGCTATGACCTATTATAAGTAGCACCTTTCTTAGCAAGTAAGACAGATTGTGGGCAATGAGGAGCTGGAAGGGCATCCAAAGATGATAAAGACATGATGGAATCAAAAGGAGATTTGAAACCCGAGACCAAGCAGAGGTGGTAAACACCAGCACAGCTTATACAATTGCTAAAAATGAATCAGCAAGCGCCAGGCCAACATCCACTGCCAATAAAACAAATGCAATAGATAATTTAAGGGGAGCAGCTCTCCTAAGTCCAACATGCCTATCAACACCCACATTCACACCTTCCTGCAAGCATCACTTATCTGCGCTAAGACACTTTAATGGCAAACCTAATGGGCCTGCCTTCCCTTGTAAAAAGAATAGAAGGCAAAGAGAAAATGCAACATGAGTGCTGGAATTTTACTTACAGTGGAAAAGATGAAAACACTCCTCAGAAAAGGAGAAATTTGCCAGGAAACTTTACAGTCTATCACAAGGGTAGTACTACTTGTTTCCAGCTATTAACAGAGTTTGACCAACGGTGATATTCTGGTTCCCAAGAAATTTGGCAAGATGATTCATGGCTATAGGCTGAGACTCTGCTTCAGCTGTCTTCCTTGAGGGGACCTGACCTGGGCAATGAGAGCCTGGCTCCTGCGGCTCAGAGTTGACCCTCTCTGACAGATTCTCTGTTTCCAGTACCTGGATAATTTCCCCCCCCCAAGTTTAAATATTAATTTTAAAGATATTTAATTTGGCATTTCTATGTGCCTGAAGCAAAATACAAGAGAGAATTTTAGCTTATGCTCAGTCCATCATTTCATCTGAAAATACAAAAATCTCAGTGGAGTACCATGGATTTTACTCTTGCATAAAACATTCAATAGGGAAAAATGGAATCATGATTTGACCTCTCTTTACGGCTTGTCCAAATCTTGAAAGCAGCATGTTTATCAGTCATGCATTCATAATAGGTACTGTGCTAAGCACTTATATACAACAGTGAGTAAGAGACATAGTCCCCGTGCTGTCACACATTCAGGTCAGTTGCTCAGTCGTGTCCAACTCTTTGCGACCCCATGAATCACAGCACACCAGGCCTCCCTGTCCATCACCAACTCCTGGAGTCCACCCAAACCCATATCCATCAAGTATACGATGCCATCCAACCATCTCATCCTCTGTCATCCCCTTCACCTTTTGCCCTCAATCTTTTCCAGCATCAGGGTCTTTTCAAATGAGTCAGCTCTTCGCATGAGGTGGCCAAAGTACTGGAGTTTCAGCTTCAACATCAGTCCTTCCAATGAACACCTAGGACTGATCTCCTTTAGGAGGGACTGGTTGATCTCCTTGCAGTCCAAGGGACTCTCAAGAGTCTTCTCCAACACCACAGTTCAAAAGCATCAAGTCTTCGGCACTCAGCTTTCTTTATAGTCCAACTCTCACATCCATACATGACCACTGGAAAAACCATAGCCTTGACTAGACGGACCTTTGTTGGCAAAGTGATGTCTCTGCTTTTTAATATGCTGTCTAGGTTGGTCATAACTTTCCTTCCAAGGAGTAAGCGTCTTTTAATTTCATTGCTGCAATCACCATCTGTCACACATTATTGGAGCCCAAAAGTTAATGTGAGCCACTGGTGAATTATGACTGTTAAGTATTAATACATGCATCTTTGAGGGGAAAACAATGGGCTTTAGAGTCAGGAAGACCTAAAGACCCTGATGCTGGGAAAGACTGAAGGCAAAAGAAGGGAGCAGCAGAGGATGAGATGGTTAGTTAGCATCACTGACTCAATAGACATGAATCTGAGCAAACTCCAGAAGATAGTGATGGACAGGGGAGCCTGTCATGCTGCAGTCCATGGGGTCAGAGTCAGACACGACTTAGCGACTGAACAACAACAAACAGGATAAAATTCTAGTTCTACGTTTCATAATCAGGTGACCATAGAGTTAAGAAGTACTGTCCCCATTTGCCAGTAAGACAAGTGAGGCTTAGAGTCAGGTGGGTAAATTTTCTAAATTGTGTGGACTGAGTGCAATTACATAGGTAATGCCTATTTTACTGAGATGATGTTTAAGACTTGTTCTCCCTCTCTTTTCCTCCCCTGAGGCTTCTTCAGACAATATTAGCAGAATAGAGATTAGATCAAGGGATATAACTGTCTAACTCCATTCCATACCAGCTGGACCAAATCTGGTACACAGTGTGGAGTTCTGTGCACTCATTTCTCAAGAAGACTCTGAAGTTCTCTCTATTGCAACCAAGTGGAAAGCTGGGATGAGTGACTGCCAAGGTTCCTTCACTTTGAATATTCTATGATTTTAGGGGAAGAATATTAATGAAGACTTTTAGTTATGCCCTAAAAAGTCATAATGAAATATAATATTACCATAATATTTCAGATTCCCACTGTTCTTTTAAAGAAAATCTTTCAAAAAATCTCATCAAACACAGGATCAAAAACTCACAGAACTGAGTATCTCATTTCTAAACATAAAGGTGTGCACTTTACAGTGTTAAGATGGGAGTTTTTCCTACTAAATGCAATGTGGTACAAGATACTGTCTAAAACTGTGCTAACATTAAAATCATTTCATTATGCAAACCAAATTTAAATCTAATTGTGAATTAATACAGGGTCCATAAGTATGTAATTTGGGTGAAGAAATAGCCTAATCAATTGTGAAGAAATCTTTTTAAATGGGATTCAAATTTTAAGAAATAGCTAAAAGATACTTCCAAAGTAATAGCTTTTCAGCTGCATTTTTGTCCAAGAAATAATTTTACATCTTTTCGAAAAGGCTTTCATGACACTGGAGAAATAAGACAGTAAGAACTCCAAATGAACAATATTTAAAAGCTTAGATGTTTGAGACTTGGAAAATGGATTCCTTTCAAAAAGAATCAAGATTGGTTTGTCGTGTTTCACTGAACTATTTGGACAAATGGTAGAGACCTAATAAAATATGTTAATTGATTATATCTAAAAGTATTCTTCACATGGGTGGAATAATTTTTACACAGTTTGCTTCCATAAGTGATTTTTAAGAGGCCTATGCCAAGTCAATTGTGCATTAAGTTTCTCAAAATACGGTGTAAAAACCATATTGGATGAAAGGAAAAATAAAGATCCTAACCCCTTGTATGAATGGTGTTCCTCTGCTGTATGTCACGCTCTGCTCTGTACTGCCCAGGAGCCAAGGGAGACATGTGGAATACACATTCTCATGACTTGTAAACAGAAAACTCTCCCTAGTCCTTAATTCTCAAATTAATGGGCCCTATGCATTTTTATACAGAGAGCACCAAAGAACATGCAGCTAATGCCTGAAATTTGTTTTGAAGAGCTCAAGATTCATCCCTCATTTGGCCATTTCTTAAAAAAAAAAAAAAAAAAAAAGCCAAAGGCATAATATTGAGGCAATTTTATAAAGATATTTCCGCTGTCAGGCAGGCAAATGAGGGATGTTATTTTCTTTTCTGTGCAAGAGAGGTGTCTTTAAATTTGAAAGGAAGATAGAATAACTGGACAGAACCTCTGCAAGAGAGCTGCAGGCACAGAGGTGTTGGTGCTGTTAACGCTCCATGCCACCAGCAGAACTGCACAGATGTAAACCTAGTGGCAGCAGAGGCTAGGCACGGAAGATGTTGTTTTTTATGTTCCCCATCCGTGCTTGCTGTACTGAACTCATGTCTTTTAATAACCAATCAAAGTTCTCATAATAGAAATCTAGCCTGAAATGTCCAACAGCTGGCTAAGGACCCATTATTCTACAATTGTTGAGTAGAGAAGAACAATCCGGAAGATGCCTTCTCTAACACATGGCATACAGAACTCAACTGAGAAAACTTAGCTTTCAAGGTCACTAGACATGCAGGTGATGGCGAGCACTTTTGACTGCATTTAGCCTCAGCAGACATAGAAAAATGACCATAGAAATAAAGTATAAGTAAAGTATGTATACAGATGTGTGTCTCATTTGAATCTCTCTGTATATATTCTAACATGATGGAATATCTGTACCAAAGCATAAATCTTAGATGATAATTTCATCTGGATATGTATGTATATATGTATGTGTATGTACATCTGCATATATGTACATACATATCTTATGAACAAAATAACTGCTTAAGCGCTATGACAAAGTGACCCTGCGCATGTGTGCTTTCTAAGTCGCTTCAGTCATGTTCGACTTTTTGTGATTCTATGGATCATAGCCTGCCAGGCTCCTCTGTCCATGGGATTCTCCAGGCAAGAATACTGGAGTGGGTTACCATGCCCTCTTCCAGGGGATCTTCCCCACCCAGGGATCTAACCTGCGTCTCTTAAATCTCCTGCATTGGCAGGCAGGTTCTTTACCACCAGTGCCACCTGGGAAGCCCCTAGAACTCTGTGTAAGAGACTGTATTACCAATCATGTCAGCTGCTTTTAGCATCCGCACAGTTATCTTTTATTTGGGAAAGCTTTAGGATGCAGAACTGTTGCTATGCATTTGTCCTGTTGTCTTTTGTCTGTCCTGAGGCTTTACGTCATGGACCATGATTTATAGTACTAGCTCAAATTATTCCTGATTCTATATCTAAAATTGTATTGCACAAGAACATGTTCATGGCTATCATTCTAAAACAGGAGGCCATTTGAAAACCAACAATAAACTACATGCAATGGCAAAAGAATATCATGCTAACTTTTGCACAGTCACAAATTCCAGAACAGATTATTCAAAGAACTCTCTGGAAGGTAACAAGCTTATAAAAGCAATTCTAATAAAAAAAATTTCTGCATTCAACATATATAACAAAGTTACAGCATGTCACTTGCCCTATAAATTGTCACTATTACCACTTGGAGTAGAAGGAAGTGTATGCATGAAAATATATATGTGCATAATTTTATATTCCCAGAGGAAATTGAAAAATTATAGGCATTAAATAGTGTTTTAATTGCATCATGAAAAATGACATTTAAGCAATGGTTCACAGTCCTACAAAGGTAAAGTCAAGTGTATATGCAGCCTAGTCTAGTGCAGGGAGAATGGCTTTTAGAGGTGCTCAGGCCTGGAAGCAAATTCTGACCCTGCCATTAGTTGGACCTGCCACCTCTGGCTGATTCCTCTACTGCTCTGAGACTCAGGTCCCTATCAGTAAAATAGAGATATTAAATATCTATTTTGCACTGAGTTGTGGGAATTAAAGGAGAATGACTAAGTCCCTATACATTGTTGGTTTAATTATCAAACTATTAAATAAGTATTAAAAGCTAAAATTAGAAGGAGGTGGAATGGATTGGGAAATTGGGATTGATTACATACACTACTATGTTTTAAATAGATAACCAACAAGTACTGTATAGTGCAGGGAACTCTACTCAATGCTCTATGGTGACTAAATGGGAAGGAAATCCAAAAAAGGGGTTATGTGTATATGTATGACTGATTCACTCTGCTGTACAGCAGAACCTAACACAACATTATAATGCAACCGTACTCTTAAAAAAAAAATCTAAAATTAGAGATTTATGGTTCCTCAATGGATTACATACCAGCCAATACGATTAAGATTATACCATACATATCTGGCCAGATTTAAGACAAATTAAATACACCTATTTTCAGCTCTCAAATGCTGTGATTATCTAAGCATATATGAGAGAAGAATGTAAAACTCCTCTGAAGACGAGTTTTAAGAAAACTACTCTAGAATATATATGAGCACAATATTTAGGCCTCAGTGGAGTATTTTCATTTATCTGCTTTCTGATAAATCTATATTCTTTGTCTATGCTCATAAATAAAAGCAGTTCTCATAAAGTGTGTTTAAAAAGCAACAGGCTCCCTAGAGTCTGTCATACAAAGTAAAATAAGTCAGAAAGAGAAAAACAAATATTGGATATTAATGCATACATATGAAATCTAGAAAAATGGTATCGATGAACCTATCTGTAGGATGGGGATGGAGATGGAGAGAACAGACTTGTGGTCACTGTGGTGTGGGAAGGAGAGGGTGGGACAAATTGAGAGAGTAGCATCGACATATATAGACTATCATGTGTAAAGTAGATAACTAGCAGGAAGCTCAGCTCAGTGCTCTTTGATGACCTAGAGGGGTGGGATGGTGAGTGGGTATGAGGGGAATTCAAGAGGGAGGGGATATATGTATACATATGGCTGATTCATGTTGTCGTACAGCAGCAACTAACACAACACTGTAAAACAATTATATTGCAATTAAAAGTAAATTTTTAAAAAATTCAAAAAAAGAAAAAAGGAGCAGTAGATTCTGTGCTTGCATTTCTCACTCTTCTTTAAAGAAATGCTTGGTATTTCTCACTCTTTTTTAAAGGCTCAGCTCCAATATTTCTCCCTCATGAAAACTTTCTGTGTCTACTCTGCCCCATGGAATAGTCTCCACCCTGGAAAATGCTAGGGGTTTGGGGATACAAGATTGCCCTTCCTTGTTGAGCACTGGAGTGGGAATTGCAGCTCCAGTTCTTAATTAGAGATGAGCTAAAGTACTCTAAATGCCTCATACACATTACCTTTTTTTTTTTTAAAAAAAAAAAGCTGTTTCATTTTTTCCACCAACAGAATTTCTGTTTCCATGTTGACTGTTCATTTAGATTTTAGGTGAACAGATGAAGATTGTGAGAGCTCTGTTTTCAACAATTAAAGCTCTGCCCATTACTGGCCTAGTGTATTCACATGTGGTTCAACACATACTAGGTTGGGCCCTAAATATGCTCCGACCACATGATCTTCCCAAGCTATCCTAAAAGGGCGAAAGGGACTGAGCCCTGCTGGGCTTTCATCTCTTGCTCCTCCAGCCCCACCATCCAGCCTTGTCCACCCTTATCTGTGCCCTGGAAAGCCAAGCTATGATGACCAGGCACACAGTTCCCTTTTCTACAGGCTCTCAATTTGATTTGGCCAATGGCAGAAACTGGCAGACTGGAGAGTGGGCAGAGAGTGAGACTGAGGTATTTATTCCCCTGACTCACTCCCTGCCAAGCTGTCATTGTGTCTCTCAGCTGCTGTCAGGTCCCTAACTTCATAGCTACCTTCTCCTGTGTTCCGGTAACCATATTTTTTTTTAATCCAAGGCTCAGATGGTAAAGAATCTGCCTGCAATGTAGGGGAACCCAGGTTCAATCCCTGGGTCAGGAAGATCCCCTGGAGAAGGGAAAGGCTACCCACTTCAATATTCTTGCATGGAGAATTCCATGCTCAGGGGAGACTAGTGGGCTACAGTCCATGCAGTTGCAGAGTCAGACACGACTGAGCAACTCACAGCTTCAGGACTGTAGGAGAGAAATGGCTTCTCTCGTTGCCATCTCTGAAGGCTGGGACTATCCTCTGTTGATATCACTAAACCTAGCCCAAACCACTGTAAACAGCCCCTTATTCATTCTCTCAAATAACACCAGTCTGAATATGCCATCTGGTTCCTTCCAGGACCCTGACGAAGCTGTGAATCTAGTCTCAAAACACCAGAAAGTGAGTCACACTGAGCCAAAGTGTCAGGTGTTGTAGGAATAGCTGCAGTGACTAAACTGACTCTTTACCAGGAGAGTATAAGAGCAACTGTTACAACTGGATTTATGCTACAAACCAATTAATGGGAGAATGAAGGCTTTAGAAAGAAAATGAGAGTATTAACAAGAAGAATCTAGCTGGAAAATATTTTATAATCCCATGCAAATATCATAAGTCCCCCAAAATGCATCTTTTTTTCTGCTCCTACAATCACTGAAGAACATCATGAAATAAGGAGAAAGAGAGGGAGGTGAAATTCCTGAACCTTACTTAATAAAAGAGCTGAGAAAAATGAACACATTTTGATGAACATAGCACTGGAGCCCATGGAAGCTTTAGTGTATTCAAAGCTGTACTCTTACTACATCATAGAACCTAACACAGAAATGTAAGTTTATGTAAACATAAACATTTCACTGAGGAAGGGGGAAATATGGGGGAGTAGAAAGACCCTGAGCTCACCTCCTCTCATGAGCACAGCAAAACAACAACTATCTGCAAAATAATCATCCATAAAAAATGACTAGAACCCACCAGAAAAGGTCTTCTCCAACTAAAGACATAAAGAAGGAACCACAACAAGACAACTAGGAAAGGCAGGCTCAAGATATAATCAAATCCCACACCCCTGAGTGGGTGACCCCCAGACTGGAGAATTATATTGCGCAGGTTGTCCCAAAAAGGCATAAGAATTCTGGACCCCATGTCCAATTCCTCAGCCTGCGTGGTCCTGCATCAGGAAGATCATCCCCTAGAGCAGTAGTCCCCAACCTTTTTGGCACCAGAGACTGGTTTCATGGAAGACAATTTTTCCATGGACCAGCAGGGGAAGGGGAAAGTTTTGGGATGATTCAAGTGCAAATGATTACATTTACTGTGCACTTTATTTCTAGTCTAATGCTGCTGCTGATCTGACAGGAGGTACCAGTCTATGGCCCAGAGGCTGGAGACCTTTGCCCTAGAGCATTTGACTTTGAAGGCTAGCAGGGCTTAATTTCAGGAGCTTCACAGTATTGGGGGAAATAGAGACTTCACTCTTTAAAGGCCTACACAAAATTTCACATACAACCAGGACCTAAGACAAAAGCAGTAATTTGATAGGAACCCAAGCCAGACCTCCCTGCTTGTCTTAAGAGAGTCACCCAGAGAGATGGGAGGTGGCTGCAGCTCACCGAGGGGATGCAGACACTAGTCACAGCCATAATGGGGAACATTTTACCCATGAATACTGCTGCTGGCAGCACAAAAGATCCCAAATAGCAAAAACAACCTTGAGAAAGAACAGAGCTGGAGGAATCACATGCCTTAACTTCAGACTATATTAAAAAGCTACAGTAATCACAAGCAGGAATCAAGATTGCTGGGAGAAATATCAATAACTTCAGATATGCAATGACACCACCCTTATGGCAGAAAGCAAAGAGCAACTAAAGAGCCTCTTGATGAAGGTGAAAGAGGAGAGTGAAAAGGCTGGCTTAAAATTCAACATTCAAAAAACTAAGCTCCAGTCCCATCACTTCATGGCAAATAGATAGGGAAACAATGGAAACAGTGACAGACTTAATTTTCTCGGGCTCCAGAGTCACTGTAGATGGTGACTGCAGTTATGAAATTAAAAGACCCGTGCTCCTTGGAAGAAAAGCTAAGACAAACCTAGACAGTGTATTAAAAAGCAGAGACAATACTCTGCCAACAAAGGCCCATATAGTCCAAGCTATGGTTTTTCCAGTAGTCATGTATGGATGTGAGAGTTGGACCATAAAGAAGGCTGAGCACTGAAGAACTGATGCTTTTCAAACTGTGGTGTTGGAGAAGACTCTTGAGAGTTCCTTGGACTGCTAGGAGATCAAAGCAGTCAGTCCTAAAGGAAATCAACCCTGAATATCCATTGGAAGGATTGATGCTGCAGCTGAACCTCCAATATTCTGGCCACCTGATGTAAAGAGTCGACTCATTGGAAAAGACCCTGATGCTGGGAAAGTTGAAGGCAGGAGGAGGAGGAGATGACAGACGATTAGATGGTTGGATGGCATCACCAACTCAATGGACATGAATTTCAGCAGACTCCCAGAGATGGTGAAGGACAGGGAAGCCTGGCATGCCGCAGTCCATGGAGTCACAAAGAGTCAGACATGACTGAGTGACTGAACAGCAACAGTAATCAAAACAGTGTGGTACTAGCACAAAAACATATAGATCAGTGGAATAGGACAGGAAGTCCAGAAATAAGCCCACTTACTTATAATCAATAATAATCAACTTGAACTTTGATAAAGATGGCAAAAATATACAATGGAGAAAAGACAACTTCTTCAATAAGTGAAAACTGGACAACTACATGTAAAAGGATGAAATTTGAACATTCTGTCACACCATATACAAAAATAAACTCAAACTGAATTAAAGACCTAAAAGTAAGACCAAAACCCTAAAGCTCTTAGGCAGAACATGCTTTGATATAAATCACAGCAATATTTTTTGGGTCCATCTCCTAAATTAAAGGTGATAAAAGCAAAAATAAACAAATGGGACCTAATTAAACTGAAAAGATTTTGTGCAGCAAAGGAAGCAACTGAAAAACAAAAAGACAACCTACTGAAAGGAAGGAAATATTTGCAAATGACATGACTGATAAGGGATTAATAACCAACATACATAAAGAGCTCAAAGGACTCAATATAAAAAAGTAAGCAACCCAATTAAAAAATGAGCAGAAGAACTTGATAGCCATTTTTCCAAAGACATGCAGATGGCCAATAGGAACATGTAAAGAAGCTCCACATTGCTAATATTAGAGAAATACAAATCAAAAACACAATGAGATGTCACCTCACACTTGTCAAAAAAACTATCAACAAAAATAATACAAATAGCAAATGTTGGTGAAGATGTGGAGAAAAGGGAACCCTTATACATTGTTGGTGGGAACGTAAATTGGTGCTTCCACTATAGAGGTTTCTCAAAAAACTAAAAATAGAACTACTATATGACCCAGCAATTCTACTCCAGGGTATTACTGAAAAAAATTTAAAAGTCACTAATTGAATAAGATGCATCCACCTCAAGGTTCACAGCAGCATTATTTACAACTGCCGAGACGTGAAAGCAACCTGAGTGTCCATCAACAGATGAACAGATGAAGAAGTGGTACATACATACAACGGAATACTACTCAGCCATAAAAAGAAAATAAAATTTTGCCATTTGTAGCAACATGGATGGACTTGGAGGGCATACACTAAATGAAATATGCCAGAAAGATACAATACATGCTATCAGTTATATGTGGACTCTGAAAAATAGAACAAACTAGTGAATATAACAAAACAGAAGCAGACTCACAGATGTAGAGAACAAACTAATGGTTACAAGTGGAGTCAGGTGGGAGGCGCAGCATGGGGGGAGAAGTGGGAGGTACAAGCTATTGGGTTTAACACAGGCTCAAGGATGTGTTGTACAACAAGGCAATATAGCCAATATTTTCTAATAACTATAAATGCAAAGTAACCTTTAAAAACTGTATATTTTTAAAATAAATTCACCAAAAACCAGAATTCCATATTAACACAATTATGATTTGCCCTTTTCTCCTTCCTTAAAATCTTGTATTTCAATAAGCAGCACTATTTTCATGTGACAATGGGCTTGTCACTTAAATTAAGGACTTTTTTCTGAACTTCCTCTGATTTTTCTCTGGTTACCTCTCACCTTCCACAGTCCAAAAACTTCCTATTGGGATAATGGTCTTAGCAGCCTCATTTGCCCAGAGAAGCCATTTACTTCACCTTCCAAATCTACTTGTACTCACCCTTCTTAGTTTTCTCTTCTCTTCCTCTTTCACTTCCTGTTACTCTCACCCAAGGACACTTGAAAAAAAAAAAAAAGTTCAGCTTGAAATGTACATTGAGATCTCATCCATATTCTGTACCAATTTCCAGACCATAAAACTCCTTATTGGCAGAGAAAGTGTTCTATGATAATGCCTAAAATAGTCCCTTTTACCTTGTGCTTAAAATAAAGCACACCTTGAAAGTACTTTGTAAAACAGTTTCATGCAAATACAGAAGTCAAAGAGGCCAAAAGAGGGGTCCCTTTTCTCCTCTCCTTTTGTTAATGAATACAAAGATTCTTTTCACTGGAACACCTAAGAGAGAAAGCTAGCTTAGGGATTTGGTAAGAGTGGCATCTGGAAAGAGAGGGGGGCTGAAGGAGCCCCGATGACTCTTACTGTTTAAACCATGCTGGAATGTGAAGCCGACTATAACCAACGGCCAGCTCACACCACTGATGGCAAAGGTGACTTCTGAGCCAAAGAGTCACAAATCTGAGCTACCGTCTTCCAAGGAGACCAACAGCCACTCCAGCAGCCAGCTCAGTGCATGCACCTCAGGCCTGCCACTCCTTGCTAACCTCCTCCTGCCCCCACCCCAGTTGCTTGGTACCATTTGCACAGGGTAGACACTCAGTAAGGAACTGTGGAATATGCCCGAACAAGGATGACTTCACCCATTCATTCATTTTGAAAAGTCCACTCCCCTGACTCTGATGATGACCGATTTCCTTTTACCTTTTGGCGTCTGCGTCTGGGCAGCGGGCAACTCATGGCTGTGCAGCCTCAAATTAGCATAGTCACTATACCATGACTCATCAGCAAAGAACTTTCCCATCAGAACCTAATTAAGGTTCTCCACATCCCTGTGAGGTAAGTGAGTATGCTCTCCTGCAGTTTATAAGGAGGAAATCGGGGATGAAGAGGTTCCTGGCTCTGTCAAAGGTTATTAAGGGTGTCTGCCAGGGATGAAGTCATTCCACAGTCATCCCGGTTCAGTCTTTCCACTCACTAAGGATCCAGGCCATTTCCTTGTGCTGTGACCACCTTATCATTCTCTGGACTTTTGTGATGATGCAGACAGAGTCCAGAAGATACATGCATTTCAGAAGGAAAAAAGGTATTATGGTATACCCTCCTGGTGGCTCAGAAGTAAAGAATCTCTCTGCCAACGAGGAGACAAAAGAGACACAAGTCAGGAAGTTTCTTCCCCTGGGTCGGGAAGATCCCCTGGAGCATGAAATGGCAGCCTGCTCCAATGTTCTTGCCTGGAAAATCCCATGGACAGAAAAGCCTGGAAGGCTATAGTCTATAGGGTCAAAAAGAGTCAAAAATGACTTATCAACTAAACTATAAGAAGAAGTTATGCCCTTGCTAAATGCTTCAGATGTCTCTTCCCATAATAACTCATATTAGAAGTCCTCTCTCAGATACTTTCCAGTAAAGGTATCTTGTTAGGTCGAGTTAATTCTGTCTCCTGGAAAGAGGGTTCAGAATAAAACATCTTCATCCTTTTCCTGAGGAAAGGGACAATAAGGTTCACTCCTGCAACTTCAGAGGCACAAGCCAGCACACAGACAGCCTTGGAGTTCAGGGTTATTGCCTGTTCAGGTTTGTGAACTTCCCAGAGCACAATGATGGCACAGTCTCCCCAACACACTTCGGCCAGGCCCTCTTGGCTCTTCAGCACATTTTATGTCTCTGATGGGTTTCCTAGGATAGGTACACAGCAAATACTGCAACTTCCTCTACCACCAGCCTTTCTGACTTTGCCAAAAAGAACCAGGATTATCTGCTTCCAAGGGAGAATCATGTTTCAACCACCAAAACCATGTTCTTTTTGCTTTGCCAGTTCTGCTTCCTCCTCCTAGCTCCAGATGAGGACCCGTCCCAGGTTTCCAGCTTTTATGTTATTACTATTTACTTTCCCACAATGTGATTACTGGTACTTTCCTTAGGGACCAGATTTGTGCTCACACATTCTACTCCCACTCCTTGTTGATTTCTAAGTCACCAGACCCATCCCTGATCTGAGGAGGCTGGACTGTATATTTCTGCCATTTTACATAGCATGAATTGGAGTAGATTACTTACTATTTCATTTGGGGAATGACTAGTTCAGAAACACAATAAAACATGCTCTAATGCCACAGTAATTAAAACAGTGCAGCAGCAGCATTTGAGTAGACAGACAAATGGAACAGAATAGAAAGTCTGGAAAACAGACTGAAATACATGTGAGAGTCTGTTATAGGGAAAAAAATGGCATCTAAAACCAGTAAGATAAGAATAAACTTTAAGAAACTGAGTTGGGATAACTGGGTACATACCTCATACAGCACACACACAAAACAAAACCACAAATGTTCCAGAAACGAAAACTGGAACACAGACTGGTACTGGATAATCTTAAGGAATCATTGGTATAATAATGAAATAGAAGTTATATCCTAAAAAGTTTGACATGTTATTGATATATAATGATATACTTACAAAGAAAATATAATGTCCAGGGTTTGCTTTAAATATTCTCAAAATAGGTGGGAGAATAAGATGAAATAATATTGGCAAAATATCCCTAATTGTTGAAGTTGGATGACAGGTAATTGGGGTTTATTATACTATTTTCTCTAATTTGTCCATTTAAAATTATCTGTAATAATGCTCAACATCACTCATTATTAGAGAAATGCAAATCAAAACCACAATGAGGTACCATTTCACACCAGTCAGAATGGCTGCTATCCAAAAGTCTCAGTTCAGTTCAGTTCAGTCGCTCAGTCGTGTCCGACTCTCTGCGACCCCATGAATTGCAGCACGCCAGGCCTCTCTGTCCATCACCAACTCCCGGAGTCCACACAAACCCATGTTCATCGAGTCGGTGATGCCATCCAACCATCTCATCCTCTGTCGTCCCCTTCTCCTCCCGCCCCCAATCCTACCCAGCATTAGGGTCTTTTCCAATGAGTCAACCCTTCGCATGAGGTGGCCAAAGTATTGGAGTTTCAGCTTCAACATCAGACCTTCCAATGAACACCCAGGATTGATCTCTTTTAGGATGGATTGATTGGATCTCCTTGCAGTCCAAAGGACTCTCAAGAGTCTTCTCCAACACCACAGTTCAAAAGCATCAATTCTGCGGCACTCAGCTTTCTTCACCGTCCAACTCTCACATCCATACATGACCACTGGAAAAACCATAGCCTTGACTAGACGGACTTTTGTTGGCAAAGTAATGTCTCTGCTTTTAAATATGCTATCTAGGTTGGCCATAACCTTCCTTCCAAGGAGTAAGCGTCTTTTAATTTCATGGCTGCAGTCACCATCTGCAGTGATTCTGGAGCCCAAAAAAATAAAGTCTGACACTGTTTCCACTGTTTCCCCATCTATTTCCCATGGAGTGATGGGACCAGATGCCATGATCTTAGTTTTCTGGACGCTGAGCTTTAAGCCAACTTTTTCACTCTCCTCCTTCACCTTCATCAAAAGTCTACAAGCAATAAATGCTGGAAAGGGTGTAGAGAAAAGGGAACCCTCTTACACTGTTGGTGGGAATGAAAACTAGTACAACCACTATGGAGAACAGTGTGGAGATTCCTCAAAAAACTGGAAATAGAACTGCCATATGACCCAGCAATCCCACTGCTGGGCATACACACCGAGGAAACCAGAATTGAAAGAGACACGTGTTCCCCAATGTTCATCGCAGCACTGTTTACAGTAGCCAGGACATGGAAGCAACCTAGGTGTCCATCAGCAGACGAATGGATAAGGAAGCCCTGGTACATATACACAATGGAATATTACTCAGCCATTAAAAAGAATAAATTTGAATCAGTTCTAATGAGGTGGATGAAACTAGAGCCCATTATACAGAGTGAAGTAAGCCAGAAAGAAAAACACCAATACAGTATACTAACACATACATATGGAATTTAGAAAGATGGTAACAATAACCCTATATGCGAGACAGAAAAAGAGACACAGACGCATAGAACAGTCTTTTGGACTCTGTGGGAGAAGGTGAGGGTGGGACTATCTGAGAGAATAGCATTGAAACATGTATATTATTATATGTGAAACAGAACACCAGTCCAGGTTAGATGCATGAGACAAGTGCTCAGGGCTGGTGCAATGGGATGGCCCAGAGGGATGGGATGGGGAGGGAGGTGGGAGGGGGGTTCAGGATGGGGAACACATGGAAACCCATGGCTGATTCATGTCAATGTGTGGCAAAAACCATTAAAATATTGTAAAGTAATTAGCCTCCAACTAAAATAAATAAAGAAATAATATATATATATATAAAATCATAAAAAAATTTAAAAAATTATCTGTAATAAAATATCTTAAAAATACAAGAAAATATAAATGACTTCCTTAGAGTGAGGAAAGGCCATTCTGACTATGATTAAAAATTTATAATGTATTAAAAAGTGTGAAAATTCAATTACATTAAGCAACAATAAATTCTGTATGACAAAAAAAATCATAAATAAAAAAAAGCAAATAACCTGGGGGAAATATTTTTAACTCATGTCACAGACAAAACAATGGATAATCTCACTAACATGGAAAGAGCTACTGAAAATTGGTAAGAAAATTATCAGCAACCCAACAGAAAAATTGGTAAAAGACATTAATAGACATTTTGTGGAAAAAGTGAATAAAATAGCCTTTAAACCACATGATGTAAGCTGACCATCTTTTCAAATAGAAGAAATATAAATTAAAACTATACTTTATAAATTCCAGATTTTGACTTGTCTGATCGATAAAAATGTTTTCTAATACTCTTTTTAGGAGACCATAGGAAATCAGTCATTTTCATACACTGCTGGTGGGAATGTGACTCCAAGGAGCAATTTGGAAACATTATTAAAATTTCAAATGCATTTATCCTTGACCCAAAATCTCACTTCTGGGAATTTTTTCTACAGATGGTCTGCTTTCATGCAAAATAATATACTGCCATGATAGTCTTTGGAGCATTGTTTATAATAGCAAATGATTGGGAAAAACCCTAAATGTCCATCAAAAGAGTATGTGCTGTGTGTGTAGGGGGGTGTATACATATATATATATATACCTAAAATGGAATATGATGCAGCCATTTGAAAAAATGGGATTTCCTTAGCAGTCAGCAGTTAAGACTCTACACTTCCACTGCAGGGGACAGAGGTTCCATCCCTGGTTGGGGAACTAAGATTTTGCATGTTGCATGGCACAGCCAAAATTAAAAAAAGGAGATACTCCCTATATTCTGCTGTGAAAAAGTTCTAGGAGATATATATATATATATATATATATATATATATATATATGAATAGAGATAGTTATAAATATATGAATATCATGTCATTTTTGTGTGTTAGAGAGGGAATAAAAAATACTATATGTATTTATACTTATACGCATAAATATACTCAGGAACATTTTATAGGAAACTAATAAAAGTGATGACCTGTAGGTGGAGGGACAGGGGTAAATAATACACCTAATAAAAGGACAGAAGTGGGATGGAGACTTCTCAAAGCACGTCTCATTTCATTGTTTTGAGTTTTGATCCATATGAATGCATAACTTACTCAAAATTTAAATTAAAACAGGGTTTGACTGGCTCTGTAGTTTATGGATAAGCACCTACTGTATATTTAAAGCTCAACAGTTCTTTCTAAATGGACCAGGGACTTTGTAAATCCAAAGAGCAAATGATACAAAAGCATTTCAGAGCCAAAGAAAAATGCTATCATTTAGTGGTAGGGATGGGAGTCCCAGACAATTCACCATCTTAATTACATTTTGCAAATTCCATTGGGAAAGCCCCTGAGATCTTAATAAGAACACAGTCACGGTTGTCTGCAATATGACAGTGGATTAAGAATGTAGGAAAGGGAGATAACAGCCAGGAAGCACTGCCTCCCAGCAGAACAGGAGTGGTCTATCCATTTGAATCTACTGTGATTGTTGACTATTAGCAACACATCCCTCTCTCACTGCAGGCCAATAAGTTCTAACTTTTTCATTCCTGAAGTCCAGACCCCAGATTCCACATTTAGAAGGATTTAAATAAACTGTATTGGAAAAGACCCTGATGCTGGGAAAGACTGAAGGCAAAAAGAGAAGAGGGCGGCAGAGGATGAGATGGTTAGACAGTATCACTGACTCAATGGACATGAATCTGGGCAAACTCGAGAACATAGCGAAGGACAGGGAAGCCTGGGGTTCTGCAATCCATGGGGTCATAAAGAGTCAGACATGACTGAGCAACTGAACAACAACAACAATGTAGAAGATAATCAGTAAACCAGTTTTTAAGATGTAAAACAAAACGCACAACTGCCATGAAAAGTATGTTCCACAAAAAATAATTACCTTAATATGATATACAGAATTTTGACAAGCACACACAAAAAATTTTTTTATGTTCATTAGCCTACATTGTTTATTGCCCCTAAATGAGCAATTTCCATTAGGCTCTTTGAACTATAAGTAATGGTTTATCTCCCAGGACTCCAATTGAGGTTCTGAAATCTCAGAATTCAGCAACCCCCCATCTCCACAAGAAGGCTTCAGAGGTAAGAGGGGCCTATAACCCACTCCCACAGGAAAGGATGCAATGGTTCCTGGTGCACATAGTTAGGGGGGAAATTGCTGTTTAGATGAGTAACAAGTTAAATATTTAGCTCGTGGGCTGTTTCTCAGCATTTCAGTTTCCTCATATGTTGAATCAAGTATTAAGAGTTAGTGCTAACATTAGGCAAGTCACTTAACCCCCTTGTGCCTCAGTTTCCATACTGTAAAAGGAGAAAATAAAAAATACAACCTCAAGGGAGTGAGTGAACATCACAATCACTTAGAATCACGTCTGAAGACAGTGCAAACTCAATAAATATTAGCCGCCTACCTGTAACATCTTAGAGATGAGTATGTTGAAAACTCTGTCTTTGGAGCCAGAATTCCAGGGCTGCCTGAGAAGTTACAGAATACATCTCTGTCACCATTTTCCTTAGACTAATTAGCTCTGGTACAAATGGAAATTATTTACTTTCAAAACTCCGACCTTACTTGTGTTGAGTGATTTATACTATCCTGTAGCCAGGAGGTCCCAGACCTGCATTCTCTCCTTGGAAAATCTGTACATCTTCTTCCAAAGACAGTATTTGTTCATACCTCTTGTCTTAGAAATGACTTCAGGCAAGGGTTAGGCAGAGAATATCAACCCCTTTCCCCACCTTCTATGTGAGGCCTGGAACATAGGGAGCAGAGGAAGACACCGCACACAGGGGCAGAGCCAACCAGCCCACCGCTTCCCCGGGGACTTTAGAAGAGACACCGGGTTGGGCCAGCTCACAAATAGAACAGACATGCAGCTGGACTCTGGGATCTGGCACCTCCAAGCTTCTCTTTTCTATCACAAAGGGATGTTAAAGTGTCATGTGCTTAGTTGCTCAGTCGTGTCCGACTCTTTGTGACCCCATGGACTGTAGCCCGCCAGGCTCCTCTGTCCATGGGGATTCTCCAGGCAAGAGTACTGAAATAGGTTGCCATGCCCACCTCCAGAAGATCTTCCCAGCCTAGGGATAGAACCCAGGACTTCCTCATTGCAGGCGGCTTCTTTATCGTCTGAGACCCCAGGGTTATGATGTGGAAGCAAACAGGAGAAAAGAACATCCTTAATCAGTAGTTTCAATGTGTGCCTGTCCCTCCCCAACAGTGGCTCATCGTAACATCACGCAAGCTGGAGAGGACGGGAGCTGAGGGTGGACAATCAGGAGGACACCATCCAGAATGTTACAAACAGCTCCCCCAGATCATTTGATCTTAGAGAAGAAAAGGAAATCAGATTCTGCATCCCTAAAGGGAAATCAGAGGATAAACATTTTCCTGGCTAAAAGTTTGAAATATATACCTTTGCCACACTCAAAATTTTCAGCCATTATTTCTTGCCTTATACTTTTCTCCTTTAAAATGCACACGTTAATTTCATAGAATAATCCAGTTTATACCCTATAAATGCACACAACCCATTTTTTCAGTTATTCAATCAGTATTTATAGAGCACCTACCACATGCCCAGCATGGTTTTGTTCACCACCATAGCTTCAGTCCCTAAAACACAGATGCTGCTCTCAGAGGTCAGACTTTCCAGTGCTTTGCTAGTGGTTTCCTTCATGAGCCTTCATGTAGAACAACTTCCTTTTTTTAAGCTAACATTTATTGCGGGCTTATGGGTGAATTAACACCATTAATTCATTTAATTCTCACATCACCTCTGTGAAGTGGTACTATTATTATCCCCTTTGTACAGATGAGGTTGAAATTTAAAGACAGGAAAACTAACTTACTCAAAACCACAGAGCTAGCAAATCACAAACAAAATTAAAATTCAGGTCCAATTACAAACTCCTCCATCTTAATCCCTACAACTAAACTGCCTTCAAAACTTCTTAAATAGAGTTGGCCAGGATGGGTATATTTGGTTTCAATGGTCTCTTCTGCATTTTCTTTGTTTGCTTTGTTGTGATTTTCATCTTCTGAACAATGTCTTTCAAGCATCTACAAAATGATCATTTAAAAGCAATTGTATCCAGTCATGGGACCATGGCCGAGTAGGCTAAAAAATGACAGCCGTTTGAACATAAATATTTAAATATATGCACTACCCTCCATTTAGTGCATTATTCATATTCTAGGCTGACATAAAAAAGGTTTCTGGAACTTACCAGCTGCTTCATTTTGTGATCTCAACGATTCTCACCCAAACAAGACTCAAAGGACCCATTTTCCAAATCAGCTTCCTTATATTTACACCTGGTCATTGATGTCATTTGCTGTCTTTTCTGCCAATCCCAAACTGACTAGGGAGGAGGATCAGTCTGAATTCTCTTTAATTGCTTCCTTTCCCTTTCCCCAAGCCTTGCATTTTCCCCCCTAAAACCAAAACCATAGTTTAGTGAAGTGAGTGTGATTAAGCAAATTATGAACCAGCTTAGGGAGCTACTCTAATTAGGGATACTTTCCTGACTCTGCTCGCAGGAGGCCTGCCTTGCCTAGAACACCCACTCTGTCTGGGGGCGGTATGTCAGCTGATGGCAATCACCGCTGCTATTTTTCCAGGTTAATGCAATATTAGGGTCTGAAGCCCCAAACTTGAACAATTATTCTCCTTGATATGTCTTTACTCAGTCCACTGATAAATGTTGCCTGTCAGCCCTGAATGCCCCAGCAGCCCACGCAACCATTCATTAGACCTCAGATTCTTCAATGGGAAGAAGAAGGTGTGCCCACAGGCAGTATCTGTCTCCCTCTCTCATCATATTTAAGCTCCCTGAAGGTAGAAGTAGTCTTGCATCTCCAGCAATGGGACTGGCACAGAGCAGGGGCCCAAATGTTTGCTGAATATTGTGGAATGAAGAAAGGAGGTATAAAAACTAGTCACCTTTTCCTCTAAGGGGAGAAGGCAATGGCACCCCACTCCAGTACTCTTGCTTGGAAAATCCCATGGACGGAGGAGCCTGGTAGGCTACGGTCCATGGGGTCGCTAAGAGTCGGACACGACTGAGCGACTTCACTTTCACTTTTCCCTTTCATGCACTGGAGAAGGAAATGGCAACCCACTCCAGTATTCTTGCCTGGAGAATCCCAGGGATGGCGGAGCCTGGTGGGCTGCCGTCTGTGGGGTCGCACAGAGTCGGACACGACTGAAGCGACTTAGCAGTAGCAGCAGCAGTTTCCTCTAAGGGGCACTTGATGGGACAATGGATCTAATGATAAAACACTTGCATGGGGGATATATATATATCACATACTACACTGAAATGAGGATGCATGAGCACTAAGTCACTTCAGTCACGTCCGACTCTGTAGCCCGCCAGGCTCCTCCATCCATGGGATTCTCCAGGCAGGAATACTGGAGTGGGTTGCCATGCCCTTCTCCAGGGGATCTTCCTGACCCAAGGATTGAACCCACATCTCTTATGTCTCCTGCACTGGCAGGTAGGTTCTTTACCACTAGTGCCACCATTTTCCTTAAAAAACTAAAAATAGAGCTACCACATGATCCAGCGATCTCATTCCTGGGCATACATGCAGAAAAGATGAAAACTCTAGTTCAAAAAGATACATGCATCCCAATGGTCTCAGCAGCACTATTTAAAATAGCCAAGACATGGAAGCACCCTAAGTGTCCATTGACAGAGGAATGGACAAAGAAGATGTAGCACATATATACAAGGGAATACTACTCAGCCATAAAAAAGAATGAATTCATGCCATTTGTAGCAACGTGGATGGACCTAGAGATTGCTGTACTAAGTGAATTCAAAAAGATAAATACTATAAGATATCATTTATATGTAGAATCTTTAAAAATCATACAAATGAACTTAATTACAAAACAGAAAGAGACTCACAGACATAGAAAATAAAGTTTGGTTGTTAAAGAAAAAAGAAGTAGGTGGGATAAATTGGAAATCTGAGATTAACAAATACTACTGTGTATAAAATAAACAACAAGGATCTACTGTACACAGAGGGAACTATACTCAATATCTTGTAATAATCTAGAGTCAAAAAAAATCTGAAGAAGAATATATATAAATAACTGAATTACTTTGTTATGCATCTGAAAACTAACATAACATTGTAAATCAACTATAATTCAATAAAAAGAATGTTGAAAAGACAAGGGAAGCTCTTAGTACATATTTTATAGCAAATACCAGTGAGTTTTCACCATTAACTTAAAACAGTTAAAAGCTGCAATTTAAATACAGGAGAAAAGTATCAAACAGACATAGAATCAGGAGTTTGCACTGAGAAAACAGCAGTGGGAGCAATAACCAACACTCTCACAAGTTTAATTTGGTTATGAAATCCTTCAAGGAAAATTTCAGAACTGTAGGAACTTAACTGAGACTTACGATGTGGTTGTATATTAAAATACTGTCAGCCCTGCTTAGGCTTCTACTTAACTTCCTATACCTTCTGGCAATGGTAGTTCAAGATGGAGAGTTGAGAGAGCACTGTTGCTAGAATTCCTTTGGGTCTGGGCTCACTGGGCCCTGCAGAACAGACCAAAGAAAATTTGGCAATGTCCTGCAGCCATGGCATCGCCACACCATGTAGTCTATGGATTTGGCTTCCTCTGTGTGAGTGATTATGCTGAGCACTGGAATAGAAGTGTCATGTTCGGCACCATCCATCCAAACTTATCTTTGGAGTTTTTCTTAGCTGAGGAAGTATTGACAAACTTTTTAAATGGAAAACTGATACATATATACACACACACATACACATATATGTAAACACAAATATATATGTATAAACCTCTTTTTCATTTCTTTTTATATTTTTTTAAATTGGGGTATAATTGCTTTGCCATGTTGCATTAGTTTCTCCTGTACAACATCGGCAATCATCCATATGTATACATATATCCCCTCCCTCTGGAGCCTCTCCCTCCCCATTCCTCCCACCCTGCCCCTCCAGGTCATCACAGAGCACTGAGATGAGCTCCCACTAGCTGTCTATTTTATACTTGGTAGTATATATATGTCAATGCTACTCTCTCTTTCTTGAATGCCTACTATGCACTATATGAGGAGCTAGAAATAAAAATTTAAGTAAGACAGGGTCCATGCCCTAAAGTTTGAATACAGTGATGAAGACAGTTTATGCACAAATGGCAAATAGGTGAAGGTTGCTATAGATACACTGGATTGTGCAGTGTTACTAACTCTGCTCCATTTACTTTTATAAAATGATTTCTAGTGATCCCTGTAGCTTGTAGTAGGTAGGGAAGTGTATTATTTATGCTGAAATCTTGTAGGGAGGCTCCTAGAAATAAGCAAGTCTGCAAGGAACAAATCTACATATGTTTAGTTTGGTTCAACAGAAGAAATGTCTAGAGAAAAAAACATTTTTTTCTTAACAAGAGAAAAAGAAGCATGCTGGCTGTGACTTTCCACAGGTATCCCCAGAATAAATGAATGGGGGTGGACACACTGAGACCTGTGGTCTGACAGGGAGCATGTTGAGGCTCTGTGTCCACATCCTGAACTTGGAACTGGGTAGCCTAGACCTCTGTTTTCCAGCAAACTTCAGAGCCCTCATGTCCTCATTCTCGGTTCAGAAACTTCACCCTTCCAACGAAGTTCAATTCTCCCAGAAGCATAAAGTATACTAGATATGACAAGCTTGGAAAAATCAAGTTTTACTGATTACTAGTTTACTCATTGCAAATGAAATGTCCAGTGTAGTAAGAGGTACCCCGTATGTCCTTGTCCTCCAAGGTGAGTTTGTCACAACAGGTTTAGCTTATTTTCCTGAAGGCACTTTAGATACCTTTTAGAAATGGTGTATTTCTGTATGATTCAAAATAAAATAATTTTCACTTATATGAAGTATTTGCCATCACCTTACTGAGCACCAAGAGCCCTGACTCTTACAATGGACATAATATAAGAACCTGTTTCCTATTTTGACTTGGAAAAGTTGGATGCAAATTCATGTGGACTGCTAAAATGTGTCATCAGCTGAAGCCAGCAAAGGGCTCTTCTGCTGTTTCAGACTGAAGCAGTTTTCTCAGTGAAATGTGAGGTAGTCCTTAGAGTCTGGGAGCCAGCCTCACTTACTGGCACTTTCTCCCTGTCTGTTGTGAGCATCCACAGAGTTTTTTGAAGTTTTTTTTTGTTGTTTTGTTTTACTTTCATATGATATCATTTATATGTACAATCTTAAAAAATAATACAAACTTATTTATAAAATAGAAACAGATGTGCAGATATCAAAAACAAACTTATGGTTACCAATGGAGAAATGAGTAGGGGAGGGATAAATTAGGAGTCTGGGAATGGTGTAGAACCTGCCTGCCAATACAGGAAACATAACGAGATGAGGGTTCAATCCCTGGGTTGGGAAGATCCCCTGGAGCAGGAAATAGCAACCCACTCCAGTATTCTTGCTTGGAGAATTCCATGGACAGAGGAACCTGGGGGGCTACAGTCCATAGGGTCACAAAGAGTCAGACACGACTAAAATGACTTAGTGCAGCACATATATAGGATGGATAACTAACAAGGACCTACTGTACGGTGCTGGGAACTATGATAACATATACAGAATTTTTACAAGCTGTAGTGATGACTATCAGACTCATGACAACTGGTCCAAGAACTGAGTTCTACCTTGAGTTCATTTTCAAGAGAGTGTCTCACTCAAACAACTTATTCAACCCTGCTTCTAAGGTCTCTCACATCCATTTTTAAATCCTTAGAATTTCAATCTTGCTTTGGGAAGATGCCAGAAATTCAAATAATCGTCTGATAATTAAATGACCACTATTGCCAGCACATCCAAAATAGTAGGCTCTTGGGAAATACCGGAGATCAAAATTCTATTAAATCCATATGAAGTACCTGCTGTGTGGTCAGCACTGTGATGACCACTACAGAGTTGAAATGGAGTTATACTTTATTTTTAAGAAAAGTCTTTGACCTAAAGAACTATTGGGACTAGATATCACACATGAAATGACTACAGTGAGAACAGGGCAGAGATGATTAATAATTATAAAAAGTGCTTTAGGGTACAGTAAGTGATAATAGAGTACATTCACATACAATAGTTCTTTTGATTTTGATGACCACATGGTGAGGTAGGCAAGGGAGATACTGCATTATTAACCTCATTTTATAGACGAGGAAACTGTGAGGTCCAGGGTAGCCAAGGGCACCTTGCAAATAAGTGGCAGAGTTCCAGGATAGTAGTATTAGCATTGCCTCTCTGTTCTGTAATCTTGGTGCCACATCACACTGCTTCTTTGCTAAGTACTACTGAAGAAGAGGAAGGAGCGTGGAAGGATGTGAAAGGTGAGCTGTAAAGGGTACTGGTAGGCAACAGAAAGGATATGGCGTCTTCATGGGGAAAGAAAAAGAGAGAAATAGGCAAAGAACATGACCGTGGGCTTGGAGGCATAGAATTGGGAGGGAACAACTTACTGAAAGGAGATGTATATTAGAAGGAAGTAGGAAATACAGCTTGATAGGAAAATTAAGTAATCATGGAATTTGCAGAAAGTTGAAATCAGGAGTTGAGTTTTCGTCTTTCTAGCAAAGAGGCTATTTTTTTGGAAGGAGACAATATAGAGGTTAAGAAAGGGGACATGGTGTTCCAGCAGCAGGGGGGTTAGAAGAGTGGATGATAGGGAGGCAAACAGTCTGAGTTTCTGGAATTCAGGAGTTGAGGGGCAGGGGGAGGAATGACCTGGCATAGTTCTAAAATGTTGAGGTGGACATGCTTTACAGAATTCATCACCCAATTCATTTGCACGTCACTGAACAACAGCAAAGCTAAAAATACTCCGGTTACAAGAACAGGGCATATAAAGGAAGGATGACTGGTGCTTAGAAATTTATGATGGATTAAGTCATTTTAGGTTGGTTGACATAAAGCTTATAAAATATGCTGTCTCAAGCATTTAGGATTGACAAAGATAAAATTACCTGCATTTTTAGGCTTTCGTTTGACTTCCTGCATTCAGCCAGGCTGTTATCAGGCTTAACTGATTACAAGCTGTTGTAGCTCCAACAGATGAAGGGAATTTGAATAGGGTGGGAGGTACTCTGCATCCCTCACCTACACTTAACTGAGAATAGGTCTGATTTTATAAAATTTCTTTTATTAGGATATTTCACAAAATTTCATATGGGTAAGGAGTTCTATGGCTTAATACAACTGAAAAGCCATTGATTCAGTCCAATCCTAGCCACAAACAGATGAGGAAGATAGGACAGAGAGATGCAGGGCCTGGCCCAAAGTCACAGGCAAGTGAGGCCACTTGAGGGGCATTTATAACTATTAATACTTTAAACTAGGAACTGAAAAGGCTCCACAGCAAAAGGAGACACTCAACAAAATGAAAAGGCAACCTACTGAACAGGAGAAAATATCTGTAAACCAATATCTGATAAGGGATTAAGATACAAAATATATAAGGAACTCATACGACTCAACAGCAAAAAAACCCCAAATAATCCAATTTTAAACGGACAAATGACTTGAAGAGATACTTTCCAAAGAAGACATTCAAATAGCCAACAGGTACATTTGTTGTTGTTCAGTTGCTCAGTTGTGTCCGACTCTTTGTGACCCCATGGACTGCAGCACACCAGGCCTCCCTGTCCTTCAACATTTCCTGGAGTTTGCTCAAATTCATGTCTATTGAGTCAATGGTGCTATCCAACTACCTCGTCCTCTGTTGTACATGAAAGGTGCTAAACCACTAGGGGCTTCCCAGGTGGCACTATTGGTAAAGAATCTGGCTGCCAATGCAGGAGATGCAAGAGACGTGGGTTTGATCCCTGGGTCAAGAAAACCCCTTGGAGGAGTAAATGGCAAGCCACTCCAGTATTCTTGTCTAGAATATCCCATAGACAGAGGAGCTTGGTGGGCTACAGTCCATGGGGGTCGCAAAGAGTTGGACATGACTAAGTGACTGAGAACAAACATCACTAGTCATCAGGGAAAGGCAAATCAAAATCACAATGAGATATCACCCCACACCTGTTAGAATGGTTAGCAATCAAAAACACAAGAGATGACAATTGTTGGGGAGAATGTAGAGAAAAAGGAACCTTGTCCACTGTTGGTGGGATAGTAAAGATGCAGCTCCTATGGAAAACAGTATGGAGCTCACATATGATCCAGCAATCTTACCTCTGGGTATATATTCAAAGGAAATGAAATCAGTATTTCTAAGAGATATCTGCACCCACCCCTATGTTCAATGCAGCATTATTCATAATAGCCAGGATATGAAACCAGTCTAAGTCCGTCAACCAATGAATGAATTCTTTGTAAATGTAGTATATATATTTGGGATTCATATGTAAGGAATATTATTCAGACATTAAAAAAAAGAAGAAAATCCTGCCGTTTGTGACAACATGGATAAGCCTGGAAGGCAGTATGCTAAGTGAAATAAGCCAAAGAAAGAAAGACAACTAGTGTATTACTATCATTTAAAAGTGGAATTTAAAAGTCAAAATCATAAACTAGAGAGTAGAATGGTGGTTGCTAGGGGCTGGGGGTGGAGGGAGTGGGAGGTGCTGGTTAAAGGACACAAATTTTCAGTTATAAGATGAATAAGCTCTGGGGTCTAATGGTCAGCATGGTGACTTGCTACTGTTGTTAATAATACTGTGTTGCATACTTGACATTAGCTAAGAAAGCAGATTTTAAGAAGTGTTGTCACCATTAGAAATGGTCACTATGTAAGGTGATGGAGGTGTTAATTAACTTAATTGTGGTAATCATTTCACAATATGTATGTACATGCATATCAAATCACCATGTTATACACCTTAACACAATTTTGTCAATTTCACCTCAATAAAGCTGAGGGTGGCTGGTGGGGGCACTGGGCAACTGAGAACTCAGAAAGCAAAAACTATTTAATGTACTTTGAAGCCCCAGGCCAGGATCCCACCCGGTCCTTTACTGTACCTGTGGCCTAAGCCGGTGCCCTAAACTGACCCACACAGGTGGCAGGGACCATGACGGGAATATAGCCCCTGCACACGCTCAGCAGGCTGGCCTCAGAACACTGGGACTGATGACCACTCAAGCTTGTTCCCACATTAAGCCTCTCAGGGAACTTCTCATAAGACAAGAGTCTGGTTAATACTTTTCTCTCACTTGTTCATATTTCAACACTTGCTTATTTCTTTTCCTCATTATACTCTTTTTGGAGACTAAGGCAAAAAGACAGAACAAAAACAAAACAAAACCCCACCTTACGAAGAGAAATGTCTGCGCCCTGGGGAAGATAAAGGAGTGCTGTAGGTTTGAGATTCTCGCTGTTACCAAAGAATTATGACCCAGAAGCACAGAGTCATTAAATCTGCTGGCTTCACTTGTATAACAGCACATAACATACCTGAGACTGCATCACCCGCTGAATCAGGAAGTTTAGGGAGAAAAGCCCAGCAGAGCCCCTAGTAAATCTGTCTTTTTGCATTCCAGTCATAAAAAAAGCATTCCCCTCACTTCTTCACACAGGGCCTACCATCACCTTAGCCGTGTTTATCGAGACGGACAAAACGTCTTTGCTGAAGCTAGACATTTCTCTTCTTTGACAGCAAACACTGATTAAACATACCCAGAGAAAAGTTAGGGAGACCAGACACACCTTTTTGCCAGTTACTAAGGGCAGACTTACTAAGGGACAGACTTTCAATTCTGGTATTTCCTCTCCTTACTGTCAAGAAAAATAAACAAAGGTGGTGAATTTTACAGACAATTTCTACTGAAGATATAGCTGTTTCCATTTTAACTTAGGTTGTAAGGTTTCTTACCAGTTTTGTAAATTATCAAATCTAATTAAAAAAGCTCCTAAACTAACTATGCTCCTGACTGTAAATTTAGGAAAATTGGAGTCTCTATAGATGATATACAAACCAACAGTGCAAGCTGAGTTCGCCCCTGGCAGGACTGGAAGGGACCATTTTGGGATGAAGGATTCTGAGGGGACTGTGACTTTGCCTGCAATGACATTAGTGGCAAGAGACATTTCCAAAAGGGCCTGTAAGTTATGGATTAATGACAGCCCTCTGTGAAATGATTAACTCCTTCATATTCAGAATGCCCAGTTTACCAAATGACAAATCAAAATGACTTTTCCAGCACTCACCAACACTGCAAACAGAACTGTATCCTACTTAGCAACCTGGGGAAAATATGATGTCTGCAGCCTATCTGCTGATATGAGCAGTAGAGCCTGTTTTTTAATCACCCCTGTCAGAAATATAAAAATCTCCTTAAAATAGGTTACCCAGCTCTTTGGGCTTCACAAGCAATTCACCAACACAAAAGCTCCTGATTTTACGATAGTGATTGGCACAGTCAGCTAGCTGCTGGGTTATTGAGATGGCTCAACTTGGTTTGAGTAGTAAAATATTTCATGTTGCCTTTGCAAGTCATCTGCATGACTGCAGAACTTTCTAATCCCCTGGAAGACCCATAATTATGCCAGGAGAAATTTAGGCTCTCTGACCCCTGCCTGGTAACTGTATGCACAAACCTCCCTTTCAATTATTCCTGAACGAATGGCACGCAAGCGTCATTGTGGGACAGGAAAGTGGGCTCCCCAGCATATGCACTTCTCTCTCCTGCCTGCCACTAGTCAGTGGTCCTGAGTCACAGAGCACAGCTGGGACTCTCCTTCCTTGGCCCCACACATGGGTATTTTAGCTAATGAAGGAGCTATGGTTTTTCCAGTAGTCATGTACAGAGGTGAGAGTTGGACCACAAGGCTGAGTGCCAGAGAATTGATGCTTTTGAGCTGTTGTGTTAGAGAAGACTCTTGAGAGTCCCTTGGACTGCAAGGAGATCAAGCTAATCAATCCTAAAGGAAATCAATCCTGAAGATTCATTAGAAGGACTGATGCTGAAGCTCCAATACTTTGGCCACATGATGCAAAGAGCCAACTCATTAGAAAAGACCCTGATGCTGAGAAAGCTTGAAGGCAGAAGGAGAAGGGGACAACAGAGGATGAGATGGTTGGATGGCATCATTGACTCAATGGACATGAGTTTGAGCAAGCTTCGGGAAATGGTGAAGGACAGGGAAGCCTGGTGTGCTGCAGTCCATGGGGTTGCAAAGAGTCAGACACAACTGAGCGACTGAACAACAACAACAAATGAAGGAACAATAAATAATCTCCTGACCACTGCAGTAGGCAGGCAAGAAGGAAAACTGATAGATGTACACTTTCATTCTTGAGCTAGATAATGTCCACTGTACCAAGCTCTAAAAGGTTGCCTTTCATCCTGTTGGAGAAGATGTAAAGTATGCTTTGTGCAGACCGGTCTGGCCTTTGGAGGATTTATTGACAAGACCTACTGGCTTGAGTAAGTGCAGGGATACACCATGTGTTGAGAAAGAAAATGAATACCTTCAACAGGCTTTCAGGACCTCAAAAAACAGCTGTTTGGCTTAGAAGATCTTATCTATAACGCATTATCATCAGGAGGAAAACATTAAAGGCATTTCTCAAGTTTAAAGGGAAAAAAATTCTGAAAAGCAAGCTGAGTCAGCTGCCAGTGTCTGTCTGAAGTTGTTGCAAATGCAGAGATCTTTAATTTTGACAGACTCTGCTCTGTGAACAGGGCACAGCTTCTGCATAGCTTCAGTCACTTCTGTTGTCTGTCATAGGCTAGAGGACAGGCTCATGAGCTTCCCTAGTGGTTCAGTGGTAAAGAATCTGCCTGCCAATGCAGGAGATGCAGGTTCCATCCCTGGGCTGGCAAGATCCCCTGGAGGGGGAAATGGCAACCCACTCCAGTATTCTTGCCTGGAGAATCCCATGGACAGAGGAGCCTGGTGGGCTACAGTCCGTGGGGTCGCAAAAAGAGTCAGACGTGATTTAACCATTAAAGAACAACAAAAGGATAGCACATAAGCTTGCACTATTTGGTCTTTCGGAGGGTTGGGAGAGGGCAGAATGATAGAAAACTGAGTTAATTTTACACTGACCTCTAGGTCACAGCAGTGACAAGATGCTGTCATTACAATATCTTACAATTTCTATAAAGCTCTGACATTATTGGATGGCAATAGAGAACAAGTCATTGTCTACATCTCACATCCTATTAAAAAAGCTGTGCTGGAACCCCAGTTGTTTCTCAGCCTGAGTACTTATATCTCCAACTCCCAGAAGAACACAAGTTTTTCTCAAGGTTTGGTGTACTGGATTTAACTGGAGTCAGTGAAGCCTTATTTAGATCCTGAACTCAGGGTCTGATCATCACTGTCAGAAATTGATTAACTTGAGCCAATTGCTAAACTTCTTCAAGTCTCAGTTTCCTTATCTAGAAATCAGGATGGTAAAATTTCAATTTCAAGACTGTTGTTGTTCAGTCGCTAAGTCATGTCCAACTATTTGTGACCCCATGGACTGTAGCATACCAGGCTTCTCTGCCCTTTACTATCTCCTGGAGTTTGCTTAAACTCATGTCCATTGAGTCGGTGATGCCATCCAGCCATCTTATCCTCTGTCGCCCCCTTCTCTTGCCCTCAGTCTTTCCCAGCATCAGGGTCTTTTCCAGTGAGTCGGCTCTTCGCATCAGGTGGCCAAAGTATTGGAGCTTCAGCTTCAACATCAGCCCTTCCAAAGAATATCCAGGGTTGATATCCTAAAGGATGTACTGGTTGGATCTCCTTGCAGTCCAAGGGACTTTCAAGAGTCTTCTCCAGTACCACAGTTCAAAAGCATCAATTCTTTGGTGCTCAGCATGGTAAGAAGTAAATAAGAAAGAGTTAATTCACTGAATTCTCACAATTATGTACGTTTCACAATGCCTGGAATACAGTAAGTGCTCAATAAATGTTACTTCCCTTTTTAGGTTAACTTTTGATTGTGGCAAAGGAACAGTGCCAGGTAGCATAAGAAGTTGACACTGTGTGAGCTTTATTCTTGTTCAGGTGGCATATTCAGCTGAATCACTCTCAGTCCTGTAAGCAGGCTCTGAGGACCACCTGCTGGAGTAGCTCATTGCAGGCAAGTAACACAGTGCTCGACAGGTGTGAGATTTCTTCACAGAGCATTAGCCATCTCTCCCAACCCCCTGCAGAACTCACTGCAAAGCTTCCTGCTATTGACTCTCAAAATGCCTACCCTCTCAGCCAAAATGCGATGCATGAGCTGTTTCATGGCCCTTAGTCATTTACATCCATTTTCCATATAAAATGAATAAGTTAGATGGTAAAGAGGCATCCCTGGTGGCTCAGATGGTAAAGAATCTGCCTGTAATGCAGGAGACCCAGGTTTGATCTGTGGGTTGGGAAGATCCCCTCGAGAAGGGAATGACAAGCCACTTCAGTATTCTTGCCTGGAAAATTCCATGGTCAGAGTAGCCTGGCAGACTACAGTCCAAGGGGTCGAAAAGAGACGGACACACCTGGACAAATAACACATCACACTTCCATATAAGAAGCAGCACTGTGCATGTGTGCACGCCAAGTCGCTTCAGTCACGTCCGATTCTGTGACTTTATGGACTGTAGCCTGCCAGGTTCCTCTGTCCATGAGATTTCTCCAGGTAAGAATACTGGAGTCGGTTGCCATGCCCTACTCCAGGGGATCTTCCCCACCCAGGGATCGAACCCACGTCTACATTCTCCTGTATATCTCCTGCATTGGCAGGAGGATTCTTTACCACTAGTGCCACTACTGGCTCCCAAAGAAATGAGGTGAAGGGGAGTAAGAGACAGAAGGAAATGGCCAGATGGAAGAACAGCTAAGGCGCCCAACTATAACAAACATCTCTTTCCTGCCAGGATGCTAAAAGCAGGATTCCAGCCAGCTTTGCGAGTTACTCTCTTAGCCAACTGGCTGCATGTTTGATGGAAACATAGGCCCAACATGGAAAAACAAAAGCTCTTCTTCAGCCAGTAAGGAACGGTTAGAAATGCATTTGAAGAAAACACCATTGTGGTGTTCCAGGTTTATTCTCTCTGTGCAGCATGAACTGAATTTATTCAGCTCCCATGCTTGGGGCCCGTTTCTCTAACTACCAGTTCCACCTGCAAACTAAGACACTGGGCTGTACAAATGGTTCCTCAATCTCCACAGGTAATCAGTGAAACACCATTTTTCACGCTCTAGAAAATGCAAACACAGCTGAATTGATCCACTTCAAATCTTCCCAAACAATTCAACTACGGATGAAAGGAGATGAGATATTTCAAAGTAAAGTTGCTTGGATGTCCTAGGGCATGAGGATAATGGATATATGGATGGGGAAAGGTATATTTTCAGTAGAGTTATTGGTTTAAAACAGAGGCACTACCTAATTTTAAACATGACATGAATCCTATGTGGTTGCATGTGACAACTTTTAGGGTCATAACACCACTGCTTCCCACAGTATCTATGGGGGGCTTTTCATGCTAGGATGTAGGCAGCTACCAGACAGGTCCTGTCAACTGCCTGTAGTCACCTGATTATACTAAATGCCCCACAACCAAAAAATCAGACTTTGTTTAGAAATCTGTGAGTCAAATAGTTAAGGAAAAAGCAAAAACAAAACAAAACAGCAGTTTACATGACCAAGTGCAAGCCACAGGTCTGGGAATCTGGAGGTCATGTTTTCAGGCAGAAAGTCCTAGGCAGGCCAGGGCCTGGAATCTAGGCACAGGCCACTTATCCTTGAAGACTTTATTCTTTTCACTGAATGGCTTCTATCCTTTCCAAAACTAACCATTAATTCCTTATTCTGCAAGGCCCAAATTGCATTTGTCCGTGATCTTTTGGACATACCTTTACTAGGTGTTATTTACTATACTGTGTTTATAAAACTCCATCTTTATTATATAAGTAACATAAATACCCATTCGCATATGTGTTTATTGTCAACAGAGTATTATAGTTATATACCTCTTTCCTTCACTAGACTATAATCTTTTTAAAGGCAAGAACTATGTCACATATATTGAGTGTTGTACTAGACACTGAAGTTTCACAAATAAACCTCTCTGAATTTGAATAAACAAAGGTGCAGATTAGTAAACAGTTGGTTTGTGAGCAAATAGAGAAGAAAGAAGTGATTAGTAAGGTCTAGGATGGGTAAAGTAATGCAAAATATAGCCAAACCAATCTCTCCTTTTGTGATATGGTTACCAGGCTATTAAATCAGTGAAATTCCACACATGACCTGGATTTGGCAACTCAATACATAAAATTCTTTATCCTTATGGGAACAACAGCAAATCATCAGCTGCCAAATAATGTTTATTAATAGACAAACCAGTGGCTCAGATGGTAAAGAATCTGCCTGCAATGCAAGAGACTCAGGTTCAATCCCCGGGTTGGAAAGATCCCCTGGAGAAGGGAAGGCCAACCCACTCCAGGATTCTTGTCTGGAGAATTCCACAGACAGAGGAGCCTGGTGGCTAACAGTCCATGTGGTCGTAAAGAGTTGGACATGACTGAGTGACTAACACTTCCACTTTCAACCCTAAACACTCTAGTAGTACTACAGAATTCTGTCTTTATTTATGCTGTTTTAATATTTTCATCAGCTACTTAAATGAAGATAAGATTTCCTATGAAACCTACTGAGGGCAGAAAGCCAAGGAAAGACAGCTACTGTTTCATAACAGAAAAAATTCTTGACAGATTATATCATGAAGCTGAAATCTACACTATACTAAATATAAAGTTATATATTTTGGTTTAGATTATCAACAGCATAGGCAAAGAATAACCACAACCTTACTAGACAAATTAATTTATATGATTTTATAGTAACTAAAAACACCATGTCATTCAATATATGCATATATACACACACATACACATCATATACACAATTTTTTATAAAAATTAGATAAGAGATATATATGTGTGTGTATATATATATAAATATAAAGGCTCACAATTTTACATATTTAGTTGTTGTTTAGTCGCTAAATCATATCCAACTCTTTTGGTAACACTGAGCCACCTGGGAAGCTCTATATACGTAGTGTTGCTGTTTTCATTCCAATCCCAAAGATAGGCAATGTGAAAGATGTTCAAACTACCACAATCGTGCTCATTTCACATGCTAGCAAGGTAATGCTCAACATCCTTCGAGTTAGGCTTCAACAGTATGTGAAGTGAGAACTTCCAGATGTACAAGCTGGGTTGAGAAAAGGCAGAGGAACCAGAGATCAAATTGCCAACATATTGGATCATAGAAAAAGTAAGAGAATTCCAGAAAAACATCTACTTCTGCTTCATGAGCAAATGCTTTGAGCAAATTCCAGGAGATAATGGAAGATAGAGGAGCCTGGCAGTCCCTGAGGTCACAAAGAGTTGAACACAACTTAGCAGCTGAACAACAACAAAAGGCTGCGTATGGCAAAAACTATTACAATATTGTAAAGTAATTAGCCCCCAACTAAAATAAATACATTTATTAAAAAATAAATAAATAAAATAAAATAAAATAGGATTGAATCACACACACAAAAAAAGGCTGCTTAAAGAAACTAATGTACAACTGAGTCTCATCTTTAGATCACATCATCTCGGTCAAGTAAAATTCCTCTTCATGAGTCTTGATCACCTTTGGAATACAACAGCCACTTCTAATTAGGCGGCCTATAGAACGAAATATCCAGGATGGTGAGAGGTCAAAAAACTCTGACTAAATGATAATATTTGAGAGAGCTACACTTGTTTGCCCAGAGAAATGGAAACTTTGGTGGAGGGAGGGGGAGATTGAGAGTTAAACCTGAACTAATAACTTTACAAATCACTGGAGAGGAGAAAGTAATTTCAGAGGATGACTTCATAAAAGCTGCAGGGAGACGTATTTGGGGTCAAGTTTTAAAATGCCTGACAAGGGAATGGGCTGCCTGAGATTGAGGAGCACCCTGCCCATGGAATCATTCAAGGAGAGGATGGAGGAGTAACCACCAATGGGGATGCTATCAAATGCATTTCCGCACTTGAGATCAGGATCCTTGAGGGAAAAGACCCCCCAAGCCCTTTCAATGCTATGGTCTTCATTAAAGCTGATAGTGAAGAGAGCAGAGGGCAGGAGATGGACATCTCAGATCACTGAGTTGCACTGCTGAACTTGATACAATCTCATGCTACATCAACTCAGATTGAGAATAACCTGAGAAGAGCTTTGTCCTGACAAACCCACACATGTGGCCGCGTAGCTTCTGTGGCTCAAGATGACTTGTCTGACACCTTAATATAAGGAGGCATATGGAAAATGAGGCAGAAATAAGCAAAAAAGGGCAAAGAGCCAAAAAAAAAAAAAAAAGAAAGAAATCCTGTGTGAGCTATAAAGCAGGAAGCTTAGGGTGAAGACATATAATTCTGAGTGGAGAAGGGTAATCACAATGTTGTGGGTTCTCGCACAGATCATTGGTTTTTATCGTAGATCCTGGGAAAGAAACCACAGAGCAAATTGCAGTAGTATTTTCCTCTTAAACCAGCACAACCACTTCTTCACCACCAAAGGCTCCAACAGTCTCATAATGGAGAACAGCACTGAAAATATATTTTTTTCTTATTCAAAACTTCTCCCTGCCATTCACGTATTTCAGCAAACATGTGGCCTTGTGTCCCTCTTTCCTTAACCCCCTCCCTCCACCACATAGAACAACAACAACAGCCTGGGGATATAGGACCAAAAAAATCCTCAGACTGAAAAAAAAATTTTTTCACGTAAAGAATGAGAAAAACAGAATTCCTATCCCTTGTGTTATATAAACTGAAAGGTAAGGGAAATTTTATAGACCCAGAAAGTGATGAAATGAAGAGAAAGACATCAAGTCTACCCAAAAGGTGATAAAATATTTTGTTTCTTCGTTTTGAAAAAGAAAATAAATCATTAAAATGACTGTCAGAATGGCTCCAGCATAAGGGCATTGAATAAAAGTTGGCTATAAATGTTGGAGAGAGTAATAAAAGAGTTGGTTTTGTTTCCTTAGCATTTGTCTGGGCTGAACCCTCCTATTTCAACACAGGAATCATGGACGATGGTAAAAGTCAACCCACCAAGTGACCTGCATTAGTGCCTTCCTTGAGGCCTGTCCAAGAGCCTCAGAGCAGCTGCTTCCCACCTGCACCCAGGTTCCCATGCAACGCAGACCCTACAGGACAAGCCACCAATCCACCAGCACTTCAGGATCACAGTATTTCTTACTTCCATTATTACTATTTCACATATGCCTGTTTATAAAACAAGCATTTTCCCCAGTCCTTGTTTTTCTCAGTCCTAGGAATTCAAGATGAAAAAGGAAAGGTTCCTGCCCCAAGCAGCTCAGTCTACAGTCTAAAGGGCTTTGGATTAATTCTGATGTTGTTTAATGATATATTTCAAGTGCCTGGAGATAGACAACAGTGACAGAATTGCTGTTGTAAAAGCAACTGTTGATTTTATTTAAACCCGGGAAGGATTAGGTAAGAAACTGTAAAAGGGGTAGGATTTTCAACTAACCCATAAATGTGTATCCCAAGATTTGCCTTTTCCTTTTCTATTTCAAAACATGTCAAACTCTCCTATGAACGTGTGATGCCTCAACTAAGTCTTACAAGACTGCTCCCCTTCAAAACTAAGTTTCTTTAGCTCTGTGATGAACAGAAACATTAAAAACTTAGAAATAGACTGAACTTTGGTATAAACTGGAACTAAATACATGTGCCAATCAATATTAATCTCTACAACTACCTATACATCCAAATTTGGCCCAGGACAATTTAGTCTCAGATTGATTGTCCAAATCATATACAATATGACCCAAGAATAGTACTGAGGACAGTGGCTTAGCAGGGGACAGGAGGTATCTGTAAAATGGAAATGATCTTGGCTTCTTTTCAGCATACCCATAACATCACACATCTTCGTAAGTGTCAAAGCCCTCCCAGCACCATCACAAGGCCAAGGCTTTCAACAGTCTTTGCTAAGACCTCCTCTTAATACACAGTGGTCAATCTGAAGCACTTCTGAGAAGAGACTGGCATGAGATGCCCCCAAGTCACCATCTGTTTGCATAACCATATCTTTGTCCTTTATATCATCACCAGGCAGTTTGGAGGGTCTGGTTGCTCATAGAATCATTCTATGTTGACCATTAAGATGGCCACTTAGATGATACTGGACAATACAGTTCCTCAAATAGACACATAACTAAAAACCTGAACCTACACAATGTCTTTTCAAAATGAGCCATGGGGCTTCCTTGGTGGCTCACTAGTAATCCACCTTCCAATGCAGGAGACACGAGTTTGAGCCCTGGCCCGGGGAGATCCCACATGCTGCAGAGCAATTAAGCCCGGTGTGCCACAAGTACCCGGCTCTACAGCCCACAAGCTGTGACTGCTGAGCCCACGTGCCTAGAACCTGTGATCCAGAATAAGAGAAGCCACCACAATGAGAAGCCCGTGTGCTGCAATTAGAGAGTAGCCCCCACTCTCCACAACTAGAGAAAGCCCATGTGCAGCAACAAAGACCCAGCACAACCAAAAATAAAAATTAAAAAAAAAGAAGAATGAGCCACGGCTCCGTGTCCAAGGCCTGTGTCTGTAATTCACATTACTGAACAGGCACCTTGGCCCTACAGTCCACGGCCTGAAGATTCTTATTCAGTTGAAACCAACAGGAGCCAGCCTGGATGACTCAGGGAGAACGGTAATGAGGGGGTGAGTAATCGCCCTCTTAAAGTCACTAGTTAGGATAAAGGCAGTTGTTGATTACCTGATGGGACAGGTTTCTCAGGCTGGCCAAGAACAGAACAAATAAATCAATGTCACTTTCCTCCCTCACATCTTAAAACTCGATATTTAAAGTCTGTATTTCAGCCCACAATTCCAGGCAACCTCTCCACAGAACTCCCCATTAGGCCCCTAGTGATCACAGAGATGGAGGAGATGGGCAAAGATGGAGGCGAGAACATCTGGAACCCTAGTGGAGAGAAACCCTAGAGGAACCCCACCTAGCTCTCTGCTTGTGGTCACTGCCTTGGCTATTTTAGGAATGCGTTCTATGAAACTAAGACGATGTCTTATTCAAATAGGGTGAACACATGCAGAAGAGTGAAAGTAAAAGCCTCTGCCATGGCAGTACATTTTAAAGACTTGAAAATTGAAAACCTTTCCCTTTCAGAGTTGTAACCAATCCAGGGAGCAAATCCAGAAATGCACTAGGCACTCTCATTCCCTAATTAACCTTATTCTCCCCACTATTCTCCATACTGCTTTACTCTAATTTACCCTTTTGGGGGGAAAGTGAAAATGTTTGGCATTCAAGTGTTGTCCGACTCCTTGTGACCCCATGGCTCCTCTGTCCATGGAATTCTCCAGACAAGAATACTGGAGTGGTTCTTGTCATTCCCTTCTCCAGGGTATCTTCCCGATCCAGGGATCAAACCTGGGTCTCCTGCATTGCAGGCGGATTCTTTACCATCTGAGCCACCAGGTGGGTACCGTTTGGGGGAGATAGGTTAAAATATCGTTAGCTTGAAACTAGTAGACAAATAAGCACAGTATAGTGAATATAGACAACAACAATTCTGCATTATAATCAAGCTTGCTAAGAGACAACATCTTAATTATTCCAACCACTAAAAAGATAATGATGTGACATGACAGAGGTGCTATTGCTACAGTGGCAACCATGTTACAGTGTACAAATGTATCAAATCAGCATGCTGTATACCTTAAATTTACAGTTATGTGTCAAATATATTTCACTTAAAATTCTAGAATATCATTTAGTTACAAATAAGGCACTAATAAAAATATATAAACTAAACTAATTTAATAGATGGCAAGCAACCACCTACATTACTGCCTCCTATTTGAGTTCTATGGGATAAAAGCCAAACAAGTTGATACCATGTGTGATTCTGGTAATAATCTAATTGGAATATTGGTGAAGCTCCTAAAGTAAACTTCAGTAAAAAGGCTTGACCACATACTTGATCAAAATATGTGTGTGCTCAGTGACTCAGTCCTGGCCAACTCTTCGAGACCCCATGGACTGCAGCCCACCAGGCTCCTCTGCCCATGGAATTTTCCAGGCAAGAATACTCAGGTGAGTTGCCATTTCCTCCTCCAGGGGCTCTTCCCAACCCACGGATCGAACCCATGTCTCTTACATTTCCTACATTGGCAGGTGGATTCTTTACCACTAGTGCCACCTGGGACCAAAGTATACCTGAAGTTTAAATGCAGAAGAGACACTGGGCCCCTGTGATCAGAGTGTATGGTGTAGGTGACATCACTGTTCTAACACGTTCATTCACTGTCCATCTGGTGGTGCTATCCTGGGTAGTTAGCACAGATCTGCCATCCCAGAATAACCAGCTCTGCCCTTTTTATCCTAGCATGGACCCACATTCAACAAATAGGAGAAACATAGCTATTTAGTGGACAGGACTTGATGTTCCCAGGTTAAATATGGAAAGTCACTGTGGTGAGAACAGGGAGAATTGTGCATGGGCTTGACATGTGTAGACATAGAGGAAGTTTTCATCTCTTTTCTAGAAAGACTTCCTGAAGATGAAATTTCAAGAGCCACTTCGGGTTAAATTTGAAATGCTGCCATTTGGTTGGATTGTTGATAACCACCTTTCCAGAAAGAGCCACAGGATAAGAAAGTTACTAATAAGCCCTAGACTGTGGGGCGTGTGAATATGCATCCTATTTAGGAACTGCCTTTGCCAGCTCAGCTTTCCTTGCCAAGAGCCAGCCTAGAGCAAAGCTTTTTTTTTTTTTTTTTTTGTAAACTTCCTTTCTATGTTTATTGTTGAGCAATCATCTTCACTGCTGGGAAAAGAAAGGGGAGCTTACACAAACTTTCAGGGATTGTCATCCTGCAACATTGGTCATAAAACCAACCAGAAAGGGGAACAATGAAACCTAGCAATCCTAGGTTGAGTCAAAATTGCAGTAAATTCAAGGAAATGCCATGTCTGAAGCATCCTCTAAGGGGATAAGATGAATAACCACCCTCCTGGAGCACGCCCATCTGAGCACGCTCAAGAGCACAGAGTGGACCCCAGTGTGCGAAGTGCACAGTCTCATCCTGCTCACCGCTGTGCCTCTCACCTGCCTCCCCACCACACACATGCTCACATCCATCTCCTGGGCGCTTCCAATCCCCAAAATAGGCAATGCCAGCAAGAGCCAAAAGCAACCAATGGTATTCAACCCCATCCACTGATGAAGGTGCAGGCTTTGGTATTCAGGCTGACCAGACAGGAGGGAGCTAAAGGAATACCAGTCTGTTGACCAGGTCCATCCCAGGAAGCAATTAGGTTTATGGCCAGGAAAGAAAAGCCCCAAAGGCCTCGGAAACAAAAGCAGCTTCCTGCTTGTGTTCTGGTCTCGTTCCCTGTCATAAAGGCTGTGATCTCCAACAGCCAAGCACTGCTTGGAGAATTTCTCCTGTAGAGACCTGCCTGGCAGGGTTTTGTTTCTATGCTAGGGGATCAACTGTTCCAGCTGGTTTGAATAAGAAAAATAGGATGTAAGCATCCAAAAAGGAAAAATACTTAATGCAGGACAGGATCATAAACTCTTCAAGAGTAGCTGAAGAAAAAGATGATAAAGGTTAACAGAGGTTCCGCTGCTATGGGGAAGGCTTCCCTAGGAGTTTGAATTTGACAATCAAGAAGTTCCTGGGGTAGGAAGGTGAGACGGGCTGGAAGGGGAGGGGCAGCCAGCAGTGTGGGTCTCTCCAGTCCGTCCCCACTTCCTGCCTGTTCTGGTGGGCTGTGCCCATCCATATTGCCTGGCTTCCCACTCAGTTCATACTCGAGTCCACTGGGGTGAATATGCAGGTTCTCATCTATGCAGAAGATGTATTAATAGCAAATGCCTCTCAGGAGTGGAAACGGGCACTGATGATAACATGAGTAATCACAGGAGGACCAGGACATCAGAAGCAGGAAGCTAGTTGTGAAGTCAAGAGACAACAATGGGATCTAATGGAGAGGAGATGTCAGATGGCTAGAATGACTGCTCTTCAGTCTTAGACTGTGGTCTCTTCCCCCGTTCTGGTGCTAAATGCAAAGTGAGAAATCACCACTTTGAGACTCCAGTGTAATCCTGGCTCTAAAATCTGATTCACAGCTACACTACTCACACTGAGGAGGGTCTGCAGGCTCAAGACTAAGATATAGGTGCCGTGGACCACTTAATCCATGGCTGTGAGGATGGCCTTACAAATTCAACAAAACGTGTCTCTCCCCTTAGATAAACCACCTGGTACCACCTGGAGATGGACAAACACTGTATAAAAACGGTTTCTCAGGGGTATTCCTTAAACAAAAAGCTAAGTAAACACAACATTCTTTTCTTTGGAGCCAAAGCTTTCTGGTTACCTGAATCTAAGAACAAGAGGCTGTCCAAAAGACTGGCAAGAACATTAAATATTCTCATTCCTCAATGCCTTTCCCAGCCAAAAAAAAAAAACAAAAAACAGCAGAGTGATACCATGATCAGACACGCCCTACTCTCCATACACATCCAGGAGAATTACTCTCTGTTCCAGGGATCTGGTATCTTTATTATGTCCAATTAGGGTCCCTTGCAGTGTGACTAGATCCATTTTTGGCCCCATGGGTGTACCCAGAAAGACCTAATTGTCCCTCTCCAAATAGCCAATCCCTTTGTCTCTAGAAAAATTACATGGTCCAAGAGAGCACTCTCAGAGGAAGATTTAATTTCCATCACTTGAGAGGCTGCTGCTGCTGCTGCTAAGTCACGTCTGTCGTGTCCGACTCATAGACGGCAGCCCACCAGGCTCCGCCATCCCTGGGATTCTCCAGGCAAGAACACTGGAGTGGGTTGCCATTTCCTTCTCCAATGCATGAAAGTGAAAAGTGAAAGTGAAGTCGCTTATTCGTGTTGGAGCCAGATGACCTGGGTAGAAATCCCTGTTCTGCCACTTAGTAGCCTTACGACATTGGGGGAAGTTCTCAACCTCTCTGTGACTCAGTTTTCTCACCAAGATGGGGATTAAAGTGATACCTACTCATAAGATTCTGTAATGACCAAATGCATTATGATATTTAAAGGACTTAAAACACTGCTTGGCATATAGTAATAAAAATTATTAACATTGGCTGATATTATCATTATCTTTATTCTTATACTCTTGGGTATGCTACAGAAGAACTGTTTTCCAAATTTCTCTGCTCTCAGGTGCAGTGACAACACAATCTCTATTCCAGGATGATTTAAAGTCAAATGTTGTTGTTGTTTAGTTGCTAAGTCATGTCTGACTCTTTTACGACCCCATGGACTATAGCCCAACAGGCTCCTCTGTCCATAAGATTTCCCAGGCAAGAATACTGGATGGTTTGCCATTTCTCTAGGGAATCTTCCCAACCCAGGGACTGAACACACATCTCGTGCTTGGCAACCGATTCTTTACCACTGAGCCACCAGGGAAGCCCTTAAAGTCAAATAAAGTAATGTTACTTTCAGAATGCTTTCATATCAAAGTTAAGAGCCCAGATAAATTTTAAATGGCTGTGAATCCTTTGCAGCTATTTCCACCAAGAGTTGGAGTCTATTTTCAACACTCTCCCCTTGACTCTGGGCTGAATCTGTGACTTTCTTTGGCCAACAGACTGTGCTACTTCAATACTTACCCTCTTACCAGACACTTCTATCTTGTGAAGGAGCCTGAGAGAACCTTTGGAGGATGAGACCACATGACAGAGATGAGTCATCCTAGCTGAGGCCTCTATATCAACTTCCCAGACACTGGCTGAATATGGTGGCAAGGACCCCATGGGAGACTAGCAGACCCACCATCCAGCTAAGCCCAGCCCAAATCGCTGGCCCACGGAATCATGAGCAAATACAATGGTGGTTGTTTTAAGCCACTGAGTTTGTGTATCTACTATTACCCGATAGATAACAGATACAAAGGCCTAAACAAATGAGGCATTATTATCAATGACATGTCAAATACAAACACACACACAAAACCAGGCCACTTGTCTATCTGCCAGTAGATTTACCAACCACCACATGATGCTTCCAAGCTCTCATCCACCCACCTGGGGCCATTGCAATCAGCACATCAGCTTGGGAAAACTAAGATCGATTAATGATATCTGGGGAGATAGAGGCAAGTTTTCTGCACCGAGGTAGACACCAAATTAAGTCTTTCTGAAGAGGGTAGTGGGAACTCAAAATTTTGTTTCTTTTAGTCTGTGATAGAATATAGGGCCAGAAATGCAAAGATTTGGCTTCCTTGGAAGCACCGTTATTCTAGGAGTCTTAGATATTATACAATGATGTGGATAGATGCCTTCAAGACACAAGCAAACAAAGTCAAGGTTAGTATCACCAGGGAAGATTCAAAGAGCCAGTCAGAACAAACCACGTCACCACATGGGTCCAGCTCTGTGGCTCTAAGAAAGCAGGAAACCCTAAACACTCTAATTTTTTCTGCTAGTCAAATGAGACAGTGATTACATCCTAAGCTGTGATTTTGCTATGACCTAAGCAAAAACCCATCTCACCCTACAATACAGGGGACAAAATACGAAGTTCCCCAAATCAGTGTTGTTGTTTTTTTTTTTTTCTGTAACATGAAGGAAGAAATGATAATCAAGTTTGTAGGAAAATTGCTCTGAAAGATGTTATGAGAGACTCGCAAGCTTAAGTCCCTGTTTATTACAAATAAGACCATTATATCTACATGAAATAATCCTAGTTTTTTAATTTGATGAGGTAGGTCAGCCGTTGTGCTAAAGATTTTTAAACGAGGACCAAGATCATTTGTCTGCACATATATTCATTTGCTCAACTCACATTTGTTTAGCACAGACTTTGTACTATCTCTGCTGTGAGTGAGTAGGCTGGGGAAAAAGGTGCCAGGGTGGGAACACAGAAGTGGGAATGGCAAGAATCAAATTGAAGCAGCTAAGACACTGCAGCTTTCAAGAGCCCACGGGTCTGGTCATCTTGAAAACCAATTGTCTGCTTGAAGCAACTCAGCATAACTCAGCTGAGCCCTACCAAAATTGCTGCAGTGATTTGGAACTGATTGGGCTATAAACCAAGAGAGTGAAGAAAACCCCTGATTTCGTGCAATTACAGCACTGACTAGATGTAAGTGGCCCAGAGGTGGAGACGCTAAGATGAAGTATTAATATTAATAATTTACCCAAAGGACTTGCAGCTAATTTCATACAAAGCCTAAGCTGGGTCTCCTGAGCTCCAGGCCAGAAGGACTCCTGCCAAACCCCATAGAGACCCCTCTCAAGATACAAGCTATTTACAATGTGAGGGGGTAGAGACACCCCACAATTCCAACCCACCTGGCAGCAGACAGAAACAAGCACTCAGTATGCTGAGCAAAAGCCTCCACCTGGTGCATGGGAGCAACAGAAGGATACAACCTCCTGCGGCATAGACTTAAAAGCCCTCTAACCACATGCACTTAATAGAGAGCTCAGCAGTCATTAAGATAGGATTATGAGGGCTTCCCTGGTGGCTCAGTGGTAAAGAATCCACCTGCCAATGCAGGGTTTGATCCCTGGGTTGGGAAGATCCCACATGCTACAGAGCAACTAAGCCCGTGGGCCACAGCTACCGAGCTCTAGAGCCTGCAAACTACAACTACTGAGCCACATGCCACTAAGCCCATGCACCACAACTATTGGGCCTGTGCTCTAAAGCCTGAGAGCCACAACTACTGAGCCCATGTGCTACAACTAATGAAGCCCGCACACCCTAGAGCCTGTGCTCTGCAACAGTGGAAGCCACGACAATGAGAAGCCCATGCACTGCAACTAGAGAGTAGGCCCCACTTGCTGTAACTGGAGAAAAGCCCTCGCCGCAACGAAGACCCAGCACAAAAATAAGTAGATAAATTTTAATTAAAAAATATTAAATTAAAAAAGATAGGACTATGAGAGCAAAGGTGTAAGAAAATACTTATGTTAAACTTAAAATTCAAAACTTAAATATGTAATAACAATATGGACAAACTATTTACAAGAGGAAAAGCCACAGCAGGACACACTAATGTGTCTGTGACTCCAGAGTTGGGATTTTTTAAAACTGGGTGATTTTCACTCTTCATTCCTTCTGCTGTCCCCTAGAGCCTAAATATTCCTGAACGATCTTGAACGATTCATATATATTTGAATGTTTTGGCTGCCTCAATGCAAAAGACACAAAATGTCAATGGTAGGTGGTGGGCAGGGTGCAAAGGGCACAGGGCAGGTGAGCAGGGGCAAGTGTGAAAACCTAGAGGAGTACTGGCCACAACACCTGCCCATGGGTCAAAGCTGCAGTGAGGTTGGACCATGTTCTGTGCTATCTGGAGGGTTACATCTTGTTCTGCCACTTTGGGACTTAGCGGTCTAACTTTGGGCTACTTATCTAATCTCTTTGAACTTCAATTTCCTCAACTGTAAAAAATGAATGTTGATAGGACCTTCCTCATAGTAATCAGCATTCTATGCACATGGAGAGAATGCAAATAAAATGCTTAATCTAGGGCCTGGCAGAAAGTAGGAGCCAACCAATATTAGCTGTTGTGATGGTGGAGACAGAGATAGTTCACATTAGAGTTATTATTTTTATTGCCATTATTATCATTATTATTATGATTATCATGACCAGCATTAGAGTGTTCCTAACATTGTGCTGAATCTGTAACTATAAAGGAATTACGTTGCCTAGCTTTGGGAGATAACCCAGTGCTCTCTGTATGTCTCATTGGTGGACATCACTTCTCTGATCTTCATATTCTTCAGGTTAATAGCAGACTCAAGTTCAAGTAATAGCTTGCACACCACCCGATATGCCCTAGGGAGAAAAGTGATGATGTTATGCAGATTCCTACTTGTTTTCTTGAACCTAATTAGGGTAGTACAATGTCGTCCTTTTAAAAAGGCAAGGAGTAAATCATCTTAGTAAATATTCTACAGAATAATGCTTTGTACTTGAAACATGTAATTATCATTAACAAACATGAGCACTAATGATTCGATCTGCTTTTTGTAGACAAGAAACAGGAATGGTAAACGTGGCCCCATCAGTTCACAATCGCAGACAACTTCCTTTGGAGGCTGCCTCTCTCACTCATCAGATGCAAGGTGGGAGGTCTGGTTATAAGGCAAAGGGCCTCTGGGCTGGGAGCTGAGAGCCCAGCCAGGCAGATGACTACTCAGTAGACCAGGCAGGCTCAGGTCCCTGAGGCCTCAAGAAGATATTCCCTGGCCTTGGTAGCCTGGACCTTGGAAAACCAGACGTTAGATTCAGTTTTTTCCACCAGGAAAATGAAGACAGACGTATCAATCAACACTGGTTGGCTTGTGTATTAAACACCACACCTAAAACCAAAAGGGCCAAATGAATGAGGTAAAGAGCAATCATCAGTAAAACACATAACTTGAAACACGCTCACATGGATGCTGCCACCTCTTCTTGGCTGGGGACACACCCTCATCCTGTTTTGGATCAGGAAATATCTTCTAATCCTGAACATATAAATGTCCTATAATTACAAATACTCAGAATAGCAAGTCACTTTCCTTAGTAAGTAGTTACCAATGTACTTCACTTGATGTGAACACTTTTAAGCATCGCTCCTACCCCTCCTCCTCCCCTCTCCCCCCACACACATCCCCCATCTCTGGGACAGTTATTCTGGAAGTTTCTCTCGATCAAATTAGTGCATCACATGGGAAGCAGAGAAGTCTCACCACTGACCATTCCCTAGGCATCGGCCCTCCTCCCTTGGGTTCATCAGAAATTAACCTAAGGCAAAGCCAGGCTTCTGAATCCCAGGGCGACAGTGAGAAGCACAGGGTTAGGATGGAATAGGAAACCTGGCAAACTGCTGAGGAGATGGTCAAAGACAGAGTCCCAAGATGTTCAGGAGTCCACAAGGATGCTGACCTAACCCAGTGCTCCCAAACAAGAAGCTGACAGTAGTCCGTAATCACCTAATTCTTAGCTGAAGAGAGCAAGGGAGGTTGTCAGCTCCTCTCTCCCAAAGTGAAGAGTTTTAACCAAACAAAGTAATCAGCCTCTCAAAGATAAAGAGATAAGGGGAGAGCCACCCCCGAGGATGAGTTATACTCCTGAACAACTGGAGTATTTTCTAACAGAAGGCAGGTCCCCGGATATTTGAAGACTTTCCAGAATTGAAGAGCAACAGTATAATCAACTGAACAATATTAAACTCATGAAAGCCCTGGAATCAAGTCAGGTGGGGACTGTTAAGGTTACAGAGAGGATGAGCTAAGGTTTTATTCACACACACCTGGACCCTAGCTAATTGGAAATGGTAATAATTGGTGAAATCATACACTTCATCAATTCCCTCCACAAAAATGGCTGTTTACCAAGGAGCTGGCAGAACTCTGTATAACACCGACATGTATCAGGGTATGTTGGCAGGTCAGAGCATTCACACATCCACATACAATGAAGACTCTATGCCATTTAACCAACGCTGCCTTGGAAGAAAGCCCTGATAGTTGATGAAATAATGACATGAGACTTGAACCTAGATGAGGAGTTGGGAGAGTCAGAATATTTTTCTGCATGAACTGAAGCAAGTGTAAAAGACAAACAACAATTATGTCAAATTTTAAGGATATTCTATTATATATTTATATTCCTATCTGTGATGGTTAATTTTATGAGTTTAACCAACTTGGCTGGGTTATGACGCCAAATAGCAGGCTCCATATCACTGTGAAGGTATTTTTTACACATGATTAACATTTAAACAAGGGAGACCAGCCAAGATGGCTGAGTAGAAAGACACTTAACTCACCATCTCTTGTGAGCACACCAAAATCACCACTATTTGCAGAGAAACCATCAATGAATAAAATCAGAACCTATCAGAAAAGGTCTTCTAAGCTAAGGAAAAAAAGAAGGAATCATAAGTAGATGGGTAAGAAGGGGTGAACTCACAATAGAGTCAATTCTGTATCTCCAGGTGTGTGATTCACAAACTGGAGAATAATTACAATTGTAGATGTCCTTCCAAAAAAGTGAGAGGCCTGAGCCCCACACTGGGCTCCCCAGCCTGAGGGTCCAGCACCAGGAACATGACCCCCCAGAGCATTTAGTGTTGAAGGCCAGCAGAGCATAATTTAGGAAGCCCCAGAGGACTGGAGGAAATAGAAACATCACTCTTAAAGGCATACACAAAATCTCACATATTTCAGGACCCAGGGCAAAAGCAGTAATTTGATAGGAGCTTGGGTCAGACTTATCTGCTGGTGTTGGAGAGTCTTCCAGAGGGGCAGGAGGCAACTGGAGCTCACCCTAGGGACACAGACACTGGTGGCAGCCATTCCTGGGAGTCTCTTCTACCACATGGACAATGGCATTGGTGGACACCATTTTGGAATCTTCCCTATAGCTTATTGTTCCCAGCACCCAGCCCTCCCTGACCCAATAGCCTAGTGCTGGGACACCTCAGGCCAAGTAACTAACTGGGTAGGAACACAGACCCACCCATCAGCAGACAGGTTGCCTTAAGACTCCCTGAGCCTGCAGCTGCTTCTGGACATGGCTCTGACCACCAGGGGGCCCAGGACCCAGCTCCCCCCACCAGAAAGCAGGCATCAGTCTCAGAATCCGCTGGGCCCTGGCCCCACACTCTGGGAAGCTGGTTTTAGCCTCTGGACCAGCCTCATCCACCAAATGCAAGAAAACACAATCCCACAACCAGCAGACTCAGCCTGCCCACCAGTAAGCCAGACCTTGACCTGGGACCAGATGGGCTGTGGCCCTGCCCACTAGCAGGTGAACACGAGCTGTAGGAAACTCTGGACCCTGTACCCATGTCAAGAACTGCACTCTCCTGCCTCCCAGCAATCTAACACCAGCTGTGGAATCCCTAGCTCTGCAACCAGATTCCAGAATCTGGCTCTACCTGCCAGTAGTCCAGCACTAACCCCAGAACCAGCTTCATCCAACAATAGGCAGGCAACAGTCTTCTGTATCCTTACTTTGCCCACCAGTAGGTAAGCACTAGCCCCAGGACACTCCCCAGTTCCACAGTCATCCTCTTCATGACCTAGTCCAGCAAATCAGAAGCCAATAACCTCTGTACAAGGCAGAGATTGGCAAGTTTCTGGACCAGGGGCCAACCAAGCCTACAAGAATTCCAGAAAAACATCTACTTCTGCTTCATTGACTACACCAAAGCCTTTGACTGTGTGGATCACAACAAACTGTGGGAAATCCTTCAAGAGATGGGAACACCAGACCACCTGACCTGCCTCCTGAGAAATCTGTATGCAGGTCAAGAAGAAGAGTTAGAACTGGACATGGAACAACAGACTGGTTCCAAATTGGGAAAGGAGGACATCAAGGCTGTATATAGTCACTCTGCTTATTTAACTTATATGCAGAGTATATCATGAGAAATTCCGGGCTGGAGGAAGCACAAGCTGGAATCAAGATTGCCAGGAGAAATATCAATAACCTCAGATATGCAGATGACACCACCTTTATGGCAGAAAGTGAAGAGGAACTGAAGAGCCTCTTGATGAAAGTGAAAGAGGAGAGTGAAAAAGCTGGCTTAAAACTCAACATTCAAAAAACTAAGATCATCTTATGTGAAGAATGACTCACTAGAAAAGACCCTGATGCTGGGAAAGATTGAAGGCAGGAGGAGAAGGGAATGAAAAAGGATGATATGGTTGGATGGCATCACTGACTCGATGGACATGAGTTTGAGCAAGCAGCAGGAGCTGGTGATGGACAGGGAAGCCTGGCATGCTGCAGTCCATGGGATTGCAAAGAGTCGGATATGACTGAGTGACTGAACTGAAACTGAAGCCTACCATACTCCCCACACAGCCCACTACAGTGGAAGAACCCACACTGTCCTCATAAGGAAACTCCTAGAGCTTATAGTTTGGGTGACAAGAACAGAGTGTGCTTCTGGGATGAATAGTACATCACCTACAAACGGCCACTTCTTCAAGGTTGGAAAACATAACTAATGTAAGAGATACATAAAAATACAAACAGCAACCAAGGCAAAATAAGATGACAGAATAACATGCTCCAGGTGATGACGGAACAAGATAAATCCCCAGACGAAGAGCTAAGTGAACTGGAGACAGGCAAATAACCCAAGCATGAGTTCAGTGTAGTGATTATAAGGAGATCAAAGAACTCAGGAGAGAAATAGATGCACACAGCTGGAAGTTAGAAATTTTAAACAGAGATAGAAATACAAAGAACTGCCAAGAAGAGATAAAGAGCACAATAAATGAAAAGAAAAATATACTAAAAGGAATCAACAATAGACTAAATGATACAGAAGAATGGATCAGAAAGCTGGAAGACAGTAGTGGAAATCTCTGAGGCCTAAAAGAAAAGAAAGAAAAAAAAAAAAGAATGAAATGAAATGAGGACTGTTTAAGAGACTACTAGGACAACATCACGGAGAAGGCAATGGCACCCCACTCCAGTACTCTTGCCTGGAAAATCCCATGGACAGAGGAGCCTGGTGGGCTGCAGTCCATGGGGTCGCGAAGAGTCGGACACGACTGAGCGACTTCACTTTGACTTTTCACTTTCATGCATTGGAGAAGGAAATGGCAACCCACTCCAGTGTTCTTGCCTGGAGAATCCCAGGGACGGGGGAGCCTGGTGGGCTGCCGTCTATGGGGTCGCACAGAGTCGGACATGACTGAGGTGACTTAGCAGCAGCAGGACAACATCAGGCACACTAATATTTGCATTATAGAGGTCCCAGAAAGAGAAGAGAGAGCAAAGGGGCTGAGAACATATTTGAAGGCATAATAGCTGAAAACTTCCCTAACTTGGGAAAGGAAACAGTCACCCAAGCCTGGGAAGCACAGAGATTCCCACACAGGATTAACCCAAAGAGGAGCACATCAAGGCACATTGTAATTAAAACGGCAAAAACTAAAGAAAAAAATGGAATATTAAAAGCAGCAAGAGAAAAGCAACAAATAACATACAAAGGAATACCCATAAGGCTTTCAGCTGAGTTCTCAGCAGAAACTCTATAGGTCAGATGGAACTAGCATGATTTATTAAAGTGATGAAAAGGAAAACCTACAACTAAGAATACTCTACCCAGCAAAGGCACTTTTAAGAGGAGATTTTATAGTAAGTTTACCTGAGGAAACAAAAATCTCAAATAAACAACTTAACCTTATACCTAAAGCAACTACACAAAGAAGAACAAACAAAACCCAAAGTTAGTATTAATAGAAGAAATCATTAACAGCAGAACAAAAATAGAGACTAAAACAAAATAGAAAGGATCAATGAAAGTAAAACCTAGTTCTTTGAAAAGATAAACAAAATTGATAAACCTTTAGCAAGATTCACCAAGAAAAAGAAAGTACCCAGATCAATAAAATCAGAAATGAAAGAGAAGTTACAACTGACACTACAGAAATACAAAGAATCATCATAGACTATTATGAACAACTGTATGCCAATAAAATGGACAGCCTAGAAAAAACAGACAAATTTTTAGAAAGGTACAGTCTCCCAAGACTGAACCAGTAATAAATTAAAAATATATATATATGAACAGTTGAGTTACCATTAGTGAAACTGAATCAGTAATTTTAAAATTCCCAACAAACAAAAATCCAGGACTAGATGGTTTCACAGATCAGTCCTACCAGACATTTAGAGAAGAGTTAATGCCCAACCTTCTGAAGCTATTCCAAAAAATTGTAGAGGGAGGAACTCTCCCAAGATCATTCTGTGAGGCCACCATCACCCTGATACCAAACCAGACAAAGATAACCACAAAAAAAGGAAAACTACGGGCCAATATTACTGATGAACACAGATGCAAAAAAATCTTCAACAAAATACTAGCAAACTGAATTCAATAATATATTAAAAGGATTATATACCATGATCAAGTGGGATTTATTCCAGGGATGCAAGGATTTTTCAATATCTGTAAATCAACATGAAACACATTAACAAACTGAAGAATAAAAACTAGGTTATCATCCCAAAAGATGGAGAAAAATCTTCTGACAAAATTCAGCATCCATTTCAGTTCAGTTCAGTTGCTCAGTCATGTCCAACTCTTTGTGACCCCATGAACCGCAGCATGACAGGCCTCCTGTCCATCACCAACTCCCTGAGTCCACCCAAACCCATGTCTATCGAGTCGATGATGTCATCCAGCCATCTCATCCTCTGTTGTCCCCTTCTCCTCCTGCCCTCAATCCCTCCCAGCATCAGGGTCTTTTCCAATGAGTCAGCTCCTCACATCAGGTGGCCAAAGTATTGGAGTTTCAGCTTCAACATCAGTCCTTCCAATGAACACCCAGGACTGATCTCCTTTAGGATGGACTCGTTGGATCTCCTTGCAGTCCAAGGGACTCTCAAGAGTCTTCTCCAAAACCACAGTTCAAAAGCATCAATTCTTCAGCATCCATTTATGAATGTTTAAAAAAAATTCTCCAGGAAGAGGGCATAGAGGGAACCTACTGTAACTTAACAAAGGCCATACTGGACAAACTCACAGCTAACATCATACAGAACAGTGAAAAGCTAGAAAGCATTCCAAAATCAGGAACAAGACAAGGATGCCCATTCCAGCTACATTTATTCAACACAGTATTGGAAGTCCTAGCCACAGGAATCAGACAAAAAGAAATAAAAGGTATCCAAATTGGAAAGGAGGAAGTAAAACTGTCACTGTAGATGACATGATACTATATACATAAAATTCTAAAGATGCCACCAGAAGACTCCTAGAGCTCATTGAAGAATTCAGTAAAGTTGCAGGACACAAAATTAATATACAGAAATATGTTGCATTTGTATACAGTAAAACAAAAGATTCAAAAGAGAAATTAAGGGGACAATTCTATTTACCACTACATCAAAAAAAAAAAAAAAAAAACAACAACAACAACCTAGGAATAAACCTGCCTAAGGACAAAAAGACCTGTACTCCAAAAACTGTATAACATTGATAAAAGAAACTGAAGGTCACATGAATACATTGAAAGATATACCATTTTTTTGGATTGAAAGAATAGTGTTAAAATGACCATATTACCCATGGCAATGTATAGATTCAGTGCAATCCCTGTCAAAATACCAATGAGATTTTTCACAGAATGAGAACAATAATTTTAAATCTGCATGGAAACAGAAAAGACCCAAACAGCCAAAACAACCTTGAGAAAGGAGAACAGACATGGAGGAATCAAGCTCCCTGACTTTAGCCCACACTATAAAGACACAGTCATCAAAAAAGTGTGGTACTAACACAAAAACAGACACATAGATCAAGAAAATAGAAAAGACAGCCCAGAAATCCACGTATTTGAGGTCAATTAATCTACAATGAAGGCAAGAATATAAAGTTGAGAAAAGATAGGCTCTTCAAGAAGTGGTGCTAAGGACTAGACAGTATTCTTTAACACTACATATAAAAATAAACTCAAAATGGAACAAATACCTAAATGTAAGACCAGGAATTAAAAAATTCTTAGAGGAAGACAAGAGGAACACTTTTTGACATATATTGGAGCAATATTTTTTGGATCTGTCTCTTAAAGCAAAGGGAATAAAAGCAAAGATAAACAGATGGGACCTAATTAAACTTAAAATCTTTTACACGGAAAAGGAAACCATTGACAAAATGAAAAGACAACCTACAGAATGGGAGAAAATATTTGCAAATGATATGACTGGTAAAGGGTTAATATCCAAAACATATGAATAGCTCATATAACTCAACATCAAAAAACTAACAACCTGATTAAAAAATGGGCGGAGAAACTGAATAGACACTTTCCCAAAGAGGATATGCAGATGGACAACAGACACTTGAAAAGATGCTCAATATCAGTAAGCATTGGGGGAAATGCAAATCAAAACCACAATGAGCTATCACCTCATGCCTGTCAGAAGGACTCATCAAAAAGTACACAAATAAAAAATGTTGGTGAGGACATGGAAAAAAGGGAATCCTCCTATACTGTTTGTAGGAATGTAAATTGGTGCAGCCACTGTGGAAAAACAGTATACAGGTTAATTCATAAACTTAAAACTACCACATGATCCACCAATTCCACTCTTGGGTATATAGCCAGAAAAAAAAAAAATGCACTCATTTGAAAAGGTACTTGCTTTTCAATGCTCATTGCAGCACTATTTACAATAGGCATGACATGGAGGCAACCTAAGTGTCCACTGACAGATGGACAGATGAATGGATAAAGAAGATGTGGTAATATATATACAATGGAATATTACTCAGCCATAAAAAATAATTAATTTGGGTCAGTTGTAGTGAGATGGATGAACCCAGAGCCTGTTATACAGAGTGAGGTAAGTCAGAAAGAGAAAAATAAATAATGTATATTAACACACATATATATGGGATCTAGAAAAAATAGTACTGATGAACCTATTTGAAGGAATGGAGACACAAATACAGAGAACAGACTTCTGGACACAATGGGGGAAGGAAAGGGTAGGATAAATCGAAAAAGTAGCATTGACCTATATACACTATCATGTGTAAAATAGCTTATGGGAAGCTGCTACATAACACAGGGAGCCCACCCTGGCACTCTGTGATGACCTAGAAGGATGGGATAGAAGGGGAGAGGGAGGCTTAAGAAGGAGGGGATATATATATATAATTGTGGCTGATTTGCATCGTTGTATGGCAGAAACCAACACAACATTGTAAAGCAATTATCCTCCAAATAAAAAAAAAAAACTAAAATAAAACTACCATTTTGATCCACCAGTTCCAAAAAAACAGATAAAAAAACTCCCCACTAATCTAAAAAGATACGTGTACTCCAATATTCACTGCAGCATTATTTACAGTTGCCAGGATATGGAATCAACCTAAGTGTTCATCAACAAATGAATGGATAAAGAAGCTATGAAATATACATATACATATGTGTGTGTGAGTATATATATACATACACACACAACATACACGTGCACACAATGAAACACTGTGCTGTGCTCAGTCGCTTCAGTCGTGTCCGACTCTTTGCAACCTATGGACTGTAGACTACCAGGCTCCTCTGTCCATGGAAATCTCCAGGCAAGAATACTGGAGTGGGTTTCCATGCCCTCCTCCAGGGGATCTTCCTAATCCAGGAATCAAACCCATGTCTCTGGTGTCTCCTGCATTGCAGGCAGGTTCTTTACCCATTGAGCCATCTGGGAAGCCCGATGGAACACTACTTAGCCATAAAAAAGAACAAAAATTTGCCATTTCCAACATGGATGATTTGAAGGGTATTATACTAAATGAAATAAGTCAGACAGTGAAAGACAAATACTGTATTATATCACTTATAAGTGGAATCTAAAACAAACTAGTGAGCACAACAGAAAGAAAGATATAGAGAACTAGTGGTTATCAGTAGGGAGAGGGAAGTAGGAAGGGGCAATATAGGGGTAGGGAATTAAGAGGTATAAACTATTAATATTATGTATAAAATAAGCTACAGGATATTTTGTACCACACAGGGAATATAGCCAATATTTTATAACTATAAATGCAGTAAATCTTTAAAAACTGTGACTCACTATATTGTACACCTGTAAAACATGTAATATTATACAAAGACTATATTTTAATCAAAATGAAATCAGTGGACTTTTAGTAAAGCAGATCACCTTCCATAATGTGGGAGGTGAAGGTGTTAGTCCCTCAGTTGTTTCCGACTCTTTGTGACCCCATGGATTTTATCCCACCAGGCTCCTCTGTCCATGGGATTTCCCAGGCAAGATTACTGGAGTGGGTTGCCATTCCCGTCTCCAGGGGATCTTCCTGACCCAGGGATTGAACTTGGGTCTCCTGCATTGCAGGCAGATTCTTTACTGTCTGAGCCACCAGGGAAGTCCAGTGTAGGAGGGCCTTATCCAATCAGTTTGAGGCCTTAAGAGAAAAGCCTTAGGTGCTCCAAGGAAGAAGGAATTCTTGCCTCTAGACAGTTTGTGGACTCAAGACTGTGACATCAGTTCTTTCCTGCATCTTCAGTCTGTTGGCCTGCCTGAGATTTTGGACTTGCCAGTCTCCACAGTCATGTAAGTCAATTCCTTAAAAATTAATATGTCTCTCTCTTTCCTTCTCTATACACACAAACACCCTCCTATTGGTCCTGGTTCTCTGCAGAACCCTAATCCACCATCTAATGTCAAAATAGGATGGGATGACATAAAATATGTTCACTATGTCAAGAAAACAACATAAAAAAAGGCTAGAAGAGCATGAGGAAAAGGCAGTCCACAGACATATTTTTATAAAGTACTAAACTATTATTTGGTGTGTTTCATATATTAGGTTCCGAGCATCCTGGTAGCCAAAGCAAAGAAAACACATAAAATAGACATTGACTGTAAAAGACAATGCAATGTACATACTTCCAGAGCTTAGTTTTTCTTACCACTGAGGAATTTCTCCCAAAGTAGTTAATCTTCCCTTCCTTGGGTAAATTGTTATAAAGTATCCTTTATCATCCAACACTGGGAAATTGGGGAGGGGATGTAATCAATTAATAGTGCCTCTAGGTATAGACAGTAAGGGGTCTCCTGAAATCCTTTCTATTGCTCCTTCAATGTGAGAGAGGAGGCCAAGGCACAATTCATGCAGAAGTGATTGAGCAAAGTCAAAAAAGGAGGCCAAGCACACAGCCATCAGATCATCTGGCCTGAGCTAAGGGAAAAATTACAATTAGTGGAGGAGTTCAGTTCAGTGGCTCAGTCGTGTCTGACTCTCTGTGATCCCATGAACTGCAGCATGCCAGGCTTCCCTGTCCATCACCAACTCCTGGAGCCTACTCAAACTCATATCCATCGCGTCGGTGATGCCATCCAACCATCTCATCCTCTGCTGTCCCCTTCTCCTCCCTCCTTCAATTCTTCCCAGCATCAGGATCTTTTCAAATGAGCCAGTTCTTCACCTCGGGTGGCCCAAGTACTGGAGTTTCAGCTTCAGTCCTTCCAATGAACACCCAGGACTGATCTCCTTTAGGATGGACTGGTTGGATCTCCTTGCAGTCCAAGGGACTCTCAAGAGTCTTCTCCAACACCACCATTCAAAAACATCAATTCTTCAGCGCTCAGCTTTCTTTATAGGCCAACTGTCACATCCATACATGACTACTCCATCCATGGAGTAAAGGTTGTCTCTATTGCTGATTAAGGGCAGAACCACAGAAAAACTGCCCTCTGGTTTATAAACTCAGGTAATACATGTCTAAGAAATAGCAACTTAAATTTTTATATTTCTGCATTTTTAGAAGCTCTTCCTGCAACAGAATCAATTTTTTAAAACTTTATTTTGTGGCAATGTATATATAACATAAAATTTATTGCTTTTAAGTATAATTTAGCGGCATTAAATCATTTGCCATTATGCAACCATCACCACTATGCATCTCCAGAACTTTTTCATCAGCCCAAATGGAATCTTCGTACTCATTAAACAGAAAGTCCCCATTATACCCTTGACCCCAGCCCATGGTAACCATTATTCTACTTCCTGTCTCCATGAATTTGCCTATTTGAAGTACCTCATAAAAGTAAAATCATACCATGTTTGTTCTTTTGTGTTTGTATTTCATTTATCATAATGTTTTCAAGGTTCATTCATGTTCCATTATGGCTGAATATTATTTCATTACAAGTATATACTATTTTATATAACTAATTCAACAAATAATGATCAAATGCCTGGCAGGCTACAGTCCACGGGGTCGCAAGAGTCGAACACAACTGAGCAACTAAACCACCACCATCACCAATGATCGAATATAATGTACAAAGTCTCGACTTTTTAAATATTAACTCTATTCTAAGAACAGTGTGTAAGAGGCAGAACAGCTATTCTGCAAGGAGCCAATTAATTGTATAAATCCTAGCTTCAGAGTCAGTAGCAGCAGAGAGAAAACAAAAGTCTGTTAAATAGTTTTCCTTCCCTGAGAGTTAAATAAATCCCCCACTATAATCTTAATTAACATTCTTCATGTTGAAAGCTGACAAGAGATTAAAACGTCCTCACTCTGTGGCCAGTGTACACTGAAACTCTTCATATCATGGTGCCTAAAGCTTATAACCTGTCATTCCTGACCCTTGACCCACTGATAATGAGCTATCAAAACAGCTGACATGAAGAAGTTGGAGAAACTGCAGGACTGCGAGGCTCTGCTTTCTATCTCTGCAGATGAAATACTCTGACAAAGTCAACTATAAAAGCACATCCTTCCCCTCACCTGCCTGCCATCCATCAGAAGCTTTTCATTTCTAGGGCACATAAATAAGGTAACCAATCTCTGCATGGAGACATGGGTCCTAAGAAGAACACAGTTCCCCAGCAAGACATCTTAGTATTGAAAGAAGTGAGAAGCTGCACTCTACTCTGGCCTCCACCTTCAGAGTGCACAAAGGAGCATGTGGCGTGAAGGGGAGGCCACTGTACACCTGAGTTCACAGAAGTGGCTCGGTGAGCGTCATCAAAAGATGTCTGCAGGAAGCTGACGAAAAACAACCATTTTCGCACTCTGGCAAGGGAACTGCCAGCAAAATCAAGAGCCACTTTGATGCAGGCTACTTTGTACAGCATAAACTTCTCAGCTGGGAGGATCTGCTGTCATCCCAGACTATTACCACTTGGCTGAGTTCAAGCTCATCCGCTACTTCTGCATTCAGTTAGCTAGGAACATGTCATTTACACAAAAGCTGTTTGAGAAAATTACAGAAAATCCAGCCTTGAGCTCCTCCTGTATGTTTTTTTAAGACTGACTTTGAGAGCAAGAGGCTTTTTTTTTTTTTAAGATAAAAACAAAATAAATGCCAGAAAGATTGTTCTTTTTAGTAAATAGGTAAAGAATCCATTGTCTCTAAAACAAGAGACATTTCCATAGGTTGTAGAAGCCAGTCCCCAACAGGTTGAAATGAAGATTTTAATAGCATGGATCTCAAATTTGTCTAATCAGGAGACTCCTGAGTAAGAACATACTCAGCTCTCCATCGGAGAAGGTGATGGCACCCCACTCCAGTACTCTTGCCTGGAAAATCTCATGGATGGAGAAGCCTGGTAGGCTGCAGTCCATGGGGTCGCAAAGAGTCAGACATGACTGAGCAAATTCACTTTCACTTTTCACTTTCATGCATTGGAGAAGGAAATAGCAACCCACTCCAGTGTTTTTGCCTGGAGAATCCCAGGGACGGGGGAGCCTGCTGGGCTGCCGTCTATGGGGTCACACAGAGTTGGACACAACTGAAGCGACTTAGCAGCAGCAGCTCTCCATCTCAAGTAATTACTCAACCCTTCTTCTTAGGGTATCAGTAATACACACTCTGGAAATGGATGAGAGGCATAAATTGAGTACTAAGATTTTATCTGTGATACTCATTCCATACATCTAAGTAAGGTGAAGTTCATGCAATCCTTTCTGATGTGCCTACACACACCCTCAAAAAAAAATGTCCCATGGCTTGAATCCATTCTCAAAGGTAAGAACCCCAACAAGACAACTAGGGGTCACCAGTAGTTACAAAATTAACCTTAAACTCAGTAGAATGCCAAGTGACTTCTGTTCTGGGCTTAATCGTGTCCTCCTCCCTCCAAAACTCACTGGTTTAAGTCCTAACCCCCAGAACCCGAGAATGTGGCTGTATTTGAAGAGAAGGTCTTAAAAGAAGTGATGAACTTCAAATGAGGCAACTGGGGTGGGCCCTAATCCTAATGACCTGGGTTCTGACAAGAGTAAATCCAGATACAGAACACAGACAAGCACGGGAGGAAGGCCACGTGAAGACGCAGGGAGAAGATGGCATCTGCAAGCCAAGGAGAGAGGCCTCGGAAGAAACCGATCCTGCCAATATCTTGATCTCAGACTTCCAATCTCCAAAACTGTGAGGAAATAAATGCCTGCTGTTAAACCATCAAACCTGCATGACTTGTTATGGCAGGCCTAGATAACTAATCCTTTGTCTTTCTCCTCAGAATGCCAGGATTCCCAGGCAGGAGTTTATAAAAGTCGCAGGGACACTGTCTCCCACTCCTGTCAAGGACCTCACTGTCATCCATGTCCTTACCCCAAATGCTGCTGCTGCTAAGTCGCTTCAGTCGTGTCCGACTCTGTGAGACCCCATAGATGGCAGCCCACCAGGCTCCACCGTCCCTGGGATTTTCCAGGCAAGAACACTGGAGTGGGTTGCCATTTCCTTCTCCAGTGCATGAAAGTGAAAAGTGAAAGTGAAGTCGCTCAGTTGTTCCCGACTCTTAGGTCTCTAAATCCAAAGAGAGTGACAAGTAGGAACGTCTCTCAAATAAACTGAAGACCCCTACACCCAAAGAGGGAGCCGCTGCCTGCCCCAAGGCCTCTGAGTTCCATATTACAGGAATTTCCTCTGCTTCTCCCAAATGCTCTGTGCTAACTAGAAGTTGCCCTGCAAACAGCATCCTTGGGATACTCTTCCCAGAAACTGAGTCCTCCTTTCTCTTGCCTCAATCCCTACAGCTGGTTCAGATGCCTTGGGCAATCTCAGTTCCCTATTCTTCCTAAAGAGAAAAGGCAGAGTTGGGGGCCTAAGGACCTAGCACATTATAGAAGCAAGTCCAGAGCCAGAGATCATCAGAGACAAAAGGACTGGCAGTTGCCTTAAGACTCAGTTCGCACTAATTATTTTTTCCTTCCCTGGAAAAGTTCATCCAGAAGAGTTAACTGATGGGCTTTGTTAGTGCTGGGAGCCATGAACACTGTGTCTGATTTCCATACTCTCCATGTTTGGCCAACTGCCCAATGTTAGATCTGGCTCCAGGAGCTATGACTTGAAGAGCCCTGTGCTAGACTCAGAGGGAATCCTAACGAGATGGACTGCTGGAGGTAAGTCACAAGTGACAGCAGGAGCACAAGGCTTTGCCTAGCCAGTCCTAGGGTCCCAGCTTCACTGATCTCCCCAGGCTCCTCAGTCTTGCTCAGCCCACCCCACTAAAGTTAACACAAGCTAGGCACAGCTTTGCAGGAAAGTATCCAGGAATGACCCTGAAATCTACTATTAAAAGAAGGACCCTGGAGCACTCCTGGGGTCAGCAGATAAAACCCCAGGGTCCCCTCCAGGCTGTAGGAATGGGCTACTCCAGGGCAGGGGCTGCTAACACTCTGGCCTGAGAATCCCAGTCTTGCAGGAGCAAGGAGAGCGGACTGATGCAATTAGCCAGGCAAACAGGAACTTGTCAAACCATTTAGATAAGACAGTAATTTATTCCGTTCCCAACCCTGGAGGGTGATTGTGCTTCCCACCCTTGCTGATTCTGCCAGCTGCATTGCATTTTCCAAGCACTGAGGTAAGGGGGAAAAAAAGGATGATCTCTCAGCCTACAAATGCCAACGCTCTGCTATGCAATCAGCACACACCTTGACTCAAGCCAAGGAGTAATCTGACCTTAATGGGATCCAGGGACACACCGTACTGAGTGACTGTCACAGAACCTGAAACTGAGTAATGAATTCTGAAGAAAAAAAAAAAAAATCAAGTATCCAACTAATAAATAAACTGAGGTTCCTTATCCAGTTCAACCTTCCATACGCCTCTTACCAATTGATTATATATTAGCTTGCTAATGGTTTTGTTTCAATTATTGAGTTGTGAGCATCTCAAGAGTCCACATGGAATCTAATTCTAATCTCTCTGCATCATTGATTCAATGGACATGAATTTGAGCAAACTCTGGGAGATGGTGAAGGACAGGAAAGCCTGGCATTTTGCAGTCCATGGGGTCACAAAAAGTCAGACACAACTGAATGACTGAACAAAGAGATAGTGTTGGGCACAAGACAGAAACGTTTTAAAGGATCAGTTACTGATTGCTTTTTGTTTTTGAGGGCTTCCCTTGTGGCTCAGCTGGTAAAGAATCCGCCTGCAATGCAGGAGACCTGGTTTCGATCCGTGGGTTGGGAAGATCACTCGGAGAAGGGAGAGGTTACCCACTCCAGTATTCTGGCCTAGAGAATTCCATGGACTGTATAGTCCATGGGGTCGAAAAGAGTCTGACACAACTGAGCGACTTTCACTTTCATTTTTGTTTTTGAAATAGTTTTCCCTGCAGAGAAGCAAATCCACTGCATCTGCCTCACTTGAAAGTGAAAGCGTTAGTCGCTCAGTTGTGTCCGACTCTTTGCGACCCCATGGGCTGTAGCCCACCAGGCTCCTCTGTTTATGGGATTCTCCAGGCAAGAATACTGGAGTGGGTAGCCATCTCCTTCTCCAGAGGATCTTCCCAACCCCAGGATCGAACCTGGGTCTCCTACATTGCAGGCAGATTCTTTTGTGTGTGTGTGTGTTGTTTGTTTAACATATTTATTTTAATTGGAGGCTAATTACTTTACAATATTGTAGGGGTTTTGCCATACACTGACATGAGATTCTTTACCATCTGAGCCACCAGGGAAACCCACCTGCCTCACTTACTCAGCAATGCAAGTCTCTCCTCATTTTTGCCATCTATGCCACCAGCCAGGTAAAGTCAGCAACAGCATGATCACAATGAACATCCATCTTTTCAGAAGATCAAACAAAATAGCAAGGTTACAGACGGAGCTTTAAAGTCAGCAAATTCCTGTCCTCTGTTTTAAAATCTGAACATAACTATATTAGTTTCCTAAACTGTTATAACAAATTACCACATACTTAGTGGCTTAAAAAAAAACCAAACAAACAGATATTTATTCTCTCAGCATTCTGAAGACCAGAAGACCAAAATTAAGGAGTCAGCAGGGTTGATGCCTTCTGAAGGCTCTGAGAGAGAATGTGTTCCATGCCGACCTCTTCCTAGTTTCTGGTGGCTACTGGAAACCTTTAGCATTCCTTGGCTTGTAACTGCACAGCTCTAATCTCTGCGCCTATCTTCACTATCATAGCAGCACTATGTACAATAGCCAACACATAAAAACAACCCAAGTGCCCACCAAGAGGCAACTGTCTTCAGAAGATATGGTGTGTATATGCACACATATACATACAATGGAATAGAACTCAGCCATAAAAATAAATATTGCCATTTGTAACAACAGGGATGGACCTAAAGAATATTACACTTAGTGAAGACAGAGAAACACAAATATTATGTGTGGGATCTAAAAATAATACAAATTAATCTATATACAAAAGAGAAACAGATTGACAGACATAAAAAACAAATTTATGGTTACCAAAGGGGATTGGGAGGGAAATTAGGAGCATAGGATTAACAGATACAAACTACTATACATAAAATAGATAAGCAACAAAGATTTACTGTATAGCACAAGGAACTATAGTCAATATTGTATAATTGACAATGGAATATAATCTGAAAAAAATAAATGAATCATTTTGTTGTATCCCTTAAACACAATATTGCGAGTTGTCTGTATTTCAATGTTTTTTAATGGCAGACTATAACATACATTTCTGTCCTTCTCTTCCCAGATCCCCACTAAAAAGATTTTCGGTTAAAACGATTGAATTTTTCTTTACTAAAGTAAAGAACTAGAAGGAGCTAACTGCAGAAGAGAGATTTTGGAAAATAGGAGGCAACTAATTTAGCTTATATATTCTTTGCTCTACCAATAACCCACCAAGTAGGATACCAATAGGAAACAAACTAATTTGTTCTGCAGAATCCCTGAAGGGTTCAACACCTGAAGACTAGGTAGCAAGAGGGCAAGTGTGGCTCTCAGGTTAAAAAAAGATTGTTTAAAAGCAATCAGACCATCTCAGACCTCCAGAGCCTCTCCCCAGCTCTGCACAGCAAGACATCCAACTCGACAAAAATAGGGCTTCAGCTTTTGGAAAAAATCAAGAAGAGGATTCTCTGGCTTCAAAGGGATCAGGCACAGTGGAGCAGTGGAATGAAGTATAATACTGACAAGTGGTGGATTATCAGTAATCCACATACTCAAATGCCCATTCCTACAACAGCAGCATCCAGCTACAGAACCACAGACCTTCTCTCTCCTCTGTCCCCCTTTATATCCCACCTCACTGCTCCCTCTCTTGGGGGATTGGGCAATTCTCTGGAAAAACTAAGTGCCCCAAAGAAACACCCATATATACTCACCATCCATCACCTACAGGAAAGTCCCACCCACTTACAGTCAGGATCACCAGACCTTTGAGGAAAGTCTCCATGAGAAAAAGTGGAACCAACTAAACAGATAAACAGATACAAGGAACTCAGGGACAACAAAAAAGATAGAGATATTACAGCAACCTAGAGGCTACAATGGCCCAGAATGGCATTTAATTTGGTCAGTACTATTTCTTTATGTGAAAAAAATTCACATAAAAATCTGTATTTCTAATTTGTCTTGAAAAAAATTAAAATCTGTGGTAATTCCAGACTCATATGGAACCCAACGTGTCTAGAGCCAAGAACAAAGAGGAAGAAACAGCCAAACCAAGCCTATGTCAGCCTGGGCGTTCCTTTGAAGAGAGGTTCCAAGCTATTACTGGCTTTGCAAAAGGGTCCGTGACCCCAAAAGAAGTTAAGAGCCTTGAATCAGCCCTACTTCCTCCCAACATTTTATGATCCTCTAAGTGTTCTGCCCTCTGCTTCTCCCACATCTGTAGTTTGGCCAAGACATGCATTTCACTCCTTTAATCTCTTTTCAGTCACTCCCTCCAGCCCTTAATCACTTTTATGACTCTTTCTAAATTCCTCCAATTTGTTCAAATCCACTCATGAAGTCCTGCACTCCTTTTCCCACAGTTCAGAATTACCAAGCAAGAGTGTGCCTAAGAGCTTTTACAAGGGATATCCAAGATTTGACATGTTAAATCAGCTTCTCACAGGCAGCTGCCCAGTTTAGAAAGGAAAAATGCCAAGCATTCCAGAATCCACAAGGACTTGGAGTTTTGTATCTAGATATTCCCCTATTATTTCTCCTGCATTAAAGTTACATAGATAAATGGGTCCAGAGAGGTCTGCTCTTGCAGCACTCATGAAATATTCTGAAAAAAGAATCAAAACTACTTACAGCTCAGAACACAAGACAACAACCATCTCTGACTTGAAAAATACACCCCCCCCCACGCCCACACACACAGGCTCAGATGAATAAATTTGTAATCAGCCAAGGCTGCTCTACCCAATCCCAAGGCTTCTTGCAGTCACATCAGACAATCTGGTCTGACTGGAGGTAATCACAATACATAAATTTCTGCCAAATGAGAATACATTTAAATTCCTTTCAAAGCTTTTCAACATACCAAAAGTCTGCCCTTCAGAGATACTTTCTCCTAGGTTAATGAGTTGGATTATTCTGTTCATCACAAGCCAAAGGTAACTTGGTAGTCGGACCGATAAAAGTTCTTTCTCAAATAGCTTCACTGTGGGGTTTCTGCTTTTTTGTGTGTTTTGTTTCAAGTGTGCAGAGTTATGGGCCATATAACTATCAGCAAAGCACCTGGAAGCAGCACAGATATTGCTCCAAGAGAATGTGAGTCAATCCCCAGGGCAAACACTGAGGACTGGGATTGTGTGTCCTCCTATGTGGAGTCCTGGCCCAGGACTGTGTGGGACAGCCCTCAGCACTGCCACTGTGGGATGTCGCCCAGGAGGAGGTCTGTATGCTAGGTTCGGTTCTGGAACTTTCCATGCAGGCACCTTGAGTTTCATGCCCCATGTGAGAGTGTTGCTAGAAAATCTGAAAAGAGAATAGTCTAAAAACAGTTCCAGGAGATATAGAGAATGGGCTTGTGGACACAGAGGGGGAAGGAGAGGGTGGGATAAATTGAGAAAGTAGCATTCACATATATACACCACCATGTGTAAAACAGATAGCTAAAAGGAAGCTGCTGTATAACACAGGGAGCTCACCCTGGTGCTCTGTGGTGATCTAGAGAGGTGGGATGAGGGAGGAATGGGAGGAAGGCTCAACACGGAGGGGATACACACACACATATGCATATGTATGTATGCATATATATATATATAATTATGACTGATAGATAATTTGCATTGTTGTACTACAGAAACCAACTGAACACTGTAATTTTCCTCCAATTAAAAAATGAATTTAAAAAATAATAGAAAAAGCTCTGCGACATTTAAAAATGTTCCTGGGACCAGCAAGCAAGTATGAGGGTCTTTTTGAGGTGCCATTTCCTACTCCAGGGGAATCTTCCCAACCCAGGGATTGAACTCACCTTTACTCACATTTCTTGTGTCTCCTTGCATTGGAAGGCAGATTCTTTACCTCTAGCACCACCTGGCAAGCCCCTCTCACAGCTGCTGCTGCTAAGTCGCTTCAGTCGTGTCCGACTCTGAGACCCCATAGACGGCAGCCCATCAGACTCTGCCGTCCCTGGGATTCTCCAGGCAAGAATACTGGAGTGGGTTGTCATTTCCTTCTCCAGTGCATGAAAGGGAAAAGTGAAAGTGAAGTTGCTCAGTCATGTCCAACTCCTAGCAACCCCATGGACTGCAGCCTACCACGCTCCTCCATCCATGGGATTGTCCAGGCAAGAGTACTGGAGTGGGGTGCCATTGCCTTCTCCGCCTCTCACAGCTACCAGCCCCAAAGTCTCTACTGCCTTTAGCTTGGTGCTGCAGAGATTTTCCTGGAGTTGCCTGTCCTTCAGATATCCTTGGGGCTGTTAATATCTGGTGTTTGCTGGGAAGGGCTCCAGGAGCCCCAGTTCTGCCATGGAAGTCTGAAGCCCGCCCCTTGACACCTACCTCCTGTCCCACGTGCTCTCCTTGCTCCAGTCACATTGGTCTGGTTTCTGACACTCACATGTGCCAGGCTCCAGCCTACCACAGAGTCTTTGGACGTGGTGTCTGTCCTCCAACCAAAAGAGCTTTCCCTTCTCTTGCTCTTGCCCTTAACTCCCACCAGTCCTTTCTATTTCAGGTCATGAGCCACTTGGCCTGGAAAGCCTTATCTAGAATATTACTCAGCCATAAAAAGGAACAAAATTGGGTCATTTGTAGTGACGTGTGTGAACCGAGAATCTGTCATACAGACTGAAGTAAGTCAGAAAGAGAAAAACGAATATCCTATATTAATGCACACATACAGAATCTAGAGAAAGGGTATGCGTGTGTGTCTGATTCAGTCATATCCGACTCTGTGACCCCATGGACTATAGCTTGCCAGGCTCCTCTATCCATGGGATTTCCCAGGCAAGAATACTGGAGTGGGTTGCCATTCCCTTTCCCAGGAGATCTTCAAAACCCAGGGATTGAACTAGGGTTTCCCTCATTGCAGGAAGATTCTTTACAGTCTGAGCCACCAGGGAAGTCTGAAAAAGGGTACAGATGAACACATTTGCAGGGCAGGAATAGAGATGTAGATAATGGACATGTGGACATGGAGGGGGAGGGGAGGGTAGGACAAATTGGGAGAGTAGCACTGACATATACACACTACTATGTGTAAAACAGATAGCTACAGGAAACTGCTATTGTAACACAGGGAGCTCAACCCAGTGCTCTGTGATGACCTCAAGGGGTGGGATGGAGAGCGGTGGGACGGAGGTTCAAGAGAGAGGGGATATATGTATACATATAGTTGATTCACATTGTTGTACAGCAGAAACTAACAGAACATTGTAAGGCAATTATACTCCAATGAAAAATTAAAAGGACGCCTTATCTGAGCTCTCTCACTGTGTTTAAATCCGTCTAACAAAGGCTCTCAGAGCTGTCTCCCAGGAGCACTTAACACAGCTGCAATTTCACATTTGCCAGTGTGATGATGTGCATACTCTCTGTCTCCCACACTGGATTTTAACCTTTGTGAGAGAAGAGACCAGATCTGGCTTTGTTCACTCATCATATCACCACTGGCACAGAACAGAAGCTGAGTAAGTATCAGACGGATGCAGAGAAGAAAGGGTGATACACAGTCTCAGGGGGACTACTCTTCCCTCGCTATTCCCTCCATTTCCACCTCTGATCAGTTGTGTCCTCTGCCAAGATGGTCCTACCCCAACTGGACACCTGTTGTTTCTGCAGAGGTATACCTCCTACTGATAGAAACAGACCTGCACTTTCCGACTCCTTGACACACTTCTCTAAATTTCTTTTTCTTCTAATGGTCTTTCCCGCCTCCGCTTGGTTGCCCCTCTGCTTCTGGATAGACCAACTCCAGCCCTGCAGTGCATGGCATCCAGCTCCCCGAGCTGTCCCTGCAGGCTGTTGGGGGGAGTACCCTGAAGTGAGGGAGAATTAGCTTTACCAACATGACAAGGAAACACAAGCGAGGCTGGCACCTAAACCTCCTTCCTCTCTCCGAGGGGCTACTGCGAGGAGTGGCCCCTTCTTGCAGCCCTCCCAGAGAAGTGTGGAGCCAAGAGCAAGTGGCTGAGGGACAGATATGGCACCTCATGGCTGCTGAAAGGGGTCAGCCAGCAGTAAAGCAGTCTCCTCTTCTTTGCCCGCATCACCCAGGGCTCGCATAATTGTTGGCTTCTTAGTCCTTCTCTCAGACCCTGTTCTCTCAAACATCCAAGCTGATATCCTCTGATATTCCCAGTGTCCCTGAAGCAACCACTCCTGAAGCCCAAGCACAGAATACTTTGAGAGGAGCCTCTCACTGAACATTTTATGAGCCCACAGACCCTGGGCATCTGGGCCTGGACCAGTAAGAGGGAAACACATAACCCCTCTGCTTAACTCTGCACTGGTCAGAACCCACCATCAACAGTCCCAATTTTAAAGACATCCATTCTAAAACTGTGCTTCCAAAATTTCTGAATGATAGAGCCTGTGGAGCATGTGATGAAAGCCATGTGTCTTTCTCCCAGAAAAATGCACATGTGTATCCATTTAGGGGGTCCTCAGAACCCCTGAAGCCCCATCTACAGGGAACACAGCCAATGGACAATGACAAGTTCAGCAACCAAAGTCACGTGTTATAAGGAGCAGATGAAAGAAGGACTAAATCTTTTTTTTTTTTTTTTAATAAATTTATTTATTTTAGTTGGGGGCTAATTACTTTACAATATTGTAATAGTTTTTGCCATACATTGACATGAATCAGCCATGGGTTTACATGTGTTCCCCTTCCTGGACCCCCCACCCACCTCCCTCCCCATCCCATCCCTCTGGGTCATCCCATTGCCCCGGCCCTGAGCCCTTGTCTCATGCATCGAACATGGAATGGTGTTCTGTTTCACATATGATAATATACATCTTTCAATGCTATTCTCCCAGAACGTCCCACCCTCACCTTCTCCCTCAGAGTCCATAAAATTGTTCTATGCATCTGTGTCTCTTATTCTGTCTCGCATATAGGGTTATCGTTACCATCTTTCAAATTCCATATATATGCGTTAGTATACTGTATTGTTGTTTTTCTTTCTGGCTTACTTCACTCTGTATAATGGGCTCCAGTTTCATCCATCTTAGTAGAACCGATTCAAATGTATCTTTTTTAATGGCTGAGTAATATTAAGAAGGACTAAATCTTAAAAGAAAAAAATCAAGGATGGACAACCTGACAGCTGGTATTTGAAGGCCCAGCAAGCGCAATCAGACGTTTGTTCCTATAGTATCTCCTCTTCTGGGGGTGACTTCTCTGGTCTCCCCAGTCATAGTTAGCTGTCCCTCCTCTGTTTCTGTAGCCCCTTGGGTATGCTGTGATTCTAACCATAAAATATTAGGTCTTTATCTGAAGGGCTAGACAGGGGCTCCACTTAGGCTAGAAACATTAAAAAAACAAAACAAAAACAGGGCTGGAAAGTCCCTTACTCAGCCCTGCTTCCTCTTTGCTTTGTAAAAATTACTGTCAGCTCATGGGTCATACAAAACCAGGTGACAGACTGGCTTTGGCCACAGGCCCTTGCACTAACCACCAATGAATCAGTCCATCCCCACTTCCCACCACCACCACACTATAAGCTCCTGAGAGGCAAAAGTCACCCTGGGGTCTAAGTTCTAACATAGTGATGGATGTTTAACATATGCAGGTTGAATGAAAGGATCCTACTCGTTTTTCAAGACTGAGCTTAGATGACACCTCCATGAAGACTTGTCAATTCATTTCTTGCTAGTTTTTAGGTTGGTTTTTCACTTTCTAATGTAAAATATAAGATAACCACTCACTTAGCTTTCCATAAGCTAGGGTTTTTCAAAAGTCATATGAAAAGTGGGGATGACTCCAAGAAATCTGTTAAATATTCTTGTGCAGCTGTTCACATCTCAGTATTTAATTAGTTATGATTGCAGTTTAAAAAAACAATTAAACTCTGCCAGTGTTATTTACTGCATCTCATGATGAGTCTATCTTTATGCTCCCCAAATGAGAGACAACTGGATGGAGATATCTTTGTTGAGAAACTACTGAGATTGAAACAAGTTTTTGCCACTCACAGATAATTTTCTTGGCCATTTTTTGGAGTAAAGGTGGAGTGATTTGAGAAAAACATCATTTTGCAATTTCAGAAGACAAATTTCAAAAATCATCAAATGAATAGCTAAAACTTGATAACCCTGTGGTTTTCACTGATGTTCTAAACATAGGAAGACCAAGAATAGACATTTCTCACTGAATGTCCTTGCCAGAATTCTAAACTCATTAGCATTTACAGTCCTAAGAAGAGTTGGAACCAAAATTTACATAACACTAGCTAAGAAGCTGGAGTGGGAAAACAAAGGGGAATTAAAGTATGTTAATATTCTTGTCTTATAAGAGAGAAAGCTACCAATTAACAAACTTCACTGGAGAATAAATTGATTCATGAATACAAAAAAATAAAAGATAGTCTGTACGGGACTTGCCTGGTGGTTCAGTGACTAGGACTCCATGCTCCCAATGCAGGGGGCCCAGGTTCAATCCCTGGTCAGGGAACTAGATCCCATATGCCTCGACTAAGACCCGGTGCAGCCAAAAAAAACATCTGTAAATCTAATGTGGTATCCTAGATGGGTTCCGGAACAGGTAAAAGATGCTAGGTGAAAACTAAGAAAATGTGAAAAAAAATTTTAATTTAGTTAATTATAATGTGTCCTTACTGGTTGATACATTGTGGTAAGTGTACTACACTAATATAAGATGATAATAATAGTGGAAATAGTGGTGTGAGGTATAGAGGAACTCTCTGTACTATTTTTTTCAACTTTTACTAAAATCTAGAACTATTCTAATGTAAAATGTGTATTGGGACTTTTCTGGCAGTATAGTGGTTAAGATTTTACACTTCCAAGGCAGGGGGCACAGGTTCAGTCCCTGGTCAGGGAACTAAGATCCCACGTGCCATGCAGCATGGCCAAAAAAAAAAAAAAAGCTTTTTATTGAACTGCTACTCTGTACTAGGAAAAATCATCACCATGACTTTAAAAGTACATGCACAGAGGTCATAAATAAATAGTACAAAAAACTGTATCAACTTTTAAAAATAGAAGTAATCCCTAAAGAACATAATTAATATATGTAGTTTACAATTACACAGGGAAGGAAAACGTAAATTTTTTGAAAATTTTAATCCAAGAGAATGCAGGCAATAAGAATAGAGTATATTCGGGGGGCTGGGGGCTTCCCTCCCCTGAAGGAAGAAATGGCAACCCACTCCAGTTTTCCTACCTGGAGAATTCCATGGACAGAGGAGTCTGGTAGGTTACAGTCCGTGGAGTTACAAAAGAGTCATATACGACTGAGCACAGTACAGCAAAGATGAACAAGGCAAAAATTAAGAACTGCACATTAAGAATGTAGTATCTCTTTTTCTCCCTAATTAAATATTAGGCTGCTATCCTCCACCTCCCTCCTCATTCTTAAGTTTTTTGACTCCTACCCTAGGCAGCTTATCAGATTTCTGGGACTACATCAACCAATTAAGAAATATTAACTGAGTTGAAGGTGAAGATCCTCAATAAATGCTGTGGGACAACATTCTCAGAATATGCAAAAACCTTCCTCAGCTGTGCCCTTCCAGACCCAGCACAGGGCCTGCGGACTGTGGATGCTTCATAAGCACTTGGGGAGACTGTCCAGGCAATGCCCTGCCTGGGCAGTGAACTCACCCAGGGGGCTCTTAATAAGAACAATGCCCAAAGCCACGCCAACAGAGATTCTACTTTAATTGGTCTTGGGTGCGAGCCAAAACATCAGTAATTTTTTTAAAAGCTTCCAAGGAGGTTCTAACATGCAGCAGGGTTGAGTCTATAGGGTGAGTCTCTGAGACAAGCTAGGGTAAACCGAGCCTGGATGTGAGGAGATCAGTTAAGTATTTATTACAGCAGTACAGGTGTGGGAATTTCAAGTCATTACTATTTTCTCTTCCTCCAGAAGCTATAATTCACTGTGCATGTCTAGAGCAGCTGAAATGGGTACAGTAGTTCTGCTTTTAAAAGTTAAGGACAGGGAAGGGAATCAAGTTACAGAGTAGGGGGATGGGATGGACAGAGTCCTGGGAGAGACCTGCCACAGAGGCAGTCCAGGTCCCCAGCACAACCACCTTGATTCCTGCAGCCACAGAGCCCCAGCCGCAGCCCAGTACACATCACAGCCTAGCACTCAGTCTGGGATGAATACAGAGGCAAAAGGGGGATGACTCTAGGCTGCTCCTGGGCAGAAACACAGACACCTGCCTGGGTGGCAGGTAGGTTCACTGTGACTACATGGGCCTGACTTTCTTCAGTGGTCACCTCCTTTGGGGTTGGACCCATGCTTGAGGGCAACAGAGCCTGATCAAACTCCTCAGGGCTTCCACTCAGACTGAGGAACAGACCCCACCCCTAACAGAGCCCTGATGCCCATGGAGCAAAGAGGCCCCGCCCACCAAGCAGTGCAAGCTCTGTCCCCACAACACCAGTCACAACCCCTATCAAGGGAATAACGGCCAACACATTCTGAGGAAAGATATGGCCAGCAGCCACACCACCCCTCGAACTAAAAATAGTGGACTCACATAGTCTACACAGGAATGTTGTTGTTCAGTCACTAAGTCATGTCCAACTCTTTGCGACCCATGGACTGCAACACACCAGGCTTCCCTGTCCTCCCCTATCTCCTGGAATCTGTTCACACATAGGAGTGCTCCCACATAAAAACACCCATTCAAAAACCACAGTAGGTAACTTTGTCTCTGAATTTAGGAGAAACAGTTAAGTAAAACAAAAAAGTCAAGGAACTACTCCCAAGTAAAATAACAAGAGAAAGCCCTTGAAAGAACAAATAATGAAACAAATCTCAACAGTTTATTAGACTGAGTTCAAATAGGAGGTAATAAAAATGCTAAAGGTATTAAGAAAGATTACCGATAGAAATGCAGATCACAGTAAAAAGAAACTAGAAAATATAAAGATGCAGAAGGCAATTCAATTGCTGAGATAAAAACCAATTTAGAAGCAATGAGAAGCAGATGAAATGACACAGAAGGTGGGAGAGCGGCCAAAATGGCAGAATAAAAAGACCCTGAGCTTACCTCCTTGCATGAGCACACAAAAGTCACAGCAGATGCAGAACAAGCATTGATGAAAGAGACTGGAACATTCCAGAAAAGATTTACAACTAAATATATAAAGAAGGAACCGCAATGAGTTGGGTAGGAGGAGCAGAATCACTATATAGTTGACTCCTAAACCACCCAGGTGAGGAGCCAACAAACGACAATGATCAAATTGTAGAGGTTTCTCCCTTAGGAGTAGAGTTCTGAGCCCTACACCAGGCTCCCCAACCTGGGTTCCAGCACCAAGAAGACAAGCCCCCAGAGCATTTGCCTTTGAAGGTCAACGGGGCTTAATTGTGGAAGCCCCACAGGACTGAGGGGAATAGAGACTCACTCTTAAAGGGTGCACACCAAATCTCATGTGCACCGGGACCCAGCACAAAAGCAGTACTTTGATAGGAGCCTGGGCCAGATCTAACTGCTGGTCTTAGAGAGAAGAGGTGGGAGACAAAGCTCCAACCATCAAAAGGCTGCATAAAGATTTCCTGAGCCCACTCCTGCCTCTGGACACACCCCTAGACACAGTCCGGCTCACTAGAGGGCCAAGTCTCAGTTCTGCCCAGAAGTGGGCAGGCCGCTCCCACCAGGAAGCCTGCACAAGTCTCTAGACCATCTCACTGACCACAAGGCAAACACCAAAAACAAAAAAACTACGATCCCTACAGCCTGAGGGCCCAGTCCACCAACACAGACCAGACCCTATCCTGGGCCACCTGGGCCCTGGCCCTGCCCACTAGCAGGTCAACACAACTTTCAAGACACCCAGGACCCCATGTCCAGCTGCATCAGAAACCAGAATCCCTGCACCAATGAGCTCTGGAATGCCTGAGGCCTGCAGCCAGACTCCAGAAACCAGCTCTGTTGCCAGTAGACTGGCACTAATCCCAGGATCTAGCTTCACCTGCCAGTGGGTGGGCAATAGCCCCAGAGTCTTCCAGATGCTGACTCCATCCACTAGTGAGTCAGCACTAGCCCTAGGACCCCCTAGGGTTCTGCAACCACTACCTTATAACCAAATCCCACTAAACAGCAACCAGCAGCATCCACACAGGCAGGACTTGGCAACCAATCAGACTAGGGACCAGCCAAACCCACCACACACTGCCCACGTAATCAGTCTGCTACAACAGAAGGCCTCATGCAGCCCTCTTAAGGGAAGCCCTAGAGCATATAGCTTGGGTGATGAGAGGGGAATGCACTGTTAGATCTATAGCATGTCTCCTACAGAAAGCCACTTGTTCAAGAAAGAGAAATGTAAATAGCCTATCACATACATAAAAATACAAATAGCAACTCAGACAAAATGAGGCAGCAGAAGAATATGTTCCAGATGAAGGACTAAATAAGGAGATGGAAAAATAAGACATAAATAATATGCTACTTAACAGCCAATGGTTCACTGACAAAATTAAAGAGGAAATAAAAAAATACCTACAGACAAATGAAAACAAAAACACATTGATCTAACCATATAGGACAAAGCAAAAGTTAGTTCTAAGAGGGAAGTTTATAATGATATAAATTTACCTCAGGAAACAAGAAAAATCTCAAATAACCTAACTTTACTTCTAAAGCAACTAGAAAAATAAGAATCAACAGAACCCAAATTTAATAAAATGAAAGAAACCATACAGATCAGAACAAAAATCTATGAAATAGACAGTCAAAAAAACAATGGAAAAGATCGATGAAACTAAAAGCTGATACTTTGAAGAGATAAACAAAACTGATAAATCTTTATCCAGACTCACGAAGAAAAAAAAAGGGAGAGGGCAAAATTTAATAAAATCAGAAATGAAAAATGTTACAACTGACAACACAGAAATACAAAGGATCATAACAGACTTTTACAAGCAACTATATGCTAATAAAATGGACAACTTAGAAGAAATGGAAAAATTCTTAGAAAGGTATGGTATCCCAAAATTGAACCAGGAAGAAATAGAAAATATGAACAGACCAACTATGGAAATTGAACTAGTAATTTTTTAAACTCCCAACAAACAAAAATCAAGGACTAGATAGCTTCACAAGTATATTCTACCAAACATTTAGAGAATAATTAATGTCTACCCATCTAAAACTATTCCAAAAAGTTGCAGAGGAATGAACACTTTTGAATTCATTCTATGAGGCCACCAACACTTTGATACCAAAACCACACCATGATACCACAGAAAAAGTATATTACAGGCCAATATCAAGGATAAACATAGATGCAAAAATTTTCAACAGAATCCTGCCAAACTGAATCCAACAATACATTAAAAGGATCATCCACGATAATCAAGTGGGATTTAGGCCAAGAATGCAAGGATTTTTCAGTATCTGTAAATCAATGTGATATACCACATTAACAAATAGAAGAATAAAAACTATATGATCATCTCAATAAGTGCAGAAAATGCTTCTGACAAAATTCAACATCCATTTATAATAATAAAAAAATTTCAGAAAATGGGCATAGAGGGAACCTACCTCAACATAATAAAGGCCATGTATGACAAACCCACAGCTAACATCATACTCAATGGTGAAAAACTGAAAGCATTCCTTGTAAGAACAGGAACAAAACAAGGAGCCCCACTCATACCACTTTTATTCAACATAGTTTTGGGAAACTTAGCCACAGCAATCAGAGGGGAAAAAAGATACAGAAGGAGTCTATGGAAAAGAAGTAAATCTGTTGCTTTTTGCAGATGACATGATACTATACATAGAAAATCCTAAAGTCAAAAACAGAAAACTACTGGAGCTCATGAGTGAATTCAATAAACTTATAGGATACAAAATTAATATTCAGAAATCTGTTGCATTTCTATTTACTAACAATAAACAATAAAATATCAAAAAGAGAAATTAAGGAAGCAACCCCATTTACCAATGCAGCAAAAAGAATAAAATATCTAGGAATAAGCCTTCCTAAGGAGGAAAAAGACTTGTACTCTGAAAGCTATAAGACACTGATTAAAAAAAATTGAAGATCACAGAGGTAGAAATATATACCATGTTATTGGATTGGAAGACTTGATATTGCTAAATTGATAATACTACCCAAGACAGTCTACACAGATTCAATCCCTATCAAATTACCAATGGCATTTTTCACAGAACTGGAACAAAGGAATTTTAAATTTGTATGGAAACACAAAAGACTCCAAATAGCCAAAGCAATCCTGAGAAAAAAGAACAGAGCTGCAGGAATCACGCTCCCTGACTTCAGACTGTACTACATATATATAGTAATCAAAACAGTGTGGTACTGACACAAAAGAATACAGGATAGAAAGCCCAGAGAGAAACCCATGCACTTAGGTCAATTAAAATATGACAAAGGAGGCAAGAATATACAATGATGAAAAAATCTCTTCAACAGGTGTTGGGAAAGCTAGACAACTACATGTAAACCAACGAAATTAGAAAACTCTCTCACACCACACACAAAAATAAACTCAAAATGCTTTAGAGATCTAAATATAAGACATGACACCACAAAACTATTTGAAGAGAACACAACCAAAACGTTTTGACATGAAACATATCAATGTTTTCTTAGGTCAATCTCCCAAGTCAAAAAAAGTAAAAGCAAAAGTAAACAAATGGGACCTAATTAAACTTAAAAGCTTTTGCATAGCAAAGAAAACCATCAACAAAACAAAAAGACAACCTACAGAATGGGAGAAAATATTTGAAAACTGACAAGGGATTAATATCTAAAATATACAAACAGTTCATACAATTCAATATCAAATAAATGAAAAATCTTTTCAAAAATAGGCAGAAGATCTGAATAGATATTTCTATAGAAGACTCAAAGAAAGGCCATCATTAAAAAGTCCACAAATAACAAATGCTAGAGATGGTGTGGAGGAAAGAGAACCTTCCCTCTTATCCTGTTGGTGGGAGTGTGAACTGGCGCAGCCACCACGGAAAACACTATAGAGGTTCCTTAATCAACAGAGTTACCAAATGATCCCGCAATCCCAATCCTGGGCACATATCCAAAAACATGAAAACTCTACCTTGGAAAGAGACATGCACCTCCATGTTCATGACATTATTTACAACAGCCAAGCCACGGGAGCAGCCCATGTGCCCATCAACATAGAACTGCCCTGAGAAGGTCTGGTACACACACACACACACACACACACACACACACACTAGATCACTACTCAGCCATAAAAAGAAGAATGAAATATTGCCATTTGCAGCAACATGGATGGACCTAGAGAATAGTATACTCAGTGAAGTCAGAGAAAGGCAAATATTATATGATCATTTTTATGTGGAATCTAAAATAGGAATCTATATAGAAAATAGAAACAGACTTACATACACAGAAAAATTTATGGTTACCAAAGAAGAAAGGGAGGGAGAGAAGAATAAAATAGAAGTAATGGGAGAAGGCTCTGGCGACCACTCCAGTACTGTTGCCTGGAAAACCCCATGGACGGAGGAGCCTGGTGGGCTACAGTCCGTGGGGTCACGAGGAGTCGGACATGACTGAGCAACTTCACTTTCACTTTTCACTTTCATGCATTGGAGAAGGAAATGGCAACCCACTCCAGTGTTCTTGCCTGGAGAATCCCAGGGACAGGGGAGCCTGGTGGGCTGCCGTCTATGGGGTCGTGCAGAGTCGGACGTGACTTAGCAGCAATGGGATTAACATATAAAACTACCATACATAAAATAGATATGCAACAACGATTTACTGTATAGCACAGGGAACTATACTTAATATTTTGTAATAACATACAGTGTAAAATATTATTTATATATAAAATAACATATATATAATTGAATCACTTTGCAGTATCCATAAAACTGATACCATATTATGAGTCAACTATATTTTAATAAAAATTTAAATTTAAAACATAAATAAAATACATTTATTTAAAAAAGAGTTAAAGATATAAGGAGGGGACAGTGGGGTCACATAACCACCATGGTCTATTGATGGATCAATCAGTAATTCATGCTTCTTATGAACTCAGAAAATATTTTGGTCTTCAGAGAGGAAGAATGCATTCTGAGGAGAAAGACTTTAAAAAATCCATTGCCTTCTCTCAACAATTAATAGAACAACAAGGCAGAATATCAGCAAGGATATAGAAAAATATAAGACAAAAATACCATCAACCAACAGAAAGTAATAGACATTTATACAACACTCCACCCCAAAACAGCAGAAACACCTTCTTTCCAAATGCCCATGGAACTCTGTCCAAAAGAGGCATCACGGACCATGAAACAAACCTCCACAAATTTATAAGAATAGGTATCAGCCAGAGCATATTTTCCAACCACAATGAATCAAATCAGAAATCAGTAATGGAAGGGTAACAGGTAAAACTCCAAATGACACTTCTAAATGTGTCAAAGTCTTAAAGGGAATTTTAAAGTTTGTTAAACTGAATGAAAATGAAAATACAATAGGTCAAAATATGTCAAACACAGTTAAAGTAGTGCTGAGAGGGAAATGTATAGCACTAAATGAAAACATTAAAAAAGCAATGTCTCAAAGCAATACTCTAGCTCTCATACCAAGAATCTAGAAAAAGTAGAGCAATATAAACCTAAAGCAAGCAGACAGAAGGAAATAATAAAGGTAAGAGCAGAAACCCTGCAGAGACCCTTGGGAGATCATGTGATCAGGATGCCAGGGTTTGGAGTGATGCAGGTGCCAACCAAGAAATACTAAATACATTGTCAGCAACCGCCAGACACTGAGACAACGCAAGGAAGAATTCCCCTACAGGTTTCCAAGGGTCATGGCCCTGAAGACATCTTGATTTCAGACTCCTAGCCTCCAGAGCTGTGAGAATAAATTTCTGTGGTTTTGAGCCACCCAGAAGGTGACATTTTGTTCCAGCAGCCTTAGAAAACTAACTCAGCTTCCAATTAGGGAGAGGGGAAAAAAGAATAACAGAAAACTTGATTAATTCAACAGACAACAGGAGCTATTCCTAATAGAAAAAAAGTTTTTATATAATGCAGAATAACATAGCAGAAATAAATTCAAATGCACCAGTAATTCAAAAAGTATGAATATATGAAATTCATTTATTAGAATACAAAATGCTGAATGGGTTTACAAATCTGATTCATCTATGCAGTTTTCAAATGACATTTCTAGGACAGGACAAAATGATAGAAATGTAGACAGAACACAGAAAATGAAACATATACCAGATACCACCTAAAAAGAGAAGAAGCTGGTGTAGCAATATTAATATCAGAGATAAAAAGGAGCAATTCATGCATGCAATGCACCAGAAAGAAATAACTGCAATGTTCCTAAACAACAATCATCTACAAAAATGTCAAGGGAAAGCTGATTATAAGGATAATTGGAAAAACCCAGAGTGGGAGATATTCTCTTCTAAAAGAAGTGATTGGAGAACAGATGAGAAAAACACCAGTAGAGTGACAGAAAATGTGAACAATTTAACCGACAAGATTAATCCAAAAATATGTTCAAAACCCTGCTCCCAACAAAGAGAATTCACATTCTTTTTTCTTTTTCTAGCTAAAACACGGGACAATTTATAAAATTAACCAGGTACTAGATTTCCAAGAAGTCCCCACATATTTCAAAGAATCATGGTCACACAGACAATCCTTCCTTGACCAAAATACAATACTGTTCATCTCTGAATTCAACTTTGTTCTAAGAGAAATAAAAATTAAACTACAATACACAGAATTTTTTGCCTATATTGCAAACACAAAAGAAGCGTAACAAAGGTGTTGTTTAGGATGTAAGAAAACATGGACTCCTGGCCAAGGTGGGAGTATTAATTGTCATAATTTGGCAATATCTATCAAAAGTTAAAATACACATTTCCTCCTTGCCCACCAATCCACTCCTGGAATTTTTTATAGAGATACACTTACACATGTGCAAAGAGAAGAGTGTACAAGGACATTCATTACAGTACTGATTGCTATAGCAAAAGATACAAAAACTTTAATGTCCATCAACGTGGGAAGGATTAAACTGTGGTCTTCTCAGGTAACTGAATAGGAACAAGAATGAGACAGTGCCATGTTTATGATACTGAAGAGCTCTAAAATGTTTAAGGTGTGAAACCATGTATATAGCCATGATCATTTATTTTTTATAAGGAAAAGGGTCTTTATTTTCATTCTAGAAAAATACCGTGCTAACAGAATCTGCTAGCAGTGGTTGCTTCTGTAAGCACTGGGAGAAAGGGAAGACTTAAACTAAATTATCTGCATTTTACCATGTTCTATGAATTACTATTCAAATAATAAACAGGCAAAAAGCCTCTAGTCACTTTATTCATTCATTTAAAATACAGCATCTAAATAAAATGAAGTCTCTAGTGAGAAGCCTAATAAACTGCAGATATTCCAAATTCTTTTGCACATTCCCTTTAAATTCTTTTAATGATGAACTATCAGGTCTAACATGTCTGTGCAATTAAACCAGCAAACATGTTCAACAAGGTTTTCAAGAGGTCCATTACCTGACTGGTACACGTGAAAGTGTTCAGTTAAAAACTACAGGGCAAAAGCAGTGCAAACAAATGAAAGACTACTTCCTTTCACGGCAAACCAGCTTAATAAATCCTGGCTACCTTCTGATCTCTCTTCCCTCCCTACACCCAAAGGACACACCAGGGGAATTCCAGCCCTTCCTCAAGGCAGGTGCTATTCTTGGTTCCTGGGATGGTCCCACCCATACCCTCCCCAACTCCCACCAACTCCAGCAACACATTCCCAGGCAGTCACATGACTTACTCCATGGATTTGCTGAGATCCCCTTACCCTTATTAACTTTTCCCATCACTTATCACTACCTAACATGCATATTTGTTTACTTCCCATGTTAGAAGGTGAGCCCCTTCTAGCATTGAGGGCAAGGTTTCCTGCTATTCACCAGCCCCTAAAAGTATACAGTAGGCACTAAATAAATGTACATGACATAAATTAAATTTGCAGGAAATCTATAGCATAGTTTTCTTCATCTTCTGGCCAAACCCCATCTATTATAAGTTTATTTTTTAAGACTGCAGCTTTTTCTAGTCTTTTAACCTAGACAGTGTTCAAAGAAAGGGCAAATGGAGAGAAGTTCTCTCTGGAGAAAGAACAGACTCACGAAGGGAAAAAAAACTTGTAACCTTGGTGATGGATTTTGTTTAAATTCAACAAGCAAATATGTTACAGGTTCAGAATCATTTATTTTCCTGGCCATCCAATTGTAAAAGTTAGGGAAAATCTTTTCAAAGAATATGAGGAATAAAACCCCAATGCTACAGAAGTATTCTAAAAGCAAGGTTAACTTCGATAAAGTTATTTCATCTGGGAGAGACTTCAGCACTTGTGGAGCAGCAGGTGTATGAGATCTAATGAAGTCCCTGAGGATCAAGCATCCAGCTGCCTGTCCCCTGGCAGGACACCCAGGACTCCCATCAAATTCAGCTCTCTAGTGGACTTCTCAAACTTACCTTCCCCCAGCTTCATTCACCAGCAAAATGGTGCTAACCTGTGTCAGAGAATCATGGGGACAGAAAGTAGTCTTTCCACTTTGCCATTTCCAGACTGTTCTGTTTTGAAGGCATCGCCCCCTTTTTGGTTAAGGGAGCCCCACGTCCTAAGTGATAGTGAAGGACAGGGAAACCTGGTGTGCTGCAGTCCACAGGGTCGCAAAGGGTCAGACACAACTTAGCGACTAAACAACAACCACATCCTGGGAAGTACTGAGTCACAAGCTCACCTATGGCTCTAGTCTTCCAGCTCTGACCCACAGAGAGAAGATGGTGTCAGCTATGTGGCACCAAGACAAATGCTCCATTGTTCCCAGCCCTCCCCACTGCATCCTTGTAACCCACAAAATATAGAATGACCTGTCCAATCCTGCCACATCCCCTGGTCCTCTCAGGGCAGGTTATATACACATTTGTGAATTAGTGCACAGCCCAGTACCAGCCCAACTGTTTTTGGAATCCAATTCCAATAAATAAAATAACTACTCTAAAAAGTAGTACATATATACATATATATATTCACACATTATTGTCGTTGTTTAGTTGCTAAGTCATGTCTACATCTTTTGCGACCCCACGGACTGCAGCCTGCCAGGCTCCTCTGTCCATGAGGTTTCACAGGCAAGAATACTGGAGTGGGTTGCATGCCCTCCTCCAGAGGATCTTCCTGACCTATTGATCAAACCTGCATCTCCTGCATTGGCAGGCGGATTCTTTAACCACTGAGCCACCAGGGAAGACCATATACACACATGCGTAAACGTATAAAAAAAGGTGGGAACCTAGTCCACTCCCCACCCATGGGCTTTTCCAATCTTTAGCCAGCAAGTTCTTCTTACAGTCTAATCTAATTACTCCTTGAATCAACATAAGACTTATTTCTCCCATTCTCACTGGAAAAGAAGAGTTCATAAATATTGCCCATCTTATATATCTTCCAACACTTAAGGGCCCCCTCTCTGCATTCCCTTCTCTGAAACAAATGAACTCTTCTGTAAGTCCCTGGCAATCAGCCAATTTATTTCATGGTCCCCTCAATCTTGAAAACCTGCAAGTTTGAATCAGACATAAAGACAGCTATATGGCCACAATACTGCTCCTTCAATATTTAAATCTGTGCGATTATTATACCTCTTGCCTTGTTATATTTTAACAAGAGCCAGGGATGAAAAAACAAGTGATTTTTGAGCATCTGTCGCTGCTGACCCTGGTTACCTCCGCAGTGCATGCTTATAGCACTTACCAAGATTATTAAGTGCTCCGGTGACATTATTACAAGAGGGGGCAGGACCAGTGTCAGCCTAATGAGGCGGCAGATGATATCTGATGGTCTCCATCTGAAAATCAGCAGAGGCCAGCCTGTGCACTAATCAAGTCACCGAAGGTCCTTCACCCAGAACAAGAGCAGCCTTTGTCTCCACCTGAGAGCAAAATAAGCCACCTCCTTTCTAGTGCTAATAAGTTTAATGGAGACAGTTATGTTCCATGGGAAAAGCTGGGCTCTCCTCTTCCAGGGCAAGCATCCAAAGCAAGGGGCTCGAGAAGGCAAGAAACTATTCCTTCATGAGCCGCAACCTGAACCCACAGGCACTTTCACGGTACTTGACATGGAATAGGAGCTCCATGCACGTTTCTGCTGAAGCCATAATGAAAGAGTTATTAGAATTTACCTATGGTTCTGAACTTCCTGGTAGCCTAAGCAAAGACAGGAAAAAGGAGGACTTCCCTGGTGGTCCAGGGGTTAAGAATTTGCCTGCCAATGCAGGGGACACAGATTCGATCCTTGGTCTGGGAAGATCCCTCATGTCACAGGGCAACTAAGCCTGTGTGCCATAACTACTGAAGCCTACACACTCTAGGGCCCACAAGCCGCAACTACCAAAGCTCCCACACCTAGAGCCAGTGATCTGTAGAGAAGCCACTGCAATGAGACCTCCATGTACCACAGCTAGAGAGCAGCCCCGCTCGCCACAACTAGAGAAGAGTCCAAGTGTAGCGACAAAGACCCAGTATAGCCAAAATTAAATAAATAAGAATTTAAAATAAAAAATAAAATACCCAGTAAAAAGAAAAAGAGGAGAAAGGGGGTAGGGGTGACAACCCTCTGTGCAGTCAAAAATCCGCATGTAACTTAGGGTTGGTCCTCTGTGTCTGTGATTCCACAGCCACAGAGTCAACCAACTGTGGATTCAACCAACAAGAGATCATGTAGCATTGTGTTACTTACTATTGAAAAAAAGTTCCCCTACAAGTGGAGCCATGCAACTCAAACCTAGCTTGTTCAAGGGTCAACTCTATTCTTGTTTACAAAGTTCTCTTGTGTGAATAAGACAGAATACTAACCCCGTCAGAAGATCCAGACTGCGAGCATTATTTTGGAGAATGTTGAGCACAGGCTTCTGAGTTCTTTAAAGTCCTCTGCTTCAAACCCATGCAAAGCAGAGGCCAGCAACAAGCCAGTGCCCTCTATGTTCCTTGCTGGGTGGAGATGAGACCTGGGACCCTTTGCTGTGGTGCTTGCTCCTGCACAAACATCTCCTCCAGCAACAAAATAGAGAGAAACTGCAAGAGACTAAAAATAACTGTGTGCATGGGTAGGTGGGGGGAATTGTGGACAACAAGATATAAAACTGCCAATTCTGAGGAGCCAGGAGCAAAAGCAGAGTACTTGCACACGCCCCCTGCATACACCACCACCAAAGGGGTGGGCAGACCACCTATGCCAACCCTCTGACCCGAAACCTGGGCACACTCCCTCCCCACCTCACCCCTTGTAAGGAATCAGCTCGCCCCCCTGGGGGAGTGAGCAGGCAAGGGAACCTGCTGTTTGTTCTCCTTCCCCTCTGCTGCAGCAGGGGCCCCAAAGGCCTAGCCTGAATTTCCTGCCCTACTTCTGATCAATTTCTATTGATCGAGGAAGACAAGAATCCTGGTTGGTAACTGAAAGATCTGTTGGTTACACAAATACGTATAAGAACATATTTGTAGCCCACCCACACCTGTTTATGGGGCAACAATCAAGGTCAGACAGTAGCTGTTTCTGTGCATCCTTAACAGCCAACAAGAACACACTATGGGCTCTCAGGCATTTGCATTGCTGGCTGGGCCAGAACAAGAGACCCCACGTTCCAAATGACAGAGCATGCCCACAGCGGTCAATCTTGTTTAGAAATGTATCCATGGTTTCTCACCAAGTGGTCCAATTGCACTTGCTAATGAGATACAACCAATTCTAGACTTATTTTTTTCTCTTTAGGCACATAGTCACCAATGACAAGACAGAGTCCATATATTCAAACAGGAATGCAGAGAGTAGGAAAAAGAACATAATTTGGGTTTAACAAATTAATTTCATTGAGTAGTATCATCTCAACACATACTCTCTCAACACAGAAGGAAAGAAGTCACACTGTATTGTCCCAGCTTCTAAGAAAGATAAATAGAAACTGTGAGAAAGCAGTAAGCCTACCAAACTTCGAAATTTAATGAGCATTTAAGAGGGAAAAGCCTGAAAACTCCTCCTGTCAGCCAGGTTGAGGTGAAACAAATAATAATCTCACATGCTATTAGAGATAATATCATTGATACATTGTGTCAAATTGCCCTCATATCAAAATCTAAACTATCTATTCCTTTCATCCAGCAGTTTAATAGAAATAAAGCATGGCTTGTTTAAAGAACTATGACTCTCATTCTAGGCATGCACAAATACTTACTGAGCATCTGCTATACTGATGGGGTTCTGGGCAATTTGTTACCTCACAAAAAATATACCAAAAAATCTCTGGTCTTGCTGAGTTTATATTCTAGACATAATGGTTGCAAATACACTCTACATATTCTTGAAGTATAGACATGCATATATCTGTATGACATTTCTGTAACACAGGTAATGCCAGATGCACTCTTGAATGAAACCTTTGTAAAGCTCTGAAGCCCCTGTGAGTCCCTTCCATGCAAATAGGAAGCCACTGGAACAGGTTTAAAATAAAAAATTAACACCAGCTGGCTGGTGTTAATTAGAACATACGTAACATTAGAACATACGTAACTGGCTTTCAGTCCTGGCTTTGATGTATACACTAACTACAGTCTCAATTTATTTAACATCTAGAATCCATACTCACAGAATTACCACAAGAGTTTAGACAAAAAGAAAAAAAAAATGTCTAAAAACTCTTTAGAGCTGCCTGGAAAGAATGTAGATACTCAATAAATTTCTTTTTCCTGTCCTTTCTTTTCAGACTGTCTCGAGATTCAAAACCCTCAACCACTCAATGTCTTTCTCCACTAATTGATTATCCAACTTAAAAAAAAATACATTCTTTAAAAACATTCAAATAATAATTATGTTGCTGAATCAAAGAATTTTTAATTGTCCTCGCTCTCTCTCTCTGTCTCAGCTCATACATAACAGGAAGAAAAAAACAAAAACCTTCTTTCCTTCACCAACTATATCTTTGTACTTCTTAACACTATTCCTTCTTCATAAAGGAAGTTGGTTTAAAAATATTTTTTAATTAAGCAGATATCTATTAGCTTATTCTCACCTGTATTCTGATAGTCACTTTTGTTTCCAAAAAATAATCCTTTTCTCATAAAGCCTACCCATTAGCAAGGGCAAAAAAATTTTTTTTCTTTCTTACAGAATTTGAAAAACCCACAGGCATGCTGAAGTCCTAAACTGACCACAGCATCCTCAGCATTTGCTTTCTATTGGATGTTTTCCCTTAACTCACACACTCCATTTAATGCCTGAGACTGTGAGCACAATAAAATCTTTCAACAGAGTATCTGTTAAATAGTTCCAATCATGAAAATAAAGTCCAGTGGCATAAAACAAGCTGTCTCATGGACCCCCTGCCATCTGGGAAAGTGATGCTCTAGCAGGTAATCTGCTAGAAGGCTAATGAAGACCCAGGTCCTCCAGGTGCTGGAGTTGGCCTCCGGTTGCCAGGCTCTACCAAAGTAATTTTTTCATATAGTCCAGAGCACAAGTAGCTCATTAAATATTGAAAACACTTCTCAAAACTTACTATCTTATCTTTATATCATGTTTCATCAGATGCTTTAAGGAACTTAGCAGCAAGAAAAAAAATACTGTAAAAGTAATGCTCTGTTTACTTTTATATGCCTATGAGAACTGTGCAGTCAATTTATTTTTCTTTTTACTTTGGTTACCAAGAAGTTCAAACCAGATATAAATTTTAGTAACTCATTTATTCATTCATCTATTCAGTAAACATACATGGAGCCCCTATTACATGTCAAGGACCATGCAAAGTCCTGATGATTCAGAGCTCAAGGGGACAGTCAGCTTTTCAGAAAGCCATGGGCAGATACTGAATTAGGAAGGGACCATTTCTGCAACTGAGATATACATAGGATAATCTGAGAACTCATAGAAATGGCACTTCATCCAGCCTGGGGAAATGGAGGGGTGAACAGGGAGAATCAAGGAAGGTGCTCCCAAAAACTGAAATATTCAATAAGATGTCATCTCTGGTTCTTGGTAAATTATCTCCCATTTGATTTCTGATGTTTCTAATTTTTTCTTTAAAAATAATTTTAAACTTTCATAGAAAGAGACTGGAAAAAAATACATACTTACTTAATCACACATATGCATATTTAGACATACAAATAAAAGTCACTAAACAATATCCTTTTAACCTAAAGGAACCCTCAAATTTTATAAAAACACAGCTTTGTTGCTGTTGTTCAGTCACTAAGTCATGTCCAGCTCTTTCCAACCACATGGACTGCAGCTCCCCAGGCTTCCCTGTCCTTCACTGTCTCCTGGAGTTTGCTCAAACTCATGTCCATTGAGTCAGTGATGCCATCCAATCTGTCACCTCCTTCTCCTCCTGTCTTCAATCTTGCCATAAAAGTTACTAAACAATATCCTTTTAACCTAAAGGAACTCTCAAAATTTATAAAATCACAGCTTACAATAGGATATTACCAAGGTCTCTAGGAAAACCAGACCTAATTAGGAGTAATCTGCTTTGAAGAGTTCATTCTTGCCATGAATATTTTCCATGATTCCAAAGTAACTTTGTTTAAAAATATGAAGGTATCTTCTTACTAAGCACATTCTCAGCCTTGCCTCTTCACTACTGTTTAGCACACCAACCCCAGAGGTATTGATCCAGTAGCTCTGGGTTGGTAGATGGTGATTGACAACACAGATGGACTCTACACTTTCTAGATGGATTCTGGCTTACTTCCAGATTTGGCTAATGCAAAACCAGTGCATTCCTTTGCCTCCTCCTCCACCAACCTTCCCCTCTGCCATGTCACTCACTGAGAGAATGGGGTGCCTGGCATCATTTCAAGTTCTATCATTGATTCAAACTTATCCCTAAGTAAACTGCTTTTATTGCAGGGGAACACCTTCTAGTGATCAGAACTGCAGGGGAAGTAAAACAATTCTACATTTATGTAGCATTCCCATCCCCAAAGGAATAGTTTCCATGCCTACAAATACCTCAGAAGCAGTAAAGGGTTTAGTGGGTTGGAGTCTTTTTTGTGACTTTGTAAAAAGTCAGAATACCATGTAATAGATAATACTTAACAACAACAACAAATACCATAACAAATATTTCATATGCATGACTCCCATTTAATAGCAACCACCTCATAAACCTGTGGTAAAAATGATAATATCTAGCTTATAAATCCAAAGCAGCAAGGGAAGGAAGTTTCCTTTTTTCTTCTTTCTTTTCTCTCTTTCTCTCTCTCTATTTTTGCATAGCACTTATCACCAGAAACGCACTTGTTTGTTTCCCCTCTTTCTTTAATACAATATATGCCCTAGAAAAGTTCACTACTATACCTCCAACTCCTGACACCAACAAGTCACGTCAATAAATATTTGTTGAATAAATAAATGATGTTTTTTAAAATTTGTTTAGCTCATTCACATTCCATTGTTGCAGCTCAATACTAAAAATCAAGGCACAGTGAAGGTAGAAAGGACACTTCCCAACCTCTTCTTCTCCTTTACTCTAGCAAAGAACAACACACTACAAAAAGCCAAAGGTATTAAAACAAAAGCTCCAAGAAGTTCTGTTAGTCCTGCAGCAGCACGTCTAGAACCATACTGTATAGATCAACAATTCAATGTATTTTGACTTAGCAGTTTTGACGCCTTTGAAACCTGCTCACTCTTCATGGTTCCCAAAAATGTTCTGTGTTTCTCAAAGAGAACAGAAATCAAAGAGAATGTCTGGTTCTATCTTTGAAATGAAACACGGTTATACTGACTCCCTTTCCAATATCTTAAGTCAAAAGAGGTGGGGGGAGTGTACTAAGACCGCTGATTAACAATGATACTAAAAAAAAACCAAAAAACAAACATACACACACAGTGATACTGTACAACATTCATGAACCTCGTTAAATGGACCACACAGCCCCACAGTACCATGGGTATAAAGGCTACTTTGAACTTCAGAATCTTTGCAGCCAAAACGTTCACCTTCCCAAATATGAGTCTGTAAACCCCTTACTGAGTTTAGTTAAAAAGCAAGTAACCCAGATATGCACAGAAATCAGTGGCTGCAGGTCACTTAAATCACAGGAGACCTAGGAACCGACAAAAAGAGAGTCATAAAATACAACTAAATAAGTAGTAAACTGTCTGATCCAGAGTTGCTCTTGGTTCTGTCACTACAAGGGAACAGACCACAGTAAAAAAAAAAAAAAAAAGAAGAAGAAGAAGAAGAAAGAAATTTAAGAATAAATAAATAAATAAAAGCATCAGTCCACAGAAGCCAAGGGGCTTCAAGCAGGCCATAACTCTAAGCCTCAGTACTCTGGCTTGACGTTTGCTACCAAAGTGCTCTACTAAACTGCCTGCCAAGGAGCAATGAAGCAGAGCCCTAGCAATTCTTTCAACAAGCTACCGAGAGTGGAAGGCTAATTTAATGGGGCAGGGCCAAACGCATTTAACAAACTGCACATCTGTAAGATGGAAATAAGCTGTCCCCGTCTTCAGCAGTAACTCTCCCTGCTAAGGAGCTCCAAAATAGTGTTGAAGCCTTTCTCCCTCTCGGTGTGTAGCTGCCAATGAATTTGTTTCCATCTGCGGAAAAGAGGCTGCCAAAACATGAGGCTTTACCCATGACCACTGGAGCCACCGGAGCCATGAATGGAAAAACTCGAACAGCATCTGATTCCTTTCCTGGAGAAAGGACACAAGGAATCATGTCTACTCGTCCTTAACCTACACTCTTTTTCCAAGTTTCTTTCCCCTTACCCCGAAGGAAATCAAATCATGGCACATGGAAGGTGAGTCCATTTCCACATCAACCTTTTGAGTGTAAGTGTGTACCAGGACGCCTGGACTCCACCTAGAATGTTGCTTTTATTTGCTGCACTCGGGGTGTCTCGCTAAGCCTGGAAAAGGCAGCCTACTAGTCTAACTAGTAAAGTTTTGGGGGATAAGTAAGAGCGAAAAACACGAAGAATGGCCAAAAAGGATTGATGATGAAAATAGTTCCTTCAAAGAGAAAAACATCTCAGAAAAATACACAGAATTAGAGACTACTAGAGTGATAGCACTCCTGGGTATCATTTTAGTCTCTTCTTTGTGCTTTAGAGATGAGGAAACCGAGACCAAGAGAGGAAGTGACATGCCCCAAATTACACAGTATGTGGCTGAGCAAAGCTGTGTATCACAGGTCCTTTCCATACTGTTAGGCTGCCTCTTCTAGAAATGGAATCATGAGCCATCAGCCATGCTGCAGAAAATCAAATAAAACAGGACAGACAAGAGTTTGAGTTATCATACCCAGAGAAGAGCCGTGTCTGAAATGGAGGTCATCAGGGTGTCTCACTCAGTCTTACTCTAGACAATTTCCTGTGAGACTATTCAAGTCACTTAAGAGACAGACTTAAGCCTCAGCCATCTCTGTTGCCCTCATCGCTGACAACTCTCCCATTCTTCGGTCATCAAACTTAGGGAGAAGTGCCACTGGCCAGACACATGGCCCACACCCACATTTTCTTTGGGGGCCTGCAGACAGACCCTTGGTAAGATTCAACTTATAAATTATTGCAGGACACTGACGGCCCTCAAATGATTAGCAGCCTACATCACCTTCCCACTATGCTATCTTCCTTCTATTGCCTTCCTTCTTTATCTCATACTCTGTCAATCTGTCTTTTTTCCCCCTTCCTCTTATCTTTTCTCAGTCCTGGCAGCACAACTAAGAGAGTTGTTTAGACCTGCTGATAACTGATAAGAAATAAAATAAGAAATTGCTGCTTGCCACAATGATGTTAGAACACTCCCTCACACCATACACAAAGATAAATTCAGAATGGCTTGAAGACTTAAATACAGGACATGATACCATAAAACTCCTAGAAGAAAACACAGGCAAAACATTCTCTGACATAAATCATAGCAAGGTTTTCTTAGTTCAGTCTCCCAAGGCAATAGAAATAAAAGCAAAAATAAATGAGACCTAATCAGACTTATAAGCTTTTGCATAGCAAAGGAAACCATTAACAAAAGACAGCCTAAGGACTGGGGGAAAATATATGCAAAAGAGGCAACTGACAAAGGCTTAATTTCCAAAATATATGAACAGCTCATACAGCTCAATAACAAAAACAAACAACCCAATCAAAAAATGGGCAGAAGACTTAAATACGGCCTTTATCCAAAGAAGACATACAGATGGCCAACACAAGAAATGATGTTCAACTTTGCTACTTATTAGAGAAATGCAAATCAAAACCACAATGAAGGATCACCAGTCAGAGTGGCCATCATCAAAAAGTCCACAAATAATAAATGCTGGAGAGGGTGTGGAAAAAAAGAACCCTCCTACACCGTTCATGGAGATGTAAATTGGTGCAACCGCTATGGAGAACAGTATAGAGATTCTTCATGTAACTAAAAACAGAGTTGCCATATGATCCAATAATCCCAGTCCTGGGCTATATCCAGAGAAAATGCAAATTCAAAAAGTTACATGCACCCTAATGTCCATAGAAGTACTATTTACAATAGCCCAGACAGGGAAGCAACATAAATGTCCATCAATAGATGAATGGATAAAGAATATGTATGTGTACACACACACACATACACACAATGGAATATTACCCAGCCCTAAAGAAGAATGAAATAATGCCATTTGCAGCAAGGGAGGGACCTAGAGATTATCATGCTAAATGAATTAAGTCATAAAGAGAAAGACAAATATTGTATGATATCACTTATATGTGGAATCTAAAATATGACACAAATGAACTTATTTACAAAACAGAAACAGACTCACATAGAAAACAAACTATGGTTACCAAAAGGGAAAGGAGGAGGGATAAATTGGGAGTTTGGGATCAGCAGATACAAACTACTATATATAAAAATAGATAAACAACAAGGTCCTACTGTATAGCACTAGGAAGTATATTCAATATCGTATAATAAATCATAATGGAAAAGAATATGAAAAAGCAGACACACACACATATATCTCTATATGTATATATATGTGCATGTGTGTGTATATGTATATACACACACATAAAACTGAATTACTTTGCTGTAAACTGGAAACTAACAACATTTTAAATCAACTCTATTTGAATTTAAAAAAAAAGAAATTGCTGCTTATCTTCAATGAACAGAAGTACAAGATTAGGACTGAGAGCTGTTTGAAGTGCATTCCTGTTAAAAACATTCAGGAAGCTACAACATAAAAGTACTTGAGATGAAATGAATTCAGGATCACAAATTAAGATCAACAACCACCTCTACATTGAAACATTACAAGACACAGCTCAGTATCAAAAGTTCTTTCATAAAAAGTCGATATGATTACAGGAAGATATAGAAATCACAGTATTTAACAGATGTGCAAGCAGCATAATCCCCAAGATTAATGAAGCTCCAGATCACCACTGTTTAATATAGTTTTTGCTAAGCACGAGTAGCTCATACAGTAAGGATTTGTAGTTCAATCAAAATATCTTCTCTGCATCCACTTGTGAACATAATACTCACAACATCCATGTGATTAACAAAAGCAGCCTAGTCCAGGAGGGTTGCCAAAGGCAGGCAGCGGTGTGGCATATCTAAACAAATGAACATGGAAAGGTATCATTATGACTGATGTTGTAGACAATTGGGATAAAAAGCTTTTATAGTAAGTAAGAGGCTTTTGGCAGGGGACAAGTCTTCAAGAGGTCCTTAGGTTCAATAACATTTCCCAGCCACAAACCAGATACAAGAAAGATCCAGACTTCAGACAGTGTCTTCTTGTCCCCAGGTAGAAATATCCAAAGAATGTAGACAGAGTGGATGCAAATTTTCAGCAGTGGCAGAAGCAGGAAAGAGCACAGGCAATGCTCCTCTTTTCAATCCCAGAGAATCACTTAATTCAGCCCTGCTATAACCAGGTGGCTCAGTGGATAAAGAATCCACCTGCCAATGCAGGAGACACAGGAGACATGGGTTTGATCACTGGGTGGGAAAGATCCCCTGGAGGAGGGCATGGCAACCCACTCCAATATTCTTTCCTGGAGAATCACATGGACAGAGAAGCCTGGTGGGCTGCAGTAGTTCATCGGGTCACAAAGAATCAGACACAACTGAACACATATGCACACATCACTTAGTGGGACCAAGACGCCCTCTCTTTTTCATAAGTGGAAATCTTTGGTTTTTGAGCAAGCATCTTGAACTTTACCTCCAGGTATAAAAAAGAACGTGCCAGGTACCTAAGATGGATGACTAACTTTCATCCCTCCTTGATTAATCACCCCATGGATGTCTGCCTAAATAAAGACTTATTACGGAATGGCTACAGGACAGAGGCCAAAACACTCTGATGTCCAAATTAAAACAGTTGGCTCTTCCTCCTTCTCCTCCCCTTAAAAAGGCATTTAATGGTTTTTTCTCCCCTAGAACAATACAAATGCAACACATCAGGAAATCTGCCATTTCAGAAGGAGGGGCTGGAGGACCGGTCAGCAGAGTGGTACAAACGAAGTCTTCAGCAGGAGACTCACAGATGGAGCAGGTCCTGGCTGTGTCTTAGAGAAACCCAAAGCACAAAATATAAGGCTTGTCTTAAAATGTGGAGGGAGAAGAGCAGCTGTTCGGGGTCCTGGTCCAATAGGTCTTCCAAAGGAATACAGAGAAGAAGGGGTGCATTCCTTATATTTGAGCATAAGGCCTACAGCACCCAGGCTCCTGGATCAAAGGTGAGGGCCTCTGATGGAGCAGGAGGAGAAGTCCAGGAAGGAAAAAACAGAACAAAAAGCTACTTTGTTCACAACAGGAAAATCCATGTCAAGAAGGACTGCCGTTGTTGTTCAGTCTCTCAGTCATGTCTGACTCTTGGTGACTCCAGGGACTGTAGCCCACCTGGCTTCCCTGTCCTTCACTATCTCCTGGAGTTTGCTCAAACTCATGTCCATTGAGCCGGTGATGCCACCCAACCATCTCATCGTCTGTTGCCCCCTTCTCTTCCTGCTCTCAATCTTTCCCAGCATCATGGTCTTTTCCAATGAGTTGGCTCTTGATATCAGGTGACCAAAATATTGGAGCTTCAGCATCAATCCTTCCAATGAATATTCAGGGTTGATTTCTTTTAGGATTGACTGGTTTGATCTCTTTTCTATCCAAGGGATTCTCAAGAGTCTTCTCCAGCACCAGAGGTTTGAAAAGTGAAAGTGAAAGTTGCTCAGTTGTGTCCAACTCTTTGTGACCCCATGGACTGTACAGTCCATGGAATTCTCCAGGTCAGAATACTGGAATGAGTAGCCTTTTCTCTTCTCTATGGGATCTTCCCAACCCAGGGATCAAACCCAGGTCTCCCACATTACAGGCAGATTCTTTACCAGCTGAGCCACAAGGGAAGCTCATCAAAGGTTTGAAAGCATCAATTCTTTGGCCCTCAGCCTTCTTCATGGTTCAACTATCACATCTGTACATAACATCTGGAAAAAACATAGTTTTGACTACATGGACCTTAGTCTGCAAAGTGATGTCTTGGACCATGGCAAAAATATGAGACAAAAATGAGACAATGTTTTTTGTGGTCAGCATGTTAGCCCTCTGAGTCAGGTACCTGTCTGAATGTCTCTTTCTTTGTCCTTCCCAGATACCCTAGCCCTGCTGGCAGGTCCAGATCCAATCCATTCAACAGCCAAGATTTATAGAGCTCCTGGCTTGCATCAGGAATTGAGTTAGAAATGAAGTATGCAGAGAAGCATTCTACAGGTTCTCTGCTCTGAAGATACGAAGAGCAGAAAGAAAAGAAAGCTGGATAGAATCTACCAGCTTTATCTATTTCATCATGAGCACCAACAGTTGCAGAAGCTGTCAACATCACAGAAAAAGCCTTGTGATTCTATAAAGCACTTCATACTCCCCATTCCTCCTTCAAAAGGTAACTTCCCCTGCCAAGTAGATATAAAGGCTCTCACATATTGGAGCTGCATTCCCTTGACTGGAAGATGCAAATGGATTTTAGTCATCTGCATCTTTGCAAAACCCCTGGAACTTATTAGTGATTTATAGCTCTGTATGAAGGAGTTAACTGCATCCATCTCAAAGGGAGCAGTTCAGGTAGAGTCTGAAGGTTGTTTCCCTAAAAGATGTATAGAGTAGATGTACATGCAGAGGTCAGCCCAGGCCTGCCACTTGTCCTAATTCTTTCAGGCCACATTCCCAAAAAACATCCTGTTTGCTATTTTTTATATATTCTCTAGTTCAGAAAATTATTCATGCTCTGAAGTAGTTTCACATGCTGTAACTCTTAGATTTTTCTTTTTTTGTTAGTGTCTTAGAAGTCTTGTGCTTAGTCACTAAGTGGTGTCTGACTTTGCAACTCTATGGACTGTAGCCTGCCAGGTGCCTCTGTCCATGTGGATTTCCCAGGCAAGAATACTGGAGTGGGTTGCTATGCCCTCCTTCAGGGAATCTTCCCAACCCAGGGATCAAAGGTACCCCGCATTGCAGGCGGATTCTTTACCATCTGAGCCACCGGGGAAGTCCCTTAGAAGTCTAGAAGAGATCAATTTGGAGAATCTTCCTAAACATACAGATTTGGGTTGTTCTTGTCTTGCATGTCCCCAGTATATAACTAGCAGAGTCTTCCATGTATTTGAAGGGTATTCCCTATATGCTGAAAGCATGCAGTAGACCTCAAAATTCCAGATGCCCTTTGCTATTCAAAGGCAAAGGGTTCTCCCCTGTGAGTTCTCCCTTCCTCTCATTTGTGAAGTTCAGGCAGGTGGCCTATATAATTTTCACCAGATTTTCTTCTGGAGTACAATCAAGGGCATTAGAAAACTAGGCAACATTAAAAGTCAAGCCATCTCAAGAAAAAAAAAAAAAAAAACTCAAGTGATGCAGCATGTCCATAGCATCTGAGCAATGAGCAGATCCTTAACTTTCTATAACACAACTTTTTGCTATTTTGTTAGTACACATGTCTCTGTAATTGAGATTCTGACATTTTGAAAAGACGAAATTTAGGAACTGTTTTGCATGCAAAGATTCTCTTACCATTGTTCATTTGAAACACTGAGTACCTTACACATTTCTTTCAATGGTCTCTATCCCAATGAGACAAGAACACTAAAGACTGCCTTGATTTCTTTTAAAAGGTTTTTTTTTTATGTGTACCATTTTTAAGTCTTCATTGAATTTGTTACAATATTGCATCTGTTTTATGTCTTGGTTTTTGGCCACAAAGCATGTGGGATCTTAGCTCTCCAACCAGGAATCCAGCCTGTACCTCCTGCATTGGAAGATGAAGTCTTAACCACTGGACTGCCAGGGAAGTCCCAAAACTGCCTTAACAACAAATAAAAGCCATTTCTATCCTCCACTCTCTACCCTGGGAGACTCGTATAATTACAGCAGCTGTTCATCAATAACAGAAAGGGAGAAGTGGTACCAATGATGAGAACCAAGATAAGGTATCTGGTTTCAGAAAATATCTCTAAAGTCCATGATTTGGATCTATAAGGTGAACCAAACAACTTGCTCTGCTAATTAAGACTTATCTATCAGGAGATTTCAAATGCTATTTGAAGGTACATCCCTAACTGTCACAGTTACCCAGATCTCTGTCAAGCTACCCGGAAAAACGTAATTCAATTCCAGAAAATTATCACATGGTAAGTGTAGGCAGGTATAAAAAGAAAAATAATCTGTCTGGGAGATCAAGATGACAGAATATAAGAAATGGAGTGCACTTCCTCCCCACAAATACATCAAAAATACCTCTACATATTAAACAACTCTCATGGAATACCTACCGAATGCTGGCAAAAGATGTCATACAACCTAATCTGCAAGAGAGATCACTAAATAACCAGGTACCAAAAAAAAACCAACTTCCTGCAAATGAAAGTCCAGGACCAGATGGCTTCACTGAGGAATTCTACCAAATGCACAAAGAGGAATTTACACCTATCTTTCTCAAAATCTTCCAAAAGACTGAAGAGAAGGGAACACTCTGAATGTCATTCTATGAAGCCACCATTACCCTTATACCAAAACCAGACAAAGACACTACCAAAAACAGAAAATGAGAGACCAACTTCTTCGATGAATATAGATCCAAAAATTCTCAACAAAATATTAGGAGACCAAATGCAACAACACATTAAAAAAAAAAGATTATATGACATACTCAACTTGGGTTCATCCTACGGTCACAAGGATGGCTCAACACATGCAAATCAATGTGATATACCATGTCAACAAAAGAAAAAACAAAAATCACATTACCATCTCAACAGATGCAGAGAAAGCATTTGAATAAAATTTAATATCCATTCATGATAAAAACTCTTACCAAAGTGGGTATAATGGGAACATATCTCAACATAATATAAGCTGTTTATGACAAATTCACAGCCAACATAATATTTAACTGTGAAAAGCTGAAAGCCCTTCACTAAAATCTGGAACAAGACAAGGATGCCCACTCTCACCATTTCTATTCAGCGCAGAACTGGGAGTCCTAGCTACAGCAATCAGATAAGAAAAAGAAATAAAAGATACCCCAACTGGAAGGGAAGAGGTAAAATTGTCATTATATGCAGATAACATGATACTATATACAGAAAATCCTAAAGACTTTACACAAAAACTTCTAGAACTGATAAATGAATTCATCAAGGAAGTAGGATACAAGATTAACATTCAGAAATCTGTTCCACTCCTTTACAATGACAATGAATTACCAGAATGAGAATGTTAAAAAAAAAAAATCCTTTTTAAAATCACATTTAAAAATACCTAGGAATAAACCCAACCAAGGAGGTGAAAGACTTATGTGCTGAGAACTATAAAATACTGATAACAGAAACTGAAGATGATTCAAAGAAATATAAAGATATACCATGCTCTTGTATTGGTAGAATTAATACTGCTAAAATGGCCATACTATTGAAAGCAATCTACAGATTTAATACAATCCCTATCAAATTACTCATGACATTTTTCACAGACCTAGAATAAATAATCTTAAATTTTATATGGAACCACAAAAGACTCAGAATTGTCAAAGCAATCCTGGGGAAAAAGAATAGAGCTGGAGTCATAACCCTTCCGGCCTTCAGATAATACTACAAGGCTACAGTAATCAAAACAGTGTGGTATTGGCACAAAAATAAACATACAGATTAATGAAACAGAATAAAGTCCAAAAATAAACCCACACACTTACAGTCAATTAATCTTCAACAAAGGAGGCAAGAATATATAACAAAGAAACTCTCTTCAGCAAGTGATGTTAAGAAAGCTGGACAGTCACATGTAAATCAGTGAAGTTAGAGCACTCTCTCACAGCACATACAAAAATAAATTGAAACTGGCTTAAATACTTAAGAAATAACACCATATACTCCTAGAAGAGAATGTAGATGAAACATTCTCTAACATAAATTGTAGCAATGTTTTAATAGTCAGACTCCCAAGGCAAAAGAAATAAAAGCAAAAATAAACAAATGAGACCTAAACAAACTTATAAGTATTTGCACAGCAAAGAAACCATTAACAAAATGATAACCTACAGAATGGGAGAAAATATTTGCAGATGATGCTACCAAAAAAGGGGGTTAATATCCAAAATATACAGCCCATAAAACTCAATAACAACCAAAAAATCAATCAAAAATGGGCAAAAGATATAAATAGACATTTTTCCAAAGAAGACATACAGATAGCCAATAGGCATATGAAAAGATGCTTAACATTGCTAATTATCAGGGAAATGAAAATCAGAACTACACTGAGGTATCAGCTGCCATTAGTCAGAATGATCATCATCAAAAAGTCTGCAAATAATAAATGCTGGAGAGGGTGTGGAGAAAAGGGAAACTTGCTCTACTGTTGGTGGGAATATAAGCTGGTACAGCCACTATGGAAAACAATATGGAGGTTCCTCAAAAATCTAAAAATAGCATTGCTATATGATCCAGCAATCCCACTCCTGGGCATATATCTAGAGAAAGCTAATTCAAAAAGGTACAATGTTCATAGTGGCACTATTTACAATAGTTCAGATATGGAAGCAACCTAAGCATCCATTGACAGATGAATGGATAAAGAAGATGTGATATGTCTGTGTATATCCATACATAGACACATATACATACAAACACACACAATGGAATATTATTCAGCCATTAAAAAATAATGCCATTTGTAGCAGCATGAACGGACTTAGAGATTATCATACTAACTGAAGTCAGAGAAAGATAAATATCATATCACTTATATGTGGAATCTAAAAAAAAAACACAAATGAACTTATTTACAAAACACAAATAGACTCACAGACACAGAAAACAAACTTGTTACCAAAGGGGAAAGAGCAGGGAGGGATAAATTAGGAGCTTTTAATTAATTAGGATCTTGTAAGACCCACAAGATCCTACTGTATAGCATGGGGAACTTTATTCAATATCTTGTAATAATCTATAATGGAAAAGAATCCAAAAAATATAAATATCTGAATACATGTATATCAGATTGTACATATATATTCAGTTCAGTTCAGTTCTGTCGCTAAGTCGTGTCCGACTCTTTGCGACCCCATGAATTGCAGCACCCCAGGCCTCCTTGTCCATCACCAACTCCTCGAGTTTACCCAAACCCATGTCCATCGAATCAGTGATGCCATCCAACCATCTCATCCTCTGTCGTCCCCTTCTCCTCCTGCTCCTAATCCTTCCCAGCATTAGGGTCTTTTCCATGCGAAGAGTCAACTCTTTGCATGAGGTGGCCAAAGTATTGGAGTTTCAGCTTCAACATCAGTCCTTCCAATGAACATCCAGGACTGATCTCCTTTAGGATGGATTGATTGGATCTCCTTGCAGTGCAAGGGACTCTCAAGAGTCTTCTCCAACACAACATTTCAAAAGCATCAATTCTGCGGCACTCAGCTTTATTCACCATCCAACTCTCACATCCATACATGACCACTGGAAAAACCACAGCCTTGACTAGACGGACTTTTGTTGGCAAAGTAATGTCTCTGCTTTTAAATATGCTATCTAGGTTGGACATAACCTTCCTTCCAAGGAGTAAGCGTCTTTTAATTTCATGGCTGCAGTCACCATCTGCAGTGATTTTGGAGCCCAAAAATTAAAGTCTGACACTGTTTCCACTGTTTGCCCATCTATTTCCCATGGAGTGATGGGACCAGATGCCATGATCTTAGTTTTCTGAACGTTGAGCTTTAAGCCAACTTTTTCACTGTCCTCTTTCACTTTCATCAAGAGGCTCTTTAGTTCTTCTTCACTTTCTGCCATAAGGGTGGTGTCATCTGCATATCTGAGGTTATTGAGATTTCTCCTGGCAATCTTGATTCCAGCTTATGTTTCTTCCAGCCCAGCGTTTCTCATGATGTACTCTGCATATAAGTTAAATAAGCAGGGTGACAATATACAGCCTTGACGGACTCCTTTTCCTATTTGGAACCAGTCTGTTGTTCCATGTCCAGTTCTAACTGTTGCTTCCTGACCTGCATACAGGTTTCTCAAGACACAGGTCAGATGGTCTGGTATCCCCATCTCTTTCAGAATTTTCCACAGTTTCTTGTGATCCACACAGTCAAAAGCTTTGGCATAGTTAATAAAGCAGAAATAGATGTTTTTTTGGAACTCTCTTGCTTTTTCGATGATCCAGCGGATATTGGCAATTTGATCTCTAGTTCCTCTGCCTTTTCTAAAACCAGCTTGAACATCTGGAATTTCACGGTTCACGTATTGCTGAAGCCTGGCTTGGAGAATTTTGAGCATTACTTTACTAGCGTGTGAGATGAGTGCAATTGTGCGGTAGTTTGAGCATTCTTTGGCATTGCCTTTCTTTGAGATTGGGATGAAAACTGACCTTTTCCAGTCCTGTGGCCACTGCTGAGTTTTCCAAATTTGCTGGCATATTGAGTGCAGCACTTTCACAGCATCATCTTTCAGGATTTGAAATAACTCAACTGGAATTCCATCACCTCCACTAACTTTGTTCGTAGTGATGCTTTCTAATGCCCACTTGACTTCACATTCCAGGATGTCTGGCTCTAGGCAAGTGATCACACCATCATGATTATCTGGGTCGTGAAGATCTTTTTTGTACAGTTCTTCTGTGTATTCTTGCCACCTCTTCTTAATATCTTCTCCTTCTGTTAGGTCCATACCATTTCTGTCCTTTATCGAGCCCATCTTTGCATGAAATTTTCCCTTGGTATCTCTAATTTTCTAAATATATATATACATATATATATGTATATATATATATATCACTTTGCTGTACACCAGACACACAACATTGTAAATCAACTAAACTTCAATAAAAAATAAAAATTTAAAAAGAAAAATAAGATACAAACCTGATTTTCAAAAAGCAAATGCTGGCAATACCATATTCATGTGGAAAAAGTGACTTGAAAAACGGGTTATGTCCTTTTCTTTTAAATAAATAAATCAGTTTAATGCATATGTTACATGAAAATGTACCTCTTAAAGGAATTAAAACCCCAAATATATGATTCTATTTTTTCCTTAAAAAATACTCATTTGCCTATGTAGTACTGTATTTTGAAGACACACTCCTAACCAACGACCTCAGAGTAATCAGTACAGTTAAAAAAGATCATAAGTTAGTTGGTGTGTGAAACACTAGGTGATTAACACACCTTTATACCTCAGAAGCCGAAAGTAGTTCCAGGGATCAGCCTACATTTACGTACATGTTAGCTGTAACCAAGAGGCATCAAGGAACTCGGGCATCCTGTCGAGAAATTAGTCAGATTTTCTACTTCTATCCCATATTCTGAGAGGCCCTCTGGCTACAATATTACAAGGTCCTAGATAAATAGAAAAGCAAACTTTCTAATGCATTTCTGACCACCAAAGAAAGTAAATAAAATATTTTAAAGGAGTGGAAAGAAAATGGAAAGCAAAGGGAGGGAGGAAGGAACGGGGAGGAAGTTTAAGGCAAATTCAAAATTGTAACTGGCAAGCACATACATCAGTCAAGATCACTCTGGGAGCAGATGCTATTCAGTCTCTGGCCTCAGAGACTGAACTCCCATCCCTCATATGATGGGGTTGCTGGGTCTAAGGCTTGTGCATTAAGCTGGGACCCATGAAAGTAGCTTATGCAGTCCCAGGTCCGTCCTGTTCCCAAGTTCCAGGACATAAGAAATGAACATTTTCTCTGGAGGAAAGCTCTCAACTTAAGTCCTTAATACTACTGTAAATTAAATACAAACTCTCAGAAAAAATATTCCTCAAAACACGAAGCAACATAAATCAGAGTGGCCAGAAACAATAAACAACAGAAAGTGAAAGTGTTAGTCACTCACTCGTGTCTGACTCTATGTAATCCCATGGACTGTCCATGGAATTCTCTAGACAAGAATACTGGCGTGGGTAGCCAGTCCCTTCTCTAGGGGATCTTCACAACCCAGGATTGAACCCAGGTCTACTGCATTGCAGGAAGATTCTTTACCTTCTGAGCCACCACAGAAGCCTGCAAACAACAGAATTACACCCTCTATTACCAGTATTTAACATTCCTAGACACAGAATAATTCTATATATAAAATAATTCATGTAATATAATATGGATTTAAAAATACTCCCCATTTAGAAAACAGAAGTAATACTACAGAATGCCAAAGACAATAATAATATTACAAAAAGCAGCCACAAAAAATTTCAACAATTAGACTGAAAGCAGATCTCTAACCAGTGACAACTGAAGTCAGAAGACAGAAGCAGAAGATAGAAGTTATCTTCCAAGTGCTAGGAGGAAATACCTAGAAATCCCAGTGAAGCTATTTTTTAAGAATGAAAAATGTTTTCCTCTAAACAAAAACTGAGATTTTATTATCAACATAACTTCACTAAAGAAATGTTTAAAAGATATACTTTAGAAGAGAAGAAAATGAACCCAAAGAAACGTTGAAATGCAAGAAATGGTGAACAGAAAACTTGGTAAATATATAGGTAACTTTGGTAACCATAACTTTGTTTTCTATGTCTGTGAGTCTGTTTCTGTCTTATAAAAAAAGTCATTTGTATGTGTTAGATTCCACAAATAAATGATATCGTATGGTATTTGTCTTTTCTTTCTGACTTATATCACTTAATATATTAATCTCTAGATCCATTCATGTTGCTGCAAATGGCAGTATTTCATTCTTTTATGGCTGAGTAATATTCCATTATTTATGCACACACACAGATACACATATCATGTTTTTATCCACTCATCTATTGATGGACATTTAGGTCGCTTCCATGTGTGGGCTACCATAGATCGAGCTGCTATGAACGTTAGGGTACATGTATCTTTTCAAATCAGATCTTTCATCTTTTCCCAGATACATGCCCAGAAATGGGATTGCTGGATCACATGGTAACACTATGTTAGGGGATGAGAACGCAAACTCACTGATATAGAGAACAGACTGCTGGTTACTAGAGACAGTGGGAGGGTGGTGGTATTAGATGAAAGAGGTCAAAAGCTACAAACTTCCAGTTATAAAACAAATAAGTCCTGGGAATGTAATTTACAACATGGTGACTACACTTAACAATATCATATTGCTTATCTGTAAGTTGCCAAGAAAGTAATTTTTAGAAGTTCTCATCACAAGGAGAAAAAATTATAACTATGTACAGGGAAAGATATCAACTAGACTTACTGCGTGATTATTTCATAATACATACAAATATCCAATCATTATGTTGTACACTTGAAGCTAATATAATGTTGCTGCTGCTGCTGCTGAGTCACTTCAGTCGTGTCCGACTCTGTGCGACCCCATAGATGGCAGCCCACCAGGCTCCCCCGTCCCTGGGATTCTCCAGGCAAGAACACTGGAGTGGGTTGCCATTTCCTTCTCCAATGCATGAAAGGAAAAGTGAAAGTGAAGTCGCTCAGTTGTGTCTGACTCTTAGCAACCCCATGGACGGAAAATCCTCCATCCATGGGATTTTCCAGGCAAAAGTACTGGAGTGGGGTGCCATTGTCTTCTCTGAATATAATGTTGAAAAGTGTGAAAATGTTAGTTGCTCAGTCATGTTTGACTCTTTGCAACCCCACGGACTGTAGCCCACCAGGCTCCTCTGTTCATGGAATTCTCCAGGCAAGAATACTGGAGTGGGTTGTCATTTCCTACTCCAGGGAATCTTCTATACCCATTGATCAAACCCAGGTCTCCTGCATTGCAGGGGGATTCTTTACCATTTGACCACCAGGGAAGCCCATGCTGAAGTGGGCTGCCATTTCCCCAACCCAGGGATCGAACTTGTGTCTCTAACGTCTCCTGCATTGGCAGGTGGATTCTCCATCACAAGCATCACCTGGGAAGGCCCAATATAGTGCTACATGTCAATTATATCTCAGAAAAAAAGAGAGGCTGATGAGTTACAATACTCTAAGGTGCTGTGTCATTTGGAAGAGAGGTTATGATACCGATTAACTGCATTCTCAGTGGGGGAAAAGGAGCATGGCCTTAATCCACCTGAACGTTGCCTCACACCCCAGACCTGCTCTCCCTAGTTGTAGTATAGGCCGGAAGGGGTGGGGGGTGAGACCAGCAGATCTGATGCATTTCCTGACAGAACAGAATTCTGGGTGGGTTCCCTGAGAGCAGAGGAAGAGCCCTGAGCAAAGAAAAGGCCTGGAGGAGAAGGAAAGGCAGAGAGTCTGGGCAGCCAAACTTTCATCTGTCTCCAAAGTAATCTGCTTACCCTGATCTGCAGGCTGGGCATGGCTATGTTTGTGGAGGGCTTTGTAGGGGCTGGGCATTGTTTGACTATAGCAAACGGGCTTAGAGATGAGTGATTTGTAAAGTTACTGCAAGGACTGGTAGGCAAGGATGTGTTTGAGTTTCTGGGTTTTGCCCATCAAGAGGTATTGAGAAGAGAAAGGTTTACGTTCGACTAGGAAAGCCCAATTTCCTCCTGGAATGTTTCCGTTAGATGCAGTCTGACCTCATCCACCCCCATCAATGTTCCTGATGGGAAAATAAAAATCATAGCCAATACCTTCCTTCTTCAAAAGCTTCCTCGCAACCTGGTTATGTAGTTGAGGTCTTCCTCAGTACTAGGGTCGGCATCCAGGAAAACAACCCAAAGCAGCTTCTTGTGGTCATTTCTTTGTCACGTTTCATGACAAACTGGCAAATGGGACTTAAAGGGGGAGAAGGAGGTGAGAAGAGAGTTGCAGAGGAGCAGCACTGTAAGTGGAACGTTAACCTGTGGAATGTAGGTTCCCTTTTACTTAATCCTAAAGCAAATAGTAGAAAGTCAATAGCAAGGAAGAAACTGCAGGACTCATTTCAATGCCAGCTCCAAATTATTTATAAACTATCTATTATTCAGATTATCTCTCCCTCTGATGAAGTCCATTTGAAGAATTAGTTAGTGGTGACAGTAGTTAATAACTGCCCTGTTACCATAACTTTAGAAGCATGAGAAGTGACTCTACCCTAGAGAGCTGCTAAGAACAAAAGGTGTTGCCTAGCTGAGACCAACAGGCTACTCCAGCATACACACCTGCCCATGGGATCATATAACCCCTCAGTTACATAATGTGGGAGTTTTTTAATTTGCTATTTTTTTTTCAGTTTTTAATTGGAGGAAAATTGCTTTACAATGTTATGTTGGTTTCTGCCATACAACAACACGAATCAGCCATAATTATATGTATATTCCCTCCCTCTTGAGTCTCCCTCCCCTATTCCACCCCTCTAGGTCATCACAGAGCACATAACATGTTTTATAACCCCTGCCTAAAGGACAGACCCGTGAACTTAATATCAAACACACTATTTCCTGATTTTCCAACTTGCCTGTAGTTGCCCTGAGTGTTGTTAACTATCTGCTATGGGCACAGAGAAGACAATGCCCAGTGAAATACTGTTGCTGATAATTGCAAAGTATTTCCCCCAGCCCCAAAAAGGACTATGTATTGGTAACCCCAAGGAGTCTTGCATTCAAAATCCACATTATTGAAGGGGCAGCACAGTGAGGAATTAAAGAGATATCTTTAATATTTTCAACCAATGAAATTAATATTTTAGAAAATCAGTCAGCAAATATTTATAAGATTTCATCATACTATATATTTGGTTATGGCAGAAACATGAAGAATGACCCTTGGATTCCATATAAAAGAGATCCAAACTGAAAAGGCACAAAGCAAATGAGCCAGAGGGATCCTGTTGGCTGATGTATCTCCTAAATAAGAGCTCTTAAATAAACCAAAACCTCATGAATTCTTGGGGTGAAGATTCATAAAGTCTTCATAGAGTTAAAAGAGATGATTGCAAAATTCTTTCCTTCCTCTCTCCCTTATCCAGTGCACAGAGGCTAAGATAACCAGTCTAGTGTTCTTAACTCCACTCAGTAATTGTCCAACTTGAATTCATACAGATATTTTTAAAGAAAAATGTGTCCTCAAATCTCCCAGTGTTGACTATTGTTTTTAGTGCGTTTTTTAGAAAGCAACCAAAATAAAACCAAGTACGAAATCTTTAGATGTATCACCTTTAACCAATACAAAACAAAGTACATGTAGAAACGAATACAACCCAACTACAAAACCATTCGCACCCAAGCACTGTTTACAATAGCCAAGATATGGAAGCTCCCTATAATAAATGCCTGTCAACAGAGGAATAAAGAAGATGTGGTAAGATGTGGTGTGTGTGTGTGTGTGTGTATATACATACACACACACACACACACACACACACACACAATGGACTATTACTCAGCCATAAAAAATATCATTGGTAGCAACACGGATGGACTTAGAGATTATCATATTAAGTAGACAAAGATAAGTGTCATATGATATCACTTATATGCAGAATCTAAAAAACATGATACAAATGAACTTATTTACCAAATGGAAATAGACTCAGAGACATAGAAAATACTTATGGTTACCGAAGGAGAAAAGGCAAGAGGAGGTAGGGATAAACTAGAAGTTCAGCATTAACAGAGACAAACTACTCTACATAAAAAAGACAAACAGGGACCTACTGTGTACCACAAGCAACTATATTCAGTATGTTGCAATAAACTATAATGGAAAAGAAGCTGAAAAAGAATTATATATGTGTGTGATAGTATATACACTATAAATTCTATGTACTATATATAGTGTATAGTTTATTTACAGCAGAGGAATTTATATATATATATATATATATATATATATATATATATATACACACACCAGAAACTAATGCAACATTATAAATCAACTATACTTCAATAAAAATTTCAAAGTACATAAATAAAACCAATAGCATTCCAAATAGTATGAATAAAACATACTATATGATGTTCTGCTGAAACCACACTGCTGCCCAAATGAAGACTTATGTGGTGCTGGTCACTGAGTGCTGTAGCGCGGGGCCCTTTTGAGCTCAGCAAGCATTTACCTCCACATTCAATGCAATGACTGTATTCTCCCACCACTTTCCCCACTGGAACTACTGTGAAACCTTTCTTCATCAACCTGCTCTGTCAGCATTTGGTCTCTAAATATAAATAGTACTTGGGTATCAAATTAATTCAACTCACTTTTCTTAAGAGCCCTCTACATTTATTTTGGTTTGACTTGACACTAATTTGAACACAAACCAAAAACCTAAAGGCAGGCAGAGACACAAAAATCATGTCACAGTGCTTAGTTATAAGATCGTTATCCAAAGATATAGAATTATGTCTAAATTTTTACTGCCATCCAAAATGAAGCAACCTTTTAAAATTCTTACGGAAGAATCACAAACCCCCAAGGTCTACAAATGCTCAGACTCACCTTCCAATGTAAGAAATGCCCTGTGGAATGCTGTGACCAAGTTCTTACAAATAACCTGCCCTTAATGTGGACTTGAAACTAAGAACATACTTGATCAGAACAACTAAGAACAAACAAAGATCAGAACCATGAGGGGTGAGGTTAGGAGCTGAAGGAGATGTGGAACAGCTAGGATATAGGATAAAATCAGAGTTGACATAAGACAATAACAAAAATTGCCAAGGAGCAGACACAGAGTCCAGCAGAGATGTGACTTGTTCCCACAAGTGCCGAGTGCCCTTTCTGAGGCCCCACGCTCTCTCACTGTGTCTTAGTTTTCAGAATAAAGAAAATGCAGTATTTAAGAGCTTTCTCAGAGACTACAGTTTATTTTTTAAATTAATTTTTATTGGAATATGGTTTCTTTACAATTTTGTGTTCGTTTCTACCATTCACTTTCTAGCAAAGTCAATCAGCTATATGTACACATATGTCCCCTCTTTTTTGGATTTCCTTCCGTTTATTTCACCACAGAACATTGAGTTCCCTGTGCTATACAGCAGGTTCTCATTAGTTATTTATTTTATACATAGTAGCGTATATATGTCAATCCCAACCTCCCCTTTATCTGTGTCCATTTGTTTGTTCTTTATGTCTGCATCTCTACTCCTTCCTTGGAAATAGGTTCATCTGTACAGCCCATGAGGTCGCTAAGAGTCGGACACGACTGAGCGACTTCACTTTCACTTTTCACTTTCATGCACTGGAGAAGGAAATGGCAACCCACTCCAATATTCTTGCCTGGAGAATCCCAGGGACGAAGGAGCCTGGTGGGCTGCTGTCTATGGGGTCACACAGAGTCAGACACGACTAAAGAGACTTAGCAGCAGCAGCAGTATCATTTTTCTGGGCTTTCCTGGTGGCTCATAGCATTTTTCTGGATTTCACATATATGTGTTAAAATAACTGGTTTTCTCTTTCTGACTTGCTTCACTCTGTATGACAGTCCCTAGGTCCATCCACATCTCTACAAATGACCCAATTTCATTCTCTTTTGTGGCTAATATTCCATAGTATATATGTATCACATCTTCTTTATCCAGTCCTCTGCTGATGGACATTTAGGTTATTTCCATGTCCTGGCTATTGTAAATAGTGCTGTAATGAACACTGCGGGTACATGTTTTGAACTATGGTTTTCTCTGCGTATATGCCTAGTAGTGGGATTGCTGGGTCCCAATTGGTAGTTCTATTTTTAGTTTTTTAAGGAACCTCTATACTGTTCTCCATAAGACTATAGTTTAAAGAGATCTGAAACATAATCCAAACTTGAGATTCTACAAAATAGGCCCTGTAGTGCCATTGAGAGAAAGTTCCCATCATTGTGTTAGTTTTTAGTCATCTGCATCTTTGCCTCCACTAGCCTGAGATCCACTGTCTACACTGCTCTGTGGTCTGGGAGGGCAACCCCTGTAAACTGAATCTCCCCGATTCCTGCATCAGGAACTCAACTTCTGGTTGGTTTGGGCCAATGGAAGCCCTGGTAGGAGATGAGAGCAAGGGAGGAGAGGGAAGCTGGGGTGTTTCTTTCCACTCCCCACATGCTCATCACCACTGCTGGAAACTGCATCCCTCCACAGACCCAGCAGGCATTTGCTTCCTCCACTGTAGTTCCAAGTGCTCATGAAACACTTTCAGTCCAGGGCTGGCCACAGTTTCCCACTGCTGTAGTTTCTTGTTGGTTCTCACACCTCACACACACTTCTATGAGCCACCCTTCACTTAATTCTCTTCATTCAAACCAATGAGGTGAATTTCGTGTGTCCTGCTGGGATCATTACTGACACAATCATTAAATCTGGTCAGACAAATCAGTACTATATGAACCTCTAGGTGAAGATTAGACTCTCAAAAATTAAGATTAAAAAAAATCACATCATCTATGAGAAAAGCACTCACTATCTATCAGGAAGATAATCAAATAAACTGTAAAACTGGCCTTGACCTTCTAAGTTCATAGTGAAAATTTCAGCTTAAGAAAAACAATAATTTGGGGGGAAAAAAGCTATATTCGTGACAAAGTTGATTACATTTTCAACTACAGCAGAGGAAGTTTTGGAAACAATCTTAGATGCCTAATAGTAAGGCAACAGTTGAATTATGATAAATGAACTTGATGGATTATGATGTTACCATGATATATGATTATAATTAAGATTTTATAGTAGCAAACAATAGTAAGCAAAACAGATTTGAACATCTGAATTTTAATTATGTAAGAACAAATATGCATACTCCTAAACATTCATATCAATAACCTCAGATATGCAGATGACACCACCCTTATGGCAGAAAGTGATGAACTAAAAAGCCTCTTGATGAAAGTGAGAGAGGAGAGTAAAAAAGTTGGCTTAAAGCTCAATATTCAGAAAACTAAGATCATGGCATCTGGTCCCATCACTTCATGGCAAATAGATGGGGAAACAGTGGAAACTGTTTATTTTGGGGGGCTCCAAAATCACTGCAGATGGTGATTGCAGCCATGAAATTAAAAGACGCTTACTCCTTGGAAGGAAAGTTATGACCAACCTAGACAGCATATTAAAAAGCAGAGACCTTACTTTGCCAACAAAGTTCTGTCTCGTCAAGGCTATGGTTTTTCCAGTAGTCATGTATGGATGTGAGAGTTGGATGGTGAAGAAAGCTGAGCATCGAAGAATTGATGCTTTTGAACTGTGGTGTTGGAGAAGACTCTTGAGAGTCCCTTGGACTGCAAGGAGATCCAACCAGTCCATCCTAAAGGAGATCAGTCCTGGGTGTTCATTGGAAGGACTGATGTTGAAGCTGAAACTCCAATACTTTGGCCACCTCATGCGAAGAGTTGACTCATTTGAAAAGACCCTGATGCTGGGAAGGCTTGGAGAAGGCAATGGCACCCCACTCCAGTGCTCTTGCCTGGAAAATCCCATGGACAGAGGAGCCTGGTAGGCTACAGTCCATGGGGTCGCTAAGAGTCGGACACGACTGAGCGACTTCACTTTCACTTTTCCCTTTCATGCACTGGAGAAGGAAATGGCAACCCACTCCAGTATTTTTTTTTTTTTTAATAAATTTATTTATTTTAGTTGGGGGCTAATTACTTTACAACATTGTAATAGTTTTTGCCATACATTGACATGAATCAGCCATGGGTTTCACTCCAGTATTCTTGCCTGGAGAATCCCAGGGACGGCGGAGCCTGGTGGGCTGCCGTCTATGGGGTCGCACAGAGTTGGACACGACTGAAGCGACTTAGCAGCAGCAGCAGCAGCAGCAGCTGGGAAGGATTGGCAGGAGGAGAAGGGGACAACAGAGGATGAGATGGCTGGATGGCATCACCGACTCGATGGACATGGGTTTGGGTAAACTCTGGGAGTTGGTGATGGACAGGGAGGCCTGGCGTGCTGCGGTTCATGGGGTCGCATAGAGTTGGAGATGACTGAGAGACTGAACTGAACTGAAACATTCATAGGTGGAGCAGAGTAAATGAATCGGCCTGCTAATGCAGGAGATGTGAGTTCGATCCCTGGGTTGGGAAGATCCTCTGCAGGAGAAAATAGCAACAACATTCCAATATTCCTGCCTGGAAAATTTCACGGACAGAGGACCCTGGTGGGCTACAGTCCATGGGATCACAAAGAATCAGATACTACTGAACACACACGAAGACATTCAATAAAATTTCACAAAACTAAATCCCAAGTTGGAGGATTCAAATTCTATTTCTTCTCTGAAATATCCTTAGAAGAAAAACAAAGGGCATAATACTCAGAGATTCATGGCTACACCTGGTGACAAGAGAGGAGCATTCTGGGAGATCAAGGCTCCTCCAGACTCTTTCCTGCTCTTCAATCAACCAACAGCCTTGAGCAGAACACTGAACTTCAGTCTCCATTTTTTTCCCTCTGCAATAGGATTGACTCCTGTCCCACTCACAAGAATGCAAAGTCAATGAAACCTAACAGGACTGAACAATATTTTTTTGCTTTCCTGTACCTTCTCAGAAGAAGAGGAAGGCAACAGAGGATGAGATGGTTGAATGGCATCACTGATTCAATGGACATGAACTTGGGAAAATCTGGGAAATGGTGAGGGACAGGGAAGCCTGGCATGCTGCAGTCCATGGGGTCACAAAGAGTCGGACATGACTTGGCGACTGAACAACAATAACAGCCTGCCTCACTGTATACAGTGACTGTATACGCTGACTCTAGCTGGGACAATGTCAAGTGAAGGCATTTTCTCAGATTTTGTGGTGCAGGCTTTGTGAGCTCTGTTTCAGAGACTGAGCAGTTTCTTTAGAAAGTGGTAAGATGAACATCGTCATTTGGGGGCCTTCATGGGATGTTTTAAAATATGTTCCATGCTCCTCCTTAAAGAGATTCTATCTAGCAGAGTGATAACAGATTGACGGCCGTGACCTTGTTCAAATTCTCCTAACTCCTTTCACAATGAAATCAGGGCTCTAGCTGCTGGTGTCTGTGGGCTGGGTGCCAAGGTGCTGTAACGAGGGTCACATATCATCCCCCACCCGAAGACTATCGTCTCAGTTCACTATTAATGTGCTAATACCATCAGCAAACATGCTGAGAGAGGAGAAATCCAAGAGAAACATGCTATCCCCATTCCCAAGGTGTATTTTCTTTAAACAGCAGTTGTCAAAAAGGCAATGTCTTTGTGCTGAAGACAAATATTGACACCATATCAACATTACAACAAAATGCTTTTACAGGCATAAAGCTCTTTATGCTTTAATTTTGAACTGATGATTTGATATCTTCCTGAACTACACATTTTAGCAGAGTTTCCTAGCCTAAAACATTTATTGGTCTAGAATATACATCAACTTGAAATACTGCCATTCCTATTTCATAGCCAAGTGGATGATAATTTTAATTACACATTAATTCCAATGTATTACCTGCATAGGCAGTTATTGTTTTAACGGGGTAAGGATTAATGGGCAGGTGTTCTGCTATAATTTCACTGAAGAAGAAATAGAGAAATTATACATGATTCATTTTCTTATTTCTCCAAGCTGAATAATATTAATAACACTGCCACCTTACATTTATAAAGCACTTTTATTTTTCAAAGTGCTTTTGTATCTGGAATTACATTTTCCTAGATCTTTTACCCTTGACAAATCCTTCCAGATAACACACAACTCTACAGTTTTTCAACTCTCTCTCAGCCATATATTTTATGTATGTGTGTGTTTATATCAATGGGATATGGTGAGAGGTAATAGAATAACCACAACCTTTACAGAAGACACACCTGGGTTCAACGCTCAGCTTAACCACCTATTACAGGTGTGCTGTGCATGTGCTAAGTTATTTCAATCGTGTCTGACTCTTTGCAACCCCATGGACTGTAGCCTGTCAGGCTCCTCTGTCCCTGGGATTTTCCTGGCAAGAATACTGCAGTGGGTTGCTATTTCCTTCTCCATGGGATCTTCCCAGAGATCAAACCAGCATCTCTTACATCTCCTGCATTAGCAGGCGGGTTCTTTACCACTAGAGCCACCTGGGAAGCCCTACCTATTATATGACCTTAGATGAATTACTATGAGCATCAGTTGTGTCAGATTTTAAATGGGGATAATATCACCTTCCATCAGTGGCTATTGGCAGGACTAGATAAGATGTAACTTATGAAAAGAGCCTGACATGCAGCAGACACTCAGTAAATAAAACATACTGCTGTTATTAGCAGCTATTTCACTCTGTCAAACACTGTCTTGCTCCTGATTTATTTTCTTCAAAATATCTGGATTCAAAGAAATTTAATGAAGTAGAATATCAAGAATAACAAAGTTACTCCCAGAAAGTATACCAGAAGTACTACATCAGTGCACTCTTGGACACCTTCTGTGTGGAGGGCTCTTTCCCAGCCAATAGTCTGCAAAACCTCATCCATCTCATTTCTATCTGACTGTAAGGTTAATAGGACTGTGGATAAACCCCAGTGTTAATTATCTGGCTTTCCAGTTTTCTAAGTTTAAAAGTATAGTGAGTCGTTTATTTTTCGGGAATTCAGCTGCAGAAGTTGCTTGTATATTTTTGAGATTAATTGTTTGTCTGTTGCTTCATTTGCTATTATTTTCTCCCATTCTGAAGGCTGTCTTTTCACCTTGTTTATAGTTTCCTTTGTTGTGCAAAAGCTTTTAATTTTAATTAGGTCCCATTTGTTTATTTTTGCTTTTATTTCCAATATTCTGGGAGGTGGGTCATGGAGGATCCTGCTGTGATTTATGTCGGAGAGTGTTTTGCCTATGTTTTCCTCTAGGAGTTTTATTGTTTCTGGTCTTACGTTTAGATCTTTAATCCATTTTGAATTTATTTTTGTGTACGGTGTTAGGAAGTGTTCTAGTTTCATTTTTTCCTTAAAAAACTGGGAATAGAACTGCCATATGACCCAGCAATCCCCCTGCTGGGCATATACACCGAGGAAACCAGAATTGAAAGAGACGCGTGTACCCCAATGTTCATCGCAGCACTGTTTACAATAGCCAGGACATGGAAGCAACCTAGATGTCCATCAGCAGACGAATGGATAAGGAAGCTGTGGTACATATACACAATGGAATATTACTCAGCCATTAAAAAAAATACATTTGAATCGGTTCTACTGAGATGGATGAAACTGGAGCCCATTATACAGAGTGAAGTAAGCCAGAAAGAAAAACAACAATACAGTATACTAATGCATATATATGGAATTTGAAAGATGGTAACGATAACCCTATATGCGAGACAGAATAAGAGACACAGATGCATGGAACAATTTTATGGACTCTGAGGGAGAAGGTGAGGGTGGGACGTTCTGGGAGAATAGCATTGAAACATGTATATTATCATATGTGAAACAGAACACCATTCCATGTTCGATGCATGTGACAAGGGCTCAGGGCCGGGGCAATGGGATAATCCAGAGGGATGGGATGGGGAGGGAGGTGGGTGGGGGGTCCAGGAAGGGGAACACATGTAAACCCGTGGCTGATTCATGTCAATGTATGGCAAAAACTATTACAATATTGTAAAGTAATTAGCCCCCAACTAAAATAAATAAATTTATTTAAAAAAAAAAAAAGTATAGTGAGATGGGGAGGGAAATGGGAGGGAGGTTCTAAAGGGAGGGGATATATGTAACCCAATGGCTGATTCATGTTGAGGTTTGACAGAAAACAGCAAAATTCTGTAAAGCAATTATCCTTCAATAAAAAATAATTTTTTTGAAAGTATATACTTGAATAAATAATGCTCTTTGACTGCTGTGGGAGCGAGCCTCTGCAATGGCCCTCATTGACCTCACCTCCTGGTAATCATATCCTTAGCAGTGTTCTCCCCTTCCTCCAACACAAACACACTGAAGCAAGGGCTGGTTTATTACACAACTAATAGAATTAGGAGGAAATGATAGTATATGACTCCTTAGGCTATGTCATAAAAAACACTGGAGTTTCTGCCTTGGTCTCTGGGATCACCCGCTCTAGGGAAAGTCAAACACTGTGTCGTAAGGACACTCAAGTCATTCCATGAAGAGGGACCAACTTGCCAGCACCAGCTGGCAGCTATGCGAGTCACCTTAGACATTAATCCTCTAGCCTCCATCAGGCCTTCAGACGACTGCAGCCCTGGCCAACATCAGACTACAATGTCACTAGAAACTCTCATACAGAATCTCCCAGCCAATCCACTTCAGAATTCCTGAACCACAGAAACCATGAGAGATAATAAATGATTGTTGCTGTTTTAAGGAATTAAGTTTTGGAAGGCTCTGTTACACTGCAATAGACTATTATTACACTAACAAGGGTAATTTGGCAATAATATGAATTTGAATAACGTGGCCCCTCCACTGTAAAGCTACGTAATCCAAAGAACATGTAGATGAACAACACATCCCTCCTATTCATGAGAAAGTGGCTTTAAAACAGACACTACTTTCACATTTTAAGCATCATTATATCACACATCATAAGCTAATCCCCTAAATGTGATACTAACTTCAAAAGCCTAAAAAAATAACATACTTGATTACACAAAAATGTAAAATATCTAAATGGACAAACTAAGTAAAAATTTAATGATGAATGAGGAAAATCATCAGCAATGTAGGCTAGACAGAGGCTAGGCTAGTTTCTCAAAGGATCTGACGTTGAATCATCCATTTGACCATGAAAACATCCCAACAAAGTATATAGAGAAGTTATTAGAAGCTCCATTTACAGATGTGAAAACTGAAACAAGTTTAAACAACTTATCTAGTTAATGGCAATATCTAATTCACTATAACAAGGAAAATCTCCCAACAATATGAGCTTTCTTTCCACAAGTCTATGCTTAACTTGGGGAAAAAAAAATCATTAGCATCATTGATATCTGTGGTCATTATGGTATACATAATACATACCACAGAGTATAACACAACATGATTCTCTTAAGTACCTTGCACAAAAGATGGCCCTTTGAAATAGCTGGGATCAGTCTCTTCAGACATGTTCTTGGCAATGATTGGCTGACACCTAAAATGAAAGTCAACGGGGCTTACTTAGATGGAAGGCTTGGGTTCTCCTAATAACACTTCAGGCTTCTTTCTCTGCATCTGTCACTGAAGATTAGCCCTCAGAGTAGCACTCTGTGAACCCCCTTCATGTTAAAAATGAACTTTAAATTTCAACATTCCCTACAGTCCTAATTTCCAGACTGCTGACAGCTGAGCTTTCACAGAGAACAGCCTTGATGACTTCTGTGTTAAGCCTTAGGGTACAATTTCCTTTTCTCAGCTATGTGGGGTCTTGATATGGTTTTAGGACAGCAGAAAAGAGCTGTATAAGGATGTTTTTCTTTAACTAGTTACTTAATTCAGCAGCAAAAAATGCTAACATTTTTCAAAAAGAAATATACAGCCAAACCCTGGATTCCTAGATCAAAATGAAATATTGCCTGGCATTGAGATAAAAGAATTATTTATAAGACTTTTCTCCAAAGACTGTATATTCAGAAAAAAAGAGTTGAAAGAGCAATTAGCCATAAGCTCTTATTTTTTCTTTCAATTCTTAAATTCCATACTGTAATCCTTGATTTAGAAGTTGGTGTGTGAGTAAGGTACTAAGTAAGAGCTTCAGATGCTATCAGGTCAACCCCTTGAAGAAGCTCTTTTAACAATTCTGTCCACAGCTTTCCTTCCCTTTGCTTTATTGTGTTTTCTGAGGGAAAGAGAAAGGAATTAAATTTCTAGCGTCAAGAAAAATGCATGCTGTGAGTGCTAAGTTGCTTTAGTCATGTCTGACTCTTTGGGACCCTAAGGACTGTAGCCTGCCAGGCTCCTCTGTCCATGGGATTCTCCAGGCAAGAATACTGGAGTGGGTTGTCATGCCCTCCTCCAGGGGATCTTCCAGACCCAGGGATCAAACCCATGACTCCTACGTCTCTTGCACTAACAGGCAGGGTTCTTTACCACTAGCAGCACCTGGGGCACATACCCAAATCTGACAGTAGTCAACCAGTTACTATTCCATCTTGGAAATGAACAAGGATTTTTTTCCAGTCCAAAACCCTACATCCTCTCAATACCTTATATAGCAAAGACACCTTATATGGTAAAGTTAATTGGTCTCCTAAAAATGTAACCATGTAGTTCACTCCAGGAAACCACCTAAACGCACTTTTTGTCCTTGTCAGTAAAAGCCCTACCCCAAGAGCGGAGAAGCCTCCCAGATGTGTGTCATAAGGGAAAGAACATGAGGAGATATGAGTTTTATTCCCAGATCACTTACTAGCTATTTTCCTATTAAAAATAAAACACTAGAGAATATGTTGAGATTCAAATGGAATAATACACATGAAAGTACTATACACTTGAATAGAGTTTGCAACATATTTTACTTAATATGACTCCCCCCTGGCCTATAACAGGAAGCCATACATAACACTGCCCCCCTAACCAGGACAGAAAACTTAACAGTGGAGGGGTCTGTCTTCCCATCTTCAATGTTATTTATCTTTCTCAACTTCATGGCAGAATTTAAATCTGGACGTTAACCTGGATATCCTTTTAATCTCACTGGAACACCATCCTATTTCCCAACCTAAAATACAACTCTCAGCAAAACCACCCAGGAGCACTATAGAGTCCTGTGAAAACATTTAAAGGTTCTGCATTCCTCAAATAGGGGGATCATATAATGCATCCTCCACTTCTGAAAGAGAAAGGGGACACCAGATAATTTCACCAGGACCAACACCACCTTCTTTACAAGCTTCTAGTCTGTTGTTCCAGTCTGTTTCCAGGGGTTCTAACTTTTAATGACACGGAAAAAAATGTATATTTTGTCCCTTTTAAAACATTGGAAAACATGGAAAGATAAGAGGAATAATAATAATGGACCAAGAACCTACTAATCTCCAGGGACTTAACATATGCTATTCCATTTAAGTTTAACAGTAACACTAAATGGAAGTAGTAAATTTTTTCTTCCAGTTTTATTGAGATATAATTGACATACGGCACTATCGACTGAGCACACACATGCACTGTCTTAAGTTTAAGGTGTACAGCATAATGACTTGCATCACGAAATGATTATCACATTGTTTAGTGAACATTCATCCTCTCATATAGATACAACATGAAACATATGGAGGAAATTATTTTTTTCTTATGAAGAGAACTCTTAGGATTATTCTCAATGTATATATAGTATAGCAGTGTTAATTATATTTATCACATTGTACATAACACCACTAGTATTTGTCTTGTAACTGCAAGTTTTCACATTTTGACCACCTTCATCCAGTTTCCCTTCCTCCCACCCCCTCCTCTGGTTAACCACAAACCTGACCTCTTTTTCTATAGATTTGTTTGGTTTTGAAGTATAAATGACCTATAAAACTAGGTTAGTTGCTGGTATACAACAGTGATTTGATACTTTTATACATTTCAAAATAATCAAGATAAGTCATCTGTCACCATATAAAGATATTATGTAATTACTGACTATATTCCCCACATTGTACATTTCATAACTGTGACTTATTTATTTTGTAGCTGAAAGTTTATTCCTCTTAATCTCACATACTTCTCCCCTCCTCATTCCTCCCTCCTCTCTGGCAACCACTTGTCTGTTCTATGTATCTGTAACTCTGTTTCTGTTTAGTTATGTTTGCTCATTTGTCCCCTTTCTTAGATTCTACACATAAGTCAAATCATACAGTATTTATCTTTCTCTGACTTATTTCACTTAGCATAAAACCCTAGGTCCATCCATGTTACAAATGGCAAGATATCATTCTTTTTGTTTTTAAGATTATAAGCCCTTTATTTTCTTCAATATCAAACTCTCAAAATTTAATAGAACGAATATACAGAAAAGTAGAATTCAGTACACCTGAAAAGCACTATGAACCAATTAAACATAATTAAGATTTATAAAATTTTCACACAACAGTAGGATACAAATTCTCTCCCAGTTCCCATAGGAACTTGACTATAAACTAGGAGACAATGGAACATATCCAGGGACATAAAACAATGTGCAAAACTTTCACTGTCTAAAGGTACTGAAATTATACAGAGTCTGTTCTCTTATCACGGTGGAATTATGTTAGAAATCAATATCAAAAGATATTTGAAAATAACCCACATATTTTCAAGTGCAATGTGGCACTTACCAAGAGAGATCTTTGACTTAGCCATTAAAAGCCTCAGTACAGTTAGAAGACCAAAAACTCAACAGAGGGTGTTTGCAGAGAAGAAAGTACTTAAGTGAGAAATAGCAAAATGAGAAATTAATATCAAAGATACCTTAGGAACCCGTGTATTTGGTAATTAAATGTCCACTTTTAAATGATGGTTGTATCTAAGAAGTCATAACAAGGAAAATTAGAAAAAGATATCATTTTTATGGCTGAGTAATATTCTATTCTGCATACACACACACACACATACCACAACTTCATTCATCGATCAATGGACACTTAGGTGGCTTCCATTTCTTCGCTATTGTAAATAATGCTGAATGCAAGGGTACCTGTATCTTCTCTAACTAGTGTTTTTGTTTTCTTAGGATAAATATCCAGGAGTGGACTGGCTGGATGACATGTAGTTCTGTTTTTATATTGTAAAGTAATCTCCATACTGTTTTCCATAGAAACTGTATCATTTATTTTTCCACCATCAGTGCACAAGGGTTCTGTTTTCTTCACATCATTACCAGCACTTATTATTTGCTACCTTTTTGATGACAGCCATTCTGACAGGTGTGAGGCAGTATGTCACTGTGGTTTTTATTTGCATTTCCCTCCTTATTAAGTGATGAAAAACATGTTCTCATGTACCTGTTGGCCACCTGGTTGCTTTGGGGTTTTTTACTTTTTAATGCTGAATGGTATGAGTTTTTTGCATATTTTGGATATTAACCCACTATTGGATACATTGGATATACCACTTGCAAAAATCTCCCACTCAGTAGAAAGCCTTTTCATTTTGTTGAAAGATTCCTTCACTGTGCAAAAGCTTTTGAGTTTGATGTAGCCTCATTCATTTAATTTTATATTTCCCTCACCTGAGGAGACATATATAAAAATATATTGCTAAGACTGATGTATACTGCCTGTATTTTCTTCTAGAAACTTTATGGTTGTGGGCCTTACATTTGTTAATCTATTCTGAGTTTATTTTTGTTTATAATGTGAGAAAATAGTTCAATTTGATTCCTTTGCATGTAACTGTCCCAGTTTCCCCATTAAAACTGACTAAAGAGGCTATATTTTCAATATTGTATATTTTTACTTCATCATGTATCATCTATGTAAACGAGGGTTCATTTCTGGGCTCTATATTCTCTCAGAATTAAACTCTATTCTCTCAGAATAGAGAGCCCAGAAACGAACCCTGATCTGTTCCACTGATTTGTCTATTTCTGTGGCAGTATCATACTGTTTGGATTACTGTAGTTTTATAATATAATTTGAAGTCATGGTGTGCAAAACCTCCAGTTTTGTTCTTTCTTAAGAATGTTTTGGTTATTTGGGGTGTTTTGTGTTTCCCTACAAATTTTAGAATTCTTTGTTCTAGTTCTATAAAAAAAAAAAAGCCATTGATATTTTGATAGGAACTGCTTTAAATCTGTAAACCGTCTTGGTTAATATGGTCATTTTAACAACATTAATTCTTCTAATCTATGAACACAATCTAATCTATGTGGTTTCTTTCCATCTGTTTATGTTGTCCTTGATATCTTTCATCAGTGTCTTATAGTTTTCATTCATCTCCTTAGAATGATTTGTAGGTATTTTATTCTTTCTGATGCATTGGTAAAAGGAATTGCTTTCTTACTTTCTTATAGTTTGTTGTTAGTATATAGAAATGCAATGAGTTTTTGTATATTAATTTTATATCCTCCAACCTGACTGAATTTTTTAATGAGTTTAGTAGTTTTCTGGTGGTGTGTTAAGGATTTTCTATGTATAATATTGTATCATCCACAAAAAGTGCCAGTTATACTTCTTACTGTCCAATTTGGATTTCTTTTCTTTTCCTCGTTTAATTGTTAAACATTGCCTGGGTAGTCCCATGGATGGAGGAGCCTGGTGGGCTGCAGCCCATGGGGTCGCGAAGAGTCGGACACGACTGAGCGACTTCACTTTCACTTTTCACTTTCATGCACTGGAGGAGGAAATGGCAACCCACTCCAGTATCCTTGCCTGGAGAATCCCAGGGACGGAGGAGCCTGGTGGGCTGCCGTCTATGGGGTCGCACAGAGTCGGACACGACTGAAGCGACTTAGCAGCAGCAGCAGCAGAACTTTCAATATTATGTTAAATAAACATGGTTAGAGTATGTATCCTTGCCTTCTTCTTGGTCATAGAGAAAATGGTTTCAGCTTTTCACCATTCAGTATGATGTTACTTGTGAGTCTGTCATAAATGGCTTTTATTATGTTGAGGTAGGTGTCCTCTACACCCACTCTGTTGACAGGTTTTATCATAAATGGATGTTGAATTTGTCAAAAGTTTTTCTTCTGTCCTCTTCACTTGTGATTTATTATTTTTAGTGTTATGTTTGGATCCCTTTTTTGAGTGTTTATTACAGATTTTTGGTTTGTGGTTACTGTGAGGTTTTTGTATAGCAATCTCTCTCTCTCTATATATATATATATATAATCAGTTCAGTTCAGTTCAGTCGCTCAGTCGTGTCCGACTCTCTGCGACCCCATGAATTGCAGCACGCCAGGCCTCTCTGTCCATCACCAACTCCCGGAGTCTACCCAAACCCATGTTCATCGAGTCGGTGACGCCATCCAACCATCTCATCCTCTGTTGTCCCCTTCTCCTCCCGCCCCCAATCCTACCCAGCATTAGGGTCTTTTCCAATGAGTCAACCCTTCGCATGAGGTGGCCAAAGTATTGGAGCTTCAGCTTCAACATCAGACCTTCCAATGAGCACCCAGGATTGATCTCTTTTAGGATGGATTGATTGGATCTCCTTGCAGTCCAAGAAACTCTCAAGAGTCTTCTCCAACACCACAGTTCAAAAGCATCAATTCTGCGGCACTCAGCTTTCTTCACCGTCCAACTCTCACATCCATACATGACCACTGGAAAAACCATAGTCTTGACTAGACGGACTTTTGTTGGCAAAGTAATGTCTCTGCTTTTAAACATGCTATCTAGGTTGGCCATAACCTTCCTTCCAAGTAGTAAGCGTCTTTTAATTTCATGGCTGCAGTCACCATCAGCAGTGATTCTGGAGCCCAAAAAAGTAAAGTCTGACACTGTTTCCACTGTTTGCCCATCTATTTCCCATGGAGTGATGGGACCAGATGCCATGATCTTAGTTTTCTGAACGTTGAGCTTTAAGCCAACTTTTTCACTCTCCTCCTTCACCTTCATCAAGAGGCTCTTTAGTTCTTGTTCACTTTCGGCCATAAGGGTGGTGTCATCCGCATATCTGAGGTTATTGATATTTCTCCCGGCAATCTTGATTCCAGCTTGTGTTTCTTCCAGCCCAGTGTTTCTCATGATGTACTCTGCATATAAGTTAAATAAGCAGGGTGACAATATACAGCCTTGACCTACTCCTTTTCCTATTTGGAACCAGTCTGTTGTTCCATGTCCAGTTCTAACCGTTGCTTCCTGACCTGCATACAGGTTTCTCAAGAGACAGGTCAGATGGTCTGGTATTCCCATCTCTTTCAGAATTTTCCACAGTTTGTTGTGATCCACACAGTCAAAGGCTTTGGCATAGTCAATAAAGCAGAAATAGATGTTTTTCTGGAACTCTCTTGCTTTTTCGATGATCCAGCGGATATTGGCAATTTGATCTCTGGTTCCTCTGCCTTTTCTAAAACCAGCTTGAACATCTGGAAGTTCACGGTTCACGTATTGCTGAAGCCTGGCTTGGAGAATTTTGAGCATTACTTTACTAGCATGTGAGATGAGTGCAATTGTGCGGTAGTTTGAGCATTCTTTGGCATTGCCTTTCTTTGGGATTGGAACGAAGACTGACCTTTTCCAGTCCTGTGGCCACTGCTGAGTTTTCCAAATTTGCTGGCATATCGAGTGCAGCACTTTCACAGCATCACCTTTGAGGATTTGAAATAGCTCAACTGGAATTCCATCACCTCCACTAGCTTTGTTTGTAGTGATGCTTTCTAAGGCCCACTTGACTTCACATTCCAGGATGTCTGGCTCTAGGTGAGTGATCACACCATCATGATTACCTGTGTCGTGAAGATCTTTTTTGTACAGTTCTTCTGTGTATTCTTGCCACCTCTTCTTAATATCTTCTGCTTCTGTTAGGTCCATACCATTTCTGTCCTTTATCGAGCCTATCTTTGCATGAAATGTTCCTTTGGTATCTCTAATTTTCTTGAAGAGATCTCTAGTCTTTCCCAATCTGTTGTTTTCCTCTATTTCTTTGCACTGATCGCTGAGGAAGGCTTTCTTATCTTTCCTTGCTATTCTTTGGAACTCTGCATTCAGATGAGAATATCTTTCCTTTTCTCCTTTGCTTTTCGCTTCTCTTCTCTTCCCAGCTATTTGTAAGGCCTCCTCAGACAGCCATTTTGCTTTTTTGCATTTCTTTTCCATGGGGATTTTCTTGATCCCTGTCTCCTGTACAATGTCACGAACCTCTGTCCATAGTTCATCAGGCATTCTGTCTATCAGGTCTAGTCCCTTAAATCTATTTGTCACTTCCACTGTATACTCATAAGGGATTTGATCTAGGTCATACCTGAATGGTCTATATATATATATATATAATTGTTGTAAGTTTCTGATGTCTTGATAGCAAATGCATTTTTAAAACCCTGCATTTGTACTCTCCTCCCCTCATGATTACTGTTTCTGGTATCATATTTTATATCTAATTGTTTTGTATATCCCTTAACTGCTTATTGTAGATATAAATGATTTTGTTATGTTTATCTTCTAACTTCCCTGCTAACTTTGGGTGTGGATAATTTTCTACATTTACTGTATATTTGCCTTTGCTGATGAGCTTTTTTATTTCTTAATTTTCTTGTCTCTAATTGTGACCTTTTCTTTTCTCCTAGAGAAGTTCCTTTAACAACTATTCTAAAGCTGGTTTGATGGTGCTGAATTCTTCTAGCTTTTGCTTGTCTATAAAGCTTTTGATTTCTCTGTTAAATCTGAACTAGAGCCTTGCCAGGTAGAACATTCTTGATTGTATCAAAAGGTTTTCCTTTTCATCACTTTAAATATATCATGCCACTCCCTTCTGGACTGCAGAGTTTTTGATGAAAAATCAATTGATAGCTTTATAGAAGAGCTTCTCTGATAGCTCAGTGGTGAAAGAATTTGCCTGCCAATGCAGGAGACACAAGTCTGATCCCTGGGTCAGGAAGATCCCCTGGAAAAGAAAACAGCAACCCACTCCAATATTCATGCCTGGGATATCCCATGGACGGAGAAGCCTGGCAGGCTACAGTCCATAGGGTTGCAAAAAGTTGGACACAACTTAGCAACAAAAACAACAACAAACCTTACAGGAGTTCCTTTGTATGTTATTTGCTGCTTTTCCCTTGCTGCTTTGAGTATTCTTTAGTTTTTCTCATTCTGAGTACAATGTGTCTTGGTGTGTTTTTCTTTGGGTTAATCCTGGGTGGGACTCTAAATTTCCTGTATTTGGCTGACTTTAACTTTTCCAGGTTAAGGAAGTTGCCAACTATTATCTCTTCAACCATTTTCTCAGGCCCTTTCTCTGCCTATTCTCCTTCTGAGACCACTATGATGTGGATATTGGTGCATCTGACATTGCCCCAGAGGTCTCCAAACTGTGCTCATTTCTTTTCACTCTGTTTTCTTTTATTCTGTTCAGCAGCAGTGATTTCCACTACTCTTGTCTTCCAGCTCACAGATGCATTCTTCTGTATCATTTAGTCTACTATTGATTCAAGTTTATTTTTCATTTCAGTTATTGTGTTCTTCATCCCTGTTTGGTTATTCTTTATATTTTTTTAACTCTTCTTTAAAAACTTCTAACTTCTCATTCTATACATTCACTCCTTCCTAGTTCTTCGATCTTCTGTACTATCATTACTCAAAACTCTTTCTCGGGTGGATTGCCTATGTCCACTTTGCTTAGTTCTTCTTCTAGGGGTTTTTCCTTTTCCTTCATCTGGAACATGTTCTTCCACGGCCTCATTTTGTCTAAGTTGCTATTTGTATGGTTATGTGTGTGGAAATTTGTTGTGTTTCTCGATTCTGGAGAAGTGGCCTTCTCTGGCACATGTCCTATGCATCCCGGTAGTGCAGTCCCCTCTCATCACCCAAGCTCTAGGGGTTTTCCCCAAGAGGCTACATGGGTCTCTCTGTTGTGGCAGGCTATGTGGATGGTCTGGTAGGTTCGGTTGGCCTCTCATCTGATTGGTTTCAGGCCCTGCCTTGTGCAGATGCTTCTAGCTGCTGTTTAGTGGAGCCAGTCATGAGGTAGCTCATTGTAGAACCTGAGAAGGCCCAAGGGCTAGTGCTGGCTCATGTTTGGGTGAAGCCAGAGTCCAGAAGGCTCTGGCTGTTTCCCACCCACTGGCAGGTGAGGCCAGATTCTGGGGTTAATCCCAGACTACTGGACGGCAAAGCTGGTTCCTAGAGTCTGGCTGCAGGCCCCAGGGATCCCAGGGCTCAATCCCCTTTAATGGCTCTTCCTCATCTACCCTGGCCTCTAAATGTTGGATAACCCCAATTCTCAGCCTTTTTTCATTCTCCATCTATACTTACCCCTAGGTGATCTCATCCAGGCTTTGCTTTAAATGTTTTCTATATGTTGATGACTCTCAACCCAGGTTTCAGCTCATACTTCTCCCATGAACTCCAGACCTACATGTCCAATTTCCTTCTTGACAACTTAAAGAAAACCTCAAACACTCAGAATTGAACTCTTGATTCTCTTCTCCCAGTCTTTTCCATTCCAGTAAATGACAACTTCATTTCTCTTATTGGTAAGGGGGGAGGGAGGGGCAAGCACTAGCAAAAAAAAAAAAAAACAAACTTGGATGCCATTCTTAATTTCATCTTTCCTCCCCATCTCTCAAGAGTTCAGTTTTGACAAGCTAATCTGAGATTCCCTACAGGTAATTAAAGAACTTGACAACAAAGTAATTAAAACTACCCAAAATGAAACAAGGTAGAAAAAATAATTTTTAAAATGGACAGACCATTGATAAACTGAAAAACAACTTCGTTATCTAAGATGTAATTGAAGTTCCCTTAAGAAATGAGGGTAGGGGGCAGAGGAAATATAGGCTAAAAATTTTCCAATTTTGATGCAAATTATAAACTGACAGATCTAAGACACTCAATGAACCTCAAGGACAGGATACATGAATACTAACTATAGCAAGACACATAATGATCAAACTCAAAATGAATAATAAAAGAAAGCCTTAAAAGTAGCCAGAAGAAAAAAAGCTAAATTATATACACAGGAACAAAGATTAAGACAGTAGATTTCTCATCAGGAACAATGCAAGTGTGAAGACAACAGTATTTTTAAAGTTCTGAAAGGAAAAATATTATCAACCTAGAAAATTGTATACATAGCAATAATATATTTCAAAAACAAAGGGGAAATAAAAACTTTTTCAGAAATACAAAAGCATTAAGATCTGCACTAAAAAATTGTCAAAGGAAGTCTTTTAAACAGAATAAAAGTGAAAAGCAGAAGTATAGATCTGCACAGAAGTATGAAAGATACCAGAAATACATGGATAAATACACACTTTATCCAAAATTTTTCTTTTTTTAAATTGAAATATATTTGACATATAGCACTGTTAAATTTAAGGCATACAACATGTTAATTTGATACATTTGTATGTTGTAATATGATTGCCACTGTAGCAATAATTAGTACCACTATCATATCACATAATTCTTTTTTTCCCCCCACACTGTGCCACATGTGATAACTTAGTTCCTCAATCAGGGATCAAACCCCACCTCCTGCAGTGGAAACAAGAGTCTTAACCACTGGACTGCCAGGGAAGTCCCCATAATTACCATTTATTTTAGTGGTTGAGATACTTAAGTTCTCATCTCTTACCAGGTTTCATGATTATAATACAGCGCTGTTGTCTATATTTTTTATTATTTAAATCTCTTTAATAAATAACTATTTAAACAACAATATCAATGAATTGTGGGGTTTCTTATATATACATATACATTTTTTTTACTTACACAGATAAATAAAATGCATGAAAAAGTAGCATAAAAGCTGGGGAAATAAGTAAAAATAAAGTATACTATTGTAGGATCCTTATACAGTAAGTGAAAAATACCACTTTAGACTAAGTTAAAGACATATAATAAACTCTAAAGCAACCATTAAAACAAAACAGATATATCTAATAAGTCAGCAAAGTGACTAAAATGCAGTGTTTTTTTTAAACTTCAAAAGAATCCATAAAAATAAAGAAAAGGGAACAAGGGAAAAAGGTATTACTAGAAAACAAACAGTAAGATCAAAAACTTAAACTGACCTATATTAATAATCACATTCAATATAGGTGGTCTAACAGCCCAAATTAAAGTCAAAGGTTGTCAGCCGGATGAAAAAGACAGACCCAACAACATGTTGCTTATAAGAAACACACTTTAGATGTAAAAACAAACAGATTAAAGACAAAATAATGGGGAAATATATACCATGCTAGCCCCAGTATTTAAAATAAATAAATAAATAACTGGAGTGACAGTGTTAACAAATAGTGAACATTTCAGAGCAAAGAAATATTTCCAAGATTAAAAATGGCCATTTGATAAGGTGGTCATTAGTCAAGATGACGTAAGAATCCTAAATGTTTATGAACCTATTAACAGAGCTACAAAATATATGAAACAGAAACTCACTGGAATGCAACAGAAAATAGACAAATCTATAGTTATAACCAGAGATTTCAATACTCCTCTCTCATTAATTGGTAGAACAAGTAGACAGAAAATCAGTAAGTATATACTATCAACTAACTTGACCTAACTGGCAATTACAGAATACTCCACCAATCAAAAGTAGAATACACACTTTTTCACAAGCTCATGGAACATTTATCAAGATAGAACATATCCTGGGCCATAAAACAAGCCTAAACAGATTTAAAATACTTCAAGTCATAGTTTTGACTACAATGGAATTAGAGTAAAAATCAGTAACAGATCTCTGGGAAACCCCCAAATATTTATAAACTAAACAAATGTTTGGAAACTAAACATTTCTACATAAACCATGGATCAAGAAGTTGCAAATAAAATTCAGTTCAGTTGCCCAGTCATGTCCAACTCTTTGCGACCCCATGGACTGCAGCACACCAGGCCTCCCTGTCCATCACCAACTCCGGAAGCCTACTCAAATTCATGTCCATCGAGTCGGTGATGCCATCCAACCATCTCGTCCACTGTCATTCCCTTCTCCTCCTGCCTTCAATCTTTCCCACCACCAGAGTCTTTTCAAATGAGTCAGTTCTTCACATCAGGTGGCCAAACTGATGCACACCAGGCTTCCCTGTCCATCACCAACTACTGGAGTTACAAAAATTCATGTCCATTGAGTCAATGATGCCATCCAACCATCCCATCCTCTGTCATCCCCTTCTCCTCCTGACTTTAATCTTTCTCAGCATCAGGGTCTTTTCCAATGAGTCAGTTCTTTGCATCAGGTGGCCAAAGTATTGGAGTTTCAGCTTCAACATCAGTCCTTCCCATGAATATTCAGGACTGATTTCCTTTAGGATGGACTGGTTGGATCTCCTTGCAGTTCAAGGGACTCTCAAGAGTCTTCTCCAACACCAAAGTTCAAAAGCATCAGTTCTTCGGCACTCAGCTTTCTTTATAATCCAACTCTCACATCCATACGTGACTATCGGAAAAACCACAGCTTTGACTAGACGGACTTACACAAGTAAAACCATCTTATTGGAGGACACCACAATTATATATGTATAAAATCTAACAGAATCCTCAAAATAGTTACTTCTACTTTTAGTAAGGTTGCAGGATACATCAATATACAAAAATCAATTGTGTTTCTAGTCACTAGCAACAATAAGAAATTAAAAAATGTTTAAGTCATTTACAATACAATTTAAAAAACACTGAAAGATAAATCTAATAAAAATGTGAAAGAATTGTTTACTGAAAACTACAAAACATTCCTGGAACAGAGTAAAGAAAACCTAAATAAATGGAGCTATGGACTTGTTCATAGATTAGTATTAGTGCTAGATTAGTGTTACTGCTAGTTGCTCAATCATGTCCAACTCTTTGTGACTCCATGGACTGTAGCCCACCAGGCTTCTCTGTCCATGGGATTCTCTAGGCAAGAATACTGGAGTGGGTTGCCATTTCCTTCTCCAGGGAATCTGCCCAACCCAGGGATTGAACCTGGGTCTCCCGCATTGCAGGCAGAGTCTTCACTGTCTGAGCCACTTGGGAAGCTCATACTGTTAAATCTGCAATTTTCCACTAATCAGTCTATAAACTCGGGGTGGGGGTGTGTGTCTGTGTGTGCACGCATGTGTGCGTGCTCAGTCATTTCTGACTCCTTGCGATCCCATGGACTGTAGTCCACCAGGATCCTCTGTTCATGAGATTTTCCAGGCAAGAATACTGGAGTGGGTTGCCACTTCCTTCTCCAGGGTATAGACTTAATACCACCCAGTCAGAACATCAACAGCCTTGTTATAGAAAGTAACAGGCTGATTGTGTAATTCATATGTAAATAAAAAGTACCCAGTAAAACAAAAACAACTGCTTGATTTAAAGACTTAGCTGCAGTAATCACAACAGCATAGGCACACAGATCAATGAAACAGAGTTAAATAGACATACCGACAAATATATAAACAAGCAATTTTTGACAAATATGCAATGGCTATCCCATGGAGAAAAGAACAGACTTTTTAGCAAATGATGCTGTAACCATCTGGTACCTATTTACAAACAGTTGAACTTTGATCCATATCATGTACCATATGAGAAAAGTGAATTCAAAATAGATCATAGATCAAAATGTAAAACTTGAAATTACAAAACTTCTAAAAGAAAAGGTAGGAAAAATAATGGTGACTTTGGGTTAAGCAAAGATGACATTCTTAGATGTAGCACCTAAACCAAGAAAATTAAATTGGATTTTATCAAAATTTAAAACTTCAGTTCTTTGAAAGATTTTTAAAGCACAAACATTCAGAATATATAAAAAGATTCAAAAGTGAATGATAAAACAGCCCAATTTTTTAAAATATGCAGACACCTCATGAAAGAAGACACACAAATGGTATATAATACATAAAGGATACTCTCAATAGGCTCCCTGGTAGCTCAGACATTAAAGAATCTGCCTGCAATATGGGAGACTCAGGTTTGATCCCTGGGTCAGGAAGATCCCTTGGAGAAGGGAATGGCTACCCACTCCAGTATTCTTGCCTGGAGAATCCTGTGGACAGAGGAGCCTGTGGACTATACAGTCCATGGGGTCACAAAGACTCAGACACACCTGAGCAACTAACACTTTCACTTTTCAGTGTCATTACTCAGAAAATGCAAATTAAAACCACAAAGAGAGAACATGGCTAATATGCCAAGTGTTTACAAGGATGCAGAGGAACTGGAACTCTCTTACACAGGAAACAGCAGAACACTCATTTGTTGAGGACGTAAAATGGTATACCTCTTTGGAAAACATTGGATAATTTATTAGTCAGTCATACAACTACCACATGATCCAGCCACTGCACTTCTCGCCTTTTACTCAAGAGAAAAGAAAATATATATCCATACCAAAACTTGTACACAAATATTCATAGTAGCTTTATTTGTAATAGCCCAAAGCTACAAACAACCCAACAAATGACCATCAATAGGTGAATGGATAAATAGATTGTGGCATATCCATACATACTACTGAATGGAACGTTATTCAGTAGTAAAATGGAATGAACTAAGATACAATGTATATGAATTTCAAAATAATTATGCTGAAAGAAGCCAGATAAAAGTGAGTATATAAGTGCTCTTAATATAAAACTCTAGTAAGGACAAACTAATCTATAGTGACAGAGGCACTTTCTTGCCTGTGAAGGGGATGCACAGAGGCAGGTGGGAGGTAGGAATTACCAAGGTACAAAAGAAAGCATCTAGGGGTGATGAATGTGTTCATTTTCTTGACTATGGTGACTGTTTCACTGATATACACATGTCAAATGAGCAAAGTACATACTTCAAATAGTTTATTTTAGGTTGATTATATCTCAAAAAAGCCATTTAAAAAAAAAATTTAAGAAGGATGAGATTGCCTTTTGAGGTTTCTCTTTTGCCAAGCTAAATTTTGACCTCATTGCAAAAATTTTCTTGAAGAGCTTTTAGGAACAGACTGACATCGTTAAGCTTAATGCTCTGTGAAATAGTCTAATTGTTTCAAAAGCCTGTGGCAGCAGTTTTCTGAGATTATATCAGAGGACACTTTTTTCCCTTTATGTAAACATAAATTATGGTTGCCACTGGACACCAAACAATGCTTTTACTACAGTTATTTCAGTCATGCTCATGCCAAGAGCTGAATGTTTTTTCACCTGAAGAAGTCTAAGAACAATGCTTTTATAGTTCCCCACGGCTCGCCTGTTACTTTACACTGTCACTTCTACAGGAAATTCTCCTACCAGGGAGATGGCGGATTTGCATCTTTGGTGGGTTGGGGTGCGTGTATAAGTGTGAGTGCACTAGTGTGAGCAAGACTGAGAGAGAATGAAGGCGAGAGACACAGGAAGGGAGACCTTTGAGTCAAATCTCAATTAATACCTGTGTTTCCCTCCTGGAACTTTCTGGCTTTCTTCCGTTCAGAAAAAAATGTAGGGTCAATTGCTTGACTTCGAAATAGCTCCAGGCTCTCCTACATATTCCAGTCCCACCCTCTGAAATTCAGTCTACAATCTCTCAACTTTCCTTTTGTGGAACAAGTACACACTAACACACATTGCACATGTGAACCCAAATCTCTCCAACAACAGTGCAAATGCTTCCTTCTACTCTCTTGTTAGAGTTTGTCAGAAACCTATAATTGTTTCTGAAAAGGCCTTTCTTCTTCACTCTCATATTTGGTCTTATCACACTAAATCTGTTTCCTAAATTCAGTCCATGCCAGTGACAACTTAGATTTGACTAAAATAATGAAGAAAGCAATTCCTTTCTTTATATATTTACTTATATTTTAAGCATTACTTCACTTTAAGTAGGAAACCAGGATCCCTTGGCATAGATAAAAGAATATTCTAAACATAAATACAACAAATGCTACCGACATGCATGAAGGTCTCTGGGTCTAAGTTTAGCTCTCATGGGGCTGGGTGGCTAACCTGGCATCTCCAGCACTTGCTGACAGTGCTTCATCTTTTTAATGCTACCGACATGCATGAAGGTCTCTGGGTCTAAGTTTAGCTCTCATGGGGCTGGGTGGCTAACCTGGCATCTCCAGCACTTGCTGACAGTGCTTCATCTTTTTATAATTTATTTATTTATGGCTGTGCTATGTCTTTGATGCTGCATGGGCTTTTCTCTAGTTGCAGAGAGTGGGGGCTACTCCCCAGCTGCAGTGCAAGGGCTTTTCATTGCAGTGGCTTCTCTTATTGCAGAGCACAAGCTCTAGGCACACGGCTCAATGGTTGTGGTGCACGGGCTTAGTTGCTCCGCAGCATGTGGGATCTTCCCGAATCAGGGATTGAACCTGTGTCTCCTACATTAGCAAGTTGATTCTTTATTACTGAGCCCCCAAGGAAGCCTGCTGACAGTCCTTTTCAACACCCTGATACCTTCTTCCTGAGTAGTGAGCAGGACTGAAAGAGTTCAAAGGGAATGATCTCTTACATGTGTAGTCCCTGGTGGCTCAGCAGTAAAGAATTGACCTGCCAAAGCAGGAGACCTGGGTTCGATCCCTGGTTGGGGAAGATCCCCTGAAGAAGGAAATGGCAACCCACTCCTGTATTCTTGCCTGGAAAATCCCATGGACAGAGGAGCCTAGTGGGCTACAGTCCATGGGGTCGCAGAGAGTTGGACACAACTTAGTGACTAAGCACACGTGACCTCTCGCATGTGTTGCCGCGTGCACCTGAAACCTTCTCGTGCCCTCAAGGATCTCTGAGAACCCATTTCCTCAGGAGATCCCCGAGGTCAAGACGGACTCAGAATTCACACAAGTCTGACCTACTCTGAGGACTGTGGATAAGCAGTACAGCTCTTACTAGCCCACCAAGCACCGTTAAGCAGATTAGGGAAAGGTGCCCTCCCTGAGCAGATGAGCCCTGGGTGTGCGCATGGATAGGAAGAGGACAGTGTCTATGCCAGCCTTTGAACAAGGCTTCCTTTTCTCCAGGCCAATACAGCCTTCTGCCAGACAAAGCAAGGGTTGGATTTTGATCCCACTTAACCCTCTGGCTCAGCACCCTTGTGCAATGAACAACAGACACAACTATACTTGATGGTTTGCCAAGCGTGAGCTAAGCCTCAGCACTTTTGCCAGTTACTACTAAATTCGAAATTCAGTACCTGACTTTCTATGGCTCTCTGGTGTCCGCTCCCCACTCCACCCCAATTCCTTTGCATTTCCAGCTTTTGGGCTGGGCAGTGGCTCAGCAGTACTTCCACAGCAATGTGGAAGGGGAATATATTGGGGGGGGGGATGGATGGACCAACAGTTGCCTTCTAAGTTCCACATTTCCTCTGGTTTGGGCTCATCGATGCTAGCCCTGTCTCAGTCACCTATTACATTCGAGGCTGGCTCTGGCAGAGAAGCCCCCTTTGTGGAGATGGCTAGACTCTACTTAGTCATGCTGCTACTGAATAGCTGAGCAATTAGCTGAGTTTGGAGGTATGCCTCTTTTGCCAACGGCACACACTAATGAACTTCAAGTCAAGGTAAATTATTGAAAGCAGCAGAACTGACAAGAAGGTCTATTGTTTAAGTCAATGGATTCTGTCTGAAGACACAGCTCTGCCCTGAAAAATTAGAACAGCAACAAGGGCTGGTCCAAGCAACAAGAGTGCCGATTAAAAATGCTACAAAGAGCTGGGTGGCCAGAGGGGCCTGAGTTAGTACTGGCACAGACAGGCAGCAGATTGGTATTTGTTTCACTATTTACACTCCAAATTCTGGGTAACTCACAGCCAAGCCTGAATGATGATTCTAAAAGGAAGACTCTAAAATGTTAAGTTCAAAGATGAATTCATTTAGCCTTTTACAATAGTTTGGGCTTCCGTGATGGGTCAGACGGTAAAGGATCTGCACAATGTGGGAGACCCAGATTTGATACTTGAGTGGGGAAGATCCCGGGAAAAGGAAATGGCTACCCACTCAAGTATTCTTGCCTGGAGAATTCCATGGACAAAGGCTACAGTCCCTGGGGTTGCAAAGAGTCGGACGTGACTGAGTGACTAACACTTTCACTTTACAATAGCTTACACAAAGCCACTATTTTTAAAGTCTATATAAATAAAGGTCCATAAAGTCCCATGGGAGAGGGTAGTAAGAAGGAATTAAACTTGTCCAAGAAGAAGGCATATTAACCAGTTCACTGTCCTTGAAGGTAAGTCTCTTATGAGGTCCTCTAGCCTAGTCCAAGGACACACTACCCATTAGTGACAGGGCAGGGAGACGTACTGGGAAAAAGCAAGGACTCCAATGCCAAACCCTTGATGTCTCCAGTCCTGGCCTTTTCTTCTGCCAAAGCCAAGGGTCACCAACTGAGACCTGCTTTTGAAAGACCCAAAAAGCCACTTTTGAATACAAATTTCTAGAGAAGGAAGCAGAGAAACTAATTCAGTTAAAACAGAAGTAGCAAACCTGCATCAGCCATGAATCAAGGCCAAATGAGAAGCAGTGATGACTTGGAATAACAAACTGTGGAAAATTCTTAAAGAGATGGGAATACCTACATATACACAATGAAATGTTACTCAGCTATTAAAAAGAATACATTTGAATCAGTTCTAATGAAGTGGATGAATCTGGAGCCTATTATACAGAGTGAAGTAAGTCAGAAAGAAAAACACCAATACAGGATATCAACACATATATATAGAATTTAGAAAGATGGTAATGATGACCCTATATGCGAGACGGCAAAAGAGACACAGATGTAAAGAACAGACTTTTGGACTCTGTGGGAGAAGGTGAGGGTGGGATGATTTGAGAGAATAGCATTGAAACATGTATATTACAATATGTGAAATAGATCGCTAGTCCAGGTTCAATGCATGATACAGGGTGCTCAGGGCCGGTGCACTCAGATGACCCTGAGGGATGGGATGGGGAAGAAGGTGGGAGGGGGGTTCAGGATGGGGGACACATGTACACCCATGGCTGATTCATGTCAATGTATGGCAAAATGACTACAATATTGTAAAGTAATTAGCCTCCAATTAAAATAAATAAATACATTTTTAAAAATTAAAGAAAAAAAAGAGATGAGAATGCCACACCACCTTTCCTGCCTCCTGAGAAACCTGTATGCAGGTCAAGAAGCAACAGTTAGAACTGAACATGGAACAATGGACTGGTTCAAAATTGGGAAAGGAGTATGTCAAGGCTGCATACTGTCACCCTGCTTATTTAACTTATATACAGAGTACATCATGCGAAATGCCAGGCTGGATGAAGCACAAGCCGGAATCAAGATTGCTGGAAGAAATATCAGTAACCTCAGATATGCAGATGACACCACCCTTATGGTGGAAAGCTAAGAGGAACTAAAGAGCCTTTTGATGAAGGTGAAAAAAGAGTGAAAAAGCTGGCTTAAAACTAAATGCTCAAAAAATGAATATCATGGCATCCAGTCCCATCGCTTCATGGCAAATAGATGGGGAAACAATGGAAACAGTGTCAGACTTTATTTTCTTGGGTTCCAAAATCACTACAGATGGTAACTGCAGCCATGAAATTTAAAAATGCTTGCTTCTTGGAAGAAACGCTATGACCAACCTAGACAGTGTATTAAAAAGCAGAAACATTACTTTGCTAACAAAGGTCCATATACTCAAAGCTACAGTTTTTCCAGTAGTCATGTATGGATGTGAGAGCTGGACCATAAAGAAGGCTGAGCACTGAAGAACTGATACTTTCAAACTGTGGTTTTGAAGAAGACTCTTGAGAGTTCCTTGAACTGCAAGGAGATCAAACCGGTCAATCCTAAGGGAAATCAGTCCTGAATATTCATTGGAAGGACTGATGCTGAAGCTCCAATACTTTGGCCACCTGATGTGAAAAGCTGATTCATTTGAAAAGACCCTGATGCTGGGCAAGATTGAAGGCAGGAGGAGAAGGGGAGGACAGAGGATGAGATGGTTGGATGGCATCACAGACTCAATGGACATGAATTTGAGCAGGTTCTGGGAGATGGTTAAGGACAGAGAAGTCTGGCATGCTGCAGTCCATGGAGTTGCAAACAGTCAGACACAACTGAGCGAGGACAACAATAACAACTTGGAACACTGAGAAACATCCTGCCATTATACATGAACCCCAGGAAAAGAGGCTATAACTTTAGGTGCTGTGCTGTGCTTAATTGCTCAGTCATTTCCAACTCTTTGTGACCCCATGGACTATAGCCCACCAGGCTCCTCTGTCCACGGAAATCTCCAGGCAAGAATACTGGAGTGGGTAGCCTTTCCCTTCTCCAGGGGATCTTCCCAACCCAGGGATAGAACCCAGGTCTCCCGCATTGCAGGCAGATTCTTTACCACCTGAGACACCAGGGAAGCCCAAGAACACTGGAGTGGGTAGCCTATTCTTTCTCCAGGGGATCTTCCTGACCCAGGAATCAAACCGGGGTCTCCTGCATTGCAGGTGGGTTCTTTACCAGCTGAGCTACTAGGGAAGTCCTATAACTTTAAACTTTAATGTAACTTTAAAATATAATATCATCCAGTTTAGACTATGAATTACTCCACCACACCCCATCCCTCCCGAGTAGCCCCTAGCAGACATCAACAGTCAATCTTTTCCTAACAGGAAACGGAACAGGTATAAATGGTTCTCTCTAGAGCAAAAATGTGAAATTCCTCACAGTGAACAAAATGAGGACAAACCCTCATTCAGAATAGTGCTGAAACAGTGGAGATGTAAGGGTTAATTCTGAATTCATACTGGATCAGCTTCTGTGACCTTAACCCTTATCTTGCCCCTTTTGTTGTTCAGGGCAAATGTAATGGCCTGACTCAGGAGATAACCTGAGCCTGCCCACCTGTAGAGGACTGTGAGGAAGTGAAACGAACACATCCCCCTGCCCAAGGTTCGCCATTCTAGGAGATATTTGCTAGAATTAAATGATCTTTTTACTTTGTTTCCTCACCTCCCCCAACTCTGATCCATAAAAGAACATTGCATTCAGGCCCCAGCAATATGGTTATTAGGAAACACTAATGCGCCATCTTCTCGGTCAGCCAGCTTTCTGAATAAAGTCATATTCCTTGTCTCAACACTTCAGTCTCTGGGATTTATTGGACTATTGTGCGGTGAGTAGAGCAAGCCTGGACTCGGTAACAGAGGACTACTCCTGCTGAAAATGGCTCTACACCGCCTGCATGAATTGAGCAGGTAGTCCCTGATCAAAACCTGTAGCCACTTATCTATTAACTATCATGCTATGCTAATAAGCTTGCTGCTGCTGCTGCTGCTGCTGCTAAGTCGCTTCAGTCGTGTCTGACTCTGTGCGACCCCATAGACGGCAGCCCACCAGGCTCCCCTGTCCCTGGGATTCTCCAGCAAGAATACTGGAGTGGGTTGCTGTTTCCTTCTCCAGTGCATGAAAGGGAAAAGTGAAAGTGAAGTCGCTCAGTCGTCCGACTCTTAGCGACCCCATGGACTGTAGCCCACCAGGCTCCTCCGTCCATGGGATTTTCCAGGCAAGAGTACTGGAGTGGGGTACCATTGCCTTCTCCAGCTAACAAGCTTACAAGTGGTCTAACCTTAATGCTGGGCCAGCAAGGGTGGTCTCACCTTGAATGCTAGCTCTCCTTTCAGTCTCTGGGAAAATAAAGTTTTGCAAGTGCCTAGGTTTCAGATCCTAAAAGATGATGCTGTGAAAGTGCTGCACTCAATATGTCAGCAAATTTGGAAAACTCAGCAGTGGCCACAGGACTGGAAAAGGTCATTTTTCATTCCAATCCCTAAGAAAGGCAATGCCAAAGAATGCTCAAACTACCACACAATTGCACTCATCTCACACACTAGTAAAGTAATGCTCAAAATTCTCCAAGCCAGGCTTCAACAATATGTGAACCGTGAACTTCCAGATGTTCAAGCTGGTTTTAGAAAAGGCAGAGGAACCAGAGATCAAATTGCCAACATCCACTGGATCATTGAAAAAGCAAGAGAGTTCCAGAAAAACATCTATTTCTGCTTTATTTACTATGCCAAAGCCTTTGACTATGTAGATCACAATAAACTCTGGAAAATTCCTCAAGTGATGGAAATACCAGACCACCTGACCTGCCTGTTGAGAAATATGTATGCAGGTCAGGAAGCAACAGTTAGAACTGGACATGGAACAACAGACTGGTTCCAAATAGGAAAAGGAGTACTGCAAGGCTGTATATTGTCACCCTGATTATTTAACTTATATGTAGAGTACATCATGAGAAACTCTGGGCTGGATGAAGCACAAGCTGGAATCAAGATTGCCAGGAGAAATATCAATAACCTCAGATACGCAAATGACACCACCCTTATGGCAGAAAGTGAAGAGGAACTAAAGAGCCTCTTGATGAAGGTGAAAGAGGAGAGTAAAAAAGTTGGCTTAAAGCTCAACATTCAGAAAACTAAGATCATGGCATCTGGTCCCATCACTTCATGGCAAATAGATGGAGAAACAGTGGAAACAGTGGCAGATTTTATTTTGGGGGGCTCCAAAATCACTTCAGATGGTGACTGCAGCCATGAAATTAAAAAACACTTACTCCTTGGAAGAGAAGTTATGACAATCTAGCAGAGACATTACTTTGCCAACAAAGATCCATCTAGTCAAGGCTATGGTTTTTCCGTTAGTCATGTATGGATGTGAGAGTTGGACTGTAAAGAAAGCTGAGTGCTGAATAATTGATGGTTTTGAACTGTGGTGCTGGTGAAGACTCTTGAGAGTCCCTTGGACATCAAGGAGATCCAACCAGTCCATCCTAAAGGAGATCAGTCCTGAGTGTTCATTGGAAGGACTGATGTTGAAGCTGAGACTCCAATACTTTGGCCACCTGATGCGAAGAGCTGACTCATTTGAAAGGACCCTGATGCTGGGAAAGATTGAAGGCAGGAAGAGAAGGGGACGACAGAGGATGAGATGGTTGGATGGCATCACCGACTCAATGGACATGAGTTTGGGTAGGCTCCGGGAGTTGGTGATGGACAGGGAGGCCTGACGTGCTACAGTCCATAGAGTTGCAAAGAGTTGGACACAACTGAACAACTGAACTGACCTGACTGAGGTTTAAGACTTGTATTCCTGCAGATCAGCCACCATAACAAGAAACATGCAGTCCTAGACCAGGCACCACCCCTGGTGCCACACACAGAGCTTTGGAGAACTGGGGGAAGTCTGAGATGGGCTCTGCTACATCCACGTTACCAGGGCTCACATCATTATTCAGAGACGTGGTATCCAACAGTCTTAGGATTCTACTGGGGGGTTCCAAGCTTGGGGGATTTTAAAACAGGGCATGTCTCCTGTTGGTACTGGTATGATGCTACCATGCGAGTCATCAGGCAGTTCAGAGACCCACTGTGGTGTCTAAAGACACAGATGTAAATATAAGTGTGTCTGTCCCTCTGAGGGCTTTACTTGCTCTCCCTCATCCAGTGGACCACAGCAACAAAGCTTCTTTACAGATTTCACTGAAGTACAGGCAGTTACACCTTTCAAATCTCAGCTCATAACCATTGGATACGCAGGACACTGGTCACCAGACATCAGGAAACATTTACTTAAGCACTTGTTTTGGCAGCTGGTCAGGAATTCAGGAGGCATTCTAAGCCACTGATCATTGCTGTGACAGTTCAATATGTGGGAAAGGCATTAATGCCTTGTTAAAGTGCAGGATTTGGCAGTACATCAACATCCTGTCATCTCATACTTGTCTTAAACATTCCACTTTGAAAACAGCATGATATAAAAAAACAAAAAACTAGATATATGTGTGTCTACATATATATCAATGATCAATCCATAGATATCTCCAGGTTTCAAGTACTCATACAATTGTTGTTATTGTACAATTACTCAGTCGTGTCTGACTCTTTGTGACCTCATAGACTGCATTACACCAGGCTTCACTATCTCCTGGAGTTTGCTCAAATTCATGCCCATTGAGTCAACGATGCCATCCAACCATCTCATCCTCTGTCACCCCCTTCTCCTCCTGCCCTCAAGCTTTCCCAGCATCAGGGTCTTTTCCAGTGAGTTGGCTCTTCACATCAAGTGGCCAAAGTATTGGAACTTCAGCTTCAGCATCAGTCCTTCCAACGAACATTCAGGGTTGATTTCCTTTAGGATTGACTGGTTTGATCTCCATGCTGTCCAAGGGACTCTCAAGAATCTTTACCAGCACCACAGTTTAAAAGCATCATTTCTTCAGCTCATACTCATACAATAGATTAAGCTTAATTTACAGAAGCAATGCAAGAAATCAAACTCATTTTAAAATTTCCTTTGGTCATGTCCCATAGGACTCACACAAGGAACAACATGGATCCATATCAGTTTGAGAACATAAACGTTAAGGAAACCTCTGAAAATCTATGTAGCAAGAATTCAAAATGAAACTCAGGCTGTACAAACACTGGCACCTGTTCACAAAGGAAATAACTGAGGGAAAGCATCAAGACTGGGACTTTTAACTCAGATGATCAACATTGCTCACTATTAGAGAAAGGGAAATCAAAACTACAATGAGATATCACCTCACACCGTCAGGCCTCATCAAAAAGTCTACAAACAGTAAATGTTGGAGAGGGTGTGCAGAAAAAAGAAACGCTCTTGCACTGTCAGTGGGAATGTAAATTAACAGCCACAATGGAAGACGGTATGGAGATTCCTTAAAAAAGCTAGGAATAAAATCACCGTATGACCCAGCAATCCCACTCCTAGGCATATACCCTGAGGAAACCAAAATTGAAAAATACACATGTATCCCATTGTTCATTGCAGAATGATTTACAATAGCTAGCACATGGAAGCAACCTAGATGTCCATCGAAACATGAATGGATAAAGAAGTTGTGGTACATATACACAATGGAATATTATTCAGCCATAAAAAGGAATGCATTTGAGTCAGTTCTGATGAGGTGGGTGAACTTTGAACCTATTATACAGAGTGAAGTGAGTCAGAAAGAGAAAGAAAAATATTGCATTCTAATGCATATATACAGAATCTAGAAAAATGGTACTGAAGAATTTATTTTTAGGGAGGCAATGGAGAAACAGACATAGAGACTAGACTTATGGACATGGGGAAAGGGGAGGAGAGGGTTAGATATATGGAAAAAATAACATAAAAAGAAAAAGAATAACATGGAAACTTACATTACCATATGTAAAATAGATAGCCAATGGGAATTTGCTATATGGCTCAGGAAACTCAAACAGGGGCTCTGTATCAATCTAGAGGGGTGGGATGGGGCAGGAGATGGGAGGGAGGTTCAAAAGGGAGGGGATATATGTATACCTATGGCTGATTCATGTTGAGGTTGACAGAAAACAACAAAATTCTGTAAAGCAATTATCCTTCAGTAAAAAAAATAAATAAATAAAAAAAGACTGGGTCTTTTAACTCCTGGGATTTTCCATCCTCCTATGCTAACACCCTCAAAAAGCAAACAAAAGGCAAAGTTACAGTAAAATAAACAAAATGCAACAAATAAATCAATTTTTATTTGCAAGATCTTTAAACAATACTGCCTCAAAGTAATAAAAATGCAGTACTTTTCTCAATAATTTAAAAATATTAGACTCCTTTTTCTTTCCTCATTAAATAAATCTTGGGGCTGTGCATTAAAAATCATGTAGGGTACATGATTAAATAATCGAAGAGCCCAAGAAAACTACTGATATTTAGATTCAAGCTCACTTGTACTTCTCACTGATGGATCAACAACCAATGATTTTGGGAAGTTTAATTTTTTAAAAAGTGTCAACAGAACCTTTAAAACCCCAGGTTCCCCGGGGGGAACAGATGGCAATGGTGCCTGCTGCCACCAGAGCAGCATGCCTATAATACTTATCGGCTCTACTTATACAATAATGCTCAGCCACTACGGCACTTTATGGATGCTGATAATTATTATTATTACTATTATTATTATGGGTTGTTATTTCTGAGCATCTGCTTACTAAATGCCAGAAACTAACATTGGCGAGCATTTTTAGTTGGCTCCCACTGAAAATGGAGATTTAGCTCCATGTTTTGAGATCAAAAATACTCCCATGAAAACACCTGGAGTTTTAAAAGTTCTGTTCACATTAAAAAAAAAAATCTTTCTTTTGACCAGAAGCAAGTAAGATATCCTTCTTCTTTTCTTTAGTTTCAAAATATCCTGATCATTCCTTCTCTTGATAGAAACCTTACCTACCTCAACTAATGAATCCCTCATTCAGCAGCAACCTGCAATCTCTTCCCACTTGCAGAAACTAAGTTTGGGATAAAAAAAAAATAACTAGAAGAAAAAAAACAAAACCAACCACCCAGGGATGGCTGAGAGGCTTAACTATTGCCTAGAAAGCAAGACCCCTTCACCACATTTTTCAGACTAATTTTCATAATTACTTACTGATTGAAACTGGGACTTGCAACAGGGTAACCCCATTTCCATATAAATATTAAGTAATGATTAACACAATTCAGGACCCAAGTTCAGAATCTGAAAGCATGGACTAAGTGGAAACCAAAGAAATTTAACCCATAGGGGTAAGTTTGCTACTTCTCACTCCAATGGTTTTCTGCTTATTAAACAGTGTGTAACAAACTTACATTTGCTCCATAATCACTCACCAAGAGGGAATACAGGAAGTTACCAAGGTGTGTCACAAAGACCTCCTCAACCAGATTCCCAACCTTCCATTTCTCTCTCCGTTCCCTCCCCTGCTGATGCTTGCTCTTGCATATTCTCTTTCTCTCCCTCCTTCCCTCTTTACCCCTTCCCTCCTCCCTCCTCCCTGCGTCTGTGTGTGTCTCTTTCTCCTGCTAACAACCCTGACATCTCTTGCTCTGACTTGTGCTCTCTCACATCACCGCATTCATGTTTTGGCTCTCAGTCCCTCTCTGCCACCTCACGGAATCTAATGCCTGCAACATCAAACACAGAGCAATAATTAACCAGATTAGCTAAGAGTAAGTCATTTTCAATATTCAACCCAAGGGCATACAAATCACTAAAGCACGACTGTGCTTAACCATCTTCCCAACTGGAGGGGAAAAGCCCAGCTAGAGATACACACACACATTAATTTTCACTGTGAATGAAATGCCTTCAACTGTATTTATCTGCGAGCATGGAATCATTTCATGCAAGAATGGGCACGATAAAGGACAAAAATGGTAAGGACCTAACAGAAGCAGAAGAGATTAAAATGAGGTGGCAAGAATATACAGAAGGACCATACAAAAAAGGTCTTAATGACCCAGATAACCACAATGGTGTGGTCACTCACTTAGAGCCAGACAACCTGGAATGTGAAGTCAAGTGGGCCTTAGGAAGCATTACTAAGAACAAAGCCAGTGGAGGTGATGGAATTCCAGCTGACCTATTTCAATTTCTGAAAGATGATGCTGTAAAAGTGCTGCACTTACTTAACACATCAGCAAATTTGGAAAACTCAGCAGTGGCCACACTGGAAAAAGGTCAGTTTTCATTTCAACCCCAAAGAAGGGCAATGCCAAAGAATGTTCAAACTGCCACACAATTGCACTCATTTCACAAGCTAGCAAGGTAATACTCAAAGTCCTTCAAACTAGGCTTCAACAGTCCATGAACTGAGAACTTTCAGAAGTATAAGCTAGATTTAGAAAAGGCAAAAGAACCAGAGATCAGATTCCCAACATTCGCTGGATCATACAGAAAGCAAGAGAATTTCAGAAAAGCATCTACTTCTGCCTCACTGACAGGGTGAAAGCCTTTGACTGTGTGGATTCCATAGCAAACTGTGGAAAATTCTTAAAGAGATGGGAATACCAGACCACCTTACCTGTCTCCTAGGAAAGCTGTATGTAGGTCAAGAAGCAACAGACAGAACCTTTTATGGAACAACTAACTGGTTCAAAATTGGAGGAGTATGACAAGGCTGTATATTGTCACCCTGCTTATTTAACTTATATGCACAGTACATTATGCGAAATGGCAGGCTGGATGAAGTACAAGCTAGAATCAAGATTGCCGGGAGAAATATCAACAACCTCAGATGATGCAGATGATATGCATCTCAGATATGCAGATGATGCCACTCTAATGGCAGAAAGTGAAGAAAGAGCCTCTTGATGAGGGTGAAAGAGGCGAGTGAAAAAGCTGGTTTAAATCTCAACATTCAAAACACTAAGATCATGGCACCCAATCCCATCACTTCATGACAAACAGATAGGGAAAAAGTGGAAGCAGTGACAGACTTCATTTTCTGGGGCTCCAAAATCACTGCAGTCAGTGACTGTAGCCATGAAATTAAAAGATGCTTGCTCCTTGGAAGGAAAGCTATGACAAACCTAGACAGCATATTAAAAAGCAGAGACATCACTTTGCTGACAGAGGTCCATCTAGTCAAAGCTATAGTTTTTCCAGTAGTCATGTATGGAAGTCAGAGGTGGACCATAAATAAGGCTGAGCACCAAAAAGTTGATGTTTTTGAATTGTAGTGCTGGATAAGACTCTTGTGAGTCCCTGGACTATAAGATCAAACCAATTAATCCTAAAGGAAATCAACCCTGAATATGCATTGGAAGGACTGATGCTCAAGCTCCAATACTTTGGCCGCCTGATGTGAAGAGCCAACATATTGGAAAAGACCCTGATGCTGGGAAAGATTGAAGGCAGGAGAAGAAGGGGAAGACAGAGAATGAGACAGCTGGATGGCATCACCGACTCAATGGACATGACTTTGAGCAAACTCTGGGAAATGGTAAAGGACAGGGAAGTCTGGTGTGTTGCATCCATGGGGTAGCAAACAGTCAGACATGACTTAGTGACAGAACAACAACAATGGAATTATATGGAATGTCATAAAAAAAGGAAAGGTCTTTTCAACTTTTGTATTTTTCTTTTGGCCACCCTGGGCAGCATGTGGGACCTTCGTTCCCTGACCAGGGATCGAACCTGCACCTTCTGCATGAGAAGTACAGAGTCTTAACCATTGGACCACCAGGGAAGTCCTCAACTTCATTCTTTATCTTAATATATCAGCTATGGTGTTATGCCATAATCTTCTAAAACAAATTCTTGAGCATTAAAAGTTGTAGAAGCAGCCAGGATAATGAGATAAGATATTATTAATTTCTCATAGCCTGGTAGGTCCTTTTGGAATTGCTACTTGATAATGTCCATCCTCCTTAAAAGTCCTTTGACAAGTACCTAAGCAATGCCAAGCAAACAAAGCAACCACAACATAGTAGTGGTCTGAAGCCCCTCATTATAACTAAGTTCTATTTATCTACTGGCAAGGATCAGCCTTCCTCAGTGATCAGTGCAAAGAAATAGAGGAAAATAATAGAATGGGAAAGACTAGAGATCTCTTCAAGAAAATTAGAGATACCAAGGAAATGTTTCATGCAAAGATGGGCTCAATAAAGGACAGAAATGGTATGGACCTAACAGAAGGAGAAGATATTAAAATGAGGTGGCAAGAATTCACAGAAGAACTGTACAAACAAGATCTCATGACCCAGATAATCACAATGGTGTGATCACTCACCTAGAGCCAGACGTCCTGGAATGCGAAGTCAAGTGGGCTTTAAGAAGCATCACTACAAACAAAACTAGTGGAGGTGATAGAATTCCAGTTGAGCTATTTCAAATCCTAAAAGATGATGCTGTGAAAGTGCTGCACTCAATATGTCAGCAAATTTGGAAAAGTCAGCAGTGGCCACAGGACTGGAAAAGGTCAGTTTTCATTCCAATCCCTAAGAAAGGCAATGCCAAAGAATGCTCAAACTACCACACAATTGCACTCATCTCACACGCTAGTAAAGTAATGCTCAAAATTCTCCAAGCCAGGCTTCAGCAGTACGTGAACCGTGAACTTACAAATGCTCAAGATGGATTTAGAAAAAGCAGAGGAACCAGAGATCAAATTGCCAACATCCGCTGTATCATCAAAAAAAGCAAGAGAGTTCCAGAAAAACATCTATTTCTGCTTTATTGACTATGCCAAAGCCTTTGACTGTGTGACTCACAAAAAAACGTGCAAAATTCTTAAGGAGATAGAAATACCAGACCACCTTACCTGCCTCCTGAGAATCCTGTATGCAGGTCAAGAAGCAATATTTAGAACCAGACATGGAACAATGGACTGGTTCAAAATTGGGAAAGGAGGACGTCAAGGCTATATATTATCACCCTGCTTATTTAACTTATATGCAGAGTATATCATGTGAAATGCCGGGCTGGATGAAGCACAAGCTGGAATTAAGATTGCTGGGAGAAGTATCAATAACCTCAGATATGCAGATGACACCACCCTTATGGCAGAAAATGAAGAGGAACTAAAGAGCCTCTTGATGAAAGTCAAAGAACGTGAAAAAGTTGGCTTAAAACTCAACATTCAGAAAACTAAGATCATGGCATCCAGTCCCATCACTTCAGGGCAAATAGGTGGGGAAACAATGGAAACAGTGACAGACTTTATTTTCTTAGGCTCCAAAATCACTGCAGACGGTGACTGCATCCATGAAATCAAAAGACGCTTGCTCCTTGGAAGAAAAGCTACAATAAACCTAGATAGCATATTAAAAAGCAGAGACATTACTTTGCCAAAAATGATCTGTATACTCAAAGCTATAGTTTTTCCAGTAGTTGTGTATGGATGTGAGAGTTGGACTGTAAAGAAAGTTGAGCCTCGAAGAATTGATGCTTTTGTACTGTGGTGTTGGAGAAGATTCTTGAGAGTCTCTTGGGCTGCAAAGAGATCAAACCAGTCCATCCTAAAGGAAATTAGTCCTGAATATTCATTGGAAGGACGGATGCTGAAGCTGACACTCCAATACTTTGGCCATCTGATGCGAAGAACTGACTCCTTAAAAAAGACCCTGATTTGGGGAAAGATTGAAGGTGGGAGGAGAAGGGGATGACAGAGGATGAGATGGCTGGATGGCATCACCGACTCAATGGACATGAGTTTGGGTAAACTTTGGGAGTTAGTGATGGACAGGGAGGCCTGGTGTGCTGCACTCCATGGGGTCGCAAAGAGTTGGACACGACTGAGCGACTTAACTGAACTGAAGGATCAGACATGAAAATAGGGAAGCAAATGGTACCTATGTTCTTTTTTTTTTTTTATAAATTTATTTATTTTAGTTGGGGGCTAATTACTTTACAATATTGTAATAGTTTTTGCCATACATTGACATGAATCAGCCATGGGTTTACATGTGTTCCCCTTCCTGGACCCCCCACCCACCTCCCTCCCCATCCCATCCCTCTGGGTCATCCCATTGCCCCGGCCCTGAGCCCTTGTTTCATGCATCGAACAAGGAATGGTGTTCTGTTTCACATATGATGATATACATGTTTCAATGCTATTCTCCCAGAACGTCCCACCCTCACCTTCTCCCTCAGAGTCCATAAAATTGTTCTATGCATCTGTGTCTCTTATTCTGTCTCGCATATAGGGTTATCGTTACCATCTTTCAAATTCCATATATATGCATTAGTATACTGTATTGGTGTTTTTCTTTCTGGCTTACTTCACTCTGTATAATGGGCTCCAGTTTCATCCATCTCAGTAGAACCAATTCAAACGTATTTTTTTTAATGGCTGAGTAATACCTATGTTCTTATTGTCTATAAATGTTTCATTTAAAATAATTCAAGTTTAAAGTAAAATCTACTTTTATTCATCCTTCTTTTCAAAGATGAATCTGAGAATTAACGAGTATTCTCAAAGAATTCCAGTCTTATGAGAAATGTGTAATTACTCTCCTATTCTAATATGCAGCATATGCAAAACTTACTCCCTAAGTGGTTAACCCCAGGGTAGAAGTCTAACTATTCATTTATTCTTGCCTGAGGTTCAGGAGTATTTTTCAAGCAATCTTTTGGATACACAGTTGGTTCAGCAAATCTAATTATGATCTTTACAGGCAAAATATGTCCCCCAGATTATATTATGTCCCTGGCATTCCAGAAGTGAAATTACAAGGCTTTATTCAATTTTTCCTCATGGGAGCCAGAGTCCAATCATTCCTATGCCCAAACATCATTCATATATATTTAGTGAAATTGCATGCTGGCATTCAGATCTTTGCTCGAACATTTAAAAAGGCAGACAAAAGAGATTTGATCTATGTACTATTTTGTCTATTCATTTACACAGAGGGACCAAAAATAATTAAATCAAATAACTAGGTAGATAATTGTTTTCTTATTTGCTAGAGGAAATATTATTCATTACACATGTTTATATTATCTATTTATTGCTCTACAACTTTATATCAACTTTTCGAAACCAAAGTAATATTGCATTAGAATACACCAGGAGCAAAAACAAGTCAAGAAAACTCTTGTTTTAATATAATTAGAAAGACAAAGTTGATGTAAAGGAGTCTCAAAATGGTAAGAGAAGGATAAAATGCATCACCAAACTAGTGTAGCCGAGAAAAAAATTGTGAAAAAATTAAGTAGCCGTCATAAGTTGGGAAAAATCTAATTATTCACAGATAGCTGAAGAAGTAAAACAAAATGCAAATTCATAATAAATACAAGAAATGTAAAAGTGTTCTATGGGAAAGAGAAAATTACAAATTGTAGGAGCCTGGGATAATGAAGAAAATGTTAGAATATACATGCAGGAAGAGAGAAAAAAAAGAAAGAGACCCAGTCTTGTCTAGATAATGAATCCTCACTAGCCATGTGCAGCTCAAAATATCAAATTCAAGGAAAAGAATCTAAACTTGATCTTTAAAGAAATGACCCATAGCACTTAAAGCATGGGGATCATCAGGAACCAATGGAGATTGTCCCAGAATAATACACAGTAGACCTTCATTCCTTTTTAAAAAAAATTTTTTTTTTCATTGAAGTATAGTTGATTTACAATGTAGTGTTAGTTTATGGTATGTAGCAAAATGATTCAGTTATACATATATACATATTCTTTTACAGAATCTTTTCCGTTACAGGTTATTACAATATATTGAACATAATTCCCTCTGCTATACAGCAAATCCTTGTTAATCTGTTTTATATATGGTAGTGTGCATCTGTTAATCCTATACCCCCAATATATCCCCCATTTCCTGTTTGATAACCATAGATAATACGCATTCTGCATCTGTGAGTCTTTTTGTAAATAAGTTCATTTGTATACTTTTTAAGATTCCACATATAAGTGATATCATATGTCTTTCTCTGTCTTACTTCACTTAGTATGATAATCTCTAGGTCCATCCATGTTGCAGCAAATGGCATGATTTCCTTTTTTATAGCTGAGTAACATTCCACGGTGTGTATGCAATGCCATACATGACAGTATGGCAGTCCATGCGGTTGCAAAGAGTCGGACACTACTATGTGACTGAACTGAGTCCTGATCATTCCATGGTGTGTGTGTGTATACACACACACATGCCATTATCTTCTTTCTCCATTCATGTTGATGGACACTTGGGTTGCTTCCATGTCTTGGCTATTGTAAATAGTGCTACTATGAACACTGAGGTACATGTATCTTTTTTAATTAAAGCTTTTGTCTTTTCTGGATATATGTCCAGGAGTGGAATTGCTGGATCATATGGTAACTCTGTTTTTAGATTTTTTTATGGTGGTGGTGGTGGTGTAGTCACTAAGTCGTGTCCAACTCTTGCAACTCTATGGACTGTAGCCCACCAGGCTCCTCTGTCCCCAGGATTTTCCAGGCAACAATACTGGAGTGGGTTACCATTTCCTTCTCCAAGGGATCTTCTGGACCCAGGAATCGAACCCAGGTCTCCTGCATTGCAGGCAGATTCCTGCATTGCAGGCAGATTCTTTACTGACTAAGCTACGAAAGAAGCCCAACTCCATACAATTCTCTATAGTAGCTATTATCAATTTACATTCCCACCAACAGGGTAGGAGGGTTCCTTTTTTTCCACACCCTCTCCAGAATTTTTATGTAGACTTCTTGACGATGGCCACCCTGACTGGTGTGACATGATATCTCATTGCAGTTTTGATTGATTTGCATTTCTCTAATAATTAGTGACACTGAAAATCTTTCATGTGCCTATCGGCCATCTGTATGTCTTCTTTGGAGAACTGTCTATTTAGGTCTTCTGCCCATTTTTTAAACTGTTGTTATTGAGCTGTATGAGCTGTCTGTATATTATTGGAAATTAAAATGTTATAGGTTGAATTGTTTGCAAATGTATTTTCTCCCCTTCCACAGGTTGTCTTTTCACTTTTTTTATGGTTTCCTTTGCTGTGCAAAAGCTTTTAAGTTTGATTATGTCCCGTTCATTTATTACTACTTTTATTTCTACTGCCTTGGCAGAATGAGCTAAAAAAACACTGTTAGGATTTATGCCAGAAAATGTTTTGTTTATGTTCTCTTCTAGGAGTTTCATGATGACTTGTCTTTAAGTCTTTAAGCAATGTTGAGTTTATTTTTGTGTATGGCATGAGGGAGTGTTCTACGTTCACTGATTTACATATAGCTGTCCAGCTTTTCTAACACTAGTTGCTGAAAGACTATCTTTTCTTTATGGTATATTCTTGCCTCCTTTGTTGAAGGTTAATTGATGCAGGTGTGTATGTATATTTCTGGGCTCTCTATTCTGTTCCATTGATCCATATGTCTGTAATTTTTTCTCATTTGTCTTTCTGTTTGCCCCTCTAATTGGGTGATTTCCATTATTCTACCCTTCAGACTACTTATTCATTCTTCTGCATTATTTAGTTTGCTATTTATTGTCTTTAGATCACTTTTTATCTCAGTAATCGATCTAATTTTGATTAGCTCCTCTTTACAGTTTCTAATCTTAGTTGCAGTGATCTGCATTTCCATCAATAGCCTTTCTTAATCCCTTCAGTATTTTTATCACCTCCTTTTTGAACTCAGAATCTGGTAGACTGGAAAGGTCTGTCTCACTGGATGTTTCTTCAAAGGATTTCTCTTGTTCTTATAATTGGGAGTGGTTCCTCTGCTTTTTCATTTTTCTTCAATTTTTCTATGAAAAATAGTTATCTGCTTTCACCTTGAAGGGCTGTTTTTATGTGAGAGCATCCCTGCATAGCCTGCTTGAGTCCAGTGAATTTGGTATAGATGTATGCCATGTCTTTCCTAAGGGTGTCCTGGCCATTATCCCCTTGACAGAGGTGCTGTGGTGAAGATCCTACACTGGATATTGGACAGGTTCTCCTGTTTGCTCTCAAGTTATAATCACCCTGTCAGGGGCAGGGTATGCTCTCCGGTTGCTGGAGTAAAAGCTGCAGATCTGATTCTAAGCTGTGGTGTGAGGCAGGCACACCTGGAGGACTCCACTGGGAAAGAAGTTTCTGTACATTCTTCCACAGGAGGTGTCCACTGGGATGCGCAATTCTCTGATACCACCTGCCACCTGCTGTGCATACCCATAAAGATTACTGCTGTCAGCACCACCCTCACTGGTGACCTCTGCTTGTGGGCCCTTGTAATTGGCTAGGAAGCCCCTTAGCACACATGTGCACTCACAAAGCCACTGGCACAGAAACCCACAGAAGCCATGTCCCCAACCTGCAGATAATTGACTCAAAAAGGTCTTAGACATGTAGGTGTATGATCGCAATCTCCAAATTCACCAGAGCAAGAACCCACTGTAGCCTCTTCCTGGCACCCACAGTGGGACTGCCAGTAACTTGTTCAGATTTCAGATCTCCCTCCACATGTGTGTGTGTGCGTGAGCCCACAAATCTCACAGAACCCTTGGGGCCAGATCCATGCCCCACTGCAAGCATGCCAACAATGAAGCCATGGCAGACCACGCCCCGTCCCTTCCATGCTGATGATGGGACTCCTACAGCAGACCTGCACTCAGTCCTGCATGTGCCCCTGGCTGCAGTCTGCACTACACTGTAGGCCCTTTGGGCTGTCTCTGCACAGCCAAATCAAGTCGCCGCCCCCCCCCCCAATCTATCCCTGAAGCCTGAGTTTCAGTTCCCACTGCACACATCAGCAAGCATGCATCTCAGGCTAGCGAACGGCTGTGATGCAGCCAGGACCATCTATGTTGGTGTTGCTCTACCCTGAAAGACTGCAGGCAAGCTTGCACACTCTCTTCTCCAGCCTTGGAAGCTCCCTTACTGTCTCAGCAGATCTCCCAGCCAGAGAGACAGAACATTTCTTATGTCACAGCTCCCACCCAGGGGCACAGTTTCCCTCCCCATTCTTCCTTTTTTTCCCCTTCATCCTACTCAGTAATGTGGGGATCGTTCTTGCAGCTTTGGTTGTATGAGATCTGTAAGCTTTCAGTAGGTATTCTGTGAGAATTGCTCCACATGTACATGTATTTTTATATATATATACATTTGAAGAGAGAAGTGAGCTCCATATCCCTCTACTCTGCCATGTTGAGCTCCTCTGTGGAAGTCTTGTATGTAGAATTTAAGTCTGTTTAATATGAACAATCTTGTATGAACAAGTACCAACAACATTAGTAAAGATCATTTCCACTCCTAAAATTCTGTAAATACCTCTCACTTCTGGCTTGTGGGGAGGTGGGATTGGGGGGGACAGATTAAAATGAAAAAGAGTGATCCAGAAAGACTGGTTTAATCATACTATTTAAGCCCACATTAATTTCATTTGCCATGTAAATCATTATGACCCACTAGATAGTTGGAAATTATATCTGAACCATTCTCAGAAAATCAGTCCATTTGCTAAAAATGCCTATTTAATTGCATGTAAGTCTATGCTATTTTAGTACCTTAGGTTGGTTATATGAATTCATCCTTTGAAGGACATAAATCTCTGAAACATAAAGTCCTCTTTCTCAGGATGTCACCTGTTATTATTAATTCAACATCTTATGATGACACAAAATCTTCATCACAATGGAACAGTGAGAATATATGGAGAGAAGAACCACAAATTCCCTGGCCCTTCCAATATACATATCAATGCAGACTCACAGATTTTCTGTTGACAGAATAGGTCATCTCCACCACCACCACACACCATTAGGTACATTTTGTGGAGGAAGAAAGTGAGATAGGATATGTGCATAAAGGATCAAGATTTCTACCCCCACCTATAAAAGATAAATGTGATTGGCTGCAACAGTGTTCCAAATATGCACCCATCAGACTTCCCAGGTAGCCTAGTGGTTAAGAATCCGATTGCCAATGCAGGGGACATGGGTTCCATCCCTGGTCCGGGAAGATTCCACTTGCCATGGGGCAACTAAGCCCAAGCACCACAACTACTGAGCCCGCATTCTACAGCCTGTGTTCTGCACCAAGAGAAGCCACAGCAATGAGAAGCCTATGCACCATGACTACAGAGCAGCCCCCACTCACCACGACTAGAGACAGCCCGCATGCAGCAACAAAGACCCAGTGTAGCCAAAATAAAAATAAAATTTTTTTAAAAATATGCACTCATCTAGCCTCTGCACAATTAAGCAATTTTGATTTTTAAATAGATTTATTTTTATTCCTTTATTAAACAACTCAAATATTTGAAACACATATTTTTAAAGTATTAGAAGCTGCAGGACAGGCAAGACTGCACAGCAACAATTAAAAACTAACAAAAAACAGGAACTGTTAATAAATAGCAGAAGTTAATTTAGTTCCTCTATACTTATGCAAAATGATGCTTTCCTTAAATTTTCTACTCTATCTAGTAAAGTATAATATATCCAAACCATAAATATATACAGTATGGATGGTCACACGGGAAAAAATATTAACATCAGATTTAACTATTTTAATTATCTTATAGAACCAGTTGTTTCTATCTAGTATAAAAAGGTATAGTATAAAACAGTACTGATCAAAGAGCTTAGCTATGACATAGAGGATTGGCAAATGCACAGCATGGATGTCTCCAACCTTCCCTCTAGAACCTGGATAAACATCCCAGCAAGTACTCTGGCATTCAGACACAGCCTCACCATCCTCAATGCAGCTTGACAATTAGCCACTTTCAACCTGTAATAAAATACATTAACCAACTCCAAGTTGGATTACTATTAGATTTACATACAACTGAAGGTGAATGGATAAAATGTTCTCTATTTTTGTTATGCATCATGCCAATAGCTATCTCAATATTAAAAATGACATTCATAGGATCATGAAATGCACACAAATACCCTTATAACATGGTGGGCACTATGCTACATGCATTAATTGTATCTTTTGATCCTTATTATGTTACAAACAGTTATTATCATCACTTTAAGGAGAGGAAACAGCCTTTGAGAGGGTAAACAACTCCTCTAAAAACACCCAGGAAGTATGTCATAGGTCTGTTCAGTTCTCACCCCTAAAACTGTGCTCTTAACCACCACACTATAATGTTTCTCCACGTCTTTTCAAAGGCTCAAACTATCTATTTGATGTGACTTAAATTGAAGAAAGTAGGGGAAACCACTAGTCCATTCAGGTATGACCTAGATCAAATCCCTTATGAGCATACAGTAGAAGTGACAAATAGATTTAAGGGACTAGATCTGGTAGACAGAGTGCCTGATGAACTATGGACAGAGGTTCGTGACATTGTACAGGAGACAGGGATCAAGACAATCCCCATGGAAAAGAAATGCAAAAAAGCAAAATGGCTGTCTGAGGAGGCCTTACAGATAGCTGGGAAGAGAAGAGAAGCGAAAAGCAAAGGAGAAAAGGAAAGATATTCTCATCTGAATGCAGAGTTCCAAAGAATAGCAAGGAGAGATAAGAAAGCCTTCCTCAGCGATCAGTGTAAAGAAATAGATGAAAACAACAGATAGGGAAAGACTAGAGATCTCTTCAAGAAAACTAGAGATACCAAAGGAACATTTCATGCAAACATAGGCTCGATAAAGGACAGAAATGGTATGGACCTAACAGAAGCAGAAGATATTAAGAAGAGGTGGCAAGAATACACAGAAGAACTGTACAAACAAGATCTTCATGACCCAGATAATCACGATGGTGTGATCACTCACCTAGAGCCAGACATCCTGGAATGTGAAGACAAGTGGGCCTTAGAAAGCATCACTACAAACAAAGCTAGTGGAGGTGATGGAATTCCAGTTGAGCTATTTCAAATCCTCAAAGGTGATGCTGTGAAAGTGCTGCACTCGATATGCCAGCAAATCTGGAAAACTCAGCAGTGGCCACAGGACTGGAAAAGGTCAGTTTTCGTTCCAATCCCAAAGAAAGGCAATGCCAAAGAATGTTCAAACTACTGCACAATTGCACTCATCTCACATGCTAGTAAAGTAATGCTCAAAATTCTCCAAGCCAGGCTTCAGCAATACGTGAACCGTGAACTTCCAGATGTTCAAGCTGGTTTTAGAAAAGGCAGAGGAACCAGAGATCAAATTGCCAATATCCGCTGGATCATCGAAAAAGCAAGAGAGTTCCAGAAAAACATCTATTTCTGCTTTATTGACTATACCAAAGCCTTTGACTGTGTGGATCACAATAAACTGTGGAAAATTCTGAAAGAGATGGGAATACCAGACCATCTGACCTGTCTCTTGAGAAACCTGTATGAAGGTCAGGAAGCAACAGTTAGAACTGGACATGGAAAAACAGAATGGTTCCAAATCGGAAAAGGAGTATGTCAAGGCTGTATATTGTCACCCTGCTTATTTAACTTATATGCAGAGTACATCATGAGAAACACTGGGCTGGAAGAAACACAAGCTGGAATCAAGATTGCTGGGAGAAATATCAATAACCTCAGATATACGGATGACACCACCTTTATGGCAGAAAGTGAAGAGAAACTAAAGAGCCTCTTGGTGAAAGTGAAAGAGGAGAGTGAAAAAGTTGGATTAAAGCTCAACGTTCAGAAAACTAAGATCATGGCATCTGGTCCCATCACTTCATGGGAAATAGATGGGGAAACAGTGGAAATGGTGTCAGACTTTATTTTTTTGGGCTCCAAAATCACTGCTGATGGTGATTGCAGCCATGAAATTAAAATACGCTTACTCCTTGGAAGGAAGGCTATGGCCAACCTAGATAGCATATTTAAAAGCAGAGACATTACTTTGCCAACAAAAGTCCGTCTAGTCAAGACTATGGTTTTTCCAGTGGTCATGTATGGATGTGAGAGTTGGACGGTGAAGAAAGCTGAGCGCTGCAGAATTGATGCTTTTGAACTATGGTGTTGGAGAAGACTCTTGAGAGTCCCTTGGACTGCAAGGAGATCCAATCAATCCATCCTAAAAGAGATCAATCCTGGGTATTCATTGGAAGGTCTGATGTCGAAGCTGAAACTCCAATACTTTGGCCACCTCATGCAAAGAGTTGACTCATTGGAAAAGACCCTAATGCTGGGTAGGATTGGGGGCAGGAGGAGAAGGGGACGACAGAGGATGAGACGGTTGAATGGCATCACTGACTCGATGGACATGGGTTTGGGTAGACTCTGGGAGTTGGTGATGGACACAGAGGCCTGGCGTGCTGCGATTCATGGGGTCGCAAAGAGTCGGACACGACTGAGCGACTGAACTGAACTGAACTTTCTTTCAATAGGAGAATATCACAGTCTTCATCTTTCTGTGCCAGCCCTGACAGTTTATGACTACCATGAAAATCTGCTAAATTGTCAACTCCACTATACTTTGTATAACCACTGCATATGGTCCTAAACATCAAAGGTTCGATTTACAACTTACTAATATTATTTCATGCACTGTGCAAAATGGAACACTGCTTAAAAAAATTCTTCCACCTAGAAGACAAACTTTTAAGAGGGACATGTGTGGTCGAGCTGACCATAGTGATCATGGTCTTAGGCTTTAAACAGGGGGATGGGCGCCACCAGCGAGCAGCAGGAGAGAATGCAAGGTGGCTGGGATTTGCTCCTGGACATCAGGATTTTCCAAGGAATCAATGATCCAAAGAAGAAATTCTCAAACTGAAAAGACGACATGCTCACATAATTAGAACTGGAAACTAAAAGATCAGCTTTCAACAAAAGAACACTTGTTAATTTATCTGTCCATATTTTACTCCCCTGCCAAGTTAACCATATTCTGGGATGGTATAATCTAGTCTACACTGAACACAGACCACAGATAATTAGAAAAATGTCTCCAAATGACCTTGAGCATTTCAAACAAAACCTCTGTCATATGGTTAGTCTGCTTCCTAGATGTCACACAAGGTTCTAGAAGCTACCCACCATCACAAAGAAGCATGATCCCAGGAGACATCTGACACCAAATTAAAGGTAATAATTCCAAAGGCAGAGAGTAGGGGACTTGGAGACACGGAGATTTCGACCCTGTTCTAATGAGACCAAATGTGGAAGGAAGACAGCAGGGGCCAGAAGCCACAGCATTAAATTACTTACCTACAAACAGTGGCTTCTGACAAGTGAAATGACTGTGAACACTTCATGGTGGTATGGATTTGCACGTCCTGCCAACAGCACAGTAGTTCTCCAATTCTACCTGCCTGATAATTTCCTGATTCATGTGTTTAAAATGCATGTTCCCAGGCCCTATTTCCAAAGACACTGATGCACAGATACAGTGTAGTGCCCATGGTTTAAAGCACCACATGTGATTCTGTGGTTTAAAGCACCACATGTGATTCTGATAAAGGTGGCACCAGATAGAGAGACTACAGAATCTCCTTTGGGCCCAAGGTTCTAATTCTGACAGCTGCCACCATGTGACTTTGAAGATGTGTTAGTGAGTGAGCAAACTGCGCAGGTAGGGAGTACTTGTACAACCATGTACAATCTGCTCAGAGAAGTATATTAGAACTATTACAGAGTAGTGTCTATCATGACTGATTTCTCCTTTCCTTGCAAACCTAAATCTTGAATACAGAGTAAGAAATGCAGACATAAAGGAAAGCATCAGTTAAGTACTTTCCTCCACTAAACTCAATTATTGTAGATGACTGTGCTCTTGTTCTTATTTCTGGTATTTTTTGCTGGGGGAAGGGAAAAGGACAAGTTGTACACTAAAGCAGCATCCAGGAAGTTTGCTTTTAAATTACAAATATATTGATGATTTTTAATATTCACGTCAAATATTAAGATGTGTTTCTATATCTACTGTTATGGGATATAAAATTCATATATGAATTCATAGGTTGAAGTCCAAACCCCCAGTCCCTCAGAATGTGACTGTATTTGGAAATATGGTCTTTAAAGAGGTAATTAAGTTAAAACAAGGACTTCCCTGGTGGCTCAGACAGTAAAGCGTCTGCCCACAATGTGGGAGACCCAGGTTCAATCCCTGGGTTGGGAAGATCCCCTGGAGAAGGAAATGGAAACCCACTCCAGCACTCTTGCCTGGAAAATCCCATGGACAGAGGAGCCTGGTAGGCTACAGTCCATGGGGCCTCAGAGTTGGACACGACTCAGTGACTTCACTTCACTTAAAACAAGATCATCGGGGTAGGTGCTAATCAAGTATAACTGGTGTCCTTATAGGAGGAGGAAATTTAAACGCAGACACAGAAGATGACATAAAGACACAGGGAGAAGGTGGTCACTGCAAGTCACGGAGGGAGGTCTCAGAAGAACCCTGGGTAGGGGTTCACCCCATTCAACCTGTAGGACTTTGTGATGGCAGGCTTCACAAACTAACACACATACTCGTATAAACAGCAAGGCAATCCTATTTCAACCAATACCTTCCTTAGGACAGGGTACTTGCCCTAGTTCTGAAAGGAGGTCAGCCATGGGCAGAGTCAACAATCTAAGGAGAGAATGAAGAGCCAGATTCTCAACAAGTTATCACTTTGTGATACCCTGACGCGCATGGTACCACTACTGCTCACTTCCTGTGACTCCTCTTCCCCTCCTGGGTCTGGAGGAGCCAACTGGGGAGGGAAGGGCTGCAAACAAAGAAGTCCAATATCCACAAACCCCAAACTAACTTGCCTCATCCTTGCCTCTCTTGTTAGGGAGAGAACTGATGGCTCCTTTCCATTTTCTAGATGGAGGCTTCTCTGGCTTTATAATCATTAAATATACCCATACATGGGCAGACTGTTTAACACTGGAGAAGTGTTTATGTGTATGGAGGTGGGGGAGTATATTCCAGAAGCATTTCATTTTGGAATAAAAATGAGCTACATTCCACCCTCATCAAAACACCTCCCCTAAGGTGCATTCAAAAGGCCCAGACCTCCATCTGAGCACAACTCCTTGGCAACCTCCTGGACTTTGATGGAGCTGTTTTTAATGGGCCTTTCTCTGGCTGCCTGCAGTAACTGAGAGGCATTGACGGTCTAATTTTATGCTTTCGGCGACTCCAGTCCTCACTGATGAACCTTCTGGACAGCACTACCTTCTTATCCTCTCTCACTAGTCTTTGATCATTCTTCTTCCACGTTAGTGACAGAAAAGTTAGAGAAAGGATAATGCAATCAGAAAAAAGCTTCAGTTACCTTAACATAAGAGTTACTAAATGAATGGCTCACTGTCCTCCTTGCTCTAGCAATACTCAGCATCAAATTCCTCCTTAGGCTCTACAGTTTTAGAACCACCCCAAACAGAGCTGGTTCATAAAGAGAACTAATGTCCTCCCACCCCACAAATCCACCCCCATTGCTGGAGCATCCTAAATCCTCTGAACATAACCAACTGTTAAGCCAGTTGCCTGAAGTTAAGAAACTAAACCACAACACTATCATTCTTACACAAGCAGAACTTGTCAACTAACAACCTCAATTTCCCATTAACCTTTCAACATGAAGGTCATCCAGAGGATCAAAAAGAATGGCCATCAGAAATCCACAAATCTATAGTGATACTCAGGAAAATGGTGAGGAAAACTCGTTACAGCTGAATGCTAGCAGCTCAATATAGAAACAACAAAAGAATACCAAATCTCCATTTAGTATTAATACTTTCAGTGTAACAGCTGGTTGAGGCAGGGATCAAAGGAAGGTAGAAATTTGGTTTAAAAAGTTTTAGGAAACAGGGTGTTTGCACAAAAATCAGCCCACAAATTCTAATTACAAAGGAAAATATTCTTTTCCAGTGGAAAGACCCAGCAGTCCCAGCTCTGCACCAGTAATATTGAGACAACAGGACAGTTATGTGATATGAAATTCACAGCATCACCTATGAAATAGTTCTGGCGACTGTTTGCTATAGACTGAATGTCTCTACCCACACCCAAAATTCCTATGTTGAGACCTTCTCCTCAGGGTGATGGTATTTGGAGGTGGGGCCGTTGGGAGATGATTAGATCACAAGGGCACAGCTCTCATCAGTGGGATTAGTGCCCTTACAAAAGAGACCCTTCAGAGTTCACTGCCCCTTCTGCCATGTAGGGTACAAGCAGGCCTACTGCCACCCAGAAGGGGACCCCCACCCAACAATGGGGGCACCCTGATCTCAGACTTCCAGCCTCTAGACCTGTGAGAAATTTCTCCACTCAGTCTACAGTATTTTTGTTAGAGCACCCTAACTCCAGTATTGTTGCCTGGGAAATCCCATGGACAGAGGAGCACGGTGGGCTACTATCCATAGTGTCGCAAAGAGTCGGACACAATTGAAGTGATTTAGCATGCAAATGGACTAAGATAATGTTTAACCTGAAATCTACTCACACTTTTAAAACTAACTTCCAGTTTACAAAAAATACACACCCTGTGTTTGTGTATGTGTGTGTATATGCTCAGTCGTGGTTGACTCTGTGACCCCACGGGCTGTAGTCTGCCAGGCTTCTCTGTTCGTCGGATTTCCCAGGCAAGAATACTGGAGTGGGTTGCCATTTCCTTCTCCAGGGGATCTTCCCAATCCAGACATCTCTTGTGTCTCCTGCATTGGCAGGCAGATTCTTTACCACTGTGCCACCTATATACACACGCTAAAGAATAAATACATGATACATGAGGAAACCATCAAGAAATCCATAATAGGGGACATTCTCCAAAACAACTAGCCTAGACTCCCTAAAACATTAAAGAAGGAGGTGTGGAGACTGTTAAAAAGATATAAGTAAATGTAACTCATAAACCTTGATTAGATTCTAATGTCGAAAAAACACTATAAGACATTTTTCAAATAAACACAGAAATTTAAAAATACTGGATATTTGATGGCAAAAACAATGACTGTTCATTTTCTTAGGCATTCTATTGTACTATTGGAAGGAAGGAGAAATGTCCCTATTTTTAGGAGATGCATTCTGAAGTTTTCAGGGGGGAAATGCTCTGATGTCTGAAACTTAAGAGAAAATAGAGGAAAATACTGTTTGGGGGCAGCATACTGGCAGGGAACACATGAAGCTCTTCCTTTTTGTAAGAGAACTGCTCTGCAGTCAAGCCCTAGAGAGCCACGTGACCCCCACTCAAGGGCGTTTGGTCCAGCGTTTCCAGACTCTGGCCTGGGGACCTGAGTTCTGCAGCAGCTTTCTCATCTGACGGCAGGAGCCTCTGCTCTGTGTGCTGGCGCTGGCTTTCCTTTCTGGAGGTGCAGCTGGGAGCACACAGGCAGCCAGTGAGAACGCTGTTCCACACCCTGAACTCCTTATTTCCTACAAGCAGTGAGGCAGAAAGGGAGGCCTGAGTTACGGCCGAACCCAGCCAGGTTCAGCTAACAAGCTTTTCCGGCTATCAAACAACCTGGTAATGATTAACCTCACAACAGGATCCAGCTAGTACGGGCCCTCGGCTGGCACAAGAAAAGGGCCAAATAATTGCCAATAATTGTTACACCAACCACAGTTCTTCAAGTGCCGTATTTACCCTAATGTGTGGATTTACAGGAGCCGTCAAGCTTTATCATATCATCATTAAGTACTACTATCCAGGACTGACTGAAACCTTCAGCAGAGGCAAAGACTACAAGTAATTTGCAATAGTATCCACATTCAGAAGGCTGAGTCATCTTTGCTTGAAAAAATGGGAATTGATACTGGAGGTAGGAGGAGGTTCAGTATTTCTTTTCTAAAAACCGTTACTGTGAATCATCCCTCAGTCTTTCAAGTCTCGGCCTCCATAACCATTTATCATGAGGAAGAATGTACCACAGTCAAACATTACAGCTGTCTTCCTGACATCCGGCAATCAAAGCAGGAGAAGCAAAGACATATCACCCAACCCAGTTGTTCCTCCCGGGTTACCGCTCATCAGTCACTTGCCATCATTCACAACTCTCTTCACACACTGGCTCCAGAAACTTCTAAAGACTAGAGCATTTGCTCTCTCCTCAACATTACTGCAGATAGTTATTGAGGGTGGAGAAAACTAAGCTTCAAATATCCTTTGGGATAGAATAAAGGGAGAAAAAGACCTACAAACATCAAGGAAGTTAGGCAGGCATTTGAATCTTGGAGGTCAGCAGCTGAATCACATGAACATGGACAAAAACAAGTAGGATGGCTAACCATTAGTGACTGACTCTAATATTTAACTACCTAGTAACTACACAGAAGACAGTATATTTTATTAATAAGAAGGAACCCTGGACTCTAATGCAGCCATTAGAATTGAAGAGGAGCAGAATACAGCATGCCAAAACAGGACCACAGGGGTTCAGGACACGCCACCCCAAAGATTCCACTTGGGTATATTGATTATTTTGAGCTGTAGGCACTTGGAGAAGAGAAAATGCACAGAGACATTTCCTCCAACTCCCTTATCTGCCTAAAGAAAGAGCTTCCAAAACCAATTCAGCTGTCATCAATTCCTTCCCCACAAGTTTCAACAACTGGTAAAGATTTGACTTATCACAGGAGACTGGAAGTCAACACAAACTTCATCCCAAACTCTCATATCTCCCATCTACTCTTCAAGGCCCCTTTTATTCTTCCTAAAAAGCACTCACTGTCCACTAAGAGCTTAGATCTCTCTCCCCTTTTCCTATGAATATGGTCTAATACTGAATTCTTTGCCACCTGGGGGAGTTATTAAATTTTCCCTGGTATCACCCATATATATATGAGGGACACATGGTAACTTGTTTTTTTCTTGTTAACCTGTCTTTCGGAGAAGGCAACGGCAACCCACTCTAGTATTCTCGCCTGGAAAATCCCATGGAGAGAGGAGCCTGGTAGGCTGCAGTCCATGGGGTCGCTACGAGTCGGACACGACTGAGCGACTTCACTTTGACTTTTCACTTTCATGCATTGGAGAAGGAAATGGCAACCCACTCCAGTGTTCTTGCCTGGAAAATCCCAGGGATGGGGTCGCACAGAGTCGGACACGACTGAAGCGACTTAGCAGCAGCAGCAACCTGCCTTTTATATACAGGGGTCTCAGCTAAGAACTGAAGGAAAATTCTTCTTCCTCCCCTACAGAATAAATGGGAACTACAGGCAACAACATGGATGAAACCTCATATAATGAATACAAGAAGCCAGACACTAAAAGAGTATATAATATGGCTATATATTGACATAAATTATTTGTATAATTTATTCATTTAAAATTTAATTTTTAAAATACATTTAAAATATGTATATATAATAAAATTCAAGCCAAGCAAAAATTACTAATGCTATTAGAATTCAGAATAGTGGTGACTTTTTCTCTTTCTCATAACCTTTTTTTAAGTTTATTTTTAATTAAAGGATAATTACTTTACAATATTGTGTTTGTTTCTGCCATACATCAGCATGAATCAGCCATAGGTATACATATGGCCCCTCCTTCGTGAACCTCCCTCCCACCTCCCACCCCATCCCATCCCTCTAGGTTGTCACAGAGCACTGGGTTGACCTCCCTGTGTCATATAGCAAATTTCCACTAGCTATTCTACCATATGGCAACCTGTTACCATATGTAACAGTGGTAACTTTTGAAGAGAATGGTAACTAGGAAGGGGCACCATGGGCAAGGACTGTCACTAGAGGCTGGTGAGGTTCTATTTCTTCATATGGGTGCTGGTTACATAGAAATGTTCTGCATGTGAAAATCCACTGAACTGTGTTCTTCTCTGTGTACTTTTCATGTTTATGTTAGACTCCAAAGCTTAATTAAAAATGGGAAAACAATCAACCACAATGAGATATCACCTCACATCTGTTAGAGTGGCTATTATAAAAAAAAAAAAAGAAAACAAATAATGTAACAAGTGTTGGAGAAGATTTGGAGAGAAGGGAGCCCTCCTCAAACATTGGTTGGAATGTAAGTTTGTGCAGCCACTATGGAAAACAAAATGGAGGTTCCTCAAAAAATTAAAAATAGAGCTATTGTACATTCAGCAATTCCATTATGCATATATATCCATATCCAAAGTAAGTGAAATTGCTATCTCAAAGAGATACCAACCCTCACCCCCATAATAAATGCAGCATTATTAACAATAGCCAAGATATGAAAGTGAAAGTCACTCAGTCGTGTCTGACTCTTTGTGACCCCATGGACTATATAGTCCATGTAATTCTCCAGGCCAGAATACTGGAGTGGGTAGCCTTTCCCTTCTCCAGGATATCTTCCCAACCCAGGGATCGAAGACAGGTCTCCCACATTGCAAGCGGATTCTTTACCAGCTGAGCCACAAAGGAAGCCCAAGAATACTGGAGTGGATAGCCTATCCCTTCTCCAGCAGATCTTCCCAACCCAGGAATCAAACTGGGGTCTCCTACATGGCAGGCAGATTCTTTACCAACTGAGCTATCAGAGAAGCATAGTAACTCCCCCAGGTGGCAAAGAATTCAGGGTTGGACCATCTTCATAGGGAAAGGGGAGAGATATCTAAGCTCTTAGAGAGTGAGTGCTTTTTAGGAAGAATGAAAGGGGCCTTGAAGAGTAGGTGGGAGGTATGAGAGTTTGGGATGAAGTTTGAGTTGACTTCCAGTCTCCTATCCGGTGATAAGTCAATCTTCACCAATTGTTGAAACTCGCAGGGAAGGGATTGATGCCAGTTGAATTGGTTTTGGGGCTTCCCTGGTGGCTCAGAGGGTAAGGCATCTGCCTGCAATACAGGGGACCTGGGTTTGATCCCTGGGTAGGGAAGATCCCCTAGAGAAGGAAATGGGCAACCCACTCCAGTACTCACGCCTGGAAAATCCCGTGGACGGAGAAGCCTGGTAGGCTACAGTCCATGGGGTCGCAAAGAGTCAGACACGACTGAGAGACTTCACTTTAACTTTCTTTCAAGATACCAAAATAACCTACGTGGTCACTGATGGATGAATGGACAAAGAAAATGTGAGATTATACGTACACAAACACACACGTATATGTACATACATACATTTATAATGGAATGTTATTCAGCCACTAAAAAAGAATGAAATTTTGCCATTTGTGACATGGATGGACCTCAAGAGCACTGTGCTAAGTGAAGTAAGTCAGAGAAAGAAAACCACTGTATGATCTCACTTACATGTGGAATTTAAAAAATAAACAAGCAAGCTGACAGATACAGACAACAGACACACAGCAGACTGGTGGTTGCCAGAGGTAGGGCAAGAGTGAAATGAGTTAAAGGGAGTCAAAAGATAGAAATTTCCAGCAAAAATGTCATGGGGATGTAATGTACAGCATGGTAACTATAATTAATAATAGTATAGGGTATATTTGAAAGTCACTGAAAGTAAATCTTGAAAGTTTCTCATCACAGGAATCAATTCCGTAACTATGTATGGGGACAGATGTTAACCAGACCTACCGTGGTGATCATTTTTGCAATATATACAAAATCATTTTTATATATTTTCAAATATCAAATCATGTTGCACACCTGAAGCTAATATAAAGTTGTATGTCAATTATATTTTTAATAAACAAATTGAATATTCCTATACCAAGAGATCTCTGACTCCTACTTTTGAAACAACCTCAGAAATGGTGTTATATAAAATCATCCACTCAAAGAAAGTAAGAGCTCAAGGCAATTAGGGACTAATCTTAAGTCCATATGTAAAGTGAAATGAAACACAGCTCCTGCAATAGCTGTACAAATAACTGCAGGCATTAGCAAGAACTACTGGGGCTAGGATCAAAGGCCTTTGATCCTATATTATATCTTCTATCTGGGATCTCCAAAAAGCCAGCAAACAAGGCCCAGCAGCATGCTGCCAAAGCCCCCGTGTCTTCATCTGTGCACTGCACCAACCCCAGCCCCTGCTCCTCTGCATGGCAGCTAATGAATTCAGGGAAGGACCAAGATGGTACTAAGGTCCTGACATGAAAATAGGATTAAATCAAAAATTCCATGTAAATTCACTTCTGTCTGGACTTTATAAGCAGGGTCCCAATCAGAAAGCAAATCTATGTGTCCCAGGTTGGCACTTTTTCCTAATATATCAGATTCTATAAAAGCAAGAAAGATCTATTACTTCAAACCTCCCAATCCTATCTGCTTCCCTTGTGGCTCAGCTGGTAAAGAATCCACCTGCAATGCCAAAAACCTGGGTTCGATCCCTGGGTTGGGAAGATCCCCTGGAGAAGGGAAAGGCCACTCACTCTAGTATTCTGGCCTGGAGAACTCCATGGACTATATAGTCCATGGGGTCGCAAAGAGCGACTTTCACTATTCACAATCCTATCTGACCTATCTGACCTTTCACTATTCACAATCCTATCTGACACTACTGTTATGGGTTGTATTTTCTCCCTCCATAATTCGTATGCTGGAGTCCTAACCCCTAGTCCTCAGAATGTGGCCTTATTTGGAAATAGTGTCATTGTGGATGTTATTAGTTAAGATGAGGTTATACACTGGAGTGACCAGAATTGGCCGCAGCCAAAAGGTAGCTGAGTCAATAAAGAATCTGCCTACAGAACAAGAGACTCCGGTTTGATCTCTGGGTTGGGAAGATCCCCTGGAGACAGAAATGGCAACCCACTCCAGTATTCTTGCCTGGGAAATCCCATGGACAGAGGAGCACGGCAGGCTACAGGCCATGGGGTAGTAAGAATCAGACACTACCTAGCGAAAAAACCACCACCACCAACATATTCACAACTTTGCCCAGTTCCTTCACAAAAATATGTCTCTTTGGCTTCTCTGGTAACTCAGACAGCAAAGAATCTGCCTGCAGTGCAGGAGACCTGATTTCAATCCCTGGATTGGGGAGATCCCCTGGAGAAGGGAACAGCTACCCACGCCAGTATTCTTGCCTGGAGAATTCCAAGGACAGAGGAGCCTGGTGGGCTACAGGCCATGGGGTTGCAAAGAGTTGGACACGACTGAACAACTTTCACTTTCACTTTAAGCTTCCCTGGTAGCTCAACTGGTAAAGAATCTGCCTGCAATGTAGGAGACTCTGGTTCGATTCTTGGGGCGGGAAGATCCACTGGAGAAGGGAAAGGCTACCCACTCCAGTATACTTGGGCTTCCCCGGTGGCTCAGCTGGTAAAGAATCCACCTGCAACGCGGGAGACGTGCATTCAACCCCTGGGTTGGGAAGATCCCACGGAGGAGGAAAAGGCTACCCACTCCGGTATTCTGGCCTGGAGAATTCCATGGACTGGATAGCCCATGGTGTCACAAAGAGTAGGACACGGCTGAGTGACATTCACCTTTCACTTTCACATACTGGAGAAGGATGGACCTGAATGCAAGCGGCATCCTCATCAAAAGAGACAAATATAAAAAACTTGCCCACACTGTTGATGGGAATGTAAACTGGCACAGATACTGTGAAGAACAGGATGGGATACCTTAAAAAAACTAATCATAGTACCATATGATCTAGCAACCCCACTCCGGGGCATATATTTGGAGAAAAACATCATCTGAAAGGATGCATGCATCACAATGTTTATTTCAACACTCTTTACAATAGCCAAGACAAGGAAGCAACCTAAGTGTCCATAGACAGAGGAATGGATAAAGATGTGGTACATATGTATAATGGAAAATTACTCAGCCATTAAAAAGAATGAAATAATGTCCTTTGCAGCAACCTAGATGGACCTAGAGATCGTCATACTGAGTGAAATCAGACAGAGAAAGAGAAATATCATTTGGTATCACTTACATGTGGACTCTGAAAAGAAAGGTTACAAATGAACTTATTTATAAAACAGACTCCCAGAGAATGAACTTTTGGTTACTGGCGGGAAGGGTGGAGGGAAGGGATAGTTCGGGAATTTGAGACTGACATGTACACACTGCTACATTAAAATGGATAACCAATAAGGACCTACTGTATAGCACAGGGAATGCTGCTCAATATTACGTATTAATAACAATCTAAATGGGAAAAGAATTTGAAAAGAATAGATATATGTATTGATATGTACATAACTGAATCACTTTGTTGTACATCTGAAACTAACACAGCATTGTTAATCAACTGTACTCCAATATAAAAAAGTTTCTTTAAAAAAAGATAAATAAATAGAAAAATTTGGACACATACACGGGGAATGCCATGTAAAGGCTGGAGTCACAGTGCCATGAGGAAGTACCATGAGAAGTGCCATGAGAAGCTGGGGAGAGACCTGGAACACATCCTTCCTTAGTGTCTTCCAAGGGAGCATGGACCTGCTGACCCCTCCATGTCAGATTTCTGGCCTCCAGAACTGTAAGCTGTTTAAGGTCCTGAGTCTGGGTTAGGGCTTTGTTCTGGCAGCCCTAGCAAACTAACATATCTACAGAGCCCAGTTCTGGTAATGTTGGTGAACAGGCACTTTTATCCTTGGAGATGAAGAAACAAGTACAGAGAAATAATGCAGAATGCTGTATTGGCCCTCACTGGCCAAGATTAGAACTCAGGAAGCAAGGGGAAAAGTGATCCAAAAGGTTGTAATAAGGAAAGGCATGAAAAAAAATGCTGAACTGTCTTTCCCCAAAGGCTTGCTAACTCCTGTCTGGGAGGGCCGAGGGGGGCTCCTGTGTACAGAGAAAGGGGCCTCAAGTGTGTCCCCAAAAGGTGCCCCCACCCCTGCAAATCTAAGCCAACACAGCATACCTTGCTGAGACTTGTAATTCCCAAGGAGGGAATGAATTACTTTGCAAAGGCCTGAATCTGCTAAAAAGAATGTAGGGACTGAAAATGATGCAAGAAAAAAAAGTGGATAGAAATGGCATTTTAGTAAGTATTAAAAGACTTCCAGGGAGACTAGCAGTTCAGAATCACCTCTGAACTTTCATATAGAATTAATCTACATCGTGTTCCAAAAGTGTCAGTCCAGCAAAGAGCTTGCACAATGGTGTCCATTTCAAATGCAACCACAGAAAATAAAAATGAACCTCTAAAAGCAATCAATGTCAGGGTAGAGTTTATTAATAGATCTCTGGTGTGGGCTAGTTACGGCTAATATCCAAACTTTAACAAATATCAGTAACATCCAGATTATATTTAATAGTAGCTGGAACAATATGGCTAGAGTCAGATTTTATGAAATGGAAAGCCACACATTTAAGAAATTTTAAGTGAGCACATGCCACATGCTGGATGCAGTCCACCCACTCAAAGTCAGATCCAGGGGTGAACAAAATAGACACCAGCCCTGTCTAAAAGCCCTCACAGATTTTAAAGTGAAGCTCTCAAACTAGAGTTCAGAGTTAACTCACGGTGGTGATATCTGCTGGTCTTTAAAGGAGAAATTTTAGTGACAACCATCTTAGAATTTCTATTTGTTCTTATGAGTCTTAAAATTAGCCAGACCTCCAGGACTATCATTGAAGTTAACACCAGAGGCTGGGTTCTGGGCTCCTCTTGGGTACAGTGTATGGACTGGGAGGACCGTTCCCCTTCGTGTGTGTGCCAACTTCAAAAGAGGACCCATGGGTGGACTGAGAATACCAGGGTCACTGACTTACTCTTCATAGGACCAGGTTACTTCAAGAAACTGCACTTATTATCTTGGCTGCGTGCTGGCATGCTAAGTCCCTTCAGCTGTGTCCGACTCTTTGTGACCCCCTGGCCTATAGCTCACCAGGCTCCTCTGTCCATGGGGATTCTCCAGGCAAGAACACTGGAGTCGGTTGCCATGCCCTCCTCCGGGGGACCTTTCTGACCCAGGGATCGAACTCGTGTCTCTTATGTCTCCTGCATTGGCAGGAGGATTCTTTACCACTAGCACCACCGGGGAAGCCCAATATCTTGGCTGACAAGTCCACATTTCAAATTACTGGTTTACAGAAAGGAGTATGCCCTCCAGCAAGCTCAGAGGGGATCTGAGTAAAGCACCTCATGAACAGAGAGGGAAGCAAAGCCAACAGAGATGAAGATCGGGTTGTGACAGGAAACAGGCCTCCATCCAGTCATGCTGACACCTTCCCAGGGGAAGGAGAGATGTCAGCAGCATTCCTGCCACTTTATACATGAGACACCCTGTGGCCTTCAAGGACCCTCCTCTGGCCTGACCTTGTGGTACTGTGACCTGACAGTGTCAGGCACCAGGCAAACAAATAGTGCTGACAGTCACATCCTCGTGTGAATTCCAGGATTTCCTGCTCCAGTTGAGGACCCAGCAGTTCAGAGCAGCCTCTTTAACAGCCTCTTCAGCTCTTCTTGAAGCAGCAACTCAAGTTTTAGCCCAAAGCTACCCTGCTGGGACTTCATGCCATTCCACCTTATCTTCTTTCTCAATGAAATCTAGTCACTTTCAGCCAAATGATGAATTGAAAGCCAGACATCAGTGTGACTAACTTCAGTTTCTACATTATTAAACTTGCATTTTATCCACTAAAAAGACATCCAGCACTTGGAGGATAGAGGCTTATACACTGTGCTAATGGTGCTTTCACTGCAGCTCAGGTGAGCTCAAAAACGGAGCAATTATAGTCGCGTGTGTTCATGTGGATGTGCTCAACTCACCAACTTTGAAGAATAAGATGCATGAAAAAGGATGAAAACCTTAGAAGCCACTCCCTTCAAAATCACTTTTAAAACCTCCTTTGAGAAGCTGCTCTAGTGCAGTCCTGGGGAAATTTTTTTTTAATTATAGTTACCACTTCTTGCTATATGTCACCTTGTCTTTAAGAAAAATCCAAACACAGAAATATGATAATTTCCAAACATAAAGGGAACATATTTTTCAGGGTTCATCTATTATGTCCAGGCGGCTATTTAAAGCATGCCAGAGACCCAAGCCCGCACCTCCCTGTGCTGCTGGAAGGCTGGTAGGTTTCAGTGTCCCCAGAGCTTCCTGCAGATGTCACTGGGGCTGCTTATACTCGGGGTGCAGCCCCAGCAGGATCTTCTCGCCTTATCTTTTCAAAGTTGCAAGGGAATTCGGGAGAATTAGAAATGTCTTGCGGCATTTAACAGAACACTGGTCACCAAGTAGTCCATGGCGGTCCATGCATTCCAGGCAGCCAGCCACTTGGCCACCTATAGCCAGAGGCACTGACTTTCATCTCCACAAATTGTAAATGCCTCACATACAGGGTCAGGGGAGCCTGCAAACTGGGTGAATTCTAGGTTAGGAATGTGTTACTTCTCCCCACTAAGAATTTCTTCCTCCCCTCTCCTCCCTGTATGACCAACTCCAATCCCAGCACATCTAAAACTTGACACGACATTGCTAAGGAATATACAGAAACACCTTCAATACCTCAAATTTAAATCATCATGATAATATCCTCACTAAATAAAGGCAACAAATTTCTGTTCATTTCAACCTTTGCTCTTATTTAAAAATTAGAAAAAGGATTTTTCCAACACTTTTTCAAGTAATATATCCTTATTATACTCTATTTTTAGATCCAGAATGTTTGTTTTAACCCCATAACATATATACAACTACCATCAAACCTCCTTCCTGTCATTTTTCCAAACTATTTTTATCTTGTTTCTTTCCTAATTTAGAACATGCCATAATCATTATTTTAGCTGTAAAACATCCCATAGTATGGATGTATTAAAATTAACTCATCCATTCCCTCTCTGCTAGAAAACTCACTTTCAATTTTTATTATGAATTATACTTTAAAGAACATTTTTATGCCAAATATTTTTAATTTCAGACATTTCCTTGAAAATAGATTTCTAGTGTTAGAATTTCTGCAGGTGTGAGTAATTATCCAAATGCTCAAACAACTTACATTTTCACTATCACACTGTCTCAGGGGTTCTCTCCCATATTCAGAAAGCTTTCTTCTCCTCAACCACTCTTCTCTGGAAACGTCTCTCCTGGATTGGCCTCCTTCCTCCCTTACACCTCCTGCCCACATCAGTAGTAGAACTGCCCCTGAAGTTTTAGGCTTAATTGTCTTACTTTTAACAAGTCAGGGTTTGTAGGTATTTACTTCGTTTCTACATCACCCATCCTCCAACTTTGCCACAACACATTCAAAAAAGTAACCCATTAGCATTAGCTTTTTTTCTGTATGGAAATTATTTTATTTATAAGTCCTAATTATTTCTAGGATGTCAAGTTTTCAGCCCCAGTCCAAGGTCTGGATGGTGTATCAGATCACCATCCTCCACTCGAGCATTAGTTTTTAAATGATGTCACAAATTTATCTTACCTATTTTTTAGAAGGTAAAACCTTTAGTGATTAGAAACATTTTTAAAGCATTTAACAACAACAGTATAGTCCTACGACCTACTTTCTAATATTCTTTTTGTAAATTTTCCACAAGTTTTGAGCTAATTTCAAACTGTTCAACCATGATAGAATTTTCAATTTCTGCTCTCTACTCTAATCGCAAGGCAAAGGAAAAAGTAAAGATATACCCATCTGAATGCAGAGTTCCAAAGAATAGCAAGAAGAGTTAAAAGAACCTTTCTAAATGAACAATGCAAAGAAATAGAGGAAAACAATAGAATGAGAAAGACTAGAGATCTCTTTAAGAAAATTAGAGATACCAAGGGAACATTTTATCCAAAGATGGGCACAATAAAGGATAGAAACGGTATGGGCCTAACAGAAGCAGACAATATTAAGAAGAGACAGCAAGAATACACAGAAGAACTATACAAAAAAGATTTTAATGACTCAGATAACCATGATGGTTGTCTGGCACTCACCTAGAGCCAGACATCCTGAAGTGCAAAGTCAAGTGAGCCTTAGGCAGCATCACTATGAACAAAGCTAATGGAGGTGATGGAATTCCAGCTGAGCTATTTCAACTCCTAAAAGATGATGCTGTAAAAGTGCTGCACTCAATATGTCAGCAAATTTGGAAAACTCAGCAGTGGCCACAGGACTGGAAAAAGGTCAGTTTTCATTTCCAATCCCAAAGAAGGGGCAATGCCAAAGAATGTTCAAACTACCACACAACTGCACTCATTTCACATGCTCGCAAGGTAATGCTCAAAATCCTTCAAGCTAGGTTTCTACAGTATGTGAACCGAAAACTTTCAAATGTACAAGCTAGATTTAGAAAAGGCAGAGGAACCAGAGATCAAATTGCCAACATCCACTGGATCATAGAAAAAGCAAGAGAATTCCAGAAAAACATCTACTTCTGCTTCACTGACTATGCTAAAGCCTTTGACTGGGCAGATCACAACAAACTGTGGCAAATTCTTAAACAGATGAGAATACCAGACCACCTCACCTGCCTCCTGAGAAACCTGTATGTAGGTCAAGAATCAACAGTTAGAACCAGACATGAACAAGGACTGGTTCCAAATTGGGAAAGGAGTACATCAAGGCTGTATATTGTAACTGCTTATTTAACTTATATGCAGAGTACTTCATGTTAAATGTGGGGCTGAATGAAGCAGAAGCTGGAATCAAGATTGCAGGGAGAAATAGCAATAACCTCAGATATGCGGAGGACACCACCCTTATGGCAGAAAGTGAAGAGGAACTAAAGAGCCTCTTGATGAAGGTGAAAGAGGAGAGTGAAAAAGCTGGCTTAAAACCCAACATTCAAAAAACTAAGATCATAGCATCTGCCCATCTCTTCAGGGCAAATAGGTGGGGAAACAATGGAAACAGTGACAGACTTTATTTTCTTAGGCTCCAAAATCATCCTGGGGTGGTGGTGACTGCAGCCATGAAATTAAAAGACCCTTGCTCCTTGGAAGAAAAGCTATGACAAACCTAGACAGTGTATTAAAAGGCAGAGACATTACTTTGCCAAAAAAGGTCCATATAGTCAAAGCTATGATTTTTTCAGTAGTCATGTATGGATGTGAGAGTTGGACCAGAAAGAAGGCTGAGCAGTGAAGAATTGATGCTTTTGAACTGTGGTGTTGGAGAAGACTCTTGAGAGACCCTTGAACTGCAAGATCAAGTCACTCAATCCTAAAGGAAATCAGTCCTGAATATTCATTGGAAGGACTGATGCCGAAGCTGAAGCTCTGATACTTTGGTCACCTTGATGCGAAGAGCTGACTCATTGGAAGAGACCCTGATGCTGCGAAAGACTGAAGGCAGGAGGGGAAGGGGATAACAGAGGATGAGATAGTTGGATGTCATGACTCAGTGAACATGAGTTTGAACTCCAGGAGATGGTGAAGGACAGGCAAACCCGGCATGCTGCAGTCCATGGGGTCACAAAGAGTCAGACACGACTGAGCGAGTGAACAAGAACTCCTCCATTTACACAAAAGAGTTTCCTCCTTTCTTTCCTCCAAAAGGTTGACAACTTTCAAGGAACTTAAATTGTTTTTTCAGAATCCCATTAATTAGCTCCATCATACTTAGATTAGCACATATACATGAAGTCTAAAGTGCTCAGAATTGTGAAAATTAATAAAGTATACAAACACACTGCAAAGCATAACATAAAACCACAACCATAAACATGTACCCATCAAACCAGAACCTGCCCATCTGTATCTGATTGGCTGTTTCTACATTTTCCTATTAACATTCACTTATTACTTACTCGCTTAGCTCAGCAAGGCCCCACAAGGAAGTAAACAGCAAATGCCAAGGTTTAAGAACAATTCATAAGGGAGGAGCGGGGGAGAAAAGGAGGAAGACTTCTGAATATAAAAATCAAAGCACAAAAAGTTTACATAGTAACTTAATATTGTGGCAAATTAAGAAAAGATCAGCGACTGTAACTTTAGTGAAAGAAAAAACAAACAGAGCTCTCAGAATCAGGTGAGGACAGAGCTCTACATGAGGACCATCTCTCCCTTCCTTCATCAAACATAGACCTCTGCTTACCCTGCTACCTGAGGCCAATGCTGGGACAATGAGACACAGCAGAGGCTTCTCAAACCTCCAGGTGCTTCAGAGTCACTTTGCATGTGTGAAATACTGACTCTGACCGAAGAGGTTCGGAGTGGAACCTGAGGTTCTGCTTTCTCACAAGCTCTCAGGTGCTTGTTACCGCTGCTGGTTTGAGGAACAAAAAAGTGAAAAAAGTGAAAGTGTTAGTCACTCAGTCGTGTCTGGTTCTTTGAGACTCCATGGATTGTAGTCCGCCAGGCTCCTCTGTCCACGGGATTCTCCAGGTAAGAATACTGGCGTGGGTAAGCCATTTCCTTCCCCAGGGGAGCTTCCCAACCCAGGGATCAAACCCTGGTCTCCCACATTGCAGGCAGATTTTTCACCCTCTGAGCCACCAGGGAAGCCCTGAGGAACAAAAAAACTGAGTAGCAAATACAGACTTCAGCACATAACAGCTTTGTAATTATTGGACTTACAATAAAAGTTTCAAAAACACAGCTATAAATGATTGATTGGCACACTTTGTTTTATTCAGTAGAAGGTTCTTAACAGGACAAAAGTCACCTTGTTCTTCCTTCATATTAACACAGGTTGAGCACATTCTATTCTATATTAACAAAATAGATCAGAAACTGGTAACATGAATTGCCTTGAGGAAGGAACCAGTCAATTTGCAAGAAGGAAGGAGTGGAGGAAAGGTTTTCAATGATATACTTTTGTAGTTTTAAATGTTGAACCAATTACCTATTCAGAAAATAAATTATATTATAAAATTTTAAAGTATTGCATAGGATATTCTGGAAGCTGACAGAATGTTAAATTTATCCATTTCCCAAGAAAGTAAATGGTTAGGCCGGGGAGACCACTTACTTTGTTAGCATTTATCTTCAAAGAAGGAACATGCCTTAGTTTAATCACCTTCTATGATCATACCAATATTATATTTTTATTGAAATAACATTTTTCAACCCACTGCTCTTCTCCAGCACCACAGGGGCCCAATAGCATGGTTTGATTCACAGGAGACTTGGAAAAGCTTCCATGTGGTATATGTACCCCTAGTGAGTCAGGTTCTCATTGCAGAGAACTTTCCAGTACCTCAACCTCTTGTAAGTTTGAGAACTGGGCCCCTTGGCACTGAAATGGCTCCTTTTAACAGCACTCAAGTTGGTGTTTCAGATCGATACAGAAGTAACAACTGAAAACAGAAACCAAAAGACTGAATGGGTGAGAACGTGTATACATGAGTGTGTGCGTGGGTGTGTCCTCACACCAGTGACCCTGTGGCTGACCCTTAGAGCAAACATTAGCTTGACCATCTGACCTGAGCTTAACCCACACGGACCCAGCCCCACCTGTACCCTCACAGGGTCTCCAAGGCAGACACGTTCTTCTTTACTTAACTTGGTCATGTCTCAGCTATAAAACTTGGAAAATGCTTGTTGCCTTTGCAACTTGTTAATTAATATTCATCCCTAAGCCCTTAAATGCTTGTTCTGGTTCTGCTCTTTACTGAGTCTCCTTAGAGCAGGCTGCTTCACGTTCCATTGAGGCTTCTTCAGATCCCTGATATTTGCCTCTTCCTCCATTCACCCTGCCTGTTCTGGGTTCCCATCACCCACCCCAGGTCCCCAACCTCCTGGAAACAGGCTTATAACTGAGCGGATCAGCCTCAGGGACCAAAGGGAACGATCAGACACCGTCAAACCCAGGCTGAAAGGAGTCCACGTGTCACGGCCCTGCCCCAAGGACTCTGGCAACAGTCCAGCATATGTGTTTTCATCACCAAAACCAGCAGGAGCCAGGCATGCGTTGCCTCTAAAGGCTTTGCTTGCTGCCATTCTCCTGAATCTCTGGCCTCTGATGATCCTGAGTAAGTGGCCACCTCAGGGCCTTTGCACTTGCTATTCCCGCTGCCTAGAAGGCTCTGCCCACAGGTGCCTTCATAGCTCTTTCTCTCTCCTCCTTCAAACGTCACCAAAATGTCTTAATTAGCCTTCCCTGACCACCCTTTTTAAATCTCAAATGCCCTCCTTTTTCCTGTATTTCTTCTTCTTCACAGCACTTACCACACTGACGTTCTGTGTGTTTTCCTTCTATATTTATGTGCCATTCATGCGCCCTTCACCAGAAGCACATGTGCTGAGAGTCATGGAAGGGTAAGACAACTTCCCAGAAAGAGGGTATTAATACAAGAAAAAACCAACAAATGTCCATCAAGCCCTTTTCCCTCTTCCCATGCCACAGTCATCTATTTCCCAGTCATTGAGAGACCTCTTCCTGAAGGTTTTCCTTCACGTCTCTGCTCCCCTCTCTCCCCTTTCTCCAGACCCCTCAGCATTGTCTATTCCATGAGAACTCCATACTGACCAACAGCACCTGCCTCAGTGGGAGGACTGAGCGGGTCAGCTCATGCTTAGGGAAGTACTAGGATGCTGTGGTGCTGTTTATTAGCCAATAAATCAGAGCCATTATTCCTGTTATTTAGTTTAAGTATCTTGTATCACATATACTAATTAAACTCTTATTCCCACAGCTAGGTTACAAGCAAATTGAGGGTCAACATCTTACGTCTGGATTTTTAAATTTTCCTCCAGAGTACTTACCACTAGTTTTTAATAATTATAGTCAAGTGATGGAAACAAAGGATTTCCACATTTAAAGTTTCATTTGAAACCCCTTAGAACCTCTATTTAGACAGTGATTCAATCCTTTAACCTCTTCCAGGACTGACCTTGTGTGTAAATATGGCAAATCCCTGAAAATGGCATCTATTATGGGAACTTTGAGAGAGTAGAGCCAAAATACTCTCTACAAGATCAAACAAATATTGACTCAAAAGAATTTTCCCCCAGGCAACTGTTACAGTCTTATCTGGAACAGAATGTTTGCACAGTTAATTAATATCACTCTGGAATCAGCAAAACCCCAGCAGACCCTCCTGCAAGGTAAAAAGCCGCGTTTTACGCTCCCACCATCTTATCACTATTTACAAGTCCTCTCCTCATACCCCCTCACCTATCGCCGCCGCTAATGCCAGGTGTGGGATTAAATGATAAGTAAGTCATACACTTTTTATCCATGGACAAAAGATAAAGGAATCCATTCACCTATCCCATAGCAAATATGGTGTCTTTACCTCCAAGAAATCAATCAGGCTGCCTCTGTTACCAACTGTTGACTTCCTGGAAATGTATGAAACAGCAGAACCAGTGTCACCAGACGCGCTTCCGTACTCCAAACACTAAGGCAAGTTTACTTTCTATGGTTACTGACCCTGAAGCCTGCCAGAACCCGGGAGCCTCCAAATACGCCTGGAAATCACACACTGTTCTGTGTGGTGAGTGGGCTAGCTGACACTGGGCTGTGGGAGGACAGTTATGACAGGTAGAAGCCAACAAGAGCTATTCACAACCTTTCTTCCTTCCCACCTCCTTTCAGCCATTATTTATTGAGCACTTCATGTGGCATCGTATTTATATGATGGTCCAGGCAGGAATCTAAGCACTAAGAACAGCAGACAGATACACCCTACCGTGCCCTCAGAAAGGTTAATCCAATGACAGAGAGAGAGAGATCAACAAGAGAAATAAGCAACATGTATATCGTGTTAGGTATTGATAAGTGATAAGGAAAAGGAAAATGGCAACCCACTCCAGTATTCTTGCCTGGAGAATCCCATGGACAGAGGAGCCTGGTAGGCTGCAGTCCATGGGGTCGAAAGGAGTCGGACACAACTGAGCAACTTCACTTTCACTTTCATATCATGTTAGGTATTGATCAGTGATAAGGGGAAAAAAAACCCGAAAAACAAAACAAGGAGGCTGGATATGAACTGTCAAAGGGCCGAAGGGAGAGAGTGAAATTACAGATGCACAACCAATGAGGACCTCAATGAAAGGCTCATATTTAAATCTGAAGGGAGTGAGGGGGCCAGGCTCACAGATTGATGGGGAAGAGCATTTCCAGCAGAGGTGATGCAAATGCCAGGTTCTATGACAAAGCATGGGCGACATGTTGAAGGCACCACAGAGGCCAGTGTGGCTGGAGCCTGACGTTCACAGGGAGAGACACGGAAATAAGATCCTAAAGGAGCAGGAACAGGACCATTCTGACCCTGCTTTCACAACATAGACCTTTTTATCAATCACAGAAAGACCACCCTTCTGTCTAATTTTCACTTCCTCAAAGCTCTCCAGTGGTTATTTCTTCAAGAATCTGTATCTCCATAATTCAAGAGAACAACCTGCCCTCTACAAAAAGAAAAAAAATGATACAGCAAGCCAACATATGCCTGGGGAAAAATCCTAAGCTCCTATTAATAAAAATGGAAACGGTTTGCGGCTCTGAGTGTAAGCTTCTATAGGATTGGAACCAGGTGTCACAATAGAGTACACAGCTCAGCACCATGGGCAACCGGACATGCACTGATGCTATGGAAAGATGTCAAACTGGTTAAAAAGAATAACATGCAGAATTACAGGAGACTGAAGCATTGAAATTTACCACAGGGACATGTTTTTAAATGTTGCAATACATCAAACTCTTTGGCTAATTTAAATGCCAAGCGGGCTAATGCAGTATCCAGGCCACACCTCTTTCCTGCCCAACCAGCTTCTCAACAAGAATAACATGCTATCAGCCAAGATCCGTGGCAGCAGGGTTTGGGGGTGGTACCTTCAGATCTGCTATCTTCCAGTTCCATTCAGTCCTGATCAGCCCAGTTTCATGTATCACATATAGTTTTCTCATTTTTAATTTAATTTTATATTGGAGTACAGTTGATTAATAATGTTGCATTAGTTTCAGGTGTACAGCAAAGTGATTCTGTTATACATATACTTGTATCTATTCTTTTTCAAATTCTTTAGTTTTCTAATGAACGAATATTCATAAGAAATTCTACACAACTCATTGCAGTGACTCCACTGTTCTTAAGAGCATACAGTTTGGCCAAGGCAACAAGCATGGACTAGAGGGCATACCTGGAACCTGTATAACAGCAACAATTTTTTTAAAGCTATTATTATTAATAACTAAGTAGTCACAATCCTTCCCATTCAGGTTCTGCTGAGGCCACAGCCACTGCCCCACCCACAAAAATGGACAAATTCCTGTTGCTGGGTTATTTCATAACTCTGCTTGGTTGGAAGTTTTCAGAAGAACGTCTTTCAAAGTAAAGAAGTCATTGGGGCTAAAGTGATCTATAGAGCGGAAAACTGCAGGGAAGAAGTGACTAAGAACCCCAGGAAGGTGTGGATCAGAGGAGCGAAAATGAGTGTTGAGGAGAGATGAAAGGGAAGTGTGAGGTGGGAGAGAAGGGAGAGAACTCTTAGAGATGTTACTTGGAATTTTTAAAAATAAACACTGAATCTCTTTTTAATGTTCTCTGAAAGAAGTAAAGTTTGAGATTTAGAAATACTTGTTAACTTTTAATTTCAGCACTATGTTCCTCTGGGAGGTATATTGTATCAACTCTTCTTGGAACAACCAGACTTGAGCAAATAGTCTAGTTCACAGACATAAAAAAATGCAGTAAGTCAGAAAGAGAAAAACAAACATTAATGCATACATGTGGAATTTAGGAAAACTGTACAGATGAATGTATCTGAAAAGCAGGATGAGACACAGACGTAGAGAACAGACATATGGACAGCGAGCAGGGGAGAGGGAGGTGGGATGAATTAGGAGATTAGGACCAACATATATACACTACCATGGGTGAAAGAGACAGCTAGTGGGAAGCTGCGGTGTATCACAGCGAGCTCAGCTCGGAGCTCTGTGACGACCTAGAAGGGGGCCTGGGGAATGGGAGGGAGGCTCAAGACCGAGGGGATATATGTATAATATAGCTGATTCACCTCCTTGTACAGCAGAAACTAACACAACATTGTAAAGCAGCTATACTCCAATAAAAAATAAAAATAAAACCGTTAAAAATCTTCACTTGACACAATGCAGTCTGCATTACTGAGGGCAATGACATATTCCAAAACCACGTGTGGCAAAGATGTTACAGAGAAAATCACCACCAGATGTCCCCTGCCTACCTCAAACACCGAAGCCAGTTACTCTACAGACGTTCAAAAATCATACCCTAGATTTCTCTCAAACTACCTAAAAAGGTAGAGATTTGGGCAAAGATTCATTTTCTTGCATTTTTCCAGTCTCATCCGAAAGTCCAGGTAACAAAAATCTGCTTTCTCGTAGTAGTGTTCTCCAATCATCTAGAAGGTTCTAATCAGTTGACTCAAGAAAAAAGGAACTTTCTCTAGGGATCAGCAATCTAACTGATCCATCCTTTACCCTCCAGGGTGGTCATGCATCCTTCAACAGTGAAGGCTTTTCCACCCACAGGGAAGTTTCTGGTCAAAGACTCACATATACCACAGAGCACACCCCAAGGATGAGGAATCAAGTAAGCTTCTCATTTGCACAAAAAAGTTCTCTGTTCTGACCATAAAAATAAGTATTTGAGACATTGGTGATTACAGCATCATCTTCTAAAATTCCATCAAATTGAAATAAGAAACTGAACCGTTAAGTAGCATAAGAATTAAAAAGATTTTCTGAAAAGATACTCTAAAACCAAAGGATAGAGGCAAAGACTAGGAAGCACCTCTTTATTACACTATACAAAACTCCAAAACCTAATAAACAGGATGCCTTCCATTCTGTTTTATGCTTGTTTCTAGTTTCTTGATTTTCTTCAAGGATTATATATTATGTCTGCCATGAAAAACAAGAAGTTATTCAAAATTGTGCACAGAAAAAACAGAAAGAAAACCTACCTATAAAATGTTCTGAGTAAGTATATTTGAGGGTAAGTTGCCCTTTACTTTTTTCACTTTTCTGTATTTTCTGAAGCTTTTAGAATGAATGTAGTAATTTGAAATGAAAAACAACTTTTTACACAAAGATGTTTAAATTACCAAATTGTCAAAGGACTGAGTATTTATTAAAACTTATAAGTGTATAAATACAAAATAAAATCAGGAAGAAAGGTTTGGCCACGGATCAAATTACATTTCAGAGTTAAACAACTTAACACCATACATACCAGTGCTTCTCAAACTTGAGGAGGCTGAAGAACCACCTAGATGATGTGTGAGAGCAGTCAAAGGAGCTCTCAGGTGATTCTAATCTGCCAGTCACTCGACCTTGCTCTGGGTAGCCAAGGTGGGTGCACTGCGAAGCTAGTAGAGCCTCAGGAAGCCTGCCAAGCTCCTTCCAGAGTGGACAGAAGAGAAATGAACTCTGAACCCCACCTTCGTTCAAAGTTCTAAAGCAGGGGCACAGATTTCTCTCTCTCCAATCAGCCCTTGCTGATTAAATACTTAGTCATGGCCTTAAAAGGGGGCCAATGAAATTAAGATCATCACGACTCCAAAATCTAAGGAGCTTTTTTAGAACATCTGATGGAGCCAGCCTCTGACTCCAACTTGGCAGACTGCCTCTGGACTCCCTAGAATTCTCCATACCAAACTTCTTGGTGGAGCTTCCAAACACCACACTGTCTCCTACAATTTGTCACATGCCTAAGAATGGGACAGAGAACACCGATTTTGAATCTCTCTCTCCTAAGGAGACCAAAGAAAAAAGAAAAAAAGGCAAGCATGCCCTCCACAAGCCAACCAAGTGTTTACCAGATGCTCTGGATCCCGGAGTTGTGGGAAGGAGGGGGAACTTGTAAAGAGTCAGAATAGTTTCTGCCCTTTCACTCCCATCCTCACGCTCCATCAGGAGCTCCGGAACAAAACCACACTCAAACTCCAAAAGCCTCAGGAGGAGACTGAACAGCCCAAGAAATTACTGAGGCTCCCAACCCCACAGTCAATGTACTCCACTCGGCTAGCTCATCAAGACACTAGAGGGTGACTAGCGTTACCCTAAGGAGTAAAGTGCCTGCCTGAGAGGCCTCCCAGTTCTATACAGTGAGAACCTCAGAAAGAAACTAACCTAATTCACCATTCAGAAGAACACAGAGAATTCCCACCAGCCTCCAGGTCCCCAAACACCACACTTGCCATTTATCCCCCATGCCGCCACTTCCTGCCTGCAGTGAACTAATTACACACAGTGGGAATTCTGCAGCTGCCAGTTCTAATGTTTATCTGCTGCTAATTTGTTGTGTGACCTCAAAGACATTTCTCTAGTGCCTCTATTTCCTCTACTATAAAAGCAAGATAAGGGGATGACATGCTTGACAGAGAGCCCTAATATAACACTACAGTCATCACTACCCTAGAAACGCTCACAGGAATGGTAATTAACATGTTCCTTTTACCACAGCCTTTAAAGACAACTGATGATATGTTGTGAAAAGCATGGGATCTCAAATGATACTTCCTCTTTTGCTAAAACAGACCTCAGTGGCAAACACTCCCTAAAAACTGTTGATAAAAACAGTATCGGGTGTGCTTCTTTGTACAGTACAAGGGGATATATTTTTCCATAACCATCATTCCCACCACAGACAAGAGTTTCATAAGTAGAAGAGACAATAGAAAAGTCACCTTCAATTAGATTTCTGTAAACTTCACATCCAGCCCTGAAAACATAATGAAGTAAAACTGAGCATTTCTGACCAATGCAACATTTTGTAACCCCTGGAAACTGTGAAGACTAGTTAGTAAGAGAAAAGCTGGTTACAAAACATTCATTATAACCTGATTTTTTGTAAATATATGTGGACATAGAAAAATATTCAATAAATGGGACCAATTATATTTTACATCTATTAGAATCTCAATTGTTTTTTAATACATTTGAATACAAGTGTGTCAAAAATGTAACGCAAGTGTTCCCAGTATGTTGTCTCTTCATTTGTACAGAAGTTTTAAATTTTAACGTATTCAAATCTGCTCATTTTTTCTTCACAGGTTGCTTCTTTTGTTTTAAAGCCATGAAAATTGTTACCCCTATGCAGAGCTAATAAATATTATATTCTCTGCTAGTGTTTCTATCATTTGATTTGCAATATTCAACTCCAGAGCTTACATTTGGTGAAGATCCAATTGATATCTTACTGTATCCAAACCATTTATTAAATAATCTATTAAATAATTTTTCCTCATTGCCTTATTTTGAAATTTTAGCATATTTGAGTTATAGTTAGGAAATTTTTCCAATTTACTTTTTAAAGTACAAGAACCTCAAAGTAAAAATCCAAATATACGTAAGAGTTTTATAAGAAATCTCAGTAAGAGATTATGAGCAAATCAAGACATCATCAAGCCATTTCATCTTCAGTGGGGCATCAGTCAACTGAGCTATAATTTCTGTCTAAAGTCAGTTCTTCCCATTCAATACAAGGCTTTGAGTATGTAATTGTGGGGTATATAAGTATACGGCAGCTGAGTCACCATTTGAATTCTCTGCTTATTTTATGGGGAGGGGCTACTTCTTGGGTGGCAATGTTATTCTAACCCTGACACACCTGGAAATAATACCCCTTGCCCCGAGAAAAATAAAAGAAGTCCAAGAATTCATTGTTTAACTGGTCAAGATGCAGAATCATGGATTTTTACTCTATTGATTTTTCCTCCAGATCTACTAGAAACCTACCATACATAGTGTGTACTATGTAAATTGGCTCTTGTGTTTTAGGTTCTAAGGTCTGCACCTTGCCATTCCCATCAAGACACAGGCTCCTGGAAAGCCAAGCCTGAATCTACTCAACAATGAAGGAAGGAGGGACTCAAGTACAGTCATTGCAGAGACCTCTATGTGAGCCTTACCCACAGTGGACACTCAGGAATGGCTGTCAATGGATCAACGAACTTAGCATCTCAGTCATAAGTGATGCTTGAAGAAAAAAAGAAAAATAACATATTATCATTGACTGCTTTCATCTGAATTCATCTCCCCTACACGGTAATACGGACAGATTTTTGCCATCAGTTCACACCCTGAAGCACAAGACATGATGATCCTTCTTTCCATTTGCATAGCTAGGACTCATCATTATCCACCCCTATTTTTTTTGACTCAACAAAACAGAACTGCACCATTAGGATTTCAGCATGTCTATTCTTGCAGTAACTATTTTGAATTGGGTCTTTTAGAAGCAACCACTGTATGAAAAAAAAAAAAAATTATAACCTCGAAGGTTCATACATGGCTTGGTTTTAGAATCTGAGCTTTTCTGGTTCAATTCCGTGCTACTTTTCCAACCAGAAAAGAAACAGCTGAGAGGTTCCTCTGGACCAAGGCATGGATGGCAGTGCTCAGCCTGATAGTCTCTGCTTTTAATCCCCTCCACCAAAAACGAACTAGAGCGAGCACCACCGTCAAGGATACAATTACTGAGCATCTAATGTTCTCCAAGCTCACTATTAAATATGTCACTTGTTATAATATATCTGGTGCTGTTTTTCTTACCAAAAAAAAAAAAATCCTAGGATGCATTTCTTCCACATCTCTGAAAAAATTGCTCAATTTAATATTATGCTTAACTATTAAGTGTAATTTTAGAGATCTTGCTTAATTTTTTAATCTAATAAGTGAACAGCATATTAAGAAATGTGATATTCCACTTCACAATATTGTCTCATATATAAAATAGGGAAGTCCAACTATAACACTGTCCTTTCTGCTTCTCTCTTTTCTGTCAGAGAAGAATGGACACTTTTGTCATGTAACATAAGGAGGCCAGGGAAGAGGAGGGATTATCTTACAAACTGGCAAAGCAATCGCATTCGGCTCCTCCCATCACTGTCCCATCCTCCTCCCAAGCCCCGAGGAGGCTGGAGAAAGAGGCAGAGTTACCTGCTAACCCATCTTGCCCAGGCGGCATCTCCCTGCCTCCCTCCCAGCACTTGCCCAGGGCTGGACCCTGGAGAGGCAGGCACACTTCCCAGGAGGTCCACAGGGAGTAGAAAGCAAATGCCAGGGACACCAGAAAAAGATGCAATTCCTCAACTGTACTGGGAGAAAGACATCTAAAAACACACGTAAACGAAGACATTTTATTCTCGGGTCTAAGCAGTAAGTCTTTTAGTGGAGGTCATCACAGCCTGGTAAGTCTGCAAGAGGCTGCCCAGTGCTCCTGCAGTGGGACCTCCCATCCTTCCAGTAAGGGTCACTACAGCCTGTGCTCATCCCCACTTTGAAGATTCAAACCCACACCAGTACATTTTCCCTGAAATGTGCAGGCTTCCCTGAGACTCTGAGAAGCAGGAGAAAGCAGGCATTTGCAAAGCCTGAAGGTCGGTGCTGGGACAAGCGCAGGAAGGACACTAACTGAAGACAGGACCCTGGGGTCACCTTGTCCAGGTGAGTGTTGCTCCACCCTGCACGGAAACTCCCCCTAGAAGCTTCATTAGGAGGAATGCCAGCACCATCCATGGCTCCTCACTGTTGGCCCCCACCCCTTGTGGGCATGGCCTTTCCCAAGAGACTTTACAGCTCCTCCCACCAACAAGGATCAGAATCCCTGGCCCTTTGACCTTGGGCTTGCTGGCCTGGACTTGCTGTTGATGCAGGGAGCCCAGGCCTTAAGCAGTCTCACAGGATTCCTCTTAGCCTTTCCAGCTCTGCCACAGCCTTGACAGGAGCTACCCTGGGACCACAGCTGCCCTCAGCCTGGACCCCACATGGAGCAGACATGAACCAACCTCCAGGCCCAGTCAGGGCCACAGCTTGAGGCTTGACAACTAAGTGAAGTCCAAGGTGGAGCCGCCAAGCTCCACTGCCAACCCACCACTGCAAAAGTCATAGTAAACCACTGTTGTCAGCTGCTGTGTTATATTTGTTACCCAGCATTATTATGCCAACAGCTAACTGATACACAGTCTAAGAAACTGCTCATGGCAAATATGGTATGTCCCCTTGCCCAAAATATGATGACTACATTTTAATAGGTGCTTACTATGGGCCCATTTTGGTAAGAGTATTGCGGTTTAGCGGTGGTTGAGTCATTAAGTCCTGTCCAACTCTTGCAACCCCATGGACTGTAGCCCACCAGGCTCCTCTGTCCATGGGATTTCTCATGCAACAATACTGGAGTTGCCATTTCCTTCTCCAGGGGATCTTACCAAACCAGGGATTGAATGTGTGTCTCTTGCACTGCAAGCGAACTCTTTACTGACTGAGCCACCAGGGAAACCCCAAAAGGTGGATGTATTTATTTTTTCCTCACAAGAACACTATCAGACAAAAAGGACTATTATCCCTATTTGACAGATGAGGCAACAGAGACACAGTTAAGTAACCTGCCCACGGCTGGAAGGTAGTAAAGGCAGGTTTCAAATCCCAGTCACCTGCACCAAGAGCCCTTGCTTATTAACTTTATGCTCCGTGACCTTGCAAGCCTCCTCCCATACTTCCCAGTCTGCCTGACATTCTGCTCTGGGTTCCCATGCCCTAGGGGTAAAACCTAAACTGACAAGCAGGACAGTCAAGTATTCAAGATCCTTCTCAGCCTGATTCTGCTCATCCCGTCCAGGTTCCTGTCCCCTCCTCATCTCTCCCTCAAGGTTGGCCCAGTGACAATTCTGGGCTCCTACACTTGACCAAGCCCAAGTCCCTCGCCTCCCCCTGGAATCCCCTGCTTTCTGGAGCACCTCAAGGTCATCCCTCTGGGGTACCTCCTGCAAGAACACTTCCTGCCCCAGCCAGGAGCATGTGACTTCCCATCCTGAGTGGCCCCAACACCAAGGACCTGCTTGAAAGTGCAGTGACCACTGTGGGCTGCCACCACTCAGCTCCTGCCAAGCCCGGCCACATGCCCCTTGAGGGCAACGCCTGGGTTCATTCATTTCTGAGAGCCCCATGCTCAGCAAGCCCTGTGCTCTCATTAGGGAACTTAAGGAGAGTCTGCTAAGTTACAAAACAGTGAAAGGAACACAACATGATGGAGAAATGGATATGGAGACACAATGTCCAAATTTTCATTCTTGAACAAGTCTTCATTCCTTATAAACATTAATCAAACTGCTCAGCATCCCTGGATCTCCAGCTACATATTCATCAGTTAAAATAGGTCTATCATGATGGTTTCCTCTGCCAAACCTTCCTCATAGGCTTCTGTTCTCATCAGTTTGTCTTGGGATAAGTAACAAAAGACATATATCTGCTTGAAACAGCAGGGAAACTGAAGGCCTATTCCCTAAACGTTCAGTCCTGGCAACACAACAGCACATGTACTATCATTTCAAATGAAAGAAAGGAAAGTTTACTGTTGAGGGAGGCACATGATGAATAAGTGAAAGGAGAATGATCTCAAGACGAAACCAGATAAGTGATGACTTGACACGAGGGAGAAAAAGCAAGTGACTCTTGAGAGAGGCCCAGCACTCAGAACCCCAACTTGCAGCTGACAGGTGGCTGTCATTGCCTTAACCTCAGAGACACCAGTAAAGGTCAGGACTCAGCACCCAGACAGGACCTGTGGAAAGCTGACTAGGGTAGAGGGGTACAGGCTGCAGCTTCCCTCAACACCGCCTGACCACATCCAGGATCCGGGCCCCAAGCTTGGAGAAAAGGGGAAACTACATCCAACGAGAGTGAACTACTCTGTCCGCGAGTCAGAGGCTGAAACCCCACAAACACAGACTCCTTTCCTCACTGCAGCTTCACGTTCACTAATGAGCTGTGTTTCTGTTGCTGAGGATACACGTCCCTGGTGTTTCCTGGAAAAGACGGGAGAGGCCGGGATAATGGGTGTTCCTGATCCCTGTCACATTCAGTGGGGACAGGATGTCACAGAGACAGCTGGAATGTAAGAACAAGAAGATCCTCAAGATCAGACTACCTAATAATTTTCACTTTCCAGTCATAGCTTTGTTCAAACAACAGCTTGCAGAAGCACAGCTATGAGAGAGGAAGCTAAGGCCGCTCCTTTCAGCGGGCAGGGCCAGGAACCCCAGTGTTGGTACACGAACAGCCTCAGAGCTGGTTGATGGCAGCTTGCGGATCTGGTTCGGGAATCATGTACTTAGGTCAGCCCTGCATGTTGCAGTATGGAAACCACAGCTCAGAGAGTAAGGGGACTCATTCAGGGTCACGGAATGGAAGCCAGAAGCACCAAGCTCAGGACTCCAGTTCCTGACTCCCAACCAAACACTCTTTCCGCCACATGGTGCCACCTCCTTTTCTTGGAAGGGCCCTCCACACCCTCTCCAGAGCAAGTTCCAGACCATTCCAGGGCTTAGATTGCGGTAAAGAGGAATTCAGTGACAATATGCCTTACTGATGCATTTGTCACACACAAGAGGCAAAGCTCTGCTTTTTACCAGCCCCTGCTCCTACTCCCTAGCCCAACTGCCCCCAACATGGGCAAGTCATCAGAGCCTTTCAAAGGCCTAAAATTTCCCAGGCTCCCCTGCCCCATCCATTTCCCTCTCTGTAGCATTTCCTACAGCACTGAATCAAATGACTGCCTGCAGTGCTGTGACTCTTCTCTTTGCTGGATTTGTCCCTACACAGTATATATGCTTGGTTTTAAAATGCTGTTTGCTCCACTTTTAAATTTCATTTTAGAAGCCTGCAAGGAGAGATGCCAATATTTAATCATAGGGACTAGAGGGGACTTTACAAACTGCTTATGAGGCACAGACAGAGTAGTTATTTTCCTATTTCCCTTTTGATGGAATTGGCTACTGTATGATACACAATAACAGTGTGAACCAGAAAGCACTCCTGCATCCTTATCTTACCCTCACATAATCAAAAAGAAAAAAAAAAAAAACGCATTATAATAGAAAAGAGGAAACTAGAACTTCATATTTGTTTGAAATTTAATTAAACTTGAAAGGTTTGTAGGGACAATTCATTTCCTTTTGTAGTCTAAGACCATAAGCTTCACATTCCATTTTACCAGTGGAATGATAAAAAGTAACCACATGTTATTTTAATTGTAATAATAAATAATATATAACAAAGTTAGATTAAAAGTTTCTTTTAAATAGCCAGGTGGAAACACATGTTCCCTACCATTCTGAATTGACATTTTTTAAAAGCCTCTGTAAACACTTTTAAGGCATGTATCTATTTAATTGCTTTTGTTAATACCACTTGCATTCTTTTCTAGAAAGATGACTTTACAGTAAGCAAACAGGTATGTCTTTATATGTGTCCTAGTTAATCCTCCAAATTGACAAGTTTAAAATGGATGGAGTATGTTCATTACAAAAAATGTTGAATGCACAATTAAACAGAACAGGAAACCTCCCACAAGCTCTGGGTCACTCAGATTTGGAGTCAGATAACATCCCTGTCCTTGTCAATTCCACGTCATCAACACCTATCAGAAGGACAATGCTGAGTAGTCTTTGAGGGCAAGGTGAAGCAGGAATCCTAGACAAGTCACCCTGAAGATGAACATGGGGGCTGGTGTTATATTACCCCAACCAGGCACAGCAAATGGAGCCAGGAAGCGGACTGAACATGGATTGCCTCTCTATGGAAAAAACTGTGCACGTGTACATTGGTGGGGTTTCCCAGGTGGCACAGTGGTAAAGAACCTGCCTGCCAACACAGGAAACATAAGAGACCTGAGTTCAGTCCCTGGGTTGGGAAGACCCCCTGGAGAAGGGAATGACAACCCACTCCAGTATTCTTGCCCGGAAAATTCCACGGACAGAGGAAACTGGTAGGCTACAGTCCATGGGGTCACAAAGAATTGGACACAACTGAAGCAACTTAGCATGCACGTGTGCATTCGTGTGTATGTGATAAAACATTTCAGAGTGAGAAGAGTTGCTCACTGCTGATAAGAGAAAACAGGGATTGTGGAATAAGGTAAGAGGTCCTTCCTATTAAAAAAAAATATGAGGTCAGATATTACTAAAAGGATTTACAAGCCTCTAGTTCCAAAATTCTTTGATTACATAGGGTAGAAAGTGAATGTTCCATCAGAAAACTAAGATCCAAAAATACTAACAGTGAAGCTCACCTCTTCTGACAGGTTACCCTTTGATGGAAACCACTCGCCAGAATATTAAACTTCCTGTTTGCTGTCTCCCTCAAAAGACTTTTCCCTCAAAAGACTTTTCCACAAGCACCCTAGGGGCACAGCCTGTGTTTAATTCATCTCTGTGATCCCATGTGGTACCTGAAGTTCACAGTGGGAAACAAAAACTGCAGAAATATATAGGGTAGAAAATATCACAGGAAAAATTTAAGTTTTATTTTAAAATAATGAATGCATACATAATAATAAGCAAAAAATTTAATCAAACTCCTTGGTACCTAGATGTTACATGAATAAATTCCTCAATTAAAATGCTTCTTTTCTAGTAACTACTATGCCAAGCCTTCCAATGCACAGGACAAAGGGAATGTTTATTTATGTGATTTTATTGTTTGGATTGTTTATTATTCTTCCTTCCCTTGGAGGAACCAAGCAGCAACTCCTGCCCCATCACTCAGATTCTTAGAACATAAAAACAATCATCAAAAACAAGCATAACAAAAACATAATACTCGCCATTTCATTAACCAGGAACATTAGACAGGAAGGAACAAGACAAAGATGTCTCCTCTCATCACTTCTATTCAACATTGTACTGTCACTTCTAGCCAAGGTAACTGGGCAAGAAAAAGAAATAAAAGGAATCTCTGCTGGAAATAAAACTATCTCCATTTTTAGATGATCTTTTATTTAAAATTCTAATGAATTCACTAAAAAATCACTAGAGCCAATAAATAAGAAAACCTTCAGCAAAGTTTCAGGATACACAATCAAAACATAAGAATCAATTGTATTTCTATGCAATACCAATAGAAAAAAAAAAAAAAGATCCTACATGCCACATAGTGCGGCCAATAAAAATAAATAAATCAAAGCCAAAAAAAAAAAAAAAAGAAGAATCAATTGTATTTCTATGCAATACCAATAGAAAATCCAAAAATAAAACTGGGACAGTTTCATTTACACTACAGCAGGAAGAATAAAATGCTCAGTAATAAATTTAACAAAAGAAATGCAACACTTGAACACTGAAAATTAACAACATCATTGAAAGAAATTAAAGAAGACTTAAATAGCTGGAAAAACATCCTATGTTCATGATGAGAAGACAATATTGTTAAAATGCATTAATCCCCAAATTGATCTCCAGATTCAATGTAATCAATATCAAAATCCCCACTGGATTTAATGCCGAAATTAACAAAATAATCCTAAAATTTGTATAACAATATAAGGCCTAGAATAGCCAAAGGCATCTTAGGGGAAAAAAAGAACAAAGTTAGAAGACTTATATTTTCAGAATTCAAAACTACTAAAAACAAGAACAATCAAGACTGTATGTCAGTGACATAAGGATAGATATAGAGATCAGCCGAGTAGAATTTAGAACGTGGAAGTAATTGCATATATATATGATCAAAGGAAACGGCAACCCACTCCAGTATTCTTGCCTGGAGAATCCCAGGGACGGCGGAGCCTGGTGGGCTGCCGTCTGTGGGGTCTCACAGAGTCGGACACGACTGAAGCAACTTAGCAGCAGCAGCATGATCAACTGACTTTTTATAAGAGTTCTATGAAAATCAATGGGGGAAACAATACAGTTGTCCACAAATGGTGCTGGGACAACTGGACAGTTACATGCAAAAAGAACAAATTTGGATCCCTAACTCACACCATATACAAAAATTACCTCAAAATAGATCTTTTTGTATACAATGTGAGTTAGGGATCCAAATTTATTCTTTTGCACGTAAGTATCCAGGTGTCCCAGCACCATCTGTGTACAAGAGTATTCTTTCCTCCATTGACTGTCATCAGTTCAGTTGCTCAGTCATGTCTGACTCTGCGACCCCATGGTCTGCAGCATGCCAGGCTTCCCTGTCTATCACCAACTCCCAGAGTCTACTCAAACTCGTGTCCATCAAGTCAGTGATGCCATCCAACCATCTCATCCTCTGTTGTCCCCTTCTCCTCCCACTTTCAACCTTTCACAGCATCAGGGTCTTTTCCAATGAGTCGGTTCTTCACATCAGGTGGCCAAAGTACTGGAGTTTCAGCTTCAGCATCAGTCTTTCCAATAAATATTCAGGACTGATTTCCTTTAAGATTGACAGGTTGGATCTCCTTGCAGTCCAAGGGACTCTCAAGAGTCTTCTCCAGCACCACAGTTCAAAAGTACCAGTTCTTTGGTGCTCAGCCTTCTTTATGGTCCAACTCTCACATCCATACATGACTACTGGAAAAACAATAGCTTTGACCAGATGGACCTTTGTTGGCAAAGTAATGTCTTTGCTTTTTAATATGCTGTCTAGGTTGGTCATAGCTTTTCTTCCAAGGAGCAAGCGTCTTTTACTTTCATGGCTGCAGTCACCATCTGAATAGAACTCTACAAAAAATTAGTTGATCATAAATATATGCAATTACAACACAAGAGATGACTCTAAACATGGACATCACCGGATGGTCAATATCAAAGTCAGATTGATTATGTTATTAGCAGCCAAAGACAAGGAAGCTCTACCTAGTCAGTAAAAACAAGACTTGGAAAAAAAAACAAAAAACAAGACTTGGAGCTGACTGTGGCTCAGGTTATGCGCTCCTTATTGCAAAATTCAAGCTTAAATTGAAGAAAGCAGGGAAAACCCTAGGCCATTCAGGTATGACCTAAATCAAATCCCTTATAATTATACAGTGGAAGTGATGAATAGATTCAAGCAAGAGATTAGATCTGGTAGACAAAGTGCCTGAAGAACTATGGACAGAGGTTCATAACATGTATAGGAGGCAGTGACCAAAACCATCCCAAACAAAAAGAAATGCAAGAAGCCAAAGTGGTTGTCTGAGGAGGCTTAACAAATAGCTGAGAAAAGAAGAGACCCAAAAGGCAAGGGAGAAGGGGAAAAATATGCCCACCTGAATGCAGAGTTCCAGAGAATAGCAAGGAGATATAAGAAGGCCTTCTTCAATGAACATGCAAAGAAATAGAAGAAAACGAGAGAATCAGAAAGACTAGAGATCTTTTCGAGAAAACTGGAGATATCAAGGGGATATTTCATGCAAGGATGGGCACAATAAGGGACAGAAATGGTAACAACCTAACAGAAGCAGAAGAGATTAAGTAAAAGTGGCAAGAATACACAGAAAAACTATATAAGAAAGGTTTTAACGATCTGATAACCACAATGGTATGGTCACTCACTTAGAGCCAGACATCTTGGAGTGTGAAATCTAGTGGACCTTAGGATGCATTACTACAAACAAAGCTAATGGAAGGGATGGAATTCCAGCTTAATTATTCCAGCTGAGCTATTCAAATCCTAAAAGACAATGCTGTTAAAGTGCTGCACTCAATATGCCAGCAAATTTGGAAAACTCAGCAGTGGCCACAGGTCTGGAAAAGGTCAGGTTTTCATTCCAATCTCAAAGGAGGGCAATGCCAAAGAATGTTCAAGTTACGTACAATTGTGCTCATTTCACATGCTAGTAAGGTAATGCTCAAAATTATTTAAGTCATAATTCGGCAGTATGTGAATCAAGAACTTTCAAATGTATAAGCTGGGTTTCAAAGAGGTAGGAGAACCAGAGATCAAATTGCCAAGATTCACTGGATCATGCAGAAAGCAAGGGAATTCCAGAAAAACATCTACCTTGGCTTCACTGACTACACTAAAGCTTTTGACTGTGTGGATCACAACAAACTGTGGAAAATTCGCAAAGAGATGGGAATACCAGACAACCTTACCTGTTTCCTGAGAAACCTGTATATGCTGGTCAAGAAACAACAGTAAGAACTAGACATGGAACAATGGACTCTTTCAAAATTGGGAAAGGAGTACAACAAGGCTGTATTTTGTCAACCTGATTATTTAACTTATATACAGAGTATATCAAGTGAAATCCCAGGCAGGATGAATCACAAGCTGGAATCAAGGCTGTCAGGAGAAATATCATCAATCTCAGATATGCAGATGATACCATGCTAATAGTAGAAAGTGAAGAGGAAATAAAGAGCCTCTTGATGAAGGTGAAAGAGGAGAGTGAAAAAGCTGGCTTATAACTCAACATTTAAAAAACTAAGATCATGGCATCTGGTCCCATCACTTCATGGCAAATGAAGGGGAAACAGTGGAAGCAGTGACAGATTTTATTTTCTTGGGCTCCCAAATCATGGCAGATGGTGACTGCAGTCATAAAATTAAAGACATTTGCTCCATGGAAGAAAAGCTATGACAAACCTAGACAGTGCATTAAAAAGCAGAGACATCAATTTGCTGACAAAGGTCGGTCTAGTCAAAGGTATGGTTTTTCCAGTAGTCATGTACAGATGTGAAAGCTGGATCATAATGGAGGGTAAGCATCAAACAATTGATGCTTTTGAACTGTGGTGTTGGAGAAGACTCTTGAGAGTCCCTTGGACTGCAAGGAGATCAAACCAAATCAATCCTAAAGGAAATCAACCCTGAATATTCATTGGAAGCACTGATGCTGAAGTTCTAAAATCTTTGCGACCTGATGCAAGGAGCCAACTCATTAGAAAAGACCCTGATGCTGAGAAAATTGAAGGCAAAAGGAGAAGTGGGCAACAGAAGATGGGATGGTTAGACAGCATCACCAACTTAATGGACATGAATTTGAGCAAACTCTGGGATATAGTGGAGGACAGAGGAGGCTGATGGGCTACAGTCCATGGGGTCACAAAGAGTCAGACACGACTTAGTGACTAAAAAACAACAGATCAAATATCTAAATGGAAGAGCTAAAATTATAACACAATTAGAAGTGAACTTTTGTGACTTCAGATTAGGCAGTGGTTTCTTAGATATGACAACAAAAGCACAATGGAAAACAAACATAAAAAGGATGTTATAAAAATTAAAACTTTTGTGTTTCAAAGTATATTAGCAAGGAAATGAAAAGAAAGAGAGAAAACATTTGTAAATCATACATCTGATGAGGGTATGGTATCCAGAATATATAAAGACCTCTCTCAACCCTAAAATAAAAAGACAAATAACTCAAAATTGGCAAAGTTATTTTAATAGACATTTCTTCAAAGAAGATAAATAAATGGCCAATAAGCACATAAAAGATACTCAACATCGTTAGCAGAAAAAAATGCAAATTGAAACCAGAAAGAAATACTACTTCACACACACTAAGAGGGCTATAAGCAAAAACATGGACAACAAAAAGTGTGGAGGAGGATGTAAAGAAGTTGGAACCATCACACATTGCTGGTGGGAATGCAAAATGACAGCTGCTTTGGATACAGTCTGGCAGTTCCTCAAACAGTCAAATATAGACTTAACCACATAATCCAGCAGTTCCACCCCTAGGCATATATCCAACAGAAATGAAAACATGTCCACACAAAAATCTGTACATGGATGTTCATAGAAGCATTATTCACAATATCAAAAAAAATGAAAACAACCCAAATCTCCATCAAGATGAATAGATACACAAAATACGGTCTATCCATGCAATAGAATATTTTCCAGTCATAAAAAGAATGAAGTACTGGTTTATGAACCTTAAATCTTGAAAACATTATGCTAAGAAAGTTAGACACAAAAGGCTGCATATTTATTGTTCTGTCACTCAGTGGTATCCGACTCTGTGACCCCTTGGACTGCAGCACGCCAGGTTTCCCTGTCCTTTGCCATCTCACGGAGTTTGCTCAAATTCACGTCCATTGAGTCAGTGATGCCATCCACCCATCTCATCCTCTGTCGTCCCCTTCTCCTCCCACCTTCAATTTTTCTCAGTATCAGGGTCTTTTCAAATGAGTCAGCTCTTCACATCAGGTGGCCAAGTATTACAGCTTTAGCATCAGTCAATATTCAGGACTGGTTTCCTTGAGGATTGATTGATTTGATCTCCTGGCAGTCCAAGGGACTCTCAAGAGTCTTCTCCAACACCACAGTTCAAAAGCATCAATTCTTCAGTGTTCAGCCTTCTTTATGTTCTGACTCACATCCATACATGACTATCGAAAAAACCATAGCTTTGACTAAATGGAACTTTGTCAGCAAAGTAATGTCTCTGCTATTTAATATGGTGTCTAGGTTGGTCATAGATTTTCTTCCAAGGAGCAAGCATTTTGTAATTTCATGGCTGCAGTCACCATCTGCAGTGATTTTGGAGCCCAAGAAAATAAAGTCTGTCACTGATTCCATTGTTTCCCCATCTATTTGCCATGAAGTAATGGGACCAGATCCCATGATTTTAGTTTTCTGAATGTTGAGTTGGATGATTCCATTTATATGAAATGTCCAGAATATGCAAATCCATATGCTAGAGAGTAGATCAGAGATTTCCAGGGGCTGAGGGATGGAGGGAATGGGGAGTGATTGTTAATAGGTATGAGATGTCTTTGTGGAGTCATAGAAACCTACTGGAATTAGACAGTGGTGATGGCTGCACAACTCTGTGAATGTATCAAAAGTCACTGAAGTGTATATATTTTAAAAGGGTGGATTTTATGGCACATGTATTTATCTCAATTTACAATTAACAGTAATAATGGTGAGATATTTTCATGCTGGTGAGAATGTTCACTGGCAGAATTTCTTAGAAGAGAGGTCTGGAAAAGGGTATCAAAATTTACCTGATAAATTCTAAGAATTTATCCTCCATAAATAATTATGAATGTCACAACTTTAGCTCTAAAGATTATCTGTAATGTTGTTTACAGTATCAAATTATTGGAAATACCCTGAAGGCACAACAGAGATTTTGTTAAGCCAACTATGGCACATTCATTCAGTTTAAGGAGTCACCTGTGAAAATGATATTTATTGATATACTGTTAACTTAAAAAAGAGGGATACAAAATATAATATGAAGTATGATCATATTTTTGCTTTTTTAAACTATGTAGCTGCTGCTGTTGTTGTTCACTCACCAAGTCATGTCCAACTCTTTGCAACTCCATGGACGGCAGCATTCCAGGATTTTCTGTCCTTCACTGCTCCTTGAGTTTGCTCAAACTCATGTCCATTGAGTCAGTGATGCCATCCAAACATCTCATCCTCTATTGCCATCCTCTGCCTTCAATCTTTCCCAGCATCAGGGTCTTTTCCAATGAGTCGGTTCTTCACATCAGGTGTCCAAAGTACTGGAGCTTCAGCATCAGTCCTTCCAGTGAGTTTTCAGGGTTGATTTCCCTTAAGATCGACTAGTTTTATCTCCTTGAAGTCCAAAGGACTCTCAAGAGTCTTCTCCAGCACCATAATTCAAAAGCATCAACTCTTCGGCACTCTGCCTTCTTTACAGTCCAACTCTCACATCCGTACTGACTACTGGAAAGATCATAGCCTTGACTACATGGACCTTTGTCAGCAAAGTGATGCCTTTGCTTTTTAACACACTGTCTAGGTTTGTCACAGCTTTCCTGACAAGAAGCAATCGTCTTCTAATTCTATGGCTGCAGTCACCATCTGCAGTGATTTTAGAGGGCAAGAAGAGGAAACCTGTCACTGCTTCCACCTTTTCCCCTTCTATTAGACATGAAATGATGGGGCTGGATGCCATCATCTTAGTTTTTTAATATTGAGTTTTAAGCCAGCTTTTTCAACTCTCCTCCTTCACCCTTGTCAACAGGTTCTTTAGTTTCTCTTTACTTTCTGCCATTAGAGTGGTATCATCTGCATATCTGAGGTTGTTGATATTTCTCCCTGCAATCTTGATTCCAGCTTTTAAACTATATATGTATGTATTCATGTCTCCATAATATAGAAATAATAGAACTAGGCAGCCCAAACTATAACCATTAGCCCATGTGCATATTTAAATTCATAAGATTAACAAAAATTAAGAATCCAGATCCTCAGTTATATTGGCCACATCAGGTGCTCAGTAAGCACATGAGGACGGTGGCTACTGTATTGGACAGGACAGAACATTTCACTGCTGAAAGTTCCACTGAAATGAGCTGATACAGAAGAATACACAGCAAGAGGCCCTATAGATGCTTTTAAATTTCTTTGTGCTTATTTTCCACTTTTCCACTGTAATAAATAAAAATGTTTGGATAACAGAATACTGTTTGTTTTTTTTTTAAGATTCAAAGTAAACTGACAGGGAGAAGGGATATGGAGAAACCCTCAATGGGAGCAGGCATCGCCCACCACAGATAGAGCAAGTCCCTCTGATCTGGGCAGCAAACGGCGGGTCCTTCCCCTGCTGAGACAACACCTCTGCACCACAGGGTGGGGCAGCTTTGCAGATGGATGTGGTGTGATGGGTGGGTACCAGAGTGATGAGAATGGCTGTTTCTGCTAATTCTGTCCAGATGTAGAGTTGCTTTCTGGGGAAGAAGATGTGCAACTTCCTCATGTGGCCACAGCCAGAATCCAGCCTCCTGACAGAGATTCTGAATAATCATCACCTTGGAACTGCAAGAGGCTTAGGGAAGAGGCACTCTCAAATTTTAGGTGATTAGCTCATGCTTTCTGGACAACAACATGGAAATACATATTTAAAGCCTTAAGAATATTACAGCCCTTTAGCAACTGTGTCATTTCCTGAAAATATCCTATGGAAATAATTGTGGATATGCTCAGAGGTTTACCTACAAGAACATACATGACAGAGTTGTTTATGAGAGCAGAAGGCTAAATTCAAGCTAAAAGTACGAGATGTGGCCTTGTGGTGGAGTATTACACCAGCTGTTAAAAATAATGCTCTGCAGGAGTATTTAATGACATGGAAGCTGTTTACAAAGGTTACATTTTTTAAAGCTTTAATACAGTGTAAGAGGGATCATTTCATTTTTTAAGGAAAAAATACATACATACATATGCTTGGGCTTCACTGGTAGTTCAGTCGGTAAAGAATCTGCCTGCAGTGTAGGAGACCCGGGTTCAATCCCTGGGTCAGGAAGATCCCCTGGAGAAGGGAATGGCAACCACTCCAATATTCTTGCCTGGAAAATCCTATAGACAGAGGAGCCTTGTGGGTTACAGTCCATGGGACGGCAAGAGTGGGATATGACTTAGCAATGAAACCACCACTAAGAGGTATCGTTTCATTTTTTAAGGAAATAATACAGACACACATATGTTTAGAAAAAATGAAAAAGATTAAAACAACATCAGCTACTATGTGGCAGGAAAATATCTGATGAGGGAGGTAATCTATTATTTTCCACATTTTCTATAATGAACATGTACAACTGAGGTAATAAGAAAAAAAAGTTACTGTTTTTAAAAAGATGAAATATGATTTAAGAAAGGAAATTTTTGTCCTTAGAACTTGAAATAAAATTATCACAGTAGTTGAGTATTTTCACATTTAGCTCTAGGCCTCCTGAACCGCCAAGGCACAGAGAGAAATGACGACTTATATAAGTCTCCACTGCTTGATTTATCAGTTCTTCCCAGGATATAAACTACCATCTTGGCACTGGATTCTAGGAGAAATGTATGATGTACACTTTGTTCTAATGACTCCTGTAGTTGCTTAAGAATGGAAGTTCTCACTGCTCACTAAGGGACAAATACCACACCCATAGTGCCCGTTTTTTCATAATGTACTCCCATCCCTATTTATCTACCGTAGCACAATAGTCTCAAGATGAATGAGATGTGTTCAGTAAGGTATCAGTGATGAATATCCAGCTTTTAGGCAGTATGCTGATGGTGTCACTTTCACAAGAATACTCAGAAGACTGTCTCACGGACGCAGTGGATCACAAAGAGTGGTACACGTGATGTACTTGAAGAATGCGCGTTTCTTAATAATGTGTTTAAGAGCCCTCTGAGAAGAGAAAGTAGAAAAAATTAGGTCAGTGGCCGTGGATGCTGCTGCTAAGTTGCTTCAGTCGTGTCTGACTCTGTGTGACCCCATAGACGGCAGCCCACCAGATTCCGCCGTCCCTGGGATTCTCCAGGCAAGAACACTGGAGTGGGTTGCCATTTCCTTCTCCAATGCGTGAAAGGGAAAAGTGAAAGTGAAGTCGCTCAGTCGTGTCCGACTCTTCGCGACCCCATGGACTGCAGCCCACCAGGCTCCTCCGTCCATGGGATTTTCCAGGCAAGAGTACTGGAGCGGGGTGCCATTGCCTTCTCCGTGGAGAAGTGGCCATGGATGCTTGCTCCAAAAGCTGATGGAAGCCACAGAGAGGCAGAGCTGAGCTATCAGGCCTGCGGCGCCCCCTGGAAAGATGAAGACACCAAGAAGCCCCTCCACACCACATCTGTGAGCGCCAGTGCCCCTGAGGCGTCAGACACTGGGGACGAGGGGGAGCGGAGTTGGGCCTGTTACCTGCTGTCAATGTCTATCCTTCGTACAGAAACAATGCAAATTAGATTCCCTCTGTATCTTACCTACAGCTCCTCCCAGATCCTACAGATCCAAGTCACCCCACGAGAGAGCTAAGATGTTATAGAACTTGGGAGACTATTAACATAGTGTTCTTCTTCCTCCAAACCCTCCCCAGCCCCAGATACTGTCCATTCCGTATGCCTGATGCGTACCTTCAAGGTCAAAATCAAGACTTTCCTGACCAGTAGTGTGACCTTTCTCTCACCCATGACCTCCAAGAGAACATAACCCTACACAACTCACTGACACACATCCTCCATGGCATGTGTCCCCATGTCAGGCTGTAGGCTGTGACATACTGGGCATCTCAGCCAGGACCTGCTACAGTGTCTCGTGCATGAGGACCAAGGTGACAGTTCATCTAATTCCCACTTTGTCCACCACCCCCTTGGTAAGTTAGAGATAAGATTGGTAGCATAATTGTGAGCAAAGCAATAGTGCTAAAGGCCAAAATTTCTTGACTGGTAACGCAGTTTTGTAAGAATAATTCAACAAACGAAATTTTGTGTGCTGTTCACTATAGAGAAAAAGAAGGAAATATTTTTCTTGATATCTAAGGAGTTCAGTCTCTTGGAAACTAAAGACCCATATGTAGAATAACATGCAATTAAGATGAAAAAAGTAAGATCTTTGGATAAGCTCCAAAGAAAATCCATCAACAGTGTTCCTCAAGAGATGGCTTCAATTTACTTCCCACCGAATTTGGGCCATGGGAGGGAAATGCTATCTATCAAAAAACACAGGACCTTCTCTACTCTGAACTGATCTGCCACTTGCAGGGCCCTGGCCTCTGAACTAGGCCATTCATTTGCAGAGGACACCACACACTAAAGTCCACCTGGTGTGGGACACTGGCCAGGGCAGTGAGGAAGCTGAACACAGCTGAAAGAACCAGCACTACACTAGGCACATGAAAACTCTTGGGGAGCTAGAAGAGTGGTCATGAAAGTTTTGAAAGCTTATCTAATGGAAGATGGGCTCAGTAAGCATTTTTCATCCTACAGAAAACAACCCATAGAGGGCTCAAGAAGTCAATTTAGAGGTAGAATACTTGCAGTAAGTGTTGTTTCTTAAAATGCTTGTCATAAAGGTGAGTGTGCACGTGTACACACACATGCATGTGCACTGGGTCACACAAATGGATTTTGTAACAGTTTGAAAAGTCTGAATTAGACAAATATTATTAGAAAGACACATTTCAGAAGAAAGAAAACACCTCAAACAAGTGAAACTGCCTCACAAGGGGATTTATTATTGTGAATGGCAGACAGCTTCCAGCCTCTAAAAGACTCCAAGCAGCACCCAAGCCATAGATTGTCAAGGAGGATATTCACATTGGTGGAAAGTTAAATGTGAAGAATTCAAAGTATCCGTCCCATGTATGAGACTGTCAAGTCTAGACCACAGGCCTTTAATTACCACTGAAGGAACAATTAGAAGGGAAACAACTCCATGAAGTCACAGAGGTGAAATTTCATTTGGTCATTTATATTGGAACAGTACCTCTGTGAAAGGAAACACTGTAAGTGATACTTGGACTGTGGGCTCTCAACCTAGGTGTACATCAGAATCACCTGGGGAACTTGTAAAAGATACTCACATGCTTGGATCCCAACATATCTCAACTAAAACACTGGGGCCCAAGATTTGTATTTTGTTTTACGTTCCCCAGGTAAGAGTTGCAGACCACCGATTTACATGTGTAAAATGTAAAAATGACATTTTATAAAGCACAGAGAGAAGGAAAACAGCACCAGGATTGTACATGAAGATCATAAAAAGAAGAGGAAGGAAAGCATCAAATCAAGGGTTTGGATTCTGCTCCAGGTGCAGAGAGCTGAAAAGAGCATTACTCCCATGCTTACAAATAAAACAGATAAACTGCAAGTTCATGACTCTCTTGAGTCTATTAGACAGCTGAGGTCACAGGGGAACAAAGTAGCCCAGAATCTGAGAACCAGGCACCTGAAGAAAGAGATAAGATGAGCACTTGCTTACCCAAGGCAGATGCACCTGGACACAAGTAACAAATACCAGCAGATCCCTACTGAGGGAGTGAAAGAGCATAGACAGGGACCACTCTGAGGCATAGGGCACAAGGAAGACCTAAGGCTGACACTGAAACAATGAGACAAGCCCTGCAGCAAACCAGCCCCAGCTCTAAACTCAACGTGTCACTAGAGGAAGCTGAAGTCTGCGGGGCATTGAGGAGAAGTACACCCACAACAAATTTCGAATCCAGTCAACTCCCAAGCAGAGTGATCAACTCCCCACACTAAAGGCCTAGCAGAAACAGAGAAGCATTCCCATTTCCAAGCATGAAAACTATCTCAGTCTCTAATGTCCTACACAAGATGTCCATGTCTTGCCAAAATATTACAGAGCATACAAAAAGAAAAAACAACACTGCCAAGAGAGACAGCCATTAACAGAACTAGACTCAGATACAACACAGATGGGGACGTTATCAGACACACAAGATTTCAAATAACCATAATCAATGATCAAAGATTCTAATGGAAAAGAGGGTAGACAACATGAAAGATCAAATGTATAATTTAACACAGAAACCATAAGAAATAATCAAGTGGAAATGCTTGAAATGCTAAACACAGTAACAGAGCTAAACACAGTAACAGAAATGAAGAATGCTCTCAACAGTAGAAACAAGACAAAGTGTCCAACAGCTGTGGACTGATACCACAAGTCCTAACCTAGGTGCAGTCAAGATTTCAGAAGGAGAAAAAAGAAGAAATATTTGAAGAAGTAATTGCTGAGAATTTTCAAAAATTAATGACAGATACAAAACCACAGAAATAAGCAGCTCAAAAACACTATGGAGGATAAATTCCAAGCATGTGCATGCATGTGCACACATACACACACAGAGGCATAGGGTATTAAAGCAGCTGACAATTGAAAACAAAACAAAATCTCAAATGCAGTGGGGGAGAATGAAACATTACATACAAAGGAACAAAGATAAGAAAAGGCAAAGGAACTAGGAGAGCTGTAATGAGTTTGAAAAGGAATAAAATCGGAGGACTTACACTACCTGCTTTCAAAATTTATTATAAAGTCACAGTATCAAGACAGTGTAGTGGTGGCATAAAGCAGGCATTAAGATCAATGGAATAAAACTGACAATCCAAAAATAAACCTTTGATTATGCCTAACTGATTATCAACAAAATATTAAGACAACTCAATAGGGAAAAAAATTGTCTTTTCAACAAATGGTGCTGAAAGAACTAGAATTCCACATGCTATGAAAAAAAACTGCTTGACTCATAGTTTACATCTTACACAAAAATTAACCCAAAATGAATCCTACATCTAAATGTAAAACACAGAACTGTGAAGAAAATATAGTAGAAAACTTCCAAAAGAAAAGACTAATAAATTGGTTTGCCGAAGTTTAAAAACTTTGCCCTGAGAAAGACACTGCTATGGGAATAAAAAAGATCGGCACAGGATGAAAGAATTTCTCTGAAAATCATTTCTGACACAAGATATATATCCAGATTATGTAAAGAACTCTCAAAACTCAATAAGAAAACAAACGACCCAATAAAAATAGGTAATCAAAATTACCTTTGCATAATACTTCCATTTCATAAATTTTTATTTGAATTTGTATATTTTTCCCAGCTAGTAATCAGACCAAACTCAACTTCTCACTAATTTTTTATACTACATTGCTTTTGGAATTAGGCTTTTGATCTCTGTTAACCTTTGGGCACTTTAAACTGGCCTTAAAAATAATACTATTAATTTTCTTTGAACTCAGAAGATAATTTGCATGCACAACTTTAATAAAGAGACTATTTTTTCCTATCAAATAAAACTAGCTCTTTTCACACACACCCAAATGAGTTATAACTTTGGGACATCAAAACTTTACACTGTCACCTTTTAAATAATGAACCCTGAGTATGAATCATTTTTAATCACTCTACTTCTTTCTTCCCCTGCTACCAAATCTAAACAATTACGGAACACAATGATGAAAGAAATGACCCTTATTTTCCCTTTGCTCATATTTCTTCACTTATTTCATCACCTGGCACCATGTTTTGTAAGTCATTAAAAATCACGTTTGGAGGATAATGTGAGGTATAGCAAACAAAGAGATTCTGCATGAAAGAAATTCTTTAAGATCAAGTTATTCAATATATAATCCTCTTCCTCCATGTGAAGGTCTTTTTTCCCAACACCATACCTGCACAGACCATATTTCTCTGCTGGAAACCAGAGAGAGACTAAACCTTGATCTCTTAGCACTGTGTGCAGCTTGTTTCCAACTACTATGGTCTTCTCTTAACCTAACTTATTTTTCATTATAGGACTTCTCATCACCTGACACAGGAGACAAAACCAATATATCTCCTTCCAGTAAAGTGTGAGCTCCATGAGAACAGAGACTTTGTCCTTCTCTTATGTTTTTTTTTTAATCCCCAGAGCAGTGTCTGCCATACAGTGAGTGTTCAATAAATGTGTGTGAATGAATTGACTGCCCAAGGCATCTCTCTACTTTATCCCTCACACTCTTCCAGGGACTCTGAGCAGGACTGCTGATGGAAACAACAAACTATGCTGCCCTCCACTCCCTCCTTTCTTCCAGGATTAGTGACTAGATCTTTCTGCCAAGCTCTATGCTAAGTAGACACTGAGGATGAAGGGTCATGAGAAGTAGCGCCCTGGTGGCCCGATCTAACGCCAAACGCCCGCCAGAGTCCACCCTGTCAAATGGAAACAAACAGCAGCGCACTTCAAACTTCAATGAAAACAGGTGAAATGCTCCAAAAGCAGGGGACAGTAGAGGCTGGTTTCCTACTGAACCGAGTTATAAAGTATCTACCCACTGAACTATCATCAGGAGAATCGTTCTCTAATCCAGGACCTGCCGCTAACTGCGTCTTCACCAAATACCAGCTGTTAGTTGGAAGACAGGTAACAACACTGAAAAGTCATGATTGAGAGCAGATGTTCCCAATAAGAGGAGGAGAGGGTGACACGGTGTTGGCAGGTGGGAGGCACAGCAGAACCAGCTGTGAGGCTTTTTCTAACTATACTCAGCCCTTCCCTAAATTCCTCCACCCTAAACTACCGCACAGTTACCCCCATAGAGTGAGCCACCGTTGCCGTCACTATGAAAGTATGAAAGACTCAAACACTTCGCCAGGTTTTAAGTGTAAGTTCTTTGAGGGAAGGGACCGAGATTTAGGCTTCTTAGTGATGCCCAGAGTGGCTCTTCTGTCTCTACCAGTGCCTCCAACCTCAGCCCCGTCCCTCCCTCGGCCACACCCTAGACGTCTCCTATTGTCCTGAGCTTCTCCTGTCTGCCCACAAGGCCATGTCTTTCATCATCTGTCACCACCTCTGGGAGACACAGATGACTGCCTACCTAACAGCCTGACAGGCAGTTTCGCTTTCTGCCTGGCTAAAAGAATTCTGATTTTCAGATATGGGCACCGATGTGCTCAGGGAAGGTGACCCTCCCCCAGCTCCAGAGCACAGCTTGGCCATGACAATCACAGCCACCCTCTCCTCCTTTTCCACTGATGGTCGAGCATGAACATATGACCATTCTGGCCAGCGACATAGGGAACTTCTGAGAAATTATGACTTTCGTTGTCTAGATAATCACTGAAAAGCAAGCCCTCTCCCTCCCTTTTTGTTTTAGATGTTAGCATGTGAAGGCATGATGGAGCTCCAGTCACCTTGTGGCAGGGCAGAAACCTAGAGAATCTTCAAGAAGCCAATCCAAAACTGTGGCTGTTTTGAGCCACCCACCTCTAGACTTCTTAAGCAAACAGTCACATAACCTAAACAATGTTCCTTACAACAGAAAGTACCCACCACTTGGCCTGGGACGTCCTTCCAACTTTTCCTCCTAGAGCAGCTCTACTTATCTCCAATTCAGAGCTCAACTACAGTTTCCTTGGGAAGGCTTTGTTTGTCCCCAGACAGTTAAACAGTCACAGACTCTGTTATCTGCACATCTGTCTCTCCAACTAAACTGTGAACTTCTCGAAAGCAAACATTTTCACCCTCGGCAGAGGCCCTGCCATACACTGGGCACTTACTAAATGCTAAATAAATGAATGAATCAATAAGCAAACAACAAAACAAGAAATCGAAGGATGAATATGCAGGATGCCTTCCACGCCTTGGATAAGCCTTGACAACTGACAGATAGAATATGGCACACAGGCTGTCTACATTCTACCAAAGACTTCCTTTAGGTGGTGGTGAGCAAAGGCTGAGACAGTACAATGAACAGGTCCTATTTTTATCTGCCTGAAAGTCAGGCATCTCATTGGAAACTATCCTTGCCCAATCCCCGGCAGCTGGAGTGGGGCTGTCTATCATAGTGGCACCTGAGCAAAGTACCCACTCCTATGGTGGAAACCCACTCCCTGTCCACGGAGATGGCTTGGCCCAGTTTTTAGTCTAGTATATCGATAAGATCTGCTGTTAGGGTGGAGGAGATGGAAAAAGAGAAAGGCATCCCCCCCTACCCCTCCCACAAAGGAACAGATAAGCCTGAAGGTGCCAGTGCTTTTCTCTCTCCATACTAAGAAGCAGTCAACACAGCGGGGAAAAGAGCTAAGACTCATACGAGAGAGAGAGAGAAAAAACCATGCCACCTTATGTGTGCCCTGGATCAAGCTATGCCTGTAGATGAAACCCTCAGCCTTTTCATTTATGAGACCCAATCAATTTCAATATAGCATAAGGCAATTTTCAAGTGACTAAAACACAACCCAAAGAAAAGAATTCTGACAAATACAGTCAATAATGTTGAAAGCAAACTGTTACCATCCCTTCTACGTTCAGGACCTGTGCACTGTCACTTCTCAAAACTTGGCTTCTAGGATGGTGGTGGGAACTAAGACAGCCTGGAGAAGGCCTAGCCATGAACAAAACACACACCATCATCACCGCCTTTCCTCCTCAAGGAGGGTAATCTGAACCTCGTCTGTTTCTCTTCTGTTCAGAAATGAATTTGAACCTCTAGGAGGCACAAAGTGTTACATTAACTAGATACAGAAAAAAGTGGAGAGAATTCTCATCAAGCAACCTACTATGGATTTTACAAATATCTTACAACTTAACTGTTGTGATGATTATAATACCCTTATCTCTGAGCAAACAATCAGCGAAATTAAGTAACTTGCTCGAGGTCATACAGCTAGTAACTAGAATTTAAACTCTAGACTTTTTCCACTTGATCACTCTGATGGCCAGGGCCTGAGAGATGGAGCGCGACCCTCCGCCTCCACCCCAACATCGACAGCGCCCCAGGGCACACAGACCTGGATGGAACCTGACAACCTCGCCCCCCTGCAGTCAGAGCAGCCTCGCATACCCAGTTTTTTGGAAGCCGCAGGTAGCTAACCCAGGTGTCTGTCGGATTCTCAACACCAGCGCCAGAAGTAAAGACCCGGGCAGAAGGAGCAGTGCCACCTGCGCGGGCCCGGGAAGCGCCGCAGAGAGAGAGGCGGGAGCTCGCTCCGGGCTCCCCCGCGGCCCGAACCCCCCGCCCAGCTCCGCGCTCTCCGCAGCAGCCGGCCCCTCTGCTCTCCCCACCAGCGCCCTGCAAACCCTGTCCCCGCGCCCACCCCAGCCCGAGTCCCGGGCAGATATTAGTAGCTGTTCGCCCACAGGCAGCGACGCGACCCCGACCCCTCAGCTGTGCCGCGCCCCCGGCGCCCCTGCTCCCCAGCCGCGCTGGGCAGGGGCGGCCGCATTGCCTTCTGCGGCCGCGCGGCCCCGCAGGGACCAGGCGGGGGGCCCGCCGCCCCCAGCGCGGTGCGCCTGTCCCACTCACCTGCGCCGCCGCGCTCGCCGGGCCTCCGCACGCCAGCCCGGCTCCCGGCTCTCAGATCCCAGTCCTAGCGCAGAGCGCGCTCGCGGCGGGCCGGCCTTGGTGTGGCCGCGCAGGGAGGGACGGGGCGGGGTGCGGCTCCTCCCCGCCCCGAGCCACCTGGGGCGCCCGGGAAGGGGCGGGGCAGGGCCGGAACAGGTGGGCCCCACCCGCTGCCAGCAGCCCGGGACTTGGGCTCCTTCGAGATCCTCCGCGGGGTGGAAGGGGGCCCGGGCGGCCGCGTAATGAGTGACACCTGGGACAGTTAGTGCTTGGGAGGGGCGGGGAGCCAGGACCTGGCCCGTTTCCACACAGCCTGGCCCACTGGGGAAATGGATCACGGAGCGTGGGAGCCAGAACCCCCTGAACATGAAAAGGAGAGGCCAGTCCTTCTCATTGTGGGCTGTAGAAATCAAGAATCGAGAGCCTCAGGGTGAAATTGATGGGGCCAAGGGCAAGTTCAGAACTGGAAGAGCTCAGAAATGCCTTTTCTAACCATTCTGCCCTCCCATCTCCACTTCAGATGATTCTCCCCCTTTTAAAAATAATGGCTTTAAACTATAAATAAGGTCATTTCAGATAGTGATGTCCTCCCCACCTGGAGACTGTAAGCCCCAGGTGGGGCAGCAAACTCTCCTGTCCATGATGAATCATTAGAGGTGAATAAACCAAGGGAAGAGCAGGTGCTCAGTTAATGGCTGATGAATAACTGAGGTGTGACCAGCCCCTTACTGGTCCCGCCAGGCCAGAGTCTGCTCCAGCTTCCCCCCTCCCACTTTGTCAGAGAGCCCAGAGTCAAGCTGCCTGGCTTCCAGACCACCTATCCTCTCTGTACTGCTTACCTCCCTCCCAAATGCCAGTCTAGCAGCTGACTTGTAGGAGGTCTACAAAGGTCCTAGGGGCACCTTTGAAAGCTGTTGAGAAAATCTTTGCCTCCTGAAGATGTTACAGGCAGAGGAACTCGGACAAACAATGCTGTCCTGCCAGCCCCGCTCTGTTCAGGAACAGGCCAGAGTTTGGGCGACTGACCTGACATCCCACAGCTGATAGCAGAGCCCGGCGGGGGGGTGGTGGTGGGGGGCGGTGGGGGAGATGCCTGGTGGGCTACGGGGACCTGTGGATGGGAAGTCTTGACCTTCTGCAGAAATGGGGCTTCGGTTTGCTCTGAGTTCTCTAATCCATGGCCTTTCTCGGCTTCTCAAAGGTCAAGTGTGACCTGAGCCATTTGTATTTACTGAGGCTCTGACAGTTTCAAAAACAAAGACGTGTCAGAATAGGATAGAAAGAATGTGCTATATTCCTTAAGTGTTTCATTGGAACAAATGAATAGTCTTCTCACACACAAACACACAGGAGATGATGTGTGATGCTGCTACTAACATGTTAATTTCCAGACTCATTAAAGAAATCCATTTCAAGCCCACTACAGGAAACACTGTACAACTTTAAAGTTGTACAGAGACTATTCCTCCCTGTAACTATTTCAATATTCTTCAATGACTGCACATTAAACCTCAGAAGCCATAACTGGAGGCTGTAAAGATGAGGTCAAGTCCACCCCTCCCCAGAACAATAGGCTCAACACTCTCAAGGCCTGGACCCCAGGTCCCTTCATCAGCGAGTCCTGCACAGATGGGTGTTTAAGATGTGGTAAGGCCTGGCTGGCCACTTCGCACTGGGCAAGGCCAATCCAGAAAAAAAGTCACAGAGGATGTCCCACCCAGTGTGCCCTCCCCCAGCTGCACTCCCTCCATGGTGGGTGGGGAGGCTAGTGTCTCTCCCAGGACTGTGAAGGGGCCTGCCCTTGGGACAGCCGCTGGCACTAGTAGGTGAAGCTGAGCCCAGGAATCCCTCTGGGTCTCACCCACGTGACATGGACCCAGCCCTTCTTGCATGTCGGTTTCAGTAAGTGGAGCGTGTGATCCCCTGTAATTTAGGATCCTCCCACCGTGTGTGTGATCTTGGCTGGGCCAACCTGGTAGGTGATGCCACCCGGGCTAACCTGAGAATCATCAGGAAAGTAAATGCAAGTTGTGCTCTGGTGTTCCTGTTCTCTCTCTCTCCCCTCTGGGCTTGCTGAGGAGCCCTAAGCATCTTCCTCAGTTATGCGTTTCTAAATGTGTATGCATGAAATCAGACACGTTCTCTGCTTGAAGTTCTTTACTTGAAAGGGGTATCCAAAATATGATGGGCTGATACCATTGTGAGGTTAAATGAAAGAATGTACATGAAGTACATGAGCACAGGGCCCACACAAAGCTCCTGCTCAATAAATGGTGCTCAGCCCGGCAGTGCCAAGACAGCCGGCTGATATCTGCTAGCCATTATAGAGCTGAAAATAAAGACCAAACCATTGATGGACTCCTGGAGAATCTAAACTAAATTAATCCTTGCAAATAGCTGTGATCCCCAGGAAAATGATATCTGAACTAGGAAATCTTCAGGTTCTTTTCCATCTCTAGATCTTTGATAGTATAATGGAAGAGAAACTATCCAAAGAGGAAATAATTCCAATTTTATGAACCTTGGGATATATTTACCTTCCTAATTTTTCCTACTTTTACACAGCACTCAGTGTGTACATTAACATGGTACACCATTTTCTGTGCACATTTTTCAGTGGAACAATGGATATAAAGTACCTAGGATAATTCCTGGCAGAGAATAACTGCTCAATTAATTACAACTAACATGGGAGAGGTGTTGAAGTGATCAGAATTACTAGGATCAGAAAGAACCATGGATTCAGGCAGGCAAATCTGAGAATCAGTTTATTAGGTAACCCAGAATTTTAAGTTCACTGGTTCCGGAATCAGACCATTTAGGTTAAAACCCAGTCACGGTTTATGACTCTCACTATGCTCCATCTATAAAATGAAGATAATACTAGTATATCATAGAAAGAAGCTGGAGACATGAAAAGAATCGCTAACCTTCAGTGAGCAGGTACTCTGTGCTGATCATGATGTTAGGTGCTTAGATTTTCTTTTGACAGTTGACTTCAGAGTGGGAATTCATCAAGGAATCACAAACCTTGAACCTGGACTCAGTATTCTATGTCTTAAAGTTTTTCCTTAAGAGAGCATCCACAACTGTCCTTATATTTGCAAAAAGCCTTGGGTCTCAAGACCAGTTAGGAATCACTGCCTTCCAAACTTAGCCAGCAGTTTTAGGACTGGAAGACTTCTGAGCGCTCACAAAGGGCAGACATCCTTGAGAAGGAGGTTCACCAGGAGGCCCACTCAAGGTGCAAATCACTGCCCCCGAGAAGTCTGATTCAGGAGGGCCGAGAGGTTGTGGGATAAGCAGTTCAGGTGCTACTTACCAACAGGTGAGCCTAGGAAACTGATGGCATCCAACCTTCTCATCTCTCAGGTGAGAAGCAGGCCCAGGGATCAGCACACTTGGAATCACCTTCCAGCCCGCATCTGCCAAGCAGCCAAGCCCTCACCCCACCCAAACCAAGGGAAAGAAATGTTTCTCCCTGCACAACCCAGCTTTGCACAAAGAGCACTAAGCGAACAAAACAGCCTTCTTTCACAAGGAAAATAACATGTGCAGCTACCTGAGGGCTAGCCCTTTAAATCTTAAAGGAACCTAAACCTGTCTTGCCAGGACACCCCCCTCCAGCACCCACATCCCTTAGTCCAGCCATCCCCCTCACACAGCCCCTCCACACAAGTAGTATCTAGCACTACTATTGGAACAGCTGAGGCTATTCAGCTAACACTTCCAAGTGACATCCTACAAAAATGTCGATGCTTTGTCCCATTTCCTAAAGCCACAGGCTAATCAGACCCTGAAACAGAGGACTTCAGTCTGGTGCCATTTCAGTGTGTGAGGCCCACGGGGGGACATGCTTCTTTTGGGGCTGATCTTGGCAAGTACTGAGTCTGAAGCAAGAACAGGGCAGGCGGCAGCAGCAGCAAAAGTGGCTATGTTTCAGGAATGCCCAAAAAGGTCAGCCCAAGAAGGATCAGACAAAATGCAGAATATTCTTGTCCTGACTGGTGAGCTTCTCTCCGTGCTTACCAAGGGCAGCCAAGGATGCATGCATGTCTTTGGGGTTTTGATGTTCACCAATCACAAAGTCCTGATGTAGCAAAAAGTTGAAATAACCTTCCCAAAGTGAGCTGAGCACACCTCTCAAATACAAGGCAAGCGGGAAAAATCTCCCACGTGGCTGGCTGTGGCTGTGCCATTTCCCTGAGAAGACCGTACAAAGACGCAGGTGGCCCCTCAGTCAGGCCTGTGCTAGACCCTGAGGCTGGGCAGCAAGTCAGCTCTTCCATATTTGTCCCTCAGTATTGTCTTGTAACCTCTGGAGGACTGTGGATCAGTGTGAATCCGCTTGGCTGTCTAAAACGTATCAGCTGGGGATGAGCTTGCCCTCTTTACCTTGGTTTCAGAGTGAGCACTGAAGCGTGGACCACAAATGCATGGGTCTGCTTACAGAGTTGTTGGCTACAAAAATGCCCAAATGCCTTTGTTGTTGTATTTGTAAACTAAGCAAAGAGGATTTTGATTATTCTAAATTTACTTCTTACTTCTGAAATCAACACAAACATACTTATCTTTTTAATTTGCTAAATGAGGAACTAAAATACCAGTGTGGAGAAAAGTCTTAGCGTAAAATCAGAATTCTAGTACCATGAACACACCAAGCAAAATCTGCTTCAGGACCTTTGCACTTACTGTTCCTTCTGTTTGGATTTGTCTCCAGATCTTTGCAAGGCTGGCTCCTTCCCTCATTCAGAGAACCGTTCCTGACCACCCAAGCCATGTAGTATCACAGCACCCTGTTCTATTTTCTTCATAGCATTTAAATGTACCAAATCATTTTATAAAGTGCTGTTCACTGGTTTATAATGTACCTCTAAGAAAATGAAGATTTTGTGTCATATACCACCTCTCTCCAGCTCTGAAAACAATGCTGAGTACAAAGTAGGTGCTTAAATCTTTGCAGAAAAGTTGATGAATGCTCACATTTTTGCGGCAGGCTCTGAGTACATCACACGGAGGTGTCAGCTGCTCCTGTATGTTGCTCCTACAAAGATGCTTCTGGGTTGTAGGCTCTTAGCATTAGCTATAATTGCTGGGAATCTGAATAGACTTGACTCGTGATCTAGTGTCAGGACACTGAGTGGGGAGAACTTACAGGAGTCCTCGGAACAGCCACCAGGCACAGAGATAGAAACTAGCCCCAAACCCCACTCACTGAAGTTCTCAGGAGGTTCTCTCCCCATGAAATAGCCTAAGAGCAGACGTTCCCCAAAAGAAAAAGAGGGTGGAGCAGTCGGAAAAGCGAGGACCCTAAACAGACAGCTTCAGTGAGATTTCATTTCACTGGTAGAATCCAACAATTCCCAGGATCTCACAGTCTTCTCTCCTGGTCAAAGTATCTGTGATGCTAGGTGAAGACTTCGCTGGTGTCCAAGGCAAAAATACCTTCACTTGGGAAGTATTTGATAATAACTGTTAAAAACAAGGCAACAGGCCCCTGATGGAGTCACTTATTCTAAAGCCCCATGTCACCAAACCAAAAATGGGACTTAATTTCAGTTTTGGCTCTCCCAGAAATGGAATCTTAAACCAGGCAATAGGGAATTGCCTGATCAGCATTCATTAGGTCATCTGCCTTACATGCCCCTGCCATTCCCTAAAGGAAAGTGACCTTGCAATAACCAACCTGCTTTTTGCCTCTCTGCTCCTGTTACCTTCTGCCTATAAACGTCTTTCACTTTGTACATCTTAGAGCTTCTATCTGCTAGATTGGATGCTGCCTGATTCATGAATCACTGAATAAAGGCAAAGAGATTTATCCCTTTTGAATTTTATTTCAATGTCACAATCCCATATATTTGAGTGGCATTTGTATAAGATGCTTGCATACAGTTTCCCACTGATGCTCACAATAAACTGAAGAATGGAGGACGGTGGGCTACAAACTCCCTAATTCCGGTATGGAGATTAGGTTGTTGAGATGCTGCACAGTTAAACAGGCTGACCACATCACAGAGTTGTTCCCTGGCAAGTAGAGCCAGGTCCAGGCCCCAAGTCCATCCTTCTTTCATGACTGAATAGCGTCACTGCCTGATGGCCTGTGCTTCAGGGGTATTTTGCTCAGAAGAGGGCATTGCAGGGCAGCAAGGACACCAGGGCTGCTGGTTGGGGTCTGGCTAGCAGGTGACCAGGTTGGCATTGGCTGAAGGAATTAGCATCACATGACCTAGACGCATCTGCCTTGGGCCGGCCCTTCCCAACCCTGCAGAAGCCCATGAGAGGCGTCCTCAGACAGAAGCACAGGGAGTTTGTGGTAAAATGGGGGTCTCAGGGGAACCCCACTAGTGCTGTTCCTGACCCTTTCTGTAGTTGGACATGCATTTGCATGTGTGGTATGATTGGCATGTTTACTTTTTCTAAAACTTAAAATGCTAAAATGAGATCCTATTAATCATCATGACAGGGCTGGAGGTGAGGTACGGGGCAGCTATTATTATGAGCACGGGTCCCTGAGAGCCTTCTTCGAGGCCTCACACAGATCTATGGATGAGGGAACCCACCCAGTGCCCCCTCAGGCCTTCTGCTAGAGCTGGCTCAGCTGGGACAAGAGAACCCTGCTCTTCTTTTAGCTTGAGAAGTCAAGGGACATAGGTCGTATATTTTTAAATGCAGCCAGAGATAGCGTCCTAAAGAGAAAAAGAAGTCAACATGGATAAGTGAAATTCTTACTACCTACAGTTTGAAAACCGTGACGCAAGTGACTGTTGCACTTCCAAGTGTCTGTTATGTATGAAAAAAATTCTGAGCACCACGCTCCAGCAGGCAGCCTTCCTCCAGAAGCCCCACAGTTGTGCATTATCAGGCACCCCTGCCGTGAGGCATCTCTGTTATTTCGATTTCCTAGTGGCTCAGTGATAAAAGAATCCACCTGCCAATGTAAGAGATGTCAGTTAAATCCCTGAGTCGGGAAGATTCCCTGCAGAAGGAAATGACAACCCACTCCAGGATTCCTGTCTGGGAAATCCCATGGACAGAAGAGCCTGGCAGGCTACAGTTCATCGGTTAGAAAAGAGTCAGACGTAACTCAGTGACCAGACAACAATTCTTTCCTAGACGTTTTAGATTGCTTAAAGTAATTCAAATAACAGTAAGATCTCAGATTCCCATGAAAGGAGAAAACACAGAAAGTTGCCAAGTAAGAAAACTTTGTATAAGTTCTTTACAAAATGATTTCTGAGGCCAGTTGCTGATTTTCACTACACACACACACAGAGCACTGTTCTGAGAGGCAGTATTACTAGCTGTGGAGAGTACACTCCTTAGGATCAGTCCACCTAGGCTTCAATCCTTGCTTCTCTTCCCGGCTGTGAGACCTTGGGCAAGTTAATTAACCTCTCTGTGCCCATGCCCTCCCCACTGGAGACAATGGTGCCTACCTCATGGGGTTATTAGGAGGATTATATGGATTAATACATGTAAAGCACTTAAAACAGTATCTGGCACACCACCAGGAGAGTTTCTCAGCTTAATCCACTACCAACTGCAGCTTTCCAAGCATTATGAGGTTCTGGGACTGGCACACATTATTGGCAAGTTTGCCAATCTCTTTCATCTCAGGTATACATTCTGAAGGAGTAAAGTATCATTTTAGGTCATTTTTCTGAAAAGCTGTCCTACAAGAATGATTTGCAGTCTGGTCATGGGTAGAGGTGAAGGTTTAGAGGGTCCTGGAAAGAGAAGTTCTTGCCAATTGGTAAAGAACCCACCTGACAATGCAGGAGATGCAAGAGAAGTGGATTCGATCCCTGGGTTGGGAAGATCCCCTGGAGTAGGAAATGGCAACCCACTCCAGTATTGTTGCCTGGGAAATCCCATGGACAGAAAAGCATGGTGGGCTACAATCCATGGGGTTGCAAAGAGGCAGACATGACTAAGCACACACAGAAATAGAGGGGGCTTCAAACAGAACCTCCTTCAGCACTGGGGAAGTGAAGCAGGTGGAAGATTCCAACCTTTGCATCCATGGTGCATTGTCAAGTAGAAAGACCCACAGAGGTTACCTGCAAGTCTTTTATTATTTTGAGCCCAACTAACCACATGGAAATCGGTGTTTGCTCTGCAGAATGGCTAAAGAACCACCAAACACCAAAGGGAAAGTAAAAATCCCGTGGCCCATCCCGCATTTTTTCATCTGATGTGTCACCCGAGAGATGCCTTCCACTCCTGTTCAATTTATTATGTACATAAGACAAATCACAAGATATAACCTGTCACAAATGCTGAAATTAAAGCTGCCAATACACACCTCACCAGTAATTGCCTCGGCAGATAGCTTCCGTTCCACATTCTCCCACAGATGTTCCAGCTCTGTAGTATTTCCAAGGCACAGCCTGAACACCGCTCAGAGTTCAAAGGGACAGGAAACCTTGAGGATGGCTTGCGGGAGCCCAGGGAACAGATGGGGTTCATGCAGACCTACTATATTGCAGAACTGCTGGTCCTGGAACCTAGAGGTCACCTCCTAGTGGTACTGAAATGTGCTTTGTGATCAGGTCCTTGTGGGGGACTGCTTTCCCATCTAAAATAAATGGGCTTCAGCCTAAATATTCATCCACCACATTTGAAGTTTTACTACTTAAGTTACCTTTAACAGTCTAGTAACTGCTTTTTCCAAGTTCTTTGGAGAATGACAAATTCAAGGAGATGGATAAGACATCATAAAAGCATGTCATTTGCAGTGCCCTGAATTCTACTATAAAGCCTTTATTTGACATCCACCTTTCCACTTTCAATTGATGAAAGCAGTTTACTGTCTGGCTCTCAGGCAACATTAACCAAACAAAGAACGAATGAGGGTTTTTACATTACACAAGGCCATGCATGGCCACAGAAGGTCAGTGACCCAAAGTAGGGCAGGAGATGCAAGAGAAGTGGATTTTGCTGAGAGAGCAGATAGAAATAATCCTGTGTCCTGCCATTTGTTATTCCCCAATGGCTTCAAACTCTGGCATCCTCTCACAAGATCTCAGAGCTGTACATTAATAGTAATAATCAGTAAGCTAGGGACATCCCTGGTGGTCCAGTGGCTAAGACTCCATGTTCCCGATGCAGGGGGCACAGGTTCAATCCCTGGTTAGGTAACTAGATCCCTTAGACCACAACTAAAGATCTTGCATGCTGCAACTAAAAGACATCACATGTTGCAACTAAAGACTCCCCTTGGAACTTCCCTTGTGGTCCAGCAGCTAAGACTCTATGCTCCCAAAGCAAGGGACCTGAGTTTGATTCCCAATGAGAGAACTAGATCCCATATGCTGCAACCAAGACCCAGCATAGCCAAATAAGCAAAATAGTAATAATCAGTAGATTAAAACAGGAATTCAAATACCCCAACAATTGCCAGGAGATGCCAATAACCTTTCAACATACGCAGAGCTCCAATGCATTAGTTGAAGAATGCCCATGAGGTAAAACATATTATTAGAATAAATCCTTTCTTGGACAAGAAGAAATTCAGAAATTCAGCTAAAACATTGGTCTATTGCACTAACTGAATTATACTTTTTAAAAAGTTAAGATACTTACTGACATCAGTGGCCGTCTTTTCAGTGCTGAAGAAACAAAGGTCAGGTTTTCTTGGATCCTCAATGAAGGAAAAATTTAAAAACAGACCTTCAAGCAAAGCAAAAGACAAAGAGGTAAAGGCTGACCTTGCTCAGGCTTTGAATTCGAGCCACTGCTCCCTGAAATGAACTCCTTCGAGGCCAGAAAATGGCCCATCCTCACACTGGCATTAAGGACTGCAAGAAGAGTGCCTTTAAGATGACTCAGATAAGAAAAAACAGACCAGCCAAAGTTTAATTCAATTTTATTTTCCACTTTTAGTATTTTTCAAATTATACAACATGCAGTCTGCCAGAGTATCCATAGATCTTCATTTTAGAACCTAGAAGGTAACCAAAATTGTCCATGGGCCAGGGGAGGGTTATTTCTAGCTCTTTTGTTACATGTACTATATTACAGCATCATAACTCGATACAAACTGCCATTCTCCCCCTCACACCACCAAAACAAATTCATCCACAAGTTGTTTTTTTTTAATGAAAGCTACTGTACAAGTACATAAAGCCCAGAGAACACACATCTGCAGTACACACAACATACTTTACAAACTAGACATGGATAATTCTACAGAATTGCCCTATTCCCCTTATATCCACACATAGTGAAAAGTATTTTAAACTGATGAATAGATGTGTAAATGTATAAGCAGACTTCATGGAGTGGTGCTTCCTTCGGCTCTTACCTTGACTTTATTCAAGATTTTTTAAAAGGTCTAAACTGTTAATGTTCAGTGAAGGCATTTTAGACTATGACGATTCCCATAGCTCGCTTATGATATGAAGTGTGAGACAACTTAGAAGTGAAATCTTACCCCAGCCCCCTACCTCCTACCCCCTGCCAACAAACAACTTCCCTATTGGGTCATAAAGGCAGAGTCTAAATGTCTTCTGCCTGGCTTAAAAAATACACTTCAAAAAGGAGACTGTTGAGAATTTTAATTTGCTTTCAGTTATTCCTCCAGGAAAAAAGAAGTGATAATCTCCCCGTGAGTCTTGGGGATGGCTTAGTCTGGCCTTTGGACAGGAAAATCACTTCCCCTTGTGAAAGTAGGACTTCGAAAACTCTCTAGATGCTACCTTCTAGACAGTCCTCTTTACTTCATTTATCCCAATATTTCTACAAATTCTAATATTCTTAATCATATAATATTATTTCCTTTAAAGTCTTAATCCACATTTATTGTTTTCCCCACTACCTGCCATTCCACAAGGCAAATTGTACAGCACTGGAAGAGATGATACATTTATACAGAATTCTCCAGTAACTGACCAAAACCTACTTGGCATTAATTTATTTTTGTCTCCAACCATAAATGTTGATATCCCAAACAGCATTCCTCTAATTCAACAACCCACCATCCTGCAGGGAGAGATTATCTGTAGAAATCATCTGGTTATTCCCTTTTAGCATCAAAGAGTAAACTTTCAAGAAGTAGCTTGAAATATAAAATTATTCATAGAGGAGAAACACACACACACACACATACATACACACTCTAGCAAAAAGCAGCATACAACCAAAAAATGTCATCACAGGCTCAGCCATTCACAAACGTGGTTTTCACATCTGGAGTACAAATGTAAAGAATGGTAGTCTAAGAAAGTGAAAATTGCATAAATGTAGCTTTTAACAAAAGCGATTCTACAGAGTATATGGTCCTGATATTACCTTATTAAGCAAAGTAACATTTAGGGATTCATTTGATTTTACTGCATAATCCATTCCAGTGATCTGCCTGCCTTTTAGTCACAGTGTAGGAAAGTTAGTTTAGAGGTCCTGTAAAGACTGAAGCTAGATGAACTGACTGGCTGATCAGCAACTAGCAGAATTATCTTTAAGAGACATCAAAGCCAACTTTCTCTGTGAATAAAAGTGAACTGAATTTTGTGAATCCCTAACAGAGGTCAAGAAATATGGAACTACAAGTGAATGTTTCTTTTAGAAACATGAACGGGTCAAAGACCCCCTTTAGAATTAGAAAGGGGGTGCCCAGGGAAAAATGACTTTGTAAAGAATCTAAAATAATCTATTATCAAGAAAACCCAAAAGGAAGAATTCCTCACCTTTGTTCAATTTCCAAACATAGAGTTATACAGTTGCATAACAGTCAGCATAACCACAATAGTGGTTATGACAGTTTACTAACTGGAAAAATCTTCTCAAGGACCAATTTTAGCTTCTAAAATCAGAGGCAACCATATTAACAGCAAGGTTATAATCTATGGCATATGTTATTTATTACCTGATAAGGTTTGTCAAACCTGCTCTACAAGGATCCTTCTGTCAGATGGCAAATAGCACTGGAGCACTATCAACAATTTAAAAAAAAAAAAAATCAAACACAAGAAGTTTTAAAAATGTAAATGAATGCAAACCTATCATTCTTATTAAATAAATACTTCAGTGGAATTCATCCTCTTCTCTTGCCTTACTATCTGCCCCTCTCAAAACAAAACACACATAAAGTGCAACATTTAACAAATAAATTAAGTCAAAGCAGCTTTGCTTGGTTAGGGAAATTTTACACAAGAGTTTGGAAATCAGTTCGGTCTTTAGTGCTTTTTATACACACGCACGCGCGCACACACACACGAACTATCTCCCTCCCACCAGCAATGACAAAGCGCCATGTCTCTCCTGGCATAATTTCATTCCAGTGGTGAAAACAGCAGGGATAGAACCAGCTCACTCATCCCAGGTCAGCACAAGCATAGGATGAGTTCTTTCAATGAGATGGGTTTGGTCATCGTTGACTTAACCCTCAGATTTACCCAAACAAGTAGCAGCACATGAGACTAACTGAATTGAATCCTTGTCAGTTTCCCTGGAAAATTTACTACTTGGACATCGATCATTTTAATATGCACAACTGGAAATAAAAGTTGAATCAGCTTTAGAGTCATGTATTTGAATAAAATGATAGCTGAACTGAAAAATCCATCCACACTGATCTCTTCAAATTCTGCCTAAGAGAAACCTATCTATTTGCTGCCAAAGAGAGAACTCAACTAAACAGTCAGTAAGGATGGGTTAATACAACAACTTATTCATAGGCACAAAAATATGTCACTTTCCCTCTAGGGCTTCCTTTTCAACTGCTGGAACAATCCTGGATTTCATCAGCAGTATCCCCACCAGGCTTACGATGATTCCCTAGAGAAGAGACCATCCCGGAAGTGAGCTCCTGTGTTCAGGCAGGAGGAAGTAAGGAGGGAGGCAGCCCCACTTCCACTCATCCAACTTTGCAGCATTTTCAACACGTCTGAAGGAATGATGTTTTACCTGGGCTGGCTGAGACTAGTCACTGCAGGTTCAGTAACAAGCAGCTCAGAGGTGAATGCTATGACTTTTCGCATCTACATAGATGTGTCTGAGTGAACACTGCCTACATTGCTACTGTCAGATTGTTTTTCTGTCTTGAACAAATATGCTTTGCATTTTAAAGGGTGCCATACTAAAAGGTGTATTTTACAGATCCAAAGATGTGACCAGGGTATTCAAAATGCATCTTTGGGGTGACTTGTTTTGGAAAAGTGTTCAGAATGAAAATTTTAAACCCTATAGCAGCATTTTTGTGTTCCTAAAAATATAAAGTAATGTGTTTATTTTACAGGAAACCAGACAGTTGTGGTGGCAGAGCAGGAGTCCCCACCTCCACGGCACTTGGTTGTTCCCCCTCAGGGAGTGGTGTTTGCTGGGATGTGGCTGCCAAGAAAGGAGTCTCCGAGAACCACCCAGGGACCACCCAATGCCCCAGGCCCAAGGCCAGAGCAATGGGTCCCAGGAGTAAGTGGGTCTTCTGTCAGTGTTCCATTCAGATTTCTCAAGAAAAGTCCAAGCACGCATCTGTACACAGAAACTCTATACAGCTCAAATATCTGAAACTGGTGTACTGCAGATGGCTGGGGTAAGCAAGTGTAAAAGAAAATGGAAACTGTGTAGGAGGGAGAAAAATAAAGGAACTGGTGATTAATGTAGTCCTTGACATGCTACGTGGAGAGTCATATCTGTTGAAAGAGAATCAAAGAGAGAAAGAACATAGGAGTTAGAGGGCACAATAGAAATTCACTCTTTAGGGAAAAAAAAAGTTTTAATTTTAGATATTTAGACCAGAGCTGTCCCAACAGAAATACCATGTGAGCCACACATTTAATATTATTAATAAATGTTCAGGTGGCCACATAAGTAATTATTAGAGATTGAGATATTTTACATTAAAATATTACTCATGAGATAGTTCACAGTCTTTTTTGCCAGTGTTTGTCAACTGGTGTGTTTTTTGCACTTTCCATACATCTTGGTGTGGACTTGGCCACAAGTCAAGTGCTCAGAAGTCACCTGTGTGGTGAGCAGTGAGCCTAGTGGACAGCACAGCCTCCTACTTAGTGCTTTTGCTCCAAATATTTAGCCCTGACAATAGTCTCTTCCCTAATGACTCAGATGCTACAGAATCTGCCTGTAGTGTGGAAGACCCAGGTTCAATCCCTGGGTCGGGAAGATCCCCTGGAGAAGGGAATGGGCTACCCGCTCCAGTATTCTTGCCTGGAGAATTTCATGGACAGAGGAGCCTGGCAGGCTACAGTCTATGGGGTCACAAAGAGTTGGACATGATTGAGCGATTAACACTTTCACTTTCACTTTTCATAGTGTCTTCCAAAAGTCAGTGCCTATTGAAACTATAGTTATTTGGAGAAACAAAATTCATTTTCTCATTCCTTGGGGGAACTCAAGCACCAATTCTCACTTGCCAGCACTTGAAGACATCCAGGCAGGTCAGACACACCCCCTTAAGCCAAGCTCTCTCAAGGCAGAGACTCCCAGTCCTGAAAGGCATGGTTTTGTCTCCCCAGGGTGATGAAGTGATGTAGTAGGCCCTCTCTGATGTCACTCCACGTCCCACCAGATGTTCATCTGATCACTGTCAAGTCTCCAGGATGAAATGTGACCAGTTCTGACTCAGAGGCCAGCCCTTCGTCAGCCTTTGGACCAACTCCAGTGAACTCTACTTTCAGCAAGAAACAGAAAGGCTCAACCTCCTCCCACCAGCTGGAAGCCCCGGTCTGCCTGGGGTCTTGCCTGTGGGTTTTGTGCAGAGATCATGGTGCTTGTGGGGTGGGGAGTGGGTGACAGGAGAGCTTGGTACAGCCTCATCCTTAAGGAATACACGGGTAGTGCCAGGCACAGGAAATGTGACAGACACTAAGAAAAACCCACCTGCTCTTCTGATTCTAAACACTTCATGTAGATATATAACGGAATGCTACTTGGCCATCAACAAGAATGAAGGTTTGCCGTTTGCAACAACATGGATGATGGACTTGGAGAGCATTATGCTAAGTAAGTCGGACAGAAAGACAAATGCTGTATGCTATCACTTATATGTGGAGTCTAAAAAACATAAAGTAGTGAAAATCACAAAAAAGAAACACACTCACAGATATAGAGAACAAATTAGTAATTATCAGTGGGGGGAGGGAAGGGACAGGGGCAAGACAGGAGTAGGGGATTAAGAGGTACAAATCACCAAGCAAAAAATAAGTAAGCTACAAGGATATATTGCAAAGCACAGGAAATAATAGCCAGTATTTTATAACAACAATAAATGGAGTATAATCTATAAAAATTTTAAATCACTACATTAAACACCTGAAACTAATATAAGATCATAAAACAATTATACCTTAAAAAAAAAAAAGAGGGGACTCCAAATGGACACACTTCTGTTTTTGCCCATAGGAGCCTTACATTCAAAGTTGATGTTCAACTGTGATAAACATCTCAGATTACTACAACGCCCTCTTCGTAATTCTTTTGTCTTCACTCTCCTGCTTTATGTGTTATAATATTGTAAGCAACCTTACATAGTTTGTATAAATAAGTAGGATAAAATTATAAATAAATGGGAAAAAAATCAGAGTACGCAAAGGGTTTTTAAAAGCAGAAAAGAGCAAAGTAGGTGGTGCGGGAAAAGGAACAAAGAACAAAAACTAAGTAGAAAAAAAGAGAACACATTCCTTTTTAGAATATTACCTCTTCCCCCACTTAAAAAACAAATATTCAGGGAGATCATATGATAACTACCATTTCTTGCTCCAATAGTGCAATTGCTCACAATTACTAAGCTGCTGAATTAAAAATATAAAGCCATCTTATATTCCTGTCATTTTTAGAAGTCAGATAGATAGAGATCTGTTTTTGGAAAGAGCATCTTTACTGTGGAGACTCTCTGGTGAGACTGTGTGGTGTGTATTAGCACCAGAAATGAAAAACCTAAAAGCATAGTCATAGTTGTCATTTAAATCTATTTTGAGCTGAAAACCAATAGGCTCAAGAATGCTTTCTAAATAGTACCTTTGAAATCCCCATTTCACTTTCCTTACAGGTTCATTTTTCCAAGTGATCTCAGAATCATTCATGGGTCACCCTGGTCAGATGAGACGGCTGTCCTGAGTGCCTGCAGGCAGGGAGGAACTGAGCACATACTTTACATGTAGGATTATGGCTTAATGTGATAACTGCAGCCTACGTGTTGACGGAGCTGAGCATTAGACACATAAACTCTACGAGGCGGCCTCAATAACTCCAGCGGACCATGAAGCGACACGATTTCCATAGAAGGCCTTTCATTCAAATCCCCCGACTCCCCTCAAAGTGCAAGCTGCTGCATGTTTTGGCTAACAGTCTGAACGAAACGGGGGGCCGCAAAGGAGGCCCAACCTGCTTAGTTTAACCGCCTCTAGGAGGCCGAGAGGGAACTGAGATTGTGAGGGGTTCTGAAAGGAAACACAGCAACTTTACCAAGAAAATGCCCTTTATTACTTAGAGGTACACCTTTTTTCATCCTGAGTTAAAGATCTTCATGGGCATGTATGCCAAAGTAGTCTTTTCCCCAGGTCCAAGGATGGATTACCAGGATACTCCCATCCTTCCCCTAACTATCTGGATGTTCACCTTCTCTGACAAACTCCGGGGAGAAGACGGATATAACATATAGAGGCCAGTGGGTTAGCCCCCCCAAAAAAACATTTCTGACTGTTTTGAACAGAGACTGGCCCTCCAGACAGCTTGGTGAATCTTGAGAACCCAGCACTGTTGATCCTCCTTAGATGGTTCAGAGGAGCCACTCACTCACCTAAAGGCATACTGGACCAAGCGTCCTGCTACTGGGCTATCCGTGGGCCTCAGTAACTCAGAGTGGCAACGTGTGACCAGACTGAGCAAGACATAAAATTGCCTTCCTTTAGAAGGGGTGGGGAAGGTTGAAGAAAGAAACTAATTATATACGGGTTTTACAAGAAGCAGTTAGAGACCTTCCCCCACCAACTTCGGCTTTTGCAATTGCTTGCAATGGATTTATGCTTAATCCAAATAGTACATAATTTTATCTTTCTTTTTGTCTTTCTACAATTCGGTCCCCACATTGTAAGAATTACCAGTTGTATCGGACGTACTACTGCTGAACAGAACCAAATTTGTCCCGTGGGGGCACTCGTGCAACCTGCTGTTGAGGGAGAGTTTTAGTTGCTCTGAATTCGTAACTCTGAGAAGCTCACCACTGAGGAGAGTCAAGTCCACTGACTGCGCTGCAGGTGAAGGAAGGAATTCTTTCCCTCAGCTCCTCCATGATCCCTCCCTTGGAAGGCACAATGCTAGTTTCAAAGTCCCATGTTACACCAGTGCTGTCTGCAGTCACTTCTTTCCTTTCTCCCCCAGGCCCTGCTTCACCTACTTCTTTTAGGCCTGTCCCCACGGCCATAACATTCATGCTGTCAGGGTCTAATTTTTGCCAGATATTCTAATGACTTTTCACTCTACTTTCACATGATCTCATTTAATTCCCAGCATAAGCCCGTGATAAAGGTACCAGGGTCATAACTTCATGCCATGGAATTTTTAGCTGTTAAACGGACAGGAACCTTGTCTGGAAGGACAAGGCTGGATTTGCTTCATATACTTCAACTGAAACAACCCAACTGCAGCAGACAGAAGGCCTGAAGCAGATAGGAGAAACCAACTGTTGTCTTTTAAGCTTAGTAAGAGATTTGCAAAAAACTGTAAAAAAAAAAAAAAAGAAACAACAGTGCCATTCTAAGTTTTTTGTTTTGGAAAATAATTATTTTTCATTAAAAATGGCATTTGTTAATAGAAGTACTGTTTTAAATGTTCCCATTTTTAATATACTACCAATCAGCAGATACAACTCAGAAATATTAATATAAAAGCTCATTGAGTTCACCAAGCTTTTTAAGAATGTCAAAGGTCCTAAGGTCAGGAACCTTGAGAACTGCTGCAGACCAGAGCTCTCAGACCAGGATCCCCTACTAATAAGCTGTCAAGATTTTGACGGGTCATTCTGCCTCTCTGCAGGATGTCAAATGAAGCTGGATGCAGGGTTCACTGAGGACTACCACAACACTGTAAATCAACTATGAAAAGTGCAAGTGTTAGTCACTAGGTCACGTCCAATTCTTTGTGACCCCATAGACTGTATCCTGTCAGGTTCCTCTGTTCGTGGGATTCTCCAGGCAAGAATACTGTAGTAGGTCAGCCATTCTCTTCTCCAGGGGATATTCCGGGGCCAGGGATCGAACCCAGGTCTCCTGCATTGTAATCAGATACTTTATCGTCTGAGCCACCAGAGAAGTAACTATACTCTGATATAAAATAAAAACTAAATTAAAAAATAAATAAAACACTTAGAAACTTTTATGAAAAGAAAGAAAAACAATTAACAAATACACTCACAATAAAATCCTGAAGTAGTAAAACCGGAAAGAGGGAGCGCTACCCTGCAGCGACAGTCAGTGATCCAGGGACTGTCACATAAATCAGAGACCCAGGGGTCAGGACAGACTCCTGAGCTCTTCAATGGCTTTCTGTAGTTACATTCACCTGGGTGACCCTGCTATAAACTGCAGAAGTGCTTTTCCAGAGCTGTTTTCTTTATGCCTCAAATCATGAAATCACAGTGGTTAACAAAAAAAACCATCTTCAAATGTACTTCAAGGGCCCAATTAGTGCCTTCTGGCTCTACTACCACGATTTTGCCTAATATTTTATCAAAGTGTATCAAAACTTTATTAAATGGGATATAATTTCTAGACCTGATATATATATATAGTTTTTAATATGTGTACAGTCCTCAAAATAACAGTGTTCAGCTACATCAACACTGAAAGGCATCTGAGGTCTTTGGTTCATTTCACTATATTTCCAATTGTATGCTTTCCTTGCCATGTAAATCTGAAGCATTAATATGTGCATATTCTAGATTATCTAGCTGACTACCTTGTAACCAACTTCAGCCCCACACCTGCATTATGCCAAAACCAAGTTGGTGCTTCTCGCCACGGTTTTTATCATCTTCAGGCTAAATCCAGACAATAGGAAGATGAGGCATTCCAGCCATGAAAAGACAGAATGACTTGATCATGCAGTGATTTACAGAAAAAGGGGTGATTCCGCAGTGATTTACAGAAAAAGAGTATGAAAGAATAGTCATGTCTTGACACACATGACAAACTCCACCAAATCCAATACATACTACATACAGTCACACTGCACGTTGCTCTTTATTTTCAGCAAAAGACTGTCATTTGTTAAGTTAGTAAAGCTTAGTAAAGGTTGGTGATTTGGATTTTTGACTTTTTAAAATCTACTTTCTTAAATCTGTTTCAACTTGATAGTTGCGGAACATCTACCAGTTTAAGGAGTGTACACTGTTTTTTAATTTGCACTAAATAAATAATAAAATAAAAACTATAATAAAATAATTTAAATTAACTACAGGAATCTGTGAGAATTTTATTTCCTTAAAAGTACTCTATTTACTACTCAAGTTTGAGAAATAAGAGGGGAAAACCAAGACGATAGATTCTGCCTCGAAAAGCCTTTTGGAAAACGGCCGAGCTTCCAGTAATGCCCCACTGGCGCCATCTGGTGGACATACTGGAACCAGTGCTCACTGCACAGCAAAGGAAGCAATCCCAGCTCCAGGGCCCTGGGTACCAGGCAGCTGGACAAGTATTTAAACGGTGTCTACCTTAATTAAATGCAGGGCCTCGGATAAGCACTCAGAACTACCCAAGAGGCCTATTTCACACCTCTCTTCAGCCTGCAACCCCATGTCCCCCAACCCTCTCAGCAGATAACTTGACTTCTTACTTGCACAGGAAAACAAGCGCTCAGATGAGCTCCGTTTTCACCTCCCTGCACGCCCCATTTACCAGAATTTTCTATTCTGCCTTGGGTACAGCGTTGCCTTCGTTTATGTTCAGCTCGAAGCACCTCACAGGAAGCCGATACTCTCTAATGTATTTCTCCCAGCTCCTAAGTTATCCATTTCCCTTCCGAGTTGGATTATTACCATCAGCGTACAAATAAGCTGTAATAGCTGCCATCTTAAAAAAGAAAAGCAGGAACTGCCCTGGTCCAGTGGTTAAGACTCCGCACTTCCATTGCTGAGGGCACATAGGTTCGATCCCTGGTCAGAGAGCTAAGATCCCACATGCTGTGGAGTTCAGCCAAAAAAAAAAGGATGCAAACTCCATCTTAACCTCACATCCCTCCATTTCTCTGCTGCTTCAAACAAAACTCCAAGCTGCAAGCAGGTGCTGACTCTATTTCCCCACCCCCACACTCTGCTCCACACTGCCCCCTTGTGCTAAAGCTGAGGTTTCTGCCCTCAGGCCTCCAAAAACCATCAGTCTCTGTGGTTATCTCCCTGGAGCTCTGAGCAGCCTTCAGCACAGCTGACCACCTCCCCTTAGGAGCCAGGGCTTCACTCTGCCTTCCTGAACCTAACATTATCCTCCTCAGGCCCCTTTATCGCTGCTACTTCCTTTTTTCTGACCTTTCCGTTGGCCAGTCCCCAGATCTGGTCAAACCCTCCTCACTCTCTGCCTCTGTCCACCCTTTCTCCAGGTGACCTCCTCCAGACCCAGACATGTGACCTTAAACACAATCCACAGGCCATAACTCTCTAGGACCTCAGCCCTGACCTCTCGCCTGAGCTTGCAGGTTTCTGCCTACTCAACATACCTGCCTGATGGTGAGCTAGGCTGAGTTGTCTAAGAGGCATCTCATGATCCACCAAGTTCTCTTTTCCATAAAACCTGCATTGCCCAATTTTCCCTGTCATTGCTAAAAGGTACCAATATTGACTTGGTTGCTAGGGCCCCAGCCCAGGAACTGCCTTTGATTCCCACCCACCCCTCCTCCTCACCCCTCCACCCTCAGCTCTCCAACACAGGCCAACTCTGACCACTTGCTGCTGCCACCTAGCTCAGTGCTACTCCCCGCCCAACCCCCCGGCCAAGTGGACATCCACAATAGTACCCCCAGGGGAGTCCCCTGCACTTACTCTCACCCCACCCCTACCCTCCTTCCAAAGTCCAGCTCTCGCCGACCTTTCCTCATCATGAACCCAGTCCCACAACTCCGAGGCCCAAAGGCCCCAGTGAACCCCAGGTTTAGCTTACACTCTAAACTGCTCACCTCAGCCTCAATTTATCTGGTTCCATCTCCCTCTCCAAATTATGATACTCTCCCTTGTTCTCTGTGCTCCAGCCTTATCAGCCTTCCTGTGGTTCCTCAAACGTCCACAATCTGGACCCACCTTCCAGCGAGGGTCTGTGCACACATCATAGGGCTGGCATTTCTCATCATTTAGTTCTCAGCTCAAAAGTCACCCCCTCTCCTAAATAAGTGTCCCTAACCTCTCTTTCATTAAGCTTTTCTTATTTTCTTCAGAACACTAACCATTATTCGCAGTTACCTTCTTTATCTGCTATCTCTCCCCGACAAGTGTGTCAGTACACAAGAATAGAGCCTTTGTCTCTCTACTGTTAAACCAAGCACGGAGCAAGTATAAAATGCCTGATCCCATTTGGCAGATAAAGAAACTGAAGCTACAAGAAATCAAGCAACTTGCCCAATGTCACAAAAGAACAGAGCCAAGGCCAAGGCTGGAACCCACATGTGCCCAATTCCATACCCCGTGTCCTCAGTCTGCTGCACCATGCTGCCCCATGTCTGGCTTTGGAGCTTGAAAAAGATGGTCCCAATCCTCCTGAGGCAGCCCTGGCCCCCAGATTTTAAAATGAGATCAAAGCTGGCACTGTTCTGGGTTCTTTTGATTTCCATACGTTGGCCTCTTCGGTGGCTCTGAAACTTTGAGCATAAACCCAGAGATGCATTGTGACTATATTCTCTGCATCCTGAAATGAAGCGGAAAGAAATCCCAAAGGGACCCAGATGCTGCCTGAGTATGAAGGTGCCATTCTGGCTCCAACAGGAGAGCTGGGAAGATCAGCAGCTGAGACCATTGCTACAGGACAGACACACTTCAGAACAAGCATCCAAAGAGCAGCAAGTGTCAGTTGTTCAGTCATGTCCAGCTCTCTGCGACTCCATAGACTGCAGCCCACCAGACTCCTCTGTCCATGGGATACTCCAGGCAAGAATACTGGAGTGGGTAGCCATTCCCTTCTCCAAGGGATCTTCCTGACCTTCAGATGGAACCCGTGTCTCTTGCATTGCAGGTGGATTCTTTACCCGCAATGCCACCAGGAAAACCCAAAAAAGATCATCTCAAAAAGGTTTTGATCCACCTAATAAATGAATTCCATATTTCTGTTTTTTAAGCCATGACGTGAGGCTTGTGGGATCTCAGTTCCCTGGCCAGGGACTAAACCCAGGCCCTCAGCAGAGAGTGAGCAGAGTCCTACCCACTGGATCGCCAGGGAGTTTCCTCCAATTATTTTTTTAAATAAGCTTATTTTTAATCAGCATTTCCTCAGTTCCAATTATAACTCCCTACTCCATCGGTTATCATCCTTTTGTTTTTCCGACTCCACTAACCAATGACCAATTATTTTCGTAAAAATAGTCAATGTTGTTTATAATATTGGGATAAATACATGTTAGTATATTTTAAACCCCTTATATCCAGTCACAGCACCAAACAGGATATTCAGACATCAGCCTTCTCCACTTAGTGGTTATAATCTGTTGCTACTGACACGAAAAACTGTTTTGCATCAACTGTGAGAATTAGAAGAGAACATAAACCAGCATTCATTAACCACCCACCTTGTGCCAAGCCTGCACTGCTCACTTCTCCCACAGCTGCCATTTTGTTGAGCACTCATTATGTGCCAAGCCGCTCAGAAGCATGACCTCACTTAGCCCTTAAATCACTGCCTGTGCTCAGGGAAAGGACTCTCCCCATCTCACAAATGAGAAGACTGACTCTGAGATTAAGAAAGTGAAAGGAAGGCCTGACACCTGACCCAGGTCTCTGTCCAAAGTCAAGCCCCTCAACCCCTCTGCCACCCTGACACTTGCATGGGGTCTGTTTGGTGACGTTGTGAGGAGAACACTCAGCCATGGGAGTCATATGAATAGATAATAAGGTGGGTGGAGAAGATTCCAACTTCAGATAAAATCATCAAAACCACTCTTAGCGCTTTGAGTTAGAAACAAAAGAAACGAATCACCATGCTGGGTGAGGGTGCGTCTACACTTTTAAGGTCTTGAGAGTCTCAAGACTTTGAAGCTTTCAGGCCAGGGTGATGGCTGGCTGCCGTATGGTTGTGCGTATCTTACATAAAAGTGGGTCTCACAGGCCTTTCTGGGAGTGCCCAAGAAGGGGGACCTTCCACTGAGCAGTCTCTGAAGCCAGAATACCTGGGCTGGTGTATTCCTTAGGAGTTTGCTGGAGCCAAGCACACACACTAACACGGTGCTTCCATCAAATGGGTAATAGAGATATTACGTCTAGCACAGCACTGCTGCAGAGTGTGTGTTCCATAAACAGAGAGTGCTGGGGGGACTTTGCTGGTGGCCCCGTGGTTAAGACCCCACATTCCCAACTCAGGGGGCCAGGGATTGATCCCTGGTCAGACAACTAAGACCCCACACACCGCAACTAAGATCCAGCACAGCCAAACAAATTTTTAAAAAAAGAACAACCAGAGTGCTGGCTGCCTATCCAACACCCATCTCATCGTTCCAGGCAAGAGAACACTAGTCTTATCTGGGGCAGTGATGGGCCCAGCCAAAGACCACCTTCTCCAGCCTCCCCTGAAGCAGATGTGGCCACGTGTCTCAGTTGTGCCAGAGGGGTGCGCTCATTGCAGCTGGATGGCACCTCTGAAAGGGCAACTTAAAGGAAGCTGATTCAACTGCATGAACTGCTTCTGCCTCTCCCCAGCTGCTCTCTCTGCTTGCTCAACACAGCTCACAGGCTAAATGTCCATCCACAGAGGAATGGATAAAGAAGATATGGTACACATATACAACGGAATATTCCTCAGCCATAAAAAGGAACAAAACTGGGTCATTTGTAGAGACATGGATCGACCTAGAGTCTGTCATGCAGAGCAAAGTAAGTCAGAAAGAGAAAAACAAATATCAAATATTAACATGGAGCACAGGCACTACAGTTAGGACTGCAGAAGTCATTTAGGTGACCGTGAGGAAGGGAGGTACTTGCTGAGGACAGTGAGCCTAAGTTTTGTCACTGTACAGTTCCCCCAGCCACTGACAGACCACCCTCAAATGTCCTTCATATGACAGAGAAATAAACATCCATCCCGTATAAGCCACCTTCGGATACTTTAGGCTACACCAGGTCTCAAAAGCTTCCCAGGTCGTGTGAATGGTAATGAACCCACCTGCCAATGTAGGAGACACAAGAGACATGGGTTTGATCCCTGGGTTAGGAAGATCCCCTGGAGGAAGAAATGGCAACCCATTCCAGTATGCTTGCCTGGAGAATTCCATGGACAGAGGAGCCTGGCAGCTATAGTCCATGGGGTCACAAAGAGTCAGACACAACTGAAGTGATAGCACGCAGGCAGGCAAAGTCACCTGGGGTACTTGGTGAAAACATGAAGGTCCAAACACTATGCTACTTCAAGAAGCCTAGGTCTCTGGGTGCTAGGTGATGCGGACACTCACCAAAGGTCGAGAACCACTGTTAGGCTTTCTGTACTAAGTTGCCCATTTTGCTCTTACAGCTCCCTTCAAGTGTCAACCCCAACACCTATAAGATGCAGTCAAAAACAATTTTTTAACATCCAGTTTTACTTTGTTGTTGTTTAGTCACTCAGTCACGTGCGACTCTGCGACCCCAGGTAGTGTAGCCCGCCAGGCTCCTCTGTCCATGGGATTTTCCAGGCAAGAATACTGGAGTGGGTTGCCTTCACTTCTGATTAAAAGCAGAGATCACATCTGAATAGGGTGACCCATCGCCAAGATAATTTCCCATCCACCCTTCCAGGATACGGCAGAAGATAGAGGGCACACTGCCTGCCATGGGCTGCCTTGGTGTGTCCTGCTCCTTGATGTGCTGCTGGGGCAGGACATGCGCAAGTTTCCTCCTTGGAAGTTTTGTCTGAGCCTTAACGATAGCCTGTGAGTGGGGGCTCCAGCCCTTTATCTTCACTTGCCTTGAAGTGAAAGTGAAAGTCACTCGGCCGTGTCCGACTCTGCAATCCTATGGAATTCTCCTGGTCAGAATACTGGAGTGAGTAGCCTTTCCCTTCTCCAGGGGCTCTTCCCAACCCAGGAATTGAACCAGGGTCTCCTGCATTTCAGGTGGATTCTGTACCAACTGAGCTATCAGGGAAGCCTGGATGCAGACCCACTCTTTCTTGACTTGCCCCTGATCACTGTGATTTTGTCACCAAGCTCACCCATTTTGCAACCTTTACTAGTGAGGACTCAGACTCCACGGTCAGCATTAGGAGCCACCTCCTCCCATCTATAAGTTACTGGCATGAAGTCAGTTTCTCTAAACAGAGTTTTCTGGCCACCGAGCTGTCTCTCTGCCCTGCCCAACCAGTAAACTCTTTCCCGCAAGCACAAGAGGACAGGCCTGTACTGCCTCCTCTTTTCTCTAGCACACTACTTTTTCCTTTGTGCTGACATGGTAGAGCCAAGTCAGACATGTGGATTGTGGGAAGAGAAGTTTTCAGACCAGCATCTCAAAGAAAAAAAGTGGTCCAGACTTAGCTAGATGAAAATCTGCACAATTCTTTAAAACCCCATTTGTTGAGTTCAGATAGTAATTATAAACATGTGACTTTTGATTATCTGGCTCTTTCTTAGGTTCGGTTCCTGAGACTTAGAGCAACCACCCATGTCTGCCTGCTCTGGGCAAAAGCACCTGACAAACAGGTAATGCCAATGCGGGTGCCAGCTACAGAGGGGAGTCCCACAGACAAAAGAAAGCTGGCATGACTCATTCGCCACGCCCTCGCCACCCCCAGAGGGTCCCAGCACCAGGTGGCCTGAGCTGGAAGACCCGAAGACTCTAGACTGAGTTGGGGGTAAACACAGGCCCCCAATAACCTGAAGCCCCCGGGCGTGTGCTGGGCGGAGCTGAGCTGTCTACACACGCAGGGCCAAGCTCCTGGCAGAGGCGAGGAGAGCCCCTGGTGTTGCCCCGGACAGAAGCCACCCGACACCAGGGACTCACTTCATATTTATTTCTGGTGGTGAGTGGAATTTGAAGAGCCGCCTCCTCCTCCTCGGATGGCATGCACTGCCGTTGGAGATGATGCAGGGTAGTGTCCAGGGCGGATGGGCTTGGCTGGAAAAGAGAGAAGAGACATTCAGAAAGGGCTTACACAGCTGCATCCAGATACCTCCTGGTCACATGCAAAAACCAAGAGGCACAATCTTCTCATCAATGTTGCAATTCTTATCAGCCACCAGACTTTTCTGAAGACAAGAGGTTTGCCCTTCTATTAGCAGTTAGCTAATCCAAGCCACCCAATAATTCCGGGGACAAAGAGACCTTATATAGCAATTACTTCAATTCTGATTAATGAAAATTAGAGACAACAGACTTTCAGTTTTATCTGAGGCAGATCTGTAGGTCCTGATGGGTTCCAACAGCATCTCCCTAAAACTGGATGCAGAATTCTGTCTATGATGCATTTTTAGGGGAAGAGGTCCACAGGTTTCAGGAGACTTTTCAAGGGTATAAAAATCCAATAAATGCAGTGAAGCACTAATCTAAGATATGATCTTAAAACTAAAAACAAGGAGTTGCTGGTTTCCCAAACATCTGCAGAGCAGTATCTGATAAGAAATAACATTACATATTATTGGCGATATTTCCATCTAAGAAGAAAAAATGCTCTCTAGAGAACATCCCTAAATCTCTTTATGGCTCTATCCAGGGAACTATGACTCAACAGCTACACTCTCAGTCTTTGCAGGTAGAACATCCAAATCCAAGCCTGGAAGGGGCTGGATGTCCAACCCCCCATGCACTCACTGATGCCAGGCCTGGCTCTCTCCAGGGTATTTCCAAACCTGTACTTGCAGGAGACTCTCCCTGAGGCTTCTAGCAACATGCAGCTCCTTCATGGTTCTGCCAGGTGCAAATCACAAGGGGCCTGCAGGCTTTGCTGAGCAAGCTGTATATTCTGGTATCTCTGGGAGAGTGTATCTCTGTTCACAGCCAAACCCCTCTGCCCGCACCCAGGGCTGGCTCGGTTCGATAATTTTGAAGATCATCATGTCCTCTGGAATCTCAAGGAAGCGCGTGTCTGGTGATCCCATCTTCCCAGGATGGACACCGGGTGCTGGGAGGCCCAGGCTGGCCTGCACAGAGCATCTGGCCGGCGGAGCCCTCACCTTGTATCAAGGGCCCGAGTGCAGGCACACATACCGATCTGGGCCGAGTGAGCCCTCCTGGCCATGTTCTTGGCTCGCACGGCCTCCTTGATGCGGTCCACCTCCTGCTGGTAGCGCTTGCGGTCCCGCATGGCATTCTCCTTGGCCTCCTTCAGTGCGCTCTCGAGCGCCTTCACACGCTCGGCCGTGGCACGCAGACGCTTCTCCAGCTTGGGCAGCTCACAGCGCAGGTCTGCATTGTCCCGGACCAGCTGCAGGGAAGAGAGAGGTGGGGAGTTACCAGAAGGGGAGGCAGAAGCAGCAGACCCAGAGCTGGGGGCTGAGAAGGCCACAGAGGAGCAGTTAGAACCACCACTCCCTGCGCCAGGTTGTTCTGGAAAGTGCGTAAGACCATAAACTCTGGGAGCACCTGAGGGGAATAAAAGTCCCACATCCTGAGACTCAGATTTGCCAAACAGAGTATTCATAGTTCGGAGAAAGTGGAGAGGGGAGTAGGCTAGAATTAGAAGCCATTTCCAACTGTGGGAAATGTTCAGGCTTGGGTGGGATTTGCTTCCTCTTTTGTTTGAGGGGTAAGGGGGAACTTGCAGGAGAAAATTGACTACTCCGATGTTGACATGTGAAAGCTACGAAACGTGAAGCCAGTTCAGACATGCTCTATGAAAGGCATTCATGTTCTAGAGCTCTCTGAAGGCCTCCTTCAGAGAGGACACGTTGTCCACACCAGCACAAGGTTTGGAATGTACCCAGGGTCTAAGTAACTCAGCAATACTGCTCATTCTTTATGATCTAAGACTCTCAATTCAGAAAGAACAGACTCACCCTAGGTTAAGGATGGGCCAAAAGCCAGTTCTGTTATTTCCTGGTCATCTGACCAGGTATGAGTCATTCAACCACTACTGAGTCCACACACTACATAAAAAGACCATTGTGGGAATGCAAGTGGATCAGGAAAAGTTTTCAAAATCAGAAGTGCTGTATGGGTTGAACTATTGCTAGGTCCACACCTGTTTTCTTTACCTCTATCTCTCCACCCAGTCCCAGCCCCAGTGCCTGGTACAGAGTAGGTTTTTAATAAATATTCACTGAATTCATGAATAAAATAATTAATGAATTTCAGGGCTCAATTTCAAGTCCCCAGCAGTTTCTGCTTTTCTGTTTCTCATCAAAAATTTGCTTGAATGACTTCAACCACGTTGAATCTGTCATTCTCCCTTTGGGCAAAAGTACCATCATCAGTAACGTTGAAGAGCATGTAACAAGTCAAAGAGAAATGACATCCCGTAGAGTATGTGGTCTATTGCAAAGCTGAACCATTTTTTCAGATCCCAAATCTTGAGGATTTAGGGAAAGCCATCATGAACATTTCAGCATTTAAACAGAAAGGAGAGGGCCAAGAGGAAGGGGCTCTCTATGTGCCGATGGCTCATTCATGTTGATGTATGACAGAAACCAGCACACTACTGTAAAGCAATTATCTTTCAATTAAAAGCAAATTTTAAAAAATAAACAGAAAGGAGACAAATAACCTGCCTAAATCATCAGTGGGTTTGGACATGGTTGTTGCTCTCTGTCGCTCTAAGCAAACTCCAGGGTGTCGCGGGAACCTGAGAGGATGCCCAAGGAACAGAGCAGAGCAGAGAGGGGGCTGGTGTGGGCCCCAGTTCTCCCACTTGTGGGAGGAAGCCAGTGGCTTCCCCTCCTAGTCTGTTTTCTCATCTCTAGAAACAGGAAGCCTGAACCAGCTCAGTGTCATCCGCTTTGCATTCTGTGGAGTCTTTGGGTCCACAAAGTGTCCTCAAAAGCGTCATGGGACACAACCGAGGCCAGCTGGGCTCCGAGGCTGGAAAGTGAGGCAGAATGAAAAGACACGACTGAACACCCTGCTCCCCAAACCCCAGAGAGCTCACATTCAATTCTTTATATTTGGCTTCCATCAAAGAAAGTATTTTATATACAAAGGAAGTCACTGAAGACTAAGAGTTCAAGGTCCCTTCCGACGCTGATGTTCTCTGGTGACGTTATAGTCCTTTCACCTTCCATATCAGAGCTCCTCCCTCACTGGAGCCAAATGCAGCAAGTCTTCTTTCCAGGAGAGAAGAAGAAGCAGGGGCAAGCTGGCACAACCCTCCTACCTGTTTGTGAACCTTGGTGAGTTGCTCCAGGTTATTCTCCAGGAAGGAAATTTTCTGCTTCTGGGCAGCACTGCCTCCTCCATCGTCACTGTCCAGCTCTACACTCTGCATCAACACAAGGGGTCAGCAGAATCAGCCTCCAAACTGCCCACCCTCAGCCCCAGCATCATGTGGAAGAGCCATTCTAAATATCTTTGGGAAGAAATCCCCGCTCCTACTAAAGGTTTATTCTGAAAATGAAAATAGAGGTTCTAGAAGTTGAGACTCAACAGTCTTTCCAATTAATTCCCTTGATCGGTATCAAACACGCTATTTTTTAGATAGCTGACCGAAAATATTGCAATCTACTTTTGAAAGATACAGATTAGATACAGTTCTCTTTGTGAATATACCTCTCCCTTATAGGTAGGTAAACAGACACTTTTCTTTTCAAAAGGAAGTGTTTCAAAACTCATTAAGAAGAACTAATGGGAAAACATAAGCCCAAGACCTAAATTTGATTTCAAAACATCACAAGTGAGATAATGAGTCATCAAGCTGTGGGAAAGTGTCTGTGGTCCCACTGGGCAGTCTCCATGGTCTCTGCTTGTCACTTTAGCTTTCAATTACATGAAATTATTTAATGAATCCATCCCAGACCAGTCAAGACATCTGTGTGCTGTGTTGGATTGACATTCGAAATTTATCAGATCTTGAGATTAACAAAAGCACTGTTCTCCCAACACTTCCATGCTGAGTGATCACATAAGTTAGGAAATACATGTACAAACACATCCTGGAGTCTAAAAATGGCAAAGCATGTTTATTTTGTCTGATTGCAAAAGATATCATCACTCCTCTCTGAGAGGTGGTGGCCATATGAGCATCTCACACCTGTCTCCTGGGTCTAAATCCAGGGCTCTTAAACCCAAAAGGTTTGTTAAACCTCAGATTGCTGGGCCTCACCCTAGTCTTTGGTCTGGTTCCAAGCCCTAGGGCCTTCCCTGATAGCTCAGCTGGTAAAGAATCTGCCTGCAATGCAGGAGACCCCAGATCGATTCTTGGGTCAGGAAGATCCACTGGAGAAGGGATAGGCTACCCACTTCTGTATTCTGGCCTGGAGAATTCCATGGACTGTATAGTCCATGGGGTCGCAAAGAGTTGGACCCAACTGAGCGACTTTCACTCACCCTAGTCTCTGAGTCAGTGCATCCAGGGTAGGATGTGAGAATCTGCACATTCAGCAAGTTCTTAGGTGATGCCAGTGCTGCTGGACAGGTGACCACACTTTGAGAACCACTGGTCTAAGAGCAGATCCTCCCTATGAGTCTTACATCATGAAATCTGGTCCCAAGCTCTGCATCCCCCCAACTGAGTCTTTTCAGTTCTTATCATAATCTCTCTAGCCTCTGTCTTCATCACCTCTGCTCTGACCTCTCTTTACTCCCCGATCCAGGTCCTTTGATCATTTCTATGTTGATGATTGTGGTCACTACCTACCTTCCTGATCCCTGTCACTCAGGCCTTGAAATCTCCCATCATTCTCCACCCTCTTTCCTTATTTTGATTTCTAGCCTTCCAAACTCACTAGAATCATGCTGCCAAGTGCCAAGGTAAATCCGTGCTCTGAACCTCATCTGGACACCCCCACCGCTGCTCAGCATCCTTTTGCTTATCTCCAGTAAATCCCTCACAGCTGCCCGAGCCTCCACCAGCCTCCATGCGCTCCCCATTCTCTTCCTCCTTCTCCACATTAACTGAGAAAGTCAGAGTCGTTGAATGTATCTCTTCCCCTGTCATGTATTTCCCTGCTAATGTCTGGTTTCTCCACTTCTCCTCTCTGGGAAAGTGTGTCCCTTCCATTTACCAAGCTATATATACTCTTCTATGCTATCAATTCTGTCCTCTCAGATCTGACCCTATCAATCACCTCCTCTTTTTTTTTCCTTAAATAATATGCTTCATCTCTTCCCTGGCTCCTTCACACAGACCCCCATGCACACACTTAAATACACCTCTGTCCTTCCTGTTACCTCTGGGTATGCTCACTGCTCCTCATCCATCACTTTTGCAAATGCCTCCTTGCTGCTTCTCCCTCCTCCCTCCTGAGACCTCTGCTAGCTGCTCTGGGGGTTCACCATTCGGCAATTCCCCAAGATCACTACTGCATGTGGCACAAAATGCTCAGACTCGGAAGTCACACCGACCTGGATTTCAGTCCTATCTCTGGCTCTCCCCAGCTCTGTGACCTCAGGACAGCGGAGCCCATTTCCACAACCGTAAAACAGAACACAAAGGACCAATTACATGGCTGCTGGGGACAGGAGGCAAGACACGGGATGTTAAAGTGCTTCATACACTCTGACCCGGCCCCTCACAGCCTCCTAACAAGAAAACAGGAGGGTCTAGCCCATGGTGTTTCCAGGTTCCTGGCATCATTCACCAGGCTGTCTATTGAGAGCCCTCTGGGTTTTCCCTGCATCACTCAGAGGTTTTCACACTGCAACCAGATAAATATGTGTTTGTTTGAAATAAAGGCCAAGGAAAAGATGATAGCTTCCTTTCACTAAGAACGAAAAGTCAGATGGAAAAATGTTCCCAAGTGTTTTTTCCCCCTCTGGCACATTCTGTTAATCACATTCTCTAGTATGAAGCAATTTTTAAGCATCACCAGCTAGGACTTAAGCAAGTGATAATGATTTAAGCAACTGAAAATGATTCTTTCGTTTCTCCTCAATCCCATTCACATGAATTAGAACTCACTTTTTTAACCCGGGCAGTCAGATCCTGGACAAAGAGTTTACGGAGGTTATGCAGAGTCTGCAGTTCTCGAGACTGGAAGAGAAGATCGTTAAGACACCACTTAAGTGAGGGCACACAATTTATGACACCATTGGCACCAGACCATCAACCCCAGATGCCTCCACAAAGCTCTGCAAGCCGACTGTCAAGGCCACGGGGCCCTCCGCTTCCTGTGACCTGCCCACCCTCGTGTCCTCCCCCTCCAGCTAGCATCTTCCCGGGCTACCCCAAGGTACAGAGCCTGGGAACTCAAACAAAGATACGGAAACTAGACCCAAGCCTGCTCGTTTGCTCTGTTTTAAATAGAACCTTTTTCCTCCCTTTCAACCACGAAAACTTGAAAGCTTTCTCATAAAAATTCCTAGTGAGCTATGTTATAACAGAATGGACTCTTTTTCCACGATGATTTATTGTGTACACATTATACCAAATGCCAACAAATTTTAATGAAAAGTTAGCCGCAATTTCTCCCACCCTAGCTGACCAACATTTTTCATGTTTCCACACCCCTCCGGCCCTAGTCCATAATATGCTTTTTTTGCCTCACATCACTGAGCTAATGGACATTCCACCTGGTGACCCTGGGCAAAGTATCTAACCTTCCTGTGCTTTCTTATTTATAACATAAAGATAAAAACAGTAGCTGCTTCATAGTTGTTGTTATCAAGATTAAATGAGATTATTCTTATAAAACTTTTACAACAGTTTCTGGTACATAGTAAGTGTCCAATAAATATTAGTTATTATTACTTTATTGATGCATCATAGTTGGCAGCTATTTCTTCATTAGGCTTTTACTGTTTCCTTTGGTTGTTGCTATATCTTTCCTGTAGTTAACTTCTTGGGAGCATTTCTTTTTCCCCTTCATTTTGGATTATTTTCTACTAATGAACACTTAGGAATTAGATTTCTAAGACAAAGGTCTGCCCTCTGTTAACAAAGTCAGAAAACCTAAATGTTTCCTTCTATTTAAGTCTCCATGTATTCACCACAAGACCCACAACCAGTTATGTTAAAAATATTTTCCTGTGAGGAGAGAAATACACTCGCATTTGTATTTTTCAACTCGTCAAAACTGACCTACTCTCACACAGAATGTCAAGGGATGGAACTAACAGAAGCTCACAGAAAAAAGGACAAAACAGGCTACAAAGCCATGGAAACAATAAGTTTCTGGGAATAAAGGTTCTATGTTAATTTTAGTCCTATTACTGGGTCCAATTCCATAATAGTGCTGAAATAAAAAGCACCTAAAGCCAATTGCCTCCTCAGATGAGGCAAATTACTTTCTGCAGGAGGCCAAGCGGGTCTGCTGCTAGGAACACCGTGCACAGTGCATATGCCTGGGCCTGAGCCACCAGCTGGCAGGCACGTGGGGGCGGACAGCCCCACGCGGTCAGTGACACAGCCACGCTGTCCGCGCCTCTGTCCCAGAGAGCTCAGTCCTGGCCCTCCGCTCTGCCAGCTCTCCTTCCTGCTTCAGGTAGTTGATTAATGACCGAACTATAATCACAGAAAACACTTTCCATGAAAAACACCACCACCCCACAGGGAAATAAGAAGAGAAGACCTAGGTGCCTTGTCAAAGGGCCAGGCGATTCTTCGGGGCCAAACACCAAACAATCCAGAGTCCTGAGCTTGGCGACTTTCTCTCATTCTTGTTTGGTTTCAGGTAACTTCTATAAACAGTTTAACACAAGCAGTTCAGACCTTGGAGACGGTTGATAAGCCACACATGTATGCCTAGGCAACTCCCATTTGGCTTCCTGGGGCCGTGAATTTTCCTCCATCATGTGCATTATTTCTTCCTCCACCCTGACTGCTTTCCTTCAGGTCTCTCCCAGCATGGGTGCTGCTCTCCGTGTAAAAGTCAGGGCTCAGCTTCCTGTCACAGTGAAGGTGGGACCAGAGCAGTGGAGACCAAGGTTCACCAATGCAGAGGGAGGAGGGGTCCAGCCCCAGAGCCCACATGAAGTGTCCTATTAAAGCCAGAGGGCTGTCTGGGGTCCCAGAGACATCTGCACCAGCCGGTTGGTCTTTCCAAATGTCACCCCTGGAGTGGGCTTTACAGACCTTGCTCCCTCGTGGCAGGTCCCATCCTGACCTTTCCCCAACACTCCAGGAGGCAGAGCAGCCTTGAGCTGAGGAGGGCTCAGGAAGGGTCAGCCAAAGACAGTAAGCCACCTCTGAGGAACACTGACAGCGTGGGGAGGATATGATGGAAGGATAAGTAGTAACACCCACGTCTAGACTGGCACAGACTGCAGGGCTCCAGCGTGGGGACTGAAAGTGTTTGTGTGTGATGTATGTGCGTGTATGTGGATGGAGCGCGCGAGCTCGTGAGAAGCTGTATTGATGGGTCTGTCCACGTGTGAGGGACTGAGTGTCTGAGTGTGTGTATGGTGTGGGGGGTGGGGGTGGGGAATGGATGCAAGGGTAGGAATGTAGGTGTGGCAGGGAGAACCAGTGTATCTGAGGAGGCTAGTGAGGAAAATGTGTTGTTAAAAACATATTCAAGCAAATTCCCTGGTGGTCCAGTGGTTAGGACAGCACACTTCCTTTGCAGGGGGCACAGGTTCGATCCTTTGTCAGGGAACCAAGATTCCACAAGCTGAGCATGCACACACACACACACACACACACACAATCCAAAAAAAAAAAAGAGAAAAAAAGAAATATATTCAACAGAGCAAAATAATATGCTTACAAGTAAGTATAAAAGAGAAATCTTGTGAGTCTGGGAGAGAGAGTACATGGAGTGAGTGTCTGTGAATGGACGTGAGGGAGGTTGTGAGAGTGAATGAGCAGAAGTGAGAGTATGCCAGTGAGAATGTGTGGATGGTCACGAGTGACTGTGCATGTGTGTGTCAGCATGTGATGAGGACGTGCTGAGTGTGTAAGAGCTTGTGAGTGGATGACTACAGGCATAAGAATGTGATAGTGGGGACCTGTGGGTGTGAGTGTATGTGAAGACATGTGAGTGAGAGAGAAAAAGTCATTATGCCCAAGTATGGGTGAGACCATGAGAGGGAAAGAGGTAGACAGTGAGTTTCTGGGTGTGAACATGAAAGGTGTACTAGGTGACAGACTGTGAGAGTGTGTGAGTGTAAAGGAAGATACTGAAATATTGACCTCCGGCTTGTGGGAATATAGGAACATTTTATTGGTCAATATTTTTCTGAATTGTTATAAACTATCTATGATTATGAGTATCACTTCTCCAGGAAAACAGACATAGAGAAAGCAACTTCATGGCTTCATTTCAGTTTCCCCTCCAGCCGTTCTGTCCACTGTCTTCTCCACCAGGCTCAAGAGGCCCAACTTCTCTCAACAGTCATTCTACTTCTGTCCTGAATGGTTTGTGCCCTTCGAGCCCCCATCTGGCCTTGAGGAGTAGCCAACTCTCACCCAGAGGCCCAAGCACAGCCTCAGGTCCAGCCCTGATCAAGCACCTGCTTCCAGTCTTAGGTCACTGAATTCCTGGATTCAGGTTCAGTCCTGCAATAGTTCACATGACGTATGGATGGAACCAGTATGCTTGCCTATATCTAAACAGCATGTCATGTGCAATGACTGGATGTGTTTTCACCAGATTTAGAGACTATGTCGGGATGTCTGTCTTCAAACACAGGCTGTATGGCACTCTGAAGGGCTCTTGAGAGCCCTCGGCACCAGGCAGCCATTCCCAAGGGCAAATAAAACAGAAGTAGACCGGGAGACAAACCCAATGAATTCAGATGTAGGACAGAGCAAAGCAACCAGGATCTCACATGGTGAGCCCTTCTTCCAAAGGGAAGTGGACCTGCCACACCTCTGCCACAAACCCTGCAGGTCTCAAGGCCAAATCTGGCCTGGCTCCCCTTATGTCTTGACCTCTCTGTGCCTACCTCCTACCCCGCCTCTCCTCTTGGCCACAGACCGACTGATCTCCCTGCTGTTCCCCAAATGTGGATCATGGGCTGACCTCAGGGCCTTGGCACAGGTTCCTCTTCCAGATAGCCCCATGGCTCCTATTTAAGTTCCTGCTTAAATGTTACTTCCCAGTGGAGCCTCCCCCAACCAGTATCCTGTGCCCCTTCTATAACCATCTAATGGAGACCACGATCTACTTCCTTATTGTTCACTGTGTGTCTTCCCCAAGTGAAGGACAGCTTCACAAGGGCCACCTTCTTCTCTGTTGTGTATTGATGCAACCCAAGCACCTAAAACAAACAGTCCTTAGCAGGTGCTCAACAAATATCCACTGATTGTTGAATGGAAGTAAGCACAATGTGCAAGAGGTGGCAAAATTGCAGACATTGATTTGAGTTTAAATCTCATCAAGACTCCGGGATTACACTCCTAAGGATGGTTGGATGGTTAGTCACTGTGTCAAGACCTGGGGAATAAATTCTACAGCTCTTATGTTTCCATAGGAAGTTTTATGTTTAAAATGATACTCAAGAAAGGCATGCACAGATAAAATTTTAGAAGAAACAAATTCAAAAGATCATAAACTAATCTGGTCTTTGAGACTCAAATGAGTTGGGAAACACATCAACATACCACTGTCTCCTCCAGCCCTTTGAGGTCCTCTCTGGCTTGCTCCCTTTTATCATTGAGCAATCTAAAAAACAGAACGGAACCATGAACCACCAAAGGGGCATCAGAGATTCTCACAGACACCATGCATCTGCAGATAAATCAACAAAACAAACCAACTCACCAACTCAGGGTCTGTTTTTAAATTGGCCCGACCTAACCTGAATATCGTGGTACCTGAATCACCAGTGTGGACTGGTGGAGATTTCATGGGGATGAGAGAAAACAAAGGAAATATTTAAAGCATACTCACAAGAGCTTTTCCAGTTTCATTTCTCTCTCTTGGTCCTCTATTTTCAGCTTGTTATAATCAGAACTGAGCTTCTCCTGTTCTAGTTGCAGTTTCTGATTCAAACTGAAATGAGAGGAAACAGCAACGCATTCCACATCACCCTGAGATTCTGAGTCATGCGACTGAAGACATGGTTCTGTTCCAGGCCCATTAGCCCTGTGCAATAAAGGCGGCAATTCTGGAGGATTTTGAGAGATCAGAGAACAACCTCACAGCTTCCTCCCTGCCCAAGTGAAAACTAATTTCTGGGAACATCTAAGAGGCATGAAACATAAGGCTTTAAGAATGTATTTATAGCTGGCTTATGCAAGAGCTCTGGAAGGGAAAAAAATGAGATGGGAAAGGGGCCAATATTTTAACACAGGAAAAGAGAGCCCAGTAAGAATTCTTTTTCTGCCCCACAGATGGTACACATGCACTCCTGGAACCTTATCTGGCCACTCTGACCTTTCCTTCCTCTCTGGTCCGATGCTCTGAAAATATCTCCCAAGTCCAACTCCCTGGCTGATATAGGGAGCATTCTGCTCTGTGAGGTCTTTGGGTGGGGGAGGAGGGGGAAGCGGGGGCAGTGGTCAGAGAGAGGAAACACAAAGAAGGTCTGGGCTGCTGCAAAAAAGAAACTCACCACCTGGATGGGAGCACTGGGTCATTTTATGTACCCCAGTCCTTGCCAGGCAGTGCTAGTGGTAAAGAAACCACCTGCCAATGCAGGAGATGTAAGAGGCGCAGGCTTGATCCCTGGGTCAGGGAGATCCCCTGGAGGAGGGCATGGCAACCCACTCCAGTATTCTTGCCTGAAGAATTCCATGGACAGAGGAGCCTGGCAGGCTACAGTCCATAGGGTTTCAAAGAGTTGGACATGACTTAGCATACGTGCTATCCTCATAAAACCGTTTGTATTCCCATGCCTGCATGACCATATCAAATAGCTTACACACTATCTGAAGGAAAACCCAGAGGCCAGATAAAAGGTACAGGCCAAGGAAACTCCCCCCACCTGTCAATTCATTCAGAGACCTTCCATCTCTCTCACCTCCATTCCGTCCCTTCCCTCTCCTCCCAGTTGAATGATTTGTGGGTGACTCATCAGAATAACAAAAAATAAGCCATGCTTAAAGGCAAAAGCACAACCTGAGAGGGAGCATGGGGTGGCCCCAAAGGGAAGAGACGATGCTAAGTGCTTTTCTAGGTAGACTGTGCACAGAGTCTACCCATGGCATCATTTACACTTTTGCTTTTAAAATGCAAATGTGTGGTACAAGCAAAGAGATTTGGATCCGTAGTCTGGAGAATAACTGCAACTCCAGTTTGATTCCTGTTTAACAGTATGACCTTAAGGAAATCATTTAGCTTTGATTCGGTACAGAAATCTTGTTTCTTCATCTATAGAAAAAGAAAGGAGGGCAACTTTAGTCTAGACTGGGGTGCATGGGGGCATGGAATGAACTATATTTCAGTACATTTCAATATAAATGGTTTTCTTTGTTTTCCTCTTTTATTTGGGACATGTAAACACATTGTTCTGCAAAGGGACTCACTGTGCAAAAATGTTAAGAATCCTCAGGCGAGGATCCCAAAGGTGCATCCCAGCCTGGGGGCTTGTGTTGATGATGTGGGAAGGTAAGAGGAGTAGGGGAGGGGTCATTACTGAGCAGAGGGGCTGTTCAGCAGTAGCTGCAACAGAAGAATGGCCTTGAGAAGGTGTCACTGGAGCCCAGCTGCAATGACATCCTGGAGCACAGACAGACACCCAACAGCGTGGGTCCCTAAGAGTCCACGTGTGTGACCAGGTGGCTCCAAGTTGTGCAGACACAGGTACGTGTTGGGCGAGGAGGCAGCAGGAGCTGACTGTCTCCTCTGGAGCATTTATTAACCCAGCAGAACCCACGAGTCAGGACCAACCCAGCTTTTTTCACACTCTCATAGGAACGCATCCCCACCTACAGGGGCACATGTCTGCCTATGTGAGTCACCAATGTGTCCTGCTCTGCAGGGCACCAGGCAGGGCAGCTGGGCCAACCTGCCACCTGCCCACCAGAGCCCCCAGAGGTTGGACTCCAGATGGGGAACAGACCTCAGAAGCATCACAACCCAGCTCCCTGTGACACCAGGGCAGAGCCCAGCACCCATAGGGCAGGGAAAGCAGAGACCTGGGCTAGATGCTACGTCCCTCCAGGCTGACACAGGACCTGTGCCTGCCTCCACGCCCTGCAAGTCCCCCGGGGGCAACTCACTCCCGAATTTCATCGATGATTTTCTGCTTCTCCTCGATTTCATCCCGGAGTCTGGACAGCTGCTTCTGATGAGCTTCCCGGTGACTCTCCATCTGCTGCTCCAGCGCCTTCTGCAACCCAGGCCAGGGGAAATGTGTCAGCCGCTGTTGGTTCTCAGCCCACGCTGCGCCAAGACTAGATCGCTACTTCCTCTCCCACCTCCCTCAGCTGTCAGATCCCCACACCAGGGCCCAGGACCTACCCTGCTTTATAGGGACAACAATATCCAAGGATCTGTTAGAAAACTGAGTAGTTCTCAGGGGCAAATGACCATATTTCATGAGGAAAGGGTTTGCCTCTGACCTTCCATAGCTCACCTGAGCCACACAGCTTCTCTTGCCAGGTCACCCTGAGATCACTGACCTCTTACTACCTGGTTGACCTCAGGCCATGGCACCTCTCTGAGCTGTACTTCCCCACCAGTAAAATGTCAATAATCTCCCGGCCCTGTCCACTGCATGGATTTATGATGATGCTCCAAGCAGACCTTTCCACCAAACTGATGTGAACCCAAGAGAAGCCCAGCCAGGTGAGGCAGGGTTGTTGGCTGAACAGCATGGCATCACTTTAGCTATGCGACTCACACCCAGTGGAGCTTAGGGGTTTGTCTAAAACTATTCCAGGTGGCTCTAGTGGTAAAGAATGCACCTTCCAATGCAGGAGACACAAGAAACAAGGGATCAATCCCTGAGTTGGAAAGATCCCCTGGAGAAGGAAATGGCAACCCACTCCAGTATTCTTGCCTGGAAAATCCCATGGGCAGAGGAGGCTGGCAGGCTATAGTCCATGGGATCACAAAGAGTTGGACATGACTGAGGAACTCAGTTTGTGCACGCATGCACACACACACATAATCAAAAGTTCTACAGTTTCTCCTATCTCATTTTATCCACCTAAAACCCTTATTTCCCAACCTTCTTTCCCACATTTCCATTTCTGTTTAAAATGTGACCAAAATAAAGAACCCTGTGTTTGAGATGTAAATTCAAATTGGGGGTATTTCTTTAAAAGACAGAGGGGAGGTGCTTCCTTCCATTCAAAAGAGGGGTGACCGTTTCTGCAGAGGCTGTGACGAGTGGCCAGCATAGCTACTGGAAGGTGCACTCTCTCCCTCTTGCTCATAAGCGGGAAGAGAAATGTACTGATGCAACGTAACTATTGTCTGCAGACATCTCAGCGGGCCTGGACACCTGCATGTCCATCTCACTTCTAAGTCCAGCCACCCTCTGAGAGCAGCTCTGATGCCCAGCCCCAGTCCTGCCCTCCTCCTTCCTACCTCACCTCACACATCTCGGAAAGGAGCTGGATTTTCCCAGATGAAGGAAATCCAGTCCCAACGCGTGCAGGGCTCCTGGAAGGGGCTGCATACACACCTTCATTTCCTCGGCATCCTGCAGCCGGGTCAGATGCTCCTTTTCCTTATCCTGGAAGCTGACTTCGTGCATTTTTTCTGTTTTGAATTTTAAAGGATAATGTAAAAGATTTAACCGGCAGGATTCCCATCCAAAAGTAGAAATTTTAAAAACCACAACAGAAAGGAATATGGTGAAACATCAGCTTATCTCACCAAGTTACCACCGTGGAATAAAGGAACATGCCTCTGAAGGAGGACTTCTTGAATGTCACTCTCAGATATCCTCCACACCTCAGGACTTCCAGCTTGTTAAATCAAGGCTGATTTCTCCAGGGAGACTGTGGAAGTCCTCCGGAGAGAATGGTGATTGGTGGGGACATGTGAACGTGGAGAGGTCATGTTGGACCTGACGGGGCTGCCACTCCGTGCCCTCAGAGGACTGCTCCCCACCAGGCCTGGTGAGCCACTCCTGCCAGTGTGCATAAATGTGCATGGTCACTGACAATGCTCTCTGCAAATATTAGTGGTATTTGGATTCCTGCCACTATTGGAGTTTTAGAAAGAGCTAATTTACCTCCCATGGGTATTCTCTAAGAATCTGGAGCAGAAAAATAATCTAGGGACAAGCACAAAGAAAACAGAAACATAAAATAACTCTCTCCAGACTAAGCAGGAAGCCCACGCTGTGTGTTGGGAACACATGTGACACTCCTCTGGGAGGGGGCATCCGCCGCACCCTCCTCTTGGTCAGTGGTCTCGCGGAGCCCAGTGGACCATGGGCAGCCTCAGGTGGAAGGACCAACAGGGTTTCCGACAGTGACATTCAAGTCATTAGGTATTCTCTCCATCCTGTTTCACTTTATTTCAGTGTCAACTACAAATTGGCACTTGCTAAGGGCATTTGCCATCTGCCTCTGCAGAGACTGAACCCTGTGTTGCTGCAGCTGTTGACCTTCGACACGCCCTGAAGGGAGCTCAGGGTGGAGAAATGAGGCATTTTGTGCTCCAGGGAAACTGGTGGAATGGGTCTCTAGATAGATATTTTCAGGAACTGATTTCATGATCCCAATCCTTGTATCTCCTCATATCTAGAAAAGCACTAAATATCTTCATGGTGAAATTTAGCTCCTCATGGCTAGAGGAAAACATTATGTAAGATAAGTGCCTGATTGTGTGAACTCCCTCTTCACCAAAATCATATATTTTGACCTTCCCACACTACCTCGTAGGAGCTTTCTCAGAGCTATCTGAGGTGCTGGCTCCTGGGCTGCAGTCCTCATTTTGCCCCAAATAAAACTTAACTCGGAACTTTCACGTTATGCATCTTTTTTAGTGGACATTCTTCCTTTGATTTTGCTTCCACTCAGTGGCACTAGAGAAGGCAATGGCGACCCACTCTAATACTCTTGCCTGGAAAATCCCATGGACAGAGGAGCCTGGTAGGCTGCAGTCCATGGGGTCGCTAAGAGTCAGACACGACTGAGTGACTTCACTTTCACCTTTCACTTTCCTGCATTGGAGAAGGAAATGGCAACCCACTCCACTGTTCTTGCCTAGAGAATCCCAGGGACAGAGGAGCCTGGTGGGCTGCCGTCTATGGGGTCGCACAGGGTCGGACACAACTGAAGCGACTTAGCAGCAGCAGCAGCAGCAGTGGCACCACTGCAGAAGCCACTGACCAGAGGGAAAGCTTCTTTTCCATGTCAGCTTTTGGGTAGAGCATTCTATTCTCAGCATCCCTTATCTCATAAAGAAAATCTTACAAGGTCATAGTGGGGATGGGTGTGTTCTCTTTTTTTGTTAATTTACGTTGCCATTTGAAGCAAAATGTATTTACTGAGCAAACAGGCAATACAACAATAAATAAAAAAGGATAACATTGTCATCAATTCTGTTACCCTACTAAAACCATGTTCCCTTCAAATATTAATTTTATAGGCCTTCAAACATAAGTATCCACCAATTTTTAAATGTTATAACCACAGTAAAGATAAAATTACATATTATGATGTTTAATCTAATGCATTGTAAACACCGTTGCTTGGTCTTCATGTATTTCATCTCCAAGATGAAAAAAACCCTATTCTTTTAAACCACATACCATAGTTCATTTAACTGTTGGACATTTAGGTGATTTCCTTTTTTTCCACTAATATAAACAATGAATTCTCGAGAATTCTGCAATGAATATTTGAGATTTGAGGAGGAAAAGGTATGAAAAGTGTTAGAACGATTAACATGTATTTTCAAAATGCTTCCCAAAGGGATTTTACCAGTTTTCTTTGCAACTCATTAGATCTGTGTGTTCCCGTTTCGCCACAACACATACATCATTAATCCTGTCCTGGTTTCTACATTTTCAGTCATTTCTCTTGAATCTCTTCTATTTATTCATATTTATTGAGTACTTCCTATGTGCTGAGCACATTCTTCCACAAAGGGGTCAGGAGACTGCCTGGAAAAGGCAGAGTTTGCTCAAAGAATGAAAGATGCAGGGGAACCATGGCTGCAAGTTCAGAATTGATATTTAGAGCAACAGGACAGCATGGAAAGGTTGGAGGTCTGGGGCTAAACATACGGTAGAACTTGATTTTGGAATCCTCCCTTGGGATACAGCACAGTGGTCAGCCTCAAATATGCTAGGGTTTAGCCCCTTGGTCAATGAACAGAGCCACAATTCTTAATTAGGATTAAGGACAGTGACAATGAAGCTGGAGATGAACAGAACCAGAGAAGCATCTGGCAGGTTGAATGGATAGGCCTTGGTGACAGAATGGAGGCAGGTGGTGAAGAAGGGAGAGGATTCTGACTCAGGCAGCAGGCTGGACTGAGGGAAAATGCAAAGAGAAGCAGACATGGGGTGGGGGCAGTCTTCTAGATGGTTCTCTACCCCCATCCCACTCCAATTACACCACTGTTTTCAGTAGACATACAAATGCTTTAATTGAGCAAAATTAAACATCAAGAGTCCAGCCAACTACTGTGTGTCTGATTCAGGCCAACCGCTGGACACCTGCAAAGTGGTCGATTGCTCACCTTGGGCTCGGAGCTTGGCCAGCTCTTCACTGAGCGAGTCCTGGGACTCTTCAAGCTGTCTCCTCTTCTGTTCCATGTTCTGCATGTAGTCTGTCAGGGATTTGATCTTGGCTTCATGCTTTAAACAAGCAAACAGAAAGGGGGCTGTGAATGACTAGCGAGTGATTATCCTGGCTTGCCCAGGACTGTCCAACAGGAAAACGCAACAGAGGAGGAGTTCTTGACTCCTCTCTTTGAGTCCCAACAGCCAAGTGCCTATTCTGCCCTTGGCTTGGGATCTGGGATCACAGACTAAGACAGTCCTCTTTTTCCCATGTGCTTCTCTGCCTCATTCCCCTGCTCATGGCTTTCCTTACCATGCCCTTCCTTACCATCTATTAAACTGAAATACCAAAGCCCAAGCTGGTTTTCCTCTTTGTAAAAAACAGAGATTGCTGGAAAGAAAGGGGCTGGAAAAGTGTCAAGGCTGCGGGCTTCATTCTTTGAACCTGTACCCTTGGATTTCTTCTTTGGAACTCAAGTATTATGTCTTTACACTTTCTGCCTTTCAAGCACAACAATTCCTATTTCAGAGACTTTGCGTTTCCATTTTCCTCTCCCTAGGAAGCTCTCTCTGACACCCTGCCAGACATGGGCCTGGCTGGATCCTTCTTACTTGGGCCCCACCATTTTCTTATAGCACCTAACTTCTATTTAATTCATCTATTTTTTTTCTACTTGTTAGCTCCGTGAAAGCATAGAGTTAATAAATAATAATGGAGTGAAGGAATAAATGAATGAATGAGAGCTTGTGACTGAATAGGAACAGTAGTCTCCTTGAGGCAGATGGAAATATACAGACGCCTCCTCCCCTATATCTACATGGATCATATTTAGGCAGGAGGACCCTGGAGATGGAGCTCTAATGTAATGAAATAACCTCTGGGAAATGGGACTTCGTTGGAGCAGATATTTTATAAGCATAGCTTTTGGTGACAAGGATGAGTATAAACAAAGGAGATAATAGCATTTTAGCTGGAAATATTTTGTCAGGTTCCTTAGATCATGTCAGAAAATAAAGAAACAAGATTTTTCTTACTTTTGAACCCCAGGCAACAATGACTAAGTCTTTGGTTTTGCGTAAATTGTGGCAGAGTACAAAATAGCACCTAAGGGAAAACTGTATTTGTTGCTAATGCAGAAAGCACTGTCTAACCAACACGGTTATTCTTTAACCCCAAACCATCCTAATATTCTTGAGTCCAATCTCATACACCCTGAGTGTGTGTCACTGTTAAGATCTGGGCAGCTGGGGCCCCAGTCCTGGGCCTGACACTTTAGAGCACCCCACATGGGCAGTCCTCTGGCTGTACCCCAGTTTACCGAGCAAAGTTCTATGCCAAGGGAGTGTGCTCACCTGGAACCCACATCCTCTTCTAGATCACAGTGAGTCTGGAAAACTAGAAACTCCTTACTCTGATGACCCTAAGGTCACCCCCGGGAGCAGCAGTGCAGCTTCCATCATCCATTTACATAGATTACAGCTGACACAGTTGCACAGCTCCATCAGCTCACAGAATATGTGGAAGGGGCCTGGCTTGGACATGGAGGTTGATGTGTCCACATGGAAGGAAGGACAGTGGGCTTTGGGCCACAGGGCCTCTGTCTGTGCACTTGCGTTGGCCTTCAAATGTTAGGGACAGAGTGCTTCAGAAGCACATGCTCTCCGAGTAACAGGTGACTTGGAAATCAGACCTGAAGTGTACTATGCCCTAATGTTTATCATTTTTCTTCTCAATTTTCATAAATTATAAAAATGTCAAAGAGTCCAGCAAATCCAGAAAAAGTAGTATAAATTTCACCCATAAACCACTCTCTATCAACTATTTTCCTCCTATATTCCTGGTCTTATCTATACAAATGCATATTTTACCAAGTTGCAAGGTATAGCATAGATCCATCACTCAGCATTTCCATTTTTATTTAACTTTATATAATTATACTTTCCAAATGACTAGGTTTCATACATTTTTGGTAAGAGCTGCATAATATCCTTTCATGTAACTTTATGTTATTAGTCTCTCAATAAATTGTTGCCTATTTTATTTTATTAAAATGAAAGTAATACTGCAATCAACATTTTCCATGTAAGTGCTAATATTTTAAATCAGGGAATGATAATACCATATGAAATGAAAAATTTTCACTTTCATTAACAATGAAAAATGTTATAAGTGAAATTACTGGCCAAAGTACACTTACGCTTTTATGGGTTTTGATTCCCAAGGTGCTTTCCAAAGGGACTGACCAAATTATACTTTTCTCAACAATGTATATAAATTTCACTATTACACATTAGCACTGACTAATCTCTTAAACACTTCTTTGCCTACTATGTTATTTATAAAATGGAAACTTGATGCTTTAATTTGTATCTCGTAAATGATTACAGTAGGAGACGAGGCTGGAGATGGTTGTATGATGACACATTGCTATGTTTAAAAGCATACAGGATGAAGTATGCTTTCATCTGCTTCTGAGCACTGTCAGATGTGCCATTACATGCTGGTGTCTGCTCTCCCCAAATGACTTCAGCTATTTTAATGCCTGGACTGAGGCAGTGAGCAGCACACACTGGACCACTTACAGAAGCCTCAAACCCAAACACCAGCCTCAGGTATAGTGGCAGACCAGAAACAAGGCTGCTGCTTTCTGAAACCACCAAAATGGTTTATGCTGATGAATATGAATATGAACAAAATGAATATGCTTCCTAATGGACAGAAGAGTACCTTATCACTGGGGCTTAAAAATCCCTTCAAGGCTTTGAGCTCCCACACAAAGGTTTGAGTTCCAGCTCTGCCTTTCACTGGCTATATGAATCTGGACAGTACATTTAATCTTTCAAGTATCATTCTCCTTATCTAAAAAGCAAGGATAATCATAACACCTGCCTATCAGAATTTTTCTAAAGATCAAGTGAGAGAATGCATGTAAAGTGCTTAACACAGTATATAGTGCACTGTAAGCACTCGGTAAAATGTTTCCTGCTACTGCTATTAGTAATAGCAGTAGTGGTAGTAGTGGTAGTTTCTGTTGTCCCATATTAAACTGGATCTGTGGAAGAGATTAAAAGATCAAAGAATGCTGCCTTAGCTGAGAGGTGTTTTAGATGCCACCCAATCTGTTCCACTTTTCCAGGGAAGCCTGGCGTGCAGCAGTCCATGGGGTGGCAACAAGTCAGGTACGACTGAGCCACTGAACTGAACTGAATCTTTTCCACTCATTATACATCACTATCTATCCTACCTACCTGCTTACTTATAAATAGCTAGATAAAGACATGTAGACACATCCCTTAAAAAAAAGACTGAAGGTAATTCATGTAATTTGTACAACTAAACCTAGCCGTAAGAATAAGCCTGGCCGGTCACTGCCTGGGAGGCCATGGACAAGTCCATCAGTTGTGCCTATTAGGCACCATCAGCCTCAGTAAGAGCGTGGAGGAAACAGATTTCCAGAGCACAAGGGTGTGACATGAGGAACAAAGGGGTGGCCTACCTGGGAGATGAGCAGCTGGCAGGCTGCCAGCTCCCGCTCGCTGGCATTCATCTTCCTGTTGGAGTCCATCTGGGCGGTCTCGAGCTGTTTGCTGCGGTTCACCAGAGATTTGACCTCCGACTTCATCTTGCTGATGTACAGCCGGGCCATGGTGAATTCCTCTTCAATGACTCCGTTCACATCTGCCAGCTAAGCACAGGAGGGAACCACTCAAGGACGCCTATGATTGCCAGAGGTTCACAGGGCCCTGAAACCTGTCCACAGGGATGTCGGTGGATTTCTGGAATTAAGAATCCCTAATCACAGGACCACAAGCTGAGAACCACAAGTTGAACTATAGGTTCAACCCCAAGTTCTCTGAAACCTTGGATAAAACTTCCAGTAAAAAAATCTCAACTAATATAATCTTCAATTAACAAGGTTTTTCATTACAATTGATTTTCTAGAATGAAAGAGATGATATCAGTAGAAAAAGATATTGAAATTTTAAAAAGAGATAACTCTGAAGCGGTGTTCCTTACATTTCTGGAAGGGCAATAAAACCCAGTGTTCCTAAAGGTGATCCTGAGTTCCAAAATAAATCATTCAAAACTTCAATTATGTTTCCTACAGTCTGCTATCCAGAGAAACAAGCAGTCTAAGAGCTTGAACATGTTTCTATAAGCAAAGGTTGAAATACAGAGGATTTTCTATATAGTTCCCAATTAAAGAATCTAATGAACAAGAACATGCTGTCACCAGAAATACCTCTGGATGAAAGTTTTCCTGCATGACTTCTCATTATGACCAGTGTTTCCTTTGCCCCCACATGCCTGCCCCTCCAAGCACACAGGAATCTAGCTTAGTTAAGATCACCTGAGAATAACACTCTAAATTCACCTTCAGAAGAAAAGACTCTGACAACCAGAATTCTTGCACCATCTCATATTTGTTGGCTAATTTTCAGAGCTCTACAGGATACAAATAATGCAGCAAGATAATTGGGATAGAAACCCATTTGCTGAGATGCAGAGATGGCCTTGAGGAGCAAAGTAACTGCGAATATTTTGTTTAACCACCAGAGGGCATCCTAGCACCTCTCCAGTACCCATCCCATGAACAGAGGCTTCAGTTATTCTAAGACGGCGATTCCAACTCTGTTTTTTTGATGTTTCACAGTACACTCCATATGCCCACTTCTGTCATTATTGCTGTCATTAACTCATCGTATGACTATTTTTTTCAGTAAACATTTAAGAGCTAGGAACACGGAGTGGTCTATCAACCCTGAAAATTGGCAGCAGGTAAAAAGTACACTGGTCAGTGCTGAGTGCCTGTAATCTGGTGTCAACCTTCCCCTAAAAATTCCCCAACAATGTTGCTAAATGTCTCAGGGTCAATCAACACAATGCAGAGTCCAGGTTCATAGCAAGAAAATCCACAAGTATCAACATCTGACTCCATCTTACTTTAACAGAAGTAAAAGTGACTCTCTGCGACCCCATGGACAATACAGTCCATGGAATTCTCCAGGCCAGAATACTGGAGTGGGTAGCCCTTCCCTTCTCCAGGGGATCCTCCCAACCCAGGGATCAAACCCAGGTCTCCTGCATTGCAGGCGGATTCTTTACCAGCTAAGCCACCAGGGAAGCCCCTTACTTTAACGGAGGTTCTTACTAATCAGTTACATTTCTGATTGACAGCAATTTGCCACTCATTACACTCCTTTCATAATCCAGTATCATGGAGATAACAGATGAGAAAACCCCTCAATCTTTAAGTTCAGTTTTATCCTTCTGCCTTGGTAATCGGTCCAACATGGTACAGAGATGAGAAACTCATTCTTTAGCCTGACCAAGCGTGCCCTGTTTATTGTCTTTCTGTATAAAGGTAAGGGGACATCCATCTCTTTTGTGTGGAATTCACAACCTATACCAGATCCTGGGGGGAGAACATGGCTGAACCGAGTTAGGCTGTCGTGGGAAGGGAACAAACACCTTCTCCTCTAAGACGTTCTTCAGCTGAGGGCACATTGTGTTCTATGCCCAGGTGACATCTGAATTGGAGATGAGTAGAAAAAAATAAATTACAATAATGGGCATTCTCTAAGTGAGAACTGGGTATTTCTTCCCTCAAACCAGACCCATAACTTCTGAAGCCTATACTTATTCCAGGAGGTCAAAAAGGAGATTTTGAATCTACGCCTGATGGGAAAAAAAAAAGAACAGTACTCCAAGCAAATATTAACTGCCAGGTTTCTTACCACTTACAAGCTCATGTATGTAGTCATGTAAGTTCAGAGTTTTTAGTAATTCCAGTATACTGTTATTTTAAAAAGAAGAATCAGAGTTTGCTGCTGTAGGATTATTTAATAACTCTCCTCTGGGTCTGACAGTGACCGAAATGTATGTACTAGACTATGAGGCCCAGTGTGGATGACTAATTCAGCAGAAGAGACTGCCTCCCCTTCCATCTTGCCTGTATAGGAATCACCCCCACCCCACATCTCTAGAGCATACAGCAGTCGTCCAAGGTGCCATTTCTAGGCCAAGTAAAAGGTAAGTGAAGTGACTGTTCACATTCTAAGACCTAAAAAGTCATTTGTTGTTGCTCTTTAGTCACTCAGTTGTGTCCAACTCTTTTGTGACCTCATGGACTGCAGCCCACCAGGCTCCCCCGTCCTGGGATTCTCCAGGCAAGAACACTGGAGTGGGTTGCCATTTCCTTCTCTAATGCATGAAAGTTAAAAATGAAAGTGAAGTCGCTCAGTCGTGTCTGACTCATAGCGACCCCATGGACTGTAGCCTACCAGGCTCCTCTGTCCATGGGATTTTCCAGGCAAGAGTACTGGAGTGGGATGCCATTGCCTTCTCCAGAGGATCTTCCCAATTCAGAGATCGAACCCCCATCTCCTACGTCTCCTGCATTGCAGGGAGATTCTTTACTGCTTGAGCCACCAGGGAAGCCCTACAAAGTCATAATGGGACTTAAAAAATCCTTACTAAAAAAAGTGTCTAGAAATGTCAGTTTTATTTACAAGTGCAGCACAGAGTTAAGGTATGATAAAGTTGCTTCCAAGAGGTTGAGGAGCAGGAGGGGAATGAAGAAGCAAGCCCTCCTGGAGGTGAGGACCCCAGCCACCATTCTGTGGGAACTGGAACTCACACCCTGGCCCCAGCAGACCCCAGGCTGTGCTGAAGAAGTTGATGAGAAGGGAGCTATCAGTGATGAAGGATGACTTCAGGCCCAGGATCCAGAACAGTTTTATCTGCATCTCTGGTCCAGCCACAGCCAGGTCCCTCATGGAGGTGGAGCCCCGGGTCTTTGTCACCTGCTTAAACTTCTTCACCTCCACCCCAGCTAGACCTGAGGTCGGAAGAAAACTAGGCAGCTAATCCAATCCATTTCGTTTACTCAACCTCAACTTGTTATTCTGCTTGTGGCTAGAAATCTGGAAATCTCTGCCTTAAAGAAAGACCGGTGACATTGGAACGTGAAAAGAAGAGGCTCACTAATATACCTGGATAAAGTCAACACTAGGCTCATCTTGTCATTTGCTGCTGTCATCTTGTTTTGTTGACTTAAGTATTGCCTGGACTCTGAAAATGCCCCCAGACATGACTGAGCTGGAGAAATATGAGTTCTTCTGTTTCTTTGCTGTTCAGGCCTGCTGTATCCTAGAACTGAGGGCTGAGAAAGACTCCAGCAGCCATCATTCCCTCTCACCCCAGAACACCACCATGGGGACTGAATAGGAGTTTTAGGAATAAAAACACAAGATCACCAAAAAAGATTTCCTTGATCTCATTTTTTAGGTCAGAAGAATTATATCAACTGAATACTCGTGGCCAATAAGAAAAGTATCTGTACCCACAATGATAGATCTAAAAAATATATGCAAAACTCATGCAATTCTTGAGCTGACCATCTTCAAGATAATCTGGACTCATCATTTTACAAATTAGGAATATGAAACCCAGATAAATAAAGTAACTTGCCCAAAGTCACATAATTACTCCCCTTTAATGCTCATTGCCATGATTTTTTTGCTTACAATTACAAATTAAATCATAATTGTAAGGAAAAAAAACAGAATGATTAAGAATATGATGTTATCTAAGTGAAAGTTATCAATGAAATTAACTAGCTATCAATGAAATTAACTAGGGCAACCAATGTCTAGAATTCAAAGATATCTTAAAAATATTCAAAGAACTTAAAAATAATCTCAATCATACTTCATATTCCCAAAGGTAAGGACTCTTTTTTTTAATTCCAAAGCACCCAGACACTCCTTGATTTCATTAGCATTTTTCATCAGCTCTATTTTAGAACTTGGAATAAAAATATCTTCCTTTATCATTATCAGCAGCAGGCACAAACTTCCCATAAATCAACTGCACCTTCATATTGCAAGGACCATTTAATCATCCCAACCTCAGAAGTTTATAGCTCAACACCAACATATGCGTCTAAAAATAAATCCTCAAATATAAAATCACCAAACTGGAACTTAATAGGGTTAATCTTATAGTACTGGAGAATTCTATGCTAAAATTAGATTCATTTGCAAAGATTCATGAAATATTCAGTTTCAATAGAGGTTTTATGAAAGAACGATTGGGTTTACAAGAGGTCATATCCTCTAAACCTCGATCTATTATACCACCTAAGAAGAGCTTTCAATGGTTCCCAGAAATGTCCATAAACAAAAGTAATTTGGGGAGGCCTGTCTAGCATTTAACAATCCCAACTCAAAACCTGAGTGTTCCTCTAAAGCAGACTGAAGTAGAATTCGGCCTTTTAAAGGCTAACAGGCTAAACTCCAAGAATTTGGCTTTAAGAACCTTTAAGGTAGAAGTTTAATACTATAACACTATTCCCTGGCTTGATAAAATCCACACATGTTTATCAATGGCTACTCCACAGAAGGTCTTGAGTTCATATCAATCTATAGTAATTAACTGGAACGACAACAATAATCAAATAGTATGGTACTGCTATAAAGATTAGATCACTAAAATAGATGAGAGAGACCAGAAATAGCCCCACATACTTTTGAAGGTGGCAGACATGTTCATTATCTTATTGTGGGGATGATGGTTTCATGAATGTACATATATGTCAAAACTTCTCAAACTGTATAGTTTACGTGCAGCTGGGACTTCCCTGGTAGCCCAGTGGTTAAGACTCCATACTCCCAACGCAGGGGGCCCGGGTTGGGAACGAGACCCTGCGTGCCAAAACTGAGATCCTGCCTGCGGCAACTAAGACCTACCACAGCCAAATAAACAAATACATGCAGCTTATTTTATGTCAGTTATACCTCAAGAGAGCTATTTTGTTTGATGTCACTCTTATTTTTCCAATGTCCTGTCTATATTGTGGCAAATTGTTCTTGATTGATAGCAGTACTTATTCTTGTTTCCCTGTATTCCTAAACTCATAGACAACTTTATGCCATGTCCCTTATAACCTTGCTATCGATGGCACTAATGTACACCACCCCAGGGGTTAATCATGGTTGGTTTAAGCCCATTGTAGTAAAACTATTTGTCTTTGCTTTCCCAGCTTCCCTTGCAGCTTGGGGTGACCATGTGACCCAATTCTGGCCTCTGAAAATTATAAGGGGATGCCTATTGGGGATTTCTGGGATATAGTTCTCTCCTGGATGAAAGCTGTCTGGCTTTACAGCCTGTCCTGCCTCGGACATGATGATTGGTGCTACAGAAGCTATCTTGCTACCAAGAGACAAAAATCTACAGGTGTGAAAAGGTCATAGGCTGAGGAAAACAGAAAGAAAATAAAGACCTGGATCCTTGACATTGTTGAGATCCTGCACCAAAAGTTGCTTCTAAAACTTCAAGAAGCATAGGAATGACCTGGGGACTCTTGTTAAAATGCAGCTTCTAATTCAGTAGGTCTGAAGTAGGCCTGAGAGTCTCTAGTTAGAACAAGTTCCCAGGTGATGCAGATCACAACCTGAATAACAAGATTCTAGACTTCTTATATTGTGAATAATAAACGTGGCTTTATTTTATTAAGCCACCGTTAGAATCCTCTTATTTCTAGCTGAAAGCTTTCCTAATTCATACTGATTGATTGGGGACCTTCATTCTGTTGTATTTTCATAGAAAAGGAGAGGGCTTCCATGGTGGTCCAGTGGTTGAGACCACTTTGCAATTCAGGGAACACGGGTTCAATCCTGGTCCGGGAAGATCCCACATGCTGCAGGGCAGCTAAGCCTGTGGGCCGCAACTCCTGAAGCCCATGCACCTAGAGTCTGTGGACTGCAACCAGAAAGTAACCCCTGCTCACTGAAACTAGAGAAAACCCATGCTCAGCAAAAAAGACCCAGTACAGCCAAAAATAAACAGATAACTTTAAAAAAAAAAGGAGAAACATTTCTGAGTAGAACTTTTGTTTAACCTATCCAGTCCCAAAGCTCTGTGACGCTGTCATGTAATTCTGAGGACTAAACCAACTCACAGAAGGCCAACCAAGATTTGAGGACATTTCCTATAATTGAAAGGTAATTTTTTTTTCTCCTTAAGCAAAATAATAATTTACTTAGTCATTCAATCAGCCTTTTGTTCATTCATTCAAATATGATCAAGCACACAGCAGATGCAAGACACCGTGCTAAGCACTGGATACTTAGGAGAATAAACACAGACTCTGCTTGCTCAGAATCGTGCCATTATAAGAGAAGGCAGAGAGGATAAAAGAAGGGCTGGCTTACAGTCTTCACGTCATTGGTACCAATGATTCCTCCTATCTCCCCCAAATCCTTCAACAGCAGATTCAGGATCTCGGTGGCCCTTTTCTTCTGATGATTGCTAAGCTCCTGCAGCTGGCTCAGTTCTCTCTGCGTGGTTGTCAGTGTAGTCTGAAATACACATTTTAACAACAGATTTAAAGAGCCACCCATCAATTTCATACACACAGCGTTATCAAGAATAACATCATGTAGAGTGGAGTTCTTTTATCCTTTCATGTAATTTCAACAGGAGTCCTTTTAAGCCAAACTATGGTATAGCTCTGCATTCTCTGATAAGAGGAAGTTGTCTTGGCCTGATATGTCATTTGTCTGCATATCAGATGATAATTTCCAGGTCAGTGGAATAAGTTATTAAAAATAAATAAAGCTCAAAAGGAGTCCTTATGTTTATAATGTGTAATCACATCTAATCCTACCTACCAGATGTTCTGTTTCAGTCCACATTCTTCAGGATATAAACATACCTGCAAATGTCTCCACCTTCACTTCCAAACAAACCTGCTGCCTGGGACCACTTCCAAATTCCCATCTGACTTCATAACAGATGGGTCTGGAAGGCCCAAAGGGACATTAATGAGTTTAGAGAACAACCAAGAAAAAGTCTTTCCATCTTCACAGTGAACCAGAACTGGACACTCTTCATCACATTTCAAATTTAGTCTGGTTCAACAGGAGATGGCTTCTAAATATACATACCAGAAGCCTCATTTTACTACCAAACATTAACAAATTCATTCCTTTCCCATTTTTCATGTATGCTACCAATATGCATATATTTTTAACTACCTAACTTAACAAACTCTCAACATCAACAAATTTGCCATCTTTTGGTTTCTTGGTACTAACTCAGCCAAAAGAGAAAATAATCTGCATAAATTATGGAATTGTAAAGGTTAATGCAAAGACATTTATGTAATTCTTCCATATGCAACTATTTTACTTGAGTATTTCTTAATAATCAAACTAAAAATAGTATTCTAAACTAGTCTAGTAGTACTTTGGACTGACAGAAAATAAAACTTGTATCATGGAAAACGTTTCATTGTTTTGGGAAGCAAATATACCACAGACTAGTTAAAGAATCTTGCAGAAAACAGTAAGCCCTGAAAAATCTAAGTCTCCTTCTTTCCTATGTAACTTCTGCTTTGTTTTTCTATTTTTCATTTTTGTTTTTATTTAGGCATTGCCACTGCTTATTTCATTTTATTTTCAAAATCCACAGAAGCAGTAGTTCCTATCTTGGGAAACAGTAAAAAGCCTTCCTCCATGCAGCTGAATGTATGAAATAAGCAGCGTTTTCCATCCGCAGCATCTACAGTCAACAGATCGGTGCTTTCCTGCACCATCTGCTACTTCCCTTTGCTGGGAGGATGGTGGTTTTCCACCAAGCAGGCTGGGCACAATCCCATGATACCAGGCCATTGGACTGAGGTGCCAAGGGCAGCTGGTTACAGCCACTCAGCTGCCCACTGCCCATCTTCCAAGTAGAAAAAGCGAAAATGGACACGTTCCACCAGCAGCCACCTCACCAAATGCTCACTGGCCCTCTGCCACTAGCTCCCTGTGCAGAACCAGCAGCATTTCTCGCTGGGAGAATCTGAAAATTAGGAAACATGCAGATCGAAGCACTGGCTGAAAAACAGGACAACAGATAAACCAGGACAGCTAGGTCCTAGACGAGGACAAGCAGCACTGGGGAAGGAATGGGCTGCATTCAGGCAGGTGTAAACAGGAAGAGTGAACTCCATTCCTTGCATGCTCCCCTGTCAATACAATGTTTTGGGATTTATTTGCTGATACTGTAGCATATGCACAGGTCCACGCTAAGTGCTTTATGTAAACTGTCACTAATTCCCATGCCCTGAAAGGAACATGTTATTATCACCATTTTTACAGATAAGGAAATGAACACTGAAGTGTTAATGTCTTGACTAAGGCTTAACAGTTGTAAAGTCAGATTTCTAACTAGGATTTTTCTGGCTCCAAAGTCTGCACTTTCTTGAGTATCCTATAAGGCATCACTTCTGGTATTATAAATCCCCTAGATATAAAACAGACCTGACATGAAGATCTGGAGCAAGTGGACAACTCATTTACACAAACTATTTCAATTATTGGAGGATTTCAAAGAATGCATCTGTGCCTAACGCCGAAAAACCACTCAGCCAACTGCCATGCTATGTAGCGTTTTGTCAGTAAATATCAATAAAAGTACCCGAATGGCACCCGAGGAAGTCCCACCCCCACACACAAATGCTCCAACCGTTTTCTGGGCCAGCTCGTCTGTCAGCTGTTCATTGGCCCTGGTCTTGTCCTCCACTTCCTGTGACTTCTGGTCGTAATTGACAGCCAGCTCCTCCAGAGCCTGGAGAACTTCTTTCACCTCGTCTTTGGCTGCCTCATTTTCAATCTGGAGACGTGTCAGCTCCTCCTGAATCTTCTCATAGTCTCTTCTCGTGGAAGCTAAAAGCTGGGGAAATAAGATGGCATGGAATTGGTGAATCTAATGTTCAAAGGTTTATGTCCAGTGCTCTATCCAAAGATTAGAGAAAATAAGTTGAAAAAGCTCAGGATAACTAGAAACCATACTATATATCCATATGCTAAATGAAAAAACAGCATGTTGTCTTGAAAATACGTTTCTCTTTCTTTCTCTGTTTCTTTCTTATTTAAAGCTGCATAAGCTTAACTCCAAGAACTGATTACAGATCAAGAATCACCATACTTTTTAGCTGACTGGCTATTCCACATGTTGAATAAAGGATGAATAGGAGTAATTTCCAAAGACTATAATAATACTTATATGTCTTTTTCCTATTATCATTTTTTTTCACATTGTAAACTGGTCGATTTCAGAGTCAATCAAAACAATATGAAAGGGCAGTCCCTAATTTTTCTTAATATTCATCATGGATTACAGAAGAATTTGCCCCCCACATTAACACTAGTAAAAAGTGAATGACTGACCTTACAGATACTTTCATTATTTTTGTGCTGACTGTATTTTCTGATTTGCCTATAGTGAACAGATATTGTCTTGGCAGTATAGAAAAATAGTAAGAGTCTTCACTGTAACAAAAAGGGAAGCTTACCACAGCAGTTGTACCAAGTTGGAGATGCACAGCAACAGAATGGGAGGGAGAGGGCAGGAAACACTAAACAAATGGAAGACTCAACTATAGTTAAGAGGAAAATCAATTAAATATGGTTCCTGCCAAGAGAAATGTTTGTGCAGAGGGCATAATCACTGTTCTAAAGAGATGAAGGGCAACAAAGAGGAAGAGAAGAAAATGGTGAGAGTGTTACATCTATGAGAGGGCTGGGACTAGGGCCATGAACCATAGCCACTTGCTATAATTATATCATATGAGCCAATCTATAGCATTTTAGCAACAAAGCAGAAAATACCCTAAAGCACAGAAGAGAAAACATACTTCGGTCCTCAGCAGGGAGATTACGAATTTGATAGATTGGCTATCTGTTTTTTGCTTAGGTTCCTGTTTGCAAAATACTTGGCAAAAATACAACATAATAAAGACATCTACTAGAGAACTGAGTGCCATCCAGGGAGAGACTGAAAAAAATTTGCCTCCTTGTAAGTGTGTCACATATATACTAACACAGCGCTTGGACCCCTATCTTCTGTGCTTTCCTCTTCTCTACCTTCTACATTTGTTCTTTGAGTATTTTTTTCCCTACAAGACAGCACAAGAACATGGTGTATATCAAAGACCTGAGTTACCTGATTTGCAAAGCTGAGAAAAGGCTGAAATGGAATGAACCAGGAATGCTGGGCCTTGGGTATGAGGAAGTAGGATCATCCTTGCCCCACTACCAAGCTCCTCTGTCTCTGCTCTTCATAGATTGTGTAGCAACCAGTTACTAACTCTTAAAACCCTAGAGCTCTACCAAGTCAGACATTTATTTTCTAAATTCAGCTAAAATCAGGTTTTAGCAGCCACTGAAAGGAAATCTACCAAGAAATTTCCACAATTCAGTGATTTTTTTAAAAAAATTCTTTGCAAATTAAATTTCTGGAATAGCCACAACAGAGAGTCATAAAAGAACTTTGCAAAAAAAAAAAATTTATTGCATTCTTTACCTCATCCTGATCCAACATCTGTTGCTTTAGCTTTTCAGCCAGCTGGCTCTGTTGGTTAATTTCATCATCCTGAAACGAAACATCATGTTTAATTTTTTGTGGTTAGTTATGTCATTTTTGATAGCCTGGTTTCTCGATGGACAGCAGTTGGATACCAGGATGCCAACTGCAAGCTTGCTAATAAGATGAAGCAAATGGTGTGGTGCCTCCTCGCAGATGAGAGATTGGTTCAAATACCACTTCACCCACCTTTCTCAGCCGATGAAACATTTGGATATTCTGGGAAAATCAATATCCTCCACATTCAACTCAATTCCTTCTCATCCAGAAATCAGCGATGTAGGGCTTCGAAACTGAAAGGGACTTTGGAGTTATCCCTTCCAACTCAAAGATGTTAACAGTGAATTCCTAGCTCAAACAATTAGGGAGTGAATCTCTAACCACTTGTACTGTAACAGGTACATGTCCCGAACCTTGTCAAACACATCCGTGAGTGGGAACGCTGCCCTGTGACAGGTGAAAGAGACCAGTATTTCCACTTCAAACCTCTTGCTTAAACTAGGAAACATTTACTAGAGAATTCATCTTTGGCATTAGAAAGCTGCCTTTGATTAGGAGCTAAATTTCTTACCAGTCTGAAAAAACCTCAAGGAAGCTGGCATGCAGAAACACGATTGCTTCGTTCCTGGTGTGTCACTGAAGTGGGAAAGGATCTCCCACAGACTAATTCGCTCTTCTTGCTCTCAGCTTCTGCCACTAGGTGTTGCTGCCACAAAAGCCAGAGCTTCCACCTCCCACAGCCCAGCGTAAGCATCTCCACCTCTCCCCTCCCTACATGTGGTCCAAAGCGGCAGGCGGCCAATGCCTAACTGCGTGAGATTCAGTCTTGGTTACCAAGGTTTTCATGAGTTCAAAGGAAATTGTGAAGCGTAGCCTGTGCAGAAAGACAGCGTAAGTGTAGCCTGTGCAGAAAGACAGCGTGGCTTCCCACGTGCCTCTCCCTTAGGAACAAGAGAACATCCTGTGTGATGACGCTTCTGGGGTCTAAACCCCAAGCAGAGTTCAATCCAGTTCAGTAGTACTGTCCTCCTCTTTGTGCCAGGAGCTGCCCAGGCGTTTCCACCAGCAGCCCCTAAGACACCTACCTGTACCACACTTTCCTCCTTTTCCAGAGTGGTGGTTAGAGGGTAAATCAAGGGCCTGGGTTGCAGGACCTCAGTTTTCCCCAGGATACTCTCCTGCCTGTTCGGTTGTATCAGTTCATCCACTTAGATTAACCAGTATCACAGCCTGATCCTTTCCACAGGGCAAGAAAATTCTAACACTAATATTATGAAATCTGTTTCTCCTTTTCCTTTGTATAGAACATCTTTTGGGCTTATTTCTCTGTCCAGGGAGACCGTGTTTCTACTGCACTTTTTAACACCAACTCAACTATATATATAGGAAAATTCAAATGCCAGAATATTTTCTGAAAAGTGCTTAGAAATCTATTATCCATGGACTAGATCTTAACAGCTGGCCTCAGGCCTGTGTCAACAGGTTCTAAGAGATGCACTTGAATGTATAGATATGGTCTCCATAGCACATCTTACCCCGAAGCTTTGAAAATTCTTTTATAAGTTAAAAATTCTTTAATGGTTCTAAAAAATACTCATGGCTTTCCGCTTGAAGTCAGATTTCTGGCAGGAGAATTAGGGAAATTATACCAGAGTAAGTGAAACCTCTCAAAAAAAAAAAAGTTATTTCCCCAACTAGAAGACTATTATGTTGGACATATTTTCTCTTCTACTATATAGACTTAGAATGTCAGTTACCAGGAACAGTTTTAGTGTTTATGTTCCTCAGCACACAAATATTAAACAACTTAACATAAAAGACTCAAGAAGTTTAACATGGAAGAGCTGCCACCTCTTCCCCTAGGACTTATAAGCGATGGCTGCAAGTGACATAAATCACGAGAGAGACAGAATAGCAGTGCAAGCACTTTGTTTCTATACTGTGTTCATTCCAAAGCCTGACGACGTGGGCTTGCTCCTGATGGGTGATGGGCTGGGAGACGGTTATTTTTGAGGTACCATGAGAAATCAAGGGCCCTTAGCCTGTCTGGCAAGGATGAAGACCAAGGATTACATTATAACAACGTGAATCGTTTATGCCAGAGACATTTCCAAACCTACACTTACCCTTTCTTAAGGAAACTTCTCTAAGGAGTTAGCACAGTCTGTTGTGATTTTTTTTTTAATTTTCAAAATTTTCAGAGGAAGATGTGCTGTGCAGTCAGTATCTGTACATTCAAGCCTATCTTTTAGAATACGTTTATACATGCTCACTCTGATGCCAACTGTTAAGATCTGGTCTGTGGATAATGGATTAGCAGGCACTTTTCAGAAAATATTCTAGTATTTGAAATAAGTGAGTTGTCAATAGGTTACTGGTCACCCTTAATGATAAAGATGTTTTTGTTGCAATGGTACTCAGTGAAATGATTCAATGATTACCATCAGTTCAACTTCTACTTACACTTAATTCTGCTCTTACATCTCCAACAGTACAGAAGCACTGGAGAGGTGATGGGAAATAAGAGACAGGGCCAGTGCCAAACTGCCTATCTTACAACTCTGCTCTTAGCCTACCTCTGCACCACCATCCTCTGATACCCCTATCATGTGGCTTCTCCCTTAAACAAACAGAAAGGGAAAAGATAGAAAAGAAAGAAACTAATATTTAGTGAGCATCTGCTATGTCCTAGAATCATTTATTCCCCAATGCAACCTTCTGAAGTAACAGATGTGAACTCCATGTTGCAGATAAGAAAAACAACTTCAGCAGATGGGTCATCAGCCCAGGTCTCAGCATTGTTAAGCCACAGGACTGACTCTAAAGTGCCTGCTTTTCCATCACACACCACTGCTTTAGAAAAGCACCTGTCCTTCGACCCCTGGAGGGGCAGCACAGAGGGACAGAGGGGGCAGCGGGAAGGAGAGCATGTAGAATCTTTCTTCCAGCACATTCTAGACAAATTCATTAGGGCTGACAAGTTCCTCATTTCAAGGGCTGAAGCCAAAACAGGATGAGCACTGGACTGGGAGTCAGGAGATGTATAAGCTCATTGTAGCTCTGCTACCTCCAGGCAATGTAAGTCATCTAAGCACCCTGGGCTAGCATCTTATCTAAACCTAGATACTTTCAGCGCTGCCACTAATAATCTATGAAGGTGCCCTGTCCCAACTCATGTATTCTTAAAAGTATCAAACCATCAACATCATCAGAAGCATGAAATAGCTTCTAGAACCTTTAAAAGGCGGACAAATAAAAATGACACCTGATAGACATACCCAGGCCATCCATGGGTAGAGATACAAATGGCATGACAAGCTTCGGTGTCCCCCCACCAGGCTGAGGCTTTGGGGCTCAAGTCCTTTCCCAGATCTCTCAGCATCACCCCGTGATGGACCACAAATGCTAATCTCAAAATGTATGCTTACCAGGGTTTTCAAAACATACACTAAAGGAAAGGAATATGACAGAAAACGTCCTAGGCTGGGAATTAGGAGGCAGAGCTCCAGGGTCAGTTCTGCCAGCTACCAACTGAAAACTGCCAAGGCCTGGCATTGCCTACATTTCAGACGCTGACTTCAAGACTCTAAGGTTTTCTCAGATCCATGAAAAATCCTCATGCTACCAGGGTAAAAAGATCCCAATTCCAACCATGTTTGTTTCTATTCATAGAGAACAGAGAGCAGAATCAGGTTATCACCCCACATCCAGGATTCTTTGGGGATACTAAAAATGAACTCTTCAATTCTAAATGAGAAATAAAAATTGCTATATTCTTCAACAATGACACTTCTTTGGAGAAACAAAAAAACCCACATAGACTGTTCACTTATTGATCTCCCTTTTCTCTCACTTTGTTTGAGGTTTTACATAAAATACCTGGGTAGAAAGAGAAGGGTAACAGTATGTCTAGTGCCTAAAGAGTAATTAGTCCAGCTCTCACAGCATGAATATCTTATTAAATATGTCACCCGAAGGGTAGGGTGACCCCAGTTTAACACTGCGGTTATAATGCAAACTCCCACAGTCACAAGCACAAAGAGAACCAGCTTCTTTAGGGCAAGCAGTCACATTTCCCTTGTAAAGGTGAGACTAGACTCTGAGCTTTACTCAGAAGAAAGAGGCTTGTAAGATTAATGACAACGTTAATATAAAAAGCTGTTCTATCCAAGCCAGAGGTGTCCCCAAGCACTCTGAGCTGAACCACAGCAGAAAAGATGAAATCAGATTAAAAATATCAGCAACCTGGATAAAATGAACTGAAAGGATTTAGGTATTCCAAGGGCAATATGCCAATGTCACATGAAACATCAATTTAATTTCCTTTGCCTCTGGGATTCCTAACTTGACCTTCATTGGGATGAGTGAGACAGTGCTCTCCAAGATCTCTCTTCCTTTATTCCAATTTGTGCACTGACGGGATTCTTTGAGTCCCAAAAGTATGCCATGAAATTGGACATCCCTAATCAGCATATCCAAACGACTTCATTCAAGAGGATGCCCCTTACTGATGTTATTATTGGCTCCTCATTCCAGGACCTTAGAGCTACATGATCAAAGTACACACCTGAGTTTTGGGAGCCACCACCTTTGCCCCTAGAGCTGGGACACTGCTGGAATTTCCAAGAGGTAACAGACAAGCCCAGAGAAGAAAAGAAGGGAGAATTAAACAAAGTTCACTCACCCTCCACCCTCATGCTATGATAAGGTCCCATCTAGTTTCTAGATGTGAAGATTCTGTCTACCGAGGCCAATCCTTTAATCCAATTTCCATGAAAGTTTCCATTCCCCGTGAATCCAGTTCCCCCAGTGGCGCTAGTGGTAAAGAACCGTCGGCCAATGTAGGAGACATAAGAGATGCTGGTTCAATCCTGGGGTCAGGAAGATCCCCTGGAGGAGGGCCTGGCATCCCCACTCTAGTATTCTTGCCTGGAGAATCCCAGAGACAGAGGAGCCTGGTGGGCTACAGCCCATGGGGTCGCAAAGAGTCAGACAGGACTGAGGCGACTTAGCACACAGCACAGCCCAATAAAGAGCTAGGGTAAGAGCTAGGAAAACAGACATAAACATCTTACATCAGGTTTCATGGGGCTTGAGCTGCTTCCAGCCAGTAAGTCTAGGACCTGCTACCTTTAGCTTTTGTACCTGTGTGAGGTCTATAAACTCTGACCACAGACCTTATCATCCAGTTGCCGGTAGAGACTGGAGATCTCCTCATCGTACTTCTCCTTCTCCTCTGCAGAGATGCCGGCAACCACGGGAGCAATGTTGTCTATGATGGGGGTGTTATCACAGGGCTCTAGAGTCTTCTGGTCCTTAGCACTGATCTGTTCATCCTCAGGCACAGCTTCTCCTGCAAAGCACAGCCAAGAGGAGTTAGGCATTGAAGAAATTTAGCATGCTGCAGCCCTCCAGGAAAAGTTACAAAAATAGTCACGCCACAAAAAAGACACAAAGGACACAATAAGGAGCTGTTTAAAGTTAATAGTTTGTCGTCTTTCTGTTTGACAAGAAAGGTCGTAGTTAATTGATCAAAACGAGTATAAGGAAGAAGATTATGTAACACCCCCTCGCTCCTGATGTAAACTGGCTCCATCAACCATGCAAACTCTCAACTAATCCAACTTTGCAGCGATACCCAGAATTTTTTGCAAACATTTTTCTTTTGTTAAGGAATATGCTGGGGCTTTACTAGAATCATGTTCTCTCTGGTGATGGATTCAAAAAGCAGACCTTTGAGGCACTCTAATTACAATTAATTAGGTTACTGTTTCATTAACAGCAACAGCCAAATCAAAGAACAAATTCACCACTGTTAATAGAACACTGTAGGGCCCAAATATTCACGTTTCGAGAATCCCTTAAAATGCCTTCTGTGGAAATTCCCCAGGAAAACTGTCCGGAGCCAGAGGAAATTTCTCAAAGAAAAAATAACAACAAAAGGCACCCAAAGACAAATGACAGAACTTAACTCCTAATCTGTGGCTTCATGAACAGTATATATCACATCTCAAGAAACCCCCCTGAACACTGACTGTGTACATTTATCTCAATAAAAACAAAGCATTTTGTGATGGGTTAGCTTTATTGCTTAAGACGCCATTATCTCACTCAATAATCACAAAATGGTACCATAGGCCTCCACGTCAAACAAAATCAACACTCAATGATTTCACCTTGATATCACAGTTCCATTTGAAGCAGCAACTTGAAGCAAAACCTGGAATAAGTTATTACTTTGCTGAATATAAAACTGAGCCAACTGTTTTTTATTCTAAAGCTCAACCAGACTGTACTGTACCTAAGCCTTTTTCTAAAATTATTGACCTGAAACAAAACCAGAATATCAGAGTAGCCTTTGAACTGAACCTGAACCAAATCAATATTTCATTCAGTTCCAATTCTTGGTTTAAAGCATCCATCAGCAGTCTTAGTGTGCAGACTGGATTTCATCCAATTAAAGCACCTATATTCTCTATAGCCTGCTAAGTCCATGGGCTATAAAAGCTGTACAGTGTTCTATTTAGTTTCCAAGTTTTTTTCCTGTTTGTTTAAAACATTATAAATATAAAATTATAAAAATATATATGTGTCTTTTTCTAACCATAGAGTATATACTAAAATTTGAAAGCCCTCGTTCACCTCTACCTCCCAATTCTGTTCCTTCTTAGAGAATTTCACCATTAACACTTTGGTAAATGTCCTTCTCCCACTTAGATTATGACTATACATCTAATTTTTCAGTTCCAGCTTCTGAAACTTATGAACAGGGCAATCCAGTGCAGTATGAATTGATCTTCCAGTTAAATCTTAATAAAGAGGAAATTCTTAATTGCACTGGACCAGAAAACAGGCAGAATATAGTCATACTATCCACAGGCCAGTTCAGCCCAAGACTGGAGGTATGATATAAAAACATCTGAAAGAGACATCTGAAACCCTGTGTTCTTTGGTTCCAAATGCCCAGCTGCTAAGTGGCTTCAGTCGTGTCCAACTCTGTGCGACCCCATAGACAGTAGCCCACCAGGCCCCCTCGTCCCTGGGATTCTCCAGGCAAGAACACTGGAGTGGGTTGCCATTTCCTTCTCCAATGCATGAAAGTGAAAAGTGAAAGTGAAGTTGCTCAGTCGTGTCCGACTCTTAGTGACCCCATGGACTGCAGCCTACCAAGCTCCTCCGTCCATGGGATTTTCCAGGCAAGAGTACCAGAGAGGCAGTGATATCGTGAGAATGGGGTCAGCTAAGGAGTTGCCTGGGGCTTGCCTGGTGGCTCAGATGGTAAAGAATCTGCCTGCAATGCAGGGGACTCAGCTTCCATCCCTGGGTCAGGAAGATCCCCTGGAGAAGGGAATAGCTACCCACTCCAATATTCTTGCCTGGAGAATTTCATGAACAAGGGAGCCTGGTGGGCTACAGTCCATAGAGTCACAAAGAGTCAGACACAACTGAATGACTTTCACTTTTTTTGTTTCCAAGGAGTTATCCAGTGCATATTTCCATTTGTTTGATGGGGGGGAGGAGTCAGGGATGAACCCCACATCCTAGCAGTGGGTGATCTGCTGTAACCAAAAGTCACAGGCTTGACTATCCCTAAAGCTGCCCTCTTCTTGCGCTGAAAAATTGTAGCATCACAAAGTACAACCACGGTTGTTCCAGATTAGAAAGGTTCAACAAGCCAGTCAACACTGCTCTGAGAGGCACCTGAAGTGACCAACAGATGCTACATAAACATGGTCAGGGCCATAGCGGGACACTCAGCCACCTGCACCTTCCACAGATTCAGCTAATCACAAGCCATCTCCCACTTAACTTCTTGCTTTGTTTTTTTGTAAAGGCAAGGAAATACCAGTGCTTTGAACACAGCATTGTTCTAAAGATTAATTAAAACAGTGTGTGTAAAAAACACAAAATTCCATTTCTTACCCCCTCCACTCCTTGACCAAGTGTCAATGCTTTGGTTTTGTACATAAAATATTATTTTTACTTATTCTGAGATTAGTGTCTCTGGGGTCCTGACAATACCTTTAGTGGTTAGAGCTCAGTTCCCAAAATAAAATACAGTATAGCCATGAGAGTGCCTTTCAGGTTTATTTTTATTATAAAAACAATATTTGAAACCTATATCAGGCCTTCTGGTTTCCCTTGAACAACTCTCTCAATCAAAGCGTCAACAAGTCCCCCACAAAGCTACATCTGAACAGCGAGCCCATCCCAGTTTTTATTCTAAAGGTCAGGCAGTCAAGATTATTTTTTGCAGCAGTCTTTCAGGCCGAGAAGAACAAAGCAGCAACACGCAGCAACAAAAGCAGCGGGTGTCTGCCGGGGAGAGCACAGCTCCTGCCCAGGGAGGAATCAAGAGCCAGTTTTCCCAAACATCGCTGCCCTTCAAAGGACCAGAAAATGACTTCCAGAAGCGTCCCTGGTAACTACACCGTCCAGCTCACAAACACGTCTGGGGATTGTAAATTCCCAACCCTCGGCAGGACCCGACACCAGGCAATCTGTCTCCATGGCAATCTCACGGCATTAATGGAGAATATTCCCTGCACTGCAGTGGACCGGGTCTCCAGAGAAGCCCTCACCAGGTGATTACAGAATAACCAATCATAACGTGGAAGACAGCTGCAAACAAACCCTGGAGAAATAATGCCCTGAAATCTGGTGGTAGGAGAAGGGGAAAGGACCACAAACGAAGATCAGTATCTATTTTTATTTTTACTCTCCTTTATGTGAAAAGCAAATTTCTCTTAGTTTATCCCTTGAGGATTTATACTTGCTGTCCATAGAGAAAGGGCATGTAATATTGTAAAGCATCTTATTTTTTAGAATGAAAGGTTCCCCCTCAACCCCCACCTCAAGAAAAGATTTCCTTCTTTACATAAGCATTCTGGTATTTCCTATTGTCAGACGTAATTACCTTTAAGGACTAAAAAGATTTGTGTGTACACAGGAGTGTTCAGTTGGAGCACACCTATAAGGTTTACAGAGCATTTTAATTATGAAATCAAAACCCCCAGAGGGCATAAATAACATTTCCACAAAAAAATAGAAATCCATCAATTGCAATGACAGACTAATCAAAAATTCTTGTTAGCACTATTAGTTAAAAAATTCTAAAACAGGTTTTTTGGGTTTTTGTTAGAAAAATAAATTAAAAGAAAGAAAACCATTAGACTGCCAGTAATTCATTAAAATTTCACACATGAAGTAGCAACAAGCTAGTTATCCTTTTCATAAGTCAAGCCCCTAAAGCCTCTGGAGAATATAGGAAGGTAATTGCCTTCTCTCTGCAACTCCAGGCATAGATTGGCTGGTCACTCACAGCTTCCGCCAGAAACCAGATCAGATCTGGCAAAAGAGGTGCTTTCTTTTAATACCAATTAAATAGGCCCAGTGGCAGACCTAATGGCAGGTAATTTCTATATCAAAGAAACAAAAAAGGAAATCTTTTAAGTTGCCAGATGGGTGAGAGCAGCAGGATACAAGATGTCATTATATAAATGGAAGGTTTAAAAAAGAAAAAAACACCTCATTTCTTTATGGGATTATTTTGCACGCACATAGCATCTCTTACCCTAGCTCCTCAAAATACTGTAAGAAGCTTAAGACATTCTCTCATCCCTTCTACAGTAATTTTCTAATAAACTGGTCACCCAGGAGTCAGCATCTGCTTTACATTCTTCTTACACAGGCCACACGATTCTCCCAGCAGTCAGTATTTCTACAAATGTTTGGTTGTGCTCTCGAAAGAAGGAAGAGAGCCTAACAAATTAGATCTCTCAAATGAAATACTAACTTCTGAGCTTCTACAACAATCAGAAATCTAAGGAGGGGCACATCTTCTAAATATTTAATGCCACCAGAGCAAACTATGTTCCAACTACAGAGCCCGCACAGTTCCACAAAGCACCCATCAGCCTTGAGGTTACAGATTTAGCTACTTAGGGAACCAAGGCTGCTGTCCTGGCAGGTTTTAAATCTGGAGAACCAACCTGCTTTAGAGATTGCTGATTTTTCCACACCTTCTCAGCCTGTGATGAAATAATTTCTTTGCATGAGTATATCCACTCTGTTCATCAATATTATATTTAATTATGCAAGAGACACTGTAGATGTGCCATATCATCAGATTATTTCCCTGCACTTCTGACACCCAGATTTTCAGGGATCCTTTTCTGACTTAAGCTTTGGAAAAATCTGTCATTTCTTTAAAGGACAAAATTCAAAGATGTACCAGAGAAGAGGGCATGGGTAAAGACTGACCTGGCAACAACAGGAAACAATGGACTCAGCTCTCCTCTAGCATCATGGCCCTGGGCCCTCAGCCTTCCTTCCCCATCCTCCTGTCCAGAGTCTTCTTGGTGGATTGAGCAGGGACCAGGGATGGGAGTGGGGGGCAGGCAGTGGTGGGCTGGAAGCTGAATTCAACTCCTTTACAGGACGGTTTGAGTCCTTTCCATACATATGATCAACAAGCAACAGAGTAGGAGAAAAAAAGAAAGATACTATTTCTGACAGCTGCTCACTCCCTCTATCTGTCCTTAAGCATGTAGGCTGAATGCATTTCCATGAGGCTAAAAGTTGCCAACAGAGCCTCCAGATTTGAAGAGAGTCTGCCCGTGGATTTCAGCCCACAAGATGTCACTAGTACATTCTGGTGGACATGCGTTGTTTTTTAGCCACTCAACACACATTGTCATAACAGCACCTTGACTGCATTGTGAAGAATTACCGCCCCCCCTCACCGCCCAGTATGAGTGCAGTTGTGGTCAGACAACACGTTAGGGTGCCCTGTCCTTCCCCAGCCCAAGCACACCACCCAGAACAATCTCCTCCATGTCTCCTGGGCCTCTGGGTCTCCAATATACATGACAAGGACAGAAGCACATCCAGAGAGGATTCACTCAAGGTATGGCCCCTCAGAAGCCCAGTTCCTCAAGCTGTTCTTTTAGTTCTATGAGTCTCTCATAGCTTTTTTTTTTTTAATTGGAGCATAGTTAGTTTACAACATTGTGTTAGTTTCAGGTATATAGCAAAGTGATTCAGTTACACATATACATCTACTCCTTTTCAGATTCTTTTCCATTATAGATTATTACAAGATACTGAATACAGTTTCTGCTTTCTCTTTTTGTTTTTATCTTCAGAACCCTCATTGGACCAGTGGGGAATGGAGCCAGGAGAGTGGGTGGTTCTCCCCACTCCAAATTTATAAAAACAAGGTGTGTCCCCAACCTTGAGCCCCCAAGCACATGCCCTGGGCCACAATGCTGGAATGGCAGTGGCAGAAATGAATTAAGGCTTGGTGTATTACGTGCATTATGAATCACAGGTCAATATGCTGAGGATCAATGTTCTATTACACCCAGAGGAGAAAACGGCGAGGCTTGCATCTGAAGTAGCCCATTAAGCTAGGAGTGGGTGGGGCGGGGATCGGACTACCAGCATGTAATAGAGTATTTCACAGCTTTGGAATGACTTTGGGCAGGGAATGCTCTCTCCTGCAGCCAACTGTATCAGATGTACCTCCCTTCACTTATTTACAGTATCTGCCTGGACCCGACTGGCCACTGAGACAGCATATTCTTTTACCTTTCCCACCCCTCTCCATGTGTGTACTAAATCACTTGAGTCGTGTCTGACTCTTTGTGACCCCATGGGCTGTAGCTCGCCAGGCTCCTCTGTCCGTGGGATTTTCCAGGCAGGAATACTGGAGTGGGTTGCTATTTCCTTCTTAAGGGGATCTTCCTAATCTAGAGATCGAACCTTCAAAATCCCAGCTCTCTAGATGACACTGCCCAGCCGTGCCCTTGTGACCAGGAGGAATCAGAATGCACAGGACACATTGGGGGAAATTCCAGTCCCTTCTTTTCACACTCATCTCCCCAGACTAAACACAAACCACAAGGGCTGTATGCTGACTGCGTGCAGACCCACAACAGAAAAAGAACGAACTCAGAAGTCAAGCACCCTGTGGAGTCAGCTTCGGCAAGTCTCATATCCTGCCTAAAAGAGACACATGGGCTCCAAACAGAACAAAAAGCCTCTGGATTTTTGTTGCATGAGCAGTTAATCCTTAAAATAGTCCTTCACTCACATCCAGTCAAAGGACCACCTCACCATGCCTCCACCTGCCTCACTTCCTGTCTGAAAGTTTTATACTACTTCAGTAGGTTCTCTATATTTGAAAACTTCTGCTTCCAGGAAAAAAAAAAAAAAATCCTTTAAAATGTGAGCTTGCAGGACAGAACTCCAGAGAGCTCCCTCCTCTTAATCACTCAGTGATTACATGTTAATGAATGAATTACATGGGGATGAATGGAGGGGTCTCTCAAGACCCTCCCTCTCCTCTTCCCTCTCCTCTCTTCACAGTCCAGAGAGGACCTCATCCCTACCTACACCTTCAATTACGTCCTAAAGATCCATGACTCCCAGGGACTTCCCTGGCAGTCCAGTGGTTAAAACTTTGCCTTGCAACTCAGAGGTTGTGGGTTCGATCCCTGGTCAGGGAGGTAAGATCCCATATGCCTTACAGCCAAAAAATCAAAACATAAAACTGAAACAATACTGTAGAAAATTCAATAAAGACTTCAAAAATGCCTCACATTTAATGTATATGAAAATTATGCTAGCCATAAAATAAAATCAAATCCACGACACACATATTTTTCTTTGTCACTCAAGCAGCTCCCCTGAGCTCCAGACACTCAGACCTAACTTCTTATCTGGCATTTTCACCTGGATGTTCCACAGGCACCTCAAACTCCCCTCATCATCTCCCACGTCTCACTTCCGGTTCTCCTCCCCCATTTCTTGTCTCAGTGAGTGGCTCTGCCCTCCATCCAACTTGGCAAGCCAGAAACCTTGACGCTGTCTCTCCCTACTGCCACCAGCCTCACCAAGCCTGGCTGGTGAATACCTAAATACCTCTCTGGTCTATCCATCTCTCTCCCTTGCCACTGCCCTGTCTCTCAATTCAACGACTAAATCTCATGCCTGGAGGGACCACCCCAGGTCCTAGCGCTCTTCCCATGCCCTCCAGTCCATCCTCCAACACAACTAATGGATCTTCGAAAACACAAATCTCATCATCCAATATCCTTGAATGGCTTTTCACTGCTTCTGAGATAATGACCAAAATCCTGAACGAGTACTGCCCAGATGTCTGCTCTTCTTGCCTATCCAGGTTCGGTGCTGGCCCACCCCAGCTCTCCACACTGGCCTTCATGCTCCCGCCCCTCAGGGCACGTAAACCTGGCTCCTCTACCCCGCCCCCATTTCCACCCTCACCTCCTATTTTGCTCAACAAACTGCTCTGTTTCTCTTGGAACTTACTGAAGGAAACCTTCGCTGACTTGAGTCAAGCTCAGGGCCTTCTTCTGTAATAACCCTCAGCACGTTATCCTCTGCCTTCTTGGTACATTTATTGATCATGCTTGGAGACTATCTCCCTCACCAGCCTGTAAGCTCTGTGAGGGCAGAGACCATGCCTGACTGCTCACTCTCTAATCCCCAGCACTGCCTTGACCACAGGCTTACTTAACACACAATTATGAAAATCTATCATGTGTCAGAAACTACATGTTAATTTTCCCGAACTATGTAAGTTAAGGGCTTAGGTAGGATCTCACCCCACAGGATGTGAAAAACAGTAAATTTCTCAGATTTGCAAGGTGGATGAAATGAGGCAACAGTTAAAATGATGCCAAGTGACTAGTTCAAGAGCAGGTGAGAGTACCCAAAAGAGATAAAAAGATAAGCATCGGTCAGGCAAATAGGGCAGTGGGCAGACCCCAGAGGACAGTGACTGAAGAATGGAGAACTGCAGGGCTGGGTTGGTGCTTGGCAAAGGACAGGAAAGAAAAGAACAAGGTTAGTTGCCCACACCGTGATGTTTCTAAGGCCAGTGCCCCTCTTTTGCCAAAAGGTTTTATTGAACGTTCCAGGTGTCCAGCAGAGAAATGACCCAAGAGGATCGCAGAAATAGAACAAAATTTCATAGGGCGCTCCCCGCCTTTCCAAGCACCCCTCCCCACTCTCCTACTCCTGCCAAATTGCAAGAAGTCATCCACCAGCCGCAGATGCTGAATTATTCAATTATTCTAGCAGCTTTCAAAACACATGTGCAGCTAGAAAGTCGCCCCCAAAGAAAAGAATCGTGTTATTTAGGCTACTAGGTCATTTCTTGAACCTCTCTTGAATCCTGGTTGGCCACGTAATTGTTCTTCAATTGAACAGTAGCTCATTGACACTCACCCCTCCTAGCAAAAACAAAGGCAAACGTATAATCATAAGACATCTGCTGCTAACTGTGCACTTCCAAGCAGGTAGGTTACTTTTGGGTTCTGCACAGCGGCTGCCAGGCTCCCACAGTCACCCAAGATTGAGACCTGATGCAGCATCTGAAATAAATACCAACACCAATAATCCACTATCCCCCACCACACACACCAAGCTGCCTTGTTTCAATGGGGAGAAAAAGAGGGGGGGGGTGGATAGAGAAAGGACTTGTGCCTGCTAACCTCCATCACAAAGCAAAAACCACTGAAATGATCTGTCTGCACGTGGAAACCCTTCTCCAACGCCTCACCCATAGTCCACCCACCACTGCATGTCAGCTCTCTGAGATATTTTCTTTGAGGAGAACACTCCAAAGAGAACGCTTTAGGGAAAAAGAAAAATGAGTCACGAAACAAGCCTTTGAGACTCCATTTTAGGACTGAGCTTCTTCAGGAATCCTCTATTTCTAGCTCTGAAGAAGCAGAGCATGAAGATGAGTTGGGCCAAAAAAAAAAAAGCAAACATTTGCCAGAGGTGACTTTTAACTCCAAATCAATTATAAAACTCACAGAGGAGAGAATGACATTTTTCATCTAATCAAAAGCAATCAAAGCCCCAAAGTCTCAAACACCACCCTCTACACCTCAAATGTGGCTACCAGAGAGTGAATCACAGTAATCGATAGACGACCTTCTCAATGGAAGCAGATTAAGGCAACCTTGCAAACAGTCACTTTCCCAGACCAGGAATGTTAAGTCAGTCAAGTGACAGGGTGGGGGCAGGGAGTGCTAGGGAAAACATCTGCTTGTTCACACAGCTTGCTGAAAGGCGAGACCAAACTCCACCATCATCCACTCTTTCCCAAGTGTTCCAGGACATCAACAGTCACGGGGGGAAAAAAGCACGCACTCATACCTGCTTCTTCCTCTCATTCTTCCTTACCATTCCTCCATCTGTTTAGCTCCATCTCCAGATGCTGGATAACATTCTTCAAAGTCTTATTTTTCTCTTTCTCTTTTTCATATTTCTTCTTCCATTCTTCAGCTGTCAGTTCCAGGTTCACAGAGACTGTATTCTTGATGGTTTTAGCCCTGGTGTGAAAAACATAAGGGAAAAATTCTGAGCAGAGTTACTAGCATTTGCTAAATCATGAATATAATTAAACTTCAAATTCCTTTCACACCAGAAGATTAGGACTTGGGGAGCAGGAAGGATGCTAGAGCTTTTACTACCACCTTCTTAGCTGCTTTAACGGCCCCACTATTTCTAAGGCTCCAAACCTCACCTCTTCCTTTTTTGCCCCCTTTTCCTCCTGCCTGTCTCAAGCCCAACAGGATTTTCATCTAAATTGTCTCAAGTCTTTCTCTATTCCCTCTGCCACCATTTCTATTCCCTCTGCTACCACATTGGCCTATGTTCTCAGCATCAACCTGTGGTTATAGCCTAGCTTTTTCAGACATTCAGCATCCTCCTTTAAGCATCTTGCAAGCTACCTTCAGATTCATCTGCCCAAGAAGAGCTTCCTTTCGATTCAATTAACGTCTATGAAACACTGGGGATTTACCAAGATAAATGAGACAAGGTCTCTGGCCTTAGAGTTTACAGTTTCTCATAACAATATACATACAGACAAATTCAATTCTTTTTCTTACTCACACTTGGTACCTTAGGATCATCCCTGAGGTATTGAACACATGTCAACACATGCCTCCAGGGACAGATGGTCACTTTACCAACTCAGGGTACCCAGGTGAAACCATGGCTCCGAGCCGAGCACGTCCTCTCCCACCATCCAGTCACCAAGGAGCGGAGGGCCAACTTTTCTCAGATCATCCCATTTTTTTCAAGAAAAGTCAGAAATTGAGATTTTACTTTGTATATCCCAGTTCAATATAATTTTTCAAACTGATGTGTGGGATACACAAACAAGTCTAATGGCCACCATTGTGCCACTTGTGGTATAAAGAGTGACCACCTAGGGCAGATGGCCTGGAGGGGGGTGTGATGCCCCAGTGGGACTCTGGACAGTAAATCAAGGCTGTGCCAGCTCCAGTCAGTAATGAAAACAAAATACATGATTCACCAACTTATGCACAGAAATGAACACGTTAAGGTTTGTCCAATTGAAAAGCAAATTCATGATGGCAGAACTCTACTTATTACATACTTTTTAAGAAGTAAACTTCTTTTAAAAACTTCATTTATGTGCTATCCTGTTTTATTTGCTACTGACTTTTTCATTTTTAACTCCCACCAGTTCTTGTCCTATTACATTTGCCAGCACTATCTGATGTGTGATTCGGGTTAATCACTGTTGTCATGAAATGACATTTTGGACACGATTTCTACTTCAGTAAAAGAAATTCAGCAATCTTCACCAGTGCAGCAAATATCACTCTAAAAATTAATTGCTAAAGCAGACAATTAAATAACCCAACTGTCAAAAGAAGAGTTAAAACGATTTCTAATGCAAGACTCTACTTAAGAATTAGTATAATTCTCCCTCACTCACTGTAGCTTATGGCTGCTGTCTCTAGAAGTGTTTTGACCCTGTTTTCAAACGGTAGCAACTTTATCGCTACTTTAAAGTCTGTGCCAATTTGACACTCTCACCTCACCACTCCCCAAACATCCTTAGGCAGTGTCAAGGATGTTTCTCAGATACAAGCACAAACACTGCAGCATCCATTTTAACTGAGTTAAGTCAGAAAGTGAAAAATAACCTATGGCTGAAATGTTTATGGACATTTAAGGATATACTTTGAGGCTACTAATCTTACTTATCACATCACAAAGAGTCTCTTGATTTCCAATGATACCAGAAGGAGAAGCATAGAGCCTTTATGCTGCAATCTGGCAGGTTTAGCCAGAAGTACAATTTTGTGAGCAGACCCAACAAGCTTATTACTGGTATAACTGATCCTCATTCTCAAAGTTCTCTTAAATTGTTGAGAAAATTCTTTTTCTCCCACTTCTGCAGTAATCAGAGTCCTGGCAGGACTTCCCAATTTGAGAAGAGTTTAACAAAGTTATGGTACGGGTGATGGGAAATAACAAGGGATAACAGATGTAGCTCAGATGGTAAAGCATCTGTCTGCAACGCAGGAGACCTGGGTTCGATCCCTGGGTAGGGAAGATCCCCTGGAGAAGGAAATGGCAACCCACTCCAGTATTCCTGTCTGGAAAATCCCATGGACAGAGGAACCTGGAGGGCTATAGTCCATGAGGTCACAAAGTATTGGACACGACTGAGCGACTAACACACACACACACACACACACACACACACACACACACACACAGAGTAGTGATGGGGGGATCCGTTACCACTCTTAGGCTGAAAGGGGCCCAGAGGAAGGAAACTATAAGAGGAAAGTTGTCTAGACTCTCAGATACAGAGACCAAACAAGTGGTTACCAGTGGGGAGAGGAAAGGGGGGTAGGGAAAGGCAGGGGTAGGGGATTAAGAGGGACAAACCACTATGCATACAATAAATAAGCTACAAGGATCTATTGTGTAGCACAGGGAATATAACAAATATTTTATAATAACTACAAATAGAATATAACCTTTTAAAATTGTGAATCACTGTATTGTACACCTCTAACTTACATATTGACAATATCACACATCAGCTATGCTTCAATTAAAAAAAATAAATTTAAAAAACTGTTAAACTCTTAAAAGAAAAATGCAGCCCTGTCGAAGCTGTTAACAGCCTTTAGTCTAGGAACACAGCCAACCTGAAGTGACCTTTCATGGAAGGAGCCATGAAATTAACACCCTGACATCACTCTTTTCTCTCCTTTTGAGTACCTGCCTATGTTCCTCTCCCATTGGTGGAAGCTAACTGGAAGCCAGAGGCAAAGGAGCCCATTGTAGTTGTCCAAGCTGGTCACTGTCCCAGGGTGCAGAGCAGAGCAGAGATGGTACAGAAACAATCCAGAGGAGCAGATGGAAGACACACAAACCAAGTCCCATTTGGAGCTGAGAACAATGGTGGGAAACCATGTCTTCTGCTGCCCTAAACAGACTCCATTCAGTCACTAACGAGGCCTATGCCTCTCCAGCTACTAAATGGGGAACATGAAGAAACCAGCCAGCACTGATTAGAAAGATATTAATTATCCCAAATGTGTTCTACAGATTTAAAATAATCTGAAACAAAATCTCAGGAGATTTGCATGTATGTATTGAAATTGACAACCTGATTCTAAGATTCATAATAGAAATAAAGAAGGCCAACAATAGCAAAGACAATTTTGAAGGACAAAGAGGATGGAATATCAACGCATTATAAAGCCACAGTAATTAAAACTGATTAACTAGTCCAAAAACTTTAGAATAGAAACAGAATAGATTATCCACAGACACTCAGCCATGTAGCCATCTGATATACAACAACGGTGTGCATATAGCACAGACGGAAAGGACGGTCCTTTCAATGTATGGTGCTTTATTGACTCCCCCAATAACATAAAAAATTCTATACAGATGAATCACATGCATAAATGTGAGAGGTAAAACAACAAAGCTGCTAGAAGAAAACAGGAGAATATCTTTAGGACCTTAAGGTAGATAAAGATTTATATTTCTTAAATAGAACAGAAAGACAAGATACACTTGACTTCATTAAAACTAAAAACCCTCTCTTCATTAAAAGTCAGCATTAAAGGAGTTAAAACATAAACTACAAATCGGGAAAAGATACAAACAATCCATGTATCTGACAAAGGACTTATCCAGAATAATCCCTATAAATCAATCAGAAAAAAGCACACTACTGGTGAAAACACCAAGTAAAGATTTGAATAGGAACTTCACAGAAGAAGTGCCAATAAATTGTACCCAGAAAAGCTTGCCAAATGTCATTAGCCTTCAGAGAATAAAATAACAATAAGATATATTTACACACCTAATAGAAGAGTTAAAAATTTTAAACTTATAATGCTAAGTGTTGGTGAGGATGTGCAATGACTGTAACACTCACCTGCTACTAGACAGAGTGTAAACTATTCCAATCATTTTGGAAAACTCTTTGGTACTATCTATTAAAACTAAATACTCATAGGTATATAACCAACAGAAATGAAGACATATGTTCACCTAATGACATGACAATCAATGTCATAGCAACTTCATTTATAAGAGCCCCAAGATGAACACAATCCAAATATCCATCAACAATAGAATGTATACAGACATACTACATTGATACAACAAAATACTGTATACCTACGAAAAATAAACTACTCATAATCTAACAATGTAGTGAACTTCAAAGACAACAATGTTGCATAAAAGAAGCCACATACAAAACAATACTGTATGTTTTTATTTGTAAACAGTTCAAAGACAGCAAATAGTTATCTATGTTGACAGAAGTCAGGATGCCATCTACCCCTGAGAGTTGGGTACTGACTGGGAGGGTGCAAAATAGAGGTTTCTAAGATGCTGGGGTTATAGTTACATGTGTATATATACTTGTTAAATTTTTACTGAGTTGCACACTTATATTTACTTTACTCTATGCATGTTATACTCAACATAAGTAAGTTAAGAAAAATAAACTGATGTGTAAAGAAATCAAGTCAGATAAGAATTTCCAGATTGTGAAATAAATAAGAGCTACTAAGAGACAGTAAACTTCTCTGCCTGGAGTTTTTTTTTTTAATACAATATTCTCCTATCTAGGATGTTGAAACCAGCCTCGCAAAGAGGAATAAAGAGCTAAATACTGGTTGCCATCAGTATGAGTTAGCTAGTGGTCTGATGGCTTTTTGTTTTGTTGTTTTGTTTTGCCTTGTCCATTGTAGAGCATGTCCAATATCTTTCAGCTGTCATACTCTTTGCTCTTCTATTCTGGTATTTCCCACATACTTGAGAGCTGTCTATAACACTAAGCAAAATTAGTGTCATTCTAAACATCTAGACTCTGTTCAAACACAACAAATCAACATGGATCCTAGGCACTCAGGACCATACATGGACACAATGTCTGGACCCATGAGCACACATGCATACACATGTGCATTTTCTGCTCAGCTTGGTTCCAAAGAAATTTCAGGTAGCTAACAAGGAACATAAAGTCAATAGAACAGCAGAAATTAAGAACTGCTTTTAAGGCAGGTTTTATCATATTTTGTCTAGCTGAAGCTATATAGGAGCAGCACCACCACCCAGTCCTATAGCTTTGGGACATTATCTCCTTGATATAGGAAAACAAACCAACAATCCATGTGAGCCTTACTGTAGCCATGAACCTACTGCTCACTCATCATCTTTATGGCTCAATCTCACTCTGGTAACATCTAATTAATCCAGTGTTGATGCCATCACTCACAAAGGAGCACAAAATAACTTGGGTCTTCATCTCCAAAGATCTTCTGTTTTGTTTTTCAGCCAGAGCCCCTAAGCTGTATACAGAAATAAATGCCTATTCCTTAAGCTATGACAATAGCAGACACTGAGAAAAGTCCTAACCAAAGGCTAGATAGGGAAAGACTCTTAATTAATATTAGGTTTATAACTTAATAGTAAGACCTACTTAGCACAATGAACAAAATCTTAATAGTAAGACCTACTTAGCACAAATGAGCCAAATCCTGAAGGCACAATGATTAAGGTATCTGTTTTGCAGTTTTTCTTTGTTTTAGCTTGCTTTATAGAGAGTTAAGCACCACTTAAATAATATACAACCTAAGCTTGCGCCAGATATAACATGTCTTCCCTCCATAGAGAGAGAAGCAGGACCTAGTTTTTACAAGACCTCAAAGCTCATAAATGTTAACCAGCCTTGGGGAAGGCAGACCAAGCACAGCTGCCAGAGAGCAGAGGACACAGTAGATCCCCATATAAAGACAGTTACATCAGGAAAGGATCACACTGACGTAGTCCACTGAAGGATGGAAGGAGGATGGCTCTTCCATTGTCTCTTCCAAGCTCTCCTTGTCCTCAGGTGTTCTGTGAGGTCATCCTCAAGCACCTCTCAGTTCCTCTGTCAGTGAACTTGCAGTTTACTTGTTTAGAAGCACATGTCCAGGCTTCCAAGACTGCAGATCATGTCCAGTTCCACCACCTTTATTAAGCCCCTATACATTATAGCATTCTATAACTTGGCACTTGAAGTAAACCTTCGCTGGAAAGGGGAAGTCCTAGAACCACTGGTTCACATCCCTCTATGCCTGATAATTCCATCTCCGCCTATGTCCTCAATAATTGCCTGTACTCATCTTTCCGGCCAAGATCACTTCTAAATGATAGAGAAACTACATACTATTGGAGTTTCTCCAAATTACCTTGGCCTCCCCTGGAACAGCCAGGAAGATGTTTACTCTTGGTACCTTCTTACCTCTTGTTTTTCAGCATCTTCCTTCCCTCTCGCATTTGGACAAGGAGCTCTTGACAAACCCAGTCTTCCAATTATATAATAAATCTGTAATGTATGATTCCACACTGTGAATGGTGTATGTGAGAGACAAAGAGACTGAGATCCTCCCACTGTGGGTTGGGAGAGGGTAGTCTAGCAACCCTTTCTATCAGTTAGGGTTCTCCAGAGAAACAGAACCAACAGAACAGGTACATAGATGGATGGATGAATAGATACCCCATCTGATATAGACATAAGATATACCTTCCATCCATCTGTCTAGCTATCTATTTAAAGAAATTGGCTCACTGGAAACTCATGCAGAAATTGTTGCTGCATTCTTGAGGAAGAATTTCCTCTTCTCCAAAAAAACCTCATTTTTTGCTCTTATGGCCTCCATCTGACTGGATGGGGCACACCTCTATTCCGGAGGATAACGTGTTTACTTAAAGTCAACTGCTACTAGACGGTAACCACATCTACAAAACACTTTCATAACAACACCCAGGTTAGTGTTAGATTAAATAATGGGCTACTACAGCCTAGTCAAGCTCACACATAAAACCATCACACCTTCTACTCTATTCTAGGTCCTAGTTCCCATGTAAGACACCTAACGTTCTTCTGGAAACGTGACTGCCACAAAGCACCTTCCCATTCCCCGGTAAGGCCATTTCCCTGCTCTTGAGTGGGGCATGTAGAGAAGCAGAAACCAAGAGCTTTAAATTTGGTCTTTTGAAAAACTCTAGTCGCCCAAGAAATATTAAGAAATGACCGACCTCAAAGAGGATTTGGCATCCAGGTAAATTAACTGTCATCCACAACATCTCATTCTCCAAAGAGCAAAAATTAATCCTATGGGTGTTTTGGCAACAGGCTCTCCAACAGGAACCAATTTGAGTCTTAATCCATTGTATGTCAAAGCTGTAGCCAAGCATCTCCCTTGGCCAAAGCTCTCGTCTGGTCCTGCAGGGAACTTGTTGTCAAGCTCTGCACACATGCATGTTGCACATACACCACTCAGGCTCTGCGTGATCCAGCTACCATCAAACTGAGCATGAAATGGCACAGTTTTGTGTTTTCTTTCCCAAACAGTGCATATCGGAAAAAGAAAAATGAATATTACTTTTCCTGAACTATCCATTCTTCTTTCACATTTAACATACAAAACAAAGCCTCTGAATTATTCATGCTGGATCAATCAAAACACTTGGTGTCCAATGATGTGCTGATTCAGGCTATTTATAAACTGGTCTGCCCCCAGGGGCCTGCCCTTTTCCTCATTATTGCCCCAAATCAAGGTACACTAAACAGGCTTCCAAGATAATTGGGGGATTTGAGTTTACACTTCTAAAACTTAAAATATCCTTTTCGAATGGTGCTATAAAGTACTTTGGAAGAGTAAATAAAGACTGGAAAATGAAATGCTAGAAGCCAGATGAAAAAGAAGAATCGATGAAACTGCTCTAATTTGAGTCCCCAACTCGTAAAGCTGCAAGTGTTCAGCTTCCTGACAGAGGATAGCTCTTTGACTCTCCATTGCCTGGAAATTCAAGTATTGCCTCCTCAACCAGGTTGAAAGCTCTGTGACAACTCAGGAAATGGCTCTCCCACTTTCCTAACACAATGCTGGGCATTCAGGGGACAAAAAGCAACAGGCCACCATCACGGAAACCAAGAAACAGACACAGTGAAATCTTTTCCTTTAAATTCTAGGACTTCATCTAGAATCCTGCAGAGTGCTGACTTGGAAGGCTGCCCTCAGGCATCTGTACACTCTGTCATATTTCTACTGCTTCAAAGGACCTGCTACTGTTTTATTCAGAACATCAATACAGTATGGCTTAACAACAAACATGGACTTTCTTCATATTCTTGAAAGAACCATGTGGCGATAACTAGGGAACTTGGTGCTGCCCTTAGGTGTGGCTACCCCTGCAACAAGAATATAATGAGCACTCCTTACACCGAATTTGGGAGGGGCCCGGCAGTCTTTTTTGAGTTCAAAGTGCTTAAGCTCATTAGCTATCAGTACCATGTCTAATCTGAGGTTCAGACTCATGTCTGCTGTGTAACTGGGTTCAATGTGTGTATTTAACAATAAAGCAAGTATTGGCCCCGTAGAGAAGTTAGATGTCCTTGAAGAATCCATTAACTAACTTGAAGATGGAGGAAAGGGAACAAAACATAACACATTTCTAATTATAAGCAGGAAAACAAATCAGATCTAAACCTCAACCAATTTTTGGACATAATGGTGTCATAGTACAGCAACTGCCCTAATGTTCTGGGATTCCTACCTAATAAGCATTAGATTCATCTGCTCCTTCATTTGATGACATTTGTCCACTGACCACCTACTGTGTCCCAGTTGTCCTAAGTGCTTGTTGGTGCCACTCACTGATGCTGGTAATAAACTAGTTCTTATCCTCATGGAGCCCAGTATTCAGATGACTCTGACAAAAGATTACAAACCAACCTATTTCATTTGAAGATATAATTGACCTACTATTTATTTCCTGGCATCCCAAATTATCAGCAGGATTTCTTTCATCATTCGTTGCAGAAATCTAATTCTACTGCTTCATTCAGTCCTGATCCTTATATTACAGCTGTATCCTGTACCTTATGTCACATTTGGTCCAGCCCCATGCATGACTGTGACTTTCCCAAGCCTGTTCAAAGATGGAGGAAAGAAGGAACTTGCAATTACGGGACACCATATTCCGTGCCAGCCCTTGTGCTGAGTCAAAACTGAAGCAACTCATCTAATCCTCCCAATAATTTTCAAAAGTAGGTGTTATTATATTATTTTTTTTTTCCTACATGCAAAGAGACTGAGGTTCCAAGAGAAGGAAAGGGGAAAAAAATGAGGAAAAAAATGAGTCAGGAGCAGAGCTGAGCTTCAAAGCTGGAGTAACCGGCCCCAGAGGCCTATGCTCATCTAGATTCCCGATCAAGCAGCCCGCATGGAAGAGGCTGCAGGTCAGGTGATACAGTCTCAGTCCAGTAACACCCCACAGTTTACCAGCGTTTTGGCACCAGAGGCAGGACCTAATGGCTTGGCGCCTAGGTCTCAATCCCATCCTCTGTACAAAGGGGAGAGACACCTACCTGACAGAATTTCTATGAGGATTCTGACATGTCTGGCACATGCTAGTTCCTTAAAAAAGTGCTAGTGATAATGATGATGCTATGATGGCCTCACTGAGATTAGAAGAAAGTCAATCATCATTTTCACTGATACCTAAAACTCTTCCTCTAGACAGTTGCGACATGCCCACCAACAACAACAGCCTTGAGACAGAGCCTGTGCCCCAGGAAGACTCTGGGTTGCAAAGATGTAAAATATCTTTGCTTTATGGGTGGGAATATTTTTTTTAAAGAGATGTTCCCCTTATAAATGCATCCAGTGATGGTTTCCTCCAACATGTCTTCAGAGGGAACCATCAAAGCTTAAGTTTCAGAAACCAGGAGAGGGACGTCCCTGGCGGTCCAGTGGTTCAGACTCCATGCTTCCGGTGCAGGGGGCACAGGGCGAACCCTGGTTGGGGAACGAATATCGCACATGCTGCACGACGTGGCCAAAAATTTTTTTAAAAGAAATAAAGAAAGAAACCAAGAGAGATGGGGAGGGCAGGATGATCACCACAGTATTCTATGCTTCCCACAAGCAGATACTGGTTTATAGGTGTCCCATGACCCTTAAGAAAAGAAGGTGTTATCCTTCTGCAACCCACTGACCTAAGCATTTGGCTAATTAAGGAAGTGGTTTCAGAGGAAGTAAAGGACCCAAATCCAATTTAAAAGATATATTAGTTCTACAACAGTTCAGTGTGATTATTATTTATTTAGACATCCCACAGGTGCCATGACTGGTTAATTCTATGTTCTGTGAGGGTTCAGGAAATGACTGGGGTTTAATGTGGTTTAAACAAGCCATAACACTCTCCCATCCAGAATGCCCACCACCATCTGTCTTTTCTCTAGGCATCTTAAATTACTTCTCAGGCATAACCACACACTTCTGGGAGAAGGGAGTACTCCGGGCATAAGACAGAGCCTGAAGAGAACTGGTAACTTGTCCAAAGATAACACAGTTGCGGGAAGGGGATGATGTCAGTAAGTCTGCATCTCCCAGCCTCAGCTCTGGGCTCAGCCCACTGAGCACGGAAGATGCTCAGAATCGCCCCCATCCACAGCACACAAGTACTCTAGGGACTAGCACTTCAGGCAACCATGCAGGGAGGATGGGGCTCAACACCACTGACTGATAGACCATGACTGAAGGTCAAGAAAGGAAGGGGTGGGACTTCCCTGGTGGCCCAGTGGTTAAGAATCCTCCTTCCAATGCGAGAGACACAGGTTCGACCCCTGGTGGGGAACTAAGATCTCACATGCCGCAGGGCAACTAAGCCTGCTCACACAACCAGAGAAGCCTGCACACCACAATGAAGACCCAACACAGCCAAAAAAAAAAAAAAAGGAAGGGATGAACTAACTCATATCGGGGAATTTGTTAGAGGATTACTGGCTGTCCTTGCTGCCTACCTAGTAACACTCCTCAGACATCTAGGAAATGTCCTTCAGACATTTCTGAAGAAGAGAAGATGAGGCCATCCTTCCCCTTCCTCAGCATACAGCTGTATTTCTTACCCCCAGGGTGAGCATCAGGACTTCTTCTCCCTGCTCTTTAATATTTATGCAACTACTCTATGATCTGTCTAGATCTGATAGACAGAGTGCCTGATGAACTATGGACAGAGGTTTGTGACACTGTACAGGAGACAGGGATCAAAACCATTCCCAGGAAAAAGAAATGCAAAAAAGCAAAATGGCTGTCTGAGGAGGCCTTACAAATAGCTGGGAAAAGAAGAGAAGCAAAAAGCAAAAGAGAAAGGAAAGATATACCCATTTGAATGCAGAGTTCCAAAGAATAGCAAGGAGAGATAAGAAAGCCTTTCTCAGAGATGAATGCAAAGAAATAGAAGAAAACAATAGAATGGGAAAGACTAGAGATCTCTTCAAGAAAATTAGAGATACCAAGGGAACATTTCATGCAAAGATGGGCTCAATAAAGGACAGAAATGGTATGGACCTAACAGAAGCAGAAGATATTAAGAAGAGGTGGCAAGAATACACAGAAGAACTGTACAAAAAAAATCTTCATGACCCAGATAATCACGATGATGTGATCACTCACCTAGAGCCAGACATCCTGGAATGTGAAGTCAAATGGGCCTTAGGAAGCATCACTATGAAGCTAGTGGAGGTGATGGAATGCCAGTTGAGCTATTTCAAATCCTGAAAGATGATGCTGTGAAAGTGCTGCACTCAATATGCCAGCAAATTTGGAAAAGTCAGCAGTGGCCACAGAACTAGAAAAGGTCAGTTTTCATTCCAATCCCAAAGAAAGGTAATGCCAAAGAATGCTCAAACTACCACACAATTGCACTCATCTCACACGCTAGTAAAGTAATGCTCAAAATTCTCCAAGCCAGGCTTCAGCAATACGTGAACTGTGAACTTCCAGATGTTCAAGCTCGTTTTAGAAAACGCAGAGGAACCAGAGATCATATTGAAAACATCCGCTGGATCACTGAAAAAGCAAGAGAGTTTCAGAAAAACATCTATTTCTGCTTTATTGACTAAGCCAAAGCCTTTGACTGTGTGGATCACAATAAACTGTGAAAAATTCTGAAAGAGATGGGAATATCAGACCACCTGACCTGCCTTTTGAGAAACCTGTATGAAAGTCAGGAAGCAACAGTTAGAACTGGACATGGAACAACAGACTGGTTCCAAATAGGAAAAGGAGTACGTCAAGGCTGTATATTGTCACCCTGCTTATTTAACTTCTATGCAGAGTACAGCATAAGAAACGCTGGGCTGGAGGAAGCACAAGCTGGAATCAAGATTGCCGGGAGAAATATCAATAACCTCAGATATGCAGATGACACCACCCTTATGGCAGAAAGTGAAGAAGAACTAAAGAGCCTCTTGATGAAAGTGAAAGAGGAGAGTGAAAAAGTTGGCTTAAAGCTCAACATTCAGAAATCTAAGATCATGGCATCTGGTCCCATCACTTCATGGCAAATAGATGGGGAAACAGTGGAAACAGTGAGAGACTTTATTTTGGGGGGCTCCAAAATCACTACAGATGGTGATTGCAGCCATGAAATTAAAAGACGCTTACTCCTTGGAAGGAAAATTATGACCAATCTAGGTAGTATATTAAAAAGCAGAGACATTACTTTGCCAACAAAAGTCCATCTAGTCAAGACTATGGTTTTTCCAGTAGTCATGTATGGATGTGAGAGTTGGACTACAAAGAAAGCTGAGCGCCTAAGAATTGATGGTTTTGAACTGTGGTGTTGGAAAAGACTCTTGAGAGTCCCTTGGACTGCAAGGAGATCCAACCAGTCCATCCTAAAGGAGATCAGTCCTGGGTGTTCATTGGAACGACTGATGGTGAAGCTGAAATTCCTATACTTTGGCCACCTGATGCGAAGAGCTGACTCATTTGAATAGACCCTGATGCTTGGAAAGACTGAGGGCAGGAGAAGGGGACAACAGAGGACGAAATGGTTGGATGGCATCACCGACTCAATGGACATGAGTTTGGGTGGACTCTTGGAGTTGATGTTGGACAGGGAGGCCTGGTGTGCTGCAGCTCATGGCGTCGCAAAGAATCAGACATGACTGAGCGATTGAACTGAACTGAACTGAACTCTATGATTACCTAAGATTCAGTTAGTCTATCAGCAAATTTGCAATGGATTCCAAATATTGAAGTAGTTACTGGTAGTAGCAGTCGTACTACCACTTGTAACTGGTAGCTACCAGTCTTGAGTTGAATATGGATGAACCTGAGAGTTAAGGTTTAATTCCATGAACCTGAGAGTCAGACTTAATTCCATGAAGAATCTGAGAGTTAGAGTTAATTTCATGAAAACAAAACTAAAATTCCATTGAATTACCAAAAATCACATCTATAATAAGCTTGGATTTTTTTTTTAACATCATACCTTTGATAGACATATTCATACCTATTATTTTAAGACATAATTTTTCTTTCGGCCTCAATACATGATGTCTCAAATTTTACAGGTCACCTGCTAGATACAAATTACTAACAGGCTGCTTGCCCCCCGCCTCTGTTTCCTCTCTGACCCACGCGCCTCACCACTCACCCCTAACACCTAAGACCCAGCTCAGAGCACAGGTTACAAAGGTCATGCCCACCTTTGTCCAAACATGAGCGTTGACTTGGTCTCAGCTTCATTGAAGACTGAGGGAGAACAGCAAATGACGATGGTGGTTCTACAGTTCCCACCCAGAGAGTCCTGAAGAATCCGAGTCATCTTGCTGTCCCGGTATGGCACGTGTGTTTTCTATTTAGGAAAAGAAAAAATACTGTCTGCTACAGCCAATTCAAAGAGAAAATACAGAGGCCAGCAAGTTAGTGATGGGAACTGGGCTTAGAAACATGTGAAATAAAAATCTGTGGCCTGGTCTTTGCATCTTGCCAAAGTTTAGCATGCCCACTGTGGGACCTCGGTCATATGAAATTAGCATCATCATTCACACACTTCAATGGGCTATATTTCCCTGCAAGCAGGGTGTCCACAGCCAGAATTCCCCGTCCCTTTCCAAACAAAAACAAATGAATCACCGGGGTGTGTGGCAAAGAGAGTACACGGATCCAAGAGGCAACTTCTCATGATATCATTTAATAGAAGGGGACACGATCACTTACCGTCCCTTCTGCCAAAGCAGAGATCACGTTTCCAAGAGCAGACAAAGACTTATTGATATTTTTAGCTTCATCGAGAACAGCTCCCTCGGCACCAGTTTTGCTGACCTACCAGAGAGAAGAGAAAGCAGGGAGCTGCACAGGACAGCAAAGGCACAGAGGAGAAAACTCCAACTCAAAGGAGGGCACGCGTGCAGGAGGGCACCGAGTGAACACTCCTGGAGTGCTGGCGAGGATGTAAGTAAGAATCACGGTGATAAAACTTTTCCTGGTGCCTGAGGCAGGGGATTGGTTCTCTCCTGTTGTCATTTTCCTCTCAATTAGGCTTTAGGGGAATGGCTGGGACGCCTCGCATGTAGAACTGCAGATACTTCCCAGGGGACGTCTGTCTGGGGATGCCAGGCTCCAAAAGCGCTGTCACTACAGAAAGGCTGGGGTCTTGTGAGACTGAACCATCCCCACGCTGGGGATGTGCAAAGAGAAAACGATGTCCTGGTCACAATGAATGGACATTACAAGCTCCAACTTCAAGCAAAGGTCAAGAGGTGGTGGTGATGGTTATCCAGACTCTCTGCTCCTTCCCTACTTATTCCCATAGTAAGAAAAAAAGGAGTAATCATCCAAAGGGAAAAATACTTGACAAGGCATGACAAGTCAAAAACATGTATATTACATAGTGAATCTGTTTTTTTCTCCATAGTTAGAGGAACCATGCACCATTCCTCCTCGGCTCTGTTATTACTGGTAATTTCGTATGTATAGCATTTGCTCCGGGTACAAAGCAGTTCACTGATGCTAGGGAAAAAAAGGGAACGCAACATGATTCATAGCTCTGCTGACTGGACCAAAGACACAGGGGGAGCGGCTGCTCTCTGAAGAAAGAACAGTGGGGAAATGATTTTAAATGGTGCGAAGATGGATTTCAATTACATATAAAGGAGGAACTCCCAATGATAGAGATGAATGCATGTCCGGGGGGCAGGGGAGGGTTTTTCCAAAGAAAAATTCAAGTATTTCTCCAGAAATTGTGTGTGGGTCCCATGCTTACAGATGGAAAAATCACAGAGCTGCCGGCTCACAAATAGTAACAGTCTATTCACGGTGTTGAAGGTGCTTTCACATTTGAGCATCTCGGCTCCATGAAATATGCAAGACAAGTACAATCACCTTCCGTTTACAGACAAGATAAATTTGAGCTCCGGGCATGTCAAATTGCTTACCCAAGAGAAGAACACATTTTGGGGAGATGGGACTAAGCCCCAGAGCTCTGTTCTACTAGATCACTCTGACACATTCATGCGGATACATCTAGGGCAGGGAACACAGATATGAGCAGAGGAAACAACTTGTAGGTCCACAACTTTAAAACACTTCATAAATACCATAAGCAATAACCGCCAACGCTGTACAGCCTCCGCTCTCAGCTGCCTGTATGAAGCACTTTCCCACTGCATTTAGGCCCTGGGTAGTTATCTCTGTTCTCTAAAGGGAAATGGGGCAAGCTCGGGAGGAGGCAAGGGATCCCTAAGAGCTTTGTCTGGACCCACACGACAGGTGGGGCAGCAAAGTGGATGCCGGCTGCTAATGGCCGGTCTAGAGGTGAGCAATGCTGTTCTCTACTCCTGTGCTGGTGGGCGTCTATTTAATTACAGTTTGAAGCTGGCCCAGAACAATTTTCAAGTCCCAGTTAGGACTATCCAAATGATCTTCTGCTCCAGGCTGTACAAATGCAGACAGGAGAACAACCCAAGTAGCCATTACTTACACAGATGACAGTGGCCATAACTTGGCATTCGGCAACTCAGTGGTGGGAGCAGTAAGTGGAGATCAATGACACAGTTCGAGAGACTGACCGAGCTTCAGGGCTGGCCCTGATGGGGACATAGTCTGCATGGCATCAGCGATGAGGTAGGCCACAGGGTATTGTGTGCAGAGACTTGCTCTATGATGTCACCCAAGGCGGGCAGGGCCCCCAGCTCGGGTGTGGCCACAGGAGCCTTCAGCGGTGCTGGGGAGGTGAGATGGGAGGTCAGGGGCAGGTGCTGGGAAGCCTATTGGATCTCGAGTGTGGCCAAGTGTGCCTGGAAGAGAACTGACCAGGTCCAGACGCCGAAAGAAAATCCTGACAAAATCACAGAAGGGTCAGGGCTTGTGGTTAAACACCAGCTTCAGGCCCTGTGGCCTGAAGGGAGTGAGGCTACCCATGCAGGATGGGGGCAGTTCACACCTGCTGGAGAGAGAAGCCAGGAAGGCAGGGAGAGCCCCATGTTCCAGATATTTTATCAGCAAACAAACCTGCAGAGGCAAGCCTGCCACATTCCAACGGCAAAGCCCCTTCCCAGCCTATTTGAATCTGTTACAACACAGAGATATTTCCTGCCCTCAGAAGTTCACGTCCCTCCCGCCTTTGAATAGCTGCCTTCACCAGGCTAAGTTCACACCAAACACTCGCCTCGTTGTCATCATCAGAGTCTATTTGGCATAAATCAGGGTTTGCATTCAATGCACCTCCTGTGACGTGAATAGGGAACTTCAGAACCAGAAAACAAAGAGCAGGGAAATGAAGGTTAAATTTAATAACATCTTGGCACATCAGAAACTTTAAAAGCTCTTTAAAACCAGGGACTAGAAAGACATAAAAATTATACCACTGCACACTGAAGCAAATTGCAGGGGGAAACTGTGGATAATACAAATAAAGAACCAATTACCTTTTCACTCCCAGCCAAATCAACTAGATAAAGCTTCCCACTGAGTTTTTTTTCAGTCTCTACATTTTCTTGCTTAATATTAATCAGGAAGATACTGTGACTTCTAGAGCTGTGTTCATTCATGTCTGAAAAAGAAGAGAGTTTACTGCTCTAGAGAGAACATATAAATTTAGTAGTAAGCCTCTCAATCAAAAATACAACAAATCATGCCTAAGTAGCTCCATTCTTTTTAAGTCCATTCAATTTTAAAAAATTATCTGAGACCACTTCTGAAAAATGATGCTCATTCTAGAAATGAAAGATTTAAAATACCTTCACGTGGCAGAGAAATTAATTTAAAAATTGAGGTCAGTGGCTTAAGACAACAGATTCTCAAGCTCTGCCTGAAGTCCCCATCCTCCAACATTCCAGTCCAGTCTGACTCTCTCCTTGAAGAGCTCAAGGCTTCCTCCTCTGCCTTACTTTAAGTCCCTCAGCCTTTATCACCATGATTAGTACCTGATGTATTCCATCTTCTTCAATGTGTGCAGGCCTTGACTTACCAGTGATATCACAACCTTTCTTAAGGAAGAATTATGACTTTATTAAAGAAGGATTAAGACATACATTTCTCTTATAACCCATGCTAGGAACATAGAAAGTCTCAGAGATGAAATATGCTTCATTAGAACCAAGTAACAAAAATCAAAATCTTCTTGGATCTTGGTCTTTGTTCACCAGGCAGACAAGGACCCCAGTGACTGTCTTATTCAACCCACACTGGTAATCAGTTTTCAAAACCATCTAACCAGATTATGTGGGGGAAAAAACCCTAAGAGTTTCCAGAAAAAATGTTAGAACTAATGAATTTGGCAAAGTTGCAGGATACAAAAGCAATACATAAAAATCAGTTGCATTATATATTATGATAATGAACAATTCAAAAAGAAAATTAAAAATTCCATTTAAAATAGGAAAAAAGAATAAGATAGTTAGGAATACATTTAACCAAGAAAATGAAAGGCAAATAATGAAAACTATGAAATGTTGCCAAAAGAAATTAAAGAATACACAAGTAAATGGAAAGCTAACCTTGTTCTTGGATTAAAAGACTTAATATTGTTAAGATGTCCATACTACCAACAGATTTAATACAATCTCTATCAAAATCCCAATGATGTTGTTTATAGAAATAGAAAAGTCCATTCTAAAATTCATATGGAATGTCAAGGGACCCTGAATAGCCAAAACAATCCTTAAAAAGAACAAAGTTGAAGGTCTCACACTTAATGACTTCAAAACTTACTACAAAGCTATGGTAATCAAAACAGTGTGGTAGTGTCATAAAGGCAGACATATAGACCAATAAGACAGAATAGAAAGCCTAGAAATAAAACCTCACATAATATGGTCAAGTAATTTTTGACAAGTGTGTCAAGACCATTCAATGGGGAAAGGACAGTCTCTTCACCAAATTGAAAACTGGGTATCCACAGGAAAGAATGAAGTTGGACTCCTTCCTTAGGTCATATACAAAAGTTAACTCAAAAAGGAAAAAAATCTGAATGTAAAAGTTAAAACTATAAAACCTTAGGGGAAAGCATAGGGGAAAAGGTTCATGACACTGGATTTGGCAATGATTTGGATATGACACCAAAACACAAACCACAACAGCAACAAAAAATAATGTAACTTCATCAAATGTAAAACACTGTGTATGAAAGGACACTGTCAAAAGAGTGAAAAGGCAACCCACAGAATGACAGAAAATATCTGAAATCATATATCTGATAAGGGATTGAGACCCAGAATATACACAAAATTCCTACAAATAAACAACAACAAAAGGCAAACAACCTAATTTTTAAAAACAGAACAAAGGACTTGAATAGCATTTCTCCAAAGAAGATGCATAATGGCCAAGAAGCAAATGAAAAGATGCTCAACATCACTAATCATTAAGGAAATGCAAATCAAAAATCTCAATAGATACCATTTTACATCATTACACAACAGATGACTGTTAAAAAGAAAACAAAAATAGAGAATAAGAAGTGTCAGCAAGGATGTAGAAACTCAAACTCTTGCACACTGTTGGTGGGAATGCAAAATGGTACACCTGCAATGGAAAACAATATAGCTGTTGCTTAAAAAATTAAAAGTAGAATTACCATGTTATCCAGCAATTCTACTTTAAGATGTATATACCCAAAAAAACTAAAAGCAGGAACTTGAACAGATGTTTAAACACCCATGTTCACAGCAACACTATTCACAACAGCCAAAAGGTAGAAGCAATACAATGTCTATCTATGGATGAATGGATAAACAAAATGTGGTATATGCATACAATGGCACATTACTCCACCTGATATAAAGTAAGGGAACTCTGATACATGCTACAACATGAATGAATCTTGAGGACACTGTGCTAAGTGAAACAAGCATATCACAAAAGGACTTGTATCATTCCACTTATATGAAGTAACTAGAGTTGTCAAATTCATTGAGACAGGAAATAGGACAATGGTTAACAGGGGTTGGGAGGAGGGAGTATGGTACAGGCAATTATTATTCAGTGGGTATGGAGTTTCACTTTGGGATAATTAAAAATTCTGGAAACAGGAAATGGCGATGGTTGCAAATATTGTGAATGTACTTAATGCCACTAAACTGGACACTTAAAAGAGGTTAAAATGGTAAATTGTATGTTATGCATAATATAACAAAATTTAAAGAAAACATCTTACCAGAATAAGAAAAAATAGTATAATGTTCTGGACCAACAGTTCTGAAGCAGAAGGCCAAGATAGACTATCAGGTATGTCACAAATAATTCATAACTAACTTAAGAAACAGAGTGGAAACTTCTTTACAAGAGATGCTGTTAGTGTAAGTGTATCATTCTTTCTGTAAGTGTCTAAGCAGAAGAGAAAGAAATAGAGTTTAACCCATACTGTATACAAGTCTAGGCTCACGGATGGAACTTGCCACATATATGAATACCATCTGATAACAGGCGTTGCAGTAGAGAAACAGTTGAGAATTACAGTTCTGGATCAAAAAAATCATAGAACCAGTCAACCAAGCAGTGCTTGAATCTCTTCTACACCATGCAGAGGACTCACTACCTCTCCAGGTAGCAGGCTTTATGGGAAGCAGCTGTAAGGACAAGGGTTTTTCTTGTAGTAGGTCAAAATCCGCCTCACTGTAGTGTCAGCTGTCCTGGATGGTCTACTCATTCAGATCAAACAAAGCAAGCTGACCCTCTAAAGGTCAGCACCTTGAAGACATCAAGACTGTGTTAAGATATATCTACATGCCCTGCCCAGATAAGTTTCTCTCTTCAAAGCTAGAAATTCTTTGTTCTTTCAGGAGATCTTCACAAGAAGTCACTCTCATCTGTCCCTGACCCTCTGAATAAGACAGACAGCCCCCATCTTCCCATGGAACCTCTGCAGCTCTAACACCACATGACCTGTTTCCCTGAGGAAGGCACCACAAGGTCAACCAGCTGACCTGATGTGTCTGTTATGGACAAGGCAGCAAAGAGTTTACAATAAAGCACCTGGCCCCACTTTCTGAGTTCCTCTGCGACTTTCTTTTCCTTGTTTACAGAGGATATAAACCTAACATCGTTTCTTTTGCTGTGTATGACTAGCATATAGAATCTGTCAGTTTGGATTTTTTAAACAATAATAGAGTTAAAATAAATGAACTTAGAAGCTTACTTTCTTCCCCCTTTAGCTGGCAGGCTGGTTGCTTACTCCAGTGTTCAGGCTCAGGCTGTTACCCAGGCCCAATGTCACCCAACATTTCCAACAGGCCCTGGACAGCAGGAGGCGCTGCTTCTGTACCAGGACCTGCCCAGGCCCACTGGTACTGCACACACCCCTGTGTCTGAGTGCCAGTCACTGCTTTATAACTGCCTTCTTGGGCATTATTTCATTTGGACCTCGTTACCCACAGCTGACCTGGTTGGTAGGCAGATGTTTGTGTCCTAGGTTAGAGGGGAGGAAACACCACACCAGGCTTACTTGTTACGGCCACATGGCGGTTTGCTTTGCCTTCGTCTATCACATCCATGACTTCCTCCGGGCTTGACACAAATCGCTCGGTGCACCCCTGCAAGACGGCCAGAGCAAGTTTGTCACTGAAAAACTGAAAAGCCACAGGACTTTAAAACAGCTAAACATTTTCCCACTTCTGGAACTGTAGATGCAGAGAAAGGGTACAGAGTCAACCCAAAAACTCTTCCTCCTTGCCAAGGGCTTGAATTGTACATTCAAAAGAAGTCTGAGAAACACTGGGAAACCCAGCAGTAAACCATAAAAGAAATACCAGATTTTAAGTACATAGTCACACTTAATAGCAGGGGAGACAGAAAATAAAGAAGAAAACTAATGATGGAGAAAGAAACGGATGAAATCTTGCTTTGCCTTTCAATCTAGCCACCAACTTTAATTAGATACTGAAGCTGTAGACATAATGCTATGATAGGTTTCTTCTAAGTGCCAAGTATGAACAACCATACTCAATCCCAAAGCCTCTTTAAATGGGAATAACGTCTGTTCAGTTCTCTAGTTCTTACCTCCTGTGATCTGACATCTGGGATACACTTACATAGATACAACTGAAGAAATGAAATGCCAATTTTTTAACCAGATGAATATTAAATATAAGAAACGATTAAATATGGATATGTACTTTTTAGGTAATGTTCTGGGCCTCTTAGGTAATAATTATGACAGTGATTGGAGGGAAATCAATTGCATCATCAGTGAAGATTTCCTCATACCTTTACGTACGGGACTCTATTTTTATCTTCATGAACAGCCAAGTTTGTCTTGGATACTACAGAGACGATAATGATGACATGCAAAGAAGAAAAGAAAAGTTAAAGGCCCTGTATTGGAGGAAAAATAGAAATTGTTATAGAAGATAAGCAGATCTAATCTGCAGTAACTCAAGTTAAAGCTTTGGCTAAGAATAAGCAGACAGCCTGAAGGCAACAGAACGTCGCTATAAATTCCTGAAGCAGAAGGACTGTAAGACATTTCAGCCTCTCTGGACTTTAGTTACAGAACAAAGGACAAGAATTTGGGTTACTCACCATCAAGTAAGTCCCTGATTTTGTCCAGGTAGATCTCAAAATAGGAAACCTGATTAAAAACAAATTGATTTTGAAACAGAAATGCCACCCTGTATTTCAATAACATCATTATTAGAACTTTCAAAAGCTTTTTTGTCATGCTACGAAGAGTAAGAAGAAGGCTGCAAAATGAAGACTCGGAGTCTGGAAGGGAGAGCTCCAGCCAACCCCCCGCCTCTCACCCGCCTCCCGCTTCCTACTTGTCAGCTTGCTCTAAGAGTCCCTGCGCAGTGGCCCAGGCCCCACCCCCAGCCCCCCATCAGAGGTCCCTATGCTCCCAACCAGGTGTTATTCTCATCCTGTGCTAGTCTTATGGAAGACTCTACCTTTCACCTTAGATGAGCACCAAGCAAACTTCTAGGTGTGACAGCAGCTAGAGCAGAACATGTCCTTTGCAAGTAACTGTTAAAAAATCAGTCGGCCTCACCTTGGGCATGACACTGACAGCCTCATCAGACCAGGGAGGGGGCATGCTCCAAAGATTCAAACGAAGAAGGTGGGGAGGAGGGATTGGGCAGTTGCTTAGAAACACAGAACCGGTAACAGGAAGAGAGCTGGTGACAGTGGCCAGCTTTGGGGAGTCCAGGAAGGACTTGAACACAATGTAACTTAATAAAAGACAATTAATCTGTGAGAGGGAAAGGAAGTCTTCCAATGAATTATTCTCAAACCTCAGTCCCAGCACTGCCTGTACCAGCATCTCACTCAGCATTTGTTTAAATTGCCCTGAATCCTACAGCAATCCCCCTGAATCAGAATCTCCAAGAATAGGATTTTGGAATCCACTTCTAAACTCCCCAGGTGACCCTTACCCCAGGCTGACATCTGGGAACAACTCTAACTAGATATGTGATCTTGGAGATTTAATTCACAAGTAGTCAAGAACCTAGACTTCAATGCTCCCATCTGTCATATGAAGCCACTGATATCAAAAATTCCCTCTAGGATTCTGTACTCTACCTACACTTGCCTTCTGCCAACCAGATCAACTTTTCCTTCCCTCGAGTTCAGGGTTCCCCCCCAATTCCCCCTCCCCAGAAATCTAAACAGAGGATTGAATCAAAAAAGATGTTTTCTAAAAAGCTGAAAAAATAGTTGTAAAGTTGGGATGCAACTCTACAGGTGAAACCTCACCCCTCCACCACTATTCTTGGCTCTAGACCAGGTGAAGTGAAGACTCCCTAACCCAGCACTAGTCCCCACCCAGCTCAGTCCTGGTTCATTATCTTTCGTCTGTCTCAGCCTGGAACCTCCTGACTCCTCGTTTCTCTGAGATCGGGGTCCTGGCTTCACACCCTAGAGCCTATAGCTGAGCATCCTTTCCCTAACAACCTCTGCCTGCATGCCTGTCACATGGCCCTGATACTGGCTCTCTCTGTCGCAGACACACTTATCTTACCCACTACTCCAGAAACCTCTCCCTGAGGCCACAATTCTACGGTCTGCTTGGTCTCTAAACCTGATACATCTCTAACCCAGTCCTTGTGCAGCCCACTCAACCCCGGCTCCAACCCACTCTGTATTTCAGAATTGTCTGGTTTTCATTAAGACTTTTCTGTTATCTCTGAGATCTTAAGCATGTGTCTGTATTTCCACAGGTTACAGAGAAAATTAATGACACCTGAAGACCATTCATGGACTAGATATCAGCAAATCTGGCACTTAGAATCTTGTTCATATTTAATATAAGTATACAGAGAATTCTGATTTATTAATCTCTTGTTACCACAGCAGATAGTGGTTTCTTGGAAGGGGGGTGAATTTTGTTATTTCTGTCACCTCAAATACTTTGTAAGACCAGATGGAAGAAAAATAAATAAGCATTTAAAAGCATGTTCAGAAATAATGTTTAAAACCTCTGTGAGGCTCACTTTAAGGAGAAGATTTTCAATACTGTCTTAATCATGCCTCTTTTTCTTGATTAAGCCTGTCACTACTCAGTTCAAAATACGGAGTAATCAATAGCAAACTTGCCTACTTAACAATTATTATCTGTGAAATAAGAGAACGTAACTACAAAGGCAGGACAGGACCCTAGATTGTAAAATTCTGCCCTTGACATGAGTGTCATTCCTCCTTTCCTCCCTCCCTTCATGCTGGGGCTATTTTTATCTTAATAAGATTCTAATGTGAGACCTTATTTTGAGGGCAATAATTGGCTTAACATCTTACTCCAGGATTATCCCAGAAGAACCCTGCAGGGGTTCAAGGTATTTAAATGCAAACAGCCTTAAAGATGCATTAAGCTCCTACATCTTGATCCCATCAAAGCAACAAGCTTCTGCATCCTCAGATATAAAGAACTCTGGCAAGGAGGAGAAGCTGACTTCAGCCAACAAAGGGAGCTGTAAGGAAAAAGATCTGCCAGATGTACTTTATAAATGGGCAAAGAGTTGTTGCCTTGTTTTTATATAATCTGGGGAAAGTGCCACAGAAATCGGCTTCCCAGGTGGCTCTAGTGGTAAAGAACCTGCCTGCCAATGCAAGAGATATAAGAGACGCAGGTTTGATCCCTGGGTTGGAAAGATCCCCTGGAGGAGGGCAGGGCAACCCACTCCAGTATCCTTGCCTGGAGAATCTCATGGACAGAGGAGGCTGGTGGGCTACAGTCCATAGGGTTTCAAAGAGTCGGACACGATGGAAGCAACTTAGCATGCACACACTATAGAAATAAGTGAAGGTAGAAATTTAATATAATGGAACAGGTACTACACATGGGGTTGGTCAGATCAGGAGTCTAATTTCACCTGTGCTGAGGACTTGATGTCACTTGGGCCATTGGGCTCTTTATCTTTGAACTTCAGTTTCCTTATTTCTAAAATGATGGGCCTAGGAGATGGTTGGATGGCATCACCGACTCAATGGACATGAGTTTGAGTAAACCCCGGGAGTTGGTGATGGACAGGGAGGCCTGGCGTGCTGCAGTCCATGGGGTTGCAAAGAGTCAGACATGACTGAGCAACTGAACTGAACTGAACTGAACTGAGGCAGTTGGGTCCCAGTTTTCAAGGATCACAGCCTCTTGGTTGATCTGCTCGGCTCCAAGTCATCTTAGAAATGCCCCCTTCTCCTCCCCATCCCCTTGTCAACCCTGTCCCTGTGATAGTCACTGTGGCAGGGACCCCACCAGTGATGTGCATCCTGGACACAGCTCATCAGACCAAGGCTGGGCCAGTGGGCTCCTTCCCAGGGGAATGAGGCACTGGAAATAAGGGGATGTGGAGCAGAAGCTGTGATGTCTCCCTCTTTCCCACACACACAAAAGAGAAAGATGGTCTGGAACAAGGGAAAGAAATAAAGCAAGAGGGCAGGGACAGGGACCCTAACAGGGATGGAGTTTCTTTTGGTGGTAATGAAAACGTTCTGGAATTAACCAGTGATCCTGAAAGCATCATACAGAGCTAATTTGATGTTTTCAATAGAAGTTTGTACTTTATTGCTGGTAAATTTTTCACAAAAGATTTTTGAATAATAGGACTACCAAAAGTAGAAAGGAAAGTAGGTGTCAGAATCTGTTCTTGCTGGTAAAACCCTACAGTAAGTCTTGTAGAATGTACTTTTCAAAATTCATGTTTAATTTTGCATTTTGCCTTCTTAGTGCCTAGTTTTCTTGCCACCTTCTAGGATAAACATGTACAAAACTTTGATTTAACTAATCATCTATAGTCTCACCTTTCAGAGGTGATGCTACTAATATTCTTTATGGAAATCATATATTGCCCTTTCATTTAAAATGTGTTGTAAGACTTTCCGTGTAACTGTCTATATACTTACTTAATAAATCTGCTTAGTATTCACTGGAGTAATAAATAATGATCGTGGTTGTACAATTTGGAAAATATACTAAGAACCATTAAATTGTACACTGTAAAAAGGTTAAATTTATGGTATGTGAACCATATCACAATTTTCTTAAGGAAAAGCAGAGCCTAGATTTCTTACTTCTCCACAACTCCCCACCCCCACACCTGCTGTCAGATGCTTTATCTACAACAACTTCCTCTATTTGCTTAAACAAGTGACTTTCAGTCACTTGCAAACAAAGAAGTTCCAGTGAATATACCCCTCATACCAAATGTTAAGAATTAACAGCTATAGTTGAGAGAGTAGAAAACTCCCTTTTTCAGTTCAAATTTAAGCCAGAACATAGGTATGAAAAACAAAAACAAGAAGGAAAAGAATTCCCTTTCTCAGCACTTCTCAGAACGTGCTCCTCCAAATGCTAGTCTGTGGCCCTCCAAGGAGGGAAAAGTAGGTCCACAGTCAAAGAAGCTGGGAAATGTAATATACCACATGTCCATTGTGTACCAGTGCATTACACAATAGCACACTTAAGCATGGGGTAAATTTAAATTGTTCAACAACAGCATTTTCCCAGCTAATTTGGCCACATATGCCTTTTCCATGGCAGCTCACTGAGTAATGATATGAGGGACTGGGTTCCCCAGACACACTTTGGGAAATGCTGTCCTTGCCCAATTACGGACACACGCCAGTCATATCTATAGAAATCCACAGGGTAAAGGGGAGAACTCAGACCACAATCACAATGATTCCATCCTAAAAAGGGCTTTTCCTTTATCTCAATATTTCCTCGGTATTGGCCTAAGCCATTAAATAATAAATATGGCTCTGCTGACCACAGGAATGTCACTTAAAATCAATAAAATCATCTTCTATGTGCATGAAAAAAGAGGAAAAAAGCAAAGAAACACAATTTGGGGCTCAGTTTCTTCTCTCAGGACTCAATCAATTGCACTTACCTTGATGTGGAACTCCAGGTTCTCATCCATGGAATAGATATGGTCAAAGATGTCGTGCGCAATCCTTGGAATGATGCCCATGAGCTGAGGGTCGTGTAGCTTCCCCTAGTGAGTGAAAAACACACACAGGTATCTAAAGGGTGCTGGGGACCTGAGCACCGTGTGAGAGAAAGGACCATACCCGGGCTTCTTAAACAGGAACAGGGAGACACTTAAACAGAACACAGACACTGCCTGCTCCCCTGGAGATCCACCCCACAAGCCAACAGACCAACAGTTAGCAGGATAACTCAAGCCTGCATGGGACAGCACGTTTTGTCAGGCTCTGAAGGCCCACAATATCCCCTTCTGCTGCCACTGGGGGCAGCAGATCAGTGTGTATGCAGGTGAGCTTGTGGGTAGAAGGGAGAGAAAGATAGCCAGAGAAGGAATGAGGTTATATGTATGACTGTAACATACTAAATGTGGGTTTTGGTTTGGAATGTTTACACACTGACCAGAATCTACAAATCCAAGTTAATCTGCCTTAATGAAATCACATCAAGAGCTGATAGACATAGTTTCATTCACATCATCACTGCTTAAACATTTCTAAGAATCTGATTCTGCAAATACCTGCAGTAGCACTTTAAAAACCAATCAAGAAAGTCCATTTTATCAGTTTCTTTTAAAATATATATTTATCAGCTTTTATTGTTTCAAATATTTTGGCTGTTTCTAATATGTACATCTGCTTATAAACTTTCCCCTTTTTCCCACTTGTATTCATTTTACCTAATATATGATGGATAGATGAATGTTTCTGTTATCTCTAATTATCACTAAATCCATTTTCAAAATCCAGAATTTGCTGTTTCAAAGACTTTCAAAAAGATACAGCATAGTACCTGAAACTAACTTTTCAGGAGGAGTTCTAGAAGTGTTTAAAGCAACAGACTTACAAAGGATCTCAGCATACAACTTCCAGAGAGCCTTCTCTACACATACACCCAAAGGAACACTTAAGTTCTACGTTGAATAACCTATCAGCTCACAAACACAGGGTTTGAATGTCAAAGCAATTGTCAGTAACTGCATACCCCGATCACTCTGCCTTTCAGAAGTTCTAAAACTCTAGGAAGAAACAGAGCTGGCAGAAAAGCCAATTTTCTCTCTGGTTTTCCAGGAATGCCCAACAGTCTTTATGAATTTGACTCACATATCTTTGTTCCAAATCTGCCCAATATCTGAAAGATCTGCTTTGTTTTCCTCAATCAAGTCCTCTTTTTCTTTCAGATGACTTTCAAGCCAATATTTGAGTTATGAAAAGCAAGAAGTCACACAAACCCTGGCACTAACTACAGGCCACAAAACACTTTCCATTATGAGCCATCCTTCAGGCACCTGATTACTGACCGTCCACTCCGTCCAAAGCAAGGGAAAGCTGAATTCAGACACTTCTGGCCTCTGGCAAAGCTCTCTTACCAGGAAAATAGGTACTCTCCAGGAATGCCTCATCTGCCAAGAATCCTAAATCATTTGATGTATTTCTCTTGTTTTTTTTAGTTTAACTGTATACTCCCTAAAGGCAGGATGGCCAGTAAGTATTTCTTTCCAGGGCTTATGAGACTCAGTACAATATCTACTGCATAGAATTACTATAGAATCTAAATTGAAAAGTAGATATAATGGGCTTAGTGACAATAAATGTTATTATTCAGCTCATAATAACGTTCTCATTAAGCACTTGTTAGGGTTTATTTGACCTGAAGAGTCTGAAAACATGTTACTACCCCAGATATATCTAATGAAAACAAAGCCAAATTACTGAGCCATCACTTCTCATTGGCCGTCGTAAACATGTAACAAATCAAAATACTGGACCCCGCCTGCTTTGGACCGTGGACTCTGCTGGCAGAAATGGTACCTACACTGAAAACACAGATCTCTGTTCTATCAAATGTGACACCAATGGGCCAATCTGACTCAGAAAGTCCAAAGGGTATCCTCCTCCACCCCCACCCCCCCCACCTGGAGCTCTTGAATAATCCATCACAACACTTCAGCTTCTCCTCAGTGGCCCACAGCCAAAGGAGAATGATTGATAATCCAAAAATCATTTATAATTGACTCAAACCTGTTGCCCTAGATGCCTTTGCTTTCAACAGACTGATCTTCCAATTAATTCTGGGTGCATACAAATTTTGACACCCCTTTTTTGCCTTCGTCGGGGTGTGAACCAAGGCAGAATCAGGATGAGTCTGGACACTCCCTGTTTTGTTTCCCTGAAGACTCAACCCAAAAATCATACAAGAAGGAGCACATGTACATTTGGAGAAGGCCTAGTAATACCCCCCATTCTCATAGTGACGCAGCGATACCCAAAGCTACCAAAGGTTTAAGGGCTAGGATGCCTTCTCCTAGCTCATAAGCCCAAGAGTGGTGAGGGCCTTTATGCTCAGTAAACTGAGGACGCCAAAATAATCTGTGTGTGGAGGGGTGTGTGTGTGTGTGTGTGTGTGTGTGTGTGTGTGTGTGGTGTCAATGTACACGATGTGTAGTGTGTGCATGTGTATGGTGTCAATGTACACAGTGTGTAGTGTGTGTGTTGTGTGTGAGGTATGATGTGTGTTTGTGTAGTGTATTTGGGTTGTGTGTGGTATACACAGAGTGTGTGGGTGTGAGGCATGAGGATGTGTGGGGAAGGCTATCAATGTGAGGTGTGGTAAGGATGAATATGTGTGGTGTGTGTGGTGTGGGGGATATGTGTGGGGTTAGTGGTATGTGGTGTGGTGAGAATGAAAGTGTGTGGTGTGTATGGTATGGAGATACGTCGTGTTTGCGTCTGGTGTGAAGGTGTGTGGGGTATGTGTGTGGTGTGGAGGTATGTGGGGTTTGTGTGGGGTTAGTGGTATGTGGTGCAGTGAGAATGAAAGTGTGTGGTGTGCATGGTGTGGAGATATGTCATGTTTGTGTCTGGTGTGGAGGTGTGTGGGGTATGTGTGTGGTGTGGAGCTATGTGGGGTATGTGTGGGGTGTGTGGTGTGTGTGGTGTGGAGGTGTGGGGGGTATGTGTATGCTGTGGAGGAGTGTGTGGTAGAAATGTGTGTGGTGTACATGTGGTGCAGGGATGATGGATATGTGTGGTGTGGAGGTGTGTGTGGTGTAGAGGTGTGTGTGGTGTGGAGGTGTGTGTGGTATAGGCGTGTGTGGTGTATGTGTGGTGCAGTGATGATGGATTTGTGTGGTGTGTGTCGGGGACAGAGAGGCGTTCCACAGAGGTCTTCACTGCATTTATGTTGCAAATGAAAGGCATATGTACACAAACAATAAATAGTCACCTCAGGCAAACAAGGTGATAAAGAGGCAATGAGCTCTAGAAATTCAGAGAATAGAAACATCCCTTGCAGGTGGAGTGACATGGGATGGCTTCCTTGAAAGACACCAGATCTTTAGGGATGAGTAAGATTAAGGACGGACGTGAGACTGTGGGCAGAGGAAATAGGAGAAAGAGAACAGGGGAGGGGCTGAGAGAGCACACTGCTGCTTGGAGAACAGAGACAAGTTTAGTCGGCTGGAGGATCAGGGATGAACTTGAGTGGATGTTACCACTCCATCATCTTGTTTCTCCCAGAAAGCAAAAGAGACATTTTAATACTTGCATCCTGTATAATCTTCCTCAAATCCTGTATAATTTCCCCACTTCTGAAGGTGGCCTTCTTGGAGCAAATGTGAAAGCAGAAACCAGACCCAGACCATTGCCATGGAACAAGACTCCCTTTGTTCCAGCCCCAGTGGCCTCCTCAGCCTCCCAAGCAGGACAGAGTTTCCTGAAACACTTAAGATGGAAGAGTGGGGGCCCGTCAGTGCACAAGCACCAATGCACACAGACAGGCTCATGAAAAACTGCTTGGCAGCTCCTAGCAGCAGGACAGCCTGCACCCTCCCAGGGCCTCCAGGTGTCCCTTTGGGTAGAAGGAAAAACACAGCGTGTCTGCATCCATCTGAATCAGTGCAGAAGCAGGCCGAAAAGCAAGGCACGGGGCAAGAGAAGCCCTTCCCAGCCTCCCGCTCTGAACAAAGGCCCACCCCTCTCTTCTCTGTGCAGCCAGCACCCCAGGACCCCTCTTCCAACCAGCCCCTGAACACTGCCCACCAGAGCCCAGCCAGGGCCCAGCACACCAAGGGTCCCCTCAGCTTAGCATCAACACTGCCCAGTGTTTCCCATTTGTGCTGAAAATCCGCCTGAAATGCACCATCTTCAGAAGCTAATCTTTCCAATTTTATGTGGGCTTATCTGTTTGCTCCCCTCAGTAGAAGGTAATGGAATCACCACTGGATGCCAGACCCCAAACTGGGGTGGGATGGGGGGATTAAAATGAAAAACAGCTTTTAAATGTGACAGCTCTGTCCATTCACGGAATTAACAGTCCCTTTCCAGAGCTTTTAAAAGATCACAATGTGTAATGCCGAATATATAAAATCCTCCTTGTAGAAGGTGAGAGCCCTGCAGGATTTTGTTGGATTTTTTTTTTTTTTTTTTTTTTTTGTATTTCAGGGCCCTGGGTTTCCTCGTCTCCTACAGTGTCTAGACTTCAGCGTGGGGCTTCCCCTTTCCTCTGTTTTCCTCTAAAATATTTCCTACCTTTTCTCCAGCTATCATCCCCCTTCAGAATGAGCCAGATGCAGAGTATGTAGGGGGTGGGAAGGCACTAGGGTAGGACCCCCATCCACCCCACTCCTTCCTCCTGCAGACATAAGCATGTGATCCTCCAGAGTCACAATAAAGGAAAGCAGCTCATTCCCAGCAACCTTTTGAAACGACAAGGAAGGAAAGGCAACAGAATTCAGGCAACAGGGAGAGCCGCCTGCAAAGTATTCTGTTCCTTTTAGGTCCCATGAGTCCCTCCAGACCTACAGTACCACTCCCAGCGTGCGGGGTTTACGCAGTGAGTCACAGACAGCTGGAGAGGCTCTCATTTAATACGACGTCTCCCATTTTAGTGTGAAGGGGCTGGCACACCTCTTTGCCATCTCCTCACATCCACCTATCCTTGGCCACCCACATGCAACACAAACAAAGATTCTACTCTGGGGACAGGTCTCTTGTTTGGTGGTTTACAATTTAAATTTTTGACATTTAGCAAATACATTGTATTTATTTCTCAAAGATGAATTAATCTCAAAGCTTAAAAGGTCACTAGTGTAAGCATTTTGTAAGATTTGGTGGGGGGAGGGTTTAAATATTGCATTTTTTTGTATTGTATATGGTTGGGCAAGTTTCCAAAAAAACTAAGGAATGATTCCCTCATGAGAAGCCGTCTCCTACTATCTCTCTCTCTCTCTCTCTCTCTCCCTCAGGTGTTATGAAGGAGTTTCTGCCCATGGCTACTGGAGTGGGTGAAACTCAGGCAATGGATCACTGCAGTTTTTCTAGTGCCTAGCAGGTTAGGTGTCTGGGGCCCAGTAGAGAGGCAGGAGAGGGGCCAGAGCAGAAGCGTGGGGTACTCCCATGCCTGTACCCCATTTCCAAGGATGTCAGATGCAGGGAAGAGAGACCAAAAGGTTCGGGTGACCAAGAACAGTCCTGCTCCACCTGGAAAAGGTGGCAAATAAACCTGGGGTTTCCTTTAATCCGTGCAGTCTCTGAACCCCTCTGTCTCAGTGAAACGGGGGGAAGTGAGTCAATACAACAGGAATGAGGTACCCCAGAGTCATGCCCCACACTTGAAGTAGGTGTGAGCAGAACACCAGAGCCCTGAGGATATTAGCTTCGTGCCTTTGAAATCTCTTCTTCAATAGGAATGATTCACAAGCTAAACCAAGTCTGCAGTAGCCAACTCAATGACAGTCCCAAGAGGGGACCGTAAATGAAAAACCTAAGCTTGAAGGATTAAGGATTCATCTTACCCTGCTGCTTGTAAGGTGAATTCCCCAAACTTCCTCTGTGTAGTTGCTTATAATAACCACTCTTCACCTCTCCTCACCTGTCAGGTGGGCCCAGTCTTTAGAACAATTATCCAGCCCCAAAGGCTGTTTAGGAGTCAAATCCGTGGCAAAAAGCAGGAAAAGAAGAGGTAAAAGGGGCCAATTTTTTCTGCAGGCATGCCCTGTCTGGAAAACTGCCTGGAGCCACAGCAATCCAGGGCCAACCATTAGAGCTGGGGGCACACCCTCAAGGGCACAGGGGGACCAGGGGTGTATGTTTCTGGGGAAGCATGCTAAACATTCACTCACGATGTGCATGGAGGGGACCAGGGGACCACAAGGGCTGGCCCAACACTCATGGGTCAGCCAGGGCCACCACGAGGATACCATTTCACAAATATTCTATTGAAGCCCTCCTACATGACAGCCGTGGTCTCACATACATTAGCAATGTGAGTAAAAAGGTGAACAAGACAACGAACAGCCTTGCTCCAATGAAACTTACACTTCATACCATGGTGAAATTGCACCCAGAGTTGCAAATCATCAGAATTTTCAACCAAAATGTATAAGAATCTAAGAATTGTCAACTAAGAATTATTCGAAATTTTCCCATTTTAAACACTGCCTGCAATTTGTAAAAAAGTAAACAAATAAAAACAAAAAAACCACAGAACACTGCAGGTCATACAGAAATATGTCTGTGGGCTGAATTTGGTCCAAAAGCCAGCTTCTTTCAACCTCTGACCTACAAATTTTTATTTATTTAGAAGAGACTCGCCTCCCCAGAGACTCTTTAGAGAGTAAATGATTTTCACAACAGACTTTCTCAGCAAGATTGGGGTGACAGCTCATAGGGATACTCATGCCACTGGTTAGCTTATTGTAAATAGAATTTATTATTAATATTTTCACAGAGCTATCAAAAGAGGATTTTTTAAAAAAATACTGAACTCCTGAGACTTTTTTACGCACCACTATTTTTGAAACACCTCAAAGATACACAAAAATTGTGACACAAACGTAACATCCTCTTAACCATCTCTACTGCTCAGTCAAAAAGCCACACGCACCTAACATTTTGCAGGAAGCACCACTTCCATTCAGTAATCTCAGAGACTGACAGAAGAGCACACTGAAGCCTTACCTCCATGGTGTGTGTTTTTCCTGAAGAGGTCTGTCCATACGCAAAAATCGTCCCATTGTAACCCTCAAGGACATCTGCAAGCAAGAAAAAAATTAAAAGTAACTCATTACTTTGATTGCATGCCAGTGCCGGTTGCCTGTTTTAAAATTACATTTTCCAAATGGCCCATCTCATTTTTCACACAAATGATGTATTCAATTCCATTTGCATTTTAAGTAGAATTGTGAGATAAAAGCAGGAATGAGGGCCTCCACGGTTCCACAAAATAAAAATAAATGGACTCACATGCCTATAGAATATATTAATGAAGGGAGAGGCGGACACACTTTCTCCCGGTTGTATCAAAATCAAAACAGATATTGAGCAGTATATTTTATTTTTAGTAGAAAGGTATTTGAATTTTCTTCTCCATGTTGATCTCTTGAGATCTGTCGAGGGGGGAAAAATTATCATGCTCTGAGTCTCTGCAGTGAGGTGCACATAGAATTTCTCTCCTAAAGATCTGATTTGGGTTGGGTTAAACCTGGCCCCAGCAGGTTCCTTGGGGAGGTTTCTTGAGAAGCTGCCCAGCCCATTCAGAACAGAGCTTGTCCAGAGTTGGGAGGGACGGGGCCCCCTCCATATACTGAAACACCTGGTGACAATCCAATGAGCCCGGAAACTGGATCCTGACTCAAATTTAATGCTTCTTTTTTTCCAGTGACTGTGCTAAGAAGATGACCCTGGCCCAAGAGCATTGGGAATTTCTTTTAACTACACAAGGAGCAGGGGCTTCCCTGGTGGCTCCTCTGTAAAGAATCCACCTGCCAATGCAGAAGACATGGGTTTGATCCCTGGGTCGGGAAGATCCCCTGGAGGAGGAAATGACAACCCAGTCCAGTATTCTTGCCTGGAGAATCCCATGGACAGAGAAGCCTGGCGGGCTACAGTCCATAAGGTCACAAAGGAGTCAGACATGACTTAGTGACTAAAACAACACCACCACCACGAGGAGCAGACTGTGCTGACCCCACACACTGTAGGCTGCTTCTGTCTCACACAGAGATGACTGGGAGGCGGGGGGTGGCGTGTGGACAGTCGGACAGACGTTGCTATGAGCTGGCGATTATCTGTGGGAATTCTTTCAAAGCAGCAGAGGTGATTAAAATATATTTAGTGCTCATTTCCCTCGATCTGCTTCACCCACATAAACAGCACTGACAAGGAGGATGATGTATGATTAATATTCCCTGACCCCCTACCTTTACATAAAGGGAGGAAGTTCTCATCCCTAAATGCACAGAGGGGTGGGGAGAGGAGCCCTATAAGAGGGTGTCCTCTCCAAGGCCATATACAAAGAAAAAAAAATCAAACCAGGTAATCAGCTCTGTCTATTTCAGGCCCTGATTAGGTTGGTTTGTTTGCTTTTTTGGTCTCTCTCAGTTTTATGATGGTGGTTAGTTTTTGTTGTTTTGTTGAGTCTCCTAAAAAAATTTTTTTTAATACACATTTTACTGATCTGAGGCTTTGGAGTGTAAACTAGAATCAGAAAAGAAAGTGGGATTTTCCCTCGAGAAGCTAAAAAAAAAGAAAAATTAAATGGCAGGATTTTTTTTTAATCATACCAGCTCTCAAGAGTTTGTGTCAAGCTAGACTGAGAGAGAAAAAATGTTCACACGTATCTGACTTCTGGTAATGGTTTCCCTAGTAACAGGGGAAGCAGAAGCTTGAAGACGACAACGTAAGGGCTGGAGGTTCAAGCTTCAGTCTTCTTGAAAAATGCCAACCTGCTCAGAGAAAAGGCTTCTCCGGTCAAAAACAGTAGTCGGAGTGGGAGCTTCTACACAACCACAAATGTGACATGCTTTCAGGGACTCGAAGAAAGACGTCTCCATCCTTGGATGTTGTTTCAAGATTTTGTATATTCATAGCACAAACACCTCCAGAAAATTTCAATGCCAGACACAATCACAGCACCTAAGCTCCTAACTGATTAGAAATTAAACCTCTCCCCTCACCCTGAAAGGGCTTCCTTATTTTAAGTCCCTGTGGAGGAAGCACCCTGGGACCCATTAGCTCAGGCATTAGGACAAGAGGGAGGAGCCAAGGCCAAGGTCCAGTCCCTCTGCTCCTCCTCAGAGCCTCTGGCCACCCCACATGCCCACCTGCACACAGAGGTGCCCCTGGGAAGAAACCTCAGCTCAGAGTCCAGCTCTGCTGACAGCAGAAAACCCAGTACTTGCATCTTCCTCTGCCAGGAAGTGACAGGACGAGGGCATCGGAATTCTGCCCCGTAGACATCCCCAGTCCACCCATCTAATCCCCCCTCACTAACTCCTAGTGAGTCACACTGCTCACCAGACTCCCTCAGGCTAAGGACTGGGACACATACAGGCAAACACATAATGCTCATGGACAGCATCGCTTGTTTAGGGGCAGGGAGCGAAGGGCACGTGAGAATCTTGGAGAATCCCTGATTCTTTGTTGCTGCTATGGCAACACTGTGGGCAATTGCTTTTTATTTTTATTTTTTTGAAAGAAAAGGAGAACACATAAAACCCCATTAGGACAAACTCCACTTAGCCTTTAAAGTGTTCAGAATCATGTAACAATTAATTCATTGTTGGAGAACCTATTTCGGTGATCAAGGTTGAAGAGGGCTGATGTCACCCTCTATCAACTGGGTTCTGAATCAGAAGGTGATTTAAAAAGAAAACAAGCTCTTCTAACCTGGTGTCCTCTATTTCCTTCAAACTCTGGGTATGGGGGGAGGGGGTTGCTTGTTGTTGCATCTACATTTGCTTATGAGGGGAGAGGACAGATGGAGAGGGGGGTACAGCACCAAAATGCGTGTGGGGCCGGACCGCTGAGATGCGGGGAGATGGAGGACACCCGCCAAGGACAGAAAGATGAGGGGAACAGGCCTGTGCTTGCCGCCACTGAGCCACATCACCACCCGCCCGCCTCTGCAGAAAGGGCCCACAGAGAGGCACTTTCATCACGCTGAAGGACAGGTCCTGGGCCCGAGGAAAGCATTTGTTTCAGGGTCTCTGTCATAACAGGATGACTGTTCCTATACACCAGCCACAAAGCCAGGGACCAGCCCAGCTGGACAGAACCTTTCTTTGTGACAGGGACTGGCGTGATGTGACCTCAGCTCGCACCACAGGGCCAGTGGGGCCCCACACATCCATCCAGCGGCCAAGCAAACCCAGAAGAGAGCCCATAGTGGGCGGGAAGAGTCCTGTCATCTCCCGGGAGGAAGGCGGAGGGGAGTGGGGTCCTTGAAAATACTCTGTGCCTCCTGGTGTGGCCTCAGAATCAAGCTGCCCTCCCTAGGCTTTACCAGTTCTGAGTTTAGGTCTTGCTGAAGCAGAAGAGTTAGTTCCATTGACTGGCAGGTAAGAATTCGGGGAGGACAGAATCACAGCTACACATCGGAGTGCCTGAGGGGGCTGTCGTGGCCTCCTGTCATCTCTCCATGTGAAACAATGGCCCGATAGTGGCTTCAGTTGTTGTTGTTGTTTAGTTGCCCAGTTGTGTCCAACTCTTTTGCAACCCCATGGACTGCAGCCCACCAGGCTCCTCTGTCCTTGGGATTCTCCAGGCAAGAATACTGGAGTGGGTTGCCATGCCCTCCCTCCAGGGGATCTTCCCAACCCAGGGATCAAACCCATGTCTCTTAAGTCTCTTGCACTGGCAAGCAGGTTCTTTACTGTCTGAGCTATCAGGGAAGCACAAGCAGAGCCTCTGGCAATAGTGGCTAACAAGCCACCCCTGGCTTGGACTCCTAAGGCTCTCGCCAGCCAACCACACTACTCACACAAGCTGTGCCCAGAGATTGCAGAGACCATCCTACCAAACACCAGCAGCCAGCCAAGATTCTGGGCCCGCCAACCTGGGGGCACTCATGCCACTGTGCCCAGGCAAGGTCATGCTGCGTCTGCAGAATGGAAGTGTGCCTCTTCACTGGCAGCAGCCAGGGTCACCCAGCAGCCCTGGGAACCCAGTCTCTGTTCTTTCCCTTTTTCCCTTCTCTACTCCCATTTCTACCCCTGCCTTTCTGCAAGGTAGTCCATATGGCCTGATGGAAAAGGAATAACTCATAAAATAATTATCAAATGCTCATTATGGGCCCACCAGAAAAGTAGGAGCAGGATAGTACAGAAAAATTCAAGTCAGACAAACTCAGGTTCAAGGCACAGCCTCACTAGTCCCAAAACTACATGATCAAGTTACTTCACCTCAATTTCTTCTTTAGTACAATGAGAATAATAATACTCACACACCTCATAAAGTCGTAAAGATTTAAAATGCAGTAACATATGTAAAATGCATAGAGGGTGCCTGGCAGATAACAATGGCAAAATAAATGTATTTCTTCTTAAAAGTCATATATAATAGAATAATAAAATCGATCTGATAATATCCCTGAGCTTAAAATTCTCCAGTGGGGACTTTCCTGGCGGTCCAGTGGTTAAGACTCTGCACTTCTACTGCAGGGGCTATGGGTTAAATCCCTGGTCAAGGAACTCTGATACCGCATGCTGTGTAACAAGGCCAAAAAGAAAAAAAAAACATTCCACAACTCTTCAGTGGGTGCACATTGCCTACAGGATAAAGTCCATCAATTTCTATCCAATTCTGGTCCTGCCTAACTTTTTTAAAAATATTTATTTCTATTTATTAATTGTTTATTTGGGTCTTCATTGGAGCACTTGGGATTTTTATCTGCAGCATGTGAACTCTTAGTTGTGGCATGTGGGACCTAGTTCCCTGACCAGGGATCAAACCCGGACCCCCTACATTGGGAGAGTGGAGTCTTAGCCACTGAACCACCAGGGAAGTCCCCAGCCTAACTTTTTAGGGCTTATCACTCTGCACCCTAAGCTTTAGGCTTTGGTTTTTTGCTGTTCCTTCTGCTTGTACAGCCCTGCATATTCTATGCTCCTCAGATCCCAACCTTTCCAAGAAGCCTTCCTTAATTCTCCAATCCTCCTACCCATTCACCAAAATTAACAGTATCAAGTGACTTTCTTCTGTGCTCCCATAGCATTTTGCACACACCCATCTTAAAGCACATAATCTCCACATGTATAATAACTATGCAAGCATCTGCTCCTTCTCTATACTCAAAGATTTCTGCAGAGTCTTAGGTGTTTTAGTCACTTCTGCTGCTGCTGCTGCTAAGTCGCTTCAGTCGTGTCCGACTCTGCGGTCCCTAGCAATATTTAACCATATGGCAAATACCTAGTATACTTACATCAAAATATGAATGAAACAATCAAATGGACCCAATTTAAAGAAATTAAAACTGGAAAACAAGAAACCATCTTCTCTAGCACTGGATGATCTACATCCAGTTAATCTGGAAGGCAAATGCCAGGAGTGGCTTCTGTACATGGGGAAACAGTTACTCTGATTACTTCAGTAATGGTGCCCAGTAACCACAGTTTTTAAATCCTAGGGCATCCATAGGAACCTTCCTATTTACCATGCTGGTACCCACAAACCCTATCACCTCTTCTAGAAGAAATGGAGAGAATTCTACACTCTTTAAGATGACATTTTGAAAAACACACACCAGGCGAAGATGGGAGCGTAGGAGATGCCAGGATGCTACAATCAAATGTTCAAAATATTTTTTTTAAACCCAATGAAGTTGAAGGAAATTCAAGGACCAAGAGAGAATAAAGCTGTCCAGTTAAAAGGAGTCTCTCTGATCTCAAAAACAATTCAGGGTTTAGATAGACTAGAAAGGAAAGCTCACCAATCTACTATGTTACCATGAATTGCAGAGACTTAAGGGACTTTCAGAAGTCATTTGATTCAAATCTTGGCCTCTAGAAAGAAAGATTGCCACTGCACTATCTTCCATTCCTGATGTAAACAAGGCTTATCATGGCCAGAGAAACCTCAGCTGCACCTGAGTAATCTATGCCAAGCAGTTCGTTCTTATATAACTACATTTTACCTTGCTGACACAGAAATACACAGCCCCTTCCCCTCACGGCAGCTTCAGTGGATATTAAAAAAAAAAGTTAAATTTGATCTCCATTATGCCCGTAATAGTTTCCTTTTAAGGGAGAATAAGACACTCTATTGCTACAAAATGAGTATGTTGACCCTATATTTATGGTGCCCAAGAAATGTCTGTTTACTATATCATGTCAGAGCCTGATTTTATTTTAGATGGTTTTCTTTGTGACTCACTGTCTATTGGGGACTCAAGTTATCCACAGTTAGGAAGTCCACAAGAGCCCCCCTAACTAGAGATTGTCCATTTCTGACATTTCATATTATAAAAAAACCCGAACACTGAAAGGGACCCAAACTTATCTAGTAAATAAAAACTCAAGGGTTATTAGTATTATTTGTTAATCACAGGATTTTTTAAAAATGGAGTGCATCCATCTCTAATTACAATGTCAACTTAGAGAGGGTGAGTGTGTATTTAAATAGCCCTCATGCTTAGCACAGCAAGCAGTAAATACTATTTGGTTCTGATAATGAAGAAGGAGAGAAAAAGAAGGAATTCTGGCTTGTATGTGATTACTTTAATAAAAATATAAAAGAGACTGATAATAGAGGGGAACAAGGGCTGACTAGGAGCAAATAAGAACTATATACTCCAGAAAGAGCAAATATGTTTAGACAGAGAAGCAATAGAGTAGAAGTAGAATGAAGACAAAAATTACCACCGATACAAGCCCAGACTATTAACTCAAAAAAAAACTCATATTCTGGCATATTTTTTTCTCTTCAATTTTCTGTAATAATCTTACTGTGAAGACCTTCTAATTGAACTGATGTCTGCAACAAGAACACAAAAAACCATACACCTCAGCAAGAAATGGTACATATTGACAGGCGTCTCCCACACAGGTGTCCAAGGTCAGAATGAATCTAACAGATGTAACCAGGGCTGATTTTCATGCCTTTCAAATAGTTAGGTTAGTCAGCTCAGCTTCTAAAAACAATCAGATCTAATAGGATAAGGAGTTTTCGGTTTTGTTTTTTTCACTTTTCACTCTTTAAATCGAGCACTACCTATGAAAATTGCAGCATCAAGACATTTGAAAACACAATTACTGCAGCATTCAAATCTGAAAGCAAGGATTCAATGATGAAAAGCAAAGGAGCAGGAGATGCCCCTTCAGCTCTGTCGGCTCTGTCCAGATGGCGAGCTCCCCAAGGGCAAGCTCTGTCCTGCCCCTGATTTGAAAGGGCAAGGCAGAGAAACGTGTAAATTGCTTTGCTCCCTGCTGTTATTTTGACACAAATCCTTCAGGGCCAAGGCCAGTCCCAGAAAAAAGAATTGATCTCTAAGACACAAATTCAGGCTTTAGGCTACCTACGTGGAAGAACAAATGTCAGGGTCTGGGTGGGACAATAGAAAGTGGGTTAGATTAAAGTATTATTAAGGAATGCTGAGTAGTAACAACAACTCACTAACCAGCAAGGTAATGTGTGATCTTGCGATGCTGCAGAAAATTCCTTGATGCCCAAGAATTTTCCACACTTAAAGCTTCTTTCTGAAGACTATACTTTCAGAAATCATTTCTACTGACACACACACTACTATATAGAAAAAAACTAATAAAGACCTATTGTATAGCACAGGGAACTCTACTCCAAACTCTGTAATGGCCTAGATGGGAAAAGAAGCTTAAGAAGAATGGATATATACAAACACATAACAGATTCACTTTACTGTACACCTGAAATTAACACAATATTGCAAATCAATTATACGCCAATAAAATTAAAAGTTAAAAAATAAATCTTCTTTCTGAAGAGACAGATGCACAAAATAAATCAACCAAGAAATATACAACTGGAGCATCAGAATAGATGTTTTTCTCCTGAGGAGGTACTATAGCTTCAGCAATATTTTAAAGCCATTACAAAAATAGTGTGCCTATATCTTACCCTGCTTTTAAGCTTCTAAGTGACAGAATAACTCTGCCCAAAAGGTGGCAAAAGAAATAAAGAAATCTCCTTGGAAAGGAGGTATCAAGGAGTTAAATCCTGACATCAGAGCAAATCAGGGCCAGAGCTTGCTATAATTTAGTGTTTCCAATTAGCAGGCCTCTGCTTACGGTCAAGGTACATTGATTCCTAGGCTGCAAATACCACTTAACATTTTCAATTATTCTGAAAGGCCCAGGAGAAAATAAAGAAATAGCACTTACCTTTGACAATTTGCTTTGCACACGCATTGTAAACCTGCTCTTGAGTCGTGCTGGGAGGCAACACTCTGTCGAAAACATACGGCTTTCCTTGCTAAAAAAGAAAGACAAAAGAAAGAGAGAGGTGGAAAAAACACATTAGACATTCATGAATAAAAAGCACTAATATTAGTTAGACATAGGCACTAAATCACCAGTGCTACTTGTCAAGGCAATTCCTTACCAAGATGAGGGAAATTGTATAGCATGAACGACACCTTCATTGTATACTGAATGTTGAGATCGGAGAGGAGAAAGAAAAATGTTTTTTTTTTTGTTTTTTTTTTTTTTTACTTGAACCACTTTTTCTGATGAAAGATAGGTTGACACATTCATTCATTTATTTAAATAAATATTTAGTTATGGGGTGCTTCTTCTGAGCCAGACATAGACTAGATGCTAACCAAATCAGAAAACAGTCCTTCCTGGAGAGCATCAATCAAGCGTGACAGATAGCTAATACGCAAGAAAACAAACACACAGGAAAATGCAAAATGCCCGGGTATAAATTAATGGGACAGAAGGGACAAGAGGGCCAAAGAAGACCTCTGTGAAGCAGTACCAGTTAAGTGGATCTTTAAAGGATCAGGAAGGTTGAGGCATGTGAAGAACAATTGAGGCAAAGGGTGGAGCAGACAGCAAGGAGCCTGGGGTGCTCAAGGAACTGGCACAGTGGTCTCCAACGTTTTTGGCACCAGGGACTGGTTTTGTGTAAGACAGTTTTTCCATGGACCAAGGAGGGGGAGATGGTTTGGGGATGATTCAAATGTATTACATTTATTGTGCATTCTACTTCTATTATTATTACATCTGCTTCACTTCAGATCATCAGGCATTAGATCCCAGAGGTTGGGGTCCCCTGACCTAGAAGGTGGACAAGAGGAGATGGAAAGGAAATGGGGAGCCAGTGCATGCCAGATAGCTAGCCAGGGTGGTAACACACTTGGATTTTATTTACTAGAAAGACGCCATGATCAGATTTAAGAAGCTGCTCTTAATAGCCAGATATTATTGTTCTCTGTTCCAGATTATTCTAGTGTTTTCTTCACGTGCACAGGTGGTACCTTAACTGGGTAGACGCTTTGGAGAAAAGGGGGGCATCTATAAAGTACAGGCTTCCTTAGTGGCTCAGATGGTAAAGAATCCACCTGCCAACGCAGGAGACCCAGGTTCGATCCCTGGATTGGGAAGATCCCCTCGGAGAAGGAGATGGCAACCCACTCCAGTATTCTTGCCTGGAGAATCCCATGGACAGAGGAGCCTGGAGGGCTATGGTCCATGGGGTCACAAAGAGTCGGACACGACCGAGAGCTACTAACACATACACTATAAAGTAAGACCAGTGCTTTCCCCAGGCATGGGCTCTGGGATTGGGCCCCACGACACTGGGCTGTGTGCAGAGAAGGGTCAGAGGGAAGGGGAGAGGTTCTGCAGTGCTGCCACGTAAGCCCTAAGCCCCGATTCTCTGCCTCTCAGCATTCAACAGGCAACTACTGGAAGTTTCTGTGCCAGGCACTGCGCCCTGGGAAGGTGGGAGGAGGACAGACAGGGCCTTTTCCCCAGAGAACCCCCATCACAACACCTTACTCACCAACACCTCCCTTCCCACAGCCCGCTCCACCCGGGCAGCTCTTCACCTTCATTTTCCCCAAGTACGTGTGGCAGCAAGGACAGGAGCAGCGAAGGGAGAGAAGGAGAGAGCCCAGAGCCTCCTGCACTCTCACCCTGCACCTCCACACGTGGCTCTGGATGCCGGGAACCACCCAAAGCCAGTCTGACACCTCAAAAAGATAACCGCTCATGGGGGATCCAAGGACAAGGCTTGTTACATCCTATAACCTTCACACAAAAGGAAGCACACAAGTGTCAGACTGGCTTAACGTTTCTCTCACTCCTTTATAACTAGGAAAGCCACACACCAGTGAGGCCCTATGTGTTACGGCCATGCTTGAGCTTCAGCCTTTAAAAAAACGAGACTGTGCCAACCAGGTAAACAAGCTACTTCCAGCCTAGTCTTAGGGAAAAAATGGAGAATTTTAAGGTATCGTCAAAGTTTGCATTTCACAAAGAGCAGAGCCAGTCGTTCTGTTAAAATTATGCAAAGGGATTATTTCCTGATGCTTTGTTCCCAACGTGTCTCATTCAATCAGTGAACCAAGTTTTTGGCTTAATAATCAAGAGAATATTCCTCACCACAATCTATTGCCAGTGATCAGCCCACCACATTCTTACTAGATTTACCTATTTGTAAAATTCAACTAAATGTCAGTAGGGTAAAAGGTTTGCATAAACATTTACAGAGTTTGCCCAAGTATGTGTCATCCACTAAACCTTTTGGAAAGAAAATGCTGCTCTGCTTAATTTAAAACAAAGCCATTATTCCTCCAAACTTAATGAAAGTCACCAAAATAAACTGTCTTCTTTACAGCATGATTCTGTCTTAGGTTTTACAGAACATGAACTTGACACAGCAGGGAAAAGGATCTATTATAGTAAATGGTACAAAAACAGGACTCCCCAATTTTGCCCTTTAAAATGTTGGTTGGGTACGTTATGCTTTCACTTTAAGAGAGGTAGAAAGCAAGAAATCTCTAACTCCCCATTTCAATATCATATTTATCAAGTGACAAACATATAATACAATGATTTTCCATAAGCAAAAATTAATTCCCAAACAGAAACTGCCTTTGAGAAAAGATAAAATTTAGAAAATGATTTGTTATGAAACGTATCTTGTCAGGATCAGAGCATAAATTAGTTAAAACTGTAAGGATTTCTATGTGTCTTTTCATACACTGAGTTGGTCATAGCCTTTTAGATGAACCTTAAAGTCAAAGAACTAGAATCTGGATTAGAATTTAGTTACTGATTATTTTCAAGAACTGACTTATGGCATAGTGTACCAGCTGTATACAGCTGTATACATTTAAGCAACAATAACAACTAACTCATCACTGCTGTTTTAGTAAAGGAATGAAAATCTCACAAATCCTGGTTGAGACTGCAGCAAAGACCCCTAGGAAACCAGAGTCTCCCTGTTTCTGAGGGAGTCTCCCTGTTTTGGAGTCTCCCACTATAGCTGAGGGTTTCAGTGGGCAGGCAGTGGGCCCGGCCTCCTTCAGCTGTCACTGTTTGCAGCTGCAGAATAAATTTTCGGATTTACATTTTAATATGGGTGCTGGGTGCTAACATTTGAACCTGAATGACTAGGTTGCCATTTACTCCTTCCAGAGACACTTTCCTTTCCAGGCATCTATTTAGCACATGGCCCTCTGAGACTTCTCTGGCTACTTTGTCCATGTCCTTTGCTGACATCTCTTCCAGACTTCTAAGCAACAGTGTGTCTGGCCCCAGACCTCAGCCTTCTCTCTATAATTCAAATGAACATGTCAGCCTTCAAATCTCGCCCAAGCTCCAGATTCATACACTCAGTCGCCTGCTGGACATTTCCACTTGACGTCCATTAGCCATCAAGCTTAACTGGTCAAAAAAAGAACCATCAAGCCCTCTATATCTGAATAAGAATTGCACCACTAATCACCTAGTACTCAGGTCAAAATCATTTATTATGTCCCATAGATTCCACATCCAAAATACAACCCAAATTCTATCACTTCTCACCATCTGCACCACACAACCCCAGTCCATGCCATTATCATTTCTCATCAAGACCACAGCTTTAGTCTCCTGACTGGTCTCCCTGCCTCCATTCTTGCTCCAAACAACCCAATGTTCACTTAGCAGTCAGAGTGAGCTTTTGAGATCAATAAACCAAATGACCCCATCTCCCTTAAAACTCCCCAGTGGTTCCTATTAGACTAGACTTTCTCCATCCTTAGCTCCCTGCACTCTCCTCCACCTTACTACAGTGTAGCCCACTGGACTTCTTCTGTACCTAGTTTATTCCTCAGCTCAGGGCCTTTGCTTTTAACTCGTCCTTTTTCCTGGAATTCTCTCACTGCAGATCTTCACTAGGCTCACCACAGGTCTTCATCTGACTGTCTTTACCATCTTCCAGATGTCACCTCCAAATTCTCCTTTGAGGGCTTCCATGGCCCTAACAAAAGCAACTGTACCCAACCCTGACATCACTTTCTATCACATTACTCTATTTGGTTTGCTCCATAGCAATTACTGTGTGACTCATTTTCAACCAATCAGATGGACCACTACTATTAAAGCATCTAACCAGCTAACACAGAAGCCATATAAATGCCAAAACCTAAGTGCAGGATATGCAAAGCTGCTGCAATTTATGAAAGGAATTTGGGTGGGACATATACTCTGCATTTATTACAACTGAAAATGAAGTAACTCAGCTTTGCCATGAAAGCCTTTAGCGGAGCAGTGCTAACTGCATGGGAGCAGTGTAGCTAAATAACTTACCAGGATCACATACAAAAAAATAACAGCAGATGGTTCTTACATTTTTATAGTTGAAATTAAAAAAAAAAATCAAACCACCAGAATTCCTATCAAGTTGTTGGGAGCAAAGTGTCTATGAACAATATGGCATGTCTATTAATACTCCAACCTGGAAGGAATATTACTACTGGAGACAGAGGAAAGCAAAGACCTCCGTAAAGATTTAGAAAATCGGCACCAGAAGGAAGGTGAAGGAAACTGAAATTAATTATCCCCAAGAAGAGATAATCAAGAGGTAATCCTTGACAACAACAACAAACAAACAACCCAATTAAAAAATAGGCAGAAGACCTAAAGAGACATTCCTTCAAAGAAGAAATACAGATGGTAAATAGGCACATAAAAGGATGCTCAACATTGCTGCTTATTAGAGAAATGCAAATCAAAATTACAATGAGGTGCCACCTCACACTGTTCAGAATGGCCATCCTCAAAAGGGCTATAAGCAATCAATACTGGAGAAGGTGTGGAGGAAAGGGAACCCTCCTATACTATTGGTGGGAATGTAAACTGGTACAACCACTATGGAGAACAGTTTGGAGGTTCCTCAGAAAACTAAAAATACATCCAGCAATTTCACTTCTGGGTATATATCCAGACAAAACCATAATTCAAAAAGATACACGAGAGACTTCCTGGTGGTCCAGTGGCTAAGATTCTGAGCTTCCAATGCAGAGGAGCATGTTGGATCCCACATGCCACAACTAAAGATCTCGAATGCTGCAAAGATTGAAGATCGTGCATGCTGCAACTGAGACCCAGCACAGCCAACATAAATAAATAAATATTTTTAAAAAATGATCCATGCAGGCCTATGTTCATAGCAGCACTGTTCATCGACATCGACACAACCTAAATGTCCATGGACAAAGAATGGGCAAAGAAGATATGGTACATATATCGGGCTTCCCAGGTGGCGCTAGTGGTGAAGAATCTATCTACCAGTGCAGGAGATATAAGAAACGTGAGTTCAATACCTGGGTCAGGAAGACCCCCTGGAGAAGGATATGGCAATCCACTCCAGTATTCTTGCCTGGAGAATCCCATGGACAGAGGAGCCTGGAGAGCTACAGTCCCTAGTGTCACAAAGAGTCAGACATGACTAAAGCGACTTAGCATTCACGCATGCGTAGTACATACATACAAGGGAATACTACCCAGTCATTTAAAAAGAATGAAATAACGCCATTTGCAGTGACATGGATACAATTAGAGATTATTATACTAAGTGTAGTAAGTCAGAAAGACAAATACCATATGATATATGTAGAATCTAAAATATGACACAAATGAACCTATCTATGAAAAAAACAAAATCAAGGACATTGGGAATAGACTGGTGGTTGCCAACAGGGAGGAGGGTGGGAGAGTGTAGGACTGGGAGTTTAGAATTAGCAGATGCAAACTGGTATATACAGAGTGGCTAAACAACAAGGTCCTACTATATAGCACAGGGAACTATATTCAATATCCTGTCATAAGACATAACAGAAAAGAATATGAAAAAAAGGTACACACACACATATATATATATATATAACTGAGGCACTTTGCTGTATAGCACTAATTAACAAAACACTGTAATTCAACTTTACTTCAAAAAAATTAACTTTTTTTAAAAAGAGATAATCTAACAAGATTATTAAGATTTTTATTAGCATATTATCTAATAACAAGATTATTGGTCTTTCTGAGACCAACCAAGAGTTGTGACCAAAGTGAGGGGGCGGTGGCAATGACTTACATGATTTTTCTTCTATCTTTAAGAAAGAAAGAAAAAGGAAGAAAAAAAAATTTCCTCAGCAAGATTAAAACTCACTCTGTGGAATTATCTTCAGACAGTGAGTAGAGGAAGTGATTACTGAGAATAATCACTGGGACTTCTCTGGTGGCCCAGTGGTTAAGAATCCACCTTGCAATGCCAGGGACACGGGTTCAATTCCTGGTCAGGGAATTAAAAGCCCACATGACACGACTAGAGAATCCATGGACCACAACAAAAGATCCCACATGATTCAATGAAGACCCAATACAGCCAAATAAAAAACTATTAAAAAAAAAAAAAGAGAGAATAATCACTCCTTCTCTGTCCCAGGTGTTTGTATAACTTCACTCCTGAAAGTACAGAAGATCAGAAGTTCTCCCTGCACTGACCACCTTCTCATTAATGTCCACCAACACCATCACCAAACACTAGGATCCAAATGCTTTTATATTTTATCTCATTTAATTCTCACACCAACTCCATGAGGTATGTATTTTTCAGTTCAGTTCAGTTCAGTCGCTCAGTCGTGTCTGACTCTTTGCAACCACATGGACTGCAGTATGCCAGGCCTCCCTATCCATCACCAACTCCCAGAGTTTACTCAAGCTCATGTCCATTAAGTCAGGGATGTCATCCAGCCATCTCATCCTCTGTCATCGCCTTCTCATGCCTTCAATCTTTCTCAGCATCAGGGTCTTTTCAAATGAGTCAGTTCTTCTCATCAGCTGGCCAAAGTATTGGAGTTTCAGCTTCAACATGAGTCCTTCCAATGAATATTCAGGACTGATTTCCTCTTCCATGGACTGGTTGGACCGTCTTGCAGTCCAAGGGACTCTCAAGAGTCTTCTCCAACACCACAGTTCAAAACCATCAATTCTTCGGCACTCAGCTTTCTTTGTAGTCCAACTCTCACATCCATACATGACTACTGGGAAAATCATAGCTTTGACTAGAGGAAACTTTGTTGGCAAAGTAATGTCTCTGCTTTTTAATATGCTGTCTAGGTTGGTCATAACTTTTCTTCCAAAGAGTAAGTGTCTTTTAATTTCATAGCTGCAGTCACCATCTGCAGTGATTTTAGAGCCCTCCCAAAAATAGTCTCTCACTGTTTCCACTGTTTCCCCATCTATTTGCCATAAAGTGATGGGACCAGATGCCACGATCTTAGTTTTCTGAATGTTGAGCTTTAAGCCAACTCTTTCACTCTTTCACTTTCATCAAGAGGCTCTTTAGTTCTTCTTCACTTTCTGCCATAAGGGTGGTGTCATCTGCATATCTGAGGTTATTGATATTTCTCCCAGCAATCTTGATTCCAGCTTGTGCTTCATCCAGCCCAACGTTTCTCATGATGTACTCTGCATATAAGTTGAATAAGCAGGGTGACAATATACAGCCTTGACATACTCCTTTTCCGATTTGGAACAAGTCTGTTGTTCCATGTCCAGCTCTAACTGTTGCTTCGTGACCCGCATACAGATTTCTCAAGAGGCAGGTCAGGTGGCCTGGTATTTCCATCTCTTTCAGAATTTTCCACAGTTTGTGGTGATCCACACAGTCAAAGGCTTTGGCATAGTCAATAAAGCAGCAATAGATGTTTTCCTGGAACTCTCTTGATTTTTTTGATGATCCAACAGATGTTAACAATTTGATCTTTGGTTTCTCTGCCTTTTCTAAATCCAGCTTGAACATCTGGAAGTTCACGGTTCACATATTGCTGAAGCCTGGCTTGGAGAATTTTGACCATTACTTTGCTAGTGTGTGAGATGAGTGCAATTGTGTGGTAGTTTGAGCATTCTTTGGCATTGCCTTTCTTTGGGATTGGAATGAAAATGGACCTTTTTCAGTCCTATGGCCACGGCTGAGTTATCCAAATTTGCTGGCAGATTGAGTGCAGCACTTTGACAGCATCATCTTTTAGGATTTGAAATAGCTCAACTGGAATTCCATCACCTCCCCTAGATTTGTTCATAGAGATGCTTCCTAAGGCCCACTTGACTTTGCATTCCAGGATGTCTGGCTCTAGGTGAGTGATCATACCATTGTGATTATTTGGGTTGTGAAGATCTTTTTTGTATAGTTCTTCTGTGTATTCTTGCCACCTCTTCTTAATATCTTCTGCTTCTGTTAGGTCAATACCATTTCTGTCCTTTATTGTGCCCATCTTTGCATGAAATGTTCCCTTGGTATCTCTAATTTTCTTGAAGAGCTCTCTAGTCTTTCCCATTCTATTGTTTTCCCCTATTTCTTTGCATTGCTCACTGAGGAAGGCTTTCTTAGGTGTTGGCTCCATTCTATAAACTGGAAAACTAAGGCCCAGGCCCACCATCAGCTCTGTCATTTTGGTGAAATGACTTTAAGTCTCTGGTTTCAAGAATTCTTCCTTTATATTATGCCGCTCTCCTAAACTGCTAATGAGTTACTGGAAAAGAAGGAGACACACGAAACAAAAGATGTTAGGACTGACATGAAAGACTGAAGCAAAGTGATTAACGAGGTAACAAAAGACAGCCCGACCACAGCAGAAGTCAAGACAGTATTCACCATTAAGACGGGACTGACAGGAATCCACTGAATAAAGAATGGCCTAAGATCAGGGAAAAAGGTCAAGATTGGCAAGAAGGTGGCGGGCATGCACACAGCAAGCATTCCTTGCAAAAGAAGGAATTAAAAACAGACAAAAGCCAACCAGAGGCAAAGAAAAGGCAGACGTTAAGACTTGTTATGAAAAGGACTTATTCAGAAAATTTTTAGAATTTTTCAGAGCTAAACAGTCCTTCCAGGTCATCCAAACCCAATATTGTGTTTTACAAATAAACAACATTGGGAGAGGGTAGACGATCTGCAAAAAGTTACCTAGTCAATTGGGTAGGTGGCAGGTCAGTCTAGAATCCAGACCCCCGCTCTCTGTCTTGTATTCTGAGTCCTGGCTTTAGAATCAATTATTCTCTCTGCACATCAAAGAAACAACAAGCATGAGCCTCTGGAACTTTTTTTCCCCTGCTTTCCTTTCCATCAATTCTATACTATTTCCAAATACACAACTGATTAGTTCAACAAATAAAGAGTCCTTGCTATGACAGCTGGAGCAGTACAGCAAGGGAATTATCAACCGAATCACTGCCTCTCGGAGTTAATACGAACGTGAGAATCAGTCTGTCCAATCCCCTCTTAAGCACAACTCATCTCCACAGTGTGACAGGTGACAGGGAACCTGCTTGAAACTCAACTAGCTCTAACTGTTAGAAAGTTCGTTTTTATACAGATTTATTTTTAAAATTTCTTATTTATTATTTTTGGGTATGCTGGGTCTTTGCTGCTTTTTGTATAGGTTTTCTATAGTTGCAGGGAGCAGGGTTACTCTTTGTTGTGGTGCGAGGCCTTCGCATTATGGAGGCTTCTCTTGTTGTGGAGCACAGGATATAGGCACACAGGCTTCAGTAGTTGCGGTACACAGGCTCAGTAGCTGTGGTGCACGGCCTTAGTCGCTCTGCAGCATGTAGAATCTTCCCCGACCAGGGATCAAACCCATGTTCCCTGAATTGACAGGTGGATTCTTATCCACTGCACCACCAGAGAAGTCCCTTGTAGTGATTTAAAATCTGCCTCTCTGAAGCATTAGTTCTGACACTATCCTCCAAGTGTCAGAACAAGACAGACCAAGGCTGAGAGACCTGCCTCCATCTACACCACGGTAGCTTTGTTTCACTTTGGGAGCTAAGTGTTCAAAGTCCAAATTTCTTTTCTCTGAGACAGAAAGACATATGTGCCTCCTTCATGAAAGGGGTATGGATTTGTCTTGCTTGAAGGACTCCAAAGATATCCAAGGTTAAAACATCAGTAGAACATTATATTAGCTTGCACAAGAATAAATAAAATAAGATAAACTTCTAAACTATCCAGGACTAGGCAAACAACCTGAAAGAATGTTTCCAAAACATTAGCTAAAAAGCAGGAAGTCTTTGGGTTAATGTTGATATTTATTTTTTTTAATCAACACAAGTATTCTAGGAGAAGAAGTTCTGTGTTGCTTATTGAAATACAATTCATATCCCATGAAATGCACCACTTAATAAGAAGGTACATATCAGTGGTTGTCAGAACATTCACAAGGTTGTGCACTCATCACCACTGTCTAATTTCAGAGCATCTTCATCATCCCAAAAAGGAACTCTGTACCCATCAGCAGTCACTCCACAGCCTCTCAATTTCCCTAACCCTAAGCAACCATATTAGACTGTGAAGTCAAGTAGGCCTTAGGAAGCATCACTAGAAACAAAGCCTATGGAAGTGATGGAATTCCAGCTGAACTATTTCAAATCCTAAAAGATGATGCTGTGAAAGTGCTGCACTCAATACGCCAGCAAATTTGAAAAACTCAGCAGTGGCCACAGGACTGGAAAAGGTAAGGTTTCGTTCCAATCCCAAAGACATGCAGTGCCAAAGAATGTTCAAACTATGCACAACTGCACTCATTTCACATGCTAGCAAAGTAATGCACAAAATTCTCCAAGCTAGGCTTCAACAGTATGTGAACCGAGAACCTCCAAATGTTCAAGCTGGATTTAGAAAAGGCAGAGGAACCAAAGATCAAATTGCCAACATCCGTTGGATCATAGAAAAAGCAAGAGAATTCCAGAAAAACATCTACTTCCGCTTCATGATTGTGCTAAAGCTTTTGACTATGTGGCTCACAACAACTGTGGAAAATTCTTAAAGAGATGGGACTACCAGACCACCTTACCTGTCTCCGACAAAACCTGTATGCAGGTCAAAAAACAACAGTTAGAACCAGGCATGGAACAACAGACTGGTTCAAAATTGGGAAAGGAGTATGTCAACTCTGTATATTGTCACTCTGTTTATTTAACTTATATGCAGAGTACATGCTGGGCTGGATGAAGCACAAGCTGGAAGCAAGATTGCCGGGAGAAATATCAATAACCTCAGATATGCAGATGACACCACTCTTATGGCAGAAAGTGAAGAGGAACTAAAGAGCCTCTTGATGAGGGCTGAAAAGAGGAGAGTGGAAAAGCTGGCTTAAAACTCAACATTCAAAAAACTAAGATCATGGCATCCAGTCCCATCATTTCGTGGCAAATAGATGGGGTAACAGTGGAAACGGTGACAACAGATTTTATTTTCTTGGATTCCAAAATCACTGCAGATGGTGACTGCAGTCATGAAATTAAAAGATGCTTGCTCCTTGAAAGAAAAGCTATGACAAACCTAGACATCATATTAAAACACAAAGACATCACTTTGCCAACAAAGGTCTGTATAGTCAAATCTATGGTTTTTCCATTAGTCATGTATGGATATGAGTGTTGGACCATAAAGAAGGCTGAGCACTGAAGAACTGCTGCTTTTGAACTGTAGTGTTAGAGAAGACTCTTGAGAGTCCCTTGGACTGCAAGGAGATCAAACCAGTCAATCCTAAAGGAAATCAGTCCTGAGTATTCACTGGAAGGACTGATGCTGAAGCTGAAGCTCCAATACTAACCGACTCATTTGAAAAGACCCTGATGCTGGGAAAGATTGAAGGTGGGAGGAGAAGGGGACGACAGAGGATGAGATGGTTGGATGTCATCACTGACTCAATGGATATGAGTTTGAGCAAGCTCCAAGAGATGGTGATGGACAGGGAAGCCTGGCATGCTGCAAAGAGTTGGACACCACTGAGGGACTGAACAACAACTAAGCAACCACTAATCTATTTCTGTCCTTATAGATTTGCCTGTTCTGGAATTATATAATATGTAGCTTTTTGTGACAAGTTTCTTTCAAATACAATGTTTTCAAGGTTCATCCATGTTGTCTCATGAATCACTTCATTCACTTTCAAGACTGAATAAAATTCCATTGTATGCATTTACCACATTCTATGAATCCATTCACCTATTGATGGACATTGGGTTGTTTCTAATTTTTGGTTATTATGAGTCCTACTATAAGCATTCATGGGAATTTTTTATGTGTACATTTATTTTTATTTCTCCTGAGTATATAACTAGGAGTAGAATTTCTGAGTGATACAATAACTCTATGCTTAACTTTTTGAAGAACTGACAAATTATTTTCCAAATTGTTAACCATTTTACATTCATACTAGCAGTGTGTCAGGGTTCCAATTTCTCCACAGCCATGCCAACACTTGTAATTATCTGTTTTCTTTATTATAGCCATTCTAGTGGGCATGCAGTGGTGTTTCTTAGTAACATGAGGAGAAGCTTTTAAATTGACACATTGTAAAACTGATTTCAATATATATTATGGATACAGAGGTGTTCCCAGGCATTATAACATGTTGTTTTGCTGGTATCTTAGCTTTTATACAATGACCCAGAATGAAAAAATCATTTTATGAAACCTATAAGTTGTACACATCCACATACTTTAAGAAAGAGAACAGTGGACCAGGAGGAGGGAATTTAAAAAAGGATTTAGAATAGGGGTTCTCTACTTCTCACTCCAGAAGCCTATGCTGAATGTTGCCCAAAGAAAGCATACTGCCAAAAGGTGGACATGAACCCAAATACTCTTCAGTATAGCTCTCATTTCTCTGGAGCTCAGTTTTCTCATCTGTAAAACAAAGCCAATAATATCCACAATTCAGGCCTCCTGTGAGGATTAGATATGCTCGTGCAGGAAAGGATCCAGTGCTATGCCTGGTGTTATAGCAGATGCTCAAGACATGGTCAGTGCTAGCCTGTAAAAAATCTGAGTCAATTTACACTAGGTATTTGTATTGCAAAATTACCGAACAATGACCCTTTAAAGGAAGGGATGGCAATATGTGACAATCACTCACAATGTAGCAACTCCAAGACTTGGTGTGCTGGTGCCCTTACCACAGCCAAGTGCCAAATGACACCTTGGGCACCCAATCCCCCAGGTCTGCCACTCGTGAGCTCTGCACCCGCAGAACTCTGGGACCGCTTAATTTCCAGGGTGGGGGTATCCCTCAAAAATATTACTCTGTTCTAAGGCCACCTGCTACACTCTTTAAAAATAAATAGAATTTCCACGTTCAGCCACAGAGCTTGTTCAGGGAAGGGGAGGAGCTGTGTCTGGTACAGGCACTTGGAGAGCCAGCTTTGCGAGCATAGCTCTGGAGCCTCCAGGAAACGTCTGTGATTTTACCAACTGCAAACCTAAAGCAGATGCAACCAGGGTCCTGACAGCATCTTCACAGTCTTCATCATCTCCACGCACGCTGGCCCAACCTCCAGCGCCAGTGTCTCTGCCTGAGGACTTTTCTGGCTCAGAGCCCTCTCTGTCACCTGCGGCAGGCCAGAGGACTCCCCAGCAGCAGCCCAGTAGTCCTCAGTCAATGACTGACTGACAGGAATTGGGGCTTCAGCTCCCTCACCCAGCGGTACCAATGGAGGTGGGGTGACTCTGAGGCAAGTATTCCAAACTGGCTCCCAGAGTCCCCACTGGGATGGAACTCGTGTCATCCATGGTGGTAACCTGCATGATGACATGCTCTCTGTTGGTTTCTTTCTCTTCCTTGCCTTACTTCTCCATTCTTCAGTGTGTCCGGGAGTCATCTCCCACAGAAATGTGCACTCGAATCCCTTCTCTGTGTTTGCTTCTGGGAAGGCCCAAGGTGAGGAGAAATCCCAGACGTTCTGCTCTTTCATTCAGTAAGTGTGTCCTACGAGATTCCGGGTTTGTTGAGTCACTGTTAAATATGGAGCCATCACATTTGGTTCATGTCCAGACAGGAGGGTGAGTGGAAACTGAAGTGCTTATCAAAATTTAACAAGCCGTGGACTTGGGACACTATCCTAGAAAAAGAGGAGTCTTTTTCTTCATCAAAGGGTGCCGTTCACTTGCCAAACCTTGGGCCCGTGGGATGCCCAGAGGATTACCAATTTCTCACTTACACAAAGGAGGGCTCCAAGCTCCCAAAGGCCCTGACCTAGCAGAGTGCCTTGCACATAATGGTATAAAGTAGGTGCTCAGTAAAAGTCTGCTGCTGATGACAATGATTAATACCTGCAGGTGAGCACCCAGGGTGCCAGGACACCATGAAACGTCCTGTGGTGCTGGGGGACTGGAGGGAGGGAAGCAATCTATACTCACTGTATTGGGTAGGCCAAAAAGTTTGCTCAGGTTTTTTCCCTGCACTGTCTTACAGAAAAACTCAAACTTCCTGGCCAACCCAATCTCTCTCCAGCATATCAGAAAAGTCACTTGTTACTATCCATTCTCATCTGTGACCTCCAAGGTTTTAGCACTCATGGAGTTGCCCTCTTTCTGCATCCCTTTACTCCTCTTTACCTCCATCACCTTCCTTCCTAAGTCTCGGGAACTAGCAAATTCCCAAAGCAGAAAGAAACCCCACTGCACAGAAGCATCCCATACCCAGCAGTAACCAGCTCTCTCCCATCACCAATAAATCCTATATAACCACTGTTATGTTAGTTGGATCCACTAACCTGTAAATGTAGCCTCACAGGGAGACCCTGAAGCCAATCAGTTGGACTTCTCCTATCAGCCGAACCCTCCAGCTCCTTCTTCTCCCCACCACTCCACCACCCACCCTATCTGTGCTGGGATGACTCCGTGACTGAGTATAAAACACTAAACCAGAGCTGGGCCCAGACATTCTCATCTCCTGCCCCACACTGGTTCTGTGCCCCAAGGAAGGTGGCTGGTGCCAGTTCTGACCAAAGCCAGAGCTGTTCCCAGGAGAGGCTGCCATAAAACTGATGTCCACCAAGCAGCAGTCGGCTTCCACCAGAGTTGCCAAGGCAATGCCAACCTCTGCACGTCTTGAGAATGAACAAAGGCAACACACAAGTGTGAATCTTGTAAGCCTTCCTCCTGTAGGAAACCAGCCTCTGTTCTTTCCTTTCAACCCAAAGTCCTGCTGGGTGGACACACAAGCCCTGTCAAGATCACAGACAGCTATGAAAAAAAAAAACACTCTGGGAAAGCAAACTGCCCAAGGGATAATGAAGAAATTCAGAATTGTCTGGCTAAAGGAAAAAATGAACACAGAAGTGTTACTTTTGTTAGAGAAATTAATGAAGTCTGTGTTTCAAAAGTAAGATTCTTATTTGTATGTAATTTTTATTTCATATCGAAATACAATGAACTCCCCTCAGTCTCCACTCATTAACTGTTCTGTACCCTCATCTACCAACACGAAGAGTTTAGGAGAGTCAGAGGAACTCATTCTACTCCCAGACCTCACACCCACATACTCTGTCACCTTAAAGAATTTACCTCTATTTTCTGGGTCTCCTCCTCTCTGTAAAGTAAAAGACTGGCTCATTCCAGCTCTAACACATTGTAATAATAATGAAGATCACAGGGGTTCTGGAATTTTTCCCCATAAGGGTGGCTTCTGTCTTGATACATACAGCATGAGAGAACATAATCTTTAAACTGGGAGTTGAGTTCAACGTTCTATATACTTGGAGAAATGAATAAAACTATTGCTATGGTTATTTCAGGAGATGTGGTTTTCTGACAAGTCAATTCTGAAAAAAAAAAAAGAAAAACCAAACCTTTCTCACTGGAGAAGAGGTGAAAAGCTGTTTCACTGAAGGTATTATTTTGCCAAATGGAAGAGAGCAAAAATGACTGCAAGCCTTCTTACTGAGGCACGTCACCCTGGGAGCAGTCTACTGGGCGAAGCACTGGGCAATCCAGTCAAACTGCCCCTCTGCAGACCTGCCCCAGGGAGGCCAGGACTCCATGTGACTCCTCCAACAACATGGAAGCCACACAGTAACACACATATGTTCTCTTCCCTTTACCTAAAAAATGAAATATAAAACTTTCCCCCAAACCTTCCCTTGGTTAGGTACAGTGCATACAGAGGCTTCTGACAAATATGCACTGCAAATATTTACCATAAATTAACTAGCATTCTACTCATTTGTCATTCTTCAGAAACAGCTTATATAATTATGATTCTCCCATGTATTAGATGGCAATTTTGCTTTTACAGTATGTTTGGGTCCCTTGTCTCTATTTGTTCTTCGTGATTTTGGAGGCTGGACAGGAATATTAGCTTCCCTTTCTGGAGAATAACTGCCCAAGACCATGTGCAAAGCAACAATTTGAGTCAAGACTAGGTTCCAGAATGTCTGGTTCCCAGCCAAGTCTTCCACTCATAACACTATATTGCATCTTGTCATTGATCCTCCAAGAACATATTTAACCTTCAACTATAGATTTTCTAAGAATTCCACGCATTTGGGTTTAGAACATGACACAGTATAACCCAATATGTAAAAGCAATGACTTCTTTTACATAGTACTGAAAAAATGACTCCCATACATAACAGGAGAAAAAAAAAATGTGGCATAAAATAGAATAATTACATTAACCCAAACCAGCAACAGTTGTCAAGTTCAGGGTAGCTATGTCACAGTTTGAGTCTAGGGTGCCAGCCCCATGTGATTAGAGAGCACTGTCGTTATAAAGGTGAGCTGCTCTGTGCAGACTTTAATAGCTCTTCCACAGCCAGCAAAGTCTAGAACAGATGAGCTACAACTCAGGCTACATGAGGTTCATGCGTCTCAGTCCAATGAGACCATATCCTCATCCAGGAGAAGGGGAGTCTGACCCACAGAGGCAGACTTACCCAGTTAGCCAACGGGGTTCTTGGGACATACCCCAAAAATGTACTTGCTGTTTTAAAGATATAGTGTTGCTGAATTCAGCCACAATTTTGTAATCAGTAAATCTAAAAGAAGTTGTTTTAAGTGCAAAGGACACAGAAGCCTTGCATCTTTCAAAAGATTTTAAAATTTTACTTGGAGGATAGGACACCATATTTGTCAGTACTTAAGGCACTGGAAGGGCTAGTTGGCCACAAACAAGGCGAGATTTAAACAGCAAAGTCTCCCAACGCTTTATTCGGCCTGCCCATGTCCCTCCTCCTGACTTGAAGCTCTACCATGTGATCCATTAATGGATTAGACAACAAGAGAAACCAGTATGGTTCCAGAAGGCTGTAATCAGAAATAGCTTTCTAGTCTTCTGCCAGGAGCAGCAATTAGCTTATCAGAGTCATTACTTTATAGAGCCAAGATAAATCAATTGTTCATTCTGAGTAGATAGTTGGAGAGGGGAGGAGTTTCCTGGCCAAACAGGGAAAGACAGGTCTACAGGAAGAAGGCACGGAAGGCGGGTGAGTCTTCTTCATGACCAACCCTAGGATGGTCAACAAGAAAACAGTTTAAACCTATTATCTCAAGCTGCTTTTGCTCAACTACTGTATTTAAGGCTATAATTGTTTAATAGTTACCCAGTTACCTGAAGGGTTGCTTGTGGGTGCCTTCTCCTTTGAGAATGGACCCAGTGTTCATCCATCCTCATCACATGTTCCCTTTATATAGCGTCTTCTTCATTAGCATGTTTCAAGGAAAAGAAGGAGCCAATGTTTTATTCTTCTATTAATTTTTTTCTTTGTTCTCCCTCAAACCACTGCCCCATCTTGGTCCTCTTTCTCAGTCAAACTATTTAGAAGAAAGGTTGGTATTTTGCTCCCAGTACTTCCTCATTCTTTCCCCGCACACCCCGCCATCTAATTTTTGTTCTCATTCAACTGCTTTCTAAAAGGGCTCCATGGCCTCCTAGTCATTATATCTAAGCCTTCTGTCAGCCTGCAACGTCCTCAAAGTTTACAAAGCGTTTAGAACTGTGCACCAGCCCTGCTGTGGTAAAACTGATCCCCTGTCTCCCTGGACACTGCACTCTGTCATTCAGTACCCCTTCCTCTCTTCCTGTCACTAGTTCTCTGTGCTGTTACCTCCAAATAAAGAATGTACCCAGCTCTTTCATTGGACCTCTTCTTTTTGCATCTTCTTCCTCTGTCCTCTCTCCCATGAAAGAGCTCAAACACTCTCACAGTTTCAGCCATAAGTTGTGTGCAACACTCATAAAAGACCATTCTTAACCCCAAGTCCACAATCCATGTTACCATTTGATTAAAACTTCCAACTGCATGTCCCCAAATACCCTAAACAATGTATGTTGACAAAGGAACTCATTGTTTTCTTCCTTGTCTTCTTCCTCCCCTACCTCCCCCTTTCAGTCACAGTCCCCAGTCGTCTAAACTGAAAACCCAGAGCTTTCTTGTTCGCAGCTCTCCCTCATCACTGTCACTGTTAGTTTCCACAGAGTGCTGATTCATTTCTTTGTCTCTCTTGCTTTGCACCTCAACTATCATTCCTTTTTGCCTACACGTGTGCCAGAGCCTTCTCGGTGGTCCACTTGTCTTGCCTCCTATGTTTTTTGCCAAATGCATGAACCTTTGGCCCTGGTCCTAAAAATTGACAGTCACTTGCTAGGATGCCCTACTGTACGTGAGCCCCTTAGTTTAACGCCTTCTACAATGCAGAACCACCTCACGGTGGGTCCTTCCCTACTCAACACCAGCAATGCGCTCAAAGCAACTTGCCTGAGTACACCTCACTGCTGTAACTGTTCCCTCTAACTGGGAACCTGATACCCTTCACCCTGTTATCTGTCAAAGCACAACCTGTTCTCTCAACCTCATATCAATGTTATCTCTCCCAACATAAAGCCTTTTCTTGAGCCTCTCGAATAGATGCTTGCTCTCTCTCATTTCATCTCTCTCCCTCATTCCTTCTTTGAACTTCTATGACACTTTGATATGCTTCCAGGAGGACTCTGATCTCTGATCACAAGCTCCTTCATATCAATCACCTGGAAGCACCATGTTACAAGAAAACAGGATCCAGGTCAGAGATTAGGGCGAGAAAATTCATTTGAGTGACTCTCACCTGACAGACCCTATGTTTCGTCTGGGTTATCACATAGATTTTGCACAATTACTCTCTAAAATAACTATCACTCTTTGAATTTTATAAGTGACAAGGTCAGATTCAGAGAGGCCCCTGCCTTGCACAGGGTCACAAAGCCTGTATTATATTTGCTTCACACAGTGTCAGTGAGAAGCAATTAATAAAAAGGAGACAAAACCACTTTATAAATTGTAAAGTATTGTACATGTATTTGTTATCAGCATAATGACTAATATTACCTTTTCATATATTTTTTAGTTATTAAAGGACAATTTTTCTATCTTACCCATCTTTGGATTCCATGCAGTATTTATGATAATTATTAAAAGTGTTTAATAGCTGTTTAAATTGGATTTCAGATGTCATGTCTTGAATTACTAGAATTTTGAAATTTTCCCAAAATAAAAGCTGCCATTTATTGAGCAGCTGCATGTGCCAGACACAGACCATCTCTAATCTCCACAGCAACGGAGGGAGGCTGGTATTACTGTCCCATGTCATAGATGGAAAATCAGAGTCCAGAGATAACCAGGAACAATCACACAGCTAGTAAGGAGCAGAAGGAGGGGGATCAGATTTTATAGCTCAGGATTTTCCCCCATTCCAGACTCAGGACCACAAAGATCCACCTAATTCACCTACACACCATCACAGTCCAACAGTGTTTCTGCATCAGAGATGGTTCCTGTCTCTTATGAGGACAGAAATATTATTTTATCTTATACCCACAAGCACTGAGACTCCTCTCTCAGATTCCCCTCAATAGCATCATACAGCTGGACATATTTTGTATAGTGTTACCAACCTAGAGTTTCTCTTCTCACCACTTTATTCAATAAATATTAATAGACTCCTTCATGTGCTGGGCACTGTTCTAGACACTGGGAATTCAGTGGTGATGAGATATGGGTTCCCTGCCTTTGAAAGTGTTAGTTACTCAGTCATATCCAGCTCTTTGCAACCCCATGGACTATTGCCTGCCAGGCTCCTCTGGAATTCCTCTGGAATTCTCCAGGCAAGAATACTGGAGTGGATAGTCATCCCCTTCTCCAGGGGATATTCCTGACCCAGGGATTGAACCCAGGTCTCCTGCACTACTGGCAGATTCTTTACCGTCTGAGCCACCAGGGAAGCTTTTATTCAAAGAGTGGGAGGAAACAGTCTACAAGCAGTGAAATCATAACAGAGATCAATTCTGCTGGTGTTCTGGTGGGATGGAAATACAGAGGGTCAGGACAACAGCATGGAGCATGTGATATAGAATGGGGGCTTGAAGGCTTGCCAGCCACAGGAAGGACAACAGGCAGGGTACTCCAGGTAGAGGCAACCAAGACAGTGCAGCCCTGAGTTAGGAAGCACTGGACTTATTGGAAAGCGGGCTGACGTATTTGGAGAGCAAAGAGCAGGGTGGTATGAGATGATGGGAAAGAGCCACGTAGAGGGTCGGTGATAGAAAGTCCAGTCATGCATCCTTGTAATGAACTCTTTTTTTAACTGATACATAGTTAAGGACTTCTCAGGTGGTACAGTGGTAAAGAATCCATCTGCCAATGCAGGAGATGCAACAGACATGGAATCAATCCCTGGACTGGGAAGATCCCCTGGAGTAGGAAATGGCCACCTGCTCCAGTATTCTTGCCTGGAAAATTCCATGGGCAGAGGAGCCTGGGGCTACAGTCCAGGGGGTCCTAAAAAGTTAGACATGACTGAGCACACATACATAGTTGATTTGCAATGTTGTGCTAATTTCTGCTGTACAGCAAAGTGATTCTTTGCTTATATTCTTTTCCATTACGGTTTAATTCAAAAAAGGTACATGCACTCCTATGTTCATAGCAGCACTATTCACAACAGCTAAGATGTGAAACAACATAAATGTCTATTGAGAGACAAACGGATAAAGAAGATGTGGTACATATATACGATGGAATACTACTTAGCCACAAAAAAGAGCAAAAGCATGCCATTTGTAGTAACATGGATGCACCTAAAGATTATCTTACCTTTTAATGTACTCTTAAGCAAAGGAATGGCCTGATTTGACTTCTGCTTTTATGGCTCATATGGTGAAGAATCTGCTGGCAATGTGTGAGACCCAGGTTCAATCTCTGGGTCGGGAAGAATCACTGGAGAAGGGAATGACAACTCACTCCAGTATTCCTGCCTGGATAATTCCATGGACAGAGGGGCCTGGTAGGTTATAGCCCATGGGGTCACAAAGAGTCAGACACAACTGAGAAACTAACACTTTCACTTTCCTTTAAAAATATGACTTTGTATGCTCTGTAGGGACTTGGTGTTTGTGGAGGCAATGAGAAGTAAAGGAAACATGAAGACCACTTAAGAGGTCTTTTAGAAATCCACAAAGAAAGAGGACAGCTTGGGTGTAGTGGGCAATGGAGAAAGAAAGAAGAAGGTGGGTTGGGGGCGAGAGTAAAATGCATGCTGCAAGCATGGATAACAAAAAACCACTGGATGGATTCTTGCATATGTCCATGAATCGGATACAATGATCTCAATACAAGAGTCACAGACCTCAGGTCACTTAAAGTCAACCCAACATCAAGGCTGCCCAGGCCAGGAAGGTCTTATTCATCATTATTCTCAGAACACTCTTCAGAGATTGCCTCTTCTCCTTCAGCCTCAAAGTTCAAGCATGCTAACTGAAGTCGTCATCCAAACAGTCCAGAAATCAGGGTGAAAATAAAGCCCAAGGTACCAAGTACCTCAAGTCAACATCTCTCATGCCCACAACAATCCCACGGAAGAAATGCTATCACACATAGCCCCACATGACAGAGACAGCAGATTCCCCAACATCACTCAACTAAGACGTGGCAGATCCATAATCAAGCCCAGGTCTGCCTAACCCCACAGCCCATGCTCCTCTGTGTACAGAACCCAGAGACTTCACTGTGGGGAGAATGAACTTCAGAGCATCTGGAGTGACCGTGAGTTAATAACACTCATTCCTGAAACTACTCTGGGCTCTACTCCTTGACTTCCATTTCCTTCACTTTTTTTCAAAATTTTCTAATTTAAAAATACTTTTGTTTATTTATTTAACATGTAATTGTTGATGTTCTCTTGTGTCAGGCAACCTGCCAAATCTTAGCAGGCCAACAGTGACAAAGACACAGTCCGTAAGAACCAAGAGTCCAGGATCTGATTGGGGAGGCAAAAAAGCTGGCATGGAAAGTGGTTTTCCTGTCTGAGGTCCTTTAAACTCCATGAATGCTAAAGTTAAACTGATACTGGAGATCTGGCTGATATTTTCAGGGACTTGGTGTCACACTGGCCTCATTATGTAGATAGCTTCACAGATTCATTCCATTTTATTATTCTGTAGGAGTTCTGTCTAATAAAAATAAAATGTGTCAGCTTAAAAAATGTGAAGTCTCAGACAAAGTAGTCCTTTTCTATTTTAATGAGCCTTCAGAATGTTGCAGGGCGAGCAGCACCTCTCCAGACAGTTGGGACTGATCCTCAGAGCACTGCTGGTTAGGGGAGAAAGACAGGACACTTGTCAGCTGTTGGAACCACAGCACCATGGGTGGCAGAAATCATCTTCAAGGATCCCAGGATGGCCCCAGGGAGTAGAGAATATTCTAATGCCTGATTTACAGTTAGAGAAAGCAAGGCTTACAGTGGAAATGACCTGCACAAGGCTGTCTAGTGAGTAAGTGTGGAGTGGAACAAGGACCATACTCTCAACCCATCTCCTGTTCTGTTAAGGTCAGGGTGGGACTCTACAATGACTAAGGGATTAGAAATATAAAAGTGGGGATTGATGGACCAAGCTTTATTTTGTCTGGAGGAGAGAAATCCTAGAGAGTGATTCATGATAACATATTCAGGATATTTTTCAAATAAATTGAGACAGCTGCTCTCCATCTCCCTTGAGGGGAGAAGAAAAGACTTTCACCCTCAGCCTGACAGGTGAAGTAGATAAAGAATGTCCAGACAGTGGGGTCTCAATGGACCCTGGCAAGCTCTGGTGTCCCTCTAACTGTTTGTCAAACTACAAACACTTCCTCTTAATTCTACTCTTTCTTCAAGGAGCATTTCACATCCCACCTGCTGAGAAGTCTTTTTCTCTGTTTATTTTCTTCTTCTTTTGAGAATGTATGTTTTCTCTCCCAATTGAATGGCAAGTCTCTGGAGGGAAGCAGCCAGGCCTTACCCCACCTCCTCTGTCTCTGACGCATTTCTCTGGAAAATGCAAATGGACAGTGATTCTCAAAGTTACCATGTGAGCTGCCTGGAAAGCTTTACTTTTCATGCCGGTGAACAAGAATGACTTTACCACATCAATTCCATTTCTGGGACCGTGGGCAATGCTGTAATAAAAGGAAAGCCAGGCCAGCCAAAACTTTCAGTGTGAATGGTAAGCAGTAGCATTTGAGTAGGTTGGAAAGATCTGAGACAGGGCAGGGACTTCCGGCCTGGAGACTACGGGCTGGATCTCCGGATGCCCTCAAGTGACAGGAAATCACTGCTCTTACTCTAAAACAGCCCGAGGAGAGGCCCCAGTTGGGCTGAGAGGCTACAGCTGGATGTATACCCCAGGCCTCTCTACTGGTTTTCCTCAATTCAAGAAGCCTCACAAGACAGCACCAGAGGGCCCCAAAGGGCTGGCTTTTGGATTAATCTCTCTTTGATGGGTCTGGAAAGCAGCTGCTACTTGCTTTGCCCTCGGTTTTCTAACAACATCATGCCTGAGCACCAAGACTCCCTGCGGGAAAGTCCCTTTCTCCCTGTGCTTCCAAAAGATCAATGAGTGGGTATTTGCCTAGATCTCCTCAGTCTTCACTTCCACAGCCACCTGCTTCCCCCTAGGCATTCTTGTTTGCTCTCTTCCCTCCTCTCCTGCTGAATAATTTCAACATCAAGACTTGGCTAGCATTTACTTGCAGAATTTCCTGATAGGAGAAGCAACTTCCTGCCTCTCTCCTCTATCTCTCCCCTTCCCTCCCGCCCAGGGGAAGTCTTGCTCTTCCTCCCTCCATCCTAGGGAAACCCATCCTCCTGCATGCCTGGCCCTGGCTCCATCTATCCCCTCCCACATGCGTCTCTGCCAGCTCCTCTCTCATTCAATAAGAACATGCCCATATCTTTACTATTCTAACAAACAAATACTCCCATCCACCTTATTTCTACCTCAACATACCAAGCTTCTTAGAAAAAAGCCGAAACACCGCCTGTTTCCTGCCTCTGACTCATTCCTCGGGCTATGCTGGTCCCTGTACCAGCATACCTAAACGGGTACCAGCAGAGGCCTCTCCGTTGTCCCATAGGCAAACCCAGCTACACTGCTTCTGTCAACAATGTAGAGCCCCCTCTGCAGTGTCTGCCCGTGTGTCCGCCTCCCGCTTCCAGCAGGATTTCTCCTGCAGCTCTGCATTCTCTAGGTGTTCCTCTCACTTCTTTCAAAACTCTGGCCTGCCCTAGGATAAAGTTTTTGCCCCCCTTCCCTCTCTAAAGCATCATTCCCCAACTCAGAGCTTTGAGTGCCACCATCACAATTTTTTGGAGGAAGAAATGGTAATCCACTCTAGTATTCTTGCCTGGAAAATTCCATGGACAGACGAGCCCGGTGGGGCTACAGTTAACGGGGTCACAAAGAGCTGAAAATGATTGAGCACACACACATCACAATTTTTGCTGCAGCCATGTACTATCCACTCACATTTTTTTAAAGATTTTTTTGATGTGGACCATTTTTAAAGTCTTCATTGAATTTGTTATAATATTGCTTCTGTTTTATGTTTCAGTTTTCTGGCTGTGAGGCATATGGGATCTTAGCTCCCTGATCAGGGATCGAACCTGCACCAACATGTGAAGTCTTATCCACTGGACAGCCAGGGAAGTTCCCATTCACTTTTAATTTAGCATTCTTCTTTAAATCAATTCATCTTTCCTTAAATACACTTTCAATGCAACTTTCATACTACTATTATAAGTGAAACAGTAGTATTAAGTGCTAAAAGTAAAAGGCAGTAAAAAAAAATACAGTGAAAGTAAAGCCATATTAATGAATTCTAGCCAGATACTACTGCCCACCAGGGGCTCCAAACCTAAGACCTGCTTTTTCCTTTCACTACAAGGGAGACTCCAAAGTATTCGAGATTAAAGGATAGTACAACACTAAGGCTTTCTCTTTGATAGAATCAGACGGATTGAAAGAGGAATGAAAAGGAAATAAATTCTGACTATGTAATTCAATGTCTTCTAAGGTCATGTCTGCGTACAGCTTAAAATTATCAGCTACCGAGATAACACCCCTACTCAAAGCTAGGATTAGCTCTTACTCCCCCATGGTTCTTTTCAGGGGACTTAAAATTGCGACTTCTCCAATAGTTGACCATATTTCTTAGCTCCATTCTACTTGTCCTTAGAAAATGAAATTATAGACATAAAATTGACACAAGATAGGCAACAAACACCTCAAAGGTCAGAACTAGTGCAGAACACCAGCAGTCCATCCAGGCTGGAGCCCAGATCTACCCCCGACGGGGCCATTCATCAGGGCTGGAGGCTGGAATGTGTCCAGAGATTGCCCGTCATCAGCATCTAATCAATCAATAAGAAACCATACGACAGCCAACATCTGAAAAGTTTACATGCCAAATGCCGCACCACGCACCTCATATATATGCTCTGTGATCTTCACAACACCCTTATGAGTTTGATGCCATTATTATCCCCAATGTGAGGAAACGAACATTTAAAGAAGTTAAGAAATTTGCTAAAGATTTCCAATAAGGGGCAGATCCAGCTTTGTACCAAGTGTGTCTGACTCCACAGCCCAAGCTCTTAACTCTTCTGCTTCCCCGATGCTCAGATACAAGGCCATTTTTAAACTTCACAAATCTCAAAATAACAGCCTGCTGCTCTTAAGCACAATTAAGACAATGGGCTGACACAACAGGAAAACTGTTCAATATAGAATTAAACATAATTACTGGTGTCCTCTAATTGTTTGGCAAAATAAGTTTCTCACACTTGACAAGCTATAATTCTGGTGTGTGGGGGGAGAATGTTCGAGTCTTCACTTCGGTCTGTGAATCTCCAACACATGCAGAGAACACTGGTCAGATTTCAGGGTGAGTAGCAGGGTAGCTTGAGGCTTCCTAGGTGGCTCAGCAGTAAAGAATCCGCCTGCCAATGCAGGAGACGTGGGTTTGATCCCTGGGCTGGGAAGATCCCCTGGAGAAGGAAATGGCAACCCCCTCCAGTATTCTTGCCTGGGAAATCCCATAAACAGAGGAGCCTGGTGGGCTACAGTCAGTGGGGTCACAAAGAGTTGGAGGCAACTGAGCACAGATGCATGCACCAGCATGGCTCAACTATATCTTTGGTATGTAACTCAGAATCAAATAAGGTAGAGCTTGGAGGGATCTTGGCCATCCCATTCAACCCTGTGTTTTATACATGGGGAAGTCAGGGCCCAGAGAAGAAATTTCCTAAGAACATGCAGGTCTCTGCCTCCTGCTCAAGTGCTCAGCACACCTCCCTGTTTAGACAGGTTTATATCAGACTGCCTAAAGCTGAAAACCTGGCTTTACCACTCAGCAGCTGTGTGACCTTGGGCAAGCTACTTAACCTCTCTGAGTTCAAGTTGGAAAGATAAGAATAACTATTTCATAGGATTTTGTGAGGATTAAGTGAGCTAATATATAGAAATAATGCCATCTGCAGCAACAATGATGAACCTAGAAATTGTCATACTTAATGAAGTAAGTCAGAGAAGGAGAAATATTGTATGCCACCCCTTACCTATGAATCTAAAAAAAAATGATACAAATGAACTTATTTCCCAAACAGAAACTGACTTACAGACTTACAGAACAAACTTATAGTTGCCAGGAGGGAAAGATGAGAGGAAAGGATAGTTAGGGAGCTTGGGATCTGCAGTGTACATACTGCTATATTTAAAATGAATAACCAACAAGGACCTACTATATAGCACAGGGAATTCTCCTCAATGTTACATGGCAGACTGGATGGGAAGAGAGTTTGGGAGAGAATGGATACACGTATATATATGGTTGAGTCCATTTGCTGTCCACCTGAAATTATTACAACATTGTTAATCTGTTATACTCTAATATAAAATAAAAAGTTCTTTTAAAAAAATGAGCTAATACATGCAAACACTTGAAATGCTACTTGGGTACATGACATCTGATCAATACATTTAGCCATTTATACCACTGCTTGAAATAGTAAGCTACATGTGGTTGACAGGCCTTGGAAATATTTTAAAGTACTCATTGGGGATGCTATGAAAAGTAATAAGTATGTATTATGTGCTGAGGGGCTGTTAGAGGAGATGCCCAACATCTACCACACAGAGCTCAAACTATGAACCAAAGGAGTTAAGCCAAGGTTCATTTAAGGAGGGAGAAGGGCACAGAACCAGACCTTCATTCCTTGTATTGTGCTACTTAAACACTGTATCAGTGTCAGTCGCCCTGATCTCATGGATACACATGTTTATTTGGATAATCATATTTCTAGAAAAGCAAACTCAAAAAGAAGAAAGTAACATGAGCAAGTAGTTATTGAATATATACTTAGTAAATTGGCCCGTTACGTGGCTCAGACAGTAAAGATTTTTCCTGCAAGGCAGAAGACAGGGTTCAATCCCTAGGTTGGGAAGATCCCTTGGAGAACAGAATGGCATCCCACTCCAGTATTCTTACCTGAAGAATCCCATGGACAGAGGAGCCTGGTGGGCTACAGTCCATGGAGTAACAAAGAGTAGGACATGACTGAGCAACTAACACAAACACATACTTAGTAAAAAGCACTAGGCACTATATAAGATGCAAAAAAAAACTAGGGCAGGGCCAACAAAGGCAAACTTGGCAAATATAGGCATATTCAGAGATACTGTGGGTCGGATTCCATAGAATCCATAGGATTTCCATACCACTGCAAAAAAGCAATGTCACAATTATTGCAATAATTGCAATATCACAATTAAGTGAGTCACACAAATTTTTGGTTTCTCAATGCCTGTAAGTTATGTTTACACTACAGCGAAGTCTTCTAATTGTGCAATAACATTGATCTAAAAAACCCAATGTATATACCTTAATTTAAAAATATTGCTAAAATATGCTAACTATCATCTGAGCCTTCAGTAAGCCATAATCTCTTTGCAATAGTAACATCAAAGATCACTGATCACAGGTCACCATAACCATTACAATACGATGAAAAAGGTTGAAATATTGGGAAAATTACCAAAACATGACAGAGACAAATGGGAAGATGGCACTGATAGACCTGCTTGACACAGGTTTGTTATAGACCTTCAATTTGCAAAAAAATGCAATGATGTGAAGTGGTTTATCGCAAAACACAAAATAACAAGCTATGCCTGTCCCTAGAACTACGTCCCATCTCTTTCCCATGGCAGACATCAGTAATCAATCACAGCATGCTTGCCCTCAGAGCTCAATACAGCTCAAGCACAATTCTCAAACCAGCGTCTACAGGTATTGCCTTTTTGGGGATGACAGTATAAGCAGGAAACCCAAGCCTGATGCATGGAACTAAAACTCATCAGGGGCCAACAACTATTTTTACTTAGGTTCTTTTGATAAGACATTTGTATCTAAACAACTAAGTACACATATTTCATCTTGTGTGTGTTTCAGGGAGAAGGTTCAGAACATCCAAACAATGATAGATAGAAGCCATGTGAGATGTTCTTTCTCATAAGGTCTTTTGTCAGAATACATAAGCACTCCAAAAATATCTTCACTCTCCCCAGGCTTCCAGAAGAAAAGCTAGCAGCATCTTCATTTGAAAGGTAAGAAATGTAAAAGAACAAAGACTGCAAGGTTCTTATTAAGATACTTGGGCAGTTAGCAGTTATCTTGGTCTTGCCCCCTGCAGGACCAGTGGGAGGAGAACTCAGAACCAGAAGAAATGAAACAAACTAGACAAGGCGGAATCCAGGCCTGTGAATGGCGCTCCCACTGGCCTGTCAACCAGAGAAGGTATTGCTCAGGCTCTGCATATAAGACAGGGGGCATTGAAATGTAAGGAAAGAGGGCCAGGATTTCTGTCTGTCTGGGGCCCAATTCTGACTGTTAGAAAGAACAAGCTCAGTAAAGAGGCCACCTCCATGCACAGCCTACCCACAGGAGAGGCAAGAAGACCCTACCTAATTCAAGCCAGAAATCTTGTTTAAAAAGAATACCTTGTTTATATGTGAGGGTTTCCCTGGTGGCTCAGACAGTAAAGAATCTGCCTGAAATGCAGAACACCTGGGTTTGATCCCTAGGTTGGGAAGATCCCTTGGAGGAGGGCATGGCAATCCACTCCAGTATTCTTGTCTGGAGAATTCCATAGGCAAAGGAGCCTGGCGGGCTTACAGTCCATGGGATCGCAAAGCTTGTATCTGTTCCAAATAGAAATAGAATACGGTAGAAGATACTGGCTCTGTAAATGTGTTTAAAAAAAAAAAAAAAGACTAACTGAGGCCATGTCTCACATAAGCCATTATCCAGATGGCAAATAATGTTTTCTCTTCGGTGCCAAAGAGAATGATGGGGAGAAGTTCCCAGGACACGACTTGGGATGGGGCAATATGCAGAGAGGGGCCTGCTACAGGGTGCCTGGCATGGGGGCGGGACATATGCCCGGGCTAGCTGCCAAAGCAGTGCTGAAAGTTGCTTAAAAGCATTCAATTGGTAAATAACCTGCTATAAAGAACAATGAAACCATTTATCTCTCAGTTTAAAACCTTCTCAGTTCTGTTTCAATGCATTTTCTTTTTAATTTTTTGAATAAGAAAAATGTTTACATGGTTCCAACACCAAAAAGCACAAAAGGGTATATAGTACAGTGAGAAATCTTCCTCACGACCCTGGCTTCCACCCCCCAGATGCTAGCTGCTCTCTACCTCCTCACCTCTCAGGTCAGCCACTGCTACCAGCTCCCCACCTGGCTTCTTGAGTTCTTGTTCACCAAGCAGCAGACAAACATGGATTCTTAGTTTTCCCTCTTTATGCCTTAAAAGGTGGTGTGTGATCTACACCCATATCCACCTCGCTTTTTTTTTTTTTAATTTGGGGCATGTTTATACCCTCCAGGTGTCATGAAATGTAGTGGGACCATCTTGTTTTTTTCACCTAATACATCTTGAAGATCTTTCCATATATTAGTACATAGAGCACTGCCTTACAACAAACTTTAAATTTACATGTAATAAATGCATAGACCTGAAATATTCCAATATTCCACCAACTGATTCTGACAATCATGTACCCTAGTGTAACCATCACTTAAAACAAAATAACAGGTCATCTGCACTGTGTTCCTTTCTAGTCAACCCTACCTCGTAACCACCAGTTTTGATTTCTGTAACTGTGATGCAATGCTTTTGCATCCATGTCATAACAATCATAAGATATTGTGTTCCTGTTAAGAGACAAGAGATGAATTTCAAGAGCTAAGTTCATTCCTCTGTGCTCTCACACCTGTACCTGCCCTCCAACCCTGCACCATCATAGCCTCTGAAATGATCTTTCTCCCCTGGTCCGTAAGCATGAGCTCCCTTCTTTGTCACCAATGTCTCGCCAGTGCCTACTGAGAAAGCACCAACTAGATATCTGTTAAACCCTTCCCCCAAGGCAGGTTGTAATTACAAAGTAAAACTATCAATTCCCTCATCACTGTTGCTATGGAAATGACTGAATGCAAACTTCACAATTAAAGTAACTGTCAGAGAGGAGGCAGGAAGCTTGGCAGAGGTGGGTCAGCCCTGCGATGGGGAAGGGCCACTCACAGGATTCTGCTGGCAGACAGGGAGGGGCCACTGTGTCAGCTGCCTGCTTTGTTGAAGAAAGAAAAAATGAGGGACATTTTCAAAATTGGTTTCCAAGGTTTTGAAAACAAATCAGAGGTTTTCCTCAGGATGAGCATGAAATATTCCAGATAAAGCACTCTCTGCATCACTACATCACTGGACTGTAAACTTTAAATGGAGAACGGAGAATCTAGGCAGGGTATCAAAGAGCGTCCACAATGATGTGGGTTTAAGAATGAGGGGAGATAAATTATCATGAAAACCATCCGCTTTAAGGTCTGAGAAGTAGAATGTGTTGTCAAAATAGAGACATCTTTGGGGAATACTGAAAATTGAGCTTCAGAGAAGGCAAATGGGAAAAACCACAAAATCAGCAGAATAGCTTTCCAAGGAATAATCAAACAAGGTACCGGAAGAGTAGAAAAATGGTTCAATAAAGCTGACTGTGCAGCCAGATTCTAGGGAAGCTACCAACCTTAATTGTTTCTGTGTTGGTTTGAGCCAAGCGTGAAGTAGGGCAAGATGAAGTGGCTGTAAAGCCCACTTGTTCTTCGATGGGCTCTGAAGTCATCCTCCTGCCTCAGTGCCCCAGGGGCATCCTACATTGAACCATGAAAGCAGGAGCTGTACACGAGGCTACAGGGGAGATAGGGAGACCCAACTTCAAAGAATTCAGGAGGAAGAGATTCCCATGACCTGGCTGAGGAAATACACTGAACTAGTTTTTAAGGCAATGGCACCCCACTCCAGTATTCTTGCCTGGAAAATCCCATGGACGGAGGAGCCTGGTAGGCTACAGTCCATGTGGTCGCAAAGAGTCGGGCACGACTGAGTGACTTCACTTTCACTTTTCCCTTTCATGCACAGGAGAAGGAAATGGCAATCCACTCCAGTATTCTTGCCTGGAGAATCCCAGGGACGGTGGAGCCTGATGGGCTGCCGTCTATGGGGTCGCACAGAGTCGGACACGACTGAAGCGACTTAGCAGCAGCAGTTTTTAAGGAGCCTGTAGGTAAGTGGATATTAATTATTGAACATTTCAATCCAAAGCACATGCAGGTCCACGATGTTCTCATTCAAGAGAATAAAATAAATCCCTTTTAATTTGCTTTACTTCACCTGGTTTCCATTTTTAATTATCCAAAAGCTGAAATTGCCAAGAGTTTTTAACAATAAAAGCAGCAACAAGTCCTGAAATGAAAATAAAGGGAAACGGTAGGCTATAGCTGAATATGCTTTGCCACAGAATATTTTTAAAAAAATTTTAAAAGTGCTTTCCTGTCAAAAGAATTATATAGGTCAATAATTGTTAATTCTGAAAAATATACTATTTAATTAATATTCTATACAGAAGCACCGAGTATAATTCTTTTATTTTAGAAGGATTGTACACAACTCCATTTCATGTAAAATTTCCTTCTGAATGTTGAATATTCAAATATTACTGTTTTTCTTACATTCACTTCTGGCAAATACATGTGCATTTTGTTTGTAAAAACTTAAAAATGGGATGATGTATCCATTTCCTATTGGGGATGTACCAAATTACCACAAAGTTAGTGGCTTAAAACAACATAGCTTTATCACCTTATAGCTCTCTGGGTCAGAAGTCTGCAGTGGGTCTCTCTGGGCAAATGGCAAGGTTACTGCTGCATTTCTTTCCTGGAGGCTCCATGTTCTTGCCTTTTCCAGGTCTTAGAGGCCTCCTGCATACTTTGGCTCATGCTCTCCTTTCACCTTCAAAGCAGCCACGACCAGCTGAGTCCATTCCAGTCTCTCTCAAGATGTGATCTGTCTGGTTCTGACTCTTCTGCATCTTTCTTCCCCATTTAAGGACCTTTGTTTACACTGGGCTCATAGGGAAAATCCAGAACAATCTCCTTATTTTAAGGTCAACTAAGTAACCCTCTCGGTTCCATCTGCAACCTTACTTCTCCTTTGTCATATAACATAACATTTAGGCTCTAGGGATTAGGAAATGGACATCTTTGGGGGTTACTATTCTGCCTTCCACAGTGAGGATGGGAATTGTCTCAGGAGATACTCATTTCACAGGTCCCGGGACCTTGTGTATCTAATAAATGGTGTGGTGGTGATCCTAATGACACGAACTGAAGTCACAGGGACATACAAGCTGAACCAGCCTACTCAGCTGCAGGGGAATTAACGAACTCTGGCTTTTTCAAACTGGAAAAAGCTGTTCAGTCTAGGACTTTGCACTGCCATGCCTGGAGGTCTCCGTTCCTATGCGGACTGGACAGAATGTCTGGTAGGAGAGAGGTCTAGGAGAGAGATAGGACTTCTCACCATGGACCACATGCAGAGAGGGTTAGGAGTAGGGGCTGCAGGTACAGAGTGCAAAATCCTCTCACATGTGGTATCATTTCACCTTCACTCCCATCCACCAGGTTTCTCAGCATCTCCATTTCACTGCAGACATGTTAAATTGGTCACTTTGCCCAAGATGATGCTCTCAGAGCAATAAAGTCAAGGCCTGATTCATCTCTACTGACCCAAACCCCAGGCTTTCCCCACTAGTCACACCTCTCCCTAGAGCACGCATCCCCAGGGTGACTTATGGGACATCCAAGTCAGACATTCACATCACAGAGTTACCCTAAGTCAAAAATAGCAATTTTAGGGACTTCCCTGGTGATATAGTGGCTAAGACTCTGTACTCCCAATGTAGGGAGTCCAGACCATATGGCTCAGTATTGATTTATTAAATGTATTACGCATAAATTTATTTGAAAGGTAAGCTTCAGCTGGAATTAACCCTACTCTTTTGAAATGAAAATAACAGCTATGGGATTATAATAATAATTCAATCACTCTATAACCTGGGAAAATGCCAGGAAACAGGCATCCAAGGAAAGAAGTCTCTTATTTCTTTTCCTTTCAAGGCAATTTAGGTAAATTACAGATACTTCCCTTCCAGGATTGAAGACTATCAATGAAATTCTTAGTATGGCTCATTTATATTAATGTCTTCAATTTATAATTTCTTGGACCCTTCTTTCTTTGTGATACCAGGTTTCAGTTCATATTAAATAACTTTGTAAGACTAGTAAGTTGCAAATCAAGAGAAGAGTGTTTTAAATGTGGTTTCTACACTTTAGAAGAAGAGAAAATTGCTTGAAAGAAATCATTTTCTGTACTTAATGAGTCTCTAATTTCTTTCCTTTTTGCTTCTGACAGTTGAACAGCTGAATAGAACATAATAGTTTGGATATTTGATACAAAACAATTTTTTCCTTTGGAAAATGGAAACACTGCAAAATTTGCCCCAACCTTAAAGGTGTTTCAAGTTCAATAAACCTTGAGCACTATTCAATCACTTATTAGCCACATTGCCATTATTTGTGTGTGTATCTGTTTATCTCTCTTACTAGACAGTGAGTTGGTTGAGGTTGGATAAATGGACTGTGTACCTAAGGAATGCCTGTTCGCTGTTTTGCCTAATTATGATAAATTTCACAAAAGAAACATGTGGGCATGTTTAGTCCTCAGGTAGGATGACAGAGAAAGGAAGAGGGGCACAATGAAATAAAAACTATCATCAAAATGATCAGTAAGTCCACAAGAAATACTTTTTCAGTGTCATTCATACACACCATCATATACTATGCACCCTTTATGAATCATATGCTGAGAGTGTGAAAATAAATCAAGCAACGTATAGCAACCATATCTCAATAAAACTGTTTAAAAAAAAAAAGAAATAAAATTAATCAAAGAGACCTCAACCTGGAAAGGAGCTCACATCTAAATGTAATTCCAAGATTAGGGACAAGAGGAAATACCTCCTGGTGAATTTCTAGGGTGAGAAAGCAGTTCAGGAGGACAAAAAAAATCGGAATGGGACTCCACGAGATGAGAACCTCACCAACAAATGCCTGAAACAGTGAAAGCCCAGACTGAGTTCGGGATACAGTGTATAGTTAGATTTGAGAAAAGCTAAAGGAATGTATTCTGAAGAGTTTTGCTGAATTTCAGGAACAAGTTGATGAATTCATATTTATTTTAGCAAAGGAGAGTCCTTAAATGTTTTGAGCAGAGAACTGACATACTCTGAATGGAACTTCAGGAAGATTTTAGCTAAAGTGTTCAAAAGACTTCAGAGAGTGAAGAACAAACAGAGCATTGTTTTCCAAGAGTATTACAATGCAAGTAAGAAGCAATCAAGGTCTTTTTTTGTTCACCCTACCTAGGTTCTCATGTCCCAGAGCTGCGTTTGTCAGTGATGCCCACAGGATGGTGAGCCTGGTTAGAGGGCTATCACAGAACTGAAGAGCATGCTGGTGCCTGGATATACAGAACCACCAACGCATAAAGTCATGCTTTCGGTGAGGTGTCACCACACCTCCTGGAAGGACAGATGCCTACAAGATGTCCTGAGTCATCCAGCAAAATGTATCCCTATGTGTGCTGCTGTTAGGTTAGAGAAGGTCTGTGGTTCATTCACTGCTATAGCATATTTGAATAATTATATCTGTGAGCACATGAGAAGTGCCCTGAGTTAAACATAAGTATAAATCACCACCTTCAAACAATTCTTCTGATGAATGTTGGGAGGTAGAGTACTGCTACCCTTCCAAGTCCTTCCTTCATCTATAAAGACCAGGAGACTCCCCAGTCGCCAGCCTGACCCCAGAAGTGCCTACTGACAGCAATATTCCAAATTAAAACAGATTACTGAATAGTTACACTTTTAGTTTAAAATTCGTATATATCAGAGCAAATGCCTGAACAAAACCCAAGACACATGAATCCCAAACCACTGTATTGCTGTAAGCCCCCTCTCAAATGATTATCTCCTTTATCTTAAAAATTAATTCCCTGCCAAACGGGAAGCTCATAAACCCCCAGAGGCCATAGGGATGGTAGACCCTTATAGAAGCAACAGGATAATACTGGACAGCATCAATTCACAGATTCACAGCACTGGGTCCAGTACACTGACTTCTGGAGAAGGTATCCTCTAGAAATAACTCGGCAAAAGAAAACAGCTCTGTGCATGCATATGATCACTACATCAGCACCCAGAGCAAGGGGAAAGGAGATCTGAATGATCAAACTGTGATCTATCAGCACAAAGCATACGAACGTCACCACTGAACATTATAACCATGAAGATACTATACAACATGGAAAACCATTTATGGAGTAGGCTTTGGTTTTTGTTTTCTTTTTTTAAAAAAGACAGAATTGTATATCTATGGTTGGAAATACATTAATTTTCCAAAATGTTTAAGTATCAACCAAGAGCAGGAAAAGGAGAATATTAAAAAATTAACATGGATGATGTAGGGTGGTAAGACCATGGCTGATTTTGCTGTTGCTATGCTTTCATGTTACCATCATGTGAAAGAGCAGTTCTGCCATTGACAAAGGAGGAAAAATCAATTCTGTCCCAACCCAGACAAACAGGGACATAAATGGGTGTAAAAGAGTTTCCAGTTTCTTCTGCAAAGAGCTGTGTGGCCTTCACCTGCAAGGCGACCTCTCCCCCAGATATCAGGACAAAGAAGAGGCACCTGTGAGTGACAAAGGCAGTGTTCCCTTGCCGCCTTCTTCTCCCCGCAGCGCTGCCCACCCTGACATCCCTAATGGGCATGGGCGCTTTTGTTTAGCTAGGGGGAGGGACCGCATCAGAGGGTGCCTGTGCTGAAGGGGAATGCACTTCCAGGACAAGAGGCTTCATCATTCCCAGCATTAGCGGCAAAATGGAGACAGGGTATGCAGCAGATTGATTGTCATGGCGCTCCTCGCCGGAAATTAAAAACACACAGGGGTCAGGACGAGGCCGGAGGCTGGGGCTCCGGGCGGCTGCCCTGCGGCGGGAGCCAAGCGACAAGAGGGCACGGTGCCGTTTTTTTTCTTCTAAGACGCTGCAACCTGTCACCGTTTGGTGTTCTCAGTGTCACCCACGACATACGCATCACAAATCCACATCACACACAGGCTGTAAATGGCTGGTACTTAATTACAGAGTTCAGGGCGGGCTGTTGTCTCGGGAGCAGCGGCGGCACAGTACTGATGAGGGTAGAGAGGAGAGACGCCCGGCTATAGCACAGGTCCCTACTCAGGTCTTTTCTCAATAATATTTAAAACAGAAATCTGTAAAGCGTCTATACATAATTGCAAAGTAACTGAAGATAAAGAAGCAAATATTACGTTTGCATAGCAGACTCCCATCCAGTCTCAAGGTAAGGATCAAAGGATCCCCCTGCTTGAGGTGGGATGTCCTTTCTTTTTCTAACTCCAACAACGCTGTTTCCTCTTCTCTTTGGACACTCAGCACACTATTCTTTTGGCGGGTCGGTGGGGGGGAGGGGGCAGGGATCTCATCTCACTTATCACAGTAAGTTCACAATGCTTAGCACAACTGATCTTAGCACACAAAAATCCCTCAATATGACAGACTGGAACCAAAATTACTACACACAAAAGACAATCAAGATGCTGGCATCTAAATGTTAGTGCAGCCGTCAGATATAGAAATATATTACCAATAGAAATAAAACGGCAGCCAAAAATGCAAGCCACACATGTACCTTTAAATTTTCTAGTAGTCACATTTTAAAAACTAAAAAGAATAGGGGACATTTATTTCATTAATGTTACTTAACCCAATACATCCAAAGTGCTACTACTTCAACATGTAATGAATACCAAAAAAAAAAAATGAGTAAATTAATATTTTACTTTTTTTGTTCAGAGACTTTGAAAGCCAGTATACAAATATTTTACATCTCCTGCACCCCCCAATTTGGAAAACCCACACTCAAGGGCTTAATAGTCACATGAGCCTGGTGGCTACCATTTTGGACAGCACAGTATTGCAGTGAAGCTCCAAAAAGTCCACGGTACAGAAAAACGCCTCTTTACAAAGAGAAGTATGGTAATAAAGAACTCATTTAAAGTTTTACATTAACCTGTATGTTGCCTCTTTATATTTGTTTTTAATAGAACTAAGGAAGCAAGATAGGTGTACATTTTCCCCTTTACAAACTTGTTTGGATAATTGTGTAAATCAGAAAATATTGTTTAAAATATATCCTCCACAGGGAACTATATTCAATATCCTGTGATAAACCATAATGGAAAAGAATATAAAAAAGAATGTGTGTGTGTGTGTGTGTGTGTGTGTGTGTGTGTGTGTGTGTGTGTGTGTGTGTATATCCTGTGTGCTCAGTCGTATCTGACTCTTTGCAACCCCATGGACTGTAGCCTGCCAGGCTCCTCTGTCCATGGAATTTTCCAGGCAAGAATACTGGAGCGGGTTGCCATTTCCTACTCCTGGGGATCTTCCCGATGCAGGGATTGAACCAGCGTCTCCTGCATTGGCAGGCAGATTCTTTACCACTAGCGCTACCTTAGAAGCCCTCACATGCCCCCTAAAAGGGTGGAAAATGTGTGAGACATATAGTACATAGTTAAAATCCCAACGTACACGTAATTGTCATGCCAGAGAAGAGGGAGGAGAATAAGACAGATTCAGTATTTGAAGAAATACTTCACATAGAAGTATTCTAAATCTTAGAATATTTCAAAATGAAGCCACAGACTGAAGAATATCCATAAAACAACTCTCTTCCCCCAAATCTAAATACATCACAGTAATCTAGAGAAAACAAAGACAAAGAGAATATCTTAAAAGTGAAACCATTTACCTCAGATTGGGACTTGAACTCATGTGCTGCAATTCGAACCCAGCCAAAACCCTGCTTGGGACTCAAACCCACGTGGGTGGGACTCGAACCCAGCTAAAACCCATGGTACCTGGTTTAAGGACCTAATGAAGCTCAGGTTCTTGATGTCTCATCGCAGAAAGAAAGCAGTGATAGACAAAGTGATAAGTAAGAAGGGGATCTATTCAGATTCAGAGAGAAGCACACTCCACAGATAGAGTGTGGGCCATCACAGAGGGTAAGCACATACATATATATGCATCACTTTGCTGTACTGTAGAAATTAATTTAACATTGTAAATCAACTATACTCTAGTGAAAAAAAAATACATCCTCAAGCCAGTCTTTTCCAAGAGCTATATTCATTAAGGAAAATTTAACAACACACATGAGCAAGCGTTACTCTAGGATATAGTACTTCGGTGTTTTTTTCCCCACTTGTCTGAGCAGATAATTAGTAGGTTGTGTTGTTTAGTAATTATTACTAAAGAGTTAAGCACTTCCCTTCTAAAGTCTACTTTCACAAATATTATATAAACAAACTATTAGTAGTTAGAAGATAGTTTCAATGTTATTGTGATGACATTAGTACCAGGGGTGCTGGAATGCCAAAAGCCTCACCTAAGAGTCTTCTCCCTTCTGGGCAGGTGAGTTTGCTCCATACAGGAACAGGGATGGAGCAGGTATCCAAGTACCACCTGGATGGGTGGTAGGATGCATCAACCCAATGTCAAACCTGGCCAGTCTCCAGCAAGAAGGCTTATGTGGTCTTCCTATTTTCCTCACCCCACCACCCCACCCTCCCACAGCCCAACCTGTTCTGAACCTTAAGACCAGCCCACATGGGCCTGAATCTGTGAGTCTAGACTACTTTTTCATTCAGCAGTGGGTGATGCTGAGATGGAAAAACAGCCAGTCCCTGGGAGCCAGCCCAGGAAGCCAGACTCTGCAGGGGTCAGCTTACCAGAGGCAGATACAGGAAGGAACTGAACGCTACCCATGGGATCTTGCCACCAGTAACCAGGACCAACAGAGGTTTGGACACTGACCAATCAAATGGGCATTTGTTCCTCTCTATGGAGCAGGGGGTGCTATGAAAGAAGAACAGAAGTCCCTTCCCCCAAGACTCCCCCAAGTTTCTGACGTCAGATGGAGTTGTTATTTACCCAGGTTCATAGATGAAAGTCAATAATCTCAGCAGAGTGAGATACCAGACAGGTCGTTCAGTAAAAAAACTATGATGTAACCTCCTCAGAGGACTGAAGCGGGCTGTTCTTCATTTCCCCTTGAGGCAAAATGAGACCTAGAAGTGGGAGAGATGGCTCTTGTCAGAGAGCCTAGGGAGAGTCCCTGAGATTTGCCAACCGAGAATTGCATAACCAAGCTCTTTAAACAAAATGCTTCTAAAATAACATTATTGATCAGCAGCTCTCATGACCATACTCTGTAGTCAGAGAAGTATCAATCATTGGATTTGGTTTTTATTTGCACTTCCAACCTAACTCCCTTTTCTTACAAGAAAAGGGGGAAAAAGGAATAAAAGAAATTTTAAAAAACATAAAAAGAGAACTTCAAACCTTTTTCCTTGAAGTACTGTGTTGCACTGAATTCTCACTTACACGTTTTCCCTTCACCTCTCTGTATTTGTTTTCCTGTATCCAATTCACATCAAGGATGAGTGTTCATTGACTGACAAGATAGTAAATAGTAACATACCTGCTGCTGCTGCTGCTAAGTCGCTTCAGTCGTGTCCGACCCTGTGTGACCCCATAGATGAGAGCCCACCAGGCTCCCCCATCCCTGGGATTCTCCAGGCAAGAATACTGGAGTGGGTTGCCATTTCCTTCTCCAATGCATGAAAGTGAAAAGTGAAAGGGAAGTCACTCAGTCGTGTCCGACTCTTAGCGACCCCATGGACTTCAGTCTACTAGGCTCCTCCGTCCATGGGATTTTCCAGGTAAGAGTACTGGAGTGGGGTGCCACTAGACACACCTAAAAGAACTGCTCTAAATGTACTTGGCAACAATTTTACAGAGCTTCCCAGATGGCTAACCAGTAAAGAATCCACCTGCCAGTGCAAGAGATACAAGAGACTCAGGTTTGATGCCTGGGTCAGGAAGATCCCCTGGAGGAGGAAATGGCAACTCACTCCAGTATTCTTGCCTGGAAAATCCCATGGACAGAGAAGCCTGGCAGGCTACAGTCCACGGCGTCACAAAGAGTCAGTCGTGACTGAACACACACACACCAATTTTATAAGGGTGGGTACTGAGCTTGGAAGACAAATGAATAACACGTCTGCCTGCTTTCCTGACATTTATACAAGTCAACTAAAGCAATAGGAGACTCAGGGGGTGAAGGAGAGCTATAAGGCATGCAGCTCTTTAAATAGCTTTTCTGGGTGACACTGCAGTGCCAGAGTTGGTTTATTAAAAAGCATAACGAAGACATGACCACTGTTAAGGAAGACAGGCTGGAAATCTTGATTAGCCGTGACTGCTCAGTGTGTGTCTCTCCTGCCACACATGATTCTAGAGCAGAAGCCTCCCTCCCTCTTCTTCCAAGGTCGATATGTACAAGCATTTCTTTTTCTCCACACTTGTTACCAATGGTACCTAGTATTCTGATTTGAGCAAACACAACTGTAGAAGAAACTTAAGAGGCAATGGGGGGAATTTGCCTGGGTACTTGACATTACGGAATTGTGCACATTTTAGTTGAGATAATGTTGTTGTGGTTTTAAGAGTCCTGATCTTTTACAGATATCAAAAGTTTAGGGATAAAATAGTACTTGCTTAGGCAGCACATATACTAAAGTTCAGGGATAAAATAATGTGATGTGAGATTTCACTTTAAAATAATTGAGTGATTTGGGGAGAAAAGGTGAGGTGTATAGCAAAATAAGATTAGCTCATTTGTTGATGATAGCTGAAACCGGTTGATAGACTCATGCAGGTACATTTTGATATTCTTTCCACTTTGGTGTGTGCTTGAAATTTTATTTTTTTTCTGAGTATCTAGTAATCAAAGGAGAAGGGGGTAAAAAGCTCTTTCCAGGGCTTTTTTTGCGAGGGCTATTATATCCCTTCTCAACTTACTGTTGCCTGAAGGTATCACAGGCCATTCACTGTTAGCTCCAAGAAGAAAGCCCACATCCATCCTAGTTTTCTTTAAGACTATAATCTTGACCTCCATCTCTCTCTGTCTCAAGAGAGAGAGTTAGTTTTTGATCACCTCCAAGAAACAACATCCTTTAGGATACTGAACCTGACAAGAGACAGCCTACAAAAACCTATGGTTTACATTAGAAGTCTGAAGGCATTGTCACGTCCTGGATCTAGGGGTTAACAGTGCATGACAAAGTACACGCTCTCGGTGAGAATTCAATTTAGCTCAGGTATGAAGGGATGCCTTATGAAACAAACTGGCACCAACTCTATGGGGTGAGCAAAGAAGTGAGGATATAAAATAGAAGACAATTCACCATCTCTAAATTGCTCCCTCTGAAAACCTGTGGATACCTTAAAATCAGCTATATCCTTTTACCCAGAAATCGCAATCCTAGGTATGTATTCTAACAAAAACTTGGGCAAGGACACAAAGAGATGTGTACTGATAAACTGATGTTTATCACACCTTTGTTTATAACAGGAAAAGAAAATAGAAAATCAAATGACTATCAGTGGAAAATAAAGTATTACTTAGGAGACCTGGGTTCAGTTCCTGGGTTGGGAATGTCCCCTGGAGGAAGGCATGGCAACCCGCTCCAGTATTCTTACCTGAAGAATTTTATGGACAGAAGATCCTGGCAGGCTACCGTCCATGGGATTGCAAAGAGTCAGACACGACTGAGAGACTTTAGTTTTCACCTTAGACACATAATAAAATTATATATGATCTTTTATAAATGCTGATGTTTGAGGTATACCATTGAGTAAAATGGTGGCTTTCAAAACAGACTTTGTAAAACCATATCTTCATTTTAAAACAAAGCGTATTTTCTATAAAATAGAAAAGAGCTGGAATAAACAATAAGATGTTAACAATGATGTTTTCTAGTTCATAAAATTAAAAGTGCTTTTTACCTTTTTACCTTCTCCTTCATATTTTTCTGTATGGTCTGAGGTTTTTTTCAATGAGCATATATCAGGACCCCAGAGAAAACTATTCTTTCAAGACAATAACAACAAAATGATGAAGATGGTCAAAGTAGGGAAAAGGTCACCAGAGCTGGACAGAGGTCAAAGATAAAAATCCAAAAAAATAACCCCAGGCTTGGACATCTGACAGCCTAGGAAGGTCAGCATTCTTTCACTTTGTTCAAAAGACATCTTATACTGACCAACTACTCTGTTTCAAGTACTAGTCCAGGAACCAAAGATGGCAATAAATGGCACACACTTCCTGCCCTGTGAGGGGTTTAGTCTAATGCCATGCAGGTACACTTTAGGGATTGTTATCCCAGGTGTGTGGGGTGTGGTCAGCTGTGGTGGAGAAGGGCAGGCCTTGAGAAACCTAGGGGAATGGAAGCACAGATGGAACACAAGATAAAGGGTGAGGTTAAGAAGGTACGTGGGCCCAGAGTACGGAAGGTCTCAAATGCACCCCTGAAGAATCTGGGTTCCAAATGACCAAGACTCTCTCCTTGACCAAATTTTAATCAGGCTCCTCTGAGCCATTTTCTCAACTGGGCCTTGAACTTGGACTTCCATGTCTGTCCTTGCAGAGTCCAGTTTGAGCAATACTCCTCCTAAGGCAATTTAGAGAGAACCCTCCAATCACCATCAAAACCTCATCACCCTAGATACTTCAATGCTTGTATCTTAAAAGCTTTATATCTTTAAAGCTTTATATCTGGCCTGCCTGTACTAAGAATCCCCCATACTTTTCACATCTCTCTTAGTGACTGTCCTTCCATCTATGCACCCCACCAACCTGCTCCACTTGTACTTGAAATTGACCCTGATTTCTCTCCCCTACTGCAACAGTATCAACCCGTACTATAATAGTCTTCCTTACTGTATTTACAAATGTGAGAATAATTTTTTCTTTAACACAACCTGAAGATACCAGGGAACCTATGAAGGGTCTTAAGCTTTCTCTAGCCTAGTTAATCTGACAAGTGTGCAGAGAAATAACCATTGTGAGTCTTCTAACAGCGTACATTTTCTGAACCTGGCACCATACTCCGCAATCCATATGCATCAGCTCATGTAACCATCACAAGGATCCTACAAGGTGGAGAGTGTTATCATCCACATTTTACAGGCCAGGAAACTGAAACTAAGTGTGGTGTAGCCATGTGTCCAAGTACATAAAGCGAAGAAGTCACAGAGCTGGGAGTTGGTCCTGGGCTGTCTGCCTCACGTCCGAGTTTGGTGTTGGGGACGGTAGAATGAACAACTCTATTTTCTCTCAAGTTCTGCAGTATTTTCAAATAACCACACACTCAACAGCTTTCTTCCTCGTAAAAGGACTTTGGTGGATGTGCAGCAAATAGGTTCAAGGAGGAACTTTCTCGGCCACAAAGATAGGACTTTATGGAAAACCTGAGAGAAATCAGGTGAAATTGGATCTGTCAAGGAGCTATTCTTTTTTAACTCAAGAGAAACCATTAGGGAGTAGGTAGTTTTGTTTTCGCTTGTTTAATAAGGAGACACAAGTGAGAAATCTGAGACAGGTACTAAAGGGAACCCAAAGGTGGGGGAAGTTTCCTATTCTAAAGGGAGGAGAAAAGTCAAGGAGGCAAAACCCTGTCATTAAACCAGGGAGTCAGGCCAGAGAAGCACAGGTGGAGGCAGAGGGAAATCCCCAGTGATGCCCAAGTTATTCAAGGAAATGCAGAAATTGGCATTTAGCCAGACGATTCTAGGCAAGAAAACAGGGGAAGACAGAACTGTCAATCAAGATACACTTACTAAGCAACTTGACAACGACAGTAAAAAGCACAAAGATGTTAAAAAAACAGCTCCTGCTTCTAAGAAGCTTGTAATTTACACGAAGAGGATATTCACGCAAGCACACATGCACATGCACACACCAATATGTGATCACTGCAGACAACAGGAACAGCTGATACAGTAAGTAAATGGACCCTGAGCTCTGCCTTCTGAAGGTTAGGAATTCCACAGATAAGAATGGTGTGAACTAGTGGCTAGGAAACAAGGATACAAGAAGCGTTTTCAGGGGCTAGCCAGAATTAAGGGTGGTAATTTTGGGGGGCAAGGCTAATTCTGAAAATGAGGAAACTTACAAGAGAAAGAGGAAATGTGAGAGATAAGTAGCATATGCTGAGCATTTTCTCTGTGCCAGGCCCTGTTTTGACCACTTCATTTCATTTCATTCCAACAATCCTGTGAGTTAAATAATTATCTCCATTTGAAATATGCCCAAACTGAGCCCCAGGAAAGCTAAGCAACCTGAAAAAAGCTCCACAGTGAGCTAGTGAATTCATAGCCAGTTCCATCTGACTCTCCCCAATGCCTCTACCAACCCCAATCCTTTATTGTAGCACCAACCATGTGCTCACCACGAACAGGAGTAGCCTCCAGTGACACAAGCCAGATTATAATAATTAAATTCTTGTGTTCTCTCATTCCAGGATTTCAGAGGGCAGGTTTACAGGAAACCACGAATTTATTTTCAGGTGATGTAAACACTTGTGAATTTAGGAAGAACACATCTCCACACTACTAACCACTACTGTTACTATTCATTTAGACACAGTGATGAATATACTCTTTAAAAAGTTTGGCATAAAATATTACCACTTTTTAGTTTAAACCACATTGGAAAACTGGCCATTTCTTAGAGTTAAACATACAGTCATGGTATGATCTAGTAATCCCACTCCTGGCTGATTACCCAAGAGAAATAAAAATTTATACTCACACAAGAACCCATGTGTAAAGGTTTATAGCAGCTTTATTCATAATCATCTCAGACTAGAAACAACCCAAATGTCCTTCAACAGGTGAATAGATAAACAAATTGTGATATACTTGTATAAAGGAATACCACTAAGCAATAAAAAGTAATGAACTTTTTTTTAAGGAATAAACTATTGATACATGGAACAACAACCTAAACTTCAATGGACTCCATCTCAAAAAGATACTTAAATTTATGATTCCATTTTTATGACAATCTGGAAAAGGCAAAGTTATGCAGAAGAAGAGATAAGTGGTTGCCAGAGGTTAAGAGAGGGGAGAAGGTTTGATAACAGAGAGATAGCGTGAGAGATTTTTGGGGTTTGGTTTTGTTTTTTTGAGTGATGAAACTGTTTTGTATCTTGAGTATGGTGGTATCTGGTAGGTAGAATAATGGTCCAAAAGATGTCTACACTAAACTTGTGAATATATGAAAGTTACAGGATAAAAGAAAATTTGCAAATTGAACTGATTGCTAATCAGATGACCTTGTAATAGGGACATCATCCCATACTATCTGGCTGGGCTCACTGTAACCAGGTGGGCCCTGAAAAGTAGAAGAGGGAGGCAGAGGAGTCAGTGAGAAAGATATGCCATGGAAAAAGAGGCTGAAGAGATGTGAAGCATGAGAGGGAATCAACCCACCCTTGGCTCTTAAGGTATAGGAAGGGGGCCATATGGCCAGGACTGAGAGTGGCCCCTAGCAGCTAGGAACAGCCCCAGGCTGACAGCCAGCAAGGGGATGGGACCTCTATCCTACAACCACAAGGATCAAATTCTGCCAAAACCTAAATGAGCAAAGAAATGCATTTTCTTCCAGATCCTCCAGAAAAGAACATGGTCCTGTCAACACCTTGGTCTTGACCTTGTAAGACTCTAAGCAGAGAAACCAGCTGACTTGATGGACTTCTGTCGACTGAAAAAAAAAAATCACAAACTAAAAGTTGAGAATTTTGTTTTCTTTAAGGCATTTACTGAGGATTAGAGCAGGAGACGGCAGTGTCTCAGATAGCTCTGAGGGACTGTTCTAAAGAGTAAGAGAGGAGCCAGGATATACAGGAGATTTTGAAGGGGGTTAAAGAAAAAAAAAAGAAAATAAGTAGTAGAACATCAAAAGATTACTGCTAATCACAAAAAAACAGACATCGCAAGTTAATGATTTTAGTGCTTTTCTGTGTATGGGAAGATGAAAGAGTCTGGACTAACTGGAAACATTCCTTTGATATGCATCTTAACTATCTAGGACCAGTACCCTTTTTTCTCAGTCCTGAATTCCCCTCAGGGTGCACCACCAACTGCAGGCAACATTCTTTGTCCACAAGACCTATGGAAACTGTGTGATAATAAATTTTTACCATTTTAAGCCTTCAAATTTGTGATAACTTGTTACAGCAGCAACAGAAAACTAACACAGCACAGCTACACAACTCTATGTATTTTTCACACCCCCTACAATAGAACTAGAAACCAAAAAGAGTGATTTTACTCTGTATAAGTTTTTAAATATTCTTGCTTTTAAAAACCATGACTACGGACAAAAAGAAAAGCTCTAGCCATATTTCTTGACATCTTCAGCCCATAATCTCCACAACATTTGGTTTCTGTCCCCACCCCTAACTTCCCTGCCCATCCACTGACCAGAACTAATCCAACCCCCTAGAGCCTAAGGCCACTTTCCATGCCAAAGGCCAGCTCAGGGTTTGTGGCTAATATTTTGCTTTGGCTTTCAAACAAGTCAAAACTTACACTGCCTCAGGGGAGGCACCCTTGGTTAACAAGACCTGCTTTCCCAGGAGTGCAAACAAGAGGAAAGCCCAAAACTGACAAGTGAAAAGTCCATTTCAAAGAACCCTACTGAGAACTCTCTCAAGACAGAGTTCCATCAATGTAGATGCATCAAAACCAACAGGCAGAGCTCAAAGTAATAGATGACTCACAAGGATTTTTAGCAGTTAATGAAGAAATGTTTTGAGAAATGCTCTAAATCCAATATTTTTCTCTGAAAGAATTAATGTGGTGCCCCTCACCCCCACCCGCCACTTCTAGCTCATCACAAGTGTCATTAGCAGACCTAATTTTTAACAAGGTTAAATACAGTTCTTTACCAAGACATTTAAGAGATAGCACATAGTACATCTCTTTAAAATTATTTTTAACTACTCCTCACAGCCTACAGTCAATGAAAAGTACATAAAATCATTAAAATACACCAAGGTAAAGATTTCTAGATTCAACAAAGAGATCAATAAATATTTATTAAGTGCCTTCTGTGAGTAACACCCTGAGAAGTACAAGAAGCAAAACATGAATGGGTCTTGGCTCTACACCTGCTTTACAATGTCATTAGACACAGGATCAAAAATAATAATAATCTAAGGGACCTCTCTGGTGGTGCAGTGGATAAGGATCTGCCTGCCAATGCAGGGGACAAGTGTTCAATCCCTGGTCAGGGAAGGTTCCACATGCCTCAGAGCAACTAAGCCCATGCACCACAACTACTGAGCTCCCGCACTAGAGTTTGTACTCAACAAGAGAAGCTACCACTCTCCGCAACTAGAGAAAACCCGCACACAGCAACAAAGACCCAGCACAGCCAAAAATAAACAAAAATTTTTTAAATAAATAAGAATCTCTTAAAAATTAAAAAACAAAAAAAAATTAAAAAACGATAATCTAAGGCAAAAAATTATGAGATCACATACAAAGTGATTGCTACAAGAGGTCACAGCGGAAGAAACTGTGGCTGGGGCAGTCAGGGAAAGAAAGTTCTGCACAGGATCAGGGGGGATAAAAAGCAAGAACGATAGAGATAATCTCTTCAAGCTTTACCCCTGATGGCTCAGGCGGTAAAACATTCGCCTGCAATGCAGGAGACCTGGGTTCGATTCCTGAGTCAGGAAGATCCCCTGGAGAAGGGTATGGCAACCCACTCCAGTTCTCTTGCCTGGAGAATCCCATGGACAGAGGAGCCGGGCAGGCTAAAACCCATGGCATCACAAAAAGTCAGACACAACTGAGTGACTAAGCACACACTTCAAGATGATATTTCTTAAAAAAGAGAAATCTAGGAACCCCACCTGCAAAATCTTCCTCTCAGCATACATCGCCACAAGAAATGAACAAGACTTTAAAGGAAAATCAATCACCCCAGTTTCAAAAACAAAAAAGAATTTCTGAGATTCTGAATTTGGACTCACAGTTAACTGCACAGATATTCATTCTTCATTCATCTCTACTGGGTTCTGGGCTTCTTTGGTAATCCCCACAATCTATGCCCCTGCAAGAAGGAGGGGAGAGCCCACCTACGAGAGCCTCTACCTGCACCCAAGCCAGGTGGGCTGGTTCCAACTGAACTGACCTGGGAGCCTTCTACTCAGTCGAAAAAGGGTGATACAGGCTGCGAGAACTGTCACTTCCTTTAGCTACACATTACTAAGTAGGAATGGGAAGGGTCCTGGCACATGCCAACGCAAGGCCCAACACCCTTCAGCATCTGGCAGTCTTCGGTTCTGTACCAAATTCACTGAAAGATGCATAAAAGAATGTTCATAGCAGCTCCATCTATATTAGCCTCGAAGTGGAAACTATCCAAACAGTTACTACCAACAGTTACTGGATAAACAAATTGTGGTATATTCATATAATAAGATACTACAGAACAATGAGGATGAACCAATTGCAGCCACACATCACAACGTGGGCCAATTTGACAACCAGAATGTTGAATACAAGAACTCACACAAAGAGGTGACGTACTGTGTGGTTTTCTGAAGCTAAAGCTTAAAAAAAAAACAAAAAAACTAAAAGTCAGAATAGCAGTTATTCTGAGGCAGAGGGAGTTAGTGACTGGGAGGGACTTCTGGGGTCCTGAAAATGTTCCTTAGGTTCCTAGCCTAAAGAGGTGGTTATGGGAGTGTTTATATATATATATAAACTATATACACTTATGAAAACACTTTTCTATATGAATGCTTTATTTCAAAGAAAAATTTACCTTAAAGAAAACTGAAAAGTGTTGTACTAAAGGATTATAGTAAGATAAAAAATTTTCAATTTATCCCAGATTTACAGTTGAAGAGCTACATGTGTATTCACATCCACAACCATTTGTTTAATATACTTTAGTAGTGTCATAAAACTAAGGAACGATAACCATAAAATTAAGGATCTCTGCCTTGCACACTGGAGAAGGCAATGGCACCCCACTCCAGTACTCTTGCCTGGAAAATCCCATGGATGGAGGAGCCTGGCAGGCTACAGTCCATGGGGTCGCAAAGAGTCGGACGACAGAGCGACTTCACTTTCACTTTTCCCTTTCATGCACTGGAGAAGGAAATGGCAACCCACTCCAGTATTCTTGCCTGGAGAATCCCAGGGACGGCGGAGCCTGGTGGGCTGCCGTCTATGGGGTCGCACAGAGTCAGACACGACTGAAGCGACTTAGCAGCAGCAGCAACAGCAGCAGCCTTGCACACAGATCAAAGGGATGATCTATCACTCCACTTAACTAGTCCTGGTATGTCACCCTTAGAAGATTGAGAAAGAGAAGGTGTGGGTGGGGGTGGGGGGTGCGAAGAGGAAGAAGGTGGAGTAGGAGGGAAAGAAGGAGGAGAAAGAAAAGAAACAACTTGAGCCTCTCTTTAAAACCTCTGAAAAAATAGGGTCACCAGAACATGTTCTAGGACTGAACAATTATTGGTTATAAAACTGGTACCAGACAAGGGGAAGGGCTAGATGTCCCCAGTAACTCCCACTCTATCCAAACCACAGGCTGGCTCACGAAACAGCAAATCAGCCTGTAGGCTGACCCGGGCTTAGATGTGTAACCAACAAGCTACTATCTGTCCCATGTTCTGGCCATAGATATGTCACTATCCAATGTCAGCCATCGAGTATAGAATTTTCTTCCTCATCAATAATTGTAGCATACATCTTTTCTTCAATTTAACACTAAGCAGATAGAAAACCCCTCCTTCTTGGCCTCACAGGCCAGCTCTCAGGATGAACGACCATCCTCATAGCATTTGGAGGTCACGGTTTTCTGGTGACTGTGAAAATGGGGAGGAGAGAAGAGGTCTTCAAGAGGAGATGCCTTTCTAAGGAAGGTACACGATGAAGCCCTTTGGCAATGCCGGAGCCGGTCTCCTCCCGCGGAGAAAGCCTGCCTTCCGCTTCGACCAGCACCTGCTAGTCTCTGGGGCCCTTCACAGGGACTGCGGCACAACCTTGGCAAAGATGCTGGAACTGTTTGGGCAGGCAAATGTCTGCTTCTGGTGCTTAAGAAGGGTCGACCTGACTCCAGCAGAGACCCTAAGTAAACTGTCACCTGTCAATCACTTGACCTAAATACCCCAGCCACTGGGGGAAAATAGGAGGGAGGGGTAGTCTGAGCATGCTCAGTAATCGGGATGACATCATTTAATCAATGCTGAGGCCGGGAAGGCTGCATCAGCAGCCTCGAGCAGGCTGCCAGGAACGTGTCAGCGGGTATCGGGAGGCTCCCATTAACTCCGTCCCTCCCCACGCGACTCGCATACAAAGAGGGTACCGTCAGCTACACACGCTGGGGACAGAGGAGGGGGAAGGGTGGTGGGGCGGGGGGGCAGGGAAGGCTGGCTTAATTCATTTGATATATTCCTTTAAGAACTAAAACCCAACGGTATTCCCTCCCCGCACCAGCAGCCGCGCTGCAGAAATGGAGCCAAGTCTGGGGAAGGGAAACTTGGGAAGGGAGATCAAAAGCGAGGGGGCCCCAGCCACACAAAGTAACTTGTTCTTTGGGTACAGAGGCTATTTGGCTCCGTTTGGGACCCCCCGGTCCCACAGATGCAGGCGGGCGCACAGCCTCCTCACCACCCAGCATGAAACACACCCGAGGGTCTGCGGACACCAGGTGGGAGTCGCCCCACAGGGGAAGAGTGAGACCCGAGGTCCAAGTCAGGACATCCTGGGTTGAGAGGAAGCAAAAGGAGACACACGAAGCCTCCTGGAGAGGCCACCAGTGTTCCCCCAGCCCCCGCCTTCCGCGTGCAGAGCAAGGTGAAACGCCGAGGGGAGCCAATTCTACACAGCTGTGGAGCTCGGTGCAGAGGCTAGGATTTTTCCAGTAGCTTTTTTCCTTCTTTTACCGAAACTGTGCGAAGAGGCAAAGTGTTCAATAAATCGGAACGATGCCTGGAATCATTTGTGGGTTACAGAGCTCATACTTGAAGAGGAATCTGAGCTTAAGGGTAACGCGAACACACTACCCACGCGACGTGGCCAGGGCGGGGAACAATAGACCCACCCGGGCCCCCACCCCAATAACAATGGCGGCGCTGAACCCTTGCTCGCCCCCTACCCCCACCCCCGCCACCTGGGGCCGCCTCGGAGCCTCCAGTCGACCCTCAACTCGCCCAGCAGAGAACTACAGGGTGGGGGATTCTCGTCAAGTCCACCCTAGAGGGCAGCCCCCAAGGGATGTCCGAAGGGGCTGCCCGAGCATCTCTGCCCGGCCTGGGGAGTCGGGGCGCCGGGCTGGGGCGCGAAGCAGGGGAGGCCAGACTTCCCAGCCACTTACCCCGATCACCACGGTCTCCTCGCCTTTAAATTTGGGGATGAATTTGTCCCCGCGCAGGATCTCTGCTTCGTTAAGTGGCCGGAACCGGCACATCACTTTGATGCTGCATTCGGCTGGATCCGCCATCTCGGCCGGCGGCAGGGAGAGGGCGTAGGGATGGGTGGGGGGCCGCTGTTCGACACAACGAGGAAAAGTGGTTGAGAACCGCACCGCCCGCAACAAGGCCGCCTCCCGCAGCCTAGACGACGCTTCTCAGCAGGTCATCGCGAACTCGGCGGGCTGGGCAGCTCCGGCTGCTCCGACACCTTGTAGGTGGGCAGCCTATTAACTTTTGGCCCAGACGGCTGCAGACCTGCCTTCCCTGCCCCTGCGCTGCGCCCCGGGCCCACCTGCCCACGACCACGCGGCAGGCGGACGAGGCGATGCGCAGGGAGCCAGCCTCTCCCTGCTCAGACCTCCCGGGCTCCTGCGAGCTCAGCCATCCTGCATCAGCACCAGCGAGCTCGGTCGCCTCTCGGACCCGCCCCTTCGCCCCGCCCTGCCTCGGCACAACCCTGGTCGGTTACGTCACTGCGGGGATCCGCCCCGCCCTCGCTCAGGCTCCGAGAGCGAAGCATCCCGGGACTTGTAGTCGCTGCACCTGTGGGTGAAAAGACTTGGATGCTTGGAGTTGGCTTCCGGGGATAGCGGTGGTGCCTAGGGTGACGCTTCCGAGAACCTGCAGATCTTGGGTGGCTGCCCAAGTCAATAACACGATGGATGTCACATCCAATATTCCCAATTAAAATCTCCATAACTAACAAGGTCTATATTATCTCCTTACATCTTTTCATGATCCCACAGAAAGTCCCCTCTTAAGACCGTGTCCAACCAAGCAGTTATGGAGCATTTTCTTTGTGCTCAACAGTTTTTAAGCATTGTGAGGAAATTAGAAGGGAAATGAGATTTGCATGGATATTTGAAGGCAGTAATTCCTGAAAAAGCTTGTTCATACATTTTTTGGGTCAGGAACTCCATTAATATCTGATGAAAGTTAGGGACCTTTTCCATAACGGAAACAAAGACAAATAAACCTGTACACACCCACAGATTTTTTTTTCATGCTATTTCAGAGGGTCTAGGGACAATTGAAGCCTGCCTTTAACACCCAGGTTAAGAAACTCTTAATTACTAGTATTTATTGTATGGTTTTGGAGAAGGAAATGGCAACCCACTCCAGTATTCTTGCCTGGAGAATCCCATGGACAGAGCAGCTTGGCAGGCTCCAGTTCATGGGGTCACAAGGAGTCAGACACAACTAAGCAACTAACACACACACGTTGTATAGTTTACAGACCCTCTGCCTAACACCTATTTATATCCTGTAGAATGAACAGATACATGATCAAGTCCAAAGTTCTTTGCAAAATACATCCAGGTCCCACAATCAGACTTCTGTCTACTTATTAGCCTCATCTCTTACTGCTTCTTGTCTTGACATTTACACTCTGATAAACACCAAACTACTTGTGGCTTCTTCTATATAAATTCACCTCTTACTCTGCTTGCTTCTTGTACTTTACGCATTTACTCTCCTGAAGTCAAGCATTCATGCCTATGAGTAAGTATGGATACTAGAGCTCTTACCATGGAAGGTGATAGAAATCCATCCAGAGCCACTGAGTCTAAAGGAGAACTTGGGACTTCCCTGGTCCAGTGGTTAAGATTCAGTGCTTCCACTGCAGAGGGCATGTGTTCGATCCCTGGGTCAGGAAGATCCCCTGGAGAAGGGAATGGCAACCCACTCCAATGTTCTTGCCTGGAGAATCCCATAGATAGAGGAGCCTGGCGGGCTATGTCGCTGGGGTCACCAAGAGTCAGAAAAGACTTAGCAACTGAGCACACACAGACAATGTAGGCTTTAGATCACTATAGTAATAATCCTCTTGCAAATTACAAGTGTATCAAATCAATAAGCTGTATACCTTAAACTTGAGCTTCCCTGGTGCCTCAGTTGTAAAGAATCTGCCTGCAGTACAGGAGATCTGGGTTCAATTCCTAGGTTGGGAAGATCTCCTCGAGGAGGGAATGGCAACCCACTCCAGGAGTCTTGCCTGGAGAATTCCATGGACAGAGGAGCCTGGAGGGCTACAGTCCATAGGGTCGCACAGAGTTGGACATGACTGAGGTGACTAAGCAGCAGCAGCAGCATACCTTAAACTTACATAACATTATAAGTCAACTATATTACAATAAAGCTGGAGAAACAAATTAGTAATAGATCTCCCCAGGGGCAGGAGCAAAAGCAGGGGAGGGAGGTGTTGAGGTCACTGGTTAACTCCCTGACATCCATCCCACCCCTCCCTAGTGGGAAGCTAGAACACACTGTGGACAAATGTCCACAACTCTGGGCATGGCTTTGGTTAGTCTCATCGAAATCTCATACTCAGGGATGGGCAGGATGAAGCCAAGGAGATAGAGGAAAAGTTTGCCAAATTTTTGGAAAGACATTCTATTTCCCAAAATTTCTCTCCCTGTCTGGAGGATAACAGTCCACATTCAATTGCTACTGAAACATTTTGTGACTGTGTGGAGAACAAAGCTTAGGATGAAGCCAAGCTCTGGACAACAGAGCCAATAGACCAAAACTCCTGGGTCTTTGATTATATGATCAAGCCACTGAGACGGAACAACCCAAAGCACACCCTTCTCTAGACTTCTTTCTTGGGCCAGTAAACTTGCCTGTTCAAGTCAGCTTTCTGTGACTTGCAGCAAAAGGGTATTGTCTGATATCGGACAATATGCAGGGAAGAGGTGAGCAAGGGACAGTCTGAAGGTTAGATCAAATTTACATGCCCAGGACAGTGAAAAAACCCATGTGACCAGAGTGAAATTCATGAGCAGTTACATCAAGAGGCTAAGTGAAACAAGCCAGAGAAAGAAATACTGTATGATCTCACTTATATGCGGAATCTAAGAAAAACAAACCAAACACGTAGATACCGAGAACAGATTGGTAGATTGCCAAAGTAGGGGATGAAATGGGTGAAGGAAGTCAAAAGGTACAAACTTCTGGGACTTCCCTGATGGTCCAGTGGCTAAGACTCCAAGCTCCCAATGCAGGGGGCCTGGGGTTTGATCCCTGGTCAGGGAACTAGATCCCAGTTGTGATAACTAAAGATCCCACATGACACAACTAAGACCCAGTAGAAAATAAGTAAATAAATGTATTTTTTAAAAAGGTACAAACTTCTAGCTGTAAGATAAATAAATCCTAGAAAAAAATTTATGGGTATACCAAAGGGGGAGGGAAGGGTGGGATGAACTGGGAGGCTGGGATTGACATGTATATATATGCACTATTGATACTATGTATAAAATAGGTCAGTAATGAGAACCTACTGTTCAGCACAGGGGACTCTACTCAATGCTCTGTGCCTATGTGCTGCATGCGAACTGTGCTGCATGCTAATAGATTTTCCATTCCATGGAAATAGACCTGGTTTTTTTGCAAGTTTTAAAGGGATTTTCAACACTAAAAAACATTTTCCCCTGTTCATTTGGTTTTTAATCTTCATTGGGGCCAGATATTTTTCGTTTCAGTTGTGTCTGACTCAGCAACCCTATGGACTGTGGCCCACTAAGCTCCTCTGCCAATGAGATTTTCCAGGCAAGAATACTGAAGTGGGTTGCCATGTCCTTCTCCAGGGAATCTTCTCAACCCAGGGATCAAACCTGTGTCTCTTATGTCTCCTGCACTGGGAGGCAAGTTCTTTACCACTAGCGGTGACCTAAGTCAGAAGGGTATCTAAAAAGCTGGGAATATATGTTTATGAATATCTGATTCACTTTGCTGTGCAGCAGAAACTAATACAACGTTGTAAAGCAACTAATACTCCAATTTAAAAAAAATGTTTTTAAGATAAATAAGTCCTAGAGATAAAATGTACAGCACGATGACTATAGTTAACAATGCTGCTGCTGCTGCTAAGTTGCTTCAGTCATGTCCGACTCTGTGCGACCCCATAGACGGCAGCCCACCAGGCTCCCCCGTCCCTGGGATTCTCCAGGCAAGAATACTGGAGTGGGTTGCCATTTCCTTCTTCAATGTATGAAAGTGAAAAGTGAAAGTGAAGTTGCTCAGTCGTATCCGACTCTTAGCAACCCCATGGACTGCAGCCTACCAGGCTCCTCTCTCCATGGGATTTTCTAGGCAAGAGTACTGGAGTGGGGTGCCATTGCCTTCTCCAATAGTTAACAATACTGCATTGCATATTTGAAGGTTGCTAAGAGTGAATCTCAAAACGTCTCATTACGAAAAAAATTTGTAACTATGTTTGGGGATGGATGTTAAATAAACTTATGGTTTCACAATATATACATATATGAATACAATGCTATATGTCAATTATATCTCAAATTTTAAAACTATTTTAATAGTGAAGGAAAAAGAAACTGATTTTTAGAAAAATTTCCTGAACCACTCTAGCCCACAGAGGCCTCTGCTCTCTCAGGCTGTAGGTCCCTTTGATTTGGTACCTGAGTTCTGCTATCTTGCAGTGACATTCCTACTGTGGTCTGCTTCTGTCCTCTAGTTCCTTTCTCTACACAGTATTTTTCTTTCTGCTAAACATGTCTTGCTCCCTTATCTATGTTGTGGAGATCATGCAGTATTTATGTGCTTTATAAAAACATTTTCTGGATGATCGGTCCATGCCTAACGTGATCACAATAATGGCAAGGACAAATGAATGAATACATGAACCTGGAAATAATGATCTTGCCTTGTAGATGGAGCCTTGGGCTCAGGACCTGCATTTTTTAAATAGAATTTTGAAGCTCATTTTCTCTTCTTTTCTTTATTTTATGTATTTATTTTAGCTGGGCCCCACAACACGTGGGATCTGTTACCCAGCCAGAGATTGAGCCCAAGACCCCTGCACTGGACACACAGAGTCCTACCACTGGACTACCAGGTAAGCCCTTGGACCTGCATTTTTCATTCATTCTGCTGCTAACAAGTTCTGTGACTTTGGGAAAGATATTCAGCTTTACTGAATGATTTTGAAATCCATTGAAATGGTGCTGAAAATATCATCTCTTCTGGATAAGTGAGAATTAAAAGAGAAGTATATGCCCAAATGCTTGGAAATAAAACTCAGGAGAAGTTGTGAAGAGATTGGGAGAATCACCGCTTCTAAGAAAACATGAGAAGAAGAAAAAAGTATGTATTAATACAAAGGGAATTATTCCAAGGCCCAGCATAATGATAGGCTCAAAATGGCAAATCAATAAATGTCTTTCGTGCATTCATGAATTATTTACTCATTTATTCAACAAACGTGAATTTCCCATTGCAGCAATGAATCCCTGAGGGTCCTAGTAAAGGCATCATCTGCTTCAGGGATGGGTCAAGTCCTGCTGTCCTGAATTTTGCTCATGGTTATGTGAAGAGGTAAGGGCACTTCCCTGGTGGTCCAGTAGCTAAGAGTCTGCCTTCCCAATGTTGGGGGCCTGGGTTCAGTCACTAGTTGGGGAACTAGATCCCACATGCCACAACTAAGAGTTCGCATGCTGCAATTTGAAGATTGAAGATCCAAGTGCCCCAACTAAGACCTGGTGCAGCCAAAAAAAAGTTAAGAGGTGCAATACACTTTCAGGACAACACCTACTCCACTACTATCCTTCCTGGCCCTGCAAAGCCTTCTTGAAGTTGGAATGTATAGGCCCTTTGAGGACAGTTAATGAACTGAGGAATTAAGGGTAAAGGCACAAGGAAAGGGCCTCAGATTCCAAGTTCCCTAGCCACTATTTCTTACAACACCTCCACCAGTAACACCTGTTTGATCCTAAAACTTCAGTGTTGAGATGAGACAGAAAATAAATAAGGAATTATCTGAATTATTCGGGAAAAACTGAACAGTCTCCCTTTGACTGACTTTAGCCTGATAGAAATCAAGGCATGTGAATCCCACCCCATCCCCCTTGTCTCTGGAGTGATCAGAGTCATTTTCTGAACACTCTGCTTCTCTATTCAGCTCAGTCCTAGATAACAGTTTCTATCCCAGTCTCCACTGCCAGTGAGAAGTGCAAATTGAAGCAATTATCTGGATTGTTCAAGGAAAAAAAAACTCTCAGAAATCCTTCTGCCTGAGTGATCTAGGTAATTGCTTCAATTTTCACATCAGCTCCCCATCTTAGGCAGTCACTGGGATCGTCATTTAACTCAAACCCTGGGGTCTGGAGGTTCTGATGTGGGTTTAATCATTTCTGATGGCCTCGGCCCAGCTCCATTCCTGTAAGTACAAAAAATATCTGGCCCCAGTGAAGATTAAAAACCAAATGAACAGGGGAAAATGTTTTTTAGTGTTGAAAATCCCTTTAAAACTTGCAAAAAAAATAAGTCTATTTCCATGGAATGGAAAATCAGGAAGTCTTTTAAACTATAGCACCTCAAGATGTCCAGATAACCCAGCTCTGTGGGGAAGAAGCAAAGACTCACTTCCTTTCATCATGACATTAACTGATCTGAAAGAGAAAGCCTATTTTCTTGCCTGTTTCCTTGTAGAGGAGCTGACATATCAACTGAGATTTATTTTACTAGATTAAACCTTTACTATTAATTCCTGCAGAAAAAAAAGAAAGAAAAAATCCAGGGCACTGGATGAATAAGATGGATAACTATTGACCCTAAAGAGGGAGAGGAGAGAGAAAAGCCAAACTCTTTAATGTCCCAGGGGTGGAGATAGGGACCGACCTGTGCAGGACACTGGCTACTGGATACCAGGCACCAGGCCTAGTTAGGAGGTGAGGGTCATGGGTGCCCCTGCCCTTCTCTGGGCTGGCAGCACAATCCTAGTGTGACCTGAATGTCAGTGATTCCCTCATTTTTTAGCAACTATATCTAACTTCATTCAGGCCCTACTTGGAGACAGAGTTCAACATTGCTAGTTCCTCTAAAAATCCACTCTCACGAAACCATTAGAAGTAATTCAACTTTACTGAAAATGTAACAGGAATCACAGATTATGGATTCCTATTGCACACTCCACAGAGAACTATTTAAAAATCAGACCTCATGTCTCCAAAGTTCCATCTTCATCCTGCACCACGGAGGGTCTCTTTCCATCCCAGCACCCCATGCAACTCCTCTCTCCAGGTCCTGACTTTTCCTGCATCGTTCTTCCCTGATACAGAGCTAGTCCGTGGTGTCCCAGCTCCATCCCAGCCTTGCAGCCTCTAACTCATCAGTGTGCTCAGCAAATACATGGGGCTCCTCTAATCAGCAGCCCCATCCTCCTCAGACACCATCAGAAAAAGGAATAAACATAAACACCTCTCCTATCACCAACAATGGAGAAACACAGCAGCATCCTCAGCAAATCAACTTGTTGTAAATACGTTAAATAAAGACCGAGAATTCCAAGATGGATGTGGTTCCCTGTGGAGGTTCTCCTTTACTTTTTGAAATAATAAGTGAGATAGTTTTCTTCAACAGAGGTCAGAGAAGGTATCCAAAGATGAGAAGCCTTTTCTTCAACAGTGGTATTAGTTACCTACTGCTGCATAACAAATTACCCCAACAGCTAGCAGCTTAAAATGACATTCACAGTGGGTCAGGAATTAGGCATCCCTTAGCTAAGTCCTGTGGCCCAGGTTTCATCTTTCATGCAGCCATGGTGGCAACCATCTCTAGGCTCAAACTGGGGAAGGATCCATTCCCCATTCATCCTTGTGGTTTGGGGCAGGATTCTATTCCTCTCTGGTTGTTGGCCAGAGGCTACCCTTCATTCTTTGTCCTGTGAGCCTCTCAAGAGCTGTAGATATCATCAGAGCAAGTGAGAGAGAGAAAACAAGACCAAAATCACAGTCTTTCATAGCTTAATCTCATCCAATCATGTTTCCATACTTCCTTGATTAGAAGTAAATCACTAGGTCTAGCACACTTTCAAAAGGAGGAGATTACACTTTGGTGTGAATATCAGGAGGCATGACTCATTGGGGACAATCTTAGAAGGCTGCCTATCACAACAACCAATAAATGAATTAGTTGTCACTTACCTGTCATTTACATTGAAATAGGGCAGAGAGTAGACCTAAGGAGTACAACTTTGGAAACAGACCCTTCACTCAAAGAGCTTCAGTCTAATCAGGAGACAAGATATACAGAGATTAAAAGAGAAACAGCCATTCTAAACAACAAAAAACTTAAGATGGCTCCTTTCAAAGGAAAAAATATAGTAAACTTCATAAACATATAAAATCCTATATATCAAAAATCATACACAGGGACTTTCCTGGTTGTCCAGTGGTTAAGAATCCACCTGCCAATACAGGGTACACAGGTTCAATCCTTGGTCAGGGAACTAGATCCCACATGCCTTGGGGCAACTGCACCACAACTACTGAGCCTGCACTCTAGAGTCCATGTCCTGCAACAAGAGAAGCCACTGCAATGAGAAGTCCACGCACCGCAACTAAAGGACACACAGCGCAATGAAGACCCAGTGCATCCATAAATAAATAAAGAAAGAAACAAGTAAATAATCAACTAAGGAAGGTTTTGCAACATATATGACAAAGAGTTGATATCATTAATAAAGAATTCTTACTAATCAATACGACAGTTGTAATGCACAACAGAAAAAAATTAGCCAAGAGCATAAACACTCAATAAACAAAAGAATTACAAATTATCCTTAAATGCACGAAAAACTATTCAGCCATATTATTAACCAAAGGAATGCCTATTAAATTGGCAAAGATTATGAAGAGTAACAACACCCAATCCTGTAACACAAAGAAGGCAACTTTCTCTTACCCTACTGAAGGGGAGATATGTACAATTCTTCTGGGAGGGCAACATAAATCAAACCCTGAAATGTGTACAGATGCAGACTTCCTACTGAAAGTGACAGAAATACCAGGCAAACAAGCATTTGTACCTTCAGGGAACAAGAAGTGCAAACTTGAAAGGAGACATCTGAGAACTAAAATTGGAAAAGTGCATTTATGCCAAATTACTGAGAGCCTTGGACCACAGGTGGTGATGTCTGGGTGGCATTCAGCTGACAGCGGGAAATCACTGGAGGCTTTTAAGGAGAGGAGTGACCAGATGAGAAAAGAGTTCTAAGTCTGGTTAGCAATACCAATGAGATACAAATCCAGGGAAAGAACTGGAGAGACTCATCACTCTCTCATCCCATGGATCCACTTTGGCTTCACTGTACAGCAGAGCCAAAGAGATACCCCTTCTTACTGAGTGGGGATTAGATGGGTAGCTTCAGCCTTTTGCTCTCACTCACAGTGGCCTGAAACAACAACTGTGTATTATTTCTCGCCAATCTATGACTCACTACACTTTTCTGCTGACCTGGCTGGACTCTCTCGCATTTCAGGGGATCAGCTGGCTGTCAGCTAGTCTAAGATGGTCCAGTCTCCTCTCCACGTCTCTCCACCACCCCAGGAAACAACCCTAGGCACGTTCTCACAGTGAGGCAGAGTAGCAAGCCCAGCTATATAAAAGATTAGGTACAAATGTGCATGTACTTCTCAAGCCTCCACTAGCCTTATACTTGCTAACATTGGCCAAGATAGAGTGAGAGACAACTGCAAAATCTCAGGGCAAGGCTGTAAATATGAATTGAACTGTGTCCCCCTCAAATTCATATGTTGAAATCCTAATGTGACCATCTCTGGAGATAGGGTCTTTGGAAAGGTAATTAAGGTTAAATGAAGTCACAAGAGTAAGGGTCTTAATCTGATAGACTATGGCCTTAGAAGAAGAGGAAGATGCAATTGTAAATGGAATTGTTTCTTGAATTTCTCTTTCTGATCTTTCATTGTTAGTGTATAGAAATGTAACAGATTTCTGTGTATTAATTTTGTAACCTGAAACTTTACCAAATTCATTCATGAGTTCTACTAGAAACCTAAATGTCCACAGACAGAGGAATGGATAAAGAAGATATAGCACATATATACAATAGAATATTACTTGGCCATGAAGAAGAATGAAATACTGCCATTTGCAGCAACATGGATGGACCTAGAGATTGTCATACTGAGTGAAGTAAGTCAGACAGAGAAGGAGAAATATTGTATGGCATCCCTTATATGTGGAATATAAAAAGAAATTATACAAATGAAATTTACAAAGCAGAAAGAGACTCGCAGACTTGGAGAACAAACTTACAGTTGTTGGAAGAGGGGATGGGAGGAAGAGACAGGGAGTTTGAGATGGACATGTAGACACTGCTCTATTTAAAATGGATAACCAACAAGGACCTACTGAATAGCATATGGAACTCTGCTCAATGTTATGTGGCAGCCTGGATGAGAGAGGAGTTTGGGGGAGAAAGGATACATGTGTATGTATGGCTGGGTCCTTTTGTTGTCCACCTGAAACTATCACAACATTGTTAATCAGGAATACTCCAATAAAAAATTGAAAGTTAAAAAAAAACGAAGAGAAAGAGAGAAATACCCTCCTCTCTCTCTGCCATGCAAAGGCACAGTGAGAAGGTGACCATCTGTAGCCAGAGAGCTCTCACCACAACCTGACCCTGACGGAACCTTGATCTTAGACCCCCCTACCTCCAAAACTGTGAGGAAATCATTTTCTGTTGTTTAAATCCCCCAGTCTATGGCATTTGGTTACGGCAGCCTGAGCTGACTATGGCGTGAACACACGGAGGCCATTTACTACCATGAGGAGGGCGGAAGGAAACAGGAAGCAAGGAGGAAAGGAGGGGAGGAGGGAGGTATACTTATTTTTAAATATGTGTAGGCAGGGGTGGTATGAATTAGGTGTTTGGGACTGACATATACATACTACCATGCATTAAACAGATAACTAATGAGAACCTATGGTATAGCACAGGGAACTCTACTCAATTCTCTGTGGTGACCTAAATGGGAAGTAAATCCAAAATAAGAGGATATATATATGTATAGCTGATTCACTTTGCTGTACAGCAGAAACTAACACAACATTGTAAAGCAACTGTACACCAATTAAAAAGCATGTGTAAAGTTGAAAAAATGAATACATTCCATCCTCTTTCATCTGAAAGTGGGTCATGTGCCCTGTGCCCATCTGCAGCCTCCATATGCGAGCAGGATACAGTCAGAAGGTGATGAGGATCAAGATCAGGGAGCAAGAAGGGTCTTGAGACTGACTCAATTTGTTTCAAAAAGACAGAAATGGTTTGGGGATTTTCCATGCGTGGGACAAAACAAATTGTGTGAAAGGTTCCTGTTCTGCCTGGAGGCCTCTCATCACAGCCCACTCTTTGCCTATCTTCTAAATGTCAGGTAAGCCTGAGGAGTCTTAAAAAGCAAAAGGTGTCTTCCTATTTAAAAAAAAGTTTGAGGATACCTACAGGCCTCCCTGCCCTAAAATATAAATATTAAAAAAAAAATGGCTCTAATGAGCAAATCTACCTTTATATATATATATATATATATATATATATATATATATATATATATATATATATATATTCTTTTTTTCGGGGGGGGTGGGCCACACCACCAATGCATGTGGAACTTTCCCTACCAGGGAAGCCCACACCCCCTGCAGTGGAAGCAAGGAGTCTTAATCACTGGACCACCAGGGAAATTCTACTTTAATATACTTCTGGTTGAGTTATTGGAAGATCCAAATCAAAGGAACATATTTATACTGTTTGTAAGACTTCACCATAGGAAACTATACCTCACAGCTTTAAGAACTTTCAACTCAAAAATAACATGTATATTCTTGCTGCCACAGGACCTACTAAGATAAGCAAGGCACCTGTTTTCCTAGAGTTTACCGCTAGGGGAGAAACAGAGACCTGGAAAATAGCTGAAACTGGGGTTTCAAAGGAGTGGACCTGTCATGGTCACAGAGTAAGGCCATGTCCATGTGGAAGAGAGGTGGGATCTCCACTGCCAGACCCCGGAAGAGGGAGGCAGGCCTCAGGCAGGTAGGAGAAGGTTCCAGCTTCTCTCTGGGGCTCCCTGTTTGGAATCCTGGACATCAAGGGGGGTCCAGTAGTGCTGGGACTTGAGATAGCCAGGCTGCATGAGTGCAAACTCCTGTGTGTAACCACAGCTCCCTTTCTTCCGTGTTCACATGTCAGGAGTGAGAGAATGGGGGCTGAGGAGCGAGTATGGCTTCTCTTCCTCCGGAGGGCAGGGGGGTTGTCAGCTCCCCAAGGAAGGAAGGGAGGTGCCTCAGTCACCCAGGGAAAATCACTCCTGGCTCCTTCATCCCAATACCTCTATAGCATATTGGGAGCAAAAATGATGCATCTAGATGGAAATATGATTGGGGGTTGGAGCCTGAGACGGGGGAAGAATCAAAGTCAGAAACAGACACTGAGAAGAGTCTCCAGCAGTGGTAGAATTTAAAAGTGGGGGATGATGAGGGTTAACAAAAAACTGTAACAAGTGGTCTCTCTGGTAGATGTGGGAGATAAGAAGTAACATCTTCTGTCATTTTGACTTGTCATCATCTAGAAATGCCAACTCTATAAAGACACCACCACACCTGCCAGCAGGGACTACCCAACGTTTGGGTGCCACTTCTCTGAGGACCAGGCTGCCTGCACTCACCAGTCGTACCACCTCCAGGCAGAAGAAGGTTGTCTCTGGTGGAAAAGCTTGGTAGGATGAAGAGTTCCCCAGAAGCAGAGCCCAAGGTGGGCTCCCATGGCAGTGGTTTCTTGAAGAGGGAAGGGAACAGAGGAGTGAGGCATGGTGAGGCCACAGGAGACTGGCTCTGGAATGGTCCCAATGGGAAACTCTGACATATACTTACACCCCCGTGAGGAAGGGGGTAGTCTTTTGTATCCAGGTATTGGTCAGTCACTGGATGTGTAGAGTCCTCGCTCAGGTTAAGAGCAGGCCGACTCTCTACAGAGGAGCTCTAGAGAGCTCCCAGCACCAGGGGAGGGGAGCACAAGCTGGTAAGGGGGTATGTGTGGGGCACCATGGTATCCACAACGGAGTCACATGCTCAGCAGAGAGAGGGACCTGTGAGCATGCTGTGTTCAGAGCATAGTGCTGGTGTGTAAACAATGAGGCTGTAAGTGAACATGGAATGAGATGATGCAGGAGAAAACAGTCACCTGTAAGATGTCAGATACATGTCCCAAATCTCACAGGTTTGATATGAAGACCAGATGGTGCACAACAGAAAAAATGTTACTCTAGAAATTAGAAAAGCTATACCCAGGGGCTAATAATTTAAGATTTGTTTTTGATAGTCATAAATCCATGCAAGAAGGACTGTGGATTAGGAATTACATTTCAGGCACTGTGCTGGACATTAGGGATTCAGCAAAAACAAATATAGCCTTGGTGTATGCTCTCATGGAGCTTATGGTCTAGTGAGGGCAACGGACACCACAGTTACACCAATACCTATTGAACTGCAATTGTAGCAAGTATCAATACTTTGGAAAGAAAGTTCAGAGTGTGTGGTAGTGTTGGCTGGAGCAAGTTCCATTTAAACTAAGATGGAAGGAAGGATGGGGATAGAATTTTAGGTAGATGTGAAGGGGCAAGGATGCCAGTGGTTTTGAGTAAAAAAAGAGAAGTTTGTGGTTCTGGAACAGGTAGATAAGCAATGGGGATGGATAGTTCAGGGATCAAAGATTGAACCATGGAGATTCAATTAGATAGATTGTTAAGTGGATAGATCCACGGATAAATGGGTGGATGGCTAAAGATAGAATAGATAGAATCTATCTGTATATAAATATATCTGATTATTGATCTGTAATCTAATAGAATTTCTTATATCTGCTAATGCTGTCATAAACTGAAAATTGGGATTCATTCTTTTCTTCTTACCCCCTTTTAGATGACCAGACATATGTTTTCAATTGATACTAACATCTGTTACAAATCATCACCATCAGGTAGAGTACTAGATTTCAGATTTCAGGTAGGATGTTTTTAATTGCTCACCCACATCACTAAGTCCAGTACATTGTTTGTGTAAAATATCGTTCCTGACAATCTTATGGTTGCCAGGGGAAAGGATGGTGGGAAGGGATAGTTAGGGAGTTTGGGATGGACATATACACATTGCTATATTTAAAATGGATAACCAACAAGGTCCAACTATATAGGACAGGAATTCTGCTCAATGTTATGTGCCAGCCTGGATGGGAAGGAAATTTTGGGAAGAAGATGTAAATATATGGCTAAGTCCCTTCACCATTCACCTGAAATTGTCACAACATTGTTAATCAACTATACCCCAATATAAAATAAAAAGCTAAAAAAAATAAAATGAGGTATAGAAGCAATAAATAATTAAATATCGTTCCTGTATGTCCCTCCTCGTACATGCCTAGCAATTATCCTAGACTAAGCTCTCGTGACATCACACCTAAATTACTGCAGGAGCTTAACTGCTTACTCTGCACCATATACTCTGATCTCACATTTATCTGTCCAATAGCCACTCTAAAACTTAATTCCACTTTTACTCTTCCATAAATTACACCCAATGTGGTAAGGCAACATACAAAAATGAGAGGCACAACTATAGAAAAAGGGGAAGCAAAGTTATACACAATCACAGGAAAAATGATTACTACCAACACCACGTTCAAATAATGAGTTAGCTACAAAGCTAATAGACCAAATATGCAAGTTCAATAAAGTGGTCAGATGAAGAATAAGTGGATGAAATCACTCATTTTTTTTCTGTCCATCAGGAATATTCACCTTCATAAGGAAGATGAAATGCCATTAACAACAGCTCAGGGTTTCATGTAAAGGTGGAAAGAAATAGACACTTGCCTTATGTAAACAATAAACAGAGAAGGGCCCAAGCTCTGGAGCTGCACTGCATGGGTTTCAATCCCAACTCCACTTTATCACAGCTCAGTGAACCTCATGTGCCTCATTTCACTCATCCATAAAATGGGGATGATAATCATACTACCTCAAAGGTTACTATGAGGATTCATAAAGTAATACACATCAAGTATTATGTGTTAGAGTAATGTGTGGCAGAATAAGCTCTATAGAAGTGTTTGCTGTTATTGTTTTTATTTTTTATTATTAGCTCTTAGCCAGCTGTCACCTGCCCTGAAATTTTGCCTTAAGCCCCAAGTCTCACAAATCCTTCCTTGAAAACAGTTCTGTGATCTCCTAACCTCCATCTCTTGATTAAAACGGGGGTTCAGTGCAAGTCCAAGACTCAGGCACCATGCTAGCTCTCCTATCATTATTGGCCCCTTTGTAGTTAAGGGTATTTTCTCCCAAAGCGACCAAATTTGCAGTGATAGATACCACCCAGCAGCCAGCAAGGATGACATTTTACTATATTCAGTTCTAAGTTTAGTTCCTGGGAACTAGTTTCAACCACCTTCATTTAGAAGAGGATCTTTGCTGTACATTTGCATTTATAAAATTTCCATTTGAATGCAATTCTAGGTCCAAAATAATTACCTCTACAAGGCAGATTTTAAATGACAAAAGTTGTTTGTTTTTTATTCTCTTCATTATCAAGTTCCAAAAACTATTAGGATCCAGGTCTCAGCTTGGGCATGCCAGATACAGACGTCCATTACTTTCACATTCCAAAGGAAGCAACCTAGATGTCCATCAGCAGACGAATGGATAAGAAAGCTGTGGTACATACACACAATGGAATATTACTCAGCCATTAAAAAAATACATTTGAATCGGTTCTATTGAGATGGATGAAACTGGAGCCCATTATACAGAGTGAAGCAAGCCAGAAAGAAAAACACCAATACAGTATACTAATACATATATATGGAATTTGAAAAATGGCAACGATAACCCTATATGCGAGACAGAATAAGAGACACAGATGCATAGAACAGTCTTATGGACTCTGAGGGAGAAGGTGAGGGGGGGATGTTCTGGGAGAAAAGCATTGAAACATGTATATTGTCATGTGTGAAACAGAACACCATTCCATGTTCGATACATGAGACAAATGCTCAGGGCTGGGGCAATGGGATGGCCCAGAGGGATGGGATGGGGAGGGAGGTGGGAGGGGGGTCCAGGCAGGGGAACACATGTAAACCCATGGCTGATTCGTGTCAATGTATGGCAAAAACTACTACAATATTGTAAAGTAATTAGCCCCAAACTAAAATAAATAAATTTATTTAATTAAAAAAAAAAAAGATACTGTAATGGCTGCATCTGGATAGTTTGGCCACTGGAACGTCAAGATGACAAGGAACCAAAGTTATCTGCTACCTGGAGGCTGCAAAGTATTCAGCAGGGCCTCCAAGCTAAAGATGAGTAAAAGACATTACCTAGTGTTATTTTACTGTCTTTGTTTATTTCTCCTTTGTTACTCTGAGCTTTCAATTATCTTTAAAGAATATCTTCTACCCTGTTCTTAGCTGTGCCAGATGGAATTAAGGGAATAGTTGAATGCTCTATGATCTCATACTTGGGTTGAACCCTCAAAAGTAAAGCAGTGGTCCCCGAAGTCAGCCCATAGGTAATAGTGAGAAAGCTGCAGGAGAGAAGTGAATCTCAGAAAGGGGATGAGGGCTTCAAGGTCCAGTTAGCACACCTGACTTGTTAGTTCGCCCCCTATAGTTGGCCTTAGATGATCTGGACTAGATTTTATTAGGCTAGCCATCTAATTCCTTTCAGTCTAAAACTAAGTAGTATTGATCCAAGGACGAATTTATATTAGGTATCAGGGCTCTGAGAGTTAGAGGTAAGTGTTAATGAGAATTTAAAGGAAAGAGAGACCATTTCTAGATGTTGAGGGGTCAAGTACAATTTCTTAGAGGAGGTAATGTTTGAGAGATATTTGAAAACAGTGGCTTCAACACAAAAGGATTCATACTCACTGTAAGAAAGCAACATAGGACTGATATAGCAGCTCTGGGAAATGACAAAGGACTCAGTAATGAAAGTGAAATGTTTCCTATGTTTCTACTCTGCCATCCTCACTGTGTGACCTCTACCCCCTACAACTGCCTCATTGTCCAAGATGACAGCTAGCACTCCAGCCATCAAGACCGTATTCCAGTCAACAAGAAAGATAAAGGCTCACAACCCGACTGAACAACTCCCTTTAAGCAGTTTTCTTCAAGACACAGGCAATACATCTACTTACAACTCATAGATCATAACTCACTTGGCCACACCTAACTGCTATATTGTCTTTTATCTGGGTACATTGCTGCCTAAAGTAACATTGGAATTATGTGCTTGAGGAAGAAGGAGAAAATGGCTATTAAATCAGAGACCAAATAGTGGTCTCTGGCACAGGAGTTCTGAAAGTTCTAAACAAAGTAATGATACCGATCAAAATGCCCCAAAGAAAATACTTTATCAGTGGGATATAAAACGGGTTGGTGGGAATTTCACTTCCAGGATGGTATCACGAGGAGCTAGCAGACCCAGTCCCCAGTAAAACAAGCAAAGCTGGTGAAAATCATTTTTAAAACAATCACTTGAAATCTCTAAGGGCATACAACAAATGAAGAAACATTTATTCAAGAAAATATATTCTTTGATAAGAATAATAGAATAAACATTTATTCAAGAAAATATATTAAACTTGATAAGATATGTCCAAGGCATATGAGCCATGACCTATGTCCTCACTCTCCTTATCCCATCTCAGCTTGATGGAAGCTTTACTCAAAAGAGGTGTGATCAAGAAGACAGGACTTTCTCTCCCCTCATCTCCCAATCAACAGCTGTTGTATTTCACTGGGAGAGGCAAGCCACTCTCCCACATTTCTCATTCTATCCAGGTACAGACAGGCACTAGATTCTACTGAAAGCTTTCCTATCATCCAGCTTTAACACTTAGTATGGAGGTTCTATCCCAGGCTTGACAAACCAAGAACACTGGGGCCTCAGTCACCCCCATCCCAGTGCTCACTTATAGGGTAAAAGCAAGCCAAGACTAGGGACTACCATACCAGCCACTGCTCAGAGTTGTGGCTCAGAAATTTGTCCAAGGGAAAGGCAGTCCATAAGAGAAGAGATTTCCAAAGCTCTCATCAGGGCTTCCCTGGTGGCTTAGATGGTAAAGCATCTGCTTGCAATGTGGGAGACCCAGGTTCAATCCTTGGGTCAGGAAGATCCCCTGGAGAAGGAAATGGCAACCCACTCCAGTACTCTTGCCTGGAAAATTCCATGGATGGAGGAGCCTGGTGGGCTACAGTCCATGGGGTAGCAGAGTCGGACACAACTGAGTGACTTCACTTTCTTTCTTTCAAAGCTCTCACCAAATAACTAACTTTATTTAAAACAGGGTGTGCAGTAGTTCAAGCCTAAGAGTGCTGTAGAAAACATTGAAAGTGAAAGCTGCTCGGTCATATCTGACTCTTTGCTACCCCATGGACTGTATAGTCCAGTATAGATTCTCCAGTCCATGGAACTCTCCAGTCCATGGAACTCTAGTCTGTAAAAGACTTTGACAAGTGTTTGCTCCAAAGTCCAACTGCGTCACTTTACAGATGAGGAAACTGAGGGTAAGAGAAGACTAGTAAAGTGCCCAGTATTCCTAACTCGATGCCTCTAAAAACAATGTGGACCATACTGCGGACTCTGGCCCATATGCTGCTGAGGCCAGAAAAGGCAGTCACATCATGGGAGCTGTCAGCCAAGAATGACACTAAAATTCAAGAAAAAACACTGTCCCATCTGTCACAGGAGTACAACAGAGGGGCAGCTGCAGTCTCCCAGGGTCCACCGCCCTTGTAAGAGCCGCAGAGATGCTTCCCCAGCCCTGTGTGAGCCCCTGGACGTTCTCACTTCTTTCTTTGCATCTTCAGGGCCTGCCTATATGCTGTGCACACAGTGGGCACACAGTTCACAGCTGCTCACATCACTGATGATAGTGAATGGGAGAGATCTGCACAACAAATGAGGCCCCAGTGAGAAGGGGTAAGCCGCAGACAAAACCTGCACATTTGCCTGGGGCAGCCTTGCCAGGCTTCCCTCTCCCATTCACCTCCTTTAATATTTATTACAAAGTCTTATGCTGCTTCAGCAACTCCTGGGCTTTTCCAAATTCTTTAACTGGAGTGCTGGTAAGTGTGCCAGCACTTTACTTTCTTGCATTGACCCCATTTCCTCTTCAATACCATTTTTCCTGTTGAAGCTGCCAATGTGTTTTTGGCTTTGAGCTCTAATGGACATTGCACATCTGAGCCCTAAAGGATCAGCAAAAACTCTCTTTTTGGCCACAGCCAGGCATCTGTGGCCAGTTCTCTCCATCTCCTGACCCCCAGGCTCTGCTTCCACTGGCCACTTGCACTTACCTACTGTCTCCTTTCAGACTCTACCCACCTCTGGACAACAGTGGGATGAGCATCCAAGGAGTTCCTTTCGACTACAGAGGGAAGGTCAGACCAAGGTGACCAAGGAGATAAAGAAGCCAAGAGGACAAAAAGGCCTGTAGAGCCTCAGACGCAGCCCACCCTCCACTCTGCCTGAGTCAGGAACATCCCCTGGTCACAGACCCATGCTGGCCAGCCTGACCCCACCTCTGCAGAAGAGGGAACCTAGTGAGGGGCCTTGCCTATGCACCCAGCCCCATTCCTTTATGCGGCTTGTGCTCGAGGTCCCTAGACCACTCCTGGAGGAAGCAATGGCACTTCACTCCAGTACTCTTGCCTAGAGAATCCCATTGACGGAGGAGTCTGGTAGGCTGCAGTCCATGGGGTCGCAAAGAGTCAGACACGACTGAAGCGACTTAGCAACAGCAGCAGCAGCAGCAGACCACTCCTGGATTCTGAATCCAGCTTTCGGCTCCAACCCTTGGTAATTTTCTGTTGCCTCCTTCCTGATCTGAGATTCTGGACTCAGGTCCTGAGATTTACAGAGCTTCTACATCATTCTCTAAGCTTCTGGCCTTTCTGACAGCAGCTCCTTATTGTTCAGGTCACCGTTGTCCTGCTTACCAACTACCTGCCTGAGTCCAAGCCCAGTGGTTGGTAGAACCCGTCTCTGTTCACCTTTCTGGCCAGTGACTGGGACACAGGAGGCTGCCACACATCCCGGATCCATGTGGACTCACCTCCTAGTGGCAGTCATACCTCGGGGGACAGAAAGGAAAGAACAGATACATGGACATTCGACTTGAGAAACTAATAAAGTGGACACACCTTGAAAAGCCGAACAAGGCACAGCCATGTGTACACAGCTGATACCACAGCCCCCTTGTCTGCACCTCTGTCCCTGCAGTTTTGACCCAACCTGGGAAACCTGACTTGGTGGCAGGAGCAGTCAGCAAAGCTCTTTCCCATGACTCAGAACAGATGCACAGAGATGGTCCATGACCTCTAGGAATTTATCACCAACATAGAAAGATGAATAATGGTGAGTTGGATGAAAACCCTCAGACCAAAGCCAAGTGGTGAAGACTGACACCACAGACAGGTCAGCAAGTGTGGGGCAGGGGGCAGGGACCATGTGAGCCAGTCTCTGGGCCATCAACAAGTCGGGCCCTGTGAGCTCTGCGTGCAGCCTGGCTCAGGGGAAGGAAAGTCGAGAGCTCCTCTTGAACACAGATTCAACAAGCCCCCACCACCACCCCTCCCCAAGTCCAGGCAAACCTCACAGCTCAGGTGAGACTATTGGAAATTGCTCACTAGATAGGAGACAGGACTGGCTGAGGAGAATAGTGGAAAAGGAGCCTAGGGCCCATGGTCCTGCCATGAGGAGGCATAGAGGAAGGAGGGAAAGGGAGACCCAGGAACCCAGAGGGCCTAGCCAAGTAAGAAACGGAGGGTAAGGGCACAGGGCCGGAAGAAAGTGCATCAATATGAGGATATTGAATGGGATCCATGAGCAAGACACAGCACTGCTTTAAGTGCAGTCAAAACAGCGGACAGAGAAGCTTAATGGTTAAAAGATGTGAGATGAATTCACAAGAACCTGAGTGACAATCTCGCTCTGTAACTTACTAGCTATGTGACCCTGGATGTGTTAACTCACCTCTCTCAGTCTCAGTTCCCTCACAGGTAAATTAGGGATGATGCTGAAGTCTACACAGGCTCTCAGTGTCTGGTCCCAGCCGCAGCTCTGGGTCCAGATGCAGCTGGGGCGGGAGTGGTGGGGGTGGGTTCTGTGGGATTCCCTCTTCAGCTCAGAGGTTTGCTGTTGAGGAGCCCACCTGGTCATTCTCAGCCTGCTGGCCTTGCTTTGGAAATGCTGGGAAGTTTAAGCCCCCATTAGAAACCCTCACTGGGACAGGAAATGGCAACCCACTCCAGTATTCTTGCCTGGAAAATTCCGTGGACAGAGGAGCCTGGCAGGCTATGATCCTTGGGGTCACAGAGAGTCAGACACGACTGAGCGCACACACCCATGCTCACACACACACACACAGCGTGACTCTCAACCAAAAGCAGAATGGAGCCTGTGGGCCAGTGGCCTATCACGGGCCAAGTTAACCTCCCCTGCTTGAGACAGAAGATCTGGGGGCATTCTGTGTGTTCCTTAGATATTCTGGGGAGTCCAGCCACAGCAGTGACTTCCTTCACGTCCTCTGGAGTGAGTCTCCCTGTCTCTACCCCTCTCTCCCTGCTCCCTTCCTCCTGCCTCCTGGGATCACTTTCCCCTAGACAAGCTCAGACACATCCTGGTCTGAGACTCTGCATGCAGGGAGCACCCCCAAGACAAATGCCTTCCTTGTGAGGTGGCTGTAAGTACTAAAAGAGAAAATTCATGTAAAGTTCCTAGAAAAAAGAAAAAAGAAAAAACAGCCTCCGAGTGATCTAGAAAGAAGAGAGGGGCCCCTGATACCTGAGATCTGGTCTGAAACTCGGGGCTGTCCTCAGTGTTCTTAGAAGCTCTTCTGATTCTCACAGCCAGGCCATGTGCTCCCCTGTTGGACATAAATGATCTCAGAGAATACCACCATCAGACACTGGCATGCTGATGCTGTGAAGAAGTGAGAAAAGAATACACTCCCCATGCAAACCACAGAGCACCCAATGCCTCACTCCCTCCCACAAACCTCTGTAACTACCAGGCATAATGGAATGTTTGTTATTTACTTTATCTTGTTAAAAAAAAAAAAGACATTATACCCTGCTAGTAAACATATTGAAGAATCTCTTCTGGAACTTTATTCTGGACAATTATTTTCTATGGTATGAGACTGCTCTGATGACAAAGTTTAACACCATCATTGATAAGTCATGGTGACGGTTTACAGCCCTAATAAGATGGGGTAAGAGTGGTACTTCACCTCTGGGGTCTGCCTCTCAAAAACTCATCAGCCCAAACTAGTCATGAAAAAGACAAATCAAACAATCTCAAATGGAGGGGCTTATCACAAAGTACTTGATTAATATTTCTCAAAACTGTCAGGGTCAACAAAACCAAAACAACTCTGAGGAACTGTCATAGCCAAGAGGACTCTGAAGGGACACAAGGACACAAGGATCCCACCCACGACAGAGCAGTATCGTGGGGAGGATCCTGAAAACAGAAAAAGAACATTAGGTAAAAACCAAGACAATCTGAATAAAGTATTGACTTCAGTTAATAATCACATATCAACATTGGTTCCCTTATTGTGAGGAACATATCATAGTAACATGAGACGTTAATGATAGGGGATCCAGGAACTCTCTGTATTGTCTTATGTTTTCTGTAAATCTAAAATTATTGTAAAATAGTTCATTATAATGAAATAAATGAACCGAAAAAAAATTGGGTACTGGATGTCTGATACACTATTTCTATAACAGTAAATTCCTTTTTGTTTTTTAAGGTTCGAATTGCTTTTATTGGGGTGAGCATGGCAGGCCCACCATGCATAACAGTAATTCTGAACAGTAATTGTGTTTTTCACCATGGAAGAACATCAGAGGGTGGCCTGCTCCACAGAATCACCTGGAGTGGAGGCAAGCAGGTGGTGTATGGGCCCTGCCCCAGAAAACTGAGTTAGAAATTCAAGGCCAACCGGTCCTATGTGTGGCAGAAACTTGTCATCACCTTTTGAGATTTCAATGAAGTTCTCTAAATGCATACACTTATATTAAAAATTCAAATAACATCAAGTAAATAAAATAAGATGAAAGTCTGCCTTTATTCCCATTCCTCTTGCATTTACAAACACAGAGGGTCTTGTTAACACAAATGGAATCACTGGGGAATTAACTAAGCACTGTGTTGTTTATTTCATTCTGACTTTCACTGGACTTTCAAGGATCTTATAACTTTTCCCTACCTTAGTTATTTGAAAATTATGTATTCTATTTATCTGGGGTTACATTTACATTTTGACAAAGATTTTTAAGCATATATCTCTGTCACTGTTGAAAATTAATCAGCATCCATGATATCCATACTCAAAACAGTGTAATGCTATTACCAAAATTTTGCCCCAGTTCTGCTTTTTAAAAGTATCCACTATGGATAATCTCAAATACAGGCAAGAATAGACCAAAGAATACAGTGAATTCCTCTATACCTCTCAGCAGCTTCAACATGAGGACTATGTTCCAATTCAGGGCTAATTTCATTTCATCTGTGTCTCATCCACTTGCTCCTCCCATATGATTTTGAAGCATATCCCAGATATCATATTATTTCACCTGTAAATTTTAAAATATGTCTCAAAAGAATATAAGGACTCCTTTTTAATATATAACTATAATAACAGTATCACACCTAAAAATCAACCAATAATATCAGTTATCTAGCAAGTATCCAGAATTCTGTTTCATAAACGTCATTCACTGTTCCTTTCTTTTCTCTCCCTCTCTCCTTTTTCTTTTACCACCTTGTTTGAATTGCAATCCAAATAAAGTTCACACATGGCAATTGGTTGAAATGTGTTTGCATTTTCTTTACTCTATAGGTTTCCATTGCTTTTTTCCCCCCTTTTCTTACAATTAATTTGTTGAGGGAAAAAAAGGATAGTTTGTCCTTCAGTTTCCCCACTTGGGATTTTGCTGACTGCATCTCATGGGGTGTTGAACAAGTCCTCTGTTCTCTGCATTGGTAGTCAGATACAGGCTTGAACAAATTCATGCTGGATTCTTCTGACAAGAATACTTGCTGGATGGTGGTGTGTGCTTCCATCAGGAGGCACACAATGTGTCGCTGTTTTGTGTGATGTTAACAGTTAGTAACACTCCAAGATCCAAAATTATGATATTCAAAATCTACTATTTATTTGCTGGAATACTTCCATTAAAATAAATGCCACCTTATGTACCATTGCTCTACCTGCACAGTTAGAAAAGGGAAGTTGAGATATTAATAAATACTTAGTTCTTTCCTTTTATTTACTGTTTTCACAATAATGGCTTGGTTCCCTAGCATCTTCCAATAGTGACCAATTAGATTTACCTTTGTTGTCCTTGCTGGTTTAATACTGTTATGTTGTTGTTCAGTCGTTAAGTCGCGTTTGACTCTGTGACCCCATAGACTGCAGCATGCCAGGCTCCTCTGCCCTCCACTATCTCCTGGAATTTGCTCAAATTCATGTCCATTGAGTCAGTGATGCTATCTAACCATGTCATCCTCTGTCTTCCCCTTCTCTTTCTGCTTTCAATCTTTCCCAGTATTAGGTTCTTTTCCAGTGAGTTGGCTTGTCACAGCATGTAGCCAAAGTATTGGAGCTTCAGTTCAGCATCAGTCCTTCAGATGAATATTCAATATTCAGGGTTGATTTCCTTTAGGATTGATGGGTTTGATCTCCTAGCAGTCCAAGGGACTCTCAAGAGTCTTCTCCAGCACCACAATTCGAAAGCATCACTTCTTCGGTGCTTAGACTTCTTTATAGTCCAACTCTCATGTCCATACATGACTACTGGAAAAACCATAGCTTTGACTAGACGGATTTTTGTCGGCAAAGTAATGTCTCTGCTTTTTAATACACAGTCTAGGCTTGTCATAGATTTCTTTCCAAGGAGCAAGCATCTTTTAATTTCATGGCTACAGTCACCATCCGCAGTGATTCTGGAGCCCAAGAAAATCAAATCTGTCACTGCTTCCACTTTTTCCCCTTCTATTTGCCATGAAGTGATGGGATCAGATGCCATGAACTTAGTTTTTTGGACGTTGAGTTTCAAGTCAGCTTTTCACTCTCTTCTTTCACCTCATCATAAAGCTCTTTAGTTCCTCTCCAGTTTCTGCCATTAGAGTGGTATCATCTGCATATCTGAGGTTGTTGATATTAATACTATTATACACTCATGCATTTATCACATGTGATATTCTTTGATCCATTGTAGTCATCATCCCCAGTGATGTTCACTTTGTCCACCTTTGGCCAGTTGGAACCTCTTCAAGTTTGCTCCAGAGTACTGGCTAGGTTAAGACAAGATATCACAACATAGTATTTTGAGGTTAGTCTCTGGTAAATATTGAAGTTGAAAATCCACATGGTATGGTTTTGCCCTGTCAAAAGATTTCATTTGTACAAATCTTGGAGAATGGAAATCTTCTCAACTGGACAAGAGGACTATGTGAGTAGAGAGCATATCATACTTCTTCATGGAGGGTATATATCCTTGATTAATATTACATGCAAATAGGATTTATACCTCCTTTTAGGACAGGTACTTCCTCTTATTTGGCCAAAAACATTTGTTGGTGAACTTGGCAGCCACACATTCATCTGTCTTCCAGTTTTCATCCTTTGTACCCAAACACTGAGAGTCTCTGGTATGAGATTTTATTGTCTCCACAAACTCTTTCTAATTAACATACAATTTACATAAAATAAAATGCACAGGTTTAATTTTTACAAGTTGATGAGTTTTGACAGTGGAAATTTCATGCATCTGTCACCTCCAACAAGAAAGAGAACATTTCCATCCCCAAAAACGTTTTTCATCCCTCTCTCTAGTCAATCCCATCCAGCCACTCAGACATACCTACTGATTTGTTCTCTGTCACTGAAGATTAGGTTTGCTTGTTTTGGACTTCACACGAAGGGAATTGTACAGAACAAACGCTTCAGTGTTTCATTTCTTTCTCACAATAACATAACACTTTGAGATTCGTATGTGCTGTTTTTAATTTTCAATACTTAGTAGCATGCTCCAATTAATTTGTCAATCCTTTCACCAACTGATGGACTTTTGGGTTGTTTCTAGTATTTGCCTGTAAATGAAGCAATTGTAAATGTTCTTGTACAAGTCTTTCTGTAGACATATGTTTTTAATTCTCCTTGGCTAGGGTTGGAGTTGTATTGTAAATATATGCTTAACTTTATTGAGAAACTACTAAACAGACTTGTGAAGTGATCAAATCATAGTACACTTCTATCCACAATGTATGAGCATTCTAATTGCTTCACATCCTTACCAACACTTGGTATTATTAATCTTTTGAATTCCAGCTGTTGCAGTTGGTATGAAGTGATCTCTTGTTGTGATTTTAATCCTCATTTTCCCTAAAATGATTGATGATACTGAACATGTTTTCATGCACTTATTGGCTAGTCTTACATCTTCTTTTTGTGAGGTGTCTGTTCAAGTCTTTTGATCCTTTGTTAGTGGTTTTTTTTTTTTTTTTAATCACTACTCTGCAGAGATTCTTTCTATATCCTGGTACTAGTCCTTCATCAAATAAAATCAGGATAAAATATTTACAATATTTCATGGCTTGCCATTTCATTTCCTTGGATTTTGTTTTGAATTTTATTTCTCATTCCATCTCCACACTCCAGGATCTTACAACAGTTGCTAGCGTTCAATTGCTCAGCTTAAAATAGAAGATATCATTTATTGCATGCTTACTGTGGTCCCTCCACTCTACCAAGCTCATTTACCTTCCCAGCTCCTCACTATAATTCTGGGAGGCAAATCACATCCACCATATTGAATCACTGGGGAAACCAAAATTGAAAAGCCTTCCAGTATCACCCAGCCAGGAAGGGGCCTACAGGCTCAAAAGCAATTCTGTTCAATGCTGGATGCACATTTCAGTTTCCTGTGTGGAGATGGGGTGAAAACTACTGATGCCCAGGCTTCAACCTAGAAGTTCTGATTTAATTGGTCTGAGGAGGAGCTCAGGCATGGGTATTTTTTAAAAAACTCTCCAAGTGATGCTGACATTCAGAACCTCTGATTTTAAATGAGTTCTGTGCTTCTCACTGCTGCTGAGTTTGGCTCTTAAGAGATTGCCTTGCCCACCATAGCAGAAAGAGTTAAGTGACAGGCTTCCCAGGGGCCATCTCTCTGTGTCATTTACTAACTATGCGAAGACAGTGCATGCCTGGTGGAGGCAGTTCTCACTGTGCAGACTGGAGATAATTTGGGTTTTAATTTAAGGAGCTCTTTAAAACCTGCTCTCTCTTCCACCCCCACCTCCCCAGGAGACAGCATATCCAGACGTCAGCTTATAAAACCAGGTCCAATTTTGGAGGCTGCGGCAGTCTGGGGAGGCATCCAAGGTGTCCTTGCAGACGGGCTGTCACAGCTTGGCAGTGACGACTGCAGAGTGGTTTCAGTGTTGCATGCACAATGCCTCTCTTGCCGATAGTTTTCAATTTGCTGTCATTTAGTGAGGCTTCCTCACTCGCTCTCCAAGGAAAGTGGGTACCAAGTGGGTGGGGGGACTCTTCTTTTTAGTATTCCACCGATCTGATGCTGCCTGTGGCTTTCAGAGGCTGGGCTGGGGTTCCTGAAAAGCCAACATTTTTATGAAATGGCAAAAGAGAGCAAGGCAGGGAGGGAGAAGTTTCTTGAGAATAAGACCCTTCCTGATTTTTCTCCCTGTTATATTCACAGCCCATACTAATGAGTCCAGAAAATCCTTTCTTGCTCTGGAATCAGATCCCTGATGTCACTCAGTTGAGGGTAAGAGAGTGGATGAGCTCCTTGTAATACTTATGTGGAGCCTTCCCATCATCACTTGGGTGTCAAACACAGAGTCTGCAGAACAATATTAGATATTTGTTTCCGGCCAATAAGCTTTCACAGAGAGGATATGCAAGACATGCTGAAGGGAAACAAATGATCCATGTTAGAACAGACTCTTTCCCCAGAAAGCTCAGGTACCATGCTGCACAAAACAAGGAGATCTGAGTTTGGGGAGTAGAGATGAGGGTCATGGCCCTCTCAAGTGAGGCTTATGCCTGAACACCACATCTGGAGCTGTGGTTTTCCAAGTGTGATCCCAGGGCCAAGGGCACCAGCGTCATGTGCGTCATGGTAGAGATGCAGATTCAGGGTCTATCCTAGAGTCTGAAACTAGGGGGGTGAGGACCAGTCATCTGCCACTTAAGGAACCCTCTAGTGAGTCTGATGCACCTCAAAGTTTGAGATGCACTGATCTAGTCTAGGCCCTCAAGAGCTAATCATGGAAAACTAGAGCCCTATTGAATTACAGGCAGGAGGCAAGGGGTGACAGCTCCGTCTCAAGCTGTTTTCAGTCATTTTCTCCCAGGTTTAAGTGGGGAAGAAGCGGGTGGGGTGATGAGGAGAACTCCACCAAGCAGCAAAAGCAGAGCAGCTGAGGAGGCAAAAGAGCATCTTTCCTGATCTTGCAATGAGGCTCCACAGGCAGCTCGGTCACTTTCCTGCAGAACTTCCTGTGGGAGGAGGCTACATTTCAGTGCGGTAACAGAGCAGCTACATGAGAAGGATCCCGTCGTCTATTTCAGGAGCACAAGGTCTGCAAAGAGCTGGAAGGGCTCCACAATGGGTTGGATTTAGGGAGGTAGGAGGGTAGAAGGAAGTTTCCAGGATAGACTCACCAGCCCACAGAAAGAGGAGTCTGCTCGGGCCGACTCAGGACAGGCTGGATTATCAGCCTTGACTGGTTGCTGTACACAACCTGCACAACTGTACATGGTGGGACTTGCTCAGGAAACAGGAGCTTAACCAAAAAGGAGCATCATGCTCAGAACAAAGAGATAAGAAGGAGGATGCCAGGATTGGGGAGGAGGAGAAAGTGGATGAAAAGGAAGATAAGCCTGAGAAAAGGGTGGTTTAAGGATACTTGAGATAAGACACATAGACAGCTGAACTGAAAGTCATGAAAGAAGAGGTTTATTAAACTCACAGTTTCCTAGAAAGAGGAGCCAGGCTACAGCATCAGGGAGGCCATTCATAAGCACTGGGTTGGGTCAGGAGGCAGAGGGAACAGGGAGAAAACATGGGCAAGAGTCTTTATTGTGGTTTCTCAAACTCAACATTCAAAAAACTAAGATCATCATGGCATCTAGTCCCATTACTTCATGGCAAACAGATGGGAGAAAAAATGGAAACAGTGGAAGATTTTATTTTCTTGGGCTCCAAAATCACTGTGGACAGTGACTGCAGCCATGAAATTAAAAGACACTTGCTCCTTGGAAGAAAAGCTATGACAAACCTAGACAGCATATTAGAAAGCAGAGACATCACTCTGCCGACAAAGGTCCGTACAGTCAAAGCTATGGTTTTTCCAGCAGTCATGTACGGATGTGAGAGTTGGACCATAAAGAAGGCTAAGTGCCAAAGAATTGATGCTTTCAAACTGTGGTGCTGGAGAAGACTCTTGAGAGTCCCTTGGAGAGCAATGAGATTAAAGCACTGAGTCCTAAAGGAAAACAACCCTGAATAATCATTGGAAGGACTGATGCTGAAGCTGATGTTCCAATACTTTGGCTACCTGATGTGAGGAGCCGACTCACTGGAAAAAACTGCGATGCTGGGAAAGACTGAAGGCAGTAGGAGAAGAGGGAGACAGAGGATGAGATTGTTGGATGGCAATATCGACTCAATGGACACAAGGTTGAACAAACTCTGGGGGACACTGAAGGACAGGGAAGCCTGGCGTGCTGCAGTCCATGGGGTCACAGTCAGACGTGACTTAGCAACTGAACAACAAAGAGGAATAGGTGACACAGGCAGCAATGAAGATTCAATTCAACAACAAAAAGTATGACAACACCCTTCATTAAACAGATTGTGTCAAAAAAAACCCATTAATTATTTTTATATTGATTACATATTGACACTGTAACATTTTGTATATATTGGTTTGAATAAAATATACTATTAAAATTCATTTCACCTGTCTTTCATATTTTGAATGTAATTTAAAATTACATGCCACAAATAAAGAATCCTGCATGCCTAAAAAAGACTGAAGATCCTGTGTGCCACAACTAAGACCTGGCACAGCCAAATAAATAAATAAAATTACAGATGTGGCTTGCACCATATTTTTACTGGACAGTGATGGCCTACATACTTAACAGTGGTTGGAAGTAAAATCTTAAAACCTGAGTCAAAAGCGGGATGCCCTGAGAGGCGGTGCTAACAAAACACACACAGTACGTCATTGTCTTCCTCTTATTGGAGGGTGACATTCATCCTACTGTAGGTCGGCATATGCTCCATAGCATCTGGGAAAGAGTGGTGAGGTAGGTGGGTAGATGTTAACATAGATGAAAAAAATTTACATTCAACTTCTTGAGTGAGCAAGAGAGAAATCTACCTTATTTCCTGCACCCCAGCAATAGCCATGAGGCCCAGAAGCAATCTGCAACATTTCCCAGAAGTTGTAGACCATGAGGGTCAATGCCCACTCAAGACCCTGGGCTCATTTTTCCTGCCCCGGACACTGCTCCCTGGACAGCCTGGTGTGGTAGAGACAAGGGAGAGCAAAGAAGCACGTGGAGGACAGACAAGGATTTTACTGTGCCGAGTGCCTGCTCCCGGGCAGCCCTCTGGCTGCATGTTCCTGTGAGGCTGCCAGCCCTAGGAATTGTGTGTGACTCACAGATACCCTCAAGGTTAGACTTTTGGGCACTGTGGTTATAAATTAGTACAAATGGTTTCCTGGCGCTGGATCCAAGAGCCCTGGCCCTATGTCAGTTGCGGGAACACATCTCAGCTAATGGGGATGAGAGGTAAAGGGCCAGGGTTCCCGTGCCAAGGACAGAGGCTCACTATCGGGAACACTGGCAGCCTGGCTAGGGCAGGGATGGGGGCCATGCATGGAAGAGGGGCCTGGCAGAGGTCCAGCGGCTGAGGTATCCCAGCCAGCAGCCATCTGTGTACACACACACTTTCATCAGCGGAGTGAGGAGCACCAGCCTCTGTGTGAACATCACCTGAAATCCTGAGTCACATCCTCTGGTGAACTGGGGTGGGGCCCCTTAATAGTGAGTTATCTTAATATGGAAAAGAGAATGTGCTATGTACTCCAGAAGAGAGACTATCCTGAAAAAGGGAATGACCTTCTCGTTCCCAATGGTACAAGCAACCCAATTCAGTTCAGTCCAGTGGGTAATATTTTGGTGACTAATATGTGCCAAGTGCTGCTGCAGAAGGCACCTGAGTTACCCCCTGCCCTTACGTAGCTTAGAGACAGATGAGATCACTGTGTAATGAATTCAAGGTCAAGCACTGTAAAAGAGAAGTCTGCCTCATCAGAAGAGAAGGCTTCCTGGTGGAAACGCAAATGTCAGCAACCTAAGAGGAGGGTATGGGTAGAAGAGTGTTTCTAGCTGAGGGACTTGAGTACACAAAGTCCCAGAGGCAAGAAAGTGCCTGGCCCGGCACGGATTCAACACATTCATCTCTGATATGTGGATTTGTTAGTCACACTAGTGCCAAGTGTGTTTTGGCCATGATCCTACCATCCTGACCGGCCCCACAGGTTACAAAGGCAACAAGCTAGGCAATAGCTCCCACTCATTTATTCACATAGATTCATGGGGCATCGACAATGTATCAAGCGCAGGACTTTGTTGTTAGAAGGCAGCAACAGTCAGAGAGCCCAAGGGATGTCAGGATAGTAGATGCAGAATGAAGAAGAGAATGGAGAACTGTGGGAAGGACAGGAATTGGGGGAGAGGGTATTCACTTCTGAGTTCGTGTCATCCTTTCTCAAGAGTATGAGTGGAAAGTAAAAGGCCCCTGGCACACAACCCTGAGAGTCTGAAAGAGAAGGAAGGTCACAGACCCTCTTTCTTCCTTGTTTGCCACATGTCACCACTTATCACCACTTACCAGTCCTGGAAGTTCTAATTCCATATGGTCTCATGTCTTGGTTCCATTTCCCACTGCCAGCTTGGGGTTCCTAGATTTAAAACCAGAGCCTCCTTGTTAAAAAGAGTAGAGTTTATTAAGACACAAGAATTGGAAAAGTCTGAAAAGTATAACAACCTTGGCCCTGACGACAGACTGGTTACTGTGCTCACTGGCCAGCATTGAAGGATGGATGGTCAGTGTGATGAGACGGATGATGTCTGGCCATTAGCTATATTGAGGTGCACTGGAGGAGCAGGGAATAGGCAGCCCCTTGGAGGTATATGCATGAGCAAGGAGAGGGAGTAAAGGTCAGGGTATCCATTGGTGTTATGGAAAAGACAAGCAATAGATTCCTGAAGAAATCATGGTTTTTCAGGTAATTTACAAGAGCAACAAAAACTATGCCTAGGGGTAAGGCTAACAACAAATATGCAAAACTATGGGTAAATTCCATTCAATACTGATCCAAGCAAACTGCCTATATAGTTTTTCTTAGAATCTAGGAAATTAATTCTAAAATTCATATGGATGATATCTCTTATATGTGGAATCTAAAAAAAATGATACAGTTCAGTTCAGTTCAGTTGCTCAGTCGTGTCCGACTCTTCGCGACCCCATGAATTGCAGCACGCCAGGCATCTCTGTCCATCACCAACTCCTGGAGTCTACCCAAACCCATGTCCATCGCGTCAGTGATGCCATCCAACCATCTCATCCTCTGTAGTCTCCTTCTCCTCCTGCCACCAATCCTACCCAGCATTAGGGTCTTTTCCAATGAGTCAACCCTTCGCATGAGGTGCCCAAAGTATTGGAGTTTCAGCTTCAACATCACACCTTCCAATGAACACCCAGGATTGATCTCTTTTAGGATGGATTGATTGGATCTCCTTGAAGTCCAAGGGACTCTCAAGAGTCTTCTCCAACACCACAGTTCAAAAGCATCAATTCTGTGGCGCTCAGCTTTCTTCACCGTCCAACTCTCACATCCATACATGACCACTGGAAAAACCATAGCCTTGACTAGACGGACTTTTGTTGGCAAAGTAATGTCTCTGCTTTTAAATGTGCTATCTAGGTTGGCCATAACCTTCCTTCCAAGGAGTAAGCGTCTTTTAATTTCATGGCTGCAGTCACCATCAGCAGTGATTCTGGAGCCCAAAAAAATAAAGTCTGACACTGTTTCCACTGTTTCCCCATCTATTTCCCATGAAGTGATGGGACCAGATGCCATGATCTTAGTTTTCTGAACGTTGAGCTTTAAGCCAACTTTTTCACTCTCCTCCTTCACCTTCATCAAGAGGCTCTTTAGTTCTTCACTCTCTGCCATAAGGGTGGTGTCATCCACATATCTGAGGTTATTGATATTTCTCCCAGCAATCTTGATTCCAGCTTGTGTCTCTTCCAGCCCAGCGTTTCTCATGATGTACTCTGCATATACATCAGAGGGGGCGGCGGCCGACAGGGGCTAGGCCGGGCCGGGAGCCGGGGGCGGCGGCCGACAGGGCCTAGGCCGGGCCAGGGGCTGGGGCCGGCGGCAAAAAAAAAAAAAAATGATACAAATGAACTTATTTACAAAACACTGCCTCACTGACCTAGAAAACAAATATGTTTACCAGGGGGAGGGATGGGGGAGAAGGATAGTTAGGGAGTTTGGGATTGACATGTATACACTGCTATATTTAAAATAGATAACCAACCAAGGACCTACTATATAGCACAGGGAACTCTGTTCAATACTCTATAATAAATGGAAAAAGAATATGAAAAAGAATAGATACATCTATAACTGAATCACTTTGCTGTACTCCTGAAACTAACACAACACTGTTAATCAACTATACTCCAATATAAAATAAAATTATTTGAAAATCACATGAAAAGAAAAGTTGCAAGAATAATCAAAGTTAGTTAGAAAGCAGCATCTTTAAATTACTAGATATTAAGAATTACTAAAACTATAGTAATTAAAACAAAGGTGGGAACAGGTGGTTAATATTATGTGTTCTAACAATGATGAAATAAGAAAACTAACAAAACTGGGAGAGAAAACTGGAATAATGACAATATCTTGTGAAATAGCTGACAATCAAAGGATATCATTTATGGTGTAATATAAGCTAGCTTAAGGGCTTTTAGCATACAAAGGGAAAACAAAGAAAGTTATTATTGACTAAAATTGAATGTTGCAGAAGAGAGGGGCAGTAGGCAAAGGAAGACACAAGCTAACGGAATTGTTATTCATAGCAGGGAACCAATAGGTTTAAACAACCAACGAGTAGTTTAAAGAAAGAAGGAACTAAGAATATTAATTATACAAAAATCAACATGTAAAAGTAAACCACTAAAACAAAACAAAACAAAAAGAAGCCTTCCTAAACACAAAGAAGGCTGCAACAAGAAAAATGAACAAAGAAAGCCAATCACATAATGAAATGCATGCAAACACACAAATATTGAACATAAAATACGAAAGAAACTGAGACAAAACATCTCTTTTATATAAAAGCATGTAAATGAGCTTAAATGATCTATTAAAAGCAATACAGGACTTTTGTGGCAATCCAGTGGTCATGTACTCTCATTGCAGGGAGCGTGGGTTCAATCCCTGGTCAGGGAACTAAGATACCACATGTTGCACTGCATAGCCAAATGCTGTGTTGAGGGATGAACCAAAAACAATTTTAATGATAGAGATTACAAGTAAAGTGACTGGTAACACTGTATCTGCTAGGTACCAGTGAAAATGGTAGAGCTCCAAGGACCCATCTCACTACAGCAACAGCAAAAAAAATTAAGCAAAAATTTTTAGAGCCAACTTTATCAACTCTGGAAAACAAGAGGTGAGGGAACCCTATATCAAGGAAAAGGTAGCCTAAACATGGTAGAAAAGCTTTATGGTATTTTTATGTGCCCTTGTCCCACCAACCCCTGTGGCATATCAATAGTCTGGAAGATCGTGGTCCACATTCCCAAGGTAGGACTCTGGTTCCAAAAGGAGCAAAACAACCCTTATTCGCAAGAATTATGTTTCTCTATCCTAACCTCTCCAGGAGTTATGTTAAGGACTGATGCAGATGTTCCGTTTTTGTTTTGCCTAACCTGGAACTCGCTCAGGGTAACAAAGTGGTGGACATTCCTTGAAAATATTGCCAAGAAAATCGTCTGCAGTTACTTGGGGCAAAAGATTACAACTAAACCATAAAGTATTCTTTGCAGCCAAAGATGGAGAGGCTCTATACAGTCAGCAAAAACAAGATCAGGAGCAGACTGTGGCTCAGATCATGAATTCCTTATTGCCAAATTCAGATTTAAATTGAAGAAAGTAGGGAAAACCACTAGTCAACTCAGGTATGACCTAAATCAAATCCCTTATGATTATACAGTGGAAGTGACAAATAGATTTAAGGGACTAGATCTGATAGACAGAGTGCCTGATGAACTATGGACAGAGGTTCGTGACATTGTACAGGAGACAGGGATCAAGACCATCCCAATGGAAAAGAAATGCAAAAAAACAAAATGGCTGTCTGAGGAGGTCTTACAAATAGCTGGGAAAAGAAGGGAAGTGAAAAGCAAAAGAGAAAAGGAAAGATATTCCCATCTGAATGCAGAGTTCCAAAGAACAGCAAGGTGAGATAAGACAGCCTTCCTCAGCGATCAATGCAAAGACATAGAGGAAAACAATAGAATGGGAAAGACTAGAGATCTCTTCAAGAAAATTAGAGATACCAAGGGAATATTTCATGCAAAGATGGGCTCGATAAAGGACAGAAATGGCATGGACCTAACAGAAGCAGAAGATATTAAGAAGAGGTGGCAAGAATACACAGAAGAACTATACAAAAAAGATCTTCACGACACAGATAATCACGATGGTGTGATCACTCACCTAGAGCCAGACATCCTGGAATGTGAAGTCAAGTGGGCCTTAGAAAGCATCACTACGAACAAAGCTAGTGGAGGTGATGGAATTCCAGTTGAGCTATTTCAAGTCCTCAAAGGTGACGCTGTGAAAGTGCTGCACTCGATATGCCAGCAAATCTGGAAAACTCAGCAGTGGCCACAGGAATGGAAAAGGTCAGTTTTCATTCCAATCCCTAAGAAAGGCAATGCCAAAGAATGCTCAAACTACCACACAATTGCATTCATCTCACACGCTAGTAAAGTAATGCTCATTCTCCAAGCCAGGCTTCAGCAATATGTGAACCGTGAACTTCCAGATGTTCAAGCTGGTTTTAGAAAACGCAGAGGAACCAGAGATCAAATTGCCAACATCTGCTGGATGATCAAACAAGAAAGAGAGCTCTAGAAAAAGATCTATTTCTGCTTTATTGACTATGCCAAAGCCTTTGACTGTGTGGATCACAAAAAACTGTGGAAAATTCAGAAAGAGGTGGGAATACCAGACCATCTGAGCCGTCTCTTGAGAAACCTGTATGCAGGTCAGGAAGCAACAGTTAGAACTGGACATGGAACAACAGACTGGTTCCAAATAGGAAAAGGAGTACATCAAGGCTGTATATTGTCACCCTGCTTATTTAACTTATATGCAGAGTACAGCATGAGAAATGCTGGGCTGGAAGAAACACAAGCTGGAATCAAGATTGCCGCGAGAAATATCAATAACCTCAGATATGCAGATGACACCACCTTTATGGCAGAAAGTGAAGAAGAACTAAAGAGCCTCTTGATGAAAGTGAAAGAGGAGAGTGAAAAAGTTGGCTTAAAGCTCAACGTTCAGAAAACTAAGATCATGGCATCTGGTCCTATCACTTCCTGGGAAGTAGATGGGGAAACAGTGGAAACAGTGTCAGACTTTATTTTCTTGGGCTCCAAAATCACTGCTGATGGTGATTGCAACCATGAAATTAAAAGATGCTTACTCCTTCGAAGGAAGGTTATGGCCAACCTAGATGGCATATTTAAAAGCAGAGACATTACTTTGCCAACAAAGGTCCGTCTAGACAAGGCTATGGTTTTTCCAGTGGTCATGTATGGATGTGAGAGTTGGATGGTGAAGAAAGCTCTGTGCCCAAGAATTGATGCTTTTGAACTGTGGTGTTGGAGAAGACTCTTGAGAGTCCCTTGGACTGCAAGGAGATCCAACCAGTCCATCCTAAAGGAGATCAGTCCTGGTTGTTCATTGGAAGGACTGATGTTGAAGCTGAAACTCCAGGACTTTGGCCACCTCATGCGAAGGGCTGACTCATTGGAAAAGACCCTAATGCTGGGAAGGATTAGGGGCAGGAGGAGAAAGGGACGACAGAGGATGAGATTTCTGGATGGCATCACCGACTCGATGGACATGGGTTTGGGTAAACTCTGGGAGTTGGTGATGGACAGGGAGGCCTTGCGTGCTGCGATTCATGGGGTCGCAAAGAGTCAGACACGACTGAGCGACTGAACTGAACTGAAAGCATAAAGGGCCCAAAGCTTGGGTGGAAAAGCTTGGGAGAGAGGTTTGGGAAATCAGGGAATTCAAAGGGGCTCCTCCATACAGGGAAAATTTAGAATGCCACAAGCATGCGCAGGGCAGAATAGATGCACAGAAAACACCTAAGAAGACCTTCAGCTTTCTCCTCTGGCTGATCTCCAGGCTGACTAAAGAGGAAGTGAAGGCTAAAGAAGTGTGATAAATAGCCTAGAGATTGAAGGAGTGCTCCAACACAAAGTAATTTGCAAAGATTGGGAAATATTTGTGTTTTTAAATTTTTTTTTCTCTATTCTCTCTTTTTCAAACTTCCCCCATCCTTCACCAGGGAAGGGGATAACTAAAGAAAATCTTTATTAAAATCCTAGCTGAACTCATAAAAAACAGACACCAGGGACTATACATGACAAAGAATACTGACTTTATAAATATAGTTTAAGAAAGTCACTGAACAAACAGGTACAGCTGAAAACAAGCAAGAAAAATAAACCTGAGGCGAGGGAAAACTGTGACTTCCAGAGTTACCACATTATAATATTCAAAATGTTCAGACTGCAACAAAAATGATGAAGCATGTAAAGGGACAAGAAAATATTATTCATTCCCAGAAGAAATTAACACAAACTACCCCTGAAGAGGCACAGACACTGGACTTACTAGACAAAGAAGCAGGGCAAAGGCTAACAAAGAGTTTTGTCAAGAGAACATGCTGGTCATAGCAAACACCCTTTGCCAACAACACAATAGACGACTCTACACGTGGACATCACCAGAGAGTTAGTACTGAAATGACTGATTATATTTTTTGCAGCTGAAGATGGAGAAGCTCCATACAATCAGCAAAAACATGACAAGGAGCTGACTGTGGCTCAGATCATGAACTCCTTATTGCAAAATTTAGGCTTAAATTGAAGAAAGTAGGGAAAACCACTACTTTTTGGTCATTCAGTTCATACAGTTTAGTCGCTCAGTTGTGTCTGACTCTTTGCGACCCCATGGACTGCAGCATGCCAGGCCTCCCTGTCCATCATCAACTCCCAGATTTTACCCAAACTCATGTCCATTGAGTCAGTGATGCCATCCAACCATCTCATCCTCTGTCATCCCCTTCTCCTCCCACCTTCAATCTTTCCCAGCATCAGGGTCTTTTCCAATGAGTCAGTTCTTCACATCAGGTGGCCAAAGTCCTGGAGTTTCAGCTTCAACATCAGTCCTTCCAATGAACACCCAGTACTGATCTCCTTTAGGATGGACCAGTTGGATCTCCTTGCAGTCCAAGGGACTCTCAAGAGTCTTCTCCAACACCACAATTCAAAAGCATCAATTATTCGGCACTCAGCTTTCTTTATAGTCCAACTTTCACATCCATACATGACTACCGGAAAAACCATAGTCTTGACTAGATGGACCTTTGTTGATAAAGTAATGTCTCTGCTTTTTAATATGCTGTCTAGGTTGGTCATAACTTTCTTTCCATTCAGGTATGACCTAAATAAAATCCCTTATGATTATACAGTGGGGGTGACAAATAGATTCAAGGGATTAGATCTGGTAGACAGAGTGCCTGAAGAACTGTGGATGGAAATCAGTAACCCTGTACGGGGGTTGTGACCAAAATCATTCCAAAGAAAAACAAATGCAAGAAGGCAAAGTGGCTGTCTAAGGAGGCTTTAGAAATAGCCAAGGAAAGAAGAGAATTGAAAGACAAGAGAGAAAGGGAAAGATATACCCAACTGAATGCAGAGCTCCAAAAAATAGCAAGGAGAGATAAGACCTTCTCAAATGAACAAAGAAATAGAGGAAAACAATAGAATGGAAAAGATTAGAGATCTCTTTAAGAAAATTAGAGATACCAAGGGAACATTTCATGCAAAGATGGGCAGGATAAAGGACAGAAATGGTAAGGACCTAACAGAAGCAGAAGAGATTAAGAAGAGGCAAGAATACACAGAAGAACTATACAAAAAAAGGTCTTAATGACCCAGATAACCATGATGGTGTGCTCATTCACCTAAGAGCAAGGCGTCCTGGACTGTGAAGTGAAGTGAGCCTTAGGAAGCATTACTACAAACAAAGCTAGCGAAGGTGACAGAATTCCAGATGAGCTATTTAAAAATCCTAAAAGATGATGCTGTTAAAGTGTTGCACTCTATGTCAGCAAATTTGGAAAACTCAGCAGTGGCCACAGGACTGAAAAGGTCAGTTTTCATCCAATCCCAAAGAAGGGCAATGCCAAAGAATGTTCAAATTACTGTACAATTGTGCTCATTTCACATGCTAGCAAGGTTATGCTCAAAATCCTTCAAGCTGGGTTTCAGCAGTACATGAACCAAGAACTTTCAGAGGTACAAGCTGGGTTTCGAAGAGGTAGAGGAACCAGAGATCAAATTGCCAACATTCATTGGATCATGGAGAAAGCAAGGGAGTTCCAGAAAAATATTTACTTATGTTTCACTGACTACACTAAAGCCTTTGACTATGTGGATCACAACAAACTGTGGAAAATTCTTAGAGACAGGAGTACCAAACCACTTTACCTGTCTCTTGAGAAACCTGTCTTTTGGCCAAGAAGGAACAGTTAGAACCAGACTTGGAACAATGGACTGGTTCAAATTTGGGAAAGGGTACAACAAGGCTGTTATTTGTCACCCCACTTATTTAATTTATGTGCTGAGTATATTGTGTGAAATGCCAGGTTGGATGAATCACAAGGTCCAATCAAGATTTCCAGGAGAAATGTCAACAACCTCAGATATACAGATGAAATCATTCTAATGGCAGAAACTGAAGAAGAACTAAAGAATTCTTTTGATGAGGGTGAAAGAGGAGATGTGAAATAGATCACCAGTCCAAGTTCGATGCATGAAACAGGGCTCTCAAAGCTGGTGCACTGGGAAAACCCTGGGGGATGGGAGGGGGTTCAGGATGGGGGACACATGTACACCCATGGCTGATACATGTCAATGTAAGGCAAAAACCACTACAATACTGTAAAGTAATTACCCTCCAATTAAATTAATTAATTTAAAAAAAAGCTGACTTAAAACTCAACATTCAAAAACGAAGATCACAGCATTGCATCCCATCACTTCATCACAAACAGAAGGGGAAAAAGTGGACACAGTGACAGATTTTATTTTCTTGGGCTTCAAAATCACTGCAAATGGTGACTGCAGTGGTGAAATTCAAAGATGCTTGCTCCTTGGAAGGAAATCTATGACAAACCTAGACAGCATATTAAAAAGTAGAAACAGCACTTTGCCAACAAAGGTCCATTTAGTTGAAGCTATGATTTTTCACTTTTACCACTGCTGTTCAATATTGTGGGGCTTCTCAGTTGGCACAGTGGTAAAGAACCTGCCTGCCAATGCAGGAGATATAGGAGATGCAGGTTTGTTTGAACCCTGGGTCCGGGAGATCCCCTGGAGGAGGAAAATGGAAACCCAATTCAGTATTCTTGCCTGGAAAATTCCATGAACAGAGGAATGTGGCGGGCTACTGTCCATGTGGTCACAATGAGTTGGACATAACTGAGTACACACACATGCTTTTAACATTGTACTAGGAGTTGCAGCCAGAGTAATTAGGCAAGGAAAAGAAACAGAAGATATCTCAATTGGAAAGACAGAAGTAAAACCGTATCTAGTCACTGATGTTAAGCTTCTATATATATAGAAAATCTCCAAGATTCTACAAAAATAAGTACTAGAGCTAATAAACAAATTCAACAGAGTTACAGGGGCTAAAATCAACATGCAAAATTAGTTGTATTTCCATATATCAGAAATGAACAATCTGTTAAGAAAATTAAGAAAATCCCACTTAAAACAGTACCCAAAAGAATAAAATAAATTTAACCAAGGAAGTGAAAGACTTATATGTGAAAAACTACAAAACATTGCTGAGAGAAATTAAAGAAGAGCTAAATAAATAGAAAGACAACCCATGCCCATGGACTATAAAATTTAATATTGTTACAACTGCAATACTACCCAAGAAACATACAGGTTCAATGAAGTTCCTATAAAATTCCATTATAGTCCAATAGAAATTTTTAAAAATTCCATCAGTGCAGATTTGGAAAAGCCAATCCTCAATCAATTTCATGTGGAATTGTAAGGGCTCCAGATAGGGAAAACAATCTTGAAAAAGATTAAAAAAAAAAAAAATGTGGACAACTCATACTTCCTGATTCAAAACTTACTGCAATAAACAAATAAATGACCCCAAAACCCCGAAAACAAAACCCAAAAAATAAAACTTACTGCAAAGCAATGGTAATTAAGACAGTTTGGTAGTTGTATAAGGGTAGATATAAATACAGATCAATCAAATAGAATTAGGAGTCCAAAGATTGACCCAGACATCTATGGCCAGATGATTTTCTACAAGTCTCAAGACCACTCAACAAGGAAAGCAGAGTTTAACAAATGCAGCTGGGACTGGGGTATCACATGCAAAACAATAAAGTTGGTCCCCTAACTCGTACCTCTTATAAAATTAACTCAAAATAGGGGCTTCCCTGGTGGCTCAGTGGTAAAGAATCCACCTGCCCATGCAGGAGACATGGGTTCAATCTCTGGCCTGGGAATATCCCACATGCCTCGGGGCAACTAAGCCAGTGCACCACAACTACTGAGCCAGCATTCTAGAGCCCACACACTGCAACTACAGAGCCCATGAGCCACAACTACTGAAGCCCACACGCTCTCTAGCCTGTGCTCTGCAAGAGAAGCTACCTCAGTGAGAAACCTGTACACAGCAACTGGAGAATAGCCCCTGTACAGCACAACTAGAGAAAAGCACGAGAAGCAATGAACAAAGTGAAAGTGAAAGTTGCTCAGCCATGTCCGACTCTTTGCGACCCCAGGGACTATACAGTCCATGGAATTCTCCAGGCCAGAATACTGGAGTGGGTAGCCTTTCCCTTCTCCAGGGGGTCTTCCCAACCCAGGGACTGAACCCAGATCTTTCGCATTGCAGGCGGATTCTTTACCAGATGAGCTACAAGGGAAGCCCAATGAAAACCAGCACAGCCAAAAATAAATAAATAAAGTTATTTAAAATTTAACTCAAAATATATCAATGATCTAAATATAAGAACTCACAGTCATTAAAATCTTATCAAAATACATAGGAGTAAATCTTCATGACCCTGGATTGGCAATGAATTCTTAGGTAATATACTAAAAGCACAAGTAGCAAAAGAAAAAACAGATAAACTGAACTTTATCAAAATTAAAAACTCTTTGTGCATCAAAAGATATTAAGAAAGTGAAAAGGTAAACTACAAAATGAGAGAAAATCTTTGCAAATACATGTGTTGTAAGGGTCTCATATCCAGAATACATAAAGAAGTCTTACAATTCAACATGAAAAGGGAAACCACTCAATTTAAAAATGAGTAAAGGACTTGAATGAATATACATTTATCCAGAGAAGATAGACAAATAGACAACAAGCAATGAAAAGATGCTCAATGTCACTAGTCATTAGGAAAATGCAACTCAAAACAATGAGATACAATTTCACAAACACTAGGTTTATTTTATTTTTTTTGAAGGAAAGTAATAAGTGTTTGTGAGGATGTGGAGAAATTGGAATGCTGTACATTGCTGGAGGGATATAAAATGGTTTAGCTACTGTGGAAAGCAGTTTGTTGCTTCCTCAAAAAGTTAAACAGAATTATCATATGACCTAGCAATTCCATTCTTAGTTATGTACTTGAAAGCACTGAAATGAAGTACTTAATGAATATATCAATAAATGAGTGTACAGACAGATTGTTGTATATACTTATACAATATTACACAGCCATAGAAAGGAATGAAGTACTGGTATATATTACGATGTATATATACACCTTAAAAGCATTATGCTAAGTGAAAGAAGCCAGACGCAAAGGTCACATATGGTTCCAATTATGTAAAATATCCAGAATATCCGTAGAGACAGAAAACAGATTGATGGTTGCTGGGGCTAGAGAAAGAGGGAATTGTAACTGCTTAATGGCTACACGGTTTCCTTTTGGGGTGCTGCAATGTCTGGAACTAGATGGACATGGTAGTGGCACAATACTGAATTGTGTACTAAATACCACTGAACTGTTCACTTTAAAATGGTTAAGTTTAAGTCGCGAATGTCATCTCAGGAAAAAAAAAATTCATAGAATTCAAACATAAAGTAGGAAGGGGTCTGTGCCTTACTATCAGGTGGGGTAGAATTTAGACATCTAAAATATTACCTAGTTCAAACCACGCAGTTTTAAGGGTCTCTAATCTTGAAATGTTCTAAATGTTCATTAGTAACATGGCCCGCTGAAACTTTTGAACAGAACTTATAACTAAGAGCTGAAAATCACTTAAACAAGCATTTGTTGGATCAAGGTTATGAATGTTCAGAAAGCACACAGGATTCGTCCCGCCTTCCAGGGTTAGTCCCAGATTGGGCACCATGTAGTTCTGGGTAAGCTTCTTCAGCTGGCTGCCTTTGTTTCTTTAAATAAGAGGTTAAACCTTTCTTTAAAAGAGAAGGTTGGACAAGATTATCAGTGGGCCGTTATTTTTTTTGTTACTAATATAAAAAGTCTATGCAATTTATTCTCCAAGACAGAGTATAAAAAGGTGAAAAGTCTTTGTGAAAAGGGCTACTTTTCATAAACACCAAAACAAATCTCACCCACTAGTGATGGAGGTTGAAGAGAACAGTGCTTTCTAAAGCAGCCAGGAGAGGATGATTTACAGATGAAAAATTAGCCCCAAGTCAAGCCACATCTGGAAGAGAAATGATGTCAAACATCAACAGCTGGGTACAAATGTTACTTGTATTTTTTGGCAAACATCTGATGTGGCTTTGGTGTGAGCAAGAATTCTCTTTCCAAAATAGCTTAAATGAAAAGCTCTGATAATGCACAACATTCCTGGTGTGCTGAAATATGATTTTCTTGTTGTTTTTGGACAAAAATACACCTGGAAAACATAGTGTATAAAGAAACAGTGATGAGCCACACCCCCCCGATATGAGGCTTACAGTGATTATTGATGAAGAAATATTTCTAGCTCACAATGACAAAACTAGCAGCTACCCAATCTGCTCCCTGGTTTTCTTATACTTGGGCACAACTGCTAATTTTGTATAAATATAAGCAGAAAAATAGCTTTTGGAAATCTTAAAACAAAGCCTATTTTATGCCACTATCCACCCACAACCATCTGCCAGGCTCTGGATTAAAGACGACAGCAACCTCCTAAGGAAGCTTCAGGGGGAAAACCAGTTTCTGAAGTTATGGGTCAATCATTTTAAGCATAATTAAACTACTTTAGACTTCAAATGCTTCTTTAATAAGTCCAAGAGAAATAAAACTAAGTTTAGTGGTCACATTTTGGTTTAAAATAACAATGAAAAGAATAAAAAGTAAAAAGTAAAATTTTTTATTCTGAAAAATAATTGTTACTCATTCACTTATTTATTCAACGAATATTTCAACAACTACCATGTGCCAGGCTCTGTACTGAGTGGAGGAAATACAACAGATAACCAGTGCTTGACATCATGAGGCACATGAGCAGATGAAAGGACAAATATAATGTAAAATATTTCCTTTATATCACTCACAGATAAGGGACTATGATAGAGCATAACAGAGGACAGCCAGAGAGGGCCTCTCTGAAGACGGCATCCTTGAGAGCTAAAAGATAAGGAGCTAGCTAATATGCAGACAGGAGTATTCTAGGCAGAAGGAATGCCCATGTGCGAAGGCGCTGAGGCAGGAAATCACTTGTTAAAGTCTGGACCAGATCCATCAGCGGGCTCAAGTGTGGTGAGTGAGAAAGCAATATGGATGAGTTTGAACAAGGCAGCACAAGACACGAGAGATCTTACAGCCATGGCAGGATTTTAGATTTTAAATGCAATGAGAAGCAATGGGAGGGTTTTAGGAGACAACTAAGATAATCTGATTTCTGAAGGATAACACTGGCTATTACATGAATTGACTGGAAATAGGCAAGAATAGAGGTGGGAAGAAGTGCTGCTGCGGTGCAGAGAGAAACAGATGAACTCAATATACGTTTTGGAGCTCAGGTCCAAAGACTTGTGAATGGAATGTACCAGGGGTTGGAGTGAGGAAGGGAGGAATCAAGATGACTCTTTGATGTCGTACTGAGATGGCAAAGACGGGGACGACTGGTGGTGGGAACATGCAGGCAAAAGACAGCACGTGGTAAGTTTGGGCATGTCCGTGAGACTTTCAGGTGTTGGCATCAACAAAGCACTGGATATAAAAGAATGGAATTCAAAGCACAGTTCTGGGATAAAGACAGTATGCAAATCCATGGCAGGGAAGAGGAGAGAGAAAAAGAGAAGTCCCAAATGCTGTGCAAATACTAGGCAAGCAAAATTTTCCTAAGACAGCTTCTTAAGAACAGTAGCTTTGTCCTTGTGGTCGAATACCACAGTAATACATGACTGGACAGCACAGACTGACAACCCATGATCTAAACCAGGGGTCCCTAATTTTTGGGCCGAGGACTGGTACCTCTTTGTCAGATCAGTGACAGCATTAGATTAGAAATAAAGTGCAGAATAAATATTATGCATTTGAATCATTCCAAAACCATCCCCTGCCCCGACCCCCAGTACCTGGAAAGATTGTCTTCCACAAAATTGGTCTCCGGTGCCAAAAAGGTTGGGGACCGCTGATCTAAACAACCCGAAAGCACCTAACACTGGTTGCAACTGAGCATTTGAAAAGTGATGATTAGACTATCATGGGGGGGTGGGGGGTGGGGAGTGTGTGTTTGTGTGGGTATGTGGGGATGCCATTCTCCCTCTGGGCATGCTGATGTTCTGAGGGTGATCTGAGAACTTAGAGTGCTTGAGATAGATTGAGGTACACTTCTGAATTGCTATAGAGAATTTAAACAGCCACAATTTTCATCTGTGATAACCTGCAAGGCAGAATTATTTTTTTAAAGCATATGATCTCAAAACTTTAAAGGAAGCATGTTATAAGCTTCTATACTTCTAGTAGTCATGGAGCTCACTTAGTGACAGGCATTCTCTGTACGCTCTTGGAGCTAATGGGACTGAGCAAATAATTTAACCCTCCCTTATTATCACAGCTAAGGAAATAAATTCTGAGCTTTCCTATAAAGTTACTTATCTATGGTCACAACTAATGAACAGAAAGATAAGACTAGTCATTCCCAATCTTAGCTGCAATCAGCAAACACCATTTGGTGAACTTACAAAAAATCATTGACCAACCAATCATATAAGCAAGCAAACAAGATACTGGTATCCCAAACCACTTGGAAATTCTGATTCTGTCCATCTAGGGTAAGACCCACTTATCTGTGCTTTTAAAAGCTCTCCTGGGAGCTTCTGATGGCTAGAAGGACTATACAGGGATTGAGCCTAGGCTTTCTGATCCATAGCTCATTACCTTTTACCTCCTCTTTACCAACCAAAGCCACCCATCCCTACTGAACTGCCCTCTATCTCTGCATAGTTCTTCTGAAGGAAACTAGAGCCCCCTGGATTCAGATCTTCCTCCTAGATAGCTACCAATCTCTTTCTCTGCTTCCTCCTCCCTCAACTTTCCCACCGGCCTCTTGGTTTTGCTATTCACACTTTTCTTCATTCCATACTACTCTTTCTCTAGCTGGTTTCATCCACCCAGTTTCCACAAGGCTTTCATGCTGATGCTGGCCAGTTTATATTTATCTCCAGCCTGGATCTGATTCCCTGCCCAATAGCCAGGCCTGTGGGATTCATGATTTACTTACAAAATAACAAAATGTTTGCATTAGAGTGTGTTAAATTGTTTACCTATAAAAATATGTAGTTCTCTTGACGTTAATCCAAGGTATACTGAGATGGGGAGGCTGGGATGGGTGGCAGTGGGATGGAGTTCACCCAATGACACAGATGTGCACATACACACTAGGGTGGCCCTGTAATTCCTATCCCCTAGTACTTACCGATGCCTTTGTGCAATTCCCATCCACTGAGTGTGGGCAAGGCATGTGACTTGCTTCTAAGGTACAGAGTATGGGATTTTACGGATGGGATCAAGGTCTTTAATCAGCTAACTGAGCTAATCAAAGCAGACCAGACAGCAAGAGTCTGATTATAGACCAGTCTTTCACGAAAGCCTAGGTCTTCCCTGAAGCAAGACTCGTCATGCAACAGAAACTCTCTTCCATAGCTAGCTTTGAAGAAGCAAATCATTAGAACGCTACAGCCACAGGCAAGTGAATTCTCTCTACAATCTGAGGGACCTGACAAGTAGATCCTCCCCTATTTAGGCCTCCAGAGAACACAAGAGCAGCTGCCACCTTGATTTCAGCTTTGTGGATTCCCACCCCACACTGTAACATATGTGATGTTCAGAATACTTATCACTCAGCAGTAGGCAATATAGACATCTCACGTTAAAAGCTGAAACCTTGTATCTTGGCTATTCCTAATGTGGGTTTACTTGGCCACTGACCAAGATTTACTTACGAAGTGAGACAAGCACATAAGCGACAGGCATTAGTAAGACGGGAGCTGTGTGTGCCCATGACCACCGGTGGCCCTGGGACTGAGCAAAGGAAGAACACAGTGTTCTTCTATATGCTAATGGTTAAAAGTCTTCAACAATGGCAAATGTCATTGCTTTAGAACGTGCTGTTCATCAGATCAACAGATCTGCAGATATACTGCAGGTGAAATAATTTTTTGTGATCGGAGTCAAGTTCTCTTGTTCTGGCAGTGGAAGGTAACTTCAGAATTCTAGGCTTTCCTGAGGATAACAGGTGTCCTCTCCACAGTACAGTCAATGTTCAGAGATATTTTATCATCTCCTTGACCTGCAATGTTACTCTACTCAAGGCAGCCAGGGAAGAAGCGGTTTTGCTCAAATATACGATATTACCAGAGACATTTCATGAGAATAAAAACACATCTTTAAGTACACACAGAACTCTTAATCTTGATACAAGACCCCATTTCAAGGCAGCCCATGCCTAAAATCCTGTGTCAAGTAAATTATTGCTAAAGATATATATGGCTCAGTGTTACTTTCCTCTTCCCTGTTAAAATGTCAAGCTTTGCAGTATTAGCTTCCTTAGTGGCTCAGTTGGTAAAGAATCCACCTGTAATGCAGGAGACTGCCTGCAATGCAGGAGACACAGGTTTGATCTCCAGGTTGAACAGATCCTCTGCAGAAGGAAATGGCAACCCAACTCCAGTATTCTCTCCTGGGAAATCTCATGGACAGAGGAGCTTGGTGGTCAAGAGTTTATGGGGTTACAAAGAGCTGGACACAACTTAGCAACTAAACCACCACCACAGCTGAAATAAGAAATAATTCCCCTTTCAGATTAACAGGAGAGACATGGTAGGAAGGCACATAGGGTCTGATCTGGTATTGACCCTTCTGAATAGTGCTGGTAAACCTAAGGATACTGACAATGGCATGGAAAGCAAGGGAGCCATCCAGGGAGGGAAGAGGGATGGGGGAAATTTGATTCATATGGCATCAGAGCTGGCAGAGATTTCAAAGGTCATCTAATTCCACCCATGTGTCTTATGATAACAAGTTTAGAGACACAAAGATAAAGATGATAAAATCACAAGCCAATTAAATGGTAGAGAAACTGAGGAGGATGAAACTGGAGCCTATTATACAGAGTGAAGTAAGCCAGAAAGAAAAACACCAATACAGTATCAGTTCAGTTCAGTCGCTCAGTCGTGTCCGACTCTCTGCGACCCCATGAATTGCAGCACACCAGGCCTCTCTGTCCATCACCAACTCCCGGAGTCTACCCAAACCCATGTTCAACGAGTCGGTGATGCCATCCAACCATCTCATCCTCTGTCGTCCCCTTCTCCTCCCGCCCCCAATCCTACCCAGCATTAGGGTCTTTTCCAATGAGTCAACCCTTCGCATGAGGTGGCCAAAGTATTGGAGTTTCAGCTTCAACATCAAACCTTCCAATGAACACCCAGGATTGATCTCTTTTAGGATGGATTGATTGGATCTCCTTGCAGTCCAAGAAACTCTCGAGTCTTCTCCAACACCACAGTTCAAAAGCATCAATTCTGTGGCGCTCAGCTTTCTTCACCGTCCAACTCTCACATCCATACATGACCACTGGAAAAACCATAGCCTTGACTAGACGGACTTTTGTTGGCAAAGTAATGTCTCTGCTTTTATTTTTTTATTTTTATAAATTTATTTATTTTAGTTGGGGGCTAATTACTTTACATGTCTCTGCTTTTAAACATGCTATCTAGGTTGGCCATAACCTTCCTTCCAAGGAGTAAGCGTCTTTTAATTTCATGGCTGCAGTCACCATCAGCAGTGATTCTGGAGCCCAAAAAAGTAAAGTCTGACACTGTTTCCACTGTTTCCCCATCTATTTCCCATGGAGTGATGAGACCAGATGCCATGATCTTAGTTTTCTGAACGTTGAGCTTTAAGCCAACTTTTTCACTCTCCTCTTTCACCTTCATCAAGAGGCTCTTTAGTTCTTCTTCACTTTCTGCCATAAGGGTGGTGTCATCTGCATATCTGAGGTTATTGATATTTCTCCCAGCAATCTTGATTCCAGCTTATGTTTCTTCCAGCCCAGCATTTCTCATGATGTACTCTGCATAGAAGTTAAATAAGCAGGGTGACAATATACAGCCTTGACGTACTCCTTTTCCTATTTGGAACCAGTCTGTTGTTCCATGTCCAGTTCTAACTGTTGCTTCCTGACCTGCATACAGGTTTCTCAAGAGACAGGTCAGATGATCTGGTATTCCCATCTCTTTCAGAATTTTCCACAGTTTATTGTGATCCACACAGTCAAAGGCTTTGGCATAGTCAATAAAGCAGAAGTAGATGTTTTTCTGGAATTCTCTTGCTTTTTCGATGATCCAGCGGATATTGGCAATTTGATCTCTGGTTCCTCTGCCTTTTCTAAAACCAATACAGTATACTAATACATATATATGGAATTCAGTAAATTGCTAAAGATAACCCTGTATGTGAGACAGCAAAAGAGACACAGATAAATAGAACAGTATTATGGACTTGATGGGAGAGGGCGAGGGCGGGATGATATGGGAGAATGCCACTGAAGCATGTAAATTATCATATGTGAAATGAATCGCCAGTCCAGGTTCAATGCATGACACAGGGTGCTCGGGGCTGGTGCACCGGGATGACCCAGAGGGATGGGATGGGGAGGGAGGTGGGAGGGTGGTTCTGGAAGGGGAATACATGTACACCCGTGGTGGATTCATGTCAATGTATGGCAAAACAAATACAATATTGTAAAGTAAAAAATAGATAAACTAATTTAATAACAACAAAAAAATAAATGATAGAGAAACGATTAAGGCCCAGCTCAACAAATTCTGATATTTTACTGCACTGTGTAGCTTGTCCTATTTTCCCTAGTTTGCCTCCTCCAAATATAAAATTCTTGTGCCCTTCTGAGACTTGTAGTCAAAGAAGTTGGTTAGAATTCTTAGTTCTGTATTATAAGCTGCATTATATGATGTAATCCAACTGTCAATACTTTACAGTCATTGATGACAGTACGGACTTAAACTCTAGACTAACTGCACGCTGGGCCTTAGCTCCCACATCCTTGGTGAGAAGCCAACGACATGCTGGCCACATGCACACCTCCACCAAGCTTGTCAGTGTGGCCTCCTTTATAGAGTTTTAGGAATTTGCTCATCTTACAGATGGGGAAACCAAGGTTCAGAAAAGGCTACACTCAGCCAAGTCCTGGCCCAGACCCAGCTTCCAAAGCCTTGTGCTGGTTGAGAGCTTTCGCACTTACCGGCTAAGTCTGGCGGACAGAGGAGTATAAACTGATAGGCTGGGTTTGCTTGATGGATGGCTAGAAGCCACGGTTGGATCTAATGGACTCAGTCTGGGAAGCAAAACACAAACATTAATTGCCGGGTGGTATAAGAATGGAGGAGGTTGTTTTCTAGATGAAATTTAAAACTCTGCTATACAGATATTGCCAATAAGTGGACTAACAAGTACAGTAAGTAGTCCTCTGAAGGGTACTTCCTTCTTAAAGATGGGAGGCCAGTGTTAAAAGTGTGGTGACTAGACACAAGTCTAATTCCTGGCTCAGTAACTATTCAGCTGTTGTGACATAAGGCAAGTTAACTTCTCTAAACGTCATTTTCCTGATCTGTAAAATGGGTAAAATAATAATAGTACTTCACACAACTGTTAGGACTAAATGAAAAAGTCACTGAGAGAGAACTGTCATGCTCTGTAATGTATGTTATTATGTTATGGTTAATGATGAAAAACATCTCTTGTTTAACAGAACATAACATTCAGAATTACTACCCTTAACCTTTTGAAATGTATTAGTTTGCCAAGTTGATTAAGGAGCAACTCAGTCAAAGGTGCGCTACCAGTCAATGAAATTTGTTCTAAATATAGCATCATTCAACTCAAATACAGTAGTACATACAAGGGAGACATTTCTGAAATATTATTTCTTCTTACTACTCTTCCCCCTGCCCCCCAAGAAAACAACACTGCAATTAAAAAAAAAACAAAACTACTAAGCACAGTTACAATTACTCTAGTCAACATTTTTTTTAAAAAATAGAATGGTGTATGTACTATTTATATTTTAAAGATGTGCCCTCCAGATATCTTAATTTCTCCCTTGGGCTTTTGCAAAAGAAGGATATGCAACATATCTTCAAATATACTTAGAGCTGTATCATAATAATTAATCTAATTGATCATAATGATGATTTTGAATTACCAGGAAAGGAAGGGTACTCTAGGAAAGCAGAAAAAGGCAGTTTGTAACTATTTTTACCTATACTTAATTACAAGATATCCCAGCACATGAGTTACCCACTTTGTTTAAAAAACCACTCAACAACCAACCAACCTACTATTCATCAGAAAACATATTCCAAGGACTTTAGAAGCTTACTGAACTCTAAGTATTAGTTTCATCACAAAAACCAAGAAATGTTGGTACTGTCCAGTGGAGGGCCTGTATAAGAATAAACTATTCTTGGGACTTCCCTGGTGGTCCAGTGATTGAGAATCCGCCTTCCAATGCAGGGCACATAGGTTTGATCCCTTGTTGGGGAACTAAGATCCCGCACACCACGGGGCTAAGTCTGCATGCTGCAGTGAAGACCTAGTGCAGTCAAAAAAATAAAAATAAATAAACTAAGCTTCAACTTGATAATGTAAAAACAAGTATCTGTCACTTAAGTTTTGAAAAGCATTGGAAAAATGTATGTGCAAGTAACAGAAATGATACCTGTGAAACAGCTACAACCCCATCAAAATAAGGTCTATTTTTCTATTTTACTTAAAAAACAAAACTTGTAATCAGCTTTTGATGAATTTGCCACATCTTCAGAAACTGTAGACAGTTTTTTGTTTTATATTATTTATAACATGTATATCACAAGGCAACTTCGTTCCATGCTTTACTTCAGTAAAATGGAAATAAAACTTTTTTCTGAAATTGGCACTAAAGTTGTTTTGAGTTCTTAGTAGCAAGGAGATACATCCAACTAAAAGCAGAATGAATACAGTCAAACTACATATCAAATCAAAATTATTTTCTTTATATCATCAGCAATGAGTAACTCCAGAGGTAGTATGGCAGAAATGAGCATGGATCCTATCAGGTCACAACCAACGAAGAAATTAAATTTATTTTTTCCTATGGTTTTGATTATAAGTTGCTTTACATATTTAGGACCTGAATAAAAACCACTCTCAGCAGAAATCTTGGCCCATTAATTCAACTGACATTTCAATTTACAACTTTCAGGACTGTAGATATAAAAAATGTAAAGTATAAAATTATGTAGTTTGAAATGGTTTCAATCATATTCATTAAAAATATTTCCCAGTACTTACTTGACAAAACCCCCTTGCAATATAATTCTAAACTTTTATTTATAAAATGAGGCTCACTTATGAGATTTCAATGAATGTTACACTGTAAATTACTTACATTCTGTAAAATATTTTAAGAACTTTTTCCTATCAAAGGTAGTTCATATTGGATTATCTGAAACTCAATAGTGCCCACAGATGAGCTTCTTATAGTTCTTTTCATTAATGCTTGGAAAGCACTGTGAAAATGAAAAGTGCTGTTAAGTGCTATCATCTCCCTTAAATTTTCACTTATACTGTGTGCACATTGTGAAATAAACACATATGCAGCATGTCCATGTTTGATATGTATTTTTATTTCCCTGCAGTTTTCACTTATCAAGAACAAGTAACAGGGAAAGTTGTCTGAACTAGTGCATAAACAAACATTCTGAAACACCACTACACGTATCTAATATACAAGAACCGTATAAAAAAAGTCACTAAAACACTACACTATGAAGGTGTCCAACGCTTACAGTCAGACTTTTTCCAACCCGTTACTTGCCTTGTAGCCACAGGAAAACTCTCCAAAATTGAAAAGACAATCTTGCCACAACCCTCCCCCCCTCCCAACACCTGGGATGGCTCGATATCTAGACTTCCAATAATTATTGCAATGATATAATGCAATACATACCTGGTAAAATATCCTTTATGTGGTGTGTTACAGTTTTAAAGCCAGTTAAAATATGCAGTCTTCGGATAAAATGTAATCCTTGAAAAATTTTCATACCTGCACAGTTTAAATGTACTAGATGCATAATTTTTCCTAGTCCTTTTTTTCTGTGTAATCATTTTTTATAAACTGGTATTATAAATAGAAATATACATTCAAAATATATGGAAAAGTGAGTTACTACATTAAATTTGCATGTATCGATCCATCCCTTTCCCCTGCACAGTAATAGAAAATACTATTTTGCCTTGAACTTCATATTTGACAGTGAAATGCCACTAAAGTATTTACCAAAAAGTCCATCTAGTCAAATTGTGAAACAAAATGAACCAAGTGAAAACTTTACAGTTCCTTTAGAAAAAAATTACAAGAATTTCATTTCCTAGCTATGAATCTTTAACTTTTTAGACACAAAGTTGGATTTATTTTTACAAGATACAAAATGTAAACATGGCAAAATAAATAGTTAAAACAAGTGATGCAGGATCCCATTTCATGCTCATGATCCCATTAAAGAATTATTTTTTAAAATCCATTCAGTTGCAAATTCAAGTGCAAAAGCATGATGATGAATATCTACTATTCAAGTAACAGAAATAATATTGATGATACAAATAAACTATTTTACAAGGTAGTGATTTTCCCAATTTTACAAAATATACATCATATATCGATTTAACATCCGATATACTATAGTCCATTTAGGTCCATTGTTACGCTCTGTGATCCACAGAGTTTCGCCTTTTGCATTCAGCTGGAATATGAATGACTGCACACCATCAGCACAGGTCAAAGCCACATGTTTTAGGTTATGTCACTTCCATAGCTACTGTTGTCTCTGCTATTCCATTTAAACCCAATCTTTCTGGTTCATGGTTCTCTCTATAATAAGGCAAAGAGTAAAATAAACATTAATACTCTCTAGAATATGATGTTTATCACTTAGTAGTTACAGATGCGTTTTATATAATTACAACTAAACATACTGCATAAGAACATCTCCCATTTTTACAATTTCTATACAGGAATGAGGAAAAGTTTTCTTCAGTTAAGAAATCCTATGAACTTGATTATAATTATTTACTTAGGGAAAACAGCAACTTAACACAGTATTTCTTTCAGTAGAAGTCAATGATAAATTACTTATGAAACATATAACATAGGACAATTCAAGCTTTTTACAACAGACAGAGCATACGATGCTCATAAATAATAATCATTAGGAGCACAGTATTACTTAAATTACTTTCCACTACAGTTTAATATTACAGGTTTATGGTCATGTAGTTATTAATCCATGCAGATCAATTTTTTTGATTCACTGTTCGCATTCATTAGTGTCATAGAAAGAAAAAAACAATCTGAAATACATTATCATAGATTTAGTTAATTCCAGGATATTCTCAGTTCTAAAATATACACAGAATAATTTACTTTCCCTTTGGGTATAATGTTAAAAAAATACAAATTTGATTTGAAAACTAAAACTCTGGGAGCTAACAATAACTCTAGCCTGCCAGACTGCCTAAACTACAAAGAAGAAATATAAGAATAACTAAAGCTTCTAAAATAGCTGATGTATTTTTTCAGTTTGATGGTTCCCAAGTTGATGTGGACTACCCTCCCCCCTTTTTTTAAATAACAGTTCTGATTGGCATTTAAACATTCTACTAAGGACCTTAAACAAATGATCTAAGCACACAGCTTTAGACTAAGCAGATATTCAATATCTGTTGAAAAGCAAGTCAATCAGTTGACAAGATATCTATGGCTTGAGCAGTAAAAGAAAAAAAAAGGAAAAGTCTCTTCCTCCCACAGGATCTGAGCCAGTAGAAAGAGACAGAACGATACTTGACATACAAACACACACACACACACCTGGCTATGCTGCTGATGGCACTGCTAGGAGTAACCTTTGGCACTCTGTCCATACTGGCAGCAACTGTGGCAAGTTTTAAGGCTGTTGGCGATGGTGCTGAAGTCCGTGTATTGATATGCACATTGACTGGAGAAACAACACTGACGTTATTGAGGTGCACTGCGTTTGTCAGGCAGGAATTGTTCATGGGAAGTGTTTGAGGACTGCTTGTGCACAATGCTGGGATTAAGTGGTTTGTAGTGGTGTGGCCAACTGTCCTTACAAGTTGTACAGCTGAAATCCCTGGGCTGGATGATAAAGCCATATTGGTGGAGTATAATGTTTTAGAGGTTCCTGAAGGAGAAGAAAAAAAAAATTGTTCAATTCACCTCATGAGACATTAACTAAACTCTTTAAAAAATTAGGAGTTTAAAAATAAAAAGAAATGCAAACATTTGTAATCTAATTAAATCTCCGAAGAGAGTTTCTAATCAATAACTACAACATATTCACCTTTACAACCCCAAAGCTATCTTCTTTCTACTAGCCTGCATAAAACGGTTTTGCAAAGTATTCTGCTGCCTTCATATATGGAAATTGTATAACAGGACAGAGAGGTCCTGTCACAGAAAGCAGGCCTGTGAGTGTGTAAGACTGGGAAAGTAAATCCAATTTCCAACTTAGTGACAGACCATCAGACTTTCAACATAATTCTCCTTTATAAATGCGCAAATGATTCAACAATGATGGTTAGCAATTAGCTTGATGTGACTGCTAAGATGTGAGGCAAAAGCTAGTATGTAGATAAAACTAGGCAGGGTGGACTGTTACACAGGTAGGTATCAACTGGGCATGGGAGGACACAGGAAGCAGGCTTGATGTGACTTTTAGAAAAAAGCTATTCCACCACACACAGCCATAGAAATTATGGAGTCCTAACTGATTTCTTGTACAATGCTTCCCCTCTGGATTTAAAAATCAAAAACCATATCTCAAATCACTGAGTTGCAACTTTGAGCTAGTAAGTATCACTTGAAAGGACACGCTTACCTGAAGGCTGGACAACACCATTTATGTTGTTGTGGCCAGTGTTCTGTTCCTTGGCTACCTCACTGCGACTTGGAACAGGTGCACTGACCACTGCAGATGCAGCAAAATGGGCGCTGGCTGAGTCAAGTGTTTTAGACATACAGTCAGAGGTGCTTGAGCCCTATAAAATAAACAAAGTTAAACTCTCAACTTTTTAGATGTGAGTTCACAAACACGTAAAGAAGTGAGAAAACCCAAGAGGCTCTTGCCTTTTTCATTCTGAACAGTTACAAGTATTTATGTTAAGAGATCTAGGACTTCACAGACTATTTTCATCTGCGAAATAAGAAAGTTACTAAAAACTGGGAAGCAACTATTTATGAGAAAGAGCTAGGGTAATAAACAATCTAAATCTTTATGCCCTATTCATTTTTCCAAGTGTTAATGCCTTTAAAAATATTTGACAATCGTTAATATGTCTCACTATGATTATGTATCTTTTTCCCTTATATCTCTTCTGATTTTTGCTTTATATATCTTTGTTTCTTTGTTGTTAAAGTGTCTAATGGTTTATGATGTCTATCTTCTTTGTGAAATGTACCATTCATCATTAAAAATATTCAACTTTGTTTCATTTAAAATAAAAAAATAAATTAAAAAAAATACTTGACAATCTAGATACTGTGGGCAAAATGAAATGACAAAGATGACTGACAGTCATTTGTGTCCCAATGTAAAAATGTAACTTTACAGTAGGCTGGAATTACCTGAGATTCATAAAAGGCAAACAAAGGCAAGTTTAATGGTTATGTTCCTTTTGATTCTGTATAAAACTAGTTTAGGGTTAGTAACAGCTTTTTAGAGGTTTAAACAACAGAAATTTATTCTCATACAGTTCTGGTGGCGAGAAGTCCAAAATGAGTCTCACAGGCTCATCTCAAGGTGCTGGCAGGGCTTCTTTCTTCTAGCAATTATGTTATTAGGTATTTATTTATACAGCCTTATCTCCACTGTTAATCATTTAATGGTGCCTAAGGAAAACTTCATCTAGGGGCAATTTTTTCTTCAGGGAAATGAGTTTCAAATAGACAAAGGACTATGTTGTCTGGATTTATTGCACTAGCCAATTACCTCCCAGCTTATGGGGCATATTCAAACGGCACAACACACAGTTTAAGAAGGGGTTGGGATACTCATATCCTTGGAAAGAACACTCTTAGTGAACTTTCCAAAAATATGTAGCTATTTCTTTCCAAAATTAAAAATACTATATTTGGCTCTAGTGCTCCTCTCATGAAACATAAACTAGTCACTTGAAATTAGGTAAATTAACTGAAAAACACACAGGTTTGATCTTCAAAATCAAGAGTAGCAATAACAAGGTTATCTGCTGTGACTTGACTAAAGTTTTTTAAAAATGACATAATTATGAAAGAACAGACATAACCATGATTCAAAGACAGCTTTACCTGTGCTTTTGGATGTGTCTGTTGCGAGGAATGCTGAGATTGCTGTTTCTGCTGAAGCTGAGCAAGCTGCTGCCTTTGCATTTGAACTAACTGCTGTTGATGAGTCTGAAACTGCTCTTCTGTGATGCCCCCTGTCACTGGCAAAGGACATTAATTTTAGAAATATGCATGTTTTAAAGTACTTTTAACAAGCAGAATACAATCTGAAGTTACTCCACAATTAAGATGAAAAGCAATTTCAAATCACAGTATATATTATACATCAGCAGCAAAGAACAGGGTAAAAATGATACACCCTTCAGTCAAAGTAGCTTACACTAATATCTATGACCTTCTAATATTACATGCTTAAAAAGTTACTATTTGTAGTTTTTACTGTATAACACAGCTCTAATTTGAGGATTCGTCCATTTATTCAGACTGAAACCACATGTTAAGCCAATAGATGCCTAAAGTAAGTATATCTATAAAAACATGGGCTAGAAATGAAATATGTTAGAAAATTAAAGATATAATGCATCCTCAGATGTAATCAATTATGCTGCTACCAACTGTGTTGTTACTAAATGTCAAATAAAAAATAAGACATTTAAAACTTTTATTTAAAAAAGTTGTTAAGTTATAATAAGAAACACTTTTCCCAAAGAAATGTAAAACTTTCATTCACTGATATTTAAGTACATCACTGGTAAACTTATTCAAAGGACACAAAGCTATCTCCATAGAAGTCATTATATTATTAGAGCCACAAAACATTAAATCACATCAGAATACATGTACTACCAGAGCTATTTTACTCTATTTTTCTTTATTGTTTTCTTTCCTTTCTCCCAGCTATTTCACTCAATCAGCAAGTATTTACTATCTATGATGAAAAGTACTGAATTAAAGAGTTAAGAATGAATACAGAGGAAAAAAATAAATATAAAAGAAGGTTCCTGCTATAAAGTCCTACAATGTAGTTGGGAAGAAAAGATAGATATAAAGAATTCTCAACTAATATAAGTCAACCTTTAAATGTAATTTAGCTAACTTAATCAATATGACCTGAAGGAGTTTAGATAGGAGACTATCAGTTCAGTCGCTCAGTCGTGTCCGATTCTTTGCGACCCCATGAATTGCAGCACGCCAGGCCTCTCTGTCCATCACCAACTCCCGGAGTCTACCCAAACCCATGTCCATCGAGTCGGTGATGCCATTCAACCATCTCATCCTCTGTCGTCCCCTTCTCCTCCCGCCCCCAATCGTACCCAGCATTAGGGTCTTTTCCAATGAGTCAACTCTTCGCATGAGGTGCCCAAAGTATTGGAGTTTCAGCTTCAACATCAGACCTTCCAATGAACACCCAGGATTGATCTCTTTTAGGATGGATTGATTGGATCTCCTTGCAGTCCAAGGGACTCTCAAGAGTCTTCTCCAACACAACAGTTCAAAAGCATCAATTCTGCGGCGCTCAGCTTCCTTCACCGTCCAACTCTCACATCCATACATGACCACTGGAAAAACCATAGCCTTGACTAGATGGACTTTTGTTGGCAAAGTAATGTCTCTGCTTTTAAATATGCTATCTAGGTTGGCCATAACCTTCCTTCCAAGGAGTAAGCGTCTTTTAATTTCATGGCTGCAGTCACCATCAGCAGTGATTCTGGAGCCCAAAAAAGTAAAGTCTGACACTGTTTCCCCATCTATTTCCCATGGAGTGATGGGACCAGATGCCATGATCTTAAGTTTTCTGAACGTTGAGCTTTAAGCCAACTTTTTCACTCTCCTCTTTCACCTTCATCAAGAGGCTCTTTAGTTCTTCTTCACTTTCTGCCATAAGGGTGGTGTCATCCGCATATCTGAGGTTATTGATATTTCTCCCGGCAATCTTGATTCCAGCTTGTGTTTCTTCCAGCCCAGCGTTTCTCATGATGTACTCTGCATAGAAGTTAAATAAGCAGGGTGACAATATACAGCCTTGACGTACTCCTTTTCCTATTTGGAACCAGTCTGTTGTTCCATGTCCAGTTCTAACTGTTGCTTCCTGACCTGCATACAGGTTTCTCAAGAGACAGGTCAGATGGTCTGGTATTCCCATCTCTTTCAGAATTTTCCACAGTTTATTGTGATCCACACAGTCAAAGGCTTTGGCATAGTCAATAAAGCAGAAATAGATGTTTTTCTGGAAATCTCTTGCTTTTTCGATGATCCAGCGGATATTGGCAATTTGATCTCTGGTTCCTCTGCCTTTTCTAAAACCAGCTTGAACATCTGGAAGTTCACGGTTCACATATTGCTGAAGCGTGGCTTGAGCATTACTTTACTAGCATGTGAAATGAGTGCAATTGTGCGGTAGTTTGAGCATTCTTTGGCATTGCCTTTCTTTGGGATTGGAACGAAGACTGACCTCTTCCAGTCCTGTGGCAACTGCTGAGTTTTCCAGATTTGCTGACATATCGAGTGCAGCACTTTCACAGCATCATCTTTGAGGATTTGAAATAGCTCAACTGGAATTCCATCACCTCCACTAGATTCGTTCGTAGTGATGCTTTCTAAGGCCCACTTGACTTCACATTCCAGGATGTCTGGCTCTAGGTGAGTGATCACACCATCGTGATTATCTGGGTTGTGAAGATCTTTTTTGTACAGTTCTTCTGTGTATTCTTGCCACCTCTTCTTAATATCTTCTGCTTCTGTTAGTTCCATACCATTTCTGTCCTTTATCGAGCCTATCTTTGCATGAAATGTTCCTTTGGTATCTCTAATTTTCTTGAAGAGATCTCTAGTCTTTCCAAATCTGTTGTTTTCCTCTATTTGTTTGCACTGATCGCTGAGGAAGGCTTTCTTATCTCTCCTTGCTATTCTCTGGAACTCTGCATTCAGATGGGAATATCTTTCCTTTTCTCCTTTGCTTTTCGCTTTTCTTCTCTTCCAAGCTATCTGTAAGGCCTCCTCAGACAGCCATTTTGCTTTTTTGCATTTCTTTTCCATGGGGATTGTCTTGATCCCTGTCTCCTGTACAATGTCACGAACCTCTGTCCATAGTTCATCAGGCACTCTGTCTATCAGGTCTAGACCCTTAAATCTATTTGTCACTTCCACAGTATACTCATAAGGGATTTGATCTAGGTCATACCTGAATGGTCTAGTGGTTTGCCCTACTTTCTTCAATTTAAGTCTGAATTTGGCAATAAGCAGTTCATGATCCGAGCCACAGTCTGCTCCCGGTCTTGTTTTTGCTGACTGTATAGAGCTTCTCCATCTTTGGCTGCAAAAAATATAATCAACCTGATTTCGGTGTTGACCATCTGGTGATGTCCACGTGTAGAGTCTTCTCTTGTGTTGTTGGAATAGGGTGTTTGCTATGACCAGTGCGTTCTCGTGGCAAAACTCTATTAGCCTTTGCCCTGCTTCATTCTGTACTCCAAGGCCAAACTTGCCTGTTACGCCAGGTGTTTCTTGACTTCCTACTTTTGCATTCCAGTCCCCTATAATGAAAAGGACAGCTGTTTTGGGTGTTAGTCCTAAAAGGTCTTGTAGGTCTTCATAGAATCGTTCAACTTCAGCTTCTTTGGCATTACTGGTTGGGGCACAGACTTGGATTACTGTGATATTGAATGGTTTGCCTTGGAAACGAACAGAGATCATTCTATTGTTTTTGCGACTGCATCCAAGTACTGCATTTTGGACTCTTTTGTTGACCATGATGGCTACTCCATTTCTTCTAAGGGATTCTTGCCCACAGTAGTAGATATAATGGTCATCTGAGTTAAATTCACCCATTCCAGTCCATCTTAGTTCGCTGATTCCTGGAATGTCGACGTTCACTCTTGCCATCTCCTGTTTGACCACTTCCAGTTTGCCTTGATTCACGGACCTAACATTCCAAGTTCCTATGCAATATTGCTCTTTACAGCATCGGACTTTGCGTCTGTCACCAGTCACATTCACAGTTGGGTATCGTTTTTGCTTTGGCTCCATCCCATCATTCTTTCTGGAGTTATTTCTCCACTGATTTCCATTAGTATATTGGGCACCTACTGACCTGGGGAGTTCATCTTTCAGTGCCCTATGTTTTTGCCTTTTCATACTGTTCATGGGGTTCTCAAGGCAAGAATACTGAAGTGGTTTGCCATGCCCTTCTCCAGTGGACCACAATCTGTCAGACCTCTCCACCATGAGCCATCTGTCTTGGGTGGCCCCACACGGCATGGCTTAGTTTCATTGAGATAGACAAGGCTGTGGTCCGTGTGATTAGATTAGCTAGTTTTCCCTGTCAGCCGCCACCCCCGGCCCCCGGCCCTGGCCCAGCCTAGCCCCTGTCGGCTGCCGCCCCCAGCCCCCAGACCGGCCTAGGCTCTGCCAGACGCCACCCCCGGCTCCCGGCCCCCGGCCTGGTCTAGCCCCTGTCGGCTGCCGTTCCCGGCCCCAGGCCCGGCCTAGTCCCTGTAGGCCGCCGCCCCCGGCTCCCGGCCCGCCCTAGCCCCTGTCGGCCGCCGCCCCCGGCCCCCGGCCCCCGGCCCCGGCCCGGCCTAGCCCCTCTCGGCCGCCGCCCCCGGCCCCCGGCCCCAGCCCAGCCTAGGCCCTGTCGGCCGCCGCCCCCGGCCCCCGGCCCCAGGCCCGGCCTAGCCCCTCTCGGCCGCAGCCGCCGGCCCCCGGCCCGGCCTAGTCCCTGTCGGCCTCCGCCCCCGGCTCCTGGCCCGCCCTAGCCCCTGTCGGCCGCCGCCCCCGGCCCCCAGCCCCCGGCCCGGCCTAGCCCCTCTCGGCCGCCGCCCCCGGCCCCCGGCCCCCGGCCCGGCCTAGTCCCTGTCGGCCGCCGCCCCCGGCCCCCGGCCCGGCCTAGCCCCTCTCGGCCGCCGCCCCCGGCCCCCGGCCCCCGGTCCGGCCTAGTCCCTCTCGGCCGCCGCCCCCGGCCCCCGGCCCGGCCTAGGCTCTGCCGGTCGCCGCCCCTGGTTCCCGGCCCCCGGCTCGGCCTAGTCCCTGTCGGCCGCCGCCCCCGGCTCCCGGCCCGCCCTAGCCCCTGTCGGCCACCGCCCCCGACCCCCGGCCCCAGGCCCCCGGCCCAGCCCCTCTCAGCCGCCGCCCCCGGCCCCCGGCCCCCGGCCCCCGGCCCAGCCCCTCTCGGCCGCCGCCCCCGGCCCCCGGCCCGGCCTAGGCCCTCTCGGGTATAGGAGAGGTATAGGAGACTATACCTTCAACTAATGTTACTTAACTAGAAATCCCCACCAAAGTTTTCCATTTAGCAGAATCACAAATGAGAAATTAAATATATATATATATATATATATATATATATATGATGGCAAATTAGACATAACAAGTTGTGCAAAATACAGCTTATTTTCTATGAAGGAATTAAGCCCCAGAGATGGACAAAGCTTTAGATAGGCTTTCATTTCTGTTACACAACGTTATCATTAAGATTAGTATTGGACTGTCATGGAGAAATGGTTCTTAGATAGACAGCAATTTTATTTTTAGAAGATGGGCCTATGATAGTGCTCATTCTAAAATTTCACTATTATCTGCATTTTTGAAGTACACATTAGTTATCTTACTGAATTACCAACAAAATCAAATGTCTTTCTTTGCACATGTTAAATTCACTGCAAGTATTCTATTTTTAAATAAAAAATAATAACTTAAATTCTAAATTTAAAATCTTCAAAATCGAATGAAAATGTGAAGTGCTCATTAATTTCCAGCTGTATGAGAACCTTGGGAAAGAGATGAAAAATAGTTTATTAGATACAAAGGCAGGAAGGAAAACCTTAAGCCCAAATAAATCTATTTAAGTCTTATGTGTAGAAAGCAGTGTACCAATTCAGAAGAAGTTGACTTGTAATCTGGTGTTAGTGTACTCTACTCTCAAATTCAGCACAATGTTTGTCCAAAGCTTAGGTTTATGTTGTGATGAAAAGGTGAGAAATTCATAGGGCTTAATTTTAAGTGAGGAATAAAACCAAACTGTATTTTTGAAGTACACATTAGTTATCTTACTGAATTACCAACAAAATCAAATGTCTTTCTTTTGATTTAGCAGCTATTTAAAAATTCAGAGAGAGATGAGGATGAGAATTTTTTCATTTTTCAAAATCTTTTAAGTCAGATGATCATAAAATCTTACTAATCAGAAAGTGTGTGTGTATATATATATATATATATATATATAAATTACTAGAAAGAACAAATTGTATTCTTTTAGCAACAAAATTAGTTTTGGTTAGTAGTTATTAACTAATGAAACGATGCCAACTAGAGGTATTCTAGTTGTTCTTATGAAAAGATGTTCATTTATGTAGATATCAAAAAGGGATGCTAATAAAATTTCCTGGTCTGGGGAGGGATATGTCTACTTACTGCCCTGACTTGTTGAAACCATTCATTTGTTCAAGAACTCCATCCTTTTCACCATAGAAAATGCATAAAATCCCAACCAAGACTTCATTGAAATCACTCAAATTAATGGTCAAGTGTTGCCCAACTTCTTAAAAACTCAGGCTGGCTTTGATACCAAAATTCTCATTCCTGATCCTGCGACTGGTTGAAAACCACTGATGGCAAAACTTAATTTAATTCAAAAATATGGATATGCTTAAAATATTAAATTCATTTTTTCTTCTTCCCCTTTACCTCAAACTCAGCATGTTAGATTCATTCTTAACACCTAGTTTGTTGTTGTTTTTCAAACATTATAAGGTGTTTTGTGCTTGAAAAATTCTTATGTTTCCCATTCAGAATTTTCTAGAGCATTAAACACTCTTCAGACAAAAATAGCAATCATGACACAGAATTGGAACACATACACAGAACACCCTCCCTAATTGACCTCTTTAATTTTGTTAAGATGAATGAAAGTGGTAAGAAATGTAGTATGGTTTTAATGGCACATAGTACCAATCAAAAGGAAAGCACCTGCTCCACTAATTATTTTTCCTTTCATAAGTTACCGAAATACTTCCATAAGAAATTTATTTCTTACACTGACTTTGAGTTATCAAGAGGCAAGCACTAAAATACACCAGGAAAATGTTACACTTACAGTGTGAAGATAACTCTTTAGGAAAGAGACATAGGATGGGGGCCCAGCTTTGGAAAGGTGGTAGTGACATAAAGAAGTGGGAATGTATGAAAAGAGAAACCATATGTGTTTCTCTTGCTTAGGGTCAAGTCAAGTTCTTTCTACTAGTTGCTCTCAAAAGTTGCTAGCTTAAAAGTAAATTTCATGCTGGTCATAAATCTACCCTATCCCACACGTCCAAGTCCTGTCAGTTTAAAAGTAACTGACAATCTGCAAATTGATACAGTTACTATATAGAACAGTACAGAGATTTCTTAAAAAACTAGGAATAAAACCACCATATGACCTAGCAATCCCACTACAAGGCATATACCTTGAGGAAAGACACATGTAACCCAATGTTTATTGCAGCTCTATTTACAATAGCTAGGACATGGAAGCAACTTATATGTCCATCAACAGATGAATAGATAAAAAAGCTGTGGTACATATATACAGTGGAATATTACTTGGCCATAAAAAGGAACACATTTGAGTCAGTCCTGCTGGAGTCCAGTCCAGCTCCAGCAGCCAGGGACTCAGCCTGAAGGGATGAGAGGTGTTGGCGGAGAATGATGCAGCCTCTGACTCAAAGTGCAGGACTGCATGTTTATTTCAAGCATCAGGTTTTCTTTTATACTTTTACAAAAGCATTAGGTCAGAGGTTTGACATCTTCAGTTTCCCCTCACCCAGATTTACTGTCTCCATAAATCATTGTTGCCCTTCAGAGTTCCCCCTTAAGTGTCCTTGTGATTACATTGTAACTCGTGTTTCTCTCTGGGCTTCATACCATATTCCTCAGTTTATTTCTTACCTTTCTAAATCCTGCTAGCCCCTAGTATCCTTAGCTCATTATCTCCTAAAAAGGCTTCTAGCTATTAGTATCTCTAAAATTCCTAGTCTCTATAAGCTATAGTAAAATATGCCAACACTACAACATTCCTTAAACTTTTAGCTTCTAACTATTCTTAATTATTCCTAAACCCTAAATTCAGCAAACTTCTTTTGCCATAAACATTTCCCTCACAAGCAGGTCTCAGATAATAATTTTTCCCATGGCCTCAAGCTGTGGCCTATGTGCTCATCCTGGAACATTCTTTGTAAAGGTCCTTGAACAAGTGTCAATAGTTAACTTTATGGATTATTTCCTGGGCATAACTGCAGAAGGCTTTGTGCTTTCTCATGCTCCTCACAAGAACAATAAGCACCTTAACATTCTTTTCAGCCAACTCAACCAAAGGAAGGAAAGGACAAGTCAGAATCACAAGACCTAACTCCTTCATCCCGGGACCGTGCCTGTGGGATGAGGAGAGGGGGTTGGGGCTGTGCCTCCATTTTGTCAGTAATGCCTAACACGGCTCCTGACATAGTCCTAATGAGGTGGATGAACCTAGAGCCTATTATACAGTGAAGTAATAAGTTAGAGAAAAACAATTATCGTATACTAACACATATATATGGAATCTACAAAGACGGTACTGATGAACCTATTTTCAGAGCAGCAACTGAGACACAGACACTGAGAACAGACCCATGGACACAGCTGGAAGGGGAAGGAAAGGGTGGGAGCTATGCAGAGAGTAACATGGAAACATATATTACCATATGTAAAATAGACAGCCAATGGGAATTTGTTGTATGACTCAGGGAACTCAAACCAGGGCTCAGTAACAACCTAGAAGGGTGAGATGGGGAGGCAGGTGGGAGGGATGTTCAAGTGGGAAGGAACATGGGTAAACCTATGACTGATTCATGTTGATGTTTGGCAGAAACCAATGCAATACTGTAAAGCAATTAGCCTTCAATTAAAAATAGATAAATTTTTTTAAAAAGTAACTATAATCTGATCGTTTTATGAAGGCAAAAGGTAGGAAATATTTCTTTTCCTAAGTAAGAGGTTTTGCAAATCTTCCTGGGTAACACATCCTAATAGGTACACATATTACAGAATTTCCCCTTTTACATATGCAAACTGTCATTCTCTACATTAGTAACACACTTGCATTTCTAAATATTTTGAGCATATAACTGACAGTCTGTTTTTCACTTAAGCCTCTAACCTTTCTGGCTGTCTTTCTACCTGCCTTGAGTTTATCAGTCTGCTTCCATTCCTCAGATGAATCCATGTAGCTTTTCTAGAGTATTTGTCACCACCCTTAGAATGTTGATTCTGTTTTCAAAAATCGCAGGAATCCCTCATTTTGTTCTTTACCTTTCAGGCATGTGGTTCCTACAAGGTGCTCTGCTAGCCTGATCCCTTATCACCTTTCCCTCTCATAATCTGACAGGGATCCAACACAAACATACTCTAGGTATCTCCACTAGATTTTACATCAGTATATCGATAAAGCTTTAGATCACTGTTTCTTAAACTTGGGCCCACAGAAAACATATTCTTGAGTACGTGTGAAATCTTTACAAGCATCTGTCAACTTTGTACTGTTGTTTCATTGATAAACTAATAAAAAGAAACGCTGAATAGAAACACATTCTGGATTTTCTAGATGACCACCCCACAACTGAGTATAAACATATGATTTTTGTGCTTGTATCTGCTACCTTTGAAAAAATAATCTTTTAACTTTTAATGCAGTGTTTTTCTAAAAGTAGGCTAAAGTGATTCTTGGGAGGCCACGAATATTTTAAAATACTAGCCTAGACCAAGTTTTTGAAGTTTAATGAAGAACATCTAATGTGACAGTAAAAACCATCTAAAAGTCAAAATGATTATTTGACACTTCATCATCTACCAGGTAGGTCTCTGTTATAAAAGTTTTAATATATGCCTTGTTGAAGCAATGCTAATTATATGCAATGCCTGTTTGTTTTAAAAGCTGGATCTGGGGTTACACGGAGGAGGAGGAGATCCTATTTTAATCCTTCTAGGTAATAGCAACCAGGTAAAGTTCACAAAAAACCACTGGACCTACTCTGAGGACAAATCTTCCAATCCACAAAGCCAATAATATAATCCAGGACTATTCACATCCTCTAATGTAACTAATGAGTAAACTGCAAAACTGTGGGGATACTAACCAGGGTGAAGATGAGAGATGAGACAGGAAGTGAGAGGGTGAAAGGGGTGGGGAACGAGGAACAAATGAAATGTGAAGATAAAACAGACTAAAGATCCATTGAAACTTCTGACACCCAAGCTAAATACTTATAATTGAAATTTCAATATTTCCTTTAGCAGTCAAACTAAAATCTTTTAAACTCCTGAAGTATAAATTCATTTCTCACCTTTGGAAGTGACACTAACTTAAAAAATAAGTCCTTGTGAGTACCTCAGCTAGTTGTGAAAACATAGTTTTCCTTTTTAAAAAACTTTTATGCTTGCAAATATTTTATACCATTTTCAGAAAGAATGGGAAAAGACACTGCAACCATACATTAGTCTAACCCAAGATTAAATATAAATTGCCCTTTGAGTCTGAACAAGCAATGCTACTTTTAGATGTGAAGTATATTTTCTTAAGGTTGGGATTTAATAATAGTATCTCAAAAGAATAAATACTGCAGTTTCAAATGACTGAAAACTTTATCATCTATTTATTTAAAGAATATAATATTTGCTTGTTATAAGCTCCTTGAAGGTAAGGGATTATTGTCTTCTAAAATTCTGTAACTTTCAAACACTTAACATAGTGCTTTGCATATGGTAGATCCTAAATAATTAGGTATTAAAAATAATTTTCCTTGGTTATCCACTTCCTATGTTCAGCACATCTATCTTTCCTTTTTCTGTCCTACTTCTATTCTTTGAGAATAGGTTTTCAATTAAGACAACATACTTTTATTTAATAATAATTAACTAAATGAAGTCTTCAGTTTTAGTTCTTACTAGTACCTAGGACACACAATTCTATTTGTTTCCCTTTAAGTCCATTTAGTATGGTACCAAAAATAATAATTAGAATACATTCAGAACACAGCGATTATGACTTGAAAAACATTAACTGGGTTATTAACAACATAAAAGTAAGAAAATTTTCTGTCAATGGCTCTCAAGTTCAAGGTTGTTGTTTAAGAACTAAGGAATTGTGATACAAATAAATACTACAAGTGTCAGGTATATCAGGTTTCTATTTCTGATCAAACCCCTTATTTGCTATGAATTTCCCAGCTGTGAAACAGAAAATTCAGTACTCGATACTCTCTGCTAAGTAAAAATATGGTTCTGTATCAGTCCTGTTACTCTCAAAGACATGCATGTTCTCCTGACCAAGTCCACTAACCATTAAGCAAAAAGCACAAGTGTTACAGACACATAGATTAAAAGAAACCAAATGTATGAGGATTCAATTCTTTCGCATATGTCCATCAAATATAATGGAGAAGGAAATGGCAACCCACTCCAGTATTCTTACCTGGAGAATCCCATGGACAGAGGAGCCTGGTGGGCTTCTGTTCATGGGGTCACAAAGAGTCACACAGGACTGAGTGACTAAGCACATCAAATATAAAAATGTAACTTTTAAGAAATTCCTTAAATTCTCTTTAGGTAGAAAAGGAATTTCTATCAAAATTTACTGAATTGTAACTGAATCCACTTTAAATGATCTATCCAGAACTGACAAACTAGGTAATGAATATAACTGGTAAGGGGCGTACTTAAAACTGCCATGGGCAAATTCCCTGGTGGTCCAATGGCTAGGATTCTACACTTTCACTGCTGTGGGCCCAGGTTTGATTCCTTTTTGAGGAACTAAGATCCTGCAGGCGCCGTGGGGTAGCCCAAACACACAAATAACTGCTACAGCTTTTCAGTTCTTTACAAAACTGCTGTTAAAAACACATCTCATTATAAATGTATATACCATGCCTAATATTTTGAAACAAAAGAAATTTGTTAAAAACAAACCACCTTGTGACTTCAATGAATATACAGGGTTATAGTTAGCAGAGAGAAAACATGAACAAAATCCTTTAATACCAAATAATGGAATGGTACTAAGTTGAGACACAATAACATTACATAACAAACAAACATAAGACAGGAAAAATGGCATAGACCAAAACCACTATTTTTTTCTGATGACAGGGGACAGGTAAAAAAAAAAAAAAAATCTCATTATCTATGATGCTAGCATCACATATATGTGATTTAAATTCCCTGAGAAGTGTATGCAAGCCTAAAATAATATTTCAACTGCTTGTCTTATGCTGATACATGGTAGTGTAATAAAATGACTGTATGGACTTGTTACATTCTGAATACATACATGCAGAGTACTGATGATACAAAAACGAGAAACATATATATTTTCTGGAAGAGTCAAGTCAAATAGATTTGAAGTGTTTCAGGAAAGTACAGTAGACAGCTGCAAATATTTGGCCATATTCAAGTTGAGAAGGAACATTTAAAATCACTCCTTTGTTATGGTATTCATTGGTAGAGAAAAAATTCAATCTATGGTCAAATCTACTTATACATGCTTATGGCTGATATGTTTTTAAACTCTTTTTGGCAAAATTATTCTGAGTAATTTTTGGTACAAGAATTTCAGTTAAATAATTTGAATAATGTCTTAGACTTGGCTGAAAAAAGGATGTGACCAAATATTCAACAGTTCAGTTCAGTCGCTCAGTCGTGTCTGACTCTTTGTGACCCCGTGGACTGCAGCACACCAGGCTTCCCTGTCCATCACCAACATCTGGAGTTTACACAAACTCATGTCCATTGAGTCGGTGATGCCATCCAATCATCTCATCCTCTGTCATCCCCTTCTCCTCCCAGTTTCAATCTTTCCCAGCATCAGGGTCTTTTCAGATGAGTCAATTCTTTGCATCAGGTGGCCAAAGTATTGGAGTCTCAGCTTCAACATCAGTCCTTCCAATGAACACCCAGGACTGATCTCCTTGAGGATGGACTGGTTGGATCTTCTCGCAGTCCAAGGGACTCTCAAGAGTCTTCTCCAACACCACAGTTCAAAAGCATCAATTCTTGGTGCTCAGCTTTCTTTATAGTCCAACTCTCACATCCATACATGACTCCTGGAAAAACCACAGCCTTGACTAGACGGACCTTTGTTGGCAAAGTAATGTCTCGGCTTTTTAATATGCTATCTAGGTTGGTCATAACTTTCCTTCCAAGGAGTAAGCGTTTTTCAATTTCATGGCTGCAGTCACCATCTCCAGTGATTTTGGAGCCCAGAACAATAAAGTCAGCCACAGTTTCCACTCTTTCCCCATCTATTTGCCATGAAGTGATGGGACCGGATGCCATGATCTTAGTTTTCTGAATGTTGAGTTTTAAGCTGACTTTTTCACTCTTCTCTTTCACTTTCATCAAGAGGCTCTTTAGTTCTTCTTCACTTTCTGCCATAAGGGTGGTGTCATCCGCATATCTGAGGTTATTGATATTTCTCCCGGCAACCTTGATTCCAGCTTGTGCTTCTTCCAGCCCAGCGTTTCTTATGATGTACTCTGCATATAAGTGAAATAAACAGGGTGACAATATACAGCCTTGATGTACTCCTTTCCCAATGTGGAACCAGTCTGTTGTTCCATGACCAGTTCTAACTGTTGCTTCCTGACCTACATACATGTTTCTCGAGGCAGGTCAGGTGGTCTGGTATTTCCATCTCTTTCAAAATTTTCCACAGTTTATTGTGATCCACACAGTCAAAGGCTTTGGCATAGTCAATAAAGCAGAAATAGCTATTTTTCTGGAACTCTCTTGCCTTTTCAATGATCCAACAGATGTTGGCAATTTGATCTCTGGTTCCTCTGCCTTTTCTAAAACCAGCTTGCACATCTGGAAGTTCATGGTTCACATATTGCTGAAGCCTGGCTTGGAGAATTTTGAGCATTACTTTATTAGCGTGTGAGATGACTGCAGCTGTGCTGTAATTTGAGTATTCTTTGGCATTGTCTTTCTTTGGGACTGGAATGAAAACTGACCTTTTCCAGTCCTGTGGTCACTGCTGAGTCTTCTAAATTTGCTGGCATATTGAGTGCAGCACTTTCACAGCATCATCTTTTAGGATCTGAAATAGTTCAACTGGAATTCCATCACCTCCCCTAGCTCTGCTTGTAGTGATGCTTCCTAAGGCCCACTTGACTTCACATTCCAGGATGTCTGGCTCTTACTTTTTTACACTTTTAAGAATCCTGCTGTCTGACATCATATTAGGTATTAATCCATTTCAGCTTCAAAAGGTCATTAAACTTCACAGATTCATGAACTTTATATAATGGGATGCCATTTTCCTTACCTAAATTCGTTTGGGAGAACATTAACCAACTAATTTGGAGAAACGATATGCCAACTTCCAATCATTCAAACAAATCCAATTTTCTGTAACAACCTTTAAATAGACAAATGTCTAAGTAAAGTTTGAAAATAAACAGTTCATTAATTAAAAAGGACTGAACACTATTGAGACAAAATTTCAACCTAAAATGATTTAAAATCACTTTGAAGAAGCGTAACACATCAATTTTATATACTAAAATACACCATCCAGGAAATAATTTAGAAATAAATACATTTTACAGAAAGAAAGGATATCAACAGTTTAAGTCAAGCCACATCTAGCTTTGCCTTTGGGTACCATGCTTTTTTTGCAATTTAGACATTATAAAGACATTTACAAATTAAACACATATATATATGTGATAAAGAGAAGACTATCCACAGAAGAAAACAAACCAAAACTACATCTTAGAGTCTCTAGATGTTACACATTATTTACAATGATGAGGTATATTAATTTTAGTACAGTATCTCTTAAAATGAAAAATACTTCTTCATCTCAATTAGAGAGGTTTATTATCAGACCAAAACTATATTTTTCAGATAGAAAGCTTTAATGGCATTTCTGAGGGGCAATGCTTAAACTTAAGCAAAGTTAATACAATAAGTGAAAGGAAAAGAGGCTTCCCTGGTGGCTCAGATGGTAAAGAATCTGCTTATAATGAGTGAGACCTGGGTTTGATCCCTGGGTCGGGAAGATCCTCTGGAGAAGAGAATGGTAACCCACTCCAGTATTCTTGCCTGGAGAATTCCATGGATAGAGGAGCCTGTCAGGTTAGTGTGCTAAGCTTTCTTTAACAAAAACAGTTGTACTATGATGATCTGATAGCAGCTAATAATCACTCTGCCCAGAGAGAAATATCTACACATTCTCCCTACACACTCACCATACCAGGCACACACATTCAGAGTGGTTTTATAGGTATTGGTTAGGAACTTTTTGTTAAAATGCAAACCACAATAATAGAGTTTAATTTCTTACATTGGGGGGAAAAAATGTAGGTTAAGCTAAAATTCCTTTCCTCAGTAGGATCATGAAAATAAACCTTCAAAATTCATCCTGAAAGTCTGTTCAGTGGATAACAAAAAACTAAGACGAGAAGAGGATATACTTTTAACAAGTAGCAACTTACCTGATATGCCATTCTTGCTGGTGTTCAATAAAGCTACAGATGCTGCAGAAACTCTTTTATTGTTCACAGTCTGCCCTGGTTTTCTTGAGGTACATTCTTCACTATCACTGTCCTGTAAATTTAGTAGTCTTGGCTGGAAACACTGTAGTCGACATGATCTGATATTGCTTAATATTTCAGAAAGGGACAGTCTATTTTCACAATGTTTATTGGAAGCATTGGTCCGAGAGAAATTAGAAGAAAAGTCTATAGTTTGGGAAGCGCTTGAAAAGCCATTCAGCATTTCAGGGTCTATCTGTTTCAGGACTGAGTCATGTTCTGTGGCTATCCGGTCCATTATGACCCTGAAAAGCAATATAAAGCCAAATATTACCTAGAAGAACTTAATAACATTTTCTTGATACCGTCCCTTCCATCTTGGAAACAAATATCACGTCAAAACGAACTGTTTACCTTCCACCTCTGCCAATTCGCCTTCTTGCAAATCCTATACATCGTCGTGGGACTGTGAGTGTTGTAAGACAATGCCTGTATCTTAACTTATCCAAATCTGCCAATTCTGAATTTCCAAATGAACGGTTAGTTTGGTCCAAACGAGGCTGCACAAAAAAGGAAAAAAAATTAAAACTCATAGAATAATTCTGAAATGAAGTTAAATCATGATAAAAATAAAGTAACTACAGTATTAGCAGAACAATTAAAATTTAGATATAAAACTTTAAAATTTGGATTTAAATGTTAACCAGGTAAAATTCTATACAACTGATTCAGATGTTCACTCATCAAAATAACTTAAAACTAAATTTTTAGGACTATCAATACATTTAAGGTATATTATATTTTAAAAGAAATATATCTTTAAAGAACAATGTGGCCTTTAACATTTATGTAGAAGAGTTGCTGTTCAGTCACTCAGTAGTGTCCAACTCTCAGTGACTCTAGAGATAATGAATTTAGTAATTTATAAACTTCCTACTGAGATATATTACAGGGACTTTAAAAGGATTTTCAAAACTTGCACTTGAAGAAAGCATGCATGACCTTATTTTAGGTACCTGAATATGTTCTAGTGTCACCCAGTTTGTAGTTGATGGAAACCTGAATAGAATTTATATCCTACTGTTGTGTGAAAACTGTATAAATCTCAATTATGTTGAATTGGTGCATGGTGCTTTTCAGCTCTACTATATGCTTCTACTTTTCTGTATATTCATTCTATTAATTATTGAGAGTTCAATATAGAAATCTAATTAAAAAATAATTGTAATATATGGTGGAGCTATATGCAACTTTGTTCTGTATTTTCCACATCTTCCGTAAATGTGTTATCATACTTTCATAATTTAAAAAAATAAAAAAGAGAATAAAAAAAGAAAGCAAGCAGATGAAATTCATATTTCCTTTCTTTATTTTTAATGACATACAGTGCATTTCTTAGCCTTCCCATTTCCTCAGTTCCGTTCAGTCACTCAGTCGTGTCCGACTCTGAGACCCCATGGACTGCAGCACGCCAGGCTTCCCTGTCCATCATCAACTCCCAGGCCTGCTCAAACTCCTGTCCGTCGAGTCACTGATGCCATCGAATCATCTCATTCTCTGTCGTCCCCTTCTCCTCCTACCTTCAATCTTTCCCAGCATCAGGGTCTTTTCAGATGAGTCAGTTCTTCACATCAGGTGGCCAAGTATTGGAGTTTCAGCTTCAGCATCAGCCCTTCCAGTGAATATTCAGGACTGATTTCCTTTAGCACGAACTGGTTGGATCTTCTTGCAGTCCAAGGGACTCTCAAGAGTCTTCCCCAACACCAAAGTTCAAAAGCATCAATTCTTAGGCGCTCAGCTTTCTTTATAGTCCAACTCTCACATCCATACATGACTACTGGAAAAACCATAGCTTTGACTAGATGGACCTTTGGTGGCAAAGTAATGACCAGGAGCTGACTGTGGCTCAGATCATGAACTCCTTATTGCAAAATCCAGACTTAAATTGAAGAAAGTAGGGAAAATCACTAGACCATTCGTGTATGACCTAAATCAAATCCCTTAAAATTATATAGTGGAAGTGACAAATAGATTCAAGGATTAGATCTGATAGACAGAGTGCCTGAAGAACTACGGACGGAGGTTCGTGACACTGTACAGGAGGCAGTGATCGAGACCATCCCTAAGAAAAAGAGATGCAGAAAGGCAAAATGGTTGTCTGAGGAGGCCTTACAAATAGCTGAGAAAAAAAGAAAGCTAAAGGCAAAGGAGAAAAGGAAAGATATACCCATCTGAATGCAGAGTTCCAAAGAATAGCAAGGAAAGATAAGAAAGATTTCCTCAGTGATCAATGCAAAGAAACAGAGGAAAACAATAGAATGGGAAAGACTAGAGATCTCTTCAAGAAAGTTAGAGATACCAAGAGAACATTTCATGCAAAGATGGGCTCAATAAAGGACAGAAATGGTATGGACCTGACAGAAGCATAAGATGTTAAGAAGAGGTGGTTAGAATACACAGAAGAACTGTACAAAAAAGATCGTCATGATCCAGATAACCACAATGGTGTGATCCCTCACCTAGAGCCAGATATCCTGGAATGCGAAGTCAAGTGGGCCTTAGGAAGCATCACTATAAACAAAGCTAGTGGAGGTGATGGAATGCCAGTTGAACTATTTCAAATCCTAAAAGATGATGCTGTGAAAATGCTGCACTCAATATGCCAGCAAATTTGGAAAAAGCAGTGACCACAGGAATGGAAAAGGTCAGTTTTCATTCCAATCCTAAAAAAAGGCAATGCCAAAGAATGTTCAAACTACAGGATAATTACACTTATTTCATATGCTAGCAAAGTAATGCTTAAAATTCTCCAAGCCAGGCTTCAACAGTACATGATCTGTGAACATCCAGATGTTCAAGCTGGATTTAGAAAAGGCAGAGGAACCAGAGAAAAAATTTCCAACCTCCATTCGGTCATCAAAAAAAGCAAGAGCGATCCAGAAAAACATCTACTTTTGCTTTATTGTCTAAGCCAAAGTCTTTGACTGTGTGCAACACAACAAGCTGTGGAAAATTTTTAAAAGCGATGGTAATACCAGACCACCTGACCTTTCTCCTGAGAAATCTGTATGAAGGTCAAGAAAAAACAGTTAGAACATGACACGGAACAACAGACTGGTTCCATACTGGGAAAGGAATATGTCCAGGCTGTATACTGTCACCCTGCTTATTTCACTTATATGCAGAGTACATCATGAGAAATGCTAGGCTGGAAGAAACAGAAGCTGGAATCAAGATTGCCGGGAGAAATATCAATAACCTCAGATATACAGATGACACCACCCTTTGGCAGAAAGTGAAGAAGAACTAAAGAGCTTCTTAATGAAAGTGAAAGAGAGAGTGAAAAAGTTGGCTTAAAGCTCAACATTCAGAAAACTAAGATCATGGCATCTGGTCCCATCACTTCATGGCAAATAGATGGGGAGACAGTGGAAACAGTGTCAGACTTTATTTTTTTGGGCTCCAAAATCACTGCAGATGGTGACTGCAGCCATGAAATTAAAAGACACTTACTCCTTGGAAGGAAAGTTATGACCAACCTAGACAGCATATTAAAAAGCCGAGACATTACTTTGTCAACAAAGGTCCATCTAGTCAAGGCTATGGTTTTTCCAGGAGTCATGTATGGATGTGAGAGTTGGACGGTGAAGAAATCTAAGCACCAAAGAATTGATGCTTTTGAACTGTGGTGTTGGAGAAGACTCTTGAGAGTCCCTTGGACTGCAAGGAGATCCAATCAGTCCATCCTAAAGAAGATCAGTCCTGGGTGTTCATTGGAAGGACTGATGTTGAAGCTGAAACTCCAATACTTTGGCAACCTCATGCGAAGAGTTGACTCACTGGAAAAGACCCTCATGCTGGGAAGGATTAAGGGCAGGAGGAGAAGGGAACAACAGAGGATGAGATGGCTGGATGGCATCACTGACTCAATGGACATGGGTTTGGGTAAATTCCAGGAGTTGGTGATGGACAGGGAGGCCTGGTGTGCTGCGATTCATGTGGTCGCAAAGAGTCAGACACGACTGAGCGACTGAACTGAACTGAGATAGCATATTAAAAAGTAGAGACATTACTTTGCCAATAAAGGTCCATCTAGTCAAAGCTATAGGTTTTCCAGTAGTCAGGTATAGATATGAGTGTTGGACTATAAAGAAAGCTGAGTGCCGAAGAACTGATGCTTTTGAACTGTGGTGTGGAGAAGACTCTTGAGAGTCCCTAGGACTGCAAGGAGATCCAACCAGTCCATGCTAAAGGAAATCAGTCCTGAATATTCACTGGAAGGGCTGATGCTGAAGCTGAAACTCCAATACTTGGCCACCTGATGTGAAGAACTGACTCATCTGAAAAGACCCTGATGCTGGGAAAGATTGAAGGTAGGAGGAGAAGGAGACGACAGAGAATGTGATGGTTCGATGGCGTCAGTGACTCGATGGACAGGAGTTTGAGTAATCTCCGGGAATTGGTGATGGACTGCGTGCTGCAGTCCATGGGTGTCGCAAGGAATTGGACATGACCGAGCAACTGAACTGAACTGAAGTCATCTTGACATGAGTTATCTGTTAATTCCAGTTCACAAAACACCACAAAAAATATAGTTCTTACAGCATAATACTGGCATCCTGCACGCCTCCTGAAAGCACAGGGACCATCAGGATCATTTTCTTCTTCGGGTTCTGATGCTGGGGACGGTACCTAGGAAAGAGGCATGAAGCATTCCATTTAGGAGTTACCAAAAGTCAACAATGTTTGTAATGGTCTAAAATCAGAACCTGATCACAAACAGTGAAATCACTCCACATTACATACAGTAGGTAGTGAAGTCCCCACAATATTTAAAGATTAGCAGAAGTTTTGTATTGTTAACAATCATTTTTAATGGGTAAGTTCTTAGAGGTAAGTTCACATGGTATTGCTTAACTGTTTCTGAACAAGTAAATGCTTTAAGCTTGAAAATAATTAGTATGGTTTTTACATACCCCATTTATACATTTTATAAATATTGCATGTGGCCCTAAATACTTTATAATAATAATTATGCTTCATCTATAGGTAGGTATGCTTTTATACCATAACTTAATTTCTCTATAATAAAGCCTAAAACCAGGAAGATAAAAAAACTTATGAATAACCTCCCATCCCCCAAAGCCGAAAAGTTCATACATTGCACTGAAAGGGGAGTCCCTTATTTCCCCATTTGTTTTTAAAATCATTTTTAAAATTTAACAGATCAGAAGCTGAAAGTCAAAAGAGGAAAGAGGAGTTGCTAAAAGGTAAGCAGACTGGTTTAGAAGTACTAATCTCACCATCTGACAGCAAAAGAATAAAGACTTTCAAAAAGTTGTCTCATATTAAAAAGCATAGGACCAAGTGAGACTAGGACAAATCCCCCTACATAATCTGAGTGGACCTCTAAGGCAGCACTGGTACATCATAGCAAAATTTATGTTATCGAAAACAGATTAAGTGAAATACAAATATACTCTGATATGGCAGGAAATAATATGGTTTAGATAAATTTCTACCCATAATGGTTAAAATAAAAAAAAAAAGTTTTGGTACTTAAGTTTCAGTTGTCTCGCAATTTCACTTTGGAGTACATCTCTTTTTCTGACAACGCTGGCTCAACCACATTTACTTGCAAACTTTTGAACCTCACAAATCCCTCTCTTCCTATTTTGAGAGGAAAAATGCTTTCTCCACATTATTTCAAAACTGTGGTAATTACCACTGAGCAGGATCATCCAGGGGAGAAAGGCATTTGTTTGAGGTTCCAATATACCTCCACCAACCCTATGGGGGAGACACAGAAACAGTAAGCTGGGCTGAATTCTTCTTCCTAGGGAACCAAACTCAAACTTGAAATTTGAAAGGAAATCCCAAATGTGAATTTTACACTTTGGTTCCTTTACAAAGCAACTACCTCTTCTAGAATGTACACAGAAGTGTCACAAACAAAGTCTCAGAAATTTTTTGCATCCCTTCCTCCGGATTACCCAAAGGGGGTTTCCAGGATTTAGTCTGAGATACAGGAAGACAGTGCTGATGTTAGGAGAACCAGAAGCATGACTGAGAAGAGACTGGGTTTGTATTCTGCTCTGTTGCCAATCAGTTGAAGTCTGGTTAAAATGTTCTTTAAGGCTCCCTATTCCTTTATTCTTGTTAATTGGACACAGAAGAAGCATATGATTATTTTAATTATCTTTTAAGCAATAAAATCCTGATTTTGTAAGAGCCACATCCTAAATAGCTGCCTCACTGAATAATGTTCAACTATAGGTACATGCCTACTTACTGTTTAGCAACCAGGGATACCATTATAAAAATTAATGTTGTCAAGGACCCCATACAAGGACTCAGAGGAATCTCAAAGTTTCAAAATGCAATTTCATGTGGGAATGGGGACTATATGAATAAATATAAGAATTTAGAACAGAGATGAAGATTCCTTAATAGATGAGGAATATAGGTCTAGTATGCTGGGTGCGTCTAACTATCAGACTGAATAGACTGATTCTAGCAATATAGGAAAAGTTTCTACTAGACACAGTATCCCTTAGCATCATTCTTAAAAGGCTGGGAATGTATAGCAGAACTTTATTGGCTTTTATACATGTATTTATCTAACCATTTCATTCCTCACTTAAACTTACTGCTGCTGGGAATGTATAGCAGAATTTTATTGGCTTTTATACATGTATTTATCTAACCATTTCATTCCTCATTTAAACTTACTGCCAGCAGTTCCTTCTAATATGCTGTTTTCTCTGCCTTGGACCCTCCCCTACATTTTCTCTCTGGCAAAGACCTACTATTCGTGCCCTCATTCCTTCAAAATGTCATCTAATTCATGTCCCATGACTATTCAAAGCCCTGCCTGAGTCTAACAACATAATCCTCTGGCAATTTTATTTATTTTTTTAATACTTTTTTAACTGCCCTCCCGTCCAGACTGCCACATAACCTTGGGCAAGACCATCTGACAACTTTTAAGAAATAAGTTCATTTAAGTGCTTTTAAAGAGCATGCTAAACTAAACACAATTTGTGCATTGTTACAATGTGTATGAATGCTGAAATATTATCTGGGCTAGAAAAACTAAATCATCTACAAAAAAGTAAAACTAATATAATCTAGCCAAAGAAGACAAATTTTATATAAACTCTAGATTTTAAATAGTTACTACAACAAGGAGTTTTATAAACTGTCTTACTTCAAAATTTATCTGTCATGTTGATTTAAAAAAAATTTTTTTAAGTAAGTCAGTCAAAATGTTGAAATACGATAACACACGTTGTAGTACTCTCTTTAAGTTTCCTACACCATATGAAAAAGAAAAAAAGGAGGCCAATGCTACACCAGGTGCTAAACAATGTATTTTTTAAAATCAATCCTTTAGTATATAAAATAAAAGTCTTGTTTTAAAAGACAGCACATAGGAAACAAAAATTGAAAATTTTAAACTGTTGCTATAAAACTGCTACAATATAACCAAAGAATTATTTTCACAAGTTAAAATTTGAACCAATTCTAAATCTTCTTTGGAGTCAAACAGTTATTGTCAAATAAATTAGCAAAATTTTCATTAAAAGTTGTAAAATACAATGCTGATGGAATATGGGAATTATTATTGGTGAATGTTTACAATTATGTGTTAAATGTCTTAAAATATCTTCAGCTCAGGAATTCCGTTTCTAATCATCTGTTTCAAATATGGAGGGACAAGGTAGAGATGCTCATTTTTATCAAAGGGAGAGCTTAAAACCACCTAAATGCTACACAATAGAAATAAAATATATTCAACTGATAGAAAATAACAGAAAGCAAATACCATTTCAGTAACTACATAAATAATGTGGAAAATGTTTATGTTATAACATTAGGTGAAGAAAGCAAGAATCAAAACTCTAAGATATTATGTTTTAAAATACAGCAATATAAAAGACTAGAAGAAAATGTCTGTAAAATAGTTTTAAAACAAGCACCTGTGGAAATTCATCTTCCTCTGAGCTGTGAAAGTCATATTGCTTAAGGTCACTCTTATTGATCACAGGCAAGGTCTCAGGAGTGGGCTGCTGAGATGTTAGCACAGCCTCTGCTTTAGGCTTCTTTGGGTACTTCTTCTTTTGACGAACCACATCAGAAGCCTCTTCTTTCAAAGACAAATGATGCGGGTGCTGTTTACATGATGATTTTTCCCCCAAAAGGAAGAAATGAAAATCATTTTAGAAATCATAAAAAACTATACTGCTCTTTGAAAAAACATACATTTCTACCCAGGAGGTGATTTTATGGTTTTAATATGCAGAAACTATTATGTGATGATAAGGTAGAAAGTGCTTTGCTTTCACAAATTACAGTGAAAAATAATTATGACATTTAAATTTATTTTTTTATATTGTTATCAATACTTTAAACTAAGATGTTAGTGATTTTTTAAAAAATTCCTCTATTATTACGCAATCCAGTATTTAAAACGTATTTAAATTCTATTTTAATTTTATTTAAGTCTACTGATTAATGATGAAAATTAACTATTTTTATTTTCAAAATGACTTGAATTAGATTATAAATTCATTAATTCATTTCTATGCTTATTTCCAATTTTTAAAAACACCTACATGTGGAGTAACTTTTCTGAGACAGAAAGCTTATTAATTAGGGGAAAAAACCTTCACTTTTTAGAATTAATTACCACCTTAGCTGAACAATAATCAAACTATCTTCAAGTACCCCACAGTTCTTTGGTGGCATGCAAGAGGCTGTCTGGCAGAGACTAACTGGTGGGTAGAGTCTAGAACCCAGCTATCCTCAACAGAGCAGCTGTTTCTGTTTTAATATACTGGCATTCTTTTTAATTAATAAGAATCTACTTTAAAAAGTTTGAAAATGACTGTTCTAAGCATCAAATTACAAGCGCTAACAAAGTGTAAAAATATTTAGGAAGTTTTACACTTTTTCAAGTAGCTCAGATTTTCATTAAAACTATTTTAGGGTCAAAAATGTTACACATGATGAAAATGTTGCTGAAACACTGAGTTATTGAGATATAAATGCTTTCATACAATGGGCATGGCTATGACATCAAAAAGAAATCCCCAACTTCTCAGAAACTACTTATATTTTAAAGTAGGATGTGTGACAAAGGAAATAGAGTTAACTATGTGAAATGCAATCATATTTCTAAAATTAGTATTTAAAACAGTGGGTGTTTAATCTTGGAGGTGATCTAAGATTAAGAATCAATATATAATACAAAGGCTGATTCTGCAGTAATTTGGGGTTGAGATTTTCATATTCTATGCCTATCAATAATATGTCTAGGAAAAGCATTGATTTAGAACTGGATTTTTAAAAATAATGTACAAAATGACATTTATTGTCTGGTTTATGGCAAAGTAAGTGTGATTTAAAGGGTAGGTGGGCTAGATGCCTGTGATTAATAAGAAAGAACTTTGGTGTTTGAATTGACACAGTTGAATAATGGAGGAGTCTCCCTACTCCACATTCTTCCTTGACCTTTAAGAAAGAACCCATGAAAAATAAGGATTGTGCACATTTTTAAAAGATGAATTTTCCACAAACACCCTAAGCCACTTTTAAAATCTTGCTACACAGCAGAGCTCTACTGTTGAAAAGCTCAGCCAATAACCTGTTTCTTTTTAAAAATCTCAGCTCTTCACAGGTTTTATTAGTTTTTGCATTTCTCAACTGAATGTTTTTATACACCAAGTGAATAATGAACAAATGTAACTCTTCAGTCTAAGAAACTAATCACTAGTCTCTTTATTAGGAAAAAATTGAGTTCTAGAAGTTACAGGACTTTTTCAAGTCAAAATAAACAGCAACTGATAAATGTTGGTTTTGGCAATGGTTAAGGACAGTAACTTTGAACAGTCTCAATGAAGAAAGGTTTAATTGTGATGCTTGCCATCACAATGCAGGATTTGCTAAGGCAGTGATAATAACTAAGCTGTAATTACCATTATTCTGTAGGGATGCAAGATAGCAAAGTTGAAAACACATGGTTTTTGGTGTTAGACCTAGACTCAAAATCTTAAATCTGCCACTTAATAACTATATGATCTAAAAGTCACCCAGAGGTAAAAATCTACCTCAAAGGGATGTTGTAAGGATTAACGAGTCAACATGCATGTAAAAAATCCTAGCAAAGTGCAAAAAGTAGGAACTCAAACATGTTAGTAATCTTCCTTCTTAACCAAACTATTGGCCCAATTGTCCAGTCAGTATTATCATACATGCTTCTCCCCAGAAGATACTCACCTTAGTTTTACATTCTTGAACTTTGTGATGATTTCCATTATGAAGAGTCGCTGGAGTGGCATATAATTCTTTTTCTGATCTATTGATCTTCACTTCATTAAGGATTTCACCACCATAGTCTCCTAAATGATATCTTGAAAAGGAAATAATATATAAGAAAATGTTACAGTTCAAAAATAAAAAAGAAATAAAAAACCAATGATACATCATTTACTTGGAACACAACTAATCAAACAGAGCCAACAATTAATCAGATTATTCTTAAGAGAGAAAAAGTATGGGAATAAAGAAGCTCATATTTGGGATTTAGTAAAAACAAAACAACTCCCTCTCCTAATCTCTAAGATACACAGAAGATGGAATCTTCATATATTTCATATTTTCAAACACTGGGAAATGATGTTTTACAACGCTTACCTCAGGGAAACAAACAAAATTTTGTTAGGTTTAGCAGAGTCTATTTAATTATGTAGGAAAAGGATTATTACATCAGTGAATACATTTTCAAAATGCACCGAAACAAGTGTTTCCTAACTAATCAAAAAATAAAATCAATTAAACATTTATTTCTCTCAAATTTTAATAGAAACTTTAATACAGAGAATGGGACAATAGGATCTCCTAGTTCTTTTCTAAATGCAATTAAATGATTCTGCAAAAACAAGAAAGTTAAGTGTAACAGAGGACCTATACTATACACAAAAATATCTCCCAAATTTGCAACCCAAACTGGCAACTTAATGGTTTAAAAACAAAAAGCAAAAACTAGCAATCACAATTTTCAAAAAATATAGATATTGTTAGATAGTCAATTTCAATAGTTATAAAGCTGAAATTTGGTTACATTTTGCCTTTCATTTGATTGAAGTGTTACTGGTGTGTAAGAGTAGCAATGTTACCTTTTCTCCACAACTTCTAAGGTTAAGTGCAATAATTCTCGTTTTGTTTTCTCTCTTCTCTTAATCATTTCCAAAATTGTTATGGCTCTACTAAATTCTCGTCTCAGTTTCAACATCTTTTCATAAGAGGCTTCATCATTCTTTCGATTCTATTCAAAATAGTAAGTTTAAAAGAATAAATCCAACTGTCTACATTTCCAGCTTCATTCATCAAAATCTTATCAGACCCAAATTCATTCTATAAAAGCAAAATGTTAAAAAAAAACACACACACACATCTAAACAGCAATTACATTAAGAGAACCTATTTAACTAAAAAAATATATAAATAAGCAAATATCTCAATAAATATGCAGAAAAAAATGTTGCCAGCTGTTAAAAAGATGGAATGACACAGATGGGATAATTCCAACATAAACAAAATTTTTAAAGTCTGCCTGAAACAAAAACTACTATATCAAAAAATGTAATTTTTTCTTATTGTTAAAAGGTCTTTTTCAATGACAGAGAGAAACAGTCCTGTCAAATCAAGGTTATCTAAAAATAGCCAAAATGAGTTGCTATTCATCCATTCAGCCTTCTAATTGCGGGCTAGCCAGTTCAATACACTACAATGTAAAAATTCACAATGACAAGCAAAGCTTCACTTTAAAAACTCAGATATAAAACAGATTACAGAATATAAAGGATCTCAAGGAATGGAATTACCATGCTGAATGTAGTAAAACCTCCTTGCAGAGTAGAAAAGAGATCTACTAGTAAAAGGTCTGAATTTCATTATAAATTCTTACTTTGAAGTGTCCAAAGTAACTTGAACTAACTCACAGGTAAAAGTTCTAATAACTAGAGAAGGCTCAGTTATAATTAGCAGCAACATCTGCATATAAAAGTTACTGTTAATAAAAATATTTTATTCAATCAAATAGCCACAGAGTTCTTACTTTGTATTAGGTGTGGAACTGTCTGTTTAAAAATAGACCACTACCACTCCTCATTCTGTATGTTCAGACAGACTGCATTTAAGCAAGCTTTCCATACTTGACTTAATGAAGCAATGTGACATTAGAAATCTGAACCCAAAGAAAGCCAGGTTTCGTATCAGAGGATTATAAAAGAGAAAATAAAACTTGAGGAAGATACAAAGTTTTACTTTTTTCTTTTGTGTAGCTTCTTGTATTTGAAAATTAATCATTACCTATAAAACATTACTTAAACTAAATCTCATTAAGGTAAGGTAGTGCATACTGAATATTAAAAAATATTATGTTATTAATAATAAATCACCCTTTAATCTTATCCAAAGGAAATATATCACTTTCTCCCTTCAGTAACATATGTGACAAAAGACAAAACTCTAAAGCACAGTTTTAAGCAAAATATTTTGTAATCAGGCAGCAGTTGCACCTTATGATTAAAAAAAATGAACATAACCAACAGCAAATATTAAAATACAAAGTACTTGAATACTTCAGTACTGATATCTATAAAAAGGGTTACACATTTCCCCTATCCTCAAAATATTAAAATACAAAGTACTTGAATACTTCAGTACTGATATCTATAAAAAGGGTTACACATTTCCCCTATCCTCAAAATCCTCCTCAAAAGGCTTAAAGTCTAATAAGAATGAAAGAAATAAAAGTTCAAAAGATAAATAACACCAGCTGAACAAAAAGTGCACCAAAACCTTTTCAAGTTGTCCTCCTCTTCACTAAATGTTTCTCTTGGACTATGTACTTCTCCCCCTTCTTACTCATTCATTTCCTGCTCTCTTTAGGCCCAAATAAGTAGCTTCCCTCAGAGAATGCAATAACAGCCCACTCGAGTCCTCTTGCCTGGAAAATCCCATGGACGGAGGAGCCTGGTGGGCTGCAGTCCATGGGGTCGCTACGAGTCAGACACAACTGAGCGACTTCACTTTCATTTTCCCTTTCATGCATTGGAGAAGGAAATGGCAACCCACTCCAGTGTTCTTGCCTGGAGAATCCCAGAGACAGGGGAGCCTGGTGGGCTGCCGTCTATGGGGTCGCACAGAGTAGGACACAACTGAAGCGACTCAGCAGCAGCAGCAAGTAGCTTTCCTAACTTTTCTTTACCCCACTCCTGCCCTTTCTTCTATTTTTACCTTTTATTGTGAAATAACTTCAGATTTACAAAAAAACTACAAAAATAGTATAAAAAATTCCCATATTACCTTCATCCAGATTCCCCAAAGGTTAATATGTTACCTTTTCTTTATATATATCTCTCTATGATGTATATACCGGAGAAGGAAATGGCAACCCACTCCAGTACTCTTGCCAGGAAACTCCCATGGACAGAGGAGCCTGGTAGGCTGCAGTCCATGGGGTCGCTAAGGGTCGGACATGACTGAGCGACTTCACTTTCACTTTTCACTTTCATGCATTGGAGAAGGAAATGGCAACCCACTCCAGTGTTCTTGCCTGGAGAATCCCAGGGACGGCGGAGCCTGGTGGGCTACCGTCTATGGGGTTGCACCGAGTCGGACACGACTGAAGTGACTTAGCAGCATGATGTATATACACCTTGTTACGGACTGAACATTTGCATCTCCTGAAAATTCCTATATTGAAACCCTAACTATCCAATGGGATTTTTATTTGGAGGTGAGGGCTTTGGGAATCCTCATGAATGGATCAGTGCCCTTATAAAAGAGACCCCAGAGAGTTCTCTTGCCCCTTCTGCCACATGAGGACACAGCAAGAGGACCATCTATGAGACAAGAAGCGTGGCCTCAACAGACACTAAGTCTGATAATACCTGGATCTTGGACTTCCCAACTTCCAGAACTGAGAAATAAATATTCATTGTTTAAGCCACCCAGTCTATGTATTTTTGTTACAACAGCACAAATGGACTATGACACACATACATGTATGTATATAAACACATACATACATACATATATAACTTATTAGCAACAGTATTTTTAAATATTTTTCAAGAAAAGTTGAAGATATAATGCCTTCATCCCCTAAACACTTTAATGTATATTTTCTAAGAATAATGATAGTCTCTTATACAATCTCAGTAACATTATTAAAATTAGGAAATTAACACTGATATAAAAACTATTATCTAATTTATAGACTCTCCTCATATTTCACCAATTGACCCACTAATGTCCTTCACAGCAAGAAATACAACAGTTAGTATATACAGATTTCCTGTATTTATATAATGCTGCTATAAAGAACATTAGTGGGACAATAATAATTTTATTATTAATATTTATTATTAATAATAAATTCTTTCCCAGTCTAGGACCTGATTCAGGATTAAAATTGAATTTAGCCGTCATGTCTCTTGCTGTTGTTCAGTTGCTCAATCATGTCCGACTTTTTGCAACCTAATGGACTGTAGCACACCAGGCTCCCTTGTCCTTCACTATCTCATAGAGTTTGCTCAAACTCATGTCCACTGAGTCAGTGATGCCATCTAACCACCTCATTTCTGTAACCTCCTTCTCATCCTGCCTTCAATCTCTCCCAGCATTAGGGTCTTTTCTAATGAGTTGGCTCTTCGCATTAGATGGACAAAGTACTGGAGCTTGTTTCATCATCAGTCCAATCAGGGTTGATTTCGTTTAGGATTGACTGGTTTGACCTCCTTGCTGCCCAAGGGTCTCTCAAGAGTCTTCTCCAACACCACAGTTGAAAAGCATCAATTCTTTGGCACTCAGCCTTCTTTACGGTCCATTTCTCTTTAATCTCCTATAACTTGGAATACTTCCTCTGTCTTTCTATAGTGATGATGATCTTGATAGTTTTGAAGAGTAGAAGCTATTTATTTTTGTAGAATGTTTGTTAATTTGGGTTTCTTTGATGTTTTTCCACAATTAAATTGAGGTTGTGAACTTTCGGTATGACCATTACAGAAGTGAAACTGTGTCCCTTGCTCATCACACCAGGAGCTCAATGATACCTATTTGTCGGATTACTGCTGATGTTAACTTTGATCACTCAATTAAGATGGTGCTTGCCAGGTTTCTCTAGTCAAATTACTATTTTTCTTTTATTAATTAAAAAGTACACTGTGGGACTTAATATAATCAAATTTCTCCCATCAGTTTATCATCCGTTAATTCTAACTTTTGCCAGAAACAATGGTAGTTGGCAAATGATGATTTTTGAACACCATCATTCCATTGACATTTGTAAGTTGGAAATCTATGGTAAGGAAAAACGTTCTCTTTTATCTATCATCCATCCATTCATTTATATCAGTATGGACGCATGGGTTACTTTATGAGTTATAATCCATTACTCTCCTTATTGTGACACACAAACTTCCCCAGATGTGATCAGCAGAGTCACCCTAATTTAAGCTGGCTCCTGAGGCCTTTTGACACTGCTCCAACATTTTTTCATCATATTTTTATATTCTGGCAAAGCAGAATGTTCCAAGTTTACCTTTATGCTTTCCTAGTACCAGACCTGAAATCAACCATTTTTTTTTTAAGGAGCCCTGGTTTCCTTTAATGGAAAACAGTATTTTTACATGCTACTCTAGTTGCTTCTCCGGAGTAGGCAATGGCACCCCACTCCAGTACTCTTGCCTGGAAAATCCCATGGACGGAGGAGCCTGGTAGGCTGCAGTCCACGGGGTCGCCAAGAGTCGGACACGACTGAGTGACTTCACTTTCACTTTCCACTTTCATGCATTGGAGAAGGAAATGGCAACCCCCTCCAGTGTTCTTACTTAGAGAATCCCAGGGACGGGGAGCCTGGTGGGCTGCCATCTATGGGGTTGCACAGAGTTGGACACGACTGAAGCGACTTAGCAGCTAGTTGCTTCTATATGGGAAATCCCAAAAATGGAGGAGTCTGGTGGGCTCCAGTCCATGGGTCACAAAGAATCAGACACAACTTAGCAACTAAACAACAACAAAATACCAGCCATGTAGCTTCTTCCTTTTCAGATAACATCTTCATGAATTTTTGGAGTTTTGGGTAATTTGGGCCTCGTTCACTATTCATCTCTGTCAAAACCAGATCTTGAGGTTTCCTCACTGTTTTAGAACATCTACATTTCTGTCTCTTGGCCTGAAGACCATTTCTTATATTGTCTTCAAAAGAAGGCTAGATGGTGGTGGGGCAGCAGGTGGGGAGGAGTAACTGTGGTTTATAACCTGACCAACTCAGGCAGTCGATTTTAGCTTTATGTAAAGTACTAGATTGATGGAGAAGGAAATGGCAAACCACCCCAGTATCCTTGCCTGGAAAATCCCATGGACAGAGGACCCTCGTGGGCTACAGTCCATGGGGTTGCAAAGAGTCGGGCATGACTGAACGACTAACACTAGTTGCTTCCATATGCTCTAGGTGAACAGAACTAGGAAATAAGCCTATAATACATTTATGTACATAAACAAGCACAGATTTATATCTATTCCTAGCTGCAGTAATATTAAAATCTGTAAGTTCAGAGCAACATCTTTTCTGTGCTTTTAAGATGGTCTACTCCCTATATTCTAATTTACTCATTCCCTTTACCCTTCTCCACAACCAACTCTGTTTAGAGCAAATTCATGTCTTCCTATTCCAGTTACATATTACAGTTTTGATCAACTGCCAAATCTCTAGGGAAGCGGTTCTCAAACTGCTATAATTTACAGTTAACTAGAGATCTTTGTAAACCAAGGCTAATTCACAAGTGATTGTTACGTGCAGCCAGACTGAGAACCACCACCCTGGCAGTTTGCTCTCCTGACTATCTTGCTTCACCTGGGCCACACAGGAGGAGAGAAGGAAGGCACAAATGTTAATAGTTTTACCTGTGGGTTAAACACATAAATGTATGTGCTGATTCAAGCCTTCCCAGTCAGTGCATTCAGACACGCTGGCACCTTAACATCATCTCACTTAAGAATGTTCTAAAGCACTTAAGCGCTCACAAACTAAACATTAGTTTAATGATTAAAATTAAGTTCTAGACTTCTAAGCAAATATTTCAGAAGTCCTTTACTCTAGCCTTTGCATCAGCTATTTATATAGTTACTCACTCTGGAATGTTTTTAAGTTTGTGGTAATAGGAAAGGAAGCAGAGAACCTCTGTTACCTAGTATTCATTTTTTGCATATCCCAATATTTGATCACCTCTTGAACACCCAGGGTGCTCATTCTCGATTGCTTTCCCAATTTTCTCATTTTAAAACTCAGACATTTCCAAGAAACAATAGTATATGTGAAGGGGAATAATCTTTGGTCCCACAACTAAAGACAGAGAAATAAAAAGACCATTGAAAAAAGAAAATGTACCATGCTAGAGATGAATATGAAAATAACAGATAAGAGGAAGGGTAGGAATCACAGCATCAGGAAAATTCTGGCCTAGTTATTATACAATGGAGAAATGCCTAACCACAGGAACTTGTTTCTAGCAATTCTCAAAACATGCTGGTTAGAAAACAGTGATTTAACTTATTTAAGAGTAAAACACATTTAAATATTAGGAATATTATTTTCTATGTCAATAATACTGCTATTTTAAGTACTTCATGCTTATCCATTAAAAGAAACCCAACAGTACTTTTCCCTCAAAATACATTGCTCAGTTTTGCAATACATCTGAACTAATTATATTTCTCTTAAAAATTGGAAATTCAGATTTTTCAATAATTCAGATAAACCTTTCCTTCCTCATATCCAAATTTATAGAACTTTACTGTATTTACAAACTTATCTCATTATAGTCTTTTCTAAACAAGGCATTAATCTTCATGAAATATCTAATATCTCTGTAGCCAAGAACCAAAACACCAAATTGAAAACTCAGTCTCGGTTAGGGAATGTCATCTACATTTGGGAAATCCAAGAAATAGTTATAAAAACTAGTTGTTAACCAAAAGAGTTTCCCCTAAAATGTACTATCCCTGGCAGCTGTTATGCTTCACAGTTGTTATATTAACAGCTGACAAGAACAAGCACTCCATGTTAGGAGAAACAGGAATCCAGAGAAAATGCTGTACCTCCAATTACAATTCCTTCCGTTTTTTTATATTTATATGTTCCTAATATTCTACAATGTTAAGAATGTGTTACTGTGTCTGGTGTTTATTATTAATTATGAGAAGTAGAAGACAGTGACTACCCCCTCTAAAATAATGTTTTCTTCTTCACCATATCATTTCACAGCATGAGACCCAGTTTCTCTTAGAATTCTGGCTCATCTTGCTTCTGAAAGCCAGGTGAGGACAAGTTTGTCAATTTGAAATCTGACACAACTGACAGTTCAGAAAAGGAGAAAAAAGATTTCGTTGTCTTACTGTCTAACTTGTGACTGTTAGCAGAACAGGCTTGACAATGAACCTTTACCAACTTCCCATGCCCCCACAGTAGTTAGAGGGAGTAAAGTCCTTTTTTACATTCATGATTTAGAACATGGTTTCAAAGGAACTCTTAAGCTTCCATATAGAGGAAATGTATAGAATGTACAGCTTACTGAAGAACTCAAAACTCCTGTTTTCTCATAACACGAATTTCCTCATATCACTTCAATTGCGAGCCTAAAATGATATAATCAGTAGATTTATAAAGCTCATAGGTATTAAATAAACATTAAACAAACATTGCAAACAACTGGGGGATAGCGGCTACTGAAGAGCAGGCTTTCTAATATAAAGTTCAACAATGTCATTAGCTTCACTTTATGTCCAAATTACTCAAAATTACTCAAGCTATTGGCAGAAAAAAAAAAATTGGTCTTAAATACTATCTAGGTACATTCAGTTAAACCTAATTTGCATATTACCTTTCGAGTTTGCATTTTTTCTGTTCTCCTCCGAAAGGCAACATAAGGGTCATTGTTGGTAGAGCCATCTCTTTTCTCTTGTTTTATCTGAGGAATGAGGGATGGTCCCCTGCAGTTTTTACGTTTTCTCACCCAGTAGTCATATACAGCTTTAATAAGGTAATCATCTTCATTTAGCAGCAGTTTTGCTTCTTGAAGTGTTACAAGCTAAATAAAAAATAAAAACTGTCATCAACTACAATCCTTGGGGAAAACATTTAAAGATTAAACTTTGTCTACAGGAAAAAAAATGTGATCAGTCTAACAGTTATGATCAGGTATCATGATGGCAAAAAACATAATTCAATTCAATCTAACAAAGAATTTATTAGTAAGATTTACCAAAATTAGAAATTTGCCCTAAGAGGTAGTAGTGAGTTCTACCACTTAAAATATTTAAGAAGCCTCAATTAATGAGAGGTCTACAACAGATTTATGACCTAGGTAAGTCTTGAACTAGAGACATCCAGAGTCCTTCAAAATTCTGATACTCTGTGATTCCACACACTGGAGGATCTACTGGTCTTCGTCTACTAGCAACATTAAGTGTTTCTGTTTTTCAACAGAAAATAGAATTTACAGGTGGTTTCTTTTTACCTCCCTCCAAAATAAATGATGAATACTTTCTAATATACTGCAAACTGAATACACACATGACTCCTCTGAAGTTGAAAAGGACAAACTTAGCATGTTTCCAGAATTTTCAACACTATACAATCTTGAATTTTTTGTACCAGTCACATACAAAACAATTTCTCTAACAAAGCTGATTAATACTAGAGAATCCTTATTCTCAACACTCATCTTGCTGATGACAATGTCATTTCTGGGACAGTGGTATCTCGGGGATCTCTCTCTCCTTTATCAATGCAGCCAACATATGTTGATACTACCTCAAAAGTAAAGCTTGTAAAAATTTGCTTGGTCACATCTGTTTCCCTGCTCTTTGTGAAGATCAGAGAGGCTAAAAAGATGGATTAGGGGTTACAAAGATCCATTTGTAGTGAAGCTTAGAAAAAGATTATGGAGTTTTAGGGCTGTGAATGTTTATTGAAGTGGTGGTATCCCAATCTTTTTACTTTTATTACTTTAGAGATGAAAATTCATTTTCAAAACAAACTGAAATATCTCCTAAAACTTGGAAATGGGAGGGAAATATCACTGAAATTTTAAGATCAGCATACTAATCAATTTGGTGGTTGTATGAATTCATTTGAAGAAAGTATGACTTACAAAACAAATTTTTTGTATGATCTGATTTCTCATATTGGTATTACTTGATGGAATAAATGTAATGATCATTTGGACAATGATCATTTGGACTTTCTGTCCTATGATGGTGACTACTAGAGCTAATTAGTTGGCTTCTTATTACAATTTGGCTGCCAAGATGGTGTGACTACAGGAACAGACTACCCTGACAATATCAACTCAAGTATTCTAGTCCATGTGACAGTTACTTTTAGTGCAATACAATTATAAATGGCCATTGTTTGGTTTATTCCAAGTCTCAGTGGAGTCAGCTTCAGTGCATCTGAGAGACTGAGTAACATGGTCTCTAAAGAGCACAACCAGAGCCTGAAACATGAGACCAAACCAAAAGAACCAATATTTTCCAAACATCAGCCTGAAGTGGACACTCCCACTGTTAACTGAAGTTCTCTGGAATGGTAGCAGAATAAGAACAGAGCTTTCTGGATCTAACAAAATTCTACCACATGCTTAGAGCTTTGTAGCATAACTAGTAGCTCTGGGGACCAAGGGAAACAGTGCTGTGATACGTTGCATGTGCTTCAACTGTTTGGTCTTTCTGCTTCTGATAAGATTTTATACACTTCACTGATTAAATCAAGAACTTAATCTAATCATGGAGTGGGGAGGAAGATAATCTCTTTCCATCAACCCACAGAATATGGTGAATTTCCTATACAGCGTTATCAAAATAACACTGCTTCCTATCTTTCTGCAGGAGATGTCAGGAGATTAAAACAATGCCTCAGATTTTCTTCTCTTGGTGCTTCTTGCTCCTGCTAGAAATGTCCTGCCTGGTGGCTAATTACCCTCTTTACAGCTGAGGTAATAAGAACCCAATACACAGTTTAAACATTTTGACATTACTTTTCTGGGTTAACTGTATTTTCTCAGTCAACTGCTGTTTTCATTTTATTGGATAATTTTGGTTTTACTCATTCTGTAAAAATTAGCATTAGTTATTCTAGGGCAACTAGTACCAGTGCCTCTCTACTATCACGGTGACAACATTAAATTTGACTGGCAAGATCTATTTACAGTTAAAATAGCCACAAATTAAGCCACATGATTAAAAATCTACAAAAAATCTACAAAAACAGAATACCACCACTTTTATATCCTAAGAAAAAAGTTCTGCCATTTAGCACTTCATCCACTAGAAAGCAGTGGAAACTACTATTTAATTGGTAAAAGGATCTGTGATAAATTTATGATTTCCAAGACAGCTCTGACTTACTTGACTTACTTATTTTGAGGGTAAGGGATGAGAGATAAAAATTATTCTTCTTCTAGACTGAATACTCATTGGAAGGACTGATGCTGAAGCTGAAGCTCCAATACTTTGGCCACCTGATGTGAAGAGCTGACTCAGTGGAAAAGACCCTGATGCTGGGAAAGATTGAGGGCAGGAGGAGAAGAGGGCGAGAGAGGATGAGACGGTTGGATGGCATTGTCAACTCAATGGACATAAGTGAGCAAACTCAGGGAGAGAGTGAAGGACAGGGAAGCCTGGCATGCTGCAGTCCATGAGGTTGCAAAGAGTTGAACACAACTGAGTGACTGAAAAACAACAGACTGTAAGTAGCTCCATGAGCACAAAGATCATTTACTTTGCTTATATACAAAACTCAGGCTTCCCTGGTAGCTCAATGGTAAAGAGTCCACCTGCAACAAAGGAGACACAGGAGACAAGGGTTTGATCTCTGGGTAGGGAAGATACCCTGGAGGAAGAAATGGCAACCCAATCCGGTATTCTTGCCTGGAAAATTCCAGGACAGAGGAGCCTGGCAGGCTATACAGTCCATGGGGTCGCAAACAGTCAGACATGACTGAGCATGCACACACATATAAAACTCATAGTTTAGAAATTTCAATAAATGCATAAATTTAATATTTAATACACAAATGAATAAAACACATGTAAAAATTAATGCTTTTACATAAAAAATAGACAGTTAAGCAGTAAGTCCAACATTACTATAACAACTACCCAACAGTCCAATAACAACTCTCAGTCCATCATTTGTGCTATAGATTGTGGTTAAGATAACAAAATAAACTTTAAGACAAATCCAGTACCTAAAGAAACTGACAATATGGGAATTAATGTAAGAGACACAAATTAATAAGAGAAGAATGTAAGAACTTTGGAACTGAGTATTAGTGCAGTAACCAAGAGGACACAATCACAAAAAACTCATCTGGAAGTGCTTGTGTTGGCAGCTTAAGGTACGAGAATAAATTCTGAGGACAGATATCAAAAGAAATAGCAACAAGTAAGAGGCAGAGGAGCAAATGGAAGAGGAGATGAAGCAAGAAGAAGAGTCAGGAAATGTGGAGATTGGCAACATCCAAAACTACAGGGATATTAAGTAGGACGCAGACTTAAAAAAAGGCTCCTGGATGACAATTAGGAGGCCATCAATGGCCTTAAACAGTACAGTATCAGTAAACTAAAATGGAGTAATAGGTAAACCATATGGCTTATTTTTTGAAAATGTTTGTTGTTCAGTCAGTCATGTCCAACTCCTTTGTAACTCCATGAACTGCAGCATGCCAGACTTCCCTCTCCTTCACTCTCATCCCTGAGTTTGCTCAAATTCATGTCCATTGAGTCAGTGATGCCATCCAACCATTTCACCCTCGGCCATTCGCTTCTCCTGCTGCCTTAAATCTTTCCAAGCAATCAGGGTCTTTTCCAGTGAGTCAGCTCTTCACATCAGGTGGCCAAAGTATTGGAGCTTCAGCTTCAGCATCAGTCCTTCCAATGAATATTCAGGGTTGATTTCCTTTAGGACTGACTGGTTTAATCTCCTTGCTGTCCAAGGGACTCTCAAGAATCCTTTCCAACAACACAGTTTGACAGCATCAGTTCTTCAGCACTCAGCCTTCTTTATGGTCCAACTCTCACATCTGTACATGACTACTGGAAAAATCATAGCTTTGACTATATGGACCTTTGTCGGCAAAGTAATGTCTCTGATATGCTGTCTAGGTTGGTCATAGCTTTTCTTCCAAGGAGCAAGGGTCTTTTAATTTCATGGTTGCAGTCACCATCTGCAGTGATTTTGGAGCCCAAGAAAATAAAGTCTGCCATTGTTTCATTGCTTTCGCATCTATTTGCCATGAAATGATGGGACGGGGTGCCATGATCTCAGTTTCTTGAATGTTAAGTTTTAAGCCAGCTTTTTCACTCTCCTCTTTCACCCTCATCAACAGCCTCTTTAGTTTCTCTTCACTTTCTAACATTAAGTGGTATCATCTGCATAGCTGAGGCTGTTGATACTTTTCCCAGCAATCTTGACTCTAGACTGTGCTTCATCCAGCCTGGCATTCCACATGATGTACTCTGCATAGAAGTTAAATAAGCAGGGTGACAATATAGCGCCTTGATGCACTCGCTTCCAAATTTTGAACCAGTTTGTTGTCCATGTCCAGTTCTCACTGTTGCTTCTTAGACCTGCATACAGGTTTCTCAAGAAGAAGGTAAGGTGATCTGGTATTTCCATCTCTATAAGAATTTTCCACATTTTGTTGTGATCCAAACAGTCAAAGGCTTTAGCCTAGTCAATGAAGCAGAAGTAGATATTTTTCTGGAATTCCCTTGCTTTTTCTATGATCCAATGGATGTTGGCGACTTACCTCTGGTTCCTCTGCCTTTTCTAAATCCAGCTTGTACGTCTAGAAATTCTCAGTTCACATAGTGTTGAAGCCTAGTTTGAAAGATTATGAGCATTACCTTGTTAGCATGTGGAATGAGTGTAATTTGAAAACGTAACTGTGACTAAAAAAAAAAAACGCCAAAAAACAGAAGGTGGTAGTTTATTGAGAAAGACAGGCTCAAGTGAAAGGGCTGTTTTGGAAATAGGGACCCTTGGCACATTTTTGGGCAAAAAGAAAAAGACTGAAGAAATGAGAGAAGAGATCATTGAAGACTGAGTATTCAAGGAACATATAGGTACACAAGAAGAGTTAGAAATTTAGGGACTAAAGATAAGGGATTTTAAAAACCCACAAGATCCTAAGTTTTGGGAGTCACTGAAGAGAGAATGAATATAGTATAAGATCATCTGAAGTTAAGAGATTAAGTTTTAGAAAAATTAAACTTGAGAGTCTGTGGGTCTAGATGGAGAATCCAAAAGGCAGCACAAGAAGAGAAAAAAGAATTATCCTGGGGCTTAAGAAAGAGGTCAAAGCTAAAGGCATACGTATTTTATAATACACACAAAAATCCTCAATGAGGTGATTAACCCCCAAATAATCAGGATATGAATACCAAGAACAGAATTTTAAGAAATCTTAATGTTTACAGCAGCTGAATGAAAAGGGAGTCAGTAAAAGAAAATTAGAAGAAATCGTCATAAAAAATCATTAAGGAAACCAAAAGGGAATGAACTATATTTGAAAGACCAACGGTGATGACAATTTTAAGAAATGAGAGCTCAAATAAGACAAAAGGATGGGGGCTGAAAATAATCACGGACTCTGGCAATGGGAGTTTTCAATAATAACTTCATTGCAACAGTATCCACAGAATAGTGGCAGCAGAAGCTTTTGCCCCAGTCCATCTTTTATGTCTTTCTCTACCAATCTTATAAATACCAGTTTAACTATAAACTTGATTCCTTGCCCTGGAATCTGGTATTATACTGGCTCGCAAAATGAACAAATAAAGAAACCCATGAATTCCCAGATCAGACACTTGGAATAAGGTCTGGCTTTTGATTGATTCGGAGAAGGCAATGGCACCCCACTCTCTGGTTCTATTAATAAGACCACCTTTTCATTCCTGTGGCAAAACCTTCACTTTCCTCTCCTCTACAGAAAGTAGATGTTCTCATGCTGAGAACCTAGCCAACTGTTTTATGGCCTGGAAGTTTGCATGTGAGCACAGAGAACTGAAATAGGATGATGCTGATTATTGCTGTTGGTCAGTCACTCAGGCATGTCCGACTCTTTGCAACCCCATGGACTGCAGCACGCCAGGCTTCCTTATCTTTTACCACCTTCTGGAATTTGTTCAAACTCATGTCCATTGAGTCGGTGATGCTTTTATAGTGGATAGTTAATTGCACTGTTGACATGTTTTTTGTTTATCCTGTACTCAGATGGTGAGTTCACAAAGGAAAAGCTTCTGTCACTTGCCTTGTTCACTTGAGCATTAAATAAATATTACTAACTGAATGAAAGAAAGCAAACTACAGAAAAAACAGTTGCAAGCTTCTGATGACATAATTTCAGCCACCATGAGAATTTCTGAGCAATCATGGAAAACAGTAGAAATAACACAAGTCTGATCAAGCCTAGGATTACTAGGAAAATTTACACATAAAGAAGAAAAACTGAAACTATATCTGATGCTAGTGATCAAAATCCTAGGAAAACTGTGAGCACTAATTATAATGAGTTTCACCTTGATGATTAAAACAAATTTCCAATAAGAAAAGACAACCTCTCAAAAATACAAGTAGAATTATTTTTCATAGAGGAGATTTTTTACTATACAAGATCTATTAATAAGATTAATAGATAATAATTAAGTCCTATTAATAAGATAATTCGGTCAAAATAATCCATCTTTTCTTTTCGTTTTTTAATTTTTATACAATTAAGTTGAATTTTACAAAATTCAGTTTTAATGCATTTTTTTGGTTAGTATACTTCATATTACTTTCCATCAAAATGAGTTGTGGGGAGACTGGTAGACAGGCTAAATACACAGCGAAGTCATTTTACAATGGATAAGTGTGAGAAATGCTCTGAAGAGCTAGCAATACCTCAGGGATTTAAAGGACTAACTTGGAAGTTGGGGGAAAATAATGAATTTGTATAGTTAAACAAGAGAAAAGTTTTAACAGTCTAGTGTAAAAAGCTTATTTATATCAGTTACTCCTTACTACATTAATAAAAATTAGCATATTAATATACCACACAGGTACACCAACAATTACTTTTATTTTTTAAATTTAACTGTAATATCAACACACGCTCATTATAATAAATTTGGAAAACACAGAAAAAGAACATAAAATTCACCAATAATTTAAGCACCTAAATATAACCACTGCTGGCATTTTGTTGTACATTCTTATTTTCTATGCACATGTAGAAATGCTTTAAACAAACCTTAGAGTTTTCCACTTCAGCAATTCTCTGTTCTGTTTTTACATTTCCTGTATCATGTATAGAATGTCCCACTAAAGAAAATTCCTTCTTTGTAAATTTTTCCTTCACTTAAAATTTTATATGGTATATAAATAAGCAAAACTAAAATAATCTTAAATGGTAAAAGCACCTTAATACAAATCTGAGCAACTTTATTGATGTGAGATGACTACGAAACAACTCAACCAAGCAAATTTAGTTACTGAAGTGTCAAAAAGACAGCTCTATGAAAAGGATCAAGAAGATATTATAACAATGTAACTAGTATTATTTCTGTATCCAAATAAGAAAAAAGTCAGAACTGTACTTTTCATACTCTTATTCAAAGACAGTATGCTTAAGTATTTCTTGAACTGTCAAGGAATACTGTAAATAGAAATTCAAGGATCTTCAGAAAAGAAATTCAAGAGACAGTAAAAGGTAATAAACATAGGTCTAAATGAAATGCAAAATAAAGCTGCTAGTTAGATGAAATGTTAAGACAAGAGACATTTTTACAAGGTACAGTACCTGATTAGAACTGGCTTTTTCAAGTCTGTCAATCATAATTTCAAATTGCAAAGGCTTAATTTCCATCTTTCTGTTAAGTCTATTTAATAAGGTCTCATCTTCTGAGTCCATATCATAATCTGGTTGTTCATTGTCTAGATTAAAGGCTAGAAAAGAAAAAAAAAAAATCTTCAAACTCAGGAGAAATCATGGAGTTATATAGTGTTTATATTTGACCACAGAATACTCCCAAAGTATATAAAGCACTGACCAGAGTTAATGAGCAGACATCAAAAAGTTGGTTTTAGAGATTTAGCTGAAAATAAATTTTAATTCATATATGATTTAAAGCTTAACAGAACCATTAAAAATAGCAACTAGAATTTTTTATTTTAAAAACAAAGGGTCACAAATATATATTAAAATATAAACTAACAAATATATAAAAAATGATAATACTTATTCTCATGGTAGTTTGGCAGCATAATCAGAAGTTATGGGATAAAATTAACAACCCAGAAATAAACTCAAGTACAAAATACATGATGAGAATAGCATTTCAAACCACTGGAAATAAAACAGACTTAAAAAAAAAAAATGAGGCATTTTCCTGACAGACTAATTTTCTTTAAAAAAAAATTTTAACGTGCAACATTATAGATGGATCTGAGGCACTATGCTAAATGAAATAAGTCAAAGAAAGACAAATAATGTATGATCTCACTTTTATGTGGAACCTAAAAAAAACCCCAAACTCATAGAAAGAGATCAGACTTGTGGTTACCAGAGGCAGAAGGTGGGATGAGGGGGAAAGAGAAGAAGGTAGAGGAGCATGAAAGATACAGAAAAATTGCTAGGAAATTAACATTTTCAAACTTTCACTTTTGGGGGTACAGTTTCTTTTCTTGGCTGTTAGGCTTTATCACGCATTAACAAAGAGAACAACCAACATGGCATGTTATCAAGAGATATTGCTTGAAATATTCTTAGTGATGTGTGCAAGAAATTTGCTATTTCAAATGAAATCATCTTTAAGGATTGTCTAGCTCTGAGAAGCTGAGTTCTAAATTTGACCAGAAATTAATTTCTGTGCCCCTGAAGTCAACTGCTTCTTTTTATGAACTGACAAAAATCAGGATGAGGTACTCACTAATATTTAGAATGGACCACCATAATTTTGAATGGACCCCATGAACAGTATGATAAGGCAAAAAGATATGACACTGGAAGATGAGAGCTCAGGTCTGTAGGTGTCCAATATGCTACCGGGGAAGAGGGAAGAAACAGCTCTATAAAGAATGAAGAAGCTGGGCCAAAGCGAAAACAATGCCCAGCTGTGGATGTGTCTGGTGGTGAAAGTCAAGCCTGATGCTGTAAGGAACAATACTGCATAGGAAGCTGGAATGTTAGGTCAATGAATCAAGGTAAACTGGACATGGTCAAGCAGGAGAGGGAAAGAGTAAATACCAACGTTTTAGAAATCAGTGAATTAAAATGGGCCAGAATGGGTGAATTTAATTCAGATGACTATTATATCCTACTACTGTGAGCAAGAATCCCTTAGAAAGAAATGGAGTAGCCCTCATAGTCAACAGAAGAGTCCGAAATGCGGTACTTGGGCGAAATCTCAAAAATGACAGAATGATCTCGTTTGATTCCAGCAAACCATTCAACATCACAGTAATCCAAGTCTATGCTCCCAACCACTAATGCCAAAGAAGCTAAAGTAGAATGCTTCTACAACTAACATCAAAGACATCTTTTTCATTACAGAGGACTGGAATGCAAAAGTAAGAAGCCAAGAGATACCTGCAGTAACAGGCAAGTTTGGCCTTGGCGTACAAAATGAAGCACAGCAAAGGCTAACAGAGTCTTGCCAAGAGAATGCAATGGTCACAGCAAACACCCTCTTCGAACCCCAAAAGAGATGACTCTACACATGGACATCACTAGATGGTCAATACAGAAATCTGCTCTAATTCAGGCTCTTAAACAAGATAAAGTGTTAATTAGGCAAGAACTTTATTAACAGTGTAAATTTTGAAACAGCCTCTGTAGGTTTGAAAATTCTCTAGCACATCCTATATCCCTCCTTATAATGAAGTCTCAGAACCACATTTTCCCAAGCTGGTGAAATATTTTTATATCTTTTATAAATCTACTCCATTAACTTAAGGCATGTAGAACATGAAATTATGACAACTGGTTGGACTGTTATCTTTAGATATGAAAGACTAGTTATATTATGTACATAGAATTAATAAAATTGCCTTAATAGTGTGTTTTTCCCCTGATTTCTCTACCTAACTTGAGATGGTTAGAAAAATTGGTATTTAGAATTAAACCAGTTGTCATCAAAGTAACTGTTAGCCAAATCTGAGTCATCTGTGACTGCTTTCCCACTGCAAGATCAGAATTTAAAGACTTCCCTGGTGGTCCAGTAAATTGCGACTCTGCGCTTCCAATACAAGGGGCACAGGTTCAATCCCTGGTTGGCAAACTATGATCCTGCCACAGGGTGCATCCAGAAAGAAACAAGAGCAGAATTTAGAATGTGTGACGGATCAGATGGCCTGAAAAGCCAGATATGTGTATTATCCGTCCCTGTACAGAAAGTTTACTAACGCCTGGGGTAAACTGTACACAGGTTGGCACAGACCAACTGACTAAAAAACTTTCCTGATTATTCAGGACACATGGTCAGACCCACTCCTTATCCAGAACTGAGAAACTGAAGTTCTTACTGGCTCCATGTCATCTTTTCTCTCAAATTTTCAAAGCCATGGAATGTGAGAATCAGATGAAGTATCTTGTTCAATCTCCCTCATTTCAGAGATGAAAATTTATTCCTAGAGAAGTTCTCAGGTCACGTCTCTTAGTGGCAGAAGCCATCCTCAACTTCTTGAACCTACACTCAATCCTGACCTCAGGAGTCTCGAAACATGAATGTTCTGTATGGTGAGGGAGTCATATTAGAAAGTGAGCTTCTTAGGGGCTTCCCTGGTGGTTGGTCCAGCAATTAAGAATCCACCTTCCAATGCAGGGGATGTGGGTTCAATCCCTGGTCAGGAAACTAAGATCCCACATGCCCTAGAGCGGCTAACCCAGCAACACAACTACTGAAGCCCGAGAGGTCTGCAGCCTGTGCTCCACAACAAGAGAAGCCTGCACACTGCAACTAGAGAAAGCGCTCACACTACAATGAAGACCCTGGGCACTGCAGCGAAGACACAGCACAGCCAAAATAAAAAAGAACTTTTTTTAAAAAAAGAAAGCTTTTTCAACAGGTCTAAATTGTTGGGAATCTCCTCCTTGAATTGAACTGGCATCCACCTCCAGTTGAACTTTCTGTTCTTTTAATTTATTCCAACTCTAATGCAAGTCAGAATGAAGAATGTGATTAAATGAAACATAAGCAGTATACAGAATGAGACTCAGCAGGTAAAGAATCCCGCCTGCAATGTAGGAGACCAGAGTTTGATCCCTGGGTAGGGAATATTCCCTGGAGGAGGAAATGGCAACCCACTCCAGTATTCTTGCCTGGAAACTCCCACGGACAGAGAGGAGCCTGGTGGGCTATAGTCCATGGGGGTCACAAAGAGTCAGAAACGACTTAGCACCTAAATAGAAATCAGATTCATTATATCTCTGCAGCCAAGATGGAGAAGTTCTATACAGTCAGCAAAAACAAGATCTGGAGCTGACTGTGGCTCAGATGATCCGCTCCTTACTACAAAATTCAGACTTAAATTGAAGAAAGTAGAGAAAACCAATAGACCATTCAGATGTGACCTAAATCAAATCCTCTATGATTACACAGTAGAGGTGACAAACAGATTCAAGGGATTAAATCTGGTAGACAGAGTGAATGAAGAACTATGGATGGAGGTTTGCAATGCTGCATAGGAGGCAGTGACCAAAACCATCCCAAAGAAAAAAAAAATGCAAGAAGGTAAAATGGTTGTCAGAGGAAGTTTACAAACAGCTGAGAGAAGAAGAGATGTGAAAGGCAAAGGAGAAAGGGAAAGATATCCAATTGAATGCAGAATTCCAGAGAAGAGCAAGTAGAGATAAGAAAGCCTTCTTAAGTGAACAATGCAAATAAGAGAAAAACAACAGAATGGGAAAGACTAGACATCTCTTAAAGAAAATGAGAGATACCAAGGGAACACTTCATGCAAAGATAGGCACAACAAAGGAAAGAAAGGGCAAGGACCTAACAAAAGCAGAAGAGATTAAGAAGGGGTGGCAAGAATACACGGAAGAACTATACAAAAAAGGTCTTCATGACCAGGATAACCACAATGGTATGGTAACTCACCTACAGCCAGACATCCTGGAGTGTGAGGTCAAGTGGGCCTTAGGAAGCATCACCACAAACAAAGCTAGTGGAAGTGATGAAATTCCAGCTGAGCTATTTCAAATCCTAGAAGATGATGTTGTGTGGCACTCAATATGCCAGAAAATTTGGAAAACTCAGCAGTTGCCACAGGACTGGAAAAGGTCAGTTTTCATTCCAATCCCAAAGAAAAGCAATCCCAAAGAATGCTCAAACTACCACACAATTGCACTCATCTCACATGCTAGTAAAGCAATGCTCAAAATTCTCCAAGCCAGGCTTCAACAGTATGTGAACTGTGAACTTCCAGATGTTCAAGCTAGATTTAGAAAAGGCAGAGGAACCAGAGATCAAATTGCCAACATCCGTTGGATCACAGAAAAATGCAAGGGAATTCCACTGCTTCACTGACTAGGCTAAAGCCTTTGACTGTGTGGATCACAACAAACTGGAAAATTCCTAAAGAGATGGGAATACCAGACCACCTTACTTGCCTCCTGAGCAATCTGTATGTAGATCAAGAAGCAACAGCGAGAACTGGACATGGAACAACTAACTGATTCAAAATGGAGAAAGGAGTGTATCAAGGCTGGATACTGTCACTCTGCTTATTTAATAGCTATGCAGAGTACATCATGCAAAATGCCCAGGCTGGATGAAGCACAAGCTGGAATCAAAATTGCCAGGAGAAACATCAACAACCTCAGACATGCAGATGATATCACTCTAAAGGCAGAAAGCAAAGCAGAACTAGAGAGCCTCTTCGTGAGGGTGAAAAAGCTGGCTTAAAACTCAACATTCAAAAAAACTAAGATCATGAAATCTGGTCCCATCATTTCATGGCAAACAGATGGGGAAAATGTACAAAGAGTGGCAGATTTTATTTTCTTGGGCTCCTAAATCACCGTGGACAGTGATTGCCAGCCACAAAATTAAAAGATGCTTGCTCCTTGGAAGAAAAGCTATGACAAAACTAGACAGGGTATGAAATAGCAGAGATGGCACTTTGCCGACAAAGGTCCCTAGAGTCAAAGCTGTGTGTGTCAGTCACTCAGTTGTGTCCAACTCTTTGCAACCCCATGGCTGTAGCCCACCAGGCTCCTCTGTCCATGGAATTCTCCAGGCAAGAATACTGGAGTGGGTTGCCATGCCCTCCTCCAGGGGATGTTCTCGACTCATGGACTAAACCCTGGTCTCCTGCATTCCAAGTGGATGCTTTACCGTCTGAGCTACGAGGGAAGCCCATAGTCAAAGCTGGTTACTGGTTTTTCCAGTAGTCATGGAGAGTTGGACCATAAAGATAGCTGAGTGCCAAAACCTTGATGCTTTCAAACTATGGTGCTAGAGAAGACTCAAGAGTCCCCTGGATAGCAAGATCTTTTTACCAGTCAATCCTAAGGAAATCAACACGGAATATTCATTGGAAGGAATGATGCTGAAGCACCAATACTTGGACCACTTGATGTGAAGAGCCAACTCATTGGAAGACACTGATGCTGGGAAAGACTAAGGACAGGAGAAGGGTCAGCAGAGGATGAGATGGTTGGATGGCATCACCAACTCGACAGACATGAGTTTGAGCAAACTCTGAAAGATATCTGAAAGACAGTGGAGGACAGAGGAACCCGGAGTGCTGCAGTCCGTAGGGTCACAAAGAGTTGGACGCAACTGAGCAACTGAACAACAACAACCATAGTTTCAATTTCATTAACACTATGAAAAGTATACACATTTCTGCTATAACATGATATGAGTTTCTAAAAAAAAAAAAAATCCTCTAAATGTACAATTGTACATCAACGATAATAGGCTCATGTGAAGTCCATATAACTTATCAGAACCCAAACAAACCATAAATGTTATAATAGATGGTCATGTAAGTGACTTACAATAGCTGGCTACTACCTCAAGGAACACTAAAAAAAGCACAAAAAAAACCCCAGAATGTAACTGCTGCCTTGTGAATACTCAGACAACACTGACTGTAAAGGAACTTGGTACATTAGGGCTTCAGGAGGAAATGCTATGTGAAAGCTGTGCAAGGCTGGGAATATATCTTTCTGGGAAAGGAATTCTAGGTGCAGGTACTTATTTTTAATTTTTTAATATAGAGTTGGAATGGCTCATTAAATGTTGAGCAGTCAAGGTAAAGCACTTGCTCTTCCCTAATGAAGATTTTAATCCTTCTGTTACTATCCCAGCCCCCTTTGGCAAGGAAAATCATAAAAGAAACAACACAACTTCCATATAGTACTGATCTCATTTCCTCCCTTTACTCACTGTTGTTAAGCTAATTAGTATCATACACACTTGTGCAGAATAGTCTGGACAGCAAATCTGTATTACTAAGGACAAAAGAAATAACTTTATGTAGATTACCTGTCCTGATGCTGTTTTTCTTATAATATCCTAACTGATACAAATTTATCATTTGTATAGCCCCATGCCATAGCTCTCTTTGTAATGAATGAGATATTGTTTATAAATCCATCAACTAACAAGAAAAATGCATATAAAACATATTTCACAGGCAATTATCTACATAATTATATTAGTTCAGTTCAGTTGCTCAGTCATATCCGACTCTTTGCAACTCCATGGACTGCAGCACGCAGGCCTTCCTGTCCATCACCAACTCCTGGAGCTTGCTCAAACTCATGTCAATCAAGTTGGTGATGCCATCCAACCATCTCATCCTATGTCTTCCCCTTCTCCTCCCGCCTTCTAATCTTTCCCAGCATCAGGGTCTTTTCAAATGAATCAGTTCTTTGCATCAGTTAGCCAAAGCATTGAAGCTTCAGCTTCAGCACCAGTCCTTCCAAAGAATATTCAGGACTGAGTTTCTTTAGGATGGACTGGTTTGATCTCCTTGCAGTCCAAGGGACTCTCAAGAGTCTTCTCCAACACCACAGTTCAAAAGTATCAATTCTTCAGCACTCAGCTTTCTTTATAGTCCAACTCTCACATCCAACATGACTATCGGAAAAGCCGTAACTTTGACTAGATGGACCTTTGTTGGCAAAGTAATGTCACTGCTTTTTAACATGCTGTCTAGGCTGGTCATAGCTTTTCTTCCAAGGAGCAAGCATCTTTTAATTTCATGGCTGCAGTCACTATCTACAGTGATTTTGGAGCCCAAGAAAATAAAGTCTGTCACTGTTTCCATTGTTTCCCCATCTACTTGCCACGAAGTGATGGGATCAGATGCCATGACCTTCATTTTTTAAATGCTGAGTTTTAAGCCAACTTTTTCACTTTCCTCTTTCATTTTCATCCAGAGGCTCTTTAGTTCCTCTTCATTTTCTGCCATAAGGGTGGTGTCATCTGCATATCTGAGGTTACTGATATTTCTCCCAACAATCTTGATTCCAGCTTGTGCTTCATCCAGCCTAGCATTTTGCATGATGTATTCTGAATAGAAGTTAAATAAGCAAGGTGACAATATACAGCCTTGATATACTCCTTTCCCAATTTGGAACCAGTCCATTGTTCCATATCTGGTTCTAACTGTTGCTTCTTGACCTGCATAAAGATTTCTCAGGAGGCAGGTAAGGTGGTCTAGTGTTCCCATCTCTTTAGGAATTTTCCAGTTTGTTCTGATCCACACAGTCGAAGGCTTTGGCATAGTCAATAAAGCAGATGTTTTTCTGGAATTCTCTTGTTTTTTCTATGATCCAATGGATGTTGGCAAGTTTTTCTCTTGTTCCTCTGCCTTTTCTAAATCCAGCTTGAACATCTGGAAGTTCTTGGTTCAGGTAATGTTGAAGTCTAGCTTGTAGAATTTTGAGCATTACTTTGCTAGTGTGTGAGATGAGTGCAATTGTGGGGTAGTTTGAATATTCTTTGGCATTGCCCTTCTTTGGGACTAGAATGAAAACTGACCTTTTTGAGTCCTGTGGCAACTGCTGAGTTTTCCAAATTTGCTGGCATATTGAGTGCTGCACTTTAACAGCATCATCTTTTAGGATTTGAAATAGCTCAGCTGGAATCCCATCACTTCCACTAGCTTTGTTTGTAGTGATGCTTCCTAAGGCCCACTTGACTTCGAATTGGCGGATGTCTGACTCTAGATGAGTGCGATCACACCATTGTGGTCATTTGGGTCATTAAGATCTTTTTTGTATAACTCTCAATTTTATATATATATATATATTATATATATATATATTATATATAATATTATAGAATTTCCACTTAAAGGGCTTTTTTTGGATGGGCATGGCAAGAGAAAGTGTTTTATTTCATTTTTTAATGTGGTAAAATACACGTAAGGGAAAATGTATTTTCTTAACCATTTTTAAGCATACAGCTTAGTGATATTAAGTACACTCACAATACTATGCAACCATCACCATCACCCATCTCTAGAAGCACCAGAACGGTTTCATAATTTCCTACTACTACTTCTTGCTCACACTGCCAAAAACATGATGCAACTTAGAAAGGCAGAAAGTGAAGAGAAACTCAAGAGCCTCTTGAAAGTCAAAGAGGAGAGCGAAAAACCTGGCTTAAAACCCAAAATTCAAAAAACTAAGATCATGGCATCCAGTCCCATTACTTTTTTAAGGCAAACAGACGGTGGAAGAAATGGAAAAAGTGACAAGACTTGATTTGGGGGGGGGGGCTCCAAAATCACTACGGATGGTGATTGCAGTCATGAAATGAAAAGAGCTTCCACCTTAGGAAAAAAGTTATGATGAACCTAGACAAAATATGAAAAAGCAGAGATCATTTTGCTGACAAAAGTCTGTAACAGTCAAAGCTATGGCTTTTCCAGTAATCATCTCTGGGTGTTAGAGCTGGACCACAAAGAAGGCTGAGAGCTGAAGAATTGATTCTTTCGAATTGTGGTACTAGAAAAGACTCTTGAGCGTCCCTTGGACAGCAAGGAGATCAAATCAGTCAGTCCTAAAGAAAATCAGTCCTGAATATTCTTTGGAAGGACTGATGCTGCAGTTGAAACTCCAATACTTTGGTCACCCTGATGTGAAGAGTCAACTCCCTGGAAAAGACCCTGATGCTGGGAAAGATTGAGGGCAGGAGGAGAAGCAGGGGACAGAGGATGAAACAGTTGGATGGCATCACCGACTCAATGGACAGGAGTTTGAGTAAACTCTGGGAGATAGTGAAGGACAGGGAAGTGTGGCGTGCTGCAGTCCATAGGGTAGCAAAGAGTCCAACATGACTGAGCAATCAAACAACAAGTACCGTGTAGAAATAATACCTATTTCCTACACATACCAGAGAAATAGTTTACAGAGTAAATCAATAGAAGTTTGTAAAATATACAAAATCCTGGTTTAGCATGAATTCAACGTATTAAGTGCTTACTTAATGGGTCAGGCAGAAAGCTAGGTATAATACCCAGAGATAAACAGAGAAATCTCTGTCCATAGTTCCTCATTTTGAGTATGAAAATATTACACTTGTAAACACTCCTGTATACAAAAAGAACTTCCTGTCTCTCAAGGTTTTCCTCCCAAACACACATATCTGGTGGTCACTGGGTTTAAAACATTGTTTTTGTGGGTATGTTTTTTAAAAAGTCATTACTTTATTTCTCCTGCAGTATGTCCCAAGTCTCACCCACATCTGGTTAGTTCCAAAACTATTCAACTTCAAAACTGGTCCAGCAACACAGCTGCCCACAGATGAGCCTGGGAACTGTCAGAGACCTGCCGAGGTACTGGAGGGCATGGGTCATGTCCAGAGATGGCAATGTGGAAAGCAGTCCTCCAATACCACTCAGCTCCATGTTTGCCAAGCACCTTACTCAGATGGGACTCAGAACACTGCTTGCCTTAACAAAATATTATGCTGCATCTTTGAATTACATGACCGGTGCCCAGTGTATGTCTTTTCTGTCCTCTGATTTAGAAGAGGGGTATGGCTGTATGTCATGCTTCTTTTGGATACTTATAGTAAAGAGGCTAACTTGTGTACATATTTCTGAATTTTAGTTCTTTGGAAGGGACTTGCACCACTGATGGATAGTGTGTGCTTATTTCCATTTCAAATGAGTAAACCCTTTAAAAACAAGCCTGGCCGTATCCCTCATGTTCTTCCTTTCCTACCAGAAATAATAACTACCAGGTAATATGGCTATAGGAAATAAAGAGAAAAAAGGCCATGCTGCCATTTAAAAAAAAGTGACCAGAGAATACACTATCAATATTCACAAACACATCATATACTGAGAAATCTGAAAACGCACCATGAAGGAGATGCAAACATCTCATGTATTATCTGCTAACAAGCTCAATGACGCAGTCTGGACTAAAAGATTAGGACCCCTACCATATTTGGGGATGCTTATTCAGAAGACACCATTAATATGAAGATTTCCTGAAGAAGCACTATACACTGGTCACCTAGGTACATAGCCTCACTTTCAACAACTTGCAGAGCTTGCAGAACACCCTACAAATATGAAGACTAGGAGGCGCTGCATTTCTTCTTTCCACAGAGCACAGAGTAATGGGCATCTTGTAAACAATGGGTAAACTAGGGTCATCTGTCTGGTCTACAGTACATCTAATAATAAGCTCGTCTGCACCAAAACCCTAATGAGAAACTACACTGTGCTCATCAATAGCACGCAACATACAGTAAAGGCCCAAGTCCCACTCCGCACAGTCCCTGAGCCCCAAGAGGTAAAAGCTGACTTCTAAGAAGAAAATTTAAACAAAAGCAGTCAAAAAATTTATAAGAAAGGAATAGGGATACTCAGATTGTTTCCTGAGTCCCCTCCCCCAATTTTTAAAATCTATAGCAACTTGTCAAGAGGAAAACTAGAATAAACAAAGATATTCTGGAAGATCTAGACTCCAATTAGCTTTACTCAAGTCATATAGTAGTTACTCTTTCCTGGCAAAAATCTTAAAAAGTAATAGTTCCTAAGGGGAGTCGTAGACCAGAACCCAGATGTTTAATCACATAATTACATAACTAAATGGTTACTCAAGCAATATTTAATAAAGTAAATATCTCAGCATCATAAAATCTGCATAATTTTCATTTTTACAGGTTTTTTTTTTTTTAGTACATTTTGACCAACAGGGTCATATTTAAAAGCAAGACCAAAAAAATTTACAAATAACAAAAGTTACATGATATCTAGAGCTAGAAACATCTTATACATCAGAAAAATGAGGTTAAAAACTCTGGTGAGTTGAGCACAGGTTTCAGGATCTCAACTCACAGAGCTCAGTGATTCTTCCACTATAACTATAATAAAAAACTCCTTGGTCAAAAGGAGATAAGTTAAAAGATTATTTTCTGTTCAGCCATGAACTTAAATGCTTAAGATAATACATTACAAGCATTTAATAGCAAAAGATAAAAAGATTTATTTACAAGTAAATGCAAGTTGACCACCATGCATGTGAAACAAGTTATTGTGGACCCAATGCACCAGGCATTCAAGGATTTGTTAAAAATAAACATTAAAAATTAAAATGAAAACAAACTCTTATAAGATTTCCCCATTTAAAGTTATTTTACATTAAGAAAATTTTCAAGTTACCTATGAATTATTGATAATTTTTTTTAATGTAAAAAGAAGCAATATTATACAAAGCTCCTATTTTCATTCATTTTTCAAATTTTCTGAATGCTTATTTCTGGACTATTTGCCAATATCCAATCCCTCTGATGCAAGCAACAAAATAAGACAGAAGGGCCAGTACACCTTATTTTGTAAAGGTTCGTCTTTTAACAGTAACACTTATAAGAATGTCATTCACTTAAAAACTCTAATGTATCTCTTCTTCCAGCTCTGCATTTTCTTTCCTATACAATTTCCAAAATTATGTTTTTTAATCCACTGAATCCAGTAACAACAAACACTGACTGTACAACATGTGTAACTGGCTCCCTTCTAAATTAAGATAGATAACAATACCATAAGACACAGAATAAGTGATGAAAGGTAATTCCAGACTGACAGTGTAGCAGGAACAAAGAGAATATGCTTAACTACAACATATATCAATTATCAACAATGAGTTTGGATAGGAGGCTAGATGATTACAAAGCACTTTCAAACAGTACGACAAAAATTCAAAACCATATGTCCATTGAAGCTGTAAGCATATATATAAAATGAACATATGAAGGGAAAACACAGGCACAACACTCTCCGACATAAATTGCAGGAATATCTTTTTTGATCCGTCTTCCAGAATAATGAAAATAACAAAAATAAACCAATGGGATCTACTTAAACTCAAAAGCTTTTACACAGCAAAGGAAACAAACAAAATGAGAAGCTGACCTACAGACTGGGAGAAAATATTTTATGGATGTCCTTAGAAAAACAAAAATAGAGCTACCATATGACCCTGCAATCCCCAGTCCTGGGCAAATACTCAGAAAAAAAACATGATGTGAAGGGATACACACACCTCAAAGTTCACTGCAGAACTGTTTATAACAAAGACATGGAAGCAACCAAAACGCCCATCAACAGGGGAATGGGGAAAAAAGATGTAGTGCATATATACACCTGAATATTACTCAGGCATTAACAAGAATGAAATAATGCAATTTGCAGCAACATGGATGGACCTAGAGATTGTCATAGTGAGTGAAACAAAGCAGACATAGAATGAGAAATATTGTATGACATCCCTTATATGTGGCATCTAAAAACCAATGATACAAATGCACTTATTTACAAAGCTGAAACAGACTCAGACTTAAGAGAAGAAACTTATGGTTGCCAGGGGGAAAGGATGCAGGCAAGGGATAGTTAGGGAGTTTGGGATGGACATGTACACACTGCTATATTTAAAATGGATAACCACAAAGACATACTACATAGCATGTGGAACTATGCTCAATGTTATGCTGCAGCCTGGGTGGGGAGTTTGGAGAATGGATTCATGTATACATATGGCTGAGTCCCTTTGCTACCCACCTGAAACTATCACAAAATTGTTAACTGGCTATATCCCAATATAAAACAAAAATATTAAAAAGTATATACGTATTTTTACAGTAGAGTTGATCAGTTTCACAAACCTAAAATCAGCAGTGCTACTGTATATCTAAATCCCAGTGAAATGGAAGCCAGTGTATACTAACATAGGCTCTGACCATGCAGATCTATGAACTAAGAGGTAGGTGGAATAAATCATCTTCCTAAGATCCCACATACTTAACTCTAAGGAAGTCCAGGAATCTGAAAAAGGTTCACAAGTCTCTCCTTTAATATTATCAAAGCCTTTAAAACAGTGCTTCTCAAACTTAAGCACTCACCAGAATCACTTGACTGAATCAAACAGATTGCTGAGCTTGATTGACTGAATCAAACAATTTCTGACACAGCAGATCTGAAGTAGGGTTTGTGAACACGATCCAAAGTGATGCTGAACATTTTGAAAACCTCTAACCTAAATGCAAGTCTTTGCTCTCGAAAGATTATAAAACTTTACTTACACCTAATGTGAAATGCGATGAACTTTTATTTCATCATAACTTTTAAGAAATTCATGTATTGTTAAAATCCTCAGGCTTCAAATTACTTTCAAAGTATTTAATGACAAACTAGTACATCTCAAAGTTCAGAGGCAACCCAAGCACCATCCCCTCCTTTGCTTGGAGCTCTCCAAGGTTCTGATAGCCTGCAAACCAAGCAGTTCTAAATCTTGTACCAATAGATCACACAAATGTTAATTAAGTCACAATTCTTGACTTTGCTTCTCTGAGATTCTCTACTAAAACCTGACCAGAGACCTCACTTACATTTTCTTCCAAATGTACAAAAAAAGAAAATGAAGTGGAAAAGCGTCCAAGGCTACTTTCTACAAGATAACATAGTGATCCAAATCCATCCACCAGCTGATTTATTCTAAAAAGTGTTCTAGATTTGTATTATACTCAAGATTATTCATCCCTGTAGTCTTTTTTGCTGATAGCCAACAAATTACATTCCTCTCCCACTTTGAAGAATTTACATTTTATATAAACGACAAGTATTACTGGTGAAAATTAGTAGCAATGAGCTACTTTCATGGAACTACAGACCACAAAAATGAGTAAGGGGGTATTTTGAAATTTTCAGGTAGAGATTTTCATCACTAGAGAGGGGAAAGAGCCTAATGATATTAGACAGGACCTAAGGGATGTGATAGTTGATTTTTTTTTAAAAACTCGGGTGTTTCAAGATAGTGATCCTTTTATTCTCTCTCAAATTATGCTTTTTCTTAGTCTTCTCTTTTCTCTTCCTTCAGATTCTTCCTCTCTTGTTTTCTAATAACTCAAGAGACAACTGGACCAGTAACAGTTCAGGACATGAGAATGCTAATGAATCCTAAACATATGAAAAGAACCTCAACCTCACTTATAAGAAATCCAAATTAAAACTACACTGAGAAATCAGAATAAAGTCTGTGTGTCAGGTAATACTGGATGAGAGGTACATAGGAACACTTTGTACTACTGTCACAACCTTCCTGTAAAAACTAAAATTTTTCCAACATCAAAAGTTTATTAAAAAAAATACTACATTGAGGTGTATTACCTAGTACCTACTGAACTGCTCAAATCAGGAAATTCAAAAGTAGTCTTTTGACAAGGATATGGTGAAATAAGCTCTTTCATACCTTGCTAGAAGACATCCAAAATAGTATTAGCCCTTACAGAGAGCAATTTGACAACTTCTGTAAGGAAAAGATATAATCATATCTTTATGAAATTCTTTATATTCATCATCATTCACTAAGTCACTAACTATAATAACAGAAGACTAGAAACAATCCAAGTTCCCTTCCATAAGAAACTGGATAATTAACTGGCACATCTCAAACACAAAGGACTATTTATGCAGCAGCAAAAAGGAGTAAGGACACACTCTACATGCTAATATAGGATAATTCCCAGACTACATTCTTATACACACAAACATACACACAACAAATACTATAGAGTACATATAGTATGTTAAATTTTGTGAAAGAAGGGGTATAAAAAATATAATTTCCTATGTATGTGAATCTGTATTACAAACTCCTAAAAATAGATAGGCCAATAAAAGTGGTTACTTATAAAGGGAAGGTGACTCAGAGTAGAGAGTAGATAGGGATGAGGTTGTTTTTGTATATCTTTTATTCAGGAAACTTCTAAATGCATTATCTACTTAAAAATAAAAGTCATGTTACTCTATGACTCTAAAAATAATGTTGTGTTCTAAGAAAATATTCTGGGTCAGTGAACCCTATGTACTGATATTCTCCCCCTGATTCTTCAATTTAAACCTCTTATCTTTCTCACTCACTCTCAGTCAATCTTTCAACGAGTATAGTACATCAGCAAAAAACCTCACTCAAGACCTCTGGGTTCATACAGTATTTTGGCTTAATCAGTACAAACTAATCCTACAATTATATGTAATAAATGAGTAAGAACACACATTCTATTAATATCTAATAGTGTAAAATAATAAATAACACACAGAAAAAGAACATATGTCTCTAGGCCACTAAATGGATAGGAACTTGAGAAATTAAACAGCAGTATTCTTATAAACAGATTTGTTTTAATGTTAGCAAAAGATTAACTGGACTAGGAAATCAACTCAATATACAGTAGATATTAGAATATTTAAAATAGAAATCTTAATAGAGCTGAAAAAAATCCAAATATATAAAACATGAGTTAGAAAAGAGTAATTTCCTTTACAAAAAGAGATTCTCTAATGAATATTTCACCAAATATTTTTCAAAAATCATCCCTATGGTAGATATAAAATACCATATTTTAAAATATAGATTTTAGATTTCAAAACATACCGTAATAACACAATAATCAAAACAATATGGTACTGACATAAAGACCAATGGAATAGGGAGCCAAGAAATAAACTGTCCATGCAATATATGACCAAATAATCAAAAAGGCTGCCAAGACTCAACAATGGAGAAAGGACAGCCTCTTCAACAGTGTTGGGAAAACGAGATATCCACATGCAAAAGATGAAGATGGATCCTTATCTTACATCATATACAAATATCAACTGGAAACTCCTAGAAGAAACAGAGGGAGAAAACTTTGTGACATGGGATTTGTCTATGATTTCTTGAATATGATACCAATAGCACAGGCTCCAAAAGCAAAGAGACAAATGGGACTGTGTCAAACTTAGAAAGTTCTGCACAGCAAAGAAAACAAGCAAAGGAAGAGTGAAAACACAGAGAAAATATTAGCAAAGCATATATCTGATAAGGGGTTAACAACCAGAACATATAAACAACTCCAAGAACTTAAACAAAAAACTAAATAAGAGACTTTAAAAACGGGCAAGGATCTGAACAGACAATTCAAAAAAGATATACAAACAGCCAACAAGCATACTAAAAGAGGCTCAATATCACTAAACATCAGGGAAATACAAATCAAGACTATAAGGAGAAGTCATCTTACTCTCACTAGGATGGCGACTATTAAAATATAGTAAAACACAAAAGAATTACACTTGGTGTGAGAGTGGAGAAATTGGAACCCTTGTGCACTGTTGATAGGATAATAAAACAGGTGTTGCCACTGTAAAAAAAAAAAATGTTCCTCAAAAGTTACAAGTAGAACTACCATGTGATCCAGCAATCATTAGTTCAGTTTAGTCGCTCAGTCGTGTCCGACTCTTTGTGACCCCATGAATTGCAGCACACCAGGCCTCCCTGTCCATCACCAACTCCCGGAGTTTACCCAAACCCATGTCCATTGAGTCAGTGATGCCATCTAAGCATCTCATCCTCTGTCGTCCCCTTCTCCTCCTGCCCTCAATCTTTCCTAGCATCAGGGTTTTTCAAATGAGTCAGCTCTTTGCATCAGGTGGCCAAAGTATTGGAGTTTCATTGTCAACATCAGTCCTTCCAATGAACACACCCAGGAATGATTTACTTTAGGATGGACTGGCTGGGATCTCCTTGCAGTCCAAGAGACTCTGAAGAGTCTTCTCCAACACCACAGTTCAAAAGAATCACTTCTTCGGCGGTCACCTTTCTTTATACTCCAGCTCTCACATCCATACATGACTACTGCAAAAACCATGGCCTTGACTAGAAGATTCTGAAAGAGATGGGAATACCAGACCATCTGACCTGTCTCTTGAGAAACCTGTATGCAGGTCACGAAGCAACAGTTAGAACTGGACATGGAACAACAGACTGGTTCCAAATAGGAAAAGGAGTACGTCAAGGCTGTATATTGTCACCCTGCTTATTTAACTTCTATGCAGAGTACATCATGAGAAACACTCGGCAAGAAGAAACACAAGCTGGAATCAAGATTGCCAGGAGAAATATCAATAACCTCAGATATGCGGATGACACCACCCTTATGGCAGAAAGTGAAGAAGAACTAAAGAGCCTCTTGATGAAGGTGAAGAAGGAGAGTGAAAAAGTTGGCTTAAAGCTCAACGTTCAGAAAACTAAGATCATGGCATCTGGTCCCATCACTTCATGGGAAATAGATGGGGAAACAGTAGAAACAGTGTCAGACTTTATTTTTTTGGGCTCCAAAATCACTGCTGATGGTGACTGCAGCCATGAAATTAAAAGACGCTTACTCCTTGGAAGGAAGGTTATGGCCAACCTAGATAGCATATTTAAAAGCAGAGACATTACTTTGCCAACAAAAGAACGTCTAGTCAAGGCTATGGTTTTTCCAGTGGTCATGTATGAATGTGAGAGTTGGACGGCGAAGAAAGCTGAGCGCCGCAGAATTGATGCTTTTGAACTGTGGTGTTGGAGAAGACTCTTGAGAGTCCCGTGGACTGCAAGGAGATCCAATCAATCCATCCTAAAAGAGATCAATCCTGGGTGTTTATTGGAAGTTTGATGTTGAAGCTGAAACTCCAATACTTTGGCCACCTCAGGCGAAGGGTTGACTCATTGGGAAAGACTCTAATGCTGGGTAGGATTGAGGGCGGAAGGAGAAGGGGACGACAGAGGATGAGATGGTTGGATGGCAAAACCGACTCGATGGACATGGATTTGGGTGGACTCTGGGAGTTGGTGATGGACAGAGAGGCCTGGCGTGCTGCAATTCATGGGGTCGCAAAGAGTCGGACACGACTGAGCGACTGAACTGAACTGACTAGATGGACCTTTGTTGACAAAGTAATGTCTCTGCTTTTTAATATGCTATCTAGGTTGGTCATAACTTTCCTTCCAAGGAGTAAGCGTCTTTTAATTTCATGGCTGCAGTCACCATCAGCAGTGATTTTGAGTCCCCCAAAATAAAGTCAGACACTCTTCCCACTGTTTCCCCATCTATTTCCCATGAAGTGATGGGACCAGATGCCATGATCTTAGTTTTCTGAATATTGAGCTTTAAGCCAACTTTTTCACTCTCTCTTTCACTTTCATCACGAGGCTCTTTAGTTCTTCTTCACTTTCTGCCATAAGGGTGGTGTCATCTGCATATCTGAGATTACTGATATTTCTCCTGGCAAACTTGATTTCAGCTTGTGCTTCTTCCATTCCACCGTTTCTCATGATGTACTCTGCATATAAGTCAAATAAACAGGGTGACAATATACAGCCTTGATGTACTCCTTTTCCTATTTGGAACCAGTCTGTTGTTCCATGTCCAGTTCTAACTTGCCTCCTGACCTGCATACAGGTTTCTTAAGAGGCAGGTCAGGTGGTCTAGTATTTCCATCTCTTTAAGAATTTTTCATGGTATATTGTGATCCACACAGGCAAAGGCTTTGGCTTAGTCAATAAAGCAGAAGTAGATGTTTTTCTGGAACTCTCTTGCTTTTTCGATGATCCAACGGATGTTCGCAATTTGATCTCTGGTTCCTCTGCCTTTTCTAAAACCAGCTTGAACATCTGGAAATTCATGGTTCACATATTGCTGAAACCTGGCTTGGAGAATTTTGAGCATTACTTTACTAGTGTGTGAGATGAGTGCAAGTGTGCAGTAGTTTGAGCATTCTTTGGCATTGCCTTTCTTTGCGATTGGGATGAAAACTGACCTTTTCCAGTCCTGTGGCAACTGCTGAGTTTTTCAAATTTGCTGGCATATTGAGTGCAGCACTCTGACAGCATCATCTTTTAGGATTTGAAATAGCTCAACTGGAATTCCAATACCTCCACTAGCTTTGTTTGTTGTGATGCTTCCTGAGGCCCACTTGACTTCACATTCCAGGATGTCTGGCTCTAGGTAAGTGATCACACCATCGTGATTATCTGGGTCGTGAAGATCTTTTTTGTACGGTTCTTCTGTGTATTCTTGCCACCTCTGCTTAATATCTTCTGCTTCTGTTAGGTCCATACCATTTCTGTCCTGTAATGAGCCCATCTTTGCATGAAATGTTCCCTTGGTATCTCTAATTTACTTGAACAGATCTCTAGTCTTTCCCAGTCTATTGTTTTCCTTTATTTCTTTGCAGTGATCACTGAGGAAGGCTTTCTTATCTCTCCTTGCTATTCTTTGGAACTCTGCATTCAGATGGGAATATCTTTCCTTTTCTCCTTTGCTTTTCACTTCTCTTCTTTTCATGGCTATTTGTAACGCCTCCTCAGACAGCCATTTTGCCTTTTTGTGTTTCTTTTTCTTGGGGATGTCCTTGATCCCTGTCTCCTGTACAAGTCACGAACCTCCGTCCATAGTTCATAAGGCACCCTGTCTGTCAGATCTGCTGCTGCTGCTGTTAAAGTTGCTTTAGTCGTGGTCGACTCTGTGCGACCCCATAGACAGCAGCCCATCAGGCTCCCCCGTCCCTGGGATTCCCCAGGCAAGAACACTGCAGTGGGTTGCCATTTCCTTCTCCAATGCATGAAAGTGAAAAGTGAAAGTGAAGTCACTCAGTCATGTCTTACTCTTGGCGACCCCATGGACTGCAGCCTACCAGGCTCCTCCGTCCATGGGATTTTCCAGGCAAGAGCACTGGAGTAGGGTGCCATTGCCTTCTCCGGTCTGTCAGATCTAGTCCCTTAAATCTATTTCTCACTTCCAGCAATCATACTTCTGTGCAAATATTCAAAAGAACTAAAAATAGGATCTAGAAAGGATATGTGAACACCCATGTTCTCTGCAATGTTATTTACAACAGCCAAGATACAGAAACTACCTAAACATCCATAGACGGATGGATAAACTCAATGTGGTACATACATACAGTGGAATATTATTCAGCCTTTAAAAAGAAGGAAGTCTTGTCATATGGTACAACATGGATGAACCTTGTGAACATTATCCTAAGTAAAATAGGCCAGTCACAAAAAGACAAATACTACAGGATTCCACTTAAAGTAGACAAATTCATAGATACAACAAGTAGAATGATGACTGTCAGGTACTAGGGGTAAGGTGTAATAGGGAACTGTTTAGAATTTCAATCATGCAAAATGAAAAATCAGTAACAGTTGGAAAATCCCCAAATACTTACGGATTAAACATTACACTTACAAATATGGTCAAAGATGAGATATCAAGAACAATTTTACAATATTTTGAACTAAATGAAAATGTAAAACCAAAATTTGTGGGACGTAACAAAAACAGTGATAGAGGAAAATTTGCAACACTGAAATATAACAAGAAAGATAGAAAATCAAGTCTTCTACTTGTGAGAGCTGGAAAGGAAGGAGCAAATTAAATCCAAAGTAAGCAGAAGAAAAGATGCAGAATAACAAATAGAGTAAAATCAATTAAAGTGAACACAGTAATAGAGGAAAATCAATAAAACCACGAGCTTTTTTTTTTAAAGATTAATAAAGTCAATAAGCTTCTAGCCAAACTCACTAAGAAAAAAGGAGAGAGAATATAATTACTAATGTCAGAAATTTACAAATAGGGAGCATCACAACTGAATCCATGGATATTCAAAGGATGGTCAAAGAACACTGAACAGTTCTATGCCCACAAATCTGATAACCTTTATGAAATGGACTAGTTTCTTAGAGACACAATCTGCCAAAACTCAACAAGAAAAAAATATACACTATGAATAGGCCTGTATATATTAAAGAAACTGAATCAACAATTAATAATCTTCCAAAACTGAAAGCATCAAGCACAGGTGGGTTCACTGGTGAATTTTATCTAAAATTTAAGGAAGAAATAGTATCAATTTGCTACAACATTTTTCAGAGGATAGAAGCAGAAGGAATTCTTCCTAACTGCTTCTATGCGGCCAGCATTACCCTAATACCAAACTCAGATAAAGAAATAACAAAACTACAAAGCAGTTGCACTCATGAATGTAGAAGCAAAAATCCTCAATAAAGTTGAATCTAACAAACCAAATCTAACAATGTATGAAAAGAAATATACTTCAAGACCAAGTGGGATTTATCACAGGTATGAAAAGTTAGAAAAGATCAATGAATGTAATCTACCACATCAACAAAGAAAAAATAAAAATTTTATCAACAGATGCAGAAAAACCGTTTAACAAAATCCAACACCCATTCATGATAAAAACTGACAGCAAACTAGGAATATAGAAAAATTTCCTCAACTTGATAAAGAATATCTACAAAAACCTTACAGCAAGCTTCATACTTGGCGGTATGAAACTTAAGAGCTTTCCTATCAAGATCAGAAATAATGCAAGGATGATGTCTCCTCTCACCACTGCTTTTCAACACTGTACTGGAAGTCCCAGCTAATACAGTAAGACGGAAAAAATAACTTTGTCCCCAGATGACAAGGTTTTCTACAGGTGTTAACACAGTCTATGAAAGAACTGACCAAAAACTCCTGGAACTAAGTGATTATAGCAAGGTTGCAGAAAACACAATTAATATTCAAAATCAATCACTTTCCTATATACTGCAATGAGAAAGTGGAATTTGAAACTAAAAACACAAAACCATTATATTAGCACCCCCCAAAAATGATACATTAAGATACAAATCTAACAAAATATGTAAAGTTCTACATGCAGAGAACAACAAAACTCTGGTGAAACATAATCAAAGAATTAAATAAACAGAGAGTCATGGTTATTGGAAGGAAGACTCAATTTGGTTAAGCTATCAGTTTTTCCCAACTTGATCTAAAGCTTAAATGAAATCTCAATCAAAATTACAACAAGCCATTCTGTGTATCAATCAGTACTGACAAAGTGATTCTTAAGTTTATATGAAGCAAAAAAACTCAAAATAGTCAACATAATATTGAAGAATAAAGTCAGAGGACTGATTTCAAGATTTACTGTGAAGCCATACTAATTCAGACAGTGTGCTACTGACCAAAAAATAGACAAAAAGATCAGTGAAAGAGACTGGAGGGCTCAGAAATAGATCCATATCAATCCAGTCAATTAACTTTTGACAAAAGAAGCAAAGACAATTCAAAGGAAAAAGAATAATCTTTTCAACAAACAGCACTGAGACAACTGGACACCCATATTTAAAATGATGAATCTAGGCACTTATCTTACACCTTTCACAAAATGAATCACAGACCTAAATGTAAAAATACTGACCTATAAATCTACTAGAAAGTAACATAGGAGAAAACCTACATGATATCATATTTGGTGATGAGATTTTAGAAGTATCACCAAAAGCAAAATCCATGAAAGAAAAATAATTAAGCTGGACCTCCTGCTCTGTGAAAGACACTATTAAAGGAATGAAAAGACAAGTCACAGACTGGGAGAAAATATTTTCAAAGCTCAGATCTGATAAAGTACTCAATAATATATACAGAACACTTAAAATTCAACAATAAGAAAACAAAGAATCCAACTTTAAAATGGGTAAAGACACAGTCACTTCACCCAGGAAGATATACAAACAGCAATTAATCATATGAAAAGGTACTCAACATCCTAGGTTATTAGAAGATGAGATACCATTACATCCTATTAGAATGGCTAAAATTTTAAAACTGACAACACCAAAAGCAGACGAGGATACAGAGCAACAGGAACTCTCCTTCACTGCTAGTAAAAATGAAAAATGAGAAATGAAATAGCCACTTTGGAAGTAGTGTGGCAGCTTCTTACAAAGCTAAACACTGCCTTACCGTATAATCCAACAACTGTGCTCCTAGGTGTTTACCCAAAAGAGTTGAAAACTTAATGTTCACACAAAAAATGAAGACAGATTTTTCATAATTTTTTACAACTGGAAGCAACCAACATGTCCTTCAATAGGTAAATGAATAAACAAACACTGAATTATCCATATAACAGAATATTATTCAATAATTAAAAAGAGAACTATCAAGTAAAAACAACAGAGAAGAACCTGAAATGCATAATGGTAAGTGAAAGAAACCAGTCTGAAAAGCCCATGTCATGTGTAATTTCACTTAAATTACAATTTAGAAAAAGCAAAACTATAGAAAGAGCAGAAAGATCAGTGGTTGCTAGGGATCTGGAGGAATGAATAGGTGAAAATACAGGGAGTTTTTATGGTAATTCAACTATTCTGTAGGATAATGTAATGATGGATCTATGACATGGATTTTAAAAAATTCATTAAAACTGTACAAAACAAACAGCAAACAGTAACAAGAACTACAGACTTTAGTTATTACGGTACTGACCACATTACTTTAACAAATGTACCATACTAATGCAAGATAGTAATAGGGGAAACTGTGTGTGTGTGTAGGAGGTAGTATGTGGGAATTTGCTGTACTATCTGCTCAATTTTCTGTAAATCTAAAAATTGTAAAAGATTATCAATCCAATAAAAAATGTGTAAAAGACCTGAATAGACATTTGTCCAACAAAGATACATGAATAGCTAACAGATACTCAGCCTCACTAATTATTAGGGAAATGCAAATAAAACCACAAGATATCACCTCGTGCCTGTCAGAATGACTAGCATCAGAAAGACAAGAGATAACAAATTTTGGTGAGAACGTGGAGCCCTTATACACTGTGGGTGGGAATGCAAATTAATTCAACCACTTTGTGACACAGTATGGAGTTTTCTCAAAAAATTAAAAATAGAACTACAATATGATTTAGCAACTCCACTTCTTGAAATATGGCCAAAGGAAATGAGAAAACTACGTTGAAGAAACACATGATGGGACCCCCTCTACTTGCCCCCGCCGCCCACAGCATTACTTACAATAGCCAAGACACAGAAACAACCTAAGTGCCTAATAGTTAGTGAATGAAGGAAGTTGTGGTATATATATATAATGGAATAATATTCAGCCATTACAAAAACAAAAAGTCCTGCCCATTTATGGGCATTATGGATGGACTTTGAGGGCATTATGCTAAGTGAACTGAGTCAGACAGACAAAGGCAAATACTTTATGATCTCACAAGTGGATATAAAAAAAATTTCTACCCCCATCATCCTAAATTCATAGAACGAGAGATTATACTACTAGAGATGGGAGGTTGGTAGAGGGAGAAGTGGATGAAGGTAGTCAAAAGGTACAAACTCCCAGTTATAAGTACTGGGGATGTAAGGTACAACATGATGACCATAGTTAACATAGCTAATATGTTACCTATGAAAGTTGTTCAGAGAGTAAATCCTGAGTTCACATCACAGGAAAAAATATTTTTATTCCTTTCCTTTTTCTGTATATGAAGTGATAGATGTTAACTAAATTCATTCTGGTAATCATTTCAAATCTGATGCTAGGAAAGACTGAAGGAAGGAGAAGGGGACAACAGAGGATGAGGTGGTTGGATGGCATCATCGACTCTATGGACATGAGCTTGGGCAAACTCCAGGAGATGGTGAAGGACAGGGAAACCTGGCATGCTGCAGTCCACAGGGTCTCAAAGAATCAAACATGACTTAGCAACTAAACAACAACAAATCATTTCAAAAGATATGTAGGGAAAATCATTATGCTGTACACCTTTAACTTATATAGTGCTGTATGTCAGTTATATCGCAACAAAGCTAGGGAAGAAAAAAAAGCATGTATTCTGGAATCTGTCTGCCTGGTTCAAATTTTGGGTCCCCTACTTACAAGGTCTTCGAAGCATGCTCTTAAAACATTTTTTATGGCTAAGTAGTATTTTATTGTCTATGTATATACCACATCTTCTTTATCCACTCACCTGTTTATGGATACTTAGGCTGCTTTCATATCTTGGCAGTTGTAACCAATACTGCTATGAACATGAATCTTTTCAAATTAGTGTTGCTTTTTTTCAGATATACACCCAGAAGTGGAATTGTTGTAATACTAGTTCTATTTTTAGTTGTTTTTTTTTTTAATAAATTTATTTTAGTTGGGGGCTAATTACTTTACAATATTGTAGTGGTTTTTGCCATACATTGACATGAATCAGCCATGGGTTTCCATGTGTTCCCCATTCTGAACACCCCTCCCACCTCCCTCCCCATCCCATCCCTCTGGGTCATCCCATTGCCTCATCCCTGGGCATTTGTCTCATGCATCGAACCTGGAATGGTGTTCTGTTTCACATATGATAATATACATGTTTCAATGCTATTCTCTCAGAACGTCCCACCCTCACCTTCTCCCTCAGAGTCCGTAAGACTGTTCTATGCATCTGTGTCTCTTATTCTGTCTCACATAGGGTTATCGTTACCATCTTTCAAATTCCATATATATGCATTAGTATGAAGGCAATGGCACCCCACTCCAGTACTCTTGCCTGGAAAATCCCATGGACAGAAGAGCCTGGTAGGCTGCAGTCCATGGGGTCGCGAAGAGTCAGACATGACTGAGCGACTTCACTTTCACTTTTCACTTTCATGCATTGGAGAAGGAAATGGCAACCCACTCCAGTGTTCTTGCCTGGAGAATCCCAGGGACAGTAGAGCCTGGTGGGCTGCCGTCTATGGGGTCGCACAGAGTTGGACACGACTGAAGCGACTTAGCAGCAGCATGTTGTATTGGTGTTTTTCTTTCTGGCTTACTTCACTCTGTATAATGGACTCCAGTTTGTTTTTTGAGAAACCTCCATACTGTTCTCCACAATGGCTGCACCAAGGTACATCCCCACTCACAATGTACAAAGATTCCTTTTTCTCAATATCCTCAGCAACGTTTTTTTTTAAATGACAGCCATTCTGACACGTGCAAGGTGATATCCCATTGTGGTTTTGATTCGCATTTCCCTGATGATTAGTGATGATGAGCATCTTTTCACATGCCTGTTGGTCATCTGCACGTCCTCCTTGGAAAAATGTCTATTCAGTTCTGCCCATTTTTAAATCAGGTTGTTTTTTTTGATGTTGAATTAAATGAGCTGTTTATATATGTTGGATATTAATTCCTTATCAGTCTTATCATTTGCAAACATTTCTCTCGTTCAGTAGGTTGTCTTTTCATTTTGTCAATGTTTTCTTTTGCTGTGCAAAAGCTTTTATATTCAATTAGGTCCCATTTGTTTTTGTTTCTTTTAGGAGATACATCCAAGAAAATATGGTTGCAATTCATATCAAAGAGTGTTCTATGTTTTCCTCTAGGAGTTTTATACTATCCAGTCTTACATTTAATCCATTCTTAGTTTTGTTTATGATGTTAGAGAATGTTATAATTTCTTTCTTTCACAAGTAGCTGTCCAATTTTCCAAGCACCACTTACTGAAGAGACTGTTTTTTCTCCATTGTATATTCTTTCCTCCTTTGTTGCAAATTAATTGACCATAAGCAAGTGGGTTTGTTTCTGGGCTCTCTATGTTGCTCCCCATTGATCTATGGCTGTTTTGTGCCAGTATCACACTGTTTTGATTACTCTAGCTTTGTAGGATAGTCTGAAGCCAGGGAGCATGATTCCTATAATCTTATGAAGATTTATTTGGCTATTTGGGGTTTTTTGTATTTCCACAGAAATTTAAAAAGCATTTGTTCTAGTTCTGTGAAAAATGTCTATGGTATTTTTCATAAGTAGACATAAGAAAAGGCACACAAGCCCAAGGGGCATGCTCCTTATACTCAAGACTTCTCTTTCACCTCTCTATCTCAGACTGTCAAATGATTATAATGCTTTCCCAAATATCTGTCATTACTCATTATTTAATATTTTTTAAGTTTTAGGGCTCCTCACCCTTTCCTAGATTAGTACTTACCCAGATACTGCTCTACCATTTCAGAACTAGTGCTCACACTCACAGCTTTATCCAAGGATAAGAGGCTCAGCTCAAGTATAGGCTTCCTCAGAGATGACAGGAAGATCCTTAAAGACAGCTAGTCTGAATGTAGGTTGCCCTCATGGCCTGACCTTGCTCATTGCCCCCAGTATCTTTCTAACCACCTCAACCTGGAATCTAGCTTCACCCAGAACGTGTTCTCCACAAATCTGATACAATCCACTTCTGTACTTCTGGCACGGTTTTCCTGGTATTTAACTGTGTGATCTCATTTCTGTTCAATCTGATTTCTTAACAGATATCCAGTTTAAAAAAATGGATTTTTTTTAATAAGAAATGATGTTCCTAGAATGTATCTTTTTCACCAAAAAGTTTTATTGTACAAAAAAAATAATGCTCTTCATTTGGGATCTTTTTCAACTCTTTCAATCAAAACATATTTGCCCTAAGAAGGCAAACAGTCAGTTATCATCATTTTTGTTTAATGAGGAGAACAGCAAAAAACATTTCAAGGATAATGAGATTGACACTGGATGTTAGATCAGCATCTGTCTCACTCTTGCTGAAAACGTAGTAGAATAAACAATCCACGTGATACTAAACAAGTTTAATTTTTCTTCTTTCCTAAGTAAAGACTTAACAATGATCAGCTTCACTGAACTGAGGAGTCAGTTCCCAGGACTTAAGATGTGGGCTGCAGACACAAACAGCAGAATTCAATTTCCTTTGAGTGGGTTCGTCTCCCTGCCTGACAGATAACAAAGGGTGCTATCGCATCAATCCCTTCTCCTGGACTCCTTTAGCCAATAAACAGGTGACGTTCTACTTACCTGTGTTCGTAGGAGCAATGCACTGAGAAAGCTAAGTAAACCTTCACTTCAAAACATGCAAAGGAGTCCTGATTCAAAGAAGCATTTAACTGAGTTTAAAACAGGACATAACTTCAGAATACTTATGAAATAGTATCTCAAGTTCCTTCATGTTCTAAAATTCTGAGATACTGTAAAATATTACATTAAATGAAAGGGATGATGGGAAGTCAAAATAAAGAATTTACTGCAATGTAAACAGTCATTTCCTTAAGAAGAAAAATTTGGATCTTGAATTTAAGAAGTTTTTAAACTTCATAAGGAGTGAAAGAATTTTAACATTGGGTTAAGGTACCCAAAGCAAATCCATTATAACAGTAAGTAAAATGGAGGTAGCATTTTCTATGTATGTCACACAACTGACCAACATGTAGAATTGGCCGAAATGAGGAACAGTTTGAGTATCTTGGGTCATCAAAGACTACATGCCACCAAAATGCTTTCAATCTGGTCAAAATACCACAATGTGTTGTGATTAAGTAAGTTCTCCAGAAAACTAATACAGGTTACTAAGGAGAACTATCACCAAAAGGGACAGGAAAGAACAATCAGGTTTATCTCACATCCACACCAAGACTGGAGTCATTCCACTCCTAACTCCTGGGCAGACACTTTTTGTCTTAAAATGACATAATGTCGTTGTTGGTGAATAACTGAGCTCAATTCTTGACTTGGATCCACACAGCAGGTCTCTCAATTTTACTGTACATGTCAATAATTTTATTCTTATATTATTAATTCTGTATACAATTTTGAGTCCTACAAGATTAATGTCTCAAAAATGTCAAGATGTGTATGCTTTTATCTTCACCATTCATTCATGATTTATTTGGCAAAATATTTAACTTCATACCTAGTCATATGCTAGGTACTACAGGAGGCAGTAAAATTAAGAGGAAAAAAAAAGTCCCTTCTCTCTATGAGCCTTCTAACCTGTGAAGCAAGAGGGCAAACAATTACAACTACAGGTGGCTGATGCCACAATGAGGGTGTGCACACAACAGGAGGGTCTGAAGTAAACACTGTCAGGAACTCTGCTTAGAGCGGTTAGGAAAAGGCTCTTAAAGGTAGTCCTGGAGATGAGCCTCGGAGAATAAATTGTATTTTAACAATGGGACAAGAGAAGTAAAGGGCTATGCAAAGGCCTGGATGAGAAAATAAGGGATGAATCATAGAGCTAAAAGGACTTATTATTGTAGCTGAAAGTGTGAAGAGTTAGAGGAACTGGTGCAGGGGGAGGTGGGGTGTGCAGTGTATTGAGATTGTAGTGTGGGACTGTATGGTGATTAAGATGCAGCATCTGTTCCCAAAGAACTTACAGTTTAGAGGAGGAACAGACCGTCAACAGTTCATTTCAATGACAGGCTGATGTCACGGTGGAAGAACACATACCAGACTGACTAGACAGGCACAAAGGAAGGCCTTAAACATCACACAGATAAGTTAAAATTTTATCCTATAGGCAACAGTAAGTCTTGGAAACATTCTAAACGGGTACCAATCACAAAAGTGGCAATGTGGATGATGGACTGGAAGGTACAAAGACTAAAGCAGAGCCACCAAGGAAGCCCAACAGTAGGCAAAAAGGCATGCAAATAACAGAATATACATTTGATGGAAAATTATATATAGAATGAAAATGACAACAGAAGACTACATAAAAACCTGAGGAACCTAAAATATAAATAGAAAAGGCAGGAAAAAACTGTATATGTAGCACAATTTAGTATATATAAAATATATATACTAACAGACTCAACGAGAAAAGAGGAAATAGCTAAGATAATTTTCTATTATTTTTATTCCATTTATTACAGTAATAGAATAAAATGAAATGGATAAAAAACAACACAAGATTAATATTTATTGTATCTATTGGGTCTGACCCAGATGAGTTACATCCAATTTCTGGTTCTTGGTTGCCAAGAATGGGTTTTACAAATGGTCCTATTGTCCAGCTATACTGTTATTAAAATACAAAAAAAGGAAGAGTGGGGATATGTTGGCTTGAAAAATGCTTAAAATTTCTATTACGAACAGCTATCTCATTCCTGATATAAAGACAAGGAAAATTCAACAAGCTAAGGGATTCAAAGTCAAAGACAGAGAAAACAAATCACACCAATAATTTTTGCAAGTGTGTTTCTCTTGAATGCTTAGGGGAAGAGTCTCTGGAAAATGGTTCTGACACCTAAGGGCTTTTAACTTTTAAGCCCTTTAAAAACAACTGAACCAGTCAACAAACATGCCATTTTATTGAGCATCTATAAGCCATGCATTTGACTCTAAAGATACAAAGGGAAAATAAAACACAGTCCCTGCCCTCAAGGGGCTCACAATCTAAAAGGAGAGAAAGAATGGTTACAAATAATCACAATAAAGTATGGTGAGTCCTCTGATAGAGGTACATACAAGGTACTGAGATGAAGCAAAGGAGAGGTAGAATGAGAAATCAGGGTTAAGGAAAGAAGACTTGAACAGCACATGCAAAGAAATGTGAAATGTGAAACAAGGCAAATGTGGATAATTTTATTCCCTACAGTATGAAGTGGGAGGGAAAGAGCAACAGGAAATGAGGTTAAAGGGGGGAGCAGGTAACAAATCACAAAGGGCCTTGTGTTCAAATCAGAGACTTTGGCTATTATTGCATTCTGTTAAATCTATAAAGCCAGCAATTACAATGATGCACTATTACTTTATGAACTGCAAGAAAGAAAAAGAAAAAGCTTTATATTTAAATTTATATAATATTCCTACATAAAGCTCTATATCAAAGGGCAAGATCTTCAGCATAAGATAAATAAAACAGCCATGCAGAAAGGAACAACATGAAACTATATTTCTCAAATTGCCCTTAGGTGGAAGGAGAGGGGAAGAAAATCTCTCCCTGAGAACTGAATTCCAAGCAGGTCGACAGTCTACTTGTGTGGTCTAAAAACAAACAAGTAAAACTAAAGCTACCAGTGTGGTCCAAAAGCAAACAAATAAAACAAAACAAGCAAAGACTTTAAGGTGGTCTCAGGTTGGTCCCCAGATGCCTGGCAAAAACAAGTAGAAATTCTCTTTAGACAAACCATACTTTAATCGAGAAGAAAAGCAATTTAAGATGCAATCTCATTTCAAATATGACAAATGTACATCTCGAGAACTGATGAAAAATAGGAGATCTTACAGTCAGTATTAAATCTGGAGATGTTTTGAATTACCCTGCCAACTTTTTAAAAATGCCTATTACCAGGCTGCAACCCAGAGATTCTCATACAGGTAGGCTTCAAGCAGAGCCCTCAACACTATGTTAACAAATGGCTCAAGGTTTTGGGTTTTTTTCCAAATACAACCAGACAATATACCAAGGCACTAGCATCTGTCTGCAAAATTAGCTGAAAACTGCTACTATAAAATAAAGAACACAGTACAATTTTAAGCCCAGGCCATAATCTGATCAGACAGACACTTCAGGAAGACCATTCTGCTGCCAGTGGACTTTGTGGAGAAGATAGATTAGAAGAGGGTAAGGATAATAGAACAGTTAGGAGATCAGTGAAACAGTTTCAAGATCAGAGATGGTGATCATTTGAAAAATAACAATGGGGAGAAAAATAAGAAGATCAAAGGAGGAAGAATTAGAATTCGATAAAAATTACAACAAGGTAGAGGTGTAGGATCTAATTCTAAAAAATTTCAGATTTGCCCCTAATCAGCATTATAGCCACTAGGCCTTGAAAAATAAACCTTATTTGGGTATGGTAATCCATTACACCTTATAGCTGTATAGTAAATGTATAAAAAAAGTATAATATGCAAAAAAATATACAAAAAAGGTAATGTATTATACCTTCTAGCTATATAGTAAGTGTAAGTTCTGCAGAAAATCCTATACAACATAACCATCAACTGTTCCAAATGCAACTCACAATCAAAATGATCTTGAAGTTAAGATGTAAGCACAGAGGAATTTTATTCTTTCATGTTTTACATTTCTATAAATCAGTGGGTATGAATATAAAAATTAAAATTTCTTTGTGTAAAAACAGAGAAAAGATTTTTCACTGTTTGATAAATTTAAATTACAAACAGAAAACAATGAATTAACAAACTTACGCTGAATATGAATGAACTGTTTTGGCTGTTTAAACTCTCCTTTGTACAAGCGATTGTAATAGTTGACGTTGCTCTCTGCCTCAGGAACTGGAATGACCATGCTCTCTTTTTTTTCTCTAAACACTTGCTGTGCTGAAATAGCTCGCTGTAAGTGATGTTCCTGGAAAATGTAAAGCAGGCAATGTGAGTTGTTTTAATAATGTCAATTCAATACAAAATTCTATTTAAAATTTACTTTGTTTAATAATTGCAAAGTACTTTAAGAATCAATCAAAAAATAGTTCCTTTGCTACAGACCTTCAGAAAATATTGCCATTATTCTCCCTTAATACTTGTATACATACTGGTATCACCTTAAATGACTACAATTTTAATAAGCAGAATTTTTTTAAAAAAAGATTAAGTATTCACAAAGTAGAATTTAACATCTCAGTTACAAGAAAATTGATCCCTTGTTTGCTAAATTAATTGAGGTGTTTGTCACCAATACCAGATAACACAAAAACAAATAACAGGAAAAGAATTTATATCAGATTCTTAAGTATTTTCTGCATTTATACACCTCAAACTTCAAAAGTACAAAATTCTCAATAACTCAGAGACAAGAGAAAATTATAATCAACAGACTATATTACTATCATGGCAAGAAGCATTCCTTAACAAAGATGAAAAAATGCTTCTTATAAAATACATCCAGATTCTAGTAACTTCTCATTACCTCACCACTTTACAGATACTTCTCCCTGACCCACTATGAACAAATGCCAACAAAGCACCTTTACTATTTGGAAGGTAAACTAGGTCATGTCATTCCCCACAGGATCCCCTTCATATTTAAAGGTTAAAAATCACTCAATGACTTACAAGACTTTATATCTCTCTGACCTTATCTCATACTTCTCTCCTCCCAAGCTTTATTCTAGCCACACTGCCTCCTCTCTTTAAGGTTCCTAAAAATCTAAATGGATTGCTTCTGAAATTCCTTCAAGTCTCATCTGGCTATGTTGCATTGCATAAATTAAGATTTATGTATCAGGAGCCATCCTTTCAAAATTTTTCAGAGCACCTGGTAGACACCAGATACTATTCCTGTCACTGAGAATTATGAGTGAATGAGACAGCGACAGACTTTGCCATTAAACAATTTAGCTAGTGGAAGACAGATTATCTATGCAATCACGTCTGAGCTTGATATGCATGTCTCTTTACAATTAGTCAAACCACTCATTCTGGGAGAACAGATAAAGATGTCCAAAGGAAGTAAAATATAAACTAAGAGTTTTAGGATCAATAGCGATTTAGCAAGGCAACAGAGGAAAAGAAGAAACAATCCAAGCAGAGGGAACAGAATATCCAAAATGGACTAGAGCCAAGAGACATTCAAAACAAGGCAAGCAGTTGAACAAAGGGACAGGACAGTGGGTGGTGGCTTAGATTTGAGTTTCTTCACCTTCAGAAAATGTTTTTCTTCATAAGGCAGAATCCCAAGCTGAAGCACTAAGTATACTTTTCATACAAATATTATTATCAATTTAGTTAAAATATATTTGGAGTAAAAAGTTTTGAGTTGACTAAGAAATTTTGAGGGGATCAAACACACAAACAGCATCAAGAAACTAGGAAGCAGCACTTGAGTGAGGCCAGCAATTTGTAGCATTAATTAAACCTGTATTTTCCTATTGAAAGTGAAAGTTGCTCAGTTCAGTTCAGTTGCTCAGTCATGTCCAACTCTGCAACCCCATGAATCGCAGCACGCCAGGCCTCCCTGTCCATCACCAACTCCTGGAGTTTACCCCAGGCCTCCCTGCCCATCACCAACTCCTGCAGTTTACCCAAACTCATGTCCATCAAGTCGGTGATGCCATCCAGCCATCTCATCCTCTGCTGTCCCCTTGTCCTCCTGCCCCCAATCCTTCCCAGCATCAGGGTCTTTTCAAATGAGTCAGCTCTTCGCCTCAGGTGGCCAAAGTATTGGGAGTTTCAGCTTCAACATCAGTCGTTCCACTGAACACCCAGGACTGATCTCCTTTAGGATGGACTGGTTGGATTTCCTTGCAGTCCAAGGGACTCTCAAGAGTCTTCTCCAACATCACAGTTCAAAAGCATCAATTCTTCGGCGCTCAGCTTTCTTCACAGTCCAACTCTCACATCCATACATGACTACTGGAAAAACCATAGCCTTGACTAGACGGACCTTTGTTGGCAAAGTAATGTCTCTGCTTTTTAATATGCTGTCTAGGTTGGTCATAACTTTCCTTCCAAGGAGTAAGCGTCATTTAATTTCATGGCTGCAATCACCGTCTGCAGTAATTTTGGAGCCCAAAAAAATAAAGCCTGACACTGTTTCCACTGTTTCCCCATCTACCTGCCATGAAGTGATGGGACCAGATGCTGTGATCTTAGTTTTCTGAATGTTGAGCTTTAAGCCAAATTGTTCACTCTCCTCTCTCATTTTCATCAAGAGGCTTTTTAGTTCTTCTTCACTTTCTGCCTTAAGGGTGGTGTCATCTGCATATCTGAGGTTATTGATATTTCTCTTGGCAATCTTGATTCCAGCTTGTGGTTCTTCCAGCTCAGCGTTTCTCATGATGTACTCTGCATAGAAGTTAAATAAGCAGGGTGACAATATACAGCCTTGACGTACTCCTTTGCCTATTTGGAACCAGTCTGTTGTTTCATGTCCAGTTCTAACTGTTGCTTCCTGACCTGCATACAGGTTTCTCAAGAGACAGGTCAGGTGGTCTGGTATTCCCATCTCTTTCAGAATTTTCCACAGTTTATTGTGATCCACACAGTCAAAGGCTTTGGCATAGTCAGTAAAGCAGAAATAGATGTTTTTCTGGAACTCGCTTCTTTGTTCGATCATCCAGCAGATGTTGGCAATTTGATCCTTTTCTAAAACCAGCTTGAACATCTGGAAGTTCATGCTTCACCTATTGCTGAAGCCTGGCTTGGAGAATTTTAAGCATTACTTTACTAGCGTGTAAGATAAGTGCATTTGTACGGCAGTTTGAGCATTCTTTGGCATTGCCTTTCTTTGCGATTGGGGTGAAAACTGACCTTTTTCCAGTCCTGCGGCCACTGCTGAGTTTTCCAAATTTGCTGGCATATTGAGTGCAGCACTTTCACAGCATCACCTTTGAGGATTTGAAATAGCTCAACTGGAATTCCATCACCTCCACTAGCTTTGTTTGTAGTGATGCTTTCTAAGGCCCACTTGATTTCACATCCCAGGATGTCTGGCTCTATGTGAGTGATCACTCCATCGTGATTATCTGGGCCGTGAAGATATATTTTTGTACAGTTCAGTCGTGTCCAACTTTGTGACCCCATGAACTATAGCCCACCAGGCTCCTCTTGCCTGGGATTCTCCAGGCAAGAAGACTGGAATGGGTAGCCATTCCCTTCTCAGGGGATCTTTCCAACCCAGGGATCAAACCTGGGTCTCTCACATTGCAGGCAGATTCTTTACCATCTGAGCCACCTGGGAAGCTCTACTTTCCTATTACCTTGATGATATTTCACCTCTCCTGGTTAAAGAAAGTGATACAGTGTGCAATGTCACCCTGCACCGATATAATATTTTATAGTTCTCAAAGTACACCCACAATCACATGCGTATTAGCTCCTGACAATCTTGGAACACAAGGGTAGATATTAGTTTCCATTTTTATAAATGGCACTCAAGAAACAAGTGACTTACTCTTATCAAATAGTAATGATATACAAGAGAAAGAAATTTCAGGACTCTGATTCCAATGTTTCCTGATTATCCCATCCTTACTAGAAAAGTCTGATAAAGATTAAAAAACAGGTTCTTTTAATGCTAATAAATCTACAGACACAGGTAACAAAAAAACTGTGCATATTTTTTATTTGAAGAGATTCTTTTGATGTATATTTTACTTTGTCCTAAATACACTTTTAGGTATAGTCCAATTTTTGAAATACATCTTTAATAGATTAAGATTTAACATTAATTTTACAAATGAAAAATTTAAAAACAGATCATGGATGACTCCCTTCTTAATGCAGCAGACAGATGACAGATGCAGCCAGAAATTTAAGGAGTTAGACCATGACATACTCCCCCATTTACAGACTAAATTTAGCTCTACGAATAAATTTTCAGCTACCATTTCCTTCCCCAGATTATCAGTCCCTCAATCTGTAAAAAAAAAAAAAAAAAAAAATCAGAAAAAACAATGACAAGGCTTCTTGAGGACTGTGTTTCATACAATAGTTATAATCAGTGGCAAACACACACAAAAGCCTGAAAGGAGGTATCAAGAGTTTTGACTTGTCATTGTATGGGGGGGGGAGAGGTTGACAGGAGTAATGCTGTTCTTGTTACATGCTGCATTATACATTGGTGATGTTACCTAATTTTTAAAAACAACTAATAACCAAGAACTACTTAATTTCCTTTAAGAAAGCATGACTTTGACCTACCAACTCCACAAACGGAATTCATCAAAAGGCAACCAACAAATGGGCAACACTGACTAAATGAAAATGCTCATCATGGCACTGTTTCTAACACCAAAAAAAAAGTCTAAATAGCAATAAATACATAATTAGTATATAAATTGTTATATTATATCCATAAACTAGAACTTGTAGATAATAGTAGAAAACAACATAACACAGACCTCTAGTGACCTGAAAAAAAGCCTGGAAGAATACAGACTAGAACATTCCACAAAATGCTATTCCTTCTGTGTGCCCTTTTGCAGTTTCAGAATTTTCTATACATTTATTTTCTATAGATAAATCTATATTAAACTTTCATAAACTAAAAAAAAAAAAAAGATATAAAAAAGTTTAACATCTTAAATGAAGGAACTTTCCACCAAAAACACAAAATCACTTCTCATGGTCACTTTGACATTCTGAAATATCCTTTGACACCTATCATATTACATACCTAAACATTTTTTGTGTTTTCCTAGAAATATTTTGTTGTTGTTCAGTCAGTAAGTCGTATCCTACTCTTTGAGATCCAATGAACTGCAACACACCAGACTCCTCTGCCTCCTACACTGTCTCCCAGGGTTTGCTCAAATTCAGGTCCATTGAGTCAGTGATCCTATCTAACATCTCATCCACTGCTGCCCCCTTCTCCTTTTGCCTTCAATCTTTCCCAGCATCAGGGTCTTTTCCAATAAGTCAGCTCTTCATATCAGGTGGCCAAAGTATTGAAGCTTCAGCATCAGTCCTTCCAACAAATATTCAGGGCTGATTTCCCTTAGGATCAACTGGTTGGATCTCCTTGCAGTCCAAGGAACTCTCAAGAGTCTTCTCTAGTACAATATGAAAGCATCAATTACTAAGAAAAATATAAAGTATATAATTTCTCTACACTTTATACTCTTCCTAGTAACACATGAGATTATATGGTAAGCCATTCAACACAAACTAAAAGATGCTAAATAATTAATGACTTCTAGTCATGTATAAGTACCAAGCACAATTCCACAAGGTACAAGGTAGAAATATTTTTTCTTCTGGAGATGAGTAAACTAAGACTCTATGATTTCTATGACAGAAATTAGCAGGACTGAAATTTGAATCATTGTTTGTATGTCTCTTTTCCATCTTGCCAAGCTCATGCCCCAATATGTAGGCTAGGTTTCAGAATCCATCAAATTAGGCTGCATACAAAGTTAAACATTCATTGATATTTTAAAAATTTGCATCCAAAATTTCCAACTAAAGATTGCTGATTGAATAAGTACAATTTTCTACTCTACCTCACTGTAATTATAAACTTACTAGTAAAGGACTAAAAAACTTAAGCCACAACGACAAACTGAATTACAGATGAACCATCAGCACAAAACAGAGTGTAGCAAAATTCTTGGAGATCAAAATCAAAACAGGAAGTTTCAAATACAGAGAAGAAAAAAAATTTTTGAACTGAGCCCATCTCACTTGTCCTGCAGAAAACAAAATTATGGGGATTGTGAAACATTAGCTAGAAAGAGCCAGAATGAGACAAGCTATTTTTTGCCTACTCCTCAAAAGCAGGTCATTCCATACAGCTTACACAGACAGAAGAGGGCACTACTAAACTAAGAATGTTGTGACCTACCCCAAATATACAAAAAACTAAGATCAGAGGAGGATGGAAAAGACTCAGGAAAAAAATGGAAAGAGCTGACTGATCTCAAAAAGAAAAAGACAATCACCTCAGAGATGAAAACTAAAATTATGAGAAGCCTAGTGTAAAATATACTCAAAGACTTAAGTGTGTTTTATATAGGATGTCAAATAACCAAGTGAATAGAAATAAAGTGAAAAAAGAAGTAAAATGAGTAAGAAAGATGACAATATAAAAACAGGCAAAGAAGAAATGACATTCATATAAGTGGAGTCCTTGAAGAAAAAACAAAGCAAAAAAGAGAAAATGCAATAGAACTAGTATTTAAGATAAAATATATGAATCTACTTATTAAAAAAAGCCCAAGAGGGAGCAAGATGGAACACAAGAACTAGCATCTCCAGACAGGATCTGATACTGCTTCGGGCAATTAGGAGAAAACATTCAGCTCACAGCTTCTTCCCTGGGAGGGAAGCAGAAGAGTGGAACATGTGTCTAAATTCCAGCTTTGGGGGGAGTTGCCCAAGGGACTACCTTCTGTCTCACTTAACTCAGAAGGCTAACTGAGCCAGCATTCTTTGGATGACTAGGCGCTGTGGAGAACAAAAAAGAACTTAAGAGGCTTGCTGCAACATCAGAAAACTCGCAGTAACACTGACAAACATCAGAGGCAGCAAAAGATTACAACAAGCTCCTAATAGAAAATCCAGGGAACCCCTCTAAATGGGAAATTATGTGCACGTGCCCAGTGAAGATTTATCTCCCGAAAAGGTTTGACGGCTTCCAGACTCCCTACCTGGGTTGATTGCTAAAGCTCTTACCCTGTATGAAGCCAGTTCATAAAGACTAGGAGTTACGGTTACTTCTTCAAACAAAATTATAACGACAGAAAAAAACAAGGCACATGAAAACACAAGGCAGGGGGCAACTGGACAATCAAAAAAAAGCACAATAAATCTCCAGAAACTGATCCTAAAGAAATAAGAGACTGGCGAATTATCTGACAACAAAAGTTTAAAATAATCATATTAATAAAGTTCAATGCACTAAAAGAATACAGACGAACAAAATCAGGGAAAACAATGCATGAACAAAATGTAAATATCAAGAAAGAGATGGAAAACATTAAAAAAAAAAAAACACACAGAAAACATTAAAAAAAAAAAAAAAAACAAAACACCAACCAAATGGAAAATCTGGACCTGAAGATGACAATAAATGAATTGGAAAAAAAAAAAAAAATCAACCTAGGGGCTCAACAGCACACTTGATTAAGCAGAAGAATTAGTGGACTCAAAGAGAAAAAAATGAATGAATAAAACCTAAGAAACTGATGACACCACCAACAGATCAAGATACACATATGGAAGCCCTAAAAGGAGGAAAAAGGAGCAGAAAGCTTATTGGAAGAAACAAATGGTCCCAAATTTACCAAATCCAAAAAGGACATCCAAATTCAAAATGTTCAAAAGAAGAACCCAAAAAAGCCTACACTAAGACATATAACCAAAGTGTCAAAAGTCAAAGACAGAGAAAGTCCAGAAAGCAGCAAGAGAAAAAGCAAATCATCAGGTACAAGGGAGCATCCTCAAGACTCATCAAAAACATTACAGGCCTTGGACTTCCCTAGTGGTAGAGTGGTTAAGAATCTGCCTGCCAATGCAGGGGACACAGGTTCCATCCCTGGCCTGGAAGACTCTCCATGCTGCAGGGCAACTAAGTCCCTGGCCACAACAACTGAGTCCACACACATCGCAACTACTGAAGCCCGCATTAGCTTGAGCCTGTGTGAAGAAACTACTGAGACTACTCACCACAACTACTGAAGCCTGGTGCTCTATCACAAGAGAAGCCACGGTAAAAAGTAGTCTGCACACTGCAACTAGACTGGAGTCCCCACTCACCACAACCAGAGAAAGCCTGAACATAGCAACAAAGACCCAGCGCATCCAAAACTAATAAATTTTTTAGGAGAAACATTACAAGCCAGAAAGTAGTGGAATGATATATCCAAAGCACTGAAGCAAACAAAAAACCTGCCAACCACAATTCTGTATCTGGAAAAACTGCCCTTCAAAAATCAAAGAAATAAAGACCTAACAAGATAAACAAAGGCTGAAAGAGTTAATCACCAGTGGATCTGTCTTTTATAAGAATTGCTAGAGACAGTCCTTCAAGTTGAAGCAAAAACACTAATTAGACAGTACATAGAACCACTGAAAAATAGAGAATTCTCCAGTAAAGGTAAATATATAGACAAATACAGAATCTTGTAATACTGTAATGGTGATGCACAAGTCACTTTTAATTCTCATATAGAATTTAAAAGATAAAAAACATAAAAACAATTAAATATAAAACTATGTCAATGGACACACCATATCAAGTACCTTTTACAACCACTATCTTTTCCAATTAAACTAGAAATCAATAGCAAAAGAAAACTTGGAAAATTTAAATATGCAGAAACCAAACAACATATTTTTTAACAATCAATGGGTCAAAAGAAAAAAATGACAAAGGCATTTAGAAAACAGACAAATGAAAACACAATATAACAAAAACTTCAGGGATGCAGCAAAAGCGATATTAAGAAAGAAGGTTATAACGATAAATTCCTACCTACATTAAAAAAGAATAGATTTGAAGTCAACAACCTAACTTTACACCTCAAGGAACTAGGAATAGAACAAACAAAACCCAAAGGTAGTTGAAGGAAGGAAATAATAAATTAGACTGGAGTAGAAATAAACGAAAATGAGAACAGAGAAATTTTTTTAAAAAATACCAACAAAACTAAAAGTTCTTTGAAGAGATCGACAAAATTGACAAACCCTTAGCTACATGATGGAGAAGGAAATGGCAACCCACTCCGGTACTCTTGCCTGGAAAATCCCATGGATGGAGGAGCCTGGTAGGCTACAGTTCATGGGGTCGCAGAGTCTGACACGACTGTGCAACTTCCCTTTCACTTTAGCTACATGAATTAAGAAAAACTCAAATACCAAAAATCAGAAACTGAGAGAAGATACACTAAAACTGATGCCCCTGGGGGAGGGGAGAGGGTGATCATAAGAGATTACTATTAACAATTATACAACAAATTAATCTAGAAGAAACATAAATTTCTAAAAGTATACAATCTACAAAGGCTAAATCATGAAAAAATTAAAAACATGAACTACAGAAATGATACTGAATATACTGAATCATTAAACAAACAACTCTCAACAAAGAAAAGCTCATCACCAGATGACTTCACTACTAGAGAATTCTACCAACATTTAAAGACTTCAATCCTTCTCAAAATCTAAAAAAAAACTGGAGAGGAGAAAACTTTCAAACTCATGAGTCCAGTATTATCCTGAAACCAGAATCAGACAGATACTACATGGGGGGTGGGGATATGCAAATGGATAAAGGTAGTCAATAGGTACAAAATTCCAGTTACAAGTTTAATAAGTCCTGAGAGTGTAATGTACAGCATGGTGACTACAGTTAATAATACAGTACTATATATATGCAAGTTGCTAGGAGAGTACATCTTAAAGTCCTCCTCACAAGGGAAAAAAAATTTTGTAACTATGTGAGGTGACAGATGTTAACTAAACCTATTGTGGTAATCATTTTACAACATACACATATATCAAATCATTATGCTGTACACTTTAATACAATATTATGTGTCAATTATATCTCAATAAAACCAGAAGAGGGAAGGCAGAGGGACACTGCAAGTAAAACAAAACAAAAAACAATAAAAGACACAAAAAACCCTACAGGCCAATATTGCTGACAAATAACAACGCAGAAGTCCTCAACAAAATTCTAGTAAACCAAATTCAACAACACATGAAGAAGATTATACGTCATGACCAAGTGGGATTTATTTCTGGAATGCAAGAAAGCTCAATGTATAAAAATTGGTCAATGTAATACACATAAGAGAATGAAGGACAAAAATCACATGATTATTTCAATTGACATGCTGAAAAAAATCCAAACTCTTTCATACTAACACTCAAGAAACTAGGAACAGAAGGAAATCGTCTCAAGCTCACAGCTAACAATATACTCAACAGTGAAAAACTGAAAGCACTGTTCCTTTTAGATCAGGAAAAAACCCAGCAGGCTTGCTTTTGCCACTTCTATTCAACACAGTTCTGGAAGTCTTAGGAAGAGCAATTATCAAGAAAAAGAAATACCAAATTGGAAAGAAAGAAGTAAAAATATCTTTGCCCACAGATGATATGATCTTCTATATGTTGTTGTTCAGTCACCAAGTTGCGTCCAACTCTTTGCGAACCCGTGGACTGCAGCATGTCAGGCTTCCCTGTCCTTCATCTCCTGGAGCTTGCTCAAACTCATGTCCACTGAGTCAGTATATCAATCTGAAGGCTGCTGCCATTGTTCACTCAGTCGTGTTCAACCCTTTGTGACTCCCATGGACTGCAGCACAGGCTTCCCTGTCCTTCACTATCTCCCTGAGTTTGCTCAAGCTCATGTCCATTGAGTTAGTGATGCCATCCAACCATCTCATCCTCTGTTGCCCTCTTCTCCTTCTGCCCTCAGTCTTTCCCAGCATAATGGTCTTTTCCAATTAGTCGGCTCTTCACATCAGGTGGCCAAAGAACTGGAGCTTCAACTTCAACATCAATCCATCCAATGAGCATTCAGGGTTGATTTCGTTTAGTACTGACTGGTTTGATCTCCTTGCAGTGTTATTTACAATAACCAAGTGGTAGAAGCAACCCAAGTGTTTACTGACAGATGAATGCATAAACAAAATGTGGTACATACATACGATGGAATATTAGTCAGTCTTAAACAGGAAGACCATTCTGACACATGCCACAACATGTGTGAATCTTGAGGATATTATAAGTGAAATAAGCTAGTCACAAAAGCACAAATACTACACTGCTTATAAGAGGTCTAAATAAAGTAGTCCAATTCTTGGAAAGAGTGGTTGTTGTCAGGGGTTGGGGGAGGACAAAAAGGAAGCAGTTGTTCAATGGGTACAGAGTTTCAGTTTTCCAAGAAAAGTGCTAGATATGTTACATAACACTATGCATGCAGCTAACACTACTCTACACCTAAATATGATTAAGATGTTACACTTTAAAACACTAAGTACCTGGCAAAAGTAATACAGAACAACAGACTCTGGCATATATTTGAATAAAACTATTTCAAAAATAATGAAAAAATCCTCAAAGCAAACAATAGTTAACAATGACATATCACTTAAATGGCCAAAAGAATCAGATGAATATCAGACTTTAAAACTAACATATAAAGCAAAGAATCAATGAGGCAGCATTTCCAAAAACCTCAATGAACATAAAGTATGAATCATAGATTTTACATCCAGCTAAGTTATCCTTCAAGTATCAAAGCTACACAAGGTACTCAGGGACTTTAATAGGGGACTTCTGAGAAATCTACTAGAACAGCACTGTTCAGAATATAATGGGAACTACATATGTGAGCCACACATTTAAATCTTCCAGTAGTCACAGTAAAAAACAGTAGAAACAGGATGAAATTAATTTTAATATTTTATTTAAGTCAATATAAATATCCAAAAATTATCATTTCAACATGGAATCAATATAAAAAGGTATAGAGATATTTTACATTTTTTCTTTCATACCAAGCCTATAAAACCTGTATGTAACACATGTGTTTTACATGTATAGAAATCTCAGTTCAGACTATCCATATTTCAAATGCTCTACAGCCACAAACGACTAGTATAGGCCATGGGTTCATCTAACCAAGATATCAATGGAAAACTTCAGCAAAATTATATAAACACAAACACACACATATTCATGTATCTCAAAGATGGGAAAAAGGCTAGAGGATTAATGTACAAACATTTGCACACTAAAGTGGAAATAATGCAATTAAAAAGGGAGAAGGAAAAAAAGACTGGAGCAAAATTTTAAAAACTAGCCAATATAACAGAATACAAAAAATTAAATGTTATGAAAGAGTTGAGATCAAACATATTCAGCCATATCAATAAATATGAATGGACTTATAACATCTATGAAAACAAAAAGATTTTCAATTTGTCTCATAACTCTAAACTCAATTATATGCTTATACAAGAAATATCCTACCCATCATCACCCTAAAAAGTGGTCAGAAAGAATAAAAGGAATGGATATAAAGTTTATAGGTGATAGAAGACAGTAAGAAAGACAAATTCATCCTATTATCAGATAAGTAGAATTCAAGCCAAAGAGTATTAAGCATGACCCAAAATCCACAATTCATAACAAAGATTTTGATTTCTTTACACATTTATGAATATCGATGTATCAATAATAATTTATGATCAAATAATCATTTTGTGAAGCAAAAGCTACAAATAGGGAAGCACTGATAAAAATTTAAAAGACCACTCAGCACAAGGCAAATCAAGTGGTCAAAAAGCAAGCAAGGACCTAAGCAACCAAATAAGGTAAATCTTACAGTTATTTATCAAACTTTACACCCAATGCCCCTTAATATGAAGTCTTCATGGAAATTCCACAAAATTGAGCATATATTAGCTAAGAATTACAAATAATAGGTTATTATGGATGGAGTAGAAGGGTAAGAAGAGAGAGATGTTTCTCTGAGGATATACTCTTTAACAGTTCTGAATTTTAGAACCCTGTTAATGTTTCATATACTCTAAAACTAATCAAAACTAATGAGAAGCAAAGAGAACCCAAACAGAACTCAAAAAAAAAAAAAAAAACCCAACAAATATACCTCATTTATTGGAAATGAATATTCATGTCTACAATAAAGGGGACTGGGAAAGAATGGAATTCAAGTTCCTTTCAAAAATAATGATTTAAAGCTCACTGGTAAAATTTAGACCATATAAACTTCATAGGATTGTTGTAATGATTATATAAGTTAGTAAGGTGTTCAGAATAGTCCATTGCACACTGTCAAGGCTAAAAGTTTCTGATTTTTATTACAATATACCACTAGGGTGCACTACTCAAAATAGTGAAATTCTAAGAAGAAAATTTTAAAAAATCGAAATTTTGACAATTCAAAACCTTTTCTCAACACCCAAGGAAAAGATGTCCTCAATCTGATAAAGGGCAGGCAGTACAGTGGAAAACTTACAGATAACATCATACTTAATGGTCAAAGACTGAATTCTTTTCCTCTATGATCAAAACCAAGTGCCCCAAAGTCTATTTTCCCTGAGTTTCTGGTCGGTGCAGTGAGGAAAGAAAAAGAAATGGCATGCATATTGGGGGGGGGGGGAGGGAGTAAAACTTTGTACATGACATGGTCATGGAGAGAGAGAATCCGATGGTATCTCAACAGAGCTACTAAAACTAAAAAATGAAATGTAGACTGCAAGTCAATATTTGTAACTCAATTGTATTTCTATTATCCTAGCAACTGAAAATGAAAATAAAAAGCTATTACCATTTAAAACAGCATTAAACCACTAAATATTTAGGGACAGTAAATATGCCTATGCAAAACTTGCTTGTCAATATAAACAGACAGCTGCAGTATGTTCATAAATTGGAAGGTTCAATACTGTTCAAAAAATTTACTAGAGTAAATTTCCCTCAAAACTGATTCACAGAGAGATAATAATAATCAACAAAAATCCCAATCAAAATCCCAACAGGCTTTTTTAACAGAAATGGACAAGCTGATTCTAAAATTCATATGGAAAGGCAAAAGAAATGCAAAAATAATCTTGAAAAAAATCTGAAGATCTGATTACAAGCTACACTACAAAATATACAGCTAAATTATTCAAAATCGCATGTTACCAGCATAAGAATGAACATATAAAGCAATGGAAAAGAAAGAAGTCTAAACACAGATCCACCCCCCCCACACATACACGTAATGAATTTTAGACAAAGGTACCCAATTAATGGGGGAACTGAATGGGGATAAGGAAAGTCTTGTCAACAAATTGTCTGGATGTCAGTTTGGGAAAAAATAACCCATATTGCTAATCTAAAATTACACACAAAAATGTATTCAAAGATAGGTCACAGACAAAGTCTAAACTTGTAAAATGCCTACAAGAACATATAAGAAAACCTTAGTGACCCTGGGTTTGGCAAAGATTTCTTACGACATAAAAAAGAACAAATTATATATGAAAGAACTAATAAACTAGACTTCCTCAAAATTAAAAAATTGTGCTATTCAAAGTACATTCTTAAGAAAATGAAAAGACAGCCAGACTGGAGGAAAAATTATTCACAGTAAGTATGTGAGAGGCCTTGTATGCAGAATATATAAAGAACTCTTACAACTCAATAATAAGAAAACAACTCTATTGTTTTGTGGGGGGTTTTTGTCGGGCATGTGTGATCTTAAGTTTCCCAACCAGGGAGAACCCATGGCCCCTGCATTAGGAGCACAGTCTTAACCACTGGACCGCCAGGGAAGTCCTGAAAACAATCCTGTTTTTAAAGAAAAGAGATATTTCAAAAAATAAGATGCAGGAATGGCCAATAAGCACTTGAAAATATGTTCAACATCCGTGTACCAAGAAAATGCAAAATAAAATTACAGTTTTGACTACATACCCACAAAATGACTAAAATTAAGAAACTGATAATAATATCAACTGCTGGTGGGAACGTCAAATGATATCACCACTTTGTAAACTGCTGGGGTGTTTCTTATAAAAATACACTTAGCACGTGACCCAGCAATCTTACTTCTAAGTGTATACCTAAAAAGTGAAATGCATGCCCACAATGAGAGAGTCAATTCCTAGGCAGGTTGATAAGAAGTCCGGGGCCCCAAGAAGGAAAAAATGGTCTGGGGCTCTCAAAGAGGAGATAGGGGTCTGGAATTCTCAAGGAGGAGCAAAGGACAAGTATCTTTTTTTTTCCTCTGTACATTCCTTAGTCTTAGTCACATAAAATGTTTTTTTCTTTAAGCCTGGAACTGATGATTACACAACAAACAACTCAGTTTAAACTCTGTACTAAGGATTATGTATGTGGCTTCCCTTGTAGCTCAGTTGGTAAAGAATCTGCCTGCAATGGGTCAGGAAGATCCCCTTGAGAAGGAAATGGCCAACACACTCCAGTTCCTGCCTGGAGAATCCCATGGACAGAGAAGCCTGGCAGGCTACAGTCTATGGGGTTTCAAGAGTTGGACACGACTTAGCGACTAAATCATCACCAAGGATTATATAACAATAATGTATTCTACTTGACTGCAGATGGTGACTGCAGCCATGAAATTAAAAGACACTTGCTCCTTGGAAGAAAACTTATGACCAACCTAGACAGCATAATAAAAAGCAAAGACATTACTCTGCCAACAAAGGTTCATCTAGTCAAAGCTATGGTTTTTCCAGTAGTCATGTATGGATGTGAGAGTTGGACTATAAAAAAAGCTGAGCACCGAGGAATTGATGCTTTTGAACTGTGGTGTTGGAGAAGACCCTTGACAGTCCCTTGGACTGCAAGGAGATCCAACCAGTCCATCCTAAAGGAGATCAGTCCTGAATATTCCTTGGAAGGACTGATGTTGAAGCTGAAATTCCAATACTTTGGCCACCTGATGCGAAGAACTGACTCATTTGTAATGACCCCGACACTGGGAAAGATTGAAGGCAGGAGGAGAAGGGGATGGCAGAAGATGAGATGTTTGGATGGCATCACTGACTCGATGGACAAGCATCTGAGTAAACTCCAGAGGTTGGTGATGGACAGGGAAGCCTGGCGTGCTGGAGTCCACCGGGTCGCAAAGAGTCGAACACGAATGAGCGACTGAACTGAACTGATCCTGCTTGAGGACAGTTTCTCCTTCCTGAAAACCTCCTGGCTAATCCTGTTATCTTAAAATATAAATTACGGGGGCGGGGGTGGGTCTAGTAATATCTTTACAACCTTGAGACATTCTTCCAATTTACTGCAATAACTAATTAAAAAGTATATAACTTCCTAGTGAGGGGGGCACTCTTCATCCCCCCTCTGATGTCTATGTCAGAAGCTTTCTCTGTCCCTTTTCTTACCTTAATAAAACTCTGCTACACAAAAGCTCTTGAGTGATCAAGCCAGGTCTCTGGTCCTGAAGCTAAATCATCTTCTTTGGAGATCACAAATCCAACATCGTTCACTGTAAGCTATCATCTTGGGGGCTCGTCTGGGATCTTCAGGACAAGGTAAGAACACTCAGAGCTCTAGTCTCTCTGCTTTCTCAGTACACACATTTTCCACTTTACTTTACTAACTCTACGGTGTGCTTGTGTGAATGAATAACATGCCTTGCAAGAAGCAAGTGATGAGCCCTGCTCTGTGGTTTTGCAGTGCCTTGTAATGACTGAAGGCAGCCCCCAAAAGGGGAGCCTTGTCGGGGGTTTATACCAACCTGCCAATGCCAAGAGACAACTAAAGTCCCTGCTAGTGGAGCGACCAGAGATGGGCAAAGAATGTGGACCGAACTTTCCTTTCTCAGTCACCTTTTCCTGGTCCCTTTGACCATTTTGTAATTGTCTGGGGAATTAGAACTACTAACCTAATCTGTCAGATCACAGACTTTCAAGGGAACTGTGATCCATGCTGTTACTATTTACTTTTACTTAGACCCCAAGTATGGAAGTGCCTAGCCTTGCTAGGAGCCAGAAGTTATAAGAGTATGTTTGGGAGCGAGGCAGAGTTCTAGCTCCAAGAATGTCTCTCAGGCTAGAGGTCGCTCCCTTGGCTGCCTGTCTCAGGGACCACCGACCTGAAAGTGAGTCTTTGTCATGGCTGCGCCTCCAATCTACGTGGACAGAAGCACTGCTGGTGACCCTGAGGTTTCTGAGGACACAGGCGGGGAACTGCAGGATCTGGTCAGACTGGAAGTGCAATGGGCTTATTCACTTGGTAGTCCTGTTAATGGACCAGAGGAGGCTCTCTGGCAGCTTTTGTCTCCACTCCTTAGATATTCTTTTTGTGGAATCTGTGAAAATGAACTGGAAGGACTGGTCCTAGTAGCTTGAGGACAAAAATCACTTTTTCCTCGCTGGCCAACCCTTTTGCTATCACATATACTGGCGTGGTGACACTCAGAAGGGACATCTTGGTTGTTGTTTGTCCCTTTATGACTCACCATTTCTCCTGCCCAGGACTACACTCAGGAATGTGCACAGGCACACATTAGATGGATGCTTCCCCTAGTAGTCCTAGCTTGGGAAACATTCTGGGAAAACTACTCTGCTCCACCCCAGGTGGCATCAGAGGAACAGGGCAAATCAAAGAAAGGTCTTGGTGGTATGGAACTAAGTCAATCTGAGATGCCATCAGGTGTATCTCCACCCCACCTCAGTGGTAGAACCGGGAGGGACAAGTTCGGCGCCTGCGTCGGTAAGGGACAGACGAAGTCCAACCGGGGAAGGAAAGCTTTGGTGGAAAGTCTGTCTACATCCCCATCTAAAGCAGGGAGGAATGCCTCTGGTGGAAAGAAGCCACGGCTGTGGGTCCCGCTTTTTTCTCTCTTACAGATGGGAGCTAACCATTTCAGAACCACTCCTTTAAAATGTACTTAAAAAAAACTGGGACAAGTTTGATCCCCAGAGTTTAAAAAGACATGCCTGATCTTTTTCTGTGATACTGAATGGCCACAGTATCCTTTTGAACACGGGGAACACTGATTGGTTGAAAGGTCTCAATTATAATATTGTTTTACAATTAGACCAGTTCTGTAGAAAACAAGAGAAATAGGTAGAAGTACCATATATATTGCTCTTTATTTTTCTGCAAGACATGCCAGACTTATGTCCTTAGGGTACAGATCTGGGTGTGAAACCTTCAGCTCCCTCCTGTCCTCTTACTTTGACCCTGTATGTGGAGCTCCCAAATGAACAGGCTGAGGATCAGGGCACCCTTCCAGGAGGGGTTACCTCAGTCTTGGTAGAATTTCAAATAGTCCCAATTGTGGTCAAGACTATTTAGAGGATCCAAAAGGTACATAGAAGCCTTTATGGGACTAACTTTACTTTATCTGTGATACAATGGATGTTGGCAGTTTGATCTCTGGTTCCTCTGCCTTTTTCTCAATCCAGCTTGAACTGTATGAAACACACTGTATGGTTTCTTTTCTATGAAGTTTGAACACCAGAGAAACGAATCTATAGCGATTGAAATCAGATCAGCAGCTGCCTGAAAAGACGACGAAGTTATGACTGCAAATAGGTTAAATGGAACTTCCATGGGGAATAAAAATGTTCTATTTCTGTTTGGAGTGGTGGTTATACAGGTATATTAAATAAACGCTTTATGGGAATTTCCCAATGGTTAGGGGATTCTGCACTTCCACTGGGGGAGGGATATTGATCCCTCATGGGGGAACCAAAATCCCGCATGGCCTGTGCTGTGGGCTCCATGGTGGCTCAGACAGTAAAAAATTCGCCTGCGATGCTGGAGACCCAGGTTCGATCTCTGAGCCAGGAAGATTCCCTGAAGAAGGGAACAGCTACCCACTCCAGTATTCTTGCCTGGAGAATCACAAGGGACAGAAGAGCCTGGTGGGCTACAACCCATGTGGTCCCAAAAATTGGACATGACTAGGTGACTAATACTTTGACTTTCACTTGGCATGCACTGAAGCAAAATAAATAAATGAATGCTTTACCTTGTATGCAAGTTATACGTCAATAAAGTTGATTTAAAAAATCTAGAAAAAATAGCTCTTTCCGCCATCTTTCCGTGCCGCCAGAATGGTGCGCATGAACGTCCTGGCTGATGCTCTCAAGAGTATCAACAATGCCGAAAAGAGAGGCAAACGCCAGGTCCTTATTAGGCCGTGCTCCAAAGTCATCGTCAGGTTTCTCACAGTGATGATGAAGCATGGTTACATTGGCGAATTTGAAATCAATGATGATCACAGGGCTGGGAAAATTGTTGTGAACCTCACAGGCAGGCTAAATAAGTGTGGAGTGATCAGCCCCAGATTTGATGTGCAACTCAAAGATCTAGAAAAATGGCAGAATAACCTGCTCCCATCCCGTCAGTTTGGTTTCATTGTACTGACAACCTCAGCTGGCATCATGGACCACGAAAAAACATACAGGAGGGAAAATCCTTGGATTCTTTTTCTAGGGATGTAATACATACAAATAAAATGCCTCAGAGGGAAAAAAAAAAATCTAGAAAAAATAACTTCTGATGTAAACAAAAAATTAATATACATAAAACCTGCTGGTAAAGCAATTATTCACAATGATGCTAAAACTGTGATGAATAAAACAGACACTTTCAAGAATGAGTGCTAGTGAATGTGTTGAAGTGTAAGTTGGTATGTTCTAGAGAACAGTTTGGTAATATGATTCTAAGCCTTCAAAAACTTTCTAACAATTAATCTATTATTTACACAATAATTATAGTAAGTAAAACTGGAAACAACTGTATTATCTCCAGTACTGCTATAATTATAATATATCCATGATAATCTTACATACTGCCAATCAAAACTTTTTGAAAAATAGTTTAATGACATGTGAAAATACTTACAAATTATGTAGAAATGGCACACAACAAAATCAGATATTGAAGATAATCTCAAGTATAGTGCAGTAAACAAAATGACAGGGAAAAGCATGCATAAATGGAGAATTAAAAAGTAAAAATCAAAGCTGGAAAGAAATGTGCCGAAGTATTGGTAGTGAAACTATAGTTGGTCTCTCTTTTCTTCTCTATATTTTCTACAATTTACTCAAAGAATATGTACTACAAAAAAGCAACCAGTGCTGATCTTTAAAACCACTTAAACTGATTCCTTCCATGATCAAGAAAGGATGAGATGGAAGAAGACAGAGGAAAAAAAGTCTATATAAATCCTTATCCTATTATAATTAAACCTGCTTCTCTTCTGCTGCTGCTGCTAAGTCGCTTCAGTCCTGTCCGACTCTGTGTGACCCCATCGACAGCAGCCCACCAGGCTCCCCCGTCCCTGGGATTCTCCGGGCAAGAACACTGGAGTGGGTTGCCATTTCCTTCTCCAATGCATTAAAGTGAAAAGGGAAAGTGAAGTCGCTCAGTCGCGTCCGACTCTTAGCGACCCCATAGACTGCAGCCTACCAGGCTCCTCCGTCCATGGGATTTTCCAGGTAAGAGTACTCTTTCCAGGCAAGAGTGGGGTGCCATTGCCTTCTCCAGGCTTCTCTTCTAGTACTTTCTAAATCTGATTCTCCATCCTGGCAACATATTAAAATCACCTGCTGAGGTAAAATATGAACTGTATGGAAGATAAAAGCAGCAGCAGAAACCAGTTAAAAGGTTTCAGCCGCTAACTTCTACTCCAACAAAGATGAAACATGTACAGTGGATATTATTCAGCTATAAGAAGGAATAAAGTACTGACGTATGCCAAAACACAGATGAACCTTTAAAACAGTACACTATGTAAAAGAAGTCAGATACAAAAGGCCATATATGATTCCATCTATAGGAAATGTTCAGAAATAAGCAAATACATAAAGAAAGTATCAGTTCACTTCAGTTGCTCAGTCGTGTCCAACTCTTTGTGACCCCATGGACTGCAGCATGCCAGGCTTCCTTGTCCATCACAAACTCCCAGAGCTTGTTCAAACTCATGTCCATCGAGTCGGTGAGGCCATCCAACCATCTCATCCTCTGTCGTCCCCTTGTCCTTCTGCCTTCAATCGTTCCCAGCATCAGGGTCTTTTCCAGTAAGTCAGTTCTTTGCATCAGGTGGCCAAAGTATTGGAGTTTCAGCTTCAGCATCAGTCCTTCCGATGAGTATTCAGGACTGATTTCCTTTAGGATTGACTGGTTTGATCAAAGTATATTAGTAGCTATTAAGCAGAGCTGTGAATGAGTAGGATGGAGAGTGATTACTGGGGTTTCTTTTTAAGGTGATTGAAGTGTTCTGGAATAAAACAGTTTTGCACTGCACAACATTGTGAACGTACTAAAAATTACTGAACTGCACTCTTTAATATGGTGAAGTAACTGTTACATGGACCTTAAAAACAAACAAAAAAATTACCAAAAAAAAGTGATAGGGAATGAGTTTACCCTTATACCTGAAACATTGAAAAAATTCGGGCAAAAGAGTTGAAACAATGGTTTTTCAGACACAAGACATCAGGTAGTAAAGGACAATGATACTTGAGAGAAGGAAAACAAAACCAGAGAGCCCCATGAATGCCTCATCTTATTACTCTGAAAAAGTATTCTATGTTGTGGAGCAGGAGAATGAAACTGAGGCCAAGGCAAGCAGAGGTTGTGAACTGACGAAACAGAAATGAGTCCAGAAAGATTAAGGCACTAAAGTCCATAAGGCAGAATACCAAAGAGTAGAGAACTACACAGAGAACACAGGAAATCTGCAGAGCTCCCTGGGGTATTCAGCAAAATATTCATCAGCACTTGTGTGTGAAGAAACTAACAATGGATAATGAACAAAACAAAGGATTAGAGGGAACAGAGCCTATCACTCAGGGCTAGAATGATCAACTGCTCCCGTTAACCAGACTAGAAAAAAGATACACTAATACACAGAGGAACAAAGATAAGGATGACATCTGATTTCTCATCAGAAATAATCCAAGTGAAAAGACTAGATCACCGTTTTTCAAAATACCAGAAGGAAAAACTGTCAACCTACAATTCTATATCCAGCAAAAATATTTTCCAAAAATAAAGGCAAAGTTAGAGATTTGCTGTGCAATTTACATAGTTCAGTTCAGAGATTTCTAGAGAGAAACTAATGGTAGGTAAGTGCTAGTTACTTAAATTTATCATGTTTCTTTTGGCACCATGTCTGGGCAGATAAAGGTCTAGAGTTGCTTCTAGTGATATAATTTCTGTCCTACCTGGTAGAGTGGGGAGGGGAAACACCTTTACAACCTTATGTCCTGCTTTTTACAAAAACTGAAGTATTGATTTATAATACTGTTACAGGTGTACAACATAGTGATTCTATATTTCATAGGTTATAGTACATTTAAAGTTATTATAAAATATTGGCTGTATTTACAGTTATACAATATATCCTTTCAGCTTATTTTGTGCCTCTTAATTCCTGACCTCTATCATCCTCTTCCTTCCTTCCCTTTCCCCACTGCTTTGTTCTCTGTGAATTTGTTTCGCTCTTGTTATATTTGCTTTTTTATTTTTCAGATTCCAGATATAAGTGGCAATAGACAGTTTTTCTCTTTCTCTGACTTATTTCACCAAGCATTATACACTGCAGGTTCACCCATGTTGTTGTAAATGGAAAGTTATTTTCTTTTTTATTGCTGCATAATGTTCCATTGTACATAAATTATAATTTCTACTGGAACATATATGTATTTATACATATATTTACACACACACACACATATATATGTACGCTTCTTCTTTATCCATTCATCTGTTGATGGATACTTAGGTTGCTTCCATATCTTGGCCATTGTAAACAATGCTGCATGAACATTGAAGTGCATGTATTTTTTTGAAATTAGTGTTTTCATTTTCTTCAGATATATACAGTAGAATTGCTGTATATACAGTAGAATTCAGTAGAACTGCTGGATCATACGGTAGTTCCATGTTTAGTTTCATGCTTTCACTGCCCTCTAGAAGGGTAGATAAAATAAATGTTTGGCCTTTTGAAGTTTTGGTAAAACTTATCTTCTCGGCTTAGTGTCTTTTGAGGCTTTGCTCATTTTCTGGTCATGAGGCTGTTGTTTATGTATCCTGTATCTTACCAGGAGCCATAGTCAGTTCTAGACTTCAAGTAGTAAATCTCACTGTAGTTCCTCTTCTTGAAGGTGACTTTAGGTCCTGGAAACTTCTGTTTACTCAGTATCTAAAGTCAGGAAGTCCATATTATCCGCCCTCCTCACAACTCTCTATTTATTTTCTGTTTCTGGCCTTAAAAAAATGTTGCCTTTGTATTTAAGAAAGGCCAAGCATCTTTTAATTTCATGGCTGCAGTCACCATCTGCAGTGATTTTGGAGCCCCAAAAAATAAAGTCTGACACTGTTTCCATTGTTTCCCCATCTATTTGCCATGAAGTGATGGGACCAGATGCCATGATCTTAATTTTTTGAATGTTGAGTTTTAAGCCAACTTTTTCACTCTCCTCTTTCACTTTCATCAAGAGGCTCTTTAGTTCCTCTTCACTTTCTGCCATAAGGGTGGTGTCATCTGCGTATATGAGGCTATTGATATTTCTCCTGGCAGTCTTGATTCCACCTTGTGCTTCATCCAGCCCGGTATTTTGGATGGTGTACTCTGTATATAAGTTAAATAAGCAGGGTGACAATATACAGCCTTGACATACTCATTCCTGATTTGGAACCAGTTACATAGTTAACAGACTGTAATGCACATTTATAAATTGTTAAGAAGATATTTTGCTTTACCACATGCAAAAAAGGTGAAAAAAAGACATTTTTAGATTTACAAAATTTGAAAGTATTCATCACCAACAGACGTTCCCTACAAGATATGTTAACAGAAGTCTTTCAGGAAAAAGAAAAACGAACCGGATGAAAGTCTAAATATAAGAGATATTAATAAAAAGCAGGAATAATGATAACCACAAGGGAAAATATACATCTTTTTCTTATTACTTCAAAGTATTTGAAAATAGTTAATTCTTTAAATAAAAATAATAGCACATGGGCTGGACAAGGAGAAACAGAAGTACACTACTGTAAGATTCTTACACTGTACATTAAGTAGTATATCAATCTGAAGGTGGCTGTTATTGTTCAGTCGCTCAGTTGTGTCCGACTTTTTGTGATCCCATGGACTGCAGCATGTCAGGCTTCCCTGTCCTTCACTATCTCCCTGAGTTTGCTCAAACTCATGTGCAGAGTCAATGATGCCATCCCACCATCTCATTCTCTGAAGCCCTCTTCTGCTCCTGCCCTCAATCCTTCCCAGCATCAGGGTCTTTTCCAAAGGGTCGGCTCTTTGTATCAGGTGCCCAAAGTATGGAGTTCTTACACTGCATGTACATTAAGTGGTATAGCAGTCTGAAGGTAGACTGGATTAAAGATATATGCCCCAAATCAGAGTTTCTCAACTTTGATACTACTGACATTCTGGGAAAGGTATTTCTTTGTTGTAGGAATTCTCCCTTGTGCTTTGTAGGGTATTTACCAGCATCCCTGACCCAGAAGATGTCAATAGCACCCCTGGTTGTGAAAAATAAAAAATGTTTCTAGGAATTACCTAGTGTCCTCTGGGAAATAAGCCAGACCCCACTGAGAACCAAGTCCCTAAAGTAACAAAGACCTATACATAATAAGCCAAGAATAGAAATAAAATGGAATTATAAAAAGTAATCCGAAAGAAGGCAAAATAAGTAAAGGGAACTAAGAACAGACAAAACACACGGAAAACATTAAGATGAGAGAGTAAAACCTAACTGTATCAAAAATCATGTTAAATCTCAGTAAACTAGGAAGAGAGAACTTCCTGAACTTGATAAAGGGTATCTACAAAAAAATCTACATCTAACATCATAGTTAATGGTAAGAAACTTGAAGCTTTCCTACTAAGGTCAGATATAAGGCGAGGATGTCCCCTCTCACTACTTTGTTTCACCATCACACTGGAAGTTCTAGTGAATGCAACAAGACTCCTAAAAAGGAAATAAAAGATAAACACACTGGGGAAAACAACATAAAACTGTCTTTGTTCACAGATGACATAATGGTCCATGTAGAAAATTTGAAAGAATTGACAAAAAACTCCTAGAACTAATAACATGATTTTAGCAAGGTTGCAGGATTCAAGGTAAATATAAAATAAGTTGCTTTCCTATATACTACCCAATGAACAAGTGAAATTTGAAATGAAAACCACAAAATCATTTATATGAATAACAATCTAAATGAAACAGTTAGGTGTAAATCCAACAAAATGCATAATCTATCTCTGAGGGAAAACCACAAAATTCCGATGTATGATATCAAATGAAATGAAATGAAAGTCAATAAATCGTGTGTCCAACTCTTGCGACCCCATGGACTGTCGTTCACCAGACTTCTCTGTTCATGGGATTCTCCAGGCAAGGATGCACAATATCAAAGAACTAAATAAATAGATAGTCCATGTTCATTCATCAGGAGACAATATTGTCAAGATGTCAATTCTTCCCAACTTGATCTATAATAGATTCAACGTAATTCTAATCAAAACCAGCAAGTTAGTTTTGTGGGTATTGACAAACTGATTCTAAATTTTATATGGAGAGTTAAAAAATTAGCCGACACAATACTGAAGGAGATGAACAAAAATTAGAGGGCTGATACTACATGACTTCAAGACTATAATCAAGACAAGAGTGGTACTGGAGAAAGAACAGATAAATAGATCAATGGAAGAAGACAGCCCAAAAATAGACCCACCTAATTATAGTCAATAGATCTTTGACAGAAGAGGAAAGGCAATACAATGGAGTCAAGACAGTTTTCAATAAATGGTACTTGAACAACTGGACATCTACATGCAAAAAATTATAGACACATCCTTCAGAAAAATTAACACAAAATGGATAACAGATCTAAATGTAAAATTCAAAACTCTAAAACCCCTATCAAGATAACACAGGAGAAAACCTAGACTACCTTGAGTATGGCAATTCTGTTTTAAATACCAAAGACACCACCCATGAAGGAAACAGTAATCTTCCCTCAGCATACAGTAGGGATTGCTTCCAGGAGCCCTTGCATATATCAATATCCACAGATTTTCAAGCCCCACAGTCACCCTTCTGAAAATGATTTCAACAATATGACATTCTGGAACATGCAAAACAATGGAGACTGTAAAAAGATCAGTGGTTGAAGAGGGATGGAGGAGAGCAATAGACAGGTGGAGTACACAGTAAAACCACTCTTATGATACCATAATGATGGATATACGCAAAAGAATGTTCAGACTATTGTACATCTGTACTCATTTCACATGCTAGCAAGGCAATGTTCAAAATCCTTCAAGCTAGGCTTCAAAATACATGAACCAAGAACTTCCAGATGTACAAGCTGGATTTAGAAACTGCAGAGGAATCAAACTGTCAACATCCGCTGGATCACAGAAAAAGCAAGAGAATTCCAGAAAAACATCTACTTCTGCTTCACTGACTATGCTAAAGCCTTTGACTGTGTGGATCACAACACACTGTGGAAAATTCTGAAAGAGATGGGAATACCAGACCACCTTACCTGCCTCCTGAGAAACCTGTATGCAGGTCAGGAAGTGAAAAGGCTGGCTTAAAACTCAACATTCAAGAAACTAAGATCATGGCATCTGGTCCCATCACTTCATGGGAAACAGATGGGGGAAAAATGGAAAGAGTGGCAGATTTTATTTTCTTGGGCTCCAAAATCACTGTGGATGGTGACTGAAATTAAAAGCCATGAAATTAAAAAACACTTGCTCCTTGGAAGAAAAGCTATGACAAACCTAGACACCATATTTAAAAGCAGAGATGTCATCTTGCCAACAAAGGTCCATATAATCACAGTTGTGGTTTTCCCAGTAGTCATGTACAGATATGAGAGTTGGACCATAAAGAAGAAGGCTGAATGCCAATGAATTGATGCTTTCAAATTGTGGCGCTGGAGAACACTCTTGAGAGTCCCTTAGACTGCAAAGAGATCAAACCAGTCAATCCTAAAGGAAATCAACCCTGAATATTCATTGTAAGGACTGATGCTGAAACTGAAGCTCCAATACTTTGGCCACCTGACGCGAAGAGCTGACTCACTGGAAAGACCCTGATGCTGGGAAAGACTGAGGGCAAGAGGAGAAGGGGATGACAGAAGAGATGGTTGGATGGCATCATCAACTCACGGGACATGAGTCTGAGCAAACTTGAAGTAGAGGGATGCCCTGCAGTCCATGGGGTCGCAAAGAGTCGGACACAATTGAGCAACTGAATAACAACATTACAACCCTACTCATCTCTGTATCTAATAACAGAGCTTCAAAATGCATGAAACTAAAACTAAAACAACTTCAAGAAAAGATTAATCCACAATTAGAGATTTTAATACCATACGTTCAATAATAAATAATAATCGATAGAAAGTCACCAAAGATATAGGAGACTTCCCTGACATTTTACAGAATACTTCATCCAAAGGCAGTATTTATCTTTTCACAATTACAGGGAACATTTACCAAGACAGGATATATTCTAGACTACATTACAAAAAATGCACAAAAATTCAAATCACACAAACTATGCTCTAACAATGAAATTAAGTTAGAAACTGGTAACAGAATGATCTCTGTGAAACCACACAGTATTTGGAAACTAAGCAACACTGTTCTAAATAACTCAGGGAGCAAAGAAGAAATCAAATGGGAAGTTAGAAAGCATCTTAAATAGATAAATAAAATAAAACAGGTTGCGAGATGCTGCTGGAGCAGCACTCTGAAAGAAATTTATAGCTTCTAAACATTAAGAAATGTCTCCTATCAATGATACTAGCTTCCACCTTAAGAACCTAGAAAAAGAACAAATTAAGCCAAAAGTTAACTGAAGAAAGGAAATAAAGTGGAAATCAATGAAAAAAATAAGAGAAAAATTTAAAAAGCTGATTCTTCAACAAAATCAATAAAATCGATATACTTCTAGCCACATCAATGAAGGAAAAAGTGATGAGACACAAATTACCAAAGTCACAAACTAGAGGGGAGACATCACTCTAAACAATATTATTAACAAATTCATGCCAATAAACTAGTCAATCAGATGAAAAGGACAAACTGCTTAGAAGAAACAAACTACCAAAACTCATTCAAGAAGAAATACATAACCTGAATAATCTTACAGCTATTAAAGAAATGGCATTGTAGTTAGAAACCTTCAGGGACAGGTGACTTCACTGGTAAATTCTACCAAATATGTGAAGAAGAAATAATACCAATCCTACAAAAAGATTTCTAAGATACCTAAGTGAAAGGAGTATTCATTTTAAGAAGCCAGCATCACTCTGATAACAAAATCAGAAAAAGACATTATAAGAAAACTACAAGTATCCCTTGTGAATATACATGCAATCATTCTAAGCAAAAATTGGCAAACTGAATCCAATAGTTTATTAAAAGGACAATATATAACCAAATTTCATGGCTGCAAAATGGCCATAAGGGACAGGGAGGCCTGGCGTGTTGCGGTTCATGGGGTCGCAAAGAGTCGGACACAACTGAGCGACTGAACTGAACTGACTGATATGACCAAATGGGGTTTACCCAGGAATGCAGCACCAGTTTACACTGGAAATCAATGTAATCACCATAATAAAAAAAAGAAAGTGAGAAAAGCTATATGATCATCTCTGTACGTAGAAAAACCATTACAAAATCCAACATCCAAAAATTCTCAGAAAATTAAAAATAAAACGGAATTTCTTTTAACTGATCAAAGGCATCTACTGAAAAACTCCATTATCATTTAACTGAAATATGAATACTTCTTCCCTAAAAGTATGAAGACAGGGATATCTGCCCTCAACACCTCTATTCAATATCATACTGGAGGTTTGACTCAGTGTAACCACCAGACAGGAGGGAGGGACAGAGACAGGCAGGCAGGCAGAAAAATGGAGTGAGCATGTACCCAGACTAGAAAAAGAAGTAAAACTGCCTTTATTCACAGATGCATCTGACCTTCTAAGTAGGAAATCCAAGGGAATTTATGAACAAACCTTCTAAAATTAGTGAGTTTTGCAATATTGCAGGATACAAAAATCAACTGTATTTCTATCTACTAGTTACAATGGGACAATGAAAATAAAACACAGATTAAGACAAAGACCCCATTTTGAACACTGAAATATAACAACGTGCTAATTCCTATGAATATATACTAAGAAGTCCTGCCAAACATCAAACTCAGAGCTGTTTGAATCAGTTGCTATGCAACCCTGAGGTCTTACAATCAGGAAGTTTTGACTGATGAAATCTTTATCTAGGTGAGACCAATGCCAAACTCTTCAACTCTATCAAAATAGTTTTAATTACGTGGTCCATAATCCTGGTATCAAAACACCAGAATCTTCTCTTTATTCATTTAGCACATCAAACCTTTCTATCTTTAATTACATGTGTTATTTTTTAAGAATCCACGACCTATTTAATTTTGTAACCAACCCTATATTTCATTCTTTTACTTATAGTTGGCACTCAAAGCAAGTTTAAATATTATCCAGTTCCTCCTAAGAAAGCCCAGATAATCAGCATTTTAGGAAGAAGGCCACAGCTGTGGCTCTCAAACTTCAGTGTGCTGCAGAATCACCTGCTGGTCTTGTGTTAAAACAGACTGCTGAGCAAAACTACCAGAATTTTCTGATTCAGTAGGTCTGGGATAGAACCAGACAACTTACATTTCTAACAAGTTCTAATGTGATACTAAATCCATGGGAACCACCAGTCTAAAGCAGTGCTACTCAGATTGTGGTTCTCTAGGAGAAAGGAAATTTAGAATAAGTATTTATTTACAAAGTTCCGAAGCAATAATAGTTCCGAAGCAGTAATTTTGTTAGTTTAATAATTAAAAAAGAGTCCTTGTTTTTTCTACATTTTTCTTTTATTTAACTTTTCTAATAACTCATTTTTCTTATACTTGAGAAAAATATTAGCAAACAATGAGGCTAAAAAATTTTAAAAACCCACATAACTGGCCGTTAATCACAGAAAATTTGAAAAACATAGGCCTAAAACATGCTAGCCATACACTCCTCTAGTATTCTAATTACTGCCTTTGTAAGTAAACTTGCAGGTATTTCATTAACTTTGCCTCCCAAAGAAATACATCAGCTTTTGCTAAAAATCAATAAAATAAACAGTCACATTATTAGGGTTTCTGGGGTCCCCCCCCATAAAACTGTATTTAAAGGCATTTATCAGCTAAACAGATAACAGCCTGTTTGCAACAAATCCCTTTTAGAATTTAGTACAGGGAAAAGATTTTTCTCTTCAGAAAAACAGCTGTGTTAAATTTTAAATGAATAAGAATCGAATCACCCATTGCTTCTCTTTCTCCCATAACTGCTTGTGGGGATGTCAAGAAATGGGGATAAGGGGGCTTTAATGGCCTGAATAACTGATATCTTAAACAGAAAGGAAAGTGATAGCAATCTTACAGTGTAGAAACATCACAAATATTATAATTTTAGAATGTCTGACAAATCAACTTTTGGAAAACTATGTTATATATCACTAACTTGTTCCACTTGACAAAGTAAATGTTTACTCTCTTGTTATCTAATTGCTGGGTTTTGAAACCTTGTTTTATTTCTTTTTTGGCCGCATTGCATACCACACAGGATCTTAGTTCCCTGACCAGGGATGGAACCCATGCCCCCTGTGCTGGAAGCATGGAGTCTTAACCAATGAACCACCAGGGAAGTCCAGAAATATTGTTTCCAATTTGAGAATTTTCTAATGTCGTTAAGACCATGACCTTTAACATTAACACTAACTTAGGAAGGTGACACATCAATGTGGCTTGGTCTTAAATATTCACACAATAATGAGAGAATGAGAAGTAATAGAAAAAATTCAAAACCGCAAGCAAAATAAATGATGGATATTTAGCTTTAAAAAGCATTACTTGATATTCAGTTAACTTGTCTATTAACAGTCAACGGCTGATAATATTTTGCATTCCTTGAACACTAACAGTAACGAATACAGAAAATTTAAAGATAACTATATATGAAAATACCCAAAAATTATATCACTTTATGAAAACAAGAATATTAGGGGGAAAAATTCTAACAAATGGACCCATTTACCAGAAAAATTACACAAAAAGAAAATGAGTATCTCTCATTCACAAGAAATTGTGCCAAACTGAAGAGCCCTATGCTAGAAAAATGCTTGGGAAGCAATTGCTCCTGAAACTACCAAATCTGAAATGGCCAACAGGCACAACACTTCATTGCCTTAAGTATTAATAAATCACCAGGAAGCAATCAAGTGAAGGTAGCAGAACATGTCACATTTATCAATATTATCTGTCAAGACTTTTAAAAACCTTCTTCTATCTCCCAGCCACATTTGAGAATTTCATACAGGTGTCAAAGCCCTCAAGAGGTTATAGCAAAAAAAAAAGGGGGGGGGATTGGAGAGGGGAGATGGAGTGCTTGAGAACTACTGCTCTAAACCAGAGGTCTCAAGTTCTAAATGTGCATCTGAATTACCTAAGGATCTACTCAAAATGCATATTTTGATTAAACAGCCTGTAGGATGAAACATGAAACATTAAGGAGCTCCGAGATAATCATAACACCAATTCAAAGACCAAACTTTGAGTAACAAGGTCCCAAACTAAGTAGACATCTCATAAAAGGTACCTGTGTGGTATATAACCACTCAGAAAGTTTTTTAAGTTACACTTTTTAAATTTACTGACTATAAAGCCATTTTACCCCTAGATATTAATTACCCCAAACGAAAGCAGATGTATACACACAAATGCTCACAGCAGCCTTATTTGTCAGGGCCAAAATTCAATCAACAGGTGAATCGATAAACCCGTGGTGCGTCCATAAACTGAAACGTTATTCCACGATAAAAAGGAATGAATAATAATACATGCTAAAATATGAACCTCAATACAACTATGCTGAGTAAAAGAAGCCAGACCAAAAAAGAAAATACACTGTATGATCTCATTTATGTGAAAGTCTACACAACCACTAATCTATAGTGATAGAAAACAATCAGTATTTGGGAAGAGAGGCTTATAAAGGGGTATGAAGAGAAACAACAATTGGAGGTGATAAATACGTTCGTTACCTTGACAGTAGTAATAGTTTCACAGGGTAAATCTGTACATGTTAAGTATGTGCAGTTTATGTGTCAATTATACCTCAAGAGATCTATTTTTAAGACATCTGTCAAACACAAAATTATGGCTAAAATAATATCACTACATATAACATAGATATATTTTAATTTTTTGAAAACTACATGTAATACTGTAATACTACAACTTAAAAAATATATATCTGCTCCCATTCCTGGCACAGAGTTCCTAAAACCCTTGGAACTTCTTTAGTGATAAGACTGATACAAGTGTCTTGATATTCTTAAGGAATCCCTCTCAACCATGTCTGGTTAATGCTAACTGACATGTGGAAAGCACCTAAGGATGGCAGCTGGTTGCCAGGAGGACCAGGATCACATGATCAGAGGGTTGAAACTTTCAGTCCACTCCCACCACCTCTGGGATGTGGAGAGCAGTTGCAGAATGTTGATCATCAACGGCCAATGATCTAATCAACTGTATCTATGTAACTGAAGCCTCCATTGAAAAAAATCCAAAAGGACTGTGTTCAGAGACCTTCCAGGTTGGTGCACAGGTGGCACTCTCAGGTAACACAGGGACACGCCATGCCCCTCTCCTCATACCCTGCCCTATGTATCTCCTTCTACCTGGCTTCTGGTGTCAGAATTGAGTTGAACTGTAACACACTCCACTGGTGTCAGACAATTACTTGGTGTAGGGGGAAAAACCTACACTTCCCAATAAATGTTAATATCACATATACACAATAGTATGCCTATACTAAGAATAAGAACCTCCCCCTTTGGGAAGTGGGAGGTGGAAGGTGACTCAGAGGACCCTTTAGGATCTTCTCAGTTCCAAATAACCTCTGAAAATATGTACTAGAGAGTAGCTAAGAAATTCAGTGGTGATCCAGTGAGAGAATACAACCTACAAAGAGAAATCTTCGTCTGTACAATAAAACTGCAATTTTGCTAACTGCATTAATAAGTCTGGTCTTGCAGAATACAAAATTATAGTAGAAACCATTTGTGTCTCAGTCCCACCAATGTCACTCAATGGCCATCCTCTCCTAAGGCGTGTGTTGCCATCCACCAAGTTGGTAAATGGCCCCATCTTACTCCAACCACAGTCAACTGGATCAGGCTAGATCTCTGACTGGGAACTAGGCCAATCATTTTATCTCCTTGAAAGTCAGAAATGAGAATGAATCATTACTCTTGGCCAGAGATGGTTGCTTAAGTAGAAATAAATTTAGAAGCTTTGACCAGAAGGAGGCCAAATCTCTCTAACCCCCTTTACAGAAAAATAAATAAATAAATAAATAAAGCACATTTTAAAAGAATAATATTCTATTACTAAATAATTGATAATTATTAGATCTAAAGGGAAAAATCACATTTTTTCCTATTGGAAAATCCATGAAAAATCATTTGAAAATATTCAATCCTCATGACAGAAACACTGGAGATTTTTATATACTTTTACATATTAGGTATAATTTATATTCTATTACAAATACCTACTTTGTTTTCTACATCTATAAGTCAATCCTGAATAACGTACATCTTATTTAATGAAAAAAACACTAGAGACATTCACATTTGTTTTGTCAGAAGCAAAACAAAGACTCCCGTCACTTCCACAACTATTTAACATGTAATTGAAGGTTATTTTGGTATACAACTAGAGGTATACGATTTGGAAAAGCAGAGGTAAAACGATCTCTATAAGCAAGTGATATGGTATCTATATCTCAATAACCCAACAGAATCTATTCAAAAACAAGCTGCTGTTGTTTAGTTGCTAAGTTGCGTCTCACTCTTTTGCAACAAGTATCAACAATTAAATAACTTAATAAAGTCACAGGATAGAATATTAACATATAGAAGTCAACAACTCTTCAAAATAAAAGTAACAAATTACAAGGTTTAATACAAAAGGAGATGACATTTACAAAAGCAATCAGATAAGATTCCTAGAAATAAGCTTAACCAAAATGCATAAAACCAATACAAGAAAAATGTTCCTGAATGATACAGTCAAATAGACTTCAGCAAATGAAGAAACAAACCGTGCTCGGGGATAAGAAGTCAACATCACAAAGATGTCAATTCTCTATAAGCTGATTATAAAATGTATGGTGAAATTCCAATAAAAACAACATTTTTTACAGGAGCTAGAGAAAATAATTATAAATTCACATGAAAAAATAAATAAGCAACAATGGTAAGACAAACTCTGAAAAAAAGAGAGCAATAAGAATGGGAGAAGTAAACCAAAACTGAAAAAGACACATGTACCCCAATGTTCACTGTACCCCAACATTTACAATAGCTAGGACTGGGAAGCAGCCTAGATGTCCATCGGCAAATGAATGGATAAGTAAGTTGTGGTACATAGACACAATGGAGTATTACTCAGCTATAAAAAGGTACGCTGGAAAAGCACAAGGCTGGAAGAAAAAAGGGCTGGAAGAAGCACAAGCTGGAATCAAGATTGCTGGGAGAAATAACCTCAGATATGCAGATGACACCACCCTTATGGCAGAAAATGAAGAACTAAAGAGCCTCTTGATGAAAGTGAAAGAGGAGACTGAAAAAGTTGGCTTAAAGCTCAACGTTCAGAAAACTAAGATCATGGCATCTGGTCCCATCACTTCATGGCAAAAAGATGGGGCAACAGTGGAAACAGTGTCAGACTTTATTTTCTTGGGCTCCAAAATCACCCCAGATGGTGACTGCAGCCATGAAATTAAAGGACGCTTAATCCTTGGAAGGAAGGTTATGACCAACCTAGATAGCATATTTAAAAGCAGAGACATTACTTTGCCAACAAAGGTCCGTCTAGTCAAGGCTATGGTTTTTCCAGTGGTCATGTATGGATATGCGAGTTGGACGGTGAAGAAAGCTGAGCGCCGCAGAATTGATGCTTTTGAACTGTGGTGTTGGAGAAGACTCTTGAGAGCCCCTTGGACTGCAAGGAGATCCAACCAGTCCATCCTAAAGGAGATCAGTCCTGGGTGTTCATTGGAAGGACTGATGTTGAAGCTGAAACTCCAATACTTTGCCACCTCATGCGAAGAGTTGACTCATTGGAAAAGACCCTAATGCTGGGAGGGATTGGGGGCGGGAGGAGAAGGGGACGACAGAGGATGAGATGGTTGGATGGCATCACTAACTCGATGGACATGGGTTTGGGTAAACTCCGAGAGTTGGTGATGGACAGGGAGGCCTGGCGTGCTGCGATTCATAGGGTCGCAAAGAGTCGGACACGACTGAGTGACTGAACTGAACTGAACTGAAAAAGGTACGCGTCTGAGTCAGTTCTAATGAGGTGGATGAACCTAGAGCCTATTATACAGAGTGAAGTAAGTCAGAAAGAGAAAGACAAATACTGTATACGAATTCATGTATATGGAATCTAGAAAGATGGTACCGACCATCCCATGTATAGGGCAGCAAAGGAGACAGCACTGAGACTTTTGGACTCAGTGGGAGGAGGAGAGGATGGGGTGATTTGAGAGAAAAGCACTGAAACATACACATTATCATATGTAAAATAGATAACCAGTGTGAGTTCAATGCATGAACAGGGCACCCATAGCTGGCGCTCTGTGACAATCGAGAGGGATAGGGTGGGGAGGGAGGTGAGAGGGGACACATGTATACTTATGGCTGATTCATATTGATGTATAGCAAAAACTATGACAATACTGTAAAGTAATTATCCTCCAATTAAAATAATTTTTTTAAATGATAAGTGATTAGCCCTATCAGATTATTTTTTTAAATGATAAGAATATAAAGATAAAATGCCTAAGAAAATTCAAATATGAGGAAAGTCACAACTCAATCCAGGGAGAAAACATGATTTCTTAAAAAAATAGTAATAATAATGGTGCTTCGACAATTAGATATCCTTTTTTGATGAAAAAAAATGCATCTAGGGAATGAGTACCATACTGCACTATATTAATGTCCTAACTGTAAAACAAGAACAAGTTAGGCAACTCTTAACTATGCCATTATTTCTAAACACAATTCCACTGCAACAGAGGCCAACAGTACATTTTACTTTAGTGCTTCAAACACAGACTCTGCCTTAAATTCAATACATTTACGTTCTTCAATGACATGTTTCCATCTAAAAACTGTAAGAATCAATGAATAAAATTCTACATTTCACAACAGTATAAACTCAGTATTGGGCTTTTAAAATACTTCCTTAGACATCTCAGAATATTTAGAATTCCCTGATTCATATAAAATGAAGATTACCAATGGAAAAAAACTGTATTATCTACTAAAAACAATTAACTTTTTCTAAGTCATTTAGTCCATTAATAATATAATAATTGGAGAGAAAGAGGAGACATACATATAAAACTATGGTTAAAAGAAAAAAAAATCAGTAAGTTCACAGACCCCATTAAGTCTTTCTAGGACCCAGAAACATTAGTTAAGAAACCCTGATATAATATTGAGACTTGACTGAAATCTCTCAATTCACGATGCATCGAAATTGTTTTTACTGTCACACATCTGCTGAAAACACACCATTAGAAATAACTTTTCCACTGCACTGGCCTCATCACTATCTTTGTCTCTAGTCGACTGTCACTGCCACCACCGCCCACATGTTGCCCTCCACAATCCATCTGACGACAACAATCTTTCACAAATATAAGCCTGATGATATATCTCCAAAAGTCGAATGCCCTATCACCAAGATTAAACCCTATGTCCTCTAAAATGAGAGAGAGAGTGTGTACATGGAGAGTTTAATATCACTTATGATTTATCATTACGTAAGTAGTAAATAATATATAACCCCTGTTGCTAAATTACAGCAGTGTTTTTCAAACTGGGTTAAACCACCAGCAAATCATGAAATCAATATAACAAAACAGAAATGAAAAGGGGAAGAAATATATATGTATAACCAATTCTCATTACTCACAAATTCCATGCTGCAAATTCACCTACTTGTTAAAATTTATCTGTGACCCTAAAACCAATACTTTAAGTACTTCCTACTGATTCATAAGTTTCCAGCTGAGGTCAAACAAGGCAATGTTCTGATTTCCTGTTTCAGATCTCATACTGTAAACAAGTGTCCTTTTAACTTTCTATTTAGTGTCATATTTTTTACATTTTTGTGGCTTTTTTTTATTGATATCATGGTTTACACCCCTCCCCCAAAGTGTAGTGAAATGCTGTCTAATGTTTCTAAGCAGAAGAAGGCTATAATGTGCCTTGCAGAGAAAGTATGCATGTTAGACAAGTTTCACTCAGGCATGAGCTATAGTACTGCTGGCTGAATTCAATGTCAATGAATCAACAACAGGTAAAGGTATCTTTAACAGAAACATATATAATAAAAGGTTATGGATTAATTGCTTTATGGCAGAAAGCAAAGAAGAACTAAAGAACCTCTTGATGAAAGTGAAAGAGTGAAAAAGTTGGCTTAAAACTCAATATTCAGAAAACTAAGATAATGGCACCTGGTCCCATCACTTCATGGCAAATAGATGGGGAAACAATGGAAACAGTGACAGACTTTATTTTGAGGGGCTCTAAAATCACTGTAGATGGTGACTGCAGCCATGAAATTAAGACACTTGCTCCTTGGAAGAAAACTTATGACCAACCTAGACAGCACATTAAAAAGCAGAGACATTACTTTGCCAACAAAGGTCCGTCTCATCAAAGCCATGGTTTTTCCAGCAGTCATGTATGGATGTGAGAGTCAGACTATAAAGAAAGCTGAGCGCTGAAGAACTGATGCTTTTGAAGTGTAGTGTTGGAGAAGATTCTTGAGAGTCCCTTGGACAGCTAAGAGATCCAATCAGTCCATCCCAAAGGAAATCAGTCCTGAATACTCATTGGAAGGACTGATGCTGAAGCTGAAACTCCAATCCTTTGACCACCTGATGCGAAGAACTGACTCATCTGAAAAGACCTTGATGCTGGGAAAGACTGAAGGTGGGAGGAGAAGGGGAGGACAGAGGATGAGATAATTGGATGGTATCACCAACTCAATGGACATGAGTTTGAGTAAGCTCTGGGAGTTGGTGATGGACAGGGAAGCCTGGCATGTTGCAGTCCATGGGGTTGCATAGAATTGGACACGACTGAGCGACTGAACTGAACTGAACTGAAATACTGTGACCAGGGGCCCAAGTGGGCCTAACCCTGTGTTTCCTCTAAGAGCAATGGTTCAGTATTCACTACTAACTGTTCATGGCAACTTTATAGTACTGCAAAAAATGGAACCTGATTGTATATTAGTATGTATGTGTGTGTCAAGCTGCACTTTATTTTGGGTACAAACACACTGAGTTACAGCCAAAAAAGTTTGAAAGCCAATGAACAAGAACACAGGAGAAGAAACCCGGAAAGGAGTGATAAAATGGCAAGGCAGAAAGGCAGAGATCATGGGCACAACTACTAATCCTTTTTTCCTATCTAGAATCAGAATCACCCATGAATTGTAATTTGATTGGTAAACCTATGGAAAAGCCTACACATGTATTTTTAAAAAAGCATCCCAGATAAGGTGATGTGTGGCCAAGATGAGACCCACTATTCTCCCACCTAAACTGATGGTTCTCACTGGACAAACAGCATTAGGATCACCTAGGAATTGTTAATAATGTAAATTCCCTGAGCCCCACTGCACACCGACTGAATCCTATTACTCTGGGAATGGAGCCCAGTTGATTAGTGGCCCAGGTGATTCTGAAGCATGCCAAAGTTTGAGAATCACTAATCTAAATCTTCTCTATTTTTTTTTCTTGAGGTATTCTGAAAGCCCTGATGAATTCTGCTAAGATGGTTGAGCTATTTCAAATAATGCTACAGGGTAACTGCTACTTACCAAAGCACCTCTAATGCATAACCATCTTCTTCCTAGTACAGTACTTTCTTTATGCAAAGTACCCCATGTGCTTTAAACCAAAATAAGTAAATCTGCACACTGTGTAATAATTAAGCAGCTCTGTTTCTTTAGACCATCCTCTGTAACACAACAGTGTCTTTCCCCCAGAACTCTTTTAACAGGCACTATTCTTAACAGTAGTTTGCCCGTCCTAAGAGGTGAACTTACATGAGACCACAAAAATTCTTTCAACCCTCTAACAACTTTCCTGGGCATCACACACTTCCCAATATGAAAAGTAATAACATGAATCTTTAAAAAACTCATGGCATGCTAGCATATAGAAATAATTTCCAAACTAATTTGTAAAAATTATTTAAACAATACATTACATTCAACTAGCTATCAAATTCATATATACTACTCCAATTCAAAGGATGTCCCATTGTGACCCAAATTTCCACAGGAGCATTTTTATCTTCCACATTGCACACTAACCCTCATATGAAGTTATCTGTGTACTCTTTTCTGTGGGACAACAAGCTGAAGACAGGTAACACATCTCATCCCTTTCCGTATGTCAAGTACAAAGCAAACGTTTATTCTCTCAGCAAATATTTAGGGAGCAACTGCCATATGCCATTCACTGTACCAGATGATCGACACAAAGGCAGCACAGACACTGTTCCTGTGTTCACAGAGCTATTTACTGAATGAATAAACATCACAGACATCTACAGTGGAAGTCTGACAGAATACAAAGTGTATAGAAGGCCCATCTTACCAAAGCGCTATCTGAAGTAAAACAGCTTTGTTCAAAGGGATACCCTACTGATGCTGTTCTGATCCAGGATACTCTTTAAGACTATAAATAACTGTTAGAAAAAATACACGCTGACAAGTTACTTAATCAACAGTTAATCTGACTTTAATATATTTTACATATAGGAAAATAAAAGTCCTATTATGAACAATGCAATGCTTTCTAACAAAGCAAATTCCCACATGTGAATATGAAGTTAAGGTTTGATAACCAAACTTCAACAGAAAACTACAATATGCCAATTCTCATTTCCTCCAAGATTTTAAAGGGAAGAAACTTAAAATCAAAATTACCTGACTTTATGACTCTAGATTAAGAAATTAACACTAAGGTCACAAATTACTCACTTACAAAATGAATACAAGAGAAAAACTTGTCCACTTTACCAAGTAAAAAGCATTTGTTTATTTCTAAGCGCACACACATGATACTACCAATAAGCTGCCTCTATAGAGTGTCTGGGGTTGTAGGAAAGGACATTTAATTTTTATGTATATTATATTTGGCTATTAGGTTTTTATCTTTAAATCATGTGGGCCAATTACTTTTCTAGACAATGTCTTAAACATGAAAAAATACTCCATTCATAGTAGCATTTCCTTCATAATAATGGGGATAAAACCTGCAGCCTGACTATGTATTTGGGACAAGTATGACACAGGAATGCAACTGCCACTCAGGCTACAGAAACTCCTGAGGGGTTCTGAACCTCAGATCACAGATCCCCAAAACATCTAAAGAAAGAATTGAGGGGGCCCATGAACTTGGGTGAGAAAATAAATCATTTCTCTAATTCATTAACTTTTAACAAATTTAACATTTTCTTCAATTATTAACAATAGGTAACAGATCACAGTAGTACTGTAATACTTGTGACCTAGTAAAACCCAACAGAAATGATAAATATTTTCATTGTCATGTTACAGAGGTTGCATTTACTAAAATACTTAGGATTATTTAAGATAATCAGACTCAACTCTAGATCCTATTATGTTAATAAAGTATGCAAATTAAAAATTGTTTTAATATTTTGATAACTTATTTCAATATAACTAGTTTATGCATTTAAAACATCGTTCTGAAGAGTTTCAACAGACTGCCAAAGGAGTCCAAGTCACCAAATAAAAAAAGGAGCAGCCTTGGATATAATGGTTCTCAATTCAACTGCAACAGTTCTCATTGAAAAAATCTGACGTGTGGGGGTTATCCCAGTTTGGAATGCTACCAGAAATCAGTGGACAGGAGACTGATGAAACAACTATCCTGGCGTGCATGGACAGTCCACACAACCAACTATGAACTGAATATCAAAAATGTCGCAGTTCATAGCAACATCTCAAAGATCAAATAAATAACAAGATTACCCTCTTCAGTACCCTGCTTTCCCAAGTGTCCAAACAGGTGTTCATACCAGGGTTCACTGGTCTATTGGAACGTCTTTCTTCATTCACTTCTCCAGTGTACACCACTCACTGAACAATTTTCATCGCTAAACTCTATTTTCCTCTATGACTAATATGTCTAAAATAAAAATCCCTTCTAAAAACAAATACAGTATTTTACTATCAACTATTTATGATTCAATTATTACTGAGAATTAATTGAAGATTTAGTTTTCTTGGCTGCTAATCTTTAGTCTTTCATTTTTTTAATTGGATTACTAACTGCTCTGCCAGGAAATAAAGAAGGAGCAAAATGTATGTATCAACTGCTAATGTTTGAAAGCTATAAAAATTTATTTAAATGGAAGGAGAATAAAAGTGAAACTATGCCACACAGTAATGCATGGAGATACTCTGTATATTTTACTCTTCTATATTCCTTCACACTTATTATCTTGTATAACTGGAAATTGTTATTAATAATTAAAAATACAGTCACCTGTATGAGGCACTGACTTGATGTTTTTACAAAAAGTTCATCTTTAAAATTACCTTTTGAGATACTTCTCATTAAACAGATGAAGAAATGTGGCTTATAGCGATAATTTATCTTGCTTAGAGGGAAGTGTCAGAAGCCAAAACTGAAACCTATGTCACAATTTCAAAGTTTCAATAACTTTATCAAATTAGCTGTACAATTTAGGGCTGGCTGCTTGCTGACTCCCCAACTAACAACCTTATTTCCTTCTGCTAACAACAACAAAAAAGGAGGTAAGAAAGCCAGAATCAAAGATATGGATGTGAGTTAGAGAGCAAGCTTAGCTGACTCTTTGACTCTGCATTCCTCAGACGGCACAGTAAAACGGACAAGAAAACAGAAACAGAAAGCAAACATAAAGTAATCCTAAAGGAAATCAACCCAGAATATTCATTGGAAGGACTGATGCTGAAGCTCCAATACTTTGGCCACCTGATTGGAAGAGCTGACTCACTGGAAAAGACCCTGATGCTAAGGAACGACCGAGGGCAGGAGAAGATGGGACGACAGAGGATGAGATGGTTGGATGGCATCATCCACTCAACGGACTTGAGTCTGAGCAAACTCCGCGAGATGGTGAAGGACAGGGAAGCCTCTTTGCAGTCCATGGGGTTGCAAAGAGTCAGACATGACTGAGCGACTGAACAACAACAAAGTAAATATAAGGAAATGGTACTAGGGAGAATTTGGAAGTGACTGACCTCTTTCTCCAATATTAATCACACAAAGAACAGTACTGCATAATAAAGTAGGCTGAACTTCTGTTCCATTTTTGCCTGTTGACAGGCAAAAAATAATCTAGAGTCAGTTTTAAGATAATCAAATAATTATAATGGACCTTCTGCTATCCAGTCTGTACCCTCTACACTAGTCTAGTCCATGGCTCATTTCTACCTATCATCCTTTGCTCCTCATGCTGTCTCCTATACTTCCATTACCATTTCTCTACTTCAACTCTACTTAAAATGAAATAAGATGCCAGCTATTTATTCAGTAATACAATCAAACTCAATCCCAGAGGTCAAGATCACAGTCAATGTCTGTATTACAAACTTTCTATCACTTAAGCACCTGAGAAGGCATTCAGCCTGTGCTGAATAAAACAAAGAAACAATAACATCCTTAGGGGATCTGGTCTACTTGAGAAAATAAATGTCCATTCTCCCACATGTACTCACTCTGTTTATACATAATCCATATCCATATATACACACCCAAGTGAAAAACATGGTATTGAAAAGTTAAAATAAACTTGTGTTATGAAGCAAAAAGTGTACCCAAATTCAGAACATTTACAGCAATGAGTAAGAGTAGTAAAGAGAGTGCAAGAAAATCTCATGAAAGCAAGGAAACACATCATACCCAAAACAGAGTAGATTGATCTCTAGGAAAAAAAACAGTACAAGACAGTGGATATGTAATTGATCCTCATTAAAAAAAAAAAATCTAAACCAAATCGACACCATAACAATAATGTTAAAGAATTAAATCTTACCCGTTAATATCTTCCTAATATTCAGTCTCTCATCTGTTAGTTCTTTTCATATGATTTACCTTCTGTACAAAATGCCCAGTAGGTGGATGTGTGAATTCACAGATGCAAGAAATTTTTAGAGCCAAAGGAACTTTAAAGATCACTCAGTTCAATTCTATTTCACAAATGAGGAAACTAAGGGCTTAGGAAGGTTAAATAATTTATTCAAAGTCACACAAAATTTCATCCCTTACTACACTGAAAATTATTAACTGTAAAGGATTTGCTTTCTTTAAAAGGATCTTGGAGACTTCTTTTACAGTCCTTCATTCAACTTTCATTTAAAAAAATGTAATGCAAAACATTTCCATCTCATTAAAACATCTTACAAATTTGAAGTTTGCAAAAACATAACTAAGTATACACATTCACCTTGGGTCAAACTATGGATTAAAAGAATGTAACTTCATAACTTCTAAGCATGATGCTACATATCCACCAGTAGTAGATCTCTCAGGGCAGCTTCCTAGATAAGCTTCATCCTCAGGAGGGGAGCCCTTGACAGCATTTGTATACTAACTTCCCCTGTTCCTTGACTTAGAGGACACCGGACTCATTTGAAAAGACCCTGATGCTGGGAAAGATTGAAGGCGGGAGGAGAAGGGGACGACAGAGGATGAGATGGTTGGATGGCATCACTGACTCAATGGACATGAGTTTGAGTAAACTCCGGGAGTTGGTGATGGACAGGGAGGCCTGGTGTGCTGCAGTCCATGGATTTGCAAAGAGTTGGACACGACTGAGCAACAGAACCGAACTGATCCAAGCTAAATCAGTAATAATCCTCTATCTGAGGAATCTGGAGCATTTTGTTTTTGTTTGTTTCTTCCTTTTGAATAACACTGTGAAACTTTAGTACAATGTGGTTAAACACAATACTCAAGCACATTCAAGTCATCTTCTGACAGATGAACTGAGCATTTGTTTCAATAATTTCTTTAGTGTAACTTTATAAAATTCTTGCCTTCAAAAGTGACACTGATCTTGATACTTGTTAAAAACTCTGACATAAGATAACCACATCTCAACAGAGAGAGATTTAGGAGATTATCCTAATGCCCACTGTCAGAACCCCTAATCAGAGAACCGTTTACTGTCTTCATCCCTTATTCCTGGTATTTCCCCCAAAGTCTACCCTCTGGATCACAGCTGTGCAAGGAACCTGGAGTTTAAAGCTAAAAGAAATATAATAGTGATGGTAATAATAGATAATATTTATTGAACATTTGCTGCATGTCACAAACTATCCCAAGCACACTACAATTCATCTTCCCAACAACTCCATGAAATTTTACAGATGAAATTAACCTGCCTGAGGACTCAAACCCATAGTCTGGCTCCAGAACACATGCCCTTAACCACTACCCTACAGTGGCGGTTGTGTAGTTGCTAAGTCGTGTCTGAATCTTGTGAACCCATGGACTATAGTCCGCCAGGCTCCCCTATCCAAGAGATTTCCCAGGCAAGAATACTGGAGTGGATTGCCATTTCCATCTCCAGAGGATGTTTCTGACCCAAGGATCGAACCCAGATCTGCACTGTAGGCAATCTCCTGCAATGGATGCAAATTCTTTACTGACTGAGCCACCAGTGAAGCCCACACTACTTCTCAAAAATTTGATAATTACTAGAATTGAGTGATATTAATGTCACCCAAGATTCCCTGATAACTCAGTTGGTAAAGAATCCGCCTGCAATGCAGGAGACCCCGGTTCGATTCCTGGGTCGGGAAGATCCGATGGAGAAGGGATAGGCTACCCACTCCAGTATTCTTAGGCTTCCCTTGTGGCTCAGCTGGTAAAGAATCCGCCTGCAATGTGGGAGACATGGGTTCGATCCCTAGGTTGGGAAGATCCCCTGGAGAAGGGAAAGGCTACCCACTCCAGTATTCTGGCCTGGAGAATTTCATGGACTGTAGAGCCCATGGGGTCACAAAGAGTTGGACGCGACTGTCACTTTCACTTTCAATGTCACTTGCTGCTGAAGGGCACACAGCTGCCCTGGTTCCTGGTAGGCCAAGCGTTGACTGTTCAACCCTTCCTTGCTGTCTATGAAACAACCCCCAGGAACCTTAAAGAAATCAAATTTGGCTTCCCTTACTTGAAATCAGTAAAGGAAAGATTTCTCATCTGAATGCATCTGAATACTTGAAATCAGTAAAGGAAAGATATTCTCATCTGAATGCAGAGTTCCAAAGAATAGCAAGGAGAGATAAGAAAGCCTTCCTCAGCGATCAGTGCAAACAAATAGAGGAAAACAACAGATTGGGAAAGACTAGAGACCTCTTCAAGAAAATTAGAGATACCAAAGGAACATTTCATGCAAAGATAGGCTCGATAAAGGACAGAAATGGTATGGACCTAACAGAAGCAGAAGATATTAAGAAGAGGTGGCAAGAATACACAGAAGAACTGTACAAAAAAGATCTTCACGACCCAGATAATCACGATGGTGTGATCACTCACCTAGAGCCAGACATCCTGGAATGTGAAGTCAAGTGGGCCTTAGAAAGCATCACTACGAACAAAGCTAGTGGAGGTGATGGAATTCCAGTTGAGCTATTTCAAATCCTCAAAGGTGATGCTGTGAAAGTGCTGCACTCGATATGCCAGCAAATTTGGAGAACTCAGCAGTGGCCACAGGACTGGAAAAGGTCAGTTTTCGTTCCGGTCCCAAAGAAAGGCAATGCCAAAGAATGCTCAAACTACCGCACAATTGCACTCATCTCACATGCTAGCAAAGTAATGCTCAAAATTCTCCAAGCCAGGCTTCAGCAATACGTGAACCGTGAACTTCCAGATGTTCAAGCTGGTTTTAGAAAAGGCAGAGGAACCAGAGATCAAATTGCCAATATCCGCTGGATCATCGAAAAAGCAAGAGAGTTCCAGAAAAACATCTATTTCTGCTTTATTGACTATGCCAAAGCCTTTGACTGTGTGGATCACAATAAACTGTGGACAATTCTGAAAGAGATGGGAATACCAGACCATCTGACCTGTCTCTTGAGAAACCTGTATGCAGGTCAGGAAGCAACAGTTAGAACTGGACATGGAACAACAGACTGGTTCCAAATAGGAAAAGGAGTACGTCAAGGCTGTATATTGTCACCCTGCTTATTTAACTTCTATGCAGAGTACATCATGAGAAACGCTGGGCTGGAAGAAACACAAGCTGGAATCAAGATTGCCGGGGGAAATATCAATAACCTCAGATATGCGGATGACACCACCCTTATGGCAGAAAGTGAAGAAGAGCTAAAGAGCCTCTTGATGAAGGTGAAGGAGGAGAGTGAAAAAGTTGGCTTAAAGCTCAACGTTCAGAAAACTAAGATCATGGCATCTGGTCCCATCACTCCATGGGAAATAGATGGGGAAACAGTGGAAACAGTGTCAGACTTTACTTTTTTGGGCTCCAGAATCACTGCTGATGGTGACTGCAGCCATGAAATTAAAAGACGCTTACTCCTTGGAAGGAAGGTTATGGCCAACCTAGATAGCATATTTAAAAGCAGAGACATTACTTTGCCAACAAAAGAACGTCTAGTCAAGGCTATGGTTTTTCCAGTGGTCATGTATGGATGTGAGAGTTGGACGGTGAAGAAAGCTGAGCGCCGCAGAATTGATGCTTTTGAACTGTGGTGTTGGAGAAGACTCTTGAGAGTCCCTTGGACTGCAAGGAGATCCAATCAATCCATCCTAAAAGAGATCAATCCTGGGTGTTCACTGGAAGGTTTGATGTTGAAGCTGAAGCTCCAATACTTTGGCCACCTCATGCGAAGGGTTGACTCATTGGAAAAGACCCTAATGCTGGGTAGGATTGGGGGCGGGAGGAGAAGGGGACGACAGAGGATGAGATGGTTGGATGGCATCACCGACTCGATGGACATGGGTTTGGGTAGACTCCGGGAGTTGGTGATGGACAGAGAGGCCTGGCGTGCTGCGGTTCATGGGGTCGCGGAGAGTCGGACACGACTGAGCGACTGAACTGAACTGAACTTGAAATCAACCTAATGGTCCCACCTGTCAAATATTTTTAGGCCTCTTTTTAAAAAAAGCAATGTGTTTACACAAGGCATTCTCCACGAAGTTTCTTTCATAACATCATTCCCTGAGACAAAATGACTCCTCCATGCCCACGGGCTAATAAACAATAGAAAAGAACAGATGTAATGAACCTTAGATATCATCTAGTTTTCAATCCACTCATTTTACAGATGGAGCAATGGTAAAGATGAAAAAGCCCTGGAGTCAATCACCCAAAGGGCACAAGTTCTAATACTGGCTCTCCCATGTTCTGGTATAGGTGGGGGAAGTTGCTTCATTTATAAAGCTTCAGTCTCTTCTGGAAAAGAGATAATGGCACCTACACATCCTACCATTATAATGAACTCTAAATAATCAGCTGTTTAATAAAGTGCCTGGCATATACTCAACACACTCGCTAACGTACCCTCAGTAAACAGTAGCTGTGATGATAGTGATGATTGATGTGAGGCTCAGAGAAGGTGGGCACATTTTCCCAAATGATATGGCCACTTAAGAACAGAACCAAAACTAGAAACAGACTTCATACTCACAATAATACTTTGTTCTACATCTTCCTACAAACTCTTGGACTTGGCATTTAAAACTATCTAAAATCTGCTATAATTCTACCCTTTCAAAAATCTAATCTCCATCTCAACTATTTTTCATTCATTCATCAAATATATACATAGCACTGTCCATGTTCTAAACACTTTCTAGATAGAGGAGGAAACAAAGGAAGGGAAAGAAAAGAAGTGAAAGCCATCTACATGTCCAAATAAAGGAGAAAGAGCTAAGAGAATAATGTGCTCAGAAAAAAACAAGACTGCTACCCTCCTGAAGTTTCTATCAGCAAGGGAAAAAGTATAAACAAGCATAGATTAAAAAAAAAAAAGTAACATGGAAGAACCTTCCTTTAGTCTACTTAACCACAGAACTTGCTTTAAATATTCCTATACTCAAGTATTTGCTTCAACTTACACTATACAAACAAACCTGAAAGCCCAAATTGCTAAATTTCTCTCCAAGAAGCAGTTTCTCTATATTTCAGCATTGGTTTACTCTTAATTCCTATTAACTATACTCACATTTCACTTTTTTTTATGCTCTTTTAAATGTCTGTCAGAGTGACTTTATGACTCATTCAAGTTCCCTAAGGCAAGATCTAAGATCTGTATCATATGTTTCTTTAAATCCTAACAACACTTCTCCACACAGCAGTCCATACATTTCCATATTCAGAATTGTTTAGTTATCAAATATCTTATTTAGATAAAACATGGCACTTACACGGTATCTGGCCAGTATTTGCTTTTGCTGAAACAATAAACGTGTAATATTTTTACAATATCAATCTACACAATTGTATTTTATATTCGTGAACCCCTCTATTATGAAACATGAAATACATTAGTACCAAAAATGGTAGAAAGACTTAATATACTCTGATCCTATCATTCAAAATATCACTTAAAATATTAAGATGACAAAAATTAGGCAACTAACATGAGGGTAGAAATGGCAATTCAAACCAGTCATGGTCTTTAAAAAAAAAAAATAAGTGAACCACGTGCTTCATGTAGATTTTGGCACACTCTGATATGAGGAGGTATTTTACACAAAGCTACATACACCGATGAGAGGCATAATTAACACAAGATAAACACCAATACTGCAGCTACACTATGTGCAAAAAATTCTGTATTTAAAGAGGCCTCTGACTTAAGAGGAAATAAAAAGATTTCAGTTCAGTTCAGTCCCTCAGTCATGTCTGACTCTTTGTGACCCCATGGGTTGCAGCACACCAGGCTTCCCTGTCCATCACCAACTCCCAGAGCTTACTCAAACTCATGTCCATTGAGTTGGTGATAACATCCAACCATCTCATCCTCTGTTGTCCCCTTCTCCTCCATAATCAGGGTCTTTTCCAGTGAGTCAGTCCTTTGCATCAGGGGGGTCAAAATATTGGAGCTTCGGCATCAGTCCTTCCCATGAGTATTCAGGACTGATTTCCTTTAGGATGAACTAGTTGGATCTCCTAGCTGTCCAAGGAACTCTCCAGAATCTTCTCCAACACCACAGTTCAAAAACATCAATTCTTCGGCATTCAGCTTTCTTTACAATCCAACTCTCACACCCATACATGATTACTGGAAAAACCACAGCTTTGACTAGATGGACCTTTGTTGGCAAAGTAATGTCTCTGCTTTTTAATATGCTGTCTAGGTTGATCATAGCTTTTCTTCCAGGCAGCAAACATCTTTTAATTTCATGGCTGCAGTCACCATCTGCAGTGATTTTGGAGCCCCAAAAATAAAGTCTGTCACTGTTTCCATTGTTTCCCCATCGATCTGCCATGAAGTGATGGGACCAGATGCCATGATCTTAGCTTTCTGAATGTTGAGTTTTAAGCCAACTTTTCCACTCTCCTCTTTCACTTTTATCAAGAGGCTCTCTAGTTCTTCTTCGCTTTCTGCCATAAGGGTGGTGTCATCTGCGTATCTGATGTTACTGATATTTCTCCTGGCAAACTTGATTCCAGCTCGTGCTTCATCCAGCCTGGCATTTCTCATGATTTACTCTGCATATAAGTTAAATAAGCAGGGTGACAATATATAGCCTTGAGGTACTCCTTTGCCGATTTGGAACCAGTCTGTTGTTCCATGTCCAGTTCTAACTGTTGCTTCTTGACCTACATACAGATTTCTCGGCAGGCAGGTCAGGCGGTCTGGAATTCCCATCTCTTTAAGAATTTTCCAGTTTGTTGTGACCCACACTAAGGCTTTGGCATAGTCAATAAAGCAGAAATAGATGTTTTTCTGGAACTCTCTTGCTTTTTCAATGATCCAGTGGATGTTGGCAATTTGATCTCTAGTTCCTCTGCCTTTTCTAAATCCAGCTTGAACATATGGAAGTTCACGGTTCACGTACTGTTGAAGCTTGGCTTGGAGAATTTTGACCATTACTTTGCTAGCGTGTGAGATGAGTGCAATTGTGCGGTAGTTTGAGCATTCTTTGGCATTGCCTTTCTTTGGGATTGGGATGAAAACTGACCTTTTTCAGTCCTGTGGCCATTGCTGAGTGTTCCAAATTTGCTGGCATACTGAGGGCAGCACTCTCACAGCATCATCTTTTAGGATTTGAAATAGCTCAACTGGAATTCCATCACGTCCCCTAGCTTTGTTTATAGTGATGCTTCCTAAGGCCCACTTGACTTCGCATTTCAGGATGTCTGGCTCTAGGTGAGTGATTATGCCATCGTGATTATCTGGGTCGTGAAGATCTTTTTTGTACAGTTCTTCTGTGTATTCTTGCCACCTCTTAATATCTTCTGCTTCTGTTAGGTCCATACCATCTCTGTCCTTTATTGTGCCCATCTTTGCATGAAATGTTCCCTTGGTATCTGTAATTTTCTTGAAGAGATCTCTAGTCTTTCCCATTCTATTGTTTTCCTCTATTTCTTTGCACTGATCATGGAAGACGGCTTTCTTATCTCTCCTTGCTATTCTTTGGAACTCTGCATTCAAATGGGTATATCTTTCCTTTTCTCCTTTGCTTTTTTCACTTCTCTTCTTTTCACAGCTATTTGTAAGGCCTCCTCAGACAACCATTTTGCCTTTTTGCGTTTCTTTTTCTTGGGGATGGTCTTGATCCCTATCTCCTGTATAATGTCACGAACCTCTGTCCATAGTTCTTCAGGCACTCTATCAGATCCATCCCTTGAATCTAATAAGATTTAGTATTTAGTTATACACAGTTTCAAAGTAAGAAACCAAAGGGAGGATTTGGAAGAATAATTTAACAAATTCTGCTGATGAATTATACACACACAGAGCTAGTGTTCAGCTCTTGGTATAGAAATAGAAGCTCATCTAACACTCAAGAAGCATACATTTATCAAGTATATATTACATACTAAGGCACAGTTTCGGGCAACTGGAGTATGTTAATGAACGAAATATGTAAAGATCCTTGCTCTTACAGAGGCTGCAATCGCTTAGAAGAAAATCTAAATAATAAAATAGAGTAGTTTGCGACAACTTTCTTACATGCCTAAGATACCACAAACACACAAACATAATGGTGCCAATACAGGGAGAAGAAAGTTAACAGATTTCTGAGGAAAAAAACGGGGGGAGGGGGGAGGAGAAATGTGAAAGGCCTACAGCAAAAGTTAAGTGATGAAAAACTGTTTCTTAATAATTTAATATTCCAATAAAACCAGTATCACCTTTTAAAGTTCTCTGTAATTACAAAAAGCAAAAATTATTCATAGCAACTGTAATGAACTTAATAACAGTTCAGAAGATAATTCAGGGTTCCATAAGAAGTCAATATGAAGCACCATGGTTATGAGAATGGGCTTTTGTAACATTAAAGAGTTTGACTTCTAGTCTTGCCAGTTATCAGCAGTGAGACCTTTAGGGCTGTTACAAGGATTAAATGAAAACCAAAAACTAGAAATAACTCAAATATCCAACAATAGATAGAGGAATGAACATATTATAGTATATCAATTCACTGAAATACTATTCCATCTTCAGTAAGTGAGCTAATATACACAACAGGAATGAAGCTTTAATGCAACACACTGAGCAAAAGAAACCAAACACAAAAAAAATATGATTGCATTTATATGAAATTCTCAAAAAGGCAAAACTAACGGGCAGTGAAAGAAAGCTCAGAACTACTGGAGGGACAGACTTCCAAAGGAGCAAAAGGGAACTTTTAGGATAATTGATGTGTGCCTATATCTTGATTGTGATGATGTTTCCATGGGTGTACACACTTGTCGAAACTCAATTGAACCCTATGCCTTAAATGGGTATGTTTTACTTTATACAGATTATATCTCAAAAAGGTGATATTTTTAAAGAGGATTAAATGAAGCAATATATATATAAAGTTCTTAGCATAGTAACTGTGGCTTAAGAAGTATTCAAAAAACAGCAGCTATTGTTAAAATCAATTATCACTATACAACACTCCTGGAGAGGTAGCAGAATATGAATCACCTAATCTTTCCAGTTGTTTAGATTCTAGGTAAATCTAATTTTACAGTATCTGACCTAGGCAAGTACCATGAGAAACACTACAGAAATTGAATTATAAAAGGATGCCAACTGGGAGACCTTAGGCAAAGACAATGAAAATAAGGAAAGGGAAGAAAACACGTATGCCTCCAAGTCCAAAGGAGAAGAGCTAAGAGAATGAATATGGCCAGCTATGACAGAATGCTCCAGTGCCAAAGAACATCTAGACCACTTCACCTAGGTATTATCAAAATGTAACTCAAAACTGAGTTAGTAACTACACAAAGTCTAATAACAGTCCAACAGCTAAACAGAGACAGTCCTTAACTTCATGGCTAGGGGGTGTTGGGATGTGGGGGTAGCAGATCCATGAAGTTTATAAAGTGAAGTCAAAGGATACTACCAATCAAGCAGGAAAAGGTCATACTGCAGATGATGTAGAAATGCCAAGAAACAACTATAAATCCGAAAGCCAAGGTTTTCCTTGTGTTTTTTAAAAAGAAGTTATGTGATTAAAAAGAACATACTTATTAAAGGAACTAGTTAGAATATTTTGATAATAGAAGTTGAAACACAAGTGAAACATTCACGAAATTTTTATTATATTGCTGCTTATGAATGTTTATCAAGGAAGTACACACACACACACCACACACACCACACACACACATGTATTGGCTTTCCAGGTGGCGCAGCAGCAAAGAATCCACCTGCTAATGCAGGAGACTCAGGAGATGAAGGTACCATCACTGGGTTGAGAAGATCCCCTTGAGGAGGAAATGTCAACCCACTCCCGTATTTCTGCCTGAAGAATTTTATGGACAGAGGAGCCTGGGGGGCTACAGTCCATGGGGTCACAAAGAGTCGGATACAAGCACACATACAGACCATGATACACACGTACATACATACACACATACACACACATACATTTAGTGAACAAATAATTATGCTTAATAACGTTAAGTCCTATAAATAAGACCAGAAGAACTGAATTGGCTATTATTCATGAAAACACAAGTCTTCTGACCTATACTTTAATTTAAAAAAGAAAAAGAATGGGACAAGGTTCCAAGTGGTTATGGCAATGGACTGCTAAAAAAGAAAAAGAAAAAACATCTCAACTAGACATTCTGGGAAGCAAAAGACCCTAGACTTAAAATCTTAACTGTTAGGATTTGCTCAGTTTTGATTTTAAGAACTTTCACTTGTAACATTAAAGAGGCAAAAAGGACAGGACAGAGTCAGAAGTCCTGAGTTTCAACTCTAGTCCTATCAAGAGTTTGGATTTCTTCTTCCCTAAAATTGGGCAGTTGAAGCAGACTACTGAAAATAATAAAAATTAGCACCCATGCTCCAGATTGAAAATCACAAGCTTTATAGAAAAGTTTAATGGTACAAGATCTTAAGGGGGTTTAGCGTTTATTTTTAAGGCAGGAACTAAACTGCAAGTTTTCTTATTAAATCAAGATAATACCAAGACCTATGCAACTAAGGGCCTAAAGCAATAATTAAGTGTGTTGTTGATCACTATCTGCAAAAAGTAATATATCATCCAGGGGCTAACCATTCTAGAACAAGTTTCTTAACTCAAGTTCCTCCCAAACCAAAATAATAAGGTCCAAGTAAAAACATACAATACGGATACTTCAAGACTCATTAGCCACCAATTCTTTTCAGGAGATGACATTAATAGAAATGTAACTTGGTGGAATCCCAAGTGTTTTTTAAAGTTCAATTAATTCTCATACATATTATAACTCCCTTAATTTTCTTTCCTATGGAAAATTGAGCTAAGCTAGAAATAAATTTTACTTAAAAACAGAAAGAATTTTCACATGTGACTTAGCTCTAAACCTTCAATATAAATCTTGGGGTTTTATCTTATTTTTTTAAAAGTTGAATGTTCATCTGATATTGAGGACATACTCATTTTCTACGGAAAGCACAGGCTTTCAAATAATCAAACGCCGAGAAATGTGATTAAATCACAGCAGAAAGTAGTAATAGCAAGGTAATATAATGAGGTCACAACTCGAGCAGCCAATCAAAGGCATAAAAGCATTTCCTGCAATATTAATAGTCAAAAGAGAAAACCAATCACAGAAACCTTGGGCCTTCTTTTGACAGTCACAGAAGCAAGAGAACCAATCCACACACACCCGGGGTTGACAATAAGGCGGGACCACAGGTTCATTGAAGAAATTCTTGAGGGTGCAGTTACTATGAACTTCGCACGCAAGTAACCCCACTCCAAGAGTCATCAACACTGTCAAGCCAGGTGAAATTCAACCATATCCAAAACGTAGACCATCGGGGGGAAAGCATTTTTGCCCTAAACTGCTATTATTAATTAAAAACAAAAATGCAGCTGTCAACTTGGATGCAGCAGGTCCTCAACTTCTAAAAGACGCACCCCCCCCCCACGCCAAGCCATGACAATTGTCGGGGACGCGGCCCGAGGATAGCACATCCCCGGTCCCTTTCTAACACAGAGCATGGAGCGGGCGCTGTCCCCCCTAGGCAGGCAGAAACGACTAGCTCCGGGCCACGGAGCTAGCCGGTCAGCGGCTTTCTAACGCTACATCCTGCTACTAGTCGCGGCCCCCGCCCTCTCCCGCCGCAGTGCTGCACCATCACCTCCATCCCTCTGTACCAACGAGGGCCGAGGAACGAGGATTACCTTGCTAGGAGGAAGATGATGTTTGTTTTGAAAGCGCTTTACTTTCCGTAACTCATTTCAAAGAGAACCCAATGCGAAACTAAAGCTAAAAGTGGGGGGGGGGCAATCTTCCCTAGCCAAAGGGCCCTTGCCGATTAATTAATCCCACACCAGGGGTGGGGGGTGGGGGGCGGAGGTAAAGAGAGGCCGTACGCCAAATGCGGCCAGAACATCCCCTGCGCCATTCCCGGCCGCCGCTTACGGCAAGGCCCCCTTACGGCAGCGTAAGCGGCGCTGCGAGCTAATCACAACACTGGGACGCAACAACATGGCGGCCGCGGGCGGGCGCTGCGCCGGCCGAGAGGGTTTACGCTACTCAGGCGGCGTAGGGTCCCATGCGCTGGAGCGGCAGCGGCGCCCTCCAGCGAGCGTAAAGCGCTCTGTGAATGGCGAGGCCCGACTGACAAAGGGGAGGGGGGAGGAGAGAAGGGGGGGTAATAAACACTCGAGTCCCTACCGATTCCTCCTCCTTCTCCATCCCGGTGGGCATCTGGGGCACGGCCCGGTTGATGGAGACGCAGTCGTTGAGATCAGGCATGTCCTTGCCGCGGTAGATAGGCAGCGGTTTGGCGGCGTCCAGCGCCCGCGCTCGGAAGGAGAGTTTACTCATTGTCTCCCCGCCTCACAGGAACAGCCCGGGCGGCGGCGGCGGGGCGGGCGGGGAGGGGGGGAGGACTCCCGCCGCCTCCTCCACCTCCTTCCTCAGTGCAGCGCGGCCGGCCCGCTCCTCCTCCTCCTCCTCACTGCCCCCGGCCACAGCATGGGCGCCCACCCCGCCCGAAAACAGCCCCCCGCCGCCCGCGGCCGCTTCCACACACTAGATCCGCCGCTCGCCCGCCCGATCCGCTCCCTGCGCCATGGCCAACATGGCGGACATTACCACAGCGGCGGCGAGCGATCCCGGCAGCCCGCGCGAGAGCGCGCCCCCGCCGCGGGGACGCGCCTCGCCCTCTCCCTCCCTCCCTCCTTCCTCTCCCTTCCCCTCCCTCGCCTGCCCACCCACTCTCTCCGCGGCGCGGCCGGCCCGCGGGAGCGTGCTCAGCCTCCGGCCGCTCCGGAGAAAGGGGGTGGCGGCGACGGCCGCCCTCTGCTTGGCAGCCCGCGCTCTCGCGGTGTGGCAGGTGCCAGGTGCGCAAGTTAACCCGCGCCCCCTGAGCGTGCGCCTCTGCCTCCGCGGCCCCGACACCCCGCTCGCTGGGTTCCCCGAGGAAGGCGCCGCGCAAAACAGCCGCGCTGAGCAGCGCGATTATGCTGAAGCGGGAAGGGAAGATGTCAACGGGAGCCACAACTGCCCCACCGCGCCTGTACTTATAAAGAGCTTATCTCTAAGGCGCCCCGAGCGCCGGCTCATTCTCATCCTCCGATTCGCACAGCCCTGAAAAGTGCGAAAGGTTCATTTCTTCTCCCCACTTCGAGGTGCGCAGAGCTGCCGGGTCTCGCCCACCCGGAGAACTCACAAGGTCCCAGCCCTCTTTCCTGCATCCTCTCTTCGGTACCTGACCGAAAGAGCTCTCCAAGGTAATGCATCCTCGCTTTCGCCGGGAGGATGCTAACGGCTGCAGTGAGGGTTAACGTTTGAGACTGCCAGATGCAACAAGTACACTTGAATCTGTCTCCCAGACTTCATAAAATTATTTAGTGGATGATAGATACGTCTAATTTCAAAAATAGAGTTCTTAAAAATTAAGCTTATAAAATTTAACCAAGGCAGCACACATTTCCAAAGTGACAGGTCTGTGTAAAATATTGGTGCTGTGGAAGGCGCAAAGAAGTTTGAGATACAAAGTTCTTCGTGCAACTTTGACATTGATGGGATGGCAGAAAGGTTGGAAAGATGAATAACAATAAGAGATGTAAATAATTGAAGAGCAAGGCAACCGGAAAGCAAAATGAAGGATGACAGTAAAAAAAAGAAAAATTTATCACTTGAAGAAAACTATATAGGTGATGACACAAGGCAGTAGACAAGATTAATCACCAAATGAGTCGCACAAACCCTGATTGCCAGTAGAGTTCCGAGAAAGGAGACTTCTTAAGCCTGAACCCGTTAGAGAAAGTTCTAAAGAGGAGAGAAAATCTAGCTGACTCAAATAAGCACCAGTTATTGTTGACATCAGTCTCATTTAATGAGTTCCTTGGTTAGACTTTAAGCACTACAGTTTTCCTACAAAATTCCTAGGAAGAGTGTAACATTTTGCCATTTTGTAATAATTGATAAATATCTTTCCTAACTCAGAGAAAGTAGATAGTTTGCTGACATCTAGAAGAGAAAAAAAAAACTTACTCCTAGTCATTTGTATGTGACATCAAAGCTCCATTTCTTCTCCACTTTCTCCCCTGATGGTCTATTTACTCTCCTCTCTTTTTCCTGCCTGAACTCCTCCCTTTTCTCTCCACCTCCCCCTGTGAAGGCAAAATGGTGGATACAGACTATGTGGCATAGTCTTAACCCCTTCGCCCAGCAAGAATTCACTGTTTAGTGAGGCTTGAGTGTTTTCCATCCACTTTGTTGCTGAAAACAGTGGAGGTGCAGTGACTTACTTCTTGTAAGCAATCCCTTCCTCAATCTTATGGGCACCTCCTGATCCAAGTGCTACCCTCTGGAACAGGTCAGTTCTCTGCAAGGAAGAACAAGATGTTATTGGGAGGAGGTCAGCACTGGAGTCAAGCCTGAGACGGGTGAGGGGAAGCAACGGTTGAAGATATGAGTCATCCAGTCTTTTATCTGGCACATCTGGCTTTCTTCTATACACTATATTTATTGCTACTCTCTCTCTCAAAAAAGGAAATATTGAGTATCTATTATATACCAGCCACTCTAGGGGTACTTTATTACTTCAAATAATTGCACTTTAATTGAATCCCACTGAATTCTCAATATAGCGCTCTGAAGACACATTACAGTTTTACTAATAAGGAAACGGAGGCTTGAACAGTTTGGCAAATTTCAACACTAATAACTTGCAGAACTCGGTTCAAATCCAGGTCTAGCCTGACTTCAAAACTCCTGTTTTCTCAGCAGTGCCACCCCGTTATCCCAGCTCTTCGATACTGACTGTTCAAACATTCTAAAGTTGCTGATCCAAATTACTGAGACCTTCCAACCAGTGGCTAATGGAGTGCATAACCCAGAGCCTAAGGATGCCATAACCTCAAGGAGGGTAGGAACAGTATGTTCTCTGTTACTCACATATCCCCAGTTCTGTGCCTCATACATAGCCGGCACCGGCCACATATATTTGTTGACTGGTATTTCCTGAGGCAATTCAGTGACACTGAGGCCATTCCACTCTAGCTTGGAGTTCATATATCTTATTAGCCTGTCACCTGATTTAGCCCCAGGTGGCGCTAGTGGTAAAGAGCCCGCCTGCCAGTGCAGGAGACTTAAAAGACACGGGTTTGATCCCTGGGTTGAGACGATCTCCTGGGAGAAGGCATGGCAACCCACTCCAATATTCTTGCCTGAAGAATCCCTTGGACTGAGAAGCTTGGTGGGCTACATTCCCTAGGGTCACACGGAGTCAGACACGACTGAAGTGACTTAGCATGCACGCACACCAGTTGCTGCTCTTATGGCCTAACTGGCTCTTCAGCTTGCACCCTTTGGGCCTGAGAATTTTAGAACCAACTAAAGAAATTCGAAGAAACTCTTTTGAAATCTGAAATTCTATTGCAGGAATGGCTTTTTGCTGTAGTAACTGTTTTGTTCTTTTTCTTTTACCATGTAGCAGATTTTCTTCTTGCCCCACCGTAGGTAAAGATACAGAGCTGGAAATAAAACAGTTTGAGGCAAATAACACAATAGACTTTTCAAGTGAGACACAGCCTGTGTTTTCTTGGCTTCGAATTCAGTTCCCAAACCAGAATGGCTCTGTTTCACGTTTGGAAAGTAGCTTTTATTTATATACAAATATTATTTTTCATAAAGTTTATTTCTATTTTTGAATACCCATACACTTGTTAGTGTTAAACAGAAAATATTTTTCAACTTTTGAAGTAGAGCCTGTTATAAAATGTCTTTCTCAAAACCTGTTTCAAATGATTGTGCAGCCTAATAGTCTATTTTAATTTCCATGCACAATGAGCTGAATATAGTCATTCTAAAATCAGTCCATTTCAAATATGCACTGGACCAATTTCAAAAGACATGAATTTGGTCAAGCAAATGTAATATATAAACACCCAAGAATTAGCTATAGTTTTAAAGCCATATCAAAATAAAACTACTTCTAAATGTAGTCCAAACTCAATAAAGGTCAAGTAACTGTAAGAATCGGGATTATATTCCAGTTTCCACTTCCCCATACTATGATCAGGGCAGGCAGCTTTGAAGTAATGAACAAATTACTTTTTGAAAGAAATCTTAAAACTAGTAAACACAGTTGCTATTCAACTACTCTAGAGTTTTGTAAATGTCATGTTCTTTCTAATTGGCCCCTTATTTCAGCAAACCCAATTGAAAGTTAATTGGGTTGGTATGTGAACTGCATCCCCTCCCCTCCCCCCTATATTGCCAGGAATGAGCCCAGTACCCATAAAGCTTCCTTGTTTTCCATATGTAATCTGAATGTGGGGTCTGCATTCATCACAATCAACTGGAATCAGCCCCTTGGTTCCAGAGCCCTTGACTGTGGCAACTCTGAATCTTTGAGATATAGAGACAGAGACTGCACTGAGAGGTGATACCCCTAAACATCTACTTCCACCTTTATATTCCCACAGTGGGAAATCCAGATGCTAAATAAAAATCTGCAGCTACGGTTCTGTCTCTTAGCAGCAACGTTCCTCTCAGACCTGGTTGGAATCACAGGGTGCCACCTTGTGTATAAGCTGACGATTTACTTCCCAAGTTCCACAAAGGATCCAGATAGACTCAAAAATAATCAGCCCATAAGCTCTGTATTTTAGTAACCAAAGAAAAAATGAGACAGATGTAACGAAACAGATTTGGAAACACATAGCTCCATAGGGTCCACGACACTGTTTTGAATCACCCCGACAGCCTGTCTGATTTGTTGCCCCTCCCTGACCAGAAAACACACCCAATGCCCCACACATGGAATAGATTGATGCTGCTCACTCAAACTTCTGGATAGATACCAGTAATAAGTAAATCTCTTGTGACAGAGCTAATGAATCTGACAAGGACAATTACTTGTGTCCAAACAGCAAGTAGGTGGTACAGATTTAACTTCAGGACTCTGGGTTTCTGAGAGCCACAACGTTCCACGGAGGTGATGATTATGATCCTACTTATTTTAATAAAGTGCTGAGTTTGAAATAGAGAAACAGTTGTTGGAGCAAGGCCACAGGAGGTAAGATAGGATCCTTTCCAACCCAGCTACCTTGCCCTTGGGAAATTCCACACTTTAAACTCAGCACAGCTGCCGTTCAGCCAAAGCCTCTGTTAGATCCATGGAACTGGCTGGACCTTTCGTGTTAGGAGATAGGGAGTTGGAGTGAAGAATATGGGGCTCTGGAGCTGCAGGTTCACATCTCCTGTCGGTTTAGGTCTCCTGTAACATCTCTTCTTCTCAGTTGTCTTCCCTGGCATCCTCCACCGGCACATCCTTTTCTCCTCAAGCATCTCTGAAAGGTAATTTGGAAGGTGGCTTCTCTCTCCTTGTGAGGGCAGTCCAGTTTCACTGATGTGCTGACATATGTCAGCAAGTCAGGCATTGAGCTCTCTGAGATCCAAAGTGTTAAACAAGAGGAGTCCATTGTTAGGAACCTTGAGTTGCTATTCTAAATGTGGCTTCCTTTACCTATTTTTTCTCTCTCCCACCACCAAAAGACTGATGTTTATAAACACAGATTTGTGAATGGAATATGCAGTTAGAATCCTGAATTAAAGAAAATGAGTGATTTGATTTAGTAACACCCACACACTTCCCAGGTGGTTCTAGTGGTAAAGAGCCCACCTGCCAGTGCAGGAGACATAAAAGATTGTGGGTTCAATCCCTGAGTCAGGAAGATCCGCTGGAAGAGGGCATGGCAAACCACCCCAGTATTCTTGCCTGGAGAATCCCATGGATAGAGGAGCCTGGCGGGCTACAGTCTATAGGGTTGCGCAGAATCGGACACAACTGAAGTGACTTAGCACGCATGCACACGTTATTGACCTTATATTTTTGTTCCTAAGAACAAAATGACTTATTTCCTAAGAAAAGTTCCTGGTATCAACATATTGAGAATCCCCTAAACTCCAGAGTGACATCTTAGGAGGCAGAAAGGGAAACAGATTAGAAAACAGCTCTGCTTGCCTTTCATCAGTTATTAATGGTGACTTTGGCACAAACAAAACAAAATATTGAAATAAAATACAGTAATTACCTAGATATTTACTGACACACCTACACCCCTTACCTTGTTTTAGACAGGATTTCAAATGAGTTTTGAGATTAGCTAAAAATATGCTAAGATAACATTTGGCTGTAAGTTTCCTAGTCATGTGAAAATAGAGAACCTTGGCAACTTCCAGGTCATAATGTCCATTAGATAAAATGACTGCTCAGAAGATTTATAATTCTTCCTGGCCTGAGTTAAAATATCCAAGAGGTCATAAATAGTGCAACTAGGTGGTATGAAAGACACCTCAACAGCATCTTTACAACTGACACAAAAGAGGATATCCACCAGGCTGTTTCTTTTAGTAACTTTCCATATAAGCCAATGGCTTCATTTGCAATCCAGCATAAGCAATCCTTCAAGGGTTAGAGTGGATCTGCATTTCTGAGGCCATGAGCCACACCCCATGCAGATCTCAGAGGAGGAAGGAACTCCTTGACATCCAGGCAATTCTCCCTGAGTAGTGTTTTTCTCTCAATTGTGTCCTGATAAACTCTGTGACTGAGAGCTCAAAACTGTGGCTCTATTGCAATTGCCTGAAGCGTGGCTCTTCTAAGTGCCCAATTAAGGGCACCCTTAAATGACTGTTGTGGAGGATAGAGTTAACATTCTTTTTTGAAAAGAAAAGAGTTTAACAAGAACCAGTGCACAAATCGACATCTGTCCCCACTGCTCTTGCAGTGAGCTAAGGGTTGTTGTTGTTCAGTTGCTAAGTTGTGTCCGACTGTTTGCCACCCCATGGACTGCAGCCCACCAGGCTCCTCTGTCCATAGGACTTCCCAGGCAAGAATGCTGGAGTGGGTTGCCAAGCTCTCCTCAGGGGATCTTCCTGACCCAGGAATCAAACCTGCATCTCTTGTATCTCCTGCATTGGCAGGTGGATTCTTTTACCACTGTGTCACCTCGGAAACCCATTCACTGGACGGGCCTAGAGGTGATTCTGCCTTTGTATAACAAGACATGCATCGCTCTCTCAGGTTAGATGGTGTGGGGAGGTAGGGTGGAAGAAGGATGTTTCTGCATGCTGCATCCACATGAAGGTTGTCCTCTAGCTGGGGGCAATAGCTGTTTGGCAGTTTTGTTCTCTAGCTTTGTGTGTAGAGGCTTTTGTACCAAGTTCCACATCTTCTACACTATGCAGTCCTTCGCAGCAGTGGGCATTCCCCTTAGGGCTGGCACACAGGCCATGCCTACAGATGACCTGGGCATTTTAAGATAACTTAACAGGACTCCAAAGATAAAGGGACTGTGGAAGTGGAAATCATTATTTTTTAAATTGGAAGAAAATCGCTTTACAGTGTTGTGTTGGCTTCTGCCATAGAACAACTTGAATCAGTCATAATTATATATCCCCTTCCCTCTTAATCCTCCCGCCCCTCCCCTGGACAGCAGTTTGAAGGCCAATTTTCCCCACCTGGTGCATGTCCTCCACTAATTTGGGGGCAGTGATAGCTTGGTTTACTTTGCCAACAAAAGTCCATATAGTCAAAACTATGTTTTTTTCCAGTAGTCATGTATGGATGTGAGAGCTGGACCATACAAAAGGCTGAGTGCTAAAGAATTGATGCTTTCAAATTTTATTGTTGGAGAAGACTCTTGAGAGTCTCTTGGACTGAAAGAAGATCAATCCTAAAGGACATCAACCCTGAATATTCTTTGGAAGGACTGATGCTAAAGCCATCAGGTGGCCAAAGTATTGGAGTTTTCTAATGAGAGCCAACTCATTAGAAAAGACCCTGATGCTGGGAAAGAAGGAAGGCAGGTGAACGGAACAACAGAGGACAAGATGGTTGGGTGGCATCAGTGACTCAATGGACATGAGTTTGAGCAAGCTCCAGGAGATGGTGAAGGACAGGGATGCCTGGCGTGCTACAGTCCATGGGGTCACAAAGAGTTGGACACTAATGAGTGACTGAACAACAACAACATAGCTTGGTCCAGAGCTTGCTGCTTGAAGACTCTAATAACCTTCTTGATCCTTTCTCTTACTACTTCTCTATTTCTTGGGGCTGAAAGGGCCTGTATGGTTTGTTTCATCATATATATGCAGTATTACCAGCTGTTTAAAACATGCCTGAGTGGTTAACCAAAGAAAACAACCCTTGAAATCTATTTTAGGCATATATTATCCTGGACTATTCTCTGGAAATATTCCCTCTAGTGAGGAAATGAGATTTCAGGGAACGAGGTGGTGGTAGAGAGAAATCCTTACTTCCTACTTCATAAGCCACCCTGTGTTGGTTAAATCATAATAATAATTCTAGATAGATGGATTAAAAAACAACAAATGGGACCTAATTAAAAGCTTTTGCACAATGAAGGAAACTATAAGCAAGGTGAAAAGACAGCCTTCAGAATGGGAGAAAATAATAGCAAACAAAGCAACTGACAAAGAATTAATCTCAAAAATATACAAGCAGCTCATGCAGCTCAATACCAGAAAAATAAATGACCCAATCAAAAAATGGGCCAGATAACTAAACAGACATTTCTCCAGAGAAGATATACAGATAGCTAACAAACACATGAAAAGATGCTCAACATCACCCATTATCAGAGAAATGCAAATCAAAACCACAATGAGGTACCATCTCATGCCTGTCAGAATGGCTGCTATCAAAAAGTCTACAAACAATAAATGCTGGAGAGGGTGTGGAGAAAAGGGAACCCTCTTACACTGTTGGTGGGAATGCAAACTAGTACAGCCACTATGGAGAACAGAGTGGAGATTCCTTAAAAAAACTGGAAATAGATGCCATATGACCCAGCAATCCCACTGCTGGGCATACACACCGAGGAAACCAGAATTGAAAGAGACACATGTACCCCAATGTTCACTGCAGCACTGTTTACAATAGCCAGGACATGGAAGCAACCTAGATGTCCATCAGCAGATGAATGGATAAGAAAGCTGTGGTACATATACACAATGTAATATTACTCAGCTATTAAAAAGAATGCATTTGAATCAGTTCTAATGATGTAGATGAACCTGGAGCCTATTATACAGAGTGATGAAGTAAGTCAGAAAGAAAAACACCAATACAGTTCAATTCAGTCATTCAGTCATGTCCGAACGCATATATATGGAATTTAGAAATATGGTAACAATGACCCTGTAAGCAAGACAGCAAAAGTGACACAGATATAAAGTACAGACTTTTAGACTCTGTGGGAGAAGGCGAGGGTGGGATGACTTGAGAGAATAACGTTGAAACATGTATATTATCATATGTGAAAGAGATCGCCTGTCCAGGTTCAATGCATGAGACAGGGTGCTCAGGGCTGGTGCACTGGGATGACCCTGAGGGATGGGATGGGGAGGGAGGTGGGAGCAGGGTTCAGGATGCGGAACACATGTACACCCGCGGCGGATTCATGTCAACGTATGGCAAAAACCACTACAATATTGTAAAGTAATTCAATTTAGTTCAGTTCAGTCACTCAGTTGTGTCTGACTCTGCGACCCCGTGGACTGCAGCACGCCAGGCCTCCCTGTCCATCGCCAACTCCCAGAGTTTACTCAAACTCATATCCACTGAGTCAATGATGCCATGCAACCAGCCCATCCTCTGTCATCCCCTTCTCCTCCTGCCTTCAATCTTTCCCAGCATCATGGTCTTTTCTAATGAGTCAGTTCTTTGCATCAGGTGGCCAAAGTAATTAGCCTCCAATTAAAATAAATAAATTTAAAAAAAAAGCAAAAAGAAAAGACAAATAACTTATAAAAAATTAAAGTCAGATGAGGGAGCACTTGGGCATGAGAGAGAGATTAAGCTTGGTTCCATGTATTGTACAGTTCTTGTTATATTGCTTAAGCTCTGGGAGTTTATTTGTGAAATGGATCTACTCTGCCCATCTCATAGGCTCCTCATGAGAACTAAATGAGATAATACCGTACAAATTGGCTAACATAGTACCAATTTGCTAACACAGTGGCAAACAGTAGAGGCCCATTCAACACTAAAACTACTATCTAGGGGCTTCCCTGATGGTACAGTGGCTAAGACTCCACACGCTCAATGCAGCGGGCCTGGGTTCAATCCCTGGTCAGGGAGTTAGATCCCAGATGCTGCATCTAAAGATCCCGCATGCTGAAACTAATACCCGGTGCAGCCAAATAAAGAAATAATTTTTTTTAAGCAGATTACTGTTTCTTGTCTCTGCCCTCTGCCCTTTTATTTCCACGGCTTGCATGCATGCTCAGTTGCATCTGACTCTTTGAGACACCATGGACTATAGCCAGTCAGGCTTCTCTGTCCATGGGATTCTCCAGGCAAGAATACTGGAGTGGGTTGTCATTCCTTCTCCAGGGGATATTCCTGACCCAGGGATTGAATTTGAGTCTCGTGGAAGGCAGGTTCTTTACCACTGAGTCACCCAGGAAGCCCATGGCTTGAGGTGATTTAAGTTAGATACAATTAGAACTGTAGTGCTTATAAGATGAGACCCTTCATTTCTACTCTGGCTTATGGTTTACTTTAAACTCTTTAAACTAGTGCTCGCTTTGGCAGCACATATACTAAAACTAAACAACAGAACCTTCCTCCCACTCCCACCCCCCATCTCATCTCATTCCCGGGCCCTGTCTGGGGTGCCAGGCATGTGGAACTATTATTAAAATCATCATGGCCACAGGCAGTTCAGTTCAGTCGCTCAGTCGTGTCTGACTCTTTGAGACCACATGAATTGCAGCACGCCAGGCATCCCTGTCCATCACCAACTCCCAGAGTTTACCCAAACTCATGTCCATCGCGTCAGTGATGCCATCCAGCCATCTCATCCTCTGTCGTCCCCTTCTCCTCCTACCCCCAATCCTACCCAGCATCAGGGTCTTTTCCAATGAGTCAGCTCTTCGCATGAGGTGGCCAGAGTATTGGAGTTTCAGCTTCAACATCAGTCCTTCCAATGAACACCCAGGACTGATCTCCTTTAGGATGGTCTGGTTGGATCTCCTTGCAGTCCAAGGGACTCTCAAGAGTCTTCTCCAACACCACAGTTCAAAAGCATCAGTTCTTCAGCACTCAGCTTTCTTCACCGTCCAACTCTCACATCCATACATGACTACTGGAAAACCCATAGCCTTGACTAGACGGACCTTTGTTGGCAAAGTAATGTCTCTGCTTTTTAATATGCTGTCTAGATTGGTCATAATTTTCCTTCCAAGGAGTAAGCATCTTTTAATTTCATGGCTGTAATCACTGTCTGCAGTGATTTTGGAGCCCCCCAAAATAAAATCTGACACTGTTTCCCCATCTATTTGCCATGAAGTGATGGGACCAGATGCTGTGATCTTAGTTTTCTGAATGTTGAGCTTTAAGCCAACTTTTTCACTCTCCTCTTTCACTTTCATCAAGAGGCTTTTTAGTCCTTCTTCACTTTCTGCCATAAGGGTGGTGTCATCTGCATATCTGAGGTTATTGATATTTCTCACAGCAATCTTGATTCCAGCTTGTGTTTCTTCCAGCCCAGCATTTCTCATGCTGTACTCTGCATATAAGTTAAATAAGCAGGGTGACAATATACAGCCTTGACGTACTCCTTTTCCTATTTGGAACCAGTCTGTTGTTCCATGTCCAGTTCTAACTGTTGCTTCCTGCATACATTTTTCTCAAGAGGCAGGTCAGGTGGTCTGGTATTCCCATCTCTTTCATAATTTTCCACAGTTTATTGTGATCCACACAGTCAAACTTTTCAGAGGGTTTGCTTAACTATCGAGACATAAATATGTCTATCCTTAAGAAAGACAGTATCTTTTCACTTTGAAGTTCTCTTTGACAGGACCCTGTGGCCATTCAATATCATGGCATGGCATATCATGGCATGGCCACAGGGTCCTGTCAAAGAGAACTTCGTAGTGAAAAGATACTGTCTTTCTTAAGGATAGACATATTTATGTCTCGATACTTAAGCAAACCCTCTGAAAAGTTTGATTTATTTTTCATTTTCTGAAAGCTCTCATTAATAACTATGTATCAGGTGACCTTAAGACCCAGATTTGAGAGGAAGAGTCTGCCTTTCCTTTCTTCTTTCCTCTTTCCGTCCTTCCCTCCATCTCTCCTTTCACTTCTTATTTTAGGAAATCTAAAGCTAATTTTAAAAGTTCAGGTATCTGTCTAAATAGCAACAAGGTTACTTCCTGTTCAAAATTAGACAGAAATGGGCTCCTTATGCATGCAAAATCTCGTATCATAATCCGTGCACTCATTTGTATCTGAGTTTATGTTCATCTGTAATATAATGCTACCACCTTCACAAGTGAGATTATAAGGGATATCAGCAGAAGTTCTAACACACCAGGAGGCCTTCCAAAATAATTTACAAATGATGTTTGAATATAAAGTTTATCTGCTGATTTTCAACAAATCTGTTAGAACATATCCACCCTGATGTATACCCTGCCTGGGTTTCTAAAGATCCAGACATTCTTAACAGTCAAACCTCATGACTAAAATGAGCAAGCCATTGGAGTAGTATGTTTTTGTTTTCGTTCTGGTCACAGAGAAAGGAGGTAATGATACTGCTTTGCTTGTAAGATTTATAAACTATCTCTGAAGGCCTTTTTCCAAAAGAAGAGTTTCATAAGCTCAGTCATGTCCAACTCTTTGTGACCCCATGGACTGTAGCCTGCTAGGCTCCTCTGCCCATGCAATTTTCCAGGCAAGAATACTGGAGTGGGTTGCCATTTCCTACTCCAGGGGATCGTCCCAATCCAGGGATCAAACCTGCATCTCCAGCATTGGCAGGAGGATTCTATACCACTGAGCCACCTTGGAAGCTGGGGGTGTGGGGCAGGGAGTGAGGGGATGGGTGGTATATATATACTGTTTACTAACTGTGCTTATTAAGCCAGTGCCATCACTTACTGACCTTTTTTCTCTTGATGATCCATTGATATAAATTAAGAGGAAAATCCTGGAACATAAGACACCGTTCCTTTGGAACATACTCACCTTTCCTGACTTCTGAGAGATGAGAAAATTCTTCAGACAAGAGTTTAGCCAAAAAGAACAATAAACATCCTTCTCGGCACTGTGTTCTCTGACAAGATATTTCTTCTTCATTATTTTTACAAATTTATTAATAGCTCTGAAGGCATTCTGTTTGAATAAGATGGAGAATATTCATGCTGGATTTTATTTAATTTTAATATAGCCTGCGGACTGTACAGAATTCATCACTTTTAGAGTCACCTTATCCTAATTAGAAATAATGTACCATTATATGAAACAGTAAGAGGGGGAATAGCCCCCAAAATACTTAGAATTGAGAATGTCAACTTTGTTTCCATCTGCAAATGGAAGATTTGTTTCCCACCCGGGAAGTTGATGCTTGCTCTCAACAGTACAGCTAACAGCCCAGAGCAGGCACAATTATTGACTTCTCCTCTGCCCTGTTGCCTGATCTATAGCAATAAATTCCCAGGGTGGCCACGCAATTACACACAACGTGATCACTATCACAGCAGGCCCAGCCAGATACGGATACACAACATGATCACTTACCCAGTAGGCACCGTTCAATATGATTAGACAACATGATCATGACACAGCAGGTCCTTTCAATATGGATTCCTAACATGGCCATGACTAATAGACCAGGCAACTTGCATGTTTCTGAACTGCAACCCACATGCCTGCAGGAACAGCTTGATGGGGACATGTCATAAAATACCCAGCTCCACAAGTGCACTCAGGTGTAGACACCCTGCCCAGGGTCGTTTAGCACAGCAGGTTCTACCATACAGCAATTTGACCACTGACACAGTGGAAACAGATTTTACCCTGCAGATGACATGGGATGGGACTTTCCAATGGGACTGCGAACATGGCAGGCAGTATTCTGACTTTAGCCAAGTACAAATAAGCAAAAGCCTCATGATGAACAGAAGACCTGTGATTTAGAAAACATTGCAACAAATGGCCCAGAAGGAAAAGACAAGGAGCACACTGCTTTAGGTGGAGTGTGGGTTTTCCTGCACCCACACCTCCAGTGCCTCTGGCAGAAGAGGATGCCTCTGACACTATCCTGCTACTCTCTTTAGAGCGCATCCTTTTGATGGAAGGTGCTGTGTCTCTGAGCTGCTTTGATGTATGTGAAAATATGCCAACTTCTTTGTGTAAAGTAAGGTTATCAGCGATTGTGTAGAATAAAAAAGAAAAGCTTTTTAAGCAAATAAGTGGAATACTTTTTGCCAGCTTTAAAGAAGCAAATGGATTTGCAAATTTAAAATCAAATTAACAAAAAGAAGAATAATTATTTTATCAAAAAGCTTTTCATTTACTTTTAAATGATGTTACTCCCATAGATCCCAATTTGGCTGATCTGGAATGTGGCCCAGAAATTACATTTAAGAAATACACCAGGTGATTCTGCATCAGAGTATTTTATACAGCTTCATCCCATTGGTTCTCTTTACTTTTCTCTAATTTTTATCTTCCTCTTGCTCTCCCTCTGTCTCCTCTCCCATTCTTTCATCTTTTTTTCCCTTGGCTCTAGCTTCCTCCTGTAATTTTTTCATTTTTTTATCTAGATGGCGCAGATGGTAGAGAGTCTGCCTGCAACACGGGAGACCCGGATTCAATCCCTGGGTTGGGGAGATCCCCTGGAGAAGGAAATGGCAACCCAACCCAGGCAAATATTCTTGCCTGGAGAATTCCATGGACAGAGGAGCCTGGCAGGCTACAGTCCATGGGGAGGCAAAGAGTCGGACACAACTGGGTGACTAACACTTTCATGGGCAGGAATGGGGAGATTGCATGGAGGGTCATAAGGAAAAGAGAAGAAAGAAAATCCTGTCAATTTCATAAGCCTCAAACCATGTTCCAAAACAATGTGAGGTCTTACCGTATTCCCTGTGCCCCTTTAATTGTAGCACAAAGATCATGCCACCTAATTTTCTACAGTCATGGTTTCTAGAGGGAGGTCACAAGGAGTGAAGCGAAGACAGGCAATGGTCTCGGGCTGAGCCTGCCATTGTCCAAGGTTGTTTCCAGTCACTTAAAGATGCTTCATTTAAAATGCTTACAGCAAACCCAGGATTAGAACAACTATTGTCTTAATTTTCCCACTAAACGTCTTTGTAAATAATGAGGATCCAGTGTTTGTGGTGGTCCCTTGCTTTGCCTGCTATACCGATTCTCCATCCATTTACTGTTCGTCCGGTTTTGTTTGCTTCTTCCCTGGACTGTTTCATTGAACACAGTGAAGTTATGTAGTTTGAAGAACTCTCATTTAGGAATCAGGAGGCATGTATACTCATCTGACCCTGGCATTAACTACCCTGTGAACTTGGAGAAGTCATGCAATGTCTTCAGACCCATTGTCCTTACTGTAAAGTGAGGAGGTTATCTGCAGGGCTCATTTTAGTTCTAAGATTATATAGAATAAAAAAGTCATATTTTTCTTCTATAATGCTTCAAGATAAATAAGGCTAGGTACAGATTATAACAGAGTTTTTAGCATCCAGAATAAGCGATTTTCTTTTTGTCCTTAAAAAAATTAAAACTAGCAATATCTTGTCTAGAGTCAGAATTAAATAGCTGCCACATTTCCTACTATATTTGTTAGCTCATGTGCTATGCTCAGTTGCTTCAGTCCAACTCTGTGACCTATGGACTGTAGCCCTCCAGGATCCTCTGTCCGTGGCATTCTCCAGGCAAGAATACTGGAATGGGTTGCCATGCCCTCCTCCAGAGGATCTTCCCAACCCAGGAATCAAACCCGTATCTCTGGCATGCTCCTGCATTGCAGGCAGCTTCTTTACCCACTGAGCCACCATTGTTAGCTCATAATCAAAGGTAAAAATATAAACTTAAAAAGAGGTTAACGTTTTAAGTTACACTAGTGGTTTCTTGAACTTTCTGATCATTATGGATGTATTTATAGTAACTATCATTTAAAGAAACTACAAGAAAGCTTTTTAAAAAGTAAACAGTTTGAGTGGACTAAAACATTGGATTTATTATCACAACCCATATTGAGGAGCCCCCTGAGTAACACTGGGGAAAAAACATTTGAAATTTTTTTTCTGAACACTTATAAACAAGGTGAGAATAGGATATAGAATTAAGGCACATGAGTTCTTAGGACAGAAATCTTTCTTCTTGCACACAGAATATCAGCCTTTATGGTGATGTTCCACAGAAGGAGGGAAGAAGAGAGGGGGAACTGGAGGGAAGGAAGAAGGGAAAGGACAGAACTAATACTTACGGAGCAAGGTCATGTACCAGGCACTGTGTCATTTACCAGGCACTGAATGAGGCACTTTTAAGTCATTTAGTATCTGACCATTGAATATCTTGTGTGCCTAATCTGAGAGCTGAGCATGGCATGGCAAGGAGGTAAGATGGCCTTTGCCTACATTTAATTCTATAACCATCTTTAAAAGTCCATATTATTGACCCATATTCTTTGCACTTCTCACCTTGCATTTTATTGCAATTCATAAGGTTTACAATGATTCCTCCCACATACCCTCACCAGCCCCAGGACAGAAACATACCTTTCCTTTTCTATCCTATACCTAGTGTTGGTCATGAATTAAGTGCTACTGAGTAGAGAACTATACAGGATCTATAAAGCAAGTAATGCCTCCTTTTACTCAGTTAACAAAATTAATAAGAAACAACAGCATCCAACTTTTGCCATCTTTCCAGAGAAATCAGTCGAGAAAATTAATAGTATTGTAACGGAATTATCCTCCAATAAAAAAAAAAAGAAAATTAACAACAGCCTGAAATTTCCTTGGATTTCATACAGTTCTACATTTTTGTTTTGATTTTTAATTTTTAAAAATTAAACTTACTTTAGTTGTACAGTTTACAATTAAATGAAACTGTCCAGTTCAGTATTGCTAAATATACTCATATTGTTGTGCAACCAGTCTCCAGAACTTTTCATCTTACAAAACTGAAACTCTATACACATTAAATAACAACTCCCATTTCCCCTCCCCCCAGCCTCTGGCAGCCAACATTCTGCCTTCTGTTTCTATGCATTTGACTACTCTAGGTACCTCGCATTAGTGGAGTCATACAGTATTTGTCTCTTTATAACTGACTTATTTCACTTAGCATAATGTACTCAAGGTTCATCTACATTGTAGCATGTGTCAGAATCTCCTTTTTTAAATGTAAGGCTGACTAATATTCCATTATATATATATATATATACCACATTATGCTTATCCATTCACCCATCAATAAACAATTGGGTATTGTGAACAATGCTGCTGTGAACAAGGGTGTACAAATATCTGAGACCCTACTTTCGATTCTTTTGAGTACATACGCAGAAGTGGAATTGCTAGATCATATGATAATTCTATTTTTAACTTTTCTGAGGAACCTCTGTACTGTTTTCCATAGGGGCTGTACCATTTTACATCCTTACCAACAGTGCACAAGGGTTTCAATTTCTCTCTATCCTTGCTAACACTTTTTGTTTTGTTTTTTTCCTTAGTAGTTGCCATCATGTGAGATGATACTTCACTGTGGTTTTGATTTACATTTTCTTAATGATTAGTGATATTGAGCATCTTGCATATGCTTCTTGGCCATTTGTGTATCTTCTTTGGAGAAATGTCTATTTAAGTTCTTTGTCCATTTTTTAATCAGGTTATTTGATTAAAAATAAGTAACTTGATTGTATGGCATTTTGTAGTTTATATAGCGTTTTCATATACTTTACTGTATTTTATATTTACAGTAACCCTGTGGGATTGGCGGGTAGGTATTTTGCCATCTGCAATAACAAAAACTGAGAATGAGAGAAACTGAGAACTTTGACCAAATAGCCATTAATAGACAGGATCAAGAGTTGGAGAGTTGAGGTCTATACTGTTTTTGTTTTGAACATTAAAAATTATGTAGTATATATAACCAATGGAAAGAGCACAGAATGAATTTCAGGACCATCCATTAAACATCACAGACAAGATGGGAATTCCCTGGTGGTCTAGTTAGGATCCCATGCTTTCACTGCCATGGGCCTGGGCTCACTCCCTGGTTGGGGAACTGAGATCCAGCAAGCTGCCTGGTGAGGGTGGGGTGGGGTGCAGTGGGAAGAATCATAGACAAGAAAACCTAGCTGTGAATTTGAGATATATTTCCTGCGTCTTATGGACATAATCCCATTTTCCATGCTCCACTGCACTATATACATTTTCCAGATATAAGATCCAGAAAGCCATTGTCAATGGGAATCTTTCTTTTCCAAACTATGAGCTAAACCCCCTCAGTGGCTTTCCTCTTGCATGCTGAGGGAGGTGAGACTCAGTTCAGTTCAGTCGCTCAGTTGTGTCCGACTCTTTGCGACCCCATGACCGCAGCATGCCAGGCCTCCCTGTCCATCACCAACTCCCGGAGTCCACCCAAACCCATGTCCATTGAGTCGGTGATGCCATCCAACCATCTCATCCTCTGTCGTCCCCTTCTCCTCCTGCCCTCAATCTTTCCCAGCATCAGGGTCTTTCAAATGAGTCAGCTCTTCGCATGAGGTAGCCAAAGTGTTGGAGTTTCAGCTTCAACATCAGTCCTTCCAGTGAACACCCAGGACTGTTCTCCTTTAGGATAGACTGGATGGATCTCCTTGCAGTCCAAGGGACTCTCAAGAGTCTTCTCCAACACCACAGTTCAAAAGCAGCAGTGAAAAGGAACCCTGGGATACTTAGTCAAAGATACTCCCCACCATGGCCCTAGGATCCTTGTTCTTAATCAGAAATGATTTAAGTTAAAAGTCCAAGACTCCCAAACATAATACTGGTTTCCCATGTATCTTTTGTTTTGTTTTGTTTTGTTTTTTGGTTTCCCATGTATCTTGACTCAAGTTTGAGTCTCTTCCCTGATTGACTTTGTGTAAACAGAAGGAACACTGCCTGGTAACCTTTGAAATTTTCTAGAGTGTGTTTCTGCTTGCAGTCATGGAATAAGAGGGGATGGGGGTGGGGGGCAAGGAAAGTGTTAGAAACAATTTCTTCTCCAAAGACCAAGTCCTTGGGACTTACACCTATTTCACTCATTCATTCAAAGGGTCAGTAATGCCTGCTACAATGTCTTCTTTCTACCAAGTTAGTAACACTTTCTATTAAGCGCTATAATGATTCAAAGATGAGAAAGTATATGTCTTTGGTGCCTATTGCCTAGTAGAGGAGACAAGACATATACACACTTAATTATGGTGCAGCATAGAAAGTGACAGGTATCTTAAGCCCACACAAAAATGCAACAGGGAGAGAAGCTATGCAGAGATTACTTCTGGCTGATGGGCTTGAGGGTATGTCAGAGAAAGCTTTAGGGGAAAATACTATCTGATCCTTGAAAACTATGTTTGAAAAATATGTAGGAATAGGGCAAGAAGTCCATTCTTGGCAGAAAGAAATGTGTGAGCAAAGACACGAAGGAGGAAAGGAGAGGACGAATTCCATGATCAGGAAACTGAAGGATGAAGCATGGTGAATGGTAAGATCTAAGAAACAGTCCACCAAGCTTCCAGTACTGGTCCTGCCTAGTAATGACTATTTGTTCAAAGTACTCAGTTTCTCTCATTCTCAGCTTTTGTTGTTGCAGATGGCAAAATATCTACCTGCCAACCCACAAGAGTTATTGGGAATATAAAATATCATTGTGTGTGTCAATATTATATAAACCACAAAAACCCATACAAGCATAAGCAATTTTTATTGGTAAGTGGGGGCCCAATGATGGAAGGCCTTGAACATCAGGCTAAGGGGTTTGCACAAGTCATTTGTGTCACACTCAGAGGTCTTTCACTGAGACTTCAGATTGTTACCCAAGGAAGGTCCAGTTACCTCTTCTACACGATGTGAAGTAATCTGGTACGCCAGTCATAAATACATTGGACTGGAATAGATTACATACCTGTAACTCACTGTGTTAAATTAACTTTCTACAGTTTCAACATTTTAAGCACAACCTTCCAGGTTTCCTTGTTTTCCTCTTCTGTAGATTGATGGTTTTGTCCTCTGGCCTGGATATTGGGGCCATCATTTCAAATCTCTCGTTTTCACAACTCCCTTCTCAAGCCCACATTAAGCCATTCCTCCCAGCTCCACTGATTCCTGAAGAACCAGACTCAGTCCTAGTCTGAGGTCCAGAACACGTGGCTCACCTCACACTGAAGGTGGTTCCTGCTTCATATAGATGACAACAATGTAATTGAGGCCGTGTATACTCATAGGTGACAATGTCTCAAAGAATCTGTAGTGGAAGTTAAATTGTCATTGTTTTGAAATCCCTGCTGGTTTTTATTTTATACTTAACTTTTCGATTAACATTAACAATGGATTATCTGCCAAATTAAAACCATTCAAAATAAGGGTAAAATGAATTCCTCTTTCCTGCTGACCACCCATTAATTGCGCCCATATACAGCACCATTTCTCTGTGATCAGATATTTTTGCCTGGACTCCTACTGGTCTCCTAACTCCAGTGTCTCCTAACTAGATGCTCTTGCCCAGTCTCACTGTATTCCTGTCCAGTCTCCACAATAATGCCAGAGTGGTCATTATGAACCTGCACATCTGTTTGTGCCTTTCCTTTGCTTCCTCAGCACAGCACACAGCCCTCCATGACTTCCCCTCTGCCAATTCTCCTCACCCCTCTCTACCCACCCCCTAGGGACATGCCCTTACAGCCACATCCCATACCTACTGCACTCCAAGCCTGACATGCTTTCTCACAGTTGGCTTTTTACGTGCTATCCCTTGGAATTTCCACTCTGTATCTTCATCAGTTCAGTTCAGTTCAGTCGCTCAGTTGTGTCCGACTCTTTGCGACCCCATGAATTGCAGCACGCCAGGCCTCCCTGTCCATCACCAACTCCCGGAGTTTACCCAAACCCATATCCATCGAGTTAGTGATGCCATCCAACCATCTCATCCTCTGTCATCCCCTTCTCCTCCTGCCCCCAATCCAACCCAGCATCAGGGTCATTTCCAATGAGTCAACCCATCGCATGAGGTGGCCAAAGTATTGGAGTTTCAGCTTCAACATCAGTCCTTCCAATGAACACCCAGGATTGATCTCCTTTAGGATGGATTGATTGGATCTCCTTGCAGTCCAAGGGACTCTCAAGAGTCTTCTCCAACACCACAGTTCAAAAGCATCAATTCTGCGGCGCTCAGCTTTCTTCATCGTCCAACTCTCACATCCATACATGACTCCTGGAAAAATCATAGCCTTGACTAGACGGACTTTTGTTGGCAAAGTAATGTCTCTGCTTTTAAATATGCTATCTAGGTTGGCCATAACCTTCCTTCCAAGGAGTAAGTGTCTTTTAATTTCATGGTTGCAATCACCATCAGCAGTGATTTTGGAGCACCCCAAAATAAAATCTGACAATGTTTCCACTGTTTCCCCATCTATTTCCCATGAAGTGATAGGACCAGATGCCATGATTTTAGTTTTCTGAATGTTGAGCTTTAAGCCAACTTTTTCACTCTCCTCTTTCACTTTCATCAAGAGGCTCTTTAGCTCTTCTTCACTTTCTGCCATAAGGGTGGTGTCATCTGTATATCTGAGGTTATTGATATTTCTCCTGGCAATCTTGATTCCAGCTTGTGTTTCTTCCAGCCCAGCGTTTCTCATGATGTACTCTGCATATAAGTTAAATAAGCAGGGTGACAATATACAGCCTTGACGTACTCCTTTTCTTATTTGGAACCAGTCTGTTGTTCCATGTCCAGTTCTAACTGTTGCTTCCTGACCTGCATACAGGTTTCTCAAGAGACAGGTCAGATGGTCTGGTATTCCCATCTCTTTAAGAATTTTTCACAGTTTATTGTGATCCACACAATCAAAGGCTTTGGCATAGTCAATAAAGCAGAAATAGATGTTTTTCTGGAACTCTCTTGCTTTTTCGATGATCCAGCAGATATTGGCAATTTGATCTCTGGTTCCTCTGCCTTTTCTAAAACCAGCTTGAACATCTGGAAGTTCACGGTTCACGTATTACTGAAGCCTGGCTTGGAGAATTTTGAGCATTACTTTGCTAGCATGTGAGATGAGTGCAATTGTGCGGTAGTTTGAGCATTCTTTGGCATTGCCTTTCTTTGAGATTGGAACGAAAACTGACCTTTTCCAGTCCTGTGGCCACTGCTGAGTTTTCCAAATTTGCTGGCATATCGAGTGCAGCACTTTCACAGCATCATCTTTTAGGATTTGAAATAGCTCAACTGGAATTCTATCACCTCCACTAGTTTTGTTCATAGTGATGCTTTCTAAGGCCCACTTGACTTCACATTCCAGGATGTCTGGCTCTAGGTGAGTGATCACACCATCGTGATTATCTGGGTTGTGAAGATCTTTTTTGTACAGTTCTTTTGTGTATTCTTGCCACCTCTTCTTAATATCTTCTGCTTCTGTTAGGTCCATACCATTTCTGTCCTTTATCGAGCCTATCTTTGCATGAAATGTTCCTTTGGTATCTCTAATTTTCTTGAAGAGATCTCTAGTCTTTCCCAATCTGTTGTTTTCCTCTATTTCTTTTCATTGATCCCTGAGGAAGGCTTTCTTATCTCTCCTTGCTATTCTTTGGAACTCTGCATTCAGATGGGAATATCTTTCCTTTTCTCCTTTGCTTTCACTTCTCTTCTCTTCCCAGCTATCTGTAAGGCCTCCTCAGACGGCCATTTTGCTTTTTTGCATTTCTTTTCCATGGGGATTGTCTTGATCCCTGTCTCCTGTACAATGTCACAAACCTCTGTCCATAGTTTATCAGGCACTCTGTCTATCAGATCTAGTCCCTTAAATCTATTTGTCACTTCTAATGTATACTCATAAGGGATTTGATCTAGGTCATACCTGAATGGACTAGTGGTTTTCCCTAGTTTCTTCAATTTAAGTCTGAATTTGGCAATAAGCAGTTCATGATCTGAGCCACAGCCTGCTCCTGGTCTTGTTTTTGCTGACTGTATAGAGCTTCTCTATCTTGGGCTGCCAAGAATATAATCAATCGGATTTTGCTGTTGGCCATCTGGTGATGTCCATGTGTAGAGTCTTCTCTTGTGTTGTTGGAAGAGGGTGTTTGCTATGACCAGTGCGTTCTCGTGGCAAAACTCTATTAGCCTTCGTCCTGCTTCATTCTGTACTCCAAGGCCAAATTTGCCTGTTACGCCAGGTGTTTCCTGACTTCCTACTTTTGCATTCCAGTCCCCTATAATGAAAAGGACATCTTTTTTCAGTGTTAGTTCTAGAAGGTCTTGTAGGTCTTCATAGAACTGTTCAACTTCAGCTTCTTCAGTTTTACTGGTCAGGGCATAGACTTGGATTACTGTGATATTGAATGGTTTGCCTTGGAAATGAACAGAGATCATTCTGTCGTTTTTGAGATTGCATCCAAGAACTGCCTTTCAGACTCTTTTGTTGACCATGATGGCTACTCCATTTCTTCTAAGGGATTCTTGCCCACAGTAGTAGATATAATGGTCATCTGAGTTAAATTCACCCATTCCAGTCCATCTTAGTTCGCTGATTCCTAGAATGTCGACGTTCACTCTTGCCATCTCCTGTTTGACCACTTCCAATTTGCCTTGATTCATGGACCTAACATTCCAGGTTCCTATGCAATATTGCTCTTTACAGCATCGGACTTTGCGTCTATCACCAGTCACATCCACAGTTGGGTATCGTTTTTGCTTTGGCTCCATCCCATCATTCTTTCTGGAGTTATTTCTCCACTGATCTCCAGTAGCATATTGGGCACTTACTGACCTGGGGAGTTCATCTTTCAGTGTCCTATCTTTTTGCCTTTTCATACTGTTCTTGGGGTTCTCAAGGCAAGAATACTGAAGTGGTTTGCCATGCCCTTCTCCAGTGGACCACATTCTGTCAGACCTCTCCACCATGACCCATCCATCTTGGGTGGCCCCACACGGCATGGCTTAGTTTCATTGAGATAGACAAGGCTGTGGTCCGTGTTATCAGATTAGCTAGTTTTCTGTAATTTTAGTTTCAGTGTGTCTGCCCTCTGATGCCCTCTTGGAACACCTACCATCTTACTTGGGTTTCTCTTACCTTGGACGTGGAGTATTTCTTCATGGCTGCTCCAGCAAAGTGCAGCCTTTGCTCCTCACCTTGGACAAGGGGTATCTACTTACAACAGCCCCTCCTGACCTTGAATGTGGAATAACTCCTCTCGGCCCTCCTGTGCCCACACAGCCGCTAGTCCTTGGGCCTGGGATAACTCCTCTCGCTGCCACCCCCGGCCCCCGGCCCCCGGCCCCTGGCCCGGCCTAGCTCTTCTAGGCCGCCACCCCCGACCCCTGGCCTGGCCTAGCTCCTCTCGGCCACGCTTCTGTGTGGACCCGTCGCAGCCGCCTCGCTTCTGCGTGGACCCATCACAGCCGCCTGTATCTTCATAGTCCGCCTTTAAGTCTCATAACCATCAGTCCCTCCTCGGTGAAGACACCCTGATGGAAATGCCTTCCTACCCCCACGCCAGGCATCATGGATTCAGGCTTTCTCTCAGACGTAAGGCAAAATTAACAATATTGGGGCACTATTCGTATTTCATTATCACTCTTTGTTTGTGCACATGTTGCTGCACTAGTCCCTGAGATTTCTATTTTCCAAGCCTGGGTATCTAGGACAGTTGAGCCCTGATAAAAAGTTGTTAAATGAATGAATAATATGCCTACAAGCCTTGACTTTAGAAAGTACTCTACAAATCTTAGGTCCCTTTCACCCTTTTTCCTATCCCCTATTCTGTTTAGTCCCTGATAACCTTAATTTTCATTTCAGCTCAACTGAGAGCATCATATGGGGACCCCAACCACAAAGGTCCACTTTGAAGGAATCATCTTGTCAGTCATAATAGAGAGGCCATTTTCTATTTTCAAGCAGTCTAGAGTAGAAGAAAAATTCTCACATTCATTACCTCTATCTCACTCTCTTGCCTGAATCAAGCTTTCAGTTACACTTTGGAGAGAAATGGTTTTGTCATATTCATTTCCACCCAAGCCTTGTAAAACAGAATTTTACCCATCAGAGTAATGACAGAAAAGAAAAATAAAGGTGATGCACCAACCAAATTAAACTGGAAATTGAGTTCAACATTGCATGCCTTCTCTGTGCCAGGCTGGGTGTGAGCTAGGTCTTGACACATTCTTCCCTCTGGCTGGAATAATTTGTTGAGTTCAGGTTTCTCAACATTCATGTAATGGATATTTTGGGCCAGATAACTCTTCATTGTGGGGCTTTCCAGTGCATCTTAGGACGTTAAGCAGCATCCCTTGCCTCTGTCACTCAGTGCCAGCAACATCCCCACCCCAACTGAGACAACAAAAAAATATCTGAAGATATTGCCAAATGTCGCTGGGAGGCAAAATCACCCCTGCTTGAGAGTCACTGAAGTAACTGATTCCTGCTTACCCTTTGTATTTTAGCTAATGTGTCACCACCTCTTAGAAGCCTTCCTTGACCCCTCGGCATGGAGCAAATGCCCTATTACATATTCTTATAACACTGTACACTGTTACTTCAGAATACATATTGAGGATGGCAACTATATATTTATTAGCACGCCCATTTACTTATTATTTTTCTCCTAGTCTATAACATCCATGGAAGTAGAAACTGGGTCTCTTTTTTCTCACTATTGCATGCCTTAGCACAGTATCTAGTTCATATTAAGCTCCCCACTCCGCCGCAAACAAATGCTGTGAAAAAGGGAGGATAGCAATACGAAGATCAAAAATGTAATCTCTGCCCTCAATAGCAAAATTCAAAAAAATTCAGAGGAAGCATAGGTATGAACCACTGGCTAGAAACATCTAAGAAGCAATGTAATTCAAGGGTGATGGAACTTGTAAAATACTCTTTCCATATACTTGAAAGATAGTGGAGAACAGCTAAGAAATTAATGTGGCAGGAAAGTCTCTGATGATGGGATGTGAAGGGATGGGTACATACAAATGTAGAGTCATCTACAAGAAGTGTGCCATGAAGGCTATGGTTTATTCAGAAAGAACTGAGTCTCATGTAACGGACTACAGGGAAAACTTTACAATGCCGTGTTTAGATGGCAGGGCTCTACCACATGAAAAGCAGCAGCTCTGTAGCCCTTAAGGGAGCTCAGGACAAGAAGAAGCGAGAAGGGCATGGAATCTTCCACTCCCAGTTTCTGATACATTCTGTATCTATGGCTAACTTCAAAACAAAGTAAACATTTTAAAATGTCCTTTACTAAATGAATAACAGATTGTTTTCCTTTATGAAGATGTAAGCAAAATAGAAACCAACTATTTTCTCTAATCCATCCGCCATCAATGTCTTTTCCAAATAAGGGCTCTTAAGTTAAAAAAAAATTTTTTTTTTTAGCTGCACTGCACAGCACACGGGATCTTAGTTCCTAGACCAGGGATCAAACCTTCACTCTCTGAAGTCGAAGTGCAGAGTCTTAACCACTGGACCACCAGGGAAGTCCCAAGGGCTCTTAAATGTTCTCATCTTTTCTTACTCTGAAGTTTTCAATTTGATTTGGGTGATGTTCATTTATTAGAGGGGAGAGTCAGGGTCTTGGCAGGAAAAAGATGGACACAACAAAGGGATTGTTTACAGGATGTGTCGAGAAACCACAAGGGTGGTGCTTATCTAGGGTCTAAGAGTGAGGCACTCCTGTCACCTCTAGGCCTGAAGGGGTAAAGGAGAGAAGCAACAGGAGCTGAGAGAGGGAGTTCCATAGAGAGAGAGGGCCACCTGCAATGAGCTGTGGCCTTAGAAGAGGATGCCAGCCTGTAGTAACCAGGCACTGAGGGAGCACAGAAAGTGAACCAATACCCAGCTATGCTCTCCCTCCTACCCTTATCTCCCTCTCAGCTGCTGTTTCTCCTTAGTGGTAGCAATGAAGCAGCAAGGTCATCTGCTGATTCAGTTCAAAAAGGTGTACCTCCAGGGCCCAGGACAGGAAGCAGAAGGGTACAAAGAGGACATGGAGGGGCAACAGAAAATATTCAGTTCAGTGTTTCATTACACACCACTGCCAGAGGGTGGATGATAACATTATTTCAGACTTCATACTAACATTTTGTAAAATGGCTGGGCATGCTGCAGCCCATGGATTCGCAAAGAGTCAGACACAACTTGTGACTGAACAACAATTGATTTTGCAATATCACTTTCTTTAACTGGAAAATAGGGTATATTTTCAAGTGTGTATGTACTCTGGGCTTCCCTCATGGCTCAGACAGTAAAGAATCCACCTACAATGCTGGAGACCCAGGTTCCATCTCTGGGTTGGGGAGATCTCCTGGAGAAGGAAATGACAGTGCACTCCAGTATTCTTGCTGAGAAATCCCATGGACAGAGGAGCCTGTCAGGCTACAGTCCATGGGGTCGCAAAATAAACTCTGGGACTAGACACAACATAGAGAAATTCTGCATGGCTATCTCAGAGGCTTGATCATTTCCATAGTCATTGTAGTGACTCAGACTAAGAACTAGGCTCACACCAGCTTCCAAGTCCCCTGCTACACTCTTGAACATGACATGGCTGCATGACAGAGACACACAACTTAACCTGCTTTTGCTTCTCTCCTTTAGGTGTGTGATAGGATCACACAGTAGAGCCTTCTTCACTTTCCCCACGAAGGAAGTAGGAGCAGCAGATGTTAGAATAGTCATCATGGCCCTTTGAAAAAGTTTAGAGGGAGGGAGAGAAAGAGAAAGAGAGAGAAGCAGCTGTTGGGGTGAGAGGGACCTTGGGGTGTGCTCAGTCGCTAAGTTGTGTCCAACTGTTTGCAACCCCATGGACTGTAGCCCACCAGGCTCCTCTGTCTATGAATTTTCCAGGCAAGAATACTGGAGTAGGGTGCCATTTCCTTCTCTAGACCTTGGGGCAATATATAGTTAAAAAGGAATGTTAGGTTGCTTGCTTGTGTGTCATGCAACATTACATCTCTCCCCTTGGCATTTTCTGAGAAACTTACAGAAAGATTTAAAGTACTCCCCAATGTTTTTATTTAAATATGAAACTGTTCAGATAGAGAGCCCAAGTCATCCCAGCCTTCTTTAGGCTACAGAAGCAAAGAACAGATGGCCATCTGGACAAGAGCCCTAGAGCCAGAAGGAGAATCTGAAGAGCATGAGAACTCAGAGATGCCAGCCTCCATGTGATGCCTGGGTGAACTCTCCCCTACTGTCACCCACATTTTCCAGGAAGAGAGAGCACCAAGGGCAATATGGAGAAAGTACAACTGAGCTCAACACACTAATAGGTGCAAACATGAATGAGTTGGTGGCCACCCTTACTGGACAGGCCCCGTCTTGGGATAATGAAGCCTACTGGGGTTGATTCTAGTTGCTGAGACCAAGCCGGGGCTTCTGCCTGTCCCATCCCTTGAGTCCTGACCTGGGCTTGTCGCCCATGCTCCCATCTGTCCTGCTCATTACTTGGCACTCTTTCTTGTTCACAGCCTCAGCCTCCACCTGTTTGTGCCTTAGATGAACGTCTTCTGCAAACTCTAGCCCTAGCATGCATTTGAATTTCAATTTTTTAAAAAATATTTATTTGGCTGTTCCAGGTCTTAGTTTCAGCATGCAGGCTCTTAGCTGCAGCATTCAGGCTTGTAGTTGCAGCATGCAGGCTCTTAGTTGCGGCATGCAGGATCTACTTCTCTGACTAGGGATCAAACCCAGGCCCCCTGCATTGGGAGTGCAGTTTTAATCACTAGACCACTAGCGAAGTCTCTGAATTCCAAGTTTTGATAGCTGGTTTTCCCAGCAATGTATCCTCATGATACTCCAGCCTGGCCAACTACTTCAATTCCTGCAAGCCAATATATTATAAGGGCTTCCCAGGTAGCTCAGCTGGCAAAGAATCCACCTGTAGTGCAGAAGTCCTTGGTTTGATTCCTGGGTCGGGAAGTTTCCCTGGAGAAAGGATAGGCTATCCACTCCAGTATTCTTGGGCTTCCCTGGTGGCTCAGATGGTAAGGAATCTGCCTGCAATACAGGAGACTAGAGTTCAATCCCTGGTTTGGGAAGGTCCCCTGGAGGAGGGCATGGCAACCCACTCCAGTATGCTTGCCTGGAGAATCTCATGGACAGAAGAGCCTGGAAGGCTACAGTCCATGGGTTCGCAAAGAGTAGGAGACACTGAATGACTAAACACAATATTATTTCACTAATATTTATTGATTTTTTTCCTATAAGCCTAGAACTTCACATGAATTCTCTCTTGTCATCCACAGAAAATATCTTTAAGCAAGAGAAATCTGCCTTTCCCATTGTATGGATGAAAATGCTGTAAGGTAGAAAGGTTGAGTAACTTGTCTACGATCAGACAGCCTACTGGTGGTAAGGCTTGATTATTATTTCATTGGCATGGAATCCAGGCAATCAGAAATCTAAGCTTATGCTTTCACCCACACATTTCAGAATGTTTTAACCCTCCAAAACGGGGATGACCCAAGACCTTGCCTTCCTTTCTGTCTGGGGCACCCTCCCTCATTCTGTACATAGTAAGCACCTTCCTCAAGTCTCTGTACATGTTTCCTCTTCAGAGAGGCCTCCCTGTTCACCTGTCTAAAGATAATCTCCCCTGCCTGTATTCTCTCATGCATCCCATGCTCTTCCTTTGTTACATTTATACCAACACACATTCTTCATGTGCTTACTTGTCTAATGTCTTATCTTGCTCTGCAAGGGACAGGGACTGTTTTGCTCGACACCATGTCCCCCACATTCAGCTCAGCAACTGACACATAGTGGCCAATATTTTTTTGAATAAATGGACAAATGAATAGACTTCTTTCTGGCATTCTCCTCACTGCAGAACCTTTCAAAATTCCATCCAATACCTAAATCGTTGAGTCTGTGGCAAATGCTTTTTGCTGTTTGCTTACTGCTAAGAAAGCAAACATTCATCCTTTGAAGGTAGATTTTATTTTTAGAGGTAGATAAAAGCCTTTTGAGATCAAATTTGCAATGAGTGTATTTGTCACAACTAGGTAACCTAACTTGAGTTCCAAAATGCCTTGTGATTATAAAACAGTAAGACTGTGTGTATGGCCTGTGGATACTGCAGAAAGGTTCTAACGGTTGCCCAACCACAGTGGCTCTCACCAGTGTACAGTTAGGGAACAACTCGATTGGTCACATACAGTCTAGCACATCTGTTCAAGATTAGCTTTATTGCTTTCTAATTAGATTTCCAATGTGCCTAGTTTAGCCCAGTGGCCTCAAACATTTTGTACTTAGGACACTTTTGTATTCTTAAAAAGTATTGAAGAGCCTCAGAGAGCTTGTGTAATAAAGATTATGTCTATCAATACTCACCATACTAAAAATTTAAAAGCATCTATGTATTAGATCACTTAAAAATCACATTTTTTGATAAGTTTTTTTGGAAAAAATCCAGTGTCACTCACATATGTGGTTGGAAAAGGAAAACAGCCTTTTCACATAATCATGGATATTCTTTGATACTATATCCAAACTTAACAATTGGCAGTTTCTTAAAGATTAGTTCAGTGTGAAATAAGAAACCATATCAATGAAATTTTTGTACTTTGTTACATTAAAATCCATTCCTCTGTCCTGCGTGATTTGGATTGACCCATGCATGATTTTGTAATATCACCATATTTGGTCACTTAGAAAATATTGGTTCACTGATACTGGTTCTTCCAAGTTTGTGCATTTTGTCATACAATATCAAAAAATAACACTCATTAATATCATTACTAACAACATTAGAAAAATCTTGAAGTATTGGGAAGTTGTGAAGTTCATGGTGGTGGATATGAGTTTTCCAAAATTGGTAATCTTAGTAATTTTTTAAAGCTTGAATTTTATCATCGGCAACAAATATCGTCAGTTATTCTTCTTAATAGTGATAGGCCCACTTTATTCATTTTCAAGAAAATGTCTACAAAATAACCATGGGGGAAAAAGGATAGTTGAGCTCAAAGTTGAAACACATAATTGCTTTTCTTTGAGCTATATTAGGTATAGAAGTGCTTTATTTTTTCCATTATTTTGTGCTAAGTCACTTCAGTCATGTCTCTTTGTGACCCTATGGACTGTAGCCTGCCAGGCTCCTCTATCCAAGAGATTCTCCAGGCAAGAGTACTGGAGTGGGTTGCCATGCCCTCCTCCAGGGGATCTCCCTGATCCAGGGATCAAACCCATGTCTCTTCTGTCTCCTGCATTGGTAGGCGGGTTCTTTGCCACTAGAGCCACCTGGGAAGCCCCTTTATGTCCGACAGAATGTTAAAGAGACACAAGATTAAATGAAATTAATATTTTTTATTGCGTCACCAAGGAAATTCTTAACCGAAACTGGCTTGTCTTTTCTTTTTTCACTGTGACTTTGTGGTGGTTAAGAACACAATGACTACTGCCTGGTATCTTGATTTGTGCAAAAGCATCAGCAGTTTGACCACCGTTGCTTTCATACCGTCAGTGCAAATGTCAACACAGCCGCAAAGGCAAATAACACCTTAGTATTATAATGAAAATAGTTTTGACTTTTCTAATCCCCCGAAAAGGTCTTGTGGACTTCCAGGAGTCTACAGACCACTCTTTGAGCAAAGCTTGTCTATCTATCTGCTATGAAACTTTCTAAGAGCCCTCAGCAAAGGTGTGGCATTACCTTCCAGCATATAATGACCAGACAGTACACTACTAAAACAGTGTCAACCTGAAACTGGAAGATGGCTCAAAAACCATGAGAGAAAACAGAACGTGTGACAAGAGAGACTCAGTTACAGACAAGGTAAATGATTTTTGTTACAATATGTTTGGACACAAACACATTATAGCGGCACTGATTCTAAAATCTGCTTTACTTTGTCCACAACACGCTTCAAGAACTATCAGCAGTGGTCACTGCCTCTCGCTGGATTCTTCTAATTCCTATTTCTCAGAGTACAAACTCCAAAAATATGGGTTCACTTTTGAGGGGAAAGGCAACACAAATTCAGAGAAGAAACACCTTCACCTGTAACCAGAATTTGCCTTTTAGCACAAATTTGGTTGCTTCCTACCAGTCAGATTTGAGTTCTCACTTCTGGCTAATTTCACTTCATCTTCTGTCTCTTTCCAGGGTGACTTCCTGGTAGTGTTTAGTAGCTAATTAGTAAATGCCTGATGACATCTGGGAGAGGATAACTTTGTAAGATAATTATTTATTTGGGGGAAGCAGGTTTTATTTTTCTCCCATTTTCTTTCTTTTTTTAAATTGGAGTATAATTGCTTTCTGCAATTATATAAATACTGCAGTGGTTTCTTTAAAGCATGTGGCAGCCGTAGAGATGCGCTCTGAGTGGAGCAAATGCACTTTGTCCACAGTCAAGGAGCAGTAAGCAGGGGAACCCAGCTCTTAAGGCCCTTTGTGTAATGTTGAACAACTTGGGTTGCTGTATTTGCCTGGCTGGCCCTCAGGGAAGAGATCTCTGAGAGGGAGCAATCCGGGTAGGATCTGGATAAGGTGGGAAAGAGAGGAGGCTACATTTGTCCCGTCAGTGCAGTCTGTCATCAGGGAAAAAAAACCTTTCCATCTTCTTAGCATCTTCCCCGGCTCTGAACAGTGCAGGAGTTCTCCTGGGGAGAGTTCATGCCACTCCCAGGGATGGAGGCTTGCACCAAAACCTCACTCTAGCACCAGGCCAGTGAGCCAGAAACAATGAGAGAGGTTGCTGGCCAGCAATCTCACCCCAAGGCTGTGGAGGGGGGGACACCAGGTAGACTCGGCCGTGGAATCTCCCAGAAGTGGATCAGCAGCTCCTTTCCATCTCTGCAAGGAGAGTGGATGACACGAACTCTGCTGGAGCGCCTGACTGATGAAGTGCAACCAAGAGAATTTTTCCCAACCTGCTGTGTCAATAGATAGGAGGGCAAGATTATGAAACATGAACCAGGAGAAGGGGAAAGGGACCCAGAATGTTTTTCTTCTTGTGAGGAGAGGTTCATTGACAGGAGAAAACTCAGTCTTAGCTAAGGCTGCCCATGGCGACAAAAACAAGAAAGTGAAAATGAAAGTCGCTCAGTTGTGTCCAACTCTTTGTGACCCCCTTGGAATTCTCCAGGCCAGAATACTGGAGTGGGTAGCCTATCCCTTCTCCAGGGGATCTTCCTGACCCAAGAATCGAACCGGGGTCTCCTGCATTGCAAGCGGATTCTTTACCAACTGAGCTATCACAAAAACAAGGGTACTGTCCGTTTTCAGAAATACAACACCGTCATGCGGCATTTCCACATACCGTGTCACCACTGCTACACCTCATTACAACCAAATGAGGTGGGCAAAGGGGAAAAGTGAGCGTCACAACTCACAGAGTGCTGGGGAGTATTTCTATAATAAAGAAATACACATGTTGTAAGGCATACATTCGACCACAGGCCTGCTCCTCCATGTAAAGCTAAAAGTAGGAACGAATGCCAATGTGAGTAGTTTTAGAAACATTTCTTTTTGATGTCACAAAAAACAAGAAGGGCCTAACCTTTCTCTCAGATGTAGAGCATTCACAATGAGAACAGAAGGTATTCTGTTTTGAATGTTTCTGATGAGATTGTTACATTTCTCTTTTCTTTTCTTCAAAACAAGAATAAAGGCATCCACTGACTTTCAGTATGCCTTAATCTTTATTACTTCAAGGACATTAAGAGTTGACAGTGCGCACAATTCTAGTAATAAGAGTTTGTTTGGTACCTGGCTAAAATTGCCAGTATTTGGAGCTTTCTCAGCTTGAAGCTCCCATAGGCATCCTGTTGGTACCTAGAGTTAGAAGAACTGGGAAAAGACTCAACTGCTTAAGAGCCCAGGCTTCCCTTCTGTGAAATGTAACAATAATATCTACTTTACAAGTGCTAGAGTTAAGGAGACACAGCACAGATAAATGTAAATCACAACTGCCTGGCACAATAGTGCCAAGTACATTCATTCAGTGGTGTACTAGAGTTGATTCATATGAGTTCATCAGAGCTCAGTGTTATATTTTCTGGAACTTTACAAGCCAGCGGCTAAACCATTGGTAGCCTGAAACCAATCACGGCAGGAGTATTGGAAACCTGCAAATGGAAACAGCAAACTGTAAATCAGGGTTCCTTCCCACCTGGTGGCTAAAGATTTACAAACATACTACTGCTGTTAATAATTTTTTTTTCTTTTTTCTTTTCTCCTATTCAGTATTGTTCTAAAGAATAGGATGAACTAAATATTTGCTGGATATAATTGTCTTGAAAATGTGATGAATTTTCTTTCACTGAGGTCAGAACCTCTGTTGGTTTAAAGCACCAAGGAAGCAATTTTGGGATTCCAGGCATCAGCAAGCTTAGTGGTTAGGGCAGACACTGTTTCTGCCTTCCCAACAACCATCTTCCCTGCCTTCCCTTTCTTCCCTCATCACAGAACTAGATTCCTTGATTACAGGGAAGGTGGGCTCTGATCCTAATTTATAGCCCCAGAGATGGATAACAACTGCTTTAGTCAGTCAGGGCAGTATGATTTTTGCTCACCAGTGATTGGTCTAGTAGCACTCATACAACTGAGTTCTGGCTTCCCTTCTCAGATAAAAGATGCAGACCCTTGTTCCATACTACCCAAAGCAATCTACAGAATTAATGTGATCTTTAGCAAATTACTCTTGAAATTTTTCACAGAGCTAGAACAAATAATCCTAAAATTTATATGGAGCCATAAAAGACCTGGAATCGCCAAAGCAATTCTGGAGAAAAAGAAGAAAACCAGAGGCACAATCCTTCCAGACTTCAGGCGATACTACAAAGCAACAGTAATCAAAGCAGCATGGTATTGGCATAAAAACAGACACACGGATCACTGGAACAGAGTAGACAGACCCGAAATAAACCCATAAATCCATAGTCAATTAATCTTCAACAAAGGAGGCAACAATATGCAATGGAGGAAAGACAGTCTCTTCAGCCAGAGGTATTAGGAAAGCTGGACAACCAGCATATAAATCAATGAAGTGAGAACACTCCCTAATATCATGCACAAAAAATAAATTCAAAACAGCTTAAAGACTCAAATGTAAGACATGACACCATAAAACTCCTAGAAGAGATGTAGGCATAACATTCTTTGATGTAAATTGTATTAATATTTTCACAGTCAGTCTCCCAAGGCAATAGAAATATAAGCAGTAATAAACAAATGGGACCAAACCAAACTTATAAACTTTTGCACAGCAAAGGAAACTATTGACAAGATGAAAATATTTGCAGACCATGTGACTGGCAAAGGCTTAATCTCTAAAATATACAAATAGCTCAGACAACTCAATGACAAAAAAACAAACAACTCAATCAAAAAATGGGCAGTATACCTATACAGAGATTTCTCCAGAGAAGATATACAGATGGCCAACAGGCACATGAAAAGATACTCAACTTAACCAATTATTAAAGAAATGCAAATCAAAACTACAATGAGGTATCACCTCATACAGATCAGAATGGGCATCATTAAAAAGTCTACAAATAACAAATGCTGGATAGGGTGTAGAGAAAATGGAACCCTTCTATACTATTGTTGGAAATGTAATACTGGTGCAGCCACTTTGGAAAACAGTCTGGGGCTTCCTTAAAAAAACTAACTAAAAATAGAGTTACCATATGATCCATACTCCTGGGCATGTATCTGGAAAAAACTCTGATCTGAAAAGATACATGCACTCCAATATTCATAGCAGCACTATTTATAATGGTCAAGACATGGAAGCAATCTAAATGTTCATTGATAGATGAATGGCTAAAGATGTGGTATATACATACAATGGAATACTACTCAGCCATAATAAAAAGAATGAAATAATGCCATTTGCAGCAACATAGATGGACCTAGAGATCATCATACCAAGTGAAGTAAGTGAGAAAGAGAAAGATAAATATCATATGATTTCTCTTATATGTGGAATCTAAAATATGATACAGATGAACTTATTAATATTTACAAAACAGAAACAGATTCAGACATAGAAAACAATCTTATGGTTACCAAAGGGGAAGGCTTTAGGGAGGGGTAATTAGGATTTCAGGATTAGCAGATACAAACTAGTATATATGAAATAGAGAAACAAGGTCTTACTGTATAGCACAGGGAACTATATTCAATATTCTATAATAAACCATAATTGAAAGATGATGAAAAAGAACACATACACTGGTACTCTGCTGTACACCACAAACTAATACAAATTTTAAATCAACAATGCTTCCAAAATAAATAAATAAAGCAGACTCTCGTTGAAAGAAAGCTCTTGAGTCTTCTTCTGCCCATTCACTTTTGTATGGAGATGAGATGCCATGTGACTGTAAGACAACAGGCAGGAGGGAGGAAAGCCAACTCTCTGAGGAGATCTGAGTGGAAGAGTGAAGAGTGTCTATTTTTGTGACAACACTACTGAGCCACTGAAAATGGCTCTCACCAATAAAAATGGTTTAAACCCAATTTATATTTTTTATTACTTACATTATTCTATCACTTATAGCCCAGAGACTCCCAATCTAATATGGGAGGGCAATATATTGCAAACACAGCTGTCTTTTCAGTTTCCTAGATTACATTTTGCAGTTAACACCTTCTTATAAAGCCTGCCCTGGCTCTAATGTCAACGAGCCCCAGGCTCAGAGTGAGAGGAGACCATATTATGGTGAAGAGAAGCTGGTATGGAATGGGAGGGGAGATCTTAGTGGGTCTGTGGACTTCCCTCTGGACCTATGTGGATTTATTAAGCTATTATAATTGAATCAATCAAAGATGGACATCACTTTGAAGTTCTTAAAGGGATTTATAGGGTATCCTTCTAGGGTACAATGTCATTAGAATCGTCTCATGATTATTTTATCCAGACTTATTTTGAATGTATACAAGAAAGGATATCTGGGAAATTCATTCACAGCTGGCAAATAAATGGAAGAGCTGTTTTCTTAAGTATAATTGCTGTACAATATTATGTAAGTTACAAGTGTACAATATAATGATTCAAAATTGTCGTTATACTCTATCTATAGTTATTATAAAATACTGGCTACATTCTCCCATGTTGTACAAGATATCCTTGTAGCTTATTTTATACCTGATGGTTTGTACCTCTGACTCCTCTACCCCTCTATTGCTCCTCCCCTCATCCCTCTCCCCACTGGTGACTATTGTGGAATCAAAACTACCACAAACCAGTGTCTGTAACAAAGAAGGAGACTCACAGATACAGAATGAAAGAGGCTTTCAGGGAATGCTGGAGGAGGTGGTAGGGTGTTCTAGAGGCTACACCTATTACCTATTCAAACAAAATTTGAGATGAATGTGTCATCATAAATTTGAGAAAATAAGAACCTGAAGGGGAGGAGGCTTTTCCAGCAGAAGAAGTAGTGAGCTCACAGATGATGCCCTGGTCAGGTGTCAGGATCTGCTTAGGACCCCCCAAATGACAGAAATCTTGCAGCCAAGTCAGTGGACTCCCACCAGCAGGAAGCAGGGAGGAGGGCATTTCAGTGAAAAAGTGGGCAACGGAGATACTGTTTCTGGAGGCAGCTTGGAGGCAAAATCAGAGAACTCTCTGCCAGAGAGGGATGCTTTCCCTCCATGCTCCACAGCAGGGGTTTTTCCAGATTGCTGTAGGAGCTCTGGGCTCAGGAGACCGGATGTGTGATTCAGGAGGGTACAAAAACAGCCCTGTGTGCTTCATCTCCTACTGCCACAGTTCCCAACTCATCTCTCTCTCTGCAGATCTATGACCACGTCTGATGGCAGCTTCTTCCTACACGTCACAGGCTATGAGCTTCATAGAGCTCAGCTGGCAGGCGAGTGCAGGAGGGGGACAATGCCAATAGTGAGAAGCCACATTGAGGGCCTTGAGCGCTGGGAAATTACAGAGCAAGCTAGGAAGTCTATGAATGGCCTCTGAGGCTCTTTAGAGCTTATCAAGTCTTCCTTTCTCCTTTTGCTGAAAACTCCCATGGCAGTGAAAGAAACCTCTGTCTCGTTTATTTCAAAGGGGGATTTGTAAAAAAAAAAAAATATTCAACATTATCCAAGTAGCTCTTTACTGGCTAATTCTCAGAGCTAAATATCTCAATTGTTGCAAAACATTTCTTTTTCATATGACTCAAAGCAACTGGGGATGGGGCTGGACATCAGATGCATTTTCCATTTATACATTCTGTTTCTCTCTCTTTAGGAGGTAGCCAATGCTTAAGCCTTTTCAGAAACTATTTTTAGGGCACAACTGCTCACTGATAAGAGTTCATCAGAATAAAATCAACTTCAGGAAGCCTGGGTGTTCCTGAAAAGTGCTCTTGTTATTTGAGATCAATGAACTCCAAATCCCCTAAAACTGTCGCAGACCCACAGAAGAAGCCTGTCCCCGTGTAGAAAAGTAAGCAAGGATGTGCCAGGGCACTCAAGGGTCATGGCCCTTATTTGGGGGGTGTGAGTGGAAATTCCAACCACCTCACTTCTCTCACATCCAGGAAGCAGGCAAAAAAAGCTATGTGTGTGTGTGAGCTATAATCATGCTACAATTACATCATTCAAAGTAAAAACTATAAACAGTTTCAGTGACAGAGACACACTCAGGTTACCTTTAAAAATAAGTGTTGGGAGCTGTGTTTCTACTTCTGCCATTATTGCTACCAATTTAAAAAATGGGAACCATCCTTTCAAAGCCAAATACCCTGCAATAGGCAGATCAGGAATTGGAATAACCTTGGGTGAAAGTGGAGGAGGAATTTGTCCAGCTTCACACAGGTGGGCCGCCATTTGTGCCTCCTCAGTTCCTCTGCCCACCTGTGCCTCCATTTCACTATTTCTGCTTTCTCATAGTTTTTGCTTCCTCATCTTATTGCTTCTGTTCCCCTTAACCTCATTGGCCATGTGTGAGTCTAACTGTATCTCCCAGTTTCTCTCAAGACATGCACTCAGCCCCTGAGCTTGCTTCTCCCTGCCTCATTCACCACGTGTTTCCTCATTCCAGACTCTGAGAGAGGATTTAATGGCTCAGTTTGTCTCTTCCTATATGGCTGGCAACCCTGAGAATTGATTGCTTTTAGATACATCCAGTTGTAAACTATGAATGGAATCGTGTGGTTCAAAATAAGGCAGTCCTGGGCTTCCCTGGTGACTCAGTGGTAAAGAGACACGAGTTTGATCCCTGATATGGGAAGATCCCACTGCCATGGAGCAACTAAGCCTGTGCGCCACAACTATTGAGCCCGTGCTCTGGAGCCCGGAAACTGGAATTACTGAAGCCTGCAAGCCCTAGAGCCTGTGCTCCACAACTGAGTTCAGTTGTGTGTTCACTGAGTTCAGTTCCGGTAGGTGTGAACAGGCTCCAGCCCACCACTTTCACTGGCTCTTCACACAGTCTATTCTGCTCAGAACCAACTTCCTCAAGTTCTTCCACTTCTCCCCACATACTTCCAGGCTAATTGCTACAAAACTTTAACTAGTGGCAAGCTGCAGCCACCTTGCCTGGGGGAATGCTCCTCCTACCTGCTTCTAAGTCCCCAGTGTTTCCCTCTAATACAGATGCTCACGAGTGTCTCCATTAGACCCTGAGCTCAAGGCATCCACCAGACTGTGCACAGTATCCAGCACATAGTGAGTACTCTAAAATATTGCAGGCATGCATGAAAATACTCTTTGTGTCTCATGAAATCTCTTCATGGGGGCAGCTGTCAAGTTGACCTGCTGAGGGCACAGAGAATGTATTTATTGAAGATGTAAACGGTGCAGCTTGGAAAAGATTTTCCAAGAGTTGGGCTGGTCGTTGGCTCATTCTCACTTCATTAAGATGCTTGTGCCCAAGAGATAAGTAATTGCATTTCTTGGTCCCTAGTCCTGTATTTGCCTTCCTGTCCCTGAAGCCCCAGGGAGGCATTCATTAGTGAACGAGCACCTCTTGCAAGGATGGAAGATGTGTGTGTGCAAGCTGAGTGCTTCACTTGTTTTTGTTTGTGAGAAATGCTCGCCAGAGGGACAATAAAGCCATCGGGCTAGGGTGTGTGTGGCACGGCAGAGGATTCTGGGGCGATGGTGGGAGGGATATGGGAACAAGGAGCAGTCAGGAAGAAAATTTGAAGAGTATTGATTGATTCACTCTCAATATGTTTTCTGAGCTTGGAGGGAATGAACATTCTGTATTCAAGGGACTTTGAAGGCTGGTTTAATATTGCACCCTTTTTCTGGAAAATCAGACATATAGATCCTTCTGATTCTCAGCAATAAAAAAAAAAAAAAAAAGACCAGCACCTCAAAGAAGAGTCAGTGTCTATTTGTACAGGAGATAGGAAATGAAGCAGGTAAGCCTCCTGGGTACCCCGTGGAAGAGACTTGTATGCCCATGTCCCTGACCTCCCTGCACCTCCACCCCAAGGGACAGTTAGGGTTGGATTCGTACATGGGTGCCCATCCGCGGACACACTGGCTGCAGACTGGAAGTGGACCACCGACGGCTGCTGCCTTGTGAGTGCGCCTGTATCATCCTGTGGACTCTGTTGAAAGGGAAGGGAATCATCATGCCTTGAGCCTTGTAATATCCACAATATCATTGTTATTGGAAGAGATTTTTCCCCTTTATTCTCTGCTTCACTGACTCCTCCTATTTCTTTCAACACTTTCTAAAACATTTTCACATAAGAGAAAACATTTCCAGAACTCCACCACATATCATCCCTGAAGTTAGGTGGAGGTAGAAAAACAGAGAACTTTACAGACAAAAGAAGTGGTTCTTTACCTGGGACTATGATCCCCAAGGGAGTCCATGGATGGCCTTCATGAGTAAAATTTCAACTGTTTGGGGGACGTGTCCATCACTTTCACTGGTGTGTCAGAATGGTTCCTTCCTGAAGCCCTTAACAGTGTTAAGAGCTGGGCTGATGATGTCATAGAATAAGGCTGAACTCAAGGTATTAGGAAAGTGCATGGCCTCAAAACAAGCCTATGTCGGGGTCAGAGCTCAGAGGTGATGCTCTGAAGGAGAGAGAAGTGGGCTTGGGCCTCAGACAGGTGAGTTTTAAATCCTGGCTCTGCCCCTGAGCCACTGGGCAAGTTGTGCGACCATCCTGAACCCAGGTCCTCACTTGCTGCGAGATCTAAGTGGGACAGAGTCCAGTGTGCTTGAAAAGCTGGGCGACATGGCACAGGTTATTTTTAAACAGTATGTTGGCTATATTTTCCAGTGCTAGGCTTAGTATATTCTTCCATCTCTAGACCTTTTCAGGTGAAGAACTTCTAACTTTAAAGCAAGAGTCCAACTGTTCACCTGGAAAAGCACAAGAACTACTCAGACTTTTGTGAATGTTCTATGGTGTACTGAAATTTAGAAAAAAAAATTTACCTGAAAAGGTATCTGGAGGTTAAAGAAAAAAATAGCACGGAGCATGTTATTTGAAAATGCAGTAGTACACTGTTTAAAAATAAGTTTATTCTATGTGCCCAGACTTTTTCAGACACCCTCTATATTCAGGTTGTTGAGACACCATTTATTTTTCCCCATGGTTGAAGCAGAGGTTTGTGAACCACCAAGACACCAATCAGCAGCACAGCGAGAGGTCCCCTTGTTCTGGGGCTACGTTCTATCAACTGTTCATCCCACACTGGTGTGTGTGGCTGGTCACATGCCCTGTCCTCTGTCCCTCCCTCTGTCACTCTCAAGTCTAGGAGCATAGGGGTGTCTAGCAGCCCTCCTCCATGCTCTCACCCTTGACAGACTACCACCCTGGGTCTGTCCTGAGCGGAAAAGACTACTGATCAGAGAAGACTTCAGTTGCATCTATTCACATGAGCATGGTTTTCTAAAAAAATGATGGTTATGATGGGAATGTAAATTGATACAGCCATGATGGAGACAGTATGGAGATTCCTTTAAAAAACTAGGAATAAAACTACCATATGATCCAGCAATCTCACTAGTGGGCATGTACTCTGAGAAAACTATCATACAACAAAACAACAACCAAAAACAAACAAACAAACAAAACATGCACCCTAATGCTCAATGCAGCACTATTTACAATAACCAGGACGTGGGAGCAACCTCAATGCCCACTGACAGATGAATGGATAAAGTTGCAGTATGTATATACAATGGAATATTACTCAGCCATAGATAGGAACAAATTTGAGTCAGTTTGAGTAAAGTGAATGAGCCTAGAACCTGTTATTCAGAGTGAAGTACGTCAGAAAGAGAAAAACAAATACTGCATATTAACACATACACATGGAATCTAGGAGCTTCCCCATGGCTCAGTGGGTAAGGAATCTGCCTGCAATGCAGGAGACAACAGTTTGATCCCTGGGTCAGGAAGATCCCCTGGAGGAGGGAATGGCAACCCACTCCAGTATTCTTGCCTGGAGAATCCCATGGACAGAGGAGCCTGGTGGGCTATAGTTGATGGGGTTGCAAAGAGTCAGACATGACTGAAGCAACTGAGCACGCATATGAGTGGAATCTAGAAAAATGGTACTGATGAACCTATTTTCAGAGCAGCAGTGGAGACACACAGAACAGACTTGTGAACACAGTGCAGGGGAAGAGAAGATGGGATGAACTGAGAGAGCACTGAAACATATACATCACCGTATGTAAAACAGATAACTAGCAGGAAGTTGCTGTATCACACAGGGAGCATCAACCTGTGATGATCTACATGGGTAGGATGGTGTGGGGGTGGGGCAGTGGTTGGAGGCAGGTTCAAGAGGGCGGAGACATATGTATACTTATGGCTGATTCATGTTCTTGTATGACAGAAACTAACACAATATTGTATAGCAATTATTCTCTGATTAGAAATAATTTTTTTAAAGTAATGGGAAAAATGATGATTAAAAAAGAAGCCTGGAGGGCTCTTTGTCACCCCTTCTTCAGGTGGGTGCTCCTGCTGAGTGCCCCTAGAGGCCCCTCCCCTTTCCTTCTCTCAGCTCTTTGCACCTGGGTTGCAACTGCTTGCTGAGTGCTCTATCTTCCTCCCTGGCTCACGTCCAGTTCTCACCGGCACAGAAAGTATCTTTCAAACTATTATTTCTTAAAGAAACTAAAATCTTCCTGAAAATGTTACTATTTGAGATTACTGAGTTACACTTGGAGAAAAAGTTACTCAAAAGTTACTCAAAAGTTACTCTCTGTAGTAAAGCCAAACATCCAAGTTACAACTTCCCAACTTGTTTTCTCCTGTGAAGCAGTGACATTAAGGTAAGAAGACACACAGGAAGCAAACAAGCTCGTCAGCTTGCTAACGGAATTTTACTAATGAAGGGAGTACCCAGGTGCCCTCTCAAAGTCCTAGATCACTTCACAGACATTTCCTCTGGGAGTGTTAGTCACTCATTCCTATCCTTTGTGATCCCATTGACTGTAGCCCACCAAGCTCCTCTGTCCATTGGGATTCTCCAGGCAAGAATACTGGAGTAGGTTGCCATTCCCTTCTCCAGGGGATCTTCTTGACTCAGGAATTGAACCCAGGTCTCACACATTGCAGGCAGATTCTTCACCATCTGAACCACCAGGGAAGCCTCTGTGAGGAGCATACCAAAGACAACATTGGGTCTGAAAATGTGAAGGAATTGGTTCCCAGCCATAGCAGGGGAAAAGGATCTCCTAGACGGTTTTTGGAAAATGTAGTTTCCCCAAATATAGTCCTGGAGATGCTGATTCCAGAGGTCTGAAGTAGGGCCTGGAATCTGTATTTAACAAATGTTGCCTCTGATTCAGTTGATCAGTTAGGTTTGGGGACTGACTTCTGAGGAACCTGTAACTGACTAGTCTTGAAACCATTCTGCATGACTCATATCTCTAAAGCCAGGGGTGAGTATGTGTAAGAATCGCCCACAGAGCTCATTAAAAATGCAGATTTCACATCCAGTAGAAAGTGGCTAAAATGACAAAGAGACAATAGCAAATACAGATATAGCAGAGGAGCAGCTGGAACTCTTATTACATTGCTGATGGGAGTGTAAAACCGTACAGTCTTTTTGAAAAGCTGTTTGCCAATTTCCTATAAGGTTAAACATATACCTATTCTGTGATCAAGCAATTCCACTCTTGGGAATTTACTCAAGAGAAGTGAAAGCATATGTTCACATAAAGACTTGTGAAATAGTTGGAGAAAAGACAGTCTCTTCAGTACGTGGTACTGGGAGAGTGGACAGCTATATGTAAAAGAATGAAATTAGAGCATTCCCTACCACCACACACAAAAATGAACCTAAAATGAATTAAAAACCTAAATGTAAGGTCAGATATTATAAAACTCTTAGAGGAAAACATAGGCAGAACACTCTCTGACATAAATTGCAGCAAGATCTTTTTGACCCATTGCCTAGAGTAATGAAAATAAAAACAAAAATAAACAAATGGGATCTAATTAAACTTAAAAGATTTTGGAAACAAAAAAAGCAATAACCCATAAACAAAATGAAAAGACAACCCACAGAATGGGAGAAAATATTTGTGAACAAAGCAACCCACAAGGAATTACTCTCCAAAATATATCAATACAAACAGCTCATGTAGCTCAATAACAAAAAACCAAACAACTCAATCAAACAATAAGTGGAAGCTCTAACAGACATTTGTCCAAAGAAGACATACAGATGGCCAAAAGGGCATATATCTTTTCATACAGATGAAAAGATGCTCAACATCACCGATTATTAGAGAAATGCAAATCAAATGAGGTAACACCTCACACTGATCAGAATGCCCATCATCAAAAAATCTATAAACAATAACTGCTGGAGAAGGTGTGGTGAAAAGGGAGCCTTCTATGTTGTTGGTCGGATTGTAAATTGGTACACCCATTATGGGCAACAATATGGAGGTTCCTTAAAAAAACTAAAAATAGATCTACCATATGATCCAGCAATCTCACTCCTGGCCACATACTCAGAGAAAACTATAATTCACAAAGGTACACACACCCCAGTGTTCATTGCAGCATTATTTACAATAGCCAGGACATGGAAGCAATTCAAATATCCATCAACAGAGGGATGGAAAAGGAATGTGATACATACATACAATGGAACATCACTCAGCCATAAAAAAAGAATGAAATAATGCCATTTGCAGTGATATGAATTTACTAGAAATTGTCATACTGAGTGAAGTAAATCAGACAGAGAAGAACAAATAATGTATGATATCACTTATATGTAGAATCTAAAAACTGGTAAAAATGAACTAGTTTACAAAACAGAGTTACAGATATAGAAAAAAAATTTATGGTTACAGGGGAAAAAAGGGGGAGAGATAAATTGGCAGACTGAGATTGATGTGTACACATCTCTATATATAAAATAGATAATCAACATGGACCTACTGTAAACACAGGGAACTCTACTCAAAACTCTGTAATGACCTACATGGGAAAAGAATCTAAAAAGAGTGGATATATGGATATGTATAACTGATTCACTTTGCTGTATAGCAAAAAGTAACACAACATTATAAATCAACTATACTTCAGTAAAATTTTTTTAAATAAAAAGACTTGTGTACTAGTATTCATAATAACAAAAAATTAGAAACAACTTCTGGTAGATACACTCTAACATGACTCCAGATAATCCACAGCCTTGTATACTTCCCTCTCCTAGAGCCTGGGTGAAATCTGTGACTTGTTCTATCCAATACAGCAAAAATGATAGAGTGTCATTCCTACGATTGTATTTTAAAAGATACTGTTTAAGTGCACTGAAAGGGGAGCTCTTCTGCTGGCCTTAGTGGAGCATAGAGCCCTACTGTAAACTGTCTATGGAAGGGCTACGTGGCAGGGAACTGCAGAGGACAGCCTCTAACTGACAGCCAGTAAGAAGCCAAGATCCTGAGTTCCATAACTGCAAGGATCTGATTTCTGAGCTTGGAAGAGGTCCCTGAGCTCTAGACAGGAACGCATCCTGGCTAACACTGTGGATCCAGTTTTGTGAGACTCTGAGCACAGGACCCAGCTAAGCCATGTCTAGACTCCTGATCCATGGAAACTGTGAGACAATAATTGTGTGTTTTTTAAACTGCTACATTTGTGGTAATTTACTACATTGCCTGGGGCTTCCCTGGTGGCTCAGTGGTAAACAACCCACCTGCCAGAGCAGGAGATGTGGATTTGATCTCTGGGTCAAGAAGATCCCCTGGAGAAGGAAATAGCACCCCACTCCAGCATTCTTGTCTGGGAAATCCCATGGATGGAGGAGCGTGGCTGTAGCCGTGGGGTCCCAAAAGAGGTGGATATGACTTAGAGACTGAAAAACAGTAATTGCACTGCCTAGAAAAGGAATACACAACTCAAATGTCTATCATAGGTGAATGTATAAACAAATTGCAGATTATTCTTGAAATGGAATATTATTTAGCAATAAAAAGGAACTACCATACATGTAACAACATGGATGACTATCAAAACATGTTAAACAAAAGAAGCCTGACTCAGAATGGTATATGTGGTGTGATAGAAATGGGAACAGCGGTTGCTTCTCGAGAGTGGGGTTAAGTGACAGTAAGGGGCCTAAGGAAACTTTCTGGAATGATAGAAGTCCTGGTTGGCATGGTGGTTACATAGGGTATACATATTTTTCAAATCCCATTGAATGATATACTTAAAATATATATATATATATATATTTAATTGTATGTGAAATTACACTTCAATTTTAGAAAAACACAAGTAACTTCCAGATTCTGATACAGTGGGTCTAACCTGAGCAGTAGGATGTAGCATTCTCAATTAACAAACATCACCAGAAAATTCTAACGTAGAAGTCCTTGGAACACATTTTAAAAACCACCACCAAGCAGTGGATTATTTGAGGAGGAAGGATGGAGGAATCAGGAACATATGCTTTCTTCTGACTCAATCTAGCTTTCTCCCAAGAGATCTGTATTCTAATTAGAACAACAATGTCTTCATCTGTTATTTAGCCAGTTAACAGGCAACTTCATTTCAGTTCAGTTAATTATTTTCCAAGTACTTGTAATTTATCTTATTAAAAGAAATCATAAGACAGCAATTCTTCCAAAGAAGTTAAACTTTTGATTAAGGAAAAATGTCCATATGTGCATAAAACTGGTAACTTCAAATCCAATACAAAGAAAACAAGACAATCACCCACTCTCTTCAGTTATCAAACCTACTTTCTTGGTCACTTTCCAAAGTATTCCCAGTGGCCCCACTTCTCTCATGTCATTCTGTCTTTAAAGTCCCCTTTTTATGAGATAGTTAATCATTTTAATGATCTTTCAGATGTTGTTCCCCTTCCTAGGTTTCCTCCATTTTTTCAATCTTAAGGAGCTCTCACCTGAGGATAATGAAAATAAGGAGTCCTATTTGCCTTCCCTGATGTCTTCGCAAAGCTCCTGGTATTGCCGTGTGTTGTAAGAACCAAGGAAGGAAACTTATTCCAAGCAGAAGCCTGGCTGGAAACATGAAATACAACATCTTAACCCCAGATGCTGCTGTTCTTCACTGAGTTTATGTCACTTGGAGAAATCCTAAGCATTGGATTTTAATACTAATTAAATATCACAATCTATAATGTTCATGCAGGTTCATACTTTTGAAAGCTTTCTGACAATTTTCTACTTCATTGTCCTCGATTCCAGGTCATTCTAAATGATGTTTTTCTATTATGGACAATAAAATGGTTAATGATCCAGAAAAATAATGTTTATCTTCAGTAATACAGATAGGAATGTTCTCCTTTATAATAGAAGAGTAAGATACTCCAAATTGGCAAAGGCTTTTCAAACATATTGTTGTTATGGTAAATTCACATTTATCTAGAATGCAAATCCAGGGAACTAAACAAAACAATACGTTAGAGAAAAGTAACTAGGGTGGAGAATGCCCAGGGAATCTGGACCAAAGAAGGGAAGAAAGGGTCAAACAGGCTGTATTCTAAGAAAGGATGTGCTGTCTACACAGCTCCAAGAAGTAAAATTAGGAATAATGATGGACAGAATGGAGTGACAGATTTTAGTGCAATAAATATTCAAAGGTAAGCTTCTTGGGAAAGTATTCATTTTCCATGGCTGCCATAAGAAATCATCATAAATTTAGCAGCTTAAAACAGTGCTCGTTTATTACCTCACAGTTCTGTAAGTTTGGGGGTCATGTGTTACAGAGCAGTGGAGAATGAATTATCCCTAATTCCTCTTTTTCGCTCACATTCCACGTCTAATCCATCAGAAAATCTTATTGGCTCTAGTCACATCCAGAATCTGACTGTCTCAACCATCTTCACTGCCACCACCCTGGCCCATCATCTCAGTGCTTCCATGCCCTATTCTTAAACTCATCCTGTTCTTAAAGGAGCACCTACCATCTTTGTAAGACATTAGGTAGGCCATGTCACTCTGCTGCTCAATACCCTGCAGTCTTTTTCTCATTCCACTTCGTGCCTGACTCTTTGCAACCCTATGGACTGTAGCACACCAGGCTCCTCTGTCCATGGGATTCTCCAGGCAAGAGTGTTAGAGTGGGTTGCCATGCCCTCCTACACAGGATCTTCCCAACCCAGGGATCAAACCTAATCTCATAATGTCTCCTGCATTGGCAGGTGGGTTCTTTACCACTAGCACCACCTAGGAAGCCCATTTCAATTATACAAAAGCCAAAGTCTTACAAGGACTTTATATGATGTTCCCTCCCCTCCCCCATCCTCTCAGATCTCATCAACTATTAATCTACACCCCCTATCTCCCCTCCCTGATCTTCTCTAATACTCCCCTCTCACCAACTCACCTCTTGGTCTCTATTTAAATTTGCAAGCCCATCCACTCTCCACACCCCTCCCTACATCCTTGACACTTATCATCCCCTGACTATTGTTTGGGGCCAGTCCCTTGCTGCCTAGCCCAGTTCAGTTCAGTGACTCTTTGGGACCCCATGGACTGCAGCACGCCAGGCCTCCCTGTCCATCACCAACTCCTGGAATCTACTCAAACTCAGTCCATTGTGTCAGTGATGCCATCCAACCATCTTATCCTCTGTTGTCCCCTTCTCCTCCTACCTTCAATCTTTCCCAGCATCAAAGTCTTTTCCAATGAGTCAATTCTTCCCATCAGGTGGCCAAAGCATTGGAGTTTCACCTTCAGCATCAGTCCTTCCAATGAACATTCAGGACTGATTTCCTTTAGGATTGAATGGTTGGATCTCCTTGCAGTCCAAGGGACTCTCAAGAGTCTTCTCCACACCATAGTTCAAAAGCATAAACTCTTCGGTGCTCAGCTTTCTTTATAGTCCAACTCTCACATCCATACATGACTATGTATGGAGAAACCATAGCTACTATGGAAAAACCATAGCTTTGACTAGACGGACCTTTGTTGGTAAAGTAATGTCTCTGCTTTTTAATATGCTGTCTAGGACGGTCATAGCTTTTCTTCCAAAAAGTGTCTTTTAATTTTATGTGTTTTAATTTTAATTTTATGTCTTTTATGGCTGCAGTCACTATCTGCAGTGATTTTAGAGCCCCCCCAAAATAAAGTCTGTCACTGATTCCACTGTTTCCCTATCTATTTGCCAAGAAGTGATGGGACCGGATGCCATGATCTTAGTTTTCTGAATGTTGAGTTTTAAGCCAACTTTTTCACTCTTCTCTTTCACTTTCATCAAGAAGCTCTTTAGTTCTTCTCTTTCTGCCATAAGGGTGATGTCATCTGCATATCTGAGGTTATTGATATTTCTCCTGGCAATCTGGATTCCAGTTTGTGCTTCATGCAGCCCAGCATTTTGCATGATGTACTCTGCATATAAGTTAAATAAGCAGGGTGACAATGTACAGCCTTGACGTACTCCTTCCCCAATTTGGAACCAGTCTGTTGTTCCATATCCAGTTCTAACTGTTGTTTCTTGACCTGCATACAGATTTCTCAGGAGGCAGGCCAGGTGGTCAGGTGTTCCCATCTCTTGAAGAATTTTCCACAGTTTGTTGTGATCCACACAGTTTAAAGCTTTGGCATAGTCAATAAAGCAGAAGTAAATGTTTTTCTGGAACCCTCTTGCTTTTTCAATGATCCAGCGGATGTTGGCAATTTGATGTCTGGTTCCTCTACCTTTTCTAAATCCAGCTTGAACACCTGGAATTTCATGGTTCACATACTGTTGAAGCCTGGCTTGGAGAATTTTGAGCATTACTTTGCTAGCGTGTGAGATGAGTGCAGTTGTGTGGCAGTTTGAACATCCTTTGGTATTGCCTTTCTTTGGGACTGGAATGAAAACTGATCTTTTTGAAGGAGGTCACCTTTATCTTCATTACCTCCACCATAGTTTGGCCTCAGGTCAAGCAACAGGGAGAGAACACAGCCCTGCCCATCAACAGAAAATTGGATTAAAGATTTAATGAACATGGCCCCGCCCATTAGAAAAGACCCAGTGTCCCCCTCAGTCAGTCTCTCCCATCAGGAAGCTTCCCTTAGCCTCTTATCCTTATCCATTAGAAGGCAGACGGAATGAAAACCACAGTCACAGTAAACTAACCAAAATGATCACAAGGACCACAGCCTTGGCTAGCTCAATAAAACTATGAGCCATGCCATGTAAGGCCACCCAAGACAGAAGGGTCATGGTGGACAGTTCTGACAAAACATGGCCCACTGGAGAAGGGAATGGCAAACCACTTCAGTATTCTTGCCTTGAGAACCCCATGAAGAGTATGAAATGGCAAAAAGATAGGATACTGAAAGATGAACTCCCCAGGTCAGTAGGTGCCCAATATGCTACTGGAGATCAGTGGAGAAATAACTACAGAAAGAATGAAGAGACGGAGCCAAAGCAAAAACAACACCCAGTTATGGATGTGATGGGTTATGGAAGTATAGTCTGATGCCGTAAAAAGCAATATTGCATAGGAACCTGGAATGTTAGGTCCATGAATCAAGAACAATTGGAAGTGGGCAAACAGGAGATGGCAAGAGTGAATATAGACATTTTAGGAATCAGTGAACTAAAATGGACTGGAATGGGTGAATTTAACTCAGATGACCATTACATTTACTACTGTGGGCAAGAATTCCTTAGAAGACATGGAGTAGCCATCAGAGTCAACACAAGAGTCCGAAATGCGGTATTTGGGAGCAGTCTCAAAAATGACATAATGATCTCTGTTCGTTTCCAAGGCAAACCATTCCATATCACAGTAATCCAAGTCTATGCGCCGACCAGTAATGCTGAAGAAGCTGAAGTTGAACGGTTCTATGAAGACCTACAAGACCTTCTAGAACTAACACCCAAAAAAGATGTCCTTTTCATTATAGGGGACTGGAATGCAAAAGTAGGAAGTCAAGAGCTACCTGGAGTATCAGGCAAATTTGGCCTTGGAGTACAAAACAAAAAAGGTCAAAGGCTAACAGTGTTTTGCCAAGGCAACACACTGGTCAGAGCAAACACCCTCTTCCAACAATACAAGAGAAGACTCTACACATGGACATCACCAGATGGTCAACAGAAAAATCAGACTGATTATATTCTTTGCAGCCAAAGATGGAGAAGTTCTATACAGTCAGCAAAAACAAGACCGGGAGCAGACTGTGGCTCAGATCATGAACTCCTTATTGCCAAATTCAGACTTAAATCAAAGAAAGTAGGGAAAACCACTAGACCATTCAGGTATGATCTAAATCAAATCCCCTACAATTATACAGTAGAAGTGACAAATAGATTCAATGGATGAGATCTGATAGACAGAGTGACTGAAGAACTGTGGATGGAGGTTCGTGATACTGTACAGGAGGCAGTGATCAAGACCATCCCCAACAAAAAGAAATGCAAAAAGGCACAATGGTTGTCTGAGAAGGCCTTACAGATAGCTGAGAAAAGAAGAGAAGCTAAAGGCAAAGGAGAAAAAGAAAGATATCCATTTGAACGCAGACTTCCAAAGAATAGCAAGGAGAGATAAGAAAGATTTCCTCAGTGATCAATGCAAAGAAATAGAGGAAAACAATAGAATGGGAAAGACTAGAGAACTCTAAGAAAATTAGGACTACCATGGGAACATCTCATGCCAAGATGAGCACAATAAAGGACAGGAATGGTATCGACCTAACAGAATCAGAAGATATTAAGAAGAGGTGGCAAGAACACATGGAACAACTCTACAAAAAAGATCTTCACGACCCAGATAATCAGGATGGCATAATCACTCACCTAGAGCCAGACATCCTGGAATGCGAAGTCAAGTGGGCCTTAGGAAGCATCACTACAAACAGAGCTAGTGAAGATGATGGAAATCCAGTTGAGCTATTTCAAATCCTAAAAGATGATGCTGCCTAGCTCAGGACTCCTTTAATGAGCAGCCTTACCCCAGAGTTCCCCTGTGGGGTGGCAGAGTTGCTATCAGATCTGCGAATTGGTCTCAAGGCTTTCCTTACCCAATCTTGCCTCCTCTTCTTTTTATCTTTTAATGGCATTACACCCAATAATCTTTTGCACTCCCAGTTCCATCTTTGTGTCTGCTTCCCAGAGACCAAAACTTACACATGTACTGTAGAAGCACTTTACCTACATTAACTTACTTAAATGCTTGGCTTTCCGCCCCCACTTACTTCTAGCTTCTATTCACGGAGCTTTCAAAATTTCTTAGGATCTAAATCCCCAGTATCACGGGAATTAACTAAGCTTCCTAAATCCTTATTTTTAATCAGTAAAACTCTCCTGTTCTTAACCTTAAACCATGGCAAAATTACCTCATTTTTCTTATCCTGTAAAGAAAATAAACCTTTGTTAGACCGTTTAGCCCCCTGTAATGATCCGTCTTCTCACTGCCACACGTCCTAGATGAGCTGTCTTCTTTTTCCTCTACATACATCTGGGCATGAACTGGTCATCTGGTATCCCACTGCTCTCCTGGGACTCCTGCTGAAGCTGCCTCTCAATAACTCCCTGCTTGCCTCTGTTGGGTAGTGGTCTATATTGTCTACTTTCCCATCCTCCTCACTCGGCTATTTCTTCTGGATTTCTTCCTCATCTCCCTTCACCCTTGGTCTGGATACTTCTGAATGCACAGTACTCGGTCCACCTCTCTGTTGTCTCTGTGTAGTTTCTTCCAGAGAACTCACTTATCCTCACAGCTTCACTTGTCACTTGCAGATTTCTCATGATGTTGATCTCTATCACTTCGGTGCTTTATTACCACTTCAGAAGACATTCTACAGAGGAAATCTTGACAGGGAAACCAGAAGCCATAAACATAGACACTGGTAAATTTGATGACTAAAAATTTAAAACACTTGGATAGCTAAAAATCCAACAAAGGAATGTAAAAATAACCAACAAACAAAACCTACCAGAAGCAAAGTTAACAGATGAATCGTAAGTTAAGAAAAATATTTATAATCCATATGTAAAGTGACTGATTTTCTTATTATACCAATGACACTTACAAATTTATAAAAATGCCCCTGACCAACCCCATAAGGAAAAAATGGGGAAAAGGTAAGACTAGAAAACTTATAGGGTTAAAAAAGGCAAGTGGGTGCTGGGACAACTGGATATTGACATTCAAAAGAATAAATTTGGACACCTACTTCATAGCGTATACAAACGTTAACTCAAAATAGATCAAGGTTCTTAGTTTAAGAGCTAAAACTAGAAAACTCATAGAAAAAAACACAAATGTAAATCTTTGTGATCTTGGATTTGGCAAAATTTTCTTAGATATGATGGCAAAAGCAGAGCAACCAAAGAAAAAAATAAATAGGACTTTTAAAAAATTAAATTTTTTTTTTATGCATCAAAGGACACTATCAAGAAAGTGAAGAGGTAAGTCACAGAATGGGAAAAAAAATATTTGCAAGTCATGTAATAAGGAATTGGTAGTGCTGACAATATGTGAAGAATAATTACAAGTCAACAATTACACAATTTTAAAATGAACAAGTAAATAAATAAACCAGTTTTCAAGTGGGCAAAACATTTGAATGATATTTCTTTAAAGAAGATATTCAAATGGCCAATAAGCACATCAGAAATTGCTCAACCTCAGTAGTCACTAGGGAAATGCAAATCAAAACCACGATGAGATATCTCTTTCCAAGTACTAGGATGGCTATAATTTGGGGGGAAAAGGACAATAACAAATATTGGTAAAGATTTCTAGAACTGGAGCCCTCATGCACTGCTGATTGGAACACAAGTGGTACAGTCACATGGAAAACAATTTGACAGTGCCTCAAAAATTTAAACACAGAATTGCTATATGGCCCAGCAATTCTATCATAGGTATATACTCAATAAAATTGAAAAATATATGTTCTTACAAAAATGTGTACACAAATGTATATAGCAACATTATTCATAACAGGAAAAAGTGGAAACAACCCAATGGTTATCAAATGTTTATACAGAGTGAAGTAAGTCAGCTGTTACACAGAATAAAACAAAATGTTATACAGAGTAATTCAGAAAGAGAAAAACAAGGGTCATGTATTAATGCATATGTGTGAAATCTAGAAAGATGGTACTGATGAACCTATTAGGAGAGCAGCAGTGGAGACACAGACGTTGAGAACAGACTTGTGGACACGGTTGGGGGGAAGAAGGGAGTGAGACGAATAGAAAGTAGCATGGAAACATATACACTACCATCTGTAAAATAGTGGGAATTTGCTGTATGACTCAGGGAGCTCAAACCAGTATTCTGTGACAACCTAGAGGGGTGGGATGGGGTGGGGAATAGGAGGGAAGTTCAAGAGGGAGGGGACATATGCATACCTATGACTGATTCATGTTGAAGTATACCAGAAATCAATACAATATTGTAAAGCAATTATCCTTCAATTAAAATAAATACATCTTAAAAAAAAATGTGATATATCCAAAGTATGGAATATTATTGAGCCATAAAAAATAAAGTACTGATACCTGCTACAACATGGATAAACCTTGAAAACATTATGCTAAGTCCACAAAAGTCCATATATTACTGTAAGCAATTCATTTATAGGAAATATCCAAAATGTATTGGAACTAGACAGAAGTGATGACTGCACAAGCTTGTGAATATAATAAACACCACTTACATATGTACTTGAAAATGGTGAATTTATGTTATGTGAATTATATCCCCCCCAAAATGGGAAAAAAGCCAGTGGCTAATAAGCATGGAAATAGATGATCAAACTCACTAGCAATCTTGAATATTCAAATTAAAACAACAATCAGGATTCATTTTTCCCATCACTAGATTGTGAAAATTTACAATCTATAACACACACAGCATTTCATGGTTGTAGAGAAATCCTTATATCCTGTTGGAGGGAGAATAATCTGGCATATTGTGTTTATACTCTTACGAGTAAATAACCTCAATCCCAAGAATGTACTCTATGTTTACATTTGTACATATAAGTAATGTTTAAAACTGTTAGCTGTAGGATTGTTATTAAGAGTTAAAAACAGACAGATAGGAAAAGAAGAAGTAAAACTCTCACTGTTTGCAGATGACATGATCCTCTACATAGAAAACCCTAAAGATTCTACCAGAAAATTACTAGAGCTAATCAATGAATATAGTAAAGTTGCAGGATATAAAATTAACACACAGAAATCCCTTGCATTCCTATACTCCAATAATGAGAAAACAGAAAGAGAAATTAAGGAAACAATACCATTCACCATTGCAACAAAAAGAATAAAATACTTAGGAATATATCTACCTAAAGAAACAAAAGACTTATATATAGAAAACTATAAAACACTGATGAAAGAAATCAAAGAGGACACAAACAGATGGAGAAATATACTGTGTTCATGGATTGGAAGAATTAATATAGTGAAAATGAGTATACTACCCAAAGCAATCTATAGATTCAATGCAATCCCTATCAAGCTACCAATGGTATTTTTCACAGAACTAGAACAAATCATTTCACAATTTGTATGGAAATATAAGAAACCTCGAATAGCCAAAGCAATCTTGAGGAAGAAGAATGGAACTGGAGGAATCAACCTGCCTGACTTCAGGCTCTACTACAAAGCCACAGTCATCAAGACAGTATGGTACTGGCACAAAGATAGAAATATAGATCAATGGAACAAAATAGAAAGCCCAGAGATAAACCCACGCACATATGGACACCTTATCTTCGACAAAGGAGGCAAGAATATACAATGGAGAAAAGACAATCTCTTTAACAAGTGGTGCTGGGAAAACTGGTCAACCACTTGTAAAAGAATGAAACTAGAACACTTCCTAACACCGTACACAAAAATAAACTCAAAATGGATTAAAGATCTAAATGTAAGACCAGAAACTATAAAACTCCTAGAGGAAAACATAGGCAAAACACTCTCCAACATAAATCACAGCAGGATCCTCCATGACCCACCTCCCAGAATATTGGAAATAAAAGCAAAAATAAACAAATGGGACCTAATTAAAATTAAAAGCTTTTGCACAACAAAGGAAACTATAAGCAAGGTGAAAAGACAGCCTTCAGAATGGGAGAAAATAATAGCAAACGAAGCAACAGACAAACAATTAATCTCAAAAATACACAAGCAACTCCTGCAGCTGAATTCCAGAAAAATAAACGACCCAATCAAAAAATGGGCCAAAGAACTAAACAGACATTTCTCCAAAGAAGACATACAGATGGCTAACAAACACATGAAAAGATGCTCAGCATCATTCATTATTAGAGAAATGCAAATCAAAACCACAATGAGGTACCATTTCACACCAGTCAGAATGGCTGCTATCCAAAAGTCTACAAGCAATAAATGCTGGAGAGGGTGTGGAGAAAAGGGAACCCTCTTACACTGTTGGTGGGAATGCAAACTAGTACAGCCACTATGGAGAACAGTGTGGAGATTCCTTAAAAAACTGGGAATAGAACTGCCATATGACCCAGCAATCCCACTGCTGGGCATACACACTGAGGAAACCAGAATTGAAAGAGACGCATGTACCCCAATGTTCATTGCAGCACTGTTTACAATAGCCAGGACATGGAAGCAACCTAGATGTCCATCAGCAGACGAATGGATAAGGAAGCTGTGGTACATATACACAATGGAATATTACTCAGCTATTAAAAAGAATACATTTGAATCAGTTCTATTGAGATGGATGAAACTGGAGCCCATTATACAGAGTGAAGTAAGCCAGAAAGAAAAACACCAATACAGTATACTAATGCATATATATGGAATTTGAAAAATGGTAATGATAACCCTATATGCGAGACAGAATAAGAGACACAGATGCATAGAACAGTCTTATGGACTCTGAGGGAGAAGGTGAGGGTGGGACGTTCTGGGAGAATAGCATTGAAACATGTATATTATCATATGTGAAACAGAACACCATTCCATGTTCGATGCATGAGACAAATGCTCAGGGCTGGGGCAATGGGATGACCCGGAGGGATGAGATGGGGAGGGAGGTGGGAGGGAGGTCCAGGAAGGGGAACACATGTAAACCCATGGCTGATTCATGTCAATGTATGGCAAAAACTACTACAATATTGTAAAGTAATTAGCCCCCAACTAAAATAAATAAATTTATTAAAAAAAAAAAAGAGTTGAAAACAGAAAACCATTTAATTGTATAAGCACACAATGCATGGAATGTTAAGCTACTGCTAAAAAAATAAGGTAGGCTTATATGGAAAGAGTGCCCCAAATATAATTTTTTAAACAGTTATCATATATACATATATATGGTATGTACATATAGATATGTGTGTATATATATATATCAACTATAACTTTTTAAAATGTTACATTATATATACACTTATATACCTTATATATAGGGGCTTCCCTGTTGGCTCAGAGGGTAAAGAGTCTGCTTGCAATGCAGGAGACCCAGGTTCAATCCCCGGGTCGGGAAGATCCCCTAGAGAAGGAAATGGCAACCCACTCCAGTATTCTTGCCTGGAGAATCCCTATGGACAGAGGAGCCTGGTGGGCTACAGCTCACTAGGTCACGAAGAGTCGGACATGACTGAGAGAGTTCACTTCCACCTTATATATAAGAATATATGTATGAATGCACGTTAATTTGTAGTATAAAGACCAGAGGAGCATACACTGAATAATGGAAGACGAGATTTGGGGGAAGTCTTACTTCCTATCTATCATTATTGTTTAAAGTTTTAAAAATAAGCATGTTTAAATCTTCTACAATCAGAAAAATGAATTACGATTTATAAAAATAACTATCTTAAAACTCAAAACATAATATGGATACATTATGGCATATTTTAAGATATTTTAAAGAGACCATTTTAGATAAGAAAATAAAATTTATTAGAATCTAGGGTATCCTGGGATCCTTTTTTTGAAGTATTTCTTTACATGTGTTCATCATCCGTTAATGTTTTCTTTCCCCGTCTCTCACACAGTTACTAAGAGTCTTTATCTTTTTCTACATGAAACATAAAAGAGCTGGGACCTTGCAAGTAAACGGCTTCTGTTTTTGGACCATAATCCTGCTACACAGGATCTCTGTGCCTGTGAGCAATGATTAATTACTTAGCATCACTCTGATTATCAATAACTTCCCAGCTAACAAAGAACTCAGTGCATCTCACCTCACTGAACTGAGGGGCCTAATGCTATTCTAGGTTTCTTAAGAGCAGGTTCCTGTCTCATTAACCACTGTGTGCCTGAGAGCTGCCTCGGGCAGTGTGCACAATAGGTGTTTTCTAAACTGAACTGAAGTTGGGGAGAGAAAGAGGCAGAAGGATCCCAGTGATCCACATGCATTAGGGGGAATATAGGGGGTGAAGAGGAGAATGTTAAAATGGGACTCATCCTGAAATCGTTTAATAGGATTTCAAATATATTCCCCATTCTCTATCCCATCTTTAAAAAGGCAAGACAGGAAATCCAGAGGAAAATGACAAGAGGGAAGTGGACAATTGTTAATGACAAAGGCAAATTTCTCCTGGGCCCCGTTTTCCAGAAGCCAGTTATGTCCACTGAACTACAGGGTGAAGACTATGAAGCAAGCCTCCATCAGATAAAAGCACCAGACATTTCATTGTTTGCCTCCAATCACAGTGAATAGGTTTGTTGGTTTTTGTTATTGTTGTTGCTTTGTTTTTTGTTTTTTAAAAAGCCAACCGTGGTCTGGTTTCTCTTCAATATTTAGCTGATTTATACCAGGAGGTTCCGGAGTAGGCAATGGCACCCCACTCCAGTACTCTTGCCTGGAAAATCCCATGGACGGAGGAGCCTGGTATGCTGCAGCCCATGGGGTCGCCAAGAGTCGGACACGACTGAGCGACTTCACTTTCACTTTTCACTTTCATGCATTGGAGAAGGAAATGGCAACCCACTCCAGTGTTCTTGCCTAGAGAATTCCAGGGATGGGGGAACCTGGTGGGCTGCCGTCTATGGGGTCGCGCAGAGTCGGACACGACTGAAGCGACTTAGCAGCAGCAGCAGCAGCAGTTACTATTTGAAATTGTCACACTTTTCAAACACTTCAGCTGGTGGTGCACATGGCTATAATGCAAATGGTCCAGTGTCTCCTTTGAAACTGCCAAACTTGAGGTTTAAGGTTGAGGCTTGCAGTTGCTTTCAATTCTCTTTCTTGCTCTGAATTCTGCTCAGTTCAAATAAAATTCATGCTTCTTACATCAAGAAACACAGGGAGCCATCTGAAATTTCCTGAAACACCTGGTACCAGGCAGGTTGAAGCAGGTAAACCTGTCATGCTGTCCTTGACAGGTTTGTGATAGCATCTCTTTTTTTCAGTCTTTATGTTATTTACTGACAAATTCCAAGTAATGTCAGGGCTGATGAATGCAAAACAGCTACTGTGACAGCGCTGTCACCACCCTCCAGAGCACAGACTTCGATTGATCTAGAACAGAGTTTTGCAAACTGGAGGTGGTGTGATCCATTGATGGGTTGGAAAAACAAGTCAGTGGATCGTGACAGTGTTTAAAAATAAAACCAAGTAGGATAAAATAAAAAAAAAATCAGTTTATAGGTTCACAGAAAAAGTAAAACAAATGCTGTATATTAACCCATAAATGTGGAATCTAGAAAAATGGTACAGATAATCCTATGAGTAAAGCTGAAATAGAGACACAGATGTAAAGAACATAAATGTATGGATACCAAGCAGGGACAGAGGGGAATGGGATGAATTGGGATTGACATGTATACACTACTATGTATAAAAGTAAAAGATGTTTGCTCCTTGGAAGAAAAGCTGTGACCAACCTAGATAGCATAGTAAAAAGCAGAGACATTACTTTGCCAACAAGGGTCCATCTAGTCAAAGCTATGTTTTTTCCAGTAGTCATGTATGGATGTGAGAGTTGGACTATAAAGAAAGCTGAGCACCAAAGAATTGATGCTTTTGAACTGTGGTGTTGGAGAAGACTCTTGAGAGTCTCTTGGACTGTAAGGAGATCCAACCAGTCCATCCTAAAGGAAATCAGTCCTGAATATTCATTGGAAGTCTGATGCTGAATCTGAAACTTCAATACTTTGGCCACCTGATGAGAAGAACTGATTCATTGGAAAGGACCCTGATGCTGGGCAAGATTGAAGGAGGGAAGAGAAGGGGACTACAGAGGATGAGATGGTGGATGGCATCACCAACTTGATGGACATGAGTTTGAGTAAACTCTGGGAGTTGGTGATGGACAGGGAAGCTTGGCGTGCTGCAGTCCATAGGGTTGCAAAGAGTCGGACACGACTGAGCGACTGAACTGAACTGAATGAGAAGCAACTGTACAGCTCAAGGAACCCTACTCAGTGCTCTCTGGTGACCTAATTGGTAAGGAGATCCAAAAGAGAGGGGCTATAAGTATATGTATAGCTGATTCACTTTGTCTTACAGCAGAAACTGACACAACACTGGGAAGTAACTACACTCCAATAAAAATTTTAAAAAAAGAAAATGTAAGAACTATTTTATGAAACAAGTTTTAGTTACATATATAAGTATATAGGTGTTTATGTATGTTGTAGGTTATAATACAATATTAAGTGCTTTTCTTACAGTCGTGGTCAAATTGAAAGCCATTGATCTAGGGCAGAAGTTGGCAAATTGGTTCAAAGACCAATTTGTTGCCTATTGTTTGTATGGACTACAAGCTAAGAATGGCTTTGTGTGTAAAGTTGCTAAGTTGTGTCTGACTCTTGGCAACCCCATGGAGTGTAGCCCACCAGGCTCCTCTGTCCATGGGATTCTCCAGGCAAGACTACTGGAGTCCCTACTGCCACACCCTCCTCCAAGGGATCTTCCCGGCCCAGGAATCGAACCTATGTCTCTTACTTCTCCTGCACAGGCAGGTGGGTTCTTTACCACTAGTGCCACCTGGGAAGCCCAAGAATGGCTTTAAAAGAAGTATATATCATGACATGTGAAAATCACATGAAATTCAACTTTCCACATTTCCTGTTGTTCATAAAGTATTACTGAAACGAAGCCACATGCATTTGTTGATGTGTTGTCTGTGGCTGCTTTTCCAAGTGTTGAGTAGCCATTGCAACAGATACTTTGTGGCCCAATAAGCCTAAAATATTTATTATCATTACAGGAAAAGGTTACCAACCCATGATCTAGAAGATTCTTTCTTGATATATGTTTTTTAAGTCTGTAAATCTGTTCAATCTGGTTTGTCAAAGAAATAGGGCAGTAATCTGATAGAACTGGAGTATGATATTGGGGGAGTGTTGTGGAGGCTGCTGCTGCTCCCCACATCACCCAGGTCCCCATCCTGCTCTGTGTGACCCTCCTCTGGCATCTGTGCTTCCCAAACGCAGACACCCACAACTTTCTGCAGAGGCCTGCCCCTGGGTTGCTGGAGCAGCTTTGCCTGCCATGGAGGACTTAGCAGTGCCCCGGAATCTCAGCTCCTGCAGGCAGGCCCTTGGCCAGGAGGCAGGGGTATGAGACACTAACCTCCTTGCCTCAGGTCAAGAGGATGAAAGGGTACCCTCTGCTTCAGAAGTGTTCTGTGGGATCAGGCTACATTCCCCTCCTCTGGGCTTGCCCGAATCACATACTTGCTTGACTTCTCTCCCCACTCTGTCCACCTGCCCCATTCCCTCTGAGAGCACTTTCTTAACTCTTGGGGACACACAAATCTCAGTCTCAGCACGGTTCCTCCAGGGGACTCAGTCTCTGAGAGAGGGAGCAGGTGAGGAGGGGAGCAGAGAAGTTCTTAAGAGACAACTTTTTTAAACAGAACTCTGGCCTTAGTAGGTGACACCAACCTGTGTCGCTGAGTGCAGACTCTGCATGCCGCTGTCGGTGGTTTTCAGAAAGGGGAAAGGGGGTTTTTCTCAGCGACGATGAATTTGCAATGTGTTATAATTTTAAAGAGTTCTGGGCCATCAAGAGAATTGGATTCTAACTCCAGATGATCCACTGGGCAAGCAGGAAATCTCTATAAGACTCCTTTTCCTCCATTTAATAAAGAATTACACCAGTGAGTCATTAAGGTTTCCTCTAACCTTCTGAGTCTCCTTGTGAAGTGGGTGGTTGAAACCATCTTCGAGAGGCTGACCGAGCCCACCAACTTGGCTAGGCTCCAAAGTCCAGACTCTACCCACACAGTAGAAGAGTTAGATCTGTCATCTCAGGTGGCTGCCCAGCGTGAAGCAGAGTCCCTCCAAGGCAGCCAGTCAGGGGCACTCTGAGAATCTGCTTTACTAATGTGGAGCCACTACCTGTGATTTTAGGCTTTAAAGCTTTGAAAAACCCTCAATCCCAGCCTGCACTCTGCTGTACTGGGCTTCTGACCTGGCACCAAATTCTTGGTCTGCTCTTCTTTTCTGTTGTGATCGCTCTCCATCACTGGCTGTCAGTGAGAAAGAGCACGTCCAGTAGACACACAGTGGGAGGGAAAATCTGAAAAAGGAGATGGGGAGCATAGGGTGGGGTGGTGAGAAGGTTAAGTAACTATAAGATGGCACCACTTTTATCTCACTCATTATAAAAATTTTAAACAACACAGAAGGATAGAAAGAGTTTCTTCAGCCAGGTTTAAGGATGCCTAGAGGTTACAGACCTATTGTCTGAAGCCTGTGGGTTCTTTATACAAAATTATTTGTAACTGTAGGTCTTCCTTGGTGGCTCAGTGGTGAATAATCTGCCTGCCAATGCAGAAGACATGAGTTCGATCCCTGAGTTGGGAAGATCCCTTGGAGAAGGAAATGGCAACTCTCCAGTGTTTTTGCCTGGAGAATCCCATGGACAGAGGAGCCTGGTGGGCTACAGTCCATGTGGTCACAAAAGACTTAGACAAGACTTAGCTACTAAACAACAACCACAACAATTTGTAATTTATCTGTTCATTTGCACAGCTTTCTTGATACTTAAATATGAAAAATACCATCATCCAGGTTCTAGAAGATGACTGCATTCAACTTAAAGCTAGACCTCAGGTTTACCAGGGCTTCCCTGGGAGCTCAGGTGGTAAAGAATCCGCCTGCAATGCAGGAGACCCTGGTTCGATTCCTGGGTCAGGAAGATCCCCTGGAGAAGGGATAGGCTACCCACTCCAGTAGTCTGGCCTGGAGAATTCCATGGACTATACCATGGGGTTACAAAGAGTTGGACATGACTGAGCGACTTTCACTTCACTTCAGTATTATCACCTTGGTTTTCATCTGTGTTTATAACTTCAGGAGTCAAGTGACAAAGTGACAGCGTATTTTCTTTTTTCCCACAATGAAACCAGTTTTACTGTTTACATTTAAGGTTGTGTCAATAATCATGATCATTGAAAAGCATTCCAATTACACATGAAAGGACAAGGAAAAGTAAAACTCACTAAAAATCCTACTTCTTGTGCCATAAATATGACTGACTTTTTTTCATTTTTAACAGTTCGTAAGTTGGAAAGCAGGCCTAACTGCCATACGGTTGTCAGGTCCCAATGTCAACATGGTAACTGTCAACTTTAAGTTGAATTATTTTTTAATTTGCACTAGAGTGGCATTTTCATATATAAAGACAAGTTTAAAAAGGTATTTAATAAGGTGAGAATTCAAGTTGACATCCCGAAAATTAACATAATTAAAATAAGCAATATACTACTTGAATTAATGAGGAATAATGAGCCAGTTGAGCTATTTCAAATCCTCAAAGGTGATGCTGTGAAAGTGCTGCACTCGATATGCCAGCAAATTTGGAAAACTCAGCAGTGGCCACAGGACTGGAAAAGGTCAGTTTTCATTCCAATCCCAAAGAAAGGCAATGCCAAAGAATGCTCAAACTACCGCACAATTGCACTCATCTCACACGCTAGTAAAGTAATGTTCAAAATTCTCCAAGCCAGGCTTCAGCAATACGTGAATCGTGAACTTCCAGATGTTCAAGCTGGTTTTAGAAAAGGCAGAGGAACCAGAGATCAAATTGCCAATATCCACTGGATCATCGAAAAAGCAAGAGAGTTCCAGAAAAACATCTATTTCTGCTTCATTGACTATGCCAAAGCCTTTGACTGTGTGGATCACAATAAACTGTGGAAAATTCTGAAAGAGATGGGAATACCAGACCATCTGACCTGTCTCTTGAGAAACCTGTATGCAGGTCAGGAAGCAACAGTTAGAACTGGACATGGAACAACAGACTGGTTCCAAATAGGAAAAGGAGTCTGTCAAGGCTGTATATTGTCACCCTACTTATTTAACTTATATGCAGAGTACATCATGAGAAACGCTGGGCTGGAAGAAACACAAGCTGGAATCAAGATTGCCAGGAGAAATATCAATAACCTCAGATATGCGGATGACACCACCCTTATGGCAGAAAGTGAAGAAGAGCTAAAGAGCCTCTTGATGAAGGTGAAGGAGGAGAGTGAAAAAGTTGGCTTAAAGCTCAACGTTCAGAAAACTAAGATCATGGCATCTGGTCCTATCACTCCATGGGAAATAGATGGGGAAACAGTGGAAACAGTGTCAGACTTTACTTTTTTGGGCTCCAGAATCACTGCTGATGGTGACTGCAGCCATGAAATTAAAAGACGCTTACTCCTTGGAAGGAAGGTTATGGCCAACCTAGATAGCATGTTTAAAAGCAGAGACATTACTTTGCCAACAAAAGTCCGTCTAGTCAAGGCTATGGTTTTTCCAGTGGTCATGTATGGATGTGAGAGTTGGACGGTGAAGAAAGCTGAGCGCCGCAGAATTGATGCTTTTGAACTGTGGTGTTGGAGAAGACTCTTGAGAGTCCCTTGGACTGCAAGGAGATCCAATCAATCCATCCTAAAAGAGATCAATCCTGGGTGTTCATTGGAAGGTCTGATGTTGAAGCTGAAGCTCCAATACTTTGGCCACCTCATGCGAAGGGTTGACTCATTGGAAAAGACCCTAATGCTGGGTAGGATTGGGGGCAGGAGGAGAAGGGGACGACAAAGGATGAGATGGTTGGATGGCATCACCGACTCGATGAACATGGTTTTGGGTAGACTCCGGGAGTTGGTGATGGACAGAGAGGCCTGGCATGCTGCAATTCATGGGGTCGCAGAGAGTCGGACACGACTGAGCGACTGAACTGAACTGAACTGAATGAGGAATAATGAGAAAAGGCCAGAAGCAGACTTAATATGTGGATGGTGAATTGGGGCTATCTGAAAGCCACAGGACATTGTACTGGTGGTTGTTTGAACAATTCATTCGCAGATAAAATAGAAACAATGATAAGAAAACTTAAATTATGGTGATTTTGTAAATGATATGAATGACTCATTAATATTTTCTTTCTAAGCTTTGACTGTGAACACTGTGTTGAAACTGCATTTCTTTTCAATATCTGCAAAAAATAGAGCAGGTTCAGATATTTTCCTGTTCCCCACAATATTTGATGCTTTAAAACATTGCAATAGTAATCTTACTTTTTAAATTTTTTTTATTTTTTAAATTAATTTATTTATTTTAATTAGAGGCTAATTTACTTTTAAGGGAGTAAAACCAGTTAGAGTTATCATGTCATATTATTAAAAATCAATCCATAGATTTAGTTAAATTAGTTTATTTTCTATTTTTTAACTTTACAATATTGTATTTGTTCACAGATTTAGTTAAATGTGGTCTGACAATCTTGAATTTCAAACACAGACATGAAGTTTTTCATATTTCATTGCATAATAGCAATATAAAAAGTATTACTGGACTTTCCTGGTGGTCCAGGAGTTAAAAATCTGCCTACCAATGCAGAGGACACAGGTTTGATTCCTGGTTGGGGAAGATTCCACATGCCTCAGGGCAACTAAGTCCTTACCACAACTACTAAGCCTGCATTCTAGAGCCTGCAAGCTGCAACTACTGAACCCACAAACCACAACTACTGAAGCCCGCATGCCTAAAATTGTGCTCAGCAACAAGAGAAGCCACTGCAGTGAGAAGTCCACGCACAGCAACTAGAGAAAGCCTGTGCACAGTAACAAAGACTCAGCATAGCCATAATAAATAAATAGAAAGAGTATTACCACAGTCAGGTGCAAAATGACTTAATATAGACTTTTAGTTGAGATTACACCTCTCTCTAATCGTAGTTTCATCAGAGCTCTCATTTCAGCATAACAGGATCATCTATCAGTTTGAGTTTTTATTACATAATTTTTTAGCACATAATTTATAAATTATCTTTGGATTTATATACATATTTTTAATTAGAGGATAAATACATTACAATATGGATTTATATTTTTACTAATGCTCTAACTCTCTGGGGTCCCCTAGTTGCTGCTAAGTGTATAAAGAGTACACTGATCTCTAATAATTGTATCTACCTAAGTAAAATATAGGATTAAAAATTTTAAGTTAATAGAGAATATCCAAAGAACTATTTTCCTTTAGAGGATCCATACATTACTTGAATTTGAGAAATTCCAGTGTAAGGCTAAAAAATGTTGCTTATTCCTGTTGTAGACTGTATGTATATGTGTATACATGTGTGTATGTGTGTGTGTGTGTATATATATATATATAAAATATCAATGAGATCATCCCATACATGCTATTTTATAACTTGAATTTTTACTTAATAATATGCTACAGAAGTTATTCTTTTCAATGGCTATAAAGTATTTTATCACATGACTGGTTAGCCAGTCCCTCATTAAAATATTTTTGCTGTTTCCAGATTTCACACTCTTTTGAGGAACATTGCAATAAGTGTCATTCTTCATTTTATAAACATGTGTAGGGTAATTTTGTAGATGTGGAATTGCTGAGTCAAGGAGAATGCACATTTAAATTTTTGATAGATATTGCCCAATTACTTTCCAAAAAGGTGATATCAATTTTATACCCCACTCACAGAGTATAAAAAATTTGCCACATTCTCACTTTTAAATCTTTGGAAACTGGACAGTTGAGAAATTAAGAACTGTATATAAACTGAGTTGATAGTATTATATGTTTCAGATGTGTACAGATGCTGCTGTGCTTATTAAAATATAAAATCATTTCAAAATCTTATTGCATATCCATTGTTAACGCATTTTCTCAACCAACAGCTACTCAAATCACTATCATACAGAAGTTTTATGATTTTCTTTTAAAAAAGAGTGCTCATGGTGGACTATCTGGAAGCCTGTAACTATTTTGGGTCTCTTGTCTACATGAAAAAACTACCCAATATAATGTAGGAAAATGGAAGAACAAGGCTTGGGATGGGGCAGCCCTGCCAGCTACCCATTCCCTTTGTACTGACATAAATACTACCCTAGTGGCCCCAGGATTCAAAGAAGTCCCTAGAAAAGATGGGGTTCCTCACTGAGAGGAGTTTTTACTTAACTAAGGAATAAGAGTATCCTTTATCTTTTCTGTTTCCAAGTTCCAGAGTCTTAATTTCCACTGCTGTGGAATCAGTATGCTGCTGCTGCTGCTGCTAAGTCGCTTCAGTCGTGTCCGACTCTGTGCGACCCCACAGACGGCAGCCCACCAGGCTCTGCCGTCCCTGGGATTCTCCAGGCAAGAACACTGGAGTGGGTTGCCATTTCCTTCTCCAATGCATGAAAGTGAAAAGTGAAAGTGAAATCGCTCAGTCGTGTCCGACTCTTAGCGACCCCATGGACTACAGCCTACCAGGCTCCTCCGTCCATGGGATTTTCCAGGCAAGAGTACCGGAGTGGGGTCCCATTGCCTTCTCCAGTGGAATCAATATAAGTAGACATTAAAAAAAAAAAGCTCAGCCATGTAGAGGCGACATAAAAGGCATATTCAGTGGTACAACTGCATTTGAAGTTCCTTCAAAGAAGATTATGTGACCCCTCTGTCTTTGCATCCCCCAGGGCCTGCCATGCTAATGAATGAATGAATGCTATGAGCCCTCATGTTCACTCCATAAACCTGCACAGAAAGCAGAAACATGCTTTCTAACGCTTTTTTCCTTCTCACTCTTAATTGGATTTCAGCCTTTAGAGAAATCTTTTTAGAAATTACTGTTGAGAGGGCAGAAGAGCCCTAGTTCAGTTGAAACATTTCCAAAGAGAAAGTTTACAACCCTGCTAGTGTGGTAAATACTGGGTCAACAACAGTTACCAATTCTACTTGTTACTTTCATCCAGAGGAGAAAGCTTTGATTACAAATAGTAAATCTGTTACTAAGTAAATATCAAAACACCACATTTCTGATGACCATTAAAACTCCATAACATTTGGGACTTCCCTGCTGGTCCAGTGCTTAAGAATCAGCCTTGCAATGTAGAGGACATGGGTTTGATCCCTGGCTTGGGAACTGGATCCCACATGCCGCAACTAGGAGTTCAAATGCCTCACTGAAGACTGAAGATCCTGAGTGCGGCAACACACAGTCAAAATGAATCCTTAAAAATAAAATGAAAAGCAAATCTAACAATAACCAGTAAGAGAAGCCTCTCTGCCCTCTCTTGCTTTTCACTTCCTTCAAAAAGTTTTAAAAACTGAGATATAATTCACATACCACAAAATTCACTCTTTTGAGTGTACAGTTCAATAGTTTTTAGTATATTCACCCATCAACACCATCTAATTTCAAAACTTTCTCATCATTCCCAAAAGGAGTCCCCTATCCTACCCGCCCCCCCACTTCTGGATCCTGACAATCACTAATCTACCTTGTTTCCTTTTACTTACCTGTAGTTAATAGTGCCTCTAGGCTTGGGGAGGTGGTGTCCATTAGTATCACAGATCTTGAGAGAGTTCTGTTTCCCAAGATGCTTTTCTTTTTCTGCCACCATCAGTAAATACTATTGACCAAGCACAGAAATCACAGAGACTTCTCTGTAGGGCAATTCCTCTTTGTCATACAAAAAAAAAGTGTGTGTGTTGAAGGTGGTGGGTGTCTGGGGAAAGATTAACTGATGAGCACATGGATTATTGCCTTTGCTGAAGTACGGTATTGACTGTCACGGATGGCTGAAGATCACATTCTCCTGAAGACACGAAGTAGTGGAGCAGTATCTTTCAGAATTAAACCAAGGCATTTGCCATCACAGAGTCCAGACTGGGTCTTAAATTAATTAACATAATACAAAACTCTTGCTGACAATTTGTATCTGGCATTTTGTCTGAAAATGGAGCACGGAGGTTCAGGAAGGAGCTACAGAGGAAGATGTAAGAAAGAAAAACAGCACAGCATCCAGGAGTTGGTCTGGCACTCTCAGCTAAGCCTTGTTCTCCTGTTAAACATAAACAGTTTTATAGAACACGAACATAGGGCAAGGTCATTCTATGACCACGATGGATCAAGACAAAGACCAGACCACTCTGTCCTTATGTCTGAATAGGCACTAATAAGAATGTTTCCAAACCATAAAAATGACCAAATATCCTCCTGTCCTGGCTAATAGGAGTGGGTGCTGCTTCCTTATCAACCCCAGCATTGGGTTTTTTTCATTTCCTCACCTTCTAGATAAGAGGTATTAAGATGTCAAATCATAGAATCACCTTTGATTTCTGATAGAACCCAATACAGAGCAAGGCCTACTTCCTTGACCCTCCTCAGAATCACATAGCGGTAGTAGTTAGTTGCTCAGTTGTGTCCAACTCTTTGTGATCCCAGAGACTGTAGCTTGCCAGGATCCTCTGACCATGGGATTCTCCAGGCAAGAATACTGGAGTGGATTGCCATTCCCTTCTCCAGAGGATCTTCTCAATTCAGGGATCAAATCTGGGTCTACTGCATTGCAGGCAGATTCTTCACCATTTGAGTTAAAGGGAAGTCCTTCAGAATCACATGACACAAACCCAAATCACATCATAGGTCCTTTCTCTCATCTCTTCCTGAGATGTTCATTTTCCCTCATTGAAACGAGTAATGCATCCAACTTGTACATCTACAGATTTGTTTCTTCTGTTGGTCTTCGGCTGAGAGACACTGATGGGGGAAGCAGGTCATCTTCTATAAGGGTTACTTCAGGGGACCACACAGTGGCTCTTGCCTGAATCCATTTCACATATCTATCTGCCATAGGTAAGACCTGACATTCCACCATGAAAATTTTATTTCTTTGGGTCATCACTTAGTGATTATTTAGGCAGAAATGCTCTCAGAGAAGAAAATGACCTTTAAAACACTCTCAATCATAGATGTTTGAGTAAGCCACTTTCATATTTCATTTACTCATTAATTTTTTTACATTTTATCCCTTTGAAATTAGGACATGGCCTATGATCCATAGTATCTTAAATTCTTTGAAATATGATGATATGTCTGAGCTCAAGTCTCATCAATTGTGATGTGTTAATACTATTTCCCAAAACTCAGTCATGTGCATACAACTCTCACAATTTTTGTTATATGCATATGCTACAGTGAGGGCTTCCCTGGTGGCTCAATGGTAAAGAATCTGCCTGTCAATGCAGGAGATGCAGGTTCGAACCCTGGGTTGGGAAGATCCCTTGGAGAAGGAAATGGCAACCCACTCCAATATTCTTGCTTGGGAAATCCCAGGGACAGAGGAGACTGGTGGGCTCCAGTCCATGGGGTTCCAAAGAGTCAGACATGACTTAGTGACTAAACAACTAACAATATGCTACAGAAATGATATTCATATTATATTTGTCTTTACAGTACCTCACTTTAAAGATTTAAGTAAATGTAGGGCTTCCCTGGTGGCTCAGTGGCAAAGGATCTGCCAGCCAATACAAGCGACGCAGGTTTGATCCCTGGTCCTAGAAGATCCCACATGCCGTGTGGCAACTAAAACCATGCATCACAATTATTGAGCCTGGGCTCTAGAGCCCAGGAGTCACAACTACTGAGCCTGTGATCTAGAGCCTATAAGCTGCAATTACTGAAGGCCGACACCCTAGAGCCTAAATTCCACAAGAAAAGCCACTGTAATGAGAAACCCAAGCACTGAGACGAGGAGTAGCCTCTGCTCACCACAGCGAGAGAAAGCCTGCGTACAGCAACAAAGATCCAGCATCGCGAAAAATAACAAATAAGTAAAAAAAATAAGATTTAAGTAAATGTAGTGAAAGTGGTTCAGTCATGGACTGAATTTCATGGACTATACAGTCCACGGAATTCTCCAAGCCAGAATACTGGAGTGGGTAGCCTTTCCCTTCTCCAAGGGATCTTCCCAATCCAGGGATTGAACCCAGGTCTCTCGCATTGCATGCAGATACTTTACCAGCTGAGCCACTAGGGAAGCCCAAGGACACTGGAGTGGGTAGCCTATCCCTTCTCCAAGGGATCTTCCTGACCCAGAAATCAAACTGGGATTTGCTTTCTTCTAGTAATAATATCCATGAAATCCTGGGCAAGACATGCTAGTTATAGCTTTCTCTAAAACATATTAAAATATATACACAACTATTTAAAAAATTGTAAAAGGTTGCTCATATTCCACAAAAAATCATCACCCTTGTTTGCCAGTGGTAGCTGTGCAATCCTTGGACAACTCTGAACTAGCTGATCCCAGGTGTAATAGAAGAAACTATATAATCATACATATTTTTAAACACAAAAATAGATCCAATTGACTATTTATATAGCTTTTATGTACATATAGTTGTGTTGGAGTCACCTGACCTTAAAGATTAGTTTTATGTTGATAAAAAGCACCAGATCTCTTAATACTTGGAAACACACATGAGTGATTTCAGATATAACCTTTGTCTTAAATATTGTCCCAAACATCGTAGATTTTATTTGGGAAATAAGAGGACAGACTTGCTTTGATCAGTCTGGGAAAGCTTCTTAGTAGAGAAAAGATTTTAGAAATTACTCAAACTCTTCCCTTTTATTATAACCAGCCAGAGGTCCCCTAAGCCTTGCAATTCAAAGTATTACTATATTTGGTGGACAGCGACAAGACTGAGGAGCTTGTTAGAAATGCAGGTTCTCAGGTCCTCACTGCAGCCCTGCTGAACTGAAGCTGCATTTTTCCTGGTCCCAGGTGATTCAAACACATGTTAAGTGTGTGAAGTACTGCTTTAACCACTGGAGCCTACCTTAGTTATTGCTTATCTAAAAATGGTCCTTCCCTACTGTATAGCACAGGAAATTCTGCTCAATGTTATAAGGCAGGAAGGGAATTTAGGGAAGAATGGATACACGTATATGTACGGCTGAGTCCCTTCACTGTTCATCTGAAATTATCACAACATTGTTAATCAGCTATTCCCAAGACAAAAATCAAAAAGTTAAAAAAAAAAAAAAGGATATGTGTAGGTATGGTGTGCCATTTTATTTTAGGACTAGAAAGGAACTGTACTTAACTATAAATGACTAAATAAAAATGGTCCTTGAAGGACATATCCCAGGCCAGGTAGCAAGCAGACCAGAGGTCCCTGATCGATTAAATACATTAGATTCATCTGTTTCCCCTCCACTGTCTTTGAGGGTTGCCACATTAAACAGAAGACTTAGGAAGCAAAGATGTATTTTATTTAGGGGGGAAAAAATCAATTTAAACTAAAATCAAAACCCCGAGCCATAATTTGTGGTCCAACAGCTGACTGAATCTAAGAATCAGATTAAAATAATACCCATTTCCTTTCTTCTTCTGACCATGTCACTCCCCCTGCACCCACTGGCCTAGAAACACATCTGTCCTCCACTGTAAAATTGCAAGGCTTTGCTTGAACATGCTGTGATAAAGATCCACATAAATGAAAATATTTATTGGTGAATTTATTCACACGAAAAAAAAGTGTCATCTTTTTTGTGGAGAAGGCATGGGCAATTCTATGAGAAGACATTTTCCCTGGAAAGCATTAACCCAGAGGTCTCCTTTACTGATCCAAGGGCCCCTATTCCTTCCCTTATGCATTCAGTCAGTCAATACTCAATACGTATTTAATGAATGAATGAAGGAAATCATTTCCCCTCATGGGCAATAGCCTAGAAAGTTTCCTTCTCTTCTCAGTCCCTCTTGAAACTCTGGATTCTTTCCAAAATCTGTTTGATATAATATTTTCTACCATACTATCAACTGAATAAAATCAAAAGCATTTTTTTAAAATTTCCAGTGACTAAGTAGAAATTGGTTATTAAAAAGACCAAATGAAATAAGCCAACTAGAAAACAAACAAACAGCCAGTGGCTGCACATAACCATGGATATTCTGTCTTTTGAAGTGAGCTACACTCCAATCTTTAGGTATAAGAGAAAAAATGTTTTATTTTTGCATATTCCTTATTCCATTCTGAATTCAAAATATACAGGCTCCAATACAGCTACCATTTTCTTTTTGTGCCTTATTTTATCAATATATTTAAAAATTTTCCAACTTGCCTCTCAACATTAGCTGTGGGGAGTAATGAGATGTTGCTATCAGAATATTATCTTATAATTATACATAATAATGGACTTTAATATATCCATGTGAATATGAGTAATGAGTCATTTATTTGAGTTTAAAGGTTCCTCAGTGAGAACATTTTGATGAGCACATTTCAAATCCTAAATATTAATGTGATTTAATTCTCTCCAGGTATTTCTAGCAAGGAGGAAGAGAGGGAAGGAATGGCAAATTACTCTGCTCCTATTTGGTACCCAGACAGCCTCCTGGGAGCTTGGTGACAAATAAAGATGGACAAAAAACTACAATAAAAGATATCACAGGTGACCTACCATGTACCAGGTATTGCTTCAGACTCTTGTTTCAGGCAGAAATTCTAACATAATGGTTCTTGGTAATGGTTGTACAGTAGAATCACCTGGAGACATTCAAAAGATATACTAATGCCTGGATCTCATTCAAAGAAATTCTGATTCAATTGGTGAGGTGGGGTTGAGGACATCAGAATGTTTTTTTTAAAAAAACTCCCTAGGTGATCTGCCCATGGGCCAAAGTTGAGAATCACTGCTTTGAAACATGTGCATTATAGTATTATTTTAATATCACTCATATGTAAGAGTGGTAAATTTATTGAGATTTCAGTGTACATAATAGAACATCTTCCTTTATGATTCTTGAGAACATGGGCTAGGTCTTTCATTTTCAGTACCCATCACAGTGTATAATTGATAAACTTGTGTTGAAGATCTTAGTGATGATGATTGGGAAGCTTCTTGAAGTCATATTATACTGCCTGGCCCATCTCAGTCAAATATATGTTTATTTAAATGAAAAAAAAATCTTAAATTAATGAATGATGATGGGGTGACATACTGCCATATCACTTCCTTAGAAAAAGGAGACAGAGAAGCTGCTAGTTCCACTGTTTCTGGCTCTGTGGAACTTTACTACCCAGCAGGAAATGACTAGCATGAGTTCTTTGCCATAGTTGAACCACAGAGCCCTGAGCCCATCCCTGGGCCAGCTGTAGAGGTCCTTGGACCCTCCCCTCCTTCATCTGAGGCTCCTCCTTGCCAGGGTCACGTTGTGATCAAGAAGGGAGAGCAGGCAGGGAGTGCCTTCCATGGGGGTGGAGTGGGGTGGGATGAGACACAACATTGGCACCATAAGAGAACAAAGAATTCCAAGAACATTGGCAGCCAATGACTGAATTCTGCTGTGATAATCCTTTATTTGCTTACTTGGAGTCAAACTTTTGCCCTTTTACAAATTCTTCCCTTTTTGATATGGCTGACTATGGTGGAACTGAATTCTCAGGCATTGAATGAGAGTCATGAGATCCAGGGATATTATGCATGTTTACATGTGTCTACAAGCTGAATTCAAATGTTACCTTCTATGAAAGAGTTCCTTTGAACAATCTGTGATGCTAGAATCTAGGTAGCATATCTTGTTGTCTTGGTTCATACTATACAAAATGTATCACATTATGTTCTTATCATAGGAGCATCCTCTACATTATAACATTTTATTACAGAAAGGTGGAAGTTGGGAGTCAAATTGTTTCCATGAAGCCTATAATAAAAGACATGTTCTGATAGTGTCAGCCTCTTTGGTAGATGTCAGTCCCTTCCCCAAATACCAGTATAATAGAGAACTCTCCACTACAGGACATTAATCTATGTATCCAGTGGCTTTTATGTAGGATACTCTAGGAGGAGGTCACATGCTGCACCCATTGCAATGCAGTTAAGAGTTCCCAAGTCTCACTTGGGAAGATGTTAACTCTAATAGAAGCATCATCCCCTGTTTCTCTGACAGATACACTAGAATACACACAAAGGCAGCAGGAAGTCTCTTAATTCTAGGAGCTCTGACTACACACAGATCTATTCCACAATACCACGTGGAAACAAGGACATTGCCAGGAGGGTTCACTTCTGCGTGATGGCATAATTGTAGAAGAAGGATCTATGAACAAATTAAGCAACTTTTTTTTACAGCTCTTGCCTCCTCTCTGGGTCTATCTTTCACTAATGCTCTTATTCAAACCTTCACTTTGTGTTCTTGATTACATTTTTAAAAACACCTCATTTCTAGAATCAGGAGATAAGATATAAATCCACATGTGTATTATACAACATATAAAAATACACAGACCCAAAGATCTCATTCTTTCATTGTTATTATAGTTCATCCCACTTCACCTGCAAATTGCCTATTTATCAACTTCTGCCATATTTCTTTACATTTTCCTCTTGTAATTTTGTAATTGCCTCTTATCATTCTAGCATCTTCAAAACTTTCAAACATCCTTTTATCAAACCAACTCTTTCCCTCCCACCCCCCACTGATGAGTAAAATTAGATGAGGTGTCATTCTGTCTTTATTTTCCTGACTCAAATCATTCCTGGGATTTTGTTTACAAAAGATTGACTACATTGTCCATAGTTTGATCTTTTTATCCTTTCACATTCCTTCAGTTTCTCAGCTTCTTTATTGATAGGAAATGATTGCAATCATCTAGGGAAATGTATTTGAGAAGGACACCAGATGGGATAGTTTGCTAGAGTTGCTGTAACAAAATATCACAAATTAGGTGGCTTAAACAACAGAAATTTACTGTTTCACAAATCTGGAGGCTAGAAGTTGGAGATCAAGATGTCAGCAAGATCAGTTCCTTCTAATGGCTGTGAAGACGAATCTGTCTCATGCCTTTTCCCAGTTTCTGGCCTTTCATTGGCAATCGTTGGTGTTCCTTGGCTTGTAGAAGCACCACCCCAATCTCTGCCTTTATCCTCACATGGCATCCTCCCTGTGTGTCTGTCTCCAAATTCCCCCTTTTTATAAGGACATCAGTCATATCGGATTAGAGCCCACTTTAATGAGCTCCTTTTAACTTGATTACCCCTGTAAAAGCCCTGTCACTAATGTAAGGTATTGGGAGTGGTTAGGACTTCAAATTTTGTGGGGACACAATTCAAGCCTTAATAGGGTTGAATTAACAGGGGATTACTTTTTCTGAGCTGTGTGTGGCTGAACTGGGCTCTGTCTGGCTTCCTCAGCAGTAGACTTGACTAGACAGTGGGCAGAAACTCTCGGTTTCATTCAGCCTTTTGCCTACACGACACTGGATTCACTTGGTATCATTTCAAAGGTAAGAGTCATTACTGAAGAGTGAAAATAGTGGCTAGGTTTCAAAGGGCCTGCCCACTCTTTCCATGGGAGAACAAAAACTCTCCCTACTCTGCACGTCCTTGTTCTTATCTCTCCTCATCCCTCCCCACGCTCCACCCCTTCTCCCAAGCTATAACCACATCTGACATTTTCCTCTGACCCTCCTCAGAAGTTATTTTGGCTAGTCACTACCTGCTGCTTTGCAGAAAGCCAAGGAAGCAGCTTATCGAGGTGTCTTTCTCAAACAGCAGATGTGCTGAGGCTTCCTGCCGTGAACCCTTTGTCCCTCTCAGCCCAGAGATCAGCAACAGGCTTATCTGTGAGTAAAGGGGTCAGTGGGATGAGCCAAAAACCCCACATGGAGGTGAGGGGGTGAAAGGAGTTGAATGAAACGGATAGTCAATGGAAGAGTTCACATAAGCATCTACAGAATTCTGCTTGAAGTTTTGGTTCATTTTTCCAACCTGCCCATGATGTTTCTAGACCTGCTTGTTATAGGACAGAACATAACCCTTAGCTGTCTCTCAGGCCTAAGGGAATAAAGCTGCAAACTTAAGCGGTGCTGTAGGTGGCTCTGTTTTTTTTTTTTCTCAATGGAAAAGCCAGCAGTTTGTTCTCAACTAAACTATTTACAACATTTGTGTTCTTCTGACTCTCTGACATCAACCAAAATAAAAGGTACTTTTGCCTCAGGGAAACTTGTAAGCTAACTGAGTTCATATAGAGACCAGGAAAGCTTATTGAAAATCATCTCCCAATATATCTGGGCATTAGAGTTTCTAGAAAGGTGATTACTAGGGGGAATTGAGAGATTAAGAAAAGACAAAAGAAAAGCACCTTTTGTTTGAGAAGACTTTTGGCAAAGGGCATAACCTGGGTTTGGTGGAGAAGGTAAACATTTACCTCTTACCAATGCTGTGACTTAACCTTTTTGAACCTCAGTGTTTACCTTTTAAACTTGTCAGAAGGGAAAATAATTCCTGCCTCAAGGGTGAATATTAAGTGAGATGATGCAGAATGACAATGACAGGTCATTTGTAGGCAAATTCTCCTGCCCATTTCAATAGAAGGATTTCAATTTAGTTTTGATTCAAAGGTAGGAAAGGAAAATGAGAAACACTCAAAGAGAAAAAGAAAGCAGCTACATAATGCTGAAACATCTCTCTGCATGGAACTTGCCCACAGGGCACCACATACTATGAGGCAACGGATTGGGCAAAGCAATGTTGAGACCAGGCATGCTCTGGCCACAGGCTCCCCAATCCAGACTTAGTCTCTTTCTAAAAGCAGATTTTTGCACATACATTTACCGATCAACAGAGAGACTTTGGTGCTGTTCTGGTGTAGGAATTGAGGAACAAAGGAGAGTTCCTTGAATTATTATAGCTCACTCTAGTGCCTCCCTTTTCTCCTAATAGTGTACTCTTTTTGTACCACACAGTCACTACATGTGTTGTCTCTCCACATGAATGAAGGGCAGAGAACAAGTCTGTTATTTCTCTTTTATGCACTGAAGCTCCACAATGCTGAGCAAATACTAGACGTTCAGTGAATGCTTTGTTAACTGGATTTTCACTCTAGCTATAACAGTCAATTTACGATGGGCCAATTTTCCATTGGGTGGATTCCCTGGTGGTTCAGATGGTAAAGAATCGGCCTGCAATGGCGGAGACCTGGGTTTGATCCCTGGGTCGGTAAGATCTCCTGGAGAAGGGAATGGCAATCCATTCCAGTATTCTTGGCTGGAGAATTCCATGGACAGAGAAGCCTGGCAGGCTACAGTCCATGGGGTCACAAAGAGTCAGACATGACTGAGCAACTAACACACAACTTTCCACTGAACACAACTAGAAGAGCTGGATTTTTAAACAATGATCTGTTTGAAGTCATCAGAGAATTACCATAGTGGGACTTCCCTGGTGGTCCAGTGGTTAAGACACCATGTGTCTGAAACCATTTTCCTCAGATTGGGATATGAACTCATGTGCTGGGACTCGAACTCATGAGGCTGGGACTCAAACCCAGCCAAAACCCATCGTCTTCCAACTGAGATCACAGACCTGGTTTCAGGACCTAATAAAACTCAGGTTCTTGATGTTTCATCACAGAAAGAATTCAGTGAGAGACTAAGTGATAGGTAAGAAGTAGATTTATTCAGAGAGAAACACACTCCACAGAGTGTGGGCTGTTGCAGAGGGTGAGTATGGCCTCAAAATGTGGTGTGGTTAGCTTTTTTTATGGGCTGGGTAATTTCATAGGCTAATGAGTGGGAGGCTTATTCCAACCATTTTGAGGAAGGGGGCGGAGATTTCCAGGAATGGGCTGCCGCTCACTTTTTAGTCTTTGATGGTTAGCCTTGGAACTGCCCAGTGCCTCTGGGTGTGTCATTCAGCTTGCTGATGTGTTACAATGAGCATATACTGAGGATCAAGGTCTAGTTGAAGTTGATTTGTCCGCCATCTTGGACCCATTTGATCTAATCAGTTTATGTTGTGTCCTAGGGCTGGGTCATTCTATCGAAGGTTGCGCTCTGCCCTCCTTCCTCCTGTTTCACTTCCAATGCAGGGGACCAGGTTAGATCCCTGGTTGGGGAACTAAGATTCCACATGTCCTGCTGCTGCTGCTGCTGCTAAGTCGCTTCAGTCGTGTCCGACTCTGTGTGACCCCATGGACGGCAGCTCACCAGGCTCCGCCGTCCCTAGGATTCTCCAGGCAAGAATACTGGAGTGGGTTGCCATTTTCTTCTCCAGTGCATGAAAGGGAAAGGTGAAAGTGAAGTCGCTCAGTCGTGTCCGACTCTTAGCGACCCCATGGACTGTAGCCTACCAGGCTCCTCCATCCATGGGATTTTCCAGGCAAGAGTACTGGAGTGGGGTGCCATTGCCTTCTCCGCCACATGTCCTGAGGCACAGCCAAAAAATAAAAATTAAAAATGAATTCCATTTTAAAAGAGGGAGAGAGAGATACACAGCAGCAGAAATTAGGGTCAGGGTCCTAGAGAGAAAGGAAATGCACCCAGGTGAGACGAAGGTTGGGGCTATTTCTCCTCTCCAGGAAGTTGCTGATTCACAGGAGAACTGGGGCTGAGAGGCTGAGGATACAATCAGAAAGTGATTGCTAATCGACTGTATCTCAGTAAAGCTGGGGGCAGGGGGTGGGGGGTGCGGTGGGAACCCCAAACAAATGCTTCTAGGGCTCTGAGGAAAAAAGAAAGGGATGACTAAGAGACAGAGGAAGCTGAGCAAAGTCTCACATGGTTTAGAAAATGAAAACTGGAACTGGGGGTTCCCCAAGGAGAAGGGGCCTTGGGCTCACAGTTGTGATCCCTGAAGGGCTGCATCAAGATGTAACAAAGAACCAGAAACAGCTCTGTCAACAGCAAGATTGAATTCCAACTCAGATCAGGGTAATCCAAGTCTGGATTAAGGCAAATAGCCCTATTCTAACTGTTTTCCAGAAGCAAAAGTAAATCCACTCTGGAAGAAGAGAACACCCTTCAGAACCTCTATACTTCTTCATACAATTATTCAATGATGTTTACCTTCATATAGCTTCCCTACCCTTGCCTTTCAGATCCTTACTGAGATGTGGAAAAGGCACAGACAGTCAAGAACCCTGGCGTCTAGATCTGTTTCCTTATTTGGAGGGTAAGACAGGTTTATCTGGCTTTGAAATTTTCTGTCTCTATGTGTGGAACTGAACTCTGCCTCACCTTCACTGTGCTGCATCCTCTTTGAGTCACCAAGAGGTGATTCACCTCACTGGTGAGGGAGAGATTCCTGCCCTAGGGCTAGGGAATGGCTGAACAAAGGATACCCAGCACTGGTCATATACATTCACATATACTCACAGCCCCGTATGCTCAAACATGCTCACAGCCCAGGGAGGGAAGACACTCATGCCATGTGAAGTCACAGAAGCGGTGCACTTGGGAACAGAGTGAACAACCAGGGGCTGTGGGAGGCAGGTTTTTAGTATCAAGAGGTGGGGGGTGGTGCAAGGAGCTCAGCTGGTGCTCTGTGATGACCCTGAGGGGTGGGATGGGGGGCATTGTGAGGGAAGCTCAAGAGGGAGGCGGTATTGGTATACTTGAGCTGATTCACAATGTCGTGTGGCAGAAACCAACACAACATTGTAAAGCAATTATCTTCCAATTAAAAATAAATTAAAAAAAAAAAAGGAGGGTGGGAGTGATCCCTGCTTCCCATGGAAGGACATGATTGGCTTGTTTGAAAGATTCTGTGGGCTGGTTGGGAAACTGGAATCCACCTCTAGGGATAAGCAGGAACAGTGCCTGGTCCCTTTGATGAGGAGGGTTGTTTGGCTAGAGGATCTCATCTGTGGAAGCCAAGTGGGGATAGAGGCTTGCTGTTAGACCATTTGAGGCACTTTGGATTTTACCAGTTGTCAATATTACTTATAATGTAATGAGCAAGATTACAGTCATGTCTGACTCTTTGTGATCCCATGGAATAGTCCATGGAATTCTCCAGTCCAGAATACTGGAGTGGGTAACTGTTCCCTTCTCCAGGGTATCTTCCCAACCCAGGGATCGAAACCAGGTCTCTTGCATTGCAGGCAGATTCTTTACCAGCTGAGCCATGAGGAAAGCCCAAAACCAATTGTCAGGGTAGCACACAATTTCAGGCCTTCTGTATATTTCCCAAGAGACAAGGCCATGTGACAACACCACCCAGCACCCAACTTCTGCTCCTCCTTGATTGCCTTAACTTTTCATGTACTCTTGCCACCTCACACTCCCTTCTATAATCCCATGGCTCTCACCAGAGTTTGGGTCCTCATTACCTCTGCAGCTACCCACCCCAGTATTCTGGCCTGGAGAATTCCACGGATTGTACAGTCCATGGGCTCACAAAGAGTCAGACATGACTGAGCAACTTTCACAGTGAAAAATTTTTGTCTGCCATATCAGCAAACAAAGGGTGTTGCGTCAAGCCATCACATTACAAGTTAACCCTGAGGAGATTCAGGATGAGAAAGCACAAGATACTGGCTTCAGATAGCTGAGGAACTTATCAAATGAATGATTTCAATGAACCCAGTCATGTGTATCTTACATACACAGAAAAGTGCTAAACTTTTAAACTTGAGATGTCTGGTTTTCTTTAATTAACAGTAACCTTTCAATGTTCTGACTACCTGGTCTTCATTGCAAAAACTCCTATATAACCTAGTTCTTCCCTTGCCTCTTGGAGCAGTCTCTCAGAGTGATCTGAGATGCTGCTTCTTGGGCTTAAGTCCTCAGTTTTTTTTGTTTTTTTTTTTCCGTCCCACCCTCACCTTCTCCCTCAGAGTCCATAAAATTGTTCCATGCATCTGTGTCTCTTATTCTGTCTCGCATATAGGGTTATCGTTACCTTCTTTCAAATTCCATATATATGCATTAGTATACTGTATTGTTGTTTTTCTTTCTGGCTTACTTCACTCTGTATAATGGGCTCCAGTTTCATCCATCTCAGTAGAACCGATTCAAATGTATTTTTTTAATGGCTGAGTAATATTCCATTGTGTATATGTACCACAGCTTCCTTATCCATTCGTCTGCTGATGGACATCTAGGTTGCTTCCATGTCCTGGCTATTGTAAACAGTGCTGCGATGAACATTGGGGTACACGCGTCTCTTTCAATTCTGGTTTCCTCGGTGTATATGCCCAGCAGTGGGATTGCTGGGTCATATGGCAGTTCTATTCCCAGTTTTTTAAGGAATCTCCACACTGTTCTCCATAGTGGCTGTACTAGTTTGCATTCCCACCAACAGTGTAAGAGGGTTCCCTTTTCTCCACACCCTCTCCAGCATTTATTGCTTGTAGACTTTTGGATAGCAGCCATTCTGACTGGTGTGAAATGATACCTCATTGAGGTTTTGATTTGCATTTCTCTAATAATGAGTGATGTTGAGCATCTTTTCATGTGTTTGTTAGCCATCTGTATGTCTTCTTTGGAGAAATGTCTGTTTAGTTCTTTGGCCCATTTTTTGATTGGGTCGTTTATTTTTCGGGAATTCAGCTGCAGAAGTTGCTTGTATATTTTTGAGATTAATTGTTTGTCTGTTGCTTCATTTGCTATTATTTTCTCCCATTCTGAAGGCTGTCTTTTCACCTTGTTTATAGTTTCCTTTGTTGTGCAAAAGCTTTTAATTTTAATTAGGTCCCATTTGTTTATTTTTGCTTTTATTTCCAATATTCTGGGAGGTGGGTCATGGAGGATCCTGCTGTGATTTATGTCGGAGAGTGTTTTGCCTATGTTTTCCTCTAGGAGTTTTATTGTTTCTGGTCTTACGTTTAGATCTTTAATCCATTTTGAGTTTATTTTTGTGTACGGTGTTAGGAAGTGTTCTAGTTTCATTCTTTTACAAGTGGTTGACCAGTTTTCCCAGCACCACTTGTTAAAGAGATTGTCTTTTCTCCATTGTATATTCTTGCCTCTTTTGTCGAAGATAAGGTGTCCATAGGTGCATGGGTTTATCTCTGGGCTTTCTATTTTGTTCCATTGATCTATATTTCTATCTTTGTGCCAGTACCATACTGTCTTGATGACTGTGGCTTTGTAGTAGAGCCTGAAGTCAGGTAGGTTGATTCCTCCAGTTCCATTCTTCTTCCTCAAGATTGCTTTGGCTATTCGAGGTTTCTTATATTTCCATACAAATTGTGAGATGATTTGTTCTAGTTCTGTGAAAAATACCATTGGTAGCTTGATAGGGATTGCATTGAATCTATAGATTGCTTTGGGTAGTATACTCATTTTCACTATATTAATTCTTCCAATCCATGAACACGGTATATTTCTCCATCTGTTTGTGTCCTCTTTGATTTCTTTCAGCAGTGTTTTATAGTTTTCTATATATAAGTCTTTTGTTTCTTTAGGTAGATATATTCCTAAGTATTTTATTCTTTTTGATGCAATGGTGAATGGTATTGTTTCCTTAATTTCTCTTTCTGTTTTCTCAATATTAGAGTATAGGAATGCAAGGGATTTCTGTGTGTTAATTTTATATCCTGCAACTTTACTATATTCATTGATCAACTCTAGTAATTTTCTAGTAGAGTCTTTAGGGTTTTCTATGTAGAGGATCATGTCATCTGCAAACAGTAAGTCCTCAGTTTTATCTGCCAAATAAAACATAACTTTTAACTTTGGGGACTTCCCTGGTGGTCCAGTGCTTAAGAATCCGCCTTCCCGAGGGTGGGATGATTTGAGAGAATAGCATTTAAATGTTATATTACCATATGTAAAACAGATAATCAATGCAAGTTCAATGTATGAAGCAGGGCACTCAAAGCTGGTGCTCTGGGGCAACCCAGAGGGGTGAGGTGGGGGGGTTCAGTATGGGGAGGGGCACAAGTACACCCATGACTGATTCATGTCAATGTAGGGCAAAAACAACCACAATATTGTAAAGTAATTAGCCCCTCCAATTAAAATAAGTAAATTAAAAAAAAAAAGAATCCGCCTTCCAATGCAGGGGACGACGCAGGTTCAGTCCCTAGATGGGAAACTAAGATCCCATATGCCTTGGGGCAACTAAGCCCATGCACTGCAATGAAGACCCAGCACAACCAAAATTAAAAAAAAAAAAAAATTCTTAACTTTTAGGTTATGCATTTTTTTTTTCAGTTGACACCTCCCATCTGCCGTGGTAACATCAGGCAATAGGTTTCTCTGGCTCTGTTTCTCCCCTAGTGGAATCCATTCTTGCCACAGCTGACGTACTAATCTTCATAAAATACTACTTTAACCACATTACCACCTAGCACCTGGGATTTGGCCTCCCCAAGTTGTGTGAAAATGCAAGGACAGCTAGCACAAGGATAGGCCAACTGAGCTGACAGTGATCTACTGAGCTTCAGGAGTCAATACCCTGACTTCAGAATGAAAAATTAGATACCTGGCTTCATGTTGTTACTTTCTAAACATGATCAGATGTGCATGCGTGTTCAGTCACTCAGTCCACTGTGTCTGATTCTTTGCAACCCTATGGACTGTAGCCCACCAGGCTCCTCTGTCCATGGGTTTTCCCAGGCAAGAATACTGGAGTGGGTTGCCACTTCCTCCTCAGGGGATCTTTCTGACCCAGGGATTGAAGCTATGTCTCCTGCATTGCAGGCAGATTCTTTACCACTGCACCACCTGGGAAGCCCATGATCAGGTAACTAAACTTACCAAGTAAAGTTAGTACCAATGACATTTTTCTTTTCAATAAAGTAGATCACCTAGGTTATAAAAATAAGCTTTTTATTTATCAGAGTCAAAAGGAAGTATTTTCATTTTGAATGATTAGAAAAATATGTGGCTATAATCATTTTTTATTTTTTCTGAGTTGATCCTTTGCAAGCAAAGACTGGAGGAGACAGGCCCATCACAGAGTCTTTCACTTTTCTTAAGTCTCTAGATGCACTGCCCTCATAGCATCCCCATCACATAAATCCATCACTCATTCATCCAACTGACTTTTTTCCCCCTCTTTTCTTAGCTCAATTTTAGGTTCACAGAAAAATTGAACAGAATGTGTAGAAAGTTCCCACATACAACCTGTCTCCATACTTGCATAATCTCCTTCACTACTGACAGCCCACATCAAGTGGTACATTTGTTACAGTAGATGAACCTACACTGATACAATGCAAGCCACCATTTATGTTAGGGTTCACTCTTGGTGTTGCACATTGTGTGGATTGGACAAAAGTGTAATGACATGTATTCACCACTGGAGTGTCATATAGGATAGATTCCCTGCCTGAAAAATCCTCTGTCCTCTGCCTATACATTTCTCTCTCCCAGCTATACCTTGGTAGCCACTGATCTTTTTACTGTCTCTATAGTTTTGTCTTTTCCAGAATGTCAGTATAGTTGGAGTCATGCACTATGTAGCCTTTCCAGTTAGGCTTCCTTTACTAAGTAATATACATTTGCTTCCTTCATGTCTACTCATGGCTTGATAGCTCATTTCCTTTTAGTGCTGAATAATATTTCATTGTCTGGCTGAACAGTTTGTTCATTTACCTACTGAAGGACAACTTGGTTACTTCAAAGTTTTGACAATTAAAATTAAAACTGCATCTTGCACACTGTTGGCCTCATAGGCAAACCTACCTGGGCTGGCCAGGCCAAATGAGACTGTGGTGGGATTCCCGATAAGTGGCAGCATCATTAAGTGCTGCTGTATGCAGGTTGTGTTTGAGTAAGATGCCTCCCGCTAACTACACCCATGCAGAGGGCTGCATTATAAAATTCACATCTGGGCACGTTTCAGGGATACCAGATTTTCCCCCATAGACATCAATCAGTTAGCCTGCACAAGCATTTATTGTGTATATTCAGTGTTCGGGTGGAAGATGAGGTGACTAAGATGACTAACTGCCCTCAGGAAGACTTGAGAGTCATGTAGAGAGCCTGTTACTACAATAATGTCCTTTCAACAAATACTTATTGAGGAAGTACTATGTGCCAAATGCTACTGGAAGGTTTTTCATCCAGTTCACACAGTGCACCAGCCAGGACATTTTACAGAAACAGGGAACTGAGGTTTAGGCAGGTTGAAGGAAACCCCCTCCCTAGCTGAACTGCAGAAACTTGAACAGTTTCTGGACAACAACAGGACAATCCAGACCAGCCCCTGGTCCATGTGTTGGTATCCATGAGAAGCTACTCCTTGGACCCTAATGTCCAAGATTATGTTCTCTATTACTATCCTTCTAAGCCAAGGGCAGAGTCAAGGATGCCAAGGAAAAACATACACATACAAATCACAAAAAGTACAACAGGTCTCTGATCCTAGCAAGGTACCTTAATGACTTCCTGACAATAGTTTGGTCTCCTGAATTATAGCAAGACGAAGACATATAGCCAGGAATGAATATCCATTTAGGAGGGGAAGGGAAGATGGGAAGTCATTCTGGGCCTTTGGGGCAGCAGACTCTGCAGTTTGGGGCTGATACCTGATCCAAGATCTTTCTGTGACAAGCCATTCAAGAGAGAATGCTGACTGAAAAAGAAGCGTGGCCAGGGAGATCAGGAAAAAAAAAAAGAAAAAAACCGTCATGACAAAATAGCAAGATTAAATAAAGCAAAGCAAGAAAAAGGAATTAATAAAAATTTAAGGAGAAATTAATGAACTGAAAACAATAAAACTAATATAAACAACCCCCGAAGCTGATTAGTTAACAAGAAAAAATACAATAGGTAATCTATATTCTTACTCACCAGGGCTGGTCTATTTACTGCCACTGCTGAATGTCTAACAGACTAGCAACAGGAACAATGCTGAATTCCCCATAAAGTGGGACCAACCAATCAATTGCTGGTAAGCTGGTTACATTGGACTCCTCCCATTCTGCAAGGGTCAGTGCTTCCTCTTGACTGGAATGGACACGTGTCACAGGTTTCGATTTTCTTTTTCACCATCACTGTCCAAGGGCTTCCAGAATATTTCATCCGTCAACACAGAATCCTGCATAGTAACACAAGAGACCAAGAGATTAATTTTACAGCCAGGGAGGCATGCTGTGGACACATGACCATGATTCTATACCATTCTACCCAGAATTCGCCAACCTGATTCAATAATAGGATGACAAAACTGAGATGCCATCTTCTAGGATCCAGGATGCACCCTAAAATAATGACCATTATGAGGGTTGTATCCCCAGTAGGTAGAATTCATGCATCCAGGAGTCAAGGGGCAGGGGGAAGGATGGGAGAAGATGGTTGTGCTTATAGCTCCTGCGAATCTCTGCAGGTTGGAGGTCCTGATTCCCAGAGGGAGAAATTCTTCCACCAGGAATCATAGAAAAAGTCCCACTCAGCTTTAAACTATGACTGCCACCTGTTCACTAGGGCTCCTTCAGCAGAGAGGCCAGCAGACAAGCAGACGTGTTACTCTCTTGGTAGGAGAGTATTTACTCCTCATCAGCAGGAGTAAGTAGACTGCTTTTACACAATGGGACAAGGCAGGTTATATTTGGCACCCAGATAACCCACAGGGTGTCTCTTGATACTCCTCCTGCCCATTTTAAAAAATTTTATTGAAGTACAGTTGATGCAATGTTGGGTGAATTTCTGCTGGAAAGGAAAGTGATTTAGTTACACACACACACAAACACACACACACATATGTTATTGTTGTTCAGTAGCTAAGTCGTGTTTGACTCTTTGCGAGTCCATGGACTGTAGCCTGGCAGGCTCTTCTGTCCATGGGATTTCCCAGGCAAGAATAATGGAGTGGGTTGCCATTTCTTCCTCCAGGGAATCTTCCTGACCCAGGGATCGAACCTGTGTTTCCCACATTTCTTGCATTAGCAGGTGAATTTTTTTATCACTAAGCCATCAGGGAAGCCCATATATATGTATATGTATATACTTTTTCATATTCTTTTTCATTATTATCACAGAATATCTAATATAGCTCCCTGTGGTATACAGTAGGACTTCGTTGTTCATCTATCGTATACTTAATAGTTTGCATCTGCTAATTCCAAACTCCCAATACTTCCTTTCCTCTCCTCACCGCCCACCCCCCAACTTGGCAACGTCAAGGATGATTCCTGATTCCCCCCAACAAGATAGCCACAGAGACTAGCAGAGGTGCTAGCTGAGGTTGAAGAAAGTCAAGAATGGGTAATATATGATGGGCATCAGTTGTGTTAAGACCAGCTACAGCAGTGGGAGCTGGGGTTTGTATCACTAACGTTATTTTAAGTTCCCCAAAGGAAACTTAAGGAGGTTTCCTCTACTTGAGGAGAGTAAGTGTGTGTTCCCAGTGGGATGAACTGATGATTCTAAAAGGCTGACTGAACTCCCAAGGGGTGGACTGTGCTGGATGCCGTGGTGTATGGCCTGGAATCCTTCTTCAGGACTGAGGTACTTATTCCTTCAGCTTCTGGAGGAGAGCTGTTTGCCAGTGGCTCGGCTTTCAGTTGAGCCTCTTCCCAAGAACTGCCTTTGGCTGAAGGAAGCTACCTCACCCGAGGTTATACCCCTTTCTGGTCAGCTGGGATCTAGTTGACATGAGGGTCCAAAGGCCTGGCCCCCCTGCTTTAATTTGAGACATCTCTAGAGGGTCTTCCTAGCTTCAGAGTAGAGGCCTCCCCATCGTAGTTCATTACATTACAGTCCTCCCTCCATCCATTCTGTTTCCCTCACTCCCTCACAGTGTTGTTCCTGAGAGCACACTCCAACAATCCACCTGCACGCAAGTCTCCATCTCACAGTCTCCTAGGAAACCCAAATTACAATCCTGGTAACTGGACGTTTTAGAAGCTGGTTCCACCTGCTTTTTTGTGGACACCAACCATTGCATTCTTGAGAAGCCAGAGGTCAGTTGAGGATGGGGAATGACAAAAGATTGCAGAGAAATCTCAGAAATACCCCCTGGCATCCTTGGCTAATGGCTGTCTCTTCAGGGCAACAGCAGCAGGAGGAGCAAAGCCAGGAGTTCCACAGCCTCAGACATTTTCCATTTTTCTCAAGGTTTCTCATAGAGCCTGATAGCGGAGGACCCTACTCATTGCTCTTTTGCGCTGATTATTCTTCCTTTTGTGGCATCCTTGACAGCATCCTGCCAAGTGATCAGCAAAACAGCTAACCACCACCGTTGGAAAAGACCCTGATGCTGGGAAAGATTGAAGGCAGGAGGAGAAGGGGATGACAGAGGATGAGATGGTTGGATGGCATCACCAACTAGATGGACATGAGTTTGAGGAGACATGAGTTTGAATAAGCTCCAGGAGTTGGTGATTGACAGGGAAGCCTGGCGTGCTGCAGTCCATGGGGTCGCAAAAAGTCGGACACGACTGAGCGACTGAACTGAACTGAACCACCAGCAGTGAAAATAAAGGCGCTCCTTCCACTCTGCTCTTAAATGTCTCCTCAAAGGTAAACTATGGAGAAGGCAAGGGCATCCCACTCCAGTACTCTTACCTGGACAATCCCATGAACAGAGGAGCCTGGTAGGCTGTAGTCCATGGGGTCGTGAAGAGTCGGACACGACTGAGTGACTTCACTTTCACTTTTCACTTTCATGCATTGGAGAAGGAAATGGCAACCCACTCCAGTGTTCTTACCTGGAGAATCCCAGGGACGGCGGGGCCTGGTGGGCTGCCGTCTATGGGGTCGCACAGAGTCGGACACGACTGAAGCGACTTAGCAGCAGCAGCAGCAAAGAGAAACTAAGGGCAATGTCCCAAGCAGGACCTGGATTAATATCTTCCTTTCAAAATACATTTTTAGTAGCCTACAGTAAAAGGTAGATTTATCCAAAAGGAAGCTTCATCAACCTCAAAACCATTTCTTCATATTTCAATTCTCTTCAACTTGTTCAATGTGCCTTTACAGCCTATTAGTCACCAGAAAGACACTTAGAGGAGACCAGAAACAAAGTTAAAGACAGTGAATGAATCGGAAGATAACCCTTGTGTTTTGGGAGCCTAGTACAAAGTTAGAAGGCAGCTGTGTACATTTTAGCCAGATTTTCCACAGACGCAAATGTAAAATTTGCCCCATTTTAAGGTCAGCATTGGGGTAGGGACAAGTGGCAAGTAGAAGAACAATAATAATGGAAATAAAGACTTGCTGCTGCTATTCCCCTGCTGCCAGGCACTCACACAGATGGAGCTGGAGGCCACAGGTATGTTCAGAGACATCTGCTCAATCAGCCTGCACAACCCTCTCCCTACCCAGTGCTCACTGTCCAGGCCCCAGAAGCACTGGCAGGAGACTCCCACTGGTTTGTATCATAATTCTCTCCTCTCAGGCAGAAAGTAGGGTGTTGTGAGTGCCAACCAGTGCATGGAAGGAGATGACTGGACAGATTTACTTCTGTCTGTCCCTGACTTCCTGTCACGCAGGGAAGGACTGGTTTGTAGGAGGGACTGATACACCTGAGAGTCCTCAGGTCATTAAAGGGCCTGTTTACTATAAGAAGGATCGATGCAGCATCCCATTGACCTCACAATCAATTTCCTCATAAGTCTCCTCTCCTCTCTTCCAAACGCTGAGCCATTAAGCGTGCGTTCCCTCCAACAGACAACTTTGCATTTCAAGGCAGGAATAGGCAGTTATAGGAATTAGCGCAAGCTGAGTGGAGCCCTGCCCAGGCCCCTCATCGCTCTTTCTCTGTGGGCTCCTCAGTCCTGATCCTCTTCCTGTCTTCTCTTCCTGGCATCATTCTCTGACTCCTTTCCTGAGCACTGGGACGGGGATGTTTTCAGAAAGCTTTATCAAGCTGGCCCCACAGAAGAGACACTTTGTACCTACTAGCACTAACAGAGCCAGGATGGGGCGACGCCAAGAAACACTGCCACACATTCTCAAGGTGTCCCAGGCAGCGTGTTCACACATACACCCACACTACTTTCACCAGCTCACACCCAGGTCTGAGCAACCTTAGCCCCAAAGGGCACATTACCTATGGCAGTCCAGAAAGCTCTTTTTTTTCCATTTAGAAATGCTTTTAATCCATGAGGATGACTGCAGTCCGGCAAACATGCTCACCCTGAGGCTTAGGAAGCCTTCTGGTTCAACATAAGGACAGAGCACTGTGCTCCATCATGGCACAGATATTTTTATTGAACACTTTTCTGAACCTTTACCTCATTTGCCATGTTCTTTCACCAGAAGCCTTTCTACCATGCTGGTCCAGCAATCTCGTTCAGTCTGTGGTGTCAGTCAGCTGGTCCACAGAAGAAATGAAACAAGACCAACTGCTGTGGTGGAGTGAGGTGGTGAAGATCACTCTGTAATCAGGCTACTTCTAGGAAAATGTCTCCATCCTGACAAATAGCTGTGTGCTTACTTAGGATAGAAAGATGACTGAGAAGGCAGCATTCTAAGGTTCTGCCACTGAGGGGTGGCACATGTGATGATGACAGGACATACAGAAACTGCATGGGAAGAACCAGATTATCTGTTTTCCTTTTTCTCTATTCTTTCCAGGTTTGGGTTTTTTAAACATTTCTTAAAAAATATTTATTTGGATGCACTGGGTCTTAACTGCAGCACGAGGGATCTTCTATCTTTGTTGCAGCATCTTTAGTTGCAGCATGTGGGATCTATTACTAGCTCCCTGACCAGGAACAAATCTGCCTCCCTCTCCCCCCATGTTGGGAGCATTGAATCTTGGCCATTGGACCACCAAGGAAGTCCCTTGGGTTTGTGCTTGTTTTTCCTTTGAAGAAGCGGTGGTCAGGAAGCCTTACAGAGTAGACAGGTAAGTGGGATGTTAAAACATAGCCCATAATACTGATGCAGGACTCACTGGAAGAAATAAGTGCTGCAACTAAGATCCAGAGTAGTGTGGGTCCTGGAGTCATGTGTCAAGGTCCAATTCTAACTCTGCTCTCTGCCAGCTGTGTGGCCTTGGGGAAATGACTTAACCTTTCTGTGCCAGGATTTCTCATTTATAAAGGTAGGGGAAACAAAAGTTCCTCTCCCACAGGCTTATTGTGAGGACTGGATGAGTTAACACGTATGAAGCTCTTAGCACAGTCCCAGGCATATATTAAGTGCTCAGTACACATTAGCTAGTAGACAATTTTAGAACATCTGCTTTTATCTCTCTTGACGGAAAGTTTTCCATCTTTCCAGGTAGATATAAAAGTAGAGGAAAAACAAGACCCAGGAGATGGGGAAGGAAGAGGAGAGGAAAAAAGATGGGCTGGAAAAGTGTAAAAAAGAGAAGCAGCAGGAGGCTTCAGGTCCCTGGGGTGGGTGAAGGGTGCCTCCCACATGCCTCTTGGACAGAAAGGAGGGCTTCTCCCCTGGGGACAGAGTGCATTATAGATTGCAAAGAAGATACATCACCCAGGGTCTCACGAGAGCCAGAGCGAGAACATTTACAGGATTTCTGAGAAGCTGAGAGCCCACAACTGTGAATACACACCTCATAGTCCCACCATATCAAACCAGGAAAAAAATGCAGTGTCAACAGTGCAGGAGTCATGATTGGGCTCCTAAGGGCATCAGACCACACACTCAGCATTTGTTATGTATATGTGTTTTTTTAATGCAGAATTTTCTATTGGTTAAATTTTCTGATGTAAGTATGAAACAAGAGTGTTAATCCTCTACTTCATATATTCAGGAATGGAAGGGAAAGGAGCAGGGAGTTCCATGTCATTTGAGTATATTTCATGTCATTGAGTACCTAGTAAGTGTACATTATAAAATGCCTTGATGTGGGTTCCACCAAGGGATGAAGATGAGTTTCTAGGTAGACAAGTAGGAAGGAGACAGACATACAAAACAAGAGGAAGAGGAATCTAAAGTCTAAATACAGTTTGTGTAGAACACACCAGTGGTAGAGGGCAAGGGGAGGAAGATGAGGCTGAGAGCTGGCACTAGGCTAGGACTTTGTGTATCATTTCTGGGGGCTTGAACCTGATCTTTCTAAGCTGTGATTAATCACTGAATGGTGTTGAGCAGGGGAGTCAGGTTGGAAACACAGTGGAGTAGGGTTTCAAAGGGACCACTACTGGACATGGGAAAAAACGAGATCCCCAGCAATAGTTCGAGTAGGTCGGATGAAGGCTTGAGCTAAAGCAAGACTCTAGAAAGGAATGGCAACCTACTCCAGTATTCTTACCTGGAGAATTCCATGGACAGAGGAGCCTGGCAGGCTACAGTCCATGGGGTCACAAAGAATTAGACACAACTGAATGACTAACCCACTCCAGGGGTGGAAATTCACCTTTCAGAACTGAAATTAGTAGAACTTGGAGAGCTTATCAGTAAGAGAAAGGATGGCTCCCTGGTTCTGGTTTGTGTGGCTGAGAGGATGGTGGCAATTCTAGAGACAGTGTGGGAAGATAACTTCCTTTTTGGATGCAGAATGGAGAGGAGGGGCTGGGTGAGTAGGGGAATGTGTGTATATATATAAGCAGAAGTGGAGTTAGTGAAAGATGCTTTCTAAAGCTGAATGGAGAAGACATTTATCTTATCTGCTGTTTCATATTGTCTTTGCCACCTCTCTTCTTTAGAGAAAGAATATTTAAAGATACATGAAATGTTGATGAATCTAGAGTCTGTCATGCAGAGTGAAGTCAGAAAGAGCAAAACAAACACATATTAATACATATATATGGAATCTAGAAAAATGGTACTGATGAACTTACTTGCAGGGCAGGAATAGAGACACAGATGAAGAGAACAGACTTGGGGACACAGCTGGGGAAGGAGAGGGTGGGACAAATTGGGACAGTAGAACTGACATATATACACTAACATGTGTAAAATAGCTAGCTAGTGGGAAGCTGCTGTGTAGCACAGGGAGCTTAGCTCAGTGCTCTGTTGTTACCTAGAGGAGAGGGATGGGTGTGGGAGGGAGACTCAAGACAGAGGGGATATATGGATACCTATAGCTGATTCAAGCTGTACCCAGAAACACAGCATTACAAAGCAATTATCAGTGCAGTTCAGTCACTCAGTATTGTCTGACTTTTTGTGATCCCATGGACTATAGTATGCCAGGCCTCCCTGTCCATCACCAACTCCTGGAGTTTACTCAAACTCATGTCCATTGAGTCGGTGATGCCATCCAACCATCTCATCCTCTGTCGTCCCCTTCTCCTCCTGCCCTCAATCTTGCCCAGCATCAGGGTCTCTTCAAATGAGTCAGCTCTTCACATCATGTGGCCAAAGTATTGGAGTTTCAGCTTCAGCATCAGTCCTTCCAATGAATATTCAGGACTGATTTCCTTTAGGATGGACTGGTTGGATCTCCTTGAAGTCCAAGGGACTCTCAAGAGCCTTCTCCAACACCACAGTTCAAAAGCATCAATTCTTCAGCGCTCCAAAAGAAAAAAAAAACGCATGCCAAAGGCAGAACCAACAATTGACATTTACTAGGTGTTTCTTTTGTGACTTCTTTAGTACTTTACCTATATTACCTCTTTTGATCCCCCAAAGGGGATCTTATGAAATGAATAGCATCATTCCTAGTTTACAGATGAACAAAGTAAGATACAAGAGATTAAGAAATGTTCTAAAAGCCTCACAGTTAATAAATGGTAGAGATGAAACCACTCCATGAGAATAAAGAATATCTCAGGGCAGAAGTAAGAATTTTTCATTGCTCATATTTGGTGGATAAGGGGGATAGGCTGATGAGATGTTGGAGTAAATATGTGCACTTAGACTCTTCATCTATTTTATAATATGTTCATGCTTTCAAAACTTGTTTACATTCCTTATCTCAGATTTCTCACTAAATATCTACATGAGGATACCAGGGCCTATGCATACAGCTCTATCAATAAACAAACATTTGTCAATCATCGCCAGGAAGCAAGTCACTGTTCACAGTGTTTGCTGAAGTTTCCTTCGTGGTCCTGCTGGCAAGTTTACAGCTGCTACAGAGTTGCCACAGGGGGCCTCCTAACAACATAAGGCAGGTGGGCAAAGTGCCAAATGGAGGCTACAAACCCTTTAGTTTTCAAATTGTATCTTAGTGTCTCCGGGGCCATCGATCTCAAAGGTTGGAATGATTATGCCCTTTGGCAAAATTTTGCCATTTGGCAGTCAGGAGATGTTTCTTTGAGTCTCACAACTTTGGGCGAGGCGGGGGGTGGGGGGGTGGGGGTGTGTGGCACATGGGGAGGTGGTGCTGACATCTAGTGGGTAGAAGACAGATACATAGATAGAAAGAGTTAATCCCTCAGTGTATTTGACCCTTTTTGACCCTTTTTGACCCAATGGATTGTAGCCCACCAGGCTCTTCTGTCCATGTGATTCTCCAGGCAAGAATTCCCCTGGAGAACATTCCTTTCTCCAGGAGATCTTCCCTACTCAGGGACTGAACCCAGGTCTCCTGCACTGTAGGCAGATTGCTTACCATCTGAGCCACCAGGGCAGAGAGTAAGGAGGCTGACAATCATCCTACACGGCACAGAACAGCGTCCCCTCCCCCACCCCCCCAACAACAAAGGCTTATCCAGCCCAAAACAGCAATAGGGCCAAGGTTGAGAAACCTGCTTCAGGCTTCTCCAATTTCCTTGATTTGAATTTCAGTTTTAAAATTACACTTTAAAATAGTAATAAAACAACAGATTTGCTGAAAATTATTACAGACTAAATTTTCACACATCGTACTCAGCAAAGGATTAACTTGTGCTGCCAAATTAAATGCTTTTGTGGAGAAGTTGGACTAAGTCTTCCTAGTGTAGTGATTGTAAAGGAGAACAATTTCTTAACAAGATTACACACTATGAAGAATATCCTAAAAATTCCAGATAAGTCATTACTTAAATTTTGTTTTAACCATTTCTAACTATTTGCATGTATCAAGGTTTTCTCGACAAAATAAAGAAACAAATTCGGAGGCTGAAAGTGACAGAGACTACACACTGTCATCCACATCACTTAGTTTCATATTTTTGTATTTATCAAACCCCTAAATGACTGACTTTAAGAGTAAAGGTTTTAAGTTTGAACTAATATGTTTGAATTGAAGAAATAGTGGTCTCCTTTGGAAAAAAAAATAAAGGCCTATGCAACTAAAAAGATATTGAAAACCACTGGTAGAGGGTGTAAGATCCATGGCTTGGCCCTTAAAGTGTGTCATTCAGACCAGCATCAGCGCTGTCCTACTGCTCCTACAAATGCAGACTCTCAGGCCTCACCCCAGACCTTCTGGATCAGGATCTACCTTTCGACAAGAGCTCATGTACCTCAGAGCTTGAGAAGCATTTGGTCTATAGGACTTCACAGAAATGAAATCAAGTGTGGCTCGTGGTAGAAACAGTAAGGCCTAAAAGCAAGGTGGGAGAAGGCAATGGCAACCCACTCCAGCACTCTTACCTGGAAAATCCCATGGACAGAGGAGCCTGGTAGGCTGCAGTCCATGGGGTTTCAAAGAGTCGGACATGACTGGGCGGCTTCACTTTGAATTTTCATTTTCATGCATTGGAGAAGGAAAGGGCAACCCACTCCAGTGTTCTTGCCTTGAGAATCCCAGAGACGGCGGAGCCTAGTGGGCTGCCGTCTATGGGGTCGCACGGAGTCGGACACGACTGAAGCGACTTAGCAGCAGCAGCAAAAGCAAGGTGGGGTTTTAGCAAGGTATGATTCGAATTAACTAGACTAGGAATTAGGGGTAGGGCACTCTAGGTCGGGGGAAGGAACAGACCATCCTGGCCCCACAGAGGGTTCTGGTAGCAGAACACTTAGGAACAGTTTGACGAACCTGGGGCTGAGAAGAACTTGAGGCTGAAAGAGGCCAGGCCGCAGCCGGCTCCCTCACCCCAACGCTGCTTCGGGTGCCCTTACCTTGTTGACAGTAGCCTCTGCTGGATTCCAGGCCAGGATTCCCAAGCACATCACCACCATGAATCAATTAAACCTTCAATAGCCCTGAGATGCTGGGGCTCATTATCTCCATTTTCTAGATGGGGAGCCAATCACTTCCGGAAGCTGTAATTACCGAAGGTCAGAGGGCACCTGAGGCAGGAAGTCTGGTCTGTAACTGCACATCCTTGGCCCTTCCAGCTTTTCCCACCTAAGGGGCTCAGAGGCTGCTGCTGCAGCCCTTCCAGAGCTCAGGACTGCTCAGAGCTGGCAAGGAGGAAGGGGGCAGTTGGTGTCTCCTCTCAGGCCGGGCTCTGTGGAGAGAACATTCCTCTAAGCATGGCTGGGAGGGACTGGGTTTGCTGGAAAGATCCTGGGACAGGATGGCCTTGGGGAGTAGAGGAGAGGGGCTGGAGAGGGAATCAGAAGGCAGGCCTGCATGCCTGAGGAGGGAGGCCTCTCCAGGTGTTCCCAAGAGGAAATGGAACTATAATGGCCCTCCAATCCAGCATCGGAGTAACTTCAGTGGAGGCAAGAATCACCTAGTCTTCTTAAGAATACAGACAGGTTGAACTGAATGTGTTGAACTTACGTGTCATCTGAATTCTTCATTTTTTGTTGTTTGTTCAATAGCTAAGTCTTGTCCAACTCTTTGCGACCCCATAGACTGCAGCACGCCAGGCTTCCCTGTCCTTCATCATCTCCCAGAGTTTACTCAAACTCATGTCCATTGAGTCAGTGGTTGCCATCCAACCATCTCATCCTCTGTCACCCCCTTCTCCTCCTACCCTCAATTTTTTCCAGCATTAGGATCTTTTCCAATGAGTCAGCTCTTTGCATCAGGTGGCCAAAGTATTGGAGCTTCAGCATCAGTTCTTCCAATGAATATTCAGGGTTGATTTCCTTTAGGATTGACTGCTTTAATCTCCTTGCAGTCCAAGGGATTCTCAAGAATTTTCTCCAGCACCACTGTTCAAAAGCATCAATTCTTCAGTGCTCAGCCTTCCTTCTGGTCCAACTTTCATATCTGTACATGACTACTGGAAAAAAACATAGCTTTGATTATATGGACCTTTGTCAGCAAAGTGATGTCTCTGCTTTTTAATATGCTATCTAGGTTTGCTATAGCATTTCTTCTAAGGAGCAAGTGTCTTTTAATCATGTGTCAGCTGAATTCTTTACAGGCTCCCCTATAAGCCCTGGGAAACAGAAGGTGCAATTTGGCTGGTGGCCTGAAGTGTTGATTCTGCCCGAGAGCCCCTGACCAACCCTGATTTTGCCAGGAGCCTATCTCAGCCTTCTCTTGACCTCTTGAGCAACCCAGTGAGGTTTCTAAGACAAGGCAACAGCCTGGACTCTAGCAGAAGGACTAGGGACCAATGGATAAGGGAAAACCACTCCATCTCTGTAAAGCCCCCTCAGCTATTCATCCTAAAGATGAAGCAGCTGGGATGACCCTCGGCCCATCCTCCATGGCTTAGGATATATGTTAACATCCAGCTGGGGCCCCTTAGTTCTGCCTTGAGGCTGATTCATCAACTCCCAAAGACTGGGTTTGAGGCCCCGAATCCCCTTGATGCTGCCCTTTGATTCCAGGTTAATGACTCCCAGCTGTGCAGGGTCCTGAGTTTGTTCAAACCTTCTGGTAACAAAAGGCTGTGAAATCTGAGCTCTTTACTGGACGGCTGTGGACACCTCTGGGGACAGTACACAGGTGGCTGGTCCTGGTGGAGGCTGCACCTTGGCTGGGGGATGTCTGTAAAGGGAGGGAGACAGATGCCAAGGCTGCTTGTGGGGGCACCTGAGAAGTCTCATTTACCTCCTCTCCTCTCAGGCCTCAGGCATGAGATATCTCCCTAAATTCAAGGAATGGTCTTTGGGACAGGCCTCAACCTAAAAAGTCTAGGATTTCACCAAGAGCAGAGGGACATGGGTTTCTTGCCTTGCCCCCAAATTCCCAAAACTGACTCTTTTGGGACATTGAGAAACTGTCAGCTGCAAAAACCTACAAAGTGGGTAATGTTAAGCTGTGAATATTCTACTAAGGAAGACTTCTGCAAGGTACAGCTAACAGAGAAGTTGGCAAGGGTGGGGAGAGGTATGAAGATAATACGGGGAGGCCCTAAGTTCATTGTTATGCACCTGGTTAAGGGGTTCCACCAGAGGGGTGCTCCTCAGACAGGAGTTTGTGTAGGTACATGAGAATCTCTGGAGAAACAGTTCTGGGGAAGGTGGTGGCAGGAGAGAGAACGGAAGACAAAGAAGCTCAAAGCTGAGTGGTCAGCCCAGCGCCAGCTCAGGTGACAAGGAGAGCATGGCCGTATCGTGGAATACTACATAGCCACTGAACATACAACATAGCTACATATTACTGAACCACACTGCTTCTTTAAGACTATTTAAGTACATGGGAAATTCTCATTATGTATCTGTAAGTGAAAAAAAGCTTGTATTACAAACAGCACACACAGATTCCCCTTATTTTGTTGAAAGCACACAGAAATACACATGTACACTCTGGAAGTGTGGTAACTGGAAGTCGCCAATGTGTCCACAATGGTTAGCTCTGTGTAGAAGCATTGTGGTGGTTTAGTCATTAAGTTGTGTCTGACTCTTGTGATCCCATGGACTGTAACCTGCCAGACTCTTCTATCCATGGGATTCTCCAGGCAAGAATACTGGAGTGGGTTGCCATTTCCTTTTCCAGGGGATCTTCCCAACCCAGGGATCAAACTTCTTCTGCATTGCAGGCAGATTCTTTACCAACTGAGCTACGAGAGAAGCCCCACAAAGAAGCATTGTGGGTAATGTTTATTGTCTTCACATCTTCCCTAAGTTTCAAATTTTCTGTAACCAACGTGTCTTGCTTTTGTAAACAGGACAGTAACTGCTTACTTAAATGTAGCACGTGTTTCCTTTAAACTGTGGGGAGTGTCAGAAAGTCAGTGGGCTGTCGTCCAGGGAGTTGGGAACTTGGTGGGCATGGCTAGTTGCCTCAGAGCAACTATTCCCCCTTCATCTTTCCTACAGAAGCCTCAATGCTGTCTTCATCATGCTCCATCCATATCTTCCCTTTGCCCTTCCCAAACCCACTTCTCTCTTCCTCACTCTGGGCCCTGGGAGGCTGACCTTTGTGGAAAACATCAAAAGTTCTGGTTGGGTTTGACTAGTGTGGGACTCCAGTAGGAGATCAAAGAGAGACAGGAGTGTGAGGCTGTGGCATTGATCCCCCTGGCTTCCTCCCACTGGGCTGGCCTTGTCTCTCTCTAGGAGCCTGTGGCTCCCTTAGAAGGCCCACTCCACACAGCATTCTCTGTGTTCCCTGCCCTCCTGCTGCAGGCCCTGGGGTGATGCAGTGGGCAGAATGGCAGCTGCCAAATAATATCCACATCCTCTTTCCCAGATGGAAAATGTTAACTTATTTGGGAAAAGGGTCTGCAGATGTAATCAAGTTAAGGATCTTGAGAAGCAGAGATAACTCTGGATTATCCAAGTGGACCCTAAATCCAGTGACGTGTCCTTACAAGAGAGAGGAGAGGAGGGGTCTGAAAGACAGAAGAGAGGAGGCAATGCGACCACAGAGGCAGAACTGGAGCCATGCGGCCTCAAGTCGAGGACTGCCACAGTCAGCAGAGCCTGGAAGAGACAAAGACCGAACTCCCTGAGAACATCTGGAGGGAGTCCCCAACTTCTAGCCCCCAGAACCATGAGCGAATACATTTCTGTCATTTTAAGCCACTTGTTTGTAGTCATTTGTTACAGTAACTTCCAGAAATTAAAAACAGGCAGTAATTGTGTCCCCATTGTTACAAGCCCTGGGGGTCATGGTATTTTTCTGGTCTCTCCATGCCTTCCCCACACCTGTGTAAAGAGTCCCACTCTTTAACTCAACTCACCTTACCCGGTTTTCATGAGCCACCCGTTTCCTGTCTGGAGCCAATCTCACACGGCGTCTGCCTGTGCCCTCCCAGAGGTGGAGCCTGACATGTCCGTACAGTCTCCTAACTCTGGCCAAGTCAGAGGGAAATCAGCAGACTTCTGAGACTGTTCATTGCTCCAGTGTGGGAGCCACAAGGAGAGATGGTCCTTCCATCCATCCCTCTCCTTCCTCTAGACTTGGGCATGTCTGAGCAGGATGCCTGCAACTGCAGCATCGGTCTTGACACCAGTTTGAATCAACTAGTGAGCCAACAAATCAATCTATCAGCCCTGAAGGTGGGCCTGCTCCTCTCATCACATAATACATTTCTATATGGCTTATTTCAAGTTGCAGTTATGTTGTTAGTGGCTGGAAGCCTACTTTTGATAATTAGATTGGTTAAATCAGCTTTAAATATCCCAGTACCTTAAAAAAAAAAAAACTTGAAAAATCTTCATAAAAAATGTTCATGACACATTCAATGTGCTCACACTTGGTTGGCAAATGGTAGAAAAGCAAAATGTGTAAAGATTTATAGTCAACCACTACATTAATCAGGGAATACTGCTGAAATAACAGCAATAAAGTCTGCTGAAAAAATTCTTTGAACATAACTGGACACTCAGTTTAGCAAATAACTATTAAACCTACTACATGCTAGGCACTTATAGGAAGCCCTAGTGGCTCAGATGTAAAGAATCCACCTGCCAATATCAGAGACATAGGTTCGATCCCAGGGTTGGTAAGATCCCCTGGAGAAGGAGACAGCAACCCACTCCAGTATTCTTGCCTGGAGAATCCCTCAGACAGAGGAGCCTGGCGGGCTATAGTCCATGAGGTCACAAAGAGTCAGACACAACAAAGCATGCACGCATGCTTGTAAAGTATTACTTGGAACTGTAGCAAGTGTTCTCCAGGGTCCCACTTTGAAGAGAATTGGCTGAAGGATTGTGGTGGTGTGGTGGTGCTGGGCCCACCAACCCAGATTCACAGAACAAGACAGATGGAGATAGAGCCGTTTCTTCATCAGCCAACCACCCTACCTCTCAGTTCCAGGACCTGGAGGTAGACACCCTTCAGTAAGGATAGCTGGGTTCCTCAAGTCAAAAACCACTCCTACCAGCCTGAAATTCAATAGACAACCATCCCTTTGGGTCAAGTAGGACCATTCCATAAGTCCTGTTTAAAATACTACTACCCTTGGGAGAGATATTCAAATTAACTCACAACAGTGGATGATTCTTTCAGCGTTTCCACAGAGCTCTGAGGGGATGGGACACAGAAGATGAAGAAAGGGAGATGAAGGGACTGCTTTTGGGAATGCTGGAACAGGTGGGTCATTCAGATTGCAAGTCCCTGGGAGGCAGAAAGCTGAGGGAGGGTCCTGGTGACAAACCACTTACTTGTGCCTCTCTCCTTGGTCCTATTTCTCATCTCTGCTCAGCCTTCCTCTTTTAAGAAAAACTTAAATGAAAGCCAGCCTCCTCCAATGAACCTTCCCAAGGGTCTCTCCACGGAATACAGGTCCTACGAGACACTCTTAGAAGAAGCTCTGTACTGAAAGCCCTTGGTGAGTCACAAGTAGATTAGAACACTGATGCCCCTGAGAAGTCCTGGAGCTGGAAAATTCTAATTTGTTTGCATAACCCAGCATTTTCCAAACTTTTTTTTTTAATGAAAAAACTCTTTGTTGCATGATCATATCTTAGCAATCAATTCTGAGAAACGCTTATCTGACTCTTGTGGTCTTCAATTGCAGTGTTTGCTATCTGAGTTTTCAGATAACACAGCCCTAGACTTCCTTCTTTTGCCATTTTCCCTGGCTAATGGCACCCCAGAGCACATGAACAGGAAGGAGAAGAGGCCAAATGCATATTGAACCCTCTCCTGGTTCTTGTTGGCTTTCCTAGCAAATGATTTAGTTGGGAATAGATTTAAACAATTCTTCACTTTATAGTTAACAGATTAGCCACAGATCGCAATTATCTAGTCTCTTATTTCTTTATTACTTTGGAAAAATTGGACTTGTTCTCAGCCAAACTTGGCTCCTTTAAAAGCAGTAGCCTCCATAGTAAGCGTCTTTTAATTATCTGTAATCTTTGGAAAGAGCCCAAATATCTCTCCTCCCCAAGGAGAGCTAATTCAGGGAAACTACCCTTGTTTCTGGCCAGAGAATAGTTCAAATACAATCAGTACAGATTTGACTGGATGTCCAGGATGTTGCCGGGAAGCTGCAAGTGTTAGTCGCTCAGTTGTGTCCGACTCTTTGCGACCCCATGGATTGTAGCCCGCCAGGCTCCTCTGTCCATGGAATTCTCCAGGCAAGAATACTGGAGTGGGGTGCCATTCCCTTCTCCAGGGGATCTTCTTAACCCAGGGATTGAACCTGGTTCTCCTGCATTGCAGGTAGATTTTTTACCGTCTGAGCCACCAGGGCAGCCCAATAGCTGCCAGATTTTGAGACAAGTCTCTGAACCAGACACCTTGTTAGAAATGCAGAAAGTGGGTCCCACTCAGATGAATCTCTGTTTGAACAGATCCCCAGGGGACGTGCACCTCTTGTCTCTCAAAATGAAACAAATACCAGGATTCATCTCATCTTTTTTCATCTATTCAACAAGCAATTACTGAGCACCTCACTATTCAACAGCTCTGTATTGAGGACACAATGGTAAAAAAAGCTGAGAAGTTCCCAGTTCTTATGCACTTTACATCCTACTGGGGGAGACAGACATAAACAGTTTAAAAAACAAAAGATTTCAGGAAGTGTTAAGTGCTGGCAGAAATAAGATCACTGTGGATTAGAAGACGATTGAGGGTGAGATACAGCAGTCAGGAAGGGTCTCTGAATAGGGGGAAAGTGAGGGAGGGGGAGAAAGAGAGAGAGAACACAAGACAGGTTGGAGCAGGCACATTCCAGGCATATGGCATAGCTAGAGCAAAGGCCCTGAGGAGAGTATGAGCCTGGGAACAGAAAGAAAAAAGCCAGTGTGGCTATAAGAGTTTCAAAGTCAACCACTCTAGAGCAGCGCCCAAGAATTGCATTTCTAACAAGGTCCAGGTGATGCTGATGCCTCTGGTCCAGAGACCATACTTGGACCACTACTGATGTTGAGCCTTGTAAGGCCTTTTCAGGAGTTCAGTTATACTCTGTTTGGTGGAATGTCACTGGAGGATTCCAAGCAAGCAAGAGACAAGATTGGACTTTATTTTCCTCTATCGCCACCACACGAGCAGACCTTTCTAGTATCCATTGCCACCTGGAATTGCATCTCTTTCCTGCTTTGCTCATCAAATGATTTGTCCCAGTTTTCCACCCTTCCTTTCCATTTCCTCACAAACATTTCCATTGTGTCTTCCAGACACCCCTGATCCCCAACTCCCTGAGTTCAGCCTCTAACAGCCTTCCCCACTCCTCCTTGCCTTAGTGAGAGCCTGGCTGGTCCTGAGCACACTATTTTGACAGCTCTCTTCAAGGCCAGGAAGGAATGTTGGTGCCTGCTTGTTCTCCACTGTTACTCCCAGAGTGTAACTCCTATCCCCTCTCACAAAGCCCCTGCCCGTTACAGGATCCTGCTGTCTGATTCTACAGCGAGACCACATGTTCTCGTTCACTGGGGGCTACACCTCCTGTTCTCCATCTCTGCACAGCTCCTGTCGACAGAGATGTTAACCCTATAGATGTCCCATCTAGCATCTTGGCTTCTCATTCTCCTTGACTTTCTCATCTCTAATGATCTTTTATTCCTCCATCTCACCTCAGGGTCAGTCTGTACCTTGTCACCATTAGACATTGTCCAGCTTCTGCAAGCTCAAATGCCCACCGTCTTGCACAGCCTCCTCTCCTTCAATGCACTCGTTCAAGTGTCCATTGCAGCAATTCAACTCTGTCAAGATCACCCTTCTATTGACTCCACCACTTTTTACTATCCATCAACTGCCACCTGTGTTCACTCTTCCTGTCCAGCTTAGGGTTTGTGGTCCATCACTATATATATTCCCTTCAAAAAACTCTCATCCTCACATTCCCCTCATCTTTTATTATAGCATGCTATAAAACACCATCCTCTTCTCCATACCTGCACTCAAGTAATTTACTGTTACTATGGAAAAGCCACGTCAGAAGACTGTTTTCTCTTTAAGTTCATGATCACAGACCTCAAAGGGGTACTCAAAACAGCTCAGCAATACTACTGTGTTTTTCTGGTAAACCAGCATTCATATTTTCTGAAACAACTTTTTTATCTTTAAAACTCCTGTAGCCCTTCCTGCTTCTTGCTCTCAGCTGATAAACTCTGCTCATATTTCACTGAGAAAAGAGAAACTCTCAAATGTGAATTACCTCACTTTTTCACCTTTAATTTACACTTCTACAGTCGTTGGCCTTGTTTCCTTCCCTCTGGTCAATGCCTCCATTGCCTATCAAAGGCCAGTCAGTCCCTGAGTGATCTCTCCTCATTCATTCAATCTCCTTCTCTGTTGGATCAGGCCTACTGGCATCCACCCATGCGTTAGTATTTCCCATCTGTTTCTTCTGTAATTTATATCTGTACTTCTAAATAATATGGCTATTTTTAGCTTCTTCAATTTTAGACATTTTCAGTTGCTTTCCTTCATCCTCCTCACATGCATTTCCCCCCTTCCATCCTCCCAATGTAGTAATATCACCATTTGGGGCTAAATCAATGTTCACTGTTTGTATTACTGTGACTTAAGTACTCACGGCTGAACTATGTAGAATATTATTCTTTGATGGGGCAACTTTGTTTCCTTGCGGTTACTAATTAACTCATTTTTTCAATGCTTAGTTTTAAAAGTATCTTCTACTAAGTTTTTACCAAACCTTTCAAATTGTAAAATAGCTCTCATGAGTTATGGGGAACGAATTAGGATGGCTTCATCACTCTTGAGTCTGGTGTTTTGGCTTTTGTGGCTGAAGTATGACTTAGCTGGGAGCATTGACCTGCATCCTTGAATGTACTGTCTCCAGTATGGTGGCCGTAAACTAGCTGGACTTCACAGCTCAGAGTTCCAAGAGTAAGTGTCCCAGCAAACAAGGTGGAAGCTGTACAAACTTTTAGGAACTTTTAGATGGAAAGTAATACAATGTCACCATATTTTAATGGCTGAAGTAGTCATATGCCTATGCAGACCAGAGATGTGACTGGTGATAGAAGCAAGGTCCAATGCTGTAAAGAGCAATATTGCATAGGAACCTGGAACATTAGGTCCATGAATCAAGGCAAATTGGAAGTGGTCAAACAGGAGATGGGAAGAGTGAACGTTGACATTCTAGGAATCAGCAAACTAAAATGGACTGGAATGGGTGAATTTAACTCAGAAGACCATTACATCTACTACTGTGGGTAGGAATCCCTTAGAAGAAATGGAGTAGCCATCATAGCCAACAAAAGAGTCCGAAATGCAGTACTTGGATGCAATCTCAAAAACAACAGAATGATCTCTGTCTGCTTCCAAGGCAAAGCATTCAATATCATGGTAATCCGAGTCTATGCCCTGACCAGAAATTCTGAAGAAGCTGAAATTGAATGGTTCTATGAAGACCTACAAGACCTTTTAGAAATAACACCCCAAAAAAGATGTCCTTTTCATTATAGGGGACTGGAATGCAAAAATAGGAAGTCAAGAAACACCTGGCGTAGCAGGCAAATTTGGCCTTGGAGTACAGAATGAAGCAGGGCAAAGGCTAATAGAGTTTTGCCAAGAGAACGACTGGTCATAGCAAACACCCTTTTCCAACAACACAAGAGAAGACTCTACACGTGGACATCACCAGATGGCCGACAGCAAAATCCGATTGATTATATTCTTTGCAGCCAAAGATGGAGAAGCTTTATATAGTCAGCACAAACAAGACTAGGAGCTGACTGTGGCTCAGATCATGAACTCCTTATTGCCAAATTCAGACTTAAATTGAAGAAAGTGGGGAAAACCACTAGACCATTCAGGAATGACCTAAATCATACCCCTTGTGACTACACAGTGGAAGTGAGAAATAGATTTAAGGGACTAGATTAGATAGATAGAGTGCCTGATGAGTTATGGACGGAGGTTCGTGACATTTTATAGGAGACAGGATCAAGACCATCACCAAGAAAAACAAATGCAAAAAAGCAAAATGGCTGTCTGAGGAGGCCTTACAAATAGCTGCAAAAAGAAGAGAGGCGAACAGCAAAGGAGAAAAGGAAAGATATACCCATTTGAATGCAGAGTTACAAAGAATAGCAAGGAGAGATAAGAAAGCCTTCCTCAGGGATCAATGCAAAGAAATAGAGGAAAACAACAGAATGGGAAAGACTACAGATCTCTTCAAGAAAATTAGAGATACCAAGGGAACATTTCATGCAAATTGGGCTCAATAAAGGACAGAAATGGTATGGACCTAACAGAAGCAGAAGATACTAAGAAGAGGTGGCAAGAATACACAGAAGAACTGTACAAAAAAGATCTTCACGACCCAGATAATCACGATGGTGTGATCACTCACCTAGAGCCAGACATTCTGGAATGTGAAGTCAAGTGGGCCTTAGGAAGCATCACTATGAACAAAGCTAGTGGAGGTGATGGAATTCCAGTTGAGCTATTTCAAATCCTGAAAGATGATGCTGTGAAAGTGCTGTACCCAATATGCCAGCAAATCTGGAAAACTCAGCAGTGGCCACAGGACTGGAAAAGGTCAGTTTTCGTTCCAATCTCAAAGAAAGGCAATGCCAAAGAATGCTCAAACTACCACACAATTGCACTCATCTTACACGCTAGCAAAGTAATGCTCAAAATTCTCCAAGCCAGGCTTCAGCAACATGCGAACTGTGAATTTCCAGATGTTCAAGCTGGTTTTAGAAAAGGCAGAGGAACCAGAGATCAAATTGCCAACATCCGTTTGATCATTGAAAAAGCAAGAGAGTTCCAGAAAAACATCTACTTCTGCTTTATTGACTATGCCAAAGCCTTTGATTGTGTGGGTCACAATAAACTCTGGAAAATTCTTCAAGAGATGGGAATACCAGACCACCTGACCTGCCTCTTGAGAAATCTGTATGCAGGTCAGGAAGAAGAGTTAGAACTGGACATGGAACAACAGACTGGTTCCAAATAGGAAAAGGAGTATGTCAAGGCTGTATAGTGTCACCCTGCTTATTTAACTTATATGCAGAGTACATCATGAGAAACGCTGGGCTGGAGGAAGCACAAGCTGGAATCAAGATTGCTGGGAGAAATATCAATAACCTCAGATATGCAGATGACACCACCCTCATGGCAGAAAGTGAAGAAGAACTAAAGAGCCTCTTGATGAAAGTGAAAGAGGAAAGTGAAAAAGTTGGCTTAAAGCTCAACGTTCAGAAAACTAAGATCATGGCATCCAGTCCCATCACTTCATGGCAAATAGATAGGAAACAGTGAAAACAGTGACAGACTTTATTTTGGGGGGCTCCAAAATCAGTGCAGATGGTGACTGCAGCCATGAAATTAAAAGACACTTGCTCCTTGGAAGAAAAGTTATGACCAACCTAGACAGCATATTAAAAAGCAGAGACATTACTTTGTCAACAAAGGTCTGTCTAGTCAAGGCTATGGTTTTTCTAGTAGTCATGTATGGATGTGAGAGTTGGACTGTAAAGAAAGCTGAGCACCTAAGAATTGATGCTTTTGAACTGTGGTGTTGGAGAAGACTCTTGAGAGTCCCTTGAACTGCAAGGAGATCCAACCAGTCTATCCTAAAGGAGATCAGTCCTGGGTGTTCATTGGAAGGACTGATGTTGAAGCTGAAACTCTCATACTTTGGCTACCTGTTGCAAATAACTGATTCATTTGAAAAGACCCTGATGCTGGGAAAGATTGAGGGCAGGCAGAGAAGGGGACAACAGAGGATGAGATGGTTGGATGGCATCACTGACTCAATGGACATGAGCTTGGGTAAACTCCGGGAGTTGGTGATGGACAGGGAGGCCTGGTTTACTGCAGTCCATGGGGTCGCAAAGAGTTGGACGATACTGAGTGACTGAACTGAACTGAATTGATCCAGACTCAAGGGGAGGGACCATACACCTCATTTCTCAATGGGAGGAATGTCAAAGAATGTTTGTGGCTATGTTTTTCAGCTGCCACAGAGACACATTCACTTATGCGTGCATTTGAGTAGAATATCTTTGGAGGAAATCACAAGAAACTGGTAAGGGGAGAAACTGGATGACAGAGGACAGAAGTCAGAAAAAGACTCATTTTTCCCTATAAGCCATTTTCTGTCTTTTATAATTTTGCATCATGTGCTTGAATTACCTTTTCCAAAAATTAAATACTTTTGATCACAGGTTTTCCTGGAGCTACATCCACCCCTAGAGGTCATGTCAGTTTCTAGGACACTCTAGACCACTGCTGTCCAATAGAATTTTCCGTGATGATAGAAATATCTCTGCACTGTCCAATGTAGTAGCCATTAATCACATGCGGCTATTACAACTAAAATTAAACTAAATTTTAGTTTCTTAATCATAGTAGCCACATTTCAAATCCTAAATAACAACATGTGACTGGTGGCTACATCTTGGTCAGCACAACTCTAGAACGTGGCAGGCACTCACATGAATGGAACGAAGGTGGGGAGCATGACATTCTTTCGGTCAATGGTCTCCAAACATTTTTAGTCATGTATTTCCCTAAAAAACTCTAAAGAAATATATACCCACTTGCAGAAATTAAAGTTAACGTCTAAATGCTTCATCCTTAGTTTGAAAATTTATTTTTGTTAGGAGTTATAAAAGATTAAACATTTCATAAGATGAGAACAAACTATAATCGGAATAAATATTTCATGAGATGGTTTGATAAGATAGGTTTAATTACTGAATAATGCAGAGTGAATCTGAAAGAAATCGTGTAAAAAATTTAGCACCACTAACCTATCCTGCTTTAGTTGTTCTAAATTTAGAGCATCTCAATGTGGGCCACGCTTAACAGAAATACATACAGGACAGGGAAGGACAGAAAGCCCTAAGGGGCAAAGATGCCTTGATGAATCATTAAAGAAGCTCCCCAGAAGCCAATACGTCAATCTCCCCATTTTTTCTGGCTTGAGGAGGTTTTTAGACCCCAGTGCAAAGCTCCACGTGAAATTGCAATGGGTGAGGGGAACATGGGAAATTTCATGAAATGATTTTAGAAATCTGTACTTGGAAGTTAACACTCTGGAAGTAGATTCTCTTTAGATCGTTCATCAACATTTACCCCCTTGAAAATCTATAGACCCTCAGGTGTATTTGAACCTGGATTTGAAGACAGTGGCCACAGGAAGATGGAGGCTGGGTTTGACAGACCCAGGTGACTGCTGCTGCTGCTGCTGCTGCTATGGAAGTCTCCACTGAAACCTGCCAAGGAGTAAAGATGAGGACACTTCCCTGGTGTCCCTCAAACCGAGACCCAGTGGCCCTGTCTGTGTCCCTCCCGCAGACCTCTATTCCACTCGCCAAGCCTTGCTTGTCACTAAGGCAGAACTATGCCCAGGGTTTCTTCCACAGAAGCTTGCTTCTTTTGTCTGGAATTTTTAAGTCTGTTCCATGTGGGAAGGACCAAACATAGGGCAGCCTTCTTTCAGGACTTGGGAAGAACCTAAGGACAAGACTTAGTTCCTTCCTACTAGTAGGTTCAGCTCTAACACTTCCCTCCTCACCGGTACCTCCTTCTCTCCTCCCCATCGAATTAATCCAGATGGAATGGAGGTGGACTTGGAGAAGCACAGTTCACTAGAAGAGGGGGAACGGGGCTGGGAGGAGCTGACTCACTGCAGCACAGTTGACAGTAGGCTGAATCGGGGCTGGTTACAGGGTCCTCCTCATGGGGCAGTCAGAGCTGACCTGGGGAGCACTCATGCGATGAAAATTAAGCGTGCTCAAAACTTCTAAGTCTCTGAAACTGGCCTCTGAATACAGCTCACAGGGTGGTATTTTTGTGCCACGTTGGAGACCATCTCTCAAAACACCAGTAGGGGGACTTTTCCCTGGCGGTCCAGTGGTTAAGACTCTGCACTTCCAATGGAAGGGGTATGGATTCGATCCCTGGTCTGAGAACTAAGATCCCACATGCTGAGTGGCAGGGGAAAAAAAAAATCCACTGGGAAAACAACATTTTTTCTTCTGGCCAAGTAAGGACAAATTGGTGTCTCTTTGGTCAAACACTAGAGGAGTGGTTGGCTTATATCTAAGCTTTATATTGTATATAAAGTATATTTCTTTAAACCTGAGAATCATACTTAGTACATGGGTGGTCACATGTGGCAAGAGGGAGCTGGGACCTCCATGGGCTGACCAGAGCCCCATTTCTCATGCCTTCCTCATGTCAGTGCAGGACTTGTGGGCAAAAGCACTGAAAACACTTAAATGGCCATTGAAAAATCCCTCTCTCTCTCTTGGCCCTGCAACTTACAATTGAATTTTGTAAGTCTGCATCTGTGTATCAAACATCTCTGCCATATTCCCTCGCTCCTCTGCTGTTTCCGGTCATTGCAGGAAGGGAGAGGATATTTGTAGGTGGTTGTTCCAGGCCAGGCCCTGCACTGAGCAATCTGTGCAGCTCTGTCAGACAGGGGTTAGCACAGGAGCCCCGCAACTTCACCCCACAATCCATTGAAAAACTCCACCTCTGTCTACTTGCAGAGTTATAAGAGATATGGGTAACAAGAAAGGTATACACATTTGGCCCATTTTCTCACACACAAGGTCCCTGAGACTGCCAGGAAGTGGCAAAACTAGCAGCAATTAAACACCTCATGATCAAATGGGGGACTAGATGGAGCCTGTGCTAGGGAAAGGCAAAAGGAACCCAGAGACATGCAGCTGCTGAACAAATTGAGTTGAAAGTGAAGATGGATGAGCTAAGTCTGGAAAATGAAGGCCCTCATTTGCCAAGAGGAATGCCAGCTTGATGATCTTCAGTGGAAGAAGCTTAAGCCAGTAAGGCATTTTCCCCTCCTTTTCTTGCCTTGGGATGGCATCTAAAACATCAATTAATAACTTCTCCAGTACATTATCAATTTGCCTATAGTTTTCACTTTAGAGAAAAGCAAGTGCCTACTATGAAGATGGTTGGTTTAACAACTTTAAAGACTTGTATCCATTTATTCTATCCTGTCCACTTTGGTGACACGTGCTCATCTCTTCTTGGAAATTGAGTCTGTATGAACACTGTCACAAGACTGTTTCCACGCCGCTGATTTTCTTCTCCCATCACATCCCCTTCATTAAACTTATACTGTCCAGGGGCTTCCCTGGTGGCTCAGTGGTAAAGAATCCATTTGCCAAAGCAGGGTTTGATCCCTGGTCCAGAAAGATCCCACATGCCATGGAGCAACTAAGCCTATGAACCACAACTACTGAGCCTGTGCTCTAGGGCCTGGAAATCCAACTACGGAGCCCTCATGCCACAACTACTGAAGTCTGTACGTCCTAGAGCCTGGGCTCAGCAGCAAGAGAAGCCACAAGAGGAGTTACCACAATGAGAAGCCAGTGCAACACAACTACAGAGTAGCCCCTGATCATTGAAACTCTTGAGACTCTCTTGAACTGCAAGCTGATCAAACCAGTCAATCCTAAAGGAAATCGACCCTGAATATTCAGTGGAAGAACTGATGCTGCAGCCGAAGCTTCAATACTCTGGCTACCTGATGCAAAGAGCCAACTCTTTGGAAAAGACCCTAATGCTGGGAAGGATTGAGGGCAGGAAGAGAAGAGGGTGGCAGAGGATGAGATAGTTAGATATCATCACCGACTCAATGGACATGAATTGGAGCAAACTCCGGGAGACAGTGAAGGACAGGGAAGCCTGGCATGCTGCAGTCTATGGGGGTCACAAAGAGCTGGATACAACTTAATGACTGAAAAACAACCATCTCCGTGAGAAAAGCACACACAGCGATGAAGACCTAGCACAGCCAATAAATAAATATATATACAAAATGATATATGAAAGAACAACTTACGCTGTCCATTTCCCAAAAGGCCAAGGGGGTAGGTGTGCTGAGGTGAGCTCTCAGAGGGGTCTCCCTTGGACTACTACCTAAATAGCTCATCTCACCCTGCACAGGTCAGAGAAGGAACAAGGACAAACCAGCCTGAGAACAAGAGGACAACAGTGGGTGACGTCAGCTGCTCAAGTTATCCTGGGTGGCCTCTGTCACTCTGCGTGGGATTACACTGATAGTCAAGTTGTGTTGACACCCTCAAGCAGCAGGGATCTATTAAGATCACAAGATGGAAAGATCCAAGGTAGGCCATGCCTTTGCTGTATCTCTTGCTTGAATTCCTCAGACAAGTGAAAAACCTTTCCATTTCCACCCACCTGAACACTGTATTCACTGTTCCTAGCCCTGCTACCTCTCCTGACTCCACCCCATCCTGCCTCCTGCAGAGGAATTGTAGCCCCTCCATGTGGTCGGGTTGGAAATGTCCTGGCTCAGTTTTTGTTTATTCAACAGAGGTTTATTGAATGCCTACTTTGTGCCAGTGAACAAATCAGATCCCTGCCCTCATGGAGCTTACCATCCAGCAGGGGGAAGGCAGGCAACAAACCATGCACATAATCCATAATAGCCTCATGCAGGATGCTGGGTGATGATTCACTGTGAGGGAAAAAAAGCGCTGGAGTAGGTGGGGAAACACAATAGGGCAGTGAGGGTCAACCAACCATCTCAAATATTATGGGTTACAGAATTTAAATTTCTAGAGAGCTCTTTCACTTATGGAAATATCAGCTTTATTTGCCCCAAGGAGGTTTTCAGGTAAGTACTGGAAGCCTGGTGAAGTTCAGGGTTGGTGGCAGAAGAGGCTCTAGAAGCAAGTCCCTGGGATCTTCCTGATGGCATTTGTATTCATTTCCTAGGGTGACCACAACAATGCCACAAACTGGATGCCTTAGAACAACAAATGTTTATTGTCCAACAGTTCTGGAGGCTAAAAGTTCAAAATCAAGGAGTCAGCAGGACATGCTGTAGGAGAACCACCCACACTTGCCTCTTCCTAACTTCAGATGATTGCTGGCAATCTTGGTATTACTAGGCTTACACCTGTATGACTCCAGCATCTGCCTTTGTTGTCACATGCATTCTCCCTGTGTCTTCACATGGTTATCATCTTATAAGGACACTAGTCAAATTGGATTGGGTCCTTATAAGTAGGGGTTTGTCCTACTTCATTACAACCTCATCTTAACTAATTGCATCTGCAATGACCCTATTTCCAAATATCTTCAATTTTGAGGTACTGTGGATTAGGACTTCAACATATTTCTTAGGGAGACACAATCAACCCTAACAGTATCAGATTGGGAAGAAGTGGGGTGAAGGCCAAAGATACATGTATGCTCAGTCTAGTTCAGCAGGAGAGAGAGCCAAGGATGCCACAAAACTCTCTTTAAGTGGAAATATTTCCAGAAAGCAAACATTAATGGGCACAAGTGTATGGGTATGGGAGAAAATAAGTTTTGCAGAGGAAAGTAAAAGGAGGAGAAAGTAGGGCAAAAATAAGGATTGAGTTGGTGGAGAGGAAAAGCAGGTATCTAAGCCCAGGAAGATACACAGGCAGTGAGAGGCACTGGAAAGGAGGGCAGGAAGCCCATTCTGAAGGGCAGGAAACCACAGACTCAATGTAGGAAATCTCCTCTCTGCGAGTAATTATTTTTGAATTCATTAAGCAACTTCCTGCATGAGGCTAGAAGGGCAGTGGGTGTTCTGACCAGCAAGCAGATGCTCTTGCTTCATCTTGGTTTAAAAGGTGGAAGAGCCCATGGGAGCCCAGGGCTGTGGCATTTTGTGACTGGTCTCCCTGGGCTGTGGAGCTGAGACCAGGCTGACAGACCCTTCAGCTCTGGTGCTAGCAGAACTGCCTGGAGGAGCAGAGCTCTTCCACAGGGGGGAGCACACACAGCCCAGTCTGCCCAGTTCCTACAAACAGGAACTCACAGCAGCTTGACTCCCCAATAGCAGCCTGTTAATCTCGGCTCTGAGAGCTTCAACCAGAATTCCAGCCCAGAATGAAACAGCTGGGGCTGGTAGAGCCCATTTCTCCACCTGGGGTTCTAGGGAAAAATGTATCACCTCCTTCCAGACACAGCGCTGTAATCAGCACAGATCACTGTGAAACACTGACCTATTTTTCAAGGTCATCCCTCAGCAGATTTGGAAAGGAGGTGACAGTTTCTCTACAACCTCTAGTCACCCAGCATCTTACACTAATACTCTTGGCTTCAAGATGGAAGTGAGTTCTGAACCCCTCACGCCCCCTGCAGGGTCCATCAAAGTGTCCCTATCCTGGAGTTCATTTTGCTTCTTAATAGCGGGCAAGACAGAACATTATAAAAGAGCTAAGGTATTAATAGATGATTATTCTCAGTTGACTGAGTCAGAGGTTTCAGTTCTCCAGATCTGGAAGTGACTCTAGGCACTCAAGCAGAAAAGTCACTTACTGAAAAGCAAGGCAGCATTCAGTGTAAGCAGAAGGCACAAACCAGGGTGCAGTGGGAAATGAGGCCAGGCAAAGGTGAACCTTGGCAACCATCTTCTTGGTTGCTGCCCCTGTGACTCTGGATGTTTGGCACTGTTTCCTTGGACTTGATGTGGCCATGGCACCTGTGGATACTCTCCAGTTGGCCTGGACCACTTCTCTAAGATGGATGGTCCCAGCTACAGCATTTGGTTGGAGCACCAGGTTCTGGGTCTCTCTCCAGCTGTCAGGAGTTGGGGAAAAAAAGATTATCCATAAATTTTGTTTCTATAGTAGAACATGGAGCCTGTTTTACTATTTTAGGATTCCTCTCATTTTAGAATTCCTCCTAAATAAGAAGTGTTCAATGTGGGCAGCCCAAAAGAACAACTGTCTTCTAGAATAATATGCATGTATATTCATAAGAGGGGCTTCCCAGTGGCTCTGTGGTAAAGAATCCATCTGCTGATGCAGGAGACATGGGTTCGATCCCTGGGTCAGGAAGTTCCCCTGGAAAAGGAAATGGCAACCCACTCCAGTATTCTTGCCTGGGAAATCCATGGACAGAGAAGCCTAGAGGGCTGCAGTCCATGGGACTGCAAAAGAGTTAGACACGATTCAGAACTAAATATCCCATATTCATAAGGGTCCCCAAGACAATTCTAGTCCAAAAGCTGCCTCTCCTGTGGTCTTTAGGCATCATGGCAGGTGGATAGGGAGACCTGTCTAATGTCATAGGCAGAAGCCCTAGAATCAATGCTCAATTTCTCTGATTATAGACTCAAGTGTTATTGACTGCAGTGGCCTCATTAAGTCCCCTGATGTCAACAATTATTTGCTAAGTGGATGAATGAATTGTGGGTCTTCTACTATGTAATCACCTGCTTCAAACACATCATGAAAAGAGGTAGGATAGAATTATCAATCAATAAATAAAGTCTTAGGGCTCTGGGATAAGTTGAATCTCTTTAGATCTCAGTGTCTTGATCTTCTTAGATAAAAAAATGGTAGGATGACGCTGATCTCTAAGAACTTACCTTTGAACAAATGGAAAAAAAAATGTTGATCATATATGAGACAATTGGAAATTTGAATACTTGATAATCTGATGATTCTAAGGAATTACTATTATTTAAGTGAGATCATAATGATGTAGTTTGGTTTTAAAAAGTTCCTTTGTCTTTTAAAGATGCAGACTAAAACAATTTTGGATGAAGTAATATGATGTTCAGGATTTACTTCATAATGAAGTGGAGCAGGAGAGCAGGAAGGAAAATAGTTGAAAGGACTTTGAGTTGACCATTGTTAAGGCTTGGCTTGGAAATTTGCTACACTGTTCTGTCTACTTTTTATATGTCTGAAAATTTCCATAAGGAATGATTTTTTAAAACTCACAACTCTCTTTTCCTGCAGCCCCTAAACTGCTCATCCCAGTCAGAGCTTGTGGTGGACCCTGGTAGTTGCTTACCCAATGTCTCTTGCTCTCTGGCTCTTTCCTAAACCACCAATTCAGGATTTTTCTGGATAAGAATTCCAGGACTTCCCAGTGGTTAAGAATCTGTCCTTCAATGCAGGTGACACAGGTTCAATCCCTGGTTCAGGAAGATCCCACATGCCATGGAACAACTAAGCTCATGTGCCACAACTACTGAAGCCTGAACACTTTAGAGCCCATGCTCCACAATGAGAAGTCATTGCAATGAGAAGCCCATGCATCGCAACGAAAAGTAGCCCTTGCTTGCTACAACTAGAGAAAGCCCGTGTGCAGCACTGAAGACCCAGTGCAGCCTAAATAAATAAAATTATATAATTAGAAAAGAACAATCAATTCCATCCAGGTGTCCCCTCTTACAAACACAGCACCTGTGAACAAGGCAAAGTGACTGCATTCCTACCTCCAGCCCTATTTGTCTCAAACCTCTGGAGAGGTTTGCTGGGGTTTCTGAGAAGGTTCCTCCCTCCTCTCCTGGGGAGCTGCTGAAAACAGCACTTCTCTCCTGCCAGAAGCTAAGAGGCAGCCTAAATGCTGTTAGCAGCCATGCTGCATCCTAGAGGAAAGTCAGCCCAGGATGAAGTCAACACATTCAACAGCAGAGCAGAGACATGGACCTGATCTTCTGGATCAAACAAACTAGCTTTCCTTGTTGTTTGAGCAAATTTGACCTTTTTCAGCCAAGCCTGCATATAACCAAGAGTAACCTAACAGATACAGTGCTCAGTGAACACTCGCCCTGACTATCATGAAATGAGGTCTCCACTAAAGGGAGGGAGCTCCATCCCCCAGTGACCACCAATGTTTGCGATGCGGGAAGCAGACAGTGTAGGATAAAAGAAAAGGGCAGCGGGTGGAGAGGTGTAGCAGAAGGAAGTGGCACTGGGACAATCTGCACTATTTTGAGCCTAGAGAGACAATTCTTCCTAATGTCAGACCGTCCTGCTTTGAATGCCACTAACAGGAAGCTCCAGATACAAGATTCTTCCCATCAGCAGGAATGTTGTGCCCAGCCCTTGTTGCTGTGAATTGTCTTTGGAATACAATGGCTTCTATCCCTTGGCAGAACATTCATTGCAGAAATTATACTGATCCATTTTTATAATTGGCTTCCCTGGCTCATATGGTAAAGCATCTGCCTGTGATGCAGGAGACTCAGGTTTGATCCCTGGGTCAGGAAGATCATCTGGAGAAGGAAATGGCAACCCACTCCAGTGTTCTTGCCTGGAGAATTCCATGGACAGAGGAGCCTGGCAGGCTACAGTCCATGGGGTCCAAAGAGTCAGACATAACTTAGCGACTAAACAACAACAACAATTTTTATAATAAAGGGATGCTCAGGCCATTCTCAGAAACAGGTGGCCAGGGAGGGTCTGCAGCCTTTGGGAGACTCTGGCTTTCTCCACACATTAGAGATGAAATTGCTGGTCTTCTCCCTCATCCATATGTCCCACACTTCTCGTCTTTCTTAAGTGGACTTGAAATTCAAGATGGCACCCTTGAATGGAGCATCTCTGCTTTTATGGGAGCTGGTGTGGAACATTTCAGGAAGCAATGAATACTTAACTGTAGAAAACAGCAGACTACGGGTCATCCTGGATTCTCCTCTTGCTCATGCCTCCCTTGGCATGCAGCCAAGACCCAACTTTTCACCCAGTCACTCCTGTCTTTTGTTGAGTCATTCTCCCTGTTCTAGCTTCTCTGCCACTGGCCTTTTGCAAATCATCACCCTCTATCATCCAGATGATTTCATTAGCCCAATAGTCTCTTTGAGTCAATTTCTGCCGTTTCCAACTCCATTCTTCCCAAACAGCCAAAGTGATCCTTTAAAAATGCAAATCTGGGAATTCTCTGGTGGTCCAGTGGTTAGTGTTTTCACTGCTGAGGGTGCAGTTTCAATCACTGGTCAGGGGACTAAGATCTCAAGCAACAAAATGCAAATTTGCCAGTGCCTTTTCCTTACCCAGAACCTGTGGATTGCTTCCCATTGCCAACTATGTTCTCGCTGCCTTTGCCAACCTCCTTGCACACCTTCCTTGTTCCCTCTGCTCTAGAATTCTAGACAGCTTGAACTCCTTAAACACACCCACTTTCTCACCTCAGGGCTTTCCACGTAAGCTGACCCCTCAGTTTGGAGCTGTCTGCTCTCTGCCCCTTCCTTCATTTGTTCAAAGCCAACTCCTTGAGGGCTTAACTGCCGCTTTCTTGGGGAGAAGGTTTCTTACTCTCCCTCACCCCTAGCCGAGCTCTGTCCCCTTTACCTGTGCTGGTGATATCACGTCCTTCTCCTTCATAATAAGCACTTTTGCATCCTATCTTTCTTGCCCTTTAGATTTAAGCTTAAGGAGGGTAGAGATTTTTGCCCATGTTGTTTCACACTCCATCCCAAGCAGCTATCACAGAGTCTGGCCTACAGTCAACAATTAGTCAATGAATATTGGCTGGCTGCTCATCAGGTATAGCCATGGGTGAGGCCTCCAAAAGTGTGGCCCCAATGACCCTGGTGACCCTACTTGGTCTCTTAAGCATCCCCGGAACTTCACGTCTACCACGTTCCTGGACAGAGCATGGAAACACACAGAGGAAGATGAATCAGAGTCCAATTCAGAACCTGGAAGCAACGCTATTGCCTTTAGGAGAAAAAATGACTTATTAGAATTCAGGACATTCCCCTCATAAGCAGACTTGTTTCTTACTGTTTGTTCTAACGTGTTTGGCATGACTCAAAGGTGCAGGCAGCAGACTTGAAACAGAAAGCAAAGGCAGAGAGGAGGAAAGGCTGGAGCCATTTCCTGTTCACCCACAGCACGCACAGGCAGAGGGTCCTTGTCCTCCTCCTGCTTCCTCGGTGATAAGTGGAAGGCTTTCAAGTCCTCATGTCCGTGCTCTCTCTGGGGCTGTGGGCACACATCCGGCTGGAGAAGCCACAGCTCCAATGTCCAGGGTGGCGGCCACTGAAGAGCCATGTGGGGAAGTGCTGGTTTCTCTCTCTGAGGCATCCGGAGGGGCTCAGCTTCCTGAAAGGGAAGGTGACCTGGGGTCACACCCTTCCCCTGCCACACAAGGCTCTGGGGGACCCGGGAGCCTCATCTTCATGCTTCAGAATCCAAGACCACTAGAAACTCAATGTCCTGTGTCCCCTCTGGAAAAACCATGAGGTCGCCTTCTCCTGGAGTCAGATGTGGAGTGGTTGAGACTGTCCTGTCTGGAATGGATCACTGATGGGGTGGAGGGGGAGTGAAGATAGGGGAGGGCCAAGAGAGCCCCAGGGCCGGTTCCTGGACACAGCCCAGCAGCTGAGGCAGCGTGGCCTCCTCCAGGACAGCCAGCCTCAGTGATCCTCATATTGGAGCTGAGGAAGGCCGGCAGGTAACAAGCATGGGGACCCTTCATCAGAAGGTGCAGGAGTAGGGAGATTTAGCAGCCATGCAGCTGAAAGTTCTTCCCCTCCTTGAAGCTCACTGTCTTTGGGTGATGCGGGCTCGTGGGAGACCTGCAGAGAAACACTGTGGATTCCTGGCACGGGAGGCTCTGGATCCAAGAGGCACCATATACACCTCCTGCACAGGGCTGAGCTCAGAACTCAGCCTCCCTTTCCTCTGCCTCACCGTGCCACCTTCAGAGAGGTTCCTCTAACACACAGGCCAACCCTGTGGGTTGTCAGCAAGAGAGCTGTGGGTGCCTCCCTGGGGCCCAAGCCAGAACTTTCACAACTTTTCTGCAAAAGGATCACTAACAAGAGTCACGCATGCCCCAGAGCAGCAGAGATGAAATTTCTTTTAAGTCCCTCATTCTATCTTAAAAATTCATGTGAATTTTTGTATCTGATTCCATAATATATTCATGCTTATTTTAATATAAATACATCATTTTCTTCAAATATTCAAATAAACTGTACAGCTCTATGAAGTTGCTGGGAGAAGGAGGCTGGGTGGGGAGGAGAAGATGTGAGGGCTTAACCCCCATATCTGAAACTCCATTTAATTCTCCCCATAACCATATGAGGTAGAGCCTTTTTTTCCCCTGTAAAAGAATCAAAACAGTACAGCCTTTCTAGAGTAGACTGTGAGCACCCCCCACAACAGAAGTCCCTAAAAGAAACCTGGTATAATAATTTATTATATAGTATCTGTGGCACCGTCATGTCCATGGGCCTTGCCAGGTTGTTGACCATCCCTGGCCCCTGGACTCTGTGAGGTGTGTCTTGATCAAATGGTGACTTACAGACATGGTTCTGACCCTTTTCATGGAAAGCAGTGGCCATCTGCCCATATCCCATTCTGTTAATTAAATGTAAGCTTGGGCTTCCCTGGTGGCTCAGAGGTTAAAGCATCTGCCTGCAATGCAGGAGACCCAGGTTCGATCCCTGGGTTGAGAAGATGCCCTGGAGAAGGAAATGGCAACCCACTCCAGTATTCTTGCCTGGAGAATCCCATGGATGGAGAAGCCTGGTAGGCTACAGTCCATGGGGTCACAAAGAGTTGGACACGACTGAGTGACTTCACTTCACTTTTGGCCTGAAATCAGCTGCCAGAATCAAGGGAGGTGGCAGACGGAATCTGACTTATCAAGGCCTTTGCTTGATCTTTATTTTAGATGCTGTTGAACCCGATGGCGTGCTACAATTCATGGGGTCGCAAAGAGTCGGACACGACTGAGCGACTGAACTGAACCCGATGGGGAGTCATCGTCAGGTGGAGTCATGAGCTATCAGGCAGCTCAGGGGTCCGCTGGCATAAAAAGCAGACGTGATGGACCTTGATTCAGAGCCTGGTGGGGAGGTAGGATGGAGTTGGGTGTCGTGGCATCTGTCCCTCTGCCCTGTAGATGAGGGAATGGGATTAGAAAGAAGCTGCAAAGGGTCAATGAGCTGCTTGCAGCAGAGACTTTGGAGAACCAGGTCCAGAGGAGGAAATACAACATGGGGTGGCCCATGTCTGCGGGGAATATAGGGGCTCAAAGGGAAGGTGGTGTCCCGAAAGATCGGGCCAAAAGGGTCATGAGCAGTTTCGTGGGCTGCAGTCAGCAATGAGGGGCCAGGCAGAAGGTCCTGAGGGATGAGACTGTTCTTTCACACTGACAAGACTCCAGAAATACCCAGAGGGAGCCTTAAAGGGGACGCCTGGGAAGAGGCAATGGGCCAGTATAATTTAATGTTAATGTTTAAGTGGCCTAGTAAACACCCACATCCAGGGAAGGTATGGGGAAATTCAGTTTAGAGAAAATTTCCATCAACCAAGCATTTAATTACATGATTGTTTTTTGCCTACATAGTTCCTAAAAACAAAAAAAACAAAATGGAATTTCTACATGGAATGAATTTGCCTCTTTCAAGTGGCAGTTCAGACACAACATGAATGGATCTGGAGGGTATTATGCTTAATAAAATAACTCAAAGACAAATGCCATATGATATGACTTATATGTGGAATATAACAAAAAAGAAACAGACTCACAGATCTAGAGAACAAAGTAGTGATTACCAGTGGGGAGAGGGAGTGGGAAGGGAGAAGACAAGGGAGGGGCTTAAGAGGTACAAACTACTATGCATAAAATAAATAAGCTACAGGGATATACTGTACAGCACAAGGAATAAAACCAATATTTTATAATAACTACAAACAGATTATAACCTTTAAAAATCGTGAAGCACTGTTACCTGAAACTTAAACTGTACATCAACTATACCTCCATAAAAAAATAAAGTGGGACCACAAATGTTGCACACACGTTCCAAGACACTCAAGATATTTGTAGAAATTATCTTTGGGAACTGACTTCAGAACCATCCCATGAGTCATACTTTAGAGTCAGCTGGTTTGATCACCCAGCTTTGCCTTTGAGTAATTTTTGTTTGATTCCAAAGATAAAATTCTCTATCAAATAATCATGCTCTTTTACCAAGCTCATGTCTCTGGAGATGGCAAATTTCTTGACCCAGTGGGGCCTGTCTGGTCTGTCTTTGGCTACCCAAGCCCTGACCAGGCACTTCAGAAATCCTTGATCAGTATTTAGTTGTGAGGCTGTTCACTCCATAGCTGTATTTCCACCTCTGTTATGTCTTATCCACATTGCAGACATCAAAACATTTGCCTTCTCCCCTTGGGTGGCTTTTGGTATCAAATAGTTAATGCTTACTCCAGAAAAGGAAGAGTTATTTAAATCTGCACCCACCAAAAACCCACAGTAGAAACAGTTTCTGGAATGAGCATCAGTCGTTCAGCTTTTTCTGTTGGCTGACGTCACAGAGAACAGTCTGTCAACATTTCTCCCTGCACTGCTTTTCTTTTCAGGGGCATAGAATCAAGATGAAAAAGCACAGCTCTGGGAGTGCACAGAACAGAGAGCCGGCACTCAAGGGATTGATTATATATTCACTTGTTTATTACAATTTTTAAAAATGGCCCAACTGCTTCAGCTCACACAAGCTGGGCTGAAATATTTCACTTGATAGGATTCTCATCTGGTGGTTACAGAACTGACTGATTCAATGCTAAGGTTTTTTTTTTTTTTTTTTAACCCTAAAAGAAGAAAATAAAAATTAAGTAAAAACTAATGTTTGTACCTGAAACTGGGATTCAAACATTCAAGTGTGTTCAGGGAACCTCCCCTGCTTTGTTTCCCCTTCCTTGTGGGGGGAGATCCATGGCAGCCACCTTCTTCCATGGTGCACACGTGAACCACCTCCTCTAAAAGAAATTCCCCCATGTGATCTGAAGGCCCAGGCCCATTTGTCTCTTGTAAAATGCTCTCAGGTGATTCTGATGCTGACGCCTCATTGAGAACACGTGATCTATATCCTTCTGACCCTGTTGTTCTGTGGTTTCTCGCCAGTGATCGTCATTATGCCTGCCGAGTTATATTTTGGACAAATGATGGACTAGTCCAGATCCAACTGTCCTACACAGAAGGAGAAATTTATTGGCTCATGTAACTTGAAAGTCCAAGGACAGGTTTGGCATAAGACATTGCTTGATTTGGCTACTCAAATTGTGTCAAGATGAGGATTCTCTCATCTCTTGGCTTGACCCTCTTATGCTGTTTCTCTTCTCGGACCTCTTGTGGAGGCCAGATTGCAGCCAGCTGCTCTTGCCTTGAAACTTCCAAGTCTGTCAGAAAGTTAGCCTGTGTTTCTCAGCTGTTCGAATGAAATTCTGTGATCTGATCCTCTCCTTGATCTAAATGGGCTCCCAGGTGCCCATCTCATCTATACCAGGTACAGGTATGCCTTGATAGAACACAGAAGTCACTCTAGAAACTTAGAGCAGAGAGGGACTTAACTTTAGTAACAGGCTCTTACAAGATTGTTGGATCATCTGAAGGAATGTTCTGGGTTGAATCTTTAGAAGTGACTCCAAGAATACAGCAGAACTAACCTCCTGGAGCAAGAAGGGTGGATAAGGAAGCCACTATGTGAATAGTTGAGTTGAAGACCACCTGTCATATTTGTGAATCAGGGATTGGAAGGCCAGGGGACTGATGGCACCACTGCCATTGTCAACAACCTGCTTCTCAAACCCAAGACATGACTGATCAGATGTTGGACCACTGCTGCAGGAGGAACTGTCTCTGTGAGCATGTATGCCTGCAAAAAACTTGGAAGTCACCATCTCTTCTGTACTTCTGCCTTGCAAATCTAGTTTCAGTGAAAATTTTGGATTATACTTTGCATTCAGGTCACTGCCTATAGAAGAATCTTGAAAAGGTAAGTTTTAGCTGTATAGCCTCTACAACACAACGAAGCACACTGGAGGGTCTTGGAAAGGACTCTAGGGGACAGGGGCCAGTGCTCTACAGGAGGAGGGTGCAAGGCTTTCCTCAGCCAGGCCTTGAGTTGCACCCCCAGTTTCTGGGACTGGGGGAAGGGTCAACTCCATCTGAAGCCTGGGGATTAAGAGTGGGATGAGCTTGGGTGTCCAGAGGAAATTAGGTTATAGAATAACTATTATATTATGACTACAAAGAGAGTTAAAAGATGCTGAATGGGACTTCCCTGGTGGTCCACTGGCTAAGACTCCACGCTCTGTGCTCCCCATGCAGGGGACCTGGGTTTGATCCTTGGTCGGGGAACTGGATCCCACATGCCACAACTAAGACCTGGTGCAGCCAAATAATATTAAAAAAAAAAAGATGCTGGGTGACAAAACCCCAAATATGTCCCTTGCAAGGTATATGATGCCTTATGGTTTACAGGTAACTTCACCTGCACTATTCCATTGGATTCTCATAAAAGCCCCATGAAAGGGAAGGTCAAAAACCATGATTCCCATCTTACAAATGAGGAAGCCCAGATTCCAAGGTTACCAACTCACCCAAGCTAATCCCATGCAGCTGCTGGGAGGCAGTGCTTTGATTCAGACTCTGACTCCTGGCTCAAATCCTATCCCTGTGTGCTGGAGCAGAATGTGCAAGAAATGTCTTTCTGAACCAGTTTCTGAGCCCTGGCCCTTGTGTTCAGAGCCTTGAGAGGGACAGCAGTCCCCCACTTTCTGGCAGCTCTGGCCAGACTGCTCAGGGACTCTGCACAAGGCAAGGGAGGGAACTTGCACAAGTCTCCCTTCATTTGCTCTCTTCATGTGCAGAATGAAACAGTTTCACATTTGTTTAACGCTGAGTGTTCCAAGGTGCCACACTACCACTTGAAATATATGAATTTAGGGCATAGAGGGGCTCCTGTTTCTCCCAAACAGCAATATTTTTAGCATTAGCCATTCCCACGTAGATGCAAAAATCTTCTTTGATAATAGATCAAAGCAAATCCCTCCTCCTAGCCTTCCTTGTGGGCTGTGAAATGACAGGGTCTGCATAAACCAGATTAGAGTGTGCGGAGCTGCTACCAGCATTACAAATGCCGCCTGGTGTCAGCACCAGGGGAAACCTCCACTGCAGGCTCAGCAAGAGCTTCCTGCCAGTGACCCTCAACCCTTGGAGACTCAGGCCTCAGTGGGACTGAGACCTCAAAATGGGACCACGCAGAGTCCCAGCAGCACTACATCTTAAGGGAGGGGACAGTGTGGGGCAGCAAGAATTTGGGGGCGGATTCTTGGGGAAGAAGAGGAACCACTCGTGTCTGCCCCCTAGAAGATCTGTCCTGCAGCCTCACACAGCTGCTGCCGGCAGACGGCTCCACTCTCAGGGCAGTGGGCCAGGACTGGGTGATACAGGAGGTTCTACCTTTGCATGTGTGTGGACGGGTCATCACACCCCTAGAATCCTTACCGCCTGCCTTAGCTGGGTCTGCTGTAACAAATGACCACAGACTGGGTGGCTTAAATAATGGACATTTCTCACAGTTCTGGAAGCTAGGAAGTCTGAGATCAATGTGCTGGCAATTTCCGTTTCTGTTTCTTTCCCTGGTTTGCAGATAACCCTCTACTCATGTGCTCCCGTGCTGGAGAGCAGAGAGAGAAAATTCTCTCTTCTTTTAAGGACACTAATCTCATCACAAGGGATCTACCCTCATGACCTAGTCACCTTCCAATACCATCTTAATACCATCACAATCACCTCTTAATATCATCACATTGTGGGTTAGGATTTCAACATGTGAATCTAAAGGGACACAAACATTCAGTCTGTAACGGCATTCTGCCATAGAGAAGGCCCTAGGTAGAAGCTGGCTGCCCCTATGTCTTGCCCAAAAGGGGCCAAGTTGGGCCAGTCTTTTTGTCATTCATATCAGGTCCCAGGGAAGCCTTTATGACATTTCACACAGTGAGCTGGTGGGTTCTCTTTTCTCTTATTGCTTCGGTCTGAACCAAGTTAAGTAAATAGTTACATTATGGGTTGAATTGTTTCCTCTCCCCAATTTGTATGTTAACACCTTAATCCCCAGTATCATCTCATCCTTGGGCCTAATTGCCTCCATTTAGAACCATTGCTTTGGAAACATTTTCACCAAGCACCCCCAACCTCTGAAGACACCATAACCTTGGTGATCTGACCCAGATCCCAGGGTCTCCCACAGAAGCATAACTTTCTGCTAAGCCTCCTCTGATAATAAAAATTCACATGGATTGTACATTCTATTCTGTAACACAGCTGGGTTCTCACCTATATTTTGAGCTACTCGCATCTGAGTGGTACAGATGCTTTCTGAATATGTGTCATGTCTATGGTGGCTTTCAGTGCCTTTGGCACATCACTGTGTATGTCCCGGGTATCTGTGTACCCCCAAGTGATCAGCCAAGGTTTAGGCCAGGGTGCATAGAAAATATTTGAACTCCTACTCATAGGTATTTTCAATTGTGTCATTTTAGTGTATGTTCTACCCATATTATTAATGTTATAGTTTAGAAAGTAGTACATGTCAATAAACAAACACATTGCAAGTGCCTTCAGACACAGTTTTCACTAGGGGTTGGTACTTTCAGAAACGTTGGGAGACTTAGCCAAGACTAAGAACCAGGTGTCCCTGCCCAGCCCAAGGTCTGGACCCCAGGCCCCCACATTGGGGTGCCCATGCTCACAGTGGGAGAGCACTTGAGAGCTGACTTTCCTTCTTTCCCTCCCTCCTCCCCGCCCCTGCCCCATTTCTCTCTCTCTCTGTTGGTTGTAGTCATAGCTGATGAGGAAAGACATGGGGTACAAAGCACACCCTTGGGCAGCTTTCTGGCTGACTTACGGAGAATGCAAGGCCTGGCTTTCCTGATCCTTCCAGCTGTACTGCTCTCTATTTCTCAAGCAGGTAGCCAAGCCCTTATTCTTGGAGAGTCCATGCCCTTTGAAAGGGTGAGGAAGAAGAGGAGACAAGGAGAGAGCAGTGTCTCCTAGGAAACTGGTCCACAGGGAAAACTGCTGCTGCTGCTGCTGCTGCTGCTAAGTCGCTTCAGTCGTGTCCGACTCTGTGCAACCCCATAGATGGCAGCCCACCAGGCTCTGCTGTCCCTGGGATTCTCCAGGCAAGAACACTGGAGTGGGTTGCCATTTTCTTCTCCAGTGCATGAAAGGGAAAAGTGAAAGGGAAGTCGCTCAGTTGTGTCCGACTCTTAGCGACCCCATGGACTGTAGCCTACCAGGCTCCTCCATCCATGGGATTTTCCAGGCAAGAGTACTGGAGTGGGGTGCCATTGCCTTCTCCGCAGGGAAAAATAATTTGCTCCTTTTAACGTCGGGGAGGAGAGGAGGTCTATGGGCTCTGCAGGTCCCTGTTCTCTGCCTGCTCCTGGCGGCACCCAGGTGGACTTGACTTCCCACAGGAGTGGCTTGTGACTCCTCACCCCAAGCAGGCTGCATGTCCTCCTGGTGCCTGGGACAAGGGACATCTCTCACAGGAATCTCATGCGTATTGCGGAAAATGAACCCCAGGTCAGAAGGGACTTAGAGAATCTGGAGTCCAACTCCCTATCAAAAAATGCAGAAACTACAGCACTGAGAGGTTAAAATGATTTTCTCAAGGCCACATAGCTAGTTAATGGCAGCTTCTTATGCTTTTTTAAGCAGTAGTTTGGTTTACAATAAATGTTGGAGAGGGTGTGGAGAAAAGGGAACCCTCCTACATTGGTGATGGGACAGTAAATTGGTGCAGCCACTGTGGAGAACAGTATGGAGGTTCCTTAAAAAACTAAAAATAGAGCTACCCTATGATCCAGCAATCCCACTCCTGGGCATACATCCAGAGAAAACCATAATTCTAAAAGATACATGCATCCCAGAGTTCACTGCAGCACTGTTTACAATGGCCAAGACATGGAAGCAAACTTAAGGTCCATTGACAGATAGATGGATAAAGCAGATGTGGTATATATATATAATGGAATATTACTCAGCCATTAAAAAGAAGGAAATAATGCCATTTGCAGCAACATGGATGCATCTAGAGATTATCACACTACGTGAAGTAAGCCAGAGAAAGACAAGTATCTTATGATATTGCATATATGCAAAATCTAAAAAAAAAAAAGGTAAAAAACAAATGAACTTATTTACAAAATAGAAACAGACCAACAGACATAGAAAACAAATGTATGGTTACCAACAGGGAAGGTGTGGGGAGGGATAAATGAGGAGTCTGGGATTAACATGTATGCATTACCATTATAAAACAGATAACCTGAGGGTAGGACAGGAACTTGGAGGTTTATTCAAGGATGGGGGCCCAGAGATGAAGACACCTGGACTGAGGATTTGGAGAACAGCCAGAACATGCAGACAGTTCTCGATAAGACCTCAGCCTTTCTGCCCATCACCTGGGACATCTCAGTGAAGGCAACCCGACTCTTACCATTGGACTCCCTGCCTTCACTCTGGGGCTCCCTGCCAGACACTCCTGCCACATCTTTCTCTCACAGTCCTTTCACAACTCAGTGTTGACAAACACTCATGAACCATCTGCTTTATGCAAGGCCCAGTGTTTTTCCAATAAAATGCAAACATATATAAGACATAAGCTCCTCCAAGATCCTGAAATCCAGGGTGTGGATCACATTTTAGATAATAATATATCAGAACCGGGAATTATGTCTGTCAAGCCTCCAGTGGCTTCTTCAAATGCTTTCTGAGCTTCCGAATGTCTGGAATCTCCCAGCTTTTTCTGGCTCCAGCATCCCATCTCTCCCAAGAATTGGACTTTCAAAACACCCAAGGGCCATCCTTTCACCTCTTGCTGCTTTCTCTCCAGGGTCTTCTAGCCACTCTCTGGGCCAAGTTTACCTATGGTGACCATGCGTGCATGCATGCTAAGTCACTTCAGTTATGTCTGACTCTTTGCAACGTTATAGACTGTAGCCCGCCAGGCTCCTCTGTCCATAGGACTCTCCAGGCAAGAATACTATAGTGGGTTGCCATGACCTCCTCCAGGGGTTCTTCCGGATTCAGGGATCAAACCCACATCTCCTGTGGCTTCTGCATTGCAGGCAGATTCTTTGCCATTAGTGCCACCTGGGAAGCTCCTTGGTGACCATACTTCCTAAATAATAAAACCAAGAGAATTCCCTGGTGGTCCAGTGTGGGGGATGGGGGGAACCAACAAGTACCTATGGTATAGCACAGGGAACTACACCCAATTTTTTGTAATAACCTGTAAGGGAAAGGAATCTGAAAAAATGTATATATATAACTGGATCACTGTACTGTACATCTGAAGCTAGCATTATAAATCAACTATACTTCAATAAAAAAGATGAAAACAAAATGCAGAATTGTATACTTTAAAAAATTAAATATAACACATTTTAATATTTTATAATCATTTTGTCATTTCAAATGATTGTCCTGTTTCTCCCCTTTGATTTAAGCATGTTTAAGACCCAGAACTGGCTACATTTCTTTAAAGTATTCTCTCATATAAACTAATTCTTCTTCCTTTTTTATGAAGAGACTTTCTCTGTCTTGGCTTTCTCAGCACCGCCAGCACCCCTAGCTTGGATTACACAGTCACTGACTATCTGTTTAGTCACCTACATGATGTCACCTGGAGGTCACATTTTCTCAACCACACATTTGGAGATTGTGTACCTAGGGGAGAGTTTTCCTCTCTCAAGCTGTTCGTTCATTCCAATAACACAGCTGCTGCTCAGATGCCGCCTGAAACGCCCTTCAGAATTGCCTCAACCACTGTCTTTGGAGGACTTCCCTGATGGCTCAGTGGTAAAGAATACTCCTGCAATGCAGGAGACCCAGGTCTGATCCTTGGGTCAGGAAGATCCCTTGGAGAAAGACATGGGAACTCACTCCAGTATTACTGCCTAGGAAATCCCATGGACAGAGGAACCTGATGGGTTTCAGTCCATGGTGGTCACAAAAGAGGTGGACATGACTTAGTGACTAACCAACAACAACAACAACAGTCTTTGGAGTAACTTTGATGACAGCAAGTCTGTGTCATTCAGGAGGTTAACTTAGTTTTAAGAACTACAGAAAGTCATTTGGGCAAGCCTGGTGGATCAAGTGGGTAATTTATCTAGGGGATAGCATTTGGAGTCAAACATAAGAGGTGACTATGAAGCTATAATATATTCCACCTTCACCCTATGGCTATGCAGGCTCTCCCAGAGATGTTCAGACCAGGGACAGCAGCATTGGAATATGTAGGAAGGTCCCAAGGGGCCAGTTCAGATGGCACTGGGGGCTGCATTACCCATGCCATAGACACTGCTTGTCCCCTCAACTTCTCTTCAGGACCAGACTTACTCATGGGCATACTGATGACTGACTATGGGAGATATTCTAGATATTCTAGTGTTATTTAGATAAAATGACACTAGGAATGATTTTCCCTCTTACTCTCTCACTTGTTCATTTACTCATAACACATTATTTAACAAATATTTATAAAGGCATTATTCTGAGCCAGTCACTGTGCTAAGTAGTAGGAATACAGTGAAGAACAAGAAAAACTTGATCTATGTTCTCTCAAGATTATTTATGATCTGACAGGAAGATATAGTCATTGAACAGATAACAATGAGAAAAATCACAGAGTTAAATTTTTGAAAAATTCTAAAAGAAGCTAATTCTAAAATAACTATTTTAAATATTCTTAATAATGAGTTTAAAGTTTAAAAAGAATTCCTTTTAGTGAAGGGATATTCTACTAAGTACAAATAAAACTTGAGAGGAAGGCATATTGGGATGTGACTAGTCATTAACACTTTAGTATGAATCAGTTACTGCACTTTTCCCTAGATTACAGCAGGACCAGTCCTCTTCTAGGGGTCATATGTACAAATGAGACCTAATTAAACTTAAAAGCTTTTGCACAGCAAAGGAAACCATAAACAAAATGAGAAAACAACCCACAGAATGGGAGAAAATATTTGTAAATGAAGTGACCAACAAGGAATTAATCTCCAAAATAGACAAACAGCTCATGCAGCTCAATGACAACAACAAAAACTAGCAAACAACCCAATCAAAAAATGGGCAGAAGATCTAAATAGGCATTTCTCCAGAGTAGACATACAGTTGGCCAAAAAGCACATGAAAAGATGCTCAACATAGCTGATTATTAGAGAAATGCAAATTAAAACTCAGTGAAGTATCACCTCATATTGGTCAGAATGGCTATCATTAAAACTATACAAACAATAAATGCTAAAGAGGGTATGGAGAGAAGGGAACTCTCCTATACTGTTGGTGGGAATGTAAACTGGTATAGCCACTATGGAGAACAGTATGGAGGTCCTTAAAAAATTAAAAATAGAGCTATTCTATGATCCAGTAATCCAACTCCTGGGCATATATCTGGAGAAAACCACAATTCAAAAAGATCCATACACTCCAATGTTCATTGCAGCACTATTTACAATAGACAGGATAGGGAAGCAACGTAAATGTCCATTAACAGAGGAGCGGATAAAGAAGATATGGTATGTATACACAATGGAATATTACTCAGCCATAAAAAGAAGGAAATAATGCCACTGACAGCTACATGGCTGGACTTGAAGATTATCATATTAAGTAAGTAAGACACAGGAAAACAAATATTGTATGTTAGATGTTAGCTATTTGTAGAATCTAACAAAATGGTACAAATGAACTTGCTTATAAAACAGAGTTCCAGATGTAGAAAACAATTTTATGGTTACTGGGGGCAAAAGAGGGAGAGGGAAAAATGGAGAGATTGGGATTGACATATACACACTATTATATATAAAATAGATAACTAATAAGGACCTACTGTATAGAGGTCCTTCTCAATACTCTAATGACCTATATGGGAAAAGAATCTAAAAAAGAGTGAATATATGTGTGTGTTTAACTGATTCCCTGTGCTGTACAGCAGAAAGTAGAACAGCTTTGTAAAATAACACTGTAAGTTCGTGCTGGCAGCAATGTGAATTCTCAATTAGGAAGGGCTGAGCTGGAGCAGTGGGCCCAGAGAGGAAGCAGTCGCAGGCGTGCAGGATGGGGTGATTGTGGCCTGACCTAAGACAGTGGCAGGATGAATGGAGATTTTATCTGGGGTACAGGGGACCTTCTGGTTGGGGGGAGCTACATTTCACTGAGAGGGAAGAAGGTGGGTGAGGAGTCTGTCTAAAGGGCAGCTGGTGAGCACCCTAGAGCGGAGGTTCTGGTGGGACAGAGGGACACAGAGATAAGCCCTAACGGATCCAACAACAAAAAGGCTGGTGGCGAGCTTGGTGCACTGGTTTCAACGCAGAGCCTCAAAGTGACTCTCAAAGTTTCAAGCGAGCCTCAAAGTGGAAGGGGGGCATGCCTGAGGCTGCCCTGTTCCCCACTCCTCACCCCTCCTGGCAACAGAATAGCAAGTTCAAGACCTCTGCTCTCCGCTGGTGACCCACCCACAAGGATAAAGGATACAACAGAATTGATGCTGCAAACCAAGGAACCTAGGCATGTAAATACAGAATATTTAAAAAGTGAATGCAAGAAAAGGAGTGGAAATGGCAATGGCATGCACTCTTGACAGCGTTGTGAACAGGGAGAAGAGGGGGACGAGGGGCTTTTCATGCAAAGTTTTGTTTTGACCCTGCTAGCTCGGTTGGTAAAGAATCTGCCACAACACAGGAGACCCTGGTTTGATTCCTGGGTTGGGAAGATCCCCTGGAGAAGGGAAAGGCTACCCACTCCAGTATTCTGGCCTGGAGAATTCCATGGACTGTATAGTCCAAGGGGTCACAAAGAGTCAGACATGACTGAACGACTTTCACTTCACTTCACTTTGATGAGGAGGGGACCTGTTGACTGAGAGGGGCGGGCAGAAAAGGAGAGGTACCCAGGAGAGTCAGGAGGGGCTGGTGCAGACAGGGACTGGTCTTAGACAAAGGGAGCAAGGGTTTTTCTGCAGCAAAAGTCAGGAGGGAAGGACACAACGTACATAGCCCAGAGCAGTTTTGTCTGGGGAGGTGAGCGGGCTTCTCCATCCCAGCTCACAGGCTCAATCACTCGGGGCCACTCCTCCAGCTAGACCTCCCCACCTGGCTTCTCACCCCACCCAGCCCTCCATCCCTCCTGTGGGGAGTGAATGGATGGATGCTGAGTTGAGGAGGAGTAGCTGAGGACCCTCCCCTAGGCTCCAGCTCCACTGGCTCCCCCTCAGTTTGGGGAGATGGGACTACTGACTCCTCAGAGATTGCAGACCGGAGGCCAGAGGAGGATTTCAGAGATGATAGTAAAGTGATTTCAGAGCCTGGTCTGCAGAGCCTGGCCTTGCTGGGCAGGATTCTGGAACTCACCCCTCCCCTTTGATCCAAGCAGCTCAGCTCATGTGTACTTCCCTTCTTTCTGCTTCCTGGTAAGATTTTCTTTGAAGAAAGCCTTCTTGTGGTTTTTTTTTTTAAACCACAAATCTAGTACAACTGCCTCATTTTTCACATAAGGCCCCTCTCTTACCTTTCTCGTTCTCAGTTTTCAGTTTAGATATGGGCGTTGAATACTTTCTTAAATTGGGTCATACTTTTTAGCCAAGTTCCAAACTGGGATCAAAAGAATTACAGTGAAACAAATGTCCCTTGCGAGCTGAATTCAGGTCAGTGACCTTAGCAATGGCCAACAAGCAAGCACATAGGTGGCGGGAAGTGAAGAGGGGTGTGTGTGTATGTAGCTGCTTCTCTTCCCTTTACTTCCTCAAGTGCCTGCAGCTGGTGACCTCTGGCCTGAAAGCCGATTGGCAAAGGAGCGCTGGAGGCCCTGGTCTCCAGTGTTACACATTTGTGTGTCCACAGTTACATGCACCCTTGGAAACCCATCTCTGCCAGGCGTCCTCTGGCCACTGACCATCCCCTCCAGGGTCGGATCGTGTGAGGCAGGAAAGAGAAGAGAGAGAAACAGGGAACACATGTGGGTAGGTCTTGCCTCCTGCACCAACCTTCTCAGCCCATGGCTTCCTGCCTCCCTGTCTCAGTCAGCTGGGGCGGCCATAACAAAACACCACAGGCTCTTTGGTTTAGGCAACAGAAACGAATTTCTCACCATTCTGGAGGCTGAAAGTCCACCATCAAGGTGCTGGCGGTTTGCTTTCTCCTGAGACCTCTCTCCTTGGCTTGCAAGCGCCTCTTGCCAGGTCCTCAGGTGGCCTCTGTCTGTGTGTACTCCCCTGAAGTGAAGATGCCTCAGGCATAGGCTTATCCTCTCATTTCATCGTGTGTCTCCCGAATCAGGGCTGGGGCAGTTCTCAGTGACGAAGCCCAGACATGGGCTGGGGACACACATGCTGCAGAGAGGCGTTTCTATTTCATTCTGGAAGTGCTGAAATCCTCCAAGCCCAGCTGCATGCCAGGAAAAGAACGTGTCTTTAACATGACACACCTGAGACTCCACTGCCCACTGGAGATTTAGGTTCAGCTTGGCCCAGACTGTGATCCAGCGTTCTCCCTACAGTTTCCTTGCCTCCTTATCTCCAGTTTCTCTCTGACTTTTTAAGTTCCTTGGATTTCTTGGCCCCAGACAAGATACAGGAGTCCCTCCCTTTACAGTCTCCACATACACACATGCAGACACATGCAGCATTTTCACAGGTTACATACTTTCCCAACAATTTCAGGTGGGGACAAGGAGAGAGCTTATTAGTACAGAACCTTCTGCAGTCTCCTCCTGACCACTTTCAGTCCCCACTTTCCCAAAGCCCAGGCTCCCTGCCTGATTTGGCCCTTGAAAAGTAGGGATTCAGTTTTTATGTGTTGCAAGTACCACTCAGATCCCCTCTTTCAAGACTGAGGCATTCTCTCCCGCCCCTCGCACCCCGATCTGCATGGAGTGTTCCCTGCTGAAGCTCTCACAGCCGTGTCTCTCCCCAGGATCTGCCCCCTTGACTCAAGGGAGCTGCCACACCTAACAGGGCATCCCAGGTACCTTGACTTCTCAAAGGGGGTGGGGTTCAAAGGCTTAGCTCCATCCTCAGTTAGGGATGGCTCTGCGCGGGCCATCCCAGGTCCAGTTCCCCAGAATCGACTGCTGTCTTTGCTGTAACTTCTACCTCTGCTTATTCTGGCTGCCCTCAACCCTCAAAGGTGTCGCTCCAGAGAGCATTCCCCTACACACTGCCTGCTCTCAGCCCTCCCCCTCAGAGACCGACTCTGGAAAATCTGACTCGAGACCTTGGGTCTGGCTGCCACAGTGGGCAGCCCCACCATGGTGCTCTGTACCTCTGCAGTTTCCCCAGAGTCCTGGAAAGTCAAATTCTCTCCACTTATTAATCATCATCCCCATTTTATTGACAGAGAAACTTGGGCTCAGAAAGAAGGAGGCATGCAGGTCCAGCCTCACCTGTTCCATTCATTAGTGGCTAAGCCAGCTGGAAAGGCACAGCCACTGGACTATGTGTAACTCCTGTAGGTTTGGTTAGTTGGTTAACTTGTCATGTGGCACTGTGGGAGCCTGATTGTAAAACTAAACCATATGGTTCTGTCTGTGGGACAAGAAAAATCTCTCCCTCACCCTTAGTTACACCCCTTTGTGCTTCCTTATAGGTCTGCTCCATCAACAATCTCCTTTTCTCTCTAACATTTCCAGTTTGCCTTACTCAGAAAACTCCCAAATCTCCCCATCTGATTTGGTTGAGTTCTTTTGGATGACAGGAACTAGAAGCTGTTCCAGATGGTCAGATAGGCTCAGACGATCTCAGGAAATCCAATAAAGCTCAAGCATATGAGCTGAGGAAGGGTCGACTCCCAGGAGCTTAAGGGAGTGCCCCTCATCTCCCTTGGGAGAGGCAGTGATCAAAATGGCTCAACAAGAGGACAGTCTATGGTTTTTATCATGGCTCTACTTTGTGCCTGAGTCTTCTCAGGCACAACTCCTTCGTGTCTTGGGTTCCTAGAATGAGGACGATCACAGCACTTGTCTCATAGAATTGTTATGAGAAATAAGGTGATATTCATGCAAAGACTTACATCATGAGGCACCATAGATTCATTATTGCCATCTTTTACTCATGGCCTCTCCACTTTTCTCATGGTATCTGTTATTCTCTGTTCTTTCTCAGCCACTTCCTTTGGGTCCTCATGAGTTAGCTATGCACATGACTGGATAGAGGCTGCTCCATTCTCCTGTACCTATTTTCAGCTCAAGGATCCATTCCCAAAGAACATCTTTCATCGGTATCTCTTGGCTTAGGGGCCCTATGAGAAGGAATGTGATTGTCCCCAGTCACCTTTTTGAGCCCAATCATTCAAGCGTTATGTCATTAGCAACTTGGGTTGGCCCTTCTCAAATCAGGTGCCCCCCTTGGTCCAATCACCTGAGGCTGGAGATCACGGATCCCATCTCCTCTCAGCAAGCGCAGTGGGTGGAGTAGACTCTATGAGGGAATGTAGGGAGGGCAGAAACCCCAAGTGCACTTGCTTGCTGCCTCATCCTGGAAAACAGCGCACTCCTGATCTCCCCCATCACTATGGTTTCTCTCACCACACATGTTGAAAGAGAAATCTTTCTTGATGGCTTTGCTTCCTCTCCATCTCCTTTAGCCCTTGATCACCGCCTCTACTCCCTCATCTGGAAGTACTTCCTCAAAGCCCCTATTTGTCTCCTAGAAACAAAATCCACAGATCTCTCCTTGGTCCTTTTTCTCTTTGAACTCCCTGCATCATTGAGCCTCAGATCATCCATCCTCTCTGAAATCTCCCCTCTTATTTTCCATGCTGCTAATCAGCCTTGTGGTCCTCTTGCCTCACTCATCAGCTTGGCCACTTCTGCTACCTTTGCAGATACTTGTGTGTCTAACCTTCTTAGATTATAAGCTTCTGGAGGTCAGAGACTGTGTCTTGGACAACTCCATATTCCACAAACCTTCCACACAGTAAGTGTGTGATTTACATTATGAGTGTTTCATAACAATCCCCAAATCCTAGTGGTTTACAATAGCAAAGGTTTATTTCTTGCTCACATTTCATGACTCCTGCAGGTCAGTTTCAACTCTGCCCAGCTCCGTCCAGCTCCAGTCTCCAAATCTCATCTCTTTTGTGGGACTGTGACCAAAGGAATAACAACCTTCTAATTTATCTGGTACCCACCACAGAGCTTTGGGTTAATCATGAGTACTTGGAATTGGTTTCATAAACTCACTGAAGAATTGTTATGTATCTGGACTGAGAGGGACCTAGCTTCCTGGTAGATTTCTCAGATCTAGAGTGGGCAAAACAAGGTGAACAACCCATTGTCCACTATTTAGTCTTACTGAGATTTGTTAGTATCTGGGTGTGATTGGTGTTACAGGTGCTCAGTAAGCATTTGTTCAGTGGAAGAGATTTCCTGTTCCTTGAATGGACTGGGCCTGATGTCAATTCCTGGCAAGGATAAAGAGTCCTAGTGGGAATGCAACTAGTTAATGAATTCCATCACTCTGTCAGGTATATGAACTACCTGTTAGAGGGTATGATTTAAGAACCCAGAAGTGAATGCCCGCCTCTTTTAGCACTAGCTGATTCTGAGTCATTCGTGATACAAAACTCAGTCCCTAAACTAGTTCTAACAATAAATCCAACTACACCAAAACCCATCGTGATTTTTTGCAATTTCACTGAAGATTTTCAGAGGCATGGGGGGAGCTCACGTTGCATAGCAGATAGCATCTTTCTTGTAAATCTCTTTATAGGAAAGCAATCTTTTTTAGATAAGTCTCTTCTCAAGTCTCCTCTGGCTTCGCCTGTGGGAAATGGGGTGGATGAGAGGGTGGGAGGCCTGCCTCTTTCTGTCCTCCCCCACAACAGTCAGCACCTCCTCCTCCAAGCTCTCTCCTGCCCTGTCATGTGGCTGGGGAGGCTCTCTCATACTTCAAAAAGGGATTATCACGGCATCTTCTTAAATCCAACCTCTTCCCTCCAGAAACTTTCACATAAGAGCTACCTGGAAGACATTTTCTCCATTTTGTTAGGAACTGTACAAATACATTTTTTGTGAGGTTGGATACAGTTATATACCCACTCATTAACTGTGAGAAATCTCTTTCACGTGCCTGAACTTCATCTTATATATAAGCCTTGGGGAAACGTGACAGTTTGGCTTAGTGGATAAGTGCTTGTACCCGAGTCTGCCCAGGCTCTTCCCTGGGGGCTGCCACTTTCTACCTGGGTAAAACAGACAAATTACCTCAGACCTTTCAGTTTTAGATTCCAGATCTGTGAAATAGGGAAATAATAGTACTTGTCCCATAGGGTGGGGAGTGGTGTGTCATTTAACTCTCTCAACATGTAGAGAGCTTAGCATCGTTCCAGGCATATGATCAGTGTTTCCAAAATATTAGCGATTATTTTTATCTTAGCAATAGTTATACCAGCAAAAACAATATATTTCAAGCACATATTCTGTTAAAAACATATGTAGAAGTTTTAAATGTGTCTGCAAGTTTTTGTCCACTCCATCAGGAGAGGCAATCAAATTCCCCTCTTCCAGGATATGGGCTGGCTTTAGGGCCTTGCTGCTAATGAAACAAATTAGGCAGAAGAAATAACATGTGACTTAGGAGGCTAGGTTAGTAAAGGCAATGTAGTTTCCCCTGGCTCTTTCTAATGTGTGTTGGGACACTTGCTGTTGGAACCCAGACACAATGCTGTGAGGATGCCCAGACCACAAAGAGAAGCCATGTGTTCTGGCCAAGGGTGCCAGCTGTGGTCCTGGTTGACAGCCAGCATCAATCACCCACTGGACACATGGGCAGGAAGCTTTCATCAAGACTCCTCGGCACCATGTGACTGCAATCAAGACCTCAAACGATAGCCACCTAGCTGAGACTGGGGTAGGCACACCCAGGTGATGTGGCCATAGTAGTGGCACATCTTGACCAGAGTCGCTACTTACATTCTTTGCTATTTCCTAGCTGTTCTGCAGCTGTGAATATCTCAGTTGCAGAACAAAAACATGTGTGTTATATGTCATCATCTAAGTGGCCTCATTTTTAGGTGTATTGGCAAGAGCACCACCTTTTTGTCCCCTGTGATGAGAGGATGTAACACTGGAATGTCCTACCCCCATATTTCCTGCTATCTTCTATACAATTATCTGGCATTCAGGTCATTTCTTTGATCTTACAGGGACTTGTAAATCTCGGCCATGGAAATTACATGGGACAGACATTGACATCGACTAGTGAGGGTCTCTGGTGCCCATCAAAGTTCATCTTATGTGACTTCCTGCTCAGGTACCGGGAAAAGCATTATCTTCTTGCCTTGGGAATTTTGCCTCATATAATCTGTTACAGTAAAAAAGAGGCAAAATCCATTCCAAGGAAGATAATAGCCTATTGTGAGAAAAAAGGGGCAATATAAGGACAACATGTACACATTAATTGGATTCTTCCTTGTCACCCCATCTGTTTGATTTAACTCAGTCCAACGAAAAGTGTAGGTGTGGAGTGAGAGTGGGGGACCCAAGTTATATGGAGAAAGTGTCTCAACAGATTTTCTCTTCACTGTCAGGCCCTGAGTAGGTAGAACTGATAAAGGTGAACACTGTAAACCCTAGCAGAAGTCTCCTTCATAGACATGGAGTAGCTAGAACATGCTGATCACTAGCCCTCTTTCATAGAAATCTCAGAATATTGTTCTAAAAAGAACTATATTATTTCCTTATAATCATGAGGCCCAGTGAGTAGTGTGACTTGCCCAAAGTCACACAAGTAATCAGGAACAGAGCTGAGATCACAGTATAAGCCTTCTGACTCCAACTTCATGGCTCTGAGTTCCAAATATAACCCTATTAAACTGCTGACCTTAACCTTCCCATTCCCCATGTCTTAACTTTGGAGTAGCCTTAACAGCGAGAAAAGCTGCTACAATGAGAAGCCTGCATGCTGCAATGAGAGAGTGGCCCCTGCACTCTACAATTAGAGAAAGCCTGTGCACAGCAGTAAAGACCCAGGACGACCAAAAATAAATAAATAAACAAAAGAAAAAAAAAATATATATATATAATTTAAAAATTAAAAAAAAAAGACCTGCTGGTACCCTAGTCTTACCATGAGTTGGCTTCTGCTTACCTTGTCTACCCCTTTCTTCTTAGACATCACACTCAAGACTTACTAGAGTTCCCAGAAAACCATGTTATTCTCTTCCCATTCCCACCCTCCACTCTACCCCTGGCCTTTATACTTCATTCCCTCTCTCTGGAATGTCCTTTACCCTTCCTGGCAATGTCTGAATTCCTATTCTTCCTTAAGTCACTAACCTGATTCCCCAGTATTTAAGCCTCCCAGTATCTCTGTAATTCATAACTGGCGGTGGCTCTTGTCAGTGTATTGCAATGATTGCTCACAAGTCTTTCTCATTTACTGGAACAAGAGCCCTGGAGGGAGGGGCCTTTATCTCAGCAACAAGTTGCTCTATAAATATTTACTGAAGGAATGAACAGACAACTCACCTTCTTTGGAAATCTTGGTGTTATCTGGAGAAACGGAAGTCTACCATCTCCATTTCCAAAAAATGGAAATCTGCTTTATGAGTATTATCATTGTTCATTCGGTTTATTCTTTAGGCTTATAAAGCCTCCAGAACTCTAGGTTCAGATTAGAAATCTATTATAAGCCAATATCCCTCTGAGCTGGCCTCCTCATGAGAAAGTTTCTCAGGATAGTAAACTCCAAGATTTCTAGGAAATGTCTGTCTTTTTGCCTTGAAATGACCTTAATACATAAGACTAAATATGTTATGACATTGAGGTACTATGTTTTGCTTTTTTTGCAAAACAGCTTCCTAAGTGCATTCACATGAACTTCATGACAACCCTCTGGGGCCAGTAGGGTGATATCGGTTTCTCTCAGTATAGATGAGAAAACTCAGGCTAAGAGATGGTAAGGCACTTGCCCAAGGTCACACAACAGAGCTGAGACTAGAACCCAGTTTAGCTTCTTTTGTACAATACTATGACCTTAAGAATGAGCAGCCTAGAACCATAGATCTTGGGTGTGAGAAAGGTCCAGGACTTTCCTGGGGCTGGGAGTGCATAGAATATACATGCATGTGCACACTCAGGGCGCCTGATCTGCTGTGTGAGTGGTCAGGCCTACCATGGTATTGGCCTGCCCTCTCACTTCTACCAGAGGTGGTGTCAGCAGTGCTGGGCCTATGGTCTGGCCTTTGCACACTGGGTCAGCAATTCTCCTGAGCAGGTGACCCTGTCTTACATGCAAAGAGGTATATTTGATAGACACTTGGTGCCTCAGATAGTAAAGAATCTGCCTGCAATGCAGGAGACTCAGGTTCAATCCCTGGGTCGGGAAGATCCCCTGGAGAAGGGAACGGCAACCCACTCCAGGATTCTCGCCTGGAGAATCCCCTGGACAGAGGAACCTGGCAGGCTATAGTCCCTGGGGTCACAAAGAGTCAGAAATGAATGAGCGACTAACACTCAAACTTATAGAAAGACAATGTTATTCACTTCACATAACCTAATATAAAACACAGATTCCACATCAGTTATCAGACTTTAAGGAATGCTTCCTTCATTTCTTTTTTTTCCTTTACCTACCATTTAATTAGAATTGAGCACAGAAAGTTGAATAAGGAAAACCAGGTCCTTCCTCAAGGAGCTCCTGTTGACGGTCTGTTCCATCGCTGCCTTTGCTACTGGAGCAACATGCTATGACCTCCGAGCATTTCACCACTTAAGAGTCATCTCCAAAGTTGAGTGCACACACCCCAAGCATGGGGCAAGATAATCCACTGGGGTAAGAAAGAGGGAAAAGTTAAGATTTCTATTTCTGTTTGGTTCATCTCAGTCTTTCCTAATTTTTATTTTGGGTGTTTCATAACACACATTAATTCAGTAGTATACATAATACACACAAATGTGTATATTTATATATAGTATGTCCTCAATTTTATTTTTATTTTACTGATAGGAATTTCTGATAATAAAGTTTGAAAACTGCTGCTTTAGAACTAGGAAAGGAATTCTTTGAGGCAGAAACAACGTCTCTTTTTTAAAATTATGTTCTCTGCTCTGAAAGCTGTGAGCTCCTCACAATGGCCATGGCTACACGGCCTGATCTCTTGGCTGACCCGATTGCCTTACGAAGCACAGAAACGCAGGGCACACACTTTCTCCTCCTCCCAGGATGCCTTACCGGCTTCATCATCACCTTGGACATTTGGGAGGAGCTGGAAAGCCAAGAGAAAGGTGGGGGTGAGGGAAGAGTCTCTCTTCAGTTTGCCATCTCTCCCTCAGATGGTGGCTTGGACTGTCCAGGAAGAGCTGGCGTATTACTCCACACCCATCCTCGCACACTTTCTTTCCCGGCTCCTGTGAATTTTTTGCTCCCCATTCTGTACCAAATAAACCAGAACAGTGAGACTCAGGCTGCAATCACAGGCTCCTGAAATCACATGACCCTACATGCTCATGTTGAAATTGGAAGGAAACCACCAATGCAGGTAATCCCTATTTGATTGGAAAAGGGGGACAGAGCTTGTGACAGACCTCATTAGACTTCCTAAGGATATCTTCCCTGACCATGAAAGCTTTTAAAGATTAACTTGGCAGGCATAGCTATGTTCTGGGAGGATTCCATCTCAGTCTACGGACCAAAGCCTTGGGCGATGAGTCATCTTGGCCCTTTTCTCCATAAGCAGTTTCTTTGGTGGCCCAGGGAGCTGAAGTTGAAGCTACCCCTGACAACTGAGTGTTCAGTTGAGCCTATTCCCTTCCTTCATCAGTGTTTGACAAGCTCTGTCCCCTGTTTTAGCAAGATGTGCTTCAGGTTTCGCAGTCTCAAAAGTGTTTTTCACATACTTCAATAGTGTACCTAGCCTTTTTTGTCTATGTACAAAAAAAGGCTAGGTACAGTATTCAGACATGAATTTCCAGTTAAGAAACAAATAGTAATCCTTAATAGCACTAAAAAAGACTACCAGATTATTAGTTCTTTCCTCTTTGAATATTTATTTATTTTTAGCTGCACTGGTCTTCACTGCTACGAGAGGGCTTTCTCTACTTGCAGGGAGTAGGGGCTACTCTCTAGTTGCAGTGCACAGCAGGCTTCTTGTGTGGTGGCTTCTTTTGTTGCGTAGCATGGGCTCCATGGCACACAGGCTTCAGTGGTTGTGGTGCATGGGCTTCAATATTTGTGGCCCGTGGGCTCCAGAGTGCAGGCTCAATAGTGTGGCACTTGGACTTAGTTGTCCTGCAGCATGTGGGATCTTCCTGGACCAGGGATCGAACCAGTGTTCCTTGCACTGCAAGGTGGATTCTTAACCACTGGACCACCAGGGAAGCCTTCCTCTCCTCTTTTAAAAGCATGCCTCAATCTATTTTCTGTTTTCATTTTCATGCATGTCTGAGAACAGTTCAGCCCAGTACAGTTATGAACATTTTTTTCCCACCCTCTACATTCTCAAATCATTTGGGAACTTCCTGACACTTGCTTGGTTCAAAGGTTTACCCCTCTCAGGAGCACCTGTGTTGAAGTCAGGGAAGAGAAATAAATGCTTCAATGTGAACAGCAGGACCCTCTTAAGTGACTATCCCACAGAAGACTGGTTCTTTCTTCAAGATAAGTGAAGACTTTCTCATTCCCATCTACGGATGAAGGAACTGAGTGAGGCTCCATTTCTACTACTAACAGTAATAACAATACAGTAGCTTGACTTGCATAGCATTGACTCCAAGTCTATATTCTGCTAAGTGCTTCATGTAGATTAATCTGTTTAACTCTCAAAGTTCCGATTCTATTATCCCCACGTTCAGATGATGACACTAAAGCACTTAGAGGTAATTTGCCTGAGATCACACAGCCACTGAATGACTGGACTCACACCCTAGGAGTTTGGCCCCAGAATCTTTTCAGGGATTTGTCCTAACACCAAATTTCAGGCTCGCCCCTGCCATCCCACCCAAAGTCAAATACACTTTCCCCTGGAGCAACCCACTCCAGTATTCTTGCCTGGAGAATCCTCAGGGACAGAGGAGCCTGGTAGGGTACAGTCCACAGGGTTGCAAAGAGTCAGACACAACTGAGTGATTAAACACACACACTTGTAGTAAAACTCTGCATTCCCTGACCTGACTGACTGTAAATTGTTCAAACTTTTCACATCTTGAGCTACTTATTTAAAGAGCTGGTTCTAACTTCACTCTGAGGTTGAAGGTTGGAAGTTCTGTTTCTGTTCTGGTTATTACAGCCAGTGCACTTGGAGATATTATCTTCCAGACTAGTTTCTTGGGACATCATTTTGCTGGTCCACTTCTGAATGTGGCATTACAGGCAAAAGAATTCATCTAAGAAACACCTCAGGGAGCAGATTCAGAAATTGGGTTGGACAGGAAGCACCAGAAAAGGCCTCCGTGTCACAGTTTGCCCTGGACAGGGAAATCACTTTACCTTTAAAGGCTTCCTGGGGAGACAGCAACTCTACACACAACTCCTCCTCAGGTTGGACAACCCCTTTCCCTGACAGCAAGTTCCCTTTTCTAATCTAAACCTTTTAAACTACAGCTTAAAAATAAACTTCCTGGAGAAGGGAATGGTAACACACTCCAGGATTCTTCCCTGGAGAATCCCATGGACAGAGGAGCCTGGTGGGTTACACAGTCCACGGGGCTGCAGAGAGTTGGACACGACTGAGTGACTAAGCATGCACACACAGATGCCTACTGTGTGACAGACATTTGAGAGTTTACCTGCATTATCTCATTGTATCCCTCATCAAACCCATGAGGGAAATACTGTTATTATCCTTCTTTTTTAGACAAGGAAGCTAAGCACAGATAAAGTAACTTTCCCAAAGTCAAACAACTAGTTAGTGGCACAGCCTAGATATGAATGCAGACGAACCCTCGCCAAGGACCAGTTTGGAAACTTTATAATGGGCTGCCTGCCCACTGAGGCACCATTTCTTGTGCACAGGACACTGTGCAGAGAGAAGGGCTATTTGTTCGCATCTGGATCATAGGATTAGATGCCTGTTATTGCATTGCTTCTGCCTTTTTTCTTTAAACAGATGATTAGCTTTAAAAAGCTCTCAAGTTCAATGATCATTGAATGTAGGAGGTGACTAATTGTGGCTGGGGATACTTTGAAGGGCATGTACATAATCATGGACTGGCATGGATGATGAAAGGCCACTGTGGTCTCCCCTGCTGTGAGGCAGAGGTCCTTGTAGCCAGATGGCCTTGTTCTGGGCCTGACTCCCTGCGGTCCTGCTTTCCTGTGTTTTCATAACCCCTTGTGCTCACCTGGTACCTCCGACAACTCGCTGCACGCTCCTCTGCAGCTTCCTGTTTTCCAGTGAGATGTGCAGGATGAGGCATCATGCCAAGGACCTAGACCTGATGTACATTTACCTGTGCATTCTGAGAAGCAGGCCTTGCTTTCTAACAATCTAACAAAATGCTTTGGGACTTCAAACTTTCCCAACCTCTGATCATCCTAGTAGAAACATCATTGCTCTTCTAACAGAGAACTAATTTGTGTGAAGACACTGAGAATCATGTTGTTAGAAGTAACTGTAAGTGTGCTGAGTGGCATTTCTTCATGACTATTAAAGTGAATTTACACAAATATAGTTATATACATACCTCGACTGGGATGGAACTTGTTCAACAAATGTAATATGAAGAATTATGGTGGGCCCCGATCTTTTAGAAATTTTGCTTTTAAAAAATGCTGCACCTGGAATATAGCCAATATTTTATAACAACTTTAAATGGATATACTCCATGAAAGTCTTGAATCACTAATCACTACATGGTACTACTGTAACTAATATAATATTATAATCCCCTATATCTCAAAATAAAAAATGCTGTTGTCCCCTTCCATATTCCTGTTCTTCACCCTGCAGTCAGAATAATCTTTCCGAACCACCAACCTAGTCATGTCATGCATGTCCTTAAACCCTGCAATTGTCCCCATTACTGTCATGCGACAGTGAGGTCTTTTTTTAAAAAATTAATTACTGGCCACGCAGTGTGGCTTGTGGGATTTTGCAGCTTGTGGGATTTAGTTCCCTGACTAGGAATTGAACCCAGGGCTTTGGCAATGAGAGCAAGGAATCCCAACCACTGGCTCACCAGAGAATTCCTGATAGTGCAGTCTGACCTGCCCAAACCCCTTGCCCCGCATCCTGTTCTTTGCTTAACCTCTCTCATTTTCCCTCACATTCCACTCTTTAGCTGGTCTTCTCTCCTGCTTCCTCTAACCTCCAAGTTTCACACTAGCCCTTCTCTCTGCCCATAACAAGCTCTCCTTTACCCTCCCCCAGAACACACACTTCTCCTCTCCCTAATTCCGATTCACCTTTCCCTGACCCTCCTTCAAGCCTCCATTCCCATTAAGCTAGGTGAGGGGCCTGCAATGCACTTCCCTATCCCAGGCCTTTTTCATACTTACATGTTTAAGTGATCTCCTCCTTAGGCAGCTCTGTGAGGGCAGAAAATGGGTCTGTCTTATTCATATTGCTGCATATTGGGTGTGGCATAGAGTGGGACTCAACAAATATTTACTGAATGAATAAATGTATCAGTGACATCTCCAAGATCTATCGAAATGCTTCTGTCAGAACTTCAAAGAGGATCACACAAAAACTACTAATACCTGAATCAGCCTGCTGTAGAGAGGGTTTAAACTAGATCCTTATGTACATGGGCTTCCCTGGTAGCTCAGTTGGTAAAGAATCTGCCTGCAGTGCAGAAGACCTGAGTTCAATGCCTGGTTGGGAAAGATCCCCTGGAGAAGGAAATGGCAAACCACTCCATCATCCCTGCCTGGAAAATCCCATGAACAGAGGAGCCTGGCAGGCTGCAGTCCATGGGGTTGCAAAGAGTTGGGCATGACTGAGAGGATAACACTTCACTTCATATACATATATTCATACACATCCCCTTAGCCATAGTCATCATTTTGACTCAGAGGAGACAGCTATGCTGTCACCAGGAAGCCTTCCACCAAAGTGGGCCATCACTCTTCCTTCAAACTCTGAACCACACTATTTAGGTAATTCTAAGCCCTACCTGGGAGTTCTCAAAACGGATTATCCTGGGTCAATCTGATAATCAAAAGAATCAAACAAGTTCAAAATAAAACTGAAGCTAATACACTCACTTCCTTTAACCATGGACTGAGAAGCACTTCTTTGGCATGGGTTTTGTTTTGGATTTTGATCCTGGAATCAGTTTCCTGTTGATTATAGCATGCAAAACATGCCCATATTTTACACAGACATATGTTCCATAACTGATTCCATCAATGCTGTGGTTTTCAAATCTCACTCTGTCTCTCACCCCCATTCCTACCCCCAGAGATATTTGGCAAGGGCTGGCGTCATCATTGTTTGTCACAATTTGGAAGGGACACTCCTAGCATCTGGTGGGGAGAGGTACGGGAGGCTGCTAAACATCCTAGGATGCACAAGGGCCCCCACGACAAAGAATAAGCTCACCCACAATGTCACCAGTGCTGGTGCCGAGGAACCCCGAGTCGAAGTGACACTCTGTAGACACCTTGGCGCACAAGAACTAGGCCCTCTTTGTCTATGTGGGGCTCTTCATGAAGTATGGAAACAAAGCAGGAAAGAATAAGTTAAAAAGCAGTAAGAGAGCTGTGGATCTTCCCCTGCCTGTGATTTAGAGATTAAGATGTCCAGCTTGTCTCTAAAGTAGAGTTATTCAGTTTGGGGAGGTTTCCTAGGTAGATCCCAATCCTGAATCAATGAATCTCCTATGGAAATCTCATAAAACAAGGCATTTAGTGTGCAATTGAACAGACTCTTGCGTGTGAAAAGGACTTTTGGTGAATTCAAAACCATATTTGTTTTTCATACTGAAAATGTTCTGGTCATTTTCTTTTTCTAATAGGATAACCATTTGGACAAAAATATCCATCTGATATGCAGGTGAAATGTAAATTGCTACTCTTCTGCACAGATAGTCCAGTATATTTATACTTAATCCATAAAGGCATGATGTTACAAAACACATTTGTATATTGTGAAGCCATCTGGCACCAAATTTTCCAATTTATAGACAACTTTGTATTTACATAACAAATTATTAAATCAACCACTTTTCCGGCTTATAAAAGGTCACTGAGGTACACACACAGTGTGTATAAAAGCAGATAAGGCTGATAATACATATTTACAGTAGATACAAATTAATCTTTCATATTTGAAGATAATGCTTTTTATATTTTTTCTACATCAGACTCCCCACTGTCAGCAGGTTTTCCCATGCTTGAGTTGTTTATTGCTTTTTGGCTCACTGGTTTAATATTCACTTCTGGGTTGTTTACACATATGAATTACTAATATTCTTATCTCTTTGGCTAATGCAAATGTGATATAATGAATGAAAGAAAAAGATAAACGATAATTCAACATTACAGTTCTGGTTGGTTGATAGTATTTGTTCATGGTCCCCAAATGAGTCAAGTAATGCACCACTCATATATGACAATGAGAAGTTTTGGGTCTCGCATTACACCATTTGGGCAAAAATGGGCAAAGTAAACAAGATATCAGAGTTTTGGTAAGGTCTAAAATCTTGGCTTTCTTTTCAGAAAGAGTAATGTCATTAGCATGTTAAGCATCTTAGATTTAAAAATCTCAATGCAAAACCACTTGTGATTTACAAGGGAACTTTGCAAACTGAATGGAAGATTTCCAAAGTTAACTACAATATGTTATCATGGTCTGAAACGAAAAAGAATCATCTCGTGGGATAAGTCAGCTGAGAATCTCCATAAACCTTACAGAAAGCAGAAAAACCACTCCCCACTCATCTCAAAGTTCTGCAGTGTTACGTTCAAAAAAGAAGCTTGTGTTTACTTAAAAAACAGACACAGCAAATAACTCAAAGTTGGGGTTCAAATAAAAGACTAAAAGTGGCCCATGATATCACAAGGGATGAATATTCTTCTCAAAGAATTTACATGCACAATAGGACTGAAAAGTACAAACCAAAAATGTTCCTTTAAATAAACAGAAACCCTGACTGCTTTTAATACTACAAACAAGACAAATTAAATAAGAACTGCTCAGTTAGATTTCACTCATTTGAAATAATCTTAAAAACCACTTAAAGGTATAGTTTATTCTTCTTGTGCATCCTAAGACTGTTAAAAGGCACAAAATATAATTAGATTTCCTTTTCCAAGAGGGGCTATATGTTTTTTAAATGAGCAAAAATTTTTCATTCTGTTTTCATTCTCTGATTTGTTGAAAAAATTTTATTCTAAAGGGAATTAAAAAATGTAATAATGTAGAGGGCTAGCCTTCATTTTTAAAAAATGAATAGGCTTTAATACAAAGAGAAAGAATGGCTCTATGGGCAAAATTCAAGTATGAGTGACCAATTTTTTAATTGTAAAGTAGGTGCAACATTTAAAAAGAAATGTTACAACTGCATGACTTGTAATGCTAACAATATTTACATTAACTGGTTACATGAAAGCATAGAACTATAGAAGAGAGAGAAAAAAAAAAACCATGTGGACTGAAACAATACCTAGAACTCACAACCAGCGGTAAGCAACCAGTGAAATCATGGGCACAGACATACTTTACATGGTCTATTGATGTAAAGTATACATGGGTGGGGGAAAGCACAAACCTAATTAGCTCAAAAATACCCAAAAGAAGGCTTGGTAGACACAAACTTAGTCTGAAGAGAAAAAACTAAAGGCTAAAAAAATTTCCACGTCAACACACACGAACATCCACATTTACGTAGACATACCCAATACACACACACACACATATGCTGTGAATCTGTAAATAAAAACACCTGTGTAGACAAAACAAGAAAAAAGCAGGTTGGTGCAAAAAAAAGGGACATTAATGGTTTAAACATACCAAACACATCAACTTATAACAAAAATATGTCAACTAAAGTACACAGAAGATGACTTCAGGGGACTGTGGGAAAGACCAGGCAGGCAATCCCACTATTACATCAAAGACAACTCAACCTACCCCTAGAAGGAAGGGTTCCTGCCTCCGGGTCGTGAAGCCCAGTGTAGCCAGTTGCATTCTGTCAGGCTTGGGAGGTAGGAGTGAGGGTGGAAATGGAAAGGACAGAGAGACACAGGAGACCTGGTGAAGAACTAAGAGCTGTTGATATCAAAAGTGCGCCCCGCAGGGTGCTCTGTGCTGTGGCCCCGAGAAATCATATGGAGGAATGACCTTGGTCTCCTTTTTCCTGAGTGACTGGAACTCTGCTACATCATGGGATGGAGGAGTTGCAGGGGTGGATGAGAGAAGAGGAGAGGGAGGTGGTGGACATCAGGGGTTCAGAGTTGGCCACTGTCTCCCAGTGGCTGAAGCATTAGGCAGTTGAATGAGCCCCAAGCTGGGGGAAGAGGCAGTCCTCTCCAGGGAGTTAAGGGTTTGGAGGTGGGGCTGGTGGTTCTACACCAGAACAAAAGGAAAAGGAATCCCTTCCTTTGACAATCCATCAGTTGAATCCAATCCAATTAATTTCAGGCAGGGGGCCTGAAACTTGGCTCCATTGCCTGGGAGATAGGGTCACACCACCACCACAAAAAAAAAAAGAAGCAGAAGAAAATGTGAAAAAAAGACGGAAAATTATGTTGTGCTACATTTCTTATTAATAACCTTGTACTTTACAATGGCTCACAGTTTTAGGTTTTGTATACTTGCAATGTAGTATTTTCTCTCTACATTTGTTTCACATTTTTTTACTTACTTAATATAATATAAATAATTTGGTTAATAGATTCAACCTGCACATTTCAGCCACATTAATATATATAAGAATCTGTTAATGGTATAAATAATTCTTTAAATAAAATAAATCTGATATGTTACATAATACTGATAAAAAATTACCATTGCTAATAATTTTGTAAGCCACCTTAACTTCTGGTATAAGTAATGCGGATGAATGGATATGAAACTTGGTTTGATGATTTGCATTTATTTTTGCTACTACAGAAAAACTGAATTATAATCAACCTTACCTCCGATAAAGGTTTCAAAGTGGGGGTTTGCCTCCAGGTATGGAAACAGAAAGTTTTATCTTGTCAGGTACTGTTTGCAAAAAGCCTCAACTCTGAGCATCAATGGTGGTGCAGCATAAGTTTTCTAGTTCAACAGGTGGCTATCAAATGTTAACTACAGAAATGACTGAGTAAAATATCCCATCTAAGATTTTTTTATAAAACCTATTCTACTTTAAAACTTAGGTAAAAAAAATATGCAACAAATGGTTGCAGTTTCTGAATTCTTAATTTAGATCTGTGAGCCCTCGTCCCTTTAGAAATCTGCAAGGTTTCAATTTCCTAGACACCCAAAATCAAGTCCAGTGCTTCCAGGCAAGGTTCATTCCAAACAGACAATATAAATGGACATTCGATGGTGTGCAGTGTATGTCATAATTCAGGTAATACATCATCATGCCTTTTCTCTGCTGTTAAATACAAAAACAGCATCTTTTACATTATCATAGAAAAGCATTTAGGTTGTATTTTTATTTATCACTTTACACTTGTAGTCTCTGGTAGGTGTACTCCATAGAAACCAAAGAATTTTGTACACTATTTCTTTGTACAATAAAAGATAAAGTGTGCATTAGGTACGCTTGTACATGACAATATTGTACAATATTTACATTTCTGATGTCACCATGAAATTCTGCATTTTCTATATACAACATTGAAAATTCTTCAGAAACATCTGGACTATTTCTTATAATCACAATTTTAGTATTATAGAAAAAGAGTTTCTCAGTAATCTCTTGACCATTTACCACTCTCATCATTCAGGGATTCTGATTGGTTTTCCAGCATTCTTTATCCTTCCTGATCAAAAAAATATTGTATCACCGTTTCTTTTAGCACCCTGTGGTGGTGGTAACTATCTGCCATAGAATAAATATTGATATAACAGTGGCTATATCAATACTTATCTACAGACATATCTGTGCACATTCCTTTAATAAACACTGTGCATTGGTGGAGTAGTCCCTGTTATCTGGAGATCTTCCTCCTCTTGGGTTTGGGGGGTCTCATCTGTCTGTCTCCCTGTGGGATTTGGTGAACCTGGAAATAAAGAGGTAGGGAAAAAACAACAACAACAGAGATTGATATCACAAACACCATAGGATTTCCGACAAAGAAACAGGGTAGGCAGCAGACTCTGGCTTTCATTTTCAATCACGGCTATCTTGAGGCATTTAACACTTTTACAACACTCAGATGTCAATGTGCCTACAGTCACTACAGAGGATAAGAAATCTTGGAAACTGACAAGCAGAGCAACACTCTGTGGATCTCCCAACCAGTGGAATACAGAGGAGGAACTGGAAAAAAAATCAAAGCGGGAGAGGGGATGTGCAGTTGCTACCCCTGCTGTCCATTGAAGATGAAAATAAGATCTTTCCCATCAGAGATCTCTGGATTACTAACTTCACTAGGGTTCTGGAAAAGTGGATAAATATATACTAAACATTTTCTTCTTTATTTCATCACTGTACTTATTTTATAACTACTAAGAAGGGTCAAAGATGATAAGAACATGCACACAGCTCAGCCCAAGGAGGTTTACTTATGAGAAGAATAAGGATGGAAAACAGAATACCACTACCATCTGTTGGCAAATCTAAGCTTGTGTAGTCTGGGAAGAGCAATGCATACAACTGATCTTTATATACTAACAGGGAAGCTAGCAGCATTTAAGGCTCTGTATCAGATTGAACAGAGGTGGATAAATAGCAGAACTTGATTCCCAGGTATCAGACAGCAGGTCTGGTTTTAGGGGCAGAGGACAGGTGCTAGGGAGGTGGTCAGGTGTCCCACATTGTATTGTGGCTGTTGTGGTACCGGTAGGAGGGGTCAAGGTCAAGATCCAGGAGAGGCAGGATGCGCCCAAGGCAGTGGTATAGTACATGCTTAATAACCAGCTCCCCGTGGAGCAACATAAGCCCATTGTAGTGTATGCCAATCTCTGTGGTATAAATGTTTTTACCATGGCCAATTTCAAGCTACCAATGTGATATCACAGAACTCAGGCTTAGGAAGAGATGGGCACAGTCAGCTCTGAAGATCCACTACAAGTTGGCTCAACTGCATGTTGTAAAGATAATGTAACAGCAAAGACCATTGCTATTCAGAATCAAATACAGAAAACTATTTTTTAAAGATTTTTTTTAATGTGGACCATTTTTAAAGTATTTATTGAATTTGTTACAATATTGCTTTTATTTTATGTTTTCATTCTTTGGCTGTGATGCATGTGGGATCTTCACTTCCTGACAAAGGATCAAACCCACACCCCCCTCCACTGGAAGGCAAAGTCTTAACCACCGGACCAGCAGGGAAATCCCCAGAAAACTTTTTAAAGTATTACATTTAAAAAATAACACCAATGAGTTTCTCACACTGCCTCATCCTCCTAAATGCTCCATATACTTTCTTTAACTCCACTAGTCTCTGATAAAGAGTCCATTGAAACCTTTTTTAAATTGAGGAAAGAAGCCTTTATTCAAAGCTGCAAATTAGTAACCTGTGGACCAAATGCAGCCTAGTAAGGGATTGTGTTTAGCCCTATGGTGTTTTAATATGTTAAAAATAGCTGGTAACACTAAAGAATGAGAAATTTTACTTTCACACTTGCAATGTCTCATGAAAAAATGGGAAGATCTTGCAACACTGGCACAGTTCCCCACATGGCTCGAGCTTGCTGCAGCACGGAAGCAGAAGCTCCTTCTAGAGAGAACACACCCCCAGGTTGCCACGGCCCCCATCACTCCTGAATGCTTGCTGGCCACAAAGGCCAAAGATCTTGAGAGAGAGATTAGCGAGATGCCTGCCAAACACATTTCTCTTCTTCCTGAGCAGGCATGGTGTACAACACTTTTACCAGTCCCCTGAATTAAGAAGGGGCTTCCCTGGTGGCTCAGAGGGTAAAGCGTCTGCCTGCAAAGCGGGAGACCCGTGTTCGATCCCTGGGTTGGGAAGATCCCCTGGAGAAGGAAATGGCAACCCATTCCAGTATTCTTGCCTGGAGAATCCCATGGACAGAGGAGCCTGGCAGGCTACAGTTCAGTTCAGTTCAGTTCAGTTCAGTCGCTCAGTCGTGTCTGACTCTTTGCGAGCCCATGAACCGCAGCACGCCAGGCCTCCCAGTCCATTACCAACTCCTGGAGTTTACCCAAACTCATGTCCATCGAGTCGGTGATAAATAAAAAATAAAGTCTGACACTGTTTCCACTGTTTCCCCATCTATTTCCCATGAAGTGATGGGACCGGATGCCATGATCTTAGTTTTCTGAACGTTGAGCTTTAAGCCAACTTTTTCTCTCTCCTCTTTCACTTTCATCAAGAGGCTCTTTAGTTCCTCTTCACTTTCTGCCATAAGGGTGGTGTCGTCTGCATATCTGAGGTTATTGATATTTCTCTTGGCAATCTTGATTCCAGCTTGTGCTTCTTCCAGCCCAGGGTTTCTCATGATGTACTCTGCATAGAAGTTAAATAAGCAGGGTGACAATATACAGCCTTGACGTACTCCTTTTCCTATTTGGAACCAGTCTGTTGTTCCATGTCCAGTTCTAACTGTTGCTTCCTGACTTGCATACAGGTTTCTCAAGAGGCAGGTCAGGTGGTCTGGTATTCCCATCTCTTCAAGAATTTTCCACAGTTTATAGTGATCCACACAGTCAAAGACTTTCGCATAGTCAATAAAGCAGAAATAGATGTTTTTCTGGAACTCTCTTGCTTTTCTGATAATCCATCGAATGTTGGTAATTTGATCTCTGGTTCCTCTGCCTTTTCTAAAACCAGCCTGAACATCTGGAAGTTCACGTTTCATGTATTGCTGAAGCCTGGCTTGGAGAATTTTGAGCATTACTTTACTAGCGTGTGAGATGAGTACAATTGTGTGGTAGTTTGAACATTCTTTGGCATTGCCTTTCTTTGGGATTGGACTGAAAACTGACCTTTTCCAGTCCTGTGGCCACTGCTGAGTTTTCCAAATTTGCTAGCATATTGAGTGCATCACTTTCACAGCATCATCTTTCAGGATTTGAAATAGCTCAGCTGGAATTCCATCACCTCCACTAGCTTTGTTCATAGTGATGCTGTCTAAGGTCCGCTTGACTTCACATTCCAGGATGTCTGGCTCTAGGTGAGTGATCACACCATCATGATTATCTGGGTCATGAAGATCTTTTTTGAACAGTTCTTCTGTGTATTCTTGCAACCTTTTCTTAATATCTTCTGCTTCTGTTAGGTCCATACCATTTCTGTCCTTTATTGAGCTCCAGTTCACAGGGTCGCAAAGAGTCGGACACGATTGAGCGACTTCACTTTCACTTTCTTTCACTTGAATTAAGAAGGCCACATGACTGGGTCAAACCAGTGGAAAGTCAATGGAACAGATGAACTTCCCGGTCTGGCCCATGAAACCTTATCCTGCCGTCCTCTGGGTACATGGTCTTCTCTCCCACTGCTGGGCTGGATGCTAAGGATGTGGTGGAGCACTCTGAGGCCCTAGGGAATGGGGGACACTAGATATAGAAAGAACCTGAGCCCCTGAATGACTGTGTGAAGCAAGACTTCCTCAACCAGAATGAGACCCAAGTGAGGAACAGCCTTTTTAAAGCATTAAGCCTCTAAGACGAGAGTTGGTATGCAGCCTACCTTGACCAGGGCATCTTGGTTGGCATTTCTTAATTCACTAAAATCACTGTTTCACTCAAACCTGATCCCTTGTACTTAATGATACTATTTGCCCAGCCCTAGAAGGTGTTTCAGGGGGCTTTCCTGGTGGCTCAGACAGTAAAGAATCTGCCTGCAATGCAGGAGACCTGGGTTTGATCCCTGAGTCAGGAAGATCCCCTGGAGAAGGGAATGGCAATCTACTCCAGTACCTTGCCTGGAGAATTCCAAGGACAGAGGAGCCTGGTGGGTTATAGTCCATGGGGTTGCAAAGAGTAGGACACGACTGAGTGACTAATGCACACACACAGAAGGTGTTTGAGTTTATAATCTCTGATCCAGACTTTTCCTGTAATTCTATCAGGAAATTAAACATCTCAGGGGCTCAATTTACCCATCTTTGAAATGATGGTTCGGATCACAAAATCCTGTACCAATCCCAATACACTATGAATGTGTAAAAACTTATTTCTGTCATTCAGTAGCCACTGGATGGCTTGTTAGGATTCAGATAACCTTGTTAACACAATATCAACTGAAAGTAAAAGAAATAACCCTTTCATTGCTGAGTAGCTTTTGATAATTCACATTTTTTAGAGATTATCAAAATTATAGTTTGAGTGTTTGTTTATGTTAGCCAATATGTAAATTAGAGAATGATGATTAAACTCACATTCAACACTATTACATGCAACATTCAATAAAAATGTAAAGAAAAAATAGACACTTTAAAACCAGAGGTTATGGGTGGGGGGTCCAGGAAGGGGAACACATGTAAACCCATGGCTGATTCATGTCAATGTATGGCAAAAACTATTACAATATTGTAAAGTAATTAGCCCCCAACTAAAATAAATAAATTTATTAAAAAAAAAAAAATCCAAAAAAAAAAAAACCCAGAGGTTATAGTGTTAAATATCAATAATTTAACAACAGGATTTGTGGCCAAATATTTAATTTTTTTTAGGTAATAGCAGAAAGGAAATGAGATGACTGTATACTCTTGATCTTGACCCTATGTTCAATTTCCCTTTTTGTTCTATGGTAGAGTGAAATTTATATTATTGAATACTTAGGCAATACTAATAATCACTGCTATTCTCAGAGTCAAATGCAAAAGCTATGATTTTAACTTCAATGTTTTGCTGCGTACATTTTAAACGTATTTTATGTGAGGAAAAAAGTTACTTACCTCAGAAAAAATACATAGTTAATACCACTAGGTTATTTTTTCTTAAGTTATTTTTAATTTTTTTCTGATATCAGTCTTTTTTGAGCCCAGTAATTTAGTATTGCTATGTGAATTGCCTGACAATATTTAAGAGACTTTACCAAAAAGTATAATACAATTTATTTTCAAAGAAACACAGTATAATGGAAAAATAAATTAACTTACAGTCCCAGACATTTTGTCCAGTTCACTCATGGCCTCATGAATAGCAGCTTCTAAATGGTTATTTAGCTTTCCACTTCTGGAATTAATGAAAACAACACAGCAGATTAAAAAATTAAAGAAACAATAATCTCAATTTAATTCCCTAATCAGAAAACAGAAGTACCAATTCCATGAGAGAAAGTCAATTTATATTCACATTTGGAAAATTCCGATGACAAAACACTATGGGATTCTCATGACTAAACACCAATGATAAGGTCACATAACTACAGAAAGAAAAAAATGAACAGATGATTAGGGAAAGTGGATTCTTTCCCCTTCCACATGTTTCTTCGACTGTCTGATGATTTTGCAAGGAAGCTTGGCAACAGGTCTCTATTTCTACAGACGAGCTTGTGTTCTTAGATTCCAGCCTGCTCCACATTGCCTTTTGTTCTGGCTTGTCTTTCTCAGGCTGTGTGGCTGGAGGAAGGGCCCTGAACTGCAGGCTCTGGCCACTAGGGAGCTCCCTCTGCCCTCTCTGGAGCATCCTGGCTTTAGGAGTTCAGCAAATGAAGGCTGAAATCCTGGTGCACTTTCATTACAGGTGGGAAACAGCTTAACTCGCCACACCTGAGGCTCTACCACATTTCCCCGCCCCCGCCTCCCCAAAACCAAAATGACAAAACTATTTGAGAAGATAAAGGATGATGGTCTCAGAATGTCTATCACTTGTCTGATCTTTTCTCTCTACTCAGCATACCAGGCTTCCCTTGTGGCTCAGATGGTAAAGCATCTGTCTGCAATGCAGGAGACCCAGGTTTGATCCCTGAGTCAGGAAGATCCCCTGGAGAAGGAAATGGCAGCCCACTCCAGTACTCTTGCCTGGAAAAGTCCATGGACGGAGGAGGCTGGTAGGCTACAGTCCATAGGGTGGCAAAGAGTCCGACATGACTGAACGACTTCACTTTCACTTTCAGCATACCACTACAGGTATTTAACACAAGGAGCATCTGCCATGACTGAAACATTTAACTAGGAAGCTACTGAACTAATTACTAAAACAAGGCAACTCCACACTATCCACCTCTAGGAATTATGTCTACTCTAACTTTTCCTTCTTGGTGCATACAAAGAATTACCCAATTATTCTGAGTACTAAGGTGATTCATTTCATTTATCTCATCACAACGATTACTAGAGAAGTTGTAGAGGTAAACGGCTTTCCAAGAGTTAAGTCCTAGCCCAGCATTTACATGGAGATCGGAAATTTGCAGTTGTAGAAGAATTTGGCTCATAGTCCCATTTAGTTTGGCTCACATTGTGTTTAAAAACATATTTGAACTTTAGTGGAATGCTTCTAGATGAGGCCTTTTGGTTTACCACAGTCCTCACCAAGTTTTACCCTCATACACCAGGACTGGACAATTCACGCATTTAGTTTCTTTATACAATCATGAGTAGTATACTGCTAGGTATACACATCGTGGATGCTCCATATGGTGTCTAAATAAAAATGTGTCCAAAGCTAAAACAACGGCTCTGTGTTCTGGGAAACTTATATGCATTTAAGTCAGCTTAATTGAAAGAAAAGATTGTAACTGAAATATAAGAGCAATGCAGCATCAACCTTACCTTTTGTCGGCCTGAAAGCTAGCCTACAGCTTTTATATTCTTCCCGTTTACTTTAAAAATGTAAACAATGCAGAAACGTGCATAGAATAAGTTATCAACCCCTATCAAACCTATTTCCAAAAATAAACTAATAAATTACATATTTCTTTTCTTTTTTATTAAAAAATTAAACCAAAAAAAAAAAATTAAACCAAATTTCCCATTTGATATCAATTCCTAGTCTCATTCTCTCCCACCCTCCTCCCCAGAGGCAACTGTGTTGTGTATTCCTATAAAGAAAGAAAGTGAAATAGTTCAGTCGTGTCTGACTATTTGTGATCCCATGGGCTGCAGACCACCAGGCTCCTCTGTCCATGGAATTCTCTAGGCAAGAATACTAGAGTGGGTAGCCTTTCCTTTCTCCAGGGGATCTTCTCAACCCAGGGATTGAACCTGGGTCTCCTGCATTGCAGGAAGATTCTTTACCATCTGAGCTGCAAGGGAAGCTGTGTATTCCTACAGTGTGTTTTAATATTTTATATGATATATCCATGAACAGTACCTAGTATTGTCTTTTATGTGTTTTTTAAATATATATCATACAAATGTGTCCTCATATAAGTACCATTCTACAACTTATCTCTTTCCCTTTTATCGCTATTTTTAAATATGTCCAAGTTGACATCTATTCACATGCTATCTTTTATTCACCTACTTATTCCAGTTTTACAGGGCCCTGGTCATCTCATGGGGTCAGGCTGAGTTGTTTTCCCACCGAGGAGTTTGCTAAGCATGATTCTGGGGAGGAATGCAATCCCAGGACTCTGTAGGGCTATTTAAGCTGAGCTAGAGTTGGGCTGGGTTGGGGCCTCTTTTGTGGATTGTTTAGCAAAGGTCTTGACAGTACCACATACTGCCCAGCTATCTGACAATATTACACTTTGTGCAATGTGTTAAACAGTTTTATCTTTACTATCTCTTTTGTATTTGTATAAAAGTATGAAGAGAAGTTTTAAAAGATATTTGTCATGCATTTTTATTATACTATCTTATGGGTTTAAAATTGACTACATAAAAGTCTAAATGTCTAAAAAAAAGGAAAATATTTCAGTGAAAAACCGTCAGAGAATCTTGGTTCTCTCATCTTTAATAACAAAAACAGCTAGTATTTATTGAATATTTTAAGGCTTCTCTGATGGCTCGGATGGTAAAGAATCTGCCTGCAATATGGGAGACCTGGGTTCAATCCCTAGGTGGGAAGATCCCCTGGAGAATGGAATGGCAACCCACTCAAGTATCCTTGCCTGGGAAATCCATGGATGGAGGCTACAGTCCACGGGATTACAAAGAGTTGCACACGACTGAGGGACTAACACTTTCACTTTTTTATATATGCCAAGAATTGTATTAAATCTTTATATATATTATTTCATTTAAACCTTATAACAACTCAGTGAAGTAGGTATTACAACAGCTGTTTGTATGTCACACTTGATTTTTTAGGGAAAATTAGTGAAATCAACTATAATTTTATGACAAAGAAGATGATATTTAACTATAAATAGTCTTCAAAAGTAATAGAGTCATAAAAGTTTTGTCCTTTAATATGAAAAATTTCAAATTTCAACAGCATCATCATTAAAGTATAAAAATAATTCAACATTATTTGTTGAATAAATAGACAAAATTTTAGGAGTTTGTGAGTTCTTTCTTCAACAAGATATTTAAAATATTTATAAACTCCTTGTATTAGTTTAAGGTAATTAGTATAATGTTTTTCCTTTAACACACTTAAGTAGTTATTAGAGGGTGAAATGACTACTTTTGGAAGAGAGAATAAATACAGAGATATGGGGCATGAAATTACATGAATACATCATGGGAATCAAGAGGTATAGAGAGACTTTTCGCATGTCAAACCTGCATACCATATTCACACTAGCTGGTCAAGTCAGGAAAGAATGAGCTTAAAAGAGGAAGAAAAAGCTCCATGAGTCCATGAAATGAATAATTAGTCAAAATTCAATCTTCTAGTCCAGAGGCCCTCCTTGTGGAGTCTCTTCTACTATTTTCTCTTCCCCACTGACATTTAATAATAAACATTTTTACTAATGGACACTCTAAAAGCTACTTGATTAAGCAATAGATGTTCATATAATCACATTTCTAGTTATTAATGGAGATAATTGCCACTTCTCATCTTCATTGCATATACTATCACACATTATCCTTATCTTTATTAATAAAAAAAAAAGCCAGGTACACATCTTTGAATAGTATGAGAAATCAGAGGGAAGTGAGAATTGCACATTGCTCTGGACTATCAGTTCAGCATTTAAGCAACTCACTTCATGTAGACCACAACAAACTTGGACCAGACCTAAATGTCAAGAATCTTGGATTCTAAAACCTAATCCATAGGGAAAGTATGCAGATTTAAGAAAATTTAACATATGAGAGATCAAGATGGTAGTATATGAGGATACTGAGCTTACTTCCCACCTCCACCCCCAATGAATATACCAAAAATACAACTACATGTTGAGTAGCTTTCACTGAAAATGACGCGGAGACTGGCATAACAACTTTTCTACAACTAAGACTGTCCACATAGAGCCTGGTAGGAAGGGAGGAAAAGCTATTGGAAGCCACATACAGAAGAGGAATGCAGTATCACAGGCTTGGAGATCTTCCCTGGGGAGCATGGAGTTCAATATGCCTTTCAGGCACCCTAGCCCTGGCGTCCAACTCTGGGAAGATGAGCCCCTTAGCTGGTTTGAAAACAGGGCTTACTGGAGGGCTGTAAGAAACCAAGACTCTGCTTTTGAAGTGTGCATGCACATGCACAGACTTGCTTACTCCCATCCCCACCTGCCTCCCCGCTCCAGCACAGTGGAGAGGCAGCAGACTGGAAATAGCCTGGTACTCTGGCTGGCTTGCCAGCACACTCTCTGGCCTGCACTAGACCCCTGCTCCAGCTCTTCTTGCTCTGGCACCACCCTCCACTATAGTAAAGGCTGCCATTGCCAACAAGAGTACACACACTTAGAGGGAACAGAGCTGCACAGACCCTCTGACCAGGGCAGAGGCAGTCATTGCCAGTGTGCATATCCCTGCCCACATCTGGAGGGAGGAGAATTAACTCAAGTGAAAACACTAATTCAAAAAGATGCATGTACCCCCATGTTCACAGCAGCATTATTTACAATAGCCAAGATACGGAAGCAACTTAAGTGTGTCTACCAATAGATGAAAGGATAGAGTGCTATGTGTATATATATACACCACAATGTATATACACACAATGAGACTACTACACAGCCATAAAAAGGAATGAAACTTTGCCATTTGCAACAACATGGATGGACGTGGGAGGTATTGCGCTTAGTGAAGTAAGTCAGTGAAATAAAAATATTGTATGTTTTCACTTACATGCAGAATCTAAAAAACAAAAAATGAACATAACAAACCAGAAGCAGACTCACAGATACATAGAACAAACTAGTGATTACCAGTAGGGAAGGGGTGGGGTGAGGGGCAAGATAGGGGAACAGGATTAAGAAGTACATACTATTAGGTATAAAATAAGATACAAGGATATAATATACAGCACAGGGAATATAACCAGTATTTTATAATAACTTTAAATGGAGTTTAATCTATAAAAATATTGCATCACTATGTTGTACACCTGAAGTAATATAATACCATAAATCAACTAATTTCATTTTTAAAAAATAAAGAAAATTTAATACACAAGTATCATTTCTTGGTTTTAAAGTGTTTACTTAAGCATTTTTATGTTTATGTTATCACTTTATCACTTTCTAGATTCACAAAAATAAGGTTACTGAATACATATATATGTACATATAGACAGAAGATTTGATCCTCACTTTAAAAAAAATTGTAACATATCTAAAAGTTACACAAATCTTTTCTTTAATGAAGCTATTCCCACTTTTAAGTACAAAATGACCCTAAGTTATTGAGAGGCCTGGCATGCTGCAATTCATGGGGTCGCAAAGAGTCGGACACGACTGAGCGACTGAACTGAACTGAATTCTTTAATAAATATGTAAATATTTCTTTTGTGATTAGGCAGTAATAAGCGAATCACTTTAAAGATATTTATTGTATAGTATGATTATAGCATATTGAGGGTTAAATGACTATATAATGCTCTAAATATCTAATATGGTGACAGAATGTTTCAAATGGTAAAAATAGGTAATCATTTTGTTTCACCTATATCTTTATCAGAAAAATAATCGTTTACTAAATACCATGTGCCAAGAACTGTGCTAAGGCTCTCTTTATAACACTTCTCGGAGGCTGGTATTAATATCCCACTTTAGAAATGAAGTATTTAGACTCAGAGAGGTTAAGCAACATACTCAAGGGTACACACACTAGGTAATGATGGAAACATTTGAACTCAGGCCAAAACCCAAACTTTCAGCCACTTTGCTCCAGTGCCACCTTCCTTTTTTAGTTTCTTTCTCCTTGTCTATAAAACTAGCCAGATATTTGTTAGCTCAAATTTCTTTCCAGTTATTCTTTGGGAACTTTTCACATAAAGGGTAGAAAGGAGAGTAAATAATAGATACCAACTCTCTCTGTTCCTTTTAATTTACTCTCCAATCCATGGCCATTTTATTTTTATATGTGCTATTCTACCAGAAACTGTTTTCACTGAGGTCACCAATGGCCTCCAAACTGCCCAGTCCAAATGGAGATGTTTCAGATCTTCTCTTACTGGACCTCTGTTTTTCACTGTATTATCCCAGAAATTTTGGGTCTTTGGCTTTTAACACCCTACTCCCCTACCCCCTGGGTTTCCTCCTCCTTTCTGATCATTATTTCCATCTCTTTCATTATCTCTAGTAAATATTCAAATACCCCAGAATTCGCTCTTTAGTCCCTTGTTCAAATTGGCCAAAGTACCTCTGCGTGACTGAAGTCATTTTTCATAGTCGAATATCATTTCTTCCCAGTTTCAGACTTGTGTCTGTGGAATCACAGGAACCTCATGTTGCACTCGACAGTTTTCTCCTGTATGCCCCGTTTCAGTGCTTCCACTACCCACTAAGGCACTTGAGAGTTGTCCTTGATTACCTGTTCTTCTTCACATTCCAACCAATCACCATGATGTTTTGTCGATTTTATCTCCTAAATATTTCTTGACCACACTCTTTCTCCTCTGTTCTCATGGATCCCCTCCTGGTTTGAGTCTTCCTCCTCTCTTGTCTCCTGACATGGCCTTCTAAATGGATATCCTTGTCTCCAATACTGTTCCCCTAAAATTTATCTTCCATACAACCATAGCTAAAGTGAAAAACTCAACCATCTGTCCCCTCAGGCACTTCCAATAATGTAAAGACCTCTGAGGTCTTACCAGGCCCTTCATGGTCTGGCTCCTGCTTATTCGTTTGGTTCCATCTCTTATAACTTCCTGTCCCCTAAAGCGAACTGCTGACCTCATCTAAACACTATTCCAACCCATCCCATCTTGTCCTGTTTCCTGTGTCTGGCTAATATCTATGTAGTGTGTAAGGCTTGGCTGAGATATCATCTCCTCCAGGACATCTTCCGTTACCTGAGTTTAATGTCACTTCTCTGTGACCCCAAAATATACTACACTTATTCCTGTCACTGCAAATTTAACATTTTAATTATTTGTTTCTAAATCTGCCTCCTTCACTAAACAGTGAAGTCCTGGGACTACAGCATTGTGCCTGGTTGGCATAAATTCTTTTGCTAAATCAGTCTCCTTGACTTGGGAAATAAATAAATGATTGGGTTCAACATACCATTTATCACTTATGTGGCCTTTACCTAATTATTTAAGCTATTTGGGTCTGAGTGTCGTCATCAAAAATGGGTTCAGTAATTCTGGCCCATCTTATGATTGGGAGAATAGAATAATGGATTTTAAATCATACATGCAAAATGTAAAGTATTCTACTAGGCATTTATAAGGCAAGTCCTTCTACTTAGACAACAGTCTGATAAACAAAGCTGTTTTGCTTCATATTTTTGTCTTTTACCTCTGTTCCTTTAGATAATGCTACTTAGGATCCATGTAAATTCACCTCAAATAGTAAGCTGACTTTGAAGGAAATTTTTTACATTGCTGTAAAAAGGTAATGAGTAACAAACTCATTACCTTTGAGAAACTGCTTAATAACAAATATATGAGGAAAATACAGCTCATTTCAAGGCAGTATATCTAAATATTTGTATTATCAACAGTTGTGGATATGTTTCACATATCCAGCTAACTGGCATATCTCACTAAAGGAAAGATTTCAGGGATATTTTACTTCTAATAAACAAGTACTATTGAATATTCTAAAGCAAATGGCCAATGAAAATTCGTGATGTAGGTAGCTTGCATTGTGTGGTAAAGAGAGTCTCCCCAAGATTTGTTGCATTCTAAAATTTTAGCTCTGGCAAGAATTACTGAGGACACCACTAAGAGAATGACTACCCTTTAAAAGATGTCATTATCATTATATAAGTCTTTTATACAAGATACACTGCTAATAATTACAATTTCATAATTCTTAGATATTTGATAATATGAAAATTATAGTAGCTGAGTAGGTATATTGATGCTATATATTAAAATAATTTTCCATGTACATATACATAAGCACATTTATAGTTCTCTATCTTAAAATGAAATAATAGTTATGATATATGACTATATTGTATTACCTACAAGTTGTGTAATAAACATCATCTACTTGTCAATACTACATTTACTCAAAATATAAAGATCTGGAAACACTTGAATAATTAAGAATAACGTCCCAAAGTTCAACTTATTATAATTCCAAAGAAAGTCTATTGCCCCTGCTCCAAGAAAATAATTACTTATCATCACTTTGACTAACTGCCAAAATTATTCACATGTGTACAAGGGGGGTTATTCCCCCTCCCAAAGTATTTGAATTACAAAGGGATACACTTTCACTACACTTTTAGAGACTATTTCATTGCTACATGTTGAGAATATTAATCATATTTTCTTTCCCCTCAAGTGAGAGGGATGGAGATGGAGGGAGTAAGGGAAGAGCTGATGAAGAGGGAAGTCCCACAAACGGTATAAATTGTTTCAGAAAATATTTTCTGTAGGAGCTAATTCATCTATAATGGTCCTCTTGGATAATAACTATTAAATTGTACTTAAGCAGGGCTCAAGATGGACTAAATCAGTGAGATTTCATTGTCACTTTGAAGGAAAGCCAGTAAATTATATCCTTGAAAAATAAAACGGGAAAAAAAAATTGTGCTTACTTTCTGTTCCTTTTCCGGGCTCGGCTGTAGGCTTCTAAACCTTCCGTTAGTGTCTTCAACTTCTCGGGCTCCACCTGAGTGAAGGCATGAAGACCAGACCACATTACCCAGACCTGCAATTGTTAACACTGTTTTTACTTTCCTGCCAGACAAGCAGGTGCTTGTACGGCACTGGGGGTAGGGAGGCTTAACTCTCACTGTCCTGTCAAGTGGCCTGTCCTCGCTGGGGTAGAGGTTGATTCCGCTTCTCCAGGCTGCAACATCAATGGAAATGAAAGACTGGGTGGCTTTCAAAATGTCAACATTTTCAAAGTAATGCTTGAAGAACAAAACATGTAACTTAAATAACCTTCAATTCACAAAATCATGTAAGTCAGAGATCCTGGTCTGCTTTTTGCACTGCCTGACGCTCAGCAACTGTGAATCTGTATTCCATCAGATGAACAACAACAGTGGTGAGTGAGGGTGCTGGGCTTTGTAGATAGCACATAGAAGTTTGTATCTGACCTTCTCACTTTCTAGCATGAATAACACCCTTAAATTTCCTGAGCCTCCTAAAATTTGAATAATTTAGAGAAATATTTAGTTTGTTAAATCTTTGCTGTTAGCCAAAGCTTCGGCTTTTAAAAATAAAGACACTTCAAGAAAAATTTCCTGAGGACATTAATACCTACCTTCCTGCTAGAATTGCTGTGAGAATTAAAATGCAACAAGCATGGTGAACACAGCCAAGCACAGAACAGCTAGTATAACATAGTTGTGTGTTAGGCTCTGCAGAGGCCAGAAAAAAACGAGTAGGGCAGTAGGCTGCATGTAGTCCCTAGTGATGCGGAAAGAGGGTGTGGCTACACCTGATGGGCGTGTCCTCTCCGTGGTCCTGCTTTAACACTGCCAGCCTAGGCTATATGAGACTTGCTGCCTCATCACTGTGAGCCATCAACTGGTGGCTGGGGGATTGGTAGGGGAGGGAGGTGCAGTCTTTGCCACCTGCCCCTAATAATCTCTATCATAGTTCTTGAAGTCACTTCTCCTAAGGAGAACAATTAACAAATAGGAAATTTAATATGCAAATAAAAACACATTTAGAAAAGCACTGTAACTTTTACTGATCTTAAACACAATCTCAGTAGAAACAGTATTGCTTGCTGTGTAAATATAGCTTCAAATTAAGTCCCCCCCCCAACCCCTTAACCCAGTTTTCCCCCACCCCACATTCCTTTAATAAAAAAATTCAGAGGTTGCCAAGACACCTAATGGGTAAGAAAATACACTCTAATAAACAAGGAAATGATTAACTTTTGCCTTTGAATCTTCCTGACTCATGAATACTGTTCATAAATAATTTTCTTTGACCTCTTCAAATCTAGTACACAGTGATGATTATTAACAAAGGGTCTCCATTATCAAGTCTGAAAACAAGCATTTCTAAATATTCAATGAGAATAACAGTCAAATAATGGAAATAGTTTCCTTTTCATGACTTTTGTATTTTGTCCCAAAGGATCCAAATATCTTACACACACAAGTTCACTGCAGATACTCAATCTATTGTGTGCCAGAACAAGAGATAACTTTGTTCCAATAACATTTCCACAGGAGTAATGAAGTGTCTTATTGGAATGACTGGAAAAGCTTAAGTAAGATGAATATATCCATGTGTGTGTGTTTTTTTTAAAGGTGCCTGGATATCTTTTCACATTTCATGTTAGAAATGGGATTTCATCCTGTACTCACTCACACAAAGAAATTATGAAAGATAGCTCACAATTAATTTATAGCTAATTCCCCTTATATTTAAATTAGTTTCTTGGCAGCAAGGAGAAAGCTTTCCTATAATAGGACCTTCTGTTAGACACAAACTGGTATAGTGAGAGATCTCAGAAGGGACTGATACAGGCAACAGAAAGCAGATTCAGAGTGAAATAATGCAACATGCCACAATGAAAAGTTATCCCATTGGTCTTGATTTTAAAAAACTAACTTAGGCCAAATGATTTTTTAAAAATCATCTATTTTTATTTTTAATTAAGTAAGAAATAAGGGGCAGTAAAAGCATTTATTGCACATTTATTATGTAGAAGCCACTGTTTTATTATTTAATGTGGTAATACTACACACTAGTATTGTTATTTTCCAGATGGGAGTAAGTGAGTTTAAGTTACATGGCCAGCATCAAAACTCAGGATGACTCCAAAGCAACCTTTCTCTACCACACGAACCCTAATATATGCTGAAATATACATATATTATATATAGAGATGTATATGTGTATATGCATATATACATACACATGTAAGTATATATGTCTATATATAATACTCAAAAATTAGGTTAAATTATAAATCCAATTTTTATTTATAGAAATTTAGATGATGCTTGCTCAAATTTATCTTCAAAAATTTTTTTTATACTTGAATAATTTTCTGGTGATTTTTAAAACTAATTCTCCACCATGATTTCTTCATTTAAATATGCCTCTAAGGTTCTAAGGTACTCATAATAAAATATATTATTTATAAAGGATTCAATGACCTTGAAAGAGAAAGCAATGAGAGTGATTTCTGAAACTATAAGATACACATTGCTTTGTATTTCTAACATGACAAGATCATACATATCCAGAGGTAAATGTTCAGTTTATTTGGTTTCAGAATTTCAGTACTCTTCTGTATGGTGAAATATAATACACGAAGAGTGTGTGTTTTTTGGGGGAAAATATTCATCCACTTACACAATATTCAAGAAAGTCTTTAAAGATAACCCCCTACAAAGGTATCAGGAAACAACAAAATAAATTCCATTTCTAGTCAAATATAAACCATATTTAATGATTTAATGAACACTCATAAATTGATTAGCTACCTTGTAAATAAAGAAAGTACTGGGAATCAAATACATAAATATAACATTAAAAAGATTAAACACATACATATTTTTAAATAAAACTTACACTGAAGGAGCAAGTAATTTAAGATACTTACTATTTTAATCTGGAATTTAATAATCTTATATTCCTATATACTCACAAGCCAGAAGTTTCATAAATTATTTGATCGTTATCTTGGTGAGAAGTTGGGGGAGGACTTTATAATATATCTTTACTCATAATCGGCCAACATATTCTTATTCTAACAATGATGATGCTAATAGTAATGGCTATCATGGTATAACTGTGTACCTATATGATTTAGGAATTAGAAAAAGATAACCAGACTTTATGTATTTATAGTACACATATTATCTCATGTATAAATATACACATATGCTGAATTTTTAACTCCTAAATCCCTTCTTTCATTCCTTCAGATTCTTTAGATATAATAATTCTTTGGCTTAACTAGACCTATACCATGTTTAGTAAGGTTAGAAACATACCCATAAAGCCAGACATGATTATATGGTGGATGTTTAAGAGTTTCCTGAACAAGTCTGAAACTCTGGCTGCTTATTTTGTTCACAAGGCACATATTAAACATTTGATAATTAAATTCAGTTTGATTTGAGGTCAGCACAGTAGCATGGAGTGTATCTCAGAAGTAGTCTATGACATAAAAGAAAACATAAACATTTCAGATAGTCAGATTGACCCTCTGAAAGTGAGCTACAGTGTATATTAGAAGAACCTGGATTAAAGATCCTAGATCACTTTTGAGCCAGTTAACTAGAGAAGATGTCAAAACTCCCTTCAGGTGTTAATCCCCGATAACAGGATTAAATCTCTTGGTGATTCCTTTGCTGGTACTTAGCGCTGAGGCTAAGATGTCACACAAAGGTCAAAAGAGCACAGCCATTATCACAGATTTCACAGCAGAGAGAAAGCAGCTGACCTCAGTTGCCCCTGTTCCTTCTTCACTTCCCCATCCTTTTTTAACAAGTCATCAGCTCCTGTTGTTGGGGGAATGGTATCGTGCAAAGAGTACTAAGCTGAGAGTTAGGAGACCAGGGTTGGGCCCTGGTTTAACTGCTTGTGGTTTGTGTCTTTAGAAATGCCTCTTTCCTGAGCTCCAAATGGAAATAGTTGTGCACATCTTTATAAGTCATCGAGATTATCTACTGGGATTATCTAAGTATGAAGGTGCTTTATAAACACCAAAGCAGTCTTTCCCAAAGTGCCACTGCTAGCATGTGAAATTGTTTCAGGTGGAACATAGACCATTAAACATTTTTAATAGTGATATATTCATATAAATTTATATTAGAAAAATACAAAAACATTATACCTATGCTTTCACATATATCTTAGAATAAGACTAGGTATTATTTTTAAAGTGGTTTGAACAGTGCCTACTACATAACGTGTCAAAAATGTTTGTTGAATGAATAAAAAATTAGTAAATAAGAATTTAAGGACAGATTTTAACTAAGTATTTGTACAGGTAACATGTGACTTGAGCTGAAATCTTGGAAAATCAATAAGCAATAAGCAAATATGAGGCATTTATTAGGTTTATTATCAAACATTTATTAAGTAGTAACTACTTTAAACTGAAAAAGTCCTGCTAACTTAAGCGCAATATTTCAATATTTTTTCAAGTATGGGAATTAATGATAAATAATTTGGGGTAGAAAGTTGACTCACCTGTGACAGAAAGGATGAATTTAACAACAATACTTAAGGAAAAATTCATAAAGTAAACCATAGTTTTTTCAAATGGACTAAGCCAATTGACATTATCGCAGTTTTAGTCAGTGGCACTATCTGAGGGTTTTTTTTTCCTTTCATCTTCACTTCAGATAGAAGCCTTTTTAAGTACTAGCGAACTATACTACAGGACTAGAGTAAATCTATTCTAAATGTGATAACAAATTTTATATAGATCCATAATACATACAGAATTAAATGTTTTGAATAAACTTGTATTTTTAAGGATACACTGTTGAAGAGTTCATGTAACAGAAGCATGTATTTGCCTCATACTTGAGATCCCATTTGCTAGTAACCACATGACAACTGTATTGACAAGCTCAAGAACTCCATACTCAGTCTCAGTTATCTAGGAATGGAGACAGGCCTCCTCCTTTTCCTCTTTAATTTTCCTCAGGGGGAAGAAGACTTCACAATATTCCACAATTACTAAAGTTTACCTAAACTTTGTACTCAGTTTAGTCTTTTCCCCAATATTCATATTTTTGGTGTTACCTAGTTTTTCCTTTTTATTATTTTTCAAATTTTGATCAGGTACTGCCTTTGTCTGGATTTTAGCTTGCTTATCACTTTCCAAAAATTATTCTTCTTTTTCAAAGAGATTTTGTTGCTGCAGACCATTGACTGCCCCAGCCATCCCACCAGTCAAAATGCAGCCCAAATATCATGGATATTGATTGGGTATAGAGAAAATAATTCATTTCCAGAAATGGTTAAGAAAATATATATGGCAAAGGAAATATACAAAGAATACTTTCAACAGAGAATGACTGTACCAAAGAATACAAATAGCTAGCACTGATAAGCCCAGAAAGAATATTCTTCAAAGTAAAAGTGTTTAAACATCACAGAAGGGCACACCTCCCAAATTTAGTTACCAGGCTCAACTTCTTAGGTTATACATCTGCAGAATACCACGGTAAGCTGTCTCTGGTTTTGCTCCATAGCATCAAAACATGAGTGCATGTGATACTGAATGACAAACAGAAAGTGACTGTCCCAAAATAAATCTGGCATGAGTTTTAATAATGATGAGTTCTGTCTGTTTTGAACAACGTTCAGAAAGCTACTTATATCTCCTCCTGCCAAATATAACCATGTGAAAAAAGTCAAAGAGTGAGTCTAGAGAAGGAGCACCCTACCCATTGCTTTTAAAAACTTCATTTAACCAGGTGATTTTTCTGGATAGAATTTTTCTGGATAATTAGGACTGTCTCTACCTGTCCAACAACAACAAATATTTCATTGAAAAGAAACATTTTGGTGCCAATATAGAAATAAATTCTTTCTTAAATGTGCTTCCAGTCAGAACACACACTGAATATAAGAACAATGAAATACGAAGACCAATGGGACAATGTTCAAAAAGAGTAAAAATTATCCACTCAGAAGAAAAAAAGAATTTCAGTTTTTTGATTATTATTTGAGTCAACAGTTTTAGGCTAGTTAATGTAAGATCAAAGATGGTAGATGATAATTACAAAATATGTTTTAGAAAAAAAAAGAACATTTTTTTTTTGCTTTAAAATAATTATTGAAATACATACATAAAGATAAGCATCTCCCCCCACAGTTGCACAGGGTTAAAATGTCTGTACATTATAGTGTATAGGTGTAATGCCAGCAGAAGCCATTTTCCTCTCCAAGAATTCCTTAATACTGTGTCAAGATCTGGCAGTACATTTCTCCAGCTCTGACTAAGCACTGAGGTCTTATTCTTGGCTGCTAAATCTGAAACTATAAAGGGTTCATGGTTCAGAGAGAAACCTGCACCACTTCTTTAGAAAAAGTACACATATCTTCTAGGGTGTTCTTATTACAAACTGATAGGCAAGGGAAAATGTATTAGTAAGGAGATACCACTTCCTGAATGGTATTATATAAGGCACATAATATCCTTCCAGTGCTGTAACATAGCTTCAGTATTGGGACAGTATTAAATAGGGGTGATTCAGTCCAACTTTTCACAGACTGTTAAAAATATCTACTAATTAATCCTGTTGAGTGTTTTGGTGGGTTGGAGGGTAGAGGAAGACTGTCTGAGTTTATAGTTTTTTGAAACACTGAGGAGAGGGGGACTTTCAAGTTTATTCACAAACTAAGTCCTTTAAAATGTTTTCAAGTAGAACTCTTGCCTAAAATGAACAGTTAATATTAATTTATAATTAAATATGCCAATTTGTATGCAATGTCCTGAGGTCCATAAAAAATAGTTATAAACTATTTCATTCATTAAATATGTTATTACTATCCTTTAATCCCCAACTTGGTTAGCAAGTTCTTTATTTATGGATAATTCATGGATAGGTATACAATAATGAAGGTCAAATGACCACAATTTCATAATGGTGAAATACAAATTCATAAGGTTGTTTAATACAGAGAACAGAGAGGAGGAAGTTAATTTTTACTGAGCCTCTTTTGTGTATCATCTATTTATGGTGGTGGATGGTTCAGTCACTAAGTCGTGTCTGACTCTGTGACTCCATGGACTGTAGCCTGCCAGGCTCCTCTGTCCATGGGATTTTCCCAGGCAAGAATACTGGAGTGGGTTGCCATTTCCCTCTCCAGGGGATCTTCCTGACTCAGGAATCGAACCCAGGTCTCCTGCATTGCAGACAGATTCTTTACTGACTGAGCTATGAGGGAAGCCCCATCTATTTATAGTATTGCATTTAACATCATTCTGAGTAGGAATTAATACTTCCACTTGAGGAGCTCTGGAAATTAATACACCCACTCAGGACCATTTAGGTAACTGGTAGAGCTGTATTTAAGCTCACATCAGAATGCTCGAAACCCAGGCCTCTTCTTATCACATTGGCTTTCTCTCTAGTCTCCTCTGACTGTGTTCACGCAGTATTTGATATTTAGAAATCCTACCTCCTAGAAAGTAATCTTGAAAACTGCAGGATATTTCTAATGCACTATTAGCAATTCTACTACATTTAACACCCTGCTGAAGATTTAAAAATGTCTTTCTAAAATCATAAGCTGACCAAGTCATTTACACTCATGACAAACAGTTGGCTAAAGTATCAGGTTATGGACGACTTGGAGATCTCAGTCTCTGCTCCATTCACAGCCCTGACCTATCAGTCCAGAGACTATTCAGGCAACCTGAAGACATGAGAGGTGTCCAGCTTATTCTGAATTAGTTACCTGTAATCGTGGTAATTATTATTATTTTTTCTAGTTTTTGTTGTTCAGTTGCTCAGTTGTGACCAACTCTTTGTGACCTGTGCTGGACTGCAGCATGCCAGGCTTTCCTGTCCTTCACTATCTCTCGGGGTTTACCCAAACTCATGTCCATTGAGTCGGTGATGCCATCCAACCATCTCATTCTCTGTCACCCCCTTCTCCTCTTGCCCTCAATCTTTCCCAGATTTTTTTCTTCTCTGCTTCCAAAAAGAATTTGAAGTGACTTGTTGAGAACAAAGATACTAACAAAAAATAAATGATAGGTTTGTGAGATATAGGGAGTGGGAGGAGATAATAAACCTGTTCTAAAATTTGAATTAACATAGATGTTATCTGGTGGGGTCTGACAGCATTCTGGATTAATTTACTCAGGTGAACATAGAAATACTAGTATGAAAAATGGAGAGGCTAAAAAGGTTTTAAATGATTATGTGTAAGAAAAATTTTCAGCAAACCCTTTCTTCTGAGATATTACAGAGAGAATTACTGGGGAAAAGGGTCCACATTCCACATCAGCAAGATGGAATTAATAAGATTTTACTATAATAAACAAATTGTTCATGAAGTCAGTCTCTGTCTTTCTCTCTTGACTTTATTAAAATGTCAGGCACTGCGACAGTATATGGAAGAAAACCTACTGTACTGCTTATCTTTTTAAAAGCAGAAGTCTGGTTATAAATGCACAAGGCTTTATGTATATGACATTGTGAGAACTAAGAGGTTCAATGTAAATGAAATTTACATCATAATTGGTTCACAGTTTTAAACCAATTTTAATGTAAAATATGTTTTACAGGAAATCTTTTCAAACAGATCATGCTTTGTCTTACACAGATAACTACAGTTTAATATTTTCTACATGAACCAGGATCAACAAGACATCAGGCAAAGGACATTTAGCTGAAGTCAGAGAGACCTGTTTTTGAAATTTCACCTTTTCTTGTGTTATGAATTGAGAATGGTGTTTGACTAGCTGGGCATCATTAACGAGGAAGACCTTCCTTTGTTTTGTGAACTGTAGGAGAAAAAAGGGGTTGTGAAGTAGCACTTTGCTTTTTTATGTAAAAAAGTGAGGTGTCCTGAAAAGACCAGAGATATTTTAAAATATTAAGTGCCCTAGAGCTTTTAAGACTGATATACTTTGCTTTTTAATGACAGATAAATATTTCATGTGTTATTATTAATATTTTATTATAAATTTTTAGTTTTTCACCTCTAAATGTATGCTTTCAATTACTTTCTCTGATTTACTAAAAGTATTTTTAGTGTATCTTTTTATCAAGATTTTGATATCAAAGTTGTGAGAATGCAAAATTACAATGTCAGCCAATGGGTGAGGGGATATTTGAATTTACATAAACAATTTTATGCTCCCTGTTAGGAATTCATCTATTGTCAATAACAAGGAAAAAGAATCTGGATTTTGTGAAACACTTTTACAGTGATTGAAAACCAGCTGATTATTTAAATAAAGTAAAAAAATGTTTCTTGGACTCTTAGATAATGATTTGTCTTTTTAGGTGCATCTCCCTAAACATCAGTGAGGAGTTCAATCCCAGGAGTTTGCTAACACAGACTAAGCAGAAGATTAGGGTCATGGTTTAAAGTGAAATGTGTTAAAAGTACGTGCCTTTATTCTCCTGAGGACATAAAAAGATATTTAGACAAGGCTTGTAGGACAGGAAGAATGTTTCCAGGGAAGGGAAGCCATAATCTTTTCATTAGTTAAGCTTTTTTTTTTTTGGTAAAGTGGTACATAAAAAAGACTTGGTTTTATTTGCACAGATTATAAAACAGTTCAATGTCTACATCTTGTATTTGTAGCAATTTCATTTGTATCATAAAAGCCCAATTTTGCTGTTTCTAATTATTTCTTGAATAAACTGTCAAAAATATTTAGGTTTATCAACCCAAAGTATGTTTGTCTGGTCTTAGAGAGACTAGAGAGTAAAATGTTTTGTGAATAGGAATATGGAATTCATTTTCTTATCAAAGGTAGAAACATTATGCTGAAAGTGTATCCTGACAAGTATATATTAGGCATTATAAGCAATGGGTTTAAGGACCTCCCGGTCATTTGGAGAAAGACAATCCTTTTATTGTGCTGGCAAAATGCTTTTGGTTTCCTTTGCCATTAAATGCCAGTGGAGGTTTGAGCAGAGTTGAAATAGCTTTATACAATATAATCTTTAAGAGAATAATATATACCTGTAAAAGGAATTTTTATTTCCTAAGGAGATGAAAAATTACATGTTTCTTCATCCTATGTAGGGAATGTGCATTATTTTCATCTCCTGCTCAGATATAAATTTTTCTATCTACTTTGAACATTCTGCATTTTTCTTGCCTAGTGAGTCAATTCTACCAATTGTGGGGAGGGGGAAAGCTCAGAAGACCCTTACTAATTTCTTCTAAATTGAATGGTAGTTTCATGGAGTTTTCATTTAATTTATGTGATCAGATTGTGTTAAGTAGAACCAGACTATGGGGTTAAACAGTTCCATATGTTTCAAAGACCCAGAACCTTTCCTGAAAGGAGACACCATTCTAAACTCAGATGTTACCTCCTGCTTCCAGAAATGGCTGCAACTCCATCCCAGTTTTAGCTTCTCCCCAGCTTTGTGTATCACACATCAGCACATGGAAGAGTTCCAATCCCCTGGTGCTTTCTGTCACCTGGGAGGACCCCTACCTCTGCCACACTGCTGGGTTCCAACAACCGCCAGATTTTTCTCCCCCCATCATTGTTACTTGCCTTCATTCTCTGTATGAATGAAGAACTAGGCACATGCAAGGAAGAAAGGCCAAGTTAACCAAATTCTGGAAATCTGGTTCCTGGGTCAGAGCCATGCTGAACCCTAATGGGATCTACAAATGCTTTACAACTCACCCCTTGACGATACGACATTTTGGTGACTACAACCATCCCCTCTTCATTTTATGCTCCAGAAGTTTGTGAGACCTCAATGAGTCATGAAGAATCCAAAGTGATGATAACAGAAAATAAGAACTGACATCTGAACACAGGTTAGTATTTGACAATGGATAAAGATTGGTATACCTTCCCTTCCTCGGGACTTTGTTGACAAGAACTGTGAACGTCGTCTTCTCTGACTAATTTTCCAGGCCAGGAAGTCAGTCCTTTGATTTGGCCCCAGACCAAGTCGCCAACGTTGAACGTCCTTGGCCTATAAGGGATCAATTCATTTGAAGAGGGGGAGTCTGGGTTCCTTAGATCATCTTCACTACTAATGCTTTTAGCGTCTGAAGGGCTAGGTACACACCCGTTAATGCTTTTGGCATTAAAGTCTCCATTGTAATGGATGTAGTCTTTGACCAGAGAACTCTCCAAACTATTGGAGGAGCTTGGAGATTGCTCCTCTAGGACAAGGTCTTGCTTTGTGGTGCTCAGCAGCTCTCCAAAGCCCCGACTCTGCCGAGATCTGTTCCCATTAATGTGTGTGCATCTTTCCACAGTGTTCTCTAGTCTCTCCTTAAAACTCATCATAGTTCTTTTGTAGTTATTATACCTGAAATTCTCCTCCAAAATTTTATCCCCTTGACAGTTTCTTGGTGGTAACAGTATTGGGTGCTGTTCGCCAGGAAGAAACGGCAGTGTAGAGACATTGTTGGGCCTTTCGTGACAAGGACTATTGTGGATGTGGCCTGGATGATCTAAAAATTCCTCACACTTCCACCTGTTTCGCTCCCCTCCAGGGCTTTGCTCCCCATCCCACTGTTTTTTAGATGTGTGGCAACCTGCTGACTTGAAATATTCAAAGCCGTCTCCTTCGCTGGAGTTCTTCCCATGGTCCAGACTGCTGGGGAGCCGAGCCCCTCTTGCACTCCTCAGCCGCCCATCATGATCCACACTGCCCATGTTTCGTCCATGAATGACTGCACTGACAGCACTGGGGAGACTTAATGGGTCACCAATGGAAGCAGTGAAGGCACTCATGGCACTCAGAGCTGGAATGGGGCTGATCTGAGTTGTACTGTTGACAGCAGTGGTGATGACAACCTGCATTCCTTTGCTGGCTGCATCCACGACTGCTTTGTAAATGGCATCTACGGAAGCATTGCCTTGGCCCCCCACGATGAGGCCATCCTTCACTTGCTGACCTAGAGATGGGTCAATCCGCGATTGCAACTCACAAGAGGTGTCTTGGAAAGGTGGAAGTGTAGTGTTTGGATTTTCAGGAAGTGCTGTGAGCCCCGGTTGAGTGCTTATTCTTTTGTTTAGGAGAGCTGCATCTTCCTGCATTCTCACCTTAAAGAAATAGACAGGAAGTAGTGAGACAGAGAGAGAAAAAAAAATTCAAGTCCTTAAAGTGAAAGACTGTAATTTTAAGATTTACCAGAAGACCAATGACTATAACAAGGAAGGCCATATAAAGAAAGAATAAGACTCAAAAATGAAATTAGAAGTCACTCTGTATAGAAAGACATGTCTTGATTATACTTGGGTACTGTTTCTTTGATTGGAATCATATTACAGATTAAACAAAAAATCATATTACTAAACATTCTCTAGAAAAATTACAGTTGAGATGGTTGGACACAAAGGGTTTCCAGGCGATGATTCCATGTTTTTAGTGTCACTGCAGGTTTTCAACTTGGAATTCAAAGAGAGAAACAAGTCTGTCACGAACACTGCTCACATTAAAAAGGGAAACGGGTTTTAAAAATGATCTCTAACTCATTGATATTTCTACTGAATTAAGTGAAATATAAGATAAAACAAAACAAAACAAATATATATATACCCCTTTCTTAACAATGAACTATTTCTGTTGAGTTGTGCTCAGTCATGTCTGACTCTTCGTGACCCCACAGACTGTATCCTGCCAGGCTCCTCTGTCTATGGGATTTTCCAGGCAAGAATACTAGCCTTGGTTACCATTTCCTACTCCAGAGGATCTTTCTGACCCAGGGATTGAACCCGTGACCCTTGCATTTCCTGCACTGACAGGAGGATTCCTTACCACTAGCACCACCTGGCAAGTCCCCAAACTATTTCTGAGATGACACTGAATTTTTGAAGTCTTTAGATAGGGTAGTAACACCAGCTCTTCAGCCTTACTGGGTCACTGCCTGAGGGACATTCCCATGCTGTCAACAGTGACAATGGCTCTCCTCGGAGGTGATGCTTCATTGGGAAGAGGTGATGGGAGGAAATGGACAGTGAAGAGTATCAATGCTCCGCATGGGAGTGATGAGTGCACTTTGAAAAAGTCCACAGGTTATTCTAATTTCACCAAACCCAGCTAAGAATTGCTCTCCAGAACCTTGATACTTTGGATTTCCTGTCCCCCCACCCCCTGCTTCACTTACCCATGATCATTCCCTTTCTGTCTTTACATCTTTTCCTGCTAAACCAAAACATCAGCAACATAACTACTTTCCTGCCATTCTCCGCTTATCTACACCTACCAGATAAAAATCCCAATCTTGGGTCAATTTAGCTCCCTGCCTTATGTATCTTTATGCACAGTGAGGATGCTGAGTATCTATCTATAGGAACTTATGGCTTCCAAGCTCAGCTGGGGTTTTGTATTCCCATCAATCCTATGATCCTCTGGTTAGGTATCATGTTCCATCACAACTATTCAGATTTTATCCACTTCCTCAAGCCAGCTGCTATACTATCTTCCACATTACTCTTAGTAATTGACCCTACTTAACAGAGATAATCAAGTTTATAGGTTAGGAATTCTCATTATTCTTATACTATGTTACTCCCTGCCTTCTGGCAGCACACAGTTCCCCGCAACAAATGTCCCTGATCCTGTCCTGCTTCCCAGTGTAAGAGGCGATCCCTCTGCTCTCTAAGAGTAAGTCCTTTGTTTATGCTCTGGATACCAAGCCTTGCCTCAGGGATCTTGCCTTATCTGTTACTTCTTCTCTTTTTATGTTCAATCTCTTCTATTTTTTCATTTTTTGTCTCTTTTCTTTAGCATTCAACTATATGCATGTCTTCCCTATTTTATCAATAAAAGTTTGCATTCAACCTATGCCTGCCTTGGGGCACTATTTTATTTGTTATGTTCTTTGTAGTTAAGTTTTAAAAAGTTTTTAAAAGAGCAATCCAAACTCTAGTTTATTTTTCATTCTTCCATCCATTGCAATCTGGCTCCTGCTCCCACAACTCTGCAAAAACTGCATTCTACGAAGTTACTGATGTTCTAACTGCTAAATCTAACAGATTCCCTTCAGGCTTTACCTACTTATTTACTCAATGACATGGTTGAGAGCTTATTCTCCTCTTCTAAATTATTTTATTCTATGAGTATCTTTTCATTGTCGCTTTCTTCATCACTTTCCCACCCAAATCTATACTTTTGCAGCCTACTCTGATTCCATTTCTTTATCAAAAGTCATCAGTGTTCGAGTACATCCTCATAGACTTGTTTTTAATACCTTAAGTGCGCAGATGTACATCTAATTTCCCTTCTTTCTTTCACACCTTCCTTTTCCCTTGCCCCATTTCTTTTTTTCACATAAGTGGTATTATATTTTAGTATTGTTCTATAATACAAGTGTTGGAATTCTGTAATCTTGTGGATCTTTCTACATCAGATTATATAAACCTACCTAATCTTTGAAACTACTAGATAGATGAAGATAGCAAAACATACTCAATATTTAACTATTTTCTTACTGATGGTTGCTTAAGTGGTTTCCAATTTTTGATACCACAAATCAAACTGCAACAAAACATTCTAGATTGTGCCTTGATTTCTCCAAAATATAAAAGTTGAACTTGTGGGTCAAAGGACACACACATATATAGACACACACACGTGTGTGTGTGTGTGTATAAAATTGATAAACTATCAATCACCCTCTAAAAGGACTATGTCAGCATACAATCAGACAAACAATATATCTGAAAGAATTCATTTCCCCACACCTCTGTCACAAAGGATATTATTTATCTGATGGCCATAGTAATGTTGTAATTTGTATAATTCGGATTATTCTTTTCATGTTTATTACTAATTATTATTTAATTTTCTGAAATGTCTGTTCATTTCTATTGCTCATTTTTCTAATCGATTCTTTTTTCTTCCTAATTTGTAGGAGCTTTTTAAATATTATGAATGGAAATTATTTGCTATTATTATGCATGTATTAGGTTGGCCAAAAGTTCATTTGGATGTGGCCGATGAACAAACTTTTTGGCCAACCCAGTAACTTCTGCTAGGTTGCCACCTTAATCAAACTTGGGTCTCCCGCATTGCAGGCAGATTCTTTATCCTCTGTGCCACTAGGGAAGATTCAACTTTGTTTAGAATATCTTTACTCGTACAGATTTAAAGTTTTATGTATTCAACTCTGTTACCTCTTTTTTGACTTCTTGATTTTGTGCCTTGCTGAAAGAGCCTTTTCTACCCTAAGATTATTTTACAATCTTCTATATTTTCTTCATGTATTTATTTAATGTTCCTCCTTCCATCCAGCTCCTTAATCTTTCAGGAATTTATTTGTTTTTAGAACTAAAAGAAGACCAAGTGGCTGAAGCCAGGGAGAGGGTGGTGTGAACTGGTGCTGGAGAGTGAGGCAGGGTAAACACGTTAAGGATGTGGATTTTAATCATGGGAGCAATGTTGTTGTTTAGCTGCTAAGTTGTATCCAACTCTTTTGGCGACCCCATGGACTATAGCCCACCAGGCTCCTCTGTCCATGGGATTTCCCACAAAAATACAGGAGTGGGCTGCCATTTCCTTTTCCAGGGTATCTTGTTGACCCAGGGATGGAACCCCAGTCTCCTGCATTTGTAGGTGGATTCTTTACCACTGAGTCACCAGGGAAGCCCTGGGAGCAATGGGAAACCACAAAAGGGTTTAAGAGGGTAACATGATCAGTTTTTAATATCAACTTCTAAAGGACCACTGAGATGCTTCAGACAAAATAAAATGCTTCAAACAGAAAAACTGAAACTTTAACAACATTCATTACTGAGGAATAATAGTAAGTAGAGGTGAAAAGGTACATAATCACCTTCTTTTGTCTGTTCCTCCCGATTTAGCAAAACAAGTAGTAAGCATTGTTTTCTACTAAAGTAACCCAGGAAAGGAGAGTACCTGGAAGTTCTGAAACAGACAAGCCATGGGGTTATTGTTAGCTGGGCAAGGAATTGTGGACTGTCCTTGAAATGCCTGGAGATTCTGGTACCCCTGAAGAAGTTGCTGCTGCTGTTGATTTGGAGGAAACATCTGATTGTTGTTTAACAGCGACTGTAGATGAGTCAGTTGATGGTTATTCAAAGTACTGTTTATTGAGGACATGTCACCTATAGTATGAAAAATATAAAATATAAGTCAATGTGGTTCTTTGGAGGTCCTATGCCTATCTTTCTTGAGGATTCCTAAAAAAACTAGAAACTAGACTTAAATGGTAACTCTTTTCTCTTTTTCTCCTCAAAGACTTACTAAGTGGTAAGAAAGACTAATTTTATTATATCTTTCGTAATTAGTGTTTTGATTTTGTATCATGGAGAGACTAGTTAGTCTTTGGTCTATCCATCAGCCAATCCTTATATATTGATCTTCAGTGTCACAGAATTCCTTGAAGCCATTTTTGTTAAAGCAACCACAGTTGAAGGTTAAAATTAGCCCTAAATGCTTTAGCAATCATAAGATAGTTAAAATACATGGGCCTGACCAGGCCTGTTCACAAAACTTAGTTCTCAAGCCATAATAATAACTACCATCAAATCAAATTAAATTTGGTTTATAAATATGTATTAATATGTATTTTGTCTTTAATATATATTTTGCTTTTACATAAAATGTGTATTTGGTATTTTGGTTACCTAAAATTAAAATTGTAAAGAAAGCTGGTAATACAGAAAAATTCACTGTCATAGTCATAAAAAATAAATGTTATATAATCAGATAGGATAGTTAACACCAAAGTTATATTTGAATTTCAAAATTAACTTGTTTTGAAATTACATTGACATTATTTTGAGGATAATGTCATAGAAATTGTCCTATGACTTGAAATCTGTAGTGCTTTTTAGGTTCTTTACTACACTAATTTGATTGCCAAATAGGACTAATTAAACGATTTTATAAAGGTGCATAAGAAAACTAGAAACATATTATTTTTTTAGATACTGAAGATGCCCTTAACAATATCATGTACATTTGCCTATGTTTCCAGATTTTATGGGCACCATCTCTATACTACAATTACCTGCATCAAACAGCTGAATATACTTGACATGATTCTATAAATTTTTTGAGATAAGATAATCTACATAAAGGATTTTGTTTTTAAGCCACAAAGTTCTAAAGAATAATACTGTTTGAGAAAACTGAGCAGTAGCTATTTGTTTCCTTGAAATTGGGCAAGCATTAACTTTGAATGTTTTTACGTCTTGTTTCTTATTTTGCTGGATAAGCATTTAGTTTCATTAATTTAGGGATCACCTGGAAAAGCACTTCCTCAAACTGTTTTCATCCACAGTGCAGCTGCTCATACTAACCCTGTGATGCCACATCAACTAAAATTCAAATAAATGTTATTTTTAAGGTGTACCTGTGCTTTAATTATTTGAAAAATAAGACACTACTTGGCTTAAGAGAATGATGAGTAGGTTAGGTTTAGGTGGCATCAGAATTAGAAGAGAAAGCATATTAAAATGACATTTAGTATTTCTAGAATAGGGGAAAAGGAAAAAGTCATTTTCATGTTTGTATAACTATGGTTGTGTGTGGGTGTTATTATATTTAGTTCTTCCTTAAGCAAGCTGTGACATAACAAAAACATTTTTAAAAATAGTGTGACAAAATGGAGTTTTTTTTTTTAAAAGGAGAAAATAGAATTAGAAAAACGTTTCTTTTGTAAAAATTTGTGAAAAAATTTAACTTACCAAGCAGACCTGTCCCCAGTAGAGGGTTAAGTAGCTGTGGCACCACAGAGTTACTGTTGAGTTTAGCTGGACCAGGTGTATTCCCAGCATTATTAGATATATTCAGCAATGTTTCTGCCATTGACACCACTGCTGTCCCACCAAGTGTTGAGACAGTCAGTGCTGCCACTGCTGATGATGTAGTGGTTGTGGTAGTGGTTGCCTGGGAAGAAGTTGCTATGGAAACCTCTGGATGATTAGCGGTGTTGGCCGATGCCGAGTTCAGGACACCTCCCAACAGCTGGGGATTCAAGGCCATTAATCCTGAGGCCCCAGTGACAGCTGGGAGGAAGAGGGGGTTAAAAGTAGTGTCACTGCCTGCAAAGCTTGGTAAAGGGTTCCCCAGGGAGTTGGTTAAAATGGTCTCAGCTCGGCTGTTCTCTGACTGATTGCTTGGCAAGTGGTCTGGTGGGGCTGTCATCTGTGTTAATGAGGGTAAGGGGGTATTTTGCTGTTGCAAAAGATCTGAGATGGCCAGATTGAAAGATGGCAGGGGAAGCATGGCAGCTGCGTGGGCTTGGTTCTGAAGCAGGGCTGCTAAGAGTTGAAAGTGAACAGGCTGCAATACCTGCCCATCCATGTCACCGGAGAGAAAAGCTAAAGCAGCGTTTACATTCGGGTTGAGAAAACCTAAAGGGTGGAAGTTGATCTCAGACTTGCCTTCTCCTGCTGAAGGCTGGAGGATATTTAATAGATTCTGGTTTAGGAGATGCTGTTGATTCACTGGCAAAGAGATAGGTAGAGAACTGAGGAGGCTGGGGTTCAAGGGGTGTGGAAGATGGTTGTTTGAAGTGCTGTTGGATGGAAAATGAAGTGCGTGCTCCTGGCCAACAAAAGGAAAATCACTCCCAATGGGCAGCTGACTCTGCAGTGGGTTTCCAGCTGCGGTGGTGACTATGACGCCGTCTTGAAGAACAGATGTTGTCTTTGTGATGGCAGGGTGGTTGATGCCAGCTATGGCTATGGAGGAGGATGGTCCTGAACAGCCTGAAAGAAAGGGGAAAAAACCCACTTATTAATTACAGAGGTTAAGGAAGACTTCTCTATAAAAATACATTGAGATACATTTCGATGAATATATTACATGCCATCTTTGTAGAGGCCAACCAGATTAATTGTAATTAGAGATGATCTGACATGTTAATGTAACAAGTTCAACTTCATACTTCTTAATCTACTTTGAACATAAATATGCTGGAGAAGTTTAGCACTTTAAGAAATAGCTGTTCTAACTGTCAAATATCTTGTTTCTCACAGCCAGTCAAAGTGAAAATGGGGGAAGCTATGTTGTAGACCATTCATTTGGGTAGAAAAAAGTAACAAGGCTTCATTTTTCAAAATATACTTTTACATTACAAAAAAGTTTTTGGTCTTTATTTATACTACTAGTGTTTTCTTTTAAGGGAAAAAAACAATAGAATATGCATGAGAATACAAAACAGAAAATAAAAAGTACCTATGTAGATATAACTATTAATATTTTAGTGTATAGTTAGTTTTCCAGGTTTTTCCACCTGTATGTATGTATTACATATGCAGACACACACACACATATATATATGTTACATATATTTTTAACAAAAACAGAATCATATTGTTTTGTAACTTTTCAGTTATCAATACACTGTTACTATTCTTTCATGTTAACTATAGATCTATTTTACTAGTATCATGTATGGATATACCATAATTTATTCAATCCATAGTTGTGGATATTTGGATAGTTTACAATCTTTTACTATTTTAAACAACACTATGATAAACATTCTTATTTACTCATCTTTGCTAATATGCTCAATTGTTTTCTAAGGAAAAATTATTAAAAGTAGAGTTCCAAGGACAAAAGGTTTATATATTTTTTTAAAGCTCTGGATACACATTGTCAGACTGCCCTCCAGTGTAGCTGATCAATATGCATTCCATTTATATTTCTATAAACAATGTAGGTACTGCTCATTTTTCTCACCGACACTGTGTTTTATCATTATTTTCAAATCTTTGTCATTCTAATAGCATAAAGATACATTATACTCATGATTCCTTAAAAAGACCAGTCTTCATCCAAATAGTATTCTTAACTGTGAAAGTCTCATGTATGCTAAAGATGAAAATTCAAGGAATTTAATAATAAAATTAGAGTTGTGTATTATAATTGTTTTAGTTGTTACCAATCCAAGCTGGATAAAACAAACAAACCAACAAACCAACCAATGTCTGAGCCCTAACCAAGATCAGTAGAGAACTCATCTCGTGGGGTACAGCCTGGGCAGTAGTATTCTCTGAAATCACCCCTGGTGATCCAGATGCACAAGCAGGGTGTGGGGAGGGTGAGAATCACATTCTGTTGAAAAGGAACCTACAAGAATCTTTTGGAAAAATGTCTTACCCTAAAGAAATGCATTGTTTTATAATAATACATACATTTAGAAAATACTAATTATTATAAGCACATACATTTATTAAAGTATTAAACATGTATGTTATAATGAACAATACAATGTTACTGAAAATCTAAAATAATTCAAACTTCTGTGCTATGCCATCACAACAAACTTTATATATGACTGTGTTACCATTGAGGCCTTGTCCAAATACACAGAAATGTTTCCATAGTTGTAATAGAAGTACAAATACAAGGATATATTTTCCTTATTTTCTCCTACCAAAATAACACAAGGGTTTTTCCTTTTTGAAATATAGACTCCATATGAATACTTTTAACCATGTAGCATATGGACTGATCATATTTATTGAACTATCTGATAAAGTTTGGCATTCATATTTTGATTTTTTTCATTATTATATATAACACGGGGATGGACATCTTCCTGTATATTAAAGTTTCCTACCTTTGAATTTTTCTAAGGAAATTCACTGCATGATCGTTGTGAGCATCAAGGACAGGTAAGAGAAAGGCTTGCAACATGTAAAAGTATACAAATAAAAGGAGCTATTATTGTCATCATTATTGACATTAGTAGCTAAAGTTAGTTGTGATGATGTGGTAACAGTAGTAAGTATAAAATCAGCATATCCAACACATATATCTCTATAGCATGACTTTGCAAGTCTTCTAGCTGTTGTGGTCTACTTTATTTATTTTTTTAAAGCTCTCACTGTTGCATTTAAAGGAGATAAGATGCTGAGGTAGGCACAGGGTATACAAATCTTTAAATATTAATTCAGATCTGTAATAAAAAACAGTAACATCTTAAACATTTCGGTGCTCCTTAAATCTTGCTGCCATTTCCACAAACAGGTACTTTGCTTTATTTGCATTTGGAAACCATTTTTTTGAACAAGCTAATAAACTCTTATTTACTCGTAATCACTATCTATGGCTTTTTCCCCTATCTGCTAAATAATAATGACTTATTTAAATGTACAGATCACCATTCCTCTAATCACAGTCAAGAGTACATTTCCGAAATAGTCTAGTGTGTATATGACAAGGCTTTGTAGATGAAGGATTTCCTTGGAGGTTATTACCCTTTTATCTTTATTTTGTGAAAGAGAAACATCCATTTTGAGGATTTATGAAAGTAGTCATTTGGGGACATTATTCTAAAAGTTCTCCATCTAAATATTCTTGAGAAATTACAATAAAGACTATACAGTTATTCTGGGTATATTTTTGCATTACAAACAAGGTGGTGGTATCACAAGCTTCTTAAGAGTAATAATGGATCAAGGCATATTTTTTATTTTCCCTAGTTTTCAACACACCAATTCAACAATCAAGTATACTCTGCTGAACAAAAGGGTAAAAATGATGATACAAACAACAACAATAACACAACACCCTGCCTATTCTTTCAGGAAAGTAGAATTTAGACAATGAGATAAACACACAGATCTACCTGTCTGTCTCAAATAAACATTTATTGAGAGATTATGAACCAGGAAATTTTAAAGCTCTTTTCATATAGTTAGTATAACTACAAGGCAATATGCTAGAACTATAGCAGGTATATAACAAGGGGACAATTGTAAAACTGAAGGTATTAGGAAAAACTAAGCAAGTGGTAACCTTTGATCTGGGATATGAGAGTGGAAAAGGAGAGAGAATGGGCTTCTAAGTGGAAGCAAAGTAATTTTTAAAATAGACAAGGAGGTAATAAAGTGTATGGAGGGTAATAAGAATCCTATGTATCCTCAAAACAAAGAAATATGACTGAAAATATCGTACGCTGCTTTTCTATCCACCCCAGCCCTCCCAATCCTGGTTAAACCTGCTGCCTTAGACAAGCAGTAAAGGTATTTAAAATCATCTTTCTAAACCATTAAAGGCAAGGATCACTTATTTGTCTCTGTATTTCCAAGACTTAAGAGTCTCTAACACATGGTTGGCATTCAAAAAATGTTGGTTGAATCAATCTATTAAGACTGTAAAACATGCATTCAACTTCTAGAAATGAGATCACTTGCTCTCTATGTGTGGCAAGTGTGTATGTGGAGGAAAGAACACCACCCATTTGTAGAGAAAGTGAAAACTGACTCTTGTATCATGTATTGTGACTTTTGTATTGTGAAAACTGACTCTTTATCTCCTGGTCCAGTGCCAGGAGATAAAGGCTGCTGGAAAGGAGATGGTTGGAAGATGTCAAGTTACTTTAGAAGACTCCCAGATATGCTGGAGAGTTAAAATAATCTTACAGAGGAAGAGGTCCATCCCAAAGTACTCTGAATTCTTACAGTCACTCATTATTGCTTGGGGTCACCGAAAGAGGATCCCGTCAATTTTTATAGCTGGAAGGAAAACTGGAAATTGCTTATTTTTGAACCACTTAATCCTGAATAGGCATTCTCTGGTGAACTTACTACTTATCTTTGCATAAAAAACTATGATCTGTTGAAGTATGTGGGGAAAAATGTTTTCTCAAAGCTGATTTTTTTTGGTGGGAGCAGCTGTTTTGTGCTTAATCTAATGAAGGAGATAGTTTTTTTTTTTTTTTTTGAGTTTTTTAAAAAGCAAACTATTCACTGAATATTTAGCAGTTAAATAACTAAAAGGCAGCTGGGAGCCTGGAACAAGTTAGCGAGCTGGAGAAGTCCTTTAATTGGAAAGAATTTTTATTTCACACCAGCCAGCAGCACCACAAACTGGCATAACTTCTTTTTCTCATTGTTCCTCTTACTTTTAAAGAAATAAGAAATTAAGACTGTAAAGGCACCCAAACAAACATTCCTGGTGTGAGATCATATTCCTAGACACCCAATCAGAGACTGAGATAGTCCAGTACAATTAGGAAACAACAGTGGGAGCTTTTTCCTGTGGGGCAGATTTCCAGATGTAAACTGTATTCTTCACACACACACATAATTTATAATGTCTGTGTCTGTATATGAGTGTATATACAGAAATAGCATCAGTAATTTATTTTTAGGATTTTTTAAAGCATATTTTTCCTATTACTAAATTTCGTTCTTGAGATGTTTCATCTCATTTTTAAAAAATTGCTTTTCAAAACAAAGGTAATGTCTACCTCTTTCAATTTTTTTTCTCTTGTCACTAACACTGAGAAAAGTCATTGTTCATATTAGGGTAAACTCTTTCACAGTTGGCCCTTAAGTATTAATACTGTTGCACATGTCTTTGTATGTGCACAGAGAGGGCATAAGGCTCATTCCAATTGACCAACAGGTGTTTTTAAAATATCATTATAATGGGAATTTGCTGTATGACTCAGGGAACTCCAACTGGGGCTCTGTGACAACCTAGAGGGGTGGGAAGGGGTGGGAGGTGAGAGGGAGGTTCAAGAGAGGCGGGACATATGTACCTATGGCTGACTCATGTTGATGTATGGCAGAAACCAACACAATATTGTAAAGCAATTATCTTTTAATTAAAAATAATTTAAAAATGCCATAACACCAGTTCGGCCTACATTCCCAATTTTGATAAATATAACTTCATGCTACAAAACTTTTTCTAAATTGATAAGCCCCAATATTGATTTTTAGCCACAAAATTAAGAACCTAAGAAATAAATCATATAGAAGGTACTCCTTCACTATCTGACCTTTATCATTTGCTTTGGCAAGTGTATTTCAATTGCAAACAGGATCAATGATAATCCTTAATAAAAATGAATGCTTCTAGAGACAAGAGAAAATATCATGCCCTAGTGACTCTAGTAAATACACTTTTCAATCCCATGAAAATAGAAAAAATTTCTCTTCTCTATTTAAAGGATTGATTTAAAAAATTGAAAGATAACTTTTATGAGCAGTCTAGATCTTCCAACATTAGTTTCCCAAGCCTTAGTAATGACATGGTAACATGTATTTACAAAGAGATACTGATCTCTGTCTTGTGCCTTGGATATTGATACCAGAAGTAGGCAGGAAGCCCTAGGAACTAGTGTCTATTTGTTCTTCATTCAAAACCAAAACAACTTAGGAGAAAAAGAGCGGGGAGGGATTGGTGGCAGTATCTGAGAAAATACTCTCTACCGTCAACAGGGCCAACCTCTTAGAGAAGAGGCAAGACCAGTGGAAGGAAGGAATGTAGCCTGTACCTTGGAGTATGAGGTCAGTGATGATGACTGGATCGAGGAGGCCATTCTTATGGGGTCAGACAAAATTGTGTGTTTTATCACTGATCATTTCTGCTTCCTTTATTAACACATAGGATTACTCTAAAAGCTGTTGAAATGAAAAAAAAAAAGCTTGAGATTTTTCAGTTTCTCAAGTAACAATGGTTTTTTTGTTTTGCAAATGCTTTTTATCACATTTTTCTTAATAGTTATTGTAAAGAAACAAATGCTGAGAGGTTAATTCCCTTGGTTGGTAGGATTTCTGTTCTCTCTGTATGCTAGAATAACAGTTAATATGCTCCATCTATCAATATTCGAACTGGGAGTTTATCCCATATTGTTTAATGAGCAGAGCAAGTAGTTTCTAGGTTATTAATAGTTAACTTTGTGTCCTTCCATTGTATACTATTTTATCTTCAGTGCTAAAGAGTGCTGAGCACATACTAGATGCACAATAAATACTGAGCTAACTACTTCATGAATATTTTAAGATAGTGTTTAGAGCTATTTAAGGGCTGTAAAATCAATTTCATATACCCTCAACCAGTATATTTTGATAAATGAAACAGTAAAGAAAAAAAAAGGACAATGCATAGCCATAATATTATTTTGTGGAAACTGATTCTGTTAACTTATACATGTGAATGCTGGGGCATGCTCTATTAGTGGGTGATGAAATAATTTCAGTGGATCATGACTGTCATAAAAATAGAATGAGATAGGATAAGATAGGATGAGATAGAATGGCCGAGTGCATCACATGGAGTGTTTTCTCAGGAAATTTTTGTTGTACATTAAAAACTTATCTTTGGTGAAATGGAATCCAAGTTAATTTCTTGTTAGAAAGAAATTAGATGTAAAAAAAAAAGTTTGAAAAACACTGCTTTAGGATCAGGTCTCTCAGTTGCTCAGCTCTGTGGGGGATGATCTATGGAGCTGTGTTTCAGGAGGCATACTTATCAGACTCTAGTGTGGCAGGTATCCCTGTGGAGTTATGCAGTCCAGGAGCCCTGCTCTAGGGCATCTGTGATAAATACTGCTCTCTCCTATACCTGTACCCATGGGTCTTGGAGAGATATTCTGAATTTCCCTGGATTAGCTCCTACCCCAGGAGTATCTCAGCAACACCTGCAGACTTCTGTCTAGTCCCATTCTAAATCTGTAAAATGGTGAGTTGTTACTTTGGCTTTGCCAGAAGTATAATTCTTAGAAAATAACTTTTACTCTGCTCTTTCTTTCGTTAGCATTAATGTTGTTTGATAGAAGTTCCTAGAAGGTACAAATTTATGATTTATTTAGTCCTACATGCACATGGAAATGAAATGTTTTGATGACACTGTAGGAATTATGTTTCAGCATTATTTTAATGAGTCAGATCTTGGTAGAGTTAACTTTACTGCCTAGAATTTGGGTACTTTTAGAGGCTACTTCAATATTTTTAGACCACTTGATTTTAGTAAATAAAGCTTAGGCATCTCCTTGAGATCTTAAGGATTTATAGGGGTTTTATAAGTGAGCTTAGTGTATTGCAATAGAATAAAATTCTCCCAATTTGCACACTGGGACAATTTATTTCTTGAAAGGTACAAAATAGATCATTGAATCAGCAAACATATCACACCACTATGAGTTCTGTTATCATTTTTGATTACACAGACTCAATGTCTAAATTCAAACATATTTTAATTCCTTTTTTTTTGTACACGAGGAAACATTAAACCTGGATTACGTAAACAAAGCAAGTGGTGTAACCCTGATATTAGGAAACCTTCTTAAACAGCAAGACATTGTCTGTTGTAAAAATATCTTACAGCAAAGAAGAAATGGCTCATTTTGCAAAAATTTATCTAAAGAATAGACATAGATTTTTATCACATAATCAAGAATTTAATATAGTTTTGGTATTTGGTTAAAAAAACAAGAGCAAAGGGCAACTTTCAACCTAGAAGTCTGTGCATCAATCAGATGAGGAATCTAGGCATTTAAAAACTTAGGTGGAAATACTTTCAATAGCAACTATTGTTAATTTAGTCACAGCCTTAAAGGAATCTTTGCCTTTTTTCACTCTATGTAAATCTACATTAGACAAGAGGCTTACTTCCCTTCAAACGCCCCATATCCTGAGAGAGCTAACATGTACAATAATCCATCCTGGAGTATTTTCATCCCATAACCTTTTTGCAACTATAACCTCAAATGAAGGGAATGACAATTTGCCTTTCTTTACTGGGATGTTCTAAGAATAAATAAATACAGAGAACAAAAAGCCAAGCTTATATTTGCAGTATCCTTTTGTGGTCTCTAAGTTTCTTATACCTACCAGTTCAGAGGCTGCACTGAGTTTCAATCAAATGTATTTTGTGCTGAAAAAACACTTTCTTTTCCAGAGTTAAAAAAGATATATATAAATATTCATGAGCATATATTTATTCACAGGTTTATTTATATTCTTGTTAGTTGATGTATATCTTTAAGAGTTAAGGCAAAGAAATGATTGAATTATTTACTCTTTTGGTACAAACTCATACTCTGCCCCTTCAGAGGACTTTTTTTCATGTGTTTAGAAGAGCTGATCAAATGTTTATTACCAAAAAATGAGAATATAAAAGGCATTTTAAAGTGAAAAAGTTGTATTTAATGACTTTATCATTTGGAGGAAGGCAAGCTTCAGTTATTAAGTTGGTTAGCAGAATAGTCTAAATCTTATTGCTTCTTTGAAAATTGTGAAAACCACAGGGCCATGAAAGGCTGGGTCCTCTGCAAAGGCCCCAGTTACTGGCATGTGTGTTTTTGTTCTGTGGTAAACAGGCGGGCAGCGGTCAGAGGCCTGAGAAGGCATGGCCCTGATGAATCTGCCTGTCAGGGCACTTGATTTTGAATTCTACCCTAAACCAAACAACAGGACACATGCTGGAACCACTTAAGTGTTGAAATTCATCTAACTGCATAAACTGAAAGTTGCTTTAAATGTATATAAGACTGATGGATTTCATAACATACCTGCATTCAGCAGTTTGAATGTTTGGACTGAGACTCAGGAGCTGACTGGGTTTGGTTGCTAGATCCACCAGAACTTTGTTTTACAACTTGAGGAATGTTACCAAGTATCCTACTGGTCATTTTCTAAATCTGTTACATGGAAATATTAAACTTCATTTGTAATTTCATAGCCAAAACGTTAATAGAAACCTTTAAACTTTGCAATGCAAAGTGTTCAGAGACCTTTAGTGGAAAGGCAATTTCAAAACACCAAATATAATTAATAAAACCTGATATCTTCTAAGTTTTAGAAGTGTTTTCTAAGCATTTTGTATCTTTTATCTGATTTTTTTTTTTTTTTTACCATCTTTGCCTTCGATTCTCATATATGAGTTATAATACATTTTAAATATGGACTGGTATTCACATATAGGCCTAGAACATGAATATTTGGGTTGTTTATAATAAAAAGCTCTCTATAAAAGAAGTTCTTGAAAATAAATAATCTATCAAGTTAAATGTTTTCAGAGTGATTTCTGGTCTTCAACGAAGTCTTAATGTAACAGTTTTGAACTGCTGCTTAGGGGAGTGGAAAGAAGGCACCGGGGTGAGCAGGAGGTATCTGAGTTCTGTTCAGGCTCCACCACCACAAGGAAGACTTGGGCCATGTCACCTGCAGCTGTCCCTCACCCTCCCTGGGCTATCAAAACTGGAGTGATAGGGCTGGCATGGGCACAGCTGTCTCCTACAAAGGCCCACTGACACATCACCCACTAGGAAACCCATTCTTATCTGAGTGAGGCAACACAAAATCATTTACATAGAGGTTACCAAATGTAATTCACAAATGAGGGGTAGTTCTTTTGATATTGTGGACATTTTATCTGCATTGACACAAACATCCTAGTTATTGTATACTAGGATATCAAAGTCCAGAGAAAGAAGGCAAAATAAGTGACTTTGGTCTAAAAGTGCATCAAAAGTTTACAAACATGGTTTCTAACATGCGTTGATGTGCTTCAATTTACTGTCTTTTGTATATTTTTAAAGATTTGAAAGGGAAAACAATATTTTTGACAACTAGATGCTTCCAATGAAGAACTTATGCAGCTGGGAAGAAAATGGATTTTAGGATCAGATGAACCTGAATTCAAATCCTTATTCAATTATGTATGACTTTGGATACTCAAGTTCTCTGGGGCTCAATTTACCCATCTGTAAAATGAGCACAAGAACACCTTATACTTTGGAAGACTGCACAAATTAGAAATAATACAGGTAAGTCACCTAGTACATCATAGGTACTCAAGGATAACTAAAAGCAACATTTTAAGAATAAAATATGTTTTCTTCTAATGTCTTCCTAGTATGCTAGGAACACTTAGCAAAACTTGAAGGGAGAGTTATGTCTCTCATCAGCTGTCTCACTGTAAATGCCCACCTCTGGTGTTTATTTGATGGATGCTAAGCAATTATCATGACAGTACATTTAGCTGACACAGTTCACTGTGTATCTAAAAAAAAATGATATTAGAGACCTCTTCAATAAATCAGCTCATCAAAAGAGCTACATTAGTAAATCTACCCATTTTTATTACCAGCTGCACATCAGATCTATGTACATTAATTAGTATTTAATTTTATTAAGTTTAATACTTAAAAAAATTCTAAATGACCTAGATTTTTATCAAGCATGTTTTCTGTTATCTTACACATGATTGGTCATATCCATATCATTATTACACATTTATTCTCATCCCTTTTAGCTATTTATATGCTAACACTTTCCTTATATTAATAAATTTTCAACATATGTGTTTTAACAATCCCAGCACTGGCAATCCAGATCTGATGTTTTACAGAGAGGCATGGAACAAGAAATACATGTCTAAGACTATATAAAATAAGTCTAAACTTGACAATCAGAAGAAACAAGAACATAAATAAATGTCGGTCTTTTCCATTATAGATAAATTAAAATACATCATTAATAAAATACGTACACTTTGCAATATGAACTTAGACCTGAAACAAAGTAAGTTGAGGTAAGGGGTATCAAAATTTAAAAATATAATACAATGAGACAAACAATGTCTCATCCAAATGATTGAAGGTATGCGTAATAAATATAGTGTATTTTTAAATAGTTACTGACTTTATGTAACTTTAATCTGCTAAATGCATAAGATTAAATTTTCATTTATTTGAGATTATCTAAAAAGAAATATGAAGTCACTGAGAAGCTGGAAGCCCCTTTGGAATAAGTATCCTGTTAAACACATAAAAAATAGCTTCATGAGATTTCTTAGACTATCAAGAAGGCACTAATCATTTCAATTATCTTTTTTACCTTATATTCTTTTTAACACAAGAGGTCAATGAACAGTTCTTCATTAAATACTGACATCAAACATAACACATAACAGAAGTTGTGGAGAACGGCAGGTATAAGTAGTGACACCAGGAAGGAAAACACTTGATTTTACTATCAACAACAAAGACATGTAGGTCATAATGCCTTTCTATCATGGTGGTATAACACAGTCTATATATAACCAAACAATAGCTTACTATTAAAAGCCTCAGCAGTTTTCTCACTTCCAGTAGCAATCTGGTTTTAAAAGCCCACTGTTTTCATATCTGAGTAATACTGTCTCTATATTCATTTTTTATTTCCACCTTGTCATTTCCCACTGATCTCTCAAATCATTATTGTCGGATTCTGGGTATTTCTAATATTCTTATGGTCAAATTTTCAGATGTCTCCATGAATTTATCTCTGTAGTGCTTCTTTAAAGTTTTTCTTTTATAACAATTTCTGAGGACTCTACTGAACAAAATACAGTTCTTTCTAATGTGTCTACTTTCAAATAAATCTGTCTCCATTAATAGCAGATAACGAGATACAATAATGTCAATGGTAAAAATAATGGTTTAGTTCTATAAGAAAACTGCAAAATAATTTCAAGATCAAAAATTCTGGAAATCAGGTTTTCAAGCCTTTTTTATTAGAAAACTTAAATTATTACCTTTTTTAAAAAAGGAAGTAGCCAATATCCATTTTTGAATTTTTTCAAACAAATAGTAATAAAGGATAGCAAACTAGGATAAGAAAACACATTAGAAGACAGCTCTCTACTTCATACAACTTCTAGTTAACTCCTCCTATTCATTCACCTGTTTCTGGTCAGCAGCAAGAACAAAAAATATCCATTTATTTTTGCCTCTTTTTTGGATTTTCCAAGGTGAGCTTCATTTACCTGAATACAAACAAAAGCTAGGGGAAACGGCTTTTATATTGGCATTGACCAGTACATGTCTCATGAACCAGGAAATCCTGCCTTCTATGGCTTCTTTTGTAGTTTAGAGTCCAATGGTTATTGAACCAACTGAAAGTCGAACGAAATTCAAAACGACAGATTGACAACGAATAACGGAAACACATGGAATCCTCTTGGTTGTTATTTTTTCCTAAGAGACAAATCCCTAGCATTCTGTAAATAAAATTATAAATACTAAAGAAATGATGAGAATTTCACATCGGGGAAAGGATCATTTCTTATCATAATAAATATTTTGGTACAAATTTTAAAAAACGTATAAAAGTTTAGTACCTTTGGGTACTTTTTTCTAATAAAACCATACCTGCTTCAGAACTTGTTTGATTATAGCTGCTAACAATGCTGTTTGGTATCACTGGAGTGGAGGACGTTGAAATTCTTGACTGAGGTGGATTGGGATGTAATGAATTTCCTAAAGCCATGCCCGACTGACTGAGCATCCCACAGTTCCCGCTAGCCTGAATCTGATTTATTAAACCTGTAAGATGGTGGTTTGGGACTGGACTGTTACTGTGAACAAAGTTAGTGTTTGCATTGTGGCAGTGCACGGCTTCCCCTCTTAAAGGTATGTTCTGTGTCAGTGAATTCTGAAGAACACTGGAGTTCATACTGGGATCTGTAAAATGCAGCTGGTTAGCAGAGCAAGGCAAAGCAGTATTTGAGCCCCCACAACCCGGGGTACTATTGCTACTCAAGTGAGAGCTTTGACAACTCATAGACTGTAGTAACTGAGACATTGAACTGATGGGAAACGACCCCTGACCCTGCTTCCTTAGCAAGTCGGGTCCAGGTTTAGGAACTGCAGAACTATCCATTTGAGACTGTCTGAGCAAACTCAACACTGTGGTAGGTGGCTGTTTTCTTTTCCGCAGGGAGTCTTTTTGCTGAGACATCAGCTTATCTCTTAGTGCTGCTCGACCACTTTGCCCTTCACCTGACGGGAGAAGCATGTTGGCAGTAGGAGGGAACATGGTGTTTAAAGTGCTATGTCCTTCAGTGTTGCCACTGCCAGCAACAGCTCCAGAATTGCTACTGCTGCTACTGTTGTTACCAGCAAGTTTGTTTTGATTTGCTAGCTGTGCTTTGGCTGCTGCTGAGAGTAAACTACTTGCTGGAAAGGAGGCAGCATTGTGCTGGTTCAAGATCTGATTTAAAGGCATTCCCAGCAAACCAGGCTGACTCTTTACAGAACCACTTCCGGCAGATGCAGTAGGAAAAGCTGCACTGCTTGGGGGATTTAGTACATTACTCATTCCAGCAATTAATGGATTAGGGATATCCTTGTACTGATGATGTCCATCGGACTTGGTAGAAGGGCTTGATGGCATTGATGGCCTTGGGGACCCTATTGTTGACCTTGGTGACCTGGGTGGAACCTTAATACCACTGCAATTGGCCTGGGGTCCTAGAGGTGGCATCATGAAATTTCCGTGATCTGATGATGTGGAAGATGAGCGTGATCTTTGGGGCGATGCCTCAATCCTTCCAATTCCAGTCCCCATCATGTGCACTGGGGATGTCACTGGAGAAGGGGACAGGGAGGTTGAAGCTGAATGCTGAACTCTTTGTACATGACTCCCATGATTCATATGACCAGGTTTTACGGTTGGCAAAGGGAGATTACTTGGCAAAGGAACAACAGCAGGAGGCATGCTTACATTCATCACAGGTACCTGAGAGTGGACATTTGAATGGAAACTAGTTGGATTAATGATAACAGGGTTCTGATTCACCGGTTTACTAGGAATAGGGTCAAGAATGCCAAGTGGATCTTTCTCAGATGTTAATGGCTTTTTCTGAAGAGCACAAGAAGGTGGAGGAGGGGGAGGTGGGCCTTGGGGTGGTTTGTGGTGGAACATTGCTCGTGGTATTTCCATATTAGTTGAAAAATTACACATTGGTTTTTTCATTACTGGACTCTTTGTAGTCAAGGTTGGGGAAAGAGGTATATTAGTCCTTCCAGCCATTGCACAGGATGACTGTACAGGAGAACCATGTAGCATTACTGAAGGTGGAGAAAGAGGAGTCCTATTCAGGTGAATAGGACTAGAATTGGGAGCTCCGTGAAAACCAGGATTATTTCTTGTGAACACATCAGGGCTTCCAAGTGGGTCAGTCCTTGGTGAGATTGAGCCGTCTCCATATATCTGGGAACCTGACGACGCGGGGCTGGGCAGGCCTCCATGGCTGCCACGGAAGGGAGACTTCTGTCCATGCTCATTGCTGCCCAATCTCTGCCGGGGGTAGACAGGGTGGAGTTCCTGTTGCTGGCTTCCAGGCAGTTCTTGTACATATAGCCTTCCCATGGCATTTGATGATCCAATCATTAACTTGAAAGGATTCTTACATTCAGGCATTACAGAATTTGTAATTCCTTCATGTGACTTATTTCTTACAGATCTTGGAGTTGCTGCCCGTGAAGGTACTACTGGAGTTGCATCTGATGTGAAAGAGAGAGAGAGAAAAAATCTGTTAGTAGTCTCAATCCTTTTGTGTGAGAGTGGAGGAAAGGAAGGAAAGGAGAAAATGAGGAAGGAAGGGCATCTGGAAAAAGAAATTTGCAAATAGAAACTGTGACTCTGCAATTAAAAAAAAGTTTGTATTCTACAATAAATTTTGACTGAAAAAAATGCACATTAGTCTCCCTTAGTTGACCAAAGGTTCTCAATAAATGCTCATTATGCTTGTTTACCTCCTATCGGTTGAGAACGGATGGGGCTCTGAATCTGTACATACAGACATTAGTCATTCTAATAATGTTTATCACATGGAAAATCAAGAATGACAGCCCAGATGGAAATGATAATGTTAGTATCACTTGGATTTGAACTTTTTTAAGAATACAGTTACAAGAGAAAATTGTAATCTGTCTGGCATACTATTTTCTTGGATGATTTAAATGAACTGCCATTTTCACCAGAAAATTTGTTACCTTATAAATGTTTCTATAAACCTCTACAAGACAGCTACAAAAACTCTTTCTTATCCCAAATTTTCACTGTGAGAGTAAAAGAGTTAATTTTTGTGAATTAAATAAACAGGATTCTGAATCTTTTATAAAGGGAGTGCTAACAACAGTAAATACAGTGAAGTTAAAACAATCATGCTAACTTCACATCAAGTTGGTAATATTGCAGCACTTCAATTACTTGACCCTTAATCAGTCATTGTTGTAAAAACAGCTGTCATCAACCAACTTTGGTGAAAGATTGCAATTCTTTTATTAGGATAGAATTTTTATGCAAAATTTAGTCAGAGTGCGACAACCTTCAGTATTGGGTTCCAATTGAGTATTCTCTTTTTAGAGTGCATTGCTCCCTTGCTGGTTTCTTGGAATCCCTTCAGTTCTTTCGGAGATCAGACAGAATACAGGCAACAAAAGCAAGCTGGTTCATCATACAGAATTTTCATTCAATCATGTCAGAATTCTAGTTTTAAGTTTTTTTAGTCCCTAAAGATGTTTAACTATTTTATAAAGTTGTGACATCTAAAACAGGGGTGGCAAATAAAATTACATTCATATGCCAATTCTCATCAACTGGTAGTGGCTGCTTACAGACCTGTGCTGAAAAGGATGCTGAGTTCTAGGTGGGCTGCATGAGAAATTGCCAATGATTCTATTAGAGACACAGGATATGGGAGTGGTACTGTTCACATTATATACTGTCCATCCCAATTCTGAGACCTACAGCATATCAGCAAGTATACTCGGATTCATTTGCAATCAGAGGTATATTTGCTTGAATGGATAATTACACATTTAAGACAAATGTATTTCTACCTGCTGGGTACTATACAGGTTGAATCATAACGTAACAATTTCTGAGACAGTGGTTTTCAACCTGGATAAACAGAAGTCTTGGTAGGTTACAATTAAGAAGTAAAAGAATGCAGTGAACATATATAATTTTCTTGGGAGGTGTGGGCTTTCTGTTTCTGGCATGGTAGAGATTCTTTGATAGACTGATTTCTGGACAATACATGAAAATTAAGAGAAACAATCATATAAGAATTGCAGTAGATAAATTCAACTGAAATCATTTTTTTGTTAAAGAAAGTTTTAAAGTTCGTAACCAAGGAAATAACACATGAAAATGTTTGTGGCACTAAGCATGGTATTCAGTGAGAACAGAGTTGTCTCTATTAACATCACTAACATCATCACAGGATTGACTGTGTCCTCTTCAGTAATAAAACCACAAAATTGTGTCTTTTCTTGTTTATTTATATAGCCATCTATGGTTCAATGATAAGAAATATAGACATTGGCATTTTTATATTCAACAGAATTTAGAAAGGAGCTGATGTTTAGAAAGATTTCTTCCCTACTGGGGAAAAATAGTTACCATTTTTAAAAAAACAGGAATACTAAACAAATAAATGTCATGCTGCTGTTATGTGGCAGTAAGGAATTAAAGCATTACAAGAGTTGGGAAATGTAAATGCTGTGCACCCACCGAGTGCTTTCCTATATATCAAATAGACCTTTTGAAAGAGATAAGTTACATGTTTATGCACGTAAAACAAAGAGAGGTGAAAACTACTGAGCCTTTTTAATCCTTAATTATTTAAATTCTAACCTTTTAATATAGTTTAAAATTAAAAAATTGAAATAAATGCTATGTCTGAAGCTGGTACAAGAGGAGAAATTAATCCAATTAAGTATATAGTTTTAAAAGGAGATGGAGTTATACCTTATATGCCTATACTAATTTAATTAAATATTTATCTTTAATTTCATTAATGAAACTAGAATGTATAGAATATGACAAAGGACCTAGATCAAGATTCTGCTTCAGTCATTAAAAAGGCAACAAGGCAGACTCTATAGGCAGGACTGAAACTGCTATGATGTGAAGTGAGAATAGCAGTAGATATGAATATGTGAAAACACATGTGCAAGGTAAGGTGTGAAAATGAAAACATACTTACATCAAGGTGGCAGGACAATGGTAAATTTTAAATAGCTTATTACTATTAAATGTTTTTAAATTGTTGCAATACCTTTTAATTTAAAAAATGTAGCTTGTTAAAAAAAAAAGGAAAATTCACTAAAATGTTTTTTTCTTACATACCTTAGTGGAGCAATTTTTCTGATCATTCCTGTTAAAGTTTAAAGGTTAGTTTAAAGGTAATAGGGTTACTAAGAGGAACTCTCTGCTAATAATTACCAAATTTGTCTCTCCCTGCCCTCTTCAGAGTTCTAGGAGTGACTATATGGTATCACAACTGCTTCTCTTTGTATCTAAAGCTATCAATAATTTGGCCCCAATTCACTTAGGCAGGTTTAATTTTCCACTTGTGTCACATTAGTCTCCACCTCATTCCTTAACTATTCTATAGTTGTTCTGGACAAGAATTTTATTTTTCTTATATGTCTAAATCCTACCATTTTCCAGGGCTGGTTCAAATCTGAGTTCTACAATAAAGCTTTCTGATCACTGCAGGTTACACTCCTCATCCCTATTTTTTTAACTATGCAGAGCAATGTTACTTATCTTTCACAAACAAATGCTTTGGTGTTCAGCCACATTTTATCCAGAATTACTATTCAAGTGTTAACTGTAATATTTTAGAGAGTTCATATTCTAGCCCTTAGAAAGAAAAGTTCCTCAGCCTCAGAGTATAATTCCACAAATTACATATGAATCATAAAGGGAAAATGTACCTCAGCAATGACATAACTTTAACCAAGCAATCAAACTCGATGTCATCAATATGGGATAAACTGCCATTATGTGCTTCCTAATGAAGACATAATGTCGCCTATGCAGTATTCCTACCAAACTGTGTTTAACTTGAGTAAAAATATAAGGAAGCAATCAGGCAAATCCAAATTGAGGAACATCTATAAAACTGGCCTCGACTATTAAAAAAGATCAGTGTCATGAAAGATTTAAAAAGACTGGGGAACCAGTCTAGATTAAGGAAATAAAACAACTAATTACAGTTGCATCATCTTTGCATTCTGCATTAAAAAAAGAGATTGGGTTGAAAACAGCTATAAGAATATTATTAGGACAACTGGAGAAACCTGAATATAGACTGCATATTAGATAATACTATTATATCAGTTTTAAATTTCCTGAATGTGATAATTAGACTGTGGTTTATGTAAGAGAACATCCATGTGTGTTGAAATACTTATGGGTGAACTGTCACAATATCTGTAGCTCCTGAAACAAAATATTGATTGGTAAGTCTAGGGTATTCAATGAATTGTTTATGTAATTTTTCTGCAGCTTTGAAATTTTAAAAACCTGAAAGCATGTGTGCATGCATGTGTTGGATGGAGGTGTAAAAAGTTCCTGGCAAGGTGATTTCTATTAGTAGGTATTCAATATACAGCTATTAAATGACTCAAAGAACAATACTGCTAGTTCTTGACAACATTGCTAGCTGCATTTGTGGACTGATACTACATATTCCAATTCGGCTCTAGGACAAAGGCTCCATTTGTTTCCTAAAAACCAATGACACTTTCTCTTTTGTTAGCTCAGCTCTGTATACCTGCATAGTATTTGTAGGTGCTATTCGGTGTTTATTCTGCTCATTTAACTAAATGACTTGGATAGGAAATTTTGGGAGACAACTTCATGGGAATTTTTCAGAACTAATTATCAACTGTAGTGAAAAGATAAAACATATATAATTTTAAATGCATTGTGTGTGGTTGAAAAGTAGAATCGGAAAAGGCTTGGCTAACTGGTTTCTAGTGACTCCTTCTCCAGGAGAAGAGTGGGGGAGGAAAATTCCTAAACCCTTCACCATATTACATACTTGTTCCTCCTCCGGGACTGGTGAGCACCAGAGAAGGGTGTGGGGTTTCCATGCTTTTATGAAGTGTGGCCACTGCAATGATTTTTCTTTTATGTATGCATAGCTTTGTGACATCTTCATCTGCTTTAACATCTTCTGCAGTTCTTTGTTTCACAGCAGCTCCAGGATCAAAATTAAACACCTGGAAAAAGCACAGCCTTTGTTTAAAATATGTCTGTAAAAATATTAAGTAAAAAGATCCCCTTGTTAAAAAATAGAAGTTCTGCATAGATTAACCCATATATCTGAAGAAAACTTTCTCAAGTTTTTAAATTTAAGAAAAGCAACTATATATATAATGTAATAAATACCTTCTGCTGAACTTACAGGTTTTAGTGGCAGGGAAAATAATGAAAATTATTCTAATTCTATGACAGCCAAGATAAATACATGGAAAAGTGTAGTATCTGATAATGTTCCCAATTTTAGATACTTCCCGCTGTTACAATAGTACAAAAAACATATGAAATACAGTTAAAACCCCTAAAATCTGACATTGCTACATGCTAATTTTTTCTTTGACTTTATTTTATTGCTATATTAATATTACCTTTTTACTGATTTAAAAAATCTACTACTCTATTTAAAAAATATTATATATATATATATATATATATATATATATATATATATATATATACACGAGCTGTTTCAGGTGCTTTTTCTTGAAAGAGGTGACACAAATAAAAAAGAAAAAGTTGTCTATTGATCTTTAGTTCTAAGATTAGCACTATTGCAGGTATTCAGAGAATAATGACCTGTGTCTATGGTATATACTTATAATCATTTAAAATGATTTTGCCTTTTACTTTGCAAAAGAGTAGAACAGTTTCACTTTTGGCTAGAAAGGTTCAGCTTTGTGATTTTAGAAATATTTGTGGCAGATTTATCAACACCAGCAACACCAGTGCTAAAAATAGCATTGCAGACTGAGCAGTAAGGAAAGAAAATACTGCACTATTAAAGAGTGAACATGGGTATAGCTCTAAGAAAAATGTGCAAAAGAAGTTTTTATTTTTTTGCAAAAGAGATTTTGATGAAATATTTAATAGGAATATAGGTTTGTCACCTTTGAAAATGACTCTTGGACTTGAACTATTTTCCACAATCTTTAAGCATTCCAAAATGCATGCAAAAGATATCTAACTTAAGACTTTAAAATGCATATATGATTGGAGAAGTAATATAAAAATGAAATGCCAAATGAGAAAAGCAAATATATGAAACACCTAAAAAATAAAAAATTGCTGATACATCTATTGCAAAATGGTTACCTTGGGAAGTATAAGAGGACATTCCAAGCCACACTTGCAAGTTCCGTCAGTAAGCAGGTATGTTTTAACCTGCTCCAAGCAAGATAACAAAGACCCACTGGGACTGTAAAAATAGTTTAAAAAAACATCAGGAAATAATTCTGACTGCACATATTACACGAAAAAAAAGGCATAATTTATAGTCTCACTGTCCTTCACAGGATAATATTTTCCTACTAAGGAAAAGCATTTTCTTTGTCAATATTATGCTAGCTACTAAATTATAGCCTTTAACACTATTGCTCTTTCTTTTGAACCAAAATATTTCTCAGAAAAATACAGATCTTCATAGAAAAACAAAAGTACTTTGACAACCAAGAGCAGAGTAAGGATGAGAAAAATGATATTCTTAAAAAAGAGTAGGTAAGAAAGGAACAAGAAAACTACATGAAAGTAATCATTATCATTTTGAACCAGAAGATCTATTTTGAAAGCTGTTTGGAGAAAAACTGAAATTTAGGAGCGTGTTGGAGGTCAAACCAGAAAGTCACTAAGTCTATGAAACTTTGGGCTAACAAGTTCTTCCCTTTAATCTTGCAGCTCTAGGACCAAGCTGTCCCTCTGTAAAAACAAGTTTCTCTTGTTTCCCCCTCATTCATGTGCTTCTTTGAAGATAGATTAGTGTGGCCAAGCTCAAATTCCAGTGAAGAGGACTGATAAGGATGGGGAACTCAAGAAAACAGTTTTAGGTGGCAGAAAAGTGCCTTGCAGGCCTTCCAGCTGGTGACTGGGTAGTGCTCTCAATGTTACTACTCTTTGGGTGACAGAAGTCAGTATTACGTGATTACTGATCAAATGTAAGTCCATACATTAGGTACTAATTCTGATGACAAGTTAAGTCTTTAATGTTTATTTACAATGAAGATTAGTTTAAAGTGGGCAGTTATTATCTTAGGACTTTCATTATTACTGTATTGATTTTACAACTTGCATATATATTATGTTTTGAAAATTATTATATACTTTTCATTCAAAAATATCTTTTATTTACGACTATTTACCAAAACTTTCACTTAACGCCTTCTGATAAAATTTTTCCAGAAACAGTGCTCTCCATTTTGTAAACAGAGCATCACACTACTTATTGTTGTTGTTCAGTCGCCTAGTCGCATCCGACTCTTTGCGACCCCATGGACTGCAGCATGCCAGACCTCCCTGTCCCTCACCATCTCCTAGAGTGCCCAAGTTCATGTTCACTGCATCAGTGATGATGTCCAGCCATCTCATCCTCTGACACCCTCTTCTCCTTCTGCCCTCAATCTTTCCCAGCATCAGAGACTTTTCCAATGAGTAGTCTGTTCTCATCAGATGACCAAAATACTGGAGCTTCAGCTTCAGTATCAGTCTTTCCAGTCAATATTGAGAGTTGATCTCCCTTAAAGACTGACTGGTTTGATCTCCTTGCTGTCCAAGGGACTTTCAGGAGTCTTCTCAAGCAACACAGTTTGAAGGCATTAATTTTTTGGCGTTCTGCCTTCTTTACGGTCCAGCTCTCACAACTGTATGTGACCACTGGGAAAACCATAGCCTTGACTATACAGATCTTTGTCCATAGAGTAATGTTTCTGCTTTTCAGCACACTGTCTAAGTCTGTCATCACTCTGCTGCCAAGAAGCAATCAATCAACTTCTGATTTCATGGCTACAGTCACCATTCACAGTGATGTTGGAGCCCAAGAAGAGGAAATCTGTTACTACTTCCACCTTTCCCCCTTCTATTTTCCATGAAGTAATGGGGGCAGATGCCATGATCTTAGATTTTTTTTAGTATTTAGTCTTAAGCTGGCTCTTTCACTCTTCTCCTTCACCCTTATCAAGAGGCTCTTTAGTTTTTCTTTGCTATCTGTCATTAGAGTGGTATCATCGGCATATCTGAGGTTGCTGATATTTCTCCTGCCTATCTTGATTCCAGCTTGTGACTCATCCAGCCTGGCATTTCTCATCATGTGCTCAGCATATAGGTTAAACAGGGTGACAGCAGACAGCCCTGCCCTACTCCCTCTTGATCTTGAACCAATCAGTTGTTCCATACAGGGTTTTAACTGTTGCTTCTTGACTCATACACAGGTTTCTCAGGAGACCGGTAAGATGGTCTGGTATTCCCCTCTCTCTAAGAGCTTTCCACAGTTGTCATGATCCACACAGTCAAAGGCTTTAGCGTAGTCAATGAAACAGAGATAGATGTTTTTCTGAAATTCCCTTGCTTTCTCTATAATCCAATGAATGTTGGCAATTTGATCTCTAGTTCTTCTTTCTTGTTTAAGCCCAGCTTGGACATCTGGAAGTTCTTGGTTTGCTGAAGCCGAGCTTGCAAGATTTTAAGCATGACCTTACTAGCATGGGAGATGAGTGTGATTGTCTGATGGTTAGCACATTCTTTGGTACTACCCTTCTTGGGAACTGGGATGAGGATCGACCTTTTCCAGTCAATCTTTTACACTGCTTTTTATAGACCTTTTACACTACTAGGTGTAGACTATTCTGCTTCTACAAAAATACAGGTAGTAGTTTGGGATGTCTATAAATAAACCTGCTTTAGAATGCAATTCATATTTTATTTATGGACAACCATATAAGTGACTTAGGCATGTAGAAAAATCACAATTAAAATCCTCAACTTTGTTAACTCATTCATTTATCTTGGCTAACACTTTTTTCCAGATGATATGCAAAGAATAAGAATTCCCATATTACAGATTGGAATTCCACCCAATGGGAGGGCCAGCAAGGTGTTTTTGGAGGTCTGGTAACTTTGATAAAACAAAATCACTAGTTATCATGTGAAGAATTCAAGAATATTGTGAAAAGAAACTGCCTCATGTGTTATGGTTAAAGAAAGTCTATGAATGAATCCTAAAGGATTTAATTGTAACTTAAACTTGAATACAAGAATTCCTGAATTCTATAATATTAGAGTACTCCAGACACTTTAGAAACACTTCCTCTCAATCAGTCAGTTGGGTTCTTTCCTTCAGTTGCAGCTCTTTAATTAACTTTTGGGAGTAATAATTAACATAAAAATAGTTAGAAGTCTTATGGCACAGATAAAGCTTAGAAGATTGGAAGCAGGTGGGAAATTTAATGTGCAGCCTCAATGCCACCCTGAGGCAGGAGCAGCTGGAAACTAACCTAAAAATTATAAGCAAACTACACTTTACAAAAGAAGCTATAGAAGGAGGGCTAGCCTCTTATATATATTCAAGTGGTAATTTAACCAGTTACACATACACACAAATCAAACCTATGCTGGATTGAATTTATCTGAAGGTGTTTTACCTTATCTGGCAAAGTTAGTTTCCAAAATAATCCCTAGATTTGGGTTGGGAGAATTCAAACTAACTCACACTAACAGTAAAGTCTACTCAGACTTGGGATGTCATGAGCAAGACAACTGATAGACTTCCAGACTTAATTTGCCTTAAGTCTCAGCAACCTAAAAAGCTGATTTATCTTTCACAAGGATAAAGAAGAAACAAAACAAAACAAATAAACTGAAATTATCAAGATTTTTGGAGTTAACTGCTCTTAGTTGTAAATATATAATATTTGCTCTTTACAGACTAGAACAACTGAAAATAGGAACACAACACCAGTATCTTGCTACATTACACTGATAAAGTATTTCTGGAAGCTTGGTAACAGGATTGGCAATAGAAACACTTTGGGAAAGTTATCCCAGGTGTCCTAATCCATCTAATCTTTAATGGGGTCAGCTCCACATTCCCTGCTTTCTTATCCCTTCACTTCAATTAATATAGAGCACCTCCTAAATATTACAGAAATTAAAAAAGATGTTCAAAAGAATTTCAATTGGTCATTAAGTTTACCTCAAGAAATAACTTCTACCAAACAAACAAATCCAGGACAGGATCTGAACTGACTTCTGAGATGTTATAGTATGAAGTTGTTTGGGTATGTATCATGGGAAATTCCTCATTTATATAAATACAGCTTTGCACAAACAAGAATTCTATTGAAGCTGAGATACAAATAAAAGTAATACTGATAAACTGAAAGCAACATCATTAATCTAATGATGCAATGCGATATCTTTTAAAAAGTTCTCTTCATCATAGCTTTTTTTTTATTACATCACAGAGAAAGATTTATGGTATCCTACTCACATATATACTGATAAACTACAAAGTAATCTACTTACATATTTACTGATAAACTACAAAGTAAGGAACTTAGGTGCCGATTCTTTAATAATAAGACTAAAAGTTCTTGCCAATAGTTATTTCATTCAACTTGTTCAACATAACAAAGGCCATCAAAATTTAAAAGAACAGGTATATACATGTAATCTGTATGATTTTTACTTGTTAGATGACTCCATCATGACTTTTTCTTTTTTATTATCATATGCAGGGAATAGATTAAAAACTGCACAGGAAAAACAGGTAAATTATTTTTAGTTAATATCAGGCATTAAGAAACTGGTAATTGAAACTGCCTATAGAGAAAAACACAACCTTACATCAGAGTAGCCAGCGGAAGCACTATGAAGGACAATAATATTGTCAGGAGACATCGGGTCTATTTTCAGTATTTTACATTCTCCTGCGAATGTGGTAATGACGCTCATGGGTTTCTTTTAGAAATCTTCATCTTTTTCTTTATCCTTGTTAGAGAGATAAGCAGGGCGACACTTTATATAAACAAATAATGCATAAAAATCCTCTCTTGTAACCTAAAGCAGGTTTTATATTGCAAAATAGTATAAATAAAAACACTTAATATTTCTAGCACAAAGATCACTTATTCAAATTGATTTGAGGTGCTACCAGTCACAATATTTTACGTCCTCAGAGGAACAGGCTGTACCTTCTTTATTTGGTGGCTGCAAACTTGGAGATAATGCAGGTAATAGGAAGGGCTCACCTGACGTAAAGCACTCCATTTTGATCCACACGACGCTGCCAACCCACAGGAACTTGTATAGCTGGAAGACCTCCATCCTTGTCCCCTCCGTCACACTCCTTGCCTCCATTCATTTTCTGTGTCTGCTTGGGACTCCCCAAAGATATCAGCAATAAGATGATGTCCTTGTACTACAGGGCATCGTGGCCTTCAAAAATGGCCAATGCAGCACAGTTTTCCCCAGACTGTACAAAATGCATTGAGAAGCTTCGGCTCAGTTTGGAACCAAGTCCTTGAAATCTGCCATTGTAGAAAAAATCAGTTTCCCATTATAATCTACATTAAATAACCAATATTTAATTCCTAAGGATGGTCTACATGGGTAAAAACAAGTGCTTCTGACTAAAGAAAATCATATTCAGCAATGCTGGTACCTGTCTGAAGTGGGAGAGGGGAGGAGTGTAAGTTTTTAGTTCAACATTTTGTCTTGAATCTTCATGTTGGACTAGAAGAACCTCTATTGTTTAGAAACCGGTCTCATTTTTACAGTGTGAGTCAGTTAATATTTCCAGGTACTACCCGCCTTTATAGGCCACATTCTTTAAAGTTTCTCTTCATCTTCCTATCTGAATCCAAGATGTTGCAGGTTGGTTCATCTGATGTTTTCATGTCTTCAAAATGCCAATAAGGTAGCCTGAAACACATATAAATATGTAAACACTATATTTAATAATGAAAAACTGAGAAGCTGCACACTTATAAAAATGGAATAAACTGGTAAGTGTACCAAGCCATTTTGATGTCCTTTGTTGTCAAAATCACATGTAAAAGTCAACTTTTCCTCTTCCAGCTTGATCCACTTACTCCAGATCAACCAGTTTGCTGGCTCTACAACACATGTAGCTTTCTAATTACTAGAGACAGACTCATACCATGGCATTACAACCTCCTTCTGACAATAAAAACATATCTATCACCTCTTGTGACCTAACAACTAGAAAGCTGTGTGTTAATACAATCACTTTTGATTTCTCTTTAATTCTACAGACCCCTACGATTTACTTTTCTAATCATTATATTCACCTAAACAAGAGGGTTTCTTTATGTTTTTTTGAAGAGAAAATTAAAAGGAAATAAACACATAGTGCATTCCCAAGTATGAGAAGACTTGCCCCCACTGTTCTTAGCTATAAGAGCGGGAATTGCTTTACTTAAGATTTATAAATTCCCTTCTATTATGTAGTATTCTCTTAATTCCTTTTTTGTGTCACAAGGTGCTGTCTGGGGTGAAGATACACTGGCCTGAAACAGCAGCAGTCAGTGCTAAGGTGGAATGCTTTCAAGAGGTCATCTTAATGGAACTGGTGAATAAAGAAAGATGGCAAATAAAATTTTTAAAAAGATTTAGTACTTAATTCTGGCGAAGAATGTGATACCACAGTTGCTAGCATTGTTGTGGCAAACAAGATTTTTTATAATCAATCTAATACACAGTGTGTGATTACCTTGTGGAATTCACAAAAGCACACTAAAGGATGAATGAAAAAAACTGTTCTAGTGTTATATGAGTGGAACTTGTAGTTTGTTGATAAAAATTTCTGGTGACAGCATCATCCACGATTAAAAATGCTGAATCTTAAACAACTTAACTGAAAGTAAAGGTAACATGCTCTCAAAAACTGTGTTAAATGACTTAAGATTCATATCACAGTATTAAGACTATTTAAATTTTAAATAAAAAATAATACTTTAGATAGTTTTATATATGCATGTATGACTCAGTCAACAAATTAAATAAATTAAACAGTGTTAACAGACATAAAACTACTCAAGTTCCAAACCTTTCTTCCGATTTTTTCATTGGGAAAGTAGGAGAATGCTTTATAGTAAAAAGCATTATGTATTCAGGCATATGCCTTATTTGTAGCCTTGGCTGTGAGGCAGATTAAAGGTGTTGTAATGAAGCATATACTAATTTAGCTGAAAGTCAAGAACCATAGGGATGGGAGTGGGAAACACTGGCAAGCAGTGGGAAAAGTAGCAAAAATTTATTGGGAAAAATGTGGAGTATAAAGGAAAGTGCCAAGTAGTGCATTCTCAGTGGTGACTCAAGGTGCTAATTACATTGCTAGGCTCACTCCACTGGGTCTATGCCTCTTACAGAAATGACCTGCTTGCAGGCATAGCACCTTATTTCTGTCTCCCATTCACTACACCTTTAACCATGACTCCTGTTGATCATGTATGTGTTTATTCATGTTTCATTCCACAGTTCAGTTCAGTTCAGTCGCTCAGTCGTGTCCGACTCTTTGCGACTCCATGAATCGCAGCACGGCAGGCCTCCCTGTCCATCACCAACTCCTGGAGTTTACCCCAATCCATTCCACAGTTAGTGAGCAGCTATTATGTATGAGGCCTATGCTATGTGCGGGAGTACAAAGGTGGTGTGTGTGCTTAGCCGCTTAGCCGTGTCTGACTCTTTGCAGCCTCAGGCTCCTCTATCCACGGGATTCTCCAGGCAAGAATACTAGAGTGGGCTGCCATTTCCTCCTCCAGGGGATCTTCCCAACCCAGGGATTGAACCCTCATCTCCTGAGGCTCTTGATTCTTCACTACTGAGCCACCTGGGAAGTTCCACAAAGGTGGTAAGACACCACTTTCTCCAAAGCCCAGGGAAATGTCTGGCACTAAAGAGCTGCTGAGGAAAAAAAAAAAAGAGCTGCTGAGTGGGGAAGAACAGAAAAGAAAGATGGAGGGAGGGGGTCAGGAAAGGATGGAGAAAGCAAGGAAGGGAAGAACAGTCCTTCTTCTCAGGAAGTTTCCTGCCTAGTAGAGCTCCTGGTGCTAGTGAAAGATGGGAAGGAATTCTGTGTCATCCTGGACTCCCAGTCTGATCAAACAGCAACAAACACTGATGAGTAAACATGATTTTTACAGTCTTTTTCACGCTCATTTTATTACCTTACTTTTTCCTAAAGAAAAGTCTGTGGCTTTTGGTCTTTAGATTGGACCAGCTCTCATTTCCCTTACTTTCAAGCTTTCTGATCATTTGATGCCAATTTCTATTTCTTTTTGGTTTGCCTACTCTTGTGTGTGATTCCAACTTTCCTGAGACAGACTGGCTCACCCCCTTAAGTAATTTGTGGATCTGCCAGATAATGACATCAGACTGATTTCTGCCAAATATCTTCCTCGTATTTCAGTAATCAAAACTACAAAGATCTGACGGCTGGGCTTTAGTTAGACCTGCAGTTTTGAAAGCATGGTCCTGGGACCACCATCATTACTGTTAACAGCTGGGATCCTGTTACAAATGCAGAATCACAGAACTGACCCCATACTTTCTGAATCAGAAACCCTGGAGGGCAATTTTTTAAAACAAACAAACAAACAAGCTGTCTAGGTGATTCAAAGGCATGCTCAAGTTTGAGACCCACTGACTCAGATTTCTGGACCAGCTTCCCTTCCCAGGACAGGACCCGTTTTTACATTTCCACAGCTGGCCCACTTCTTCCTTTTGTTCCTGGGAGGGTCATCCTTTTTTTTGGCTGATACTTTGGCATTTTAGAGGCAGCTTAATTGAAAGGGCCTTAGGAACTCCTCACAGAGTTGAGGTCCAGTGACTTTATCATTTGTTTATCTCTAAGTGGGACTGATTTCCTCAACATTTATTTTGTAAATTTGGAAAATTCAGAGATGTTTGTGATGAAAATTAAAATTGAACTCTAATCTCACTGTTGAATAATAACCACTGCAAACATGGATGACTTTCAATCATTGTTTTAAAAAGTTTTAAAAGCACACATTAAAAAGAGTCTAATAAACAATGAGCCACCACTCCAAATTTACAATGCCTTTTGTCACTTTGCTTATTTAAAAAAAAAAAAACACTTAGAAAATATTATAGATGAAGTTCAATACTATCCTTCACTCCCATCCAGTTTCTCTTTTTAGTCCTGTTCCCCTCCCCTCTGGCCTAAAGAAAACTAACACTCTTATTCTGGTCTGTAGAGAGCCCCCTGGACTGCAAGGAGATCAAACCAGTCAATCCTAAAGGAAATTAACCCTGAATATTCATTGGAAGGACTGATGTTGAAGCTGAAACTCCAATACTTTGGCCACCTGATGTGAAGAGCTGACTTACTGGAAAAGACCCTGATGCTGGGAAAGATTGAGGGCAGAGGGAGAAGGGGATGACAGAGGATGAGATGGTTGGATGACATCATCAAATCAATGGACATGAGTTTGAGAAAATTCTGGGAGATGGTGAAGGACAGGGAGGCCTGGCGTGCTGCAGTCCATGGGGTTTCAAAGAGTCGGACACGACTCAGTGACTGAACAACAATCAATCCTTCTAGGTTATGTTTTTATATGTTTATTCCCTATGTATATAGGTAAACAATATTTGGCTTTGTTATATGTATTTTAAAGTTTTTACATAAGTACTATTATACATATATATTCTTCAACTTGCTTTTTAAAATTCAACATTGTTTAGAGCTATCTCTGCTGACATATACAGATCTATCTCTTCTGCAGATATATAGATCCAATTTGTTCATTTTAAACATTTGAATAATATTCTATCATATAAATTTACAAATATTCATCTATTGGAATATCAATCATATTAATGTTGGGTCTGCACATTTAAACTCTGGAGGCACTGCCAAATTGCTCTTGAAAAAACCTAAGCTAATTCCAATTTTTTTCTATGTATAATAGTGCCTTCTTTAAATATTGAATTATTATCACTTTGCACTTTATTTTCAACGTAAGCATTTCACTATGGCATTCAATATTTACTTCTCTTTTGTGGAAATAGATTTTTCTCCTAAATTTTCAGTTACAAATAAATCTGAGATAAATATCTCTGCACATAAATCTATTGCCATTTTGATAGTTCACTGAGAAGGCCATGCTTCTCAAACTTTTGAAAACCCATGCATGCCCTCTTTTGTTAAATATTATAGTCTATTCTATTTGCCTCTGAGATTCTGATAACTTTATCTTCTATACAGACCAATTATTCAAGACTCATTCAAGTTTTATGATTAAAAACAACAGTTTATCCTTTTTTTCAAATTTAACATAAAAACTACATATCCACAACATTTTCCCTTCACCTCTCCTGAAGATTTCATATGACCTACCCTGTTTACATGGGCTTTAAGCCCAAAAGACACAGATTAAAACAAAAATGATACGGAAACATGAAAGGCACTTTTGTCTCACTAACACTGAGGATCAGGGATAGATCTTACACATAGGACATTATTTAAATTGATGTCACAAACATTTCTGGCAGAAATAAAAATAAAATTAAAAAAGTAGGGTATGTGCTGTGTATGTGTTCTGAGGAGAATATCTGCCACCATTCCACCAACATTTTCATTTTCCAACCCCCTTTCAATATGCAAATAAGTCTATGAGAGCTGGCTTTTGTTGAACTGAATTTTAGTGACCTGATTTAATTCTTTGCATTGGCTTCATTCAGAATTCAAATTAGACTTCACCTCCTCAAAGAGACACTGTAAACCCTAAGTATTCTCCCACACATTGTTAATTCACTGATACTTCTTATTAACTGATTTTTTTTTTTTTATAATTTATTTGTTTGTTAATATTTCCCCACAGGAATGTAAACTAACTCCTCACACTGTCAGGGACCTTGTTTCTCTAGGTTCCTCCAATAGTTTCATTTCCTGGTTTAGTGCCTGGCCTACAGGAGGTGCTTAAATACTTGATGAAGACTACGTATATTCCAATTAGCCAACAGAGTTTTACATTCTGATTTTTACCGTGTAGACTTGTAAGGTTTTAGCAACACAGGCATCTGAAGTGAAAGAGACGCTTTAAAAAGAAGTCAATAGAAGCTAGTGACTATGCGCGTTGACAAAAAACACAAAGGATTCTTTTTTTTTGCTCTAGCTTTGTCCCTAATGATCTCACAATCTCTGAGTAATAATTTTTGTGTAGAAAAAGTATGATAGGGCTTCTAAGAAAAATAATATGCTAACGTCTTATTTTATTTGTTATTTGATAAATTCTTATTTATCAGAATTTTATTTAAATAGCTTATATACACACTTTAATTGGATTAATAAAGGAACCACTAAAATGAATGCAACCATATAAAAATGAAACCTGTATTTCAACATGATGCTAACTAAGGCAATAGACGGTTTTTTCTCTCTCTGCTTTACCAACATTCTTGTCAGCCTAAGAATAAACTCACTGTGTTATGCAGTGTTAAGTGTATATTTTAAAAGTTATACCTACATGTATATTATCATATGTGAAACAGAACACCATTCCATGTTCGATGCATGAGACAAGGGCTCAGGGCCAGGGCAATGGGATTACTCAGAGGGATGGGATGGGGAGGGAGGTGGGTGGGGGGTCCAGGAAGGGGAACTCATGTAAACCCATGGCTGATTCATGTCAATGTATGGCAAAAACTATTACAATATTGTAAAGTAATTAGCCCCTAACTAAAAAAAAATAATAATAATAAAAAATAAATAAATAAATAAAAGTTATACCTAAAATACCAAGAAGACTAGATATCAGAGAATATGACATCATGAATAATGTCACAAACTTGATTAATGGTGAAAACAATGAATTGATTTTTAAGTCATGTGATACTATGAGTAAATTCTATTAAAATGTTTATCATATTAATCACACATTAATCTTGTGCTCAATGGCATTACTTGGATACACAGTAGGACAGAATGAATACTGAATGAACTACTGATTTATTAAAATGAGACCATGTAAATTAGATAAAGCACCAATATTTAACAGAAGTGTAAATTATCACGTATACTTTATATACAATGATTATAAAGCTAACTTGTGAAATATTCAAAGTTTAGAAGTCTCCTCCAGTAAATCAACTATATTTCAATAATAAAAAAAAGGAAGTCTCTTCCATTGTGACATTTGCAAGGGTTAATGCCTCATGTTCAACACTTGAGAAAATATGCTCATATGAAACCTACCTCTCTACCTAAATTCCAAAACAATATGTACATGCAACAACAGATATGATTGGATTAAGAAATAATATGAGCATTAGCATTTTGAAGCATAATGTCTGAGTAGCTACAACATTATTATTATTATTTGATTGGGTAATAAATGGATATACTCATCCTCTTTCTATCATTATTAGTTAAATTATGCTTGTTAGGGTAACCCTAAATGATATATGCCCCTTTCAGTTATCTTTCATCCTCATATCAATTTACACAGTTCCTTTATAGCACTTAGCCAGCCCTCCCATCCAACCTTGCCATCTGTTTCACCTTTCACCTATTTGTTTAAACTATGCATTTTTATTTATGAGCACGCTCATCTTACAGTTTTATCTTCTTTCATTAAAAAAAAATCTTCCCAATAAATTAGCTTCATTTCAACTCTGGTTGTTATTTTCATTTGGTTCTTATCTTCACTGTGCAGCCATCTCTTCCAAAACAGACCTCTCAGATACATCTTTTTTAAGAGACCTAATGCCTCTGCCAGGCTCCACTTACTCACCCCAAACTACCCCAGTGCATTTACATTTGTTTTACAAAATTTATCAGGATATCATAAGCACATCTTTCCTGCCATGATCATTAAAACTCTCTGGTTTCAAACATCCTTGCCCTTTCAGTGTAGAAGAGTGTTAATGTTCAAAAACTGTGTATGAGGATGACATCAATGTAAGAAGGTTACATTCTTTCATGATCTCACACAGGGCACAGGGATAGGCTCCTGAGGATGGGGCCAGTCCTCAGAAGCAAGGTAACAAGCAAACTGAACTCTGCCCATCAATGGTCAGGAGGATAATTTATACAGGTCATTTCATGTTACCAACATTCAGCAACTTACACATTCCAGGCACAGAAGCCTTTAGAAGACTAAACGCTAAATGTAGGAGGCTGCAATTGGCCACAAACATCTTGTAGTTCCTTCCACTAGGAAATGAGATTTATTACTCTGCCCTTTGGATCTGGGCTGGCCTTGTGACTTGCTTTGATCAGTAGAATGTGATATAGCTCAAGGGATGGGCCTAAGCCTCAAGAGGCCTTGTATCTTCCACTCTTGCTTCTTGAAACGCCACTGTCACACGAAGAACTGGAACTGGCCCTTTGAGGATAAGAGACCATGTGGACAGAGAGAAATTCAGCTGGTCCGTCTGAAGGCCCAGACACATACATGAGTCCATCCAGCACCATGTGGAACAGGGATGAGCTGTTTCATGGAGCGTAGCCTAGCCTGCCAACCCACTGAATCAGCAGTATTATTTCAAACAGCCAAATACTACACTGGAAGTGATCTGAAAGTCTAAAATAGGGTTTTATTTAAATTAACTACAGTATTGAGATGCTATGTAGCTCTATCTTTTCTTTTCCTAAGTTTTGTTGAGGATAGTCATTTCAGTTTATTTTGTTTTTATTTTTTTAATTTTTTTGCCACACTATGCATCATGTGGAATATTAAGTTCTCTGACCAGGGATTGAACCTGTGCCCCCTGCCTTGGGCACTTGTAGTCTTAACCTCTGGACTGCAGGGAAGTCCTGTAGCTCCATCCTTGTGACCTTGGGTAGGTTTTAAAAATTTCCTTTCCTTATAAGATGGAGATTTTATAGAACTGTTGTGTTTGGGGATACAATAAGCTAAAAGTCTTAAGCCAGTACCTAGCACATAATAAATATCTACATTATTATTTATGTGTGTGCATGCTAAGTTGCTTCAGTTGTGTCTGACTCTTTGCAACCCCATGGACTGTAGCCCACCAGGCTCCTCTGTCCATGGAATTTTCCAGGCAAGAATACTGGAGTGGGTTGCCATTTCCTTCTCCAGGATATCTTCCCAACCCAGAGATCGAACCCAGGTCTCCTGCATTGTAGGCAGATTCTCTACTGTCTGAGCCACCAAAAAGCCCACTAGTATTATGCTGTTACTTCTCTACGTGGAGAAAAAGGAGAGTCAGAAAGAACACATTAACCAGAATGACCTACATAGCACAAACAAAAACTAAGGCTATCCCTTTGACTGCTTCTAAAAATGCCTCAGCCTGTCACCCTTACTTTTCTGCTTGGAATGCCATCTCACCACCACACTCATGTTCTTCATTAAACCAACTTCTGTTTATCTCAGTTTAAACATCTCTTCCTCAGAGAAGCCTTCTCGGTTTCTCCAGTCATTATTTGACTTTCCATCTAAACTGAGTTCTCCTTATAATTCTCCCTGATAATATTCAGGAATTCACATGTATTACTACATACCACTGAGCTCTTTCTTTGCCCTCTACATGACTACAAAGAAAACACAATTGAGACAACTAAGCTAAAGCTTCCTTTTGTGCTTTTGAAAATATAGAAGGAAAGTGAGGGTTTGTATGCACATGAAGAAAATGCTTACTATGCATTTTACTTTCTTAACAGTTGAAAAGAGAATAATCACGGATTCCAAATACATATTATTTAAAAAAAATTCAGAGAATTATCTTAAAGTATAGTAGGTCACACCAGAACACCTAGGACATAATAAACTCATTATAACTCTGAGGGAAAATTTATTTATGATTTACTTCTGTATATTAAGCATCAACATACTTGGCTATTTTTGCTATTTTATAGTAAAGTTTCTCATAAGGATTATTTATAAAAAAAATACTTGCCTTCGTTAACATGATCTTTTTAAGAGTGCAGTAAGCAAGCTGAAGGGGTGATTTTCACATTTTATCTGTGCATGATTGGTATTCTGGTTACTCAAGGTATAGCTCAATAGATTGAATCATTGTTAAAAAATAATGTATATCAGCTTTTTAAAAATTAAAATTGTACTAAGAATGAAACAAACATGACTTTGGTCCATTTTTGGGCTGCACAACATATTGAAACAGCTAATGTTTATGTACTCTTTTACTTAAAAAAATGTTTAGCATTCTTCAATTCACCTGGCAATGGGGTTACTCAAAGTGAAAACAGGGAGATTCCTCAGCCACTGGAGAAACAAATACATTGTCTCTAAATATGTATAAATATTTAGGAACACTCAAGTCTAATCAACATCTCTAGCAAATATAGTTAAATGTTAAAGATAACCATAGTTTAATTAATTATCTGAAAAGTTCTCTCAAGATGCAAGAGGAGGAAGATGGTCTCTGTGTTAATTCTAGAAGGGGGAGCCCAAAGCACACAATCTCTAAGTTCCATGAAATAAATGATATTTTACTGTGTCTATTTAGCTTACACATCAGGAATGAAATGACTAAGTAGTAATACCTGTAGATGGTTAGGGGTGTCACATGAAAAGTGTCTCAAGGAGACTCCATTTAGCATATGACTGCTCACTGCAATGATGAAGGTAGCAGAGAAAATGTAGCAGACAAAGAAAACTTACGCACAAAACATTCAATTTAGAGAGGCAGGTAGTTTCAATAGTACAAAACCAGGCATAGCATATTTTACTGAACATGCTGAAGAAAAGCAAAACCTGTAGAAAATAAAGTCTCCAATTCAACAAACAGGAACTGGAGAGCAAAATATAAAACCAAGTTACAAACAGGAGGGCTCTAGGCCAAATCTCACCAGTGGTAGTATTTTGGTGCACGCATGGTTAGAGAATAATAATACAAGTGAATTAACTGACAATATTTAAATCAGAAGGCATATGAAAATTTGCATTTCTTGCTTTACCTGGGAAACTGGACAATGTGGTAACACCAGGTCAGCATTCCTGCCTTGCAACAATTATCTGGAACAGATCAGTGGCTGCTCCTTCAGACAGGACTCGGCTCTCCAGTTCACTGCAGTGACTTCCTGCTTCATTCCCACCAGCCTGGCCTCTGTAGGCACTTGGGTTTCCAACCTCTGGAATAGAAAGGACCTTGAGGTAAGGTTTGAAGGACAGATTCTAGCCCTTGACAAGAGGTACAACTTACTCTTTTTAATGACCACTTAACCTTTACTTCACAGTTTCTTCACAAGGGTAGAGGATAAACTCTCAGTGGATATGCATTATTAGTTTATGAAGGAATGCCAGCCAGTAAGCCAGCTAAAAACACAACCACAATCAACTTTCTCAATGAAGTTGATTTGACCCCCAGATGCTCGTGATTGTTGAGTTAGAGGCAGAGGGTACAGAGAATGCTCATCCAACTTTAACCCTTTTTCTTTCTTTCTGTCTTAGTATCACTGTCAGCAATACCACTATTTCAGGAACTTAATGTTGGGATCAGAGAATTATGGAACCAAACTGTAAATTATCAATACTGAGTTACAAAATGACATTGTCCCTCTGACATTTAAAAGTGCTTTCTTTTAGCAAATAAGAAAAAAATTTGTAAACACTTTCAAAACACTTGAGACCTTATTACCCTTTACTTAATTTTCTCCTAGCCATCAGGGAAACAATGACAAGGCTGTTCCTCAGCTTCGGTTAAATTATCCTTGGTGCAGTTTAACTCATTTTGCTCCGTTTCCATAGTCACTGAACCATCTTCTGATTATTTTATGGATTTCACAGGGGCTTTGATATCATTAAGTTATGACTTAGGCATCAGATACAAGTATTTCAATCAGTGTAAACAAACCAATCAACAAATGGTCAACTGGTTTATAAATTAAGTTCTTGGAAATATAGATGGCCTGTGTCAGACCCTAGAGGCCCATCACCTTGAGATGAATGGCAAAACCAATGTTTCTAAATTGGAAGAGTAGGGGTCACATCCTGGACCATAACTACCCGACAGGATGCTCCTCTAACTTTGGGATCTTTCCAAATATCTGGCCTTCTTTTTCTTTTTCATTTTGGGCCAAAGAAGGACAGGGACGATGTAGGACAGGGGTAGCAGCATGCTTGAGCAATGCTATTTCTCAGAAAGCAGCCAAGAGAGATAAAGAAACAATTAAGGGATGTGGGACCAAGGTTAAATAACTAAGTTTCTATAATCTTGATATGTTAAAGGTACTCCAGGCATTATACTGAATGTTTTAAGTATTTATTGATAATCAACTATATGTGAAGCACTGTAATAGATACTCAGGACACAGACATAAAGAGAACCTAGTTGCCCTGGTGTCCACCACCCATCCCAGACCAAGGAGCTTACTGCCTGAGAGGTGGGCATAGGGAATTGGGAAGTCAGGTAAACAGGTAATTATAATACTGAGTAATACCAGCTGTGATAGGGCTAGGTTTGGAGTGCTAAAGGAACACAAAGAGCAAGTCTAGTTTTCAGGGAAAGGGGGAGGCAGGATAGATTTAAGGATGCACAGAGGTTACACAGGCAAAGAAAGGTTACTAGGAGACCTGAAACTTTAGCTAATCTAAGCAAATGATTTTAGTTTGAAAAGATTAATATTGAAGAATGGCTGCTATCCAAAAGACTACAAGCAATAAATGCTGGAGAGGGTGTGGAGAAAAGGGAACCCTCTTACATTGTTGGTGGGAATGCAAACTAGTACAACCACTATGGATAACAGCGTGGAGATTCCTCAAAAAACTAGAACTAGAACTGCCATATGACCCAGCAATCCCACTGCTGGGCATACACACTGAGGAAACCAGACTTGAAAGAAACACGTGTACCCCAATGTTCATCACAGCACTGTTTATAATAGCCAGGACATGGAAGCAGCCTAGATGCCCATCAGCTGATGAATGGATAAGGAAGCTGTGGTACATATACACAATGGAATATTACTCAGCCATTAAAAAGAATACATTTGAATCAGTTCTAATGAGGTGGATGAAACTGGAGCCTATTATACAGAGTGAAGTAAGCCAGAAAGAAAAACACCAATACAGTATACTAACACATATATATGGTATTTAGTCAATCGGTAAAGATAACCCTGTATGCGAGACATCAAAAGAGACACAGATAAATAGAACAGTATTATGGACTCTATGGGAGAGGGCGAGGGCGGGATGATATGGGAGAATGGCATGGAAGCATGTAAATTATCATATGTGAAACGAATCGCCAGTCCAGGCTCAATGCATGATACAGGGTGCTCGGGGCTGGTGCACTGGGATGACCCAGAGGGATGGGATGGGGAGGGAGGTGGAAGGGGGATTTTGGAAGGGGAAAACATGTACACCCATGGTGGATTCATGTAATGTATGGCAAAACAAATACAACCTTGTAAAGTTAAAAAATAGAAAATAAACTAATTAAAAAAAAAATTGAAGATTTTATATTTATTTGGTAATAACAATTCCAATATTCTACTCATTTTTAGCTGGAAAGCAAGCATAAAGGTCTCATTTTCTTAGACCTATTAACCTTGAGATGTAAGTGATGCGGGATTAATGAATATTTTCCACAGGAAGATCTGGATGATCTGGATGCCTGCTTGATGACTTAAATAGAAAATGACCTGACATCTAGATAAGCAAATATTGTTCTGCAGAAGAAATACTATGAAAGAATGATGATTTGCCTCTAAGAAAGTGATATCAGAAGTGACTGTATTGGAACTAGAAGCTAGAAGAAGCAAGAGATGGATGAGGGAGTCTTATCCTGTATATAAAGTAGCTCAAAACTGTAACTATATCCTTTAATAAAAGAAGTCCATAAGTGATGAAAATAAGATTACTACTTGCTAAAGTTGTTTTAGACAAATGTATAAATATTATTGGCTGATATCCTATCATCTGGGACTTTATACATACACATATCTCATTTAATCTTTGTCACAACCTTATAAGTAATCCCCACTATTTTTCTAGAATTGAGAAAATCAAGGCAAGAGAAATTAAATAATTTTATCTTCCCTTTTCCTCTCAAATAATTAATTTCCCCTCTCTTCTAACTTTATATTTTCTTCTTAGTATTTATCACTATTAATAACATGCTATATATTTTACTATCTATCCTATTATTATCTGTCTCCTCTGATGAGAAAGTAAGCTTTGTGAACATATGGATGTATTAGTCACCATAACAGGCAAAGGATTTTCTAGGTGGCCCTAGTGGTAAAGAACCTATTTGCCAGTGCAAGAGACACAGGAGACATGGGTTTGATCCCTGGGTTAGGAAGATTCCCTGGAGGAGGAAATGGCAACCCACTCCACTATTCTTGCCTGGAGAATCCCACAGACAGAGGACCCTGGAAGACTGCATTCCATTGGGCCGCACAAAGTTGGACATGATTGAAGTGACTTAGCACACATAATAGACAAAAACCTTGCTAATTAAAATGAACAACTGAAGTATAGTTGATTTACCATGTTGGGCCAATCTCTGCTATACAGCAAAGTGAATCAATTATACATATATATACATTCTTTTTCTGAATATTCTTTTCCATTACGGTTTCAGTTCAGTCGCTCAGTCATGTCCAACTCTTTGTGACCCCCACAGACTTCAGCATGCCAGGCTTCCCTGTCCATCACCAACTAACAGAGCCTACTCAAACTCATGTCCATCGTATCGGTGATGCCATCCAACCATCTCATCCTCTATCGTCCCCTCTCCTCTAGCCTTCAATCTTTCCCAGCATCAGGGTCTTTTCCAATGAGGTGGTTCTTTGCATCAGGTGGCCAAAGTACTGGAGTTTCAGCTTCAGTATCAGTCCTTCCAATGAATATACAGGACTGGTTTCCTTTGGGATTGACAAAGTGGATCTCCTTGCAGTCCAAGGGACTCTCAAGAGTCTTCTCCAACACTAAAGTTCAAAAGCATCAATTTTTCAGCACTCAACTTTTTTTATAGTCTCTCACATCCATATGTGACTACTGGAAAAACCATAGCTTTGACTAGACAGACCTTTGTTGGTAAAGTAATATCTCTGCTTTTTAATACGCTGTCTAGGTTGGTCATAGCTTTTCTTCCAAGGAGCAAGCGTCTTTTAATTTCACGGCTGCAGTCACTACCTGCAGTGATTTTGGAGCCCCCCAAAATAAAGTCTCTTACTGTTTCCATTGTTTCCCCATTTATTTGCCATGAAGTGATGGGACCAGATGCCATGATCTTAGTTTTCTGAATGCTGAGTTTTATGCCACCTTTTTCACTCTCCTCTTTGACTTTCATCAAGAGGCTCTTTAGTTCTTCTTTGCTTTCTGCCATAAGGGTGGTATCATCTGCGTATCTGAGGTTATTGATATTTCTCCTGGCAATCTTGATTCCGGTGTGTGCTTCATCCAGTCTGGCATTTCACATGATGTACTCTGCATAGAAGTTAAATAAGCAGGGTGACAATATACAGCCTTGACATACTCCTTTCCCCATTTGGAACCAGTCTGTTGTTCCATGTCCAGTTCTAACTGTTGCTTCTTGACCTGCATACAGATTTCTCAGGAGGCAGGTCATGTGGTCTGGTATTCCCATCTCTTTAAGAATTTTCCAGAATTTGTTGTGATCCACACAGTCAAAGTCTTTGGCATAGTCAATAAAGCAAAAGTAGATGTTTTTCTGAAACTCTTGCTTTTTCGATGATTCAGTGCACGCTTGCAATTTGATCTCTGGTTCCTGTGCTTTTCCTAATTTCAGCTTGAACATCTGGAAGTTCACAGTTTGCATCCTGTTGAAGCCTGGCTTGGAGAATTTTGAGCATTACTTTGCTAGCATGTGAGATGAGTCCAATTGTGTGGTAGTTTAAACATTCTTTGGCATTGCCTTTCTTTGGGACTGGAATGAAAACTGACCTTTTCCTGTCCATTATGGTTTATCCCAGACTAATTTTCGCTTTGGGTTCAATAGCTCCTTGAACTCTGGTTTTGTATCACTACTTTTTTTTTTTTTTTTTACTTCTTATAGCACAAAGTATAAAATCTTATACATGCTGGAGCCAAAAGTATTGATTGAGTGAATGATGAGGGTAATTAATCAGTAAGGGTATACAGAGCCCTTGCCATTTGTGGTACTGCACTTGTCATCATGAGATGGAGAAGTAGTGTTCTTAAAGAACTTAGGAACATAAACAGGTAGAAGTATGAGGAATACTTGGGATACAGTATAAAAAGTCACATTTCATTACTTTTGCTGTTCAAGCATATAATGATGCCTAAAAATGCTTATACACCACACTTCTCAAGACATCCTAGTATTCTGCTGCATTAATCTTTCTCGAAAATGCCAGAACTGTTCAGAACTCTGCCTATGAACCTATTGTTCCCTGGGCATAGAAAGATTTCCCCCCACTTTTTTAAAGCAAACTTCTATTCTTAAAGAAGGGTCTACTCCTCCATGATGGCTCTTCCAGTCCTGCTTAGAGTTACTATCTCATTCTACAGTGCTGTTTTTATGTAACAGCACTCACCATATTCTCTTTTACATACTGACATTATCAGGTACTTGGTATAAATATAGTATGATTTGAGTTGACTTTTTTGTTTTTTTTTTACCTAGAGAACTTTTTTACTCCCCCCAAATATAACCATAAATAAAGAAAAGTTCTCAATGATACGTTAAAATCACTCAGTGATACACAAGCCGGTTATTTAACCAAATCAAATGAGGGCTGAATAGAATCTACTTTTCTTATCTTATTTTCAGCTCAACTTCTGGGTTCAGGGACTATCTTCATTGACTAGAAGAGTACCTGGCAAACAGATATTACTTGTTGAATAAATAATGAATGCCTGTATACAAACCATGGCAATAAATGCTAAATGGAAATAAACTAATAAATAAACTAAAATGCTAAATGGTATAAACTAAATGTACTATAGGAACTCAGAGATAAGAAATACTAGAAAGAACAATGAACTAACAGGAAGTTTAGTATCCACAATTTTCTAGCTGTATAATTGAGCAAGACATGTAACCTGAGCTTTATTTTTTCAATTTGTTAAGATTAATGGGCTGAACTAGAATAGCTGTTTTCAAATTATTTTAGGTGTAGCTCTCTATTGTCTAATAAAAATCTAAATGGAACCCCCATTATATAAATAAAGAGACCACATTATAGTATTATTTATTAGCTTTATAATATTGAGACAATTGTGATTATCACAGAAAAGCTATTATAAATGGCAACTCTAAAATAATAGCAAATTTGACTTTGGCAATATTTAAGACTGTTGCAGTCAAAATGGTCTAGAAGCTTGAAGGGAGGTAAAGAAAATCTCGTTTCCACTACCGAATGACTTACCTAATCTTTACTCACATCTCTGGTCACGAAAATAAAATATGGGCAAGAACCACCCAAAACTTAAATTAAGCAAGAGGACTTACTTTAGTATAATATTGTCTGATTTGCCACTGCAGAACTATAAAGGAGCGATAAGGATATACGGTAGAAAGATGCCTCTAAGTCATATTTGTATTTTTTTAATGGAGCATACATACACTGTAGCTGTTCTCTTGCTTGCATAATTTGATTTGGATATATAACAATGGTGGGCTCCCCTGGTGGCTCAGACTGTAAAGAATCTGCCTGCAATTAGGAGACCCAGGTTCAATTCCTGGGTCTGGAAGATTCCCAGGAGAAGGGAATGGTTACCCACTCCAGTATTTTGCCTAGTGAACTCCATGAATAGAAGAGCCTGGCAGGCTACAGTCTGTGGGGTTGCAAAGAGTTGGACATAACTGAACAACTAAGCACACATATAACAATGGACTCAATTTTTTTTTAAAGGCCAGGTAAAAACTTAAAAATAAAAATAATACTCTTAAGAAGTCTAAATATCTACATGGAAGTTGGTGGCTTTAGTCAGCAGTTCATAAAATATAAACAAGCAGCATAGTTTTTGTTTCACGATGTGTTTATGTGTTATAATTTGGTATACATCTGAGTGGACATGTTGTTTTTATGACAGTGTTAAAATACTTCATATAATTTTAAAATTAAAATTTGTGTCCAACATTGGGAAACTCTGAAGAACCTCCTCCGAGTTAGATGTTCTTCTGATCCTCCTAATGCTGTCATTTCTATGTAAGCTAGAAAAGCAAGAAAGACTATAAAGATGACTTCAATGTCTTCAACTCAATTTATCTATGTTTACCAAGATAAGATACCCATGGGACAGAGGTGATCAAACTGAAGTGGAGAACTTGTGCTAGGGAGTATCAGAAATACAGCTTTAAAAAACATGTCAGGGCTTCCCTGGTGGTTCAGTGGTTAGGAATCTGCCTTGTAATGCAAGGGACACTGGTTCGATCCTTGGTCTGGGAAGATTCCTTATGCTGTGAGGCAAATAAGCCTGTGTGCCACAACTACTGAGCCCACATGCAGCAACTACTAAAGCTGGCACATCCTAGAGCCCATGCTCCACAACAAGAGAAGCCATGAGAGTGAGAAGCCCGCGCTCCACAACTAGAGAGTAGCTCCCACTCTGCGCCAACTAGAGAAAGCTTGCACACAGCAACAAAAACCCAGCACAGCCAAATAAACAAATTAAAAAAAATGTCAGTCTTCCCAGTATTGGATGAATCTCTATGCACATAAAGCTGAAAACAGTTTTTGTATCAGAGATCCATGACATTTCTAACATCAGCATTGCTGGTATACAAGTATCTAAATTTATAAATGTAATTTCATTCCTATGTAGTAATTCACTGACAGTGACATCTGTCAGATGGAGAATAACTTTTCAGTGATTTTTGTTTTTATTTATTTGAAGAACATATTCTGATTTCAACTACAGAGGAAAGTCTCTTAACTGACCGCTACATAAACAAATCACTGAATTAATCAAAACAGCATTTCCATTTGAAAACAGACAAATGTTTACTTGTGCTCTTATCACTTGAATCATATGCTGTTGACTATCAGCTGTGTTGTCTGCAAAGCTGTCTGAGTCAATAACATTTGCTGGTGTCATTTAGGCATTTAATAAAATGTTTTGTAAATAAATGAAATATAAATAAAAAAAGAGAAAGACTATGTCCATGTAAATTAAGTTGAAAGCATAGCTTTTAACACTAGCCTTTTAAAAAATGAGGTTGAACAAGATGGAAAAGAGCAGAATCTTGCGAGGAAAACCCTAGAAATCGTGATTAAGAGCACCAATTCCATACCCAGACTGCTGATATTAAAATTTCGGCTCAGTGCTTGGTGTATGACTTAGGGTAAGTTACATGTCTGTTCTTCAATTTTCTCATGTGCAAAATGAAGGTAATACTAATACCTACCACAGAGTGTTGAACAAATTGAATAAGTAAAGATTTGTAAAGTACTTCGTGTCCAGCCCACAGTAAGCACTATGTAAATATTTGGTAAATAAATAAAAATAACTGGCCATAAAAAAACTCAATGGCTCTAAACAATTGAAATCACACACAATGTATCATCTGATCAAATTTCCATAGAACATCACAAGAATGTGACATCCTCAAACATCCCTGTGTTCATAAATTTAAAAGAGTCACCTATATATAGCGGTGAAAGCCAATTTGAGTTCAACAATCGTAAATTTAAGGCAGAATCCAAAATGTGACCTTATTCACCAGAACGTGAGTTCTCAGACAAGACAGCAGTATGGACGGAACCAGACCTCTGACTTGCTGAGTATATAGGCATAGGAAAAAACAGATTATATAATTTCTGCAATTTACTAGCAAACTATTCTAAAAAACATACACAAACACTCACATAGAGTGGGGCAAGAGAGAATGATATAGTAAATATGGCAAAATGTTAATTGCTGAATTTGTGTGAATAGAGTTCTTTGCACTACTGCAGCTTCTTGGTAAGTTTGAAATTATCTCAAGTTAATAAGTTTAAAAAATGTAAGAAAATCACAAACAAATAAAATAGGACCATGGTTTTGAAGACGGGTGAGTAAAAGACAGAGGGGCAATGAAGTCTGAGATATGGCAAATGTGTTACTAAGATACAGAACATAGAATCTAAGCTGGAATAACAGTTTATATGAAGTTAAAGGCGCTTCCCAGGTAGTGCTGCAGTAAATAATCTGCCTGCCAGTGCAGGAGACACAAGAGACACAGGTTCCATCCCTGGGTCAGGAAGATCCCCTGGAGAAGGAAATGGCAATCCACTCCTGTACTCTTGCTTGGGAAATCCCACGGACAGAGGAGCCTGGTGGGCCACAGTCCAGGGAGCTGCAAAGAGTTGGACACAACCGAGCACACACACACACGCGCGCGCGCACACACACACACACACACACACGAAGTTAAAGAACATGCAGTACAGGTACCCGAGGAGGAGGAAAGGAACTGTGAGTATATGAGAGGCAGGAGAAATAGTCTAACCTGAAGAAGTTAAAATGCTGGGGAGACAAAACATAGACTTTTAAAAATTATAAGGCAAAGTGATCAAATGCTCAAACAAAGAAGAAAGAAAACTTCCATTTCAGGTCAGAGAAGGTTAATATAATGGGTTATTTTACTTTTGAATCTCTTTTCTACCTTGCTAACTACCCTAGCCTCATATCTTGGTTGGAATAACTCAAGCTTAAAGAATTGTTTATACAAAAAAAAAAGTGGAAGAAAGAAAACTCCAATTCATCTTGCATGAATGGAGGACTAAATTTGAGACAGGGACAGGTAGAGAAGGAAAAAACCTCCTGGAGCAGTTGATAAAAATATGTCTTTTCCTAGGTGTTTATATAGAATTGGCTTGGTCTTGAATATTTAGTCAGACAAATGAGGTATAATTAATAAAAATAAAGACAACATGATCATTTTCCTAGAGAACCCAAATTGGAAAATTATTAGAACCAAAGATGAAGGGATTCAGAAGGTAGTTGCTGTTGTTCAGTTGCCCAGTCTTGTCTGACTCTTTGTGACCCCACAGATTGCAGCTTGCCTCCCTGTCCCTTATCATTTCCTGGAGTTTGTCCAAGTTCATGTTCATTGCATTGATGATGCTACCCAGCCATCTCACCCTTTGACACCCTCTTCTTCTTCCACTCTCAATCTTTCCCAGCATCAGGGACTTTTCCAATGAGTCATCTGTTCACATCAGATGACCAAAATACTGGAGCTTCAGCTTCAGTATCAGTCCTTCCAGTGAATATGCAGGGTTGATCTCCCTTAAGATTGACTGGTTTGATGTTGCTGTCCAAGGGGCTTTCAGGAGTCTTCTCAAGCAACATAGTTCGAAGGCATCAAGTTTTTGGCATTTTGCCTTCTTTACAGTACAGCTCTCACAACCATACATGACCACTTGACTATACAGATCTTTGTCAGCAGAGTAATGTCTCTGCTTTTCAATACACTGTCTAGGTTTGTCATCGCTTTCCTGCCAAGAAGCAATTGTTTTCTGATTTCATGGCTGCAGTCACCATTTGCAGTGATTTTGGAGCCCAAAAAGAGGAAATCTGTCACTACTTCCACCTTTCCCCTTCTATTTGCGTTGCAGTAATAGGGCCGGATGCCATGATCTTAGTTTTTTTAGTCTTTAGGCTTAAGCCAGCATTTTCACTCTCCTCCTTCACCCTCATCAAGAAGCTCTTTAGTTTCTCTTCATTATCTGCCTTTAGAGTGATATCATTCATATATCTGAGGTTGTTGATATTTCTCCTGCCTATCTTGGGGGTTCTGGCTTATAACTTATCCAGCCTGGCATTTCTCATGATGTGCTCACCCTGTTAAACAAACAGAGTGACAGCAGACATCCCTGTCCTACACCTTTCTTGATCTTGAACCAATCAGTTGTTCCATACAGGGTTCTAACTGTTGCTTCTTGACCTGCATACAAGTTTCTCAGGAGACAGGTAAGATGGTTTAGTATTCCATCTCTCTAAGAGCTTTCCACAGTTTGCCATGATCCACAGAGGCAAAGGCTTTAGTGTAGTTGATAAAACAGAGATAGATATTTTTCTGAAATTCCCTTGCTTTCTCTATAGTCCAGCGAATGTTGGCAATTTGATCTCTAGTTCCTCTTCCTTTTCTAAACTGAGCTTGGACATCTGGAAGTTCTTGGTTCGCATAATACTGAAGCCTAGCTTGCAAGATTTTAAGCATGACATTACTAGGATGGGAGATGAGTGCAATTTAGAAGGTAACGGGGTATAAAACAAGAACAAAACAAAACAAGAACACAAAAAACAAGAAGGGGATAACTGCTCTATCAGTTAAATATATTAATAAGCTGTAGTATTGGTGTTAGAATAGGCAAATAGTATAATAGAAGAGTTCAGCTCAGTTCAGTCACACAGTTGTGTCCGACTCTTTGCGACTCCATGAATCGCAGCACGACAGGCCTCCCTGTCCATCACCAACTCCCGGAGTCTACCCAAATCCATGTCCATCGAGTCAGTAATGCCATCCAACCATCTCATCCTCTGTCGTCCCCATCTCCTCCTGCCCCCAATCCTTCCCAGCATCAGGGTCTTTTCCAATGAGTCAACTCTTCACGTGAGGTGGCCAAAGTATTGGAGTTTCAGCTTCAACATCAGTCCTTTCGATGAACACCCAAGACTGATCTCCTTTAGGATGGATTGATTGGATCTCCTTGCAGTCCAAGGGACTCTCAAGAGTCTTTTCCAACACCACAGTTCAAAAGCATCAATTCTGCAATACTCAGCTTTCTTCACCGTCCAACTCTCACATCCATACATGACCACTGGAAAAACCATAGCCTTGACTAGACAGACTTTTGTTGGTAAAGTAATGTCTCTGCTTTTAAACATGCTATCTAGGTTGGCCATAACCTTCCTTCCAAGGAGTAAGCGTCTTTTAATTTCATGGCTGCAATCACCATCAGCAGTGGTTTTGGAGCCCCCCAAAATAAAGTCTGACACTGTTTCCACTGTTTCCCCATCTATTTCCCATGAAGTGATGGGACCAGATGCCATGATCTTAGTTTTCTGAACGTTGAGCTTTAAGCCAACTTTTTCACTCTCCTCTTTCACTTTCATCAAGAGGCTCTTAAGTTCTTCTTCACTTTCTGCCATAAGGGTGGTGTCATCTGCATATCTGAGGTTATTGATATTTCTCCCGGCAATCTTGATTTCAGCTTGTGTTTCTTCCAGCCCAGGGTTTCTCATGATGTACTCTGCATATAAGTTAAATAAACAAGGTGATAATATACAGCCTTGACGTACTCCTTTTCCTATTTGGAACCAGTCTGTTGTTCCATGTCCAGTTCTAACTGTTGCTTCCTGACCTGCATACAGGTTTCTCAAGAGACAGGTCAGATGCTCTGGTATTTCCATCTCTTTCAGAATTTTCCACAGTTTACTGTAATCCACACAGTCAAAGGCTTTGGCATAGTCAATAAACAGATTGGGAAAGACTAGAGATCTCTTCAAGAAAATTAGAGATACCAAGGGAACATTTCATGCAAAGATGAGCTCGATAAAGGACAGAAATGGTATGGACCTAACAGAAGCAGAAGATATTAAGAAGAGGTGGCAAGAATACACAGAAGAACTATACAAAAAAGATCTTCACAACCCAGATAATCCCAATGGTGTGATCACTCACTTAGAGCCAGACATCCTGGAATGGGAAGTCAAGTGGGCCTTAGGAAGCATCACTACAACCAAAGCTAGTGGAGGTGATAGAATTCCAGCTGAGCTATTTCAAATCCTGAAAGATGATGCTGTGAAAGTGCTGCACTCGATATGCCAGCATATTTGGAAAACTCAGCAGTGGCCACAGGACTGGAAAAGGTCAGTTTTCATTCCAATCCCAAAGAAAGGCAATGCCAAAGAATGCTCAAACTACCGCACAATTGCACTCATCTCACACGCTAGTAAAGTAATGTTCAAAATTCTCCAAGCCAGGCTTCAGCAATACGTGAACCATGAACTTCCAGATGTTCAAGCTGGTTTTAGAAAAGGCAGAGGAACCAGAGATCAAATTGCCAATATCCGCTGGATCATCGAAAAAGCAAGAAAGTTCCAGAAAAACATCTATTTCTGCTTTATTGACTATAATAGAAGAGACTGGCCACCAAAAACCCCATAGATAAGCAAATTCAGTTTATGATAGAGGTGGCATTTTTATTTTTTGTGGTGGCATTTTATAATCAGTAGGGAAAAGATGGCCAATTCAATATATGGTGCTGGGACAAGTGTATACTCAGGGGAAAAGATGAGTTACTTTTATAACTCATGTCATTCACAAAAATGCATTTCAGATGATACAAGATTTGAGTCAAAACAAAAACTAAATCAGATTAAAATATCAATGCAGTAATACAATATAAAAGAATATGTGTATCTGTACCATATTTATGAAAGTCTTCTAAAGGAGATACAAAAAGCAAATGTCATAATGAAAAAGACTGCTGAATTTGACTACATCAAAATTTAAAACTTCTGTTCAGCAAAACAATCACCAAAAAACTGAAAAGACAACTGATGGCCTGGGGAAAACACCTGCAACATATATAACACTCTAAAGCATTAGTATCTAGAATATATAAAGAACTTCCAAAAAGCAATAAAAAAGATAAAAAACCCCAAAGAAAAACTGACAGTAAATATGGATAGGCTGAGAAGAGGACATGTGAAAGACCTGTGAGCTTAAGATGCTCAATGTTAGCAGTAATCAGAAAATGCAAGATAAAGCATTTTATGCAAGATAAAGATAAAGAAGTATCACTTTTCACTTGTAAGATGCACATTTTTAAAAGATTGCCATATGACCCAGCAATCCCACTGCTCGGCATACACACCAAGGAAATCAAAATTGAAAGAGACATGTGTACCTCCATGTTCATCGCAGCACTGTTTATAATAGCCAGGACATGGAAGCAACCTAGATGTCCATCAGCAGACGAATGGATAAGAAAGCTGTGGTACATATACACAATGGAATATTACTCAGCCATTAAAAAGAATACATTTGAATCAGTTCTAATGAGGTGGATGAAACTGGAGCCTATTATACAGAGTGAAGTCAGCCAGAAAGAAAAACACCAATACAGTATACTAACGCATATATATGGAATTTAGAAAGATGGTAACGACAACCCTGTATGCAAGACAGCAAAAGAGACACAGATGTAAAGAACAGTCTTTTGGACTCTGTGGGAGAGGGCAAGGGTGGGATGATTTGGGAGAATGGCATTGAAACATGTATATTATCATATGTGAAACGAATCGCCAGTCCAGGTTCGATGCATGATACAGGGTGCTCGGGGCTGGTGCACTGGGATGACCCAGAGGGATGGGATGGGGAGGGAGTTGCGAGGGGGGGTTCAGGATGGGGAACACATGAACACCCCTGGCAGATTCATGTCAATGTGTGGCAAAACCAATACAATATTGTAAAGTAATTAGCCTCCAATTAAAATAAATAAATTTATATTAAAAAAAAGACTGGCAATAGCAAGTTTGCTCAAGAGTATGGGAAAACAGCTAACATTAAACTACCGCTAGAAGGACCAACTGTTAACTCCTTTTGGGAAGGTAACGTATAGCATCAATACAAACTTAAGATATACATATCCTTTGAAATAGCAACTCCTCTTCTTCATCATGCCTGGAAAAATAATCAAATATGAGCACAAAAAATTATGTAAAATTATATTCACCAGCACTGATCATTAGAGTGAAAAATACAAAACAAGTTAAATGCCTATTAAGTAAGGAATGGGCAAATAAAATTCATGATATGGAAGATAATACAACACTTAAGAGAGGTGGTCTTACAGTGATATGGAAAAATTTCTAAGACATACTGTTAAGTGAATTGAGATTCTAAAAGTGAAAACATTTAGAATAGAGATCACTAATGTACTGCTATGGAGAGATCAACAGGACAGAATGCTGTTCACTGAAAAGGCAAGAAGCAAAGACAAACCATTAACAATGAACATTCCCAGCATAAGACTAAAGATTTAAAACACCACAGTCCAACTGAAAGAAACCAGACCTCCAGTTGGCTGTGATGCACAGACTTAAGGCAGGAAAAAAAAAAAAACCAAATTCCGATGAATTTTCCTAGGCATTGGAGGGTGATTAATGTACTACTATTTAGAAGACATCCAGCATCTACCAGGCAATGAAAGCCACTTTAATGATTTATTTAATTCTGACAATGCCAGGGTAAGCATTATGGGTTCCATTGTACAGATCAAGAAAGCGAGGCTCAAAAGTTAGGTATCCTTTTCCTAACTTAAAAGGTCACTTAACTAATAACTGCTATTTGAAGTGAGGTCTGGAAAACACCATCAGTCTGTAAGAACAGTGTGTGAAAGTGTGAGAAACTGTGCTATCAATATACAGAGTCATGCTATGTTTGCTGAATCTTAGAATAACATCTGTCCTTGAAAAAAGGATGTAGAATTTTTAAAAAATGTATTTCTTTTTCTTTAAAAGAATGTTCTTAAAAAAAAAAACCAAACAAACATTTAGCTACATTTAAAATCATACATAAGGATGTAGTACTTTTTGTATCTATTGATGGTGAAACTAGGTTCCTTTCAATGTCTAATGCCATGAATTTTCAACCTTTCTTCCTTGGATGGCTTTAGCATGTTATCTTCAGAGACTAAAATTACACGTTAGTTCAAAGAAACATGTACTGAATATCTACTGTATATCTAGGTGCTCAAAAACAAGTAACACAAGGTATGCTCCCTCAAAACCTGAGGAATAACTTTTGGAAACCACTTGGGAGCTTCACTCAGGAGGAATGAAGCAGTTAAGTACTTAGGACAAAATTATGTTTATTTGTAGCACTCTACAAAAGCTGAAGTTCTACTTTTCAGAACCGAATCAGGTATGAATTTTAACATATTATACAAAGGTGTATATGGTCCAATTACTCAAATCAAATACTGTTTTTATCGCCTATTAATTTGGATTTTAATATTTTATAGCAAAAAACTGAGGATATTAAGTATAAGCCTTTATAAAATCATTTGATTTTGTTTATTTGTATTATATAAATGTCCTTGGAATTCTTCAGTTTATAATTCAATGTCTTTCCTTGATGACTTAAGGTATTTAAAATTCTTTTTTGGACTAAGAGTGAAAACATGGTAGTAACCTTAATACTAACACTGAACACAGAGTGTGTTACATTTGAGTTTCAGGAACACTAAGCATGGCAGAAATCTTGGGAATCTGGAGCAACTTAAGAGGTTAAAACACTAAAGTTGGCTTAGGAGGCTTTAAAGGAATATTAGGAGATGAGATGATACAAGCAATTTTATCTCTGGAAAAAATCTAATGTTAATGAAAAAATTTCCATGGCAACCTGATACAGAGGTAAAGATGCAGAATAAAAAGATAAAAGATGTTTTTAGTTCTAACTATGGGTATTGTTTGAAGACTTTATTAAAGCTTTCTGTTTCTAAACTTCAATTGGGATATGTTTTAATATCTTTATTTTTACAGTTTTCAAGAAGGATACTGATGACCCAGATTAACCTGTAAACTAATAAACTAGTCTCTATTGACCCAGAGAGTCAAAGTTACTGGAATAAATTATGTAACTTTTAGGAGCCTTTATTAATTCTAGTTCATAGTTGAGCAGTAATACTATTTATTGATCCTTTTTTTTTTGGTCAGAAAGATATTCAGATTTGAATTAGAAAGCAGATGTTGACATATAAGTCATCTAAACACAGCAGGCAACAATAAAACACACCTATGAATTTTTACAATAAAAACAAAAGAGACAAATAAAAGGAATTTACCTAGTTTATAAAAAAAAATCATGAAAGCTTCAAGTAAATTTCAAATTTAAATTACTAGGTCATTTCTTATTAGTAATAAACAATTAATAAATAAATCCAAAGACGTGACTGTAATAATAATTCTAATGTTTCAGGCATGAATACTTCAAAAGACAACTGTAGCAATAATTTGTATACTTTAAGTGTGAACACTTCAATAGACAACATCTTTTTCTTTTTTTTGCTGCACTGCATGGCTGATAGGATCTTAGTTCCCTGACCAGGGATCAAACCTGGGCCATGGGTGTGAAAGCGCTGAGTCCTAACTACTGGGCCACAAGGAACTCTCCTCTACCCCGATTTTTTTTTCCAACAGACACTATCATTTTTTGGAAAAAAAAAATGCCAGGATATTGTAGTACAAGTATACTGATTTAACTGTATTATAAAATTAGTGCTGAATGATAGATAAAATCCCATGGTATTTCATATTTTCAATCTTGTTTTTTATCAGACATCACAACAGCTCACGACTACATAAATTGTATTTTTCTAGAAAAAAATTTGGAAGCTTCAGTCTACTTCATATATATATGACCATACATATAAGTATAAAAATAAACACACATACAGATAAAATGCCAGAGAGCCACTGAGAAATTTCATATTACCAACTCTTCATTAATCTGACAAAATACAAAGACTTGCCATTAACAATTAAAAGTGAAATTATATGTTGTCAAAATGCATGTTGTGAGATGTTATTGTTTTTAATCCTTTTCATTTGTTCAGCTATAGATGTGTGAGAGTACTTGGGTCAAACTGAACCAGTAATTCAGATAATGAGAATTTTACAATACTTTTATCCCTTTCTTTCAATGGACTTTTTAATATTTCAGAATTAAAGAAAATCTTTGTTGAAAAGAGAGTATTTTTCTAAGTTTTATGATTGGTTTATAATATGGTTATTCATTCATTTGTACAAAAGTACATGAACTGGGTATAAAATCAAATGAAATAAAATCCTTCATTAGGGCCTACTATACACCAGACATAGTTCTAGGTACTAGGGATACTACAATTGGGAGGCTTATGCTGTAGAGGTTAAGACCAAAAATCAATAAATGAATATATAAGTAAAATAACTACCGGCCATGTGAGGTGCTATGAAAGAAATAAAGAAGGATCTAAGAGAGAACAAGGGTAAGGAGTGGGAAAGATCTCCTTTACAGGGATCCCTGAAGAAGTTCTCTCTGAGGAGATGAAATTTAAATGAGACCTGAAAGATGAGAGAGAAACTGGGCATGAGAAGGGAATAAGGGGAATAGTTTTCTAGGTAACAGAAACAGCATGTGCAAAATCCCAGAGGTGGACGAGTTGGGTGTGTTCCAGAAACTGAAGAAGATCCATGGTGGTGGAATGTAATGAGTGAAGTGGGGAGTGGCATGAGATGAGGCTGGAGAAATAAGCAGGGAGGGAATCATGTAGAGCCTTATTTTTCATAATCATGTCGTGAATTTTACTTTAATTTCAATGGGAAGTTGTCAAGAATATAAGCATAGGAGTAATATGACTTTAATTGCACTTTAAGAAGGTATCTCTTTTTTGCTGTGTTAAGAATGGATTGGAAGAAGCAATGGCTAGAACTCTTTGTGATAAAGGCTGACAGCCTGGTAAAATTTTGGATGCTTGTTCATAACTGCCTCTTAAAACTACTTCTTTGTATTAAGCTGTGACTAACAACAACAGGCGGAGAAGGCAATGGCAACCCACTCCAGTACTCTTGCCTGGAAAATCCCATGGATGGACAGGTATGGGTTTCTCAGGTTGTTCAGGGGTGAAGACTCCACCTACAATGCAGGAGATGCAGGTTTGATACCTGGGTTGGGAAGATTCCCTGGAGAAGGAAATGGCAACCCACTCTAGTATTCTTGCCTGGGAAATCTCATGGACAGAGAAGCCTGGTGGGCTACAGCTGACAGAGCTGCAAAAGAGTAGCACATGACTTACTGACTGAATAGCAACAACAATAATAACAGGTTTAATTATGATTCCCCTTAATGGATCACAACCTTGTCGTGGCAAAGGAGCTTGGGTAAATCAATGAAGCTATGAGCCATGCCATGCAGGGCCATCCAAGGGCCAGGGTCATAGTGGAGAGTTCTGAAAAATCATGGTCTACTGGAGGAGGAAATGGCAACCCACTCAGTATCCTTGCCTCGAGAACCCCATGAACAGTATAAAAAGGCAAAAAAAGATGACATGGGAAGATGAGTCCCCACAGGTTGGAAGGTGTCCAATATGCTACTGGACAAGAGTGGAGAGCAGTTACTAATAGTTCCAGAAAAATGAAGCACCTGTGCCAAAGTGGAAACAATGCTCTGCTATGTATGTGTCCAGTGGTGAAAGTAAAGTCTGATGCTGTAAAGAACAATATCGCATAGGAACCTGGAATGTTAGGTCCATAAATCAAGGTAAATTGGAAATGGTCAAAACTCCCCAAATAGATGACCTTTTAAAACATAAGGATAAGAAGACAAAAGTATGGGGGCCACTTCATGGCAAATAGAAGGGGAAAAAGTGTAAATAGTGACAGATTTTATTTTCTTGGGCTTCAAAATCACTGTGGACTTTGACTGCAGTCATGCAATTAAAAGACACTTGCTTCTTGGAAGAAAAGGTATGACAAACCTAGACAGTGTATTAAAAAGCAGAGACATCACTTTGCCAACAAGGTCCATATGGTCAAAGCTATGGATTTTCCAGTAGTCATGTACGGATGGGAGAGTTGTACCAGAAGGAAGGTTGAGTGCTGAAGAATTCATGCTTTTAAACTGTGGTGCTGGAGAAGACTCTTGAGAGTCTCCTGGACGGCAAGGAGTTCAAACTTGTCAATCCCAAAGGAAATCAACTCAATACTCATTGCAAGGACTGATGCTGAAGCTCCAATACTTTGGCCACCTGATGCAAAGAGCTGACTCATTGGAAAAGACCCTGATGCAGGGAAAGACTGAAGGCAAAAGGAGAAAGGGGTGGCAGAGGATGAGATGGTTACATAGCATCACCGACTCAATGGTCATAAATTTGACCAAACTCTGGGAGATAGTGGAGGACAGGGAAACCTGACATGCTGCAATCCATGGGGTCACAAAGAGTTGGATATGCTTAGCAAATGGACAACAACAACAATTATGGTTGGAGAAATGGGTCATGTTGGAGATTGTAATACTGTTGGAAGGGTACACTGGGCATGGTCACACAGGTATCTTAGACTTTGGAAAAGCATACTTCAAAGTATTCAAAGAGAGATAAACGCACATTTTTAGCATCTATTATAAGGAATGCAAAGAAGGTTTTGAAATTAAAAAATAAAAGGACACTCTGACCATGATCATATATCTAGCATAAGCAGAAAGCTGAAGGAACCAATGTTATGTAGAGGCTCAAGGAGTTGCACAGAGAGCTTTCCATGTGGCTTAAGTATAAAGAGGTAATAATTCAAAAGCAAAATAAAAGTCATATAAACCTAAGATTCAGCTTTTAAGACCTTACGTGATTGACTTCTGAATACTTCCCGACTGCATTTTGTATCATTCTGTTCTTTGTAAATGACTCTAATTGTGTCCTTCTTTCAGTTCCTTGACTGTGTATATAAGCCCAAACTTATTCTTTGGGTTTTAGCAGTTGCTGTTCCGTCTTCTAAACTCTTCTAATACTTCAGTTCAACTATCACTTCAAAATGCCATCATGTTTATTTTAATCACAGCCCACATTGTTAACTAAAATAACCTGTTTTTATGTTTACTGTCTTTCTCTAAGCAATTGCATTTATGCAATAGAACAAGGCCTTTGTCTACCCTTTCATGACATGATCCTCAGTGCTTAACACAACTTCTGGCACATTATACGTTTTCAGTAAATACTTTCTGAGTAGAAAGGAGGAAGAAAAGTAGAAGGAAAAGAAGGGAAAAATCAAAAGGCATCAGAGAAGAATACAAAATTTTTTTATCAAGTTCAGAATGAACTGAGCTTTAGAAAAATCCTAAAAATACAAAAGGAACTTTTAAAGTTATGATTGGAACAAGAAGAGGATTAAGAGAAAATCTTTTACTTTGATAAACACTAAAGTAATAAAATGAAATTAAAAGAGAATTAAATTTCAATTTTGTTTTCCTCAAAGAGAACAAATCTTACGTCAAAATGAAAAACTAATTTGATTAAGAATAAATCAGAGAGGACTCTGGCTTGTAGCCAAGATGGAACAACAGTGGTCATATTTGCCCTCATGCCTGAAATAATAACAACAACAAAAAACAGATAAAATATATGAAGGAAGGGGTTTTTAAGACATTAGATATCAGTCAATCAAGGACAGTGACTTTTCAGAAATAGGAAGCAAAGGAAATGAACTGTAAAACTGTCCTAGGTTATTGCCTCGGGTGAGTTTCCAGTCTGTGTGCAAAGACGGTGAACCCAGTTGAAGCCCAGTAGACTAAGTTGAGGAGATGTAGCTGAAGAGTCAGTGACAATCAAGGCAATAGGAATCTACAGGGGAGAATGCCAGAGAAGGAAGAGCTGCAAAGAGAGAAATAAAGAACTCTGGGGAGAATTCCCTTTGAGCATCCATCAGAGTACTTCAGTGCATGCATATCAGGAAAACAGCAGAGGCTGAGGAAAGAAGCCTGGCTTGGAAAGTTCTCCAAGTCAGGCTTCAACAGTACGTGAACTGTGAACTTCCAGATGTTCAAGCCGGGTTTAGAAAAGGCTGAGGAAAGTGAAAGTTGCTCAGTCGTGTCCAACTCTTTGTGACCCATGGCGTATACAGTCCATGGAATTCTCTAGGCCAGAATACTGGAGTGGGTAGCCTTTCCGTTCTCCAGGGGATCTTCTCAACCCAGGGCTGCATTGCAGGCGGATTCCTTACCAACTGAGCCACAAGGGGAGCCCAAGAATACTGGAGTAGGGAGCCTATCCCTTCTCCAGTGATATTCCAAACCCAGGAGTCAAACCAGGGTCTCCTGCATTGCAGGCAGATTCTTTACCAACTGAGTTATCAGGGAAGAGGAACCAGAGATCAAATTGCCAACATCTGCTGGATCATCGAAAAAGCAAGAGAGTTCCAGAAAAACATCTATTTCTGATTTATTGACTAAGCCAAAGTCTTTGACTGTGTGAATTACAAAAAACTGGAAAATTCTTAAAGAGATGGGAATACCAGACCACCTTAACTGCCTCCTGAGAAATCTGTATGCAGGTCAAGAAGCAACAGTTAGAACCGGACATGGAACAACAGACTGCTTCCAAATTGGGAAAGGAGTACGTCAAGTCTGTATATTGTCACACAGCTTATTTAACTTATATGCAGGATACATCATACAAAATGCCAGGCTGGATGAAGCACAAGCTGGAATCAAGACTGCCGGGAGAAATATCAATAACCTCAGATATGCAGATGACACCACTCTTATGGTAGAAAGTGAAGAAGAACTAAAGAGCCTCTTGATGAAAGTGAAACAGCAGAGTGAAAAAGTTGGCTTAAAACTCAACATTCAGAAAACTAAGATTGTGGCATCCAGTCCCATCACTTCATGGCAAATAGATGGAGCAACACTGGAAACAGTGAGAGACTTAGTTTTTTGGGGGCTCCAAAATCACTGCATATGGTGACTGCAGCCATGAAATTAAAAGACGCTTGCTCCTTGGAAGAAAAGTTATGACCAATCTAGACAACATATTAAAAAGAAGAGACATTGCTTTGCCGACTAAGGTCCATTTAGTCAAAGCTGTGGTTTTTCCAGTAGTCATGTATGGATGTGAGAGGTGGACCATAAAGAAAACTGAGTGCCAAAGTATTGATGCTTTCGAACTGTGGTGTTGGAGAAGACTCTTGGGAGTCCCTTGGCCTGCAAGGAGATCCAACCAGTCCATACTAAAGGAAATCAGTCCTGAATATTCATTGGAAGGACTGATGTTGAAGCTGAAACTCCAATACTTTGGCCACCTGATGCAAAGAACTGACTCATTTGAAGAGACTCTGATGCTGGGAAAGATTGAAGTCAGGAGGAGAAGGGGACGACAGAGGATGAGATGGTTGGATGGCATCACCGACTCAATAGACATGAGTTTGAGCAAGCTCTGGGAGTTGGTGAAGGACAGGAAAGAGTCGGGCATGACTGAGCGACTGAACTGACTGAACTGAACTAAGGAAAGAATCCCCTGAAAGGAGAGAGAGAATAGCACTTGGAATTCACACTGGGCTAGGAACTAGAATACTTCATAATTCATGAGATATACAGTACATACTCAGCAGTGTCTTACCCAGTAATGAGGAATATACAGACTTAGACTAAACACTGTTCTGGTATTAACCTACTGAGTTTCAAAAGCTAGATCTGAAAGGATCAAACTGCTATTTCCAAGTAGCTTAACTGCATTCCAGAGCAAAGCTGAAGAATATTTTAAAAGCATTCACAAATACCCAGGACCCCACAAGGAAAAATTTACAGTGTCTAACATGAAATAAAAATGATCAGACATGGCATAAAGCAGGAAAATAAAACACATAGTGAGGAATAAAATCAATTAATCTTGAATGAAATCCCAGGGAATTATGCTGAAGATTTGATGCTTTTGAACTGTGGTGTTGGAGAAGACTCTTGAGAGTCCCTTGGACTGCAAGGAGATCCAACCAGTCCATCCTAAAGGAGATCAGCCCTGGATGTTCATTGGAAGGACTGATGTTGAAGCTGAAACTCCAATACTTTGGCCACCTGATGCGAAGAGCTGACTCACTGGAAAAGACCCTGATGCTGGGAAAGATTGAGGGCAGGAGGAGAAGGGGACGACAGAGGATGAGATGGCTGGATGGCATCACCGACTCGATGGATATGGGTTTGGGTAAACTCTGGGAGTTGGTGATGGACAGGGAGGCCTGGCGTGCTGCGGTTCATGGGGTTGCAAAGAGTTGGACACGACTGAGTGACTGAACTGAACTGAACTGAAACTCAAGCTGAGGGACATTAAGCAAAATGCGTAACTAGCTGGTACTCAAAGTGTCAAGGTCATAAAGGGTAAGGAGAGATTAAGGAACTCTAACAGATTGGAAGAGACTAGACTAAGAGGACATGAAAGTAAGTGTAATGTGGGATCCTGGAGTGCATCTTGAAAAGAAAAAGTATACTAAAGGAAAAACTGGTGAATTCACAATAAAATATATAGTTTAATTAATAATATTGCATCAATATTAATTTCTTAGTTTTGACAGCTGTATTATACTTATGTAAGATGTTAACATTATGGGAGACTAGGTAAAACCTACATGGAAATGCTCTGTACTATTTTTATAACCCTTTTGTTAGTCTGTTTCAAAACAAAAAAATTCAAAATAAAAATCAATCACATGTTCAAGCAGATGAAGAAAATAGTAGCAGAACTCTTACCTGCTTTGACCGATCTCTCTTTGGCATCATGACCTACAAGACTGCCTGAAAGAGATGAATGAGAGAATCTGGAGATGAAATGACTGGATGGATGATGGTAATCTTTGAAGAACTACAGAAACTAGAACAGACGATGAGAGACTAGATAATGAAACTTTATAATGGTTTTGAAAAGGAAAAGAATGTAGAGATCTCAAACTATAAACCAGTCAGGCTTTAAATTGTGCTTTTTAAGCCCTGCATATTTCTAGAAAGAATTAGTGAACATGTAGTTTTATATATGATTAGAAAGGAAAACAGGGATAAATATGAGTTAGGTCAGTTTCACCAAGAACAAGTCATGTTAGGCTAACCTCAATCATTTCCTGAAAGTATTGCTTGCTTGGCAGATCTGAAAAATACTATAAACCTAGTAAATTTGATTTTAAGGAGGTATTTGGCAGAGTCATTAGAACGCTTGTGGGCCAAATGGTATAAAATAAGAGCTAGATGACATTTCAAAAGTAATATATATTTACTATTGATTGAATGACTACAGATTTATGACTCAATGTCCAAGATCAATCTCCTGTTAGAATTCTCTACTGGGAGATCAAAAGGCTTCTTCTCTGCAGTCCTATCCAAATAAACATTTTCCATTAACTAGGATGAGGAAACACTTAGATGGAAGGATGGCTGATGGCTGCATAATAGAATTAGGATCCTAATATCCTTAAAGGAATTTAAAAAATCAGATAAGGTATTGATGAACTTATTTACGGGGAAGGAATGGAGATGGAGATGTATGGAACGGGATTATGGACACAGTGGGGAAAGTGGAGAGTGGAATGAATGGAGAAAGTAGCATTGTGTGTATATATATATATATATATACACACACACACACAAAACCATGTGTAAAATAGATAGCTGGTGATAAGCTTCTGTATAACTCAGGGAACCCAGTTTGGTGCTCTATGATGACCTAAAGGGGTAGAATGAGGGGAAGGGAGGGAGACTCAAGATGAAGACGATATATGTATAATTAAGGCTGATTTGCGTTGTGCGGCAGAAACCAACACAGCATTGTAAAGCAATTTTCCTCCAATTAAAAAAAAAAAAGATCAAATGGAAGATAGAGGAGATATATAGTATATGACATAAAAAACTTTTCCTTTGGTTAATTCCAAGTTCAGTAAGTTTTGCTGTACAGTATGGATGGTATTGGACCAATGGGATCATACTTATCAGAGAATAATAGCCTATATTAGAATGGGGAATTTTGAAAAACTGTAAATGTTGCCATATTTCATTCATCAAATTTCTTTCATAGAAAAATGAGAATAAGGAAACTCTCATGACAGAATTTCCTTATGCCTTTGAAATAAGAATCTTTCTTAAAAAGTCATCCTGTACAAATAGAATGAGAGCCAGGATTTCATTTTAAGCAGTTTCTGATTGTCTTGGTGAATATGGGGAGAACAAACTCTATGTTAGTATTACAGACCAGCCTCTTTATTAATGTACCATGGCTAAGGCTGGGTGAGAATATCTATACATGCTAATTTGGCACAGCACCAGGATGGCAGTAGCATTAGAGCTGGAGAAAATAAACAGGAGAAGACAAATACTTATTAAGTTCTGGTAACAGATGCTGAGCAGTAATTTTCCTATTGTGTCTGAGGTGCTAACCTTACTTTAATGAAAGCCAGCTCCACTTTCATTTTATATAAAAGGACTCCATCTGAAATTCCATTAGATAAAAGCTTCTTATATTTAAAATAAAGCAACACCTCCCAAATCAACGATCTTTTAAAACATAAGGATCAGAAGACAAAAGTATCAGGGTCACAGGATACACACTCATGAATTAACCAGAGAATAATACTAATAAAACCAAATATAACCCAGTAGGCCATGTAATCAGTTTGGCAGGGATTGGCAAACTTTGTTAAACAGTTTGTCTCAATACCAATCCTTTTCCATTTCATATATTTTTATCTTATAGAGAGATACTGAGGGCCTGAACTGGGATTTTGAGAGTGAGAATAGAGAGAAGGAATACAATTGAGTGGATCTGAAATAAGCAAATCTTAGTGATTACATGGATGTGTGGGGTCTGAGGATAATGTAAGGAGTATAGGAAAGGGATGGAAAATGAGTTTTAATTCACATGTTATCTGATATAGCACAGACCTCAGCAGAAACAGAGTGTACTCAAATTGGGTAATTGGTGAAAAACTTTACCTGCAAAGATGTGGGCAAGATTTAGGGGAAATGGCAAGAGGTAGTATATGACACCGGGGCTGGCAAAACCAGGGACCCATTATCGCCCCTGAGTGAGAAAAGAGCAGTTTCTGGCATTGAAGTGGGTATTGACAGAAGTTTGTCCTTCAGTGAAGCCAATCTGTGACAACTCCTGTAAAAATACGTATCTCAATAACAGTTTTCTCCCACTCTCTGATCTTGTGTACATGCCTCTCAGCAAACCCACCCAGAAGTTAAGAGAACAAGAAAGCTCTTGATATACTCCTAAAGGTGACTGCACAAAGTGCTGGGTGAAGAGAGTCCGAAGGATAATAATTCATACTGATCAACAGTAGTTGCCTACATCATGTAGAAAAGGATTCTGTGATGTCATCCAACCTCACCAGGATGAATAACCATGAGAGCCATATGACTTTCCTGAGAATGGGATGAGGCAATATCAGCATGTGCTCATGAATCCTATGTCTGGAAAAAGCATGTAATTGAGGAATAGCACCCTGTGTATCCTATGCTTCCCAATCCTGGACTATGAAGACTTTCACACTTCTAGTTTGTCTGAATGATAAATACCTATACTAACAAATGAAACAAAATATGTAAGAGAAACATATTAGGGAGCAGGGATGATAAATTCAGTTTAGGTTATCGTGACTTTGAGATGCCCAAAGATCATTCATGGATAAATGAATCTGAAGTTCAGTGGGAAAGTCTAGACTAGAAATCAGAATTTTGGAACAGTCGTTTATACATGATAGTTGAAACCATAAAAGTGGAGAGAACACAGAAAAAAGGGAGTCATGGGTAAGTATGAAATCTGGGGAATCTCAACATTTTAAGTGAAAGGCACAGAGAAAAGAAAAACAGCTACAATAGTCAGAAGGTTACAAGCAGCACCATGGGATGTAAATTCATAGAAACCAAGGGAGTAGAATGTTCGTAGAAGAAAGTTGCCATGAATGTCAAATGTTGAAGAAAGGGCACTGAAATAAGGACTGAAAAATTTTCACTGCATATGACAATTAGAAGATTACTGGTGTACTTGGTGAGAGCAGTTTCAGGAATTTAATGAAAGAGGAAGCCTAGTTTCAGTGGGATGAGAAGTTAATGAGCGGTAAGGATGTGAACACTGCAAATATTGCTCTTCTGAATACAATGGATGAGGTGAAAAGGAGAATGAGTTGATGTAGCTAGAACAAAAATAGGATCAAATGAGAATTTTTTTTATGACCAAACAAAATTAAACTATGAGGAGAAGCTGCTAATGGAGTGAAACGGAATAAGTAAGAATGAGAGAACTACTAGAGATAGCTGGAGACTAGTCTACCAGTACATCCCTAAGGGAAAATGTTTTGCCCACAGCTCTTGATACAGGTGACTAGCTATATAGCAGGCATATGGGTTAGTTAATGACCTATTAAGAAAAAATGACTTGAACCAATTGGATTCTCTTTGTCAGGAGGATGAACTATGAAATACGGAGGATGAAATATGGAAATAATTGGTTGATTAGCAGTGGAAACTCAAATGAAAGAGTAATGATTAAAAAAAGAAAACAGAAGGAATAGCACAGCAGTAATGAGTTAGATAAAATAAAACTATGAGTAGATAATGGAAGCATTTATTAGGTAGAGCATGAGGAAGTTAGACGTTAGAGACACAGAAGAGAACAGAGATGTGTGGGAGAGGCAGAGGCTCCAAGAGAGGCCATGTCCCTCTAAAGGAGTGACAGAGAGCGCTGCTTTGGTATCTGATAGCTTTCCAGTTATGGCTCACTGGTATCCTACACTAACTCATCTTTTCTCTTAATATGAATGGGTTTCTGCTCCTTGAATTTCAAACTCCAATACTAACACAAGGACTAAAAGCAAAGGAATGGAGGAGGTAGGAAAAGTTGAGTGAAAAGGGTTGCTTTGCACAGTAAGTGAAAATCCAATGCTCAGTGATCCAAAGAAAGAAAGGACACAGGCTGATGCAGGAGTTAGAAGGAAGTCCATAGTCTAAACATTTTTTTTTTAGAATAAGGATTAAAATTAAATGAGTTAAACATTCAGCTAAAGAAGTTTGAAAAGAGCCACAGAGAAAGCTCAAGGAAACATGAAGGAAGGAAATATAAATACAGGGGCAGGTGATGCAGAGAACAACATCAACAACCTCCATAGCAGTAACAAACAAGAACAGAAAACCGAAAGCTGATTATTTGAAAAGATTACTTCAATAAGCAGACTTTGGACAAGAAAGAAAAAGAGACAAAAGAGAATGTGCAAAGAAAACACAGAATGAAAAAGAGGAAATAACTACAGACACCACAAGATTTAAAAAGGACTACTATGAACAAGTATATATTAAAATATTTGAAAATAGAGATGAAGTAACTTCCCAGGAAAATATAAAATACTGTAACTGTTACAAGAAGAAATAAAGAGCCTGAATAAGCAATACAGAAATTGAAGTAAGAGTCAAAGAGCACCCCTCTGAAGAAACCCCAGGACCAGAAGGCTATGCTGGTAGGTTAACCAAATTTTAAGACATATGGAACTCTTATTCCATATAGTTGTATCCAGAAAATATAAAAAGAGCAAAGGCTGCCCACATTATTTATGAAGCTAATATAATTTTAGCTAACAAGATAAAAGCACACTGCAAAAAATAATCTAGCTGCTTGATGAATTTAGTATGGAATAAAAGCAAAAATATGACCTTACATGTTTGTTAATGCAAAAATGCATTTGCTATTTGTAAAAGATTTTTTAACATGCAGCAATAAAAAGTATAAATAATATACTACACAGTAATTAGTTAATATTGCCTAAATGTCTGCCTTAGAGTTAGAAGCACAACCTTCTCCTTCCAATTCAAAACTACAGTGGATCCTCAGTGGTTCTCAACAACTTCTTTTCTTACTTTCAATCTGCCAGCCTTCCCTCCTCTGCCATCATTGCTACTAATCCCTCATGTGTGTCAGGTTGAACATGAACTTCAGAACATCTGCTGCATTTGTAGTTCATCTCGGAGGAGGCTGAACTTTTTCTTCCAAGCCCGTGAACTTCTGAGACTAAGAAAATCAGATTTCCCAAATTGGGATGAAAGTGAGAAGAAATCAGAATCTTGGACAAAGAGATGTCTCTACCATTGGTGCTCCAAATCTGGTACATCTGGTTAACCTGTTAGGATAACTTAGAAGCACTGGTTTATAATGCATAAGAATCAATGAAATGAGCAGTTTGTTGTTTTGACTGCTGGGGGTGCACAATCTGTTTTTCATGGCTTCAGCGTCTACTCTCTGTTAATCTGTGAAGAGGACATAAGGCTAGTAACGCCTTTGGATTAGGGAGATGTCAATCACAGACCACGTTGCTTTTCTATTTTGTTATTTTAACTGGTTAGGGGTAGAAAAAGTTTGAGTACTGTACTATCCTTAATTTCAGATTTTTGACTCTGGAGGTGATTTCTTTCTTTTTTTCAAAAAGTTTTTATTTTGAATTGTGGTATAGCCAATTAGCAATGTTGTGATAGTTTCACGTGAACTCATTCATACATATACATACATCCACTCTTCCCCAAACTCCCTGGAGGTGATTTATTTCTTTATGTTAGTATCATAGGGATTGAAGAGGAGATTCTAAAAATTATGGAAAACAGATTAGGTGGACATACTTTTAAAAAGAGTATGTAGGAATATTCTTCACAGATTGTCAAACTTCTCAATGCTCTAAAACATGCTGATGGTTTGCTTTTTCTTTTTTCCAGAAACTCTTACAGAGTGAGAGCTGAATAATTTGCAAGAAGGTCTTTATCTTTACCTCCCTTGATCTCTATCTAACAAAAAGGATATCAAAAGGCTTGTAGCCTATTAGGTTTCTGGAACTAACTAAATCCCAGTAATGCAGAGTTAAAATTAAATTTAGAAATATACCATAACTCCTAATTGAGAATTACAGGCTGTACTTAAGAGGCTGAAAGGAAGTGAATTTTTCTGAACTTAGTTAAAAAAGGACTTTAATGTGCAGTTACACTGAGTGAAAGAATGAAAGTGAATCTTTCATTGTAAAACATTATCCTGCAAGTTAATACTGAACTTAAATATTTCTTTTAATAAATCAAGAGATAGTACTTCCTACACTCATTGTAATAAGAAAGAAAGGGACAGATTTTTACAAACGCTATCTATACTCTAGACCTGACAAACGGCAGCCATTGGCTGTAAAGGTTCAAGAGAAATTCCTTGGGTAAACTAGTACAGAGAAGACCATTTAGCTCAGAGCCAGAGCTGAGGCTAGTTTGCCTTGGTTTAAGATGCTGTCTGATTTAAACCAAGGTATAAAAGCACTGTAATGCAAATATAACACCATTAAGCAGTAACTTGAAAAGATGTTCAACATCTCTGTCATCAAAGAAATGCAAATCAAAAGCACAATGAGAAATCACCTCATACCTGTCAGAATGGGTATTATCAAAATGACAACTTTGCAATATAAACAAATACTGAATAATGCTGTATACCTGAAACTAATATAGTATTATATATTAATTATCCCTCAATAACAAAGTAGTAACTTGGAAGATGAAACATACCAAAAAAGGCAGAGAAAAAAAGTTTTTTCAGTTCTCAGGCTATGGTGTACATTAGTGGTTCCGGAACTAGAGTGCTTAAGAATCATCAGTGATACTTGTTAAAATGCAGATGTGCAGGCTAGATTCGACAGTACTCTGACCGAGAAACTACAGGGTAGCATTTAGGCATCTGCATTTTTTAACAAGCATTTCCACTTCCAAGTGGAAGTCTAAATGCAACATATTGAAAAACACTGGTCTAAAAATATAAAAAAAGGTTGACCAATTTTCCCAGCACCACTTGTTAAAGAGACTGTCTTTTCTCCATTGTATATTCTTGCCTCCTTTGTCAAAGATAAGGTGTCCACCGGTATATGGATTTATCTCTGGGCTTTCTATTTTGTTCGATTGATCTATATTTCTGTCTTTGTGCCAGTACCATACTGTCTTGATGACTGTGGCTTTGTAGTAGAGCCTGAAGTCAGGCAGGTTGATTCTTCCAGTTCCATTCTCCCTTCTCAAGATTGCTTTGGCTATTTGAGGTTTTTTGTAATTCCATACAAATTGTGAAATTATTTGTTCTAGGTCTGTGAAAAATACCATTGGTAGCTTGATAGGGATTGCATTGAATCTACAGATTGCTTTGGGTAGTATACTCACTTTCACTATACTGAATCTTCCAATCCATGAACATGGAATATTTCTCCATCTATTTGTGTCCACTTTGATTTCTTTCATCAGTGTTTTATAGTTTTCTATATATAAGTCTTTTGTTTCTTTAGGCAGATATATTCTTAAGTATTTTATTCTTTTCGTTGCAATGGTGAATGGTATTGTTTCCTTAATTTCTCTTTCTGTTTTCTCATTGTTAGTGTATAAGAATGCAAGGGATTTCTCTGTGTTAATTTTATATCCTGCTACTTTACTATATTCATTGATTAGCTCTAGTAATTTTCTGGTAGAGTTTTTAGAGTGCAGACTAGTACAGCCACTATGGAGAACAGTGTGGAGATTCCTTAAAAAACTGGAAATAGAACTGCCATATCACCCAGCAATCCCACTACTGGGCATACACACTGAGGAAACCAGAATTGAAAGAGACATGTGTACCCCAATGTTTATCGCAGCACTGTTTATAATAGCCAGGACATGGAAGAAACCTAGATGTCCATCAACAGACGAATGGATAAGAAAGCTGTGGTACATATACACAATGGAATATTACTCAGCCATTAAAAAGAATACATTTGAATCAGTTCTAATGAGGTGGATGAAACTGGAGCCCATTATACAGAGCCAGAAAGAAAAACACCAATAGAGTATACTATATTGAAACTGGAGCCAATATAGTATGCTGCTGCTGCTGCTGCTAAGTTGCTTCAGTCGTGGCCGACTCTGTGCGACCCCATAGATGGCAGCCCACTAGGCTCCGCCATCCCTGGGATTCTCCAGGCAAGAATACTGGAGTAGGTTGCCATTTCCTTCTCCAGTGCATGAATGGGAAAAGTCAAAGTGAAGTCGCTCAGTCGTGTCCAACTCTTAGCGACCCCATGAACTGTAGCCCACCAGGCTCCCCTGTCCATGGGATTTTCCAGGCAAGAGTACTGGAGTGGGGTGCCATTGCCTTCTCCGCAATATAGTATACTAATGCATATATATGGAATTTAGAAGGATGATAACGATAACCCTATATGCGAGACAGAAAAAGAGACACAGATGTATAAAACAGTCTTTTGGACTCTGTGGGAGAAGGCGAGGGTGGGATGATCTGAGACAATAGCATTGAAACATGTATATTATCATATGTGAAACAGATCACCAGTCCAGGTTCGATGCATGAGACAAGTGCTTAGGGCTGGTGCACTGGGATGACCCACAGGGATGGGATGGGGAGGGAGGTAGGAGGGGGGTTCAGGATGGGGAACACATGTAAACCCATGGCTGATTCATATCAATGTATGGCAAAAACCACTATAATATTGTAAAGTAATTAGCCTCCAACTAAAATAAATAAATAAATTTAAAAAAATATAAAAAAGGGGAAATAATCCTATTTGGCAGTTCCCCAGTTGATTTTGTTAATAAAAACCAATCAAATCCCATAACAAAGATTTGGAGTTTGGAATTATGCTATGTTGCTATGTACTGCCTACATTGCTCTTATTACAGAAATAGCTATGGTAATAATAAAATGTTATATCATGTTTTTCAGAAAACCAGAAAAACATTGTAATATACAATTTTGTCTGTATTACTAGAACAGATATTTGCAATATTTTTTTTATATTCAGGAGAAAACCAATGAGAAATTTCTACTTTGTGAGCAAAAATTAAACAGAAATTTATATAGCATATATACCAGACTAAGGGAGGTGTACAGTAAAATATTGTTAAATGTTCTATTTGGTTTTCAATAGTTCAATATATCAGAGAACTGAAAAAAATTAGATATATAAAAGGTCAACAGAAATAATCTTTTAGAGAATACATATTGTTATCTATATCCTTTGAAAAAATGTAAAACTGAAGACAAATGAATATTAACTTATCTGTTTTCAGAATGATGATTTGTAAATATTTGCTTTTATCTGACAACTTTACCAATATATCTATTAGGTTTCAGGCTATTAAGCTTTGATAAGATACAGACTAACTGAAGAAATATGTCTATTGTAAGAGTATCTGGATGCTTCCATTAATTCTTACATGCTTATTAATATCAGGCAGGTTGAACATATTAGATGAAAATGCAGTGTGCTGTTAAAAAATGCTTTTTGTTTTAGGTGACCCCCCAAAGGCATTACTGGTGAAATACATGATGTCAAAAGAAAAGCATTCTAGAGTCAAAAATTACTTTCAGGCAGGAAAAAGATTTAAATAGTATAAATTATATTAAATCATTGGATATTTGCTAAAATTCCTCATATTCAATGCAGAGACATATTAAGTCACTGAATCTAGTAAAGTAAAAATATGTCAAAAATATAGCTGCCTGCAAATTAAATCTGTAAAAAATTTTTGTTTGTGTGCTGAAATACAAATTCATGTGATAAAACAATTTTTAGATTTTTTTCCCTAGTAAGTACTGCTAACATTGTTGTCTTAAACATCTAAAAAATAAACAATATTTCTCTAAATCCTTTATAGAAGATAAAAAATACCATGAAATATAACCTGTGAATATCTAAGATTAAATATTCACAAATCTCACAATGTTTTCTTCTCTGGTCTCTTCCATTATTAGGTTTTTACAGAGTCCTGGGAGTATCAATTTACTGGCTTGAAATGTAGACTTTACAGACTTATGTGGTTTATGAATATGCCTGTTAAAAGGATGTAACCATTCCTAAGGCAATCAGTCCTCTTTTCTTGCTTTTTTGCAGTTAAGTTCAGTTCAGTTGCTTAGTCATGTCTGATTCTTTGCGACCCCATGGACTGCAGCACGCCAGGCCTCCCTGTCCATCACCAACTCCCAGAGTTTACTCAAACTCATATCCATTGAGTCAGTGATGCCATCCAACCTCTGTCATCCCCTTCTCCTCCTGCCTTCAATCTTTCCCAGCATCAGGGTCTTTTCCAATGAGTCAGCTCTTCGCATCAGGTGGCCAAAGTATTGGAGTTTCAGCTTTAGCATCAGTCCTTCCAATGAATATTCAGGACTGATTTCCTTTAGGATTAACAGGTTGGATCTCCTTGCAGTCCAAGGGACTCTCAAGAGTCTTCTCCAACACCACAATTCAAAAGCATCAACTCTTTGGTGCTCAGCTTTCTTTACAGTCCAACTCTCACATCCATACATGACGACTGGAAAAACCACAGCCTTAACTAGATGGACCTTTGGTGACAAACTAATGTCTCTGCTTTTTAATGTGCTGTCTAGGTTGGTCATAACTTTTCTTCCAAGGAGTAAGCATCTTTTAATTTTATGGCTGTAGTCACCATTTGCAGTGATTTGGGAGCCCCCCAAAATAAAGTCTGCCACTGTTTCCACTGTTTCCCCATCTATTTGCTATGAAGTGATGGGGCCAGATGCCATGATCTTTGTTTTCTGAATGTTGAACTTTAAGTCAACTTTTTCACTCTCCACTTTCACTTTCATCAAGAGGCTCTTTAGTTCTTCTTCACTTTCTGCCATAAGGGTGGTATCGTCTCCATAGCTGAGGTAATTGTTATTTTTCCCGGCAATCTTGATTCTTGCTTGTGCTTCATCCAGCCCAGCATTTCTCATGATGTACTCTGCATATAAGTTAATTAAGCACTGTGACAATATGCAGCCTGATGTATTCCTTTCCCAATTTGAAACCAGTCTGTTGTTCCATGTCTAGTTCTAACTGCTGCTTCCTGATCTGCATACAGATTTCTCAAGAGGCAGGTCAGGTGGTCTGGTATTCCCATCACTTTCAGAATTTTCCACAGTTTATTGTGATCCACACAGTCAAAGGCTTTGGCTTAGTCAATAAAGCAGAAATAGATGCTTTTCTGGAACTCTCTTGATTTTTCGATGATCCAGCGGATGTTGGCAATTTGATATCTGGTTCCTCTGCCTTTTCTAAATCCAGCTTGAACATCTGGAAGTTCACGGTTAACATACTGTTGAAGCCTGGCTTGGAGAATTTTGAGCATTACTTTTTTAGTGAGTGAGATGAGTGCAATTGTATGGTAGTTTGAGCATTCTTTGGCATTGCCTTTCTTTGGGATTGGAATGAAAACTGACCTTTTCCAGTCCTGTGGCCACTGCTGAGTTTTCCAGATCTGCTGGCGTATTGAGTGCAGCACTTTCACAGCATCATCTTTTAGGATTTGAAATAGCTCAACTGGAATTCTATCACCTCTACTAGCTTTGTTCGTAGTGATGCTTCCTAACGCCCACTTGACTCCACATTCCAGGATGTCTGGCTCTAGGTGAGTGATCACACCATCATGATTATCTGGGTCATGAAGATCTTTTTTGTACAGTTCTTCTGTGTATTCTTGCCATCTCTTCTTAATATCTTCTGCTTCTGTTAAGTCCATGCCATTTCTGCCCTTTATTGAGCCCATCTTTGCATGAAATGTTCCCTTGGATCTCTAATTTTCTTGAAGAGATCCCTAGTCTTTCCCATTCTATTGTTTTCCTTTATTTCTTTGCATTGATCACTGAGGAAGGCTTTCTTATCTCTTCTTGCTATTCTTTGGAACTCTGCATTCAAATGCTTTTCTTAGAGAAAAGCATTCCTCTCTTGGAATTCCAAGAGAGGTTAATATAAGTAGATATCCCCAAAATTCTTTAAAACCCTGTTATAGTTTTTCACTGGAATCACATTGATTTATGTGAATCTAATATATTAGTGTAACTCTCCACTGAGATCTTTACTGTTGTTCAATAAAGTTTACAATTTTTTCACAGAGATCTAGTGTACTTTTGTTCATTTTATTTCTGTGTACTTTTAGTCTTTGTGGCTGTAGTAAATAACATGTTTTTAAACTTTTTCTTTTAATGTTAGGAATTCAACTTGGTTTTGTATATTGATTTTATAGTCAGTCATCTTGCTAAACTCTCATGTTATTTTTAACAGCTTGCCTGTTAACTATTTTGAGTTTTCCATGTAGACAATCATGTCATCTACAAATGAGTGCAGTTTTATTTCTCCCTTTCAAATGCTTGTACTTGATACTTCTTTTCTGTTCTTGCTGCCGGGACTCTGACCTCCACTACAACGTTAGATTCTCTTGGTTAATTTTAAAGAAAATGTCTACATTACATTGGTAAGAATAATATTTGCTGCATATTTTTGATAGACACCCTTTATCAAGAAAATCCCATGCACAGAGGAGCCCTGTGGGCTACAGTCCATGGGATCGCAAAGAGCGATCAACTAACGACTGAGCAACTAACACTTTTTCACACTTAATCAAGTTAGGGAATCTTCCCTTTTTTCCCAATTTCATGAAGAGTTTTTTTTTTTTTTTTCCCTCCCGTAATTTAGGTGAATGAGTCAACTAAATTTTTAAAAAATCTATTGAGATGACTACGTTTTTTTCTCCTTTAATCTGTTAATATGCTAAATGACACATACAGATTTTTCCCTCTAATGTTAAACCATACTCACATTCTTTTGATACCCTTCTTAGTCCTGATGGATTTTTTGTTTTTATACATTGTTGTATTCAGTTTACTAATGTTTTAAGATTTGATATTAACATTTATGAGTGAGAATGAATCGCAGTTTTATTTTCTCTTGCTGCCTTTGTCTGGTTTGGATATTAAGATTTTGATATATATGTATCTGCTGAGTTTGGGGGTATTTATTCTTTTTCTATTCTCTGAAATGGTGTGTAAGTTTGAAATGTTTTTTTTTTTTTAGAAATGTCACAGGTCAGTTGTACTCTGCCAGAGCAGTGTTTTTTTTTTTAATTTTTTAATGAAAAGGTTTTAACAGAGTATTTAATTCTTTAATGATTACAAGATTATTTTGGCTTTCAATTTTTTTGAGTCATTTCTGGTAAACTGCAATTTGTAGCAATTTGTATATTTTACCTAAGTTTCCAAAATTTATTGGTATAGAGCTATTATAGTATTCTCTTACCTCCTTTAATCTCTACTTGATTTTAAGGTGTGTACCTTTTAAAAAAACTGATAATAGAATTTATTTTTGCCTTTTCTCTTTAATTTTTAACTGATTAAACTTCTAGAAGTTCATCTGTTTTGTAGGTCTTTTAAAAGAAGGAATTTCAGGCTTTGTTGATCCTACCTACTAAATGTATACTTTCTATTTCATTTATTTCTGCTCTTTGTTATCTCATTGTTACTTTTTGTTTCTAAAGCTAATGTTCATTTTCTAACTCATTAAATTGGAAGGAAGCCTAGGTCATTAGTTTTCAACTTCCCTCCTTTCCTAAGGTTCTTTCGCTCTAAATGTAATAAGCATTTAAGGTTATGTATCCTGTACATTTGATATGTTTAGTTTTTGTCCAGTTAGGATTATTTCATTTTGTTTCATGAGTTACTCAAAGAACTTTTTCCTTTAAATTTCCAAATGTATAATCATTAAAAAATTTATCTTTCAGCTATTGACTTTAATTTATATGTCAGAAGATGTGCTCTGTTAGATAATTCTGTGAAATTTATTGACAATTTGTGGTTTAAAACATGATACATTTTTTAAAATGACTAATCACTTGAGAAGAATGCATATTGTCTAATTATCGGGTACCCAGTTCAATCAGCCAAATGTATGTTAAAATTTATGATTCTGAATTGATCCATTTCTTCCTTCAGTTTTATTGAATTCTAATATATTTTGAACTCATGTTTTTATGGGCATAGAGGATTAACATTATTACATATATTTTTTTCTTTTATCTCTTTAGTTTGCCCTGATTGTTGGAAAGTTTAGTCATGTCAGTTCTCTAATATTGTTTTTGTTTAAATTTCACTCATTTCTCTCACTCCCCAAACTCTACTTCATGCAAGCACCAATCTGTTCTCTATATTTATGAGCTTGATTTTTTTTTTTCTAGATTCCACCTATCAGTGAGATCATACAGTATTTGTCTTTCTCTGACTTACTTCACTTAGCATTATGCCCTTCAGTTCCATCCATGTTGTCTCAAATGGCAAGACTGCATTCTTTTTTATGGTGGAATAATATTCCACATTTTCTTTATCCATTCACCCACTGATGGACACTTAGGTTGTTTCCATCTTTTGGCTAATGTAACTAATGTTGCAGTGAACATAGGGGTGCATTTATCTTTTCAAATGAATGTTTTCACTTTCTTCAAATAAATACTCAATAGTGGAACTACTGGATCATTTGGTAACTCTATTTTTAATTTTTTGAGGAACTTCCATACTGTTTTCTGTAGTGGCTGCATCAATTTACACTCCTACCAACAGCACACAAGGGTTCCATTTTCCCCATGTTAGTCAAGACATTATTTCTTGTCTCTGATGACAGCCATTCTAACAGGCATGAGGTGATATCTCATTGCGGTTTTGATTTGCATTATTTATATATTAATGATGAAAAGTGAAAGTGAAGTCACTCAGTCATGACCAACTCTTTACAACCCCATGGGCTGTAGCCCACCAGGCTCCTCTGTCCATGGGGATTCTCCAGGCAACAATACTGGGGTGGATTGCCATTTCCTTCTTCAGAGGATCTTCCTGACCCAGGAATTGAACCCAGGTCTCCATGTTGCAGGCAGACTCTTTACCCTCTGAGCCACCAGGGAAGCCCATATTAATGATGTTGAGCATCTTTTCATGTACTTGTTGGTCATCTCTATGTCTTTTTGGGAAAAATGTCTATTGATCTTCCAATTGATCTTCCTCTCAATTTTTACTTTTTAATTTTGAAAAATGTGTGCTACTGAGTTCTTGTACATTTGTCCCTTATCATATGTAAGATTTGCAATAATTTTCTCCCATTCAGTAGGTTACATTTTCATTTTGTTGATGGCTTGTTATGGAATAGAAGATTTTCAGTTTTATGTAGCTCCTCTTGTTTATTTTTGCTTTTGTTGTGCTGTTTTTAGTGTTAAATTCAACAAATCATTGCCAAGACCTGTGTCAAGGAGCTTACTGTCTATGTTAACTTCTAGGAATTTTTATGGTGTCAGGTCTTGATTTCAAGTATTTAATCTAATTTTAATTAATTTTTGTGTATGGTGTAAGGTAGTGGCCCAGTTTCATTCTTCTTCATGTGACTGTCCAATTTTTCCAACTCCATTTATTGAATAGACTATCCTTTACCCATTGTATATTCCTGGCTCCTTTGTTGTAAATTAATTGACCAGACATGCATGGATTTATTTCTGGGACCTTTATTCTGTTCCATTGATCTCCATGGCTGTTTTTTGTTAATACCACATTGTTTTAATTACCACAGCTTTGTAACAAGAGTTTGAAACCAGGGAGCATGTTATATAACTTTCTAGTGAATCGAACCTTACATTATTATGTAGTGACTATCTCTAGCCATGCCTGTCACATTAAAATTGACGCCCCAGCTTTTGTTTGGTGTTTGCCCAGAATAACTTTCTACTATGCTTTTACTTTCAACTTTTTCAAGTCTTTATGTTTTCAGAGTGTCACTGATTGTAATTGCTAATGTATCTAGACTTGTTTCAACTGCCCTACACCTTTTGCTTTCTGTTGGTCTCACTTGTTTCTATTTTTTTAAAACTCTTTTTATCTTAAAAATTGATTGTTACAGTTCTTACTTGTTTGGAACTATTTCTGTTTTCTCCCTTCTACTGGACTGGACATCATGCACTTTTTTTTTTGCAGGTCTGAGTGGCTTGTTGGATTTTAATTCCCTAACCAGGGATCAAACTCTGGCTCTGGCAGTGAAGGTGCCAAGTCCTAACCACTGGACTTATAGGCAATTCCCCTTATATACTCTTTTTATACTTTTTTAATTTCCTTGGAAATTTTACTATGCATACTGATAATCCCTGCTGTAGTCCTCCCCAGGCTTTCATGCTATTATTATCTAATACTACATTCTTTACGTTTTCTTCAACCTCTGAAACTTTAAATAATTATCTATTATCACTACTACTAGAATGGTATTTTTATATAGATCTTATTGGATTTATTTTATTTGCCAATTTTTTTCACTAATCATTCCTTCTAGCGTAATATATTTGCCTTTGAAATTTCCTTTTTTTCCTGTCATTTTACTGATTTTTTCATAGTTAATCGTTTCCTTTTAAAGTTTCTTTAGTTTATGTCTGTTGGTAGTGAACTCTGCCTTTGGTTTTCTACCTTTTTTTTTTTTAAGAACTTCGGCTTGAAAAAAGTATTGTTAGGCACACAATTTTAGATTGACAAGTATTTTCTCTCAGTACTTTAAAGACACTCCATTGATTTCTAGCTTCCATTGTTTCTTCTGAGGGGTCTGTTGTCCCTTTCATTGTTTTTTTTCAGGTGATATGTTTTTATCCCTTCAGGCTGCTTTTAGTATCTTTTCTTGTCTTTGATATCTTACAGTTTCAACATACAACCTCAAGGTATGGATTTCTTTTTATTTTTCTTGCTTGTTACATTTTGTGCTTCTGCTATTTGTAGGCTCTATTCTTCACCATTTTTGAAAAATCATCAAGTTATTAGCTCTTCAAATATTGTCTGACCTTCATTTCCTCTATTTTTTCTGTGGGAGACTTTGATTAGTCTCAATATTGTCCATTTAAGCCTCCAAATTGCTCCTTTATTTCATGTTTTTTATGTATTTGCTTTTCTCGTGTATTCTGTCATTTTAAAACATCTCATCTAACCCACCAATTCTCCCTTCCGCTGTGTTCAAACATGCAAAACCCATTCTGTCACAATTTGTTTACTGACTATTTACTTATATTTTAATTTTTGGCTATGTTGGGTCTTTGTTGCTGGGTGGGCTTTGTTCTAGTCGTAGTAAGTGGGGGCTACACTCTAGCTGCAGTGCACGGGTTTCTCATCATGGTGGCTTCTCTTGTTGCACAGCATGGGCTTTAGGGTGTGTGGGCTTCAGTAACTGTGGCACATGGGCTCAGTAGTTGTGGTTCCCGGGCTCTAAAGAACAGACTCAATAGTTGTGGTACGTGGGCTTAGCTGTTCCATGCCATGTGGGATCTTCCTGGACCAGGGATCAAACCTGTGTTTCCTGCACTGGTAGGTGATTCTTTACCACTGAGCCACCAGGGTCTGTTGACTCTTAAAGTCCTCTTGTTTCCAATGTTCTATGATCTCCTTTGTACTGTATGGGGTGAGGAGTTGAATACGCCTGGTTCACCTGACAAGTTTCTTATTAAATTCTTCCAATAAAAGGCACCAGTTGCAGATTATAAAGAAAGAGTTGCTATTTCGCCAATAGGGAAAAGGTGATTCTGGAACCTAACACTTTGGGAAGAGGAAGTGATTTTTTGATAATTCTGGTCATGGTTGAGGTAATACAACTTTGGTGGACCCAAAAGTGACTGCAACAGCACCTCGGTGAGTCTAGGATTACAGGCTCCAACCAAGAAATGCTAACAGCTTCTGAGCTCTGGCAATCACTCCTGTTTCTTTTTTATTTGATCTGCCATTCATTCTTTGTTTTTCTGGTCCTTTCTAAAAACCAATTCCATGTATTAAATTGTCTACATATAAAATAATTGTGTGCTCAGTTGTGTTTGACTCTTTGCAACCCCACAGACTGTAGCCCACCAAGCTCCTTTGTCCATGGAATTTTCCAGGCAAGAATACTGGAGTGGGTTGCCATTCCCTTCTCCAGGGCATCTTCTGGACCCAGGAATTGAACCTGCATCTCCTGTGACTCCTGAATTGGCAGGAGATTTTTTACCACTGAGCCATCTGGGAAGCCCACAAAATAATTAGAATGGCTTTTATTTTCCTGAATAGATACTAACACACCTATCCATTGAGGATTTCTTTTTCATTTCAATGATTACGTTTTCCACTTGTAAGTTCAATTCTTAGGATTATTTTTTTAAAAGCATTTCAGATTTGCTTTCAATATTCTATATCTGATAATTTCAATATCTGCAGTCTTTAGGGTATAAATTTGTAATCTGCCATTCCTACTGTAAAAATTGATAAACAGAAGCCTCGATTAAACAGAGCTAGGATACCAGAAGAGGGAGCTCTCATGCTCTGAGATGACAGCAGAATCCAAGAGGACTCTTCTTTCCTGGCAACAACTCCACCAATCATAAATTCTTAGTTTACTATAGCCCTCCTAATGTCCTTTCCCCCTCCAGAGAGGAGTTAAGTTTTCCTTCTCTTGCTTTGTGGAGACTTGCATGTGGCTCACCATGGTTGCAGAGTCCAAACTGCATTTCTCTGCTGATCTTAAATTAACTTTGTGTGTGTGTGTGTGTGTTTTGCTGGAGAAACAACAGGTAGTCTTTTTTTTTTAGTTCAATACTGCTAAATCTCACACATGGTGGGTTATTTCCTTATGTGTTTGCTGGACTTTGATTACGAACTCATATATGGGTGACATAATTTGAAACAAAATAGGAGGGAAAAAAAGCCCACTTGGGAGTTTTAAGTGAGCATAGTTTCCTTCAGTTTCTTATCTTGCTGTTGGCCTACAGGTCTCTTCTTGGATTAAGTGTTTTTTAGTTTCATTTGCCATTAAGACAACATCCTTGTCTTGCATGTTTATGGGTCATGCTTCAGTTTCAGTCCAAGTTTTTGCTTTCCCTGCCTGTTGAAATTTTACTTCAATCTATGGAATCTAAAATGACACAATATTAAGTTTTATGCAAGATTTGGTTATTTTGAAATAAGACAGCCCTTCAGAGCAATCTGTAACACTGCTAAAAATGGATGTTTTTATTCTGATTTTCTACTTACTCATCTTCAAAATAGCATTATTTTTATAATAAAGACAATAGTTGCTAAAAAATTTAATGCTAATTCAGACTTGAGCAAGAATGTTACTTTTCTTTTTCCAATTATTATTACATTTTCTTTCCAATTAAATATTTCCTTTCATTTTAACCATAAATAATAAAATATGAATACCAATTTCTTAATTTTATTTTATATGCTGTACCTTAATCTCTCCAAATTCTTTTTATTTCATGTTTTATGTAAACTACTAATCTCACTAATATTAAAAATAGAAAGATGTAAGACACAAAATATTTGTTGCTTTCCAAACAGGTTAATGGATAGGAAAAAATTATATGTTTGTGATTACCTAATCACACATTTATAAATAAGTACTTTTCCTATATTTTCCTATATTATTAAAATATATCTAAGCTATAACAAATTCTAAGTGAGTTTAATTATAATAATGGACACTCTGGAGATAATTCAGATGAAGCTAGCTAAAATTAATAAATAAAAATGTATTTTTTAGAATTAGTGAGTTATTTTAAGATGGAATGAGATCAACATTTCTCTTTTTTCAATAATAGAAAAACCTTAAGTATTTCTGGTAAGGTGAAAAAAATCTTTTTAACACAGCTGATGAGCTATTTATGATACAGTATAAAAACTGAAATTATTCTGATAAAAACTTGATTTATTCTATTTAGTAGCAATACAAAAAGAAATTTAATCATGCTCTCATAACTTGCAAAGCTATAACTTATTAAGCAGTAAAAGAAAGGCTTAAAATAAGGAAATTACATGCTACTTTTCAATTTTGGAAAGGCATGCTCCTAAACTTTTAAAACAGGTTAGAAATTTTGGAGGTTAATTTGAAAAAGTAGCAATATGTCTCATGAAATTTATCAGGAAACCAAATGTCATTAAACTGATTTTTTTTTTAACTTTTTATCTTTGCTTGAACAGTTAAGGATTAATATAAAAAAACATTTTTCTCATATAAACTTTTTTAAGGAGTGAAAATATATATAAAGTAATGAATACTGCAGTAAGCATGAAAAGAAAAAGGCAATTTATATGGCTTATCTACATTTCCTTGCATATGCTCTGAATTACAAAAGGGAATATAGAAAGGCTTTTTAAAGAGGGCTTCCAGGCTCAATACCAAATCTCGACTACATAATAGCTAATCTCTGTATTCTGGGAACATTTTTTCAAGTAAATTTAATGTACTGACAAAATGGATACTTGTATTTCATTTGTTCCCATGATAAACTTAAGAAATATGTAGTCACTCAATTAACCAAACTTCTGGAACATAAAGTTTAAATTGAAAATATGAACTAACTTTCCTTCTCCCTTCCTTCCTGGAGGTACCCACTGTCAAGAATACCCTTGAAGAAGGGAGAGGATGTAGAGTATTTACACTGTGCAGAAGGGACAGAAGACAAGGTAAAAGAGAAGTATTGGAGGAAGCTACACAGAAGAGATACTTTCTTAATCTCCTTTCTAGATTGATGCAGTTTCTTACATTTCGATGAAAAGAATTTAGGGGAAGCAGTGAGACAAATAATTACAACATCAATGTTAAGACTGTAAGAAACCCAGAGTAGTCAAAGGTGGCTTCTATTTATTTGTGTAAGCTGTCCACTTAAGTAAAAACATGGTTGTATCATAGTGGATCCAACTAGCAGTGATTTTGTAGCCCAAGGGACATCTGTCAATGTCCAAAGACATCTTAATTATCTTTATGGGTGTATATGTGTATGTGCGCACGTGTGTTTGTGTGTGTGTACACATATATGCTCCTTGTACATATGCTACTTGGGTAAAGGTCAGAGATACTACTAAAATCCTAGAAGGCACAGGAAAGCCCCCAACAACAAGAAATTATCCATTCCAAAATGTCAATAGTGCTGAGGATGAGAAATCTCATCTTACAACCACAGACGTGCTCTTTTCCTTCAGTTCAAGAATGAATGATGGTTAGAGGAGTTAATATTTGGTGGGGGACTTCCCTGATGGCTCAGTGTTTAAGGGACTTCTCCAGTGGCTCAGTCAGTAAAGAATCTGCCTGCAATGCAGGAGACCCAGGTTTGATCCCTGGGTTGGGAAGATCCTCTGGAGAAGGAACAGCAACCCACTCCAATATTCTTGCATAGGAAATCGCATGGACAGAGGAGCCTGGTGGGCTACAGTCCACGGGGTTTTAAGAGTCAGACACAACCTAGCAACTAAACCACCACCAACAGTGGTTAAGAATCTGCCTTGCAACGCCAGGGACACGGGTTTGACCCCTGGTTGGGGAACTAAGATCCTACATGCCGCAGAGCAACTAGAAGCTGGCGGGCCACAACTACTGAGCCCCTGCATCACAACGAGAGACTCCATGTGCTGCCCCAAAAGATCCCACATGACACAACAAAGATCTGGTATGCCACAACTAAGACCTGATGCTGCCTAATAAATAAACAAATATTTTAAAAATATCTGGTGGAAGTGATTTACTGGGAAAATAATTTATTGCTTATTGAAGGTAAAAATTGGGATACATTTACTATATAAAGACAATGACCTATATCTGACCCCTAAAGATTTTAAATGCTACAATGAACATTTAAGATGAAAATTAATCTAGTTCACTGTCATCTATGGACACTGGTCACCTTGGCTGCCAGAAAGTTTTGAACACTTTATCTCTGGTTAACTTTCTACAACATGATTCCAATCTTCTCAAGGCAGAGACTAGAAAACTAGTATTCTCAGACTGTCTTGCAGCTAGGCAAGTGTCTTTGGTCCCAACAATCAAATTCAGAGTGTGATTTGAAATTGAGAGCAAACAGCCAGAGAATGCAACTCTTCTTGGAAAACTTGATTTGATGGTAGAAACATGAGGTTCTTTGGGGATAATAGTGGTGTTTAGATGGATGCATCATTAAGTGCTGGGAGCCACTGGAAAGACTGTTTTCTTTTTTTTTTTGTTAGAGGAGCTCCTAGAAGATGCTTAGATAATGTTATTAACTTCAGAGTCAGCTCTCTGGTCCTAATGGAGTCTGTTAGCAATTTATTTAATTATAATTAAATTTATATAAATGTAAAATATCTACTTTATAATTAAATAGTACAATAATTTTATATTATTTATTATATAATAATATAATAAATGTTATTATATAACATATATTTTATATTTATACATAACTGATATAACAAAATAATTAGAAATATACAAATATAAACAAAAATACAATTAAAAGTTAATACCTTTTAATGTTTTCTTTAATGTTAAACTGGTCAGAAAGGATTACGTTACTAATATTTATAATAAAGAATCTTGAGTGATACAAAAACATATGATTTAAAAATATTTCTTCCCTAAAATCTTGTTACTAATCAAGATTCAGCAACAGACCTGATATGCTATTAAAACATGGTGTTCTGGAGCTGGTGCTTATAGACTTTTTATTAATTACACTATGATACTTAAAAGACACTTGTTCCTTGGAAGAAAAACTATGACAAAGCTAGGCAGCATATTAAAAAGCAGAGACATCACTTTGCTGACAAAGTTCCATATAGTCAAAGCTACGGTTTTTCCAGTAGTCATGTACAGATGTGAGAGTTGGACCATAAAGAAGGCTGAGCGCTGAAGAATTGATGGTTTCAAATTGTAGGCTGGAGAAGACTCTTGAGAGTCCCTTGGACAGCAAGGAGATCCAACCAGTCTGTCCTAAAGGAAACTAGTCCTGAATATTCACTGGAAGGACTGATGCTGAAGCTGAAACTCCAATACTTTGGCCACCTGAAGCGAAGAGCCAACTCATTGGAAAAGACCCTGATGCCGGGAAAGATTGAGGGCACAAAGAGAAGGGGATGACAGAGGATGAGATGGTTGGATGGCATCATTGACTTAATGGACATGAATCTGAGCAAACTCTAGGAGATAGTGAAGGACAGGGAAGCCTGGTGTGCTGCAGTTGGACATGACTGAGCAAGTGAGCAACAACATTATACTTTGGAAAGGATGCTAAAATAAAAGGCTAGGGCTGTGGCATTCAGGATCTATATTTAATATAATATTTGTATACAACAGGCACTAAATAATGTTAGCTAAGAAGTTAATTTGAATTCAAAATAAAATCATTATGCTGCAATAATGATCAAGTATTTGAAACAGTATTATTTTCTAATGTTAAGAAAAAAGCACATTTAGGAGTAAAAGAAAGAAATGCTTTAAAATATAAGTATAGTGACATGCATTTGTGATTGAGATGAGGCTAGATATGACCATTCAGGAGGACAGTATAATTTGTATTATTATTATTTTGTATCTGCTGCACCAATTTGCACATCTCTTTGAAAGACCATCATCTTTATCCCAGACTCTTGAGAGGATGTACTCTGTCCTCCACACCTCAACCCCAGGGCAAGGGAGCAGACTGGTCACCTGCTGGTGCTCCTACTATGAGAAAACACTTCAAAAGAAGGTCAACAGGGGCCCCGGTTTCCTTTTCTTCTCTTTAATTTCACTTATTTAAACTTTAGGTTACATTTAGAAAGTGTTCAACAAGCACCGGTTGACAAAGAAATTTATTGAGGTTAAAGAAGAACTAAGGAACCAGGATTCCTTAGACCCATATCAAGAAATAACAGAACCTGGTCTTATATTGCTTAGTGGTGCTCAAGGGTCTTTCACATTGTAAAAGATAGTATGATGATTGAAGATTGTTAAACAATACATATACATTCAGAATTGTTCTACCCTCTATCTTTGCAATAAAGGAATACATGGGCATACACGTGTATACACACATATACAAAGATACTTCTTTAGTCTAGAACCAGTAAATAGGCCTGCGTGCCACGTTCTAAGCTTTGCAACATTCTAGGTGTGGCAAACTGGCATCTGGTAAGTTACTCCGATCCTATCAGATATCTCAGTATATTATATTAGTAATATCATCAGGTAAGCCTAGATTCAACATGTACAAAGAATGCTCTGAAAAAGGAGAGTGTGGAGGAAAGACACAAAGCCTATGTTACAGTATTAAGAATAATTCCAATTGGTAAATACGAAAAAAGGATTATAGTCACCTGATGTCTATTGAGTATATTTTACTTGGTTCATGCTTTAATTGGGGATTTTTCAATAAATGTAAGTGGTTTCAGAGTTTCCTAAAAAAGTAGACTTGCAGGTAGACAGAAGCTTATTCATTTTAAAATTTAAGCCAGGATTTCCCTGGTGGTCCAGTGGTTAAGAATCTGCCTGCCAATGCTGGGGACATGGGTTCAATCCCTGACTTGGAAAGGTTCCACACGCCGTGGCCGGAGCAACTCAGTTCGAGTCCCACAACTACTAAGCTTGCGTGCTACAACTAGTGAAGCCCATGTGCTCTAGAGCCCATGATTGACAACAAGAGAAGCCAGCGCAATGAGAAGCCAGTGCACGGGGAGGAAGGGTAGCCCCCGCCTGCCACAACTAGAGAAAGCCCATGCACAACAACAAAGACCAAGCGCAGACAAAAATAAACAAATAAAATTTAAGCTATTATCAACATTAATGTTATATCGATACCATCAGTTTGAAATTTTCAAAATCTTAAAGGTTCCAGCATACTTTCACCAAGAAAGTTTTTACCAATAATTTATCAATTATTGAAAAGAACAGATGCAATATATGATAAGTGAAAGCAAAAATAGGATTTGTAAAACTTCTACTTTCAATAGCAAATACAGATGAACGTGTTTTTATTTTGCCCCATATTAGACAGAAATCAGTAAGAATCATTATTGTTCTAGGTCATAATCTTGGTTATTCACTAGGTACTTCTCACTGTAATGAAATGGCATCATTGAACAAGAGGTATTATTCCCCCAATGACTGAGATATACCAAGATCATGAGTGTAAATAAAAAATAAATAAACAAAATCTTCTCAAAGATATTCTGCTTCCTGAAAACTTTGAATAGTTGAATTTATTCATAAATTAGGCCTTCTTGCTTTCCCGTGACATTATAGAACTAATTTGTCATTTTCCACTAAAGCCTCTTCTTAACAAAGTTACAAATTTATTTTGTAGCCATAGCAACACATAATTCTTTTAAAAATTAGATGATTATATACAACTAAACTATGGCTTATTCCAGTATGCAACTAAAGATAAAATATAGGTTTCCATTACACTAAAGAGAGCTAATTACGACAACTGATCAAAGACTGTTAGTTTTCCTCAGTTACTGTGCTAGCAGAGTTAGTGAAGATCACAGACAGAATTGTAGAAAATAACAAAGACTGCCCAACATCCCAACTTCAAGTACAAGTGACTTTCCATTAAGTCCTTCTGCATGATATTTAACTATTAAACTCCTCAAACTTGAGCCCACTACACTTTTTTCCATTTACCTTATTTCACTGAAACTCATGTCCTCTTTGCTAACCTTTCCCACTTTCTTACCTTTCATCTTAATTTCTGTATTATCTTTTTCTTGTATTTGGAAGTCGCCCTCTCTGTTCAAGGTTGCTTCTTCAAATTTATTACTACTACTTTTCAGAAACACTACATCCCAATACTTTTTCTACTAGTGAGGGCTCACAGTGTAATCAAGACTTACTGTTCTTCAAACATAAGGATGAAATGATCCAACAATCACTGGTAGGACATGAGTTTGAGCTGGGGTTTACAGCAGTACAGAATGAATTTTTACTAACGAATCCATAGTTTTCTTGGGTACCCCCAAAAGTCTATGATACATGTGAGTTGTGTGGTTGGAAGTGGTGTATACAAGCTAACCATAGAGAATCCAATAAGCAGAAGGAATAAAACAAATGTTTTCTTAGGGGAAAATCCTCAATATTATTATTTAAGATATATGATAGATTGTATTTACTGTAACATTTAACATATCATAGACATTCAATAAATTGGTAACGTTAGTAAGACTAACATTTATCTTGAAAAAAGCTGACGTGATATGAAATTCACTTCGTATTTTACTAACCCCATCTTTGGTAGTCAAAATCACTGACTTTCACAACTACCAGTGTGGGTTAGGAGCTATTACTACGTAACTACATAACACATTGTGCTTATTTTATCACATTTATTGTATGCATTGTTATGGTTCAATCTGCTTGTCTTAAGCAACATGAGAATGTGAACTATATCTTCTGTGTCTGCAGTGTTACTCCAACTACAGAACCTGACACACATGTGCATGAATTATACTCAACAAATGAATGAATGCCAAAGCAGCTTTTCCAACTGCGCATTCCATCATTGACAATAAGGGTAAATTTAACACAATGATTTTTTTAAATGGGAAGGCCATTAGATGTATAAAAGAATCACAACACTGGTATTATGGGGGAAAATCACTTTTCTATTCCCAATTGAACTACTTCTTTGAACCCACCCAACCAGTGAGGAAATCAGAGATCCAAAAATGGCTTTAACAGAAAGTTTAAGAGGATGATGAAACCATCTGAAGTATATAGACCTCAACCTGAGATTCTATGCCTTTCTTTCCCACTCTAAACTATGATTTTCTTACTAAAAGATCAGACAGTTTATAGAGGCTTTAGCAAAAATCTGAAAATCTTGAAATTCTGGAATTAACCTAGTATTTATAGCCTAGCTTCCAAGAGCTTTTTTTTTTTTCTCTCCATCTGGTAGCTGTTGATAGGGTATAACCTGGTATCCAGATTAAAGAAACACAAGAAGAATGAGTTTCTCTTCTTTAATATATTACAATAAAATTCTGGCTTCAAATCTTGGTGTGAGACAGTTATTCTCTTGTTAAAAAAATCTGAGAAAAAAAAGTAGGTCAACACTGGTGCTGAATCCCTCCTTATGTAGATAAGAGTGCCAAGATTTAATTCTCTAAATAATTTTACATGATGACATGGACAAATTTCTCAGAGAAGTTATATGGTTGCTAACAGGGCAAGAATGTTATTGACATACTTTATTCAATAAATTTTGAATGTAAACTATAAAATTCTTGGTGGAATTAAAAAAAGATTCAATAGAAAAAATAATTTGCTGAAACGCTTATACATTTACATTTCTTAGAAAGCTATTAAATTTTCTGTGAGAAAAAAAATCTTTCATCTCTCTTAATATTTATAATGTTAAGAATATTCCTTCCTGGGAGGTCCCTGGCAGTACAGTGGTTAAGACTTTGTGCTTCCACAGCAAGGGGACATGGATTCAATCCCTGGTCAGGAACTAAGATTCCACACGTGGCATGGCATGGCCAGAAAAAAAAAAATCATTACACAGAGGCATCAAAGTAATTTAAAAATCTTGTTTCAAACATACTCATATATTCACATATAATTTGGTCCCTCTTAGTTAACCACTCTTAAATATTTGTTTTTGGTTTAGACTCTTGGATTCAAAAATTAGGCCAGCTGTTATCTGAATCTATTATAGTCTTTGTCTTTTGATTATCTATTAAATGGAAAATATCTTAAAAAATTAAACCATAAAACAATTCAGTCCTCTGGATTTTACTCTGACTTGCCAACTCTGATGTCAGCCAAAAAGTTATATTTAACTTCTGAAAAAAACCCCAAATATTGATTTGTGTATAAAGACTATATAGCTTATGGGTACAAACAAGGTGGAATTTATAATTTGAGAAAGGTAAAAGAAGTAAAACATATTACTTCTTCTACATAAAAATATATATAACACATGCAAATAACATACATAATGTAAATATACGTATTGTGCCAAGTTTTAAAAAATGGTGATACTCTCAAAATATTTAAAATTGAGGATAATTTAAAGATTATTCCACTTAAAAAATAAAACATACCATAATTTATGACCTAAAGAAAATATCAAAAATTAGACAACTTTTTTTAGTTGAAAGTCTTTTAAAAACTATCTCTCTCAATTTAACACATAATCTATCACCTTTATAGAATGGTGACAATGATTACAAAATACAAAAAGATTGCTGGACAGAGTTTTTGTTGCACTTAAATTAACCACATAAAGTGGAGGCTGAGGAATAAACAAATGTGTAGCAGGTAGGGTGGAGGCTGAGGTAAATGAATGCAGTCTAAATTTTATTTGTCTCTCGAAATAGCTGTCCACTGTACATTCTCTAAGTGTATTCACTTTAAATACTAATACTCTGAATTTACATGTTATATTTAACATAAAAGATTTAACATGGCTCACAAATACACTATAAACTACCTTTTCTTGAGGGAGGGGGATTAATCATCATATTTATTTAGCTTTATAGTTTTATCAATTTGGACAAAGAGTAAAGAGTACATTTCTAAGGTCTGGTCTTTTTTCTTAAATATTTGGAACAATTTGACCTTATAATAATAAAATGGGCTTTAAGTCTCAGTAGCATCAGTTCAGATCAGTCACTCAGTCATGTCCAACTCTTTGCGACCTCATGGATTGCAGCCCGCCAGGCTCCCCAGTCCATGGAATTCTCCAGGCAAAAATACTGGAATGGGCAGCCATTTCTTCTCCAAGAGATCTTCCCAAACTAGCGATAGAACCTGGGTCTCCTGTATGGCAGGCAGATTCTTCACCGTCTGCGCCACCAGGGAAGATTCTTTAGTGTCCTTTAAAACGGATCTTTTACTTGGCCTTTCTTTGTCTTTCCTGATCTGGACATTTGTGAAGAATTCAGTTCAGTCACTTAGTCGTATCCCACTCTTTGCGACCAAAGGACTGCAGCACACCAGGCTTCCCTGTCCATCACCAACTCCCAGAGCTTACCCAAACTCATGTCCATTGAGTCAGTGATGTCATCCAACCATCTCATCCTCTGTCGTCCCCTTCTCCTCCTGGCTTCAATCTTTCCCAGCATCAGGGTCTCTTCCAATGAGTCGGCTCTTCCCATCAGGTGGCCAAAGTATTGGAGTTTCAGCTTCAGCATCAGTCCTTCCAATGAATATTCAGGACTGATCTCCTTTAGGAGGGACTGGTTGGATCTCCTCGCAGTCCAAGGGAATCTCAAGAGTCTTCTCCAACACCACAGTTTAAAAGCATCAAATCTTTGGTGCTCAGCTTCCTTTATAGTCCAAATCTCACATCCATACATGACTATTGGAAAAACCATAGCTTTGACAAGACAGACCTTTGTTGGTAGGGTAATGTCTCTGCTTTTTAATATGCTGCCTAGTTTGGTCATAACTTTTCTTCCAAGGAGCAAGCGTCTTTTAATTTCATGGCTGCAGTCACCATCTGCTGTGATTTTGGAGCCCAAAAAAGTAAAGTCTCTCACTGTTTCCTCATCTATTTGCCATGAAGTAATGGAACCGGATGCCATGATCTTAGTTTTCTGAATGTTGAGTTTTAAGCCAACTTTGTCACCCTCCTCTCTCACTTTCATCAAGAGGCTCTTTAGTTCTTCTTTGCTTTCTACCATATGGGTGGTGCCATCTTCATATCTGAGGTTATTGATATTTCTCCTGGCAATCTTGATTCCAGCTTGTGCTTCATCCAGCCCAGCATTTCTTATGATGTACTCTGCATTTAAGTTAAATAAGCAAGGTGGCAATAAACAGCCTTGACGTACTCCTTTCCTTATTTGGTACCAGTCTGTTGTTCCATGTCCAGTTCTATCTGTTGCTTACTGATCTGCATACGGATTTCTTAAGAGGCAGGTCAGGTGGTCTGGTATTCCCATCTCTTTAAGAATTTTCCACAGTTTGTTGTGGTCCACACAGTTAAAGGCTTTGGCATAGTCGATAAAGCAGAAGTAGATGATTTTCTGGAACTCTCTTGCTTTTTCAACGATCCAATGGATATTGGCAATTTGATCTCTGGTTTCTGTGTCTTTTCTAAATCCAGCTTGAACATCTGGAATTTCTCAGTTCACGTACTGTTGGTTCCTGGCTTGGAAAATTTTGAGCATTACTTTTTTAGTGTGTGAGATGAGTGCAATTGTGCGGTAGTTTGAACATTCTTTGGCATTGCCTTTCTTTGGCATTGGAAGAAAACTGACCTTTTCCAGTCCTGTGGCCACTGCTGAGTTTTTCAGATTTGCTGGCATATTGAGTGCAGCACTTTCACAGTATCATCTTTTAGGATTTGAAATAGCTCAACTTGAATTCCATCACCTCCACTAGCTTTGTTCGTAGTGATTTTCCTAAGGCCCACTTGACTTCGCACTCCAGGATGTCTGGCTCTAGGTGAGTGATCACACCATCGTGACTATCTAGGTTGTGAAGATGTTTTTTGTATAGTTCTTCCGTGTGTTCTTGCCACTTTTTCTTAATATCTTCTGCTTCTCACAGGTCCATACCATTTCCGTCCTTTATTGTGCCCATCATTTCATGAAATGTTCCCTTGGTATCTTTCATTTCCTTAAAGAGATCTCTAGTCTTTTCCATTCTACTGTTTTCCTCTATTTCTTTGCAGTGATCACCGAGGAAGGCTTTCTTATCTCTCCTTGCTATACTCTGGAACTCTGTATTCTAATGGGTATATCTTTCCTTTTCTCCTTTGCCTTCACTTCTTTTCTATTCACAGCTATTTGTAAGGCCTCCTCAGACAACCATTTAGCCTTTTTGCATTTCTTTTCCTAGGGGATGGTCTTGATTCCTGCTCCTTTACAATGTCACAAACCTCCGTCCATAGTTCTTCAGGCACTTTGTCTATAATATCTAATCCCTTGAATCTATTGAATATATTTTGAAGAATGCAGGCCAGTTATTTTGTTAAATGTCCTTCATTTTTTCCCTGAATTTCCTCAGGATTAGCTTTGTGTTATGCATTTTGGTGGGAATACTACAGAGGCAAAGTTGTGTGCTGTTCAAGTGCATCACATCAGGAGGCACATGAAATGTCAGTTTAATATAATATAGGTAGTGTTATGTTTGATCAGTTTGTTAATGTGATATCCATCAGTTTCTCCATTGCTAATCTACTTTCCTTTGTCTCCTTTATAATTAAAAAGTTATACATGGGGAAAGATTTTGAAAATATTTTATGTAAAATTTTACTCATTAATTTTAGCATACCATTGATGGTTTTCTAACTCCATTGTTTCTTGTTTTAGCTGTCATTATAATTTAAGGAAAAGCTTTTGCTCATATTGTCCCAAATTTTGTCAGTGCGAATCTCTTCAAAAGGTCTTTTACCCCAAGTAATTTTTGCAAGTAAATTTACCTTAAGAAAACCTGAATAATTCTGTGTTCTACTCTACCACCATAGAAATAAAATATCCTTCCATTATTTTTGCTTTTTTATAACAGAAAGTTACTACAATGTCACATTCTGAAATGTTTTAGAAGAATATGCAAAGATATGTGACACTAAATCTAGTGACATAACCCAACACTGCTCCTATTTTCGAAAATCTATTTCTTCTTTAGCTGTTACTTCCTTTGAGTTGTAACATGCAAATTTTTAAAGTAAAAAATAATATTTGCATAATTTAGAGTATTTTATCTAGAAACCATAAAGACCAATACTACATATAACTTAAAATTTTTTCACACTCTAAATACCCTAAAATCATGCATATAACATTTTTAATTAAATAGATTTAATTACATGTGGAGTTGTTATAAGACAATTCTGCAACCTAAGTCATTTTTCTTTGCTTATAAATATATAATCCTCTTTTTATGTAAGGAGAAAAATATAAATAGATAACTTAAAATCATTGAATATAACATTTCAGAATTACAAGAAATTTTGGAATATATTTAGTCCTGTATTTCCCAATCTATGTTTGGAGGATCACTTAAAATACAAGGTAACAGAGAAACTTTCAATACTATATCCATCTTTTGGAAAGTCACATTAATATTGGATATAGAATGAGCACAGAACTTAGAATTTTTTAGAAGTTCATTTTTAATATCAAGCTGGGAAGTGGCAATCTCCTCATTTTTCAGATAATGTCTATAATGTCTCATAGACAGCTGATGGCAGATTCAGAACAGAAAGTACAAATCTGGCTACTGGCCATTCTGTGTGTCTTGGTGAGACAAGATCACTTCAGGAGCCTTTTAGTTGGAGTCCTCTTTATAAGGAAGTACTAACAGCACAGTATAATTGTTGTGAAACATGATTTGGGGCTATTATTAATGTCTAGTGACTGCTGCCCAAAATATAGGATCAGTGGTTCTGTGTTGTGGATTCTAGCTTATATAACTCAACAAACTAAGTGATCTTTAAAAATCAGTAGCTATGGTGATTTCCTATTTGTTTGACTATACAAATAATGTGAGCCTTTCCTATATCAAAGACGGGATCCTGTGCAAAGTTGAAACAGCTATGTTAGCAAATACTGACAAATTCATTCATTTATTCAGCATATACCTTACCTTTTAAAAATGGCTTTGCCAACAGTTTACTGAAGTACTCATAAAAAAACGATAGTTAGTTTCCCAAACTGGTGTCCTGGAGAAGAAAGCTCCAAAGGGTGGGATTTGATGTGATGCAAAATAGTGTTCTAGGTCTAACAAGTTTAGCAAAGCTTGGGTTCACAGATTTCTTTTTTCTTGGACTGCTAAGAAACTTACATGATAAGGTTAAGGGCATTGTGAAGTTTCAAGAAAGAAAATATGAAGAATATATGTGTGTGTATATGTGTGTGTTTTAATTTTCCAGATTTACTTGACAACTGATATTTTTTCCCGGCCTTCATTATACAGCTTTTAGAAGACTGTTCTATGAAAAAGAAATAATGGTTTGGAAAAAAAGGAAGAGAAAATTCATCCGGGAGCTGGAGACAAATCAGAGCTAGATGACTATTAAATTATAAGAAGTTTCTAGTCCTGATATGCTTCCCATTCCCACTTTCCAAAAAGGTATTAAAATGTTCTTGCCCTTACTTTCTATTAGAGCCCTGGTTCTGGGCCACTCTCGTGTATTTGCTTTTTGTTTATTTGTTTATTGCATCACATTCTGCTCAGCTTCTGGCTAACCTGGTTGTACTCCTTACATATTTCTGCCTCTCCTTGTACTTCAGACTGGATTCTACACACCTAGTTTCCAGTTTATGGTCTTAGACTTCTCAATAAGGATTCTGGTTACCTGCCCTGGTACTTGGTAGCTTTCCCTGACTACATAAAGAAACTTATGAATTAGTTTGGTAAGCTAATCTTTCTGTCATCAAGAAGACAAATAAACTACAAAGTTGATCTTTAGCACATTTATGCTTTAATTTTCTTAGCTGAGAATCGTGATGTAATCAGTTATTTCTTCTTTTGTACAATATTTTTATAATGAGTAAAGAAAAAACAAATCAGGTCCTTTCAGAACATATATGACTTGAAAGTTAGTCACTGTTCAGATGATTTAACTCATTCAGTGCTTTCCTTTCCAGGTTTTATTTTTTACACATAAATATTAAAGGGTGAAACAACTTTTCTTGCCGGGAGAACATGGCTTCCTGAATGCAAAACCTGATTTCTTGGAAGAGATGCTGTACATTAATCTGACAGATGATAAAATAACTTCTCTTAATGAGCATAATTTTATACTGAAGATTCTAGATATTATTTTATTTTCAATTAATTTAACAGAGTTCACCCAAAATTAGGAAATAACAAAGCACTAACTGCACCTTATTGGGTTGGATTTCAAAATAAGTAGATTACTGTAATTCTAAACACAATGTAAACAACAGGGAAAAGATCCATAATGAGTCTTACCTAGCAGATTTAAAACTTTAAAATGAACAATGATTATGTGTGTATTTTTAACTGGAACACAAATGCATTCTCTTTTATTATTTGAATATTTTAAAACAATATTTTAATGTCAGCTTTAAAAATGATTGTACCGACTTTCAGAGACCTTTTAAAATACCAGCAATATTAAACAGTGTGCACCCTGTAATTCTAGCATGTGGAAGCAGAATGTTTCCAAGGTTTCACAGTAAATATCAGCAATGCAGCACACTCTACTTCAATTTTCAATATCTAGGTCACATGGACCACTCTGAATACTGTGAATAGAAAAAAAAGCAAGCAGAAAGATTTTTGTAGCATTATCAAGGAATCATAACAACATTCAAATCATGAAAAAAAATAGTATAATATGAATTTAAAAATAATTCCCATGTAAAATAGAAGCTAGTGCCCTAAAAAATGAACTTCTGGTCTATTATTTAAACTGAATAAAACCTTTGACGAGTGTTACTTAGTTAATAAAATACCTTTTGTTTTTACTACTCTCTCAGTTGTGTGTGTGCGTATCCACACTGTATGTGTGCATGTGAGTGTGTGTGTGTGTGCACGGACACATTGAACACTCAGAAAGAGACAAGAACGTACTGAAGATTTCCACTTTCAATAAAGGCAACAAATAGGTATAATAATGATATCTGAAATTACAATCTTTTTATTTATATAAGGAAACATGAAAGGTGGACAATATATTTTAATTATGAAAAATGCATAGTGGTTTTGCAGTATCTTTAATCCATAATCACACAGTTGAAGATATTTGGAATCTGGAATCTTCTTTATTGTTATTTTTATTATTTTTCTTGAAATCTACTGAATTTATTAGTTTATGGATTTAAAATTTCCCCCTTTCCCTTTACCAGGTTATGTGAAAGACAGGGAGCAAATGAGAGATCCTAACAGTCTATAATAAGCCTCTGCCACCACTTATACTTTTTATACATGTGTAGGTCTTTTTAAGGGAGATTCAAATGAAAGTAACTTGTCTAAGTGCATTTTCCTTAATCTATTCAATAACACAAAAGAGAAATCACACGACAGTGTAGTAATTAAGATGGGAAATACTAAAAAAACTGCATTTAAGTGACTAGAATTTATAGAGCTATAACTTTGATATAGAAATTATTCATAGCATAAAGATTTAGCAATAATCAATGAATATTTCTTTAACAGCACTAAAGCTTACCAGTATTTTTTAATCAAGTACACAAAAGAGCTGAAGAAAGCAGGAAGAACACTTTTTATACACATTTATATATATTCCATTGGAGAAGGAAATGGCAACCCACTCCAGTATTCTTGCCTGGAGAATCCCAGGGACGGCGGAGCCTGGTGGGTTGCCGTCTATGGGGTCGCACAGAGTCGGGCACGACTGAAGCGACTTAGCAATAGCAGCATATATATTCCATAAGTTGGCAAAAGCCCCCTTTAAAGCACCAATATTTTCAGACAGATACAGATTAGGGGATTTGGATTACCAAGTTGACTCTAGTAATGGAGATATTCTAGAGATAGTTTAAAAATGGGCTCAGAGTACAAAGAAAAAAGGGGAAAATGAAATCATGTATTTTATCTCAGTTAATCATCATTGCCACTGTAATGAGATAGTATTTTGATCTTCAAAGCTGTGTCATTTTAAAATCCTGCAAATAGGATATAAAATTAACACACAGAAATCCCTTGCATTCCTATACTCCAATAATGAGAAAACAGAAAGAGAAATTAAGGAAACAATACCATTCACCATTGCAACAAAAAGAATAAAATACTTAGGAATATACCTACCTAAAGAAACAAAAGACTTATATATAGAAAACTATAAAACACTGATGAAAGAAATCAAAGAGGACACAAACAGATGGAGAAATATACCATGTTCATGGATTGGAAGAATTAACATAGTGAAAATGAGTATACTACCCAAAGCAATCTATAGATTCAATGCAATCCCTATCAAGCTACCAACGGTATTTTTCACAGAACTAGAACAAATCATTTCACAATTTGTATGGAAATATAAGAAACCTCGAATAGCCAAAGCAATCTTGAGAAAGAAGAATGGAACTGGAGGAATCAACATGCCTGACTTCAGGCTCTACTACAAAGCCAGTCATCAAGATAGTATGGTACTGGCACAAAGATAGAAATATAGATCAATGGAACAAAATAGAAAGCCCAGAGATAAATCCACGCACCTATGGACACCTTATCTTCGACAAAGGAGGCAAGAATATACAATGGAGAAAAGACAATCTCTTTAACAAGTGGTGCTGGGAAAACAGGTCAACCACTTGTAAAAGAATGAAACTAGAACACTTTCTAATACCATACACAAAAATAAACTCAAAATGGATTAAAGATCTAAACATAAGACCAGAAACTATAAAACTCCTAGAGGAAAACATAGGCAAAACACTCTCCAACATAAATCACAGCAGGATCCTTCATGACCCACCTCCCAGAATATTGGAAATAAAAGCAAAAATAAACAAATGGGACCTAATTAAAATTAAAAGCTTTTGCACAACAAAGGAAACTATAAGCAAGGTGAAAAGACAGCCTTCAGAATGGGAGAAAATAATAGCAAACGAAGCAACAGACAAACAATCTCAAAAATATACAAGCAACTCCTGCAGCTGAATTCCAGAAAAATAAACGACCCAATCAAAAAATGGGCCAAAGAACTAAACAGACATTTCTCCAAAGAAGACATACAGATGGCTAACAAACACATGAAAAGATGCTCAACATCACTCGTTATTAGAGAAATGCAAATCAAAACCACAATGAGGTACCATTTCACACCAGTCAGAATGGCTGCTATCCAAAAGTCTACAAGCAATAAATGCTGGAGAGGGTGTGGAGAAAAGGGAACCCTCTTACACTGTTGGTGGGAATGCAAACTACTACAGCCACTATGGAGAACAGTGTGGAGATTCCTTAAAAAACTGGGAATAGAACTGCCATATGACCCAGCAATCCCACTGCTGGGCATACACACCGAGGAAACCAGACTTGAAAGAGACACGTGTACCCCAATGTTCATTGCAGCACTGTTTACAATAGCCAGGACATGGAAGCAACCTAGATGTCCATCAGCAGACGAATGGATAGGAAGCTGTGGTACATATACACAATGGAATATTACTCAGCTATTAAAAAGAATACATTTGAATCAGTTCTATTGAGATGGATGAAACTGGAGCCCATTATACAGAGTGAAGTAAGCCAGAAAGAAAAACAACGATACAGTATACTAATGCATATATATGGAATTTGAAAGATGGTAACGATAACCCTATATGCAAGACAGAATAAGAGACACAGATGCATAGAACAGTCTTATGGACTCTGAGGGAGAAGGTGAGGGTGGGACGTTCTGAGACAATAGCATTGAAACATGTATATTATCATATGTGAAACAGAACACCATTCCAGGTTCGATGCATGAGACAAATGCTCAGGGCTGGGGCAATGGGATGACCCAGAGGGATGGGATGGGGAGGGAGGTGGGAGGGGGGTTCAGGATGGGGAACACATGTAGACCCATGGGTGATTCATGTCAATGTATGGCAAAAACCACTACAATATTGTAAAGTAATTAGCCCCCAACTAAAATAAATAAATTTATTAAAAAAATAAAATAAAATCCTGCAAATAAATGATTATAAGCTTCTAGAAGTCAAAGGCTGGTTTAAGACTCATTTATTGATATTCTATGTAAAATCACATTTATATTCTATTATAAGAGAGGTTGGTATTCAGCAATAAGAGTAAGTAGAGATGCAACAATTTCTGAATAAATTGTTTGGCATGGGGATAATATATAAATAAAATCCCTTAATATTTAATGTTTGTATAATACAACAATAAGTATATTTAAATTAATATTTTCACTAACTATTGATCTATTTATATATAAAAATATATTATTTAGGTCATTATTTTAATAAATAGTTTATTACCTATATCATGTACTGTTAGAAGCATCACATAATTACTTCCAGGAAAACCTAGTCTGTTCATTTATGCTGCTATACTTCAAACTATAGTTAGAGTGACCTTTGTAAAATAACATTTGATCTGGTCATTTTCTGCTTACATACATTCAATGACTTCTAGTTCAAGAAGGGAGATAGACTATACATGTTTCTACTTCTTTTAAGAACTACTAAAATGAGAGTATAGGAATAAAAAGTAAATGATACCATAAGGTATGCAGGACAGACCATCATCAGATGAGAGATTTTGGAAAATAAATGTGAACAGGAAAATATAGTGAGAAAAATGATGTGAGGCACAGGAAGCCTCAGCCTGTAGTAGACATGCAGTGACAAAAGCTAAGATGGGACCCATCAATTTGCAGAACCCCAGAGAGGTTCAGAGGCTCACAGAGGCCCTGAGTGAGGTGGGCAGCAGTAAGAGATGGGGCCGAAAATGGGGGGATTAATTTAATGTTTGTACCAGGAACAGTTGGCATATGCATCCACTAGAGCAAGGCACTACTAAAGAAAGAATCAAAGGGGAAAATCAATCCCAGAGCAAAGAATAGCTTTTATCTCTGACATTTAGGGACTCTCAATTGAAATAACTGGGTCCCTGGCCTTGTCACCCTAAACACCTGAAATCAGGAAAAGCTGCCTTTGCATGCAAAGCTCCCAATAGCCTGTTTATTTTCTCACTGCCATCTATGAATCTGTAACCAAGAATTGCCAGATATTTAAAGGAAGCTTCCTGCATAAAATAGAGGGGGAAAAAAGCAAACATAAAAAAGAAGTTTATTGTAGAAAATGGGTAACTTAAAGAAAAAAGATTAAATTTAAAAAGATCTCTAGCTAGGATCCTCAAGGACGGTGAGCAGACATTATATGCAAAATAATAAAAATGATGATTATAATAGTAATGATAATAGCACATACATATAAGGCTTACTATATTCCATATTTTATTCTTAATGTTTTATGTTTACAAAATCATTTAAACCTTAGAACTCTGAGGTAGGTAGACTGTTATTATCTCCATTTCAGATTAGGATAGAGACAGAGAATTAAAATGCTCAAGGTCACAGAGTTACTAAGTGGGAGATGGGTATTAAAACTTGAGTGTCCCAAATCTGTGCTCTTAATCACAAGTACAAAAAAGATTATCATGACCCAGAAAATCACAATGGTGTGATGACTCACCTAGAGCCAGACATTCTGGAATGTGAAGTCCAGTGGGCCTTAGAAAGCATCACTACGAACAAAGCTAGTGGAGGTGATGGAATTCCAGTTGAGCTATTTCAAATCCTCAAAGGTGATGCTGTGAAAGTGCTGCACTCGATATGCCAGCAAATCTGGAAAACTCAGCAGTGGCCACAGGACTGAAAAAGGTCAGTTTTCATTCCAATCCCAAAGAAAGGCAATGCCAAAGAATGCTCAAACTACCGCACAATTCCACTCATCTCACACGCTAGTAAAGTAATGCTCAAAATTCTCCAAGCCAGGCTTTAGCAATACGTGAACCGTGAACTTCCAGATGTTCAAGCTGGTTTTAGAAAAGGCAGAGGAACCAGAGATCAAATTGCCAACATCCGCTGGATCATCGAAAAAGCACGCGAGTTCCAGAAAAACATCTATTTCTGCTTTATTGACTATGCCAAAGCCTTTGACTGTGTGGATCACAATAAACTGTGGAAAATTCTGAAAGAGATGGGAATACCGGACCACCTGACCTGCCTCTTGGGAAACCTGTATGCAGGTCAGGAAGCAACAGTTAGAGCTGGACATGGAACAACAGACTGGTTCCAAATAGGAAAAGGAGTACGTCAAAACTGTATATTGTCACCCTGCTTATTTAACTTAAATGCAGAGTACATCATGAGAAACGCTGGGCTGGAAGAAGCACAAGTTGGAATCAATATTGCCGGGAGAAATATCAATAACCTCAGATATGCGGATGACACCACCATTATGGCAGAAAGTGAAGAAGAACTAAAAAGCCTCTTGATGAAAGTGCAAGAGGAGAGTGAAAAAGCTGGCTTAAAGCTCAACATTCAGAAAACTAAGATCATGGAATCTGGTCCCATCACTTCATTTTAATAGATGGGGAGACAGTGGAAACTGTGTCAGACTTTACTTTTTTGGGCTCCCAAATCTCTGCAGATGGTGACTGCAGCCATGAAATTAAAAGATGCTTACTCCTTGGAAGGAAAGTTATGACCAACCTAGATAGCATATTAAAAAGCAGAGACCTTACTTTGCCAACAAAGGTCTGTCTCATCAAGACTATGGTTTTTCCAGTGGTCACGTATGGATGTGAGAGTTGGACTGTGAAGAAAGCTGAGTGCCGAAGAATTGATGGTTTTGAACTGTGGTGTTGGAGAAGACTCTTGAGAGTCCCTTGGACTGCAAGGAGATCCAACCAGTCCATCTTAAAGGAGATCAGTCCTGGGTATTCATTGGAAGGACTGATGTTGAAGCTGAAACTCCAATACTTTGGTCACCTCATGCAAAGAGTTGACTCGTTGGAAAGGACTCTGATGCTGGGAAGGATTGGGGCCAGGAGGAGAAGGGGATGACAGAGGATGAGATGGCTGGATGGCATCACCGACTCGATGGAGATGAGTATGGGTAAACTCCGGGAGTTGGTGATGGACAGGGAGGCCTGGCGTGCTGCAATTCACGGGGTCACAAAGAGCTGGACATGACTGAGCAACTGAACTGAACTGAACTAATCACTATTCTCTTCATCACTGAACAAAGAGAAACAAACAAAACTCCCAGAGAATATGAAAAACTCTTGGAAAATGAACGCATAATTTTATATTTCAACATCCTCTGAAACTTTTTTTTTCAGGGGGGGGATTGGTTTTAGGAATTGAGAGAATTGCTTGGAAACAGATTTAAAAAGAAATAGAAAATATCATTGTAAAGAAGAGAGATTAGATGTTCTGCTCATGTCATCCTTCACAGAATAACAAAAGTTACAGAAGGAAAGAAAAACAAGAAAAAAAAGAGAGGACACTACTAAAGAAATAGTAAAAGATGATTTTCTAGGGAGTAAACACCTCAGATGACAAGTGTTCACCGAACACAACATCAACAGAAAAAAGCCTACCCCAAGACACGTCACAGAACTGAAAAACAAGAAAAACAAGAGTGGACCCCAAAAGTTACCAGAAGGAAAAAGCAGATGAGCTACAAAGGACTAACAAGCTGCAATTAAATAAGTTTTAAAAGACTGTGAAGCATTGCCATCCAAGTTCAGAGGGAAAATGATTAGTACCCTAGAATACCAGACAAACTAGAATTCAGATGGCAAGCAGTTAAGACAGGCAGCAACTAGATATCCTCAGCACATTAGTCAAAGGCAGTACCTTTTCTATCATTTTAAACACAATAATTAAAAATAATATTTACAAAAAATTTAGTAGTAGAGGTGGTGTGTGTTTGTGTGTGTTCTCAGTCATGTCTGATGCTGTGACCCCAGGGAATATATAGACTGCCAGGCATCTCTGTCCATGGGATTTCCCAGGCAAGAATACTGGAGTGGGTTTCCATTTCCTTCTCCAGGGGATCCCCCCACCCAGGGATCGAAGCTGTGTCTCTTGTATCTCCTGCATTTGCAGCCAGATTGTTTATCACTGTGCCACCTGGGAAGCCCCAGTAGAAGGGGTATAAAATGTCAGTTTTTAGATGGTGTCTCATGTACAGCAGGTAGTCAAAAATGTGTCATCTTTTAATGCTTTTTTTCCCTTTCCAATACTGATGCACAAACCCTACTCTCCCTTCTCCCCTAGTCAGGCCCTTCTCCCACCCTTGCGCTATCCATGCTAGAAGCTAGATACATTTCATGTGAGAATAAAATAAAGAACATTCAAACATGAAAGTTCAAAAAATTTATCATCCATATATTCTTCCTTAGAAAGTTGCTAAGGGATATGCTTCAATAAGGAGGATGTACAATGAAAAATAGAAAAAATATGGGTTGAGAAGAGGACGAAAGAAAGCCTTAGGGTAACAGCTGTGTAGTCAAAGAATGAAAGGATCTAGAAGAACAGTTCCCAGGGAAAAGAACAAAATCAGAAAGAGATGCCCACAAACGTTTCACATAATGAAGAGCTGGAAAGAAATGGGAATATGATAAAGAAAAACAATGCAGGAAAAACAAAAATAGGCAATTAGAAATTTTAAGAAAACTGAAAAATGCCTAAGGAAATACAACCAAAGACGACTACTTGGGACTATAATTAATCATTAATTCAAATGACACTGTATCTGGTACTATTTTAGCCACTGAGATTGTAACAGTGGGAGGAAAATAATAAAACAAACAAATAAAAATCAAACAAAGTAGGTAATCCTTGTCTTTTTGAAGCTGTAGTCAAGAATAAAAAGAGTGACAATAATTTTAAAAATTAAGTGAAATACAAGATATGATTTGTATTAACAATAAAACACTACAGAGAAAAATACAACAGAAGGTAAAGCAAGAATCGCGGGTAGGAGAGTTGCTATTTCCGATAAGATGGTCAGGAAAAGCCCTACTGAGCAGTCGCCCCTTTTGTCAAGAATTTAAGGAAGGGCTGCTGCTGCTGCTGCTGCTGCTAAGTTGCTTCAGTCGTGTCCTACTCTGTGCGACTCCATAGACGGCAGGATCAATCAATGTGGTCCTGTGGGTGAATGGATGTTCCAGGCTGTGGGAACTGAAAATGCTAAGGCACTTTTCACATAACAACAGAAACACTTAACTGTGGTTATAAAATAGCATCATTTTTAGAAATGCAAAAATGAAAGAACTGAGAACAGAACCACAGAGAACATGGGTGTACTTATCCTCATCTGATAGAGGGGACAATCCCAAAGCAGCATGTATAGTTAATGGGACAAGAAATAATGGTATTTATCATCCACAGTACAACAGTGAAGAATGACAGAGAAAAGGTGGAGGTGGGGTAGGGTAATTGAGTAAATTTATAATGTCCCCTTTATTTGTATGTATATATGTGTATGTGTTACTGTATGATGTCTAAAAGTGGTAAAAAATCTAAGGTGGAAGCAAATTACTTTAACCTGGATAAATGAAGACAAATATCAGAAGGAAAAATAGAATAAGAAGTGAGGGTTCAGAGGGAAAAGCTGAACCAAAGAACTATTGATATTAAATCATGTGCGTATATTAATTTAAGCATACACACCAACACACACACAGATAACCCCTTTGAAAATTTTCCATAGCTCTTAGGATAAATAATATGGCTACAGGAGAAGGGGGTAGCAGAAGATGTGTTGGTTAGATAGCATCACTGACTTAATAGACAAGAATTTGAGCAAACTCCAGGAGAGAGTGAAGGATAGAGAAGCCTGCAGTTCTTGCTACAGTGCATGGTGTCATAAAGGGCTGGACATGACTTAGCAACTGAACAACAACAGGGCCCTGCCTGCTTTACCAGCCTCACTTCATGCCTCCCTCCCCCACACTCTCTCTCTGGCCATTCTGGCCCCCTTTCAGTTTCCTGAGCAAGCAAGCCCCTATGTTGTTCCTTCCATCTGAAATGTTTCTGGCTCAATATTCACCTCCAGGCTAACTTATTCATTAGGCGCAGTGGGCATAAGTGCCTAGGGTCCAAAATACTTTTAGGAGTCTATGAAAATGTTTTACTATCTTTTAAAATAAGAAAAAAAAAAACCCTTTTAGGTCAAAGAAAATGTTTTAGTATATAATATTAACATATTTGTCTTCATACCAGTATAATGACAAGACATGACTTATAATACTTTTAAAGAGGAAGGGACCCATGAAGGCAAAGATGTTTAGAGCCTACAGAAGTCACAATGTGGCTCCTGCCTATCCTATTCCCCATCTCTACCTGACCATGGGACTCCCACTCGTCCCTCAGCCCCAAAGCCCCTTCTTTGGAGATTCTTTGCCTGATTTTCGCAGACTATATATGAGTTCCCTATATAAGTTCTCGCATTACCTTATAATATGGAAATGAAGTAAACTGTATAATTTTCTGTTTGATGGAATCAGGAACTGTGCCTACCTCATTTACCAATATATCCCCAGCACAAAGCCTTATATGCAGTGATGTGAGACTGTGAAGGGCAGAATTTTACTGTGGCTCTCTGAAGCCCTGCTTCAGGTTTCTGATCCTGAATTTACTACTTAATCTTTTACTGACTCAGTTTCCTTACTTAAAAATGGGGATAATGATGGACTTTTGAGTTAGAATGTGAATTAGAATAGTGCCTGACATACACTAAAGCCTATGTAAAGCCTAGTTACCCTTTCTTCATGTGATCAGATGATTATTAGAACACTACCCCTTTAATTACTATTATCATTACCATTATTATTCCATACATTGGGTGAGTTAAGTAAATGTTTTGGTTTGCTAATTTCCTCCCTCTTACCATCTATTATGTAAATATGTTTTAAAGGAGGGAAGTCATTTTAACAACTTAAGTCACAAAGTTTTTAGAGACGTTAGAGCAAGCAGCTATAAGGATGAAAGGAAACTTGAGGTTTTGGTAATTGACAATACATAATTATCCATAAATTCAAAATTTCAGGGCTTTCAAAATATCCACACTAACCATTCATGAGTTTGAGTAAACTACGGGAGACAGTGAAGTACAGGGAAGCCTGGTATGCTGCAGTTCATGGGGACACAAAGAGTCAGACACGACTTAACGACTGAACAACAAAACCAGTTCATAATTTCACATGATAAGATTGTGCAAGAAGAATGTTTTCAGTGAAGAGTAGTAAATGAGAATCCTCTGAAACATAAATTTCCATGAAAATCTAATAAAAATGAGAGGTAAATTTACTGAAAGTGAAAGTCGCTCAGTAGTGTCCAACTCTTTGAGACCCCATGGACTGTAGCCTGCGAGGCTCCTTTGTCGATGGAATTCTCTAGGCCAGAATATTGGAGTGGGTAGCTGTTCCCTTCTCCAGGGTGTCTTCCCAACCCAGAGATTGAACCCAGGTCACCCACATTGCAGGCGGATTCTTTACCCTCTGAACCCCCGGGGAAGCCCAAGAATATTGGAGTGGGTAATCTATCCCTTCTCCAGCGGATTTTCCCCACCCAGGAATAGAACTGGGGTCTCCTGCATTGCAGGGAGATTCTTACCAGCTGAGCTACCTAAATTTATTTTTCTTTTTTTAAAAAAACCTTACCTGTTTTCCCCCAATAGATGCTCTACACAGTTGATAACAATTTTCAATAGTGATATTACTTTCTTGGGGTTACAATTCTTTACACATAATTCCTTCTGCACATAAATAAAAATACACACCTCAAAGCAGTAAAAATAAAATGAAGCAACAGTAAATGAAATGACTGTTAAGGGCTTCCGTTTTGGTAAACATTTATCTTAACATTTAAGCTTCAGACTCCTGAGATGACCCTTAGGATGAAATGACAGACTCAGGTTTGATTTCTTCTCACAATTCAAACAATACTCCACAAACTAAGGATCATTTTTTTTGGAGGATAAATGACTGGCTAGGAGCATTAATGTCCTCAGGCTTTGCTAGAGGCCTGTAATCTCACCTCATTATTATTCACAATCACCCAGAAAAGCCTCAAGCTAGAACTATGATTGTTACTTAGAACTAAACTTGCAAGTTCATTAAAAGAAAAATCCTTCCTTCTTTCATGATCTCATTTTTTTTTTGTTTAATTCATGTGTATCTTTAGACATGAACTTCAGCAAACGTTAAAACCTAGAGCAATAGTCAATTTGAGTGTTGCTTTAGTCACTAATTTATAAAATGATAAGCCCAGCTTTCATTTGAAAGACCAAAATAAATTTTTATAAGTGTAAAAATGAATTGAGGGATGCAATATTCCCTGAAAATAAGGTAATAATCTAGAGTCAAATTATGTCACAAATACCTTGATTTTTTTTTTTGTTACTTAGGATGTAACTGCTTGCCATCTATTTTGCCAAAACTTTCCATTCCTGCTTTATTTCTGGTATTGATGGTTTGCAATCTTCTTTCTGTTCTTCCAATAACTCTGTCTGCTTCAGTTGATAGAGAAATACAATTACTTACTGATTATAACACTTAAGAGTCTCTTCTCTGAATAAAAGCAAATAAGAGTTAGGGCTCTGTGTCTTGGACTGCCTAGGTTAGAGTCAGATTCTTTACTTCTATAAAAGGTGACAACAATAATTTTTACCTCAAAGCACACTGTAAGGATTAAATGAAACAAATGATTCAAAGTATTTAGTAGATTGTCTGCTAATCAGTAAGCACTGAATAACTGTTATTATCAATAAGGATAACTTTTTAGAACCTTTTATTAGTTCTTAAATATCTTCTGAGAAAATTGGATAAAAAAAACATTTGTGTGACTTTGGACAAACCTGAGTTAAGCTCTCTGCTCTTCTGTTTTCTCATTCATAAGATGAAACATTTTGGCACTATTAACCTGATGGACTCCCTTAACTATAAAAACATGATTTTACTAGCTATGATGAGGATTCAGACTTATTTTCCTTTTGTGTGTTTGATAGGTATCGACAATCCTATTTCCAGCTGAGACTAACTCTGGTTTTGTACCATTATTCTTTGAATAGGAATCATAGCTAATAATGCTATTCTGTACTCTTTCTGGTATTAGTAGTCATGAGATACTTCTTGAATTTCTTATGATGAACTTTTATATTCAGTATTTATCCCCAAAGAAGATCGCAAGATTGTATTGCTTATTCTGAAATGATAGCTCAAACACCAATCATATATTAATTACATATAACATAAAATTCTATCTAGTCCAAAGATTAAAAAAATGCTGTTACATTTCTGGAGAGGTAAATACAAACTTTTATTCAAAAGGCTTGCAAAATATTTTTAATATATAATATAATTCACAGTTTAGGACAGTGCCTTCTGAAGACAACAAAATTTATATCATGGTATAAAGAGATTTATGGGTTCTAATAAAGTCTAACTTTAGAAAAAAGGAAGCTAAAGCTTTTTATTGAGATATAACTTTAGAAACAAAAATGTTATACAGATTTCCTACAGATATGTATATTTAATCCATGAGAGATGAGCAACATAAGTATTTACTATAATTAACTTCTCATGGAAACTATTTTAAAATCCTAAATTATGTAAAAATAATCTTAACTAATGCTGACAATTGGTTTAACACTGTAAGTATCTTTCAGTGAAAGTCAGTGATTGTAGCAAGACAAACTATGTCAGATGCAAACTACAGGTTAGTTAAAAATACCTTTAAAGTCAGTGTGCATACTGAAATATTTAATGACAATGTCTGAATTTGCTTCAAAATAATATAGATGGTATAAACAAGATTAGCTATGGGTTCTTAATTACTGAAGCCAGACTGAAGTACATGGGGGTTCATTATACCATTCTGCCAAATATTCTATGTTTGAAACAATCCGTAATACACACTTAAAAAAAAAAAGCCAATATATAGGCAGACATCAAAACCAGAACCCACGAGGAAGATGACAGATTTAATCTCATAAAAACGTTAACTTTATAGGGCAAAAAGAAAGTACATAAAACAAAAACAAACAGCTTTACAACAAATGTTAAAGGCACTTCCCTAGGTGGGAATGAGATCAACAACTTAAAACAACCTTGTACACATCTAGACTGCCATCTCAAAACCTCATGGGATGAGCAAACCAAAAAATTACAACAGATATACACACAGAAAATGCAACCCAAATATAACACTAAAGCTAGTTAACAAATCACAAGAGAAGAGAACAAAGGAGGAACGGAAGGAAAAAGACATATAAAAACAAATCGAAAACAAGAAAATGTCAATATGAACATACACAGATCACATGGACCACAGCCTTGTCTAACTCAATGAAGCTATGAGCCATGCCATGTAGGGCCACCCAAAACGAACAGGTCATGGTGGAGAGTTATGACAAAATGTGGTCCACTGGAGAAGGGAATGGTAAACCACTTCAGTATTCTTGCCTTGAGAACCCAATGAACAGTATGAAAAGGCAAAAAGATAGGACACTGAAAGATGAACTCCCTAGGTGCCCAATACGCTACTGGAAAAGAGTGGAGAAATAACTCCAGAAAGAATGAACAGATGGAGCCAAAGCAAAAACGAAGCCCAAGTGTAGATGTGACTGGTGATGGAAGTAAACTCCGACGTGGTAAAGAACAATATTGCATAGGAACCTGGAGTGTTATTGCCTGAAGAACTATGGACAGAGGTTCCTGACACTGTATAGGAGGCAGTAATCAAGACCATCCCTAAGAAAAAGAACTGCAAAAAGGCAAAATGGTTTGTCTGAAGACGCCTTACAAATAGCTGTGAATAGAAGAGAAGTGGAAGGCAAAGGAGAAAAGGAAAGATATACCCATTTGAATACAGAGTTCCAAAGAATAGCAAGGAGAAATAAGAAAGCCTTCTTAAGTGATCACTGCAAACAAATAGAGGAAAACAACAGAATGGGAAAGACCTGAGATCTCTTCAAGAAAATTAGAGACACCAAGGGAATATTTCATGCAAAGATGGACTCAATAAGGGACAGAAGAGGTATGGAACAAACAGAAGCAGAAGCTATTAAGAAAAGGTAGCAAGAATACATGGAAGAACTATACAAAAAAGATCTTAATGACCCAGATAACCATGATGGTGTGATCACTCACCTAGAGCCAGACATTCTGGAGTCAAGTGGAAGCAACACTGTGAATAAAGCTAATGGAGGTGATGGAATTCCATCTGAGCTATTTCAAGTCCTAAAACATGATACTGTTAAAGTGCTGCAATCAATATGCCAGCAAATTTGGAAAACTCAGCAGTGGCCACAGGACCGGAAAAGGTCAGTTTTCATTTCAATCCCAAAGAAAGGCAATGCCAAAGAACGTTCAAGCTACTGCACAATTGCACTCATCTTAGACGCTAGCAAAGTAATGCCCCAAATTCTGCAACCCAGGCACCAACAATACGTGAACCGAGAACTTCCAGATGTTCAAGCTGGATTTAGAAAAGGCAGAGGAACTAGAGATCAATTGCCAACATCCATTGGATCATTGAAAAAGCAAGACAGTTTCAGAAAAATATCTACTTCTGCTTTATGACTATGCCAAAGCCTTTGACTGTGTGGATCACAACAAACTTTGGACAATTCTTAAAGAGATGGGAATACCAGACCACCTTACCTGCCTCCTATGAAACTTCTATGCAGGTCAAAAAGCAAGTTAGAACCGGACATGAAACAACAGACTGGTTCCAAAATGGGAAAGGAGTATGTCAAGGCTACATATTGTTACCCTGCTTATTTAACTTCTATGCAGAGTACATCATGAGAAATGCTGGGATGGATAAAGCACAAGCTGGAATCAAGATTTCTGGGAGAAATATCAGTAACTTCAGATACACAGATGACACCACCCTTACGGCAGAAAGTGAGGAGGAACTGAGGAGCCTCTTGATGAAAGTAGAAGAGGAGAGTGGAAAAGCTGGCTTAAAACTCAACATTCAAAAAACTAAGATCATGGCATCTGGTCCCATCACTTCATGGCAAATAGATGGGGAAACAATGGAAACAGTGACAGACTTTATTTTCTTGGGCTCCAAAATCACTGTAGATGGTGACTGCATCCATGAAATCAAAAGACACTTGCTCCTTGGAAGAAAAGCTATGACCAACCTAGATAGTATATTAAAAAGCAGAGATATTACTTTGCCAACAAAGGCCTGCCTAGTCAAAGCTATGGTTTTTCCAGTAGTCATGTATGGATGTGAGAGTTGGACCATAAAGAAGGCTGAGTGCTGAAGAACTGATGCTTTTGAACTGTGGTGTTGGAGAAGACTCTTGGTAGTCCCTTGGACTGCAAAGAGAACAAATCAGTCAATCCTAAGGGAAATCAGTCCTGAATATTCATTCAAGGAACTGATGGTGAAGCTGAAACTCCAATACTTTGGGCACTTGATGGAAAGAAGTGACTCACTGGAAAAGACCCTGATGCTGGGAAAGAATGAGGGCAGGAGGAGAATGGGACAACAGAGGATGAGATGGTTGGATGGCATCACTGACTTGATGGACATGAGTTTGAGCAGGCTCCGTGAGTTGGTGATGGACAGGGAAACCTGGCGTGCCGCAGTCCATGGGGTCGCAAAGAGTTGGACACGACTGAGTGACTGAACTGAACTCAACTATCGATAATGACCTAAACATAAATAGGTTAAATGCTCCAATCAAAAGACATACTGGTTGAATGAATACAAAAACAAGACCTGTATATATGCTGTCTACAAGTGACCCACTTCAGATCTAGGGACACACACAGAACAAAAATGAGGGCATAGAAAAAGGCATTTCATGTAAACAGACACCAAATGAAAGCTGGAGTAGCAGCATTTTTATCAGACAAAATAGACTTTAAAATAAAGACTTATAAGAGACAAGGAAGGACACTACATAATGATGAAAGGATCAATTCAAGAAGAAGATATAACAATTGTAAATATATATGCACCCAATGTAGAAGGACCACAATATATAAGCCAAATGCTAACAGCTATAAATGGAGAAATCAACAGTAACACAGTAACAGTGGGGGACTTTAACACCTCACTTACACCGATGGATCATCCAGATAGAAAATAAAGAACACAAGCTTTAAATGCTACACTGGATAAGATGGATCTAATTGATATTTATAGGATATTTCATCCCCAAACGGTAGATTTCACTTTTTTTTAAAGTGCACATAGAACATTCTTCAGGATAGATCATGCCTTGGGCCACAAATCAAGCCTTGGTAAACTTAAGAAAACTGAAATTATATCAAGCATTTTTCCCAACCACGGTGCTATAACATTAGACACTACCTACAGAAGAAAAAAAAGAAAAACCACAAATACATGGAGCTTAAACAATACTCTTCTGAATGACCAAGAAGTCAGTGAAGAAATCAAAGAGGAAATCAAAAAATATTTAGAAACAAATGACAATGAAAACACAACAACTCAAAACCTATAGGATGCAGCAAAAGCAGTGGTAAGAGGGAAGTTTATAGCAATACAAGCCTACCTCAAGAAACAAGGAAAACACTGAATAAACAACCTAACCTTACACCTAGAACTAGAAGAAGAGAAAAAAACACCCCAAAGTTAGTAGAAGGACAGAAGTAAGAATGGTCAATGCAGAAATAAACAAAATAGAAACATAGAAAACAATAGCAAAGAGCAATGAAACTAAAAGCAGTGCTTTGAGAAGGTAAACGAAATTGATAAACCTTATGTCAGAGTTATCAAGAAAAAAAGGGAGAGGACTCACATCAGTAAAATTAGAAATGAAAAAGAAGTTACAAGTGACACCACAGAAATACAAAGGATCATAAGAGACTATTACCAGGAACTATATGCCAATAAAATTGACAACTTAGAAGAAATGGACCTCCACAAATCAATCAATATGATATACCCTATTAACAAAATGAAGAATAAAAACCATATGATCATCTCAAGAGATGCAGAAAAAGCTTTCAGCAAAATTCAACTCCCATTTATGACAAAAACTCCAGAAAGGGGCATAGAGGGAACCTACCTCAACATAATAAATAAATAATAGACCTACCTCAACATAATAAAAACCACACACACACACATACACACACACACACACAACAAATCCACAACAAATATAATTGTCAACAGTGAAAATCTGAAAGGATTTTCTCTAAGTTCAGGTACAAGACAAGGATGCCTACTCTCACTACTTTTATTCAGCATAGTTTTGAAAGTCCCAGCCATGGCAAGCAGAAAAGAAAAATAAATACAAGGAATTCAAATTGGAAAAGAAGAAGTTAAACTGTCACTGTTTGCATATTACATGATACTATATATAGAAAATCCTAAAGATGCTACCAGAAAACTACTGGTGCTAATCAATGAATCTGGTAAAGTCGCAGGACACAAAATTAATACACAGAAATCCCTTGCATTCCTGTACACTAACAACAAAAGAGCAGAAAGAGAAATTAAGTAAACAATCCCATTTACAATCGCATCAAAAAGTTAAAATATGTAGAAAGAAACCTACTTAAGACCTGTACTCTGAAAACTGTAAGCCACTGAGGAAACAAATCAAAGATGACACAAACGGGAGAGATATGCCATGTTCTTGGATTGGAAGAATCAATATTATCTAAATGACTATACTACCCAAGACAATCTATACATTCAATGGGACCCCTGTCACCAATGGCATTTTTCACAGAACTAGAACAAAAAATTTTACTATTTTGCATGAAAACACAAAACACCCCAAATAGATAAAGCAATCTTGAGGAAGAAAAACAGAGCTGGAGGCATGAAGTTCTCTGACTATGGACTATACTACAAAGCCACAGTAATCAAGACAGTATGGTACTGGCACAAAAACAGAAGTATAGATCAATGAAAAAGAACAGAAAGCCCAGAGATAAACACACCCACCTATGGTCAAATAATCTATGACAAAGGTGGTTAAGAATATATAGTGGAGAAAAGATAGTCTCTTCAAGAAGTGGTGCTGGAAAAACTGGATAGCTAACATGAAATTAGAATACACCCTAATACCACACACAAAAGTAGACTCAAAATGGATTAAAGACCTAATTGTAAGGCTGAATGTTACAAAAAACTCTCAGAGGAAAATATAGGCAGAACACTCTTTGACATAAATTGTAGCAAGATCTTTTCTGTCTCACCTCCTAAAATAATAAAAATGAAACCAAAAATAAAATAAATGGGATCTAATTAAACTTAAAAGCTTTTGTACAGCAAAGGAAAACATAAAAAAGAGAAAAACCCTAAAAGACAAACCAAAAAGGAATTAATCTCCAAAACATACATGAGCTCATGCAGTGCAATTACAAAAAAACAAACAAAAAAACCACCCTCAATCCAAAAATGGGCAGAAGACGTAAATAGATATTTCTTCAAAGAAGAAATACAGATGGCCAAAAAGAATATGAAAAGATGCTCAACATCACCAATTAACAGAGAACTGCAAATCAAAACACAATGAGGTATATGACCTCACACTGGTCAGAATGGTCATCATCAAAAATCCTACAAACAAGGCATGCTGGAAAGGGTCTGGAGAAAAGAGAACCCTTTTTTACTGTTGGTGGGAATGAAAATTGGTACAGCCACTATGTAGAACATATAGAGGTCCTTAAAAAACTGGTTGTTGTTTAGGTTCTCAGTCGTGTCAATTGTTTGTGACCCTCATTACCATATGATCCAGCAATTCCACTCCTGGGCATGTATCTGGAGAAAATCGTAATTCCAAGATACATGCACCCCAATCTTCATTGCAGCACTACTTACAACAGCCAGGACATGGAAGCAACCTAAATGTCCATCAACAGAAGAATGGATAAAGGAGACATGGTACATATGTACAATGAAATATTAGCCATAAAAAAGCACAAAATAATGCCATTTGCAGAAAGATGGATGGGCTCAGAGATTGTCATACTGAGTAAAATAAGTCAGACAGAAAAGGACAAATATTGTATAACATCGTTTATATGTGGAATCTAAAAGAAATGATACAAATTAACTTATTTACAAAACAGAGTTACAGATGTAGAAAATAAACTTAAGGGGGAAGGAAAGGGGACGAAGGATACAGTGGGAGACTTGGATTGACATATACACAGTACTATATATAAAATAGATAATTGACAAGGACCTACTGTATAGTTCAAGAAATTCTACTCAATGTTCTGTAATAACCTATATGGGAAAAGATTCTGAAAAAGAATGAATATAGGTATATGCATAACTGAACCACTCTGCTGGACACTGGCAACTAACACAACAACATAAATCAACTATATAATATTAAACTAAAAAATTAAAATAGAAGCATTCTAGGAGTTCACTGGTGGTACCAAGGATTAGACTCCACCTGCCAATGAGGGGACATTGGTCTGATCCCTGGTCTGAGAAAATCCCACATGCCATGGAGCAACAAAGCTCGTATGCCATAACTACTGAGACACGTTCTAGAGCCCGTAAGCCTCAACTACTGAGCCCATGGGCCACAACCACTGAGCCATGGGCCACAACTACTGAAGCGTACACACTCCTGGGCCCATAAGCAATAACTATTGATCATGCATGCTGCAGTAACTAAAGTCTGCAAACCCTAGAGGTCACAAACTGTCAACTACTGAGTTCATGGGTTGCAAATATAGAAGCCTGCACCTAGAGCCTGTGTTCTGCAACAAGATAAGCCACTGCAATGAGAAGCCCAGGCACCACAACAAAGAGTAGCCCTTGCTTATTACAACTAAAGTTGAGCACAGAATGAAGACCTAGTGCAACTACAAATAAATAAATGAATAAATAAATAAATTATTAAAACATAGAAGCATTCTAGCCAAAGAGCATTTATATCCTATTATTTCTAGTCATAATATGTATGTATATGTGCATATAATAACATATGTGTATACAATAGTATACTATATATAAAATACATATAATAATATATACATATATCAATAAACTCAGAAAGGCAAACAAAATACAAAGAGCACTTATCTCAAGATGGTAGGATTATTATACATTTTCTGTTTCTTTTTCTTTTATTTTTTACAATGAACAGGTATTAATTTTATAATAGAAATATATTTTAGAAGTGTTTTTATGTCTTAACTATTTGGAGATGTGTGGCATTTAAGTCTATAGATGTCAGGTGCTTTTCAGATTTAATAAAAATTAAGTTCATAGACAAGAAAACTGTAATTACGTGAAGAATTCATGGAGAGAAAACAATTCCTACCTTGTGGAGAGAAACTGATAAAAACATAACATGTGCTGTGGGACCCAGCAGCGTAATGGAGGCAGTAAATCTCTAGATGCTCTATGCCTTTATGAGTCCCTATAAAGGAGTACCTCTTCTCTCTGTAACAGGAATAACATAGACACACACATTTATTTAAAGCAGAGGCTAAAAGAAAATCATCCTTAAGTACACACTGCAGGTCAATAGGCTGCCTGTTTGCAAGTGGGATCTCAAAGAGAAACAGCTGGATGTATCATTTATTGGTTGTATGCCCTTAGGAAAGCTATTTATCCACCCCATGCCTCAGTTTCCACATCTGTAAAAGGGGATAATTATAGTACCAAAGTAGAAAGGTTATTATAAAGATTAACATTCTTAAATACAACACTGTCAGGTACAATAATAATAGTAAATACCATTTGTGTGCTAGGTGTGTGCTTAGTTGCTCAGTCGTGTTTGACTCTTTGTGACCCCATGGGCTACAGCCCGCCAAACTCCTCTGTCCACGGGATTCTCCAGGCAAGAATACTGGAGGGGTTGCCATGCCCTCCTCCAGGGGATCTTCGCAACCCAGGTATCGAACCCTGGTCTCCCACACTGCAGGCAGATTCTTTACCAGCTGAGCTACCTGGGAAGCCCATATATCATTTATGTGATTTTAAAGATAAATAAATGGGTGGGGTTGATTTACAGAACATATTACTGTCAGTGATATTTTACTTCTGTTAGCATCTCAAGTATTTCTCATTTCAGAGTTTTGAGTGGATATTATTATGACCTGGCCCTCAGATTTGCAAATCAGAAATTTGATTTTATCAGAGCTACCCAAACTTACAAACAAACTCACAGGAACAGATAAATTTAAAAAGGGAAATTTTTTGATTTTTCAAAATGATAGCCAATGGACTAGATAAAATATTATTTACTGATAGTTGATCTATTTAAGGACAGACCACTTAGAAATTACCTGGTTAGTGTAAAATTAAAGAAAATAGAATTGAAAACCCAAATTGGACCGTCTATCAAATCACAGCAGTGTGCCTTTCTACTTTGTTACCAATTTCTTCTTATACTTGATATGAAATCTTGAGAAGGCACAGCATTACCAATGGAGCATTCTTGTCAAGAATGTTTAATTTGAACCTAATAATTTAAAAAAAAAGTCAGAAAAATTTTAATTAAGGGACATTCTGCAATTTGTCTAGACTTTTAAAAAAGATGTCAACAACATGACATAAAAAGGCTGATAATTTTAATATTTTTTAGGATTAAAGGATGCTAAAGAGGGGGCCTTCTGGGACTGTGGCTGCCAGTGTCCCCACCCCTACTGCATGCTACTGCCAACCCATGCCTCTATGGGAGATGCTCTAATACCAGCATTTTCCCAGTCAGAAATGAAACCTGTGTCCCCTGCATTGGAAGTATGGAGTCTTAATCACTGGACCTCCAGGGAAATCCCATTAAAAAAAATTTTTTTTTTTATATGGGTTTTGTACAAAAGTTTTGAAAATCCATCTCTGAAATTGTTTTCAGAGACGTTTTTGAACTCAGTTTCATTAATACATGATACCATACTGATGAAGGTAACAAAGACAGTGGTGACCTCCTTCAAAAGATCTCATGCAGGCACTGCTACACTCAGTCTCCCAACCCAGCAGCAGGACACTGCTGACCTAAGTCTCAGCTGGAGACTCCTGGACACACACAGGCAAGTCTGGGTCAGTCTCTTGTGGGGATACCAGAGACTGAGACAGAACTGTGTTTGAGTGTCTCCTGCGGAGGTATGGGTCAGCAGTGGACTGTTGCAGGGGCAGGGGCTCTGGGTGCAATAGACCTGAGTATGGTATAAGTCCTCTTGGAGGAGGTCACCATTAACCTCACCATAGAGCTGCAAGAACTTACACAGGACTAGGAAACACACTCTTGGAGGGCACAAAAAAAAAACCTTGTGCACACCAGGATCCAGGAGAAAGGAGCAGTGACCCCACAAGAGACTGACTCAGACTTGCCTGTGAGTATCCAGGAGTCTTTGGTGGAGGTGTAGGTCGGTGCTGGCCTGCTGCAGGGTTAGGGGCACTGTGTGCAGCAGTGCCTGCATGAGACCATTATCTTCATTACCTCCACCATAGATTAGCCTCAGGTCAAACAACAGGGAGGGAACACAGCCCTGCCCATCAACAGAAAATTGGATTAAAGATTTACTGAGCATGGCCCCGCCCATCAGAACAAGACCCAGTTTTCTCCACAGTCAGTCTATCCCATCAGGAAGCTTCCATAAGCCTCTTATCATTCTCTATCAGAGGGCAGACAGAATGAAAACCACGAGCACAGAAAACTAACCAATCTGATCACATGGACCACAGCCTTGTCTAACTCAAAGAAACTATAAGCCATGCTGTGTAGGGCCACCCAAGACGGACAGGTCATGGTGGAGAGTTCTGACAAAATGTGGTCTACTGGAGAAGGGAATGGCAGACCACTTCACTATTCTTGCCTTGAGAACCCCATGAACAGTATGAAAAGGCAAAAAGATAGGACACTGAAAGATGAACTTCCCACGTCAGTAGGTACCCAATATGCTACTGGAGATCAGTGCAGAAATAACTCCAGAAAGAATGAAGAGATGGAGCCAAAGCAAAAACACCACCCAGTTGTGGATGTGACTGGTGATGGAAGTAAAGTCTGATGCTGTAAAGAGCAATATTGCATAGGAACCTGGAATGATAGTGCCTGAAGAACTATAAACAGAGGTTTGTGACACTGTACAGGAGGCAGTGATCAAGACCATCCCCAAGAAAAAGAAATACAAAAAGGGAAAATGGTTGTTGGAGGAGAACTTACAAATAGCTGAGAAAGAAAAGATGCAAAAGGCAAAGGAGAAAAGAAAAGATATACCCATCTGAGTGCAGAGTGCCAAAGGATAGCAAGGAGAGATAAGAAAGGCTTCCTCAGTGATCAATGCAAAGAAATACAGGAAACAATAGAATGGGAAAGACTGGAGATCTCTTCAAGAAAATTAGAGATACCAAAGGAACATTTCATGCAAAGATGGGCTCAATAAAGGACAGAAATGGTCCTTTATTAACAGAATGGTCTTTATTAACAAAAGCAGAAGATATTAAGAAGAGGTGGCAAGAATACATTCACCTCACACGCTAGCAAAGTAATGCTCAAATTCTGCAAGACAGGCTTCAACAGTACCTGAATCATGAACTTCCATATGTTCAAGCTGGATTTAGAAAAGGCAGAGGAACCAGAGATCAAATTGCCAACATCCCTTGGATCACTGAAAAAGCAAGCGAGTTCTAGAAAAACATCTACTTCTGCTTTATTGACATGCCAAATCTTTGACTGTGTGGATCACAACAAACTCTGGAAAATTCAAGAGATGGGAATACCAGACCACTTGATCTGCCTCCTGAGAAATCTGTACACAGGTCAAGAAGCAACAGTTAGAACTGGACATGAAATAATAGACTGGTTCCAAATTGGGAAGGGAGTACGTCAAGGCTGTATATTGTCACCCTGCTTATTTAACTTATATGCAGAGTACATCATGAGAAATGCTGGGCTGGATGAAGCACAAGCTGGAATCAAGATTGCCGGGAGAAATATCAATAACCTCAGATATGCAGATGACACCACCCTTATAGCAGAAAGCAAAGAAGAAGTAAAGAGCCTCTTGATGAAAGTGAAAGAGAGTGGAAAGGCTGGCTTAAAACTCAACATTCAGAAAACTAAGATCATGGCATCTGGTCCCATCACTTCATGGCAAATAGATGGGGAAACAATGGAAACAGTGACAGACTTTAATTCTTTGGGCTCCAAAATCACTGCAGATGGTGACTGCAGCCATGAAATTAAAAGATGCTTGCTTCTTGGAAGAAAAGTTATGTCCAACCTAGACAGCATATTAAAAAGCAGAGACATTACTTTACCAACAAAGGTCCATCTAGTCAAAGCTATGGTTTTTCCAGTAGTCATGTATGGATGTGAGAGTTGGACTATAAAGAAAGCTGAGTGCTGAAGAATTGATGCTTCTGAACTATGGTGTCGTAGAAGACTATTGAGAGTCCCTTGGACTGCAAGGAGATCCAACTAGTCCATCCTAAAAGAAATCAGTCCTGAATATTCATTGGAAGGACTGATGCTGAAGCTGAAACCCCAATACTTTGGTCACCCGATGTGAAGAGCTGACTCATTGGAAGAGACCCTGATACTGGGAAAGATTGAAGGCAGGAAGAAGGGGACGACAGAGGATGAGATGGTTGGATGACATCACCAACTCGATGGACATGAGTTTGAGTCAAGCTCTGGGAGTTGGTGCTGGACAGGTAAGCCTGGCATGCTGCAGTCCATGGGTCGCAAAGTCAGACACCACTGAGCAACTGAACTGAACTGAATGTTTAAAAAATTCATTCTCACAATCTGAAATTTTATATGTCTGCATATTCAGACTGCTATTTTATTCTTAGTTTAAGATTTAATTATAGGGGAAGACAAAAAACAACATTTTAAAATCTTTATTATTATTTCATTCTTTCCCAGAAGCACTTTGGAACATATTGACTTCATGGGTTCTGCCTGTTCACAAAATATTTATGTAATTGCTTTTGTTCCTAAAAATGTTTTACACACACATACTGGTTTCATCTGAATTCTTAAACCAACTAAATGTCATCTCAAACTAAGCTTAGTTTAGTGGGTCAGAAGTTGTGTATGCCTTTTGGGGTCAAAAACAAGCGGTCTTGTGTGGTGGAAAAGTTAATTGCAGAGGCAGTTACAAAAGAGAAATTCCAAAAATATTTTGAACAATTCTAGCATTTCTAGCCTCCAAAGATAACCATTTGAGCAACAAAACTGACTTAAAGTATATTTATTAAAGTACCAGATTCTTCATAGTCCCAGTCTGTAACTTTAGTTTATTAAAAAGAGTTGTTGGTTTTGTTGGACTGGAATTTAAACATTTTATTGTTTCCTACTTATTGAATACTATTTTAATTGGTATTAAACTCTTACAAGTGACTCTGATATTATAACTTGTCTCTAATTAAATAATAGTATACTTATATCAGCAATTTCATTCTCCAAAAAAATGCCTTTACAGCTCAGTTTTATTTTTTGTTTTGTATTTGGTATTTTCCATTATGAAAAAGTGTATACATTCATGCTCATAATTGTTTCATTATTATAGTCCTTGTTATTTTTAGATATTGATAATGAAAGATGAGACCAAAATTATCCTTATTATCCAATTATCTAATCCTTTATCTAAAGAAGCCTAATCTAGATATAAGACTAAGGCCGTATCAGATGGAGCAGATACCACAAAGCAGCATTTGTTTCAACTGCATGCACTTAATTTCTGAGAAATGAGACAGGAGTTGAGCTAAAACTTTTGCTTTAGCCAGAAAGAGAGCAATTGTCAGTAAAATTAATGATATAGACATGAAGAAATGGATGTATTTTAAGAAAACAAATGCATTTTCATAGCCTCTGTGGTCATCTGTGATATTTATTTCTAATTTTTATTCTGATTTCAGAGAGTTTTATTTTACAAGTTTATAAAATTGGCTTTTATAGGGACTAGGTACCATTTTTCAATTTTTCTTTAGTTGGTGTTGTTTTACTTATAAGTATGAAAATGATTTTACTTTACTACTCATTTCACACACTAGCAAGAGTATCCTCAAAATCCTTCAAGCTAGGCTTCAGCAGTACATGAACAGAGAGCTTCCAGAAATACAGGCTGGATTTAGAAATGGTAGAGGAACCAGAGATCAAATTGCCAGCATTCCCTTCTCCAGGGGACCTTCCCAATCCAGGAATAGAACCTGCATCTTTTGCATCTCCTGCTTTGGCAGGCGGATTCTTTGCCACTAGCACCACCTGGGAAGCCTTGTGCTTAGTCACTCAGTGTCTGACTCTTTGCGACCCCATGGACTGCAGCCCACCAGGCACCTCTGTCCATGGGGATTCTCCAAGCAAGAATATTGGAGTGGGTTGCTATGCCCTCCTCCAGGGGATCTTCCCAACCTAGGGATCGAACCCAGGTCTCTCACACTTCAGGTGAATTCTTTATTGACATGAGCCAACAGGGAAGCCTTGGATCACAACAAACTTTGGAAAATTCTTAAAGAGATGGGAGTACCAGGCCACCTTTCCTGTCTCCTGAAATACTTGTACGCAGGTCAAGAAGCAACATTTAGAACCAGATATGGAAGAACTTGTTCAAAATTGGGAAAGGAATATGACAAGGCTGTATATTGTCACCTTGTTTAATTAACTTATATACAGAGTACATCATGCGAAATGCCGGGCTGTATGAAGCACAAGCTGGAATCAAGATTGTCAGGAGAAATATCAACAACCTCATATATGTAGATGTTACCACTCTAACGGAACAAAGTGAAGAGCAACTAAAGAGCCTCTTGATGAGGGTGAAAGAGGAGAGTGAAGAAGCTGGCTTGAAACTCAGCATTCAAAAAACTAAGATCATGGCATCCAATTCCATTGCTTCATGGCAAATAGAAGGGGAAAAGTAGAAACAGTGACAGATTTTACTTTCTTAGGCTCCCAAATCACCATGGATGGTGACTACAGCCATGAAGTTCAAAAATGCTTGCTCCTTGGAAGGAAAACTATGACTAATCTAGACAGCGTATTAAAAAGCAGAGACATCCCTTTGTTGAGAAAGGTCTGTAGAGTCAAAGATATGATTTTTCCAGTAGTCATGTACAGATGTGAGAATCAGACTAGAAAGAAGTCTGAGCACCGAAGAATTTATGCTTTCAAATCATGAGGACTGGAGAAGACTCTTGAGAGTCCCTTGGACTGCAAGGAGATCAATCCAGTCAATCCTAAAGGAAATCAACCTTGAATATTCATTGGAAGGACTGATGCTGAAGCTCTAATACTCTGGACAGCTGACGCAAAGAGCTGACTTTGATCAGAAAAGACTCAGAGGCTGGGAAGGGCTAAAGGCTAAAGGAGAAGGAGGCAACAGGATGAGATGCTTAGATAGCATCACTGACTCAGTGAACATGAATTTGAGCAAACCGGGAGACTGTGGAGGACAAAGGAGCCTGGCTTGCTACAGTCTAAGGGGTCACAACAAGTCGGACACAACTTAGTGACTAAACAACAGCAGTAGCTGATTCATGTTGTTGTACAACAGAAATAGCACAATATTGTAAAGCAATTACCCTTCAATTAAAAATAAAAAAAATCAAATTAAAATTCTTAAATGTTAAGGCATATGAATTGTTGGGTAAGTTTCTAGAAAGCAGGTGTTACATCAGAAAAACATCTGCCATGCCTGCCAGCACAGCCTTGTTTCTGGTCCAACTCTAACATTTGTAAATGACTATTGAAAAAAAACCATAGCTTTGACTATACAGACCTTGTCACCAAAGTGATGTCTCTGCTTTTTAATAGCTATTTGGATTTGTCATAGCTTTCCTTCCAAGGGGCAAGCATCTTTCAATTTCATGGCTGCAGTCACTGTCCACACTGATTTGGGAGCCCAAGGGGGGAAAAAATCTGTCACTGCTTCTACTTTTCCCCTTTTATTTGCCACGAAGTGATGGGACTAGATGCCACGATCTTCGGTTTTTGAATGTTGAGTTTCAAGACAGCTTTTTCACTCTCTTCTTTCACCCTCATCAAGAGGCTCTTTAGTTCCTCTTCACTTGCTTCCGTTAGAGTCATATCATCTGCATATCTGAGGTTGTTGATATTTCTCCTAGCAACCGTGATTCCAGCTTGTGATTCATGAACAACTGACTAGTTCAAAATTGGGAATGGAGTGCAATAAGGCTGTATGTTGTCACTTCTCTTATTTAATTAATATGCAGACTACATTATCGAAAATGCCGGGCTGGATGAGTCACAAACTGGAATCAGCTCCAAGTATACATATATCCCCTTCCTCTTGAACTCCCTCCCGCCACCTCATCCCACTCCTCTAGGTCATCACAGAGCACTGAGCTGAGCTCTCTGTGTTCTTTTATCAGCTTCCCACTAGCTTTCTATTTTATACATGGTAGTGCATATATGTTAGTTGCTAAGTTTCTACAGACCATTGTTAATGTTAATATCACGCTGTTTGGTTTTGAATTTACACATGCAGATAGTTTAAAAAATCAAGTAGTCCTATAGACTCATTTTTTACACCATTTTCTCAATATCCAGAAGCAATCATTTTCAACTGATTTTAGGTATTTCTTTTGGCATTTATGAAGAAGAATATCTCTAAATAAATGACTGTATTTCTAACTCTTGATTAATCTATTAATTTCCCACAACTCACATTTAAGGAGGTAAGAAAGGGATTATAGATAATACATAACTGGGGCTTGATGACTGTGGATTCCATAGAACTGATTATGCTGTTTTGTTCAGTAACCTCCAATATCAATTTATTGAGAACCATCTTTTTAATCCAGTTAAGATTCTCCAAAAAAGAATCTTTCAATCTTCTGCCTAGCGTTACTAGCATTTTACAAACAAAATAGTAAGGACTTGGGGTCTCATAGCAAGAGTGTAAAATCTCAGTCTGGTCTGTTTTCAGTAAAGTACTCTGCCAACTAGAATTCTCCAAATTTCCCAATTTGGGCACCTTCTGATTTACCAAAGAATAAACATTGTCTTCTGCTAGGATGATAGGTGGAAAGGTACTTGTCCAGTTGCAGATGACAGAGCCAGAATGCAAGAGACTGTCTTATTAAATAGACTTCCAACCAGGCTTGCTCTTATTTTTCCCTTTAACCTGCTTCTGTAAGTCTGGGTGGTACTAATACTTAAGTTTCTTGGAAACCATAATGCAAACAGAATTGTTTCCTGGCTTTACCTACCGCTGGTTTTAAGATTCAACTTGCTTGGATTTGCTAAGTCATTTAGCTGTAGACCTTCTGCCGTCTAGTTTCCACACTTTGGTACTATCATTCTTCTCTTACTCTTTTTCTCTTCTTGTTTCATCCTTCTTAATAAAATATTTAATATTATGTTGTATTTTAATGTGGTTTTGAAAGGGGATGGAGTTAAATATATATGTTCACTCTACCTTCTTTAACCAGAAATCAACATTGCTAATTTTATTATCTACTGAGTAGTTTCTTCTTTTTAACATTTGTTAGATTTGAGATAAATACTTTTTTTAAAAAAAGACAATTTCTATTTTAAGAAATGGGAAATTACCATAACCAATCCCTATACTCAGTCTCAGAGTAACATTGCTCAGAGATTGCTATTTATATATCATCTATTTTATATTGAATGCTTTTATTATGGCACAGGCCTGAGTTCTTCACAGCATGGGGGGATGTTTGGCACTCTATTGCCCTGGTAACAATAACTAAGAGTCATATGTTACAGAGCTCAATCTGTTAAGAGTCAGGACATGGACAAGATTATCAAAATTTCCAAATCAAAAACTGGGCACACAGATTAACCTTTAGAGGAAGTAAGCAGGCCCACCAATCATGGGCTGGACAATGTACTATGTTTGTTTCATTATCTTACTTAATATATATATATATATATGCAATGATTTTTAGTTATTAAAGACAATGTCATATATACATTTCATGACTTCACATAATACATGTATGCCATAGTTTTTACTGTATAAGCTTTATGAAAAAAATACGTAATAATGCAGCTCTGTATGTACTCAAGTGATCAACTGACAAAACATAGTAGCTAAAGAAAGTAAGGTATAGAACAGAGTGTATAACCTGCTGCATTCTGTCAATACCTATATAGATGGGGCGACGCATTCAGCATTTCTGGAGGAATGCATGAATGGTAGCAGGGACTGCCTCTCAAGAAGGAAAATAGATAGCTGTGGGACAAGACTTGGAAGGGTAATTTTTCACTGCCTTTGTATACCTCTCAAATTCTATGTCGTGCAAATAACCTATTCAAAAATAAATAAAAGATAATTATAAAACATGTATAATTTGGCTTCTTCAGTCCTGCCAAGCTCCAGATCATCTGATTGTCAGCCACAGACAGAAAGTAGCTCTTTTGGAAAAGATATGTTTTTTTCCCTTCCCTGCTTCCTGATGTGCCCCTCTTTTTTGTCAAACTTTATTGAAACTTCATAAAGCAGCAATTGACTCCAGCAATCTGAATTTTTCTCCTTCATTAGAAGTGAAAACACTTTGGAAAAAAGATGGCCTGACTCTCAAATGTATCAGATGATGGCTTAGATACTTTGCTAACTTACCAGACTGAGATGGTGGGTGGGGTCCTCATCACCCTTCACCTGACTGCTTTGGCCAAGCCAAGATTGTATTTTAGGGTCTGTTACTTGCAAGAATTTTTGTTATCTGCAGGCCTATCACATTGAATAGCTTATCAAATTATGGTAAATATAAATGCATAAATGAATAATTTTCTTTATAGGATTAATACACCTAATTTTAAAAGGATTATGTAATAGAGGTTTTTCAGTCTGTATTTTAAATTTCCCAACTGTTTAGTAATTATAGCTGTCTTCTTTCCCCGATTCCAAGATCTAGTCAAGGGTCATGCATTTTACTCAGTTGTCATATCCATTTAACCTTCCTTAATATTTTTTTGATAGCAGTATGGTCAGTCAGTTCAGTCAATTAAGTCGCTCAGTTGTAATTCACTTTTTGCGACCCATGGACCACAGCACGCCAGGCTTCCCTGTCTATCACCAACTGCTGGAGCTTACTCAAGGTCGTGTCCATCAAGTTGGTGATACCATCCAACCATCTCATTCTCTGTTGTCCCCTTCACCTCCTACCTTCAATCTTTCCCAGCATCAGCGTCTCTTCAAATGAGTCAGCTCTTTGCATCAGCTGACCAAAGTACTGGAGTTTCAGCTTCAACATCAGTCCTTCCAATGAACACCCAGGACTGATCTCCTTTAGGATGGACTGGTTGGATCTCCTTGCAGTCCAAGAGACTTTCAAGAGTCTTCTCCAACACCACAGTTCAAAAGCATCAATTCTTCAGCTCTCAGCTTTCTGTATGGTCCAACTCTCACATCCATACATGACTAGTGGAAAAACCATAGCTTTGACTAGATGGATTTTTTTGGTAATGTCTCTGTTTTTTAATATACTGTTTAGGTTGGTCATAACTTTTCTTCCAAGGAGCGAGCATCTTTTAATTTCATGGCAGTTATTTTGGAGCAAGTCTGTCACTGTTTCCATTGTTTCCCCATCTATTTGCCATGAAGTAATGGGACCAGATGCCATGATCTTAGTTTTCTGAATGTTCAGTTTTAAGCCAGCTTATTCACGCTCCTCTTTCACTTTCATCATGAGTTTCTTTATTTCTTCTTTGCTTTCTGACATAAGAGTGGTGTCATCTGCATATCTGAGGTTATTGATACTTTTCCCAGCAATCTTGATTGCAGCTTGTGCTTCACCCAGCTCGGCATTTCGCATGATGTACTCTGCATATAAGTTAAATAAGCAGGATGAAAATATACAGCCTTAACGTACTCTTTTCCTGATTTGGAAGCAGCAATTTTTTCTCTGGTTGCTCTGCCTTTTCTAAATCCAGCTTGAATATCTGGAAGTTCATGGTTCATGTACTGTTGAAGCCTGTCTTGGAGAATTTTGAGCATTACTTTGCTAGTGTGTGAGATGAGTCCAATTGTGCGGTAGTTTGAACATTCTTTGGCATTATCTTTCTTTGGGATTGGAATGAAAACTGACCTTTTCCAGTCCTGTGGCAACTGCTGAGTTTTCCAGATTTGCTGGCATATTGAGTGCAGCACTTTCACAGCATCATCTTTCATGATTTGAAATAGCTCAGCTGGAATTCCATCACCTCCACTAGCCTTGTTTGTAGTGAGGCTTTCTAAGGCCCATTTGACTTTGCATTCCAGGATGTCTGGCTTTAGGTGAGTGATCACACCATCATGGTTATCTGGGTCATGAAGATCATTTTTGTATAGTTCTGTGTATTCTTGCCACCTCTTCTTAGTATCTTCTGCTTCTGTTAGGTCCATACAATTTCAGTCCTTTACTGTGCCTATCTTTGCATGAAATGTTCCTTTGGTATCTCTAATTTTCTTGAAGAGATCTCTAGTCTTTCCTATTCTATTGTTTTTCCTCTATTTCTTTGCAGTGACACTGAGGAAGGCTTTCTCATCTCTCCTTGCTATTCTTTGAAACTCTGCATTCAAATGGGTATATCTTTCCTTTTCTCCTTTGCCTTTTGTGTCTTTTCTTTTCTCAGCTATTTGTAAGGCCTCCTCAGACAACCATTTTGACTTTCTGCATTTTTTTTTCTTGGGGATGGTCTTGATCACTGCCTCCTGTACAACATCACGAACCTCTGTCCATAGTTCTTCAGGCACTCTATCAGATCTAATCACTTGAATCTATTTTCCATGTCCACTACATAATCGTAAGGGAATTGATTTCGCTCATACATGAACGGTCTAGTGGTTTTTCCTACTTTCTTCAATTTAAGTCTCAGTTTTGCAATAAGAAGTTCATGATCTGAGCCACAGTCAGTTCTGAGCCTTGTTTTTGCTGACTGTATAGAACTTCACCATCTTTGGCTGCAAAGAATATAATCATCTGATTTTGGTGTTGACCATCTGGTGATGTCCATGTGTAGAGTCTTCTCTTGTGCTGTTGGAAGAGGGTGTTTGCTATGACCAGTGCGTTCTCTTGGCAAAACTCTGTTAGTCTTTGCCCTGCTTTGTTTTGTACTCCAAGGCCAAATTTGCCTGTTACTCCAGATATCTCTTGACTTCCTAACTTTGCGTTCCAGTCCCCTATAATAAAAAGGACAACTCTTTTCGGTGTTAGTTCTAGAAGGTCTAGTAGGTCTTCATAAAACCGTTCAACTTCAGCTTCTTCAGCATGACTGGACAGGGCACAGACTTGGATTACTATGATACTGAATGGTTTGCTTTGGAAATGAACAGAGATCATTCTGCCATTTTTGAGTTTGCATCAAAGTACTGAATTTTGGACTCTTTTGTTGACTATAATAACTAGTAGCTTATAAAAATTAATTCAACTCTATATTCAATGTATTCTGTATTTCTATAGGAGTGCAACTATAATCAGTTCAGTTCAGTTCAGTCGCTCAGTCATGTTCGACTCTTTGCGACCCCATGAATTGCAGCACATCAGGCCTCCCTGTCCATTACCAACTCCCGGAGTTTACCCAAACCCATGTCCATCGAGTCGGTGATGCCATCCAGCCATCTCATCCTCTGTCGTCCCCTTCTCCTCCTGCCCCCAATCCTTCCCAGCATCAGGGTCTTTTCCAATGAGTCAACTCTTTGCATGAGGTGGCCAAGTATTGGAGTTTTAGCTTCAACATCAGTCCTTCCAATGAACACCCAGGACTGATCTCCTATAGGATGGACTGGTTGGATCTCCTTGCAGTCCAAGGGACTCTCAAAAGTCTTCTCCAACACCACAGTTCAAAAGCATCACTTCTTTGGCGCTCAGCTTTCTTTATAGTCCAACTCTCACATCCATACGTGACTACTGGAAAAACCACAGCCTTGACTAGAAGGACCTTTGTTGGCAAAGTAATGTCTCTGCTTTTTAATATGCTATCTAGGTTGGTCATAACTGTCCTTCCAAAGAGTAAGCATCTTTTAATTTCATGGCTGCAGTCACCATCTGCAGAGATTTGGGAGCCCAAAAAATAAAGCCTGACACTGTTTCCACTGTTTCCCCATCTATTTCCCATGAAGCGATGAGACCAGATGCCATGATCTTAGTTTTCTGAATGTTGAGCTTTAAGCCAACTTTTTCACTCTCCTCTTTCACTTTCATCAAGAGGCTTTTCAGTTCTTCACTTTCTGCCATAAGGGTGGTGTCATCCGCATATCTGAGGTTAATGATATTTCTCCCAGCAATCTTGATTCCAGCTTGTGTTTCTTCCAGCTCAGTGTTTCTCATGATGTACTCTGCATATAAGTTAAATAAGCAGGGTGACAAAATGCAGCCTTGACATGCTCCTTTTCCTATTTGGAACCAGTCTGTTGTTCTAGGCCCAATTCTAACTGTTGCTTCCTGACCTGCACAGAGGGTTCTCAAGAAGCATGTCAGGTGGTCTGGTATTCCCATTTCTTTCATAATTTTCCACAGTTTATTGTGATCCACACAATCAAAGGCTTTGGCATAGTCGATAAAGCAGAAATAGATGTTTTTCTGGAACTCTCTTGCTTTTTCGATGATATGATCCACCGGATGTTGGCAATTTGATCTTTGGTTCCTCTGCCTTTTCTAAAACCAGCTTGAACATCTGGAAGTTTACGGTTCATGTATTGCTGAAGCCTGGCTTGGAGAATTTTGAGCATTACTTTACTAGCATGTGAGATTAGTGCAATTGTGCGGTGGTTTGAACATTCTTTGGTATTGCCTTTCTTTGGGAGTGGAATGAAAACTGACCTTTTCCAGTCCTGTGGCAACTGCTCTGTTTTCCAGATTTGCTGGCATATTGAGTGCAGCACTTTCACAGCATCATCTTTCAGGATTTGAAATAGCTCAGCTGGAATTCCATCACCTCCACTAGCTTTGTTCGTAGTGATGTTTTCTAAGGCCCACTTGACTTCACATTCCAGGATGTCTGGCTCTAGGTGAGTGATCCCACTATCGTGATTATCTGGGTCGTGAAGATCTTTTTTGTACAGTTCTTCTGTGTATTCCTGCCACCTCTTCTTATTATCTTTTGCTTCTGTTAGGTCCATACCATTTCTGTCCTTTATCGAGGCCATCTTTGCATGAAATCTTCCCTTGGTATCTCTAATTTTCTTGAAGAGATCTCTAGTCTTTCCCATTCTGTTATTTTCCTCTATTTCTTTGCATTGATTGCTGAGGAAGGCTTTCTTATCTCTCCTTGCTATTCTTTGGAACTCTGCCTTCAGATGGGAATATCTTTCCTTTTCTCCTTTGTTTTTCATTTCTCTTCTTTTCACAGCTATTTGTAAGGCCTCCTCAGACAGCCATTTTGCTCTTTTGTATTTCTTTTCCATGGGGATGGTCTTGATCCCTGTCTCCTGTACATGTCACGAACCTCTGTCCATAGTTCATCAGGCACTCTGTCTATCAGATCTAGTCCCTTAAATCTATTTGTCACCTCCACAGCTTAATCACATGGGATTTGATTTAGGTCATATCTGAATGGTCTAGTGGTTTTCCCTATTTTCTTCAATTTACGTCTGAATTTAGCAATAAGGAGTTCATGATCTGAGCCACATTCAGCTCCCGGTCTTTTTTTTGCTGACTGTATCAAGCTTCTCCATCTTTGGCTCCATCTCCATCTCCATTTTGGCCAAGTATAATAGAAAACAGCAAAATAAATAATAAATAGGCCAGGTCCTCAGAGCAAATATAAGCTAGTGGAAGAGAGAATTATGTACAATATTCAGTACAACATTCCACTTCCATTCTAGACTTGGAAATTCTAAATGAAATAAAATCTTAGTTATAGAAGCTAATTTACGTTCCAACATTCTAGTCCACAGTTTTTCATGTCAATCATTTTACCAATAGTATTGTGTACCATTATAAATACATATCACATTACATTATACAAATTTGTTTATATATCTGCTTCCTCAGCTGGTTTATGAGCTCCTCCACAGCAGGAACTAGAGTTCATGGCTAACATCTACTATAGTGTACACACAATAACTGTGTGAATCACAAGGTAGGAAGTTAAATTGTTGAATGAAATGTAAAGTGGTATTAGAAGATTAGATAAGGAGTAGTTTTAATTCCCACTGGATAGCTTGAAGAAAGCTACAAAAACAAGGGAGCACTTAAAGAAAACTGAGATCTTAATATATAAAAATATAATGAGACAGAGGATTATGTGCAGACAGAACAGGAAAACTCTGCAAAAGTATGAAGGTAAAAAAGGTACTGGGTATGCCTTACAATGTTCATAATCCAGTGTCATTGGAATTTCAAGTTTCTGCGACTGACTGATAGATGTATTAAATATAGGGAGGAGTAGTGGGAATAACACCTACACAAATTAGCAGTGATCTGAGTGGGTCATCTTTCCCAGAGCTGTACTACTGTGGCAAGCATAGTACAGGTCTATCAAAATGGTGCACAAAATGGCCTTTGAGAATTTATCCATATGTCTGAACACAATTCAGATGTCTATATATTATCTTGGAATAATGTAGAACACCCTTTACCAATGGCATTTCATGGAAATAATATACTCCTAGAGAAATGCAAACATCTGAGGAACCGAGTTCAACCCAGTGTATTTTCCCAAATAATCTGACCATGGGAAACTTCTGTCATAAAATTCCTATTAACATCTCAGTTTGGAAAATATTATTGTTATTTCCCTACATTTAATATATAAGGTATCACTACTACTTTGAGTCATCAAATGGGTCTATTTCAAGCTTTATGATGTTATATTACTACAATATTACTACTTGGAACAACTCCTAAATATTTACCAATTTGGTATCAAACAGAGGATATGAGCTAGTATCAGAAGAAATTATCACAATAAGTTTACTTTTGTCTTATATATCCAGACTACACGAATTGTTTAAGAGTTTATGGTGGTTTAACCTAAGCTATAGTGAAATTTAGTCAGATAAACATAAAGTTTAATTTAGCTATACTTCACAAAAAATATAAAGAAAGAGGAAACAAGATGAAAGTCTACAAATAGGGGAATAGTTAAATAAACTTCTGTACCTCATACAACACAATATTGCAGTCTTAAAAAAAATAAATTAGAGCTATTTCTACAATGTATTGAAGGGTGAGAAATGCAAGGTGAAGGTATGTATGTATGTATGTGTGTGTGTGTGTATGTGTATGTAATCCCATCTTTTAAAGCAATGAAAAATTCCTCTCTATGTATGTGCATGTACATATGTGTTATACTAATTGAGAATAGGAAAGATACTAGGTTAAGAAAAGAAGATTGCATGGTATGAATATGATAAGAATTTTATAAGCATATAAAAATAAGATCTAAGAAAATCAAGAAAACCTAGAGAATTTACATCAAAGTTGATTCTAACTAATACAATAAATCTATTCTGATTTCTTTGATGACTTCCTATTAATTACAGTAAAGGCTTGGGCAAGTGGGATATAGCATAAATTACATATTCTATCGTGATCTGATTCTTATTTTTCTCACATTCCCAGTATATATTCTACATTCCAGCTATAATAAACCACTTAGTATTTACTGGAATACTCTGTGTTACTGCATATTCCAGTACCTTGGTATATACCAGGTCCATTGCCCAAAATGCCCTTTTATTTTTTGTTTCTTTGCACGTGGAACTCTTACCTAAAAAATCTGCATAAGACATAGTTGAACGAATCTTAAAAATACGTGATGCATAATAAGCATTAGGGCTTCCAAGGTGGCACAGTGATAAAGAATCCACCTGCCAATACAGGAGATGCAAGAGATGCTGGTTTGATCCCGGGGTTAGGAAGATTCCCTGGAGAAGAAAATGACAACCCACTTCAAGTATGCTAGCCTGGAAAATTTCATGGACAGAGGAGCCTGGAAGGCTACAGCCCACGGGGTCCCAAAGATTTGGTAGTGACTGAGTGACTGAGCGCATATATATAATAGGCATTAAGTATGACAGAAATTCAGAGTCCCGACTAGAGTTGTCAGGAAAACATAGTATATGAATTAGTTCTTGAAAGATCAGCACTTTAACTGAAGTGAGAAGAGAAGGTACAGGCATACTTTAGATATATTGCAGGTTCAGTTCCACATCATCACTATAAAGCAAATATTATTCTCAACAAAACAACTCACACAAATATTCTGCTTTCTTAGTGCATAAAAAATTTATTTTATGTTATATTTTAGTCTATTAATTGTATACTAGCCATATATCTAAAAAAAAAAGACGTGCATACCTTAATGAAAAAAAAACTTTATTGCTAAAAAACACTAACCATCCTCTGAGTCTTTAGTGGGTTATAATCATTTTGCTGGTGGAAGATTTTGCCTCACTGTTGATGGCTGCTGAATGATCAGGGTGGTGGTTGCTGAAAGTTGAGGGAGTACCACGGCAGTTCCTTAAACTAATGAAGCAATGATGAAGTTTGATGTATTGAGTGACTCTTACTTTCAATCGAAATTTCTCTGTAGCACACAATGCTGTTTGATAGCATTTTACCCACAGTAGAACTTCTTTCAAAACTGGATTCAATCCTCTTAAACCATGCTATTGCTTCATCAACCAAGTCAATGTAATAGCCTAGATTTTTTGTTATTTTCAACAATCTTCATAGCATCTTCATTATGAGTAGATTCCATTTCACTCAAGAAACCACTTTCTTGTTTATCCCTAAAAAGTAACTTCATCCATTCAAATTTTATCATGAGATTACTGTAATTCAATTAAATCTTCAGGTTCCACTTCTAATTTTAGATCTTTTGCTGCTTCCACCACACTCACAGTTATTTCCTCCACTGAACTCTTGAACCTCTCAAAGTTATCTATGAGAGTTGGAATCAATTTTTAAGCTCCTGTTAATGTTGATATTCTGACCTCTTCCCATGAATGACAAATATTCTTAATGGCATTTGGACTGGTAAATCCTTCCCAGAAGGTTTTCAGCTTACTTTGCCCAGACCCATCAGAGCAATCACTGTCTATGGCAGCTATAGCCTTATGAAATGTATTTTTTAAGGGGTAGGGCTTGAGAGTTGAAATTACTCCTTGATCTGTGGAGCTACAGAATGGATATTGTGTTAGCAGGCATGAAAATAACATGAATCTCATTGTACATCTCCATCAAAGCTCTTGGGTGACAGGTGTATTGTTAATGAGCAGTAATATTTTGAAAGGAATCTTTTTCCTAAGCAGTAGGTCTCAACAGTGAGCTAAAAATATTCCGTAAATCATGTTATCAACAGACTGTTGTCATCTAGGCTTTGTTGCTCTATTTACAGAGCACAAACAGAGTAGATTTAGCACAATTATTAGGGTCCTAGGATTTTCAAGAATGGTAAATGAGCACTGCCTTCAAAGTCATAAGCTGCATTAGCCCCTAACAGGAGGGTCAGTCTGTATTTTGAATCTTTGAAGGCAGACACTGACTTCTCCTCTCCAGCTATGGAAGTCCTTAACAGCATCTCAATATAAGGCTACTCTGGAAATCTGTTGTACAGTGCATCAATCTTCATTATCTTAGCTAGATCTTCTGGATAACTTGCTGCAGCTTCTACATCAACACTTGCTGCTTCACCTTGCACTGTGATGCTATGTTATGGAGATAGGTTCTTTCCTTAAACCTCATGAACCAAGCTCTGTTAGCTTTAAACTTAACTTCTGTAGCTTCCTCAACTCTCAGCTTTCATAGAAATGAAAAGCACTAAGGCCTTGATCTGGATTAGGCTTTGGCTTAAGGAAATCTTGTGACTGGTTTGATCTATCCAAGCCACTAAAATTTTTTCCAATCAGCAATAAGATTGTTTTGTTTTCTTGTCATTCAGATGTTCTCTGGAGTAGCATTTTTAATTTTCTTCAATAGATTTTCATTTGCATTTACAACTTGGCTTACTGTTTGGCACAAGAGGTCTAGTTTTTGACCTATATCAACTTTTGACATGCCTTCCTCACTAAGCTTAATAATCTAGTTTTTGATTTAAATTGGAGAGATGTGGAACTCTTCCTTCCACTTGAATACTTAGAGGCCACTGTAGGGTTATTAATTGGCCTAATTTCAATATTGTTTTGTCTTAGGGAACAGGGAGACTGAAGGAGAGGGAGATAGGGGAACAGCCAATTAGTGAAGCAGTCAGAACACACGCAACATTAATTTCTGCATCTTATACGGGTATGGTCTTGGTGTCTCAAAACAAGTACACCAGTAACATCAAAGATCACTGATTACAGATCACCATAACAAATATAATAATAAAGAAAAAGTTTGAAATACTGCAAGAATTACTATCAAAACTTGGCACAGAGAGATGAAGTGAGCAAACGTGGTTAGAAAAATAGCACCAATAGACTTGCTTAATGCAAGGATTGCCACAAGCTTTCACTCTCTAAGAAATGCAATATATGTGAAGTGCAATAAAGTGAAGCCCAATAAAATGAGGTATGGTTGTATTACAAGCAGGGAGAAAAGACAAAAAACAAGGTATACAGGTGGTATACAGTAATGACATCTTTAGGAGGGCGTGTGGCAAGTAATTGTGGATGGGGAGATGAATGAATTTATCAGAAAATTAATACAGGGAAACAGCAAGTTATAAGATGGGAAGGTTGGAACAGGGCCAGCTAATTTAGACTTAAATATGAAGCAAGGCACCTAAAATTTAGCTTAAATACCTAGGTTCTTCAAATAGGACAATGTAAACCTCATGTGATCCTAGAAGGCCCAGAATACACATAAAGCGTCTTTCTGAATCATGAAATTTATTTGGAAATTCTAAGAATTAAGTAATTTAAGGATCACATGAGCTTTACATTGTCCTATTTGAAGAACCCAGGTATTTAAGCTAAGACAGCATATTAAAAAGCAGAGACATTACTTTGTCAACAAAGATCCGTCTAGTCAAGGCTATGGTTTTTCCAGTGGTCATGTATGGATGTGACGGTTGGATTATAAAGAAAGCTGAGTGCCGAAGAATTGATGCTTTTGAACTGTGGTGTTGGAGAAGACTCTTGAGAGTCCCTTGGACTGCAAGGAGATCCAACCAGTCCATCCTAAAGGAGATCAGTCCTGGGTGTTCATTGGAAGGACTGATGTTGAAGCTGAAACTCCAATACTTTGGCCACCTGATGCAAAGAGCTGACTCATTTGAAAAGACCCTGATGCTGGGAAAGATTGAGGGCAGGAGGAGAATGGGCAGAGGATGAGATGGTTGGATGGCATCACCGACTCAATGGACATGGGTTTGGGTAGACTCTGGCAGTTGGTGATGGACATGGAGGCCTGGCATGCTGTGGTTCACGGAGTTGCAGAGAGTCGGACACAACTGAGCGACTGAACTGAAACCTCATGTGATCTTAGAAGGCCCAGAGTACACATAAATCATCTTTCTGAATCATGAAATTTATTTGGAAATTTTAAGAATTAAGTAATTTAAGTTTTAACTTAAATTTAAAGTACTATTTAAAAACATTTATTTAAATTTAACATATTATTTTTATATTAAAACAAATACAGACATTTCTCCAAAGAAGATTAATAGATGACCAAAAAACACATGAGGCTTCCATGGTAGCTCAGCTGGTAAAGAATGTGCCTGCAATGCAGGAGACACCAGTTTGATTCCTGGGTAAGGAAGATCTGCTGAAGAAGGGATAGGCTTCCCACTCCAGTATTCCTGGACCTCCCTGGTGGCTCAGTTGGTAAAGAATCCCACCTGCAATGCGGGAGACCTGGTTTTGATCACTGAGTTGGGAAGATCCCTAGGAGAAGGGAATGGCTACCCACTCCAATATTTTGGCCTGGAGAATCCCATGGACTGATAGTCCATGGGGTCGCAAAGAGTCAGAAATGACTAAATGACTTTCACTTTTCTTTCAATAAACACATAAAACGATGCTCAATATGACTAATTATTAGAGAAATGCAAATCAAAACTACAATGCAGTATCACCTCACCTCAGTCAGAATGGTCATTGTGAAAAAATCTGCAAACGGTAAATGCTGGAGAGGATGAGGAGAAAAGGGAACCTTCCTACACTGTTGGTGGGAATGTAAACTGATATAGCCATTGTAGAGAAGAGTATGGAGATTTCTTTAAAAACTAGAAGTAAATCCACCATATGACCCAGCAATCCCACTGGGCATATACCCTCAGAAAGCCACAATTCTAAAAGACATATGTACCTTAATATTCACTGTGGCAATATTTACAACAGCCAGGACATGGAGCAACTTAGATGTCCATCGAGAGATGAGTGGATAAAGAAGATGTGGCATATGCAAGCAATGGAATATAAGCCATAAAAAAGAATGTATTTGCATTAGTTCTAATGAGGCAGATGTACCTAGAGCCTGTTATACAAAGTGAAGTAAGTCAGAAAGAGAAAAACAAGTATTGTATATTAAAACATATATATGGAATCCAAAAATGGTATTGATGAACCTATTTGCAGGGAAGGAATGGAGACACAGACACAGAATGGACTTGTGGACATAATGGGGGAGGAGAGAGTGGGACGAACGGAGAAAGTCGCATCGACATATATACAATATCATATGTAAAACAGATAGCTGGTGAGAAGTTGCTATACACCATAGGGAGCCAAGGCTGGTGCTCTGTGATGACCTAGAGGGATGGGATGGGGGGAGGCTTAACAGGGAGGGGATATAATTATGGCGGATTTACTCTGTCTGCCCTCTGATGGATAAGGATAAGAGGCTTGTGGAAGCTTCCTGATGGGAGGTACTAGCTGTGGGGCAAATCGGGTCTTGCTCTGATGGGTCATGGTCATGGTGGAGGGTTCTGACAAAACGTGGTCCACTGGAGAATGGAATGGCAAATCACTTCAGCAATCTTCCTATACTAAAAAGATCTTCATGAACCAGATAACCATTGTGGTTATCTCAGTAACCATCACTCACGATGGTGTGATCATTCACCTAGAGCCAGACATCCTGGAGTGAGAACTCAAGTGGGCCTTCGGAAGCATCAGTAGGAACAAAACTAGTGGAAGTGATGGAATTCCAGCTAAGCTATTTCAAATCCTAAAAGATGATGCTGTGAAAGTGCTGCACTCAATATTCCAGCAAATTTGGAAAACTCAGCAGTGGTCGCAGGACTGGAAAAGGTCAGTTTTCATTCTAGTCCCAAAGAAAGGCAATACCAAGGAATGTCCAAACAACTGCACAATTGCACTTAATTCACATGCTAGCAAAGTAATGCTGAAAATTCTCCAAGCCAGGCTTCAACAGTACACGAATTGAGAACTTCCAGATGTTCAAGCTGGATTTAGAAAAGGCAGAGGAACCAGAGATCAAATTGCCAACATCCGCTGGGTCATCAAAAAAGGAAGAGAGTTCCAGAAAAATATCTACTTCTGCTTTATTGACTATGCCAAAGGCTTTGACTGTGTGGATCACTATAAACTGTGGAAAATTCTTATAGAGATAGGAACAGCAAAGCACCTGACCTGCCGCTTGAGAAACCTGTATGCAGGTCAAAAAGCAACAGTTAGAACTAAACATGGAACAAAGGACTGGTTCCAAATTGGGATAGGAGTACGTCAAGGCTGTATATCATCACCCTGCCTATTCAACTTATATTCAGAGTACATCATGCGAAATGCCGGGCTAGATGAAGCACAAACTGGAATCAAGGTTGCCGGGAGCAATATCAATAACCTCAGATATGCAGATGACATCATCCTTATGGCAGAAAGCGAAGAGGAGCTATAGAGCCTCTTCATGAAAAAGTGAAAGGGGAGAATGAAAAACTAGCTTAAAATTAAACATTCAAAAACTAAGATCATGGCATCTGGTCCCATCACTTTATGGTAAATAGACGGGGAAACAATGGAAACAGTGACAGACTTGCTCCAAAATCACTGCAGATGGTGACTGCAGCCATGAAATTAAAAGACGCTTGCTCCTTGGAAGAAAAGTTATGACCAATCTAGATAGCATATGAAAAAGCAGAGATATTACTTTGGGGACAAGTCTGTCTAGTCAAAGCTGTGGTTTTTCCAGTAGTCATGTATGGATGTCATAGTTGGACCATAAAGAAGGCTGAGTGCCAAGGAATTGATGATTTTGACTGTGGTGTTGGAGAAGACTCTTGAGAGTCCCTTGGACTGCAGGGAGATCCAACCAGTCCATCTTAAAGGAAATCAGTCCTGAATATTCATTGGAAGGACTGATGCTGAAGCTGAAGCTCCAATACTTTGGCCACCTGATACAAAGAACTGACTCATTATAAGGACCCAGATGCTGGAAAAGATTGAAGGCAGGAGGAGAAGGGGATGTCAGAGGATGAGATGGTTGGATGGCATCACTACTTGATGGATATAAATTTGAGCAGGCTCCAGTAGATGGTGAAGGACAGGGAAGCCTAACATGCTGCAGTCCATGGGGTTGCAAAGAGTTGGACACAACTGAGCGACTGAACAAAAACAATGGCTGGTTTGTGTCGTTGTATGTCAGAAACCAATACAACATTATAAAGTAGTTCAAGAAAGAATGTGAAAGAAAGTGTTAGTCGCTCAGTTGGGTTCGACTCTTTGCAACCCCATGGACTGTAGCCTGCCAGCCTCCTCTGTCCATGGGATCTCCAGACAAGAATACTGGAGTGGGTAGTCATACCCCTTCTCCAGGGGTTCTTCCCAACCTAGGGACTGAACCCAGGTCTCCTGCATTTCAGGCAAATTCTTTACCATCTAAATTACCAGGGAAGCCCTGTGATGTAGAGGGGTGGGATTGGAGGAAGTTCGAGAGGGAGGGGATATATGTATAATTATGGCTGATTTGCATTGTTGTTCGGCAGAAACCCACACAACACTGTAAGGCAACTTTCCTCCAATTAAAGAAAAAAAGACAAATGGATGTATTACCAAGTGGGATTTAAAATATGTGCAAATTTTTAAGATAAAACAGGAAACTTCCAGGAAATACTGAACTTGTCATGAGTTGTTTCCAGCTATGCTACCACATCAAATCCTAGTGGGTTTTCTCCTTTACATCTTGTCCTGGCAGTGGAAAGACAGTTATGAAAGGGATTTGGGCAAGGCAGTAACCGGATTTAAGTGATGACTTACTTATATTAAACTAGCAGCAGGATGCAGGCTGGCCTAGAAATGGGGAGAAGATTAGAAATATGTATCCTAGGTAAAGAACTACTGCACCAGTCCAGACTAGCACTACTAGAATGGAAAGAGGTTTGACAAGCTCCATTAAGGAACTTAGTATTTCAACTAATATTGCAGCCCTTGCAATGTATTAGAATTGGTTCAATGATACTAGATCTTCTTTATATTGAGAGGTCGTTTACTGTTGGTTAAATATCAAATCTGGTGCCAGAATTCTTAGGCTTAAATTTTGGCTCAAGCACTTACTTGCTGTATAACTTTGTACAAGTTACTTAACTGTTCTGTATCTCTATTTTCTCATCTGTGTAATGGGAATAACTATAGTACTACCTACTCCACTGTAGGACTAAATGACTTAAAACATATAAAACATCTAGAACAGAGCCTGGCACAGTAAGTACTATTTAAGTGTTAGCTGCTGTAATAACTTTTTAAGAAAATTGTTTATATTAACTCTTATCTTTCCTGAGATTTGAAGTTTTGGGAAATTATGGAGATATGCAGTGTGAGTGTATATTCTCTAATTCTATGATGACTCTGGAAAAATCTCTGAATCCTAGAGTATCAGCCCAGAGATCAATGAGGGCTTTAAAAGCATTATATGTTGGGTTAGTTCATCAGTACATTTTGTACCCTGTTGTACCTTCATTATCATTAAAAAGTCTCTTATAAATTTGATAATGTACTTTAAAAAGCAAGTGTTTTTGGTACCTAATAAGATTAAATTTATTTGATAAAAGATAACTGTTGATACTAAAATAGTAGAGAAAAGTTATACATATCTTGCCAGAATGGGCAAACTCAGTGATTTGCTATATATTATGGTATGGTACAGTGCAATGGTAGTTTTATTAATATTAGGGTGGACCACATAAAATTGTTATAGTCAATCATTTTTAACTTACAAAAAATGACAAATTCATATAGTTCAGGTTAATACTGCCTTAAATGTATTGTGGACAAATAATATATACTTTTGTTTTTCTCTAACAAATTCTACACTTTTGTTTTTAAAAATAATCATGGAATGATTTGAACAAACGAGGTCAACAATAGCAAACAAAGTCACTCGTAAGTAAGATACCTGTCTGGAACCTGAAAAACTCCTTTGTCTCAACCTTTAACCCCTGATTCCTCTCTTAGTTCCTGCAGTGCTGTTGTGAGCAGGCTGGCTCAAAGGGTGGCCTTAAAGATGTCTCTCCACCAATTTTGCATACATTAGCCACCAAATGCCTTGCTTTGTTTGGGATATTGATTTTTAATAAATTATTATAGAAGTATAGTTGATTTATCATATTGTGTTAGTTTTAGCTATACAGGAAAGAGATTCAGTTATACACACACATATACATATTTTTCAGATTATTTCCATTGTGGGTCATTGTAAGATATTGAGTATAGTTCCCTGTGTTATACATTGTTTCTTATCTATTTTATACATAGTTTGTGTCTCTTAATTCCATATTCCTAATTTATATCTTTGGTATGATAAATGATATCATATGATAAGTGATATCATATCAAGCTAAAAAAAAAAAGTACAAATGAATCTATATATGAAACAGAACAGACTCATAGACTTAAGAGACAAACTTATGGGATATTTCTTGGAAAGATTTTCTAGAAGGGTAACATTATTCCTCAGAAACTTAAAGGGTTTTGACTACGCTAATGAATGAAAAAGTAAAATGACTCTCCACTGAATGCCTTTTGCTATGTTTTGGGGGATATGCTAAAATTCAGAAGGTCATACTTATTAAAATCAGTAGCAGCTCTAATTATTTGACTGGCCATCTGCAATCATTGTTTCACCCTCTGAGACCAATTGAAAATACAAACACTACTTCGAACATATAATATCTCCCAGTTAAAAACCTTCAATAGCTTTACATTCTTCAGCTTCAAAATAAAAATGTCAGATGGTCCTGTACAGCTACTATGATCCAGTTACTTAATTCCTCTAATAACTTTCTATCCATTGACATCTTTCACCAAGTAGTTTACTTTATCTCCTGGCTACACTGTCCCTTCAGTGCCTGGTATTCTCTTATGTTCCTTCTGGTGACATGGCTTCCTACTATGTCTTCTGACTAAAAATACTCTTTTCTTCTCTCTTGATGGAGCTAACCCATATTTTACTGGCAATTAACTATAAGACAATATAACTCATTGCCATGTTGGCCTGTGAATGAAGAATAATGGGGTGGTTATTCTATTAGGTGTCCCTGTATCTTAGTTACTAGCAGTAGAAACCAACTCAGTGTAATCTCAGCAGAAAATTTTTCTTAAAAGATAGGAAGCATCTCACAGAATTCCAGGAAGTTACAGAATCAGCTTTGGAGGCTACCTAGCCAGGAAAAGAGGCAGCAGTGTACAATGCTTCTGCCTGGGTGCTGCAAGCTGAATGCTGCCACTAGAATGACTTTTCTGTTATACCAGACACTGGAAGCAGCTGCCACTGCTAGTACTATTTTTCTCCATGAAAATAGTCTGTGATCTGTTTTTAAATGTCTCTGGGTTTTGCTTCAAAGATGTGTGTATGCTTGATTGGCAGAGTCCTGTTTGTGGAGTCACACTCAATATGTAAGGAAGGCTCAGAAAGTAAGTGGTCAGCATTTTAAGTCTTTAAAGTAGGAACTAGCTCTAACTCAGAATGTAGGGAATCCTCTGAGCACAGAAAAAGGACTCTAATACTAATGAACCAAGAGCAACAACACATATCCATTAGATTTAGAATGGAGACAGAATTGACAAGTTTTTTTCAGAGAAGGTAATACTTTAGTTGGATCTCTCTTTCTCTTTCTTGCTTCTGTCAAATAAGAATTTGTCAGGAAATGTGAAAGCAAGTGAAAGGGAAGATGCTGCAGAGAGAGAAAAGAGACTAGCAGTGGTTCCTACGCAGCTTTATGATCAAAGGAGCTTTTAAAAAAATTCATCACCTATAAAGAATCTGATTCAGTAGTTGTGGACTGGGGCCACAGCATCTCTTACCATTATCAGGATACTTTTGAAATCACTTGGTTGAGCAGATCTGAAAGTAAAGGCATGAACAGGTGAAGTAAATGATATGTCTGGAGAAAGTAGCAAGTTTTTGACTCAGTGTAGCCAAAGCACAAGAAGATCAGAGATGAGGCAAGAGCAGTAAACTATGGCCAAATAGGAAAAGTTATAAAAGCCTTCCAAAGCAGTTTGAAGTTTATTCTACAGGCCACCAGACATTTTTGAAAACTGGAATGATATGACATAGAAACCGTTAACTCTGTATGTGAGTGAAATGTAACACCCCAGTGAACAACAGGGAATGGTTGGATATCAGTTATCAAATAAAACTGAAAAATTATCACTGAGAACATGGAATAAAACTGAGCCTTTTATATATACTGTATGTAGGTGTCTGAAGGCTTAATCAAGCAGTAGATCTAGAAGATTTTTTACTCTAGTTTTCTTGGGCAAATCAGAGTGGAGGACTCATAGACTAGGTGGGGCGAAGTGAGAACTCTTCAAATTCTTTAACTTCTTACAGTCAAATTCTTCAACTTTAATTTCACAATTCTTAAAATTCTAAAGAACCTGAGACAGACTACTTTAAATGGAGGACAGAACAAAGATCAACTTTTGCCAGGGAAGCTATGGGAAGAAAATGGCTGCTGGAAAAGGAAGGAGAGAGCCTGTCCCATCCTGGCTGGTGTAGCCTAGGTTAACTAGAGAATTATCTTCTCTTAGAGAAAGGGGAAAGCTTCCTCTTGGGCTTAGTCACATTGTGGATGGATGAAGGCAATAACATGTCAAAAAAATAAGATTGGCTGTGACCCAGAACTGCTTATTTCTTTTCCTTGTATGTGACTTACAAAGCATCATATATATAAACAGGTGATCTGAAGTTAGGCTGAGTATACCTATTCATACTGTTGGCCCTAAGTCTATACATCATTATTTTTATTTCCAACAAAAATTAATTTAAAAAAGCCTCAATAAATTTAAAAGGATTGACTCATACAAAGTATGTTCCCCAGTCAAAATAGCATGAAATTAAAAATCAGTACCAGAAAGAAATTTGGAAAATTGAACAGTATATTGATACTAAACAATACATTCTTCAATAATCAATAGGTCAAGAAAAAAATAAAAGGCATAATAGAAAATATTTTAAGATGAATGAAAACAAGCTATAATGTACCAAAATATAAGGGATGAAGTAGTGCTTAGAGGAAAATTATAAGTAAAAGCACCTATATGAATAAAGAAGAAAGGTCTCAATTCATTAATCTAACTTTCTACCTTAAGGTATCAATAAGAGAAACTGAGAGTAAGTTGAAGGAAGGAAACAATTAAAGTTATAGCAGAAATAAATAAAATGGAGAATATCAAAAAAATGGAGAAAAATCAATAAAGTTACAATTTGGTTCTTAAAAGGTCAACCAAATTGACGAACTTTTAGCTAGATTAATCAAAGGGAAAAAAGAAAGAGAGAAGGTGAAAATTGCCAGTATGAGAAATGAAAGAGAGGATGCCACTGACTTGCAGAAAGAAAAGAGTATAAGGCAAAACAAAATAAAAATTAGATAACTTAGATGAAGTGGACAAATTCCTAAAATATATAAACTACTACAAACGACTCAAGAATAGAAAATCTGACTAGACCTATGACAAATAACATGCTTAGTCACTCAGTTGCGTCCAACTCTTTGCGACCCCATGGATGGTAGTCCACTAGGCTCCTCTGCCCATGGGATTTCCCAGGAAGAAAATTGGAGTGGGTTGTCATTCCCTTCTCCTGGGAATCTTCCTGACCCAGGGACTGAACCTGCATCTTCTGTATTGCAGGCAGATTCTTTACTGCCTGGGTTACCAGGGAAGTGACTGAATTAGTAATACAAAAACTTCCCACAAGTGTTAATGTAGATTCATCAGTTATTACAAATGTACCACTCTGGTGGAGGAGGTTGATGATGGCAGACACATGCATGTATAAGGAAAAGGGAGTCATGGGAAATCACTGTATCTCTCCCTAAATTTTTCTGTGAAGTTAAAACTGCTCTGTAAAACAACAACAACAAAAACTTGCCATATATAAAAGCCTATATAAAAGCCTAGGCCCAGACAGATTCACAGAAGAATTCTTTCAAATATTTAAAACATAATCAAAACTATTTCTTCACAAACTCTTCCAAAAAACAGAAGAGGAGAGAACATGTCTCAATTCATTCTGAAGCCATTATTATCCTTATACAAAAATTAGACAAAGTCATCACAGGTAAAGAAAAGTACAGAACAATATCTCTTATGAGTACAGACACAGGTATCTTCAACTAAATAGTAGCAAACCAAATAAAGCAACATATGAAAAGGTCATACACCATGACTATGTGGAATTTATCTTACAAATGTAAGGTACGTTTAACATACAAAAGTTAATCTAATACCACATCAATAGAGTACAGACAAAAATTCATGTGATCATCTCAATAGATGCAGTATATGCATTTGACAAAATCTAACACCTCTTTCGGAGAAGGCAATGGCAACCCACTCCAGTACTCTTGCCTGGAAAATCCCATGGACGGAGGAGCCTGGTAGGCTGCAGTCCATGGGGTCATGAACAGTCGGATACGACTAAGCGACTTCACTTTCATTTTTCACTTTCATAAAGTGGAGAAGGAAATGGCAACCCACTCCAGTGTTCTTGCCTGGAGAATCCCAGGGACGGCAGAGCCTGGTGGGTTGCCGTCTATGGGGTCGCACAGAGTTGGACACGACTGAAGCGACTTAGCAGCAGCAGCAGCAACACCTCTTTATAATAAAAGCATCCAACAAATTAGAATCAGAAGGGAACTTCTTTAACTAACAAAAGGCATTTATTAAAAATCCAGGCTTCCCAGATGTGCTAGTGACAAGAATCTGCCTGTCAATGCAGGGGATGCAACAAATGTGGGTTCAATCCCTAGGTTGGGAAGATCCTCTGCAGTAGGAAATGGCAACCCATTCCAGTATTCTTGCTGGAAAATTCCATGGACAGAGAAGCCTGGAGGGCTACAGTCCATGCGGCTGCAAAGAGTCAGACACGACTGAGCACACAACACACATACTAAAAACCCATGGCTTACATCATACCTAACGAAGTAAGAATGAGTGCATTCCCCTCAGATCAAGAAGAAAACAAAGGATGTCCACTCTCACTATTTTGTTTAACATTGTACTAGAGGTTCTAGCCAGGGAGACTAGGCAACTAAATGTAATAAAAGGCATCCAGATTTGGTAAAACGTGTAACTACCTGTATTTCAGATGGTATGATTTTATATACAGAAAATCCAAATAAATGCCTTGAGAAAGTATAGAAATAAACAAGTTCAGCAAGGTTAAAGAATGCAAGATCAATATACAAAGAAAGAGTCATATTTCCCTATACTAGTTACGAACAATATGAAAGGAAATTAAGAAAAATTCTATTTAAATCATTTCAAAAGAATAAAATATTTAGGAATGAATTTAATAAAAGAAGTATAAATTTATACTTTCAAAAGTATAAAATATTGTTAAAAAAATTAAAGAAGCCAAATGAATGGAGACATTTCATGTTCATGGATGAACATGAGCCTTAATATTTTTAGGATGTCAGTATTCCCCAAGTTGGTCTTTAGATTAATATCTATCAAAAATTACAACTGGCCTCTACAGAAATTGACAAGCTGAACTAAAGATTCATATGGAAATTCAAGGGAAACAGAATAGCTAGAGTGAAGAAAAACAAAAGCAAAGGTAGAGGTCTCATACTATCTTATTTCAAACATCAACAAGCTATACTACTTAAGACAATAAGGTATTGGAATAAAGACAGATATATAGATAAACAGAACAGGACTGAAAATTGAAAACCAAACCCTCACATGTATGGTCAGTGAATTTCAAGAAGGGTGCTAAAAACAATTCAATGGGAGAAAGAATATTCTTTTAAAGAAATGGTGCTATGATAATTGGATACTCACATTAAAAGAAATGACACTGGGTATATTCTTCATACCACACACAAAAAATTAACTCAAAATAGGTCCTAGACCTAAATGAATAAGCTAAAAGTATAAAACTCTTAGAAGAAAATACAAAATTAAATTTTTGTGATCTTCAGTTAGACAAAATCTTAGATATGATACTAAAATCACAAGTGATAAAAACAATAGATAAATTGTACATGATCAAAACTGAAACTTGGTTGTGCTTTACAAGAAATGTATTTAGAGTATAGAAAGAACTCTTAAAATAATAGTAAAGGCAACTCAATAGCAGGCAACCCATCTAAACAGGCATTTCTTCAAGAAGATAGACAAATGGTCAATAAGGACACAAAAAGATTCTCAACATCACTTGACACTAGAGAAATGAACAACACCACAATCAGGTACCACTTATATCTATTAAGATGGGTTATAATAAAATAAAAGATACTAGTAAGCACTGACAAAGATATGAAGAAACTGAAAGCATCATATGTCCTTGCTGCTGCTAAGTCGCTTCAGTCATGTCCGACTCTGTGCGACCCCATAGACGGCAGCCCACCAGGCTCCGCCGTCCCTGGGATTCTCCAGGCAACTGGAGTGGGTTGCCATTTCCTTCTCCAGTGCATGAAAGGGAAAAGTGAAAGTGAAGTCGCTCAGTCGTGTCCGACTCTTAGCGACCCCATGGACTGCAGCCTACCAGGCTCCTCCGTCCATGGAATTCTCCAGGCAAGAGTACTGGAGTAGGGTGCCATTGCCTTCTCATATGTCCTTAGTAGGTTGCAAAATAGTACAGCCAGTTTGGAAAACTGCCTCAAAGTTCCTCAAATATTAAAAACAGAGATATCATAAGACTAGTAATTCTATACCTAGTTATATACCAAAGAGCAATAAGAACACATGTTCACACAAACACTCGTACACAAATGCTCATAGCAGCATTATTCATAATAGCTAAAAAGTAGAAACAATCTAAATGTTCACCAACTGATGGACAAATAAAATTGGTATATCCATAAATGGAAAATTATTTGGCATTAAAAAGGAACAAAGTAGTATTAAATTTACAAAATCGATGAACATTAAAAATACTGTGCCTAGTGAAAGAAACCAGTCACAAAAGACCACATATTGTATGATTCTATTTTTAAGAAATGCCAGAATAGGAAAACCTATGGAGATAAAAAGATTACTGGTTGCCTAGGGTGGGGCAAAGCAGGGAACACAACTTGGGGGTAACTGAGGAGCTACTGCTAAAGGATTTCTTCTTGGAGTGAGGAAAATGTTCTAAAATTCATTGTAGTGATGATTGCAAAACTGAATATACTAAAAAATATTAAATTATATAATTGGGAGAATTGGATGATACATGAATTACATGCCAGTAAAGCTCTTACATATATTTTTAGAAGTTAATGGCCCAACCATACTAGTATGTACAAATTATAAACAATAATGCCTGAACTAGAACTCTGATGTGAGTTGAGTTTCAGAAAATAAAATTTTGTGTCTTTATTTGAGCCACCCATGTCAGTGAAATTAAATAATATACGGGAGATATAAAGAACAATTCGTCTCAAATAGAGGCAAAGCTTTCCTTTGGTAGCTCACTAGTCTCTTAAAACATGAGGGTAGACTCAGCACACATAATTAGATCAAAGCTACTGGGACAATTTTATCCTGTCTCATAAGAGGGATATGAAGAGAAAACAATGGATAGTAAGGGCAGGAGTTTGGAGCTGCCACACTAAAATGGGCAGGCATTTGCTCAGACTCTAGTGAGTCAAGAGAAGGCCTATAAGGACCTACAGGATAGCACTGGGAACTCGACTCAATATTTTGAAAAGACCTGTATGTATAACTGATTCACTTTGCTGTACAGCAGAAACCAACACAACATTGTAAATCAACCATACCTCAATAAAAATTTTATATATATTTAAAATTTTTATTGTAATATAGTTATATATATATATATATATATACGAGAGAAGGCCTGTTAGGGCATGCAAAGGAGACTGATGATTTGATTTGTACTGGGGTCTCTTTCATTTGGAAGGAGGAAGAGTCATGGTACTGTGACTGTAAATTTGATCAGGTCCTCAGTATTTTAAAGTAGTTCTAGTTTTCCTGTTTTATTTTGAAGTTGCTAAAAACTACTAAAAGGCAGGGCTCTCATTTTCTAAAAGTATGTCTTCCCCCAAAGAGATACAATTTAAGTATTGCTTCTTGGATTAAAAAAAAAAAGCAGCTTGTTTTTTGCATTCCAAATTTTATAGGACTTTTAGAGAATACAAATAAGTATAAGAAAGAAGCAGTTCTACCACTCAAAACAAATCATTGTTAAACTGTTAATTTTTTTGCATAGCTTCTTCCAGATGTTTTCTTCTATGTCTTTCTTTTGTAAAGCAATGATAATACTATACCTAAATTTTATACATTTTGAAACAAAAAGGTCCATGTTTCAACAAATTATTTGCAAACATTATTTACAACACCACCATATGATTGCACTGTAATTTGCCTATTTCCATTCACTCTTATTTGTTTCTCAGGTTTTCTCCAAAGTTAATTATTATAAACTATGTTGCAGTTTCCTTGGAATAATGCTTTTTCTATACCTCTTTAGAACAGATTTTAAGAAATTGGGTCAAAGGATAATAATATCTTTAGGCTTCTGGTATACATATATATCTTAATTGCTTTCCAAGAGTTGTACCAATTTACATCCACCAGCAGTGTCAGAAAATACTTGCTTCTGCACACTTTCACAAAGATGTCACCTCATCTTGATGAGCACTATAGTCTCAGAAAGTCTTTAGAGTGTGAATCTGAAATTCTACTCACAATGCATATTAGGAGAACTTACTATAAGCTTAGTAATGGGGTGTGGTTAATATTTGCTATAAAGGCTTTGTGTAGCTTCGTGAGAGTATTTTACCACACATTAAATAAAAATCAAATTAATTTTTCTTATTCTGGAAAAGAATGGGTCTGTAACAGTCAAATCAAAAAAATACTTTGTCCATGTCTACCATTAACAAGGCATAATAGTAGAAGCTGAAGAGTATGATGGAAGCTTAGATTTTGGTTGGAAAGGTATGAGCACATAAGGAGTTCAATAACAATATGACATTTAAATGCATTTCAGAATATAGCAGAAGAGTTTTTCAGGGTTGGTATAAAACTATCTGTCAAAGAAGCAATATGGACAATGAAACTTCCAGGAGTTCGCAGGGAAGAGAAACCAGTTAATGTGAGATGAGCTTTATTTGCTAATCACTGATCTTACTATATATATAGGAAACCTAGAAAAGTCTTTGTCTTAACATTATTCAAAAGTCTTTGAACAATAAATGACAGAATTTTTGAAGTTCTGTCCAATTAGTGTTTTATAACATTTGGCCATTATATCCCTCATTTCTAGATTACTGTTCTTTCATTTCGGAGAAGGCAATGGCACCCCACTCCAGTACTCTTGCCTGGAAAATCCCATGGATGGAGGAGCCTGGTAGGCTACAGTCCATGGGGTTGCTAAGAGTCGGACACGACTGAGCAACTTCACTTTCACTTTTCCCTTTCATGCACTGGAGAAGGAAATGGCAACCCACTCCAGTATTCTTGCCTGGAGAATCCTAGGGACGGCGGAGCCTGGTGGGCTGCCGTCTATGGGGTTGCACAGAGTCGGACACGATTGAAGCGACTTAGCAGCAGCGGTTCTTTCATTTTATTATTTCTACTTTAAGACTCACTTCTAACAAACTAAGTTGTGACAGATTAACTAAATTCATCCCTGCAGTGAGTGGTAAACTACACGTGCAGTTCATCTAGTACTGTCATCAGGGCTTTGTTTTCTTTGGTATGGACTTAACTTTGGTGTATCTATTGTAATATATGGGCTTCCCTGGTGGCTTAGACAGTAAAGAATCTGTGCAATGCGGGAGACAAAGGTTTGATCCCTGGGTCAGCAAGATCCCCTGAAGAAGGGAATGGCAACCAACTTCAGTATTCTTGCCTGGAGAATCCCATGGACAGAGGACGCTGGCAGGACATAGTCCATGGGATCCCAAAGAGTCGGACACAACTGAGTGACTAACATTTCATTTCACTTTTATTGTAATGTACATCTGACCTGTCTCTTGAGAAACCTGTATGCAGGTCAGGAAGCAACAGTTAGAACTGGACATAAACCAACAGACTGGTTCCAAATAGGAAAAGGAGTACGTCAAGGCTGTATATTGTCACCCTGCTTATTTAACTTATATGCAGAGTACATCATGAGAAACGCTGGGCTGGGAGAAACACAAGCTGGAATCAAGATTGCCGGGAGAAATACCAATAACTTCAGATATGCAGATGACACCACCCTTATGGCAGAAAGTGAAGAAGAACTAAAGAGCCTCTTTATGAAGGTGAATGAGGAGAGTGAAAAAGTTGGCTTAAAGCTCAACGTTCAGAAAACTAAGATCATGGCATCTGGTCCCATCACTTCATGGGAAATAGATGGGGAAACAGTGGAAACAGTGTCAGACTTTATTTTTTGGGGCTCCAGAATCACTGCTGATGGTGACTGCAGCCATGAAATTAAAAGACGCTTACTCCTTGGAAGGAAGGTTATGGCCAACCTAGATAGCGTATTTAAAAGCAGAGACATTACTTTGCCAACAAAAGTCCGTCTAGTCAAGGCTATGGTTTTTCCAGTGGTCATGTATGGTTGTGAGAGTTGGACAGTGAAGAAAGCTGAGCGCCGAAGAATTGATGCTTTTGAACTGTTGTGTTGGAGAAGACTCTTGAGAGTCCCTTGGACTTCAAGGAGATCCAATCAATCCATCCTAAAGGAGATCAATCCTGGGTGTTCATTGGAAGGTCTGATGTTGAAGCTGAAACTCCAATACTTTGGCCATCTCATGCGAAGGGTTGACTCATTGGAAAAGACCCTAATGCTGGGTAGGATTGGGGGCGGGAGGAGGAGGGTACGACAGAGGATGAGATGGTTGGATGGCATCACCGACTCGATGGACATGGGTTTGGGTAGACTCCGGGAGTTGGTGATGGACTGAGAGGCCTGGCGTGCTGCAATTCATGGGGTCGCAAAGAGTCGGACATGACTCAGCGACTGAACTGAACGGAGTAGTGAGTCAACTGGTGCTACGTTTTATTGTCTAACATCTGTTACATAGAAAAATTATCTTTCTTGGCCGGGAGGATATTATTCATGCTAAATGAATACCAGTTTCAACACTAGCAGTCCAGTTTAACCAATGCTATGAATGAATTTCCATCTTATTACTTTGAAGAAATCTATTCATCTTTTTTCAAAGTCTAAAGTTTATACTTTCTCACACACACTTTTTTTAAATTAACTTATTTATTTTAATTGGAGGCTAATTACTTTATAATATTGTAGTGGTTTTGGCCATACATTGACATGAATCAGCCATGGCTATACATGTGTCCCCCATCCTGAACCCAGCTCCCACCTCCTGCCCCATCCCATCCCTCAGGGTCATCCCAGTGCACCAGCCCTGAGCACTCAGTCTCAAGCATTGAACCTGGACTGGTGATCTATTTCACATATGATAATATACATGTTTCAGTGCTATTCTCTCAAATCATCCCACCCTCACCTTCTCCCACAGAGTACAAAAGTCTGTTCTTTACCATCTGTGTCTCTTTTGCTGTCTCACATATAGGGTCATTGTTACCATCTTTCTAAATTCCATATGTATGTGTTAATATACTGTATTGGTGTTTTTCTTTCTGACTTACTTCACTTGTATAATAGGCTCCAGTTTCATCCACCTCATTAGAACTGATTCAAATGCATTCTTTTTAATAGCTGAGTAATATTCCATTGTGTATATGTACCACAGCTTTCTTATCCATTCATCCGCTGATGGACATCTAGGTTGGTTCCATGTCCTAGCTATTGTACACAGTGCTGTGATGGACATTGGGGTACACATGTCTCTTTCAATTATGGTTTCCTCAGTCACACACACATTTTTATGGTACTTGAATAAATATATAGTTGATGACTTTATGTCAGATAGGAAGTTTTATATGAAAATTGAAAAATTTAGAATTTGCCACCCAGAAAGCCATAGTTCCCTATCTAGAACACTAAAGACAAAACAGAGTCCCCATTACCTGAATATTTATCACTCAAGCCAAAGTTCCACATCATAAAATACTAACTGCATTCATCACTCACTGACTGTGGCCTACTCAAATATTCTTCCCAGCTCAACACTAAAGCCTGTCAAGTGAAGTAACTCAGAAAGAGGAAAACAAATACAGCATATTAATGCATATATATGGAATCTAGAAAAATGGTACTGATGAACCAATTTGCAGGGCAGGAATAGAGATGCAGATATAGTGAACGGACTTGAGGACAAACCGGGGCAAGGAAAGGATGGGACGAATTGAGACAGTAGCATTGAAACATATATATTACCATATGTAAAATAGATAGCTAATGAGAAGTTGCTGTATAACAGAGAGCTCAATCCAGTGTCTGTGACAATCTAGAGGGGTGGGATGTGGAAGGGAGGTTCAAGACGGAGGGGACATAGGTGTACTTACGGCTGATTCATGTATGGCAGAAACCAACACCACATTGTAAAGCAATTATCATCCAATTAAAAATAAATTTTAAAAACTGTAAAAAAAAAGAAAGAAAAAGAGCTGTCATTACCCATAATGACCAAAGTTCTGCTGATCAGTCTTTCCTTAATCACTGGATGATGTAAATGCATATGTTCTTTGGGATGCTGTTTATGGATATAAATAATGTAATTCAAATTAACTCAAAGTCAATACTGGGAAATGCAGAATTTCATGAAGTTAATGAAAGTGATATTTGAATACTAATCAAGTCACACATAAAGCCAGTTAGACCAGTTAAAATGAAACAGAGAAAATGGATGATGATTCAATGGGTGCTACAAAGAAGAATAATTTTAGTATCAAAGGATTGGAAAGGCCATTGGGAAAACTGGAAAAAGTGCTCTGAATATTTTTGCAAAAAAGGAACCTTTTAAAAAGCATGCTAGAAAGTTAAACATTAAGGATAGGATATCATACTGTGTTATCAACTGTGTTAGAAATCACAAAAAAGAAAAAAAAATGTTATTCACTCTTTGTTGATTTTTGTTATTTCCACAGTTTAAATTATAACCTGTTTTTAAATAGCATTTGGTTTAATACTTTTCATAATAAAGCCTTACTAAATCTTCCTTCTCCACTCCCATGCCCCTACTATTTACCATAAATCTTTAGTTCCTATTTCTTTAGATTTCTTGTCCTGGTACCACTTATTCTTAGATAACAATAATAATACAGGACAAGTCATAAAATGAATTTTGATTTTTAAAAGTGAATAAAATCTGATTTAAGTGAATTTCTTTTAAATATAGATGCGAACCTTATTTAAATGTGCTCATACCCAAAACATTCCATAGTTCTGATAGAGTGTTAACAAAGAAAGCAATGTCCATCATCTTCAATCTTTGTTTATACCATGAGTGATTTTAAAAGTGTAGGGAGTTAGGTGAACAAGTGATTAAAGCTCACCTAAATAAACAGAGATCTGAAAAATCTGGAAGATTAAAATCAATGAGAAATTTTATGGTTAAGTCAGCTTAGGGATCGAAATGCAGAAGAAATATGGTCATAATTCTGATGAACTTTGCTGTAACGTTTCTCAGCAACTAAGGTATTTTAAAGATACATACTAGAAGTCAAATGACATGGATATGGAATAATCTATCAGGTGAAAAAAAGTAAGAATTATTTGGAAAGTGATGAAAATAAGTGAAAATTTTAAAGAACGGTAAGAAAATACATTCACTTATTAAGAAGAAAAAAAAAATCCTCTATGTTACATAGTCCAACCATTAAATCAAATGTCAGATTTAATGTTTGTAAGAACAAATAGTTTAATCATGATAACTATTTACTTTGCTGAAATATTACTGCTAAATACTCCGCAGAAACCTAAAAATATTGGTCATAAAAACAAGATTTGTTGACATTAAAACCTGTTAAAATTAAATGATCATAGTACTCTGAAGAAGATGTAGGAAAAACTTAAGTGAAGTGGCCATGTATAGAAATGTAGTGAATTACAGTGTACATCCCAATCAATAGTGGTTATTCAATAATATGGGTAATTGTGGTCAGATATTCTCATTATTCAAGATAAGCTGGAGATTTGGATTTTAATGCAAAACGTTTCAATTTTCAAAGATTATGTGACACAGATGATACAAGCCTGCTAGCTGAATCTAGCCTGTAGGACAGTTGTTTCCAGACTAAGTAAAAAGGAATGCTATTTTGGTTATCTATGGCTGATTTACATTTATAGTACAGAAAGAAAACATTTCAAACACTTTAGTCCAATTTTCTCATGTCAATCTTCTTTTTTTAGTAAATTCACAAATGAAAATACAAAACTGAAATATCATTCTATTCATTTCTAAATGTTTTGACACTTTGCGTATGTGCCAAGTCGCTAAGTCATGTCCAACTCTGTGACCCCATGGACTGTAGTCTGCCAGGCTCCCCTGTCCATGGGATTTTCTAGGCAAGCATACTGGAGTAGGTTGCCATTTCCTTCTCTAGGGTATCCTGACCCAGGGGCTGAATTTGCATTTCCTGCATTGGCAGGTGGATTCTTGCACCAACTGGGAAGCCCCATTTTGACACTGGGTAGGTGGCAAAAGAGAAAAGAGAAGATACAAGTGCATCTGAACTTGGCAACATTTAGTGAAGAACAGTTACCATCTCAAAGACATACAACTTCAATCTACACTACTTTTTCTGCTTTCCTTAGTTATTCAGAAAGACAGAGTGCTGTAAACTGAGCTGTCTATTTGTTTCAGGAGCAGATGGGAAAAATAGCTACTTTTAAATGTGATTAAAATGTGAAGCCTCCGTTTAGTACTTATTTTTCTTTGTAAGCTTCTGATTTTAGGCTTAAGCAACTTTAATCAAGAGAAGATAGATCAGACAGCTGCTGCAGCCCTAGTCCACTGCTTATGTCTCTTCATGGAGAATGCTATAACAACAAACAAATGCAGCAAACAATCAACTCTATCTTTTGCCAAAGCTGTGAGACAGTCATTCATATGTTACTCGGGGAAGTCCAGTGAGGGTGTAAAACGTTTGAAGTGGACAGCAACTAGTCATTTTACTTTATTTATTAAAATAAAAATGTACTTACTATTTTGTATCCTGATTATGGTGGTTGTGACACAAAACTACATGATGTTAAAATTTATAGAACAAGACATCAAAAAAAGAAAGAAAGAAAATAGTTTCTTTATGACAGTAAGAAAACACAGCAAGTGAGCCTAGCATGTAGGCATCAGGGTTGTGGACAATTTCAGGTTGATGACCACAGTATCTACTTTGATAGTCACCCAGTTGAGACAGGGGCCAGTCTCCAACTTTTGCAAAGGAGCACACCAAGGTCCCATGAGAGGGGAATGACTCACCCAAACCCACATGGCCAGGAAGTAAAGAAGCCTGGACCAAATCCAACAGGCTATATTACGGATGCCTCCACTCTCTATTGTTTTGACGTGTTTGAAACAATACAGTTATTTTTAAAAGAATGTATTTACTCTTTCATTCCATAAATCTTATTGTGGCAATTTATCCTATAGATATCCTACACGTGTACAAAATAATAATATTCACTTTTTTTTTCCTGCTTACTATAGTAATGTTTATGCCAGCAAAAGATTGAAAACAACTCAAATGTTCCTATGAGGACTGATTAGATGAACTGTAGCAAGTATAATACTTCTAATGGAATATCATGAATGGTATTTTAAGAAAGAATGAAAAAGCTTTCTATGTATTGATATGAAAACAAAATCAAAATAAAACTCCAAGATACACTGTTTGGTAAAAAAAAAAAGCAAAGTGCAAAACAGTATACAGAGTATGCCTCCATTTGTGTAAGAAGCGTAAGAATGTATCTATTTACACTGCTGTGTTTGTGTATATAAACAAGTACCGGAAAGATACATAAGGAACTATTAATAGCTTTGACCAGAGCTGGTGATGGTTGGGGCAGATGGGGACAGGAGTGAAAGTAGCTTCGCAGTGACTACTTTTTCATACTGTTTTGATTTTTGAGCCATATATGGAAAGATAAGAAGACAGTTAACAAAGAGGTTAAAAGGAGCTGAGTGGAACTACAAGTTTACATGCTAACCTTTTACTGGGCTTCTAGTAATTGTAATTTTAGTTTAATGTTTATCTGGCTCTGGTAATAACAAAGCATGTTCCACTTGTTTCTGCTACATTTGCGTCTGGAGAAAGAAGGAAGAAACTTTATTGGAGACTTAGGTGGGGAACACATTTTCTTGTGACTTAAAATAGAGCCATCGACTAGGGATAAATAGCTCAGCTCTTAGATTTGTTCAGCATAGTCCACTAAAGGTATGTAATAATTTTATCTGAATAGGGAAGGAAATGCCTGCTCAGCTGACTTCAGAACTAAAATTAGGATTCCTTTATTGTTGTTCCAAACTGCTAAGAACTAAATATTTTATGCTGCGTTTGAAAGGGCAAAGGATTCTAAAACTTTGGTCTCAGCACTTAAACGGTCATATACAAACACTAGATAATGTATATCTACTTCACTGCCGTCCCCCAAGAATCATTCTTCAAAGACTCCTCACTGAGAGCTTTTCCTTATTACAAAAGTACAGGATGGATTGCAAGTGATACCGACTTTATAGGCTTAGGGTAACCTGCCTTCCACATGAGTTCAGTAAAGCCGCTCTAACGATGGCAACAATCACAGTTTTTATTTCTAGACTGATGTACAGTTTACAGATTGCATTCTCATGTCTTATTTAACCTCTCCAAACACTGGTATGTGAGTATTATTATCTCTGTTTTAGAAATTAAAAAACTGAGGTTCAAAGAGATGACGCTGTTGAATAAAATCCACTTCCAGGGACCAGCCGAGTCCAGACATGTACCCAGATCTTCTGATTCTGAACTCAGATCTATTCAGTTCAGTTCAGTTGAGTCGCTCAGTCGTGTCCGACTCTTTGCGACCCCATGAATCACAGCACACCAGGCCTCCTTGTCCATCACCAACTCCCGGAGTTTACCCAAACCCATGTCCATCGAGTCAGTGATGCCATCCAACCATCTCATCCTCTGTCGTACCCTTCTGCTCCTGCCCCCAATCCTTCCCAGCATTAGGGTCTTTTCCAATGAGTCAATGCTCCGCATGAGGTGGCCAAAGTATCGGAGTTTCAGCTTCAACATCAGTCCTTTCACTGAACACCCAGGACTGATTTCCTTTAGGATGGACTGGTTGGATCTCCTTGCAGTCCAAGGGACTCTCAAGAGTCTTCTCCAACACCATAGTTCAAAAGCATCAATTCTTCGGCGCTTAGCTTTCTTCACCGTCCAACACTCACATCCATACATGGCTACTGGAAAAACCATAAACTTGACTAGACGGACCTTTGTTGGCAGAGTATTGTCTCTGCTTTTCAATATGCTATCTAGGTTGGTCACAACCTTCCTTCCAAGGAGTAGTGTCTTTTAATTTCATGGCTGCAGTCACCATCTGCAGTGATTTGGGAGCCCCCAAAAATAAAGTCTGACATTGTTTGCACTGTTTCCCCATCTATTTCCCATGAAGTGATGGGACCAGATGCCATGATCTTAGTTTTCTGAATGTTTAGCTTTAAGACAACTTTTTCACTCTGCTCTTTCACCTTCATCAAGAGGCTCTTTAGTTCTTCTTCACTTTCTGCCATAAGGGTGGTGTCATCCACATATCTGAGGTTATTGATATTTCTCCTGGCAATCTTGATTCCAGCTTGTGTTCCTCCCAGCCCAGCGTTTCTCATGATGTACTCTGCATATAAGTTAAATAAGCAGGGTGACAATATACAGCCTTGACGTACTCCTTCTCCTATTTGGAACCAGTCTGTTGGTCCATGTTCAGTTCTGACTGTTGCTTCCTGACCTGCATACAGGTTTCTCAAGAGACAGGTCAGGTGGTCTGGTATTCCCATCTCTTTCAGAATTTTCCACAGTTTATTGTGATCCACACAGTCAAAAGCTTTGGCATAGTCAATAAAGCAGAAATAGATGTTTTTGTGGAACTCTCTTGCTTTTTCGATGATCCACTGGATGTTGACAATTTGATTTCTGGTTCCTCTGCCTTTTCTAAAACCAGCTTGAACATCTGGAAGTTCATGGTTCACGTATTGCTGAAGCCTGGCTTGGAGAATTTTGAGCATTACTTTACTAGTGTGTGAGATGAGTACAATTGTGTGGTAGTTTGAGCATTCTCTGGCATTGTCTTTCTTTGGGATTGGAATGAAAATTGACCTTTTCCAGTCCTGTGGCCACTGCTGAGTTTTCCAGATTTGCTGGCATACTGAGTGCAGCACTTTCACAGCATCATCTTTCAGGATTTGAAATAGCTCAGCCTGAATTCCATCACCTCCACTAGCTTTGTTCGTAGTGATGCTTCCTAAGGCCCACTTGACTTCATGTTCCAGGATATCTGGCTGTAGGTGAGTGATTACACCATCGTGATTATATGGGTCGTGAAGATCTTTAGTACAGTTCTTCTGTGTATTCTTGCCACCTCTTCATAATGTCTTCGGCTTCTGTTAGGTCCATACCATTTCTGTCCTTTATCGAGGCCATCTTCACATGAAATGTTCCCTTGGTATCTCTAATTTTCTTGAAGAGATCTCTAGTCTTTCCCATTCTGTTGTTTTCCTCTATTTCTTTGCACTGATCGCTGAGGAAGGCTTTCTTATCTCTCCTTGCTATTCTTTGGAACTCTGCCTTCAGATGGGAATATCTTTCCTTTTCTCCTTTGCTTTTTGCTTCTCTTCTCTTCCCAGCTATCTGTAAGGCCTCCTCAGACAGCCATTTTGCTTTTTTGCATTTCTTTATCACGGGGATGGTCTTGATCCCTGTCTCCTGTACAATGTCACGAACCTCTGTCCATAGTTCATCAGGCACTCTATCAGATTTAGTCCCTTAAATCTATTTGTCATTTCCAGTTTATAATCATAAGGGATTTGATTTAGGTCACACCTGAATGGACTAGTGGTTTTCCCTACTTTCTTCAATTTCAGTCTGAATTTGGCAATAAGGAGTTCATGATCTGAGCCACAGTCAGCTCCCAGTCTGGTTTATGCTGACTGTATAGAGCTTCTCCATCTTTGGCTGCAAAGAATATAATCAATCGGATTTTGGTGTTGACCATCTGGTGATGGCCATGTGTAGAATCTTCTCTTGTGTTGTTGGAAGAGGGTGTTTGCTATGACCAGTGTGTTCTCTTGGCAAAACTCTATTAGCCTTTGATCTGCTTCATTCTGTACTCCAAGGCCAAATTTGCCTGCTACGCCAGGTGTTTCCTGACTTCCCACTTTCGCAATCCAGCCCCCTATAATGAAAAGGACATCTTTTTTGGGTGTTAGTTCTAATAGGCTTTGTAGGCCTTCATAGAACCGTTCAAGTTCAGCTTCTTCAGCGTTACTGGTCGGGGCATAGACTTGGATTACCGTGATATTGAATGGTTTGCCTTGGAAATGAACAGAGATTATTCTGTTGTTTTTGAGATTGCATCCAAGTACTGCATTTCGGACTCTTTTGTTGGCCATGGTGGCTACTCCATTTCTTCTAAGGGATTCCTGCCCACAGTAGTAGATATAATGGTCATCTGAGTTAAATTCACCCATTCCAGTCCATCTTAGTTTGCTGATTCCTAGAATGTCGATGTTCACTCTTGCCATCTATTACTGCACAGTTATATATAATTATTAATGCCTGTCATAAATACAGACATGATTAGTTCAGATATAACTAGTGATATTTATATCTGATGAAATGATTTAGTCTTAAAGTTGGTCTATTAAGGTAAAAAAGACAAAAAAGATTCAAAATGACCATTGAAGAAAATTTAAATCATACATAAAGTATAAACATAGTATGGGGAGTAGACAGTCTTAGCAATATTTAACTTCACAGTACAAATTAATATAACACATATACCTATACACCTAAAAACAATTATATATATATATATATTATTTACACATATTTCACTAAAGGATGGCTCTAGGTGAATTTATACAATTAAATGTGCGTATCTGTATGATAGTCACATTTAATTGTATATGTACGTAAACTGTACTGACAGGACTTATGATAAAGATGACCGTATTTGGGGAGGACACATTTTAGAGATTTTTGTGTTTAAAATACCTAGTAATTATAGATAAAATATCTAGAGAAAAAAGCTCAACATCACTGTAAAAATAATACCTAGTTCATTGAGGGCTTACTGTAAGTTATGGCTGACTCTGTGACCCCATGGAGTGTAGCCCGCCAAGCTCCTCTGTCCATAGAATTTTCCAGGAAAGAACATATTAATATTATACTAATGTTTTATATATTACCACATTTAATCCTTTACAGATGTCTATGAGGTAGATACAAACTCATAAATACAGATGAGGAAACAAAATGCTTCAAAAGGTAGAATCACACAGAAAGTAAATACCAATGCCATGATTTGAATCCATTCACTTTGAGTTTAGAAATCATGCCCCTAGAATAAGAAGTGTTCATATTCTTGTTTGATGCACCAAATCTATGACATTAAACAAGGCAGCAGGATGAATCTTACATATATAACAGACAATGGTTTTGACAAAGATTCATTTCCTAACTTTCAAATTCTTAACATAAAAACTGAAATGATAGCACTTATGATCAAGATGACCATAGTAGGGGAACACACATTTTAAAGATTATTCTGTTTCATAAACCTAGTAATTACAGATGAAGTATCTAGAGAAAAAAATTAAAAGATACAGTTGTATAAAAAATTCTATGTAATAGAACACAAAGTGGTAGGCAAAGCTGACAGCATAGACTAGTTTGGTTCCAGGTCTGGTAGCAATCAGAGGCACCAAGGGTTGATACTGCATGGTGGTGGGGATTAAAAATAATTCCCTGGCAAAAGACTTGAGCCAGTCTCAGTGCATGGAATCTATACTGAGGAATGACTCCTCTATGAAAAGAGCCTGAAAAAAAGCTCTTGGAGCTAAAGGTTATAAAAACCCAGGCGACCAGAGGACACAAAATTTACTTCTTAAAATCAGGCCAAGCCACATACTGACTCAGGTAGAGTCAGTGTGATTAAGATAGAAAAACAGAGAAAAAAAATTTCCCTTCAATATGAACCTGCAAAATCATTTCCAAAGTACATGAGGCAAATTAAAGCTAAGAAAAAAAGTCAACAACCTCAACAATTAGGAAAGTATGCACATCTACCCTGGAATAGTGTCTATTTAGGTCCTCTGTCCATTTTCTGATTGGGTGTCTTGTTTTGTTTTGTTTTGTTTTTTGGATTTGAGCTGCATGAACTATTTGTAAATTATGGGGATTAATTCCTTGTTTGCAAATATTTTCTCCAAATCTGTGGCTGGTCTTTTCATTTTGATATGGTCTCCTCTGCTGTGCAAAAGTCTTTGAGTTTAATTAGGTCCTATTTGTTTATTTTTGTTTTTATTTCCATTACTCTAGGAGACAGAGTGAAAAAGATACTGCTGTGATTTATATCAAAGGGTGTTCTGCCCAAATTTTTCTCTAAGAGTGTTATAGTATTTCGCCTTACATTTAGGTCTTAATCCATTTTGAGTTTATTTTTGTGTATGGTGTTACAGAATGTTCTCACTTCACTTTATACATGTAGCTGTACAGTTTTCCCAGCACCTTTTGCTGAAGAAACTGTTTTCTCTATCATATAGTCTTGCCTACTTTGTTGAAGATTAACTGACTATAGGTGCATGGGTTTATTTCTGGGCTTTCTATTGTGTTTGATTGTTCTATATTTCTGCTTTTGTGTCAGTATCACACAATTTTGATTACTGTAGTTTTATAGTATAGCATTGAGAACTCTACTTAATATTCTATAATAACATAAGTGAGAAAAGAATTTGAAAAAGGATATATATATAACTGAATCATTTTGCTGTACACTTGAAACTAATGTAATGTTATAAATCAACTATAGTACAATAAATAAAAATTTTAAAAAGACTATGTAAAGTTTAAAGAAAAAGTACGCAAAAACAAATATATACATGAGGAATCAGAAAACATTTTAAACATAAGAGTTTAAGATTCACAAAGATATGTTATAAACATCTATAAAAATCAAAGGAAAAATAGAAAAAAATCAAAAGAAAAGACAAGAGTAGATTTATATGGAAAAAACAAACAATTTTTGGAGATGAAATATGCTAGTTGAAAAAGAAAATTCTAGTATACAGTAGAAATTCTTGACTGGATATAGTAGGAAAGACAGTAAACTGGAAGACAGGATTAAGAAATTCACAAAAAGGAGATTCAGAGATGTAAAGAGATGAACATTGTGAAACAGCTATTAATGGTCATGGAGGACACAGGCTTTAACATATATGAAAACAGATTATTTCAGACATAGAATATAAAAGTCATGGCAGATAAGCATATATAACATACGTCTGAGATAGTTCTAGTAGTAAAGATCATTATGATATTTAAGATCAAAAGCATCATCATTAAATCTACAGAAAGATACATGAAAATAAATCCACACCTCAACTCCCACATAGAGCAAATAAAAGGATAAGAAAGCCTTAATACTATCAGAGAGAAAAAAAGATTATCTGTAAAGTAATAATAATTAAATAGCAGATTTCTTATTGTATCCAAAATGCTGCAAGATAATAGAGGAAGATCTTCAAAGTGCTGAGGGAAAAATAACTGCAACCTAAACATTTAAAACTACCTACCATTAAGCAGTAGGGCCAAAATAAAGAAATTTCTAGGTTTATAAGACTTGGTTTACCTGCTAGACACGTTTGTTGAAATAACTACTTCTTTTTTTTTTTTTTTTATAAATTTATTTATTTTACTTGGGGGCTAATTACTTTACAATATTGTAATAGTTTTTGCCATACATTGACAAGAATCAGCCATGGGTTTACATGTGTTCCCTGAAATAACTACTTCTTAAGGCAAGAAAAACACCACATTGCGAGAAAGCATGGGACATAAGACGTAATTGTGAGCACAAAAATTAACCAAATCTTTTAAAAAATAAAAGAAAGCACAAAGACATTATTAACATTCTAGAAAAAAGAAAGGTGGAAGGTAAAACATGCAGAGATTACTGAGGGAGAGGATATACAAAATGATTTTAAAGCAAGAGAAAATACTATAGTACTTATGTATATGAAAATTTATGGGTCATGGTTAAAAGGGTCAAAATATAAAGTTACAGCTTCCAAACCAGCAAAGGAGAAAAAAAGCAGAAAAAAATATCAGCTTAACAGAGTGCATGAAAGGAGGAAAAAAGGAAAGGAAAATTAAATAAAACCAAAATAAAGTGGCAAAAATAAGTCAAATATATCTATGTCTACAACAAAGATAAATGCATTAAATTAACTTTTAATAAATAATATGAGAATGGAATTAGAAAAATGAATCTAACTTCATGATGTTCAGATGAGATACACCTAGAACTAAATGATTCAGCAGTATACAAACAAAGGAAAATGGAAAAGATATTCCAGGCAGCATTAGCTAAAAGAAAGTTAAGAATGCAGAAGATTTGAACAACAGAATTAATAAGTTTTTGTAGCAGCTATATATATATATATATATAACACAGCACCAAAAAATAGAGAGAATTCCTTTTAAGTACAGATGAGGCCATTGATAAAAAATGAGAACATATTAAACTTCAAAATAAGCCTCAAAAAGTATCAAAGAATCAGAATCATATAGACCAGTCATCTGATCATAATGAACTACTGATTCACGTAAAACCACAGACAAATTTCAAGTGTATTACATTAAGTGAAAGAAGACAAAATCAAAAGACTACAGGTGATATAATTATATTTATACAATAATATGGAAAAGATACAAACCAGTGGTTTTCAAGGACTGGAGTTGAGGATATGAAAGACTACAAAGGGGCACAAAGAAATATTTGTAGGTGATGGATATTCTATACTTTGATTATGATGGTGAATAAAAGAAAGTAAGAATGTAGAAGATTTGAACAACAGAATTAATAAGTTTTTGCAGCAGCTATATATAGAATACAGCACCAAAAAATAGAGTGAATGAATGAATATGTACATTTGCCAAAATTTGCCAAATGAATATGTACATTTGCTAAAGCTCAGAGCTGTATACACTATAAAGGTAATTTTATTCTATGCAAGTTATACCCTAATTAACCTGATTTCAAAACCCTGCTCAATTAATAAATGTATTACTTCAGATGTACTTATTAAATCAGAAAAAAGTTTTAAAACATTTGATTAAACATTTCAATCAAAGACCTGGAGAAGAAAATGGCAACCCACTCCAGTATCTTTGTCTGGAAAATCCCATGGACAGAAGAGCCTAGGGGTTGCAGTCCATAGGGTGGCAAAGCACTAGGCATGACTGAGCGACTAACACTTCACCTCTTCAATCAAAGAAGTGAGAATAAAAGAGTAAATGTAAGAAAGAAGAAGGAAGGAAAGGATAAAGATAATGTAAACCAATCTCTAGTCAGCTTCATGAAGAAAGCAAACAAAACACATTATGAATGAGAAGGGGACATTATCACACATAGATATGAAAAATAACAAAATATTAAAAACAACTTTAGGAGGTATTTGATACTTTGGAGGAACTGTACAAGTTATGCCTGTTTTTTTAATCTTTAAGTAAAGGGGTAGGTTTTAAAAATGCTTCATAGTGTCATAATACAATCAAATTTTAATGATCTATATTCCTCCTGAGATCTCACCAGGAACACTACCCCTACTCAAATCTTACACATCTTTTCAGTCCCAAGGCTCTGAGCTTTCTGTAAATTGTTCCCATTTCTCATAACTGCTCTCTGATTGCCTTCTCTACATGATTATTGTCCATTCAATCAGACTTTATGCTTACTTTGCATTCTCAGATGGGCTTAACAAAATGATCTATAAATACTATGAATAACAACTGAAAATTGTTTCTCAAGAATGATGCTAAAGAAAGGAAGACACAATTGCTCTCTAAAGTTACAAGAGTAACTCAACTGAGTATACTAAAACTAGAAAAAAAGGTAAGCTTCCCCTTTTCCTCTCCCCTGGGTTTCAAGTTTTTGAAAGGACTAATACAATCTTTATCAACTTCTGAACTCCTGGTACTGGATACATATAGAACTCCTCTTTATGATAAGAAAACAAACAAAAAACATGCTTCATCATATACATGAAAATTAAGTGTTTGTTCTGAAGAGTCACACTGAATAGTTCCCTACAAAAGGGATGTATGTCAAGAAAGAACATATCACTTAGAAAAAAAAATCTCCTAAATTGTAACTAATGGCAATTCATAATTCTTGACTGGAAACTAGACTGGAGAAAAAAAATTACTATAACAGGACAGTGTTGAAATAATTGCCAAATTTGAATATAGATTGTGTATTAGATAACAATTTTTTAGCAATGTTAAGTTTAAAGTTTCTGATTTCAGTAACTGTTTTAAGACATGTAAAAGAATGTGCTTACTTCAGGAGATACCTACTGAAGCATTTAGAAAAAAGTCAAGGTCTGTAATTTAGTCTCAAAATGTTTAGCCAAATAATGATAAGGATGGATGGATATGATAAGAGATAAACCAAATGTGGTAAATGTGTAAAACTGATCAAGGTGAAGAGTATATTGATATTAATTGAAGTATTCTTCCCAATTTTCTGTAGCTTTGAGATTTTTCAAAATAAAAAATTTTTTAAATAGTCAAATATATAAGTATCCAAGAAATACTTCAAATTAAATCAGAACATTTATAAATATATGAAATCAGTAAATACATTCTAAAATATATAATCACCAAATTTATAAAATATAATAAATGCTATAAGCAGCAAATATGTGAATTTAGAAGATTATTTTGAGAACTTCTCCTAGAATTCAAACTAAAAGAAAAAAGAAATCAAAGACAAAGAGAAAGTGATTTAGAGGATTATTGCTGTTAGTCGCTAAGTTGTGTTTGACTCTTGCAACCCCCATGACTGCAGCCCACTAGGCTCCTCTGTCCATGGGATTCCCCATGCAGGAATAATGGAGTGGGTTGCCATTTCTTTCTCCAGAGGGTTCCCAACCCAGGGATTGAACCCGTCTCCTGCATTGGCAGGCAGATTTTTATGACTGAGCCACCAGGGAAGCCCAATTAAGAGAATATGATGGTTAATTTTATGCTTCAACTTGGCTGCATTGTGCACACTGGTGCACAGTGGTTTGATCAAATACCAGTCAAGATATTCCTGTGAAGGTAATTTTTAGATGTAATCAACATTTAAAATCAATTGATGTTTAATAAATCAGATAATTTTGGTAATGTGGGTAGGTTTCATTGAATCACTTGAAGGAATCTAGAGGAAAGACTGAGGTCCTCCAAGGAGGAATAAATTCTATCTACAGACTGCTCTGGGATACAAGGCTGAAACCATCTCCTGCTGGAATTTTCAGACTGAAATCTCCCTACAGATTTCAGACTTGTCTGTCAGCTGCCACAACTGCACAAGCCAATTCCTTAAAATAAATCTCTTTATGTAAAGTAATCTCTCTATACACACGAATATGTATATATACATCCACATGTATATGTATATATATACATATATACATCCCACTGTTTCTCTGGAGAACCCTCATACAGTGGATAACCCAGGAGGTCCAGTATAGTAAGAATTTGAGTGGGAGAAGAGATAGTAGGAGAGATGGAAGCAATAGTCGAATAAATGATACTAGAAATTTTCCTGAGATAAAATAAAATATGAATTTTTTACAATAAAAAGGGTTACTGAAACTTAGGCAAATAAGACTTAAAGTCCTGGTGATACATTTAAATTTAAAGAATTTAAATAATAAAGAAAAGACAAAACCCTATATGGGCTTCAAGCAGAAAAAACAGCACCTAAAATGAAAATCATCAGCTTGACAACAGACTTCTCTCATACCATATGTAATAGTAGACAATGGACCATAATCAATTAATTTTTAAAAGTAAAAGATTTCTACCCAAGAATCTAAAACTAGCCTAGCTCTATTATTCATTCTGGAAGACACAAAGCCATTTCACAATCATTCAAAGACTCAGAAACTTTACCATCCGTCATGAAAACAAATGAGTTTAAGAAATGCACAATATTTTAATAATGAAGTATCACCAATAAAACTATTAAAACTTTGGGTTACACACCCAAGTTAACATGGTTCAAAGGCAAATAACATGCTAAAATAATCATTTAACAAAATTTACATCATGTGAAAAAGATAACACTGATTTAAAGCTAAGAGGCAAGATTATTGCAACAAAAAAGTGGTATGTATGCACACACACATGCAAATGCGTGTGTGTTTGCAACAAGGGTAAGAATGAGAATAAGTAAAATGTTGAATCTCTCATTGTACTTATGGGGAACTATTATATAATTTTATTCATGAGCTTGAAAGAAGAATAAAGCACTAGTAGAGTAAAAATACAATGTAAAACTTCAAAGTAGGAACCAGAATAAAGAAAGATCAAGAAAAACTCAGCAGGTATAGCAAAACAAAGTAAGAGAAAAAGAAAAGCACAAACTAAATAAACAGCCCAGAAAGTGAGGCAAAAAACCTCAACTAAATATCAGCAAATCAAATTCAAAAATATGTTTTAAAAGGATAGTATATCATGATCAAGTAGAATTTATCCTAGGAATGCAAGAATGGTTCAGTATCTCCAAACCAAGCAACAGAGTATACATACCACATTAACAAACCAAAGAATAAAAGTCATATGATCATTTCAATAGATGTAGAAAAAAGCTTCTGACAAAATTCAATATCCATTTATGATAAAAACTCTCAAAAAAGTGGGTATTGAGGGAATCAACTTCATCATAATAAAGGCCCTATATGACAAGCCCTTTTTGGTTACCTGATACAAGCAGCTGACTCACTGGAAAAGTTCCTGATGCTGGGGAAAAAAAGGGAGTCAAAGGATGAGATGGATGGATGACATCACTGATGCAACAGACGTGAACTTGGGCAAACTTCAGGAGATGGTGAGAGACAGAGAGGCCTGGGGTGCTGCAGTCCATGGGGTCGCAAAGAGTCAGACATGACTGGACAACTGAACAACAACAACAACAAAACAAGAACATGACAAGCCTACGACTAACATCATATCCAATGGTCAAAAGCTGAAAGTATTACCTCTAGAAACAGGAATAAGACAAGGACACTTATTTCTATTCAAAATGGAAAAGAAGAAGTAAAACTGTCATTGTTTCCAGATGAAATGATACTATACACAGAAAATTCTAAGGATGCCACCTAAAAACTACTAGATTTAATTAATAGATTTGGTAAAGCTGGAGAACACAAAATTAATATGCAGTAATCTATTACATATCTATATACTAAAAATGAACTATCAGAAACAGAATTAAATAAGGAAACAATCACATTTATAGTTGTGTCAAAAAGAATAAAATACGTAGGAATAAATCTAACTCATGTGGTAAAAGACCTGTACTCAGAAAATTGTAAAACACTGACAAAATAAATTGAAGATGACAAAAACAGATAAAAAGATATACTGAGTTCATGGGTTGGAAGAATTAATATAGTTAAAATGTACAGAACTACCCAAGACAATCTACAGAGCCAGTGCAATTTCTTTCAAAATATCAATGGCAATTTTCGCAGAACAAATAATTTTAAATTTTGTATGAAAACATCAGTTCAGTTCAGTCGCTCAGTCGTGTCCTGACTCTTTGCGACCCCATGAATCCCAGCACGCCAGGCCTCCCTGTCCATCACCAACTCCCAGAGTCAACCCAAACCTATGTCCATCAAGTCGGAGATGCCATCCAGCCATCTAATCCTCTGTCGTCCCCTTCTCCTCCTGCCCCCAATCCTTCCCAGCATTAGGGTCTTTTCCAATGAGTCAACTCTTCATATGAGGTGGCCAAAGTATTGGAGTTTCAGCTTCAACATCAGTCCTTCCAATGAACACCCAGGACTGATCTTTAGAATAGACTGGTTGGATCTTCTTGCAGTCCAAGGGACTCTCAAGAGTCTTCTCCAACACCACAATTCAAAAGCATCAATTCTTCGGTGCTCAGCTTTCTTCACTGTCCAACTCTCACATCCATACATGACCACTGGAAAAACCATACCTTTGACTAGATGGACCTTTGTTGGCAAAGTAATGTCTCTGCTTTTAAATATGCAATCTAGGTTGGTCATAACTTTCCTTCCAAGGAGTAAGTGTCTTTTAATTTCATGGCTGCAGTCATCATCTGCAGTGATTTTGGAGCCCAGAAAAATAAAATCTGACATTGTTTCCACTGTTTCCCCATCTATTTGCCATGAAGTGATGGGACCAGATGCCATGATCTTAGTTTTCTGAATGTTGAGCTTTAAGCCAACTTTTTCACTCTCCTGTTTCAGTTTCATCAAGAGGTTCTTTAGTTCTTCTTCACTTTCTGCCATAAGGGTGATGTCATCTGCATATCTGAGGTTATTGATATTTCTCCTGGCAATCTTGATTCTAGCTTGTGTTTCTTCCAGCCCAGCGTTTCTCATGATGTACTCTGCATATAAGTTAAATAAGCAGGGTGACAATATACAGCCTTGACGTACTCCTTTTCCTATTTGGAACCAGTCTGTTGGTCCATGTCCAGTTCTAACTGTTGTTTCCTGACCTGCATACACGTTTCTCAAGAGGCAGGTCAGATGGTCTGGTATTCCCATCTCTTTCAGAATTTTCCACAGTTTATTGTGATCCATACAGTCAAAGGCTTTGGCATAGTCGATAAAGCAGAAATAGATGTTTTTCTGGAACTCTTGCTTTTTCGATGATCCAGCGGATGTTGGCAATTTGATCTCTGGTTCCTCTGACTTTTCTAAAACCAGCTTGAACATCTGGAAGTTCATGGTTCATGTATTGCTGAAGCCTGGCTTGGAGAATTTGAGCATTACTTTACTAGCGTGTGAGATGAGGGCAATTGTGCAGTAGTTTGAGCATTCTTTGGCATTGCCTTTCTTTGGGATTGGAATGAAAACTGACCTTTTCCAGTCCTGTGGCCACTGCTGAGTTTTCCAGATTTGCTGGCGTATTGAGTGCAGCACTTTCACAGCATCACCTTTCAGGATTTGAAATAGCTCAACTGGAATTCCATCACCTCCACTAGCTTTGTTCATAGTCATGCTTCCTAAGGCCCACTTGACTTCACATTCCAGGATGTCTGGCTGTAGGTGAGTGATCACACCATTGTGATTTTCTGGGTCGTGAAGATCTTTTTTGTACAGTTCTTCTGTGTATTCTTGCCACTTCTTCTTAGTATCTTCTGCTTCTGTTAGGTACATACCATTTCTGTCATTTATCGAGCCCATATTTGCATGAAATGTTCCCTTGGTATCTCTAATTTTCTTGAAGAGATCGCTAGTCTTTCCCATTCTGTTGTTTTCCTCTATTTCTTTGCATTGATCGCTGAGGAAGCCCTTCTTATCTCTCCTTGATATTCTTTGGAACTCTGCATTCAGATGGGAATATCCTTCCTTTAAAGACCCCAAATAGCCAAAATAATTTTGAGAAAGAAAATGCTGGATGCAGCATGCTCCCTGACTTCAACTGTACTACAAACCTACAGCAATCAAAATGGTATGGTAATGGCACTAAAACAGATACACAGATCAATGGAACAGAATAGAGAGACCAGAAATAAACCCACACACTTAAAGTCAATTAATCTACGACAGAGGAAGCAAGAATATACATTGGGAAAAGACAGCCTTTCATAAAATCATAGGCAGTAAGCTCTCTGACATTAGCCTTAGTAATGTCTTCTCAGGCAAGGGAAATAAAAGCAAAAATAAATAAATGGGACTACATCAAACTAAACAGCTTTTGCATAGTTAAGGAAACTATCAATGAAATGAAAAGGCCACTTATTAAATGGGAGAATATACTTGCAAACAATATATCTGATGAGGATCAATATCCAAAATATACAAAAATCTCATACAACTCAATATCAGAAATACAAACCACCCAATTAAAAGATGGGCAGAAGACATGAATAGACATCTTTCCAAAGAAGACTATAAATGGCCAACAGACACCAGAAAAGATGCTCACCATCACTAATCATTAGGGAAATAAAAATCAAAATGAGATATCACCTCACACCTGTCAGGATGGCTATTTTCAAAAAGACAACAAATAACAAGAATTCTCAAGAATGTGGAGAAAAGAGAACTCTTTCGTTCTGTTGGGGGGAATAAAAATCGGTGCAGCCATTATGGAAAATAGTATGGAGTATCCTAAAATAAAAAACAAAACAAAAACTAAAAATGGAACTAGCATATTGATCCAGCAATTCCATTCTTGGTTATATTAATATATCCAAAGAAAATAAAAGCAATAAATCAAAAGGACAAAAAGATATATGCACCCCAACGTTCACTGCAGCATTGTTTACAATAGCCAAGTTACAGAAGCTACCTAATTCTCCACTGACAGATGCATGGATAAAGAATATATAATAGATTACTGTTCAGCCATAAAAAGAATGAAATCTTGCCACTAGCGACCATATGGATGGAGCAAAGGGTATTATGCTAAATGAAATGTCAAGCAGAGACATTTGTCAGACAGAGAAAGGCAAAATATCGCATGATTTCACTTATATTTAATATCTGCAATCTGAAAAACAAGTGAACAAACATAACAAAAGGGAAACAGACTTACAGATACAGAGAACCAGGCGGTTGCCAGAGGGGAGGTAGCAGGGGCAAGGTGGTGGTGAAGAAGAACTAGGTGGAGGAGAGTAAGCAAATTTCCAGTTGCAAAATAAATTAGGATATGAAATAGATCACGGGTATGAAATTGTGGGGAATATAGTTAATAACTATGAAATATCTTTGTATGGTGATAGAAGATAACAGACTTACTGTGATCACTTTGTAATATATAAGCATATCAAATCATTATGTTATGTAACAGGAACTAACAATGTTGTAGATCAATTACACTTTAAAAACAAACAGATTTAAAAAAAACCTCACAGAAAAGAAATCAGATTTGTGATTACTAGCAGCGAGGGTAGGAGGAGAGAGAACTGGATAAAGGTACAACCTCCCTGTTAAGCACTAGGGATGTAATGTATAATATGACAAATAAATGATAAATAATAAACACTACTGTATATTACACATGAAAGTTGTCAAAAGAGTAAATCCTAAGTATATCAATAGTCATAAGGCATACTAATGAATTTTATTTTTCCATTAAAAGATAATGATTCTAACCAAAAAAAAGGAAGAAAAAAAAGAAAACCCAGTGATATGCTAGTTTAAAAATGCCTACTTTAATCAATATGATAGAGACATGCTGAAAATCAAAATACATAATAATCTTTAGTTGGACGGTGAATAAAGCTGAGCGCCGAAGAATTGATGCTTTTGAACGGTGGTGTTGGAGAAGACTCTTGAGAGTCCCTTGGACTGCAAGGAGATCCAACCAGTCAATCCTGGAGGAGATCATTCCTGGGTGTTCGTTGGAAGGACTGATGTTGAGGCTGAAACTCCAATACTTTGGCCACTTCATGCGAAGAGTTGACTCATTGGAAAAGACCCTAATGCTGGGGAGGATTGGGGGCAGGAGGAGAAGGGGACGACAGAATATGAGATGGCTGGATGGCATCACTGACTCGATGGACATGGGTTTGGGTGGACTCTGGGAGTTGGTGATGGACAGGGAGGCCTGGTGTGCTGCAATTTATGGGGTTGCAAAGAGTTGGACACAACTGAGCAACTGAACTGAACTGAACTAAATATTTAGAAAAATGTTTTCTCTACACACACACACACACACACACACACATATACTATTAACAATATATGTACATGCATACACACAAACACACAAATGCCAGGAGAAATAATCATATCCACAACTATGGCAGGAAACTAGAGGGCTCTCATAAATCAATAATCCAGTAGTCAAAAATACATGGCAGAAAAATCAAACTGAATCAACAGAGAATATGTATTATATTTAGATGCTCATAGAAAGTGATTATATATTATGCCATAGAGGAAGCTTCAATAAATTCCCCAAGTAGAAATTATACATACGACATTATCTAAACTAAAAAATAAAACTATAAATCCATAACAAAAGACCACATTACCTAAATTAATAAAACTGTAAATCCACAACAAAACCCAATAAACCCTTAGAACTAAAAAAAAAAAAGCATTTTCCTAAATAATATCTGTATTAAAGGGGAAATAAATAAATTGTACACTATTTAGAAACAATTGACCTCTGAAGAAAATGTAGAACCTTAAATCCATTTATTAAAAAAATAGTTTTAAATGTATATACCACGCATTTAATTTAAAAAGTCAGAAAAGAATAGTAATATAAATCTCAATAAAAAGAGCAAAAAAAGGAGACTATGATAAAAAATAGAAATGAATGCAACACAACCCTCAAAGTTAGACTTTAACAACCACAACAAAAGCTAGCTCTTTTTAAGACCAATAAAACAGATAGTTCCAGTGCTACTTCAATAATTTGAATGATTTAGAGAAAGAAGAAAAGTCTTTAAATACATTTTTATGAAACTACTGTACTGTGGTAAAAAACATGAAAATGAGAAGATAAAAAGAGAAACTGAAAAGTTATCTCATCTGTTCTTTAATTCAGTAAATATTTGCCACGTGTCTACTCTACGTCAGGCACTCTACCAGAAACTAAGGGCAAAAGATGTAAGTAAAAAGACAAATTCCTGGTCTAACTACACAGAAATTAGATTTTAAAATAAGCGAATCAAATATATGACCAAAGAGACTTTACATGAGAATTGTGAGATATCTATCCTTGGAAATTTAAGAAAATATACTATTAAATTCCTAGAGTAGGAAATGGCAACCCACTCCAGTATCCTTGTGGAAAAATTCCATGGACAAGGATACTGGCTTGATGGGCTACAGTCCATGCTATTGCAAAGAGTCGGACATGACTGAATGACCGAGCATGCATGCACTATTAAATTAATATGAGGTGAACCCACCTCATATGATTATCACCATAAATGATTCAAGTTATTTGATGAAGTTCACTAGCTACTTCTATTTTAAATACTCTAAGAAAATAAGAAACTGTACACTTTTCAACATTATTTTGTAAGAATTAGCCAATGGACCTGAATGAGAAAATCATGAGATACAAATATTAGAAAAGATCTGTAATTATCATTATTGCTAATTATAAAATTATCTACATAAAAAACCCTAATGTAACAACTAAAGTAATATGGTATTTCACGAAGGCAGTTTGTTAAAAATGAAATTAGAACAAAAATAAGAACAAGAAGAATCTCAAATAAATATAAAGAGTAGAAAATGTAATAGGAAAGAAAGTACACAATAGCAACAAAAAAACATACAATTATTAGCTGGTAATGCTAATAAACCTCATTAAAATCAGTGGGAATAGAATGGGCTCTTTTGGACAAAATGTTATTCATGTGGAAAAATTAGATCCCATACCTTAAATCATATGTAACGCATGTTCCACGTGGATTTATGCCCTGCACATGAACATGGACTTAAACATAAGTTTAGAAAAAGTAATGAATACTCTTGTTTATCAATATACATTTAGAAAATATATGAAAACATCCATGCATTTGAACATATTAATTTCAGGAGAGTGGTTACTTCTGAAAAGGGAAGATTGGACAAGGGATAGAAAATGGATTTTAGCTTTGTCAGTAATATACTATTACTTTTTTAAAAGTGAGAAAAAAATCATTGAAAGTTACTTACTCTATAGTTTATCTGAAATATTTCATAGTGAAAAATAAGATGAGAAAAACTGCAACTTTAATCCATTTGATCTTTACTTAGGTGTAAATTATGAGACTAATGTTATTAATGGCACCCCACTCCAGCACTCTTGCCTGGGAAACCCCATGGACAGAGGAGCCGGGTAGGCTGCAGCCCATGGGGTCGCGAAGAGTTGGACACGACTGAGCAACTTCACTCTCACTTTTCACTTTCATGCACTGGAGGAGGAAATGGCAACCCACTCCAGTATTCTTTCCTGGAGAATCCCAGGGACGGAGGAGCCTGGTGGGCTGCCATCTATGGGGTCGCACAGAGTTGGACACGACTGACGCGACTTAGCAGCAGCAGCAGCAGCAGTGATTAATTTCATTCCAAATTTTCACAATACTATTTATTGAATAATCCACAATAATTTATTGAATAAATACCGAATAAATAAAAAACATTTCCCATGTTTAATTTGAAATGCTTCTGTGCTATGTTGCATCTTTTCCATAAATAGTCAAACCAATATATATCTGTTAATGTGTTTTTAAATCTCTCTCATCAAAGCTTTGTAATTTTATAATTTTCTTCAGATATACTGTTCAGAACATTCTTTTTATGTTTATTCTTGGTATAATTTTTATTACTAATATTGTTTTTACCTTTTTAAAAAGCTGATTATTAGTAGATGGGAGAGTTACTGATTTTGTGAGTTTATTTTCTACCCAGAAAGTTTGCTGATGTGTTATTTTAATTCTACACAGATAACAGTAACAATTACAAAAAATGAAATTTTGTTTTTGTTAGCCAATCTGTGTATTTGTCTCTGTTTTATTTACTGTATTGGGCAGAACTTTTAATATGTTGAAAAGCTGGAATAATAGGCAATATTTTATTTTATTCAGACTTTCAAATGGCCTCCTTGCTGGTTTTTGCTTTACTCATTTAAATTTTTTTTATAATTATTGCTATATCTAATTGAATGTTCTTCTCACATTTATTATGTTAATCATATAATTTTCCACTTTAATTTGTTCAATGTAGTAGATTACCTTGATAGTTTTTTTTTTTTTTAAAGAACTGAACTATTCTTGAATTCCTTTCATAAAACCTACATGGTCTGGAGATACTAACACTCACACACAAACATTACTTCAATTTGCCAATATTTTATTTAGGAGTTTTGCATCATACTGTTCCTGTGAAACTGGCCTATAACTTTTCAGATTTGTATTATCTTTGCCTTACTCTGATATTAAAACAAAAAGAGAAAAGCTTTCTCACTTTTCTTGAAAACCTTCTGTCCTCCTCTACCCTAGTCCAAGCCACCATCTGGATTATCCTCTAATCCTCCCTTCTTTGCAAATGCATTTAAGTATTTTTTTCTTCTCTTTCCTAACCCATTTTTCTTACCCTAAGGCTACAACCTCATGCACTCTATACAATGTAAGCTCCACAAGAATAAGGAACTTGTCTACTCCCAGAAGTTAGGCCTGTGTCCAATCTATGGAGCAAGGGCTCAAAAGATGTGTTTAATTAAAAAAAACAACCCTACTCTTTATCAGTCAGAATAGCAAAGACAAAAAGCTTGAAATGTCTGCATTAGAACTTTGGGGAAAAAATGAGCACATATTTATATGCATATATTCATACAGTTTTCTGAAGAGTAACTTGAAGATAACAACCAAGGATCTTTAAATGTGACGCCTTTTAACAAGCAAGTATATTTCTAGCAGTTTATTTTTCTAAAGTAATATGATAACATGGAAAACATTTACAAGCTCTATTTATGATAAAAGACTGTAACAACCTACGTGTTCAATGATACGTGATCTCTGAATTATGATACATCTATACAGTGGAACAAATATGTATTTGTCATACAAAATGTTTAGTAGAAACTGTAAAATTGCTGGAGTTCTGGTAGAGAAATTAGAAGTAACTTATATAAAGCCAGATGGCTCAGCGGTAAAGAATTTGCCTGCCAAGCAGGAGATGTGGGTTTGATCCCTGAGTCAGGAATATTCCCTGGAGGAGGAAATGGCAACCCACTCCAGTATTCTTGCCTGGGAAATCCAATGGACAGAGGAGCCTGGTGGGTTACAGTCCATGGGGTCACAAAGAGTTGGACATGACTGAGCAGCTAAACAACAATATAAAGCCAGGCTGCCTTTTAGGCATACTCATAATACTCATAATACCATAAAAACAAACATCAGCCTATATCCCAAAAGCACTTCAGTGAAAAGAGATTTTAAATGTTTACTGAACTCTCATGAAGAAGGATTTAATTGTTAATGCATAATAAAACATCTTAAAATTCTCTTTTGCCCAGAGCAGGGTGCGTGTCCCAGAATCTCATCTTATACTCCCAATCTTCCTCAAACTCTCTCTCCAAGTTCCCCCCAATATGACATTTTTCTCCAATACATCATCTTCTTCACTCTTTCTGGATTGATTCTTTTCTCCCTCTAACTTCCTAATGTTAATCAGTCAAGATCTTTCAGCTTCTTTCAATTCTCCTCCTTTCCCAATTTATAAAACAGCACAAAGAATTGGCCATGAAGCTAAGCAGACAAGCAGGAAAAGATTTATTAACTTTTAAGTATTTATAACCTTTTATCCTACCTGCCTTTCCAGATTTCTCCTTTCTGTTTTCCTCTCCCAAACCCTGTCCCCCTTCCACCTATCCCCACCCCGGCCAACCATCTCTCTATTTCTGTCTCTCTCTCACACACACAACATACACCATAATTTTAAAGATTTGGGCTAAAATATATTTTTATCTAAAACCTCAACTGTGTCTTTAAAACTGCTTGGCAATCTTACATCCTCATTGCAGGAGGATTCTTTACCATCTGAGCCACCAGGGAAGCCCAAGAATACTGGAGTGGGTAGCCTATCCTTTCTCCAGGGGAGCTTCTGAACCCAGGAATTGAACAGGGGTCTCCTGCATTGCAGGCAGATTCTTTACCAGCTGAGCTATATAGATTAGGCAGCCTTTCTGTACTTCAGTTTCATCTATAAATATGTACAACACAGTTTTTTGAACATTAGATGATATAAATAGACTCATGTCACATTCTCTGTTAAAGCATTTCCAGATCTCCCAGTTATTCATGTCAGGAATAAATGTGTATGCCCCCACTGCACCAATATGTATTCTACATAACAGTATTTATCATATGTAGTTACAGTTGACTGCTTTTGTGTTTCCCCCATCACACTGGATGTTCTTGGGTTGAAGGAGCTACATATTCTCTAGCAGTTTTCCTACCGTATATCATAGCAAAATTTTATTTTACAAATGAATGAATATATCCATAGTACCTTTTCTAATGTCTAGCAAATAGTAGTTGGTCCATATGTGACAATTCCCTTTATCAATTTTCTCAGTCTATGGTGTGGATGGTAGTATGACAATCTCCAACTAGAGTTCTCTAGCTTTGAATCTTGATCTTTACCAGATAAAATACCAGGATATTTAGTAAGCCTTTTTACCTGGATTTAAACCAATTGTTGATGTTGAGTTTCAGTATCTCTGTGTTAATAATCTCCTAATAATAAAGAGATTAAGTCCCTATTTCCATTTCCTCACTTTTTTCTTAAGGGCCAACACTGGAGAAAAATGCTTCCAGGAACAGTTCAGGAAACATTGTTCAAACACCTACTGCCATGTGACATGGGTAAATTTGATATATACGCAATAAACATCCTCATGAGTGGAGAAGGTTTGTTCAGTTTAAAGATTTAGCCTTGGAAATCCCTGAACTCTCAGAGACCTCTCATAAAGTTACCTAGTATCTTACACTTGTTCATAAGTAGAAATATGAATCAATATCTTTCAGTGTTTCTTAATGGAGACATCTCTGATATGCTGGATAAGAAAGATCTTTGTTAGCTAGGACTGTTCTATGCTCTGCAAGAAACTTAACACTATTGGACCCTTCCAGTAGTGCTCACCTAAGGCAGTAGTTCCCTCCAACCATTGTGACAGCCAACCATGCCTCCAGATCTATCCAAACTCCTTCTTGCATGGGTGAGGGGTAACCAAAGTGAGCACACTTAGTTGAGAATAATTTTTAGTAAGATCATTCACATAACCTCTAAAATATATCCATTTCTCTAATATACTTAATACTTCGTTCCCGATTTCCTACTGATGAAAGCAAGGCAGGAGTTTCAAAGGTTATGACAACTTATTCCCCCTCTCAAATTGACTTATACTCTTGACACAGGTAAGTAAAATGTTAGAAGAAATCAATATTTGCATTAACTATTGAATAAATATACATTTTAAAAATATTACCTTTGATATGCTTTTACATTTACTCAGTTTTAAGTTACACATGCAGAACTAAAATTAGTTTAATTTCTATTAAAATTAGGAATAATTCTTCTGAAAAATGACTGCAACTCTTAGAAAAAATCAGGACTAACAGATACTTTAAACTGAATAAAAATGTAAAATGTATGCTTTAAATCAATTAATATAGACAATTGCTTATAAGGTATAGTAAGCTATCAAAAACTTTCTTTTATATTATGAATAGTTATTGAATATTTTCAAATGACTTTTCTCATTTCATCAAAATGCTCATATAGACCAAAAATATTATGAGAATGAAGACCAATCATTTTTTATTTTGATGATAACAAGAATGGTGAGTCACAAGGAAGTTCACAATGCATGGGAGGTCTTGCTTTTCTTTACTCATCATGACACTTAATCTCACTGCAACAAGAAGATACAAATCAGTAAAATAAATGATTCAAATGTATCAAGCAGTAAGGGCTTCCACAACACAGTATTTCTTGAGTCAAAAGGAAATATAAACAAAGTCCTAATTTATAATGCAAACCTAGCCTTTTCTGTTTTGAAATAACTGCTCTGGCAGATTTCTTATTATATTGTTTTGAAGAAGTAAATCATTCCTACCTTCCCTCTTTATGCTCATCTGCCACCAACCTGTTTTTGTTTTTTCCTTTTTAAAGAATACTTGTTAAGCATTTTTGTACCCATAGCACTGGCACTCTGAATTATGGCAGAGTGAAAAATGAAGAAAAGGGGAAATGCAGATTAAAACAATGAGATACCATTACGCTTTTAGAATGGCCAAAATGTGAATACTGACATCAAACGCTGGGGAGGTGTAGAGCAAAGGTCACTCTCATACATTGCCAGTGGGGATGGAAAATGGTACAGCTACTTTGGAAGACAGTTCAGTGGTTTCTTACAAAACTAAACATATTCTTATCATGTAACCCTGTGGATCCTTGGTATTTACCTGAACGAGTAGAAAACTTAAGGTTCACAGGAAAATCTGCATACAGATTTTACAGCAGCTTTTTTTAAATTGTCAAAACTTGGGGGCAACCAAGATGTCCCTTAGTGATGAATGGATCAAGTATTGTATATCCAGACAACAGAAAAGTATTATTCAGTGACAAAAAGAAATGACGTATTAGGCCATAAAGAGACACAGAGGAATCTTAGGTGCATGCTAAGTAAAAATCGCCAATCTGAAAAGGCTACATAGTGTATGATTCTAACTATATGATGTCTGGAAAACACAAAACTATGGAGATAGTAAAAAGATCAGTGGTTGCCAGGGATGAGGTGTGTATAGGGATCAGTATACAGAGCACAGCAAAAGAATTTTTAGGGCAGTGAAAATACTCAGTAAGATATTATAATGATGGATATATGTCATTATATTTTGGTCAAACCTATAGAACGTACCAAGAATAAAGACTGCTGCTGCTGCTGCTGCTAAGTCGCTTCAGTCGTGTCCGACTCTGTGTGACCCTATAGACGGCAGCCCATCAGGCTCCCCCGTCCCTGGGATTCTCCAGGCAAGAATACTGGAGTGGGTTGCCATTTCCTTCTCCATTCCATGAAAGTGAAAAGTGAAAGTGAAGTCGCTCAGTCGTGTCCAACTCTTAGCGACCCCATGGACCGCAGCCCAGCAGGCTCCTCCGTCCATGGGATTTTCCAGGCAAGAGTACTGGAGTGGGTTGCCATTGCCTTCTCCAGAATAAAGACTAATGTAGGTGATTATGCTGTGTCAGTGTAGGTTCAGGCTTGGTAAAAAATGTTACCATTCTGGTTAGTGATACTGATAATGGCAGAGGTTATGCATATGCGGGGTCAGGGGTTATATGAGAAATCTCTGTAACTTCCTCTTAACTTTGTTGTGAATGTACAATTGCTCTAAAATAGTCCTTTAAGAAATGAAGGAAAGCAAGAAAAGAGGACTTATTATTTTTTGTTAAATCACACTATTTTTCAAATAGTTTATTTTCTGGAAAACAGAATCAAATCTTAAGAACGAACTACATAAAATAGACATGTTGCAAGTAATAAAGTTTAAAGTGGTCGAGTGGGATAGTAGAAAGAACATTAAACTTGAATTAGAAGTCTTGGGATCAAATCCCAATTTCTGTGTGAAGCTGGGCATGGCATTTATGTTTACTTAGTTTCTAAGTCCCCGTTTTCCTCTAAAAATTAATACTAATAAGCTTTCTCTTAGAGTTGTTTTGAGAGCCAATGAGCTCAATTGTGGCAAACACTATCTTTGTATAATGACTGGCACACATAACTAGCCACTCAGTAAATGTTTTTTCTTTCCATATAGTCTGAGAATGAAAAATAAGGCAGGATCACTATGTGTGTTTCATTAATTTTCTTAAAGATCACAATCTACAGGGTGAAAACCTCTGATACAGGAAAGCAGGAAACAGGAAAACCTATTTCTGCCATTCCACCCTCCACTTTCTGTATTATTTTGTGGCACCCAGTGAAGATAAAGGCCATTTCATGGCTAGGCATTAGTTGTAGTAACAGAATTCAGAACATAGTATGTATCACACATTAGGAAGATGGCTTAGAAGGGCAGATACATCCAGAAGAGCGAAAAATAGAAAGAAGATAAGAATGATAAGAAATTATCTAGACAGGCAGTTATATAGGGCAAGGTTTCTCAACTGTTTCTCCAACTATTTACATTTTGGGGGAGATAATTCTTTGTTATGGGAGGCTGTCCAGTGCATTGTCTGATGTATAGCAGCATTCCTGGCCTCATATCATATTGCACTCATAACCACCCCAAATGTCACTAGGCATTGCCAAATGTTCATTCAGGAGAAAAAACTACCCTTGTTTGAGAACCACTGATTTAGATGGTAACAGCAGAGGGGAGAAAAAGAGTAAGGTAACTAATAATACTGTCCAAAAAGATTCACAGTTAAAACAGGGGACAATTTAAAAAGATTTATCAACAACAACAAAAGGATATATGTTTATATGAATCATGTCTGGGGAAAACTATCAGCAGGAACTCTCAAGTAGATAATATAGTATCTACTTGATATTATAGAAGAATGATGAATGTAATGTAATGACCGTGTCAAAGGTCAGAAACAGAGAAGGGACTAATGGATTGAGTGGAAGTAGGCAATGGCAGCCCACTCCAGTACTCTTGCCTGGAAAATCCCATGGATGGAGGAGCCTGGTAGGCTGAGTCCATGGGGTCGCTCAGAGTCAGACACGACTGAGCGACTTCATTTTCACTTTTCACTTTCACGCACTGGAGAAGGAAACGGCAACCCACTCCAGTGTTCTTGCCTGGAGAATCCCAGGGACAGGCGAGCCTGGTGGGCTACTGTCTATAGGGTCGCACAGAGTCGGACACGACTGAAGTGACTTAGCAGCAGCAGCAGCAGACACAGACATGAGAGTGAGTCAGCACAGAGGTAACTTTTCCAGTTTAACAATTTAAGTATTCTCCTTAATTTTTCCCCCCAAAACAATAAATGAGGAATTCAAAGTAGTGGATTTTTCCCCATTAGATAAGTGGGCAGGTGGATAAACAGGTAAAAGGCTTAGAAATAAAAGATCATTTGAAAGAAAAATCTAAGTAAAAATATAGGAAGTATTTCTGTCATGTCTTCCCTTACTGAATAATCAATGAGCCCAAATCATTTATCAAATAGTCAATCCTTATCATAATACTAGCTCTGTTATATTTTAAGTTACCATCCACATAGATATTCCTGGGCTATCTTGTTTCACTGGCCAATCTATTTATCTTTGTGCCAGTATATCGCTGTATTCAATTACTAAAACTTTATACCAAATCTTCACATCTGGTAGGTGAAGTCTCCCCACTTCCTTATTCTTCTTTTACTACCTTTTATTTCTTTATTAAAACAGATTTGTTTCATTTTGTTTGATAATTTTAATTTCTGAGATTTTTGCAAATCTTACTCTCTTGAATATGGTTTCTCATACTTGTTTATGACACCTTACTTTTAAATTTTTGATTGTAAACTCATTAAAAAAAATTACCTGTGGGAATTTTTTGAGTCCTGTATTGAATGTAGAGTCCTTCAGAGGGGATTTATGTTTGCTTCTGCCAGGTACTTGAGGGATTTTAAACTTAGGACCACTGTAAATTCTTGCTTTAATTTTATTATTTGTAACACCTAAGTAGTGTGAATTTCAGTAGCAAATCCACAAGACCAGCTCGGGGTTAAAAGTGATTAGGGAAATATTCTTTTCACTGTATTCAGTGCTAAGGTTTCAACCAATCATTTTTACTTGCAGTGCTGTGGGAGGTGACAGGCTGATTTTATTACGCACTCCTACAATGAAGGTATGGAGATTTGGAAGTCTATACTGAGGGGACCTCATGCTTAAACATAAGGATTTTGACTGTCTTCTGTTCCTCTTTCAGTAAGGAACACGTATGTGAAAACTCAAGCCCAGGGTTTCACAGGTTCAATAAATACTCTAAGGCATACATGACTGAGTTGCATTTCTACCTAAGTTTTTTGTTGTTGTTGCTGTTTGTTTGCTTTAACCTCTTAGGCTGAACAACCATCACCAGCTTCCACACCATGTTTCTAGTTCATAGCTGCATGCAAACACTATTTTTAAACTATCACATCCTTTTTATTCATTTATGCTGAGATGTTAGGATATGTAGTTTGCCATACTAACAAGACGTAAAGGTTAAATTTTCTTTTTTCCTTCAGGTTTATCTATCTTTTACTAATTTCTTTAAAATATCTCACTTTTTTTTCTAGTTTAAAAAACCCAGTTACTCACCTTGAAAAGAACCTCAAATTATATGGAAAATAAAAAGTAAAAAGTTGCATCCCTTCACCCCAACTGCAAATAACTCTACCAAAAAGACATTTAATAATTTGTTCTCATCTGATATATATTTTTATTTTTACAAAGTAGTATTATACTTAACTCATATTCCTCTACTGTCTTTAACACTGTTTTAAAAAATTAACATTGTATCAGGCAGAATTTAACATGTTAATTATAGCTCTTCATCAAAAAACTTTTCAAAAGGAAACACTGTTTTGCAAATCTTGAATTTATTTCTCTTTTGTTCAGTTTAGAATCCTACTTTCTGAAAGGTATCCTGGAAGTATATTTTAACACACTTTATTGAATATGCAATGTTTGATTGCAGACCTTCACTATTTCACTTACATTATTTATTAATACATGATTTAAATAGACTCAACATGACTTATTTCCAAGGTCTGACATACTCATTTATTTTTTTATAAATTCCATCATCAGGGGTTACTAGCACCAGTGGATTTAGGATTTTATAAGTCATTAGGTATAGTGGGACTTCAAAATATTCTCAGTATACCCAATATACTACATAACTTATTCCAAAGACGCTAAGTAGATTTAAAGGGCTTCCCTCATAGCTCAGTTGGTAAAGAATTTGCAGGCAATGAAGGAGACCCGGGTTCGATTCCTGGGTTGGTAGATCCCCTGGAGAAGGAAATGGCAACCCACTCCAATATTCTTGCCTGGAGAATCGCATGGACAGAGAAGTCTGGCAGGTTACAATCCATGGGTTCGCAAGAGTAGGACACAACTTAGCAAGTAAAGAGAGAAAGATAGATATCTGTTATTTGTGACTAATTGTGGCAGCTGCGTGGGGCTGGAGTGGTGGCTATGTGGTGCTGGAACTACTTTGAGGAGATACCCCATGTCCAAGGGCAAAGGAGAAGCTCCAGCAAGATGGCAGGAGGGGCAAAATCATGTTCAGAATCAAACACTGCCAGAGATGCTCAGAGGGCTCAAACAAACCTTGTGTGTACCAGGACCCAGACACCCCACAGAGACAGACGTAACTGTGTTTGAGTGTCTCCTGTGGAGGTACAGGTCAGCAGTGGACTGCTGCAGGGGCAGGGGCTCTGGTGGCAGTAGACCTGGGTATGGCATAAGCCCTCTTGGAGGAGGTAGGCATTAACCCCACCACAGAGCCGCCAGAACTTACATAGGACTGGGAGACAGACTCTTGGAGGGCACAAAAAAAAACTTGTGCAAACCAGGACCCAGGAGAAAGGAGCAGTGACCCCATAAGAGACTGACCCAGACTTGCCCATGAGTGCCCAGGAGTCTCTGGCAGAGGTGTGGTTTGGCAGTGGCCTACTGCAGTGTTGGGGGCACTGTATGCAGCAGTGCCTGCATGGGACCTTTTGAAGGAGATCACCATTATCTTCATTACCTCCACCATAGTTTGGCCTCAGGTCAAATAACAGGGAGGGAACACAGCCCTGCTCATCAACATAAAATTGGATTAAAGACTTAATAAACATGGCCCCACCCATCAGAACAAGACCCAGTGTCCCCCTCAGTCAGTCTCTTCCATCAGGAAGCTTCCATAAGCTTCTTATCCTTCTCCATTAGAGGGCAGAGAGAATGAAAACCACAATCACAGAAAACTAACCAATCTGATCACATGGAACACAGCCTTGTCTAACTCAATGACACTGAGCCATGCCATATAGGGGCACCCAAGACGGAGTGGTCATGGTGGACAGTTCTGACAAAACATGGTCCACTGAAGAAGGGAATGGCAAACCACTTCAGCATTCTTGCCTTGAGAACCTCATGAACAGTATGAAAAGGCAAAAAGAGAGGACACTGAAAGATGAACTCCCCAGGTTGGTAGATGCCCAATATGGTACTAGAAGTCAGGGGAGAAATAACTCCAGAATGAAGAGACGGAGCCAAAGAAAAACCACTACCCAGTTGTGGAAGTGACTGGTGGTGGAAGTAAAGTCTGATGCTGTAAAGAGCAATAATGCATAGGAACCTGTAATGTTAGGTCCATGAATCAAGGAAAATTGGAAGTGGTCAAACAGGAGATGGCAAGAGTGAACACACCGATATTTTAGGAATCAGTGAACTAAAATGGACTGGAATGGGTGAATTTAACTCAGATGACCATTATTTCTACTTCTGCGGGCACGAATCCCTTAGAAGAAATGGAGTAGCCACCATAGTCAAAAAAGAGTCCAAAATGCAGTACTTGGATTATTTCTCAAAAACAACGGAAAGATCTCTGTTCGTTTCCAATGCAATCCAGTCAATATCACGGTAATCCAAGTCTATGCCCCAACCAGTATTGCTGAAGAAGCTGAAATTGAATGGTTCTATGAAGACCTAAAGACCTTCTAGAGCTAACACCCCAAAAAAGATGTTCTTTTCATGACAGGGGACTAGAATGCAAAAGAGGAAATAAAGAGATTCCTGGAGTAACAGACAAATTTGGTCTTAGAGTACAAAACAAAGCAGGGCAAAGACTAACAGAGTTTTGCCAAGAGAACGTACTGGTCATAGCAAACACCCTCTTCCAACAACACAAGAGAAGACTCTACACATGGACATCACCAGATGGTCAACACCAAAATCAGATTGATTATATTCTTTGCAGCCAAAGATGGTGAAGCTCTATACAGTCAGCAAAAACAAGGCCAGGAGGTGACTGTGGCTCAGATCATGAACTCCTTATTGCCAAATTCAGACTTAAGTTGAAGAAAGCAGGGAAAATCACCAGACCATTCAGGTATGACTGAAATAAAATTCCTTACCATTATACAGTGGACATGATAAATAGATTCAAGGGATTAAATCTGATAGACTGTCTGAAGAACTATGGACGGAGGTTCGTGATATTGTACAGGAGGCAGTTATCAAGACCAATCCCAAGAAAAAGAAACACAAAAAGGCAAAATAGTTGTCCAAGGAGGCCTTACAAATATCTGAGAAAAGAAAAGATGCAGAAGGCAAAGGAGAAAAGAAAAAAATATACTCATTTGAATGTCGAGTTCGAAAGAATAGCAAGGAGAGATAAGAAAGTCTTCCTCATTGATCAATGCAAAGAAATAGAGGAAAACAATAAAATGGGAAAGACTAGAGATCTCTTCAAGAAAATTAGAGATACCAAGGGAACATTTCATGCAAAGATGGGCACAATAAAGGACAGAAACGGTATTGACCTAACAGAAGCAGATGATATTAAGAAGAGGTGGCAAGAATACACAGAAGAACTATACAAAAAAATCTTCATGACTCAGATAACCATGATGGTGTGATTACTCACCTAAAGCCAGACATCATGGAATGCGGTCAACTGGGTCTTAGAAAGCATCACTATGAACAAATTACATCAGTAGTGGAGGGGATGGAATGCCAGTTGAGCTATTTCAAATCCTAAAGATGATGCTGTGAAAGTGCTATACTCAATATGCCAGTAAATCTGGAAAACTCAGCAGTGGCCACAGGACTGGAAAAGGTCAGTTTTCATTCCAATCCCAAAGAAAGGCAATGCCAAAGAATGCTCAAACTACCACACAATTGCAGTCATCTCACACACTAGCAAAGTAATACTAAAAATTCTCCAAGACAGGCTACAACAGTACGTGAAGTGTGAACTTCCAGATGTTCAAGCTGGATTTAGAAAAGTCAGAGGGAGGAACCAGAGATCAAATTGCCAATATCCATTGGATCATCGAAAAAGCAAGGGTTCCAGAAAAACATCTACTTCTGCTTTACTGACTATGCCAAAGCCTTTGACTGTGTGGATCACAACAAACTGTGGAAAATTCTTTGAGAGATGGGAATACCAGACCACCTGACCTGCCTCCTGAGATCTGTATGCAGGTCAAGAAGCAACAATTAGAACTGGACATGGAACAACAGACTGGTTCCAAATCGGGAAAGGAATATGTCAAAGCTGTATATTGTCACGTGCTTATTTAACTCAGAAGCAGTGTACATCATGAAAAATGCTGGGCTGGATGAAGCACAAGCTGCAATAAAGACTGCTGGGAGAAATATCAACAACCTCAGAAATGCAGATGAAACCACCCTTATAGCAGAAAGCAAAGAAGAACTAAAGAACCTCTTGATGAAAGTGACAGAGAAGAGTGAAGAAGTTGGCTTAAAACTCAACATTCAGAAAACTAAGATCATGGCATCTGGTCCCATCACTTCAAGGCAAATTGATGGTAAACAATAGAAACAGTGGCTGACTTTATTTTTTTGGGTTCCAAAATCACTGCAGATGGAGACTGCAGCCATGAAATTAAAAGATGCTCGCTCCTTGGAAGAAAAGCTATGACCATGCTAGACAACATATTAAAAAGCAGAGACATCACTTTGCCAACAAAGTTCCGTCTAGTCAAAATTATGGTTTTTCCAGTAGTCATGTATGGATGTGAGAGCTGGACCATAAAGAAAACTGAGTGCCAAAGAATTGATGCTTTTGAACTATGGTGTTTGAGAAGACTCTTGAGAATCCCTTGGACAGCAAGGAGATCCAGCCAGTCCATGCTAAAGGAAATCAGTCCTGAATATTCATTGGAAGGATTGATGCTGAAGCTGAAATGCCAATATTTTGGCCACCTGATACGAAGAACTGACTCATTGGAAAAGACCCTGTTGCTGCGAAAGATTGAAGGCGGGTCAACAGAGGATGAGATGGTTGGATTGCATCACCAACATGATATACATGAGTTTGAGTAGGCTCTGGGTGTTGGTGATGGACAGGGAGGCCTGGCGTGCTGCAGTCCATGGGGGCGCAAAGAGTCGGACACGACTGAGCGACTGAACTGAACTGAAGTAGATTTAAAGTAATTGTTATATTCCTTAAGGGCTTCTCTGGTGGATCAGTGGTAAATAGTCTGCCTGTAATGTAGGCGACATGGGTTTGATCCCTGGGTTGGGATGATTCCCTGGAGGAGGAAATGGCAACCCACTCTAGTATTCTTGCCTGGTAAATCCTATGGACAAAGGTGCCTGGCAGGCTACAGTCCATTCGGTTGCAAAGAGTCGGACATGATCTAGGCAATGAACAACAACAACATTCCTAAAGGGACTAAATATTCTCACTGGCTTTGAGCTACCATCTTCTGTAGCTGTTTCTATATGCCGCAAAAGGATAGCTTTTTTGAGGGATCAAATGAACAGCTAATGCCATCTACCATTTCAATATTTTGGAGGTCCACTAACCAAGAGGGTATCATTATACATATTTCTAAGCTGTGCTGAAAGCCATTGTTAATTTACTTAAAATACTTGCTGTTTAAAATAAAATATTGCTCCTACCATTGAAGCTATTTACTGTGAGGAAAAGAGCAACGATCTTTGTTTAAATTTGTCTATCAAAAGATGTTTTAAATGTGGATTTTGGCAAAATTTTGCAAGCAAGAGCATTGGCTCTTTAAGAATTAAAATGAATTTCTGGCAGGGATCGGTTGCAGAGTCTGCAAGAAAACATGCTACAAGTTTAATAAAGAAACTAACTGGATAAAAATGAACATTTATATCAATCTCAGTTTCAAAGAATAGTGATAGATATAGGAAAAGGAATAGGTGAAAAGAAAATTTCTTTCCTATTATAGAAAGCTCTTAACAGAGAATGAGAGAAAAACTTGAGGCAATAAAAAGTGCTATAAAAGAAAGTAAAGGTAATTACAATGTATTACTTGGTTTTGCAGTGAATAATATTTATATAACATCAATAAGGTAAATGTTAATTTTTAAAACTATATTGCAAGCTAGGGGCACAGTGAGCTAAGTCATCATCTATGATAAAATGTAATTTCTATCAATAAATAATGTCTACCATTGGTAAACACAGACACAGCAGTGATAAAACACACATGATTTACAATTAGGTGGCTAAATACTTGAAAAAATTTAAAGCAATTGAGAACTAAAAGCAGTTATCTTCAAGTGGATTCCTATGTAGGGGACACTCAACATTATTTGATTTTACATGTACCTATAATGAGTAAATTTTTTAAAAAGAGGAGAAAAGAGTAAGGCCATAACAGGGACTTGAAGGCTGCATATGCTTTCTCACTCCACTCCTGTATTTTAGCATCCAATAGAGAGAGGCAATATGGTGCAACAAGCACTGGATTCAGATTGACACAAACATGGGTTTGAATTCTAGCTGTGCAACTGACTATTTCAAATACCTGTGGAAAAGTCAGTTAATGTTTTTGAAGACCATATTCTTTTATACATAATTAGGCAATAATTATTCATATCATGCAGAGTTACAGTGAGGACTACCAAAACCAACAATCTATATGAAGCATATGGCACTTAGAAAATGCTTAATTAATAGTTGTGGGTGTAATAATTCATTCTTTCTTGCCAATTAAAACAATAGCTAGCTATATCAAAGTTCATACTTTCTAAAACCTCATCCTTATTTTGAGATATGAATCACAATACGATCCAGTAGAGGTTTACCATCTGCACCGTATAGCTGGGCAAAAAGGGGCAAGCATATTTGCTCAAGTCTTCCTATTGGTAAGAAATTAAACTCAAAACAAAACTGAAAATGCTTAGTTTGTTCAGTCTCTCTCAAAAATAGTTTTGTTTCATTCAAACAATAAATAGGAAAGCAGAGAAGGAAAGGATATATAGGCCTTTCTGAGGTTTAGTATACTGTTTTCATCAACAAAGTTCTTTCACAAAGGTAGCAACAAGGGGATTAATGGTGGAGAAGCAGGAAGAAAAGTTTCAAACAGAAAATAGCTATGAACCTGGGTACCAGTCCAAGGTTCAAACTTTTCTAATATACAAAAGATAGAGAAACTTACTTATTTTTACTTAATGTAGCCTAGATAATTAACAGAACTGTAACAGTAGAGTTAGATTCAATCATGTACTTCCTGACCTCACTTTATTTATTTGTACCTAAGCCCTCATAATTTCCTAAAGCAGACTCAAAAATGGATCTTTCCTTTAAAATGACTGAGGAGAACAATTACATATAACTTTCAGGAATGTGGGCTAAAATGTAACTTCTCAAGACTATTGGTGTCTCGTCGTGTTATAATTCATGGATTCCAAAAAAGAATCATCATGTGACATCTATGTCTAGGACACTGCTCATCACCTGTGAGCCATCTATGAAGGGCTGGACTTCCAAATCTAGGTCTGTGAACAGTGAACTAGAATTTCTTGAAGGCATGTTAGTCATGTTCACTGCTATCATCAATGCATACCTAATGCCTGGTAAACAGCAGATGCTCAATTAATAATTGTAGAATGGGTGAAAGAGTAAATAATCATTCCTAAGTGGCTGAATTTTCACTCTACAAAGACAAAATTACCAAGTATAAAATCAAATAATAAATTTATTTATAACTCATAATATTTTTCCTTATTTAAAAAATCAAGTATTATAGATAAAATGAAGTATTACTCCATTTGGAGTTAAAATTCTGCTACTTATATGCAATGTAAATGTTATGGTTTAACTACTTCTGTTTCATAATAGGTACTTTCTCTTATTTGCAAAAATAATGAGAATACTCAGAGTAATTGTAAATTTGTACATTTTTTTGTAACCTAAACTATTATAGCCACTATAAATAGGCCTGAAATACATCATCTCATTTACTCTTTACAACAAATTTGTGAGATAGATACTACGGTCACATAGGACACATGAGGAAAACTGAGTTAAAAACAAAGGCATACAAGGTCACAAAGATGGTAAAGTCCATATAAAATTTCTCTGTGCTGAGTTCCTCAGTTGTGTCCAACTCTTTGCAACCCCATGGACTGTAGCTCGCCAGGCCCCTCTGTCCATGGAATTTTCTAGGCTAGAATATTGGAGTTGGTTGCCATTTCCTCCTCCAGAGGATCTTTGCAGCCGAGGGATTGAACCCAGGTCTCCCATACTGCAGGCAGATTCTTTACCATCTTAGCCAACCAGGGAAGCCCATGTAAAATTTCTCTAATTCTAAAATAACTGGTTTAGTAACAGAGAGAGTCAACACACATACCCAGACTCAGAATACTCCTACCCTGTATCCAATCTCAAGTATGAGAGAATATTCATCTACTCTTTCAACATTCACTGAAAGCTTGTTACGCTCCAGGCACTGTGCTGGGCAATCTTAAAGATCACTTGTAATTCTGAAATAAGCAGCATACAACACTGCTCTAAGAGCTTACTGTTGGAAACTATACTCTGAAAGTTTCTCCACTCTGTTCGTATCGAGGTGTGACACGTGTGCTTTTGCTTGTCCTTCTAGCTACCTACTTCTTTAAGGCAAGGTGTACGATATTCACTTTTTTCATATTCCCTAGAAATGCCTAGCACAGTGTAATGTTATAAAAAGTTCTTAGTAAACACAGTTTGAATCAAATTTCTTGAGCTGAGAAAAAATGTAAATAAAGATTTTATTTTCAAATCTTCTTTGCAATTATCTTATATGTAAAAAAAGAAAAAATGCCTCAAATAAGACACTCTTAGTATTTTAATATATTGGTAAGTTTTAATAAAATTGTTAAATTTTTACAGAGGCAAATATAAAATATATTCTTATAAATTTAATGTTTTATGTAAATAGGCTTTGCTTGCTTTTCATATATTATAAACTTAGGTAATGCTCTTTTTATAATATGGCCTTTCCCTACAATCTGAGTTTGTGCATATGACTGCAAAAGGATAAAAGATTCCATTTTAAAAGGAATAAATAATAATTTATCTATTTTCTCAGTCATTATTATGATTATAGAAATATGAATGCCTGATTTAGTAAGAATTATGTATAAAAAAAGAATCCACATCTTGACAGGAATTATTTTATTTCCTCTTCTGACATTGCATTTTGCCTTTTAGTCGAGATAAAAATAAAATGAGTTCGAAAGGACAGATTTTAATCTCAGATGCAACTGAAGATTTTTTTTTGTGGAAAAAAATATGTGGCAATTCATAACATGCATTAGAGATCAGAATCTGGCCCTAAGTTTACATGATTGATGGGTTTCTATTTGAACAGGCATAAATATGAATAGTAACTGTAATAATGCTTACCAGAGAGAGAGCTGATGGAACATCAACCAGTTTCCTCTTTTATCTACAGCATTAAATTGCTACACTATAGAAAAATACTTAAAAAAAAAACCTACACACAAAATCCTATGCATTGCTTAAATACAACCCCAAACAATACGTAAGGACAGAAGAAATACTGATGTTAACTATTCACGGAGAAATTCACTCAATAACAAATTTCTGAAATTCCATGTTTGTCCAGGGTACCAATTATCCATTTGTGAGTCATAAATAAATCCAGAGGAGAGAACAGTTCATTACATAGTGGTACTCAATATTTACTGACCATACATATGAGCACTTACCTTGCTGGACCTAAGTATTCTCACTGAATATTCTGGGTGGCTCTAAAAAATGGAAATTTACTTTAGTCTCATTATTCTCTGAGAGGAAAAATAAAATGCTACAGTAGTATCTTCTGGTCACCAGTCAGTTGGCTGGCTCTTAAATGCTCAAAGAAGAGAAATGGACATTGCCTAGAACGTTGACCTCACAACCTTACTGTTAGTATCCTGCTTTTCTATTCCTTATTTGAATCATAATCTGATAGGTTCTCCTTAGTATATGGATGATACTGATATAGGAACCCCTGGGAGGCATATAACTATCTTGCAGAATTGACTTACTTAATCTATACTCCTATAGATCTTACTCCTTACCTAGCAGTGCGATCATAGTAAGGCATCCCATATGGTAATAGTTAACCTTCTAATCTTATAGAATCATTATGTTAAGAAGAGTAGCAGCATTATGAGTGCCAGTGAGGTTCTGGGCCCTGTGCCATATGTTTCACATATATTTTCACATTTAATATTAGCAACTAACCTTTTATGGTACATAGGCTCATTTCCATTTTACAAATAAGGACATTAAAGATCAAAAATTTGAAGTAATGACATAATAAATGTCAGAGCCAGGAATTAAATTTAGGTCTAAGTGACTAAACTGATCATGAACTGAAATAATATACATGAATGCAAAATAATGAAGCAGATAAATATGAAAATAAAAAAACTCCAGGAATTTCAATTCTGGTAAATGAGGAATATTTGATTCAGACTTGTTATCCCACTGATAATAATTATGAACTGTGGAAAAATACTAAACAAATAAAAAAGAACTATTTGAAAACACAATAGAGAGTGACCAAAAAATAGGCAGAAAAGAAAGAATTTTACCCTTGAAAGAGAAGAATGTCACTGGGCAAAAATCTACATTTATATGAGTTTCCTTGAGGGAAAAAGATGGGGAATAAGCTAGAATTAAAGTAAAAGCCACACTTTTACTGGCTGAGGTATCAGAGGACAGAATTCAAAGCTGAGAGAATGGCTGATACTTGAATGTTCAGGGAGGTGGATTTCAGAAAAGAGAGAAACACAGAGGAGTTAACAATTTGCATATCTACTCCCATCATAGTTGACCCCTGAACTGTGCATTTATGGGGAATATGCTAAAGAGCCCATGGAAAGTAACAGATGGAAGGTTGAAACAGGGATTACTACTGCTGCCCACTGTGTGAGACAGAGTTTGAAGTTTGAATCTCACCAAATTAAAGCAGGTTGGTGAAAAACCCAGGCTTTCCACAGAAATCCCTCAAGGGCCAGGTTTTAGGAGTAAAGATTATACCCTTGTACTGAAAGAGTCACTCTTGGATTAAGGGCAAATCCCAAAGAGACTACTCTAACATAAAACCAAGCCTTTACTAGACAACGACTAGCAGCCAGTGATTTAATTGTTAGGAAATAAGTCAATACTCTTCAGAAGAAGATATGGAGTCCAGAATCTCTAACATTTATCATCTATTCTGTATAGAGTAAAAAACAAGAATAAACTGTAAAATGTGACCCAAAGGCCATAGCAAAAGCCTCCAAAAGAGCAGGTTCTGAGAAGACTCAGACAAATAGTTTAAGGAAGCTGTTAAGAAATTTGTCAGGAATACAAAGGAAAATATCATCATAATAAATTCACAAACAGAGATTTATCAGGGAAATAGAAACAATAAAGAACAATTGAATACACTTACAAATAGTTAAAGTAATATATCTCGTTATATATATTTTGGGCTTCCCTGATAGCTCAATTGGTAAAGAATCCACCTACAATGCAAGAGACCCTGGTTGAATCCCTGGGTTGGGAAGATCCCCTGGGAAGGCTACCCACTCCAGCATTCTAGCCTGGAGAATCCCATAGACTGAAGAGTCCATGGGGTTGCAAAGAGTAGGACACAACTTAGCAACTTTCAATAAATACAATATGTATATTTTACCACAATATATGTTTTAAAAAAGAATCAAATTGAAATTGTAGAAATAAAAAGCGCAGTATCAAAATGAAAAATTCACTGGTTGGCCTTAACAGCATATTGGAGAGGATAGAGAAACAGCAGAGAACTTGAATATGGATGAATAAAAACTTCTCAAGGACAGACAGAAAAATATTAGGAAAAACAAATCCAGTCTCAGTGACCCATGAACATATCAAACAATATCAAGTAATCTATCACACACATTATTTGAGTCTCTTAAGGAGAAGAGAGAGAAAATGGGGGAGGAAAAATATTTGAATAAGTAAAAATATTTGAAAATTCCCCATCTGTGGTAAAAAAAATCAAACTACAGATCCAAAAAGCTGAGCAAAACTCAAGAAGGAAATATATAAAAAAAGATATTCTAGGCACATCATGTCAAATTGCTGAAGATCAAAGACAAAGAGTAAATCTTACAACAGCCAAGGAAAAAGAGACAGTTATCCTTTTAAAAGTAATTATATTAATATTTTCTGAATATACTAGCCAATTAAAATGGAGAAGAAAAATAAAAGATATAAATATTAGGAGGAAAAGGCACCCTAGTCAACAATGGATAGGCCAATCTATACAGAGACCAAATAAGGAAATATTGTATTTGAATAATGTGTGTGTGTGTGTTGCTTAGTAGTGTCCAACTTTCTACAACCCCATAGACTGTAGCCCACCAGGCCCCTCTGTCCATGGGATTCTCTAGGCAAAAACACTGGAGTGTGTTGCCATTTCCTTCTCCAAAAGGAACTATAGAAAGAAAGTAAGTGAAGTTGCTCAGTTGTGTCCAACTCTTTGCGACCCCATGGACTGTAGCCTACCAGGCTCCTCCATCCATGGAATTTTCCAGGCAGGAATACTGGAGTGGGTTGCCATTTCCTTCTCCAGGATTTGAATAATACTATAGACCAAATAGACCTAAGAGACATGTACAGAACATTCCACTTAGTTGTGACAGAATATATATTCTTTACAAGTATATATGGAACATTTTCTAGGTAGATCATATGTTAAGCCACAAAAGAAATGTCAACAAATTCAAAAGAGAGAAATTACACCAAGGATGTGTTCCAACCATAATGGTATGCAATTAGAAATCATTACAGGAAGAAATTTGAAAAATAGACAAATACATTGAAATTAAAGCGTATGCTCCTAAACAACCAATGGATCAATGAAGAACTCAAAAGGGGAATAAAAATTACTGAAACAAATATATATGGAAATACAGACCACCCAAACTAGTGTGATACAGCAAAAGCATTTCAAGCAGGAAGTTTTATAACTATAAATGCAAACATAATAGAAAGATCTCTATAAACAACCTAATATACTTCAAGGAATTTGAAAAAAGAACAAACTAAGCCCAAAGTTAGCATCAGGAAGAAAATAGTAAAGATGAGAGAAGAAATAAACAAGATAGAGAACAGGAAAAGAATAGAAAAGATTAACAAAACTAAGACTTGGTTCATTAAAAAGATAAACAAAATGGACATATTTTTAGCTAGACTAACTAAGCAAAAAAAGAGAGGACTCAAATAAATAAAATTACAAATGAAGGGGCAGACATTACAACAGATACCACAGAAACACAAAAGATTCTAAGAGACTGCTATGAACAATAATATGCCAGTAAGTTGGGAAACTTAGAAAAATGGATACACTCATAGAAATATGCAACCTGTCATGACTGAATCATGAAGACATAGAAAAACATGAAAGAGCAATTAAGGAGATAAGAGTCAAAAATCAATAACTTCCCAACAAACAAGAGGCTAGGTAGGCTCAGATGGTTTCACTGGTGAATCCTTCACAAACCCTTCCAAAAACTGAAGAGGAGAGAAAATGCCTAAACTCGTTTCACAAGGCCAGCCTATCCTAATTCCAAAGCCAGATAAGACTATCACAAGAAAAGAAAAATATAGGTCAATATCTCTAATGAAAATACATGCAGAAATTCTCAACAAAACATTAGCAAAGTGAATTCAACAGCACATTAAAAGGATCATACATAATGAACAGGTGGGAGTCATCATGGAATGTAACGATGGTTTAATATACGCAAATCAGTAAGTGTGACACATCACATTAACAGAATGAAGATCAAAACCATATGATCATATCAACAGATGCCAAAAGCAAGCATTTGAGAAAATCCAACATCCTTGCATGATAAAAACTCTCAATAAAAAAAATCTCAACATAATAAAGGCTAATATATGACAAGCCTACAGCTAACACCATACTTACAGTGAAAGGTTGAAACTTTTCCACTAAAATCAGGAACAAGAAAATGATGCTCATTCTCATCTCTTTTATTCAACATAGTACTGGAAGTCCTAACCAGAGTAATCAGGCAAGAAAAAGAATTAAAAGCTGTCCAATTGGAAAAGAAGGGATAAAACTTTCCTTGTATGCACCAGTATACAGGATCTTATGTAAATGGGAAAACCTTAAGATTACACCAAAAAACTGTTAAAACTAAGAAAAGAAGTCAGTAAAGTTGCAGGAGAAAAATCAATATGCAAAAATCAGTTGTATTTCTACATTCAATGAATAATCTAAAAATGAAATAAAGAAAACAACTTGATTCAAAAAGAATAAAATACTTGGGAATAAATTTAACTAAGGGGCTGAAACATCAATACATTGAAAACCAGAACATGCTGATGAAAGATATTGAAGAAAACACAAGTGAATGGAAAGATATTTCATGTTTAAGGATTTAAAGAATTAATACTAAATAAAATGCCCATACTATATCAAAAGCCATCTTTAGATTCAATACAATCCCTATCAAAACTTCAATGGCATCTTTTACAGAAGAAAAAAAAAATGCAACAATTTGTACAGAACATAAAAGGTCCCAAATAGTCAAAGCAATCTTGACAAAGAAGAATAAAGCTGGAGGCATCATGTTTCCTGATTTCAAACTATATTAAAAAGCTTTAGTAACAATATAGTATGGTATTAACACAAAACAGACAGAGACCAATGGAACAGAATCAAGAGCCCAGAATAAACCCACGAATTCCGTCAGCAAGGGACCAAGTTGATAAGGGAACCAAGGAAAATCAGTGGGGAAAAGATAGTGTCTTCAACAAACGGTGTTGAGAAAACTGAATATACACTTGCAAAAGAATGAAAACGGACCTCTATCTTACAGCACTCACAATAAGTAATCTTAATTGGATTAAATGCTTATTGTAAGACTTGAAATCATTAAACTCCTAGAAGAAAACTTAAGGAAAAAGCTCCTTGACATTGGTCTTGGAAATGATTTTTTTGTATGTGATATCAGAAACAAAAGCAAAAATAAATTAGTGGGACTGCATTAAGCAAGCATCTACACAGTAAAAAAAAAAAAAAAAAAAAAGATCCACAAAATGAAAAGGCAACATATAGAATAAGAAAAAGCATTTACACATCATTTATCTGATAAAGGGTTAATATGCAAAACACACAAGAAACTCATTCTACTCAACAGCAAAAAAAACCCCAAACAACTCAACTTTTAAAAATGGGCAAAGGAATTGAATAGATTTTTTTTTCAAAGAAGATATACAAATGACTAACAGTTCCATTAAAAGGTGCTTAACATCATTAATCATTGGGGAAATATAAATAAAAACCATGAGATATCACTCTACACCTGGTAGAATGGCTATTATAAGAAAGACCAAGAGATAAACAAGTGCTGGCAAGGACTGAAAAAGAGGGAACCCCTGTGCACTGTTGAAAGAAATGTAGATTGGTACAGCCACTATGGAAAACAGTACAGTGGTTACTCAAAAAATTAAAAGCAGAACTAGCATATGATCCAGCAACCTTACTTCTGGGTATATAGCTGAAGATAATGAAATTGGTATCTCAAAGAGATATTTGTATCCCCATGTTCACTGCAGCATTATTTACAATAGTCAATACATGTAAGTAACCTAAGTATCTGCCAATGAGTGAATGGATATACAAAATATGATACATATAAAAATAAATGGAATAGGACTTCTTTGTAAAAATGAAGGAAAGTCTGCCGTTTGTGACAACATGGATCAACCCCATCGTCATTATACAAAGGAATCATTTATACATGGACTCTTTATTTTTTGGGCTCCAAAATCACTGCAGATGGTGACTGCAGCCATGAAATTAAAAGACGCTTACTCCTTGGAAGGAAAGTTATGACCAACCTAGACAGCATATTTAAAAGCAGAGACATTACTTTGCCAACAAAGGTCCATCTAGTCAAGGCTATGGTTTTTCCAGTAGTCATGTATGGATGTGAGAGTTGGATGGTGGAGAAAGCTGAGCACTGAAGAATTGATGCTTTTGAACGGTGGTGTTGGAGAAGACTCTTGAGAGTTCCTTGGACTGCAAGAAGATCCAACCAGTCCATCCTAAAGGAGATCAGTCCGGAGCGTTCATTGGAAGGACTGATGCTGAAGCTGAAACTCCAATACTTTGGCCACCTCATGTGAAGAGTTGACTCATTGGAAAAGACCCTAATGCTGGGGAGGATTGGGGGCAGGAGGAGAAGGGGACAACAGAGGATGAGATGGCTGGATGGCATCACTGGCTCGATGGACATGGGTTTGGGTAAACTCCAGGAGTTGGTAATGGACAGGGAGGCCTGGCGTGCTGCGATTCATGGGGTCGCAAAGAGTCGGACACGACTGAGAGACTGAACAGAACTGAACTTGAGACAAAAACAAAACAAAACAAACTGAACTCAGAAACAGAGTAGATTGGGGTTGCTAGGGGTGGGGCGAGATGAGGCTGGGGAAATGGTACAAATTTCCAGTTTTAAGATGAATAAGCTCTAGGTATCTAATGTACAGCATAGTGACTATAGTTAATAACACTATACTGTATACCTGAAAGTTACTAAGAGAACAGATCTTATAAGGTCTCACCACACACACAAACACACACACACAGAGTAGCTATCTGAGGTGATGGATGTGTTAACTAACATTATGGTAATCATTCACAGCATATACATACATCAAATCATCACACTGTATAGCTTTAAGTTGCATAATGTTTTATGTCAACTGTATCTCAATATACTCAGTAAAATAAAAAGAGGAGACAATTATATCCTAATTTTCATGATGACATGCTGTATACTTGAAAAACTAAAGAAAATCAATGGAAAACTAAGGGGAAAAAAAAAGAATCTAGAAATGCAACTAGTTATATATAATAAGTGTAGGGAATCAATGACTTTCCTTATAAGCGAAGCACAGTTTAAAAAAAATAGAAATAAATCCATTTAATAAGAAAAACAGAAGAAAAGTAAATAACTCAAACAAATCCAGATATCTGAGAGACATGCAATTTGTTTTCAGAATAGATATAGTCAATATTTGAAGACTGCTGATTCTCCTAAATTAATCTATTAATTTAATAAGATTCCGATTAAAATACCAGTAAGAATTTTTTTATTTTGAGAATTGAAAGATGATACCAAAGCTCATACGGCTAATAGCATGTCATTATCTTGGAATATTTTGAGAAAAAAGAAGTAAAAAAGTCATCAGTCATTCCAGATGTTAAAAACATTGTAAAGGTATAGTAATCAAAGAGTTTAGTTCTAGAGAAGAAACAGACAAACAGAAAATGTATGAGAATCCTGAAATATACTACGATATATATAAGATTTTGATATATGATAAGGGTGACATTTTAAGAAATGGTTACTTCAATCAAAGCTGCTGGAATACAAGCAAAATTTCAGGTGATTTAAAGACTTAAACACACAAAAATTTATGAAATAATTGGGGGGTTGGTGGATAGGCAGAGCATAGATTTTTAAGGCAGTGAAATATTAGGTATGATACTATGGACGGTGAAGACACGGCATTATACATTTTTTTCAAATCTGTAGAATATACAATACCAAGAGTGAACCCTAATGTAAACTGTAGACTGTAGATGATAATGATGTGTCAATAGGTGCATCAATTGTAACAAATATACCCTATTTTGGGATATTGACAATGGGAGGCCATGAATGGTTTGGTCAGGGAGTCTATGGAAAATCTCTGTACCTACCTCTCAGTTCTGTTGTGAAACTAAAACTGCTGTTATAAAAAATTAAGCCATAAAGTTGGAAAAGATAAAATGATGTTACATATTTCATAATCTTGGACATAAATTCCAGAAGCTGTAATAGAAAACAATGATAATCTGACTAAAACAAAATAAAAAATTTCAGTGTGAGAAACAGAGACTACCATAAATCAAATTGAAGGACAAAATTAAATGACAAATTAATGTTCAATTTAAGCAACTGAAATGCATAAAATATACATATTTTATTAGCATAGAAAGAGCTCTTAGAAATCAGTAAGAGGCAAATAGCAGAAAGGCCACTAGCAAAGAACAAAGAATTTCCTGTGTTTATGTAAAGAAAAAGGTATAGAAAAGTATATGTATGTGTTTGCATGCATATCTGTGTCACATGTATGTCCATACATGTACTTGTATATGAATAGATTTCTGAAATGACATTTTAAAAAGTTAACAGAAGTTACTTGTGGGAAGTAGAAACAGGATGGTTTCAAATTTTACTTTTTATTTCATACCTTTCCATGCTCTACATTTCTTATCTTAAAAACCATGAGTATATATTGCTTTTATAATTCAAAAGCAAAACCTAATAGAAACACATTACTTCTGGAGAACCCCACCAGTAAAATGCTGACTGTCTGAACCAGTATATTCATTTCTGTCATCCTTCTCTTCATTCACTGACATTACATGTTGAATAATATTATGGTGTTAAAAACATTTAAAAAAAAGAGTGTCTTAGTAAAATGCAGTAAAACTAGACTTATGGAAGTTTACTAAATAAACATAGCACCATTTTACTTATGAACTTTTTTTAAGCCTTAAATTATTTTTGAAATATACAGCAGAAAATGATTACTGCATTTTCATTTTGGCTCTTTAAAGTCATAACTAGAGAGTTTTGTCTCTTTCCTTGTGGGGTTCTGAAATCAATCAAGTTGTGCCTTTCAAGGCCCATCACACTCAGTCGTCTCTCTTATGGATCCATTCTCTCTATCCTCAGCAGTTTTTCTTCCAGGAAACTGGTCTCTCTCCCCACGATTTTAGCTATTAACAAGCAACAGCTGCATCAAAAGCAACTTGATCAGTTGCATGCTCAGTAAACAAGCATGTAGACAAGGGACAATGACAGTAATTCATGTAAGGATCTGAGTCTGACCCATTAGTAGAGTAATTTGAGATACAGCAAATTGCATATTGTAGAGAGTGTAAGAAGTTTTTCCTCAAAGATCCTGGATCAGGATGACACTGTTTCTCCAATAAATTGGACAACCTAGAAGATATGGACAAATTTCTAGAAACATACAATCTGCCAAGACTAAAGCAAGAGGAACAGATAATTTGAACAGGTTGATCATTAGAAGTGAAATTGAATTTTTAATTAAAAAAAATCCCAGCAAACAGAAGTCTAGGACTGGACAGCTTCAAAGGGAATTCTAATAAGCATATAAAAAAGTTAATAACTATCCTTCTCAAACTTCCAAAAGACTGAAGAAGATGGAATACTTCCAAATTCATTCTATGAGATCACCATTACCCTGATAACCAAAACCAGATAAAGACACTAATGTAGATATAAAAATCTTCAACAAAATGTTAGCAAACTGAACCCAGTGATATATAAAAAGGATCATGCAGCATGATCAAGTTAGATTATTTCAGGGACACATGGATGGTTCAGTATTCACACATCAGTCAACATGACACATCACACTAACAAAAGGATAAAAATCTCATGATCGTCTCAACAGACACAGAAAAAGCATTTGACAAAATTCAACATGCATTCATGATTAAAAACTCATATCAAAGTGGGTACAGAGGGAACATATCTCAACGTAATAAAGACCATCTATGACATATGCACAGCTAAAATCATACTCAATGATGAAAACCTGAAAGCCTTTCCTCCAAATTTAAGAATAAGACAAGGATGCCCACTCCCAAGACAAGGATGCCCACTTTTGCCATTTTAACGGTGTTGGAAGTCCTAGCCACAGCAAGCAGACAAGAAAAAAAAAAAAAAGGCATCCAAATTGGAAGAGAAGTAAATACATTACTATTTGAAGATGACATGATACTATCCATATATAGAAAACCCTAAAGTCTCCACTAAAAAAATATTAGAATCAATAAATTCAGCAAAGTTGAAGGGTACACAATATACAGAAATTTGCTTTCTATACACTAATAATGAACCATCAGAAAGAGAAAACTAAAAAACATTCCTGTTTAAAACTGCATCATAAGGAACACCTAGGAATAAACTTGACCAAGAAAGTGAAAGATCTATAGGCTGAAAAATATAAAGCACTGATGAAGGAAATTGAATAAGATATAAAGAAATGGAGATATCCTGCACTCTTGGATTGGAAGAATATTATTAAAGTGGCCATAAATACCCAAAGCAATCTACAGATTTAATGCAATCCCTACCAAAATACCCAAGACATTTATCATAGAACTAGATCAAATCATCCTAAAACTCATATGGAACCATAAAAAACTCCAAATTGCCAAAACAATCTTCAGAAAGGAGAACAAAGCTGGAGTTATCATCTTTTCAGGCTATACTTAACCTACAATAATCAAAACAGCATGATACTGACACAAAACCGACATAAATCAATGGAACCGAATTAAGACCCCAGAAATAAACCCACAAACCTATGGTCAATTAATTTATGACAAGAGGCAGGAATATACAATGGAGAAAAGACTGTCTCTTCAATAAGTGGTGGTGGGAAAACTGGAGAGCTAGATGTAAAAGAATGAGATTAGAACACTTCTTCACACCATATACAAAAAGAAACTCAAGTGAATTAAGATGTAAATGTAAGACCTAAAACCATAAAACTCCTAGAAGAACATAGGCAGGATACTCTGACATAAATTGTAGCAATATTTCTCTTGGATCTGTCTCCTAAGGCAAAAGAAATAAAAGCAAAAATAAACAAATGGGACCTTATTAAATTTAAAAGCTTTTGCAGAGCAAAGGAAACTATATACAAAATGAAAAGACAATCTACAGAATGGGAGAAAATACTTGCCAAAGACATGACTGAAAAGGGAGTTAATATCCAAAATAAATAAACAGCTCAAATAATGCAGTATCAAAAATGTCACCCAATCAAAAACTGGGATAAGGATTGGAACAGATATTTGTGTAAGAAAGACATTCACACGGTTAATAGGTACATGAAAAGATGCTTAATATGGCCAATTATTAGAGAAATACAAATCCAAACAAAGAGATATCACCTCACAACTGTCAGAATGGCTGTCATCAAAAAGTCTACAATTAGTAAATGTTGACAAGGATGTGGAGTAAAGGAAACTCTTGTACACTTGTTGGTAGAAATAGGCATTGTTGCAGCCACTTAAGGAAAACAATATGTAGGTTCCTTAAAAAACTAAAAATAGAACTACCACATGATCCAGCAATTCCACTCCTTGGGATATATCTGGAAAAAGAAATCTCACAATTCGAAAATATACATGCACCTCAATGTTCAAAGCAGATGTATTTATAATAGCCAAATATGGAAGCAATCCACATGTCCATCAACAGACAAATTAGTAAGATGTGGTCATCTATACAATGGAATATGTCAGCCATAAGAAAGAATAAAATTCTGCCATTTGCAGCAACATGGATGGATCCAGAGAATAGTATACTTCGTAAAATATATCAGACAGAGAAAGAAATACTATATGAAATCATATGTGTAAGCTAAAAGATAAAACAAATAAATGTATAGCAAAACAGAAACAGACTCACAGATATAGAAAATAAACTAGTGATTTCAAATAGGGAGAGGGAAGGTAGAGGGAAAGAATAGGGGTAGGAGATTAAGACAGAGAAACTACTATGTACAAAATATTTAGATAAGGAACAAGGATATAGTATTTAGCACAGGGAATTACAGTCATTATCTTGTAACAGCTTTTAATGGAGTATATATGTAAAAACACTGATATACTATGCTATACATCTGAAACTAATATAATATTGTAAATCAACTATATTTCAGTTCTTAAAAAAATGATACTTTTTCTAATAATCATAATGTCTTTCTGAACATTTAATTACATGGAAATTCCTATTTCATACATTTCAGTTAACTCCTAAATGGTAACAGAACATGTATATAAATGAAATAGAATTATGTCATTTAATTGCCTCCATTATATTGTTCTGAGCCTGGTGGCTCAGAAGGTAAAGCATTTTGCTTACAATGCAGGAGACCTGGGTTCGATCCCTGGGTCGGGAAGATCCTCTGGAGAAAGAAATGGAAACTCACTCCAGTACTCTTGCCTGGAAAATCCCATGGATGGAGGAGCCAGGTAGGCTACAGTCCATGGGGTCGCAAAGAGTCGGACACGACTGAGTGATTTCACTCACTTTCACTCACTATATTGTTCATTCATTTCATTTCAGTTGCTCAGTCAGGTCTGACTCTTTGTGATCCCATAAACTGCAGCATGCCAGGCCTGCCTGTCCATCACCAACTCCCAGAGTTTACCCAAACTCATATCCATTGAGTTGGTGATGCCATCTAACTATCTCATCCTCTGTCATCCCCTTCTCCTCCTGCCCTCAATCTTTCCCAGCATCAGGGTCTTTTCAAATGAGTCAGCTCTTCGCATCAGGTGGCCAAAGTATTGGAGTTTCAGCTTCAACATCAGTCCTTCCAATGAACACCCAGGACTGATCTCCTTTAGGATGGACTGGTTGGATCTCCTTGCAGTCCAAGGGACTCTCAAGAGTCTTCTCCAACACCACAGTTCAAAAGCATCAATTCTTTGTTGCTTAGCTTTCTTTATAGTCCAACTCTCACATCCATACATGACCACTGGAAAAACCATAGCCTTGACTAGACGGACCTTTATTGACAAAGTAGTGATTATCAAATATAGTATATTCTATTTTTCCTCACATCCATAAATTTTATCTTCCAGTACAGTGTCTGGCACATACAAGTGTCCAAAACATATAGAAGAATAAGTAAGTGCAAAGAAAAGACTGCTATTTACAAATATAGTATATCAGAATTGGAAAGGATCGTAGAGGTTCCCAGTCCATGAGAATTCCATATCACCTATCCTAGACCTAATCATCACCATAACTACTACTGTCATAATCCTAGCAAATGGTAATTCAGTCCCACTGGGAATACTCCATTGATGTTAAATCCTCCAACCTAAGAAATCAGTCCATTCCAGTTTCAGATGTATCCTTGGCCTCTGAATACCGACATTTGAGGGCAAAATACAATTTCCTTAAATTTCCACCAGGTTTTTTGTTTTGTTTTTTTGCCATAGATAGAGGATATTTACTGTTACTGATCTTCTTCATACTATAAAGTCTTTATTGGTTTTTTTTGCTTTTTTAAAATTTCAAATCCCCTATTTTTCAGTTCCAAGTTTTCTTAATTAGATCACCACATCTCTAAGTAAATATTTTATTCCCAATTTTTGTGAGGTACATTCTCATCCAAAAGTCTGCTATTTAATGAAGTATACTTGATTTACAATGTTTCAGGTGTACAGCAAAGTGATTCAATTATACACACACATATATTCTTTATTCTTTTTCAGACTTTTCCATTATACATTATTAGGAGGTATTAAATGTAGTTCCCTATGCTATATGATAGGTCCTCATTTATCTATTTTCTATATAGTACTGTGTATATGTTAATCCTAAATCCCTGCTTAAAGCTCAACATTCAGAAAACTAAGATCATGGCATCTGGTCCCATCACTTCATGGCAGACAGATGGGGAAACAGTGGAAACAGTGGCTGACTTTATTTTTCTGGGCTCCAAAATCACTGCTGATGGTGATTGCAGCCATGAAATTAAAAGACGCTTACTCCTTGGAAGGAAAGTTATGACCAATCTAGACAGCATATTAAAAAGCAGAGACATTATTTTGCCAACAAAGGTCCGTCTAGTCAAGGCTATGGTTTTTCCAGTGGTCATGTATGGATGTGAGAGTTGGACTATAAAGAAAGCTGAGCACCAAAGAATTGATGTTTTTGAACTGTGGTGTTGGAGGAGACACTTGAGAGTCCCTTGGACTGCAAGGAGATCCAACCAGTCCATCCTAAAGGAGATCAGTCCTGGGTGTTCATTGGAAGGACTGATGTTGAAGCTGAAACTCCAATACTTTGGCCACCTGATGCGAAGAGCTGATTCATTTGAAAAGACCAATGCTGGGAAAGATTGAGGGCAGGAGGAGAATGGGACGACAGAGGATGAGATGGTTGGATGGCATCGCCGACTCAATGGACATGGGTTTGGGTGGACTCAGGGAGTTGGTGATGGACAGGGAGGCCTGGCGTGCTGCGGTTCATGGGGTCGCAAAGAGTTGAACACAACTGAGCGACTGAACTGAACTGAAATCCCTGATTTATTCCTCCCCTTCTTTCCCATTTGATAATCCTAAGTTTGTTTCCTAAGTCTGTGAGTCTATTTCTATTTGTAAAAAATTCCTTTGTATAATTTTCTTAGATTTCACATATAGAGGATATAATATGATACTTGTCTTTCCCTGTCTGGAAAATCTACTACTCTTGTATCAACTCCACTTACAGAGAATTTGATTCTGTGGACTAAATAATGCTCACAGTCATGCAACTAGTAACTGGCAGAATCAAGATTAACCAGTAGAGAGAGGACCAAAACATCTGTGTTTTTAAAAAACTTTCCCAGGGTATGTGTGAAGAACCAGCACCTTACTAATTTGATCCATAGTTTGGAAAATCAGATCCCATTCCTGAAATACACAGTCAACTGGTCATTTAACCATGCATTTTGCTTTTTTTTCTCCACAAAGTTTCAACTTTCTTTTAGAAAATTAGATAAAAATAAAAACCAAAGCCTTGAGTTCTTAAGGATTAAGTTCTGGGAAATACAGAACATATCTCATTTTTATGCACTGCAAACTTTCTAGTGCCTACCTATGTTTATCTTTTATACCAAATTCAAGGAAAATATTTAACATGAATGGTGTATAACTGAGTTTGTTTTAGCTTACCTTGCAATAGCAATCCTTCTGGATGCTGTCTATAAGCAAAGGCATGATTACAACATTCTTCATTTAATTCATCAACATTATTCAGTGTCTATTACATGCAAAGAATAATTTGAGCAGGTTTTACCTGCAAGAAAAGTATGTTTTGGAAACTTTATGTGCTTCATGCAAAAATGGAAAAATACAAGGACCCTACAATAGGATTTTATGTTTTACCTTCCTTCCTTTCAGAAGCTCAAAGAGAAGAAAACATATATAAAATCCTTTTATTGAAGGGCTGAAATAAGAGTACACACCCTGAATAAGTTTTATTATATGAAAAATATATGAAAATTGTCTAAATACATGGGAAATGAATACAAAAAAGACATGATAAAAATGTACTGATGATCTGTATACCACATGTTGTTGCTGTTCAGTTGCTAATTCATGTTTGATTCTTTTACAACCCTATGGATTGCAGGCCACTAGGTTCCCCTGTCCATGGGATTCTCCAGGCAAGAATACTGGAATAGGTTGACATTTCCTACTCCAGAGGATCTTCCCAACCCAGGGACTGAACCTGTGTCTCCTTCACTGGCAGGCAGATTCTTTACCACTGAACCACATGGGACGCCCAGCATATATATGTACATAAAAAGACAGCGTTATTGTTGAATTGTGTTCCCCAGAAAGATACATTCAAATCTTAATACTCAACACCTATGAATGTGACCTTAGTTTGGAAATAGCGTCTTAGCAATTATAATGAAATTAAGATCAAGTCATGCTGAATCCAACATGATTGTGTCCTTACAATAAGAGAAGAGACACAGACACACAGGGAGAAAACCATGTGATGAGGGAGGCAGAGATTGGAGTGGTGAGTCTATAAACCAGTAGATGCCAAGGAACATCACTATCACCAGAAGCTAAGAAAAAGGCGTAGAGCAGATTCTCCCCAATGCCATCAAAACAGCATGCCCCTGTGGACAATTTGACTTCAGACTTCTGGTGTCAAGGATCGCAAGATAATACATTTTTGTTAATTTCAACCACCCAGTTTGTGGTATCTCTTATAGAAACATTAACAGAGAACCAAACTGCCTATTCACTTTTATCTTTCCAGTGAAAGATCAAATCAGTTTCTCATATTAAATAAATACCTGATCAATGTATATATAAAAGATATTTAATCCAAATGAGAAAATTCGTCAAATCACTCTGCCTTGCACATGGGATATTTCTTCAAGTAATAGTGGTTGATATGAAGTCAAAATTTTAAGCAGGCAGTGACTCCATGAATATCCAAGAGAACTTGCTTAAAAAATTTGGAATATACATAGTTTTCATGAGGCTAAAAGGTTAACAACAATTTTTTAAAAAATATTTTTTAATGATTATTTTTGGACAATCTATATTTTACATGTCTAAAAATAAACTTTAGAATTGCTCATTGGGAAATCCAATGTGAATAAAATTTACTAGCAGTACAACAAACATGATGCAAAAGAAATTTGGCATGAGCATAATGGATAAATTCATTATTGCTTTTGCAAGAGTTCAGCTTACTACCACAAGGAAAGTTGTTTACATTCATTTTGCAAAAAGTAGAAAAACTTCATCACTTACTTATTGAATTATAAAAGCGTTAGGCACCTAAGCTATTTACGTACATTATCCATCCCATTTAACCCTTATAATTATTATTATCAAATTTAAAGATGTACAAATTGAGGGACAAATACAATCAATAATCTGCCCAAGTTAACACAGCTGGTGGGTGCAGCACAGGTGTGGTTAGTCAATCTGTTCTATGAATTTGTGTTCTTGAATAGCAAGCTTGTAAGTCATACCCACTATGTTCTAACTGCCTAACTACTAAAATGTTTATGAAACATAATTTGCAAATAAACCTTAAAATATGTGAAATGAGTCAGCACTTGTGATTAGAATTATAAATATCTGTGGCTTATTAATGACATGGTCATAAATAGAATGCAATTCAAAGAGTAAAAAGAGCTGATTTTTAATATAATGTGGAAGAAATATAAATTACAGCTATATGACACAAGATATGATGCTGTGATTAAAGAATAACTGAACACCAAAATAAGATATGACATGTGGCTAAGTTATAAAAGGAAATATCAGAGAACAAAATTCAACAACAGGTGGCTTATACAGAAGCATTGTTTATGGGAACCATTTTCATTAATTGAGCAATGGGTCAATTTGAAATATTTTCTTAAATAGGTGAAATATGTCTACCAAATTAAGCGAAGATTTACGTCATGATTAAAATGTAATTCTGAGAAGAGAATTTTTAGAAACAGTCACTGAATAAAAGGGTAAAGAAAGATCTCCCTAACTCCTGACAGCTGTTATATTGGTTTACTGAAGGAAGCAATGAAATCTATTTCTTTGAAGATCCTTGAAAAGAGAAGGCATATATTATCAGCAGTTCAGAAAGGCTGAGGTGTCTCTCTGCCAGAAGGCAACCAGTGGATAATCATTTATGGTTCTATAAAGCCTAGTGTCTGCATAATAATGCTATTCTTATAACTATGAGGAAAGGGTAACACAGCTGCTTTTTCTTTTCTTTGGAGATCAGGATTTGCTGTCCAAAAAGTTGCAGAATAATTTGAATGTAATTAGATGAAATTTTCCCCAGCAGAAAAGCAAAAATTAATTTTGACTCTAGTTACTGAAAGAAAACTCACTGGGCTTTTTAAACATTTATGGTCTCCTTCACTTAGAAAGCAGTCCTTTATGTTCAACTTAAAAAGCAAACTTGTTTGCTGGATGACCTCAGGCCTATGAGTTGAATTAACACTAAATTTAAAATTCTCAACATCTCTATGGTTTCTTAATTTGTATAAAATGCTTGGAGAAATTCACTTTTACTGCATTCTACTCAAGTTTTTATGAGTTTACCTTTATTTCATTTCACATTATTTACTTAATCCTTTATTTTTCATGAAAGTGGAGAAGACAGATTCCTTATATTTATTATTTTTTTCTTTATAATGCAGTCAATTTCTTTCCAAGCAAATCTCCTTTAGAGGGTAATGCAATTAATTTCAGTTTTGAAGATGGAACTGTGGTCTACAATTCTTGGTCTGCTATTTTTGCAGGAGCAATAAGAGCTGTTATGAAAGTAATGAAAAGTTCAATGGGATCTTATGATGGATGATTCTCACAAAATATAAAGCTGCTAGAGATGTAAAATCACTGCAGATGGTGACTGTAGCTATAAAATTAAAAGACGCTTACTCCTTGGAAGGAAAGCTATGACAAACCTAGTCAGTGTTTTAAAAAGCAGAGACATTATCTCGCCAACAAAGGTCTGTATAGTCAAAGCAATCGTTTTTCCAGTAGTCATGTATGGATGTTAGAGTTGGATGGTAAAGAAGGCTGAACACCAAAGAATTGATGCTTTTGAACTGTGGTGTTGGAGAGGACTCTTGAGACTCCCTTGGACTGCAAGGAGATCAAATCAGTCCATCCTAAAGGAAATCAACTCTGAATATTCATTGGAAGGACTGATGCTGAAGCTGAAGCTCCAATACTTTGGTTACCTGATGTGAAGAGCCAACACATTAGAAAAGACCCTGATGCTGGGAAAGATTGAAGGCAGGAGCAGAAGGGGACGACAGAGGACAAGATGGCTGGATGGCATCACAGATTCAATGGACATGAGTTTGAGCAAGCTCTGGGAGATGGTGAAGGAGAGGGAAGCCTGGTATGCTGCAGTCCACGGGGTCACAAAGAGTCAGAGACGACTGAGTGACTGAACAACAACAGGGATGTAAAGGGATGACATCCCAAGGTTTTAGAGCACTTTAGAATAGTTGTTTAAAATAAGCAGGAGGAAATGCAGAAATTAAAAAAAATTATATATGGTATAAAATGAAAGTGAAGTGGTTCAGTTGCATCCAACTCTTTGCGACCCCATGGACTGTAGCCTTCCAGGCTTCTCAGTCCATGGGATTTTCCAGGCAAGAGTACTGGAGTGGGTTGCCATTTCCTTCTCCAAGGAATCATCCCAACCCAGGGATCCAACCTGGGCCTCCCGCATTGCAGGCAGATGCCTTACACTCTGAGCCACCAGGCAGGCCTGCGATATGGTATAGATACTTTTAAAATAAATAGAAAATAATTCTAACTTCATGAACTTTTTAGTATTTGTAGTTCTATATGTGTCCAAGATAGACATAAAGAGCCCTGTTTTCAAACATGGGTACTTATTTGCTATTCATTTTTTTTGTATTTAGGGATATAATGAGTCCTATATACTATATAGTACTCCAGGGTAGGGTAAAAGCAGCTTACAATAATTTTTGACATGAAATAGTGCTCAGGGGAAAACACAGGAAGGGAGAAATAGTTATGATAGAAAAAGTATTAAAAATACTTTTTATTTTTTCTAAAACATAATTATATTTATTTCTATAGACTTAATAATATAAAATTCATAGCACATATATTTCATTACTTGCCTCCAAAAAATTGTTGACATCCTCTGTGGCCATCTGTCAAGGTAGTCATTCCTTTGTATTTGATGAAATTAGAGAAGGATTGCGCTTCTATGGATTGATGAGGGAAAATATTCTGTGTTCTTGTTTTCTGGTATTTATTTCCCTGGTCCTGTTAAAAAGGAAATAAGCATAGATTTTGAACAGATAGCCAGTTATTCTACATTTCTTTAGATTTATATTTAAGAACATTTTGAGATTCTTACTGAGGTCTCATTAAGAATCACTGAGTTTTAGTCTTACACACAGGATTTGCTAAATATATAATTCCAGGTAAGAAAGAGTTATATCATATGATCCAATCCCCATATATTTAAGGATAGGAAACTGAAATCCAGACAGGTTAAAGAGCTCAACCATTTTTACAATCAACTGGTGGCAGGGCCAACACAAGAAACCAATTCTTATCATTTCAAGTTTAGGGCTCTTTCCTCTAGATGTCTCCCAGTAGGCAGAACAGAAAACTCTCTGGAACAGGGAAGAAGATTGGGAATAGTATTATCATGACCAAGCTCAATTTCTCAGCCCTAATAATGAGAGAAAAATCTAGAAGGAAAAAACATCATAGTTAAATAACATTTAGGTTATTAATTCAAGTACAGCATGTACTCAATGGATATCTAAGATATTTTAAAATTAAAGTACGATCAACATTATTTGGTTTAAAATGACCAGTTACCATTTAATTTCTCAGTTTCACCTAGTTATGATCATTTATTTTTTCTCATCTTTGGTACTATAACAATCTATTATCCACAGAGCAAAAGAGGGGCATTTTTATTATCTACAGAGCAACAGACCAATATTTTTAAAAAGAAAATTGGATTTTAGACACTATTAGTCAAAATCTTTCAAAGATATCCTAGAGCATCCATGATAAAATCCAAAGGATCACATTGCCTTAGATGACTGGGCGCCCTCTGATACCTATCCTAACACATTTGCCCTTGCTGGGTGTCCTACAGCCTAGTTGATCTTGTTTTTCCTTAAATATGCTAAGCACACTTTCAGTTTACGTCTCTGACCCTGGTCCTTCCTTAGACTGGAACACTTTTCCACATAGCCACATGCCTGTTCCCAACGACTGAAACATTCTTTTCTCTGACAGCAACACCACGTTTCAAGAATTTACTCAAACGTCACCACCCAGAGAGGTCTTCTTTTATCACTAGCTAAACAACTTTCCCACCCTCCACCACTCATCCCTCTCCCTAATGACCCTCATTTTCTATACCCATACATGCTTCAGTTCCAGGCAGAGTACTTTTTAGATATTATACAACCCAACATAATCCCTAAGGGACCAGATGGGTCTTGGAATTAAGTATTGAGTTTTTATAGGTAATATAGTAAACGTACTATAATTATGGACCCTCTCTCCTGACTCTGAGCACTCTGAAATGAAATGTCAGTATCTTTAAAAGCAAAACATATATTATTTCTAAGTGATATTTATAAAAAGACAACAAATAGTTCTTCTTATCAGTTTTACTACTAAACAAGTTAATATTCAGTTCAGTTCAGTCGCTCAGTCGTGTCCGACTCTTTGCGACCCCATGAATTGCAGCATGCCAGGCCTCTCTGTCCATCACCAACTCCCGGAGTCTAGGAGTCTACCCAAACCCATCTTCATTGAGTCGGTGATGCCATCCAACCATCTCATCCTGTCATCCCCTTCTCCTCCCGCCCCCAATCTTACCCAGCATCAGGGTCTTTTCCAATGAGTCAACTCTTCGCATGAGGTGGCCGAAGTACTGGAGTTTCAGCTTCAACATCAGACTTTCCAATGAACACCCAGGATTGATCTCTTTTAGGATGGATTGATTGGATCTCCTTGCAGTCCAAGGGACTCTCAAGAGTCTTCTCCAACACCACAGTTCAAAAGCATCAATTCTTCGGCGCTCAGCTTTCTTCACCGTCCAACTCTCACATCCATACATGACCACTGGAAAAACCATAGCCTTGACTAGACGGACTTTTGTTGGCAAAGTAATGTCTCTGCTTTTAAACATGCTATCTAGGTTGGCTATAACCTTCCTTCCAAGGAGTAAGCATCTTTTAATTTCATGGCTGCAGTCACCATCAGCAGTGATTCTGGAGCCCAAAAAAATAGTCTGACACTGTTTCCACTGTTTCCCCATCTATTTCCCATGAAGTGATGGGACCAGATGCCATGATCTTAGTTTTCTGAACGTTGAGCTTTAAGCCAACTTGTTCACTCTCCTCCTTCACCTTCATCAAGAAGCTCTTTAGTTCTTCTTCACTCTCTGCCATAAGGGTGGTGTCATCCGCATATCTGAGGTTATTGATATTTCTCCCTGCAATCTTGATTCCAGCTTGTGTTTCTTCCAGCCCAGCATTTCTCATGATGTACTCTGCATATAAGTTAAACAAGCAGGGTGACAATATACAGCCTTGACGGACTCCTTTTCCTATTTGGAACCAGTCTGTTGTTCCATGTCCAGTTCTAACTGTTGCTTCCTGACCTGCATACAGGTTTCTCAAGAGACAGGTCAGATGGTCTGGTATTCCCATCTCTTTCAGAATTTTCCATGGTTTATTGTGATCCAATAAGTTAATATTAGGTCAGGTTTTATCACTATATGAGGTGCAAAAACTTTGTTTCCGAGCTTTTGGATTTTAGAATTGCAGGTAACTGCTACTGCTAAGCCACCTCAGTCGTGTCTGACTCTGTGCCACCCCATAGATGGCAGCCCAGCAGGCTCCGCCATCCCTGGGATTCTCCAGGCAAGAACACTGGAGTGGGTTGCCATTTCGTTCTCCAATGCATGAAAGTGAAAAGTGAAAGTGAAGTCGCTCAGTCATGTCCGACTCTTAGTGACCCCATGGACTGTAGCCCACCAGGCTCCTCCGTCCATGGGATTTTCCAGGCAAGAGTACTGGAGTGGGGTGCCATTGCCTTCTCCAATTGCAGGTAAAGAACAGCGGAATATAATATATATTTATTTCTCTATTGCCTGTTTCCTTTAAGTAATGTAAGCTTACAAGACCAATTTTTTTTTCCTGCTGTATGCCCAGTGGCTAACAGATAAGTATTCAAAAATATTAGATGAAAGAGTAAGTAATCTTCTGTAAAGATAGTTTTAATTCTTAACATTATAAATAAATCCTATTCTATAATAATAATATTCTTCTCAACCGAAGGAAAAGTTGAAAAACTTTGAAAGATTCTTAAAATGACTTCTTCTTGTATAGTTCATTGAAAGAAAAAAATATGATAAATAGCATTTAGATAAAACTACAGGAAACAACACCTGGGCTCAATAGAATTCTAGAAATCTAGGTGCTTCCTTGCGTTCCCATTTTTCATTTAACTACTTATCTATTTATCACTTAACCATCCATCTTCCATCTGTTTACCTTTTTCTCTTTGATTTAGATATTTCACCATTCTTGGCCCAACATATTATCTCTAAAATGAGAGGGCAGAACTCAATCTTTAGTAGTTCCACGACTTTACTAACAGTTAAATAACCGAGGCAGTAATCATTCTGACTATCCCAGAAGTTGACTGGCTGGTCTCAAAGACATATAATCTTGCTCATCTAATCTACAATTAAAAAACAGAAACTAGTTTTTACTTAAATTTAAGCATGTATGTTTAACTAAAATGAAGTGACACACTTGTCAAATAACCACTTTATGTCACAAATACAGAATACTCAACTTTTGTGTAAGTTTCTGCTGAAGAGTATGCCTAATAGTAACAAATATTTATTTAGCATTTACTGTGTGGCAGGTATTATTCTAAGTTCTTACAGTATATTATTAAACTTAAAACAACTGTACTAGCTAGATACTAATATCAAACCCCTGTGGTAGCCTGAATTACTCCTCCCTTTCCCCACCACATGACCATGGGAGGTGCATATACCTCTCTGCTCTTTGAGTTTGGAACTAGCCACATGCCTTGCTTTCACCAAATGGGGTAATAGCAGACAACACACAAGCAGAGCCTTGAAATATGTATGCTTTAGCAACTTGGTTTCGTCCTTGCTATCTTGCCTTTGTCTCTGAGGAAAAAATGTTTCAGGTAGCTACAGGTCCAAGGAAGATGAGACATGAGGCACAGACCCAGATGCATCTTCCACTTGAACCCACATCTGGTTGAGTTCAGTCTGGATCAGACTTACTCTTCTTACCCACAGATTTCTGAGCAAGAACTAAATGCTTATTGTGGTATGCCAGTGAGATTTTTGTGGTGGTTTGTACTGCAGCAAAAGTTCACTGATAAACTTCCTCTTTATAGACAGCAAAAATGAGGGTCAGAGATTAATTTGTCCAAACATTCATAGCCAATAAAGTGGTAGAGCTGGATATGAAGCCATGCAAGTCTAGCTCAAAGGTCTATACTCTTAAGTCTCTATGCTATATTGCCACTGCATTAAATTTGCTGTATCATGAGATATTAAGCCATTAATTAATATGGCAGTGGGTGATTTGGCACATTAAAATTCATAATTGTAAATTTATCTAATTGTCAGTGGACAAAGATGTCCTGCAGCATTCAGTATAATATTTCATCTTCAGACATTAATAGATATAAAATAAATGTAGTTTCTGAAGTCTGATTAATAAGACTACACATCTCATGATGTAGCTTTTCAACTCACCCTGGCACTAAACAGTGGCTCTAAGGACTGACAGCTCTACTGCATGATTCTACTCTCTGACTTTGGCTGACCTTTTCAGGCATGCATTAGTGATCCAAGCTGAATTTCTATTTTAGTAGCCTGAAATTTGGACGTGTGAGTGGGAACCCTCATCAAATGCTCTACTCTAGGGAAAGATGAAATCCCCAGAGCTACCCTTGTTCCTTTTCTTCTCGCCTGTCAATTGCATGATACTTTAGTATCTTCTCAGGCAAATGCCCTTTTTAAATAAGTTTGCCAAACTGTTTTTCTTGTTGCAACCAAAAGAAATTTAACCAAAATAAAGTTAAAAAATCCACTGTTCTTTTTGTTATAACTTAAAAGTGCAGAGGAAGGACTTATTAAAAGATTGAATAAAGCTTGCATTTTTTTTTTTAATCCTGTTGAAGTAATTTCGCAATTATAGTTATGGATTGTGTGTCTGCTGATACAAGTTAAATATTCTTCTATATTTTAAAAACTAGGGCTCATGGACCCTAAAGGATCTGTGGCTAGATCTACATTTTATTAAAGCTGCAAAAGGAGATTTCCTTTGTAAGCCTACATATTTTCTGTAATTAAATACATTTTGTTTTTAATGTATTTAATGAACTGTCTATATTCCTTTTGATAATGAAAGGCAAATTAACATATGGGATTATTTTTGTCATTGATTCACTCAAATTATTTATGAGACTCAAATCTATTCCAGATATTGTTTTAGATACTGAAGATACAACAGGGATGAAACAAAGTCTCTGCCCTCATAAAAGAATAAGAATATGAGGCATATAATTTAAAAATTTCATAGCACTGTTAGTAATGAATTTGATACATCTATACAGTAAGGAGATGAGAGTAGCTTAAAAGTATGAAAGTATAAAGGTAAAATGCCTGTGAAAGTTTATGAGCGATCTTTAATCTTCAAGGGGAATACATCATCATATATAGGAAATTCTGCAAGAAATCATATGTATGAGTTAACAACAGAGTACAACCATCACCACAAAGGCAATGTTTTACACACTTTTTTACTTTACCAGTGATTTCATATTGACTAGCGCAATGGAGCCTCTCAATACTTCTTACAGAGGAGCAGGAAAGAAAATGGAGCCTCAGAAGTTTTAGAAACTTCAGAATTTTGTGTAGTGGTAGAGCCAACCATGGGCTTTCCTGGTGGCTCAGAAAGTAAAGAGTATGCCTGCAACACAGGAGATCTGGGTTCAATCCTTGGGTTGGGAAGATCCTCTGGAGAAGGGAATGCGTACCTATTCCAGTATTCTTGCCTGGAGAAATCCATGGTCAGAGGAGCCTGGTGGGCTACAGTCCATGGGGTCAAAAAGACTCAGACACAACTGAGTGACTAAGCTTAGCACACAGCACAGAACCAACTAGGAGGGGCATCTCTGGTGGTTTGGTGGTAAAGAATCCGTCTGTCTATTCAGGAGACACATGTTCAATCTCTGGGTAACGAAGATCCCCTGGAGAAGAGAACAGCAACCCACTCCAGTATTCCTGCCTGGAGAATCTCTTGCACAGAGAAGCCTGGTGGGCTATAGTCCATGGGGTCACAAAGGAGCTAGATGTGACTTAGTGACTAAACAAGAAGAACCAACTACAGCCTGGTTTCCAAGCTTCCTAGCTTTTGTTTCCATTATTGATGCTTTTGAACTGTGGTGTTGGAGAAGACTCTTGAGAGTCCCTTGGACTGCAAGGAGATCCAACCAGTCCATCCTAAGGGAAATCAGTCCTGAAAATTCATTGGAAGGACTGATGCTGAAGCTCCAATACTTTGGCCATCTGATACGAAGAACCGACTCAATGGAAAAGACCCTGATGCTGGGAAAGATTGAAGGCGGGAGGAGAAGGGGACGACAGAGGATGAGATGGTTGGATGGCATCACCGAAGCGATGGACATAAGTTTGAATAGGCTCCAGGAGTTGGTGATGGACAGGGAAGCCTGGCGTGCTACAGTCCATGGGGTTGCAAAGAGTCGGACATGACTGAGCAACTGAACTGAACATCATCTTAACAAAAGACAATTAGTTTCACGGCAGGCAGTGTTGAAATTTCCTTTTATTTACTTTTGTGAGCTACTTGTGAAGTGGGACAAAGAAGCAACATTATTGGGGTCACACAGAAGCTGCTGGTAACAAGTTGAACATCTTTTGTCATCAGGCATAAGCTCAAATCACTTTGGGACAGCATGAGAGAATTGGTAGTAGAGGAGTTTGAGAATGTAATACTAAAGCTGGTTTTCTCAACCATTAGATTTAACATAGAGCAGAGGCTGGCAAATTTCAGCCAGTGAACAAATCTGGTTTGCCACCTGTTTTTGTATGCCCCCGTGCCCCACCCCCAAGCCAAGAATAGTATTTATATTTTAAACATTTCAAAAAGGATCACAAGAACAAAAATTCACAACACCTGAAAATTATATGGAATTTAAATTTCAGTGTCCATAAATAAAGCAGAAACGCCATGCTCATTTGTTCATGTATCACCTGTCACTGCTTTCAAAATGCCCTAAAAGCAGTTGAGGACCTGCTGGTCAGCCAAGCCTAAAATGTTTACTATCTGGCCTTTAACAGAACGAGTTTGCTGATCCCTGATCTAGAAGGTCACAGAATTTTCCAAGGAGATCATAATTTTAGAGGCAGTAATAACATCTGTTTACAACTTTAATTTAAGAAATTAATAACTGTATAGTTATTGGAATTAATGGAATGATTTGAGAGCCCCTGAAGCATATGAGTCAGTGACTATCCTAGGGCCCTGAGAAGCATGCTTGTATCTTAGCCACTTGGGCAGCTGATCACTTGGATGACCTCCTTTGTCCCATGCTGTTTGTGATTATTACAGAAGTTTAAATTGTTTAACTACTAGTCCTACATTTTCAAATTTGCTGTCTCATAGATTGTTGGTTTAAGACAGCAAGCACAAAGAAACTTCTGGTGACATATAATCAATGAGTAAAAACAGTGTGGAAACAGTGACAGATTTTATTTTCTTGGGCTCCAAAGTCACTCCAGATGCTGACTGCAGCCATGCAGTTAAGAGACGCTTGCTTCTTGGAAGAAAAGATATGACAAACTTAGATAGTGTATTGAAAAAGCAGGGATAACACTTTGCTGACAAATTTCCATATAGTTAAATGGTTTGTACAGAGGTCATGTATGGATGTGAGAGTTGGACCAGAACAAAGGCTGAGCACCGAAGAATTGATGCTTTTGAACTGTGGTGTTGGAGAAGACTCTTGAGAGACTCTTGGATGGCAAGGATATCAAATCAGTCAATTTGAAAGGAAATCAATCCTGAATATTCACTGGAAGGACTGATGCTGAAGCTGAAGCTCCAATACTTTGGTCACCTGATGCAAAGAGCCAATTCATTGGAAAAAGGCCCCCATTCTGGGGAAGAATGAGGGCAAGGAGGAGAAGGGGGCGACAGAAGATGAAATAGTTGGATGGCATCACAGACGTAATGGACGTGAATCTGAGGAAACTCTGGGAGATAGTGAAGGACAAGGAAGCCTGGTGTGCTGCAGACCATGGGGTCACAAAGAGTTGTATACAACTTAGTGACTGATCAATAACACCAAAAAAAAAAATCACTGAGGGAGCGTTCCTGGTGGCTCAGCAGTAAAGAACCTGCCTGCCAATGCAGGAGATGCAGATTCGATCCCTGGGTCAGGAAGATCCCCTGGGATGGCAACTCACTCCAGTATCTTCGTCTGGAAAACCACATGGACAGAAGAAGCCAGGTGGGCTACAGTCCATGGGGTCATAAAAGAGTCAGACATGACTTAGGAACTAAACAACAACGATAATTAACGAGGAGCATAAAAATCCTATGAATCCTGTAAATCTGCCTTAGATGACAGTCATCAAATCTGTAAGTTGCATTTATCTAATCAAAAGTAACCGTTAGAAGACTCAAATATTCTAAAAGTCAGTATAAAAAAGAATATGGTGAGGATCATATTCAAAATTTCCTTGATCAAAAGAGACACAGATAAATAGAACAGTATTATGGACTCTATGGGAGAGGGCGAGGGCAGGAAGATATGGGAGAATGGCATGGAAACATGTAAATTATTGTATGTGAAATGAATCGCCAGTCCAGGTGCAATGCATGATACAGGGTGCTCGGGGCTGGTGCACCGGGATGACCTGGACGGATGGGATGGGGAGGGAGGTGGAAGGGGGGTTCTGGAAGGGGAAAACATGTACACCCATGGTGGATTCATGTCAATGTATGGCAAAACAAATTAAAAAAAAAAAAGAGAAAAAAAAATTTCCTTGAGCAAAATTTTCTCCGATTTAGAAATTAAAATCAGCTGATACTAAAAACAGATTTACAGGCTTCATAGAAGTTTTATGTAATAGTTTTCTAAACTTTATGCTTTTGCAACTTATCATATTTAGAAATGTTATTTCTCTGAATGTTCACTATAGAGGTCCAATTCCCCTTGATTTGCAATCGTACCTCATAAAGTTCTGGGTTGTGATCTGATTTTTAATAATAAAGGTTCCTAACATTTTTTGTAACTGAAAACAATGACATTTCTTGAAAATTTTAACACTTATTTTAAAAATGTTGATAAACACTGTACCAAAGATTAGGAAAAATGAGATAATATTTATTCACTCTACATATTCATTCATTATTTCTCCGGTAAACGGATGAGTAGAAACTCTTTGCCAGCCTTGTAGAAAAAAAGAGATAAATGATAGTTTTTGTTTTCAAGGAGGTTACAGGAAAGTAGCTAGACAAGTGACAAGTATACAGATTTTTGAGATTTAGTCTGTTAACTTCTTTAATAGATGTGAGCTGCTCACAGAGGTAAAGAAGCTGCTAGAACTACCTAGAACAAAAATGAACTTAGTTTCTGGTGGTGAAGGCAGAAGAGAAACTCTCTTTTCAAAAAGGATGCACTTTAGCTACAGAAACAAAGCAGGCAGGGTTAAGTGAATGTTTACCTAGAAAAAACAATAAATATTCTTAATAGATGACCAAATTCTCCTTTTCTCTTAATTTACAGATAGTTTACACAATACCAATCCAAAACCTTTGGGAGTCACATGTGTTTTGGAATTCAGAACTTTCTAGTTTTGAAAGGGAAGTTTAAATCCATTATAATGGTTAAAAACATACCAAAACTGAAAAAAAAATTCGCCAGTTTTTAATGTCTAAAACATACATCAAAGACTGCTTGGTATCAAATGACAATTTGAGAATTCTTGTCACTGATAATAACTGATTCAAAAAGAATAAACTATCATGAATTGCTGAATTAATACATGAAATGTAGTACCACCCATGCGATGGAATATTATTTGGTCATGAAAGGAACGAAAATTTGACACAAGGTACAGTATAAATGAAACTTGAAAACATTATGCTAAGTAAAAGGAGAAAGACACCAAAAGCAGTACAGTGTATGACTCTATGTATGTAAAATGTTCAGAATAGGCAAATCCATAGAGACTAAAAGAAGACTTATGTTTGCTAGGGCTTGGCATAGAGGGGAATGTAGACTGACTGGTAAGGGATACAGAATTCCTTTCTGGGGTGATGAATATGTTCTGAAATAAGTGGTAATTGATGTACAACAAGGTGAATACACCAAAAAGCATTGAACTATATAATTTAAAATTGAAAAATCTATAGCATATAATATACCTGTCATCAAAATTTTTTCTATGAAAAGAATGAACTCATTTTATTAGAGAATTTTATTTTTAAAGTATTAAAAATAAACTACTAAGATAAACTACTAAACTATAAAAATAAACTACTAGGCACATATGAGTACCTATGTGCTAAGTTGCTTCAGTCATGTCCGACTCTTTGCAACCCCCTGAACTGTAGCCTTCAGTCTCCTCTGTCCATGGGATTCTCCAGGCAGGAATACTGGAGTGGATCTTCAATTTTTCCTCCAAGGGATCTTCCTGACACAGGGATCGAACCCATGATTCTTAATGTCTTCTGTGTTGGCTTTGGGACCTTTACCACTAGTGCCACCTGGGAAGCCCAAGATGAACTATACTAGGGAACGATTTCAGTTTATGACTATGAATAACTACACAGTTCTAATAAGACCTCGCTAAAAGAAAATAGTAATAAAGCTCTTCAGACACTTCATATTTCAAAATCTAAGCACAAAGACAAAAATCTAATCACGGAACATGTATAATGAATATGGATAAATAAAGAAACATAGAAAAAGAATAAAATAATAGATTAAACCTGGTTTAGACTATAGTGTGTCCTTATTTCAAAGACATTATTTCAAAAATTAAAAATTCCAGATGCTGAAAACAGTTATGAAGAATTAATCTGGTATTTTTTCTTCTAAATTCAAAGTTCAAAATCTTTATATTCCAAATTAAGTTAGGAAGTATTTATAAACCAATCTAAACCCTTAAAATAGAATCACTGTGAACAATGGATTTTGAAAACAAAAATAATTTGAAGATTTAAATTCAATAAACTGAAGACGATTTAAAAGAATAAATTGAAAATTTAAAATTGAAGATTCAACCAGAAGAATGAAAGAACAAAGAAATTAGAATCTGTCTGAATATGAACAATTTTAAGTTTCAACATGCAAAATGTGAATTATTGAGAAAAAAGAAACCAGAAAAGAAACAGACAGCAAAGTTTGCAAAAATCTATGTTCATTTACTTGGGTCCCAAACTGATGTTCCAGTCAGGACTGAGCTGAAGATATTACTCACTAGAATACATACACTGGTGAGATGATTCAGGTGTTAAAATTAATCGAATGAATGCTTCTATTGGCAGATGACATCTAGTCAGCAATGGGTAAAGAGAGAAATTTGTATTCCAAAACTGTATTCGTAAAGTCAACACTGAAGTTGTAACTGCATAATTTTCACACATATAGTGGAGAGTTCTCATTAAACGTGGTCCACTGGAGGAGGGGATAGCAAACTACTCCAGTATTCTTGCCATGAAAATCCCATGAGCAGTATGAAAGGCAAAAAGTTATGATACTGGAAGATGAGCACCCTAGGTCTATGGGGTCCAATATGCTACTGGGGAAGAGTGAAAGGTAATCTCACATAGCCCCAGAGAGAATGAGTGGCTGGGTCAAAGCAGAAACAACACTCAGTTGTGGATGGTTCTGGTGGTGAAAGTAAAGTCCAATGTTGTAAAGAACAGCACTGCATAGGATCCTGGAATGTTAAGTCTGTGAATCATGGTAAATTGGATGTGGACAAGCAGCAGATAGCAACAGTGAACAGCAATATCTTAGGAATCAGTGAATTAAAATGGATGAATTCAGTTCAGTTCAGTTCAGTCGCTCAGTCATGTCCGACGCTTTGTGACCCCATGGACTGCAGCACACCAGGCCTCCCTGTCCACCACCAACTCCCAGAGTTTACTCAAACTCACGTCCATTGAGTTGGTGATGCCATCCAACCATCTCTCCTCTGTTGTCCACTTCTCCTCCCAACTTCAATCTTTCCCAGCATCAGGGTCTTCTCCAATGAGTCAGTTCTTTGCATCAGGTGGCCAAAGTATTGGAGTTTCAGCTTCTGCATCAGTCCTTTCAATGACTATTCAGTACTGGTTTCCTTTAGGATGGATGAGTTGGATCTCCTTGCAGTCCAAGGGACTCTCAAGAGTCTTCTCCAACACCACAGTTCAAAAACATCAATTCTTCAGCACTCAGCTTCCTTTATAGTCCAACTCTCACATCCATACATGACTACTGGAAAAATCATAACTTTGACTAGAGGGACCTTTGTTGGGAAAGTAATGTCTCTGCTTTTTAATATGCTGTCTAGGTTGGTCATTGCTTTTCTTTCAAGGAGCAAGCCTCTTTTAATTACATGGCTGCAGTCACCATCTGCAGTGATTTTGGAGCTCAAGAAAATAGTCTCTCAATGTTTCCATTGTTTTCGCATTTATTTGCCATGAAGTGATTGGACCGGATGCCATGATCTTTGTTTTCTGAATGCTGAGTTTTAAGCCAACTTTTTCACTCTCCTCTTTCACTTTCATCAAAAGGCTCTTTATTTCTTCTTCACTTTCCGCCATAAGGGTGGAGTCATCTGCATATCTGTGGTTATTGATATATTTCCTGGCAATCTTGATTCCAGCTTGTGCTTCATCCAGCTCAATGTTTTTCATGATGTACTCTGCATATAGGTTAAATAAGCACGGTGACAATATACAGCCTTGATGAACTCCTGTCCCGATTTGAAACCAGTCTGTTGTTCCATGTTCAGTTCTAACTGTTGCTTTCTGACCTGCATAGAGATTTCTCAAGAGGCTGGTCAGATGATCTGGTATTTCCATTTCTTGAAGAATTTTTCACAGTTTGTTGTGATCCACACAGTCAAAGGATTTAGCATAATCAATAAAGCAGAAGTAGATGTTTTTCTAGAGCTCTCTTGCTTTTTCGATGATCCAATGGATATTGGCAATTTGATCTCTGGTTCCTTTGCCTTTTCTAAAACCAGCTTGAACATCTGCAAGTTCATGGTTCATGTACTGTTGAAGCCTGGTCTGGAGAATTTTGAGCATTACTTTGCTAGTGTGTGAGATGAGTGCAATTGTGAGGTAGTTTGAGCATTCTTTGGCATTGCCTTTCTTTGGGATTGGAATGAAAATTGACCTTTTCCAGTCCTGTGGCCACTGCTGAGTTTTCCGATTTGCTGGCATATAGAGTGCAGCACTTCCACAGCATCAACTTTTAGGATTTGAAGTAGCTCAACTGGCATTACATCATCTTCACTAGCTCTGCTCATAGTGATGCTTCCTAAGGCCCACTTGACTTCACATTCCAGGATCTCTGGCTCTAGGTGAGTGATCACACCATCATGATTATGTGGGTTATGAAAATCTTTTTTGTATAGTTCTTCTGTGTATTCATGCCACCTCTTCTTAATATCTTCTGCCTGTTAGGTCCATACCATTTCTGTCCTTTATCAAGCCCATCTTTGCATTAAATGTTCCCTTGGTGTCTCTAATTTTCTTGAAGAGATCTCTAGTCTTTCCCATTCTATTGTTTTCCTCTGTTTCTTTGCATTGATCACTGAGGAAGGCTTTCTCATCTCTACTTGCTATACTTTGGAACTCTGCTTTCAAATGGGTATATCATTCCTTTTCTCCTTTGCCTTTAGCTTCTCTTCTTTTCACAGCTATTTGTAAGGCCTCCTCAGACAGCCATTTTGCTTTTTTGTATTTCTTTTTCTCATGGATGGTCTTGATCCCTGTCTCCTGTACCATGTCACGAAACTTTGTCAATAGTTCTTCAGGCACTCTATCAGATCTGATCCCTTAAATCTATTTCACACATCCACTGCATAATTGTAAGGGATTTGATTTAAGTCATACCTGAATGGTTTAGTGGTTTTCCCTACTTTATTCAATTTAAGTTTGAATTTGGCAATAAGGAATTCATGATCTGAGCCACAGTCAGCTCCCAGTCTTGTTTTTTGCTGACTGTATAGAGGAATCAGAACAAATTGCAAACACTTACTGGATCATAGAGAAAACAAGAGGATTAACAAAAACATCTACTGCTTCATTGATTACATGAAACCTTTTGATTGTGTGAATCAAAACAAACTGTGAATATTCTTAAAGAAATGGGAATACCAGACCACCTTGTCTGTCTCCTGAGAAACCTGTATGTGGGTCAAGAAACAACGGGCAGTACCTTACAGGGAACAACTGATTGTTTCAAAATTGGAAAAGGAGTAGGAAAAGGCTGTTTTTGTGACCTTTCTTATTTAACTTATAAGTCGAGTACATCACGTGAAATGTCAGGCTGGATGAATCACAAGGTGGAATCAAGATTGCTGGGAGAAATATCAACAACCTCAGCTATGCAGAGGATACCAATCTAATGGCAGAAAGTGAAGATGAACTAAAAGCTTCTTGATGGGGGTGAAAGAGGAGATTGAAAAACAGGCTTAGAACTCAACATTCAAAAAACTAGCATCATGATATCCAGTCTTATCACTTCATGGCAAATAGAAGAGTAACAGTGGAAATAGTGACAGATTTTATTTTCTTGGGCTCCAAAATCACTGTGGACAGTGACTGCAACATGACTATGGACATGAAATTAAAAGAGACTTGCTCCTTGGAAGGAAAGCTGTGATGAACCTAGACAGCATATTAAAAAGCAGAGACATTACTTTGCCAGCAAAGGTCCATATAGTCAAAGTTATGGTTTCATGTACAGATGTGAGAGTTGGACCATAAGGAAATTGAGTAGTGAAAAACTGATGCTTTCAAATTATGAAACTGGCGAAGATCCTTGAGAATCCATTGGCCTGTGAGGAGATAAAACCAGTCAATCCTAAAGTTAGTCAATCCTGCATATTCATTGGAAGGACTGATACTAAAGCTCAAGAACTAGTACTTTAGTCACCTGATGCCAAGAGCTGACTCATTGGAAATGACCCTGATGCTGGGAAAGATTGAAGGCAAAAGAGAAGGAGGAGGCAGAGGATGATATGGTTAGGTAGCTTCACCAACTCAATGGATGTGAATTTGAACAAACTATGGGAGATACTTCAGGCTGGTGTGCTGAAGTCCACAAGGTCCCAAAAAGTCAGATGCAACATAGTGATCAAACAAGAACAACACATGAAAATTTATATATATACTAAATTTTGTAACAATAAAAAATCTTTATATACATCTATTAAGAAACACTTTAATATTCACAGCAAATAAACTGATCCTAAAAGATGATGCTGTGAAAGCGCTGCACTCAATATACCAACAAATATGGAAAACTCAGCAGTGGCCGCAGGACTGGAAATGGTCAGTTTTCATTCCAATCCCAAAGAAAAGCAATGCCAAAGAATGCTCAAACTACCACACAATTGCACTCATCTCACCTGCTAGTAATGTAATGTCCAAAATTCTCAGAGCCAGGCTTCAGCAATATGTGAACTTCCAGATGTTTAAGCTGGTTTTAGAAAAGGCAGAGGAACCAGAGATCAAATTGTCAAAATCCGCTGGACCATAAAAAAAGCAAGAGAGTTCCAGAAAAACATCTGCTTTATTGAGTATGCCAAAGTCTTTAACTGTGTAGATCACAAAAAACTCTGGAAAATTCTGAAAGAGATAGGAATATCAGACCACCTGACCTGCCTTTTGAGAAACCAGTATGAAGGTCAGGAAGCAACAGTTAGAACTGGACATAGAACAACAGACTGGTTCCAAATAGGAAAAGGAGTATGTCAAGGCTGTATATTCTCACCCTGCTTATTTAACTTATATGCAGAGTACATCATGAGAAACATTGGGCTGGAGGAAGCACAAGCTATAATCAAGATTGCTGGGAGAAATATCAATAACTTCAAATACACAGATGACACCACCCTTATGGCAGAAAGCGAAGAAGAACTAAAGAGCCTCTTGATGAAAGTGAAAGAGGAGAGTGAAAGAGTTGGCTTAAAGCTCAACATTCAGAAAACTAAGATCATGGCTTCCGGTCACATCACTTCATGGCAAATAGGTGGGGAAACAGTGGAAGCAGCGGCTGACTTTATTTTTCTGGGCTCCAAAATCACTGCAGATGGTGACTGCAGCCATGAAATTAAAAGACGCTTACTCCTTGGAAGGAAAGCTATGACCAACCTAGACAGCATATTGAAAAGCAGAGACATTACTTTGTCAACAAAGGTCCGTCTAGTCAAGGGTATGGTTTTTCCAGTAGTCATGTATGGATGTGACAGTTGGACTACAAAGAAAGCTGAGCGCAGAAGAATTGATGCTTTCCAACTGTAGTGTTGGAGAAGACTCTTGAGAGTTTCTTGGGCTGCAAGGAGATCCAACCAGATCATCTAAAGGAAATCAGTCCTGGGTGTTCATTGGAAGGACTGATGTTGAAGCTGAAACTCCAATACTTTGACATCCTGATGTGAAGAGCTGATTCATTGGAAAAGACCCTGATGCTGGGAAAGATTGAGGGCAGGGGGAGAAGGGAACGACAGAGGATGAGATGGTTGGATGGCATCACCGACTCAATGGACATGAGTTTGGGCAAACTCTGGGAGTTGGTGATGGACAGGGAGGCCTGGCGTGCTGCGGTTCATGGGGTCGCAAACAGTAGGAGACGACTGAGCGACTGAACTGAACTAAGTGAAATTGATTCAGGATAAAATTCTTACCAAATTAGCAATATTTAGTTATCTATTTTTAAAATAATTCATGTGTTTTATTCATATCAAACAATGCAAGTAAAATAAGTAAAAGTTTAAGTATACCATAATGTGATTACTCAGTTCAATTCAGTTGTGTCTGACTCTTGGCGACCACATGGACTGCGGCATTCAGGGTTCCCTGTCCTTCACCACCTCCTGGAGCTTGCTAAGACTCATGCACATAGAGTCGGTGATATCATCCAGTCATCTCATCCTCAGTCATCCCCTTCCCCTCCTGCCTTCAATCTTTCCCAGCATCAGGGTCTCTTCCAGTGCATCAGCTCTTTGCATCAGGTGGCCAAAGTACTGGAGATTCAGCTTCAGCATCAGCCCTTCCAATGAATATTCAGGACTGATTTCCTTTAGGATTCACTGGTTTGATCTCCTTGCTGTCCAAGGGACTCTCAAGAGTCTTCTCCAACACCACAGTTCAAAACCGTCAACTCTTCAACACTCAGCCTTCTTTACAGTCCAACTCTCATATCCCTACATGACTACTGGAAAAAACAAACCTTTGACTAGATGGACATTTGTCAGCAAACTAATTTCTCTGCACTTTAATAATGCTGTCTTGGTTTGTCATACCTTTTCTTCCAAGGAACAAGCGTCTTAATTTCATGGTTGCAGTCACTGTCTGCAGTGATTTTGGAGCCCAAGAAAATCAAGTCTGTCACTTTTTTCATTGTTTCCCTATCTATTTATCATGAAGTAATAGGACTGGATGCCATGATCTTAGTTTTTTGACTGCTGAGTTTTAAGCCAGCTTTTTTACTCTTCTCTTTCACCTTCATCAGGAGACTCTTTAGTTCCTCTTTGCTTGCTTTTTGCCATAAGGGTAGTGTCTTTTGATAGCAGAGGTTACTGATATTTCTCTCAGCAATCCTTAATCCATCTTGTCTTCATCCAACCTGACATTTCACATGACGTACTCTACATAGAAGTTAAATTAAACAGGGTGAGAATATACAGCTTTGACGTATGCCTTTTCCAATTTTGTACCAGTCCTTGTTTCATGTCCGGTTCTAACTGTTGCTGCTTGACCTGCATACAGGTTTCTCAGGAGGCAGGTCAGGTGGTCTGGTATTCCCATCTCTTTCAGAATTTTTGATAGTTTGTTGTGATCCACTCAATCAAAGGCTTTAGCGTAGTCAATGAAGCAGAAGTAGTTGTTTTTTGGAATTCTCTCGCTTTCTCTATGATCCAATGGATGTTGGTAATTCGATCTCTGGTTCCTCTGCCTTTTGTAAATCAAGCTTGTACATCTGGAAGTTACCGCTTCATCGGCTGTTGAAGCTTAGCTTGGAGGATTTTGAGTATTACCTTGCCAGCATGTGAGATGAGTTCAATTGTGTAGTAGCTGGAATATTTTTTGGGATTGGAATGAAAATCTGACCTTTTCCAATTGTGACAACTGCTGAGTTTTCCAAATTTGCTGCCACATTTGAGCAGCATTTTCACAGCATTATATTTTAGGATTTGAAATAGTTCAGCTGGAATTCCATCACCTCCACTAGCTTTGTTTGTAGTGATGCTTCTTAAGGCCCACTTGACTTTGCACTCCAGGATGTATGTCTCTAGGTGAGTGAACATACCATCATGGTTATCTGGGTCTTGAAGAATTTTTTTTATAGTTCTTCTGTGTATTCTTGCCACCTCTTCTTAATATCTTCTGCTTCTGTTAGGTCCATACCTTTTCTGTCCTTTACTGTGCCCATCTTTGCATGAAATGTTCCCTTGGTATCGCTAATTTTCTTGAAGAGATCTCTCGTTATTCCCATTCTATTATTTTCCTCTATTTCTTTGCATTACTCACTTAGGAAGGCTTTCATATCTCTTGTTGCTATTCTATGGAATTCTGCATTCAGATGGGTGTAACTTTTCTTTTCTCCTTTGCTTTTAGCTTCTTTTCTTAGCTATTTGTAAGGCCTCCTAAGACAACCATTTCTGCCTTTTTTTTCATTTCTTTTTCTTGGGGATAGTTTTGATCATTGTGTCTGTGCAGTATTACAAATTTCTGTCCATAGATTTTCAGGCTTCTATCAGATCTAATTCCTTGAATCTATTTGGCACTTCCACTGTATAATGTAGGGATTTGATTTAGGTCAGACCTGAATGGGCTAGTGGTTTTCCTACTTCCTTCAATTTAAGTCTGAAATTTGTGATAATGAGTTCATGATCTAAGTCACAGTCATCTCCAGGTGTTTTTTTTGCTGACTGTATAAGGATTCTATATCTTTGGCTGCAAAGAATATAATCAATCTGATTTCAGTATGATTAATAGATTCTAGTAAATGACAATGATACAAATTCAAGCAGCTCCCAATATTTAATATGGTGTATATCATAAGACTCTTAAAAATTTTTTTAGTTTGTTTGGTCTTTTAAGATTGTAAGTTTATACTGAAAAGTTTAATAATGTAACATATGAAATATAATTAGATCTAGATAATTTAGCAAAATATGATCTTCCTAATTATTTTATAGAACCTACTGTCTCTTGAATAGTTTATATAAAATCATGCGGTGTGTCTGAAGTATTAGAAACAAAGAATTCAGAATTCTTTCATAAATAGCACACTTATAACCCTGGAGATAGAGATGACGGGTAGATATATATACATGTGTGATGGTAACATATCAGCAGCAACTGACTTGTATGAAAATCAGTCTCTCTATAGGTCCCATTTAGGATGAAGAAATTGGATAATTCTTGTAGTGCAAGTTAGCAGATTTATGACTTTACTTTTTTTTTGGAATGAAAAAGATATCAAAATAAAAGATATATGTAAAACAAAAAGTAATACGTAAAGATACTATGAATCATATAAAGATACTATGATCATATAGTATTTACTAAGCTTCTTAAATAAAATGTACATTAGAAGTTTAGCTGAAACTGAAAAGCAATGAAAAACTAATGCCTTCCTTCAGTAGGTAGTAGTTTTTGTTTTATATTTTTATTACTAAGTGACACATGACAATAAAAATTTCAAACAACACAAAAATAGATACAAGACAATCATTTGTAGCAAGTGAGCTATATGAACTACTTCTATTGTCATAATCAGTTTTTGCAGATGATAGAAAAAAAAACACAAACCTATGTATTCAGGATACTTCTAAACACATTCTATGCATCCAGCATTACCTTGATACCAAAACCAAAGACAGCACATAAAAATAAAACTAACAGGCCAACATCACTGATAAACACAGAAAAATTCTCAACAAAATATTCACATATTGAACAATGCATTAAAAGGATGATACATTCAGATCAAGTGAGATTTATCCCAGGGACACAAGGATGACTCAATATCAGCAAATCAGTCAATGTGATATACCACATTAGCACATGTGCAAATGAGGTATATGAATCAAATGATCACCTCAACAGATGAAGAAAATGCTCTTGACAAAATTTAACATCTATTTATGATTTAAAAAGCTATGAATAAAACAGTTTATGATTAGAAACTCTCAACAAAGTGGGTATAGAAGGAACATACCTCAACATGTTTAATATTTGTCATAAATACATGACAGATCTACAGCTACCATCATACTCAATGGTGAAAGCTGAAAGCCATTCCTGTAAGATCAGGAATAAGAAAAGGAAGCCACTCTTGCCACTTGTATTAAACATAGTTTAGAAAACCTGGGCAGAATAATCAGACAAGGAAAAGAAAAAAAAAAATCCAAATTGGAAAGGAAGAAGTAAAATGTGATTGGTTGCAGATAACATGATACTTTAGAGAGAAACTCTTCAACCCTCCAACAAAAAACAATTAAAACTAATAAATAAATTCAGTAAAATTGCAGGATACAAAATTAATATACAGAAATCTTGCATTTCAATAGAGTAACAATGAACTATCAGAAGAGAAATTAAGAAAGCAATACTGTTTATAGTTAAATCCTATAAATGAACCTAAGAAAGTGAAAAATCTATACTTGGAAAACTGTAAGACATGGATAAAAAAATGACAGAAACAGATGGAAAGACATTTCATGCTCACGGATTAGAAGAAATAACATTGTTAAGACAAACATACTACTCAAGATTCATTGAATCATACAGTTTCAGTGCCATCCCTATAAAAATGCCTATGGCATTTTTCACAGAACTAGAACAAATAATTCTAGAATTTGTATGGAAACATACTAGACCTCAAATAGCCAAAACAATCTTGAGAAAGAAACAAAACTGGAAGTGTCAAGCTTCCTAACTTCAAGCTACACTAGAAATGTCTAGTAATCAAAACAGTACAGTGCTGGCACAAAAATTGACACAGATTTTTGGGATCAGTGGGATCCCATTAGGATTAATGGGGACAGAACAGAGAGTCTAGAAATGAACCCATCCTTATATGGTCAATTAATATGTGACAAATGAGGCAAAAACATAGCAAGGAGGAAAGACAGCCTCTTCAATAAATGGTGCTGTGAAAATCGGACAGCCATAGGCATAAAAATCAAATTAGAGTACTTCCTCACACCATATACAAAAAGAAGCTCAAAATGCATTAAAGGCTTAACTGTAAGAGCTGAAGTCATAAAAATTCTCAAAGAAAACACAGGCAGTATGCTCTTTGACACCAGTCTTAGTAATATTTCTTGGGACACATTTCCTCAGGCAAGGGAAACAAAGGCAAAAATAAACAAATGGGATCATGTCAAACTAAAAACTTGTGCACAGGAAGAGAAAATTATCAACAAAATGAAAAGACTGCATCCTGAATGGGAGAAAACATTTGCAAGCAATATATATGATAAGGGGTTAATATCTAAAATATACAACTCAATAACAACAACAACAAAACAAAGTCCTATTAAAGAATGGGCAATAGCTAGGACATGGAAGCAACCTAGATGTCCACTGACATATGAAGGGATAAAGAAGCTGTGGTACATATATACAATGGAATATTACTGAGCCATAGAAAGGAATGCATTTGAATTAGTTCTAAGGAGGTGGAAGAATCTTCACTATATAGAGTGAAGTAAGTCAGAAAGAGAAAGACAAATATCATATATTAATGCAAATATGGAATATAGAAAGATAGTACTGATGAACCTATCTTCAGGGTAGCAAGGGAGACACGGACATAGAGAACAGACCTATGGACACAGTGGGTAAAGCAGAGGATGGGACGTATTGAGAGAATAGCATGGAAACATACATATATTCTGATATGTAAAACAGATAGCCCGTGGGAATGTGTTGCATGATGCTTATCTAACTGCTTATTTAACTTCTATGCAGAGTACATCATGAGAAATACTGGGCTGGATGAAGCACAAGATGGAATCAAGATTGCTGGCAGAAATATCAACAACCTTAGATATGCAGATGATACCACCCTTATGGCAGAATGTGAAGAGGAACTCAAAAGCCTCTTGATGAAGGTGAAAGAGGAGAATGAAAAGGCTGGCTTAAAACTCAACAGTCAAAAAACTAAGATCATGGCATTGTAGTCCCATCACTTCATGGCAAATAGATGGGGAAACAATGGAAACAGTGACAGACTTTATTACCTTGGGCTCCAAAATGACTGCAGATGGTGACTGCAGCCATGAAACTAAAAGACGCTTGCTCCTTGGAAGAAAAGGTATGACCAACCTAGACAACATAATAAAAAGCAGAGACATTACTTTGCCGAGAAAGGTCCGTCTAGTCAAAGTTATGGTTTTTCCAGTAGCCATGTATGGATGTGAGAGTTGGACCACAAAGAAAGCTGAGTGCTGAAGAACTGATGCTTTTGAACTGTAGTGTTGGAGAATACTCTTGAGAGTCCCTTGACAAATCCTAATTCCTGAGGATTAGTCAATCCCAAAGGAAATCAACTCTGAATATTCATTGGAAGGACTGACACTGAAGCCGAAGCTCTAATACTTTGGCAACCTGATGTGAAGAGCTGACTCATTAGAAAACACCCTAATGCTGGGAAAGACTGAAGGCAGGAGGGGAAGGGGATGACAGAGGACAAGATGGTTGGATGGCATCACCGACTCGATGGACATGAGTTTGAGCAAGCTCTGGAAGTTGATGATGGACAGGGAAGCCTGGTGTGCTGCATTCCATGGGGTTGCAAGGAGTCGGACACAACTAAGCAACTAAACTGAACTAAAAGTAGGATGAAATCTTGCTGTCTGTCACAACAGGATCAACCCACAGGGTACTATACTATGTGAAATAAATTAGAGAAACACAAATTATTTCACTCATGTGGAATCTAAATAACAAAATAAGTGAAGAAACAGAACAAAACAGAGTCACAGATTCAGAGAATAAATAAGTGGTTGCCAGAGCGGGGCAGGGAAATGAGTGACAAAGGTGAGCAAATTTAATAGGTACTTAACTTCCACTTATAAAATATGAGTCATGGGAATGAAACACATAGCTTGGGAAATACAGTCAATAAAAATGTACTATATTTGGGGGGAAAAGTGCAAAAAAAAAAAAAAAACTGATCAGAGTCCCTAAATCATTAACTCATTATATACCCTAGGGTACTCCTCTCTTACTTAAAATAGCCTTTTCACCTGTAATATAGCAGTAATAAATCTTGAAGTGTCATTGTAAAGAGAAAAAAAATAATGTACTATATTTGTATGGTGACAGACAGAAACTAGATTTACCGTGGTAATTTTGTAAGGAATACCAATATGGAATCACTGAGTTGTCACCAGGAACTAATCTAGTGCTGCAGGTCAATTATACTTCAAAAAACAACCAACCAGACTCATAGAAAAAGAAAACAGATTTGTGGTTACCAGAGGGAGAGAGGAAACTGGATGAAGTTGGTCAAATGTACAAACTTTCATTTATAAAATATAGGAATACTAGGGATGTAAAATATAATATGAGTAACATGATTAACTCTGCTGTATATTATATATAAAAGTTGCTAGGAAAGTGAATCCTAAGAGTTCTTTCTCATCACAAGTAAAAAAAACATTTCTTTCTATCTATACAAAGTCATGGATATTTATTAAACTTATTGTGGCAATCATTTCATGATGTACTTAAGTCAAATCATTATGCTGTACACTTGAAACTTATACAATCCTATATGTTAATTATATCCCAACAAACCTAGAAGGATAAAAAACCTTCAGTATTCATGGAGAAATCAAATGAAGACACTATAACATATTATACAAATATTAATGAAAATGAGAAATAATAACAAAGGTAAATATAACATTTGGAAATTTTCTATATTAAATACAAAAAAGATGTTGAATAAATCTTATGCAGAAACATTCCTGGAGACACAATTACAATTTGCTTCAAATAAATTCTTTTACTATAACTTATAGAACAGAGGCACATGGTGACACTATTTCTACTAACTTTATACTTCATGAAGAAGACGGCACGGTGACCCACTCCAGTATTCTTGCCTGAAGAATTCCCATGGACAGAGGAGCCTGACGGGCTATATACAGCCTATGGGGTTGCAAAGAGTTGGACATAACTGAGCTACTAAGCACACAGACACATAGTGCATTAAAGTACTTGATTTGTTATTAAAAGTTTTGGTTTAAATTTTCTAAATAAAGTAATAATTAAAGAGAAAAGCTGGAAAATGAAGAGTCCATGTAAGTGACAAATACACAAAAGAATCTATAAAAATAACCAGTAGTTAAGTGATGGTGGTAGACAAGTTAAAATTACTGACAGCTAGAAAGTAAAACAAGAATTAGGTATACAGCAAGATCACAAAATTGTTTCTCTTCACACATTTCACCTAGAAGAAATGAAGTCTTATAGTTAGAGTATTAAAGTAGTTAATGGGTGAAGTAAAAACACAGTACAATGTCTTTATTTCATGTCTTCACAATTGTACAACATGCCAGCTATTTAAAATTCATTGATTAATTCATAAAGTGAGGGAAGTTCTACTAACTCTACACTGTAGAATTTCAAGTCCCATACACAGATATTAAGCTATATTTGCATAATATAAAGTAAAAATAAACAAATTTATACAATTTGAAGCTCAAACAAACACATTATACACTATATGTATTTTCATCTAGTATCACCCTTCCTTTGGGTTTGCTCTTCATTGCTTTTCTTGTTCTCTAACCATCCCTACTCCCTCATATTTTAAAACTTTGCCCAAGACCCAAATTTATACAGTCCATCCTACCCACTCTAGAGCATAGTATGTGCCCCTTTCTCTGGACTCTTGGTTGAGAATACTACCCACTTAAAAGTCATATCATAGAGTTAAGAGCAAATTGAGCTTTTCTCCATAGCTTACGAGACAGTCTATCATATGTTTATTTCTAAGGTTATTTTAAAAAATTTATTACAGTAATCAATAACACTGGTAAAGTTCAAAGAGCATTGAAGGTTGAATAGAGAAAAGCAAAAGCCTCATGTCTCTGTAGATGAATACCATTATAATTTACCCTTAGAAACTCTTGGGGAAAAGTGAATCTGGAGTTTTTCAGATTTAGAAAGGTTAATTTGACGCATTTACAACATAAATAATTTCACATAAGTAACTTTTTTTTTCCCTTAGAGGATATGTTTCTTTTCTCCAGCTCGGTTGAGATATAATTGATATATTTCTGCACAATGTGACAATTTGATACACATAGTGCAAAATGATTACCCCAGTAAGGTTAGTTAACCCATCCACCACCTCACCTAATTATATTTTGGTGTGTGTTTAAGGTCAGGACATTTACGATCTATTCTCTTTGCAACTTTCAAGTATATAATACACTACTGTTAACAATAGGCACCACGCTAAATATTAGTTCCCAAGAATTTACTCCACTTATAACTGGGAATTTGTACCCTTCGACCATTTGTACCATTTCCCCATTTCCCTCACTTCCCAGGCCTTGGCAATCACCCTTCTAATCTGTTTCCCTGAGTCTGGCTTTTTTCTTAAAGATTCCATATTATATGTGAGATCATGCAGTATTTGTCTTTCTCTGTGTGACTTATTTCATTAAGCATAATGCTCTCTAGGTACATCTATGTCACAAATGGTAAGATTTCCTTTTTTAAAAAAAATGGCTCAATAATATTCATGTATCTATATCTATATATATTCATGTGTAAATATATATGTGCCATGTAATATCTCACATTTTCATATATATGTATCACATTTTCATTATCCACTCATTCACTGATGAACACTTAGGTTGTTTCCATGTTGTGGTTATTTGTGAATAATGTTGCAATAAGTATGGGTGTGCAGGTACACTCTGAGGTAATGATTTCATTTCCTTCCAATATATTCCAGAATTGGGATACATACACAGATGTGGGGCCATATGGTAGGTCTATTTTAATTTTTTCCATAATGGATGTACCAATTTACATTCCACCATAGGGTTCCCTTTTCTCCACATCTTTGCCAAGGCATTATTTCTTTATTATTTTTTGCTTGTTTGTTTGTTTGCTTTTGATAACAGCCATTTTTACAGGTATGAGGTGATACATCACTGTGGTTTTGATTTGCATTTCCCTGATGATTAGTGATGTTGAACTCCATTTCATGTACCTGTTGGCCATCCATGTCTTTCTGAAAAATGACTATTAAGGTCCTGTGTGTGTGCACACACGCTCAGTTCTATCTGACTCTTTGCGACCCCATGGACTGTAGCCAGCCAGGCTCCTCTGTCCATGGAATTTTCCAGGCAAGAGTACTGGAGTGGGTTGCCACTTTCTACTCCAGGGGATCTTTCCATCCCAGGGATTGACTCCCTGTCTCCTGCACTGGCAGGTGGATTTGTTACCACTGTGCCACCTGGGAAGCCCATTCAGGTCCTACACCAATTTTTTAATCAGATTGTTCATTTTTTGGCTCAATATTGAGTTGTATTGAGTTCTTCCAATACTTTGGATATTAACCTCTTATCTGGTACGTGGTCATAAAGAACTTTTAAATTCTCAATGAACATAAGTGGTTAGTCAGGTTTTACCACCAAAATGTACTGAGGGAAAACAAACCTTTTGTATTTCTGAATCTTTTTCCTTTTAGAGTTGCCACTATAGACTTGTATTAACTCTACACATAGAAACACCATATATTACTATATACTAAATGATAAATTGTATCCTTTTATTCATTCATACGCTTCATTATAAATCTTATTCTTAGTCACAGTGTTCAATGATTGAAATCTAAGAACACTACATATTTGACTCTCCCTAAATACAGAAAGTAACTTAGTACCCACTATTAGAGGGTCCCATTGTTGACCTATTTCTGTATTATTTCCTGGAAGCAGCTCATACAGAGAATTTGGAAAAGAGAGCTTGTATAGTGAGTCAAGTGAAGATTCTCTATCACATGGTACATGGTGTATTCATTCAATGTCTAACTATTGTCTCCAACATCAAGCCTTACATTGCTTCTAGATGTATCCTACACACATTCCCTCTTTGCTATTGATTGTGGGTTATTATTTAAATCTCCTGTATATGTTTGATTCAGTCTTTGATATTTGCCTCCTTTCATTTTCAACTCCCCCACCTTTTATGTTCTCTTACCAGCTATGTTCACTAGATGTTTAATCTGGCTGTTAATTCTTTTAACTCTCTTGATATTTTCTTAAGTATTTGTTTCATAGTCTCATAAAGTTTTGCACACTAAATTTTTAAGCATTTTAAGTAAACATATGATTAGAAACACATAAAATTCATATAAACAATTTTATATACGTTAAGTTGAAAATAAGTACCATGTTTATCTTTTAAATTGCATCTCTCTCTCTCTAGTTGCAGTGAGTGAGTACAATCACTCAGCTGTGTCTGACTCTTTGCGACCCCATGGACTCTAGCCTACCAGGCTCCTCAGCCGATGGAATTTTCCAGGCAAGAGTACTGGAGTGGGTTGCCATTTCCTTCTCCAGGTGATCTTCCCAACCCAGGAATCGAACCCAAGTCTCCCGCATTGCAGGCAGACGCTTTACCGTCTGAGCCACCAGGGAAGCATAATATAAGCTTAATTTATAAAGAAGATTAAATAAGAAAGCACTCTAAAATGTATTCCTGCCTTTAAAATGCTCATTACTGGTCTGTCATCTCAATTTTTATCTTATTTTCATTTATTTATTTTTGCTAGACAGTAGGCCCTTGGTGGTTATCCATCTTAAACATGGCAGTGTGTACATGTCAATTCCAAACTCCCAGTCCATCCTTCTCTACTCATCTTAATTTTTAAATTGAGACCTATCTTATATTTGCCATCTGCTAAATAGTAAAAATAAGAAACATGGTTTATTAAGGATCATTTGATGCTCATGCAGTTATGTCTAGAATTAGCATATAAAGACCATATTCAGCTAAACCTTGGGGGAAACTATCTAAATTTTGTATAAACATAAATCAGCATATATGCATTCCTTTTACAATTAATAAGGTGAGAACATTCTATATATAATATCCTACAATTCACTTTAAAAAAAACAAATTTAACAAGAGTACCCTTCCATTATTCCACAGAGATCTACATTTTAGGAAGGGATGAGACCTAAGTTAACAAGAGTACCCTTCCATTATTCCACAGAGATCTACATTTTAGGAAGGGATGAGACCTAAGTCATGCAGCTGAATTAACTGGAGAAAAACCCATGACTCACTTTTAAATTCAGGAAGAACTCAAGTGGGCTCTTAACACTTTCAGCCAATCAGTATAACTTCCTAGTCCATTCAGGCTCCCATTTTCCTAGATAACGTTTTCACACCTTCTCTTCTTTGAGTCCTCTCTCTCGCACTCCACCTCTGGTCTGTCAGGAATCCAGTTGACAATTTCAAATTACTTCCAAAATCCAACGACTTCTCATCACTTCAATTCCTGGTCTAAAGCGCAATTATTTCCAAATTACCTCCCAGCTTTTACTCTTACGCGCCATCAGCCTATTTGTAATACATATAATAGGTAAAACCAGAGCAACTTTTCAAAATTTTTCAGATCATGTTACTCCTCTGCTAAGACAAAGTCTGATTGATATCATTATCTTTCTGGCCCCATATCTACCACTATTCCTCTGCTCAAGACACACTGGCCTCTAACCCTTTCGTTTAAAACATCTGACATGTTCCTTTCCCAATGAGTCTACACTGGATGTTCTTCCTACCTCAGAACATTCTTTCCTCACATATCCACACAACTAACTCCCTTGCTTCTTGTATGACTCTCCTTCAATCTGTTCTTTTTTGATAAGACTTTCCCTGCTAATCCTATTTAGTGTTGCAACACCTCCTCCTAATTCCACTGACATTGCCAATACAACTTACCCTGTTTTATGCTTTTTGTCTTTTTTTCTTATAACACATGTTATTTTCTGAGGTACAACATTATGTCTATATTATGATTATTTTCGAGCGACTAAGCACAGCACAGCAGCATGCACATATAGACATACATAATACAAGACACAGAGATCTGATAGCTTGGGCTTCCTTGGTGGCTCAATGATAAAGAATCCGTCTGCAGTGAAGGAGACCTGGGTTCGATCCCTTGGTTGGGAAGATCTCGTGGAGGAGGGCAGAGCAACTCATTCCAGTATTCCTGCCTGGAGAATCCCCATGAACAGAGGAGCCTGGTGGGCTACAGTCCATGGGAGCAGAGTCAGACACGACTGAGCGACTAAGCATAGCATATGGATATTTTCAAATGTCTGTCTCTCACCACTTGAATGTAGGCTCCACAAGGTTTCTGATTTTTATGTTTTATTCACTAATCCCCAAACTAAAACAGTGCTGGCACAAAGCAGGCCCTCAATAAATATTTGAGAAATAAGTGAACAAAAGTTTACTCATTTAATATAAGTAGTTAAGATAGGTATTTATTTTAATAATTTTTAAGAGCTTAAAATATTTTATAATAAAATTTATCTCCCATTCTGGTTCTCCAATTCCTATTCTCTCCCCATGAGATAATGTCATCCCTGATATTATTTCCTTGTGTGTCCTTGCAGTGATTTTTCTGCATAAATAAGCATATATAAATGAACATTCTCTCCCCTATTATACTATATGTACTGTTAAGCATCGGTAAGGTTGTACTTTTAAGTATAATTTGAAAAACTAAATAGATCATGAAGATTTTTCTTTATTAGAAATAACAAGTTTCCTGGTTTGTTTTTAACAGCTGCATAGTATTTCATCTGGACATCTTACAGTTAAATTTGTCCTATATAGATGCACATTAGGTCTCTCCAACATTTGGTATTAAATATTGCTAAGAATAACTTTCTACCTGTCTCAAAAGTAATGTATCAGTGGATAAACTGCAAGAAGTAATTAACTAGGCCCATGGAAAATGTGTTTTTCTAATTTTGACAGCTATTGCCAATTATCCTTCATATGATTTGTGTCAATTTACATTCTACCAGAAACATAAAATAATGCCTCCTTTCTCACCAAAACTATTATATTCAATTTTAAGAATTTGGGAAATCCCAATATGTGACAAGTGGTATTTCACAGTGGTTTCTATTGAGAGTGAAGTTGAAATTTTCATGTGCTTAAGAGGCATGTATTTCTTTTTTTCTGTAATCAGCCAGTTTATGTACTCTGCCATTTGTCTGATAGCAAAGTTGGTCTTTTATCTTCTTGTATTTTTTAGGTTTAGTTAAAAAAACAGCCACTTCAGTGTTTGGAAAGTTGGACAGCCACATGTAAATCAATGACATTCAAATACTCTCTCACACTATACACAAAAATAAACTCAAAATGGTTTTAGGACTTAAAAGACATGATACCATAAATTTTTCATAAGAGAGCATAGGTAAACATTCTCTGACATAAATTGTAGCAATATTTTCTTAGGTCAATCTCCCAAGGGAAAAGAAATAGAAGCAAAAATAAAATAATGTGACTTAATCAAACTTACAAGCTTTTGCATAGCAAAAGAAACCATCAACAACAAAAAGAGAATCTATGAACTGAGAGAAAATATTTGCAAATGACATGACTGACACGGGTTTAATTTCCAAAATACACAAACAGTTCATACAACTAAATAATAACAAAAACTCAATCAAAAAATGGGCAGAAGACCTGAAGACAAAGAAGACATACAGATGTTTTCCAAAGGAGACATACAGATGGCAAATAAGCACATGAAACAATGTTTAAAGTTGCTGATCATTAGAGAAATGCAAATAAAAACTATGATGAGGAATCACCTCTGTTCAGAATGGCCATCATTAAAAAGCCTATAATTAATAAATGTGGGAGAGGGTATGGAGTAAATGGAAACTTCCTATACTATTAGTAAAATGTAAATTGATGTGGCCCCTGTGGGGAACAGTATGGAAATTTCTTAAGAAACTAAAAATAGAGTTACCATGTGATTCAGCAATCCCACTCCTGAACGTGTATTTGGAAAAGATAAAAAGTCTAATTCAAAAAGATATATGCACTGCAATGTTCAGAGAAGCACTATCTACAATAGTCAAGATATGGAAGCAATCCAAGTGTCAATCAACAGAGGAATGGATAAAGAAGATGTGGTAGATACACACAAAGGAATATTACTCAGTCACAAAAAAGAATGAAATAATGCCATTTACAGTAATATGGATGGACACAGAGATTATCATATTAAGTGAAGGCCAGACAAAGAAAGATAAATATCATGATATCACTTATATTCAGAATCTAAAAAATCATACAATTGAACCTATAAAACAGAAACAGAGACATAGAAAAAACTTTATCATTTTCAAAGAGGAAAAAAGAGGAAGGATAAATTAGGCATTTGAGACTAACAGATACGTACCACTATATGTAAAATAGATTAAAAATAATAAGATCCTATTATATAGCAGCAGGAACAATATTTACTATCTTGTAATAATATATAATGGGAAAGAATTTGAAAAAGAATGTATCTGTATCTATATGAAACTGACTCACTTTGCTATATAAAACTTATATATGCCAATTACCCTCCATATGATCTGTGTCAATGTATATTCCGCCAGGAACATTACATATATATATATATATATACACACACACACACATATATATATGTGTGTATATATATATACATATCTGAATCACTTTGCTATATATCTGAAATTAACACATTGTAAATAAACTATAATAAAATAGTTTTTTAAAAATTAGCCAGTTCAGTAAGAATTACAAACTTGTTTTTTAATATTTGTAGTTTGTCTTTTGATTTTGGTTGTGTGTTTTGGAAAATGTGATCAAATTTATTAATCATGTCATTTTGTGGCTTCTAGATCTTGTTTTGAAGAGATTTTCTGCTTTAAAGTCATAAGAAAAAAAAAACACTCCTGTGTTTGCTGAGTACCTCTGTGATGTAATATTTTACATTTAAGTATTTGATCCATTTATAATATACTTTGGCATATGGTGTGAGATATGGATTCAGCTTTTCTTTCCAGATGGCTGTGCAGTTGTCTCAAAATGTATCAAGTAATATATCTTTTCCCACTGATATGAGATGCCATCTTTATCATTTTCAATATTCTTGCATTTATTAAATCTATCGGTGAAGTTTATAATCCTGTTCATTTTGTCATTTCATACACCAATAAAGCCTTTTACAACTAGGTTTCTGTGAGAGAATTAAATTATAAAAAACATGTAACTAAATCATGTGAGAACACTGTCCTGGATTAATCAAGGTAGGCCCTAAATGCAATTATAAGAGTTCTGATAAGAGAAAATCAGACACACAGAAATGGAGGAGGCAATGTGGCCATGGAGCCCAAGGTTGAAGTGATGTTGTGGCCATAAGCCACGGAATGCTATCAGTCACCAAAAGCTTGAAGAGGTGAGGAAGGGATCCTCCTAGAACCTTCAGAGGAATAACAGCCCTTGGTTTCGATTTGGGCCCAGTGACACTGCTTTAAGACTTCTGCCATCTGGGAACTGTGAGAGAATAAAAATCTGTTGTATTAACCCCTAAATTTGTGATAATTGTTATAGAAGTCATAGGAAGATAATAAGCAATATTCTTATGTTTGTGGCACATAAACAATATATGTAGGCAAAATATGGCACTAGGGCTTAATCTAAAATTACTGTTATACATGAAAATTACCTATATGGACACATTAATCTTGTTTTACAATAACTTAGTGAATTCTATTATTTCTAGTAGTCCATCAGTTGATTAAATAAAATCCACCGGATGGTAGTTCTAGGTATATAATCATATGATCTGCACATCGAGCTTTTCACTTCATCTTTCTAAATTTCATTTCAAAGTTCTAATATTTTTCTCTTGGCTTTTCCCCTCATCACAATGCTAAATAATAGTCATGACAATGGGAATCTTGCAAAGGTCCTGATTTGTGCAAATGCTTTCAATGTTTCCTCATTCTTCCCTCACCCCCATGCCTGGCTGACCTGTTTTGGACTGAGACAATGAATAAACTTTCAAGTCTAGTGTGTTTTTGACTATTTTCCCTTGTACCTGCTTTATTTTTGCTTTGTAAATGTTGGTACCATGTTATTATTTGGTTTGTAGATATTTGTAATTGCTACATCTTCATTGTGAACTGCATTTTTTGTATTAAAAATGACTTTATTCATCTCATTTGATGTTTATCTGAGCTGATTCACCTGGTCTGACATTAAGTATTTGCTTGCCTTTGTTGTTCAGTCGCTCAATCATGTCCAACTCTTTGTGACCCCATTAATTGCAGCATGCCAGGCTTCCCTGTCCTTCACTATCTCCCTGAGATTGCTGAAACTCATGTCCATTGAATCAGTGATGTCATCCAACAATCTCATTCTCTGTCACCCCCTTCTCCTCTTGCCCTGAATCTTTCCCATCTTCAGGGTCTTTTCCAATGAGTCAGCAGACCAAGTATTGGAGCTTCAGTTTCAGCATCAGTCCTTCTGATGAATATTCAGGGCTGATTTCCTTTAGGATTGACTATTTTGATACCCTTGCAGTCCAAGGGACTCTCAAGAGTCTTCTATAACACCACAGGTCGAAAGCATCAATTCTTTAGCACTCAGACTTCTTAATGGTCCAACTCGCACATCCGCAGGGGACTACAGGATAAACCATAGCTTTGACTATACAGACCTTCATCGGCAAAGTTATGTCTCTGCTTTTTAATATGCTATCTAGGTTTGTCATCGCTTTTCTTCCAAGGAGCGACCATCTTTTAATTTTGTGTTTGCAGTCACCATCCGCAGTGATTTTGGAGACCAAGAAAATGAAATCTGTCACTGTTTCCACTTTTCCCCCATCTATTTGCTATGAAGTGATGGACCAGATGCCACAATCTTAGTTTTTTGAATGTTGCTTGCCTTTATCTGGCTTAATTTTTTATCCTTCAGTTTTCAACATTTTAAAAGCAATTGATTGTGTTACTTGCATATAGCATTTTCCTCTGTGATTTAGTTTAAAATCCACTTTCTAAAATACCAACACAAGCCAAAAACCCATTTACATTAATGTTTTCTCTTGGCTGATTCCCTTCAGTACAATGTTAAATGATAATTGTGACACTTAGCATCTAATAAATACAATTGCTTTTCACTCTTAATATTTTAACTTGTTTTAGGGATTTTTGTTTAAAGAAAATATTTTAACATTAGTTATCTCATTTTTCTTCATGTGTAGTTTCTCTGTACATGTCTTTGTTCCAGTAGTTATGATCTTATAATGATAACTTTATGAAACTCTGTATTAACTTATATAATTTATACATCTTTGTTTTTTATTTCTCTGTTGAAACTCTGTTAGTTTACTTCTATGAGCAATAAAGGTATTAGCATATTTCCTGTTACTCTGTCCTTCTCTTTCTTTCCTTCACTATATTTGTTAGTATTTTTTTAGTATTTTTCTCTGTACTGTTAAATTCTGCTTTTATTATTTGCACCTTCATGGACATTCTTTGACTTGCAAGTGTTAAAGAGGTGGAAATCAACAAACTACAAAACCCAGGAAGAAAAGGAGAGAAAAGAGGTCAAGGTAATATGTCATTTCTATTTTAAGGGAACAGAATACAGTGTTTCCATTTTTTTTCTCCTTTGTATTTTATAGTCAAATCCTTTCAGGGCTCACTGCTCATCCTTCTGTGGTAATTTTTAAGTTATTTCAATGTAAGTGGCAGTAGTTCATCTTCTATTTTTTTTCAAAACAATATTCTTTGATTTCAAAACTATGTAGTCTTTATACCCAAAGACACTTAGAATTTAAAATACAAAATGCTCTATTTCCATATGATCATATAGATGTCATTCCACTGTCAACTGGCCCTAAGAGTTGATGTTGATAAATAAGAGAGAAGACCAAATATTTTCTCCCTTTACATTCCAATCAGTAATTTAATCACTCTTCATGCTTGAAGTCTGTAAGTTCATGAAGCTATGTCTTGGTATTGACAATTATAGGTTAATTTCCCATGGCCTTTTCCAGGTGTGGATTCAAATTATCTTCTATTTTACAAAAGATACTAAATTTTATCTTTAAATATTTATTCTCTTTTTTCTTTAGTGTCTATCTCAATTTACCTACTTTGACATATTAACACACACGATTTTCCCTATAATTACTTAATTATTTATTTGGTTTCTCTTATTCATTCTTCTCATTTTAATCTTTTATATCCTTAAAAGTACTTTCCATAATATCTAGTCACACTTCTGTTCTTTCCATTTCATCTTTTTCTTAATTTATTTTTTACTTGGAGGAAAATTGTTTTACAATGTTATATTAGTTTCTGCTGTACAACAACATGAATCAGCTATAATTATACATATATCCCGTCCCTCCCCTCTCCTCATCCTGCCCTTCTCGGTCATCACAGAGTGACAGGCTGGGCTCCCTGTGTTATATAGCAACTTCTAGCCAGCTATCTATTTCACACATGGTAGCATATATATGTTGATGCTACTTTCTCTGTTCCTCTCATTCCTTCCTTCCCCCACTGTGTCCACAAGTCTGTTCTCTATATTAGCATTTCCATTGCTTTCCTGCAAATAGGTTCATTAATACCATTTTTCTAAATTCCATATATATATGCGGTAATATTGTACTGTATTTGTTTTTCTGTAACTTACTTCACTCTGTATAATAGGCTCTATGTTCATCCACCTCATTAGAACTGAGTCAAATTTGTTTTTTTATGGCTGAATTATATTCCATTGTATGTATGTACCACATCTTCTTTATCCATTCATCTGTTGATGGGCATCTTGCTTTCATGTCCTAGCTACTGTAAAGAGTGCTGCTATGAACAATGGGGTATGTGTGTCTTCTTCAGTTATGGTTTTGTCAGGATATATACCCAGTAGTGGGACTGCTGGGTCATATGGTAGTTTTATTCTTAGTTTTTAAAGGAATTTCCATATTGTTTTCCATAGTGGCCATATCAACTTACATTCCCATCAACAGTATAAGAGAGTCCCCTTTTCTCCACACCCTCTCCAGCATTTATTGCTTGTAAATTTTTTGATGCTGGCCATTCTGACTGGTGTGAGGTGATACCTCATTGTGGTTTTGATGTGCAATTCTCTAAGAATTAGAAAAAAAGATATTGAGCATCTCATTATTGGCCATCTTCCATTTTATATTTGAAGTATGTATTGAAGGTTGTTTTGGCCAGCTCATAATTCATCTTCTGTCATTTTACAACAAGAGTCCTTGCTTTCTGGATTAGTTTTGCTTCTAGAGTTGATTGCTTTATTCATTTTCTCTCATCTCCTTCTCTTTGTGTCCTATCCATCCCTCCCTGTCTGTTTCCTTTTCTTTCTTTATGAAGAAATCAACTCAATATGTTTTCAGAAATATTAGGATTCAGTTGTAATACCCATACTCTGAAATAGGCAAAAGGACCTGAGACCTAATAGGAGCCACATGAGAGAATAAATGAAGAGAAGCAATTTAGGAGAAATGTAGTGGTAAAGGACACCATGGCGAGGATCTCAGAAAATGATGGCAAAAAGTATGCCCTGAAGGTACATAACACACCCTAAGTTGCCACAGGCTCTGTCTGTAATCACAGGTATGGGAACAGAGTTGAGTTGGCAGCAGAATGCAGTAAACCCAGTTAGATTTAGAAAATTAAAGAAGGTAGGAGCCACATAGACAGTACACAAACAAGTCATTTTTACAGGAAACATTTTGTGTCTGTGGCAGCAGAGAAGACTAGTCCTTGGAAAGCAAACTTGAAACAATATCCCAGACCCTTCCCACCAACACATACATACATACACACCCCCATGTACATGCCAGGTAAAACCATTACATCCAGTCATGAATAATAAAAGGAAGACTAGCACAGCATTGATAACAAGGGTACTCTAAGCAAATGAAAAGAAATAGCAAAACATAGCATTAGGCAGCAACTGATCAATAGAAAAATGTTACTACAATGCAATGGAGAGGCTGGAAAATTGAAAATGTTCATGTCTATTAGTCATTTGCATTTCTTCTTTGATAAACTATATGTTTTAATATTTTATAAAAATGGGTTGTCTTTTCCATATTGAATTGTTGACACTCTTTGTATGTTAATAAAACCAGCATCTTCCTTGTTGTAGCTACCAACTATTAATTCTTAGGTTTTGAACTGCCTTTGAATTTATACACATTTATAATTATTTAAAAAATTTTAGTAAAAATTACAAATCTATTATTTTATGGCTTTTAAAGAGTTCCTTTTAAAACAAAATACTGAAGTCATAGCTATGTTTTCCAAAGATATTTTAAATTTCACAAAGCATATCCATTCCATGTGATTTGTAGGTTCAAAACCTATGAATGGCTTCTTGAATCGTTAAAATAAAACTTAAACTTTAAATTCCTTAAAAAGACCTCTAAGTCCACTACACATCTTGGCCCTGTAAGATTCTTGTTATGGGAGATATATAAAGTTTAAGTAAGAAAGGATTAAAAAGAAATAAAGTACACTATGAAAGTGTGTAAGAAAAACTGAAATAAGATCTTAGGTATAAACATTAAAATGCATCAAAAATTATAATAACTATTATGTTTATTGATCACTTCCTTTTGTTATTGGATCTATGAACTCTCTGCTAATGCTCTCTATTACTTTTTGTTTTTGTTAATGAAAATACCTTTAAGTATTCTTCCAATAATAAATAATCATAAGAAAGTTTCAAACTCTGGAGGTAAGTGAAAATCTTCTAAAGTTAACTATAATTTGGTATATACTGTACAGGACATTAGACTAGATGACTGTCTATTTTTTTCTGAAAACTTACCTTCCCTGAACATAACAACCTTACTTAGTCTTTTTCAAAATATTTGTCTTTTACACAGCCTTGAGACACATAACCAGTATGTAAAAGGTTTTAAGAGATGTAAAGACATCAGTTAAGAGCACTGTTAACCAAAGTCTCTGGTTATAGAATAGTAGAAAACTAATGGAGCTCAGCATTAATCTAGGTATGTGTCAGTGGGACTTTAAGTCAAGCAAGATTGGGCATATCAGGCCAATGATGAGGGTTAAAACATTAAATTCCTGGTCAGTTCAAAAAGAGAGTGACTATTATGTGGCTCAGATGTGGACACTGAGATTGTCCAAGTATTTCCTGACTAAAAGGAAAGTGTGTCTGGTCTACACTGGTAGGTGGGGAGACCATCAGGTGTTACCGGTAACCAAAGCTGAAGAGAAAACTTAAATAGATCAAAAAGCATTAAAGACATAATTAGCATTCAAAGACATCGCTCAACCAGATACTTTACACATGAGTCTTAGCACATATTAAAGAAACAGTAAATTCATATTATATAAAGCTATTTTAGAAAACAGAAAAGAGTAAAAAGTTGCTCATCTCATTTTATAAGGCTGGCGTAATCTTAATTGCAAAACCAGACAAGGAAAATGAAGGAAAAAAGTATAGTACATTTCACTTAAGAATGTAGATCCTAAAATCCTAAATAAAATATCTGCTAACCAAATACAATAATGTATGAAAATAATGCACCAGGAGATACATAGCACAATCCATTTATGCATATTAAAATTTCATATGTATAAGTGGGGGAGAAGGCAGTATAGAGATATAGTTAAGATGAGTTCAGCCATGAGGTAACTGTTGAAGCTGAGACATGGGCACACGAAAGTTCATGATATTATGCTCCCTTTTCTTTTTTACTTGAAATTTTCCATTTAAAATTAAAAAAAATATTTAAAATAATATGTTATGAAAATACATATAAACAAAAGAGAACAGTGCAACAGATATTAGACTACATATCAGAATGATTTCCTATGAGTCCAGGTCAGCAGCATGATAATGGAAATGAGAATAAAAGAAAATATACAAATAAAATAAGTGCTTTGCAAGGACCAGTGATGAAAGTGTGCCTTGAACTAAGAAATGTGATTAACTCTATTTTCTATGCAAAAGGTACAGTGAAAAGGGAACCTCTCTTTTAAAAAAATCAGAAGGATCTATGACTATGGAGATAAAGGAACTATAAAAATAATTGCACAACTATTATAATTCAGAAAACAATTGAATAGCTATTCTAAGCAACCAACTCACCACATAAAAGTATAGATGAATTATAAATAAGTAATATAATTAATATTTTCAAGAAAAGTCATTTCTGACAATAATATTTATCATAAAAAACTAGCAAAAAATCACTAAGATGCTAATCAGAAATTATGGAGAAAAAATAAAGTCTAAGTACTTGTACTCTACAAGAATAAAGAAAAATAGAACAAAGGAAAATAATTCCTGCACCAGAGGCTGTATACTGTTTTATTTGATTCACACAGTTGCAAAAGTGGATACTGTCACAGGAAAAGTTTTATGCTGTTTTTGAAAAATTAGGACTTTTCAAATTCTGTATTTCTGGTTTCTTCTGGAAAAAAGTCATGAGATTTGATATTACTGGTCTCTTATTCCCACTTAGAAAGGATTTTAGAGCTAAACAGAAGTGCCCCATTAAGAGGTTACACACTCTCCAAGGTTCCCACTGTAACTATTTGACACACAAAATTATTATTATTTTTTAAATGTGTTTAATTTTTAAATGTGTTGTAATTGCTTTACAGAATTTTGTCATTTTCTGTCATACATCAACAAGGATCAGCCATAGGTACACTCATGTCACCTCCCTCCTGAACCACACAAAATTATTTAAAGTACCCTTTTTGCATTTTGTACTCTGTATCTCACTCAAAATTTTACCAAATGTATTCAGAATTTACTTAGCAACATAAGCATGTAAGCAGTCAAGGGAGACATGAACAGAATATGGTAAGTGAAAGGATATGGTAGGTCAAGACAAATCTTCAGGAGCTCAAGCAATAGTGAAAAAGAAGTTAGGTATTCAGAAGTAATACTATGAGTGTTTGAAACTGTCACAGGGTTTTTTTTGGAGTGGTTAAAAAACAAGCTCTTAACATGGTTAAGGACATAAATATTATTAAAAAATACAGTGCATAGCAGGTTCTGAAAAATTATTTTTTCAAGTTAAACTCTGAGTTGGGCACCCAGTTTTGATGGATGCTACTTAGTATCTTCTTCATTCTTTTTAATTAGTTTGCACTCTTCCATAATACATCAATTTTATCAACTGCCTGTTATAAATGAAATCTGATACTTTCTGTCAAGATGGTATTAAGGCATAACAATTTGCATCTGAATATGAATGAATGTGGTTGTCAGGGCCAGTGACAAAAAAGTAAGCAAGTTTAGCAAGTTAAATTATAATCTGGCAACACTAACCATTTAAATTAGATTATTTATGAGGCTATGGTCATTACTTACCTTCAGTGTCTATTTTTAAAGATCTTGTCTGTAAACCAGAAACCTTCAATATCTACTTCCCACATGCAGAAACTGATCTCCTCAATAATCATCTAAAAGAAAAACATAAGAAAATATCATGACTTTGAGGTTATAAGTATTTTTTCATTTATTTTAAATATTAAAGGAAATCTTAAAATTATAAGTATGGGCAAAGGGAGGTGTCTATTGTAGGACATATTTTATGCAATTAAACGGTAATAATAATTTTTCCCTTTAGAAGAGTTAGAAAGGCCTGTGAAACATACATTGACATTTTGATCCCTGGCACAAAGTTTAGTATCAGTGGACATGAATTTAAGCAAACTCTGGGAGATAGTGAAGTACAGGGAAACCTGGCATGTAGTAGTTCATGGGGTGGCAAAGAGTCAGACAAGACTTAGTACCTGAACAACAACAACATGGAGTCTAGTACTTTTTATAGTACCAATTTTATCTTGCTAACCTAGTTTTGTTCATTTTGAAGAAATATAATTTTAAACACATTAATTCTGATGTTCTACAGGAATGTAGCCCTACCCTAGAAAATACTTTCCTTGTTTAGAATGGATAATTACCAAAAATATATTCTTGATTACACTTGAGTTGCCTGTAAAAGTCAGAACCATAGAAATCAATTAGCTAAATATTCTGTTTTCATGAAAAGTGAAGTGAGTGAGTAAAGTCGCTCAGTCGTGTCCAACTCTTTGCAACCCCATGGACTGTAGCCTACCAGGCTCCTCCATCCATGGGAGGAATCCAGGCAAGAATACTGGAGTGGCCTAGAGGAAAACATAGGCAAAACACTCTCTGACATGAATCACAGCAGGATCCTCTATGACCCACCTCCCAGAATATTGGAAATGAAAGCAAAAATAAACAAATGAGACCTAACTAAAATTAAAAGCTTCTGCACAACAAAGAAAACTATAAGCAAGGTGAAAAGACAGCTTTCAGAATGGGAGAAAATAATAGCAAACAAAGCAGTGGACAAAGAATTAATCTAAAAAATATACAAGCAACTCCTGCAGCTCAATTCCAGAAAAATTAACAAATGCAATCAAAAAACGGGCCAAAGAACTAAACAGACATTTCTCCAAAGAAGACATACAGATGGCTAACAAACATATGAAAAGATGCTCAACATCACTCATTATCAGAGAAATTCAAATCAAAACCATAATGAGGTACCATCTCATGCCAGTCAGAATGGCTGCTATCAAAAAGTCTACAAACAATAAATGCTGGAGAGGGTGTGGAGAAAAGGGAACCCTCTTACACTGTTGGTGGGAATGCAAACTAGTACAACCACTATGGAGAACAGTGTGGAAATTCCTTAAAAAACTGGAAATAGAACTCCCATACGCCCCAGCAATCCCATTGCTGGGCATACACACAGAGGAAACCAGAATTGAAAGAGACACATGTACCCCAATATTCATTGAAGCACTGTTTACAATAGCCAGGACATGGAAGCAACCTAGATGTCCATCAGCAGACGAATGGATAAGAAAAGCTGTGGTACATATACACAATGAAATATTACTCAGCCATTAAAAAGAATGCATTTGAATCAGTTCTAATGAGGTGGATGAAACTGGAGCCTATTATACAGAGTGAAGTAAGTCAGAAAGAAAAACACCAATACAGTATATTAATGCATATATATGGAATTTAAAAAGATGGTAATGATGACACTATATGTGAGACAGCAAAAGAGACACAGATGTATAGAACAGTCTTTTGGACTCTGCAGGAGAAGGAGAGGATGGGATGATTTGAGAGAATAGCATTGAAACATGTATATTATCATACGTGAAATAGATCGCCAGGCCAGGTTCAATGCATGAGACAAGGTGTTCAGGGCTGGTGCAATGGGATGACCCTGAGGGATGGGATGGGGAGGGAGGTGGGAAGGGGGTTCAGGATGGGGAACACATGTACACCCATGCTGATTTATGTCAATGGCAAAAACCACTACAATATTGTAAAGTAAATTAGCCTCCAATTAAAATAAATGAACAAATAAAAAAAAAAAGAATATTGGAGTGGGTTGCCATTTCCTTCTCCAGAAAATCTTCCTGACCCAGGGATTGAACCTGGGTCTCCCACACTGTAGGCAGATGCATTACCCTCTGAGCAACCAGGGAAGTCCCAATGAAAAGGTCAATATTATTCAACCTTTATCACTTAAACTGACCAATCAGTGCTTTACATCAACCTAGTTAAGCTTAGCAGAGGCCTTTTAAAAGAAACTGCCATCTAATAGAGAATTGGGATTATTCAGAAAAAATGCTTTGTTGAAATGATTTTGATTCTGATTTCCTCTGATTGTGTATATAAGCCTGAGACAAGCAGTTAGGGAAACAGACTTTGGATGCCACAGTGCCATACCTTTAGCATGTGGTTTTGAGTATATGGATTCCAAAGTAAATCAAAAATTTTTTGATTAGGAACATCACTGTTCCTTTTGTTCATTAGTGGATACCCCTGATTCATTGCAGGTACACACTAAAAACATGTGGGACACTTCTAAATGTATAGAGACTCAGTCTCTCCCTTAAATAGTCAGATTTTAATTGGTATCACATGGGGCTACACCCTAGCTAATTTTCAAAAGCATTAAGGCAGGATATTCTACTGGTTAAGACACAATCTCACTGCAACTGTCTGATTTAATTTCTACAGATAACTAATAAGACATTAACTTAAAAAATACTGCCTACAGATGTTTATGAAAATTAGTAAGATACTTGCTAATCTGACTACTCAATATTTAAAATGACTTCAAAACTTCCATCACACACACAAATATACACAAACCTATAATATCTTAGATTACATGGATCCAAGCACAGCGTAAATGGTAGTTACAGTGAATTTAAATTATAATGCACTTAAAGACCAAAGGTATTACTTTAAAATGTAGATTCTCAGGTGTCCTGACCAGAGATTTTCATTCAGAAGAACTAGGCTAAGGCCAAGGAGTTTCTATTTTTATAGATGTCTCTGGTGATTATAATATAAAAGGTCTCCAATCCCTGTAAAACAGTTCTCTAAGTCTTTATGAACAGTGACTACTACCAGAACTTCAATATTAACATTTATAAAAATATCTCTTAAATTTGTTCTGAGTTATATTTCTAATCTTAAAAGATAATCTCAAAATCCACTGGTAAAAAATAACTTTAAACTTAGAGGAAATAGGACTTAAGCAATACATCAACACAGCTAAATCTGAGATAATGTTTATGGATCATATATTTTGGTAAGCCTTACTAGCCTTCTAAGTAAATTGTACTGGTAATCAATACAGTATAATGATTTTATTGTATATGTGTATATATATATAATATACATTGTGGCCAAAAAAGAGAGAAAACTAGGTTATATTCTATAATGAAAATTTAACTTAAAACCTCATATATAACTAGAAACATGTCTTCAAAGTCTCAAAATTAAAATTTTTTGTCCCTAAATTAGTGGGGTGGGGGGAAGCTCCTCTAATATCATCATTTACTCTGTTTAAATACAAAGCCAAAATATTAAAAAGAAAGTCTTAATAATTCATTTTCCTCAAGAACTACACATACGCAACTTACTAAAAATAACATAAAATAGAGTGTTAACATTTTAGTTTTGAAAATTCTTATAAACAGGCCCAGAAGTACTCCACAATAAAAATAATATATTCAATATCATATACTCTTTAGATTCTTTCTGAAAATGAAAAGTCTAATAAACAGAGGTAAACATCAGAGTCTCTGCTATACCCAGTAAGGAAGATGATACACAACTACTAAACCTTGAAAGAAAACTATACATAGTTTCTCTTATATGCCTAAAATGGAAGTCCTTCTAATATTTTTTCTATATGCACATGCCGCTGAAGACTTCAGGTTTTTCTAGTAAGTTAACATCAATCTTCAGTTTGTGACCAAAGTTGATTTCCCCCCCAGGCTTAGTGCTGCTTAGTAGCAACAGTCATGGACTTCTCAAATGTCTTCACAAACAGGGAGCTAGTCCATCTCTCAAATCTGTAGCAGAGGCTGTATGTCTACCTATGTGATTTACAGCTATGAAATGAAGCACCAATGTCTTTTGGCAAGACTCTTGATCTTCTATTATCTGACCTCAGCTGCCTTTTGCTGTTTATCTCTCATCTCCTGGTCAACCAAAAATTAGCTCAGATACTGCTCCCTCCTTAAAGGAAATTTCCATCAACTTGATACTAAAGTTATCTTTCTATTACTGATTTCCTACGCTCATTATTGCAAATTACTTAGCTAATTAATCAGGTACTAACTTACAGTCCCTTATTTCCACCTTTTTTTTTTTTAATTACTTAAGACTTGGCATATTTGTTAGTGTTTCTAGTAATTAAGTATAGTGTTTTACAGTGATTAGGTGAGGCACCCAGCTTTTCTCTTGAGTACACTTTATGATGATGAAGGATCTAAAACTTGTAATCTCCCTGTGCTGTATGAACTTTCTCATCTGTTCTGAGGACTACTGCATCTAACTCTCTTAATGTCTAAGCCAGGTAATTTTGCTTGAGAGTGACATTGTAATTACTACTGGTATTAATAAAAACTAAATTAAAAAGAATGAACAATTTTCAGTAAATTAGAATCTATTTAAACATATTTAACACAGAAGTCACTGGGAACACGGTTTAGTGTTTCCTTAGGAACACTATTTTAAGAAGAACCAATAACTCTGTAAATCACAAAATGCTATATATCACAAAAGAATTCAGCCTATACATATTACTCTTAAATGATTAAAAATACAGACTTCTAGATAATGGACACAGGTATCTCTAATATTGGTTATGTAAGTTGCTAAAACTTATTCCTTGTTTTTAAGTAGAGTAGTAAGAACAAATATTTATATATTTCTAAATTCTAATTACCATTAATTAATTTAGTCCTCACAACAATCAAAAGAAATGTTACTATCACCTACATTTCATAAGCAAGTAAGTTGAGGAACAGAGAGAATAACTTGCCCAAGGCTTCACAGCTAACATTAATAACTGGCAGAGCTGGGTTTCAAAACTCATGCAGTCTACAATTAACTACAGCATTTCTTGAAGGTCTCATACTTAAAACTAAAATCTTCAGTAGTTTTGGAAGCCTTACCTAATACATCCTCATATCATTTCTGCCTCACACTTTCCACTCTTGCAGTTTATCAGGTTTCACACTGACTTCGGACCCTTCCTCACAACAAGATTACCTCTAAGTTCTCTTTTTGATCTATATGCTTTCTAGTATTTCTGTACTATTTACATAATAAAGCCTCTGTGATATTAGGGTTTATCCTAAAAACTTCAGTCTTGCTTCTGAATAATGTTCTATAAGCCTAATCACATTAAAATCCATGAAATATGGTTCAATACTGGGATACAAAATTTATGGCTTTAACTCAATTTTTTCTACAAAAAAATTCGCCTTCTTAAAGTATTACTGCACTCTCAAGTTTAAAATATGGCAGATTTTACAGGAAGAAAATAGACTGTCTAAAACTTCCCTGAGCTATGGAATTATGTTCAATCTAAACTTTTACCAGTGATTGCTTTCATACCATTAGCAGTATGCAATTTCATAGCCCTCAACATCCCATTTATTCTGATCTGATAGTGACTTAGTAATTTTTTTAATTCACAAGTTTCATATATGGTTGAGTAGAAACAAATTACAGCAAGAAATTATAGAATAAAATAAAACCTCATAAAATCTCAACAGAAAAGATTCAAAGTATTTTTATTTATTCAAAGAATTAAAAATATTTTTAGCCTATGTTTGCTTCTCTAAAGTTTCCAATTTCTTCTGTACAACAAGAACTCTAATCATGCAATTCATGGACCATTTGTTTTCTCAACTGTTTTTATAAAAGTAATAATCTTAGCTGGAGCATATTCAAGCTATTCTTAGTAACAGGACCATTATTAGATTTATTCCAGATCACTCTTTTAGTGGATCTGGGATAACTTTTCTTTATTTCTTTTTTGTAGTTATTCTATGTTTCTGTGGTAAACAGCCTAAGAGTCCCTTATTGAGTATGGCCAAGTCACTTTCAAAAACAAAGAACCATAGGTTATTCTAAATTTTGTCCACCAAACTAAGCCTTGTCTTTAGCCCTCCTGCAACTTGTCTAAATGATCTGGCTTCAGTAAGAAACTATATTTAAAGTCCAAAGCAACTGAAGTTCTATGAAAGTTGATAATAACCAGGCAATTCAAGGTATTCACAGTAAATGATACATTTTCATTAGATAAAAAAAAAGCCACCTTCTCCTTCCCTTTCTCCCTGCTACTGCTGCTGCTGCTGCTAAGTAACTCAGTCGTGTCCAACTCTGTGCAACCCCATAGACAGCAGCCCACCAGGCTCCCCCGTCCCTGGGATTCTCCAGGCAAGAACACTGGAGTGGGTTGCCATTTCCTTCTCCAGTGCATGAAAGTGAAAAGTGAAAGTGAAGTTGCTCCCTGCTACTAGCATTCTCTAAAAACATCCATATAGTTCAGGCAGGGTATCTCTTCAGCTAAAATACATCATCAGTTTGGTTCTGATAGACCTCCTTAATTACATCTGTTATTTGGGGAATACTAGTGAGTGATGTTTTGGCTACACTAATATGCAAACACTGACCTTTCTGGAGAGAAACAATTAGGTACAACATTTTGCCAAATATGGTACCAAGAATACACATATTTATATTCTGGCAATAATAAATTCAACTGTAGTTTTATCTTATTGGACTTCTTGATAGGCAATTAATGAGCAAATAGAAGTGGGACCAGTAAATGGGTTGGCAGTTCATTTATCACTTTAATTCTACATAGTCTCACCCAACCTCAAAAATAAGGTTCTTGAAAACTACTATGAATGATAACTCAAGGTTGAGAAAGATGAGTATGTTGTGGGGGGGGGGGACTATTGGGAGAATAAAATCATGTGAATATGAAGGTCTGTGTCAATAAGCTCACATCCAGTAAAACAAATTTTAAAAAGGGATCATTTCATTTATCCTTCCATGTATTAGAACTTTTCAAGGACTTCCTCAGTGGCAGTGTTACAGAAAAATACTATAAAGCTATGTTGTATAGCTTTATTATATTTTATAAAGCTATTTTACTTTTGGAAACAATACACTATAGACCTTGCTCTCTGCTTCCCTCCAAATGTTGACTGTTAGAAGTTTATGACTAGGATGGTGTTGATGTTATCTTCTTATCTTTTCAGGTTCTGTCTCTTGCCTCCCAAGTCCTGACTCAGTAGTCTCTCAACACATTTTTAGCAGTCTGACTCCACTTCATCTTTTTTTGTGATTCCCTGAAGAAGTCATTACTATTGACATTACATCCATTTTCTAAAACATCATATTTGTTTTCTCTCATTCTCATCACCAATAGGAGCTGCCTATGTTTCCAGAACACCAGAAATGATCTGTTTTTCAATGCTGGAGAGTTCTATAGAGGAGGGGAAAGAAGGGAAGAAAAACAAGAGTAATAGCTACTAGTGATTTCATTGCTCAGGATTATGCTAAAAGGGTAGATGGAATTGCTGGACAAGAGAGAGGGATATCAAAGAAGGAAATTTCAACATCAGAGGGTATGCTTCAATCCTTCTAAAGGCCTCTTCCAACTCCATGATTCTTTGAATTTATGATGAGGAATTACAAGCAATTTCATTAGCAAATAAGAAAAGAATTTTTTTTTTGAAAAAAGCATTCAGAAGTCAAACACAAAATTTGCACTGCCTCTTTTTAGAGAAAGAAACAGAAATTCATGAACATTTAACAGAATATCATTAATTTTTAGAATTCCAAAGCAACATAGCAAGATATAGGCATGAGTCATATCCAGTCAGCAATTTATTACCTAACATATGTATCTAACAAACAAAATACTATAAACTGATGGTGAGCCAACATGAAGAATAAAACAAAAACCTGGGGAGTGATGCTGAAATTCATGCCACCAAATGAAAGAGTTGGAATTTCGCCCAACAGAAAAAGATGTTCTGCTGCTGCTGAAACAGAAAATGGCTCCATGGTCGTGTGTGTGTGTGTGTGTGTGTGTGTGTGTGTGTGTGTCTGTGTGTGTGTGTGTGTGTGTGTGTGTGTGTGCATGGTCGTGTGTGTGTGTGTGTGTGTGTGTGTCTGTGTGTGTGTGTGTGTGTGCGTGTGTGTGCATGGTCGTGTGTGTGTGTGTGTGTGTGTGTGTGTGTGTGTGTGTGTGTGTGAGAGAGAGAGAGAGAGAGACAGAGAGAAAGAGAGAGAGAGAAAGACCACTGTTTTTGTGCACAAATATTACGAGGCCTTAAGTAAGTTTCATATATCTTCAAGTATTTTAACAATGCTGTAACAACATTTTGAGGTATCTGCCACAAAAGACAATGACATTTCAAAGAAAAACAGTCTTATGAAGATAGATTCCATGAAGCTATAGTAAACCCATTTAATGTCTAAAAAGAAATCCGGATTCAGAACTATGAACCATAATGTTTTATTTACATGGTGGTAACAAAGATTATAATAAGTCTAAAGTAATAGCTCCACTATATTTAATTGAATAAATTACTAGGTGTTATAGGAAGTTTAGCTGAAAATACTGAATCAAAACTCAGAAAAAGTCTTTTTGGAATATATTCTCTATATAAAAACAAAATTGTTATGTAAGTTAAAAAATTAATATGATATGCTAGACTGATTAATTAGTACTTCTTAATTAAGACTAATTTGAGAGAAAACTAATTAGAAGGAATATATGTTTAAATCAACTTGTAGAAAAATTTTAAATAAATACAATTTTAAAGTATGTGCATATAGACTAAAAACTGCGCTCTTGTAGATATTTTTAAAATAAGATGCTTCATATTACAGCTATAGATTTTTAAAACTGGCATACAAACTGCTGATAGGGAAACATCAAAATTATGCTATAAGCCTTTTAAAATGTCCTTTAATATGTATGACATTGATAATGTAAAGAAAGCATGATCTTGGACTTCCCTGGTGGTGCCGTGGATAACAATCAGCCTGCCAATGCAGAGGACACAGGTTTGATCCCTGGTCTGGGAAAATTCCACATACCACGGAGTAACTAAGCCTGTGTGCCACAACTACTGAGCCCTAGCACCTAGAGCTTGTGCTCTGCAACAGGAGAAGCCACCACAATGAGAAGCCTGAGCATCACAACTAGAGTCGCCTCACTCACCAGAACCAGAGAAAGCTCACACAAAGCAACTAAGACTCAGTGCAGCCAAATAAATTAATTAATTAAAAAATTTTAATGTGTTATATAAAGCCAAAGTGACTTTTCAAATTATAAATGGAACAACCCTCCAAAATGATGACTCATTACTCCTCTCTAATGGAAATAAATAATCAAGGTAATATCATAAGAAAAGAGACTTTAGCCTATATAATTGAAAAAAAGCAACAAGTGGTTGCATCTTAGGAAAATATTAAAAAGTTATAAAAGGAACAGGGAAAAAAAAAACAAAATGAAAATTACCTGCATAACCAAATCAAATTCTACCACAATTTCCAATAGAAAAAAAAGATAGTGGGGAGAGGTGATAGAGCCCTGTGCAAGGAGGTAATGTTCCTATTTATCAACCCATTTAAAGAATAAAATAACAAGCAGAAAAATGCAAATAAATGCACACAAGAATAGGAATATTGTCCTTAGTGATGTCTGAAAACAAAAAAAACGTTCATGTGACTAAAGTATCAAAGCTACCAGTGCTGGGGGAAACTCTAGGCTCTGACTTTCTGCAGATTTTCGGTGCAGGCACTCATAACAGCAGAAGAAACCATATTATGTGAGAAATTCTATGAGCCAGTAGTAATACCTAATTTTATGATGTCTAGAATCAGCTATCTTTTACCAAAGAATGATGTTTCAAATCCCACTAAGAACAGCTTAATATTATGCCAACCTGTCAAATAATGAGGGACTTCATCAGGGAAAAGAAAACACTGACAAACGAATAAATTCTTTATAAATAGAAAAAGATGTCTGGATTATACAAATTACCTCTAGGTTACTGTAAACAAAGATGGGTTCGTTACTGACATGGTGAAAGATAACTGAAAAATAAAACAGTGAAATCTAAATATATATAAGCAAATACAACCAAAAAGAGCTTCTGAGTCACTCTTGTTTATTAGCGATTTTTCAGATTTAGAGGATTGTCCTGTCAAGGTTATGTGGGATGTGTAAAAATTAACAGGATCATTTTAGATCTTTCAAAGATGACAAGTCAAATGCTAAACATATAAAATGTAAAGTATTTCCAGAAATTTGTTTCACCTTCCCTGCGTTTATAATGAACTGAATGACTATGCAGAAAAATATCTGAATTTTTAAGCCAAGACACTATAGGCCATCTAGGGGCATCCCTGGTGGTTCAGAAGGTAAAGATTCTGCCTGCAATGCAGGAGACCAGGTTCGATCCCTGGGTCAGGAAGATCCCCTAGAGAAGGGAATGGTAACCCCCTCCATTACTCTTGCCTGCCAAATCTCATGGACAGAGGAGCCTGGTGGGCTACAGTCCATGAGGGTCACAAAGAGTCAAACATGACTGAGCAACCAACATTTTCACTTTTCACTTTCACAGACCATTTTGCTCTGAGTGATGCAAGTCTTAATATTACCTCTCACATACAGCTTTAAATGCTACTTAAAATTAGTCGAATATTAAATGTTCCCAATGTTGCCAACATTTATAATGCTGTGATTTTCTGATCATTCCTTATCATGAGAACATAACTGTAGATACCATGGTAGATACAGAAATAATAAAATGCACCCTATATAAACATATAGTAAGTAGATTTTAAACTAGGTACAGTAAACTGCAAATCGGTATGTGGAAGTAAAACTTAGTATGGTGGGTTCACGCTCAGTAAAAACTGAACGTAAAACATTTAATGTATCTACTGATTGGCTGGTTGCAAAGAGCAAATGAAGCAAAAAATAAAATAAAATATTCAGTTCTTTCACATAAAAATAATAAACACAAATGACCTCAAGGGAGTGAATCAGTTGGCAACAGAGGCCCCTCTATTGGACTGAACAAGGTGAAATTGTCTTTTTTACTGTTTAAAAAAGGCTGAATACTGGTAATTACATACGTTTCAAAGGAAAAGCATTAGCTAACAGTTAATTCATTTAATTTCATGAAATACTGAAACAAACCAAGAAACAATGTATTCATCTACTGAAATCTGCATTTTAAGTAAGTTTCCTATCACACAAAAAAACAAGAATAAATATTCTCGGTGATTTCTGTTGCTCCCAGATTATAAAATTAAGAGATCAGGTTTCTAACAAATTTGAAGATATACTACATAGATTAACAGGTAAAAATCATCATTGCTTTATTCTTATCGGATGTGAATAAAGAACATATAGCAAGAAGGTTGCTTAGGAGAGCAAATTCACATTTGGAAAAGAAAACCAACAAAGTCTTTACAATAACATAATGAATATTTTTTGGCCAAAAAACCATAAATTGCAAGCTTCTTCTAAACTATTGCAAGTTCATAATTTTAAAAAAAATTGATGACTATAAATAAAGGCAATGTATGTTAAGTGGAGACCAATAAATCAATATAATTGAAAATCATACAATGAATGTTTAGCAGAAATCTCAAGGATGGAATTCTCAATTAGGCCTGATTCTATAAATGTGTCTTAAAAATATTAAAAATTAATACAGTACTCAAATCTTAACATACCTATCCTGTTATTAGATGCATCAAAAGTACCTATTTTGAAACATCTAATATTTGATTAGAATGAACACTGTGGCTGTACTAGCTAAACATGAAAAGACCTCCATAATTGTTGAAAAGTGGCCACTGCTCTAACCTCCCCATATGTTCCCTTCTTTAGGGACCTCTCCCCCACCAAGAGTTCTCCAAGTTCTAATCCTTAAGGAGATAATACCTGGCAGAGCATAAGGCCTCTAAGACTCTTCCATCTACTTTGGTTGGTCGGTACCTGGGTCATGCCAGTCCTTACATAGTTTGAATCTCTCCTCTGTTAGTAATACAGGGAGAGTAGCACAAGCTTTAACCCTGGAGTCAGAGAGACTATATTACAGAAGCTCTGAACCATTCTGAAATTTCAACTTCTTTTGAAACAAAGTGATTACTAGCTACCTGGTACCGCTGTGGATTATGTGAAATGACATAAAGTGTTTATTATTAGCACATGGTAGGCATACCATTTACTTTCTCCTCACCTTAGCAGAAACATAGTAAATATCACATGGAAAAATAAGCAAAACCTGCAGTCCTCCTTTGTCACAAATGGGTCACATTTTTTTTTAATTAATTTATTTTTTAACTTTACAATATTGTATTGGTTTTGCCATACATTGATATGAATCCACCATGAGTGTACATGTGTTCCCCTTCCAGAATCCCCCTCCCACCTCCCTCCCCATCCCATCCCTCTGGGTCATCCCAGTGCATCAGCCCTGATCACCCTGTATCATGCATTGAACCTGGACTGGTGATTTAAATATTCATTTTTGAAATGAGTAGAATTAGAGTGCATTTTCCCCATAGTTGGGCTTCCCTGGTGGCTCAGATGGTAAAGAGATTGCCTGCAATGTGGGAGACCTGGGTTCGATCCCTGGGTTGGGAAGATCCCCTGGAGAAGAAAATGGCAATGAACTCCAGTATTCTTGCCTGGAGAATTCCATGGAAGGAGGGGACTGGTGGGCTATGGTCCATGTGGTTGCAAAGAGTTGGACACAACTGAGCGACCAACACTTTCCCCATAGAATTCATTATATGAAAGTAGTTATGTATCTCAACATTATAAATTTCAATTTTATCCATAATTCACTGTTATCATACACAAAAAATGTATTGGGAATAAATATATGGTGAGCAATAGTCTAAGAATTTTATATTTAAGCTATTTAATCCTCATAAACTCTTATGGAGTAGCATGTTCTTATGATGCCCACTTAACAATCCAGGAAATCAAGGCAAGGTAAAGTAACATGTGCTTGCTGACATTAGCAAGTTAAGTGGCAGATTCAGCAATGGACCAAGGGCCTATGCTTCTAATCACTATATTGCATTGTCTTTGCGGTTATTTTAATCATAAAACCTATACATACTTAAAAAATCAAAACACTGAGATAAATGCACAGTAGTTTCTGAACTGATCAAACTGAGCAAATAAAGTGTTACACTAAATTTATCTTGCATGCTGATGGCTAGGTAAAAAGCATGCTATAACATATTAGATTTGGGGAGATATAAAGTGGATAGTCTGTTATCAAAGGTTTTAAATGCTGCTATCATCGGCTCTTCATCACAGTTAAAGTTCTTGCGTTATCTTTCCTTTTTTTATTACATATCATAGGCTTTTACAAAATGTTATTTAAAGGGTGAGAAATGCAGCAGTAAGTCTATAGTCCCTGAAATGGGCTTGTTTTCATTCTCTTCTTTCAGAGTGTCTTTTTAAACATAGTCTGCAAATAGTTTGCAACTGGTTTTGGGGGCTCCCCAGCTCGGATTATCAACAGTGACCAGGCTCTTGCTGGGCACTGCCTGATTCTCATCTTCTTCAAACTAGACCTAGTGCTTCTTTTACTCTTGAGACTCCTCTGAATGATCTGTGTCCATTTCTGGTTTTAAAAGATTGCTTTTTAAATTCACGTTTTCATGTGCTAAATGATTTATATCTAACTCTTAGTATTTTTAGATTGCTCTTAACATTTCACTCTGAGCATTTAATTACATTTTACTTCTAGTATCAAGGTAGCTGTTAAATATTTTATTCATTTATTTGGTATATTATATTCTCTGAATACTAGTTCTTGTCTCTTAGGATTTTATTACTTTACTATTTTGTTTTCAATTCTTAGCAATTTTAGGCATCCCTAAACATTTATATTTGAGTGTTATAAGGGTATTGGGGTTTATTTTAGTTTAGACTGTGGGTCTCAGTAAAATTTTTGTAAGAACTATATTCAATTTTTTGGTTAAAATGCATTTTTTCTTACTTCCAGTATTAAGACTTTGCTATTATATTGACTCTAGTATTTTAAAGCTATGCTTAGAATTTTAATAAAAGGGTGGCCATTTAAGATACTTTCATTTACATAACTTAGCCTACTTTTACTAGTATTTGATGGCTAGTGATTTGAATTAACAATTTTGTGTCACAATAAATAGAAAGGGATCTATCATACTAAATATTTCTAGTCCCAAACAATTAGCAGATGAACTTTATAACTGCCCATTTACTCTAGACAATTTATCATAACAGTATAAAATAAATTATACCAACAAAATAGGAAGGATTTTCATCTTTGGTTTATTAGTTATCTTAGTGGGGTTTCCTAGGAAATCAGACCCTGAGACTAGGACTGAGTGGGAAGTTTATTTGAGAGGTTCAGCATAACTGGTAGGGGAGTGGGGAAGGTGATAACAACGGCAGGCAGCTAATACAGGGTATGCGATTATGTTAGCTATTGCAGAGACCAATGGAAACTTAATCTAACAGGGGAATCTGAAAATGGTATAAGATACATGTCTCAGAATTGTCTAAGCCAGGACTGAGGAAGCTGAAACCTGTCAGCCATTGCTTAAGGTCTTCGCCCAGTGGCTTTCAGCTGCTCAAAGGCAGCCCCACGACTTAGACGTAGGTGCTGCCCTTTGGAAGGCCTATGTGTACAAAACGGCAAAGGGCTACAAAAGCAATGGACAGAGCATATATGGACATATACAAAAGCATATGGACATTACCTATTAAAACTGTCAGGTAGCTCCCAATCACCAGAATCATCATTCCAACAAAATCAATTTAGCCCAAAATGTTGGTGAAATTTTGGCAAACCAATTTTACCTGGAAGCTGAAGGTATGCTGACATACTAAGTATTACTAATAATAAGGTAGCTTGTAACTTTCTCAATACAAAATGCTAACACAATAGGAGCCTCGTACAAAGATACTAGGAAACATACATTATAAGTTCAAGGAATAATAACGGCTTCTGATTTAGCTCTTTCAGGAAATAATCCTTATAGATTCCTAAAATGTCACAAATAAGGACCAACAACTACCAGAAAAAAGAATGTGAAGCATCATAGCAAATAATCAATCTGGCTGGGCCCTGATAAATGGCTACATTCTTACTGAAACTTGAAGGCCTATACTACTAAAAAAAAAAAAATCAATTTATGGATAAAGTCAGGTGGAGGATCCACAAATACTTTCTCCAAGAAAATAATATTGCCTTGACCTAAGCAAAATTTCTCTTACTCAGATTTGAATTCTTCCTCAGCTGTAAAGGCTTTCTTGGCTCTTCTCAGCATCTGTCCAACTTGCATCTTAGGGTTGCATCTCCCTTTTGCGTGTCCCATAGTATTTATGTTTCTTGGGGTCAGGTGATAGTTGCTGACCAGGAAAGCTCAGGTCCAGGTCCTGGTACCATTACCATAATGCCAGAGCTCCTGTAAGCAATGTGATGCCAAATCTGATGGATTGGTATTTCTGGATCTTCACTCTGCTCAGTGTCTCACTTGGATTAGTGCTTACAGCCAACTGAATACCTAAAACAGACTGGATGGCTAAGTCTTGAGTGCTGTGGGCCATATAAGGGAATCTTTGGTCACCTACTACACACTAATGTAGGTTTATTAAAGTTTATTTATTATTTGGTGATCTTCCAAAAGCTAAACATACCACTGGGAAAAAAAAAAACAACTGTACACAAATTATGTATCTTAACCAAGAGCAATAATGTAGCTGTGAAACTGACTCTAGTTGTGATTTTTTGCAGAGAACTGAGAAAAAAGGTGGAAACAAGTGTGTGTGTAAAAGAAATGACATTTCTCTTTAAGCTATGCTATGCTACATATTGTGCTATTCATAATTTCTGAGTAAAAATAATCATTTTATGTATACTATGCCTAATTTCATATCATCTCAAATTTTAATAACAAGAATAACAGCAATGTATAGCTGGGGAGCAACATGGATGGACCTAGATATTATCATACTAAATGAAATAAATGAGAAAGAGACAAGTACCATATGATATCACTTATGTGGGGAATCTAATATATGATACAAATGAACTGATCTATCAAACAGAAATAAACTTAGAAAATAGAATTGTGAATGCCAAGGGGGAGGGAAGATGGGAATTTGAGATTAACAGATGCAAAGTATTATATATGGAATAAATAACAAGGTCCATAATCAATATCCTCTGATAAACCACAGTGGAAAAAGAGTATGCAAAAGAATACATGTGTATGTATAACTAAATTACCTTGCTGTACACCAGAATACAACATTGTAAACCAACTACATGTCAATAAACTATATTTTAAAAAGAAGAAATTTATAGAAGAAACTTAACAATCTCCCAGGGCTTGGTTCATTTTCAAGAAGAGAAAACAAGCTAAAAGGTTGACTTGCCAAAGGTTATAACAGTGATAAAAGGGCTAGGATTCAGGTCTCCTTATTTCCTCTCAAATATCCTTTTCACAAATAACTTCAAAATATTATTAACAGTTATTATGCAATTTCCAGAACTTTTCATTTGTGATCCATAACATAACACCTTCTTCATATATATAATACTTGTAGGAAGTATTACTAGCATTGCACCAGTTCCCAACATGGACAAAGTAGGACAGAGGAGCCTGGCCTGCTACAGTCCATGGGGTTGCAAAGAGTTGAACATGACTCAGTGACTTTGAACAACAACAACCTCCCAGTATGAGCATATTTCAAATATGTGTATCTCTTTTAATTTTCTAAGTGAAAATCAGGAAAAAATGTTTATGTATGGCTATATATTAAAACTACACTGTTAACAATTCCATTAAATGAAATACATCTGAACTACTATAATTCATTTAAATTTTATAGCAAGTCACTCAACTCAAAAGATAAAGAGCTATTTTCTAAAAGTCATACCTTCTAAGACTAAGCAAAGTGTGGAAAAGGGGGATGTGGACTTGTTGATTTAAAAAAAAGTTACCTGAGCACTTGAATACGAAGTTTTTCTCCCCCCACCATTATTTTTTTTTAATTGTTTTTCACTTCTCTTGAAAACTCATGTAATATGAGTAAAGTGCTTCTAACAGCTTATCAATCTATATAAGGTTTTTAATCAACAATACACTACTATTTCATTAACAAGTTCTCTGGGTACAGAGTTTTTTGGCTTGGACATGAAACAGGCTGAAAGAACTTCCAGTCTGAAGAAAAAGCTGACTCAGAATCAAGGTCAACATGAAGGTAACTAGTCTAGTCCACCTGAGGGAAAGGCACATTTACAATAGGAAATACAGTGAGTACAGTTGTTTAATTATGTTAAGAATACAACAACTTTGGCGGGGGGAAACATGAAAATCAATCCTATTAACAGCACAGCTCCTATAAGATGTGTTTAGGTTCCTAATTCGGAGGCTTGCAGAATGTTGTCTATGGGCAGAGGAAACACAAAGACTCAAGGAATAAACCTTTTTCTGTACAGGAAACTCTGAGGGCACGGCACAAATGTGGCATTCATTAGATCTTCACAAGTCAGATGCTCAGACTCCAGAATGCTTAGACTCATTCCTTGTGAATGGGACAACCTATATTCAGTCACAGGAATTAAAGGTTTTAAATGAAGAGAAATCAAAACATGTTTTTCCCAACCTGTGAAAATCTGATCTGGATTAAAAGAATATTTAACTGACTTTCTAGTTTATTAACACACTTTCTAGTTCATGCCATAAACTTTCCCTAGTATAATGCGATTTAAATATTAAAAGCTTAGGGTATAGGTGTTATCATTCTCATTTAGCAGATGAGAAAAACAGAGGAACTGGGAGGCCAAAGCTCTGGCCCTAGACTGAAAATTCTGGTGGTAGAACCCAAGCCCTAGTCTAGTACTCGGCTCCACCTTTCCACATGGTTTTGTTAGTTGTTAGCATCAAAGTTAAGGTTTATTACATTTTAAAATTATATGTCTGTTATATTACAAAGTGATCAAGAGAGCTTCTAAAGCACCTGTATGCATAAATGGAATTTATAAAAATAGCACAAATTCTTGGTACAGAAACTATTTGCAGAGCAGGAAGAGACACAGATGCAGAGAATGGACTTGTGGACACAGTAGGGGAAGGAGAGCGTAGGATGTGTTTAGAGTAGCTCTGACATACCTACACTGCCATATGTAAAATAGATAGCTAGTGGTAAGCAGCTGTATAGTACAGAGAACTCAGCCTGCTCCTCTGTGACCACTAGATGGGTGGGGCAGGTAAAAGGGAAATTCAAGAGGGAGGGAATATCTGTATACTTACAGGAAAAAAACAGTACCAGTGCCATATATTACTGTGTGGATCACAACAAACTGTAGAAAACTCAAGAGACTGGAATACCAGACCACTTTACCTGCCTCCTGAAAAGTCTGTATGCAGGTCAAGAAGCAAAAGTTAGAACTCGACATGGAACAAAGGACTGGTTACAAATTGGGAAAGGAATATGTCCAGGCTGTATATTGTCACCTTGTTTACTCAACTTATATACAGAGTACATCATGAGAGATGCCGGGCTGGACAAATCACAAGCTGGAATCAAGGTCGCTGGGAGATGTATCAGCAACTTCAGATAGGCAGATGACACCACCCTTATGGCAGAACACAAACAGGAACTGAAGAGCTTCTTGATGAAAGTGAAAGAGGAGAGTGAAAAAGTTGGCTTAAAGCCCAACATTCAAAAAAACTAAGATCATGGCATCTGGTCCCATTAATTCATGGCAAAAAGATGGGGAAACAATGGAAGCAGTGACAGGCTTTATTTTGGGGGGCTCCAAAATCACCGCAGATGGTGACTGCAGCCATGAAATTAAAAGACGCTTGCTCCTTGGAAGAAAAGTTATGACCAATCTAGACAGCATATTAAAAAGCAGAGACATTACTTTGCCAACAGAGGTCCATCTGGTCAAAGCTATGGTTTTTCCAGTAGTCATGTATGGATGCGAGAGTTGGACCATAAAGAAAGCTGAGCATCAAAGAATTGATGCTTTTGAACTACGGTGTTGGAGATGTTGACAGTTCCTTGGACTGCAAAGAGATCCAACCAGTCCATCCTAAAGGAAATCAGTCTTGAATATTCATTGGAAGGATGGATGCTGAAGCTGAAGCTCCAATACTTTGGCCACCTGATGTGAAAAACTGACTTATCAGAAAAGACTTTGATGTTGGGAAAGACTGAAGGCAGGAGGAGAAGGGGATGAAAGAGGATGAGATAGTTGGATGGCATCACCGACTTGATGGACAAGAGTTTGAGCAAGCTCCAGGAGTTGGTGATGGACAGGCAAATCTGGTGTGCTGCAGTTCATGGAGTCACAAAGAGTTGGACACAACTGAGCTACTGAACTGACTCACTGACAGGGAGATATTAATATAAGACCTGCTTTAGCAACATAGCACTTTTTTCAAAGTATCATTAAAGCAGCAATGTTGTAACATGTAATCTCTGAGAATCCTTTTTTATGGGTTCATCTATTTCCAGTGATATAGTTGTCAACAATGATACAAAAATGAGAGAAGCCTTTCCTTTTCACAGATGGTCAGGTTGATGCAATCTCTGGGAACTCTGTCCTAGGAACCTAGCTACATTTACTATTAATACATGGTTTTCAAAGGTAGAAATATATTTCCAATTCCAAAGAAGTAAATTACCAAAAACAAAAATAAAACCCACATAATTTGGAGCTTGAGGGTTTCAGTTATCCTGTTTGATGGAATATTGCAGAAAAGTCTACAGGAGAATTAGTAGAGGGATCAAGAACATCTACACAGTTGTTTCTAGTTTCCAACATATTCATTTCCAGAAAATTCATTTCAATAAATTACATTAGTATGCGGGCGGGCATGCTAAGTCCCTTCAGTTGTGTTTGACTTTTTGTGAAGACATGGACTGTAGCCCACCAGGCTCCTCTGTCCATTGGGTTCTCCAGGCAAGAATACTGGAGTGGGTTCCACTTCCTCCTCAAGGGGATCTTCCCGTCCCAGGAATCGAACCCTGGTTTTCTGTCTCTTCTGCATTGGCAGGGGAATTCTTTACCACTGAGACAACTGGGAAGCCCATTATATATTACATATGGAAAACAGAAGGAAGAAATCAAAGCCTACCTTCTTCTAAGTGTCAGCACTTTTCAGAAAAACATCTATGCAATCAATCTCAAACACATCTTTTCAATTAAATATTTATTAATTAGAATTCAAAATACAGTTGCCTCCTGGGAAGAAACAGAGTGTATGCATTTTATATAGCACAAAAACAGCAGACATAACCAGGTTTACAAGCCTGGTTTTTACCCTATAAATGTTTTTGGATCTTAAGAGATAACAAATTCTTCATTATGGTAAAGAAAGCTGACACACTCCTCAACTGGGCTAAGGGTCAAGTGTCAAGGGTATCTACCAGTATTTAAATTCATGTGCGTCTGAAATGACTGATATAGTGGGAAAAATGCAAGGGGAAAGAAGTACAGCACTACTCCTGCAAAGCACCATTTGCATGATATGCTCCTGCTCAGCACACACTTTCGTTTGCCGAGTAGGTGTGGTGCTTTTTGGTTTACTGAGAATCTGACATTCCAGGTACTCTGCTTCCAAGTCTGCCACTGTAATATCTTGTGAAGGGACAAAATTACACAATACACATTTTAGATTCTCCTCTCTGCTCATTTATTTCTCTAGCCTGTTTCCTTTCTTCACTCTCTTTCTCACTTCAAAGACAGAGATTAGATATGGTATGACTGACTTCTCCAAACAGACTATGGGAATAAAGAACGTCATTAGGTTTGACACTAAAAAGAGATGGAAATACCAGACCCCCTCACCTGCCTCCTGAGAAAACTGTATGCAGGTCAAGAAGCAACAGTTAGAACCAGACTTGGAACAACAGACTGGTTCCAAATTGGGAAAGGAGAACAACCAGGCTGTATATTGTCACTCTGCTCACTTAATTTACTTGCAGAGTACATCATGCAAAATGCTGGGTTGGATGAATCACAAGCTGGAATCAAGATTGCCAGGTGAAATATCAACAACCTCAGATACACAGGTAACACCACCCTTATGGCAGAAAGTGAAGAGGAACTAAAGAGTCTCTTGAAGAGAGTGAAAAGAGGAGAGTGAAAAAGTTCGTTAAAACTCAATATTCAAAAAACTAATATCCTGGCATCCGGCCTCATCACTTCATGGCAAACAGATGGGAAAAAATTGGAAGCAGTGCCATATTTTATTTTCTTGGGCTCCAAAATCAATGTGAATGGTGACTGCAGTCATGAAATTAAAAGATGCTTTCTCCTTGGAAGAAAAGCTATGACAAACCTAGACAGCATGAAAAAGCAGAGACATTCCCTTGCTGACGAAGGTCCATATAGTCAAAACTATGGTTTTTCCAGTAGTCATGTATGGATGTGAGAGTTGGACAGGGAAGAAGGCTGATTGCTAAAGAATTGAGACTTTCCATTCTGTGGTGCTGGAGAAGACTCTTGAGAGTCCCTTGGACAGCAAGGATATTAAAACAGACAATACTAAAGGAAGTCAACCCTAAATAGTTATTGGAAGGACTGATGCTGAAGCTGAAGCTCTAATACTTTGGCTACATGATGCGAAGAGCTGACTCACTGTTAAAGACCCTGATGCTAGGAAAGAGTGAAGGTAAAAGAGGAGGATAGCAGAGGATGAGATGGTTAGATTGCATCACCGACTCAGTGGACATGAGTTTGAGAAAACTCTAGGAGATAGTGAAGGACAGGGAAGCCTGACATGCTGTAGTCCACAGGATCACAAAGAGTCAGACAGGACTTAGCAACTGAAGAACAACAACAAGGTTTGACACTAAAGTTTAAATGACTAAAAAATGCATCTTGGAAGAAATAACAAATGGTCACCTACCAAAAGCATTTCCTGGTTGTTAATAAGACCTAGCTCTTGAAGCTACAAATAATTTATTAACTCCGCCGTAGATATCTCAACATAAACCTAATTTTAGACGTCCATATTGTTAGTATTATATATACATCATAGTTCCTCTATTAAACCAACATCAAAGAACATAATTGGGTCTTCTCTTTCGATTCAATACAGTAACATTTGGAAACTCTACTATATATGAGACTGGTTTCAGGGTGCTCTTGCGCGTTTTCAGGAGAACAAAGAGCTGGAGATATCAGTCTGTACAAATCACCAAAAAAGCATATATACAAATAAAATACCATGGAAGCTAATAGGTAGGACAGAGTAATAACTCCTTTGTAATCCTTAAAGAAACAAGATATAAAGCAAATCAAATTCTGGTGGATGGAGATCCAAAATCCCATATTAAGGAACTCAGATGCAAGTCTATCTCTAAATATAACTTTCAACAAAAATTTTAAACTCCTCTGCTTATTTTTCTCAAAGATTTTTCCCACTGTAGATCCAATGTCTTGGAATGATCCCACTTAACAGGTTCCTGCCATATTTCACGTGACCTCTGAAAATGCCTTCACTTCTAGGAACCTCTCTTACGTGGTCTGAAAATGTTCTGGTTGTTCTCTGTAACACGTAATGACTACTCTACCCACATTACTTTCTAATTATTTATACTATCAGTGTATACTTATATATCTACCTTAAACTTTGGGAACTTTATCTTTCAGGTACTGTGCTGAACTGCTTTGCTTGTATTTATTCTCTTGATCCTCAAACCAACCCTGAATGCTACTTAACAAAATTTACCGTGTTTCATGCATCAAGAAACTAGGGTTAACACAAATTACATAACATGCTCAAACTGACACAATTAATAAATTATAGTCAGAAAGTAAAGCTCCATAGGCCATATTACCAATCAATAAGCAATACTACCTTGTTTAACATTGTTGTAAACATTAAAAACTGCCAGATATGAGAGCCTGACCATTACAATTCTATTTGCTTTGTGTATACATGAGACAACTGCACACCTAAATCATTTGTGGAACTTCTTAACACAGACATCCATTACTCACCCTTGAAGATAATGATTCATTTGTCCATAGCCGGATTGGGCCTCTATATGTCAAGAAAACCCCACAAGTATTTCTGATGTGTAGTGGGTATTTCTGATGTGTAGACAGGGTTGACAACCAATGTACATTACACACTTTTAGAATGCAGAGAGATTTTAAATCTGTGTCAATTTGGGTTTCTTAGTGGCTGCCAGGAACACTGTGTTAAGAATGATACCAGGGCCAGTGTAAGCTCAGATTATTTGGATTCAAATTTTGGCTTTGGCAGTAATTACCTATGTGACCTTGTGTTCGGCTTCCTCATATAAAAATGTGAATTATACTGGTATTTACTAGGGTTGCTGAGGTGATTAAAATGGTTACCAAGAATTTAGAACAGTGCCTGGCACATGGAAAATTTCAATAAATATTAGCAGTTGTCATGGGAGTGGCACTCTAAGTATTAAGTATTTACCAATTCAGACCTGAGAAACAACACACTTGAGAGTTGACCCTTAATGAGCTTAATGCTCTATCTACGAGAAAAGATGTTTAATATGTACACTTCTAACTGAGAAACATACTTAGAACAGAATTTATTTGCAAACTGAGGACTACTCATACTTGAGGGTTTGTGGTAGTGAGGTGTATTGTGGTGCAACTAGTTGTGGAGCAGAAAAAGCATGAGTTTAGAAGTAGGATACTAGTGTTTGACCCTCAGTTTACTGTTCCTCAGTTTAGTAATTTACTCAATTTAGTATTCAAGTGTATTCAATTTACACTCACTCTGTATAAGCTAGGGAAAAATGTTTTACTTTTTTCCATCTGCAAAGTGGGTATATAAAGTTTTAACTATGCAATGTTTCCATGTAGATTATAGGAGATGATGAATGAAAATGTATTTAGCATACAGTTGGATCAATGGTACATATTTAATAAATTTGATATTCCCCACAAGTAAGCCCTCCAATACTATTTAACTTATTTACAGGTAAAAGACAGTATAAACTGCCAAGTATAACTTTCCAATGCAGTATGTTAATAACATTTTCTTTATTCTGGCTCTTTGTACCATGATGGTTAAGGTTCTGGATATAATGAACAGACTACTGACAAAATTAGAGCCCCCATGGCTGATGATCTTAACAGAGTCATCTGCAACAGATTCGAATGGGAAGCATGCCATTTAAACTTTGGTACAAGGAAGGGCTTCAAGTATTAAAGGAGCTCAGTTCGGTTCAGTCACTCAGTGGTGTCCTCTCTTTGCAACCCCATGAACTGCAGCATGCTAGGCCTCCCTGTCTATCACCAACTCCCGGAGTTTACTCAAACTCATGTCCATGGAGTCAGTGATGCCATTCAACATTTCATCCTCTGTTGTCTCCTTCTCCTCCTGCTTTCAATCTTTCCCAGCATCAGGGTGTTTTCAAATGAAGTCAGTTCTTTACATCAGGTGGCCAAAGTATTGGAGTTTCAGCTTCAACATCAGTCCTTTACATGAATGTTCAGGACTGATTTCCTTTCCACAGTTTATTGTGATACACACAGTCATAAGGCTTTGGCATAGTCAATAAAGCAGAAATAGATGTTTTTCTGGAACTCTCTTGCTTTTTTGATGATCCAGCGGATATTGGCAATTTGATCTCTGGTTCCTCTGCCTTTTCTAAAATCAGCTTGAACATCTGGAAGTTCACGGTTCACGTATTGCTGAAGCCTAGCTTGGAGAATTTTGAGCATTACTTTACTAGCATGTGAGATGAGTACAACTGTGCGGTAGTTTGAGCATTCTTTGGCATTGCCTTTCTTTGGGATTGGAACGAAAACTGAACTTTTCCAGTCCTGTGGCCACTGATGAGTTTTCCAAATTTGCTAGCATATCAAGTGCAGCACTTTCACAGCATCACCTTTGAGGATTTGAAATAGCTCAACTGGAATTCCATCACCTCCACTAGCTTTGTTCATAGTGATGCTTCCTAAGGCCCACTTGACTTCACATTCCAGGATGTCTGGCTCTAGGTGAGTGATCACACCATCATGATTATCTGGGTCGTGAAGACCTTTTTTGTACAGTTCTTCTGTGTATTCTTGCCACCTCTTCTTAATATCTTCTGTTTCTGTTAGGTCCATACCATTTCTGTCCTTTATAGAGCCTATCTTTGCATGAAATGTTCCTTTGGTATCTCTAATTTTCTTGAAGGGATCTCTAGTCTTTCCCATTCTGTTGTTTTCCTCTATTTCTCTGCACTGATCGCTGAGGAAGGCTTTCTTATCTCTCCTTGCTATTCGTTGGAACTCTGCATTCAGATGGGAATATCTTTCCTTTCCTCCTTTGCTTTTCGCTTCTCTTCTCTTCCCAGCTATCTGTAAGGTCTCCTCAGACAGCCATTTTGCTTTTTTGCATTTCTTTACCATGGGGATTGTCTTGATCCCTGTATCCTGTACAATGTCACGAACCTCTGTCCATAGTTCATCAGGCACTCTATCAGATCTAGTCCCTTAAATCTATTTGTCACTTCTACTGTATACTCATAAGGGATTTGATCTAGGTCATACCTGAATGGACTAGTGGTTTTCCCTACTTTCTTCAATTTAAGTCTGAATATGGCAATAAGCAGTTCATGATCTGAGCCACAGTCTGCTCCCGGTCTTGTTTTTGCTGACTGTATAGAGCTTCTCCATCTTTGGCTGCAAAGAATATAATCAATCTGATTTCGGTGTTGACCATCTGGTGATGTCCACGTGTAGAGTCTTCTCTTATGTTGCTGGAATAGGGTGTTTGCTATTACCAGTGCGTTCTCTTGGCAAAACTGTATTAGCCTTTGCCCTGCTTCATTCTGTACTCCAAGGCCAAACTTGCCTGCTACACCAGGTGTCTCCTTGACTTCCTACTTTTGCATTCCAGTCCCCTATAATGAAAAGGACATCTTTTTTGGGTGTTAGTTCTAGAAGGTTTTGTAGGTCTTCATAGAACCGTTCAACTTCAGCTTCTTCGGCGTTACTGGTCGGGGCATAGACTTGGATTACTGTGATATTGAATGGTTTGCCTTGGAAACGAACAGAGATCATTCTGTTGTTTTTGAGATTGCATCCAAGTACTGCCTTTCGGACTCTTTTGTTGACAATGATGGCTACTCCATTTCTTCTAAGAGATTCTTGCCCACAGTAGTAGATATAATAGTCATCTGAGTTAAATTCACCCATTCCAGTCCATCTTAGTTCGCTGATTCCTAGAATGTCAACGTTCACTCGTGCTATCTCTTGTTTGACCACTTCCAATTTGCCTTGATTCATGGACCTAACATTTCAGGTTCCTATGCAATATTGCTCTTTACAGCATTGGACTTTGCGTCTATCACCAGTCACATCCACAGCTGGGTATCTACTTCTACTTTATTGACTATGCCAAAGCCTTTGACTGTGTGGATCACAATAAACTGTGGAAAATTCTGAAAGAGATGGGAATATCAGACCATCTGACCTGTCTCTTGAGAAACCCGTATGCAGGTCAAGAAGCAACAGTTAGAACTGGACATGGAACAACAGACTGGTTCCAACCAGGAAAAGGAGTATGTCAAGGCTGTATATTGTCACCCTGCTTATTTAACTTATATGCAGGGTACATCATGAGAAACGCTGGGCTGGAAGAAACACAAGGTGGAATCAAGATTGCCGGGAGAAATATCAATAACCTCAGATATGTGGATGACACCACCCTTATGGCAGAAAGTGAAGAAGAACTAAAGAGCCTCTTGATGAAAGTGAAAGAGGAGAGTGAAAACGTTGGCTTAAAACTCAACGTTCAGAAAACTAAGATCATGGCATTTGGTCCCATCACTTCATGGGAAATAGATGGGGAAACAGTGGAAACAATGTCAGACTTTATTTTTTTGGGCTCCAAAATCACTGCTGATGGTGATTGCAGCAATGAAATTAAAAGACGCTTACTCCTTGGAAGGAAGGTTATGGCCAACCTAGATAGCATATTTAAAAGCAGAGACATTACTTTGCCAACAAAAATCCATCTAGTCAAGGCTATTGTTTTTCCACTGGTCATGTATGGATGTAAGAGTTGGATGGTGAAGAAAGCTGAGCGCCGCAGAATTGATGCTTTTGAACTGTGGTGTTGGAGAAGACTCTTGAGAGTCCCTTGGACTGCAAGGAGATCCAATCAATCCATCCTAAAGGAGACCAAGCCTGGGTGTTCATTGGAAGGACTCATGTTGAGGCTGAAACTCCAATACTTTGGCCACCTCATGTGAAGAGTTGACTCATTAGAAAAGACCCTAATGGTGGGTAGGATTGGGGGCAGGAGGTGAAGAGTACGACAGAGGATGAGATGGTTGGATGGCATCACCGACTCGATGGACATGGGTTTGGGTAGACTCTGGGAGTTGGTGATGGACAGAGGCCTGGCGTGCTGCAATTCATGGGGTCGCAAAGAGTCGGACACGACTGAGCGACTGAACTGACCTGAACTGATTTCCTTTAGGATGGTCTGGTTTGATCTTCTTGCAGTCCAAGGGACTCTCAAAAGTGTTCTCCAACACCAGAGTTCAAAAGCATCACTTCTTCAGCGCTCAGCTTTCTTTATAGTCCAACTCTCACATCCATACATGACTACTGGAAAAACCATAGCTTTGACTAGATGGACCTTTGCTGGCAAAGTAATGTCTCTGCTTTTTAATATGCTGTCTAGGTTGGTCATAACTCAAGGAATACTCAAAATTTTCCCATGTTTTTCTATGTATGCTTGTTTTAAAAAACTGTCCAAAAGTATAATTTTGTATTCTATGTTCCTGATATGACATATTGCCTTGAGCATTTCCCCATTTCATTAAAAGTTTTTTACAAATGTTATTGCAATAGCTACATAGTTGGCTAGCATATAGGTATATCATATATAATTGCTCCCTTTCTATTAAGCAATGATTTTGTTTATAATTTTTTGCTATCAAAAAATGCTGAATGGAATATCCTTATTCATTAACATTTCTGCATTATTTCCTTAGGATGAATATTTTAAAACAATTTGAGGTAAAATTCACATAATATAAAATTAAATATTTTACAGTGAACAATTCAGTGGCATTTAGTACATTCACAATGTTATGTAACCACCACCATTACTTCTAAACCATTTCCATCAGGATGAGATTTTTAGGCATTCATAAGTATGAACATTAAACAATTTTCAATATATACTGTTAAACTGCTTTCAAAAAGCAGGCCAATTTATACTTTCATCAGTAGTATCTGAGAGAATCCATCTCACAGCACACTTATTTTCAAGTGTATTGCTAGTATTAAAAAGTAAAAACCTCTGCCAGTGAGAAAGGCTTGAAAAATCCATCTTTATTGTCAGTGATCAATATTAAAGTTTTAATTTTTAAAAATATTTACTTGTCATCTATGTTTCTTCTTTTTAGAACTGCCCATAGTGATAAGACAATTCTGAGATTCTGAGGCATCTGTAGTAGGTTTTTACAGTGGGTGCTTTAATGGCTTCTATGGAAGGAATACATGAGCATGGATGAGGTGAAGCTTGAGACTATTCAAGGTCTCTGGAAGTGCCAGGAAGGCTAGTTTTGTGTTTCAGGGATACTTATATACCTACATTGGTGAAATCATTTCACTGTCTATGATTAAACATTAGATTTTTAAAGAATAGTTACCAGAGATGGAAAATATAAAGCATTATTATAAGAAAATAAAAATGAACCTATATTGATTCAAATATTAATTTACAAAATGATTTAAATATTTCATTGTGAGCCTATCACTTCATGTGACTAAAAGAAAGGAATTCTAAAGGTAATAAAAACAGTGAAAGTGGACAAGTATGACAGGGAAATTTCTGCAAGTTTTGAAAGTAAAAACTAAAGACATTGCTAAATTAAGAATATAATGCCTTTAGACTCTTTAAAAAGATGCAAGTTATATTCATATATCAGACTGACTTTGGTGGGACATTCTCTGAGGAATGTCTGATTTCTTTGCTAAAATGTGCTGAGTGCTATCAAAATCTTTTGATTTAAATGAGCTATAAATGAATGTTATTCTTTCCTATAAATAATTCTCATTGTTTTTTGGTCAAAATCAACTGAGCTTTCCTTTATAGTAGTTAAATTCACTAAATGTTTATTAAGTATGGCTAAGTGCCATGTACTCAGGATACACAGATAGAAACAAAAACAAAAAGCCCAGAGACCTTCAGAGTTCACACTAGTGGAGACGTTTAACATATAAACAAACTGTTATAGATTGAGATAATTGCAACGAAAAGATCACACAGAAGTGGGTGGCAGCACAGAAGAGGAAATGATTAGCTTTGAGTTTTCAGGGAAAGATTCTCAGGGAAGATGACATCTGAGATTAATTTTGAAAGCAAAAATGAATTTAAAAAGCTGGCAAGGTCCAGAGACTATTCCAAGTATTTGCAAAGGCCTGGAGATTTAAAATTTCTCTCTTTTGGAGGGCAATTACAAGGAGTTCTACACTACTGGTATATAAACATAAGAGTGGGGCCTAAGGAAGTGACACCGAAGAGGCAAAAGACAGATTAATGAATCTTGTGTGCTGAAAAAGGAACTTGCAGAGACTGTTGGTGGGAATGTAAACTGGTGCAGTCACAACAGAAAACAGTATGAGGATTTCACAAAAAATTAAGAACTGAACTATCCATATGATCCAGCTATCTCACTTCTGGATATTTACCCAAAGAATACAAAAATTCTAATTTGAAAAGATATATGCATTCTTATGTTCTCTGCAGCATTATTTACAACAGCAAAGATATGGAAACAACCTAAGTGCTCATCAACAAATGAATAGAAAAGAAGACGTTAAAAGATATATATTTCTTTTTAATTTATATTTATATGTACACACATATATAAGTATATGGGATACTACTCAGCCATAAAAATGGATGAAATCTGTCCACTTGTGACAACATAAATGGACCTTGAGGGAATTATGCTAAGTGAAATAAGTCAGATGGAGAAAGACAAATATTTGTATTAATTTCATTATGAGAATCTAAAAAACAAATAAAATAAATGGACAAACCAAACCAAACAGACATGTAGATACAGAGAACACAGCAGAGGTTAGCAGAGGGCAAGGAGTGGGTGGTGGTAGGGGTGTCTGAAATGGGTAAAGGGGATCAACCAGATAGCGATGAATAGAAATTAAACTTTTGGTGGTGAGTACTCTGTAGGGTATACAAAAGTGGAAATAAAATGTACACATGGCACTTCTGTTATAAACCAGTGTTACAATACAAAAGAAATGAAAAAGAAGGGAATGTATGCTATATTATAGAACTTGAATTTAACCTAAAGTCAATAGGAAGACAAACCTAGACAGTATATTAAAAAGCAGAGACATTACTTTGATGACAAAGGTCCACATAGTCAAAGTTATGGCTTTTCCATTAGCCGTGTACAGATGTGAGAGTTGGACCATAAAGAAGGCAGAGTATCAAAGAAGTGGTGCTTTCGAATTGTGGTGTTGGAAAAGACTTTTGAGAGTCCCTTGCACTGCAAGGAAATCCAACCAGTCAATCCTAAAAGAGATCAGTCCTGAATATTCATTGGAAAGACTGATGCTGAAGTTCCAATACTTTGGCCACCTGATGCGATGAACTGACTCACTGGGAAAGACCTTGACGCTGGGAAAGATCGAAGGCAGGAGTAGAAGGGGATAACAGAGAATGAGATGGTTGGATGGCATCACCCACTTAATGGACATGAGTTTGAGCAAGCTCTGGGAGATGGTGAAGGACACGGAAGCCTGGTGTGCTGCAGTCCATGGGGTAAGAGTCTGACAGGACTGAGCGACTGAACAACAACGGTAGGAAGTCACTGGTGGATTTTAATTCTGGGAGATACATTACTATATTCAAGTCACAAAACGATCATTGTGGTAGCAACTGGATTAACTGAACACTTCAAAAGGACCTTAAGATACCAGACATGATCTGGCTCCCTTGTACCTCTCCAGCTTGAGTCTGAGCTACTCTTCTCTGTCTTCTAGCTGGTCACATTATGCTACCTTCAGTTCTATTATCTGGGCATTCACAAAAGCAGTCCCTTTGCTTGGAAACACTTTTCTCCTTGAGGGTCTAACTTCCAGTTATCCTTTAGAGTTCAAAAGAAAGATAATCTCTCCTAGAAAGCTTGTGCTAATCCACATATATCAGTTGCCCAACAATCACTAAGTACTAAGAGTGCTTGTACTTCCCATCTCAAAGTACTTATTATAGTCATTTTACTAACCGCCTGTATGATTTTCTCTCCAATTACTGTGAATTTTGTTAAGGACAATGGCCATGTCTAGGTTGATGACCATTATATCCACAATACCAAGCACAAGGCCTAGAATACAGAAGTTGTTCAAAACGATCTCTTGCATGAGTATTGAACATGAAGTGTGAGGCTAGCAGCATATCAGCTAGTTGGTCGATAATAAAGGCCTGAACTAGGGCAAAAGCAGTGAGAATGAAGAGGATAGACAGGAGAGTAATATAGGCGCTGTAACCCATAAAATTTGCTGAGTTACTAGAGATAAGAGGAGGAAATGAAATGAGAATGATAGACTAAGTACTGAAGGATAGTTCCCAATTTTTAAGAAAATTTGTAGACAGGACTAACACAATCATGTTTCCTATAACTCTAACCTCTCTCTGCTGCTCTCTCCCTCAACAAGCCAGGCACTATGGCTACCTCACTGTTTCCTCAAAATGCCAGACACACCCTTGCCTCACAGTGTGCAGCTGCTATTTCCCCATCCTGAAATAACCTTCCTCCAAATATCCACATCACTGGCCTCACCTCCTCAGATCTTTGCTCACATGGCACCTTTTCAGTGATTGGCTTCCCCAAAAATCCTACTTAGAACTGCAACTTATCCTCATCTTGTTGCTGTTCAGTCGCTAAGTCACATCCAACTCTTTGCCACCCGTGGACTACAGCATGCCAGGCTTCCCTCTTCTTCACTGTCTCCTGGAGTTTGCTCAAACTCGTATCTACTGAGACAGTGATGCTATTCAACGGCCTCATCCTCTGTTGCCCCCTTCTCTTCTTGGCTTTCCTCATCTTGGCTTTCCTTAGTTCTCTTCCCTGCTTTACTTTTCTCCACAGAATTTATCAGTATCAGACACACAACAGATTTTATTAGTTTTGTCTCTCTCTAGAAACAGGATCCCTGATGGGTAAGGATTTGTAATTTGTTTACTCCACTACTGTATCCTCATGGCTTAGAATATAGTAGACACTCAATGAATATTTAATTAATTAACTGAAAGAATGAGCAATGTCCATATGGGCAGAGAGAAGAAAGAAAAAGTATGCAGAAGATGATTATAACTTAATTCTTAGATATACTCTGTTGGGAGAGGTCTCTGGGATATTCCCAATGGTTCTTGGGAAAATGGTTTCAGCTGGTGTCATGAAGCATTTCATACCTAGAGACAATGCATAAGAGGAAAAAGAAAATTATAAAGACCTAAAGAAACTGGGCATGAGTTTGAGTAAACTCCGGGAGTTGGTGATGGACAGGGAGGACTGGTGTGCTGCGGTCCATGGGGTCTCAAAGAGTTGGGACACGACTGAGCGACTGAACTGAACTGAAGTGAAAGAAACTGGGAAACACCAATATTTAAGGAGGGGACAAAGGAAAAAAAGCAAGCAAACAAATCTGAAGAATACCCACAGGAGTAAGAAGAACTCTAGAGAAGGAGAAAAGAAAGAATTTATGAAGGTCAACAGTACCAAATACAGTAGAAACTAAAATAATGTATGAGTAGGTAGGATCCATAGGATTTTGCAACTAGGTCAGTGTTGACTTTAGGCAATGCAGTCTTAGAGGAGCACAAAACATCACAAGAATAACCACCACTTACTGGGCACTCACTTATATGCTATGCAAGATGCTTCACACTAAAATACAGCATATCTTGAATCCTCCAAACCACATTGCCAGGTAACTATTCTATTACTTAAATTTTATAGAAGAAACTTAGGCTCAGAAAGGGTAAGTAAAATGGCTTAGAGCTGTATAGATGAATAACAAGTGAAAGAGCTAAGGTTTGGATTATAATGAAAAAACACTTAAAAATATTTTATTCATTTGACATTCAATATAAATTCCACATAAATTAATTTTCCAGGTACAAAAAGCTTGCCACTTTAAGCACCAACACTCACATATTTTAAATATCTTCAAAAAAAAAAAAACTTTAAATCTTACACTTGATAACTCAAGAATGCAATTATGAATATCAATTGCTGTGTTTACGCCTTTGGGAACTTGTGAGTTGTCTAGAATTTTTGCTTTTATCATGAAAGGCACTACAATGATTTTTTTTTAATTGAGTATCTATCCTCATCTTATAATTTTCTGCCTATGGGCCTGAACAAGGCTAACTGCTATACATACGTCATTTTAGGTAATCCTCAACACGATTTTGTAATGTAAATTCTATTATAGGAAAAAGAGTCACGGAGAGGTTAAATAACTCACCCAATGTCACTTAGCAGTCCTAGTAAAGGTTCTAAGTGTCTGAGCCTCCAACGTCAAAGCTCAGGCTTAATTTTGACTCAGCTGTTTTTCAGGCTAGTTTTACAAGACCGTCCCTTGTCATTTTGCAGATAGTTCAAATTTCCAGGTAAGTAATTGCAGATAGAAAATGTTTGGCCTAAATAAACTCTGAGTTATTAAACTTCCAAAAAATACGTTAATTGGAAAAAAAAGTTAACCTTTTAGAATTTTGGACAAATTCTAACAATTTGAGGAAAAAATGGAAGCGTGTAGCATAGTAAGCATAACTTTACACACCTGTTAAACCATCAAGCAAATCTTCAGTATTTGTGAGGGCTCTGTCCTAATTGTTTAGTAACTGCATTAATTTCCTATTTGCTGCCAAAATAAATTAACACAAACTTCTGCCTTAAAACAACAAAATTTATTACCTTATTATTCTGTAGGTTAGCAATCTTGCATGGATCTCATGGGGCTAAAATCAAGCTGCTGGTAGAGCTGCATTCCTTTCTGGAAGCATTTAGTAAGAATCAGTTTCCCTGCTGATTCCCACTTCTAGAGGCCTCAGACCACTCCTTGGCTTGTGCACAAGGGCAGGCTGAGTCCTTCCTTTTCACATGAAATCTTTCTCGCCTCCTCACCTGCCTTTCCCTTTCACGTTTAAAGACTCTTGTGATTATATTGGATCACCTGCATAATTCAGGATACTCTCCCTATTTTAAGGGTTAGCTGATTAAGAATTTTAACTTCACCTGCAACCTGAATTCCCCTTTGCAATTTAAGGTAACACGGTCACAGCTTTTGAAGATTACAACATGGATATCTTTGGGGGGCTGTTATTCTGCCCACCATAGTAAGAAAGAAAATCCTCAACTATAGCATGATATGATCCTACTAATTGAAGAACGGGATGGAGATATGTCTTTTCCATTTCTTTTTATTTCTTTTACCGATAGAAAAAGAAGGAAAGAGGTGCTAGGGTGATTGCTGCTGCTGCTGCTAAGTCGCTTCAGTCGTGTCCAACTCTGTGCGACCCCATAGACGGCAGCCCACCAGGCTCCGCCATCCCTGGGATTCTCCAGGCAAGAATACTGGAGTGGGTTGCCATTTCCTTCTCCAGTGCATGAAAGGGAAAAGTGAAAGTGAAGTCGCTCAGTTGTGTCCGACTCTTAGCGACCCCATGGACTGTAGCCTACCAGGCTCCTCCATCCATGGGATTTTCCAGGCAAGAGTACTGGAGTGGGCTGCCATTGCCTTCTCCGGCTAGGGTGATTAGGAAATACTAAATTGGATTACACTATCTGCCAGGAATATTTAGACTGAATTCAACATATCAATCTTGCAGATCTAAAAAATAATCTTCAGATATCCTTAGTCTAGGCAATAATATTTAGCAGCATATTGCTACAGTCCCGGAAGGTTCTTTTACCTTCTGTAAAAGTAAAAGTATTTTTTTGTTAGTTGACATTCCTTCATCCTTTGCTCTTGGAATTCACAAAGACTTCTGGAATGCCCTTTGGCCTCAAAATATACAATCAAAACTCAAGCTATTTGATTGAAAAATATTAGTAATTCACATAATTGTCATGTAAGGACTATACTTTTCAGAAGTTTTACTGTATTTTAGAATAGGTAGTTATCCCAACTAATTTTTGCAGCAGTAGAAGAAACACATGCGGGCAAGACATTTTAAGCCACGAGTAGGGAAAGCTTTGGTATCATCTACATATCATAGCTCACCTGCCTCTCTTTTGGTTTCCTTCAATTTCTCAGAGGGTAACTTAAAACTACCCCCACTTCCACTGCAAGAAGTTTAACAAGGAGGAATTGTTAACCATAAATAATAATTCACAAATTGCCAAATAAAGGAGGAATGACTCTGATATTTGCATTGTCATTTCTGACAACTGCACTCATCTCACATGCTAGTAAAGTAATGCTTAAAATTCTCCAAGCCAGGCTTCAGCAATATGTGAACCATGAACTTCCAGAGGCTCAAGCTGGTTTTAGAAAAGGCAGAGGAACCAGAGATCAAATTGCCAACATCGGCTGGATCATCGAAAAAGCAAGAGAGTACCAGAAAAACATTTATTTCTGCCCTATTGACTATGCCAAAGGCTTTGACTGTGTGGATAACAATAAACTGTGGAAAATCCTGAAAGAGATGGGAATACCAGACCACCTGACCTGTCTCTTGAGAAACCTGTATACAGGTCAGGAAGCACAGTTAGAACTGGACATGGAACAACAGAATGGTTCCAAATAGGAAAAGGAGTACGTCAAGGCTGTATATTGTCCCCCTGCTTATTTAACTTATATGCAGAGTACATCATGAGAACCGCTGGGCTGGAGGAAGCACAAGCCGGAATCAAGATTGCCAGGAGAAATATCAATAACCTCAGATAAGCAGATGACACCACCCTCATGGCAGAAAGTGAAGAAGAACTAAAGAGCCTCTTGATGAAAATGAAAGAGGAGAGTGAAAAAGTTGGCTTAAAGCTCAACATTCAGAAAACTAAGATCATGGCATCCGGTCCCATCACATCATGGCAGATAGATGGGGAAACAGTGGCTAACTTTATTTTTCTGGGCTCCAAAATCACTGCAGATGGTGACTGCTGCCATGAAATTAAGACGCTTCCTTGTTGGAAGGAAAGTTATGACCAACCTAGATAGCATATTAAAAAGCAGAGACGTTACTTTGCCAACAAAGGTCCGTCTAGTCAAGGCTGTGGTTTTTCCAGTGGTCATGTATGGATATGAGAGTTGGATTATAAAGAGAGCTGAGCGCCGAAGAATTGATGCTTTTGAACAGTGGTGTTGGAGAAGACTCTTGAGAGTCCCTTGGACTGCAAGAAGATCCAACCAGTCCATCCTAAAGGAGATCAGTCCTGGGTGTTCATTGGAAGGACTGATGCTGAAGCTGAAACTCCAATACTTTGGCCACCTGATGTGAAGAGCTGACTCATTGGAAAAGACCCTGATGCTAGGAAAGATTGAGGGCAGGAGGAGAAGGGGACAACAGAGGATGAGATGGCTGGATGGCATCATTGACTTGATGGACATGAGTTTGTTTGGACTCAGGGAGTTGGTGATGGACAGGGAGGTCTGGCGTGCTGCGGTTCATGGGTTCGCAAAGAGTTGGACACGACTGAGCGACTGAACTGAACTGATACCCATTATAACAAAAGCAACAAAAAATAAGATGTATAAGAATAAACTTATAACTTAAGTAAGATCAATACAAAGAAAACTATGAAACTCTACTGGGAAAACAGGACAAAAATGAAACAACATATTTTGTTGTTAGAATGATATTAACACTGGATGTGTAATAAGTATCAAAAATGAATGCATAAATATATTTACTACAGTGTTTCTCAAAGTACAGTGCCTCAGACCAGCAGCATCAATGTCACCCTTGAAATTTATTAAAAATGCAAATTCCCAAGCCTCAACCCAGACTTAGTGAATCAAAAACTCTTTAAAGGTGGAGCCCAACAAACTATGTTTCAACAAGTTTTCCTCATGATGCTGATTGAAACCTGCCAAGATTTGAGATCACTGTTTTTTTTTAAGGTAACCTCAACAAAAGTAACAACAGGATTTTTTTTCCTCCAAGAAGGAAACAGAACTAGACTAGCTGATCCTAAAGGTCTTATGGAAAAATAGACATTAAAATTCTGGCACTAGAGAAGGGACAAATTGTCAAAGACATCAATGAAAAAGAATAAAGAGTCCGGAAATATTTTTAAGAATTTAATGCCCAAAAAGAGTGGCATTTTAAATCAGAGGGAAATGGTGCAGAGACAACTTGTTAGCACTCATAAACAATGAACCAGCCAAATAAACAAATACATGGAACAATAAGTTCTTGGAAGAAATTATGCTTGAATTTTCATAAACTGAGAGAAGCAAAGACCTTTCTAAAAAGACAAAAACCATAGGAAGAAGACTAGAAAATTTGGCTGTTTTTAAAAAATTAAGGAAAAAAAAAATTCTGTAATTATGCCAAATGAAATAATCAACTAGAAATAGGAATATCTGTAATAAATAAAACAGACTAAAAATCTTATCACCCTAACTCACAAAGATCTATTGCAAAATCAAAATCTTCCTAAAAACATAAGTGAAGGTTATGAAAACAGGTACTCTTACGGTGGTGTGTGGTGTGAAGGAAGATTTACAAACATGTAAAAAGAGAAGAAAATTAAAACAGTAAAGGAATTTTTCAATCTGAATTTGGCAAAATATAGTTTGTAATACAATGTGGTAACAGTGAAGAGAAACAGTATTCTTTTTTACTGCAGGCAGAAATACAGACTGATGAAACATCACTGGAGTAGCAATTTAGCAACATCCATCAAAATTTAAAAATAAATACATCTTATATTACATGGGTAAGATGTTTTTAATTGTTTAAAAATTATTTTATTTTAATTGGAGGATAATTACTTTACAATATTGTGATGGATTTTGCCATACATCAACATGAATTGGCCACAGGTATACATGTATCCCCCCCATTCTGAACCCTCTTCCCTCCCCACCCTATCCCTCTGGGTTGTCCCAGAGCACCCGACTTTTGGTACCCTGCTTCATGCATTGAACTTGCACTGGCCATCTATTTTACATATATTTTCCAGTGCTATTCTCTCAAAGCATCCAACCCTCAACTTCTCCCACTGAGTCTAAAAAGTCTTTTACATCTGTGTCTACTTTGCTCCTACAATGATCTACCGTCTTTCTAAATTTCATATATATGTGTTAATATACAGTATTTGTTTTTCTCTTTCTGATTTACTTGATTCTGTATAATATGTATCCTACAGTAATATCAGTACACATGGTCAATAGGTAAATGCAATAATGTTCATTTCATTCTTGTTTGAAATAACAAAATAGTAGACAACAAATATCTGATACTAGAAAATGTGTAAATAATGGACTATCCATGAAGGAATACCAAAGAACTATAACAGCTGCAATAACAGACTGAGATAGCTTCATCAATATGGATCAACATGGACCAATATCTAAGGTAAATTACCAAGTGCAAAGAAAATGGTACAGAATATATAGCATATTTCTACATGTATAAAGGAAACAGAACTTATCTCTACTACATACATGCTTTTCTAGGCATATATTTATGAAGAACATAGTAATTGCTAGTACTAGCTAATATTCCGGATAAGGCAATGGCACCCCACTCCAGTACTCTTGCCTGGAAAATACCATGGACAGAGGAGCCTGATAGGCTGCAGTCCATGGGGTCGCACAGAGTTGGACACGACTAAGCAACTTCACTTTCACTTTTCACTTTCATGCATTGGAGAAGGAAATGGCAACTCACTCCAGTGTTCTTGCCTGGAGAATCGCAGGGACGAGGGAGCCTGGTGGGCTGCCGTCTATGGGGTCGCACAGAGTCGGACACGACTGAAGCGACTTAGCAGCAGCAGCAGCTAATATTCTGGTTGGGACTAGGGCAGAAGGTGTGTAGGGTAGACATCTTATTTACAATACTCCTTTGTTTTATTGGTACCATTTGAATTATTTTCAAAAGACACAGCAGAATATTTGGAATGGTGGAATAAAGACCTCCAAAAACAGCTTCTGTATAAAAGCATGGTATTACTGGAAAAAATGTCACAATCACTGTTTTCAAAACTCTGGAAATTAGCTGAAGGCTTAATGACAATCTAGACTGTTTATTCAAAATAACTAGCTGAATCTTGGTAAGAAGAGCAAATCTTATGACATTTTAATTTTCCATGATTTCCTTCCTCTCTCAAGTCCGGCTGGAGCAGCCTTGAAAACGAAGAGCCACTAACTCTGGTAGCTATATAAACTTGCAGCCTATCAGCCATTTAAGGGATTAGTACAGATTTAGAGTTCTCCAAAATGTCCAACTCCAGAGGACTGTCACTATTTGACTAATCTTGCAGGTCATTAAATGGCCCCATTTTCAGGGCACTTCACTTCATGTGATTCAGCCCTACCTCTGTGAAAACAGTCCTATCCCGAAGGAACTTGTTGAGAACAGTAAGCAGTAAGTGTTTAACAATAAAGCTAATTGGTGGTGGCTTTGATAATTGGGGCTAACAAGAGGATGATCAAAAAAAGTAAATGGAAAACTGGAGAATGGAATGTTCACGGAAGACTACAAAAAGGTCCAATATATTTTTGAGACTTTAGATGGTGATGAACAGTTGGAAAAGGCAATGGCAACCCACTCCAGTACTCTTTGCCTGGAAAATCCCATGGACAGAGGAGCCTGGTAGGCTGCAGTCCATGGGGTCGGTAAGAGTCATACATGACTGAGCGACTTCACTTTCACTTTTCACTTTTATGCATTGGAGAAGGAAATGGCAACCCACTCCAGTGTTCTTGGCTGGAGAATCCCAGGGACGGGGGAGACTGGTGGGCTGCCGTCTATGGGGTTGCACAGAGTCGGACACGACTGAAGCAACTTAGCAGTAGCAGAATAGGTGTAGGGCTTTGTGCATGACCATGAAAGACTTGAGAGGTTTTATGCTTTCACTGCTGGCTGACTTTGAGGCTCTGTGTGAGCAGAAAGTGAAGGCTAAGTCTAAGGCAGGGTTGTAAACTGCTCGTGGAGCATTGAGAACATATTCCAACATGTACACAGAGCCTCCTCAGCAAAAAGCTAAGAGATTTATCAGTTCAAAACCCTATCAGTCATTAGATGGCTAAAGGAGTACATCAAGGCTGTATATTGTCACCCTGCTTATTTAACTTATATGCAGAGTACATCATGAGAAACGCTGGGCAGGAAGAAGCACAAGCTGGAATCAAGATTGCTGGGAGAAATATTAATAATGTCAGATATGCAGATGACAACACCCTTATGGCAGAAAGTGAAGAGGAACTAAAAAGCCTCTTGATGAAAGTGAAAGAGGAGAGTGAAAAAGTTGGCCTAAAGCTCAACATTCAGAAAACTAAGATCATGGCATCTGGTCCCATCACTTCATGGGAAATAGATGGGGAAACAGTGGAAACAGTGTCAGACTTTAATTTTTGGGCTCCAAAATCACTGCAGATGGTGACTGCTGCCATGAAATTAAAAGACGCTTACTCGTTGGAAGGAAAGTTATGACCAACCTAGACAGCATATTAAAAAGCAGAGACATTACTTTGCCAACAAAGGTCCGTCAAGTCATGGCTATGGTTTTTTCAGTAGTCATGTATGGATGTGAGAGCTAGACTGTGAAGAAAGCTGAGCGCCAAAGAATTGATGCTTTTGAACTGTGGTGTTGAAGACTCTTGAGAGTCCCTTGGACTGCAAGGAGATCCAACCAGTCCATCTTAAAGGAGATCAGTCCTGGGTGTTCATTGGAAAGACTGATGTTCAAGCTGAAACTCCAATACTTTAGCCACTTGATGTGAAGAACATTCTCATTGGAAAAGACCCTGATGCTAGGAAAGATTGAGGGCAGGAGGATAAGGGGACGACAGAGGATGAGATGGCTGGATGGCATCACTGACTCAATGGACATGAGTTTGGGTAGACCCCAGGAGTTGGTGATGGACAGGGAGGCCTGGCATGCTGCAGTTATGGGGTCGTAAACAGTCGGACATGACTGAGCGACTGAACTGAACTGAACTGAACTGAAAGTAACAGAACAGACTTTCATGGTCACAAATAACAAACAACACAAACTTCACAGAAAAATCACTTATAAAACAAGCAGCAAATGTATGGCAAAAACCACTACAATACTGTAAAGTAATTAGCCTCCAATTAAAATAAATAAATTTAAAAAAAAAGAAAACAAAACAAAAAAACAAGTAGCAAAACAACAAAAGAGACAGCTACAACCAACAAATGCTTCTTTGATTTTAAATCACCTATAACAAATAGATTCAAAGAACTAAAAAACCTATAACAAATGGATTCAAAGAACTAAAAAAAGAATTAAATGAAAGTATGTAAATATTATTTCACCAACTATTGAATTAAAATAAAGAGAGAAATTAAAAAAAAAATTCTGGCATTGAAAAGTATACTGAAGTGAAAGACCTCACTATTTTGAGTAGCATATATGAGCTGGCAGAAGAAGGTATCAGTTAACTTAAAGTCAATGAACTAAAGGCAGGTCAATTGTGATTATATCATTCAAGAAGCAAAAAGAATTTTAAACTAATTTAAAAAATAAAAATAAAAATTCACATAAATTTGCTTAGATAGAAGGAAGAAGCAAACCCACAAGTATATAAAAAAAAAAATTCACAGAGCCACCGACACCAGTGGAACATCATCTAGCATCCCACTGCATGCAAAATGGGAATCCCAGGAAAGCAGAGATAGGAAAAGAAAGAATATCAAAGAAATAACGACTGAAAACTTCCCAAAGATGTTGAAAAAGCAACGTTAATCCTAATATCCAAGACGCTCAACAAAAGTACAATAAAATCAAAGGGATCTGCACTCAAACACATTATAGTCAAAATGTCAAAAAATATTATAAACAAAGACAAGAGATAATCTTGAAAATAGCAACAGGAAATAGACTCATTGTGTCCAGGGAATCCTCATTAGGATTAAAGGCTGATTTCTCATCAGAAGCCATGGAGGCCAAATGGCATTGGGATGACATATCCAAAGCACTGAAAGAAAAAGACTATCAAAAAAGAATCTTACATTCAGCAAAACTATTCTCTAAAAATTAAGGAGAAATTAAGATATTTCCAGATAAACAAAAACTGAGGGAATACGTTGCTAGCAGTTCTGCCCAGGAAATAAAAGAATAGAATCCTTGGGACTAATACTAGACAATAACTGTAACCTACATTACAAAGAACACCAGTAAAGGTAACTACATAGGTAAGTATAAAAGATAGTATATTTTTCATTATAATTCTTTTCTTCTATATGATTTAAAAAGCAGTTGCAAAATTTTAAAGCTTTTTGTATGGGCTGATAATGTATAAAAATGTAATTTTTATGACAGTAGTACAAAGTAAAGAAGGGAATGAAACCACAGTGAAGCAAAGTTTTGCAATGAAATTAAGTTGGTATTAATCTAGACTAGACTGTTGTAGGTTAAGATGTTAATTACAATCACCAAGGCAACCATTAAGAAAGTACCTCAAAAACATAGTAAAAGAAGCAGTAAGAGAATTGAAATGGTACACTAAAAAGAAAAAAACAAACAACTATCAAACACAAAAGGTGAAGATGACAAAGAGGTGGAGACATAAAGGACACAGACAGAAAGCAAGTAGCAAAATGGTAGATGTAATTATCAATAATTACATTATATAAATGGGATAAACACCCAATCAAAAGTCAGAAATTGGCAGAATGGATTAATATACATGATCCTATTATATAATGTCTACAAGAGAAATACTGTCTATTCAAAGACAAAAATAGGTTGAAAAAAATATGCCCTGCAAACAGTAACCAAAGAGAGCTGGAATGGATATACTAATATCAGACAAAAGAGACTTTAAGACAAAATTCTTTACTAAAGGACATTTTATAATAACGAGTCAATGTATCAGAAAGACTTATCTATTGTAAATATGTATGGAGATAACAAAAAAAAAAATCCCAAAATACCTGAAGCAAAAACTTACAAAATTGAATGGAAAAAACAGACAACTGAAAAATAATAGTTGGAGAGTTTGCTATTCCATCTTCAACATGCAGTGACTAGGGAGAAAATCAGTAATGAAATAAAAAGAGTTAAAGGGTACTAAAAATCAACTGGACCTAACAGAGATCTACAGAACATTCCACTCAACACTAGTCTATCATTCTTAAACGCACATGGAAATTCACAAATATGTGGAAATTAAATGACACATTCCTAAACAGTCAATAAGTCAAATAAGATATTGTAAGAAAATCAGAAAATATTTTAGAGAAAAAATAATGTAAACAGAATGCACCAAAACAAATATGATTCAACTAAAGTACTGTTAAGTAAAATCAGGAATAGAAGAGGGGAATCACTACTAACCTCACAGAAATAAAATGGGTTATAAGGAATACTATGAACAATTGAATGTCAATAAATTAGAAAACTGAGATAAAACAGGCATTCAATTAAAGACTTTTTCTGTTGCCTTTAAATGTGTATTATGTTCGACAAAGTGCCAAAACAATGCACAATTAACTCTTACTTTCACAAAAAGGAGGATATTGTATTTTTTAAATTGATTTAACTTTTATTGAGGTAACATAGGCATGTAGCTTATGAAGTAAAATAATATTAAAAGACTTACAGTGAAAAACAGTACTCTTCTGCCACATATCTTTCTACTCTATATCCCCAGAGGCAATTGTCCTCAATTGTTCTGGCTTTTTCCTTTGGGATTAATCTATGAACTTCTAAATGATATTCTTATTCTTCTGATATTTACTCATTTATCAATTTTAAACAGTATTGGTTGACTCCTCATCATATATATGAAGACAACTCTTCTATACACTTATCTCGCATTTCTACACATTGTTGATGCCAAAAATAAAATTTTGGGTTAACTGAATAGCCAATATTTACATATCATGACTTATAAACACTTATAGGCCAAAAACTGAACTAGGCCCATGCTATTTTTTTCTAGTGGCATTAATAATTTCCTCTCTTTTTCACTAACCAAGGTTTCTAGGTACTTAATACAATTATTATGTACTCCTCCAACATCCCTGCAACATGTATACGAATACTTTTTCTATATGCTCAAATATATCACTTTCCTTTGTCTCCTGGGGGAGTTCCTTCCTTCAGCTTTGCTGAATAGCACCCATGCTGACATTTTTATTTATCCCTTTCCTGACTGGGATCCTTTATTTTCAGTTGTCTGTGTCTTCTTCCTTCATAATTTACTTAACCATCTAGCATAATCACATTCTGCAGTAATTTCCTAGAAATCAGTCCATGGAAGGTATTTTTTAGGGTGTTGGAGGGAGTACTCATTCTATTCTACCATCACACTTGATTTGTTTAGGGATAAAATTCTAAATAATGAAATTGATATCCTTAAAGCTTTGAAGAAATTGTTTCACAGCGTATTTGTGAGAAGTCTAATGCCATTTATACTCCTTTGGATGTGAACTATCCCCATTCTCTGCCCTTGGGAAGCTCTTACCATTGTTTTCTCTATCCTTGGTATGCTGAAATCTTGTGATGATTTTCTGTGGTGTGAGCATTTTTCATTTACTGTGCTGGATATTCAGTGGGCTTTTTCAATGTGAAGACATATATCATTTAGTTCAGAGAAACTGAGTAACATTATTTCACTGATAATTTCCTTTTCGAATTTTTCTGTTATTTTATGGAAATCCTATTTGCAATATCATAGGCCTCCTGGGTTAAGATGTGAATCTCATGTTTTTTTCTGCCATTTGGTTTTTTATCTCTCTGCTTCTTGTTCTCTTTTCTAGGAGCTCTCCGAACTTTTTCTCAGCCTATTTAAATTTATCATTAAATTTTATTTATGTTATAGTATTTTAAATTTAAAAGTTCTGCCTTTTTTTTTAAGTGCTTTTTTATTTTTATTTATTTATTTTTTTTATAAATTTATAAATTTAAAAAAATTTACTAATTAAAAAATTTAAACAGCACCTTGCTTAATGGATTTTCTATTTTCTTATTTAATGGACTCCATATTTTTTAATGGACTCTCTTGCTTCCCATTTAGCTCAGCTGGTAAAGAATCCACCTGCAATGCAGGAGGACCTGGGTTCAATCCCTGGATTGGGAAGATCCCCTGGAGAAGGGCAAGACTACCCACTCCAGTATTCTGGCCTGGCGAGTTCCATGGACGGTATAGTCCATGGGGTTGCAAAGAGTCGGACATGACTGAGCGACTCTGACTTCACTTCATATTTTCTCTTAATGCTCTGAGGATAGTTTGTCTTACCCTATATTGTGTATGTTTCTTTTCTTTTTACTTTTGTATTTTAATTATTTGGGTACTTTTGGTCAGTTTCCTCTGTTTAGACTTACGTTTTTCATGTTAGAGGCTTTTCTTAAATTACTGGACAACTTTTGGAATGCACTATTGGACATTTACTCCCATTAAGGATGAAACACCAAAAGAGATGTCTGGGTAAGGTTTGTCAATTGTGGGCTTGACTGAGAATTAAGATGTACTATTTGTAGGAGGATCTCCAAATGTTAGGATCTGAAGATCTCTTACTTGGAGGATACTGAACAGGGATCAACAGTAAAGTGCTATTTTCTTCCTCTGTTTTGCTGTACACGTTGAAACTATTTCAAGCAGGCTTTGCAAAACTATTTCATAAATACATTCACCTAATCTGACATTACAAAAATTATTTTATAATTAATTTTGATGAAAATTTTAAGTGATTTTTCAATTTAAAATGATTTAGGCAAAATAAAGTTCAAACTAGATGAGACATTTCCACAGACTTTCACAATATGTTAGATATGTTTTATACTCCTTCTTACTTTTAAATGCATTATGAAAAAAGCATTTTGGACAACACAGCATTTTAAAATTCAAGTTTTAGATAACTCTGCTTTAGATAAATATAGACCAAGAAAAGATTTTGAGCTGTTATTCCTAATCAACTATCTCATTCTGTAAATAGAAAATAGCATCTGAATCATTCTTCCAAGGTAAACAGATTTTGGAATTTCAAAACCTGATGTTTTACCAGTTCTTCAACAAGGGTTTATCTTGTAGGGTTCTATAGACAGAGAATTGGGGGATTTGAATTATGTATCCTCTCTCTCTTTTGCTCTCCATATCCATTCAAATGTCAGGTACATATATATGTTCACCTTCTATATGTCAAACATTCAAATTCCCCTTTGCTTTCCTATTGCTCAATTAGTTAAAAATCATAATATTTTTGATTAGATTACTGTGACAGTTGTCTAACCTCCCACTTCATACTATGCTACCGAATAATCCCTTGAAATACCAATTTTCCCATCGTATTTAGACAACATTCTTCTATATTGGTATCAGTTCAGATGGTCACTCAGTTGTGTCTGACTCTTTGAGACCCCATGGACTGCAGCCCGCCAGGCTTCCCTGTCCATCAAGAACTCCTGGAGCTTGCTCAAACTCATGTCCATTGCGTCAGTGATGCCATCCAACCACCTTGTTCTCTGTTGTCCCCTTCTTCTCCTGCCTTCAGTCTTTCCTAGCATCAGGGTCTTTTCCAAGGAGTCAGTTCTTCTCATCAGGTGGCCAAAGTACTGGAATTTCAGCTTAGCATCAGTCTTTCCAATGAATATTCAGGACCAATTTCCTTTAGGATGGACTGGCTGGATCTCCTTGCAGTCCAAGGGACTCTCAAGAGTTTTCTCTAACACCGCTGTTCAAAAGCATCAATTCTTTGGCACTCAGCTTTCTTTATAGTCCAACTCTCACATTCATACATGACTACTGGAAAAACCATAGTTTTGACTAGATGGACCTTTGTTGGCAAAATAATGTCTCTGCTTTTTAATATGCTGTCTAGGTTAGCCACAGCTTTTCTTCCAAGAAGCTAGTGTCTTTTAATTTCATGGCTGCAGTCACCATCTGCAGTGATTTTGGAGCCCCCCAAAAATAGTCTCTATTTCCATTGTTTCCCCATCTATTTGCCATGAAGTGATGGGACCAGATGCCATGACTTTAGTTTTCTGAATGTTGAGCTTTAAGCCAACTTTTTCCCTCTCCTCTTTCACTTTCACCAAGAAGCTCTTTAGTTCTTCTTCATTTTCTGCCATAAGGGTGGTGTCACCTGTGTATCTGAGGTTATTGATATTTCTTCCTGTAATCTTGATTCCAGCTTGTGCTTTTCACATGATGTACTCTGCATATAAGTAAAATAAGCAGGGTAATAGTATACAGCCTTGACATATTCCTTTCCCGATTTGGAACCAGGCAGTTGTTTCATGGCCAGTACTAACTGTTGCTTCTTGTCCTGCATACAGGTTTCTCAGGAGGCAGGTAAGGTAGTCTGGTATTCCCATCTCTTAAGAATTTTCCACAGTTTGTTGTGATCTACACAGTCAAAGGCTTTGGTATAATCAATAAAGCAGAAGTAAATGTTTTTCTGAAACTCTCTTGCTTTTTCTATGATCTAATGATGTTGGCAATTTGATCTCTGGTTCCTCTGCCTTTTCTAAATCCAGCTTGAACATCTGGAAGCTCAAGGCTCATGTACTGTTGAAGCCTGGCTTGGAGAATTTTGAGCATTATTTTGCTATCGTGTGAGATGAGAGCAATTGTGTGATAGTTTGAGCATTCTTTGGCATTGCCTTTCTTTGAGATTGGAATGAAAACTGACCTTTTCCAGTCCTGTGGAAGTCCACACTGGTATAGGTCAAGCCATTTAGCTATATGCTACATTATAAAAGTTTATGTGGACATGCAATTTTTAGACTAAGACTTATTCATAATGAATTAAATAAAATTCCTTGGTGAATATCTATTTTCTCCTATATTGTGATACAAATTTAAGTCTCTGGTTAGACTGCCTGGATTTGAATGTGATTGTCAACAAGCGTCTTTACCTATTAAGTGCCTCAGTTTTAATATTTGTAAAATCAGAACAGTAAGAATATCTTATAGGATTGCCTACAGAAAAAAATGTGTAAAAATACATATAAGTCTTAGAATCACGTGACATTGTGTAGGAGGCTTTAGTAGGGTACCTCGCACATAGGAAATCACTCCTAGTTCTACTTTTTTTTTTCTGCTACATTTTATTAGCATTATCTTTGTTACTGTTGTTACTTGAGATATAAGTTTCTTTTTTAGTCAATATTCTGACAATTTATAATTCACACTCTGACATTAATACACAGTTTCATTCATCATAATGTACACGATGGAGTTTTAGAATTGACCCTGAAGGACAGGTAAGATTTTAACAGGCAAAAATGGACAAGAACGATGCCCAAGGAGAAGGGAAGATCATCACAAAAGCAACAAGTTAGGGGCAATGTAAAGATCCATGGAGAGCAGAGGGGCTTCCATGATATCTCAGATGGTAAAGAATTTATTTGCAATGCAAGAGACCCGGGTTCGGTCCCTGGGTCAGGAAGATTCCCAGAAGAAGGGAATGGCTCCTCACTCCAGTATCCTTGCCTGGAGAATTTCATGGACAGAAGAACCTGGTGGGATACAGTCCATGGGGTCGCAAAGAGTAGGAAACAACTGAGCAATTAACGTTAACTCACTAAATTAAGATTTCATCTTAAAGATAGCTACTGCCTGATTTAGTTACTGCCTTTACAAACAACCAGATAAAACCACACATTTTAGACGAGTAAATCTACTGATTCAATGTATGCTTTACTGCCTTCTTTTCAGTATGGGAGAAATTGAGTTACAGGACCAAAGATTTTCTGGAAGGAGACATCAAGTTCCTGGTGATGGTCATAAAAAATGTACCCAGAAAGAGACTACTGTCTTATTAGATTTTGTTTAACTTGTTCATTTGTAAGTTTTGTCAGTATCAAATTTCACTAATGTTTTATTCTTTTAGCCAAACTTTCTATTTCTCCTTTTTCTAGTTATAATTTGTCTGGGAACATTCTTTCCATCCAGCTTCCAAGTTACAAATTGGATCTGAACACACTGAAATTCAGAATATAGTTTCTTGTCTCAGGTTCTTTAACTGTAAACCAAAATATCACAACCAGAGGACATCTAAGACTATCATTCTATAGTTTTCTATAAAAGATGAAATTTAAAGTTACATAAATTACTTCCACTTAACTTGTTGAGAAAGTGGCCACCTAAGAAAGTGTCCCCTGTGCCTTTTATCTTCCAATTCAAGATATCCTCCCTCTGATGAGTACCAGGTTGGTGATGAGATAGCTCAGAAAATGTGCAAGACCATACGATGTGCTGAGATTCCAGAAGGAAGGATCAAGTATCCAATTTTGTTCCCTTCTGGGACTGACAGAGGCTGGAGAAGCTGTGGCTGACAGGCCAGAGGGTCTTACCAAATCTCCCGAGTTTGAGAAATCTTGGCCTTTGCTGAAAGTAAGTATAGACCAATGTGTGTAGTCCTAGGAGTTCTGGTTGATGTTTGTGGAAGACCTTCTAAGCAAACATAAAGATGGTCAAAGTTACCCTCTATTCCTTAGGAGGACTTTAACCCTTCTGTTGTCTCAAGAAATGGTGAATAAGCTTGCCAGTCTGTATATTTAAAGATCACAGAGCAGACAACGTTAGGCCTCTCACCACTCACTCAAAGGTTGCACAGAGCCATTATTAAGCAAAAGGAGACAATAATATACACAAGGGGCTCCAATAAGCAGAGAAAGAAAAAGCAAACAAGCACCGAGATCAGCAAAGCACCAAGTTATTAGGTCTAGTAGACTGGAATTGCTAGAGGAGAAGGAAAAAAATATTAACAAAGTAATACATAAAGATCCCTGGGTCAGGAAGACCCCCTGGAGAAGGGAATAGCAACCCACTCCAGTATTCTTGCCTAGAGAATCCTCATGGACAGAGGAGCCTGGCGAGCTACAGTCCATGGGGTTACAAAGAGTCAGATACAAATAAGCGACTAACACACACAATACATAAAGATATTCAGCTTTAAAACATACCCTGTAATTTAGAAACCTGACTTTTAAATTTAAAAATAGAGAACAAACTAGTGGTTTTTGGTGGGGATAGGAAAGGGGGAAGGGGCATGTAACGGTAAGGGAGTAAAAGGTACAAACTATAATGTATAAAATAAGCTACAAGAATATACTGTAAAACATGGGGAATACAGCCCATATTTCATAATAACTTAAAAATGATTAAGATTATACATTTCAAGGCATGTATATTTCACCACGATAAAATCTTTTTAGAAACAGAAGAATTGAAGTATGTACCTGTTGAGCCTAGAATTATTATTGTAAGATGAAATGGAAGAAATATCTCAAAATATAGAGCAAACATACAGAGAGATCAGAAATATTTAGGAAAAACAGACTTGAAAAATAACTCCAAGAGAAATATCATGTAAGGAATATAATAATCATAAGAAAAATAAAACCAGAAAAAAATACAGATGGAGGTTAAGTATGAAGAAATAATGTAAGTTCCCTAGTTTGAAGAAAGTGAGTTTGTGAATGAAAGAGCTCACTAAGTTCTCACAAAGGATACAGTTAAATATATTTTGGTAAAATTTCTATATTATAATGAGTAAAAGAATATATTACAAATTTCAAGAAAGAATGAACAAGTTACTTAGCAAAGAAAAAGAATCAGACTGCTGTTTTCTTATCTGCAATGGTTGAAACTAGAGGATACCAAGGACAGAAAACAAGACTGTCAACAAACAATTCTATGCCCTTCCTGAATATTCATTGGAAGGACTGATGCCGAAGTTGAAACTCCAATACTTTGGGCACCTGACGTGAAGAACTAACTCCTTGGAAAAGACCCTGATGCTGGGAAAGATTGAGGGCAGGACGAGAAGGGGACGACAGAGGATGAGATGGTTAGATGGCATCACCGATTCAACGGACATGAGTCTGAGTAAATTCCGGGAGTTGGTGATGGACAAGGAGGCCTGGCGTGTTGCAGTCCACGGGATTGCAAAGAGTCAGACATGACTGAGCAACTGAACTGAACTGAACTGAAAGGAAAGTAAAAGCACCCTAAAGGCCTCTTTTGGTGATGGGGATGGAATGAGGAATTAAAATATTCTAAAGCCTTCATCTAGGAGAGGGAATAGAGTGAATACCTGTGGGGAAATACATGTCAGATAGTGAGTGTTAAAATAAAAAAGCACATTATTTCCAGATTAACAAGGCACAAAAGGAAATAAAAATGAATTTAAAAACATCAGTAAAAATAAAGGGAAAAGAGCAAAAAAAACAAAATAATGAACATAAAGTAATATAAAAGAAAATAATAATAAAGCAATATACTCCAAGAACTGTATCAGTTGTCACTGCACACAGTGTTTAGAGTATATTCCTCTTAACAGAGGGAGTTTAAGACTGGGTTAAAAAGCAAAACTTGTTGATATATTTTACAAAAAAGACATTCAAATGAAGATTACTATATATATTTCTTGTTTTAAGAAAGTATTAAGAATGTAAAAATATAAATGTAAATAATTGCATGTCTGTCTGTCTATCTATAGATCTATCTAACATTAAGATAGACAAGAGCTGGGCATGTTAAGTAGTTATCAAAGTCAAATTTTGTTCAAAGATTGAATGATACATAGCTATTTAGAGGAAAAATATTTTCTACATTTTCCAGAATACTCTTAGAGGAATATTTTCTTTGCAACATTCATGGCAATTTAGATATGTCTCCTATTACCCTTGCTTTGCAAATAAATTTTTCTAATATAATATGAATTTTGAGACAATTATTTATCTTTTCAAAATAAGTTAAAAATAGTCTAACTTGCCTTTTTTCTCTAAACAGTTTGGTTTTACATTTACATACTATTTTCTCTATTTGACAACCAAAAGACAAGAACAAAAAAGAAAACGAAGTAAAGGCAGAAATGCCATGTAGGAAAGCTTATCCAAATGAAAATTAAAACTCGGGGATAAACAAGGGCAAATTCATACCTTAGTATTCTACTGAAAATACCTTACTTGAAATGATATAATTAGTAAATATAAGGTTTTTAAGGTAAACAACACCACCAAATCTCTTGAAATATGAAAAAAATGTATATATTCTGAGAAGAGGACGACAGAGGATGAGATGGTTGGATGGCATCATCAACTCGATGGACGTGAGTTTGAGTAAAGTCCGGGAGCTGGTGATGGACAGGGAGGCCTGGTGTGCTGCAGTCCATGGGGTCCCAAAGAGTTGGACATGACTGAGCAACTGAACTGAACTGAAAATAACATTTAATTACACCAAGAAAAACTCATACAAAGATTGTCTTAAAAACATGTATGCTTCTTCAAAAGATGAAGAAACAAATTAAACTACTATTGGACCTCAGGAATAGCAGAGGTGAACTTTTTGATTTCTTTTATAAATGGCTGTATAATCTCTCCAAATTACATTTTCTGAAACATTAACAGTTCATTTTAATTTCAAAGTAACATGATGGTATAGTCCTATCAATATCACCACTTTCCAATTGAAAAATTTGTTAATAATGGACCATCAAATTATTTTTATGCAGTAAGGACAGGATATGAATACATAAGATATGTTTTATTACTAAGACATCCTTCAGATAAGGTTCCACTGTTTCATTCATAATAAGTAAACGAATAAATATTCTTGTGTAAATATATGCATATGCCTGTAAAAGAATGAAGGACATAGTAGCTAAAGCCTACAAAGCCAGGTTCCGATAAAAAGAAATCATATGAGATTTTAATATTCCAGTTATACACAAAATATCTTAAAAAATGATGTATGACTAATGATTAAAAAATTTACCAGTCTACCTTCACTGAACTAACCTAGATGAAAAAGTAATTACAACTGAAATCTCACTTACACTCCTGCATAAACTTTCTGAAAGACTTGTTTGGGGATTGTCTCATGCTTAGTCATCCTCTAACTATATATATATTTTGGCTGTGCCATGCGGCATGTGGGATATTAGTTCTCTGTCCAGGGATCGAACCTCCACTCCCTGTAACTGGAAATATGGAGTCTTAACCACAGAACCACCGGTTCAGTTCAGTTCAGTTTAGTCGCTCAGTCGTGTCCATCTCTTTGCGACCCCATGAATCACAGCACGCCAGGCCTCCCTGTCCATCACCAACTCCGGGAATCCACCCAAACCCATGTCCATCGAGTTGATGATGCCATCCAATCATCTCATCCTCTGTCATCCCCTTCTCCTCCTACCCTCAATCTTTCCCAGCATCAGGGTCTTTTCCAATGAGTCAGCTCTTTGCATCAGGTGGCCAAAGTACTGGAGTTTCAGCTTCAACATCAGTCCTTCCAATGAACACCCAGGACTGATCTCCTTTAGGATGGACTGGTTGGATCTCCTTGCAGTCCAAGGGATTCTCAAGTCTTCTCCAACACCACAGTTCAAAAGCATCAATTCTTCGGCACTCAGCTTTCTTTATAGTCCAACTCTCACACCCATACATGACTACTGGAAAAACCATAGCCTTGAATAGACGGACCTTTGTTGACAAAGTAATGTCTCTGCTTTTTAATATGCTGTCTAGGTTGGTCATAACTTTCCTTCCAACGAGTAAGCGTCTTTTAATTTCATAGTTGCAATCACCATCTGCAGTGATTTTGGAGCCCAAAAAAATAAAGTCAGCCACTGTTCCCACTGTTTCCCCATCTATCTGCCATGAAGTGATGGGACCGGATGCCATGATCTTAGTTATTTGAATGTTGAGCTTTAAGACAACATTTTCACTCTCCTCTTTCACTTTCATCAAGAGACTCTTTAGTTCTTCTTCACTTTCTGCCATAAGGGTGGTGTCATCTGTATATCTTAGGTTATTGTTATCTCTCCTGGAAATCTTGATTCCAGCTTGTGCTTCATCTAGCCCAGAGTTTCTCATGATGTACTCTGCATATAAGTTAAATAAGCAGGGGGACAATATACAGCCTTGACGTACTCCTTTTTCTATTTGGAACCAGTCTGTTGTTCCATATCCAGTTCTAACTGTTGCTTCCTGACCTGCATACAGGTTTCTCAAGAGGCAGGTCAGATGGTCTGGTATGCCCATCTCTTTCAGAATTTTCCACCAGGGAAGTCCCCTAAAAGCAGCTAGCTATTTTTGTGTTATACAAGATGGGAAAAGATGTATGAGTATTCTTTTTTAGGCAACATAATTTGACTTTTATGCTTATTCAATATAAAAAAGCAGTTCATTTTTACATTTTAGAATTATCATATGGATGCACTTCAGTGAAGATCCATTCCTATTCAAAGCCTAGAGAACTTTTGTTTACAATAAGAGGTAAAAGCAACAGACGATAATATATGCATTGCCTATGTAGATTTTATTTTCATTCCAGTTTTTGAACAGTAGACTTTGAACAGTAGACTAAATACATTTAGTCTACATAAAAATAAAAATATGAAGGAACAGATCCTGAAAAAACTACCACAATACACATAAAATTCCTTTTCTAGTTTTCTAAAAATAGTTTTGATGGTTTACTGAGAACTTTCAATGTTGAAGACACTGTTCTTAGCGAATTATCTCATTTAATACCCATAATAGATCTATGCAGCAAGCATAATTATTCCCATTCTACTAGTTAGGAAACAAAGTTGGAGAGGTCACATGGGAAGAATCACAGTTCAAGTTTGACTTCAAATCTCTTTCCTCTAAAATAATATAAAGGTCATTACTGAAAGCATTTAAGATGACAATATCCAAAGTAGTTGTTAGTGAACCAAACACTAAAAGAACAGACACACACACACACATACACACATAGATGCCTTAAGTGAAGAGGTCATCATGCTGAAAAGATCTAATAACATCTCAATCATCTGGAACCATCAAGAACTTAGAAACTAAAAGGACATTTTTCCAGATAATTAAAAATAATTTCCAGATAATTAAAAATTATCTATTCATCATTAAAATATTGAAGGGAATTTTTCTAAGTACACATTATACATTTTCCTATATTCGTAACAGAATAAACTTTTAATAATCATATAACTTTTCTTGATGATACAAATTTAGTCTTACAAAAATTGGAATCTCTTCTGGTAAAAAAGAAAAGTTAGTGCCTGTGCTGTAATTACAGAGGTGACCTTAGCTGTCAATGAGAGTATTTGCCCTTATTGTGACAGGAACACCGTTGTCCATGTTTTTTGATTTCTTAAATCTTTTCTAATATTTTATGCCCCTCATTCCATACTAAAAAAAAAAAATCCCCAAACAACTGCAGGTTGGGAAACAGAGAAATAAGTATATCTTTCAATTCTTCTAACATCCTTCCTCTCTTTTATCTATTCACTCAACAGATATTTTGTAGCTACTTTAGGAGCTGGGCACTAAGGTAGATGCTTGCTAGAATTAGATTTTACGTTCTAACAACTATGAACATGACTGATAAACAATTTTTCCTGGCAATACTTTATGAAATCACCCAGCCAACATTGATGCTTGTGGCTCAGGATCTACATTTTGCTAAATACAATATTACAGGAAACTGGGGTAAAAATAGTATCAATATATACTTGAAACAGAAAGATAAAGTTTGATACAAATTGGAGAAAGAAGAGAGGATGGCTGTGGCAGCTCAGATATGAACTGGGTACAGGTTTGGGTGCAGTGTCTCTCAGCATGGCTCAACTAGTACCTGTAAAATAACCCATAATGCTTATTAATAAAAGTGGATTCCTCTGTTTTATCCCAGATCTGTTGAATAAGAAAAGGCAGGGGCTAAGCCTGAGACTGCATTGCTAAGAAACTCACTTCTAAGAATCTAACCACAATCCTTTATAATAAACAGCGATAACAGAAACCTATATTAGAAACAAAATACCCTTACAACTAAGTCAAAGTAGATTTTCTATCTTACATACATATGAAGGCTATTTTTTCATGAAAGAGTTATAGAACACTCATCATATGTCAAACAATGGATCTAGATGTTGACAGTATAAAGATGACCACAAGATAGTTCCTAAACTAAAAAAGCTTAGAGTTTAGTGTTTTTTAAAGACAGTAAAAGCAATAGTTCTTTCACCTAATAAGCTCTAATTAATTTCTATTTTAGAATATGGACAAGTGACCGTTGTAATTAGTTGATGATATAACTTGACTAATAAACCCTCTTTAAAAACAGGAACAAAATAAGTCCTTTTGAATGGCCTCTGTAACCACATTTTATGATAAAGAATTCCTCATTCATGCCTTATTATGAGGAAATAAGATGTTACAGATGAATGCTGTTTTCCGGTAAGTGAAGCTTCCTTTAATAACTGCCCAAACTATTTTAACTCTAATCACTTTTGGAGAGCTTTCTAAAATATATTACACATTAGCTGGTCTTCCCAACCTTGCCCAGGAGAATAATTAGCTATCATTAGGTGAGTAAATCCTTGTTGCTACTCTGGAGCACACAATATAAGCAAAAGCTAGACAGTAAATCAAAGTCTGCAATATGGCAGGTCCATCTTTGGGAAATTTGATTGCAGACATAGTTAACCATTTTCTCCTTGTACAGTGTCTTAATACATATGCCTGTCTCACCCGATCAGAAGTCATAACAACTTTTTCAGTATAATTTATCTGATCTGTGAGATAGGTTCCTTGGGTTCCCAGAGTGAATTCTGATTACATCACATGGCTTATAAGTTTCAAATTTGATGAATTTTGATGAAAATTTTCTACATGCTTATATCTAGATGTTTGTATCGTGACAGAAATACCCCAGTTATAGGAAACAATATTTGTTGTTGTTGTTTAGTTGCTAAGTCGTGTCCAACTCTTGTGACCCTATGGACTATAGCCCACCAGGCTCCTCTGTCCATGGTATTCTCCAGGCAAGAACACTGGAGTGGGTTGCATGCCCTCTTCCAGGGGATCTTTCCAACCCAGGGATCAAATCTGCGTCTCCCGCAGAGCAGGCAGATTCCTTACCACTGAGCCACCAGGGAAATCCTAGGAAACAATATATTGAAACTAATTTTGCATGGTTTCACTGACCTAATCACTTACTGCATTGTTCTATAAAAGATGATACTCTAGATGCATTTTGCGATGTACAGGGTCATTGCTCTACTGTGTCAGCTTCCAGAAGTACAGTGTTTCTAATGTACTACGGAGGAAGAGTTGAGAGTTGTCAAAAAACCAAAAGACAAAGTTTATTTAATCAATTTACCTAAAACATACTAACTTTTTCTCAAAATAGTGTATTACATTTTTTTTCAAGATAGTAAGTAAAATTTTCTTTCAGAAAGTAATGCATGGGCTTTGAAACTATTAGGCTTTCCTGGTGGCTCAGCTGGTAAAGAATCCACTTGCAATGCGGGAGACCTGGGATCGATCCCTGGGTTGGGAAGATTCCCTGGAGAAGGGAAAGACTACTCACTCCAGAATTCTGGCCTAGAGAATTCCATGGACTGTATAGTCCATGGGGTCGCGAACAGTCAGACATGACTGAGCTACTTTTCCTTTTGAAAATATTATTTCCCTAAGTGTTCCCAGAGACTTTGCTTCTAGATCCATGGAGCAGACTTTCCTCTGCCCATATAACGGAGCTATTTCAAAGCCTATAGAAGCCACCAAATGTCTGCAGTGTCACAAAATTTCTTAAATTTGACAACTATTTGAATCACATAATTTCAACAACAGAAGTTAAAACTTCTTTAAAGTGTCAATTAGGGAGGTAGTCCAAATTTCAGAAGGCTGTTAAATTATGTTTAAATATTCTAAAGATGGAAATCAGTAAGAAAGAAAAAGGAATTTAAAGTCCCTTATTAATTATAAATTAAATATTAAAACCACAATCTGCATTTGTCTAGTCAATTATTTAGTAAAATATATTTACATTACCTGAATTATCAATTTTAATAGTGTACAGCCACAAAACAAAGAAGCTAAGGTGTAGAACAAGTTCTTCCTCCAAATTTCAACATTTTCATCAATTGCCAAATTCTTAACTTATTACTAACAAAATGTTCCTTTTTTGTAATGATCAGTGATGTTTTCAATACAGTGACAACCTGCCTTGTTCAATATGTCAGCTATATTTCCATCGAGCCTATTTTTTTAAGATATAACTCTATGATCTGAGTATTTTGGTTAAGAAATTCCTTAAGTTTCCTTCAGCTATAACTTGTGTTTTCTTGTTCAGGACTGCTAATAGTTCTGTGTTGCTTTTAATTCTCCTGAACTGTAGTATCTTTAAAATTTGGATTGGATGTATAAAGGCATTTTGGAGATAATCATAAAAATGACAAAAAAGCAATATGAAATTGATAGCCTAAAAAATATAGAACTAAACCTTCAATTCTTATAAGATCAAAACTGACAAAATCTACAGTTGTGCTGATAGAAGCATTCAACGAGAAGCCAGACTTTTTTTTTTCTTACAGAAACAGAAATTGTGCTAGTATACTGAATAAGTGCAAACACTCATACAAATGAAACTATTAACTTTAACTAAAGTTTTTCTAAGACAGAGGTGGAAGTGAAGCTTCAGATATCTGTTGCTGGTAGAAGAGTTTTCAGATATTTAAAGAGTGACTCACAGATAACAATGCATATACTTGAACTAAGTATCTGAGTGTGTGTGTATATGAAAATTTACACGCTATATTTTTGTTGCTGATAGTCACTTTCAGTCCATGCAGGGATATGTGGTCTGAAGGAAAAATGACAGGCCCATAAAACAAGAAACTTGGGACTCAGTTTCTGCTCCAACCCTAATTAACGTCTGACATTGGACAGACAAAGGCTTGTTATTGTCCTTCAGGATACCAGGGCCTTTTTTACCCCAAATATAGGTCTACTGTAAGGGTGAAAAATGTATGCATTTTATTATATGCATGTAAAGAAACATATGTTGACATGGTTTTTAAAGTAGTTTCTCAACTAAGGTGTCATTGTAATTTATTATTAATAATTAAGTACTGAAACATGCAATTTTAAATTTATTTTTAATTCAAGGAATATTTAATATTATCATTAAACTGTAAGCTATCTTATTTCTCTTTTAGTTAAGTGCATTCTGATATGTTTTCTGGAGTATGGAATGTGTTGTACATGTGACTACTACCCATCATTCAGTCATATTGGATAACAGATTGTCAACTTCTATTTAAATATAAACTCAAGGAGAAAGAATGCAAACAGAGGAAAACAATAGAATGGAAAAGACTAGAGATCTCCTCAAGAAATTAGAGATACCAAGGGAACAGTTCATGCAAAGATGGGTACAATAAAGGAAGGAAATGGCATGGACCTAACAGAAGCAGAAGATATTAAGAAGAGGTGGCAAGAATACACAGCAGAACTATACAAAAAAGTTCTTCATGATCTGACCCAGATAACCATGATGGTGTGATCACTCACTTAGAGCCAGACATCCTGGAATGCAAAGTCAAGGGGGCCTTAGGAAGCATCACTATGAACAAAGCTAGTGGAGGTGATGGAATGCCAGTTGAGCTATTTCAAATCCCAAAAGATGATGCTGCAAAAGTAGTGCACTCAATATGTCAGCAAATTTGGAAAACTGAGCAGTGGCCACAGGACTGGAAAAGGTCAGTTTTCATTCCAATCCCAAAGAAAGGCAATGCCTAATAATGTTGAAACTAACACACTATGTCACTCATCTCACATGAGAGCAAAGTAATGCTGAAAATCCTCCAAGGCAGGCTTCAACAGTACGTGAACCAAGAACTTCCATATGTTCAAGCTGCATTTAGAAAAGGAAGAGGAACCAGAGATCAAATTGCCAAAATCTGCTGGGTCATAGAAGAAGTAAGAGAGTTCCAGAAAAACATCTACTTCTTCTTCATTGACTATGCCAAAGCCTTTGACTGTGTGGAACACAAGAAATTGTGGAAAATTCTTAAGGAGATGGGAATACCAGACCACCTGACCTGCCTCCTGAGAAATGTGTATGCAGGTCAAGAAGCAACAGTTAGAACTGGACATGGTACAACAGACTGGTTCCAAACTGGGAAAGGAGTACGTCAAAGCTGTATATTGTCACCCTGCTTATTTACCTTATATGCAGAGTACATAATGTGAAATGGAAGGCTGGATGAAGCACAAGCTGGAATCAAGATTGCCGGGTGAAATAGCAGTAAGTAAGTTCAGATATGTAGATGACACCACCCTTATGACAGAAAGCAAAGAACTAAAGAGCCTCTTGATGGAAGTGAAAGAGGAGAGTGAAAAAGTTGGCTTAAAACTCAACAGAAGACTAAGATCATGGCATCGGGTCCCATCACTTCATGGCAAATAGATGGGGAAACAATGGAAACAGTGAGAGACTTTATTTTTTGGGGCTCCACAATCACTGCAGATGGTGACTGCAGCCATGAAATTAAAAGATGCTTGTTCCTTGGGAGAAAACTTATGACCAACTTAGACAGCATGTTAAAGAGCAGAGACATTACTTTGTCAACAAAGGTCCATCTAGTCAAAGTTATGGTTTTCCCAGTAGTCATGTATGGATGTGAGAGTTGGACTGTAGAGGAAGCTAAGTGCTGAAGAATTGATGCCTTTGAACTGAAGACTCTTGAGATTCCGTTGAACCACAAGGAGATCCAACCAGTCAATCCTAAAGGAAATCAGTCCTGAATATTCATTGGAAGAGCTGTCGCTGAAGCTGAAGCTCCAATACTTTAGCTACCTGATGAGAAGAACTGACTCATTGGAAAAGATCCTGATGCTGGGAAAGATTGAAGGCAGGAGGAGAAGGGGATGCCAGCAGTTGGATGGCATCACCAACTAGATGGACATGATTTTGAGTAAGTTCTGGGAGTTGGTGATGGACAGGGAAGCTTGGTGGTCTGCAGTCCATGGGGTCACAAAGAGTCGGACACGACTGAGTGACCGAACTTAACAAAAACTTTTCAGTCAGCATTTTTAAAATCTTTGGAAACATTAAAAAACACTTCACATCATTATTCATTCCTTCACTATTTACAGACCTATCAAGCGGCAGCTACAAGTTATGCTAGCTATACAGTCCCAGATCTTAGGGAAGCCTAATATAAGAGAGAGAAAAATAAATAAGGTATGTGTAGTACAATTATGAGAAATATTGAAAGGAGTTCAGCACAGGGGGCTATTGGGCTATGCTGGAGACACCATTAAGGTTGAAGATAGTCTTCCAAGATGACAAGGCTGAGTCCTGAATCTTCTTGGGCAAACAAAAATTTAAATAGGGTAATCAAACGAAGCGAATATCATACGAATTTTTATACTGCATTATATATTTTTCATAACTACATTTACCTTTTAGAATGATTATTATGACTGAAATAAGGAATATGAATTAGAAAAAGGCAAAACCAAGAAGTTAACCACTATTCCATTTTTATAACATACGTAAATTAGCAATGTAGCTTATAAGCACTTAAATAAAATGAAATAAACACATTTAAAGGAGAAAAACATTAAGTAAGCCATGTTTCATAACAGTAAAAAGCTAAAAACGAAACAAAAGCAAAAACCATAAAGAACAATAATGAAAACCTCTAATTTGTAAATAAGGAATTGGTTGACTCATATAATGGAATAATATGTAGCCGAGAGAGAATTAATCACTGTACTTTTGAGTCTAAGATACTAGAAGTGGTAAAACAGAACCCAGATTCAGAGACATTAAAGTAAGAAAAAAGTACCTCTTGAATGTATGAAATATGAAATTATATATATATGAATTTTTCTATATTTCAAAATTCTTAAAGTTAAAAAGCATTATAAATATATGTATATTCCTATTTCCACTTGGATAGTAAAAGGTCATGTGCTTATATGTATTTTATTGTATATCACTTTATATATTTTATTTATACACATATATATTTCTTATGTTTAGATAACTTTATTTTCTTCATTTGTTATAAATACATGTGTACTTTTATTTTCATTCACATATATATTATTTCTATTCCTAGATTTTTCAGTATATGCAGGAAAAATGATTAGCAAGATGCAGGAGAAATTAAAAATTTAATAATCCAGGGAAGAATACAGTGGGAGAGGGACACTTATTTGTCACTTTTTATCTTTCAAAAGTTTTTTAGTAATTAAAAAAAAAAAGATACTACTCTGGAAATTAGTTTCTTAAAAAAATCACTATGAACATTTGTCTTAAAGTTCATCATTTAAGTATCTATCTTTGGTCTTGCTGGATCCTTCACTATTCTGAGTTCCTGCTTTTCTTAGTGTTTAATTTGATTTCCTTTACTGCATCCCCTTTTAATACCCAATTTTCTATTTGTTCCCCCACGTTTCAGTTCTGAGCAGTCTTCTTCCTATATGGATAGCTCCTTTGGAGATTTTATCTATTTAATGATGTCAGCTCATATCTACATGTTCTTTAGGTCTCACTTCTCATATGTGAATAACAGATAACATTGGAAATAGCTTACTACCAGTTGTCTGGGGGGACATTTCCAAGTGGATATCACACAGTCAACACACAATGAATACATTTTATCCATTCTCAATTTACTTTTATAATTGCTCTACATCATAGTTAATGGGGTTCCCTGATAGTTCAGTTGGTAAAGAACCCGCCTGCAATGAAGGAGACCCTGGTTCGATTCCTGGGTTGTAAAGATCCCCTGGAGAAGGGATAGGCTACCCACTCCAGTATTCTTGGGCTTCCTTTGTGACTCAGCAGCTGGTAAAGAATCCGCCTGCAATTTGGGAAACCTGGGATCGATCCCTGGTTTGGGAAGATTCCCTGGAGAAGGGAAAGACTACCCACTCCAGAATTCTGGCCTAGAGAATTCCATGGACTGTATAGTCCAAAGGGTTGCAAAGAATTGGATATGACTGAGGAACTTTCACTTCCACTTTTCACGGTTAATGAATCAAACTTTTATGATAGAAACCCCAGAAATACCTCTAATTCCTACCCTTTTTACAAGGTTACAAGGTCCCAAATACAGGCAGTCATCAGTCAGCAATCACCAAAAAATGTTTAACTTATACCTCTTCAACATTCTGTCCCTTTTATAACAATCTGTCCCTTTCAAAGTCCCATAATTGCATTCATCTCTCATTTGGATTATCATAACTTTCTGAGTTCTCTTATTTCTAATCTCCCCATGCCAATTTATGTTATCAAGTCATTTTCCTAAAATACAGTAAGTCTACTCAGTTAATATTCTTAATCTGAAAATCTGAAAAGCTTCCCACACTGTAAAACTCAAACTCTTCATTTTCTAATATATCCATAGTTTTTTACTAAGTATATATTATGTACCTATATATGTCATAAACAGGAGAAAGACTTAAAAATCAGGATTGGAAGTTAAGAGCTAAGGAGAAGAATGGCACTTGATGAGACCACAAAGTTGCATGTCCTTAGCTACTACTACAGCCCACCCATACAGTTTCTGTCCATTATTGTGCCCATCTTTGCATGAAATAGTCCCTTGGTATCTCTAATTTTCTAAGATCTTGGCATCCGGTCCCATCACTTCATGGCAAATAGATGGAGAAACAGTGGAAACAGTGACAGACTTTATTCTCTTGGGCTCCAAAATTACTGCAGAAGATGACTTCAGCCATGAAATTAAAAGAAGCTTGCTCCTTGGAAGAAAAGCTATGACAAATCTAGACACCAGATTAAAAAGCAGAGACATTACTTGGCAGACAAAGGTTTATATAGTCAAAGCTATGGTTTTTCCAGTACTCATGTATGGATGTGAGAGTTGGATCATGAAGATGCCTGAGCACTGAAGAATTGATGCTTTTGAGCTGTGGTGTTGGAGAAGACTCTTGTGAGTCCCTAGACAGCAAGAAGATCAAACCAGTCAATCCTAAAGGAAATCAACCCCGAATATTTATTGGATGAACTGATGCTGAAGCTGAAGCTCCAATACTTTGGCAAAGATCAACTCATTAGAAAAGACCTTGATGCTGGGAAAGATTGCAGGTAGGATAAGGGAATGACAGAGGATGAGATGGTTGAATGGTATCACCGACTCAACAGACATGAGCTTGAGCAAACGCCAAGAGATGGTGAAGGGCAGAGAAGCCTGGCATGCTTCAGTCCATGTGGTTGCAAAGAATCAGACATGACCAAGCGACTGAACAGCAACAATAACACCCCACCTAACTCACCATTGCCCACCTCCACCTGTCCCACCCTTCCTGGATTCTACCTTTGGCCAAATCATTTGGCTGATATATGACCTCTAATATTCACCTATCCTTCTTGAAGAGACAGTCTTATAGGTGATAAAAATGGCCAAGAATTAACTGTATATAACACTTAAGATTTTACAAAAACTGCTTTCATATGGACTACATTTAACATAATTATTGACCATTTACTTCACATTTTGAGTCTAATAAAGCATAGTTTATGATACAGGCAAGAGAAAAGATAAAGGTATATATTATTTTCATCAAGCTAATCTTAGGAAAACTGAAGAAAATAAATCATTTATAAGTAATGAATATTCACCTCTTCAGATACCAAACTTTAAAAAAATTAACCAGTTGTGAAGAAAAATATTCTATAATGTACCATACACATTCCTAACTTGTTAAATAGAAAGATAAAGAATAATTTTAAGTTTATTGAATGATTCCAGTCAATATGATACACTGTCATAATACCATTATGTCTCTTTTTTAGATTCCTATTTAACTAAAGATTTTTCCTTTTTCCATCCAAATATCTTTACCTACCTCTATATTTAGGTATTGTTTCTAATCTTTTTTGTACTGGACAACTAGAAAATGATGTTGGGGTTTAATAAACTTAGTGTGGGCCTAAAGAGAAAGGAAACTGCTTCAATACAAGAACTTCATGATAACTATTTTCAATACTCAGAGTCTTCATATTATTTCACATCTGTATTAGGAGTTGTACTCAAATGGTAGCTTGTGCTAAAATTTATTTCCTATCAAAAGTGGGGGGAATCGATTAAATTAAAAATTTCTCTAGATAGTTAAAGAGTAATTTAAAGATGATATTTAAATTTTATGAAAATAAATTATATTTCATGATTTTCCCTAGGTAAGGAAATTCACATGCAGAAAATGATGCTCTCACCTGACTTCAAAGAAATCATAAGAATGTCATCTTAAAACGTCTTAGCTCTTTTTGTCTAACTCATAAGAACAGGAGATAACAAAACATTTTATCTGTCTCCTTTCAATTTACATCAAAGTAATTCTCAGAACACAAAAAGATTTTTTTTTTGGTAGCTTAACTGGTAAAGAATCCGCCGGCAGTGCAGGAGACCCCAGTTCAATGCCTGGGTTGGGAAGATCCCCTGGAGAAGGGATAGGCTACCCATTCCAGTATTCTTGGGCTTCCCTGGTGGCTCAGATGGTAAAGAATATACCTGCAATGCGGGAGACCTGGGTTCAATCCCTGGGTTGAGAAGATCCCCTGGAGAAGGAAACAGCTACCCACTCCAGTATTCTAGCCAGGAGAATTCCATGGACAGAGGAGCCTGACTGCCTACAGTCCATGGGGTCCCAGAGTCAGATACAGCTGAGCAACTTTCACTCCAATGGTGGTGTTAGTGGCAAAGAGCCCGACTGCCAATGCAGGAGATATAAGAGACATGGGTTTGATCCTTGGGTCAGGAAGATCCCTGGAGAAGGGCATGACAACCCACTCAAGTAGAAAATAAATAAATAAAAGGCCTAGAAACTCAGTTCTTTAAATTTTAAGATGCCCTTAATGAATCTAGACCCTCATGGCAAGATGTGCTGCTTTTCATAGCTATTCATTCATGTTCTAGCTAAATAATTAAATATCAAAATCAGGAAGATGGATCTCAAGACTTTTTAGACACAGTACATAGCTTTGTAAAAGATACATTATCTGAGGAACCAAAGTCATCTTTAGGAACACGTAAGACATACTTACAAATGAAACAAACAACTTTTCAAATATTAAACAAGGGTTTCGCATGATACAGGGTGCTCGGGGCTGGTGCACCGGGATGACCCGGAGGGATAGGATGGGGAGGGAAGTGGGAGGGGGGTTCTGGAAGGGGAACACATGTACACCTATGGTGGATTCATGTCAATGTATGGCAAAACAAATACAATATTGTAAAGTTAAAAAATAGATAAACAAAAAAAAAGAAAAAAATAAACAAGGGTTTCTGAGTCTTACATCATCTAATTTTGTAAGTGCTAGACATGAACCCTCAGACAAGCTTGTTTAAATATTTTTCTACTAAGACAGGTATTTATCACTGTGAAAAAAATCCAAGAGATTAAAAATTAAGCTTTGAAAGAAATGTTATTTTCTCAAATCTCTTCTAAGTAAGGTGTACATGTGAAAAAAATGTACTGGGATTAATTAATGCATTAATTATGCATATCCTTATTAAAAACTAAAATATTATGTTTACAATGGGACCAGCAGCTATCCTAAATGCTCTACTTGTAAATAGTTCAGTCTTTTTCTAAAAATCTTTGTAAGGTAGGTAATGAAATGAATCAAATCCAGGGTTGCAGATGAGGAAACTCAGAAGTTAAAATTGCCCAAGTTCATACAACTGGAAAGTAGAAATATTTACTAGAGAGCAGAAGAGCTAATAACATAACTGAAAGATACTTTAGTTACTGCAGTCTCCATATGATGTGGATTCTAAAATACAAAATGTTAAATCCAATGTAAAATTGGATTAATGAGTACTTTTAATTCAACAATTTAAACATTGCACTAAACAAACTAGAAATAGAAGGGAACTGCCTTAACTTTATAAAGGGAATCTATGAAAAATCCACAGCTATTATACATAATGATGACAGAGACTACATTCTTTCTCCCCAAATCAGGGATGTCTTGCCACTTGTATTCAATGTGGTACTAGAGTTTCTGTGTTTGTGTGTGTGTTAGTTGCTCAGTTGTGTCCAACTCTTCATCACCCCATGGTCTGTACCCGCTACGTTCCTGTGTCCATGGAATTCTCGAAGCAAGAATACCGGAGTGGGCAGCCATTCCCCTCTCCAGAGGATCTTCACAACCCAAGGATCGAAACCAGGTGTCCTGCATTGCAGGCAGATTCTTTACCATCGGAAGCATGAGGGGCGCCTCACTAGAGTTTCTAGCTAGAGCAATTAGGAAAGAAAAAGAAAAAAAAAAGGAAGAAAGAATGAAAACACAGCCAGATTTGAAAGGAAAAAGTAAGTTGATCTTTATTTACAAAGAGCATGATTTTATATGTAAAATTCTAAGGAATCAACTATAAAAACTATTGGATCTATAAATGAGTTCAGTAAGACAACAGGATAAGACTCAATTGTACATCAATACACTAGCAATGAATAATCTGAAAGTGAAATTAAGAAAACAATTCCATTTACAAGAGCATGAAAAGAAAATATTTATGAATCAACTTATAAAAAGTGTTAAGATTTAAGCTCTAAATTTTTAAACTATAAAATATTATTTTAAGATATTAAAAAAACCTAATTAAGTTGAAGAACATGCCACACTTTTGAATCAAAAGGCTTAATATTATTAAGACAGTAACAGTAATATTCTTGAAATTATCTACAGAATAAATCCAATCCTTAGAAAAAGTCTATCAAAATCTGCTGAGTTGACAAGTTGATTAGGATTCACATGGAAATGTACAAATAACCAAAATAATCCTGGAAAAGAAGACCAAAGCAAGAAACCTACACTTCACAGAATGAAAATAATGTGGTGTTGGCATAAGGATACATGTGTGGACTAATGGAATAGATCTAAGAGTCAAGAAATAAACCCTCACACTTATGGTTAACTGGTCTTTGACAAGGATTCTAAGACCATTTAATGGATAAAGAAAGGTCTTTTCAATAAAAGATGCTGAGTGCAATCAAATATCCATATGAAAAAGAAAAAAGTGAACTAATTCCATATATCATACACAAACATTCACTCAAATGGACAGCAGATTTTGATGTAAGAGATAAAATTATAAAGCTCTTAATAGAAAACACAGAAATAGGCTTTGTAACCTTGGAACAGACAAACCCTTCTTTAGATACAAAACCAAAAGCACAAGTGATAAAAGAAAAAAAAAAGACAGACTTCACCAAAATTAGGAACTTTCATGTTGTAAAGAATACCATCAAGAAAGTGAAAAGATAACCCACAGAATGGTAGAAAATATCTGTAAATCATGCATCTAATAAGGGACAATCCAAATGTCCATCAACTGATGGATGTACAAACAAAATGTGGTGTACCCATATACTGAAATATTATTCACCAACAAAATGAATGAAATTAGGATACATATTATAACATGGGCAAGCATGATCTTAAATGGAAGAAACCAGCCACAGAAGACCACATAGTATATTATATTACATGATTTCACTTGTATGAAATGTCCAAAATAAGCAAGTCTATAGGAAAAAAAAAAGAGTAAATTAGTAATTTCTTAGAGCTGGAGGGTGGGGGAGAATAGGGTGTGACCACTAACGGGTACTGAGTTTTACTTGGGGAGGGTAATTAAAAGTCTAAAAATTGTGCTGATTATTGTACTATTCTGTGAGTACATTAAAAAAATCATTGAATCATACACTTTTATTGGGTGAATTATTTGATGTAAGCTAGACTCAATAAAGCTGTTAAAATAACTTAAATATCATATGTTTACCTTATATAAACTACTTATGACTGAAAGCTATTTTAGCTGACCTGGGGAGATGCCCTCTTTGTGAAAAAGAATAAAAAAAGTTAAGATCTTTTTTGTCATGTGTTCCCTACTTTGACCAACACCAAGCTAGAACAGTTCTAGCATTAAACTATAAACTATATTATCACATATAATGGTTTAATATTAATGATTATAAAGCTAAAATAATTAACTTTTAACAGGATTTTTTTTGGAGGATACAACTGTATTATAATAATAATACAGAAAATTAGTTCATTCCTGAAATTGGGAACCCATTTTTGAAAACAACTTATTTGACAGAATTAAACTATGTCACCCATTGTTTTAGTCAGTCCTTGGGAACATTACATAGGTACACTCATCTTTTGTGAATATTTGTTGCATACTGATTATGGGCTCAACAGTACTGTGGTTAAGTGCTGACTATTCAGCAGTGACCATTTCTTGAGGGGTATAGTGGAATAATGGTAAATGTCTACTCTAGTAATAAGCAGGACATGATGCTTTGTGTTGTTTTATGCTCTATGGTAATGATTACCAGGACTCAATCAAAAAGTTTTTTCATGTGTCCTGGTTGTTGTGTTGTGCAGCTGCTAAGTCATGTCCAACTCTTTGCAAAATTCTTTTACTGAAGATGCAGCATGCTACAAACATGAATTTTTAATTAAATCTGTATGACTTTTTTTTATTCCTAGGTATAATACCTTGAGCAAGTTATTTAGATTCTCTGTGCCTTAATTTCTATATTAACAAAATGGGGATAATGGTTATCTACCTTATTTAATTCTCTTATGAAAATTAAATGCGATAATTCATTTAAATTCATTTAATTCATTTAATTCATAGACTATTGCCTATGTGCCTGAGTAAAAACTCAATGAACATGATTAATGATCATGAGGATGATGTAAGCAGTGGTGGTGGTTTTATATATAGGTATTTCTTTGTGTACGGAGGCAAACACATTTTCCATCTAGGTCTGTGCTCTTTGTCTATCTGGCTTTCAAAAATATATGGATATCCCCTGTACTGGCAATTATAATCAACTAGTTTCTGTCTAAATTGTATGCAATGTCTAGCTGCAAGAAGTGATATGTAGAAAATTACTTGAAGGTGATATCATTTGTCCATTCTTCCACATATTCTAAGGTCTATGGTTAGATAAAACATAATTGCCAAAAGGCCACAACCTTGGTATGTGTATCTATCTATCTATATATCTTAGCCCTCTGCACAAACACCATTTTTATTAATAATTAAAAAATAATAAATAGCCACAAGGAACCAATTTAAAGACTTTTTATTGAAATACTGTAGATGCTACAGCTACGTACCTTTCATCATAATCTTAAAAAATGTTTTCGCATTCTAGAAATCCTTTTTTTCCTCAGCTTCTCTTGTGAGTAATTAAACAAAACAGTAGGAGAAACAATGTTTATGGAAAATAATTTGTAAGCTACGTTTTTTTCAACCCTTTCAGATAGTATTTCTTAACATTCATTACCAGAAGGCTATATACAAATTCAAACTATATGATCATATCTATATTATATAAAGAGGTATAAAAAAACAAGGAATGACTTATTTGACCACTGTAATTTATGGAAAAGGACTGAACCTCTATTGATCATATTCAGCAATAAAAATTCACTGTTTCCCAGCCCACTGCTGCCAGGGAACCCACTTTAGCCTATCAATATGCTGAAGAAGTCCAAGAGAGACAATAATACTATTAATGGAGATCTCACTACACAAATAAAAATTATTGGATATAAAAGGAAAATTAGCAGCTCAAAAGAGAAGAGCAAAGTGAACATGCTGTGAAAATGGCACCCAGTGAAGAGAAATAATTCAAGAAACAGGAGAGGTGACTGAAATTTTCTAATTTTGTTTTCAGTTATATGTGAGGGGTATTGTGGCAATAAAACAAGAATAAACTCCCATGGAAAAGCAGCAATCAACAACACAACAACAACAAAAAGGTTGTACTATTCAACATTCTCCTCCTGGTATATGAAATTTAGTTCTTCTCTACATACTGAGGTGTTACTATTTTTGAATCCACTTAATCTGAGAAGCAATACATTAAATCCACTGTTATTTTTATTTTAATTCTTAGATACTTAGTTTTCAAATGTTTCTTATTGGCAGAAAGCAATGGTAACATTCAGAGGTCTGGCAGGGCATTTCAAAGTCAACTAGGACTCAGAAATTCTTTGCTGAGGGAAGTTCTGTGCAGTGAAAGAGTCTGGCAGACATCCCTGGCTCCTGACCACTAAATACCAGTAGTGCCTTCTCAATCATGTTGATAACCTAAATAGGACGCTAGCATTTTCAATATGTCCCTTGGGGGAATACATGAGTTGAGAAGGAGCAGCCCTTAGCAACCCCCTTCCCGCCAACACACACACAAAGAGGTAAATACTTAAATGCAGAAAATAAAAATAGTAAGATCTCTAGAATAAAACAGAGGATGACAATTTTATAACCTTACAGTAGAGATTTCCTTTCTTAGGATGACGCAAAGAACAGAAACCATAAAAGACTGACACACTTGAGCAAACCAATATGTAAACATGATAAATTAGGAAAACATAACTTACAAAAAGGATGAGTAAATATCCTTAATAGAAAAAATTTCCTGAAAAATTAATAATAAAAAAAAGCTCTTCAAAAGAAAAACAAACAAAAGAAATGACTGGAAAACTTACTAAAGAAAATTTACATAGCAATAGGGATATTTTAACACCTATTTCCTGCCAGGTGCAATAGGTACATAGCAACTGCCTTACATGAATTTTGTTATTAAGGAGGAGATACAGAATTCAACAATTCTATAAAGTGTTTTCTAATTTCAGATCAATTTTATAGTAAGGTCAATTAGCGTGCCAAAGTTACACAGCACGTCAGTGATGGAGGCAAGGATTCAAGCTTTAATACCAGAGCTAAGAGTTTTATCACTGTTTTCTATCAATAACAATTCCACTACTGCAAGTGTATTTAATATGTGGAGTAATAAGGCAGACAGATGTCTGTACAGTAAAATAAGTGCACTCAATTCATAATTGAGAAAAAGTAAACAATCTAGATAATTATCAATAAGGAATTTATTTACTAACGTACAGTATATCCATAACATGTACTATTCAGGAACTAAAAACAGTAAGGTAGATCTATGCAGCAATATAGGATGATCTTAGAAATAAGTTGGCAGATTTTTAAAAAGCAAATTGCAGAACAGAATTAAGAGTATGATGCCATTTTTTTATTATTAAGAATAATCAATAAAACATCCCCATTTTGAAACAAAGAAGTGAAAACTACATTTATAAAATCATTTCCTACAGACGGTCACAGCCTTTATATACTGGTAAAATGTCAGGAGGAATCCAATATACTACTGGGGAAGAGCGAGAAGTAGCTATATTAAGAATGAAGAGGCTGATCTAAAGTGGAAATGATGCCCAGTTGTGGCTGTATCTGGTGGTGAAAGTAAAGTTTGATGCTGTAAAGGAACCTGGAGTGTTAGATCCGTGATCAAGGTAAATTGGACGTGGTCAAACAGGAGATGGCGAGAGTGAATATTGACATTTTAGGAATCAGTGAACATGGACAGGAATGAGAGAATTTAATTCAGATGACCATTATATCTACTACTGTGGGCAACAATCCCTTAGAAGGAATGCAGTAGCCCTCATAGTCAACAAGAGTCCGAAATGCAGTACTTGGTTGCAATGTCAAAAATGACAGAATGATTTTGGTTTGTTTTCAAGGCAAACCATACAACATCACAGTAATCCAAGTCTCTGCCCCAACCACTATGCCTAAGAAGCTGAAGTTGATGGATTCTATGAAGACCTCCAAGACCTCCAAAAACTAACATCAAACAAAGATGTCCTATACATCATAGGGAACTGGAATGTAAAAGTAGGAAGTGAAGTAACAGGCAAGTTTGGTCTTGGAGTACAAAATGAAGCAGGGCAAAGGCCAGCAGAGTTTTGCCAAGAAAAGACACTTGTAATAGCAAACACCCTCTTCCAACAACATAAGGGACATGGACATCACCAGATAGGCAGTACCAAAATCAGATTGATTATATTCTTTGCAACTGAAGTGGAAAAGCTCTATACAGTCAGCAAAAACAAGACTTGGAGCTGACTATGGCTCAGATCATCAGCACCTTATTGCAAAACTCAGGATCAAATTGAAGAAAGTAGGAAAAACCACTAGGTCATTCAGGTATGACCTAAATCAAATCCCTTATGATTATACAGTGGAGGTGATGAATAGATTCAAAGGACTAAAATCTGGTAGATGGAGTGCCTGAAGAACTATGGACAGAAGTTCATAACACTCTACACAAGTGGTGACCAAACCCTCTCAAAGAAAAAAGAAAAGCAAGAAGGCAAAGTGGTTGTCTGAGGAGGCCTTACCAATAGCTGAGAAAAGAAGAGAAGCGAAAGGCAAAGGAGAAAAGGAAAGATATTCCCAACTAAATTCAGAGTTCCAGAGAACAGCAAGGAGAGATAAGAAAGCCTTAAGTGATCAATGCCAGGAAATAGAGGAAAACAATAGAATGGGAAAGACAAGAGAACTCCTTAAGAAAAAACTGGAGATACAAAGGGAACATTTCATGCAAAGGCAGGCACAATAAAGGACAAAAATAGCAAAGACTAACAGAAGCAGAAGATATTAAGAAAAGGTGGCAAGAATACACAGAAGAACTGCCCAAGAAAGATCTTAATGACCCAGATAACCACGATTGTGTGGTCACTCACCTAGAGCCAGATAACCTGGAGTCCGAAGTCAAATGGGCCTTAGGAAGCATCACTGCAAACAAAGCAAGTGGAGGTGTTGGAATTCCAGCTGAGTTATTTCAAATCCTAAAAGATGATGCTGTTAAACTGCTGCACTCATTATGCTAGCAAATTTGGAAAACTCAGCAGTGATCACAGCAATGGAAAAGGTCAGTTTCATTCCAATCCCAAAGGCAATACCAAAGAATGTTCAAATTAGCATACAATTGCACTCATTTCATATGCTAGCAAGATTATGCTCAAAATCCTTCAAGCTAGGCTTCAGCAGTATGTGAACCAAGAAATTCCAGATGTTCAAGCTGCATTTAGAAAGGGCAGAATAACCAGAGATCAAATTGCCAACATACACTGGATCATAGAAAAGGAAAGAGAATTCCAGAAAAACATGTACTTCTGCTTTATTGACTATGCCAAAGCCTTTGACTGTGTGGATCACAACAAACTGTGGATTATTTTTACAAAGAGACGGGAATACAAGACCACATTATCTGCTTCCTGAGAAATCTTATGCAGGGGACATGGAATGGACTGGTTCCAAACTGGGAAAGGAATACACCAAGCTTTTTAAATACAGTTTGAAAGAAAACAGCTGCAGATGTCATACAACAGAGTGGCCAGCTTACAGTACGTTAGAGCAGAAGCAATACTGGTGACTGTTTTCTACATATCTGATCTAATGAAACTTTTAGATTACCAAACATATGCCTGAATTTTTAGAGCTAGCAGAACTGAGTCTCTAAGGATTTCTGAGTCCAACTGAAAGACTTTTTTAAATTTCAAGTTCAGCACTAATAGAAGATCAAATAAGACCAACAAGCCATAAACACAATGATGATGGAGATAAGATTTAAATACAAACTAGTATAACTGGATGGCAAAGTAGATAATGACTGAATCATAAGCATTTAAAAGTTGTAAATATGTTAAGAGAAGAAATAGCACTTTAGACTCTTTATTAAGCATCAGAGACCATGAGCTGCAAAGAGGCTGCTCCTGTGATAATTCCTCAAAACTTTCAAAATTTTGAAATGTGGGAAAAATTCATAAAGACAGTCATTTTACACCAAGTAGAAAGTATCTGATGCAAACGTTTGTTAGGCCATTTTAGGAAAACAACTCAAGAGAAGCTAAGAAATGGTATAGCTTCTTCTTTTTTTTAAAGAAAGAATATTTTAGTTCAGGATATTTATGACAAAGCAGAACCTCTAATAAAAAATACACATGTTGAGGAGATTCCTTGAAGAACAGGATTTTAGTAGAGATACCAGAGGAAATGTCTCACAAAAATGTGTACACACACCCACTCACACAGACATACACACACAATTTCTTACATAGGCTGAAAAAAAACCGGAAACTGAAATTGTTAGAGAAATTACTACTGAGATATAGTTGTAGATATAGAACTCTGCATGCTATGTGCTTAGTCACTCAGTTGTGTCTGACTCTTTGTGACCCAGTGGACTATATTCCTCCAGGCTCCTCTGTCCATAAAATTTTCCAAGCTAGAATACTGGAGTAGGTTCCCATTTCCTACTCTAGGGGATCTTTCTGATTCTAGGATCAAACCCATGTCTCTTGTATCTCTTGGACTGAAAACCTTCAACTTTAAGGAAAGCTCCAATAACAGTACCTTCAGAGAACACCTAATATCTTTCACCTAGTTTAAGGTATTTTCAATCACTTGCCACATCTGCCTTCCTCCCTTTAAAGGTATGTGCTTCTGTATGTGCATATCTGTATCTATACAAGTAGTTTTTGTTTTTTTCCTTTACTGTTGAGAGTTACTTGTATACGTTGTGGCAGTTGATAAATACTTCAGTATTTATCAGCCAATAACAATGATAATCCACAAACTTGTGATAATATAATTATCACATTCAGGACACTTTACATTGATATTAATATGATGTAATTTACAATCCATATTTCCATTTTACCATCTGTCACCAAAACCATTTTGTGGTTTTACTGTTTTTTTTTTTTTCCTTTTCAAATTTGGATTCAATCAATATTCATTCTCCTTTCATATAGAGCAATTCCCCAATCTTGCTCAGTTTTTCACATCACTGTCATTTTGGAAGAGGCTAGGTCAGTTTTTCAGACTGTTTCTCAATTTGATTGCATCTTATTAATTCCTCATGATTATATTTAGGTTAAACATTATTGCAGGAATATAACAAAAGTAGCATCTTTATGTGCTGAAGTGTAACATTTTAGGAGGCATATGATGCCAGACTGTCCTTCATTGGTCTTCTGAAGTTTAATACTATGGTTAAGATGGTACCTGCCAGATATCTCCATTTTCTAGGTAACTTTATAATTAACAAGTGATCTGTGAGGTGATACTTGGAGACCATGTGAATATCCTGTTTCCAAGTGGTCCTTTACCCAATAATTTAAGCATTAACTTGTGACTGTTGTCTTAATCAATTATTACAGTTGTTATAAATAAAAGTGATTTTCCATTTCTTTAATCCTTTCTACATTTATTAGATGGCATTTTATAAAAAGCAACTTTCCCTTCATCCATTCTTCTAATTTCTTTAATGTATCAGCATGGACTTATGGATTATTCCTTGCAATTCTTTCTGTTATCATCCATTTCTATCGTTGTTTGACTGGGACATAATTGTCCCAAATACGTTCAGAGGAAGCTTCCTTAAAGCAGGCTACTGTGTCCTTAGGACATGACTCTTCAATTTTTGAACCTGTCCCAAGACACACTATAAAAATAATGACATTTCAAAAGAAAAGTCAATATTATATCAAATAGAACTCTAAGAGAAGTACTCCTTCTAACTCAGTGGTAAAAATAAGAATATTAATTATTACCAACATTATTCAAAACAGTAAAATATGTATTACAAATGCAAAACAACAGAAAAAAGAAACATAATGAACTGATAAAACACACAAAGAGGCAAAATATTATTCTGATACAGTGTATGCTGTGAAATATAAAATAATTAGTTCAGAAATTATAGAACTGATGAGTTTAATATTTTTTCCAGATGTAAGTTAAATATGCTAAAATAATATCACCAACTAGGCAGAAAATAGGAAGAAGAGACTTCATTCTAAATAACAAGGGAAAGCTGCATTATTTAGAATGTAATTTAATAAGAGCTGCATTTAACCTCTATGAAGACAACCATTAAACTTAATTAGTAGATTTAAACTATGACTTAAATGTTCTTGGATAGGTGGCCCTAATATTAGAAAATGAATATTTCAGTTAAACATAGAGGATTAAACATGTTCCTCTCTACTCCTCTTGAAATACCATTTAAATGAGAGTAAATATATATACATATATATATTTAAAATTATAAGAAAAAACAAGAAAGGAGACAAAAACAGAAGATATCAATATACTTTTGAAACTGGAAATTAGATTAAAGATAACACAAGGATGAGAAAGGTAAAGGAGAAAGAGAGGGAGTAGGAAGAGAGGGAGGGAGGAGAGTGAGAGAGACAGAAAGAAGTTTTACTGTAGAATCTCAGAAAAGGTAGAGTATTTTTGGACAGAAGGGTATAATAAGGTAGGGCATTAAATGGAAAGATTTGTTCACAATTTTTTTAAATAGCATGCCAAACTGAGCTTTCCTACTCTGAAGCCAGGTGACTGCTTAAGTTTTACTCTGCAAAAGTTTGAACCAGAGAGGCTTTAGATTATTAAGTCACAAAGAAGAGCTGAAAGTGGAATAAGCAGTCTTGTTTAACAACTGGGATTGAATAAAGGTTTATTACACCACTCCCGTTCTTCCATTTCCACTGAAAGCTTCCCAGAATGCTGACAACCAGGCTTTTCCTACAGTGACAAGATACTTGGAAATTCCTCTCTATGTAATCTGAACTGCCTGAGAGTATATTTGTTGTTCTTCATCAGTTGTTCAGTTGTGTCTGACTCTTTGTGACCCCATGGACTGCACGCCAGGCTTTCCTATCCTTCACCAGCTCCTGAAGTCTACTCAAACTCACGTCCACTGAGTCCCTGATGCCATCCAACCATCTTGGCCCATACTGCCCCTTCTCCTCCTGCCTTCAACATTTCCCAGCATCAAGGTCTTTTCTAATGAGTCAGCTCTTCGCATCAGGAGGCCCAAACATTGCAGCTTCAGTTTCAGCATCAGTCCTTATAATGAATATTCAGGATTGATTTTCTTTAGGATTAACTGGTTTTATGTCCTTGCTGTCCAAGGGACTCTCAAGAGTCTTCTCCAACACCACAGTTCGAAAGCATCAGTTCTTCAGTGCTCAGGCTTTCTTATGGTCCAGTTCTCATTCTGTCGATGACTACTGGGAAAACCAAAGCTTTTAATATATGGACCTTTGTCGGCAAAGTAACGTCTCTGCTATTTAATACACTGTCTAGGTTTTTCATAGCTTTTCTTCCAAGAAGCAAGCATCTTTTAATTTCATGGCTGTTGTCAAAGTCTGCAGTGATTTTGAAGTCGAAGAAAATAAAGTCTGTCACTGTTTCCATTGTTTCCCCATCTATTTACCATGAAGTGATGGGATAACATGCCATGATCTCCATTTTTTGAATGTTGAGTTTGAAGCCAGCTTTTTCACTCTGCTCTTTTACCTTCATCAAAAGACTCTTTAGTTCCTCTTCATTTTCTGCTATAAGGGTGGTGTCTTCTGCATATCTGAGGTTACTGATATTTCTCCCACCAATCTTAATTTCAGCTTGATTCATCCAGCCTGGTATCTCACATGATGTACTCTGAATATAAGTTAAATAAGCAGGGTAACGATATACAACCTTGATGTACTCCTTTCCCAATTTGGAACCAGTATGTTTTTCCATGTCCATTTCTAACTATTGCTTGCTGACCTCCATCCAGGTTTCTCAGGAGGCAGGTAAGGTGGTCTGGTATTCCCAACTCCTTAAGAATTTTCCACAGTTTGTTTTGACTCATATAGTCAAAGGCTTTAGCATATTCAATGAAGCAGAAGTAGATGTTTTTTCTCGAATTATCTCGCTTTTTCTATGATCCAATGGATGTAAGAGTACACATCTGGGAAATAACTGATATTTGGTGATCTCCCAACAAATAGATCAGCCCAGTGCTCATTCAAATCTCAGGGTAGCTCTCCAATCAAATGCGCCACTCACAGAACACAGAGACAAGAATTCAAACCATAGAAAGAGAAAAAGAGTGAATGTGGAGAAACTGATACTATTCATGGAACAGAAGGAACTTCAAAAATATGTATTTAAAAATCTCACATAAATAAGAAACTATATATTATCCAGGAAGTAAGAGTCAGAAGACATTAAAAACAAAGATCAAAATGGGAGAAAAAGCATAGAGTGGTAAAGAGGATTCAGAGATAAAGGTGAAAATTCTTCTCTAAGGTAGAAAGAAAATGAAGGAGAAATGAAAAGGAAACAAAATACATGACAATCAGGGTCAAAGAGTCCAGTATCCAAATAAAAGTGCTTCCCAGGTGACTCAGTGTTAAAGAATCTGCCTGCCAATGATGGAGATGTAGATTCAATCCCTGGGTCAGGAAGATCCCCTGCAGGAGGAAATGGGTATCTACTTTTGCATTTTTGCTTGGAAAATCCCACAGACAGAGAAGCCTCGTGGGCTACAGTCCATAGGGTTGCAAAGAGTTGGACAAGACTTAGTGACTGAGCACACACACAAACACCAAGCTGCAACAATAACAATATTGTCAATAACAGCAAACTTAGAAGACAGGAAGCTATCAAAGAAATACAACATGAAAAATTTGCAAATGAGTACTCAGATCAAAGGATGAAAATCTAACAAACAAGTAGGAGAAACATCAAGAAAGTAGAAAGCATTCAGAAAAAAGAGATTCTAAAAGAGTACAGAGACTGGGCAAGGAAAACTATGCTTAAGATGAGATTGTGAAAGGTTTTAATAAACAATATTGGAAACTAAAAGACAATAGTCTTAAAAATTTTAATACCCAATTCAGGAAATTGAATTAAAACTATTTGTCATCCCTGTTAATATATCCTGTTAACAATTATGGAACACAATTTTAGAAACTCTAGTGGAAAAAGCTTAGATAAATCAGAAATACACTCAGATAAACCTGAACTGAATTCTAGCTCAACTTCTCACTAGCTTTGCAATTAATGAGTTATTTAGCTTCTTTAAACCTGTTTCATTTTAATAAGAGGACAATAATGCCTAACTCTAAAAGTGTTCTACGGATTAAATATTACTTTTATGACACACCAAAAAGGTATCTGATAAAGTTACTAATTTTCAGAATTATCACTGATATTATTTAATCGATGTACTAGCCATATTAGATAAATGCTAAAAAAGTAAACATTTAAGCAATTGCAGAAAATATATTAAGTTTTCAGTTCAGTTCAGTTGCTCAGTTGTGTCCGAATCTTTGCAACCCCATGGACTGCAGCATGCCAGGCTTCCCTGTCCATCACCAATTCCTGGAGTTTACTCATACTCATATCCATTGCATAAGTGATGCCATCCACCCATCTCATTCTCTGTTGTCCCCTTTTCCTCCCACCTTCAATCTCTCCCAGCATCAGGGTCTTTTCCAATGAGTCAGTTCTTTGCATCAGGTGGTCAAAGTATTGTTTCAGCTTCAGCATCAGTTCTTCCACTGAATATTCAGGACTGATTTCCTTTAGGATGGACTGGTTTCCTTTAGGATGGACTGGTTGGATCTCCTTGCAGTCCAAGGTATTCTCAAGAGTCTTCTCCAACACTACAGCTCAAAAGCATCAATTCTTCAGCCCTCAGCTTTCTTTATAGTCCAACTCTCACATCCATACAAGACTACTGGAAAAACCATAGCTTTGACTAGATGGACTTTTGTTGGCAAAGTAATGTTTCTGCTTTTTAATATGCTGTCTAGGTTGGTCATAGCTTTTCTTCCAAGGAGCAAGCATCTTTTAATTTCATGGCTGCAGTCACCATCTGCAGTGATTTTGGAGCCCAAAAAAATAAAGTCTGTCACTGTTTCCACTATTTCCCCAACTATTTGCCATGAAGTGATGGGGCTGGATGCCATGATCTTAGCTTTCTGAACTTTGAGTTAATATTTAGAAAAACTTTCTGCATATTAAATTTTAGTAATCAAATAAATAAAGTGGTCATCAAATGGATCACTGCAAAACTATGTAGAAACATGAAATAATTAGAAATTCCCAAAGAAAATGGCAGTTAAGTCACTATACAAAATTATAAATAGTTAGAGTATTAGCTTTTTGAATTATGATTCTTCTTTAAGAATTCATTTACTAGCATGTTACTATTTTTAACAGTGTTCATATTTTTGTAGAAAATAAAAATAAGCAAAAAAGAAAATGTGTTAAAAATCAGCCTAAACCTCATGCCCAAGCACTATTTTAACTTTTGAGATTATGATTATATAAATATATATATGTTTATACATGTTTGTCTGTATTTATACAATACATTAAATAATATATACATTAAATTTATATTTATAATATAAATTATATACTCACACACACATACATAACACCTTTTACTGAACTTTTTATTTTGTATTGAGATATAGCTGAGGAACAATGTGGTAATACCTTCAGGTGAACAGTGAAGGGACTGGCCATACATATATATGTATCTATTCTCCCCCAAACTCTCCTCCCATCCAGGCTGCTATGTAACAGTGAGCAGAGTTCCATGTGCTGTACAGTAGGTCTTCTGCAGGTACACACCACTGTTTGTTAAATAACAGGTTGTTTGTATATTTTAACTTGCAACCATGTTTTCCCTTCAACAAATTATCACAAACTTCGTTTAGTGGCATAAATACTACAAAGAAATCTTTTAAAATTGCCATTTAGCATTTCATTATATGGATATTTCACACAATGCATTCTCTTGCTGTGAGGCAAATACTTGTTTCCAACATTTTAATTTTCTATTAAGTGATATAAAAACCAATCTTATGGCTAAATCTCTATACATCTTTGTTTTTATAAATTCTTAGAATTTTAAAAGTATTTGTCATAAATATAAATTTATGTGTCATAAATATAAATGTTTTAACTTGGATACACACTGCCAAATTGTGCTGCACAGGAGTTGTAGCAATTAACATCTTTGCCAATAAGAGATAAGAAGGTATATGGATTTTTGAATGCTTGTTAATTTGGGGTTTCAAGTTTCTGTTTCCTTACTTCTTCCTTACTTTTCTTAACTTTTCTAATTTGATAAGAACAATGATACTGTACAGTTACTTCCATCAGTATTGGGTTATAATGGTTTTAAATATTAGAAACATTTGTGTCTATGTTGTTCCAATTTTCTTGAAGCACCATGCTCAGAGTCAATTTAGGATTTTAGTCTTGGCACTGCCATTTACAAGCTATATAATGGATTTCTATTCTTGGAACACGAGTATCACTTGAAAACAACTAAAATAACAAAAATAAAATAAGTAACATAAAAGATATTTCTTAAATGTGCCCATCAGGTAAGAAAAACAGTAAGGAATTCTGAGGACAAGACTAAGTGAAGACTTGTATTCAGAGTAGTAATGTGCACTTGAGTTCTCTTTTGTCTGAAGAATATTTGCTGCATCAGCTGAAAGTGAAAGTGAAGTGAAAGTGAAAGTCGCTCAGTCGTGTCCAACTCTTTGCGACCCCATGGACTATACAGTCCATGCAATTCTCCAGGCCAGAATACACGGAGTGGGTAGCCTTTCCGTTCTCCAGAGGGTCTTCCCAACCTAGGGATCGAACACAGGTCTCCCACATTGCAAATGGATTCTTTACCAGCTGAGCCACAAGGGAAGCCCAAGAATACTGGAGTGGGTAGCCTATCCCTTTTTCCAGAGGATCGTCCCAACCCTGGAAGTGAAACGGGGTCTCCTGCATTGCAGGTAGATTCTTTACCAACTGAGCTATCAGGGAACTTGAGTATTAATTTTTGTGGCCTCAAAAGGCAGGATGTATAACAGCAGAAATCCTCTAAAAATGTTCAGACCACTAAGTACTACTCCCTTAGTATAAGAGGTCATTAGACACAATAATGAAGATTATAATATACTAGGAAACACTTCTAGAACTTACGGTGTTCTAAGTGCTTCAAAGATATTAACTCATTTTATCCTCACAAACAACAAAATAGGCACCATTTTAATCCTTATTTTGGACACTATGACACTGAAGAACTGAAAGGTTAAGTAATTTGTTCAAGGTTAGTAGTAGAGCCAAAATACAAATTCAGATGGTCTGATGTCCAGAGACAATGCTCTTAAGTGTTATTCCATACCACAGCCACCCACTTGCTTCCTTCCCTAAGAGGAAATGTAGGGGAAATTGCCTATACAGAACTTTGGCACTGGATGGATGGGAAAAATAAGTCCTTTCTGATCATTTTTAACCATAAGCGATCCTCACTGGAAGTGTCACTCTCTTCAGTTACATAAAATCTCAAGCCAAGAATTTAAAGTGATGGTATATTAATCATTGTTGCTGTTGTTGTTCTATTGCTATTAATAGTATTGTACTATTTTTTAGACATCTGATAAAAACAAATGTAAACCTTGAAAAATTCACTTTTAACACAGGTATGAAAATATTTTCACATGTAAAATTCAAAGGAAAATGAGTATTTCAAGATGTTAAAAATCATTTAAATACATTAAAAAATAAGACATATGTAAAACAAACAACACATGGCAGAGTCACTCCTAAGTAGTTGCCAGATATTAGAATAGCTGCACACACAATAAGTATGTCTACTGTTTCAAGTAATAAAAAGTTTAACACTCTAAGAAAAGAAGATTGATTCTGAAAAAGTAAAGAGAATTTTTTAACATGCAAAGTATGATACAGTGAAAAAGTCAATCAACAGGTTAAGCAATAACTTCAGTCTAGTTGAAAAGAGAATTAGATAATTGTGAATAAATTATGTCAAATGTAGTCCTGAGAGGTAAAGAGCACAGAAAATACTGTAAAAAGATATCATATACATCTGAATTAGAGCTGTAGCAAAGCAAGAAAGAGATTGAGGCTACATTGGAAGAGGAAAATTGTTAATACAAGAAAAAGAAAAGAAATCAAAAGAACAAAAAAAAGATAAATTACATTCAAAGGACTGACAGGACCAATAATTAAACTTCTGAAAAAAAAAAAATAGAATCCACAAGACAGTGAAATAATATATTTCATGAGCTAGAAGAAATTAACCTAATAACCTAGAATTCTATACCCAACAAAATTCTTCTAACAATGAGAGTGAAATAACGTCAATTAGAGATAAAGACTGAGAGTTTATTACTCTCATATCCTCACTGAATATACTTTCAATCAAAAGCTCTGAAATAATCTGAGGAATGATGAGGGGAAAAAAGTGGTAAATATAAATAAATAACATTAAGATTATGAAATATAATATTTGTTTCTTACAGAATTAAAAACACTAATAAAATACATAAATTTGGGAATGGTAAGCAAATTTAAAATATTCTCTTCTAGTAAGCAAATTTAAAATATTCTCTTCTAAAGTCTTTTCATTTTAGTAGAGAGTAAAGGTATGTACATAATTTAAAAAGTATAAATGAAAATATTTCTAGGTTAAGTATAACCTCCAAACTAGGTAAGGAAATTAAAAAATGAGAAAAAAATACTGAAAAATACAAAAAGAAGTCAATAAAAGAAAGGAAAATAAACAAAGAAATGATGGAAAAATAAAAACACTAAATAAAATGGTAGAAATAAACCCAAAGATATCAGAAATTACAATTAAAGTAATGGGCTGTATATTCCAGTTCAAAAATGAAAAAGATATTAATGCAAATATTATCAAAATTATATTAATATCAGGAAAAAGGCATTGCTAGAAATAAGGATCATTATAAATGATAAAAAGTTCACTTCTTCAAGAAAATATAACAAAGTTGTATGTAACTAACAACCTCAAAATACAAAGACCAAAATTTGACAATGAAAACTAAACCATGTGAAAAGGAAGATCCATAATTTGGCTTAGCAATTGAAAGGTCAAGAAGACAATGTTATAAAAACATAAAAGATTTGAACAGTTAACTTTATCTAATGGACATGTATATGAAATAGTACCAAGAGTTGTAAAATATACATTATTTTCAAGTACATTTCTAAAACAGAACATTTAAAAACCTGATCACAAATAGGACACCAAAGCAAGACTCAGCAACTTAAATAATATTATACAAAGCAGATTCTTTCACAACCATGAGATTAAGAGAATTTAATAACAAAATGATAACCAGAAATAACTCAATTGTTTTGAAAATAAACAGCATATTTCTAAATAATGCAAAATGGAAATTAGAACTAAATATTCCTTTATATGGAATATTTGACCGTATTAAATGACCATATCAAAAGAATTAAATGAACCCTTAATATGAAAACTTGTGGTATACACTGTAATCAATAGTTGAAGAGGATTGTACCTTAAATATCCACTATGGGAAAGAAGAATGAAAATTAGTAATCTGAGAATCCAATAAAATAAGATTGTATAAGAGAAGCAAAATAAAGTTTAAAAAAAAAAGGACTTGGAAAAAAAGCAGAGGATAATTAAGTAAGAACAGAAGTTAATGAACTAGAAAACAGAGATAAAAGAGAGGTGACAGGAAAGCTAAACGTTGACTCTCTGAAAAGCCTAAAACTTCAAACCTCTGGAAAGATTCAGCAAAATGTTCTAAGAAAGAAAAGAAGAAAAAAAAGGGGGGGGGGAGTGGAAGATAAGGAGGAAGGAAGGCATGCAGAAATAGCTAATGTCAAAAACTACACGATTTCAGATTCTGTAGACATTAAAATGACAATACATTTGAAGATAGATGAAATGAACAAACTCCCAGAAAAATATATTTAGCTTACTGACACTGATTCAAGATTAAACAGAAAAATCTGTACAAAATTATTAAAGAAATAGCTGCTGTTGCTGCTGCTGCTAAGTCTCTTCAGTCATGTCCGACTCTGTGTGACCCCATAGACGGCAGCCCACCAGGCTCCCCCATCCCTGGGATTCTCCAGGCAAGAACACTCGAGTAGGTTACCATTTCCTTCTCCAATGCATGCAAGTGAAAAGTGAAAGTGAAGTCGCTCAGTCGTGTCTGACTTTTAGGGACACCATGGACTGCAGCCTACCAGGATCCTCCGTCCATGTGATTTTCCAGGCAAGAGTACTGGAGTGGGTTGTCATTGCCTTCTCCAAAGAAATAGAATCGATAGTAAAAATCTCCCCACAAGTAAAATTCTAGATTCACTTGTAGAATCTAAGGTGTTACTTAAACTCTATGATTTTTAGTTCACTTATGACATCCTATTAAATAATTTCGTATTATACTACCTCACAAGAAACTTAACTTGAAGATTACGTTAAAAAGTACATAAGGCAATCTGTGAACTCTAAGGTATTACAAAACCTATAAATATTTTTCACCCAATTTAAATTAAAATCAGAAAGCCCATAATTTTAAAAATAGATAAATTCCAAAGAATCTTCCACAAGGTCAAATTTTCTCAAGGCAAATCTTTCTTTGCTACTGCATCCACTAAATACTTAATGACACATTCTTTCGGAGGTAAAATGGCCACAAAACAATACAAGTGCAAATTTAAAATGCTGAAAAAATTTAGATTTTTAAAAACTCAATATTGTGTTAAAAACTTACTGACAAAAGAACAAAATGTAATTTAAGCAGTAGCTATTTTTTCTTTGGTACTATAGGTTAAACAGGGCTTCCCAGGCACTGATAGTGGTAAAGAACCTTCCTGCAATGCAGGAGACTTAGGAGAGGAGGGTCAGATCCCTGGGTTGGGATGATCCCCTGGAGGATGGCACAGCAACCCACTCCAGTACTTTTGCCTAGAGAATCCCATGGACAGAGAAGCCTGATGGGCTACAGTCCATGTGGTCCCATACAGTCAGACATGACTGAAGCGACCTACCACAGCACAGCACGTAGGTTAAATATACAAAGGAACAAAAATAATATTCCCAAATGGGATGAGGAAGCACAATGACAGAATGTTTCATGGGTAATGAGTTAATGCATTTTTCCTCCTGAAACATAACCTTCTATAATTGTGTTTTCATAAAATTCATGTGAATATATTCATATTCATCTTTTCATGTTTGTATTCATTAAACAAAGATGGTAGTGCCTAACAGGTATGAGGCACAGGTATAGATGCTGAGGATACAAAGATGAAAAACAGTGAATCTCACAATTTTACAATCCAGTGAGGAAGAGAGAGAAATATAGAGAAGTACCTGGGTGTACACAGAGTACTACAGATCACAGAGGAGGTACATCTAATGCAAAATGAAAAGATCAGAGAATATCCCTAAAAGGAATGACTTCTAAGCTGCACAGTAGAGAAGAAATTAGAGATAGCCAGGGAGAATGGAGAAGGTGGGCCATTCGAGAAGAAGGGAATGAAGCCATTACTGCCACAGCTCCTCATACTACTTCTTACACCTTCACCATGCACATGTTATATTACATTGTTCAAGCATGGCATTTGTCACAAAAATTTCATAAAGAGCAGGATTTTAAATTTAGTATTGAATAATGCTAAAAAGATCAAATTGCAACATCCACTGGCTCATAGAAAAAGCAAGGGAATTCCAGAAAAATATCTACTTCTGCTTCATTGACTATGCAAAAGCCTTTGACTATGTGGATCACAACAAACTGTGGAAAATTCTTAAGGAGATGGGAATACCAGACTACCTTACCTGCCTCCTGAGAAACCTGTATGCAGGTCAAGAAGCAACAGTTAGAACTGGACATGGAAAAACAGACTGGTTCAAAATTGGGAAAGGAATATGTCAAGGCTGTATGCAGAGTACACCATGCAAAATGCCAGGCTGGGGGAAGCTCCAGCTGGAATCAAGATTGCTGGGAGAAATATCAATAACCTCAGACATGCAGATGACACCACTTTTATGGCAGAAAGCAAAGAGAAACTAAAGAGCTTCTTGATAAAGGTTAAAGAGGAGAGTGAAAAAGCTGGCTTAAAACTCAACATTCAGAAAACTAAGATTATGGCATCCGGTCCCATCACTTCATGGTAGATTGATAGGGGAAATGTGGAAACAGTGACGGATTTTATTTTCTTGGGCTCCAAAATCACTGTGGATGGTAACTACAGCCATGAAATTAAAAGAAGTTTGCTCCTTGGAAGAAAACCAATGATAAAACTAGACAGAGTATTAAAAAGCAGAGGCATCATTTGGTCAACAAAGGTTTCTGTAGACAAAACTATGGCTTTTCCAGTAGTCATGTAGAGATGTGAGAGTTGGACCATAAGGAAGGCCGAGTGCCAAAGAATTGATGCTTTAGAATTGTGGTGCTGGAGAAGACTCTTGAGAGTCCCATGGACTGCAAGGAGATCAAACCAGTCAATCCAAAAGGAAATCAACCTTGAATATCACCAGAAGGACTGATGCTGAAGCTCAAGCTTCAACACTCTGGCCACCTGATGCAAAGAGCCATCTCGCTGGAAAAGACCCTGATGCTGGGAAAGCTTAACTGCAGGAGGAGATGGGGATGACAAAGGACGGGACTGTTGAATGCATTACTGGCTCAATGGACATGAGTTTGAGCAAACTCCAGGAGACAGTGAAGGACAGGGAAGCCTGGCATGGTACAGTCCATGCAAAGAGTCGGACAGGACTGAGCAACTGAGAAACAACAACGATAATGCTAAAAATGAACTCTAATAATATGAATTACATAATGTATTTGAATTATTCTTCTGACAAACATCTTAAATTTATTTTGCAATCAAACTTTAGAGATTCATGTTTGATTAGTATACAATGAAATTTTTAAAAAATCATGCACATCTTGTTTCCGTTTTCTACGTACAGTTAGAAATTCTAAGAAGCCAAGTGATCTATAATGGGATGGAAAAGTTGGGCCTATCTCTTGTCTAGAACAAAGAAAGGGCACTTCACTGAATAGCATTCTAAAATAGTCCATGTACTAATTTGCCACCTTAGCATATAGGATGTATCAGAACATCAACAGGTTGTGTTTTCCTGAAAAGGTTCCCTTAACAAAGGCCACTATTGGCTCTTCTTCCCATGGTAATTGTTTCTTATACCAATACTTCTATCTTTTCTATGACTCCAGTAGTATTTACTCTTGAACCACTAAGTTAAATATTAAAATAGTTTCAAGGCTGTAATGTTTTCAATTATATTAATTTTGATCTCCGTAAGAAATGTGACCCCACCATTAGGGATATCTGTTACACTGAAGAGGAAGAAAAGCCACCAATGGAAAGCAAAATAGAAAGATCAAGCAGGAAGTAGCAACACAGCTGGGACTGTGTTCAGCTTTGGTTTAAAAAAGAAAAAATAATACAAGTGAATAATGTACATTTTATTTTCTTTATGCTGCTTACATGGATATATGACGAATTTATTCTAAGGCAACAGTCTGATTTTTCACAGAATGTTATATTTTCTTATAGGAACTTATACTCTGAATAAATTTTTCCCCTGGTGACTAAGAATGTTCTAGTCTTTTACAACATAAATTATGCTTTTCATAGTTTCTTCTGTATACTTTTTTAGTCATAACAAGGACCTTAAAATTTCTTTGATTCTCCAATGAACAGACTGTGAGCTCCCAGTAGGGCCAATGTTCTGTTCTTGTAAATCTTCTGCTTTGTAAATGCCTGAGACAGCAGGGAAGCCCAAGAATACTGGAGTGGGTAGCCTATCCCTTCTTCAGCTGATCTTCCCAACCCAGAAATTGAACCAGGGTCTCCTGCACTGTAGGTAGATTCTTTACCATCTGAGCTACCAGGGAATCCCACAAAGAATCCAGGTTTACATATTCAGCTAGCTGAATAAACTAAGCAATTCTGATTACTCACATAAATGTTACATCAAAATCAAAATACTCAGCTGAGAAATAGTCCAGGAAAAACTACAGGTACTAATACTTTATTGAAAGAACTCAGCATTTGGAATCAAACAGATCTGGCCTAGAATCTTACTGTATCCATGATGCCACAGATGTGTAACAGACAAGCTACTTTATTTTCTCTAGGCTTTTGCTTTTTTTTTCTTGAAATAGAGGGAATAACATATACTCTTCTGAGTATTAAATGAGGTAATAAATGTACAGCAGTAAAACAGTGGAGATTACCATTTTCAACTCTGCTTTTTATCAAAGTACATGCAGAAGTATTTCTTAGGTCAGTGACTCAGAGATTTTGCTAAAGTAGATAAAAGCACTATGTTATTTAACTTCATGCCCAGATCAACCTTATTCCTACAATATTTCTGAGGCAGAAGAAAGGAGGATGGGATGAATTAGAACAGCAAATTGTTACATGACTTTAAAAAATTTTCCTTCTAATTTAATTCTGGCCTACCTGGATCACTTTAAGTCTGAAGACTCTGTGAGTGGTTAACACCAGTAAGTAAAATAAGAAAGGGCTTGCTTTGTGTTTATGGATATGTATTATGTATACAGACACTGTTCAACATATTTGTGTATGTATACATATGCACATGCACATGTGACACATGTATATACATAATACCTTACACAAAAACACACATATAAGACAAATCTACATGGGAAAATCAAGGCCAAACAAAAACAAAGAGTAATGTAATGAGTCGTAGCTTAAATTTTTAACATGTATTTTTACTGGAAACAGAATTTTTAAGAAGTTTAGTATTCAGTTCATATTATAGCTGAGGCTAGTAGTCACTATAGTGAAATAAAATGAAGCTTTTAAAAAAAGCAACCCCAAGCTCTCCAATTTAACTCTCCAATCTAACTAGCTAGCTTACATAGATGGTAAAGTAGTACTGAAATTCATTTACTTAAAATTATTTTATGTTCCAAAAGGATGTACATTTAATTCTGTTTATTTATATGTTTACAATGACATCATACAAGCAGTAGTTATAGTTTTATCACTGTTTTAATTTTAAAAACTTTGTTGATCTTTCTTTGTACTATGTCTAACTTTCTTTTCTGCTTTTGCACTTATTAGACAGATGGAGCTACTAATATTTATAAAATATCTCAAAAGTAATATTAAAGATATCATGGATGAATAACCAACAGTTAAGCTATACAGGACAATTAGTGACTGCTACTGGTGCAGTAGAATATAGATTTTTTCTTAATTGTGAACATCAAGTGAGGAAAATGAAAGATTGTACTTTACAAAGATGCTAATCAATAAATCAATCTTTTGCCACATTCTCTTCTTACAGTGTGACTGACGCTTCTCCCACTGAGAGGTAGATGCTATTTTCACTTCTCTTCACATAAGCCCATGACTGTTCCAACAAGTAGAATATAGTAAAGATGAGGTCACCTGAGGTTAGGTCATAAAAAGTGTAAAACTCCTACCTAGTTTTCTTCTTCTTTAGACACTTGCTTTGAAGTGGTCACCATGCTATGAAGAAGCTCAAATTAGCCCAGGAGGAGACCATACAAAGTGCCCCTTTTAGAGAAGAATTAATCCCTCAGCCAACATCCAGAATTAACTGCTAAAAAAGATGAATGAACAAGGATGCAGATGATTTTACTCCTCAGAGCCTTTCAATCAAGTTGGACCTCAAACATCATGGAAGTGACACAAACCATTCCCACTATGCCCTGTGTGAAAACCTGACCAAGAATCTATGAGTATGATAAATGGATGTTTTAACCAATTAGTTTTGGGTCATTTGTTATACACCATTAGATAACTGGAATAAGGTACTTCTATACATGCAAGTTTGAGACTCTGGCATTGAAGGCTATTTATAGAGGGCTATTTGTACAGGTTTGTACTTGTATGAAAATCTGAATATATAGCTCTGATGATGGAGATGGGGAAGACAAAGGGAGGTTAACTTCTGAACCAATTTTCCCAGTTATATGGCTCTTGCTTTCTCTTGCCTTAGGGACATCCTGTTCTATTCCCTCAGCCTGAGCATTCATCCTCCTCTGTGACCCAATACTCACTCTGATCTTCACTGGCAAATTCCTGCTTTCCTCAAAGGTCTTAGGTCTTACATGAAATGTCACATTCTCCTGGAAGACTAATCTAACTGTTAAGGAATGGGTTTAGGAGCCCACTCTACTAGAATGTGGTTAGTTTATCTCATTATATTCCAGTTATTTATCTCTCCATTCTACTATTCTGTAAGTTCCTTGAGGGTATGAACTTTCTGATTTACTAATACATACACAGCATAGCTCAGTTGGTAAAGAATCCGCCTGCAATGCAGGAGACCGTGGTTCAATTCCTGGGTTGGGAAGATCTGCTTGGGAAGGGCTAGGCTACTCACTCCAGTACTCTGGCCTGGAGAATTCCACGGACAACATAGTCCATGGGGTGCAAAGACAAAGAGTCGGACATGACTGAGTGACTTACATTTTCACCCAGCATCAAGTAGTGATTGATAATCTATAAAAATCAGTTTGATGAATGAGAATATGAGTGAATGAATGCTCCTTTCTACCTCTACCCTGCACACGGACGGCAAGGGAAGACACTGGAAAATAAGAAAAGGCAGATACTCAGAAATTATAGGAGGTTAGACAGGAATGAACAAAGACACAAGGAAAAGTTAGCAGCTTTTCAAATGAGTCTTTCCTAATTCAGAGTATCCCAAATATACCAAAGGTTTCGGGTGGTCTGATGAATTTCAGAGATAAAAGTCTTCATCCTGGTTTCAGAAAACTCTGTAAATCAGACTCAGTTCTCCCTGTTTGTTTTACCTTTCTCTTTTGACACATACTCTCATTTCAAGTCATCCTGGCCTGTAGACCCTCATGATAACCACCAGAAATTCAAAATATCCTAATTTACTGAGGTCTGCCATTAAAAATGCCCCATACTGGTGGGATGGGGAGGGAGATGGGAGGGAGGTCCAAAAGGGAGGGGATAAATGTATACCTATGGCTGATTCATGTTGAGGTTTGACAGAAAACAGCAAAATTCTATAAAGCAATTATTCTTTAAATAAATAAAAATTTTAAAAATGCCCCATACTTAGGATCATACACCTGGCAGATTTCCAGACTGTATTGATTTCATATATTTTATTCTTTTCATTCACTAAAACAATCTACATGAAATAATATCATTATAAAAACTACCATATAAACACATTCATGAATTGACAAAAGTTTAAGATGGATCCCAATTTTCTGGAGAAAAAATAAGGACATCTGACTAAAGATTACAAAATTATGCTCCAATTCTTGGAAGTTTTTGCTTCCATTCCTTAGTGCTGATTTAACCTAAGTATTGATTTAATTACAACAATTAACTCAGGAGTACAAATCACTTTATCCCTCCCTAGAGTTATTAATGGAAATGAGGGACTTCTTTCATTAAACAAATTAGCGAGTAACAATCACTTTTGAGTTAGGAACATCTTTCAGCATTTACTGACTACTGGAGGTAGTCTTATACAATAAGTCTCTTCAAGGAGTACAAGTCCATGCTTTTTGTAAGCTTTTGTATTTATCCCTCTTCCTCGTTGTCAGCTACTATATAACTACCTCTTCAAAAACTCCTCTCTTTTTTTTATCCTTTGGCACCTGGTTCATAGACTTTTCCTTTTACCCAAAAGTTGCAGTCAACCAGAGTAACCAATATGTGCTGCCTTCAATGACCCTGTACATATCTTCCATTTCTTGATTTTTCTTAATGACTCAATCTGCCATTTCTTTACATGGACATGCCTCAGATATCATTACTGCTCTACCTTCAAATAACATATTTAGACATTCTGTATTACTCTCTAATCATGATCCACCCCCAACATTGCAGCATTCTCTTCTAATTACAATCCAATATATATAGATTCTCAAGGCAAGTCATCCCTGAAGTAGGAAGTATAGAGTACAGTAGGAAGTATAAAGTCTTAGAACTTCTTAATCTTTTAGTTATTTACACTTTATATTTTTATAATGTATGGTTTTACAAAATATATAAAGTAGATATTATACTAGTATAATTTAATGTACTTTTAGTAAGCTTTATATAAAGTATATGAGTATGGAAATTAAAACAATAAATTTATAAATACACGTATACATTGGTGGTATGTGTTAAAAAAAATTGGAGAGGACTTCACTGACTACTTTCTATATTTTGTCCTTTCTCTTACTGGCTTCCCTATTCTGCCTTTATTGCATTGTACATCACTTAAACCACTCCCCTGTCAATGTATTCAATTTCTCTGCCACACTGTCCTCCCATCATACCTGGGTTCCTGAGTGCTTCAAGAGAAAAATTACAAAATATAAAGCTCTAGGGATAGTGGCCACCATAAATCCTTGGTTAGCATCCTGAATTTGGGCCTCAATGATGCCTGGTAATCCTATTAGCTTCTCCTCTTTAGCTCTCTCATCCTCCATAGTGATTATTTGAAACATTCATCACTTTTCTAAAAACTCTGCCTTTACCATCTCATCCCTCACACCCAACTAATCATATAAAGTGCTGTTTGACAGGGAAAAAAAAAATCATTTTCCTTAGATTATACTAAAAGCTAATATTCACAGATTTCCAACATTTCTTCTTCCCTCCTCTTAGAATGGAAAGGTATGTCTGTGTCCTGGTTTCGAAGTCTCACTCTTCTTACCTGTTTATCATTTCTGTTGCTAATTTGTTTAGTCTCTCTACTGCCCTTAGCAGTTAAGCACAAGTCACTTCCATTATAGCAACAGCCCTCCTTCAACCTCAAGCTCTGTCTCTCCAGCTAGTACCCTTTTTTTTCTCCTTCTTTTTACAATCAAACTCCATGTAAGAGTGGAGACATCAACTGTCTCCTTTTCTCCACCCTTCACTTACTACTCAATTACAGTAACTAGCCTTCCAAGACCATTAATTTAGGTCATTAATTCATATTTATATTGGTAAATTCAAAGACACATTTTAATCATTATTTTTCATTACATCTCATCAGCTTTTGACCCAGCTGTTTCTTCACCTTGGAGACACCAAAGAGTTTTCCTCCTGTCTCACCGATTATTATTCTTCTTTGTGCTCTCTTCATCATCAATGCGGAGAAGGCAATGGCACCCCACTCCAGTACTCTTGCCTGGAAAATCCCATGGACGGAGGAGCCTGGTAGGCTACAGTCCATGGGGTCACTGAGAGTCGGACACGACTGAGCGACTTCACTTTCACTTTTCCCTTTCATGCACAGGAGAAGGAAATGGCAACCCACTCCAGTATTCTTGCCTGGAGAATCCCAGGGATGGCGGAGCCTGGTGGGCTGCCGTCTATGGGGTCGCACAGAGTCGGACACGACTGAAGCGACTTAGCAGCAGCAGCAGCAGCAGCATCAATGATTCTGAAGCTGTGGCTGAGTCACCCGGGAGCTTTTGAAACAAAGATATCTTAGGATACACGAAGACTAACTTGAATCACAATCCCTGGAGAGTGGAGCCTGGGTATCATATTTTTAGAAAGCTCATTAGGTGATTCAGATACAGTGTGAAAATTAAGAATCTCTGCTTTAAAAGTTGTCCACAGGGCTCTGCCACAGGCCCTCTTTCCTTCTTTTAGTACACATGTACAAACTCACCTAATCTTGTGGTTTAAGTTATGATTTACATACTGATAAATTCCAAATGTGTATCTTCAACTCAGATCTCTCTTCTGATCTCTAGACCAATGTATTCAAATCATTCATTTAGACAAAAAACATTCTGATGGCTTGCATGTTTGTATATCTCAAACTCAAAATGTCTCTGATTGCACCACTCACTCACTTCCCATCCCCCATATAACCTGCTCTTAATACTTTCCATCCAACAAACTATTAAATTCCAACAACTATGCCTCTTAAATTATCTCCCCAATCTATTACTTTCTAATCTCATTCTTCCTAAAAGTCACCATTTTTGCTTAACTGGATTGATGCCAGAGATTCTTAACTGGCCTCCCACCTGTGATCTTGCTCTTTCCTGTAATCTATACTCTTCAATGTAACCAGAATGATTCTTCTAAAATGCAAACTCTATTGCATTATTCTACTCCCATTACTCAAACTTTATCATGCTTTAAACCTTCCAGTGGCTTCTCTTTGCCTTCAGAATAATTTTTAAATACCTCACCAGAGCTTATAAAGCCCTTCATGACTGTGCCCCTGCCTGCCCTTCGCCCACCTTCAAAGTTTAAATACTGAACCTCCAGTTCTTTAAAGGGCCATCATTCTCACTCCACTAGGCACTGGCGTAAGATTATTTCTACTTGAAATAATTTTTCCATCTCTTTACCAGTCTAGGTGACTAATTATTTTTCAGGTCTTAATTTAAATGCTGCAGCTTCCAAGGAGGCCTTTCCTAAATTGTCCAATCTGTGGTAAAGACCAGTGGCACAGCTGATACTCAACAAATGGTCAAATGTAACTCCTCTGATTTTCTAGTATGCCTTCAAAAAGTTGGAGAAGGAAATGGCAACCCACTCCAGTTTCCTTGCCTGGAAAAATCCCATGGACAGAGGAGCCTCGTAGGCTACAGTCCATGGGGTCCCAAAGAGTCGGACACAATTGAGCGAATTCACTTCACTTCACTTCACTTCAGGAAGGTCAGGGGAATGAGACTGATTTCTGGCCAGTAAGATGTAAAGGAAAAAGATGTAAACAACGTACAGACTGTTCTTAAAAATGTCCAATTCTCTACTTCCTACAACGTACAGACTGTTCTTAAAAATGTCCAATTCTCTACTTCCTACTACCTCTGTCATGACACCTGAAAAAGTCATAATGTTTCTGCAAGATGGAGAAGCAATGCTTGATATAAACTGGACACTTACTGTGTGAAAAAACAAATTTCTTGTGTATTAAATTACTGAGATTTCTGGGTTAATTTGCTACCAAGTTTAACCTAGCCAACACTTGCTAACAATAATACAGGGCTCCAGCTATATACTCTCCCATCAAGATTCTTACTACATAGCACAGTTTGTTATTGCTTATCTGTCTGCCCTGATAAGACTCTGAACATCTTAAGGAAAAGTTTTGTGCTTCTCCTGCTCCCTGACTTATCTCTAGCATTAAAAAAATATTTTGGTACATAAATGAAAGTATCAATATAACCTACTTTGTCTAGAAGAATACAATAGAACCAGCAGTTTGAATTTATAATACTATATACCAGATATTTTATCTGTATTTTTTTTCTGTATCTTTTACTCTTAGTTAAAAGCAGTTGTACATATTTTGAATTGTTTTATTTTTTTCACTTAACATGAGGATGTACCTTTGTAATTACAAATTCATCACAAACTTCATTTATAGTGAGTACATAATAATTCTTTATGTATAAATACTGCCAGGTGCCCAAACATGTCCTGTTCTTGGACATTTAGGTGGTTTCCTGCAAACAATTTTAGATACAAGACTGTTTCTATGCTTGTTGAACTTACTTTTTTAATCTTTTCTCCTACGATTTAAAGGCTTACTAGATGCCTTGAATTGAATGAAACACTGATAATATGTATTGATTAAGTTTTTAGTGGGGAAAAATTATATCAATTCCAAAACAAAGGGTACTACCAGATATTGCATAAACAAAATGTCTGAACAAAATACAAACTACGATAAAGAGGAACATAACCAAAATGAAGACAGCATTGACTTTGATGATTCTCTTGCTCCTCCTCTACTCCACCCTAATTCTCCAATGATAACTGAAATTTTAATTCTAAGGAGAGTAAGAATCAAGGAAAGCACAATGCTTGGCATCAGTTCAAGTTCTGGCCACTTCATTTAGTAGCTGTACAGCCTTATACATGATCTCTCTGTATTTCTATTATTTTTGAGAGGAGTGTGTCTCTTTCTACAGCAGGGTTTCTCAATGTATGTAACACTATGGATATTTTGGACTGGATAACTCTTTGTTGTTGGGGGCTGTCTTGCACAGTGTAAGATGTTTAGCAGCATATCTGACCTCTCAGCATATCTGACCTCTACCCACTGATGCCAGTGGTAATACCTTGCTACTGTCAGGTGAGGAAAATAAAAAATATCTTCAAAGATTATGAAATGTGCTATGAGGGACCGAGAACTACTGCTTTAAGATAAGGAAGAACAATACTTTTTAGTTCTATGTGTGTGTCTGTGTTCAGTTGCTCAGTTGTGTCTGACTCTTTATGGCCCCACTGACTGTAGCCTGCCAGGCTCCCTTGCTCAAGGAGTTTTTCAGGCAAGAATAGTGTAGTGGGGTGTCATTTCCTACTCCAGGGACCCTTTCAGACCCCAGGGATTGAACCTGGGTCTCTTGCGACTCCTGAATTTACCACTGAGCAACCTGGGAAGACTTTATAGTTCTATATTTTTGTTATTTCAGCAATTTATTTCACAATTTTTCCAGAACTCCTAACAAATTATCAGGTTAAATGTTTATAGTCTGTCTATATCATTTTCCTTTTCCTTCTTTGTTCTCTTGTGATTTGCTTTTAAATTGTCAAAAGCATATTAAAGAAAGAAAATGGAAAAGTGTAAATGTTAAACTATACAGTTTGTCCTAGGGTAATTAAAAATGGATAATATTGCTCTTTTAACTCTTAACAGTATTTCAATTACTTTTCTATATTCTCTTTTAAGAAGAAAAGGGTTACTTCAATTTTCCTTCTCCCACACATGACCATTAATGGTGGTTTTATAGTTCAGGGATCCCAATTAATATTTAACATTGCAAGCACTGAAAAAAACCTAAAACTGCTTCTTCTCTCTGAAAACTTTTTTCCCAAGTGTGTTGAAGGTACCAAGAATACTCCAAAAATAATCTAACTCATATTAATAGAATTTAAAATGATCATTATGCAGAGACATTTATTGCTCATATTAAGCAATTTGTATTTATATTATTCCACACACTCTCTAAATACTTTATAAATGTTAAATCTACTTATTAAATGTCCCCACTTTTTATACAAAAGGCATAAATTTTAAGCAAATAAAAATGAAGTCTTCAAAAAAAGATATTTCCTTAAAATACAATCTATATTACTAAAGCACTTTGACATTAAATAATCCAGGTAAACTTATTACTTAAATAAGGATTATATATAAATTAAAGGGATGAAATAATGCAACCAATCATATGAAATATGACAGGTGGTCAGCCATAAACCAAATAACAAGTAATTACATTTAATTTTGTATTTCCCTCAATATCTAATATACAAATAACATGAAAAGGTAGTTTTAATTTCTAAAGCAATAGAATAAGGGAAAATTTGCTCACTCTCAAATGCTTCTTTAAATAATGTTATCTTGATATTCACTGTGTTCTTTTAATAATTTGAAAATGAACATTTCTATCACAAACAACATTTTCCCACCTGTTAAAAAGAGTTGCTGAATCTGGATTTCTTAACTGTGATCCAATATTTTCAACTGATTAGGCATATGCTGAGAGTAATGTTAACCTTTCAAGTATATTTAGTGAATAAAGAGCATAACTCCCCATAATTTTATTTTTCATTTATTATTTATACCCTGCTGGCTTCTAGTAATGTTTTAAGATGATTGACTTGGTCTTTTACATTGGAATTATGAGGCACCTCTGAATGGTAGAAAAATCACTGGCTTTGGAGACAGACACAGTTAGGTTTGAATTCTGTCTTGGCATAGTACCCATGGAACTTGGATCAAGTCACTTATCTTACTCTCTGAACAGCCGATTCTATACCTAAGAGTCTGCTACCTGTATGTACCTGGCTTGTGGCTGCCATTCCGTAAGTTACATTTCTTCCTCTTAAAAACTGGTTAGACTTTTAGAAAATGAGGTATATTATTTTTCATAGTATTCTCTTCTAGCTCAGAAAAAGATAAGGCTTCGGTACTGTGCCTAATAGAAAAAACATCAGTATCTCAAAATACCAAAGCAGATGCCATTCTGGATTCATTCTTTTTTTGAACTACTTTATATGTACTCATACCACTAAACTTAGTTGAATACTACTTAATGGGTACATATGAAAATGAGAGTAGAAAACTGAGAGTAATATTTCAAGACAGACAAAATGTTAAGTGGGCTTGTGAAAATATTTTAACATCCTAAGGTAAACCTTCAGTTTAGAGCAGAGGACTTCAAATATAGTGCGCTGTACTGAATTTTCCTTCTGAAGATTTATATGAGATACTATAGTAATCCTTAGAAAGCCAATGCACTTCTTTGATCAAGTTTTGTCTGAAACTTATTAACACATTTACTTACTCTTTGGAGAAGTTAGCCTCTGTTTTAATTAAAAAAAAAAAAAAATACTGCGAGGTCCTACATCCAGAGTTTCTGATTCAACAGGTCTTGAGTAAGGTCCTTGGAATTTGCTTTTCTAACACATTCCCAGGCTGCTGCTGTTATGTAGGCTATTTTAGCAGGATATGAGAACAGGCCGGGCAGTATATTAAAAAGCAGAGACATAATTTTGCAGACAAAGGTCCATATAGTCAAACCTATGGTTTTCCAGTAGTCATGTACAGATGTGAGAGTTGGATCAAAAAGAACGCTGAGCATCAAAGAATTGATGCTTCCGAACTCTGGTGCTGGAGAAGACTCTTGAGAGTCCCTTGGTCATCAAGGAGATAAAACCAGTCAATACCAAAGGAAATCAACCCTGAATTTTCACTGGAAGGACTGATGCTCAAGCTGAAGCTCTAATAACTGGGCCACCAGATGTGAAAACCTGATTCTTTGGAAAAGACCCTGATGCTGGGAGAGACTGAAGACAGGAGGAGAAGGGGGTGCCAGGGGATAAAAAGATTGGATGGTATCATTGACTCAGTGGATAAGAGTTTGAGCAAACTCTGGGCGATGGTGAAAGACAGGGAAGCCTGGTGTGTTGCATTCCATGTGGTTGTAAATAGTCAGACATGACTGAGTAACTGAACAACAAATGAGAACCACTGGTCCAAATATCTCTAAATCGATATTATTCCTAGTCTTCTGTAATCTGAATCAGTTCAGTTCAGTCGCTCAGTCGTGTCCGACTCTCTGCGACCCCATGAATTGCAGCACGCCAGGCCTCTCTGTCCATCACCAACTCCCGGAGTCTACCCAAACCCATGTTCATCGAGTCGGTGATGCCATCCAACCATCTCATCCTCTGTCGTCCCCTTCTCCTCCCGCCCCCAATCCTACCCAGCATTAGGGTCTTTTCCAATGAGTCAACCCTTCGCATGAGGTGGCCAAAGTATTGGAGCTTCAGCTTCAACATCAGACCTTCCAATGAACACCCAGGATTGATCTCTTTTAGGATGGATTGATTGGATCTCCTTGCAGTCCAAGGGACTCTCAAGAGTCTTCTCCAACACCACAGTTCAAAAGCATCAATTCTGCGGCGCTCAGCTTTCTTCACCGTCCAACTCTCACATCCATACATGACCACTGGAAAAACCATAGTCTTGACTATACGGACTTTTGTTGGCAAAGTAATGTCTCTGCTTTTAAACATGCTATCTAGGTTGGCCATAACCTTCCTTCCAAGGAGTAAGCGTCTTTTAATTTCATGGCTGCAGTCACCATCAGCAGTGATTCTGGAGCCCAAAAAAGTAAAGTCTGACACTGTTTCCACTGTTTCCCCATCTATTTCCCATGGAGTGATGGGACCAGATGCCATGATCTTAGTTTTCTGAAAATTGAGCTTTAAGCCAACTTGTTCACTCTCCTCCTTCACCTTCATCAAGAGGCTCTTTAGTTCTTCTTCACTTTCTGCCATAAGGGTGGTGTCATCCGCATATCTGAGGTTATTGATATTTCTCCCGGCAATCTTGATTCCAGCTTGTGTTTCTTCCAGCTCAGCGTTTCTCATGATGTACTCTGCATAGAAGTTAAATAAGCAGGGTGACAATATACAGCCTTGACGTACTCCTTTTGCTATTTGGAACCAGTCTGTTGTTCCATGTCCAGTTCTAACTGTTGCTTCCTGACCTGCATACAGGTTTCTCAGGAGACAGGTCAGATGGCCTGGTATGCCCATCTCTTTCAGAATTTTCCACAGTTTATTGTGATCCACACAGTCAAAGGCTTTGGCATAGTCAATAAAGCAGAAATAGATGTTTTTCTGGAACTCTCTTGCTTTTTTGATGATCCAGTAATCTGAATAAGCTGTTATAATTTCAGGACACAATTCATTCATTTATTTCTCTAGCTATTACTTGGCCAAGCTATCTAAGGTTCTGGTGATCAAGTGATGGGCGAGATAGACAAGGTTTCTGCTCTCATGGAACTTAAATTCTAGCAGTCAGGGGCACAATAAATATATAAATAAAGGAAAATACTGGTAGTAGTAGGTGCCATAAACAAAATTAAAACAATGCAATGTGACCTGAGTGATTTCTTTAGATTTGGTGGTGGATGGAGAAAACTTTTCTGAAGAGTTAACATTTAAGCTAAAATCTGACTAACAAAAGCCACCTATGGAAAGACTGAGGGAAGAGCATGCTAGGTAGAGGGAATAGTTGTGTAAATGTCCTAAAGGAGAAACAAGTTTTAAGTTTGGTGTGTCAAGAAATAGGTTAATTTGCATCGCAAAGGAGAGTGTATAGACAGTGGCCAAGTCAATCATGTAGTATCATTTGTGGTGGGGTAGTTTGGAGAGTTTTCTATAAGTGAAGAGCTCCAATACACCACACCGAAAAATTCTGCTATTAGAGTACAAATAATGAATACAGAAATTATCTGATGAGATTGTATCTGTAAGAAAAGGTCTCACCATATAAATAATAGAATATACAACTAATTGTTCAAAGGATGGTAGGCATGGTCTAAAAAACTTAGGACTAAAAACAAAAGTCAAGACTTAGAAGGCTCTACTACCTACTAGCTATGTGATCAAGGACATGGTAAAGTCTTCAGTTCTCTGGATCTCAGTTTTCTCATCTATAAAAAGGAACAGAGTAAGTATATCTAAGAACTGTTATGAAGATTAAACATGATAATGAATATATCATACCCAGTAATTACCCATTATTTTGTGGGTACTTAATGTTATTCCAGATCAGTCTCTTCTATTCATACAGATAAATTCATTACCTCAAAGCAACTAAAGAACAATTGAAACATGCTGCGTTTTCAAGAAAATTCTTTCTTTTGTATCTGAATTTCCATAGCTTCAACTTTCCAACAATTCCATATCATTAGAAAGTCTATATCTGAATGTTTAAATGTTACATAATAATAAACCCAGGAATAGTAGGTATTTTAAAATCAACATACAAGAACCTATATACCAAATAAATGTAGCTCCATTCAAAGTATGGGGTTACATGGACTTCCCTCTGGGTCCTGTGATAAGACTCTGTGCTCCTACTATAGAGGGCATGCGTTCCATCCTTAGAGCTCTGGTCAGGGAACTAAGGTCTCACATGCTGCATGGTACGGCCAAGAAAAACCCCAAAAAACAAAAAACAAAGTGTAGGGTTGCTGGGCTACAGTTGTTCTGAATAGCTTTGAACCTCCTCTTCTAGAACTATTGTAAGAATCTATTTAGAAGCCCCACAGAGGTCTACTGATTTTAAACTTTCACTTCTTCTTAACCAAGAAACAAAATGTAAAAACTCTGCTTATCAGACATTACTCAGAAAGACAGTTGTTCGTAAACTCAAACTTAGCTTTCAACAAATGACCGATAACATTCATCATGTCACACTGTTTATAGACAACCTAAGGAGTTCAAACCTAAGTATTTATTTGAATCTAAGCATTTAATTGATTAAAGGGACACAGTACCTCAAGCATCACCATCTGGTAAAAGAGCACTTCTATAGTAAACAGATTCTGAATAACAAAACTGATATACAAATTACTGACTATCACTCTCTTCAGGATGATGAGGCCTGACATAAGTAACAGTTACTAAACAAGTAATCCCAAGGTCATATAACTAAACCTACTAACAGTCATAATATATTTCACTCAAAACCACAGGGGCCAGCAGAATTTCAGCACTGATACATATTTTTTTCTTTAATTTTAGAAAGGCAATATAGTGCATATACTATATATGATGTGACATCCTCAGAGGTGACGGGGGCAGCACCTGAGAACCAAACAAGTATTTCTGCAGTAAAATACAGCAGTATTCACATATGGGAAATATAAAGCCTATAAACAGCCTCACATAAATTCAGTTCTGGATTTGCCAACTGAGTTAAGTTTAAGTCAGATTTTGCTACCTTAACTAAATATAGTTTTCCTTAATTTTCTATTTAAAAAAGTGTAGGTTCCTTCCCTCCCTCCTCTGAACGTTATACAGTTCAGAGTTATGATAAGGGACTATGGACCCATATCATTATCTGGAAATGTTCTCTCAACATGCTCCATGGTCACTTTTAAAAAAGAAAATTTGGAAGGCTTCTTGACTAGCTAAAGACAGGGACAATAACCAAAATGCTTTTAAAAGCCCTGGATATCAGTAATTGTGCTAGTGACAAAGAATTCCTGCAAAAGTTTCAAAAGGCTGAGGTAATACGAAGAATGGTTTCTCTTGCAGTTGATGTTAGAAAATGCCATTATTCAAATATGAGATTTAGATTAGCTTTTCTGCCACAAGCAACAATAATTACTATAATAATCATTACAGTGATGTGGGAAACCTTGCTTTATACTGGCTGCCAAGAAAACCAGTCATTCCTTGTTTCCTCAGGTTTAAGCAGAAATGCCCTGAACCTGGAGAGCGCTGCTTAACCCTGCCCTCGTCTCAGTGGTCAGGACCTGCTGCAATTGGTTACTCAGACCAAAGAGATATCTGTGGCACAGAAGACCCATCCTTGGGTCACCCTGCCTACTGTTTCCTTCTCCCTCCTTCCTACTGCCTCCTTTTCTGTCAGCTTCTAACTGAGTAGCTGGAATCTACTCACTTCTGCTTTCAAGTGCTTCTCTGATTTAAATTAGACCCCACCTTCTATTATCAGAGAATTTATATTTTCTCTAGAGTAGCTAATTTTCTGCTTGAAGTTCTCTGTTTGCTGAGACCCTCACTATCTGTCACCTCTTATCAGCCTAAATCAGCTTTGGTCCCATGCTTCTTGTGGCCCGCCTCATCCTGTGTCATTGGTGGTAAGAGAAGTGCTGTTATTCTGAAAGTATTGGTTTTCAGTTAAAAATATGTCTTCCTTGTATGTTTTCTCTTCTTCACAGATCTCCCTTCAACTTCCACAATCAAATAAAATGGAAGCCATGAGCCAAATATTTCGAAAAAAGACAAAAATGTTTTATTAGAAAAAAAAGAACAAATTTAAAGGCAATCAAAAATGTTTAATAAAACTCTTTAAAATGTGTCAATTTTCAACCAAAAAAATAAGGAAAAATGATGGCAACTAGAAAATGCTATTAGTTGAAGATGGAAGATAAGGGAGTGGATTGCTTGAGAATGAGAGAAAAAAGGCCTCAGGAAAAAAAATCTGCCACCACTGAATGTCAAAAATATTCTATAAATAGAACAAGATACCCTGTATTTACATAATGACTTTCTTCCAAAGAATTCATGATGATGTATTTTTTTGAAATGAAGACAAGTTTTTAAAGAAGCTAAGCTAATGTAGGGTAAGCTTGAATCACTCTTGAAAAGTATATATTTGTGCAGTGTTTCCAAAATAAAAAAAACAAAAACACAACTGTATTAAAGACATTTTTTTTTTTAAATCTGAGATGAAGATTTTATCAGGCCTAAGTTTCCACTGAAAGGTCAATGTAACAATGATAAAAAATTTATACTTATTGAAATAATGACTTGGAAATCAACAAACATTTACTGAAACATTTAAATATTTTTAAAAGCTATATTTTAAGAGGTAGAAGATAAGGGAAAGTAATATCAAAGATCTGCCAAAATTGCTTTATTTATTCAACAGCTATTATAGTATCTTTTGTTTTATGTGTCCTTGTGTTTGGAATATTTTAAATTCTAGTTGGGTTAATTTTATAATCCCCAAATAAAGATGAAGCTTCTAGTTAGGCATGTCATAGGGAGTTGGTGGCATCTTTTATGAGAAGCATGGGAAAGGTTAAGTGATTTGCCCAATATTAATGGCAAAACAAGGTAGAGATCTTGTTTCTGACTTCAAGTACAATGCTTTTATGTATTACATAAATCTGTAATCCACAAAATGAAACTAAGTATTAAATTGAAAACAGGCAAAAAAATTTTATATAGTATTTCTAAGCCAGGCTGTCAATTTTGGGGGGTAATCTTTATCTAGCAGGAAAGTTTCCTGATAGCAAAAATGTGAAGGATTAAAAAATATTTGTTATAAATGATATAAACAATGGATAAAAAGAAATATTTCAATAAGGGCATGGTGGAATATAGGGCTTTGATTGGGATGCTCTATATCTAATTTTTGGGTGAAATACTATAAATGAATATTATAAAGTAAAAAATATACATAATATACTTGGGGAAAGAATGTATGATATCTTTTCATCTTCTCATTTAAAAAAATATTCAACAATGAAAGTATGTTTACTGACTCTCAATCAAGCAGAGGTTATGATTTAAAACCATAAATCAATATGCAATCCTTTTACAAAAATATTTTCCACTTGAGAGTATTTCTCAATATTTCAAAAGTCATAATCATAATCTTTCATAACCAATCAAAAGTAGCTTTGTGAATATGCTTATATCTTGATTTTTGAAACTAAGATTCACTAACATGTTATAGAGCAGATATACTCGATGGTTATTAAGAACAAAGTGAAAGTGAAGTCGCTCAGTCATGTCCGACTGTTTGTGACCCCATGGACTGTAGCCTATCAGGCTCCTCCGTCCATGGGATTCTCCAGGCAAGAATACTGGAGTGGGTTGACATTTCCATCTCCAGGGGATCTTCCCGACCCAGGGATTGAACCAGGGTATCCTGCATTCCAGGCAGATGTTTTAACCTCTGAGCCACCAGGGAAGAACAAAAGGGCAACACAAATTTTACACATTTGACTTCTGATTAATTTCACTATAATCAGAAGTCAAAATTGCAATGTGCTGCTGATGGAAATCAGCAAACATGGGCAATAACAGAGTTTACATTCTAGGACTGAATATATTTGGTTTGAACCTCCACTCTCTCACATAGTATTTGAATAACTATGGGCAAGTGACTTCTTTGTGCCCATTTCTTCATAAATTTGTTGTGAGGATCATAGGAAATCGTGCCTAAATGAGCAAGAAAGCATAATGCTTAGTAAATATTGGTTATAATTACTCACAAGAACTTTATAGAGGATAACATATTCATTCTACTGGAAACATGCCAAATGTTTTGAAATTGTGCCAAGGCTACTAGCAAAAAGGTAACATTATTTTGTTTCTTTTTGGGTTGCAAATGCACAAGACAGTTCTGTAATAAAAACCTCCTTCCCCTGAATTCTCATGCAGATTAAGAAATGCACGTATAACAATTACATGAGGTTAATGTTTTATCCTTCAACTGGACAAAAAACTTTGTAAGGTTTCGTATCATGTTTGTTTCTTTTACCACTTACCCTAATACTAGTGCTCTGGTGTATGGCAGTGACTCCGTAAATAACTGTTGAATGAGTAAGTGAATGAATGAGCTAGTATCAATCAGAGAAGATACAGAAGGGTCAAAAGATGAATAATGGAAAATATGACCATCCGAGATAAAGAAAAATCCACAATGAGATGCTAGTGATCCTGGGCAAATGGCAAAGACCTGAGAAGTTTAAAGAATCTGAGAGTCAAAAGGAATAAAGACTTGAAATCTTGACAGGGAGACGGATATAGGCTTTAGAAAAGGTAAGATAACACAGAAAACACTGAATGAGTGACAAGAATCTGAAAATCCAGGTTTTATAATGAGAGATCCTCACATATAAACATTGCAGTATTTCTGGAGAGAGCAGTTTCAGTCTAAGACTACAGAGTCCTAGTCTACTCTAGGACCAGAGAGAGGAAATTATACTTTCACAAAGTCTGAAGGATCCAGGAAAAGTGCCTTTGGTTTTGCATAAGAAGGATGAAAAACCTTCTGTATCTTTCCCTAAAGAGGAAAGAAGCATGGAAGGACACAGCACCAAAAAGAATGAGGCTACAGAACAAATGAAAGCAGAAAGGTTCAGAAGAGTCTAAAAGTTATTTATATAGTATCACCTTGAAGTGAATAAAAGGAAATATTAAGTATACTGGCCGTGTGGAAGATTAAGTGATTTACCTACTAAATTAATGTAATCACTTTCAAAATGAGTAGTTACTGATATTTTATATGGTTTATGTGCTAAAATACCTGAAATTACCCCCACAAAGTTCTGAGTGACAGTTCAGTAGGCAATGTGTAAAAGAAACAGAAGGATTAAAGCTATGATTCTGGAGCAGACCCAGAGTTAGGGGCATCAGGTCATCTAAGCACATGGGCATCCATCTGGAGAAGCCTTCTGAGTGAGTGCCGCCTTGGGTTGTGCTGCAGAACAGGATCCCTTCACAGAGAGTAGATTAGGATTTATGGGGTGTGCCCATCACCTGTCTCGGAGAAGGCGATGGCACCCCACTCCAGTACCATTGCCTGGAAAATCCCATGGATGGAGGAGCCTGGCTGCAGTTCATGGGGTCATGAAGAGTCGGACACGACTGAGAGACTTCACTTTCATTTTTCACTTTCATGCAGTGGAGAAGGAAATGGCAACGCACTCCAGTGTTCTTGCCTGGAGAATCCCAGGGACAGGGGAGCCTGGTGGCCTGCCGTCTATGGGGTCGCACAGAGTGGAACACGACTGAAGCGACGCAGCAGCAGCAGCAGCAGCAGCAGCACAACTCTCCGCGCTGTTGACTGCGAGTAGTCCCTTGGTATTTGCAGGGGAGTGGTTCAGGACCCATGGAGGATCTGCAGATGCTCAAGTTCCAGAGTAGGTTGTTTCACGGAGGGCCAGCTCTACTCTTATTCCTCCTCAGAGCCAGATATTTTGCTATGAGTAACAGGGATGTAACAGTAACTGCTTGTCAAGGTTGATTTTGCTTGGCTTCATTTTCCATACATTCTCTATAGTTCAAACTATCTTTAATCTTTGTGAGAAATTTCATATTCCTCTGATTTTACAGCTTAAACCACGGAGACAGTAAGGGAGCAGAGAACATAGGTAATTTCCACTGGAACATAATTAATTAGGAGTTAACTGCATATATCATATGTTACATCCTAGAAATGATTATAAATTTACAGGTATAACAATTTAAAAAGACAAGAACTCCATGTTCACAGAATTTTAATTCCGATGTTTGGGAGAATGCAGAGGTTTGAAGTGAAAGTAGCTCAGCTGTGTCCTACTCTTTGCAATCCCATGGACTATAGTCCATGGAATTCTCTTGGCCAGAATACTGGAGTGGGTAGCCATTCCCTCTCCAGGGGATTTTTTCAACCCAGGGATCGAACCCAGGTCTCCCACACTGCAGGTAGATTCTTTACCAGCTGAATCCAAGAATTCTTTACCAGGGAAGCCCAAGAATATTGGAGTGAGCAGCCTATCCCTTCAGCAGATCTTCCCAACCCAGAAATCAAACCAGGGTCTCCTCCATTGCAGGTAGATTCTTCACCAGCTAAGCTTCCAGGGAATCCCATGGTAGCAGAGGTTTAGAGGAGACAGTCAATAAGTGAACATTTATTTAACCACTTTTACTTTGCCTAGCATTCTAACACTATGAGCCATGAGCTGCTTCTTATAGTGATATATACTATAAAGAAAATATGGTCTTTAGGGTACAGGAATTATCCTTACATTTAATATAAATGCCTCTGCAGCAAATGCTTCTCGATATTTAATCCTAGCTTCCTTTATTGCATTTTGCAAAAATATATTTATTCTTCTCATCATAAAAGTAACAGCTACATTACAGAAATATTGGAATCTACAAGGAAAAAAAAAATAAGGTCCTAATCTTAGCAACTGAATACAACCATTTAGCATTTTGCTACATTTTCTTCTAACATTTTTTTTCTTTTCCTTTTCTTTTTAAAATTAATTAATTCATTTTAACTGGAGGCTAATTACTTTACAATATTGTAGTGGGTTTTGCCATACACTGACATGTATCAGCCATGGGTGTACAGGTGTTCCCCATCCTGAACACCCCTCCCACCTCCCTCCCCATCCCATCCCTCAGGGTTATCCCAGTGCACCAGCCCTGAGCACCCTGCCTCCTGCATTGAACCTGGACTGGCGATCTATTTCACATATGATAATATACATGTTTCAATGCTATTCTCTCAAATCATCCCATCCTCGCCTTCTCCCGCAGAGTCCAAAAGATTGTTCTTTACATCTGTGTCTCTTTCGCTGTCTCGCATATAGTGTCATCGTTACCATCTTTCTAAATTCCATATATATGCATTAATATACTGTATTGGTGTTTTTCTTTCTGGCTTACTTCACTCTGTATAATAGGCTCCAGTTTCATCCACCTCATTAGAACTGATTCGAATGCATTCTTTTTAACGGCTGAGTAATATTCCATTGTGTATATGTATCACAGCTTTCTTATCCATTCATCTGCCAATGGACATCTAGGTTGCTTCCATGTCCTGGCTATTGCAAACAGTGCTGCAATGAACACTGGGGTACATGTGTGTCTTTCAATTCTGGTTTCCTCAGTGTGTATGCACAGCAGTGGGATTGCTGGGTCATTTTCTTCTAACATTTTAAATGCTTAAATAGCTCTATATTTTCCTAATTATGATTATAATTCTTTTAAATATTTTCGTTTTAAGCATCTCCCTTACCTCATAATTTTTATTTATTTGAAAATTTGGCAGATCCACAAACTAATGAAAGAGCCACTATGTATTTGTCTTTCTCCCTGACCATCTAAAAACTTTCAGAATGAATGTAAAATGTCTATTTTAAGGCTGATGAGTCTTTAAATTGGGGCTCAGTGATAAAGATTTTAAACCTAAACAATGCTAGGTGAAAATATGATGCTTGATATATTTTTAAGTATTATTAAATGTAGTAAGTGTTGTATTTACATTACCACACACTTTTACTTTAGATTTACTGTTGGAAAAAATTAATGAGAAGATCAATGAGATCAGTTTTTTTACTACATTCCAAACATGTTGCTCAAAAATTCAGAAAAACAATCACACTTTTAAAATAAAAGAATATTTATACAAAGTAAACTATCGAGTTTCTCATGACTCAACATTCCTGGGTCATTTTTTGAGGTTACTTGAAACTTGTTACCTGCAGAAGATATGTCTAAAACTAAATACAGAATACACTGAATTTTCATATACACTGATTTCACTGAAGGGTACGATTTTAATACATCTCTTGCATCACAAGATATAAATGACTCAGTTAGACCACCACTGACTCATGTTTAGTATATGGTCACCTGTCTCCTCTGAGGGAATCACTTGCCCCTACTTCCATACTTTCAGACTTCACTTTTGCTTTGATTCTAAACTTCCTTTACACAATAAGACTACTTTTCATTTTGTTTTGATTTTGTCTTAGTAATTTCCAAAGATCCACCAGAGATAAAGCAGTATTTATTAACATGAAAACATGGTTTATTAAATTAAAATTAAATTAGCTTCTGGGATCTGGACACTAATGAAAATAGGCAAAGGCAAGTTTTAATAGGCAGGAGAGTGGTCACAAATATAACCGAGACATGGATGCCATGGATGGACAGGGACTGCCTCTGACTGGAGAATTTCAGGAACACAGAAATGGTTTATTTTCTGTATTCATCCACCAACAGAAAATATTCTGTGAAGCTTCACTTTCTCTCATTTGTATTATCAAAATTAAGTTTGCTTCTTTAACTACAATATCCTCGGGGTGGTTACCCCTACCAACACTACTGTCACCCTCTAAAACATCTGAAAGTCACTGATATATATAGCTGATATAAGGCAGGATAAGACTGATATGTTAGGCCAAACCCAGTACAGTAAGACCCCTTCATGCCCACCTTCAAATTATGAACTTCCAAAAATGTGAACTCACATTTGCACATCCAGTCACATAAGTTAGTTCTCGTGCTTGGTATACATTGCCCTTTGTGTACATCCTCCACAAGTAGTCGTGCTTTTGTGTACAAGCTAGATCTGAAAGAGGACAACTTCACTGAACTCCTTGCTGTGCAACACAAGGAGCTTACTAATGAAGACCTGACCCTATGGACTGTAGCCTGTCAGGCTCCTCTGTCCATGGGATTCTCCAGGCAAGAATAATGGAGAAGGTAACCATTCTCTTCTCCAGGGGATCTTCCTGACTCAGCGATCAAACCCCTGTCTCTTACATCTTCTGCATTGGCAGGTGTGTTCCTTACCACTAGCACCACCTGGGAAGCCCCCAAGAATTACATAGAGCAGTAGTCAATAGCAATGGGAAGTGGATCACACAAAATTTAAAGTAAAAACTGGCACATCTGGTGCATTTAGAGCAATCTGCTGTTCCTGAAACAAATAGATGACTAGCAAAATATTATGCCAACAAGCATCCACTAAGTACACAGACCGTTTAGTATAAAAGCTCAGAATCTGATCAGAATTATTGGAATCATAAAACTGAGTCTTGTCTGTCATCCAGTCACAGTCATAAAACTAGAAAGATTCTTAGGAATTATTTGGAAAAATATGCTTCCTATTGTTAAGAAAACAAACTCAAGTATTTGTAAAACAGTTGAAAGGAACATTAAAGGGCTCAAGCTCTGAAGCTCTAGATATGAATGAAAATTTTCTGCAAACCTATAAAAATCTGGCTCCTATAAACTCAAAAGAAGAGAAGCTGACCTTGGCTATGAATTCTACAGACTGTTGTTAAACAGGTATTTTTGGCATTTACAATCTACACTCTATATATTAGAATGCCTTAAGTAGATTCTGAAACTGGTGTGGAATCTGTCAGAGTTCTAAAATCTTAAATGCACACAAAAAAAAGAAATTTAGGATATAATTGAATTGATCTCTGATGATCAATGCAAGACTGTGTGAAGTATGAGCTCAAGGTACCTCCTCATGCTATAAAAAGTGGTGTATTTAAAGGCTTTTCCTCCAAAATTATTGTAGAATAAACCAGCTTTTATACAATTTCTCTCAACCTGAATCAGAATTCCCTCCTCTTTTATTTTGAACTTGAAGTACGGGGAGTGATTTTTACTTGTCCTTCAGTATCAAGTACCTCATTCATAGTAGGAAAATTACACATAATTTTTGAAGCCCATATACTTTGAACTGCAGCATCTTGTTCAGTTTAATAAATATCTACACTTATAATCCTTAATTGAGAAGCCCAAGCCATAGAATGGAAAATAAAAAATCTATTTCATCTACTGCCTTTGATTTTCAAAGTCCATAAAATTTAGGTCTTGCTTCTCCAAGGAAACAGATATCTTTCTGTTGCTTTACATTCTGTTTCTAAACAAATCATTACTTAATATCTATATATACACACTCGGGGCTTCCATGGTGGTTCAGTAGGTAAAGAATCTGCTTGCAATGCCAAAGACTGGGGTTTGATCCCTGGGTTGGGAAGATTTCCTGGAAAAGGAAATGGCGACCAACTCTAGTATTCTTGCCTGGAAAATCCCACTGACAGAGGAGCCTGGCAGGCTACAGTTCATGGGGTCATAAGAGTGGGATATGACTTAGTGACTAAACCACCATCACCACATACCCACTGAGGGATGTGACCATCTGAGGTTACCTAACTATGTATCAAATCTAATACAGATCCCATGTTTCCAATGCTTACGGTGAGACCACTCAAGATGCCAATGAAGTCACCATTCCAACAACACAGAAAAATACTTATTTTTCCATAGAAATGCAGTATCAGGTCAAACAAAAGGCACATAGTTACAAGATAAATGTGTGCTTTTTATCTGACAATGTCTAGAGAGCAATTATTTTGAGGAGCTTCAAATTTAAATACACATGTGACAGAAGTCAACAAACATTTCTAGTATAAAGGGTCATATAGTGAATATTTTTGGTTGTGTGGACTACTTACAATTTCTGTTGAATATTCTTCTATTGTTCATTTATTTTTTCAACACTTTAAAAATGTAAGACATTTTAGCTTAAGAGCTAAAACAGGCTGCAGGCCAGATTTGGAGGGTGGGTGATACTTTGTTGATCCCTAATAAAGAATAACCTGCTTCTGACTCTACTAGACTGAGAACCTAGAAAGAAGGAATGGAAAGTGCTCAACCCACTTTAATATTTCCACTGTCCAGTACAGTGACTTGCACAAAGCAGCCATTCAATAAACATTTGATTAAAGAATGAATGAACAAGTAAATGAATGAATGGATGTCAGAATTATTACTTACAATGTTATTTCTACTGCTGATGATAGTTAGTTCTCTACTATAAGGCATATACACGACTAACTTCACAGCCTCCTTGAGACTGGATGTGTTCTTTCTGGTCTGGATCATTTAATTGCAGATGTGAGATCTTCCACTGCTCTTCCTCCCCCTCCCCCTTTCTTTCCAGTTTGATGATAAGTGATGACTGAAATGGTGGCTGTTTCATAAAGTCCCTAAGTGATTACTGAGAACAGAGAGATACTCTGATCATGATGGTCATGCAAGGATATCAAGAAACAAATTTTCACTGTTACCATTGTTTTAAATTTTCTCACTACTTCATAATATAGTCTATCCTGATTGATACAGTACCAGTCATACTCATCACCAGGCTAAATATATCCTATTTTAAAACGTACACGTGGCTGTAGTACAAAGCAGAGAGACGAAAGCATCTCTCTGCTGAAAAAATCAAGTGCTCGGAGCCTTCAAGTCATTTCTAAGGGTGATGGAGGGTAAATCACCAGTCATTTCAACTTTATGACCTGTTTTTCTAATCAGAATAGGATAATCAGGATACTTAACTTTCTAAGACTACACTTGCAGGGCAAATTAAGATGGCAACTATACAGGTGCTATTTACAATTGAATAAATTGGCTAATTACTAAGATTTCCTAAAACTACTGACATTGCAAAATAATTATTTTGATCATTAATACATTGATGTGGAAACTGAATAAAAAACTGGATGTGTACTGTCTCATATATTTCTTACAATATAGATGGCTATTTGCTAAAATCTCTGTAAGAGAAATTATACCTATACAAGTATGGCTAATCAATCATTAATCATGAGACAGAATAGCTACAGATTCAGAAACACTTAAGAGACACATCAATGAACTGCTATGTATAGATCTGATTTATCTCCTGATTCAAGCAAACTCTAAAAAACCAAAAAACAAACAAAAAGCCCTCAAAAAGGCAAACTCACAATTGGAAAGGAAAAATCTGAAAACTGGCATGTATGATAGTAATTAAGGATTATTTCCAACTTTTTAAAGTGTGATAGTAATATTTTTAAATAAATATTGAGTTTCTGATTTTAGATATACATAAATATTTTATATATAAAGTTTTAATAAATACAAATATATAAATAATATCTATTTATATATAACAATATATAAATAAAATAAATATATATAATAAAATATATAAATTTATATATTTAATATATAAAAAGTTTTTTTAATAAATATTGAGTTTCTGCTTTTAGATATACATATAGAAATATTTATATATAAAAAAGCTCTAATATTATACACACCTTTCGGGACAAATATTTCCATTTCTCTTTCCTTGGTCTAGAGCTTATACAAAGAAAGGTAATGGGACAGAGGTCAGACAAGGAAAAAAGTTTAAGTGTGCAGGATTCTAGACTTTTACTTCGATTTTAAATGGAGTAAATCAGTTTTTAGTTTTGCCTGTGACTACCAAAGAAGCCCAAGAAACAAATCTGACTAAATTCAGTTTATTCTAGTATGCCCTGCACTTCCTGACTCATCTACAGCAAGAGTCCCCAACCTTTTTGGCACCAGGGACCAGTTTTGTGGAAGACAATTTTTCCACAGACCAGGGTGGAAGGGGGATGGTTTGGGGATGATTCAAGTGCATTACATTTACTGTGCACTTTATTTCTATTATTAATACATCAGCTCCACCTCAGATCATCAGACATTGGATCCCAGAGGTTAGAGATCCCTGATTTATACTCCTCCCTAGTTTGCCTCATGCTAGTCTTGGCTCCTTTCCTGAACCATCTTTTCAATAATCCTTTCTGACAATGCTTTTTCTACTGCACCTCTGTTACTGCTGCTATAATTACTAATTAACAAATGACAATCCCCCATGCCTCACTGTCTTCACAAAATGCTCTGTCTAGAGACCTATTTGCCTTAATAGAAGCCCAGAGGACACCTTTCTCTGGTAGCCCTTTCTAAAGGAAGAAGTCCTTACTCTCCCAATACCCTTTTATTAACAGAGGCTGGGGTAGGGCAGAAGGTTAGCATTACTCCAGCCACTCGTCTTCAAATCATTACTGCCACCTCTTCATGTAAAAAAATTTATTTCTTTTAGGTTTACTTTCCATTCATACCACCTACATTTTTTGTTTTCACCGAGGTAATGTTTTTAAATGTAAGAGCAAGAGGTAAGAAAATCATTTACACAGTTTAAAACTGATTCATGAAAAACAATTACAACACTGAATTTTAATATTAACTTCAAATTCACCAATGTTAGCAATGTCCCCTCCCCTTAAGTCCAAGAGTGTTTTATTTGTACATCAAGAGAAAAGGTTTAACGGCCAGTCTGACTTAATCTATACTCTCCCCTCCCCACCCCAAAAGCACAGTAAATCTAAAATTAAGGCAACAGTAACCTTTTTCTCTTCTAAACTGACTTCATCACCACAGTAGAATCTTTTATCTATTGTCTTGTCACACAGTAACAAAAAATCTTCACACTTTTAAGGAGAGCAGGCAATTTAGATGAAATCAGCTACTATGTAAGAAAATATTGCTTTGTGAGGACGATTCTTGGTCAGTTCTATAGGAGGGGTCTAAGGCCTCGGGTGTAAGGCCTCAGGTGTGCAGAGAACCCAAGGTGGAGTATTTACTCCATCTTATCACTTCATCTCCAGTGCCATTTTTGTTAAAAGAGTAAACTTTAGGGCTACATATATGCACTTCAGAACATTAACAGGATGTTAAACAGAAATTTAATTAAAGTAAAACAAATTTATATTTCTCAGTCAAATCACTGTGGTTTAAGAAAACTAACAGAAAACATACATAAACATTTAACCTTGGTAAAGGAAAAGCTACCCCCAGTCAGACCCAAGTAATCTAGTTTTCAGGGGATATGAAAATTTAGAATGATAAAACTTCAGTGTTAAATAAATCTGATACATTTAAAATACAAGAGCCTGTCATGGAAAGTAATGATCTATTGTCAGGGACAATCAAGAGCCATTTTATTCAGTTTTTTTTTTACAACTAATTCAGGTGGCCCCTGAAACTCTAAAGTTACATATTATGTCATATGTTAAATCTAAAAGCATTCAACTTACCATTCAATCAAACCTTTAGTTGGTATAGAGGCCAAATTCCCAGGGGGAAAAAAATGATAAGCCAAAATTAATCACAATAAAAGGAACCAGTATTTTTCTTTATGTTGTATAACACAGATACTTTGAAAAACATTTTTTTTAGACATAGAGGAACCACATTGATAATTTCTAAAATAGAAATTTTACCTATAAAGATAGAAGTATGCATTTTGGCCCATACATTTTCCAAATGTTTATTCCTTGGTAAAACAGGAATCTGTTTTGCATCTAAAAATATATTATCCTGAGGGATGACACTTTGTGAGACGGTATGACTTAGTAAACTTATTTTTAACTAAATGATGACTCATTTTCACTATGCAGATTTCAGGTAACTACAATACACGTCTATGTAGTCCCATTGTTGAGTATCTGACTTTCAGTAGATCTCAAGACATTTATCTATTATAATAATAAATGTTACTATTATGTTGGATAGTATGAACAGGGTAGAACCTATATTTGAATTAGCATACTGAATTCTCTAGATGTATATAATGATTAAAGCAAAGTGAACAGATATGTACATTTAGCCATAATTTCCTCCAGAAGATAACACCGATCATGTAAGACATTTTGTAAACATGCACTATCCAGAGAGCTTAAAATTTTTTCTTCATATAATCTTTCCAATTTACTACTTGATCTCACAACGATCAGTATGCAAAAGCAAACTTAATGATTACAAATCTCACAGTGTTAACCATTTATCCCATTTTCAACTAGAAAAAGTTATCCAACATAACATCTTCTACGAAAAATTTGTAGGACATAAACAACCATCTTTGTTCTTTAAAAGTGTTTAAAACCAATGCATTTTTAAAGACAATGGGCAGCCTAAGAGAACTTAAAGGACAGAAATGGGTAATTCTGAATTAACATAGAGAAAATATCTAAGATCATCTTTAATGAACAGATAGTCAAGAGGTAGAAATATATTGGGCATATATATTAGTTGTAACACCATAAGCATTGAGAGATCTCAGTCTGAGTCCCAATGTCTATTATTTAACCATCATGTGACTGTGGACAAGCCACTTCTCTCTACATGTGAATTTTATCATCTCAAAGAAAGGGTGTAGACAAATACCTATCGTATAGCACATGGAACTCTGCTGAATGTCATGTGCCAGCCTGGATGGGAGTGGGATCTGGGGAGAATGGATACATGTATACCTATGGCTGAGACCCTTCACTGTTCACCTGAAACTATCACAACACTGGTAGTTGGCTATACCCCAATACAAAATGATTTTGGTGTTAAAAAAAATAGTACCTATTTCACTGGATTATTAGATGGATTAAGTGAGAATATAAAGTGACTCAGCACCATATCTGCTTCATAACTGTGACCATCTGCAACTTCTTCACATATATATACACACATATACATAAAACCATATCATATATGTATACACATAGAGAAAAATACATTATACATAAATATCTAGGTATATTTACATATAAAGACGGAGTGTGACATAAAGAGGGAGAGAATATCATAATCTACTAGGCTACTATTAGTGATTTTTTACTTTAAATGAAAATAATTCTCAGTGTTTTAAGCTATGTATACTGTGTTTTGTTAAATTATTACTTGGAGTTATTATCAAATTATGGTAATACTAAAGTTTTATGCTTACATTTTAAAAGACTGTTGTATAAACAAAATAGTATTAAGATCTTGTTTAATGTTATTTCTGTATTTCTAATTTTCACAGTAGTGAAGTTGCCAGAAAAGTGAAAGTGAAGTCGCTCAGTCCTGTTTGACTCTTTGCAATCCCATGGACTGCAGCCTACCAGGCTCCTCCATCCATGGAATTTTCCAGGCAAGAGTACTGGAGTGGGTTGCCATTTCCTTCCCCAGGAGATCTCCCCGACCCAGGGACCGAACCCGGGTCTCCGGCATTGCAGGCAGATGCTTTACCATCTGAGCCACCAGGGAAGCTCGTTGTTGCCAGACTTTTCTCCATAATTCTAACAATCTAGAATGTGCTAGGAAGTACCAGCTTTAACAATACAAAAATGAAAAAAATCTCCAAATTATATTTTGGAAAAAATGGTGAAATGTAAACTAGAGATATACGTTCAAGCTTTTATACCTGGTACCCTATCCATTTCTTCATTAAAGAACCTTGATCCTACAATGATAAAAACAGAATTTTACCTGAGGATTTTTTTTTGGTTTGTTTTTCCATGGGTTCTTAATGATTTTAGTTTAACAGTTGTGGTGATACTTTTGAATAAAGCAGCTGAGATTACTCTGTCCTACTAGTAGCAAATATTCTACAAATATTAAATTACTGAAGTGGATATTACATATATCATCACATAAAAGCACCAGAGATTTAACCTCACCCCTAAAGTAGAGTGCTATGTTGATATAGAGAGAAGTCTTTAGGGAAGTGTCACATGTTTTGTCCTTTAATCTTATTCAGTATTTGCACTAATTAATGAAGACTCTGAAAAGATAAGGATAAAATGGCTTAGCAATAATTTGTATAAATAGGAACCACGTCCCATCACTTCATGGGAAATAGATGGGGAAACAGTGGAAACAGTGTCAGACTTTATTTTTTGGGCTCCAAAATCACTGCTGATGGTGACTGCAGCCATGAAATTAAGAGACGCTTACTCCTTGGAAGGAAGGTTATGGCCAACCTAGATAGCATATTTAAAAGCAGAGACATTACTTTGCCAACAAAAGTCCGTCTAGTCAAGGCTATGGTTTTTCCAGTGGTCATGTATGAATGTGAGAGTTGGACAGTGAAGAAAGCTGAGCGCCGAAGAATTGATGCTTTTGAACTGTTGTGTTGAAGAAGACTCTTGAGAGTCCCTTGGACTGCAAGGAGATCCAATCAATCCATCCTAAAAGAGATCAATCCTGGGTGTTCATTGGAAGGTCTGATGTTGAAGCTGAAACTCCAATACTTTGGCCATCTCATGCGAAGAGTTGACTCATTGGAAAAGACCCTAATGCTGGGTAGGATTGGGGGCGGGAGGAGAAGGGGACGACAGAGGATGAGATGGTTGGATGGCATAACCAACTCAATGGACATGGGTTTGGGTGGACTCCGGGAGTTGGTGATGGACAGAGAGGCCTGGCATGCTGCAATTCATGGGGTCTCAGAGAGTCGGACACGACTGAGCGACTGAACTGAACTGAACTATTGAGTTTCCCACAAGCTTCTTATTATCCAGCATTGTGACATAGATGGTAAACAGATTAAGATAGTATAAGGTGACATTTATATAAATGTTAATCTAGAAGAAAGCACTGTCTGGATAACCATTTAGTGTGATCTCTTAAGAAAGACTCCTGTCAATAACCTTAAAATTATAACCAGAGAATGAAAACCTTTCTTATAAATGACTTCAAATTTTAAAGGAATGGTCAATTTTTAAATGAAAGAATTATTAAATAACTGTTAGCAAAGCTAGATGAAAAATTAGATACAGAATCTATCAATATGGTACAAACAGCAATGACATAGTGAAAGCAAAAATAGGGACACACTAAGTGCTGATTAGTTACAGCTATCACTCATAACCTCCTCACTTAAGATGACTCCCAAATCATAAAAGCAACAAAAAAGGAATCTATCAATGCACTATCAGTGGGAATACTTGATGAACAAACAACTGCAATGTACAACCAAATCAGACTTTCTTCAACAGAAGTTACTTGTTGGAAGTATGCTACAACCTAATGGAGAAAAAACTTGGATTCAGATATGATCTCAAAGGGACAGCATAACACTGAAATAACTAATCTAAGATCTGCTTCTTCAAATATGTTCCCCAAACAGTCTCTCCTTAGGGTGATCCCAGAAAGTTTATGTTGCCAGATCCCTCAATATCACTAAAAATATCTTTTTAGGTCCAACTGAACATGCAGATTCACAGGGCAACCACAAGGGACCCCAGACAATAGTCTTCCCAGAATGTTACAAGACAAGTCAATGTTTGCCAGCAGGGCAGTGTCAGCTGTTCCTCTTCTGCAGGAGACCTTGTAGCAGTCCACACAATGGTTCACACAGCTATCGGGGAGCTCTTTTCTGGCCTCCTAGATCAAGGCTTCATTACAAGATGAGACCCATATCGGACAGATGAGGAAGCTGCACTGATTTTAGAGACCTCATACCCTATCAGGTGTCAGTATCTTTGTATCAATTCCATGGGCCTCGCTTCTAGGACCCATTTATGAAAGTCACCACATTCAGGAAAACCCAAATATATGGCTTCCTGCCAGGTATTAATAGTGCTATCAGTACAGATGAAGTTTATCAATTTTTACCACAAGCAATGTTGCCTAGTGACACAGCTGATATATTACCCATATCAGGTTACCAAGGAAACAGAGCTAGCAGTTAACAGAAGGTCAAACTCTCATGCTGAAGGGGAAAGATTTGTTAAACCTTTGCCCACACAGGGCAAGACACTTTCTTATAGCACGGGTGTGAAATGAGAATAAGAATGACCACTCAGTTACCATGAGATTTTAAAACTCAGCTTTGGAAGACTGAGGGGCTGGGCGAGGGATGAAGTTAGGTGTAGTATAAGACGGGACAGGAACTGAATGAAATTATTTTGTAACTCTGAACAGCATCCCACTTCCATTTGTTGTAATTCCAGTTAACAGTCAAATAAAAACAAAAACAGAATCTAAATTCAAAGGTTTTGTTTTTTAAGTAAATCTATATTCAGTTACACCAATACTTATTGAGCACCTTGACATATAATGATCTGTGCAACATGTTGGGAATGCCATCTCTGCTCTCTAGGTGTCCCCAAAAAACTTTAACAACAGAGTACAAAACTGGTGGTGCCAAAAATTCTCTGAAGGACAAAAGAAGCCAGAAAGATGTTCAAGTCAAATCTGAAATGGTAAATAAGAAAGAAACAAGCAGAGAAATGAAGTGCATTCTTCACTAAGGTACAGCTTGAGCAAAGGTGAGGAAAACATAGTGAATATGGTAGATTTAAAAACAGTTTAGTACTGCTGAGGGAAATACTAAGGTGAATAGTAGATTGTGAGACATGAGGCATCATTATGAGATGAACATAAAATATTTACCTATTAACACAGTATTTAAAAAATCAACAAATATGTATAAATCTAGCCAGTGAAAATAATGCTGTAACTGCCTCTTGGCACTCGCTACCTCCAAAACTTTAACAAACCATCTAGTTAATTTTGGAACATACAAATAACGGATATGTTTTATTAACCACACATCAATTAAATGCTAAATTTATCTTTTCAGCTCTGCTTTATATATATTCCAGCCAATGAGCATTAATAGAAAATCTTCCGATCTTTAAGAAAAATCACACAAAGGACAGAGTTTACAGCGTTTTCTACTAAAAAAACTATAATCCATGGAATATTCAAATTTAGCATTTTATTTTGTAACTTTCCTATCCCCCACTTTCCATGTCAGCTCTCATTTATCTAACAGGTGGTCACTTACACATTCAACTTCGAGAAACTTCACATTTTAATTCATACTGTGATATCCCCTATATTAATTTCCTTTCCTAAGAATGGGTATCCTGCATCTTTTTTGAATGATGATCTGAAATGCTCATGTCACTGCTGCTGATTTGTTAGGAAACACTCTGGTTTCAACTATGGGATGGAGGATGTTCACAGGCTAGAAAAACATAGAAACACCACAAAAACTCCTAAGTTTGCTCTTCTAAGCCGATAGCTGGAACTTTAAACAACAGGTTTACGCAGCCTACCAGGGTCCATCTTCCTCCAATCTTAAAGCTATTCTCACTCCACCTTCCTCCCCTTTCTGTCTTAACAACGTTGGGAAATACCAGGCTATATGAAAAGAGGAAAGCCTTGATATGGGGTTCCATGTGGCTAGAAAGAGGTCTGCTAGGCCCTTCTTGGTACATGCTCCAGAATAAAGCAAAGATGGTTTACCCTTTCCTTGTTCCTGCCCTGAGCAGGTAGGGCTTATACATGAGAAAACTGGGGATGAAGTTGGGAGCTATCTAGTTCCAAATCTTTTTTTGGAAAATGTGATGTCTAAATTTATTTTCTCTGATGCAGGCTATGCAATTCCATCTCTGTCAGACTCCAATGTATTGAAGAATCTCACCTGCTCAGTGGGTAGTAGGACTTGAAGGAGGCAAAACAAGCAAGAATCATGATTTTAGGTATTAAGAAGTGACCACAATATATAATTTCACCTCTTACGAATGTGTTCAGAAATACTTTAATATAAGAGCAGTGGACTATACATAAGAACAAACTGCTGCCAATATTTTAAGCATTGTTTTTAATACATCAATTACTAAAGGAATATAGGAAGGAAAAAAGGACAGAAGGGAAGAAGAAACGAAAGAAGGGAAGCTGGCCAACATAAAGCCTCCAATTATTTGTCAGGTAGTTATGTCAAAGCTTTTGGGCTTCCCTTGTGGCTCAGTTGGTAAAGAATCCAACTGCAATGTGGGAGACCTGGGTTTGAACACTGGGTTGGGAAGATACCCTAGAGAAGGGAAAGGCTACCCAATCCAGTATTCCGGCCTGGAGAATTCCATGGACAGTCCATGGAATTGCAAAGAGTCAGACACGACTGAGCGACTTTCATTTCACTTTAACTTCAGTGCTCTTTTGTTTGTCACTAGGTAAGAGGATGAGGGTGAGTTCAGCTGTGAGGCTTGACTGTCCCTATGAAAAATGGCTGGGAATGGACAAGGTTGGGTTGGGGCTGGGGGCATTAGCGAGCCTCAGAGAAAGGTAAGGAGCAGGAAAAATTAGTGTGTCCAAGGAGTTATGAGAAAGAATGCAGATTTGATCTAGGGTAGCACCAACTTCTAAATGATCTTAGCTTGCAGAAGCAGCAATGTGGAAGAGGTCTTTGTGCAGTGGTAACACTTGAAGATAAGCAGTAGGAGCAGTAAGTTCTTGTGAGATCTACTTTATATAAAGCAGAGGCATAAATATTATCTGCCTGGTATTAGAGACTGCAGTCCCATGAGAACCCAGGAAAAGGAAGTTTATCAGTACTGAACAAGTATATCAAGTCTCTAGTCTGATCAAACAGGGTGACAATAGTGGGAGAAGGGTATATTTTATTGGCATTAAAGCACTTACAGACTCAACCTAGGAATTTAGACAATGGGCTAAAAACAAGAAGGATCAATGTCCATGCAAGAATGAGCTAACTAATATGTTGGGCAGGGTCTGCAGTCAAAGGTCTCAGATACAAGTAAATAAAAAAGTAGCAATATTATAACTGGTATAGTCATAGGTTTTATAAGATGTATAAATTGTACAGTGGTGTCAAAAGCTGCCTTTAGAGAGGCCTCATCAAAAGCACCAACTTTTTTTTTTCTTTTAGTTAGTCAGCCCTAGTTCACACAGAGACAGACTCATCCAAAACAAGCATTAGCAAAGCAATCAGCAAACTAAGCCCACTGTCTGTTTTTGTTAAAAAAAAATAAAATAAAATAAAATTTCTATTGGAACAGAATCATACCCATTCATTTATATACTGTCAGAGGTTTGTTTTGTGCTACAAAAGCAAAGGTGAGTCTGGCTTATAAAACATACAGGGCCTTACCTCATGGCCCTTTACAGGAAAAAATGTTTTGACCCTGATAAGAAAGAATCCTAATGATACCCAGCTTCCGTTCCTGCCATATTTTACTTCTATTTCTCAGGTAAATTAAAACCTGGATGTTTTTCAATGGCAAGATATAAACTAAAACTGAGACAAAAAATGTATACAGGTCCTAAACTTTCAGGAAAGATAACAAGTTCAGAACATCTGAAGAATAACTTAAATTCTGAAGAAACCAAAGAAATATTGGTACTCAATCCATACACAATTCCTAAAACAAATTCTAAAAGTAACATATACCTCAAATTTCTTTAAAAATATTTTTTTGTTTTTCTCCCTGTTAGTGATCAAGATAATTCTCAAAAATTTTATTAGAATACTAAAAGAGAGACAGGCTAAGTGTATTGCTTCTCAAATTGGGTCTCAGATCCTAAGAAATTTGTAAAGTCTTCTCAGAAATTCTTGTGTTCTTCAAAACAATTCATAATTTTCTAGAAAAAAATCTGCTATATATATTTCCTTTTAGAGTAGTATAAACAATAGTAAAATTTTAGAAATCCTTATCAGAATATACCAGTGGTGGAAAGAAAAATGACATCCCCCCCAAAAAAATTATAGTAATATAGTTAAAACTCAAGGGTGATTTTATAATTTAAGTACTATTAATTATTAAAAATTTCTAAGCACAAATTCAAACTAGATATTTTGTTTGTTTATAACAGTAACCGTATATCTGCAAAACAAAATATCATTTACATGAAGTTAAAACAAGACTTCAGCAAACATTTATATTATTCTGAGCTTACTGAACACAGAAAAAGTGTTAAATATTTAAGTTACTGAACACAAAATATAAAATTATATACATTTTGAAAGCATGTTAAGGGACTCAAATTCCAATGGTTAAGGCAGCTCAAAATGCAGTTTAAAAATATGCAAATTTGGAATAAAGACTGTAAACACTTTAAAGAGCAGGAATTGTGGTTTTTTTTTTCTTCTTCTTACTTTTTAGAAATTAAGATTCTAGGAAGCAAAGTCAAATTTTTGCATCTTGCAAATTTCCTCTCAACAGAAAAAGTGAAAATGATGTTATTCATTAGTGTATATACATATTATTTTATCTATTCATCTGAAGCTTAAGACAATAGAAAAAGAATTCGTAAAGCAATTTTATGATAATTCTGACTTCAATCTAATAAGCAAACAAACTGGGAAAATATTTTCAGCCAACATGACAAAATTTTAATATCCATTCTATAGAATACATTTTTACATATTCATACTCAATAAATAAAAAATTAAGCCCTCAATAGATAAAAAAAAATAAATATCAGTGTATACTCTATTAAACCAAAAGGAAGTATCAATGGTAAAAAAAAATACATGAGAAATATTTAACATCCCAAGGACACAAAGAAATAAAAATTAAAGATTTTAAAGAAGAGAAAATCCAAAGCTTTCAATGGTACAATAAGACAGTCTGATATAGTGCCTAAGTATATGTCTAAATTAGCTTCATCTAAGTAAACTGACAATATGAAAGATAGCTTTAAAAATCTCCATAGCGATTTCCCTGGCATTCCAGTGGTTAAGACTCCATGCTTCCACTGCAGGGAGAGAGTGTTTCTAGTAGGGAACCAAGATACCGCATGCCGCATGTCTCAGCCAAACCATTAAAAAAAAAAAAAAAAAAGCTTATAAACTTTAATTCAGGAATTTCATTTCAAAAATTCTAGTCTTTGGAAATTGAGATGTTGATAAACTCTCATGTAAAAGAATATTCACTGCTGTGGAATAATAATGAAATATTAGAAATGATCTAAGATCTAATACTAAGAGAATGACCAAGTTACAGTGTATACACACAAAGAAATAATACATTTAAAAGCTTTGAATAAAATGGCAATGTATTAACAATACCATAAATTCCTCCTTTTCTTTGATTAAAAAAACTAGGTATACATTGCACATGCAAGCAGAGGGGAAGGTATATAGAAAAAAACATAAAGGAAGGAAAGTGTAGAGGAAAAAAAAAAAAAAAACAACCTGCCAAAGTCTTAACAGTGATTCCTTCTAATTTTATGTATTTCCTAGATTTACCAAAGTGACGATGAAGTAGACTTAAAAACAGGAAAGGAAAACATAAAAAGAAAAAGAAATTCACCACTATGCCACTGATCATTTCATTACTATTACCAGCTACTTATAGTTACAATAATATTGTAATTACTGATCAGTCTGACTTGTATCTCTGATAGGCAAGGAAGGTTATTTATGACAAAGCAAAGAACATTTTGCAAAGGAGTTACATTCTCAATAAAAATTGTATAGGACTGCAAATATTTAAATGTTTAAAGTGAAAAATCAGCCAAAAAATTACTTATATTATTTTTAAACACTTCAACAAAATTAAAACACAAAAACTATTTCGAAAGCTTTATCACTTAGACACTAGGAAACTTTTTCGCAATGGAGAAGAAAACATGTAACACACAAAGAACATGAGAAGAGACAAAGGATATCACCATCAGAAATTAGTCCTATCCAATCATTTCATAATTATGGTGGAAATATATATAAAGCCTCTTTAGTTAGAAAATGAACAGATAATAAAGTGGCAGAGTGACAGAATAAACAGCAGAACCATATCATCATCTATAAAGGCTAGGTAAAATGGTACACAATGCTTTGACTGAAGTAAGGTCATGTAGAGAGAAATGACAAAAATATTTCTAAGGAACAAATAATCAGTCTTTGTAAGAAAAAGAAACTTGTAAGTAGTATTTTTTTCAATGTCCTTTGTGAAGTACTCAGTTTAATACTCTAAATTCTGGGCATTACTAAGAAGGATGGATTCTAACAAAATGAGTATCTTTTACTTTAAAATTTTCAATAAATTCAAGAATGGCAGTCCACACTTCAGTTAGGCCCTAAAATAATCAGTTTACAAGTGTATGCAACATAAAAACAGATTAGTACAATTAACCTCACCACTACAGAAAAAGTATGAGGAGATTTATCAAGTCCCACTGAATAAATGGCAAAAATTGGTTCTGTTCAGGGCATACTTGTAATTAAAGATTTGTTAAGTGGGCCTCCCTAGTGGGACATTGTTAAGGCATGCATTACAAGGATCATGCATTGGAGGCTTCCAAATATGTGAAAGCACGTCACCAGTTATGAAGAACTAAGATCTCTCTTTGCCCTGTTCTAGAGAAATCTTTTAAAGAATTGAGAGAATTTCCTTTGGTTATTTCTTAATTGGAAAGCAATTTTAAGTGTATTCAAATACAGACTATTAAACAACATTTTAATTATACTAGTATACTGGCACAGCTCACTTAATATTAAATTTCCACTAGTCTAATGTATTAAAGTAACACTGCTGAATTATATCCAAACTTAAGAGGATGATGATAGTTCTAATGTATAACATAGGGACTACAGTTGATAACATTGTATTATATAACCAAAATGTGCTAAGAAAATAGAAATTAAATGTTCTCATGAAAGAAAGAAAGGAATGAAGAAAGGGAGCGGGCCAAGAAGGTAGAAGAGAGGAAGGATGAAAAGAAAGGTAAACATGTGAGGTGAATGTGTTAACTAACCCAATAGAGGGAATCCTTTCACCCTGTATATGTATACACATTATACCCTTTAAATATCTTATATTCTTCACAGTTATGCCTCAGTAAAACTGGAAGAAATAGTTTGGTGATGCCAATAGGGCAGAAAAGCTGATTTCTGGCATTCCATTACTAAATGTAACTGCTGCAGCTTACTATATATATGGAAAGCAAACAGTAAATTCCACTTTTTTTGTCAGAAAAAAGTAAATCATACTTCAATTGTCAGAACGAGGTATCACACATGTGCAAATATTTTCATATTAAAAAAGCCACTGACAACTCTTCAGTTAAATATATATTCACAAATGATGGTATGATAGCTTTTTTTTTAATACCATTATGAAGGATTGATAAGAAGTTTTTCCAGGGTTCTTCATCCAGAGTCTTCCTGCTGTTATTGTATCTATTAATATAACATTAACAACATTACAAAAGTTTGCACACAGGAGACTAGCTACAAAAACAGAACTTACATAAAAAGTTTTCATTTATTTACTCACTCATTCACCCATGCATGCAACTATCTATCCCATAAACTTCATGAACACTTTCACCGTGTTCCAATGACTTAATTTTTTAAATGGCCAGGAGATGTTTTGACCAACCTTACATAAAGCAACTATGTTCTTCTGGATGCCGTGTTTATTAATACACAAAAAAATTCATTCTCCTAGGAAGTTTTTAAAACTAGTAAATCAAGCAAATTTTTTGCCTAACAGACATTCTTTGAACAAGTCTTTTAAAATCAGACAGAAATAATGAGATCTACTTGAGAAAAAGTTTCAAGCACTGTATCTATCCTACATAGAAGCGAGAGATAAATAGAAAAGTTTGTGGGGAGACAGATCAAACTTCATGACCAACACTTTGCTCGTTTTTTTAAACGAAGTGATGAAACGAAAAATAAGCGACAGTGGGGAATATTTGCTGCTAAGTCGCTTCAGTCGTGTCCGACTCTGTGCGACCCCATAGACGGCAACCCACCAGGCTCCACCGTCCCTGGGATTCTCCAGGCAAGAATACTGGAGTGGGTTGACAGTTCCTTCTCCAGTGCATGAAAGGGAAAAGTGAAAGTGAAGTCGCTCAGTCGTGTCCGACTCTTAGCGACCCCATGGACTGTAGCCTACCAGGCTCCTCCGTCCATGAGATTTTCCAGGCAAGAGTACTGGAGTGGGGTGCCACTGCCTTCTCCGGGGGAATATTTAGTAGTAAACAAATTAGAGCCTCTGAAAACTTTTTTAAAGCATTTGCAATGCAAATAAAATTAAGGCAATCTGAAAAATCAAAAGAACTATTTATATACTGGGCCATGTTAAGCCACTCATGATCTAAACTTGCTTTACGCATACTACAATATCTACAGAACAAAAGAACAAATAAAACTGTTCGCAACACTGGAGTGAGATGGGTTTGAACTCTGGCTTGTCTACATACCAGCTAAGGGACATGAAACAGTTAAATTTAGCATCTCAGTACTAGTTTCATTATCTGGAAAGTACAGACAGTATTTAATTTGTGGGTTATCTGTGAGTATCTAAGATACAGTGTCAGAAAAAAAAAAAAACAGCTCATGACACTGTTAATCTCAAAACAATGTCTTTAAAAGCAGAAATCAATAACAAGAAAGATACTCTTACAAGCTTGGGACAAAACAAAAATTAAAAAAAAAAAAAAAAAAACTCAGAAGCTGCTGAAGAAATCACAACAGAAATTTGAAAATATTTATAAGAAACCAGTATCAAACACCATATATATTGAAATCTGTGGGATACAGTTGAAGACATATCTAGTGGACATTTAATGGCCTTAAACACTTTCATTAGGGCTTCCCTGGTGTCTCACTTGGTAAAGAATCTGCCTGCAATGCAGGAGACTGGGGTTTGATCCCTGGGTCGGGAATATCCCCTGGAGAAGGGAATGGCAACTCACTCCAGTTTTCTTGCCTGGATAATTTCATGGACAGAGGAGTCTGGTGGGCTACAGTTCACAGATCGCCAAGAGTCAGATATGACTGAGAGACTAACAAAAACACATTAGGAAAAATAAATGGCTGAAAATTAATAAGAAAGCATCTAAATTAAAGTATTAAAAGTCAGCATAATACATAATGTATAAAGCAAAACAGAAAAGTAGAAGGAAGAGAATAACAGAGATAGTTACACAAAAAAATTAAGTAGGAAATAAGCATTCAATAGTAAGTAAGTATCAATAGCTCTTCAAAAAGATGAACAGAATTGATAATGCTATTACAGGGTTAATCATGAGCAACATTTCTGAAAAGCACAAATTAAAAAGTTAGATAAGAGAAATGGAATATAGCAAATAATGCACATGATTAAAGAGATAAGAGAATATTAGGAAGAACTTCATATCAATAATGTGAAAAACATAAATGCTATGAATGAACCCTCCCAAATCCAATGAATTATCTAAAGAACAAACTAGGATTTTAAATATACTTTAATCAGTTGTATCAAAAGTTAAACATCCCACAAGAAAACAAGAGCTCTGTGAGTTACAGGTGAATTTCACTATGCATTCATGAAATAAAACTGTAATCTTATACAAATACTTCAAGAGAACAGAAAAAAAAAGAATAAACCCATCAACTAATTTTACAGAAATACAATTACAAGACAGCCTTGCTCTATGAATAGATGCGGGCTTCCCTGGTAGCTCAACTGGTAAAGAATCCAAGTGAAATGCAGGAGATCCTAGTCTGATTCCTGGGTCAGGAAGATCCCATGGAGAAAGGATAGGCTATCCACTCCAGTATTCTTGGGCTTCCCTGGTGGCTCAGTCGGTAAAGAATCTGCCTGCAATGCGGGAGACCTGGGTTTGACCCCTGGATTGGGTAGATGCTCTGGAGAAGGGAATGGCAACCCACTCCAGTATTCTTGCCTGGAGAATCCCCATGGACAGAGGAACCTGGTGGACTACAGTCCATGGGTTCACCAAGAGTCAGACACGACTAAGTGACTAAGCATGCACAGCACAAAATACCCAAAGTAAATATTTAAAAATCTAATCCAGTGTTGAATAAAAAAGATATTACAACATGACTAAGGTGACTTTATAACTGGAATAAATAATTTGGAAAACCACTTCATTGTAATTTAACATTTGTATTAACAGATTAAAGGAGGAAAAATATATAATCATCTCAATAAATGCACTTAATATAACTCAGTATTTATGCATGATAAAAATTTTAACACTAGGAAAAGAAGAGGACTTTAAAAATCTAATAAAAGACATCCATAAGAAAAAAGCATTCTTTTTAAAATCAGCAACATTACAAGCATGTCCATTACCATCAGCACTGTAGATTCTAGAGCCCATATAAAGCCAAAGATAAGAAATAATAGGTATAGAGGGGTGGGTGGGAGGGACATTCAAGAAGGTGGGGATATGTTTTTATATATATATATATGTGTGTATATATATATGTATATATATATATATGATTCACTTCATCATATAGAGGAAACTAACACAACATTGTAAACCAATTATATTCCAATTAAAAAAAATAATAGGTATAAGTTTGGAGAGAAACAAAAGTTTTCTTATTTGCTGAGAATGATTGTTTTAAACATATCCCAAGAATGCACAAATAAATTATTAGAATGAAAAAGAATATTTAATAAACTTTCTGGATAAATAAGAAACATATAAAAGAGACAAACTGATCATAAAATTTCCATGGAAGAACTACATGATAATATATAAACTATCTGCTATCTAGACTTATTTTAAAGGTGTAGCAATTAAGGAAAGGATTACACAAATTGACCAATGGAACACAACAGTGAGTCCAGAAAGTGACCTATATCAATATTAAAACACAATTTAAGGTCAGTTGGATATTGAAAATCAATGGTAAATGAGATTCTGTTCAATAGACAATCCTGAGACCCTTAACCATAGAGGAAAAAAATAAAATTAGATCTTTATCTCAAATTCTACACAAATTAAATTCAAGTACAATTGGGCACAGATATCTAAATGTGAGAGACAAAACTTTAAAACAAAAGACAACTTACAGGAGAATTAAACATGACACAAAAGGAAGAACTATCAACTTCTGCTCAATAAATAATCATAAAAATAAATTGCACATAGAAGATATTTGCAATACACATAACCAACAGAGGTATCCAGACATACAGATAATTCCTAAGATGACAAAACTGAATCACAAATGTACTATATACATATGAATATTTATTTAATATCATTAGTAATTTGAGAAATGCAAATTAAAACTGTGAGATGCCATTTCACACCTAACTGAAAAGTAAAACTTAAAAAAAAAAAAAAGGAGGCGGGCAGTACCAAGGAGCAGAGAATCAGCAGAACAATGGAAACTCTCATTCCCTAGAGGTGGAATTACACATTAATACAATGATTTTAGAAAACAGACTGAATTTATGTTGCAAATGTTGAATATATGCACACAGACTCTGATCGTGCAATTCTTAAGTAAACCAACTTCACAGTAGTACTTCTCAAATTACCTACCATGAAAAATAGTTGTATTTTTAAAAATTTCCAGTCTATCACAGATCAATACAATGTAAAATACAATCAAAACTAATTATGAGGTAACTAGTCATGTGCTTTGATGGTGTGGCTATGAGTTTCTAAACATTCTGAATTCTGGACTTACTTTGTCATAGACCAGTGACAGACTGCAGATCAGTACTGGTCAATGGAACATTTTAAAGAGCATTATGTTAGAAGAGTGTTACCCAAGAGAATTTTCAATGATAATAGAAATGTATATCTGAGCTGAAAAGACTGAAATAAAGCGCATGAAGTGTGTTCTGATCACAACAGAATATAGTAAGAAGCCAACAGCAGAAGAAAATTTGGAAAATTCACAAACATGTGGAAATTAAACAACATATGTTAAAAAATCAATAGGTCAAAAGAGAAGTCACAAGAAAAATTAGAAAATACTTTAAGTGAAAATGAAAATAAAACATATGAAAACTTATCATATGACGTGAAAGCAGTGCAAGAAGATTTGTAACTGTAAATGCGCACATTAAGAAAGAAAAAAGATTTCAAATCAATAACATAATCCATACCTTAAGAAACTAGAAAAATAGTAAACTATATCCAAAGTAAGACAGTAATAAAGATTAAAGCAGAAGTAGAGCATAAAGAATAGAAAGTAAAAGAAATACATTGACAAAAACCCAAAATTGGTTCTCTGAAAAGATAAACAAAATTGATGCAATTTTAGCTAAATTGACCTACTATAAAAGAAAGAAGACTAAAATTACTAAAATCAGGAATGAAAACAAGGACATTATTACTGACTTTATACAAACAAAAGGAATCATAAGAGAATACTAGAAACAGTTCTATGCTGAACAAATTACACAATCAAGATGAAATGCACAAATTTCTATGCTGTGCTGTGCTTAGTCGCTTAGTGGTGTCCTGACTCTTTACAACCCCAGGGACTGCAGCCCACCAGGCTCCTCTGTCCATGGGGACTCTCCAGGCAAGAATACTGGAGTGGGTTGCCATGCCTTCCTCCAGGGGATCTTCCCAACAGAGGGACTGAATCCAGGTCTCCCACATTGAAGGCAGATTCTTTACTGTCTGAGCAACAAGGGAAGCTCCTAGAAACACATAATAACCAAAACTATCTAAGAAGAAATAAGTACCTAAAACAAGTAAGAAGATTAAATCAATATTCAAAAAAATTCTAACATAAAAGTCCAGGACTAGATGGCTTCACTGATGAATTGTAACAAACGTTATAGAAAACTAACACCAATTCTATTCAAGCTCTTTCAAAATATAAAATAGAAAAGAATATTCCCTAACTCATTCTGCTGCTGCTGCTGCTGCTAAGTCACTTCAGTCATGTCCGACTCTGTGCGACCCCACAGATGGCAGCCCACAAGGTTCTGCCCTCCCTGGGATTCTCCAGGCAAGAACACTGGAGTGGGCTGCCATTTCCTTCTCCAATCTAACTCATTCTATGAGACCATTATACACTGATAACAAGGCCAAAGAGAAATCACAAGAAAACTACAGACCAATATCTCTTATAAATACAAATGCTACAATTATCAAAAAATACTTTAAGTCAAATCCAGCACCATCTAAATGGATTACACAAGATACCCAAGTGCAGTATATTCCAGGAATGCTTGGTTGGTTTAGCATTTCAAAATTAATCAATGTGAAACACTAACATATCAATAGAATAATGGAAAAATATGATCATTGCAATAGATGGAAAAAAAACCAAACATATGGCAAAATCCAACACCATTTTATGACCAAAAAAAAAAAAAAAAATCAACAAAGTAGAAATAAAGAAGAAATTTCCTCAAACTGAACAAGCGTCTAACAAACACAATAAGATCATAGTTAAATGATGAGACAGTGAAAGCTTACCTCCTAAGATAAGGAACAAAAAAAGAATCTTTATTCAGGCTTCCTCTATTTAACATGATATTAGAAGTTCTAACTGGGGTACTGGCTAAGAAAAATAAATTCAAATGGTTCACACTATAAAGAAAGGAGTAAAAGTATCTCTATTAGCAGATAACAAGATCTTATCTACATAAACCCTGAAGAACCCATAAATATTATTAGACATAATAACCACAGCAAACTTGCAGAATATAAGATCCATCAAAAAAAGCAAGTGTATATCTAAAGCTTTTTGTTCACAGAGAGTGAATAAACCAAAGAAACAATTAAGAAAATAATTTCATTTGATAATAATTCCACTTGACTTCCTAAGGCAAGCGGGCCTTAGGAAGCATCGCTGCAAACCAAGCTAGTGGAGGTGATGGAATGCCAGTTGAGCTATTTCAAATCCTAAAAGATGATGCTGTGAAAGTGTTGCACTCAATATGCCAGCAAATTTGGAAAACTCAGCAGTGGCCATAGAACTTGAAAAGGTCAGTTTTCAATCCAATCCCAAAGAAAGGCAATGCCAAAGAATGTTCAAACTATGACACAATTACACACATTCAACTTCTGAAAGACATGGGAATACCAGACAACCTGACTTGCTTCCTGAGAAATTTGTATGCAGGTCAACAAGCAACAGTTTGAACTGGACATGGAACAACAGACTGGTTCTAAATCAGGAAAGGAGTGCATCACGGCTGCATATTGTCACCCTGTTTATTTAACTTATATGCAGAGTACATCATGAGAAACATTGGGCTGGAGGAAGCACAAGCTGGAATCAAGATTGCCGGGAGAAATATCAATAACCTCAGATACACACGTGACACTGCACTTGTGGCAGAGAGTGAAGAAGAATTAAAGAGCCTCTTGATGAAACTGAAAGAGGAGAGTGAAAAAGTTGTCTTAAAACTCAACATTCAAAAAACTAAGATCGTGGCATCCGGTCCCATCACTTCATGGCCAATAGATGGGAAAATAGTGGAAACAGTGACAGACTTTATTTTTTTGGGCTCCAAAATCACTGCAGATGGTGACTGCAGCCATGAAATTAAAAGACGTTTGCTCCTTGGAAGAAAATCTATGACCAACGTAGACAGCATATTAAAAAGCAGAGACATTACTTTGCCAACAAATGTCTGTCTAATCAAAGCTATGGTTTTCCCAGTAGTCATGTATGGATCTGAGAGTTGGATTCTTAAGGAAAGCTGAGCACTGAGGAATTGATGCTTTTGAACTGTGGTGTTGAAGAAGACTCGAGAGTCCCTTGGACAGCAAGGAGATTCAACCAGTCCATCCTAAAGGAAATCGGTCCTGAATACTCACTTGAAGGACTGATGCTGAAGCTGAAACTCCAATACTTTGGCCACCTGATGCAAAGAATTGACTCATTGGAAAAGACCCTGATGCTGGGAAAGATTGAGGGCAGGAGGAGACTGAAGGTGGGAGAAGGGGATGATTAGAATGAGATGGTTGGATGGCATCACCGACATGATGGATATGAGTTTGAGTAAACTCTGGGAGTTGGTGATGGACAGGGAAGCCTGGAGTGCTGCAGTCCATGGGGCTACAGAGTCGGACACGAATGAGCAACTGAACTGAATTGAACTGAACTGATTCTGACAATGGTGCTAGGACTCTTCATTGGGAGAAAAATATTCTCTTCAACAAATGGTGCTGGGGAAATTAAATATACAAAAGATTGAATTTGGATCCCTACAACATATACAAAAGCTAACTCAAAATAGGTCAAGGAATTTCATTCAAGAGATGAAGAAGCAAAGAGAGGTATAAATCTTTGTGACTTTGGATTAGGTACTGGTTTCTTAAAAAGTGAAAGTGAAATTGTTTAGTCGTGTCTGACTCTTTGCGACTCCATGGACTGTAGCCTACCAGGCTCCTTCGTCCATGGGATTTTCCAGGCAAGAGTACTGGAGTGGGGTGCCATTTCCTTCTCCAGGTTTCTTAAATAAGACACTAAAATCTCAATTAATGAAAGAAAAAGTTGACTGACTATACAATCTAAAATTTTTGTGTATGGAAAGATATTATAAAAAAAATGAACAGACAACACATAGAATGGGAGAAAATATTTGCACATAAATACATGTATTTGATAATGGTCAAGTGTCCCTCTACTCCAAAATATATTACTACTCCTGAAACTCAACAATAAAAAGGCAATGAAGACAAAGGACTCATTTTAAAAATAGAAGGGCTTCACTGGTGGCTCAATGGTAAAGAATTCACCAGAGAATTCAAGAGACATGGATGCATTCAAAGAATGCAAGAGACATGGATTCGATCTCTGTCCTGGGTAGATCCCACATGCAGCAGTGCACTACTGAGCCCCTGCTGTGGAGCCCAGAAGCCACAACTACTGAAGCCCATGTGCCCCAGAGCTCATGCTCCACAACAACAGAAGCCACTGCAATGAGAAGCTCACAGTCTGCAACTAAAGTGTAGCCCCTGCTCTTTGCAACTAGAGAAAAGCCTGTGCATCAATAAAGACTCAGTACAGCTAAAAATAAATAAATAAACATACTATATAAAAATAAAAATAGCAAATTTTTGAATAACTATTTTTTCAAGGAAACTATGGAAATGGCCATTAAGCACATGAAAAGATGTTGAAGACTGTTATCCATCAGGAAAATAAAAATCTAAACCAAATGAGATGCAACTTCACACCCACTAGGATTGCTATAATAAAAAAGACACATAATAAATGTTTGTAACCCTCACATACTACTAGTAGGAATGCAAAATGGTACAGCACTTTGAAAAACAGTCTAGCAGTTCCTCAATGCCAGTTACCATCTGATAAAGCAATTCCACTTATAGGATTAAACAAAAATATGTACAGCATTATCCATAACAAACAAAAAGTGAAGGCAACTCAAATATCTATCAACTGATAAATGGATAAACAAAATGCGGTGTATCGATAAATAAAAAATTATTCAACCATAAAAAGGAGTGATGTATTGAGGTATACTACTGTATGGATGAAATATGCTAACTCAAAGAAGCCAGATACAAAAGCGATATATTGAATAGTACCATTTTTATGAAATGCCCAGTATAAGTGTATCTACAGAGAAAGAAATTAGATTAGTGGTTGCCAGGGGATGGGGGATAGGAAAATTCTAAGTGACTGCTAATAGATTTCTTTTTAGAATGATGGAAATATTCTGGAATGAGCAGTGATGGTTTCAGGACATTATTTATATACTCCCAAATTACCAAACTGTAAACACTTAAAAATGGTGAAGTTCAAATTATGTGAGATATATACCTTCTCCGCACTCCCTCTCCAAAAAACACCCCAACCAACAAATGGAAGGTAAATGCTCAAAAATTTCAGTTCTTTTCCTCTTTGCATTCTTGTTCATGACACTGCCATAGGATCTCCACCGTCGTGGAAATACAGTTGTAGTGTAAAACCATAGTACAACAATTATTCTATGATAATATCTACCAAAGATTTCGAGAAACTTTTCAGCTCAGTTCAATCACTCAGTCATATCTGAATCTTTGCGGTCCCATGGACTGCAGCACCCCAGGCCTCCCTGTCCATCACCAACTCCTGGAGCTTACACAAACTCATGTCCAACAAGTCAGTGATGCCATCCAACCATCTGACCCTCTGTCATCCCCTTCTCCTCCCACCTTTAGCTTCTCCCATTATCAGGGTCTTTTCAAATGAGTCAGTTCTTCACATCAGGTGGCCAAAGTATTGGAGCTTCAGTTTCAGCAACAGTCCTTCCAATGAATATTCAGGACTGATTTCCTTTAGGATGGACTGGTTGGATCTCCTTGCTGTTCAAGGGAGTCTCAAGAGTCTTCTTCAACACCACAGTTCAAAAGCATCAATTCTTCAGCGCTCAGCTTTAAGAGTCCAACTCTCACATCCATACACAACTACTGGGAAAACCATAGCTTTGACTAGATAGATTTTTGTTTGCAAAGTAATGTCTCTGCTTTTTAATATGCTGTCTAGGTTGGTCATAGCTTTTCTTCCAAGGAGCAAACGTCTTTTAATGTCATGGCTGTAGTCATGACATTCCTCTCTTGAAGAATTTTCCAGTTTGTTGTGATCCCCACAGTCAAAGGCTTTGGAGTAGTCAATAAGCAAAATTAGATGTTTTTCTGGAACTCTCTTGGTTTTCCGATGATCCAACCGATGTAGGCAATTTGATCTCTGGTTCCTCTGTGTTTTCTAAAACCAGCTAGAACATCTGGAAGTTCATGGTTCACGTACTGTTGAACTGGGTTGGTAGATTTTGAGCATTATTTTGCTAGCATGTGAGATGAGTGCAATTGTGTGGTAGTTTGAACATTTTTGGCATTGCCTTTCTTGGGATTGAAATGAAAACTGACCTTTTCCAGTCCTGTGGCCACTGCTGAGTTTTCCAAATTTTCTGGCATGTTGAGTGCAGCACTTTCACAGCATCATCATTTAGGGTTTGAAATATCTCAACTGGATTCCATCACCTCCACTAGCTTTGTTTCCAGTGATGCTTCCTAAGGCCCACTTGACTTTGGATTCCAGGATGTCTGGCTCTAGGTGAGTGATCACACCATCATGGTTATATGGATCATTAAGATCTTTTTTGTATAGTTCTTCTGTGTATTCTTGCCACCTCTTCTTAATATCTTCTGCTTTTGTTAGGTTCATACCATTTTTGTCCTTTATTGTGCCCATCTTTGCATGAAAAGTTCCCTTGGTATCTCTAACTTTCTTGAAGAGATCTCCAGTCTTTTCCATTCTATTATTTTCGTGTATTTCTTTGCACTGATAACTGAGGAAAGCTTTCTTATCTCTCCTTGCTATGCTTTGATACTCTGCATTCAAGTGTAGAGTATATCTTTCCTATTCTCCTTTGCTTTTGGCTTCTCTTCTTTTCTCAGGCATTTGTAAGGCCTCCTCAGACAACCATTTTGCCTTTTTGCATTTCTTTTTCTTGAGGGGAAGCTCTTGATCACTGCCTCCTGCACAATATCACAAACCTGTATACATAGTTCTTCAGGCATTCTGTCTCTCAAACCTAACCCCTTGAATATGTTTGTCACTTCCACTGTATAATCGTAAGGGATTTGATTTAGGTTATTTTTGAATGGTCTAGTGGTTTTCCCAACTTTCTTCAATTTAAGTCTGAATTTGGCAATGAGGAGTTCATGAACTGAGCCACAGTCAGCTCCCGGTCTTGTTTTTGCTGACTGTATCGAGCTTCTCTATCTTCGGCTGCAATAAATATAATCAACCTGATTTCGGTATCGACCATCTGGTGATGTCCATGTGTAAAGTGTTGTCTTGTGTTGTTGGAAGAGGGTGTCTGTTATGATCAGTGCATTATCTTGGCAAAACTCTGTTAGCCTTTGACCTGCTTCATTTTGTACTCCAAGGCCAAATTTGCCTGTTACTCCAGCAACCTCGTGACTTTCTACTTTTGCATGCCAGTCCCCTATCATGAAAAGGACATCTTTTTTGGGTGCTAGTTCTAGACGGTCTTGTATGTCTTCATAGAACCATTCAACTTCAGATTTTTCAGCATTACTGGTTGGGGCACAGGCTTGGATTACTGTAATATTGAACGGTTTGCCTTGGAAATGAATAGAGATCATTCTGTCCTTTTTGAGGTTGCATCCAAGTACTGCATTTTGGAATCTTTTGTTGACTGTGAGGGCTATTACATTTTGTCTAAGGGATTCTTGCCCACAGTAGTTGATATAATGGTCATCTTAGTTAAATTCACCCATTCCAGTCCATTTTAGTTCACTGATTCCTAAAATGTTGATGTTCACTCTTGCCATCTCCTGTTTGACTACTTCCAATTTACCTTGATTCATGGACCTAATATTCCAGGTTCCTGTGCAATATTGTTCTTTATAGCATCGGACTTTACTTCCATCATGTCACATCCACAACTGGGTGTTGTTTTGCTTTGGCTCCAAATCTTCATTCTATCTGGAGTTATTCCTCCACCGTTCTCCAGTAGCATATTGGGCACCTGCCAACCTGGAGAGTTCATCTTTCAGTGTCCTATCTTTTTGCCTTTTCATACTGTTCATGGGGTTCTTGAGGCAAGAATACTGAAGTGGTTTGCCATTTCCTTTTCCATTGGATGTTTTGTCAGAACTCTCCACCATGACCTCTCCGTCTTGCGTGGCCCTACAAGGCATGGCTCATAGTTCCATTGAGTTAGACAAGGCTGTGGTCCATGTGATCAGATTGGTTAGTTTTCTGCGATTGTGATTTTCATTCTGTCTGCCTTCTGATGGAGAAGGATAAGAGGCTTATGGAAGCTTCCTGATGGGAGAGACTGACTGAAGGGCAAACTGGGTCTGTTGTGATGGTTGGGGCCATCCTCAGTAAATCTTTAATCCAAATTTCTATTTAAAGGCAAGGCTGTGTTCCCTCCCTGTTGTTTGACCTGAGGCCAAACTATGGTGGAGGTAATGAAGATAATGGTCACCTCCTTCAAAAGGTCCCATGAAGCATTGCTGCACTCAGTGCCCCCAACCCTGTAGCAGGCCACTGCAGACCCAAGCCTCCTCTGGAGATTCCTGCATGCCGGAAAAGCCTGGCATGCTGCAGTCTATGGGGTTGCAAAGAATTGGACACAACTGAGTAACTGAACTGAACTTAAGCTGCGAGACTCTGTTTTTCCAGTTCTGTGTTAAGTTCTGGCAGCTCTATGGTGGGGTTAATGGTGACCTCCTCCAACAGGCCTTATGGCATACCCAGGTCTGCTGCACCCAGAGCCCTTCTCCCTGTGGCAGGCCACTGATGACCCATACCTCCGCAGGAGACATTCAAATACTCAAAGGCAGGTTTGGCTCAGTCTCTGTGGGGTCTCCTCTTGCGCAGAAGGTTTTGTTTGAGCCGAACATCTCTGGCGGGTATGGGGTTTGATTCTAAATGTGATTTTGCCACTCCTATCATCTTGCTGGGGTTTCTACTCTGCCATTGGATGCGGGGTATCTTTTTTTGGTGGGAGTCAACACTCTCCTGTTCACAGTTGTTCAGCAGCGAGTTGTAAGTTTGGAGCACTCGTAGGAGAAGATGAGTGCAAGTCCTCCTACTCCACCATCTTGTTGTGGTAGAAACTTTCAGCACTATCCAAATTCCTCCTTTGGTTCAAAGAAAGGTTAAGAATGGCTGAATCTGAATATTCATTGGATGAATTGATGATGAAGCACCAATACTTTGGCCACCTCATGTGTAGCACCAATTCACTGGGAAAGACCCTGGTGCTGGGAAAGACTGAAGAGAAGGGGACAACAGAAGATGAGATGACTGGATGGCACCATTGACTCAATGGACATGAATTTGCGCAAACTCCAGGAGACAGTGAAGGGCACAGAGGACTGGAGTGCTGTAGCACACGGGGTCACAAAAAGTTGAACACGACCGGGCATCCCACAAAACTGACATGATTTTTAGCTTTTAGAGAGCTAAGGTGCTGTCCAATTATTGAGTACAAACCAGTGGGCTATTGAGAACTAGTGAATATACCTCTGTGCATCAAACCAATCTAGTCAATTTATCACACGTTTCCAGAAACTTTCAGCAACCACAGGAAATTTCTTCTTTCTTATCGTCTCTCTGCAACATAGACAGTTTTGCTGTTGGCGTCATCTCTCAGATACTAACATCACTAATGAACTCCCCACTCCTTTGTTCCTTCTGTCCCCCCGACCCTGTGACCAGTGTTCAGAGGACTTACAGTGTTTTCATGCCTGATGTGCAGACGATCTTTGCATCCCAACTGGGACAGTGCAATTTTTCAGGTGTTTCTCTCATATTCAACCTAAAAGATTTATCATTTCTCTTCTGTAGAGAAGTAAAACTGTAACTTTAGGTCCTCTGGGAGACTTTTCAACCACAGAGAGTTTCATCTGAGAAGATTCAGTTCCTTGCATGTTTTCTACTCCTGTTCTTTGCTCTTTTAGAGTTTTTTCTACCATTTGTCTTTCTCTGAACAAGTCTTCTCTTCCTTTTGAATAAGCTCTTCCTTTCCCTGAAATGCCTCACTCCTCTCCATTCTCCAATTCCAAACTAGCCAACTGTTTTTCATTCAAGTAGCAGTTTTTCTTGATAAACACTTCCCTAATGATGGAAGGGGGTGGAGACAAGGTAACTCTCTCTTACACTGTTGGTGGGAATGTAAATTGGTACAGCCACTATGGAAAACAGTACAGAGATTCCTTAAAAAACTAAAAACAGAGCTATCATATGGCCCTGCAATCCCACTCCTGAGCATTTATCCAGAGAAAAACACAATCAGAAAGGATACATGCACCCCAATGTTCATTACAGCACTGTTCAAATAGCCAAGGTATGGAAGCAACCTAAATGTCCATCGACAGAGGAATACACAAAGATGTGGTATATATATACAATGGAATATTGCTCAGTCATTAAAAAGTGAAATAATGTAATCTGCAGCAACATGGATAGACTTAAGGACTGTCATACTGAGTGAAGTAAGTCAGACAGAGAAAGAGAAATATCATATGCCATCCTTTATATGTGGAATCTACAAGGAAATGATATAAATAAACTTATAAAAGAGAAACAGACTCACAGACTTAGAGGATGAACTTATAGTTGCGAGGGGGAAGGAGAGGGGAGAGGATAGTTAGGGAGTTGGGGATGGACAGGTACACACTGTTATATTTAAAATGGATAGCCAACGAGGATCTACTGCATAGCACATGGAACTCAGCTCAACGTTATATGGTAGCCTGGATGGGAGGTGAGTCTGGGGGAGAACATGTATATGTACGCCTGAGTCTCTTTGTTGTTCACCTGAAACTATCACAATGTTGTTAATTGGCTAAATCTCAATATAATGTAAAAAGTTTTAAAAAATATATAGCACTGGTGGCTCATGTAAAGAATCTGCCTGCCAATGCAGGAGACACAAGTTCAGTCCCTCAGTCAGGAGGATCCCCTGGAGAAGAAAACTGCAACTCCAGTATTCTTGCCTGGAAATCCCATGGACAGAGGGGCCTGGCATGCTATAGTCCATGGGTTTGCAAAAGAGTTGGAAAAGACTTAGCAGCTAAAAAAACAACAACATAGTGTATGTACTAACTAAATTATAAATTTGTCAGAATTTATATAAGGCCAGAAGTTGTGCCTTACTTGTCTTTGTAATTCCAGCACCTAATAAATAGCAAGCACTCAATAGATCACTTCTTCATTAAGTTCTTCAAAAAGGCCTAGCAGCAGCCACAACTCAGTTAACTTTTACGGAGTCCTGCTGAGACCTTCTTATGGACCAGGCACTGTGCCAAAAACCTTGCATGCACTCCCTCTGAATCTTCCTAAAAACCCTGCAGGATAGGTAGAGTTAATAACTCCTTTTTATAAATGTGTAAAATGATACTAAAAAAGCTAAGTATTTGAGGATTTGAACTCAAATTCTGATCTCTAAAATTCATGCTCCTATCTACTCTATACTTCAAGGGGGAAAATGTAATAAATAAGTTGATATGAGGTTTCAAGGAAGCATATGTAAACATTAAATTGGGCTTTGTCTATCTTGCCTAGAGAATCCCAGGGACGGGGGAGCCTGGTGGGCTGCCGTCTATGGGGTCGCACAGAGTCGGACACGACTGAAGCGACTTAGCAGCAGCACCAGCATGGTATCTTAGTAGTGGCTGCTTTGTAAGGCTTTCTAAGATAACCAAACTCATAAAACCTTACAAACAATGGTTTCTCTACTTTTGCTGCTTCTGTATGTCATGCCTTACTATGTGTTGTTCCCAGTCTACCAAGTCCTTACCATATTACCCATCTGTAGAATTCCAATTTATACTTTACAACTTTCCTAGGGCATCACGTATGGACTTGAGGTTTTTCTGCCAAAGGAATTATTCTCATAGGGTGTTTCTGTTCCTTATAATTACTTTATTAATGTAAATTTGTAGATGACACTATATTTACTTACATGTCTATTTTCACTATTCACTCTTAACTTTTTCAAAAGCAGAGCCCTTTTGTTACTCATCTTCATACCCTTAGTGCTTGGGTAGCAAAAAGCCATGCATTCATCAAGGTGTTTAGTAAAAATATTGGCTAGTTGAATTTCTGCCGGAGAAAGCAATGGCACCCCACTCCAGTACTCTTGCCTGGAAAATCCCATGGATGGAGGAGCCTGGTAGGCTACAGTCCATGGGGTCGCTACGAGTCGGACACGACTGAGTGACTTCACTTTCACTCTTTTCCTTTTCATGCACTGGAGAAGGAAATGGCAACCCACTCCAGTATTCTTACCTGGAGAATCCTAGGGACGGCGGAGCCTGGTGAGCTGCCGTCCATGGGATCGCACAGAGTCGGACACGACTGAAGCGACTTAGCAGCAGCAGCAGCAGAATTTCTGCCTCCCAGTTGGACCTTCTGCAGGTTTTGAGGTTATTACCTGCCTCTCACCCCAGCCAAGCAGGAAGAAAAAAATATCCAGACTGGCCATTGCCCAAGTTCCTTCCCTTTAAAAACTTCCCTTTTCTTCATACAAAATGTATTCTTTTTTTTTTGGTTGCAGAACCCTCATTCCAATCCAGGTCTGTCTGACTCTTTGCAAAGCCTAGGTTCTTAATGATTACAATATACCCAGGACATGTACCTATTATGACTTGGGTTGGATTTGAAAGTACAAATAAAAACAAAGCAAGTACTTCATACTCTCAGGGGTAGACAGGCACTAAAAGTAGAGATAATTACTTTATATGATGATAAAAGATAAATGTGCATGCCAATAACTAAGAGGGAGTAAATTTATTCTGCTTGAGGAGGGTTAGGATTATATGACAGGAAGTGACATCTGAGTTAGGACTTGAAGTAAAACTATCTCCTTTTGGGTTATTGGGAAGGGGAGCAGGCAAGGCAAGAGGCATTATATAGAAGACAGAACCTGTGTAAAGGCAAGGCTACCTGAAGAAGCACAATTTAAGTTTCAAGAGGAATCAGATGGGTGAGCTGCAAGAAAAGATATAGGAGGAGATGTAATGGGAGAGAAGACTGGAGGTCTAAGTGGAAGGAAAACAGTGAAGATAGAAGGGCTTATGTGTCAGACTGAAAATCAGATTTGTATATAAGACAAAATTAAAGGGCATCCCTTAAGGTTTATAATCAGGGTAGTAACATAAGTAGATTCATCTTTGGTGCTAATTTTAGTAAAAGACAGAATATGGACTAGTGCATAGAAATCTAGAGGTAGATGAATTAACTAAAGAGACTATTTACTATCATTACTGAGCCAAGGAATGAATTAAAGAAGAAGCAATAGGCTTAAAACAAAGACAGAACTAAAGAGACTTATGGATTAGGATGGAAACATTCTATAATATCTGGTTAATCTAATGACTATAATGTAGAAAAGGAAAAAAAAGCATGCTTTTTCTGAACCCTGATATTATCCACTTAATAGGTCTTATAATAATGCTTACTATCTCTCTCTATATATATATATTTTCTATAAAACAAATTGTTAAAGCCAGAATACTATATGCTAATCACTTATTTGCAACTAAACTGATCATCTGAGGTTTAGTAGCTAAATACTGTATATATCTTCTTTGGGAAAGTAGTATGACAAGGCTGTCATACTACTTTCATACTATAGTATGACTGTGGTATGAAAGTAGTCATATCACAGTCATACTATAGCCATTTTACTGTCATACTATAGTATGACCCCGCTTATTTAACTTACATGTAGAGTACATCATGTGAAATGCTAGGCTGGATGAATCACAAGCTGGAATCAAGATTGCTGTGAGAAATATCAACAACCTTGGATAGGCAGATGACACAATGCTAATGACAGCAAGTGAAGAGGAACTAAAGAGTCTCTTGATGAGGAAGAACAGGAGAGTGGTAAAGTGGGATTAAAACTCAACATTCAAAAAATTAACATCACGGCATCCAGTTGCACTACTTCATGGCAAATAGATGGGGGAAAAGTGGAAGTAGTGACAGATTTTCTTGGGCTCCAAAATCACTGTGGACAGTAACTGCAGCCATGACATTCAAAGACGGTTGCTCCTTGGAAGGAAAGCTATGACAAACTAGACAGTTAATTAAAAAAAAGAGACATCACTTTGCTGACAAAGGTCGTATAGTCAAAGCTATGGTTTTTCCAGTAGCCACGTATGAATGTGAGACTTGGACCATAAAGAAGGCTGAGTGCTGAAGAATTGATGCTTTTGAACTGTGGTGCTGGAGAAGACTCTTGAGAGTCCCCTGGGCTGCAAGGAGATCAAAACAGTCAATCTTAAAGGAAATCAAACCTGAATATTCATTGGAAGGACTGATGCTGAAGCTCAAGCTCCAATACTTTGCCCAGCTGATGCAAAGAGCTGAAAAAGACCCTGATGCTAGGAAAGATTGAAGGCAAAAGGAGGAGGTGGCGGCAGAGGACAAGATGGTTAGATAGCATCACCAACTCAATGGACATGAATTTGAGCAAACTCCATGAGACAGTGGAGGACATAGGAGCCTGGCACTCTGCAGTCCATGGGGTTGCAGAGGTGGACATGACTTGGCAACTGAACAACAACAACAGGTCTTCTTTATCTGTTTGCAATGAAAGCTAGATAGCAAACCAGGAAGGGAGCAATCCCCTTTAGGTGGCAGAGCTTCTCTATCCATATCGCTCCCAGAGTAAAATGTTAGCTAAAGATACGTTTAATTGGGTTGAGTCAGGATGACTGTTCTCAGTTATCTAGCTCTTGTCTCAGAGTTCTAGTCTCAAGTCAAGTTGAGGATCCAGAAGCCATCCTCACAGGAATTCATCGCTTAGGTGTCATCCAAAACAAGTTACAGAGTTCAGATTCTGCAGTTTCATCAGCACTCAAGCACCCTGTGACCCTGATGTTTAAAGATCTCTTAAGAGCAAGGCATGAGAATTTGAATATAGTGGATCTTAGCCCTTACTAAGAACAATAATTAATACCTGCTGCACTTTAGCATCATCTGAGGAACTTTTAAAAATAACAATACGAGAGTCCCCCACTTTCAGAGACTCTCATTTAAATGTAAGAGGTTGGCCCTGAATGATTTTAATATGCATCCACCAGAACTATCTTAGAACTAGAAGAAAGAGTATATAAAAGCACTGCTTTAACATGCCAAATTGTTAAGGATGGGGTAAGTAATTAATAAACTAATGAATTATATATGGTAAAGATTAAATTGTATGTCTTATGAAAACTGACAGTATTGTTTGGACAAATAAAATAGAAAAAACAACTCTTTTTAAAAACCTATTACTGTTTTTACTATCACGTACAGTAATTATCTAGCATACTTTCCTAATTACCATGAATTTCAACAATGATTATGAATACCATTAAATATACATCAAATGGGTTTCCCTGGTGGCTTAGCTGGTAAAGAATCTGTCTGCAATGTGGGAGACCTGGGTTCAGTCCCTGGGTTGAGAAGATCCACTGGAGAAGGGAAAGTCTACCCACTCCAGTATTCTGGCCTGGAGAATTTCATGGACTATACTGTCCCTGGGGCTGCAAACAGTCGGACACGACTGAGTGACTTTCACTAAACTATACATCAAATTAACTGTTAGTTTTATTTAATTAGATGACAGAACTGTAGAAACAAGAGAATCACAGGGCTAGATACTTATCTCTAGATGTATTACATGCTCAGACTTAAATGGACATGAACTTACATATAATTTAGAAAAATTAAAGAATGTATTAGCTAGCAGGTTGCTCTGACTAAATATCAAACCAGACAACAGCCCCTTATAGACTACTGAATTACCTGTTATTAAATAAGAAACAACAGCAGGTGCCCAAACTATCAAATATTTTGAAATATAACTGACAGGCCAGTACTCTTGTGTTTAACAGATACTCACATAATAATGTATTTTTTTACATATGAAACTCTTTACTCTGTATACTATTTCTGGATAGAATCTACAAATTAATTTCAAAGTTAATAAAATAATATACAGTAGTAACTTACTTGATGAAATGAACATATTCAGAAGTTAGATGCAAATGGAGCACTTTTTCATTAGTTTATGATTAAACTTTCTGAAATGATTTATCCTCATCTCTCATTACTATTCAAGGAGCAGTGATTTCTGACCTTTCACCACTGAGTTTTCTTGTGTTTCTTTTCAGCCAAGGGTAGGAAATAATTTTTAAAACCCTTAAGTACATCAGAAGAGCTTTCTATTTAAAGGAATTCTTTTTAGTGAAACTTTTTCACCATTTACTTTCCAGCCTTTCTATGTTCAATATTACATGTAACAAATTTTTAAAAATCTGGCACAACAATATAGTGAAAATAGTATGTGTCCCTGAGAGACAAAACCACAAATACGTACCAGAAAAACAGTGAAGTTTTACAGGAGACATTACACCGTAACTATAAATGATGTATAAATATGAAGTAAGATACTTTTAGAAAAAAAATTTTTCTTATACATTTAAATATGTCTACATCGTCATATTGTATCTGAGAAAGAGATATAGTACTATTAGTTCTGAGATGACAGATCTAAGGTTGTAAAGCAGAATATGCATTTTTACTTCCAGTTATTATTTTTGTCTGTAGTCTGTTGCACCATATTTCTCCTTTGCCATATGCATTGTAGGTGGGATGTTTCTTGTTGTTACTACATCTAGCTTTGCAGACTCAACTTTCAGTTTATTTATTTCTCAAACTGTGATCCTACAATTGTGCTTTGCTGTCCCTAAGTCAAAGTAATATCCCTTAAAAAAAACCAAAAAAACAAAATTCAAATCTTCGTTAACCTAAACGAATTAAATAGTAACAGTAAAAATGAAATACAAAAATTACAAGGAAACAAAGATGAAATATGTAACTTTTTTCCAATCCTTGTATCATTTAGTCAAAACTTTATAAGTGATTGGAATACCTTTTAATAGCTTATTACAAAGAATTTTTTTTATCAGCCATAACCAGAATTAGTCTACAATAACAGGTATTCAAACCAGTGTCAGATCAAAACCATCCCAGAAAAATTTGTGCCTTTTATCTGGCACCATCCATTGCTTTTCTCTCACTTTTTTTTTTTTCTATAAACAAGTAAATTCAAGATAATTAAAGGAAACAATTTCACTCACTGAGAAAAAGAAAATACCCCTGAAAAGTTCTAGTACATAAGCACTTCAGGAACCACAGGACCAACATTTAAGTGCCTCCCAGGGGCATAGGATCCCCTTTCGAAAATTTTGTACATACATGGATTGAGCAGAACTGAAAGATCATTCAGTCAATGTTAAGGAAAACAAAAAGAAATTTTTAAAAATTTAAATATCATAAGAACAAGCATATAGAAATGAGTTTAAAAAGTACAATTCATCATATTATATTAACTATATTCAAGTCTAAAGTGGCTGGTCAAAATTTCAAGGCATCTTATCTTCTTTTTTAGCTTCTTGCTTTAATCCAAGTGCCAAATATAAGGGGGAGGAAGGAGATCTTGGTCCTAAATATACCACTTGCTATATGACCTGGGATAAATCGTTTACCTTTTCTGGGTCTCTATTTCTTAATAAAATTGAGAGGTTGAAAATTACATGCATTTATTATTATCACCTACAAAGTCTGTCTTTTACAACTCAACTTATATCTCCATTCTCTAAGTACCTGAGAGAACTGTTCTTTCTAGAGCTGATCACTCATAAGCTCCATGATCCCCGCCTGTCTTTCCTATTGCTGAATATCAGGCTTACGGCAAGCAGTTAACATATGTAGAACATACAACTGAATTAATATTTATGCTTTTTTTATACCACTACAAAAAAATCTGAGATTGCTTCCTGAGTCCTAGACCTCTCTTCACCTATCTGAATATGTAATATGAATATATAGACAATAACGTACATCTTTTATCTCTTAGAGAAAAATTACCGCTTATGAAAATATTACTATATTCCTGAGTCAGGATCTGACATCCCTTGGCAGCTGATATAGCCTTAATAATATTCTAAAAATATCAATAACATTCTTATTTAGAGAGAATAATCCTTTTCACAAGCCATAACTTTTAAAAAGATTATTTTAAACACAACAATATTTTTAGTAGAAACTTAAAAGTGGTTTAATCACATCAGGATTTACAAAATAATTTGAGTTTTCAAACTAGTTTATTAGATAATTAGGTTCCTTGAGTCTATGCCCTTAATAATTGGCAGAATGAATATATGAAAACACTAAAAAGAGAGAGAGAGAAAACATTTTGAAGAACTTGTGTAAAATTTAGACATTATTTCACGTGGAAAATAGTAAAGACATTGTATCCTTGAATGAATATCTTGCTATTTTAAACATATATAGAGTTATCTTTGTTTAGTTTTCTGAAATAAGTGGCATTTATGTGAAAGTCCTCACAAAGGCTTGCAAATTGTTAGACTAAAATACTAATTTTAAGTTTTGTTACTTTTAAAGAGAAAATTAATGATAAATTATTTTACATAAAAGACTTCCTAAGCAACTATTAGACATTCTTCTATTATTTCTCTAACCAACCATTTACAATTCTCTCTTAAGAGAGATGGTTTTGAATTTTCTGGTCATCATCATTTATTATTTCTAGGTTGCAACCAAACTGTTTATCACTTTCTTAAAATGATGAGTTATAGACACTATGCAACATTTTAAATGAGAAAAAACAAACATCTATTTAAAATGTTTCTCTAATATGTCTTTCTAAAAAACAGAAAGTTCTTACAATCCTGCTGCTTTTCAAAAGTTCATTGTACAATAATTTATTCTTTGAAACTTAGAATCAGGTTTTACAGAAACAAATTATTAAGAATGATGGTTAAATTACTTGAGTGGCTCATAAAAGCACATTGAAGTGATAGCACTATTTAAAGGTACTATGAGAAACAGGAGAGAAGGTTTCCATCTAGCTCATCAAAGTTGGGGGGAGGAGGTAGGAGGAAGTCAGTTGATAACTTAAAAAAAGATACTCAACCCTTAAATGTCCTAAGGGATAGTAGGCCACCTCTTAGCTTTAATTAGTCTAATCCCACTTAAGACAAAATTTTTCATACAATCTTTCCAGTGAATCAACCTTAAGTAAGTTAAGTTCTAGTTACTCAGTCGTGTCCGACTCTTTTGACTCCAGGGACTGTAGCCTTCCAGGCTCCTCTGTCCATGGAATTCTCCAGGCAAGAATACTAGAGTGGGTAGCCATTCCCTTCTCCAAGGGATCTTCCTGACACAGTGATTGAACCAAGGTCTCCTGTACTGCAGGCAGCTTCTTTACCATCTGAGTCACCTTAGGTAAGAGGACATTAAAGGAGCCACAAGCCAATGAAAGTTTTGAAGAACAGAATAATACATCTTTAACGTTTAGTTTGCCAACTAGTAAGTTTGTTGTTTCAACATGTAATAAGGAGTAGAGATTTGTGGCTCAACAAACTGGCACATGGATTATTCTGTTTCTAATGTCAGTCTTTCTACTGACTTTAAAAACTGTCAGGCTTTAGAAGGTCCTGAACTTTATGTCTTTTTCTTTATCTGATATGACAGGGATTTCCATACCCCCACCACCACCACTCTCTCTCAATAATAGACTAAGAAGTAAAAATAATGTAAAGAATTTGGCAAATATAAAATGCTACAAAAAGTCTGATACATTTTTCAAATAACTGTAGATTAAACTGAATTTGTCTTATCCTGCCAAATGAGAAATTATCAAATTAGACCCTTATCATATTAGTCAAAATTTTAGATACAGATAATATATATAATCACTATTAACACCTAACACTTATATGGTACTCAATATATCTGAGGCATTTTTAAAGGTGAAATATATTAATATATACATATATTCAAATCCTTACTCTACCACTTGACTATGGAGCATTTTGTGCCTCAATTTCCTCATCAGTAAAATTATGTATAATAATTGTGCCCACTTAGGGTGGTCTAGAGAAGTGACTCTTAATTTTTTTGCAATATTGTTGGTTTACTGTGCAATTGTAACATTGTCTATTTACACCTGCAATTAAGATCAAAAAATTAAAAAAGGAAATTTATTCAATATTATTTCACGTAATAAGAATTACCAAAAGCACAGCTGTGAGCTATCGGTAGAGTATCTACATGAACAAAATGTGACCATTTATTACCTCTATTACCTGAGTTCAATAACATTTATAAATGCCCATTTTATTAACAAAGTACAGAAAAGCAAAAAGATGAAGTAAATCAAGCCCTCATCTACAAAATTACAGAAAAGTCTCAAAACAGTTTTAGGACCCATTAAAAAATTTAATGCATATATAATTTCAGAAAGATTCTAAAACATGATTACTATTAATAGAAGAAGCAGAAAAGGAAAAGGAAAGGGAAACAACGTTTTAGTGAATGTTCACAACATGCTGGGATTTTATATGCACTTGGTACTCTATCATTTAATAGTCACAACTCTGTGAGAAACTTTATCACTATACTAATTTTACAGACAAACTAAAGTTTGGAACTCTTAACAGTTCACAGTTGAATACTACAGAAGTCAGTATATGGAACCTGTGTTCAAACCCAGGCATGTTTCTGAAGCTCTAAAGGTTGTTTCCTATTTATAAAAAGAGTGTAAAGGTAACACTGATCACCTGTGAATACTGTGGTTAGAAGAATATAGAAACAACTATTAAGTTCAATATTTATATGAAGGACAAATTTCATAATTGTTCATTCCCTAAGTTGTAGGATTTTTATTAATAACAACAGAAAATGTATTTGTCTCACTTTTACACTCTTATCAGAAGTTCCAGGATAGGTACATTCAAGCTGTGAAGAAACATAAGGAAACTTCCTGAAGTATGTTCCTTGAAATGTTTTTAGAATGGCGAGTGACACAAAATAAGCACTCAATAAATGTTAGTGATTACCACTGTAGTAAAAAACAAAACCAAACCTCCTGTAATCACATTTTTAAAATTTTGATGAAGAAATCTTACTGGGGCGGGGGGGGGAGTCAAACCTATTATCACAGAACTAGGGATCTTTGGAATAGACTTTGACAGAAAGATAAGTAGAAAGTTGTATTAATAAAACAGAGGAAAGACATAAATCACAGAATAATTCCCAAATCATTCTCTGGTTTTGTTGATGAACCCTTAAGAGTTATCAGATAAATTTAGTAAACTGCCTTTTCAAACACTAGTAAGCTTTCCAAATACTTATGGCCTATGAATCATCAGTAATTTGCTAGACACTGTAGTAAAATAAATCAATGCTAGTGATACTGTCTCATTTAGAATGTTTTATAAATAAGTAAAAAAGCAAATACATAAGTAAATAAACAGTAAACTCAGTTATATAGTTCTTAATTTTACATGTTTATCTGCTTTAAAAATCATACATGAGAATGCCAGAAAGGTAACTTTAAGATCACCTGACTGGGGCTTCCCTGGTGGTTCAGTGGTTGAGAATCTACCTGCCAATGCAGGAGACACAAGTTCGATCCCTGGTTTGGGAAGATTCCACATGCCATGGGGTAACTAAACCTGTATGCTGCAACTATCAAACACATGTGCCCTAGAGCCTGTGCTCCACAAGAGAAGCCACCACAATGAGAAGTCCATGCACTGCAATGAGTGGCCCTTAGGTAAAGCCCCACAGCAACAAAGATCGAGCACAGCCAAAAATAAATTAATTAATTTAATTAAATTTAAAAAAACCCTCACCTGACAAAAGATACATTGGCAGAATTCATCAAGAGCAATGTGATGGCACCCTGTCTATTCAGCAAATGCTCACATGTATTTTACCTTTTCCTTACAATGTAACATGTTTTGTGATATTTTGGTCTTAATAAAATTCAAGTAATTTATCCATCTTTTTATAATGTTCTTAATACTTTGGGCATTTCTTGAAGCTTTAGTTATTAATTAGATTGTTTATTAATACAGACAGAAACTGGTGTTCAAACAAGCTTAAAATTTAAACCTCAACAAGAAATGAAAATATCTTACTGACAATGTTCTAAGTTATATGGAAAATAAGAATTTAAAACTAAACTTCTTCAATTTTGTCTTTAAAAGTAGGACTTCAAGAGAGATACACATTTTCAAGGGCCTGAAATAGTTAACTTAGAAATTTGTAACTACTTCTGGCTGCTGAATTATTCTTAAAAAAAATAAATACAGTTGGCATTGTATTGTTACCATTTTGCAATTCTACATTTTTTGGCCACACTACTGGGTGTGTGGGATCTTAGTTTACCAAGACAGGGATTGAACCTGTGCCCCCTAGAGTGGAAGCGCAACCCTCTAATCTCTAGACTGCCAGGGAATTTCCAAAATTCTGCTTTTAAAAAAATTGTGTTCTTATAATGTTAACAAAAATATGTCAAGATTTGGAACATTCAATTTGTGAATGTGATGTCTTCTACTTTCTCTTTCTTGGTATGCTCCTGACATCACACTATTCTATATCCAGGTGCCAACTGTGGGTCTTCTCAATTTGTCCAGTTGAATATGACATCATACATTATGATTTCTTATACTGGCCTGGTATACCTGCAGACTTATTCTTTTTCTTAGTTATTCAAACTTAGTCAATCATACCCAGAAGATTCTCTCAAGCACATTGAGACAACAATTTTAAGCCCCCATTTTGCTTTTCTTTTCTAAGTTCCACCTAGGTACGTTTAGGGCACAATGTTATATTCACTACTTTTAATTGTTAACTCTAGTAAAGGGATTTTAGAAGACTTAACCACTACGACAATGACTCACTCTATGGGAGAAAGTATGAGTTTTAAAATGAAATAAAAATGAACTGTAACAACAACCCTTTTACAAGTAGAGCTGACACAAACAAGAGGGGTTTCAACCAAATGGGTCCACTTATACAGGGATTTTCAATAGTAAATACTATAGTACTGCAAGATCTGTGATTAGTTGAATCCTCCAATACAGAGGAACCACGAATAAAATGACCAACAATAAATTATACTCAGGTTTCTGACTGCTTGAAGGGTTGGCATCCCTGTCTCAGAGCTGTTCAAAGATCAACTGTGGTAGTAAGTTTTTTTGTTGAGTATATTAGTTTAAGTTTATATAGATAGTGACTCTACAGATAAGAAAATCTTGGGGACCTCCGTGGTGGTCCAGTGGCTAAGACTCTGCACTCCCAGTGCAGGGGGCCCAGGTTCAATCCTTGACCAGGGAACTAGATTCCACATGCTGCAATGAAGATTGAAGATCGCGCATGCTGCAACTAAGACCCGGTGTGGCCAAATAAATAATTAAAAAAAAAAAGAAAGACAGAAAATCTTGGCCTACAACGTCCTGTAATTTGGCTCTTACATAACTCCTCAGCATTACTTCTTACCATGTACTCTCTAGTTCTTAGCTTCTGTCACTCTGACCTTCATTTAAGGTTACGTATTATGCTCTCCACCATCAGGAGTTTTGAACAAACTGTTCCTTCCACAAAACATTTTTCTCCCTCTTGATCAAGGTGACTCAAATTCATCAAGATTTCAGCTAACTAAACAGTTTTTAAAACAAAACAAAAGCTTCCCTCGGTGTTACTTATTGATTAAATTATCCTTCTAAAAGCCTTCATATTAAATACCATGTACTTCTATACAGCAAATGAAACAGTTTCATTTTGCATTAATTTATACAATTTTCTGATCAATATCCTTCCTTTATTTCTAGGACTTAAGTTCAAAAGAGCAAGACCCATGTCTCTTTTCCCTTACTATTCCAGAAAGCACATAATAGGTGTCAACCCACATTTGTTGACAAAAGACATTAGCCAACTGCTGATTAAAAAAAAAGATAAACACCAAGTCAATGACCTCTACATAGTTTTGGAGGAAAAATTATGATGACTTTTTGGATGGAACAAAACACAGAGTCATATTTGATAGAACTTGTTAAAATTGCTATTCTTCAGGGAAAAAAAAGTTCAGTAAATGGTGGTAGGGAGTAGGTGGGATGGTAAGTTACATGAAGAGACCGGCTGGAAATAAATTTAAATAAATCTTATAAAGTGAATGGAGAAAACATAAACTATCCTTTTGCTATTTTTTAGAATTTACATACAAGATTTATACTTTTAATTGTATATTACTGATCTTAGTAACCAACCTAGTATGAATTTTAATTATGAAGGGAAAAAGAACCTCAGTATCCTTGGATAAAATTTTCCTATTTTAACTATACTGTTATATTTCCAACTCATACACTTGCTTCAGACTCTGACGTATTTTCCAGTCATAGTTGCAAAGAACTATTTTCACTGTCTGACTTTTTTATGCAAGTTATTTTTTTCCCTATTTCTTTTCTGACTTGCATTCTGGGAAATAAGTTTTTAAAACATAAATGCAAAGTATATTATCTCTAACCACTACCCTAATTTACCAGGTTATTCTGAATTTCAATCCTAGCTTTCAAACTAGTAAAAATGAGCTTCTCTATCTCCTTATTCCATTGGAAACTTTGTCTTTACTTGAAATACTCTCTTCTGAGGACCCCTCCTCTACCTAAATTCTGATTAACTCAATGTCCTCCCAAGAAATGCACTGTGACTTACTCTACAGAATTCTAATTGCTTCTTTACTCTGAGTATTTATATACTCAGTTTGGTGTCATTTTACAAAGGTTCCTTAAGTGTTTTTCAGTATAAGTTTCAGTCACTAAAAAACAAACAAAAAAAAAGACTTAATCTTAAAAACTTCTGTTTTATTTTTGTCTTCTATTCAAACCAGTTGGCAAATACAGAAAACATCATAAAAATGTTAAGTGACTATGCCATCTGTATTTTGAATGAACATACAATAATTTGGATTACTGATTAAAATACCAAAAGTCCATCTTAGGTCCACACATTTTATCTTATCTGACACCGAAAAACTTACTGTCTACCACTTTTAAGACTGACAGTCTTCACTGGTTCTCCAGTTTATATTTTCCCAGGATAGTGAGAAATGCATTTTGCAATAAGAAGCAAAATAAAAAACCAGTATAGATTACATCCACTATTCCTGCCTCAACTGACTAGGCTTTTCACCCTGTTAGGTAAGATTAGATCAGTCTAACAGACCTAATTCTGTATCAAGCTATGATGATTGTTAGCTAATACTCAATTCTCTTCAAGGTAGTCATGTGACAATTGATTAGGGGCTAGGACTGCAATTTTCCTGAGTCATTCTTTTTCTCTATCCTTTAATACATAAAATTATAAAATTAGCAAAAAAATTATAAAAAAATTAAATTCCATTATAAAATCAGTACATGTATATGAGCTGATTCTTAAAAACAAATCCAAGAGTTGGACATGACTTAGCGACTAAAGCGAGAGAGAATACTAAAGTATGCAAAACAGTTAAGAATTTTTCAACCTTCCAGCATCCCACATAGATACTTTCTATAAGCTAAGGAGTCAATTATTTTTTAGAACATTTCTTAATGTATTTACATAACTATAAGGCATATATTTCACACAACTTTTCGTTTTATAAAAATATATGCATATAAATAAAATTGTGTTACATGCGTACAAATATATCTTTATATGTTGTATACATGTTAATCTTTTTTTTTTTACATAAATGGAATCATACTATACACATTATTCTGTGACTGGGTTTCAGTTTAGCTTTAGCAATCTTTCCAGGTTTTTAGCCCACAAGTCAAATTTTGCATGACTGTTGTTAGCTCTTATCTTTAGACATCATAGGTAGTATTTCCTAACTTCTTACCCCATAATATTCCAAAATGAATGGATTATTAGTTTCAGTGCCGAGGAAAATGAGTAATGCAGCTTTTTCCATTGTAATGTTGCTTACTTAAGAGTGTTATAACCAGTTTTCATTCAATTTAATATCATTTTTCATCATTCCCAAAATGTTTAAATCTATAAATTTATATTTTAGTAAAAATATATGTAAATACATAAAGAATATATACATTTAGTAAATCAAGGTTTAAAATTAATAAAAACTAAAATTTACCTTTATAAAAAGCAAAAGCAATATAATATAGCAAATCTGCCTGCTAATTAGAAAAACCGGACACATACACAATTCATTTTCTGACTCAATTGTACAAAAAAACAGAGAAGCTGCTGAAAACTGTTTTCAGAGAATTCTTACCAGCTTAAAGAAAACTTTAAAAACAGCTTATCATCATACTAAAAACACAGAAACCACAAACGGTAAGAACAGCAGACCAGAAAAGCAATATGAGATTAAAATCTGTATTATGTGGATCGAGTCTCCTCTCATATATATATAAGAAAACTGTAGTAATGTGACTGATAGTTTTGTTTTTTAACAGACCAAATAATACTATATTCTTCAAACTAGAAACAGGAGTCAAATCAACTGGATAGCAAAATGAACACCTACTAAAAATTTACTAATCTTAAAAAAAGCTAACCTGGATCACTTAAATAAGATGTGCAATAATATAAGCTGTTAGGTTTTATTATCAAAAAAGATTGTTAAAAGAAAATGCTATAGTACTTGTAGAAGAAAATACAGTTCACTTTTACATTTCTATAAAATAATTAAAAGTTACTACTTGCTAAATAAAAAAGGAATTCATAAGGATTGGCATGAGTTATGAAAGCCTATGGCCACACAAAATCATTGCCATAATTACTGGTGGTATTTGTAGCTGGTAAGAGCTTTCTGATATACAGTGAACTGAACACTGTAGCTTTAATTGAAGTTTGAATGTTATAAACAGTTAGATGTCTGGCTCTGGCCTGCATTCTAATACCATCAGCAGAACAGAGATGGGAAGCATAAACAAACCTTTTAACTAGATTACAGTCTCCAAAATGGCCAAGAAATCCTTCAGCACAAACTCCAGTGTGACGAATGTAGAAGAAGGAAAATGACTTTGGAATAATGCTAAAAAACAACCTCTAAATTTCTGTCATTACTGGAATATGTATTTGATTTCTCCTAACTATTTTGATGTTACTTAATATTCAGTAATGACAACTTTATTCATCAATAATTGAAGTTTGAATGTTCACTGTGTTCACTGAATGTTCACAACAGTGTTCAGTTCACTGTATATCAGAAAGCTCTTACCAGCTACAAATACCACTGGTATGATAAATACCCAAATAAATAAAAATCTTTTCTATTTTACATAACATATACTTTTTAGATCAGTGAACTTTTCAGATTAGTAAAGAAGCTATGTAAAAATCAACACGTTTTGTTGAATGTGGAATATCTCCCTCCTCCACCACTGAACCTAGATTATTATTTTCAAATACTAGAGATATTAAGAATGTATGGATTATGTTAATTAGTGGTCAACAGAGTAGCAGATACTTCTGGAATCAAGGCGTAGAAAACAACAGCTTTGAATACAAGGAAAAATCACAGAATTTAATTACAAGTTCTCTTAAGAAAAGGTTACATAGGTCAAGCCAAGTAAGGACTCAAATCAGAATTATAACCAACTCTGAACTGTATGCTTTCCGCCATGTATGGTATCATTAGTGAGTTTCTTTTCTGTCCAGCTACATTAGAAGATAAACCTTAATATATGTTAAGCCTAGTTCACCCTTTGTCTGTCTGAAGAATTATACTGAGTCATTCCCACCTCTAAAATCTTACATGATATAGAAATATCTCAAAGAGAAATGCTAAAGAGTTAGAATCTCTACTTTCAACTGAATTACCTGTAGGTTATCTAAAGGAGATTATTTAGGACCATAGATTTTTTTTCACTCCCACCAATTATTTAGATTAGTTTAAAAGCAATAAATCACATTTATTATAAAGTTTCTTTTCTGAAGAATAACAGATGACATAGAATAGTTCTATAGCATTTAAAAATATTTCCAAACTCTACTGGTCATAATGCATTGGTATAATATTTATAGGATAATAGAGTCAATGTAAGAATATAGAATGAACTGCATTACTTAGGATGGATATGAAAGTTACTTGATTAATAAAATAGAATTTTTTTAAATTATTTTTTTCTCCTAAAAGTAAAGGATGTAAAAATCATCTTTGCTAGCTGGATCTTAATTCAGTAGCTGCTTTAAAGAACAACTACATAATAATTTCGGCATCTAGAGAATCCAAGTCGTACATTCTTGTACCAAAAAAATTTGACTTTAAGCAATACTAAAAAGAGTATGTTAAACTTCATACTATATTCATCATGTAGTAATTATGAAAAATATTGTAAGATAGAGGGTACAGAAAGTACGCATATATACATACCAAAACATTAGGCAATATAAACTCTGTTTTGTTTATAGGTTTTCCAATATCAACAGTTATACAAAAATTTTTATAGTAAATATTCACTGGATCACAAATTGTTGAAACCTCCAAACTTCATGAAACAAAATGCTAAATTTAATTCCATGCAAGGCAAAGGAAGTTCAATATCTAGAAGGTCTAAGTTTCATTTTTGCTGTATGATGAGAAGACTGACTTTATGTATATTTTATTTCCAAGTTGTACACTGGTCTGCATCTACGTTCCTTATAAAGAACCGGATTTTTTTGGTTTGTTTTTCTGTCCTTATAAATTTTGAGAAAATTTCCATTACCCTATCAACAAGCTATTGGGGCCATAATTTTATTAATGTTTACCAGAGTACTTTCTGACTGATAAAAATTCTTTACTGTGATTGTGTGTTTAATTAGAAAGTGTCATCAATTTACCATGATGGAATATTTTGTCACTAATAGGTTGTTTTTTTTGTTTTATTACTAATAGGTTTCCTCATTTATAACATGGAGACAATGTTACAAAGTTCACAGGACCACTTTAAGGACTGACTGTGATTGATAATATTTATCACAGTGCTAGTAAGTTAAAATGAATAGTAAGTAATATAATATTACTAAAACAGAAAATTAAGAATGAATGTGAAAGAGAGCAGAATTGACTGACCCTCAGAAATCTATTTACCTTCACAAAATACTGTACCCAGCAGGGGATCCCCTCCTTTTTTTAACTAGTGAAAAAGTATTATTCTAAAAGGTATATAAGAGCAAAGGAAATTCAGGAAATCTCTAACATGCTTTTAAATTTATATATAAAAACTTCGACAGAACTAAGATAGTATTTTTTGTTTCTAAGAAATAATTCAACTAAGAACTCATTTTACTAAGGTACTAGAAATGATGTCACATTTAAAGATTAAAAACTGCAACTGATTTAAAACTAGAACTGGGAAGTTTCTTATGAGGATATTGGAGAAATACATGAAGTACACATTAAAAATTCCGAAACTAAATGGTATGTGTGTGTTAGTTGCTCAGTCATGTCTGACTCTTTGTGACCCCATAGATTGTATGTAGCTGCTCTGTCCATGGAATTCTCCAAGCAAGAATACTAGAGTGGGTTGCCATTCCCTTCTCCAGGGGATCTTCCAGAGCCAGGGATGGAACCCTGGTCTCCTACTTTGCAGGCAGATTCTTTATCATCTGAGTAACCAGGGAAGCCAATTAATTATTCCATTTTAAGTAAATCATACTGTCAGCTTAAACTACGGTAGAAAATAACTAAATGCTCAAGACGATAATGTACAATGTCGTCCAATGAACCATGAAAGATAACCTCTTATATGAGATGTAAAGAGAAAGTCACTTTAGAAAGAAAAAAAGTTTAAGATCAGAGAGCTGGGTTTTTAGGAGGGGATAATTTAGTAAAAAACATATACTTTAATGAACAGTGTTGGTCACCTTCAAAGAAAAGTATATAGCAATAAAATACCAGAAGCGATAGCCATATACACTATTTTCATGGTCTAAAATTACTGAATTATATACAGAATAGAAATCTCCAGAATACAGTATTAAGTGCAAATTTTTTTCTTTATATTAGTCTGTTCTAATAAAATACACCAATATCCTTTTTAAACATGCATTTTTCTACCTGGCACTATCCATTTAGTTCATAAAATTAATTTAGGTAGAAACATCAAATAAAGATATGACCAATACACCTGTGTAACACAATTAAGATACCTCTCCACAAACTGTAGGGACCCATCCTTGTTTCTCAGACGCCTAGTATGGTGCCTGACATACATCAGATACTCGATAAATGTTTAATGAGTGAGTACAATCTGTTTTGCACATACATTTAAAATACAGACAAGTTTGCAAAGGTTCATAGGTTGCACATAGGCTTTCTGGCTGACTTCCTGGGGTCCCACTGATGACTAGGAATAATCTTCATATCCACAGAAAACTGGAAAGTTGGTAATTGTCTGGGTAAGGACCGAAAAAAACAAAGGGAAACATGTCACCTAAGTTACAGTTGCTTTATAGAGCTGGTAAATGCAGGCTAATCATTCCAATAACCTATTCTGCCAGTTACTCAATGAAATGAAATTTAAGTATATTCCGAACATTTGCTAGTATACTCTTAATTGGAATTTTTTTAATCCCTTATTTAAAATAAATCACTTTTGTCAAATTGCATCCTGTACAGAATATGTTTTTACTTCTTACGAGTACTATTTGTTAACAGGATTTAATTTGGCCACTAGAAAAAGTGAGAACCATAGTAAAGATAAAGAAAAAAAATCATGGTAGTGAATACACTGTAGCAGGAAGAAAAGGAAAAAGGAAGAAAATGAAGAAATTCTACATCTAAGAGTCAAGAAATTCAAATACGTCTAACTATAATATCAAATATGACAAACAACCATTAGGGCCTACTGTGTACTGAACACTGTGCTGAGGGGGATATAAATGCCAACAAGAAAAAAAAAAATTTAGTCTTACTTAAGTAGTTCATAGAGCAAGAATCATAAAAAAGCATTTATAATACAATACGCATTTTTCATATATATATATATATATATATATATATATATATATATAACTTAATACAGGAGTAAGAAGTATATTCACTGATTAACTAGAAGTTCAGGGGGGAAAATAACCATTAGGGAAAGCTGAAATAATTCTCAAAACAGTCACAATCCACAATGAGAGAAATCAGTACCCCCCCTAAAAAAAAAAATCAACAATAAATTACTGAACTGTAAATGGACAAAATTACAGCTTTATAGCTATTTATTTTAATATTCTTAGAATATGACCCCATATAAAACCCTTAAGTGTCATGTGCATGATAGTTTCATTCCTGATAAAAGAAAATGAGATAGTGTAGCTTAGTGAATGTCAAGAGACCAGAGTTCTCTGGTCCATGTGCTGTCCACTTATAGGCCTTAGAACTCTGTGTAAGCTTCTACAATTCTCTGAACTCCCGCAATATGGAAAATGAAGAGTTGGACAAACTGACCTCCAAGATACCACCTCCATGAAACTTACAACTCTAAAATATATCTTAATACTTAAGAAATAAGACATAAAAAAATAAACAGCTTTTTTAAAGGTAAGTCATTATTCAACTTAGAGGCAGTCTAAAATCTTCAAACCATATAGGGTTACCCTGAGGGTGGTAGAATAAGAAATGTTTTCAAATAAAAACAGAAAGTAAGTAAAAGTATTATAATCAAGCTACAAATATTCTCTCAGCTGCATACTGGGAAACTACCACCCCAATAACCTACTCAATTCGCTTTACTTAAAAGTTATTTCTTCATTATGTTCTACTTCCGTCTTTTATGTTAAGGTTGCTGAGGTATTAAGGTGAGGACAAGAAATCCTAGGTGGATCTGAAATACTATTATTGGGAGACAAACTTGAACTTGGCACAGATTTCTGCCAAAGTGCACCAAGTACATCTCAGAGAAAGGTAAGAAATTGTTCAAATTCACAACAGAAAGGAGAGAAATAGGACCATGTTGTTTATTGCTACACAGCTTTTCCTTCCCCTGTGTAAATGCCTACTTTTGCACACAGCTGGTAATTAAAATTTTACAGAACAAGCTTCTACACATGCAATGCTTTCCTGTCTCTAAAGTGTAAATATATTGTGTTTTCGCTTTACCATTAAGAAAATCAAAAAATTAAAAGTAGTATCATGTCTAATATTTGTGTCAAATATCCTTCTAGATTTATTTTTCTTCAATCCTTTCTAGTTGATCAAACTGCTGTTTTCACATTGCCAGTCTGATCACAAAATTGCTACTTTACAGGAGAATATTTTTTGCTGACATAAATTATGGGATCAGAGATACCAATGCAGTTACAAAAAAGGGTGTGTATGTGTGTGCATGTGTGTGAGAGAGAGAGAGAGATTGTGTGTGTGTGTGTGAATGTGTGCATCCATCTTTAAGGAAAGGATAAAGAAATGTACATATGAAACAAAATACCACTTTCTAATGTAAGCCCTAGTAAAAGGCCTACATCAGAAACATACTTTCTAGCATTTCTGAAATCAAATACAGTACTGAATTTGAAAACCATTCACTGAGAACATACCATGTAAAAATGAAAAATAGTTATTTTTATCAAGACTGTTACTCTATAAACCTAAATCTGATTTATCTTTCAATTTATATCTCACTACAATGCATGTACTAACTATACCATCATGATTTCCTTGACTCATGAAAACATTTTAGGAATTTGTATCCTTTCACATAGAGTGAGCAATTTGGTTCAGTACCCCCCAGAGATGAAAAACTCATCTCAATTTACAACAGTAAATAAATAATTCAGTTAAAACTGCAAGTGGTACCAATCCAGCAAACTATTGATGGAGAGGTTTGGCCTTCCATGAAGTCAGAACAACATAAAAGTTTTCAATGGGGATTACTTGTTCAGACAAGTTACAAAGATTAGAAAAATACTCAGATTAATTATGAAACAGATAATATTCTCATCTTATGTAAAATAAATATCACGAACGTATATAGGGAGAAACAATACCAGTGATATTTGACTTAAAGCATTTTAAGCTTTTAACTTTAATATGCTGATATATGAAACAAACATTAAACAAAAAAAGCAATAATACAAGTCAAAACCTAACCAAAGGCCTCTATCAACCAAAATTTTGAAATTTTCTATGCAAGTCAGACAAAACGAAAAAAAGGAAAATTAAACCCAGGAAGCAAAAACCAATTAAGTCTGTTCCAACACTGAAGTCAATATCCAAATCACATACAGAACCAAAAACGGGAAAACACTCAGGTCTACAAATGGATAAGCAGTTCCGATACAATCCAGATCCCGACATTTTCCCACTGAGAAACAAATGCAGTGGAGCTTTTCCTAGGGAAAAAGGAAAAAAGCTCTCCAAATGATTTTTTTAAAGTGACATCTAGAAAGTGTGCCTCTTTCTGTCTCTTTCCCTGGCGCCTCATTGGAGGAAGGAGGGGGTTGTTTTTGTATTCTCCCCCACTGGAGCAAGACACAATCAGATGTTAGCTGGAGGAGAGAAACCACTTTTGACAACAGCAAATAAAAATAAAAAGTGCCCTTCCTCCTCTGACAGGATGGGCACCCACCTCACACACCCCTCCTCACTCCAGCCCCTCCTTCACCACCCCCCCAGCACCACCCCCTCCTCACCCCGGAGCTCCACTGCGTATGTGGTTTGGTGCTACTGTTGCCCCGGAGTTAAAGTCAGAGCCAGAGGAAGGCAATGAAGCCCCCACAGACACACTTACCTTTTCTGCCCCCCACTTTTGAGTGCCTTCCCTGGAGCTGTGGAGGATGACACAAAGGGTAATAAAGGGGGGGGGGGAGTGGAGGAGGAGGAGAAGGCGAAGGAGGAGGAGAGCTGGGGAAGTGGCTGCTCCTGGGTGTAGTGAGATGTCTCCAGCCAGGGCCAAGCAGCAGCAGCAGTAGCAGCAGCAGCAGCAGCAACACCAGAGAAGGGTCTGTGTTGCTAAGAGGCTTTTGGTCTCTTTCTCTTCTCTCACGGCCAAAGAGAAGGAGGATGGAGGGGGTTCGGGAGAGAGGCTAGTGGAGGGGTGAGGGGGTAGGAGTCGTGGATGGGGGTTTTCGAAGAAGAAGAAACTCCTTCTCCTTCTCTCTCAGGCTCAATCCCCCTCTCAGGTCTCAGGGCTGGAGGGTGGGGGAAGGAACTCAGCCGCCTTCCCCCCACCCCCCTCAATTCAAGGTTGAAGTGGGGTAAAATTAGTGTCCTGTCTCTTTAAAAATAGAAATAAAAGGTGCCCCCCCTCTGCCACTGCCTCTCTCTTCATCATCAGCTGCTGCTGCTGCTGGGGTCTCTCTGCTTGGGGGGGGAGGGGGGTTCGGGTAGAAGAGACGGGAGGCACTCACTGCGCATGTCCCTCTCTGACGGGAGGCTGGTTGGTTGAAGGCAGGAGGAGGGGGAGGGGAGGAAATGAGATGGTTTCCCAGAAGGCTCCGAGGCGATCGCGACCCGGAAGACATTGTAGCAGGGGGTAGCGAGGCGGGGGCGGAGAGTAGGAGGAAGTCGCTACTCTTTAACACCCCCAGTCCCCTCCTCCCTCCTAAGGGAAAGTGGAGGAACGGAAGTGGGCGTGGACGGAGGCGAAAGAAGGTCACGTGTTTGGGCAGGAGAGGGGCGGGGTGGGGAGGCGGTGCCTGCGCGGAGCATGCCGGGAGTCTTGGTGAATTCGTTGGCAGCTGCAGGTGAAGCAGAGCAGAGAACGCTGCGAGAGGAGCTTGTGGAGCGATTCCACCGTCTCCGAAATCTCTCTCTGCCCTGGTAAGAGCTAACTTTTCCATGAAAGGTAACCAGGAGTGGACTAGCCACAGCCTTGGGCGCCTGTGGCGAAAGGCGAATCGAAAAGGAGAGGAGGGAACGCTTTGGAGACTGGGAATGCGGGAAGGGGGGCAGGCTTGTCTAGGCCAGGCAGGCCAGAATCTAGGCGGGCTCCTTCCGTCTCGTGGCTTCCCTTTGAGCCAGCCGGCGGCGAATCCTGGACGAGCGTAGGGAGCGTAGATGAGCTCATGAACCTAAATCTGTGGCATGTGGTGACTACACTCGGTAATGGTGAGAAATGTGATGGTCCAGGTGTAAGAGATAAATGGGAATCTCAGAACCCTCAGCAGATGACTCTGTTAACTGCTTCTTCACCTCAGAGTAGGGCACCTGTCCAGGGAAAGAAACAAGCTATGTGAATTTTGACAACTTCTGTCATTCGGTGTATTGTTTATATTGGGTGTTACTACCATCAGCCCTTACTTCGTTAACCTCCCAGGAATTCTGGAGTGGCTTTGAGGAGGGAGCAAGCTGACACTTGGTTCTTTAGTAGAATGTCCTTCCGTGTTTTGCGTTGTTTCCACAACAAAATGCCTCTGGCATTTCTCAGAAGGGGTGTATGGAATTGTGTAATTCTTGATACTGTGTGTTATCGTTGATAGAGAAGGGACATCATCAAAGTTTTCCCTTTCTGTCGTGTAGATGCGAGATTTTTAAAAGGATGTTCTTAGTTTCTTTGGTTACTAGCCTCAGATTTAGAGCCGTTGGTTTCTCAAATGCTACTGTTTTTACTGGAAGTAATGTTTGCCTCATGTTAATTCAGAGGGTTTAAGAGAGACGGATTTTCATTAATAATTTTTTTTTAGTAAAATAGCACCGTTTCTGTCTCACATTCTGTCCATACAATCATAACTGAAACCATTACAGTCTTTCAGTTATAATTTTTTGTAAACGTGCATTGAAAGACTGTAATTTACGTATGTATTTTTTAAAACCAAGACTCTGAAATTCCTCATGTTTATTGTGTTTGTATTACTTAATTCTGTAGTGATTTCTTTTAGGGTAGGCCATCAGTTAAAGTTACTTCTTGTTCTTGTATGTTTTGACAGTGAATTTTGTTTATGCACCACTGACTATTGCTTTTCTGTGTGTGCAATAATCCTGTCAGATGGAATAAAAACTGGACTCTGGTGCCTTAAAGTTTTGTTTCTATTGAAACCAAATATATGACACTTTAGAACAAAAAATTTATAACAGAGCCGTAAAAGTGCCATAGATAACAAACTTTAAATCGTTCTTTGTGACAAAATACTAAATGTGCAAAATCATAGTTATAAAATATAATGATTAGTTCTAATGATTAGTAAACAGATGTGGAAAAATGCACAAGCCACAGATATACAGTATAATAAATAATTGTGAACATAGTATTCTGTATCAAAATGAAGAATTAGAACATTGCTGTCCCCTTTACTTTTATTTCAAGTATTTTTTAACCACCTTTGTCAACATTCCTAAACAATATACATTGGTTTTGCCTTTTATTTTTAAATAACCTGTATGTAACTGAATTACATGTTATGTATCATTTTCAGTCAGTCCTGTTAGGTCTAGTTCATGTATTTTCATTGCTGATAGTAATGTTTACAAGTAAGTATAGTGTAGTAAATCTTTTTGTGAACGTGCACACTTAATTTAACTAGTCTAGTATTGTGGACATTTGGATTGTGGCTAGGTTTTAGCGCTTAGAAATAGTACAACTCTGTGTAATCTTACACATGCATTTTATGTACATAGCATGCATTTCTGCAGAATGTAGATTATGCTAAACTTTTCAAAGTGAATATATCAATTTATACTCCCACCAACAATGTATGATAGATCCTTTTTCCTACAGTTTTGAAAAACAGTTGGTAGTTTTTGTTTTTGCCAATCTGATGAAAGTTGCTTTATGTTATTATTTTAATTTGCAGTTCCTGATTGTTAATGGGGTTGAACAGTTTTTCAAAAATTTATTGGCTATTTGAGAGTTGAATGTTGTGAGGCCTTAGGTTCCTGAAACTGTCTTTACTATACTGTTAGTTTGACTGGGTGTATAATTGTAAATTGGTAATGTTTCTCTTCAGATTTGAAGAGAAACTCTTAGTGTTTGATAAAAATTGGACTCCATTCTTGTTTTTAATGCTGCATTTCACTTTCTTCTCCCCTATGGAAGCTTCTGCAATATTTTTGTTTGAAGCTTATAGATTGTTCTCTTTGTTTTATACAATGTTCTGAAACATCACAGTAATGTGAGATAATTTATGAGTCCATAGAAATTTATATACATTTCATGTGTTCTTTCAGCCTAGCAACCTGTATCCCTCAGCTCTAAAGTTTCTGATTCACTTTCTGTAATTTCTTTACCTCAATGTTTTTTGTACCTGCAATTAGACATTGTACTACTGGACCTATTTCTTTTCTCCCATTTTTCATCTTTTTTCCAGTTTTTTGCTTTACACTTCCTGGGAAATTTACTTGATTTTTCAAACCTTGAAATTTTCATTTCTCCTATGATTTTCAGTACCATTTTTTCATCTTCGTATTTTTTTTTCCCCACGGCATTTCCAGTATTTTTTTCTCTTTATGGATTTAAAGTTTTGTTTTGAGGTTTTATTTCTCCCAGCGCACTCTGTGTTTTCTAAGTTATTCTTTGTGTTGGTGTATTTTAGTCTCACTTTAGAGGCTTTCCTCGGCTCTGTTGTGATCCTTGATTGTGTTCAAATTTTTGTAAGGAACGTTGGAAACCTATTTCACGCCTCTCTTAACTTAGCTAAGGTTTGCCAGCTGTTGATGGTTCTCACTGTGGAAAGATTTGGTGGGACAAATTTGGTAGGGAAACCCAGAAATCAATTTCCTTAAAATTTCTTTAGGTATTGGGAAGTTTTTTCTCTTGGGCTAGTAAGAGTCCAACAAGAAGGATTTTCTAATCTTCTGCCTCAGAGTCAGTGGTTCTCAGCTGTTTCAATATGATCTCCCCAAGACATTTGTCAGTGTCTCAGAGACACATTTGGTTATCAGAAATGAGTTGCTACTGAAAACCACTGGATAGCTGCAGGTGGTGTTGAACATCCTACGATGCATAGGGCAGCCACTCACAAAAGAGAAATTATCCAGTTCTAAAGGTCAGTATTGCCTCTTGCTCCAAGGTATAAGCCTGATTTCCAGTGCTCTGAGAACCAGGTGAAAACAGAGCTCAGGAATCTGAACATTCATTTTTTTTTTTTTATTCTTTGGTACTCTCATCCTCTACTGTGCCTGCTGTCCCCTAGTGTAGGACCCTTCTGTATTATCCTCTCTGGAACCACTTGTTTTCTGATGGAGTGGAGTAAGGGCTTCGGCTTAATTTTGACCATTTTAGCACTGCAGGCCTTTTGGAGATGGTTTTGTCAATGAATTTTAACCCAAACTAAAATACCGGCTATTAAGTGACCTTGATGTTATGTGTTTATCTTATTTGAACAGGATTGGCTGATGAGTCTAGATAGCTTTGTACATTGTACTAATGCTTTAATGGAAAAATAAGATATGAGTTGAACATTATAAACTAGGAGGTGGATGAAATCTGGAATAGATAGTTGGCTTCCCTGGTGGCTCAGATGGTAAAGGATCTGCCTACAGTACAGGAGACCCAGGTTCAATCCCCGGATCGGGAAGATCCCCTGAAGAAGTGAATGGCTACCCACTCCAATGTTCTTGCCTGGAGAATTCCATGGACAGAGGAACCTGGAGGACTACAGTCCATGGGGTTGCAAAGAGTCAGAGATGAGTAAGCAACTAACACTTTCATTCTCACATTCCCCATTCTTTTATTTCAATTTGCTTTCCCCTTTTCACTCCTAGTGTGGCTTAGTTATTTTTCACACAAGCATGTGTTGAGATTGCTAGTTTTTTCTAATATGTTTCCCTTAATCTCACATAGTTCTCTTTCTTCTTCTTCACCTCCAATAAAGTCTTTGTCTTTTGTATTTTATACTGCTTCTTTGACTAATACTGGAATTGAGATTACTATGATGTTTTGTCTAGTGAAGTATGAAGATTGAAGTCAGATTTGCAAGATTAAAATTCTAAGTGTGTTAGTTTTCTTTGGGCACACTCATACACGTGTTCAGTTTTCCTTAATCTTTCCACAGTGTAGAAAAATAAACACTTTTTATATGGATGACCCAGAAATGTCAACTTATACTGCTCTCTTAAAATAATCACTTCTCCTAATAGTTCCATATATATCTATATCAGCTGACTTTATAATGAGTAAATACCTAAAATATTTTCTCTAAAACCTGTTGGTTTGTATTATGTCCAGGTGTGTTAGCACCACTTTGATGCAATGTCTGATGGCATAATGTATTTAAAAAATTATGTTGAAATAATTTTATGTGATATACTTTGTAAAAGTTAAAATTTTGTTGTTATGGTTACTACTCATCACTTTGTATACTCAAATCATAAGATCCATTACTTAAGTATGCAACGTGATTAATTTTTAAGTTCCCAAAAATTAATATACATTCAGTGTAAAAATGAAAAAATGAAATTCACCTGTAATCTCTACACTCATAAATAATTCTGTTAATATATGTTGATATATGTTATTTCAGTATTTTTTTACCTGCTGTACATTTATTAACAAAACTGGATTATAGAGTTTTGTTGTATACTTTTAAAAGAAATAACATTTAGCTAGCATCTTTCCATTGTATTACATACTTGTATAAAATAATATGATACTTATTTGCTTTATATTACAGAAATCTGCCAGCCTCTGGGAGCTGTGTTCCTGAATAATGCCTTGATCAGTGTTACTTCTCTTTAAAATAAGATATTAAAAAAATTTCACTTTCCCTATGTAAATGCTCTTCAAGCATCTGATTTTTAAAAACAACAACAAATAGATGAATTAATCTTAAAGTAGCTAGCATTTCCCTTGAATTACCGTTCATTGTTTTGCAAATATTCCTGTAGGGTCACAATCTGCTAAAGCAAATTTTGCCTGTACATTTTTTTTTTTTTTTACTTCATTTTATAGATTATCTGTCTTACTGACTTAGACTGCCTTTGTGCTTACATTTCATTTTCACAAATCTTTTATAAGATTGTATTCCCACCTGGTGTTTTCACAAATTTTGACTTTGAGTGTGCCTTTTTTTCTTTCTTTGAAATTTTTTAACAAATATGGGGTTTTTGATTTGTTTTCCAGAAAAATTGAGTATAGAGTATAGTGAATTGCTATATAGCCACACCAGCTCATCTTACTATAACCTAGTTTCCTTTATTATTAATATCTTACCTTAGTGTGGTACATTTGTTGCAATTGATGATTTAGTATTGATACATTATTATTAATCAAAGTTCATAGCTTACATTAAGGTTCCCTCTTTGAATTGAACATTATGAGTTCTGACAAGTGTGTAATGACATGTATCTGCCCTGACAGTATCATACAGAATAGTTTAACTTCTCTAAAAGTCCCCTGTGTTCTATGCTCCCATTCATACCTTGAACTCTTGGCAACTAATGATTTTTTCATGATCTCCCTAGTTTTGCTTTTTCTAAATTGTCATATAGTTGGAATCATACAGTGTTTACCCTTTTCAGGTTGGCTTTTTCCCTTAGCAATATGCCTCCCAAGTTTTTTCCATTTCTTTTCATGACTTGATAGCTCAGTTCATTTTAGCACTGAATATTTCATCTGATGGATGTATCACAGTTTGTTTATCCATATACCCACTGAAGGACATCTTGGTGCTTCCAGAATTTGGCATTTATGACAGAAGTTGTCATAAACATTCAGATGCAGGTCTTTGTGTGGACAAATGTCTTCAGTTCACCTGGGTAAAATACCAACGTTCCTGATTGCTAGATTATGTGATGAGTACATTTAGTTTTGTAAGAAACTGCCAAACTGCCTACCAAAGTGAGTGTACCTACTATTTTGCACTCCAGTCAGCAGTAAATCAGAATTATAATTACTTCATGTCATCCTAGCATTTGATCCAAACAATCCATTGTTTTGGATTTAGTCATTTTGTTTGTTTATTGGCTGTGCTTTCTCTAATTGTGGCAAGTAGGGACTACTCTTCATTGTGGTGTGTGGACTTCTCATTGCAGTGGCTTCTATTGTGGATCACAGGCTCTAGGCGTGTGGACTCTAGGGTACCTGAGCTTTAGTAGTTGCAGCACACAGGCTCAGTAGTTGTGGGCCACAAGCCTAGTTGCTCCGAGACATGTGGAATTTTCCCAGACTGGGGATCGAACAGTGTCCCCAAAATTAGCAGGCAGATTTTTATCCACTTCACCAATGGGAAGTTCTGGATTTAGTCACTGTAACAGGTATAGATTGTTGTTTTAATATGCAGATCCCCAGTGATACATGATATTTCTGGAAATATACCCAGGAGTTACATCATATAGTAACTTTATATTTACTTTTTTAAGGACCCTACATACTGTTCTCCATACTGGCTGTGGAACTTACATTCCCACAAACAGTGCAAGTGGGTTCCCTTTTCTACACATCATCTCCAACATTTATTGCTTGTAGACTATTGTTGATAGCCATTCTGACCTGTGTGAGGTGATAACTCGTTTTCTGTCACTCAGGTGTGTCCAACTCTGCAACCCCATGGACTGCAGCATGCAGGCTTCCGAGTCCTTCACCATCTCCCAGACTTGTGTCCATTGAATTGATGATGCCATCCATCCATCTCATGCTCTGTTGTCTTCTTCTCCTCCTGCTTTCAATCTTTACCAGCATCAGGGTCTTTTCCAATGAGTCAGCTCTTCGCATCAGGTGGCCAAATATTGGAGCTTCAGAATCAGTTCTTCCAGTGAATAATAAGGGTTGATTTTTCTTTAAGATTGACTGGTTTGATCTCTTGCTGTTCAAGGGAGTCTTCTCTAGCACCACAGTTTGAGGGATCAATTCTTCCGTGCTCCACCTTTTTTATTGTCCAGCTCTCACATTTGTACATGACTACTGGAAAAACTATAGCTATGACTGTACGGACCTTTGTTAGCAAAATAATGTCTCTGCTTTTTAATACACTGTCTAGGTTTGTCGTTGCCTTTCTTCCAAGGAGCAAGCGTCTTTTAATTTCATGGCTGCAGTCACCATCCTCAGTGATTTTGGAGCCCAAGAAAATAAGATCTGTCACCATTTCCATTGTTTCTCCGTTTATTTGCCATGAAGTGATGGGACCTGATGCCATGATCTTCATTTTTTGAATGTTGAGTTTTAAGCCAGCTTTTTCACTCTCCTCTTTCACCTTCATCAAGAAGCTCTTTTAATTCCTCACTTTCTGCCATAAAGGTGGTGTCATCTGCATATCTGAGATTACTGATATTTCTCCCCACGTCTTGATTCCAGCTTGTGCTTCATCCAGCCCGGCATTTCACATGATGTACTCTTCATAGAAGTTAAATAAGCAGGGTGACAATATAAAGCCAGGACGTACTTCTTTCTCAATTTGGAACCAGTCTGTTATTCCATATCTGGTTCTAACTGTTGCTATTTGACCTACATGCAGGTTTCTCAGGGGGCAGGTAACGTGGTCTGATATTCCCATCTCTTGAACAATTTTCCACAGTCTGTTGTGATCTATACATTCAAAGGCTTTAGCATAGTCAATGAAGCAGAAGTAGATGTTTTTCTGGAATTCTGTAGCTTTTTCTATGATCCAGTGAATGTTGACACTTTGATCTCTGATTCCTCTACCTTTTCGAAATCCAGCTTGTACATCTGGAAGTTCTCATTCATGTAGTGTTAAAACCTAGCTTGAAGGAGTGTTAGCATTACTTTGCTAGCATGTGAAATGAGTGCAATTGTGCAGTAATTTGAAGATTCTTTTACAATTGCCCTTCTTTGGGATTAGAATGAAAACTGACCTTTTCTAGTCCTGTGGCCACTGCTGAGTTTTCCAAATTTGCTGACATAATGAGTGGTTTAACAGCATCATCTTTTAGGATTGGAAATAGCTCAACCATCACCTCCACTATCTTTGTTCATAGTTATGCTTCCTAAGGCCCACTTGAACTTCACACTCCAGGATGTCTGGCTCTAGGTGAGTGATCACATCATCATGGTTATCTGGGTCATTAAGATCTTTTTTGTACAGTTCTTCTGTGTATTCTTGCCACCTCTTCTTAATATCTTCTGCTTCTCTTAGTTCCATACCGTTTCTGTCCTTTATTGTGCCTGTCTCTGCATAAAGGAATAGCTCATAAAGTGTAGTTTTGAATTTTATTTCTCTTAACAGTTGACTGGGTTGAGCATTTTTTCGTGTGCCTGTTGACAGTCTGTGTACCTTTTCTGGAGAAACATCTGTTTAGGTCTTTTGCCTATTTTTTGACTGGGGTTTTTTTTGTTTGTTTTGTGCTATATATTTTGGAAGTTAATCCATTGTCAGTTCCATCATTTGCAAATATATTTTCCTAGTCTGCTTGTCATTTCATTTTGTATATGGTTTCCTTTGATGTGCAAAAGCTTTTAAGTTTAATTAGGTATCATTTTTTTTTTTTAGCTCTTATTTCCATTACTCTGAAAGTGAAAGGGAAGTTGCTCAGTTGTGTCCAACTCTTCAAGACCCCATGGACTGTAGCCTACCAGTCTCCTCCGCCCATGGGATTTTCCAGGCAAGAGTACTGGAGTGGGTTGCCATTTCCTTCTCTAGGGGATCTTTCCAACCCAGGGATTGAACTCAGGCCTCCCACATTTTAGGCAGATGCTTTACGGTCTGAGCCACCAGGGAAGTCCATTACTCTAGGAGATCCAAAAAAATGTTGTTGCTGATTTTATGTCAGAGTGTTCTGCCTATGTTTTCCTCTTTAACCCATTTTGAACTTATTTTGTATATGGTTTTAGAGAATGTTCTAATTTAATTCTTCTGCATGTAGCTGTCCAGCTTTCCCAAAACCAGTTGCTGAGGAGACTTTCTCCAGTATGTTTTTGCCTCCTTTGTCACAGATTAATGCAGCAGGTTAATTGACCACAGGTGTGGGTGTTTATTTCTGGACTTTCTATCTTGCTCCATTTACCTGTGTGTCTCTGTGCTGGTACAGTACTGTTTTTCATTACTGTATTTTTGTAACATAGTCTGTAGTCAAGAAGCACCATTCCTCTTAAGTATTCTTTCTCAAGATTGTTTTGACTCTTTAGGGTCTTTTATGTTTCCGTGTGATGTTTAAAATTGTTTATTCTAGTTCTGTGAAAAATACCATTGGTAATTTAATAGGGATTGAATTGAATCTGTAAAATGCCTTGGGTAGTATGGTCATTTTAACTGTATTGATCCTTCTAATTCAAGAACAGGGTATATCTTTCCATCTTTGTGGGTCATCTTTATTTCATCAGAGTCTTACAGTTTTTGTAGTACAAGTCTTTTGCCTCTTTAGTTAGGTTTATTCCCAGGTATTTTATTGTTTTTGATGTGATGGGAAATGGAATTGTTTCCATTTTACTGGCATAAAATTGCTTGTAGTAGTAGTCTCTTTGGAGAAGGCAATGGCACCCCACTCCAGTACTCTTGCCTGGAAAATCCCATGGACAGAGGAGCCTGGTAGGCTACACTCCATGAGGTCGCTAAGAGTCGGACACGACTGAGCAACTTCACTTTCACTTTTCCCTTTCATGCACTGGAGAAGGAAATAGCAACCCACTCCAGTGTTCTTTCCTGGAGAATCCCAGGGACGGGGGAGCCTGGTGGGCTTCCGTCTATGGGGTCGCACAGAGTCGGACATGACTGAAGCGACTTAGCAGCAGCAGCAGCAGCAGCAGTAGTCTCTTATGATCGTTTATATTTTTGTTGTGTCAGTTGTAACTTCTCTGTTTTCATTCCTGTTTTTATTAATTTGGGTCTGCTTGTTGTTGATGAGTCTGGCTAAAAGTTTATTTTATCTCCTCAAAGAACCAGCTTTTAGTTTTCTTTTTTAATTAATTTATTTTTTAAAATTAGAGGATAATTACTTTACAATATTGTCATGGTGTTTGTCATACATCAACATGAATCAGCATTAGGTCTATATGTGTCCTCACCCTCTTGAAACCCCCTCCCACCTCCTTCCCCATCCTACCCCTCTAGCTTGTCACAGAGCATTGGTTTTGTGATCCTGGTGTCATACACTGAACTCCCATTAGCTATCTGTTTTACATATGTATATGTTTCAGTATTATTCTCTCATATCATCTCATTCACTCATTCCCCCACTGTGTCCAAAATGCCTGTGTGTCCTTTGATGCCCTGCAAGTAGGATTATCAATGCTATCTTTGTAGATTCCACATATATGCGTTAATATATGACATTGTCTTTCTCTTTCTGACTTACTTCACTCTGTATAATAGGCTCTATGTTCATTCAGCTCATTAGAACTGACTCAAATGCATTCCTTTTCTTAGCTGAGTAATATTCCATTTTGTATATGTACCACAGCTTCCTTATCTATTCTGTTGATGGACATCTAAGTTACTTCCATGTCCTGGCTATTGTAAATAGTACTGCAATGAACATTAGAGTACATGTGTCTTTTTCAGTCCTTGTGTCTTTTTCAGTTCTGGTTTCCTCAGGGTAGTGAGTTTCCCAGTAGTGGGATTGCTGGGTTGCATGGTAGCTTTATTTCTAGTTTTTTTTTCTTTTTTTTTTAAAGAATCCTCATACTGTTTCCATAGTGGCTATATCGATTTGCATTCCCACCAACAGTTTAAGGGGCTTCCCAGGTGGCTTCTGCTAGTGCAGGAAATGTAAGAGATGTGGTTTTGAACCCTGGGTCGGGAAGATCCCCTGGAGAAGGGCATGGCAGCTCACTCGAGTATTCTTGCCTGGAGAATCCCATGGGCAGAGGAGCCTGGTGGGTACAGTCCATAGGGTTGCAAAGAGTCTTACATGACTGGAGCAGCTTAGCAAGCATGCATGCACGCAACAGTGTAAGTGGGTTCCCTTTTCTTCACATCCTCTCCAGCATTTATTGTTTGTAGACTTTTTGATTATGGTCATTCTCAACAGTGTGAGAGGATACATTATTGTAGCTTTGATTTGCATTTCTCTAATAATGAGTGATATTGAACATCTTTTCATGTGTTTATTAGCTTTTGGAGAAACGTCTGTTTAGATATTCTCCCCACTTTTTGATTGGGTTCTTTTTCTGGTATTGAGCTGCCTAAGCTGTTTGTATATTTTGGAGATTAATTCTGACGTCGTTTTGTTTGCTATTAATCTCTCCCATTCTGAGAGTTGTCTTTTCACCTTGCTTATAATTTTCATCACTGTGCAAAAGCTTTGTGAGTTTAATTAGATCCCATTTGTTTATTTTTGTTTTTATTTCCATTACCAAATGGCATGGGTCATAGAGAATCTTGCTGTGGTTTATGTCAGAGAGTGTTTTCCTCTAAGTATTTTATAGTTTCTGGTCTTACGTTTAGGAAAGAACCAACTTTTAATTTCATTGATCTTTTTTTTGTTTGTTTGTTTGTTTTAACATCTGTACTTAATTGATTTCTGCTCTGGTGCTTACTATTTCCTTCCTTCTACTAACTTTAAGTTTTGGTTGTTCTTGTTTCTCTAGTTCTTTTAGGTGTAAAGTTAGATTGTTTATTTGACACTTTTTTCTTGTTTCACAAAATAAGCTTGTATCACTATAAACTTTCCTCTTGTAACTGTTTTTGATGTATCCCATAGGTTTTGTCCCTTTTTTGGCCTCAAGAGACAGCATGTGGCATCTTAATTTCCAGACCAAGGTCAAACCTTCTCCCCCTGCATTGGAAGGGCAGAGTCTTAACCACTCAACTGTCAGGAAAGTCCCAGGATTCCATCAGTTTTGGATCTTTGTTTTCATTTTTATTTGTCTCTTGGTATTTCTTGATTTTCTCTTTGGCTACATCAGTGATCCATTTGTTACATTTTCCTGTTTTTTTTTTTAATTTTATGTATGTGGTAGGTTGTTAACGTTTTTCGATATCTTGGAGAACTGATCTTCTGTAAAAGACATCCTGTGTGTCCCCACAGTGCTCTCCCCTCTTCTCACCTAAGCTATATGTTCTAGGGTGTTCTCCTAAGAGGGCCTCATGAGTCCTTCTGTTGTGCCAGGTTGAGTACATGGGCAGTATGGTAGGTTTGTTGCCCCTTAATCTGCTTGGTTGCTACATCTTACCTTGTTTGGATGTTGCTGGCTGTTGTTTAGTGGGACCTGGTCACAAGGTGTCTGGTTGCAGAACCCTTAGGGGCACTGGGCCTAGTACCAGCTCTACTGGGCAGAATCAGGGTCCCCAGGCTACTGGGACTGTTGCCCATCTGCTAACCTGAACTAATCTGAGGTTAGTTCTGGGCTACTGGCAGAGAGAGCTGGTTTCTGGAATTTGGCTGCAGGCCTCTGAGCTACCAGAGACCATTTCTAATCATTGTTTGGGCAGGGAGGGTTGGTTCCTGACATAGCTGAGAGTGAGTCCAAGGTGTCCCAGCGTTTTCATTTGCCTGCTAGTAGACAGGACCAGCTGGTTCCTCTGTAGGGTCTGGCTTGCTGTAGGTGTGTTGTTCATAAGCTACAGGGTTGTAGTTTTCTGGTCTCTCCCTGCTGATGGTTGAAATTTTTCCAGAGGCTGTTGCAGATTTCCTGGTGGAAGGGCTGGTGCTTGCCCATTAGTGGGTCGGGCTGTGTCTTGGCCCTCTGGTGGGCAGGATCATATATAGAGTGATGTCTAGAGGCAGCTATGGGCTCAGGAACAGTTTAGACATCCTGTCTACTGGTGGGTGGGTTTGTGTCCCCACCCAGTTAGTTGTCTGACCTGAGGTGGTCCATCACTGGTACCTACAGGCTGTTGAGTGGGGCCAGGTGTTGGTGCTGAGTGAACATGACAGTCGCTGGAAGTCATGTTCATGTTGTTAAATGTTCCCAAATAGGTCAGTTACCAGTGTCTTATGTCCCCAGGGTGAGCTGCAGCCTCTTGCTGTCTCTGGAGGAGACTGAGATCATTAAGTAGGTCTGACCTTGGTTCTTGTCAAGTTACCGTTTTTGTGCTGGATCCCAATGTGCATGGTTTTTTATATTCACCTTTTAAGAGTTTCCTCTTAAAAGTTTCTGAACTGAACTTGAAGAGTTTCTCCCAGCCCTGTGGGGCTCGTGCAGTTAAACCTGCTTGCCTTCAAAGCCAAATGCTCTCCAGGCTCATCTTCCTGGTGCTGGACCCCTGGGCTTGGGAGCTGACATGGAAATCAACTTTCATGCCTGTGGTAGAACCTGTGCAATATAATTATTCTCCATTTTGTGGGTCACCTACCTGGGGGAAATGTGATTTGATTATATCACAAGTCTGCCTTTTCTGCCCATCTTGTGGCTCCTTTATGTCTTTAGTTGTAGATCTTTATTGGCAGGTTCCAGTCTTTTTCATATGTGATTGTTCCTGCAGTTAGTGTGATTTTGGTGTTCTTACGAGAGGAGATAAGCTCAGGATCTTTGTACTCTGCCATCTTGGCCATTCTCTCCTCCAAGTTCTTTGATGTTCAAGATGGCATTTGGAAATGGCACACTTTTAAGACCCGTGGTGAACACAATGCCATCAGGGCTTTCACTGCAGAGCTTGGATAGCAGACTGATCTTGCCATAGCGTATGAAGCCTGTGTAGACCAGGTCATCCTCTGGGTATGCAGGCAGTGGTCCCTTGCAGCAGAGTGCTCTAAAACAGAAGATTATCTATGTATGGAAATGCCTCAGTTATCTGCGGATCAGACATTTGGCAGTCTAAGGCATCTGGAATGGCTTCGAACTCACACACACAAAAAGCGTTGTCGTATACAAGTTTTGATTTTTCTTTTTTGACTTTTAATCTCTGTATTGTGATTTTTTTTTAGCTATCTTTTTTTTATTCATTTCTAGTTTATTTCCATCATGGTATTAGAACATACTTTAACATGATTTCTATTCTTGTAAGTTTTAGGTGTGTTTATGGCCCAGATTTGGAGAAAGGCATGGCAACCCACTCCAGTATTCTTGTCTGGAGAATCCTATGGACAGAGAAGCCTGGCAGGCTACAGTCCATGTGGTCGCACAGAGCAACCAGCACACATGGCCCAGAATGTAGTCTCTCTTGGTGAATGTGATGTGTGAACTTGAGAAGAATATTTATTGTCTTATTGGGGAGTTAATTACTTTATCAGTAGTAATGTCTCTTTATTCCCGGTGCTGCTTCTTGCTTAATCTAAATTTAATATAGTTACTTAAACTCTTTTTTGGATTATTTTGTGTCTTCTTCCATTTCTGTACTTTGTGTCATTATTAAAGTTGGCTTCTTTAGAGAACATAAGGTTGTTGCTTGTTTTTTTTACCTACTATTTTAATTAGTCCATTTATTTAGACCATTGACATACAGTCATTACTGATATAGTAAATAATATTTAACATATTTATTACTGCATTGTCCCCCCCCCCGCCCCCGCCTTTTGTTTTTTTGTTTTGCTTTTTTGACTGCCTCATATGGCATGTAGGAATCTTCCCCAACCAGGGATCAAACCTGCATCCTCTGCATTGGGAGCACAGAGTCTCAACCACTGAACCACCAGGAAAGTTCTGGTTTGTTTTTCTTATTCTTTGTTTCTTTTTTGTCCTCCTCTGCTCTTTTCTTTAATGCCCTCTCTGGTTTAACCAGGCGTTTTGCATTCAGGTTCTTTTCCTCTTTCAAGCTATAAATTATACTTTTTAAAAACTTCTTTCAGTGGTTGCTGTAGTATTTGCAGTATAGATTTGTAAGCAATCCAGGTCCACTTTCAAATAAAACTATACCTATACTGTTTAACAGGTAGTATAAGTGTCATTTAACAAAATGTTTCCAATTCATCACTTCTGTCCTTTATAACATTCTTTCTCTCATCATTACTACATTTTAAAGCATATCAATTGTATCTTTTTTTTCTATGCCACTGTTTTCATTTCTGGCATTTCTTTTTGATTCTTTGGTTCCATTGCCTGTTGGTAGTTACCAGTTATCTGTTTTTCTTGTTAGATCCCGTAGCATATTAGTCATAGTTGTTTTAAATTCCTAGTCTGTTAATTCCAAATTCTATGTCATGTCTGAATATCATTCTATCTCTTCTGTCTCTTCAATCTATATGTGTTTTTTTCTCCTTTTACTATGCCTCGTAATTTTCTGTTAAAAGCCATACTTGATGTACTAGGTATAAGAAACTGAGGTAAATAGGTCACTAGTGTGATAATTTTTGTTCCTTTATCTCAAAGGTAGGCTGTGTTTATTGTTTACTGTACCTGTAGGTTTCAGAAGCTAAAATTTCTTGTGTCCTTTTATTTCTGCTCTTTTCTTTGAATTTCTTTAGCAGTTTCTTAAATAAGGTCTGAGAGTTGTTCTTTCAATTGTAATCCCCTGTTAATGTACCCACTCCCTATTGATGTACTCTGTGACAGGAGGGGAAACATTTCATATTTCTGTAATTTGGTCTCACTTTTTTGTGTGTTTGTGAGAATCTGTGTGCCTAGGATGTGACCTTCACACATGCCTCTCAGCTCCCTTCCTCCACCCCCCAACATAACACACATTAAGCTCTTTAGATAAGTCAGGAAGACTAAAAGGGGCTAGAGTTCTATATTTTTTTCCCTTAGGTCATTAAGGCTCTGGTAAATAGTTTTGTTTCAGGGCAAGCCCTGTTAAAGAGGACAGAATGCTCTTGGATATATTTCAGTATGGTACTTTGTCCTTAAACCTGTTGAAGCAGGAGGAGATTTTTCTCTGGTCTTCTCTGAGAACCTAGCAAGGTTCCTGGAGATAAAATTCAGGAAAGTTTGGAGACCTCCCTAAGACTGGGTCCTCTTGGAGTTTTTAACTTAAACTACATTGAGTCTCCAGCAGTTTGTCAGTTACATTTTAAGTTTTCATACCTTGAGTCTGGCTTCAGTATAATTTATGTTTCCCAGCTTCTGCTCCAGTAAGCTGTCATTGTCTATATCTGCACCTGTCTCTAACTTTGAAGGAAACAGTTTGTCTTATGACCTTATTCTCCTATAGATCAACGACGAGTTGTTGTTTTTTAGTTTGTTCAGCTTTTTTCATGTGAGGACAAGAGCATCAACCTCCAAGCTCCTTCCATCCAGACAGAAAGGCTTGATCCTTTTTAAACAAAAAATTGCATGTTGTTGTTGCTGTTTCTTAAACCAAATTCACCAAGACTATAGTTGAAGAGCAATTGTGTCTCACTGTGTTTCTATTGTGACTTAGTTAACTAATTTTCTACTATTGGATATTTTACTTTTATTGTTCATAGCCAGAGCTATATTAAACATTGTTTTAGCTAAGTATTTGTGCATATCTGTAATTATTTCTTTTGAGTAGATTCTTAAAGTGGAATTGCTGAATGGAAAACAGTCAAGTTGTGACTTCTAGTAATGTGTGTTTGTAACATTATTGTGTGTTAGTCCCATTAACCACAATTTCACCAACCCTAAGTATTTATCTCAACTGAAACAAAACACTTTTGTGTCCCAAAAATGGTCTCATCTAATCTTTTTTATTTAGTTTTAATAAAGAGCTTCATTTTAAAGATATTTTTATTTTCCTAAGTTATTTTGTACTAATATTAGAATAATACTTAATAATTTTGACACTGACCAGTCAGTGGTCGTTAATAAGTGGAATGTTAACAATGAAACTTTACAGTTTACTACCTTAATATTGTTATTACATATTCTATTCATTAGTCACTGAAGCAAGAGCTACTTACAGATGCTTAATTATACAATAAACTGATTAACAAATTTGTACATTTCTATCAATAAACATACGTAATTTAACAAAGTAAATAAACATTTTGTTACAGTGGTTAAATTGATAGTGTGGTTACTTAAATTGAGCATTTTCAGTTTAAAGAAATCTTACAGTCTAACTTTTATTGGGATAAGTGGTAATATTTAAACTCATATATAGGAACCATGTAAACTTGGGTTAGTGCGTTTTTGTTGTTGCTTGTTTTCTCTAGAATGCTATTAAATATTGGTGGTAATAGTAGTGAATATATTGGGCTTCTGTGGTGGCACAATGGAAAAGAATCTGCCTGCCAATACAAGAAATGCAAGTTTGATCCCTGGGTTGAGAACATCCCCTGGAGAAGGAAATGACAACCCACTCCAGTATTTTTGCCTGGGAAATCCCATGAACAGAGAGTCCTGATGGGCTACAGTCCATGGGGTTACAAAAGAGTTGGACACAACTTTGCAAATAAACAACAACAATGAACATATTGTTCATGGTTTTATTTGCAAAACTGTTTCTAATGGATTTTTGGTACCTATCCTGTGTCAAATTAAAGAACCAGGTTTCTAGCATTCTCAAAGATGCTCTTATTTATGTATTTGCTAATAAATATTTGAGTCAGAGTCTTTGTTTCTCTGTATGGTTTTTGTGTGAGCTTTATCTTTGAAAATTTTTTATGCTTTGTCTGGTTTTGACTCTCCCTCCTTGGGCTTGATTAATTTGCCCAAGTGGCTCATAGAATTCAGAGAAACATTTTACTTACTAAATAAACAGTTTTTTTATGAAAGGATGTAGCTGAGGAACAATCTTTTGGAAAAGATACATATAGCAGGGTATGAGGAATTGGAAGTGGTACTCTGACACCATCTCAGAGTGGCCGCTACACTCCTCAAATATTCACATGTTCACCAACCCAGAAGTTCTTCAAAACCAGTATGTTTTGGGATTTTCATGGAGGAGGCTTCATTACATAGGCGTGATGAACCATTAACTCCATTTCTCATGATGAATCATTAAGTCCTTTCTCCCTACTTAAGAGGGAGGCATGGCCAAAAAATTCTAAGCTTCCAATCATGAATTGGTCTTCCTGCTGACTAGCCCCCATCCAGGACACATACAGGAGCCCACTGAGTCATCTCATTAGAACAAAAGACACTCTTATTACCCAGGAAATCACTGGAGTTTTAGGATCCCTGTGTCAGTAACTGATTTCAGTAACCAAATATTAAAGCAAAAAAAATGCTCCTGGTGCTCTCATCACTTAGAAATTGGCAAGGGTTTCTGAAGCTCTGTGCCAGAAACCAGGGATAAAGACTAAATTTTATCTCACAAATATTGTAAGCTTTTCTCTAAATTTTACCTTGGTCACATCCTCTAGATTTTTTGACATTTTTGTAGTTTTGTTTTTCCTTTTTTTTGAGGAGGAAGTTTACAGTATTCTTGACTGATTCTTAGTATCAATAACGGTTTATCATTACTTTTATGTTTTTAATAAATTTTGAAGAAAAGTGTATTAGATATTTGTTGATGTGTAGCAAACTACTCTAAAACAGTTACAATCAGTAATTGCTTAAAAAAATACTTATTTTCCCACACAGTTTCTGTGGATCAGGAATTCAGGGATAGCTTAGATAGATGGTTGTGGCTCTTGGTGTCTCATGGGTTATAGTTAAGATGTTAGCTGTAGTTGCAGTCATCTGAAGGCTTGACAGGAGGTGGAAAATCTGCATCCAAACTGGTTAACTCATGTGGTTGGCAAGTTATTACTGACTCTTCAGTTCCTTACCATGTAGACCTCTTTGTCGGGTTTCCTGACTGTCTTCCTTACATGGCAGGTAGCTTTACCCAGAGCAGATGATCCAGGGAAAGTCAAACCTTCTATCCTCAGAAGTCACCCTCCATAAATATTAGGTTGGTGCAAAAGTAATTGAGGTTTTACATTGTTGAAATTTGCCATTTAACTTCAGATACACAGATGACACCACCCTGATGGCAGAAAGTGAAGAGGAATTAAAGAGCCTGTGAAGGTGAAAGAAGAGAGTGAAAAAGCTGGCTTAAAACTCAGCATTCAAAAAATTAAGATCATGGCATCCAGTCCCATAACCTCATGACAAATAGATGGGGAAACAATGGAAACAGGGACAGAATTTATTTTCTTGGGCTCCAAAATCACTGCAGATGGTGACTGCAGCCATGAAATTAAAAGATGCTTCTTGGAAGAAAAGCTATGACCAAACTAGGCAGCATATTATAAAGCAGAGACATCACTTTGCCAACAAAGGTCTGTATGGTCAAAGCTATGGTTTTTCCAGTAGTCATGTATAGATGTGAGAGTTGGACCATAAAGAAGGCAGAGCACTGGAGAATTGATGCTTTTTAACTGTGGAGTTGGAGAAGACACTTGAGAGTCCCTTGGACCGCAAGAAGATCAAACCAGTCAATCCTAAAGGAAGTCAACTCTAAATATTCATTAGAAGGACTGATGCTGAAGCTGAAGCTCCAGTACTTTGACCACCTGATGTAAAAAGCCGTGTCATCAGAAAAGACCCTGATCCTGAGAAAGATTGAGGACAGGAGGAGAAGGGGGCGACAGGATGAGATGGTTGGATGGCATCATTGACTCAATGGACATGAGTTTGAGCAAACTCGGGGAGATAGTGAAGAACAGGGAAGCCTGGCATGCTGCAGTCCTTGGGATTGCAAAGAGACATAACTGAGCAACTGAACAACAACAAATTGGGGTACATTCTTAAATGTTGTTATGTTATACATCATTTTAATGTTCATTTCTTGCTTTATGTTGCTTGCTAATGACTTACTGTGCTGTACTGTGGTTAGTCACTCAGTTGTGTTCAACTCTTTGTGACCCTATGGACTGTAGCCTACCAGACTCCTGTGTCCATGGGGATTCTCCAGGCAAGAATACTGGAGTGGGTTGCCATGCCCTCCTCCGGGGATCTTCCCAACCCAGGGATCAATCCCAGGTCTCCTGCCTTGCAGGCGGATTCTTTACTGGTTGAATCACCAGGGAAGCCCAAGAATACTGGAGTTTGGTAGCCTATCCCTTCTCCAGGGGATCTTCCCAACTCAGGAATTGAACCGGGGTCTCCTGCATGGCAGGCAGATTCTTTACCAGCTGAGCTTCCAGAGAAGCCCAATGACTTATTACTTGCTGTTTATTTAATGTATTTTTGACTATGGAAATGATGTTATACAAGAAGCAAATTTGAGTTCAAAATGGGTCCTAAAGCAGTGGAGAAAACTTGCAACATCAACAGTGCCTTTGGCTCAGGAACTGCTGGCAAATAGACATTGCAGTGGTGGCTCAAGGTGTTTTGCAAAGGAGACAAGAGCCTTGAAGATGAGGAGCAGCGGTTGGCCTTTGGAAGTTGACGATGACCAATTGAGAGGATCATGGAAACTGATCCTCTTACAACTACTCTAGAAGTTGCCGGAGAACTCGCCATCGACCGTTCTTCGATTGTTCAGCATTTGAAGCAAAAGATAAAAAAGCTTGATAAGCGGGTGCCTTGAGCTGACCGCAAATCAAAAAAATTATCGTTTTAAAGTGTCATCTTCTCTTACTCTGTGCGTTAACAGTGAACCATTTCTCCATCGGATTGTTACGTGCAATGAAAAGTGGATTTTATACAACAACCTGCAATAGCCAGCTCAGTGGTTGGATTGGGAAGAAGCTCCAAAGCACTTCCCAAAGCCAAACTTGCACACAAAAAAAGGGTCATGGTCGCTGTTTGGTGGTGTACTGCCGGTCTGATTCACAACTTCCTCAATCCTGGAAAAGCCATGACATCTGAGAAATATACTCAGCAAGTCAATGAGATGAACCGAAAGCTGCAACACCTATAGCTGGCATTGGTCAACAGAAAGGGCACAATTTTTCTGCGAGACAGTGCCTGACTGTGTGTAGATGTGTTTGAGCCTAGTTATAATGATTTAAAATTCAGGGTCCAAACCGCAGTTACTTTTGCACCGATCTAATACCACAATAACCTGTTGGTTATACTAGCCAACTTATAGTGTGATAAGAGTTTACTCAAAGCAATTAATACTGGAAGATGGGAACAGTTGGGGGCCATTTTGGAGGCTAGTTAGAATAAATAAAACCTTGCATTTGAGAATAAGATCTCTTTTAGAGGGCCAGAAAGTTATCTAGAGTACCATCTCCCCTTCTCAGATCTTCGTACCTACTCCATGTATCTTCTGATGCAGTTTTCATTTTACCTAGAGAACTGTAAGTGTTGCCTTCAATTGAGATAAATGAAGCTCTGAGTATTCAAAGTTGGATATTGGTATACTTCTTTACCACCATTCACTTTCCATGTCTTTGTGATCTGTGTCCTGCTGCTACTTTATTTTTTGGCAGCATTGCTTGTGGGAGTTTAGTTCGCCATCCAGGGATCAAACCTGACCCCCAGCAGTAAGAGCACAGAGTCCTAACCACTGGACTGCCAGGGAGTTCCCTGTCCCTGCTGCTACTTTAGATCTTACAGTTATTATGGAGTTCTGCTGAGCAAACTTTTTTTTTAAGTTTTCTTTTACTAATACTGGGTTGTAACCCCCTCTATCCTAGTGGATTTTTAGTTCATGTGCTTTATATCCTATAGAAATTCTTTAACACTTTGGTCATCTCAGCTTTTTTGCTTTCCAGATGGCATAGGTAATGTCCTTTTTATTATTGTTTCTTCTGTGGCATTTCCAAAGGAAGTCAAGGTAAAGTGGTATACTCAGTCAGCTTGCTTAAAGGGGAAGCCTTTGGTTCTGAGCCTATACTTTTGTTAAGTTTGACTCATTGTTATGCAGTCTGGTCTACCTCCTAGGGGAGAAAAGACTTTCCCCTGTGTGCTGTCTTGTGTTTACTTAGAAAAGACTTTTTTAAGTTAACAGGTAGATTGTACCATAAATCCAGTGTTGGAGATCCCATGTTTGTTTACCTGCTGCCTTTTTAAGGAATAATCTGGCTATCAGGAGCTAGCTCTGTCTTATTTAAGAATTAGGGAATGGATTGGTCAGGATGTATGTAAGTGTTTTTCAACTAGATTACTGAGTTCTCCCTGTAGCCAGTTAATGCGACTGGTCCTTTAGTTTATGGTTGTTGGGCATTTTTTGTTTCAATGAGGATGAATTTTATTGTTTTCCTTACATCTGTAGTTAAGGAATAGTGTTTTCTCAGGAGAGAGAATGGTGTATACATGAGAAAAGTTGTATAAAGAATAATATCGGTATAGGAAACAGTATATTTGAACCTGGACTTCCCTAGGCTCAGTGGTAAAGAACCCGCCTGTCAATGCGGGAGACACAGGTTCGATCCCTGGGTGGGAAAAATCCCCTGGAGAAGAAAGTGGCACTCCAGTGTTCTTGCCTGAGAGATCCCCTGGATTAAAGGAGCCTGGTGGGCTACAGCCCATGGGGTTTCAAAAGAGTCAAGAGGGCTTAGCGAATAAACAACAACAACAATATTTGAACCTATTTGCTCATAATTGGTCATTCATTCGTTGTCTTACAGACAGCCCTTTAACCTTGGGGGTAGGAAGATTTGCAGTAAAGGATAGATGTATTGCACCCTAGTTCTTAACCTGGATTTGCTTGCAATTGAATCTAGGAGTAAACTTTGTGTCTCAGTTTTTCCTGTGTGAAAATGAGGGTGTTGTATTTAGTGGTCTTTTTTTTAAAAGTGAGGCTATAACTTTTATGAAGACAGTTTGAATATTCTCTTGCCGTAAAGTCATGATGAACGGTTATTTTGCAATACAAAAAATAACAAGTTTTTTTGCACATTCCCCTAGTTTAGAATATGAAAAGGATAACGCTTTCCTCTGTATTGTATAATGTTCTATTAAGAAAAAATTCTGTCTTTTTAAAACAAAATAACCAAACAAAACAAAAAAAAATTTTTTAACATGCCATCCCATAAAAAATTTAAAAAACAACTATTTTAAGATCTTATTACAGTAAAAATGTTTAAACTCAAATTTTCAGCTGTTAATGACAAAGTTACTTAAACATGCTCTTGGGATGGGGTGGGGGCCCTGTACATTCATTGTTGTTGTTCAGTTGCTAAGTCGTGTCCAACTCTTTGTGGCCCCATGGACTGGACTGCAGACTGGACCTGGACACCAGGCTCCTCTGTCTTCCAGTATGTCCCAGAGTTTGCTTAAATTCATATGCGTTGAGTCAATGATGCTATCTAACAATCTCATCCTTTGCTGCTCCCTTCTGCTTTTGCCTTCAGTCTTTCCCAGCATCACCATTTCCAGTGAGTCAGCTCTTTGTATCAGATGGCCAAAATATTGGAGCTTCAATTGGAAAACATAATTTCTTTGGCCCTAGTACTCAAATTGTAGAAATTTAGTCTCCTTTTATTTCCTGCATAAGTGAAAGTCTCATTAGAAATATACTGTTATTTAAGTTTTTAAGGAAAATTCTAAGAGTTTTTGTTCACATGGGTAATTTCTAGAAATTCTCAAATGTTTTCTGTCTAAGGCAATGTTATTTTCAGTTTTTCCTTCTAAAATAATTAACATTATTAATTAACATTTGCTAATTAATTCACTGGGGTTGTAGCATATCATATTTACATAAATTCAACTGTATGAGCATGTCAAAGGAAAAAATATAGTAATAGTGGGGAGGATTCTAGTCATCATTTTTCTCAAATGAACATATGCCCTGGAGTGATTGATCTTTCAAAAAAGTACAATGCTTCTTTATAAGTGGTTCAGAGCTTTTCAGATAAAATTTGCCTATGTGTGTTCTCTCTTTACTTACTAGCTTTAGTGCCCAGGTCTTTCTTAAATCTTGAGTCCCATGTTTGATACTCTCCTCTTTCCAAAAAAAAAAAAACCAAAAAATTAGCTTTGATTCACAAGTTTAATTCTTCCTCCTATTTAGCACATTGCTAGTCAAATTCTATGTGCTCAGAAAATACAGATAGACTACTGTTGGTGTTTGTGATTGTTGTTCAGTTGCTAAGTTGTGTCTGACTTTTGCAACCCTATGGTCTATAACCCTCCAGGCTCCTCTGTCCATGGGATTTTCCAGGCAGGAATACTGGCGTGGGTTGCCATTTCCTTCTCCGAGGAATCTTCCTAACTCAGGGATCACACTCCAGTCTCAGGCACTGCAGGCAGATTCACTGAGAGATACAGTTATAATGTAAATCAGTACCAGTAAAGTAATGTAGTACATTCCAAAAGCTGAAAGAGTTTCTAGATTGTTTGCAGACATATTTTATCTTGAGATAATGTGCTTTAAAGAAGTCCTCCCAATATTACTTCTTTTTTATTCATTGTTTTACACTAATGCAAAGTTTATACTTCTCATCATTCACAAGGGATGTTCCATGGTTAATAATCACAAAACACTGTGGTAACTTATAAATGCCTGTTTTCCCCTGAAGATTTTATGTTATTAAACCTATGATTTTCCCAGTTGTTTACTTATTTTGTGACTGTTGATCTACTGTGTTCCCTGAAACAACTCAGTGGGCATATTTGATGTCAGGATTGTAATAGATACTTTACAAACAAATACATTTACTAAAATATATATGTATAGTATCTGTGCACATACATCCATGCATAGATATACATGTATTTGTGTTAGGACGTGTGTCCATGTATATATGTAGTTCCAGGCACTCTGCTATGCAGTATTGAAAACTCAAGAGTTGAGAAATGGAATGGCTTTTCTGGAGAATTGCAAACATTTCCATATGGTTGTTTTTGAGTATTAAACATTATAAAATATTTTTCTTCCTTTTAATATTAGTGAAGAAAGCAGCATGTTATCATATGATTAAATATTATTAAAACTTGGATTCATCTTATTCTCTGGGAACAAATGAGGAGGAAAAAAAGATAAAATTGTCAGCAACTACCACAGTTTGTTTACTATGGACAAGAATATCTGGAAATCACAAAAGGCTGTTATTTCATGTGGAGTTATGCTTCAGCTCTGGGGAAATCTAGCAAACATCTTAGCAGAAACTGTTTCCCAACTTGACTTACTAAATCTGCATAATTTCATAGATAACATTTTCAGCCTGATCCCTTTAGGAATACTAAAAATGTGTTTGCTTGTCTGTTAACTTGGAATTTATACCTATTTTATTGCTTATTTCCTCCACCTTCAACATTTCCCTGAACTCTGTTTTAATCTTTACCTTGGTATAAATGTTCCAAGTGGAAAGAGATGTGAAAATTAATTCTAGCTGATAGAAAAATAGCTTAAATTTATTCTTATTAATACCTAAGTTTCATCTCAAAGAACATTAACGAAAGATGGAAACCACCCACAGATTTCTTCTAAAATGCCTTTGTTTTATATTATTTTACTGTTTATCTTATCAAAAATATTTCTCTAACTGAAGAGAGGCAAAGTTTTAATCTTTTGTTCATTCTTACTCTACTTTGAAAAATGTCAGCCAGAGTTGGACATTAGATAAACAGTTGTAGAATTTGTATTTTTTAACTTGTACCTAAATTAGAGGAAGTTGATAGTAGTAGTATTTTCAGTGTTTTCTTCAGCCCTTATCAGAAGTAGAATAGTATTACTTTTTTTTTAAATGCACCAAAAGTTCTTGTCATAAGTATGCTCCTCTGCTGAAACTTTAGAGTTTTGCACCACCCCCGCCAAAAGGTTATTCAAGAAAATAATGATCGTTTGTATGCTTTTAATTTTCAGTCCCATCTTCCAGTTTTACAAAATGTTTTGTGAAAATTTCGTTAATAATTTTTATTTTTTCTAATATAATTCAGTTATTTTTGCAAACTCATTGGAAAGTGGTGTTTTTATATTTTTAACAAATGGTTATAAAACTAACTCATACTCTTTGTACTCTCTGTTAATAGACTAGGAAGTCCTCTTTATAAGTGTTTTTAAGTGCATATGTATGAGAATTTTTATACATAATACAAATTTTTATATGTAATACACATGCTTTTTATATACAATATTATTTTATACTTAATTTTTATATACAATACAGCCTTTATACATAATACAGCATTTTTGACCACAAAATCAGAGATGAAAACATTGTTTTGAAAACAAGTGTTCTCTCCATAGTTCAAGTTTCTTTCAAAAAGCAATTTCTTTTCTCTATCAAGTATTTTTGTTTGGGATTGTTTGTTTTATTTTTGCTAAGCAGCATGCTTTTAACAGGCGGCCAATTTTCCTTCCAGGAAAGATCTGCAATTTATTGGAAAACACCTGAATCATTTTTCTTTCATTTAAAACATCATAACAGCACCTTAGTTCACCAACTCAACTGAATTTATTAATTCCATCCAACTGGGCCCAAATACCTACATTGTGTTAAAATAAGCTGAAAGTGAATAAACATGTGATGGTACTCTTGTAACTGCTGTTACTGATCTCCCTCTCTTTCCTTAGGACTCCTGGGTTACTGGTAGTGACATGACATGCTGTGGTCACTTTAGGGATAAAGTGAAGATATTACTGTCATTTTATATATTAAATATCTAAATTTTATTTTTTATAAATATTTATATGGAAAAGTTATAAGATTTTCCTTCCTTTTTAAGATTTAATCAGTCCCTGAATTTGGAAGATTCCCCTGGAGAAGGGAATGGCTGCCCACTCCCATATTCTTGCCTGGAGAATTCCATGGACTGGGAGCCTGGCAGGCTACAGTCCTGGAGTCGCAAAGAGTTGGACATAGCTGAGCAACTAACACTTTCACTCATTCCATTGTATGTATGTACCATATTTTGATTATCCATTTATCTATCATTGGACACGTAGGCAGCTTCCATGTTTCATCAGTTGTGAATATGCTACTGTAAACAAGAATGTGTTCTTTTCCTATATACCCAGTTCTTTATATATACTCAGTAATGGAATGACTACACCATATGGTAACTAGAGGAACTGCCATACTATTTTCCACTGCCTGCAGTACCATTTTATGTTTTCAACTAGCAGTGCTAAGGGCTCCCATATCTCCACGTTGTCTTAAACACTTGTTTTCTGTTTTATTGTTTCTGTTTTTGTTTTTAATAGAGCAGTCAACCTAATGGGTATGGTATTTCACTGTACTCTTGATTTGAATTTTCCTAATAATTAGAGATGCTGAGCATCTTTGCCTGAGCTTATTTGTATATCTTCCCTGGAGAAATGTTCATTCAAATACTTTCCCCATTTTTGAATTAGTTTATTTTTTTGTTGCTGAGTTTTAAGAGTCTTATATGTATTAACTTTCATATGTATTTTTTTAATCTCTTATCAAATATTTGCAAAATGATTTGCAAATATTTTCTCCCATTCTGTGGGTTGCTTTACACTGTTAATAGTTTCTTTTAATAAACAAACTTTAAATTTTTCATGAAGCCAAATATATCTTTTTTTCCTTTTGCCTGTGCTGTTAGCATCATATCCAGGCAAATATTGTAAAATTAAATGCCATAAAGTTTTTGTTGTTGTTGTTCAATCACTCAGTTGTGTCCAACTCTTCGCATCCCCATGAACTTTACCATACTAGGCTTCCCTGTCCTTCACCATCTCCCAGAGCTTGCTCAAACTCACATCCATTGAGATAGTAATACCATCCAACCATCTCGTCCTCTGTCATCCCCTTCTCCTCCTGCCTTCAAGCTTTCCCAGAATCAGGGTCTTTTCTAATAGTCAGCTCTTCGCATCAGATGACCAAAGTACTGGAGCTTCAGCTTCAGCATCAGTCCTTGTAATGAATATTCAGGGTTGATTTCCCTTAGGATGGACTGGCTGGATCTCCTCGCAGTCCAAGGGACTCTAAAGAGTTTTCTCCAACACCACAGTTCAAAAGCATCAATTCTTTGGCACCCAGCCTTCTTTATGGTCCAACTCTCACAGTCAACATGTCTACTGGAAAAACCATAGATTTGACTATACGGACCTTTGTTGGCAAATTAATATCTTTGCTTTTTAATACGCTGTCTAGGTTTGTCATTGCTTTTCTTCCAAGGAGCAAACATCTTTTAATTTCTTGGCTGCAGTGTTCTTGGGGCCCAGGAAAATAAAATCTATTTCTTTTTCCCCTTCTATTTGCCATGAAGAGATGGGATCAGATGCCATGATTGTAGTTTTTGAATGTTGAGTTTTAGCCAGCTTTTTCACTCTCTTCTTCATCCCTCATCAAGAGGCTCTTTAGTTCCTCTTCCCTTTCTGCCATTTAGAATGGTGGGGGCTTCCCTCATAGCTCAGTTAGTAAAGAATCTGCCTGCAATGCAGGAGACCTAGGTTCAACTCCTGGGTCAGGAAGATCCGCTGGAGAAGGAAATGGCAATCCACTCGAGTATTCTTGCCTGAAAAATCCCATGGACAAAGGAGCCTGTGTCCATGGGATCACAAGAGTCGGACAGGACTTAGCGACTAAACCACCACCATCATCTGCCTATCTGAGGTGGTTGATATTTCTCCAGGCAGTTTTAAATCCAGCTTGTGATTCATCCAGCTTGGCATTTCCTATTATGTACTCTGTATGTAAGTTAAATAAACAGGGTGACAGTGTACAGCCTGTCAAACTCCTGTCCCAATTTTCAACGAGTCAGTTGTTTCACCTAAGGTTTTAACTGCCATTTCTTGACTCGCATACAGGTTTCTCAGGAGACAGGTAAGGCAGTCCGGTATTTCCATTTCTAAGAATTTTCCAGTTTGTTGTGATCCACATAGTCAAAGGCTTTAGTATATTAAATGAAGCAGAAGTAGATGTTTTTCTGAAATTCCCTTGCTTTTTCCATGGTCCAGCGAATGTTTGCAAATTGATCTCTGGTTCCTCTGCCTTTTTTACACCCAGCTTGTACATCTGGAAGTTCTTGGTTCTCCTACTGTTATGCAAAATGATCGCAGTTGTACAGTAGTTTATACATTCTTTGGCACTGTCCTTCTTTAGGATTAAAATGAACTGTGGCCACTCCTGTTTTCTAGTCCTGTGAGTTTTCCGAATTTTCTGATATATTGAGTGCAGCACTTTTAACAGCATTGTCTTTTAGGATTTTAAATAGCTCAGCTGGAATTCCATCACTTCCACTAGCTTTGTTCATAATAATGCTTCCTAAGGCCCACTTGACTTTACACTCCAGGATGTCTGACTGTAAGTGAGTGACTACACCATCATGATTATATGGGTCATTAAGACCTTTTTTGTATAGTTCTTCTGTGTATTCTTGACAACTTTTCTTAATCTCTTCCTCTTCTGTTAGGTCCTGCTGTTTCTGTCCTTTATTGTGCCCATACTTGCATGAAATGTTCCCTTGGTACCTCCAATTTTCTTGAAGAAATGTTTGTCTTTCCCATTATGTTGTTTTCCCCTATTTCTTTGCATTGTTTACTTAAGAAGGCTTTCTTATGCAAACTGGAGTAGGTAGGCATTCCCTGCTCCAGGGCATTTTCTAGACCCAGGGATCAAACCCAGGTCTCCTGCATTGCAAACAGATTCTTTACCTCCTGAACTGCTATGGAAGTCCACTTTCATGTAAAAACCCATCAGTTTCATCCCCAAAATTGTCATTCCCAAACTCCCTAACATCATTTAAAGGGAAGGTTCTGAGTGACTAGTTTCCCACTTTAACCCACTGACTTTTTTTCTTAATATGATGCCTGGAAGAATCAAAAGTTGTCTATACCCTAACTCACTCCAAACTTACCTCTTGGTTGAGATATTATTTCCTTTGGAATACTTTCTCTAACATCCCTATACACTCTTCAGTTCAGTTCAGTTCAGTCGCTCAGTCGTGTCCGACTCTTTGCAACCCCATGAATTGCAGCACGCCAGCACTCTTATTCTGGGCAAAATCTGAGGGTTACATGTCCCTGAAGTGCTATCTTCCCCTTTCAGGGAACCTGATTAGCACACAGTGATATAACTAACTTCGTTTACTTATGTTTGATCCACTGGACCATGGGCTCCTTGAAAGAAAGACTCAGAAATCATATTATCTTTGTATCCAAATTAAGTACTGCAATATTGGCATATAGTTGGTTTTTAAGAAAATATGTGATGAATGAATGAATGTTAGGCAGTGGAGAATATCCATAGGTAAACTAGCCATTAAAAAAAGTAGACCAGTTAGGTTAAATCAAGTACTTAAGCTAAATTTTAAAATATTGAGTAATCACATGTGTGCATGCATGTGTGCTCATTCGCTCAATCATTTCTGACTCTTTGTGACCCTGTGGACTGTATCCCACCAGGGATCTCTCTGTCCATGGGATTTCCCCAGCAAGAATTCTGGAGCCAGTTGCCATTTCCTTCTCCAGAGAATCTTGCCAACCCAGGGATTGAACCTACATCGTCTTTGTCTCCTGCATTACATCTGTATTCTTTACCACTGAGCCACCAGAAAAGCCCAATTACATGCCATGACCCTCAAAAAAGCCTGCCAAGTGTAAAATAATAGTAAATTACAGAAATATTACATATAAAATTATATATATTCATATATGTATAGGAATATATATTATATATAAATATATAAAATAGATTTTATATGTAAGTATAAATAAAGATATATAAATACAAATGATTTATGCTTCAAGTAAAATACATGTAGTAAAATATTACCATGGTAGTGTCCAGCAGTGGAAATTCAAACTGGTTAAAACATAGGTAATTTGGTTACAAAATTTCTTTCTTTTAACGGAGAGATCCCAAGATTAACAAAAGATAAAAGTTTTTTTTTTTAATTGACAAATAACTTTAATCAGGTGGCATATGCAGCTCTAAGTCTAGTGATGTAAGAGAAGGTAAAGTGAATTATCTTTACAAAAAGATAATCATTTATTTCTTTTTATAATTTTGGATTGATGGTTTATTATTTATACATTAAAAAAATTAGTAATACATTCTCCATTCCAGAATTAGGCCAGTATATTTCATATTTTATTTATACTGCCTTCAGTTAAGACTTGGAGGATTAAAAGGAGTATCTGAAGTGAATTTTACATTTACTTGTCAAAATCTACACTTGTTTAATTAATATTTGCAAGTACTCCAGACATCTTCCATTTCTCTTTAATTTTGCTGTGATTTGGGGTACTGTCCCTACTCATTTCAAAGTCGCAGTTACTGAATTCAGGTTTCATTTCAGTCACTCAGTTGTGTCCAACTCTTTGAGACCCCATGGACCACAGCACGCCAGGCCTCCCAGTCCATCACCAACTCCTGGAGCTTACCCAAACTCATGTCCGTCATGTCGGTGATGCCATCCAACCATCTCATCTTCTGTCATCCCGTTCTCCTCCTGCCCTCAATCTTTCCCAGCATTAGGGTCTTTTCAAATGAATCAGCTCTTCGCATCAGGTGGCCAAAGTACTGGAGTTTCAGCTTCAACATCAGTCCTTCCAATGAACACTCAGGATTGATCTCCCTTAGAATGGACTGATTGGACCTCCTTGCAGTCCAAGGGACTCTCAAGAGTCTTCTCCAAAACCACAGTTCAAAAGCATCAATTCTTCGATGCTCACCTTCATTTATAGTCCACCTGTCATATCCATACACGACTACTGGGAAAACCATAGCCTTGACTAGACAGACCTTTGTTGGCAAAGTAATGTCTCTGCTTTTTAATATTCTGTCTAGGTTGGCCATAACTTTCCTTCCAAGAAGTAAGCCTCTTTTAATTTCATGGCTGCAGTCACCATCTGCAGTGATTTTGGAGGCCAGAAAAATAAAGTCAGCCACTGTTTCCATTGTTACTCCTTCTATTTGCCATGAAGTGATGGGACCGGATGCCATGATCTTAGTTTTCTGAATGTTGAGCTTTAAGCCAACTTTTTCACTCTCCTCTTTCACTTTCATCAAGAGGCTCTTTAGTTCTTCTTCACTCTCTGCCATAAGATTGGTGTCATCTGTATATCTGGGTTTATTGATATTTCTCCCAGCAATCTTTGATTCCAGCTTGTGCTTCCTCCAGCCCAGCATTTCTCATGATGTACTCTGCATATAAGTTAATTACGCAGGGTGACAATATACAGCCTTGACGTACTCCTTTCCCAATTTGGAACCAGTCTGTTTTTCTGTGTCCAGTTCTAACTGTTGCTTCCTGACCTGCATACAGATTTCTCAAGAGCCAGGTCAAGTGGTCTGGTATTCCCATCTCTTTCAGAGTTTTCCACAGTTTATTGTGATCCACACAGTCAAAGGTTTTGGCATGTCTAAAAAATTAAGCAACACAGATTTTAAATCTAATTGGTTATAGAAATAGTGAACATATGAAATAAGGGAGTTAATGGTTTTTATTTCTGAAGTTAAACCAGAAAAGCAAAGGCAGACGTGAAGGTGAAGATACTAGAACTTTTCTAAATCATACATGATGAGATAAAAGAAATATCTGAGGCCACTATTAAAATCTGAACTTTAAGCAAGATGTCTAAAAAAGGCCACTTATGTGTCATATTTAAGAGAAATGAAAATTCAGACAAAGTCAAGTAGAAGGAGAACTTGAAAACTCAGATTGATAGTAATATCAGCTGTCCTTATCAGCTCTGTGTTCACTAGAGCCTAGTGTTGAATTTTTGGTTCTGTGGTGTGACCTTTGCAAATTAACCTTCCTAATCCCCAGTTTTCTTCTCTGTGAAATTTGAAATAAAAATATTACTTAATGCATAGGGTTATTGTGGGAATTAAAGTAAAGTACTTTATCTGATAATGCTGTCAAAGGCCACCTTGATGATACAGAGTACCTTTTATAAATTATCATATTACATTGGAGAGGAGAACCAAGACAACACTTCGAGTTGGTTGGAGGGGTGGGGTGGGGAAATAAAGCTCGAAATTAGGATTCTTGTTCAGAACAATTGCTTTGAGAGTACTTTGACGGTGGAATGAAGTATCAAATACAGCTTCAACTAAGGTGCCAAAAACTATGATGCCAACCTTGTATAGACTATTTCTCAACATAAAAAATACAATTTTAAATACTAGTAATGAAAAGGAATTATGGGTAGATCAACCTATACAGAGTTACATGGACCTTGAAGACTCCATATCACTAGTGCCCAAAGCCATTCAACACCTGGAAGTGATTAACATTGCTGCACCTCAGCCCCAGATTTCTCATTTGATAATGAGTCTGGGGACAGACTTGAGAATTTCATTTCTGATAAAGTCCCAGGTGATGTTCCTGTTGCCAGTTCTGGAACCACACTTTGTGAGCTACTGAGAAAATTGACTTGATTATTGTTCAGTCTACATCAAAGCTGATAAAACTGATAAGAGGCCATAGAAGATGGAGAAGATGGAGAAATCCTGTATAGACAGCATCTCTCACCGGGCTAAGTGTAAGGTAAAAAGTATTTGAAGATCATGAGGGGAAAACAGGAGAATGTGGAATAAAACAGATATCAGGAGGCCAGTGGACTTTCATCATAGTAAATAAATAAGCTCTGAGGCCCTAGAGGGTTTCTTAGTAGATAGAAAAAGAGATCACAAATCATAAAGCATAGGGGAAAAAAAAATGACAAGTTGTTTCTCTTTCTTCCTGTTTCTGAAAAATAACAAAAGGTTTTTGTCCTACCAGCTGATACTTTAGAGACCTTTCTCAGGGTATTCCAAAATAGTACACTGTTCTGTGATCTACTTGGGAGATTCTTGTGGTTGCCTGAATATTCATACAAACTTTTAAAAGAATAAAAAAAAAATTTACATGAATATTTTATGCTTATATGTCATCCACTGATTAAAAGAAGAAAAACCTAAACTTTTATTTCTTGCAAAGAATTTTTTAACTGTTTTTTGATATGTATATTTCAGTAGCATTCATCAGTATTTCTTGAGATAAACTTACATGCCTAGGCTAAAAAAATTAAAAGTAAAAATTAGTACCTAAAGAACAAAATACTTAAGAAAGTTGTCAACCGAGTACCAGTCTAAGACTGGTTGGTATCACACAACATGAAAGATTCCTAACTCAAAAAGGCCAAAAAAGATGTGCTTAATTCAGGAGATGAGGAAAGACATTTGCTCTGATGCAGCCAGCTAAATAATGGAGCTAATGGAAGATTATACTCACTGTCCTATTTACACGATGAATGGGGAACTGGTTAAGCACTAATGCTGTACTGCTATTGGACAGGCTGTGTCAGCTACCATGATGCAAAGTATGTAGTAGCCAGGAAGGCATGAGCAAAGCAGATGGATGTCCACTGAAAAAAAAAAATTCCCTGGGCAACCTACTTGAATCTTTAGGGGTAGAAACTCCTCTCTTGGCTTTTTGAAGCAGTAAGTGTTATACAGAGTTGGGTGAAGAAATGGATTAATGTCAAGGAGCGTGCCTGTAGAGTTATTGGTAAAGGTCAGTGGGATCTTTTTTTATAAAACCTAAGCAACCTGATTGTGCTTTGCTTTGCCACTTCCTCTGGACATTGATCTACTGAGCAGTTAAGTGTCACATGAAATTTTCACAGTTGTAGTGAAAATGGAATGGAGAAATTTACTGAGTTTTAACCCTTAGCACTAAAGGAATGATTAAAAGATGAAATATTGAAATATATTCATTGACCACTACTTACCATAACTATACGTGGAATTTTAGACTTTAAGAATATGTTAACCAAAGTGGGATAATTAAGCAAGTAAGTTCAAGATTCAGTCATGTATACATTCAGTTTCCACTTACCAACTGAGATATTGTTATTTATCATGATAGTTATCCATTCCATGCTTTCTAAAACCTGCATGTTGATAAATCCCTGAGGATTTTGAAATATGTCCTTTTCTACTTCTGAGATTTCTGAGCAATTATAGGTCTTTTTCTTCTAATGGTGACTTCCTCAATTTCAAACTTCTACTAAGAACAAAGTTCTTCTCCTTTATTGTTTCTGCGTCACATATTTTAGATAAACTCTTATTTGGCCAACATTAAAAATAATTATTTAGAGAAACCTCTTCTAAAAAACTAATTAGAAAAGAAACAAATGTCACTAGTAACTTATTTTCAAATACGATTCAATATCCAGTCAGATGTCAAGTGTTTTCCTACTGTGCAGGTGTTAAAAGCTTACTCAGTACGTATAGCCTTCATTTTAGGCTAGTTTGAATCAGTATCTTTCAGACTAACAGAGTACTAAACCACTGAGGGAAAAAAACAGTGTGGACAGATTCCTGACGTAGTCCTTCAAGACAGATTTTTTTTCTAATGTCTGTTCAACTGACAGAATATTTCTCAGCTTACTGACTTGTCACAACCTACAAAATTTATATTATGACAAAATTCAACCTAACTTGGATTTACTGTCTTAGACTCACCAAACATTGCAAGGGCAGAGATCATGAGATGTGCTTTGGAATACCACCAACTATATCTAAGAATAAGCTGCTTAATAAATCACTGAATTAATACAATAGTGTTTTGAAATCTAAAGCAAATTATTGCTTCACCAAAATACTGTTGTCTTAAGTCACAAGCGCATGCATGCAACAGATATTAGGTATTTGTTGTCAGTTACGTAAACTAGATATAAAATTTTGGGTGATATTATTATATGTTGATAACATTTAAAGATTAAGTCCCTTTGGCCCAAGAAATTAATAATATAAAGTAACGGCTGCACAGCATATCTTTGGTATATCAATTGTCGTGTGTGTGTGTAAGAGAGACTTTATCTATATACATACAGGATACATATATACATAGGTAGAGGTGTATGTGTATAGGAGCCTATGTATGTAGGTAGGAGCCTCTTGATGAAAGTGAAAGAGGAGAGTGAAAAAGTTGGCTTAAAACTCAGCATTCAAACAACTAAGATCATGGCAATGGGTCCTGTCATGGCAAATAGATGGAAAAACAATGGAAACAGTGAGAGACTTTATTTTGGAGGGCTCCAAAATCCCTGCAGATGGTGACTGCAGCCATGAAATTAAAAGATGCTTGCTCCTTGGGAGAAAAGCTGCGACCAACATAGACAGCATATTAAAAAGCAGAGACATTACTTTGCCAACAAAGTTCCTTCTAGTCAAAGCTATGGTTTTTCCAGTAGTCATGTATGGATGTGAGAGTTGGACTATAAAGAGAGCTGAGCACTGAAGAATTGATGCTTTTGAACTGTGGTGTTGGAGAAGACTCTTGAAAGTCCTTTGGACTCCAAGGGATCCAACCAGTCCATCCTAAAGGAAATCAGTCCTGAATGTTCATTGGAAGGACTGCTGCTGAAGCTGAAACTCCAATACTTTGGCCACCTGATGCGAAGAACTGACTTATTGGAAAAGACCCTGATGCTGGGAAGGATTGAAGGCAGGAGGAAAACGGGACAACAGAGGATGAGATAATTGGATGGCATCACTGACTTGATGGACATGAGTTTGAGTAAACTCTGGGAGTTGGTGATGGACAGGGAAGCCTGGCATGCTGCAGTTCATGGGGTCTCAAATTTGGACATGACTGAGCAACTGAACTGATATGTAGGTGGCATATATATGTGAACTTTTGGCTTCAGTTTCAGATACTGTTTAAAGAAACATTTTTGATAACACTAAAACACAAATGTTATTGGGAATGACATTTCAAATGGCACAGCAAATAAATGCATTCTGAAAAGAGAGTAAATAAATACTTATTCTGTATAGCTGTCTCCTTGTATTATATTTAATGAGGCAACCAACTAGTTCCAGGTTGATTTGTAATATGCTGAATCAACTTAATCTAACAAATATTTAGTGAATGTTTACTTATTATAAGACCATTTGACAAGTGTTACAGGAAAGATTAAATATAAAAGTTTGTCTCTATCAACAAGAGGCTAAAACATGATTTGCATAAGATATATAAATATAAAGAGCAGAAAAGGCAGTACAAATATAAAACAATGAATAAACTCATAGATTTAGTGGTGAAAGAGCCCATGAAGAACACAGAGTCTACCTTTTATAAAAGTGGAAATTGTACAGATATTTTAAATGACTTGCCCAAGATTATACAACTTAAAAGCAGCTGTTAGATCTAGTAACACCTATACAATGCTCATTTAGTCTCAAGAGGCAACAAAAAACTCCTATGAATGTCAAATAAGTCATCAAAATCATCACTGGACTTCTCTCTGAAGGAATAAAAATAGCAGAAAGACGGATTCTGAAAGAAAATTGTTAGTATTCCAGAAGTTCAAGACTGACAATTCATTTCTTCAAGTGTGTATATATACAATTTATGCTTTTTATAAGGCATCTATATTTTTAAGACCATAAAATAATATTTTTACTCATTAAAAAGTAACAGGTTTATCATAGATATTTTGGAAAGTCAAAAAGGAATCATATAGATAACAATTGTGTTATAAAATAGAATGACAAAGTCTGCCCCTGCAGTATCTTTCTTTTTAATTAAAGTATACTTGATTTTTAATGATGTATTAGTTTCTGGTATATAGCAGGGTTATTCAGTTATACATATATGTACATATTGTATGTACATATTTTTTCATATTTTTTTACATTATGGTTTATTACAGGATATTGAATACAGTTTCCTGTGCTACAGAGTAGGACTTTACTGTTTATTTTATATATAGTAGTTTGTATCTGCTAGTCCCAAACTCCTAATTTATCCCCTCATATGCTTTCCCCTTTGGTAACCATACATTTGTTTTCTATGTCTTGTCTGTTCCTGTTTTGTAAAAAGCCACTTTGTGTCATATTTTAATTCCTACATATAAGTGATAACATATTTGTCTTTCTATTTCTGACTTAACTTCACTTAGTATGATAGTCTCTAGGTCCATCCATGTTGCTGCAAATGCCATTATTTCATTCTTTTTTACACTGATAGTATTTCATTAAGCATATATAACACATCTTCTTTATCCATTCATCTGTTGATGGACATTTAGTTTGCTTGTATATCTTGACTGTTGTGAACAGTGCTGCCGTGAACATTGGGGTGCATGTATCTTTTTGATTAAGAGTTTACTCCAGATACATGACCAGGAATAGAATTGCTGGGTCACATGGCGACTCTAATTTTATTTTTAATGAATCTCCATACTGTTCAGCATAATTATTGCACCAGTTTACATTCCCACCAGGAGTGTTCCCTTTTCTCCACACCCTCTCCAGCATTTGTCTGTAGACTTTTTTGATAATGGATATTCTGACTGGTATAAGGTGGTACCTCATTGTAATTTTGATTTGTATTTGTCTAATAATTAGTGATGTTGAGCATCTTATGTGTCTATTGGCCATCTGTATGTCTTCTTTGGAGAAATGTCTATTTAGATCTTCTGCCCACTTTTTGATTGGGTTTTGGGATTTTTTTTTTTTTTTTGTCATTGAGTTTCTTTTTGTTGATATAAAAGCTTATAAGCTTGATTAGGTCCCATTTGCTTATTTTGGCTTTGATTTCTGTTGCCTTGGGAAAATGAGCTAAGAAAACACTGCTGTGATTTACATGGTAGAATGTTTTGCCTGTGTTTTCTTCTAGGAATTTTGTAGTGTTAAGTCTTAAGGTAAAAATCTTTAAGCAATTTTGAGTTTATTTTTGAGTATGGTATGAGGATGTGTTCTAACTTCATTGATTTACATGCAGCTTCCCAGCTTTTTCAGCACCACTGACTGGAGAGACTGTCATTTCTCCACTATATATTCTTCCATCCTTTGTCAAAGAGATGTGTGAGTTTGTTTCTGGGCCCTCTATTCTGTTCCATTGATCCATGTCTGTTTTGGTGACGATACCACACTGATTTGATTACTGTCGCTTTTTAGTATTGTCTGAAGTCTGAGAGGGTTATGCTTCCAGCTCTGTTCTTTAACTGTCAAGATGGCTTTGGCAATTCTGGATCTTTTATGATTCCCTGTAAATTTTGGATTATTTGCTCTAGTTTTGTGGAAAATGTCATATGTAATTTGATAGAGATCTCATTATCTGTACATTGTTTTGGGAAGTCCACTTTAACAATATTGATCCTTCCAATCCAAAAGCATGGGGTATCTTTCCATTTCTTTGGGTCATCTTGAAGATTTTGGAAACAGTATTAAAAGGCATAACTCTGTGATATCAACAACTGAAAAGGGTAGGGTGGAGCAGTAAAGGAGCAAAGATGTTGGTATGTTATTTAAGTAACATAAACTAGAGTGTTACACCTTTAGCACTTTAAAAGCAATCTCTATGATAACTATAAATAAAATACTTGTGAATATACAAGGGAAGAAATAAGAAAGGAATTTAAATGTTTCCCTATCCCTCAAGGCTTCCCACATAGCTGAGTCCGTAAAGCATCTGCCTGCAGTGCAGGAGACCTGGGTTCGATTCTTGGGTCAGGAAGTTCCCCTGGAGAAGGAAACGGCAACCCACTCCAGTTTCTTTCCTGGAGAATCCCATGGACAGAGGAACATGGTGGACTCTATAGTTCATGGGATCGCAAGAGTCAGACACGACTTAGCACTCTCTCTCTCTCTAACCCCCCAAAATCAACTAAGCGCAAAAGTAGATAGTAATATAGAGCATGAGAGAAAAAAAAAAAAAAAGACATATGGAAAACAAATAGCAAGATGAAAGAATTCCTTATCAGTAATTAGTTTAAATATAAATAATGGGGAAATAGTGGAAGCAGTAGCAAGTTTTATTTTATTGGGCTCTAAAATCACTGTGGACGGCGACTGTAGCCATGAAATTAAAAGATGCTTGCTCTTTGAAAGGAAAGCCGTGAGAAACCTAGACAGCATATTAAAAAGCAAAGATGTCAGTTTCCCGGCAAAGGTCCATATAGTCAAAGCTATGGTTTTTCCAGTAGTCATGTACACATGTGACAGCTGGACCTGAAAAAAGGCTGAGTGCTGAAGAATTGATGCTTTTAAATTTTGAAGACTCTTGAGAGTCCCTTGGACAGCCAGAGATCCAACCAGTCCATCCTAAAGGAAATCTGTCCTGGGTGTTCATTGGAAGGACTGATGCTGAAGCTGAAGCTCCAATACTTTAGCCACATGATGCGAAGAGCTAACTGATTGGAAAAGACCTTGATTCTGGGAAAGATTGAGGGCAGGAGGAGAATAGAGCAACAGAAGATGAGATGGTTGGATGGCATCACCAACTCAGTTGACATGAGTTTGAGCAACCTTCAAGAAATAGTGAAGAAGAGGGAAGCCTGCAGTTCAAGAAGTTACAAAGAGTTGGACAGGACTGAGTGACTAATACTTTCACTTACATGAAAATGGGGGTAAGAGTTAGAGATGAGAAGAAAGCTGGCATAGATTTCCAATCAAGAAATAATGGTGATGTAAAGCAGGATGGAAGCAGCTAGTTACAGGAGTGGATTGGTTTTAGTGTTTTTAGGCAATTTAAATTAGACCAGTTATTACTTGAAACTCTGAAACTGAAAATTTAGGTTTATTCTCCTGAGCAAAATGTAAGTTGAGAGGAGGATCTACCAGAAACCAATAATGTAGGAAGTATAAACTCTAAAGAAATAATATTAAGTAAGCTATTCTTTGGGATTATCCTTTTCACTGCTCCTCTTAATAGTAAAAATAAAATAGTAGTTTCTACCAAATTTTATGCACCTAAATAATTGTAGTCACCTATTTTTGCATTTGATGACAACATGAGTAATGACTTCATCATGCATAGACCTTCAGCTTCTTTTACACTTTGTGTCTATTTACAATAGTAAGTAACATCATAGTATCAGACAGTAGGAAATAAGAGTCCCATGATCCACTGGTAAAATTTGAGGAGGAATTCAGTCAAACTTAATTTTATAATCTATTGGCAGATAATATATTATTATCTATTAGCAGATTATAATAATACTACCTATTGGCAAATAGTAATATTCTCTTCTTTTGTCATTAAGCAGTTGAAAGAAACTGTATTAGACTTTTATTTTTATTAAACTTTTTATTTTGAAATTATTATAGACTCACAGAAGTTGCAAATATAGTTCACAGTGTTCCATAAACCCTTCACCCAGATTCTCTGTAGAGTGATGTCTTATGATATTGCAGGTCAAAACCATGATATTGACATTGGTATAACACTGTTAACTGAACTACAGACCTTATTCAGTTCTCAACAGTTTTTACTTGTACTCATTTTTGTGTGTCTGTTTAATTCTCTGTGACTTGATCCCATGTGTAGATTTTTTGTGACATTGCAATAAAGATACAAAATTGTTTCATCATTACAAAGAAAATTCTTTATGTAACTCCTGTTTATAATCATACTCATTCCTCAGTTCTGTTTCCTGGCCATCATGCATCTGTTCTTCATCTTTATAATAATTTTCTCATTTCAAGAATTTTTTAATGTAATCATGCAATATGTAATATTTTTGAGATCAGCCTTTATTTTTTCTCTCAAAGCATAATGCCTTTCAGAGCCATCCACGTTATTGCACATATCAGTGGTTAATTTTTTTTTGTTGCCTCAGTTATAGTCCCTCAGTGTGTGGATGTTTCCATTTCTTTTTTTTTTTTTTTTTTTTATAAATTTATTTATTTTAGTTGGGGGCTAATTACTTTACAATATTGTAATAGTTTTTGCCATACATTGACATGAATCAGCCATGGGTTTGCATGTGTTCCCCTTCCTGGACCCCCCACCCACCTCCCTCCCCATCCCATCCCTCTGGGTCATCCCATTGCCCCGGCCCTGAGCCCTTGTCTCATGCATCGAACATGGAATGGTGTTCTGTTTCACATATGATAATATACATGTTTCAATGCTATTCTCCCAGAACGTCCCACCCTCACCTTCTCCCTCAGAGTCCATAAAATTGTTCTATGCATCTGTGTCTCTTATTCTGTCTCGCATATAGGGTTATCGTTACCATCTTTCAAATTCCATATATATGCATTAGTATACTGTATTGTTGTTTTTCTTTCTGGCTTACTTCACTCTGTATAATGGGCTCCAGTTTCATCCATCTCAGTAGAACCGATTCAAATGTATTTTTTTTAATGGCTGAGTAATATTCCATTGTGTATATGTACCACAGCTTCCTTATCCATTCGTCTGCTGATGGACATCTAGGTTGCTTCCATGTCCTGGCTATTGTAAACAGTGCTGCGATGAACATTGGGGTACACGCGTCTCTTTCAATTCTGGTTTCCTCGGTGTATATGCCCAGCAGTGGGATTGCTGGGTCATATGGCAGTTCTATTCCCAGTTTTTTAAGGAATCTCCACACTGTTTTCCATAGTGGCTGTACTAGTTTGCATTCCCACCAACAGTGTAAGAGGGTTCCCTTTTCTCCACACCCTCTCCAGCATTTATTGCTTGTAGACTTTTGGATAGCAGCCATTCTGACTGGTGTGAAATGATACCTCATTGTGGTTTTGATTTGCATTTCTCTAATAATGAGTGATGTTGAGCATCTTTTCATGTGTTTGTTAGCCATCTGTATGTCGTCTTTGGAGAAATGTCTGTTTAGTTCTTTGGCCCATTTTTTGATTGGGTCGTTTATTTTTCTGGAATTCAGCTGCAGAAGTTGCTTGTACATTTTTGAGATTAATTGTTTGTCTGTTGCTTCATTTGCTATTATTTTCTCCCATTCTGAAGGCTGTCTTTTCACCTTGCTTATAGTTTCCTTTGTTGGGCAAAAGCTTTTAATTTTAATTAGGTCCCATTTGTTTATTTTTGCTTTTATTTCCAATATTCTGGGAGGTGGGTCATGGAGGATCCTGCTGTGATTTATGTTGGAGAGTGTTTTGCCTATGTTTTCCTCTAGGAGTTTTACAGTTTCTGGTCTTACGTTTAGATCTTTAATCCATTTTGAGTTTATTTTTGTGTATGGTGTTAGGAAGTGTTCTAGTTTCATTCTTTTACAAGTGGTTGACCAGTTTTCCCAGCACCACTTGTTAAAGAGATTGTCTTTTCTCCATTGTATATTCTTGCCTCCTTTGTTGAAGATAAGGTGTCCATATGTGCGTGGGTTTATCTCTGGGCTTTCTATTTTGTTCCATTGATCTATATTTCTATCTTTGTGCCAGTACCATACTGTCTTGATGACTGTGGCTTTGTAGTAGAGCCTGAAGTCAGGCAGGTTGATTCCTCCAGTTCCATTCTTCTTCCTCAAGATTGCTTTGGCTATTGGAGGTTTCTTATATTTCCATACAAATTGTGAGATGATTTGTTCTAGTTCTGTGAAAAATACCATTGGTAGCTTGATAGGGATTGCATTGAATCTATAGATTGCTTTGGGTAGTATACTCATTTTCACTATATTAATTCTTCCAATCCATGAACACGGTATATTTCTCCATCTGTTTGTCTCCTCTTTGATTTCTTTCATCAGTGTTTTATAGTTTTCTATATATAAGTCTTTTGTTTCTTTAGGTAGATATATTCCTAAGTATTTTATTCTTTTTGTTGCAATGGTGAATGGTATTGTTTCCTTAATTTCTCTTTCTGTTTTCTCATTATTGGAGTATAGGAATGCAAGGGATTTCTGTGTGTTAATTTTATATCCTGCAACTTTACTGTATTCATTGATCAACTCTAGTAATTTTCTAGTAGAGTCTTTAGGGTTTTCTATGTAGAGGATCATGTCATCTGCAAACAGTGAGAGTTTTACTTCTTTTCCTATCTGTATTCCTTTTATTTCTTTTTCAGCTCTGATTGCTGTGGCCAAAACTTCCAAAACTATGTTGAATAGTAGTGGTGAAAGTGAGCATCCTTGCCTTGTTCCTGACTTTAGGGGAAATGCTTTCAATTTTTCACCATTGAGGATAATGTTTGCTGTGGGTTTGTCATATATAGCTTTTATTATGTTGAGATATGTTCCTTCTATTCCTGCTTTCTGGAGGGTTTTAATCATAAATGGATGCTGAATTTTGTCAAAGGCTTTTTCTGCATCTATTGAGATAACCATATGGTTTTTTTCTTTCAATTTTTTTTTTTTTTTTGCCTCAGTTATAGTCCCTCAGTGTGTGGATGTTTCCATTTCTTTAACCCCATTAACTTATTGTATGGAGTCGCACAGAGTCGGACATGACTGAAGCGACTTAGCAGCAGCAGCAGCAGTACATTTGATTATCTTCAGTTTTTTGGCTGTTCCAAATAAACTTATTATTGAGACTCATATTACAGATTTTCATTTGAGCATAAATTTTAATTTCTGTGATATAAGTACCCAAAAGTGTAATCACTGTGTCACACAGTAAGTGTATGTTTGTTTATAAGAAACGGCCAAAAGAAACTGCAGAATGGCTCTAACTCACATTCTCACCAGTCGTTGTATGTGAGATCTACCTTCTCTTCATCCTTACCAGCATTTGGTGTTTTCTCTGTTCTATTTTTGCTTTTCAAATAAGTGTGTACCTTGTTGTGGTTGCAATTTGCCTTTTTCTAATGGCTAAAGTGTTTCAGGTGTTTATTTGCTATCCATATACCCTCTTTGGTTGAAATGTCTGTTTAAGCCTTTGGCCCATTTTTCTAGTTGGGTCGTTTATTGTTGAGCATCAATCTTTTGATTAATATTTAATTTGCAGTCAAAATTCATATGTAGGCACTGACGTGCAGCGTGTGCGTGTCTCTTTCACGAGTGATCACCAAATGACCGCGTCACCGTGTGCCTGTGTTTAGGGACTTACCTGAATTACACTCAATACAAGGAGGCAGTTTAGACACCTTCCCTGTGACCACAGACATTTTACTTAGCTCTACTGAGCATGTTTTCTCAGTCCATGAAATGGGGGGAAATATATTTTAATTCCATTAATACTGTGAAATAGCTAACATAGCTCTGAAAAGATAAGGTATATTGTCAAATCTCTCCCCCATTTTTTTTAGAATTTACTTTTTATTGTCTAGGGGACAGTTGTTCCATTGTTTCCTGTGATTTCAGACTGAAGATGTAATTTCATGTTCCTGAAAGGGTCTTTTACCCACACACAACTCTGATTTAAGAGAAAAAAATTTAGTAGGATAAAATTAAAATGATCAGTGTAAAGATTGTCAATCAAGGTGCCTTGAATACAGGAAAGGTTGCTAAAAGGTGCCCTAAGGCAGCTGAGAAAACCACTTTTCTCCTAAGAGGGAAGCTTAAGGAACCAAAACATCAGGAGAGTACTCTGTTCTTGTACTCTATTCTGGCCTGGAGCCAGAATCCTTTTGGGGCTTAGGCCTTGGCTATACTGTAAGGGAGGATACAGATTTGCTTGCTATCTGTAAAGCATTGCTCTGCTGCTGTCCTGTAAAAACTAATTCCAAAGGTTGTTGTCTAAATGTCAGTATATGAAATTAGTAAGTATGAATATAAGATATTATCACAGGCAGATCTTCCTTCAAGTTCTTGAAATTTGTGCTTTTTAAAATCAGATGGCTAAGTAGCAGTTACATATAATAAAGTATATATACTTATAACTATGTATATAATATATATGTATTTTCTATATGTGTGTGTGTATACATATACACACATATATAGATAGATAGATAGATAATAGTTATGTATAATGAAGTATAACTAGATTGGATTTGAATCCTGACTCTTACCTATGTACTGTTGAGATTTTGGTCAGGTTACTTAACCTTTCTGTGTCTTCTAATCTGAGAGAGGTATTAGGATTGTTCTATAGAATTATTCTGAGGATTAAATGATATCATAAATTCAAAACACTTGTAACAATTCCTGGCTAAGTTATTATTACTTGATTAGTGAAGTACTTCTCTAGGAGATTGCTGGTGAGAAAATTATATCTTTTGGCTGAAGGTGTTTATCTATGAATATATTGCCCTCAAGGACAATTTTACAGAACTTTTTTTGTGTTAGTATATATATACATATATATACACACACACATATATGTATATCACTCCAGTTAATGCTTGGAATTTTTAAGTATCCTCAGTTTGGTGATATGTTTATGAATAAAGAGAAGTACAGGCAGTTCTGTATGTTTGCAGAAGAAGCATTTTACCTAGTCTGTAATGACTGTATATGATTGATGAGTGGAGCAAGAAAACGAAGTTTTTCTGGAACAGATGATCCTGTGGGATGAATGTGGGGAGAAACATTCTATACAAAGGAAGCGCATCAGTTGTTTTTTGTTTGTTTGATTTTGTTTTTAAAGGCAGAGAAAGGAAGCTGAATACTAGATTGAAAAGAAAGGTAGGACTAATTATAAGAACCATCTAAAATGTGAAATGGGAGTGTCAAATAAACCTGTAGTTAGGAAAAGAGGAGCCATTGAGTTTTTTTTGTTTTATTGAGAAATAACTTACATATATCACTGTGTAGTTTTAAGTTGTGCAGCATAATGGTTTTATTTACATATTATGAAATGATTCCCATAGTTAGGTTCAACTGAAAATTTTTAAAGTTTCAAAAATTTTAACATTTTTCATGTTTTAGAACTCATTTGAGTCTGTAATAGTAAATTCTTAATTTCTGTAAGCCAGTAGTCCTTATATTCATGCTAAAATTTTTTATTATTTTTTTAAAGGATTGCAGTTTGTGGAAATGAGCAGTCGTAAATCAAAGAGTAGCAACTTAATACAAGCAGACTACCTTTCACAGGTTAGTGTATATTTTCATTAATCTGAAGGCCTATTACCATGCAAAGGTGATAAGAGAAACAGTAATCTTAACTTGAATTCTCCCCTTATTATGAAAAACCACTCTTTCCATTGTCAAGGGGAAAGTGTCTTTGCTACTTCCTAATTTCAACCTCTGTAAATAATTGGATATATGGAATACTAATTTTATTCATGTCTTCCTAAATGTTCTCAAGTTTCAATTTAGTTTACTATTATCTTTAGAATTTTTCACTTCTTTAGGTAAGTTTATTGAAAAGTATTTTATTCCTTTTGTTGATGTTGTAAATGAAATTGCTTTCTTACTTTTATGTTTTATTTGTTGCTAGTGTATCTAAATGAAATTGATTTTTTCTATATTAATCTTGTATTCTTTAACCTTGCTGAACTCATTTATAATAGTTTTCTTTAGTTTATTCCTTTGGATTTTCTGTATATAAGATCATGTCATCTTCAAATAGATATAGCTTTACTTCTTCCTTTCCAATCTGTATGCCTTTCATTTCTTTTTCTTAACTAATTGCCATGACCAGAACCTTCAGTATAATACAGAGTAAGCTAGCAAGAGCAGACCATTTTTTATATTGGGAAAATGTGTTCAGTCTTTTACCACTGAGTATGATGTTAGCTGTGGGTTTTTGTGGATGTTAACAGGTTGAGAAAGTCTCCTTATATTCCTAGTATGTTTAGTGTTTTTATCATGAACATTTAATATTTCTTAAGTGTGTATATCTCTTGAGGAGTCTAGTTGGGAATGGGTATGATATTTCTACACTGGCATAACCAGAACTACATTTTTTTAAAGCAAAAACTAAATATTATTGACATTCCTTTGTAAGACCTTACTTACCTTCTGTTTAAAGGAAAATATTTTAGTTATGCTTTTAAAAATACTGGACTGAAATGGATGAATTTAACTCAGATGACCAATATATCTACTACTGTGGGCAAGAATCCCTTAGAAGAAATGGAATAGCCATCATAGTCAACAAAAGAGTCCAAAATGGAGTACTTGGATGCAATCTCAAAAATGACAGAATGATCTCTTTTTGGTTCCAAGACAAACCATTCAATATCACAGTAATCCAAGTCTATGTCCTGACCAGTAATGCTGAAGAAGCTGAAGTTGAATGGTTCTATGAAGACCTACAAGAACTTCTAGAACTAACACCCAAAAAAGATGTCCTTTTCATTATAGGGGACTGGCATGCAAAAGTAGGAAGTCAAGAAATACCTAGAGTAACAGGCATATTTGGCCTTGGAGTACAGAATGAAGCAGGGCAAAGGCTAATAGAGTTTTGCCAAGAGAATGCACTGGTCATAGAAGACACCCTCTTCCAACAACACAAGAGAAGACTCTACAAATGGACATCACCAGATGGCTCACACCAATATCAGACTGATTATATTCTTTGCAGCCAAAAATGGAGAAGCTCTATACAGTCAGCAAAAACAAGACCGGGAGCTGTCTGTGGCTCAGATCATGAACTCCTTATTGGCAAATTCAGACTTAAATTGAAGAAAGTGGGGAAAACCAGTAGACCATTCAGGTATGATCTAAATAAAATCCCTTTGTGATTATACGGTGGAAATAACAAAGAGATTCAAGGGACTAGACCTGATAGGGTGCCTGAAGAACTATGGACGCAGGTTCGTGACATTGTACAGGAGGCAGTGATCAAGACCATCCCGAAGAAAAAGAAATACAGAAAGGCAAAATGGTTGTCTAAAGAGGCCTTGCGAATAGCCATGAAAAGAAGAGAAGCTAAAGGCAAAGGAGAAAAGATATAGCCATTTGAAAGCAGAGTGCCAAAGAATAGCAAGGAGAGATAAGAAAGCCTTCCTCAGTGATCAATGCAAAGAAATAGAGGAAAACAATAGAATGGGAATGACTAGAGATCTCTTCAAAAAATTAGAGATACCAAGAGATCTTTTCATGCAAAGATGGGCACAGCAAAGGACAGAAATGGTATGGACCTAACACAAGCAGGAGATATTAAGAAGAGGTGGCAAGAACACACAAAAGAACTATACAAAAAAGACCTACACAACCCAGATAATCACTGCGGTGTGATCATTCACCTAGAGCCAGACATCCTGGAAAGTGAAGTCAAGCAGGCCTTAGGAAGCATCACTATGAACAAAACTAGTGGAGGTGATGGAATTCCAGTTGAGCTATTTCAAATCCTAAAAGATAATGCTGTGAAAGTGCTACACTCAATATGCCAGCAAATTTGGAAAACTCAGCAGTGGCCACAGGACTAGGAAAAGTCAGTTTTCATTCCAATCCCAAAGAAAAGCAATGCCAAAGAATGCTCAAGTTCAGTTCAGTCGCTCAGTCATGTCCGACTCTCTGCGACCCCATGAATTGCAGCACGCCAGGCCTCTCTGTCCATCACCAACTCCCAGAGTCTACCCAAACCCATGTTCATCGAGTCAGTGATGCCATCCAACCATCTCATCCTCTGTCGTCCCCTTCTCCTCCCGCCCCCAATCCTACCCAGCATCAGGGTCTTTTCCAATGAGTCAGCCCTTCGCATGAGGTGGCCAAAGTATTGGAGCTTCAGCTTCAACATCAGACCTTCCAATGAACACCCAGGATTGATCTCTTTTAGGATGGATTGATTGGATCTCCTTGCAGTCCAAGGGACTCTCAAGAGTCTTCTCCAACACCACAGTTCAAAAGCATCAATTCTTCGGCGCTCAGCTTTCTTCACCATCCAACTCTCACATCCATACACGACCACTGGAAAAACCATAGCCTTGACTAGACGGACTTTTGTTGGCAAAGTAATGTCTCTGCTTTTAAACATGCTATCTAGGTTGGCCATAACCTTCCTTCCAAGGTGTAAGCGTCTTTTAATTTCATGGCTGCAGTCACCATCAGCAGTGATTCTGGAGCCCAAAAAAGTAAAGTCTGACACTTTTTCCACTGTTTCCCCATCTATTTCCCATGAAGTGATGGGACCAGATGCCATGATCTTAGTTTTCTGAACGTTGAGCTTTAAGCCAACTTTTTCACTCTCCTCCTTCACCTTCATCAAGAGGCTCTTTAGTTCCCCTTCACTTTCTGCCATAAGGGTGGTGTCATCCGCATATCTGAGGTTATTGATATTTCTCCCGGCAATCTTGATTCCAGCTTGTGTTTCTTCCAGCCCAGCGTTTCTCATGATGTACTCTGCATATAAGTTAAATAAGCAGGGTGACAATATACAGCCTTGACGTACTCCTTTTCCTACTTGGAACCAATCTGTTGTTCCATGTCCAGTTCTGACTGTTGCTTCCTGACCTGCATACAGGTTTCTCAAGAGACAGGTCAGATGGTCTGGTATTCCCATCTCTTTCAGAATTTTCCACAGTTTATTGTGATCCACACAGTCAAAGGCTTTGGCATAGTCAGTAAAGCAGAAATAGATGTTTTTCTGGAACTCTCTTGCTTTTTCGATGATCCAGCGGATATTGGCAACTTGATCTCTGGTTCCTCTGCCTTTTCTAAAACCAGCTTGAACATCTGGAAGTTCACGGTTCACGTATTGCTGAAGCCTGGCTTGGAGAATTTTGAGCATTACTTTACTAGCGTGTGAGATGAGTGCAATTGTGCGGTAGTTTGAGCATTCTTTGGCATTGCCTTTCTTTGGGATTGGAACGAAGACTGACCTCTTCCAGTCCTGTGGCCACTGCTGAGTTTTCCAATTTTGCTGGCATATCTAGTGCAGCACTTTCACAGCATCACCTTTGAGGATTTGAAATAGCTCAACTGGAATTCCATCACCTCCACTAGCTTTGTTCGTAGTGATGCTTTCTAAGGCCCACTTGACTTCACATTCCAAGATGTCTGGCTCTAGGTGAGTGATCACACCATCGTGATTATCTGTGTCGTGAAGATCTTTTTTGTACAGTTCTTCTGTGTATTCTTGCCACCTCTTCTTAATATCTTCTGCTTCTGTTAGGTCCATACCATTTCTGTCCTTTATCGAGCCTATCTTTGCGTGAAATGTTCCCTTGGTATCTCTAATTTTCTTGAAGAGGTCTCTAGTCTTTCCCAATCTGTTGTTTTCCTCTATTTGTTTGCACTGATCGCTGAGAAAGGCTTTCTTATCTCTCCTTGCTATTCTTTGGAACTCTGCATTCAGATGAGAATATCTTTCCTTTTCTCCTTTGCTTTTAGCTTCTCTTCTCTTCCCAGCTATCTGTAAGGCCTCCTCAGACAGCCATTTTGCTTTTTTGCATTTCTTTTCCATGGGGATTTTCTTGATCCCTGTCTCCTGTACAATGTCACGAACCTCTGTCCATAGTTCATCAGGCATTCTGTCTATCAGGTCTAGTCCCTTAAATCTATTTTTCACTTCCACAGTATACTCATAAGGGATTTGATCTAGGTCATACCTGAATGGTCTAGTGGTTTTCCCTACTTTCTTCAATTTAAGTCTGAATTTGGCAATAAGCAGTTCATGATCTGAGCCACAGTCTGCTCCCGGTCTTGTTTTTGCTGACTGTATAGAGCTTCTCCATCTTTGGCTGCAAAGAATATAATCAATCTGATTTCGGTGTTGACCATCTGGTGATGTCCACGTGTAGAGTCTTCTCTTGTGTTGTTGGAATAGGGTGTTTGCTCTTACCAGTGCGTTCTCATGGCAAAACTCTATTAGCCTTTGCCCTGCTTCATTCTGTACTCCAAGGCCAAACCTGCCTGTTACGCCAGGTGTTTCTTGACTTCCTACTTTTGCATTCCAGTCCCCTATAATGAAAAGGACATCTTTTTTGGGTGTTAGTTCTAGAAGGTCTTGTAGGTCTTCATAGAATCGTTCAACTTCAGCTTCTTCAGCGTTACTGTTCGGGGCATAGACTTGGATTACTCAAAGAATTACAAAGAATTACAAAGAATGCTCAAACTACCACACAATTGCACTCATCTCACATGCTAGCAAAGTAACACTTAAAATTCTCCAAGCCAGGCTTCAGCAGTACATGAACCGTGAAATTCCAGATGTTCAAGCTGGATTTAAGTTTAAAACAGGCAGAGGAACCAGAGATCAAATTGCCAGCATCCTTTGGATCATCAAAAAAGCAAGAGAGTTCCAGAAAAACATCTACTTCTGCTTTATTGAGTATGCCAAAGCCTTTGACTGTGTGGATCATAAGAAACTGTGGAAAATTCTTAAGGAGATAGGAATACTAGACCACCTGACCTGCCTCCTGAGAAATCTGTATGTCCTGAGAAATCTGCAGGTCAAGAAGCAACAGTTAGAACTGGACATGGAACAGCAGACTGGTTCCAAATCATGAAAGGATTATGTCAAGGCTGTATATTGTCACCTTGCTTATTTAAGTTATATGCAGAGTACATCATAAGAAATGCTGAACTGGATGAAGCACAAGCTGGAATCAGGATTGCCGAGAGAAATATCAATAACCTCAGAGATGCAGATGACACCACCCTTAAGGCAGAAAGCGGAGAAGAACTAATGAGCCTCTTGATGAAAAGGAAAGAGGAGAATGAAAAAGTTGGCTTAAAGCTCAACATTCAGAAAACTAAGATCATGGCATCCGGTCCCATCACTTCATGGCAAATAGATGGGGAAACATTGGAAACAGTGACAGACTTTATTTTTTGGGGCTCCCAAATCACTGCAGATGGTGACTGCAGCCATGAAATTAAAAGACGCTTGCTCCTAGGAGGAAAAGTTATGACCAACCTAGACAGCATATTAAAAAGCAGAGACTTTAATTTGCCAACAAAGGTACATCTAGTCAAAGCTATGGTTTTTCCAGTAGTCATGAATGCATGTGAAAGTTGGACTATAAAGAAAGCTGAGTGCCAAAGAATTGATGCTTTTGAACTGTGGTGTTGGAGAAGACTCTTGAGAGTCCCTTGAACTGAAAGGAGATCAAGCCAGTCCATCCTAAAAGAAATCAGTCCTGAATACTCATTTGAAGGACTGATGCTGAAGCTGAAAGTCCAATACTTTGGCCACCTGATTCGAAGAACTGACTCATTGGAAAAGACCCTGATCCTGGGAAAGATTGAAGTTGGGAGGAGAAGGGGGTGATAGAGGATGGGATGGTTGGATGGCATCACTGACTCAATGGACCTGAGTTTAAGTAAACTCCAGGAGTTGGGGATGGACAGGGAGACCTGCCATGCTTCAGTGCATGGGGTCGCAAATAGTCGGACCTGATGGAGTGCCTGATCTGAACATATCTTTGTAAATAGTGCAAATCTTCCCTGTGCACCTAAATTAATTTCTATACATATACATACCTGTGTAACTTTCACATCGACTCACTTCAGAATTTTGGAACCTCTGAATATTCACTACATCTTCACTTCACTTTTTCTCTATCTTGTATTTTATTCATACTTGTCTCAATATAGACTTCAGTGAAATTTAAAATAAGAAAAACACTGAGGTTTGTCTTTTGATTTGCAGTGATCTTATCTAGGGGGAGGAATATACACTATGATTAGTTGAACGTATGTTTGTTTCCTTAGGTTTTTTATAGATATCAGCTATTTCCTATATAATAACTATATTGTATTACAGATTACTACCTTCTTTAATCTTCAAAACAGGCCTGCCAGAATAGTGTATTTTCTCTTGGACACCAATCTTCCTATTCTTTCCACTTCCTCCTAAACGCTAAGTAGGGATTATTTTATCCCCAGTGAATAATTTGCTTTGCTGTGCCTCTAGTACGTATAAAGAGAACTCAGATTTTTTTTTTGTTGATACATCAAGGATCACTCCCATACTGCATACTTCAGTCTGCAAGAAGCAAATAATCTTGGCAACTTCTTTTTTCTGCTGATGGAGCTAAATCTGAAATAACCTCTTAAGGTTTTTGCCAATGGACACACTCTTTGTTAGCAGCAGATGCAGAAAAAGAACGATAATTTTGATGGTCCATCTTTTTAAAGAATGTGATGGATTGACATTTCTTTTTTACAGCTGTGTCTAAGTCCTTTGTTTTAAGGCAAAATAAAAATTTAGCTCTTTAGAAGAATTTTAATTAATTCCAGTGATTTCTTATTTTCTATCCTAGATGAGTATGATTTCTTGCATATATTTGAACATCTCCGTATATGCTAGGTTACTAATATTTTGCAGATTACTGACTGTGTCATTTCTTGCTAATATATATGCATTGTTTTAAGGCATAGATAATATTCTTTTAGTAGTTTTGTGCTCTGCATCTAATAGGTCCTCAATAACTGTGTGGACTTTTTAATTTCTTTTGTTTCCTCAGAATCCTGACTTCTATGAAAGGTGTAGAAAGAGAGGACTTGAGCTAAATCAGTTTAGATATGTTGGTCTCTAGGTGGTTCCAACAGTAAAGAATCTGCCTGCAATGTTGGAGACCTGTGTTCAATCCCTGGGTTGGGAAGATCTCCTGGAAAAGGAGCTGGCAGTCTACTCCAGTATTTTTGCCTGGGAAATCCTATGGACAGAGAAGGCTGGTGGGTTACAGTCCATGGGATCACAGACTCAGATAAGACTGAGTGACTAAACTCAAAGACTGAGGTATGGTTCATGAGCATTATTAGATGAGATTACATTATTAAATTCTCTCCTTCTTTATTCCTTGACTGACATGTTACACAAAATGAGGTATTCATTTATTCACATACATTAAAACAGCCCTCAAATTGCTGATGTAGCTAAAGTAACTAGTATCTCTCTTGTTGAAAGCTTCATAACTAAATTCTTATGCTTTCTCTGGGACTTGCTGCTGCTCCTAAGTTGTTTCAGTCATGTCCGAATCTTTGCAGCCCTACGGACCATAGCCTGCCAGGTGCCTCTGTCCATGGGACTTTCCAGGCAAGAATACTGGAGTGGGTTGCCATGCCCTCCTCCAGAGGATCTTCCTGACCCAGGGATTGAACCCACATCTCTTATGTCTCCTGCATCGGCAGGCAGATTCTTTACCACTAGTGCTGCCTGGAAAACAAGAACTGTTGATTTTACCACTTGGGAAAATGCCAGACGTCATGATGACAAGTTATTTAGGGAGAGCTGAATTGATTCATTAATACCTAACTCTAACTCTATAAATATATTTACTTGTTCATTTTTGATTGCATATATAATGTTTTCATTTTTATTCACTTTATTTTTATCAGGTACAAAGAATTTTACGTGAAAGATTTTGTCATCAGAGTCCACATGGTAACCTATTTGGAGTTCAAGTACAATATAAGTAAGTTTAGATAGCCACTTGTCTGTTATGAAACTTATAGATACCCTTTAGGTTTTGCATTAATTGTCATACACAGATTTTGTCTTAAACAAGGACAGTGAACATTTTTATAGAGGTAAAGTTTTGCTTTGTGTGTAAAAAAACAACTTGTTGTGAAGCAAGAGCAGATATATGTATTTCCATAATGAACAAAACCCTTTAACTTTCAATCTTGTATCATTTCTGTCATTTGGTATTATGGAGAGATTTCTGAGCTTGCCCCTAATGCTCAGCAGCCAGCTGTGGAGTGAAAGGTCCTAGGAATTGCCACAGTTGTTCCTAGTCCATACCATCATAAAGACCACAATATTTCTGTCTTACTTGGTTTCTTCTTGAGGTATCTAGAGAGTCAGTATTTCTGTTCTTCTCTGTAGGACTACTTTAAAAATTATTACCTAGCAAATTATTTCAGCTTTGCTTTTTAAATTTTGGCCTCTTTATATCATTTCAGACACTTAATTGAGCTGCTAAAAAGAACTGCTATCCATGGAGAAAGTAACTCTGTTCTCATTATTGGACCCCGAGGTTCAGGAAAGACCATGGTAAAAGCTGTTGATTTCTGGCATTCCTTTGCTTTGTAGGCATGTGATGATTCTTGTGGACAACAATTGAAAATGTTTTTGATTATATTCATCCTTGTGTTACTAGCATTTTTTTTTAAATTTTAAGTCGTAGAATACATGCAAAGCCTTTATAAAGTTAGACTTGTTTGTTTGAGTTGAGTGATCTTTTTTTACCTTATTTTTCCTCACAGTAACAAATTTTCAAATGTTATTTGTTCCATTGTGGTCTTTGGTCCTCCAAGAATTTGTGATTGCCAATGGACAAAGCAAACTGGCATTTATTGAGCATGTTCCTTTTACCTTTTATTTATATTCTGTTATTTATTCTTTATATTAACCCTGCAAGGTAGGCATGATATTGTCTCTATTTGTAGTTTAGGTAGCTATCATATCAAGCATTTTTTTTCTTTTAGTTTATTTGTAACCCTAACTCAGGCAAGTTTTTTTGATATATACATTCACATATTCTAGAGTTCTCTTCTACTTTCCATCTTTATTATATTACTTTTGTTGCCTTAAAAAGATAACTCTTGCTTTTTTACCCTTGCCTTCTCTTTTCACTTTCTTTATTCAGTAAATAAGACGAGTTGTGGCTGTTATATCACAAATAATACTATGTAATTGTATAATATACTTTTGCTATATTCCATGCAGTAAATTTAGATTTCTCACTAATATGCATTTTTTACTATGTATACAAGTAAAATTGTGTATTATGTATTATTTTATATTAAGTAAAACTATGTAAAATAGAAATAGAATTATGTTTTTATTTTTTAAGCAATACAATTTGACCGTACGTTATGTAAAGATTGGGAAATTAGGGCTTTAGGATTTTACTGTCATCACCTGTTTCCAGTATTGTTTATAGTACATAAATTGGGGATTTAGATCTAAATAATTTATTTTCTTTTAAAATTTTTTCATTTATTATAATCACATTTATGACAATATTTATTTTTTACTCTGTTTAATTTAGTTGAGTCCTTTGGCTTAGTCCTTGTATACAACCACTGTTCCTTTATTCTCAACTTTTTTATTATGATTTTTCTTTGTGTTTGACTTCAGTGCTATTTAGGGTAGTTTTTATAGGAAAACTATGTGAATAATATACTTTTGAGCTATGAGACTATTATTAAAACAACAACTCTATTAACAGTAGAAAAACTGAAGAAAGATATGCACAGAAAGGTCATAGGAAATTAAATACAAATCAGTTTTAAACTTAGAAACATGTTTAATTTTACTCATAATCTGGTAAGTAAATAAAAGTTTAGTATTTTTTCTGTCAGGTTAACAAATAGATCTATAAAATTGATAACATACTGATGTTCTTGCTGGTGGTGTAAGTTAGAATTAGACAAAATCTAACCATATTACAAATGTGCATACCTTTTGACCAAGCAACATTTATAGGAATTTATCTTTGTGAAATGGTATGTGTACAGTTACTTATTACAACAATGTTTATTAGTAGTGCAGGATGAGAAATAGTATAAATGACCCTCAGAATGCTGATTAATAAATCTTGTTACATCCATCTTTGTAATGGACTATGATACTGCAGTAAAAAGAATACAGAAATATTTGTATATAGTCCAAAAAAAGGGAAAAAATCATATAGTTGATATCTCTGTAAAAAAAGTTCCCTGAAATGTATATATTTAAATTTTTATTGGAGTATTGTTGATTTACAATGTTGTGTTAAGTTCAGATATACAGCAGAATGAATCGGTTATACATATACATATATCCACTCTTTTTAGATTCTTATCCCATATAGGCCATTACAAAATATTATGTGTAGTTCTCTGTACTATACAGTAGATCCTTATTAGTTGCCTATTTTATGTATAGTACTATGTATAGGTCAACCCCAGTCTCCCAATTTATCCGTCTCTCCTTTCCCCCTGGTAGCCACAAGTTTGTTTTCTACATCTGTGACACTACTTCTGGTTTGTAAATAAGTTCATTTGTACCCTTTTTTTAAATATTCCACATATAAGTAATATCATATGATATTTGTCTCTGTCTAACTTACTTCATTTGATAGGACAATCTCTAGGTCCACTCATGTACCTGCAGATGACATTATTTTGTTCTTTTTTTTATGGCTGAGTAATATTCCATTCAGTTTTCATTCCAATCCCAAAGAAAGGCAATGCCAAAGAATGTTCAAACTACCACACAATTATACTCATCTCTCACGTTAGCAAAGTAACACTCAAAATTCTCCAAGCCAGGCTTCAATAGTTAGTGAACTGTGAACTTCCAGATGTTCAATCTGGATTTAAATTTAAAACAGGCAGAGGAACCAGAGATCAAATTGCCAACATCCACTGGATCATCAAAAAAGCAAGAGGGTTCCATAAAAATATCTACTTCTGCTTTATTGAGTATGCCAAAGCCTTTGACTGTGTGGATCATAAGAAACTGTGGAAAATTCTTAAAGAGATGGGAATACCAGACCACCTGGCCTGCCTCCTGAGAAATCTGCAGGTCAAGAAGCAACAGTTAGAACTGGGCATGGAACAACAGACTGCTTCCAAATCGGAAAAGGAGTATGTCAAGACTGTATATTGTCACCCTGCTTATTTAAATTATATGCAGAGTACATCATGAGAAATGCTGGACTGGATGAAGCATAAGCCGGAATCCAGATCCAGTCCTATCACTTCATAGCAAATAGATGGGAAAACAATGGAAACATGACAGACTTTATTTTTTGGGGCTCCAAAATCACTGCAAGTGGTGACTGCAGCCATGAAATTAAAAGACGCTTGCTCCTTTTAAGAAAAGCAATGACCAACCTAGACAGCATATTAGAAAGCAGAGACTTTACTTTGCCAACAGAGGTCTGTCTAGTCAAAGCTATGGTTTTTCCAGTAGTCATGTATGAATGTGAGAGTTGGACTATAAAGAAAACTGAGCACCGAAGAATTGATGCTTTTAAACTGTAGTGTTGGAGAAGACTCTTGAGAGTCCCTTGGACTGCAAGGAGATCCAACCAGTCTATCCTAAAGGAAATCAGTCCTGAATATTCATTGGAAGAACTGATGCTGAAGCTGAAGCTCCTATTGGAGCTTGGAGTATTCTTTGAAGCCAAAGTATTCTTTGGCCACCTGATGCGAAGCACCGACTCATTGGAAACGACTCATTGGTGATGCCGGGAAATATTGAAGTCGGGAGGAGAAGGGGATGACAGACAATGAGATGGTTGGATGGCATCACCAACTTGATGGACATGAGTTTGAATAACTCTGGGAGTTGGTGACGGACACCTGGTGTGCTGCAAGCCTGGTGTGCTGCAGTCCATGGAGTCTCAAAGAGTTGGATGTGACTGAGCAAGTGAACTTACTGAATATTCCATTGTATGTAAATATATATATGCACCACATCTTCTTTACCCTCTCCTCTGCTGATGGGCATTTAGGTTGCTTCCATGCCCTGGCTGTTGTAAATAGTCCTGCAGTTGAGCTGAACATCAAGGTGTATGAATCTTTTCAAATGATGATTTTCTCCGTGTAAACGCCTAGGAGTGGGTTTTCTGGGTCATGGTATTCTATTTTCAGTTTTTTAAGGAACTGCTATACTGTTCTCCATAGTGACTGTACCAGTTTACATTCCCATCAACAGTATAGGAAGGTTCTGTTTCTCCATACCCTCGCCAGCACGTATTGTTTGTTGATTTTATTGATGATGGGCATTCTGACTAATGTGAAGTGATACTTCATTGTAGTTTTGATTTGCATTTCTCTAATAGTTGGTGATGTTGAACATCTTTTTAAGTGCTTTTTGGCCATTTTTATTTCTTATGTCTTCTTTATGGTGTGCTGCAGTCCATGGGGTCACAGAGAGACACGACTTAGCCACTGAACAGTGTCAACAAATGTCTTTCTGAAATATTAAACAATAACATAGTGGGTTATTTGTTGAGTGGGATGTGGGAACAAAGGTTAAGGCTCTTTTCACTATATATCTCTTTATGCTTTTTGAGGGGTGAACTATATGACCATGCAGTCTGTTTTTAAAACTAGAGTGGGAAGTTGGTTGAAGGCAAGGGGAAAAAACCCAGCAACCTAGTTAACAGAACAAATCACTAAACTACTTCAGAACACATAAATATAAAAGAGGAAGTTGAGTAACGGAAATGTAAAAAGAGTATTTTAAATCAAAAAATTATTGTGCATGTTACTTATAGATGACTGGGATTAAACTCTTCCGTCACTTTTTTTTCTCCCTTGAAATCACATACAGTTTATTCAATTTATGTTTTATGGGTAAATTCCAAGGGCAGGCTTTTCTTTTCCCTTTATAAACTGCTGTTTCAATCTGGATAGTTTAGATTATGCAGTCATACCAACCCTAAATTTCAGTGTCTTGACACAAGTTTATTGTTTGCTTTTGCTGTGTCCCCATTGTGTAACAGCAAGGGGGCACTATTCTCTGTCTTCACTCAGAAGAAATGGTGATGTTACCTCAGCATGTTCCTCCACTAACACCCCAATGGAGGAAAGGAAGCCTGATGGATCAGGGACATTCTTAAAGTTCCTACCCAGAGGTGCTCAAAGCACATATCATACTTCTCTGACCAGAGTGAGTCACTCGGTCACACCTAGTTTCAAGAGAGCAGGGAAGTGTATTTTTACTAGATACCTAGAAAGGGAGGTTAACCAGAAGTATGGTGAACCTCATTGATGACCACCACAGCTAACTTGTTAGAGTTTATATGTGATTTTTCCTTGTCTAGATGCTTGTAGAATTTCTGTTTCTTAGCAGTGTGAAAGTTTCACAGATGATATCAAAGTGTAGGTGATAAAAACCGTAACTCTGCAAACCCTCTTGATGCAAATTTAGATCTTTCTTTAGTAAAAGGATGATTTTCCTTTTTTCCAGTTTTAATTAACTTGTTGTTTTTGGAAAACACATTATATACTATGTTTGAAGAACATTTTTACATGATACTTTAATTCTTCAAAGAGCTCTATAGTGATACTCTTGTATCTGTATAGGAGAAAACGAGATTTAAGAAATTAGTATATTAGACTTGTTATTCCATCAAACACTCTGCATCTTGAAATAAAATGACCTACAACAGAGAAGTTGAATCTCAGTGATTCATGCATCAAAGTGTCAAGTCTAAAAGTATAATTTGAACAGCTAATGACTTAATTTATTCTGAACTTTCATCTTGGAAGTTTGTCTCTTAAGGCATATAGAAAGTTTACAAAAAAGGAAATAGAGCTAGTGAACGCTTACAAAAATATATAAGTAAATACAAATTGGACCTGTATACTCCATTTCATTAGTAAATTCGCTAAAATAGATACATTTGTTACAGAAAAAATAAGCAGATAGTACAGAGTTCCCACGTAATCTCTCTCTCTCACAGACACACTGCTCATACACACGCACCCTGGCACAGTTGTCATTAACATCTTGCCTTACTGTGGTACATTTGTTAAAATTAATGAAGCTATATTGAAACATTGCTAATTAAAGTCCATTGTTTACATTAAGGATTCTACAAGTCTGTGGGTACAACACCATGTTCTGGTGCTTTGAAATAATTTATCTAATGTGACTTAACTGAAGTATGGAAAAACCCATACATGGTATTCCATTATGGTATAATTTAATTTATTCCTACTGCGCTCCAATATTGAGAGGTCAGAAAGCTGAGAAGCATTGTTTAACTCCTCACTTTTATGATTTGTTGTGTGTGGAAGTATCTTGAGGTATAAAATAGGTTATTCTTAGATAAGAATATTATTAAATCATACAATTAGCATAATTATATATATCATAGCTTAGTATAATCATGTGTTAGTAATATTATTAGTATAATTACAGAAATTTGAACTCAAAAAATAAGATTGCAGTATATTGAAAATACTACCCTTAGCCAAACTGTCTAAAATACAAAAATTGAAAATCTTCAGTTAAGTGGTAAAGATAACAAATTCTATGGTTTGTTGTATTTCAAACATTTTATTTTAAAAATAGGTATGGTTCCAAATGAGAGATTTGACTCTGGAAAATACTCTTCTACATAGAAATTAGACTTGCTAGATGGTTAAAGTTTCTTCTAGTTTGTTTCTTCTGGTTGCATATTGTTGAATATTGTGTCCCTGAAAATATTTGGGAATAGTAATAAAAGCATAAAAACCTCTGGATGCTGGCAGTTCAAAGCAAACTATACGAGTATATTTGTAACATTAATTTTTAGCTACAAAGAATGTGGAAATGGGGTATCCAAATTGATTATGCTGGTTAATGTAACATAACCAACTAAGGTTTTTTTTAGTACATAATATAATGTAGTATAAAATATTGAAAAGATGACATTGTCTCCTTGGGAAAAAAAAAATCTGACTTATATGATTGTTAACCTATCTAATTACACAGTAAATTTTAGCAATATCCAGAGTGGAACTAAAATTATTATTTGAAGACATGCTTCCTAATATATTTAAATGATCATTTCAGACCACACATACACACCTCATGAAAAAGTTGTGAGCTAATTCACACAAATCATAGTAACTTGATGTTAAAGTAAATTTAGTGGAAAGAAGGCTATAAGCCTGTTATAACTCTCCCCTTGCAAATGTAAAATGAAGATATTATTATTAACCTTGTTTCATTTTGAGAAGAATTTGAAATGGTTTTGAACAATTTATCAAACCTAAAGTGATTTTAAAGATAAAATCAGAGCCAGGGAAATATAAATATTATGTAAGTAAAATATCAAGAAGTAGGTACAACAACATAGCAGATTGCTAAGAAAATGCCATATAGGCTATATTTTGAGAAGCAAGTTAGTGTCATTTGAGGACTAACTCTGGTGATAGGATCTGACTTGATCCAAAGACAGAGAAGTACCACCTCATCTTCTGACAGTTTTCTCTAAGAATGTAACTTTTCTCTGCTGGGCTTTTACTCATAGTACGACAGTTGACATTCGAGGTTGTCTTTCTTTTTTATTTTTAAAGGACAGATTACCTATAATATGAGGTAGACTACCATGTGCTTTAAATATGTTTGATATCCTGTTGTGAAACCTGATGATTTGAAATGAGGGATTTTGCTTTTTGTTGTTGTTGCACAAAGATATTGCAGTGACAAATAGAGGTAAAATACTGCAAATACAAGTACTATTTTGTTTTTCAAAATAGTTTACCAGTTGTCTCAGTGACTTTGTGGAATAATCCTTTTTGTCCTCATTAAGTTTGATGCCACTTTTGTTGTATATATAGCCTAATTTCCTGAGCTATATATTTTGTGATAGTACCCTTCTACTTCTATTTTCATGTTAGCAAGAATAATCCATCGCGCTTCCTTTTTAAAATCTTCTTGTTTTTTCTTAATTCTATTTATTTTCAAATTTCAGAAAATATATGTAGTAAATATGAAGAGATACATATGATAGTGTAGTATGAATGATAAGATGTCACAAATAAAAATTATAAAGAATGTTAAGTATGTGTCATAGAAAACTGTAATTATAAAAATGTGAAGCTTTATAATTGAACAGTTTAAGATGGTTTAACACTTTCTGAGTATTTTTAGTAGCAATTATTATTATATTTTGGGCTTCCCAGATGATGCTAGTGGTAAAGAACCCACCTGCCAGTGCAGAAGACATGAGACATGGGTTCGATCCCTGAGTCGGGAAGATCTCCTGGAGAAGGGAATGGTGACCCATCTCAGTATTCTTGCCTGGAAGATTTCATGGACAGAGGAGCCTGGCAGGCTACTGTTCTTGGAGTTGCAAAGAGTTGGACATGACTGAAGCAACTTAGCACGCACACACTTTATATTTGAAGTATATTGCTAGTAGTAATAATTTTTATTATTGTGAGATCTAAGGTACTAATTTAATAAGGGCTTTCTCTGCTTACCTAACAACTAACAAAGGCAACATCTCATATTTAGCTTAACCTCTTTATTTCTTTTTTGATTTTCATTTCAACGTAACATGCAAAGTAGTTCACAGTATTTCACAGAAATTGATGTATTGAGGGTAGGTATTTTGCAGTCATTTAGTATTGTTCTGGTACTTATTTTCAATAGCTTTTAACTGATTTCAATAATAATTTTGTAGAGTCAGTACTGTAGACATGTAATGAACTGACTGAGACGTAAAGTTCTTAAATGCCTATAGTTTTATGTGACTTCTACTGCAAAGAAGTATTTCCTTTGAAAACTTAAGGGTTATTTCTAAACATTTATCAGAAGTTTGGGTAGCTGATTGAGAGAATGTGGCATCAGTCCTGGTTCTGACATCTTACTAAATCAGACATTAGAAGTTCTGGTTGAACTTTCTGTCTATAGAGAATCTGCGAATTTAATTGTTAATTTTAAATGACAGCTATTAATATTCTGTTCCTATTACTCATAGCTTAAAAAAGAATATGGGCTTATCATCTTTTACTTGTTATTAAATATTTCATAAACATTTTAATATTATTTAGTTAATAAACCATGCTTTGCAAGAACTAATGGAAGTAGAAGGAGTGAGTGAAAACGTATTGCAAGTTCACTTAAATGGTAAGTATGTTCTCATTTTGCCATTGGAATGATGTAAACATATGAGCTTTTTTACATTATGAGACTAAATATACTCATATATTTTAAATCTGCATTAATAACTAAAACTAAATCTTTGTTTAACAGACTTTTACTTTAGCACACTGTGCACAATATTTTTAGAAATTTAAAAAAATTATTAATAAAGGCACATAAAGTCTCATTTTTTTGTATTGATTTTTTTTAATTTATTTAATTTTAATTGGAGGCTAATTACAGTATTGTAGTGGTTTTGCCATACATTGACATGAATTAGCCATGGGTGTACATGTGTTCTTATCTTTTTTTTTTAAATAACACTAATTCCAAGTAAGATGGTTCTTTGAGTCTATTAAATGTTTTCACTATTAAATTTTAAAAAGGAAATAATGTAAACTAAAAAGTTTTGACTTTTTCTTCCTAGTTAAATTTTTAAAAGCATAAAAAAACTTACTTGACTAGAAAATAATCTGCATTGTATCAAATACTTATTTCATTTTTATGACCTACTTTTAAATGGGCTTTATTTCAGGACTGCTGCAGATCAATGATAAAATTGCCCTAAAGGAAATCACAAGACAGTTAAATCTGGAAAATGTAGTTGGAGATAAAGTTTTTGTAAGCATCATTTTCATTTTTTTATTAAATAGGATTCAAAGTAAAGTCTGTATAGCATGGACCTGTTTATATTTTGGAAGAGTAAAAATTGAAATATACAAGATTCTTATCATAAGAATGTACAATGTATAGGATGCATTTATTCATCAAATCTTTTAAGTTTAGACTTTGTGAAGTAGGTTTTATTGGTTATATTAGGGTTTCCTTGGTTGCTCAAACAGAAAAGAATCTGCCTGTAATGCAGGAGACCCGGGTTCAATCCCTGGGTCAGAAAGATTCCCTGGAGAAGGGAATGGCAGCCCACTCCAGTATTCTGGCCTGAAAAATCCTATGGACAGAGGAGATTGGTGGGCTACAGTCCATGGGATTGCAAAGAGTCAGACATGCCTGAGTGGCTTTCACTTTCACTTTTCATATTAGTTATAAAATAGTTGAAGAAATCAAGATTAGTTTAAATATTATCTGAGTTGTTTCTTTGTAAGACAAATATTCTGATCTCTACCCTTGGAGACAGATTAATTTGCTTTTAAAAATATTACACTCTGTTAGTCTATTTCTGGTCTTAGGAGACTTGGATAGCATGGGAGTAGTAGAAGATGTACTGAATTTGAAGCTACAAACAGTAGATTTGAGTCTTACCCTATAACTATTGACTACCTGTATATCTTGTCTAATAAGTACCTATGAATTACAGATCCCTCACCAGTTACATTGGCATTGTCTTATTATACTTCACACATTTATTCTAAAGATGAAAAGAAGTATAAAACATCATTTTTGTTTGTTTGTTTTTTAAATTGGATGCTAAGATACTGTGCAAATGTCAGTTATATAAAATGTTCTCAGAAAGATACCCACATCATTATTGTACCTTGGGATCTCAGGGCAGTAAACATAAATAACTTGATTAGAAATGTTTTGAAACTTATATTAAACTTTTTACCTATCAACTTGACTTATTAGGCTCAAGGGAAACATGATTAATTTAACTTGAAGCTGAGGTAATTTTCATCATGAAGTGACTCCTCAGCTTAATGCAATTGAAGTGGGTTCATTTCAGATTCATTTTCTGGTCACTGGTGATGATACAGTGGTATTCCTCTAAACTGTGTATTATGGACTGTAGTTAACACTGCCATTGTTGTGTGAGCCACCTAACATCTAGTAATTTTATTCTTTAAAAATTAACTATAAGTAAAGTTGAACTATGTATAAAATACATAGCTAGTGGGAAACTGCTGTATAACACATGGAGCTCAGCTCAGTGCTCTGTGATGATGGGCAAGAATGAAAGGGAGGCTCAAAAAGAAGGGGATATATTAATGTTTATACTTATAGCTGAATCATGTCATTATACAGCAGAAACTAAGACAACATTGTAAAGCAGTTGTCCTCCAGTTAATGAAAAGTTATCTATAAAATGTTGAGCCAGTGCTTTGTTACCTTCCATTATCTACAGGTTTTTGAAGTGCAAGTTCAAATGTTCCTTCTGAAATCTGTTGTTTTCCCCTTGTCCAGAATGTAGTGTAAAAGATAGTGGCCTCCTTGGCAAAGGAGAGTTACTGTTACATAGAATCCATTTGGCTTTTGGTTTCCAGTTGATGTAGGTTTGTGTTTCTAACTTTTCTAAATATTGCTATTTGTATTGGATTGTATGAAATAATAATGGCATAGCCGCTTATCATCCTAGTCATTACTATTGATATCATAATCCTCACATATACAGATTATTAGTTTAACTCCTACATTATATAGATTAGGCACCTGGAGGCTAAGAGACATAATTAGTGTGTCTAAAGTCATAAAATAACAAAGGCTAGACATTAAGAATCCAAGTCATTTAAACCCAGAGCCTTTCTGTTTTGTGTATTTAGAGCAAATTTGTATATACTTTTATACACACACACACATATGTACATGTATGTGTATACTTATATAAATATATACTTACATAAGTAAATTCTTATAATATGTGCATATGAATTTACCTAAGTATATACTTATTGTAAGGTGTAATAGTCTTTTAAAGAAATAAGGCTTCCCTGGTAATCCAGTGGTAAGAATCTGCCTACCAATGCAGGGGACACAGGTTCAACCCCAGGTCCAGGATGATTCCACATGCCACGGGGCAGCTAAGCCTGTGTGTCACAACTGCAGAGCCCACGTTCTAGATAGAGCTCATGCTCCGCAACCAGAGAGCCACAAAAATAAGAGCAGCACCCGCTCTTTGCAACTAGAGAAAGCCTGCATGCAGCAACAAAGACCCAGCACAGCTAAAAATAAATAAATTTAAATATATATATATAAATACCAAAAGATAAGCAATCTTTGAATAACTTTTGACCACTGATTTTCCAACAGTTTGTCTCTGAGCTTTTGTTTACATTATGGTAAATACCTCTTGCCCTACCTACTTTGGGAATAATATTTCTTGACAGCATGTAATGATCACAAAATATGTAGAAGCTCTTTAAAACATATGTTATGTCCGATCTCTCAACTGGGAAACAAACAAGTTGGGTATCTTTTGTCCTTTACATCTCAAGTTTAAAGTTGACTGTTTCTTTAAATTAAGAAATTTAAATGAGTAAAAATTAAGGACTTCAGTGAAAAAATATTTTATTAAGGCCTTTATCCACAAGCTGGAACATCTGGATAATGCATCTGCCACTCTATTAATTTCCACCCAGAATATTTAAATTGTACCCAAAAATGTATTGGCTGTGTTCCAAGTCAGTCAGTTCAGTTCAGTTCAGTCGCTCAGTCGTGTCCGATTCTCTGCGACCCCATGAATTGCAGCACGACAGGCCTCTCTGTCCATCACCAACTCCCGGAGTCTACCCAAACCCATGTTCATCGAGTCGGTGATGCCATCCAACCATCTCATCCTCTGTCGTCCCCTTCTCCTCCCGCCCCCAATCCTACCCAGCATTAGGGTCTTTTTCAATGAGTCAACCCTTCGCATGAGGTGGCCAAAGTATTGGAGTTTCAGCTTCAACATCAGACATTCCAATGAACACCCAGGATTGATCTCTTTTAGGATGGATTGGTTGGATCTCCTTGCAGTCCAAGGGACTCTCAAGAGTCTTCTCCAACACCACAGTTCAAAAGCATCAATTCTGCGGCACTCAGCTTTCTTCACCGTCCAACTCTCACATCCATACATGACCACTGGAAAAACCATAGCCTTGACTAGACGGACTTTTGTTGGCAAAGTAATGTCTCTGCTTTTAAACATGCTATCTAGGTTGGCCATAACCTTCCTTCCAAGGAGTAAGCGTCTTTTAATTTCATGGCTGCAGTCACCATCAGCAGTGATTCTGGAGCCCAAAAAAGTAAAGTCTGACACTTTTTCCACTGTTTCCCCATCTATTTCCCATGGAGTGATGGAACCAGATGCCATGATCTTAGTTTTCTGAACGTTGAGCTTTAAGCCAACTTTTTCACTCTCCTCCTTCACCTTCATCAAGAGGCTCTTTAGTTCTTCTTCACTTTCTGCCATAAGGGTGGTGTCATCCGCGTATCTGAGGTTATTGATATTTCTCCCGGCAATCTTGATTCCAGCTTGTGTTTCTTCCAGCCCAGCGTTTCTCATGATGTACTCTGCATATAAGTTAAATAAGCAGGGTGACAAGTAAGGACAGCCAAATTTGATATGATACATACAAATTCTATAATCTGCTCTTCAATAGAGAAACACCATTGTATTGTCTAATGTTTGAGGCAGGTTTCTTCTTCCTTGTCCTTTAGGATCTCATTCAAATTCATGGTCATTTTTTAGTGGTTCAGGTTTGAGACTCGCAACAGACTGACACATTTGAAGATACAAAATACAGTGAATTTCTTTTTTTCTCTGATTGTGTTTAGAGTATAGCAACTCTTAAAAACTGCCTTTGGTTAAATTTTTACAGATTTTATCCAGAAAATATAAAATTTTGAACATGGCATAATCCAATTTTCAGTGTTACGCCATCTCTACTTTTATATTAAAGTTTTAGATTGTAAGCATTCAAGAGATGGAGCTCAGAATCTGGCCAATGACTTTCATTTACTAAAAAAATAGATAAACTATCTATACAATGTCTGGAGTCATATAGCCCTCTTTTATTATTTATTTTGCTAAACTTCTAGTCATGGTGTCTTTTTTTGTTATTCAGGGTAGCTTTGCTGAAAACCTTTCATTTCTTCTGGAAGCTTTAAAAAAAGGTAAATATTAGCTTATTTAACAGTATCAATAGTTTAGCTTTATTTTTCCCTTAATCATATGTTTTATAGAAAATAAATATAAAAAAGAAATAATGACCACTGAAATCCCTATTAATAGTGATTATTCCAATTAACATTTTATTTCATATCTTTATTCACCTGTAGTATATCATTAGTATAATCTTTATAAGAATGAAATGTTTTTTATTTTATTGTGAGATATACATCTTTTTCACTTACTCATAGTATGTTGTAAGCATCTTTCCATGTCTAGATATTGAATGCATGATCATTTTTATGGTTCTCATATATCTCATTTTAAAAATATAAGCTATTTTAAAATTGTAACATAATAAATTATAACTTATTAATCAACAGCTATAAACTTTTATTTCTGACTTTGTATAATTAGAAAGAAATGCTTAAATGATCATCCAGATATCCTGGGGTAAATTTCAATGAGTAGAATACTGGGTTAAAAGGTTTCACATTTAAAAGTATAAATATTAATTACCAAATTACCCTAGAAGATCCATTTTCTAAACCTATTTTAAAGTACTTTTTTTTTCAGAACTTCAAAAGCGATTTTTTTGTTTGCTTTTTTAATAGAAAAAAATTTTCAGTTTAATTTTGATAATTTCGGTACTCATGATGTTCATATCAAATTTTAATTGGCCACTGATATTTCCTGATTTGTGTTTTTCCTGTTCTTTGCTTTATTTTCGTGGTTTACCTCATACTTACTATGAGAATTCTTGCACTTGTTTTTTTTTCTTTTCTTAATTTTGGTTTGGACTTTTCTGATGAATAGAAGTTTTAAATTATTTACATAGTCAAAAGTTTTCTCTTCTTCACACTTTAAAGGCATTCACTTACATTTTCATCCAGTATGTACACTTATAATTCCTAATTTAGCTGGAATTTGTTTTGGAAAGGTGTAAAGTGGAGTTGGCTTGAATATACCAATTCTCACATTGTTATGTAATACTTTATTTTATCAGAAATGAAATTTCTGTCTTATGTAGGTCTATGTCTAGACTTCTGAATGGTCCCTGTGGTTTTAATCTCTTTCAGGTTAATGTATATGTTTTATTATCTTTTAGATAGTATTATCCAAGCTATAATATCTGATAATATTAATAATTAAAATAATTATTAATTAACCTGTTTATTACCAGGTTGTTTTCACTTGTTTATGCAGATATAAAGCCTTTCACCTTAAGGAAACAGTGCTTGTTCTCCTAAAGCACTTTCCATTGTTGTAGTGAGAAAAATGAATCCAGAGTCATGTGGAAGTTTTCCCTATTTTTGAAATGTTGACATTATCATTAGTAGGAGTTAAAGTAGCTTTGGTTAAACTTCATAGTGTTACCATTGTTTATAAAAATTATTTCCAGGGAAGATTTACTTTACATGTCTAACTAAAAGTGAGTCTATTTTGAAGTAATAGTTTTATGTACTTTTATATTTAATCCCAAAGTATTTTAGTCTATGTTGGTTAAAAAATCTTTGTCCATTTTCTGATGATACAAGAATTACTTACATAATTTAAAAAAACAATTGTCTTCAGTCATTTAAATGATTTTCTTAACTTTTCATCAATAAAGCTACTAGAAGTCTGGTAATTAGACTGAATTACTTGAGGGCAATAGGAGCTATTTTGTCTTTTGAATAATTTTTTTGTTGAATAATTGTACATGCATTGCTAAGTGCCCTACCCAGAGTAGGTTAAAAATGTACTTTTGTTGGATTGAATTTTAGAAAATGAAACGTACTAAGTAGTTTGGAAATTTAAAAAAGGTTGATATAACTGGTTATTAGTATAAAACTCTTATTTTCTCTTAGGTGACCGGACTAGCAGTTGCCCAGTGATCTTCATATTAGATGAATTTGATCTTTTTGCTCATCATAAAAACCAAACACTCCTCTATAACCTTCTTGACATTTCTCAGTCTGCACAGACTCCAGTAGCAATTATTGGTCTTACATGCAGATTGGTAAGTCTTTCTATTTAAAAAAAATTGATTATAATATTTAGAAAATTAAAGCTTAATTACTGACTTAGTTACTATGTAGCTCACTAATGTATTTAATTAGTGCTTGGCACATTTATGCCACTTTTTAACTCAAAGGAAACAGGGAAACATTTATCACACATGCTTGTAGGCTAATACCTCTTTCCATTTCACTCAGATTACTGAATAAAAAATGTGAAGTGAGATTTTGCTAATAAATATTATATAATTCTACATTAGTAAATAAAGACAAAGTTAACCTCACCACCATTTTATAAAATTGCTAATGGTTTCTCATGCTTTTTATATTTAAGATTCTTTCCATAGTTTAAAAGTGCTTGGACTCAGCTCAAAATGATACTAACCCAACTTTGTAGGTGCACGTCTCTGGAAATGGAAAGGATTATTTCTGTCAGGTTATCATAGTAGTCAGTAGCTTCTTTGCTCCTTGGCAGATTTTAGAATGATTTTAATTAAAGTCTTAATGTCACTGTCACATTACTTTGTGAAGACTCCATGCATGTTAAACCTTGTGTACTTTCAGACAGTTTATGTAGGTATATTTGTGTTTACTCTGTCTTTTTTTTAAAATTGTCCCTGGAAGTGGGTGTACCATTCTTGAAAGTACTGCAATACCAGATCAATGGGTAGAGTGGATGGAGCAAGCTCCCTTTCCATCTCCTAGTTCCAGAAATACATTTCATTCATTGTTCTCAGAATATGTATCAGATACTAAGCTGACAAGAATATAAGGCCAAAAAGCATTATGTTTACCTTCTTTTACTCTCCTTATATGAACTTTCTTATTGAATTCAGGTAAAACTGGTATTTAAGAGTCATCTTAATACTGATACGAGTCATCTTAATACTAATACTATGGCTGCCATGCATTCATAATTTTTAACCTTTTTCTTCCTTCATTTTTAGCAGGCTTATGTCAAGCCCTTTCACTTATTTTCCTTTTCTACAGCTGCTTCTCTTTTTTAGAAATGTGAAGCGCTTTACTAAGTCATCTTTCAACAGTCCTGCTAGTACTGTTTCTCTAAAGTTCAGTTCAGTTCAGTCGCTCAGTCGTGTGCGACTCTTTGTTGACTATGAGGGCTACTCCATTTCTTCTAAGGGATTCCTGCCCACAGTAGTAGATATAATGGTCTTCTGAGTTAAATTCACCCATTCCAGTCCATCTTAGTTTGCTGATTCCTAGAATGTCGATGTTCACTGTTGCCATCTCCTTTTTGACCTCTTCCAATTTGCCTTGATCCATGGACCTAACGTTCCAGGTTCCTATACAATATTGCTCTTTACAGCACTGAACCTTGCTTCTATCACCAGTCCCATCCACAACTGGGTGTTGTTTTTGCTTTGGCTCCATCTCTTCATTCTTTCTGGAGTTATTTCTCCACTGATCTCCGTAGCATATTGGGCACTTAACCGATCTGGGGAGTTCATCTTTCAGTGTCCTATCTTTTACCTTTTCATACTGTTCATGTTTCATACTTTTCATACTGTTCATCTGATCGCATGGACCACAGCCTTGTCTAACTCAATGAAACTAAGCCATGCTGTGTGGGGCCACCCAAGATGGATGGGTCATGGTGGAGAGGTCTGACAGAATGTGGTCGCTAGAGAAGGGAATGGCAAACCACTTCAGTATTCTTGCCTTGAGAACCCCATGAACAGTTTCTCTAAAGAGTAGCTTTCTATGTCCTCCTTCCCCAGTACTTTAGAGCTTTTGATGTATGCTTTCATAATAAGCCTCTCTCAGACTAAATCTGGCTGGTTCTCCACATATCTTTATTCTTCTTTCTGAAAAATAGCAATATAACTACTGGTTAAGGAAGCATGTTCCTTCTTCCTAAAAGCTCTTCCTTTGGATGGAAGTGGCAATGGCAGATCCTGTTGTCCCAGCGAGGACCCAAATAAAGGGTTAGTGGCTCCTTAGCAGAGGCTCTTTTTTATTCTGTATGTTTAATTTTCCAACTGTGTAACTCCAACTGTGTGATTGAAGTCCATCTAGGTGTCCGTTTTTAGAGGGAAAGAGCAGAAGGATTGATGGAGTAGTGAGTTTGCTAGCAAAGCTCTTTGCATCAGGTGGCCAGAGTTTTGGAGTTCAGCTTCAGTACCAGTCCTTCCAATGAATATTCAGGATTGATTTCTTTTAGGATTGACTGGTTTGATCTCTGTGCAGTCCAAAGGATCCTCAAGAGTCTTCTCCAGCACCACAATTCAAAGGCATCAATTTTTTGGCACTCAGCCTTCTTTATGGTCCAACTCTCACATCTGTACATGACTACTGGAAAAACCGTAGCTTTGACTATACAGACGTCTATCTTTTCCCATTCCCAAGTTAAGGCTCTTAATTCTGTTTGCCCAGTGTTGCTTCCACTACTTTTCAACCACCTACCCAGAAGGGTGATCTAAAACTCCTTCTTAGTAGAAAATTAATGTATAGTATTTCTGAAATAACTTGTAATTCTCTTATGCTGACACTGTATTTTTCTGTACCTGTAAAAACATCTCAGCACCCTCCCACTTCAAGCCCCAAACTATTAATCTTTCGTGTCTTCCTTCCCAATTAGCCATGATGCCTTAAATTCTTCCCTATGTATCATTGGTTTCTTAACCTAGAGTCGTCTGGGTAGATTTGAAATTCCATATTCCTGGGCCTCACCACCTTTTTGTTTCTCGTTTTTCTACAAAACTGACACAAAACTTGCTCCCTCTCTTAAGGGAAAATACCACATAGTTTCTCAAATGTTACTATAAAAGAGCCAGAAGACAGGATAATTTATTTTACCAATGTAATCCTATATTCCTGCCAGTTTCCTTTTCTATACTTTATTTCTTGCATCTAGTATCAGTTCAGTTCAGTCGCTTAGTCGTGTCCGACTCTTTGCGATCCCATCAACCGTAGCACGCCAGGCCTCCCTGTCCATCACCAACTCCCTGAGTCCACCCAAACCCATGTCCATCGAGTCGGTGATGCCAGCCAGCCATCTCATCCTCTGTCGTCCCCTTCTCCTCCTGCCCTCAATCTTTCTCAGCATCAGGGTCTTTTCCAGTGAGTCAGCTCTTCGCATGAGGTGGCCAAAGTATTGGAGTTTCAGCTTCAACATCAGTCCTTCCAATGAACACCCAGGACTGACTCCTTTAGGATGGACTGGTTGGATCTCCTTGCAGTCCAAGGGATCTCAAGAGTCTTCTCCAACACCACAGTTCAAAAGCATCAATTCTTCGGCGCTCAGCTTTCTTTATAGTCCAACTCTCACATCCATATATGACTACTGGAAAAACCATAGCCGGACCTTTGTTGGCAAAGTAATGTCTCTGCTTTTCAATATGCTGTCTAGGTTGGTCATAACTTTCCTTCCAAGGAGTAAGCGTCTTTTACTTTCATGGCTGCAATCACCATCTGCAGTGATTTTGGAGCCCAGAAAATAAAGTCAGCCACTGTTTCCACTGTTTCCCCATCTATCTGCCATGAAGTGATGGGACCGGATGCCATGATCTTAGTTTGCTCAGTGTTGAGCTTTAAGCCAACTTTTTCACTCTCCTCTTTCACTTTCATCAAGAGCCTCTTTAGTCCCTCTCTTTTTGCCATAGTCCCTCTCTTTTTGCCATAAAGGTGGTGTCATCTGCATATCTGAGGTTATTGACATTTCTCTCGGCAATCTTGATTCCAGCTTGTGCTTCATCCAGCCTAGAATTTCTTATGATGTACTCTGCATATAAGTTAAATAAGCAGGGTGACAATATACAGCCTTGACGTACTCCCTTTCCTATTTGGAACCAGTCTGTTCTATGTCCAGTTATAACTGTTGCTTCCTGACCTGCATACAGGTTTCCCAAGAGGCAGGTCAGGTGGTCTGGTATTCCCATCTCTTTAAGAATTTTCCACAGTTTATTGTGATCCACACAGTCAAAGGCTTTGGCATAGTCAAAAAAGAAGAAGTAGATGTTTTTCTGGAACTCTCTTGCTTTTTCGATGATCCATCGGATGTTGGCAATTTGATCTCTGGTTCCTCTGCCTTTTCTAAAATCAGCTTGAACATCTGGAAGTTCTTGGTTCACGTATTGCTGAAGCCTGGCTTGGAGAATTTTAAGCATTACTTTACTAGCGTGTGAGGTGAGTGCAATTGTGCGATAGTTTGAGCATTCTTTGGGATTGCTTTTCTTTGGGATTGGAATGAAAACTGACCTTTTCCAGTCCTGTGGCCACTGCTCAGTTTTCCAGATTTGCTGGCATATTGAGTGCAGCACTTTCACAGCATCATCTTTCAGGATTTGAAATAGCTTAACTGGAATTCCATTACCTCCACTAGCTTTGTTCCTAGTGATGCTTTCTAAAGCCCACTTGAATTCACATTCCAGGATGTCTGGCTCTAGTTGAATGATCACACTTTCATGATTATCTGGGTCGTGAAGATCTTTTTTGTACAGTTCTGTGTATTCTTGCCACTTCTTCTTAATATCTTCTGCTTCTGTTAGGTCCATACAATTTCTGTCCTTTATTGAGCCCATCTTTGCATGAAATGTTCCCTTGGTATCTCTAATTTTCTTGAAGAGATCTCTAGTCTTTCCTATTCTGTTGTTTTCCTCTGTTTCCATTGACTTTGGAGGAAGGCTTTCTTATCTCTCCTTGTTATTCTTTGGAAATCTACATTCAAATGGATATATCTTTCCTTTTCTCCTTTGCTTTTGGCTTCCTGTCTTTTCACAGCTATTTGTAAGGCCTCCTCATACAGCCATTTTGCTTTTTTTCATTTCTTTTTCTTGGGGATGGTCTTGATTCCTGTCTCCTGTACAATGTCATGAACCTCCATCCATAGTTCATCAGGCATTCTGTCTATCAGATCTAGTCCTTTAAATCTATTTCTCACTTCTACTGTATAGTCATAAGGGATTTGATTTAGGTCATACCTGAATGGTCTAGTGTTTTTCTCCACTTTCTTCAATTTAAGTCTGAATTTGGCAATAAGGAGTTCATGATCTGAGCCACAGACAGCTCCCGGTCTTGTTTCTGCTGACTGTATAGAGCTACTCCATCTTTGGCTGCAAAGAATATAATCAATCTGATTTCGGTGTTGACCATCTGGTGATGTCCATGTGTAGAGTCTTCTCTTGTATATAGCTTCAGCTTAATGTGTATAGTTTAGTGAACTGAATTTTTCTTCATTACATATGCTGCTGCTTGAGTTTTTGTTACATAACACGATGAAAATAATGTTGTAAGTTTTCATGAATGTTAATTATTAAGTCTAACGACATTTTATAATCTTAATTTTTGTATATGAACTTCATAGACTGTAATTCCTCATTGAGACTCTTCATGTTACTCTGGCATATAGCTATATTCACTATGGTTATAATTTTTTAGCAATTATTGTAGGTCTTGCAGTGTTAAAGATTAGCTGAGAAAAACATAATTAGAAATGGTTAATCTTGACATCACCAGGCCTACAAGTGCTTAGAAGACAATTAAAAGTAGCTTGTATTAACAATATTTTTAGAGGTTTGGTTTATTTACAAGTCACATTGTCTTATCTGTACTAACTTGTAGTCCCAAGTATATCAAGGGAATAATTAAAGTCTTTAGAAGCTTGCATAGGTTTTTTTTTAATGCTTAATTGTGTATTACAGGGTAAGCATTGCTAATTATAAGTGATTGCTCAAATCCTTATACCTGTAACATTGGTATGGTTATTTTAAACATGCCTCTCACGGAGATTTTTGTTTGTTTTTAAGGATATTTTGGAACTCTTAGAAAAAAGAGTGAAGTCACGATTTTCCCACCGGCAGATACACTTAATGAATTCATTTAGTTTTCCACAGTATCTTAATATATTTAAAGAACAATTATCTCTACCTTTGGTATTTCCAGAAAAGATTTTCGCCGAGAAATGGAATGAGAATGTAGAGGTAATTTGGAACAAAGAGTATAATATTAAAGAAATTCTTGTGTCTTGCTATACCATTTGAAAGCAGTTGAAACTTGAAAATTTTTATAATCTGTAAATTAGCATAACGTTTCTAATGTTGCTGTGCATAAAACTGCGTTAATATATACTCTTGTGTGTATTTTATTTTAAAAAACAGTTTAAATGTCATACTTCCTGTTGTTTTTCTCAAAAGAACTTTTATGAGATTTGCTTTATATCTTGTTTATATTTTAGATTACTTTGTTAATGAATTTCATAATTAAATATTTTCTTTATTTTACAAGTTTAGCAATATACTAACTTAGTAAGGTTCATACATACCTGTAGAGTGTGGATTTTTCTTTTCCATTTCTTATGAACAGCTTAAGCTTTTTGCTTCTTGGATCTCTTAAGATGATTTTAGACTGGCACCTTTGGTTATCTTATCTCTATTGACAAATCCCATCTTTGAGTTCTTGCATTTACTAAACCTTGTGGACTCTGTAAATTTATTTAAGTTGATGAGCATAACTTGTGCAGGCTATTGTTGTATCAGCTAAGCATACTAGCATCCATTTATCTTATACTGACAAGTTTTAATTGTTAGGGAGAAGGGAGAGAGTGTATGTATGTGAATATGTGATTAATAATGTGTTTGGAAAACAGTGTTCCTGAGTAAATCTCACAGATTAAAAATATGGGCCTTGTAGAAAATATTGGAGTCCTTGGTTTTGTAAGAATTGGGAATAACTGGTCTATAATATTAAATGCTAATGTGTGAGGATGATTAGGTCTGCTTAGAGTTATACAGTCTATTGGAGGAGCAAATGGCAACCCACTCCAGTATTCTTGACTGGGAAATCCCATGGTCAGAGGAACCTGATGGGCTACAGTCCATGGGGTCACAAAGAGTTAGACACAACTGAGCAACTAAACAGCAGACATAACAGAGTCTATATTCACTGGCTCTAAAAAGATTGTTTTATTTTATAGCAATAATGGTAGTTTATATTCTTTTTACTATAAAATCTTTAATATCGATACCAAATTAAAAGTGAGACTGCATTTATTTTGCTCTTTAACAATTTTTTTTTTCCCATCTTTGTTGAGGTATGTTTGACAAATTAGAAATTGTTCATATTAAAGTGTACAACTTGATGTTTTGGTATACATTGTGAAATACCACAGTCAAGCTATTTAACATATCCATCACCTCATATAGATTTCTTTCTTTTCTCATTTTTTTTTTTTAATTTTGTGATAAAACAGTTAGGTTTTATCTTCTAAGCAAATTTCAAGTACATAGTACTATATTGTTAACTATAATCATGTTACTGCACATTACATGTGCAGAACTTACTCAGCTTGCATAACTGAAACTTGATTCTTATTTTGATCTTAAAATACTCTGCTCATGTAAGCACTCTTAATTTTGACATTGTTTTTAAAATTAAAATCTCATATAATAAAATTTAATCAGTGCTTAAGAATACATGATAAAAGGTAGAATTTTCCCTTATGTTCATGCCCATCTTCCCTCCTTTCACTGCAAAATAATTTTTGATTTATAGCATTTCAGACCTTATGTACATGCTGAAGTTGTTTTTACATGAAGGATTCAAACCTTAAATGTTATTCTCTGGTTTATCTTTTTTACTTTGATCTACCTTTGTTCTGATTGTTAATTGCATATTATTTTTCCTAATATAACTATACAGAATTTTATGTCAAAATAATTGAATGTTTTCCTTAAAACCCAGATATTGCATCATGCTATAACTAGTAAGTCTTCCCTTCTACCCTCCTCCCCAAATTAATTTTGCCTGGAACTCAGATATTTACTACATCATGTAAGTTTTTCTTGATACGACATCTGACTGAAGGATTCCATGCTTTATGAACACTTTATAGTTGGTGCTCTTATATTGTTTTTTTCTTTTCCTGAGTCTGAAGTGCATCAGGGCTCTGGATCTTTGGCCTGTGAATCCACTTTTGAGTGTGTCAGAATCTTTCACCTTTTCTAAATCTTGAAGTGATTGTCATGTTAACAATAGTTATTTTTCTGATTTCTTTAGTGATCAGATGCAATCTTTCCTAGTATTTAAATGTCTGTAATTTCCCAGGGCTTTTTTTATTCTTATCTCTGCTCACTTTCTTTTCCTAAAATGACTCCATAAGCATTGATTGTACTGTCCTGTCCTGGATCTTTCTGTCCTTCCCTGCTGTATTGCATTCTGAGCATCTTACATTGGATATATAAAGGAAGTAGATGGTGACAGTTTCTGTGAAGTATAACTTTTGATGACTCAGAAAATGGTAAGCATGTGATAACAGAGTTGCTTGCCCATATTTTTTTTTTGTCCTTTTCTGAGAACTGAGTTAAGGGGCAGGATGATAGGAATGAATGTGAAAACACTCCAGTTATCTTTTTGATTATTTTATGGTTCTTTCTTTCTTAAGGTAGAACTAGTACCACTGGAGTTTCTGTCTCTTAGCACTGATATTTTCTTGCCCCGTCCTAATCATCATTTGCCACCTCCCTTTGGAATATGCCCAGAAACAAAAACAAACAAACAAAAAAAAGCCCAGAAAACTAAGTATACTATATTTTCTGGAGTTAAAACTGTATGTCTCTGCTTCCCACTGGAAGAAGATCCAGATTCAGGAGTAAGTTCCAGTCTAACAGAATGAATTCTCCAAGCCAGGTTTCAACAGTACATGAACTGTGAACTTCCAGATGTTCAAGCTGGATTTAGAAAAGGCAGAGGAACCAGAAATCACATTGCCAACATGTGCTGGATCATTGAAAAAGCAAGAGAGTTCCAGAAAAACATCTACTTCTGCTTTATTGACTATGCAAAAGCTTTTGACTGTGTGGATCACAATAAACTGTGGAAAATTCTTAAAGAGATGGGAGTACCAGGCCACCTGACCTGCTTCCTGAGAAATCTGTATGCAGGTCAGGAAGCAGCAATTAGAACTGGACGTGGAACAACAGACTGGTTCCAAATTGGGAAAGGAGTACATCAAAGCTGTATATTGTCACTCTGCTTATTTAACTTATATACAGAGTACATCATGAGAAACGCTGGGCTGGCTGAAGCACAAGCTGGAATCAAGATTGCAGGGAAGAAATATCAATAACCTCAGATATGCAGATGACACCTCCCTTATGGCAGAAAGTGAAGAGCCTCTTGATGAAAGTGAAAAAGGAGAGTGAAGAAGTTGGCTTAAAGCTCAACATTCAGAAAACTAAGATCATGGCATCCGGTCCCATCACTTCATGGCAAATAGATGGGGACACAATAGAAGCAGTGAGACACTTTATTTTCTTGGATTCCAAAGTCACTACAGATAGTGACTGCAGCCATGAAATTAAAAGACACTTGCTCCTTGGAAGAAAAGTTATGACCAACCTAGACAGCATATTAAAAAGCAGAGGCTTTACTTTGCCAACCAAGATCCATCTAGTCAAAGCTATGGTTTTTCCAGTAGTCATGTACGGATGTGAAAGTTGGACTATAAAGAAAGCTGAGCACCGAAGAATTGATGCTTTTGAACTGTGGTGTTGGAGAAGACTCTTGAGAGTCCCTTGGACTGCAAGGAGATCCAACCGGTCCATCCTAAAAGAAATCAGTCTTGAATATTCATTGGAAGGACTGATGTTGAAGCTGAAACTCCAATACTTTGGCCACCTGATGCAAAGAACTGACTCATTGGAAAAGACCCTGATGCTGAGAAAGATTAAAGTCAGGAGGAGAAGGGGATGACAGAGGATGGGATGGTTGGATGACATCATTGACTCAATGGACATGAGTTTTTGTAACTCCAGTAGTTGGTGATGGACAGGGAAGCCTGGTGTGCTCCAGTTAATGGGGTCGCAAAGAGTCGGACACGACTGAGCTACTGAACTGAACTGAATGGGTTGAACTAAATACACTATCCTAGTTATTATAGTCCCCAATCCGTTGTTACTGTTTTTAGTCTTTATCTTATTCAGGGAAGCTATCTAGTCCCTTTTTGCCAATATCATTTGGAATATGCTAATAAATGAGCTTCAGTTGAAGAAAAAAATTAAAATGTCAGCACCATGGCCAGAGGTCTTGCCTGAAAATGGGGTTTTGCATTGAAGGAGCTATCCTTTCTCTCAGTGCTGACTATCCAGCAAGTTTTTTCTAATTCCAGGCTTAAACAAAAAGCAAAGGTATAGCTAACAAGTCACCGTGGAATCACATCCAAGAAATATCTTCATGATAGGCTTAACCTAGACATCCTACCAACTTGAATGTTTGTTTTAGCCCTATGCAAATGTGTAAGTAAGCAGGATAAACACCATCTCAGCAAGACAGTGTAAGAAAAATCTCCGTGTAAAAGCATCTTAAAAGGACCATGGCTAATTCTCTTCAAGGAAGTTCCCACAAAGTGCTATAGCTAAGTTCAAGAAAGATACTGTGCTCTCTTAACCTTTCAGTTAACAGGAGGTGAGAATGTTTAACAGGAACTAACTAGGAGACTTGGTACCTATACTGCTGCCAGTAAGTTGTCCCTGGAGCAGCATGAATCCTGCTGTTCCTATATAACATTGCTGTTCCCCTATAACATTCTCCTGAGAAACTGCCTGTGAAGCACACTGCAGTAAACATGTTAACAAGTTGTTTCTGTAACTGCTACTCCTGTACTAATTGGTGAAAAGGGACTCGACAGCTTCCATGAATAAGGTAAAGATAAAAAGAGTAGCAAGGGTTGGGGACTATAATAACTAGGATAGTATATTTACTGAGAGCATAAAACTTCATCCCATTAGACTGGAATTTATTCCTGAATCTGGGTCTTCTTCCAGTGGGAAGTAGAAACATACAGTTTTAACTCTAGAAAATACAGTATACTTAGTTTTCTGTGCTTTTTTTTGTTATTGTTGTTAAAGAATTCTTATTCCTTGCAGATGATTTTTGAAAAATTTTATCAATCTTAGCCAAGCCTTTTTTGTCTCTGCCAACTCTGAATTTACTGTTCTTCCATCTAATCTTTTCTTCGGTGCCAAATGAACCTCACAGTTCATTGATCCTTATTTACTGTTTTTAGTCTTTTCTTTCTCTCTTAAAGGGCTTGCTGTTGCTGTATAAACAGGGCCAAATACCCTTTGGAAGTACACCAGATAAGCGTAAAATAATAAAGCAATACAAATTAAAAAAAACTTTTGGAAATTAACTGTAGTCCTTCTAAAATTGGACTCTTACCAAGTAACTTATAAAGTTGATATATTAAGTTTATATTTAGGTAGTGCTTTTTCAAATGGCCCTATTGATCTCTAAATTTCTGAAGCCATCAACCTTTCAAAATATATCTTAATTTAGTTATACAAAGTATATAGTTTTATTACCACTTCCCTCTTGAAGTGTGTCCCTCTTGTTTTCTTCCCGTGGTTTTATTGCTCTCCCTTGGATTCTGTTCACATGTTCAACATCTTTCTCAATTCCTTACTTTGCTCCTTCTTTTCCATTAACTTTTTTTTTTTTGAAAATTGTTTTATTTTTTTCTTTTTTAAAAATTTATTTATCTGTTTTTTTACTTTACAATATTGTATTGGTTTTGCCATACATTGACATGAATCCACCATGGGTGCACATGTGTTCCCCTTCCAGAACCCCCCTCCCACCTCCCTCCCATCCCATCCCTCTGGGTCATCCCAGTGGTGCACCAGCCCTGAGCACCCTGTATCATATCAGTAATGCAAGTTTCACTTCTGACTACATCTCCCTCTTCACTCTTCCTCAGACATTCTATTCCCTATAGTTTCATCTTTTCATTTTTTTTCTATCCCCTCTCCAACCCTTCATCTCTACTTCTCACCAGTAGATTCTCCATCAATGTGTCTTCTATAAATGTTTTTCTTTCTTGTCTTCACACCACTGTGCTAATTCAGACTCATTTTGTATCTTATATGGAGAATTGCAGTTATCTCCAATTAAGCTTTGCTGCCTTTGTCTTTCCATACAATCACTCTGCCAGTAACTGAACCTCAGGATGTTGTGACTATGCTTCTGACCATATGCCACAGTCTCCCTACAGTGCTCATGTTGTTCCCTATAATTTTAATGCTCTATCTTCTTTGTAGCCTGTATTACCTCATGCATTTTAAGCATTCTTTGTAATACTTTACCTTGTTTTTGAATGCTTGCTTCTCTGGTGGCTCAGTTCAGTTCACTTCAGTCGCTCAGTCGTGTCTGACTCTTTGCAACCCCATGAACCGCAGCACGCCAGGCCTCCCTGTCCATCACCAACTCCCGGACTTCACCCAAACCGATGTCCATTGAGTCAGTGATGCCATCCAACCATCTCATCCTATGGCATCCCCTTCTCCTCCTGCCCTCAATCTTGCCCAGCATCAGGGTCTTTTCCAGTGAGTCAGCTCTTTGCATCAGGTGACCAAAGTATTGGAGTTTCAGCTTCAGCATCAGTCCTTCCAATGAATATTCAGGACTGATCTCCTTTAGGATGACTAGTTGGATCTCCTTGCAGTCCAAGGGACTCTCAAGAGTCTTCTCCAACACCACCGTTCAAAAGCATCAATTCTTCGGCGCTCAGCTTTCTTTATAGTCCAACTCTCACATCCATACATGACTGCTGGAAAAAACCATAGCTTTGGCTAGATGGGTCTTTGTTGAGAAAGTAATGTCTTTGCTTTTTAATATGCTGTCTAGGTTGGTCATAACTTTCCTTCCAAGGAGTAAGCGTGTTTTCATTTCATGGCTGGAGTCACCATCTGCAGTGATTTTGGAGCCCCCCAAAAATAAAGTCAGCCACTGTTTCCACGGTTTCCCCATCTATTTCCCATGAAATGATGGGACCAGATGCCATGATCTTAGTTTTCTGAATGTTGAGCTTTAAGCCAGCTTTTTCACTCTCCTCTTTCATTTTCATCAAGAGGCTCTTTAGTTCTTCACTTTCTGCCATAAGGGTGTGTCAGCTACATATCTGACATTATTGATATTTCTCCCTGCAGTCTTGATTCCAGCTTGTGTTTCTTCCAGCCCAGCGTTTCTCATGATGTACTCTGAATATAAGTTAAATAAGCACGGTGATAATATACAGCCTTGATGTACTCCTTTCCCTATTTGGAACCAGTCTGTTGTTCCATGTCCAGTTCTAACTGTTGCTTCCTGACCTGCATACAGGTTTCTCAAGAGGCAGGTCAGGTGGTTGGGTTATTCCCATCTCTTTAAGAATTTTCTGCAGTTTATTGTGATCCACGCAGTCAAAGGCTTAGTCCAGTCACCTGAAGTAACAGGCAAATTTGGCCTTGGAGTACAGAATGAAGCAGGGCAAAGGCTAATAGAGTTTTGCCAAGAGAACACACGAGTCATAGCAAACACCCTCTTCCAACAACACAAGAGAAGACTCTACATGTGGACATCACCAGATGGCCAACACCAATATCAGATTGATTATATTCTTTGCAGCCAAAGATGGAGAAGCTCTATACAGTCAGCAAAAACAAGACCAGGAGCTGACTGTGGCTCACATCATGAACTCCTTATTGCCAAATTCAGACTTAAATTGAAGAAAGTGGAGAAAACCACTAGACCATTCAGGTATGACCTAAATCAAATCCCTTATGATTATACAGTGGAAGTGAGAAGTAGATTTAAGGGACTAGATCTGATAGACAGAGTGCCTGATGAACTATGGATGGAGGTTCGTGCCTTGTACAGGAGACAGGGATCAAGACCATCCCCAAGAAAAAGAAATGCAAAAAAGCAAAATGGCTATCTGAGGAGGCCTTACAAATAGCTGTGAAAAGACAGGAAGCCAAAAGCAAAGGAGAAAAGGAAAGATATATCCATTTGAATGTAGATTTCCAAAGAATAGCAAGGAGAGATAAGAAAGCCTTCCTCAGTGAACAATTCAAAGAAATAGAGGAAAGCAGTAGAATGGGAAAGACTAGAGATCTCTTCAAGAAAATTAGAGATACCAAGGGAACATTTCATGCAAAGATGGGCTCAATAAAGGACAGAAATTGTATGGACCTAACAGAAGCAAAAGATATTAAGAAGAGGTGGCAAGAATACACAGAAGAACTGTACAAAAAAGATCTTCACGACCCAGATAATCAGCATGGTGTGATCAATCACCTAGAGCCAGACATCCTAGAATGTGAAGTCAAGCGGGCCTTAGGAAGCATCACTACGAACAAAGCTAGTGGAGGTGATGGGATTCCAGTTGAGCTATTTCAAATCCTGAAAGATGATGCTGTGAAAGTGCTATATTCAATATGTCAGCAAATTTGGAAAACTTAGCAGTGGCCATAGGACTGGAAGTTTTCATTCCAATCCTAAAGAAAGGCAATGCCAAAGAATGCTTAAACTACCGCACAATTGCACTCATCTCACACGCTAGTAAAGTAATGCTCAAAATACAAGCCAGGCTTCAGCAATACATGAACCGTGAACTTCCAGATGTTCAAGTTGGTTTTAGAATAGGCAGAGGAACCAGAGATCAAATTGCAACGTCTGCTGGATCATTGAAAAAGCAAGAGTTCCAGAAAAACATCTATTTCTGCTTTATTGACTATGCTAAAGCCTTTGACTGTGTGGATCCAATAAACTGTGGAAATTCTGGTCGCTCAGTGGTGAAGAATCTGCCTGCCAGTGCAGGAGCCAGTGGTTCAATCTCTGAATCGGGAAGATCTCCTGGAGAAGGAAATGGCAACCCACTCCAGTAGTTCTGCCTGGTAAATCCCATGGATAGAGGAACCTTGCAAGCTGCAGTCCATGGGGTTGGAAAAGAGTAGGACACAACTGAGTGAGTAAACAACAACAAATAACCCTTATTCTCTGTTGCATTTACTACTACATTTTGATCATCCCACTACTGTGATTGAATAAATTTTATGGTAGCAAGGGTTATGTTTATCTTTGTGTCTTTGGAATTAACATAAAGGAAAGAGGATAAGGGGAAAATCAATATAGTAGAAATTTTTTTTTGATTTTTTGTTTTCCCCAAAAAGACCAGCACCTATTTAATAATGAATAAATACTGGATAGAGTTAATGAGGTACACCAACCCATGAGGCACAATATTATATTTAGGTTTTAAACTGCATTCTTCCTTAATTCTGTTTTGATTTTTTCCCTCTAGAGTCTCTCAGAAGATAGAAGTGTGAGAGAAGTGCTGCAGAAACATTTTAATGTCAGCAAAAACCTGCGTTCATTACACATGCTACTGGTTTGTATTAATTTTATTTTTATCACTCATTTTCTTTCACCAGGTAATTATGTTCTGATGGGAACTGGCTAAATCTCTTGATAAATTTTGGGAGAATTAACATATCTACTACATTAGGTCTTCCAGTTCCTGAATATGGTACATCTCTTCTTTTATTTAATTCTTTGATTTCTTTCATCATCATTTTATAATTCTCACCTCACAGATCCTGTGCATGTTTTCAGTGTATACTTAAGTGTTTGATTTCCTTTGAAACACTTGTAAATAATACTTTGTTTTTAATTTTGGCTTTAACATGCTCATTGTTAGTATATAGAAATGTGATTTTTTTGTGTGTTGATGTTATTTTCTGCAATGTTGCGGAACTCATTTACTTAAGATTTTTTTTTAATATAATAGACTCCTTGAGATTTTCTATATAGATAATCATGTCATCTGCAAATAGTTTTTCTTATTACCTTTCTAATTTTTATATGTTATATTTCTTTTTCTTGTCTTTTTTGCAGTGGCTAGAACTTCTTGTACTATGTTGAATTAGAATGGTGAGGGTGTATAATTGCCAAGCTTAGGGCAAAAGCTTTCAGTCTTTTACTATCAAATATGATATAAGCTGAAGGTTTTTAATACATGTTTTTTGTCAAGTTATGGCAATTCCCATGTATCCCTAAATTGCTGAGAGTTTGTTGTGATTGTGTTGGATTTTGCAAAATGTTTATATTTTGTATCAGTGAACATGATATATGACTTTTCTTGTTTAGCTTGTTATGTTGAACTACCTTGCTTGATTTTTTTGTTTTTGCCATTTCAAAATCTTTTTTACTGTAATGAGTAAATGGAAATCGAGTACACACACTTAAGTGCATGAAATGTGCAAATCACTTAACATGACCTGATTTTTTTTCATAGATATTTATTATGGTGTTATTTCTCACCTTCTAATATCTTGGATCCAAATGTTGAACTAGCTTTACATGCCTGGACAAATCCTACCTGGTCATGGTCTTTCACCATGTAATTATATCTTAATTTTAAACAGTATCAAGAAAGGCGTACTTAATTGTTCTGAAAAGTAAACTTCCTTCACTAAGAGTATTTGATACTATACTAATATTTCTAGAAAGTTATTTATTCATTATTATGAAAGGTATAGCAAATACCTTTCAAAGAGAAAATAATTTTGGTTTCATGAGTTTCTTTTTGGTCACTTCCATTTTATAATAATAATGGGTATCACTTATTAAATAGCACATAAGTCAGGTGACCTAGTTACTTTGTGTGTTAGTCGCTCAGTCATGTCTGACTGCGCGACCCCATGGACTATAGCCTACCAGGCTCCTCTGTCCATGAAATTCTCCAGACAAGAATACTGGAGTGCGTTGCCGTTTCCTGCTCTAGTTATTACCAGCATTATATCTTACCATTATATTAATCCTGTTTTTTTGTTGTTACTGTTTTTGGTGTGTTTTTTTTTATGTTTGGGTGTTAGTCTTACCTTTGAGGAAACTGATATTCTTTGAGGTTAAATAACTTACCCCATGTCACACAGCTAGTAGATAACAAACCCAGGACTCAAATCCAAGTCTCTCTGGCTTCAGGCTTATCCTGCTTTACTCTTACATGGTTCTGCCATGGTTTTGTTTTTTCTTTTTACAGATTCTCCTTCTCCATTTCTGGTTTTGCTTAGGAAACTTGAGAGAATTTTCCTCCCTATGTACTTACCCTCTGATTAGCACATCCTCCTCCCATTTATCAAAACCATACTGCCATTTTCAGCAATAGCTGTCTTTATCACAGAGGTACTACAGAGACTAAGAATTTTTAAAATAGAGACTTTAGTAATGTAGGTACCAATGTTTACTAACTTATGGTATTTGGAGGATACACACACACATATACACACAAACACATACCTCTCATGGAGAAGTGACAGGCTACCCACTACAGTATTCTTGGGCTTCCCTGGTGGCTCCATCAGTAAAGAATCCACTTGCAATGCGGGAGACCTGGCTTCAGTCCCTGGATTGGGAAGATACCCTGGAGGAGGGTGTGGCAACCTTGCCTGGAGGATTCCCATGGATAAAGGAGCCTGACGGGCTACAGTCCATGGGGTCACAAAGTCGTACATGACTAAATGACTAAGCACAGCACAGCATACTTTTTATTCTAGAAAAATGTCTGGCTCAAAATTGTCAACATGAAAAAACATAGTTTTGCTAGTTTCCTATTATATTTTTAATTCAAGGTGATGGCTCAATTTTTGTTTTAATTTTTCTTGTTTAAGAAAACTTTTATAATTGGTAGAAATTATAAAGAAAAAGAAAGATTGAGGTTAAATATAGTTTGGTAATTTTTCAAAAAAAATCATGAGTTATACACATGGGAAAAAATACCCTCAAATGCATAGCCTAAAGTTAATTTCAGATTGATAAACCTAAATATATGTATAAAAAACAAAACTTTTTTTGATTAGAAGAAAAATATGTTTGTATACTTGAAGTAGGGAAAGATTTCTTAGAGAAGTTACACAAATTACATGCCATAGGAGAAAAGATGGTTAATGTTAATTACATTGAATTTTTTGTTAAATGTCTGGACACTGGAAGATACCATAGAAGAAGTGATTAGGATAGGGAAAATGCAATGCATGTAATCATCAACACTGTCCATAATATATAAAGAGCTTCTACAGTAATCAGTAAAGGAGCAAATTGTGAATATGAGTGAATGAACTAAGATTATCTACCAGTGTAGAATCCCCCATGATTTATAATTTGCAAAGATATTTAACCTCTCCAGTATTTAGGGAAATGGTGTACTATTTAAATTTTACAATTAAACCTTTTTTTTCTGCCAGTTTGGTGGGTGTGAAAAGTTTATGTCTGACAATGGTGTCTGTGTTGCATAAGTTCAAAATGATATTTATATAAAACTTGAAAATTACTCTGTATTGTCTAGGAATACAAAGATATGTAGTAGAAGGATGAAGACATGCATGATTTTTTTTTACCTGGAGAAGAGTAGAGAGTCCCACCAGGGCAAGAGACAGGGGCTTCAACTCTGTAAGTTTATATTTTGTAAGCTGAGGAAGTGGTCATGGATATTCATTATATTACTCTCTTGCCTATTTATATATCGAAAATATTTTATAATAAAAGCTAAAGGTAAGAGAAAGGGAAGGAGCTACTGCATTTCTGGGTCCCTGCCAGTAGGGGAAGCAAACTCTTTTGTTCAATTAAGGACCCTGGGCCCTGGTTAAAAAAGGGAGAGCGTTCAAGGCAATAGAAATAAAAACAAAAATAAACAAACGGAACCTACTCAAACTTACAAGCTGTTGTACAGCAAAGGAAATCCATAAACAAAAAGACAAGCTGCAGAGTGGGACAAAATTTTGCAAATGGTGCGACAGACAAGAGCTTAATTTCCAAAATACACAAACAGCTCATACAACTTAATAACAACAAAAAAGCCAACCCAATCGAAAAACAGGCAGAAGAGCTAAATAAATACTCCAAATAAGATATACAGATGGAAACAGGCACATGAAAAGATGCTCAAACTCACTAATTATTAGAGAAATGCAAATCAAAAGTACAGTGAGGTACCACCTTACACCAATGAGAATGGCCATCATAAAAAACTCTATACATAACAGATGCTGGTCAAGGTGTGAAGAAAATGAACAGTCCTACACTGTTGGTGGAAATGTAAATTGCTCTACCTACTATGGAAAATAGTGTGGAAGTTCTTTAGGAAACTAAAAATAGAGTTGCCATATGATCCAGTAATCTCACTCCTGGGCATATGTTTGGACAAAACTATAATTCAAAAAAATATACACAAACACATTGTCATAACAGCGCTATTCACAGTAGCCATCACATGGAAACAATCTAAATGACCATCAACAGATAAATGAGTAAAGAAGAAGTGGTATGTACATACTACAGAATACTGCTGCTGCTGCTGCTAAGTCGCTTCAGTCGTGTCCGACTCTGTGCGACCCTATAGACGGCAGCCCACCAGGCTCCGCCATCCATGGGATTCTCCAGGCAAGAATACTGGAGTGGGTTGCCATTTCCTTCTCCAGTGCATGAAAGGGAAAAGTGAAAGTGAAGTCGCTCAGTTGTGTCCGACTCGCAGCGACCCCATGGACTGTAGCCTACCAGGCTCCTCCGTCCATGGGATTTTCCAGGCAAGAGTACTGGAGTGGGGTGCCATTGCCTTCTCCACAGAATACTATTTAGCCATAATAAAAAGAATGAAATAATGCCATTTGCAGCAACATGGATGGACCTGGAGATTGATTATCATACTAAGTTAGGAAGAAAGACAAATATCATATGCTATCACTTCCATGTGGAATCTAAAATATGACACAAATGAACCTATCTATGAGACAGAAATAGACTCGCAAACAGAGAATAGATCTGTGGCTGCCAAGGGCAAGAGTGGGGTAGGTTGGGAGTTCGGAATTTGCAGATGTAAACTATTATATGTAGAATGGATAGACAGCAAGATTGTACTATAAGCAGGGGGAACTATATTCAATATCCTGTGATAAACCATAATGGAAAAGAATATGAAAAATATATGTATGTATAACTGAATTAGTTTGTATAGTCGATATCAACCCAACATTGTATATCAACTATACTTATATAAAATAATTTTTTTAAAAAGGGAGGGAGTTTCTGATGTAAATGTTCCAACTATTACATTACATATATAATACTTAGACTAAGGAATTACTCATTATTTATGTGGAATTCAAATTTAATCAGATATGCATTTTTATCTGCTGATTTTATCTATATGAACTAAATGCAGAGTCAGTTATATTTCAGTGAAAAATAAACTTTTTTTAAAAAATTTAGATGTTATCAAAGTTACAAATAAAGAAACCTTCAAATGCAGAAGTTTTGTTAGTTGTTAAGCAGACAACTTGCTACATGAAAGCAACTTGCTCCCTGCTTTCCAGGAGAGTTGTTTCTGGGTATAACTTTATTTTTGTTTTTTTGTTTTTAATACAATTGAACATCAAAGTAGCTGAGTTCTGTCTGTCACATAAGACTAACCTGGATTGGTTGATTGGGTGGTGAGAAAGTTTATAAAAGTCATAATTCTGCCTTTTTGTTCTGGAGCTTTGAATAGTATTCTTCCTTATTTTTGGTCTCCTCATTCCTTTTAAAATGTTTTTTTTTCTTTTGAGGAGTTGTAATCAAACAAGATATGCAAATAGGAAGAGGTCGAGAGAGCAGCAAGAAGTTTTTAATGCTTTATTTACATTTATACAGTTATGTGGCTTATGAATTGAAATATTGTATTTGCTGCTGCTGCTGCTGCTAAGTCGCTTCAGTCGTGTCTGACTCTGTGCGACCCCGTAGACGGCAGCCCACCAGGCTCCGCCATTCCTGGGATTCTCCAGGCAAGAATACTGGAGTGGGTTGCCATTTCCTTCTCCAGTGCATGAACAGGAAAAGTGAAAGTGAAGTCGCTCAGTCATGTCTGACTCTTAAATAGAGCTAAATTTGAGAGTTACTTTCCCAAGTATTAATATTTACTCTTTCATAACTCTAAATTAAGTTTTGTTCAATAAAATCCCCCAAAATGCCCATGTAAATATGCAATTCTTTTTCTGATCTGCATTTCCCTAGATGCTTGCTTTAAATCGTGTAACACTGTCACACCCATTTATAACTGCAGCAGATCTGATGGAGGCAAACCAGCTGTGTAGCATGGACTCAAAAGGAAATATTGTGCATGGTGAGAAACCTGCTTGATTAGTAGTTTTTAAAATAAGTTTGAGTTTATGTAATGGTATACTTTTTGAAATTACAATTAACATTGGTGTAGTGTTTTTATATGCAGAATATTTTTATATCTATACATCCTTTAACTCACTTCTCCCATTTAAAGTGAAAGAAACTTGATGCACCACCTGCCTTGCTGCATAGGAAATACAATTCTCGATGTACCAAGTGTTACTGAAGAGCACTGGCTTTTAGCCATTGGGTGTTGACTGTCCCTTTGGAGAATCTAGTGAACTTTATCCCCTCCAAGAAAAAGAAATTAGATGTAATTTCCAGGGGTTAGAGATTATCAATAATCGAGGGCCTTATGTGATTGAAAGTTAAATTATAATTGCAGCTCTTGTTCATGTTTGCTGTAGGCCATATGATAAGTGCTTGATAGTATTGTCTCTAATCCTTATAACAATCTCTAGAAGTTTGGAAAGATCCTTATTTTACAAAAATGAAAACTAAGCTCAAGGAGGTTGAATAACTTGCTTAAGATTATTCAGATAATAGTGGCTGATAACACATCTGAACGTAGGAGTGCTGTGTTGGCCTCTCCCCACCCCTCAAAGCCATAACCTTTCGCATTATCCTCCTATTTGGAGGATTTATTTCAATCAGTACATAAAACTATACCTCATAGTTTGTTCCCCTTTTACTATAGGTCTGTCAGTCTTGGAAATCTGTCTTATCATAGCAATGAAGCATTTAAATGACATCTATGAAGAGGAGCCCTTTAATTTTCAAATGGTTTATAATGGTGAGATGACTCATTTGGTCGTTTCTTTCTGACCGTACTCCACTGCTTATTTGAAGGAACTAACAATGTCATTGCTTTCTGTCCAGAATTTCAGAAGTTTGTTCAAAGAAAGGCCCATTCTGTTTATAATTTTGAGAAACCTGTTGTCATGAAGGTAAGATTTTAATTTTTCTGCAGATTGGCTTATTTTTGTCTACTTTGATTGCATATATCATAGCTGCACTTTTATTAATTTTGAAACATTAGGTATTATCATAGGAATTTTATTCAAAATAGAACCCCCCCAGAAATTCTAAAAATGAAAGAAAGAAAGTGAAAACGCTCAGTCGTGTCTGACTCTTTGCGACCCCATGGACTGTAGCCCACCAGGCTCCTCAGTCCATGGATTTTCCAGGCAAGAGTACTGGAGTGGGTTGCCATCTCCTTCTCCAGAAGATCTAACCTACCCGGGAATCAAACCCGGATCTCCCACATTGTAGGCAGATGCTTTACTGTCTGAGCCACCAGGGAAGTCAAAAATAATTCTGAAGAATGCGATTCTGTTTTACAGTTTGTGGGGATATACTGCCCTCTACTGTCTCTTCCTAGCAATTGCGTCCTGAAAAGGAACTACTCATTAAATTCTACCTAAGACACAGATATAGAGCTTCCCTGATAGCTCAGTTGGTAAAGAATCCACCTGCAATGCAGGAGATCCTGGTTCAATACCTGGGTTGGGAAGATCCGCTGGAGAAGGGATAAGCTACCCACTCCAGTATTCTTGGGCTTCCCTTGCTGGTAAAGAATCCGCCTGCAGTGCAGGAGACCTGGGTTCAGTCTGGTTTCAGAAGATCCCCTGGAGAAGGAAGCGGCTACCCACTCCAGTGTTCTGGCTTGGAGAATTCCATGGACTGCATAGTCCATAAGGTTGCAAAGAGTCAGACACAACTGAGCGACTTTCACGAGACACAGATACAGCCCTATCCTTTTATACCCTTAAGGTTGGCTTTATAAAATCTCAGCAGTAAAAGGAGATAGAATGAGTCATTAAGAAAATAAAAAACAATCTCATTGGTTAGTGAGGGTATATAGAGACAGTTTTGTTAGGGCTTGGGTAAGGCATGAGTTTCAAAACTTGAGGAAATTTATTCTAGCATACCATTGTCCACCAGAAACATGAGCTACATAATGTAATTTTAGATATTCTAGTAGCAACAAAAAAATTTTTAAAAAAAGGTGAAAGGTGAGATAACTTGGACAGTAAGTTTTATTTAATGTAACAAAATATTTAGATCTGTAGTCAATATAGAAAGGTATTGATGAAGTTTTTTATTTTCTTTTGTGTTAAGTCTTTGAAATCATGTGTGTTTACACTTAAAGCACATTTTGATTCACTGATGAGTCATTGGAAACAATTGCTGTTTAGATTCTTTAAATTATTTGTTTAGACCCTTATTTAGCTGAATAAGTAAATTTACATTCTGAAATTGTTTCAAACATAACTTAAAATTTTGTTAGTTTTTAAAATAAACTTTATAAAAATAGAGTTCCACATTTCAGATCCTCAAGAGCTCATTGAAGTTACATTTTGAACAGCATAGCTCTAGAGGATTTTATAGGAAGAAATACCTTTTATGAATTTTTTAAGCAGTGCACCCATAAGTTTTTTACTATACTTTATAAGGGATTAAATACTCTTGCCTGGAAAATCCCATGGACGGAGGGGCCTAGTAGGCTGCAGTCCATGGGGTCACTAAGAGTCGGACACGACTGAGCGACTTCACTTTCCCTTTTCCCTTTCATACATTGGAGAAGGAAATGGCAACCCACTCCAGTGTTCTTGCCTGGAGAATCCCAGGGATGAGGGAGCCTGGTGGGCTGCCGTCTATGGGGTCGCACAGAGTCGGACACGACTGAAGTGATTTAGCAGCAGCATAAGGGATTAGAAGTCAGAAGTTTATTTTTTAGGGCAACCAAAAAAACATGAGATCAGGGCATTGCCATTTTCTTCAAAACAATAGGAAAAATACTTACCGTACTGGAGGTTAGTTTTTTCCTCCCTTCCTAATGATAGTCATAGTTTATGGGAATGTATTAGTGGAAAGGGTTAGCTGAGCACTTAAATTTTTACTAGTAGCTTGAGGCTGGTCATTTCTGTATTTTGTTTAAGAAGTATTTTGCTACCTAGAAATATTTGAAGTCTCAATTTTATTCAGCCAATACCTAGAGCCTCTAGTATTTTCTCATTTTCAGAAATTGTCTGAACTATTTTTATTTTCATCAGAAGAGTTTTTCTAGTTTATAAAGAATGTATTCCAGTAGTATTTTTCTCAGTGAGGCTTAAGAATAGAAAGGTCAATAATCTGTTTCAGTGTATCAGTATTTAATAGTTGATTGGTCCTAATTTAGTGTTTTCTTTTTTTTCTTCATATTCCTATCAAAGTAACTAAAACAATGATCATGGTTAGAAAAGACATGGTACATGAAGGGCTAAGAGGAAGTGGACAGTAAAGAGCCCTGTTAAGGTGGGAAAGATAGAAGAAAGGGACTTTCTGACAGGCCGTAGTGGTCTCTGTCAGACTTATTAGGGAGGGAGGGGCCTGTCCTCTCCTCCATACCTCCACCACTCTGCTGAATCATTTACATATAGGATCAGCTAAACAGGTGTGCTGCTAGAGGTCTTCCCTGCTGCCCTCTGTTTTTACAACTTTATTAAACTTTAACATAGCAGAGTCTAACAAAACAAACAAAATGTAAAGGCCAATTTGAGTAACCTGGGCCATTAGTCAAAAAGTACTGGTCTTATCAGACTTCAGGTTTTTAGAGAACCAGAAACTCTGTTAACTTAAGTACTAGGAAGAGATATGACAGAATGAGCTGAGGAACAAAATCAGATTGTGCAGTTGAGTTTTGTCCTGTTTACATTCAGTGATGTAGGGCAGCTCTATACTGACACTACCTCATATGATGTGTGAAGTTTTTATGAAGTTGATGAGAATTGTTTTTGAACTTTACTGACATCTATTACATTTTGTTTCCTAGAACTCTGTTCTAAAACTGACTAAAATCCTAACTGTTCTCTGGCTTAATGTTGTTTACTTCCCTTATTCAACCTAAACTATTTGTTTCATCTTTCAGGCATTTGAACACTTACAACAATTAGAATTAATAAGGCCCATGGAAAGAACATCAGTAAACGCACAGAGGGAGTATCAGCTGATGAAACTACTTTTGGATAATACACAAATTATGAATGCTTTGCAGAAATACCCCAACTGTCCTACAGATGTTAGGCAGTGGGCGACATCCTCCCTAAGCTGGTTATGAGTGTAAGCATGGTTTCAGTTATGGAGTTTCAGGCAGACTTCTCTAAAGAACTAAAAGCTGTTGTCCTTTAACAAGATATGTTATTTCATTTTCTTATATTTATAAAGATGTATTTTTGTATTTATGGGAGACTGTTAAACATGTATCATGGCTGTGCCTTGCCTTTGAATCATATGAGCAGTTACATGATTATAAGTTTTAATTCCAGTGATATGTTGTAAGTAATTGTTCAAAAAAATAAATATGACTATCTTAGGGATTGAAACATATGCTTATTTAATACTTGTAAAGTATTTATGTGGTACATTTGAAGAGTTCATTTCAACCCAGCAGCCAGATATTTTTACAAACTGTAAACAAAGCAGTAAAGAAACAGTGGTAAGAGTTGAAATGTAATGAGTCATCTTTTGGTCCATTGGGAGGTGCTGCAGTTTTTCTGTATTCATGAAAATTTCAGATTCTCTCCCAGACCAAGGTCTTTTAGTTTAGGAGCCTGATCAGTTTGGCTAGAAGATGGTTCACATGTAAGAAAAAACCCAAAAGTTTGAACATTTTCTTCCAGGCTTCTTAGAATATGGTACTCATACGATCTACAGAAGAATCTTTTGTAGGATGTTTTTAAATGAGATTCTTGGGCATGTCTAAGAACTAGCATTTGTCTAACAAGCACTTTAGCAAATTCCTGCATATGACAGTGTTAACTAAATGTTTGTATCAAAAAGTAGACCCCCCCCCCAAAGAAATGTACCTTATAAATTCAGGAATCCATAAACTAATGTTAATATTGGTATATGTTTAAAGTGAAATTTAATAAGCATTCGTGAAGTGTTAGTGACTTCATTTATTCAGGAATATTTGTTTATTTTTTTCATAGAAGGGTTACAAAAGACAAAGTCCCTATCCTTGTACAGTTTGCTATCCTTTTAAAACTGTCAAAGACCCTGATAATTAGTTACTGTTGTTTACAGGTGAGAAAACTAACACAGTAGTGGCCCTGTCCAAAGGGTTGACAAACCCTGGAATTCAACTCATTTCATTGACATCAAAGCTCAGTAATGTGTTCCTTAGTGTGTCTTTTTAAAAGTATACTCTAAGAAACTATTTTCTTGGTTTTAAGAGTTACTGCGTTTAGAATGGAATATGAGATTTCTATGCATAAAAATAGCTCTTCAGTACCTGCAACCTATTCTTTGCATACATAGGCATTCTTAGTTTCTAGATCACTGTCATTTACTTTTCAGCAGTGTTTTATGAAAGCCAAGGCTTGCATCCTGGTTCTGTGCAATAGTCTACAGATTTTTAGGGGATATTTTGCCAGAATACTTACCATGGTCACATCGCTATTAAGAAGCAAGGGTTTTTTGCACTTGAGCTAAAATTGTCCCTTAAAATTTTTTCTGAGCTGTTTTAGGGGAGTACCGTCTGCTTTAAAAGCACTGACCACAAAAGCACCTAAAGAACTGGCTTGAAGACTGCAAATTTTTATCCACTTAGGATGCCACTAAGGTTTGAAAGCCCTCATCCACTTACCTGGCTACGTAAGAGCTACAGAAAATCCATCACCATCAGTGAAAGAGCTATAAAACAAACTAGAAAAAGTAGGTTAGCAAAAGTCACACAAATGAACATAAGCCTACATTCAAAAGCAGTTTTTCAGAGGAAGAATGTTGTTCCCCTTTCCATATTCCTTGATACAGAGAAGCTAAAATAAACGTTTTAAAACTAACTTCATCTTTTAAATTGTTTAAACCATCATCAATAAAATAAAAACCAAATCTGAAAAGCCCTAGTAAAAACCTTTCAAGAATAACGTAAGCAAATGTGGCTTAAAGATATTTTCATTTACTAGAAAAGGAATGCAGCCTGTTAACCACACAATCAAAAGACAAAACCAGGTGAGGAGGCATGTTAGCAGCATCAGTGAGGTTATCCCTCCTGTGATCCCTCCAGGTGCCCAACCAAAAACATTATCTTAAGAAAAAAGTTTCCAGTTTTGTGGACATGCAAATGTGAATGACTCTGAGGAAGTTATGTGCTGTTTCTCCAAACTTACATCATAATGCTGTATATATTGATTACATACTATTAACTTTCTGAAGAATCAGTTTTGCAGAACACCAGTTAGAAACAGTTTTGGTCTTTCTGTAGAGATTCCTTGCCGATTCCACCATGATTTGCATTTTCATTTGGTTTTAGAGGAAAATGCAGTTTCTTTCAAACCAGTGTAACCTAAGTGTTGCCCCTTCCTTCACCTTTACCCTAAAAAATTGAGAATCCATTGGTGTGAACTTCGACATTAAATGTGAGTAGGTGGGGCTCTTCCACCCCCATTTGCTTGGAAAGTCAGGGGATAAACCAAAATTCTAAGTGTTTAGAATTTGCAACACTAAAAATACAAATGAAAGCTTGCTTCCTTAGTGATCCCTCTTACTGATTACCTTAAGTGGAAAATACCAGAATTCTTCCCTTCTGTTGTTGGTAAACTGTAGTTGGGAAGTGTAATTTATATCTTTAATGTCTATTACCTAAGTCACTTTTTAAGAAAAAGTTTGTATGAAAAGACAAGGTAACTAATGCCATTTAGCCTCTCTTAAAATTGGCAGGACCAACATCTGTACTTTCAAAGAACACAATCTGCTTACACAACAAAGGAGAGAAATGCCATAATCAACAAACCTCCCTTTCAACCTGTCCCCATTCTTGGACATTCCAAGGTGTAAGGCTCACTATCAATTGTAAAGCTGCTGTTCCCGTCCTTAAGAATGTATAACTAAAGAAAAACTTCATATGCAAATCATACCATGTTTATTTTTTTATTTAACTTGGGAATGGAATGGGGATAGCATACATTTTATTTGTACAATATTTAACAATCACTTACCCAAGGTGGGGTTTTATGGGACTTTTTTTTTTCTTTTTTGACTTTTTGTTAAATACTTGCAGAAAAAATAGCAAGTACAATTTGACAGTAGTACAACAACCTGTGCCCAAAACACTGACAAGAAATACAGAGTAAAGCTAAAATAATTGTTTACCAATATTTTGAGAGGTAACAAATAGGATATGGGTTGAGACTGCATAAAAAATGTACTGCTGGTTGAATATCTGAGGTAAATGATGTTCAATCAAGATGCTACTTGTATCATTTTGCCCATAAATCAGTAAATAATTTTATGCACATTATACCAAATGTTCCTAAAAAGTAATATTTTAAAAAGGTAAAAAAGAGAGACCGGAAAATATCTGTGGCAAAGCATCTTTTTTAAACAGTTAATCAGTTTATTCCACTAAACTATCATCTGGCCAGGATTTTTTCCCCTCCTACCTGCATTTTACTTAAATGTAGCTACCTAGGAGTAAGGATGGGGGAAGAAGAGTTTCTTTAGACTTTCATGATTTATGATTCATCTTTAAGTTCTAAACTTTTTTCTTCCTGATTGTATTTTCAAACATCACCATGAAGGACAGTGCCAAGTTCATGGGACCAACAACTGTGAGGCACAGCCTCTGTTCTGGAATTCACAAGGTACCTGTAATAAACATTCAAACAAGAGTCACACGTCACATGCTAAAAACTGCCTAGCATCTAAAATACATACAAGAGCGGTGCAGGGCATAGACTTCGAATACAGCCAAACACTGGTTAGTCCATCAGTCCTATGGCAGTTGATCATAAAGCATTCCTTACACGGAGATCTGGGCAAGGTCAAGAGTGTAAGTTAGAGCAGCAGTTCTGATGTGTGTCATAAAGGCAAAATACAAGACGAATAATAAGGAGCACCATACACATGAGGAAAAAATTATTGGGGTCTGTCTACCCCCAAACAAATCATTTTTCTTTCTTTGATCTTTTTTTTCAGTATCCCTAAGCTCAAACTTTTTATTAACTTGCCCACTCTACGCTGACTGTAAACCAAACGTGAAAATGCCCTGCAAAAGAAAGTTTTAACAAGACTAGGTACAGGACAGGTAGTCACTGGAACATTCTTATTTTACTGCTTACAAAAATTATTTTTCTACCAATGTAGTTCTCAAAAGGATACAGGTTTTATTGTAAAATTGGTTAGCTCGAGTTAAGTACAATACCCAGGATTTCTAAAAATGTTTTCTAACATGAAGAGGAAACTTTATTTTGTGAATAACTGGTCTTATAAATGTAACTCTTTAAGTGTTCACATAAGCCAAACATTCATCATAATACTCCTTGTTTTCCTTTTTTTTTTTTAACTTTTAAAAACAGGATTAAATGTTCAGAACAGGTAGAAATCAGTCTTCAAGAGATGAACAATTTTCATGTATGAACATTCTCATTATTTTCCCTTCTTGATTAGTTTCCAGGTAGAAGCAAAACCAAGAAATTGAGAAGCCAAGTACTTTTTGAAATGAAGGTAAACTCAACACTGAAATGGGAATTCTTAGAAATACAACAAAGCCTTGGGTACATTATGTGACCAAGAACACAAAGTTCTGTATGGTGTGTGGCACAGACAATGCTGTTACTCTTCGTTCCCTCCCTGCTTCGAGTCTGTTGACCTATGTATTATTTATAAATAATATAATTTATTCCCAGAGATTAAGTGCACGTTTTATGTAAAATGTAGTGTACTGTGTGGTTAAATAGCCATTTGAAGAGAACACATTCACAGTGAGCTCCTGATAGTGACACACAAAAAATTTTTATAAAATTAACATGGATTTTAAAATGACCTGACAAAAGTACATAGCATAATACTGACTATTTGTTGGTCAGTAATCTAATTAATGTTTTGCTTTGGCCTGTAAATTTGAGAAGGAATCCAATTATATTCTAATGTAATATTGTTTTGAAAAGCACTTTGGCACCTACCTATCAGTTCCATTTTCTCATCAAGGATAAGGCATGAACTATCCTAAATTAATATCAGTTAGTTGTAAAAGCAATTTGTGGAAGGAGGCTAAGCTATGTTACCTATATCAACATTGGTTACCTCTAAATGTCATTGCATATTTTAAGTTATAAGTTTAACTTGTTATCCCTGATTTGTTTTAAAGCAGTAACATCTGAAATCTGTGCTTAAAAGTTTAAATCTCTATCCTAGGATAATTCTTGACATATCACAGACATCAAATATTACTCTGACAAGATGGCACCAAGCAGAAATGTAGTAATAAAGTTACAAGTCTCAAAGCAGAGAGTGAGGAATTCTGGGTAATGACACTTCCTGAGGTGATTCTAAAACAGTGATCAAGAATGTCCCACACACTGTTTGGTGAAAAGAAATACACTACAATTTTACATATATAAATAGGAAAAAAAATCTATTTTTAAAGAATAAAAATGAAGAGCTTTCCAGTGTTACAGCTCACTTAAAAATTTTAAATCATGCTTTAAATTTTCAAATAGTCCCCAAGCACAGCACACCTAAAAAAATATGTAGCTAAGTATGCAATATTTTGGGAACTGGATATAAGATGAAGCTTTTTTTTTTAAACATGGGAGAAAAGGGGGAAATACACCATTTTTTCATTTCAAAAAACAGCACTTTTCCTTAAATCACAAGCTAGCACAAGAAAAGCTAAAACACTGCTTTACGAATGGCCACTTACTGTTGGCACTAAGCATAGCTTACCTTTTTTCTTAAATAACACAGTGAATTTGTAATACCTTGTTACAAAACATGGGTCAATTTATTATTGAAATTTTGTTAGTGTTTTCAATTTTATAATTTAGCAACCGTGGAACTGAGGTATACCTTGTTGAGGGAGGTTAAAGTAATGCTTGGAAGCCTTTTACTGTACCCCACTTAGATGACTTTGTTTATGTACACAGAACAGCAGCACACTAAACATTCACAAGCTGTGTCATATTGGCATTACAATAGTCATTTATAGAAACACAACAGCAAATGCAATAAAAACAAGTTACCCTTTTAAAATCTGAAATGAAAAGTTTTTGATTAAAAAAAAAAATAGCAGTAGTTCATTTAAGGAATTAGTGTCTTCGGACAGACATTAAGAAATCTGATGTCAGTTTTCAAACACATGATTAGCCAGGTCCAAAAAGATCCTTGATTTGGAGAGGGCCACATTCTTCATGTACATTTTTTCAAAAGTTTCTTTATAGTTTACAACTTTTCTCTTAGTCGCGTGTCCTTCATGTCTCTGCTACAGGCAATGCCATAAGTCTCCCAGAGCCACCTTTTGAAATGAGGGTCTTCTTTCTGAGATGTCCAGGAGACATCCTACTCATTTCACACAGAAAATAAACTGTAAGCAGTTTCATTAGCAGCTCCAGTTGAGAGTCCTGTTTCTCAGTGTGTACACATGGTGCAACCATCATAGACTAGATTCTTTGGGAGGAAAGTCAACATTTGTCACCATCGTGACCACTGTTACAATGTCCTCTGTGGTAATGATATTTGTTAGTCTTTGCATCTGAGTAATTCTTTCACCTACACATCCAGCTGATAACCTGGCTTCGGCATCGTGATCCCAACATTCTTCTATCGTTTCACAGAGCATTGCCATTCCCTAAAAAGGAAAAACACATTTAAATATCATAGCAATTTTTGTTTTCTATTGGGAACTAGAGTAAAACTCTCATAAAGAAATTGCTATTCTTGTGGGTTAAAGAAAGTCTCAAGATTAGCCAAGTTTGATATTTGTCAACATTCACTTTCAAATATCTCATATGCACTAACATGGAGAGAAGCACTGAGAGAAAACAGTATTTTTTTTTTTAAGCACTGGAGATGATCACAGCAGATGATTTGTTTAATTCCAAATATCTCTGATCATTGTTCACAAAGCAGGTAATTTAAATTTAAGCTAACCTTTGAACTGAATTCAAAACTAAGGCTTTGAGAAGTTTACCAATTTTTATTCTTTTCTTAGTTAATATCAGCATTTCTACCTTGCAGATAAGTAGGAAAAAGGTTAGGAACCACACTTAAGGATTCTCTACTTGGCTTATCCATGTTTCTAGTTATATCTAAAACAAAATAACCAGGGCAATATTGTTCCAGCCTTCACATTCCTAGTCTCTTATGAACTTGAAAACCATCCAATCAAAAATCAAAATGCAGTTAACTGTCATGTAGAGAATAATACTGGGTACTTCACTTTTTAAAATGACATCATATGTGAAGGTGGTGATCAGCAAGGTTACCCAACTCTCCACAGGCTCACAGGTACTTGTTTCCCTTGGAAACCTTCCAAATAGGGGACACAACTGTGACATAGGAGCACAAAGCCAAGTGTCCCCCACAGCTCTGACTTTACCATCTCCCTCACGAGGGTACAGATGTGGCCTTAACTGCATTGTTTCTAGGACTCGAGTATAGAATATCTTGTACCAAGATCTCTGCCTCAGGAAATCCAGAAAGAAAATGTGCAGAAATATAAATCATTCCTCTGATGAGCATTTTTTTATTGGAAATTAAAGTGAAAAGCTAACTATAACTTACAGCATGTTTCTGCCAATAATCTCTTAAAACAGGCCTCTTTTTTTTATGCACAACAACTTCCTGCATGTCTTCAAGAGAGGGATGCTGGCCAATTTCTTCCTCAAATGGCAGCATGTATTCATCTACAGGTCCTGAAATGTAAAAAAGGGGGGAAAGTCATTTTAATTCAAATCATCTTGCCTTCCTAACTGGAACAAGTTTTCTAAAAGATATTCTTACCACCTTTTCCTAACTCATATGCTATAATGACGGGAGAGAAACAAACACTCAACTGTAGTTACAACCACAAATTTTAATTTAGAAGAAATCAAAAAGTCTGTAATTTGGCATGTAACACTGCTAAGGATTGTAAGGACCTCTCACCTACTGCATAAGGAATACCTACCTCTGTATATAGGACACAGGGAACCGTGGATATGTGCATATTAAGGATATAACATCTCTATAAGGTACCCACTCCTCCTGCAATTCAGATCAGACTATAAACAGTAGTGCTTTCATTGAAGACTTTGGGTTCGGTCCGTTACAGCCGTCTTTGTTCTGACATGCCCTAACCCCCTACACAATCATACAAGGAGGTATGTACTCCAGAGGTACACCTCTGCCCTCACAAAAGCTGCCAAATATTTAGTTTAAAAATCACAAATGTACTGTATAAACGGTTCCCAACAAGTCAGAATGGTGCTTTCACAGAAAAGCAAGATTTATTCTACAATTTTTTTTTTTTTCTTTTACTTAGGCCTACTCAAATACAGAAATTCAGTTAGGAGTTAGTAATAACTAATAGTCAATAAACGCTTATGCTGACCAGAAACTTTATATCCCATTTTATCTTCACAGAGTGCAGGTGGCATTACTGTACTTTATAGATGATAAGCTCAAAAAAAGTTCCATAATTTGCACAAGAGCAGACAGCTGTGAAGGAAGAGAGCTGAATCCACCTCAAAGACTCTAGAGTCTGTGAACCATCCGCCCTTGATGGAAATTGGTCACTAATGAGCAGCTTCAGGGACCAGATGTGACTGTATATAGATAACAAACCCTGGGCAAATTCTCAAGACATACCAAATACTCCTGCATAGAATTAAGTTAACAGTTGATCATGAAGGAGGCCATCTAATTCAACCCTGTCTAACTGTACGAGTACTTGGTGGCTGAATAGTTGGGCTCTGCTTGTGCACTTCCAGTCACTTAGAGTATTGACATTCTAAGGTGTCTGTTACCCTCACTACTATAAATGTGGTCCACAGGTCAGCAGCATTGACAGGCAGCTTGTAAGAAATGTAATTATTAGGCCCCACCCCAGACCTACTGAGTCAAAATCTGAATTTTAAGATTCCCAGGAGTTTGGTTTGCACATTGAAATTTGAGACTCACTGAACTAAACCAGTGATTAACCATCAAAAAAATTTAAAATCACTACTTTAGTAATGTTCACACTGTCCCCTATAATTTTTGACTTGCATCAGAAATGCCTCCCTGCAACTGAGTATTCCATAGCACATGCAAGGTATTTAAGAAATCTAAGCATCTATCCTCCTCTTATTCCATAAAAACTTCCCTGATACAAAACAAAGCAACTCCTCACTCCTCCAAACTCCAATAATATTTCCTTACACTTCTCAGGTATTAACATTTATCCCTGGCTCAGCAGGTAAAGAATCCACCTGCCATGAAGGAGACACAGGAGACGTGAGTTCGATCCTTGGGTTGGAAAGATATGCTGGAGAAGGAAATGGCAACCTCCTCCAGTATTCTTGCCTAGAAAATCCCATACACAGACGAGCCTGGTAGGCTACACTCCATGTAGTTGCAAAGAGTTGGACACGACTGAGCACATAAACTCAAAAAACATTTACCTACATAGACAATTCATACTTACCTTACTCTAGAATTAACTGTCCAAGATACATTTTTATCAACTGAACTGTACACTGTTTATCCCTCATAATACTATATCCAATTGATTTGCTTCAGAGAGTTCATATTACTCAAATTCTAAGCAATATATTTTCCCATAACATCTGCCATCTCACCTGCTGCTTTCTGCCTCCATAAATGCACATAATTGCGTTCATCTTCCACTTTGACCCAAAACACACTGAACAGTTTATTCTTCTTCCTATAGACTTTTAAGCTAAAAATATCCAAATTGCTTCAACCTCTTAGGTTCTGGATCCACTCCCACAACAATTTTGGAAGAATGAATGGCTGTCCATTCCTGACCACTGTCCACTAAATTCCCTTTGAAAGCACCTTATCCCAAGGCAAATTTCATATACCAGAGGTAGTCTGTCACACACTGAGAAACTATTACAGTACTCAGAAGATACTCTTGGAACATAGGTTAAGACAGTTACACCTTTTAAAAATTAAAATTAAGAAAAACCAAAACATCAAACTAACATTGGTTTGGGGGTTAGCAGTCGGAAAGTTTATCTTATATTCTGATATCCCAAAAAGTATAACATAATTGGAGAAAAGAGAGACCTTCTGAGGGGCACTGAAGACAGTACCCACAACACTGTAATTCCTTCACACCAGGAATATAACATGCAGGTTTATAATCAATCAACATGAATATCTGTTTTTGAAAAGGATTTCAAAAACAAGGACTAGGAATCCCTTGGAACCAAGGTGATGTGCCAGAGAACATAACTTATGTTTATAATAATGTCTACAGTAGATCAGACTTTCAAAGCTTTAAAGAGGCAGAATCTAACCAGCAGTATAATGTGCTCAGCCATGGAGGATAGAATGCTAATTCAGTCTGTTGCTGAGGTATATGTTGCCATCACGCAAGTGCTGAATAGCCTCCCAGGACAATGTCTGGGAGGCCAAATCTACATGCAACTCTCACCCAAGAGTTGACTTTAACCCTTAGGTGTCTTAGGACCCATATGACCTGACCAAGGTAGCAGCCCTCTCCCTGAATCTGGATCAGAGTTTCAAATCTAGGCTCCATCACTCACCAACTTGCAGCTAAAAAAGACAAGCTACTTAATTTCTACTTAAAATTTGAGTGTCAAATTCTTCACATATAAAACTAAGCTAATAATTACTTCCAAAGTTGTTTTAGGAAATAAGCTAAAGGTATGTGAAGTGCCCAGCAAAGCATCTGGCAACCGTAATGAATCAACACATTTCAGTACCTTTCCTTTCCTGCCCTCCTATCCCCTGCCTCCTGAATTTTCTTTACGCTACCACTTCTGGGAGTCTACTTAAAAACAGCTGTGCTTTATAATATTACCTTTGAGAGTCATCAGCCCTTTTCTTACATGTGTAGCAGATACACACACATACACACACATATGTATCTTTTTAAAAAATATTTGTTCCCTTACCATCTGCAGCAGTACAGCGAGAAGCCAGTTCCCACAGGACTAATCCCATGGCGTACATATCTATCCTCAAAAACGCATCCCTTTGGAAGTTGATAGCACCCTCTAACACCTCTGGAGCCATATACCTTCGGGTACCCACCTGAAAAAGTGTTAAAAGCAAATAGCAATTACTAACTTTGTGAACTGACACTCTATCATTTGTAAACAGAATCAAAACCGACCGTGGTCTACTATCAGGTAAGATAACTAAATTTTGACCACCAGAATTTTATTCCATTTCAAGTAATACAACAGCGAAGACCCTAGAAACAGTGGACGCAACCATGAGTAGGGTATGCTTAAACAAATAAAAAGTACTATGCAGCTTTTAGAAAACCATGAGGTAGATCTATAAGGACTGACATGGAATGAGTTCTAAAAATACTATAGGATGAAAACAGCAAAGAACAAAGCAGTGTATATACTAAGATCCCTTCGGGATACACTTAACAGATATATCAACACACACTATGCTGGTTTAGGCTTAAGACTTTTTCCCCTTCTGGAAGGAATCACAAACTGAACAATGGTTATTTGTGGAGAGAGGACGAAACAGAAAAAAATCTGTATACTTTTCAAATGTACACTGTTTGAAATGTATCCTTAAAAAAAAAATAACTCTTTTTGAGTATAACAATACAAAACATAAAACAAATTAGCCACATAAAGGATAGATAAACTTTCTAAAGTTCTATTTGTACAAAATCTATTTGTTTCGTCATGAATTCTGTCATATTCTTTATTGATATCGGTCCCTAACAATTTGCTATTTCTTATTAATGTAACTATGGTTACCAAGCTAGTACAGCTGACTCTGGTTGGTGCTTGACAAAATTCATCTATTTAAAAAATTTCTGTGTGATACTTGGTTAGATCACAATCCACTTGAGTTTTAGTAGGTCTAGGGAGTGGCCCAGATATTAGTATTTCCAAAAGCTACATTGTTAAGTTATTGTGATCTACACTAGAAATTGGGCAATTACCTGTAAATACACATTTAACAAAAGTATTAAAAAAAAATAAGTATAGCTCACTAAGACCCTAAAGTTCAAGTTTCTAATTCATTTATTAATAATAAGAATAGTTTAAAGAGTAACTTTCTCTTTTTTGCTACTTTAAATAACATTTAATTGTGCTATAAGAAAGCTTTTCCCAAAAGTCTACTTTTCTCCTAAAAATAAGTGTATTGAATCGGTTCTACTGAGATGGATGAAACTGGAGCCCATTATACAGAGTGAAGTAAGCCAGAAAGAAAAACAATACAGTATACTAATGCATATATATGGAATTTGAAAGATGGTAACGATAACCCTATATGCGAGACAGAATAAGAGACACAGATGCATAGAACAATTTTATGGACTCTGAGGGAGAAGGTGAGGGTGGGACGTTCTGGGAGAATAGCATTGAAACATGTATATTATCATATGTGAAACAGAACACCATTCCACGTTCGATGCATGAGACAAGGGCTCAGGGCCGGGGCAATGGGATGACCCAGAGGGATGGGATGGGGAGGGAGGTGGGTGGGGGGTCCAGGAAGGGGAACACATGTAAACCCATGGCTGATTCGTGTCAATGTATGGCAAAAACTATTACAATATTGTAAAGTAGTTAGCCCCCAACTAAAATAAATAAATTTATAAAAAAAAAAAAAAAAATAAGTATAGCTCACTAAGACCCTAAAGTTCAAGTTTCTAATTCATTTATTAATAATAAGGAGAATAGTTTAAAGAGTAACTTTCTCTTTTTTGCTACTTTAAATAACATTTAATTGTGCTATAAGAAAGCTTTTCCCAAAAGTCTACTTTTCTCCTAAAAATAAGTGTATGTCATCCAAAGTACTTCTTTTTTTATGAAATGATGACATCATTATTTTTAGTGTAAAATGTCCTCTCTTTTATAAATTGATGATGACAAAAGATAAAAATCATTTTTTTCCAGTGGTCTTTGCAAAATATAAAATATGCAATAACATGCATTTGAAATTTTATGGTCTATGAAATCTAAAGTCAAGGAATCAGTGATGTATTATTTATTATTATGCATGCATGTAATTAAGTATTATTGTTATGTATTATTATTTTTACCCACGTCATGTAACCCAATCATGAGGGCATTAAAAGATATGAATGAATCCCCCCCTTTTTTTTTTAAAGTGAAGGATGGTATGTCAAGTTTATAAGGCACCACAGGATTGAATTCTTTGGAAAACTTAAGTCTTAAAATAATCAGCTCAGAAGATTGGTCCTAGACTTCCTACACAATCTCCCATCTCAGCAATACTCCACAAAACTGCCTTCCTTCCAAAATACATATGCTGTCAACTTTCTAGAACTATGACTGTTGACTAACTTCTTAAATCATTAGTCAATACTGCCAAAATTTGTTGTGCTATGTTCTTGGAAGCCAACAGCATACACTGGGAAGAAAGAAAGCTGAGAATCAGGTGATCAAATAATTTGCATAATTTGAAAGAAGCAGCAATGATTATACAAAATCATTTGGCTTTGTAAGGAAATAACACCTTTCGGTCAAACTGTTTTGAAAACACCTTTCCTAGCCTCAGTTTCTGAGAATAAAACGTATGGATGTTCTTTTCTTCTCTGGCCTTCCTTACAGGCGCCTATTGCTGAGATTTCTGTGTAAACTTCGATTAACTATAGCCCATCAGGCTCCTCTGTCCATGGGTTTCCCAAGCAAGAATACTGGACTGGGTTGCCATTTCCTTCCCCAAGGATCTTTCCAACCCAGGGATCGAACCCAGGTCTCCTGCGATGCAGGAAGATTCTTTACCACTTGAGCCACTAGGGAAACCTCAAGTTAAAACTAGTGAGTTAATAATATTTATTAAGAACTCCCTAAAAGAATGAGGCCTATTAAAAATGTTTTAGATTCTCCTTTGATTAGTTTTAAAAACAGAGTCCTATAACATCTGAATTGTTTTAGATGAATTCCTTGATCTAAATTACCATATGAAAATATCTTCCTTAGCAAATTTAAAACTTACTCAAGACAGTTTTTCTTGTATTAGATGCCAATTACCACCACAATAATTTTAAACCAACTGATTCCAGATCAGCCATGTAAGAAAATATGGGACAGGATTATTTTTCCTTAAGAGTTTATAGTTATCATCCTTACCTGTCCATGGGTATCGCCTGCAGACTTGCCGGCCTCAAACTTTAACGCCAACCCAAAATCAGCAATGCAGGCTGTCAGATTGTTTTTCAACAGCACATTTTTACTTTTGATGTCCCTTGTAAACAGAAAGATAGACAAAGTATTCAAATTCAGTTTAAACAATTTATCTTTTAAATTTTTTGACTATGACTAGGAAAAGAAACTATGTATGCTGTAAAAAAAAAAAGTTAATTCAAAGTATGAAATACAGAAAAGGGAAGAGGGGAAAAAAGCTGAAGTCAAGTCTCCATATAGCTTGAAGCACAAGGGTACAGTGACCAAGTCCTATCCACCACAGGGACAATATAAAGGAATTCTCTCCATAAAGCCATTTTATTAAGAGCTGCCATTCCAAAGATGCTGTCCAGCTTTCATGTTATCTATGTCACTCCAATCTACCAATCAAAAAATTGTTTTTTAAGATGATAAGCATATTTCAGTTTATAGCTTAAAAACTCTCATTGAAACTTCAGTTTAAAAACCAAAATGAAAAAATTTTCAAATAACAGCAGAATTGGAGTCTTTTGCCTATTGGCACAGGCCTACATTTTAAAATAGTCCTTTATTTTAATGGTTCTTATTATATTCATCAACCTGGCTGTACAAAAAGCATCCCTAGGAATGTTTACCAGATAAAAAATTTTCACCATAAACAATACATGCTCCAGCTGGATCCTGGTGTTCCAAAAAGAGTAACCATTTTAAGGCAATCAGATCTCCTTCTCTACACTCCAGCCTCAACTAGTTCATGTTAGAGATAACTATACCCCAGGCAAACACATCTATGTCGTAAGCAATGGTTAAATTTATGTGTGCAGACACAGAGACCAAAGTGAGGCAAAGGACACAAGACACCCACAAATGCTACGAAATCCAGTTTTAGACTCAATTGATTTTTAGGTACTGTACTTAAAGTAACCTTTGGGGGTTCACAAGGATTATTTCCCATAGGACTATGTGAGGCAAGCAAAAATCCAGGAAGAGGCAGTTAGACTGTATGCAGGAAGATGAAGGGGAACTATTTCAGAGGTGGAAGTCATTTAAGGTTTTCAAAATTGGAAGTGAAATAAAAGTAATGCTTCCCTGCAACCTAAAACATCACCTGACAGAACTCGATTAAGTATTAGTTCCAAGAATTGGTTAATTTAAAACAACCATCTTTAAATTGAACGTAAGATGATAAACTGATCACAGGTTCAAGGAAGTTAAATTATAGTGGCAAACCGAATCCCATGTTTAAAGGGAACTAATGTTTTCCCTTTAAGGATCTGACAATTGTTGGGTCCAAGTACTATTTCTTCACTGAAAAAGGAAATTTAGTCAACCCAATTATTCAAATCACGCCTCCCATCACCTCAGCTTTGGTAATGATCACGTGGTCATTCAAAACACAACCAAAAATATATTCAAAAATCTCTCCTTAATTACATCCTCTTATACCTATTTATAATCACCTTTGAAGTAAATCATGTTTTGAGGCAAAATAAATTTCTCCTTTGAGATAAATACACTTTCATTCTTAACTATGTTTTAGGAAATAAGACAAATTGAAACATAAGTCGATCATTAACCTTTGATAATGATGTTAATATATACACATCAGCCAAAATACTTCCTGGCCAATCTCAAAGCTAATTTGAAAAACAAATGAAAATCAAATGCCTCCGACAGCATGATTAAGTAACTAGGGGAAAATTTTTGCCCAATGGTTTGAAAGTTTAAGTAATAAACAAATACTGAATTATTGGGGAAAATAATATAAATTCAGCTCTACCTGTGAGATATGGCGGGTTTGTGGCCATCTTTTAGGCCAGGTATATCCTCATGTAAATATGCCAATCCTCTAGCCATGGTTTCTGCAATATGACACAATTCATTCCAAGAGACCACATTAGCCTTAAGAAAGTCTGATAGTGAACCCTAAAGAAAGGGGGAAAAAAAACAACTTATGTTCTTGATAAAATCCATGTGTATATGGAGACTTTCCTTTTTACTTTTAAGAGGTTATGGAAGGCAACATATCTTTCCTTTCAGTGAATAATATCCAAAGTCCATTTCTTTCTGAATGGTTTTAAGTTTCACGTTAATAAACATCTGAAAGGAATACCACTAATCTTTAAAGGTTTACTATAAGCACAGTCAATTTCTCATTTAGAAGACAAAATTTAAAAGAAAAAAAAAGATGATTGGAAATCGAAAATTCTAGAAAATACTTCAGAAGTTAAAATGTACTGACTATAGAGATGTTATATCATAGGACTAGGAGAACAAAAAATTAAAACATATAAACAACTAACCTAAAGGGTCTTCCTCTGGAGATCACTGCCAACCTTTTGGTCAAGAATCAGAGAAATAAAAGAGCCACTTTTTTTCTGACAATGATGAAACTGATTGGCAAAAGTAACCCAATTTCTTACTTCATTAATGTATACTTTCATACTAACTCTGGAAGTAGAAAAATCGAGGAAAAATAGCAAATGTGTTTTGGTGGTAACTACTCTACAAGTTAGTGACAAATCAAAGATCAGATAAATGTCCTGACCCTACTTTTGTCACTAAGCAACACTGATTAAAGAATTTTAAGAAACAAAATTCAAGTTGAAAAATGGCTTGTGTAACAAATGTGGATGGTAAATGGCAAACGAAAATTACTAAGCGTTGGCTATACTAAAATAATTATTTGTAAGAGAAATAACTGCAGCACAAGAAATCAGGGACAAAAGACATATTATATAAGTAGAGGGTTAGGTGAAAAAGTTGTCATCTTTGTTTTTCTATTTATATAAATTATTTTTAAAACAGGTTTTTATTTATAAAGATTAACCAGTAACACCCTGTTCCCAGAAAAGTTTTGTAGCCAACATTAGGAAAGTAAGCCAACCCTGACTTTACTGAGTTAAAATGGGACGTATTGATAGTTCTACCTTTTCATGAAATGCTGTGATTAGCCAAAGATCCACATCAACACTGGTGCCTCGTTTCTCTGCACCAATGAACTGTAGTATGTTCTCATGCTTCATTCCAGGCAAACTATAGACTTCATATTCATTCTGCCACGACTGTTTATCCTAGAGTTAAAAAGAAAGAAAAATAAGAATGCAAAGGACACAGGCAAATAAACCATATCTAAGAGACTACTCAAGTAAGTTCTAAGACAATTTTTTTTAAAGGCTAAGTATTAAAAGATTCTTTGGTTTTCTTTTGTCCTATTTTTTAATAAAAGAAAACTCTGACAACAGGTAACAGCTCCATGCTAAATGCCTGCCCTGCCCCATTCCCTCAAACATACTTTTTTGTGTCTCTAATTTGTAAATGTAGGAGTTATCAGAAATGCTGCACTTCTGAATCTTAAAAATGGCAACATGTTCCATACACAAGTTAGTAACTACAGTGTAATTTCATCATGGTGTGAAGTTACCTATGTTACTATTAAGAATAATCTCTCTGAGACATGAAATTCAGGGAGAATGACTTCACCTAAATAGAACATAAATTTTTTTTTTGAAGACTAACAGTATGTCAAACATTCTTAACAAAATGTTTAGAATACACTGCAGAGTCGATAAGAAAGCAATGGGGTATAAATATGCAACACAATAATTTGAAACACCACAGACTCACTTGTGCCTGCAAGTGATCCATGCCTCTTATGTGTTGTGTCTACTTACAAAGGATTAGTTTCTTTTCACAATGAGAGAATAATGAAAGAGGGAGGCATAATGGTTACGAACCCTCTGGATCCAAACTACCTAAGAATCTCTGGCACATCACATAATCATTCAGTTTCCTAATGAGTAAAACAGGGACTGTGGTGTCTGCCTCACAGAGTCATTGTGTTATACGTGTAATGTGTTGTGTATTATATGTATGAGTAATACATGGATACATATCAGTGTGTACTTACATATGTAAAGTACCTCTATCTGACACAACAGAACCATTCAATAAAATGTTAGCTATGGTCATTGTTGTTGTTACACTTAGGTTAATCCAAACTCATCCTCACATGAAATAAGAACACTCACTGGCCCAATAGACTTTTCCCAATGGAGAACTAAACTATACTTAACAGTATCTGCATTGCTACCAAAAAAAAAGTAATAAACTTCTTCACAGACTCTGAGAAACAGGCTTTCAAGGAGGTAAGAGGGCAAAAGTCTAGGTTACATTAGACAAAGAAACTGAATTATTTTGGTATAAGGAAGATCTACTCTATAGGTGCAGGGGAGGGGTGAAACCTGCATCAAAACACCCAGCCAGGATCCCAATACCATGCATGGCATTAGCCACAGGTGTGAAGAAACAGATGACAGGAAGAAAGGAATCATCACAGATCTATACCACGAGTGGAGCAAAACTAAAGGGTATCTCAGAGGTGTGTGAGACCAGGGTTTTATGAGGTTGGCCTCTAAAACAAAAACAAGTTAACAGTAAACCAATTATTTGGAGTCAGCTGACTGCATCTGAAAATTCACCAAACAAAATGAAATGATTACATCAATACTCAAAAGTAGAACAAAATCCAATCAGTCTAGTAATATTGATATATCTCCGAACAGCAATTCTAAAACAAAGCACACTACTCTTTCATTATTCTGTTTGCTTTTTCTGGTAATGTCAACAGAACATTAAAAATTAACCAAACAATGAATTACATTTTTAAATTAGAATCATCTCTGCATTTCTGTACAACTTTTATTGGCAAAAAATTCTCCAATATGTGCATATACTGAAGTTCCACCCCTCCAAACAAACATGACTGTTGTATGATTAATTCCTCAGATGAGCAGACAGACATAAAAGGGCTAACCATTTTCCCCAGTAGCACAAAACCACCCTGAAACATATGGCTTGTGTTTTCAGACTATTTCTGAGTTACAATGACCTAACCAGTTGCATCTTTTAACAAATAAATGCATATCAGAAAAGTGCAATAAACATACCTGTATTGGAAATATTTTTACAGCCACATATTCATTGAGTAACTGGGCTTTCCACACACAACCAAATCTTCCCCTTGCTTTCACTTCTAGTAACTGTAATGGCTTCAAACCTAGTAATGGAGAAGGTGGGGGTGGTCCTGGGTCCTACAAACAATAATAGTATTATTTTAAAAAGCAGCACATGATACATATCACTTCTAAATATCAGAAAAAAAGTGAGTATACTAAGGAATCAATTGACAAAAATGGTAAACACATACAAATGACATTAACTTCAATCTTGCCAAAACTGAGTTCTCAAGCATTACTAATTATCTATAGTGATCACAAAGCAAGGTGCTGGAATTCAGTTTTCATAATAACATTCAACACTGTGTGTGTGTGTGTGTGTGTGTGTGTGTGTGTGTGTGACTGCTACATATACATAGCAGTGTGTGTGTGTGTCTGTCTGTCTGTCTGTGTGTGTGTCTGTGTGTGTGTGTGTCTGTGTGTGACTGCTACATATACATAGCAATCTGGAGAAGAGATCTTTTTGGTCCAGTCTCATTAATTCTAAGATTTTTCTGTGACCTCCCAGGATACTACTAATAGTATCTCAATTTCATCCAGTTGATACCTCTTTATAGAGTAAGGATTTGAAAGGTAACAGAACAGCAAATTATGGCTATGCATCAAAAACCCACTCCTCAAAATCCATTACTTTCCCCAATGAGTGTTTAGCTTCAACTCTTTTTCGCTAATATCAGAAATACCCACGGCTATTCTCAAATACATTACAAGTAAGTATTTCAAATACAAAGCACATATAAAAATATGTAAGTTAGTGTTGCTATAACCAAACTGCTCTGTTCATTCTAATTTTTCCACCCAGTAAAAATTATAATTTTTGCTTATAACTTTTGCTTATAATTATTTCCCAGAATTGACTGAGATAGTATTCTGGGACTTAATGGCAAAGACAATACAAATTATAATTCAGAAAATAAGTGGTCACATTAGATGATACGGTATGGTAAATAAAAGAGAAGTATACTGCTATAATTAATTTTAAAAATGGAGCAAATATATCAATAGGAGTACAGCATCACCAGGGAATCCTCCTACACAAAGTGAAGTGGCAACCCTTCACAGAAAGCATTGCATTAGTTCAATATCTGCAAATACAGCATGAGGCAGGAAGCCTTTTGGAAAGCTTCCAGAGATGTTTGAAGGCCTGGGTAATGAATACTGTAAGAAGTAACTAAAATTTCTGTGGCAACAGACTTTATGGCACTGGGTGGAGCCTAAGACACTCAGAAATTATATGTCACCCCCTTCATCAATGCATGTCTTTCTGCCTTTACTCTCCCTTTAAAAACAAAACAAAACTCCTCTTCTAATGCCTCAAGACAGTTAGTGCTCCCTTTAGGCATTATTCAGCCCCTGAGTGCCACTCAAGATTTTTTAAAAGTTGACATCTATGTTACAAAGACTCTCAGCAATAGAAACATTGCAAAGTATTAAAGAGAAAAAATAATGTAATTTCTCCTTCTGAAGTAGACAATCTTTCTAAAAATGCTTTGTGAATTCCTATTTTAAAACAGTATGATAAACCAGAAGGCTTCCTGTGACCCATTCTAACATCAGATAATTTTTAAATGTCTACAAAAGTTGCATTTCCTTCACACATTCAAAATATGAAAGGTTAGTAGAGCTAAAGATTGTTTTAGCTAACAAAGTGATAAGTACAGGAAGTCAAATGTAAACCTTACAGAAGTATGGCCCCTCAGTGGGAGGGGAAACAAGACTGTGACGTTTACCAGTATTAAGCCCTCCCTCCTTCCCTCATCCCCTGACTGATCAAGCATGTCTGTAATAAGAGATTCCACTGATAGGGACATATGACTTCTGTGAACGTGGAGAAGGAGGGCAAAAAGCTGAAAACCACTCTTCTAAAGGCAAAGGAAACCACTCAGTCCTCAAAATTCAAGAATTATTGGATAACTGCATAAAAGAATAATTAGACTAACTAAAGAGGAAAAGTTCAATTTGAAAAACTTTCTAACTACAAGGTTAAAGTCAATGATTCCCTCATCTTTTAGAGATAAGTTAGAAAAGTTGAGTTTTCAAAGCAGGGATGCCAAAATTAAAGCATGCAGATAAGGGCTGAAAGCTGAAGAGGGAAAATAACCAAGTAAAAAGTAAAATGGGACTATATGTACACACTAAGATTTGTAATAACTTTTATAAACTGACTGATAAAGTCTCTTTAGATAACATACACATTATCCATTCTCTTTTCTAAAAAGTACCAACCATATGGATACGATTCAGTCTATAAAACAGGTTTTAGATGACTTAATCTATGTCTCAAATTAAGAATATATTAACCGTTCAAAATAAGATTTTCATGTAATATCAAACTTAATTTTAGGAAACAAAAATTTCCAATGCCTATGTTTAGAATAAAAAAAAAAAAAATCACTGGATGTTTTCCAAATGTACAGATAAACTTTAAAAAGTTCTTGTTAGTTTCCAAGACTCTACTTACAAAGTTTTGAAGCTACCATTATTTCGGTAAGAAATCTTAGATCACTCTCTTAATGATGTTACCATTATGGTCAACATTATATACTAACAGCCTGAAATATACTTTGTCAAAATTACCTTAAGAAGCTTAAACTGACAGGAACACAAGCCAATTTTCAAAGGGCGAGGAAAAGGTCTAAAAAGTCAGCACCTACAGAATGTCAGAACTTTTAGAAATATGTGTTTTTCAACAATATTCTATAATTCTTGGAAAGGTCAGGTTTAAAAATGAGAACTCTGTAAGATTATAACGATAAAATCTATAATACCAATCAATATATCTTTTTGCTTTTCTAGTAAGATTTAATACCAATCAATATATCTTTTTGCTTTTCTAGTAAGATTATTAGAATATTCTTCTAACTCACACTTTTCAGCTCTTTATTACATTTACACGAAGCTTTAACAGCTTTTCTTACATCTAGCTTTTATTTATCCTATAATCTAAGAATATTAAAAATGATTTTCAGTTTATTAGCATCATTTTACTAATTTATAAAAAAATCAACACTTGATTGTAGGAATAAAGATTTATACCTTTAAAATACATGAACACCTCGGGAGACAAATTCAAACTTAAACTTCATAATGACAACATTCTAATGTTATCCATAAAACATGGTCTTGCCCTGCCACAGAGAAAAACCACTTCTGAAGGGGCAACTATAAGGACTACAGAATTCCTGAAAACTCCCTAAGTTCCAGTTCTCTTACAGTACCCAGGCTATTTTGCCCAGTGAAAAAGATACACATTAGAACACGGCTCTGATCACATCTCTTCTTTACCCCATTTGTATGTGAAAATTACGGCAGCAGAAGACATCATGCTGAGAAGCCCCATGGAAACAACAGTGGCCACCACCCCAGCACCACTACCCAGCATCATCCATATAACCAAGAATGGATAAAAGATTAGAAGTGAGGAGCTGTAAAGCAGTCTGCGACCATTTTACTCATTCTGAGTTCTCCACATGAAAGGCGAATTCTAATCTAAATAAAAGCCTTAAAACTTTCAGACAGCAAAAGATCAAGTTCTAATTCCTCTAGCCAGTACATTTACTAAAGATGCCAAAGATGAAATAAACTACCTGAAAATACAGATTTCACATTAAAAGATAATGGGTTCAACAAGAAAGTCAGCACCTGTTAAAAGTGAGCACATGCTGACATTAATGACATACTATAAAAATTAACCAATCCAAGGTTTTAAGGCTAAAAATTTAGCCGTTAGGTGTTAACTTATAATCAACTAAAACAACTGTTTCCACATTTCACCTTAGATAAGCATAAACACTGTTAACAATTCTTTAAAACCCAAAACTAAAGCTATGATAAAATAAATGTTTTTAATATTGTAAGTGGAAAAAACTATAACATAAATTTATAAACTATAAAGGATGCACAATAAAGCAACAACAACAACAACAAAATCTAAGAACAAAATGTTTAGTATGCATCCACAAAGTTCCACATCCATAAAACAAACATCAATGCATCTTACCTCTATCATTATATGAAAGGCGTGCTTGTGAAGAAAAAACATAGGCAAAAGAAATTACGATTTATATCCAGAATGAAATGAAAAATGACACATCAGTTACAAAAGTGAAGGAAGGAGAATAATGACTTCGTTTTTTAAAAGTTGGCAATGATCCAATGTATCATATTTTTAAAATGAGAACTAAGAACACTTTCCTTATAAACAGAGGAAAGTAATATATTTTTTAAAAAAACTTTGGACATTATCAGATAAGAGGTATTATATAGATGACTCTAGTATGATCGATCCCAAGTTACTTGATCCAACGGACTTCAAGCCAGCAAATAAACTAAACTGAAAGTCTTAAATAATTTTACATTTTTCTAAGAAGTTTTAAGGTCTAAACTGTAAAAGTGGAAAAAAAAAAAACAACAATTTAATTAAGAAGCTATGGGTTGGAATTGGATTGTGGACACCAGAGGGCAGTATTACGTTTAACAAAAACTGTAGGAGCAGAGCAAGAAATTTTTATATAGCTAGACTTGAGTTTCTCAGACAGTTGTCTTCAGAAACTAGAATCTCCAACTTTCTGAACTACTCCATTCTCCTTTCATGGAAGATAGAAAAATCCTTACAGTGAGACAGAAAAACATTTCTGATGCCTGTGTGGGTGTGTACAACATAAATAATACAACTAGGGTAAGAAAGTAAGATAGGAGAAGAGTTAAGATCAGAACTGAGTAGATCACAGTGACAGACCAGGCCACCGCTAACTATTTACCCAGCCACAACCAGGGTAAAGAAGTCAAGCAGTGGTGGCCTGGGAAGAAATCCATGCATTCTTTTCAGATGCAGGACACTCAGATACTGAACAAGATTCTCATTTTCCTAGTCATCCCAAAATAAGTAAGGCCCTAATTTAAAATGAAGAGAAATACTGTCATGAGTGTAAAGAAAGACTTCAAATCCCTCCAATCACTGATTATATTTCCCCAGTTTCCAACATTTCTACAGAAAACAACAGCACTGACGAAAAAGATTTGACAACTTGTTTATGTGTACCAGTTGCTTAACTAGTTTTTCTTGCTTCTTGATTTTCTCTTGTGATAATGATTCAGAATTATTTAATAATTCACATAAAAGGCTTAGCTAATCCCACTATCAAAACATCTTCTCAGTACCCCAGAGTAAAATTTATCCCTTGAAAGGAATACTTGCCAAATAAGTACCTAGACTGTAGATTCCCAAAGCTTCAACATCTCTGTTTTTGTTTCTATACCAGAACTTTCAGAGACAAAGGTGTCACTGTGCAAGCAGGTGCTGTCCACGCATCTTATCAAAAAGTGTACTTTTGCTCAATATACCTCTCAATAAATGAATATTAGGATAAGCGGTAAGACAATCCAAGCAAAACAAGAGACACCAAGAACAGGCCTCAGTAGCAATCAAAAAAAAATTGACTGAAATAGACAAATAGATGAAAAGCAACTGAACAAATTAGTCTGGATTCACAACTTGGAAAATGAAACCTGAACACCATGCACTGCGACTGGAGATAAGAGTGAAAACAAAATCAGCGCATTAACGTCAAGTAATTAGGTTGCCAGATGAGAAAGAGACTTGCTGCTTATTCCTTAAGGGAAAAAGAAATTTAACTATTGACAAATATCAGAAAGGAATGAATAATACTCCTGTATTGATTCAACAAATCTTTACCGAGCCCCTAGTATGTGCCAGGCACTGGCTACCCAGGCTCTCTTGACACTTAACTATACAGTGTGGGGAAGAAAAACCAACCAGTGAATCTTACTAATTAATGTACAATCATCACAGAAGAGCAATAAAAAGGAATTTGGTTACCGTGAGCATCTATAAGGAGAAACCTAACAAATACTGGGCAAAGTGAATCAGAGTTTTCCTGAGGAGAGCATCTCTGAGAAATATAAGTACTAGAGGGTGGCAGATTAGGTAGAAAAAACACAGTATTGGGACATATCCTAGATTTCTGACTCGTGTAGCCAGATGGTTACTGTTCATTTAGTGACAACTAGGTTTGAGAGAGAAGATCATTACCCTTGTCTATTAAGTGCTTGGAGACATTTAAATGGAGATATTCAGTAGGCAGTTATATATACAGAACCAGAATACAAAGAACTCTTTCTGGAAATATGGATTTTACATACTATAAATAAAAATATAGGAAATGTACTATAAGTCTTCTCTTACTATTTAAACCATTCCAAGATTTATATTTATACATACTTTTTAAATAACTCACTCAACAACTTCTTCGGACCATCAAGAAGAATTGAGCACTCTTTAAGAAAAGTATTTAAAAATCGACAAATTTGGGACTTGTCTCCTCTAATCATATATTCTAAGAAATTTTACAATTGCAAATTTTAAAAAGGACTACTGCCAAGCTGACAAAAATAGAATATGTTAAGAAATAATATAGTATGTGTATCAGGACAAATGTTTCTGAGCTAGGGAAAGCAAGACATTATACATTAACAGATTTGATAATACTGACACTGTCAAATGCACAGCCATGATTCTATCCAATCAGGTCTTCAAAATTTCTCTGTGATATAGCAACTCCTACTTTCCACAGTTTCTCCTCATCTAACTCTTTCTGAAAGTAAAGACAGACCAAGGTGGCTGAATGAGGATTTTGAATAAGCTCCCTAAGAAGTGATTAGCTCATCAGCGAAGGCAGCACTGGGGTTGTAAGTCTGAAAGAGATATTGCAGCCATGCCCATTCTTCTGGCTGCTGCTTAGAAGCACCAGGTTTACTACTGTGTACAGAAGAAATTTTATTTTTATTTAGCATTTGTATTCTGCAAGTAAAGGAGAAAAAAGGAAAAGGACCATGCTATACAGTAATAATTGTTATATGGTAAAATTGATATGTTGATCTGCAAGGCATTATATATATAGTCACTATAGAAACTATTTTAAATTTAATTTCTATACTCTAATCCCTCCCTTTATCTGACTTTAGTTTTTTATGGACCTGACCTAATAATTTATTGAAATAAGCCGTTCAATTAAAATTAACTCAATGGATAATACTCAGCCATAAGTGCCCAGGCTTTGCCACTCAGCAGACTGACTCTAGGCCAAGTCACTTCACTTATGCATGCCTTGATTTTCTTATCTCTAAAATAAACGTAATAAAACAGAACCTACATCATGAGTATTGAAAGATTACATGAGCTAATATGTATAAACTGCTCTGTACAAGTGCTTGACAGAGTACTCAAAATGAAATTTTTCCACTATTTGAAATTAACTTCAAAGTACATGTATGTGTGTGTGTCTCAATACTTTGAAGTTAATTTCAAGTAAAATGATTTCAATAAGTCAGTTTTGATGTTGAAATCATCAACTTCAAAAAATTCCTCCTTTGGAGTACAATTTTGAGGTGGCTGGCAATTAACAGCTCACACTTATTGAGCACTTAAAATGAGCCCACCATCCCACATGTGGTGGTTCTCCCTATCACCACAGAACTCGAATCCTTTCCTCCATCTTTGCCCAAATTTATTGAGGCAACTCCCTTTTTACTCTCTTCACCCTTCCTTTCCAAGCTGCCAAGTCAAACAACCAATCAACAAAACCTATTTTTAGTGCACCTACATGTTAACTGTGGGCTCCAAAAAGGCCAGCAAAGACTGGCCCTGAGCCACTTAATACTATGCATCAAGCACAGTGCCTGGCATACTCCACACAGTGGGCACTCAAACAATAGGTGAACAGTTCAGCAAAAATAAAACGAACCAATGTGAACACCTCCCAGCCTATCTGATGCAAACAGCTTTCACTAACAAACAAATGGACTTCTTCATTTTTATTATCTCAAATTAATAGGAAAATGTTTGACAGCAATGAAGTAGCTAGGAATGGTGGAACAAATTGAGGATGAGACTCAGGAAATAAAAAATACAGAGAAAAGCAAACTCACTTCTTCCTACCTACCATCTCCTTGGCAGACAAGGAAAAGTAGATATTAAGCACTCTGGTCTATATGCAACAGCCCCATTTGCAAACTGGCAAATGGGATGGGGCCCTCCACAGGCCAAAGGAAAATTGATCTCAAGATTTTTTAATTTAGTATGTCATTTTTAGAAATAAGGTGCTTTGATTAATTTTAATGTGCAGCTTTGAAGCTGAAACTCCAATACTTTGGCCACCTCATGCGAAGAGTTGACTCATTGGAAAAGACCCTAGTGCTGGGAAGGATCGGGGGCAGGAGGAGAAGGGGACGACAGAGGATGAGATGGTTGGATGGCATCACCAACTCGATGGACATGGGTTTGGGTAAACTCTGAGAGTTGGTGATGGACAGGGAGGCCTGGCGTGCTGCGATTCATGGGGTCGCAAAGAGTCAGACACGACTGAGCGACTGAACTGAACTGAACTGAACTGAAGCTTTTGATACAGACTCCCCCTCCACACACCCCCAACCCCTTGACACTTGCACTTCTTCTTCCCTGCTCTTCTTTTTCGCTTTTGGACATGGAATTTCAGCCAATCCAAGTGACTTGTCTGTACGTCTGTAAGAGAAATAACTTACACACACCTAGAGCAACACTTTGTCAAGCTGCAGCATGTCTATCGATCATTTATGACAGCTCTCCCTACAATTAGTTTAAAAATATACATAAAAGTTGTAATTTAGGTTATAATACAAAAATAATGAACACAGCATTTCTAGTAGCCCTGTACTACTTTTTAGGCATGAACGGGGGGAAAATATGCTCAAGAGTATACAGTAGCATTATATCACCATATTTTAAATATACTAAAATACTACAATTAAAAACTACTTGTGAAATGTAAGTTCTAGCCCTTAGCAGAAACCTAACACAAACTCTTAGCCAATAAAACATCAACTTTTGGTATTTCATGAGCAAACATTTATGCTGCACTAAACTTCACTTAAAAACATCACTCAGACATCTAACGTGAGTGGATACATTCTGGTCCAGATCCTGGCCTCCATCTTATGATGGACTGGTGGAATATTGTTTCATCAGATGCTCGTGGCAGGGATTGCAAACTCGCTCAGGCTTGATACTTGAAGGAAGAGGCAGTTCGTTTGTTGAGCAGATGTTACAGAAGGTTCCTCGGCAGTTCCTACATACATTCTTTGTTAGGCTGCAGTCTTCCTGGCATAGCTGACAATACTTCGGTGGCTTTTCGGAGGGCAACGGTTGACCCTGTTGATCCACAAGGTGAGACTGCAGCCTGTGGCTTTCTTCCAGGGGCTTGTTTAGTTTAACATTTTCCTCTTGAATTTTGTGCTTCCCATCCATTTTGGGTTCTGGTTTCTGGGATCCCTTTCCTGGGATGCTCCTGGTGTTTTGTAACCTTCTTTCTCTTTCCTGTTTTAGTTCTAACTCAAGATGATTCCGCTGCCTGGTGAGTGCCTCCACTTCCAGCTGCAGACTGTTGATCTTGTCTCCGAAGTCCTGCTTGAAGAGCCGGTTGTCCAGTTCAGCAGACTGGCGGCCTCACTCAGCCTGGCACAATCTTTGTTCCAGTTGTTTAATGGTAGCAGCCATCTGATTAGTCTTCTCTTCTAAGCGACTGTTCAGTTCACTTTTCTGTTTTACTCCCAAGTCCGAACTCTGCAGCTTGAAGGCAAGTTCATGCTTAAGAGCCCTGAGATCGTCCAGCTGCTGCCGCAGAGACACCAGCTCGTCCTGCTTCTCACAGATGTCCTTCTCCAGCATCTTCATAGCCAATTCCATCTCCTGTCTCATGCTGATATGGATCTCCAGTTCTTTTTCAACATCCAGTCGTAGTTGTGTCTCTTCCTTTAAGTGCTTCCTGGCTTCACTCAGCGCTTGCCCTTCTGAAGTTCGGTCTGGCTTAGGACCCTTCGATTAGATTCCAATATGTAGGAGCTTTCCTCTTTAACTCGTTCCATTTCTTCTTGCAAGGTGATAATTCTGTTATTTGCAACTGCAAGCTCCTCTGTCAGTTTAGTGTTGGATTTTTCTAATGCATCCACTTTTGCCTGAAGATTGTTTACAGTAGCATTCAGGTGTCTGTTGAGTTCCTCCACATAGTTCTTCTGATCCAGAATTGCAGTAATCTGGCCATCTCCTTCACTACCTTTACTGCTGTTCCCATCCTTGAGATACATTGAAAATCTATGACGCCAACCTGAGAGTCCAAATCTTCTCCCTTCATGCAGAAATTGGCATCAATGACATTCAGGCCCACCAACAGACCAGCAATTATAGCTCCTTCTTCTTCCATCATGAGGGCATTGGGTTCATAGAATTCACTGAGAAGTTCCTTCTTATTGATCAAAGCTTTCATGTATTCGGAAAGTTTCTTTTGCATTAGTGCCAGACGAAGCCAGGCTCTTCCTCTGCCTACAGGTGTTTTAAGTCCTGGAAGATCTTTAACACTTGCTGTTATCTCTGCAGCTTCTGGAACAAGCTTTTCTACCAGTTCTAGAGGTCCCCAGAAGGATTTATTTTGTCCAAGAAAAGCTTTCTTAGCTTTCAAGCCGTGTTTCAGGCAGTGCTCCATCACCACAAAGAACTGCTGCAGAGGTGCGTAGTCAGAATCCAGAGTTCTCCCCAGGTTCAGAGCTGATTCGATCAATCCCTTGATACTCAGCTTGGCCATGTTCATCAGGTTCATGCGTTCGTTAGCCATGAGATAATTAGGATGTTATTATCACGTTAGATGTCAGAATCCCCTAGAGCCGACTTTAGAATCAACTCGAGTTGATAGGAGTGCTTTAAATAAACCAGGTCCAGGAAGAAAAGGCAGTGGTTGGCAATGCTGGAAATTTTGCGTGTTTTCTCTAATGACTGTATGAATAAAAGTTACTCAGTTGAGCCTCTCTCTGATAAATCTAAACAACCCCACTTTGAAGCATTGATCTTATAGCTTGTCTTTGGAAGGGCTATTCATTTCTATGAATAGTGATAGTAATACTGAGCTGCATGTTAAAGGAGAGAGGGTCCCCAGTGAATAACAATAAAAAGGAAAACGATCATCCCTTTATTATATTTGGAGATTCAAGAGGGAAAGATCATTGTTAACCGAGATTGAAATGATAGAGGTTACGTGTTCTCTCAGGTGCTGCTAGACATAAACATTTCCTCTTTACCCCCACTACCTACCTCTTCTTTATAGGATCTCTACCAAACTGTGAACCCAAACTCAGGGAAAAGAAATTAAAGAGTAATATAAATTTTGACTGTACTTAAAACAATATTATAATGTATTCTAGTTTTAAGACCAGAATTTTCTAGTTCTGGCCTACATGTTTTCACTATCAGAATAAAGAGGAAGAATGTTTGCCGTTTTTCCACTTACTGACTTCAAAAGTAAATACCTGCCCTTTTCAGAATCTGCTACACAACAAGTCAGCTCTTCCCTAGTCTCCCTCCTCTGGGAGGGAGAGGGTTTTAAAGATAGGGTTTGACTTTTACAAACAGGAAGTACTAAACCAAAGCCATGCCAGGTGGAGAGTGAAAAAATTTGTCCATGGCTGAGAATATTTGTTAAATTTTTTTGTGAATAAGGGATTCCTTATTCCAAGCCAAAATTCAGAACTGGTAGACAGGTTTTTTGGAAAGTATGATACTCAAAAGAGTTCTTAGTAACAAACCCTTTGGGGAAAAAAAAGAGACATGCATTCAGCAGGGGAAGGCAGGAAATGGTCTATGCTCCTTTGATTATTTTGCATGTACATAGATTGTTTGATTCCAATTAAGACCTAAGAAGATAAGATTCTGTTAACTGGTTTAGAGTTATGGGGTGGAAACATCCTGGAACTATGATATTTGATAACTTCTGTCTCCTGAAAAGAGTGACAGCCCAGGAAAATTGTTATTCCAGAAGTCTGACCTGTTATTTGGTGGAGCTGAGTTTTAAGAGTCCTAGGGGAAAATAAAATTAGTAATTCCAACGTCAAAAAAAAAAAAAACATCACTCAGTCAGAACGAGATAGATCAGAAAGTACTGAGCTGAAAACCTTTCCTCAGTATACTGTTAAATAAGAGGAAAGCAACTATAGAATAACATTTTATAGTTTATAAAAAAGAAAAATATATATTCAAACAAGTGAGATTAGAGAAAGATGTCAAGAGATACACACCAACCTAAAACTGGTTATTTCAGTAAACTGATAAAGAAAAAAGAGGAACAAATGATGCTTTTTTTGGACATACTTCTTTCTGTATAATTTGTATTGCTGTAACAAGCAACCATTTGTAATTAATTTTTAAATAGAACAGAAGGTGAAAGAGAAAAATCAAGAGAAAAGTGTTCATAAACCTCAACCATTTAGCAATCAACCTATTTCAAGATGCACTTCTACAGATGTAATATTTATTTTGTAAGTATAACTGAATATTAGCATATTAAATATTCATGAAACTCAGTAAACTTCTCCCTGCATTCTTCCAAAATAAGGGAGCAGCACAATTTCCTAAACAGACTTGGCTGGATACTATTATGCTACCCCTTTAGTATCTTCTTAATTTTAAACATATATAGACTCAACAGGAAAATCCTACAAACCATCGTCAGAGATGGCTTGGTTTCCTGGTGGATAATAATTTGACATAGCGTGAAACATCAACTTATTATTACTTTAATATTAAGATCAACAGGATTATTCTGTATGCTCAACTCAGTATTCTAAACATCTAAAAGCCTTTAGTCCTTATCAAAACCTAGAAAAAATGTCACGATGCCAAGAATGAAGAGACTGATGTCATTTAAAAAGTACCAATGTTGCAATACTCTAGTTCTATTATTATAGCCTTCAAAAATTAACAGAAGTTAACTTCATACTTTCTTAAAGGCAAGCAATTTCCAGCCCCTAAAATGTATTTTCTTATCAAGTGGTATTTTTTTATTAGCACATAGATTTTATAAGCAGAAAACTTAAGCTTACATATGGTTATAGAAACAATGCAAACAGTTTTATTGAAATCACATTAACTCTAACCACAATAAGATTTAATGATAGAGTCAGTGCATCAATTCCCTCATATTCGTGACTCACTGGTACTAAAAAAACAAGTTTGCATTCAGTTTACTGACTGGAGATCATAAGAGCATCAACCTACATGTGGAAAGACAGTTTCAGGACAGATAAAAGAAATGTGACCCAGGTGATGCAAATTAAAAGGATGTTTTCATACCTGTGATCACAGAAAATTGAATAATGGCATTCTCTTGTAAAAGCTTGAAATACATCAACTTATCTTATCCCCAAGAAACATGGTCCTAAGATTTATCTTAAAGTAAAGCCCTAATGCACCTCAAACATTCATGAAACAATTCCTGAATATACTGCATTATCATCTTAGTATAACATTAAATGAAACAAAGTCAATTCAGCAATTCATTACTTACAGAATGGTTATTACATAGAAACACTGTGTGAGATGCAGTAGTGATTATAATATATACCTTGTCTTTAAGGAGCTTATAATCAAGTATGAGAATGGAACATGCTCACAAATGACTAAAACCTTTCTTAACCAAGGTTATTCATGTGAATCACAAAAGAGAGAGACTGACTTGAGCACTAGTTTCTCTATTCTTTCAAGGATGGCACATAACTAACAGCCTTCCAGATGTATATGATGGATGGCTTAGGGTGCTAATGAGAGAAAATAATCAAAAGGCCAAGTGTGGAAGACCACTGCCAGACTCCAAACTTTGTATTCTTGCTGCTGGATCACTGAGAGCCTTCAAATATTTTTAAGCACAGAAGTAACATAATCAGACATGTAAAATGTTATTGTATAGCAAATAGTATAGATGGAGAGAGAGAACTGGAAACAAGACCAGCTACGAGACTGCAGAAATAATCTCAGCCTCCAGTATAAAAATGTCCTGAAAACAAGAGGATCAAAAAGGATGAAAAGGTAAATGAACAGACTTCATAAATAACAAGGTTAGGAACAGAAGTAGCTGTCTCTAAGGCTTTCATCCAGGATGACAGGGAAGACAGTGATGACGTGAAACAATGTTAGAAATATAGTGGCTACAGGTTATAAAGAAAGAAGAACAGTTTTTGTTTTTTTTTTAAAGCATGTTACTTTTTTCTACGCCTTTAACTATGATAGATCTATTTTAGAATATTTATTTTAAAATAAATTAAAACCATCATTAAAGACTAGATTTTAAAGCATGTATATCTCTACAGCACTTCTGCAGGATAAAATACGAACAAAATCATAAGAAACTTTAAACAACTTGATGTCTTGGAAATAAAGAATTCCACCATTTAACTATCAGAAATCAGCTTATTAAGAGATTCATTTAGATATATCACTTAGTCCTCTAGAATACCTCCATAATACTGATCAATATTTATCCCCAAAGAGAATAAAAGACTGAGATCAGACCAATGAATGAGCACAGTATATGTAACTTTAGCTTGTTCTGCTGAGAATCACTGTAAATTCTCTTCAAATGTACTTCTTATTGAATGATCCATCAATAAGCTATCACCAGTCTTTAGCCAACATTTTAAGAAAAACTTTCCCTAAGAAAAGGAATGATAAATTTTGTCTAAAAGTGTTTGAAGAAATTAGAGGGAGAATTTGCAGAAATGCACGACAAGAATGTAAGATCTTTCCCTAACTGGTCCTGAAATTAAACTTTGAATATGGAGACATGAATATGGGGTGAAACACAGAAGTCAGCATAAGACTTCAACTGTATAGTATGTTTCCCCTACATACTTCTCCTACCCCTCAAACAAGTCTTGAATAACTAGGGCATTGGCACCATCAACTCAGAAACACAAGAATCTTTACCTGAGACCCAATCTATCTTCATAAACCCTATTCTAAAATGTGTGCTAAAAAAAATTTAATGGAAAACACATGAATATTCCTTTCTATTTATCTGTTACTTGTTTATTTCCGCTTCTGTCCTCTGTGAGACAATGTGATCATGTTATTGTTCCTTTTTGTAGTCAGATTACTCAATGTATCAAAGTAGGAAAATAGCTTAGAGAATGATTTTGAGATGGCAGGGATATTTACTGAATTATCTGAGGCAGCAAAAGTATCTGCTTTCTGAAAAGAGAGAAGCAGAATAGGATAAGCAGCAAGAACAAAGATTTAGTGTCAGAGTCCTTGGTTCATATTCCAGCTCTGATACTTGTGAGCTTTGCTATGTCTCAAGTTCTTTATCTATAGAATGGGCATTATAACACTACATAAACAACCCTGTGAGGTAAAATCAAATCATTGCTTTCCATACCTGGCTGGTCACCAGAAGTGCCTGGGAAACTTTTATTAGAATCATAATATCCCAAGCCCCATTCCATACTTTCAGGGGTATGGTCCAGGGGTATTGTTTTGTTTTTCTGAACAAATTCCAAAGATGATCCTTAAATACTGGTTACAACTGGAAATCAAGGGGAAGTTTTACGTGTTTTTTTATATTTTTATATAATGTATATATTAATACATCTATGTAACTTACCAGTACTCTAGTACACTATAAATGTACAATTAATGCTTGATACAACTATCAATCTTTTTTTGAAGGAGAAATAAAACTGAGCATTTTGTGACAAGAGGGCCACTGAGTAGTCTTACAGAAGTAGTTTGCATAAACCTCACCAAAAATGAGATAGCATGACACTATACTGTTTGAGATAGTGAAAGAAGACATAAATGAAGTTCCACATTGATGACAATGCTCCTTTTCCACAACACGGTTCATGACAGAAGGAAAGCATAAAGTCAGGCATGTCTTGTATTTTCCACAATAAAGTCTGACCATCTCAGTCATTCCATCTCAAAACCTTTTTAAGTTTATTCCTTATTTTTCAGTAATTCATACAATTCATACAAACTGTGTGTATGTACAGAACACAAGCACCAAATAAATGTGTACAAAAATATTAACGACTGTAAAAAATACCTAAAGCCCACAGAGATGGATACTCATTGAACATTCCTAGTTGTCATTTATGAATAAGGATTCATCTTTCCTTTTTATAAGTCCAAATCCAGCATTTCTAAATAAAGTGGCCTCAAATATAAGATATCCAGACTTTTAAATAAAAATACCCAACCAAACTTTTTAAGCTAGTATTTTATATAAATCAATGTTATCTATAGGATTATATTATTATATTTAAAGTTTTATGATGAAACTTAATAAATCTGTTTTTAAATGTAGTGTCCAGTTTGTTTCTATTATATCACAAATTCAGGGTAAATTCAGATACTATTACAGTATGAAACATTCTTTCTTTCAAATGTAGATATTAAATAAAAAATAGTTACCACCAGTAACAAGCTAAAGTGTATTCTATGGGCACTTGGAGTAAACTACATATATTTATTAGGCACTATATTTTTAAAATTTTAAAGTATTTTTAAAAGATGATTTTTAACAAACCCACAACTTATCTACTAATGTTAAAAATTAAAATATTTCAGCTATATAAAACATAGTGTGTTTACCTAATTTACTAAATAAAGAATGTTACCTTTAGGCTTATTTCTCTCTATACATATTTTACAAAGATTACAAGGATCAATGATCTAATGCTAACAGATTGGTTCAAGCACCAAGAAAAGAATATGTTATGTAAATAAAGATTAATGGGAAGAAGTTGTTTTGATCATTAAATTATAGGACTTAACCATTTTCTTCTACCAAGTTTTAACCATTAATCCTACTGGTATTAGAGAAACAAAGTTAAACCAAAAGATCCAGAAGGCGGAAGTAATGTGATCCTAAAAGTCAAAGAAATACAAATTAGAGTTTAAAGACATCTCAAGTAAGTAAACCAAAAATTACCACTTTCCTCTCTGCCTGTAGAATATTAACTACTTTTATTAAAAATCCTTATAAAGCACTGAATCAGCTGCCACTGTCCTCATAATAGAGAATGAAGAAAAACTTCATGATTTTTATTCTGACTACCCACAATATCTATAGTTTCAGATATTCGGTGCTGAGGGAAAAAGAATCGAGGGCATTAAAGAAGTTTTCAGACTTCAGTTACACACTTGATATGCTGCAAATAAAATATATATACTTGGAACTACAACACATGATGAGAAACGCTGCCCTTTTGCTCCTCTTCCCTAGAACATTTTCCAGGTGTATCTTCTTCAGGCCTGTGTGAAACCTCTTTATTCCAAATTCCTGGTTCCTTACCATTTTCTCCTCCATGATTAAAAGAATGTTTTGAGAAGTCTTGAAAAAGGCACAAAAACTTAGGAATGGGGGAGAAAATAGAAGGGAAAGAAAAACTTTCGATATCACTTCTCCATCATCAATTACTTCTCAAGAAACACAGCAGAGTGTATCCCACATTTATAAGTACTATAATCACAGTAAAACTCTCCAAAGAACAGGAATGGGAATACTGTTCATTCTACTCTATCTCAACGCCTAAGTTTAGGATATAGCAAATTAATAAATTTGCAAAAGTAGCTAAGGTTCCCATGACAAGAAACATTCAAAAATTAACTCTAAAGGAAAATGATTTGTAACTACCTACTGTGGTTTCTCCACAGGAATATTTCTTTAAAATATACAATCAAAAACAGCATTAAGTATTAGACAATAACTTACTTGAGTTGGAACGAGCACAGGAGGGTAAGCCATCTTATGATGCCTGTACACCCAAAATGCACAAATGACAATCCCCGCAATTAACATAAGTGGCACCAAAGAATAGAGCAAGATGTTGTAATAGGGAGGCTTAGGTGTTACTGGATTCGAAGTAGCTGTGGAAAAGAGGAGGAAGAAAATCATTCAGATTTGGTCAATAAAATTCCACAATAAATATTTATTAGAGTGCCAAATTATAGGAGAAAAATAGAGGAAGAGAAGGTGGGAGCAAATTATTCTAACACAAACATGCTTTGTTTTCAATCTACTAGTTGAACAGACTTATGTGTTTTCCCTGTGAACTTACGCTGTGTGACCTCCATCTCCGGAAAATAAGAAAACCTTTCGTTACACATATTGCCCTCACAGCAACAAAAATATACTTCAGGGCTATCTTTTTTTTCTATACAATCAGTCCTATAAATAAAAAGAGAAGAAATAATTAAAACCAACATTATTATTCTGAATCTACAATAGGTGTTTTACTAAAGTTCTTCTCAGAGATAAAATAATGAGGAAGTCATTTATAGTCAACTTTGAGATTTTTATTAATATTCAACAATCAAGTCAAAAATGTTCCTTGAAACCAATTACGAAATATCATCAGAAAAAAATCCAACAGATGATTTTATAACAATCACATTGGCTCCATGAAACGACTTCTTTAATTTGGATTTTAATGATCAATCTAAGGCAACCATCTTTTGATTGTTTTCTTTAATTATTAGAAAAGCTTGAAGAGGAACATAAAGTCAATGAAGAAATTTGGTCTAAGAGTGCTTTATCCTCACAGGAAATAGAGCCTTTCCATTTTATGAATACAAAAACTGAACAATATATATAAAAAACTGTATGTGTGCATACACACATAAATACATACACACACACACACACACACGTATACAGATAAATGAGCTTCCTTGGTGGCTCAGACAGTAGAGAGTCCACTTGCAATGCAGAAGACCAGGGTTAGATCCTTGGGTCGGGAAGATCCCCTAGAGAAAGGAATGTCTATCCATGCCAGTATTCTTGCCTGGAGAAATACATGGACAGAGGAGCCTGGCAGGCTACAGTCCATGGAGTCTCAGAGAGTCAGACATGATTGAGCAACTAACACTTTCACTTTCACTTCTCATACATATAAATACACAGGCACAAAGAAATCCTTGCTCATATCTCATGGCAGAACACATTTCAACACCAGAGACTTAAATCAGGCTTGGGAATTAAGCCATTTTTGCAGCAGAATTAAATTCCCTGAACACAATGAACAGGGCTAAAGATTAACAAGTAAAGAGCAATTTCTAACAACAAACATAGAGGCCCGAGTAACTCAAAAACTGACTAGAGTTGGGTTGATTTAGAGAGCAGGAAGGCAGCCTTCTATATAGGAACTGAGTTACCAAAAAGACAGAGATTTAGCCTCTAGATCAAACCCTAATCAACCACTAAAAAAATACTTATACCTAATTTTTAAAAGCATATATTTAAATTTCTAATAACATCAGGTATATTTAAAGACATATATTACAAATAAACTGTAAACTTTTACAATGGTTGTTGAAAATAAGGTTGAATTTAACTCTACAGTGAAAAGCCCAAGAAATTTCAGGGAGAAGGCAATTTTACCAAAATCAAACTTTGAAATAAAATTTATACCAATATCTATTTAGTAGAAAGTAAAAGACAAATGAAAGTTAAATTTTTAATAATTTATAAAGACAAATATATAAATTCAAAATTTAATATTCAGAATTATGCCTCAAATTATAGGTTAATATAATTAAATACTAGCCTAGTTAATGCAAGGAAATTACTTTTCACCAATTTCATTCTTCATTTTCCCTGTCTCTTCCTCCATACTTTGACATTTCTTGAATCTTCTTTTTCTTACTCTTATTTATCTGACTATTCTTAACATTTCCTTTTTAATCAAATTCAGAACATAAAAACAAAAATTCACGTATATTTAAATTAGCACTTAACCCTCAGAAACAAAGCTGGTGTAGTAATTATCCCTGTAAGAGCAGGCATTTGCACTGACCAACTCACCATTATCTAGCAAAGTTTAATCTCAAGCAATACTGGTTTTAGGTGAGAAGCCAGTACCTTTTCACAATAAAAAGAACAGAGATACTTGAGCTCAACTAATAAAAGATAGTCTTGAATTAGCTTAAGTTGAACGGTTCTTTGAAGACCTACAAAACCTTCTAGAACTAACACCAAAAAAAGATGTCCTTTACATCACAGGGGCCTGGAATGCAAAAGCAGGAAGTCAAGAGATACTGGAGTAACAGTCAAGTTTGGCCTTGGAGTACAAAATGAAGCAAGGCAAAGGCTAACTGAGTTTTGCCAAAGGACACACTGGTCACAGCAAACACCCTATTCCTACAACACAACAGATGACTCTACACAGGGACATCACCAGATGGTCAATACCGAAATCAGACTGATGATATTCTTTGCAGTTGAGGATGGAGAAGCCCTATACAGGCAGCAAAAACAAGACTGGGAGCTGACTGTGGCTCAGTACACGAACTCCTTATTGCAAAATTCAGGCTTAAATTGAAGAAAATAGGGGAAACCACTAGACCATTCAGGATGACCTAAATCAAATCCCTTATGATTACACAGTGGAAATGACAAACAGATTCAAGAGACTAGATATGGTAGAGTGCCTGAAGAACTATGGATGGAGGTTGGTAACATTGTACAGGAGGTGGTAATCAAAACCATCCCCAAGAAAAAGAAATGCAAAAGGCAAAATGGTTGTCTGAGGAGGCCTTACAAATGGCCGAGTAAAGAAGAGAAGCAAAAGGCAAAGCAGAAAAGGAAAAATACAACTATCTGAATGTAGAGTTCCAAAGAAGAGCAAGGAGGTAAGAAAGCCTTCCTCAGTGAACAATGCAAAGAAATAGAGGAAAACAAGAGAATGGGAAAGAAGAGATCTCTTTAAGAAAATTAAGAGATAACAAGGGAATATTTCATGCAAAAATGGGCACAATAAAGGACATGGTATGGAGCTAACAGAAACAGAAGGTATCAAGAGGTGGCAAAAATACACAGAAGAACTATACAAAAAGGATCTTAATGACCCAGATAACCACCATGGTGTGATTACTCATCTAGAGCCAGATATCCTGGAATGCGAAGTAAAATGGGCCTTAGGAAGCATGACTGTGAACAAAGCTAGTGGAGGTGATGGAATTCCACTTGAGCTATTTCAAATCCTAAAGGATGATGCTGCGAAAGTGCTGCACTCAATATGCCAGCAGATCTGGAAAACTCAGTAGTAGCGAAAGGACTGGAAAAGGTCAGTTTGCGTTCCAATCCCTAAGAAAGGCAATGCCAAAGAATGTTCAAACTACCACAAGATTGCACTCATCTCACACGCTAGCAAAGCAATGCTTACAATTCTCCAAGCCAGGCTTCAACAGTACGTGAACCAAGAACTTCCAGATGTTCAAGCTGGATTTAGAAAAGGCAGAAGAACCAGAGATCAAATTGCCAACATCTGTTGGATCACTGAAAAAGCAAGAGAGTTCCATAAAAACATCTCCTTCTGCTTTATTGACTACGCCAAAGCCTTTGACTGTGTGGATCACAACAAACTGTGGAAAATCCTTAAAAAGATGGGAATACCAGACCACCTGACCTGCCTCCTGAGAAATCTATCTGCAGGTCAGGAAGCAAGAGTTAGAACTGGACATGGAACAACAGACTGATTCCCAATTGGGAAAAGGAGTATGTCAAGGCTGTATATTGTCACCCTGCTTATTTAACTTAGATTCAGAGTACATCATGTAAAATGCTGGGCTGAATGAAGCACAAGCTAGAATCAAGACTGCCAGGAGAAATATCAATAGCCTCAGATATGCAAATGACACCACACTTATGGCAGAAAACGAAGAGGAACTAAAGAGTCTCCTGGTGAAGGTGAAAGAGGAGAGCGAAAAGGCTGGCTTAAACGTAACATTCAGAAAACTAAGATCATGGCATCTGGTCCCATCACTTCATGGCAAACAGACAGGGAAACAATGGAAACAGTGACAGACTTTATTTTCTTGGGCTCCAAAATCACTGCAGATAGTGAATACAGCCATGAAATTAAAAGACACTTGCTCCCTGGAAGAAAAGCTATGACCGACTAGACAGAGACATCACTTTGCTACAAAGGTCCGTCTAGTCAAAGCTGTGGTTTTTCCAATAGTCATGTACAGATGTTGATAGTTGGATCATAAAGACAGCTGAGCACAGAAGAACTGATGTTTCGAACTGTGGTGCTGGAGAAGACTGTTAAGAGTCCCTTGGACCTCAAGGAGATCAAAACAGCCAATCCTATAGGAAATTAGTCCTGAATATTCACTGGAAGTCTGATGCTGAAGCTGAAGCTCCAGTATTTTGGCCACCTGATGCAAAGAGCCAATTCACTGGAAAAGACGCTGATGCTGGGTAAGATTGAAGGCAGGAGGAGAAGGCGACGACAGAGGATGAGATGGTTGGATGGCATCACTGACTCAACGGACATGAGTTTGAGCAAACTCCAGGACATTGTGAAGGACAGGGATGCCTGACGTGCTGCAGTCCATGGGGCTGCAAGAAGTCAGACATGACTAAGCAACTGAACAACAAGTTTTGAATAGAGATTATCTTCAAACTTCATTTTTCCCCAACTTCTTTCTCTTTAGCTTTTTTTTTTAAGTTGAGATATAATTGGCATATAACAATAGTTTCAGGCATACAAACTAATGATTGAATATTAAAGTATATTGTGAAGTGATCACAATAATCTAGTTAACATCCCATCACCACACATTTACAATTTTTTTTCCTTGTGAACAAAACTTTTAAGATTTCCTCTTGTAGCAACCTTCAAATATACAATATGGTATTATTAACTATAGTCCCCATTACACCACATTCTCCATTATATCCCTAGGACTTATTTGTTTTATAACTGATAATTCATACCCTTTTGATTCCCTTCACCCATTTTGCCCACTTCTCACCCTCGGCCTCCAGCAACCACAAATACTTCTCTCTATATATATATGGGTTTGTGTTTGTTTTTTCTTTTTTAAGATTAATATACAAGTGAGATCATATGGTATTTGTTTTTCTCTGTCTGACATTTCACTTAGGATAATGCCCTAAAGGTCCATCAGTATTATCATGAATGGCAAGGTGCTCTTTTTCACAGATGAAAAAGATTCCATTGTATATACAAAGCATATTTCCTTGATCCATTTATTCACTGACAGACACTTAGGTTGCTTCCACATCTTGGCTATTGTAAATAATGTGGCAATGAACGTGGTGGTGCATTTATCTTCTCAAGTTTGTGTTTTTCTTTCCTTTGGACATATACTCAAAAGCAGAACTGCTATATCATTGCTATTTTTAATTTTCTGAGGAACCTCCATACTGTTTCCCCAGTGGCCCTACTTATCCTTTCATAATAGCAAATACCACTAAATGATCACCTCTGTTAATAAAGAAGCAAATAATCAGAAATACAGCTAAAATGTGTAATTATCCTTGGAAAATTCACAGATGCAGAAATATACCCTAACTACTATGTACCTAAATGACTATTTTAATTTCTCACCCAAAGTGGAACTAATTCAATTTTCATGAGTTTATTCAACACGTTTTACTATTGATCACATATGGGCAATCAACCACAGATTTACAGTAATCAATTAAAGTCCCTGCAAGTAGATCAGGACATAGCTAGATTCTGTGAGTGTTATTAGTTATTTGGCTCCAAAAAATCTGGTTATCTAGGATTTTTCAGCTTCTGCAGTCATCAGCACCCACCCACAGTGAAAATCTTGTGGCCTGGGCAGTTTAAGTGATCGGCTCAACATCTAGGAACACTTACAGAAAGATCACAGGCAGTCAATAACATATCCACTGTATCCCCTGTATTTTATTTCCAGTACAGAATAAAACAATTTAAGCAAAATCTTTTAAATAAAACGTAGCTTTCTATGAGGACTGTGTTAGTTCTGATGTAATTCTGAATGTCAAGTTAAAATGTCCCTTGGGATAAAGAACAAAGGCCTACTCTGCAAGGAAAAAAGGAGGAAATGTAGTGAGATCAATTTCTTACAGATAAATAAAGAGGGAAACTAAAAGGAAATTTAATACTATGATTAAGCTTTATTCTCTTTCAGGATAGATTTTCAACAGATATACTCTCTTTTAAAGCAATTTTAAAAATCCCTTTTCATTAAAATAGCTGTTTAAAAAAAAAAAAACATAATCCTACAACATAGGGAAATAAATGTTTCTTATCTAAAGTTTTCACTACTTGGTAGATAATTCGAAGTAACAGAAGATAAAACATAAATATGCTGTATTTGTTTTATTACTTCAAAATATGTATTTTGTCATCAACATTTATAATGATCTTTATACTCTCTCTCATCTTTAAAAAGAAGCATTTAAGTGAAAATCCATGCATTGATCCTTCCCCTTTCAAAAAAGAGGGAGAAGTGAAAATTATTCAACACTACCATAAACAAAATGCCTTCTTACCTGTCATAGCAGTTGATATCATCCAGCCAACAACCTTGCTTCACTATTTCAATGGAACCAGAAATATTCTTCCATGTAGCAAAACAATGCCGCCGTTTATCTTTGTCACCGTAACAGGATTCAACACCAGTGCGATTGGTTCTATCTCGTTCCCAATTAGCATTATAGAAAATACACTCCTGAGTTTCTGATCTACCGAGTATAGCACCTATAAGATAATAAAACAACAACTTAATATAACTATATTTGTTCTTACACTGTCTCCCAGTATACCAAATTTCAGATCTTCCTAAAATGTCAATAATTTACTGTCTTACTATTATAATATTGGGTTTAGGTTTCCAGGTCCATCTTTGTATTTAGGTATAATAAACATAGTAGAAAGTGACCAAATAAAGCACATTTTCTCTGTAAAAGACCAGCTTTACTTAAGAATGTCCTTGATGAAAAGCAGTAACATTGTTAATTTTCTTAAATGTTGACCCTTGAGTCAAGATTTCTTCTCAATATTCTGTGTGACAAAGTGGTAACTCACCAAAAGCACGTCTGCTGCACACTGCAGTACAATGACTGCCTCCAGAAAAAGCCCCTTGCATGACTGAGTTGTGAACTAAACCAATCATGGTTATTCAGACTTGAGTATCTGGCAAAAATGTTCCCAAAATGAACCAAATTAAACCTGTTACTTCAAGAAAAACAATTGACAGTATGCACTGCCAATGATAAAATATGAGTTTCCAAGCAAAAATAAGAATTTTGGAAAAATTATATCAACCACCACCATTAGCCTGACACCTTCCCAATATTTAAAGAATTTTCTGATGAGGTCATTGGTAATATTAACAAATATGACTTTTAAATACAGAATAATAAGATGTGTCAACATTTAAAAGGTCTATATAATTCAGAGAACCAATATTTTCCAAGTGAATTCTGTGTGACATCAGAAAAACACTCATGGGTTTAAAAAAAAAAAAACCCATTCAGTGTTCAATATAGCCAAGTAGACTCTAACATTACAGAGGACAAAAAGTTCATTAGTGGTTTCAGATTCCACACTGTACTAACTTTTAAGAAACCATCTCTTGCTTTATATGGAAAAGTAAGAGAACTGGAATACTCAAAATAATTCTGAAAAAGATGTACAAAAGAGAACTCATACTACTTGATTTTGGGGCAGTTTTTTTGGTCATGCTGCACGGCTTGCGGGATCTTAGTTGCCCACCCAGGGATTGAACCTGGGCCATGGTAGTGAAAGAGCCTAGTCCCTAACCACTGGACCACCAGGGAGTTCCCCATACTAATTGTTTTTAAGTCTTACACTAAAACTTCAACAATCAAGACAATGCCGTCTTAGTAAAAAGACATGCACCTAGGGGACAGAACCGGAGAATCCAGAAACAGACCCATACACATACGGTCAACTGATATACAGCAAAGGTGCCAATGCAATGTACTTAGATAGAGAAAATAAAGTCTTCCAATAACTGACGCTGGAACAATTAGACGTCTATATGCAGAACAAAGAACCTCAACTCATAACAACTCATAGCTCATGCCATATACAGAAATTAACTCTAAAAATATCACAGACCTAAAATAAAACCTTAACTATTATTATACAACTTATAAAAACAAGAAAAATCTTGTGACCCTAAATTATTAACATGAAAGATTTGTTAAAATCCAAAAAATAGGAGCTACAAAAGAAAAAAACTGGACTTCAAAAGCTGAACTTCATTAAAATTGAAACTTCTCTTTGAAAGTTAAGGGAAAAAATTCAGACTGGGAGAAAATACCTGCAAATTATATACCTAAAAAAGAACAGATATTCAGAAAATATAAAGATCTATCACAACTCAGTAAGAAAACATATTACCTAATTTCTAAAAAATAGGCAAGAGATTCAGACGCTTTATCAAAGAAATATGAATGGGATATACTACATAAAAAGATACTCAATATCACTAACCAGGGAAATGCAAACCAAAACTAGATCTAATATTGATTAGAATGACTAATATAAAAATAAAAAACATACAGTCTCAAGTTTTGGGAAATATGTAGAGCAACTGCAACTTCCATACATTGGTAGTGGGAATGCAAACTGGCTCAGTAACTCAGGAAAAAGTCTTCTTACAGTGAAACATGCATCTACCATACTACACAGCAATCTCATGCCTAGGTATTTAAGAAACGAAAATATATATCCATACAAAAATCTGTAATTTTTAGAGTGGCTTTATTCAGAATCACCAGAAACCACCCAATATCTAGCACTGAGAGATGTAAAACTAAACATCTATACAATAAAAATAAATGAACTGGTGATAGCTGCAACTAAATGGATAAACTGTAAACACATTATGCTAAAAACAAAAATGGACTGAAAAGGCTACATACTGTATGATTCCATTTACACAATATTTTGGAAAAGGCAGAAGTACAGGTATGAAAATCAGATCAGAAGTTAAGAGTGAGGGGAGAGGGCTAATTACTAAAGGGTATCAGGAAACTTTTATTGGTGATGGAAATATTCCACATTTTTATTGTGGTGATGGTTATATAATTCATGAGTTAATCAGACCTCACAGACTTGTGTATCTAAACAAAATATATTTTATTCTCTGCAACGTATACTTCAGTCAACTTGACTTAAAAAAACAAAACCATCAAAGAAATTACCACTTGTTGAGTTATGGTGTACCATCAAAGAAAAATATCCACAATGATCTTAAAAAGCTATTATACTCCCCATTTTTCTAAATATATGTCGTGTATGGCCAGATTTCCTCCATGTCAAAACATCACAAGTTTTTGCATCACAACAAACTGAGTGGAAAAACAGATACAAGAATTCAGTTGTCATCTACTAAAACAATTATATAGAAATTTGTAAAAAATTTCTCATTTTTTAGAAAATATTTTCCATAAAAATCTATTCTTTTGTTAACATATAATGGATTTATTATTGACACTTTTAAATAAATATTTTTTAATTTTCTGCCCTAATTTCTAATATGATGATATTTATAGATACAAACCACATAAAAATCTCCTTGGGCTAAGTCTAAAGAAGTTCTCAGACCACAAAGTTTCTAAATTATTCCTTTTCAGAAACCTGTTGAAAAAAACAGCAAATTAAGTTTCCTCCTTTACTAAATAACCCAAAAGCAAACATGCACTACCTATATTATCTCACAACAGAGACTGGCAAACTTTTTCTGGAAAGGGTCAGGCAGTAAATATATTAGGCTTCGTTGGCCTTATGGTTTCTTTTACAACTACTCAATTCTGCCAATGCAGCACAAAAGCATCCAATGGACAGTAAATGAATGAGCATTGCTACATTTCAATAAAACTTTACTAATGGACACTGAAGACTGAATTTCATGTAATTTTTATGTCACAAAATATTCTTTTAAAAAAAAAATTTTCCCCCACCATTTAAAAATGTAAATATCATTCTGAGTTCACAGGCTGGATTTGGCCTACAGGCTCTGTGGTCAGCTGTCTCTTGAAACAACATTCTAATTTCCAGCTAACTGGACTTTGCTTTTGCTTGTTTTGTTTTGCTGGGGGCAGGGGGTCTTCTATGAACTATCACTTGTATAACTCACGTTAAAAACAACTATTAATTATTTTTAATTTCCAAAAGAAGACTCCACTGAGGCACACAACAACATTTAAAGTAAACAAAACTGAAAGTACATTGCCAAAAAAGTACATTGCCTAGAACAAAAATGGCAAATACAATAGGTTTCGTCTTCGGTGTCAATTCCAATCAGTTAAGAGTGGCCGCCAGAAGCAATGTACTGAGAAAGACATTGCGGTAAAGCACCTTGGAGTTGGTATAGAAGGAGGGGAGAAAACACCAGTTTCATTTCTTTGCCACCTCTGGTCTAGAAAAAAGATAGCGATTACTTTTTATTTCTTTTAATACTTCTCAATATTTAATGATAAGTTAAGATTTCAGAATGACTTTCTAGATCTAGACTATCATTTGATATTATTCACACATAGAAAATTGCTTATGGGGAAAACTGAAAATTTTGCCAACCCCCTTCCATATCCTCAAGTTGATTCAGTAATCAGTCTTTATCCCATCATATCTCTAACTGACCACTAAAGACAATAACATAATTATAAAAATAAAGCACGTTACATGTACTGTTATGTTCTTATGCTCACCTAGTGACTTTAAAGGTGTACTTCTAAAAAGCATGGTAAAAGTTACCTATATTTTCTAGTTTTTAATAGCATTTCACAATTTAAGATTTTCTTAAACTGTAAATTTCTACCATAGGTTTATTCTAAAAAAGTAATTACAGATAGTTAGTACGATTTTCAAAAGAAATAAATGGACATAAAAGGTCTATGTGCAGGGTTTATTATAATGGTTCCTAACCCATAATGTGCATCAGAATCCCCCATGTGTTTTTCTCATATTGATCTTTGAGTACCATTTTGTATGCCCCAGGAATGAGCAGCTGAAAAGTACATGAGGTCAGCAGGGGGGTATATAGAGATACAGATACTATGTGTATGTTTTCTTTGCTTCTTTTGGCAAAGGCTCACTGGTGATCTAATGTTCCTTCCCAGTTCAGATTTGGCTTAGAAGACTGTGAACTGAAGGAATTTAGTTTACACACTGTGACCTTGAACAAGTTACCAAATCTTGCACTGCTTTGTTTCCACAATTGATTCAATCTCCCTAACAATTCCAAAATTACTATGGATAATCCTGTAGTTTCACAACTCATACTCAGGCAAGTTATAGCAAATCAGTAAGTCTATCACAGAATCAAGTATTAGAATTATTTTTGATAACTATTTCAGATAATAATTCTATTTCCAACCTACTTCTTATACATAATAATTGATACTGACAATTTCACTTTTTCCTACCATTTAAAAAAATAAAAAAGGCAATACACAGGACCTAAAATTTGTTAAAACAGCCCTGTAAAAGTCATACTCATATCTAAGATACTCCTCCAATGAGGAAAAAGTAAATTTTATCTAATGTGAATGCATCTGAGAACAATTGGGTTTCTGTTTTTTAAAAGCATGAAGTAGTAAAATAATACACCAGCATTCAGTTCAGTTCAGTCGCTCAGTCGTGTCCGACTCTTTGCGACCCCATGAATTGCAGCACGCCAGGCCTCTCTGTCCATCACCAACTCCCGGAGTCTACCCAAACCCATGTTCATCGAGTCGGTGATGCCATCCAACCATCTCATCCTCTGTTGTCCCCTTCTCCTCCCGCCCCCAATCCTACCCAGCATTAGGGTCTTTTCCAATGAGTCAACCCTTCGCATGAGGTGGCCAAAGTATTGGAGTTTCAGCTTCAACATCAGACCTTCCAATGAACACCCAGGATTGATCTCTTTTAGGATGGATTGATTGGATCTCCTTGCAGTCCAAGGGACTCTCAAGAGTCTTCTCCAACACCACAGCTCAAAAGCATCAATTCTGCGGCGCTCAGCTTTCTTCACCGTCCAACTCTCACATCCATACGTGACCACTGGAAAAACCACAGCCTTGACTAACGGACTTTTGTTGGCAAAGTAATGTCTCTGCTTTTAAATATGCTATCTAGGTTGGCCATAACCTTCTTTCCAAGGAGTAAGCGTCTTTTAATTTCATGGCTGCAGTCACCATCAGCAGTGATTCTGGAGCCCAAAAAAATAAAGTCTGACACTGTTTCCACTGTTTCCCCATCTATTTCCCATGGAGTGATGGGACCAGATGCCATGATCTTAGTTTTCTGAACGCTGAGCTTTAAGCCAACTTTTTCACTCTCCTCCTTCACCTTCATCAAGAGGCTCTTTAGTTCTTCTTCACTCTCTGCCATAAGGGCGGTGTCATCCGCATATCTGAGGTTATTGATATTTCTCCCGGCAATCTTGATTCCAGCTTGTGTTTCTTCCAGCTCAGCGTTTCTCATGATGTACTCTGCATATAAGTTAAATAAGCAGGGTGACAATATACAGCCTTGACATACTCCTTTTCCTATTTGGAACCAGTCTGTTGTTCCATGTCCAGTTCTGACTGTTGCTTCCTGACCTGCATACAGGTTTCTCAAGAGACAGGTCAGATGGTCTGGTATTCCCATCTCTTTCAGAATTTTCCACAGTTTATTGTGATCCACACAGTCAAAGGCTTTGAAATAGTCAATAAAGCAGAAATAGATGTTTTTCTGGAACTCTCTTGTTTTCGATGATCCAGCGGATATTGGCAATTGGATCTCTGGTTCCTCTGCCTTTTCTAAAACCAGCTTGAACATCTGGAAGTTCACGGTTCACATATTGCTGAAGCCTGGCTTGGAGAATTTTGAGCATTACTTTACTAGCATGTGAGATGAGTGCAATTGTGCGGTAGTTTGAGCATTCTTTGGCATTGCCTTTCTTTGGGATTGGAACGAAAACTGACCTTTTCCAGTCCTGTGGCCACTGCTGAGTTTTCCAAATTTGCTGGCATATCGAGTTCAGCCCTTTCACAGCATCACCTTTGAGGATTTGAAATAGCTCAACTGGAATTCCATCACCTCCACTAGCTTTGTTCGTAGTGATGCTTTCTAAGGCCCATTTGACTTCACATTCCAGGATGTCTGGCTCTAGGTGAGTGATCACGCCATCGTGATTATCTGGGTCGTGAAGATCTTTTTTGTACAGTTCTTCTGTGTATTCTTGCCATCTCTTCTTAATATCTTCTGCTTCTGTTAGGTCCATACCATTTCTGTCCTTTATCGAGCCTATCTTTGCATGAAATGTTCCTTTGGTATCTCTAATTTTCTTGAAGAGATCTCTAGTCTTTCCCAATCTGTTGTTTTCCTCTATTTCTTTGCACTGATCGCTGAGGAAGGCTTTCTTATCTCTCCTTGCTATTCTTTGGAACTCTGCATTGAGAAGCATTAACTTTACACAATCTCTTTCAGAACCAGATGAAGAGGGACTACTTCACAACTAATTTTATGAAGCACGTATTACCTTAATACAAAAATCAGTCAAAGAACAAAAAAAGGTGAACAGGGTATACAGACCAATATCTCACTAGGACAGTATCACCAACTCAGTGGACATGAGTTTGCACAAACTCCAGGAGATAGTGAAGGACAGGGAAGCCTGGCCTGCTGCAGTCCATGGGGTCACAAAGAGTTGGACGTGACTTAGCAACTGAACAACAACAACAAATTAGATGAAAAAGTTCTCAACAACATTTTAGCAAACAGAAATCCAAAAAATATATTTTAAGTAATGTACCACAACCAAGTAGGATCTATTCCAGGCATGAAGGCTAATTTGATATTCAAAAGTCAATAAATGCACTCTGCCAACAAGCAGACAAAAAGAGAAGAATCATATGGTCTATCAGTCTAACAAGAATAGAGAGAAACTTCCGCAAACTGAGAAAGAGGACCTACCAAAAAACTTAGAGCTAAGATCATACTGTATGGTGAAAGACTAAATGCTTTCCAACATCAAAAAGAAGGCACTGATGTCTACTCCTACCACTTTTATTTAACATAGTATTGAAAGTTTTAGTTATTGCAATAAGGCAAGAAATAAAAAATTAAAGACATACCAACTGGAAAAGGAAATATAAAACTGTTTCTATCTGCAGATAAAATGCTTATCTATTCAGAAAATACTAAGGAATCTTCAAACAACAAAAAATGCTAGAATTAAGTGAGTTCAGTAAGGTCACAAAAAACAAATTAACACACAAAAATCAATTATGTTTCTTTACACTGACAATGAACAAGCAGAACCAAAATTAAAAATTAAAAGTATCAGTTACTATTGCTTCTAAGAAAATAAAATACTTACATATAATTTAATAAAGAACATATAGGATTTATATGATGAAAATTATAAAATACTGATGAAAGAAATCAAAGAAGACCTAATCTCTTGGAGAAACACACTGTGTTCACAGATTGGACGAGTCCACATAACCAAGATTTCAATTCTTCTTAAACTGATATATTCATATTTATATATACACACACATATATACACACATCTATATATATAATATACAGTTCATATTAAAATCTCACCAAATTTCTCTGTAGACAATAAAAGAGCTTTTTCTAAAATCTGCTGAAAAACAATAATAAAGAGAAAAATCATTCTTCCTGATGTTAAGGCTTACCACATAGCTGCAGTAAATATGACAGTGTGGTACTGGTGGAGAGATAAACACAAAGATCAATGGAACAGAAGGAGAATCCAGAAACAGACCCAAACAAATTTGCCCGTTTAATTTTAACAAATGAACAAAAGAACTTCAGTGGAGGAGAGATAGCCTTTTCAGCAAATGGTGCTGGAGCAATGGTTATGGTTCAAGCAAATATTTCTTTAATGCCCTACCCTTTGCAATCTATCATCATCTTAATCATTTCTGAAAGCCTAGCTCTTGCAAAAAGTTTTCCAGGCTAAATCTTGCACATGCGACAATTTTCAAGTTTTATCATCAGAACTCCTGCTTCCCTCCCACAAAATGCACACTACTTGCCATTCAACATAAAATATTTTATTTCATATTTATTCACTGTTTTAGATAGTTGTTTATATATGCCTTTTCATACATTAAAATGTCATTCGGTCTAAGACTATCTTACTTGCCCTCCAAACATTTATCATTGTTCAGTCACTAAGTTGTGCGCAACTCTTTGCAACCCCATGGTGGCACCACATGAGGCTCCTGGGTTCTCCACTCTCTCCTAGAATTTGCTCAAATGCATGTCCATCAAGTTGGTGATGTTATCTAACAATCTCATCCTCTGCTGCCCACACCCTGCCACCCCGTCTCCTTTTGCCTTCAATCTTTCCCAGCATCAGGGTTTTTTCCAATGAGGTGGCTCCTTGTCTGCATCAGAGGCCAAAGAATTAGAGCTTCAGCATTAATCCTTCCAATGGATATTCAGGTTTGATTTCCTTTAGGATTGACTCATTTGATCTCCATGCAGCACAAGGGATTCTCAAGAGCCTCTCCAGCACCACAATTCAAAAGGATCAATTCTTCAGTTCTCAGCTTTCTTTATGGTCCAACTCTCACAAATCTATACATGACTACTGGAAAAACTGTAACTTTGACTAGACTGACCACTGTCTACAAAGCAAGGTCTCGGCTTTTTTAACACACTGTCTAGGTTTATCATAGCTTTCCTTCCAAGGAGCCCGCATCTTTTAATTTCATGGCTACAGTCCCTGTCCACAGTGATTTGGCAACCCAAGAAAATAAAATCTGTCACTGCTTCCACTTTTCCCCTTTCTATTTGCCATGAAGTGATGCGACCTGATGCCATGGTCTTAGTTTTTTAATGTTGAGTTTCAAGCCAGCTTTTTCACTCTCCTTTTTAACTCTCATGAAGAGGCTTTTTAGTTCCTCTTCACTTTTTGCCATTAGAGTGGAATCATCTTTATATCTGAGGTTGTTGATATTTCTCCTGGCAGTCTTGATTCCAGCTTGTGCTTCATCCAGCCCAGCATGTTGCATGAGATACTCTGCACAGAAGTTAAATAAAAGCAAGTTGACAATATACGGCCTTGGTGTACTCCATTCCTGATTTTGAACCAGTCCATTGTTCCACGTCTGGTTCTACATGGTGCTTCTTGACCCACATACAGGTTTCTCAGGAGACAAGTAAGGTAACTGGTACTCCCATCTCATTAAGAATTTTCCACAGTTTGTTGTAATCCAATCAAAGGCTTCAGCACAGTCAATGAAGCAGAAGCAGAAGTTTTTCTGGAATCCCTTTGCTTTCTCCATGATTCAACAAATGCTGGCAATTTGATCTCCAGTTCCTCTGCCTTCTTCAAAACCCAGTTTGTATATTTGGAAGTTCTTGGTGCACATACTGCTGAAGCCAAGCTTGAAGGATTTGGAGCATTACCGTGTTAGCATGTGAAATGAGCATAACTGTAAGGTAGCCTGAACATTCTTTGGCACTGCCCTTCTTTGGGACTGGAATAAAAACTGACCTTTTCTGGTCCTGTGGGCACTGCTGGGTTCTCCAAATGTGCTGACATATTGAGTGCAGCACTTTCACAGCATCATCTTTGAGGATTTTTAAATAGCTGGGCTGGAATTTTGTCACTTCCACTAGCTTTGTTCATAGCAATGTTTCCTAAGGCCCACTTGACTTCACACTCCAGGATGTCCGGCTATAGGTGAGTGATCACACCATCATGGTTATCTGGGTCATTAAGACCTTTCTTGTATAGTTCTGTGAATTCTTGCCACCTCTTCTTAATCTCTTCTGCTTGTTAGATCCTTACCATTTCTGTCTGTTATCGTGCCCAAACTTGCATGAAATGTTCCCTTGATATCTCTAATTTTCTGAAGATATCTCTGGTCTTTCTCATTCTATTGTTGTCCTCTACTTCTTTGCATTGTTCATTTAAGAAGGCCTTCTTAGCTTTCCTTGCTATTCTCTGAAACTCTAAATTCAGTTGGGTATATCTTTCCCTTTCTCCCTCACCTTTCACTTTTCTTCTTTCCTCAGCTTTCCTCCAAAGAGAAACAGTACTTAATAATAGATTAAAATGTAAAAATGTGATATAACATCTGAATTTTAAAAACCCACCAACTACTATTGCACCCCCATCTCCTCTGAAACAAGTAGATGGAATTAAAGAATCTTTTACAACTACAATTTGTTTTCTTATCTGATTAAGATGGCAATGCTTCTTTTTCTATTTTTTGGTCACACCTTGTGGTACGCAGTGTACCTGATCAGGGATCAAACTCATGCTCCCTGTCATGGAAGTATGTTGTCTTAACCACTGGACTTCCTGGGAAGTCCCGAGATGATATTTTTCACAGCCTTGCAACCAGCCTTATCCTATCATAATTTTCCTATATATGCACCCAACAATAAATGTAAAGAAAAGAACTGCTTTGACAACTTACAATTCTGAGGCTCACTTCTGGAAAAGTAGTTTAATACTGTCTGAAACTATCAACAAGTCATTGAGAACAGAATATCAACAGGCATGCTATTGAATGTCTTCCTTAAACTTGTGCCTCCCAAAGGCAACTTAGCTTGCCAGGAAGGATTAACGAAGTTTCAAAATTAATAAATACAACATAAAAGCAATTCTTGTTTCTGCTTCACATGCCACTGCTTCCTATCACTATAGGGATAGAACACATGTCCAAAGAGAATCATCTATGGAATTATGCTTTTAACCCAAAATATAATATAGTACAAATCAAGAAATAAAGTTGTTAAAAAAAACATTATGCAGAAGAATGATTTTAAGCAAATAACTGGGAAATTCTGGTATAGCATCATCCCCATGGTACCAAGAAAATCTTAATAAATGTATAGAGCATTTTATTAGTTCAACATGTATTTTTTAACAGCTTCTCTCTATGTTAAATAGTGTTCTAACAACCCATAAACTTTCAAGTTACCTACCATAAATGAATACAACCCTCAATATGATGGATGCCTTAATTTTTACCAATGAGAGGATATTTTTAAAATCTTTGGACCAATTTGAAATATACAAACCTTTGCATATTTGTATGAAAAGCCCAATATATATTTATTTTAACCCATTAATATACTTTTATCAATGTTTTAAAATCATGAAGCACAAAAATTTTAAAAACAACTTTGTTCAAATTTCACATATATCTTTCAACAAGTGTCATCTCATTATCTTCTGCCTGAGTCATTTAAAAGTATCACAACTTGAATTATCTTCATTTCCATTTAAGTTGAGAAGCAATACTTTTTGAAGTCATATAGAATATTGTCACTGGAAATACTTTTCCATCCCATAAACTTCCATTCACGTAATACTAACATAGTGTTTTTTCCCCATTGTTTTATAGTATATATTATGATGTTCATAAATTACTTACAACATTGCTCTTTAACGTGAGATTTTTAAAGACTTTTTAAAAAACCTTTGTGAAAACTTTAAGACTAATTATGACAGTAAATCAACCCCCCTCAAGAATAATTTATTTGTCTAAATTCTTTATTCCCCTTTTACCTCAGGAAATTTCCATAAACATTCAAAACTAGTACTTACCGACATCATCTCAAGCCTGTCTTCTACAAAACATTATACTTCTATTCAGAATATAAATACTGACAGCCTCAAAACATTAAAAAAAAAACCATGCCAAGTCTCAAACATAAAATGACTCTTCTTTCTGACAATAATCTTTGTAGAAAACTTTGCTTTTATATTGAACATATTCAGATAAAATGATCATATCCTTCTACTATAAATTAAAAAAATCAAGATAAGGGCTGTCAATAAATGCCATAGGAATTTGCAGCTGATAACCTGGACCTTCACTAGACTAAGAGCTTCCAGAACAAGCTCTGTTATCATTGTTGCATCACCAATACTTAGCACAGTGAGTGAAAGTTGCTCAGTCATGTCTGACTGTTTGTGACCCCATGGACTATCAAGTCCATGGAATTCTCCAGGCCAGAATACTGAAGTGAGTAGCCTTTCCCTTCTCCAGGGCAGCACAGTACAGGAACTCAATAAACATGCACTAAATCAATCATTTCAAAAGGAAATGAAAAAAGAATGTTTTATGGAGGAAATAGGACTAAAGCAGGACTATTAAGGCAAGCGACAGAACTGAAATAAACAGAGATAGAGAAGATCATGACCAAATAAGCAGGGCTGTGATTAATCAGTGTTTGACAAGATTTCTTTCACTAAACATGAACGTTACATATTCTTTAGTATTGGATATAGTCAAGTCAGGTTTGCAAGACATTAAAAGTTAAGAATGGAAGTGATATTTTTAAGATTAGCCTGAAAATCGGTAAACTGTTAGAATGGAAATAGTTTGGAAACCCAATAAAACCCAAAAGTCTGTAATATCCATGCTTACCCGATGACCACAGGTACCAAAACGACTGACAAATTAGAATATGGAGATCAAGTTTTTTGCTTTCCATAGTCTCTTATTTGATCTAAGTATAAATAAAATATAAGTGATCTGAGTTAAGTATTTGGCAGTATAAATGTTTATCTTACGCTGACAAAATAAAACCTTATTTAATCTATATTTACCCTATGATTCTCTTTGTTGCTAACTCTCCTTCTTGTATTTAGTCTTACTGTCGTGAAAAATATGCATTATCCGGGATAAGCAAGATACCTTCAAAGACAATGCACAACAGAAAAGCAATTTTGCCTATAGCCACTAAATGGGTGGGCTATCTATAAATGCCCAGATCTCAAGATTAAAACAGTTCTATGCAGTTCTCTGGCGCTCATTCAAAATGTGAATTACATCAAAACAGGTACAAGTAGATATAAGTGTCACACAGACTGCACAAAACAGATTTCTGATATTTGATGTTCATTTTGGGGGGAATGAGGGGATCACGATGCTATAGCTAGAGGGCAACACTCCCATCAGAATAAAAGGACTATTTTGAAAATTGCACAGTATTTCCCTGGTGGTGGTTAAAAATCTGCCTGCCAATGCAGGGGACTGTGGGATTGGTTGGATTCCTGGTCTGGGCAGATCCCATATGCTACAGAGCAAATAAGCCCGTGCGCCACAACTACTGAGCCTGTGCTCCAGAGACCAGGAGCCATAGCTACTGAGCCCACATGCTGCAACTACTGAAGCCTGGGCGCCCTAGAGCCCGGCCTCTGCAACAAGAGAAATCACTGCAATGAAAAGCCTGCGCACCACAACAAACAGTAGCCCCAGCTGACCACAACTAGAGAAAGCCTGGGCAGAGCAACAAAGACCCAGTGCAGCCAAAAATAAATAAATAAAAATTTAAAATAAAAGTCAACTTAAAAAAATAAATAAAAATAAAGTTGCACAGAAGCCAAAATTGGGCATAAATTTAGAATAGAGATAAAAGCTAAATCCTCAGAATCAAAACAGATATCCTTAGATTAAGGAAAAACAAACACATACATTTACAATGGGCTTCCCTGGTGGCTTACATGGTAAAGAATCTGCCTGTAATGCAGGAGACCTGGCTTCAATCCGAGAGTTGGGAAGATGCTTTGGAGGAGGGCATGGCAACTCACTCCAGTATTCTTGACTGGAGAATCCTCATGGGCAGAGGAGCCTTGCGAGCTGCAGTCCACAGGGTCACAAAGAGTCGGACACGACTGAGTGACTAAGCACAGCACATACACACACACATAATACAAAGTAGTTTCTATTAAAAACAACCTACAAACCTCAATTATTCTGAAAAGACACCAGGTATATTAAGGGGTTTTGGTGCTTTATTTACTTGGGAAGATGCAGGCTTTCTTTTCAGTAAATCATCAAACGCTGATATAAAAATGGATCACTTCAGCGGCTAAGAAAATAAGGTGAAATATTGCCCTTGAGGAATCAATAGTATTAAGAGAAACTTAACCAAAAGAAAAAAAAAAAAATCACAAAAGTTTTCATCAAAGTAACATCTGGCAACTTAAAACCAGTTAACTGAAGAAAATTAGCAATAGTTGTTAGAAGTTTAAATAGCAATCAGTTCAGTTCAGTTGCTCAGTCGTGTCCGACTCTTTGCGACCCCATGAATCGCACCAGGCCAGGCCTCCCTGTCCATCACCAAAAGCCTTTAACTGCGTGGATCACAGTAAACTGGGGAAAATTCTTAAAGAGATGGGAATACCAGACCATCTGGCCTGTCTCTTGAGAAACCTGTATGCAGGTCAGGAAGCAACAGTTAGAACTGGACATGGAACAACAGACTGGTTCCAAATAGGAAAAGGAGTACATCAAAGCTGTATATTGTCACCCTGCTTATTTAACTTATACGCGGAGTACATCATGAGAAACGCTGGGCTGGAAGAAACACAAGCTGGAATCAAACTGCCGGGAGAAATATCAGTAACCTCAGATATGCAGATGACACCACCCTTATGGCAGAAAGCAAAGAAGAACTAAATAGCAATACACTTCTATTAATGGGAAAGAATGCAAACTAAAAACACACTATGATATTAAATAACAGATATATCACTTAAGTAGTCTTAACTCAAAAACCACCAACAGCCTTCATATTTACAGATAAGATTCTAAATACTAAAAAAGAAAAATGTAAAATTCATATTTATTACTTCTCTGTTATGTAACTTCGTTCCCACTAAAACTCATTTTAATAATTTGTTTTTATGCATCTATAAACACATCAAAGGTCTTCTGGTATCCTTTCTTTTCTATATCAATAAGCATTATAGAAGACAAATCACCTTCCCTATTTGGCTGCTATGGACTGTTCTAAAGTATTAGGAAAAAAAGTAAAGTTCAAAATGTCCCAAAAGACTTCTGATAAAAAGTTAGAAATATGAGGAAGGAGAATAAACTTTCAAATAAATTTCTGCATGGCATCACAACATGTTCGGCCCTGTCAATTTGATTTTTAATTTTTTAAACTAAGCACCTTCCTACCACCAAACAATCACTTCCAAAGGATAACACAAACACTTTCTGGCAATCTTCCCAGAATTTTTTTTTTTTGCCTTGCCTGTACTTAGTACTATCAGTCTGACAAAATAGTGTAAGATTCTGCCCATCTAGCTTAAGTAATATAAACTGAAAACACAACATGGAATAAAATAAAAATATAAACACTGAACACTGTGAAACCAGACACAGAGTGTGAATACATGAGTGTGAAAAGAAGAATAAAAGTAGAAGTCAACATTTAACCACTGGTTATCTAAGGACTCCAAAATCACTGCAGATGGTGACTGCAGCCATGAAATTAAAAGACGCTTGATCCTTGGAAGAAAAGTTATGACCAACCTAGACAGCATATATAAAAGCAGAGACATTACTTTGCCAACCAAGTTCCATCTAGTCAAAGCTATGGTTTTTCCAGTAGTCATGTATGGATGTGAGAGTTGGACTATAAAGAAAGCTGAGCGCCGAAGAATTGATGCTTTTGAACTGTGGTGTTGGAGAAGACTCTTGAGAATCTCTTGGACTGCAAGGAGATCCAACCAGTCCATCCTAAAGGAAATCAGTCCTGAATATTCATTGGAAGGACTGATGCTGAAGCTGAAACTCCAATACTTTGGCCACCTGATGTGAAGAACTGACTCCTTGGAAAAGAGCCTGAAACTGGGAAAGACTGAAGGTGGGAGGAGAAGGGGACGACAGAGGATGAGATGGTTGGATGACACCACTGACTCGATGGATATGAATTTGAGTAAGCTCCAGGAGTTGGTGATGGGCAGGGAAGCCTGGCGTGTTGCAGTCCATGGGGCTGCAAAGTTGGACACAACTGAGTGACTGAACTGAATTAAGTGCATATAAGGATGGTTTTTCCAATAGTCATGTATGGATGTGAGAGTTGGACTATAAAGAAAGCTGAGAGCCAAAGAATTGATGCTTTTGAACTGTGGTGTTGGAGAAGACTCTTGAGAGTCCCTTGGACTTCAAGGAGATCCAACCAGTCCATCCTAAAGGAGATCAGTCCTGGGTGTTCATTGGAAGGACTGATATTGAAGCTGGAACTCCAATACTTTGGCCACCTGGTGTGAAAAGATGACTCAATGGAAAAGACCCTGATGCTAGGAAAGATTGAGGGCAGGAGAAGACGGGGACGACAGAGGATGAGACGGTTGGATGGCATCACCGGATGGCATCACCGACTCAATGGACATGGGTCTGGGTGGACTCCGGGAGTTAGTGATGGATAGGGAAGCCTGGTGTGCTGTGGTTCATGGAGTCGCAAAGAGTCGGACACAACTGAGCAACTGAACTGAAATTGAGTGCATATAAGTCATGTTTACACTGTACTGTAGACTATTAACTGTACAAGAAGACATGAGACAGAGACATGCTGTGAGCAAATGCTGTTGGAAAAACGGTGCTGATAAACTTATTTAAAACCAGGGTTTCCAGAAACTTTCAATCTGTTCAGTTCAGTTCAGTTGCTCAGTCATGTCCGACTTTTTGCAACCCCATGGACTGCTGCACACCAGGCCTCCCTGTCTATCACCAACTCCTGGAGTTTGTTTAAACTTACGTCCATCAAGTCAGCGATGCCATCCAACCACCTCATCCTCTGTCATCCCCGTCTCCTCCCACCTTCAATCTTTTCCAGCATCAGTGTCTTTTCCAATGAGTCAGTTCAGGTGGTCAAAGTATTGGAGTTTCAGCTTCAGCATTAATCCTTCCAATGAATATTCAGGACTGATTTTCTTTAGGATGGACTGGTTGGATCTCCGTACAGTCCAAGAGACTCTCAAGAGTCTTCTCCAACATCACAGTTCAAAAGCATCAATTTTTCAGCTCTCAGCTTTCTTTATAATCCAACTCTCACATCCGTACATGACTACTGGAAAAACCATAGCTTTGACTAGATGGACCTTTCAATATGTAAAATATGCTATATCCACGCAGTGCGATAAAGCCTGTATAACCAGTCAGTAGTTAAGAAATTTAGTTATCAAAGAGTAAAAAAGAAGCATGATAAATGGAGCACCAACAGTTTTCATCAAGTATCAAAGAAATAGCAGAACACAGACATTCTAGACTAGGCTTCTTGTGAAAGCTTTCCTATAAACTAGAAAGCATATCACTCACTATTAGTCTACAAATTTTATCACCTTCACTAATATAACTTTCATCTGAAATGTAATGTTTACATTGAAAACAAGTTATGTCTACTTTAACAATACTCGATAGCTGGTAAGATTTCCTATCTGTATGAATGACTTTTTACAGTTTGGGGGCTGCAGGATCCTAGTTCCCTGACTAGGGATCAAATCCCCACCCACGGCAGTGGAAGCTCCAAGTTTTAGCCACTACATCAACAGGGAAGTTCCCTATATGAATGATTAAACTATTTTCTAATAAGCCACCACCTATAACCCATTAACAAAACTAGAAAAACACCTCTTTACTTAATCTAATAGTAAAAGTAACTTTTTACATTCAGGATTATAACAGACAATCCTGGAAATATAGAACTTAAGGATAGTAAATAAAGTTAAAACTATGTATAATACTTTTAAATCCAATAGCGGAAGGGGGTTAATCTGCTGATACATCCTTGCTTATGTCCTAAAAAGTTTATAAAGTTAATAAGTTAAAAAGACCTGTTAGCCCATCTTGAATGCCATTCCACCATTTTTTCCAACATCCTCCCACCGAGGAATGTTTATATCCATCATTTTCTTAAGGACAAAAGATCCAAAGAACCCTAACAACTATTGGGGCTGTTCCTAGTCCTTTATTTGTGAAACATTTAAACATGAGGTAAGAAAAAAAAAAAATCTTATTAGTAAGTCACTGTAAGATACCAAAATAAGATTCAAAAATGTTCAAATATAGGGCACTTTTCTCCAAGCTAAAAGCTACCTTCCCCATGCCAGAAACTAACTAAGGCCACAGCTGGCCAATGTGTAGCTTTAGGGCTACCCTAGAAATGGAAATTTGGGTTCAGACATGTATAGCAGAAAGCAAAGAAATTCACACACATAAAAGCTTTAGTAGTTAACACTACCGTTGTTGTCCTTGTTCATATTCAGTGATGTATTTGAGCACGGGGGAGATGGAGGAAGGGCAGGAGCAATGAGAAAGAAAAGGATGGAGACAAAAAGCAGCTGAAAGGACATGGGGAACAACTGTATCCATCTGAGTTGCTCTTGGTTAAGCAGCTGGCTGGCTGGTGACTCAGGGGTCAACAATTCTAATCCCAGGTCTCCACTAAATCTGAAAACCAATTCCTGGTGGTATTTACATACCCTCTTCCCGTTTAGCACTTATACCCACCTGCCCTAATTTTCAGTGAAGAACAATTCTGCTTTTTAAAAACAAAGAACAGGGAATTCCTTTCAATAAAGTCTGAGCCCAACAGGAACTTAAATATTCAGCAGGTATTAAAAGTTTCCTAAATCTGATGAAGAGAATGGAAGTGATAGGCTGATGAAAATTATGCACCATGTGCTACACAGTCTATGATTCATCTTTAATACTAGCATTTTTCAAATATAAAGTAGCACTTACAGCATATACTTAACACTTGAGAAGAGGTTTGAAAGTAAATACCTAGGAGAAAAGGAAGCAGCACTGGTGTAAGTAAAGAAATGGGTTTTATCAAATCAATTTTTAATTTTTTGATTAGTCTGATATTTAGGAATTTTAAATTTGTAATAAGCTATTTCATTAATTATACCATACAGTAAAGAGGAAAACTAAGAAGCCAGGAAGGGAGACAAAAATTTAGATATATTACCAGAAAAACAGAAGTAAAAATGAGTGAGCAGACTGTTTAAGAAACTTGAAAAGACTGAAAACTGAGGATGTTTCATGGGAATAAAGGCATTTAATCCGTTCAAGAGGTGAATGCTGGTATTGCATCCTTGCCTGCAGGAGCCTAGTACTAGGCATACAGTAAAGCTCAATAGCTTTTTTTAGGAGAAGTACTAGACACTGCCTATCTTATTTTCTGCTTCTCTGTTTATTTTGCCACACAATCTAAAATTTCCATTAATTGATGGCAACATTTTTTAATCTCTGAAACTAACTTTAAAAGGAAGGCTAAGAAATACAGACTCATTCAAGATCCAGCCATGTGCTATGATTTCCTTTCTTATAAAAATGTTTTCTGTGTTATTAAACAGCTTTAACCTGCAGGTGGTAAGTTTTTCCCTTTATCTGTGTTAACACCATTTTGAGTTCTATGGAAAAAACGTACACAAACACATGTGGAGTGCTGATGTGCAACATTTTTATGTTCACTTTCAAGCTGGAAGCATACTATTCCTAATTTATGTTGTGCAGCCAGTGCCTACAATTTATGCCTCTGGAGGCAACAGGAAACAGAGCCATGTTTCTCAAAGTATGAGCCAATGTACAACCTAAATCTAGTGTCTTGTACAACCAAGACATTGATTTCTGGCCCCAATCCAAACCAACTAAATCAATTTAAATTCTCCAAAAGTGTGTTGTCTGGTCAACACACTGCATGTTTAAAAATCATTTAATAAGTATTTCTATGTATTAAATTATGTGTAAGAATTAGACAGGGGATATCAAAATAAGTATGTTTTTAAAGCATGAAACACTATAACCAACACAAAATAGATACCTATTAACAGTCTGCCCTCTCTAGAAATGGTAAAAATGGGGGATTATATTTTATCCCCAGAAAATACCCTAGTGGTGGGAGTACGTTTCTTTGTTGAGAGCAGAGGGTTTAATTGATGGAAAAGAGTATGAAAGAGTAGAGATAATCTCTAAATAGGACAATCCAAACAACTGAATCACAAAGATTGTTTTTAAAAAACTATTCCAATATTTGTAATTTGTAATAATAGGAATTATTATTCCTACTATTAAACACTTTAATTTGTAAATTTTAAAATCTAGAACAGACATTAGTCTTCAAGTTATATATTCACTAGTTTGAATGGCTATAATCCTACTGGACCTCCTGGCAACTAATAAAAGCAAAAAATTAAACAGAAATCAGGGAAATAAAAATAAACTCATAATTTTTTGATAAGAATTTGATATCAAATACTTAGTACTGTGACTCACCTAATACAGAAATCATTATAGATTTATAGCTAAGAGTCACTGCAAATAGACACACAAACACATACACAGATATGACTCCATTAATTAGCTGCTCAGTCATGTCTGACCTTTTGGAACCCCACGGACTACAGCCCGCAATGTTCCTCTGTCCGTGGAATTCTGCAGGCAAGAATACTGCAGTGAATAGCCATTCCCTTCTCTAGGGGATCTCCAGGGATTGAACTTGGGTCTCTTGCATTGCAGGCAGATTCTTTACCATCTGAGCCACGAGGGAAGCCCATAAGACACCACAGGAGTCTAAAATTTAATTATCTTTTCACTTATTTTTACAAACTGAAAGATATCTTACTGTTTCTCACAACAATCCTACAGGGTAAACAGGAATAGATATCATTATTCCTATCCAACTCCTACTCTAGGCTTATAATACAATGAACAGATTCATACTTGAACCGAAAAAGATCTCCGAATCATGCTTTCTGGTAGTTCTCAAACTAGATGTGTTTTAGATCAGCTATACTTGAGTGCGAAGGAAAATTTCCTTGACTCTACTCTCAGTGACTGACTCAGTGGGTCTAAAGTGGAGATCAAGAATCTGCAATTTTATCCAGTACTCAAGGTGATTCTAATGCTGGGAGGTCCTCAAACCAGAGCTGGAGAAACACTAATTCAATTCCGACTGAGTTCCAGAAAGATAAAGTGATCAGGTCACTGTGGTCAGTCTCTCTTCATTTAATAGGAATTACACTTAAAGAAATTTCTCATCAACTATTAATCAAGAGTTTTCACCAACCTAAACTCTGAAAACTGCTTTAAGGGATAATCGCTTAGAAGATGTGGTGTAAGCATGTATTCCAAGAAAACATTGTATTAGCTCTTTTTCTTCCCTTTGGATATTCTAAACTTAAGAGGAATAACAGGAAGATGTAACATGCTGGCCAAAGTCACTGAATACATAATCTTATTCAATCGATGTAATTCTATGAAGTAGATGCTATTTCTGCCCATTTTATGGATGAAGAAACTGCAACTTGGTGGTTTTAATTTGCCAAGAAATATAAAGTTAAATGGTCAGGATAGGACTGGACCAAAATTAAAAGTATGAGCTCTTAACCTCACTTATATACTGTGGCCAAAATCCCTATCACTAGGTCCTCTTATTCACTCCCTAAGCAATAAATTTTCATATAGTATTCTGCATAATCTTTCATTTGCTCTTAAATTACTAAGAACTTCGCCCAGTGCCTATTTCATAAAAATCAATCAATTACCTCAGACTCTTCCTTTCTACTGTATGAGTGTAAATCATCCTCCCCTGCCTCCCTGCTACCCACACCCTTTCTCTGCAATTAATTTTACCTGTTGACCTCAATGGTTTCTCTTTGGGTGCCATTATGAGTTAACTACTGTACTGCTTTCCTCCAAACTAAATGACATGGCCTACCCCAAAAAGCCCTTGGCTGGTAAAGATGTTTTCTTTAAAATGATAATCAATTATTTTGTTCATCTTATTGAATACTAGCCATTGTCAAGTCCTGCCATTTCCTACTTTTATCTTTCTAATCTAGGCTGTTTTCACCTTCCAGCTGGTTTCCTACCATCTACCAAAGTTCTGTTTCACTCCAACTTCTCAATGTGACTCCCCCCTGAAATTAAAAACAATTTCATACAAAATTACCTACACCAGGTCTATCTTAGAGATTCAAGTTTGCTTCTTGATATTCTGGATATCACCATAATTTCTGGGTATCACCCAATTTCTGGATATCGCCATAATTTCACCAAATACTCTATACCTGAGCTGTCTAATACAGCAGCCACAACCATGTGTAATTAGCCAGCACTAGGAAAGATCACTAATCTGAATTAAGATATGCCATGAGTATAAAACATACACTGGATTTCAAAGGCTTAGCACAAAAAATTTTTATAGTTTTCTTATTGATTATATGTTGAAATAATATTTTTATTATAATGCATTAAATGAAACATTAAAATTAATCTTTTTAACTTTAATGTGGCTACTAGGAAATCTAAAATTATATTTTGTGGTTCACAGTTATGGCTTGCATTATATTTCTTTTGCAGCACGCCAGACATTCTACCATCCTGAGCTTGATTGGCCCAGAGCCCTCATTATAACACATGCCATATGCGATCTTCTTAGAACATACCCGCTTTATCTGTTCAATCATTTCCTAAAAACTATAACAATTAGTTTATTTTAAAAAAATCCCAAACAATGTTTTATTCACAAATAATATACATGTACATTTTAAGGAACACCATCTGGAAATAAAGCTACCACGATTGTCTCCAAAGTAGGAACTACAAGTTAGGTATCAAGTAAATGAGCATCCAAAAGCACATAAACCACTCTGCCTATCCTAAAAATAGTACCCTCCTATGCCTGAAAATTATTCTTGGGAATTTCTTTCATTGCTTTCTCTCTTTTGTACTTAAAAGGTGCTCCTAAGAAGTAGGGCAATGGCTATCTTTGATAAAGGAAAAGGAAAAACCTAGAAACCATAGAAAGATGACTATAACTTATATCACTAAAATATCTATATGTAAAGTCAGATGAGTAACATTTTGGGAGTTACAAGATACATTATTAAGGAAGAAAATATGCAAAAGAAAGGATGCATTTAACAAAAATCTGTCACAAACCGTGCTCAATCAGATAATGTGGAGATGGTAGGATGTGACTCAGACTACTACCATGATCACCTGGTAGCACTCTGTCAAAGGAAGAAGTCACAGCAATACTTCTTTAATTGTATGAGCCAAGAGATGCCATCAGTGACAACTTCTCTGAATTTGCAGAAATAGTAATACTAAACCAAAAAACATTAGATGAAAAACTGAGGCAGTCTGTTAATGTCAGACTGATAAAGAAAGAAAAGAGAGGTTTCTCTTGAGGAATATTCTGAAAATATAACAGGACACAATGTAGACTACCAATGCTTTAAATCAACTACTTAACATAGCATGGAATCCAACTTTCCATTAAGATATAACAAGCTTTTTTACATCAAGTATATTTTACTTTTAACTGGGCTTTACATAATGTGTTCAATGTGGAGAAATAATACATGACTCCTTTCTGACAGGTGCAGAACTGGTAGGCAGGACACATTTAAGAAGTTAGCTATCAGTCATTTAAATTTTACTGGATAGAATACATACATAAGAAGCCATGGGCTCTGAGTCTTCCATGCTAACTCAGAGGAGGAAACTGAAGGTATGTGACCAGGTTTGCTGCTACCGTTTGCATCAGAGAGCAAGCAATCTTCGCCAATAAGAGTCTCTAACACAGCAGCCATTCAACAAACTATTTCTCTCCAACAAACAAAATCAAGTTACAAAGAATGTAAATGGGAAGTAACAAGAGAAGAGAACGAGTAGAAAAATAAACAGGATGTCAACTTGAAGAAGAGCAAGAAGATGGCAATGTGAGCAGTGTTTTAAGATGATCCCAAAAAGCAGGAGGCAAGTTTGTCTTTAAAATGAAATCCTAACAGATGGTTAAGTAGGGGACTTAGTCCTCAGAATATTTATAAAACAAGTTTTTCAATACATATCTGCTCAGTTCCACTGACACCAAAAAGACAGTACAAGGCAGCTGTTCCACGCCTCTGCCTGCTAGGACTGACCTGCAGCAGATAGCACAGCTTTTTACCTTTTTTTTTCTTTCACAAAATATTGATATATCAGCTGTCAAAATTTATTTATAATTAAATACACCATATATACATAAATGCACAGGCACCCAGGTTAGATATTCTGCAAAATTTCCTAAGAGGGATAAAATACAAATTTTTTTTTTGCATGTATGTTTTTTTAAATCTTTTTATTGAAGGATAATTGCTTGACAGAATTTTGTTGTTTTCTGTCAAACCTCAGCATGATTCAGCCATAGGTATACATATATCCCCTCCCTTTTGAACCTCCCTTCCATCTCCCGCCCCATCCCACCCCACCCTCTAGATTGATACAGAGCCCCTGTTTTGAGTTTCCTGAGCCATACAGCAAATTCCTGTTGGCTATCTATTTTACATACGGTAATGTGAGTTTCCATGTTACTCTTTCCGTACATCTCACCCTCTCCTCCCCTCTCCCCATGTCTATAAGTCTATCCTCTATGTCTGTTTCTCCATTGCTGTCCTGTAAATAAATTCTTCAGTACCATTTTTCTAGATTCCATATATATGCATTAAGAATACAATATTTATCTTTCTCTTTCTGACTCACTTCACTCTGTAGAACAGGTTCTAGGTTCATCCACCTCATCAGAACTGACTCAAATGCATTCATTTTTATAGCTGGCTAAGATGGGAATACCAGACCACCTGACCTGCCTCTTGAGAAATATGTATGCAGGTCAGGAAGCAAGAGTCAGAACTGGACATGGAACAACAGACTGGTTCCAAATAGGAAAAGGAATATGTCAAGGCTGTATATCGTCACCCTGCTTATTTAACTTATATGCAGAGCACATCATGAGAAATGCTGGGCTGGAGAAAGCACAAGCTGGAATCAAGATTGCCGGGAGAAATATCAATAACCTCAGATATGCAGATGACACCACCCTTATGGCAGAAAGTGAAGAAGAACTAAAGAGCCTCTTGATGAAAGTGAAAGAGGAGAGTGAAAAAGTTGGCTTAAAGCTCAACATTCAGGAAACTAAGATCATGGCATCCGGTCCCATCACTTCATGGCAAATAGATGGGGAAACACTGGAAACAGTGGCTGACTTTATTTTTCTGGGCTCCAAAATCACTGCAGATGGTGATTGCAGCCATGAAATTAAAAGATGCTTACTCTTTGGAAGGAAAGTTATGACCAACCTAGACTGCATATTAAAAAGCAGAGACATTACTTTGCCAACAAGGGTCTGTCTAGTCAAGGCTATGGTTTTTCCAGTAGTCATGTATGGATGTGAGAGTTGGACTATAAAGAAAGCTGAGCGCCAAAGAATTGATGCTTTTGAACTGTGGTTTTGAAGAAGACTCCTGAGAGTCCCTTGGACTGTAAGAAGATACAACCAGTCCATCCTAATGGAGATCAGTCCTGGGTGTTCATCGGAAGGATTAATATTGAAGCTGGAACTCCAATACTTTGGCCATCTCATGTGAAGATCTGACTCATTGGAAAAGACCCTGATGCTGGGAAAGATTGAGGGCAGGAGAAGACGGGGACGACAGAGAATGAGATGGTTGGATGGCATCACCGACTCAATGGACATGGGTCTGGGTGGACTCCGGGAGTTGGTGATGGACAGGGAGGCCTAGCATGCTTGGGTTCATGGGGTCGCAAAGAGTCGGACACAACTAAGCGACTGAATATTCCATTGTGTACATGTACCACAACCTCTTTATCCATTCATCTGTCAATGGACATCTAGGTTGCTTCCATGTTCTAGCTATTGTAAATAGTGCTGCAATGAACAATGGGATACGTGTGTCTTTTTCAATTTTGGTTTCCTCAGGGTATATGCCTAGGAGTGGGATTGCTGGGTATATGGTGGAATCTCCATACCGTCTTCCACAGCAGCTGTATCAATTTACATTACCAACAACAGTGCAAGAGTGTTCCCTTTTCTCTACGCCCTCTCCAGCCTTTATTGTTTGTAGACTTTTTGATGATGGCCATTCTGATGGGTGTGAGGTGATATCTCATTGTAGCTTTGATTTGTATTTCTCTAATAATGAGCAATGTTGAGCATCTTCTCCTGTTGTGTTAGCCATCTGTATGTTTTCACCTGTTTAAGTCTTTTTCCCACTTTTTGATTGGGTTGTTTGTTTTTCTGGCATTGAGTTATATGAGCTGCTTGTATATTTTAATCCTTTGTCAGTTGTTTCATTTGCTATTATTTTCTCCCATTCTGAGGGTTGTTTTTTCACCTTGCTTACAGTTTCCTTTGCTGTGCAAAAGCTTTTAAGTTTAATCAGGTCCCAGTTCTTTCAAAATTCTTTATTTAAATAAAACTCTGATTTGAAAAGCAGACCAAATTAAATTATTTCATGATGTCCCTTCAGATACTTAGGACTTAGGTATTAAAATGCAAGGAGAGTGATTAGCAGAAGGTAAGAGTAGGAAAAAGCTAATGTAACAATTAATTTAGTAATGAGGTACTAGCTTGTTGGCATTTACTCAACAATGACCAAAAAGAAGGAGAAAATGTCTTCTTAGCAAATTCTTAGTATCATAAAAATCCACAAGTGTAAGAACTAGAATGTGCAACATTGTGGGAGAAACACCTCTCCATGTATGAGTTCCAAACACAGGAGGGGAGTTCCAAACAAGAGATGGATGGACACCCATATCCAAGTGCTCAGAGTATGCAAAGTGTAGGGAAACACACCAAAAGAAATAAAATAGTCCTTTTCTGCCCTTGGGGAATCTGCAATTCACTCTGGATATTAGATATATAAAAATTTTAGAAATTATTTAAAATAACTTTTTGCTTAGTTGCAAACAAAGTACATGAGGAACATGAAGACAAAGTGATTAAAAAAAAAAGGATTAATCTGAAAAGGCTTCACAGAAGAAGCATTTATGAAAAAGATTCTAGATATATCTGGAAAGTAAAGATACCTATTGAAGGAAGAGGGTACTCAGGGAAAAGAATGGCACAAATGCAAAAGCAGCCTATACTGAGAAACAATGAAAAAGGAAGCTCATTAAAAGGCAAGAAGGAAATAGTGGAGTTTCCACAATACAGTGAGTGGATTAACAGAAGTAAGAAATGGGAAAACCCAGGCAAAACAGGTCTTCCAACTAAAAGATGTATGATAATTACCTATTATCCTATGGTATCTATTACCTACCTATTACCAATTACCTATGGTATCAGAGTGCCCGTATGGTGATTTTACAGGCCAGCAGGCCTGAAAGAGTAAAGGGTGAAACTGTGTCCTAAGCAGCTCACAGGGTACTAGACAGTGAAGAATTGTACAAAGTGTAACAACTGCTCTCAAGATGTAAATGCGTAAACACGAAAAATCAAAATTTAACGGAAGTGCTTGTTAAATTCAGCACTCTGGCAAGATACACTTTTACTCAAGAGACAGAACTCAAAAAATGCAGATAGGCAGTTACCTGAGAATAAAAGTACATTTTTGATTAAGCAAGTAATAGAGATCACCAGATAGAATATTAAAGGGAGGAAGAAATAGGCCTACACTTAATGTGATGAGTGAGAGTGACAGTCACTCAGTCATGTCCAACTCTTTGCAACCCCATGGACTATAGCCTGCCAGGCTCCTTTGTCCATGAATTCGCCAGGCAAGAATATTGGAGTGGGTTGCCATTTCCTTCTCCAATGCTACATGAGAGCACCACAATGACTAACAGGCATGTTTGAATATTGATGGTTTCATTATACTTCAGACATTTTTCACTCCACTAAAAATTGTTCTTTGCTTTGAGGAGAACACACACTGACACCTTCCACACATACCCTCCTCTCAAACCCACACATTCCCCCAAAACACACCTTCACACTCCCCCCGCTCCTCTCACATCCCTACACATACTCTCTTGCATACCATCATATCCCCACACACATATCCTCAACACACATCTTACTCTCACATACCCCACAATACCTTCCCACCCCTACACACTCCTTCCTCTTACACACCAGTACATACCTTCACAACTTCCACACACCCTCACATCTCTTCTCACACATCCCCACAAGCTTCACACAACCACACAGTTCTCACATTCCCCATATCCACCCTCTGCTATACCCCCAAGCACATCCATACCTCACTCAATACAAATATATGCTACCTCACTGTCCCTCCCTATTTTAGCTCCTGTCCCTACCTTTACCCTTTCCTTCCTCAACTCTTAACCCCTACACACAACCACTTTCCCATCTATCTAAATTTTAATTTATCTAAGGCTCACTGAAGTCCAGTTTCCTTTATGAAGTTCTTAGGGATACATTTACCTTTTCATGATTTTTTTTGGTCTTGAATTTCATACTCAACTGGTTTCATACTCAAGCTGTTTTCTCATGCAACTTAGCATTTAAATATAAACTCTATCATAACATTTACTGTTGATTTATATATAGAATTTTCTCAACTACAGCATAAGCATAGGTCACAGGTTTCGTTTTCTCTACAGGAACACAGTAAAGGGCACACCCCTTTGAATGACTGTTAAACCCTACATGCTATTCCCTTCTTTGACCTAATCTTGTCTAACAGTTCCACAAAAACATTCATCCCTGGATTTCTTTCCACATTTTCACAGTATCACACTGTAACACAAGTGAAAGTATCTCACAACTATAATTGGTCACTGCTTTAAGGGAATATACAAAAGGCAAGAGTCAACATTGAGGCTCCCTTATGAATGATGTACAACCAATTTTAATATTTTTACAAACAATCTGGAAAAGCACAGGTATAGCAATACCTCCAGACTTACAGATTTCAACAAACAACTCTAGGAAGCAAGTTACCATGCAAAAAGGGAGCAACTTTAGAAAGTTCTCTTAAGGGTAGAATTTGTAATATTAGAATATTAAAGGAATTAGTATTTTTCCTTTAATATTAAAATGTAGAAATTTAATATTTTCCCTTTAATATTAACTTCTAATATTAAAGGAAAAACAATGTAAACTGGCCTTATTAACTGATAATCACTTTGAGGGGGAAAAAAACAGAAGTCATCATGGATAATTTTTAAAAATATTAAAATAACAGAAAACAATAATATATCCCTAAAGGGCAGCATATTATAATCCTTAGGAAATGAATTTTTAAAAAAGCAGAAATTTCTAAAACTTTGCACAAAATAGACAAGTTATTCTACATCGATACTTCAAGAAGAAACAGAGCTTTTACTCAGAATTCAAGAGTTGGTGTTATGTCTCAATTTAAAAATCCACAAGGGTTGCTACGGGGGGGGAAAGGAAAAGAAAAATCTTAAAGAATAGCAGCTAAGGCTTTATCTCATCTGTACCCAAGTTAGTTTTTGAAATATATTTCCTATTACATTTTCTACCTTTTCTTTCCTGTCTAAAAGAAGTATTCAGCCTATCTATAAATATTATATTTACCATCTCAATGCTCTTACATTATGCTGGTCACTCTGTATTAAATCTTCTTCCTCATCAAAGGCCAGTTGTTGAAATCTTACCATTCTTCCCAGGTCCAATCAAAGGCCACCCCCCCATACATACAATTCTTTTTATATCTAATCAATGAACATGAGTTGAGCACCAACTCTATCAGCACTGAGGCAGGCAGCAAGAACTCAGAGACAAATTAGACAAATTCCTTACAAATCTAATGTAAACAGAGAAAACTGGAGCAAGTGCTGATAATGTAGGAGAAAACTGGAGCAAGTGTCAATAATTTAGGAAGTATAATAATAATAAGTAGATGAGTAAGACGCTATGGGAACACAGAAAGGAGTACATCACAGTTTGCTAGGAAAGAGCAGCCCCACAGGAACTGCAGGAAGTAGAAAATGAGTTGAGTCTGGAAGCAAAAAACAAGTATGTGGGGAGAGGGGAGAAAGAGTTTGGCAGGAGAAAGAAAGAGTTTGGCAGGAGGGGAGAGGAGACAGGAGTTTTCTTAGTGTTACAGGATCAAAGCAGAAGGTGGTGGTGAGAGGAAATAAAGTTGGAAATGAAGAGTTCCAGAGGGTACTACTGTTGTTAAGTCACTCAGTTGTGTCCAATTCTTTTGACATCCCATGGACTGTAGCCTGCCAGGCTCCTCTGTCCATGGGATTTCACTGGAATGGGTTTCCATTTCCTTCTCCAGGGCATCTTTTCTGACCAGGGATCTATGTCCCCTTCATTGGCAGGCGGGTTCTTTACCACTGAGCCACCAGGGAAGCCCAAAGAGTGTTATCAGTTCAGTTCAGTCGCTCAGTCGTGTCCAATTCTTTGCGACCCCATGAACCGCAGCACGCCAGGCCTCCCTGTCCATCACCAACGGTCAGAGTCTACCCAAACCCATGTCCACTGAGTCAGTGATGCCATCCAACCATCTCCTCTGTCATCCCCGTCTCCTCCTGCCCTCAATATTTCCCAGCATCAGGGTCTTTTCAAATGAGTCAGCTCTTCGCATCAGGTGGCCAAAGTATTGGAGTTTCAGCTTCAACATCAGTCCTTCCAATGAACACTCAGGACTGATCTCCCTTAGAATGAACTGGCTGAACCTCCTTGCAATCCAAGGGACTCTCAAGAGTCTTCTCCAACAATACAGTTCAAAAGCATCAATTCTTTGGCGCTCACCTTCGTTTATAGTCCAACTGTTACATCCATACATGACTACTGGAAAAACCATAGCCTTGACTAGACAGACCCTTGTTGGCAAAGTAATGTCTCCGCTTTTTAATATTCTGTCTAGGTTGGTCATAACTTTCCTTCCAATGGAAAAACCATAGCCTTGACTAGAGTATTATAAATCATGTTAAAAAGCTTGATGTTAAAAATCCTGTGTAGGTGAAGTCAGTGCAGGGTACTTAAGCTGTTGAGTGTCAGGGTCAGATCTTCACATTCATGATAGATCTCAGTATCTAATCGTCTCCATGGTTTCTAGCACAGAGTATAGAGGACATATTTTCTTTTTCCCTGGTGCCTCTTTGTTTGCTTTGTTTGGAAGTGGGGGAGAGAAAGGTCCATTTAAGAGTCCAGGCAAGGAATAGTAAGGGTAGAACTAACACACTGGTGATTGGAACAGGCAAGCAAGACAGATTCAACAAATACCCAGCAGGTAAACATTTTGTGGGTTTGGCGGAACACTAAGAAGTAAAGCACTGAAGATGGCACCCAAGTATCTGACTCCAAAAGGTTTAAATTTTAATCTTCCCCTTTCTATAAGCTCTCTCCTGAACCAGCTCCTCGAACACATAAACATCTCAACTTTAGCTTTCTTTCCATCTCTTTACATCCCTGCTCAGCCAACATCTCCTAAAAAGTAATCTACCACTGCCAAACCTATCTCCTTATCCACAATGCACTCCCCATCTTCTTCTACAACACTGTTTTTGTCTCCACCATTCCACTGAAATGTCTCTTGTTAAAGTTACAAATAATCTCCAAATTTAAAAATCTAGTGGTTAACTTTTCAGGTTCTGTCTTATTTGAGCTCTCTGGCACTGTCAAAGATTTTCTCCATCAAGATTTCTTACAATGACACTAGTTTTCCTTCTACCTTTCTGGCCACATTCGGGTCTCCTCTACAAGTCCTTCCTTGTCCTTTCCCCCTATCCTGAAAAAGTTAGTATTTTCCAGTGTTTGATCTTTCGTTTTCTTATTTCTTTCTCCTGCCAAATTGATTCATGCCTGTAAATCTACTGGCTAAAAACTCAAATCCTTCTCCAGTTTAGATCTATATCATCAGCTACTCTATCAGAGTAAGCCACAAGCACTTTGACCTCTCTCTGATGAAAATTTAACGCATCTCTTTATGTTAAATAGCACTAATCTGACGAAGCACTCTCTGGCTCAAAATGGCCCTTCCACAGCCTTTAGCATAAAGTTAATGCGGTGTATGGTAAGTCGCTTTAGTCATGTATGACTCTTTACGACCCCATGGGCTGTAGTCCACCAGGCTTCTCTTTCCATGGGACTCTCCAGGCAAGAAAACTGGAGTGGGTTGCCATTTCCTCCTCCAGGGGATCTTCCCAACCCAGGGATTGAACCCATGAGTCTTGTGTCTCCTGCTCTGGCAGGCGGGTTCTTTACCACTAGCGCCACCTAGGAATACTCCTTCAGAAATCAAGTTCTGATCCCTGTCTATCTACATTCTCACCCATCACTGCTCTACCATTCCCCATAATATGCCTTATGATCTAGGTCTCATGAACTAATCCCAGTTCCTCAAACATGTAATAGTTATTCATGTCCCATATAAGCTGTTTCCTCTCCATTTGTCTGGCCACTCTTGGCTCCTTTGGTCTCTTCTACTCAAAGTACAGGGACTGACAGCATGGCATCACCAGAAGCTTATTAGAAATGTAGACCCTCAGGCTTCACTCCAGACACAATGAATCAACATCTGCATTTTAATATTATCTCCAAGTGATTCACATGCCTATTAAAGCCTGAGAAGCTCCACATTAATTTACTATGTGTGTGTGTGCGTGTACACTCAGTCATGTCCGACTCTTTGCAACCCCATGGACTACAGCCCACCAGGCTCCTCTGTCCATTGGATTCTCCAGGCAAGAATACTGGAGCAGGTTGCCATTTCCTTCTCCAGGGAATGTTCCTGATCCAGGAATCAAATTTGCATCTCTTGTATCTCCTGCATTGGCAAGTGAGTTCTTTACCAGCTAAGCCATCGGGGAAGCCCTAAAGTACTATGGCCACTATTAAAATATACAACAGGTATCACAGAAAAGGGCAAATCTAGCACACATCACTTTCAGAGTCTTAGTTGAGATCATTCCCTTACACACACTGCTTTTGACCGAGTAGTAAAGAATTCTGTAAATGACTCTCTTGTTCTTAGTCACCTCTCTCCCTCTAGACTTAATACTTCATACCATTTTGCTGGCACAGACAATGGTTTCACTGACTGAACAATTCTCACTCTCCGTGCTGAGGCTTTACATCCTCAGACCTTGAGGTTTCCATAATGGCTGTCTCATCACCAAAAAGCACATGCACCAGACTTCACGACACAAACAAGTCCTCCCACTTTATTCACCTGGTAAAATCCTCAACATCTTTTGATTATCTCAAGCAACATTGAGGGAAAACATTACCTGACTCCCTCCAAACTGAATTAGGCTATCTTTTTTTATAGTCCCAGGCACTCTAATATAATGTGCTGCATAATTGCTAGTTTACTAATCATTCTCCTCCAACTAAGTTGTGAGTTCTCTAGAACAAAGACTATATCTTATTAATCTCTATATTCCCAGTTCTGACATATACTTAATATTTACTGGATGACTAATAATTAAGTCTGGAGCTCCAGAGGGAGATCAAAGTTAGAGATTTAACTATGGACACCTACATTTAGTTACAAACGAAAGAAGAGAGATGGGATTACTTCAAGAAAGAAGAGTATATAGATGAGAATTCCTTGGGGATTGAACCCTGAGAAAGACAAACTAAAGGGATGGGCAGATTGAAAACTGACGTGTGAGGAGCTATAGTCAGAAACACTGAGAAAGTAAAACAGACAAAAGAATTTCAAGAAGGAACAGGTAGACAATAGGATCAAAGTTACAGGAAAGTCAAGTAGTAACCAAATATGGATAACAAGAATCCTTTAGATTAGGCAATCAGAAAATCATTAATCTTTGAGGGAATTATTTCACTTACTTCAGAATAACAAGTCAAGAGAAAACAAAACGTAGATATGAAGCCAGTGTAGAACAGAAACTTTTGAAGAAGAAGAAAAAGAGAGACTCTTTCATTTTAATGTATTCAATAAATATTTATTGAGCACTGGACACTAGGAATGCAGTGATTAACATGAGAGCCATAATCTCTATCCTCATGGTGCTTTTATTTTAGCAGCAATAAATTCAGAAAGCAAGCCAAGGCCTCAAAAAGACTAGACCAAGTAGAATCTGAAAAGATTCCTCACCTAGTGAAGTCCTAAAAGATAACCAAAGCCACCACCCCCCGCCCCCCGCTTCAAAACAGAAGAGAAAAACATCTGTTAGTGTCTAACACCATTAATTTTAATAATTAACACATGAAATGTTTTCTTCTATTACATTTTCAGTTTCAGAATGTTTATTATATTTAGAGTGTAAGGTTTATCACCTCCAGTGACTCATTTCTTAGACAGTCAACGACTTCATATTCCTTTTGTAACCTCCACAATTGGCATACTAACCTTGACAGTACATTAAAAAGCAAAGACATTACTTTGCCAACAAAGGTTCGTCTACTCAAAGCTATGGTTTTTCCAGTAGTCATGTATGGATGTGAGAGTTGGACTATAAAGAAAGCTGAGCTGAAGAATTGATGCTTTTGAACTATGGTGTTGGAGAAGACTCTTGAGAGTCCCTTGGACTGCAAGAAGATCCAACCAGTCCATCCTAAAGGAAATCAGTCCTGAATATTCATTGGAAGGACTGATGCTGAAGCTGAAACTCCAATACTTTGTCCATCTGATGCAAAGAACCGACTCACTGGTAAAGACCCTGATGCTGGGAAACATTGAAGGCAGGAGGAGAAGATGACAGAGGATGAGATGGCTGGATGGCCTCACCGACAAGACAGACATGAGTTTGAGTAGGCTCCAGCAGTTGGTGATGGACAGGGAAGCCTAGGGTGTTGCAGTCCATGGGGTCACAAAGAGTCAGACACAACTGAGCAGCTAAACTAACCAAGAAGCACACAGTAGGTACACTTTAAATGACAGATAATTTCAATCATAGCTACATGGGTTCAGGATACAACAACATTTAAGTTTTCCTATAAATCCAGTCACTTAAATTCAAATCAAATCACTATGGATTTATTAATTCTACCACTCATTTGCCAACTTTTATTCATTATTCCTAGTTTAAGAAACAGAGAAATAAGGGATTTCCTTTCTTTTCTATTCTCTTCATCATCTTTCAGTTTCCTGCAAGCTAATCTATAACTTAAAAGTTACAGTAAGAGAAAACTGAAGTCCTTGGATTCGGAAAAACAAAGTATATCTTATTTTTTTTTAACCAATTTGTCTTAATATGAATGCAGGCAAAGGAATCCCAAATCCAAATGCCAGAAACACTCATATTTATCTATTTAACACATTCTTCCTTACCCACCAAGCATAGGTAACAGGCACCGAGTAAGTCATTAACAACTACTATCACTAAATTCTTTTTCAAATGTGAGTCAAAAAGAACCTTGGATTTCTTGTTCAACATGAGCAAATTTCAATTAATTCAACCTCTCTGAATCAAGGTATAATTTTTAAAAGATGCATTTACTTTGATCCTTTGATTCACTAATTACCCAAGTGATGATCAGAGCAAATGAATTCTGACCTAGTTCTGATTCTGGTTCACTATACAACCAAAAGGAACAACTCTGTTTCTCAGTCTTTAAACAGCTGTGCACAAACAATTAGTTTCATTTAAGAGGTGGAAAGTTCTATCAGCTACAGTACCCATAATATATTATCAAAAACTCAATTCGATAACTCAGCATTTTCTACTCGGAGAAGGCAATGGCATCCCACTCCAGTACTCCTGCCTGGAAAATCCCATGGACGGAGGAGCCTGGTAGGCTGCAGTCCATGGAGTGGCTAAGAGTCGGACATGACTGAGCGACTTCACTTTCACTTTTCCCTTTCATGCACTGGAGAAGGAAACGGCAACCCACTCCAGTGTTCTTGCCTGGAGAATCCCAGGGACAGGGGAGCCTGGTGGGCTTCCGTCTACAGGGCCGCACGGAGTCGGACACGACTGAAGCGACTTAGCAGCAGCAGCAGCAGCAGCATTTTTTACTGCATATCAGGTTTTGAGGGGTACCACAAATAGCAGCTGCTGTTAGGGTGGAAGAGGGGGAAGAAATTCTGGCAGAATAGATTCAAAGGAAGTCACACTGCACTGAAATTGGTCATTCCTGTTTTAATAAACATTTCAGAATGTCTGATTCAACAGAATAATAGAATTAATCCCTGCAGGCCTTTGCAGTATTGTCTCTGCTACTTAGTTAGGCAAGTCACTGAGTCTCAGTTTCTTCATCTATAAAATGGGGATAATATTTATCTCACAGGGTGAGTAACCTATATTATCACTAAAACTTAAAAGTACTTAGCCCAGAGCATGCAAAAAGCAGTGGCTATCAATAATGGTGTTTTAACAAATGATAATCTTTGTTTTATATAATGACTGAGCTATGACATAACCTGCCAGTTCCAATTGTGACCAAAGAAATGCAATAATGTAAAACTGTGCAGGCTTCCATGGTGGCTCAGTGGTAAAGAATCCACCTGCCAATGCAGGAGACACTAGTTCAGTCCCTGACCTGGGAAGATTCCACATGCTGCAGAGCAATTAAGCTCACGTGCCACAACCACTGAGCCTACATGTTGCAACTACTGAGCCTATGTGCTGCAACTACTGAAGCCCTCAACACCCCAGAGCCCATGCTCCACAACAAGAGAAGCTACTGCAATGAGAAGCCAGCACACTGCCACTAGAAGAGTAACTCCTGCTCACAGCAGCTAGAGAAAAAAGTTTGCAGCAATGAAGATTCAGCACAGCCAAAAATAAGATAAATGTAAGTATTAGAAAAAAGTAAAATTGTGATGCACATCTAATGGAACGTACCTAATAATGACCCACTAGGAAAACAATTTTAGCCATTCTTCATCAAGAGCAAAAGTAATTAATAAAAGCACTTCTGAAGCAATCAAAGGCAGGATTTACCTGCAAATTTCCTTCGGCAATAATTAACATAGGTGAATTTATGGTTACCATCAAGCTATGCAAGCAAGAGTAAAACAACCTCTGCCCTGGAATTAGAGCTCACTTTAGTGCTTCCTACTGCTGTACTGCTACTTCTGGCTCCTCCCTTTCCCAGCATCAAGCATAAATTTCTCAAAATATGGTACAAGGATTACCCGCAAAGTAACTACCTCTAGTACAAATAGTTGCAAACATTTCCTCTTCTAAGGGTGGGAGACAGCAGAGGATAATGAGGCAAAAGTTGGTCTTTACTTTTAAAAAAGAACACAGAACTTAAAAATCAGGGTTTACGTTCTAGCTCCACTGGTTTAGTGACTTCAGACTAATTCTACTATCTTAGAACCTGAGCTAAAACAAAAAGAAACATGAAACCTATCTCAAACAGGTTCACAAAGTATCAAATACGAACATATATGAAATCACTTAGAAAACTTTATAAAGCATTAAGAAAAAGAAGGGGCCTCCCTGGTGGTTCAGTCAGTTAAGAATCCACCTGCAATGCAGGAGACCTGGGTTTGATCCCTGGGTTGTTGGGAAGATCCCCTGGAGGAGGGCATGGCAACCCACTCCAGGATTCTTGCCTGGAGAATTCCCATGGACAGAGGAACCTGGCAGGCTATAGTCCATGGGGTCGCAAAAGAGGCAGACACGACTGAGCGACTAATCACAGCACAGCACAAGAAGAAGCTAGTCTCTCAGAAGTGATGATATTCAAATATTGAGAAAATACAACTAAGTACACTTTTGGAAGTTACAGTTATCCCCCAACACACCCACTTCCTTTGTCTTTACCTCATTTTGGAATAAAAGGTTTTGAGGTGCTCTCATTTGGGAATATACTACTGAATGATGCACTATTCCACTCTCTAGTTTTCTGAAAGGATCTCCTGAGATTTACATATAAAACAATTTTACCACCAAATTACATAACTGGAAATGTCAGTACGGTTGCCCCGTGGTATTCGAAGGGAACTGGTTCCAGGACACCTTTCCCACCCTGCCCAAGGATACCAAAATCCAGGATGCTCAAATGCTCAAATCTTTTCTATAAAATGGTGGAGTATTTACATATAACCTGTACACCCTTCTGTATATGTTAAATCATCTCTAGACTACTTATAATACCTAATGCAATATAAATGTTACGAAAATAGCCATAAATGTAACATAAATGATATGAAAATAATTGCACTGTGCAGCAAGTTCAAGTTTTGGTTTTTGAAACTTTCTGGAATTTTTTCCTCAAATACTTTTGATCCTCAATTGGTCAAATTCATGGATGCAGAACCTATGGATAGGAAAAGCCAACTGTATTCTTCCCTGCTGAAGAATGATATTCTATCAGCTGATATTTTAGAATTAAACCAGAGTCCAATAAATATATAAATAAATTTAACTGTTATAATGAAAAAAAGTATTGTATTCTAAACAAAAGAGTGTAGCTATCTGCCAAATGTCAGTTTCTCACTAAATGTACTAGGATGCCCTCAGATTTTGGATTATAATTTTACTATATTGCACTTATTCATAGTCAATAAACAGTTTAAACCTGTATACTGTGTTGGACAAAATCAACAAGCAGCATTAGCAACTATTTTTCTTAAGACTTTTTTTAGAGAAGTTTTAGGTTCACAATAAATTGAAAGGAAGGTGCAAAAATTTCCCATATACTCTCTAGCCCCACACATGCATAGCCTCCCTCATTATCAACATCACTCACCAGAGTGCTGCACTTGTTACTAAAGACCAACCTACACTGACACATCACAATTACCCAAAGTCCATGGTTTAGGGTTCACTTTTAGTAATGTACATTCATTCCATGGGTTTCGTCAAATATATATGACATATATCTGTCATTATAAAATCATACACAGTATTTCTACTGCCCTAAAAATCCTCCATTCTCTGCCTATTCATCCCTTTCCTCCCACCCAACTCCTGGCAACCACTCATCATTTTACTGTCTCCATACTTTTTCCTCTTTCAGATATCACACAGTTGTAATCATAGTTATGTAGCCTTTTCAGACTAGCACTTAGTAATATGCATTTAAGGTTCCTCCACATCCTTTCATGACTTGAGAGCTCATTTCTTTTAGTGCTGAAAAATACATCATTGTCTGGAGGTACCACAGTTTATCAATTAACCTACTTAAGGACTTTTAGTTCTTCCAAATTTTGGCAATTAGAAATAAAGCTGCTAGAAACATCGACATACAGGCTTCTGTGTGAACATGTTTTCAATTTCCTTGGTAAATACCAAGATGTGTGACTGCTGGATCATATGGTAAGAAGATTTTTAGTTTTTTAAGAAACCACCAAACTGTCTTTCAAAGTAGTTATACCATTTTGCATTCCTACTAGAAATGAATGAGAGTTCCTGTTGTTCAATATCATTGCTAGCAGTTGGTGGTGTCAGTGTTTCAGATTTTGGCCATTCTAATAAGTGTGTAGTGGTAACTAGTTGTTTTAAATTCCATTTCCTTGATGATATCATATGCTTATTTACCATATGGTATTTACCATCTGTATATCATCTCTGGTGAGGTATCTATCAAAGTCTTTGGCCCATTTTTTAACTGGGTTGTTTGCTTTCTTCTTGTTAAGTCTTAAGAGTTCTTTGTTTATTACAGGTAACAAATACTGTGAATATTATCAAACATTGTGAATATTTTCTCCCAGTCTGTTTTATCTTTCAACTAATATTTTTGAGCTATTCAGAATGCTTACTATATACCAGACATCATTCAATGCGCTTTACTATGTTAACTCACCTATACTTTATAACAACTGTATAAAGTAAATACTATTATTATTTCCATTTTCCAGATGAGAAAACCATAGTACAGATAGGTTAAATAACTTGCCCCTAGATCTGAGAGACAGAAAATGTGGAGCCAAGATACATGATCTATCACTCTGGCTCCAAAGCTCTTGACCTACATCGAACACTAACTTAACATTACAATGAATGAATCTAAAAAAATTCCAGGTCAGCTGGAAGACAGACACACTAGCTGGCAATTATAATACAGAACATGGTAAGCAGTACCATCAAGGTAAGAGATAAGGCTAAAAATATTGGTAAGGCTAAAAATATTAAGTCCAAATCTTCAGGTATTACCAGTTGAAACTTTTTCTCTATAAATTAGTATTTCCCATTGCAAAATCAAGACTCTCAACTCAGCCTGAGAACACTTCACAAGTGTTTGTCATCCTTCCATTCAATTAACCAGGTATCTGTCTGCTATGACTTTGTTACTTTTCTAATTAAGAACAGCCGCCTTCCTATCAAATCTACCTCTCCCCAGGTTTAGGTAGGTTTAGTCACTAAGTTGTGTCGAACTCTTATGACCCTATCGACTGTAGCCCATCAGGTTCCTCTGTCCATGGGATTTCCCAGGCAAGAGTACTGGAGTGGGTTGCCATTTCTTCCTCCAGGGGATCTTCCCAATCCAGGGATCAAACTGGGGTCTCCTGTATTGCAGGCAGACTCTACCAACTGAACCACCAGGGAAGCCCCAACCTCTTCCCAAGACAATTCCAAATCAAGCTAGACATCAGAATCAGCATAAATTTGTTGTCACCATATTTCCTAACTCAACACATAAGAGAAAGAGATGTTCATTCCTTTTGAAATTTAAGTACTTAAAATGGGTAATGAAGTCTAGTTAACCAAGTACTGCTTAAGAGAGGTTTTCCTTTAACGACTAAAAAAGAACTATTCTCAATTAGCATATCAAAGCTACAAGTCTTCAAAGTCAAGGTTTCTGCTTGTACCACAATTAACAGCAGGTCCTTTTCTATCTATACACGCTTACACACTGCCACTTGGAACAGCCAATTCACCTGGATGACCAGGTGGCCCAGCTACTTGGGTTTCCCTCCTCATTCTCCTTTCAGCTAAAGACAAGATTATGATCCTCTTCCCCACTAGAAACCCTTGCTGTTTCTAATATGAGTTAGGAGCCCATATTGGCGGTGAGGTATGAAGAGGCAGGGAGAACAAAGGAGAAAGAAGAAAAATTAAAGGTAAAATGATAGAGCCCCTCTTTTCTAACACACCATTTCACTCTTCATATAGTTCCTATTTTCTTCCAGTGGCCCTGTCCTAATACTTAAATCAATGTCTCAAGAAATCTGGTGAGTTGCCAACAATTGTGAGTTTTTCCAACACAATGGAAGTCACACACAGCTTCTTTCCTTCTTTCCCTACAGGGAGAAACAACGTGGTATAATGGATGAAGCAGATATTCTTAAGCAAGGTAAGAATACATGTTCAAATCTCAACTGTGATGCTTATTAGCTGCATGACCCTGTTTTCTCATCTCTAAAACAGGTAACCATCTCATAAGGTAACTTTACCAGAAACACACTGTCCTAAGTGGTCAAGAGGCTTACTTTATATTTTTCATTTGGCTCTCACATACAATAAAAGGAGAAAAAAGATCTCGGGATCTGTACCTCAAACCCTCAGAACACAGGCTTTCAAACATTCTGATCACCAATCACAGTAAGAAATAAACACATTTTCACTGTGACCCAGTTCACACACACACACACAACTAAGGTTTCACAAAGCAATACTACCCTTACTGTGTGTGATTCATCTTGATATTTTGTTTTCTTTCATGCTTCTTTCCCCGCCACCTTTCTCCCACCTAACCACATACACAAAGCTTTTTAGTCTTGTGACCACACCACCCTACTGAAGTCCCAGGGAGCAGGGTACTCGAAATGAAGAAAACAGGGAGGAAGGAAATTCTGATAGTGCTGGGAAAAGTCTGTGTTCCTTCTGGTCCAGGAAGGAACATTAAATCCATATTCCCTCAGAGACAGTGTTATTCCCGGGGATAAAGTTGTACTGCTGGAATACAGAACACTGAAGGTAAAACAGGCTTGTAGATTGGTCTGGGAATGTAACCAACACAGATGACGATGATCCTATAAGAAAATGCTTCCTGGGTTCAAAGCAAACTTTTTGGAACATAATATATTTATTTCTAAGCTGGGGGAGGGTGCTACTTATACAATATGCCATGCCAGGGGTTAGTAAACTATTGCCAGTGGGTCAAATCCACTTTGCAACTTGATTTTGTACAGCTGCTGAACAATGGTTTTTACATTTTCAAATGGTTGAAAAAAAGAATACACTATTTTGTGACATATGAAAATCATATGAAATTCAAGTTTCAGTATCTATAAATAAAGTTTTATTGGATCACAGTCACACTGATCCATTTACGTACTGTCTCTGACTGCTTCTGTGTTAAAACTAACAGAGCTGAGTAGCTGCAAGAGAGACTGACTAAAATATTTACTATCTGGTCCTTTACAAAAAAGTCTGTGGCCCCTATCCTAAGCACTTGAAAGCACTCAATATTCATTCACAAATATCTGTTAAACACCTATTAGGTGTCAAACACTGAGGAAACTACCATGAATAAGCTGGATATGGTGCTCCTCCTCATAAGTACTAATGCAAGGCAAGTGGGTAAAAAAAGCTTGGAGGAATAAGAAGCAGTTGATTTGTTGTAAGAACCGTCAGTCACTGTCAAGGAATGGATCTTCCTCTAAGATTTTATATTCGGTTGCTCAGAGTCAAATCCTTTATTCACAGAAAAATTAGGATAAAAATAAATGTCTACTGATGAAGAACCACAAATTCTAAATTAAAAGTGTTATTGTAGTTCACTTGAACCTTTCCTATTGCTCTCCTTGAAAAAAAATCACTGTATCAATTACAAATACTTGGAAAAGGAAATGGCAACCCACTCCAGGATTCTTGCCTGGAGACTCCCATGGACAGAGGAGCCTGGCGGGCTATAGCCCATGGGGCTGCAAGAGGCAGAGACGACTTAGCAATTAAACCATTTGGAATAATATTTTCAAGTTTTAAAACTCCCATATACGTGTGTGTATACATATACACATATATACGATATGAGTGTGTTTATGTCTATAGCCTTTGATCCTCACTGTAATCTTGTGAGGCAGTTATTATAAACTCCATTTTACAGATGAATAAACTAAGGTTATGGAATTTTCCCAAGTTCACATGGTATATCACATCATGATAAAGCAAGGCCCAACATCCAAGCCTTCTCCCTACAGAATGCTTGTTCTTTCTAATGTACCTGTCCCCACACCGCATAATTAACTACTTTCACTGAATTTGAGATGAAGGACCTACTGTTGTTTGTTTTTGAGAAACCCATTCTTTTCAAGCAATAGCTACCCTTGTACCAACAAGACGGCTTCTATAACTAGTCCTTACTAAGTAACCACATGTTCCAACAGCAGAAATTCTACAATTTTGTAACAGACTAGGTTCATCTACTCTTAGGCTCTCTAGCTTAGTGAGCTGGTATCTTTCCATATCATGGAAATACAACTAGATATTAATTATAAAAATACTGCTTAATAAGTGTTGCTAAATATATGCTGCTAGACTAAGAATTACAAATTTTGATGTAGGGCTATTTTTGAAATGAAAGATCAGATCTGTGGATGAAAAATCAAAACTACCTTTCACTGATTCAAAAAGAAAAAATATAACAACATTCTTCTCTGACCCTAATCTTTTCATTTTATTTCATTCTTCAGTTTGAACAGTTTATTCTTCAGAAAAATAATTCTAATAAGGTAGTTAATGGAGAAAATAGTATGTGATAGTCTGTCAGGTCCTCTTGGGAGTTAAACTCTCCTAATTTAACTGCTTCTATTATTTCTAGCCCCCTCAGGTAAGAGGCAATCTCCAATTACATTTTAACAAACAATATAAATAACAATTTATTCCCTAATTCAACACCCAAGCCAGGTATTATACATCTCTAAAGAACTAAGGAAGAGAATATCTTAAAAGGCTACCTGGAAAGATTTGTTATATAACATTCATATGGAATAAAAGAATGATTGTTTAGAAAGGCATTTTATTCTTCTGAATGCTGCTGCTAAGTCGCTTCAGTCGTGTCCGACCCCACAGACGGTAGCCCACCAGGCTCCATCATCCCTGGGATTCTCCAGGCAAGAATACTGGAGTGGGTTGCCATTTCCTTCTCCAGTGCATGAAAGGGAAAAGTGAAAGTGAAGTCGCTCAGTCGTGTCCGACTCTCAGCGACCCCATGGACTGTAGCCTACCAGGCTCCTCCGTCCACAGGATTTTCCAGGCAAGAGTACTGGAGTAGGGTGCCACTGCCTTCTCCGTCTTCTGAATGACTACTAACCAAATTGCTTTACTATTACCATGCCCATCTTGAATAATTAATATCTTGTAACTACCCTTACTCATTTTTTATCATTTTCTTTTAGTTTTGACTTATCATTTCTCCCCAAACCATTTAAAAGTGAACTTACAGAAGTTAATTTCAACTCTAAGCTTAAACAGAAATAATTAGCAAATTACACGCACTAATCTTGCTGTGTGAAACTATACTACCAAGTAGCACAAAGCCTAATTACTTTATTTAAGGTAATAATAAATAAAGTCACCTATAATATTTACAGGGTGAATTAATAGAAGAAGGTGGCTAACCAAAGACAGACAGTTAGCTTTACCTACATCCAAAATGAAAAGAAACAAAATGAAACCAAACGAAAAGAGGCAGCCACCATTATATTTCTAAATTCAGTGATGTTTAATGTCTCTTTTGGCTTTATCTCTGTGTAATAATGAAGTTTTTCCTAGTCAAAGATGATGCTGCTGAACTTCTGCCAATACAGTTGATTGTGCCAAGCACCACCTCCCCCTCCCACCAACAGTACAGGCTTGAAATCTTGCTGATAAAAATATTCAAGCTAACTACTTAACAGAGGCAATAGCCCTGAGTAAAAATAATAGCCCATAGTATTAACTATTCTATCCTTTCAGCTTTTAAGATCTTGATAAGCAGTAAAGATATCAAATTCCTAAGAATTAAGATATAAAATATGCTGGTTTCTGCTCCTGAATCTTCAGTCATGTCAACAATAGTGTATTACATGATAAAACAATCAAAAGGTGCTATTCTTTAAAAAAAAAAAAAGAAAAAGAAAAAAATAGACATTTGAAAAAAGAAGTAAAGCCAAAGTTCCAGAGAGAAATCAAAATGGTGAGTAAGTAACTAACCAGCAGATGCATAGAATCTAAAGACAGGAATTTGCCACAAAAAATTCAGTAATCTCTGGCTTGTATTTTGTCTCTCTTTGAGTTTTTTGGGAGACGTATTCAGTTCTCATATGCACAATAAGCTATCCATTTTTCTTAAGTAAAAAGCATGGGGGGAATGGGGTAACTAGTAAAATAAGAGAGTAAGACTGGAAAGTGTAGGCAACGACTAGAATACAAAGCTAGAAGGGATCTTACAGAGTCTCTCTAGCTTAGGCTGGCGTTAACAGTCTCCTAACTGGTTTCACCTTCTCACTCCTACACACCTTCAATATACTTTCCAGACAGCTGCCCGTGACCTTAACACACAACACAGGTCAAGCTCCTCCTTAAAACTCTGCTTTCCACTGCCCTTTGGATTTTAGTCTCTTTCCCAGCTTAGATCAAAAGCCCTGCATGATCTTGACCCTATCAATCTCTCTAGTCCCATCCTTGTATCCATTTCTCCAGGCAGGCAGGCAGATATTTACTGAGCTTCTACTCTGTGCCAGAAACCATGCCATGCTCTAAGGATACCGTGATGAATAAGTGAGAGAAACCCTCTCTCACAGAATTTACACTCTAGTAGTGCAAAGGACAGATGATAAATAGGTAGATAAATAAACTTGAGTAATTAAAGATTGTGGTATGGGACATGAGGCAAAATAAAGTTACCTTCTCAGAATTCTGTTAGAGCACATATGACAATTCTTAATTATTTTATTCATTTGACTACTTACTTTATGACTGTAAGTTCTGTAAGCGCATTATCACGTATGTCTTGGTCACTGCTCCATTTCAACCACTTAGCACTGTGCCTAGCGTGTAGTTCAACATTTATTTGTTAAACAAATGAATACTTATTTCATCCTCTTTAATTTAGTGATGAGTAAAGTCTTCACAGTTGCCAAGGTCAAAAAAGAGTCAGTAGGAAAGCAAGAATTTAAATGAAAGACTCACGTTTTAGTCCAAAATATTATACCACATACAAAATACTGACCTCAAAACTCTACTAACTATGTTTTGAAAGCTTGTATCTGGTAGCTGGTACCTCAAAACTCACTTGAGAAGCTTCCAAGACTTTATATGAAAAGTTTTAAAACATTTAATGTTTAGGTGAAATTGTCTATGAGAAATATCTTAAATTCCAACAAATACAGATGAAGGTTTATACCAATGCTTCCTTTTAATGGATGCTAGAATAACGAGAACTTAAAGAACTCTTTATAAAAGAACTATGAAAGCTGAATGTTCTAAATATTTCCTGGCACCTATTTGGCAGCGTTACTAATATCTTCTATGGCCGAATCATTTAGTCAGAATATTATTTCACATTAACTTAAAAGTAATTTACCAGCAAATTTTAAAAATCTCCCAAAAACTAAAACTTTATTTTAAATATTTTACATACTACATTTTTAAAAATAAGACTTAAAGATAGGTTAAAAACTGACATGTACATAAGATTTACTATGACCCAGCTCCTGTATTATATAGCATATTATTTCATTTACTACATCTTGGTTTAGAAATTAAAAAATATTGTTTGACAGAAAACAACAAAATTCTGTAAAGCAATTATCCTTCAATTAAAAAATAAATAAATTTAAAAAAATTAATCTCAGAGTTTTAGAAGCTTGCCAAGATCTGATAATTTACCCATGCCTCTTCCTCTTGAAATAATGCCTTGGAACAAGCTTGAATTACAATGTATCATAAAGATGTGAAGACCAACAGGTTTTTCCCAGGACAGGGCTCATTTCTATAAAATATAAGCTTAGTAATCATTAGTAGGAAAATTTTTTTCTTAAACCTTTAGATAAGATAGGCTTATTACTATAATATGTAAAGATGATTCATTTTAAAAGGCAACCCCTCCTTACGTAAGTCCTTCAAATAATTATCTCATTGCTTTATGATTATTTTTGTTCAGCAACATTTGAGAATAAAATGATTCCCAACATGATTACAAGTACTAATACCAAAGAAACTTTTATCTAGTCCAAAAAGAGAATTGAAAAGGTTCAGGAAGCAGGCCTGAATCACATATACCAACTTTCAGAAAAGTTTCTAAAACTACACAGTACAATTGACTGTGAAGAAAATGCCTCACATAGATTTCAAAGAATATAATCTGAATGACCAATATGAGCATCACTGCAATTACTGGAATCTGACCATTATTTAAATACAAACAACATATTGAGCTACCAGAGCTTAGAATTAACCTCACAATGGAGACATACCCATCATACACTGTACTGTATGTAAGAGAATAATATATGCTCTCATATTTTTATGTATTCTTATTTTCCCAAATCTATATTTATATTTTCATCCATGCTTATACTTTAAATCCATCTCTCACTATGAAAGTGCTTCCTATTTTCTTCTGTCTTGCTATTTCTTTACCAATCTTTTTAGTAGTGCTGCCATTCTACATAATCTTTAAGCTGTTTTTCTGTTCTATATTCCACACACTATAAGTATTTAGGATAGTCATCAGGATGTCTATCATCCACTCCTACCTCTTCTTGGTTTTAATAACTTTTCATTTGGATTTAACTCCCTCAACTGAGACTGTTCTACTTCAAGCAGTTATAAACATTTTTCCATCACAGAAATTAGATTTAGTCAAATTTAGTCAAAAATTCCTCCATCTCAACTTCCCTACCATCCATAGTCAGGTTTACTCACAAATGCTTTCTGTATTCCAGATACCATTTTGTCCCTGTTCCCACATAGTAAGATGAATATGGTTCTCAACCTCCTGCCAAGATATTTTTTTTTCCTATTATTAGGACCTATCTCCTCCAGCAAGTTTTTCCTAAATGAAAAATTTGAACTATTCAAAATTACAATATAATTTTGTTTTAACACCTTTGTGTGTGCATAAGTCATCCAGGTAGTTCAGAAGAGAGATGAGCTCAGCCATGGCAGGTCGACATTCTGCCCTGGAACCAGTTTTCCCTATATTCTGTATGGAGGCACAAGTTCTCCATTGCAGATTAAATAATGAGCATATTTTCCAGTGCACATATTTTTCATTGCACATATTTACTTATAGTTTCCTTCTCTACTCTGAGTACTGTGTGGAGAGAATAAAACCAGAATTTGGGGAGAGCTTAGAACTCATTAGTGGGTCACTGAATTAATTAATGGTGTCATAATCAAAAATTTGTTAATGAAATAGAATATAAAAACAAACAAAAACGTCCTGCACACAGTAAGTTCATGAAACTTCTATTTCTGATGCGTATACCTATTTACATATATGAGAACTGAGTCATGATGCAATGTGTATTTCTTACTGTTGGTTATGGTCATAAAAGCTGAAAGCCACTGAATTTGAAATACTCTAACATGTCTTTTAAATCTATACAATTTAAATTATATTAAATGATTTAGTCTAAGGATCAGAGACACAGCATTTAAAAAGGGGGCAGAACTTAAGGATACTCAAAAAACAACCAGCAAAATCACTTTTTCGTAATAAAATGTCATTATTAAACTCTACCCTTAGAACTAGATTCATAAAGCTTTTACAGTAGGAAAAAAGTTTAGAGATCATCTAATCCAAGTTTATTGCTTTAATACATAAAAGGAAAACTCAGGCCCAGAAATAAAAACATTTCCCTTCATTCATTCAAGTAAACATTTGCTAAGCACATACTGGATATCAGGTTCTAGGTGTGAGTCTGTACATAAAGAGAAGATGTCTTCAAAGAGCTCAAAGCCTATACTACATATATGCAAGCAAACATTAAGAGTAATTACTGGAATCAAAGTCATTTATAAAGAACAGAAATTAACTAATTCACTCTAGGTTAAGTGGCAGAGAAATGTTTTTTTTGAAGAAGTGGTACTTATCAGTCTTACAAACAAGGAGTTAAACAGGTAAAGGAGGAAGAAATAACATGTACAAAGGTACCATACTAATATACAATAAAGAATGACACATTCAGGAAACCATATGTTGAGTCTGTATACCTGGAGTATAGGGCACATGCTAAAAAGGAGCCACAGCAGAATACCTAGCATTTATGTGACATTTCATCTGCAAACCACTATGTGAGGTAGGCACTATTAATATTCCCATTTTGTAGATGACAAAACTGAAGCACAAAAGGTGAAGTGATCTGCCCAAAGTTAAGTCGTGAAATGAGAAGGTAAAGCAAGAAAGTCAAACTCTAGAGCCTATACCCTTATTCTCTCTGTGCTTAGTTGCTCAGTCACATCTGACTCTTTGTGACCCTTCAGATTGTAGCCTGTCAGGCTCCTCCGTCCATGGGATTCTCCAGGCAAGAATACTGGAGCGGGTTGCCATTTCCTTCTCCAGGGGATCTTCCCGACCCAGGGATCGAACTAATGTCTCTGGTGTCTCCTGCACCGCAGGGAGATTCTTTACCTGCTTTTAGAGAAAAGAGGCAGGATTTAAGTGATAAAGGACTTTGTATGCCAGTCTAAAGACTTTAGATTTTATGCTAAAGGTGACAAGGGAAAGGTTTTAAGCAGGAGTGACATATTCAGACATTTTTTAATGAGGCTAATCTGACAGCTATGTGGTTGGACTGGGGGAGGAATTAGTGGCAGGGAAATTAGTTATAGCCAGAAAGGTACTATAACAAGTTCAGGTGACAGAAATGACAGTGGCAGTGCTGGCACCAGAACTCTAGTCTACTGACCACCACAACCACTTTCTTGTCCAGTATCCAGAAGAACCTCCCATCGTCCCATCTTCCCCTCTTAACTCACCATGCTAATAGTTTAAGAAATCCAACCTCAGAAACAACAACACATTCCTTTCAGGTCCCTTTATTAAACAAACCATGATCACTAGATGTGCTGCATTTGTGAAAGTGACTAACACAAATCCAGTGGGAGAACGACAGAAAGTCTACTGCTATCTGCAGTTTTCCTACCTTCTTGACTTTTTCTCCTTCCTCTATACATTATTCCTGGAACTTTCATGTTCAATAGTCGATTTGAAATCAATGTTCTGTCTAGACATGACTATTATAACCTAACAATTAAATCTACCACAGAGGAAGTGTAATGTGGTCCCAGCTATGGCAAAAAATACTACTTTCTGGTCTGGTCAAATTTTGGCTTAAACAAAGATGATGAATGAATAGTAACAAGAGATAGACTTTTTGAAAACAGCACGAGTTAAAGAAAAACAGAATATTAAAAAGGTATGTGAATAAGAGCAATCTAACGTTCAAGCCATTTGATTTCAAGAGAGTAACACCAGTCCCAAGTGTGTGCAGTATTCCAGAAACCAACAAATGAAAAGAACAGTAGAAAAGACTATCTGGTCAATTCTCAAGCAATCTAAATCTGATCTGTTTTCATTTAAACCAAGCTGAGCCCTCTTGAGCCACCCTTGATACTAAGTAACTGAGTAGGTTCCACAAGTAAGCAGCCTACAGTACAGGGGCAACAGAGAAGATAAACAAGAGAGGAAAGTAGAAAGGGAAATCACAATGAAAAGGAATGGAAGAAATGATAAGTTACAGAATATGGAATAAAACTGAGGAATACTAGTAACCTTAGTATCAAATGTTGCCAACCTTGCCTAACTGACTGAACGGCACCAGGACAATGGCAACATTAGGGAGCATGAAAAGACAAATTTGAGTCACAGATTTATGAGACACCAAAGATGAAAAATGAGAGTAATGACAAAAGTCAAAAAGCGATAAAAGGGTTTTAGCATCTGAAGAGACAATTCAAAGATTACTAAAATCTCATTTGGTTGAGTTATGCTTTACTTTTCATGAAACAATGAGTCCAATGGACACAAAAGATGAAAATTTCAGCTAGTACCAGAGATATGTCTAGGGAGGTGTGTTACAAAGAGTATGAGATTTATTTGCATGCTTTTTTTGTGAGAGCAACTTCCGAATTTTTCCTCTCTGTGGTGTATAGCACTATTTACTTTAAGTACTTCACTGTAATTCTTATCCTAGCTGGCTAACTTCCTTAAAACCAGAGTTCAAAACAAGGTAAGCACTTATTAATTATGGTCAAATTTTAACCTCAAAAAGGACAAGGGTCTGCAATAGATCATAGAATATTACTTAGTAGTATAGCCTAAATGAGTCTAATGGTAACCAAAATCCAGATAACAGATTCTCAAGAAAATTATGTAATTAAGAAATCACTTTAAAAGTTTTTTACAATTAAAAATTTGCTAGATAAAGGAAATATTCTTTCAAAAAAAAAAAAACTCAAGGTGTAAATTCAGTTTTTCCATTCAAGGAAGATGTAATAGTGAAAATATTTCTTCCATATGAAACTTACAAAACTTTCAGGCATCATATTAATCCATCTCTTTTCTTCTCCCTCTGTCACCCTCCCTTCCTCCTCCTCCTCCTCCTCTCTCTCTCACACCTCTGCTGTCACCACATCATTCGGTGATTTCAATAAGGATAGGAGGAAACAGTCTTAAAGATGATTATTAAGAGCAAAGAAACTACTGGATCAAAAGCAAAAACAATTAAACTTGATACCTTGACCAATCACTCTTCATATCCATGAATATACAGTCTTCAAAAGTACTCCATCGTGACAAATGATTGGAGAAAGTTTATTCGTAACAGTCAGCAAAAGTATTTTTATTAAAGTACAATAGGATAAAATAACGTATATACCTATAGTCTATTCTCCTAGTAATTCTAATTTTTAAAGATAATGAAAAAATGAAAACTCTCAATACAAGGTCACCTGGAGATCAAAAATGCCATGTACTTGTAAAATTTAGATGACTAACTGTGGGAGGGACAGCAGAGACCTTTTACAAATTTACTAACGCTTTTTAAAATTAAGAATTTAGAATAGGGCTTCTCACCCTGAACACTACTGACATTCTCAGCCAGATAATTCTTTGTTGTGCAAGGCTGTCCTGTGCATCACAGGATGATTAGCAGCATCCCCGTCCTCTACCCACTAGATGCCAGTAGCACACCCTCTCCTCCTCCCCCACAGCTGTGACAGCCAAATATGTCTCCAAAGGGCCCCTGGGGAAAAGCTGCCGGCTGGGGAGCAAAAGTCACCCAAGCTTGAGAACTACTGGCTTATAAGCAGAAAAAAATGAATTGAAGAGAGGGTGCTGTTTTGTTTTTCTTCTGGTATTAATGTTCCAAGATAATATATTTGAATCTGATCACAGACTATATTTAAGAGATTCTGCCTTATAGAAAACAAAAGCATTTAATATCTATCACTTGTTAGTCAAAGTTCAGAAGAGTTCCAGAAGATTCACTGTACTCCAATGACCCCTCCAATCACACATACATGCACATATCCACGCACACCCACACGGTATTGCCATGCTGAACAGAAGAAAATGCACACAACTACTTTATCTCCATTTCTTATTTCATTAAATATATAGACCAGACTGCTTCAGTTTCCACAGAATCCAAAGGAATTCTCAGCTTATTCAATGCAACTCAAATACCACAATAGCTGCATCACTCTAGAGAGGATAAACCTAAACACTACAGCAAGTATTAAACTCTTCCTATTTCAACAAATTTGGAGAATGATACAAATTAACCACGATGCTTTTAAAACAAAATAACTAAGAAGTATATTTGTGTTTTGAAACAGAAGCTGAGTAAGGATAAGTGCAATGAAAACATTCAAAATCAAAAGGAATCTGAAGGCATTTCAGGATGAGGGCAAAACTCAAAAATATTTCCCCCAGAATGAAAGGAGTAAATTATACACTTGGCCATATCCTAGAGGAACAGTCCACATAATCAGTCTCCAGTATCTACACAATGGGATGGAAAATGAAAAATCCAAGTCCACAAAATATTAGAGAACAGTAAACATCCATCCTAAACACTCTTCACTGCTCTTCACTATTATTCTTCATTTGATTTTTAAAAAATCAAATATCCATAAACAAACAAACAAAAAAACAACTTTGGAAATGTTTTCTCATAAAGATAGCCATCCTCATACTTCCAGCAGGCCAGATTAAATATTACATAGAAAAATCAATTAGAAAAAAAAAAAAATAATCCTCTTTGAGAGTGCATCTGATGCGTAACAAAAGACCTTTTAAAAAATCAGACATTTTAAGTATTTAAAAATCTTCATGTATAAATATGGATTAAAGTCTTTAAGATTTATTTCAATTATCTTCAACAGAATTACACTTTAAACTAGGATTTTTTTAAAAACCTATTCAACAATACTTAATTAGTTTAATGTAAGTGCAATATATATGTACTCTCTAGTAACAAAATTACTTTATTGGAAAATTTTAGCCCTATTAACCTCCTGACTCAGTGAAAATAATCCTACAAGAAACTAATGCTCAATTCTTTTTTACTCCCAAGCCAAGCAGAGGAAGCTGTAAGATCTGTAGCGACAGCCTGCTTTTCCAGAAGTAATACCTTGAGACTGCTCAAGAATAGCCTCCTTCAACAATTAGTGTGACTCCGGTGGGTTTGGGAGGGAATAATGTCCACAATTCCTTGGTCAGTGGCCATGATGCCCCTCCTCAAGGGCAGGAGATCAGAAAAAGGGATATGCATAAGAGGAGTCCACCAACCAGAACATATAGGGGCAGAGGAGGAAGAGTACTACAGGAAAAATAAAAACTACATGGTTAAGTTATGTCACAAAAAGCAAGAGGTTTAATGCTATCCAGTATTCATTCATTTCAGAGATACCATTGTTTATCTTCCTCCCCAAACCCTGCACAAAAAGAACCGTCAGCCTGCCTTAAGCATGTTCCTTCTTCCATTTAAACAGACATGATTCTTTTGGTTAATCTCTGGCAATGATCGCCATTTCACAAACACATTCAGCCCACCCGGAACTGATCAATACCACTACAGACATAAGACTAGACTTTATCCATTTATTAACCACAAGGAAATGTACCATTCAGCAAATTCTATACATTACAAAAGATTCTATTAAAAAAGGGAGCAGGGAGGATGGACGGACACCGACACACACACACACAAACACACACACACCACAGAGGTACACAAAGAAAAGACTACCACCCTCTAATTTCCCTGTGACAAACGAGATAAAGACATGGCCATGAAACCTGTCAATTCGTTGTCCCCCTATAATTCTATCTCACAACATAGTAACTGAATATTGAATTTTATGATAAATATATCCCCTGCCACTTTAAAATTGTTTCATCTACAAACTAACTCTCCTCTTATGTACATCTGCACACCTTTGAGCTAGATGCTGTATTCATTTACAGAATTTCAAATACAAAAGCCTAGATAGTTTTCCAACCACTGGTTGCAACCACAGAACGTTCTCACAAAATCAAAATTTCAAATATAAATGGGCCAAATTCTTCTTCCAATCCTGGGCCAAAACCCATTTTATGACTACAGTGTACCTGACAGTACGTACAATTTCAAATGGGCTGTTCTAAACCGAAAACAATGCTCCAACACAACGCGTTTAAAATAAGTATTCCGTAGGTAAGCAAAATCTATGCCAGAAAAGAGCACATAAATGGTGGTTGAAAGCCAGCACATTAGCAACACACAGTGGCATACCTCTTCTGCACTGGGTTATTGTTAATACTCCAACAACAACAACTACAACTATTTTTAACACTGCTGGACACTGAAGTTGCAGAAAACGTGAGGGGACACCAAGATGAAATTGCTGATACAATGCATTGTTTCTCACGGTCAAAATTAAGTAGCAACTGACTTGATCTGCTGTGATAGTCACTGAAGCACTGATTAAAAGACGTTAAAAATCAAGCAAACAAACAAACAACAACAACAAAACACCCTTATTTTTGGAATATGACACACTAAAAGGACGTTTTGGAATACGCCTTTCAGGTCTCAAAGCTTTGCATAAATTGTCACTTGTGGTATTTGCGGCTTAATTGCAAGCCAACCAGCGCTGTCATTCAGCGTTACGGCCACAAACCATGACTTTCTCACTTCCACAACAACAGAGCAGTCACTCTTATCAGTCGCCAACCAAACTCGAAAAGAGAAAAATTCATGGAGGTTTCCAGATCATAATCAGCCCGGGGAGGGGGGGGCGGCAGCCGAGGGGCTCGGGGTGGGGAAACCTCCCCAGGCTCCGCTGGAGCTCGCCGACCCGACAACAACCGCGGCCTCCGGCAGCGGCGACAGCCCCGCCGCGCCGCGCCGCGCTCCATGCACCTACCTGAAGAACAAGAGATAAGAAAGACGGCAAACGCCAACTTTGCAGCAGCTCCCATTTTCCCGAGGCGCCGGGGAAGCCGTAGGAAGTTCTCGCTAGATATCCAGTTCCCTGGGTCTTCCTCGGAGACAAACCTCCTGGTGTAAAATCAACCGTCATAAAACATATTCGGAAGCCCCGACCAAAAAAACGTTCACGGGGTCAAAAAAAGAGAAAAAGAAATAAAAAAATAAAAAGAGCGAGCACAACAATAAAAAAAAAATGCACCACGGGGGGAAAAAACCGCCACACACAAGCACAACACACAAAACCAAACAACGAAAAGCCAACAACAACAAAAGCGGGTTTAAATCACTGTCAAAATCACTGTCAGCTCCGCTCGCCTCTCGGGTCTCTCCGAACAAAACGCCAGGCTGAAGCGACGAGGAGGCGGCGGCGTCCGCTGCCGCCTGGACAGTCCGGGAATCGAGCTGGGTCCGACGTCCGGACCGACCTTCAACCCGGACACCCAAAGTCCGCGGACCACTGGCGGCCGAGCTCGCGGCGGTGGCGGCCGAGACAGCGGCGGTGGCGCGGAGAAGCAGCGGCGGGCGGCTGCGGTGGTGCAGGCGGCGGCCAAGTTCTGGTCCAGGCTCTGGCTCCGGCTCCGGGCTCCAGGCTCGGCCGCGTTTTCGGTCCCCTGGCCTCCGCCGGCCCCGCCCCCTAGACTTCCGGTTCCGGCCCGAAGCTGGAAGCCAGGCACGGCGAAGGAACGCTCGGCGGCGGCGGCGGCGGCGGCGGCGGCGGCGGCGGCGGCGGCGGCGGCGGCGGCGGCGGCGGCGGCGGTAGCGGCGGCGGCGGCGGCGGCCGGGCGCAGCGCGCGTGCCGGGCCGTGAGCGCGAGGAGATTGTCGGGGAAGCGAGGCGGGAGCGGGGGAGGGGTAAGAGAGCGAGGGCGGGGCCGGCAGGAGGGCGAGGAGGCGGGGCGGACGGAGGCTCTTTACCGCGAGGCCTCGTCGTCCGGCCTGCTGGGCCTGCTGGGCGGTGGGGCTCGAATGGGTGGCAAGTGAATGTTGCTGGGGACTCGAGTGCATGGTTTCCTAATCGTGCTGCACTGACCTTTCAGCGGAGCGCACGCCCGAATGGTCAGGGGAGCCCGAGAGGAACAGGACCCGGGGCGGGGCGGGCGTCTGCGGCGCCCTGTCTTTCCTCTGGGGGGACGCCTCGTCCGCTCTTAGATCCCGGGCGCCGGGAAGCTGGGGTGGGACTTGGTCCTCCGCACTATGCCGACCTGCGAGAGCTGGTGTTTGTACCCCCAGTGGTAGCGGTGCGTCCTGCCCCTGTGGCTTTTGCTTTATGCATTTTGTATTTCGGTTAAAAGGGAAAGAAAAGGGGTTGGGAGGCGGGTGGAACTCGAGGAGGATGGGCTATCCACCCGGCCAGGATTTCCACGGTAATTATCGTGATGTGCAATGTGAATCCATTCCCTCCTTCCCTTTTGTACACAAAGCATTGTTGAGAACTGTTCTGCGTATAATAGGTTCTCAAATATTTATTACTCGCTGAAGAGAAAGCCTGCAGATTTTGATCGACATATTTGATCAGACTAGTGTTTACTTTTTCGAATTTTAGTTCGTTTAGGGCTTATTTTTACCCCTGAATCCAAGTTGGTTTCTTAAAAGATGCTATGCTAGGCACGGAATGGGATCCAAAACGTAAAAGTAGGATCTCTACCTCAGGGAGTTCACAGTATTTGGTATAGTCGCAGCTGGCTACAGAATACAAACCGAAGAGAGTATTAAAGGTACCAGCTTTGTTATTTACCACACTTCAGCGAGCTCCGTGTAGGTGCAGGTCTTATTTGTGCTTCCCCGTTTTATGCCAGTATTCAGTGTCAAGCCTGATGTGATAGGTGCTTAACGTGAATAATTGTATAAGTGACTAGGGAATAACTGCTTTTTTCTTAAATACAGTATTCCCACATGTAATCTACAAGTTTGGGGGTTTTATTAATAAATAAATAAAACATCTTTTTTATATGGCTAATTCATGTTGTACTTGTGATTTACTAATTCCCACATTTCCCCACAAAGCCAAGCCTTCTCCCTTGTATTTAGTGTCTTATTTTTCTCTTCCTCTAAATTACTGTGTTTCTATTAAGTTCATCCTGTAATTATCTGCCCATTTCTACAACTTGTCAAGGTTATTAGTAATCATTGTGGCTCTTTAAACCCTCTGCAAGATTTCCAGTTCTCAAGTCGTGATGCTCAGAATTTGATATTGTGCAACAGTTAAGAAAAGTCACTAGTTGGTCTTCAAAGTGTCAAAATGGTCTCATGTTATGTAGTTCTTTGGACTTTATGAGCTGGTCAGAGGAATAAATAGAAGCCTTCCATTCTCTGATTAAGACTTGCCACTAACATTTCTAGAATGGAAGAGTGTATTTTATTTAGTTCATTCAGGAATTTGATGTTAGTTATGCCCTGAGTCAGGCCCCACTGTTGTCTTATCTCTGCATCACCTCAGTATTTCTTAAATTGTGAAACCAGAGCAAGTGCAATAACAGGAATGACTAGCAATAGGACTAAAACTTGAAAAAATATTCCTTATCTTACCACCCAAATTTCCAGTATAAGAATGCAAGAAAAGATGAAAAATATTTTTCCATAATATGAAAAATGAGCAACAAGTCAAAGTCTTCATTAGACTATTCTTCTATAAGGAGTTAAAATAGCTCCTTGGTAGAAATTGTTAACATCCAGTAACAGTATTTATCCATTTTGTTCCTGAATGTGTGTTCATTCCCACCCTCTGCATTAAAAAAAAAAAAATCTAAACTAAAATAGATAACCAACAAGAATCTACCCTGTAGTACAGGGAACTATACTCAGTATCTTATAATAACCTATGTGTGAGTATGAATCACTTTGCTGTACACCTGAAACACAACATTGTAAATCACCTATATTTCAGTAAAATTTTTTAAAACCTAGGAATAATGAGAGTATTCTATTATATGTTGTTTCTAAAGACGTGGCTATATTAATTAGATCAACAAAATAACTTTAATACCAGGTATCAACTTAATATTGTTTCCCAGTTCACATGAACCAGAAATTCATTTTTGGCTAGTTTCTTTCATTTTTAGAAATATTTAGTTTGTAAGTGCAAAAAATTCAAAAAAAAATTTTAACATAATAAGACTTGAGAGTATATGACTAATTCCCACTTGAATTCCAAAGCTTAAAAAGAAGATAGAAGTAGCTGCAGCTAACACTACTGCCCCTTTTTCCTTCCTATTTTCTATAATCACCTTTTCTTATCTACGAATCCAACACTTTACTAACAATGCAAGCTGAACAAACGGGATTTAGGAAGGAAGGAAGGAGAGGAAAGGAAAAGGAAACATGAAAGGAATTCTGGTTTGCCTGAGCTTTAGACAAGTATGCATTAAACAGCTTTAGCTAACATCACTCAAACCTGATACCGAGGCTTGCAGTCACTGCAGTGCTAAGAATTTCAAGTCCACAGCCCTGACAGAAGTTCAATTAAACTTCCAGGTCTTCCCAACTGGAAGACACTCAAGAAACCAATTTACCCTAGAGAGTCAAGTGTGTGTTGACGGATAAGGAAACAGGTAAAAGAAGTGTAGACTGCTTCCTGAACAAAGTTGATTGCTTCATATGCTTGAAACTCACAAGGTTCAAAAACATACAGATTAAATCTCCAACTCCAAGGTAAGGCTGCAATTGAACTGGGCTGAATTGACCTCACCTTTGAGACTGGGTAGTATGCCATACATTGTTCACCTTAAGGTGTTCACCTGCCTTTGGATATACCAACAGCCACAAATAAGGAAGACATGCCAAATCTCTCTTTCTTCATCTTCAGGAAGATGACAAAATCCTTTTGGAGAATGTAGGATATTGAATTCCCCTTATGTGAAGGATTTTAAAGTACTGCTGCTGCTTTCACCTACTGTAAAAATCTACTGCTACTACTGCTATGTTCAAATAACACGGACATTCCTGCAGTGGCACAAGTAATGAATTTGTTATATACCTAAACTGTAAGGCATAGTACAAGGGGAACAAATTTAGTAACTTGGTAAGTCAAAGGAAGGCAGATAATAATCATCTTATCTTCTGTGAATATTCTAGCTTTTACTACTGTAACTCTTTCCTTTTCTACATAGCCATAGCATTGCATTGTGCCAATCAGGCAAAACAAGACATGTACGAGAAGAATAAAGGATGTGGAAATGGCTAAGGGACAAAACATTAAGACAGAATGTTTTAGGTCACGAAAGTGAGTTAGAGGAGTTAAGAGAAACTAGCTATAATGGAAATAAGGTATCCAGCACTTTGATAAAAAATCTATACCAACCCAGCTAGTAATAAAATCTCAACAACCAATTGGTTTCTCTGTAACATCCTAGGGTGATGGTTGAGTCGCTAAGTCGTGTCTGACTTTTGTGACCCCATGGACTAGAGCCTGCTAGGCTCCTCTGTCCATAGTATTCTCCAAGCAAGAATACTTGAGTGGATTGCCATTTCCTTCTCCAGGGGATCTTCCCGACCCAGGAAATGAACCCAGGTCTCCTGCCTTTCAGACAGATTCTTTACCAACTGAACTATGAGGGAAGATATCCCAAGGGTAACATTTGACTTTTTCTCCCACTGGCAACTTGTTCAAAATCAAGTAAATGTGTGGGAGATAGGTTTAAAATTTAGGGATGATTTTTTTCCCCACCCTCCAATTTATATCCATGACAGAGGACTTAGTTTTCTCTCTTATTTCTAATAGTTTACTATTTTATTTCTAAATGTTATGACTATTTTATAAATGCTACAACTCTTTTATTGCTTACTTTTTTAACTATTTTATTTCAAGTAGTTCTCAACTATTATTCATATTACAAAGACTAGTTGAGGCTTTGAGATACACTATGTAAAGCAATGCCAAGGACTTAAGTCATTCAAGTTGAAGTAAAAAAAAACTACTCAAAGTACAGTTCTCGAACAAATGTTAATCTCAAACTGTTACTGATCTTCAGTGAGACTAGCATAGTTGACAACAATCATTTACATTTTGTAGAAACTCGACAGAATAATTTTACTTCACTGAAGGTAATAATAAAGGGCTCATATTTTATTTTTATTTCACGTTTTTAGTAATTCAACATTACTGTATTTTATTAAAAAACTCATAGATTGGAAATTTGCCAAAACCAATTTGAAAGGCACCGACTCTTCGCGACCCCATGGACTGCAGCGTACCAGGCTCCTCCGTCCATGGGATTTTCCAGGCAAGAGTACTGGAGTGGGGTGCCATTGCCTTCTCCGAGAAATAGAGAATAGGCTATAAACCCAAGACTCTTTCTCAGAAACAGTGCTCTTCCTCCATTTTGACAAATACTTAAAATTTAAATAAAGCTTTGATGCTTAGTTCTAAAATAGTCCTAAAATATTCTATAATGCATGACTACATAATAATCAATCATTTTCACTATATTGTCCATTGTTATTCATTTATTTGACATAATTATTACATAAGATTTGTGTGAGGTGTTGATTGTATAATGATAAATGAAATGGATATAATCTCTTCCCTCACTGAGCTTACAGTAACATAAAGAAGACAGAAAAATAGCAAGTAACCAAATAATTGTCAAATGGAGAGGATTATTTATAAAAATTGACAGGATGTTGAGATACAGAACAAGAATGGTAGTATTAGATATGAAGAGAGTTCTTATATAAGAGGATGATTCAGGAAGGACTTACTAAGGAAATGGTATTTAAACTGAAACCTACAAGATGAAAAGGCGATAGCTACGAGAGGAGCTAGTTAAGAAGGAAAAGTATATACAAAACCTACAATATGTTCAAGAAATTGAAAAGGCTCTTGTGGCAGTGAAAAGAGTGTACGAAAAAGGAGAGAGAGGGAAACAGGCCCCAGACTGACGATCTTATAGGTCAAAATAAGGTTCTTGGAGTTTATTCAAAGTGAAGCATCAAGCCATCAGAGGATTTTTTTTAATTATTTATTTTTTAATTGAACAATAATTGCTCTACAGAATTTTGCTGGTTTCTGGCAAATATCAACATGAATCAGCCATAGGTATACATATGTCCCCTCCCTCTTGAACCTTCCTCCTATCTCCCTCCCATTCTACCCCTCTAGATTGTTATAGAGCTTGAGTTCCCTGAGTCACACAGCAAATTCCCATTGATATCTATTTTACATATGGTAATGTAAATTTCCATGTTACTCTCTCCATACATCTCACTCTCTCCTTCTTCCCACCTCCAGTGTCCATAAGTCTGTTTTCCATGTCTCTCCCATTGGAGGATTTTAATTGAGGTAGTTATATGATCTGGTTTATGTTTAAAAGATTACTCTTGCTTTTAAATGGAGAACAGGTTGCAAGAGATTATCAAAGAAAGCAGCTAGTTAGAATGATGCTGCATTAAGTAGATTATGGTACCATGAACTATTATGGAAAGGAGTAGACAGATTCAAGATGTATTTTGGAATCAACAAGATTTGCTGATGAACCGGATGACTCCTACTTCTTATCTCCAGCAAATGAGCAGCAATAGTTTCATTTGTTGCCTTGGGCAAGATTTAGGGGGAGAGATACATTACAGGGAAGGGAATAGACATTAATAGTGGAAGATTTCAATTTTAAAAGTGTTAAATTTGAGATGCTGTGAGACATACAAATGGAAATGTAGTATAAGAAATTGGATGTGGGTAACTGAAGTTTGGAGGGACATGCAATCTCAAAGATATAAATTTGGGGATTGTCAGCACTCAAATGGTATTTAAGGCCGTGGAAGTGAATGAGAGCCTCTAAATAATGAGTGGAGAGAAAAAAGATATGTAGCAAGTAGAGGATTAAAAGCCAGGAAAGGGGATGAAAAAGTAATGAAAAAGCCATAGAGATGAGATAAAAACCAAGACAGAGAGATGTCATACATGAAAGTGTTTTGTAAAAGGGAAATAGCAGTAGTATTAAAATCTAGAAAGACATAAATAAATTGAAGAGTGAAAAGATAAGGGCCATTGGATGTGGCATCATGGGGAGAACAGATCCCCTTGACAGTGGTTTCAGCAGAAGCCATATTGAGGCAGGAGAGAGAAGAAAGGGCAAGCAGAAACAGGTGAGCTTGTAGAACTGGATACTGAAGGGTGATGAATTCTCCACCGAGAGCTCTAAATCGCCTAAAATATTGATATAAAGCAAGGTTTTCAACTCAAAGTGGAAGGGGCATGATGAAAAGTTACAAAATCATCCCAACTGAGATCAGAGAGAGAAGTATTAAGGTAAAATTGCCAAACTTCAGCACCCATATGAGGTTGGAGATCATGTTTATCACGACCCTAGTCTGCCCAACTGTGTAGTTATCTCCCAGAACACATCATTATTGGCAGGCACAGAAAAGGCGGATGATTGAGTTCTTCAATGGCAGGATTTAAGTAAGCAATTTTAAGGAAGAGAGAAATGGAAGTTATGGGAGTTGTTATGGTAGTCATTGGAACAATGAATAATGGAATTTGAGTCATGTCGTCTAGAACAGGCTGCTGTGGATAGAAGCAATAGGTGTAACGGATTAGAAGGCTGACACCACTCAGAGCAGTCATTGCTTCCTGGCAGATATTTAAGCAAGTGAGCTAGAAGGATAGCTCAATAACCTCAGATATGCAGATGACATCACCCTCATGGAGGAAAGCAAAGAAGAACTAAAGAGCCTCCTGATGAAAATGAAAGAGGAGGGTGAAAAATTTGGCTTAAAACTCAACATTCAGAAAACTGAGATTGTGGCATCTGGTCCCATCATTTCACGGCAGATAGATGAGGAAACAATGGAAACAGTGAGAGACTATTTGGGAGGCTCCAAAATCACTGCAGATGGTAACTACAGCCATGAAATTAAAAGACACTTGCTCCTCAGAAGAAAAGCTATGACCAACCTAGACAGTATATTAAAAAGCAGAGACACTACCTTGCCAACAAAAAAAGGTCCATCTAGTCAAAGCTATGGTTTTTCCAGTAGTCATTAATGGATGTAAGAATTGAACTATAAAGAAAGCTGAGCGCCAAAGAATTGATGCTTTTGAACTGTGGTGTTGGAGAAGACTCTTGAGAGTCCCTTGGACTGTGAGGAGATCCAACTGGTCCATCCTAAAGGAGATCAGTCCTGAATATTCATTGGAAGGACTGATGCTGAAGCTGAAACTCCAATACTTTGGTCACCAGATGTGAAGAACTGACTCATTGGAAAAGACCCTGATGCTGGGAAAGATTGAAGGTGGGAGGAGAAGGGGACGACAGAGGATGAGATGGTTGGATGGCATCACTAACTCGATGGACATGAGTTTGAGTAAGCTCCGGGAGTCGGTGATGGACAGGGAAGCCTGTTGTGCTGCAGTCCATGGGGTTGCAAAGAGTCAGACATGATTGAGCAGCTGAACTGAACTGAACTAATAGTCTAAGGATAAGGATTCAATGTGTTGGAGGGGACCTGTGATGACAGTGAACAGGGATTTACCATGACAATGATAGAAAAAAAAAATAGTCACTGGCAATGTGGAAATGAGGACACTGGATATCAAAGAGTCCAGGAAGTTGGATGGGTCATTTGCAAGAATGTTGAAAGCACCTAGAATGGTGACAAAGATTATGCTGGTAAGTAAAAGATGATGCTGTGAAAGTGCTGCACTCAATATGCCAGCAAATTTGGGAAACTCAGCAGTGGTCACAGGACTGGAAAAGGTCAGTTTTCATTCCAATCTCATAGAAAGGCAATGCCAAAGAATGTTCAGACTAGCACACAATTGCGTTCATCTCACTCGCTAGCAAAGTAATGCTCAAAGTTCTCCAGGCCAGGCTTCAACAGCAAGTGAACCAAGAACTTCCAGATGTTCAAGCTGGATTTAGAAAAGGCAGAGGAACCAGAGATCAAATTGCCAACATCCCTTGGACCACTGAAAAAGAGTTCCAGAAAAACATCTACTTTGGATCATCAGAAAAGCAAGAGAATACCAGAAAACATCTACTCCTGCTTTATTGAAAACGCTGAAGCCTTTGACTGTGTAGATCACAACAAACTGGAAAATTCTTCAAGAGATGGGAATACCAGACCACCTTACCTGCCTGCAGAGAAATCTACATGCAGATCAAGAAGCAACAGTTAGAACCGATCATGGAACAACAAACTGGTTCCAAATTAGGAAAAGAATATGTCAGGGCTGTATATTGTCACCCTGCTTATTTACTTATATGCAGCATACATCATGAGAAATGCAAGGCTGGTTGAAGCACAAGCTGGAATAAAGATTGCCAGGAGAAATATCAATAACCTCAGATATGCAGATGACACCATCCTTATGGCAGAAATTGAAGAAGAACTAAAGAGCCTCCTGATGAAAATAAAAGAGGAGAGTGAAAAAGCTGGCCTAAAACTCAGCATTCAAAAAAAAGGAAGATCATGGCATCCAGTCCCATCACTTCATGGCAAATAGATGGGGAAACAGTGGAAACAGTAACAGACTTTATTTTCTTGGGCTCCAAAATCACTGCAGATAGTGACTGCAGCCATGAAATTAAAAGACGCTTGCTCCTTGGAAGAAAAGCTATGACCAACCTAGACTGCATATTAAAAAGCAGAGACATTAACGACAAAGGTACGCCTAGTGAAAGTTATGGTTTTTCCAGTAGTCATATATGGATGTGAGGGTTGGACTATAAAGAAAGCTGAGCGCCAAAGAATTGATGCTTTTGAACTGTGGTGTTGGAGGAGACTCTTGAGAGTCTCTTGGACTGCAAGGAGATCCAACCAGTCAATCCTAAAGGAAATCAGTCCTGAATATTCATTGGAAGGACTGATGCTGAAGCTGAAACTCCAATACTTTGGCTACCAGATGTGAAGAACTGACTCATTGGAAAAGATCTTGATGCTGGGAAAGATTGAAGGGAGGAGGAGAAGGGGATGACAGAGGATATGATGGTTGGATGGCATCACTGACTCTATGGACATGAGTTTGAGCAAGCTCTGGAAGTTGGTGATGGACAGGGAACCCTGGTGTACTGCAGTCCACGGCGTCACAAAGAGTCAGACACAGCTGAGCGACTGAACTGAACTGAACTGAACTGAACTGAACTGAACTGAAAAATATTAAGACTTTGAGAATACCAAGATGTTACTTGGAGCTGTTCAATAACAGCATTCCTCAACATTATCTCTAACAAAATAAATTATTTTTAAAGAATATCATATACATTCTTACTTCATTTTCATTACAACTTTGTGAAGTAAGTAGCCTTGGTAATATTATTACCATTTCATAGATAAGAAAAAAACCTGAGTCTCAGAGAAATTACAAACATATTAGAAGCAGGTAAATGGAGGCACATGGTAAAAAGAGAGAATTTATTGTTTTCTATTTTAAATTAAATTCAAGTTTTCAAATAAATTAAGGATAATTTATTAAATATTTTAAAGCATTATTTTTATGGTTTCCTTTCAATGGCACTTTTCCAAAGTATAAGTATATTTTAACTTTCTCTGTATACAAAACATTCAGTCTTCATACTTTCTCAAAAGCATTCACTGCAAAGTAAGATAAAGTTCCAAGCAAATGTGTGATTTGAACATTTCCCTTCTATAATATGGTGAGAGCATTTAAAACCGTCTGTGCTGATATATAATTATCATAAAAATTAAGAATAATTATTATTAAAACTCCATTTCTGAAAAATTATAAATAGGAAAAGGAAAATAATAGATGTGAGTTTATTGCTATTACTGTGTACAAATGTGAATTTTTGCAATTGGCAATAGGGAATAGTACATGTGTATAATATATAATACCTTTACAATTAAAAATAACAGTGGAGAAAAGAAAGATTATTTTTTTTCTCTATTTTAAAAATATTTTTGTTTTCTCAGGCTAAACTATATGGGATTTTCCTACCTGTTTAAGTATGCAAATTAAGCAAAACACTTAACTGCACTTTATTGTGCTTCACTTTAACTTAGAAAAATTTTAATCAAAGCACTACTGAGGCTTCAGGGGAAACAATTGTAGGAATGTTTGTAATAATCTTAACTGGTCAAAATATGTTACATGCATTTTTTCACATTCAAAATCAGTTATTACTAGCTACTCTTGCAAATAAGTGATAATTTTATCTCATTTTTCAGGTGAACAAATACGAAGGTTAAATAGCTTGCCCAGGGGCACAAATTGAATCAGTAGCAAAAGCAGGATTATAACTCCAAATGACTGACTCAAAGCTTAGTCCAATGAGCCATAATGTTTCTCAAGTAGCAAGCATTTTAATTGTCCCTCCAAGCAGGAAACAGAGCTCTAAATGGAGCATGTCCCATCCAGAAGGCCTATGGTACATAGTAGAGAGACCTACTTCTCTCATTAAAAAAAAAAAAGCCACCAAATTATTTTTCAGCCTCACCTTTTAGTAAGGAGAATATATGTTATACATTCAAAAAGTAATGAAAAATATATGTTATAAAAGGAACTACATTTTGTACTTTAAAACAAAAAAGATGTTTTTTTTTTTGTTTTTCAATACTGACATTAGACCTGGGATACGCAGAACAGTGAATTTGCAGTATTAGATAAATACCTACATAACTCAGGAATCCATCTTCCCTTTGTGATTTAGGCTAATCATAGAAAAACAGCAATTGTACAAATTTTATTTAATATTTGAATAGATGCTTTCCTGACTTATTTTCTTATTTCAAGTCCACCCAGGTACATAATTTTTCTGACTCAATTTTAACTTTGCAGTTTTAAAACCACAACTGAGAAGACTATGCTGAAAGTAGCGATTAAGGAAAATTGCAGATTGAAAGTAAATGGTTCAACTTCCACTTCTGGCTATGATAGAAGAGCTTATACTATAACTCTCCTACTGAGAACAACTATTTAAAAGTATGTAAAGCAATTGTATGAAGTCACCAAACAGGAACAAAGGAGGCTAGTACTGCAGGAACCTAGTCAAAGCTATGGTTTTTAGTCTAGTCAAAGCTATGGTTTTTCCAGTAGTCATTAATGGATGTGAGAATTGAACTATAAAGAAAGCTGAGCGCCAAAGAATTGATGCTTTTGAACTGTGGTGTTGGAGAAGACTCTTGAGAGTCCCTTGGACTGCAAGGAAATCCAACCAGTCCATCCTAAAGGAGATCAGTCCTGAATATTCATTGGAAGGACTGATGCTGAAGCTGAAGCTCCAATACTTTGGTCACCAGATGTGAAGAACTGACTCATTGGAAAAGATCCTGATGCTGGGAAAGATTGAAGGCAGGAGGAGAAGGGGATGACAGAGGATGAGATGGTTGGATGGCATCACTGACTCAATGGACATGAGTTTGAGTAAGCTCCGGGAGTTGGTGATGGACTGTGAACTAAACTGAACTGGGGGAACCAAGATCCCAGAGTGAAGAAAACTATAATGAAAGAGCTCCACATCTACCTCGAAATTTCACTTATGTATTTGTAGATTCGTGGCATCAGTAATAGAGGCTAAGAAAGTGTCAGCCTGGGCTTATGGCAGTCTTGCTGGGGTAGGGAGACAGATGTCAAAGTTTGAGTCTAACAAGGTGATTAGGACTTGAAAGACTAAGATCCAGAAGTTGAGAAAACCACAGAGGAGGAAGCCCAGACTTCTGTGCAATTTCCCCTTACAGAATGTGCTGTCTCCTAAACTATGCAGGGTAAAATGTGGAGAAACTAAGTGTAAAGTAAAGCTTAGAGGTGAAAGAGTGAGCTGAGATTTTTGGCAGTCTTGGAGAGCTTAAGCAAAAAAGATGAAAATTTAGACACCATCAAGATGCAAGAACCAAAGTAAACACTTCAGGATTTCATAAGAAAACCAAGAAGTCTACTCCTTAAAAATTAAAGGCTATGCTTTAAGAGTTAGAACAAACTAGAAGTTGATGAGGCTAAAAAGTCTAAAATCCAGCCTCAGTTGGAGGAATGTAATAAGTCCATACATTACATGACTATCGCATATTAAATCCTTTCTGGAAAAAGGTAACTTCTTGTAGAGTCTGCAATTTTTGAAATACAATGTTTAGCATTCAATATAAAGAAAGTCTAAAGGAATTTTTTTTCAGGTTTATACATGGAACTGCAGGAAAAGATTAAGAACACAGGGGAGGGTACCTTAGTAAATCTATGCAAATAATAGTAGTAATATATTATGTAATTTAAAATGTATGCAGAATGAAAATAAATGACAACACTAAAAGTGTTATCCAAGAAGTGTAAATATACTACTTCAAGGTAGATTGTAACAAGCAAAGGATGAATGTTGGAATTTCTTGTTTATGAAAACCAACAAAATAACAAATATATCACTAACAATCTAATGAAAAGTGAAAGTGAAATTGTTAGTCACTCAATTGTGTCCAACTCTTTGTGGCCCCATGGATTGTAGCCTGCCAGGCTCCTCGTCCATGGAATTCTCCAGGAAAGAATACTGAAGTGGGTAGCCATTCCCTTCTCCAGGGAATCTTCCCAAACTGGGGATCAAACCTGGGCCTCCTGCATTGCAGGCAGATTCTTTATCATCTGAGTTACCAGGGAAGCCCAACAACCTAATAAATGTGGCAAATGGAATAATAAACATTTGATTAATCTAAAAGAAGATGGTACAATATAAAACATACAGTAAGAAGGTAGATTTAAATCCAAATACAGCAAAAATTACACTTAGTTGGATTAACACTCCCATTAAATGAACAAGATGGTCAAAGTGGACAGAAAAACAACAGCCAACTGTATGTTGCTTATAAGAAGTATACCTTAAATATAAGGACTCTTAAATATATAAAGTAATCGCTATGAAAAATATAACATGAAATAATAACTGAAAGAAAACAATGTAAAACTATACTCATATCAGGTAAAGCAAATTCTAGGGCAAAAAGTAATACTAGAGAAGAAAATGAGTGCTTCATAATCAGAAAGGGATCAAGATTATACATTTAATTTTTTAAAAAACAAATTTTAATATACCTCACCTAGTAATAAAGTCTTAAATATGTGAACAATGATGTTACAGAGATAAAAAAAATTCAGTAGTCTGTGTCTTTCTTGTACTTTGTCCATTTCATGTTGGTTATCTAATTTGTTGGCATACAATGTTCATAGTGTTCCATTACAATCTTTCCTATATCTGTAAGTTTAGTATAAATGGCCCATTTTTCATTTCTAATTTTAGTAATTTGAGTCTTCTTTCTCAGTTCTTTAATTTTTTTGATCAATCCAAAGGATTGACAATTTGTTGATATTTTCTTTTTTTTTTTTTTTGACGTCTGTTTTATTTTATTTTATTTTTTTTATAAATTTATTTATTTTAGTTGGGGGCTAATTACTTTACAATATTGTAATAGTTTTTGCCATACATTGACATGAATCAGCCATGGGTTTACATGTGTTCCCCTTCCTGGACCCCCCACCCACCTCCCTCCCCATCCCATCCCTCTGGGTCATCCCATTGCCCCGGCCCTGAGCCCTTGTCTCATGCATCGAACATGGAATGGTGTTCTGTTTCACATACGATAATATACATGTTTCAATGCTATTCTCCCAGAACGTCCCACCCTCACCTTCTCCCTCAGAGTCCATAAAATTGTTCCATGCATCTGTGTCTCTTATTCTGTCTCGCATATAGGGTTATCGTTACCATCTTTCAAATTCCATATATATGCATTAGTATACTGTATTGTTGTTTTTCTTTCTGGCTTACGTCACTCTGTGTAATGGGCTCCAGTTTCATCCATCTCAGTAGAACCGATTCAAATGTATTTTTTTTAATGGCTGAGTAATATTCCATTGTGTATATGTACCACAGCTTCCTTATCCATTCGTCTGCTGATGGACATCTAGGTTGCTTCCATGTCCTGGCTATTGTAAACAGTGCTGCGATGAACATTGGGGTACACGCGTCTCTTTCAATTCTGGTTTCCTCGGTGTATATGCCCAGCAGTGGGATTGCTGGGTCATATGGCAGTTCTATTCCCAGTTTTTTAAGGAATCTCCACACTGTTCTCCATAGTGGCTGTACTAGTTTGCATTCCCACCAACAGTGTAAGAGGGTTCCCTTTTCTCCACACCCTCTCCAGCATTTATTGCTTATAGACTTTTGGATAGCAGCCATTCTGACTGGTGTGAAATGATACCTCATTGTGGTTTTGATTTGCATTTCTCTAATAATGAGTGATGTTGAGCATCTTTTCATGTGTTTGTTAGCCATCTGTATGTCTTCTTTGGAGAAATGTCTGTTTAGTTCTTTGGCCCATTTTTTGATTGGGTTGTTTATTTTTCTGGAATTCAGCTGCAGAAGTTGCTTGTATATTTTTGAGATTAATTGTTTGTCTGTTGCTTCATTTGCTATTATTTTCTCCCATTCTGAAGGCTGTCTTTTCACCTTGCTTATAGTTTCCTTTGTTGTGCAAAAGCTTGATATTTTCAAATAATCAAGTTTTAGTTTGGCTGTTTTTCTCTATTTTTCTGTTCCTTATTTTATTTATTTCCTCTCTAATCTTTGTTTTTCCTTTCTGCTTGTTCTGGATTTAGTTTGCTCTACTTTTTCTAGTTTTCTATGGTGGAAGATTTGATTATTTATTTGAGATATTTCTTCTATTTTATCTAGGCATTTATAACTATAAATTTTTCCCTGAGCACTTCTTTCACTGCATAAGTCTTAGTAAGTTGTGTTTTCATTTTCATTCATCTCAAAATATATTCTATTTTCTTTGTAACTTTTAAAATCTATTTATTATTTAGGAGTATGTTATTTAATTTTCACATATTTGTGAGCTTCTCAAATTTCCTTCTGTTATTGATTTTTAATATCAGTACACTGTGTCCAAAGAACATATATTCTATGATTTCAATCATTTCAATTTTATTGTGGCTTGTTTTATGGCCTAACATATGGTCTACCCTAGAGAATTATTCCATATGCACTTGAGAAGAATGTGAATTTTGCTGTTGCTGGATAGAGCATTCCATGGATGTATTTTAGGTCTAGTTGTCTTATACCATCATTGCACTTTTCAATTTTCTTGTTGTTCTTCTCTCTTTCTGTTCTATCCATTATTGAAAGCAGGGTATTGATGTCTCAAACTATTGTTTTTGAATTGTCTGTTTCTTTCTTAAATTCCATAGGCTTTGATTTATGTATTTTGGGGCTCTGCTGCAAGGTGTGTATATATTTAAAATTGTTACATCATTATGAGGGATTGATCCATTTATTATTATAAAATGCCCTTCTTTGTTTCTAGTAACCATTTTTGTCTTAAAATCTATTTTGTCTCTTTGATTACAGTAACCAAAGAGATAGTTTTCCTATTCTTTTACTTTCAACCTCTTTGTTCTTTGAATCAAACATGTCTTTTATAGACAACATAAAGTTGGATTGTTTTTTTAAGTCCATTTTTCCAATATTTGTCTTGCTTCAAATGCTTAATTCATTCACATTTAATGTAATTACCAGTGAGGTAGGATTTACATTTACCATTTTGTTATTTGTGTTCTATGTCATGTCTTTTTTCACTTTCTGCAGTCTTTGGGTTAGCTGTTTTCTAGTGTATTACTTTAATTCCCTTGTTGTTTTTTCTATTATATTATTTGAGTGTTTTAATGTTTGCCATGGGCATTACTATTAACATACTAACTTAAAACCATCTACTTCAGATTAATACTAACAATTTCAATAATGTACAAAAACTCTGCTCCACTGTAGCTCATTTTCCCACCCCAACTTTTGTGCTATAATTGTCATACAAATTATATTTTTATATACTAAGTCCATCAATATGATTTTATAATCTATGTGTATATCTTTTAATTCATATAGGGAAATAAAAGCATTACAAACAAAAGTACATTTTTACTTTATCTTTTGACAATTTGATTATGATTTGTCTGTATCAAGGGGTGAAGTAACAGTATGGAGATTTCTCTAAAAACTAGGAATAAAACTACCATATGACACAGCAATCCCACTACTGGGCATATACCCTGAGAAAGCCATAATTCAAAAAGACACATGTACTCCAATGTTCATTGCAGAACTATTTACAATAGCTAGGACATGGAAGCAACCTAGATGTCCACTGACAGATGAATGGATAAAAAGGTTGTGGTACATACATACAATGGAATATTACTCAGCTATAAAAAGGAACAAATTTGAGTCAGTTCTTTTGATGTGGAGATTTTTCCAAGAGGCTTTGTGTGTGTTTGTGTTGAGGCATGCCTTCAGTACTCTGACATTTTATTTCTGCCTTAGTCTTCACTCCCTGTTTGCACAGACTCTTGGGTTGTGCTAGAGGTGAGAGAATAGGGTCTTCTGTGGTTTTTCTGGGGCTTCTGTGGTTTTTCTGGGTCATACACACAGCCTTATATATGCATGTGGCCTTCTAGGTCCCCCAGGAATATGTTGGAACTTTTCAAAGCCCACTATAGACATCTGTTTTCCAGAGTTCCCTTTAAAGATTTTTGGCAAGCCTCTTACTTGTCTCAAATGGTATCTCTGTTTTAAACAACTGTAATGTTAAACAACTGCTTCTGAATGTCTTTGACAGTGCCCTGGGGATGGAGCTCTCCTCAGTGACTGAGCAAACTCTGGGGTAAGTAAACTAAAGACAAGCCTCATGAATGGGGCTTTTCCAGGAAGTTTCCAGACAGGTCAAATAATCACAATTGACTGGACTTCTGGGGATCTCCAAATCCATTCTGCCCCTTCAGTATCTACTAGGATGATTTTCACAGCTATTATGGTGTGAGGCTGCTTATTTTCAAGGTTAGCATGGACCTGGAGAGAGGGAATCAAAATAAAGCAAGTTAAAATGTCACAAAGCTCACTGTATTTATACAATTAAATTGTTTTTCTTGAATAAATTGCTCTTCAGATTGCTTCAAATCTTTGGTTTATTTCCAGAGGTCTGAAAATTTTTATGTCAACAATTTTTAGTAGTGTTCTCATTGTTTTTATAGGAGAGGAGATTTTCAGAGTGCCATTGCAAAAGGAATTCTGTTTTGGTATATCCTTAAAGTGAAATAACATACAGCAATAAAAATAATGAACAACTGCTTCATGCAACAACAACTATGACTATCACAGAAATAAGGTTAAGCCAAAGAAGCCAGACACAAATAATACGTACTGTATTATTTCATTTATATGAACTTCTAAAACAATTAAAACAAATCAACAGTAATTAAATTTAGAATAGTGGTTATCTTTGTAATAGTTTACTGGAATGAGGCATGAAGGAATATTCTAGGATGTTGATAATGTTCTATATCTTGCCTTTGATGGTGGTTACATTGGTGTATTCATTTATAATACTAAAAATGCTAAATATTCTTTGAGCAATACACTTTGTGAACTTTATTGTATGAATGTATACTCTCATAAAATACTTTCAAAATAAATGAAAGTAAATGGTTAACCTCAGGCCCATCTTTAATTCTTAGATATAGGTTCCCTTGAAGAGTTTTATGCAAAGAGTAAAAGGTTTCATTTTCAGAGTTGAGAGATTTATATATGTGCCATTGAGATATAAGAATGATTTGTTTTTAAAATCACTGTTTATACTGATAACATAAACCTGTATATCTGCAATGCTCTATAGTTCTTATATTGCTTTCACATATATTATCTTATCATCTGTACAACTCTTGAAGCTAGAAGTCAAATATTATTATTTTCCCTATGAGTAGTTTCAGATATAGAGTCAGAATTTGTGAATACTTAAGATTGATACTTTATATATCTTATTATCAGATGATTATGCTTCTTTGCCACACTTACATTTTCTTTAGAATATTGATATTCACTAACTTATCAAAACCAGATGGGTTCCCAAGGTTTTAGAATTCTCTATTAAATCATGATATTAATCCTTGATTCTCTAGGTGATCTCTGGATTATAGGAATAGACAGAATTTTAAATCTTTTGTTTTAAACCTCTCCATGATATACAAGATATTTGTCATTCAACTCAAACATATCTTTTGATGAGATTTCACAATGCTCACTCATTAAAATATCACATACTTTTTATAAAAAAGTTGTCCCATGATTATACTAAGTCTCTGTTTCTGCAGCATGCTCTACTCAAATGTAGAATGATTGACTACCATCTGTGATTCCTTTTTAGGTATTTGAGGAATATTAAGAACTATCCTCACATTAATGATCTTTTTCCTACTACATTTAGGCTTTCCTTCTGTCACTCACTACACATGTTGATTGAACTTCTCCCCATCAGGAAGAAAAGATCCTTGTCTTGTCATTCTAGCTATGATATAAAGCTCTATTCTAGAAAATAGCACTCTGATTAAGAATTGGTCAGTGATCAATATAAAGATTTTAGTATTTTTTAATTGTTTTAGATATATCATGATTACCAGATAATATTCTGTCATGTTTGTGTAAATTTCTAACATATATTTCTTTTATTTAGGTGATTTAATTTGCATTTGTCTCCACTAAAGGTCATTAGATTTGTGAAGAAGATTTTGAATTTAATCATGTTTTCTTAAGTAATAGGCATGCCAGCTACCTTTGCATCTTTGGCTAGTTTCTTAAGTATATTCTCAATATAAATTCTGAAATCACAAATGAGAATAATAAATAAAGCCGGACCTATGAAGTTGCTATGCATTTGTGGATAGCTACTAGGAAGGCTTAATTTGCTTTTCAGGCAAATGAAGAATAGCACACAAGTGAGAAAGGGCTATTATAAAGAGAATAGGGGGCTTGAGAAATTTATTTATGCTTTCGCAATTAAATTCCAAATGGCTGATGAAATGCCATTCAGATCCCAAACAGAAAGCAACTTTAGCTGGATTTTCTCTATCCTTATCTTGATCAAAAAACTTACCTTCTCAAACCCTTAAAGATTCAAGAGTGGGGCAAGAGATTTCTCCTCTAAATATTTCTCTACAACCAGATAACCCTTTTCCCACTCTAAAGTATACCTTTCCCATTATATCTACCAAAATACAGTATATCCAATCTGTTCAATTCCACATCTGATATTACTATCCTTTTGGACAAATTCAGTTAAAAAAGTTAAAAAATATAAATAGGTGAAATGAGTTACTGATGAAGATATTGCTTCATTAGCTTAGTACAGTCTGAAAACACTAAGCCATCTCTCCTAAGCTATCTCAGTTCTTTCATTTGTTGCTCTCTCCTTGAGTCCAAACCATTGAAATCAATGCCTTTTCTTTCTAGTTCAGTCTACCCCCATTCTCAAGCTGAGGGAGGATAAACCTTTTTGGAAAACTGTATCCTTAAAGGTGCAGGGTCCTTTCCTGCCTGGATCAGTTTCAGGCTAAAACTGCAGTCCTTGCAGGCATCTGAATGTTCAGTGTGTTCAAGGTCATTGGGATCACACTCACAGGGATCCCATGATAGCCTTCTTTCCTTTATTCTGGATATGTGATAATATGCAGAGATTGCCTGAGCTCAGCTTTTCATTATCAGCCCTTCCTGAGTTTGTTCTTCAGCTTCTTTTTCTATGTTCTTTACCATCTGGATCTAGAGTTTTTAAAAAATCTTATTTCCTCATATCACCCTTGTGTTATCCACACTATGGTCCCCTCTTTTCTCCTCTAAATATATGCAAACAACATCAACGACCTACTTGAGTGGCCCCCAGTTTCCAGCTTTCAGGGATTACCACCACTTTGCTATTATCTCTACTTTTCTCATCAAATTATTAACTACAGTAAAGTAATAGTACATTTCACCTCAAGTATACTTTAATATCTCTCTCTGGACATAGATCCAATTTGGAGGATGATGCCAAGGGTAGTATATAGGATATCTGATAAGATGTACTACAGCAAAAGAGATTGAGATTGCACTTAAATGTTTACTTATATTTTTTTGTTATAGAAAATGTCCAAAATACACCAAAGGAGAGGAATATTATATTGAATTCTCACATATCCATCACCCAACTTCTACAATTATCATAGTTATTTTTTAAAAAATTTTTTGGCCACTGTATTGTATGAAAATTGCTTTTTCAAAGATTATTATTTCCCATGACCAATTTGTTTTTTATTCTTACTCCAGTCCTGAAAGCAAACTAAAACACAGGTGGAAAAAGTGAGAGGAAAAAAAAAACAACAGAATACAGTTCTTTTAATTTCAAGAATATCTCTTTCATATTACTGTTACCATATAAAGCAAGTTGCAACATAAAATGTCTTAAAGGTTCTCCCTGAACACAATGGCTGAAGGAAATTCTAGATTATTGGAGTTTGCTTTTCTTTTATCATACTAGTGTTGTCATAGTTACCCTACACTGTATACTTCAGTGAAACCTCTGGACAAAAGATTGAATCAGTTTCAATATAGGCAGGTTAGGGTCTGTGGATATCTATTTATGAGGAAGTAGTAAAAGCTACAGCGTCACATCAATAAGAGAGAAGAAGCTTCCAAAGAGCTAAAGTAGTCTGGTTTATACCACCTCTGGGTAATGGAAGAATTTGACAAAGTTACAAAGAGTAGTTAGCCATCACTGTGTTTCCAGTGATTCATACGATGACAGTGAATCAAATGATAATTAGTGGAAACCTGCCATGAGGATGGTTTCCTTCACATCCTTATTGGTGATAAAAGAATTCAGAGCATACTGTTAAAATCATAGGGAGCTGAATTAGGTGAATAATATCCTAAGGCCCAGAGAGAAATGACCTTGAAAGTTGGTAAAATGTTAGTGTGAAAACAGGGCATGAAATCAGAGGTGACAAATAGAAGGTGAGGTTTAAGTACAAAGAGACTCCCTTAAATTCAGTTTGAAAGAGAATTTTTCCACTTCCTTTTGGGAGGTCTTAAGTTATGAGGGTGGAGCCCTCATGAATGGCATTAGTATCCTTATAAAAGAGGTTCCAGAGATATCCTCAGCCCCTTCCTCCACATGAAGATACAATGAAAAGTCTGTGATCCAGAAAGGATCCTCAACCAGTCAGGTTGACATCCTGATCTTGGATTTCTAGGCTCCAGAATATGAGAAATAAATTATTTCTGCTGTTTATAAGCAGCCCAGTCTGTGGCATTTTGTTATGGCAGCCTGGATATACTAAGACAAGGAAAACACTGAATGGCCATTTTTTTTCCTTCGGCTTTTTGAGGTTGTTTTGTTTTTTGTTTTTTGGGGTTTTTTGGTAGAAAAGATTAAAAAGAAGAGAAAAATTTAAAGGAGGATACACTATATTTGGGCATAATTCCCTTACTCTTAGGAAAAGGAACAGAAGTAAGTAAAACATGTAATCTACTTGGTTCTCTGTCTAATGTGTAGCTTTGAAGGTGTACTTTTTAGTAGAAAGAGACCACTGGCAATGAAGAAGATAGTTTTATTTATTTGTCTATTAATTTGGTGGATTTTTGTTTTTTTTAATTGAATCATAATTGACATATAATATTATATTAGTTTCAGGTATAAAATATATTTATATATGTCATGAAAAGATCATTGTAAATCTAGTAACCATCTCTCACCATACAAAGTTATTATAATATTATTGACTATTATCCCTATGCTGCATATCACATCCCCATAACTTATTTATTTTATAACTAGAAGTTTGTACCTATTAATCCCTCTGACCTATTTTTCCCATCCTTCAACCCCCACCCCCTCTGGCAACCATTGGTTTGTTCCCTGTATATATGAGTCTGTTTCTGTTATATTCTTTTATTCTGTTTGTATATTCCACACATAAGTGAAATTATACAGTGTTTGCCTTCCTTTGACTGACTTACTTCACTTGGCATAATACTCTCTAGGTCTATCCAAGTTGTTGCAAATGGAATGATTTCTTTCTTTTTTTTAACTGTTGAGTAATAGTCCATTGTATATATACCACATCTTACTTGTCCATTCATCTACTGGTGAAAATTTAGGTTGTTTCCAAATCTTGGCTATTGTAATCAATGCTGCAACAAACATGGGGGTACATATCTTTTTGAATTAGTGTTTTTATTTTCTTCAAATAAATACCAAGAGCTGGAATTGCTGGCAGTTGCATTTTTAATTTTTTGAAGAACCTCAATACTATTTTCCATAGAGGCTATACTATACATTTCTACCAACAGTACATTAGTGTTCCCTTTTCTTCACATCCTCCCTAAGAATTGTTATTTTTTGTCTTTTTGATAATAACCATTGTGACAGGTATGAAGTTGCATCTTGTTGTAGTTTTGGTTTGTATTTCCCTGATTATTAGCATGCAGAGCATCTTTTCATGTGCCTGTTAACCATCTGTCTGTCTTTGGAAAATGTCTATTCAGGTCCTCTGTCCATTTTTCAATTGCCTTTTTTTTTTTTTTTCATATTGAGCTGTATCAGTTCTTTATATATTTTGGATATCGATCTCTTATAGGATATATTGTTTGCAAATATCTTCTCCCATTCAATAGGTTGCCCTTTTGTTTTGTTGATGGTTTCTTTTACCATGCATAAGCTTTTTAGTTTGATGTAGTCCCATTTGTTGATTGCTGTTAGAAGATAGTTTTAGTTGACTTTCCACTCTCCCCAGCAGCAAATGGTTGCTTATGACGAGGGCCCTAAAGGTATGGCTCCTCTTGGGTAGCAAAGTCTTTCCTGGTCCTGTGACATAAAATGTCATATGTTCAGATAGTTCAAATTAAAAAAAAATATCTATATCTATATCTATATCTATATCTATAAAGGTATACAGTGAAAAGTTTTGCTCTCATCGTGTCCATCATTTACATAACTCTTACACACACATACACAGAGTTCCATGCATGGATGCTAAGTCACTTCAGTCATGTTCGACTCTTTGTGTTTCTCTATGGGATTCTGGAGTGGGTTGCTATGCCCTCCTCCAGGGGATCTTCCCAACCGAGGGACTGAACCTGCGTCTCTGACACCTCCTGCATCAACAGGTAGGTTCTTTATGACTAGCACCACCTGGTATTTGGGCCTATTTTCTATTACATTGTTGGTCTTTTATTGGTATCCAGTAGTTCTTCACACGTAATGGAGATTATTATTTGTCTATGATATGAGTTTCTGTTTGTAATTTACTATCTGACATTGTTTATAGTTTTATATACTGTTAAATTTATTATTCTCTTTCATAGGTTATAGATTTTGAGTCATAAAAATCTCCTCCACTGAAATACTAAAATGTAACTTCTGTAACTTCTTCTAATATTATATGCTCTCACTATTTTGTAGGAACATCTTTCATTCATTTGAAACTTATCCTGGTTTTACTAGAGTAATGGTATGTGCTAAGAATCCAAGATCTTTTCCTCACAGGCAGTTTGCCATCATTTATTGAGGTGTTTACCTCTTCCCCACTGATTAGAAATGCCATAATTTTCATAATTGCTGCATGCATTTGGAATTAGTTTTGAATTTTGTATAATATTCTATCAGTCATTTTGTGTAATGATTAACTAGTACCACGCTGTTTTAGTGTTCAGGTCTTTATGTTTTAATATCTGATAGTGCTGGATTTAGAAAAGGCAGAGGAACCAGAGATCATATTGCCAACATCCTTTGGATCGTAGAAAAATCAAGGGAATTCCAGAAAAACATCTACTTCTGCTTCATTGACTACACTAAACCCTTTGACTGTGTGGATCACAACAAACTATGGAAAATTCTTCAAGAGATGAGAATACCAGATCACCTTACCTGCCTCATGAAAAATCTGTATGCAGTTCAAGAAGCAACAGTTAGAACTGGACATGGAGTGACAGACTGGTTCAAAATTGGGAAAGGAGTATGTCAAGGCTGTATAGTGTCACCCTGATTATTTAACTTACATACAGAGTACATCATGTGAAATGCAGGGCTGGATGAAGCTCAAGCTGGAATCAAGATTGCTGAGGGAAATATCAATACCCTCAGATATGCAGATGACACTACTCTTATGGCAGAAAGTGAAGAGGAACTAAGGAGTCCCTTGATGAAGGTGAAAGAGGAGAGTGAAAAAGCTGGCTTAAAACTCAACATTCAAAAAAAGAAACAAGAAAATCATGACATCCAGTCCCGTCACTTCAAGGCAAATAGATGCAGAAATGATGGAAACAGTGAGAGACTTTACTTCCCTAGGCTCCAAAATCACTGTGGACAGTGACTGAAGCCTTGAAATTAAAAAATGCTTGCTTCTTGGAAGAAAAGCTATGACAAACCTAGACAGCATACTCAAAAGCAGAGACATTATTTTGCTGACAAAGGTCCATATAGTCAAAGCTATGTTTTTTCCAGTATTCATGTATGGATGTGAGAGTTGGACTATAAAGAAAGCTGAGCGCCAAAGAATTGATGCTTTTGAACTGTGGTGTTGGAGAAGACTCTTGAGAGTCCCTTGGACTGCAAGGAGATCCAACCAGTCCATCCTAAAGGAAGTCAGTCCTGAATATTCATTGGAAGGACTGATGTTGAAGCTGAAACTCCAAAACTTTGGCTACTTGATGTGAAGAGCTGACTTATTGGCAAGGACCCTGATGCTGGGAAAGATTGAAGGCAGGAGGAGAAGGGGACAACAGAGGATGAGATAGTTGGATGGCATCACTGACTCAATGGATGTGAGTTTGAGCAAGCTCCGGGAGTTGGCGATGGACCCAGAAGCCTGGTGTGCTGCGGTCCATGAGTTCACAAAGAGCTGGACACAACTGAGGGACTAAACGACACCAATGACAATGTAAACAGTGACTGACTTTATTTCCTTGGGCTCTGAAATCACTGCAGACAGTGACTACAGACATGAAATTAAAAGATTCCTGCTCCTTGGAAGAAAAGCTATTGACAAACTTAAGCAGCATATTAAAAAGCAGAGGCGTTACTTTGCTAACAAAGGTCCGTCTAGTCAAGGCTATGGTTTTTCCAGTAGTCATGTAGAAATGTGAGAATTTGGCCATAAAGAAGGCTGAGTGCTGAAGAACTGATGCTTTTGAGCTGTGGTGTTGGAGAAGACTCCTGGGAATTCCTTGGACAGCAAGGAGATCAAACCAGTCAATACTAAAGGAGATCAACCCTGAATATTCATTGGAAGGACTGATAATAAAGCTCCAATACCTTGGCCACCTGATGCAAAGAGCCAACTCATTGGAAAAGACTCTGATGCTGGGAAAGATTGAGGACAGGAGAAGGGAGCGACAGAGGATTAGATGGTTGGATGGCATCACCCACTCACTGGACATGAGTTTGAGCAAGCTCCAGGAGATGGTGAAGGACAGGGTAGCCTGGCGTGCTGCAGAGCATGGGTTCACAAGGAGTCAGACATGACTGAGTGAGTGAACAACAACAAATCTGATAGTGCTAATTTGCCCTAATTGCCCTTTACCCCTCAGTTTTCTGCCTATTTTTGATTAATTATTTTTCCATATAAACTTTATGATAATTTTGCCTTATGTTAAAAACCTCACTGTCAATATTTTTCTTATTGGGCTCATGTTGAAATTATAAGTTAACTCAGAAAGAATTGACATCCTTTGGTATTTACCAACTAGGTACATCTTCCCTTTGTACAAAATTTCTTGTATGTTTTCAGTCATGTTTTAACATTTCTTATTAAGTTTATTAATGTGACTCTCATCTTTTCTTTTTTAAATGAGTGCTTGAATCCATTATATATTCATGCCATTTTTTGTTTTTTGTATATTAATTTTGTGCCTCACTACTTGGCTAAATAGCTTTTTGGTTGAGTCTCTTGGGTTTTCCAGTTATTTAATTATAATATTTAGCAGAATAAATCCTAATGGATGCTACGGAGGAGAAGAAATTGTGCTTTTCAGTTTAGTGGATGGAAGTTCCTTCTGAAAAATCTCAGGAAGGACAAATATGGACAAGGTGTGGACTCTTTGATACTCTAGACCAGTCCAGATAATGCCCAGTATTCAAAAGCTGTAGAATCATTTTAGGAAGAATATACTGAAATAAGGATTGCTTTAAAACAAATAGTTCATTATTATCTTAATCTCAGTCATCATAATTGTCATCACATGTTACATTTAAACATCACATCTCACAATTAAATATCAATTTAAATATTGAAATTAACTAACTTTTTGCAATTAGTTAATCAAAAAAGTTAACTAATATAAAGGTACCAATTTGTTGCCACCATTGTTATTGCCAAAAATTTCAAAGATATCTCTAGGATATCCATGTAAGTTTCAGTGTAGTTTAATACAATATGGTAAAGAAAAAAATCCAGTTGTATTCAACTAACTGCCCACAAGTCTTACAGTAGAATTTGTGTTTAAGTAGTGTAAATGAGTTGCTTTGTGATGGGCATGGCAAATTCTCCTTGCTGAATTGACTAAACCCTCCTTACCTAACAATGATCTCCTCTGTTGATCTTTAGGGCATGGTGTCTCATCTGTTTAGTTTGGCCTTTTATTTGACTTTCATTGACTTTGTGGCCAAGCCTGTTTTCTTTGGTTGATATGTTAACTCAAATATGTAGGTGAACTCAGCCATTTAGGAGGGACATGTAATTTTTAATAATAACACGTATTGTATTTGACAATAGGATACAATTTTCACTGGTAAATGGAGAAGCAAATGTTTGAGTTTTGAGTAATAGCTTGCTCTCTTTAAAGGAATTGTCCAACTGTCTTTTGCTAGGAAACATAGACTTCTGATTGCTAAATTCCTGCCAACATTCTTTCCCCTATATATATCATTCAATCTTAGATCAGATATATACAGCTTGAAGTCTTCTTAAAGTGCTTGCTGGGATATTGGCACCTTTTAGAGCTAGTTTCTGGAGAGCTGCAGCTATCACCCAAATCTTAGTACTAAGCTGGCCATAATAACATTTGGCTATTGAAACAAAGAAATGACATCTCACTATTCTGTGTGCATTGAGAGATAATGTCCTTTGGAATCAATAGGGGGCTTCTTTTGGCTCCAAATGTGAATTAATTATATAAATGTCCCTTTAGAATCTATTTATGTAGAGACCATCCAGAATGTTAGAAGGTATATCCACTTATTTCACAGGTCTTCTGATTTGCTAACATACTTGAAGTTTTAATACTCAAAAGTCATTCATGTAACCATTTCTTTTATTGAGGTGGTTTTTATAAGTTTCCGGTACCTACTTGGAAATGCTTCAGAAGCACATTTCCTTATGTATGGGGTGTGCTATGACTTTTACCCTCTTTCTCTGACTTTTCTGAATTATTATTTTTTAAATAGTAGTTTTCAAACATCTTTCAGAGTAAAGAAGAGTTGGAGAAGAGCAGAGGCAAAGTCAACCTCATGTTTCTTCACATGGCCAGCAGAAGGGCAAAGGAAAGCCTTCTTTACTATACGACCAACCAAAATAAGAGACCTCTTTAATAAAAAGGTCCCTAATTTTATTTCTGGCAGCCTTGGATTATCTCAGTGGTCTGGTGCAAATTGATAACAACAAATCAACAGGCAAGATCATAAAACAACTTCTCATCCTTTTGCACAATGGGAGTATGGGACGGCTGGTAGGGTTAGGGAGTTGGGTTTTTTGTTTCTGTTTTTGTTCTCATTTTAGCAGGTATTAATGAAGGTTGTATATAAGATTACTTTATTTCCACATCTTCTCATATATTTCTTCCTTTTTTGGCCCTTTTCCTTTCTTACTTTGCAAGATTTGGCTTTACATCCAAAGCTCTTTTTGCCAACTTTGTTCACGTTTGGCCTGGTGCTAACCACCTTGCTAGACTGAACACCCACATGGACAGTTGTGCCATAGGCTTCTCCTGCTGTACATGTTCATTGTAAATGACACATGTCTTCCTGCAAACTTGAAATACTTTGCAAAATTGTTGACCTTTGTAATATCCTTGTACAATCTGAACTTCATCATCCTTTCAGATGGACAAGGATTGGACTTTGTACTCGTATCTCAGCTCTTTGGAAAGAGGGAAAGAAATAATCTTAATGTGAATGTGGGAAAGTGAGTTTAAATGTTTTTTATGGTTCTTGCTCTTGTCTCAAGTCACAAAGGGACTAAGTCTCATTTTTGGCTGTTGCCACTTCAATGATGACCACAACAGGGAAGAGAAGATGGTGTCTTAAGAGAAGTTTCTCTAACTATAATCTGTTTGCTGTTTGAATGCTCAGTTCTGCCTGTCTAATCTCTTCAGGCTTTTGCCTGACCTACTCAATATTCTTCCTTTGAAAAGCTGGGATTTATAATTTTCACACAGTTGGAATCCTAGCCAAGCATTTAGTTGCCCGTTTTTAAATGAAGGTTTGTTGTAATCTTTTTTGTTGCTGTTGTTGGTGGTGACTTTTTTTTAAGTTTAAAGAGGCATGTTGGGTAAAGAATGACCAGCGTATCAGAGTATGAACCCATATTCCCCATTTATTGACTAGGTACACAATATCTCACCTATAAGTTGGTTTAATAAGACCAATAACATAGGACCTGCTATGTAAATTTACTGACATCACACTTGTAAAATACTACCTGGAGCCTAACACACGGATAACACTCTATACATATGAGATTCTTTTAAATTTATTTGAGGTATTCTAATGCTTATTTATTTTTGTGAAAGAATTTATGTTATATATATACTTTCATTCATTCATTCATCAAATACTTGTTGCACACCTTCTTTATGTCAGGCACAGATTTAAGAACTGGAAATATGTAGTAAATATTTAATATATGTTAAGTTTATACAAGATTTTGCATTCTTATGGGAAAAACAGACAATAAACACAATAAACATGCAAAATATATGTCAAATGATAATAACTACTATGGAAAGGCAGTTGTGCCTTGAGCAGGTAATGCTTGAGAGGAGACTAAAAGGAGATTAGAGAGTAAGCCATGCAGACATCTAGGGGAAGAGAGTGTAAAAGTTAATAGACAGTAACATGGAACAACAGACTGGTTCCAAATAGGAAAAGGAGTACGTCAAGGCTGTATATTGTCACCCTGCTTATTTAACTTATATGCAGAGTACATCATGAGAAACGCTGGGCTGGAAGAAACACAAGCTGGAGTCAAGATTGCCAGGAGAAATATCAATAACCTCAGATATGCAGATGACACCACCCTTATGGCAGAAATTGAAAAAGAACTAAAGAGCCTCTTGATGAAAGTGAAAGAGGAGAGTGAAAAAGTTGGCTTAAAGCTCAACGTTCAGAAAACTAAGATCATGGCATCTGGTCCCATCACTTCATGGGAAATAGATGGGGAAACAGTGGAAACAATGTCAGACTTTATTTTTGGGGGCTCCAAAATCACTGCAGATGGTGATTGCAGCCATGAAATTAAAAGATGCTTACTCCTTGGAAGGAAGCTTATGGCCAACCTAGATAGCATATTTAAAAGCAGAGACATTACTTTGCCAACAAAGGTCCGTCTAGTCAAGGCTATGGTTTTTCCAGTGGTCATGTATGGATGTGAGAGTTGGATGGTGAAGAAAGCTGAGCGCTGAAGAATTGATGCTTTTGAACTGTGGTGTTGGAGAAGACTCTTGAGAGTCCCTTGGACTGCAAGGAGATCCAATCAATCCATCCTAAAGGAGATCAATCCTGGGTGTTCATTGGAAGGACTGATGTTGAAGCTGAAACTCCAATACTTTGGCCACCTCATGCGAAGAGTTGACTCATTGGAAAAGACCCTAATGCTGGGTAGGATTGGGGGCGGGAGGAGAAGGGGACGACAGAGAATGAGATGGTTGGATGGCATCACCGACTCGATGGACATGGGTTTGGGTAGACTCTGGGAGTTGGTGATGGACAGAGAGGCCTGGCGTGCTGCAATTCATCGGGTCGCAAAGAGTCAGACACGACTAAGCGACTGAACTGAACTGAAATGAACTGAACTGAACCTCAGTTAAGATACAGTTTTCTATTTTAAATGTCAAGGGGGTACTCTTTTGCCCTACTACAATAGCAGAGCACACCAAGAAGAAGAAAACTCTTTCTTCTTGCCTGAAAAGAGCTTAGCCAATGAAAGAGTGTCACGACTCATTCAGTGAAAACTCTCAGTTCTTCCAGTGGACTCTTCATTTACTACAGCCCTCCCAACTTTCTTTTCTCTTCTATAAAGGACTTCTTCTCTTCTCCTTGGGGAGACTTTGCATGTGGCTCACTACAATTGTGGTTCCTAAATTGCTCTTCTTTGTTGATCCTGAATAAACGCATTTTTGCTGCAGAAATAACTGGTAGTCTACTGTTTAAGGTCAACAAAGGGGATGGTAAGTACATTATCCTGCGGCAAAGAGATCAGTGTGTCTGGTGTGGAGTAGGAGATGTGGTCAGATAGAGGCTCTGTCATGAGGAACCTTCTAGGCTATAAATAAGGACTTAGGGAAACTGGATCCAGTAGAGGGGTTTGAACAGAGAAATGACCTGGTCTAAGACTTTAAAAGAAAGCACTCAGGCTGCTCTGTTAAGAAAAGACTATTAGAAGGACTAGGGCAGGATTAGGGGAGACCAGTGAGGAGGCTACTGCAGTGAATTGCAGTTTCTGGACCAGAGTCGTAGACAGCAGAGGAAGCGATGAGAAGTGATTGGAAGCTGGATGTATTTTGTGTCTAGGGCTGATATGACTTCTTGAAGGGTAATTGTAGTGTGTGGGGAAAAAAAAAGATAGCAAAAGATGACTCCAAAATTTTTGGCCCAAGAAACTGGAGTTGTTAGTTGCTGACAGAGAAAACTGGAACATTAACATATTTGAGATAGAGGTAAATAAGGAGATCAGAAGTTTGGATATGAAAAATTCAGGATTAAAAGGCCTATTAAGCTTAGAAGTAGAAATCTTCATTTGCCTATCAAATCACGAGACTGAATAAGAACTACCAGGGAAAGAGTGTACGTAGAGAAGGGATGAAGTCCTGGGCCCCTCTAGCATTAAGAGGTGCTGGAGATGAGGGGGAAGTATCTGATTTGCAAATATGTTGCTTGTAGAGAAAATGTAGAGGAATACATTTTGAGGAAATTTATCTATATTTTATCTTGCTTCCCAATTCAAACCCTAAGAGAGTGAGGTATTGGCTTCCTAAAAATCACAAATATTTCATATCTATTGCTTAAGAAGCACATAACTCTAGAATTGGTCAGGGAATTTGTACAGAAAGTAGATAAAAAAGTAATTGCCACACTGGAGATACTAAAACAACTATATAAAGTCTACAGCAAGCATCAGTAAATTACCTGAGATATCCAACACTTTATTATAAAATAGGCTTTGTGTTAGATGATTTTGCCAAACTATAGGCTAATACAAGTGTTCTGAGCATGTTTCAATTAGGGTGAGCTAAGTTGTGATGTTCAATAGGTATATTAATGTGTTTTAGATTTATGATATTTTCAACCAATCATGAATTTATTGGGACATAAACCCACACCGTAAGTTGAGGAAGATCTGTGATTGGATAACTTGACACTAGATATAGGGAGTTAAAATTATCATTCTAGCAAAATAGTCACTCCCTAACTTACAATTTTTACCCCTTCCATACACTGTTTCCTGTTAACGTCAATATTTGCAGCCATTCTCTTTATGACTCTAAAATTTTCTTACTACATACATCTCATGAATATTTATTTAGTTCAACTATATAAGTAGAGTTAGTAAGGTAAGGTAGTCTAAAGAAAACAAGTCACAAATTTAAAATATTCAGGATGTGTCAAGTTATATTGAAAATGATCTTAGAACAAACTTGATAATCTATTAGGAATATGCCAGTCATCTGCAAACATCCATCACTTTCTTCTAAGTGCATGTAGTTTTTCTCAAGGACTGTCAACTGTCCCCTAATATTGATTTTCTCCTTCTTTCTTTAGCAAGAGAACTCTCAACATTCAGCTGAGCACAAGCCTGCTCAGATAAAGACTACATTTCCCAGTCACTCTTGCTGCTATGTTTGGCCATTTATTTTAGGGTCAACCAACAGTATGTGAGCAGAATGCAGCCACACTGGTGACAACTGCAAAAACCATCTTAAACCAGGGATTAAAGCCATGACTTGAGAATGGTAGAACAACAAAGTAGTAAGTGTCCAGGTCCTCAAGATCACAGAGCTGCCGTATGAGTCCTGGATTGCTTATGACTTAGCTTTTACATGAGAAAGAAATTAATGTCTATCTGTTTGAACTATTGTTTTTTGCTTTTAGCTTTTCTTCTTTTCTCAGCTATTTGTAAGCCTTCCTCAGACAACCATTTTGCCTTTTTGCTAAAGAGAAGCTAAAAGCAAAGGAGAAAAGGAAAGATATATCCATCTGAATGCAGATTTCCAAAGAATAGCAAAGAGAGATAAGAAAGCCTTCCTCAGTGAACAATGCAAAGAAATAGAGGAAAGCAGTAGAATGGGAAAGACTAGAGATCTCTTCAAGAAAATTAGAGACACCAAGGGAACATTTCAAGCAAAAATGGGCACAATAAAGGAGAGAAGTGGTATGGACCTAACAGAAGCAGAAGATATTAAGAAGAGGTGGCAAGAATCCACAGAAGAGCTATACAAAAAAGATCTTCATGACCCAGATAACCATGATGGTGTGATCACTCACCTAGAGCCAGACATCCTGGAATGCAAAGTCAAATGGGACTTAGGAAGCATCATTATGAATGAAGCTAGTGGAGGTGATGAAATTCCAGTTGAGCTAGTTCAAATCCTAAAAGTTGATGCTGAGAAAGTGCTTCACTCAATATGCCAGCAAATTTGGAAAACTCAGCAGTGGCCACAGGACTGGAAAAGGTCAGTTTTCATTCCAATCTCATAGAAAGGCAATGCCAAAGAATGTTCATACTAGCACACAATTGCACTCATCTCACACGCTAGTAAAGTAATGCTCAAAATTCTCCAAGCCAGGCTTCAACAGTATGTGAACCGTGAACTTTCAGATGTTCAAGCTGGATTTAGAAAAGGCAGAGGAACCAGAGATCAAATTGCCAACATCCCTTGGATCATTGAATAAGAGTTCCAGAAAAACACCTACTTCTGCTTTCTTGACTATGCCAAAGCCTTTGACTGTGTGGATCACAACAAACTATGGAAAATTATTCAAGAGATGGGAATACCAGACCACCTGACTTGCCTCCTGAGAAATCTGTATGCAGGTCAAGAAGCAACAGTTAGAACCAGACATGGAACAATAGACTGGTTCCAAATCGGGAAAGGAGTATGTCAAGTCTGTATATTGTCACCCTGCTTATTTAACTTATATGCAGAGTACATCATGTGAAATGCTGGGCTGGATGAAGCACAAACTGGAATCAAGATTACAGGGAGAAATATCAATAACCTCAGATATGCATATGACACCACCCTTATGGCAGAAAGTAAAGAAGAACTAATGAGTCTCTGAACATGAAAGAGGAGAGTGAAAAAGCTGGCTTAAAACTCAACAGTCAAAAAATCGAAGATCATGGCTTCTGGTCCCATCACTTCATGGCGAATAGATGGGGAAACAATGGAAACAGTGAGAGACTTGATTTCCCTGCAAAAATCACTGCAGATGGTGACTGCAGCCATGAAATTAAAAGATGCTTGCTCCTTGGAAGAAAAGTTATGATAAACCTAGAGAGCATATTAAAAAGCAAAGACATTATTTGCCGACAAAGTTCTGTCTAGTGAAAGCTATGGTTTTTCCAGTAGTCGTGTATGGATGTGAGAGTTGGACCATAGAGAAAGCTGAGTCCTGAGGAATTGATGCTTTTGAACTGTGGTGTTGGAGAAAATTCTTGAGAGTCCCTTGGACTGCAAGGAGATCCAACCAGTCTGTCCTAAAGGAAATCAGTCCTGAATATCCATTGGAAGGACTGATGCTGAAGTTGAAGCTCTAATACTTTGGCCACATGATGCAAAGTGCTGCCTCATTGGAAAAGTCCCTGTTGCTGGGAAAGACTGAAGGTAGGAGGAGAAGGGAGTGACAGAGGGTCATGGCAGATGGTTGGATGGCATCACCGACTTGATGGTCGTGAGTTTGAGCAAGCTCCAGGAGTTAGTGATGGACCCAGAAGCCTGGTGTGCTGCAGTCCATGGGGTTGCAAAGAGTTGGACACGACTGAGCGACTGAATTGATACTGATTGTTTTTTTGGCCTTTGTCACAGCAGGAAGACTTGTATCTCAATTTACTCATGGCCCTTTTAATAAAGGCCAATGTGCTAAAGTACAATAGAAGTTGCATTTATTATGTGTTGATAGAGAACACACATAATGACAAAGTGGTACTATAAATGCAAGAAGATTTTAAGTGAATTTTTAAAAATTAATCACAGCTATGTACATTTGAAAAACATAGGTGAGATATATTTCTTATTCACTCTATTGATAATGCTTGGACTGGCACGTGGATGTAAGGACTCTGCCAGACCCCTTCCCAGCACAAATATTTGAAGTCCATGGACTTAGACTTTTACAGAATTGAATATGAGATTAGGCAGTAGAAGAGCTAGCTCAGAAGATTCCAGTAAAATCTGAAATGCCAGGTCAACTATATAGCTGTAGATAATAACCAGGTACATGAAGAGAGTTGAGGTCCAGTGTCCAGCATCTAGAGTAGACCCTGTGGGAACCTCCTCAGCATCACTTTACTACTTTCCTATCACAGAGCAGTCATCTCACTTGGCGCATGGGGTGCTGGGTTGAATAGTGTCCCCCAAATTCATGTTCACCTGGAACCTATGAATGTGACTTATTTGGAAATAGGATCTTTGCAGATATAATCAAGTTAAAATGAGGTCATGCTGGACTAGTGATCCGTAATCCAGTGATTGATGTCATTATAAGAAGGAAATTTAGACACAGGCACATAAATAATCATCATGTAAAGACAGAGGCCGAGATTGGAGTTAGCTGTCACAAACCAAGGAACACCAAGGACTGCCAGCAACCACCAGAAGCTAGAAGAAACAAGAAAGAATTCTTTCTTAGAGTCTTTGGAGGGAGCATGGCTCAGCAAACACTTTGGTTTTGGACTTCCAGCCTTCGGGATGATGAGAGAATACATTTTTGTTGTCTTGAGCCACCCAGTTTCTGGTATTTTGTTATGGCAGGCCTACAAAACTAATACAGTGGGATTGATCCTACTCTCAGTCGCAAGCTGGAAATATATTCATGTTTGACAACTAAGGAATCCTAACAGAAGAGATGCCTGCTGCATTGCTGAAGCAGAGTCTGAATGGGTCCCCAATTTGCAGGTGTTTACTTTTTAGTTGCTGGATAAAGAGAGGTCAGAAGGATTCCAGGCTGATGCAGTGAGGAACACCTGGGGGACTTAGAGCACTGGCAACTTATCGCCTGGTTTAGAAGCATTTCAATATTTTAAAAACCTATGGAGTTATATCAGCATGTTCCAGGCATATGCCTTGGTTGGTCTTTCCTTCTTGCCACTACAGGTGATTCAAGAGTTGCCCAAGTTGGGCCAATCAAAATGAGGTTCAGGACTTTTATTCTTTGATGTGGGGAAAACATGCCCTTTCTCAGGAGATATAAATGGGAAACACCCCTGGTTGCTATAAGCTGAAATTTGCAACCTGGAAAGAAAGTAGGCTAAGGGTAGAGTCAACAATCAAAGAAGGAAAAACTAGACAACTGTAACCAAATCATTTGAAACTTTGGTCATTTGCACCTAAATCTCTCCAATCCTTTGAACTATTAGTTATTTGAGCCACTAAATTTGTGTTACTGTTTCTGCAAGTTTGAGTTGGTTTTTCTGTTGTTTGTAATGTTAACTGATAAAGTCCCTGGAACTTTCTTAGCAGATATTTATAAGGTCCTTCTCTTTGAAACATCTTATTTGATGTCCACTAGTGCTATTATTTTCTAATTACCTTTAACCTTGGTGTTTTGTTAATAAATGAAACACCAGCCAGGCTTTAAGGAAACAGGACTGTGATGAAAGACTGTAGTCATCAATTTTATACTGAATCCTTATTTTAGAATACAACTCAAAAGCAAAGGGACACATGTATTCTCACACAAACACACCTGCACTTTCTGTCACTGCATTGCATGCCATACATAGTAAGAACTAACTTTTACTACAGATGCAATTGAGGAACAAAATGATACAAACAAAGGGGTGAGAATCTGCCATCTATGGGGAATAGTGGAAAAATAAAGGGAAGCATTAAGTCAAAGAAATATGGCTTTATGAATAAAATTCTCTTTTATAACAATAACTGCAAAATAAATCAATGGTAGTGCAAGGGCCAATTTAAATACAGAGGCTAGCAAAGGAATGGAGATGGAGAAAGATGAATAGAGGCAGGCAGGGAAAAAATCATGAAGTTTAAACTCCTTTTCCTCTGTCTAAGCCTTCAAAATAAATCTTTCTTTTGCAGGGGCCATTTCAAAAACAGGGCTAAGAAGGGGCAGAAACAAAACTCCAGCATCCTCTGCAGTTCCTAAAAAATGAAAAATTTGAGCTAATCAATTGACTTATGTTACTTTGAATTACTGTTTGTCTATCTACAGACTGAATTTGAGGCTTCTTGCTTTATACTCTGCAGTTACTGTCTATACATTGTTAACAATAAATATTAGAAAATGTAGTTCTGGATTTAGCTAACACTTCAGTCAGCATTGATTGATTTTGAAATTGAATTATTGCTTTCAATAATAACGAAAAAGAATTTTAGAAAGGAAACGGTGAAGATGAGAAAGTAGCTTTTCCCAGTATGTAGTTCATGTTAAATCGCTGGTGTCTGAAGAATATGGAACTGAGATTTTATCAATACATGCAGTACCATACGTTTCCTATTTTAGTTGCTAATTAGTATTCAGGTGTGCAGCTAAACAGATGCAATTAAGTGCTAATGCTATTGCATTTGTGATTTAACATGTTCAAGTTGTTACTATATACAGCATTACCCTGTCTAGGCACATGTATAATTGTTTTTTCTTTGTAATCATACTATCTTCATGTATTCATTTCATTCAGTCTTCTAAGGGCGTCATATGAATAAATCTTGGTTAAAAATATCATTACCTTCTATAGTTTACAAATGAAATAAGAGCTCTCTGAGAGTCATTATTAAAAGGCTTCAAATGAAGACTTAGTTTAATTGGCCTACTAGTATAGAAATTTTAGTATTTTCCTATATTTTGTTTCACTTAATTTGTGATTAACAGCTACATAAAATTGAGATGCACCTAATGGAAGTGGTTTTACAAATATTGCATGCCATTTTATTGTACTTGCCTTATCAAGTATTTTTATGTTAAAAAATTTCAAAGTTAATGTGTTAGGAAGTAACTAGCTACTTTAGTTAGTTAGATTTCTCTTCCTTGAGGAAAATTACTATAATGGTTACTTTTGCTAAAATGCAATTACTGTCACTGTAACAATCAATCATATTTTTATATAAGAAATTTTAACAACTTTGGAATGCATTAAGAAAAGTAAATGAAAAAGACTCAGTGTGAAGTAAGACTAGACAACTAACCTCCCTGCACCCTGACATTTGATGTGAAAAAAACTCAGTTACCGTTCTTAAAATTCGTTTTAATGCCTTACCTAAGATTGCTGTCAAAGTTTTACAATATGTGCGTGTGTGCTTAGTTGCTCAGTCATGTCCGACTCTTCATGACCTCATGGACTGTAGCCCTCCAGGCTCCTTTATCCAAGGGGATTCTCCAGGCAAGAATATTAGAGAGGGTTGCCATGCCCTCCTCTTCAGGGGATCTTCCCAAACCAGGGATCAAACCCAGGTCTCTTGCATTGCAGGCAGATTCTTTACTGTATGAGCTATCAGAGAAGCCCATTTTATAATATAGTAGTAAGCAAGTTTCTTAGAGGTGGGCTTCCCAGGTGGCTCAGTGGTAAAGAATCTGCCTGCCAAGCAGAGATGCGGGTTCGATCCCTGGGTTGGGAAGATCCCCTGGAGAAGGAAATGGCAACCCTCTCCAGTAGTCTTGCCTGGGAAATCCCATGAACTAAGGAGCCTCGTGGGCTACAGTCTATGGGGGTTGCAAAAGATCTGGACACAGCTTAGGAACTAAACAAGAAGTTTCTGAGAACATCACTGAAAAATGCTATGTGCATTCAACAAAGAATAGCTATTGTTGTTTCTGATGAATAGTTTACTCCTAATCTGTAAGAATCTGTACTCCTCAAATTTTGCGAGTTAAACGAAAAGACATATTTGAAAAGGTTTAACATTGTTATATTCCTATGGATGACAATGTCTCCACATGAAAAGTGAAGGTTAGGAAATACCAAACTGGACCAGTTCTCAGCTTCAGTTCAGTTCAGTCACTCAGTCGTGTCCGACTCTTTGGGACCCCATGAATCTCAGCACGCCACACCTCCCTGTCCATCACCAACTCCTGGAGTTTACCCAAACCCATGTCCATCGAGTCGGTGATGCCATCCAACCATCTCATCCTCTGTTGTCCCCTTATCCTCCTGCCCACAATCCTTCCCAGCATCAGGGTCCTTTCCAATGAGTCAACTCTTCGCATGAGGTGGCCCAAGTATTGGAGCTTCAGCTTCAACATCAGTCCTTCCAATGAACACCCAGGACGGATCTCCTTTAGAATGGACTAGTTTGATCTCCTTGCAGTCCAAGGGACTCTCAAGAGTCTTCTCCAACACCACAGTTCAAAAGCATCAATTCTTTGGCGATCAGCTTTCTCTATAGTCCAACTCTCACATCCATACATGACCATTGGAAAAACCATAGCCTTGTTGAGGTCAGAAACATTTTTTTCTTGTCTCGAAGTATCATGTGGTCACATGGAGATATTTTTTTTCCCCCCAAAGCACCTGTAATATCCTCATGAAGACAGTCTAATAAATATACATGAGAATGTTTTAGTCACTCAGTTGTGTCCGACTCTTTGTAACTCCATGGACTGCAGCCCACCAGGCTCCTCTGTGCATGGAATTCTCCAGGCAAGAATACTGGCTTGGGTAGTCATTCCCTTTCCAGGGGATCTTCCCAACCCAGGGATCAAACCTGGGTCTCCTGCATCGCAGGCAGATATTTTATCATCTGAGCCACTAGGGAAACCAAAATTCTAAAAGTCTCCTCGTGAAGATAGAATACTAAACACGCATGAGATTACTGCTATAAAAAATTACACTCCTCATAGAGTATTGGGAATATAAAAACAGATGACTTGGTCCATATTGTTATTTAATAATGTGTGTCGACATGATGAATATGTTTAAATGGGACATTAAAATATACTAAAGAAAAATATATTATGGATAAAATAGACTATTTTATGTAGCTATTGTACTAAAACACAAATTACTGTCTTGTAGTATAGGCAATCACAGATGTGTTCTCTCGTCTAATCCTCTCTGTCCTCCTCTCTACCCCCATGTCTGTTTTGTCTTTTTCTCCTAATACCTCCAGTGATACCTCCATCCAGTTAGTCTCCAAAGCTGGAAACATGAAAGGTATTCTGATCTCTCTCTCTTTCTTAGCACCTGCATTCAATCCACTACTACTAGTTTCCATTTGAACTTTGCAGGGTGTCTAGTTTAGCCCCATGTCAGGTTTCTCTGTAATCTCTATAAGATCTCTGTGTCCCTCTTTTGTCACTGCCGCTTTTCCCCTCTTTCCAGAGTTATCTTTCCAAACTCCATGACATAGTTAATCTGTAATGTCCTAGAACAATGGGTGCTGTCTTTTCTTCCTGGAATACCATTTTCTAGGGCCTCTGATTAGAAAATGACTGTTTCTCCATCAAGATCTTGGTCTAAAAGTCTTTCTCTGACACTCGAGGCAAAATGGAACACTTCCATTGCATAGTGTTGTCTGTGTTTCTTGAGCTTTCCTTCTCTCCATAGTTGAGCTTCTTGAGGGCAAGGATGTACCTTATTCTTTTTGGTATCACTAGTACTAAGCCCAGCACATGACAACATAGTAGGCTCAAAATCATAGTGAAGAAATGAGAGAATGAAGAATCCTTTAGTTATGAACCAATTTCAGTGTTATCACTTATGGATTCACATTATGTCTGAAAACAAAGCTGCTAAGAAAAACGATAATTTTAAGACAAGCTATAAAAAGTTAGCTTTTACCAATTTACCTCAAAGTAAAGTCCATTACAATCAAAGGTCATTCTTCATTATTAGGAAGCCTCTCCATTCTTATGGATTCTTTTGTTTTGTATTAAAAAATATGAGCTGTGCATGACCAATAGGTAATAGCTGCATGCATCATTATTTGTTAATAAAAAAATTTCAAGCCAAGGCAAAACATTCCAGGATAGCTCCTGGACATTCGATTTCTTTCATTTCCCTCAAAGCTAAAGCTGGCCATAAAGTTCATCTGGTGGCGATGTTTTTAATGTATTTTAAATTAAGATAGCAGCAGGCCAGTGCTATCTATAGAAAACTGCATTTGGTTCTATTGCCAATATGTGCTTTTTTTTTTTTTCCTACACTTCATCTGTTATCAGAGAACTAATAAAGGTGTTTATTTGTGTTATGGTCATACTTTCTAGAAAAGAGAAAAGAATAATATAAATTTCAACATCTTCTCTATTTCAATTAACAAAGACTTTATAATTCTTTGATTTAAAGTACATTTGCATTAATCACTTTAATCTGGCCAGGACTCCTGTATTATTTCAGGAATGACTCCTCCTTCATTCTATGGGTTTGGTGGAAATGACAGCCTCAATGTCCTGCCAGCTTCTGCTGTGGGAGTGGGCAGGAGATCCAAAACTGTTCAATCATAGTATCTCATCCTTCTGTCTTACAGTGTTTGATGCAAGTGGTGGGCGTATGACCCAGACAAGGCAACTTGGAATCTTTCAAAGTGTGTGTGTGTGTGTGTGCGCGTGTGTGTGTGTGTGTGTCGTGGGTGGAAGGAGGAAAGAAATAGCTTATTTATTTTTTGCATCTCAAGATGTAAAGACGCACACGTGGGAAATACTGGCAGTTATGTTTTCTGACACGTGGCACTAGCCTGCTTAGAGTAGAAAAACATAGACCTTATACACAAAGAGAAGCAGAGATTAGCATAGTTGAGAGATACTGAATAAATTCTAATGATATTTTTTGCATCCCTGAACCTAGCCATGCCTGAAGTGAGAGCTATTCTTATATTTCCAGGTATACAAGCCAATTAATTCCCTTTTTTCCTTAAGCTTGTATGAGTTCTTGCAACCCAAATAGTATACATCAGAGTGACATTATGATGAAAGAAAACCTAAGTGTTATGGTTTTTTATGAAATGTCAGGCTTAAATAAATAAACTCACGATCTGTTTGTTACTATATGGGAAGAAGCTTCTAGACACAAATACTCTGACATCTCTCAGTATTTTCCACTCTAGAACACTTGAAAGTTCTAGCAAATCATTTCATTCCATACTTACTGTTAAATACAACTTTTGCTTAATTCACAGTAAAAATCCTAACATGGTGTGATGGCTTTCCCCATGTCAATTTCCCCACATTCTCTTCCCATGTGGTTCCAGGTTAGGGTTGGTGTTGGCGTTCAGTTGCTCAGTCGTGTCTGACTCTTTGCAACCCCATGGACTGCAGCCTGCCAGACTCCTTTGTCCATCAGATTTCCCAGGCAAAAATACTGGAGTGGGTTGCTATTTCCTTCTCCACCAGGTTAGGGTTAGCCACAATAGAGATCTGAGTGGGATTTGGCACTAAGAGGCAGCCATTTCTAGGCTCCAAGCATTATTGCAGGACAGGTGCTGTTGGACTCTGTGCACATTGTCACAGATCTGCTGCTGGCAAGGGGCAGCATGTGGGCCCACAGCACTTTCAGCTCCCATCAGCTTCCTTCAGCTTCCAAGAATCTCAGGCCACGGGCACCTACAGCTCTGTGGTACAGGACGCTGGCTTATCTTACAAGTTGTCCAAATCATTGGGACTGGAGGCAGTGGCTGATTAGGTGAACTTCCAGTTTTTCCGCACAGGCTGCCCCTGGTTGCTCTACTTCATGTCCATCTTCTCTTCCTGATTGCTGATCCTCTGGCTCAGCACCAGACTGCGAGGCAGCAGGCATCCATGATTGTATAAGGCTAATGCCTACAGTAGTGGATTTCTGGATCTCTATCACTCTATCAATATGCCTATGCCTAGCCATAGGCATATTGGCTATGCCTGTCTGATATAACTCTAGCTAATAAGCAGTCTGTTTTTTGTTGTTAATTTCTAAAGCAATCTGGAAGCTTCTCTATTATTGGAAAACAACACTGATGAGGTTGAAAAAATTCAGGCTTTATGTGCAGGCTTTATATGCTACCTTTGGCACTTGTTATCTGTGTGTCTTTGACCAATTTTATTTGATCTCTTGATGCTTCAGTTTCTTCAGCTATCAAGAGGGGAAGAGTCTACCAGTGGGATTGCTACTAGGATACACAAAGAAATGGGATTTGTTTTGCCACTAGACTACTATTCATTATTGCAGTCTCATCATCTAGCTCAAAAATTACTATATGGTACCTATTCCATAATTTTTTCTAAATTGATGGATAAATAAGCATGTGCTTAATTCATGTTACACTCCTTTTTCTTTATCTGAGGAGGTATAATAGAGTAAATTACTGCTCAGATAATACTTAGTCTCTCCCCCTTCAACATCTCCAAGAGAGAAGTGTATTTCCCTCTCCTGTTGATGTTGATCTTATCCATGTGACTGGGCCCATGGGTTGTTAGAAATACGAGCAAAGGTTTGACACATGCATCCATACTAAGATTTTTTCACTTTCTCTCATGTCTCCTTCAAGAAAAGAATTTACCCCAAGTAGCCACTGCTCCTTCAGGCTGGGCCTCTGAAGGAGACCAGGAATGAGAGCAATTCTTGTCCAGTCTGAAAAAAGACACTCCAGCCAACCCACAGATACATGACTAAGAATTACTGCTTAACTATGACTTGAGAATTTTCTACAGAACAATTACTGACTGATACAAAGAGGCTTAATTATAAAGACAGAATATATATTTATAGATTTAGCATGTAAAAGAAACTTTAAAATTCATTTGAGTCGATGTGCCTATCCAAATTAGATAGATTTGAACAACAGTTTAAGACTCTCTTTGGCCAGATTAATCAATCCACTAACCTAGTCCATAAGTATCAGTTCTGGTCATGGTCCTGAAATAGCTGGAATGGGCATTCAAAGAGCATAAGACTTGGCAGCTATCCTCAAAGAGTACAAAAATATGTCTTTTAAAAAAGCGAGAATCTTATTTAGAAGAAAAACAAAAATCCTCATCTCAGAGCCTTGCAACAGGCTCAGTAGGATCTTTGTGCTGCTTATCACTTGGACATGTAGAAAGAATTCTGCAGTACCTACAGGCTGTGACATTGGAGAAGAAAGTCAACTTCATTTCCTCATCTTTAAAATGAGGATAGTAATAGTTACCACCCAATAGAGTTGTCAAGCCTAACCGAAAGCATGAATACAAAGCTCTTAGCACACTACCTGACACTTAATAAGTGACCAATAGAAGTTAGCCCTTGCTATGGTTGTCATTCTTGTGAGTGACAGAATGTTTAGGTAACAGGCCAAGCTAATTCTGCCATTCTAAGCCATGATGAAGGAAAATGTATATCATAAATTTTTTTACAACTATTATTATGGAACCTGTTGGATCAGATTTAAAATTTCCTTTCCTTGAGTAAGGAATCCAAATACTTTTCATTACCTTTGCTGTTCATTTATGAATTATCTACTTTTTTTTTTCACATTTCTTATTTTATTTGTGAAGACTGGATCAAGGAAGTTATGATCCGAGCCAATGGCAGTAGAACAATAATAGCCTAGTACAGAGAATATATGTTACTATTTGGTTATTTTAGTTTATTTTTTCTGGCAATATCCATTCCTATCCTATCTTTCTCTATTCTTAGCCAAAGGTGGGACATACCCAATTTTCAGCCTGGACTGGAACTTGTTTGGTAAATCAGTGTCTCTTCCCCATGGCCCTTGTGATTGGTTCAGAGTTAGGCATGTGATCCAAACTGGATCAAAAAGATTTAAACCCAAATTTGTACTGGACTGTTGGAGCCTTTCTTTTCTTGACTGGCATGACATTAAGATGTCATCTTTGCAGTGGCCGTAGATGGGGCCACTAAGGGGAAACATGTGGAGGTGGAGAATAAAAGCATCAGCAAGGAAGGTAAAGTGTGGAGCTAAAGACAGTTGGCTCACAGGTAACATCCCTTGGACTGCAAGGAGATCAAACCAGTCAATTCTAAAGGAAATCAATCCTGAATATTCATTGGAAGGACTGATGCTGATGCTGAAGCGCCAATATTTTAGCCACCTGATGCAAAGAGCTGACTCATTAGAAAAGACCCTGATGCTGGGAAAGATTGAAGGGATGAGGAGAAGGGGACAACAGAGGAGGAGATGGTTGGATGACATTACCTACTCAATGGACACAAGTTTGAACAAACTCTGGAAGATAGTGAAGGACAGAGAAGCCTTGCGTGCTGCAGTCCCTGGGGTCACAAAGAGTTGGACACAACTGAGCAGCTGAACAACAAAAACAACATCCATGAAGCTGCCAAATTCAGCTTCACCAAAAGTCAGAACTTCTGGATTCGAGCTCCTCAAGCTTTGTTTAAAGACAGCTTGAGTTGGGTTTTCTGTTATATGGGACAGAAACAGTAATGTACCTACATGCCACACATTATTTACATGCCCTGTGAAGAGTTCAAGTGATCAATAATAATGGTAAGCTTTTTTAAAAATATTTTTTCAAATAAATGAAAGTTTTGCTTTAGCACTGTGACACATTCAGCTGGTTGTCCATTTCTCACTATTTTTTCCCCTGCCTTTTGACTTCGGGTGAGTAGCAGAATAAGGATCTCTTAATCACACTTTCAAAACACTTAATATATAAGATCAAAAAAGCAGGACAAAAATTTCTATATACATGTACATGCTAATTCCCTTTAGACATGTCCGACTCTTTGAGACCCCATAGTCTGTAGACCTCCAGGCTCCTCTGTCCATGGGATTTACCAGGCAACAATACTGGAGTGGGCTGCCATCGCCTCCTCCAGGGGCTCTTCTTGACCCAGGGATCAAACCTGCATCTCAAGACTCCTGTGTTGGCAGGCGGGAACTTTATCTCTAGCACCACCTGGGAAGCACCTCTATATACATACATAATACATACATACATATAATACGTGTTTAATTCTATATGTAGTATATTCCCAACTATGTAGACATACATAGGAAAATGTTACTTTCATAATTAAAAAAATAATAAACATTATTAAAAGTACTTCTTACTACCATGGCACTATTTTCCTCTTTTTATTATAACTTTCTTTTAACATCACCAAATTTGGTGCTTTTATCAAAATGATTGACTCCTAAATTGGAAGATTTGTCTGATGGTTAGGCTCCATATCTTGAGTTAGAGAGTTTTGCTTAAGATTTACAAGAGCCAGTGAATGGCGTTATCACCACCAGCCTTACATAAAACATATATCAGTTACAAGATTTCCCATTCCTGAAAGTGTAGTTTAGAAACAAAGAGAAAGTGAAAGAAAGCTTTTCCACTTTTGAAGGTAAGTGTAAAATGTAGTAGTGATTTTCTATGTGCTCTCTAACCATTACTAAATTTTATTTTTCTTATCTAGACATTTACCTTCAACAACAGTTGTCCTTCTGGTGAAGCAAACAAAACGAGTTGTTCAAAGTGGAGGGCTAATAAAGATGAAATTAATTTAATAAGAATTTTGAAATATCATTAACATAGTTGATTTGTAAGCTCCATGACTAATTTTGTTGCTTTTAACTGTCATGAAAGTATGTTTGTACTTCTAAGGGTACAGATGATGGGATGGAGTTGTTAACACAAGGGAAAAAAGTAACAAAAGGATATAATGCGTATGTCTTCCAATGAGTGATATAATAACTAAGGTGTTTTAGAAATTTGAGTTATTTTCTAATGCCTTTGACCACATATAGCTTCTTAGTGCTGAGCCTTTTACTCTTTTAGTTGCAGGGTTGAGGGGTTGTGGTGAAAGAAGAAAGAAAAGCAGAAAACAGTCTTGAGAATTTGCTCTGTGCTGGTTCCACAAGGAGGTGAGAATTCTGTAGCTTTCTCAAAGTTGGCTTTTAAAATTCTGATGATACAATGGAGCCATTGTATGTAACATTGGTGACAGAGGTAAAATTTACATTCATCATTGAGGTGTTTTCTGTGTTTTAATGAATGAGCTACCACTATTTGGACTAAAGTATAAATCTAATCTACAGTAAAATAAAACAAATTATCACAGGATGATACTTACTTTGATTCAACCTAGATGTTAAGTCATGTATCTTGACACATTAAATCATAGTAAATGATCATTTCCTTTTCTGTCAAGATGTTTATACTAACGTACTCAATTATGGTGGAGAAGGAAATGGCAACCCACTCCAGTATTCTTGCCTGGAGAATCCCACAGACAGAGGAGCCTGGTGGGCTACAGTCCATGGGGTCATAAGAGACGGACATGACTGAGCAATTAAACCACCACCTAATTATAGATAGGATGATAGATTTCTATCAAGATATTTATAATATACTCAATTATATGATATTCTCTTGCAAAGATTCATAACAAGACTTAATAGATAATAGTGAAGTGAAGTGAAGTCATTCAGTCGTGTCTGACTCTTTGTGACCCCATGGACTGCAGCCACCCAGGCTCCTCCATCCATGGGATTTTCCATGTAAGAGTACTGGAGTGGGTTGCCATTTCCTTCTCCAAATAGATAATAGATAATATGTGCATGGAAAATGCTTATCAAATATCCACTGAATTTATTATAATATTTGAAACAATATATGTTGACCAATAGCAGTATTTTTGTTTACTTCCTAATAAAAAGACTTTGCTTCACTTGTTCTTAGCTTATATCACACACACACAAACACACACACACACACACAGGCACACACACAAATCCTTGGGTACTTTACATATCTGAAGAATAAATTTTACATATGGCATTTTTTTCCCACTCAGTGTTAAGTTTAACAGTTGTTTTAGAAGTTATTAACAGATAAATTGACAAATTAAAAATTCAAGAATTTAACCATGGTTAGTGGCAAAGAATATTTTTAATATATGTGCATTTAAAATAATTATCAAGCATTACAATCCATATTGAAAATACGAAATCTATCATTGTTTTCCTCAAAATCTGTAATGGTGCCAGAACTTTAGTTCATTTTCTATATTCATAATTAAATATGTTTAAGACTTCTTAGGCGGCCTAGACAGATTGTATCCTAATAACTGTCCATGGGCCTTTAACTTACAATCTTTTAAAAAAACTTACTCTCAGTTGTGACTTCAATAGTATCCTTTAGAGCATAGACTCTGGAGCCAGGCTGCCCAGCTATCTAACCTTGTTCACATTAGAACAAATCTTGTCTCAGTCTCCTCATCTTTGAATCAGATCACTGGGGATCATTGTATACTTCACTATAGGGCTGTTAGCAAGATTATATAAGCTGATAAATGTAAACCATTAAGAGTTATGTCTGGCACAGAGGAAGTTTGATAAATATTAACAATTTTGATGATTTTATTACCCTCTCTAAAGGGCTGATGTAAAACAATCCAATTCATATTACTTTATGCTTTCAAATCACAATATGAAATATACATTAAGAGCCTCAGGCCCTGTATTATCCTATTTAAATAAAAATTTCTGAATATATAATGAATACTTTCAATAACACTTTCTACTGTATTCTGTAAAGAAGACAATTAATTAGTTAAAATGAGATTTTCCTCATTGGTGTCACAAATATTCTGATAAACTCAAAATAAAATATTTAATATACATGTTAAAGGAAGCATGTGTCTAATATAGGAACTTTCTTTCTCATTTCCAAGGTGATGTTTAATTAGTTAATGTTTGAAAAGTGCTTTGCAGATTTTAAATGCTATATAAATGCTAAATCTTCATTGTTAGTAACAAAAGATTAAGTTAGAAAGAACACATCAAGAATCTTTTACAAAGGAACTATATTCTATTGTAACTTTTGCTTTTCAACTTTGTAGAAAACTGCCATTAAAGTTTATTCTCCTAAAAGATAAAAGTAAAGCACTCTCACTAGAAATCTCAGTGCAGTTAACCCAGTGACAAATGGTAGGACTTTGACTAAGCCACTCAAAACCAATGCCTTTTACTTTCATTATTACTGAAGTGAAGGTAATTATACTTAACCCCTACCTGCTTAATGCATATATGAAAATAAATACTCTTGTAAGGTAACAACATTAGCTTTGAGCTCTCTGAAGGACAGTGCAATTTATCAATGCTACGATTGTTGCTCAGGGACACCACATTCCCCAAGTGTTTGGTGCTAGGGTGTTGAAAGAGGTGAAGAGTCTTTGCCTTCAGCACTGATTGCAGAGCCAGGCAATCATGGCCTCAATGACCCTCCATTCCCTCATAAGGGCAAGTGGGAGAGCTCAGCAAGCTGGAGAATCCCTGAGCTGCAAGTGCCCTTAGAGACTACCTAGTCCAACACTTTTATTTTCCAGACAGCAGTAAAATCCACTTTGAAAAGAAAACTGTAATTGAACACTATATAGGGGTGAATTGTGTGGTATATGAACGACATAGCAATAAAACTGTTTTTTAAAAAATACCTGTGTGAGCAACTGTGTTGTTGTTGGGGTGTGTGTGTGTGGTGTAAATGTCTATTTCTTGGCCAGTCCCTAAACTGAGCAGCAAATCTGCTTTACTCACCCTGTTCTCATTCTATCTGAGGTCTTTGATGGATTGTAGACTGCAATGATGTTGGTCAGACAAGGACCCCAGATGATCTCTTGTTTCTTAAGATCTAATGGCAAAGAGTGAAGGGAAGTTATTTAGGCTCTTTTTTTTTCCCCCAAGAGGCTCTGAGAAGGTCTTGTTTATGTTTCAAACTTTCCTTTCCACACTCAGTTCCTTACTCAGTCTCTAGCTGTTGGCTTCTGACATTTCATCTAGGAGCTCCATGGAGTTCTTCATGGAGCATTTGGAAATGAGAAGAGACAGTGGAATTGTTACAACCAACTGGAGCAGGGAACAGAGATGATGGTAAATGCCTTGCATGGGCAGTCATATGTATGAAAGAACTATCCTACCCCAGATGACAACAGTGTATGTAATGAGAGACACTAAAGAGGCTAGCTTAAGATTTTGGTTTCTTTTACTATATTGATTCTGGAGTTGTCATTTTTACTCAGAACTTACCATAAGTTCAAGCCAGGTCTTATACCTGGTGATTTGAATGTGTACATACATGTATTACTCCCCAAACTCTTCCTTGATGCTGTGAAGCTAACAGTGCAGCTGCTGTGGGGGCTGAACAATTTTCCCAAGGCAGCTGAGAGGTAAATCTTGGGCACAGACCCTCTATTAAGGTGGAGTTGAGTCTCCCTGCTTCTTGGGACCAAGGAAAGAGATGTGATTGACTGTGCTTCCCCCGTTGTTTAAAGAGGATCTAAGGTGGCTTATATACAATAAGACAAAATATAAAGGAAATTTTAGGGTAAAATGAAAGAAGTAAGAATATGAAAACAAGATTCAGTCTGAATTATAAATGTTTGGAGAAAACTTGCTGGATCATGTCTAACTAGAAGGAGAAAACTAAGTAATTCAATTTTAAGCTAACAGAGAACTGATCAAAATATTTTATACAAATGACTTGTCTTTGTCTTCACTTTTTTCTATAAAGATGGCAATATATATAATTTTTATCAACAATGTGTGTAGTTTTATGTAAGCATATTGTTAATCTCAGTGCTCAGGAATGCATATATCCCAACATCATCTTGTAAATGTATGAGTTTTCTGAGATTGGATTACATCATTACACCCACATAAATATGTAAACTTCATGCTGCATTTGTTTAACACAACAAGACCCAGTTACTAAAACATCCTTTGTTCCTTTCGTTTTCCACCACATGATATTGTTTAGAGGAGTGTTTTGGTTATAAGCACATAAGGCATTTTTTAAAAATAAATGATAATTTATTTTCTTTATGAGGATGTGGATTGTCTGAAGCACTAGAAAAGCCACTCTTTCAGGCTTAATGTTTTCATTTGCTGAGAGATCTGCAATAACATTCAATGAGTTATTGGAAGTGGGTACATAGTATCTTTTAGTGTTCAAATAGCCAGGGTTGAAGAAGTCCTTTCTTTGCTTTTCCTCCTTTCTCCTGTTCTTACATATATGTATGGGCCATAAACAGATCCTATTGACTCAGCCATAAATGGGGGTGGGTGGACCTATGATAGTCCTCTACCTGTTTTTACCACTTCTATTTGTGAATCATATTCCAGGTCAGATTGAGAAATACAAGGAAGACAAAGCTGACTAATTCTCATTCAGAGATGTAGCCACAGAACTTCATTCTTCTTCACAAAAAGGCATATATAAAGATGTTCTTCTTTGTGATTTTGCATGTTCCTTTAGCATTTTTGAAGCTGGAGAGGTTAGATACAGAACAGATGAAAGTACTAAGGAGAATTTGTACAAAAACACTGTCATTGGTTTATCAAAGCGGTTCTAGTGTAGTGAGTTGAAAAAGTATCATTGAAACTAGTTTTTTTTTCTTTTTAAAATACCTTTTGTCATTTATTATAAGATTTGAGATTGCTTTTTTTCTGTAATATAGTAAAGATGATGAAAAGATTTCTAATCACAAAAGGCTATTAAACAGACTTTTTAAAAAAAAGCAGACTACAGGGTTTTGTTTGTAAGATTCACAAACACTTTAATATTAAGTACTTGGTGGAAAAGTTGTTCAAATGGGAAACAAAAAGAATAATAAAAATTTACTTCATTTTTGTGTGATAGAGGAAAATAGAGCTAAGAACATTTGCAGGTAATCAGTATGCCATTTTAGTCTTAGTTCTGCAATTAACAATTTATCCTTTGATGTGCTTTGAAATACTTCTAAATGCGAAGGCATGTTCCATAAATAAATAAATAGGCTTACTCTACTTTTTTCATTTTGCTGTCTTATATTGAAGACCTTAAATTATTTTTATTTAAAAAATTAAATGAAATTTTGTGAAGCTTGATTTACTACACATTTATATAGTGAATTATTATGAGAGAATGTTACTAGTTTTTGTCTTTTTCTTCTTTCTTTGCATTGATCTCTCCTGCAATGTGGGAGATCTGGGTTTGATCCCTGGGAGATCCCCTGGAGAAGAGAATGGCTATCCACTCCAGTATTCTTGCCTGGAGAATTCCATGAAGAGAGGAGCCTGGCAGGCTACAGTCCATGGGGTCACAAAGGGTCGGACATGACTGAGCAACTAACACTTTTTTCACTTTTCATAATGAAATTTGGTGGTTATGATGCTCAACGTATCTCTTCTATTTAAATGCATTTATATCTATGTGAATGCATGCATGCTAAGTTGCTTCAGTAGTGTCCGACTCTTTGTGACCCTATGGACTGTCGCCCACCAAGCTCCTCTGTCTATGGGATTCCCCAGGCAAGAATACTGGAGTGGGTTGCCATTTCCCTTTCCAGGGGATCTTCCTCACCCAGGAATTGAACTCACATTTCCTATGACTTCTGCATTGAAGGCAGATTCTTTACTACTGAGCCACTGGTGAGGCTCATTTATATCTATGTTGTTAAAAGGGAGGAATGAATAATTTCTTTTATTTTCAGGAATAAGGATTATTGAAATTAGAAAGATATTTATATCTTTGTGTTCACATCCATGGTTGATTTTTTGATTATTCTCCAGATACTTTGTTCCATCTCAGTATGAATTATTTGAATGATTGATTTTCCATAATTGGAATAGGAAAATATTTTATGATGGAGTAGGGGAAGATTTCTCAGTGTTTGTTTTGGGCCTTAAATGGTATGGGAACATTTGAGTATAGGTGAAGTTTCCTCTTCTGTTCTTGAGATGACTGAACAAAGACAGGTTTCTGATATCAGTATTAAAGGATATTTGAGTGGCAATAATGCATGTGGTACTACTGTGCAAGAGTGAGCCAAGAGAATCAACAAGACATGGTCTCCAGGTACTTGAAGCTCATAACCTAAAAATACCACCTGCCTGTTCCCAACTATTTCTCAGAGGTGGTCAGAGCCTGCCTGGACTACATTCAGGACTTGGACCATAATGTTTGTGGTGGAACGAGATGACTAGTATTTATTACATGCCTGACAGGCACTGTATATATTCATATTTTTCAAAAGATACTATTAGTTATTAACTATATGACTTATTCAAGTCAATCTCTCTGTGACTGTATTTACTTGTAAATAAAATAAGGACAATAATACCCCTACAACTATATATCTACCTATCCATCCATACATCTAAGGGACTGGGAATTTCTTAAGTGAGAGTCTCTTCTGTGCTTATTATGTATAATGAATTCAACAAATATTTGTTCAGTGGATACTTAAATGGGCTATTTTGAGGACCAAATGAATCAAATAAAAACTGAGAAAAGTCAAGAACAGAGTGATACAGAAACAAAGAAAAAAAAATCCCTTTCCTCTGCTTCCTTCCCCAGTTCTTTGCTGAAATTACACTAATTCCTGATCTGAGTAGAGAATCATTCCCACCTCAGATTCACACTACCCAACCTGAGCTAGGCCACTCTAGCAGAGATGCTTACATGGTGTCTGCAATACAGGAGACCTGGGTTCAATCCCTGGAAGAAGGAAGATCCCCTGGAGAAGGAAATGGCAACCCACTCCAGTATTCTTGCCTGGAAAACCCCATGGATGGAGAAGCCTGGTAGGCTACAGTCCATGGGGTCGCAAAGAGTCGGACACGACTGAGTGACTTCACTTCACTTACATGGTGTTTACATGCTTACATGCTTATATCTTACCATAGCTAAGATGCATACCAAACCCATTTCCTTTTTATCCCTGGAAAACAGCTAAACATTTCCTTATCTCTCCTACAATAGGTGCATCTATGTGCCTTAGTTCTAGCTTATGTTATGGGGGTGGACACGATACAGAGGCACAGCCCCTACAGTTTCCAGAAAATGATCCTGAGATCTCCTGCAAGATTCTCACATTCTCTCTTTCCCCACTTGCTGGCTGGATGACACCCGGAGACTCAGAAGTCATATTAGTTTGCTAGGATGGCCATTACAAAGTACTATGGACTGGATGGTTTAAAATAACAGATTTTAGATTTTCCATACTTCTGGAGGTCAGAAGTCTGAGATTAAGGTGTCTACAGAATTGATTCCTTCTGAAGTCCTTAAGATAAGAGTCTGTTCCAGGCCTCTCCCCTTGGCTTGTAGATCATTGTCTTCTCTCTGTGCCTTCACGCCATTTTCTGTTTATACGTATCTATGTCTAAATTTCCTCCTCTAATAAGAATATAGACATATTTAATTTTGCCCACCGCAATAATCTCATTTTAGCTTAATTACACTGTAAAGACCCTATCTCCATATATAGTCACATTCTGAGGTTACAGGAAGTTAGTATGTAAATGAATTTTGGTGAGGGGGACACAATTAAGCCCATAACAAAAGTCATTATGTTCTAGTTGGGAGTATCTAAGCCCCCTCTTTGTCCCTAAAATGCTATGACTATGACATGAACTCGAAACCTTTTTTATTTAACTCACTAAGATGTTGTGAACAACTAGGATATCTTGACTAGTACAGAAACGGATACCAAGACTGCTGCTGTATAATAAAAACCTAAACTATATGGCATTGGCTTAGCAAGGGGAGTAGGTAGCAAAGAAACCAATATTAAAGGCTGAAAAAAAAGACAACCCATGTTATATAGTAGCAAATGGTTTGATAAAAGTGTCATCACTTATATTTTGGTGGCAGATGATGTCTCTATTGAACAAATAGCTCTAGAGGAAATAGTTGGAAAGAATCAAATTGTCAGTATATATTGACTTCTGTTGACTAATTTCTGAAAAATATTTCAAAAGATAGATAAGGTCAGGAAAGAACTAGCCACTTAGCAAGAAGAAATTAAAATAATAGAGCCTAGAAATTTTGGGCCTTGAAGAGTTGACAAAGATGACCATTACTAAAAGCCCCAATCAACAGAAAATAAGATTGAAAAAATTTTTAAAAATAATCATATTCAAGCACTTGGTAAAGATCAAATTAAGGGTGTGACTTTCCAACCAAGCTTGATGGCCCTGACTGCCATTAAAATGAGTCTGCAAGGTGCAGAGTGAGGAAAAGAAGAAATAAAGTATACTTAAGAATTATGTCTAGAAAAAATTTGGGGGGACGTTTACTTAGCCAATGGATGAATACGAATAAAGTAGAACAGAAACATACTATGCTTTTGAGGGAATTACATTACCAAAGAAACTGCAAACTGCAAGCTTGGATTAAAAACAAATATCGATTGTATAAACAGTAAGACGACTCTTGGGTTTCCAAGTTGCTCTAATAGGAAGCAGCTGGTAAAAAGCATGCAGTTTGCAAGAAGGGACTACTCCAAGGTACCCATTTCAGACATGGCCAGAGGAGACGTTGGATAGTGAAGTAGCTCCCAGATGGTAGAGACAGTGGCCATGGATAGGACAGTCAAAGGAGTTCTCCCCAAAAATAGAATCAGGGCCTGTCTAAGAACATCTTCCCCACTCCCCACCCCACTCTAGGATAGTAGGCCCTCAGAGTGTCTGCCCAGCAAGGTTTTAGGATTGCTTTAACTCGTTGTCTGTTTCCTCTTCTTAAATGGGAGTGTTTTAGTGGTAATTATGTGCCCATCCCGCCACTGAATTTTGGGAGTATGTGTGCTGAGAGGCAGATGATTTGTGCCTTTTTTAGTTCATAGTTTACAAGAAGTTGAGAAATCCCATTTGGACCAGATGGACAGCCTGATCATTACTCAGAGATCCTTGCGTTTGGGCTAGATGCAGTGATTGAATAGGAACTGGGGCTGTCTCTCATGGGAGGCAGTGATTTTGTTCTGTGTACTGAAAGAGGGGCTAAAATAGGCATGAGGTGACCTTATTGGTCAAGAATATGGTGGAGACATTTTCATGTCCTCACCAAATCTGTTTTATTTTCCTACTGGCATGCAGCAAAATGCATTTCCCAGCATTTCCTGCAGTTAGTTTAAGCACTATAACTGACCAGTGGAGTGTGGGTGTATGTGTGTGTGTTAGTTGTTCAGTCGTGTCTGACTCTCTGTGACCCCTTGGACTGTAGCCCACCGTGCTCCTCTGTCCATGGGATTCTCCAGGCGAGAATACTGGAGTGGGTTTCCATTTCCTTCTCCAGAGTGTAAGTAGAAGTGATATATACCTCTTCTGGGTCTGACCTTTAAATGTCTTATAAATCCTCCATAATTCCTCTTTCCTCATCCTCCTCTTGGAGGAAGCCAGGATGGTCTTGACACCAAAGCTGAACAGTGGGGTCCCTGAGTGGTTACATGGAACAGAGTCAAGCCCATTACTTACCTTAACCTTTTGCTCTCTCTAAACTCCACTAACCCTCATTGGACTGCGACATAAGTGAGAAATATATACAATGTTCTTGTGTTAAGCCACTAAGATGTGAGGGCTGTTTGTTAAAGCAATTGACGTAGACTGATGGACAGGCACTTGACATTACTAAATAAATCTTTTACTTTTTCTTGTTTTACACCTTCTCACATTCCTCACAATTTCCTTTTCACTGAGCTCATAAATTCAATGGGAGGACAAAAGATACAGTCAGCCTACTCTCAAATTTAAGGCCCCAGTTTATTCCAACCACCTCAGTCTCAAAATATCCAAATTCTCTTGAGAAGTCTTGTGTACAAATTTCAGTAGTACAATTCTGGATGACCCTAAACCCATCTCTTCAGTTGTGACTTCTCTCCTGAATTCCAGATCTTAATTTCCAACTGGCTATTGAGCATCTTTCCAAGATCAGCTTGAGTTTGATTTTCAAGTAAAAAATACATCACTACACTCATCATCTTTCCCTCAAAATCTAGACCTCCTTTTCCAATTAATGGGGTCACAAGTCTTCCTGTAATCCAGCTAAAGGCTTGAGTCATTTCAGCCCCTTCCAGCATTTGATCCTTCATCTCCACTCTAATACCAGACAGTATTTCTTTGCTGTCTCATACATATTCCAACCCTGAATATTCATTGGAAGGACTGATGCTGCAGCTGAAGCTCCAATACTTTGGCCACCTGATGCGAAGAGCTGACTCATTGGAAAACATGCAAATTCCTTAATTTAGCATTTAAAGATTCTTATTTCTTTACCCAAATCTAACCTTTAGTCCCTACTGTGTGCTCCAGCCACATAAGTCTTCTCTATATTCCTTGTCTCCACTTTAACATCCCCCATTACTGCTACAAGGTGCTAACAAAGGTTCTCAACTACCGTCAGTGGTGTCTACCTCAGGATCACTAGAGAACATAAAAAACTTATATTCCCAGGCCACACTCTTATAGATACTTTGGCCCTTTTAATATGTTTCATACCAACTATGCAATGCAAAGTCTCTAGTTTTTTGGTGGGTGGGGGTGGAATAAGAATTTATAAAATTGCAGGAACTTTTATTTTTTTAAATAAGTTTCTTTCCCATCTCTTCCATTTCTCTCTCTTTCTCTTTTGCTGCAGGAGCTTTAAAAACAGAGTTTCTTGGGTGTTTCATGGCTGAGTCAGAATTCACAGGGTTAGGGTTTCCCAAGGCATTTCTGATATGCAACAGATTTGGGAACTTCTGATATGCAAGTTAAGAGTAAGAAAAAATAAAATAAGGTATTATTAATAAATAAAAGGTAAATATTATGAAATCAGGGAAGATTTTGTTGAGTCAGTATGTTTACAAAAAACTAGATATAATAGCATTTAGAGCTTGAAAAACAAAAGTCCCCTTATTGTATAGGATCTTCAATCACTGGGAAGAATATGAATGTAGATATACCTTGCTTTGATTTACTATACTTTACAGATGCTGTTTTTTTTCCCCCAAAAAACTGAAGGTTTGTGGCAACCCAGTGTTGAGCAAGTATTATCAAACCAGGCTCAATCACCTAATGCACAGCAAAGCAAATGCTGAGATGCTGAGGTTGGAAACAGCAAGAACAGAGAGTTTATTCATGAGGCAGCCAAGTCAGGAGATGGGAGGACAAATCTCAAATCTGTCTCTTCAAAGTTGAAGGGATATTTATGGGGTGAAGCTGAGGTGTGGGGAGTGTGGGGAAAGATGACTGGAAATAGGAAAAGGATGAGATAATCTTCGTTCTGGGCAGGTGCATCTAAATTTTATGTGACTCACATTCAAAAGATGGCAGTCTTAGTACTTTCTGAGGGTAGTTTTTGTCCCTCTGACATCGAAAGATCACCAAGAGGAAATTCATTCATGCCCAGTTGAAGGGTGCACGGTCCTAACCAGTTTTAACAGTCTGGAGCTTGAACTGGACATCACTGGCTCCAAGTTCTTAAAAAACAATTGGGGCAAATAATTTCTTGTTTAGGCTACAGTCCTTGATGCTTGGAGGACATGCATCTTTTTTTTATAGCAGCGGTTAAAGGACCTTAATCAGCGAAGGCAGGTTAGAAGTTTAATGGATCCGATGATTACTCTTAGTGTCACAAGTGTTTCAGCACCATTTTTCCAATGGCATTGGCTCACTTGTTTACTTTGTGTTGCGTTTTATCAGTTCTCCCAATATTTGAAACTACACATTTTATTGTATTTGTTATGGTGACCCATGATCAGTGATCTCTGATGTTACTATTGCCAAAAGATATGACTCCCTGAAGATTATTAACACTTTTTAGCAATAAAATACTTGTCATATCATAAAATGATATGATATGATGATTAGCACTTTTTAGTAATAAAATATATTGTAATTAAAGTATGCACATTGATTTTTTTAGACAATGCACACAATAGACTACAGTATAATGTAAACAAATTTTGTAAGCACTGGGAAACAAAACAACACTGTGTACTTCACTTTTTGTGATACTTGTTTTATTGTGGTGGGCTGAAACTGAACCTGCAATATCTCTGAGGTCTGGTTGTAAAGGGAAAGTGACTTCTTTAAAGTAGGTAAATTACTAAAATATGTATTAAACTGTACTATGGTAAATGTCATATCTTGCAACAAAGAGAGCATATGTGCTCTGGAAATCAACCCTCTCAGAAGACGAGACAAAAGCACACTGACAAGTGATTAAAGCAGGAAGGCATGAGGAGGCGAGATGACAAAGGCATTTGTGTCCAACGGGCTACGTAAGCCAACTAACTAGCCTGTCAAGTGGGGAAACGAGAGAAAAGAGCCATTAAGGACTCTATTCTCTCTGGTCTAGACCTTATGTTTCTGCCCTGAATGAAGAAAGAAAGAAAAACAGCAATTGTATAGCTCATAATAACAAATGAACAGAATGATGGTAGAAAAGACTGTGACTTGCTATAACGACTCTATGATGAGTCAGCCTCTCTATTCTGACCTCGACTTATGAATAGAATTATATCCATTTTGCTTTTGTTCTTGCGTTTAGCAATCAGAAAGCCATTGGATGCCATTTGGTAAGTAATTTAAGGTAGAAGGTGGCCACCATGGAATGTCATATTTTGAGATACAAGCAAATATTTGCATACAAAGTGATTTTCTGTGATACTTTTTCTCCTTAATGATGAGGATAATGATATCAAGGAATTCTGAATCTTGAAAAGGGTTAACAACATAGTGTTTTGAGACAAGATCTGATCTGTTTTTCAAGCTGTGCTGTATTTAGAGATATATTTAGCTTTGCAGATGTCTTGAATCTATCATTGAAATTGGACTTTCCCATCAAAACCAGACATTGCTTCTCGGGGAGCCAGAATAGGGTGTCCAGTGCTATTTGGTGCGACCATTTTCATTTTGTCTTCCACCGTGAAATGGCACAGAGCTGATATAGTTCTTTTTTTGTCTGACTCAGAGAAGTTATCTCCAATCAATTGCACAAGAGAGGGTATAGAGTTTTATTTGGGGATTACCTTGACTAAGAAAAGTCCTCTTGAGTTGTATAATTAGACCAGTCTCAAAGTTTTTAGTAAGTGTAGAAATAGGAATTTAAAAACATGATTCAGAGATTAATCTTTATTTCTTTCCAGAGAAAAGCTGTCGAAAATGGGAGGTGGGGTGGGACTAGGATGTGATGCAAAAGAGAAAAGTTATTTAAGATTCTGGTGGTACAAGATTTTATAATGAGCCTCCAACCAGTCAAGGGGTGGGAAACCAAGATCTGAGAAACTCAAGATTATATCTGAGGTTGGAATAAACAAAAACAAGGACCATTCTTTTTTAAATTGGAGGCTGAATTTTTAAATACTCTAGGAGTCATTGAGTATGGCAAAAAAGCCTCACACATATATCATCTAACTGAATAGATGAAAAAATATCATTCAGGGTAAAATGGTTTTCTATTGTTATTGTGTTATTTTGTCCATTTTTTTCCCCAAAGGTGTGATTTACATAACAAAGTTAGCGAAAATTTCCAGGCCTAATTATCACTTTCAAAATAGAACCTGGAAATCAGCCATTGGTAACTGAAGATTACAGACTGTTTTTCAAAAAGCAAATCTTGAGTTCAGCTCAAATTTTACCCTTAAAACTGGATTGTATTATTTTTGCCACATCAAATCAAATGCCTTTTTGGCATCAAAGAAAGCAGCTCCCAGGGTAATTCATAACTTAAATGCTGTCAATTTAGGCTATACTAAAGCTTTAGCTTTTTTAAAGTTTAAAAAAATAAAAGACAATATAAAAACATATTGTTTAGAATGACAATTTGCCTGTGTGGTATTCTATACAGTCCCTTCTACTTTGTAAAGATTTTTTTTTCTATGCTCTATTACAGGAACAGTAAAGGAGGTGGTAAAGACCATAGAATATTGGTTAGGTTGCCTGAAGTTATATTCTGGCTGTGTCACTCCCCAGCTGTGAGTCCTTGAGCAAGTTTTGAAACTTCTCTGTGTCTCAGTTCTTTTATCTATAAAAGGGAATAACAATAGGAATTCTCTCATGGGGTTTATTGAGAGGATTAAATGAGTCAATACCAGCAAAGCACTTAGTGGCTATGAAGAGAAAATAGTCAGTATTTATCATACTCTAACACTCTCTACACTGAATTCAGGAATATTCAGACTCCTGTGTGCAGAAAGGTAAAAAAACTGGTTTAAAACTCAAAAAAACAAAGATCTGGCATCTGGTCCCATCAGTTCGTGGCAAATAGATGGGGAAACAATGGAAACAGTGACAGACTTTATTTTCTTGGGCTCCAAAATCACTGCAAATGGTGACCACAGCCGTGAAATTAAAAGATGCGTGCTCCTTGGAAGAAAAGCTATGACAAACCTAGACAGCATATTAAAAATCAGAGACATTACTTCATTGACAAAGGTCCCCCTAGTGAAAGCTATGGTTTTTCCAGTAGTCATATATGGATGTGAGAGTTGAGCTGAGCACTGAAGAACTGATGCTTTTGAACTGTGGTATTGGAGAAGACTCTTGAGAGTCCCCTGGACTTCAAGGAGATCAAACCAGTCAACCGTAAAGGAAATCAGTCCTCAATATTCATTAGAAGGACTGATGCTGAAGCTGAAGCTCCAATACTTTGGCCACCTGATGTGAAGAACTGACTCACTGGAAAGGACCCTGATGCTGGGAAATATTGAAGGTGGGAGGAGAAGGGGATGACAGGATGAGATGGTTGGATGGCATCACCGACTTGATGGACACTTTTTGATTTTTGGCAAGCTCCGGGAGTTGGTGATGGACAGGAAAGCCTGGTGTGCTGCTGTTCATGGGGTTGCAAAGAGTCAAACATGACTGAGCAACTGAACTGAACTGAACTGGTGTACAAAGGAATATTTATCACACACTAAGCTAGCTGAAAAAACTTTTTAACATAGAAGTGCATTGCTGCTAAGTCGCTTCAGTCGTGTCCGACTCTGTGCAACCCCAAAGACGACAGCCCACCAGGCTCCCCCGTCCCTGGGATTCTCCAAGCAAGAACACTGGAGTGGGTTGCCATTTCCTTCTCCAATGCATGAAAGTGAAAAGTGAAAGGGAAGTTGCTCAGTCGTGTACGACTCCTAGCGACCCCATGGACTGCAGCCTACCAGGCTCCTCTGTCCATGGGATTTTCCAGGCAAGAGTACTGGAGTGGGTTGCCATTGCCTTCTCCTAGAAGTGCATTAAATTGGTACAAAAAGAGCTTTCAATGTGAATATGATTTAGTTAATATTCTTGCAAAGCTAACTTAGACAATATCAGTAAATATAGGCTTTTATATTCAACTTTTCTTTGACAAGATTTTTTTCCCCTAAAATATTTGGATAGCAGCTTAACTTTATTGTGTAGTTTGATTAGTAAAGAATAAATATCTTCTGAATTCTTATGAAAGACAAAGCACTGTGTTAATGATTACGGACCAAGGGGTATTGATAATTAAAGAAGTCACACATATAAATAAATATACACACTAATGCTACTCTATGGGAACTTACTTATTTTTGGTAATTTTATATCCATCACAAACCTTGGAAATCCAATATGCTTTAGGCTGTACCATGAGAGAGAAACTTTTTCTGCTGAAGTAGTGAGGTTTGGGGGTTCTCGTCTATGGTAACGATAATTGTTTACATTAACTAATAAAGTTGGGTTCTGAAATCTCTAGTAGGACTAAGAATATGAGATTTGGAACTACTTTTGAATCCAGTAGTGTTGGTGGGTCTCAAGAAATCCTGCCTCAAGAGCAGAGCAGATAAAACTCTTTTGTTCATATTTTAGAATTGGGTTGAGGATCCACTGTATAAGTAGGTGCTAGGTAAGACACCAGGGATAAAAGGAAAAATAAGACATGGTCTCTGTGTGCAAGGAGTTCATGGACTAACAGCAGCAGCAGTGACAATAATATAGCTAACATTTATTGAGTAATTTCTACAGACCTTGCTTTCATTATTTTCTCCATTCCTCATTAAAACTCTTCTAGGTGACCATGTTGAAGATGAATAAAATGGGACATAAAGAAATGAAGAAACTTGGAAATGTTTCCATGTATTGATATGATTATAGAAAAAATATACAAATAAAATATAATGGGATTAAAGCAAATTGAATTTCTAAAATTCTTAGGGCTTGCTGGGCATTGTGTTTTATTATTTAATCCAAATAATGTCACACTCTCTCTAATCTGTTCAGTTCTATCTGACTCTTTGCAACCTTATGGACTATAGTCCACCAGGCTCTTCTGTCCATGGATTTTTCAGGCAAGAACACTGGAGTGGGTTGCCATTTCCTCCTCCAGTGGATCTTTCCAACTCAGGGATTGAACCCAAGTCTCCTGTGTTTCCTGCATTGCAGGCAGACTCTTTACCTGCCGAGCCACTGAAGAAGCCCCAATGTCATATTTAATCCAAATAATACAACCACAAAGGTGTTTATAATTATCTTCAAGTCATAGAGAAGGCTATAAGAGTCAGAGAGGTTAAATTACCCTCAGCTCAGTTCAGTCACTCAGTCATGTCCGACTCTTTGTGATCCCATGAATCGCAGCACACTAGGCATCCCTGTCCCTCACTAACTCCCAGAGTTTACCCAAACTCACGTCCATCGAGTTGGTAATGCCATCCAGCCATCTCATCCTCTGTCGTCCCCTTCTCTTTCCACCCCCAATCCTTCCCAGCATCAAGTTCTTTTCCAATGAGTCAACCCTTCGCATGAGGTGGCCAAACTATTGGAGCTTCAGCTTCAACATCAGGCCTTCCAATGAACACCCAGGACTGATCTCCTTTAGGATGGACTAGTTGGATCTCCTTGCAGTCCAAGGGACTCTCAAGAGTCTTCTCCAACACCACAGTTCAGAAGCATCAGTTCTCGCATCCATACGAGTACTGGAAAAACCATAGCCTTGACTAGACGGACCTTTGTTGGCAAAGTAATGTCTCTGCTTTTTAATATGTTGTCTAGGTTGGTCATAACTTTCCTTCCAAGGAGTAAGCATCTTTTAATTTCATGGCTGCAATCACCATCAGCAGTGATTTTGGAGCCCCCCAAAATAAAGTCTGACACTGTTTCCACTCTTTCCCTATCTATTTCCCATGAAGTGATGGGACCAGATGCCATGATCTTAGTTTTCTGAACGTTGAGCTTTAAGTCAACTTTTTCACTCTCCTCTTTCACTTTCATCAAGAGTCTTTTTAGTTATTCTTCACTTTCTGCCATAAGGGTGGTATCATCTGCATATCTGAGGTTATTGACATTTCTCCCAGCAATCTTGATTCCAGTCCAGCGTTTCTCATGATGTTCTCTGCATATAAGTTAAATAAGCAGGGTGACAATATACAGCTTTGATGTACTCCTTTTCCTATCTGGAACCAGTCTGTTGTTCCATGTCCAGTTCTAACTGTTGTTTCCTGACCTGCATACAGGTTTCTCAAGAGGCAGGTTAGGTGGTCTGGTATTCCCATCTCTTTCAGAATTTTCCACAGTTTATTGTGATCCACAGAGTCAAAGGCTTTGGCATAGTCAATAAAGCAGAAATAGATGTTTTTCTGGAACTCTCTTGCTTTTTCGATGATCCAGTGGATGTTGGCAATTTGATCTCTGGTTCCTCTGCCTTTTCTAAAACCAGCTTGAACATCTGTAAGTTCACGGTTCACGTATTGCTAGGAGTAAGCAATCCAAATTTGTATCTTTCTAGTTTCAAAACCCAAGTATGCTCCACTACATCAAGTGGTCTTTGCAAGGTTGGGAAAGGAGAGAAACTGCAAGAAACATGGCCAGATCATGGTGACCTTGTGGGTGATGAGTAGCCATCGAAACATTCTGACAGAGGAATATCAGATTTGTGTTGCAGAAAGAGCAGTTTGGTAGCATTTAAGAAGACTGATTATATCTTTAAAAGTTTCCTAAACTACAGTTATTATATTCTTTTCCTTGTTGACTTAAAAGCATCACCAAGATGAAGGTTATGAACAAGATGCTTCACCATCCCTCTTGCATTTTGGGCTTTAGATTTTTTTGTACTTTCTCTTTCTTCCAAGAGTAGGTCATGACTATCCAGTCTTGAGTCTAGATTCACAGTTTTTATGAGAGTGTCCACTATAGTCCTACACCCTTTACTGTATGTACTTATTACATTTTATATCTTTCTTTCTTATTTACACCTTGACATTGTCATCTAGATTTGAGTATGGTTGATGTTCTCAAATCAGTGTGGGAACAGAGGTATCCATTGTGTATCATGAGAGTGTAATAAGGTGGAATATATGTTGATTTGATGGAATAATCAATGCTGTATTGTTTATCCAGCAATATATAGTACTGAAGAGGCAGAGGGACCAGAGGTCAAATTGCCAACATTTGTTGGATCATGGACAAAGCAAGGGAATATCAGAAAAACATCTACTTCTGTTTCATTGAATACACTAAAGACTTTGACTGTGTGGATCAAAACAAACTGTGGAAAATTCTTAAAGAGATGGGACTACCAGACCATCTTTCTTGTCTCCTGAGAAACCTGTATGTGGGTCAAAGAGTAGCAGTTAGAACCTTACATGTAACAACTGACTGGTTCAAAATTGGGAAAGGAGTATGAAAAGGCTATATATTATCACCCTGCTTATTTAACTTATATGCACAGTACATCATGGGAAATGCCAGGCTATATGAATCACAAGCTGGAATCAAGATTGCCAGGAGAAATAGCAACAACTTCAGATATGCAGATGATATCACTCTAATGGCAGAAAGTAAAGAGGAACTAAAGAGCCTCTTGATGAGGATGAAAGAGGAGAGTGAAAAAGCTGGCTTGAAACTCAACATTCAAAAAATTAGGATCATGACATTTGGTCCCATCACTTCATGGCAAATAGAAGGGGAAAGAGTGGAAGCAGTGGTGGATTTTATTTTCCTGGGCTCCAAAATCACTGCAGATGGGGACTGTAGCCATAAAATTTAAAGACACTTTCTTCTTGGAAAGAAAGCTATGACAAACCTAGACAGCGTATTAAAAAGCAGAGACATCACTTTGCCAGCAAAGGTCCATATATTCAAAACTATGGTTTTTCCAGTAGTTATGTACAGATGTGAGAGTTGGACTATAAAGAAAGCTGAGTCCTGAAAAATTGATGCTTTTGAACTGTGATGCTGGAGAAGACTATTGAGAGTCCCTTGGACTGCAAGCAGATCAAGCCAGTCAGTCCTAAAGGAAATCAACCCTGAATATTCATTGGGAGGACTGTTATGGAAGCTGAAACTCCAATACTTTGACCACCTGATGCAAAGAGCTGACTCACTGGAAAAGACCTGATGCTGGGAAAGATTTAAAGCAGAAGGAGAAGGGGAAAGCAGAAGAAGGGGACAGCAGAGGATGAGGTGGTTAGATAGCATTGCTGACTCAATGGACATGAATTCAAGCAAACTCTGGAAGATATTGGAGGACAGCGGAGCCTGGTATGCTGTGTAGTTCATGGTGTTGCAAAGAGTTGGATATGACTTAGCAACTGAATAACAACAGCAACAACATTGTACTGAGTAAGAGTTAGGGCCCCAGACAAGAACTGCCTGGGTAAGAATCCTGCCCTCCAACTTATAAGCTGTGAAGCACTTTGTTTAAGGTCATTTAGCTAAACAAATACCTGAAACAGGGTGAACCATTTACTCTAACAGAGAAACATACACAGAGAGTACAATGGAAACTCTCTTTGAATGCTTACAATGCAAAAAGTATGCTAGGCATTATGCTGCATGCTTCACATATCTCACTGTATTTAAGAAGAACATGGAAGACCTTGTACAGCTCCATACTTTCAGTTCAGTTCAGTTGCTCAGTCGTGTCTGACTCTTTGTGACCCCATGAGCTGTTGCATGCCAGGTCTCCCTGTCCAACACCAACTCCCGGAGCCCATCCAAACTCATGTCCATTGAGTCGGTGATGCCATCCAACCATCTCATCCTCTGTCATGCCCTTCTCCTCCTGCCTTCAATCTTTCCCAGCATCAGGGTCTTTTCAAATGAGTCAGCTCTTCACATCAGGTGGCCAAAGTATTGGAGTTTCAGCTTCAACATCAGACCCTCACATATATACTTTTTCACTTAATGAGACTATGATGGACTTGGAAAGCTGGTTATTTCCTAATGTTGACTTCTTTGTGCATTACTTTTCTTATCTTTATAAGGATAGTGATGGTAAGTGCGTCTAAGGGGTATTATGAGGATTAAATGAAATAATTTAATACTGTGTCTAGCTTAGAGTAAACTCTCAATCAATGTTAACTATTACCTGAGGAATCGAAGAATGATTTGAAATAAAAGCTTATGGCCGTTGAGACAGAATGATAAAGTATCAAGGGGCCATGTTCATATAGAAGAAGAAAAAGAAAGAAATCCAGCAGAGAGAACAGAACCATTTTTCCAGCTGGTTTATTAGATTAAAGTAGAGCAAGCTGACTAGCTGCAAAAATTGTGCGGTGTATCTATGACCACAAGTATAAAAATAGTACTGGTTTTTAGATTTTAAGCATCTTTGATAATTTATTGAAAAATCTTATAAAATGAATACTTTAAGCAATTATATGTTCACTGATTAAACCTCAGAAACTAAACTTTAATGAAAGAAAATCAGCTTAACTCTTAAGTGTACCAATCTAATAGAATCCAAGTCAGAAAATGCTAAATTTAAATTCTATGAAACTGAAAAATATGCAGATGAAATTGCCTGTAAATATCAATTGGATGTCATTTTGATTTCTTAACCAGTTTTATATATGTAAATAACCTTAATTTGCATAAAGAGAATATTAGGTGAAAATGCAACTTTACCAGGAAAAACTTACAGGAAAATAATCTGTAGAAAGTAAAAGGGACAGTGCTCATCAAAGTCAAACTGAACCGAAAACCTGAGTGCATGAGCTCTCAGACACAGTGTTCCTCTAGTTCAATATTAGAGAAATATTAAAATTTTCTTCTACTAAACACTGAAATGATCCTTGACAAATCTAAGTGGCCACGATGATCAGTTTTCCCATGGTGAGGCATGGTCCAGTGAGGGTTGTGTTTAAACTGGTCTTTGTTTTTTCTAATAGTTTATTGAGTCAAAAGTACCGAATCACTTAACCTTCATTCTTCTGAGTACTCAATAGCTATTCCATTTCTGATATACTGGTAATTTTAATTTCTTAATTCTTTTGGTGTCCAGTCAAAGAGGAAATTTCAGAGATGAATTTCAAGCTATATTGTATAACTACTAAGGAAAATTTGGGTCCGTTTTCTTATTTCAAATCATTTTTTTCATGGAGTTGGATTTCTGTGCTGTTTTGCAGTTAGAGCTGTTCCTGAATACAGAATCAATTTGGGAAAGGATGAAATCTCAGAGTTTGGAAACTAAATGGCTGTTTATATGATGGAGACAATGTAAACCAGGAGATGGTTCTCAGTTAATACTGAAAAATAATAAAAAATGAAAAAAAAGGGAAAGGTTCAGGAGACCTATTAATGAAGAACTAACCTCCCACCCCAGCCAGGTAACATTTAGGAATCGACAGAAACTAGAGATGGTTGGTCTATATTGCTTTGCCTTTTTCCTATCATCAGCAGATATCTGTTTAAACATGGTGGTGGAAAGAAGGTTGTATGATTGTGTGTGTGTGTGTGTGTGTGTGCATGAACGCGCGTGCACCTTTGTGGGTGTAAAAGAACCAAAGCAGGGCCTGGGGAAAGGGTTCCACAGGGACCTTCTTTTCTGAAGGTTTAATTCTTAAAATGTGTCTGTGTGGTGCATCTGACACTCAAGGAAAAAGTCCAAGTTGCTGGAATTTTAATATTTGTTCTGCCTCTGTTTTTATTCTCTTTTGAAATTCCACTAATCTTTTAGGAAAGAAAATTGCTGAAATCTGTGCAGTCTGCTGGGTTATTCTTGTGGAAACTAAAAGATTAGTGTGGCAAAGGAAAGGAGATCCATTCTATCCATTCCTCTCCAGGTTCCAGTAATGCTCGGAGTTTCGTGTGAAGGTCTAGTGCTGAAGGGCACCCCACAGGGAATCCATTGTGAAAGGAGCAGCCCCTGGAGAGAAGGTTGCCAGTAAGAGCAGCTTCTGACTGCACCCAGAGGACACAAACCACCATTTTCCTGAAGGAGGAAGTAGTGACTCCAGGAACTCCTGGGATCCATCCCACCATCGTTCCTTTACCTCCTCCCCTGATATGTTTTCTCCATCACCCTTGTCACCATCCTCATATACTCAAAATTCATGAGCGCAGGGTTTTTATCTTTTATGATCACTACTGTGTATCCCCAGTCTTAGAACAATGCCTGTGTCTACTGGTCACTCAATGAATATATGAGAAATGCTGATACAGATGACAAATGAAAGCACCCAATTCCCTCCTGTCTATGCCCACAGTATCCAAGTGAGTCCCAGTCTTAGTCTGAGCCGTCCAGTCCCATTGGAACAGTCACATTTGCACAGGTTTTGTACACCACAGGGAGAGTGTAGCATTGCCAACTGTTTCCTTCAGCAAATTTTGCTTTATGCCTTACTCTGACACCCTTGGTCTCTCAGAATCCTCTCACCGGCTCACATACCACCTACTATTTGCTAAAGTAATGTGTTTGAGTTATTCTGGCTTACCCTTCATTGATCTCAGGCAGAGGTGCTACTCCTGGAACCACAGATAGGACTTCTTTTTTGCTGATTTCCTGAGACTTTTTCAAATGCTGCTTTCACCAATTTTGCGTTTGTCGTCATTATCTTGGACACCTTCCACATCGCTCCTCTCCCTCTCTCTCAGAGACAATGGATTGTTCTCTGATGCTGATTTTGGGAAAGAAACGAGCACTCCAAGCTAAAAACTGTTTCTAGAAGGGCAGGCAGACTTCCCAGATGGCACAGTAGTAAAGAACTTGCCTGCCAATGCAAAAAGCACAAGAGACTTGTGTTTGATCCCTGGGTTGGGAAGATCCCCTGAAGAAGGAAATGGCAACCCACTCCAGTATTCTTGCCTGAAGAATGCAATGGATAGAGGAGCTTGGCAGGCTATAGTCAATGGGGTCGCAAAGAATCTGACATGATTGAGTGACTGAGCAAACACACAAAAGGGCAGGCACCTGAATTCTATAATCTCCCACTCTCATTCTGATAACTTGGGAACTGAGCAAAAAGAAATCTGGCCAGGGCCATTAACAGTTCCTTGCCTGCTGGTACATTTGTGAGTGGAACAACATCAAAGTCTTCCTCCTTCACTACATCACCACAGCTCTCTCTGACCCCTCTGGCCCTTTGCTGTCTATTGCAAATCTTGTACTTGGAACTAATTCTGGTTCTGTGCTTGATTCTTGGGCTGCCTGGTCCAGGACCAGGACTCTTAGTTCTCTTTAACCACAGCCTCAAGCTAGTTCTGCTTATTTTTGTTTTTTTCCTCACTGCTGCTACTCTTGGAGCTAGGGAGGTTGAACTCAAAGGCTTTCTTCTCCTGCCTTTTCACTCCCTATTGAGGATGCTTGGCTTCTACCAAAGTAGAGATGAGAATGAGAAGCCAAACACATTAACGCTTGTGTACTAGAGCACTGGCTCTGCTGATGACAGAAATACAATTGACTCTGAGTAGATTTAGACAAACACTCCTCAGACCCGTGACACTCACTGCCACCATTGCTCTAGGTCAACTTTCAGCAGCTGATAAGTCTTCCTTTTTCCAATCAGACTTAGGCTGTGGAACCATTTTCCTAAAGCACATGCACACTATCTAAGGAACTCTGCCTTTTCTTGTCCAGGACAGCATTAGATTCCCACACAGATTAGAGGGCTGGGAAAGTCTAGAGGGGTTTCTCTGGGACTCTGTTTGTCCTTGGAATAAAGCACTGTTCACAGCTAAGCTCTCCCCGCAGGGACACTCAACCTTGGAGAACTTAGTACATATTTGGTATCCAGAGCAGCCTGGGGGGTAAGTAAGGAGGAATGTTATATTGCTCAATCAAACAGCAGCTTCAGGCCAGTTAGAGGAAGGGGAAGGTGGGTAAGGTATTGCTTATACATCATGTGCCCACTTGGAACTCTTGGTGTCATCTTGGCTGTGATATCAACAATTCCCTATTTTTGTATATAGAAACAAATGCAATCTTTTGCACAGTTATTAATTTAAGTTTTAAAATATTTATGAGCCAACATTTATTGAAGTACAATGCCTACTCTATCCACTTTGTTGGACTAGGAGATGGGAGTGCCTAAATCTTCTAATGAACAAGACCTATTTCCTGCTTTACCAAGAGTTTACTGTCTTGTGGGGGTGACAGATAGGGGCAGAAATAATACAAAAGGGTAAAAGGGGGGCATGGCAAGCAATGAGTATGGGGTTTGAGAATAGAAGTAGCCAACAAAAATTTCTAATTTTGAGCATTAATGTTACAGTGCATGTGGCTTTTATTTCTTTTTGCAAAAGGAAGAATAAAAATTCTGTGATTTTTTTTAAAATGATTATTAAGCTAAACTACTTCCAACAACTTAGAGAAATTTGGATATTCATGAGAATAACACCTTTTCTAAAAGAAATAAAGTTAATTTTCTACTCTTCTGCAAAGGAGGTCATTAATTATACATTTTAGATTTCATCAATTTCAGTTAGATGAGACTAACATTTTAACTAGATGTCAAAGAGACATAAGGTATTAAGTTAAATACACTGGATGGCAATAAATGGTTATTAAAAAACATAATTCTGTTACTCTAATAATATTCTCACTTGGGTGTCTCATTGAAGGCTTCAGTTTCACATTTAGGCAGTCAAATCAATGTATAGCAATTCTGTGAGCTTTAAACAAAAGCTTGCAAACCATTGAGTCATTTCCAGATTAAGGACAGATGGATGGTATTTTTTTTTTTTTGAGCACTTAAAAAAAAACAAAATCAACAAAAACACTGGCATCCACAGCAGTAACTATCTATCTGCAAAAGAATCAACATACTTATCATGCTCCCACTAGGAATTTACTATTTTTGAAATAGGAACTTTATCTTGAAAAAGTTTAATGCATGTAATCCTGTGTTTTGGTTATTCTCATTGCCAACAAATGTAGGAAAAGAAAGAAGGAAAAGCTAAGAGCGCTAGCTGCTTGACTTGCTTAGTGATTTTCCCAGGTTGCTGTTCTGTGTTCATTATCTACTATTTTTCAAAAATTGCCCTCTGTGTGGACAGCCCCCTATCAAGATAAACAGGAGAGGTAGCACCATGCTCTCCAGAACACTGCTTGGATAGCTAAAGCCATCTCTCATTTTTCACACTGTCTTCTGCTCACTTGGCTGAGATTCACACATGGAGAATTGTTTCTTTTTAAAATTCTTTTTTCTTCAGGAATCCTGTGAAAAATATTAATCAATTTTAATTGTTTTTATTAAACCAGTGTGGAAGAGACAGGGGGAGCATTCACTTTCTAATGAAAATTTAAGTTAATGGTTTTCTAGAATATAGTTTGGGGATTAAAAAGTTACTTTAAAACCTCTGAATTCACACATTTGGAGGGAGATTTGAGAGGTCAGATTTGGATAATGGTGTGATGAGAGGCTGATACATGTGGGTAGCATCTGTTGGACCCTCCTTTTCTGTCCTATATAGACTATATAGACTACAGGACAGTAGAGCAAAGCAGTAAAGAGGAGTGAACTGAACTGTACTCCAGCAGGTAAGATGGTAAGTTAGACTCATCTTTGATTTCAGTCCTGCATGAAATACTCAGACTACTCATACATATTTCCCCTGTATTTTTGCCATGTCATTACCTTTGTTTTTGTTCAGTGTCTGTGAGATTTGTTCTGTCCCTGTTACATTTTGAGTTCTTCAAGAAGTATGGTTACTATCTTCTGCTTCCCGTTTCCCCACACAGAATCTATTTCAGCACTCTACACATGGTGGCTGTTTAATAATTGTTAACAGACTGATCATTTTTCTCCCAGTAGCTGATTGAAATTGGGTTCTCAGTGGTTTTTTTTTTTCCACTTTTTTCTATGCAAAATCAGTGACCTTAATCTGTAGTGTGGTATGTAAAGAAAAAGGATCACCAGAGTTGACATGAATTTGAAACAGCAAAGAAATGGGTGATCCAAATTGAAGTAAACAACATGGAGATTTTATGCGTAAAAGAAGCCTCTGCTTTGTAAGTGGTCACTTACAAAGTAATTGCCTCTTGTTTTTTGTTTCCAGTATTATGGACTTGATTTTCTTCTGAGTGGATCTGAAAGAGCTGAGGAGATAAATTCCCAAATGAAGGGGGAGGGGGAGACCTTGTAGTATTCTTTAAGAGGAAAAAGAAATTACAATTTTGTAGGTTTTGGAGAGCTTTTCTTCTTTTCCTTTTCATTCTGTCATCATTTTGCTTTATTAGAAAACAAGTACCCATCTGTTTTTTATGTGAAAAGAAAATGTTTCTTAATTGTGTTTATATGAAAGCCAATAGTTCCAAGTAACATGATTAAGGCAATAAATAAATGATTTCAAGAAAGTACTTATAAAGGACACTACCCTTCAAGTTTTCAGTTTTTCTCACATTATCAAGTTTCTTGGGTAAAATTCTTCTTGATTTCCCAAATGCTATTAATTTTCATTGCAATTATTGCTGAAAAAGGAAGGTCAGTAGGAGAAAAGCGAATCATGGCTCAAAAGAGAAAATTTGTAGCAGCTACCTGAGCTAGGGCTTATCTTTCAGAAGGGCAATTAGATAAATGCATAGTCAAAGGAACTAGTACTTAAAAATCCATTTTAACCATGTCCTCATAGGAAAAGACTATGTCTAGACAGCATGGTCTATTAGTCCGGTCAAAAAAAGTTAGACTTTACAATGTGATAGAAAAATTAATCCACATAATTATACTGGAATATGGAGTCTAGAAATATCAATTCTAACATGTGAAATAGTTGAGATAATCCCTCAAACTTTCACTGGTTAAATGTTTCAGTTCAACTCTTTGTTAGATGGTCCTTGTTGATTAATTCACTTGAATACACTACTTTTAGAGCATATAGTTTTGGGCTTCCCTGGCAGCTCAGTGGTCAAGAATCTGCTTGCTGATGTAGGAGATGTGGGTTTGATCCCTGAGTCAGGAAGATACCCTGGAGGAGGAAATGGCAACCCATTCCAGTATCCTTGCCTGGGAAATCCCATGGACAGAGGAGCCTGGCAGGCTACAGTCCATGGGGTTGCAAAAGAGTAGGACATGACTTAGAGACTAAACAACAAGAACATATAGTTGGTTATATAAGTAAACATGAAGTTTCCATAAAACATAAAGTTTTCGTAAAACATAAAGTTTTCGTAAAACATAAAGTTTTCAAAAAAGTGTTCAGACAAGGCAATTGTGGGATAAATATGAATTTCCTTCTCATCCTCTTGGTTCTAAAGTAAATTATAAGAATAAATTTCAGGAGGAAAAACAATATATTCAGAATGCTTTGCTATTTGGACCTTAGGCCACCTCAAATACTTTGGAAATTTGAAATTCAGTTATCATGCATTTTAACATACATCCAAGAAACAGATCAATGATAATCCAACACCAAAACATAATTTAACAAATAGTGCTTGTGAAGCCTATATGTACCAGAGACTGTGCTAAACTTGAGAGACACAAGTTTCTTTCCTAATAAAGGTTAGAGGCTAGAGTTCTGAAACTAGAGAAATAAATGGCATCTGAGATGGGTGTGAACATTCTGAGACTTAATCCTCTGTTAATTGTTATTCTTCTAATAACTAACAGATGCCGTGAACAGAGTATGAGGTACACTTCTGAGAATGAGTAGATTATCTCAGTCTTGGTGAAGGTAAATAGAGAAGAAGCCTTAGATATCTTTGAATTTGACTAGGGGAGAACAGAATAGCTTTTTCACTATCTGGTTGAGGAAGTGGAAAGGAGACCTGAAAGTAGAAATGGGTCACCCACGTATATGAGGTTTAAAAAGAAAATGGAATTAAAAAAACAAGAGAATGGAATATATTTTCAGCTTTTTGTGTCCATATTTTATACCTAGCATCTTGAAGAGAACTTTTTTTTTTTACCTTCAGTTCGTGTTCCAGTATGAGAAGCCAATAACAAAAGCAATAAATCCCATCCTCATTCAGTTCTGAATCCTGGTCTCCTTTAGCTTATTGACATGGCTTAGGAAACCCAGTAAAATATGTAAGGCTATTGATGGTGATGGTGTAGTCAAGACCAGTATATAGTTTAGCAATAATACACGTGTTTATCGTTCAGCATGAATTAATAGTTGTATACATATACTTAATTTGTGTGTTCAAGTATACTTCAATTTCTTCTTGATATACTGATGGCCAATATTAAGGATTAAAAAAATTATCAAATTCACACATTTTCTCCATAACACATGGTAAATTATACAGCTGAGGGATCAAAGTCCTGTGCTATGAAAGTATGTTTGCTTTTTACACTAGGGAGCCAAGTTCAGCAGCACTTGAGGAATTCAAACAGAAACTGTTTACTAGTCAGAGGCCTGGTAAAGGACATAATTAGATAAATGCCTAGGGAATAGAAAGACAAGCAAGGGCACAGTCCATCAACTTTTGCTAATAGTTCTTTTTCCTTAGTGCCTACTACCTGGGTTTCCATCTTTCATCTGTAAATTGGTCAGTTTTCGTTGCAATCCAGAGAATTTACTCTGGCTAGTTTAAAGAGAAAAAGATTTATTAAGATAGTTCAGGTAGCTCACAAATATTCTGCAGGAGCCATCAGACCAGGTTTGAATGCAACACATTCTTAAACAATAAACTGCTGCAGGATTGTTATTACCAGGAGGACACTGCTGCCACCCTCCACTGATTGTACTTGGTTCCATGTGTCAGACACTTTCTGAAGAATCAGATACTACCATTCCACATTTGCCAGAAGATCAATTTCCCCACATGTGGCCACTGGTTCATGTTGCTACCTTCATGTTTTACTTCTGGAATCTTCTATGGGTGTATTTGCTTGGCACAACCTAGGTCTGATGCTTGCACTGTAGCTGCAAGTGAGACTGGAAGGAGTAGTATTTCTACTGTGGCAGGGATAGATTCATAATATAAGAACCAACTTAAATACTCAGAATGTTTACAAGATAACCCGCAGCTACAAATGATAAAGTTCTAAAAGGCTATGACTAAAGAAACAGTGAGGACACATTTATTTCAGGATGAGCTAGAAATTAAAATTAGGTGGCACATTAACAGGATTGCTGACTAAAAGTTGGAGGGTAAGATCTTTTTTGAATCTTGATGTGCAGGATTTGGATAAATTGTAATTTCTAAGTTGCAAACATCCAAAATACCTAAGGATAAACCTAGCATGAAATATGCATAACCTATGAATAAAGTGACAAAATGTGCTGAGAGGCATAAAAGAAGACAAAGAATGGGAAGACATCTTTTCTTGGCTAGAAACAATAACTAGTATTAAGAATTCCATAATCTCAAAGTCAATCAAAGTGTGAATGGTGGCTGTTGCTGTTCAGTCACTAAGTCATGCCCAACTCTTTATAACCCCAGGGACTGCAGCACACCAGGCTTCCCTGTCTTTCACTATCCCTGGAATTTGCTCAAATTTATGTCCATTGAGTTGGTGATATTATATAACCATCTCATCCTCTGTTGCCCCCTTCTCTTCCTGCCCTCAATATTTTCCAGCATCAGGGTCTTTCCCAATGAGTTGGCTCTTCGCATCAGGTGGCCAAAGTATTGAAGCTGCAGCTTCAGCATTAGTCCTTCCAATGAATATTCAGGATTGATTTTCTTTAGCATTGACTGGTTTGACCTCCTTGTAGTCCAAGGAACTCTCACATCTGTACATGACTACTGGAAAAACTAGCTTTGAATATACAGACCTTTGCTGGCAAAGTGATGTCTCTGCTTTTTAATATGCTGTCTAGGTTTGTCATAGATTTCCTTCCAAGGAGCAAATGTCTTTGAATTTCATGGCTGCAGCCATGGTCCAGAGTGATTTTGCAGCCCAGTAAAATAAAATCTGTCACTGTTTCCACTTTTTCCCCTTCTGTTTTCCATGAAGTGATAGGACTGGATGCCATGATCTTAATTTTTTGAACGTTGAATTTCAAACCAGCTTTTTCACTCTCTTCTTTCATCCTTATCAAGAGGCTCTTTAGTTCCTCTTCACTTTCTGCCATTAGAATGATATCTGCATATCTGAGGTTGTTGATATTTCTCCTGGCAATCTTGATTCCAGCATGTGATTCGTCCAGCCCAGCATTTCAAATGATGTAATCTACATATAAGTTAAATAAGCAGGGTGACAAGCAGGGCAACAGCCTTTTCATACCATTCACGGATCACAGCCTTGCTGTGGCTAAGGGACTTGGATAACTCAATGAAGCTATGAGCCATGCCATGCAGGTGCACCCAAGATGGACAGGTCATAGTGGAGGGTTCTGACAAAACGTGGTCCACTGGAGGAGGGAATGGCAACCCACTCCATATTCTTGCTGGGAGAACTCCATGAACAGTATGTAATGTGTGAATGGTAAGCTTAGCCATAATTTCAAATGCGATTTTTTTTGACGGGAACTTGACTAAATGATCTAAAGATTTCTTACCTAAAAATAATATTGATCATAAGTATATTCAACAATATTCTGAAACATATAATAGTCAGTAAGCGTAACAGCTAATAAAATTCTGTAAAAGAAAACGGATAAAGGGTAATTTTCTCTAGTATCAAGGCATTAGTAAGTAAAGCAATGTGATTTTGCTAGGACAGGAGCAGACAGAAGATGAGATAAAACAATAAATCTAGAAGGAGACTCAAGTTAGTGGAGGAATAGAATATATGATAAAGATGACAATATCAAAACATGGATTCTTTAATGAATAATGTTAAGAAAAGTAGTCATTCAGAAATGAAAACGAACTCACTATATTAACATAAAATCCAAATAAATTAAAGATTTAATGTAAAAGCTAAAGCATTGAATTAAAAGACAAAATCCAAGTGTGGCCAGTATTACACTCTTGTGGTAGAGAAAGCCTTTCACCATCACACACACACACACACACACACACACACACACACACACTCTCTCCCTCATATATACTTGAAAAAAAATTAAAATTTTAAGTATAAAAATTTTTTAAAAATCGATTACAGTTAAAGAAGCCATGAAAAACAACAGGAAAAATATAAAACAAATTGGGAAAACTATTTGAAACAAATGTTCGAGAACACATCTGAAAATAAAACCAGGTGACAATACATTCTTGTGTTTATGGAAAACAGTTTTCAATCTTTTCACACACACGCAACATGTATGGACTGACAATCTGTGTCTCTTCCATAATTTAGTCCATTTATAGAATAGTCACTGGCTGCATGTTTTATAGAAACTAGTGAAGCTATGCTGAAAATTTGTTAGAGTTGGTTAATTCATCTGGAAAAATTTTAAAGTTTAAGGAATATAGTTGTTTTTTAAAAAAGAGTGTGTTGTCTGCTGTATTAAATCAAGTTTTCTATATTGACTATGTTTCCCCTGACCGAAAAAAAAATCTTTAGATAAAGTTGCATTTCCATAAAAAGTAATGAAAAGTCTGCTAGTATTATGCAGACTCTTCTAACTTCTTTTGCTTCACTGGATCTGAGGAAGAGAAAGTAGGATTTTTAAAAGGGGGATTGTGTTCCCTTCAGATTGTTATTCTAAATCTGACTTGATGGCAGAACCCAAAGTACATCATCTCCTAGAGAAAGCTAGCTGCTTGCCAGACTGCTCTGTTACAATTGAACTGTAAATGGCTCACATCAGCACATTCTGTCAACTTTATATAAACCCCACTTTGTGTAATGTGATTATAGATCCCCTGAACACTGCTCTGTACCTGCAGCTTGCAAACTGATTCTCTTGATATTTCCTATCAGCTATGATGACCGGGAAAAGCAGCATGGGCTGGTGTTGAGCACACCGACAGAGATAATAGATGGTTATGATTGCTTCGTTTCCTTTTTTCTAGAAGTCTGTTACCCCATGTTCAAAAGGGAGTAGGTAACTGTGTCCTTTCTTCCACTTACTCCTGAACTTTACTCCTTGATCCCTGTATCTATCACACCCAGAGATGTTTTGGGGCTGGCTTACTTTGACCAAAGGCCATGAGCACTCCATATGAAGAGCGAGTGATCCATGTGGTCAACATGCCTGTCTGCACAATGTGATTTATCCAGGAAAGCTTCACTCTCCATGGCTCTTTGACGATATGATCCACTCTTGTCCCTGACAAGGCTGACTTGATGGTGTGAAGAGCTCTTGGGAGATTCAGTTCAGATCAACAAACATTTATTGAGCCTCTGTTGTGTGCAGGCCCTGAGTGAGGCACTGGGGATGCCAAGACATATAACGCAAGATGCCCCTTTTGTGGAGGCAACAGTGGGAAGACAGACAAAAATCTGAGTTTCAATGCAGTGTGATTAGTGCTAAGACTACTGAATGCTGCATATAGGAGGGGGTACTTAGTTTAACTTGGAAAGTTAATCCAGGAAAGGTTTCTTGTGGAAATGATGCCTGAGCTGAGTCTTGAAGATTGAAAAGAATTGTATAGGTAGGAAGGGAAATTCATACAAAAATTATAGCCTGAAAAACATCATAGAGATGAGAAACAGCATGGGCACATAGGCAAGAAAACTCCTAGAATTCAGAATTCCTGGAAGGAAAATTTTCAGATGGGGGTGGGAGATGAAGATGAAAAAGAAAGCAGATGTCAAACTGAGAGTGAACTGGATGCTGCATAATAAAGCCCAACAACCTTGGGCTTTATTCTATAGGAAGTGCTGAGTCTTTTATTCCTTGCTTTCTCTCACACCCACCCACATTCAATCTTTCAGCAAATCTTCTTAATCAGATATGCCAAATTTGACTACCATCACCATCCTAGTCCAAGCTACCAAGGATCACAGCAATAGGTCCATAGTTATAGTGGGGATAAGTCTTCCATTTCGGCTCCTCTAAGGTCTACCCTTTTCACAGAAGCGAGAGTGGTCCTTCTAAAATATAAATCAGGTAATGACATTCCCCAGTAAGTGCTCAAACCTCCCATGGCTCCTTCACATCTAGAATAAAATCTACATTCTTACCAAGGCCTGGAAGGCAAGTCTTTACTTGAACTGGCCTGTGCTCTGCTCCCCACTTTGCCTTCAACCTCCTTACACACTGGGTTCCAACCTCATAGGCCGCCTTGATGTGCTGGAACATGCAAACATCTCTCTGACTCAGGCTTTTGTACTCGTTAATCGCTCCGCCTGGAGTATTCTTGCTTCCTCCCTGTCCATCTGTCTCATGGCTGACCCTTTCCCCTCACTCCCTTCTGTTGAGAAATGACCCTCCTGACTACCCTTTCTAAAATATCCCCACCTCCATCACTCTCTCTTTCCTGCTACATATGTCACTGTAGAGTTGTCTTCTTACTGCCTGTCTCACCCACAGTAATATAAGCTTCAAGAAGGTAAAAACAGATCTGCTTTGTTTACTGCTGTATTCCCAGTGCAGGAGCATGAACTGATGAATGAATTCAGAACCATTCAAAACTTGGGAGTGAAAGGGTCATTTGTGTATTTTAGACCAGCCACTCTGGCTGCAACATGGAGAATGTAGGTAAGTAGGTATATTCGAGGTAGGGGAGGTGGGTAGACAGGAGTTAGAGAGACCAGTTTGGAAGTTCCTGTGTTAGTCCAGGTGAACAGTATGAAGGACTGAAGTAAGGCAGTGGTATTTGGCATGAAGAAAGAGGAGATAGTTTTGAGACGTGTTTTGGAGATAGAAATTGGCCAAATATGATCAAATTACATCTGGGTCTCTCTTCAGATTCTTGGCTACAAAGGGGATGCTAAAGGATGCTGGAACTGGAAGTGGTCCAGAATGAGAGGGAGCAGGATGATGTTGCCTGAGTGCCTTCTGAGACCAGTGCTTTTCCATTTCAGCATTTCCCTGGATTAAAACTGCTAAGGCATTCAAGTGTCCCTTGTGTAGCGCAGAAACATTGTCTTGCTGTAGATCCTCACAACTACAATGAGTTGGATGTATTTTTGGCACCAGATAGATGTTCAATAATAGTTTTAATGATAGTTTCTACAGCAATTGGGTTTACTCTGGAGGCTGCCCATCTCTCTAATGACTAGGGCCAAGCAAACTTATTTTATAAGATCTGGCAAAATTACAGTGTGAACTGGTAATGCCGTGGGCTGTTATACAAATTATACCAGGTCTGTCTCTGAGGAACTTATCCAAGCCTCTGGAGACTTCAAGAATATTAACTTCAAAGGAAGTACGTGCTATTATAAATATTACGAACCAGGTATCTAGCAAAACAAGAAGCAGACCCACAGTGCCTAACTTGCAGGAGTGTTTGATCTACTTGAAATTTCTGAAAATAAATTTGAGCTGTTGAAATTGACATTTTGTGGAGTGTCACATTTTTTTTTCAACATGGTTTGGGAAAGTTCTTTTTAGCTTGGGAAAATTTATTATTTTAGCCAAGGAAAGAATTGTGTGGCCTCAAATCTATAAACTTTCTATCCAAGAGAGATTATGAAATTATTTTGGATGATTGAGACAGAGGTCGTTCCAAAGAAAAGGTTCATCACATGGGTGATTTAAAACACTACTAAAATTGCCTTTCTAAGCAATGACCTAGAAATCTGACAATGTGATAATGAATTCTCAAACAAATAAAACAAACAAACACAAAAATCACACTGGAACATTTCACAATTGGCAGGACAAAAACTGGCAACAACTGACTTCTGGAAAAGTGAATTGGATCTTATAGCATTAAAATGAGTTTGCGGACTATAACATGAAGTCAACACTTCTGTGAGAATTTTGGAATGCTCAATTTCCCACAATCTCATCATTTCTCTGCCTGACAATTGTAATTATTCTTCACCCACTTGACAATCAAACTTGCTTCCTGTAGTGATAATATACCTGCTACCATCCTGACCATACTGGAGAAATGGCTTTTTCTTTGATGGGTTTGTTCATTTTGAAACGAACTTTCTTTGTTATTCTAATCACTCTCTTACATTATTCATTAACTAATTGCCATCCATATCTCTTTTTTCACTTTTTCAAAATATCTTTTTCTCCATGACTGAAGATACAAAGATAATGGAAGTAAAATATTCTTCTGCTGTAAAGATGGGTGGAATAGATCAAAATCCACTTGTCGGCTTTTCTTTAAATAGTTCTCCAGAGCAACCGTCTGCGCAAAAGCAGGAAGTGCTTTCACAGGAACACTCTCGTGGAAGGACCTAGCGTGCTGTAGGTGCAAGTATGATATTGCCTGGCTGGCAATATCATATACCACATCTCTCACATTTTCGTTTTGGCTCTTTTGTAGAAAATCCTCTTGTGAAACACCACGCAGCATACAAATACCGATGGGAAGGAACAGCTTTCTTCTGCTACCATGACAGGGTGTTGCTCTCAAGCAAGTGACAATGCCTTGCGTTTTTCCAATGTGATTTGTGGCATGATCTGCATGAAGAGCCTTTATACCCAATATTTCTAGTGTTAGATAAAGAAGAGAGCTCTGAGTGTTTTTAGCATAATTTCCTAGTTCCTGGATGTTATGATATACTTTGTCATCCAAATTCTTTTCTCTTTCATCAGTGATTTTCACAAGCCATCTTTTAGTCAGATTATGTTTACTGACAGCCTTCCATAGTTCAGTGGCCACACGCTGATGTGGTGGACTGTCACACTATAAATCATTCAGTTGTTTTTTCCCCAAAACTGCATTTGCATAGTCCAGTTGTTTTCTCAGAGACAGAGTCCATAACTAGCCTGAGCCAATTCCACACTGAAGGCTCTCAGTGCAAAAGCAGAGCTTCTGGATTCGGCAGGGAGAAGCAAGGAGCGTAAACAGCCTTCATAATCTTGTTTCCATAGTGGCTCCAAGCAGTAGTGGCCAATGCCTGAGGTGTCAGGTCTGCTGGCATGGCCACACTCCACCTGGAGAGCTACCAGATGCATGCCCACAGGCCCAAGGGCGGCCAGCGGCAGGACAGGTCAGGGATGCCAAGCTGTAACGGTCCCCACGTCAAGTCTAGCATAGAGACCACCAGGACACCCACCGCCATCCATATTTCTGATAGTAGTTTACAACTTTGGAAAAAAATGAGATACAAGCTTGTCTCCCTGATTACAAAGAAAAGACTACTTCACTTATGTCACATATTAAAGCTAATTAATGTCTGAGACAAATTACCACATACTACTTCAGAAAACATTGGACATTATTGTATGTTTCCAAAACATCTAAGGTCATGAAGTAATCATGGATTTAATGAATAAGACATTGTAAAGGAATCTAATTCTGCACAGTTTGAGAATATATGGATGGGACACTAAGACCAGGTCATATGCTTTAAAAAAGAACAATAATAGAATAATTATAAAGTAAAAGTGATTGATAGTTATAAAAGTTATTGATTTGAAATCTATTTACTTAATTGTTTATTCAAAAAGTTTTTACTTCTGAGAAGGTGACATTCGAGTAAGACTTAAAGGAGGTGGTAGAGTGAACTTTGCAGAGATATAACCTGAGGAAACAGTTTCCTAAACAGGGGGAATTGCCAGTGCAAAGCCCTTGAGGAAAGACCACACCTCGAGTATCGGAGCAGGGGCAAGGAAGAGCATGCCTGCTGCTGGCTGGAGCAGAGCAATGTGCCAGGGGCAGGGGGATGAGGTGAGGGGGTGACAGGAGGCATATAGGCCAATGTGGGAAGTCTGGTTTAAGTTTTAAAGATTCAATCTGTCTCGTATATTGAGAATAGGTTATAGGGGGCATAGGTGGAATCAAGGAGACTCTTTCAGTTCAGTTCAGTTCATTTCAGTCGCTCAGTCAGGTCCGACTCTTTGTGACCCCATGGACTGCAGCACACCAGGCCTCCCTGTCCATCACCAACTCCCACAGAGTTTACTCAAACTCATGTTCATTGAGTCGGTGATGCCATCCAACCATCTCATCCACTGTTGTCCCCTTCTCCTCCCTCCTTCAATCTTTCCCAGCATCAGAGTCTTTTCCAATGAGTCAGCTCTTCGCATCAGGTGGCCAAAGTATTGGAGTTTCAGCTTCAACATCAGTCCTTCCAATGAATATTCAGGACTGATTTCCTTTAAACAAGAGACTCTTTAAGGGGATAATATAGGATGGTGGTTTTGACAGGTGGCAGCAGTGGAAGTGGTGACCAGTGATCAGATTCTGGATGTATTTTAAGAGTATTAATTCTTTACCACTGTTAGGTAGCTTGGTGACATGAGAGAAAGATGCAAGTTAAGGACAACCCTTGGAGTTTTAGTGAGCAACTGGAAGGAAAGAGTTGTCCTTTCTGTTAGATTTTTAGGAACGCTGTAAAAGATTACCACAAACGATGACTTCAAATGACAGAAACGTATTCTGTCACAGTTCTAGAGACCGTAAGTTCAAAATCTTAGTGTTGGTGAGCCTGCACTCCCTCTGAAGGTTCTAGGGGAGAATCCAGTTCTTTGTTTCCCCCAGCTCTGGTGTCTGTTGGCTTTCATTGACACTCCTCAGCTGTATTATTCCAGTCTCTGGTTCTGTGGTCACACTGACTCCTGCTGTCTGTCTCTTAGGGTGCTTGCCTTAGGCCCCTCATGAAGTAATTCAGGATGACTCCATCACAAATCCTTACTGAAAGTCTCCTTTATTAAATAAGGTAATGTTCACAGGGTCTAAGGATTTGGGGGGGCTCGTTATTCAACCCACTACACCATTCATTAAAATGAAGGAGACAGTGAGAAAAGCAAATGAGGTGAGAGGGAGGGATGTATATAATTTTAATTTTTGCTGAGAGGGCACCTGGTGGCTGCCTGAGTTGTTGACTTACATAATTAGTTATTATTATTAAAGATATTCATTATATTGGTCATGTAAAAGAAAAGATTATAAAATCCCTATAAAAATCCAAATTCTACCCAAATTTAGCAATAACCCTCATTCGTCATTTAACATTTTTAACTCAAGTTGTTAAAACAAGTTGTTCATGTTTGAATTTTATTTCCCCTCCCTTCCACCAATCTGTGTTTATTTTTTTAAAAACCCATTTATTAATATTTGGTGTCTAGAGTGTGCAATTCACCATTCTAGGCAATTCAGACTTGCAAAGATAATTAAGAAATAATTTCTTTCACTAAAGAACACACAGATAATAATTTGGCTCAGACTAGTCCCTCCAATACACACACATTCTGTCCTAATGTGACTTGGTATGCATATAGCTTATTTACAGTAGGTATCTGCTGCGTGAGAATATAGGTGGCTGGCTTTCCTTTGGTAATTAAGATTTACAGGGGTCACAAATCCAAGTTTTTCTTTCACACAATCTCTTTCCCTCATTACATTGAGAAGGTTTAGGCAATCATAGACAGTGAGCTGTAGGCTCCAAAAGTGCTTCGAAATGCAGGAACAAGACACCAGAATGAATACATGGTGGGTGGAATCAGTTTATTTGAAGAAGCTTTTCCTAGAAATAACCCATCCTACACTCTGATTTGGAGAAGAGAGAGTTTGCTGAAGAGACAGAAGTGCCGGAAAACAAGCACCATAAAATGTAACTAATGTAAAAGAAACTGTAATCTTGGAAATGGAAACATGTTAGAGACAAATGATCCTTATGGAGTTTAGCAAATGAAAGTTGGTGCATAATTTCAGTGTTTATCCCTGACTGTTCAATAGGGGCAAGAAACTATGTTTTATGTCACTAGTAATCATGACTAGATCTCTTGAAAGGTGATGAATTCTCTGACTTCTCGGATAGCTTGATTTAAATAGTTCACAGGACTGTCTAACCTTCTTTGCAATGAACCTGGGCTCCGCAGACAGCAGACTATTATTATAAAGGGCTTGGAGGGCAGTGCCTGACATACAATATAACCCCTACAAAGATTAGCTGTTATTATGGATTATTATTTTATTTTCCTGGCTACTTTATTATTTCTCCCAGTGTGATCAAACTGTTGGGGGTGAAACTGAGTTTGTAAACCTTCTTGGCCCAGTCTAGACTGTGATGATTCTGGTCAGGATGTGATTAGTGGTATTTATAACCACTCCTGAAGGTAAGGTTAACCAGTTCTCTCCTAATATTATGACAAGAATATTTCCTCACACTGAGCTCATATTTGTTAATAACTGTCATGTATCATCACCTAATGATTGTCTCTTTGTTTAATCACACTGAAACACTGTTCTATTATGTCCTTCTTTCACAAACACCTTTCAATAGGTCAACAGTACCCTCCAAATAGTATAAATTCCTTAAAGTAGTTAAGATCTGCTTGTTACCATTTGATTCCAAAGTGATTCCAACTTATTTTTCACATCACACCACTATTTTATTTCCAGGTGACCATCAAAATAGATTATTAATCATTCCTCCTTTATAAATGTATGCTGTCTTGCCTCTATGCCTTTGCTTATGTACTTCCTGGAGTGATCCAACTTCCTACAGTTACTCATCTCTTATTAGGCTCCTCACTGTTGCTCAAAGGCCAGCTCAAAGGCCATCTCCTTCACCAAACATTTCCAGTTCCCTCAAGCTGGAAATGACTGCTGTAAAACATTGAAGTTCATGGGTCTACTTTTATAATGTTTGCCATTTCACAGTAATTTGTCTACATGTGGGAGACGCAGTGTGCTATCACAGAAAGGAGCTACTGCTCCTTAGACTCAGATCCACAAGTACTGCTTACTAGTTTTATAAACCTAGTGAGTGAAAGTCGATCAGTTGTGTCCGACTCTGCGACCCCATGGACTATACAGTCCGTGGAATTCTCCAGGCCAGAATACTGGAGTGGATAGTCATTCCCTTCTACATGGGATCTTCCCAACTCAGGGACCGAACCCAGGTTTCCCACATTGCAGGTGGATTCTTTACCAGCTGAGCCACCAGGGAAGCCCTTTATAAACCTAACCACTTACTTAAACTCTTGAGCTTAGTTCCTTCATCTGTAAAATAAGAATAGTAATATGAGTTAGTAATATGAATATAGTTAATATGAGGGTTAAATGAGATTGTACATGTGCTGCAAAACTCTTGGTGCAGTTCTTTGTATGTTTTATGTTGTGTGTGTGTGTGTTAGTTGTTGAGTCGTGTCCGACTCTTTGTGACCCCATGGACTATAGCCCGCCAGGCTCCTCTGGCCATGAGGATTCTCCAGGCAAGAATACTGGAGAGGGTTGCCATGCCCTCCTCCAGGGGATCTTCCCAACCCAGGGACTGAACCCAGATCTCCTGCACTGCAGGCAGATTCTTTACCGTATAAGCCAATTTATGTTTGAAATGATTATTTTATTGCTATTATTATGTTCTCCACTACTTATAGTCATTTTGAGGGCAGGGATCATGCAGTCTCATTTCTCTTTATATCCTGCTTAGCACAGCATCTTATATATAGGCTCTCCTTTGCTAAATTTGTGAGTGTATATATATCAGTTTTGTCTCCTCAGCTATATTATACATTTCAGGAAGTTAGGGACAATGCCTTGTGCACTATAGTAAACATGTTCAGTGCCCAGTTAATGGCTGGTGTAATATGTATACACCCAGGTAAGAATAAGACCTGTTTAAGTACCCTCTGCTGGAGTAGGAAATGGCAACCTACTCCAGTAATCTTACCTGGAAAATTCCATGGACAGAGGAGACTCGTGGGCTACTGTCCATGGGGTTGCAAAGAGTTGGACATGACTGAGTGCACACACACACACACACACACACACACACACACACACACACACACATGCACCCTCTGCTAGGAATGACACTCCTACCCCAGTCACTTTGAACAACCCAATCTTGACTGCAGTTGTTACTTTGAGTCTTGAGGATCACCTCTTTCAGATAGCATTCTTTAATAAGGTTTGAAGAAATTGTGTGCAATTGAAAATAACTGAACCCAGATAGCAAATTAGTATTATTATACTTAAACTAAGTTATGCTTGAATACATGCCAACAAATTACAGTGAGCATTGAATGTTATTCTGATGGTGACATTCATCTCTTTACATGAGGGAACTGGTGATATCTTAGCTAAGTGTGGATCAGAAAAATATCTTTGACCTAGTGCTGGTCCCTTTGTATGGCTCCTTTTAGGATTAGGGCATTTGGTTGTTACATTTCCAGTTGCTTAGAACAGCCTTTAACTAGAATTTTCATAAATCATATCTTTAGGTAATTGCATCAGATGTAATTTGCATAAAATCCATGATTGCATCAAATGTAAGGAGGATTCTTAGAATCCCTTATATTCTACAAAATCCTTGCCCCCTTTTTGGCAAGCACTACTGCAACTTGGTTTCTCTGAGAGTTTTTGGATTTTCCCTATATTGAAGGACTGAAAAAATTTATATATTTCCATGGAGTTTTGACATAATGAAGCAGCCACTGGTTGGATTCAATGATGCAAAATAATGTTCTGTTGTGCAGAAATCATTTCTATGGCTTTCCATGTGCCATAGAGAAATATCTTCTATGCCTACTTATAATTTTAAAAAATTAAGCACTGCTTGAGCTACATGTCACTATTACGCTCTCAATACTTACTGAGTGACTATGCCAAAGCCTTTGACTGTGTGGATCACAATAAACTGTGGAAAATTCTTAAAGAGATGAGAATACCAGACCATCTGACCTGTCTCTTGAGAAACCTGTATGCAGGTCAGGAAGCAACAGTTAGAACTGGACATGGAACAACAGACTGGTTCCAAATAGGAAAAGGAGTACATCAAGGCTGTATATTGTCACCCTGCTTATTTAACTCATATGCAGAGTACATCATGAGAAATGCTGGGCTGGAAGAAACACAAGCTGGAATCAAGATTGCCAGGAGAAATATCAACCTCAGATAAGCAGATGACAGCACCCTTATGGCAGAAAGTGAAGAAGAACTAAAGAGCTTCTGGATGAAAGTGAAAGAAGTGAAAGAGGAGAGTGAAAAAGTTGGCTTAAAGCTCAACATTCAGAAAACTAAGATCATGGCATCTGGTCCCATCAATTCATGGCAAATAGATGGGGAAAGAGTGGAAACAGTGTCAGACTTTATTTTTGGGGGCTCCCAAATCACTGCAGATGGTGACTGCAGCCATGAAATTAAAAGACGCTTCCTCCTTGGAAGGAAAGTTATGACCAACCTAGATAGCATATTTAAAAGCAGAGACATTACTTTGCCAACAAAAGTCCGTCTAGTCAAGGCTATGGTTTTTCCAGTAGTCATGTATGGATGTGAGAGTTGGATGGTGAAGAAAGCTGAGCGCCGAAGAATTGATGCTTTTGAACTGTGGTGTTGGAGAAGACTCTTGAGGGTCCCTTGGATTGCAAGGAGATCCAACCAGTCCATCCTAAAGGAGATCAGTCCTGAGTGTTCATTGGAAGAACTGATGTTGAAGCTGAAGCTCCAATACTTTGGCCACCTCATGTGAAGAGTTGACTCATTGGAAAAGACCCTAATACTGGGAAGGATTGGGGGCAGGAGGAGAAGGGGACGACAGAGGATGAGATGGCTGGATGGCATCACCGACTCGATGGACATGGGTTTGGGTAGACTCTGGGAGTTGGTGATGGACATGGAGGCCTGGTGTGCTGCGATTCATGGGGTCGCAAAGAGTTGGACACGACTGAGCAACTGAACTGAACTGAACTTTAGAGTTTATTCAAGAAGCTGAAACTCCAGTACTTTGGCTACCTGATGCAAAGAATTGACTCATTTGAAAAGACCTTGATGCTGGGAAAGATTGAAGGTGAGAGGAGAAGGGGATGACTGAGAATGAGATGGTTGGATGGCATCATCGACTCAATGGACATGCGTTTGGGTAAACTCTGGGAGTTGGTGATGGACAGGGAGGCCTAGCGTGCTGCAGTCCATGGGGTCGCATGTCATGGGGTCGCATGTCGAAGAGTCAGACACGACTAAGCAACTGAACTGAACTGAACTTTGGAGTTTATAGTACTATTCTTACAGTTTATAAGATGTCTGAATCCTAACAATAACAAAATTCCTAAATACTAATTTATCTAAATTCATAGTATCTGAAAAGTGTCCTGTGACAGTCATGTAACCTATCAAGCTTCATCCTCACAAATGAAGCTTAGGCAATTCTATATCACTATGGAAGTGGAAAGATTACAAACTAATTGTATTAAGTCTGGTTGTAATAACATTATCAATGTGTGAAGGAGTAAATTCAGAGATGAAGGTGAGATGCTAAAAGGAAATTAATAAGAAATTTGAAATGCCTTAAAGTTTTCCTCTGTTGGATTGCTCCCCACAGTCTCTCTTAATTCTTCATCAGTTAGGTGACATATGTTACTTATGATTTTGCAACATTAAAACCACCTCTCCTATAGATACTGTAAGTTATTTTTAGTAACAAAACTGAATTTTTGTTTGGAAAAGATAATTTTTGAAAGGGAAGGGAAGTTATAATTCAATCATACTTTCACAGCTGGATAGAAATTAATTCAGTTGCTGTTAGAAAAATTAAGTGCTGTAACATTTTTTTTTCATTGAACAAATGGAATTTTATCTCTGATAGTGAGTCTCTAGACTCACTTGTCTTATTTTCACAAATAGAAGAAACTGAGAGATATTGAAAGACACACAGGGCATTTTTTACTACTTTTTATTCTTTCTATAATTCTTTTAACTGTAAAAATTATGTCAGAAAGTACTAGTGTTATGGACTGAATGTTTATATCTACCCCAAATTCATATGTTGAAGTCCGAACTTCCAGTGTAACTGTATCTGGAGATGGGGCCTTTTTGGAAGTAATTAGGGTTACATGATGTCATGAGGATAGGGCCCTAAAGATGAAATTAGTGCCCTTGTATGAAGAGACACCAGAAAGCTTGCTGACTCTCTGTATACCATGTGAGGACACAAGAAGGTGAATGTCTGCAATCCAGGAAAAGAGTCATAATTAGAAAAACAACCATGCTGGAAACTTGATACTGGAGTTTCAAGCTTCCAGAATGGTAAAAAAAAAAACAACCAAATTTCTGATGTTGAAGCCACCCAGTCTATGGTATTTTGTTATGGTAGCCCAAACAGACTAATATAAAAAATGGGGAGAAAAAAACCACAACTTTTTGCAAACATGGCCAAACTTTGCTGTTTTCCCATTCATTTGGTATTGCTGTAAGTTCAGACATTGCCTTAATGAAGCACAGTTAGAAGGTAAGAAGGAAAAAAGAAACTCAGCAGTGCATGCTAAGTCTCTGCAACTCAAATTCCCATCTGTAGATAGAGGTATACTGCATGATTTATGTGTACTTTCCACTCTTGGACCTGCCCTAGAGATTGATTTACTTATGCAAACAAAGATTAACTTGATGAAAAAGAATATTTATTATGCCTTAAAATTTCTCTTTCAAGTAAGAATATGTTATCCACTATTGAGTGTTCAGGGCTAAATTAGGGGATTCCTTATTATCTTGGTCAAAAGTGTTAGTAGTAGAGGAAGTTTTGCAGTTCTTATTCTTCAGGGGACCCATCCATGCTATTGTCCCAGCTTCCAAAGAGATAAGAATTATCTGAGAGGGGAAAATTAGCTCTACTACTTCTACTCAATACGTAAGTTTAAATACTTAGAAAAGAACAAAAATAAAAAGAACTAAAAAGAACTAAAATTGATGGCTTCTTTACAAATTTTTATATGGGTGTTCTTTATAACAACAACAAAAAAGCTCTTGATTTTCCTATTACAAGTCAAATCTGGATGGGTCATGTGTTTTCGGGAACACTGTGGTTAACATTTGTATTAAAAAGTACCAGGAAGGGCCAAGTAGATTTTGCTTAAGTCCAAAGCAAATATGTGTAAGGGTATTGATTATGACAGAGAAATATCTGGAAAGATTTGAAAATGTACTAGTTACTAGTGATTGTCTCTGGGAAATGAGACTAAAAATAATATTTTATTTTTATAATGTATGTATATTTATATTATCAAAATAATGTTAAAGCAATGATAACCAGTAGGACTTTCTTACAGCTTTTTTAAAGCTATAGCTTTAAAATCAAAAATTTTAAGCCAAAAATATATATATTTTAATTTGGAAAAAAGAGGCATTTAAGAAAGCAGCAATATAGACACATCTAGAATATAATACAGGTTATATTATTAAAAAAAGACCAATAGAGCTAACACTAAATCTTTAGCTTTCCAAAAATACTTCTTTTAGAATTTCTTCAGCAGTACAAGGGTGCTTGGGTAGTAATTACAACAGTGATACATCTTACCCAATAGGGTTTTATAGTGTATCAATTATGAGACATTCTTTCATTTGACTCCAATTAGAATACTCTTCAATTGGTTGGGCAAATATGACAACATCTTACTCATGCAGTAATTGCTGCTGCTGCTGCTGCTAAGTCATTTCAGTCGTGTCTGACTCTGTGTGATCCCATAGAAGGCAGCCCAGCAGGCTCCGCCGTCCCTGGGATTCTCGCAAGAACATTGGAGTGGGTTGCCATTTCCTTCTCCAATGCATGAAAGTGAAAAGTGAAAGTGAAGTCGCTCAGTCGTGTCCGACTCTTCAAAACCCCATGGACTGCAGCCTACCAGGCTCCTCCGTCCATGGGATCTTCCAGGCAAGAATACTGGGGTGGGTTGCCATTGGGGCTCACAGAAATCAAGTGATTTGTCCAGACTGAAAGAATTAGAAATGGCTGAGTCAGAAGTAGAAAAAAAATCCAATGTTTTCCCAGTACAAAACTCTGGACTCACTATCACCATGTACTCAACCTCCCACTCACTTCAAGGTGTCATCAGATTTTCATCCCAATATCAGTCCAGTGGACTCAACTTTATAAAGATCACTAGGAAACTCCATCTTGTCTTACCAATGGTCAATTTTCAGTCCTTAATTTACTTGACCTCTTGGCAACATTCCATCCTCAAAAAAAAAAAAAAACTTAAAAAATAGAAATATATAGATGTGTCATAAAATTCAAAAGGTACAAGACATAACCTTATAACCAGATTATCGTGTATCCTTTAAGAGATATTCTGCTGCTGCTGCTGCTAAGTCGCTTCAGTCGTGTCCGACTCTGTGCGACCCCATAGACGGCAGCCCACCAGGCTCTGCCATCCCTGGGATTCTCCAGCCAAGAACACTGGAGTGGGTTGCCATTTCCTTCTCCAATGCATGAAAGTGAAAAGTGAAAGTGAAGTCGCTCAGTCGTGTCCAACTCTGCACGATCCCAAGGACTGCAGCCTACCAGGCTCCTCCATCCATGGGATTTTCCAGGCAAGAGTACTGGAGTGGGTTGCCATTGCCTTCTCTAGGCAGATACAAATATATATGTAACTATATTATTTTCTTATAAAAGACACAGTAACATAATAAGGATACTAATCTAAATTTTGACTTGTTTCACTTAATCACATATCTTCAGGAGCCCTCCATATGGTACCTATAAATCTGTCTTGTCTTTTTATTAGCTAAATAGTATTCTGAGATGAGCCATAATTTAACCAGCTCTCATAATTTTATCGTATTTATTTTAGGATGAGTCATAATTTGTTTAACCAGTTCCTTGATGATTGTTTCCAACCTTTTGCTATTGAATGTAATTGTTCAATGTATATCCTTGTACATTTTTCACATGTATAAACATACTATAGGATCAAGTCCCAGAAGTAGAATTGATTGGTCAAAGAGCATATTTACTCTTAAAATTTTGTTGTCAAATTGCTCTTCAAAGAAAATGTGCTGGTTTATACACCCATCTGCAATACATGAGACTGTTTCCTTACAACCTCACCAATATGGTATGTAATTAAACTTTTTAATCTTTGTTAATCTGATGGGTCAATAATGATATTGCAATGATGTTTAAATTTTATTTTCTCTTGTTATGAAGACTATCCAAGAGCCATTCATATTAAAATTTTATTTTATATAAGTTGTACTCATTTGTTTTCTTCTGGATACTCTATGATTCTTGATTTCCTACCCTCCTGGTTTTCTTGCTGCTAGGCTGGTTTCTCCTTATCAGTCTCTTGTGTTGGGTCTTCCTCATTAATAGACCTCTGAATGGTAGAATGACCTAGGGCTCAGTCTCCAGCTCTCTTTTCTTTATTTTCTACTCACTATCTAGTGATCTAAGGGCTAATGTCTTTCAGACTTACACTTCCAACTCCAGTTTCTTCCTCAGACTTTTGCCTAACTGCCTGAACAACATCTCCACTGAGGTGTCTAATAGGCATCTCAAATTTAACATGTCTAAGTTATAACGGGGACTTCCCTGAGGGCTCAGTGATAAAGAATCCGCCTGCCAATGCAGGGGATGAGGGTTCAATCCCTGGGTGGGGAAGATCCTCTGGAAAAGGAAATGGCAACCCACTCCAGTATTTTTGCCTGGGAAATCCCATGGACAGAGGAGCTTGTCAGGCTACGGTACATGGGATTGCAAAGGGTCGGATACAACTGAGCATGCACACACAACGTATAACTGAGGATTTAACCCCCCTTTTCTCCAAGTCTTCTTTCAGTTCATGAGAGAACTTACATTCCACCAGTTAAGCAAACCAAAGCGAGTCATTTTTGATTTTCCTGTTCGTCTCACTCCCAATAGCCAATTCATCAGCAGGCCTACCAGCTCTATCTTTAGATTATATCCTGAAACCTACCAATTCTGGTGACTACTATTGCTGTTACCACTTCTACTGCTGCTGCTTCCACTACATCAACCAGGTCCAACATCATTATTTACCCACATGATTGCAATAGCCTCCGGTTCCCAATCTTGTCTCCTTCCAGTTTATTTTTCACAAAACATTCAGAAAAATCTTTTAACAAACTGGATCATGTCATTTCTCTATTAAAAGTATCCAATGACTTTCTATTATACTTAACAACAAATTCCCAAACCCTAGGTTTGGCTTCCGTGATCTGACCGCTGTATAGCTCTGTGAGTTCATCTCCTGCTATCCCTCCATCACCCACTCTCCTGTAGTTTCCAAACTGGCATTCTTGCTATTCTTTGAGCACAATACTCTCTTCTCAGAACGTCTGCCCTGGCTGTTTCATTGGTTAGAATGCTCTTCCCCAGATTACTGCGTGCTGTGCTTCCTCTTCCATTTTGGCCTCAAGCACCACCTCCTCAAAGAGCCCAGCCTATCTTAAGTATCTCCATGTCACTCTCTATGCCTTCACCTTGCTTTATTTTTCTTTATAACATCTGTCATTTCCTGAATAACATTACATATTTATTTGATTATATTCCATTTCTCCCCACTTGTTGTATTTCCAAGAGGTCAGGGTTTTGTCTTTGCTCATAGAAATATCTCCAGCACCTGGAATAATTCCTGGCACATAGTAGGCACTCAATAAATATTTATTGAATGGATTATGGGTAATTACATATTTCAAAAAGCTCAGACTAAGTTCCAAAGTACCAAGTATAATATACTTTACCCCCAAATTTAACTGCAACGCTCTCCTTCCCTTTCTCCTTCTTCCCTTTCATAATTTTTTATTTCAAGAATATAGTATACTTATTTTATTTTAAGCCATAGCACATGATTGAGATATATGCTTTTAAGCTATGGTATATTATTGAGATACAAAATTTTTTTCTTTAATATTGAATAAATCTTTCCAATATTTCAGATTTGGGGTGAGGAGAGCCAGGAATATGTTTTGGAAGGAATTAGGAAAAGAGGAAATCAGTGTTATTTTCAGTTCCACCACTGATCAAAGTAACCACTGTGGCCAATTTGTCTCACATCTCAGAACATTTTAGTATCTGTAATAAAAAGTTATTAACAACATAAATTTTAAAAAGATCAACTCTTATTGAGTGCTTATTTTGTTCCATACATAATAGTACCTATGAGGTAGATACTATTATTATGCCTGTTTTAAAGATGAATCACAGAGAGTTATATTCTTCCCAGTGTTTCATGGCTAGTAAGTAGTGAAGCCAGGCTATCTGTTAGACAAAAACCTGGATGGTTGTAGAATGTTCTGAAAACTATTGAAACAATTCTAATTTTTCACTTCTACCTCTTGCAGTTTTATACCAGTGTGGAGGTACAGAGAGTATTCTCACATGGATCAGAGAATCACTCACCATGTGCTCCAGTTTCATTGTAAAATGTTGGTAGGAAGTTGAAATAACCCATGGAGAAGTGTGCTTGATCTAAAGATTCTTGGTTGCCTAGAGATTCTCATTGCTTATTAGACTGGGAACACTTTGGCTTATTCATCTCTGTATCCATAGCACTCGGAATAGGACCCAGTATGTAACAGGTATTCAATTAATGCTGGGCAAATGAATAAATGAATGACCTGACTATAATGCCAGTGAAGCTCATTAACCACAAATCATTCATTCAACATATATTTATTAAGAGTTTAGAGCATAAGCTCATCTAACAGTCTCCGCATTTCAGGTCATTTCAATTGTAGCAGAGAGTACAAGGTTCTTGAGCAAACCCCTCACTCTTTGACTCCATAGTTCCTTTGATTCTCAGATGGAACCACTGCATTAAGTCTGCTATCTCAAGCCTGTTTTTTAATTAGAGACTTTTTTAAAGGAATTGATCCAAGAGTTCACAGTTTATGCTTTCTATGACCTCCTACCCTCTGTGGTATTCAGGCTATTGTTTTGCTTCAGTGCCCAATTCCAGTAACCAAGTGAGTCGTTGTCTAACTAGGTCACCTTGATAGTTTGCTTGATATAGCTGTTGCTCTAGGATATATCTGACTTTAGACCCTTTTCTGGTTTACTAGAGTCCTGCCTCTGGCTGAATACTTGATCCTAAGTAGCAGACCTAACCAACTCTTTTCCCAGACCAGTGCTTGTTGCCTACTGCTTGACTTCTTAAAACTTTCCCATGATCCCAAGTTTCCCTCTTTCCTGCCATGTCGGTATGGCAGACCTCCAGGTCTTGCCACCTCTGGTTTGGTTTGCCAGTCAATTTCCCACTGACCCCCTATTTGACCACCTATATTGGGGTAGAAGGAATGAAAAGTCTACTTGCATCCTTTTTTTTTTAAACCTGAGGGTGATTCCAGGTGGAAAAATCAGGGAGATGACTTTTTTCTCCTTTATCCAATTCACAAGCACCATGGACATTGTTGCTGTTGTTTAGTCACCAAGTTGTGTCTGACTATTTTGTGACCCCCATGGACCATAGCCCACCAGGCTCCTCTGTCCATGGGATTTCCCAGGCAAGAATACTGGAGTGGGTTGCCATTTCCCCCTTCTGTGGGTCTTCCTGACCCAGGGGTCAAACCTGCATCTTCTGAATTGGCAGTCAGATTCTTTACCACTGAGTCACCAGGGAAGCCCACTAAGTGCCCTAAAAGCTGTAGGTTGATTTCTGCCTGTGTTGAATTCTTACAAAACATTTTTGATGTCCCAAGTTCATCCTCTTCTCACCATTTAGATGTCCCATGTGAGTTAGTTGTCTCTTCCCAACAAGATAGCAGGATTTTTGTGACTGGATATCTCAAGTCTTCTTATTCTAATATCAGTTGCAATCAGTACAAACTGACCATTTTTGAACACTTACACTGTGCTATGTGCTTGGTTCACATTAACTTAGTCATTAGAACAATCTAATAAGGAAGGTGTGACTATTCCTATATCACTGGAGAAGAAACGGAATGTGATGGGGTTGCAATTGAATCCATGTGTGTCCAGTTCCAAATGTCTTCAACAACAAAATGCAGTACTGGGTTCAATTAATAAATAATCTTTGTCTTTGACTTTAGGCAAATATTTTTTAAAAATTATTCTTTCTCACATCCATCAGGATAGTTATTATCAAAAAGCCAGAAAATAACAAGTATTGGTGAGGATACTGACATATTAGAACCTGGGTGCACTGCTGGTGCAAATGTTAAATGATGTAGCCACCGCAGAAAACAGTATGGTGGCTCCCCCGCAAAATTTAAAATAGAATTACCATATCATCCAGCAATTCCACTTCTGGGTATATACCCAAAAAAACTGAAAATAGAGTCTCAAAGAGATATTTGTATACCCGTGTTACCTATGTTTATAGCAGCATTATTCACAACAGCTAAAATTTGGAAGCAACCCAAGAGACCATAGAGGGATAAACAGATAAGCAAAATGTGGTATATATCTACAATGGAGTTTTATTTAGCCTTCAAATGGAAGGAAATTCTAACACACATTTTAATCTGGATGAACCTTGAGGATATTATGCTAAGTAAAATAAAGAAAGTAAAAGTGAAGTCACTCAGTCGTGTCCGACTGTTTGCGACCCTATGTACTGTAGCCCACCAAGCTCCTCCATCTATGGGTTTCTAGGCAACAGTACTGGAGTGAGTTGCCACTTCCTTCTCCAGGGGATCTTCCCGACCCAGGGATTGAACCCGGGTCTCCCGCATTGTGGGCAGACGCTTTACCGTCTGAGCCACCAGGGAATTTCATAAGTAAAATACGGCGGTCATAAAAATATTGTATGATACCATGTACATGTGATATCTAGAGTAAGTAAAATTCATAGAAACAGTTAGTATAATGGTAGCTGATAGGGGCTGAGAGGAGAGGGAAAGGGAAGTTGTTTTTAATAGGTTTCAGTTTTGCAAGGTGGATAAGCTCTGGAAATCTGTTATACAACAATGTGAATATTCTTAATAACACTGAACTTTACACTTTAAAAAATAGTTAATATGGTAAATGTTATGTATTTGTATTTTACCAGAATTAAAAAAAAATTCTTGGAGGGTAGACTGAAATACTATACAAGTATTGTGCTATGTCCAATGATACATACTCAATATGTACATGTAACTTTGCTATTAAAGAAAGCAGTTCTAATAATGAGAGTAGTCAAATTCTTACACAATGCAATTATTTTAAATTTTGGACTTAAATTTTTACCATATTAAAAAATGCATATGGACAATTTTTACACTAACTGGTGAAAGCTCAAGCCAACGTGTCATGTCTTTAAAACTTAGATGGTATTTTTCTTGGGGACATATACAAACATATATTGTGTGATGCAGACACACAGCTACACCACACAAATTCTGATTCTTTAACTTATTCTAAAAATGTGTACTATTTAATGAGTCAGTACCTTCCATGTGTGACAAATGTGGCTTGTTTATACTTTCCTTTCTTACATCTAAAATATTTCACATATTTGGTGCCAAATATCATGGTCAGACTTACCATATATTTCATTACATTTGAAAATAATATTCTATCTAGCTTATGTAATATATGAAAAAATTGAAAAAGAAAACTACATCGTGAGTGAGAAAATACCTTCAACGTCATAGCTTTCTGGTATATTGAGAGGTAATCCCATTGTGTGTCATTTTCTATTAATAAAAGTTCATATTGACTTAGTATTTATAATATCATGATGTATTGTTTCTAATTCTTAAAATGCCAAAAAGTCTGATGTGTTTCAGTTTCTGTAGCATGAATAGATGTCCGTGGATTTGACAGGAAGCTGGGAAGTTTCACTGCTCAAAGATATTGGCCTACTGTGGATATCTGAAGTGCACCAATAATGATTCATTGCTTTCTGTTAAGCTTTCCTCTAACTTAGTGGCTCTTTTCTAAATTGCAGATACTCCAGGAAGGAGTAATATACTAAGTAACTCACACCCTATTATGAAATAATTGATCATATCTTTTCTCTGATAGGAAGAGCTACAGGGGAAGTCCCGATGCAGGACTTGTGAAAGAAAACTGGCTAAGGAAGGTTCCAATCAGGTAAAGACTGCAAAGATTTTCTCTTCTACCTGAACAGAGAACCAAGTTCCTTGTCCTTTTTAAAAATGAATTTCTCAAATGTAAGTTTAAGCCTTGTGGATACAAGCAATGTGAAATGGAAATCTGGGACAATTACCTAAATTATTTCATTTTTAAAACCCCTCATTAAGGCTAAACAGGGATTTTTGGCTTAAATTATTCAACTTGACTAACTACATTAAAATTATCTAAAATTGCCTTGTTCTCTATTTCACCTTATCTGTTTAGAGAGACAGACCTTAGGCTGTGTCTGCTTTACCCTGTATGGATTGATTTGGGGCCAAAAAATTCAATTAATTCTATTCACAAAGGCCCTTCATGGAATGGAGCAAATGGAAAAATGAATGCTTCTGGTTTCTGGCTGCCCCCATTCTGCTCTCAAGCTTGGGAGGGTTTGAGCCTGATGTATTTAATGATCTCAGTTCTGCTGGTTCACTGTGGGTCTGCATGGGTGTACGCTTGGCATATTATTTTAAACATATGATCTTCAAAACCTGTTTTGCTTTGGGACAATCAGCAGAGCCAGTTCATTGTTCTGGAAGCAAAGAAAACACACTGAGGCAATGTGTTGCTAGCTTACATCTACTGGATGCTTACCATGCATCGGGAATTTATTATGTCATGAATTTGAAGGTTATTGCCAAGTGGTGCAGCAGCTTCAACTCTATTCAACTTGGCTCTTCAGCCATTGGCTCAAGCGCAGGTCAATGCTTAAAGGCCAGGAGTATGGGCTCCAGACTTGGGGTTTACATAACCATATGTGCCTCAGTTTTTCTCTGTAAAACAACAGTAATAATACTTCCTGTCTCACAGTGTTGTTGGGAGGATAGAAAGTGAAAAGAGTAAAACACTTAAAAGAGTGTCTGTGCATAGTAAATTACTTAATAAATAGTTCCTGTTATTATTAATGTCATTATTACTATAGTCCCTATAGTTAATGTAAGCAACACTTCCCAAAGGAACGTGTGGAAATTCCTGTATTTGTCACTAAATTTACCCCTACCCTGATCATTTATTCCCCCTTGCACCACTCCCATTCATCCACCATTATACATTCTTAAAAATTAAGGTTAGCTTTGGGACAGAAAATTTAGGCAGAGTTATAAATCAAGATCAAATTAGCTATTTTGGTCCATGTGACAGTCACACACTATTTATCTTTTTACTTAAAAAACTATCCTAAACGTCATCACAATGATGGGATTTGTGCAGCACTTTATGGTGTTATCATATTTTTATATTCATTATTTTATCTGATGTAACATCACTCTGTAAAGATTGTGCGGGTATGACTTCCTTCAGTAGAAATTATGTTTCAGAGAAGTCAAATCTTTTGCAGAAATACTCCCCACTGGTGGGGTTGAGGGAATTCTCTGACTGTGGAACCTGGGGCAATAGAAGTTGAGGGAAGAAGCAAGAAAAATGTTTGGTATTAGCCTAGGAGTCTTAAGCTATTGGGATTGTCGATATCAGGCCTAAGTCCCAGGGCAAGGGTGAAGGAATGCTCAGAAAGGAAAAAGGGAGGGGGACAAAAAGTTTAGGAAAGCAGAAAAGGGAAAGAAAAAGCAAGCCGGGAAGAGGTGGAGAGACTGAGATGAATGCAGGGTGCTGACAGCAGTTTCTCCCAAGTTGCTGACTACTTACACCTAAAAATGGAGGTTCCTCAACAACAGGGTCTTTATCTAGGTCCTTAATTTCTCCTCCTAGCACTTAGTGTAGTATTGTTGAGTGCTTAATGAATTGTTCTCTCTTGTGCAGAGGACTTCCATTACAGCAGCCTCTGTGAGCTCAAATGATGGGAAATGGATCATTTGTCCCATTGAGAAGAAAGGAAGACCTCCTATGAAGTCAAGGAATTGGATGAAAATGATGGGTATTCTCTGGGGTGGTTGAAATTAGAGCTCTGCGGTCTGGAAAATAAACTGTGCTTCAGTGCAGATACATTTATGGAAACATCAATAAACACTGTGATTAAACTGCAGATAGAATTCCATCGGAGGGAACAATTCAAATAGTATACAAAGTTATTTTAAACCCTAAACTCCTATTCATATTTGCAGGTAAAAATTACATTTGAATCAACCAGATGGATTATTTAGACAGTTTTTTTAAATTCAGATTCCATGAAAGTAAAAATCTAGTGCCACAGGTTACAAAAAATTTACTTTTCCTACCCTTTCTTTGGTGTGCATTCGGCAAATAACAGCTTGTTAACATTGAAAGTTTTGGTGGAGGCAGAGACTGTTTCATTCAAGAAATAATTATTAAGTAGCTATTATGTGGTGAGTATTAGGCTTATACTGGGGGTGTCCTGACAGAGTTTTTGCTCTTGAGGAGATTAAAGTCTTTTGGACATTAGAACACAGTGTGACAATGACAAAGGCTCCTAGAGATTCAAGCACAAAGGATGGTGGGAGCTCACTGGAGGGACAGTTAGGAGAATCAGCTTGATCTGTGCTCTAGCTCTCTACCTGGTAAAAGAGTTGGTAATGGTGATGAGCCATTCTCTGTAGAGAGCTGCAGATGTGCAAAAATATAGAGATGGGAATATTCAAGAGTTGAGGACGCTGGCTGGAGTACAGATGGGGACTGGAAAAGGAGACAAGAATAGGAAAAGTTGGAAGTTTATTTGGAATGCCATGGGGGCACCATTTCAGGAATTTAAGCATCTTCTCAGTGCTGGGGGCAGAAGGAGGAGGCAAAAGAAACAGCATAAAAGAAACAAGAAAGAGCTGCTTAGATACAATTAGGTGATAAGTTCTGCATTTTAAATAAAGCCCTCTGGGCTGCCAAGGGTGGAATGGGTTGGGAGAGAATAGGTGTGACTGAGTGCAGTTGGGGATGAGTGAAGGAGGCTAAATAAGAGGCCATGGAAGCTGTGGTACACATACACAATGGAATATTACACAGCCATTAATAAGAATACATTTGAATCAGTTCTATTGAGATGGATGAAACTGGAGCCCCATTATACAGAGTGAAGTAAGCCAGAAAGAAAAACACCAATACAGTATACTAATGCATATATATGGAATTTGAAAGATGATAATGATAACCCTATATGCGAGACAGAATAAGAGACACAGATGCATAGAACAGTCTTATGGACTCTGAGGGAGAAGGTGAGGGTGGGACGTTCTGGGAGAATAGCATTGAAACATGTATATTATCATATGTGAAACAGAACACCATTCCAGGTTCAATGCATGAGACAAATGCTCAGGGCTGGGGCAGTGGGATGACCCAGACGGATGGGATGGGGAGGGAGGTGGGAGGGGGATTTGGGATGGGGAACACATGTAAACCCATGGCTGATTCATGTCAATGTATGGCAAAAACCACTACAATATTGTAAAGTAATTAGCCCCCAACTAAAATAAATAAATTTATTTAAAAAAAAAAAAAGAGGCCATGGCAGTAATGGAGAGAAGGGGACAAGTTTAAGCAACACGAAAGTGGAAGAGTTATTGGAACTTGGTGAGTGAGAAGGAAGAGTCTAGAAGACACAGGTTTTAGGCTGAGGATCCAGTGCTTTCTTTTAAGAGATGGTGTAAGAGGGAAGATGATTTAAGATGGCTGAACTAGGGAAAGAACTGTTGAAATTAGCATTTTCTGAAATGGTAAGCATCTTGGTTTCTTGGCTCTGTCTTCTGGTAACTTCTCTAAAACATTGTTTTTTTTATTATCCTGTCCTATCTTCCCTTTCTTTCTGTCTGTGACTCCTTCTTACTTTATCTCATTGCAGTTTTCTTTCATCCTCACCTGGCCCTGCTAATGCTTCTTTCCTGATTCTCCTCAGTTCGCTTCCTCCAACCCACCCCTACTGAAACTCAGCAAACACACACACCTTACAACAGAGATAACAAATACTGAACCAACATTTTTGTTACATAGCTTAACTGCTTTGTGGAGAGGGATATGTCAATGCATTTGTTCTAAAGAATTTTCTTTTAATAGATAATTTTGTGTGTGTGGAAACCAGATCAGCAAACCACTGTTACTATGGCCTATCCACAGAGACCTGGAAATTGCTATACTAAGCGGAACTGATTAAAAGGTATTTTACCTGTTTGGAATAAAACTCACAATCTGTTCTTGAAAATTGTTGCTACTACTTGACCAAGGGTAATTTAGGATAGGACTATACCGTTTGTTATATATTCTAGGGCTGTGACTTGTGATTTTTTGTCTATAGACAACAGACTCCCTCCACAATCAGATAAACGCAACACATGAACACTGAAGGGGACCCATTCAGAACAGAGGGAACCATGGAACAGGGAGTGCCAAAGCTGATTATCAGTGGAAATAGGGATACCACCAGATACAGAGCTATGACACAGGTCGGGCAGATCCACCACAGAGAAATAGTGTTTCATAAGCATACCCTTCTGTGATGTTGTGTAAGGGTCTTGCTTACAAATCCAAGAAAATCTGAACGTTGGATCATTTGGATGTGTGAGTTCTGATGATGTCTGACCCACTGAGTGAATGCTACCCTGTCTTAGGAAAACAAAGGGGTAAAGGGAGTCTGACAGCCTTTCACAGTGGAAAGAGGCAAAGCCTGCCTGGTCTTCACCCAGAACACGGACACACACCTTAGAGGTACTATGGTAGATAACTAAACTTCATCCGTCCAGGCAGCCTGACACAGGCAATTTAAGGGCAGGGATTCTACCAGATAGGGGCCAGCTTGTTCCTGCCTCCATTGCTCACTTCCCAGAAGGGTGACTTTGAATAAATTACTTAAACTCTCCAACTGAGTAAATGAACTCTCCAAGCCCCATTTTTCTCTCTGTAGATGGAGAATGACATTATACACCATGTTGGGTAGGGATGAAAAGTAACTGAACTACTCTGCTTAGTCTGTTGCCTGGCACATAATGAAAGTTAGATAAATGTTAACTGGTGCTGTTAGTGGCTATCTGATGGGAAGATGCAATTGGAACCAGAGAATTCCAACAAAGGGCTCTGTAAAATAAAGATGTTTTCATGTCATGGCATTAAGAAACTGGTCTTTGGGGATCTGATTACAGTGGATTTGCTACAAGAAATAACCCTATACTACAAAAACATTCTTGGGCTTCCCAAGGTGGCGCAGAATCTGTCTGTCAATGCAGGAGATGCAAGAGACACGAGTTCAATCCTTTAGTTGGGAAGATTCCCGGGAGTAGGAAATAGCAGCCTGCTCCAGGATTCTTGCCTGGAATTCCATGGACAGAGAAACCTGGTGGGCTACAGTCCATAGGGTTGCAAAGAGTTGGACATGACTGAGCACACAGCTCACAAAAGCATCCTTGGGGTTTGTAAAAGTCTTGTTTTCCTTTCACTCACTGTCACCATAATCAACAGTATTCTATAAACTGCTGTCATTTAAAATCACTTTTAGTCTCTAGCTCTGATCACTCTTCACCCAAAATCAATTACCAGCTTGCATAAAGAGTTTCCATGGTGGCTCAGGCAGTGAAGAACCCTCCTGTTATGCAGGAGACCTGGGTTCTATCCCAGGGTCGGGAAGATTCCATGGAGAAGGGAATCACAACCCACTCCAGTGTTCTTGTCTTGAGAATCCCATGGACCGAGGAGTCTGGTGGGCTACAGTCCATGGAGTTGCAAAGAGTTGGACATGACTGAGCAACTAACATTTTCTTTTCACTTGTTTCATAGGGCCTTTCCATATGACATGTGAAGAGTCTGCCACAGAAGCCAGAATCCTGACTCTGGTTTAGTTCATCTTTAGCATCTCTTCATTTCCTTCTTTCTTAATGTGGATTGCCAGGGAAATTCAGAATCTTCTGGAAGAGAATAGAGCAATGGTCCTCAATTCTGACTGCATCACAATTAGTTAATAAAGGTAAGTGCCCAGGTGCCTGACGCTGAACCCACAGAGGGCAGCCTACCTAATTCACCATACAATGCCCCATGTTGTCCTTGTCAAATCAGAAGCCAAGGACCTTGGCTGTATTAAGCAACCAAGAGACCTGTAAACATGCCCCTGAAGTTATGGGGTTCTGCATGTGCCTCTTGGGGCCAGCGCCCAGGTAGGAATCGGACCTGTCTGGACATCATTCTCTACTTACAGGCACTTTCTGACTTCACACATGACCTCTGTCTCTGGCATTTGTCGTTGACTCAAACTTTTCCCATTGTTCTTGTAAAATGGGAGAAATATAGGAGATGTGTTTTCCTTCCAATGTGAACGTACTCTTTAAAAGAGCCTCACAACAACACTTGCTTCCATACCTAAAATAAATTTGTGAGGAGTTATCTGGGTAAAGAGAAGATGATCTCTTGTCTGTCTATCTTCTGGAAGGTTTCCCTTTATTGGTCAGTTCTTTCCTCTGGGGCAGTCTACTGTCTCAGGCTCTCAAATGTACCCCCTCCCCCGACTAAACTTGGCTGTAATAGCTGAGGTTACAGACCCAGGGAAGCATGCCTCACTGGAGCTCTGTCTTTTAACAGTTTAAAGCTAGCATCTATCAAAGCTCGAGCTGCCTCTTTACTATGAAGTTTATTCATAGGTAAAATTTAAGGTTAAAATGTTTTTGTCAGTACTAATTTGAAAGTTGTCATTTTTTCCCATAAATCTGGTTGCATATCCTTCATTGCCCCCAAATTAAAATAGACTTGTGAGCATTTTTCCAAAAATGCTTCTTCATTCCAAGGTATTTGTAAGTGGTACTGGAAAATGAAAATGTTTCCTGATGAAGAAAAGATTTGAGAAATTCTAGAAAAACACATTGGTTTCTTCTCTACAGGACTTATCAGAGCATTTAACAATCACAGGATTATTCACTGTGGTTGTAGTATTTCCCTCAAGTTATTTTCCCATAAAAATCTTTTTATCACAGAGCATTTATGAAGACTAGGTTTTGGGGAAACTGCTTTGGTAAAATGGTGTCCTAAATTTCTTAAATAAGAACTGTAGAAAAGAGAAGACAGAAGATATATATCTTGACATAAAAATTGGTATACATGATCTGACATGTTCTATGACAATAGGACAATTTGAAATTGGATCTGCTTCAAATAATCCAGAACTTTTGATCAATGTGTACCTCATGCCAAGATGGAGATGGGAGATGACATAGCCATGGCCAGCTTTGCCACGCAGCCATCTGAAGACAAAGGTCTTTGATATTATTCTCAGTAGCTGGCAGCATCACTGAAAAAGTGTGTGCAAATATCAAAAATGAGGTGGATCCAGACCAATCCTAACACTGCTGCCTAGGGAGTTAAGAGATTTGGAGCAAAAATCATGAGACCTTTTCAAAATAGGCACAGCATTAAATTGTACCAGAGATAAGCAGGCAAGATATAAAGTGTGGGACAGCTGTTGTGGCTGATATTGCTCGGTAGACAGGCAGAAATATTGTATCAACTCCTTCGTTAGCACCAGTGTAGTAACCATTAAGAATGAATCATATTCACATTGTTCTTGTTTAAAGCATCTACTGATTCACTCAACAAATATTTACTGGGTGCTTACAAAGTAGTAGCCTCTGTCCTAGTCACTTGGGTTACAGCGGTGACAAAATAGGTAATGTCTCTGATCTTGCATGCCTACTGTCTAGTTTAATCTTTATAATGTCCCCATTTAATAGAACAGAAAACTATGAGATTGTGACTGTAGATTTTCAAGCCTGCAAAGTATTTTAGAAAAATTTTTAGTCACTCTCTTCATTTTACTCATGAAGAGATAAGTTTAAAGGGTTATCCTTTTTAACAGAAAATAGTGACAGCAAGGATGAAAAACCAGGTCTCCTACCTTCCAATTCTGGTCTCTCCCTGGTGCTGTATGCTGCTTAGAAAACTGATATGAATTTGTATGAGGTAGGCAGTCAGTAAAGGTATAATTCTCAGAGAGTGGCCAGTCTCTGCCCTAACACAGTAGGAATTTGACTCTGTCAGCTCAAGGTGCTAACTGAAAATCCAAAAGAAGCAGTGGCTTGAGGACCATGCCAAATAGTATTTCTAAGGTTAAAAGGGAGAAGGGACCCCCCCCCCTCCATTAACTGAGAAGGATGAAGCAAATGGTCCCAGAACTCCTGCTTACATTTTGCTGGATTATGAAGGCACAGTGAATGTGCTCCAATTTAAACTTGGCCAGACGCTGGGGGATTAAGTTTCACGACACAAGGAGTTGGTACTGCAATCCTTGTAAGTTCCTCATGAGAAGATGAAGCTCTTATATGTCATTACATGTAGGGAAGAGATTTAAGAATCATATTCCTGTTATAAACAGTATTAGAAATCAGTATTTTATTTCCCCTTGATTGCAACACTAAATCTAGGAATGTCAAGGGAGAGAATGTACTTCATGGAATGCAGAAAACTTGATTAAAAAAGCCTTAATGGTGAAAATGTATCAAAGCAAGTGAAGCAAATAGCACACATTTCACATTTCAGTGTTCTTTTTTGATTTGAGTTACCTGAAAAGATATTAGATTGATTGACTAAATGGATGAATGAAAGGGGATTTGGTGACTATCAATCAACAAACATGTATTAAGCATCTACTATGTGCAAAATGTTGGGTCCGAAGAAGCCAGTTAGACATCTGCTACCGAAATTATGGAATCACACGATTTACCTTTTGGAAACTTAATTTGGTATGGATGGTATGATTTAAAATACCATTTGCAGTATGACCTATAATAATTGCTGTTATTTTTTGAGATGATGTTATATTGGCCCAGATCCTTCTGAAGTTGGTTCTGACATTTATAAAGGAGCAGTTAGCTCTTTTGCAGACAGCAAGCTCACCATCCTTGCATACTTGTATCTAAAATAGTCCTAAAATTCTCTTTATTGCCACTACACTGTTTCCTAAAATGAAGCATGAGATCATGGTAGTATTTAGTTATTGGTTCAGTTTTCTGTCTTCTTAGATCTTTTTAAAGCTCCTACGTCCTTACAGAATGACCTCCTATTTAATGTCTGATCACATGATCAGCTATTTACAAAGTGCTGGTGTTCTAATTTGATTCCTTTTGATAACATAAGAAGACATTTGTTGTAGGGTCTTTGATAAGGATTATTTACTCTCATAGTCTTTTGAAATTGTGCAATGGCAGAAAACAGATGAACTAAACAGTAGTATTTTATAAGAAATTAAGTTGATCCTTCTGAAAAGGAATTTCGTCCAACTATTTCCCTTTATTGATTATATAGTTCTAAATAAAACAGATAAAAAACTCAGCCAGTGAATGTGCCAAGCCATGCTTTGTTAACTTGATTATGAAAATATATTGTATCTATGTATTACATATATCACATTTTATTTGCATAGGAATATATGCATTTAATTTAAAAAATTGATTTGTACTTATACTATTTGTAGTATTATTTACTAAAATTCTCATCTTACAACCCATGGCTGAAAGTTTCTTTAAGGCAAACTTGTTAAATACCAGTCCCCAACTTTATTGCAAATCTATTTTGCATACATAATGCATTCCACACTCTTGCAAGATGCAAGTCACTATTCCCTAATAACATTCTTACATAGCATATTACATTTTTTTCCTTTGCAGGAGTGAAATATCCCTCTGAGTTTGCATTATCTTGTTTTGTGAAAGTTTGGTAAATTTTACCTCTGATCTTAGACAATTGGTTGTGATCTTATGGAGAGGATATAAAACATTATTCTTATGCAAGTCTCCATGAGTGGCTATTTTTGCTCTTAGTTCTCAAAAGGAACAAGTAAATACTGCAGGACAAGTTATTTTTAAAGGTTTTTAAATAGTGTTTGTTATTTCAAGGCATTAACGTGTAAAATTTCTTAGAAAATACTGGTCAGTTGTGTTTATTGCCTTATGTCAACACGCTTGTCATTTTGAGAAAGTGTCATAATCTTAGAAGAAGATGGTTTGCACTCCTTGGGTCAGATCCTAATCTAAGAAGTGTTCTGTGTATCCCTGCATATCTCTCAAAGTACCTGTGGCTGTACAACTGTAAGTATCTCGCTTCTCATAGCACAGCACATGCATATTGGAAATGCTTAGATTCTTCACAGTGCAAATGCAAATTGGGTACCAATATGGAATAATGGAAGGGTGCTTATCCACTTGTAATTGTCTCCCTTTTTATCCTTTCCATCATCTTTACATTGTTGGCATAGTTAGGGTAAGCCAGTTATATTGAAGGGTATAGACTGAGCAGAGACCTGGAATCCAAGTTTGGATTTGCCCACAAGTAGCTACTAGACTCGGAGAAGGCAATGGCACCCCACTCCAGTACCCTTGCCTGGAAAATCCCATGGACGGAGGATCCTGGTAGGCTACAGTCCATGGGGTCGCTGAGAGTCGGACACGACTGAGTGACTTCACTTTCACTTTTCCCTTTCATGCACTGGAGAAGGAAATGGCAACCCACTCCAGTATTCTTGCCTGGAGAATCCCAGGGATGGCGGAGCTTGGTGGGCTGCCGTCTATGAGGTCGCACAGGGTCGGACACGACTGAAGCGACTTAGCAGCTGCAGCAGCAGCAGCTACTAGACTTTGAACTTGAACTGCTGAGCTTCAGTGTCCTTAGAAATGAAAGATTTGTAAACAGGCAGCTCATGGCTTAAATCTAATGTGCACAGGCATTTTGTTTGGGCTACATACTGTTTTAAAAGTCAGGAAATTTTACCTAAGACTTCTAGTATCTCTTAAGAAACAGAAAGATGTGACACATGGAGCCTGCATTCTCAAACAACAATTTCCTGGGCCCTGTAGATTCTTTGGTTTGCCATCCAAGCACTTGTCTGAGTTTTATTCCCTTGATCTTCTATAATGGTATGACTCTTTGGCTTTGTTTCAAGAAACATGGTGGGAAAAGTTTAATTCCTCTTAAAATTCATTTGACATGTTACTTTTTTTGCTGCTTTACAATGTCTTAGTTTTTCTTTGATTCCACTCTGATCTTATACACTTAACAAAAGATACAGCTCTCTACCTATGTATGGCCTGTCCTCTGCCCCCTCTGTATGGGCAAAAGTTGGGGGAGAAACCTTGGCTTTATTTTTCATACCTGCATTTAAATTTTCTCCTTCAATGATTTTACCTCCAGATAGATAATGTAAAATAACTTATTGTCATTTCTGTGAAAATTAGAGAAATTGTGACTCTCTGCTTATGAAATCCAGAAAGTATGTAGAATAGAGAATAGAATAATGACTCTCACTTTTTGAAGCTGTGCTCCTTCACATTTTTCAGTTACCGTACTGTATCTAATCAGATTCTCACAAAGCAATGCTATGCATGCAACGATTCTCCTATAACTCTCTTTGGAGACAGAGGCCAGCTGCTGTGGTGAGGGTTAGCTGCTTCTTATGGCTTGGGATCATCTTTCATTAAAAATCACAGATGGTAGTATATCCTTCTCACCATAAGAACTGATATAAGCTTTGGTCAGGAGAAGGAAGAATGCATGACCATGAAAAACTTCTTCAAATAAAATATCCCTGAATCAATTGACATGTGCCTTCAGTTGAATCCTCATCCCTAATTCTTGGTGAGAATCAATATAGTCAATAAAAATCCAGGTTAGTGAAATAACCCTGGATCTATGTGGAAGGGGTAAAGGGGGGGAGGAATGCTCAATGAAAGAAATTTATTTCTGGTTGATTTATTAAGAATTGATTTTATATTGACAAAATATAAGTAGCAACATTAGAGAGATGGTTTAGAGAAAGACAATGCTGCTGTGGCTGTTTAGTCATAAAGTCATGTCCAACTCTTTGTGACCCCATGGAGTGTAGCCATCAGGCTCTTCTGTCCATGGGACTTCCCAGGCAAGAATACTGGAGTGTGTTGCCATTTCCTTCTCCAAGGGATCTTCCTGACCCAGGGGTAGAACCTGCATCTTGTGCTTGGCAGGCAGATTCTTTACCGCTGAGCCACCTGGGAAGTCCCAGAGAAAGACAATATGCATTTGCTAAACTAAAACATTAGTTTCTAATTAGATTCTTACAACATGACCACTCTTCAACAGCTGTGGAGCAAGGCAAATGTTGCTTTTCTAGTCAAATGTGATCACTGAAGAACTTGGTTACTGACAGCTAAGGACCATCTAAAGATAAAGCAAAGTTTTGCAAGATGATACTCTTTCACCTGCTGATTAAACTGTGAAAAATCTGTGAGCCCAAATGCAAATTTCCCTGTTCCCGTTTTACTGGACAAGCTCCCAGGACTAGATTAGAGCTAATGCAAATTAGAGAATTTCCACCAATTGATTCAGGGAAATAGCTAGCTTGAAACACAAACCTCTTGGCAGTGAGGTCCTGCACAAAAATACAGAAATATGAACTTTCATATAGTTAAGGAGCATAGGGGGCAATAAGGTTCTTTACTATAGAATTATTTCTCTGTATAGGAAGCAGATTAGGAACCAGATTCTCAATTTGTGGTTTGATCCTTTCTTTTTTCCTCCTCATCTCTTGTTTGGTTCTCTTTGCTCAGTGTTGACTATCTGCTGAAAGTGAAACAGAACATCATAGGATAGACTCTCTTTTTCAGTATGTGCTTCTGCAGTATGCATTTCCCTAAGTCTCTCATTGGGAAATTCATTCCAAAAGAATGTTGAAAGCATAAGGGGGTACATTTTGTGAGATATATAGGCAGCAAATAAACGGGGTAAAAAAGACTAGTGAATTGATCTCTGCTTCATATTTGACTACACCTTTAAAAAAATTCCATGGAAAATGAGTGTAACATTTAAAATATTTTGTTTTGAAAACCTAGACATGATTCCACAAAAGATAAAAATGTCTGGAGGCATTATTTTTATGGATGTTAATCTCAAGCTCTTTCATATCCAATCATGACTGGGCTCCAGAAATTCCTTAATAATATAAGGAATTTGGTAAATTTTTATAACAGCTTGTTCTCTGGCATCTTTGGAGCCCTCATGATCTGCTGTAGGATCATCATTTGCCAAACTGTTCAGGAAGGATAATAATTAGTCCTGGGCAAACATTTAAAAAGTGAATTAGCAAAATAGAGGTGGGGCTAGAGACTATTCTATAAGCTTCATTTATATTTAAGCTTGAAAGGGGTCCTAGGGTCAGATGGACTAACACCTTTATTTTACAGGTGAGAAAACTGAAGACCAAAGAACGTAAATGCCACAATTTACGTTATATAACAGCTGTAGAACCAGAATGAATTCTTGATTCCCAGCCCAAGGCTTTGTTATTAGGGCCTGCTGCCTTAGATTTTCCTACCAGATCTGTTGGCTTGGGTAGAATTCTAATAATTCTGATAAAAGTTTGCTTTGTGAAGCCTGCATAACATTATGTCCTTTCAGCATTGTAAAAAGGAGCTTAATTTGAATTTCCTTGTAGCATACTGCACCAACAAGTGTACCAGCTTAGCCAGTACAGTACCATCACTAGGCTCCAAGAACACTGTGTAACTTTTCCCACCTGATGCTAGCCCCTATCTGTCATGTTCAGATTTAATTCTGAAAGACTCCCAATTTCTCCTGTATGTGACTAATCTTACAGAAAATGCTACTGTTAGTGTATGGTGATTTTCAAGAAATCTCCCCTCCCCTAAACCTGCTTCAAATTAATGCACAGAAATAAACTGAGTTATTTTTTCCATAGAAAATATCAGCTTAAATAACCAGAACATAAATGACAAACTAGTTGAATATTAAGTTGAGATATCTAAGTTTACATAAAAATAGCTATTGTGCTAAATCATGGAGCCAAAGCCAAGTATGCATATGAGACCTATCCTTGGGGTTTCTTAAGCTGTCTGTTTTGAATACTAGGCATCTTGAAATCATCATTTTGGGTATCCAACTTGTCCCTCTTTTGTTTTTGTTTTCTGAAAAATTTATAAAACCAGACTGCTCAGTGCAAATGAAATTCTTCCTCCAGAAAGAAAAGAGAAAAATCTGAACATAGAGAAGGCCCATCTTAGAATATCTGTGACTCAAAACTATCTTTGAGTATTATTTCTGGGTTTGAGAAATCTTCAAGGGTTATAGGTGCCATAAAAGTCATGGCATGGAAGAAGGAAAAGATGGTGATGGAAAATAAAAAGGAAGAGTAGGAGAAAAAGCAAAGGAGAGAGTAAAAAGGAGAGAATGGGAAGGTGGTAGAGTATTTTTAGAAATGTTCCAAGTATATTTGTCCTGTCGGACACGACTGAGCGACTCCACTTCCACTTTGTATCTCTTATTGAGATACTCTTTTTGCTGAATCACTGTCATCATATTTTCTTTTAATTCTTTAAATATTATAGTTTCTTTCATCTTTTGAACATATTTATAATAACCATTTTCAGGTCTTTGTCTGATAAGTCCAACATCTGATTATCTCAGAGACCGTTTCTATTGACTGCTTTTTCCTCTGAGTATGGGTCATAATTTCTTGATTCTTCACATACTCATAATTTTGTTGTTAAATACTGGACACTTTAGATAATCTCTTGTAGCAACTCTAGATTCTGAATTTTTTTCCTTGAAAGATTTGTTGTTTGTGTGTTTAATAACTTGCCTGGAATACATGTGAAGTCTGTCTCCTTGCAATGCATGGCCCCTGATATCTGTATTCTCGTTCTCTTCACTTTTTTCTTATTTTATTTTTAAGTCTGACTTTGTAGGGATCATTTCTCTGCCTATGTAGCTTAGTGTTCAGCCAATAATTGATCAGAGGCTGTCCTCAAATACAGAGTCAGTGTGGCTTCTATTCACTGCTAATTTGTTTGTAGGTAGGCCAGAAAGTATATTCAAACTTCAGGTAACTTTCAAGTCCACATCAGCTTTTACTTTCTGCTGGGTTCTCTTGTTTTTCCTCTTCATATACCCAGACTCAGCTTCATCAGCCAAGAACATACAGGTGGCTGTGCACATGCATAACCTCTGATCAACCCAGGATAATTGAAGAGTTTATCCCATATATATATTTCACTTCTCACAACTCTCTATTAAAACTCTGGCTAGTCTACCAGTCCAGTGCTTGCTCCAAACATGCCAGCAACCTCAGGCTAATGGAGTCCTAGTCCTTCTTTGTCATCAGATCTCCTTTTTAACTGTTCTGTTTAGTTCAGTTGCTCAGTTGTGTATGGCTGTTTGTGACCCCATGGACTGCACCATACCAGGCTTCCCTTTCTATCACCAACTCCTGGAGCTTACTCAAACTCATGTCCATTGAGTCGGTGATACCATCCAACCACTTCATCCTCTGTTGTCCCCTTCTCCTCCCACCTTCAATCTTTCCCAGCATCAGGGTCTTTTCAAATGAGTCAGTTCCTCACATCAAATGGCCAAAGTATTGGAGTTTCAGCTTCAACATCAGTCCTTCCATTGAATATTCAGGGCTGATTTCCTTTAGGATGGTCTGGTTGGATCTCCTTGCAGTCCAAGGGACTCTCAAGAGTCTTCTCCAACACCACAGTTCAAAAGTATCAATTCTTTGGCACTCAGCGTTCTTTATAGTCCAAATCTCACATCCATACATGATTACTGGAAAAACCATAGCTTTGACTAGATGGACCTTTGTTGGCAAAGTAATGTCTCTGCTTTTTAATATGCTGTCTGGGTTTGACATAGCTTTTCTTCCAAGGAGCAAGCATCTTCTAATTTCATGGCTGCAGTCACCATCTGCAGTGATTTTGGAGACCCCCAAAATAAAGTCTGACACTGTTTCCCATCTATTTGCCATGAAGTGATGGGATGGGACCAGATGCCATGATCTTAGTTTTCTGAATATTGAGTTTTAAGCCAACTTTTTCACTCTCCTCTTTCACTTTCATCAAGAGGCTCTTTAGTTCTTCTTCGCTTTCTGCCATAAGGGTAGTATCATCTGCATATCTGAGGTTATTGATATTCTCCTGGCAATCTTGATTCCAGTTTGTGCTTCATCCAGCCCAGCATTTCTCATGATGTACCCTGCATATAAGTTAAATAAGCAGGGTGACAATATACAGCCTTGACGTACTCCTTTCCCGATTTGGAATCAGTCTGTTGTTCCATCCAGTTCTAACTGTTACTTCTTGATCTGCATACAGATTTCTTAGGAGGCAGGTCAGGTGGTCTGGTATTCCCATCTCTTTAAGAATTTTCCACAGCTTGTTGTGATCCACACAGTCAAAGGCTTTGGCGTAGTCAAACTGACAGTACTCCAAAACAAGGGAGTCCTCTCCAGCAGCAGCAATGGCAACAGTGTTTATTGTTTTCACAGCCTGTCCCACTCTGGCTGAACTACTGAAGAAGGGGTGGTTGCAACCCCAGGCAAAATGCCACAGATTGGTGCTGTTCTTACCCCAAGTTTAGTTATTTTCATGAGTAAATACTTCTCAGTTTGTTATATGTTTCTGGCTAAATTCCAGAATGTTTAGATAAATGCTTTAGATTTTTAGTCCGGCTTTAGAGCTGCTTTTGGGAGACAGGATTTTTTTATTTCCTTATGCTGTCATACTGGAAGTTGGAAGTCTCCTACACTTAGTTTTCATGACAAGATCTTCATTGAAGATGTGTCCATATCTTTTGCATGTGGATATATTAATAAAAGGTCAGCCCCTGTTCTAAAAGTCATGCACTATATTTGCTATTATGTCCCCCCAAAAGAAATACTCCATTCATCATCCATACATCAAGAAGCAAACGGGCTTAAGCTTTATCCATAGCTCTTTCTCTATTTCCTTGTGAATGAATTTTCAGTGTTCTGATTTCTGATTGCTGATAACCAGGGTGCAGAGGATTATTTTTCCCCTTGGCAACAATAGCTGCCATTTAGTTTTCAGGTTGGGAGATTTGACAACAGAGAAGAGCATTATTTTTCTGCCTTTTTGGTAACAAATATTTAAAAAGAAGTAAGAATGTCTACTATTTAGTGAGTGCTTACTATGATGCTAGGAACTTTGTTAAGTTTTTATACCTTTATGTGTAATTATCTCCATTATAAGGCTTAGAAAAAGTAACTTACCCAAGGTCACTCAACCAGCAAGTTGTGAAAAAAGGATTCAAATCCAGGTCAGTTAGATGCCCAGTTCCATGTTGTTAGTAGCCATTCTAGATTCCTTTGGGATACTACTACTCCCAAGCATCAAGCAGGCAAACTTGATCCATTCTTGTTTTGAGAGACTTGTCTCAAATAAGGTGCCATTGGCAATGATCTGCTATGGAGATTCTTGTCTCTCTCAACTGAAAACTTCCTTCTTCAGCCTTTCTTTACTGGCTTATTAAGTTTAGTAGTACTCTGGATAATAAAAGAAGGGATTTAGGAAAAGATGTGTTGGGTCTCCTGGGAAGCAGCACCTGAAATGGAGATTAGTATACTAGAGATTTATTAGGAAATGCTCAAGGAAATGGAAGGAAGTAGAATTGGGCAGAGGAACAAAATTGAGCCATGGTGAAATTTCAACAGTGTCCTCGGACAGCCCTAAAGGGAGTTCAGATATGATAATCTATTCAGAGTTGTAGAGTAGAGGCTTTTCAACCACCAAAGATTTGTCACTGGATACAGGCCACCCTGGGGTAGGAGTGTGATTTTAGGTAAGGTAGTGCTCTTTAGACTGATAGCTCTTAGCCAGCAGCACTTGCCACAAGCTGGAGAAAATAAGTCCTCTGTTCTTAAGGGAAATCTGGGCATCCAGCACAACTGTTTATATACACACTTTTTCTTTCTGGAATTCTTTTCTTCCTTTAATTTCATCAAAATTGTTTGTTTGGAGAAAGTATTTTTTAAAATTGAGGTATAATTGACATATAACATTATACTGGATTTAGATGTACAATATAATGATATATGTATATATTATAATTCTTTATCCTTTCAATTATTTAGGCAAAATAAAATTTTTCAGTGTGAATTTTTCTGCCAGGCTCTGTGTGAGAGGTTGGGGAAATGACAATGAAAAATATGTACCAAGTTACTGTTCTTGTAATGTTTATAGCCTAAGGGAGGATATTTGTATTTAATCTCCTTCCTTAAAGTCTCTTGGTTAATCAGAAATTGGTTCTAGGTCAGTAACTCAATGTAGCCTAATTTAAGCCAATTTTAATCACTCATCCAAGCCTTATGCACTTGGCTATTGTTTTCCAAATCCTTTTAAATTAGTGGATAGCTTTCTTGGGTTGAATTATACTAGACTATGTTTAGAAACTTTTACCATTTATAAATTTACAATTATCAGCTTAATGGACTGTTAGCTGAGGGAAAGAAACATCTGTATAAAAAACAAAGCATTAAAAATTAATTACGATTTTTGACAGAAAGTTGAGACATGAGCAGTTGAATTTGTTGCTCAAGATTATTCTAGCTTCTTAGTGTTATCCTATTATCCTTAAAGAAGAAATAGTGTATTTTAATTGTAATTACTTTTGATAATTTTTTCACCGTAAGAGTAAATTATTAATTAGGGTGTGCATTATAAATTACTTTTTTATTAGGTGATTTCTGTCTGCCAATAGTTTCTAGTTTTTTTTTTTTTTAATTAAACTATATCTCCTGGATTTATTATTAATAGCTTTGGGCTCTATTAAGAGGGAGGCTAATCTGATTTCCACCTTATGACTTCACATACAACTAGAAAAATGATTCTACCTAACTGAGATAACTAGTGAACTATGTGTGGCCAATATAAATGGCTCTGGGTGAGGAACCACTTCTAAATCAAAGTTTCATTTTCACATTTTTTCACCACAGTATTTCACTATAGATTTTAAATTAATTTGCCTCACCATTGTATGTATGCCAGGAGGAAAAGACCCAGGCCTTTAAAAAACTGGTCCAGGCATGGAAAGAAATCAGGAAGAGGACAAGTCAATATAGAATCAACACCAAGTGATAAAACAAACAAATTAATGGATCACTGATAATTTTCCTGTTTGTGTATAAATGGGGTACCTTGGATAAAACTGAGTCCTAAGACTTTTTTTTCTTCGAAAATTTCATAGGTATAAATGGGGAAGAAAAAACAACCAATAAAAACCTTTAACAACAAAACTATTAAAATAGCAACACTCAAAATTGTAAATCAATTCTTTACTTTACCTTTTGAGCAATCAATCTATTTGTTTTGAAAACATCCTTTTAAAAGAACAGGGTCTTGAGACTTCCCTAAGGGTCCAGGGGTTAAGACTCCGTGTTCCCAATTCAGGGAGCCCAGTTTCATCCTTGGTCAGGGAATGAGATCCTGCACACCGCAACTAAAGATCCCATGTGCTGCAGCTAAGACATGGTGCAGCCAAATAAATAAATTAAAAAACAAAACAAAACAGGGTCTTGGGGTAATATGTATCTCATATATTACATAACACCCCAGGAAGGTCTGAGACAGCAAGCACCTCATAAACAAACCCTTTAATATTTCTATACTAAGTAGACAATAAAGATCACATGTAGTCAGTTTCAGTCAGTTCAGGTTGGGTTTGCAACATAAGTAATCAGCTGTCAGCTTAGGAAAAAACACTGATTTTTAGAAGTCTTTGGATTCTAGAACTGTGGGTAAGAGACTGTGCGTCTTTATTAATATGTGTATTCCTGTCCCTAGAAACCTGAAGAGTCATTTATTCCCTGGAAAATATTTGGAGACCTTCATCTTGAAAAACTAAACTAACCCTTGGAAGAAAGTTAAGGTTTCTGTGATGATACCTGTATTCATTGTTTGGGGATGGTAGGGACACAGATATAGTGCCACAAAAGAGAAAGACCAAGATAAACAGAAAAAAATTAAACCTGAAACCAAGATTATTTAGGAAACAGAATAAAACTTTAAAAGAAAAACATTCAGAGAGTCAAGAAAATATTCCATGAAATAAGAACAATCAGAAAAGTGAGCACTCTTAAAGAATAAAACTATTATTACCTACATAAAGGAAATTTGGTGCAAAAGCTTGAAAATGAAGTAGAGTAAATCTGCTGAACTATAAAACAATAAGAAGAAGAAATAGAAATTCAAAATGCAATGAGATAAGAGACCAAACCAGGAGGTCCAACATCTTATGAAAAGGACAGAAAATGAAGGGGAGGAAATACTCAAAGCAGTAAGAGAAGACAGTTTGCCAAGTTGAAACATGGATTTTCAGCTTGACAGAGGCCACTCAGTGCATGAAAAAAGTCCAAGTTCTGAGCACTGAGGAGTACAAAGAAGAAGACTAGGGCTTGGCATGCGTTCTTGAAGAGCACAGTGTAGGGGGCAGACAGACCTGCCACATTTGGTGGGCTGTTCTTAATCCTATTTGAAGAGTCAATTGTGATTTATTTTGTGAATAAAGAGTGTTCTCTGTATCATCTGACCAAATGGTGTGTTGGTGGTAAGGTGCAGAGAGAGAGAGAGAGCAGCAGTCTTTTTCTACCAGAAAAGACAAAATGTTAGAATCAGATTATGCCAGCATTTATTAAGGCACTTTAAAAAAGAGCTTTGAGGGCCCTTATGAATGCTATAATACAGAGAAAAAAGGCAGGTTATTCTTGCATGGTCTCATTCACTTGTATAGGCATGTAAGTTCGGAAAGTAATCCTGAAGGAGATATCCCATCCCAGAGATGGTGGGATGATGGGTGATTCTTATTTCTTTATAATTCCCTATATCTTGCAAAGTAAGTATGCATCTTTTTATAAAAAAAATGATTACATTTCTTCTTTTTTTGGGGGGAAGGGAAGATTTTTATATTTAAGATGCAAATACTCCTGGGAGGAGACCTGGTGAAAACCTAGGGATAGTAGCTTATGAAGGTAGGAGATGAAGGAGGAGCCCTTCATAAGCACTGAGAAGGCCCATGGAGGGGGGAACTACCCAATGAGGAGGTTATAAAACCCCAAAGGTCAAGCTAAAGATAAGCTTCATTTACTTCCTGCTTCTCTCAAAACTCTTAGCAAATGTCCTGAGATACAAAACTTTTTTATGTTGACATCACACTACCTGAGGACTGATGTTCTCCAAGATTCTCTACCGAGGGGCAGAGGAGAGCAGAACTAGAATCCAGAAAGACTCTGGCCAGGGCTCAGCTGAGAGAGTGAAGGGAAGGAGCCAAGGGCTTACAGTGAGGGGAGTGGGGCTGGGCTCACATAGTCATTCTGTGAGTGCAGAGATCTTTCTGGATTATTTAAAAATAGATACAAATTGCTTTACTGACTGTGCTAGTACCCTTGAAGAAGGTTTCTGTGACTACTATCCCTACTGCCATCGTGAAGATATATTTATTCTCAATTGATCTGTGTGGAGTGCTATTTTGGGCACTTTAAAAAAGCAGGTTAACAGAAATGATTTGTTTTTTCTTCTAAGAGCTTGCAGATTATGACTGAGAACAATTTAAAAGCTTACTTTATGCAAACAGAAATTATAAAATGTAGCTCTTCACAATGATGCCCTGGAAGGCCATATGGTGATCCAATTGGCTAAAAAATACGCTTTAGTGAAGTTCAGGTCACTAATTTTGGCCTAAGAAGGGGAAAAAGCCTTGACTTCCAGGATAGCCCAGATTTTAATAATATTTAGTACTAAATGCATCTGGATTAATTTGATAATCTATCTCAAATAGTAACGATGGAGAATTGCTATAGAATTTTCTTCCCAGGTTAAGATGAGAAACAAATGATTCAAACTCTAAAAGTTACTTTACCCTGCAAAAATACTATTGTAGAATTTTATTTTTTTTCAATACAAAGAGTAACAAAATCGGGGGAAGGCAGAAAAGGAACAGAAAAGTCAATTTAAGAGATAATGTATTGCATTTAAAGAACCTGAATGCCATTACTTTTCATCACTTAACTTTTCAAAGAACACTTTCAGCTTCCTTATTTGCATGTTTCATTGTTTTCCAGCCTTTACACTGTATGCTTAAAATGCAAATGGAATAATATAAGAATAATGAGAAGTAATACTTGAAAATGTTCTGAAAAAATGTTGAAAAAAGGATCTGGTTTCCATCCGATTGAAAGGAGGTGAGACTTGGGAGAACATTCAGGTTAGATATAATTTTATCTTAAGCTCTAACTAGAAGCACCATTGCTATCCTTCTTTCTCCTTTGCACTGTGGAAAATTAGTGATTATTTCTCTATTTTGACTCCCTTATTCTTTATTCATTTCTCCTTCACATTAGGTGCCTACCAATCAGTTAATCACAGTCCAATTAACGTTTGTTTGAGCTAGTCATTGTCACATTTGGAATACCGAAAGCAGGGTTTAGGGAAGCACTTGTCAGTCTCCTGCTCCAAAGCCTTAATATTTGGCTCTCCACTGAATGGGCTTAAAAATCAGACATCTTAGGTTCCAATCCCAGCTCTGCCATTTCCAAAACATGTTACTTACCTTCTCTGAGGCTCTATATCCTCATCTGTAAAGTGGAATAATGACATCTGTGATGATTGAAACAGTACAAAAAAGTGCCCATAGAAATACCTAGGCTGCTCTCTCTGTCCTTTGGCTTGTGATCTAATAAAGGTGTAAGGTGACCATCCATCACAGTTTGCCTGATACTGATGGGTTTCCTGGGACACAGTTCTTTCGGTTTTAAAATGGTGATGGTGCTGGACAAATCCAGATAAACTGGTTATCCTAGAGCCATAAGCACGTTTTTCCATTAGTCAAAATCCCAAATGCAATAAACCAAATATGCTAGAAGAACAAAGTTGTTTTGAGGTACAGGGCAAGGCATGGCAAATTCCTTCACAAAAAGGAAGAGAAGAGTATTCCATCTAGAAGGAACTGAAGAAGCAAAGGCATAAGGTGAGAAGCAAAGGCATAATGGCCTGCTTGTGGAAGCCTTAGGCAGTTTGGTGTGGGAAGCCTTAAGGGCATATGAGAGGATATAATGAGGTAAAGGTTCAAGCAAGTGTAGTGTGGCCAGACTTTGTGTGTTGTGCTCAGTACTGTGGATCTGTTCACACAGGTAATGGAGAGGCGGCTATCAAGGGAGATGACCATAATTTAAATCTGCTGGACTCCACTCTTCTAATAAAGAGCTCGTGTGGCCACTTCATAGAGATTAAAAATGAACAAGTTGTTTTTAAGCTCTTATTCTGTTACTGAGTAATCATATAATTTTCCTTTTGTGTCAAAATATTTAAGATGGCTCTCCTTTTGTGACGGTGGATGAAAGGTGCAAAGCCATTTTTGCTACCTTCCAGATCAAACTTGGGGGCATCTTTGACTCTCCTCCTTTCATTATCCTCCTTATCCAATCAATGACACAATATTTTGGCTTTTGTCTTCACAGCCACATTTTCTTTCTCTCCATTTCCTGGCTCAGGTTTCTAGTCATGTTTCTCTAGATTCAAGAAATAATTGTATATGGTCCATTCTTTTGGAATCTCTCCAGATGTAAATATTCATCCTGAATATTGTATCCAATTAATCTTGTTAAACAGCATTTTTGTCATGTCATTTTTCTATTCAAGAATCTATCAGGATTCCTATTAACACTTGGATCTAGGCCATTCTTGTCAACTTGCCTTTAAAATTTTTCCATCAATGGGCCTTTCCCTATAACTACTCTGATTTCTCAGAAACCATTTGTACTATTCAGATCTACGTTATTTGTCTTTTTGCTTTGGTTTTGTCTAAAAAATTTTTAATTGTGGTAAAATACACAACAAAATTTACCATCTTAAGCATTTTTAAGTATTCAATTCAGTAATGTTAAATATATTCACATTGTGCAACCACGAATCTCCAGAAACATTTCAACTCTTTTTGCCTTTAACACTAGGCCTTACTCTCACAAATCCAGCCCTTCTAATTTTTCAAGCCACTCACCACACCATTTCTCTTCTTTTTCTCTTCCTATTTAAATCCAACCAAACTCCAAGAAGAGAAATCCTATGTAAAGTATAGTCTATGAAAGAGAAAATAATCAATAAATGGTTCAAATGCTATTACTGTATTGTATTACTATTACTGTAATAGGAATAGTATTGCTATTACTGTATAGCATATATATACTGTATAGTATTTTGTATTGTTTTCCATATATTGCTTGTATGTGGAGAATACTTTGTCATTCACAGTTCTCAGGCACACTGGTCACCTCATCTGATCCTTACCACAGCCGTGTAAGGCAGATGAAGTAGATGCTTTTATGTAGTTTTTAGATGAAAACTTGAGAAAGACTGAGGTACTTGCCCAAGATGATGCAGTTAGTAAGTGACAGAGCTGGTAGCAGAATCCAAGTAGTCTGGCTCCTAACTGAGCTCTTTGCACTATTTCTAGCTGCCTTGTTTCTTTGAAGGGTATCTTGTCTCTCTAATAAGAAAGCTCTCTGAGAGAAGGAGCTATTAGAATTCTTTTCAGCTTCCCTAGCATGAAGCTGAATCTTGGGCACAAAAACTCTATTTCTTAGGTATTTGTGATTATATTTATAACTCCCTATACTATTATTATCTATGGTTTCTTAAGTATTTTATATCATTTTTTATATATTAAATGCACTTTCTTACAAAACTCTTTGGGGAAGACTTCGAGTTCTCACTTAACTCATCCCAGTACATGGGAAAACTTGCCAGCACCCCACCCCCACACTTAGGAGAAGTCATGTGACAAACTCTGGCCAACAGGTTGTGGTCAGTGGTCAGTGGTCCCAGTCTCTCCTGCCACAGCAGTCACGAGGGGGGACAAGTGTTGAGATGGTGGATCCTTAGGACTTAAGTATCAGGGATTGCTACCCTGCTTCTTGGAGAACAGGTACTCTGAAGAGTGACCCAGGTCTGCCCTGGACTATGTATGAGGTAATCAACTTGTGTCATGTTAAAGCACAAAAGTTTTAGTTTAGATCTTTTTTAACCACAGCATAATTTAGTCTATCCTGACAATGCAAAATGCAAATGTTCAATGACAAGCATGTTAGCATCTTAAACTCTCAGAGTTGCCCTAAGAATATAAGGAATTGTTTTTAATTTACAGTTAGAACAAACAAGGGCCCAGAGAGGTTTAAAGAATGACCTTGAGCCACTCATCAAATCAGTCTCTTAACACAAGCTGCTGATCTTTTCCCATATACTTAAGGACTAGCATAAGAAATGTAAATCAGGTGAAGAAAAACGTAGACTAATACTTCAACCTCTTTGCTTCTACAGTAACGTCCTCCAGTTTTATGACTTCACTCTAACTCACAGCCATCTTGCCTTTTTTTTTTTTGGTTTTCTCCTTAACTATCACTGAAGCCTTTACTGGGGCTGCTGCTGCTGCTAAGTCACTTCAGTCGTGTCCGACTCTGGGCGACCCCATAGACGGCAGCCCACCAGGCTCTGCAGTCCCTGGGATTCTCCAGGCAAGAATACTGGAGTGGGTTGCCATTTCCTTCTCCAGTGCATGAAAGGGAAAAGTGAAAGTGAAGTCGCTCAGTTGTGTCCGACTCTTAGCGACCCCATGGACTGTAGCCTACCAGGCTCCTCCATCCATGGGATTTTCCAGGCAAGAGTACTGGAGTGGGGTGCCATTGCCTTCTCCATTTACTGGGGCAAGTTACGTTATTTATCAGCTTGTTGCCAGAGTAATAACACCAGCTTGTACAAAGATCCAGTTGCAGGATTGGAATGGGTACAAAAGATAGTTCTGCTGGCCATGTGTGGACTTCTCAATCATGCATGCCCTATGCAAGGAAGAGATGGGGATTAAACTTGCTGTCTTTTAAAGAGGAGCATGCCTCAGCGAGAGAGGACAGAGATTGCATAATCCCATAGTGAGTTTCAGTCCAGTGACAGTAATTATGTCTTTTCTGTTGCTTTCCTAATCAAATCAATTTTTATTAGTATCTCCAAATAAAGTGCAGTTACCTGAGTTTGAGCATTCTTTGGCATTGCCTTTCTTTGGGATTGGAATGAAAACTGACCTTTTCCAGTCTTGTGGCCAATGCTGAGTTTTCCAGATTTGCTGGCATATTGAGTGCAGCACTTTCACAGCATCATCTTTTAGGATTTGAAATAGCTCAACTGGAATTCCATCACCTCCACTAGCTTTGTTCATAGTGATGCTTCCTAAGGCCCACTTGACTTCACATTCCAGGATGTCTGGCTCTAGTTGAGTGATCACACCATCATGATTATCTGGGTCGTGAAGATCTTTTTTTGTACAGTTCTGTGTATTCTTGCCACCTCTCCTTAATATCTTCTGCTTCTGTTAGGTCCATACTATTTCTGTCCTTTATCGAGCCCATCTTTGCATGAAATGTTCCCTTGGTATCTCTAATTTTCCTTAAGAGATCTCTAGTCTTTCCCATTCTATTGTTTTCCTCTATTTCTTTGCATTGATCACTGAGAAGTCTTTCTTATCTCTCCTTGCTATTCTTTGGAACTCTGCATTCAAATCGGTCTGTCTTTCCTTTTCTTGTTTGCTTTCACTTCTCTTCTTTTCACAGCTATTTTTAAGGCGTCCTCAGATAGCCATTTTCCTTTTTGCATTTCTTTTTCTGTGGATGGTCTTGCTCCCTGTCTCCTGTACAATGTCACGAACCTCTGACCATAGCTCATCAGGCACTCTGTCTATCAGATCTAGTCCCTTAAATCTATTTGTCACTTCCACTGTATAATCATAAGGGATTTGATTTAGGTCATACCTGAATGGTCTAGTGGTTTTCCCTACTTTATTCAATTTAAGTCTGAATTTTGCAATAAGGAGTTCATGATCTGAGCCACAGTCTGCTCCCGGTCTTGTTTTTGCTGACTGTATAGAGCTTCTCCATCTTTGGCTGCAAAGCATATAATCAATCTGATTTTGGTGTTGACCATCTGGTGATGTCCATGTGTAGAGTCTTCTCTTGTATTATTGAAAGAGGGTGTTTGCTATGACCAGTGTGTTCTCTTGGCAAAACTCTTTTAGCCTTTGCTCTGCTTTGTTCTGCACTCCAAGGCCAAATTTGCCTATTACTCCAGGTGTTTCTTGACTTCCTACTTTTGCATTCCAGTCCCCTATAATGAAAAGGATATCTTTTTTGGGTGTTAATTCTATAAGGTCTTGTAGGTCTTCATAGAACCATTCAACTTCAGCTTCTTCAGCATTACTGGGGCATAGACTTGGATTACTGTGATAGTAAATGGTTTGCCTTGGGATTGAACAGATATCATTCTGTTGTTTTTGAGTTGAATTTAAGTACTGCATTTCAGACTCTTTTGTTAACTATGATGGCTACTCCATTTCTTCTAAGGGATTCTTAGCCACAGTAGTAGATATAATGGCCATCTGAGTTAAATTCACCCATTCCAGTCCAATCCAGTTCACTGATTCCTAAAATGTTGACATTCACTCTTGCCATCCTCTGTTTGACCACTTCCAATTTGCCTTGATTCATGGACCTAACATCCAGGTTCCTAAGCAATATTGCTCTTTACAGCATCGGACCTTGCTTTCATCACCAGTCACATCCACAACTGGGTGTTGTTTTTGCTTTGGCTCCATCTCTTCATTCTTTCTGGAGTTATTTCTCCACTGATCTCTAGTAGCATATTGGGCCCCTATGGACGAAGATAGACCTGGCCTGAGTTCATCTTTCAGTGTCCTATCTTTTTGCCTTTTCATACTGTTCATGGGGTTCTCAAGGCAGGAATACTGAAGTGTTTGCCATTCCCTTCTCCAGTGGACCACATTTTTTTAGAACTCTCCACCATGACCCATCTGTCTTGGGTGGCCCTCCACCTGACCTGCCTCTTGAGAAATCTGTATGTAGGTCAAGAAGCAACAGTTAGAACTGGACATGGAACAACAGACTGGTTCCAAATTGGGAAAGGAGTACGTCAAGGCTGTATATTGTCACCCTGCTTATTTACCTTATATGCAGAGTACATCATGAGAGATGCTGGGCTGGATGAAGCACAATCTGGAATCAAGGTTTCTGGGAGAAATAACTTCAGATATGCAGATGACTCCAGCCTTATGGCAGAAAGTGAAGAAGAACTAAAGAGCCTCTTGATGAAAGTGAAAGAGGAGAGTGAAAAAGTTGGTTTAAAGCTCAACATTCAGAAAACAAAGATCATGGCATCTGGTCCTGTCACTTCATGGCAAATAGATGGAGAAACAGTGAAAACAGTGAGAGACTTTATTTTGGGGGTCTCCAAAATCACTGCAGATGGTGACTGCAGCCATGAAATAAAAAGACGCTTACTCCTTGGAAGAAAAGTTATGACCAATGTAGATAGCATATTAAAAAGCAGAGACATTACTTCGCCAACAAAGGTCCATCTAGTCAAGGCTATGGTTTTTCCAGTAGTCATATGTGGATGTGAGGGTTGGAGTATAAAGAAAACTGAGCACCAAAGAATTGATGCTTTTGAACTGTGGTGCTGGAGAAGACTCTTGAGAGTCCCTTGGACTGCAAGGAGATCCAACCAGTCCATCCTAAAGGATATCAGTCCTGAATGTTCATTGGAAGGACTGATGTTGAAACTGAAACTCCAATACTTTGACCACCTGTTGCGAAGAGCTGACTCATTTGAAAAGACATTGATGCTGGGAAAGATTGAAGGCAGGAGGAGAAGGGGACGATAGAGGATGAGATGGTTGGATGGCATCACCGACTCAATGGACATGAGTTTGAGTAAATTCCGAGAGTTGGTGATGGACAGGGAGGCCTGGTGTGCTGCAATCCATGGGGTCGCAAAGCATTGGACACGACTGAGTGATTGAACTAAACTGAACCTGAGTTTAGGGTTTCCGTTTCATCTTCTTTGCAATTTTGGTTGAAATTTAGACTTCCATGTAACCATAGCTCTATAAATTTTAAAATACATATATAATATTTATTTTATTTATATATGAAGTGCATGAAATTTTCCATACATTTGTAAATATATATATATATAAAAATATATATGTAAATATACATATTATATATGTAAATATATACACATACAATATATATGTAAAATACATATTATAAATATTTATGTAAAACTTTATGCACTCACAGTGTATATTATGATTTTTAAAAATTTCTCTCTTTCTTCTTTGTTTGAATTGAGGCTGGTTTTTTTGAGAAGCCAAGGCATGGTTATTGAAACATTGAAATTATAAATTAGCATGGCCTACTGGGAAGTTACTGATTTTTCTTTGCAGCATTATAAAGTTGAACAGATTATTTAATTCATATTTAACCTCACAATTTATAACTATTAGGGAAAAGCTTAGAAGGAGACAGAAAAGATGTTCCTTGGGGGAATTTTCATTGCTGAAATAAAAGATACCAATAGATTCACAAAAAGTTTCATAAAACAAATGGAAAAAAATGTTATACTGAAGATACAGATAATTTGGGAAGCTGCAGCCATCTGGTTATGGTCAAAATAGCTGCTTCTGGTGTCCTTAGATGGTACAAATTACTGGCAGACCTCAAAAACCAAAACAGGAATCCATTTTGAGATCACATTCCTTTTGCCTTTAAGACATGTTTACAGAGAAATCAAGATTAGAGGAACAGAGGAAGAACTCAGTGTGGAGAGGACATAACACCAAAGAGTTACTTAATTTGGCCAGTGATGAACATAAACTGAATTTGGGTGAGAAGGCAGGTGGATGTCCAGCTTAAGGTCATTCATTTGACTTTTTCATTTTATTGTAGCCATAAGCACCCTCAACTTCTCACCCCTGAGCTGGTTGGTGATCTCATAACGGATGTTTTATCAGTGGCAACCAAGAGTCTCCTTCAAGTCAAACAGTGGACATCAACCATGGAAGACACCAACAGGTTACTAGTAGACAGTTGTTTTTAAGCAGAAAGTACTCACTTCTTTGGGGGTTCCACAAATAATGTGGAGGTAGCACTTTGCAGGGGTTGGGCAAGGAGGCTAAGAATTTCATCTGTTGAGAGTACTATTATGATTTGAGCATTAAAAGTTAATATACTCTGAATTTATAATTCACAGGTCAGTGAAACCATAACATACTGGTCACATTACTGAGCTGCTTCAAGAAGCCTATGAAGGGGTGTCCCTGACCCATCCTCCCCTTCAGTCACTGCATAACTAACTACTCAACACCTACAGCTTTGTTTCCAGCCCTTCATTGCCTGTTTGTCTGAGCGTGGCACTTTCTTTCTCTTGTTTTCAAGCTTAGCTCTTCTTTCTTTCCCCTCGTATTCTATCTTCCTCCTAATCTCCCTCCTCAATTTCTAGGACTGGCCTCTGCCCTGAACCCTATTCTGATTTCCAGTTCCAGCAATCTGTGAAGTCAGAAACTAGGGAATTAAATAACTTCCTCAGAATACTTGTTCTTCAACAGTAGGGAGGGGAGGGTAGAGAAGGGGGCCTTGGTGTTCTTGCATGTGAACTAATAATTTGCATACTTCAAAAGATAATTTATACATGCTGTTTATGCAGATTTTTAAAAAATCATCTTAAAATGTTTTTTTGAAACCACTTAAAAATACTTCAGAGTAATTACATGGAATACTGAAGAAAACAGCGTTTACCTTACACTAGTTTTATGCACATTGTTTTCTAGTTGGTCCTCACGTTGTTCAAAAAAACTAAAAATTCTTTTTATGCTTTCAATTGAGATGGGAATTAATGCACAGTTTGTTTAAAGAAAGTTAAGTAATCTTACTCAGGCAATTTCGATATGGCATACCAGAAATTCACTTGTGAGTTTCCTGGGGGCCACTTCAAAGAGATAGGTATTCATTCTCTAGATAGGCTGAGATGGAGGCATCATTAGAAACTGTTGGCCTGTGAATCTGAAAAGCTACTTTGCATGTGTCAAGGCTCCCTGGACAGAGAAAACTAACAGGTGTTTCAAAATGAATCTTAAGTGAAAAGTCTCAAGGGCAGATGTTCTGATTTACAGATGTTAATTTTCAGTCAAGCTACTCCTTGTAGCTTTGCTGTTAAGTAAATAACAATAGGGACTTAGCTGTTGGTGGTTAATGCCTCTACTGAGTCACACCTAGGAGGTCAGTCAAACCCAAAATGATTATAACAGATTTGGAGCTGATTTTTGCCTGGAAAAATGTGTCTGTATTAGTTAGGATAGACTGACTGCCAGAAGAATAGACTCCAAAATATATTATGGATAAAACACAATGAAGTTTATTTCTTGCTCACAGGATGATATCAGGCAAGTGAACAGGGCAGAAGGGTGGCTCTCTTTCATGAAGTCATTTAAGCGCTGAGGTGTGGGGAGTCTGTGCCATCTTTACCATTTGGCTCCAGGTGCACAGCTGGTAGGGAAAGGGGCAGAGAGGAGTAAGCATGGAAGGCTCTTACGGGCCTGGAAGTGGCACCCATCACTTCTGCCCATCCTCCCCTGGCTAAATGGTCACCTCTAACTGCAGAGAAGAGTGGTGAACACAGGCTACCTGTGCTTCCAGGAAGAAGGATAAAACACAGATTTTAATGAGCAGCTGGCAGTTTCTGCCACAGTGTTCATTTATCTATCAACGGCTGTTGTGACCTATGAAAACAGATAGGTTTTATTCAAGGGATAAATTTTTTCAGAAAGAGTTAAAAGGGAGCTTCTTTTACAAAACATTCATATCACTGTGACTTCATCCAAGAAGAAATATTTGTTTCAGTATGAAAGAAAGTGAAAGTGAAGTTGCTCAGTCATGTCCTACTCTTTGTGACCCCATGGACTGTATGTAGCCTGCACCAGGCTCCTCCATCCATGGGATTTTCCAGGCAAGAGTACTAGAGTGGGTTGCCATTTCCTCCTCCAGGGGATCTTTCCAACCCAGGCATCAAACCCGAGTCTCCTGCACTGCAGGCAGATGCTTTACCCTCTGAGCCACCCGGGAAGCTCATATATTTCAGTATACAAGCTCACAAAACTTCAGTACTCCATGCTGCCCTAAGCTGTCTGCTTTGCCCCTATATCAAATAGGAAGAGCTTTCTACCTTTATTCGCCAAGACAGTCATTTAATATCCTCAGGCTAATACTCAGTTGTTTTTTTAAACAAAGAGTTTAACAAAGCTTTACTTGATTCAATATATTATCATTGCAAACATTTGTTTGAGTATGTATTTGTATGTGTGTGTTTGTATATTTTCTCTCACCAAGACAAGGGTCTATACCCAGAGAATGACCAAACTATGAATCCAAGTCAATTGTATTAAAGCTACACCCTTTAAGATCCATGCATTATTAAGATGAGCAAGATCTCCTTCTTTAGACTTTTCTGGTGTTTGAAAATGAATAAACACACCCTGATTAGGTAGGCAGCAGGAGTAAGAGGCCTAAAATGACTTAATGACCTTGTTCATTATTGGCCTTAAATTGTATTTAATCTAAGGGTGGGCCCTTACTCTTATACAACTTGCCAAACCAGTTATGTTTCATACAGAATGACTTTGTTCATCTAAAATCAGAGGTGAAGTCTTTGTCTAGGCTAATTAGGTGGGTAAAAGAGCAAAGCAAACAAAACTGCTGTGGAGCAACTTGATTATGCAGGTTTATGAAGAACAGTGAACACGTTTGATAACTGAAACATGCAGATAATCCTTAAATCTCACTCTACCCATTGGTTTTAATTACTTCCTCCATGGGTTTGGTACCGGGTGTGTCAGATCAATTGTGTGCTTTTTCCTTCTTCCCCAGCCCTTAGCCCCTATGCATCTGTTCTTCTCAAGGAGGGTCTAACAAACTCGTGCTGGGAAGAAAGAGTTGAGAGGTTGGGTAATCCCTAAACTGTGTTAAGAGCCCTGGGCAACTCAAGGCTGACAGCAAGTAATTTTCTATTATCTTTGGGTTTATGGCATAAGCCAGGATAGAGAAATGGAGTATGGGTTCTGAAGCCAGACAGACCTTGGTGCAAAGCTCACTGCCACCACTTACCAGTTATGTGATTTCAAGCAGTATTTTAACTTCTCTGAGCCCTGGCTTCCCCATCTATAAAAGGAGATTGAAACTGTCCCTTTCTCATAGAGTTGTGGTAAGAATTAAATATCATGTGTGTCACATTCCTGGTCAGGTGCCTGGCAGGCAGCAAGCACTTAATCAACGTAGCTATAATTATTATCCATGAAAAATTTGGGTATCCTTTTCTTTCTTTCATGTTCCACACCCTTCTCTTTACCTGATAAGAACCAAAGGGGCAGGTACTATTGAAGTTCTTTAACTCAGTGCTGTTTCAGCAGTTAATGCAATAGCCCCTATGCCCTCTGTGACCTTAGGGAGGAAACAGCTTAGTAGTTCAGAGCAGCTCTTTCTTCTCAGCTCTATTTTGTTCTTGATAGAGCTGTTCTATTCACACACCTTGCAATCTGTGAAGTTAAAATTAACCTATTTGCCAACCTGCGTCTCAGTGAGAAACTGAAAAATTACACCTTCTCTACGCACTAGACAGTGTTTTCTAGTGCATCTTTGATGAAGAATATGTTAGAGGAAGAGATGACTGAAAGGGAAAAGACTGAGCTCGATCTGTGCTTAGTTTACTCCCTTGGAAGAGTCCTCTGCAAATGTCAAAAGCTGGATTGAGAGAACAGGATGTGACATGGAAGCCGCTCAGTTGCGTCTCCACACACGTTTTTGAAATGGGGAATCAAAGTGTGCCAGTGTAACTGTCAGATTTGGGCATATGGAACAATCTAAGGAATCTGACTCTTTCCAGTAACAAGTTTAGAACTTCCTTTTAAAAGAGAGAGGAAGAAAAACACTCATTGCGCTCATAACCAATGGTTATCTTCAGTCATCAGTTCCAAGCAGTCCACTTTTCCAGTTTGTATCTGAGCTGACATTTCCCTTACTTTAAGAAGAAGTACTTCAGTTGACCTGGATGTTGCTATTCTTTGATCTTAAGTGCCCCAGATTAACCTGGTTGTCTTTGAACTCCCTGTTATTTCAGAGCCATGGGTAGGTGGCCAAAGATGAATTGTTTGCCTTGATCTTGTCCTGGAGGACAGCTGGGTGTTATCATTTGTCTCCAAGACAGCCTGAACCACAGAGCCAGGCTGCACAGATATATACTATTCCTTTTTATTTCTTATCTCCTTCAGCAGGCCATTGTGAGATGTTTCTCAGTCCTCTCAGGATTTATCTCCCCTTCCTCCCCCACCTCTCCCCAATAATTCTTAGAGACTCTGAAGTTCCAGGTTTTAGAAACTAGGTCAGTGGGGATGTGGCCCAGACTGAGAGGTCTTCATGGTCTAGGCCCAAGAATTTCTAGGCCATCAAAAAGCTACTTGAGATCAGACCTTTAGTTATACGGTAAGAGGAGAGTAAGAGTTGGAAATAGCTCCTTTCTGCCTGGCACAGTGAATTTAAAATCAGAATAGGTAGGTGTTAATATGTTGGATAGACAGAGGTATTAGGCATAACTCTCTGCCCTGAAATAGCCTAATAATATTTATAATTTTACCATTAGAAATTCATTCATTTGGATCTGGAGATGCTGTAGCTTCCAGAAATTTCTGTCTGTATGTATCTGAGAAATCAATTTTAAAAAGTGCTATTACATATTTTAATCCTCAAAATAATCTTGTGAGGTAGTACTCTTATTATTCTCATTTTCCAAGTGAGAAACCTAAGGGACAGAGGCATCAGTAGCCATGTGTCCAAGATCCCACAGCTAGGAAGTGGTGCAGCAAGAATTTGAACCCAGCCTGTCTAGCTGCAGGGCTCCAGCTCTCAGCCCTATCCCCAGTGTCCTATACTAGTAGCATTAATTCTTATTCTGTTAGCTCTAGCACCTAATTACTACTGCAGAAACTCCAGCCTCCACCAAAGTCCCCTCTGCCCCCACCCTCAACTATTCCCAGAGACTGTCTAGAAGGTGTACCAGTGGATACTGGTAGGACATATAGTATCTTCCAAATCCTTTTCTCCTGTTTGGGTGTCCCCATGACATTGTCTTGTTGCCGTCTCTATATTTCAAGTTTAACTCAAAAGGCTAGGTTCTTTACAGTCCCCAGTGATTTGAAACCACGTAGTGTTCCATACTGATGGAGTGGGGATTTTTTGCCAACGTGAGACACTGGATCTTTAAGCAGCACTGTGCTGTGCCACTTGCAGAGGACATCTGGCATCTGGGAGTGTGTGCCAAGATCCCTTTGCTCAGCAGTGCCTCTTCCCTTTTTCCTTATCTTCACAGTTAACACAGGAATTAACACCTGAGTATCCTTTCACGTCTCCATTCCCAGGCTTTACCTGCCAGGTCCACCCTGGGAACTGAACCAATCCCAGCAGCCCTCCCTCTGGCCAAAGTGGACTGATCCCGGGGCTGATTTACGCTGAGGTAATGAGTACTTTTCTGGGGTTCAGAGAGAGCTTGAGGGCAGCCTCTTTCTAGGGGTAAGTCTGTAAGATGTGAAACTTAGCAACTGTCATTTGAAAAAAGAAAATCATTCTGCAGGGGAAGAGGATGAAGTGGACAGGCAGGGACAGGAAACAGAGAAAAAGCACATTGTGCATTTGAGTACCTAATTCCAATAATTTCAGAGGTTCAGCAGGACCCCTGAACCTAGCTCTTCCTATGTCTCTTTTCCTGACTATCATGAGCCAGCAAAGTCCCATATTTGCTCAAGATGATTTGTGCTTTTCTCACTTGCAACAAAAAGAAATCTGAAAGTCCAGCAGGTGACAGTTTCTGGTTTAAGTACCTTGATGTCCATTTGTATCCCTCTCTCTTGTACTTTTGACAGGCGAGTTGACAAATGGAGAATTTTCCAACAAAACACTTTCCTATTTTCTACCCCACTCCCTCCCCCAACCCGCCACCTCCCCCTTACTCATATCATGATTAGCTTCTTAAACCTAAGGCTGATGATTTGAAGCTTTCACTTATAGATGCAAATACACCTGGGAAAAGAAACACCTTAAACCAATATCAGCTAAAAGCCATTATCTGTAGAAAGAACACTTGACAGTCAGCTAGGAGTAAGACTTCTGGGAAATGAAAACTGGTTGGAGAGCTGTAGAAATCTGATGTGTCAGGGAAATGGAAGACAGAATTTGTCAAGGACAAGTCTTACTTACTGAATATCTTCTTTACTGTAGCAGGAACATTTGTATCCTTGTTGTACTTTTCCTATTGAGAATGTGATCAAATTAAAACAAAACATATATTCTGTGCTGTACTTGATACAGCCCAGGAGATTGATATTTTATTATGTATGCTTTAAGTTTGGGCCTTCTAATACAATATTTAGATGTTCCAAGTAGGATGCAAATTGGTAATATTCTTTTTGAATTAAAGCCTCCAGAACTTTAAAAGAATCAGATTACAATACCTCAAATCCACCTTTCTCATCATGATTTAAACATTCATTGAACTGGGGAAATGGGTGGGGTTAGGAACAGCTATTACCATAGGATTTTCCCTGTGGTTGACCAAAGCCAAATTAAGCGTGTTGACCAAAGCCAAATCTATGTTTCATTATCCTTTTGTTTCCCTTTGCCTACCTTTCAAGGCAAAGCTGATTCATTTTTGCTAATGTTTAATCCCCCAGTAATTTTAAAGGTCTTGACCTGGGTTAGCAGGACGTGGAGAGTCAGGGGCTATTGGGTCGGTGGGATTGGCTCACTGACTGCTAAAAGCAGAGCCAAGGGAGCGCCAAAAGCTGTCCAGATGAGAATCTGAACATAGGTAGGAACTGAATAGATATGAAAATCAGTTACATGGCCATGGGCTGCAGGATGCAAATCAGTGAGAACCAGGAGGTTGAGAAGGAAGTTCTGGAAGGTGGAGCTGAAGGAAACGCCTGAAGCCTCGTTGTATCATTGAGACATTCCTTCCCACCTCCCCCTGCCCACGCCCCTCCTTGAGGATATAGGGGTTTCATCTGGACCCACAAGATCTCCAGTAATTAAATGAAACAGAAACCTCCTTTATCAGAAACACTGTGATTCCAGATGGTATTTTTGGCTGAATATTTGTCAGGCCTGTTTGTCCCCTGATAGACAGCATGGTTGTGTTTGAGAAGCCTTCTTAAGTCCATGGGTCTATTGTGAGCCTAACAGAAATCATTACAATCAAAGAGCTAGAAAGTTTGAAAAGCAATACTTTTACATATTTCAAGGAATGTATATTTTTGTGGCAAGTTCTTGATGTGCTTCCATGCAAATAATTTATGATTAAAATTCTCCCACCCTTCAGTCTGACGAATCGGTGTTGAAATTAAAATGATGAGTCCCTTGAGAACAGCACTGGAAGAGAATTGTAGAAATATGGATTTTTGTGCTGGCACAAAACTAATTTCTCTGTTCCCTGCCTGAATAGGAAAGGGCATGGAATGAGGAAATCTGTAGGGAGACCTCTAGTTAGAAAATCATTTATTTTTCTTCTTCTCATCCTTCCCGATTCTTCCTTTTCTTCCTCCTTCATTTGACCTGAACTCAGATGTTAAAATTTCAGAAGCCATGAATCAATGAATACTTCTTAGAATAATGTGATATATAAACAAATGAAAGTGTTTTAAACTTACCTGGCATGTGATGAAAGTGCATGACATGTAAATTGTTTTTGTATAATTGATTAGAATAAAGGTATAGTCACAATTTGAGGAAAGTAAGTGGGCTGATTCTGTGCACTGGCTAAGTTCTCTCTGTTACTGATACAGAACCAAGCCTATACTTGCTCTGCCAGCTCGTCTCATTACCGACATTTTCAGTCCCCCCTTTCCAAGCATACTTTTGAAGTTTTGTGTTTTGACTGTACTTTACAAAACTGTGGTCACAAATGACTAGGAGATTTAGAGGGAGTTTAGGGGAGGGAGTGAAGAGAGGTAGCCCAGAGAGTGGCTTGCTGCTGTGATCATCCTGGGGGTGAGGGTAGGTGGTTGATATAGAATCAGTGCCAATGATTCTGGTTGGGCCATTTCTCTTCACTTCACAGATTTGTGCAGATAAACTCTGGTTAAAATGATTATCATGTGAGTCACTAAGGGAAATACTTGCCTTTTCTCCTGATCTATGACCTCCCTGAGGCTCCTCCAACTGCTTTCCACATAGCAGAGAAACACTCTCCCCCATTCCCTGTGTGCCCACTCCCCACAACACTGGGAGCAGAGAGGCACCTTTGAGCACCTCCCAGATACACCTCCAAACTGTGCAGGATGAATCAAATTTCTGGGGATACATGCCTTTGTGGGTGCTTTTCTGGTTGTCTTTGACATACTGTTCCCTAATTCAATTATCTGTTTGTTCCTTTATTTTGAGGAGGTCACGGTTTGGGGATTTGGCTGCAATAGTGTCTTCACTCTAGGATTTGGATGTTCTGGCACTTTGCTTTCTGTGTTCTGTGGATGTTCCGCCTGATGTGAAGAGGTGTTATAAAAAGTGTTCAGGGTATGAGCATGCAGGGTGGATTCTGTAGCTCACAGGTCCTTTCCATCTTCTGCCCAGTCATTCTCAGTGTGTTGGTATTTGGCTCTTGTGCTGGTTAACTCAGGGCATAAAGTGGCTGCCACTACTCCTGGGAACATGACCATATTCCAAGGCCTAAAGGAGGGGTGGGAGTAGCAGCAGGTTGGAGAAATGGCTTAAGCTAATTCTGTCTCCATCTCACTCTACAGAGTGCTATATTAGACAGATAAGATTTATAAGTAGATATAGATATGTAGATATATTAAAGACTGCATAAGACATTTACTCATTTCTCATTGGCCAGAACCATGTCCAATGGCACCCATAATACAAGAGTCTGGGAAAGCTAGTATCTGGCAAAAATGAATGAGATTTCTAGGAATGGCTTCACTAATCATGATTCAAACAATGGAGGCTGGACACTTCACTGTTCTGCACAAAAACAATGGTTCTGTCGGTAAGGAGGAAAGGGTGGACTGCTGTTGAGGGGCAACCAACAGCCCCACTAACAGAATCATGGTTTTGTTTTCTCCTCCATACTATCACAGGAGTGTGACTCATTTGTGCTGGGAGGCTACCTTCCCAGTTTTAGAGAATGAATCAGGGGTGTAAGTGATTTAAGCCAATCATGGCGGCCCAGTTCCCCTTACCAGTGACTGGGTTAGGTAGGGAAATGTAGTGCTATCTTGGCCAGTGAGATGGGAGGGGAACTAGGCAGGAGGCTTCTGGGACTGATTTGCCTTTCTGACTGGCATGTATGATTTTGATGGCTGGTGCTGCTGCAGCCCTGAAGGAAACCACACAACACACTGAAAGAAGAAAAAAAGAGAGAAGTTCACAGGGCCTGATGACACCACTGACCAGCTGAATTAACCATCCCTGGAGACAGCCAATGAAGAACTTCTTATTATATGAGATAATAACTCTTACTGGTTGAGCCATTCTAAGTCATTTTCCCTGTTACTTTCAGTCTAAAGCATCTCAATATAAGAGGCAAAGGTTATTAATTAGGTCAGCTTCCCAAAATGTGTGACTCAAAATATTATTCCTTGGCTATGCTCTCCAACCTAAAGTAACCCATGATCAAATAAATATGGGAAATTTGAAAACTATGTGTGGTCATGGAAGTTAATGATCATATTAGTATATCAAAGATTTAGAGCAAAATCTTTGCCTCTGCTTATAACTGTAGAGCTCCCTTTTAAGAAAGGAGTGAATAAGTAACTTGTAGCTAAGAGAAAATGCTTTTAAATAGAAAATATATTTGATGTATTAATCCCCCCCACCAATAATAAATCTGTAAAAAACACCTGCTCTTGTCTGCCTCTTGACTTGAATCTATCCATGGCACTAGGAAATTACTAGCAGGACTCTTGTGCTTCACAAGTATCTTGAGAATGGTCTGTTGTCTCCACCTAAAGCCATTCAGTTATGGCTACACAGATCAGCTGCCCTGACTTTCACAATCATCAAAGTATCTTCCTGTCAACCAATAAGCATTGATTATTGATCACCAGCCATAACCCCCCAAATCTCTGAAATCTGAAGAAATAAAAGTAAAAAACATGGTCAATGTATTAGTTCCTAGAGCTACTAAAACAAATTACTAAAAACTGTGTGGCTTAAAACAATAGAAATTTATTCTCTCATAGTGCTGGAGGTAAGAAGTCTCAAATCAAGGTGTCAACAGGGCCATACCCCCTCCAAAGGCTGTAGAGAAGAATTTGATTTTGACTGTTCTAGCTTCTGATATTTCCTGGAAATCCTTGGCATTCTTTGGCTTGTGGTAGCATAACTCTGCCTCTGTCTTTTCTTGGCTGTCTTCCCTCTGTGTTATCTGTGTTTCTATCCTTATAAGGACTTTAGCCCTTAGAATAGGGCCCACCCTAAGCCCAAATTTCATCTTAACCAATTATATCTAGAAAACCTCATTTTAAAATAAAGTCACACTCTGAGGTTCTGGATGGACACATATTTTAGAGGGGGCATTATTTAACCCTACACAGTCTGTGGTTGAGAAGCATTTACTCTGATTGGGTTTTCCCTAAATTTTTTTATTGAGGAAGCTTGTTACTATGGGAGTCACGTGGCTCAGAAAGAAGAAAGCATTTCAGTCATCTGCTGGATCAGGGAAAATGTGTGGATGATGTGGAACTTGAATGGAGCCTTAATGGAATTTAGCCTGATGCAAGGGACAAGGTAAACTATTCCGGATCATGGATATGAAAAAAAATTCATGAGCAAGGACTATGAGTCAATAGCTCTATTGTGAACAACTGAATTATTCGACCTCATATTCACTCAGACTGTGATTCTTGAGGACATATGTTTTCAGGCAAGAGTACTGTTCCAAGGCCTAGCCTCTTCTACATAGCTGGGAAGGATGGCTGTTTGGAAAGAAGATAAGTGTGTGAGTGTGTGTGTGTGTGTGAGTGTGTGTGTATGTGTGTGTGCATTCAACAGATGGGGCATTGGGGAATTTAACTTTATGCAATGAATACAGCTTGTTTGTCTCCTTGCAAGGAAGAAGCTGAGGATACTAGCAAGAGGGCATTATATACTTTATAATCATAAAGCCTTAAGATAGAAGATGGGTGATACTCATTTAATATCTGATAAGAGTAAAAAAAGCACATGAAAAGATGCTCAATATCACTAATTATTAGAGAAATGCAAATCAAAAGTACAATGAGGTATCACCTCACACCAGTCAGAATGGCCATCATCAAAAAGTCTACAAACAATAAGTGCTGGAGAGGGTGCGCAGAAAAGGGGATTCTCCTACACTGTTACTGGGAGTATAAATTGGTACAGCCACTGTGGAGAACAATATGGAGGTGGCTTAAAAAAATAAAAATAGGGGCAACCCTGGTGGCTCAGTGGTAAAGAATCTGCCTGCCAATGCAGGAGACATGGGTTCGATCCCTGATTCGGGAAGATCCCACATGCTGTGAAGCAACTAAGCCCATACACCAGAACTATTGTGCCTGTGCTCCAGAGCATAAGAGCCACAACTACTCAGCCCACATGCCATGACTACTGAAGTCCGGGCACCCTAGGCCCATGCTCCGCAACAAGAGAAGCCCCCACAATGAGAAGCCTGTGCACCACAACTAAAGAAAGACCTGCATAGCAATGAAGACCCAGCACAGTTATAAATAAATAATATTATTTAAAGAAAACTAAAAATAGAGCCACAGGAATGGAAAAGATCAGTTTTCATTCCAATCCCAAAGAAAGGCAATGCTAATGAACGCTCAAACTGCTGCACAATCACACTCATCTCACACGCTAGTAAAGTAATGCTCAATTCTCCAAGCCAGGCTTCAATAGTACGTGAACCGTGAACTTCCAGGTGTTCAAGCTGGATTTAGAAAAGGCAGAGGAACCAGAGATCAAATTGTCAACATCCGCTGGATCATCAAAAAAGCAGGAGAGTTACAGAAAAACACCTACTTCTGCTTTATTGACTATGCCAAAGCCTTTGACTGTGTGGACCACAACAAACTCTGGAGAATTCTTAAAGAGATGGGAATACCAGACCACCTAACCTGTCTCTTGAGAAATCTGTATGCAGGTCAAGAAGCAACAGCTAGAACTGGACATAGAACAACAGACTGGTTCCAAATAGGAAAAGGAGTATGTCAAGGCTGTATATTGTCACCCTGCTTATTTAACTTATATGCAGAGTATGTCATGAGAAACGCTGGGCTGGATGAAGCACAATCTGGAATCAAGATTGCTGGGAGAAATATCAATAACCTCAGATATGCAGATGACACCACCCTAATGGCAGAAAGCGAAGAACTAAAGAGACTCTTGATGAAAGTGAAAGAGGAGAGTGAAAAAGTTGGCTTAAAACTCAACATTCAGAAAACTAAGATCATGGCATCCGGTCCCATCACTTCATGGCAAATAGATGGGGAAACAGTGGAAACAGTGGCTGGCTTTATTTTTTGGGGCTCCAAAGTCACTGCATATGGTGACTGCAGCCATGAAATTAAAAGACGCTTACTCCTTGGAAGGAAAGTTATGACCAACCTAGAGAGCATATTAAAAAGCAGAGACATTACTTTGCCAACAAAGGTCCGTCTAGTCAAAGCTATGGTTTTTCCAGTGGTCATGTATGGATGTGACAGTTGGACTGTAAAGAAAGCTGAGTGCAGAAGAACTGATGCTTTTGAACTGTGGTGTTGGAGAAGACTCTTGAGAGTCCCTTGGACTGCAAGGAGATCCAACCAGTCCATCCTAAAGGAAATCAGTCCTGAATATTCATTGGAAGGACTGATGTTGAAGCTGAAACTCCAATACTTTGGCCACCTGATGTGAAGAGCTGACTCATTTGAAAAGACCCTGATGCTGGGAAAGATTGAGGGCAGGAGAGGAAGGGGACGACAGAGGATGAGATGGTTGGATGACATCACCGACTCAATGGACATGAGTTTGAGTAAACTCTGGGACCTGGCAACGGACAGGGAGGCCTGGAGTGCTGCAGTCCATGGGGTCGCAAAGAGTCGGACACAATGAGCGGCTGAACTGAACTGAAAAATAGAGCTATCATATGATCCAACAATCCCACTCTTGAAAATATATCCCCCCAAAATGATAATTTGAAAAGATATATGCACTTAAATGTTCATAACAGCACTGTTTACAATAGCTATGACATTGAAACAACTTAAATTTCCACCAATAGAGGAATGGCTAAAGAAGATGTGGTACACATATACAATTAAATATTGTTATTTTTAGTCACTAAGTCATGTCTGACTCTTTGTGACCCCATGGACTGTAACCTGCCAGGCTCCTCTGTCCATGGGATTTCCCAGGCAAGAATACTGGAGTAGGTTCCCATTTCCTTCTCGAGGGGATCTTACTGACTTAGGGATCAAACCCACATCTCCTGCAGTGGCAGGTGGATTCTTTACTCCTGAGTCACCAGGAAAGCCCACAATGGAATACCACTCAGCCATAAAAAAGAATGAAATAATGCCATTTGCAGCAATATGGATGGACCTAGAGATTGTCATATTGAGTGAAGTCAGAGAAAGACAAATATATGGCATTGCTTTTATGTGGAATCTAAAAAAAGGGTACAATGAAATTATCTACAAAACAGAAATAGAATTACAGATGTAGGAAGCAAATTTATGGTTACTGGAGGTAAGAAGTGGGGGAGGGATAAATTGGGAGATTGGGACTGACCTATATACACTACTATATATAAAACAGGTAACTAATAATGACCTATTGTACTGTACAGGGAATTCTACTCAATGCTCTGTAATGGTCTATATGGGAAAAATATCTAAAAAAGAGTGGATATATTGAATATATATAACTGAGTCACTTTGCTGTATATCTGAAACTAACACAATATTGTAAATCAACTTATATTCCAGTAAAAATTAAAATAAATGAATAAAATAGATATCTCAACACCAAACCTGTAGGTGACATTTATACGCAGATTTTTTGGCTTAAATCCAAAGGAAAATTTAAGGTCTTTACAATGATTATTTATAGTTTTTGGTCAGGATTTTTTAGTCATCATTATGATTTGTACAATATGTCTAAACTTTTCCCCTAAATGTCCTAGTAACTGCTTATTTATAACTATCTAAATGCCTGTAATATTGTTTGGGTGCTCCAACTTAACCTTAGTGACTTTAAAGTAACTACTGCATGGTTTCACATGCAAAAATTACTAGAGAAGACTTTGCTCTGCTTCATATAGAACCAGCTGAATATTTTACTTCCTTTATATAGCTTCTTTTCCTATATATAGAGGGAACAGTTTTTAAAAGTATCTCTAATTCCTGGTCTTCAAAGCTGGCAAGAGCAGCCCTGAAAATTGTTTCCAGAAATAAGTTTCTGTGCAACCTACTAATTTAAATCAGCTGTTCCCAAATTTACGAATGGTGTTTGCTCTAAATGACACCCTTTTCCTTCACTACAACCATAACTTTGATTCAATGCACTTTTGACTACTGTTCCCATCCACAATGGTAGTTGGAGAAGGAAATGACAACCCACTCCAGTATTCTTGCCCAGAGAATCCCATGGACAGAGGAGCCTGGCAGGATACAGTCCATGGGGTCATAAGAGTTGGGCATGACTTATCGACTAAACCACCACAATGGTAGTAGCCCAGGTGGTGCTACTGTTAAAGAACCTGCCTGCCAATGTAGGAGATGTAAGAGACGCAGGTTCGAACCTTGGGTTGGGAAGATCCCCTGGAGGAGGGCATGGCAAACCACTCCGGTATTCTTGCCTAGAGAATCCCATGGACAGAGGAGCCTAGTAGGCTACAGCCCATGGGGTTGCAAAGAGTTAGACATGACTAAAGTGACTTAGCATGCACCATTTGCAATGCTCCCGTATAGACACTAACATTTTACCTGGAAATTTCAGATAATATGGGAATGTGTCTCTTGCCTGTCACTGGCTTCTTTAATAAATTTCATCATATCTTGATGAAAAACTTTGGGTTTCAATGGCAATATCGCCTTTATTCCCTTTCACAGGATGGGAAAAATATGCACTATCCAGTTTAAACTGATGAAGTTAAACAGAATAGAAAAATATTTAGTGATTTGAGTAAAAAGAAAGAATCTATATGAATATTAAAAGGAAATGATTGAAAGGGGTGTAATCCAGGGGTAAGGCACAGACACCAACAATCAAGATGGGGGCTGGGTGTAAGCATCTGGTACAATTATCCTAGTGCTTCTTGATATCAACTGCCCTTTCTAAATTGTTGGTATTGTCTGAATTTCTCAAGCCTGGGGTCAGTTGGTCTGTTACTAATATTTGTGATGGGCTGCTATAAAGAGAGGTGTCTTGCTTCCTAAAGTACTAAGTGGCTTTCCTCTTTGAAGAAAGTTGCTACCTCCATTTCAAGGATTATTTTATATAGAAATTATTTAAGGGATCTCCCCAGTATGTTAGTTTGAAACTGACTTGAAGCCTTTTAGAGAAAAACTTTGGAAAGCTTCTGGGAGATCATCTCTTCCACCACAGAGGCTGAAGAGAAGTGAAAGACTTGAAGTAAGAGCTAGGTAACGCTTTACAGCTAAAATTAGTATAGAAACTTCTAGGATTTCGGGGATTCCAAAGAAATAAAGGGTATCTGAAGTATGTTGGCCAAAATGTTAAATCAGAGCTTAGTGTTCTTATGTGAACCAAAGCCAAGACAATTGTGTATCATGAATTCTCTGAGGTCAAGGACTAGGTCTGTCATAACATCTTAAATACCTCGCTCAGTGACTGGCACAAAATAAGCCCTCAAAAGATATTTGGTGACTAACAATAAATGAATGAACAAATGAATGCTTCTGAGTTTTGCACATAGTTGGATCTTACAGGTAGATGGAAAAGACCACCGTTATTAATTCATTTCTCTGTTTGAAACACTGCCCTTGCTTTCCTACACCTCCTGTTGAAATAAAAACACTCCTGAATGAGGTGACATTATACTTCCAATACCTCAGGTTTAATGTGAGTTAGTTTATCAGATCATGATGCTGTATGACATTCTTGAAAGAGGAGAAATGTTAAATGCGGGCTAATTGGTGAAGAAAGTGAGGCCAGAACACAGGAGACCAATTTGACTGATCAGTGTTTTCTCTAGGGTTGATCATGTAAGAAGAATCCATTCCCAGCTGCTATGGTAGTTTCTGCAAGCACCCGCAGCTTTTGGAAAGTAGCACACATTAGAGATAGAGAAGATAGGTGGTTGGAGAATGGACCTTTTTTTATTCTGACCTAGTTTTCTATTAATAAAATGTATTTATCACTTAGGCAACATTTTTCCCAGCAGGCAAATTATAACTAATAACATACAATTTTAAGCTAACATTCTTTTTGCTAAAGGCCTCAGTCATAACAGGTATTATTAAGGGTAACAAGTATGTGAGGAGGAAGAAAGGACAATTCTTTCACTGTAGTGTTTGTGGAAGGTCCAGTCAATGCAGTTAAGAATATGACAAGTACTTTATTTTTCAGCTCTCAGGGAAGACCATGATCTGTAAGTGATTTTATAGTGCTTGGGGAATGATGAATTCTGGTATATACAACTGAAACAGTCCTGTGAATGATTGCACCCTGAAGGTAATGACACTGGGTTTAAGGCAAATGGATATTCATATGTAGAAACTGAAACAAACATTGAATGTGCAATCTACGATGCTACAAATTATTAAATTCCTGAAAAGAGAGAGAAATCCTGTATTTTCACAGCTTAGAATAGAGTGTGAGGAAGAAGAGAGCTGGGAGATGCGAGTCAGACAGCAGTCCTTCCTATGACCAGTAATGGTTGAGAGAGAGGGTTCCTGTGACCTTTGCTTTTTGCTTTCTAACTGGGCCTGGGTTTCTGACGTACATGGAGTTGGAAGAGGGGCAGGGATGACATGCAGGTCATCTCTGCCACATCTAGCTCTTATAGCCTAAAGAATATAGGACAACTGTAATAGTCATTTATCATAGGGACATTTTATTGGATTTAAAAGTAGACTCTAGGTTAGTTATAGAGACTCTCCTTTAGATGCAAGGGATATACAGTTTTATTGGAAAAAAATTTATGTTCACACTGATACCAGGTTGGTTCCATTCATTTAATTAGTAGGCACACTTAGTGCCTACTATGTGCTCTATTCCAGGACTGGGTATGCTGTTGTGAACAAGATAACAGGGTCTCTGGATTCTCAGAGCTTATATTTAGTGGGGGTGATACATAATAAACAATAAATAACAAGGATGCAGAACTATCATGTGAGAAATAGTTTCTATAATACCTGAGAGGAGCTCTCAGTATAATTGGAGAGACTAATATATCTTGCCTGGAGAATTCCCCAAACAGAGGAGCCTGGAGGGTTATAGTCCATGGGTTGCAAAGAGTTGCACATGACTGGGCGACTAAACAACGTATGAGCATATTCTTACTAATCGGATAAATATAGTAATACACTTCAGTGACTTAGAAGACCTTTATGGATCTCTACTTGATATCCAGTGTGTCCTGTTCACAACGGAGTCCTTAGACTTGAAGTCAACTCAGGTGTATCTGAAAACTTTCTTCTTAATGCCCTACCCCTTTCTGATGATGTTACTTTACTGAAGAAATTAGTATTCTGATGAAATAGGTCACTGTCCCACAGTGACTGATGACTAGCTTGCTTTTCTCCTACAGAAAGTAGGAGTACTGGACCAGTCCTCACCGTGGCTAACAGTTCCCATTTTTCAGCTCTCAGCTCAAATCTCATCTCGCAGAATGGCCTCTGACCACCCAATCTCTAGCTGCCTCCCACCCCTAGTTATTATTTATCTCTTTGGTTTATCCCAAGGTGTTCACAAACAAGAAGAGGAGGTAAGAAAAATATGAGGCTAACTATAAAAAGAAGGCAAACTGCAAAATGCTACAAATAATTACAAATACTGTTATGTAGATTTAGTGAAAAAAGAGGTCAAATCTTTTTTATTCCACATTTTAAAAGAGTTTCACCCTTGAAGAAGATTAGACCTTTTACAAATATGTATATATATGTCTCTGAATCATTGGACAAGAAAATAAAGGACCTGAAATGTTAACAAGATTTATGAACACAGGAACAAGGTCTTATAAAGGCGATTGAAATATGTGACAAGCATTAGTATTTCAGAGTAGTGATGAGCTATTTGTATAGATTGATGTGGCTAAAAATTAGACAAGGCATATTAAAAGCTGAGATCATTCAGGCTTAGGAGCAGCTGAATATGAGCAATTATGAAGCAGTTAAGCCATTAAATAAAACTGAATATCTTGTGAACTGCTGGAGCAAAAAGGCACCTCCGTGTGACCGAGAGCTTTATCACCCACACTCTCCTCTCAAAAACGTAAACATTAAGAAATGTTGGTGCCAAGGGCGATAGGCTCTTTAAAGGCAAACCATTTTACATGTTGCTTGGGACAGCAGTCTCATGCAGAGAAAGGCATCTCTAACTGGATATACCAATTGTGTGAGGAGAATGTGGGGATGAAGCGATTAAGGCCAGCCTTTTGGGTTTGGGGCCGACATGGGATCTGGATAATACAGAATCCTGTGGAGAATGGCTCACCTGGTTTCTGTCATGCTTCTATAATTGTACAGACTGGCTGCCTCCATCAGCTGATTCCCTCCTGTGGACAGGATTGTAAACATGGGTAATGTTGTTTATGTAAAGACAGTTATTCTATTCCCATTCTGCTCGGGTATTAGGCACTTTAGTATGAGGAGGTTTCAAGAACACACTATAAGATGGGAAATAATCCTAAAAACTGTTCTTTTCCCCAGTCACTGTGACTTGGCTACATCATTTGATAGTAAATAAGATTATTCCATGAAGAAAAAGCTGAGACAGTTTCAGAGTGGATCTGCCCCCATGCAGTAATGCTGTGACTATATACATCAGTCATTTTGAATGGCTTAATTGACTGTCAATAGAAACATCTAATATTTATTAAAAATCTGCCATGTGCTAGGCATGGGGTAGGCATGTTTACATATTTATTCAGGGGAAGCAGGGTGTCAGAGTAGAAAGAACATGATAATTACAGCTCCAATTTTGGCATAGCCTCTAACTAGCTGGAGAAACTAAGCAAGTCATTTAAAACACTCAGCAATGTGGAGAAGGAAAGCAAAATCTCTAGATCTGTATTTATTTTGCTGTTTGAAGGTGTGTGTACTGTGTGTGTACTGTGTGTGTACTGGAAGAGATTATCATTCATACTCCCTCTAGCTCTAAAGGTCTGTAGACTGTACATGTATACAACTTTATTTATATTTGACCCTTCTGCTATTTCTTGGATAATATGCTTTCCATTTGCTGTATTTTCCTTTTTCCACACCCAAGTTGGTCATCAATTTCATTTTGATTCTTCTTTGAAATATCTCTACTTTCCTTTCAACCTATCATTCCATATTGGGAAGCCTAGTGGTTAAGAGGGCAGGCTCTAGAGCAGGGCAGATTTGGGCTCAAATTCCTCCCTTACCATTTGTAGCTGTGTGGCCTTATGATCTTGTGCTCTTTATTATTTATTTAAACTGTATGAAATTCAGCTTTCATATCTGTAAAAGGGGATGGTGACACCAGTCTCTAAAGATTGTTGTGAATATTTAATGAAAAAGTGTATATAAATTGCTTAACAAAGTGACTGGTACAAAAAATTCAATGTTAGCTAATCCTTATACTACTACATTATTAGTTGCAGTAGTAGCTGTATTAATTTCCTGCCATCAGTATTGCTATTTTCACCCTGTCATCTTCTTCATTAGACTGGTTTGCTACAATAGCCTTGTAGTTGGTATTCCTAACTCCACTTACAGAGTATCTACTATAATAAATAACTGTACAACATGGTAGAATCTGTGTTTCATTTTGGAGTATTTCTATTGCTTCAGATTTAGGTTCATTAAAAGAGATCAAACTAGTTAACCCTAAAGGAACTCAACCCTGAATATTCATTGGAAGAACTGATGCTGAAGCTGAAGCTCCAATACTTTGGCCACCTGATGTGAAGAGCTGACTCATTGGAAAAGACCTTGGTGCTGGGAAAGATTGAAGGCAAAAGGAGAAGAGGGCGGCAGATGATGAGATGATTAGATAGCATCACTGACTCAATGGACATGAATTTGATCAAACTCCGGGAGATAGTGAACGACAGGGGAGCCTAGCGTGAGACAGTCTATGCGGTCGCATAGAGTCGGACACAACTTAGTGACTGAACAACAACAACTTCATTAATATTTTTTCTGCAGTGTCTAATCTGCTGCTTGTTTTACTCAGTGTGTTCTTCATCTCAGACATTGTGTTTTTCATCAACACAAACTGTAATTGGGTTTTTAGGTATTACCGATATCTCTCCTTAACGTTGCAAAGAGTTGGACATGACTGAGGGACTGAAAAACAACTCCTTAATGTGCTCATACTTTCTTCCATCTTAGTGTTTCTCAGCCAGGGGTGATCTTGTCCCACAGGAGACATATAACAATTTCTGGAGACACTTTTGCTTGTCACAGGTGAGTGGCAAAACACTACTGGAACCTAGTGGTTAGAGGTTAAAGGCGCTGCTAAACATCCATCCCATAATGCTCAGGACAGCCCCCACAATGAAGAATTATCTGTCCCCAAATGTCAGCAGTGCAAAGGTTGAGAAACTATGTTCCACCTTTTTGAACATATGGAACCTAATTACAGTATGTTTTAGTATCTTTGTCCACTTGTCCTACCATCTGTGTCATTTATGAATCTGTTTCCATTAATTATTTTTTCTCTTCATTATGCTTCTTTGCATGCTTGGTGATTTTTCACTGGATGCCAGTTGTGAATTTTATCTTTTTGGGTGCTGGTTGTTTTTGTATTTTTAAAAATATTCTTGAGCTTTGCACCGAACACATTTAAGTTACTTGGAAACAGTTTGATCCCATAGGCTAATCTTTAAACTTTGTTGGATGGGGCCACAGTAACCCTTAGTCTAGGGAAAAAGTTTCCTCACTATGAGTCAATAGCCTTATGAGTACTCTATCTGGTGCCCTGTGTGTTATGAGGTTTTCCATTCTGATGGGGATGAGGGAAAATGGAACTATTTCCAGACACGTGAGCTCTGTGCATTGCTTCTTTACAGTGGTCTTTACTTGGCCTTGTGTTGATAGCTTCCTCATACACATGTGTAAGTTAGAACTTAGCTGAAGACACAAAGAATCCTCTGCAGAAGTCCTGAGCATGTGAAGCTCTCCTCTCTCCAGAACCATGTTCTCTGAATTTAAGCCTTCTTGGGGACCTTTGTTAAATAATCAGCTCTATCTCCTCCAATCAGGGAGAAAGCCAGGCTCTGTTAGGGTTTCCTCTCTTTGTTTCAGCCTAGAAATTATCTCTAGGTGGTAGAAGGGGATGTTGGAGGTAGAACTCATCTGGATTGTTTCCCTTTACTCAGGGATCACTGTCCTTGCTTCTGTGGCTCAATGTCTGAAAACTATTGTTTCATATGTTTAGTCCAGTTTTTTTTTTTTTTTTTTGATTTTTATTTTTATTATTTTTTTTTTATTTATAAATTTATTTATTTTAGTTGGGGGCCAATCACTTCACAACATTGCAATAGTTTTTGCCATACATTGACATGAATCAGCCATGGGTTTACATGTGTTCCCCCTCCTGGACCCCCCACCCACCTCCCTCCCCATCCCATCCTTCTGGATCATCCCATTGCCCCGGCCCTGAGCCCTTGTCTCATGCATCGAACATGGAATGGTGTTCTGTTTCACATATGATAATATACATGTTTCAATGCTATTCTCCCAGAACGTCCCACCCTCACCTTCTCCCTCAGAGTCCATAAAATTGTTCCATGCATCTGTGTCTCTTATTCTGTCTCGCATATAGGGTTATCGTTACCATCTTTCAAATTCCATATATATGCATTAGTATACTGTATTGTTGTTTTTCTTTCTGGCTTACTTCACTCTGTATAATGGGCTCCAGTTTCATCCATCTCAGTAGAACCGATTCAAATGTATTTTTTTTAATGGCTGAGTAATATTCCATTGTGTATATGTACCACAGCTTCCTTATCCATTCGTCTGCTGATGGACATCTAGGTTGCTTCCATGTCCTGGCTATTGTAAACAGTTTTTAAAAATTATTTAAGGCAGGCAGGTAAATCTGGCCTCTGATAGTCCAACATGACCAGAAGTGGAAGCTCATGGTAGACTTTCATAAAAGCACATAGGCAGTGCCATATGTTGCATTCAAAACAAAATCCCATTTTCTTTCTACATCTATGCTTCTAGAAATACATTGTCTTCAGAATCAAACTGGCATTGGTGCTGAGATCTAAACCACAAGGTATGCATTTATCAGAACAACCTCTGATCTTTTCTATGTTGCTTCTCTTCTATTCCCTCTCGCCATTTGGAATTCTCTTGAGAATCTACACTTCAGGGCTTCAGTTGCTTCAATTTTTAAACCTTTTACCATCTTGTATCCTATTACTTGCTCAGTTAATTTGGACCTTTTTTTTGTTTGCTTTTACCCTTTTCTGCAGGTAGGCCCTGATGTTTAACTATGGCTCAATAATTCATATGTCTATTTGTTGGTTACAGTGCAATTTAATGGTATATTTAATTGCTGTATTTATTAGCTTTGAAATTCCTAACAGGTATCCATTTCCTGCCCTCAGGCCATGGTCACTTTTTTTAAAAAATTAATTTATTTTTTATTGAAGGATAATGGCTGTCTTAGGAGGCCTTACAAATAGCTGTGAAAAGAAGAGAAGCAAAAAGCAAAGGAGAAAAGGAAAGATATACCCATTTGAATGCAGATTTCCAAAGAACAGCAAGGAGAGATAAAAAAAACTTCCTCAGTGATCAGTGCAAAGAAGTAGAGGAAAACAATAGAATGGAAAAGACTAGAGATCTCTTCACAAAAATTAGAGATAGCAAGGGAATATTTCATGCAAAGATGGGCTCAATAAAGGACAGAAATCGTATGGACCTAACAGAAGCAGAAGATATTAAGAAGACATGGCAACAATACACAGAAGAACTGTATAAAAAAGATTTTCATGACCCAGATAATCACGATGGTGTGATCACTCACCTATAGCAAGACATCTGGAATGTGAAGTCAAGTGGGCCTTAGGAAGCATCACTACGAACAAAGCTAGTGGAGGTGATGGAATTCCAGTTGAGCTATTTCAAATCCTGAAAGATGATGCTGTGAAAGTGCTGCACTCAATTATGTCAGCAAATTTGGAAAACTCAGCAGTGGCCACAGGACTGGGAAAGGTCAGTTTTCATTCCAATCCCTAAGAAAGGCAATGCCAAAGAATGCTCAAACTGCCGCACAATTGCACTCATCTCACACGCTAGTAAAGTAATGCTCAAAATTCTCCAAGCCAGGCTTCAGCAATACGTGAACCGTGAACTTCCAGATATTCAAGCTGGACTTAGAAAAGGCAGAGGAACCATAGATCAAATTGCCAACATCCGCTGGATCATCGAACAAGCAAAAGAGTTCCAGCAAAACATCTATTTCTGCTTTATTGACTATGCCAAAGCCTTTGCCTGTGTGGATCACAATAAACTGTGGAAAATTCTGAAAGAGATGGGGACCAGACCACCTGACCTGCCTCTTGAGAAACCTGTATGCAGGTCAGGAAGCAACAGTTAGACCTGGACATGGAACAACAGACTGGTTCCAAAAAGGAAAAGGAGTACGTCAAGGCTGTATATTGTCACCCTGCTTATTTAACTTATATGCAGAGTACATCATGAGAAATGCTGGGCTGGAAGAAGCCCAAGCTGGAATCAAGATTGCTGGGAGAAATATCAATAACCTCAGATATGCAGATGACATCACCCTCATGGAAGAAAGTGAAGAACTAAAGAGCCTCTTGATGAAAGTGAAAGAGGAGAGTGAAAAAGTTGGCTTAAAACTCAACATTCAGAAAACTAAGATCATGGCATCCGGTCCCATCACTTCATGGCAAATAGATGGGGAAACAGTGGAAACAGTGGCTGACTTTATTTTTCTGGGCTCCAAGATCACTGCATATGGTGATTGCAGCCATGAAATTAAAAGACGCTTACTCCTTGGAAGGAAAGTTATGACCAACCTAGAGAGCATATTAAAAAGCAGAGACATTCCTTTGTCAACAAAGGTCCGTCTAGTCAAGGCTATGGTTTTTCCAGTGGTCATGTATGGATGTAAGAGTTGGACTATAAAGAAAGCTGAGCACAGAAGAATTGATGCTTTTGAACTGTGGTGTTGGAGAAGACTCTTGAGAGTCCCTTGGAGAGAAAGGAGATCCAACCAGTCCATCCCAAAGGAGATCAGTCCTGAGTGTTCATTGGAAGGACTGATGTTGAAGCTGAAACCCCAATACTTTGGCCACCTGATGCAAAGAGCTGACTCATTTGAAAAGACCCTGATGCTGGGAAAGATTGAGGGCAGGAGGAGAAGGCGATGACAGAGGATGAGATGGTTGCATGGCATCACCGACTCGATGGACGTGAGTTTGAGTAAACTCCGGGAGTTGGTGATGGACAGGGAGGCCTGGAGTGCTGTGGTTCATGGGGTCGCAAAGAGTTGGACATGACTGAGTGACTGAACTGAACTGAACTGAATCGCTTTACAGAATTTTGCTCTTTTCTGTCAAACCTCAACACGAGTCAGCCATAATACCCTCCCTTTTGAAAGTCCCTCCCACCTCCTTCCCCATCCTACCCTTCTAGGTTGATACACAACCCTTGTTTGAGTTTCCTGAGCCATACAGCAAATTCCTGTTGGCTATCTATTTTACATATGGTTATGTAAGTTTCCATGTTACTCTTTCCATACATCTCACCCTCTCCTCCCCTCTCCCCATGTCTGTAAGTCTATTCTCTATGTCTGTTTCTACATTGTTGCCCTGTAAATAAATTCTTCAGTATCATTTTTCTAGATTCCATATATATGTGTTAGAATACGGTATTTATCTTTCTCTTTCTGACTCACCTCACTCTGTATAACAGGTTCTCGGTTCATCCACCTCATTGGAACTGACTCAAATGCAGTCCATTTTATGGCTGAGTAATATTCCATTGTGTAAATGTACTACAACTTCTTTATCCATTCATCTGTCGATGGACATCTAGGTTGCTTCCATGTTCTAGCTATTGTAAATAGTGCTGCAATGAACAATGGGACACATGTGTCTCTTTCAATTTTAGTTTCCTCAGGGTATATGCCTAGGAGTGGAATTGCTGGGTTATATGGTGGTTTTATTCCTAGTTTTTTAAGGAATCTCCATACCATCTTCCATAGTGGCTGTATCAGTTTACATTCCCACCAACAGTGCAAGAGTGTTCCCTTTTCTCCACACCCTCTCCAGCCTTTATTGTTTGTAGAATTTTTGATGATGGCCATTCTGATGGGTGTGAGGTGATATCTCATTGTAGTTTTGATTTGTATTTCTCTAATAATGAGCGATGTTGAGCATCTTTTCATTTGTTTGTTAGCCATCTGTATGTCTTCTTTGGAGAAATGTCTGGTTAGGTCTTTTTCCCACTTTTTGATTGGGTTGTTTGTTTTTCTGATATTGAGTTGTATGAGCTGCTTGTATATTTTGGAAATTAATCCTTTGTCAGTTGTTTCATTTGCTATTATTTTCTCCCTTCTGAGGGTTTTCTTTTCACCTTGCTTATAGTTTCCTTTGCTGTGCAAAAGCTTTTAAGTTTAATCGGGTTCCACTTGTTTACTTTTGTTTCTGAGGTGGGTCATAGAGGATCTTGCTTTGATTTATGCCATCGAGCATTCTACCGATGTTTTCCTCTAAGAGTTTTATAGTTTCTGGTTTTACATTTAGGTATTCAATCCATTTTGAGTTTATCTTTGTGTATGGTGTTAGGAAATGTTCTAATTTCATTCTTTTACATGGAGCTGTTCAGTTTTCCCAGCACCGTTTATTGAAAAGGCTGTCTTTGCCCCATTGTATATTCTTGCCTCCTTTGTCAAAAATAAGCTACCCATAGGTGCATGGGTTTATTTCTGGGCTTTCTATCTTGTTCCATTGGTCTATATTTCTGTTTCTGTGCCAGTACCATACTGTTTTGATGACTGTAGGTTTGTAGTGTAATCTGAAGTCAGGAAGCTTGATTCCTCCAGCTCAATTCTTCTTTCTCAAGACTGCTTTGGCTATCCAGGGTCTTTTGTGTTTCCATATGAATTGTGAAATTTTTTGTTCTAGTTCTGTGAAAAATACCATTAGTAATTTGATAGGGATCACACTGAATCTGTAGATTGCATTTGGTTGCATATTCATTTTCACAATATTGATTCTTCCTACCCAGCAACATGGAATATCCCTCCATCTATTTAAGTCATCTTTGATTTCTTTCATTAGTGTCTTATAATTTTCTGTGTACATTTCTTTTGTCTACTTAGGTAAGTTTATTCCTAGATATTTAATTCTTTTTGTTGCAATGATGAATGGGATTGATTCCTTAATTTCTGTTTCTGATTTTTCATTGTTAATATATAGAAATGCCAGTGATTTCTGTGTATTGATTTTGTATCCTGCAACTTTGCTAAGTTCACTGAGTAGGTCTAGTAATTTTCTGATACTATCTTTAGGGTTTTCTATGTACAGTATCATGTCACCTGCAAGCAGTGAGAGTTTTACTTATTCTTTTCCAATCTGGATTCCTTTCATTTCTTTTTCTTCTCTGATTGCTGTAGCTAGGACTTCCAGAACTATGTTGAATAATAGTGGTGACAGTGGACACCCTTGTCTTGTTCCTGATCTTAGGGGGAATGCTTTAAGCTTTTAACCATTGAGAATAATGTTTGCTGTAGGGTTATCATATATGGCCTTTACTATGTTGAGGTAGTTTCCTTCTATGCCCATTTTTTGAAGAGTTTTAATCATAAATAGGTGCTGAATTTTGTCAAAGGCTTTTTCTGCATCTACTGAGATGATCATATGGTTTTTATCTTTCAGTTTGTTAATATGGTATATCATATTGATTGATTTCCATATATTGAAGAATCCTTGCATCCCTGGAATAAACCCAACTTGATCATGGTGTATGAGCTTTTTGATGTGTTGCTGAATTCTGTTTGCTAAAATTTTATTGAGGATCTTTGCATCTATGTTCATCAATGATATTGGCCTGTAGTTTTCTTTTTGTGTGTTGTCTTTGGTTTTGGTATCAGGGTGATGGTGGCCTCGTAGAATGAGTTTGGGAGTGTTCCTTCGTCTGCAATTTTTTGAAAGAAGGATAAGCATTAGCTCTTCTCTAAATGTTTGATAGAATTCTCCTGTGAAGCCATGTGGACCTGCGCTTTTGTTTTTTGGGGAGATTTTTGATCACAGCTTCAATTCCAGTGCTTGTAATTGGGTTGTTCATAATTTCTATTTCTTCCTGGTTTAATCTTGGAAGATTGAACTTTTCTAAGAATCTGTCCATTTCTTCCAGGTTATTCATTTTATTGCCATATAGTTGTTCATAATAGGCTCTTATAATCCTCTGTATTTCCACATTGTCTGTTGTAACCTCTTCTTTTTCATTTCTAATTTTGTTGATTTGATTCTTCTCTCTTTTTTCTTGATGAGTCTGGCTAAAGGTTTGTCAATTTTGTTTATCTTCTCAAAGAACCAGCTTTTAGTTTTATTAATCTTTACTATTGTTTCTTTCATTTCTTTTTCATTTATTTCTGCTTGGATCTTTATGAGTTCTTTCCTTCTACTAATTTTGGAGGGTTTTTTTTGTTCTTTTTCCAGTTGCTTTAGATGTAAAGTTAGGTTGTCTATTTGATGTTTTTCTTATTTCTTGAGGTAGAATTGTATTGCAATAAACTTCCCTCTTAGAACTGTTTTTTGCTGCATCCCATAGATTTTGAGTTGTCGTGTTCTCATTGTCATTTGTTTCTAGATATTTTTTGATTTCCCTTTTGATTTCTTCAGTAACCTGTTGGTTATTTAGAAACGTGCTGTTTAATCTATGTTTGTATTTCGTACAGTTTTTTTCTTGTAATTGATATCTAGTCTCATAGAGTTGTGGTCAGAGAAGATGCTTGATATGATTTCAATTTTATTAAATTTACTGAGGTTTGATTTGTGACCCAAGATGTGGTCTATCCTGGAGAATGTTCCATGTGCACTAGAAAAGAAGGTGTATTCTTTTGTATTTGGATGGAATGTCCTGAAGATATCAGTGAGATCCATCTCATCTAATGTATCATTTAAGACTTGTGTTTCCTTATTAATTTTCTGTTTTGATGATCTGTCCATTGGTGTGAGTGGGGTGTTAAAGTCTCCTACTATTATTGTGTTACTGTCAATTTCTCCTTTTATGTCTGTTAGTGTTTGTCTTATGTATTGAGGTGCTTCTATGTTGGGTGCATAGATATTTACAATTGTTGTGTCTTTCTCTTGGATTGATCCCTTGATCATTATGTAGTGTCCCTCCTTATCTCTTGTAATCTTCTTTATTTTAAGGTCTATTTTGTCTGATATGAGTATTGCTAAGCCAGCCTTTTTTTGCTTCCCATTTGCATGGAATATATTTTTCCATCCTCTCACTTTCAGTCTATATGTGTCTTGAGGTCTGAAGTGGGTTTCTTGTAGACAGCATATATATGGGTCTTGTTTCTGTATCCATTCAACCAGTCTGTGTCTATGCTTACATTTTAATTACCACTTATGTATTAAAGAATATTTCTTTACATGTTTCCAGTAACTTTTTTCTTTCTTAATGTCTTTCATTAAGATATGTTTATTGAAAAAGATAAGGACAGAAAAAAATGAGACTGAGAAATAAAAGCAAATAAAATACAACTGAGTCCAAAATTTCAGAGCTTGCAAGCTGTTCCATGACTTTTTTTTTTTTTTATGGCATTATGTTTTCAGATTTTCTAAAGCTAGAGAAATGTTAGCTCTTCATGGTTTATGGTCACTAGCCTGGAAGTTACTAATCCTGATACTGTTATACTATAGCTTGAATGAGCTTGATCTGGTTAGGAGTTTTTTATGCTGCTCCATGTAGTATAATGCTTGACAATAAAATCCAGGATTTAGGTTGAGTGGCTCATAAGATTAGAGTTGGGAAAAGTGGAGTCTTTCATCTTTTGGTTTCTAATTCAGAGTCAATCAAGAAGTCATTGTATTTAATGACCTCCAGTTAGAGGATCCTGTGAAATAAGCTGTTGCTGTCAATCCTATTTTTAATGCACAGGAATCCCCATTATTCAATGCCACATGGTATCCTTTTTTCCATAGGGTTGATAAATTAGCTGTGAATTGAACGGTTTCTGGAAACAATTTCTCTCTCCCTCTTCAGAGCTTAGGCAATTTGATAGGATAAACTACAGAAGTGTAACCAAACTTTATTACTGCTCCAAATATGTTATTTGGAGTTGTTCCAGGATTTGGGGCTCATATGTAAAATGGGACATGATAGAAAGCAAATACATTGAAAGTTAAAGAAAGCTGGGATCCATGATTGGCTCAACAACATAAAGAGCCCTATGGGAAGACGTCAGCTATCCTCAATCCAGAGAACCCTATTCATTCACAGGTCAGCAGCTGTTTGAGTTGCCAGAGTGAGGGCTAGGGGTCAAGGTCAAGAAGATGGTAAAATGCTAGCACACAACTGAGTAGCAGACTGAAGATACTAGTAACAGAGAGTTTGAAACTGAGGTTCCCCTCTTGACATCTTGATAAAAAGTCTCATATTTTTCCCTACAGTGAGTACAGATGAGAAAATATAATAAAATCACGTAGATTAAGCAGGATAATGCAGAATGAGGACAGGTTATGACTAATGGCAAGAGGTCCAAACACACCTGGATTAAATTACTGAAATTCAGCTCTATCTACTTGGGCAAAGAGAGAGAGAAAGAGAGAAATAATTTAAATGGAGTGGCTTGCCATTCCACCTAATGAATGAGTAGAGACAGGAGATGTGAACCCAAGTTGCTCCCTGGGTTGGTCTCAGTTTTGATGTGCTTCTCACACAGGGCATTTCTCTGCACCAAGGGTTACTGAAATGTTTAACGAGGCTTAATTTCATACAGCATGGCCATTAAAGGCAAGTTAGCTTCATCTGGCTTCTCTAGCGGCTCAGTGGTAAAGAATCTGCCTGCCAATGCAGGAGATGTAGGTTCAATCTCTGGGTCAGGAAGATCCCCTGGAAGAGGAAATGGCAACCCACTCTAGTACTCTTGACTGGGAAATCCCACGGACAGAGGAACATGGTGGGATAAAGTCCATGGGGTCGCAAGAGTCTGACACAACTTAGTGACTAAACAACTTCATCTGGTGCTCAGTCAGAGATAAAACTGGGGGACATGGGATTATACCTTCATAAATAATTTTTTTCAGAGGGTAATTTTGATTCTGGGAAGATGATTTTTGTTTTAAGTGATGAGTCCAGAACCCAGTTTTCACAAAAGATGCAACTCCACTGGAAAGGCATAATACCTGGCACATGGTTGGCACTCAACAAGTATCAATTAAATAAATGAATATGAACATTGATATATGAGCAGTGTGATAGGAGACCCTGATTCTAGAATATCAAATAACTCTGCTAGAAATGTCTCTAAGAATTGCCTAGCCACCACATGTGTATGTGTATCATCTGTATATCAAGTAATTGATTGATCTATTTAAAATACAATTGTAACCACCACCCATATTGGGTGCTAAAGGATAGCTCTGGTAAAATTTTAGTAAAATTTGAGCTGTAATACCGAGTGGTACATTTTGTGTCTTATTCATCTTTGAGTTTAAAAATAAATTTTAGTCATTAAGATGAAAAAAAAAAAAAATGCAGAACAGTTGTCAAAAGTGCACATTGTGGAAATAGTCCACATAGATAGAAATTCACCTTGCAAAGTAAAATGAGTACAAGAACAGCCAAGAGGTTCATTTTAACCGTTGATTGACCCTCCTAGCTGACTGACTTTGGATGAGACGGAACCTTTCTACTCTCAGTTTCCTTTTCTGTAAAGTAAGAAGGTTGGATCAGAACAGATTCTGAGACTCTTTAGAGTTTAAACATTCTGTGGTGAGTTTTAAAGAATCAACTTAGATAGAGATTCAGCAGATGAAAAGATTAAGGGATTTTTACTATATCACTTTTCTTCTTCAGAATTTCTAGCATTATGATTTGGTACTAAACGGGGGGGGGGCAATCTCTGGGAGCTAAGATTTCCGCATAGATACCTAATTTGTACCTATTTAGAAACACTCAGCAATATTGTCTGGAAGTCTCTTCTTACAGTAGTTGTTCTTAAATTTTAGGACACATAAATATCAACTAAGGGGTTTGTTAAAAACATACGTTCTGGGTGATGCCTAGGAATCTTAACTACTTATGAACTCCTTAAGTAATTCCAAATGATGGCTCTTGAGCTTATTTTGAGAAACATTGATTTAAGGTATAAATAAAATTGTCTTTGAATAGGAAGAGTCAAGAAATAATCAAGTTCCATCTTCTATCCTCATAGGCAGAATGAGTTTACTCTAAGTCTACCATGGAAAGGGTTATATAAAGTTCTAGTTTTAACTTATCCAGATAGTTAGGAATTCTTTCTTTCTGTTAAACCTAAGCCAATCCTGTTTCATTTAGAGTTGCCCCCAACTATAAATATATAGTTGTTGGCCCCAATACTTCTAGTAAAAATTCTTAAGTGGCCAAGAAGTCTTGAAATTGAAAGTGACATCAAGGGATAACTTTATTTAGTCCTCTGCTTCTTGGTTGGACTAGAATGAAATTTAAAAAAAACAAAACAAAACAGTGAAATGATTAGAAGGCCAACATAACAAGATTTGTTTGTTAAAGGAGCTCAAAGGCATTTTATTTTGAAACATACAAAAAAACTGGATAAAAATGAGGAAGCAATTAGAGATGCTTCAAAGCCCAGAATTTTCCTAGTCAGCTATCTTCAGGAAGTCATCTTTAAAAATAAACAACTCTCTGGGAGGTCAGTAGGTATAAGGTAGGTAAGTAAGATCTGTTCTTGGAGATTTGTGGGGGTATAGATGGGCCACAGCTTAAGTGGCAAAGAAAGTTAAGGGAAATAAGTCTAAAAGTTCTTATTCACTGGTACTTGGTATCACAAAGTTTCTAGCTAGCCAGTGTACACGCTTCAGTCTATATTGGTGACTAATGACCTGAGAAATGTCAAAGTCAAGCAAGGCTTACCACTCTGTTTTAGGGCACAGTGGGGTTGGGAGTCTTGGGAGGTAGTGGGAGAGAATATGAGTTTATCAATGCCCTTTGTCATAAACCTTCATGGGTATGAGCCTTAAAGTTGTGTTGTTTATTTTGGCTTCCTTGCCATTTCTTATGGTGCGAATGTTCTCAAGAATTTCATCATCTTCCAGAGGTTACATGAATGGCTGTTCTTTGTAGTAACCCAGGGTGGTGGTGGGGGGCAGGGATGATAATGGGCAAGGAAGTTATAGCTGTCATTACTTTCCCCTTTTAATCCCCACAAATGCATCCCATGGACAAATTCATTTTTGTTCTCCAGTCTGAACTTCATCTTTGATTTCTGAATTAAAAAACATAACATAAAAACAGAAGAAGATGGAGTTGCAATTGGGATCTGTGCTTAAGGAAAATAATAGAAATATGTCAGATAAGCCTGGCCCAGGAGTTTACTCTAAGTCTAAAGTAAACTGAGACAGTCTCAGGTCAAAAGTAAACTGAGACAGTTTCAGGTCGGTGTTTTCAGAAAACATCTACCACATCCTTTGTTTCTCTCTTCCCTTTTTTTTTTTAGTGAAGGAAAATCACATTCTTGAAAAACAAATTTTTAATTCAAGTACAGTTAAGAGAGCGCTAAACAGAAACACCTCTTTGCTGGTTTGTTAAACACTGCATGTGAAGTCGTTAAGTTTATTCTTTGCTCTACAGCTCTGCACTTATTCAGAATTTATCTTCATGGTCACTTGTCTTAATAGTTTTAAAGTTTGTATTGAATTAAAACAAACTACCAGATTAAATAATTTTCAATGTGGATGGATGTGTTTCCCCAAATCACTTTTCCTCAAGTGAAATGAAATTTTCTCAATCCTAATATTAATGTTATAAAAATAATATTTAATTCAAATGTATTTGATAATACTGGGAAAAATCCTCCCCGAAGGAAAAAAAATAAATGGCCTCAAACTCAAGAACTATTTTCCCCCAAATTTCTGAAGCCCTAGCTAAGACATGGGTTCCTTATCTCTGCTGCCACAGTTTCCCATGGATGCCTTTACCATAACTCTTACTCCAAGCACTCTAAGAAAGTAGTACAGCTGGGAGGGCAAGTGTATAAGGTAAAACCTAAAGCCTGAAGTCCAATTCAAGCTTTAGTATTCACTATCTGTGTGACTTTAGACAAGTTAAGTAACTGTCTTAGTCTTGCTTTCTTCATCTGTCATATAAGGATATCACTTGTACCAACCTCACAGAACTAAAATGAGGATTAAATGAGATAATCCATGTAAAGTGCTCAGAACACTGCCTGGCATACACTGGATGCTCATTAAATTTACTAGCTATGATAATTTTCTGGCCCCTCTTGTGCCCCATGAGTTCCTACAGGGCACAATTCATATGTCAGCATTCATGTTCATTCCTTGAGTTTCTGGCATATATTCTGTACTCAACAGATGCTGAATGAAAAAAAATGCTCTACTATTGGTGACAGTGTGGAATCCAGCTTGCAAAAGGAATTAAACCAATACAAACTAAGCCTCAAAACTAGTATTGTGGAATATCCATACCTAGAAACAACAAATGTTTTATCTCCAACACGGCATTGTGTGTGGTGGGAGAAGCAATGGAGCTTTAATGACAAATCCTCTACTCCTATTCCCTACCTCCTTCAGTAGCTTCTAAATATACACAAAATTTTAATACTTAGGAAAAGATTTGCGTTGCACCAATGACAGAAGACTGCAAAAGATTATGGAATTGTGATGCTAGGAGAGCTCCAATTCTCCCATTTCATCGATGTGACTTTTTCCCTAGTGGTCCTGTAGTTGATGCAAAGATAGATAACCAATTGTTTGGAGATCTGGAACCAATACCCAGGACATCTGATTTCCTGGCAAAAGCTTTTGTGAGCAAACATGAATAACTGAGGATAATGTGATAGATTATTGGGTAATCTTGATCAGCAAAAAAAGGCAGAAGGGGTTACATAAAAGCCTCCTAGAAAAATCACTGACTCAAGGCCCCAGGCAGCAAACTAGGATCTTTGTGACCAAGGCACTGGGCTGTTGTGAGGTAGAAGAAAAGCTTTGACTTTGAGGTAGAAGGATAGTGCTCCGTAGTGGCTTGGCCTTGGCTGTTGAGTCAGAAAAACCTAGGTTCTGCAACTCTGTCATTTACAAGCTCTGGATGCCTAAAAATATCTAAGTTTTCTAAGGCTCTGTTTCCTCAACTTTAAAATGCAGATAGTTTTATTTACTTTATAGAATTTTTATGAGGTTTCTATGAGAAAATTTATATAAAATACATAATGTTCAATAATTGGTAGATTACCTGTGTGACCTTTGAAACTTCCTTAGTCTCTCTGAGCCTCAGTTTTTGTATCTGTAAATTGACATAATAATCTGTAATCTTCAAGACAGTTTTGAGGATTAAATGAGATAGTGAATGTAAAATTTCAATAAATGTTCTTTTGAAAATACCTACAGTTGTCTGGGGGGCTTCCTGGGTGGCTCAGATGGTAAAGAATCCGCCTGCAAGGCGGGAGACCTGGGTTTCATCCCTGGATTGGGAAGATCCCCTGGAGGAGGGCATGGCAACCCACTCCAGTACTCTTGCCTGGAGAATCCCCATGGAGAGAGGAGCCTGGTGGGCTACAGTCCATGGGGTCGCAAGGAGTCTGACATGACTGAACGACTAAGCACGGCAGCGCAGTTGTCTGGGTGCATCAGATTCCTTCCTACGTTCTTTTGTCTCTTCTGTCTGTGTTCCCTCTTTCTTCTCTTCTCCTACTCAAGGATCATAGACCTTATATTACCCACTAGTGGTCTAATACTTCATGATGATGTGCCAATTTAAACCTGAGCTTCTTGTTAGTGCCTTGTGCTTCTAGGTTTTCAGCCAAAAACTTACAGTTCTTTTTTAGTCTTCATCTTATCGGAGTATCAGTAAGGAAAGCAATCTGATTAAAGCAGTTCACAATGAAATCTAGATAACTGATAAATTAACTCAGGGGCATTTGCATTTTACAACTTATGCTAGGAGAAAAAAAATCTTACATGAAAAAAATCAATAGGATTTATTCAATAAAAGAAGTCAGGAACACCTATGTGGAAGATAAAGATAAAAAGATATTTTGTGAAAGAATTCTTTTGGGACAGTATACTTTCCCTCCTCTGGCAACGTTTCCCTCTATGCGTACAAAAGAAGGAAATGGGTCAGCATCCCCAGTTTGGAAAGGTGGCCGCCAGCAAGAACAGTGTAGGTTTTTTGGTTTTGGGTACTTTGTAGGTCTAAGTGTCCCTCATTTGTATGTCTTCTATAGAGATGTATTCTGTAAGATCTCATTTTTGGAGGCAGCCCCAAGTTCCAAAAACATAAACTTTTTTTTCCCTTGAGAGCACAATGGAACCCTCTATTCTTGTCTTGGCTGGAAATGCAAGGGAATGCTTCCAAATGTTTCAAATCCTCAGATGTCTTTAGTTTGGAAGGAATAATATGAAAAATGAAGGCTGGCAGGGATGTGATTGAAGTCTATAAAGTCACGAAGGGTCTGAGCAGAGTGAGTATAGACATGCTCACCAGATCTTTGAAAGCTAAAGCCAAGGGCAATGCTTTAAAGCTTCAACGGGCTAACTCATTGCATTTAATTGCACCTTAACAAACATCTGTTTAGTTATATAAACGAAATACAGTCGAATTCTAAGAGGATGATGAGGTTGGCAAATTTGTAGAAGTTTACCTCAAGAGATACTAACTGAACATGTGGCTGACTGTGGCACAGACCATGAATTCCTTATTGCCAAATTCAGACTTAAATTGAAGAAAGTAGGGAAAACCACTAGACCATTCAGGTATGACCTAAATCAAATCCTTTACGATTATACAGTGGAAGTGACAAATAGATTCAAGGGATTAGATCTGATAGACAGAGTGCCTGAAGAACTATGAACTGAGGTTCCTGACATTATACAGGAAGCAGGGATTAAGAACATCCCCAAGGAAAAGAAATGCAAAAAGGCAAAATGGTTGTCTGAGGAGGCCTGACAAACAACTGTGAATGGAGAAGGGAAAGCAAAGAAGAAAGGGAAGATATACCCATTTGAATGCAGAGTTCCAAAGAATAGCAAGGAGAGATAAGAAAGCCTTCCTCAGTGATCAATGCAAAGAAATAGAGGAAAACAATAGAATGGGAAAGTCTAGAGATCACTTCAAGAAAATTAGACATACCAAGGGAATATTTCATGCAAAGATGGGCACAATAAAGTACAGAAATGGTATGGACTTAATGGAAGCAGAAGATATTAAGAAGAGGTGGCAACAATACATAGAAGAACTATACAAAAAAGATCTTCACGACCCAGATAATCACAATGGTGTGATCAACAACCTAGAGCCAGACATCCTGGAATGTGAAGTCAAGTGGGCCTTAGGAAGCAACACCAGGAGCAAAGCTAGTGGAGGTGATGGAATTCCAGTTAAGCTATTTCAGATCCTAAAATATGATGCTGTGAAAGTGCTGCACTCATTATGCCAGCAAATTTGGAAAACTCAGCAGTGGCCACAGGACTGGAAAAGGTCAGTTTTCATTCCAATCCCAAAGAACGGCAATGCCAAAGAATGCTCAAACTGCTGCACAATCGCACTCATCTCACATGCTAGTAAAGTAATGCTGAAGATCCTCCAAGCTAGGCTTCAACAGTACGTGAACCGTGAACTTCCAGATGTTCAAGCTGGTTTTAGAAAAGGCAGAGGAAACAGAGATCAAATTGCCAACATTTGTTGAATCATCGAAAAAGCAAGAGAGTTCCAGAAAAACATTGACTTCTGCTTTATTGACTATGCTAAAGCCTTTGACTGTGTGGATCACAACAAACTGTGGAAAATTCTGAAAGAGATGGGAATACTAGACTACCTGACCTGCCTCTTGAGAAATCTGTATGCAGGTCAGGAAGCAACAGTTAGACCTGGACATGGAGAAACAGACTGGTTCCAAATAGGAAAAGGACTACGTCAAGGCTGTATATTGTCACCCTGCTTATTTAACTTACATACAGAGTACATCATAAGAAACACTGGGCTGGATGAAGCAAAAGCTGGAATCAAGATTGTTGGGAGAAATATCAATAACCTCAGATATGCAGATGACATCACCCTCACGGAGGAAAGCAAAGAAGAACCAAAGAGCCTCCTGATGAAAGTGAAAGAGGAGAGTGAAAAAGTTGGCTTAAAGCTCAACATTCAGAAAACTAAGATCATGGCATCTGATCCCATCACTTCATGGCAAATAGATGCTGAAATAATGGAAACAGTGACAGATTTTATTTTGGGGGGCTCCAAAATCACTGTAGATGGTGAGTGCAGCCATGAAATTAAAATACACTTGCTGCTTGGAAGAAAAGTTATGACCAGCCTGCTGCTGCTGCTAAGTCGCTTCAGTCGTGTCCGACTCTGTGCGACCCCATGGATGGCAGCTCACCAGGCTCCGCCGTCCCTAGGATTCTCCAGGCAAGAATACTGGAGTGGGTTGCCATTTCCTTCTCCAGTGCATGAAAGGGAAAAGTGAAAGTGAAGTCGCTCAGTCGTGTCCGACTCTTAGCGACCCCATGGACTGTAGCCTACCAGGCTCCTCCATCCATGGGATTTTCCAGGCAAGAGTACTGGAGTGGGGTGCCATTGCCTTCTCCCTATGACCAACCTAGACAACATATAAAAAGCAGAGACATTACTTTGCCAACAAAGGTCGGTCTAGTCAAATCTATGGTTTTTCCAGTAGTCATGTATGGATGTGAGAGTTGGACTGTAAAGAAAGCTGAGCACTGAAGAATTGATGCTTTTGAACTGTGGTGTTGGAGAAGACTCTTGAGAGTCCCTTGGACTGCAAGGAGATCTAACCAGTCCATCTTTAAGGAGATCAGTCCTGAGTGTTCATTGGAAGGACTGATGCTGAAGCTGAAACTCCAATACTTTGGCCACCTGATGCGAACTGACTCATTTGAAAAGACCCTGATGCTGGGAAAGATTGAGGGCAGGAGGAGAAGGGGATGACAGAGGATGAGATGGTTGGACAACAGAGGATGAGATAGTTGGATGGCATCACCGACTCAACGTACTGATTAAACTCCAGCAATTGGCAATGGACAGCCTGGCCTGCTGCAGTCTATGGGATCACAGAGAGTTGGACACCACTGAACGACTGAACTGAACTGAACCTCAAAGATGCTAACTGGACATGTGAATAAACCTGGAGAAGAGTTTAGATATGTTCATGTTCCACACTGAATTTGCAATTGAAAGACTAATTCTAATAGGATTAGAATACTTCTAAGCATCCGACATTCTGTGCCTTCGTATATATTTAGTGAAAGTTATGGGATGCTTCCGGGTGCATCCCTACTTTTCAGAGGCTGACATACTGTAAGAAAATAAGTTTCTCAGTGTCAAAATTGGAGACTCCCTGTGAGATCTAAGGGCCTCAAATTTGAAGTTCTTCCCTTATCATAATGTTGGGGGAAAGCAAACACACTTTAAACTAATTTATGAATCCTTCGTTACTCACACCATCGTGTGAAAAAACAGAACAAGGGAATATTCAAATCCTTGAGACATATGAAATGCTTCTGATGAAATCACATTGTTATTAGCAACACAGACATACCTATTTAGTTAAGTTCCAGTGTTTGTTTTCTGACCTACAGTCATTTTATTAGTTTTAGGAAAACGCAGTGCTTAAATCAAAATGGACTGTGTGATTGTTATTGCAAATGTATATTGATTTGATTAAAAATGCATTAATTTCTTTAAATTTCAATAATAAAGGATTCAGTCTCAGAAAGAAAGGGCTGGAAAACGTGCAGTCATGTAACCTGATAATCTCAGATAAGTGATATTTAATATTGCTCAACAGGAAATTTTCCTCATATACTTTAAAAACAAAAATCTCCAATATTAAGTCATGTATGTAGTACATATGAAGCATTTAGAAGAAAAGAAAGCTCTCTAATTTAACTCAAGGTAACATACACACTGTCAGAGCAAAGAGAGAGTTGTGAAATTATCCAGGGAACTTGAAACAGTCTAGACAGTCAATCCAGATCATTTAAAAAGATACGTTAAAGATGCTCATAACAGTATGAGGGTTAACTGCTAATATGAAGATGCAGTTTGGGGACAAATCAAATTTAGTGTTGTTTAAAAGCCTTAAGGTCTTGTCTTGAAATCTGTGTTAATAGAAACATGTATTTAAAATATTCCCATAGATAGGGCATTATTTAATAAATTAATATATTTTATTCATTTATTATACATATACAACCAAAGAGTCACAGAAATATCTTTACATATAACCTAATATATGTAAATATTTAATTTTTTTCATGTAAAATGGATGAAATTAACAAAGCTTATAAAACTAAGTGCATTATGTAAAAATCTAAGGGACTCCAGAAGAAGCACTTTCCTAGGAGGATAAAGAGTTCTGTCATCAAATCATCCACTGGCTATATTTGGCAAGTCCTTTATTCTTTTACAATATTTTAATTTGTAAAATGGAGAAATGAGAGCTGGAAGGACACTTAGAATAGATAACCTCTATGTATGGCTTAAAACAAAATCTAATAAAATATATCTATACACATTTATATCATATAGATACACAACAATATAAGTCTGTAACACTTATCTAATTATATAACTGGGAGAATAAATAACAAATTAATAAATTATGATCTTGTTTACTCTTTTCCCAAGGATAATTGCTGAGTAGTTCAAGCTCCCAATTAGTAGGAACTCATTCACTGATTGTTGAATTGAACTGATTGTGACCCAAAGTACATAAAAATGTGTTTAAATTCCGCCAAGTATGCTTGAATTTCACAAACCTTGCCTTCCACACTAGGGAAATCAGCTTCACGGCTTAGGTGAAGGTAGTAGATTTCACTAACAAATAGCTATTTTTGCCAACAGAAATATAAACAAAATCACAGCTTGTATGTGAACCAATTCTTTCCAATGCAGACTGAAGGCCAAATGTATAAATATACATACCATTTCAAAGGCGCTGTCTTAGATAAACAGACATGCTAATTCTGCCAGTGGAATGTCATGCCCTTGCCTGTCTCTCCATTCTCAATTCTGTCATCACTTCATGACTATCATCATCCTGGGTTACTCCCAGATGATTTTTTTGCCCCAAGAGCTGAACTGTTCAACATGGTAGTCACTAGCCACTATGTCTATTGAGCTCTCGAAATGTAGCTAGTTTAAATTGAGAGATACATTAGGTGTTAAATACATGTTAGATTTCAAAGATGTAGTATGAAAAAATAATATAAAATTACCTCATCACTATTTTTTATATTGACTACACATTGAAATGTTAGTATTTTTGACAAGTTAGGATAAATAAAATGTTATTAAAATGAATGTCACCTGTTTTATTTTTACTTTTTAAAATGTAGCTTTCAGAAAAGGTAAAATTACCTAAATGGGTCCACATTTGTGACTTACATTTTATTTCTGTTGGACAGAGCTGCTCTTGAGTATCTGCTGAACACATATCTTCCCCACCCGCTCTTTCTCAAAAACTTTCAGTGGTACTTTAATCCATCCATGTAATCTACATGTTTCTTTTAGCTCTCTAACCTACACTGTTCCCATTTAACTGTTTTAAGAAGAAGCTGCACCTTCACTCCTTGAACGCATTGTTTCCTGCCCTTTTTCTCCCCACCCCATTGATGCCACGGCTCTGAGTAGTTTCATTCATCTCGCACTTACTGATTTTATTGCTCTGAACAAAAGGCTGTGCGGGACTCACCTGCAGTCCCTTCCCGCCCCCTTTAGAAGATACAGTATAATGGAAGAAAGAATCATGTAGACAATAAACGGGGACTTCATTGGTGGTCCAATGGTTAAGAATCCACCTGCCAATTCAGGGACACGGGTTCAATCCCTGGTCCAGAAAGATCCCACGTGCTGCAGGGCAGCTAAACCTGTGCGCCATGACTGAGCCCACACTCTAGAGTCTGGAGCCGCAACTACTGAGCCTGCTCACTCTAGAGCCCACGTGCAACAACTACGGAAGCCCGCGTGCCCTGTAGCCCATACTCCAAAAGATAAACCACTGCGATGAGAAGCCTGCGCTCACCACAACTAGAGAAAGCCTATGTACAGCCATGAAGACCCAGTGCAGCCAAAAAATCAATTAAAAAAATACAATAAATGACAATACAGATCATAGGTATCATGATGAGGTGAGAACAGGATGCTGAAGGTTACACAAATGGGCCCCTAACTCGAGTTCAAGAGATTAGAAAAGATTTACTAGAGTTATTTTAGCCTGAATTGAGCCCTGAGGAATGAGTCTCAATTTATGGGTTAAATGTCAGGTGAGATGGGGAAAGACAGGGTCTTCTAGGCAGAGAGAAATGGGGCTAGGCCAGGCAGTATGAGAATACTTAGGTTCCTTAGTGAGATGAAGAAAGTGGTATGGGTGGGAAAGGAGACAGAAAGTTTGAGCTACAAGTCAGAGCTGGCCAGACTGTGAAAGCAGTGCTAGGAACTGCTTGGTCATGTATACTCTCTTCTCTCCTAGCTCTCTGCTATACACTGGTTCTATTTAAGGCCCAATTCACACTTTTCTGTGTCTGTGCCCCTTGCCACGTGATGCTGTTTACCTTTCATTAAATATGTAGTCTGTTCTCCACTCTGAATCTGGATTTGGTCATATGATTTGTCATGGTTAATTCTACTTGTGCATTTTGCCTGTGCTTTTGTACTCTGCTGTTGTCATGGGAAGGGCATGGGAGGGGAGTTGAGTCACTCTGGTCAACCTAGCTAAGGCCATATTTGACCTTAGCCTATAGCCAGCCAATCTGTAGACATGTGAGAGAACCTAGCCAAGACCAGGAAATCCACCTGACAACCCCAGATATATGTGCAATGAATGCTTACTTTGCATGTAATTAATTGTTATTCTCCATCCCTGGGTTGGGAAGATCCCCTGGAGAGGGGCATGGCAACCCACTCCAGTATTCTCGCCTGGAGAATTCTATGAACAAAGGAGCCTGGCGGGCTACAGTCCATGGGGTTGCAAAGAGTCAGATGCAACTAAGCATGCATGCACGCACACATTTGTTATTCAGCACTGCTGTGGGAATGTATAACTGATACATGACCCAACTAGACTGTATGCTCTTTGAGGGCAGGATTATGTCTCTGCTACCCTTTCCCCAGTGCTTAATAAACAACTAGTAAGTAATAGATATAGACTTTCTTGGATTGTCAAAGATTTTAATGCCACAGTTATAGTCAGGAAAATGGGAACTTTCTCAAGTCAGCATTGATAACCTTTGTAAAACTTTCCAGCAAGGAGAAAGAGAGCACCTATATTTTCTCCCCTTTGCTCTACTGAAAAGACCTATCAGAAGCCCCTGAAAGAATGAAGGTAAGGAGGCTTAGTGTGATTGCTGGAAGGGTTTTCTGGCCCACCCCGCACCGCTGGGCTCTGGTGGGATTTAGCATACCTTACAGGGTGGCACATGTACTCTTTAAAGATAGCTGACATAGGAGAAATGTCCAGTAAAAAATCTGAAGACTAAATCTCATTTGACAGCTCTTCTAGATTGTATGTCCTTCCCAGTAAAGTTTGGCTCTGACAGATGATAAGTAGGCTGCCAGGGAAAATAGCTGAGCTTCATGGACTTTGGTCAGGTGGGTCAGAGTTGATGGCACAGTGTCATAGTCACTTTCCATCACCAAAGGAATGAGAGAGGCTGCTCAAAAGATACAGCTTCACTCTATTTTGTGTAGCTATACTTCAGAATGCCACTACAAATCTAAGAACTGATGTTAGTCTCTGCTTCAGATCTCCTGGAAAAGTATTCTAGATCATCAAGAGTTACTGAACATCTAAAGTTCCTTAAGTCAGTAAGCCCAGGTGACATATACAAGCTGAGAAAGGCACACAGACACAGATGTGAGAAATAGCAGTCTACTTTGTAGTGTCAAAACTTTGCTGTGGTATGAAGAATGAAATAATGTACCTAAACCTATGTGAGGGAATCCCTGCTCTTATGACTCTTGCTTGGTGAATCAGAGATGAGAAGTGGCTTTGCAGTCACATTGCCTGGGTTTGAATCCAGCTCTGCTACTTATGTGCTGCATGATCTTGAGCAGAAAAACTCAGTTTCTTTTCTTGTAAGATGGAAATAAGAATAGTACCAACTTCATTGACTTGAGGTGAGAACAAAATGAGATACAGGATAAAAAATTTTAGCCACCCATAGTATCTGACACATAATAAGTTCTCAATAAATGGTGGCAGTTATTTTGAGGGATTTCTGCAGTCTGTGCTGAGAGCCAATTAGTCAGAAAAACTAGTTCAGCTTGTCCTATAAGGGAATGAATAGCAGAATGCTGTATTTACAGGAGATCAATCTTTAGAGGAAGCTAAGTTTCAGCTTAATGGTGAATTGTTTGTTCCATTATGTTTTCACTGGTTGTAGATGATGCTAGTGTACCACCGTTATTGCTATCTTCCCTAATATGGGGGGCAACAAAATTATTCTGAGAGTATTTTATGTTCACTACCCTATTCTCTTAAGGCCGGACCACAGTCTACTAGAAAAGGAATTTTGTCAACTGTGGAAGCTGTTTAACCACATTCACTGCTCTAGGATAACTATTCACCCCCATTGGCTAGAGTTTAGCATGATGGTAACTTTGGATGACATAGAAACCAAGCATTTCAATAGGCAAATGTCCACAGATGACTAGTATCTTAGTTTTAATAAATGCAAGTATATGTCTCTGTGGTGCATTTATGTGTGTAAGAAGGGTATCTGGCTTTTTCTTCTCCTTTAGTTGTTCAATCTTTCAATAAATGTTTACTAAATTCTACTGTATGCTAGGCACTATACTATAAGTAAAATAGATATGCCCCCACTGTCCCGTTTTTGCAAACAGGTTCATTTCCTGATTTTCTGCTGCAAATTATATTTTCCAAGTTTCCTTGCCAAGTGGCTTCTTGCTAAATTCAGACAATGGGAGACATTAGAAGAATGTAATATAGCAGGAAGAAGAGGAGAAGCAATGGTATTTCTCATGATGGTCCCATCTCCTGCTTTGAGAAGTGGCTACATCTCCTCTGTGTCCTGCTTTCTGCCAGTTTCTATCATGAGTCCTCCTCTCACTAGGCAGCCCATAATTTGGAATCATATAACAGTCCCTGCTTTCTTTGCCCTTCCAGCCCTAGGACGGTAGTGGTTTCTTGCTCTTTCTTAACTCTGGGTTGTTTCAATTTCTTCAACACCTTTGTAGCTAGTTCCCTAAAATTAAAATCCTATTGAACCATCTGATGTGGTCTCTTGTTCCCTAACTAGACTTTGAGTGGTATAATCTCAACAATTAACATTTCTGGGGGGGAATAGTTAATATTCAAATAGTCCTACAAATACACAATGATATTCTGTGACATGCTAAAAAGAACTGTTACAATGAAGGCATGTAACTGGGTGGGGAGCTGTATTAATCTAGTTCAAGAACTTCCTACTCCTAGTGAGGTCCATACATCGGCAGCATTGCCATCTGCTGGGGGGCTTGGTAGAAATGAGGAGTCTCAGATCCTATCCCATTTACAACTGGTTCAGAATCTGCATTTTAACAAGCTTCCCAGCTCAGAAGAGTGATCTGGGGATAGCATCTACTTTCAGTCTGATTACCGTGGTTCAGACCTCCTAGCTCTAATCTATTGGGATTGTACAGAAACAGTGGTGGCTCTAAATCTCAGCTCTATTTGAATGAGGAGATTTTGTAATGCCCACTTCTTGATTCTGACTGCACAAACACTGTAGGCAAGACTCTAGGGCAAATGTAAGACAGAGGGTGGAGATTAGAGAAAATCATGTAGAAGGGCCAGGAAACTGCTTCTCTGCTGGCTACGTTCAAGTAGTTGGAAGCAGAGCCCTAGAGAACTGGGTCTTTGAAATGTACTGAAGCATGCTGTGGGAAAGTAAATATCTTTCCCAAAGTGACATCTTATATCAGCCAATATAGGACATTTGTTTACCATAACAATACCAATAAATTTCAGGTGAGATTCACATGCATTATTTTTAAACCACAGTGAAAGAAACAGAGAGACAGAAATTGTTCAAATGTTATAGGCAGGTTTTTAATGATGATCTCTTTAATTGCTACATAGTTTTCCCCTTCCCCAGACCTAATCACTGATTTTGGATGTATTATTCTTTTTGCTGTGATCATTACCCAGAAATGAAAATAGTATAAGAATAATAGAATTTGGAAGCAGAAGACCATGTTAAGACTTCCCTGTGTCATTTTGTGAGCTACTTTGGGCCACTGTCTCAACGTTTCTGATGCTCAGTTCTTTTATGCACCAAATGAAACTGAAAACTTCTTACTCATTGGTTTGTGGTGTGGTTCAGATAATGTAAGAATGTGGTCTAAAAGGGAAGGGTACCAACTAGTGTCGAAAAATTATACTTAAAGCAAACTGACAAAAGTGGGGGAAGTAGTAAAAGGTGTCAAAAGGGTGATTAAAGTGTGATACTCAGTAGCTTCTGTGCTTGGGTCAAAAAGACTAAAGACTGCAAAGTGTCCAGTGTCCTCTTGAAAATACCTGTGTGTGTGTATATGTGTGTTTTAATATTAGCCTGAAGATCATTCAACCAACCATTGCCTCTTGAGCCTGCTTTGATTTTGTGGCTGCTAACTCCTTTCTTTCCTACTTGTGGCCATACATGTTGAGATTCAGTCAACAACTGTTTTCTGAGCACTGATGCTATGCCAGACACCATTACAGGTGTTTGGAATACTCAGTGAATAAACCCTAAACTCCTGTTCTCACAGAGTTAAATTTTAGTAAGGATAAGTTGGTGTAGCAGGATGCTTCTGCTTACACTTAAGTCTATCTAATTTCTATCAGCTCTGCTTAAGGACATGGAACTGGTCCTAGGTGGTCCTAGGTGGGATGAGTATGAGGCCCCTGTTTGAGTTACTTGCTCATTATAAACTGCTGTTTGTCAATGGCCAACACCTCAGAGATAACCATTGTGTATGCCACTTAGAGCACGGCACTGGAGTGGCAAGTGGCCAAGAGGAGATACCCCACGTCCAAGGTCAAGAGCAGCGGCCGTGAGAGGATACCCCACATCCAAGGTCAGGAGCAGCGGCTGTGCTTTGCTGGAGCAGCCATGAAGAGATACCCCAAGTCCAAGGTAAGAGAAACACCCACTAAGATGGTAGGTGCTGAGAGAGGGCATCAGAGGGTAGACATACTGAAACCACAATCACAGAAAAATAGCCAATCTAATCACATGGACCACAGCCTTGTCTAACACCATGAAACTAAGCCATGCCATATAGAGCCACCCAAGACGGTCAGGTCATGGTGGAGAATTCTGACAAAATGTGGTCCACTGGAGAAGGGAATATCAAACCACTTCAGTATTCTTGCCTTGAGAACCCCATGAACAATATGAAAAGGCAAAAAGGTAGGACACTGAAAGATGAACTCCCCAGGTGGGTAGTTGCCCAATAGCTACTGGAGATCAGTGGAGAAATAACTCCAGAAAGAATGAAGGGACGGAGCCAAAACAAAAACAACACCCAATTGTGGATGTGACTGGTGATAGAAGCAAGGTCTGATGTTGTAAAGAGCAATATTGCATAGGAACCTGGAATATTAGGTCCATGAATCAAGGGAAATTGAAAGTGGTCAAACAGGAGATGGTAAGAGTGAACGTCGACATTCTAGGAATCAGCAAACTAAAATGGACTGGAATGAGTGAATTTAACTCAGATGACCATTATGTCTACTACTGTGGACAGGAATCCCTTAGGAGAAATGGAGTAGTCATCATAGTCAACAAGAGTCCGAAATGCAGTCAGTACTTGGATGCAATCTCAAAAACGACAGAATGATCTCTGTTCATTTCCAAGGCAAACAATTTAGTATCACGGTAATCCAAGTCTATGCCCCGACCAGTAATGCTGAAGAAGCTGAAGTTGAATGGTTCTATGAAGACCTACAAGACCTTTTAGAACTAACACCCAAAAAAGATGTCCTTTTCATTATAGGGTACTGGAATGAAAAGTAGGAAGTCAAGAAACACCTTGAGTAACAGTCAAATTTGGCCTTGGAGTACAGAATGAAGCAGGGCAAAGGCTAAAAGAGTTTTGCCAAGAGAACACAGTGGTTATAGCAAACACCCTCTTCCAACAACACAAGAGAAGACTCTACACATGGACATCACCAGATGGCCAACACCAAAATCAGATTGATTACATTCTTTGCTGCCAAAAATGGAGAAGCTCTATACAGTCAGCAAAAACAAGATCGGGAGCTGACTGTGGCTCACATCATGAACTCCTTATTGCAAAATTGAGACTTAAATTGAAGAATAGTGGGGAAAACCACTAGACCATTCAAGTATGACCTAAATGAAATCCCTTATGATTATACAGTGGAAGTGAGAAATAGATTTAAGGGACTAGATCTGATAGACAGAGTGCCTGATGAACTAAGGACGGAGGTTCATGGTATTGTACAGGAGACAGGGAGCAAGATCATCCACAAGAAAAAGAAATGAAAAAAAGCAAAATGGCTGTCTGAGGCAGCCTTACAAATAGCTGTGAAAAGAAGAGAAGCAAAAAGCAAAGGAGAGAAGGAAAGATATACCCATATGAATGGAAAGTTCCAAAGAATAGCAAGGAGAGATAAGAAAGGCTTCCTCAGTGATTAGTGCAAAGAAATAGACGAAAAAAATAGAATGGGAAAGACTAGAGATCTCTTCAAGATGATTAGAGATACCAAGGGAGCATTTCATGCAAAGATGGGCACAATAAAGGACAGAAATGGTATGGACCTAGTGGAAGCAGAAGATATTAAGAAGAGGTGGCAACAATACACAGAAGAACTGTACAAAAAATATCGTCACAACCCAGATAATCATGATGGTGTGATTACTCACCTAGAGCCAGACATCCTGGAATGTGAAGTCAAGCGGGCCTCAGGAAGCATCACTACGAACAAAGCTAGTGGAGGTGATGGAATTCCAGTTGAGCTATTTCAAATCCTAAAAGATGGTGCTGTGAAAGTGCTGCACTCGTTATGCCAGCAAATTTGGAAAACTCAGCGGTGGCCACAGGACTGGAAAAGGTCAGTTTTCATTCCAATCCCAAAGAAAGGCAATGCCAAAGAATGCTCAAACTGCCGCACAATTGCACTCATCTCACATGCTAGTAAAATAATGCTCAAAATTCTCCAAGCCAGGCTTCAGCAATACGTGAACTTCCAGATGTTCAAGCTGGTTTTAGAAAAGGCAGAGGAACCAACGATCAAATTGCCAACGTCTGCTGCATCACCAAAAAAGCAAGAGAGTTCCAGAAAAACATCTATTTCTGCTTTATTGACTATGCCAAAGCCTTTGACTGTGTGGATCACAATAAACGGTGGAAAATTCTGAAATAGATGGGAATACCAGACCACCTGACCTGCCTCTTGAGAAATCTGTATGCAGGTCAAGAAGCAACAGTTAAACCTGGACAGAGAACAACAGACTGGTTCCAAATCAGGAAAGGAGTACATCAAGGCTGTATATTGTCACCCTGCTTATTTAACTCATATGCAGAGTACATCATGAGAAATGCTGGGATGGAAGAAGCACAAGCTGGAATCAAGATTGCCGAGAGAAATATCAATAACCTCAGATATGCAGATGACGCCACCCTTATGGCAGAAAGTGAAGAAGAACTAAAGAGCCTCTTGATGAAAGTGAGAGAGGAGAGTCAAAAAGTTGGCTTAAAGCTCAACGTTCAGAAAACTAAGATCATGGCATCCAGTCCCATCACTTCATGGCAAATAATGGGGAAACAGTGGAAATAGTGGCTGACTTTATTTTTCTGGGCTCCAAAATCACTGCAGATGGTGATTGCAGCCATGAAATTAAAAGACACTTTCTGCTTGGAAGGAAAGTTATGACCAACCTAGAGAGCATATTAAAAAGCAGAGACATTACTTTGCCAACAAAAGCCGTCTAGTCAAGGCTATGGTTTTTCCAGTAGTCATGTATGGCTGTGTGAGTTGGACTATAGAGAAAGCTGATCGCCAAAGAATTGATGCTTTTGAACTGTGCTGTTGGAGAAGACTCTTGCGAGCCCCTTGGACTGCAAGGAGATCCAACCTGTCCATCCTTAAGGAGGTCAGTCCTGAGTGTTCATTCGAAGGACTGATGCTGAAGCTGAAACTCCAATACTTTGGCCACCTGATGCAGAGAGCTGACTCACTGGAAAAGACCCTGATGCTGGGAAAGATTGAGGGCAGGAGAAGGGGACGACAGAGGATGAGATGGTTGGATGGCATCACCGACTTGATGGGCATGAGTTTGGGTAAACTCTGGGAGTTGGTGATACACAGAGAGGCCTGGCGTGCTGTGGTCCATGGGGTTGCAAAGAGTCGGAAGCGACTAAGCGACTGAACTGAACTGAAATTATGCCAGGTAAATCACCTCTATATGGCTGTAAGAAGCACTTGTGAGTTGCCTAGTCACACTATGTAATCTAATAAAAGGCTCCCAGATGAAGGAAGAGAAGTTGTACCCAAAATTCAGATGTTACTTCCCAAGAACAGGGTATTATGAAAGGAGTTTCTACAACCATTAAAATGATTATGCAGAAACAGTCTCACAGACTTAGAGAATGAAACTTATGATTGTGGGTATCAAGGAGGATGGGGGGAAAGGATATCGTTAGGGAGTTTTGATCAACATGTACATACTGCTATATTTAAAATGAATAACCAACAAAGACCTACTTTATAGCACAGGGAACTCCGTTCAATGTTATGTGGCTGCCTGGATGGAGAGGAGTTTGGGAGAGAATGAATACATGTATATATATAAAGGCTGAGTCCCTTTACTGTTCACCTGAAGCTATCATAACATTGTTAATTGGCTATATGCCAATATAAAATAAAAAGTTAAAAGATGCTGTTTGTCTGCCTCTGACTTCAGAGTATGTAAAAGTATTAAATATTGACCCTATTTCTATGTATCCTCTTTATGCTAACCTTCCCAGCAATTGAGACTTCTCTCATGACTATGTCTGCTGCTGGCCTCCTGGGATGAGGACACCTTCTGCTTATAAGGTGTTCCTCCACTCACTCATTTGTTCACTCATTCTTTAATTGACTGACGTTGAAGCTGTTGAAAGCATCATGCTAATCACTACACTAGGAACTGAGGGAACAGCTATAAATAAGACAGAAAATGATGCTGTCTTCATGGAACATCCTTTCTAGTGGGGGAGCCAGTGGACACAATTACTCAATCATTGTTGTGAAAAAGACCACAGAGTAAAGGTGTGCCATAATAGTAGAGTCTCTAACAGAGGTACTTACATTAGTTTGATTAATTCACTTTCTTGAGGAAGACATTTGAACTGAGTTCTGGACAGTTGTATGCGGGTAGAAAGTGGCATTAGTTGGTGAAGGAGGGAAGTAAGAACACTCTTTGCAAGGGAACATCATCTGTAAAGGCTCCAATGTAGCAGAGAAATTGGCATATTTGATGAACTGGGAAAGGTTGGTATTACTAGATCAAAAAAAGTGAGTACAGTTAGGGAACAGGATGAGCTGGAGATATATGTAATTTTGTAAATCATCTAAAGGATTTGGGTGTTAATGCTAAAGGTAATAGAAAATCATCAAAGAGTTTTATGCTGGGGTGTGGTATGATTTCATTTATTTTTCAAAGTAAATATTTTGGCTGCAAAGTAGAAAATGAGTTGGAGGTATGACAGGAATTGATGTGGGGAGACCAACTGGTAAGCTTTATATTTGTCCAGACAAGAAATGGAGTTTGCTTTGATTAAGATAGTAGCCTAGGTAATGGAGAGAAGTAGATATTCAACAAGTATTAGGAGTAAACACTGCCAGGATGGTGACTGAGTGGATAGTCAGTGGATGGTGACTGGGTGGTGCTAAAGAAAAGGGAAGATCAAGGATTCTGGCTTGAGCATTTGGGTGAACGGTGGTATCCTTCACTGAGATGAGACATCCTAGAGAAAGACTGATGTTTGGGGAACAAAATGACTTTAGTTTTGAACAAGTTAGATTTGTGCTTTGTTAAAACATCCAGAAGATACTGAGTTGGATATAAAGGTCTAGAGGTCAGAGGTAGTTTGGGCTGCAAATTGCTGCTGATAACTACCTCAATCATGGTTGGATAAACATTTCAGATATTGGAATTAATACTTCAGATCTTGACTGATGGCAACAGCATCCTTATCAGCCCTCTCCATGAAATGAATATTACTATTCACATTACTTTCCATGCCTCTTGACAGATTATGAGGCTTTTACAATGCCTCCATATGAAACCTCAGTCTTTTATTAACAGACTGCCAAATTGGCCTGTACTGCCAACAACCTGGTACCTAGTTAAGACAATAATGAAATGCATTTGCTGCAGATTTTGCTAGTTGTCTCCCTATGTTCATTCACTCTTTCACCTTGTTAACAGAAACTGAGCTACATTTCCTAGCCCCACATGAAGTGATATGTGGCCCTGTGACTGAAGTGCTGGCCAGTTAGATGTGAAGAGTTAGTATTAGGTAGGCAGAGACCTTAATGGTGGGAGGATTGGGTGGGGAGAGGCTCATGTCCTCCTGCCTTCTGCTTGGAATCCAGATGCAATGGCTGGAAAACAAGCTGCCAATCTGGATTATGAAAGTGATGTGTGGCAGGACTGAAAGACAGAAGGAGCATGGGTCCTTGATGACTTCATGGAGCCTTGATATTAACCTTAGGTTGACCAAAGGAACTTAAAAAGGGGGTGGAAATCTATGTGCATTTAAATTGTACTTGGATCTGTTATTAGCAATTGAATTCAATTATTTTATTCCATGTTTGGTTATTACGTGGGTATTTTATCATAATGCAACCTGTCATAGTATGAAATCTGGTATAAAGAGAGTAGGTTTGGATCTCATCAAAGAAGTGTATTTCTGGAGTGCTAGTGGAATCTTTTATACTGTTTATCTGTTGCCCAAGGCCCACTCAAGAGCAGTACAAAGGCAGGGACCAGGAAGATCAGTATCTGAGATTGAATGGCAAACAGGAACTTCAACAGAAGACAAGGAAATGAACTAGTGATTTTTAAAAAATATTTGCAGATAGTATCAGTGAGTTTTTGCTGCATAACAAATCACCCCCAAATGTAGTGACTTAAAACAATAAGTATTTGTCCGGTTTATGCTTTTTTTTAAAAATTAATTTATTTTTTATTGAAGGATAATTGCTTTACAGAATTTTGCTGTTTTCTGTCAAACCTCAACATGAATCAGCCATAGGTATACATATATCTCCTCCCTTTTGAAACTCCCTCTCATCTCCCTCCCCATCCCACCCCTCTAGGTTGATACAGAGCCCCTGTTTCAATTTCCTGAGCCATACAGCAAATTCCCGTTGGCTATCTATTTTACATATGGTAATATAAGTTTCCATGTTACTCTTTCCATAGATCTCACCCTCTTCTCCCCTCTCCCCATGTCCACAGAGAACAGACTTATGGTTTATGCTTTTGCACATTGGTAATTTGGGCTGCGCTCACCTGGGCTGTTCCAATGATCGGGGCCAGACATGGCTACTCTTGGCTGGAGCTCATTCCAGTTCTGTGATTGGCTGCCAGGTCAGCTGAGGTTGATGGACTTTTGGCTGGGGTGCTCTGGTTTTCCTCTACACAGTATCTTATTTTCCAGGATTTCTTCACATGATGGTGGTGGCAGGGGTCCCAAAAGAGTGAGTGGAAGTGTGCAGAGCTTCTCAAAGCCTACGCTTGGAACAACCACAGAGTTGTATCTGTACCCATCAACCAAAGCAAGTCACAGGCCAGTCTAGGTTTAGGAGTAAAATAATAAATTTTATTTTCTGATGGATTTAAAGAAATTGTGGGAGAATTTGTAGCTGTTAATATAATCTACCACACAAACACCTAAAGATCTAATTTAAAGGAGAAATGACAAGGGAATACAGACTCTAGCAGGAGCAAGATATCTGAACAAACTCTGGAGGAAATGCAGCCTGGGAGTTAGGAGTGTGGTTGAGGAATTACACAGAACTGAATTCAAATCCTGACTGTGTTGTTCACTGGCTGGTTCCTCATTAATAACAGCTATCTCATGGGTTTGTGAGGATTACATGTATGTAAAACTCTTAGCATGATGCCTGGTATGTGCTGAGGAATAATAAATGGCACCTGAAATAGTTGTTATCACTATAGGATACTTCAGTGGCATAAGGCCTGGGTTGGAAACAGGACTAAACAGAACTGGAGATGGAGAGCCAGGCAAGAGAGAGGTTGGCTCAGGTTGGCAGAAAGAAATTAGAATTATTACAGCATTAAGTAGTAGAATAGGGCAGGACACAATGCAGAGTCAGACAGTCTAGGGTCTCATCAGAGGCTTAGGCACACAGGTCAGCACAATACCAGCTGATGCTTACTGAGCACTTACAATATGCCAAGCACAATTCTGAGTGTTTTATAGTTATTTACTCATTTAATTTTCAAAATACCTATATCAAGCTGCTTTCCCCATTTTATTTTTGGGGAAATTGAGGCACAAAGAGATATTTTTAGATTTTAGCCCAGCATAACCCAGGGGTAGGATACCAACCAGGTCTGCCTCATTCCTGACTCCAAGCTCCTGCCACCCTCACAATATCCTGGGGGGTGATCCCAGGCAAGAGCCAATATCAGGCAAATGAGGTTCAGAAGTTTTCTGAGAGGCAAGGAAAATTCAAGCAAGCCAGTGGTACCCAAAAAACAACAGCTGAGGAACAGGGGGAAGGGGGAAGACTGTCTTAATAATTGAGACCTTTCATATAGCTCAGCACTCCCATTTGCACTATTTCTGGCATGAAAATTTCTAGTCCTCAAAATGAGGAAGGTGAGAATTACTTCTCTTTCACAACTCAGGTACTCGAAAGAATAGTTCCCACTTGTTAATTTTGCTTCCTCCTCTCCTACTACTTTAGTCCCCTGCGGTAGCCTGACTCCCAAACTTTACATTGGTCATCTTATGACCTGAGATGGCCACATCCAGTGGACCCCATTCAGTCCTCATTGCTTGGTGTTGAAGAGCTCTGGTTATTTGTTTACTGAAATGCTTTCCTTCTGCCTGGATAATCTTGACCTAGACAAGGAAACTCCCATCTTTTATCAAGCCTGGCCTCAGGTAACCCACTCATTCTCCTGGCCAAGTCCAACTCTGCTGTTCAACTTTTTGTCAGATATTTACAGCAACTCATTCTTATTCTTATGACCAATTTCAGGCATCTAAATGTTTCAAATTTTTTTTTCCTATTTCTTTGAATGATAAGAACATACTTACAGACTGAGACTTGTAGTCTTAAGTATGGGAATCTGAAGTAAGGGCACTGACTATCAATAGCTGAGCCCATATTGCAGGACCTCTTTATACACAATGTAATCAGTTTTCATCACAACAAGTCTGTGAGCTAAGTGGAACTACTTTTATTTTATAGATAAAGAAACTGAGGCTTAGACAGAAAATTAGCATACAGCTGGTAGAGGAGGAGTCTGGATTCAAAGATACGAAGGTTGTTTTGACATTAGAGCCAGGGTGTTCCTGCTACCTCATGCTGCCACTCATAACTCACAAATTGTATACCATGGGATCAACAGCATTATCTGCAATAACACAAGAATCTAATTTGCATTTATTTATTTGTTTTTCTATTTATTCAGTCTTATTGCCTTTGGTACATAGTAGAACCTGGCTGACTGATTAAGGAGAGTTTAAAAACAGGCCTGCTTCCCAACTGCCCAGGGTGTGAACGACCAAAGGTCTGAATTCTATTTGGATACCTGGGTGCTGACTTTTCTGTAATTTGTAGCCAGAGCCTATCCTTAATTGGAACATCCCTGGGATTTTATGAGCAGGAGGAAAATGCTATAGTGTGATTACAGATCAATAGCTCTTCCACAAGACACAGATGTAGAGCAAAGCAATAGTTCAGAGATTAGAAACTGCAATCCAGGCATGAAGGTACCTAGGAAAAACACATATTTTATTCCACCCTGCTTTGGGATCATTGAGTGTCACTGAAGCTGATAAGCTAAAACTTAATATGTGAAGCTTAATGGGCAAAGCAGCATATTAACAGAGGGAAATGAGAGGCAGTTTTTGACCTGGTAATTTGGAAGGAGAGTAGGTGAAGTGTGTAAATTAGAGAAAATTCAAAGGTGAGTCATTTTGGAAATGTATAGTAGACATATATCACACTAACTGCAGCTCAGAATTGTGGATCTCGCCCCGAAATCCATTAGAGCAGGGCTCCTAGGATTTTTACCATTTTAATACTTGCATGGTTGTTTGTTTGATTTTGTCACATGTGGCCGATGTTTATTTAAAACTTCAAATGAATTAAACTGATTCTTTCTCTGAAGTTTTAATGATGTTCCCTTGAGGTAATTAGAGGCACTTTGTGGTAGGAGGTGTCCCAGGCTGGGAATTATGGCATTATGGAAATGAAACCCACGTGCTGCCTCCTTCCATTTTTAATTTAGAAGGAACAGCTGGATGTAGTGTTTAAGAGCTGAGGCTAAAAAGGAGGAAGCTCAGTGATCCAAAGAGTTCTTTGGATCTTTAAAGAGTCTGAAAAGAGGTGGGAAAACCTTTGGGTTTGCCCAAATCTATGCAGGAATTTGTATAATTTCAGGAAAGGAAAACACTATGGCATCCCATTCTGCCAGGAATTTAATTCCTGCCAATATTTAGGCTGCTATGTCTACGAGTTCACTCATTCAACAAATATTTGATAAGGGTCTATTATGTGCCTGGCTCTATGGTACAATCAATAGTAAATCAGGTAGAGTCCCTGTCCTCAAGAAACTGAAATCCATTTGGGATAGACTGACAACCAACACATAGAGTATTATTATGTCAGCTGGTACTAAGTGATATTAAAAAGAGAGAAAGGGAAAGAAAGAGGAGCTGGGTGAGGGAGAGAAGTGCTTTTTTATACAGAGAGATTAGGGAAGGACTCTCTGAGATGGTATTATCTGAATAAAGGATGGGTTTGTACAAAACTCACTGGAGTAAAAAGTAACAAGTACAACGTACTTGTGAACCTAGGTCACAGGACACCTAAGAGAGACAGTTCATCAGAATTCCATATGAATTCCAGCAGTGCTCTTGGCTGTACTTTTTTTTTTTTTAATTTAAAAAACCACATTGGCTCTATTCAGCGATTCATGCATCAGGCAGCATCCAATCTAGCAGACAGAAGTTCCAAGGAGCTGCATTAAATGTATATTTAGAAAAGACCTTTGAGTGCTCATAGGGTCTCATTGACAGAAAGCTACTCTACCCTGGTGAAACTCGGCTGCCGAGTTCTGTAGGCTTGCTAATAACATGAACGTGTGATAATAAGGACCGCTGAACAATCCCAGTTTGGATGTTGATTTCGTTTATCATTGTACCTAGTCCCAGTGACGACAGGAACAAACAAGGCAATTAACCAACTCTAGGGAAAAACAAATCATGAAGTTCAGTCCACATGGTGCACTATAGTCATTCTTTTTGACAGGCTGTCATGGTATGTTAAATAAAATCTCTCATCTACTCATCTGAGGATGAGAAATAGTAACATGGCATAGAAGCTTCAGCAAGAATAGAATTGGCTATTTGGGGGGGAGTTCTACCTTCAAGACAAAAATCACTTGTTTACTTAAGCCATTACCCATCTGCCTTCTTATGCCTGCATCTTCTCTAGTATTTTTCAGGTATTTGCCATGGTTAGGAATTTTTTTTTTTTGTCTGTAAGAAACAGAACCCACTCAAACAATCTTAAGAAAAACTGGAGCGATTTATTAGGGAGTTACAAAGCAAAAGCATCGAGCCCAAAGGGAGGAAGTCAGTTGGGATTCATAAGATACTGGAACTTCAAGTAGGCAATCTTAAAGAATGGAAGTTACTTTCTCCAGTTCTCTAGGATCTCATGACCTCTTCCTGCTCATCTGCTTCATTTGTCTCTCTCTCTCTTTCTGAAGAGTGACTTTCTAGGTTTCTCTGAGCACATGACTGTTCTGGCTTCTGTCTTAACATTACTTCCTTGTTCATTCTTTAAAAAAAAGACTCACTAGGAACTAGTCTTATCCAATGAACAAATACGTGTAAAAAGTAAGTTAAAAATAAATACACACAGTGCAGTCTTGCTCTATAAACAGTTTTAGTATGTGTAGGTATGCTCAGGAAAAAAAATGGAACAGAAATGAACTAAAGTGTTTTTAATGGTTATCTCCAAGTGATAGAATTATGGGTGATTTAATTTTTTCTTTTAGCATGTCTGTACTTTTCCATCAATCAGTACCATATCTATTTTTGTAATTGCAAAAAAATTATTGAAAAAATTAAAGTGAAATCCACGTAGTGAATCCAATTAGTCTAGAACTAAACCTGACAATGGAGCAGGCACATGCCAGATCTAGAGTAAGGGATAAAGGCTTATGGAAGGCGGTGGCCAGGTGCACAGCAGAAAAAACTTCACATACACGGAGGGGCTGGCTCTTTATTTCCATATTTATTTGTTTTCAGGAAAAAACCCTCAGTTTTCAGTACCATTGTGCCAAAAGAATTTGCAAATAATGATGCCATGCTCCTCAGATCTCTGGATTTTCTCTTTTTCCTTCTTGCTCTACTTGTGCAACTATATGTTATCTAAGAGTCAGTCATCCACAGCGTCCCATGTTGTAGAACCCACCACTCAGTGACATCCAGGTGATAAAGCTGAGGGTAGGGACTTAGGGTAGGGAGCCTGCATCCTTCATGACCAAATCTAAATGGCCCAAACAAAGACTCTTGTTGCTATCAAGCATACAGTAGCTTCCAAATGTAGCTTCCCTTGTCCATACAATTCACTATCTATAGATCCATAGTCTTGGACCCTGAGTGGCCCCCCTGACCATCTTTACTGCTAGGTATGATAACTGGCTCTGGTTCATCTCTGAATAGGTTTTCAAAGACTAGGAAGCAGAATAGGAGAAGACCTAGTATGGGGCACAGCTGAAATAGGACCTTGGACCAGCAATCAGGGTAGTAGATAGGACCAACGAAAGCACCAGAGGATCCAAAGTGAGCCACAGTGGAAGGTCTGACAAGGCTGGCTAAAGTCTAGAGGCTAGTACAGTAAGGGATGCACTAAGTGGGCAAAGGAGAGTGAGGGCAAGGGATGAGGGAACGGTTAAAGGTTAACCAAAGACTTAGAAAGAGCCAAGATGGCCTTCCATGAAACCAACCTGTCAACAGTCATTTATCAATCAATATTCAGATATTCACAATTACCTACCAACCCTGAGATGTGCATGCGTCCTATCGGAGGGTACATGTGGGATAAATGAGCTGTGTAAATATTTGTGAGCCAGAGAAGAAACCTTGCTTACAAAGGCCTGCTTCCATTGGAGAACTGGACTCTGAGTTCCCAGTTAATTCACAAAAACCACTTCATAGTGAGGACCCATGAGTGATTTATTATTGACAATTGTTACATCTTGGTCAAGCAATCTCCTGGAACCCCAAATCCATGCTCCTGCATGAATGTGGATGCAGTTCAGAAAGTCTGGTGTCCATATGTCCCCTGAGAGGGAGACTGACCCTTTCTAGGGAAGAAGCAGAGAGCAAATGAAGTAAACTAGATATTAGGGAGAATTTCCTCCCCCAGAGATTGAGGAGCCACTGATGGGTCACTAAGGAAGGAACTGTTAGATTCTTATTCCCTGCAGATTTCTAAGTTTTCTTTCAGGCTTAAATTCCGCTTGGCCTAGAGGCAGGGTAGGACTCAGACGGCCTCTTGGATGGTTCTCTAGTTCCAAGTTTAGTTCTGTGTTTATGCCTTAGAAAACCCAACACCTTAACTGGTCAGATATCCTAGACACTGAATGTTTTTCACAGATTTGGTAGCAGAAACACCCTACCTCTTTGTTTAGCCACTTGAAAAGGAGGATTAAAGGGAAAAAAAAAATCAGAGACTTACTACGAATAGATGGAATGAGGCTTGTTTTGTAAAGCAGAGCCTCTAAATTGTGCCTGTATTCGTTATGGAAACTAAAGACAAAGCCAAGTTTGCTTTGTGCAAATTCAGCAGCACTGAGACCCCTTGGCAGAATGCCACATCACCCCTTGCTAGGGCGACATTTGTGCAAAATCTTACTTGGTGAGGCTTTGCTTTTTTCCAAGGGACAAACAGGGTGGAAATTCCTAATCTACCTCAGAATCGCCAGTAATCTGACCTGCAGGCTTGTACCTGAATACTGAAACCTTGGGGTTCACTGCTCAAATATAATACTTGGGAAAAGAAGAAAAGGAGTAAAGAGACTCTTCTTAACCTTTGCAAATGTCATCCACTATTTATATAACATTTACCACTTTTATTTTCTACAGCCCAGGATTTTGTGAGTAGAAAGGAACAGGCACTTGAAACTAAGCTGCATTCCAACAGGTTTTAAATTGCAGCCTTTCCTCTCAGAAGGCTAAGTTTATTGTATGGACATCATTCTTCAGGGGCTGACTGTCTCATAAACAATTTGAATTCTATTTGTTGGATAAATCCTGCAATTGGTCTTCTAATAGCTTCAAAAGAGAAAAAATTTCCCCTAAGTCCAATAAACTACCAGCCCTAAAAGAAAAGTTGCTATCTGTTGGATGGAAATTTGGGAATTCTTTCCCTCTGTGTCATAATAACTGAAACAAGTTTTCATTTTCAACCTTATTAAATAAAAATTGCACTTTTACGAAGACTGGACTCAACTTTCTATTTTCTTGCTTGTGTAACCACTAGAGGCCTGAACTTGGTTGAACGAGTTGCCTTGTGAGGGCTGGTATTTTATAAATTCTTGAAAGGAGGAAGCCACAGAGTCTCATTTTGACAACCTGACTAACTTCAGGTAGATAAGAAAAGAAAACACAAGTTAATGCCACCCAGGGATAGAGAAAATATGAACCTCCAGGAAATGTGATAGACAAGTATATAGATGCTAAGGCCTCACTGAAGGCATTTGCTTCAACCAAAAATTCAGGTTTAATATATATGATCTTTTAATAAAAGTAGACATTTTTATACCGAGAGTTTCTAAAGAGCTGAAGTGTTGGGATGTTTTAGAACTAAGACACTGCACCTTGTCTTAAAATGACTGCTATCACTATAGTCAGAGGCTGCCAGCTGGCCATGCTCAGTCTGCCTGTGACTTGAAAGTTGTACTCTGTTTGACTCTCACTGTGTTTAGAAATAGCTAGGTGTAAAATCTTAAAATGAGGATGTTTCAAATAAAAATGCAGATTTATGACTCTCTTGAAAAATTATAGGTTCTACAAGGATTAGCCACAATCACAATTTCGTGACTGGGTGGAACTAGGTAGAGGGTGCCCCTTCTCTGGGGCACATACTTTCCAGTTTGGCACAGGTTGCCCAAGGCCTACTTTACTCTATATGTTGCCTCTTTGCCCCCTGCGAATCTTTGGTTCTGACCAAAAACCAGAGCTTGAAAGCTTCTGCTAGCTCAGAGGTGGCAGTCTGTGGCGGGAATGACAACTGGTGCCACTGCAGACAACTCTGTGTCTTTCTCTTTCCACACCATGGTGAATATATTTATTTTCTTTTTCTTCTTGCAGAGGCCTCATGCCATAGATAAGGGAGGGCTGGATTAGGGGCGGGGAACTTGGCTCTAGTGATAACTTCTTTTATCTAATTGAGTGAATTCATGAGAGCCTCTTAATCATTTAGAGTCTCAGTTTCTTTACATGTAAAATGGGTTCAGTGATTTATTGCCTAACTTTTAAAACACATCTACTCTGTTCCACAGATTTGAAGATGCACCAAAGGACTCAATTATTAAAAAAAACACAAACCAATGTTGTGCATATATGCTCTTTGTGTCTAACATCTTCTTAAAAGAGGGGTAAGTTTGAACACCTTTTGCCGGTTTCCCACAGTCCCCACTGCTCGTAGCCAGGCAGGCTCTCCATTACCTACCCGGTCTGGCAGTCACTGAGTTAAAGAATGGCTCCTGACTTCTAGGTAACTTTCCTGCTAAAATGTCCTGTGGTGCTTTCTTTTCCAACACCCATGTCTTCTTCCACCTTGCCTCCTTCTTTGTTCTCTTCCCCATCTCCATCTCCCCCAGTGGAAAGCTTGCCAGGGGCTTAGCTTTTAAAGTCTGCCATGGTTGCTGGAGACAGAATTCCTCTGGCTTTGTCCCTTTGTTGCTTTTCATTCTCACCTTGACAATAAGGACATGATTCTCAGTTTTACTCTGTAGCTTGGTTTACTGTTAACTGAAGTTTCCCCCCTTTCTTTGCAGCAGCTGTTCTCATTCTTCTAACCAGTTTTTAAAAGGCTTGAATTTGGAAATATGGTTGCTGTGTGCCTCTTCAGAGATTCATCCATAACTGTCAGAGCCTTTTCATTCCCTGGCTTTTGTATAGGTTTCTTTTATGAGCAGAGTAATTTGCATTTGTCTTTAATTCTTAATTTGTCTTTGCATTTGCTGTGGATGTAACATGCAGCTGAATTTGCATTTTCTTTTCACTTCCATTCTCATGGACTGGGGCTGTCTGAGGTGTAAACTACAGAGAGATTCAGGAGCCTGTTTGCTGAATGGTAAACTTGGCTCTTCTGGTTTCATCTTATCTCACCTTCCCCTTACCTGAGTTGTCTTATTACATTTGGATGTTCTAAAATGTGATCAAATATAGCCTATGGTTTCCATTCCACGGGCTGCTTAATCCCATTATCGGAATATTAGACCTTTAAATAGCAGTTGTACTCACTTATCAGTAGAAGAAATCCTGTTTAAGAGGATACTATTAGATTCTGGAATATAGAATCCTTGGGATTTAATTCTGTCCCTACCGTTAACCAGTTGGGTACATATCCTATACATTTCTGGTACTCAATCTGTCTGTAAAAAGGAACTAATAGCAATGTTTCTGGGTATTTCACAGAGTTCTTCTGAGGTGAAATGGGTAGGGGGGTATGGAACCCTGTAAGGAGCATCATATTCTAGACCAATATGAAATATGGTGCCCTGAGGACTGCAAGCAGTACTGCCCCTGAGAACTCTGTTTAATTTCTGTTTGGTTGATGATAGATCTTTGGTTCCATGGAGTTTCACCAACAACGGCCACTACGTTTCAAATCATATCAGTTTCCCAGTGAGGGGAAAAGGACCAGTTTAAAATCTACCTACAGTCTCACGCTAGGGGCTTCTCTATTGCTGTGAAATAATATTTAAACAGAAGGTTAATGCCTTACACTAAACCTGTAGTCCTAATGTGCCTACAAAAAGTTAGTTCTAATTACTCTTTGTAGAAAGGCAGACTAGAAGTGGCCCTATATATTCTAACATTCAATTAAAGGGCCGTTTTTGAGAAGTAGTTTTTTTTTTTTTTTTTTTTTTACTGTTGTGTAGAATATTGAGAGAATTATTAGTTGCCTCTATAGCCCACTCTGCAGTAATTGCAATTATTTTGCCTCTCAAAGAGAGAGAATTTCTAGTCAGTGTGAAGTAATTGTATGGTATACAGAGGTAGTTTTTAGCAATGTCCAGTGATCCCTCCTCACTGCTTTTCTTTGTCAAGAGTTTAATCAACAGAAGGCCCTGGAGGGGGAAGAGGAGTATCTGGATTTCCTCTATAATCTGTAAGGTCCTAGAGAAAGGATTGTCTCCTCAAACCATGAACCTCTTTCTTCCCCCACACTCATACTGCCCTGGGCTTAGGCCTTTCTCTATTTGGAACTAGGCCTTGAGACATAAGGAATTGATGAATTATCTGAATCAGAGGTTCAGATAGTTTAGATAGTGGGGCAGTTTATTCAAGAATCCATTCTCCCTCAATTTTTTCTGTCTTCCCTTTATTACTCCCAGAACCCTTGTTTCTGGGTTTTTAGGAAGAGAGAGGATCTCAGATTACTTTTCAGAGACCACTGTTCCAGATGGTTCAAGTATGGATAAGAAGGACTCCTGATGGGAATCTAAGTCCATTGCTCTTACACCAAAACTTGGAGGCCAGAGTATAAAGAGAAGAAGAAAAAAAGTTCAGGCTAAGAAGTCAGAAAAGGTACAGATACCACATGCAAAGAAAAAAGAAATCCAAACCAAAACACAGTAGTGTTGGATAAACTGAAGACAACATTGCTTTTTTTGAAATTTTAGAATGAAAATTTAGGTTTAGAGAATTATATTTTATTTTATAACTTAGGAGCAACATTTCATTGAAGCAGGAATGTTCTTCACTGCAGTCTCTGTAGTTGCAAAAGACACTGCTGTTTTCTAGGGGTTTAACAGAACTTTTTGACACTGTTATCAGTTAACTGTAAATCAGAGTTTAGGAAGTAGATTTATTGTCCTGTTTACCTTTGTCTGGGTAGATGAAATGCAAACTTCATTTCAACTGATTTCTTTGGAAGCAGCTTCCCAATTTCTGTGGTTGGAGGACGGGCCATTTGTATTTTAAAACTTCATGGGCATCAACAGGGCAACTATAAATTCTCTTCTGACCTAATCTCTCACCTAGAGGTGAGTTATTTTCTTTCCGGATTGCTGACTGATTTCCTTCCTGTAGTGCTGGAAAGCCTTGTTCAAAGATCTCAAAGCCTGGCTGCATCTCTTTCCTAATGAAGCACCCTTAGCTTGAAGCTGGGGGAGAAGGTCCATCTGGCTTCTGCCATATGTGTGTATGCTGTCACACCAGTAAACACGGCAGAGTTTGCCGACAGTGCGGAGTTTCAGTTAGTCAGTCATAAATTAGAGATGAGATATGCTGTGTTCCTGCTGCTGCGAGCTTTCGCACTCCAGAAAGGAATCTCTACTTACCTATCCTAAAGAAGAAGAAAATGTGGATCAAGAAACCGTCAGAGGGGATGCCACACCAAGTCAGATGCACACACGTTATTTAGAGATGAGGAGAATGTGCACAGGCTTAGGAAATCAAAATCATTTCCTAAGCACCTGATTTGTATCTGTTTATTCAGTTGGTACATTGGCTCTTTTGTTTCAAGGTGTATATATGTAATCAGTTACGTTTTTTTCCATTTGGGGTGGGTGCTGGGGAACAACTCCTTGAAGAGTCTTAAAAACATTCTTAAACTGGGTGAACATATGTGTAGTTTTCCCCCAAATGTGCTTTATTTGTGTCTGATGATTAGACAGGGAGAAAATAATTAAATTTTAATGCATCTGTCTTTTTAAAGACAAAAGTGCTTTCTGACTCTTAATAGCAAGATTTCATTATTATGATTTTAATGCTTTTAGATTAAAGGAGAGTTTACATTTAGGCTGCAAAGAAGCACAGCTTAACTATTCCTCTAAGACATCTTTGTTTCATTTATGGGCTTGTGTGGAGGTGTGTTTTAATGTATTACGTTTAAAACAGACTGTGATACATTAGAGTATTTAAACATCTTAAACCAGAATAGCTTCATATAACACTGCTGTCTTGTATCTGACAGTATCACCGCGGGAAAGTCACAGCTTCTAAAACAGATTATCATACTTTTTTATCTTGAACATCCATTTCACCCAAGAGGTTCTGTGACCACCACACATTTTCAAACCTTCTCACTTCAAAAAAAAGTAAGATCTTCAAATTGTTTCAATGCTACAATAACTGGAAAACTATGGCAATCTATTTCATTTGATTATTTCAGAACTGGTCAGACCTTGACCTCAAGTAAGTTTTGTTTCTTTGAGGTTGAGATTTAGGGCAGCGAAAGAAAGGTGATGATGGATGTTGTGAGCAGAATAAGTTAAGTTTCTAATTCATAAAAAAAAAAGACTGGGAAAAAGGAGGAAAGGCGGGGGGTGGGCAAGATTGTGGCTTGCAAGTAAAGGGAGCTATTGATTTTATTCTGGTACCACTAATAAAGACTATAAGCCCTTTGAAATTCCCTGATACCTACCAATAGGATTGACATGTTTTTAGAAAAACTTCAGGCCCTGCATATATAAATGGTTGTACCTATCATTTGGTAACACCAAAAATTATGTTGCTGCAATCCCTTCAAAAGCCATGTCCATTTCAAAATGTCATCTTATTTGGAAATTGGTAATTTTTAGATGTAACTAGTTAAGGGTCAAGATGAGGTCATATTGGATTAGGGTTGGCCCTAAACCCAATGATCAGTGTCCTTATGAGAAGAAGGGAGGACACAGAGATATAGAGAAGAATGAAATGTGAAGAGGAAGGCAAAGATTGGAATCAGCCATCTATATGCCAAGAAACCCTAAGGACTGCTGGCAACCATCTGAAATTAGAAAAGAAGCATGGATCAGATTCTCACTCAGAGCTTCTAGAAGAAGCCAATCTTGTTGATACCTTGATTTTGGACTTCAGGACTGTTGATTTTGGACTTCAGGACTGTGAGCAAGTAAATATCTGCTATTTTGAGGCACCAAGTTTGCCATAATTTGTTTTGGGAGCCCTAGGAAGCCGATACAGTTGTTCAACAGTTTTATTCTAACAGTTAATAGCCATAGCTTCAAGTGCTTTACCAAACCAAACACAGTTATTTTCCTGTGCTGAATCTTTCAAGCACTGTCAAAACTGGATTTATGGGAACCTCTTATGAAAGGAGTTTTTGCAAAGGGGACCCCAGTGCTTCTTATTTTTCTGTGGAAAGGTGAGGGCACAGGGGTCCACTGTGCTCCCCAGCGTGCAGTGCGCTGTGCCTCTTCTTAATACAAATTCCTACACCATCTTTAGTGTGGAAGAATGATAGCTGTGGTCCAGCTCTCTATACTTGGAAGACCATGCTTCTTGTTTAGGGAGGATGTATAGAAAATCTAAGTTGTCATTATAATAGAGATGAGAGGCCTCATAGTCATCTGTCTAGGCCTCTGGGTGAGGGGACATGATGTGTTGCTAAACTAGCTGACTGCATTTCCCAGAACACTCCCAGGTGAAAGCATCCTGTTGACATTAATGCCTGTTTATGGTTCAAGATTCATTGCATTTGCCCCTAAGTAGAACCATAGATCAGAAACAAAAAGGCAAATTTTGTGTTTCTAAAGAGAAAGTTTTAGTACATTTTCCCTTCAGGGTAAGTACTTGTATTCTGTATTTATCTGACTTCCCAGCCCATTTTAATGATATCTTCACCCCTAGATTTTCTCAGTTTGAGGTTGCCTTGGAAGTAGGTGAAGGGACTTCCTTAGGGTCTAGAGAAATTCATCTAGAATGCTCATCTGCTTGGGTTAGCTGAGGTGCAGTCTCTTTGGAAGAGGGTGGTCTTTGAAGGATGATGAACATCTCTTATACATAAATTTGGAACTATGTGGAGGAATGTTCTTATGTTCCTCGTTTTGGTAAATAGAATTCCAATCTGCCCAGTTGTTCAAATTAAAACCCAGAAGTCACTCTTGACTCTGTTCTCCATCCTCTCTCATACCCAATCAATCACCATATCTGACTGATTCTTTCTTTCTCTAGATAGACTTACACCTCTCCATCCTTTCCAGCATGTCTGTTGGCACTCTAGTTCAAGTGGCCATCACCTTTGCCTAGGTTATTGCAACAGCTTCCTAATGATTTCATCACCATTAGTTTCTTTCCTTTTCTCAAACCACAGCAGAGTGACCATATTAAATGTACTAGTCAGATCATATTCCCTGCTTAAAAGATTCCCATGACTTCAAGATAAAACATGAATTCTTTAAGAATGATGTGATGGCCAATTTTATGTGTCAGCTTGACTGGGCCATAGTGTACCCAGATATTTGGTTAAACATCCTGGGTATGTCTGCAAAGGTATTTCTGAGTGAGATGAATATTTGAATTGTAGACTGAATCAAGCAGTTGCCCTTCCCAGTGTGGGCGTGCCTCATCCAATCTCAGGTCTGAAAAGAATAAAGGTGAGGGAGAATTCACTTTTTCTCTGCCTGTTTTTGAGCTAGGGACATCAGTTTTCTTCTGTACTTGGGCTGTAGCTAAACCACCAACAAATAGTAAGATCTCTAATAAATTCTCAGCCTCCATTATCATGTGAGCCAATTCCTTACAATAAAACCCTCTATCTATCTATCTGGCATGTCCTATTGTTCTGATTTTCTCTGGAGAATTCTAACACAGTTCTTACTGGATTTGTCTTGCAATTTTCTCACCTGAATTAAATGCTCTGAATTTCCTTCAGCATCCTGAATGGAAAATCCTGTCTCTATACCGCTGGTTCTCCTTGTTTGCACATTGGGATAACCTGGGGAGCTTTAAAAACTATTGACGTCTGGGTCCTACACCTGTGCTGTGCTTAGTCACTCAGTCCTGTCTGACTCTTTGCAACCCTATGGACTGTAGCCTGCCAGGTTCCTCTGCCCATGGGGATTCTCCAGGCAAGAATACTGGAGTGGGTTACCGTGCCCTCCTCCAGGGAATCTTCCCAATCTAGATTCTACCCCTAGAGATTATTATTAAACTTGTGGGGATGCAGTGGGGAGTTTAAAACAATGTTCCCAGGTAATTCTAATGTCTGACGGGCTAAAAAACCATGAGGCTTCGCACATAAATCTGGATTTTCACCCCCTAATCTGTTTATCAGGCTAATATTCACTTATCCTTCAGGTCTCCATTTAATAATCATTTGCTCCAGAAGCTTTCCTTGATAACCCTTAGACTAGGTTAGTTCCATCTCTATGTATTCCTCTAGCATCCTGTACTTCCCCTGTCATACCACTCATTACATTTAGCCATGATCATTTCTTTAATCCTTTGCCTTCCCTATTAGAAGGGAAGCTCCATGGGCTAAGGAATTTTGTCTAGTTTTGCTCCATATTCTATTCTAGCACCTAACTTTGCACCTGGCATTTATTGGTTAGTAAATATTATATTGAAGGCATAAACAAAGGTAAACGTATATGGCAGTATACACTGGGTAAAGTTCTTATTTGTTTCAAGTAGTTTGTTTGGGGGAGTTTCCCCAGCCTGGTCTGGAATTCTCAGTCACTTTCCAGGGTGATTACCTTTGAGTGACTGCACTCCTTTCCTATCAGGGACCTACTGTGGGGTGCAGTCTTTGTGACCCATCTTTTCTAGTTGGCATATTTCTTCAGTCACCAGATCTTCAGGATATCTTTTTCCCATCCCTGACCTTTACCTACATCCCATCCTGTCCCCAGTGATTGTGAGATAGAGACTTGCATTAGAATTTCTGTGGGACCATTTTCAAAACATACTTGTTAAAATATCTACCACTTTCCAAATTCTGACTTGGTAAGTCTGGGGTGGACCCCAGGCACTTATATTTTATATAAGTTCCATAGATGATTCTGGTATACAGTTTCATCTTTCATGCTTTATAACTGTGTGAAATGACTACTAGGTTATCAAAGAGAGCAATGAAAAAAAACATCTGGGTCTCTACATTAGTGAAGGAAGGCCAGAGGAAAAAGATATTGTCTGGGACTTTTGTCCATCAGCTAAGACCTGTGCCCTTAGTTGTACCTGTGGCACATTTAGGTATTACTAAGTGTCCTTCCAGGAATTATGATTCTTACTGTCTAATCCAGAAAAGTGACTCTATGATGGCTCTTTCAGAGCATTGGCAAGACTGCGGTAGACAAGGCAAGGAGATATTTGGGGTCAGTGTGAGACTGTAGGAATCTCCAATTATAAACAGGACTGACCTCTTTTGGGTTTCATATCACAGGGAAGTTTTCCTCCCAGTTGCCTAACTGAGGCTGCTGCTGCTGCTAAGTCGCTTCAGTCTGTGCGACCCCATAGACGGCAGCCCACCAGGCTCCGCTGTCCCTGGGATTCTCCAGGCAAGAACACTGGAGTGGGTTGCCATTTCCTTCTCCAATGCATAAAAGTGAAAAGTGAAAGTGAAGTCGCTCAGTCATGTCCGACTCTTTGCAACCCCATGGACTGCAGCCTACCAGGCTCCTCCATCCATGGGATTTTCCAGGCAAGAGTACTGGAGTGGGTTGCCATTGTCTTCTCTGTAACTGAGGCTGGCTTCTGTCAATTTGCAAGAAAGGGGACTTGGCGTTTTGCTGTGGTGTCACTAAGTGTTCCACTTTATGTAACACAACCTTTAGAACATTGCTCTTAAATATATGTTAGGGTTGGGCTATTTCAAGCTCAAGACTTATGCTGCTCAGACATGAAGCACAACACTCTAACATAGCTTTAAGTTATGCAAATTGTTTCTTCTCAGTTGCTGCAAGAAGCTTTGTTTTGTGATATTGGCCTAGGGCCAAACAGGTAGCGTGATATGAGTAGGCAGCCCTCCTACTACCTCTCAAGTCGAAGGCTTCAGCGAAGTGCTATTCTCAAACATGCAAACAGGGTAGAAACAAGTCTTAGGAAAGATGTGTGGGGCCGTGGCACAGTTTGGTTACATGTAGCCAGGCTGGGCTGCTGCACAGGGAGGAAGTCCTCTTACTCTCTGCTTGTCACTCTCCACTTGATCCAAGAGAGGAGCTGGACTGGGCCATCTTTTCTAAACCTAAATTTTATCCTAAAAGCTTGATTTTAATATTGGTGTGTTAGTTGCTCAGTTGTGTACGACTCTTTGTGATCCCATGGACTGTAGCCTGCCAGGCTCCTCTGTCCATGGGATTTCCCAGGCAAGAATAGTGAAGTGGATTGCCATTCCCTTCTCCAAGGAATCTTCCCAACCCTGGGATTGTACCCAGGTCTCCTGCTTGACAGGTAGATTCTTTACCATTGAGCCACCTGGGAAGCCCCACAAACAAAGTAGTGTAGTTAAATAAAGCGCTACAAACCAACCAACAAACAAAAAAAGAAGTTAAAGATGACTAAGATGAACATTGAATAAGAAAATTCATCTGCATTGCAGGCAAAGTCTTTACTGCCTGAGCCACCAGGGATGTGCATAAATAACAAGCAGCAATGGGCATCACATATCTTTATCCTCATGTCAGCCAAGTCCCTTTTTTCCGCAGAGATTTAGTCTAGTTTACTTGGAGCCAAGTCAGTCCCAAGTCATTGCAGGTCCAGATTCTCTCATGACTTTTGTCATTTCTCAGGCTCATCGACTAGTCTCTGCTTCATTACCCCCATCTCTGTGGGTGCAGATTCAGTCAGGTTTACCTAAGAAATCCATTCACTCCTAGCATTTCGTAAGCTTTGGTGAAGTTTATTGATAACTGGGGAGGGGGAATATGGAGAAGTCATTTCCTGCTGTGCACGGCCTCCTGCTACCTTCCTGGCTCCATGTTCCTTCTTTGTATCTCTGCCTCTGCCTTCTCTCTCTTTTGACACCCTCTGTCCCCAACCTGAAATCACCTCTGTTACGCAGAGTAGTCTGGTCTCTGGGGGCAGTGGAGGGAGGCGGGGTTCAGCCTTGATCCCTCAACTTACAAGCACAACCTCACAAGACTTCCTGCTGTTGTGATTCACACTTCCTAGGGAGCAGTCTTAGTTATAGATAAGATTTTTCCATCCCTGTCATATAGTTGTTTAAAAATCTTTCCATGAGCTCAGGTTTATCATGCATATGTATACAATGGAATCTGTAGAAATTTTAGAATGTACAGGTGGGTCCTCCTGCAGGCAAGCTGTGTGATGTTATTAGCCCTGAGCTATATAAAAGCACAAGACTTGAAAGCTTGAGCCTGCACTATTTTGGTGCAAAAAACAGAGTAACGTTGAAGAGTAAGAGAAGAATTCAAGTCTTTTAGGTATAGATGTGCAAATTCCAAAGCAAAAGGTGGAAAACTATACAAGCCACTCTATGAATATTAATAAAATACACAAAGCATTCTGAGTTCTCAGAAGAAAGACACTATATAAGCACAAATATACCTCATTAATCCTAACAGCATCCCTGTGAGAGCCAAAGCAGGTTATTCCATTTTAAATACAAAGAAATGGATAAAGGAGGAGACATAACTTGTCCCCAACATCATCATTATCTCTGTTGTAGAGGTCCTGCTGACCCCTCCTTTGCTAAGCCTCCTCACCCAGGCCAGCTTCACTGCTGGATGCTGTTCATCATTTCACCTATATGTCTCATCCATTCAGCCAGACTGTGAGCTCCTTGAGGGGAGCTTTTGCATAATTAAAAGCTATTTCCTTTGCTTTTCTCCCTCTTACTGCATCCTCCAGAGCATCAGGGACTTAATATGTACTCAAGCAAATGGCTGATAATTGATAGTCATTGTATTATGGAAGTGACAGTGGTTTAACTAGCTATATTTTCCCTTTCCAGTCATTTTCCTTTTTCATATTAAATTTTAAATAATTACGGAAGACAAATACCTGTTTTTTTGCTAAAAAAAAAAAAAAAAGAAAAGAAATGCAGAAAACATTCTAGACATTCCTTTTGTCTACCGTTCTCTTCCCAGATTTAATCAGTTATTTATGATAGAATAAGGACAGTTTTAAGAAACATATGTTTGGAAAAGAAATTACATGTACACAGAACAAAATTCAAAAGGTATTGTAAGAGGTTAATCATCTCTTTATTCTTTTCCAGGGCCACCTATTTCCTCTTCCCAGAGGCAATTGCTATTACCAGTCTCTTCTGTCCTTCCAGGGATGGCCTATGTTTACACAACCATATGATGCTTATAATTTTTAATGCAAATAATATTATAACATATCATAAACACTGCTCTGCCGCTTGCTGTTTTTGCTTAATGATGTATCTTGGAAGTTGTTTCATGTCAGTATTTATAGCTGCTTCACTCAAGGATTTCTTTTTATGCATATATATCGTTTGTCTACTCTGCTACTAATGAACATTAGGCTATATTTCCATCTTTTCATATTACCAACAATGTTACTATGAATGTTTTTCTACCTATATCATATAGCACATGTGTTAGCTTATCTATGGGCTTCCCTTGTGGCTCAGCTGGTAAAGAATCTGCCTGCAATGAGGGAGACTTGGGTTCAATCCCTGGGTTGGGAAGATCCCCTGGACGAGGAAAAGTCTACCCACTCCAGTATTCTGGCCTGGAGAATTCCATGGACTATTATAGTCCATGGGGTCTAAAAAGGTGGACATGACCGAGTGACTTTCACTTTTACCTTCACAAGCATATCTATAGGATAAATGCCTAGAAGTAGCATCGCTGGCTCAAAGAATTTGTACATTTAAAATTTTGATGGATATTGCTAAATTGCACTCTATAGAAAAAGTTGTACCAACATACATTCCCAAATACAATGGAATAGAGCATGATACATTTTAGAAAAGCTATATAAATTAGATGAAAATGTGGGAAAGGGGCAAAAATCGGATTATAGCATAGCAGTATGTCCCACTGTAGATGCTATTGGTTGCTATTCCTATCTAGAGTTTATTATGTTTCAGGCTCTGTTGTGGGCTCTTAATTAGCTCAAAGCAATTCTATAATTAATTATTAGGCGATTTTATTTAAAGGGACTTTAAATTGGTACCTTGCACAACAGTTAACTGTTAACGGTTAGCTGTTATAAAAGCACAAACATTTATTGAATATCTCCTGTGTGCCAGGAACAGAAAGAAACACTTCCAATTCTATGTTATTTAATCCCATGAGATACGTATTATTATCCTAATTTTCTGATGAGGAAACTGAAATTCAGATTTGGCCCAACATATGCTATGGAATTAAAGAAGGTGTCTCTAACTCTTTCAGCTGTGTCACACTGGCTTGTGAGACCTAGAAGATTGAGAATACTCAGTCAATTGAAACGACATTTTTCTAAGGAAGAAGACTATGAGTCCAATAGCATTGCAGCAGGGAGGATGTCCAAATATATGTTCTCTGAGCTTGTCAGCAGAAACAGAAACCACCTGGTAACCAAAGGATGTTTTCTGATATAAAAAATCTCAACAATACTGCCATTCTCTGTCAGATAGTAAGGGTCTAAGAGACAGATCTGTCATTACACGTTATGACCCTGCTCAAGAAGGAACAGATTTTAATCGCAGCATCATTTTAGGAACTGGCAATTGCAAGAAAGGGAACATAAGGGGGTGGAACACAAGTTTCATTTTCACATTAGGATACACAGCTGAGCTGAGACTCTATCAGTGACCAAAATTTGAGTCCCATGGTTACCACTCTGATGAAATTCTGTGGAAAGCAGAGTTTCACTTCCAGACAGATTGACCACCAACAGAACCAAGAAGACCCAGGCAATCATCTGTTGGTTTTATTCTACCAAAGAAAACTGCTGAGGAACTTTTGCTGGAAGCCAGGGATGGCAATGTGTGTCTTCTGTTGAGTTTGTGTTCAAAAGATGGTGGTGCTGGAAATTTGAAAGTACCTCTTTAAGAAAAAATTGTATTTTATTTTTAATTGTAAGATACTTATTTTATCTACAATAATGTGATGGTTTCTACCATACATCAACATGAATAAACCACAGGTATACACATGTCCCCTCCCTCTTGAACCTCCTCCCCACTTCCCTCTCCATCCCACCCCTCTAGGTTGTCAGAGAGCACTGGCTTTGGACTCCCTGCATCATAGAGCAAATTCCCACTGGCTGTCTATTTTACATATAGTCATGTATATGTTTCAGTGCTACTCTCTCAAATCATCTCACCCTCTCCTTCCCCCACTGAGTCCCAAAGTCTGTTCTTTATGTCTGTGTCTCCTTTGTTGCCCTATAAATAGGATCATCAGTTCCATCTTTCTAGATTCCAATATTTATGTGTTAAAATACAATATTTGTCTTTCTCTTTCCGACTTACTTCACTCTGTATAATAGGCTCCAGGTTCATCCACCTCATTAGAACTGACTCAAATGCATTCCTTTTTACAGCTGACTAATATTCCATTATGTATACATACCACAACTTCTTTATCCATTCATCTGTCAATGGACATCTAGATTGCTTCCATGTCCTAGTTACTGTAAACAGTGCTGCAGTGAACACTGGGGTACGTGTGTCTTTTTCAATTATGGTTTTCTCAGGGTATATGCCTAGTAGTGAGATTGCTGGGTCATATGGTAATTTTATTCCTAGTTTTGTAAGGGATCTCCATACTGTTCTCCATAGTGGCTATATCAATTTACATTCCCACCAACAGTGGAAGAGAGTTCCCTTTTCTCCACACTCTCTTCAGTATTTATTGTGTGTTGACTTTTGATGATGGTCATCCTGATCTTTGTGAGATATCTCATTGTACTTTTGATTTGCATTTCTCTAATAATGAGTGATGCTGAACATCTTTTCATGTGTTTAAACTTAAAAGATTTTGCATAATGAAGGAAACCATAGGCAAGGTGAAAAGACAATGCTCAAAATGGGAGAAAATAATAGCAAATGAAAACAAGTGACAAAGGATTAATTTCCAAAATATACAAGCAGCTCATGCAGCTCAATATCAGAAAAACAAACAACCCAATACAAAAGTGGGCAGAAGACCTAAACAGATATTTCTCTAAATAAGACATACAGATGGCTAATAAACACATGAAAGTTCCTTTTTAATAGGGATATTTTGCACACTGCACCTTGATGAGGCCTCAATACTATCAAGTAGCTTAGTTCAACAAGTATTTACTGTGTCTGCCAATATAGGAACATTTCCATGATGAATCAGCTGTAAGATATATGAAATATAAATTATTCAATTTATATGCAGAGGAATATTTAGTCTACTTGTGCAGATAAAAACACATACACATGAAAAGCTACAAGACTTCTTCCAACAAATATTTGTTCATAGAATCTACTATGTAAAAGGCACTGAGCCAGGTTCTCAGAATACTAGGTTTAGAGGAAAAGAGACACAGATCCTTGCCCTCCTTATTTACAGTGTAGATGGGGAGACAGATGACTGAACAGTTACATCAAGTGAGTATTACAGGAATATGTGCTGCAGAGATTCATAGAGGTTATGTTAACCTGTGCTGGGGACAGAAAGCTTTAAGTAGAGGGTAGATATGAAAGTCAAAAGGGCAATGATCAAATATTTTTATCATCTTTCTTCTGGGTGAGGAAATCTACTAGAATATGTTATTGTTGTTGTTTAGTCACTAAGTTGTATCCAACGCTTGCATTGTGGACTGTAGTCTGCCAGGCTCCTCTGTCCGTGGGATTTTTCAGGCAAGAATACTGGAATGGGTTGCCATTTCCTTTTCCAGGGCATCTTCCCAACTCAGGGATCGAACTTGTATCTCCTGCACTGGCAGGTGGATTCTTTACCACTGAGCCACCAAGAAAGCCCCCCAGAAAAAATAGGTATGGAGTTATAAGTGCTGATAAGCAAATATTTCCATCTTTTCTCCTTCTGGGCACATGGATGATTATACTTCCCCACACTTTCTGAAGTTAGGCTTGGCTAAAGACATGAAAGTAACCTAAATGTCCATTGCAGATGAATGGATAAAGAAGATATAGTACATATATACATTGGAATATTACTCAGCCAGAAAAAAGAAGGAAATAATGCCATTTGCAGCAACAAGGATGCAACTAGATATTATCATTCTTACTCAAGGGAAATAAGTCAGAAAGAGAAAGAAAAATAACATATGATATCATTTAGATGTGGAATCTAAAATATGATACAAATGAACTTATCTACAAAAACAGAAACAGACTCACAGACATAGAGAACAGATTTGTGGTTGCCAAGGGGGAAAGGGGGTTCAGGGAGAGATGAAGTAGGAGGTTGGGGTTAGAAGATAAAAGCTATTATATATAGAATGGATAAACAACAAGGTCCTACTGGGAACTATTCAATATCCTATGATAAACCATAGTGGAAAACATAAAAAAGAATGTATAGGTGTATAACTGAATCACTTTGCTATATGGTAGGAATTAATAAACACTGTAAATCAACTATACTTCAATTTAAAAAATAAAGGAGTTTAGGCTTGGCTATATAACTTGTTTTGGTCAAAACGAGCAAAATTGCTATGTGCCACTTCTTTCTGGAAGTGTTAAGTGTGAGTGTGCTCAGTCGCTCAGTCATGTCCGACTCTTTTTGGCACCACGGACTGTGGCTTGCCAGGATCCTCTGTCCATGGAATTTTCCATGGAAGGATACTGAAGTGGATTGCCATTTCCTACTTGAGGGGATCTTCCTGAGTGTTAAGAGTTATGTGCAATTAAGCACACTTTGTCCCACTGAGGTGTTGCTCCTCATGGATACATATGTTGAAAGGAAGCCTCAGTCAGTCATGGTCCCTAAAGGACCACAATGAGCAGAGCCCTATAGCCCTTACAAGGTATACATTATTATAGTTTTAGCCCACTGAGATTTTGGAATTATGTTTCTATTAGCCCATCTTGACTCATGCTGCTGCTGCTGCTGCTAAGTTGCTTCAGTCATGTCCAACTCTGTGTGACCCCATAGATGGCAGCCCACCAGGTTCCCCCGTCCCTGGGATTCTCCAGGCAAGAATACTGGAGTGGGTTGCCATTTCCTTCTCCAGTGCATGAAAGTGAAAAGTGAAAGTGAAGTCGCTCAGTCGTGTCCGACTCCTAGCGACCCCATGGACTGCAGCCTACCAGCCTCCTCCATCCATGGGATATTCCAGGTAAGAATACTAGAGTGGGTTGCCATTGCCTTCTCCCTTGACTCATGCATGGTCCTTCTATTCAGTAAAAATTTTGATATGGAGGAACCTAAGCACTATTCTTTGGGGTGAGAAATAAACCATTGAAGAATACATACAAGTTTCTTCTTTTAGCGCTTATGTTCTGGTTGCATGGAGGTTAGGAGATAAAGCTAGAGATAGATGACAAACAAGTAAACAAAAACATAACTAATAAGATTCTGAATTATAATTACTCTTACTCTTAGATAGAAACTTTTTAATAAGGAATGTTTTTGACAGGGTAGTCTCTGAGAAGATATTAGAAACTAAAATCTGAAGGATAAGGTAGTATTTACCATGTGAAAACTCAGCAGAGAGCATTCCTGATGGAGGGAACAGCAAAAATCCAGAGATCAAGAAACAGCTTGGCTTACATAATGAGCAAAAGACCAGTGTGGTCTGAATAAGATGCTTGTAGGGAGATGAATGTGGTGCCAATGAGATGAGAGAGTCGAGAGACCAATATTACAGGCTACAATAAGAAGTTTGAATTTTAAGTAAAATGGGAGATCAGTGAAACATTTTAAGTAGAGGAGTTATATGGTATTATTTATATTTCAAAAAGATCACTCTGTTTGCTATGGGAGAAGGCCAAGCATAGATGCAGGAAGGCCACCTGGGGGACTATTATAATATCCCAGGAAAGAGAGTTTGATAGCTTGGTCTAGGGTGGCAGCACTGGTGATGGAGAGAATTGGGCACATTCAAAATATATTTTACTGGTACAATACACAAGATCTGCTGATTGATTGAATGTGGGGGGATATTAAAGATGATGTCTAAATTTGTGGTTTGAGTTAAATGAATAAATTTGTTGAGAGAGGGAGGACTGGAGTAGAAACAGGAAGGAGACTGGAGAGGTATAAGGAGACTAAGCAGTTCTATTTAGGAAAGTTTAATGTGCATACTAGACACCGTATTAAGATATCAAGTCAGAGTCTGGGCTTTAAAATTGATGTTATGCCTGGAGAAAAATAAGGAATCACCAGCAAATAGATAGTATTTAAAGCCAGTGAGTAGATGAGGTCATCCAGGAAATGTGTGTAGATATTAAGAGGAGAGCCCAGGTCTGAGCCCCATGGGCACTCCAAAATTTAGAGGCTGTGTGTGTATCAGAGAAGGCAATGGCAACCCACTCCAGTACTCTTGCCTGGAAAATCCCATGTACGGAGGAGCCTGGTGGGCTGCCGTCTATGGGGTTGCACAGAATCGGACACAACTGAAGTGACTTAGCAGCAGTAGAACAGAAAAAGAGTCATGAAAGAAGACTGAGAATACAAAGATCAATGAGGTAAAAGAAGAGCAGAAGAGATGGAAGTCAAGACAAGAGTGTTAAGATGGGAGGAATGGTTAGACATGTTAATTGCTACTGAGAGGTGGATAAAAGGAGAAGACAAACATTTTCACTGACTGTGGCACAGAGGTGGTTTTCAGTGAACTGAAAAGAGCAAATTCAGTGGAGCTGGAAACTAGATTGCAAAGGATTGAAGAAGGAATGAATGTGTAGTAAAAAGAAGTTGCGTGTATACAAGTTGTAAAAGCAAGCAAAGAAATGGTCTGATTGACAGATGGTCAATGCCTGATGGTGCATGTGGGTCAACAGAACTGCTTTTTAAAGGATAAGAGATTCTAAAGCATGCTGTACAGTGATGAGGAAGACTCAGTAGAGAGAAGCAAAGAGAGAGAGAGGGAAGGAGGGAGGAGGAGAAAGGAGAAGAGGTGGAGGAAGAACAGGAAAACTTGAAACACAAAGTGCTTTAGAGTATATAGAGTTAACAAGCATGGTAGAAAAGAAGGCATTGACATTGATGTCAATGAATTTTGTGTGGGCAGAAAGAAATGGCAACACCATTGACTAATGCCCATTTGTAGTATCTGAGATGGTATTTTGGTATAAAAACTAGTAGGATGGACTGATTGTAGTCATGGCTTTATTAGAGAAATAGTAGGCCTAAAGATTGAAAATACCTAACTGGAGAGTGGGAAAGGAAGACCACTCAGTACAGGAATCTGTTCTACCACTGCCTTTGATAGACACTCATCCAGCCTCTGCTCAAAAGTGAGGGCAGATTTCAAAGCCACTAATATTTGAGCAGGTCTTCCCCAGTGGCTCAGCAGTAAAGAATCCACCTACAATGAAGGAGACGAGGCAGGAACCACGAGTTCGATCCCTGGTTTGGGAAGATCCCCTGGAGGAGGAAATGGCAACCCACTCTAGTATTCATGCTTGAAAAGTCCCATGGACAGAGGAGCCTGGTGGGCTACAGTCCATAGTGTCACAAAAGAGTCAGACACAACCTAGCAACTAAAAAACAACAAAGATTTGAGTTAGCTTTGGGACTTTGTTATTTAGGCCAAAGTGGATCTGAGAGGAGGGGGCTTGATGAAAACAGCTTCACAAGGGGGAGCATTTAGGAGGGTGGGAGCAGGGAGGCCATGCAAGTAGAGAGGCCAGATGGGAGGGCTGTGGGACAGAGGACAACCAAAACAGCGGCACTAGGGTTTTAGAGAAAGGGAGACAATGGGGCAGATGACAGGAAAGGCTGTACGAGGAAGCATTTAAGGCTGTTGGTATCTAGGAAGAAGAGCTAGAAATGGGAGAGGGTAAAATATGATCATATATTTTTAAGCTTAGAGAAATTATGAACAGAACAGGATAAGTTAGAGATATAGAACTTGGCCTTTGGGAGTGATTTTCTTATAAGTGGTTTTTGAGCCAGTAAGACTAGATGAATTTTCAGAGAGAAAGTATGGAGAGAGAAGAGCAGGACATAAAGGAGAAAGAAGAATGAGTGAAGGAGGCAGAAAAGGACAGTGGGATAGAGAATAGAATTTCAAGAAGAAAGTATCCCTTGTGATCAAATGCAACAGGGAGCAAGTAGGCCCATACTGAAGATCTCTAACAGTACTATATCTGCTTAGTTTGTAAAGTTCCTTCACAGTGATCCATTTCATTTACAAGTTTTAGGTCTTTCCAGTAATTCTCTGAGGTAGGAAGAGGTAGGTATTCTCATTTTCAGAAAATAGATTTGTCAAGGTCACCTGGCAGTTTACACAGATCAGTGGTTCTCAAATTGAGGTTCCCAGAGCAGCAGCACTGGGAATTGGTTGGAGATGCAAATTCTTGGACCCCATTCCAGATCTACTGAATCAGACACAATGCGGATGGAGCCCAGCAATCTATGTTCTAACAAGCTCTCCAGGTAATCCTGATGCACACTAAATTTGGGAACCACCAACTTCCATATAGTCAGCACATGGTGGAGAGAAGACAGATGCCAGAGGGTTAAGGAGTGAGTGGGAAGTAAAAAAGGAAGACAGCTAGGGTGGTCACTTTCCCCAGTTAGGTCTGACCTCATTTCCTGTGGTTGTGGTTTGAGGATGCTCATTCAAGAACTCTGAAGTCTGTTTTTTCAGTATTATCTTGACTTCCATTTGATTATAAATCACTTTGTTAATGCATTTGTTCAGTGCCATTATATTTGTGGGAGTACACACTTTCCAATGAAAAATAAAATTTTATTAATGGAAGGAAGAACTTTACTAAAAAATTTCTTATAGTATATAACGTGGTGATCAAAATTCTATGGTTTCTTAATAAAGAGTCACTAACATCTTTGTGCATCTAGAAACTACAATGTTCAGGCATAATCGTGCTATAGCTATTTAAGAAAAATATGAACAAAGACTTACAGAAGAGCCCGACGCAATAAAGCCTAAACCAGGGTGGGAATTGGTTGTGGGGATATTTGGTGGTCCTGAGAATCAGTGACAGTTGACTGATGAGAGATGATTATTAATTTGGCACAAATTAGCGAACTGACACAGTGTCAGTTCAAGAAGTATTAAGAAAACTTGCCTCTTTAATGATTTGGCTTTCTCTACGGAAGAGAAGAAACACACTTAACATGATGTTTTATATCTCTGCCCCTGTTTATCAAGACTTTCCCTTGCCCCAGGGTCAACTGGGCAGCCTACTTTTTGTCCTGGACAGTAAGCCATTGACCCATTCAACCCCAAGTCCTAGGCCTCTACCTTCTCTCCTTGGCATTAATGTAATTTCTCTTCTAACCTTCTTGACTCCAGTCTCTAGTTGTGAAGCTTCCTATCGCTCCTTACAGACATGATTCTTCATCACTTAGACTGAATGTCTTTGGGTGTTGTTTTCTTTGAGTGTGTGTATGGCTAGAAGAAGGAAGTAAACAGACTCTGAAGGTTCCACTTCTTTGCATCAGTCATTTTTCTGCCTCCTATTTCGGTCAGGTATGTCCTCCATAGTCCAAGAGGTCAGTCAGGGTAGGAGCTAACACATCTTTTAGTCCTCAAATAACTTCTGCCTGAGAGAATTTTTGATCGACTGACTTTAAGAGGGGGGAAAAAACCCTAAAAAAATGCTTTTGGCAACCTTCAACAGGACAGATGGAAATGTGCCTGGCAGGGTTTGATGTTCTAGGATGAAGTTTCTATCATCTTTTGTCTAGTCACAGAAGGTACTTTGGAGTAAGGAAAGAAAAACTGAGTTTGATGTGGGCTCATTTGGCTGGATACATGCTAGTCGGACGTGTAATTTTTTGGCATGTCTGCCTGGTGTTTTCTGTAGTAAATGGGGAGCTCAGTGAGCATCTGATGAAGAAAACATAAGACCTCAACAATTGCAGCAATGAAAACATTAAAATAGGAAACCAAAACCCACATGTGTGCCTATAAGTTTCTACAAATGTAGACAAAAGATATTTATGGGCCAGGCAGAGCCACAACTTAAGGAAAGATCTAGGTAAGATCAACTAAACAATGAATGCTACTGGCATTTACCAAGATTAGATTTACCAAGATTTACCAAGTTTAGGGGCTGAGCAAAGGTATTCTTCAGTTTTTGATGTGTGTTATTAAGTGCATCTAGCCTTCCTGCGAAGTGAATCAGTGTTCCTTATTTCATATGTGAGGAAACAAAAGCAGAGAGAATAAATGACTTGCCATTTTGCCAACCGGTAGTATCTCCCCAGCCACACTGGGAGAATTTCCAGTGGAGTTTCAAAGGATGACTTTAACTTCAAATTTAGTCTGGGTTCATGCAAGGCCACTTAGGTGAAATTTTCAGGTCTCTGAAGTCATTCACTGGTCCCACTTGGGAGGCTCATAATGGTCAGTAAGGGTCTACTAGGAAGGTGTGGGGTTTTAAGTGCTTCTCATAGTGATTTAAATGAGCACTTGTCTTACTTTCTTAGTATAAACTTGCCATCCCTGAGTGCCACTTATGTGCTACACAGAACAAAGAGCAAGCTGGCTGGAAAATTAATTAATTCAACAATTGGTGGTAAAGGAACCCAAAAGCCTGCCAGACTAGTAGCCCAGTGTGATTTGTAGCAACAGAATAGACAAATACCTGAGGAATGAATTTCATGTTTATTTTTTGGGTATTCTTAACAGTTAGCAATAAGGGAAGGGGCTATAGAGAGCAAACATTATGGATTCAATTTTTTCTCTTACATGATGGGAGCTTTCCATGTAGAGTGACCCCTATGAAGACAGAAGATTCAGAGTGTACTGGTAGAAAGGGAAGGAAACAGATTGTCACGGGAGAGCTAACTGTGCCTTGCAAGTCTGGATCAATCCACATAAATTAGTGAGGACAGTGTGTCTCCTTAAGCAAACTGTGCAGAGAGGGCACAGAAACTATAGTGTTTACAGACGGAAATGGGGGTTGGGAACATCACGATTTTGAAGGATAAGATGTCACCTTTTGACAGTGCTGGTGGAGTGGCAGGGAAGGAGGATAATGAGAAACCAGTATTAGGATAGAGACAGGCATGCTTGGAAGATGGGAATGCTTAGACAAGAGGGCAGTGGAAGATTCCAGACATGTGCTTCATTCCAAATCTGTGAATACAGAGATTATCACTCCTGCATTTTGCCAGTGGGAAAGGGAACTAATTAATTAAAGGAAAAGAGGATGTTACAGTATTGGGACATTTTGAATTTCAATGGAGAAGTTGTCAGATTGTTTCAGAATGAGTCAGAAGGAGCTAAATGTTTAGGGGTGCGTGGTTTGTGAGTGCATGATTCAGAGGGGAATTTTATGTACTAAAAATATCATTGAGTAAGTGGGCTTTCCTTTTTTTTTTTTAGGTTCAAATTTGCCTTATTAGCAGCAAAATTCTAACATGCTGTGATTACACTGAGAGAACTATGCTTTAAAGATCTGAAACTCAAATACTTGTATAGATGAATTTTAATAGGGTCATTTCTTATAATGACCTTTCTTAAATGAACCTTGATAAAAAACATCAGGTATTGATTGGCTGGATGAAGAACATCATGTCAATTTCTGAAAGGAGAATTCAGAAAGGGCTAAGTAAAGATATATTCATAATCTCTCTTTCATGATACATCAAAATGCCCAAAGATTTCTATATTATTTCTGCCTCTCATCTCTTTCAGGGTGGGTCTATCTAATGGAAATAATCCAGAATATGGCAAAAGTTAATGTACAAAGAGATTAATCTATCATTTACAATTATAAAACAGAAAACATTTTGAAAAACAAGAAGCAAACAGAATAATGTTCAACTAAATTACAATACACCCATTGTGTAAATCATGCTATTTATGTACTATTAAACTTCAATAAAATGATAGTTATGAAGACTAGATAATGAATATATGAAGAGCATTTAAATTTATGATTAATGGAAATGGTAAAGAATTAGCCTGCCAGTGCAGGAGATGCAAAAGATGTGAGTTCAATCCCTGGGTTGGGAAGATACCCTGGAGTAGGAAATGGCAACCCACTCCAGTATTTTTGCCTGGAAAATACCATGGATAGAGGAGCCTGGTAGGCTACAGTCCATGGGCTCACAGAGTCTGACACGACTGAGCACAACACACATACAAGGGTAATAATAACTAACATTTATTTTGCATCTATTTAGGTAATATCTCACTTTAAGTCCTTTAGAAGTTTTAACTCATTTAGTTATTATAACAATCTCAGGTGGTAGTAGGATTATCATCCCCATTTTGCAAATGAAGGAACCAAGTTAGAGAGAGGCTAAGTAATTCCCCAAGATTACACAGCTAGGGAAGTGTTGAGTCACATGGCTCCAGAGACAGGATATAAAATTGTATCTATTATATGCTTAAAACTACTGATAAAGCATATGTGAGGAGAGAATACACTAATTCTAAAAACTGAAAACACTTCTTAGACACAACCATATTTCTGCAAGGCTATTATCTTCTGTGGTCCTCTATTCAACCAACCATCTAAATAAACATGATCTTACTAGGGCTGAAAGTACTGAATGGATTGTGTGGCTCCCTCTGAGAACTTGAGCAGTGTTTTCCTGGCACTGCATGTAGTAATCTGCAGGAGTTTTAATATAGCTCACCATTTGTTTTCTCTCTTGTGAATCTAGTTACACACAATTGGAGACCAGAAGAAGTGGCTGATATTGGTATGGATATAGCCAAATACAATTCTATAAGTTGGTACTACTTTTGGAGGACTTTGTAGACCTGAACTTCAGATTCACATAAGACTGTATTATGATAATATTATTCTATGACATTTGATTACTATTAACAGTTCAAAAACCATTTCCACATCATCTCATTTGATTTTCACAAAAAATTGTCTTTATTTTGCAGATGAAGAAGTGAGGTTCAAAGATCACTCATATTTCAGAGCCTGAATCCAAACCCTATTATTCTTTTATACAAAAATGTGATCATACTATATGTATGTACACCTATGTATTTATATAAATGGATGAATACATCTATCTATCTCATCTATCATTGTTTATCTGTCTGGTTGTCCTGAAACTTGATTTTCTCACCTAATATTATGTAATATCCGTGTCTCTAAACTAAAATGTAAATCTGATTTGTTCTTTTAGTAGACCAAATGGATACATCTGTCTACTCAATCATTCCATTCTTGTGGATGTGTATGCTGTTCCAATTTTTTTGCTATCACAAATACAACTGCAATAAACATCCCTGTATGCATGGCCTCATGTACTGGTACCTTAATTTTTACAGGGTTGATTCCCAGAAGTAAAATTGCTAAGTCAAAGGATACAGGCTTTAAAAATTTTAATATATAGTTAAATATATGTATATATCAGATTCCTCTCCAAAAGGCTGAGTCAAGCACTTTCCCACTGATGATGTCTGGAAGTGCCTGCTTCTCTGCACCCTCACTAGACTTGGGAGTTGTTACTCCAGTCTCTTAAAAGATCAACTCTGGTATTCTAACTTTAAATCTAGGCCTCTGTCTTTTCAATTAAGATGTCTCAAATAACAGAGACTTTGGGTAGATTTTTTAAACAGTTATCTTTAGGAGATTATTCACAATCTAATAGGCTTGGGTTCTGTCAGAGTCTGCTTTTGGCCTCAGCAACTGCTTTGTATACACATAACATATCAATAAATAATAACCATTATGGTCAAACATTTGACAGTGTAGTAAGTTATGAACAAATCTCCTCATTAGCAGCACTATTATTTTGGTGTTTGCAGCAATCTAGTAGTCACAGCTAAGTTGAAACAAGAGCCATTATGTATGTAAAACATTTTTAGCTCATTTACTCTGAACTCACTTTGCATACAAGAGCACTTGGCCCATGCCATATGGTGTAATATCAGAATAAGATGCAAATTGAAGTGAAGAGGAATAGGACCTCTTTGACATGAGAGTGTATTATTATGTGCTTGGATGCTAGTAGCTTTAGAACTGAGTTAACAATTGCTTCTGAATAGATTTGGCTTTTAACTTCCATCTGAGTGACCCACATATTTTCTTATTATTAAAATGGAAAAGTTATTGTCCTAACACATTTATGTATGTCTATGTTTGCTGATTAGTCAAGAGTTGAAATCGTGACATTGCATCATGTTACTTAATTTCCCTTTTAAAAAATTCCTGTCAAATATCTCACAAGCTGAGTTTGAGGAGTTAATTAATTTGAGTGCTGGATGCGGCAACTTTTAGCTTGTCTGGTATCCTTTTATCTTTTTCTAGTAATAGCACCTTGATTTTACTCTGGGGACGTTCTCTCCTCAGCTCCTTCTGTCTATAAGAATGCAGGTTAAGTGCAACACCTTCCTTCACCCCAGATCTAACACATTATATTCTTTTGGCATGTGGTTGGTTCAATTGTGGGCATGTAACCTAGTTTAGGACAATGATACTCAATTCTGGGACACTGAGAAGAAGTTTCCTTCCTTCTTGGTCAAAACTAACAACTTTATGGAATTTTTTTAGGTTTTTGGTCTTCCAGATAATAGCATGCAGAACCTTATTACTGTAGCACATTAAAAATTGCCCTGGGGGGAGAGGGGCTGAGAATAGAGCAAAAGCTACTGATAGCACTGACTGAAGCCAGTTCCCTTTTCGGGGAATCATACAATTGAATCACAAATTATTTCTTAGCTTGCCCTTTATTGTGTCTTGTTCCAGACACCTAAAACACAGTTTGGAAATTAATAGTCTTTCTTCTGAACTGAGATAGATTATATGTTAACTGTTTTAGAACAGTTAATCAGAAATAAGGCATAAGGGTGGGTGAGGAAGACAGTATATTTCACCGAAACAGAGCTAAGGGAGGGCAAGTCATCCTCTGTTTAAACCTCAATCTGAAAAATACTTTTCACAAAACAAACATTTCTCCAATTGTCTCATGGAGACCAAATGTAGGAGGCAAGACTAAGAGTCACCTGAAGCACAGACATACAGGCAAGAACAGCACTACAGGACCATGAATGTTGAAAATGAAGTCTTTCCTGAGTTGAAACACTCTAAAAGGCACTGGAGGAAGCCAGCGTTCTTAGAAATACTATTGCTATAAACTCAAACCATGTCCTACATAAGGCAAAAGCAAAGGCTAAAAATTGCCTGGAATTAGAAATAAGGGAACTGATATGAGAAAATGACACAGGCATGACAAGGATAGTGTGGAGCACAGAGTATGATGGACAGTGTAAGGAGAGACCTGAACTGAAATTTACAGCAGAGACATTTCCCTCAGCTCGGGGAAGTCTTCCCAATTCTTTTCTTCTCTCTCTCTCTTTTTTTGGTGGGGGCTGTTAAACACGAGTTATCTTTCTCACAGAACAAGCTGGTAGACAGGATCCCAAGACTAAGCAGCTCTGTAGGCCCTTCATCTCCGTTATGGCCAGGATGCATCCCGCGGAGCTACTAAGTGGCAGGTCGAACCGAGGCACCCCCACCCTCTCTCCTCCAAAAGCCCCAAACTCTGGCAGGTAAGGGAGCCCTGCCTCCATGACCCCCGCCACTCACCCGGGCATCCCTTACACTTTACTGACCGGATTGAGGTCACGAGATCAACCCGGCCGAGTGGTCAGAGGGTACTAGGGGCCCCCAGGCCTCGCCATCCAGGCCCAAGCACACACACTGGCTCAGAAGGCCCAATAGGGTTAGGAGCCTGCAGCTTCCTCCCCCTCCTCTGGCAGGATCTCCAGGCTAGCGGTCTGGTCCGTGTCCGTGGGGAGGGCCGTAGCACGTGGGGACGTGTGGGGCAGTGGGGAGTCAGGAGCGAAAGGCTGTTGGGCTCTGAGGCCAGCGCCAGACCTAGGACCTCCTGCACATGGTGAGGCAGTTCATGGAGGGTTGAGGGGTGGGGAGGAAAAGCCAGAGGTTTGGCGGGAGCTGCAGGTCAGGGACTCACCAGGCAGCTTGTGGGCACGTCCTCCATACTCAGCTTCAAGGTCAGCTCGTCCAAGTGCTTGAGGATCTCACCACAGCCAGAAGGCACGCGGTGTCCAGACCCACGTCCGGTGTGGGGGTGGGGGTGGGGGGCTGTCCACATCCACAGTGCTTCTACAGCCGAAGGCCATCAGGGAGGGAGCATATTCCCTCCAGACGCTGAAAAGGAGAGAGCCAGTGTGGTGGGAGTCTGGGAAGAATCAGAGGTGCGGATCCAGCACCTTCAGGAGCAGTAGGAGTTGCCGCTTCATTATCTTCTGAGTTCCCGCTCTTGAAGCCATAAAAACAGCTGGAGGCACCAACCTCGTGAGGAGTGACCCGGGCCGATCGGAGAGAGAGAGACGGTCAGTCCTGCCCTGGACATCGCAGAACTCGCTGTGACACAGGCCGCTGGTGGGGAGGATGTTGTGCCGCAGGTCCTGCCCCAGGTTCTCAAGACTCCATAAGAATGTTGGTCCTTTGGGAGTGGCTCTCGCTCTTGACTCTGGCGACAAGGCTACGGTATCATGTGGGGCAATTTCCTCCACTCCTGCTCTGGTCTCAAGGATTTCCACCGTAACTGCAGGAGGAAATCCCCGTTGGTTTTCTCGTCCAAGTGGGCCTTGTGCTCCTCGGTGGGGCCCTCTCACCTGAGGTACTGCAGGAGGAGCCACAAGCCTGGCACCTCAGGCTGGGACTCAGACCCTGGGGGGCCTCTCCCTGATCACCCGCTGGTCCTGCCCAGCCCAGCGGGTGCTCGGCTCCTCACCCCTGAGAAGAGCCAGGCTCTCTCAGCTCAGGGACCTGCTGCTGGCGGCCCTCAGAGCCCATGTGGTAGGCCTCCTCTGTGATGCCTGCAGCGGCTCCAGCTCCACACCGGAAGTGACCTCCAACCCAGGTGGGGCACGTCTTCAGATGCCGGAAGAGGGTCGCTGGAGGCCTTTCCAGGTGGCTGCAGGGATTCCTGGAAGAAGTCAGTCATGAAGGAGAAGCTGCTGAAGTAGGAATCCTGGAGGAAGCTAGACGTCACGTTGGAGGTGTCCTGGTCAAAGAGCTGGAGATGGTGGAAAGAGTTGGAGAGGATAGAGGAGTCATGAGGAGAGATGAGGTAGAGGTGGTGGCCCTGTGGGGAGCTGGTGGCCCTGTGAGGAGCTGACCAACAGCAGACGATGGCTGAGGACATGGAGAAAGGCGCAAGTGCCCCACAGTAGATGTGCAGGGCGGGCAGGAGCCTCCAGCCTGTGTGACCAAGACCAGGCAAGCTCAGTTGAGGCCTGACTTTGAATGGTGGATGGTTTTACCCTCCTCAAACTCACTCACGGAGAAGACCAGAGAACCCCTGCGGGAGCTGGGCTCTGCACTTCTAATGACTTTGAGTGACAGCCATGGCTTCCCCCGCCGCTGAGGGCTGCCAAGTGGGGCTCACAACTGCCCGGTGGGGCTCATAGCTGGGGTCAAAGGTCAGTTCCTCTTCAGAAGTGTAGGAGTCATCCCCACCTGGAGGAGAGGATTTGAGTGAAATCTCCAGCCTCCTCTACAGGAGCCCAGTGCAGGAGGATGTAATTTGTCCTGTGCAGCATGGATGATGCGGTTGATGAGGGAGCCCAGGTAGAGCTTCTTGGTATGTAGGTACATGCCTCTTCACCAGTTCTTTAATGAGTGGAGTTGATGTGAAGGAAAAATATTTATAGAGTGAGCAGGATTGGTGGAATACTATGTTAGATTGTTCTAAGTCAGATGAACATTAATTTTTCTTTTGTATGATTTTTGCTTAGGTTAAGTATATAGAACACTGTCTATGGTCATTATTCCATAGGAAGGAATCTATTGTCGTTAATCCTTTGTCGTTTCCATGAAATCTTTAGACTGATTCCTCAGGGGTACAGTTAAGATCCTGATGCTCAAAGTGGGTCGACAAGAGAAGCTCACCCTTGGTGGGATGTGGATGGTCTTGTTGAAGTGATTTCCATGTGGTTGTGCCTCTTTAGCAATCTTCCCAAGCAGTGTATTCCAGGAGGTAGTAGGCTTTGTATTTCCAAAGCTAACACATCTGGGCATGTACAAAGCCAGCTCTGTGGATGCTCTTTTAAATAGCTAAACTGACTGATAGGAGTTCAGTTCAGTTGCTCAGTCGTGTCCAACTCTTTGCGACCCATGGACTGCAGCACACCAGGCCTCCCTGTCCATCACCAACTCCTGGAGTTTACTCAAACTCATGTCCATTGAGTTGGTGATGCCATCCAACCATCTCATTCTCTGGCGTCTCCTTCTCCTCCTGCCTTCAATCTTTCCCAGCATCAGGGTCTTTTCAAATGAGTCAGTTCTTCACATCAGGTGGCCAAAGTATTGGAGTTTCAGCTTCAACATCAGTCCTTCCAATGAACACCCAGGACTGATCTCCTTTAGGATGGACTGGTTGGATCTCCTTGCAGTCCAAGGGACTCTCAAGAGTCTTCTCCAACACCATAGTTCAAAAGCATCAATTCTTCGGTGCTCAGCTTTCTTTATAGTCCAACTCTCACATCCATACATGACCACTGGAAAAACCATAGCCTTGACTATCCGGACCTTTGTTGGCAAAGTAATGTCTCTGCTTTTTAATATGCTAAGTTGGTCATAACTTTCCTTCCAAGGATTGATAGGAGAAAGACTCCCTAATGGGACCTGTGCATCTTCTGTATTCATATGGCTGTCTTCTTGATCCGTTTCCCTCTTTTTTTTTATTTATTGTGGTAAAATGCACAAAACATAAAATTTACCATGTTGACCATTTTTAAGTTGTCAGTTCATTGGTGTTAAATACATTCATAATGTTGCATAACCGTCACCACTATCCATCTCCAAGGCTCTTTTCATCTTCTAACTGAAACTCCATACCCTTTAAATAATAACTCCCCATTCCTTTCTCCTTCTAGTCTCTGGGAACTATCATTCTAATGATACTTCCTGTGTCTATGATTTTTTTTTTTTGGTAGAGGTGGTAAGATTCGCTTCTTGATAACATTGTAGCTAGTCAGGGAGACTAGTGGGGGGAGTCAGTCAAAATATATGGAGCTATAGGAAATGCAACAAGGAAGAATGGAACTTGTACTCTGTTAAGCATCCAGGACAGTTAGTTGAATGACCTTGCACGAGTTCTTTAATCACTCTGGCCTCCATTTCCTCATTTATAAAATGGGGACAGTAACAGTGCTTACCACATATGATTTTTATGAGTAAGTAATTGAGTAATACATGTAAAATGTATAGCAGTAACTGGCACATCCTAAGCACTAGATAAATTTTAGTGATGGTGACAAGCTCTCAGGGAAATTGTCCTTGGTTAAATTAGACAGTTCAAGCAGAAAAGGAAGTGGTAGCTGACACAACCCCACCAGGCTGTGTGCGACTAGAGATCAGCTGTGAGGATAGTTTGGTTATTCAAATGGCCTATTTACTATTTCATGTTTATGTCAGCTTTTTCACTTTGTAAAGACTTGAAATATTGTTTTTTGTTGAAAGCACCCCATGGAAATGTGAAATATACAAATAAATCAGCATTTCTTAAGTGGAAGGGAACTCATGTGTTCATCACTGACTTTGACAATCATGTTAGTGACCGTATCACTGTCTAGAAAATTTTGGCAATTACCAGAGAAAGTATCCACAGAGCATTATGAAATTACTGTTATAGAAATCAATATTTTCTTTATATAACAACATTTCTTACTGCTTACAACTTGGGCTTTAAATAGCGTAAGAGGTGATATTGAGATTAAAAGGCCAAACTCAACATGTGCTTACACATGTTCCACTAATGCTTTACAGACAGTGACTAGAGATTTTTTTAATTCCACTTCTACCTAGATGCTGTTGTTTCCATGACACTAGTTTTGGGAATGGTGCTGAGCACATTCAGCCACTGCAAGTGATGGATTAGATAGTAATTGATGTGTGTTATGAAACTCACATCTGGGCCTTCTACCAACTGAGAGTCTGTTTGATTTGATCTGGCAAAAGGAGTTTCAAAGCATTTGGTTTTTAAATTATAGTGATTTATAGAAAAGTGCCTCTTCAGATGACTATCAGCTGGTAACAGGTTGAGTTCCCAGAAAAAAAGGGCTCTTTCATTGTCCTGATTTTTCCAAATGGCACACCTACCAGGGTACTTCTTTTCAACGTAGACTCCTGGGGCTATCTCTTCCATTTGTTGAATATGCTGCCTATAGATTGAACCAGTGATGCTAAGATTGTAGTTCACTGTGCTATAAACTTATTTTGGGTTATTGGATAAAACTTGGGCTATCAAAACCATGGAAGTAAAGTACTTCAGTATAAAGTTAGGATTTTAAAAATATTCATGAATTTATGTGAGCAATATTTTTTCATTTCAAAGTGGCTAATGTTAGCTCTACAAAAATTTTCCTGCGTTAAATTCTGTTTTCTCATTCCTACATTCCCTTCCCTTGTTTCTGTCTTGTTATCTCAATAGTGAACAAGATACAAACACTAAATACCTTCTCCTCTCTTGACTCCTTTTTTAGCAAGGCTTGCAGATACTAAAATCAGTCTTTCATTTCTGTTTTTGGATTTCACTTTAGTATGTTTAACTTTTTGTCTCTATTTTACCTTTTCTGGGCATTTGCCCTTTAGGCTTTTTATTTCTTTGGGAAATAGAAGGTTTATTTTTTTTATTTGGGAAAGATTTACTTATTTATTTGGCCAATGAAAGATCCTTCTCCTCTGTTAAAGGAATTTCAAGCATCATTAAGCAGCACAGGAACCTTTTTGGAAGGGGTAAACAGTCTTCCAATTTCATACTAGACCTTATTGTAAGACAAGTGCTAAAGGCAAACCTGATTTAATCACACTGGAGGGCTCTGAAAGAGAATCATTAGGAATCACCTTCCACTCAGCTATGGCTACTGGTATCCTATACCAGATGAAGAATGATGGTGTTTTGGTGTTTTCCCTAAATATAAATTTCCTCTATAGGTCCCAAGGGTAGTACTTCACAAACTTTAATATGCTTGTGAATCACCTGGCATCTTGTTAGACTATTTTTTTAAATTAACTTTTTAATTGAAGGATAATTGCTTTACAAAATTTTGTTTTCTGTCAAACCTCAACATGAATCAGCCATAGGTATACATATGAACCCAAGATTTCTGGGTGGGGCCTAAGATTCTACATTTCTAACACCCTCCCACATAACACTAATGTGGTTGGTTCTTAGACCACACTACTTGAATAACAAGGGTCTAGAAGGGTCTGCACTTTCAAATCTTTCTTGTCTCCTTTCGATTTTTTTTGTCCTTTTCTTGAGGTAGAGTTTATATTGATGTGCATTATGGCATAGTTTTGTTAGTACTCTCCAAGAGTCTTTTTCCCCAGTCCTGTGTAAGTTCTGTAATCAAATCTCACTGGCCTCCAAAGTCAAATTCTTTGGGAGTTCTCAATCCCTTTGCCAGATCCCCAGGTTGGGAAATCTGTTGTGGGTCCTAGAACTTTCTTAACTGTGCGAGAATCTCTTTGGCATAATTGTTCTTCAGTTTGTGGGTCGTCTGCTTGGTGGCTCTGTGGTCGGGTTAATGGTGACCTCATTCAAGAGGGCTTATGCCACAGGCTGTGTGACCAGGTAGCTGCACTCAGAACCCCTGCCCCTGAGGGGCTGCTGACCTGTCCCTCCACAGGAGACTCAAACACAGGTCTGAATGTTAGTCTCTAATTTAGCAGCTTCCTGTTTGGACTATTTGATCTGTATATAACTGATTTGTATATAACTCTGTATATTCATGGAGAAACAAAGGGTCTGAATTAGCATACTTGTTTGATCTTTTCCCTGAAAGGTCTTAAGAACATTATGTTTAAAACTCTATTCAATTTTATCTACTGAAGCACTCTCTGCCATTTGCTACAGTGCAGGGTGAAGAGACCAGGAAGCTGCTAAATTAAGAGACCAACGTTCAGGGTCCCACAAGTGGAGCTTTGACCATTTTCCCACCTTTTTTACCTCTACAAAACGAGGTGATTTGCTTTCTTATGAATCCTGAGGACAGTGTCAAAGCCTCTGACCATGCAGTAAAGTGAGAAAAGCGAATAAAGGGATTCTTTTAAAAAATATATATTTTTAGGGCAGTTTTAGATTCACAGAAAACCTGAGAAGTTATAGAGATTTCCCATATACCCCTTTCCCCATACGTGTATAGCTTCCCCCATTATCAACTCCCAAGTAGTATAGGTTCCTATCATGTCTGCATCATAGCATCTGCACTTGGTTAGTGCAGAACTCAGGAAATAACAACAATAAAGGGACATCTTTCAAATAAATTAATGTTTAAAAAAAAAGAATTGATGGTGATGTGGTATGGCCAGTATGGTTAAAAATAAGTGTAACTTCAGAGAAAAGCAGCTTGTGCTCCATGATGCATTTTTGAAAAATAAAAGAAGAATGAACTTCCCTGTAAGTTTTGCATTGCAAGGAGAATGCAAAATTTGTGTTGTTACTCTAAAAATAAGTAAATCAAGAATGTTTACATTTTAAAAATAGGATTATCGATACTAACATTCCATAAGCTCTTTTGATGGCTGATGAAGCTGCAACACAAGCAACCTCATTTTTTTTAAGCCCTTGAGCTGGCCACTTACACTTGCAAACAATATAGGTAAGAAGCAAGGAAAAACCATCTGGCCAATATGTCTTTTTAATTTAAGATTGATTTCTATTTGTTTTGGAATTTGAATCTCTGAATTTACCTCTGTTTGATCCTTCAGCCAGAGTACTTGAATTTGTGTTTGTGTTGTGTTTGTGTTTGCCCTTGTTTGAAGACTATGTACGTATAACAAAGAAAATTAATGTTGCAAGAGCGTTTCCTGTTGCTTAAGGTTTTTGTTAGTTTTTTTTAAAGAACAGTGACTATAGTTACAATCACTGATCATTTTGGAACCATCATGTGAATTATACCAATGGTAATTCCTTTAGAAAGATAAAATTTTGAGAGTTTTGCCAATTGAAGTATTCAGTGTAAAAACAGATTTCTCCAAATGTAGCAAATTGTTGGTTCATTTACTAACCATGTTTGTTTCATGTATTTGCATTTGCCAGACAAACACTGAGAATATATATTTTAATTTTATTGCAGAACTACCATTTCAAGGCATACCGTGAAATTATAATTTATGTTCCTGAGATTTTTTTGTAGTTTTAGAATGATCATTTCAATTTAGCCCTGGGTACCTTATACTATTATGCTAGGAACACTTCCAGTTTAAACATATATAATTTATTTTTAACAGATTTTGCTTGGAGTACACAAATGAAATGTAACAGTCATTACAGAGATTGTCTTAGTTCATTTACTAAACATGAATCCATGTCCTCCGTTTCCCTTATTTTTTGCATGACTTTCAGCTGGGCTTCTGTTCTCTGCTTTGATGCAAACTGCAGGTTGAAGAAGGAGGCTCCCAACACGAGGTCCTTTTCATGGAACAATTCTGGCAAGTGATGTGTGTGTGTGAGTGTTATTCAGATACTCTGTATATTTTAGATAATTCATTCTGAAAAATCAAATTTCTAAATCAATCCATCAAGCATTCTTAACCTTTTTATGTGTGTAACTCTTTACTTCAAAACCCCCAAACAGAAAACCTTGATCTTGAAACATTTCCTCTTTGGAAGATGATGGTTTCATCTTTTGAAGTTATTTTACCTTTATTCAGGAAAAGTTATTCAAAATTCAACTTATAATTAGAGTCCTCATTCTCTCATCAAGCAGAACAGATCAAACAAACTAAGCATATACAGCTCCATGAATTTCCAGCAGAAATTACCCAGTGGTATGCATATAAATATAAATAATGTGAAAACATTGTGTGATATGCTCTGTATGGGACTTATGCCCAGCAAGTTTTGGCCTCTGGGTATTTATATTGGGTTTGTGTTACCTTTGCACATGAAATCTCCATGGTTTATTATGTATTGTCAAGCTCAGCACATGTGGTGTACAAAATAGTTCCTTTATTCTGTTCTTAGGTGAATTTTTGAGGCAGGTTTCATTGTGTAAAGCTGTTTATTGCTTGGACAGATTTTATGCCATTTGAAACTGGAATTATGTAGAGCAATTATCAAGAGTGTAACAGAGATTTTGGATTCAGCAAATAGGCGGGGCTCAGAAATTAGGTTTTCATCAGTAGTGAATAAATCTCTCTAAAGGATTAAGGTAGGAGAGCAAGCTTTTGCAGATTTGTATTCACTGTGTACTGAGCTTTCATAAGATGCCATAAGGAGTTTTAGAACTTCCCTGGCAGAAACTAAAAAATAAAGATGGGATTCTGTGAGCGTTATGGGTTGTTAGGTGACTTTGCTTCAGGCTATCAAATAGAAATGGCACATGTCATTAGGCTTATGAAGAGAGGGTTTTAAATATCTTTTTTCAAAATTATGTCCTCTTTTGATTTATTCTATGGTCCTTTTTATTAGTTTCATATTTCTGAAAGAGGCCTGTGATGGGGGGTGCCCAAGGGATCATCCCTCTTGTAGTCTGACATGTTGAATTCTGTATGATCCACACATTTTTTCCTTTGATATTGGACACTTTCCAAGCACTGAATTATTTCTGCTGTTTAAAAAAAAAAGCCAAACCCAAACAAAAGTCTTCTTAAGAGAGCGAAAAAGCCTCAAATATATCTGTGTTTTTACAAAGCAGAAGCCTCAAGATCACAATTGAAAAACTAAAAATATTTAGCCCTGAATGAGATCCTCTGGCCTCTTCATGGATGATGTTTTGATTGTCCTTCCAGCTTTCATTCATGTCTGTATCCTCCATTATCTCTGATATTCAGTCTTCAGAGGAGAAAGATGAATAGTGTCTTCATTGGGAGGCACATGGGTAATATGAAGGTGGAAGTGACTTCAGTAGATAAAGATTCACCAAATACTGGCCTGCAGGCTCTCATTACATAGAGATTGGAGGAGTGCAATAAAAAGATCAAATTCAGCAGAGAGAAACAGCACACATCATCTTAGCTGATCAATAACCAGCTTCTGAGAGTAACAACTGTCAGCTGAGCTGTATCAGTCGCTCCTGGAGACTTACCAACGAGTGAAGATCACATCCCTTTCAAGCTTGGAGGCCTTTAAAATAAGCAAACCTAGAAGGATTAAGGCTTGTTGCAAGGATTTCTCTATAACATTTTGAAGATCTGCTTTACTGATGGAAAAATATTTTCACCAATGTAAGTGGTGTGAGTTAAAGAAAAAGCAAGATAAATTAGGCCATTATTGTCACATTTTTCACACCCACCCTACTAAACCCTGATGTTTAAAAGGAGTTTATATAAAGGGGAACATTATTTTTGATACAATACTGAACTTGCAGGTTGCTAAAGCGAATACTTTGGAACAGTCTGAGCATGTTCTGACTAGAACAAAGTCTTAGCAATGGCTTCCAGTCAAGCATAGCTACATACTTCACTAAGACATTTCTAGAATGAAAACAAGAGGAAACTTTTAAGAGTCTTTAAACCCTATTTCTCCACCCACTCCTTCAAGTATAAATTTAGATAAGTGTAATGTACAGAAAACAAGCATCCAAATACACTCACTTGATTATATAGCTTTTCTGTCTAGGAATTATGGAAACAGGATGCTTTATTTGATCTCAGAATATAATATTACTGAAAGTTTTTGCTAAGGTTAATAAAAAGGGAATTCAATAGATGCATTAAAATGCCTGAAACAAGCTCATGAGTTAGAACACTGAGCTCATTGCACTTTAAGACTGGAAGTCAGAATTCTGATGCCACTCAGCAGTGTCTCTGTGTGTGTGTGTGATTGTGCATGTTAGTGTATGCGTGCGTGTGTCTGTGTGTGTGTATGTATGTGTGAAGTGAGAGGTTGCCCTAGGAAGAGAAATTTCTTTGGCTCAATATTTTAGAGCATGTTACTTCAGAGAAACACCTTTTAATTGGGATTTAAACTCTATCGATACACATTGTATAAGAATGACAGTTTTCTTTTCTGGAGACTATTTATTAGTGGCTCAATATTCTCATCAATATTTAACCACTGGGAAGCAAGAGAGGTCTATTAGGTTATCTCAAGAATTGTTTGAAAATCTGTAATAATTTGAATCAAAATTCAATCTGAGAAAACTTGGGAAACCTGTCTGACTAGAAAGCTTTTCTTCTTTTCTCCTCCCCTCCCCCGCCCTTCAAGTTCTTCAGATTTGTGAGCCCAGGGCAAGTTTAATTATAATTAGTTAATGTTAGTTAATTAGGTAATGTTCATATAGTGCTTTGAAGATGAAAAGTGTTTTAGAAATGCTAAGTGCTATCATTATTAATATCAGCAAAGGGGGAAAATTAAGCATGACAAACACTTTCAGAAACTGCAGAATCTGAAAGTGAAGTGCTTGATGGCATGTGACTCTCGGTTCCACCATCTCTTCTCTTCCTGCTGAAATATGAAGCAGCCTTTTGTCTCCATTGTTTGGGTGTCCAGAGCTCCCTTCCTCCTTCCCTGTCATGTGCTGACACTGTTCAAAGAGGTGAGCAGTCAATCTTAGGCTAAACACTTCTCCAAATATATGTCTTAAGCACATATATTCACATATATGTATGTTTACACATACATAGTCCAGCCTTCAATGTACGGTCATGCTCATGTTTATTTCTGAGCTCAGAGATGTTCTATAGGTTCCCATTCTTTCTATTTTCTTTAATCCTTCTTGTTCTGTATTGCCGAAGAAAACAGTAGAAAGCTAACAAGGACAAAAAGAATCACTGTTCTTTGGATTATCTAATCTATTTAAGGAAATAAACCTGCCAAGTGGAAAAGTGTCTCGTTGTTGCAAGCATAAGGCATTCTCTTAGTTGTAACTAAAATGCAAACTTGTGAGGCACATTGCTTCTAAGCCTTAGAAAAACGCATGGCTGTCCCATGCAATCTGCAAAACAAAAGGCGTTCATAGACCATGTTATCTCTGGTTGGAGCTTTATACAATCTTTTATTAGCTATGCTGAGGAAAGTAGGTCAATATAATTTCCAAAGTACAGAGGAAAGTGGGCCCTGGCCAGAGGAAAGTGGGCCCTGGCCAGAGTTAAGTCCAGATGAGTTTGGAAGTTGCTCTTTGGAGAGGAGTGCTAATTGGAGGCAGTGCCTTCCTCAACCTGTCTTCCAAACTGAAATTACATTTCTTGTAGAATTTAATTTTGAAGAGGCTTATAATGAAGAATAGGTTAAAGTTTGGGGTCTTGGAATGAAATAAACCAATGTATGGTGGCAGAGAGACCAAGGAGCAGAAAGAGGGTTTGGGGTCTATATTGCCATCTCACACAGAACCTCTACATAGAAAGTATAGATGATATTTGAGTCAAATCAAAAGGTATAGAAAGTCATATAGGAAACTCAGCTCAATTTCTCACTTCTTTGTTTAGCCCCTTATTCCTTGTTACCTTTCCTTTATATTAAGTGTTTAGTTGGGAGTAAATACCAGGGAAATGGCATGGAAGTGTCTTGGAATTGAGTTAAATTATTCCCAAGAGTCCAAATTGATTTCTTGCTGTTTGGTAGAGTAATTTGTGCATCTCACCAAAGGGCTAATGAACACTTCACTTTGGCACTTGGAAACAGACACATTCAGATCATGTTAATCAAACATAATTAACTTTCAAGGAAGGAGGCTGGAAGAGTGGGCCAAAACAAATATGCTGAAACAGAACAGAGATGAATGCAAAATCTTGCAGTTAAAAAAATAAAATCAACTACACGTACATAGAATAGCTATGTGGTTTATTAAAACAAAGCAAGACAAGACAGCATCCACCCAACTGTAAAGGCTTGAGTTGACTAAAAGCTCCGTATGTATGCAGTAATGTGGCCCAAATGCTAAAGACTAAGGCCTCAGTTTCATGTGGCAAGTTTCTAGCACCAAGGTTGAAGGAGAGCTGCTCTGGCCTGTTAAGGCCACATCCTGGGCTTTAAATTTTGAGAATTCTTGAGTATCTTATGAGGAATGATTTAACTTGGATGGATTTAGCCTAGAAAAGTGAAGATTCTAGAAATAGGATAATCATTTCAAATGAAAACGAAAAAAAAATTTTTTTTTCAATATGAAAAATCCTAACATCTGGAGGAGAGATTAGACCTAAATGGCTGTGGCTAAAGAAGAAATAACCAGTCAAACTATGGTTCTAGACTTTAAAGTTCTCTGTATATTGATCCAGACTTCCTCCCTCATGCTGTTCTCCCCTGCTCTCTTACCAGAATCCTTTACCCATCCACTCTGGATTGTCTCACTTTTTTCCAAACACACCTTTCTAGTTACCTGGAGGGCCTCCCCTCACCTTTATATTGTCCCTACTACTTTTCTGTCCAGTTGAATTCTTCAAAGTCTTGCCTAGTGGTTTTCAAGCTTGGCTGCATATTAGAATTACCTAGGCAGCCTTTAAAAAGTCTATGCCTGGGCTCCTTTCAGAGCTTCTAATTTAATTGGTCTGGGGTGGGGCCCAGGCATCAGTATTATTTAAACTCACCAGGTGATTTTAATGGAAACCTGGTGTCAAGGACCAGCAGTTTAGTCCCAACTAAATTTTGATGATGCATTACTCCATTTGACTTGTTCCTTTGACTGCCTGCTAGAACATTCACTTGTAATTAATATAATGTCTGACTTAATTCACTTAAGAAGAAAGAACTACCTGTTTTTGTATTGTTAAGCATCTTTCAGGTTCCACACATCTCATTTCTCCTAAATCCCTTGGATGTGTTTTATATTCCATATTCCATCCTCTCCAGTACAATGCCTTACACATAGGACTATGTATGTGTGAATTTTAAATTATTATAGAAAATCAATAAAATATTTCTTACTTAATTGGCAAATAAAATATTAATTTTGATAGTTGATACTAAACTTATGAAAATCATTATATTTAGCTGCTGCTGCTGCTGCTAAGTCACTTCAGCCGTGTCCGACTCTGTGCTACCCTCTAGACGGCAGCCTACCAGGTTCCCCTGTCCCTGGGATTCTCCAGGCACGAACACTGGAGTGGGTTGCCATTTCGTTCTCCAGTGCATGAAAGTGAAAAGTGAAAGTGAAGTCGCTCAGTCGTGTCCGACTCTTCGTGACCCCATGGGCTGCAGCCTACCAGGCTCCTCCGTCCATGGGATTTTCCAGGCAAGAGTACCGGAATGGAGTGCCATTTCCTTCTCCTATTATATTTAGAAATATATGTAAAAAAAAGGATGGGTCATGAAAATTTAGTTAAATTATTGAGTGAAAAGAGTATCTGGGGTGCATTCAGTTTTGCAGGGTATATCATGGAGAGTAATTGTGATGGTTCACCAAAGGTGACACCCAAAAGACATGGAATAATTGGGTTTGGGTTACCTGGCAGTGGTTTATCTTGACTTTACTCATGAGAAGTTGGGACATGAGGCTGCAACAGCATGCAAGGTTACTTTTCTATTTCTGGCCAGTGGGACTATCTTTGCTTTCTTTATTGCCTGAGACAGGGTGACATTTTGAGTCACTGGACTGAATTTTGTTTTAGCCCTACAGGTGGATTTGTTCAAGCCAGAACAAAAACTACAGGCCAAGAAACTGATGGAGTAACTAAACTGTTAATAAATTCCAGTGCCACCTAATAATAATACTTTGTATTTATATAGCCTCTTTCTTGGAGGAGCTCAAAACACTTTATAGGCACTGAAAGTTAATCAAGTTGGGAATTTTTCAATCATAGTGGGAGTGAGATCCAGGCCTACAAACCCCCAAGCAAGCTTTCCTTATTTACACATGTGGACCCTGTTAGTGTGGGGACTTCAAAAAGTCTGAGGCTCTTTGGGTTTAGAGACGTTGTAACATTAAATGAGCTGAAATTCATTTCTGGCCAGCTGGTGTAAGGATCCAAACAACGTTTAAAATATTTTAACAAATGAAAACATTAAAAAAAAATAATATGCAGCTGTCTGGCATTACTTTGTAACTATGACAATTGCTGAAATATAATGATCCCTGTGTTTGTGTTTCTAGTTATTATAAGAATAATTGTGAGGATGGAGAATGAATTTTACTTTTTTAGCTTATTGAAATTTCTTGTTTCTCTTTAATGTGTATAATCTCTGAGCAATAAAAGGGACTAGAGAAGTAGAGGTTTCTACAGCATAGTTAAAGGTAAGTGGTTAAAAATAAAGATCTTATGACAAAAATGTTAAGTGGTACCTTGATTATTCTCATGGCAATTAGGGTATCATGTTATGGAAGAGCCCTTTAAATAAGAGCTTTCAAACATGAACAAGAAATGTACTCTGTGATGGAATTTTATACTTTTGGTTAATAATGAGAATCATGCAAATGATCCATGTCATCAAAGACTGATTAGTTGTATGGCTTAATCTTGAAATCTGTGCCTTGTGGTCTGTTGCATTCCTTGCTTCAGAACTCCTTTCTTAGCACTTGGACTTAACATGATTTGCTTGTTTATTGTGGAGTTGGATTTTGTCTAGGCAACCATTTTCTTTTTCTGGGGTCTTGGGGACTCAAAATGTGTGACATGTAGCAAGGTTTTATGTATCTTCCAAAGACACAGATGGAGTTGATTTTAGCATCTGCCGTATTGTAGTGGAATGGGTCTTACAAAATTAGAATATCATCTCTTCATTCAAAGAGGCTTTGTAATTCCAAATATAATGTAATTCCAAATAAAAATTATGGGTTCAGTAAGCATCTGTTGATTGATTTTTCTTAATATGGTGTTCCTCAGGGTAAGATGAATAGCACTGTGAGGGTCAGGATGACTTTATGTGTAGGACCCTACCTGGAGTAACAGGCAAGTTTGGCCTTGGAGAACAAAATGAAGCAGGGCAAAGGTTAACTGAATTCTGCCAAGAGAATGCATTGGTCATAGTAAATACCATTTTTCAACAACACAAGAGATGACTTTACACATGAACATGACCAAACGGCCAATACTGAAATCAAATTGATTACATTATTTGTAGCTGAAGATAGAGAAACTGTATACAGTCAGCAGAAACAAGACCTGGAGCTGACTGTGGTTCAGATCATCAGCTTCTCATAGCAAAATTTAAGTTTAAACTAAAGAAAGCAGGGAAAACTACTAATTCAGCCACATACGACTTAGTCAAATCCCCTATGAATATGCAGTGGATGTAACAAATAGATTCAAGGGATTAGAACTTCTAAACAGTGTGCCTGAAGAACTATGGACAGAGGTCCATAATACTGTACAGGAAGCAGCTAACAAAATTCTCCCAAAGAAAAAGAAAAGCACGAAGGCAAAGTGGTTATCTGAGGAGGCCTTACAAATAGCTGAAGAAAGAAGAGAAGTGAAAAGCAAAGGAGAAAGGGAAAGGCATATCCAACTAAATGCAAATTTCCAAAGAACAGCACAGAGAGACAAGAAGGCCTTCTTCAACGAACAGTGTATAAAACTAGAAGAAAACAACAGAAGGGGAAAGACTAGAGATCTCTTCAGGAAAATTGGAGATATCAAGGGAACATTTTGCCCAAAGGTGAGCACAGTAAATAACATAAACAATAGAGACCTAGTGGACACTGAAGAGATCAAGAAGAGATGGAAAGAATACATGGAAGAACTGTATAAAAAAGATCCAGATGTACCAGATGACTGTGAAGGTATGGTCAGCCACCCAGAGCCAGACATTCTGGAGAGTGAAGTCAAGTGGGCCTTAGGAAGCACTGCTGTTACTAAAGCTAGTGGTACAATAGAAGTTCAGTAGAACTATTCAAAACCCTAAAGGATGATGCCATAAAGATGTTGCTTTCAATATGTCAGCAAATCAGGAAGACCCAGCAGTGGCCACAGGACTGGAAAAGGTCAATCCTCATCCCAATTCCCAGGAAGGGTAGTACTAAAGAATGTGCTAACCATCAGACAGTTGTACTCATCTCTGATTCTAGTAAGGGCAAGCTTAAAAATCTTGCATGCTAGGCTTCAGAATTATGTGAACCAAGAACTTACAGATGTCCAAGTTGGATTTAGAAAAGGAAGAGGAAACAGAGATCAAATTGCCAGTATTCACTGGATCATAGAGAAAGCTAGAGAATTCCAAAAAAAATCTACCTCTGTTTCATTAACTACAACAAAGCCTTTGATTGTGTTGATCATAATAAACTGTGGAAAGCTCTTAAAGAGATGGGAATACCAGACCATCTGACCTGTCTTCTGAGAAATCTGTGTATGGGTCAAGAAGCAACAGTTAGAACCCTGTATGGAACCACTGATTGGTTCAAGATTGAGAAAGGAGTATGACAGGGCTGTCTGCTGTCACCACGTTTGTTTAATATGTACACTGAGCATATCATGAGAAATGCTGGGCTGGATGAGTTACAAGCTGGAATCAAGATTGATGGGAGAAACATCAACAACCTCAGATTTGCAGATGATACCTTTTTAATGGCAGAAAGAGAGGAGGAACTAAAGAGCCTCTTGATGAGGATGAAGGAGGAGAGTGAAAGAGCTGGCTTAAAACTAATATTAAAAAAAACCCTAAGATCATGGCATCTGGCCTCATTACTTCATGGCAGTAGAGGGGGAAAAGGTGGAAGTAGTGCCAGATTTCCTCTTCTTGGGGTCTAAAATTACTGCAGGTGGAGACTGTAGCCATGAAATCAGAAGACATTTGCTTCTAGGCAGGAAAACTATGACAAGCCTAGACAAACCTAGGCTTTGGTCTTCCCAGTGGTCATGTACAGTTGTGAGAGCTAGACTGTAAAGAAGGCAGAGTGCTAAAGAATTGATGCCTTCGAACTATCATGCTGAAGAAGACTCCTGAGAGTCCCCTGGACAGCAAGGAGATCAAATCAGTCAATCCGAAGGGAAATCAACCCTGAGTACTCGTTGGAAGGACTGAGGCTGAAGTTGAAACTCCAGTATTTTGGTCATCTAATGCGAACAGCTGACTCATTGGAAAAGTCCCTGATGCTGGGAAAGATTGAGGGCAGAAAGAGAAGAGAGCATCAGAGGATGAGATGGTTAGATAGCATCACTGATGCAATGAACACAGACTTGGGCAAACTTCGGGAGATGGCAAAGGACAGAAAGGCCTGGTGTGCTACAGTACATGGGGTTGCAGAGTCAGACACAAACCAAAAAAAAAAAAAAAGGAAAGAAAAGAAAACTAAAAATAACCTGCTGAATTACCTGAAATCTCACTATACAGCAATGACTGTGATCAACATATTAGTATATTTCATTCCTGTGTTTTTCTGCTATGAATACTTAAAAACTTGGAATGCTTTTGGAAACGTCTGCTAGAAGCTCTTAGCGACTTCTCAGGGCTATAATTTATGGATCGGCTTCTGTGTGAAGAGCCTGCGCTATTGGAATATCAGTCCAGTTCCCAGGACAATGGTCACAAAGGCCCCATTTTTGTAGATGAGGAATCTGAGACTGGTGAGGTAATTGGGCAACTGAACAAAAACAGGACCCTACATTTCATAAAACTGAATTATGCTACATTTCATAAAACTGAATCACGTAGAGTTCTTTTTCCAATTCTTCTTCCATTTTTCTAATTATATAAAGGAGACAGGCTTAGCTGGGTACTGGTATATTTTTAACATTCAGTTCAGTCGCTTAGTCGTGTCCAATTCTTTGCGACCCCATGAACCACAGCACACCAGGCCTCCCTGTCCATCACCAACTCCCGGAATCTACCCAAACCCACGCCCATTGAGTTGGTGATGCCATCCAACCATCTCATCCTCTGGCATCCCCTTCTTCTCCTGCCCTCAATCTTTCCCAGGTCAGGGTCTTTTCAAATGAGTCAGTTCTTCGCATCAGGTGGCCAAAGTACTGGAGTTTCAGCTTCAACATCAGTCCTTCCAATGAACACCCAGGACTGATCTCCTTTAGGATGGACTGGTTGGATCTCCTTGCAGTCCAAGGGACTCTCAAGAGTCTTCTCCAACACCATAGTTCAAAAGCATCAATTCTTCGGTGCTCAGCTTTGTTTATAGCCCAACTCTTACATCTATACATGACCACTGGAAAAACCATAGCCTTGACTAGACGGACCTCCCTTTTAAACAAAGAGAAATGTGAAAAGAAAAAATGAAAACATTTAAAGAAAATGTTAAATAAACAAAAGCACAGGTGGTATGTATGGGCATATACACATATACACAGGTGTGTATATGTCACAAAAGTTGGTATATGAGCATGACTGAATTCCCCTACTATTTGGGTTTACTCCTAAGTCTAACACATGTTTTCACTTCCTCATATTTTAGTCCCTTTTGTTTGCTATTTGTTTCATGTTTGACTTCTTAGTACACCTAGAGTATATGTTTATGAGTGGCAAAAACCATTAATTTCTTCTAATTTCTTACTATCTAGGTACAGAGGTAGCCCTTTCTCAAAGTTCTGTGAAAGAGTTCAGCATCCACTCTGTGATGAATGAACTTGTCACTCATGCATTTAGAATAATACCACCTTTTTTGGTGGATAATATTGTAGTTTTACATTTAATTTCTGTTTTAAAAATTTTATTGGAGTATAGTTGATTTACAACATTGTGTTAGTTTCAGGCATATAGTAAAGTGATTCTGTTATATAATACATATACATATATTCATTGTTTTTCAGGTTCTTTTCTCATATAAGTTCTCATAGAATATTGAAGAGAGTTCCCTGTGCTATGCAGTGGGTCTTTGTTGGTTATCTGTCTTATATAATACTCTCTACATACCATTCTTGGGAGAATTAGGAAGAGAATTGTTTTGTGATTCCAACAAAGAGTCTTGATTGAAAAAGATTTTTGAAGTTTTTTGTCAAGTCCAATCTATTAGCCTAACTATCTCTGCCTTGAGAATATACAACATAAAACATGCTTGAGAACATGTTTCTTTATAGCACATGTAAAGAAAGGGAAGAAATGTCAGGGAGAGGAAAGAAAAGGGCGGAAGGTGGAAGAAAGAGATGGGTATATAGAAATGGCAGGGAGGGAGATAAAGTGAAAGAGAAGTCCAACAAGAGCAGAGGAGGGAGACAGAGAACCATGTAAAGAACCATTGTGAATTAATGTTTGTTTATGGAGTACTCGATGTTAAGAAAACTATTTTTTAAGTATTTTGAGATACAGATGATTTATATCCTGAGAATGTTTGTTCTCAGGAACTCAGTGATTTCAAAAGTGGAGGCAGATCTGGGCTCAAATTCTGTCACCTGCAATTGGCTTTGTGACCTTGGGCAAGTTGTGGCACTTTCCTCATAAATACAATTATAGTATCTTACTTATGGGATCACAAGGCTTTCTTCGTGGCTCAGCAGTAAAAGAATCCACCTACAATGCAAGAGCCGCAAGTTTGATTTCTAGGTGGGGAAGATCACCTGGAGAAGGAAATGGCAACCCACTCCAGTATTCTTGCCTGAAGAATCTCGTGGACAGAGGAGCCTGGTGGGCTACAGTCCATGGCATCACAGAGAATGGGACATGACTGAAGTGACTCAGAATGCATGCACTTACGGGATCACTGGGAGGATTAAATGTTAGATGTTATAGGAACTCTAACAGAAACTTTATTACAATGAAACTAACAAGAGCATTGTAGATCTGGAAACACCAATACAAAACACGGTAAAGGTTTCCTTAAAAAGCCAACAAATAATATGAAGGAACATGGGTTTCTCTGCTCTTTTTGTCAAGAGCCCTTTGTATCTCATGTTGCCGAGGCTCTCTCCCTGGTTGCAGAACAGAAAGCATACTGCTACCACTATGAGTTCATGACACCGGGCTCTGGAATCTGCCTCGGTCACCATCCAAGGGTTGACTTTAGGTGTCATAGAGTGGGGTCATTGAGATAGTTGCTATGATGTTGTATGTTGGTGAATGTAAAAATGAGCAAGAGAAGTTGTTCTTCCCTAGGGTAAACTGTGGCATAAGAGAATTTTATTTCAGACATCCTTTTTGCCTTATTCCTTCACAGGGCATCTCCTTTTCAGGTACACAGGATCCTTGTCTTATGTCTCCTCCCTGTTATCACTCAACCTTCACCCTCACATCAAAACCACTTTCAAGAAAGCAGCTATTTAGACTTTGTGTGAAATCAAGTTAACAGTGTTACCTTTCCCAGGTGTGCTAGCAAATTGAGGTTTTTATTGCACATTGTGGAACTACCCCTGTAAAAGAGATTTCAGGCAATGCTAGACTTTTTGGAAAAAGGACCATGGGGGCAGGGTGTGATAGGCAGAATCCTGGAAGAGAGCTATATCCTCAGGACTCATGGGGTAGCTTTCTGGGCTTGTCCTCGGTACTCAAGGCCAATGTTTCCCAGAGCAGTTCTCATTTCAAAAATTCTACTCTTTATATCAAATCATTTTCTTGTTTTGCTAGGTTTAGTTTGGGGAACATAATTATGTCTGGTGTACCATAGGCACTTAATTCTTACTTTAATGAATTTGTTAGCAGTGTGTACAGGCAATGTATATATATGCAAGTGCCTCCATTTGTTGGTACTAAATTGACCCTCTACCTTTCCTGGGGTAGCAGCAGTTCCTGACCCTCTTCAGGCCTCCAAGACTGTAACTTGCTAAGCATATTCGCAGCAGGCTCAATTCCATGGAGTTATTTTAACTGTCTGCCTGTCTGTCTATCTATCCATCTATCTATTTCCCTGGTGGCTCAGATGGTAAAGAATCTGCCTGCAATGTGGGAGATCTGGGTTCGATCCCTGGGTTGGGAAGATCCTCTGGAGAAGGGAATGGCCACCCACTCCAGTATTCTTGCCTAGAGAATTCCATGGACACAAGAGCCTGGCGAGTTACAGTCCTTGGGGTCACAAAGAGTCAGACATGACTGAGTGACTAACACTAGATCAACTGATGGATCAATTGATCTATCCATCCATCCATCCACTCAACTATCCATTATAAAGAAAATGGGAGGAGGGAGTAAAAGGCTTTCAGGTCTTTTCCTTGGACAGTTCCATATTTGGGGAACTCTTCTTACCTTGCCCCTTTGAGAGTCCAGGCTTAATAACTTTTAGGACAAAGTGTGAAATGCTGCCTCTTTCAAGAGTGCTGCATGGTGGAAAGGCCTCTTGAGATTTGCTGTTGCAGGCTGCTAGCACTTAGTTTTGGTGTTATTGCTGCTGTTCTGGGTTTTAAATATTTTAATGAAAATTTTTATTGTGTTTGTAGACTGGCTTTTAGCAAAGACTGCAGTTTAAACAAATCTAATAAGTGAATGGGAGATGTGTATAAAGAGAATTAAAATTGAAACCTGGTTAACTCACAGAGTATTTTGTAAAACTTGATGAGACCTCATGTTGTGTTTGAAGGTGAAGTGTGTGACTAGGTATTGGAGAAACAGATTATACCTCTCTTTCAGAACTTTTACAACCACAAAAAGTATGCACATTCTTGTTTGGTTTGGTGAGTATTTGATCGTCTCTTCTTTCAAGTGGATTATTATTGTTGTTGTAATGGGGTCTCCACGTTTCAGAGCACTGCCTGATTACACAAAGAACAGCGACAATGAAGAAAGTGATGACCTCCCTGGAAAACCTGGCCTTGTGTAATTGTCTTTTTCCTGTTGCAAACAAGTGATGAAACCTTATCCACAAAAACTCTCTGTTTATAAATCTTATGAATAGGCCTAAATACCCAAACCTAAGTATAAAACATTTCCAATGAGCAATACAGCTCATTTTGTGAATTGTACTCTTTCCTCCCACCTCTGGTTTTGATGCCTTTAGGGCCTTTCCATAAAAAATGAACTTATGCAATCCAGCTCGGTGGTATTCACAGAGCTTTAAAAATGCATTCTCTTTCTGGTGTGGTGGTGCCAGGAGCACTGTAGGATTGTGTGGGCTTATCCCTCTCTATGCTCCCAAATGTTGAAAGACAAATTGGAAAATAATTACGAAAAGTGATGGTGCTGGTCATTTCCCTCCAACTGATTCCTTGCCCTTCCCAGGCTCTTGCTTAGCATAGTCAGGGTAAGCCAAAGGGATAATGGGATAGGAAATAGGAGCTTTGGAGGAAAGGAAAGACCTGGGTACTCTGTCCTTTTTCTGCTCCAGTGTTTTCAGCTCCCAAGTGGCTCCTTGCTTTGTGATCCCAGCTCCTCTCTGGCAGGATTGCCTGGATCTGGTTGTCTTCAGACCTCTCCAGCCTCTGGGGTCTGGTACTACCACTTCCCACTTTTCTCCCTCCATTTGTTAAAAAAAAGACAGCGACATTGTTTCTTATTATACATATTACATGGCATTGTTTAAAAAAAAAAGGAAAGAAAATAAAACTAAAAAAGCCTGCTGAATTACCTGAAATCCCACTATCCAGCAATGACTGTAATCAACATATTAGTATATTTCATTCCTGTGTTTTTCTGCTATGAATACTTAAAAACTGGGAATGCTTGTGGAAACGTCTGCTAGAAGCTCTTAGTGACTTCTCAGGGCTATAATTTATGGATGGGCTTCTGTGTGAAGAGCCTGCGCTATTGGAATATCAGTCCAGTTCCCAGGACAATGGTCACAAAGGTCCCATCTTTGTAGATGAGGAATCTGAGGCCAGTGAGGTAATTGTATGACTAAAGCCACTGACACAGCATCTTCTGACTCCCAGAGATTCTTGATTCCATAGGTTCTGGAGTAGGGCCAAAGAATCTGCATTTCTCCAAAGTTCCTCTGATGTCAGTGTATATCCAGGTTTGGGAATTGTTGCAGTAGGAACCTTGTTTTGTTTGCGTTGACTAATTTAGTTGTTTAAACTCATGTGATGCATGGTCTTTGTGAAATTATTGTGTTCTTCGAAATGTCACTGCTTTAATCTTAGAGTGATTAAACTGGGAATATTCAGGTCTTTCTTGACCATGATCCATCTTCCTGCTTCTGGTTTTCTGTATAGATGGTTGTCGGTGCTTGTGGCCTTGCCTTATTGGGTGCAGGTGAGTCTCATCTTGTAGAAGCAGAAGGTGGGCTTCTGCTGTGATAACCGAGAGGCAAATTCTGTGTAACATTAAAACAAAGGTCAGAGCCAGATCAGAGCCCCTCTCTGGATTCCTCCCATCTCCTTTTGGGCCCTTCTGGCTCTGATGTCGTAAGATTTCCCATGGCACTCTACCCTGGCTTGTCGCCCCTGTTAGCATGTGTTGGCCTCTAAACAATTAAAGGATCCAAAATATCTGACTTTTCCGTCTCTTTAAAATACTTGAGTCCTAGGCCTGATTTCTTCCATGGCTAGACTGAGTGACTAGCTAATCTGAACTAATACATTTGTGGAGGAAAGGTGACTGAATTAGATAACTCTTGCTGCAAAACTAACCCAGCCTGAGTGGCTTAAAACAACAAACATTTATGATCTCGTAGTTACCTTGGGTCAGGAATTTGGGAGGACTTTGGTTAGATGATTCTAGCTTGGGGTCTCTTATGAGGTTACAGTTAAGATATTGGTTGGGGCTTCAGTCAGCTCAAGACCTGAAGGCAGTTGGAGGGTCAGCTTCCAAGATGGCTCACTTGTATGGCTATTAGCTGGAGGCCTCAGTCCCTCTCCTTTTAAGTTTATTCATCGAGCTGCTCAAATGCCCTCATGGCATGGCAGCCAGTTTCCTTCAGAGCAGGTGACACAAAGAAATAAGAGGAAGCCACACCACCTTTTATGTTCTAATCTCAGAAGTCACTCAGTATCACTGTCACTTCCACCACATTCTTTTAGCTGGAAATGAGTCACTAAATACAGTCCACATTTAAGAGAAGGGGAACTGGGCTCCACTTTTTGAAGGGAAGAATATAAAAGAATTTATGGATGTATTTTAAAACTACCACAGTGGGTAATATGCTAACCCTTCTAGATGTCATATTTGCATATTAATAAGGCCTCAAGCTTAATAAATCCTAATGCTCCCTTCTCTGATCTATTGACTTTAGAGAGGGCATTAGGCCTTTAGAGAGGAAATAATGGGGACATTTCAGTCTCTGGTTGATTGTTGATTTCTAATACCCTCCTTTGTCTGTGATATACACACAGGCAAGTACACCACCCCGCCGCGCCCCCCTCCACACACACACACAAAGTCACGGTGGCTAATTCTGGATCCAGTCCATATCTGGTGAGTCATCTGATCATTGTAGCAAGCAAAACTTTCTCTCCCACAGGGCCTTCCCCACCCCCGTTCCCAGTCAGCCGCTGGTCTCTCTGGTTTCTGACTTTTATTTTGAATACTTCATCCTGGTAATCCTATGCTTTGTCCTGAGTTTGGCCTTGAAGAAAAGCAGAGCAAGAATTGGACTGACATTTGTAAGGAGGAGGAAAATCTTTTCCTTCCGCCTGTGTATTCAGGAGTTGTGATATCCCCTATATCCTAGCAACAGTCTTGGAGGTGAGGCAACGCTTTGTGAGAATCAAAGCAAGTCTGACTGTAGCAGTATTCATATTGAAAAGGCCTTTGAAAGATGAAAAAACTGCCAATTTTATGTCTTTGAATTGGATTCCCTCCAAGCCCTCCGTGAAGGAATCCCATTTGCCTGGTGTCTAAGCAGGGACAGGAAGGGAGGAAGGATGCCTGGAACTAGGCGTGCGTTGCCCAAGAGCATGAAGCAATTTTCTTTTGATGAAGATGGTATCTGTTTCCCAGGTTAGGTGAGTGAAATGTGCCTGATGTATACATCAACGATTATGGTTTTGTCATGCTTCAGTCAGGATATCGTGAGTTAAAGGCTGGCAAATCACCTGAAAAATATGCCATTAATCAATGGTAAAGAGGAATAAGAAAGCTTCTTTGTGTAGGTCAAAGATGCAAAGGAAATTGTGAAGGAAATTGCCATAGAGGTGGCTCATTTCCTAAACCCCCCTCTCTGTGTCTAGTCTAAGGGACACATGCTTTTGTAAATCCCTTGGAGTAAAGACTTCATTATTATAAAAGATAAAGGAACAGTGTGGCGGATTTTAGAATTTTCCTTCCTAGGGACAGAGATGGAATCTTACTTGGTTTGTTATTTCATTTGGGTGTGTTTATGAGGGATGTTAATTAGGAAGAGCAGGTGGCACTGTGTAGTTTTGTTATAAAGCATCCTTTTCTGCATGGTTACTGAGTGCCAGCCGTCAAAGCAAGGCCTGTTACTTACATCATTTTACTTAACTATTAGAACAACCCAGAGAGGTAGTTTATTACTAGCTCTATTTTTTGTAGGTAAAAAACCTGAGTTTCAAGTGGGTTAGGTAACTTGCCCAATGTGACACAGCTGGTAAGCAGCCAAACCAGAACTTGAAATCAGGTCTATTGACTTCCAGTGCCCTGGGTATTCTTCTTTGCCTTGTAGCCATAAATGTTACTTAAACTGGGATGGTGACAAAAATATCCCACTTCCCAACAGGAATGGTTTTAGTCTTTTCTGGAAAGTGGTGAAATGAACTTTTCCCAGTATCTTAATCTGTAAAATGGGCTAATGACTAATGTAGGGACCAAATGAGCTGTTAAAGCATTTTTTAAACTGGAAAATACAATTTAAATATACGACATTATGCTTTCACTTCGAGTGGTCAGGTTAGCCGGTAAACATATATTGGGTGGTGGTTGTGTCCAATGCATTCCATTAAGATTGAATTTTTGCAGAATTTAGGGGCATATAGGATTTTCACCTAGTGCCCTTGTTTTATTTCTTGAGGATTGGAAAGTAATGAGTATTAGTGCTAGCTGAAATTGTCACAGCAGAAAGGTGTACCTGTTTACATGAGTTCTGTACTCTCTCACACTTTGGGAGTTGAGCTATGAGTAGTAAATCACCACCTTTGTAGAATAAAGGCTGTTGCCCATTTTTAAATATTAAAATCCAAAAGAGGCAAAGGAAAATGTGTGAAGATGATTATTCAGTGCAAAATGCAGGAATGACCCTGAGTTTCAAGTACAAAAGAAAGAACAACCTGGGCTCTTCTCCCCACATAATAAATTCAATTGGGAAAGAGCAGTATACAATGAAGTAATTGAATAAATAACATGAGATATTTATAAGATGAAATTTCTCTTTGTAGAGAGAAGGTCCTGAATACAAAATGTAAAATATTTATCTTCTTGCTATTCACCATTGTCTTTTTAAAAAAGGGTTGTCTAGTTCTTTAATAATGAAGAAGACAGCAGAACACCATCATTCTTGAGATGATTGTACAAATTTATAATAATTTATCATTTCTAGGTGGTTACTTTTGTTTATTAGTTTTCTGTGCATCAATATCTGCAAAATGGAGGCTATCAAAATTGTTCTTACTTAATGGATTCAGGAATTCTGCATTCCACAGAGATGAGCTTCCTGTGATGCAATACTTTGAGAAAGGAATGGATAAAAGAACAGGGGTTTAGGTTTGCTTTGGTGTCTAACATGCAAAAGCCCCCAGTCCTTCACTTCTCACCACCTCATCGTTCGCAGTAGGCAATTAAAACCTCAGTGAACAAACCAGTGGATGAAGGAACTGTAACCAGACCCTAGTACTCTGTTTCTTGAAGCTCAGTTTTGTTCAGTCCTAGTGTGCCTCACTTTGAGCCACTCCAAGCACTACATCATCAGTGGATCTGCTCTTCCAGCCTCTGCTTTGCTCTCTGGATGGAGGAGCTGAGCTATGTGAGGAATGGTGGGTGCATGCAAGTTTGGACACAAGGGGAGTCAGACTTGTAAAAGATTTCAAAACTCCTTAAGTATTTTTTCAGCCCACAACATTTGCATTGGCTTCAGTCCCTGCCCACCTAATCATCATCTTATTCCCCATCAGACAACACATACAAATGCCGGCAGCCACAGCTTCAATTTTCCCAAAGCCACTAGTTCCTGTAAAGCCAAAGGGAAACAGAGAGGAGGGCTGAGCACTCGGATCAGTTTCTTCTTGGAATTTGGCCCAAGTTCCTTCTCTTTCCTCCAGATCGCTAGTAGTCTCTCTAGTCACCTGAGCTTATTTTTGAGGCTGGTGCGGATGGTAGAACACAGGACCATGTGCCCACGTGTAACTGCAGGGGCCAAGATGGTGACGTAAGTTAGCTGGAAGCTCCCAGAACCAGCAGATGGTTGTAAACAAGGTGCAAAGTGAGTCTGAGGGTGGTTCCCAGCAGGAAAAACGAAAGATGCAGGTAAAGCACAGGAGCAGCTGAATCTCCAGTCTCATCACTAACGCCCCTACTTTAATTCAATGCTATATTGGCTTGCCCCCCTTGTTAGGACCAGCTGCTTTAGGGGCAGAACAGCAAACATGTTTAAGATCTTGTACTCGGTGCTGGAAAAAACAGTCAAGGACAATACCCATTCTCTGTCCTCCATAGAGGTTATAACTTTCATCAGCATCACCCTCTAAAACTTCAGACATCTGAGCTCCACTCCAAATCTGCTGAATCAGAATCATGGTGGGTTGGGGCCAGGGATCTGTTATTGAAACAAGCCTCTCTGGTTAATCTCCCTAAAGTCTGAGGGAAGGCAGGAGAGAGATCTTGGATGGCCCCTGATTAGAAGTGGAGGGACCCTTGTGTGTCCTGGTTGTTCAGGCGCTCAGTCATGTCTGACTGCGACCCCATGGACTGCAGCATGCCAGACTTCCCTGTCCTTCACTATCTCCTAGAGTTTACTCAAACTTACGTCCATTGAATCAGTTATGCCATCCAACCATCTCATTCTCTGTCGTCCCCTTTTCCTCCTGCTTTCAATCTTTCCTAGCATCAGGGTCTTTTCCAATGAGTTGGCTCTTTGCATCAGGTGGCCAAAGTATTGGAGTTTCAGCATCAGTCCTTCCAATGAATATTCAGGCTTGATTTCCTTTAGGATTGACTGGTTTGATTTCATTGCAGTCCAAGGGTCTTAAGAGTCTTCTCCAACACCACAGTTAAAAGCATCAATTCTTTGGTGCTTGGCCTTCTTTATGGTCTAACTCTCACATCCATACATGACTACCGAAAAAAATCATAGCTTTGACTGTACGGACATTTGTCAGCAAAGTAATGTCTCTGCTTTTGAATACTCTGTCTAGGTTTGCCATAGCTTTACTTCCAAGAAGCAAGTGTCTTTTAATTTCATGGCTGTAGTTACTATCTGCAGTGATTTTGGAGCCCAAGAAAATAAAACCTGTCACTGTTTCTTTATCTATTTGCCATGAAGTGATTTAGGGACTGGATGCCATGATTTTAGTTTTTTGAATGTTGAGTTTTAAGCCAGCTTTTCTACTCTCCTCTTTCACCTTCATCAAGAGGTTCCTTAGTTCCTCTTCTGCCATAAAGGTGGTGTCATCTGCATATGAGGTTATTGATATTTCTCCCAGCAATCTTGATTCCAGCTTGTGCTTCATTCAGCTGGGGATGAACCATACTGAGATCCTGATACCTGGAGGGACAGAATCCTTGACTTTGGAGCTATGGGGACTTGTGGGTGATTTGCTGGGCTTTTGTAGGTGTGAGGAATGAATATTTGACACCACTTACAGGATTTTTTGTTGATTTGGATACCCAAATCAAGTCACAGAACATTTACTGATACCTACTATGGTCATGGCACTTTGGGATGCATTTGAGGGGGGTCATGGCACTTTTTAAGAAGGAGTCAAAGGCAAGCTCTTGTCTTCTATTTTGTAGTACACATAAGACTTACCCAGGTAATGTGAAAGATAAAAAAATACCACATTTGAGGGTGTTCCTCAAAGGGGAGCAGGGAGTATGAGGAACATTATCTTGTACGGGGACATTTAAATGTGCAACTGAGAATCCTGGGAGCAATATCAGCATCATACTGGTATAAGACTTTCTCTTTTTTGTCTCCCCTTTCAACAACAAATAAGGCATCCATGCATGAACAAAAGTGCCTCTGTGGAAATATGGGACACTGAGCCATACACAAAGGGACCTGGGAGGAGTCTCATTCACCTGTGCATCCAGAAATGGGTAGACAGACATTGGTACAGGCTAAAGAACCATCAGGAGCCAGTGAACCTGTCCTGGCCCCTCTGGGCTGCAGTTGGGGAAAACTTGGAGAGTGCTGACTTGGACATACACCTATGGCCCAGGGAGACTTTGTAAAAGTCCAGCCTTCCCAAGGAGAGATTCCAGCACTTTGCTGTAAAATCCTGGGTAAGAGGGAAAGGTGAACTGAGGCGGATGACACAGCTGATGGGGCACAGCTACTTTTGAAGGATCATGCAAAAAAATGAGTGCTCCTCTCTGCCAGCTAAAAATACTGAGTGCTTTCCATGGAGACTCTTCTAACAGCGTGTGTTAACCTTTCATTCTCACAGCAATGTGATGAGTTAGGTTTCATTACTCACTCGTTTTCCAGATGAGAAAACCAAGACACAGGAACATTAAGTTGATTGCCCAATGTCACATGCAAATAAGCAGTAGACTCAGGATTTGTGCCTCAACATTATGCTTCTGGGGCTTTTGCACTATGCTCCTCTGTGCCTCAGCTCAGGGAGTTTGTTGGAGGGATGTACACAGCCTGTGCTCTCTCTTCCTCTGGCCTTCTCCAGAAAAGGTTCATGCTGGGATCCTGGGGGAGGGAAGGGAGTGCCATAACCCCTAGGAAAGTCCACGTGAAGGAGAGGAAGAGAGAAGTCAGAGGGAGCTGGGATAAGTTAAGACATTTCCTGAGCCAACAAAGGTAGTGCAACACTTTCGGACATTTCTTCTCTGTTTAGAGGAGAAAGGCAACCTGTCACCTTTCTTGGTGGGACTCAGGTATGTGTCTGCATAGAAGGCAGTTAGTCCTCTCCTGGCTACTAGTTTTGCTGACCAGTGCCAGCACCTCAGGGCAAAAATGAAGAGGCATTATACACTCTATCCAGCATCAAGAGTTGGTGATGTGACTTGTGTAGGTGGAAAAGGTAAAAATTTTGAGAAATCCCAGGGTGCTGGCAAGCATGTGGCAAAAAGTGAACCTGAGAGATTAGTGGGTTGGAAACTTGCAGGGTTGGTGTCAGCTCGGGGACAAAGAGTATCAGCATGGGGTGAGTTTGGAAGCTGGGGGGTGCTGGGGGGTGCTGACTGCAGCAGGACTTGTGAGTGATTGAAAGTGATCCAGGTACAGCTGGAGTTCATCAGTGAGGAATTGAGCGGCTGTTGAAGAAATTATTATGCAAATGATGAGGTCACTGGGTCTGTGGTCAGTGCTAGAGGAACCTGGTAGAGGCCTCTTGGAAGCCTCCTTGAGTTGGCAGAGGCAGTGTGATCTCAGAGGTTCTAATTTACCTCTCACAAAGCCACCTGTGATCAATGGGCAATTATTAAGTAATGGTGGTAGTAAGAGGCAGGACGGAGAAGGCAATGGCAACCCACTCCAGTATTCTTGCCTGGAAAATCCCATGGACGGAGAAGCCTGGTAGGCTGCAGTCCATGGGGTCACGAAGAGTCGGACACGACTGAGCGAGTTCACTTTCACTTTTCACTTTCATGCATTGGAGAAGGAAATGGCAACCCAAACCAGTGTTCTTGCCTGGAGAATCCCAGGGATGGGGGAGCCTGGTGGGCTGCCGTCTATGGGGTCGCACAGAGTCGGACACGACTGGAGCGACTTAGCAGCAGCAAGAGGCAGGAGAGACAACTGTTTAGGGGAAGATTTATAGAGGATGCGGTACTTGAGCTAAGCCTGAAAGCAGGAAAGATTCTTGATGGACTGGCCTAACAGGAGGGCCATGAAGGAGGAGGAGAAGCATTGATGAAGCAAAACATGAGAAGCCATCTTAGCTTGTCTCATGACAAAACGGCTGCTTAGAACTTATCTCACCATATAATTGTTGTACTCTGTCATTATTGTTCAAATCTATGTATTACTTATTAATATAAATTGCATTAAGGGGCTTGCCATGATGATCTGGTGTATAGCCTTTTAACTTTAAAACCCTGAAGGACAATGCATTATGTTAGCACAAACACTGTAGTTACAAAGGGGGCAAGTTTTTTTTTTTTATTTACATATTTGAATTTCTCAGACAGGCAAGTGTATTCATACACAGAAATAGGGAGCCATTTACAGATCCTTATCACTTTCGTATCATATTGTCAAGATGTTCATTTATTATGTTTTTTATCCAGAGAGAGAGAGAGATGGTTTTTAAAATTTAGTGATCCAGAAAGTTAACTTTTCTTCCCTGATGAATAACTTTGGACAAATACTTCCATCACAGAACCTGCTTAGGGCCATTGCTGACATATCTTGGTTTGGAGACGTATAAAGGAGCATGTGGATCAGAGATGCGTTTCCAGAATATATCTCAAAATATATTTATCTTTGTCAGTCTTAAGACATTTCTAATGACTCGTTAATACTTACTGTTTGCTAGTATTTTGCAGATTTGGTGAAAATTGAACTATGTTTAAATGGGAAAGAAACAGAGGAGGGGGAGGGTGGGAGGGAGAAGAAAAGAGAGAGGGAGAGAGACCTTGAATACAATATCCCACCCCTTTCTAGAGCTGGCCCTAGCCCTTCCACTGCTCAGAAGTGACTTTTCCTTGAGATCCTGATGGGTGAAATAACTATATCAGATATTATACCTGTTACTGGATACTAATGTTCTGTGATGTATCGGTTAGGAAGTTGGTTTAGAGAACTCACTTATAAGAGTCTTCTAAAACAGAATAAAAAGGCTTTAATGTTTTGGAGAGAAAAGAAAAGGTGACTTTTGTGTACTTCTTAATGCATATGTGTAGCTTTGAATGGATTTATTATAGAAATCAAGAACAGCAGATTAAGAAATTAAGGATCATGATGCTTAAAATAGATATCACTGGTTTTTTTTTCTCACTTCAAGCAAAGCAATCTGCTAGCCAGGTGAGATTTCTGAAATTATAGTAATAAAGTATCCAGAAGCCTGGGATGCTGCATCTCTACAAGCAAATATTTCCAAATGGACTTTTGATGAATATGTTAAATTTTCCCTAGCAACATAAAGATAAGCAAAACTAGGGAAAACAATTTTCTGACGCCCTTCATTGTTCATGCTTCCCAAAGTACATGAAGAATAAAGGACTGTGATGCTTTTAAAAATGTTCTTAATCTCCTACAAAATCAAATCAGTGCCTAATTCTCTGCTTTCTTTTTAAGATTACATATTTGTCTTTTGTTTTTGAAGTCAGTGACAGCTAGGAAGGAACAAAAATCACTCTGGTATTTTTATAGGCTATATAATTGCTTTTTTCCCCCTCATCTGATGACTTTCTGTTTTTACTTGCTATTACTGCCATTAGATCATAAGCAGAGATGGGGTGAAGCCTCACTTGTGTTCCAGTGAGACTAGTGTACGTAGTTGGAAAAGTATCATCAGAACTATATGTGTGTAGTGTCTGAAACTGATCCTTAATATATGCAAACACTCTGCTGCTCAGGAGGAAGTAGTGCTTATCTCTTAGAAAGTAATACTCTGATTTACTCTGTTTACATGTTTCTGCATAGTATTTTTTATGTTCATTTCTTATCTACCATATTGCAAAATCCTTAAAGGCAACAGTTCTCTGTCCTCTTCAACATCTCCAGCTGTGCCTTGCTATTAGCAAGAGCTAATAAATGTTTCTTTAACAAATGAAAGATAGAGATATAAGGCAAAAAATCATGTAGGCCTACCCTACTAATAAACTATGTGATTTGATTTGACGGATTCCCCAAATCCATTGTCTTCAAATATATTTTCTCAGATTTGAAATTTCTTCATTTATCTTTACTGTTTGTGGGTTAATTTATTATTTTCCCAGAAAGCATCTGTTAAAACAAATGTTTTACCTGGGAAGAGCCTTGGGGGCATGGGACACAGGTGTGTTTTGAATGGGAAAGAAATGGTGGAGAGGATGTGCAGTTGAGATGTTGGAGGGAACAGTCCTAGGCAGAGGACATCTTGGGGAAGAATCTGCTGAGGGAAAGTAAGATGGTATCAAAAAAGGTGTGTTTTGCATCTTTCATGAGATTCTAAACATGAGTTACAGAGATTTTAAAAACACCAGGCAATCCAAAAATCTTGCTTGTTAGGTTCTGCAATGCAGTTTGGGGCTTATATTCAGAACTGCCAGCTCACAACATAGTCCCCTAAGTGTATACCCCCTTTCTTGTGCATTTCTAATGACTGCTTTCTGCAGAACTGTAGATAGCTATAATCAGGTCAAGTGAGCTATAACCTCTGAGGACGTTCACCCACTCCAGATCCCCAACAGTTGATTCAGTACCTAGGAGGAATTTCCAAAAGCATTTACTTCCTTTAAAATCCTCCAAAAGACTTTAACAGGATGTAAACCCAGAGCATGATCCTGAGGGACCATCATACTCCTGAAAGTGAAAGTGAAAGTCACTCAGTCGTGTCTTACTCTTTGCAGCCCCATGGACTGTCCATGGAATTCTATAGGCCAGAATACTGGAGTGGGTAGACTTTCCTTTCTCCAGGGGATCTTCTCAACCCAAGAATTGAACCAGAGTCTCCCACATTGTGGGTGGATACTTTACCAACTGAGCTACACTCCTAGAGCTTTCCAAAGAGGAAGGAAACTCTGGCAACAATCAGAGGCAGTGTATCCCAAGACACCCCTCACTGCATCCCCCACAACCAGCCTTCTGCTGCTGCTCCCTTGCCATCTTTCAGAGCCCTTTACACAGTTAGCAAGGGACTCAGATATGAAGAGTTGGCAGAGTTTGTGTCTTTTCCGCCCTTCAGAATCTCTAGCTAAGTGTGTCCAGGGTCACACAAAGTAGATGTTGTAAGACAACATGTTCCGGGACAGACCAGTCCATCAAAGATCACATAGCTTTTGGCCAATAAATCATATTATTTTTATGAGTTTTATTTGAGTACATTAATCAAAAGCTGGTCAAAAAATAGCTTAATTATCTTTTGGTAGTGGAATTAGGAGGAGCAATGGAAAAGGTGGGCAAGAAAGAGAGAGAGAGAGAGAGAGTGGGAGTCCCTGGGTACTGCTGCTATAATATTGCAGGATCTGTCAACATTCCTATTACTGAGACCTCAGGACACTGTAATTTAATGTAACTATAAAAATTTACCCTCTGAATTGAAAGTTGTCTCCTTGGAGCTTATTTTTCTGATAGTTTTCATTTTTTTTGAAGAGGGAGAAGGATTCACTCCCCTCCTCACCATGCTAAAATTAGAAGAGAAACAGAAATCCTACTTCATTTGGCTATTTTTGAGAAACTTCTGAAATAATATAATATGGTCTTAGAATTGAAGATTTTTCCATTTCCACAGCTCTTTTTTATTTTTAAATGTTGTCCTAACTTACATCCTCTTCTTTGCTATCCAGAATGTATGCTTACATGTTTGTATAAAATATAATTATTCTTTATATCAACCCTCTTGCTACCTCTTCTCCACTAAACAAACATTTTTTCCTTTCTGCAAGGAATTATGCTTTGGTCTCAGAAAAATAAAGAAGAATAAAATGTTCTCTGTCCTTAATAGAAAGGTTCTCTTCTCTTAAAGAAACATTTGGCTGGTTTTATATTTCTATGTTGGGTTTTAACCTCCTTAAGAGTAAAAACTTGCATTAAATGCATAAATGCACTTAATAAAGGCAAAACATAATGCAACCTCATAAAAAGCTTGTAAGTCTTCAAAAATAGTGACTTTCTTTGGTGTCATTAATTTTCTCCCTTTAATTTTCTTCCTTTAAGTCTCATGTGAGCTCCAGAAGGCAACCAAGGTGTGATCTATAGTGTAATGGTCCCTCAAAGATGTCTACATTCTAATCCTTTGAACCCGTAAATATGTTGCTTATAGGGCAAAGGGGAATTAATATTGCTAATCAGCTAACCTGCTAATATGGAGATTGCTCAGTTTTTTCTGGATGGGCCCAATATAATCACAAGGGTCATCAAGAGCAGGAGAGAAGGAAACCAGAATTGAAAGAGACACGTGTACCCCAATGTTCATCGCAGCGCTGTTTATAATAGCCAGGACATGGAGCAACCTAGATGTCCGTCAGCAGATGAATGGATAAGAAAACTGTGATACATATACACAATGGAATATTACTCAGCCATTAAAAAGAATACATTTGAATCAGTTCTAATGAGGTGGATGAAACTGGAGCCTATTATACAGAGTGAAGTAAGTCAGAAAGAAAAATACCAATACAGTATATTAACGCATATATATGGAATTTAGAAAGATGGTAACAGTAACTCTATATGTGAGACAGCAAGAGACACAGACGTATAGAATAGTCTTTTGGACTCTGTGGGAGAAGGCGAGGGTGGGATGATCTGAGAGAATAGCATTGAAACATGTCTATTATCATATGTGAAACAGATTGCCAGTCCAAGTTTGATGCATGAGACAGGGTGCTCAGGGCTGGTGCACTGGGATGACCTAGAGGGATGGGATGGGGAGGGAGGCGGAAGGGGGGTTCAGGATGGGGAACACATATACACCCATGGCTGATTCATGTCAGTGTATGGCTAAAACCACTACAATATTGTAAAGTAATTAGCCTACAATTAACATAAATAAATTGAAAAAAAAAAGAAAAGATTCCTGCTGTCATTGTAGAACTTCATTACCAGTATGGATAGCCCACTTTTGAGTTTCTTATATGTAGAAGAATAAACTCTAAGGTATTAAAAAAAAAAAGAGCAGGAGAGAGAGGCAGAAGGAGGGTCAAAGAGATAGGATATGAGGATGCAGCCCTCCACTGTTTGCTTTGAATATGGAGGAAGAGGCTACAAGCCAAGGAAAATGGATGACCTATAGAAGCTAGAAAAGGCAAGGAAATGGAGTCGCCCCTACAGCCTTCAGAAAAGAAGGTAGCTCTGCTGACACTTTGATTTAGCCCAGTGAGACACATTTTAGACTTCTAACCTCCAGAACTGTAAGATCATAAATTTTCAGTCACTAAGTTTGTGGTAACCCATTGCACAAACGAAGCCAGTGGTGGTGATGACATGCCAGCTGAGGTATTTCAAATTCGAAAAGATGCTTCTGCTAAAGTGCTGCACTCAATATGTCAGCAAATTTGGAAAACTCAGCAGTGGCCACAAGATTGGAAAAGGTCAGTTTTCCTTCCAGTCCCAAAAAAGGGCAATGCCAAAGAAACTTCAGACTACTGCACGATTGTGCTCATTTCACATGCTAGCAAGTTAATGCTCAAAATCCTTCAAGCTAGGCTTCAGCAGTACACGAACTGAGAACCTCAAGGTGTACAAGTTGGGTTTAGAAAAGGCAGAGGAACGAGAGATCAAATTGCCAATGTTTGTTGGATCATAGAGAAAGCAAGGGAATTCCAGAAAAACATCTACTTATGCCTCACTGACTAGGCTAAAGCCTTTGACTGTGTGGATCACAACAAACTGGAAAATTCTTAAAGATATGGGAATACTAGACCACTTTACCTGTCTCCTGAGAAACCTATATGCAGGTCAAGAAGCAACAGTTAGAACTGGACATGGAACATGGACTGGTTCCAAATTGGGAAAGGAAGTACATCAAGGCTGTATATTGTCACCCTGCTTATTTAACTTATATTCAGAGTGCCTCATGCAAAATGCCAGGCTGGGTGAATCAAGCCGGAACCAAGACTGCCAGGAGAAATATCAACAACCTCAGATATGTAGATGGTACCATTCTAATGGCAGAAAGTGAAGAGGAACTAAAGAGCCTCTTGATGAGGGTGAAAGAGGAGAGTGAAAAAGCTGGCTTAACAATGAATATTCAGAAAATGAAGATTGTGGCATCCAGTCCCATCACTTCATGGCAAATAGAAGGGAAAAAAGTGGAGATAGTGATAGATTTTATTTTCTTGGGTTCCAAAATAACTACGGATGGTGAATGCAGACATGAAATTAAAAGATGCTTGTTCCTTGGAAGGAAGGCTATGACAAACCTAGACAGTGTATTAAAAAGCAGAGACATTACTGTGCTGGCAAAAGTCTGTATAGTCAAAGCTATGGTTTTTCCAGTAGTCATGTATGGATATGAGAGTTGAATCATAAAGAAGGCTGAACACTGAAGAATTAAAGCTTTTGAATTGTGGTGCTAGAGAATACTCTTGAGAGTCCCTTGGACAGCACGAAGATCAAACCAATTAATCCTAAAGGAAATCAACCCTGAATATTCATTGACAGAAATGGTGCTGAAGCTCCAATACTTTGGCCACCTGATGTGAAGAGTTGACTCATTGGAAAAGACCATGATGCTGGGAAAGATTGAAGGCAGGAGGAGAAGGGGGTGACAGAGGATTAGATGATTGGAAAGCTTCATCTGACTCAATGGACATAAATCTGAGCAAACTCCAGAAGATAGTGAGGGACAGACAGGGAAGCCTCGTGTGCTAGAGTCCATGGAGTCGCAAAGACTCAGACACGACTGAGTGACTGAACAACTACAATCAAACTGTACTAATAGTTGTTGGATTTTTCACTACCACATACTTGGAGACCAAATAATTTCTTTTAAAGAATATCCTTGGGCTTCCCTAGTGGTACAGTGGATAAGAATCTGCCTGCCAATGCAGGGGACATGGATTCAATTCTTGGTCCAGGAGCATTCCACATACTGCGAAACAGTTAAGCCCATCACCACAACTACTGAGCTTGCACTCTAGAGCCCATGAGACACAACTAATGAGCCCGCCTGCCACAACTACTGAAGCCTGTGCACTCTAGGGACCATGAGCCATAAATACTGAGCCCATATGTTGAAACAACTGAAGTGTGAGTGCCTCAAACCTGTGCTCCATGACAAACGAAGCCACTGCAACTAGAGAGTAGCCCCTGCTAGCTGAAACTAGAGAAAAGCATAGGTGAGGCAACAAAGACATAGCACAGCTATAAATAACTAAAATTACAGTGGGCAATGTTTCCATTTTGTTTTTTATATTTGTTTATTTATATTTATGCTGGGTGTTTGTTGCTTCACATAGGCTTTTCTCTAGTTGCAGTGAGCAGGGGCTACTCTCTAGTTGTGGTGCGAGGGCTTATCATTGCAGTGGTTTCTCTTGTTGTGGAGCACAGGATCTAGGGCCCTCAGAGTTCAGTAGTTGCAGCACTTGGGCTCAGTAGTTGCAGTTCCCGGGTTCTAGAGCACAGGCTCTGTAGTTGTGGCACATGGACTTAGTTGCTCTGTGGCATGTGGGATCTTCCCGGATCAGGGATCAAATCCATGTCTCCTGAATAGCAGGTGGATTCTTTACCACTGAGCCACCAGGGAAGCCTCAACACTGCCCACTTAAAATAGAATATCATTGATGAATCAGTAGAAATGATGACTTTTATAAAATTTCAAACCTTGAATAATGTCTTTTTAATATTCTGTGTGATGAAATGGAAAGAATGCATGAAATAATTTCTGCTGTGTATCCAAACGTGATGGTTGTTTTGAGGAAAAGCAAGTGTGCAGTTTAAGTTGCAAGCTGAGCTAGTCACTTTTTTTTTTCCATAGGATAACATTTTAAATGGCAAGAATGATTGACAAGCTGTTGTTATGCCAACTTGGGTATTTGGTACACGTTTTCTAAAAAATTAACAAAGTGAACCTGCCAATTCACATAAAAACTGAGCATTTTCTGCCAGAGATAAAATTCAAGGTTTCAAGTAGAAATTAGAATTTTGGAAAACTTGTGTCTGCTAATATGATCTTGACCACTTCCCAATCCTTAAAAGACTTTTCTAAGGAGATTGCTAGCAATAACACTAATATGACTTTTTTATAATTATGATGAAGTATGTCAGTAAGAAGATCTAATAACCCAGTGAATTAGTATTTTCTAGGTAACCAATGCATGTTGTCACAAAATTATTTATGGATCAGAGATCCATTTAAAGTTCAGTGGATTGTAATGCAGTAGAAGACAAAATGCACATTGATAGGGTTTCAGACTTTTACATCTCAGCTAAGCTTTAAGGTACTGCCACATGTTGTGTTTTGGGTACTATCAAAGAAGAACTTTCACAGATACATGAGAAAGCTATTAAGATTCTCTTTCCTTTTTCAACACCTGTGTGAGGCTCTGTTATGTATCTGTATCTTTATCGATCTACCTATCTATACTTCAACCAACATATTACAACAGATTGAGGGCAGAAGCATGTGTGAGAATCCAGCTGTGTTCTAGTAAGTCTGGCCATTAAAGTGGTTCGCCAAGATGTGAAATAATGCCACTTTTCTCACTAAATTGTTTGTTTTGGAAAATATAGTTATTTTTAACAGGATCCCATATAGCTGTGAAAGTGAATACACGCTCTCTCAATATAAACATAGACCTCTAAAAAATAATGTTGCTCAGCAAACTACAGAATGACATAATATGCACATTTTAAAGCCACACCCACAAAATACATATATGTTGGGTTGAAATACATAAAATTGTATTCTTTAGGTCAAAAAAAGTTGACTATCACAAATTTATATTATTCAAGCTAAATGCATAGATTTTTAAGAAATAGCTTTTAGCTTATCACACTGAATTCCTCTGGGGAGAAGATAGGCTGACCAATGAGAAGAGACTTCAATTTTATCTCTAATATATAATTTCTTTCATAAAAATGAGGGGAAAAGACAAAATACCAAAATACCAAAGCTATAAGCTCTAAATGAGAGGTACTTTATTATTTTACCTTTGTATTCTAACAAATTATTTTTTAAAATAGAATTGTGACTCACTTGAAGTGAGTCAAGAGGTAGTTTCTCTTTACTTGCAGTGTCCAGGGTATTGTAGGTGACATGCAAACATGCAAATACTCGGGGAAACCTGCTGCCTTTACTCAAAGGACTAAATATGCTTAAAGTAGCTTCAAGTCCCTTGGCAGCCTGTTGTTGTGGGGAATATATCAGGAATCTATATTCCTGATATATTCTATCAGGAATATAGATTTCTTTAAGTAAGTGTGTGTGTGCTTAGTTGTGCCTGACTCTCTGCAATCCCCTGGATTGTAGCCCACCAGACTCCTCTATCCATGGGATTCTCCAGTCAAGAATACTGGAGTGTGTTGCCATTTCCTCCTCCAGGATATCTTCCCAATGGAAGGATTCTTTACCACTGAGCCACCTGGGAAGCCCATGGATTTTTTTTACGTTTACACTGTATAAATCCCAGTATCTAATTAGGTTCACAAAGACTGACTTCCAATGCTGAGTGAAGGAGGATTTTTGTCTAGCAGAATCTTCATTTTTAGCAAAGCTTAAAAATTCTCCACACAACCATTCTAAGAGGGCTCATTTGGATATTTTTCACCAGCATTGTAAAAGTTAGAATGGTCAGCTGAAAGTGGATAAATGGACTTATGATGTAAGTTGTAGATCATTAATGACATGCCAACTAATGTATAGTAAGCATCTTCTTTGAGTTGTACTGTTTTTCCTTTTGTTTGAATTGCTTTAAAAGTAGAATTTTAAATGGAATTCTCGCCAAATTGAAAACGAATGACAAATAAATAAACATTTAAATCTTTTAAGCAGATACTACTTTCGGAGCTCTGACTGGATAGCAAGAACACATACTCATGAAATTGCTATGAAATGAGCCATAGAAAGTGATAAAATTGGGTCTCGGCAACCAAGGTTGGAGAGAGCATTAACGCATCATAGAAAGACCATGAAAGGAGCTTGAGAGGTGCTTATTGAGGAACAGCTTCCCCAGGGATACGTGACCCACAGAGGATTGAAAAGGGAGATGGTCCAATTTACCTGTGTGAGGAATGATTTACTGTGGGACTTGAGATTTTCTGCTGAATTTGTAGGTTAGTTCTGGAAGAAAGCATTGAGCTAGCAACACAGAGTGATTCATGGCTGAGGTTTGACTCTTGCAAATGAGTCGGGAAATATGAGAAGTGTGAAATATAGCAGGTGATGGCTAAATAGTTCAGGGATGGTTATTGTTATTAGAATGTGTGAGGCAATCTTCTATTTATAGCATGCTGTTCTGAGCGTTTTTTCAACACCCACTTCCATCCGAAGAACTCCATGTGACATCAAGCTAGAAAGCCGCTCATCTACGTGAAATTACATAGGGGATTTCAATGGAGCTTCAAATTATTCACATTTCAATGACATTTCCTCATGAATGATATGGGACTGCTTATAGCCAGCTGTTAGACAGTGACACTGAAATGTGCTCTGAAGAGGGCCCTTGATACTTCATGTTTTTATTTCTCTAGGTTATGGCCATATCAAGGTAGAATCTTCAGCAAGTCTCTGCCCTTCTCTTGCCCTGCTCTAGCTTAAATTGACCCAAATGAATCTCCTTTTGTAATGTATCTGAAGAACATCTTATTCTTAAGTGATCTTCGTCTTCTTAGTTTAGCATCCAGATAGATTACTTGTTCTCTAATTAATTCAGTCATTCATTTATTTAAAATGTGTTGAGTAGTATGCTAGATGCAGTTAAATATGAGTAAGAAGTTTGGCATCTAGTGAAGGAGATAACAAACATCCTCAAATAATCTTAAACTGTAATGGGAAGTGCCATATCAACTAAGAACAAGGAGAGTTCGGAGAAGGGTGATGGTGGAGGGGAGGGAGATATAAGGAGAATATAATAGAGGAGGTGATATTTGAAAGACTTACAGTAGAAGCAAGACAAAGGTATGAATCCTCTGACCAGGTTTGTGGTTTGGTGGTCCTTCACACTGATGGTTTTAAAATATTTGCTTAACATTTGTTCAGTGGAAGAGAATAAGACCCACATGAGCCTTTTCTGTACTGCCTACCAAGACTCTCTAGTCTCAAGATTGTCCACCCTATTTAGCAAGATAAAAGCCCTGCGGTTACCTGGACCCACTCTCCCTGGAACGCAGTCTAGCCACCTGCCATCTGTGATTATTCACACTTACCTCTGCCAATGCCCCCACTCCCAAGCGGCTTTATTAAATTATTCCTTCTTAACACCTACAGTGCTGTTTCTGAATGGAATTCTGGTAAACACTGTTCGCTTGAGCACTGTTAGAGTAGTTCCCATCTGGCCCACCCCCTAATCTAGCTCTGGGAAGAAATAACAGCCTGAGCAAAGGTACAGAGGCTGGAGAGCTTGGGAGTAACATACCGGAAAATGAGCTGTGACTTGGGGAAGAGAAGTGGGAGAAACTATGACGAAGGAAGGGGCATCAGTATGTAGATACCTTTAAAGGCTGGTCTAAGTATTGGCCTCTGCTGCTCACTAGTCATAGTAAGGTGCTGAAGGATAATGAGATGGGATTATGAATTAAATAATTGGATTTGTAGTTTTAGGATTATGTTTCGGTTAGTAAAAGGTACTAGTGGACTTAAAGATGTATAAAGGTTATGCATTTTGATTATAATTTTTCTTTATAAATTCATATGTTTCAAAATTTTCTGTAGCCACCAATAATTGTAATTATGGTTTATATTTTGCTGTTTCTATCTAGTTCTATTTCTTTGTGTGTGTGCTTATATGGTTGAAATTACACTATATACAATTTATTTTTAGTTTTTATACTTAATACAACTGCTATAATGTCCCATATTAAAAAAAATCCTTCATGAACATTGTTTTTTTTTTTGGCTATATAATATTTTGTGTAAATATTGTCTCTCCAAACTTTTTTCCTGTTATCCAGCATTCAGGTAATATATTTATTATTACCTAGTGTTAGAATTATTTTATTAAGATTCATTTGGCAGCAATATGATTTGGGGAAGGAGGTTATGTTACACAAATAACACATGACTAGAAATGGGAGCCAGTGATAGGAAGAGGTTTCAGTGATTCAAGGCCTAAATTGGGTAGCAACAAAGGAAAGGAATAGAAGAAATCAAATGGATTATTGTTACCTTCTCAGGCTTTGATTTTCTTAAGTCTTGAACACTAGGTTTTCTCCCACCTTTATACCTCAGTTCAGTTCAGTCGCTCAGTCGTGTCCGACTCTTTGCGACCCCATGATTTGCAGCACGCCAGGCCTCTCTGTCCATCACCAACTCCCAGAGTCTACCCAAACCCATGTCTATCGAGTCGGTGATGCTATCCAACCATCTCATCCTCTGTCGTCCCCTTCTCCTACTGCCCCCAATCCTACCCAGCATTAGGGTCTATTCCAGTGAGTCAACTCTTCCCATGAGGTGGCCAAAGTATTGGAGTTTCAGCTTCAACATCAGTCCTTCCAATGAACACCCAGGATTGATCTCTTTTAGGATGGATTGATTGGATCTCCTTGCAGTCCAAGGGACTCTCAAGAGTCTTCTCCAACACCACAGTTCAAAAGCATCAATTCTGCGGCGCCCAGCTTTCTTCACCGTCCAACTCTCACATCCATACATGACCACTGGAAAAACCATAGCCTTGACTAGACAGACTTTTGTTGGCAAAGTAATGTCTCTGCTTTTAAATATGCCATCTAGGTTGGCCATAACCTTCCTTCCAAGGAGTAAGCGTCTTTTAATTTCATGGCTGCAATCACCATCAACAGTGATTTTGGAGCCCAAAAAAATAAAGTCTGCGACTGTTTCCACTGTTTCCCCATCTATTTCCCATGAAGTGATGGGACCAGATGCCATGATCTTAGTTTTCTGAACGTTGAGCTTTAATCCAACTTTTTCACCCTCCTCTTTCACCTTCATCAAGAGGCTCTTTAGTTCTTCTTCACTTTCTGCCATAAGGGTGGTGTCATCCGCATATCTGAGGTTATTGATATTTCTCCCGGCAATCTTGATTCCAGCTTGTGTTTATTCCAGCCCAGCTTTTCTCATGATGTACTCTGCATATAAGTTAAATAAGCAGGGTGACAATATACAGCCTTGATGTATTCCTTTTCCAATCTGGAACCAGTCTGTTGTTCCATGTCCAGTTCTAACTGTTGCTTCCTGACCTTCATACAGGTTTCTCAAGAGACACGTCAGATGGTCTGGTCCCCATCTCTTTCAGAATTTTCCACAGTTTATTGTGATCTACACAGTCAAAGGCTTTGGCATAGTCAATAAAGCAGAAATAGATGTTTTTCTGGAACTCTCTTGCTTTTTCGATGATCCAGCGGATATTGGCAATTTGATCTCTGGTTCCTCTGCCTTTTCTAAAACCAGCTTGAACATCTGGAAGTTCACGGTTCACGTATTGCTGAAGCCTGACTTGGAGAATTTTGAGCATTACTTTACTAGCATGTGAGATGAGTGCAATTGTGCAGTAATTTGAGCATTCTTTGTATACCTTTATACCTAGTGAGCCCTTATTTACATATTTGTTTAGTGAATGAATGAATGAGCAAATGAATGGTAAGCTTTGGTTGTACTGTACTGCTGTTGCTAAGAACCATCACATACCATCCATTCTAAATAAGTTTCTTGCTCATATGGCCTTCTCAAAGAAAATGTTATCCATCCTTGGCAACTGTTATCCAAACAGTCCCAGTGCACCAATTCCCTCTGGCATGTCTGATGTATTTATTTATTTTAGAAACAGAGCACCCATGAAAACAAAAAAGTGGTTAATAAAGCAGTCAGTATATTTGCTTCTCTCTTTAAATATTTCTTATTTACTTCTGGTTAATCGGAAAGTATTTATAAGAATTCCCCATAATGTGCCCAGCACTGTGCTCAGTGCTTTGGCAAGTAAAGTGTGTATTCTGGTTGTGCACAATGTATAATTCAGTTGTGTAGCAAAAACTAACATGCAGGAATAAAAAGAGAGTATGATTAGAGATAGTGTTTAGTTGAGAATGCATTTACTGTGTGCTGAAGCTTAGAGGCAAGAGTAAGCAAATGGGATAGGAATATTGGTAAACACAATAGAAGGCAATGAAAATTTTATGAACTAAATTGAAACTCTGTCACTACTGTGATTTTGCCTAATTCCATAAAATGGAGGCAGGCAACAGCTGGTCCTCACTTACTGTGTAGTACATCCTTCTTTACTCCCTGTGATAAATGGAGAGCCCTAAACTCATGTAACCAGTGATTCACCCCTTATTCTCAGCTCAGATGTTGGCTTGCATATACAATCCCAGAGACAGACAGACCTATACCTAAGACTTGCTATAATCTATGTGAGTAATCAATATTTACTGGTGCAATGATCTCACTCTGGAAAATAATGCTTATGAGCTAATTGAACTAATGAGACTATATTAGCTATTGGTGTAGTGAAAGTGATGGCAGAGTAATCTGATTCCTATTGGCTCCTAGATAACCTTCAATTTAAAGGTAATGGCATTAAGAAATGTTAAACTAAGTATGCTCAAGTGTGCATAGTATATACTCTTTCAGTGGCAAAATTGGCTATCAGGAAGACATAATGATTCTTTACAGCAGAAATTCTTCATCTGGGGTCCATGGATAGAATTCAGGAGTTCTGTGGACTTGGACTGAAAGGAAAGTACACCTTGATTTTCCATAATTTCTAATAACATTTAGCATTTCCTATCATTATGAATACAGGCGACTAATTACAATAGTATTCAAAGTACCTGTGATGCAGCCATTAGTAGAAACCACAGATATTTTTGTATCACATTACAGTCATTTCCTGTATCATAATGTATTATTTACATTCAAAAGTACTTCAAAAAACATGACAATTATCAGACCTGTAAATCTATTTTGTTATTTCATATATTACTAAAGAGTATATTGCTATACCATTAATTTGGTTTTTAACATTTTGATGTTAGTATATAAATTTAATTGGTTTCCTTTCTATTCCTATGTTTTATTTTATGCTTTTAAAAACATTATTGTCAGAAGGAATCACAGACTTAATATGACTGAAAAGTGGTCTATGCACAAAAAGATTAGGGGCCCTTTCTTAGAATGAGGACCTTGGAGCCTTCTTTTCCCTATAGAAACTTTGCTACTTGAAATACAAATTCTTTCTGTTTTTCTGACACAGGGGGATCCTACCAGCCCTTTTCTATGGGGGAGAACTTGGAGTGGTTCTGCTGTCAGTTTACACAGTGAGATCTTACACCATATGTAACTCTAGAGGCTGGAGAGATGACACTCTGCCAAAATGGTTGGGAAACATGGAGAAACAGAGAGCTGGTGGCTGGACCATCTTACAAAAAGTGACTTCTGTAAAATTGTATTGCCTTGCAGACCACTGCCTTTCCTCCTTGGCTGTTCTGCTTCTGGTCTTACATCATATTAACAAAAATTTTAAACAAATATACTAGTAAAACATAGGGATGCATGAGCCAGCCTTTCTTCCCAGCTATGTGGTTCAGTTAAGACATGGTAATAGAGTAAAAAAGGAAAACCACATGGTCAGGGCTAAATATTCATTTCATCTCTGATTTGAGCCTTCACTGGCAGTGTGACCTGAGTAAGCACACATTGTCTCTAGACTGTGTTTTCCTTGTAGTAAGACCAGAGGCCAGCTGTGATTCTGACTGGGTCCTGAGGGCTGGAAAATATGAAACAGTTCTTCAGGGATCAAATGTTTGCTCCTTTAGGTCTGACCCTCTGACAGCACAGACATGTGATAAGAGGAATCAGGAGAATGGTTGGAACTTGGCTTCTGCAGCCTCTTAGATGATGATCTGGAATGCTGCAGGGTCTGCTGGGTGAGGAGAGAACACAGGGAGGCTCTTTCTGGTACTAGCTTCCTTGGTTGGGTCTTAGAAGGTGAAATGAACCATTTAGCCTCAGTTGAAACAGTGCAGATTCTATTTCACAGAGACCTTTGGAAAGCAAACTCCTTACCACCCATACTCTTGCATGGCTGATCTGTGTCAGTGTGTAGGGGCAGGTTGTAAGAGGGTCCAAGCATAAGCCTGATTCAAATAGTGATTATTTTCCTTAATGCTTACTTTACTTTCTATAGCCTATCTCCTTGTTTATTTTTTTTTTTTCATTACTTCTGCTGATTTTAAAAATTACACACTCAGTTCTGAGGATGAAAATAAGTCTGTTGGGTAAGGTTTTATAGCCTAAGCTGGGAAAGTAGACTGAGTGCAAAGGAAAAAGGTACAGCATTTGAGTGTAAGCTTCTAGTTTATAGGGTAGGGTTGTGAAAATGTGGGGCTACTCAAGCTGCATATCAATTTGTTACAGGTTTAAAATACTTATAGTAAATAGTTCATGGTGACATCTTGACTCCATAAACATAGATCTCTGTGGTTTGAGCAAATAGTTCTAATTCCTTTCCGAATCTGAAACCAGACCCCTCTTTTTGAGAACTGCATCCCTGCTTTTGAATTCCAAGATAGGGAACTGCTTGTGAACTCTTCGAAGGTTTTTAGTTCAGTTCAGTAGCTCAGTCATGTCCGACTTTTTGCAACCCCATGAACCACAGCACACCAGGCCTCCCTGTCAATCACCAACTCCCGGAATCTACCCAAACCCATGCCCACTGAGTTGGTGATGCCATCCAACCATCTCATCCTTTGGCGTCCCCTTCTCCTCCTGCCCTCAATCTTTCCCAGCATCAGAGTCTTTTCAAATGAGTCAACTCTTCGCATCAGGTGGCCAAAGTATTGGAGTTTCAGCTTCAACATCAGTCCTTCCAATGAACACCCAGGACTGATCTCCTTTAGGATGGACTGGTTGGATCTCCTTGCAGTCCAAGGGACTCTCAAGAGTCTTCTCCAACACCATAGTTCAAAAGCATCAATTCTTCGGTGCTCAGCTTTCTTTATAGTCCAACTGTCACAGCCATACATGACCACTGGAAAAACCATAGCTTTGACTAGACGGACCTTTGTTGACAAAGTAATGTCTCTGCTTTTTAATGTGCTGTCTAGGTTGCTCATAACTTTCCTTCCAAGGAGCAAACGTCTTTTAATTTCATGGCTGCAATCACCATCTGCAGTGATTTTGGAGCCCAGAAAATGAAGTCAGCTACTGTTTCCACTGTTTCCCCATCTATTTGCCATCAAGTGATGGGACCGGATGCCATGATCTTAGTTTTCTGAATGTTGAGTTTAAGCTAACTTTTTCACTCTCCTCTTTCACCTTCATCAAGAAGCTCTTTAGTTCCTCTTCACTTTCTGCTATTAGGGTGGTATCATCTGCATATCTGAGGTTATTGATATTTCTCCCAGCAATCTTGATTCCAGCTTGTGCTTCCTCCAGCCCAGCATTTCTCATGATGTACTCTGTATATAAGTTATGTAGCCAAAAGATTCTTCTATTAGAAGTTGTCTAGTTCTGTGGGACCCACTAGGACCATTTTGGCTGTTCTTAAAGCATGAAGGCCTTAATTTAGCAGAATCTTTAGTTGATTGCAATTTTTGTATAACCTACCTTTTGGAGAAAAAGGTAAAGAAAAAGAAAAAGGTACCTACTGGTGCTTCGTTCAAGAAACTACCTTTCATATTACAATTTGGGATCAGTGAAAATTTTGTTTAATATCCTATACCTGCTATTTTATGACTGTACTTTATCACTATGATTAACATTCAAGAATGACCAAAGGCACAGTAAAGGCTCGAATCATTAAAGAGCCAGAAAGGTCTAAGAACAGCAAAGTTGGAAACTCCATATTTTCTTGCTTAACAACCCTGATTATCAAATCTTATGTTGAATATGATGATTGATATAAGTTTTACAATCCTTTAGAAAAAGAGCTAAATCTTGCTAAGCTAACTATTTAAATGGAATGATCTAACCTTCCATATAGGATGAAAGACAGTATATTTAAGCTTTAGGTATGTTTTGAGAGTCCCTTAGACTGCAAGGAGATCAAACCAGTCAATCCTAAAGGAAATCAACCCTGAATGTTCATTGGAAGGACCGTTGGAGCTGAAGCTCCAATACTTCGGCCACCTGATGTGAAGTGCTGTCTCATTAGAAAAGACCCTGATGCTGGGAAAGAGTGAAGACAAAAGGAGAAGGGGGCAGCGGAGGATGAGATGGTTAGATAGTATCACCAATTCAGTGGACAAGAATTTGAGAAAACCCCAGGAAAAGTGGAGGACAGAGGAGCCTGGTGTGCTACAGTCCACAGGGTCACAAACAGACATGACTTAGCCACTGAACAACAACAACAACAGTGTTTTGCAGACTGTAAATTAAACTTAGATTTAGTCACCTGTGAATCTAAGGAATTGATATTCATTCCGTTCTTAATTTATTTAACTTGCATATTTTGTAGAATAGAAGAAAATTATGCTGAGGAAATATTCAACTGACTAAAGGAATAACCATGAGCATAGGTTTTTAGCTTCAGAATGAGAAAGCTTCTGGAAAGGAAATAAGAAAGTGAAGCAAACTTTTTATAATTTTAAGTATCTGACCTTTATTCTCTTGTGGGCAGCAGTGATAGGCTGAGGATACTCTTCTGATTTTTGGTGCATGTAATTCCCATGATTATTGATAGGATTTCTGGAATTTAACACTGTAATCACGAGATCTGGACTGGACTAAGAGTGGTATGAGATTTGTTTATTATTTAATTTTACTTGAGACTTTGCAGGAATATTATTCATAGCTCTGGACTTTCTTTTTTCATCTGCATAGCGTCTCTTTTTTCATCTGCATAGCATCTCTTTCAGCCTCATTATTTTATGCCTGTTACTGGATGAGTCATAAAGTCAAATGCAATATGTTCTAGTTTGCACCTCTGGACAGAGGAACCAGTGTATAGCTCAGTGAAATGAGGCAGCAAGACTCATACTTTTATGCAAAATATACAAAAATACATACCTTTGTAAATGTACTTAGAGTTTTAGTTCTGGTGGTTTAATAGAGCCCTTAAGTTCATGAACAATCCATGGATTCTCCAGGCCAGAATACTGGAGTGGATAGCCTTTCCCTTCTCCAGGGGATCTTCCCAACCCAGGGATCGAACCCAGGTCTCCCGTATTGCAGGAGGATTCTTTACCAGCTGAGCCATAAGGGAAACCCACTTTGGAAATCAGCAAATCCTACTTTCCTCAAATCAGATAAGGACAACCAAATGCAGGTGTATAAAAAGTGCTAATTTCCTATTCATTCCGCAAATATTTATTAGTAAGTCGGATACTGGTATATATGCTGAGAATGCAACCTTGAACAAAATGGACACAATTCCTGCCCTTGTGGAACTTGTGATCTACTTGGGAAGCAGATGTTAATTAAATGAAAATTCTGTAACTTCAGATTGTTGTAAGAACTGTAGAGGAAAAATATAAGGTATACTCTTTGATTAACAATTATGATTGATGCTAGTTTGAGAAGTCAGGAAAAACCTTTCTGAGAATGACACTAATGATTTGAAGGATGAATAAGAATTAGCCAAGGAATAAGTTGGAGAGACGATTGCTCCAGGCAAATAAGCACTAGAATCAAGGCCTTGGGGAGGGGAGGAACTAGGAGCATTCAAGGAATGGAAAGGCAGCCAGTGTGGCAGAGCATGATGTGTGTGCAAGGGCTTGAGGGTTAAGGGATAAGTCTATGGGCAGGGGCGAGATGTGGTCCATTTTAAAGATTTTATGTTTTATCCTAAGAAGAATGACAAGCCATTGTAAACTTAAGTAGAGGAATTACACGATTGGATTTAAGTAGCTGAAGACCACCCTTGCTACTATGTGGAAAATCAGTTGGAAGAGGAGGCAAGTATGAAAAATGGAGTAAAACTTCTTTAGTTTGAGCTCAGATTACAGCAGCTTGGGCTACAGAAACAGCACAAAGATGGGCAAGAGTTAATAATTTCAGATATAATTTGTCAGTAAAGTAGATAGGACTTGAAATGGCTTGGATGAGAGGATAAGGATGAAGGGGAAATTTCATCCCCTTCATTAGTGCAATTAAGTGGGTAGAAAAGATTCCATTTACTGAAATAAGGAAGGCTGGAGTTGGGGCAAATTGGAGAGGAAATAAAAATTTAATTTTAATCTTTTATGGTTGAGATGTATTTGAGACATAGTAGTGATGTTAAAGAATTAGTTGGATATGAGGATCTCTGTTTAGGAGAAAGAAGAAGACATTCAGGAGAATATGGTGTCACAGAGCGAAAAGAACATTTCAACAAGAGAGAAGTCAGCTTTGTTGAATGTGGTTGGTAGTTTAGTAAGATGAGAAGTTAATGATTTTGAGGTAATTGGTGACTTTAGTAAGAATAATTTTGGAAGTAGAGACAGGACTTAGATTATAGTAGGCTGAATAGTAACTGAGAACTTGCAGATGTTCAAGTTGGATTTAGAAAAGGCAGAGGAACCAGAGATCAAATTGCCAACATTCTTTGGATAATAGAAAAAGCAAGAGAATTCAAGAAAAACATCTACTTCTGCTTCAGTGACTATGCTAAAGCCTTTGACTGTGTGGCTCACAACAAACTGTGGAAATGTTTTGAAGAAATGGGATTACCAGGCTACCTCACCTGTCTCCTGAGAAATCTGTATGCAGGTCAAGAAGCAACAGTTAGAACTGGACATGGAACAACCGACTGGTTCCAAATTGGGAAAGGAGTACTTCAAGGATGTATATTGTCACCTGGCTTATTTAACTTCTATGAAGAGTACAACATGTGAAATGCTGGGCTGGATGAAGGACAAGCTGGAATCAAAATTGTGGGAGAAATATCAATAACCTCAGATATGCAGATGACACCACCCTTATGGCAGAAAGCAAAGAGGAACTAAAGAGCTTCTTGATGAGAGTGAAAGAGGAGAGTGAAAAAGCTGGCTTAAAACTCAGCATTCAAAAAACTAAGATCATGGCATCATGGCATCACTTCATGGCAAATATTTGGGGACACAATGGAAACAATGAGATAAAATAACAACTTTATTTTTTGGGTTCCAAAATCACTGTAGATGGTGATTGTAGCCATGAAATCAAAAGACATTTGCTCCTTGGAAGAAAAGCTATGATAAACCTAGACGGCGTATTAAAAAGCAGACACATTATTTTGCCAACAAAGGTCTGTCTAGTCAAGGCTATGGTTTTTCAGTAGTCATATATGAATGTGAGAGTTGGTGTATGAAGAAAGCTGAGCGCTGAAGAATTGATGCTTTTTAACTGTGGTGTTAGAGAAGACTCTTGAGAGTCCCTTGGACTGCAAGGAGATCCATCCAGTCCATCCTAAAGAAAATCAGTCCTGAATATTCATTGAAAGGACTGATGTTGAAGCTGAAGCTCCAATACCTTGGCCACCTGATGTGAAGAACTGACTCATTTGAAAAGACCCTGATACTGGGAAAGATTGAAGGCAGGAGGAGAAGGGAATGACAGAGGATGGCATCACCTACTCAACGGACATGATTTTGAGCAAGCTCCAGGAGATGGTGATGGACAGGGAAGCCTGGAGTGCTGCAGTCCATGGGGTCGCAAAGAGTCAGACATGACCGAGCAACTGAGCTGAACTGAACAGTAAATGGGCAGTGAGGTAGTGGATAGAGAATGCACAGAAAATCGTTTAGGGGAAGATTAGCTGTGGAGGCAAGCAGAGAGGAGTGGTCTCAGGTGAGGCTTGTGAGTCAACAAGAAAGGACTTTTCAAAAGATGAGAGATATTAGAGCAAGTTTGAATCTGGATGGGAATGTGCAGGAGAGAGAAAACATTTGAGGATGGAGGAGAGGTTCGTAATGGAGCAGCCTCTTTGAGAAGGTGGGAGGGGTGATAGATGAAGAATGAATCATGCCAGGATGCCGCAGTCAACAGACTGAGATTTTGCTAGACAGAGTTATAGAAGCACAGAGGGACAAGGGATTTTCAGCTATTTGCCAAGATGTAATTTTAATGAGATATCAAAGATTTTAATCCAGGTAAGAAGGAAAAGAGAAGACATGAGGATCTTAATGAATAGAGAGAAGTGAAGTCAGTTGATCTGCAAAGTGAAGGCAATGAACTACCATAGTGAGTATAAGAAAGTCCCTGCATTGGACATGGGCTTCACCCATGCATGTCTAAGTTCTTTCTGTTCAAGTTCCCTAACTTTTTTTTTTTTTTGCATTATGTATTGCAAAATATCTTTAGAACTCCCGAACAAAAATTCTTATGCTTCCAAACTAAAGAATAAGAGTGAAATATGTCAGCTTATTTTAGATTTCACTTAGTCTTGCTTCCCATCTTAACAAACTTCTTTTTGGTCCAAGGAACATTGATTATTTATATGTGTTTGTTGGAGAAAAATTTTTATTGGAATGTCAGGATCTGTTCTCTTACTTCTGTTTCTAGTTCAGTACCTGATTTTATGTACCCCAAGTTGTAAACTCTATGTAAAAATTACATTTTTATGTTTTAAGTATAAACACCCTCTAGACCCAAATGTATTTCTTGGCTGAGACCAAACTGTGTCTTAATTTTTAAAGATTTTTTACAATTGGTTTCTTCCAAGACTAGGTTCTTGAACTTCATACTTACATTTAATAATTTTTTGAGTGCCCATCAACTGACAGTATGCTTGATGCTAAGAATGAGGAAGTTAAAAAACTAATTTGCCCCAGAGAAGGCATGCATGCATATCACAGTTCCTGTGGTATGTAGTATGTAGCATGTAAATGCTCTAAGTATGTGCCTATCAGAGGGTGAGATGGTTGGATGGCATCACTGACTTGATGGACATGAGTTTGAGCAAGCTCCAGGAGTTGGTGATGGACAGTGAAGCCTGGCCTGCGGCAGTCCATGGGGTCGCAAAGAGTTGGACATGACTGAGTAACTGAACTGAACTGAGCTGAGGTGCTTATCAAAGACTAGGGGAACACCCAGGAAGGGAGCAATTGATTCTCCCTTGACAGAGCACTTAGAAAAGGCTGACCAAGGAAGATATTTTTAAGAAGGGCCCTAAGGGCTTCCCAGCTGGTGCTATTGGTAAAGAACCTGATGGTCAATGCAGGAGTCTTAAGAGACTTGGGTTGGATTCCTGGGTTGGGAAGATGCCCTGGAGGGTCAGTTGTGTCCAACTCTGTGTGACCCTATGGACTGTAGGGTCAAGAATACTGGGGTGGATTGCCATGCTCTCCTCCAGGGTATCTTCCTGACTCAGGGGTCAAACCTGTGTCTCTTATGTCTCCTGTGTTGGCAGTTGGGTTCTTTACCACTAGTGTCACCTGGGAAGACTTAAATGGTAAAGACATGAATATACATGATAATGTTGCAACCTGGAGAGGAATCTGTTGTGGTTTGAGACTAAGTTGTATGGATTGAGTTAGGAAAGTTTGGCTTGAGCAAATTCTGAAGAGATTTATAGGTCAAAGTAATATTTGCATATTATTCTATTGGATAGAAAGCTATTAAAGGTTTTTAAATAGAGGACTGATTTGATCAGTTGCTTTTCTTTCTCTGTTTCTTGTTTTCCTTCTAGTCAGTATATTTCAGTTAAGCAGCTACTTTTCACCTTAGTAAAAATTGTCCCTCAGAATTGACAACCACTAAGCTCTAGATGCCTCAGTTTGCACTGCTGATGCTGCCGAGTCTAATGTCCCCATTGTTTCTTCATCTCTGCTGCCAGAGAAGGTGGACCTTCTTATCAAAGAAGTACTACCTAGCCCCAGAATAATTTTCCACCATTCCTGCTTCTTTGAGTCAAAATGGGTGACTCAAAGTGGGTGAATCTGTCTAGATTTGACTATGTGGCTACATCCTATGGGATGATGAATGTCCCACATTTCTAGTTTCCATACTGGGAGGCTAGACTCTGCCTTGCACCAAGATTCATAAAGGGAGAGTCTCTCCAAATATAAGTAGGGCTACAAATAATGATAAAAGAAAAAAACAAAACAAAACATAAGGGGACCACCAGAGAAATCTCCCTAAAAAAGAATCAGTTCAGTTCAGTTCAGTTGCTCAGTCATGTCCGACTCTTTGTGACCTCATGAATCGCAGCATGCCAGGCCTCCCTGTCCATCACCAACTCCCAGAGTTTACCCAAACCCATGTCCATCGAGTCGGTGATGCCATCCAACCATCTCATCCTCTGGTGTCCCCTTCTCCTCCTGCCCCCAATCCTACCCAGCATTAGGGTCTTTTCCAATGAGTCAACTCTTTGCATGAGGTAGCCAAAGTATTGGAGTTTCAGCTTCAACATCAGTCCTTCCAATGAACACCCAGGACTGATCTCCTTTAGGATAGACTGGTGGAATCTCCTTGCACTCCAAGGGACTCTCAAGAGTCTTCTCCAACACCACAGTTCAAAAGCATCAATTCTTCAGTGCTCAGCTTTCTTCACTGTCCAACTCTCACATCCATACATGACCACTGGAAAAACCATAGCCTTGACTAGACAGACTTTTGTTGGCAAAGTAATGTCTCTGCTTTTAAATATGCTATCTAGGTTGGTCATAACTTTCCTTCCAAGGAGTAAGCGTCTTTTAATTTCATGGCTGCAATCACCATCAGCAGTGATTTTGGAGCCCAAAAAAATAAAGTCTGACACTGTTTCCACTGTTTCCCCATCTATTTCCCATGAAGTGATGGGACCAGATGCCATGATCTTAGTTTTCTGAATGTTGAGCTTTAAGCCAACTTTTTGACTCTCCTCTTTCACTTTCATCAAGAGGCTCTTTAGTTCTTCTTCACTTTCTGCCATAAGGATGGTGTCATCTGCATATCTGAGGTTATTGATATTTCTCCCAGCAATCTTGATTCCAGCTTGTGTTTATTCCAGCCCAGCTTTTCTCATGATGTACTCTGCATATAAGTTAAATAAGCAGGGTGACAATATACAGCCTTGATGTACTCCTTTTCCTATTTGGAACCAGTCTGTTGTTTCATGTCCAGTTCTAACTGTTGCTTCCTGACCTGCATACAGGTTTCTCAAGAGACACGTCAGATGGTCTGGTATTCCCATCTCTTTCAGAATTTTCCACAGTTTATTGTGATCCACACAGTCAAAGGCTTTGGCATAGTCAATAAAGCAGAAATAGATGTTTTTCTGGAACTCTCTTGCTTTTTCGACGATCCAGCGGATGTTGGCAATTTGATCTCTGGTTCCTCTGCCTTTTCTAAAACCAGCTTGAACATCTGGAAGTTCACGGTTCACATATTGCTGAAGCCTGGCTTGGGCAATTTTGAGCATTACTTAGTAAAAAAGAATAAGGACAAATGTTCACTAGTAACCTTTTATAGATGAGAAAAGTAACTTACCCAAGGCCACAGTGCTGTAAAGTAGTGGAGGCAGGACCTGAATTCAGGAAGTCTGATTCCAGAACTCATATTTTGACTGCTATGTCATATAGTTAACCTGGAAGCTGATAAAAACTTTGATAAAACGTGTACATGGGTGATAGTGAGGTACTGCAGAGAGGGAGGCTATCTTTGGCTGTGAAACAGAATGAAAGTAATGGGTCTATACCAGAATTGAGCTCTTTGGTCTTATTTGGACTCATGATATTTTCCTGGGGGACCCAAGTTTTTGTAGCATAGTCAGGAACAGATCAAAAGAGTGCTTGTTCAGTTTAGAGTGTTTAGTTAGGACAAGTTAACTTTAGCACCATAGCCCAATATTCCTGAGACTGATTCCTGGCAACCATGGTGTCTGTTGATCTATTCCTCCCTAGATCTTTGCACTTTCCAGCTTCACTCCTTGGATGCCTAAGCCCCTGCTCCCATGACTGGCTTTTATGTAATATTCTTCTAGGTCACTGAGAATCAGAACACGAGAGAATATTTAGAGGGTCTTTTCTGGGAGAACAAACATCAATTTCTGTCACATATATACATATATACCATACTAGATGTAAAAACAAGAATAATAAAAATATGTAATTTTAGATAGAGCCAAATCTGGCCATCATATGCTTCTAAGAAACGATTCTTTTTTCAAATAAATCTTGGATGTTTTGGATCCTCTGATGAAAATAAGCAAATTGAAAAATTTTTTGTAAACACCAGTCAGAATGTTGCAATAAGTCTTCTAAGCTACACAAACAATTATGTAATTTTTTTTTTTTTTTAATCTTGAAAAACATAGCTGAGGGAGATTTTTGGGAATAATCCCTGTACTTTATCCATTTACAAAGTTATGCCCTCTCAGCAGTGACTTTCTTTTAGGTTTGTGGAGTGTGATACCTTTCCTTTGGGAATGAATGTGGGTTTCCAAAGCATCTTTCTTTCCTTATTTTTAACCTCATAGAATTATCCAGCTATGAATGTAAAAATTTCTTACAGTGTTCTTTCTCTACCTGGAAGCCCTTAGTCTCTGGGCTTCTAGTTAAATTTTGAAACAGTAGGAGTTCTAGTTAAATTTTTAAAATTCAAGGCCATTGCCGAATGTTTTACAATAATAAATACTTCTTATTCCTTTTGTAAGCAGTTTTCTTTGTGGAAATCAGAAGATTCTTGGCAATTGAGGAAAATATATACTTAGACATCAAATACTCATGAAATCCTTGTTCTTTTACAGTATGAGATTCATTAGTGTTGCTCATGGATCTGAAGACAGCTTTTTCCTTTTCTCTCAGCCACTGCCAATATTTATTTCTCATTTCTTCTGTTTCCCACAATTATCCACCTCTAAACATTATCAGAATTGACCCCAGGCATCTAAACTTTAAATGAGATTGTAACTTTTCCATTTGGGCTTGTTTCATTAAACAAATATGTGGGTGCTACATGATTTTGCAGCAGATACTATTTATGTGGGAGTTGGATTTGTACTGTGTTTACAGCTAAAGAGAAAAAAATTCAACACTTTATTGGACATGTACTAGCATGCGGGTGAAGTTGAAGATAATAATTGAGTGTTGAAATCAAACACATGCCTGGGAAAATATTCCTTTCTGATGGAACATGCAGGGAAGGCCAACAGCTGGCACACATGGAGGTCTTTAAGGGTTAGCCTCCTTTTTCAGAATGTTCCTTCAGAATGCTCAACCTCCTAACTGGCATGCATTGCTCCAAAAGAATTCAAGGCAAACTTCTGTCCATTTCAAAGCAAGACATTTTACCACAAAACAAAAACCATGTGTCTTTATTCCTTTGTATATGATCTCTCCCACACCTCTAAAAGGCATTTATCTATTTGTCATCTCTCCCTCTCTCTCTCTCCATCCTTCCATCCATCCCTTTATTTATTTTCAGGGCATGAAGCATGCTTAACATTTCTGATCATTGTTCTTTTGGGATAATCTCATTGCAAACTACCACATTCTGGTAGTTTTAACACTGACTGTTTAAAATATGCCAGTCCTGAGATCAAGGACTTGCAGGTCTTGTTCACTGCTTTATTCCCAGTCCTAGAACAGGGCATGGCACAGAGCAGCTTCTCATTAAATACTTATTGAATGAATCAGTGAGTGATTGTGAATGATACTTGTTGTACAGAATGGCATGATTTTCTTTCTCTCACACTGACTTCAAATGAAACCATCTCAGAAATCTGAAACTATCTCTACCATGTAGGTTATCTTTGCACACAATCTTCAAAGAAGAGAAATAAAAATGTAATAATTATATCATTTTGCTCTGTGGAATCAGTGAACCCCAACTTAACCATCAATTTAGGCAGGTAAAAATCCATCTCCATATTTTCTCCTCATCTCCAACTTCCACCCCAAATTAGAAGAATCTACGACTTTCTAAAGTATATACTTTGGGCATCTGACGCGAAGAACTGACTCATTTGAAAAGACCCTGATGCTAGGAAAGATTGAAGGCAGGAGGAGAAGGGGATGACAGAGGATGAGATGGTTGGATGGCATCACTGACTCAATGGACATGAGTTTGAGTAAACTCTGGGAGTTGGTGATGGACAGGGAGGCCTGGTGTGCTGCAGTCCATGGGGTCGCAAAGAGTCAGACACGACTGAGCGACTAAACTGAACTTAAAGAATTTTATCACCTGAAAAATCTTACTGTTTTTTTCTTTTTTTGATGAGAGCTTTTTATCTTATTTATGTTAACTTTTTCCTCTCTTTCTCTCTTCCTTCCCTTCTTCCACCCTCCTATCATGTCTGCCTCTTCCTTCTTTCCTTCCTCCCTCCCCCACTTCTTCCCACCTCCCTCCCTCTCTCTCTTTCTTGTTTTTCAGTAGTACCAGAGTAAACAGTAGCTCTATACATCAAAACCTCTTAGATTAACAGGTTGTAATCTTCAATTTCCCAGGCAAAACAATGTGTGTCAGTCTCTTTTGCTGAATATTAATTTACAACTATGGAAATGTCTTTAGTCTTTATATGCACAGTTCTTTTTTGAAGTGGATTACTGGCTGAATATATTGCTTTGGGGAGAGTGAAAATGGGATTCTCTGTGTTCAGCAAATTGTTTAACCCAACATATGCTGAGAATTGTGTGAAGAGCAAATAAATTTTCAAAAATAAATAATAAAGATGAAAGAAACTACATTTTTAGCTTGGAGGTCAAGTTGAGGTATGTAAAGTTAATCTTATAGAGTAAAAGAATATAGAACAATGTATAATTCAACAGAAGGGTTAGACTTATAAGCAGCAGTGCCTTTAAAACTCTTCAGATATGGGAGGAAGTAATTGTGTGGCTGGAATGAATTGCCAGGGAAGCTGCTGTGACTTAATTGTATGAACCATGTGGTTCTAACTAGTGTTCTAATTCTAGGGTTTAGTTCCTCATAACCCTGGAGGTAGTGTATTGCCTGGTATAGGTTGCTGATTGAATATTATAAACCTGTTCTCTGAAGACTATACGAGTGTTTGGGGAACTCTCTGAGGTAGGGTGGTTGAGTTGAGGGGCAAGGTTACTGGGAATACTATTATAATAGCTGCCATTTATTTTCAGGTATCATAAGTGCTTTATTTTTATGTTCTTATTTAATTTCATAGTTCTTTGAGGTGATATTATCTCTATTTTATGTTTGAGAAAAATTCATCTCAGAGAAGATAAATAACCTGCCCATGATCTCAGAGTTGGTTTAGGGGCAAAATAGGATTCTAATACAAAGTTTCATGACTCCAAAGTCCAGGCCATGTCTTTCCATCTAAAATGAAAAATATACCAATACGAAGGAGCAACTTATTATATTTTTCTGATTATGAAAAGCAATATATGTTTATTGTAGGAAATTTAGAGAGTTTAAATGATGAAATAAAAATCACCTACAGAACTGTGTTTTGATCAAGATCTGTTCAATTTCCTTTTAGTCTTTTCCTATGCCTTATATTTATATATTTTCATCTATATCTATATTTATTTATGTAGATATGTATGAAAAATATGTGCACCAATGTGGAGGGATATTCTCTCTGTATACACACACATGCATAACTGGAAATATATGGCACATAATAATTTTACAGTCTGCTTCAACAAACAATATAGTACTAAATTCTTTGAAATAAACATGCTTAATGATTACTTAATGCTTTATGGATTATATATACTATAATGTACCTATTTTTGGATATTTTGATGGTTCTAACTTATTTTAGTCTGGTAAGTGATAGTCTGGAGCTTCCCAGGTGGTGCAGTGGTAAAGAATCAGCCTTCCAATTCAGAAGATGCAAGAGACATGGATTCAATGCCTGAGTTGGGAAGATCCCCTGGAGTAGGAAATGGCAACCCACTCCAGTATTCTTGTCTGGGAAATTCCATGGACAGTGGAACCTGGTGGGCTACAGTCCATGGGGTCTCAAAGAGTTGGACACTACTTAGCAACTGAACACATACAAGTAATAGTGTGGTCAACACTGTGGTTTAAAAGTATCTGAATCTCAGATTATTTCCTCATGAGAGAGACTTAAAAGTAAAATTACTGGATATAAACACAATTTTTAAAACTCTATATTCACAGCCAAGTTGACAACCCCAATTCATACACTTATTTTCAATATAGGGGTGTGCCAGTACCATTCACTGCATGCTCAGTCGCTTCAGTCAAGTCTGACTCTTTGCACCTTATGTACTGTAGCCCACCACCCTCTTCTGTCCATGGGATTCTCCAGGCAAGAACACTGGAGTGAGTTGCTGGGCCCTCCTCCAGGGGATCTTCCCCACCAAGGGATCAAACACAGGTCTCCTGTGGTAGAACTGAAGGCAGATTCTTTATTGCTGAGCCACAGGGGAAGCCATCACTCACTGCATATATTATTAAAAATCACTTGGTAATTTTTGGTTAAAATGGTATATTGATATTTTACATCCTTAATAGTGTTTAAACTATTTTGATATGTTTTTAACTTCATGTCATCTTCCAAAGCATCATGTTCATCATTTTGTCTCTTTAGTTGGCCTCTATAATGGCAACCCACTCCAGTACTCTTGCCTGGAAAATTCCATGGACGGAGGAGCCTGGTAGGCTGCAGTCCATGGGGTCGCGAAGAGTTGGGCACGGCTGAGCGACTTCACTTTCACTTTTCACTTTCATGCATTGGAGAAGGAAATGGCAACTCACTCCAGTGTTCTTGCCTGGAGAATCCCAGGGATGGTGGAGCCTGGTGGGCTGCCATCTATGGAGTCCCTCAGAGTCGGACATGACTGAAGCGACTTAGCAGCAGCAGCATAATGTGACTTACTATTTACCTCACTGTGAGTATCTCTATCTTTTGGCTCTTTATTATGTGACCTTGAAATCACCATGCCTGAATTTGTGTCAGTTTTTCTGACACAGGGACATTGGCCTTTATGTGGTTTATGGGAACAGCCCTAAATGAGTGGCATATCTCTGCCTGTCCTTACCCCCATCTAGCTGCTACATGCAGGTTCAGCCTCCTCAGCCAAGGAACTAGTGGACACTAAGTGGACTGATGTCTGTAGCCGCATCTTTATTAAAGGTAGGGTTTGGCAGACATTTCTCCAAAGAAGACACACAGATAGCTAACAAACACATGAAAAGATACTCAACATCACTCATTATCAGAGAAATGCAGATCAAAACCACAATGAGGTACCATCTCGTACCAGTCAGAAAGGCTACCATCAAAATGTCTATAAACAATAAATGCCAGAGAGGGTGTGGAGAAAAGGGAACCCTCTTACACTGTTGGTGGGAATGCAAACTAGTACAGCCACTATGGAGAACAGTGTGGAGATTCCTAAAAAAACTGGATATAGAACTGCCATACAACCTAGCAATCCCACTGCTGGGCATACACACCAAGGAAACCAGAATCGAAAGGGACATATGTATCCCAACGTTCATTGCAGCACTGTTTACAATAGTTAGGACGTGGAGGCAACCTAGATGTCCATCAGCAGACAAATGGATAAGGAAGTTGTGGCACATATACACTATGGAATATTACTCAGCTGTGAAAAAGAATGCATTTGAGTCAGTTCTAATGAGATGAATGAAACTGGAGCCTATTATACAGAGTGAAGTCAGAAAGAGAAACATCAATACAGTGTATTAACACATATATATGGAATTTAGAAAGACAGTAATGATGACCCTATATATAAGACATCAAAAGAGACACAAATGTAAAGAAAAGACTTTGGGACTCTGTGGGAGAAGGCAAAGGTGGGATGATTTGAGAGAATAGCACTGAAATGTATATATTACCATATGTAAAATAGATGACCAGTGCAAGTTCCATGCATGAAACAGGGCACACAAAGCTGGTGCTCTGTTGGGGTGGGGAGGGAGAAGGAAGGGTTCAGGATGGGGTGACACATGTATAGCCGTGACTGATTCATGTCTATGTATGGCAAAAATGACCATGGTATTGTAAAGTAATTAGCCTCCAATTAAAATAAATAAATTAATTTAAAAAAAGATAGGGTTTGGAAATAAGGTTTGGTTGTCCAAGTGACTGGAAGCTACTGTTGTCTTGGTCTAGTGAGAGGCTCATACTGAGGCCTTTCCATCCACGTGTGGCCAGGCAATCCCCAAAGAGCTTCTAACCAAATTCTAGCCTCTCTTCTGCCTGCTACATTCCCTCTAATGTGGAAGATGAGTCGGCTCCACTGTTCTGGGATTTATTTTGGACCCCCTGTCAGCAGGCCAGGAGTCTCTCTTATACTTGGTTTCTTCTTGTCTACTCCCTTGCTGGTAACCTTGCTCCCTGACAAGAACCAGCACCTTGCAAGAAGGTCTTAATATCCTCTCTCCTGCCTGTAATCTATCACTGCTTGAGATGGACTTGAGTTTGGCTTCTGTCCTTTGGACTTATGACTTTGGACTCTGACTTCTTCCCTTTCCCCACTGCAGGATCTCACCACAGTGTTTCTTTCTTTTCCCCTCTTATTCCCTACCTCCCTCTCTCCTTTTATCATTGCAAGATTGGATGTGGCTCTGAGCTGTGCTGGTAATGATGGGGACTCAGAGATCTGGAGTTCAAGCTACGTATTCTAAGAGTGTGATCTGGTCAAGATATTTAAATTTTCTGAGTTACAACTTACTAGTCTTTAAAGTAGATTTATTATTCAAATCAACATTGTATATATATACCAGATATGCGTACTAATGTTACTTTACTAAACACATGAATAAGATGATTCAGGCTATGGATTCTCCTGAAGCCTCAGTCACCTCACTTTGGGAAATGTTAACTAGCTCCCCATGGTGGAAAACTATATCATAATAATTCTAATCGTTCTGTTTTTACTGTTTGCTCCCTGCATCTGTAACTGTGTTGCTGGGTTTGTTTCTAACCATCTGAAAGCTTTTAAGTTACAAATGGTTGTCCATGCTCCTTCCAGTGCCACAATCTCCTCCAACTATTACTTGGGGGCCCTGAATCAGAGACCCTCAATATGAGGGTTAGGAGAATATTTTGCCTCAACAATTTAGGGACCATGCCCCTCAACAGTAGGAAGTAGTTATGGAATGAAAATGCCCCTTTCCCTTGGCAACATAATTCTCCTAAAAGAAAAGGGGGAAATGAGAGAGTCAATTCCTAGGCAGGTTGATAAGAAGTCCGGGGTCCCTGAGGAGGAGAAAGGGATCTGGGGCTCTCAAGGAGGAGGAAAGAACAAATTTTTTTTTCCTTTACATTCCTTAGTCTTAGTCACATAAAACAGCTTTTTTCTTTAAGTCTGAAACTGATGATTACACAACAAACAACTCAGTTTAAACTCTGTACTGGGGATTATACAACAACAATGTATCCTTCTTGAGGACAGTTTCTCCTTCCTGAAAACCTTCTGACTAATCCTAGTATCTTAAAATGTATATTATGGGAGTGGGTCTGGTAGGATCTTTCTATTGTTAAGTTCTAATCCTGTTATCCTAAAATGTAACTTGTGGGAGTGAGTCTGGTAAAATTTTCACAAACTTGAGCCATTCTTTTGATTTATTGTAATAATTAATTAAAAAGTTCATAATTCCCTTGCTAACACAAGTGAGGGGGGCACTCTGTCCCCCTTATGATGTCTGTGTCAGAAGCTTTCTCTGTCCCTTTTCTTACTTTAATAAAACTCTGCTGCACACACACACACAAATTACAACTGATGTGAAAACACAGTCCCTCTATTTGAGGGACTGCTTTTTCTAGGAATAATGACAATACTGTGCTCATGGTACTATAAAAGTTACTCTTGTCTTTTTGTTCATTCTGGAAAAAACAAGCTTATACCTCATATTTGTGTCTTGAGAGAAACTCATAGAGTCTACGCTGTTGCCCACCCAACATTTCTTCCAAAAATATATATGAGCAAAGGTATGCATAATATTTACTGTCATCATGAAAATTAGTGAGATTTGGTCTTTTAATGTGCCAAGTATAAAGTTCAAGCCTATTATAAAAGTTACATGAATGTATGTTGATTTCCTTTTTAATTTTTTCAGCATATCATTGATTGTTTGTTACATGTGGAGTTGTGGGACATGAAACTTTTGATAAGGAATTTAGTTTGAGTGGATTATTTCAGACAGTTTTAAATGTGCAAAAAATGATTTTCTACTAATCATGTATATAGTAGTTACTTTTGCAAAGAGCGATATAATAGCTTTTATTAATGATATCTATCCATGAAATAATGCCTGCATATCTTATCAGTAGACAGATCATCACTTTTTTTTTTTTTTTGCAGATCTTCCAACTTAAGACACTTCAGGGTCAAAAAAGAAATAACTTACAAAAAATAAAACAAATTATGACAAATTTCCTTTATGAATTTCTAAAAATTGTGTTTGACAATTGACAACTGTCTTAGTCCATTCAGGCTGCTATGAAAAATTACTAGGTGACTTATAAACAATGAACATTTATTTCTCACAGTTCTAGAGGCTGAGAAGTCCAAGTTCAAGGCATCAGCATGGTTGCCTTCTGGTGAGGACTCTTTATGGTTCATAACTGGTGCCTTCTCCCTGTGTTCTCAGAGGGTAAGAGAGACAAACGGTATCTGTGAGGTCTCTTTCATAAGGGTACCAATCCCATTCATGAAGGCTCTACCCTCCTGACTTAAGCAGCTCCCAAAGACCCCACCTCCTAATATCATCACATTGAGCACTGGAATTTCAACATATGAATTTTGAGGGACAGAAAGTTTCAGACCATAACAATAATTATATTGTTTGACAATTAGTCATTTCTTTGGAGCAGAGAAAGTAGAACTCTGCATGAAATCTGATAACGGGTTAAAGTTACATCCTATGGTCTCCTCTTACTGCATTATTCTCTACCTTCCCAGTCATGAACCTGATGTGGAGGCAATGGGAAAGTAATATAAGGATGGTGGCAACACAGGGTCTCACTTGAATTCTGCTGAAATAACTTCACCATCATAATCTTACAACAAAATCATCACATGATAAAACAGATGTTGGGCAATAATGTTATTTCTGTAACGCTTTAAATTGGGTGCTAACATGAGGCTCACTTCGATGGAGAATTCATGTCATGGATATCTTTTGAAAAAAGATATTATAACTCAATTTCTACAGATGCTCGTTAAGAGTATTTTGAAATTATAACATTATATGATTGTAGGAGTCTCAGCCTCCCTGCAGACTTATACTGAAATTGTGATATCTTTATTACTTTGTGTTTATTGTACATAAGTGTTTTCTAACAGACCTTGAACTTTCTGCTCACATTGAGAAGTTTATACTTACTAAAATAGGAAGACTTGCTGGCAATGTAAATTGATACCAAGAAGAGTGTTCCACTATTTTAAACATGAAGCTTCTACAAAATAAGGACTAAATTGTAAAAAGATAATTCCACCCAGTATAAACCTAAGAGACCTATGAACCATTCTGGTGATATTTATTTGTAGGAAGTGGACACTCAATAAAGCTTACTGATTGACTGACTGTGTTCCATAAGTGATTTTCTCTCAAAACAATTCAATCCAACAGAAAAACATAAGATACAATCCTTTCCGTAAAAGCATTTATAATCCTGGTGAAAATTCACACAAAAAGAAACTTAAAAATACAAGGCACCAGACTATCAGAAAGAAGATATATAATACTGGTGGATTCAACTTAATGTGCCATGAGTAGAGGGCATATTCATTTAGTCTTGGTTAAATGGCCATCAATGAATGAGATGAATACAATAGAAACAAAGCTAGTGAAAGAACAACTAAGCTTATTTTTTTGCTTTTTTGGATCATGTCCTGAGATAGCTACTTCACGAGCATTTTATTAAATCTTTACAATAATCCCATGAGCACAATTACCCTATTTTATAGATGAGTACACTGAGGCCTAGAGAAGTTAAGTAATTGTCACACACTGAACAGCTAAGGAATGGCAGAGATGTGATTTGATTTGGTATCTGCTTCAGCTCAATAAGCTCTATTGTTTTTCTAGGGTCTGGTGAGATGTTTGCTTAGCAAAACTTACAATGTTTACAATTGGGATGGAGGCGCTGCAAACAAAATGAAGGAGAGTTAGGGCTCTTGCCAATCAATGCATACCCTATGAATTACCCTATTACTCTAAGTATATTTGTAAACTCCATATCTATGGCTGTTTTTTGAGGTTGTGTATTTTTTTTTAACCATCCCAGAGCCTTGGGCACGAATACATTGACATCATTAAGAGACTAAGGAATGTGAGGACTGCAAAGGAGGAGTAGAGACAATGATAAAAATATTTCCTGCCTTTCTATTATACAATAAATTGAGGAAGTAGAATATTTCTAAAACATATTGGATGAAATACTGTTTACTGAGGCTTAATCATTGTGATCCAAGGTACTGAAAGGATTCAGTGCATTTTAAAATTTTCCTTATATAAAACATGAGTTTGGGGGGGAGCAGAGGAAAGTAAAAAGAGAATTTTTAAATGCATTTAGGGAATGCATTTAAATGGAAAGTTAAGTACTGCTTTAACTATGTGTGTTTCTTTTACTGTGATCACACCAGTCAATAAAATTCTAAAAAAATTTAGTGACTGCCAAAATATAGTTTTGGAATGTTTTTTGGAAGAGGTATGGAAGAAGGCCTAATGTGTACATTATTTTTTTACACAAGATGCTTCCTGGAGACTGGTGCTAATGATTGCAGTGGAGTTCCTATCTTCAAAGTCCTAATAGTAGCTTTCTTAGGCAGCAACAAAGGTTGGATTTCATTCTCTTAATGATTCATGCTCTCTGGTGACCCTTGAGGAAAATGATAATTATTCTTTGCATGATTGTGGCTGCTGAGAATCAAGGTTCATTTCAAGCTGCTTGTTTATCCCAGTTGGACTTTACTAACTTGACATACTGAACTTGGAAAGTTTGTAGAGAGAAAAGAGAGTAGGAAAATGCTAGAAGCATTTCAGCTTTCATTGAATGATATATACTAATCATAGGCAAATTTGTAGTTTTAAAAAAATCAAGAACTTAAGGACTTATCATAAGATTGCAGTTCTATTCCTTTTGAGTGCTGTAAGTATATTTCCACTTAAAATAATAATAATAGTAATCTATTTCAGACAGCCCCTTTCATATATTAACCTATCACTGTTACCTTTGAACAGTTCTACAACCTCCCATGGTGCAAATGTCTCTGTTTAACTAACACTCTTTATTTTATTACATTCAAAATGTACTTGTGAAAATGAAAGTGCTTTGTATTGCTGTTATAGCTCCAACAATGTGATTATTTAGCACTTTTCAGAGACTGATTTGCTCGTTAGTATTTATACAGCCCCAAGTACCTGCTATGAGCATTGGAAAGGTGCAAACAGCATTGGAAGGTTGGAATTATTTAGCATGTTTTAGAGCAAGAATGACAAGGACTAACAATTAGAGGGGAACAAAGAGGAACATTTCTAGAAAGTGACACTTTTGGGCTCCTGTTGTCAAAACCCTCTGAACATATGTAGAACATAATCAAATAACCACTCGCTGCATCTGAAAACCAAATTCTGGTTGATGAAAAAGTTAAGGTCTAAACCACTAGACCATTCAGGCATGACCTAAATCAAATCCCTTATGATTATACAGTGGAAGTGAGAAATAGATTCAAGGGATTAGATCTGATAGACAGAGTACCTGAAGAACTATGGATGGAGGTTCATGACATTGTACAGGAGGCAGGGATCAAGACCACCCCCAAGAAAAAGAAATGCAAAAAGGCAAAATGGTTGTCAGAGGAGTCCTGAGAAAAGAAGAGACGTGAAAGGCAAAGGAGAAAAAGAAAGATAGACGGATTTGAATGCAGAGTTCCAAAAAATAGCAAGGAGAGATAAGAAAGCCTTCCTCAATGACCAATGCAAAAAGAAAAAATAGAAGAAAACAATAGAATAGGAAAGACTAGAGATCTCTTCAAGAAAATTAGAGATACCAAGGGAACATTACATGCAAAGATGGGCACAATTAGGGACAGAAATGGTATTGACCTAAAAGAAGCAGAAGATATTAAGAAGAAGTGGCAAGAACAAAAAAGATCTTCATGACCCAGATAGTCACGATAATCAGATAAGTCACTCACCTAGAGCCAGACATCCTGGAATGTGAAGTCAAGTGGGCCTTAGGAAGCATCACTATGAACAAAGCTAGTGGAGGTGATGGAATTCCAGTTGAGCTATTTCAAATCCTAAAAGATGATGCTGTGAAAGTGCTGCCTTCAATATGCCAGCAAATTTGGAAAACCCAGCAGTGGCCACAGGACTAGAAAAGGTCAATTTTTATTCCAATCCCAAAGAAAGGCAATGCCTAAGAAGGCTCAAACTGCTACACAATTGCACTCATCTCACATGCTAGCAAAGTAATGCTCAAAATTCTCCAAGCCAGGCTTCAACCGTACTTGAACCATGAACTTCCAGATGTTCAAGTTGGATTTAGAAAAGGCAGAGGAACCAGAGATCAAATTGCCAACATCTGCGGGATCATTGAAAAAGCAAGAGAGTTCCAGAAAAACATCTACATCTGGTTTATTGACTATGCCAAAGCCTTTGTGTGGATCACAACAAACTGTGGAAAATTCTGAAAGAGACGGGAATACCCGACCACCTGACCTGCCTCTTGAGAAACCTGTATGCAGGTCAGGAAGCAACAGTTAGAACTGGACATAGAACAACAGACTGGTTCCAAATAGGAAAAGGAGTATGTCAAGGCTGTATATTGTCACCCTGCTTATTTAACTCATATGCAGAGTACATCATGAGAAATGCTGGGCTGGAGGAAGCACAAGCTGGAATCAAGATTGCTGGGAGAAATATCATAACCTCAGGTATGCAGATGACACCACCCTTATGGCAGAAAGTGAAGAACTAAAGAGCCTCTTGATGAAAGTGAAAGAGGAGAATTAAAAGCTAGCTTAAAGGTCAACATTCAGAAAACTAAGATCATGGCATCTGGTCCCATAACTTCATGGCAAATAGTGGAAGCAGTGTCAGACTTTATTTTTCTGGGCTCCAAATCACTGTAGATGGTGATTCAGCCATGAAATTAAAAGACGTTTGCTCTTTGAAAGAAAAGTTATGGCCAACCTAGACAGCATATTAAAAAGCAGACATATTTCTTTACCAACAAAGGTCCATCTAGTCAAAGCTATGGTTTTCCAAGTAGTCATGTATGCATGTGAGAGTTGAAGTATAAAGAAAGCTGAGAAAGAATCGATGCTTTTGAACTGGTGTTGGAGAAGACTCTTGAGAGTCCCTTGGACTGCAAGGTGATCCAACCAGTCCATCCTAAGGGAAATCAGTCCTGAATATTCATTGGAAAGACTGATGCTGAAGCTGAAACTCCAATACTTTGGCCCCCTGATGCAAAGAGCTGACTCATTGGAAAAGACCCTGATGTTGGGAAAGAATGAAGGTGGGAGGAGAAGGGGAAGGCAGAATATGAGATGGTTGGATGGCATCACTGACTCAATGGACATGAGTTTGAGTAAATTCTGGGAGTTGATGATGGATAGAGAGGCCTGGTGTGCTGCAGTCCATGTGGTGGCAAAGAGTTGGACACAACTAAGTGACTGAACTGACTGACTGATCCGCTCTGAAAATACAGATGGAGGCCCAGTGTTGCCTGATGTGTTGTAGGATGACAAAAGCTTTGTTCAGCCTACCCAAATGCTTACAGAATGCCAAGCAGAAGAAGTATGTTATTTTAGGTGAGTACATATTTAATAGATTGCACCCAAGAGTCCATCCTTAATATTTTTCATTTCCAAAGCTTTTGAGTTTATTTCCAATTTATACTTTTTGAAAGAAGAAATTACTTTTCAATTGAGTTCAGTTCAGTCGCTCAGTCATGTCCGACTCTTTGCAACCCCATGAACCACAGCATGCCAGGCCTCCCTGTCCATCACCAACTCACAGAGTCCACCCAAACCTGTGTCCATTGAGTCGGTGATGCCATCCAGCCATCTCATCCTCTGTTGTCCCCTTCTCTTCCTGCCCTCAATCTTTCCCAGCATCAGGGTCTTTTCCAATGAGTCAGCTCTTCGCATCAGGTGGCCAAAGTATTGGAGTTTCAGCTTCACCATAAGTCCTTCCAATGAACACCCAGGAAGGATCTCCTTTAGGATGGATTGGTTGGATCTCCTTGCAGTCCAAGGGACTCTCAAGAGTCTTCTCCAGCACCACAGTTCAAAAGCATCAATTCTTTGGCATTCAGCTTTCTTTATAGTTCAATTCTCACATCCATTAATGACTACTGGAAAAACCATAGCTTTGACTAGACTAAAAACCATAGCTTTGACTAGAAAAATAAAGTCTGACACTGTTTCCACTGTTTCCCCATCTATCTGGCATGAAGTGATGAGACCAGATGCCATGGTCTTAGTTTTCTGAATGTTGAGCTTTAAGCCAACTTTTTCACTCTCCTCTTTCACTTTCATCAAGAGGCTCTTTAGTTCTTCACTTTCTGCCATAAGGGTGGTGTTATCTGCATACCTGAGGTTATTGATATTGAGTTACTTCTATAGTAATACTTGAGTTAGATTTTCCTTGAAAGCAAGACTGGAGATAGCTAAGAATCACTTGGATATGGCAGCTTCTACAATGTGAGAGCTGTGATCATAATCTGATGGGACTGTGCTGGCTAAAATTTCCAATTATCTCCGTACTTAGAGACCAAGTTAGGCTGAAAAGCCCTTATATATTGTGCATTTTGCACCTTTCTTGCCATATATATTTTCTAACCTTAGACTATCAAGAGTGACTCTGTAATCTGCTGACCCTTGACCCAGTGATAATGAGAGAAAAGGAGAGTATTTTGGCAGTTCAAAAATAGGCCTTCACAAAGGAGAACTATAGCCCCTGGCATTATGACTCTGATCTTTTCTCGATGCTTAATCTATGACTGAACTATAGTCAGTCAGGGAATTGTTATTGAACTACAGTGCATCAACATAATAGAATATTATGCAGCCTTTACCAGTTGTAACTGGAAAGAAAGTGCACATGTATATTAATAGTTTACAAAATAATTGAAAACCATATTGCAGATTGATGTGGACACCAGGAAATAGCTGCATAAAGTATCCGTAGGAACTGGAATGTAGTTTACAAAGTTGAGACTAGAGCTACAGTTGATTTATTTGGGGATTAACTTTTGCTGTTTTTACAAAAAGTCATTTACTATAGTATCATCATTTCTTCAATATGTAATTTTTATACAAACAACCCACTGGTAACTTGGTATAATTTGGGGAACTATGAAGATTACGAGTTTCTAAAATATGTGTGCTTAGAAATAGCTCTGAGGCTAAAAGACTAAAACTGGGCCAAAATCATAAAGATAATTTGGTTAAAGTGACTCTATCATATGTGCCATGCTAAGTTGCTTAAGTCGTGTCTGACTCTTTGTGACCTTATGGACTGTACCACTCCAGGGTGCTCTGTCCATGGAATTCTCCAGGCAAGAGTCCTAGAGTCGGTTGCTAATATCTTATATATATTGCTATAATAAACCATTTTTAAAGCGCAGAACTGAATTAGTGCTTGCTTTCTGAACTGTCATGATAATCTTTCTTTTCTGAAAGAAGTGTAGCCAGGTATTTTACTAGGGGACTTTAAGTATAACAAGGGAGGATGTAATGGAAAATACTAATAATAATCACTCTAACAGCACAATAAACTGTGGAAAATTCTGAAAGAGATGGGAATACCAGACCACCTGACCTGCCTCTTGAGAAACCTGTATGCAGGTCAGGAAGCAACAGTTAGAACTGGACATAGAACAACAGACTGGTTCCAAATAGGAAAAGGAGTATGTCAAGGCTGTATATTGTCACTCTCCTTGTTTAACTTATATGCAGAGTACATCATGAGAAATGCTGGGCTGGAAGAAACACAAGCTGGAATCAAGATTGCCGGGAGAAATATCAATAACCACATATATGCAAATGACACCACCCTTATCGCAGAAAGTGAAGGAGAACTAAAGAGCCTCTTGATGAAAGTGAAAGAGGAGAGTGAAAAAGTTGGCTTAAAGCTCAACATTCAGAAAAATAAGATCATGGCATCTGATCCCATCACTTCCTGGCAAATAGATGGGGAAACAGTGGAAACAGCGGCTGACTTTTTCTTTCTGGGCTCCAAAATCACTGCAGGTGGTGATTGCAGCCATGAAATTAAAAGACGCTTACTCCTTGAAGGGAAAGTTATGACCAACCTAGACAGCATATTAAAAAGTAGAGACATTACTTTGCCAACAAAGGTCCGTCTAGTCAAGGCTATGGTTTTTCCAGTGGTCATGTATGGATGTGAGAGTTGGACGGTGAAGAAAGCTGAGCACCGAAGAATTGATGCTTTTGAACAGTGGTGTTGGAGAAGACTCTTGAGAGTCCCTTGGACTGCAAGGAGATCCAACCAGTCCATCCTAAAGGAGATCAGTCCTGGGTGTTCATTGGAAGGACTGATGTTGAAGCTGAAACTCCAATACTTTGGCCACCTGATGTGAAGAGCTGACTCATTGGAAAAGACCCTGATGCTGGGAAAGATTGAGGGCAGGAAGAGAAGGGGACAACAGAGGATGAGATGGTTGGATGGCATCATTGGCACATAGGTTTGGGTGGACTCTGTGAGTTGGTGATGGACAGGGAGGCCTGCTGTGCTTGGTTCATGGGGTCGCAAAGAGTCGGACACAACTGAGTGACTGAACTGAACTGACTGAACAGCTGCAAATGGATTTCCTATATTCTGTGACCTTTCAGAAAGTATTTTCTCCAAAGAAAAGTCAGATGGACTACAATGGGTTAGAGTCCTAATATAGAGCTTTGTGATTAAAAAAGACCTTTGAGATAACCTTTCAAGAAATTTTATTATAAATTCTGGAGCCCCAGTGGAACCTGGATATCAAATCAGGTTGTAAGAAGAGCTAGTCTGGCTAAAGCATGGGAGCTACGCTAACTCCCAACACTTGACTGACTTACTCTTGTTGAGACTGTCTCTGAGCTCCTAGATCATTCTGGTCTTTCTGGTTTCTACCATGAGACAGCTTGACCTGAACTCCATTTCTAAATGAGAATCTGGGTCTCCCAGCCAATGGTCTTTATATTAAAATAATGGTTCTCAGAACTTTTATGGATTACCAGGACACTATGAAATAGTCTCTGTGACTGACGAAGAAGGAGTACTTGACATGGGAGATGGAGCAAAAATTGGGGTCCTTTATCCTATTTTGACCAGAGCAGCTCTACTTTTACCTTCTTATATAATGAGGCTGATTTTAATATTCTAAAGAAAAGCATCCCATTGCCAAAAAATAAAATATGAGTCAAGGAAAAAAAGATACCCACAAGACTAGACGGTTCTTTCCTTACTCTATTTTTTTCTAAATAGTCTAATCTTAAAGTGTCTGTATCTGTTATCTATTTCAGAGGTGATGATGGTGAGATACCCCCCCACACACAAGCATTTCAGGAGAAAATTGCTAAATAATAGAAGTTGGATGGTGAAACAAAATTCCTAACGAGAAAGTGGGTGGTTAGCAACAGGACCATAGTGTTTCTGGCCTGGCCACGTGGATTGATTTTACTTTTTAAAGCTCCGTTAATAGCTGAAGACTATCCTGTGGTCTGGATTAGTGATTGCCTGTGTGTCTTTGTGAGGTTATTTTGTTTAACAGGCAGCATTCAACTTTCCTTTTAGTTCACTTCTATCTACAGAGGACATTTTGGATCATTTGCCTAGTCTTAGACCATCATAGAACTTGTGGATCACAAGTTGTGGCAGCTGTTCTGATCCATAACCAACAGGTTTCTTAAATGGAGAAGGATGGGCTGTTGATTGGCAGAAAAGACTCTGATTACATAGTTCAAAGATACAGTGAAAGGAAATAGATGTTGACATGATTTATGGAGTGGGAGGAAGAGTGGGGTGTTCAGCTAGGAGATGAAGGAGAAGGCATGCTCTCAATACTGATGGGAAAATATTTTATGTGATAGATTACACTCTAAATAAAATCACTGGTAATTTTTCTAGATATATATGGAATTTGAAAGATGGTAACGATAACCCTATATGCGAGACAGAATAAGAGACACAGATGCATAGAACAATTTTATGGACTCTGAGGGAGAAGGTGAGGGTGGGACGTTCTGGGAGAATAGCATTGAAACATCTATATTATCATATGTGAAACAGAACACCATTCCATGTTCGATGCATGAGACAAGGGCTCAGGGCCGGGGCAATGGGATGACCCAGAGGGATGGGATGGGGAGGGAGGCGGGTGGGGGGTCCAGGAAGGGGAACACATGTAAACCCATGGCTGATTCATGTCAATGTATGGCAAAAACTATTACAATATTGTAAAGTAATTAGCCCCCAACTAAAATAAATAAATTTATAAAAAAAAAAAAGAATGGGTAGCCTGACATCTTACTGTGCTTGGAAAGCATGTGCTTTCATGTTGCTTATCATGAAAGCAACAGTGATACTACAGCACACGTATTTATGTTATTCCTATGGAATGCTAATGACTATGATGAAAGTTTTTTTCAAACTAACCTATAAATTTAGAGAAGCTACTCAAGTAGGAGAATTTTAAAAGTATTATAGTAAACACTGATAAAGTAAAAAAGTTTGGCTAAATTTGCAGATAATATCTCATGTCAGTGAAAGTTCTTTGTCTGTTTGTGACTGTCTTGCATGTTTGTTTACATGTTTGATAATTTAACTATCTGATCTAGCAGATGAAATCTTTTAGGCCTCGTAAGAGTTAAACATATTAAAGAACCCCAAGAAATGGCTATTCTGTTGTCGAAAACCACCGAGGAAGTAACCTTTTTTTGGACCTATTTTGAGTGCTTATAGAAAGCATAGAAAATGGTTATGAAAATGGTAATTTCTCCATTCCCTGTCTCCCCCCTCCTCTTTGGCCAGGTAGTCTATAGCCCCACATTCAGCAGGACATATGCTTTTTCTCAATCCTGAGGCTTTCTGAGGGGCATTTCCCCAAATTCCAAGCAGCCCTGCATTCCCAGGCACCTGTGGAGCTCCAGTTCCTTTTACATTGAGAAGTTACTGCCCTTCAGTCGTTTGGCTTCTTGGCTCTGCTTTGAGTGTAGGGGTGTGTTTTTCCTGTTTTCTAACTCACATTTTGTTTGATGGGGTTGGATTATCTTTGTCCAGATGGTCCCCATCCCAGGACATTTTTGCAGAGTATCTGTGAGCCAGAAACCACCGGGAATTCTTTTTTTTTTTTTCTTTTGTTTCAAGAAGGTCCCTCAGTTTGCTCCATGTTGCTTATTCTTTTTGTAAATCTCAAGGCACGTTCTCTTTGCAAAACAACTCTCTGAAAATACACACGAGCACACACACATGCACATACACACAGTATTATTAGTTAAAAAGTCTATGGCAAATTCTTGCAAAAGAAAACTATTAGAAAAGGATAAATTTTGCCTCCTCAAAGAGGCTGGAAAACCTTTCACTTTTGTGACTTTGCTTTTTAAGCAAAACTCTTGACTTCCAGAAATGCTCTTGGAGTACATGTTCCCATGTAAGATACCCCACAGAAGCTTATCCCCAGGACACAATATCAGCCTAACCACCTCCCACCACCCTAACCGAGAATCAGGAGGAATAAACCAGATTTCAAAAGAAAGTTGTACGGTCTATTGGAAGCAGCATAATTTGTGTTTATTATGGTTTTTCAAGTGATACCATATTCCCTTTTGTCTCATTTCTGTGTTGTACAATAGACATCTGCTTACAACTAAAATGCCCTAGAAGAACTTGATTCCTTCAGGCTTGGTGAGGTGAGGGTAGAATAGGGGCCATTTCATCTAAATATTGCTTATAAAACCTCACTCCTGTAGTCTTTTACAGGACAGTCTTTCTTCTTTAGCACAGCACTCCCCTTTCCCCATTGTCTCCAGTGAGCAGGATCCATCTAAGTAAAGGATGTTGTTGTGTTGGATGACTACACTGATGAGGGCTTTTAACCATTTTAACATGTTGCATCATCCTTATAGCTGTCATTGCTGTATTGGAATTTATTCTCAGCTCTGAGAAAGGCTTTTAGCTATGTGTCAGGCAGCACGTCAGCAGAAACTGCCAACAAGCATGATTTATATTCAGTCTTTTAGGGCTGTTAGAGTGCTGCCTCAGGCTGCTTTAGGTCTGAAAGAGGTTAGAACCACATGTTGGCAGTTTATAACCTACAAATGCCCTTGGTCAAGCAAATCATTTTACTTTTAGGATTACAGACATTTTCAGTGGCATATTCCTGAATCTACTTTCCTTGATGAAACATAACTTTAAAGAGTGGTCTCCCTCTTACCACCTGCCCATCCTATTCCACCCTATATTTGTACTTCTGTTTCCCCTCAGAATTCAATCACTTTAAAGAAAAAAATCAGCCCCATTCTAGTTGCCCGACTCTAATTTATAGTGAGACAGAATTGCTTAGATTTGTCTAAAGGGATGTTTATTGCAGGATAGTTTGTAAATAGGGAATTGGATTAAGAATTATGGTACATCCCACTCAATGAAATGGTTCTTCTTAATCAACGGAATAAGAATGCATTAGTCCATAGACATTAAACATGATTTGTAATTGCATGTTAATAAAAAATTAATTAGCAAAAAACCAAGTTACCAACCCAAATGTCCATCAACTGATGAATATATAACTAAAATGTGGTATATCCATACAATGGAGTATTACTTGGCCTTAAAAAGGAGTAAAGAACTGATACGTGCTACAAAATGTATGAACCTGAAAACACTACGTTACATGAAAGAAGAGAGACACAAAAGGCCACATACTGTATTATTCCATTTATATGAAATGTTCATAATAAGCAAATAAACAGAGACAGAGAGTAAATTAGTGGTTGCCAAGGGCTGGGCAAAGGAGGGAATGGGAATAACTGCCCATGACTATTGAGTTTCTGGAGTGGTGAAAATTTTCTGCAAGTATATGGTTGTAGACTGTTAATATACTAAAAACCACTATACTGTATACTTTAAAGGGTTGAATTTTATGTTCTATGAATTATATTTTAATAAAACTTATTTTAAGAAAGTCTAAAAAGAAAAAAGCAAATAACCTAACTCAATGTACTTATTTTATTTTTGTAAAAACAAAATATAGTAAGATTAATGAAAAGTATATGATTATTTACATACAGATAAAATTAAATATATCAATTATATATACTAATATGTATTAACAAAAAGACTAGAATGGTATGCTTACCACTATGGATGGAATTATGAGAAAATTGCATTTTGCAATTCTTTGTGTTTATTTGATTTATTCTAATTACAAAAATTCTGCTCTTAATCTTTATTATAACTTTGCAGATGAATATCATTTTTAAATTTAAGAAAGAGGAGGATAAATGATGGCTGCTTTAGACATACTTTAAAATGTTTCTCTTTTTCTTAGAGGGGTGCTGTAGGCCTGGGAATGGAGAATCAAATGGAAATCTTAAAATATGGTACTAAGAGCAGAAAGGTCAATTTCTTGTTCCTCTACTTCCATTTTCTCCCACTTAGAAAATAGTAACACATTAAACGTAATGTTTTAAGTGCATGATAGAGATAACATGGGATAGAAAGTGACTTAACATTTACTGAGCGTACCTAGTTGCCAGGAACTCTGAAAGAGCACTGCACTGTCAGTTACATTAACAAAAATTTTTATGGCTAGAGTTTGTTACATTTAATGTTTCCATTCCCTTTCTAATAGAACTTAGTCAAATAGCATATGTAACTGAAAGAAAGGTAGGAACACATACCTTCTAACAAGTTGGCCATAGGCCTTTAAGAACTATGATAGTTTGGAAAAAGGGATGGACTTAGGGGGAAACTAGCAGACTGCCTCCAAGTTGTTTAGAGAATTTTTTCAAATGCAGCAAAACTATAATTATAAATGAAGAAAAATACCTTGAGCAAAAAGATAATTCTGGATTACTATGGGAGGCAGTAGGCTTCCTGGGTGGTGCTAGTGGTAAAGAATCCACCTGCAATGCAGAGACACAAGAGACATGAGCTTGATCTCTGAGTTAGGAAGATCCCCTGGAGAAGGAAATGGCAACCAACTTCAGTATTCTTGCCTAGGAAATTCCATGGATAGAGGAGCTTGACAGGCTACAGTCCATGGGATTGTACAGAGCATGATGTGACTAAATGACTGAGCACAGCACACACACAGGAGGTAGTATAATTGTTGGAGCTCATTAAAAAATGTGTAAACAATGCTTTGATTCGAATACCTGGTGGATATTCATCTGCCTATAGGCAGATTACTAAATTAAATGACACATAGAAGTCATTTGAGCTATATGATTATTAGTACCCTTGATCTTTGTTCTTTTTTATTTTACACAAAGATGAGATTCCCTAGCACAAAAACTCATGTTCTTGTTTACCTTTGGTATCTAATTTTTCCTAAGTGATGTGACATCAGGATGACTTTTCTATTCAAAGAATTCATTATGTTAACTCAAGTCCTGTAGTAATTCCTCTGTTAGTTAACATAATCTTAGCTGTAGTAATGAATAAATCCCCTAATTTCAGTATCTTGATGGAGGAAAAAATTATTTATTGCTCAAGCAATAGTGTAATATGTGTGTTCAAATGGGCAGCTTTCAATGTGGTGAGCCAGGGACCCAGGCTCCTTCCTTCTGTCGACTCTACCAACTTTGAGATCTCTGTAGTCATTAACCTCTAGCTGGTAATCTGGGAGAAAGAGAATCTGGAAAATAGAATGGGAGGTTTTTATGGCCCAGGCCTGGAAATGTAATAAAAACTTTCACTCATAGCTCATTGGCCAGGCAATAGTCACATGACCATGCCTAACCAAAGGAAGGCTGGGAAATGTAGTCCACTGCAATCTCTTACCTAGGAAGAAAGGAAAGAGAATTGGGGGATAAGTAACCAGTTTCTGTCACAACTCTATCTCAAAGGAGACAGAATCTAAATTCTTTATTAAGAACTACAGGATCACTTACGGTTTGTTCCTGTTTATTTTAGAGCCTCATCTAGCCTCCTGAACTCTATTCCATTCAGGTTACTAAATCATTGAGATCCTGAGGTGTTGATAGTTTATGTAATAATATTGTTTACCGGTAGAATAGTGACTAGCAATTATTTAAATCTTTTGATCTTCTTATCTTTAGTTTCATGAGACTAACCAGCTTTTATTAGCACCTTTCCCACCAAACAAAAAAGACAGTGCATTGTGAGTACTATTGCTTAACCACGGTTTGATGTGTTGTGGGATATGTGTTTCTTTGCATCCAAGCAAATCTTAAAGACTAGAAGACAAGGAGTTTCCATTTAAATATCTGAGAGAATTTGTTACTTTCCCAAAGTTCTCTCTGATTTTTATCCTTTTATTCTTCTAGGTGGAAAATGGTTTAACTGGAATTGCCTAATATACTGGTTCCCACTTAAGAATCACTTGGGCAGTTTGTGAAAAAGACGGTTTCAAGACCTCATCAAAGAATCTGATTCAGTGAGACTGCTGTGGCATCTGAGAAGTACACTTTCATGATCCATTGGTTATGATTTGGAAAATAATAAACTAGCAGATTAAAGAGTATAGATTAGTGGACAAGACTACTCAGGCAAATTTATTCAGCTCTATTACTGAATAGTTCTGCAGTCTTGGCAAGGCTTCTTAAATTTTATGAGTGGCTTGATAGGGACTAATGAAATGATACTAGAAGCTCCTGTTAATGCCTCACTTGCTTTGCTTCTAGAGGCCTGTCCCCACCCCTTCAGTATTCTTAACTGCACTACTGCAATTAGACTCCCACTCCATGCAGCTATAGTACGTATTAATACATTTCTCAAGAATGGGTGATGTCTTCACACATGAGGGCTGAAAATTTGGATTTTAGAACCTGGAAAGAGTTTAGGCTCAATGAAAGAAAAACCTAGGGTCCTGGTCCTTTTCTTAAATGTTCTCTTTTAAAGCCAAGTCCTTGGCTTCTTGCACATAGGGAGCCACTGGTGTGATGTAGCTGCTGAAAATTCAACATTGTCATAGATTGCACTAAGAGATGTTACAATTCATATCAACAAAGAAAACTCTGCTACACTCTATGGTGACAACAATATGTCTGGAATCATGCTCGTTTGTGGAAGCACACTCTCCACCTAAACAAAAGCTTTGGTAATCTAGAGCACATCCAGAGGTGAATGAAAAAACGGCATGAGGTCTGGAAACAACATCCCTGGAGAAACCATTCAGTCAAATTGGGAAGTTTAATTTTTCTGAAGAGAAGACTTGGTGGTAGCTCAGGGTGATGGGTCAAGAAGGCATTTAAAATATTTAAGGAGACAAAAACTGTAGGAAGACTAGACATATTATTTGATGCCTTAGAGAGCAGAATAAGGATATTGGTAGAGACAGATCATGGTAAAAGATGTTTCCATGCTCAGAAATGTCCAGTTGTGGGAAGAATAGAGTCTGCTTATGACCAGATTTGGAGGTGGTTGTGAGCAGCATTTCTCTATCAAGAGTTAGTTAAGTTACATGGGGTTTCAGATTCTGTGGTTGGACTGAGGGCCTGGGTGACTTAGTGGATGTACCATGGTACTTCTGTTTCTGCTAACGCTGTAGAAAATATGTCAGGTGATTTTGGACTCATAATTTTCCATATTTTCATCTATTCTATGGAAATAGTCCTATGAAAAGCCAATATACCTGCTTCTTGTGAGGGCAAATTTATAGAGAGTGGTTTTCTTTAAGTATAACTTTATCCTCTCCCATCCGAATTTGGTTGGTGGTCTTTCAGAGTAACTGGGCAATGTTATCCCTATTTCTCTGCTTCTCCCCAGCAGTGGAGAGAGAATACTGTTCCTTATTTCCATCTTTAAGAAGGAGAAGAAAATTATTAGGAATTGGGTAAACTTTTGATGGTATTGCGGGCAAAGAAAAAAGAATGCCTTAATCCTGTATTGGTCTAAGCAATCTTCTCCAAAAGGTTCCTAAGGCAAATATGCACACTATGGATAACAGGAAATAAAGTACTCTTTTTAAAAATACCTTGGTAATAGACCCACAGACATAAAAAACAAACTTATGGTTACCAAAGTGGGAAGAGGAAGGAGGGATACATTAGGACTTTGGGATTGACATACACATTACTATATATAAAATAATAACTCAAAAAGACCTACTGTATAGCACAGGCAATTATACTCAAAATTTTGTAAAAATCTATAAGGGGAAAGAGTCTGGAAAAGTACATACACACACATACACACACATATACATGCATGTGTGCTAAGTAGCTTCAGTCATGTCTGACTCTTTGTGACCCCAGGTACTGTAGCCTGCCAGGCTCCTCTGCCCGTGGGATTCTCCAGGCAAGAATACTAGAGTGGGTTACCATGCCCTCCTCCAAGGGACCTTCCCAACCCAGGGATCGAATCCATGTCTCTTATGTCTCCTGCATTGGCAGAGGGTTCTTTTATAGGCTTATATATATATATATGTGAATCACTTTGCTGTATACCTGAAATTAATGCAACATTATAAATCAACTATACTTCAATAAACAAAATAAGCTGGTAAAAGTAAGGCAAAGCTGTTTGGTAGAGGATGACTTAATGTGATAGAAATTTAGGGTTAGGTTTTGATGGTATTAAGATATAGTACAGTCAGGGAACCTAAGAATACATGCATTTTTACCTTGGTAACATGTATTGCAGGAAGTTTCCCAGGAAGCTCCACCTGTGAGGAAAAATGACAAATGGGAAACCAAATTTTACTTTGCTAATGCCTGGGAGAATGCACACAAAACATTAGATTCACGCCTAATAGGCTCACTAAAAGTTAGCTGTTTGATTTTGTTTTTCAGGGAAAAATAATCATGTATCAATTAAAAAAAAATCCTCAAATTCTTCAAATAAGCCCCTTCCTCTAAGAAGATCAAAATGCTTTCCCACTTTTAATTATAAGTTGTCTTCATGGTATCTTGGTGATTTGAAATAGTTTAACATAAACAAAACATTTGGAACTCAACTAAGCCCAGTATGTATTCTCAGTATAAGAAGACTTTGATTTTTGGTAACATGCTTTAGGTGATATGAGCAGTGCCATATGGATAGAACCCAGAGGTGCTGCTCTCTCTTCCCCTGTATCATCCATGATGGGCTAAACTGGTCTTTATTGCCAAAGTGAATCTGCATTTCTGTGGGCAGCATCATCTGACCCTTGAGACCAAACTTGTGAACCATCTTGCCGGTCACACTGGGCTGCAGAGCCAGAAGGAGAGAAGGGAGAGAGATAAGCGGTAGGCCTGGCATGTCTCTAGGGTCTGTAATAAACTTTCTGTCTCGTATTTCTTGTGACTACACTTGATATTATCCATTCTAAATTCCAGAAACAAACAGGCCACCAATTCTAAGAATTCTGTTATTTAGAATCGCAGGATGTTACAGTTTGCAAAGACATTCAAGATCACCTTCTTCAGCCCCCTGAGTTTACAGATTACAAAACTGAGTCCCAGAAAGTTCAAGCAACTTGTCAAAGGCTATAGAACCAGTTACTGGAAAGACTCAGATTATAGTGAGTGTTTTATAACACAGTGGTTAAGACTGGTTAAAAACACAGTTTCTTGGAACCAGCCAGCCCCTGTTCAGATTACCAGTAACAGCATTCTCCCAAACAGGAAACTTATGAAAGATAATTAAGTCCTCTCTGGTCAGTATACTCATATGTACCATGAGTAATAATGGTTCCTACCTCACAGATTGTATGAGGTTTAAATTGGGAACATATAAAGGATTTTTAGAACGAAGCCTTATACTTACTAAAACAATAATGTAAATTCCCTGATGGCTCAGCTGATAAAGAATTCACCTGCAATGTGAGAGACCTGGGTTCAATCCCTGGGTTGGAAAGATCCCCTGGAGAAGGGAAAGACTGCCCACTCCAGTATTCTGGCCTGGAGAATTCCATGGACTTATAGTCCATGGGATCGCAAAGAGTCAGACATGATTGAGGAACTTTCACTTTCTTTAGATTAGAGTTCTTTCAGTCTGGGCACAAGATTTTAGGCAACAATACAAATGAGTCACTAACTCTTACTATATAAAAACACATCCTGAATGTTAATAATTTTCAGCCCCTCTACTGACAACAACCTAATCTAAGCACCATTCTCTCTCACCTAGATTACTGCAGTAGCTCCCTCATTGGTCCTCTGCTTCCTTTCTCATTCTTTGTTCTAGTTATTGATTATTGCATAACAAGATAACCAAATGTTTGCTCACAATTTTATGGGTCAGAAATTCTGACCTGCTCATCAGGATGGTCTGTCCTTGCATTGTCTCCTCAGATTGTCACCTGGGTAGCTTGACTGAGGTTAGAGGAGCTACTTCCAAGATGGCCTACTCACATGGCCGGAAAGTTGCTATTGGCTCTTGGCTATGAGTTTAGCCAGGGCTATCATCTGGGGCCTTGGTTCCTCTCCATAAGCACTTTTCCTTGAGGCTATCTGGGCTTTCCCATAATATGGTGGCTGAATTACATATAAATGAACATTCCAAGCCAGTAGAAGTAGAAACTTCTAGTTTCTGAATGCCTGGATCTGAAAAACTGGCAAAGCATCACTTCCATTATATTTTATTTAAAACTATCAAATTCAATGAAAGGAAAAATAGACCCCATCCTTCAGTGAGTGTCAAAAAATTTGTGATTGTCTTTAATATTCCATGTCCTTCTATAATCAGTTATTTTCAGAGTATAACAAGCTAGCTTTAAAAAATGTAAATCAAATAATGTCACTTCTCATTGCTTTAAAGTCTTATATGTCTACCTACCATATTCAGGATACAATTCAGACTTTACCATGGCCTATGAGGTTCTACACATAAGGTCTTTGGTTGACTTTCTAATGTCATATCCTTTGTCACCTTTTCAAATTGTGTTCTCTCACACTCTGTCTAAAATAGTGTCCTGTTATTTTCTACACCTGTACCCTGCATTATTTTTTTCATGCACTTATTACTAGAGGGGCTTCCCTGGTGGCTCAGTGATAAAAAAAAAAAAAAAAAATCTGTCTGCAATGCAGGAGATGCAGGTTTAATCCCTGGGTCAGGAAGATCCCCCGGAGAAGGAAAAGGCAACCCACTCCAGTATTCTTGCCTGAGATATCCCATGGACAGTGGAGTTGGCAGGCTACAGAAGTCCATGGGGTTGCAAAAGAGGTGGACACAACTTAGCAACTAAACAGCAGCACCATCATTACCTGATATATTCTATTCTTAGATATTGATTTATCCAACTCAGTCTCTAGAGTGTGAGTCCATGAGGGCAGGGCAATCCCTTATTTCCATTGCTAGAACAGTGTCTGGCCCTTGAGTAGTAGGTGTTCTCTAAATATTTTTTGAATTTATGAATGACACCTTTTGAATTTTTTCTCTCTAGGAAAAAAAGCTTCTGTTTTTGTGTACATTACTTTCTGCTATACTTTCTTTCCTTTGAGAGAGACTAGTCTTGGTGTCAATCAAGTTTATTTACCTGTGCAGTAAAAGGAGGGAAAGCAAGATGAAAGATACACTGCTTTTAGCAGGGGAAAGGGTTGGAAATCAGTTGGCTAATAGTAAATGGGGAGTCCCACTATTAACTTAAGTGTTCAGGCCAGGTGTGTGTAATAAAAAGCAAATGATATAATCTGTGGTATTAAAGAGTATGTGTGTGTGTGTGTGTGTGTGTGTGTGTGTGTTGGTCGCTCAGTCGTGTCCGACTCTCTGTGACCCCATCGACCGCAGCCCGCCAGGCTCCTCTGCCCATGGAATTCTCCAGGCAAGAACACTGAAGTGGGTTGCCATTTCCTTCTCCAATTAAAGAGTTTAGGATTAGAGAAATGTCAATGTGATGATGACTCAAGTGTTGCAAAAAGTCTATGTGAAAATATTGGTGGCATTGGAATTGGACAAACTTGGACTTCTTTTTGTAGGCATAGACCCAATAATCAACTTGCTTATCCTCTTTGAACCTTGGCTTCTTCATCTATAAAGGAGACATACTAATATTCTCTAAACATTTCTGTGTCATTCTATCTGTTTAAAACGTGACTGCAGATTTTTGGTCACTGCTTCCATTGAGAGGTTGCGGGGTAGGTATATTCACCCTCCCTTTAAACTTAGGCAGATTGTGTTTGCTTGGGTCAAAAAAGTACAGCACAAGTGATTGTATGCTATCCCCAAAGCTAGGTCCTAAATGGCCAGACAGAGTTCTCATCCTTGGAACACTGAGCTACCATGTAAGAAGTCTGACTACCCTGAGGCCACCATGCTGGCATGACCACATGTAAGCCTTCTGGTTGAGTCCTAGTTGAACTATTTTTCAGCCATCCTAGCTCAGGCAACAGATACGTGAGTGAAGAAGCCATGTGGATCCTCTGGCTATTCCAGTTCTTGGTTACTGAGTCACTCCTAGCCCTGAGTTACTTCAGCCAAGGCCCCAGACAAGATGAAATGAGAACAGTCCCCACAGTTCTCTTTCCAAATTCCTGACACACAGAATTCATGAACATAATAAACTATTTCAAGTCCCCATGTTTTGTGGATGGTTTGTTACACAGTGAGAGACAACTGGAATGGAATGGAAGCCACCCAACTGTCCTTTGTGTGAAGTAGGTGACCTTAGCAGGTTGGTTTCTCTCCCCTTTCCTTCTAAATGTAATATGAGGTTTAGGAGGAGAGACATACCTGCAGATTTTATGGAGTGGTCAGTTTTGAGCTAGGTCTTAAAGGTAGCATAGGATTTCAACAGGGAGATGAAAGGGTGTCACAGAGAAACATTCCAGGCAAGGAATGTTGGTGGGAGTAAGCGTGACCAGCACTGGAGACTTAGAGTAAGTCTTTAGATGACTCACTGTTAGAAGTATGCAGTGGTCAGCCCTGGTTCCTGCAGACAGGAGATAAAACTGCCCAGAAGGAGGAGACTTCCTAAGTAGCCCCTGCTTTATTTTATACTGAGAAATGAAATGTAGTGATCAGACCTTCCCACCTAGGCCTATCACCAGCCCTCCAGGGCTAGTCCTCAACAGGAGTAAGTCATAGACACTGCAGGGCTGCTGGTATCCTCATACTGGCCCCTTGCTTCTGGCTTGTATGTATTCTTTATGCCTGCCTTTTCTGCTCCCTTCTCTGGTCTAAACCTCGGGGCCTCTTCTTACCCACTCTCTTGTGTTTACTGCTGAAGACTCTCCCATTTCTTTATGGTCCAACATGTTTTTCCTCCTATTTCTTCTGTAGGTGTAGAAATAAAAATGCAATTTTTCCACTTTCTCAAGCTTTGCCAAAACATGGACACCTTTTTAAAAGGGAGAGTATTTGTGTGTGCTTGCATATACCTACCATTCATGCTCACCTTTATTTCAGGAGGGGAATTTATACTAAAAACACTGTATTAGATGGCAGTCTTTTCAGAGTGAAGATCATGAATTTCAGGTAAATTATGATTCTTGCCTAAGACAGTTCTCAAGTGAAGATCATGACTTTCTGGTAAATTATGATTCTTGCCTAAGACAGTTCTCATGAGTTACCATGAAGGAATTTTAAATTCTTAGTGTGCAAGAAATCCTTTCCAGTTTGCTGGGGCAGCAGAGTTGCCACCATGTTAGAATTGAATCTGAGAGCTGTATTTATTGAGCACTCCAGCCATCTTTCCTTTCCCCACTAAGATGGAGCCAAGAGTCTGAGATTCCCCTGGGAACAGAATTCAGCACAACCTGATGGCAGAATTTTTGATCCTGGCCTGAGCAGTATTATCAGTCATTACATAGGACAATTTCAAGGCTCTCCTCAGCTACATAATTTTCTTACTTTATTCTTTCATAAACCTGATGTCTTCTTTTTATAAACAGGGCAAATATTTCTTGGTGTGTTGAATCATCATTAAAATCCCAGTAACTCTGATGTTCAAAGAACAGACTAGTATGGTGCCACTCTAAAGCAACTCTATATTTTCTTAATAATGCTTCTGTAAACCCTGCTGGCTCCTTCCCTATCCTTGGATAAAATCCTGGCTGAGCTTGGAAGTTATCCTCTTGTTTGCAAATAATAAAATGTTTTCTAGTCACTTTTGCTGGAAAGAAAAAAAAATTCTAGACTCAGTTCCATTTATTGGTTCAGTTTAGCGTAATAATGAAAAGCAGGAACCCACACAAAGGTAAAACTTTAGGCCATGCAGGAAGAAAGCTAAAAGTGGCAAAGGGGACAGAATAGGGGGTACCTGAATGTAGGGGTATCTACATTTCTCAGTGTTATATATCTACCCTTCCTCTCCCAGCTTGCTAACCATGTTTCTGATCTTCATCCTCACATTGGCAGCTTGAAGTTGGGAGATGGGTACGAAAGGGAAGAAGGGACAGGCGAGGGCCTATACAACTCTAACTTTTGTGAGCTGGTATTGGAGCACTGTGGGCTAGGCAGAAGTTTGAAGCAGATTCTCCTGTGGCATGTTTTCAAGTTTTTGAAACTTCCCTCAACAACTCATCACTGAAGATCTTTAGCCTGCTGTGTTCTATCACAAGAGAAGTACATTCTGGCTGGCTGCCTGGGTTACCTTCCTCTGGTCTGGGCATCTGGTGGCTTATCTCCAGCACATTTCTGCTGAGGTTTCCTTGCTCTCCCAGAGGATCCTTGTATTACTTTTCTATTGCTGTAAAAACAAAGTTGATGCTTTTGAATTGCGGTACTGGAGAAGACTCTTAAGAGTCCCTTGGACAGCAAAGAGATCAAGCCAGTCAATCCTAAATGAAATCAGCCCTGAATATTCATTGGAAAGACTGATGCTGAAGCTCCAATACTTCAGTCACCTGATGCAAAGAGCTGAATCATTGGAAAAGACCTCATGATGGGAAAGATTGAGGGCAGGAGAAAAAGGGGTTACAGAAGATGAGATGGTTGGATGGCATCATCAACTCAGTGGACATGAGTTTGAGCAAACTCTGGGCGATAGTGAAGGACAGGGAAGCCTGGCATGCGGCAGTCCATGGGGTTGCAAAGAGTTGGATATGACTGAGTGAGTTAACAACGACAACAACAGAAGTACTACAAACTTAGTGGCTTACAACAATGTAAATGTATCTTCTCACAGTTTTTGTTGGTCAGACGTGCAGGCACAGCACAAGCGGGTCCTCTGCTCAGGGTCTGACTAGGCTGAAATCAAGGTGTTTGCCAGAGTGGTGATCTTGGATGTGATTAGGGGCTCTTTTTCAGCCTCACATGGTTGTTGGCAAGATTTATTTCCTTGCAGCTCAAGAACTCCTAGGCTGCATCTTCCAGGCCAGAAGGAGAATGTCTCTGTGCCAGTTTGCTTTCTTTTAAGGCTCATCTAATTAGGTCAGGCCCACTCAGAATTTTTCCTTTGATCAACTCAGAGGATTGGTAGTCTAATCATGGGGGTGATATTCTATCACATTCATAGGTCTTGACCAATAGGGACAATTATACGAGAGGAGTGGGTTATATAGGAGTGTACACAAGGGGCTGGGGGGAGCCTAAAGATGACCATACCTCTCTTGGGAAGGGACTATAATTCCTCTCCACTCCGCTGTCATCTCTCTAATGTGGCCCATGTCTGAAATTCTCTTTCTGTAGCAATACAATTGCTTTCCAGCTATAGCTCTCTACTCTTCTACAGGCTGCTTTAGCTCTGACCCTTTCTGTTTCTCATACATGGCCCAGTTTCCATTTACTTTGTCTCTGGAGACCTCTAACAAGCTCACCAAGTGATCTCCTTGAAGCCTCTCTCATTAGTACTGAGGTAAGGGTAGAAATTTCCAAAAAATTCCTCACTCCAATCTTCAATTCTTCCAGCCTTCTCAAATGATTTCTTTATATACCCATGAGCAGGTAAGGGGACAAGTGTCACAAAACAGTTTGAGGACACCTCTTTTGTAAATCCTGCTCAGGTTGTTATCTCACTTTGAAATTTGGGGATAATTGGCACCACTCTAGAGGTCTCAGTTGAAACTGAGACTGAAAGAGTTCCACAACATTCTGGTATTTGAAAATTATTATTGCTCACTTTTATTGAGTTCTTATTATGTGTTACACTCCACTAAGAACATAAAATGGGGAAACTGAGGCTTACAGGTTAAATTACTTGTTCAGAGCCACGTTGTTGATAAACAGCAGAGCTGTAATTTGAATCCAGTTCTGACTTCCTCCCAGCCCATGTCTTAACCACCGTCTGTCCTGCCTTCCTAATATTTTTGTTCCCAACTTTTAATCCCCAAATAATCCCCAGATAATATCACTTGGGTTGCATTGAATTAAATTGCCTAGTGATAATTAGACTGCTGAATTTATCATTTTGATTCTATCTCTTCCATGTGTTATATGTTTATGGGAAATCTCTTGACAAATACTGATACAGTTAGGGCTGTGTCTTTCCTCCTTCTCTGGGAAACATCCCTGGTGATGTTCTGATCGATTAGTTACAATCAACTGACTGCAGATCTGGCACTTTGTTAACTACAAGGTGAAGAAAGCTTATCAAATTCAGAGTCTGAGAATACGATTGAGACAGTGGGCAAAGGCAATCCAAGAAGCATCTTGTTTATATCTCAGGCATTATTCTTATAAGCACCTAGGTTTATTTGGCAGTCTTTGAGCAGATCACAAGTGGAAATTTTGAGAAATTCCATTCCACGGATGGAGGGCTAATTGTGTGTGGTATTGATTTGTTTGTCTTCCCTCTGTCACCACTAAAGAAAGAGCCCACACTTGGATGTGGATATTTATTGAATATATTTCATAACTGACTTTTTTGAAGCGTCTGGTTGCCTTATGTTGGTTCAGAACATTCATCACCCTGCTATACTCAGCTGTTTTTTTTTTTTTTGTTTTTTGGTCACAGGCAGAATCAACCCACCAAATAGAGCCAAACCTCAGGATTGCAGGATACTCAGTCACTCTCTAGGGTGGAAAACGTGTCTTAGTAACAAGAAACTACCTCAAGGCATTTGAAGTGGCCAGCTCTCTTCGGCTTACGCCAAGGTGGCAGAGAACAGGGCAATGCTTGCATCTCTTGTGGAAGGATTTCTGGGGTAACTTTAGCCCCATGGGGATGGAAAGTTTTGGAATGGTACCAGGATAAGATTTAAGACCAAATGTGCAGGCAGGAAGGCGGGCTTGAATAGACTCTTTCTTGTTTAGCAGGACACTGAGTGCCATTTGTGAGCTAGAGCTTAGAAATATTCAGGTTTATACCAAAGATGTGTTGTTCCTGATTAGCCACAATCTCTTTTTTTCTGTAGCTTTTCATAGTGAGAATTTAATCTCAGGCTGCCTTCCCTTGTTATCAGATGAAATATTCTCAGGGAATGGAAATTAATTTCAATAGTTGACTAAATAAAACCCAGTTAAGAAGATTAATCTGCTCCCAGTGAAGCGTGAGTCATACATTCTAGAACAATGCAGAAATGGCTTACTTTGGAGGGTCTGGTTTTATTCCTGTTACCTTCTCCATATTTCTGTTCCCTAATTAGGGAAACAGCCCAGAGGAAACTAAGAGGAGAATGGGTTGCCATTTGTAAGCTTTAAACAGTCACCGCAGGCCCATGGATTTAAGTCCATGGAGCAAGGAAAGTGATGGAGAAACTCTGAGCTTGGATGGGGTTTTGTGGTTAAATATGATGCAACCAGAAATGAGTGTTGGAAGTTATGGTCTCCAGATGGTTCATGTCTCAGACCAGGCCAGAGATATTTAATTCCCTTGAGCTGCTTGTATTAACTAGGTCTGGGATAGAAAACACAACTAAGTTAGAAATCTGTGGAGGAAGAGCTGAGTTCTGGGAAATTCCTTTCCATGTATCTGGTCTCAGCCCTTTGTGGGGGATTTTTCTGGGGAACAAGATTCCTGGGTAGTGAATGATCACCTTTATCAAATAAAATCCTTATTGGGACAGTGTTGACAAAAGGAACCTCACCTTTGCTGAGAACTAGTGATGTAGCCTGAATTTAGTACACAAATGACTGAATGAGAATATATAGAGAAATTTTTTATCCTTGTTTTACAGAATGAAAACTTGAGTCAAAGAGTGGCTACATTGTCCAGGGGTGAGTGAGAAAGTTTGAACTGAAACAGATCTTCTGAATCCCGTGTTTGGTCTAATACTGTGCCATTGCAAGAACATCATCATCATAGTTAATATGTACTTAGCACTTTTAACATTTAAAACTTTTCATGTTTATTTCCTCATCTAAATAAGGTGGGTATAAATGAGATAAGGAGAAACTGAACTATTTGTCTAAAATCACTCAGAAAGTTGAGATCAGTATCAGAGCCCAAGGGCCTGGTGATTGTTTCAGGGAATTGTACATCAGGTCTTACCTGGGAAATCTGAAGATGAGCTACCTAAGTTGTCAGAGACTTTTGTGGCAGTACTTTTTCTCAGCTCTTATTCAAGCTAGGAATGTGCTTAGTGCAATACTGTCCTTGAAGTGATACAAGGAGCATTTACTGAACCACTTTGCCCTTTTTCTTGCAGAAGAGGCTTTTTCTGGGTTATCTTTCTCCTAGCAAAGTTTCATTCTGGTCACTGTGTTACCTGGACAGAGAAAAGATTGCTGGTCAGAGCTGTTGTGTACTGCTGTGTAGGCTGTATATTGCACACAGAGTCTCTGATGTGTAGAGTGTCTTTGAAGTTGTGCAAATGGCAGCTGCGCCTAGTAGTTGATTCCTCACATTCTGACACTGAGCTGCCCAGAAAAAGCAGTAACTGGGGTGTTGGGAACAAGTTTTCCTTCTTACAGTGTATCAGGCTGAACTTCTACTGAACACATTTGTCAGTCCCTTGGATCCACTAGAGTCTCGTTAGATTCAGAGTTGTTCTGGGCCCTCTGATGATAGACAGAAATGCATTACTTTGTTGAAGACCCTGACTAAGACAACCTATTTCCTTGAATAGGAAAGGGATCTTCAGGTTCAGTGTTTCCCACTGGCCAAGTAACAGTAATGATTTATTATCTCTCATCTGTCTATCTTATCTATCTATCCACCTATTGATCTATCATCTACTCATCTACCCACAAAGAAAGGAGATTCATTCATTCTAAGGACTATCTGATTATAAGAGTATTTGGCCTTTCCTCTTTACTAATCTTGTTTCAGTCTGCAACTACATTTGTTTATGTTCAACTCTCTTGAATAAGTATTGGCAAGATTTTATGGGCTTGCTCACAATGATTGTTGATGTAAAACAGTGAACAGTGTAAAATTATGAGGAAGCTTTGACATTCTCAAGGACAATATTTGCATTGTCAGGAAATTTGTAAATAGATGGGGCAAAAGAAGAAGCTTTTGTGTCTTTCTCCTCTATGCTTAGCTCTTCTCATTTGATTTCTAAGCAATAACAGAAGGATGGCTGGTAACTTTTTATGTTTAGATTGAAAATAATATCACTCTGTTAATAATCACCTTTGGTTGATGCAGCAGATTAGACTGCTTTATCATTAAGAATAAATCTGCACAGGTTTTAAGGTTTATGAATTATAGACTTTTCTCTTCTAGAAAATATTAAAAATAAAATAACCTGGGTTTCTATGTTTAAAAGATCATAGTCTGGTCAGAAGTGCCAATTTATTTGTAATCAAAAGGCAATGGTTGTTCCATGATTCAGAAGCTACATTTGTGCCTTTATGAGTAAGAAACAGAAGAATTTAATTTATTAGAGACTGAGTGTAAGCAAACATTCTTGCATGATTGCTTTTGTCTGCTGCCTGTGGTTCTGAATGCACTGCCATTTATTTGCATTAGAAAGAAAGAACTCTTCTTACATTTTTCTATTTTGGCCATGCTCCATGGCATGAAGGATGTTAGTTCCTTGACTAGGGATCAAACGTATGCCCCTTGCAATGGAAGCTCAGAGTCCTATCCACTGGATCGCTAGGGGGTTCCTCTTCTTACACTTTTAGACCTGGGTTGTCGTGTACAGGCAAATGATTGAAGGAGTAAGAGAAACTACACAGGTAGTGCATGTGTTTGTTTGATTTATCTTCTTTTGTGAGGTATTTTAAGTTTATATTGAAAAGTGGGCTAATCACAGACTAAGTTTGGAGTTTTGTTGATCAGAGTTTGAGCTAGAGCTGCCATATCCCTTTCCTGGGATTCCATCTCCTATAATGTCCTTGCTGTGTATCTTGGAAGAAGTTCCTTTCTCTGTGGGTCTCCTCAAGTCTTCCTGTGACCCAGAAGGACAATTTTTCCAGTGTCTGGTTGGGACAGCAGGGCCAGACCAAAATAGTCCACTCCTGGGCTCTGATTCCTGACCTTTTTGAAATTACAAACACCAGATCTTTTGACTTCATGTCACCCTCCCACTCTTCTTAAAAGTGTCATGCAGCACTTTTAAAATTAAAGTGAATTAACACTCTTTGTTTTCAGAATTTGGGACAGTGTAAAACTGGGGCTGGAACTCATTGCTTTAAAGATTCTTGGAGGGCAACAGCAGCTTATGTTGACTGAGTTCTTATCTGTGGGTCTGAAATTGGGCCAAGATTTATATCCTCTCTTCTACTATCCTGCATGGTAGGTCTTGTTATGAGCACTGCTTTGAGAGATGATAAACTCAAAGCAGAAAGAGGTTAGATTCATTGCCAAGGTCAACAAGTAGGTATGGTAGTAAAGATTGTATATGACCCTGGAAAAAATGAATCTGGTCCTACTTCAGGCATCAGGAGGAAGCTCTCACTGTATTTGAGGCCCGTGAGAGAATTCATCCTCATGGTCTCTCTTGGTTACTCTGGGGAGTCACCAGACAATATTCTTTCAGTGATAGTTCTCTCTTCCTAATGGCATTAGGACTGCTGGAATCGAGCACAGCTACTGAAACAACACTTCGGGAAGGCGTGGAAGGTATTGGAGTCACAAGAAAACATTAATTATTTTTCAGTTATGCTAGACCAAGGGCACAACCAAATAAAATGTCAATTCTCTAAAGGCTTCTAGATAGACTCTAACGGGTCAGTGAGGCAATCGGATAGTATGTTTTAAGACGGGAACTTCTCCAAACCCTTCTTGTTTTAAATTCACACTATTCAGTGCAATCATTCATGAGTTAATAACCAAGACCTCCAGCCTGATCACATCCCTGAACTGTGGTTGAATTTCCCAGGTGGGCGTTGTGTAGGTTATTCTCCTGGCTTGGAACAGTATGAATGGAGACAATTCTGAAATGAAATGTCACAGAATTGTTCAACCCACTGCAATAAGAATTTCCTGAGCGCCTACTCTGAGCAAAGATGCAGGACAAAGGTTGCAAAGACAAGCGAGACTTAATCCTTGCCCTGAAAGGGGGCTGTGATCTAGCCTGGGTTTGGGACACATATACAAATAACCCTTTTGCAAGGAGAGAAATGTTGCGTTTCAATGATCAGCCTTGTCCAGCATCTAAATCATCCTCTGAATGTTGAATTCATAGCTGATGATTCATTAGCTGTGGAGAAGGAGATGGTACTTATGTGGATACTTTCATTTTTAATCCAGTCATTTGTTTATTTAATTGATGGTGGCTCTTTTCCTCAGAAGTTTGTAGCAGATCAAAATATTATGTTATCAGATGATCAACTGTTGTGTTCACTTTGCCGTTGTTTCTATTTCAGGCGTTTGTTTTTCCAACCTTTTTGAACCTGTCACTCTGTTAACACCAAGGTCTGCCACTATTCTTAGGATAAAGTCCAAAAATGACAGTGTAACCACTACCAACTTCTTGTTTGCTCAGTACACACTCACCTTCTCTTATTTATCAAATACTTCTATATGGCTGAATGGGTGCCAGGCACTGTTCTAAGTGCTTTATATCAGTTAACTCCTTTAAACCCCCAAATAATCCTATAGGGTGGTTGTTGTGTTCCTCACTCCCCTTTCACAGATTGGGAAATTACAGCACAGATTAAATAGCTTGCTTGAAGTCAGGCAGTTAGTGACCCAGGTGGCCTGAATGAAATCTGCTCTCAGCTCTTCACTACATTGGTTCTTTTAGAGCTTTACCATCTTCTTACTCATTTAAGAGTCTTCACAGATATGTTCCTTCTGTCCAGAACTGGAGGCCCTTCCCACTCTGGCTCCATCACCACCTGTTTTTCCTTCCTGTCTTCGACCTCTTATGTCACCCTTTTAGCTCTCAGTTTAAATAGCACTTTTCCCTGACCATTACCTCCAATGGAGTTACTATTGGAGGAAGGGGAGCCCCTTCCAGGGCCCGAAACTGGGCTCTTGTCTAACACTTGGAAATGAATTGTCTGAGGAGACACATGTGCTGACAAAGCAAGAGATTTTATTGGGAAAGGGCACCCGAGTGGAGAGCAGTAGGGTAAGGGAACCAAGGAGAATAGCTCTGCCACTGGCTTCCAGTCTCAGGTTTTATGGTGATAGGATTAGTTTTGGGATTGTCTTTAGCCAATCATTCTGACTCAGAGTCATTCCTGGTGGTGCACGGCTTGTTCAGCCAAGATGGATGCCAGAAAGGATTCTGGGAGGTGGTTGGACATATGGTGTCTCCTTTTGACCTTTCCCGAACTCTTCCAGTTGGTGGTGGCTTATTAGTTCCACGTTCCTCACCAGGACCTCCTGTCATAAAACAACTTATGCAAATGGTTACTATGGTGCCTGACCAGGGTGGGCAGTTTCAGTCAGTGTGCTTCCTCTAACATTACTACCATATTACTTACTGTAGAAGCACCGTGTATCTTTCTCTTATTGCACATAACATATGTGATTAATTATTTGAGTGATGAAGATATCTTTTGTTTCTATTAGACAGTTATGTAACTTGAGGATAAGGCCATGTCTATGTTTTCTGCACTTGGCACAGTACCTAGCCCACTGTAGGTGCTAAATTAATGTGTATTAATTACATTTAATTATACTAGTTAACTACACTTAGGTTAAATAAACCATCAGACCGGGGACAGGCAAGCAGGGAGACTCTTTGTGGTTGAGGAATGAATGTAGATGCCTGACAGGCAGAAGGCCTGACCACTGGTCCTGCCTTCCTCACTGACTGGCTGAACAGTATTGGGTAAACCCCCTACCCTCTTGAGTCTCCTTTTCCTTATATGTAAAATAGGGCCCCAAACAGCTGTGCATCCATCCTAAATGCTATTATGAGGACCACACGAAGGAGGGGAGGAGCACTCATGAGGCCACTCTGTCCTACCTTTTTATTGGTTGTCATGATATTTCTGTATTTACTGAAATGGCATATTTGACTCCATTTGCTTTCTGTAGGTTGTTCGTATGAAACTTGCATAAGAAAAATCAACCAAAGCAGTCTGATCAAGCCTCTGGACTCAGCTTTAATTATAGGAAGCACTTAGGACAGAGGAACATGTTAAACTGCACCATGAATATGTAGTCAGACAGATCTAGACTATGAGGAATTCCCTGGCTCCAATGCACTGGCACCTTCAATAGACAAGTTGTAAAGAAAACAAAGAGGTGGAGGTGGTGATGGTGGGAACTATAGATTAAAGTGACTTACTTGTTTTTTTTAATGAACCAGATAAAATTAGTGTCTAGGGAAGCACACTTGGGTGATAAGCTTATAAAAATTCAAGAAAAGGATTACCATAAATGTTAGGATATTGGTTATGCATTTGGAGAGAGGACACATGAAAAGGTACCTGGCGTGGCTTGTCAACTTTCAATTTCTAAGTTTTTGTCTTATAATAATTCATTATACTGTATGTTTTTGGTGTGTGTGGTTTTCTTTATATCTGCTTTATCATTCAATAAAATTCTTTTTTTAAGAAGTTAAAACAATAGAAAGAACCCAGCCAATGAACAAATAATAATAATATAGAGATATAATATGAAACAAAAGAGATGGTTGAAAACTCATAAATATCAGCAAGTTCATACACTGGTGATAGACCAAGTCAGGTGTGGGTACTTCAGAACAGGGCCAGATAACACACATTTTAGGCTTTTATGGATTGTTCACCTCTGCCATTGTAGGTGAGGGCAACCAGAAACAAAATGTAAACAATGAGCAGGACTGTGTTCCAATAAAACTTAATTTGTAAAAAATAGTCCAAGGATTGGATTTGGCCTAAGGGTGCTGATTTCCTGACCCCTAATTTACAATTTTAAATCAGAATGCTGTCTGACATGTCTTCCTACTGTCTTTCAGGTGAAAATAAACCCAACCTACACCCAAAACTTCCTTTAAAGTAGTTAGTAGAGGGGAGAACCCAGTTATTCTAACGCTGCTTTGTCTTTCAAAAGGCTTTGAAAAAACTTCATCTTTGGGAATTGCTCTCAGAGATGAGGTGATAGTGGTGGCAAGTCTTTGTCTTTTTAAGTTGAATTTGAGTTTTGGAAATACTGTATTGTACCTCTAATCATTCAGAGCTAGTGTTGATGGGTGGTGTTTGATATCAGAAACTTTCAAGGAAAGCTCATTGCAAACTAGAGTTCAAGATGTGCTGTGGTTCATTCCCTTTTATGGAGCAGACACTTTCAAATCCTTCAAATAGTTTCATGCTGAATCTGATAGTCAATCTGGCTGTGGAGATAGATTTTTCTTCAGATAATGCTACTGACATCAGAGAAACAAGTTCAGCATCATATTTATTTGGTTGTGGACATTATTTTGTTGTTATTGTTTCATTTTGAAGGACTCTGAGGACTGCCTGTTGGAGACTTATGATTTATTTTCTGGTCATGCTAGAAACACAGTGTTTCATCATTGTCTATTACTATCCTTAAAAACAGGGTGTTTTTAATTTTCCTTGATTGATGAAAACACACGCTGTCATCTCTGACGAGTCCTACGAATATGTGGTGTAATCTTTACCAAAAAATTGACTGGGTTCATTTTTTTTCCCACAGTGAACCCATATCTTTCTCTTCTTTTGCTTAATAAATATTTATTGCACAGTGTAAAAATTCAATAATGTATATCTTGTGTATTGTATGCATTATATACATACACTCTTGTGCATGTTTTATGTAAATTTACTTGTATTTTTTCAAACTGCTAAAATTTCCTTTATTTATTCATATAACTCATACAATCTTCCCTCTTTGGTGCTTTTCTTGCTTTAGTTTTTTCTTTTTAAAAAATTAAAAAATCTTTTTCTGAACCTCTTATCTTTTAGCCATTTTTCATAAGATAACATGATCAGTATCATGTTCATTTTCCCTGTACAAATCTTTTTCTTTTGATATTACTTTATCCCCTTGACATTTTTAACAATTTCTACTGGATTACTTTAAGATTTATTTAATTTTGTCCCATATTTGACATTAATGATTTTTATTTAAAAATCATAATATGCAAGTATATGAACCAGATCTATCCTGACAGGCAGCCATGTGTTACTTTGAAGGCTGACACAAGTTGCAACATATCCTTGCCATAATTTTTCCCTTTGCTTTCAGAAACTTTATGAAATAAACATTCTCACTACTACAGAGTCCCATCTTATATACTGCATCATGATGGTTGGAAAGAACTTGACATAATTAGCCTTTTAAAAAATTCACATGAGATATGAGAGATGAATTCAAGTATTTGAAGAACTGGTCATGGGGAAAGTGATTAGATTTGTTCTGTAAATCAGAATCCATGGGTGGAAGCTACAGCAACAGAGTTCTTGAGTTCTGATAGGGTCGGGTCAGCACTTGTCTGATTCATCATTTGTAGCAGATTGGTTACAAAAATGATCCCAGTTGTTCTTGCCATCCTGCTGCCATATCCTATGTAATGTGACTTTTCAGTTCCTCACATTAAAAGGCAGATCTTATTATCTCATCTCTTGTTTCTTTCAAGCTGTTCTTGTCCTTGTTCTGGTGAACAGAATGTAGTGGAAGTGACAGTGTGCAACTTCTGAGATAGACCTTAAGAAGCACTGCCTGCTTCTGCTTGCTCTCTTGGTCCCCTGCAACTACCTGCTGCAGGATAAAAGCTATGTGGTCTAGTCACCATGTTGCCCTAGCCAACAGACAGTCAACATGTGAGTTAGGCCATCTGGGACTACTCTAACCAACCATCCCACCAGCTGACCAGACATAGGCTGGCTTAGATCAATAGACCCACTCTGCTGACCTGTGATCAATAATAAATACATATTGTTTTAAGTCACTGAGCTTGGGGGTGGTTTGTTACACAGCAACAGCGGATATACTATTGTAATTCCAAGATCTAGCTCAAATAACTATCTGTCACAGAGAAAGCACCTAATGCATATTTTCATATTTTATATATGTGAAAGAATGACTATAGATCACAAACTAAAAATTAGAGCCATCCAACAGTGGGTGGAGCCCTTCAGGAGAGAGTGTGTTTTCAACATGGTCAATGGCATAGACTGTCAGGATCATTTTTGTATCTTAATTCTGTCATCTATTTTTCAATTATCCTCTCCCTGCCTCATGTCAAATGCAGTTTTAGTGTGAAAGTACACACACTTACAAATATCACATTGACACTATTCAGCCTCATCTCATTAATATTTCCCCAGTGTCCAGTGATGGCCATGAACATTAGCGGTACAAGCAGTTGGACTGGTCTGATAGAAGGATCAGTGAATGAACAAATGTTAAGAAACCTGGAATTTTGTCTCAGCTCTTATAACAACTGTATAATATTGTGCAGACATTTCATTTAAGCGATATTACACATTTCAAATTTTTCTTCCAGTCCCTCATAACTTATATTTCAAAATTGAAAAAGATGATATTAATATTTGCCTAACATATAACATGAGAATTTTGTGAAAATATAAAGAATTAACAGATGAGATGTATTTTTGTCAGAGTCTGTGTGCTTCCATAACATTGATTTTACTTAAATACTGGCTATTATTAGCCTGAGACCAATGTTGTCATGTTGTTAAGCATACTGTCAATTTTAATTATAATTCCTACTTATGTGGAACACATTCCCCAGGACCTTGTGTAACTTTTCTTTTCTAAGGCTCTTATTGGTGGTTACAGGTTCTAACCAAAACTGCTTTATATCTCCATATTAATTTTTGTTGTTTTCCGGTTACCATCAATGAAGTATTCATATTAGTGAGAAAGTAATGAAGTATTCATATTATAATTCAATTATAGAGTTAAAAGTATTTTTAATGTCTTACTCTAATTTTATATTGTTTTGTTAAACAAAGTACTCTGTAATATCACTAGACTAACTGCTATAATAGAGTTTTATTTTGATAAAACATATTAATTGGAGAATTGGTTATCTGAATCTTAGGCTTTTGTCATTAAACCACAACTTCTTACAGAGGAACCACCCCTCACAAGAAGGGCATTCCACTAGTACTGTCAACGTGACTCCCCACAAATAACTTCTTGCGTGCTGAAGTTAAGAGTCTTAATCTATAAAGTGAAAATTGTGGACATCACAGAATCTATGATTATGAATTCTTCTAATATAGACAGCCTCTCTCACTGTACATTTTAGGCTGCATCAATTGCCGTGTAGATTCATTTTGCCTTGATATTTAGAGAATCTCAGAAAAAAGGGGAAGTTCCCTTAACATGTTCATGAGCTAGGTTTTTTTTTTTTTTTTTGCTATTAATTCTTCAAACTCGGAGCTTTGGATTGGGTGGTAGGGGTGGGGAGGGCTGGCTTCAGAGCACCTGATGTTGGTTAACTCAGTTTATCATGTGCAAAAATAAATCTGGCTCAAACACTGAACTCTGATTGCTTTTCTAAATAATTCTTTGCCAGCACCAGGCCTCAAATTAACACCTCTCTCCATATCTCACTCTTCTTTCATGCTCATTCTGAGCTTTCAGTCATAATAAATCAGCCCTCAGCATGATTCCAATAGACACATCTTGGAAGAATTTTTACAGCAGTTTTGACCCTAATCCTAGAAGAAGGAGGTGACATAAGGTTCTTTGGACACTCCACGATAATCCCTGCACAGCAACTGACTCCCCTGGACAAGAGAACTGTAAGCCGCTCTTCTCTAACATGACATCATTCTTCCAGAGGCTGCCAAGCTCCCCTCCCCTCCCCTCACCTCCCCTTCCAGAAGGACCATGCTGCTATTTCTTCCCAGGTCCAGAGTCAGGGCAAGGGAGAAACAGAAGGCAGAAGGGTACTGCCCACATTTCCTCTCATGAGTTCCCAAGAAATCTGTGATTTCAAAGATAATGATAAAAAAAAAAAAAAAAGAAAAGGATTAAAATACAGATCAGTCATTTTGTGCTAAGCAGGCCAAAAAAGCATATATAAGATTATTTATTCATGGGTACAAAGAAGCCATCTAAATATTTTAAACACAAATTAAAATTTTAAAAATGCATGAAATGAGATTACAGTGTTTAAGCTAACCTTAACTCATATGTAGTCGCAGGTATAAACCCGCTTTTGAGAATAAATGGTGCTATTATCTTTCTATAAGTTTGCCCTTCCTGATGAAATTAGAAATACAAAGGCAGTTTTGTGGATATATGAGATATTATATTTTACCTCACTATGAATTCCCACATAATTTTGCTTTGGATTGTGCTGAGCAGTTTTAAGAAACTCAGTACAGTGATTGTTAGGACAGGTTAGGACTCTAGGGTACCTGTCTGATGTAGTAGAGTGATGCTGCATGACAATTATGGCCCCAATGCTCCCTTTTCCCAGTCTTGCTATGGTACCTGGCGTGGTTTGGTGGCACTTTTGGGGGGTAAATGATCCAAGGTCCCAGTATAAATTGTAATGAGTAAAGTGACATGTTAAGGCCACTTTAGCATACATACCTTATTGTTATGAAAGGAGCTCAGCCTTTAGCAACAAGTGGTGGTGTTTGAATCCTGGCTTTACTGCTTACTACCCATGTGATCATAGATTATTCAGAACCTGAGTTACATCATCATAAAATGGCCATATTCTTCTGTACCTGCAGGCATTTGGAGATTAAATCAGATGTGCATGGCACACAGAAAATGCTCAACAAATGCTCCCTTTCTGTTCAGTGAACAGGACCCATGGGAATGAGCCCAGACATGTAAGTTATTTTATGAGCAGAGAGGTCAGAGGATCAGGACGATGGTGACACAAACAAGGCTTTCTCTTGTCAGTTGTACAGCACCTGGGGCACCTTTGACCAGGACAAAAGCTCTGGTTACATATGATCTGTCCCCTGAAACCAACTCACTGGCTGGGGGGAAAGGATGCAGCCGGAAGGGTGCTGGTGGCTCTGAAAACAGACTTTGCTTATCTCTTACTGATATCTTATGTGGACTCTGGTGATGGTCCATATTTCTTATAGCTCCTTATTCCCCAAAACGTGGAAATAATGCCAAGAGGTTGTATCACCAAATATCTTCTAAGAACCCAGTAACAAAATAATAATGTAATTTGCATGCTGTTAATTTGTACTTCTTCATCCCTGTGATTATCCAAAGGTTTATTTATTTTTTCTGCTGCCTGCTTTTTTTCCCCTTCTTGGGCTGCAGAATCTCTAGTGTTAGAATATTCTATTCCTTTGGCTTCTCTCCAGTCTTTAGAGAGAGATCGAGAACACAGTCAACATTGGCAATTTCCTGTCTGCCTTCCAGCTACCTCTGTGAGGCAAAGATTCCAAAGCCAGGTGCTTTTTGTTTTTCTTTATAGTTCTTTTGCATTATCTTTCTCTACTATGTATGTGTGGGTGGATACACACACATATACACTCTCACACACACATCTCTACTGTGTTCCAGCCACTAGGATAGACACTGGAGGTACAGTGAAGAAAAAGAAACAGTTCTTGCCCTTAAGCAGCTAGTGTAATTTGTCTCTCTCACACACACACGTATTTTATATATATATATAATGCTGATGATGTTATGATACTGAAATGCTTCAGGAGGCTGAGAAGAAACATTCAAGTCAGTCTGGTTTTTTCTGTAGAAAAGCTTTCTGAGTGGGAGGATGCTTGAGTTGAATTCTCAAGGACCCAGGAGAAGGAAACAGCCTGTGCAAAGACACAGAGAGAAGTGAGAACGTTGTTTTGTGGGGTTTTTTTTTTGTTTTTTTGGGTTTTTTTGCTTATAAGAACTATTAATTGGTAAGTAGTGTAGGATGGTTGTAAGGAGATGAGAAATGAGACTTGAGGTGTATTCAGCTGCTGCTGCTGCTGCTAAGTCGCCTAAGTCGTGTCCAACTCTGTGCGACCCCATAGAGGGCAGCCCACCAGGCTCCGCCGTCCCTGGGATTCTCCAGGCAAGCACACTGGAGTGGGTTGCCATTTCCTTCTCCAGTGCCTGAAAGGGAAAAGTGAAAGTGAAGTCGCTCAGTCGTGTCTGACTCTTTGCGACCCCATGGACTGTAACCTACCAGGCTCCTCCATCCATGGGATTTTCCAGGCAAGAGTACTGGAGTGGGGTGCCACTGTGTATTCAGCAGTTCCCTCCAATAGAGGCAATGAGCCTTGTTAAGCCCTGGACTCTACCTTAATAAATAAGGAGTTAGTGTGTGATGGTGATGGTGTGATGAAGGGTATCACCACAATAAGGAGGACATTGAACAGGAAATGACATGATCAGATATGGGTAGCTGTGCAGATTAGGGCCTGAACTACGTCAATGGTGGTACAGGTTGAAACAGGAAAACTGTTACTGGGCTTAGAAAAGATGTTTCCCTAACAAAGATGCAGACCTTCAAACACAATATGTGTCTAGAAATGCCTTAGTGTGAGTGAGTCAAAGTAGCCCTTCTAGAGTGATATTGCCACTATTCTTCTCAAGGAGGCAGTATTTTCCAGAAGGCTGAAGAGAATCATTCCCCAACATTTATAGTAGCTATTCATTCATTCAACAAATACTCATTGAGGCACTATACTGTTTTGGGCTCTATAATAAGTCCTTCAACGTTTTTTCAAAATGCTGTTTATTTATAGGGTTACTCCTCAGCTAAATTTTTTAAACTCTAGGTCCATTCGCCAATACCCTTGCTTGCCTGTGATATTCATTCCTGTAACCACTATCTAAGTATAGTCTGAAATAAAGTAAGCTTGTAACAGATGTTTTCTGAATGAATTGGTTGTTAATCCTGCTGTACAGGAGGAAAGGCAATGGAGAACGACCAAGGTCATATAGAAGTAGAGAGCCCCCCACCTCATGCCTCCTGTTATTATTTCCCCTCTCAGAATCACATAGTGGCCTCTTCCTCTCTCTCTCTCTCTGGTAACCTTTGAAGAAGCGAACCATGGGAGGAAATCAACAGGGCCTCCAGAATACCTTTGACGATAGAAGTATCTAATTATAGTAAACCTTGAAGGGGATAATCACTAACAATTAAATAATAACTGAGGAGTGGTCTAGGAAAGTGACAGTGATGTACATTTCTGTCTGGAGAATTGAATTGTGGGGTGACACTCATCTTTGCCATGAGTCTGGGATATAATATTGTTTTGGATTTGATAACTTGGTTGGGATGGCGTTGGTTTTAGGACTTCCACTTAGTCTTCCCCACTTTAATGGCATTTAAACTTATAGGCCAATATAAGAGTTTTGCCATTACCAATATGTTATTTCTAGCTAAACATTTTGGAACAATGGCAATGTCTTCCAGGTAAGTCTTTGGACCAAGTAGATTTACTTTTTGTAAATCTGGTGCCAGGGCTCCATTTATTATCTGGCTGCCAAAGGACCCCACTCTAATAGGGGGCTAGGATGACACTGATATCAGCGTCTCCTTGGATATTATGTTCAACTGTTTTCAAAATGTCTGGATATTTCTCTTTCCCACTATGTGGTTATTAGAATAAACAGTTGTAATTTCCTTTGTAAGAAAACTGCTCTGAAACCTTGGTTTCTTCCTCTTGGCTGCTTACAAGGGCTGAAGAAACTTTTGTGTAGGCAGAACATTTTTTCCCAAAAGGATGCCAGAAAGAAAAAGATATTGAAGGATATAGGAAGACATTAAAAGCATTCAAGATGTCGATGACTAGAAGAAGATGACATGAAGAACAAAGATGAAATAAGTTAAACTCCACATCCCTGGAGTTCTGGGAGAATGCTGAATTTATCCCCTTAACAGGGAAACCTGGAGTCCTCTATAAGAACCAGCAGTCTGTCTCACAGAGCCATGGAGAGGGCTAATACTAATTAGCATTTTTTTGCACTCTCGTTACTGGTGTAAAAGGGGTATGGCACAAATTGCATGGAGGACCTAAAATGATCAATAGGAAATTGCACTGCCTCCCATGACTTGGATTAAATGGGTGAATGAATGAAAGTACTTAAAATCTGTGCTTGGCACTTATTGGGTCTTCAATAAGTGCTAACCATTTTCATTATTATCATTTTCTCTTCAAAGGCATCTAGGATGCAAGGCAGAGCCTGAGAGACTCAACAAACCTGTAATCTCTCTGCTGGTGGACCCCACCAGTAACCTTCGCTTGTATTTTCCCATCCAAAATATTCTTCATTATCTATAAAAATCAGGGTCAGGAATTTCAAGAACTCCTGGACATAAATGATGTTTTCAGTTCTCCTTCAAGTAATGATCATAATTTTGAAAGAGAAAAGAAAATCTGAACAGGTGTTGTCTAGCTCCAGAGATGCTATCAAAGATTGAGTTTTCTCAAATATGGCTCATGAAAGCAAAATGACAAGAGGAAGAGTACACATCAAAAACACTAGGAAGAGTAAAGAATACAGTAAAAGGGCAGGAAGACTCACCAATCTAGTTAAGACAGCTTGAAACTGAAATTTGAGGGGGAGAAGAAAAGAAAACCTATAAACTAGATATTAAGGAGACAGCCAGCATGGCACAGAGAGAACAGCAATCAGGGAGGTGCCCAGTAATTTACCGAAGAAAATAACAGGGGAGATGTCTGAGAACTGTATTTATGATCTTGGATTATATACAGATTATAAGTAATAAATAAAGTTAACCTGGAGTCTTAACACTAGGAACAAAATCCAGTGACATAGAAAACGCTAGGAGTTTATGGGCTAAAATTTAGAATAGCATGCAAATATTTGTCATGTTCAAAGGAAACAGACAAATTAGAAATGATGGGTGTGCCCCAAAGCCTCAGCTTTTAATGGACATCCACAAAATTGAAGCTTAGATGCATAGTAGAGACCACTACTGAATATAAAAGGACAGAGAATATAAGTGACTTGGAGACTAGTGGTGAAGGCATAAATATACCTTACCTGGCCAGGTGAAAACCGCAAATGCTGATGTGGTAACTAAAACAGGATTCAAATGGGCAAATTCTACCATCCAAACTTCTGTTGACCTTTCCTTCTGCTGGAAGCTGAGGGTTTGATAAAATGGCTTGAGGACAATATCACTTATTAGAATTCATAAACTATAGAACTATGGACTTGATGCTGATCCCATGGAAAAAATTTGAGAAACTCTAATATCTAAAAAATTTAAGTAACTAATGAAATGAAACAGGCCTTAGATGGGAATACAAAGATGAGTAAGACAGACATGAAGTTTGCCTTCTAGTGGAGGATATAGACTTAAATATTAATAACTGACTCTATGATTGAATAAAGTTCTATTGTGAGGTATACCACAAAAGAGTACTGTGTGATGTCAGACAAGATAAGGGGGATCCACTGTATGTGGGGGCAGGGGAGCTCAGAAAAGACTTTCTGAGAGAAATGACATTTATTCTGTTCTTGGAAGAATTTACTCAGCAAGAAAGTTCTGAGATGGGATGTGGCAGGATGCTGGGTCTACATGAAGGGTAGAAATTGAGGAGGAGAGTGTAGGAGATAAGGCTCCATCTTGGGTTTCTTTCAAATTAATCTCTTCAAAGGAATGAAGTTGCAAGGTCATGTCAGCTTCAGACGATGTCTCCAGGAGCATTCCACAGGCCTCTAACCTCAGGGTAGGCACTGACATGTGGAAAAAGGGTAGGGTTAGAACTATTTTTAGTGGTTCCGGGGGGCATAACTGACTGCAGTGTGCTTGTTACAGGGATGTGAAATGTATGAGAGGTCCTTCTACAGCTACAGCTACCCAGGGATGGAAAGACCTGCCTGGGAGGAGAGAGCTGCTTTACCTGAATTCATGTGACAGGATTAAGTGGGGGTCAATAAATACCTTTGAGGGTTATCTTATCATTTGGGAAGTTGGACAATGTAAAATAATACCTACTTTTCAAGCACCTACTCTGTGGTCGACGTGGTTTGTTTAGGTGACAGGAACATAGAAGTGAAAAGAGTACCCCCTTTTGTCAAGTGGCAGGAAAAAACATGATATCATAGAGAAAATGTTCTTGCATGTGCTTTTGACCTACAATAATATCCTAGCCCCAATCCCAACACCCTGTCCCACTTCACCAAAAACATTCTTACACTTGCAGCTGACATGCCTAGATGGGGCTCCACCCGCACAGCCTGGTTATAGGTCTAGGGTAGCCCCCTCTCAGATCCATGCCCTCATTTGTTCCCACTTGCGTTTCTCTTCTGCTTTTTGTGGTTTTCCATTGACCTGGTCCTTGATGTCTAACTGCAACTCTGTTTTCAATGTGATAGCCTGTTGGATCAAGGCAAACTTGGTTTCTTACTCTAGGCACTGTCTCTGGGCACAATGCACCATACTCTTCCTTTTACTCCTGGTACCTTTGCTGCTGCTCCCTCAGCCCCCGGCTTCCCCACAGCCCCTCCTCACCATCCCTCCATTGGGAAGAGTGGCCCATTAATGCTGGAAAGGTCATTTGAGAGCTGTGGTCATTTCGGCTGTCTTGGGAGATCAGACTTTGGGGTTGAGCAGAAGTTCTTTGGAGGGAGAGGGCTGGAAGGGAATTTCAGGTAGGAAAACAACTAATACATCCCATCTCTCCAAGAATGAATTTCTCACTCTTCAGGTGGCAACATGGAAGAGCATTACTAAACTGGGTGACAGAAATCAGGAGTTGCGACAACTCAGTTCCCTGACCTTCACCATATCTCATACCCAGTTTACTACCTGAACATAAATGTATCTGTCATTCTGGCCCCAACATGTCAGAGTTTTAAAAATGATGTGACGTGGTATTGTGACTTAGATTCCCAGAAGAGATCCTTGGAGACAGACATTTTAATCTAAATTAATCCATGACTATTAACTAGAGTTCCATTGTGATGCACACAAGAGCTTTTAATTATTGATTTATTTAAACAAAGTCTTGGTGGAAAGGCCACTTGGGTAAGAGCATTATTTGTAAAACCAGACACTGACATAGTTACAGCCCGCACCCTGCCTTGTAAGGACAATCTCAGAAAGAGCAAGCTTTTCTTTCCTGCTTCCCAGGCCTGGGGTATCTCATTCTTAATGAGTATCTTCTCTGCTAAGCTGTCTGATCACAGGCTGCCAACTAGACCTAATTGAAGAGAATAATACTCTCCAAGGTGAACCTATGTAATTTTTTTCTTTGGAGTCTTTTTAGTTACACTTATCTTCGGCAAATGTTTTTATATCTAAATTGTCAAACTAAAAGGAATGAAATGCTGTTAAGGTATCATTTACAGCTGAGAATTCTAAAGGGAAAGTGGGCTCCTAGGACCCAGAGCAAAACACTGGCACTTGGAACATTCAAGGTACCCTGAATGACGGTGCTGAGCTTTGCCAATCTAATGAGATATTCAGAAAGCATGTAGGGTAGGAGCCCACTTGTCTTGCAACATGTATGTGCTTGGATGGACCTACTCAACTCTTGCTCCAAAACAGTGCAAAGAATCAGGAACACCTCTGGGCACATCTGGAACAGACAGAAGACCGGCGGCTCTATGCATCCTGAAAAGAGATTCAGGCTGCAGATCGGGAACATTGTGTTCTCCTTCTCCTGCTGCTTCTGTAATCAGCCATGTGACTTCAGACAGGTCACTGACCCTGAGCCTTATGTTAATCACCTATAAAATGTGGTGGGGGTACCCATAAGGATTTTTTCTGCTGGAACAGACTCGGTTCAGTTCAATTCAGTCACTCAGTCATGTCCGACTCTTTGCAACCCTATAGAATACAGAATGCCAGGCTTCCCTGTCCATCACCAACTCCTGGAGTTTACTCAAATTCATGTCCACTGAGTCGGTGATTCCATCCAACCATCTCAGGCTCTGTCGTCCCCTTCTCCTCCCGTTTTCAATCTTTCCCAGCATCAGGGTCTTTTCAAATGAGTCGGTTCTTTGCATAAGGTGGCCAAAGTATTGGAGTTTCAGCTTCAGCATCAGTCTTTCCAGTAAATTTTCAGGACTGATTTCCTTTAGGATGGACTGGGTGGATCTCCTTGCTGTCCAAGGGACTCTCAAGAGTCTTCTCCGATGTCACAGTTTAGAAGCATCGATTCTTTGGCGCTGAGCTTTCTTTATAGTCCAACTCTCACATCCATATATGACTACTGGAAAAACCATAGCTTTGACTAGACAGACCTCTGACAAAGTAATGTGTCTGCTTTTTAATAATTAAAAGATGCTTGCTGAAACAGACTAGGATTCTATATATGACTTATTTCCAGATACTTTATAGTAGATTGGGCTAAATCTGCTTCAGAATGTTAACTTGGTGCTGAATGAAATTCAGGACTCTATAGAGAATTATTTCTAAATAATCACTATCAGAATCAAGGTTTGGATCCTGATGACCTGGGTCAGAGAGGTCCCTTATTTTTGTTTTTCCAAATTGTTCAGAATATATGGCACTATTGTGCCAGAATAGATGTTGAGAGTCAATCTTACATTTATGAAGTACAAAAGAATAAGCAAACTACTGTAAGGGAAGAAAAATTTTCCCTTCTTGCTTTCTCGTTTCCTTACCTGATCTAATGATTAAATATGACACATTGATAGGAGAAAAATAAATTCAATTTCATACAGACAGAAGCCCCACAAAGATGTGAGAGGCTCCCCAACAACTGAGGCTTACATGTCATCCTGAGCTCAGGAGAAAGGGGTAGGGGTCTGGGTCTTCAAAGGGGAGGAAGAAAATTCACAGCAAGATGAGAAGAGCAAATGTTTGGTACCATGCAGATAAGTCTTCCTGATGTAGAAAGTTATCTCTGGTAATAGCCTATTTCCGAGTACAAGCCTGCTATCTAAATTCTTTTAGGTAGTTAGAGAGGAGGTAAAAAGCTGTTCTTCAATCTGTTGGGCTTAGATTGTCTCCAGCTTGGAATCATCCTCATTCCAAAATGGCACATTCTGGGACAACCTACCCTGAACCCCATCAGTACAAAATAGTTCTTTGATAGGCTTTTATGGGGAATATATTTGATTTTGTGGGGGATTGTGGGAACAGTATGGTATCATGGTTATGTTACAGATTAAATTGTGTCCCCTCCCCTCCTCAGAAAAAACATATGTTGAAGTTCTAATATCAAGTACCTGTGAATGTGTCCTTATTTGGAAATAGGGTCTTTGCAAATTTAATCAAGACGTTAATGGGCCTTATTCCTTTAAGACTAGTCTCCTCATAAGGAGAGGGAATTTTGGACACAGACATACAATAGGATGTCATGTGAAGGCAGAGGCAGAGACTGGAGTGATGGATCTATAAGTCAAGAAACACCACAGATTTTCTGCTGTCACCAGACGTTAGGAGAGAGGCATAAAACAGATTCTCTCTCAGAACCTCTAGGAGGGCCGACGCCTTGATTTTGAACCTCTAGCCTTCAGAATTTGAGACAATAAATTTCTGTGTTTTAAGCCACCTCATTTGATGGTACTTTGTCATGGTAACTCTAGGAAACCAATCAACATTAGGTATACAGTCTCCAAAGTCAAGATGTCTTAGGTTAAAAAATCTGTATTTTGACTTACTGTGTGGAAGCAAGTTAACCTCTCAGACTCAGTTTCTTTATCTATAAAATGGGGATATAATTATACCCATCTGATAGTAAAGCTATGAAGATTTAATGGGGTAACCCTTGAAAGGAGACTGGCAGTAGATTGTGATAACTGTTAGCTGTGATCATCATTGTGTTCTTGCATCACCTGGAGATTGGCCCTTCAGGCCTTTGAAAGTAGGGAACATATTTGATACCATTTCACCTAGTAGTGAGTGTTCCAAATAGTATCCGCTCAACAAATATTTGCCACTGCTAGTAACAGAAGTATAAAGTTACTTCAATTTTGTTAAAGCCCAACTGAATAAGAATGAAGATGAATATAGCCTCCTCTTAGGGTCTCCTCTCAACACCACTGAGTTTTTTTGGGTAACATTCAGACATCATAGTGAGGAAAGAAGAGAGAGCATGGATTAGAGGCTAATTCTGGTTGCATCATTTAACTGATTTTGTATCCTTGGTGCAGTTGTTGCATCCTTCTGAGCTTCAGTTTCCTCCCTTGGAAAATGGAAATGAGGAGGGAAAGAGGTTTGATGTTTACCTTCCTTGGTGCTCTGCCTCATGGAGGGGCCTGACTAGGTCTGGTTATTCCCACTCAAGGTCTTCTCCCCAAACTCTCCAACCCTAGACACTCTCTGAGCAGCTGCATTGTTTTGAGAGACTATCTACATGAATAATACACCTTAACAAGAATTATAACTAACAGTTTAATGGTACACACACACACACACACACACCACCAACAACAACACACGCACAAAATAATGAGACTCAATAAAGGCAACATCATAAGTTTGGGTTAACCTTGGTAGTTTTGGCTATTGTGGAAAATGTACCTTTGGCAGCCCACAGCTGCATTGGTGTGAGAATCACTGGATTTGGGGACATGTCTTGTAGAACACATGCTTTGGCTGAAGAGACCCCTTGTAGCTAGCAGATGTCATGTGTGTGTGCTATGTCATTCAGTCGTGTCTGACTCTATGCTACCCTTTGGACTGTAGTCCACTAGGCTCCTCTGTCCATGGGATTCTCCAGGCAAGAATATTGGAATGGGTTTCCATGCCCTCCTCCAGGGGTCTTCCTGACCCAGGGATTGAACCCCCATCTCCAGCAGCTCCTGCATTGGCAGGCGGATTCTTTACCACTGAGCCACCTGAGAAGCCCCAGCAAATGTCATGGGGCAGGCCAACTTTAAAGGCCAGGTTTCATTGTCATTTGGCAAACATTTAAAGTCTGTTAGCACAACGTGGAGAACTGTGGAGGGAGAGGTGCTCAGAGAGCCCTGGGGAGAGCAGGACTTGTGAGAGTGATAGATGAGGTGTGTTTAGTGAGGACTGCACAAATTGTTTTCTTTTAACAAGACATAAAACTCACTGAAAATATCAACTGATTTTGGCTTGCTAATTATGCTTTGCCTTTCCTAACTTAACTAAAGCTTTGACGGCCCTAAATTTCCTAAAAGGCCTTGTTAGGAAAAATAAATTTAGGGTTTAATTATGTAAACATACTATGTGTATATTATTTTTTAGACTTTCTAGGCAGTATCCCACATTTTTGTGGATTCATTCATTTGTTCATTTAACTACTTTTAGTGGGTCCCTATTCTGTCCCAGATATACTTAAATACAAGAATTGTTAGCTACATGCTGGCTGCAACTAATTAGCTTGTTCAGTGGTCATTTAATTTTTAAAAAATTTTCATTGAGATATAATCAACATAGAACATTATATTAGTTTCAGGGGTACAACATGATGATTTGCTATTTGTATGTATTTCCCAATGATCACCATAAGGTCTAATTAATATCTGTCACCAAAGTTACATATTTTTTCTTGTGATGACTTTCAAGATCTATTCTTAGCAACTTTCAAATATGTAATACAGTATTATAAACTGTAGTTACTATGCTACTATATATTACATATCCAGGAGTTGTTCATTTTATAACTAGAAGTTTGTACCTTTTGACTACTTTCACTCATTTTATCACCACCTACCCTGGTGGCTCAGACAATAAAGAATCTGCTTGCAATGCAGGAAACTTGAGTTTGATCCTTGAGTTGGGAAGATATCCCGGGGAAGAGAATGGCTACCCACTCCAGTATTCTTGCCTGGATAATTTCATGGACAGAGGAACCTGGTGGGCTATAGTCCATGGTGTTGCAAAGAGTCAGACAAGAGTGAGCAACTAATATTTTCACACTTTTCCCTTACCTCCTACCTCTGGCAACCACCAGTCTATTCTCTACAAGCTCAGGTTTGTTTGCCTGTTTTTAGATTCTACGTATAAGTGAGATCATGTAGTATTTATCTTTCTTTGTCTGGCTTATTTCACTTAGCATAATACCTGCAAGTTCTATCCATGTCATAAATGATGAGATTGTCTTTCTTCTTATGACTGAATAATATTTGATTGCATGTATATACCACATTTTCTTTATCCATTCATTCATCAGTGGATACTTGGATTGTTTGCATTTATTTTCTATTGTAAATAATACTGCAGTGAACATTGGGGTGCATATATACTTTTGAGTTAGTGTTTTCTTCAGGTAAATACCCAGAAGTAAAATTGCTGACTCATATGGTAGTTCTGTTTTTAATTATTTTTGAGAAACCTCCATACTGTTTTCCATAGTGGTTGCGCTAATTTACATTCCCACCAACAGTGCAGAAAGGTTCACTTTTCTCCATGTCCTTGTCAACATTTGCTATTTCTTGTTTTTTGACAATAGCCATTCTAACAGGTGTGAGATGATATCTTGTGGTTAGTGATGTTGAGCATTTTTTAATGTACCTGTATGCAGGTCTTCTTTGGGAAAATATCAATGCCGATTCTCTGCCCATTTTTTAGTCATATTTTTTTCTATTAAGTTGTATGCATTCCATATTTATTTTGGATATTAACCCCCGTAACCTTTAAAAAAGGTCTTCATGTTTCATTCAGTTGCCAGCGACCTTTTTAGTGCTGGAGCTGACATAAAGCCTAGATTGAGACTAATCTTGCCCTCAAGTGTTACCCATCTAGTTGGGTAGCTTGCAGCTACCCAAGCAATAATAGCAGCGATAATAGCAGTGTAACCAGAACAGTACAAGTAATCGTGATAACACTACTAAGGAAAATAGCTAACCTTGATTGATTATTATGTGCCAGTTCATGAGTGGTTTAAATAGATCATGTTATTTAATCCTCATATGAACCTGATGAAAGAGTTGCTAATATTATGTCCATTTTATAGATGAGAAGGGACTGAAGTGAAATAACTTGCCTGAGCACGTGTAGGTAGGAAGTAGCAACACTGTGACTCCAACCAAGGTGGTCTGGCTCCAGAAACTGCACTCATAATCAATTCTCTGTGTTGCACACATGAATTCTACTTTAAAAAGTGTTACCAACCACAGCTTTATATACGTAGAGCTAGATTATTCACTTTTATTGGAGGGTTTCATGAAATGTTTCTATAAATAGCATATGCTCTTGGTACACTCAAAATAAGATTTAGTTGGCAAAAGGTTGATTTATGCACTTGTCTTCAGGAACATATCATTCTTTAATGGGAACTTCTTCTGTTTATAAATTTTAACCAGTTTATGTACATAGCAAAGGAGAATTTAAAGTAATACAGTGGACAGCTCTTTCCCTCTACTCATGAAAACATTTTTATTGACAGTTTTTTCTAATATAGAAAAAATGTAATGAAGAGAACCAAAATGAAAATTATCCTACTGCACAGATAACCATATTCTTTAACTTTAATCACATGTGTATATTACTTTTATTTTTAAAAAATACAGAAAGATATAAAATGAAAAAAAAGATCTATTTTCCATCTTGACCTGCTAATATCAAGGAAACTGGTGTGAAGTTGGATACTCAACTTGAGGGTGTTAAAAGGAGTTGAAAGACACTTTCTATTGTGTGCTGAGTGTTCTCTGTTTCCCCTACCCCTGAAAGTGAAAGTGAAAGTGAAAGTTAGTCACTCTGTTGTGTCCAACTCTTTGGGATCCCATGGACTGTAGCCCAGCTCCTCTGTCCATGGAATTCTCCAGGCAAGAATATTGGAGTGGGTTGCCATTTCCTTCTCCAGGGATTGAACCCAGGTCTCCTGCATTGCCAGCAGATTGTTTACCAACTGAACCACTAACAGAAATGAATATCACTTTATTCTGGATGTTAGGTGTGGGGGTGTGCGTGGAAAGAAAGATTGTCAAAGAAAAAAAATCCTAATCAAGCCTCATGTTGTTCCCCAAATGTCTCCACCTGAATCTTAGCAGACATGAGTCTTTTGGTTCCTCATTAGCTGGCTATGATCCAGGCATGTCTTGCCCTTTGCCATCTCATTTAACCATGATTCGTATACTTTTATTAATCCCCCTAACCTATTTTCTAATTTTAATCCTTGCAACTTGGAAGGGAAGATTTACTCTAAAATCCATTGCAGATTCTCCCTTCTACTTGTACTTGTGCTCCTGTTCTCTCTCTCTGTCCCTCTCTACTTGTTCTTCCTTTCTCTCTCTCTCTCTCTCTGTCTCTGTCTCTCTGTGTGTCTCTCTCTTTCTGTCTCTCTCTCTCTCTCTCTCTAGCGCACACACACATATTCCTACTGCTGTACATTTCCACTAAATTTTAGACCCCTGTCATATTTTCTGCATGTGAACAGGTACATTTGACAATACATAATGGTGATGTTTGTGTGCTTGTGTCTTTCTAACAATAGTCTATTGCTCACATGATTCTGTTTAAGTCCTTAACAGCATGTACAAATCCTTTGTGGGAGATGTCTGGAGTCAAAAGAGTCCTCACTCTCATTCTGCAGGCCATCGCTGAGTGCTTCTTTCATCAATACACCATTGCTAGGCGTGAAATGGGCTATTTAGTATTTTAAGAGGCAAATGTAAATGTGTTTAATGAGCCTCGAGGGAGCTGTGCCATGGCCAGGGAAAAAAGGCTTTTAGCAGCAGATGCAGACAAAAGTATTGGATTTCATTCTCTGGGTCTCCTGAAAAGTAAAAGACAAAGAAAATGGAGATCTTGGCCCCTGATAGGGTAGGAGTTAGTCAAAACCTAAAACCCAAGCAACTGGTGTCTCTTGACATTTTTCTCTTTGGTAAAGAATTCAACAAATGGTGGTGGGACAGATGGAGTATGCTGATATATTACAGGAGTGTGAAGCCCTGGTACTGTTGGGTATACCCTTGAGGAGCTTGAGGACACTAGCCTTGGAAAAGCAATCTTTGCAGTAGTTTTAAGGTTCTGAGCGGTGATTTTTAAAAATTGTGGATTTTTAGAAGAGTTTAGAAAAACTCATGAGTATTCCAAATCTGACTGAAATCTCTTTTTGGCTCTGTCAAAACAACATTCTTTGTCTCTTTACTAGTAAATACAAAGGCTAGTTCAGGCATCTCAGCACATTAGAAATCTGTTGAATGTCTCAAATTTACTTTGCTGTAGCTTGGGGCTGGAGTCTGGGAGACTTCCTGCCTCTGACAACTGTTCTATGCCTACCCGAGTTGGGCCAGCTCTTCTCTAGTGTGTTAAAAGTGGCGTGTTTCTGAATATAACAATGCTGATACTTGATCCTGGCAGAAAAAGAAGTGAAAAATAACTCATAAATTTTTTTTTTATGGCTTTAGGCAAGTCAGTAACTGGGCAATCCGTATGGTTTACATTCTGCAACAGCTGAGCTTCCAACATTCTCATCCCATGGGAGAAGGAGAAAGGCAGGGTCATCCACACTGTTTGCCGTGCTACCCATGCTCCTCCACTCTGGTTTGGAAACTTGAAGCTGCTGTGTCCACGCTAAGCCTACACTCTGCCACTCTCAGCATTCCTCCTCCAGTTTTTATTCACTTCTTTTATCTATTTGTATACCTGTGTGTCTTGCACTGGCTGACAAGCTCTGGCAAGACAAGGGTGATGTCTTTTTCTTATCTCTCAGAGCATGGAACACAGAAACACAGATTTTTTTCCTCCATAGAAGCCACTAGGTAGATATTTGCTAAATAATATATACCTAGTATATATATATATATATATATATATATATATATATTTAAGTAGTGCATTTTGGTCTTTTTGTAAAGTCCCTATTCTCTTGACAAGTCTAGCTAAATGTATATTCTTTCCAGTGCTATGAAGATGTTTCACTTAAATGTTATGTGCTCATGAGCTTAAATCCTTTTTTTTTTTTTTAATGTGCAACTGGAGGAATATTGGATTATTGGATTGTGTGCTCTGGAATAAAATAGTTAAACTCTTGGTGTCTCAAGTTTCTGTCATTTTAAAAGGATAAGAATTATTATTGCAACTGAACCACCACCACTCACAGAAAGATAAGATTGAGAGTAGTAGGGAATGATTATTGCAGTACTGGCTTTCTGACTGTGTGGTCTTAGGCAGGTTACTCGAACTCTTTGAGCTTATTTCCTTTTCTATAACTTAGAGATACGACCTAATTTACAGGGTTTATGGTAAAGACTGGATGAAATTCAGTGAGGCAATACATACACAGAGTTTGGAGCTGTTCTTACAGTTAACAAGTATCTGGTAAACTCCACTGAGGACAACTGATTTTCTTTTGAAGAAACATGTAGAGATCTGAGACTCAAAAGTGATTCCCTCTGGGCCTGTGAAAGGGAGAACAGATCTCTAGGTCCCTGAAGAAAGGGTCACATAGCTTTCTCCCTTGCAGGATCATGAGGTGAAAGTACAGTTTCAGAAGGAAATGTCAGAGGTTGCCAGAGGGATAGACTGTAGGCCAGGACTCTGGCCTTGCTCAACATTTCCAGGCCCCAAGTGCACCTCAGAAGCATGGAATGGCAGATCTGTAGAGATTTTACAGGCTGGGGACAGAGGGTGTCTTAGCACCAACCACTTTGGACAGATGGTCAGTGACCACAAGGTACTTCATAATGCCTTGAAATTCTGAAAGACTCTGAACCTCAAGCCAACATGAGGACTGTCAGAATGACTGAAGCTGAATTTCCCACCACCCAAGCAGAAGGGGAACTCACAATTAAGTCGGTTTGTAGAAAATGAAGGGATGTGGTGTTTCTTACATCCTTACTATCTATACCACTAAAAATATTAAATCTGCCACAGAATTTCACATAGATATTGACCCTATTTCACAATATTTGAGAGCTTTGAGGGAGGATGAATTTTTAAAATAATAAGTTCAAGATTACAAATTTGGCATTTTCATAAAGTGATTTTTTAAATTTTTTTAATGATAATTTTTAGTAGCCAAAATTCTCTGTAAATTATGACTTCTGCTCTCTGACATAACATGGCTACCTCAAATCTTACATAAAGTCAGACAGAATAAAAAACATTCTGATATAAATAGACAATGTATCATTGATATATAACACATAATATAGTGCAACAGAAAGTGAAAGTCGCTCAGTTGTGTCTCTTTGCCACCCCATGGTGTATACAGTCCATGGAATTCTCCAGGCCAGAATACTGGAATGGGTAGCCTTTCTCTTCTCCAGGGGATCTTCCTAACCCAGGGATTGAACTTTCAACACCTAATATTGTTACTATAAATTATAGGTCTTCAATAAATTTGGGGGAAATGAATTAATGGGCAGTTTGTTGACACATATTTAGAATTTCTGACAAAACTGTAAGTTTTATTCACATTAGCTTTAATGTTAGTAAACTTTATTATATTATAATCCTTCTCAGATTAGTCATTAGTATATGGCATATATGGTCCTTTACTCTAGTACTCATCTCTTGTGTTTGTGTTTGTTCTACTTTCTAATTTTCTTGACATAAGATTTATGTACAAAGATGCAAATTTCTATTTTAAATATAATGGTTAAAAACTGGGATTACACTAAACTTCCAAATAAATTTTGAGATATTTCCAAAATTGTTATCCTGCATATATTATAGATAATGTTTTAAAAAATTATTTAATAGCCTGAGGAAATGTTAATGTCACCAATTCAAAGGAGAAAATAAGATACAGCTTAAGTGTGTGGTTCTGTAGGCATATTAGGGTGGACTTTGGACTATAAAAAGAAATTATTGGGTTGCACTTGCCTTGGAACATACTTGATCAAAAATTTCTAAGTGGAGTTTTTGAAAAAATATTAGGTGAGGGGAGTGACTGCAAGCTTACACTCTGTTTCACAAGCACCTAAAATTCAGTCTTTCTATATTGCTGGTTAGGTGTAAGGTAGAGCCAAGGTGGGGTTGGTTAACGTCCTTGTTTGAAAACTAGGATGCATGCTTAAATAAAAGACCCTCTTACCTGGGCTCAGAGGTGAATAGAAGAAGTATCTATGAATGGGATAAAGAATTTCTTTAGAAAATAGTTTTGGATTTCTTTTAAACCAGAGGTAAATGACTGATCAAGGAAGCAGATTACAAAACTGCCTAGCAGTAACTATAGTTATCTCTTGATAGAGTTATGAGTTATTTTAATTTTCTCTTCAATACCTTTATTTTCTAATTTCTCAGCAATGAACATGTATCAGCTTTATAATTAGAAAAAAATAACAATTAAGCCCTCTAAATAGCTTGTATGCCTAAGCCCTCACTGGCTTCTGTATCTAGAACTAGGTAATATTTTCATTCATATGCAAATTATGACTTTGTCCCCACCTACCCGTGTGTGAAGGAATTTCGGCTCCTCTAACTGCTCTCTGGATCTTTGTAAATAGTCTTTGTAAGAAGGTACTTTCCTTCTGAGCATCACTTTCTTGCATTCTGACTTCCTTGTCAAGCCATAGTGTAAAGGCTGACACTCTTACAGTGCAGGATAAGTGACCCTTTCTGGGTGACATTTATCTGCACAATGGCCCTGGCCAAGGGAAAGGGGTGCTACTCCTTCCTTTATTCTCTTTCCTCTGCATGTTCTAGGATCATTCTTCAAATTCCCCAGAAGCATGGCTGAGAGTAAGGTTTTACTAAAGCCATGGAACATTGGAAGGAAAATACATTCTAGATGTTAGGATATATCTGTGGCTACAGGGTATTGCCCTCAAAACACACAGAGCAGGGCAACCCTCAAAATCCCCTTTCTACTTCTTTACTGTCCACTTGCTCAGCCTCGCCCCACTCATACCTCCTGGGATGCTCACAGCTATTTAGGTCTTAGAGATCACATCTACAGGCATTTCAAAGAGATCAAAGTGCTTCTCCTTCCTTCTAGACTAAGATTCACCTCCTCAGGCCTCATTTTTGGTCTCAAGGATGATTAACAGAGAATATCTTCTCCCTGGAAAGAATCTCAAGACTTTCCCCTCAAGGGAGTGTGGCAAGGTCCTCTAATTCCAATGGAAAAATGACTGTGAATTATCTAAAAATCTCTATGTTATGTTAATTCTTTCTGGAGGTTTCAGTCTTAAATAATGCTATATATAGGACCTCAAAGGTCCAGGGCAAGTCTCTTTGTGATTTCCCAGTCTAGTTCTCTTTACTGTCATCCATCATGAGGTCAAGATCAGGTTAGTGTGACCTTTATCTCATCCTCTCACATGCACACATGTACACAAACTCACATCTTCACAAGAGCAAGCAGTGGGTTTTCTGTATCAAGCAGTATAGTAAATGAAATATTCCCCTGCAAGAAACAAGCTTGCCTTGGTTTTGAAATGATAGTTTTCCAACCTGTATGTAAGAAAGCTTAAAAAAGAATAATATGAGGGTAGACTTTTAATTTCATTGGAATATCCTTTTACACCAAGTGTTATAATTATTTATGCATTGAAGTTGACTTTTCCTGTGCCATGTTTCTACAGGACTTGATTTTTGCTCTGACTAACCTAAGAAATGAATCAGGCAGGCAGCAGCAATTGAAAATGGCTTACCCTCTTTTTCTTGTCTGTTACCATTGGCAATTTAGAAGCTGCCTTTAATGCTTTAATCCAGAGGAGTGACTGGCGTGGAGACTTTCAGAATCAGGAAGTCTTATAGGTACTGAGGTGGATGTGAGATGGTGCAAGGGTTCCATTCTCATCATCAGTCTCCACTATCAGTATAATCAACCAAGTGCCTGGAAACACAGCATATGACAGAGTCAGCATTTCTCAGCTCTGCTCACATCTCTTTAGGTCTTCCATGCCCTAGGAACTGGAATGGAAAACTGGATTAAAAGCAGAGGAGAAAAAGGCCCAGTGAAAACCTATTGTATGTATGGGTGATTCATTTTGAGAAAGGAAAGCCAATAATAACTTCAAGTGAGTTTCAACTATTATGAAGTTTATTACAAAGATAGTTTATGATTGGAAGTAGAGAGTCAGAACAAAAAAGAACATACTTGTGTTGCTCTAAGAATGTTACTAAGAGACTAGCAACAACTTCTGATAATAAAAGAGATTTGGTACCATGGGAGGCTGTGGCATGCTACCCATAGTTCTGTGTTTTACCACAGATAAGCCAATTTCCTCTGAAGTTTGATACCTGTCCTCCCCTCCCTGTGTCCCTTAATCAAACTTATGTTTTATTTCTCTTTAAAAAATATAGTGTCCACCCTAGGCCAGGTGACTGCCTTACTTCATGTGGCATATCCTATCTGCCTTACCCCTATGAACTCCTTACAAGTAATGCCACCTCCTACACCCATCTAAGAGTGATGCATTCTTCAAGGCCCAACTCACACTTTTCCTGCACTGACTGTACTTGAATGTCTACTCTGAAGGTCATACTGCATGTATTTTAGCGTGTAATTGTATATAGTAAATACTCCTTTCCTTGTGTGCTTATGTAACCCTTTTAATATGTAGAAGGGTTATATTTGTTATCTGGAGTTTTGCATTATTCATTTCTGACTTATGTCCATTCAGTCATTCAGTAAACATTTATTTATTGAATATTTGCCTTAGTCCAGGAACTGTGCCTGGCATTGGTAGCAGGAAGAAGAGTAAGGTATTGTATCTGATCTCAAGGAATATTTGTGTTAGTGGAGAAAACAAATGCAACCAGCACTCTCTGATAGTGCCTTAAGAGAAGTATGAAGTGAGTGCTGTGAAACATTTCAGAGGAAGAAATGCCTAACTCCAACAGAAAAATCTTCATGGAGACTGGGCTCAGTCCTAAAGAATGGATTGAAATTTTCCAGGCAGAGAAGAAGGAAGGATATGTCAGGCAGGAGGAGCAAGAAGTGCAGAGCCAGAGCTATAAGAGAATGTGATATCCTTGGTGACTGATGAACTGAACAGTGGAGTTTAGGCCCATGTTATGTGTGCGTGTGGTTTGGAGAGTGGGAGAGGAGATTAAAGTGATAGCCTGGGGCCAGCCTGTCAGGGTCTTTATCTGCTATGTGGAGCTAAGAAGTTTGTACCTTTAGCTTTCAGTATGTTGAAATTTATAAGAAAAGCTCTGATATATTCAGATTCACTTGATAAGAAGAGAATTCTTGTAAAAATATGGATTATGGACAAAGTGGACTGGTGGGAGAGAGCCAGTTATGAGACTGAGTGTAGCTATGAGATGCAGAGTAACTGGAAGTTTCTCAGTCATGTCTGACTCTTTGTGACCTCATGGACTGTAGCCCACCAGGCTCTTCTGTTCATGGAATTCTCCAGGCAAGAACACTGGAGTGGGTAGCCAATCCCTTCTCCAGGGAATCTTCCTGACCCAGGGATCGAACCTGGGTCTCCTCCATTGCAGGCAGATTCTTTACCCTCTGAGCCCAGGGGGAAGCTGGCATTGGTAGCAGGAATGTATCACACAGGGAAGCTGTGTGATACAGAGGAAAGGCTGGGTTATGGGAAACAGAGAAAGAGGAGAAGAAACTTTTGTGGGTATGGTAAGCTAAGTTAAATTGCACACACCAGGAGGAGATGTTCAGTAAATAAGCAGAAATTCGGACTTTTTCTTGGGAAAAAATTCTCTGCATTGGATGGAGATGGGAGCCATGACCAGGGCATGGAGTCAGGGCAGTAGAGGGTAGATAAGATTGCTTTCGGGAAAGTGAATAGCCAGAGAGGAAGGAGGCTAAGAGGTCAGATAGATGATACAGGAAAGTGAGGGATAATTGCTAGAACAAGATCTCAGAATAGACAGAAGAAAATAGAATTCAGTAACTAGATAAAAGAAATTCTCCCTAAATATTAAGCGTTAAATGTTAGTCGCTCAGTCATGTCCGACTCTTTTGTGACCCCATGGACTACAGCCTGCCAGGCTCCTCTGTCCATGCAATTCTTCAGGCAAGAACACTGAAGTGAGTTGCCATTTTCTTGGTGCACCCTATTTGAGGAAAGGTGAGAACTGCTGAAATAGAAGAGTACTAAAGCAGTTTGAGAGTAAAGACTGTGTCATATATATATACATGTGTATGCTCAGTTGCTCAGTTGCGTTCGACTCTTTGCAATCCCATGGACTGTAGTCTGCCAGGCTCCTCTGTCCATGGGATTTTCCTGGTGAGAATACTGGAGTGGGCTGTCATTTCCTACTCCAGGGGATCTTTCCGACCCAGTGATTGAACCTATGTCTCCTGTATTGGCAGGCGGATTCATTACCACTGAACCATATTTATTTATTTATATTTATCCTTTATTGCTCATATGAAATTGCCTTACACATAATAAGTCCATAATAAATGTCTGTTGATTTATAATAGTTTACTTTTTGTGTATAAAACTCAGCTGTCTATCTTCCTTACACTTGATCTGTTTCCTCACATTGCCAATGCTTTTTAGGTTTAATTCATAGCAATTATTTCATAAATATTTATTGTTAAATAGTTTCCTATGTTGAATTTATTGGTTCCTAGGAAATAGGCTACTAGATGCTTGCTACTCAAAATGTGGCCCACAGAGTTGCAGCATCAACATCGCATGCAAGCTTGCTAGAAGTGCAGAATTGTTCCCCCATCTCAGACCTACTGTGTCAGAATCTTCATTGTTACAAGAGTCCCAAGTCATCTGAGTGCACATTATAGTTTGAGAAGCACTGAATTTTTGATACCTTTCAGATTCCTTTCCTGTCCAGAATTTGTCATTTTCTTTTTCATTAGAATCTCACTATGGCTCCTGCAGGATCACTTTGGTGCTTCCAAGAACCGTTGCCTCTCGATGTACTGAATTTTACAAAATAGCAGGTGAAATTATATCCATTCAACTGAGGTTCTTCTTCATGTCATTATACAAACTTAAAATATCCATAATATTCATTTTATAGTCACACAAAAAAACCAACGTTGATATTATAAATACATTATGCTACATAGAACTCCAAGGGTTTGTTTTAGGCAGAACTGAGAAATTCTCAGTTGTGTATCTGCTTTGTTGCTGTTTTCTCTCCCACTGACATATAATTTGCAAAATCACCAGTTCCACCTTTTATGATGCGAAGAGTAAGTCAAATGCAGAAAAGAAGAACAAATTTCCCCTGAAGAGCTAGAATTCCAAGTAGATGAGGAAGCAAAAATATTGGAAGGGACAAATCTAGGGATGCATTCACCTTCCATTCTCGTTGGTTCTTACACAAGAGCATTTGGCTCAGTTTCCAGGGGCACTGTGACTACCAGGTTTTTGCTTGTTCGACTGACTTTTATTGCTTTGCTTCACACTTTTAAAATGTTTGCAACCCAAGAAAACCTTGTGTAGTTCTGGGTACTGATACATGAGTGTAAAGATCTTTTGAAAACAGTTTGTTACAAATAACACAGTAAATGCCTTACCCACAGTTTTAGTATTTCACCTGGTACTTTCATTTACACTATCACTATATGAATAGTAACTTCTGGACTTGCTTACAATAAATTGGAGGAAATTGTCCTTTTTCAGAATTGTTGCTTCTGTTTCTAGAATATCAACAGAAACCCAGTTGTATCTATCTGTATCTAGACCGTCTCCAACATCTACTTTATTTGTATCATTTGTTTTCAAAAAGGGAGCAGAGTTTCCTCTTACTAGATTAAAATATGTCATGAAAAGTAAAAGCAAATTATGCTGAGCATGGAATTTTAAACCTGAGTGAAAAACATCTGAGCACTGGGTGTTCATCTTTCTAACAAGCTTAGCAGATGGATGGGAAGTGATGTTTGCTGTTTATTTCCTCAACATATCAATATGTGAGGATGTGGTGTAAAATATGGTTTTCCTGCAAATGAGCAAAACCATGCCAGAAGAGTACAAGCAACAGAGTTTGTACTCTAAAAGAACTTTAGAAATTGAAGGGCCACTATTGGCTTAAAATCTGCCCAATGCTTTTTACCCATCCAAATCTTAGAACGGTTATGACTGGGGTTGAAAAGATGTAGTTGTTTCTGCTCCTCATCTAACTGTTTCAAGAGCACTTTATTAAAGGGTTCTTTCAGGCAAGGAACACGAGGACAACTGAAAGCTATCTGCACTGATGGTCTTTGAATTAAAAAAAGGAAGAAACTGTAAATCTGAGCCACCAAAAGATGCAGTGTGTGTCAAGTGATTTTTCCAGACTTATAGCATGTATTTTTGTGACCAATGACCTTTCTTTGACTGTCAATCAGTTAAGAATTAGGCCACAGTCATGGTTTAATAGTTGGCACCGTTTGAGAATAGTTATGGAATTAGTCACAGCAGTGATGTAGTGATTTTTGCAAGAGTATCACCACTGATAAAGGGAAGTTATCAGGAAGGGTGGAATGGCCAAGCAGCATATAAAATCCTGATCACTGTCTACTTTTTTGGGGGGATAAGTAAAACTTTCTTGTCTTTTTAGCTAAATTCTTGGTGTGAGTCCAAAACCTTTATTTTTCTTTTGTTAATTATTGTTTCTCAATGACTCTTGTTCTTAGTGTATTGATCACGGGTTGCGTACATTTCCTGGAAACTAATAAAAATTCCTCCAAGCCAAGTGAAAGTTATCATCCCAAAGAGGATAATGAAGTAGCTTAAATGTTGAAAGATTCATGTTCCTGTAGGTCAAGGTTAGACATTTTAGTCACCATCTTGGTACTAGTAACCTATAAAATTTTATGCCTGGGACTGAGATATCTGGATGCCTGAGATATCCATTGTATAACTTATTCTTTGTTACAAGTTTTCATTATCTTGGTGTCTCTGGGATGGAAGAGGGAATATCCTAAGACACTTACATTAAGAGAAATGTTTTCATCTCAGTTTTTGAGTTGAGAGCAACACCTTTAAACTGAGAGGTAGCATTGTGATTGCCTCAGGAGCTACTGTTGGGTTTAAGCAGATTTTCTGGGAAGACTGACCCTGGGACTGATGACAGGTCCTGGTGATTCCAGCCCTGGTTTGATCCCTTTTTGCTAAATAGCAGAAAGATGACTCTTTGATTTGTCAGAGGGTTCATAGGAACATATTATGCTTTTAGAGTGGATGAGGCAGTGACATCTGGTCTTGGGAAGTGTTTAAATTTGCCCACAATTTTGTTTTGTAGCTTCCACTCTCTCTACTCTGCTGAACTGTTCTATATACAAGCATTGAATTTTACAAAGACATTTTGTAAGATGAGTAGGAAGCTAGGTACCATAAATTGATAAAGGACTAAAATAGGTAGGGGACTTTTGTTAGAAAATCTGGATTCTAGGCCCAAATACTTCTCCATGATACTTGTTCATCCTGGGCAAGTCACTCAGTTTCTTTGACTCTAATTTTGACATTTGTATAATAGAGATTCAACTAGCTGCCCTATCTATGACCCTGTTCCTTGTTGTCTAAAAAGTGTTGAGTTGCCCAACATTCCTCTTGGTGAAAAGTACAAAAAAAGCTGACTATAGAGACTGATGCCTATTTTAGACAAAACAATAGGGAGAGAAGTATCGGTGCATTCTAAAATTTTTGGTATAGGAAGCTGTATAATAAATTCTAGAGCAGAGAGAGGGTGATTATGTCTTAGATATAAGGCTAAAGTTATAATTTCATAAGAAATCAGATCACATGCATATGGTTATGAGGGACAAGTTTGTCTTGTAGGCCAGACAGGTAGGTCTTCTTTGGAAAGAAATAATCTATGTGGTGGCAGGGTGTGATTTTACCTAGGTTAGGAGAAAACAAGCCATGTGCATGCTTAGTCACTCAGTCGTGTTTGACTCTTTGTGACCCCATGGACTGTAGCCCACCAGGCTCCTCTGTCCATGGGAATTCTCCAGGCAAGAATACTGGAGTGGGTTGCCATGCCCTCCTCCATGGGATCTTCTAAACCTAGGGATCGAACCCAGGTCTCCCACAATGCAGACGGATTCTTTACCATCTGAGTCAGAAAACCAGCCATAGCTAGTATGAAATCCGCCATTATATTTTCTGGACCAGAAGTTAACTTTAATCTAGGTAGAATCAGTTTTCCATGAAGCCAACAGAATAGAAGTAAAGGCCATGGACATTCCACAAATATGTGAAGCTTTCCAGTTTACAAAATGAAACAACAAACCAGGGAACTGAGAATATGTATAACCATCTAAGCTGGAGGAATAATAAGGCCAGTTAATCCTCTGGTATTTCCTCTTTTCAGAGGGTACTTGAGGCACACATTGTAGGGCAGAAAGGAAGAGGCTGGTACTTGAATTATACGAGGTTTTCTCAGGAACATCTAACTCCCTCATCCCATAGCTCCATAATGTGTCTCTTTTGAGTGCTGCGCTTGGTCGTTCAGTCGTGTCTGACTCTCTGCGACCCCATGGACTGTAGCCCACCAGGCTCCTCTGTCCATGGGGATTCCCCAGGCTAGAATACTGAAGTGCATTGCCATGCCCTCCTCCAGGGGATCTTCCAAACCTAGGGATCGAACCCAGGTCTCCTGCATTGCAGGGGAATTTGTTACCATCTAAGTCACCTAGGGAAGCATCGCAATGTGTCTCTTTTAGTGCTGACCATATTTTGAAGTGTAAAATGCAAATTATATAATCAGGCCATATGGTAACAACAGAAAGTAGCCAAGAGTTTCACACTGTTTCATGACCTTAAACAATAAACTATTGAGCTTTCTTCTGAAAAACATTAACAAGAACATAATGCAAAAGAGACCCTCACTTTATCTTGAATCCTAGAGAAAAGCTATGCAATGATTTGGTACTCTCTGCTTCTGACCCAGAGCCACATCCAAATAAACCAATCCTAGTTTTCAAGTTAGACCCTCAAAAGGAAAAGAGTAAAGGATCATTGACTCAACGGACATGAATTTGAGCAAACTCTGGGAGTAGTGAAGCACAGAGGAGCCTGGTGGGCTACATTCTATGGGGTCTCAGAGAGTCAGACAAAATTTAGCGACTGAACAGCAACAACAACAACAAAGGGTGTCATGAGAACAGCATAGGGCAGTGAGCACTGGGAATGGAGTCAGGAGGTCTATTTAAGTTTTACTTATGTTTCTTTTATTCTGCATGTTTCCATGTCCCTTATGTTAAAAGAACCAGCTTCACTGTTGTCATCCTCCTGGTCTAACTTTCCATGTTTCTGATTTCTGCTGAGAGACACCATTTGGTTGGGTGACTCATTTCTATTGCCTTTTCTAGCTTTCTGGTCAACTCCACTCATGACTCTGGATGTGTTCTTAATTTCACAAAGTCCCTGCTCTAACCCAGTGTAATCCTCAATGATTGCTTCTGTTCCATCTCTCAGAAAAGAGGGATTTGGACACTATCTATGTTGTCATGGGCTTCCCAGGTGGCACTGGTGGTAAAGAACTCGTCTACCAATGCAGGAGAGGAAGGAGAAGCAGGTTCTATCCCTGGGTCGGGAAGATCCCCTGGTGAAGGAAACGGCAACCCTCTCCAGTATTCTTGCCTGAAGAATCCCTTGGACAGAGGAGCCTGGTGGCCTAAAGTCCACAAGGTTGTACAGAGTCACACAATGACTGAAACGACTTAGCACACATGCACATATGTTGTCACATCCGATGAGATGATCCCATTCCAGTTAAGAAGTCCTGTTCTGGTTGAATGGGTGAGGGTCCTCACAGACAGGATGGCAATGACGGTTAGTCCTACTCTTTCAGCAATCAAAAGAGTTCCGTGGTCAATGACTGCTTCAGAACAGCACACTGGCCAATTATACTAAAACAATCACAACAATAACAACTGAAAAATGTCCTTAAAAAGTCAGAGAATTTTCTGGTGGTCCAGCAGTTAGGATTCCACACTTCTTCCACTGCAGAAGGCATGTGCTCAATCCCTGGCCAGGGAACTAAGATTCCACAAGCTGTGTAGCCTGGCCAAAAACAAACAAAAACTCAATAATCTCCATTGTATATTAGAGTTCGTTAAAATTAAATTAGGTTGGTACAATTAGGAAGTTCAAACATGTAGTTTTTGTCTCCTTTTCTGAAAGGGAAACACCTTTAAAAGTGCTGTTAAGCCTGTCAAATTATGGGTGACACATATAGAAGTCAGATTCAGAGAGCAAGCCCTTCAATGGTATCTACCTGGCTTATGGTGAAAAGGTTTCTTTCTGTGTTTGTCAGAAGAGGAGAAAACCTCATGCTGGATGCTGTGAAATCCTAACGTAATTATCTTAACAGTATTCTTCACATATGGCTTGTGATACTCATACTAAATCTGTCAAGTAGTGCAGTTACTGTTGGCACTGTTAATATGAATTCATTATTGTTAACCTTTAATCCCATTTTATAGCTAAACAGTACTGTTAGACACTTGATTACTTCTCCCCCCCCCTCAAAAAAAAAGGATTTCTACCAGACCTTGAACAAGTGAGTGTAGGTGGGTAAAGCACAAGCTCACTCTGTCTTTGGGACCTAGTCAGAAGACTCTCTGGATGTCTGTTTCCATATCCAATAGTACAATAAGCTCCAGGTACATTTTGGAGTTTAGTAAGGAGCAGGAAGAGAAGGTAGAAATACCCCCAATGGAGAAGTAAGAGAGCGTGATGGAGAAAATCTGCCAACTTTCTAATGGTCTGTCTTTCATGATAGGTTCCGTGTTTTGAATCATTTTGGTCTTTCAAACTATCATCTTCACTTAGAGTGTTAATTAATTCCTTTATTCTTTTTGGTCATCAAAGGCCTATGTAATTGATGTTCTGAGCACCCTGAGACATACATCATATATTTACTTTCTCTAAAGCAGGATAGTTAACCAATCATTCAATCACAAGTATCTTTTAAAAAAAATTAATTAATTTAGTTAATTCATTATACTAAAATTGATTGTTAGTGTTTTGTAATGTTAAAAATATTTTTAAAAGTTCCCAAACCTTGTTTCTGGGCTTGCAGAATTTTTACAGGGTGAGGACCTCAGATTGATAAGCACTGGGTTAAAGTTGGTGATTTTCACCTGTCTGTCTCTATCTATGATATGCATGTGCTTACATAATATTCTTAGTCCTCTTCTACAGGCAGATGATAGGTAACTGGGACAGTTGTAATGGGTCAAAAGAAAAAGAGAGTTTCCCTTTGCTTTTACACTTGTGGATCATCCATTTGTTACTCATGAAGACTGTTACTGAAAGAGAATTTGACTCTCTTTCCCATCACATTTGCCTATAGATATAGAGGACTAGAGGACTTCCCTGTAGCTCAAATGATAAAGAATCTGCCTGCAATGCAGGAGCCAGGGGTGATCCCTGGGTTGGGAAGTTCCTCTGGAGAAGGGAATGGCAATACACTCCAGTATTCTTGCCTGGAGAATTCCATGGACAGAGAAGCCTAGCAGGCTACAGTCCATGGGGTCGCAAACAGTTGGACACGAATGAACGACTAACACAAACACACACATAGAGGATACTTCACAGGCTTTCACTAGATCATTGTATGGAGACACCAGAATATACAGGTTTTCAGAGTTCTTTCTTCTGTGGAATTAGAAAGAAATATGGGGGGAAGACTTCCTTGATAATCTACTGGTTAAAAATATGCCTGCCAGTGCAGCATACATGGATGGATTTGATCCCTGTCCTGGGAATTTCTCACATGCCGGGGAGCAAATAAGCCTGTAAGCAAATAAGCCTACTCTGTAGAGTGCATGCGCTGCAGCTGCTGAAGCTCGAGTGCCTAGAGCCTGTGTTCCACAACAGGAGAAGCCACTGAGATGAGAAGCCCTTGGACCACAATGAAGAGTAGCCCCCACTTGCTGCAACTAGAGAAAGCCCTTGCAGAGCAACTGCAGACCCAGCATAGCCATAAATCAATGAATTAATTACTTAAACAAGAAATATGGAGACTAATATGGGCTTCCTAATGTTTTATTTTGCCAAAAAAGGATACTTACTTTTTTAATGAAAAAAGGAAGTAGGTTATATTTTTATTTTTAATAGATTTTTATTAGAGTATAGTTGATTTTCAGTGTTGTGTTTCAGGTGTATAGCAAAGTCAATCAGTTATACATATACATATATCCTCTCTCTTTTTAGGTTATTTTCCCATATAGGCCATTACAGAGTATTAAGTAGAGTTCCCTGTGCTGTACAGTAGGTCCTTATTAGTTACCTGTTTTATATAGTGTGTATATGTCAATCCCAACCTCCCAATTTATCCCTCCCCCCACCCCCTGGTAACCATAAGTTGTTTTCTACATCTGTGGCTCTACTTCTGCTTTATAAATAAGTTCATTTGCACCCCCTTTTCTTTTTTAGATTCCACATGTAAACAATATCATATGATATTTTTGTTTCTCTGTTGACTTACTTCACTCAGTATGACAGTCTCTATGTCCATCCATGTTGCCACAAATGGCATTATTTTGTTCTTTTTTATGGCTGAGTACTATTCCATTGTATGTATTAAATATGTACCACATCTTTTTTATCCATTCCTCAGCTAATGGACGTTTAGGTTGTTTCCAAGTCCTGGTTGTTGTAAACAGCGCTGCAATGAACACTGGGGTGCCGGTATCTCCTTGAATTATGATTATCTCTGGGTATACGCCCAGGAGTGGAATTGCTGGGAAAAGGACACTTCTCAGAGCAGCTTCTAAAGGATAGTTCAAGAATCTTCATCACTTCATAAAAGAAAGGATGTTTTAATAACAGAATCCTAGGAAGATCACAATCTCAGAATTGTTAGAGTCAATATTGATAGAGAAAACTGTACTTTCTTTTTAGAATAAGACTTGGGAATCAACCCCAGCTCTGACAATTATTACCAGCAGGACAAAGGCCAAGGTAAGTAATTTTTCTGAATCTCATAATGAAAATGAAAACATGTACCCCTCATGATTGTCAGAAGGTAACTACAGAATATATTCACATTCCTATGGTGTTTGGTACATAGTAGGTGCTCAGTAAATATCCATTCCCTCCCTCCTGCGTCTCTGTCTTCCCATTTCCTTTAATGTATTCCAGAGGATTGTTTTGATGATCAAGTAAGGAAAGAGTTAGAAAATACTTTGTGAACCATAAAGCACTATTTAAACATAGGTTCATGAAATATAAGTTGCTTTGCTTTATGCACATGCATTTTGCTTTTTATAAGAAGTGTTGCTAAATAGCTCAGTAACCCTCAGGAAATTATACTTGTGCCTTTGTCTGATTCCTTAAGGACTCACATGGCCTTTTGGATGAAACTGTATGTATAATATAGATGTTATTTTAATAAATACTGTCCATATAGTACATATAGTGTTTCTTTTGCATGTTCTTTAAACAAAGAACATTAACCAGTCACCTCACAGGTTTTTCTGCATGGTCTACAAGGTGTAGTTATAAAGTCCATTGGCATTGTAAAGTGTTTGGAGTTATATTGCATTAAGCACTATTGCATTCAATCTTACCAAGCTATTAGGGTGTTTTATAATGGGATGTAAATATTTATGGCCTGTTTGAGAATAACCAAAGAAAAGTGCTTTTCATTATTTTACTTTGTATCCTATTAGCCAGACGTATCTTTAGTATTTCAATTCTTTTCCGGCTTGGGAAAGTGATGTCAATTTTTGTGCAAGGTGAGGCTGGGGAGGAATTTGGCTACCTTTTGTCACCGTGTCAAATTGCCCAGGAACTACTTTGCCTGATAGCCTGCCTGGTGCACATATTACACTTTTTCTGTCTTCTGTAAGTACCGAGTGGAGCTGGGATAATTCTTCCTTAGGTGCATCATGAGTAATAATTGTCCACAGCTAACAAAACACTCTTACTTTTTGCAAGGAGACTTGGAAGTATCACATTCTAAACCTGGTTTACATACCTCTCAGACATGGTTTTAAGTTGAGAAAAAGTATTTCTGCTTTTAATTATTTTCCCTTAAAGAAAACTTGAAAAACAATTGCACGTGTTTCTTCAAGAATCAAATTCTATCTTTAGGAATCAATCTGGGTTCTGAAGTTTTAGTACATATCTCTATTATAACAATTGGAGATAGTTAATTAAAATGAACTTAAGCTATTGCTCATCACTCAAAGTTATAGGAAGATACACTTTTTAGTAAGGAAATAAGAAAAGCTGGTACTATTTTCATGATCACATACTGTACTTGAAAACAGCTAGTTATAGGTAACAGGAAAGGTTAAATACCCAAAAGTAACAATTTAAAACCACTTTGTTCTCAAATCTGTCACTGCAGTTTTTGACAGATAAGTTTAAATCCTGGTAATTGGTTTATGCCAAAGGACAGAGGACAGTTATTTCAAAGCTTTCCTGTTCACAGACTATTAAATTGGCAGAAATAACAATCACAACAGAGTGACACATAATTTAGAAAGAATGCAATGCATGCTTTTAATCAGAACAACAATAACAACAGAAAGGAAAAAAAAACCTACTAATAAGTATGGAAAAGCTAGTCCAGTATTGAATCCAGCCATGGTCACAAATAAACAGCAACTGCTTGACAAGGACAGCTGTGAATGATCTGTGTGCCCTTCATATCCTCACTCCCCTCAATAAAAACGATATTCTCATTGGAAATATGGTTGAAAATGTAAATCTCTGACTTCTTGCAAGACCATGACGGCTCTGTAATAAATATCAAATCGGTCCATTTTAGGTCCATAAAAGAATTCTTTCAGATATGAAGACTTGAGAACAACTGTGAAGCTGTCTTTATTTAAATCCTTTGAAATTTAAAGCTGTGATCTTAGACCACCAAGAACTACAAGACGTGCCAACTGATGTTTATAACAACTTAGCCTTCCTGTTCTTCATATCTGATTTTATTAAATGTCTGTCAAGGAGTATATTTAACTTTGATGTTCCCAACAAGAATGCATTGTCTTTAATTTTTATTTTATTTTTTTAACAGGCAGATAGTGAAAAGAATTATTTGCATGTTGGATTTGTACCTCAGGGTATCTCTGCAAAGCAAAGAAGCCTAAAGTTATTGTTATGGTGTGATTTCCTTTCTTAATTCTGTTGGAAAAGGTAGGGATATCATAAATATGAGGTTGAAAAGGAATTTTCAACATGATTTCGATAGACATGAAAGGATTTACTATTATTTATAAAAGTGGACCTGTTTAAAACAGATCCTTTCTTAATATAATGTAGTTAAGAACTTAAAAGGGAAATGGGGTTACTTTCATGTGATTTCCATGTTAGAGACTACTATATGAAGAAATTCCTTCATTTGCAACCCAGCAGACAAGACCAGGCATGCCCCCCAATTTTTTAATGGAAATTAAGAGGCAGACAAGCTGATTAAAAACAGATAAGACTGTATTTGCTTAGAAGTAGCAAACTGCAAAAATCAAATCAATAAAATTTCATTGCAAAATTTTGTTGTTTTTAATTTACTGTCATCACTTTTTTTTAAATTACTTAATTTGAATTCAATTCATTAAGTCAGCAAAAGTGAGATAAAATAAAATAAATTTGTTGTTTTTCAAACCTTGAATCAAACTTTGAAACTGCATGAGTCCTTTCTGCCAATGTGGAACTAGGCCAGTTTCAGCCTGTGAAATCATATTCTCATTAAATATATTTAATGCAAAGATCCTGGTAATATCTTGTCCAGATGAAAATTAATTTCATTAACAACAACAACAAAATTCAAGAAGGGATTTTCATAGTTACTTTTCTCACTTAAACCATTTCTACTTCTGAAATGTTCTCACTTTGGACCATTCTATAATGTAAATATTTTATTTTCCATTCATCTTAAAAACAGCTGTTGTTGTTGTTCAGTCGCTAAGTCATGTTTGATTCTTTGCGACCCCATGGACTGCAGCATGCCAGGCTTCCCTGTCCTTCCCTGTTTCCTGGAGTTTACTCAAGCTCATGTCCATTGATTTCAGTGATGCCATCCAGCCATCTCATCCTCTGTCATCTCCCTTCTCCTCCTGCCCTCAACCTTTCCCAGCATCAGGGTATTTTCCTTATGCAAAAGTATAATTTGCATACTGTAAAATTCACTTATGCAATTCAGTAATTTTTAGTAAATTTTAGAAGTTGCGCAACCATAATCTTGATACAATTTTTTAAATTTATTTTTAAAAATTATTATTGAAGTATAGTTGCTTTAAATTATTGTGTTAGTGTCTACTGTACAGCAAAGTGAATCAGCTATACATATACATATATCTCCTCTTTTTTGGATTTCTTTCCCATGGTCCAATTTTAGAACCCTGTTCATGTTTACCTTGTTTTAACATTTCTGTTTTTGTTTTTTTTTAGTATATTTATTTCCCAGTTGTCTAAGATAAAAAGAATTTTAGTGACCAGATAAAGGAAGAGGGGAAATGACTTATAGGCAAAGGGTTAGGATTCATTCATTTGTTCATTCATGCTTCCATTCATTTAATAGTTATTGAGTTCTTAGTATGAGTCAGACAGAGAGTGAGCATTTGTAATAGAAAGAATTTTCAGACATGGGTAGAAAAGCAATTTAGCCTTATTATTACTATAAACGTTACAGGTGTTATCACTGGCGCATTCACAGGGCAAAAAGGGGATATATATTAATAGAAGAAACCTAAAGACAAATAGATCAGGGAGGGCTTCTTGGAGGAAGGGCATTTTGAAGAATAAATAGACAGGACCAGGCAAAAAGCAATAGCTCTGTGTCTCTAAGTTTATTGACTTGGGGCTTTGATCAGACATACTAGAGGGTGGAATCCAGGCCAGAGGAAGTGAGAGGAGAGGTGAGGATAAAGAGAAAAAGAGAGACCAGATCCCAATGGAGCTTTGAGAACAGGCTCACAATAAGTCTTTGTTTGCAGGCAAGAAAAGTCAGATTACTTATTAGGTTTTCCTGGTTATGAGGATTTGAGAAACATATGTTTTGACATTAAGTTTTTTGCAGGGTTACTGGATGGAAATGTCTGAAAGTAATTGGGATTTTATGTGAGACACTAGGATTCTAATCTTATCTTTCAAGGTCAACAACATGTGATTATTAACCTGACTTCCATATAATTTACATGTAGTTCTAAGTCTCTGACCCTGTGTGTTGGGGGATGGGGGAGAGAACTGATAGAATTTAGTAATATGCTTGATATGGAGAGGATTTCTAGCAGTATTTTTCAATTTCAGTATTTAAGTTGACTTTGGTCATTGTTATAGGATTGATTCCCAGAGTCAATGTTTTGAGGAAGCTGAGGGAGGGGTGCCGGTATGGACTCCAGGGATACAAGACTAACACCCTGCTTAACGTGGCACTACATATTCTTCCGATGTTAACTTGCAGATCTGATACCCGCGTGGACACATTGTGTGTTTCTCTGTATCTCTCACAGTCAAGAAGCCAATGGTCAAGACCCCAGTATGTATGGTTTCAGTTGGCTGTGAATAATTAGTATATCTGCTTCATTCACTGGGAGCAGAGCTAGCTCAATCCATCGGAATGGATTGTTCTGCTAGTGTAATGTGATGATCAATTACTGCCCACCCTGTTAAGCAGACTTTTGTCTCAAGATAACTGAAACACCCTAGAGTCTTTGACTAGTCCACCCTCTGCCAGAAATGCGAATGACATACTGGCTAGGTGAACCTCTTTAATCAGAAAATGTATTTTACTCCATGCAATTGGCTACCATTTTGGTCAAATAAAACCAGTATTTCCAATTAGAATCCAAAATGGTTTCAAGAAAATTTTTCTTCAGAGAGAGCAAATTCTAAAAAGTGCTTGTTTTTTTTTCATCACTGAATCTACACACCAGGAAACACTGTGGATAGAGGTGGAAAGGCCAATCCCTCTTATCTAGTCTGACAGGAATAAAGCCGTTAACAAGGTCCAACTGGAATGACAATGGATAAGGAATGAAGAGCTGAATTCCTTAAGATCAGTCCTGTTAAGTTAGACAGATGTCAAGTTTAATCAATGTGGAGACCTTAAGGACTTTGGCAAATGTCCTTTTTTCATATCTTAATGCTGTTTTCAGTTGTTGCATCATCCTGTTTACATAGATATAATTATCCTTCATAGATATTACATAATTAGAGAAGTTTTAATTAGTTTTATTTATCTGTATCTTATAATAGAAAAGCTTCCTAGTACATTCATTTTTTTTTTTTTAATGTAAGAATCAGCGTGCCCACAAGGACTAAAAAACTCCCCTACATGGCAATTTATATTTAAGATATCCAAAAGTAGAGTTGGAGATGACATTTAGTTATGGTTTGAAACAATTGATTTAATACATTCATGTGATAATAGGTAGGCCTGCTGCATCTTTTGTTAACAAAGAGTACACTTCTTTCAACTATCATTTAAAGGATTTATTGCCAGCCAACTCTTTCTAGCTATTTCTTTCTCTAGTGGCTGATACCTGGGAATCTAATGTTTCACAATTAGAGATTTGTTTCCTTGACTTGTGCTTTCCATCAAAAGTGATAACAATTTCAAAAGAACTCACACTTGAACTGACACACTCATTTTTTTTTATAGTATAGTCTTATGGATTGAGGACAGAGCATGAAAATAATGGGCATTAGTAAGGGCTGAGGTGGTGGAATAGAATTGATGGCAAGAGATAAGCAAAGAAAGGAGTAGGGATAGGGGTTGGGGACTTTGAAAACTGATATCATAATCCTTCCTGGGCTTTGGAGTTGTTAATTCCACCCATGGGTATTTATTAAATATCAACTCTATCCTCATTACTGTGTTCAAATTTATCAACCATTTCCCCTTTGATTGAACTGTACAGATTAAGTAAGTAGGTAAGTGATATTGTGGAGATTGTGGATTCAAGGGATAGGAATAACCTATGGATATTCTCCTGCCTTTAGTTCCCTAAAGTAGGCCTGTAGCAGAAGACCTCTATTTTGTCTCACTTTTGGTTGGAACTAACAGTTTTTTATAAGTTAAAAATCTGTATTCAAGTGAGGTTGGATAAATATTGGTTCTTTTTCAGATCCTAGACCACAAGGGACTTCCAAACTTAAGGAGCCTCACACAACTCCATGAGGAGCCTTGTTGTACCTTCCTCATGTGCTGGATGTAGATTTTTCCCAAGATAAAAATGTATTTGTTTTACATATAGTGTCTAGGACAAATGAGGAAGCACTCAGTAAGTGATAGATGTTATTGTTGCCTACACTGGTAGGAGAAACATAGAGAAAAAAACAAAAAACATAGGAAGTCTTGATCTAACTGAAGGGTGAAGAGGTCTTGCTTAAGGGAAGGCTGTGGAAATGGGAGTGATGTTACTTTTTAAAAGAAGAATTACTTATTGTATAGATAATATTATAGCAATAGTGTGAGAAATCAAATCAAAGCAAAACCTACCCCAATACAATTGTTACCTCAGATTCTAACAGTCCTTTAAAAAATTGTTCATCTGACCCTTTGCTTGTTTACATGGATACACAAAAACATAACCATTACGGATATAATTATGCATTCTCTGCTTTTTCCTTCCATATGATTAAATTCCTCATTTATCTGATATTGTATACTAAATTTCTTCTAGAACTTTTCATTCTAGTGAATCTGTAGCAATGAAAACCTTTTTGTTTTGTAGTTGTGTATCTTTAAGGCTGTCTTCTTAGAAGAAATTTCTAAGGTGGTTATACTGGATCAAAGGATATGAGCATTTTATGTTTTTAAGGTTATTTTCGAGTAAATTTTGGAAAGGATTTCCCAGTTTGTGCTGCCACTAGCAGAGAATGGATGAATGAACACTTTTCCTGACAGCTTCATTGATGTTGTTAAGGCAGTGTCATTATTTTTAATTTTCCTTCTGTAATAGATGTAAAGTATCTCTTAATCTTCAGTTCTTGGGTAACTAGTGAGGTTGAATATTTTCTCATTTTTGTCTCCTATGTTCTCTCTAATATAAAATTATTTTTTCTGGCCTTTCCCCACATTGATGTTGGAGCAGTTCAGGGGTAAAAAAAGGAACTTACTATGTTTTAGACTTTGTTCTTGTCACTTTAAATGCATTATCTCACCTAATCTATATAGTACTTCAGCAAGGTTGGCATTCCTACCTGAATTTTATAGATGAAAAGACTGAGCCTTGAAGAAATTAAATTTCATGCCCCAAGTTGAATTGCTGATAAGTGGCAGTCGTTAGATATTTTTCCTTATCATTTTATATGGGTTTTTATGTAATATAAATATTAACTCTTTGAGGAAAATATTTTCAGCAAATATGGATGACAATCTGTTGTTTTCTTTTTTCTGAAATTATGCTATTTTTGCTCTGCAGAAGCTTAAAATTTTCCCATGAAGTGATGGATTGGAAAGATACTGGGGTGGTAGATAGGGTCTCAGCTTCTGTTTTATTTCAGTACCAAGATTAGTTCAGTGAGGATTAGAAGCAGCCAAGAGACAGAACTGTACGTGGATCATTTGCTAATGATTCTACCATGGAAAGTGTCTCCCAGCTTCTCCCATGATTTCCCACACGATGGAAGTGTGGCCTGTGAGTCTGTCAGAGGTCATCTGCAGATAAGCTGTGCTCTTAAACTACTTGTTGGGTGGCCTCTGAGTGGTTACTGTGTGGTCACTGCATTACTGCCTTTCCTACTCCTGCCAAAGAATATAAAGTGTCCCATGACAGACTACATATAAGACTATTGGCCCTCGCAGTAGGACTGCCAAAGATATATGGCTGGTATCCAGCACCAACAAGGTCATTAGCTATTGAGTTTAATATTATTTCTGTTCAGAGGAAGGAAAGAATGCCACTGAAATGCGTGGAGATCCTAAAAGCTTGTAGTTACATTGTTGGAGGCATCATTTGGAAGTTTTTCATTGGCCTGTCCTAGAAATGGATGGTTTGGACTAGGTTGGGAACAGCAGTGCCAGAGGATGTGTTTTGGAGCAGAGGAATTTTGAAGTCTTCCTTGTAAGGCAGAAGGGCTATTTGTCACATGGCCATTTAAAATACCTCAGTGTATCACTCAGCCTGGCCTCCCTCCTCATGCAGTTGACTCCAATTCAGTGTCAAGGGGCATGGTGTCACCCCCAGGCCTGAGTCTAGTGGGATAGGAAGATTCAGCAGCTTCACCTCAAGGAGGCTCAATCCAGAAGATAATTAGAAGGAGCCTTTTCAGCAGGGGAAAATTGCAGAAGACCCTGTAAAGTCAGGCCTTCAGCCAGCATTGCCTGGGCTATTAAGTTCTGCCCAGCTCAGCTTTGCAGACACTGTGGCAGTGCCTAGAAAAATGCTTTTGGCTTTCACCCTCATCACAACACAAGATATTTTTCCTGACCAGTGAGAAACCGCAGCAGTTTTTTTTTTTTTTTTTTTAAATCTCTCCGTGAAAGAGTGATGACTGGTCTCTAATCGGGGGTAGAACAAAATTCCCAGTGTCCCAAACACTCCACTTCTCAGTTACTTCAAGGACCAGGGGCTTTTGAACAAATGGCATCCAAGTAAAAATGCAATTCAGAAATGTCCTTCTCCCTTGTGTCTGTGTTACCCTCCATAACTCTGACCTGAAGGAGATCGCCATTATCTTCATTACCTCCTCCATAGTTTGGCCTCAAGTCAAGCAACAGGTAAGGAACACAACCCCACCCATCAACAGAAAATTGGATTAATGATTTACTGAACATGGCCCTGCCCTTCAGAACAAGACCTGGTTTCCCCCTCAGTCAGCCTCTCCCATCAGGAAGCTTCCATAAGCCTCTTATCCCTATCCATCAGAGGGATGACAGAATGAAAACCACAATCACAGAAAACTAACCAAACTTATCACATGGACCACAGGCCTGGCTAGCTCAAAATGAAACTATGAGCCATGCCATGTAAGGCCACCCAAGATGGACAGGTCATGGCGAGAGTTCTGACAAAATGTGGTCCACTGCAGATGGGAATGGCAAACCATGTCAGTATTCTTGCCTTGAGAACCCCACTAACAGTATGAAAAGGCACAAAGATATGACACTGAAAGATGAACTCACCAGGTTGGTAGGTGCCCAATATGCTACTGGAGAACGGTGGAGAAATAACTCCAGAAAGAAAGACGAGATGGAGCCAAAACAAAAACAACACCCAGCTGTGGATGTGACGGGTGATGGAAGTAAAGTCCAATGCTGTAAACAGCAACATTGCATAGGAACCTGGAATGTTAGGTCCATGAATCAAGGCAAATTGGAAGTGGTCAAACAGGTGATGACAAGATGAACTTCGACATTTTAGGAATCGGTGAATTAAAATGGACTGGAATGGGTGAATTTAACTCAGATGACCATTATATCTACTACTGCGGGCAAGAATCCCTTAAAGAAATGGAGTAGCCATCATAGTCAACAAAAGAGTCAAAAATGCAGTTCAGTTCAGTTCAGTCGCTCAGTCGTGTCCGACTCTTTGCGACCCCATGGATCACAGCACGCCAGGCCTCCCTGTCCATCACCAACTCCTGGAGTTTACCCAAACTCATGTCCATCGAGTCAGTGATGCCATCCAGCCATGTCATCCTCTGTCGTCCCCTTCTCCTCCTGCCCCCAATCCTTCCCAGCATTAGGGTCTTTTCCAATGAGTCAACTCTTCGCATGAGGTGGCCAAAGTATTGGAGTTTCAGCTTCAACATCAGTCCTTCCAATAAACACCCAGGGCTGATTTCCTTTAGGATGGACTGGTTGGATCTCCTTGCAGTCCAAGGGACTCTCAAGAGTCTTCTCCAACACCACAGTTCAAAAGCATCAATTCTGCGGCGCTCAGCTTTCTTCACCGTCCAACTCTCACATCCATACATGACTACTGGAAAAACCATAGCCTTGACTAGATGGACCTATGTTGGCAAAGTAATGCATCTGCTTTTTAATATGCTGTCTAGGTTGGTCATAACTTTCCCTCCAAGGAGTAAGTGTATTTTAATTTCATGGCTGCAATCACCATCAGCAGTGATTTTGGAGCCCAAATAAATAAAGTCAGCCACTGTTTCCCCCATCTATTTGCCATGAAGTGATGGGACCAGATGCCATGATCTTAGTTTTCTGAATGTTGAGCTTTAAGCCAACTTTTACACTCTCCTCTTTCACTTTCATCAAGAGCCTTTAGTTCTTCTTCACTTTCTGCCATAAGGGTGGTGTCATCTGCCTATCTGAGGTTATTGATATTTCTCCTGGCAATCTTGATTCCAGCTTGTGTTTCTTCCAGCCCAGCGTTTCTCATGATGTACTCTGCATATAAGTTAAATAAGCAGGGTGACAATATACAGCCTTGACATACTCCTTTTCCTATTTGGAACCAGTCTGTTGTTCCATGTCCAGTTCTAACTGTTGCTCCCTGACCTGCATACAGGTTTCTCAAGAAGCAGGTCAGGTGGTCTGGTATTCTCATCTCTTTCAGAATTTTCCACAGTTTATTGTGATCCACACAGTCAAAGGCTTTGGCATAGTCAATAAAGCAGAAATAGATGTTTTCCTGGAACTCTCTTGCTTTTTTGACAATCCAGCGGATGTTGGCAATTTGATCTCTGGTTCCTCTGCCTTTTCTAAAACCTGCTTGAACATATGGAAGTTCACGGTTCACGTATTGCTGAAGCCTGGCTTGGAGAATTTTGAGCATTATTTTACTAGCGTGTGAGATGAGTGCCATTGGGCGGTAGTTTGAGCATTCTTTGACATTACCTTTCTCTGGGATTGGAATGAAAACTGACCTTTTCCAGTCCTCTGGCCACTGCTGAGTTTTCCAAATTTGCTGGCATATCGAGTGCAGCACTTTCACAGCATCATCTTTCAGGATTTGAAATAGCTCAACTGGAATTCCATCACCTCCACTAGCTTTGTTCGTAGTAATGCTTTCTAAGGCCCACTTGACTTCACATTCCAGGATGTCTGGCTCTAGGTGAGTGATCACACCATCGTGATTATCTGGTTCATGAAGATCTTTTTTGTACAGTTCTTCTGTGTATTCTTGCCACCTCTTCTTAATATCTTCTGCTTCTGTTAGGTGCATACCATTTCTGTCCTTTATCGAGACCATCTTTGCATGAAATGTTCCCTTGGTATCTCTAATTTTCTTGAAGAGATCTCTAGTCTTTCCCAATCTGTTGTTTTCCTCTATTTCTTTGCATTGATTGATGAGGAAGGCTTTCTTATCTCTCCTTGCTATTCTTTGGAACTCTGCATTCAGATCAGAATATCCTTTCTTTTCTCCTCTGCTTTTCCCTTCTCTTCTTTTCACAGCTATTTGCAAGGCCTCCTCAGGCAGCCATTTTGCTTTTTTGCATTTCTTTTCCATGGGAATGGTCTTGATTCCTATGTCCTGTACAGTGTCACGAACTTCCATCCATAGGTCATCAGGCACTCTGTCTATCAGATCTAGTCCCTTAAATCTATTTCTCACTTCCACTGTATAATCATAAGGGATTTGATTTAGGTCATACATGAATGGTGTAGTGGTTTTCCCTACTTTCTTCAATTTAAGCCTGAATTTGGCAATAAGAAGTTCATGATCTGAGCCACAGTCTGCTAGACAGCACATTAAAAAGCAGAGACATTACTTTACCAGCAAAGGTCTGCCTAGCCAATGCTATGGTTTTTCCAGTAGTCGTGTATGGATGTGAGTTGGACTATAAAGAAAGGCGAATGCAGAAGAATTGATGCTTTTGAACTGTGGTGTTGGAGAATACTCTTGAGAGTTCCTTGGACTGCAAGGAGATCCAACCAGTTCATACTAAAGGAAATCAGTCCTTAATATTCATTGGAAAGACTGATGCTAAAGCTGAAACTCCAATTCTTTGGCCACCTTATATGAAGAACCAACTCATTGGAAAAGACCCTGATGCTGGGAAAATTGAAGGCGGGAGGAGAAGGGGACAACAGAGGATGAAATGGTTGGATGACATCACCAATGCAATGGACATGAGTTTGTATAGGCTCTAGGAATTTGTGATGGTCAGAGAGGCCTGGAATGCTGCAGTCCATGGAGTCGCCAAATGTCAGACACAATTGAGCGACTGAACTGAACTGAACTCTGATTGCATTTTTGGTCTGGACTCTGATCACAGAAAGCCACAAAAGCACAGCAGCCTCACACAAAGAGAAATTTGGAAGAAGTGTATGAGGAATGGTTGATGACATATTTTTAATCTACATCCTGCCTACAATGATGTAAATTTTTTTTCTTATTCTATCGTTAACTTGAGCTTGTAGGAACAAATAGGAAAGAAGCTAAATCGGCTGGAGCAAATTCAGTAGTGATGGCCAGGACACCCAGAAATCTGACACAGCTCCCAAGATGATCTAGCCTGTGAATCGTTGTGGTTAATTGGTGGGTGGCTAGTGGTTATGACACTCTCTGGTCGCCCCAACAGGATTGGAACCACTTCCAACAACACTGCTTAAACACATACAAATTATAACTTTGTCTTCACATTCCACCTCACAAAATGAATGGTCTCCATCATTTACCCATGTTACATAGTTATTATTTCTATTTAGCTCACTGTTTTCTCAACTGCTTCTTCTTTTTTGTATGCATGTCAAAGTTGGTGTTTTCTCTCTTGGGGTTCCTCACTTCTCCACAATATAAGCCTCATTTGTTTAAGACAGTTTATGTCTTAAGTAAAGCACATGGGAATTACACTCAGGGGCTCTCTAACTACTTTTAATGATGATGATGGTAACTACTGGCCAGCTGTCCTATTCCTGAAAGCCAGAACCCACTGTATCCTGGTGGCAACATCTCAAGGCTTGCACATCACATCATAGGCTGATTGTAACCTTGTGTGCGTGCGTGCTAAGTTGCTTTAGTTGTGTCCGACTCTTTGTGACCCTATGAACTGTAGCCCACCAGGCTCCTCTGTCCATGGGATTTTCCAGGCAAGAATACTGGAGTGGGTAGCCATTCCCTTCTGCAGGATTGTAACCTTAGGGCTAGTTAATCCCAAATACTCTCCATTGCAAACTCCTCTCCTGTTACTAAGATGTGCCTTTCATCTCCCAACTTCCTCCTTCCTGCATTCCTGTTATTTATAGTACCCCAGGAATAAACCACTCCCAAATTTCTCAAAAGGATTTACAGTTGCTGCTTGCAATTCCTCATCCAGCTCACGCCTCCATCCCTTGCAGCCTGGGTTCTGCTATAACAATTCTGTCCTCCCAAAGGTGGACAGTGACATCTTTGTCAGTCCAAAGTCTGTTTCTCAGTCCTTCGCTTTTTGATCAGTGTTTCCCTATTTGTCCCCTTAATACTAACTGTTAGCTTCTGGGACAGTTCGTTTTCTCTCCTTTCTTCTCTCTCATTGCCCCTTCTTTGTTCTCTTTCTTCTTGTGGAACCGAAATATGAGCAATCCTCAAGTCCTTACTTCTCTCAAACACATTCTCTCAATGACTTGACAGAACCTGACAGAACAATGACCATGACTATCACCTCCATTTGGACAGTGCACCTACTTCCTTGTTCAAATCCTTCAAGCTTCAGACTCACATGTTCAGTCTTTTGCTTGCTCCTCATCAGCAAAATCTGATTGACACTTGAGACTACATATGCCTGTCACTTAAATAACCTTTACCCCAACTGTTCTCCTTCTGACATCTTTGTTTCTGTTGATTCTGCATCAGCTCTCAGATACTTCAGAGTGGACTTTTCTTGTGGGAGGCAAGTCCTGTTTGGGCAAAATCTCTTAAACCCTTATTTTTATTCCCATTTTTATCACCATATTTTATCTCCTTTTTACTTCTCACCTGTATTTTTGCAACAGCTGTCTTGCCAGGATTTTTCAACTTTTATTCACACCTGAGGCAGACTGCGTATTGTAACCTTTGCTTGCAAAGGCAGTGATTCTCAATTACTAGTGTGAATGGAGTGGGAAGGGTATTCTCCACTAGGAGCCATATCAAAATCTCTGGGATCAGAGTATGCCATTTGAAAAAGCCCTACGTGTGAGTGATTCATATATGCCCCAAAGGAAAGCCATTTACCTCTCCTTCTCTGCCTCTACTACCTTGAACATCATTCTTTTAAAGATTTTATGTTCCCTTTCTTTATATGCTTCTGGCAGATTAATTTTCTTGATACTCACTAAAGATTAAGATATAATTTCTTCCCTGCCTAAAAGCCTTCAATAATTCTCTGTTGCCTACTAAAAATTCTAAACTTCTTAACCTTGCATCCTTGACAAACCTTATCATTATGCCACCTCAGTTTTCTTCTATACCTACCTATATTGTACCCAAACTGAGAAATTTCTCTGAATACCCCCAGGCTATTTCATCTCTGTTTGTACCACATCACCGCTCTGTTTGGAATGCCCACTCCTTTTGCCTCCACCTGGTGAAATTCTACCTGGATACAATATTACTTCTATCAGGATGTCCTTCTGCTCCTGGGCCTTGAAGGACCAGAGTGGTCCTTGTGATCTCCCATAGGACATTTTTTGTAACTCTCCTTCAACACTTGTGTTATAGTTTTTTTAGAGGCATCTTTCCTCCTATAGCAGAGTGTAAATTTCTGGAGAGCAGAGATCCTATTCCCAATTTTCAGTACCCAGGATTTTAGTGAATTATATCTCAGCTGTCAATAATATAGAGTTCCTGATCTTTGTTTTGCTCTTTTTTTTACAATTTTTTCCTCTTCTACTCCAATAAAATGTATTGAAGTGGCTCACTGTAATAAACAATGTAGAACGTTATAATAAAAATTAAAAACCAGTATTAGAAACCTTTTAGATCAGGGGTCAGCAAACTAAAGTCTATGGCCCGTATCAGCCCACAGTGTGTTTTTGAAAATAAAGTTTTATTAGAGCATATCATGTTCATTTGTTTATGTATTATTTATGGCAAAGTTGTGTAGCTGTGATAGATTCTGCAGGACCTACAAAGTCTCAAATATTTACTATCTGGCCCTTTACAAGAAGTTTGCCAATTCCTGATTTAGATCAGTGATTCTTAACTGGAGTGAAGAGAGAGGAGGAACAAAGAAATAGAGGGGAATCTGTAAACTCAGGATAATCAAGGATAGGAATCTATGTGAGAATCCTCATTTTTGTAGAAAACCAGCTACTGAGAAGAATCTGCTATTTTTTCAAGGTGACATCCTTGCTCGATACAAAGACCTTTTTCTGAGGTTTTTAGTCACTTCAGGGTCAGTGCCTTAATTGTAGTGAATCAGTGTTACTGATGAGCCTGTGCTGTATCTTTTTAGTGTGGTAGGAGAAAAAAGAAAAAAATTGATATAGAGAGAGGGGGGATATTATTATATCAAGAGTTCTCAGTGTGCTAGTTATGGGAATTGAATAGTAAATTTAGTGCTTTGATTCCTAGCTGCCAAAGCAAAAAGCAAACATGACAAGTTAGGTAGCTCTCCTTAGCTAACATATGGAAGTATACCCATTTGCTAAAAAGGAAAAACTTCTCAATGCTAAAATCAAAAAGGAATTTTTGAATTGTCTCAGAGAGACATGGGAGACAATATGTTCAGCTACAGTTTTGCAAAAGATCTAGCCAATATATTGAAATGGCCAATTCTCATTACATAAAATTGCAGTTCAAGAAGGATTTGTTAGTACAGTCTAGGGCTATTGTTTGTTGATGCCCTAACTTGTTATGAGAATAAAGCTCAGAGTCTCTAGAGAATTTGGTAGTTCATGTATTTCTCCATTAGAACATTAGTTGATTCTGGCTGGCTCTGAATACAGGACAAATAGGCACAGAGTTCCAGTGATTACTGGTAGTATAGGTTTTCTGGCATGATGACTGAAGAGTGACCCATAAACTGGAGGCGGGTGGAAAAGCTGACATTCTGGTATGAATGTCAGTGAAGCCTTGGGCATTTTTGCCTGGCTGGTTAACCAATACAACTCCACATGCTGGTCAGTAGAAGCGATGGGCACCAGAGCAATTTTATATAACTGTGGGGACAGCAAAATAATTGACTAAAGGATAATGATGGCAACACAAAAATCACAAGCTATCACTTGAGTTTATATAATTATTAACAGCTGCAAAAGTCATCTTATACAGTTATTCTGGACCTCAGAAAACTGAATGATATCACTCATTTGTGCCAGTTGATTATTGCAGAGACTACAGGTGGGTTTGATTTGACAGAGTTAATACTTGTCATCTTTTGGTAAGCCTCCAGAAAATAATGCAAATTATAAATATGCATGCATATTATTTTTCTATATAAATAGTTTTGAAGATAAGAATATCAAAGCTTACAGTACATTGAAAATATATATCTTTACCTGACAAATGTTTTCAAAGTTTATGGAAAATTTTTGTCAAGTGAACATGAAATTTGAATTTCCTTTTCTTCTTTCTACATAGTGTATGCTAAGGTAGTGAAACTACTTGTTGGTTTTTGCATAAGAGAGTAGCTCTATTTTAAGTAGTTCCTTTAAGAAGTTCTGAAAAGGGTGGCTTTGGTAATTTAGTATATTTTGTATTATTTCATAGATAGAGTTATAGTAAGTAAAGGGATATATTCATGAAATGATTTTTGAACAATATTTATTAAAATGATTAGAATGTAATTTCTCAGTCTAGAAGACCCCCATTAATCTTACTCACATGATGTTTGTTCTTCCAAACACACCAAAGGTAGGGATGTCTCAGATTAGTTCTCTATGAGATTTGCAAGTTGAACCTCCTGGCATGATCCATATGATAGTAGCCACAGACAAAGGTAGCCCTCTGCTTACAGTACAGCTGTCATGTATAAGACCACTCAGGTATGTGAAGATTTTATGCTAAGCACAATTTAAACCTCTGTTCACCCCCACCTTCAAACACAATGGAAAGTGTTAAGTGAGGGAGTGTCATGAGTAGAGAGGCATTTAGAAGCGTTTGTTGTTATCTAGTCACTCAGTCGTGTCCAACTCTTGTGACTCCATGGACTGTAGACTGCCAGGCTCCTCTGTCCAAGGAATTTTCCAGGCAAGAATACTGGAGTGAGTTGCCACTTCCTACTCCAGGGGATTTTTCCGACCCAGGGATCTAACCCACATCTTCTGCAGTTTCCTGTGTTATAGGTAGATTATTTACCACTGAGCCACCAAGGAACCCATTTAGAAGCACACATATCCATATAAAGAAAGGATTGGAGATGTATGTGGGAGGTCAATTAGAAGGTCACTATAACTGCCCAGGTAAAGGATGCTAATAATTTGAACTTCACTGTCAGCAGTTGTTGAAAGGAGCCGGTATATTTGAGAGACAGAGTCCACAGACCAGATATGGTGCTTCTCAAGTCAAGGCTAACTCTGAGGTTATTAGCATGAACAATGAGTATATATAACAAAATCAAGTGCTAAGGTAGAGGACATTGAATGAGTGGCCAATATGAAGTGGGAGCATATATCAAATGTTGAGTTAGGGCTGTTCTGAGATACCTGGGAGACAATCAAGAGGAAACACCACATAGTTAGGCATGCTGTTCTGAAGCCTTGAACAAGAGATTCAGCTGGAAATATAAATTCAGGAGCCTTTTCATATATTTGGAATATAAATCAATAGGAGTAAATGAGATTGCCTGAAGAGGGAATGTAATATCAGGAGGAAAGAATGTCCAAGACACCTTATATCAGGTGGAAGAGGAAGAGCCAGCAAAATAGTTTAAAGAATAGCCACAAAGAAATGAAAGCAAAACTGGAGGGTGAAGTGAAATGATAAAGAAGCCAAGAGAAAGAAGAAAGGAGTGAGTGGTCACATGTATTGATCGCTGCTGAGAAGTTGAAAATGATGAGGATGAAAAGAGTTCCAGTCACTCAGGCAATATGAATAATTCTTATCAAAGGATGGGTTTTAGTGTGGAAAGATGCCTGATTGGAGTGGAATGCAGAGTGTGTGAGTTTAAGAAGCTGAGGCCAAATGTCTATCTTTGATATTCTTGGTCATACAGAGTTCAAGAGGAAAGAGAACAATAGCTAAAAGAAGATGTGTTTTCCCCAGACTCCCAGGTGAGAAATACTAGATCATCTTTAAATGATAGTAAAAGGAGCTTGAAGGTTGATGATACTGCAGAAACAGGGGCTTATTGATAGGGTTTCTGGAAGGTTGGAGGGTTTGGAATCTGGAACTCAGGTGTAATTCTTGAACTTTGAAAGGAGGAGGGACATTTCTTCATTGCAGTTGAAGAGAAGGACAAATGGCTGCAGACATAGCTTTTGGTGTTGGAAGGGTGTGTTTAAATGTACATTGTGCAATATTTATAAATAAGTACTCATAATCATGATTCATAATAAGAGACAGACTGATGAAGTGTAAATTGGAAGTAATTCTATGTAAACATCAGTTTGGGTGCTTGTATTTTCACATCTTCAAACAGAAATATCTTTAAATTAAAGCAAATGGATCTTTTCTTACATCTGAACTTCTGTTGAGTGGTTATTATATTGTTGTTGGTTCCACTTTTCTCTTTTGGCTCTGATCTGCAATACTTCAGTTTTCTACAATCCTACTGAATGGGAGAAAGATCATTCTCTCTACATAAACTTTCAGTGCTCATAAAGATATGCATTTGTAATATTAGAGCTGTCACATGCCTTCTTTTTCATCTCACAGTGCAATTTACCTCTACCTGTAGTTGTAAAAAGGAACAAACTTAATCTTACTCTCCACTTTTCTGACAGTTTTAAAGTTATGTAAAAGTAACATAAGTAACCTTGCCTCCTCTGGCAGTTCTAAAATGTTGTCAGGCAACCAATCTATCAAGAATAAGGAGATTGTCTTTAAATTCAATGATTTGGTTTCATTCATTCCTGTAGCAAGATAGCAGCAAAATGATATCCTAATTTCAGATCCTATTGGGTACAGTCTTTCGTGATGCTTCTGGCTACTCCATTTCACACACAGTTAGAGCAAAGTTATGTGTTGGGACCCCTTTCCCTGCCTCACCAGGATTCCACATACACCCAGATTATTATAAATTTTCTGTGTCTGAGCCTGTATTCTACTTGTTCCAGTTGTCTGACACATCACAATAATGATAATTACAAAGACTCATTCGATTTACAGTTACAGTTGTCAAGCTTCTTTCAGGTATTCCTCCTAACAGCCTTATGAGGGAGAATGGGTAGTGATTAGTTATTTTTCCAGAGAAAGTTACTGAGGCACAGAGAAATTAAAGTGGCTTGTTCAAAGCTATAGACCTGTAGCTGCTAGAGCCAGGACTTAGATCCAAATATTCCATTTTCCTTTTTTATTTATTTATCTTTAAATTGGAGGAAAATTGCTTTACAATGTTGTGTTGGTTTCTGCCACACAGTGCAGAATCAGCCATAATTATACATTTATCACCTCCCTCTTAAGCTTCCCTTCCCTCCCCCTGTCTCACCCCTCTAGGTCATCACAGAGTGTCAAGCTGGCTCCTTGTGTTATATAGCAACTTCTTACCAGCCACCTATTCTACCCATGGTAGTATATATATGTCAATACCACTTTCTCCATTCGTCCCACTCTCTCCTTCCCCAACTGTGTCCATAAGTTAGTTCTATACATCTGCATCTCCATTCCTTCCTGCAAATAGGTTCATCAATACCATTTTTCTAGATTCCATATATATGCATTAATATACCATATTTGGTTTTCTCTTTCTGACATACTTCACTCTGTATAACAGGCTCTAGGTTCATCCACCTCCCTAGAACTGACTCAAATTCATTCTTTTTTTGTGGCTGAGTAATATTCCATTGTATATATGTACCACATCTTCTTTATACATTCATCTGTAGATGGACATCTAGGTTGCTTCCATGTCCTGGCTATTGTAAATACTGCTACAGTGAACATTGGTATACATGTGTCTTTTAGAGTTGTGGTCTTCTCAGGGTATATGCCCAGTAGTGGAATTACTGGGTCATACGGTAGATTTATTCCTAGTTTTTTAAGGACTCTCCATACTGTTCTCCATAATGGCCATATCAATTTAAATTCCCACCAACAGTGTAGGGTTCCCTTTTCTCCAGCATTTATTGTTTGTAGATTTTTTGATGATGGCCACTCTGACTGGTGTGAGGTGATGCATCATGGTAGTTTTGATTTGCATTTCTCTAAGAATTAGTGATGTTGAGCATATTTTCATGTGCCTATTGGCCCTCTGTATGTCTTCTTTGGAGAAATATATGTTTATGTCTTCTGCTCATTTTTTAATTGGGCTGTTTGTTTTTCTGATTTGAGCTGTATGAACTGCTTATGGTCCTATTTCTTCAGTAACATGACAGAAAGTACCGAAACTTCAGAATCAAGTCCACTGAATTTCAAATTCTAGCTGAGACTTCCTGAGCTTCAGTTATTCGGCCTAAAAAGTGGAAAAATATACTGAATTTATATGATTTTTTATGCAGAATAAATGAAATAATATATATAAAGTCCCTGATAAAATTTACGCATATAGTAAGCATCACTACAAACAAAGCTAGTGAAGATGATGGAATTCCAGTTGAGCTATTTCAAATCCTGAAAGATGAGGCTGTGAAAGTGCTGCACTCAATATGCCCACAAATTTGGAAAACTCAGCAGTGGCCACAGGACTAGAAAAGGTCAGTTTTCATTCTAGTCTCTAAGAAAGGCAGTGCCAAAGAGTGCTCAAACTGCTGCACAATTGCACTCATCTCACACGCTAGTAAAGTAATGCTCAAAATTCTCCAAGCCAGGAGGAGGGGGCTAAGATGGCGGAGGAATAGGACGGGGAGACCACTTTCTCCTCCACAAATTTATAGAAAGAACATCTGAATGCTGAGCAAACTTCACAAAACTACTGAACGCTGGCAGAGGACGTCAGGCATCCACAAAGACAGCGCATTATCTTCGAAAGCAGGTAGGAGAAATTATAAAAGATAAAAAGAGAGACAAAAGAGTCAGGGACGGAGACCCATCCCGGGGAGGGAGTCGTAAAAGAGGAGAAATTTCCAAGCACCAGGAAACCCTCTCACCGGCGGGTTTGGGGGAAGATTTCGAATCTCGAAGGGCAACATAACTGGGAGAAAAAATAAATAAAAGCCACAGATTATGTGCCTAAAGGCAACTCCCAGCAAAGAACCCCAGGCGCTCGCATCTGCCACCAGCAAGTGGGGGCTGAACGGAGAGGAGCGGGCGGCACTGCTTAGGGTAAGGACCGGGCCCGAACGCCCTGAGGGCAATCTGAGGGAGCTAATGTGAGATAGTAACCTAAACTGTGGGACAGCCAGAGAGAGAGAACTATCCTGCGAAAAGCTCAAATCTAAGGCACTGCCGGCCCGCTCACAGAACAAAGGACTGAGCGATACCAGAGGAGAGCTAGCCGGCTGCGGACCGCCCCATCCCCCGCCAAACACAGCAGGCAGACGGGGCCAGCCAGAGCCGGAAAGGGGCAAACTCGGCCCCAGAGAGGGCACCCCCTACCAATCTGCAAACAGGCTCCCAGTTTCTAAGCAAAGACTGCCTGAGATCCCGGAGGGTTGACAGCCGCCGGGAGGGTCGCAGCCAGAGACCAGCTCCCTAGAACCGACACAAAGAACACTGGAGCCGCGCGCGCCGTAAACCGAGGCGGGGACCAGGGAGGTGATAAGCCGCACCGCCCCAACAGGAGAGTGCGCTCGCCAAACTCCTGGCTGCCTGAGCTGCTCCGACCGGGAACGGCACAAACCGCGGGCTCAACCGAGTCTGCACCTTTGTGGAGTACCCGGGAACCTGAACCTGAGCGGCTTAGACCTGGGAAGTGCACGCATCTCAGGGCCCACTCCCCGGCCGAGTAACCTGAAGCCTGAGCAGGGTAGATGGGGAAAGCACACACGCCGTGAGCGGGGGCGAACCCAGTGCAGCCGAGACACTGCGAGCTCGCCACACACACGTCAGTGATATAGGTTTGCAGTGTTCCTCCCTCCCCACAGCACGACTGAACAAGCGAACCTAAAGAGACCACCTCCGCCCCTTTGTGGCAGGGAGGAAATTAGATACTGAAGAGACCTCCAAACAGAAGCCAAATAAACAGAGGGAAGCGCGTTGGAAGTGACAGGCCAACAGATTAAAATCCCTGTAGTTAATACGGACTGCATTGAAAGGGGCCTATAGATCTTGAAAAGTATAAGCAGGAACAAGGATCTATCTGAAACTGAACAGACCCCACACTGCTCACAACAGCTCCAGAGAAAGTACGGGATATATATTTTTACTATCATCAGTTTTTTTTTTGATTTTTAAAAAATTTTTTTTCTTTCTTTTTTCTTTAAGTCCTCTATTACACCCTTAATTTTCATTTTCATAACCCACTAATACCTTGCAAAAAAAAAAAACACCCTATTTTTAAAGCAAACTGCATACATGTATCTTATACCTTTTGTGTTTTCTTTTTTTTTTACTGTTTCTTTCCTGTTTTACTTTTTTTTACTGTTTCTTTTTTTACTGTTTTACTGTTTTTTTTCTTTTTACACTTTTTTTATATTGTTTGTTTTATAAGAGTCTAACCTCTACTCTAGATTTTTAATCTTTGTTTTACATATTTGATATCAATTTTGTACGTTTAAGAATCCAATCTTTAGTACCCATTTTTACTCAGGAGTGTGATTACTGGCTGGATTACTCTCTCCCCCTATTGACGCTCTTTCTTCTCCCCCAGGGAACCTCTATCTCCCACCCTCCTCCTTCTCTTCTCAACCCAATTCTGTGAATCTCTGAGGGTGTTCTGGGTACCGGAGAACACTTCGGGAACAGAATACTGCCCAGATCTCTCTCTCCCCTCTTGATTCCTCCCTTTCTACTCACGCTCACCTCTATTACCTTCATCCCCCCTCTCTTTGTATCTCTGTGAACCGCTCTGAGGGTTCCAGACTGTGGAGAGCACAGAGGGAAGTGCTTACTGGCTAGACTGCTCTCTCCACGTTTGAGTCCCCCTCTTCTCCTCCTGGTCACCTCAACCCCTCCTCCCCCACTTCACCTCTCCATGTAACTCAGTGAACCTCTCTGGGTATCCCTCATTGTGGAGAATCTTTTCACCATTAACCTAAAAGTTTTATTATTGATGCTGTATGGATGGAGAAGTCTGGAGGCTACTGCAAGAATAAGACTGAAAGCCAGGGGAAACATTAATTAATAAGAGATCATCCAATAGCCTCCACATATACACTGAAACCAAGCTCCACCCAAGAGCCAATAAGTTCCAGAGCAAGACATACTACGCAAATTCTCCAGCAACGCAGGAACATAGCCCTGAGCATCAATTACAGGCTGCCCAGAGGCACACCAAATCCATAGACATCTCAAAACTCAATACTGGACACTCCATTGCACTCTAGAGGGAAGAAATCCAGCTCCACCCACCAGAACACTGACACAAGCTCCCTCATCCAGGAAACCTTGACAAGCCACCCATCCAACCCCACCCACAGCGAGGAACCTCCACAATAAAGAGGAACTTCAAACTACCAGAATACAGAAAGGCCACGCCTAACACAGCAATCTAAACAAGATGAAAAGGCAGAGAAATACTCAGCAAGTAAAGGAAAATGAGAAATGCCCACCAAACCAAACAAAAGAGGAGATAGGGAATCTATCTGAAAAAGAATTTAGAATAATGATAATAAAAATGATCCAAAATCTTGAAAGCAAAATGGAGTTACAGATAAATAGCCTGGAGACAAGGATTGAGAAGATGCAAGAAATGTTTATAAAGGACCTAGAAGAAATAAAAAGGAGTCAATATAGAATGAATAATGAAATAAAGGAGATAAAAGACACTCCGGAGGGAACCAACAGTAGAATAATGGAGGCAGAAGATAGGATAAGTGAGGTAGAAGATAGAATGGTGGAAATAAACGAAGCAGAGAGGAAAAAAGAAAAAAGAATCAAAAGAAATGAGGAAAACCTCAGGGACCTCTGGGGCAATATGAAATGCCCCAACATTCGAATCATAGGAGTCCCAGAAGAAGATAAAAGGAAAGGCCATGAAAAAATACTCGAGGAGATAATAGTTGAAAATTTCCCTAAAATGAGGAAGGAAATAGTCACAGAAGTCCAAGAAACCCAGAGAGTCCCAAACAGGATAAACCCAAGGCGAAACACCCCAAGACACATATTAATCAAATTAACAAAGATCAAACACAAAGAACAAATATTAAAAGCAGCAAGGGAAAAACAACAAATAACACACAAGGGGATCCCCATAAGGATAACAGCTGATCTTTCAATAGAAACTCTTCAGGCTAGAAGGGAATGGCAGGACATACTTAAAGTAATGAAAGAGAATAATCTACAACCCAGATTACTGTACCCAGCAAGGATCTCATTCAGATATGAAGGAGAATTCAAAAGCTTTACAGACAAGCAAGAGCTGAGGGAATTCAGCACCACCAAACCAGCTCTCCAACAAATGCTAAAGGATCTTCTCTAAACAGGAAACACAGAAAGGATGTTTAAACACAAACTCAAAACAACAAAGTAAATGGCAACGGGATCATATTTATCAATAATTACCTTAAATGTAAATGGGTTGAATGCCCCAACCAAAAGACAAAGGCTGGCTGAATGGATACAAAAACAAGACCCCTATATATGCTGTCTACAAGAGACCCACCTCAAAACTAGGGACACATACAGACTGAAAGTGAAGGGATGGAAAAACATATTTCATGCAAACGGAGACCAAAAGAAAGCAGGAGTCGCAATACTCATTTCAGATAAAATAGACTTTAAAATAAAGGCTGTGAAAAGAGACAAAGAAGGACACTACATAATGATCAAAGGGTCAATCCAAGAAGAAGATGTAACAATTATAAATATATATGCACCCAACATAGGAGCACCACAATATATAAGGCAAATACTAACAAGTATGAAAGGGGAAATTAACAATAACACAATAATAGTGGGAGACTTTAATACTCCACTCACATATATGGATAGATCAACTAAACAGAAAATTAACAAGGAAACACAAACTTTAAATGATACAATAGACAAATTAGATTTAATTGATATTTACAGGACTTTCCACCCCAAAACAACCAATTTCACCTTTTTCTCAAGTGCACACGGAACCTTCTCCAGGATAGATCACATCCTGGGCCATAAATCTAGCCTTGGTAAATTCCAAAAAATTGAAATCATCCCAGCCATCTTCTCTGACCACAATGCAGTAAGATTAGACCTCAATTACAGGAGAAAAACTATTAAAAATTCCAATATATGGAGGCTAAACAACACGCTTCTGAATAACCAACAAATCACAGAAGAAATCAAATTATGCATAGAAACGAATGAAAATGAAAATACAACAACCCAAAACCTATGGGACACTGTAAAAGCAATGCTAAGGGGAAGGTTCATAGCAATACAGGCATACCTCAAGAAACAAGAAAAAAATCAAATAAATCAACTAACTCTACACCTAAAGCAACTAGAGAAGGAAGAAATGAAGAACCCCAGGGTCAGTAGAAGGAAAGAAATCTTAAAAATTAGGGCAGAAATAAATGCAAAAGAAACAAAAGAGACCATAGCAAAAATCAACAAAACTAAAAGCTGGTTTTTCGAGAAGATAAACAAAATTGACAAGCCATTAGCCAGACTCATCAAGAAACAAAGGGAGAAGAATCAGATCAACAAAATTAGAAATGAAAATGGAGAGATCACAGAAGACTACACAGAAATACAAAGGATCATAAGAGACTACTACCAACAGCTATATGCCAATAAAATGGACAACTTGGAAGAAATGGACAAATTCTTAGAAAAGTATAACTTTCCAAAACTGAACCAGGAAGAAATAGAAGATCTTAACAGACCCATCACAAGCACAGAAATCGAAACTGTAATCAGAAATCTTCCAGCAAACAAAAGCCCAGGACCAGATGGCTTCACAGCAGAATTCTACCAAAAATTTAGAGAAGAGCTAACACCTATCCTACTCAAACTCTTCCAGAAAATTGCAGATGATGGTAATCTTCCAAACTCATTCTATGAGGCCACCATCACCCGAATTCCAAAACCAGACAAAGATGCCACACAAAAAAAGAAAACTACAGGCCAATATCACTGATGAACATAGATGCAAAAATCCTTAATAAAATTCTAGCAAACAGAATCCAACATCATATTAAAAAGATCATACATCATGACCAAGTGGGCTTTATCCCAGGAATGCAAGGTTTCTTTAACATCCGCAAATCAATCAATGTAATACACCACAATAACAAATTGAAAGATAAAAACCATATGATTATCTCAATAGATGCAGAAAAAGCCTTTGACAAAATTCAACATCCATTTATGATAAAAACCCTCCAGAAAGCAGGAATAGAAGGAACATACCTCAACATAATAAAAGCTATGTATGACAAACCCACAGCAAACATTTACCTCAATGGTGAAAAATTGAAAGCATTTCCCCTAAAGTCAGGAACAAGGCAAGGATGCCCACTTTCACCACTACTATTCAACATAGTTTTGGAAGTTTTGGCCACAGCAATCAGAGCGGAAAAAGAGATAAAAGGAATACAGATAGGAAAAGAAGAAGTAAAACTCTCACTGTTTGCAGATGACATGATTCTCTACATAGAAAACCCTAAAGATTCTACCACAAAATTACTAGAGCTAATCAATGAATATAGTAAAGTTGCAGGATATAAAATTAACACACAGAAATCCCTTGCATTCCTATACTCCAATAATGAGAAAACAGAAAGAGAAATGAAGGAAACAATACCATTCACCATTGCAACAAAAAGAATAAAATACTTAGGAATATATCTACCTAAAGAAACAAAAGACTTATATATAGAAAACTATAAAACACTGATGAAAGAAATCAAAGAGGACACAAACAGATGGAGAAATATACTGTGTTCATGGATTGGAAGAATTAATATAGTGAAAATGAGTATACTACCCAAAGCAATCTATAGATTCAATGCAATCCCTATCAAGCTACCAATGGTATTTTTCACAGAACTAGAACAAATCATCTCACAATTTGTATGGAAATATAAGAAACCTCGAATAGCCAAAGCAATCTTGAGGAAGAAGAATGGAACTGGAGGAATCAACCTGCCTGACTTCAGGCTCTACTACAAAGCCACAGTCATCAAGACAGTATGGTACTGGCACAAAGACAGAAATATAGATCAATGGAACAAAATAGAAAGCCCAGAGATAAACCCACGCACCTATGGACACCTTGTCTTCGACAAAGGAGGCAAGAATATACAATGGAGAAAAGACAATCTCTTTAACAAGTGGTGCTGGGAAAACTGGTCAACTACTTGTAAAAGAATGAAGCTAGAACACTCCCTAACACCATACACCAAAATAAACTCAAAATGGATTAAAGATCTAAACGTAAGACCAGAAACTATAAAACTCCTAGAGGAAAACGTAGGCAAAACACTCTCCGACATAAATCACAGCAGGATCCTCCATGACCCACCTCCCAGAATATTGGAAATAAAAGCAAAAATTAACAAATGGGACCTAATTAAAATTAAAAGCTTTTGCACAACAAAGGAAACTATAAGCAAGGTGAAAAGACAGCCTTCAGAATGGGAGAAAATAATAGCAAACGAAGCAACAGACAAACAATTAATCTCAAAAATATACAAGCAACTCCTGCAGCTGAATTCCAGAAAAATAAACGACCCAATCAAAAAATGGGCCAAAGAACTAAACAGACATTTCTCCAAAGAAGACATACAGATGGCTAACAAACACATGAAAAGATGCTCAACATCACTCATTATTAGAGAAATGCAAATCAAAACCACAATGAGGTACCATTTCACACCAGTCAGAATGGCTGCTATCCAAAAGTCTACAAGCAATAAATGCTGGAGAGGGTGTGGAGAAAAGGGAACCCTCTTACACTGTTGGTGGGAATGCAAACTAGTACAGCCACTATGGAGAACAGTGTGGAGATTCCTTAAAAAACTGGGAATAGAACTGCCATATGACCCAGCAATCCCACTGCTGGGCATATACACCGAAGAAACCAGAATTGAAAGAGACACATGTATCCCAATGTTCATCGCAGCACTGTTTACAATAGCCAGGACATGGAAGCAACCTAGATGTCCATCAGCAGACGAATGGATAAGGAAGCTGTGGTACATATACACAATGGAATATTACTCAGCCATTAAAAAAAAAATACATTTGAATCGGTTCTATTGAGATGGATGAAACTGGAGCCCATAATACAGAGTGAAGTAAGCCAGAAAGAAAAACACCAATACAGTATACTAATGCATATATATATGGAATTTGAAAAATGGTAACGATAACCCTATATGTGAGACAGAATAAGAGACACAGATGCATAGAACAGTCTTATGGACTCTGAGGGAGAAGGTGAGGGTAGAACGTTCTGGGAAAATAGCACTGAAACATGTATATTATCATATGTGAAACAGAACACTATTCCATGTTCGATGCATGAGACAAAGGCTCAGGGCTGGGGCAATGGGATGACCCAGAGGGATGGGATGGGGAGGGAAGTGGGAGGGGGGTCCAGGGTGGGGAACACATGTAAACCCATGGCTGATTCATGTAAATGTATGGCAAAAACTACTACAATATTGTAAAGTAAAAAAAAAAAAAAAAAAAAAAAATTCTCCAAGCCAGGCTTCAACAGTACATGAACTGTGAAATTGCAGATGTTCAAGCTGGATTTAGAAAAGGCAGAGGAACCAGAGATCAAATTACCAACATCCATGGGATCATTGAAAAAGCAAGAGAGTTCCATAAAAACATCTACTACTGCTTTATTGACTACACCAAAGCCTTTGACTGTGTGGATCACAAGAAACTGTGGAAAATTTGGAAAGAAATGGAAATACCTGACCACCTGACCTGCCTCCAGAAAAATCTGTATGCAGGTCAAGAGGCAATAATTAGAACTGGACATGGAACAACAGACTGGTTCCAAATCAGGAAAGGAGTATATCAAGGCTGCATATTGTTACCCTGCTTATTTAACTTATATGCAGAGTACATCATGCAAAATGCCGGGCTGGATGAAGCACAAGCAGGAATCAAGATTGCCGGGAGAAATATCAATAACCTCAGATAGGCAGATGACACCACCTTTATGGCAGAAAGTGAAGAACAACTAAAGAGGCTCTTGATGAAAGTGAAAGAGGAGAGTGAAAAGTTGGCTTGAAACTCAACATTCAGAAAACTAATATCGTGGCATCTTGTCCCATCACTTCATGGCAAATAGATGGTGAAACAGTGCGAGACTTTATTTTTGGGGGCTCCAAAATCACTGCAGATGGTGATTGCAGCCATGAAATTAAAAGACATTTGCTCCTTTGAAGAAAAGCTATGACCAACCTAGACAGCACATTAAAAAGCAGAGACATTACTTTACCAACAAAAGTCCATCTAGTCAAAGGTATGGTTTTTCCAGTAGTCATGTGTGGATGTGAGAATTGGACTATAAAGTAAGGTGAGTGCAGAAGAATTGATGCTTTTGAACTGTGGTGTTGGAGAAAACTCTTGAGAGTCTCTTGGACTGCAAGGAGATCCAACCAGTCCATCCTAAAGGAAATCAGTCCTGGATATTCATTGGAAAGTGTGATGCTGAACTGAAATTCCAATACTTTGGCCACCTTATGCAAAGAACCGACTCATTGGAAAAGGCCCTGATGCTGGGAAAGATTGAAGGCAAGAGAAGGGGATGACAGAGGATGAGATGGTTGGATGGCATCACCAATGCAATGGACATGAGTTTGTGTCAGCTCCAGGAGTTGGTGATGGACAGGGAAACCTGGAGTGCTGCAGTCCTGAGATCGCAAAGAGTTGGACACGACTGATTGACTAAACTGAACTGAAGGTAAAATAATATTTTGCTGTGTTAACAATAATTGAGTTGATTTTACTCAGGGGCTAAGAAATCAACACAAAATATGAGCACTTGCATTCATATATATATATATCGGGAGGATTCAGATTTTACCTCTTTTTGGTTATGGTAGCACTTTGAGTCAGTTTCCCTGTGTGAAAATCAAGGGTTTGGGGATGTAATTATACCTATTCTTTGGCATCCTATCAAACATGATATGATTCTGACCCATTTTAAGTAAGTAGTGGAACTCCTTGCAAGGCAGTCAAACATCCTTGTGTGTCTTTTCACCCACTCTTATCCCTTCCCTACTCTGTTCTATCTTTCTAAGCAGAAATGGAATTGGAGTGCTGACAACTTTCTATGATCTCTGTAGAGATGGTTGGTGAGGTGGGCATTTGAAATTTGTTTGAATTACTAACAATTACTGTTTTGGATTATGAAGCCTGTTCATGAGTGATGTTGGTACAAGTGTTGTTTATAGTTTCTGATTTCTACTGTGGAAGCTGAAGGGTCCAGACTTTTCCTCTCCCCATTTTCTGGTACCTACAGTTGATTGATCTGCCACTCTCTGGATGGTAAGGGGTCTTTGAATCCTGAACATGTGATACTGGATAGAAGAAGCGTTTGGGGTCATTCATTAATTATGGTTGGAGAAGGAAATGGCAACCCACTCCAGTATTCTTGCTGCAAAAACCCAATGGACAGAAGAGCCTGGCAGGCTACAGTCCATGGGGTAGCAAAGAATTAGACATGACTGAGCATGCACATGGCGGGGGGGTGGTGGTGGTGGCAGCATTCATTATGGTGGTGCTGTGCTGCTCAAATTCACCCTATGTTGGAATCATAGGGTGTGGAGCCTACCTCCTAGCCCTCTAGAGTGCTTGTTCTTTCCATCTCTTCTCAAGCCTCCCATCAACTCTGTGATCTCTTTGATATCTTCTAATAATTTCTCTTTTGCTAAAGCCATCCCGAGCTGGTTTCTTTTGTTTGTCACTGAGAATCATTTTTTTTTTTGTAATTTGTAGAGGTTATCTAATCACACCATAACAGTGAGGGAAAAAAAGGTGTTAAAGAGAAGGAAATTTTGTAGCCTAATTATTATATTAGAACATTGTAATAGTAAGATAACTTATTGGAACTGATTTTTTGATCCAGTTAGCACAATGTCTTTGGACCTGGTTTTGAGTTCTTTTTCTGCCAATAATTGCCTATGTGACCCTGGACAAAGCCCTTCACATCCCTGAATCCTAATTGTCTTACACATAAAATAAGGGACCAGAAATGGAAACATTCTAACTTTTCTTTCATTTAAAAGTTCTATGATTCTAAGCATTTCTCAAAGACTCACTCTGCCAAATGTGTGCAAACTGTTGAGTTGGTTGTAGAATTAATATGGCCCCTATGAGCTTATGGTTTTATTGTGAGGACAGCATATAATTATCTGAAGCGAGTACATATCTCTCAATGTTGAGAATGAAACTATATACCAAAATAGGTGGTGCTGGACGTGTGTATCTCAGACATTCTGAGTTGCAGTCATTGAGAAGATTCTCAGAGAAGAGGATATGCCCTTTGAATTAAGACTCAAAGGACAAATTATATATATGGTTGATATAAAAGAAGAAAAAGTGTCATTTTGGGAAGGGTGTGGCTGAGAATCAAGAATGAGCCTTGTATGTTTAGGGGCAGGTGGGGCGATTAGCTGGTTTTTTGAAGGTGGCTTTAATATTAATACTGGGGCCATATTATGATGTTCTTGATTAAAGAGAGAGAAGAGAATTTGTACTTTATCCTATGCTCAGTGGTGAGCAAATTGCTTCCTATTCTAAAGAAGAACAATAACATGGATAGGTTGATGTTATGGGAAGATCAGTTTGGCACTTCTATTATAGACCTTGGAGAAACTGGGGACAGGAATACCATGTAGAAGATTGTTGTGATGGTCTGCGTATAAGGAAACACAGGTGAAATCTAGGATGGGACTGGAAACAGAAGGATGGATACATGAAGAAGAATCAACTGAATTTGGGAACAAAAGATAAAGGATAAAAATAGGAAAGAAATGAAAGGGATTTTTAATTCCTATTGGATGGAAATTCTTTTAAAATATAAAGCAGATCATGTCATTTCTCTTCTCAAAACCATCGAATATCTTCCAGTGATACTTAGAATTAAATCCCTCTTTACTATAGCCAACATAAGAAGCTACACATCTGGCTGCCTCTCTGACCTCCTTCCTAGCACCCAAGCTCCCTATGGCTTAGTTACACTGATCCCCTGAGAGCAGCTCTCTTATCCAAGGGCCTTGGTCCTTGCTGTTTGTTACCTTTGTCTGGAATGGTCTGTCCCAGTGTTCATGTGGCATTACTGTTTCAGCCATACAGGCCTCTATTCAAGAGTTACTTCTCTAGAGAGGATTTCTTTTATCATCTTATATTAACTGGTGTTTATCCTCTTACTGTGCTTTATATTCAACATATCTTAATAGCAATGCATATGACAATATAGGCTATTTTCATTTATTTATTGTTGATCTCTTGTGCAGCTCAATGAGAAAGACTTTGTCAGCTATTGCATGGTACTTTGTAGGTGCTCAATAAATGTTTATGAATGAATTGTTGATTTCTTAATTTGTGGATGGCAATCAATCTGTCCAAAAAAATAAGGAAATTGGTCTGAGGATGGAAGATCCTGAGTTTGGTCTTGTGAATGTGAAATGAATTTTGGTGCTCAACAGTGTAAAGATTTTTCTGTTATTTTTTAAATGACATACTTTTTTTCCCAACAAATTAACTCCTCTTCCCACCTCTCTTAAAAAGCCTTTTGATGCTTGCAATAGAAAAGCATAACGATATGATTCTAATCAGGGATTTAGGAACTTCCAAATAATTTGTTAAATTCATTTTCAGTGTGCCCAGAGCTTTTAAATAGGGGGTTAATTTGAACTAAAGGTGATAAAGGTGAGGCATGTTAATTGAATGTCCTATCTATCTGTCTACTTTAATAAAAAAATCAATTTTTAAAGTACAGTTATAAGGAGAATTGATTTGCCTAATTTATAGGCCAGACTGTGTTTCCCTGAAGCTGACACTACCCCCACTTTCAGTTTCTTGGCAGTCCTGCTCTCTGAAAGGGCCAATTCACTCATCTTTCTGGAGACATTTATGTCATCAAAGCCTCCTCACTGTCATGGCAGCAAACAGCACATATATTTCCTTATCACTTCAAATATAAACACACAGAGCATCCTCTTGTCAATTTGTAGCATCTAAGCAACAAGCATAGGTATTTGGCAACCCTGGAAGGAAGCACAGATCTCACTCTATCCTAGTCCAATATAATCAAGTGAAAGCTACCCTATAGATGTGTAAAACCCATGAGATGTGTTGAAAAAGATATATTGGAGTAAAGCCCCTCAGAGTGAATAAGATTGTTGGTCTCTGGCCAGTAGAGTTGCCTGACCCCAGTTGCTTTGTTCCTCCAGGGCAAAACAAGGTAGTAATGGTGGAAGTGATGGAACTAAGAAGGGAGGACATGGCCTCTCTATATCTTGAGGCTGCTGAACATTGGCATTGGCATTAGGGAAACCAAATGTGGTGGGATAGTCTGCATGGAAGAATTGCATAGGGTTCAGCGGAAATTAGAAACTCCAGTCATGTGTCAGTAAGATTCTCAATAAATCAGACAGATCACATGTTTAAGTCCTGCTCAGAATCCCATAGCTGTATAAACTGGGTTGAAAAATGTAAACTAGGACTATTATCCTAGTCCAAGGATAATATGAAAATGGAGGTAAGTGTTAAGTCCTTAATTTGGGGGGTTTCTATTTTCACTGAAAAAAAGTAAGTTTATTGTTTTAGTAAATCCTTAGCATCTTCCAGATTAGCCTTCAGAGTGCTCTGCCTAGTCTCACTGGAAAAGCTTTGTGGGTGCTTTAGATAATGCATTCTCTGTAGGATGCTGGTTAATTACTTTACAAATCATAGCAGGTTTCTTAATAGGGAAAGAGACTGTATTACTGCTGCTGGCAGATATGGTTGATTGCAGCTCCAGGGGAGTGGGCAGTGGGAAAAGAGGGAGGAGAGGAATGGAAGTTGTCTTTATATTCCATTTAAATATACTACTGTTGACCTAAAACAAATATAAGCTGCCAATTATTTCTCCAGTAAAAATGAATTTATTTGGGATCAACAAAGAATCACAATTCAAGTTCTACAGCCATGGTGAGCCATGTGCAAGGCCACATACAACAAAAAGAAGAGAGTCCTTTTAAAAAGGGGAAAAGGAAGTTCAGAGGGCTACAGTAAACAAAAAGTCCATTGGAAAAATTGACAGTTTGAAGTACAGTAGCTTCTCATTGGTTGAGTTGTGACAGTTCTCGCTGGCTGAGCTTTTACCAGGCAAGAAGAGGAAGTCTTTCCCCTTCCTGGTGGGCTATGCTATTGTTATAGGGCATGAGAGTTCCTCCTTCTGGTCTTCTGGCTCTATTTTAATTGAGGGGGTTCTGTTTATTAATTTACATTTCCCTCTTTTGATCAAGATCTTTCTCAAAAGCAACATGGATCAAGAGTCAGGTTTTATGGTTTCAAGTCATTCTGTCCCTCAATGCCACGAAGGACTATTCCTAGGTATAGTGTGTCCCATGTTGAGGGGGGAAGGCACAGATTGGTAACCTTTTGAGGTCACATTCAATAAACAAGGAGAGGTAGAAAGGAGAACTCTCAGGCACTTTCCATATGTTATCAAAGTCATAGACACTGGAGATCATCTAAAATATTATGTCATCATCAAAGGTTTAGCAGACAAACTTCCAACAGACCTGAGCTTAATGCCTTGGGAAAGTTGTCTCATCAGATATTGTCTGCTTCAGTTGACAAAAACTTTACTTTTAGATGACCAGATGAAGTATAGGTCTAGTGAGGGTTTGGTGCTTTTTTTAGGGTATGTCACATGAACCTAAGAGTCTTTATCCTGTAAACTGACAGCACTAGGGTTGGCTAACAGTCTGACAGAGGCTTTCTCCAATGAGACTGAGGAGAATCCTTCTGGACATGTCTTTTTAAGTACATGAAATCTCCAGGTTGCAAGGTGTAGAGCTTTTATTCATTAACTGGAATACTGAAGAAAGAACTACATAAGTAAATTACAGTAAAGAATTTATGTCTGGTGGGCATGGATGCTAGTAACAGATAAGGGTTAGGGACAAAAGGATGTTGAGGGATAACAATGTTGTTTATTGCTCTGAGGTCCTGGAAAATCCTCCACCCTTGTCCCTTACATTTTCTCACTGGTAAAATGGGAAAGTTACAGGACAGGTACAAGGGATAATGGGACTTTGAGCCTTGTAATCCTCTATTATGGACTTTATACCTTGAAAGACTTCTTTACTTACAGCTGCTACTGCTGCTAAGTCACTTCATTCGTGTCCAACTCTGTGCGACCCCGTAGACGGTAATCCACCAGGCTCCCCCGTCCATGGGATTCCTATTTCCTATTTCTATTCCTTCTATTTCCTTCCCCAGTGTATGCAAGGGAAAAGTGAAAGTGAAAGTCACTCAGTCATGTCCGACTCTAAGCGACCCCATGGACTGTAGCCTACCAGGCTCCTCTGTCCATGGGATTTTCCAAGCAAGAGTACTGGAGTGGGGTGCCATTACTTACAGAGTATTGATTAATTTGGGGAAGAGGTTTTGAGGGATATATTTGAATCTTAAAGGGAGGTATGCTGTGGATTTTGCCAATATCAGTTGGAAATTTTTCCCACAAGGAAGATGGTAGCTGATTCAATAGGGACAAATGATCACCTGGTTGGTTATACTGATGGCTACTGTTGAGTTTTAGAATTTTTTCACTGTCTTTGGAGAAAAAAGTTTTTTTGTATGATACTTCTGTGAGAAGTCTCAGCCTAATAAATAGATATGAGTGAGGAACTAATGGAAAAAGATGGGCCTCTCTCACAGAACCTAGTTCAGTTCAGTTCAGTTCAGTTGCTCAGTCGTGTCCAACTCTTTGCAACCCCATGGAAAACAGCAGGCCAAGCTTCCCTGTTAATCACCAACTCCTGGAGCTTACACATTGACTCAGTGATGCCATCCAACCATCTCATCCTCTGGTGTCCCCTTCTTCTCCCGCCTTCAATCTTTCCCAGCATCAGGATCTTTTCAAATGAGTCGGTTCTTCACATCAGGTGGCCAAAGTATTGGAGTTTCAGCTTCAGTGTCAGTCCTTCCAGTGAATATTCAGGACTAATTTCCTTTAGGATAGACTGGTTGGATTTCCTTGCAGTCCAAGGGACTCTCAAGAGTCTTCTCCAACACCACAGTTCAAAAGCATCAGTTCTTTGGTGCTCAGCTTTCTTTATAGTCCAAATCTCACATGTATACATGACTACTGGAAAAACCATAGCTTTGACAAGATGGACCTTTGTTGGCAAAGTAATGTCTCTGCTTTTTAATATCCTGTTTAGGATGCTCATAGCTTTTCTTCAAAGGAGCAAGTGTCTTTTAATTTCATGGCTGAAGTCACCATCAGCAGTGATTTTGGAGCCTCCAAATCCAAAGTCTCTCACTGTTCCCACTGTTTCCCCATCTATTTGCCATGAAGTGATGGGACCAGGTGCCATGGTAATAGTTTTCTGAATGTTGAGTTTTAAGCCAACTTTTCGCTCTCCTCTCTCACTTTCATCAAGAGGCTCTTTAGTTCTTCTTCATTTTCTGCCATAAGGGTAGTGTCATCTGCATATCTGAGGTTATTGATATTTCTCCCAGCAATCTTGATTCCAGCTTGTGCTTCATATAGCCTGGCATTTCACATGATGTACTCTGCATATAAGTTAATAAGCAGAGTTAAGTAAGTTAAATAAGCAGAGTAACAGTATGTAACCTTGATGTACTCCTTTCCCGATTTGGAACCAGTCTGTTGTTCCATGTCCAGTTCTAACTGTTGCTTCTTGACCTGCATACAGATTTCTCAGGAGGAAGGTCAAGCAGTCTGGCATTCCCATTTCTTTAAGAATTTTCCACAGTTTCTTGTGATCCACACAGTCAAAGGCTTTGGCATAGTCAATAAAGCAGAAGTAAATGTTTTTCTGGAACTCTCTTGCTTTTTCAATGATCCAATGGATGTTGGCAATTTGATCTCTAGTTCTTCTGCCTTCTCTAAATCCAGCTTGAACATCTGGAAGTTCACGGTTCATGTACTGTTGAAGCCTGGCTTGAAGAATCTTGAGCATTACTTTAATAGTCTGTAAGCTGAGTGTAGTTGTGTGGTAGTTTGAACATTCTTTGGCATTGCCTTTCTCTGCTATTGAAATGAAAACTGACCTTTTCCAGTCTTATGGCCTCCATTGAAAGCATCATCTTTTAGGATTTGAAATAGCTCAACTGGAATTCCATCACCTGCACTAGCTTTATTCATGGTGATGCTTCCTAAGGACCACTTAACTTCGCATTCCAGGATGTCTGGCTCTAGGTGAGTGATCACACCATCGTAGTAATCTGGGTCATGAAGATCTTTTTTATATAGTTTTCTGTATATTGTTGCCACCTCTTTTTAATATCTTCTGCTTCTGTTAGGTCCATACTATTTCTGTCCTTTATTGTGCCCATCTTTGCATGAAATGTTCCCTTGGTATCTCTAATTTTCTTGAAGAGATCTCTAGTCTTTCCCATTCTGTTGTTTTCCTCTATTAACAGAAACTAAACAAAAGGGAATTGGTTTAGAGACAGAAACCTTTTGAGGTTCATTAGAGATTCTCACTATTTGAACTATTTTACTACTCTAGGGTAGGGGCTGCTTAATAATAAGTGAGATTGAACACTGAGAGTGTGGTTCTGATGTCAATTAGGACTAGAAGGCATTCATTCCCGATCTAGAGAAATCTTTCTCCAAGCTGATTAAGAGAGAGGATTGGGAAGAGCCCCAGTGGTCCCTCAGATCTCCATCACAGGGAATTGAAAGGGTGTTGGGAAGACTTTTTAGAGGGCTGAGGGTACCTGAAGCCACAGGAGAGGAGCATGAGGCCTTGGAAACCATTTTATCTTTCTTTCTATGTTTGCCTCAGTTGATCTTAAAACTTTATTTTGCAGAGTGGCAATTTTAGGCACTTGATAACATTTAGACACCCCAAAATACTAATTGATATAGGTATTCCATTTAGTTTTACAACATTTAGAGCTATGATTCTCCAATTTGGTTTTAAGAAAATTTGGTTTGGGGGTTTAAATATCCCCATAATTGCCATTGATGTTCTAAGTTGCATTTAGGTAGGTTGGTTTGTTTAGTTACAAATGAACATGGGAAAGGATTCTTTATTTTAAAACATAAAATTGGCCAAAGTACCTGAAAGGAGCGGTGACTTCAAAATATTTAGATGACTGGGATTCCATTTCTCAGATGTTTTTCTTTAGATAAAAGAGTAATTTTCAAACAACCTAACAGCTCAACCAGTCTAACAGCTGAAACAGCTTAAACAGCCTGCAGGCCTATGACCAACCAGTCCTAAAGGAACAGTTTAGACCCAAAGGGACCAGGCCAAAGGCTGATCAGCACAGCTTTACTGAGTAGCCAATCCTGAGGAGTCAGGTGAAAGGCTTAACAGCTCAGTTCCAATCTAAAAGTAGTCAGACTGAAGGCTAGACCGAAGGCACAGTTCCAATGAAACAGCCATGTATATTCAGGAAGAGCCTGATTTTAAAAAAAAAAAAAAATGAGTACTCTGATACCAAACAAGCCCTTAATCATAAAGGATAAAGCCTTAAAAAAGATCCCAAATAAAATCTAGAGAGCTTCAAAGTGCAAAGAGGTCAGAGATTAAGATCTAAGAGAAAGACTTACCCTCAAACCCCCAGGGTCAATAAGAAAATCAGTGAGCAACTATGGACTCAATATGGGTATTGTACCTGTTTGCCCACCAGCTCTGGAGTCATTAGTGGTCTTCTCTGGATCCCCATATGGGCCACCAAAATGTTGACCTAAAACATAGACTGCCAGTTATTTATCCAGCAAAAGTGTCTTTATTTGGGATTAGCGAATGATTGCAATTTGGGGCCTGCAACTGTGACAAGCCAAATGTGAGTCTTTACACAGCATGGAGAGAAGAATTCTTTTAAAGAGGGAAAAAGGAGGTTGGAAGGGCACAGTGAACAAAGAGTCCATTGAAGGAATTGAGATTTTTGAAGTACAGTGGCTTTTTATTAACTGAATTGTAATAGTCTCTTACTGGTTGAGTTCTTGCTAGGCAAGAGGAGAAAATTTTTCTTTTTCCTGTTGGGCTCTGCTGTCAGTATAGAGCATGAGAGAGCCTCCTTCTGGTCTCCTAACTATTTTAATTGAGGTTCTGTTTTTATACTTATATGTCTATATTTATATTTTTATAATATCAGAGTATTGGAAGGATGAAATTCTTTTAAAGTATAAATAAATGCTTGGTAGATTGTCAATATTTACCTTAAAATATATGGCTTAAAGTGGCACTTCTACATCTCATGAATGATTGGACTACAGTGTGGAGTGCTAAGGCAATGCTTGCTTTCTCTAGACATTGGTCTTTGTTTCCAGTAATTTGTAGACCATATTCATGTTGTAAGGTCCACAGTTTATTAAACTTTTGATTTAGGAGATATGTCTCCAGGCTCAGGGCCACTGGGCTCTTGTCCTAGATTTTCCATTAATGACCACATGACGGTGTATAGGCGTCTTAACATCCCTGAGCTTTGATTTGCTCATTTACATTAAGAGGGGTTGGATTTCAATCTTTCTTGTGGGACAGACCCTAAAAATAATTTGATAAATCTGTGAATTCCTCTCCCATATGTGTGTGTGCAAACAGGCATGGAATGATTGACAGGTCTCTGGAGCCCAGTAGGACTCTTAAGTTAAGATCCTCTGGACTGGGTCATTCTTCTCCCTTTCAAAAGTACTGTGGCATCAAATACAAATCACATATTTGAACCCAAAACAATTTTATTAATTGTTGATTTGTATCCTGCTGCTTACAATTTCATTTCCAACTAGATTTTCCATTTATTATTAGTAAGACTGATTGTTTCTTAAATCAAGCAGAAAGCAACAATTCCCAATTACCTGAGGGTCCCAGGGGGCTGATTTCTAGGGAAGTTCATTACATATACAATAGATGTATTGCTAATATAGTTATGTGGAGGGTGGTGTGCTGGTCCCTAATGTTTTATCTCCATACTTCACTATTGGCTAATATCTACCATAATTGGAATTGCCTTGTTAACACATTTTCTAACAAGTTAATTGTTTAGCAGAGAGCATTGATTATAGATTGATTAATGACCACTGACAAACACACTGCTCTTGAATTTCATTTAATCAGTATTCTTACATGCTTTTTCTACTGTGATGAAAGGTAATGATTTACTTAAAAAATAATCACTAATCTCTAGAATTAGGAGAAAACAAGATAATTGGAAAGCTGACCAATTAACATCACAGTGTAATAGGTAAGATCTGGCCTTAGAAGGCATATGGATCTGGGTCCAAATCCCTCCTGTATCTGTAGAATGAGATAACAATAGTCACAACTCAGAGCACTGTGATGATAATTAAATAAGATAATACACCAAAGCACTTATCACAGTGTTTAAAATACAATCTAGTTATTATTATTATTATTGTTATTATATTTGCAATAATGAAAGAAAAACCACATTGACAGACTGAAATCTGTCCCCCAAAAGATATATTGAAATTCTAACTCCCAGTACCTCAGAATTTGACCTTATTGAGAAATAGGGTCTTCACAGAGGTAATCAAATTAAAATGAGGTCTTTTCAGTTCAGTTCAGTTCAGTCACTCAGTCGTGTCCAATTGTTTGCGACCCCATGAATTGCATCATGCCAGGCCTCGTGTCCATCACCAACTCCCAGAGTTCACCCAAACCCATGTCCATCGAGTCAGTGATGCCATCCAGCCATCTCATCCTCTGTCGTCCCCTTTTCCTCCTGCCCCCAATCCTACCCAGCATTAGGGTCTTTTCCAATGAGTCAACTCTTCGCATGATGTGGCCAAAATATTGGAGTTTCAGCTTCAGTGTCAGTCCTTCCAATAAACACCCAGGACTGATCTCCTTTAGGATGGATTGATTGGATCTCCTTGCAGTCCAAGGGACTCTCAAGAGTCTTCTTCAACATCACAGTTCAAAAGCATCAATTCTGCGGTGCTCAGCTTTCTTCACCACCCAACTCTCATATCCATACATGACCACTGGAAAAACCATAGGCTTGACTAGACAGACTTTTGTTGGCAAAGTAATGTCTCTGCTTTTCAATATGCTATCTAGGTTGGCCATAACCTTCCTTCCAAGGAGTAAGCGTCTTTTAATTTCACGGCTGCAATCACCATCAGCAGTGATTTTGGAGCCCCAAAAATAAAGTCTGACACTGTTTCCACAGTTTCCCCATCTATTTGCCATGAAGTGATGGGACCAGATGCCATGATCTTAGTTTTCTGAACGTTGAGCTTTAAGCCAACTTTTTCACTCTCCTCTTTCACTTTCATCAAGAGGCTCTTTAGTTCTTCTTCACTTTCTGCCATAAGGGTGGTGTCATCTGCATATCTGAGGTTATTGATATTTCTCCTGGCAATCCTGATTCCAGCTTGTGTTTCTTCCAGCCCAGTGTTTCTCATGATGTACTCTGCATATAAGTTAAATAAGCAGGGTGACAATATACAGCCTTGACATACTCCTTTTCCTATTTGGAACCAGTCTGTTGTTCCATGTCCAGTTCTAACTGTTGCTTCCTGACCTGCATACAGGTTTCTCAAGAGGCAGGTCAGGTGGTCTGGTATTCCCATCTGTTTCAGAATTTTCCACAGTTTGTTGTGATCCACACAGTCAAAGGTTTTGGCATAGTCAATAAAGCAGAAATAGATGTTTTTCTGGAACTCTCTTGCTTTTTCGGTGATCCAGCAGATATTGGCATTTGATCTCTGGTTCCTCTGCCTTTTCTAAAACCTGCTTGAACATCTGGACGTTCACGGTTCACGTATTGCTGAAGCCTGGCTTGGAGAATTTTGAGCATTACTTTACTAGCATGTGAGATGAGTGCAATTGTGCGGTAGTTTGAGCATTCTTTGGCATTGCCTTTCTTTGGGATTGGAACAAAAACTGACCTTAGGGTGGGCCTTAATCCAGTATGATGGCATCCTTCTCAAAGAGGAAATTTGGACAGAGATACAGACACTCACTGAGGTTGGATGGCATCATTGACTCGATGGACATGAGTTTGGGCAAGTTTTGAGAGTTGGTGATGGACAGGGGAGCCTGGTGTGCTGCAGTCCATGGGGTCACAAAGAGTCAGACACGACTGAGCCACAGAACTGAACAGACACTCACATGGGGAAGATAGTGTGAAGAATCAAGAAGACAGAGAGTAAAGACATAACTAGATTGATAACATCTTTAAGTCAAATACCTAGGGCTACCAGAGCTAAACGGACTCTCCCCTACAGGTTTCAGAAGCAGCATGGCCCTGCTGACATCTTGATTTCGGACTTCAGGCTACAGCCTCAAGACTGGTAAGGCAATGAATTTCTGTCATTTTAAGCTATTAATATTTAGTTTGTGATGTTTGTAATACTTCATTATGGCAACCCTAAAAAACTATTATATATACCATATTTTAGAGTCAGGTACAAATGCAGAATCATAAATTTTTAAGATAATAATATACTTTTGTACCTTCTTTCTTTTATGTGTGAATTAAGGGTGATGACACACAAATTTTTGGTTTCTACCAAGAGGCTGAGCAATCAGCAGAGCACACAATATAAACATACTGATGGGTGGAGTAGAAGCAACATTGGGTTGTGAAACCAGTTCTGATTAGAAGCTACTAACCAGCTAAGTGATGAATCTTCCTAGTTTTCATTTTTTTAATTGTCAAAGACAGGTTAGGTTTGTCTCCCAGATCTCTTTTGAATCACACATTCTGTAATGCCATGTTTGGGTCAAGCACTTTGAAATTGTGAAGTTATTTTGAAAGAATTGTATATTCATATGCAGTTGTCAGAAATACTATAGAGAAATCCTGTGAATGCCTTACCGAGTTTTTCCAAATAATAACATCTTTCAAAGCAGTTTTTAATACAAGCTATACTTATTGTAATGAAAAGTTGAAGACATTTTCACAGGCAGCTCTTTTACCTACCTGTGTTAAGATATTGAAACCTGACCTCGGATCATCTCTGTGATAAAATCCTTGGTTTCTTGGCTTCATTGACTATTTGTCCCTTTGTCCTACTTAATTATCTTCGATCAAGGTGGCTCTAGCAATGGAGACATTAGTCACTATTTTACTGCTTCCTAGAAAAATGTGCATGGCAGCCAAAGTATGTATTCTCATCATGGTCTGCTGCTTTTATAGAAATTTGTATAATATTAATAGTAAACATCAGGACTTTTTGAACACAGTATATGTCAGATCAGCCTGAAGCTAAGTACTGGAGAATTATTATCTTATTTAAATTTCGATCCTGTGAGGTAGATACCCTTATTACATCCATTTTACAGATGTAAAAACTGAGACCCAAGGTTTCTAATGAATGGCTATAACTTGGGTTTGACTGACTCCAGAGTGTGACTTAACTGCCATGCCCCAAAGTGCCAGTGAGTGAAAATGAACACATTTACAATTGTTAAAATTTAGTTAAGCTTTCAAACTGAGCCTAAGACTTCTCACTAAGTTCTGCTCATTACAGACAGAATTTTGCATTGTGATTGCACGGGCACAATAGCACTTCTTCCCTGCCAGTACTCCAGGTGAGAAGAGAAAAACCTCTTTTTTTCTGGTCAGAGTTTTGGGCTCTGCAGTTAAGCCTAGGACTGAGGAAACAGAAAAGAAAGTGAATTTGTTGAGCTGGTAGCCTCCTCCCTCTCCTTTCCTTGGATCCAGGTCTAACCCACAGTGTTACTTTCCTTTTTAGAATGGGAGGAGAATTTCTACCTGACTTCATTCTCATGGGTAATAAATTATGCCAAGGGGCCACTACTTTCAAAGGTCATGCAAAGAAACCCCAAATCATGTGCAGTAGGCTCCTGTCTAAATTATTTATTTGGCGTGTGTTGTTAATGACCTTGCTTGTTAAAAACACTGTAAAATGACTCATAGGGTGATGTGCTGTTAAGGATCGACTCATGCTAATTAGCCATTTTTGTTTTATTTATCAACATGGTTCAGAACTGGTGCAAGAGTCAACCCACTTTAAAATGTTTGTTTGCATTTTTAAACCTTTATTCATTTGCTCCAGGGTAATTTGCATACCCTTTCCTCTCTTCTTTCATTTTCCTGATAAATTTTCTCTTGTCTTTCTTGATAACATTTATCCTAGTCGTATTTGTGTACATTTAGTACATAGCTTTTCTGTATATTTTATCTTCATGAGTCTAAGAAGAAACTATAATGACCAGGCTACATTATATTCCACAGCCCATGTCCAACTCAGCCTTAATTTAAAATACAAATAATGTGACATCAGAGTATGTAGTCCTTGATGATGTGACATTATTGATCCCCTACTTGGGATCTTTGGGAAGATCTTAAAGATATCTTCCCCCCTAGAATTCCTTTTTTTTCTGCCAGTGAAGTAAACCCCTAGAAGCCAGATGATTATTTCCAAGGTCTAATACATGAAGAATCAATATCCATTAACTGCATTATGAACTGGTTAATGAATGGCTAGCACTGGCCTAACAGTGTTGGAGAAGATAGGATGAGTGAGAAGTATGTCCTAATGAAAGTGGCGAGGTGTGGGGCCTGGGCATTGTCAGCTGTGTGTTTGCCTCATAATGTGGACACACAGGGAGGAATTGGAAAGACAGGGAAGGGAAGCAAAGGCCTCCCACCCACCTCTCTATTCTGCCAAAAGTGGGTGCTATCTCCATAGCCCCAACATGTACTGGTCAGCTCCCTCTTTTCGTTTTTCCTTCATCCTATGTGACTCCATCACTATAGTATCCTTGGAATTGGACACCCCACTTCACAATGCTGCTGTGGGGAAAAGGGAGCCTGCCTTAACAGAGGCTTATCCAGTGCTTTGGAGAGCTAAAGTAAGGCCTGGAATTATTTGGAGCCAATTGCTTTCTTATTCAGCAGCTGAGTAAAAGCAAGATTGACTACCTTAGAAGCCTTCTTTTTGGTTTGTACCTGCACCAGGTGAATAGGATTGTTAGCTTGAGATACATTTCTAAGGTAACGGAGGGCTGTGCTTGAAAGCTCAGGTAGCCCGTTAGGGCTTTGTTTCAAGCATTTATTACAATTAATGTTCCTGTCAAATATATAAAATATTTACAGGGCCTATGGAATAAAAATTATTTTTTTTTGTTAAGGTGTTAAATAAGACATATGCTCCATTTGTAAATATTAAAGAAAAAGCCCAGATCAGATTTAGAGTGAAATCTAGTTCTGTTTGATAACCTGCAGCTTTTGTCAGGATAAGAGATTCAGCATAGAGATAATTAGAACAGACCTCCCCCTGCTCCCAAATATCAGTGCTACTTCCTAGATTATGACAGACCCAAGGTAATTTACACAGTGCAATGCATAAAGCTTTACTAATGGTTATTCACTTAGATGTGCAAAATACAGAAAGGTTCTAGGTTGAAGCAATGGCAATGAATCATTTATGAGATATTATCTACTGAGATGGATTGGGTCCATCTGTTATAGCTGGAGAGGGTTTTTTTGTTATTGTTTATAGAATTTTATTTAATTTTGTTTACAGTATTCAAAATGAAGGAAGGATTAGGGCAGATAAGCAAGTAATTTTTCAACTCACAGATAACTGGAGTTTGCTGTTTTTTGTATAAAAGTCAAGTGCTGTCCATATGTCTTGGGAAACCACAAAATAATAAAGCCTGAAAGGATAAGAACGTGAAGCACAAGTTTGAAGTTGTCCACTGGTATTCTACCGGTGAAAGTCTTTCTGCTTTTGGTTTTGCATTGAGCTCATCTGGTCTCATATTCCTCCCCCTAACGAGACAGGCTTCTTTTCTGAGATGCGGCTGTGGAAAATGCAAAGTCTGAAAAGGATGTAGGTAAATCTGTGTCCAACACTAAATCCATCACGTGAGACACCTGAGGTTTGAACTGACTTTCTGAGTGAAGTTCAAGATGTCTGTTTAGAGAGTAAGCTGGGAGCTGTCGGATTTTTCCCCCAAATAGTCAATGAGGAGGACAGAATGCCTAAGAGAATAGAAACTGCTGGCATACAGGCACTGTCTACAGGTGAGCATCAAAGGTGGAAGGTACCAAAGGGTGAAACAGAATATATTTGCCCTCATTTGTGCTCTTCTTAAACATTCATCATTTCTTCAAATAATTTATAATTACTTAAGTTCAGAAGTCTTATATTTTTCTTTATACTTTGTAGGGTTGACTGGTTATTTAATAGATTATATCTGTATGCAGGTCAGGAAGCAACAGTTAGAACTGGACATGGAACAACAGACTGGTTCCAAATAGGAAAAGCAGTACGTCAAGGCTGTATATTGTCACCCTGCTTATTTAACTTATTTGCAGAGCATATCATGAGAAATGCTGGGCTGGAAGAAGCACAAGCTGGAATCAAGATTGCCAGGAGAAATATCAATAACCTCAGATATGCAGATGACACCACCCTTATGGCAGAAAGTGAAGAAGAACTAAAGAGCCTCTTGATGAAAGTGAAAGAGGAGAGTGAAAAAGTTGGCTTAAAGCTCAACATTCAGAAAACTAAGATCATGGCATCTGATCCCATCACTTCATGGCAAATAGATGGGGAAACAGTGGAAACAGTGTCAGACTTTATTTTTCTTGGCTCCAAAATCACTGCTGATGGTGATTGCAGCCATGAAATTAAAAGACGCTTACTCCTTGGAAGGAAAGTTATTGACCAACCCAGACAGCATATTATAAAGCAGAGACATTACTTTGTCAACAAAAGTCCGTCTAGTCAAGGCTATGGTTTTTCCAGTAGTCATGTATGGATGTGAGAGTTGGACTATAAAGCTGAGCACCAAAGAATTGATGCTTTTAAACTGTGGTGTTGGAGAAGACTCTTGAGAGTCCCTTGGACTGCAAGGAGATTCAACCAGTCCATCCTAAAGGAGACCAGTCCTGGGTGTTCATTGGAAGGACTGATGGTGAAGCTGAAACTCCAATACTTTGGCCACCTGATGCGAAGAGTTGACTCATTTGAAAAGACCCTGATGCTGGGAAAGATTGAAGGCAGGAGGAAAAGGGGATGACAGAGGATGAGATGGTTGGATGGCATCACCAACTTGATGGACATGAGTTTGAGTAAACTCTGGGAGTTGGTGATGGACAGGGAGGCCTGGTGTGCTGCAATTCATGGGGTTGCAAAGAGTCGGGCACAACTGAGCGACTGAACTATAGAACTATATAATATTAGCTAGTTCTGTTTTTTAAAGGTGACGACTTAAATGGCCTGTTTCCTTAATGTAGTTGTGGGATGTCTGGAAGAAGTTGTTTATTGAGTACTTTCTGAGATGCGTTTTATTGATCAGTGTACAGTGGGATCCAGACATTTCTAGTCTCCTCTCTGCATCTTTTCCATGGCCATTCATTACATCAATGTGAAAGAGAGAGAATCACTATATTGCAGCAAACGTATCTGAGAACTGGAAAAATAGCCTACAGTCCATGTTTAACTCTCTCTTTTACATTTAGATTAAACAATTAATACCTCCTAGGTGGACAGCCTATAGGGGTCATATAGAGAATGACTAAGATACCAAAAAATATGAACACCACGAAGGAAAACAACAGACAGCTCTACACTTGAGATAAAGAAAAAGGCACATGCAATTTATCTCTAAGCAACTGAGGAGAAATAGACATGTATCTTAAGGAATTGGGAATTAATAAGAGGTTAAACCAGGGATTTAAATGTATGAATGAATGAACAAATGAATATACCACAGGGAACTGAGTACTAGACAGGACAAAGGATGCTCACAGTCGGATGAGGGGACTTAACTTCACCGTATCCAGGTGAGAGGAAAGGCATATGATAAAGGTATCAAGGAAGTAGGGAGGGTATGTGGCAGAGAATAAAATGTTTGAGTCTGCAGAAATAGAAAACAACAAAGAAAGTTAGAGTGATGGAGTCATGGGATGAATTTAATGAGGAAACAGGGCAGAGAAACAGCTGGTTTAATGTGCAGAGGGCACACGGCTCTATTATAACTCCCAAATTGCAGATCAGCAAAGGCATCTAAGTCTGAAACCAACACATGACTGATCTTTTTTTTGGGGGGGGGGGTTGTTTTTGGAGTGGGACTGTAAAACTTTAGTCCTTGAAGAGTTGTATCTGTGTTTTAAATTTTTTCAATAAGAGAGAACTATGACCTCAAAATTAGACTTAGGAATGGTGAATATACTTATTCAGAAAATTGTCTCTCCATCAGGTGTTTTGCCATCCTTTCCTCTGTGGCAGATATAAATGTGTGATGTAGGAGAAGAAAAGATGTCTAATCAAATTAAATAAAAAGTGAAAAACTTATAAGTATTGATTGGTGTAAGTAGATTTAAAAAGCCCCAATTTTTACCCTTAAAAATCTTGTCTTCTACAGGGTGATGTGAGAAATGCCTATGTATTACTGTAATTAGATGTAGAGTTATCCATGTTCCATAAAAAGTATTCAGGAAACTTTGAGGGAAGCCAGATGCATTTAAGATAATGACCTGAAATACTCAGTACTAAAACCAAGGTTCAGGCCCTACTAGTGTAATTAGAAATCACTGTTCGGGGTGACCATTGGAAGAAATTTTAAACAGGTGGCTTCCACGCACTCAGAAACTCTCTTCTCACCAGGCTCACCCCATGATAAAAACACATTTTTACATTCAGTTCAGTTCAGTTGCCCAGTAGTATCTGACTCTTTGTGACCCCATGGACTGCAGCACACCAGGCTTCCTTGTCCATTACCAACTCCCGGAGCTTGCTCAAACTCATGTCCATTGAATCAGTGATGCCATCCAACCATCTCATCCTCTGTCATCCCCTTCTCCTTCTGCCTTCAATCTTTCCCAGCATCAGGGTCTTCTCCAAGGAGTCAGTTCTTCGCATTAGGTGGCCAGTGTATTGGAGCTTCAGCTTCAGCATCAGTCCTTCCAATGAATATTCAGGACTGATTTCCTTTAGGACAGACTGGTTGGATCTCCTTGTAGTCCAAGGGACTCTCAAGAGTCTTCTCCAACACCACAGTTCAAAAGCATCAATTCTTCTGTGCTCAGCTTTCTTTATGGACCAACTCTCACATCCATACATGAGTACTGGAAAAATCATAGCTTTGAATAGATGAACCTTTGTTGAAAAAGTAGTGTCTCTGCTTTTTAATGTGCTGTCTAGGTTGGTCATAGCTTTTCTTCAAAGGAGCAAGTGTCTTTTAATTTCATGGCTGCAGTCACCATCTGCAGTGACTTTAGAGCTCAAGAAAATAAAGTCTCTCACTGTTTCTGTTGTTTCCCCATCTATTTGCCATGAAGTGATGGGACTGGATGCCATGATCTTAGCTTTCTGAATGTTGAGTTTTAAGCCAGCTTTTTCACTTTCCTCTTTCACTTTCATCAAGAGGCTCTTTAGTTCCTCTTCACTTTCTGCCATAAGGGTGGTGTCATCTGCATCTCTGAGGTTATTGATATTTCTCCCAGCAATCTTGATTCCAGCTTGTGCTTCATCCAGCCCAGCATTTCACATAATGTATTCTTCATGTAAGTTAAATAAACAGGATGACAATATACAACCTTTTCCAATTTGGAATCAGTCCATTGTTCCATGTCCAGTTCTAACTGTTGCTTCTTGACTGGCATACAGATTTCTCAGAAGGCAGGTAAGGTGGTCTGGTATTCCCATCTCTTTCCGAATTTTCCACAGTTTGTTGTGATCCACACAATCAAAGGCTTTGGTGTAGTCAATAAAGCAGAAGTAGATGTTTTTCTGGAACTCTCTAGCTTTTGCTATGATCCTATGGAAATTGGCAATTTGATCTCTGGTTCTTCTGTCTTTTCTAAATCCAGCTTGAACATCTGGAAGTTCTTGGTTCACATACTGTTGAAGCCTCACTTGGAGAATTTTGAGCATTACTTTGCTAGCGTGTGAGACGAGTACAATTGTGCAATAATTTGAACATTCTTTGGCATTGCCTTTCTTAGGGATTAGAATGAAAACTGATCTTTTCTAGTCCTGTGGCCTCTGCTGAGTTTTCCAAATTTGCTGGTATATTGAGTTTTTACATTAGCCTTTCACAAACTGAGGTATCTATTAGTGAAAGGGAGATTTCCAGCCTATACCACTTAAAACTCAACAAGGAGCCAGCAGTCTAGATGTCAAAAATACCAAGGTAAATTTGTTACAGATAATGAGGCATTTTGGTCTCTCTGGAACTGTTTGCTTTTGATGAATAAGATATTTATCTTTTGATGGTGGGATTGGTGTTGCTGCTGGGATATGTTCCATTCAGTTTTACATCAGACTTGTTTTGGGAATAAGCAGAACTTTATTGGGGGAAATTAGCATATATTTCTCCCTGGTAGCTCAATCAGTAAAGAATCTGCCTGCAATGCAGGAGACCTGTGTTTGATCCTGGGGTTGGTAAGATCCCCTGGAGAATGGAATAGCGGTCCTCTCCAGTATTTTTGCCTAGAGTGAGAATTCCTTGGACAGAAGAACCTGGTGGGCTACAGTCCATGGGGTTGCAAAGAGTTGGACATGACTGAGAGAATAATACTTTAAGTTTTCACTTCAGCGTATATGTCCCTTGAAGGCTCTGCTGAAGATGTGTTTCCTCTTCTATCTTTAAAACAAACAAACAAACCTTAGGCAGAGCTTAGGGAAAGGAGTACAGGGACATTTGTGATAAGCACTTTAGGTGATGTCTTTACTCAAAAAATACCTCTTAGGCTCCAGAATCCCATAACAAATGTCCTTAGTCAGTCTTTTAGGTTGAAGCATTGAAACCCATGTCAAAGTGCTTGCGTTACCTGAAAGGATATATCAGTTAGGGTACATTTATCTGTAAGATGAATCAAAAGCCATCCAACCAAAGTATATCTATGGTATACAAGGATTTGGAATTCAGGTCACCTCAAACTTGGCTTACCTGCTCAGAGATACTGTAAAGTTTCTGCCTTTCTGGGTTATCAGTCTCATGGTATTGGCTTTCTAATCTTGATAACAGTCATTTTATTGTTGCAAAATAGTAAACGTGACTTTAAGCATTTAGTTCTCATACCATGTCAAAGCCAAGAAACCAAACAGTGACAGCCAAAGGAATTTCCTCTTAACAAAAGGGCGTTATCTCTCATGGGGGTAGGATCAGTCACATACAAGGGAGTCTGGGAAGTTGAGCCTATAAAATAAGAAAATGATCTGATACAATTACAATTCATCTGACAAACAGGAAGAAGGGAGAAGGGCTGTTGGGTAAATCTCTCCCAGAGGGATAATGTGTTATCCTCCTTTATTCATTGGCAGGATCTTTCTTGTTGATGATGATGTTAGTCTCAGAAAATGAATATACGAGAGGTGGGAATGATGGGATGCTGCCAATGTCTCTGAGGGACCATGGGCCTCAGGATATGAGAATGAGGGAACCTATGGACAGGCAAGATAGGGAATGTGGAAAATGAGACTAGAGGTTGAACTTTAGAGACAGTAGAAACTAGAGTATTTTTTAGATCCCTTCTAGTTTTAACACTGTGGTTCAACAAAGTGGAGGGACACCAACTATGCTTTTTCTACTTTCTCATTTTGCCAGTGCCTTGTTGTTGATATTGAATTTGTAACTTATATAGTTATTTAGAAGTAATTATAGAGGGGCCTTTTAATTTCATGGCTACAGTCACCAGGTATGGTTTTTCCAGTAGTCATGTATGGGTGTGAGAGTTGGACCATAAAGAAAGCTGAGCACCAAAGAATTGATGCTTTTGAACTGTGGTGTTGGAGAAGACTCTTGAGAGTCCCTTGGATTGTAAGAAGATCCAACCAGTCCATCCTAAAGGAGATCAGTCCTGGGTGTTCACTGGAAGGACTGATGCTTAAGCTGAAACTCCAATACTTTGGCCACTTGATGGGAAGAATTGACTCCTTGGAAAAGACCCTGATGCTGGGAAAGATTGAAGGCAGGAGAAGGGGACGACAGAGGATGAGATGGTTGGATGGCATCACCGACTCAATGAACATGAATTTGAGTAAACTCTGGGAGTTGGTGATGGACAGGGAGGCCTGGCGTGCTGCAGTTCATGGGGTCGCAAAAAGTTGTACACGACTGAGTGACTGAGTGGAACTGACAGAGGGGCCTGCTTCTCAGCTTATTTTTGGACCCTGTTTTCGGGAGCTGGGAGAATATATTTTTAGAAGAGTGCATTGTGTGTATTTTATTGATGAATCTTGAGAGCCAAGAAAACTAGTAAGTATAATTTCAGACTTTCTTTACTTAAAACATTCAGGGCTTCAAGTTTCATGTGGCTGTGGACTCCACATTCCAGCCAAATGTTGTGCTCTGAAGACCCTCCCTTGAGACAGGAAGATGATCTGACTTTAGGGTGCTCATCCCCTTGGACTAATTTCTGTTTAGGGCAACCAACTTATACAGAGAAGTGTATACCAAGGTCGGGTCATCTCACTTCTTTGTTTCTTTTTCTGTTCAGTGGGAAATCTTGCTGTGATTACCTCAAGGGGTTATTGTGAGAAGAAAATGAGACAATGTATGAGACAGTTCCTTTGAATGGCTGTATGGATGGCATAATGATCAGATTGCTGCTTCTGATTCAGAGTGTCTGCAGAAGTGTACAGTGATGGGTTTGAAGTACCACTGTCTATTAGTGTAACTTCAGTGTCAGCTCTATTTTGGTTCACTCTTAGCTCTCATTTTTTGTTTTCCATTTTATCGCCAATGCTTCCCCTCTGTTTTCAGGTGTTTTGGCCACTGGAAAAAGCCATGTGGACAATCTTACTTATTTCTGATTTTTTTCGTAAGGACATTTAAATCTATTTATATTAGCAATTTTGCATACATTTATGGGAAGGAATCAGTGATACTGTCTAATGCAAAAACATTGTGAGGAAGCTTAAATAATTGCAAAATAAAAGAAAACCATGATATTAACATGAAAGAGTTATATCCTAGGAATGAGTGAAGCAGGTCTGCAGATATTTAAATGCTCTCCTCAGGAGATTCATTGGGGCACTGAACACAGCACTAGGCCAGGAATCACCAGGTATAGGAAGAGTGCTGGCTTCAGAAGTAATGTTCTGTTTGTAACTTAGCAAGTCACAGGATCTCCATGAGCCTCAGCTTCCTCATATGAATGGTGGGAAAGAACAGAATGCCTTATAAACCAGATGATCTCTAAGACCTCATTCTTTCAAACTAAAAATTCATTATCTCCCCACTGGCTTCATCTTTACGATTGTGACCCTACTCTGAATCATTTGTGGAGCATATTAAACTTTTAGGGGGCTTAAAATCAACTGTTTAACCTCTTTTAGGAAGGATTCATAGTCATGGAGACCACAACAAAATCTGGGCCTTGAACCATAGACTTATGATATCAAATTTATTGTACCTTCCATTGTGCAAGACTTGGAACCTTTTTCAAAGGAAAGATTGCTGTAAACCTGAATGCTTTTGTCTTATAGAACATATGTAAAGTTTAAAAATTGCCCTCTAGCAAAGCTAGTAGAGAAATGGAAAGGAAATCACCATATGTGCAATGATATGTGTGAATATGTGCATTGGAAAGGTCATTTGAAAGGGCAGGCCAAATGTTCAATAATATGAGAAAAATCAAGCAAATTGCAGCACATCTCCTTAATAGAATATTATGCAAATTTTAAAGATGATGTTTATAAAGCTTATTTAGCAAAATGGAAAATGCTTATTCTATAATATTAATTGAAAAAAATGACATGAAATTTTATAAATACTTTAATTACAGCCATGTTAAGTATGTATCAGAAATGCTGTAAAGAAATATATCAACATTACAATGGTGTGATGGGATTATGGATAATTTTTTCTTCCTTTTTTCAGCATAGTTTTATTATATCTATCATAAATGTTTTTTTGGAAATTTTTACAGATTTCTTTTTTAAAAGGAAAGGCAATACTAGTAAGCAGGTAGATATTTCAGTCAGGGTTCTAGCAGAAGACAGATGGCATTCTGAGGTAGGAGGACGTTTTAATGAAGGAACTGTATTCAGAGTAACATGAAAGTTAGTGATATGCTTGGGGCTGGTGGCATGGGGACCAAGAATACCACAGAATAGAATCTTCTGAAGGTGCTGCCATGAAAGAAGCTGTGATATTTAGTTGAGGAATGAAATCAGTATAGAGAGGTGACATCACAGAGAGGAGGAACTAAGGAATGCCAACCTCTCTCTCTTTCCTCTCTCCAATATTCTGCCAGCAGTCCTCAACAGCCAAGCCCAACTAAAAGCTTGAGGGCATGGGAACCCCTTGATGTAGACCATGCAGATTTCCCAGGGCAGAGAGTTATGTGGAAAAAGGTGGAGACTGTCCCAAGACAGGTAAACCCAGCATAGCAGGACACAGAGGGCTGCCTTGCCTGCTAGATTGTCACAGAGTTGCCCTCAAAGCCTGGATCTTAACCTTGTTTTCCTAAAAGAGATGACCATACGGGTCTTCTGGCTCTTTGGAGTGATAACCCATAGTCTGATCTATTTACAGACCATTTCTGGGACTTCTGATATATATTCTTAGGAACTGGACACACATAGTGTCATGCCTTGGTTTCTTTAGTAGGATGTGACAGTAATCAGATAGAAATAAAGATGTGGTGAAAGATCAGGATTGAAGAATCACTGACATGTTGAGAGGTGATTGATGCTACGGAAGGGGATGAGATGATTCAGACGGAGTAAAAATGAGCTAAGAACAGAACAGATCCCTTTGGATTACCAACTTTTCAGGGACTAGTAGTGGAGAAAGATGACAACAAAAGACACTAAGTACCGCTAAGAAACATTAAAATAATAGTTAACATTGACCAAGTATTTATTCTGCACCTAGTTACTTATGTGCATTATTTCATCAGATCATCACTGTATTCTTTGTATATTATGTGTCATTATTATTGCTGTTTTACAGATGTAGAAACTGAAACTAGATGATTCAGCTTGTGTAAAGTCATACTAGCTAGTGAGAGGCTGACTGAGGGTACGAATCAAGTTGGTCTAGATTCTAGAAACTACTTCACAGGAAGCAAGAAAAGAAGCAGGGATGGCACATTGTAAGAATCCAAGGGAAAAAGAAGCTTTGGGGCAGGAGCAGGAGCATGTTAGATGTTAGATGGTCAGCAGTTTTAAATATGTCAGAGGTCAGGTAGGATGATGGCTAAATAGAAGTCATCTTAATATGAAAATCCCTCAATCTGTTTTTAAACAGTTAATGCACTATAACTAGGTCTAACACACATTTTTGGTATATTTGCTTTTTGTTTGTTTTTATCCTGAGCCTAGAATTTAAGCTCCACAGATGCTATATTAAAATTTTATTATTTTTATTTTGAGTACAATCTCAATTTTCTGTCATAAGCTTGTTTTTTTGTCCAGGTTCCTTTGGAGATTTTTGCCTTGAAAAGTTTGTTGCTGATAAAGCTTGATAAGTTAAATGTTGGCTTTAGGAATGTGTCTATTATTTAAGGTTATAGATATGATTTTGGTGTTTTTGAGGGAATGAGACCCAAGCTTCTGAGAATCATTCCATTCACATATGTAGACAGGAAACAGCATGTGTATTAACAAACGGGTTGGAATAGGAGTTATATCTCATACTCTGAAACATTTGACTCGGGAGCCATCAGGCATTAAGCTGTTGCCACATTAGAGTGCAATAAAAAGGCAAATTTGGGAAATTCCTGAAAAGATGATTTCTCCTATGATCTGATGATGGTACAGTAAATTCTTAGTTTCAGAGTATAGATGCCATTTCAAGTTAAGTATATGCAATTTAAATTAAAGATGCTCAGATGTTAGCTGGCTGCCACAGCATATTGGCAACAGCATGTGTTTGAACTAGAGCAGATAATTCAAATGGCTCGTTATCCACTTACATTCTAATCATCTGTGAGGTGGCTTCTCTCTGGGCAGACTCAGCATGCTCTCAGGGGAGGTTTTATAGCTTCTGAACTTGCAGAAAGGGAAAAGGAATTGTTCTGGCTGCTGTGACTCAGCCAGTCCCACCTAGTTTCTGGATTACTTCAGTTCTCCCTCTTTATTAAGAAAACCTAACTCTTCTTTGGGCTTTAATCCTCCTGTTAACATAAAGTGGCTCCTAAGCCTGTTTCAGGCTGGGCATTTCAATTACTAGTGTGTGTGTGCATGTGTGTGTGCTCAGTTGCTCAGTCATGTCTGGCTCTTTCAGATCCTGTGGACTGTAGCCCACCGGTTCCTCTGTCCATGGGATTTCCCTGGCAAGATTATTGGAGAGGGCTGCCATTTCCTCCTCCATGGGATCTTCCTGACCCAGGGATCAAACTTGTATCTCTCGTGTCTCCTGAACTGGCAGGCGGATTCTTTACTACTACACCACCTAGGAAGCCCCTTCAATTACTAGTGCTGCATAACAAGTCACCCCAGAACTTAATGACCTAAGCATATCAATCGGTTTATTATTATTTTTCATGGTTCTGAGGGTTCATTGAGCTCAGGGAGCTGGTTCTCTCTTGGGTGTCTTCTGGATTGGAGTGGGATGGTGGCTGGAGCTGGAACCATCTCTGAGACTTCCTCATGCACATGTTTGGTGTTGATGCTGGCTGTCAGCTGGGACCTCATCTGGACTGTTGGCTGAAACACCTGTCTGTGCTATCTCCATGTGACTCCTTGGCTAACAGCCTAGTTCCAAGTATAAGTATCCCAGGGGGATCAGACAGAAGTTGTATGACCTTATTTGACCTAGCCTTGGAAGTTACATAGTAGTCTCATACCTGCCCAGATTTAAGGTTGGGGGGGGCGGGGAACACAGGCTCGCCTTTTGATGGGAGGAATGTCAGTGTCACACTGTAAGAAGAACGTGTGGAACGAGAGATTGTGTTGTGCTATCTTGGGAAATACAATCTGCCTCACTGGGGACTTTTCTATAGACATATCCTTAGGCACATCTGTGAAGTTGCAAAGTCATTTTCCCATTTCCCATTTTAGATCCCTCTTTGCTTTCAGAAAGCTTTCTTTTCTTAACTTGCAGGTTCCCCTGAGGAGCCAGGATTCCATGTTGCCCTAAACCTATAGCTTGGTTTACCAAAGCTGCCCCATGATAAGACCTTCCTCTAGGCTTCCTCTCACCAAAATGCACCTTTTCTTGACACTCAAGGCCCAGGTTCCTTCTCTGTTCCTTATGAATGGCTGGAATGTGGCTGCTTGTAGCAATCCTCCTATATAACATGTGTGGCCTACTTTTATGAGAAGAAAAAGGAGATTCTTAGCTAACATGTCCCATTTTAGAGGTATTTTAGTAGTTTGTGCCCAAAGGAGCTATGAGAGCTCATATTAGGTAGGCCAGCTAGCCTTTTCTGGAAGAAGTTGGCCTATGTGGGATGGTTACAGGAGCATCCTGGCCTGCATTTACAGTCCAATAAACTTACATTAGGATTGAGTTCTGTCCCAAACATTGTGCTGGGTGCTCAGAATACATGTATAAATGAGATATGCATTCTGCCCCAGATGCATGGGCATCAGTGGTCAGAATCCTACAGTAATTATTACTTTGAGTTAAGCATTAATAGTGTGTGATTAAGTAAAAACCATTATCTTTAAGAGATAACATGCTATATTCTCGGTGATTATTATTAAAGACTTTGCTTTAATGATAATACTTTTGGGGTTATCAAAAATGATAATTTTATTTTTTATTTATTCTTGGCTGTGCTAGGTCTTCATTGCTGCACAGGCTTCTCTCTAGTTGCAGCAAGCAGGGGCTACTCTCTAGTTACAGTGCACAAGTTTCTCATTGTGGTGGCTTCTCTTGTTGTGGAAGATGGGCTCTAGGGTGTGCAGGCTTCTGTAGTTGTGGCACGTGGGCTCTGAAGTTGCAGCTCCCAGGCTTTGAAACATAGGCTCAATAGTTGTGGTGTAGTTGCTCCACAGCATTTGGAATCTTCCTGGATCAGCAATAGAACCTGTGTCTCCTGCATTGGCAGGCGGATATTTTACCACTAAGATGCCGGGAAGCCAGATAACATGCTATTTTTATTAGTTGACCCTTAGTATGGATTCTATGAAGCAGTAAACATCAAGATTCTGAGGAATTAAATATCAGATGCATGAGCTTTGATAGGAGAAAGGGGAGGTAAGAAAATGTCCTAACTTGGTGAAAGGAAGGAATGAAATGAGATATTGGGAGAAGTCATAGAGACACTTTCTCTGCAATACAGTTTTTTGGTAACAGATGAGAGACTACAGATGGTGGGGGTTAACCTCATGAACCATAGGGCCAGAGTGCTGCTTTGCATCCTTCTTTCTTGCTTACTAATTATATGGTCTTTGGTGTGTTACTTTTCTACGCCTCATTTTTATCATTTGCAAAGCAGGGATGGTGATGGTGGTGGTACTGTTTAGTCTCTAAGTTGTGTCTGACTCTTTTGTGACTATAGCCCATCAGGCTTCTCTGTCCGTGGGATCTCCCAGGCAAGAATGATGGAGTGGGTTGCCATTTCTTTCTCCAGGGGATCATCCTGACCCAGGGATCAAACCCAGGTTTCCTGCATTGGCAGGCAGATTCTTTACCTCTGAGCCACCAGGGAAGCCCAAAAGTAGGGATACAAATAGCAAATCTACCATAGAGTTGCTATGAACATTAATTAAATGAACTAATACTGGCTATTTATTTTGCCCAAGGCCCAGTATGTGGGAGAGACTCTTCTTGATTTGTTAAATAAGCAAGATTGTTTTGTCTCATATATTTTGTGCTCTATTGTCAAATTCACTAAAGAATTGACTTACTCTCACATTGATGTTAGAGAGTGTTATATTTTTGTAGAATCTCTTCCCTTTTCTTGTCTATTTACAACATAGCTCAGTATAACGCTTTATCACCCTGTGGACATATATTTGGGAAATTTGATTCTTTCATTTGTAGATTTTTCTTCTTCAAACTTTCTTTAATATGATTGGGAAATTGTGAGGGGTGCAGTAGGCTTTCTGTTCTGCGAACTCATCAATTTAATGTGATTCCATTTGACAGTTTTATATTCTTCTGTTCTTCTATTCTCTGCCAGTTAACCTATCTGCAAGGTGAGAATCTTGAACAAATTGTCTACCCAAAGTACTGCTCTGTAAAATAGATGATGTGCCTGGAGTGGATGTATTCTATTGTCATATGGATGGTCAAGGTTAGAGAGGACATTTGGAGTTCATATTTAAAAGAATAATAAAATACAGGAAACTGGGGAAAATATTTAGATAATCTTTGTGCATATATCTCAAAATTGTTTAGACCACTTGTGTAGTGCCTTCTTTTGGGGTGAAGATAATATTTTTGCCATGAAAACTTAACCCTGGCCTCATCCTTCTGCTTGGAGCCTTGGAAAAATGGAAAACCCATTTGCTTCTCATATCACAAAAGACTTAATTCCTGAAGGCCAGACTAGACGTGTGATTCTCAGCCTTGTTTGGGCATCAGAATCACTTGTGGGGCTTTAAAAAATTTCCCAAGTACTCATGACATTCTGAAATTCTGTTTTATTAGAACTGGAGTGAAACCAGAGGTCTTTTTATAAAATTTTTATTTTTAAAATACCTCCCTAGGTATCCAAAGAACAATTAATTCTTTTTTTACTAATTGTAAAGAACAATTAATCCATATGATATCAACTTAATATCACATCAATACAATAATACAAATACAGGTATCTTTGGTTACATAATTATCATACTTTAGAATCTGCAAGCTCTTTGAAAACATGTCTATTAATTTGGATTTATTGCCATTTTCTGACTGGAGTTGATTCATCCGAAGATCTTGGTCCATAGTAATGGAGGGTTATTTCTTTCATCTCTAAGTTATGACTTAGATTCAAAATGGTAGAAGTACCTCTTCAGTATCAGTATGACTTGCAAGTAGACCAAAGAAATTCAGGATTCACAGGAAAACATCTTTACCCCTTAATTAAAATGAAATCCTTTGGGATCCAAGGAAATAAGAAAACAAAACTAACATCCTGGAAAGTATAATGGGAGAATGTTAAATGATGTCTGCCAAAATCTCTCCTTGTATTATTCCAGTTGTGGTGCCAAAGGCCAATTGCAACTTGTTTTGTGGTAGGAGATGTGTCTGATTTAGACAATAGCAAGATTATAGTTGAATACTGAGAATTTTCACAGTCAAAAAAAAACTTAGATCAATCTTTCAAGATATTTGTAATGCAATAGAATCTTTCTTCCAAAGATTTAAACTTGTACACTTATACAGTGTTGCCATTGTTTCATTCTTTCTACTTTCTCTCTCTCCCTCTCCTCTTAATTCCCTTGCTTGGCTATTCTTTGTCATTGATGACTGATAGGGAAATAGAACGTAGAAAAAGTTTTCGATTCTGGTTAGAAAAAATGATGCTGGAGTAGTTGTTTTACCAAACAATATTGTCGTATTGCAAAAGATTCACTTTGGTCTTTTGTCTACTTGGGGGCCCTTCCCAGTACAAAGGAAAAGAAACATACTCTTCTTAAATGTTAATTCTTTCATTGAAAATATGTCTGAATAAATGAGAGGATTGTAGTTAATTTATAGTCTTTCTCAGCGTCATTTTGTGAGATGAAAATGTTCCCTCTCACAAGAGGATGGAAAGAGAGTGACAAGCCATTTTGCTCCAGATCAGGCCAGCCAAGGTCTTGGTTCCAGGATAAGTTAGTTAGCTGTCTCTGTGGCATACATGGTCTTCCTCCACGCCTCTGGTCTGGTAATAAGTTCTCTCTTAGCATTCTACCCCAATCTCTATTATCTACTGAGAGAAAACATACCAAGTTGCCAAATTTCCCCCATTTTCTGATTACTTCCTCTTCTTTCAAGTCCATTTCCAGGATTGAAGTTGGAAAAGGACTAGGAGTTGATTTTATGTTTCTAATCCATATTTAAATGGCTCTTGAGTGATGGTCTGATTTTCCCTCTAAACCACAAAATGAGATTACCCCTTAGCTCCTTTCTCTTTGTCTGCTGGATACAGTTTTAATGAAGTTCTCCAATAAACAATCAACAAATTTATATTAAATTACCTGTATATAGTGACCTCCTTCAAATGAATTACCTTCATTCTTCTTGATTTCTGTATTTCTCCAACATTCTTGTCTCCTTGAGGATCAGGACTGTGTCTTGTCTATATCTGTATAATGTTTTATATAATAATGTTCAAGAAATATTTATTATAATAAGAACTTCACAAGGTCCCACAAGGTCAGTTGCTTTTCGGAGTCCTGGTAATTCTACACTTGCTTCTTGATTTTTTTCCTTTTTTTCCCCCCCGCAGTGGGCCTGTGGGGAGGGGTGGTGGTTGTATCATGAAAGAAGTGGGAGGGGTGTTGCCAGGAGATTTCACCCAAAAGTGTCATTGACAGTTCACCAGGAGCAGCCTAGTTAAAATTCACCTTGAGAGCAAATGGTGATTCTGTGCCCCCTGAGCAAATATTAGACCCAGATGAGGAAAGGGCTGGTTCAAGTTGTTACTGGTAAAACTTAAAGTCATTTGCAAAACAATTTTTTCTTTTCAGCCTACGGCCTGATACAGAAGTCCACTTCAAGTCATTAGTGTATTACAGGCATGCTTTTTTTCAAGCACTTTAAACTGTAATAATATTCCAGTGGAAAAAGTAGAAATTTGACTCATGGCTCATCAGTTGTCTCATTACAACATGCACATTGCCATAATCTGCTTTTGCCAAGTGTGTTGTTTGATTTTTTTGTCCTGACTTCCTCTCTTGTCCTGCTGTGTCACTGGTGGGATATAACTACTGTTTGCTGGGTTTTGCTAAGAGGGTAAACAAACCTGTACTGCCATACAGATGGGTCAGTAAATAGGGCACGTGAAGCTGTCTAGTGTTGAAGGATTTAAAAGAGGTTAGGAAGACCTGGCTTTTAGTATTATCACTGCTACTTTACTAATGACTTAATGAGTTCAGTGTTTCTTTCTCTAATCTTTACTTCTTAAAGGAAAAATAACTAGAAAACTTCTTTTTTTTCTAAAGATGGGCTGTGTTGCATGCACCAGAATCATGTGACTGGATAGAATTTCTGCCTAGATTTCTTGAATGTCAACTTTTTTTCCTACTGATGCAAAAACTGTTGGCCTTTTCTGCTGTGGGCTGTAAGTGAGGAGTGCTTCTTCACTGCAGGGAAGAATAATGCCTTGAGCTCCCTTGTTTTGCAGAATTCCAAAGGCTACATCATCATAACACATTCTGAAGTTTTCTGACCATCTTCTTCAGGGAGAAAGGCTGAGAGAGCGCTGACTCTAGCGTAGGAGGTAGATTGAGTTCCTGAGATTTATAATAATCAAAATATTAATGAAGTAGTCGATACAAATGCTGTTTGTGTAGAATGCCTAAGTAACCGGTTGTGTAATATATCAGGAAGAGATCCAGAGATGAGCAGAGGCAGAGCATAATAAATCAGGTCATTTGTTTTGCAATAATGGAATGATAATTGTGATAATTTCAGAAGTCACTATCATCCTGCAGCGTGAAAGAATCTTTTTGCTGGCTTCCCATTGTTTAAATATTCATGTGATGTCTATGAGTGACTTCCTGCTGAGAAAATCTTTGCATACCTCCGGCTGGCACAAGAACTAGAAATTATACTTTTCTTCAAGCCTGGCAGGTTTTGCAGGAGGCTGGGTGCTCTCTTGGTTTAGAGGGGAGACTGTTCCTCAAAGAACAATTTTTTCAGGGAAATAAAAATCCATGTTGTTGAGTTATTTTCCAAATGCTTTCTCCCAGGCAGCAGCTGTGTGAATTTATAGGCACTCACCTCTGCCCTTTTGCACTGAGTGATGAGGCAGAGGCAAAAATAACCATGCTAGTTTATCACACAGTTATACTATAAGAATATAAACATAGCTAATGACCCCAAAGAAGAAAATCTGCAGTTGTCACCCATGTGTGCCCTCCCTCTCCCCCGCAGCTCCCAACATTTTTTCTTGGTGTGGGTGAATGGGGCTGTTTTAATTGAGTTCTCTAAATTTGGCAGGCCATACAACCCACTGTCTCATATCCTAGGACTTAGGTCCACCTGTTGTCATATCCCTCAACCAGTGCAGTAGGAGATAGACAACAAATGCTTTCAAATTCCTTTTCTCTACAAAAACCTAAAAGAATTGCAGCAACCGTTTTGGAATTATTTGGGTGCTGCAGTGAATGGGAATGTGGGTTCTGGCAACAGGGGTTATTTTGGAATGAGCAATATTGTGTTACTGCTAATATTGTGTTACTCCTTCGAGCAAATTGTATTTTTAGTATGTATATTAGATTATACATTAGATACTGTGCATTACAGTGTACTAGAGTTTGGTATTCTGGTGGTATTTAAACTTTTGGCTTTAGAAGCGATTCTTAAATGACTGACTGAGGGGAAAATAGAAACAATAAAGAGGTAATGGCCCTTTTCTAAGAACTCAGGTACTATATATTGACTGTTTTGTTAAGCTCCTGAATTCTTATCCAGCATTAAGAAAGCATCAGAGTTCTCTTTTTAAGGAGAAAAAACAAACAAAAGAAACAGAAAGAAGCAACTCTTTTGCATAAAGAACAAAAGAGCATAAACCCAGAGTGCTACAGAAATTAAAGGTGGAGCTGGGATCTCTTCATCTCTATGATAGAATTCTGACTGCCAACTGAGTTTCCTTCCTTCAAGAGTTAATGGCCTCTAATGGTGGTTTGATTTGGAGGTGATTATGCATCTAAACTACCTGATTAAGAAATATGTTTCCAAATGTGGCTGATTACTTATTTACATATTGCTAGGGTTTAGGTGAAATCGTGAAGTTTAGTTGGGTGGTGATTTTCTGAGAAACTATGGAATGTGCAGAAGCAAATGCTGTTTTTAGCCTCATGATTAGATTGGACACCAGTTAACGTTTAAATTGATAGTCATTTTTCCACTGAGTTAAAAAGAACCAGTCCTGCATATATTTTTTCATTCAGGATAAAAGCAATGACAGCAATTTGTGAATGAGGTGGAGGCTGGTTGGCTGAGGCTGCAGGAGGGGAGGGCTCTGGTAAAAATCACTAAGACCAAGGCGAAATCTACAGCATTTGTTTAGCACAGATGGGGATGGCAGTGGGCCCTGCAGTGAGGTTTATATCCACTTAATTGACCGCCCTCTGGTATTTTGGAACCTAAAGCAAATCACTCTAGGGTGGGATAATCTTAAAGACGATAAGGACACTTAAAATGGCAAATAAATTGAATAACAATGCAGGAATAGAGTAACCTTACATATACAAAGAAGTGTTGCTAGGCAACAAGTGAGGGGGTGTCAAGGTTTCAGATCAAAGAGGGCTGGTTAGAAAATAAAATGACATCCTCTCTTCTAATTAGTCCTTCCCAATCACATGCATCATGATAATTTTGTGGTTTGGGGCTGTAGCCTAGTTTACAAAGCATGATGCTTTAATCTCTTTCTTAATAGAGCCATTTCACTTTCTGTGTTTCAGACTTGGCCCATTGGCTGCTGTTTCATCCTGGCAGGCTACAGCAAAGCCAGTTAACTACAAGACAGAAGTGTTTGGTAGTGATAGTCAGCTCTCCAGATTCATTCTCTAAGCAAATGTTTCCAATTTGTTGAAAGACAAAGGCGATGTATTTGTCTGTATAGATAGATAGAAAAACAGAGTTAGCTGTGCAGTTAAAACATTAATTAAGAAGAATTCAGTGGGTCAATTCTGTAAATTAATCTGGTTTTCCCCTGCACATAATTTTTAGAGGAAAACATATTTTAATATGGAAATTTAGTAAAAAACAAACATGTAATACATCTATGTTATATTCAAAGAGTTACCCAATTTTCTAATGCAGTGAACCTAAAGATCACCAGAGGAATTTTCCTAGACCACACACATTCCTGAATCTTAAATGGGGATAGACATAAGTAATTAAAAAAAAAAAGTCTTCATCATGATTTTTACGTCTTTACCCCTAATCCTGTTGAGAGCAGCTGTCCTATATCTTTGCTATATCTCTATCACCTATATTGATATGGAATGTTCTGTCTTGAAGCCCCGAAAGACCATACATTTTTAAAGAAAGGATTGATTCTCTTTAATAATATGTATTTACTACAGTAGGAAAATATTAATTCACCTTGTAAAATTCATTGTAAGAATTTTTAAAGACAAAATATGGACAAATTGTTTTATAATAAAGCTTAAGATAATAAGGAACACTGATTCTTTTAAAATTGATCAGAGTAAGTTAAATAGCTTCCCTGGTGGCTCACACAGTAAAGAATCCGCCTACAATGCCAGAGACCTGTGTTTGATTCCTGGATTGGGAAGATCCCCTGGAGTAAACGAATGGCAACCCACTCCAGTATTCTTGCCTGGAGAATTCCATGGACAGAGGAGCCTAGCGGGTTACAGTCTATGGGGTCGCAAAGAATCAGACCCCACTGGAGGAGGTGTTCCCCCCATCAGAGGACAATCCTTCCTCATTTGGGGGGACTTCCCAGATGGTGCTAATGGTAAAGAACCTGCCTGCTAATGCAGGAGATGCAAGATCCCTGGATCTGGAAGATCCCCTTGAGGAGGCCATGGCAACCCACTCCAATATTCTTGCCTGGAGAATCCCATGGATAGAAGAGCCTGACAGGTTACAGTTTATAGAATTGCATAGGTTCAGACATAACTTAAGTGACTTGGCACACTTCTTTTTAAATTGACCAGAAACGTGAGTTAGTTAGCTTTAAATAGACTACATTTTTGTCTTCTGATGAATTGAGGGTTTATTATTTGGGGTTGAAAAGAAGCAAAAATAAATATACCAATTTCCAACTATCTTGTTAACTCATGAACATGCATGTTCACTGTATTTGTCTTAGAATTTTACAACCAGAAAGATTATGATGAAAGTACTGTGTTTTTCAGTGCATATTTTGATAATTAAAAAAAATTGCAATACAGAAAATGAGAATCAGAAACATTTGAAAAATTATTTCTCAATAGGAAAAGACTGAAAAATAATAGGCAACGTTTGCAGAGCTGAAGACCAAGCTCTTTCTTTTCTTTGGTTTATGGGCCTATGCTTATTTTTGATTATTGAAAGTAAATAAAATAATATTTTATGTTGATATTGTGTTTATTTCTTATAACTTCCATTAGTGCATATGCCTGTTTACTAAAGATATTTTGAGTCTTTAAGTTATGATTAAGATGGAGTGGAGATGAATTTTGTGGAGATAGCTGTTCTTTATGATAAATCATTTATAAACCTTTCAACAAAAGTAAAAAAAATAAGAAATGATGAAAAAGGGAGTCTTTTCATTCTTTATTGTAAAGGAAAAATAATTTGTTAAGAAATAATGGATGTGAATTTTATTTTCTACTAGGATTGATTTGACACCAGCCTGTCTTAACCTGTAAGTCTGTTCAGTGTAGGGACTTACTGATATGGTTTGATGTAGATCTGGGAAACTTCCTTTAAAGTGGGGTCCTATTCAGTTCCTAGAGGAAATCAGTTCTGAATATTCATTGGAAGGACTGGCGCTGAAGCTGAAACTCCAATACTTTGGCCACCTGATACGAGGAATGGACTCATTTGAAAAGACCCTGATTCTGGGAAAGATTGAAGGTGGAAGGAGAAGGGGATCACAGAGAATGAGATGGTTGGATGGCATCACTGACTTGATGGACATGAGTTTGAGTAAGCTCCGGGAGTTGGTGATGGACAGGGAGGCCTGGTGTGCTGCAGTCCATGGGGTCGCAAAGAGTCGGACACGACTGAGTGACTGAACTGAACTGAACTGATTCAGTTCAGCACCAGCAATCCTTCTGGACATGGAAAGAAATGAACATAATGTTCCGTTCTCTGCTCAGATCTATCTTTGTCACGTTCCTTTGACTTTTACAGGCTGTTTCTAATCCAGGTTCTCTGCTGTCCATCCACCTGCGTTGAAGAACAATGGCATTTCTGTTCTTGGGCTCTCTTCTCATATCCAGCAGCACTTCAAGTTTAGGAGAAGGTTTTGCCAGATTAAGGACCTACAATTATATTTCTGCCAAGATGTGTCCAAAATATGGGGAGTGACGTGGGGTTTGAAACGGCTAATTTATTCCCTAGTTTGTGAAGATACTTCCCTCATATTTGGTTGTTACTGGTTTAGAGTGCAGAGAAAGGCCATAATTTCCAAACTATGCAAGCGACCACCATAATTTAGTGACTTTATATTAATAGATTATATTTTTGCACTAAAGATGCCAACAGCTGGATACGGCTTTGTTCAGGAAAGGTGAGGTAATGTTTGCATATGTCTCCATTCTTCAATATTTAATTCCTTTAGCTAAAAATGCTCATCTTAAAAATGCTTTTAGATCAATCTAGTTATTTCTACAGCTTCCACTTCACAGGATTATTAGGTTTATAAACCTGCTTTGAATTGGCTGGGTTTTGTTTGGTGTTAAAAATCACTGAGAGCTTAGCTGCAGGGTATTGGAGATGATAAAAAATCATGACAATAGTTTTATTTTTTTCATGTCTATTTCTGACAAGTTTACAGCTGTTATATACTCATAAACATTATTCACTAATAGTAATTTCTGAAAAATATCTATGATGAAGGCAAAAGTATTTTTTCCAACATTTCCTCTTAGACCCAGTGTGCTATAAATATATAGAAAATTCTGTTTAGATGAAACTGCAACTGGTTAACTCCACACCCAGCGAAGAGCATAAGAACTCTTTGTGAACAGAACCTACTCTTTGAAAAATCTTATTATTTGTTTATTTAAGCATTAGGAATTTTTACAAAATTGTACTATAACCAACAGTATCTGATAGCCTTAGACTAATTATAATCAGTAATAACAACAATGTATCAGTCAGGTTAGGCTAGGTTGTGCTGCAATAAGAAGAACCCCTTCAGTCTTAGTGTCTTAAAACAACAAAGTTATCTCTTGCTTACAACACATGTTCACTGTGGGCAGCTGGGGCCTCTGATCCAGGTTTCCTCAATCCAGACCCAGGCTGATGAAGCCTCCAAAGTTCAGAGATTTGTTGGTCACATTGATGGGAGGATGCTGCTGCTACTGCTTAGTCGCTTCAGTCTGTCTGCCTCTGTGCGACCCTATGGACTGAAGCCCGCCGGGCTCTTCTGTCCATGGGATTCTCTAGGCAAGAGAACTGGAGTGAGTTGCCATGCCCTCCTCCAGGGGATCTTCCTGACCCAGGGATCAAACTGTGTGCCACCGGGGAAGCCCTGGGAGGATGGAAACCTGTGAAAGTGGAAAAAAAAAAAAAAAGCCTCTCAGTCAATGGTTTAACCCCAAAGAAATATACATTATTTTTATTCACATTCCATTAACAAAACATCACTGTCTCTGTTCCATTTCAAGGAAGCAGGGAAATGCAATCTCACCCTGGGTCTCACAGGAGATCTGGAATATTGGTGAACAGCCTTAGTATCTATCAGACAAAACAGTGAAAAAGTCAAGACACTGTTTACTATTGCCTCACTGAAGGAACAAGACAGGATACAGAACAGAGGATTACAGTGGATAGAAACATGAAAACAAAAAGTCTTAAAGTAAAAATAGACTTAATAGCCAAACAAACACTTTCTCAATCTTTCTTCTTTAAGCAGCAAAATGGCCTAATCCCTGCTCCCCAGGCTCCTCTTCTTTTTCCCTCTTTTTCTCTATCTTTCCTATTTCTCTCTTTTTTATCTCCTATCTCCCCTTGCCATATCTTTCTCCTCTCTCTCTTTCTCTCCCTCTCTTCCTCTTTCTCTGCCTCACTTTGTCTTATGAATTTGCCTGATCCTCTGCCTTGGGATGGTTCCCTGCTAATGGGCCTCAGCTGAAGATGTAGCTTCAGGAATTTATTCTTGTGCAGGCTGTAGCAGTCTGCCTCTGTCCTGGACAGTTATTTCTCAGATACACATCATTGGTCATGGCATGAGAAGACCATATCACAAAGTGTGCATTTTAGAGGTATTTGTGAGTAATTCCATCCTTTCATGGAAAGGAGAGCTAGTTCTATTATGACTCAGGGCCTCTTGAAAACACAATTGGGCTCCTCAGTTCAAGTAACTAAGCTCCTACTATATATTAAAGTGCATAGAATCCTATTTCATTGTGAATCATTCTACCTCCTTGGTGAAAATCAGATAAAAGATTAATGAAGGGAAAAATGACCTCCCAGAAGGTGCTCAGTAGCTAGGGTACCTGCATGCACTCTCACCTCCCTTTTTTTTTCCTCTTTCCCTCCCTAGCTACACCATCTGTGGTGTCTTAGTGAGGAATCATGGAAAAGGGCTGAAGTGGAGGTGAGAGATGTTAGTCTGGTCCTTAATTGTACAGATGAGGACCCTGAGTCTCAGGAAGATTTATGTGTTGCATAGGGACTGTGCTGTGATGTGCTTACTTGCTCAGTCATGTCTGACTTTTTGCAGTCCTGTGGACTGTAGCCTTCCAGGATCCTCTGTCCATGGGGACTCTCCAGGCAAGAATACTGGAGTGGGTTGCCATGCCCTCCTCCAGGGGATCTTCCCAACCCAGGGATTGAACCCAGGTATCCTGCATTGTAGGCAGATTCTTTACCATCTGAGCCACCAGGGAAACCTATGAATACTGGAGTGAGTAGCTTATCCCTTCTCCAGGAGATCTTCCTGACCCAGGAATGGAACCAGGATCTTCTGCACGGCAGGTGGATTCTTTACCAGCTCAGCTACCAAGGAAGCCCTGCAGAGGGGCACCGGGCCTCAAACTCAGATCTTGCAGCAATGTGTTCAGTGTTCTTGCTTTCTCACTGATATAGCAGGCTTCTAGAAACTGGTGTGCAGGTCATCCTAGAAATTTGTGCGAAAGGTGAGTGTCCGGGAATTGAGACAACCTTCCCAAAGCAAAATGACATGTTCTGTGATGCCAGGTCAATGTGGCTGCTTCTTAGGGAGGGCGGGTCACTCTGGATCTCTTTATTTCCTGTAAAGTTCACAAAGAAGTTACCTCCCAATTACCAGGCAAAGTGAGCTCAATGTTGGGGGAACTCAATATTGGAAGATCGATCCTAATAGGTGCCTTAAGGAAGAAATAGTAGCATCCAGTAGACTTATGTTTTTAAATTGGAAAACTGTTTTCCATGTTTATACTCATTAAACAATTCTGCCCTTTCAAAACTTTCTCCTGACACTGGATTGTTTTCTGAAACCATTAGTGGAAAGAAAGGAAGAGATGGTTGAATAGTGAGTTAAAACACTAGCAATTAACTGTTAATCACTTTTTAAAAATAGGATGCAAATGGCACCTGGGAATAAACTGCCACTAACAGTACAGGTAAAATGCTGATTTTTCTTTAACGATGAAAGCCAAATCCCATAAGAACGTTTCCTTTCCTCTCTTAATGATTCTATTTTTTTTTTTTCCTTTTGGGAGATTTTATATTATTGTGTGAGGAAACAAAGAAACCTCAGAGATAGTACTCCCTTTTTTGTAAAATGTGGGCAAGCTAATGCCCTGGCAGCAAACACTATTGCTGTGAAAACCCCACCCTCTTATATAAAAATGCAGATTTCAGAGTATTTAATAGACTAATTCCAGATCAATCAAGGAATCACTTAATCCTCAAGTCTTTACTGAGTACTTTTTGGTAATTGGAGTAGTTTCTGAAATAAGTAAGCCATGGCCTGGGAGCTGGGCGCTGTGTTGCGTTACCTAGAGAACACTGTCTTAATGGTGTTTGTCATAACTGCTTTTTGGCTTATAGAATGTTTTCTGTAGGCAGTGTATATATAGACTTGTTGATGATGGTGCTTGAGCAAATGATGTAACCTCTGCCAAGGAGAGCAGAGGGCAGAATAAAGCCATTCCTCTTTGGTGTGCTGGATGGTACATCAGCCAGATCCCCTGGGGGAAATCCCATCCACAATGGCAAGGCACTAGTTTCCTGGGAGGCCAATGAATACAACTGTTGTTTTCCTGACAGGCACAGAAGCCATCTCCCCGCCCCATCTCACTCTCTGGACACCAGTCAGTGATAGTGCTGAGTGTTAAAATGGATACTCCACAGTGGTTTGAGCCTAGGAGCTGTGTTAGTCAGCTGCTTGAGGTAATTAGGAACTGGAAAGTAACTTTCTAAAGGCATCCAACAAGAGAATAGAACATCCATAGGAGGAAATGGTTCTTGGGGATGACAGAAGAGCAGGCTGAAAGGAAAGCTGGGGCTCCCGGGGGAATTGCTGCTGGTGTGTAAAAATAGACACTTGTAGCTTATGTCTAACTGCTTATAGTTGAGATACAAGTTGTCTGATGATTTTAACATCAACACCAGGCTTCAGCTCATTGACAAGAGTTGGAAAAGTTGGGGCTAAAAGCTAGGTTACATTCTGGGGAAGTATTTCCCTGACTCATTCTTTTCCTCAGCCTCTGCTAATTGAGTACCTGAGTTCTCTAAGTTATGCATTTCTTCAGTATTTGGTTTTTAAATAAGTTGCTGCTACTGCTAAGTCGCTTCAGTCGTGTCCGACTCTGTGCGACCCCATAGACGGCAGCCCACCAGGCTCCACCATCCCTGGGATTCTCCAGACAAGAATACTGGAGTGGGTTGCCATTTCCTTCTCCAGTGCATGAAAGGGAAAAGTGAAAGTGAAGTCACTCAGTCGTGTCCGACTCTTAGCGACCCCGTGGACTGTAGCCTACCAGGCTTCTCCATCCATGGGATTTTCCAGGCAAGAGTACTGGAGTGGGGTGCCATTGCCTTCTCCGACTGAATATTCTTTTGATGGCAATATTATTTTTATCCTGACATTCCTGATAAGATTATATTGAATGGAAGCAAAACAAAGGAAGTTCTGTTTTCCTTGTATGATCTGTAATTAAAAATGCTGGAGTGGTCTATATATGGCTCAATAATCATTTTTCATTGCTCTTCAGTTGATCTATGCAGTGATTGGGATGGTAATAGGTGAGGAGAATATTTGCGTAAACCCCTTCCCTTGAGGTGGAGGTGGGGGTCTCTTGTCACAATGAAATGTAGTGGAGGGGTGGGTTCAAGGACTTTGGTGCAAAGGCAATGGACGTGAGGCCTCCATAGAAAACCTGTTAATATGGCTTCTTCTGATGTAGAACCCTCGTGCTATTCAGGCCCCTGGATCCCCTTGAGTCTTGGGTAAAAACTACTGATGGTAATAAATGCAGTTCCACTTTATGACATGAATAAATTCCCAGAAGAGATTCTAACTTCCCTGAGCCTAAAATCTCATTGGAGCAGGTACTCTGGAGTTAAGGTGTGGGTCGTGAATTCACTGAGCTGCCTCAACCCAAGTGGAGTTGTAGCTGGTTTGACTCACACTTTTATTCAAATAAAACCACCCTCCTGAAAAAATCATCAGTTGTAGATTACTAGGAGAAACAGTTTAGTGGAGGAATACGAGGCCTCAGAAATTAGAGGTTTTCTGGCAGTTCTGAAAAGTGCTTATATTCCAGTTAACAATGATGGAGAGTCAGGTGCTGGGCTAGCAACCTCCAAGATGTTCCATTTTGTCCTCACAGTAGCCCCTGAGAGGCAGGTACTACTATTATTTGCCGTTAGAGCCGAGGACCCTGACACTTTGTTGAAGCCATAAGTGATTTGTCTCAGGTTAGTCAACCTGAATAACCTGAATCAGATTTTGAACCAAGGTCAGAGGAGCCTGGCAGGCTACAGTCCATGAGGTCACAGAGTCAGACATGACAGAGCGACTGAGCACACACACACCATTCTTATTTTGGTGTAGTCCACTTTGAGACTGTTCTGCACAGACAATTCTTAGCACAGCAACAAAATGCAAGCCAATGGGATTGAAGTCCCTCTGGCTTGCATAAAGCAATTAGCTCCTTATATCATAATTGCTGGTCAGCAGGTCCACCTTCCCATCTTCCCTCCCCAGATGGGAATCACCTTGAGAAGGGACTGGATCTCATTTTTCTTGACTTCGTAACACCTAAATCAGAGCCTGGCTGTTGAAATATACTCAGCAAGTCCATATTTGAGGGAACAAATGGGATCCAAATGTCTGAGCATAAAGCTTAGGAGGAAAGGGGAAGAGAGAAATGTACATGTCATTCAGACTATCCCCCATTCTGTGTCAATGAAATGACCAATTACAACCATCTGTGAACCAGCTTAGACTGGGCAAATACCAACAGCAGCCCTGGGACCTTGAGGAAGGAGAGGCAAAGGGAGCAATCAATAAGTATCTCTTATGGCTGCTGCTGTACAGGTCCTCTCTGTTAGGCTCCAGGGTAAGATTATAGAGAGCAGCCATCTTGTCATTATCAAAAGCAAAGTGAAATTGGAGCTTAATGACATGAGTGTTCAAAGGGCAGTGGGAGAGGGAACAATGTCATTAGAACAGGTAAGGAGGGGGCCTGTGAAAGGGGCACTTTTAAAAGCTGATGGTGTACTGAGACTAATAGATTTACTGGGCATGGTAAATAGGGTGAGACAAGGTCTATTGTGCAGGGCTCAGCCAACAGTGTCTCACAAAGAAAGATGGATTAAGAAGAGAGGGGGGGAGGATGAAATCAGAGACCCAGGGAAACAATGAGGATATGAGAAGCAATGGTAAGGAAGAAGTGCCGCTGAAATGGCAGGCAGAGTTCTTTAGTCAAGTCTGTGAAAAAAGGAATTGACTAACAAGTGTGAGAATAATTCATGATGACAATAATCATTGGTGAGGTGGGAGTAGAATGTGCCTTTTGGATATAGCTTTTCACAGATTAATAGGATTGGAGAATAACTTGTCTATCTCTACTGCAGGGCTGTATTTAAGTATTGCCCCTTTCATTTTAAGTGTATGTGGAATCAATCTCTCCACATACACATACATATATAATATATACATACATATATAATAAAGATATATTATATACACATGTATATATACCAACACACATAGTTTGATGAGAAAAAGTCTCCAGGGAAGATTTTTAGAATGTCCTTCCATAGCATGTTTTTATTCTTGCAAACTGTACTGTGGGGCATTTTGTTCCCAGATATAATCCTGCTGCCTATCATTAGTGGAAAGGAACAGCTGCTAATGACAACCATGTACTCATCCCTGATAAATGGAGGCTGTTGTTAGTCTCTGCTTTTTCTTCATTTTTATTTAGTGGCTCTGAGAAGCTCCTGTACTTCGCCCTCCATGGTTGTGCTCTCTCAGGCAACAGTTGCTCTTGCTGATGCTGAGCAGGATCCATGGGATACACACCTAGTGGCTCATGGGCAGCTCATCCAACCCTATTGCAACCTGACTGAATTGTTTTCCGGGTATCACCAATTCTGTGAAAGCTTACTGACAGCTAGTTGGGAGGGGCACTTTATGTTTGTGTATAGGATGAGATAAGGTGCATTTCAGCAAGGACATAGATTCTCAGGAGATGTATGAGTTCAGGGGCCATTTTTTTTTCCCCTCACAGCATTGCAACTGAATCTGAGGTCCCACTAAAAACATTCTGGGGATATCCATAAGAGATTTAATACGAGCAGCTTGAATGGGGGCTAGTAGCTAGTCAAGAGAAGTAGAATATATATGGGAAGGGAGAGTCAGTAACTGGAAAATGGTCAGGACCTGAAGATTCTCCCAGTTCCTTAGTTCCTCCCCTTTCTTTGTACAGCCCACTATCAGGATTGGTTGGTTCCACAACTGCAGATTCAACTAACCTTGGATTTCATTTTGCTGTTTGTTGAACCCTCTATGCATGGATGTGGGATCCTGATTATACTAAGCCATTTTATGTAAGGGATTTGAGCATTCTCAGGGCATCCTGGCACCAATCCCTGGCAGATAAGGAGGGACAACTGTACTAATTTGCTGTTTCTTCTTCTCTCTTTAGTCATATGCCTTTAGGGGGAATCATAGGATCGAGAAAGTTGGACTATCTCTGTTATCTTGGGCTTCTTAGTCTTAAACAAGACTAAGGCTTCTGGGGTAAGGATATCAGTTAAGATGCACTCATCTTCAGAAGACAGAACTCAAGATGGTTTAAACAATGTGTAAATTAAGTAGCTGGAGCTTCCCTGGTGGCTCAGTGGTAAAGAATCCACCTGTCAATACAGGAGACACAAGCTCAATGCCTGGGTCAGGAAGATCCCCTGGAGAAGGGAATGGCAACCCACTCCAGTATTCTTGTGTAGGAAATCCTATGGATACAGGAGCCTGGTGGGCTATAGTCCTTGGGGTCACAAAGAGTCAGATATGACTTATCTACTAAGCAACAACAAATTAAGTAACCCACTAACAGGAAGTCTGGAGGGTTTCTTGTTAGGATACATTCTGGGTTTATTATATTTAATGTTTCATCAAAGACTCATGTTCTCTCTATCCTTCTGCTCTTACATTCTCACCATATTGATCTATCTTCTAGATTTCCCTTTATGAGTTCAAGCTAGCCACTGTAGTTGCAAGTGTAACATGCAAATACAAAAAGGGAGATTTCTCTGTGAATGTTTATTTTCAAAAGTGAAAAGCTTTTTCTCCAGGTCTCTTGTTAGACTTCCTGTGAAGAATGGGAACACCATCATTAGCTTCAGTCAATCATGATTTCCCACTTGGGGCTGGAATTGTCCTCACCTCTTTGAAGCCTATGGCCATGGGTCCCCTGAATAAAATCTGGGTTCTCTTAGCAAAGAAGGAGAAGATGGGGAGGGGAAGAATGTGGGAAGTTGGTAATTGCTGTAGAGTAGGCAATAACAGTAGAGAAGGGCATGACAACACATTCCAGGATTCTCTTCTGGAGAATCCCATGGACAGAGGAGACTGGCGAGCTACAGCCCATAGGGTTGCAAAGAGTTGGACACAAATGAAACAACTTAGCATGCATGCACGCATGCACACATGCAACAACAGGGTCTCTCACAGGAAATTTGATCCAAAAGCCAGCCAATTCACTCATATTTCCGTTGAGTGATACATAGTTTCAGTGTCAATATAAGCCACTATTTTTGGTCCCCCCTTATTCGTAGTTTTTCTTTCAGCAGTTTCAGTTATCCACAGTCAACCACAGTGAAAAATATCACATGAAATATTCTAGAAACAAACAATTCAGAAGTTTTAAAAAGCACTCTGCTCTGATTATCATGATGAAGTTTCATGCCTTTTCCCTCCTGCCACATCCTGCCCCAGATGTGAATCATCTTTTTGTCTGGAGTATCTCGCCTATTGGTCACTTAGCAGCCGTCTTGGTTATCAGATCAACTGTCAGATTATCTCAGTGCTCCTGTTCAAATAACCCTTATTTTACTTAACAATGGTCCCAAAGTACAAAGAGTGGTGATGCTGGCAATCCAGATATGCCAAAGAGAAGTTATAAAGTGCTTCCTTTAAGTGAAAAGGTGAAAGTTTTCAACTTAATAATGAAAGGAAAAAAATTGTATGATGAGGTTGCTAAGATTTATAGTAAGAACAAATTTTCTATCCATGATATTGTGAAGGAAAAAGAAATTCCTGCTAATTTTGCTGCTGCTCCTATGACTACAAAAGTTATGGCCACATAAATGATTAGTGCTTATTAGTTAAGATGAAAAAGGCATTAAATTTGTAGAGTATTTTGACAAGGAGAGACTACATTCACATAGCATTTATTACAGTATATTGTTGTAATTGTTCTATTTTTAGTTATTGTTGTTAATCTTATACTGACTAATTTATAAATTAAATTTTATCATAGGTATGTATGTATAAGAAAAAAGTACATATAGTATATGTAGGATTTGGTTCTACATGTGGTTTCAGGCATGCATTAGGCATCTGAGAATTTATTTCCTATGAATAAGGGAGGATTATTCTATTTGGATTACAAGATTGAGATCATGGTTCATTTTGTATTCATTTGGTAGCCCAGCACCGATTAGTTGAGCATTTGACTTTGTTCTCAAAATACATAGGCAATAGAAATTAAATGGCAATTGTGATTCTTCTGGGCTTCCCTGGTGGCTCAGATGGTAAAGAATCTGCCTGCAATACAGATTTTAATTTCCCCCACCCCATGGACTGTACAGTCCATGGAATTCTCCAGGCCAGAATACTGGAGTGAGTAGCCTTTCCCTTCTCCAGGGGATCTTCCCAACCCAGGGATCGAACCCAGGTCTCCTGCATTGCAGGCAGATTCTTTACCAGATGAGCCACAAGGGAAGCCCAATAGTGATTCTTCTATTAATGAGAAGCTAGTACTGAATAACTTTATTCTTATTGATAGGAATGTACCTATATAACTTAAGAAGTAATCTTTTTTATCAGGGAAGTCTTAGAGATTATGAAACAATTATTATCAAATACAATAGTAGTTACTATTAAATGATTACTTATTATGGGCCAGGAACTACATGTATTATCTCATTTAATTTTCATGTCAATTCTGCAAGATAGATAGTATATCCTCCACATTATTGATGAAGAAACTGAGCCCCAGAAAAACTAAGTTGCTCAGAGCCTAAATCCAAGAGAGAAGAGATCACAGGACATAAGGATTTAGGGGCATGACATAGACATAGGACCAAATCCTGATACTATTCCTTAGTGTAACCTTGGCAAAGTTACTAAATTTTCCGTTTCAATTCTCATCTGTCAAATGAGGACAAGAATAATACCTCACAGAGTTATTGTGACATAGTATTGGTAAAGCAATTTCACCAGAACTAGTTTTAGGAACTGCATAATTAATAAAAATTAAAACTTACACCTAAGTGATAGAGCTGGATCTGGCTGAAGGGTTGGCTAGTTGCTTCCTTTCCCTTTTTCCGCTGCCTTCAGGGACTAGCTGTGCAAACAATGGGCCAAGTGGCCACAGGAAGTTTTGTGTTATTAAACAACCGGAAAACATACTTTTCCAAGAAACATATTTTGGGTTAAGGGTGAGAGAAAACATGTAAACATGTCACTACCAGATACGCCTTGGTTATTTTTACTTCTTTTCATCTTTCCGTTTAGAATATTATCATTTTGATAAACCAAATAACTCAGAGATACAGTTAGTTATTGTTAAGTAAAAATGAATCACCTGTACATCCTGAGCAAGGACTAATCTTTTAGCTAATTGGGACTCATGGGGACAAGTTATCACAGTTCCCAGGCATGATATGTTAGCTCTACAATTCATTGCCATATTATTGCTGAATCTTTCTTCAAGATCTGACTATAGAAATAGATATTTCATTTCGCTAAATAAATATTATCTTAATGTAGGATTTATTCTTATTCCATTTTGAAAGTGCTTTTTCAGAAACAATTATGAAAGTTATGCATGCTTATATATAATTACATGGTTGGCCCCCATGAGCAGGATCTCTGAGAGTTGACTCCCTTTATCATGTCTATCTTCAGGGCACAGAGAGGAGTCATGGAGGCACAAATTGTTCTATTATTTACTCCCAAGACTTCTTTGTAGCTTGGTGTCAGATTTCTGCACCCATTTTTTCCCTTGAGAAGGAAGAGATATCCCCATCATATGGGGAGCAAATGCAGGTAAAAGGAAGCTTTTATGGAGCCCTTATCTGACACTGTCATGTCTGGTCTGAGAAGAAATGAAACTCCTTCTTCCTTCCGCTCCCATTTTATTCACGTCTTTCTTATCCTTGTTTAACTCCCTGAGATTTTTGATCACATCTCTTAGATAACTTCTCATTCCTACCTCCATTTATGTCCCTCTTGGTCTTCTTTTCATAGTTGTCTACTCTGGTTTGCCTACACCTTTAGCCCCACAATGCATAATATCTTATTGCAAGGCTCTTCTCTTTGCTCTGCTTCTTTGGGAGTTCCCATCATGTTCTTCCTCACTGTTCTCATCTTTGGCCTCCACCTGGCTCTGCTCAAGTTTGCCTATGGCATTCTTGGCATCCATCCAAGGATCCCATCCTGGCCACACATACTTGCCTTTCAACTAAGATTTAACCCATAGGATGAGGTTCAGTTACTCCACTGCATATTATAGTTCATTTTTTAATGTGTCTGCCACATAATAGGTGCTCATGTACTCCATGTTTTAAAATTCAAATTCGTACTCTTTGTTCTATATTCTTCTTTCTTCCTCTTTCTTATTATAATAAGAGTAAACCATAAACCTATCTTAAATAATAAAATGTAAGACTCAAATGTGGAAACAGATTTTAAATTTCTACAAAAGAAGAGCCTCATAGTCCACTATAAGTTACCACAATGCCCTTCTTGGAACTTCTCTGAATGCCATAATTATTACTGCTTCACTAACTTATTCGGTGCTTTAATTATTCTAGGTGTATAATTATAGAGCCGTTTGTGTACATGTTTTGGCTCTAATTTGATTATCAACCCCAAGATAGAGGTCTCCCACATAGTGTCCAGCTCAATTCCCAGCACATTCCTATGCAGTAAGTTGAATAGAGAGGCTATTGAAGAGGGAAGATGAGTGAGGCCCTGCAAGAATGGAACCTCTGAGAAAGACCCATCGAACTTATCCAGGACACCCCTTCATTTTCTCAGTGGATATCTAGAAGATTATGTTTTCTCTTATGCGGTTAGGGTAAGTTACCAGTTTAGTAACTTGTCACAAATCAAGGCCAAGTGAATAACAGTGAGAATGGTACTGCTTTAGTGCCTACCAGATCTGATATTAGGATCTAGTTTTCAGATATTACTAACTTGCCTCAATTCTTAGTTACTTGTTCTTGTTTTTTAGTTGCTGAGTGACCCTATGGACTGTAGCCCACCAGGCGCCTCTGTCCATGGAATTTCCCAGGCATAATTACTGGAGTGGCTTGTCATTCCTTCTCCAGGCAATCTTTCCAACCCAGGGATCAAAACCACATCTCCTGCAGGTGAATTCTTTACCACTGAGCTATCAGGGAAGCCCTCTTAGTTGCTATTGAATTCAATAGGAATTCCCTCTAATCCGGTGCAGAGATGGACACCCACTGGTGCAACTTCAGCAGGGCCTCATGATGGTTACTTTGGCTTCTGATCACCTTGTTTGAACACTATTGACCAAAGTGAACTGATTTGGCATCATATTAAGCCAAACTTGAATTTGCTGCCCGTAATTTTAATTTGACAGTATAAAGTAATCGTGCAGTAACTGTCTTGACCAACTCAGGCTTTTAATGTTTAAATTCTGTGTTAAATTGAAAAAAATTCTTAGAAGAGAAAAGAAGAAAGCCTAACACATTTTAAGAAACCACAAACACCTTGTGAAAAGTCAACTTGTAAAATCCCAGCTGTTGAAGTAGTATATTTAGTAACTCTTCATACCTACAGTAGGTATGAATGCAGGGTATGCATGTGTGCACACATATGTTTTGGACTTATTTCAGTAGAAAAAAGTGCTCAGGGACAAGTTGATCAAGGTCTGTCTATAGTGCTTTTTCTTTCTGTGATAATCCTGTAGCTGTTGGATATTCTGGGACAACCATTTTACTTTTTTCAAATCTTAGTCTCTCATCTCCAAATTATGAGGATGTGACCATATGCTTCCTAAGGCTCTCTCAAGCTCTCACTTTATGATTAATTGTCAATAACATGGAAGAGTCATGAAGATACTTTCTTTCAGAAGATGCTATCTGGACTAAAAATAATGATGACTAGTAGCTACATTTTAACCCGAAAAGGGTGGATATTTATTTAATGTTATAGACTGAATGTTTGTGTCCCTGCAGCATGCGTACACGGAAACCCTAACCCCTAATGTAATAGCATTAGGATGTGGAGGTGATTAAATCATGAGAATGCAGCCCTCATGATGGGATTGGAAGTGGAAGTATTAGTCACACTCAGTCAACTCTTTATTACCCCATGGACTGTAGCCCTCCAGGCTTCTCTGTCCATGGAATTGTCCAGGCAAGAATACTAGAATGCATTGCTGTTCCCGTCCCAGGGATCAAACCTGCGTCTCCTGCATTGCAGGCAGATTCTTTACCATCTGAGCCACCAGGGAAGCCTGATGATGGGATTAGTGCCCTTATAAAAGAAATTCCAGAGTACTCCCTCACTCATTTTGCTTTGTGAGAGCACAGCAAGAAGATGACAATCTATGAACAAGAAAACATGCCCTCAGGAGACACTGAATCTGCCAGCACCTTGATCTCGGTCTTCCCAGCCTCCAGAACTGTGAAAAATCAATTTCCGTTCTTTATAAGTTACCCAGTCTATTGTATTTTGTTATAGCAGTTCAAGAAGACTGAGGCACATAGTGACAGAGATTTTTTTAATCACTTGTTCTTCCTCTGGCTTTACTTTGTGCTCCACAAGTGTACATATTTATTCTCCCAATTCCATTTCTGAATTTATCTTTCTCATTCCTTCATCTATTCATTCATATATCAAATAGTAAATATTTTGGGTTGTAACCTGTAGAAGAGACATTCATCTGCCCAGCCTCAGTTTCTTAGCATGTGAAATCAGGGATTTGGGGGTAGGTGGAGTTTCAGTTCTTCAGCAGCACTAATGTTCTTCAACTCCATGAAGGCATTTCCTACATAATCTTGTTAGGAGGAAGAGGCCATCCAATCCTTCACCCTCTGTGCATTTGTTCTTCCTACAGGTGCACTGTTTTTTTTTTTTCCTGGTATGTTCTCTCAGATGGCAGCAGAGCAAAGAATGAGGTAACTGTTGAGGATTGGCTGCCAAAACCTTATGTGGGAAAACAGAGTTTTCCAGAATTGATATTTCTAGGAATGATTGAAGAAAAAAAAAAAAAAATAGGCGCAGTTCAACTTGGCAGGGTTAACAACACAGGCAGAAGGCTCTTGGGCTCAGCTGCCAGCATGACCTCGAATAAACCAGCTTTGCCTGACAGGACACCTGAGAGGAACGCAGGGTGCGGAGTGGCCCGCAGGCTGCAGGGATGGCATGGAGAAAATGGAAAGCTGAAGAACTGCTGGGCAGAGATGTAGGATGTCTCTAGAGGCTTCCAAGTCAGCACTAGCCCGAGATGACTGCTACAGACTTCAGATGTGAAGAAGTGTGTGGGGCCAACTCCTGAGTACTAAGGGAATATGGTCAATTGTTAGCTGTTCTTTCTGATTTCTTTCAAATCTCATTTCAAGTCTCTTTGAGAGGAATGGCTCTTCCTCCTGGTTTCTCTGGAAACTGGTCTGTAATGGAGAGAGTCATCTCTCTGGGGAGTTGTCTTTCAGTATTTTATTACTGTTTGTGTGTGTGTGATGCACTTTCTGATCTCTAGCTGTGACTGTGTTTTATGCAGATGGATTAGGTGAAGAATTGGAATTCAGGAGTTCTGTACCTTTTCTACTTGGTGGTTGATCTCTCCTTGCTAAGAGACATCTAATTGATGAGAACTTGTATGAAGGCCTGAGAAGTTGAGAGAGACCAGCAAATAGAGCTGGCAAGAACCTCAGTGACAACCTAACCTGGCCCCTCTCTTTAGACATGAGGGAAACATCCTGCATCTTGGTGGGAGAGTCAGAACCACCAGTCAGGGCTTCTGATTTCCACTTCACTCTTTCTGCCATCTTCATTTCCTTAATTTAAAAGAGGGCAAATGTGCTGTTCATAAGCATGTAGCATAAGCAGATGACCTTTGGGGCCAGCAGTGAAATAGGACATATGTCAGAGAATTCCCCAAAGTAAGGTTAGAGCCAGATTTGGAAGCAGCTGAATTTTGAAACCTGCTGTAGGGTATAGATATTTGGAGCTGAACTAGGCCTTAACAATCCTGTCATCCATAACTCTCCCTTTACAATTTAGGCCTAAAGAGGTGTAGTGATTTTTGTACTCTGTTGAAAAGTAGCTTTATCAATACAATACTGTAACCTCTTTTTCCATTTTGTAATTTGGCTCTCTGACCCCAGTTTTCCTTCCCTTTCCCTCTTTTTGACTATGACTTGCCAATTTTTAAATTTTTTTTAATGGGGTCCCATCAGTTTTGCTTATATGCCATTTACTGAATTTCTTTTATGTCTCTGTTTTTTTTTTTTAATGCAAATCCATAAATAGTACCTTAGATCTGCTCTCACACACCCTTCCTGGAGTAGGTAAAACAAGTCTTTGCCTGATTCACGTGATGTGCATGGCTTGCAGCTACAGCACATTGTTGCTCTGTCATGCAGACATTCCTGTCACACTGGCCACCCTTCCTGGCTCTCCTGGCAATAGTGCTTTTTCAGACCTTCCACCACTTTGTAATGTTTATTCCCCTAGGTGTATTTGTCTCAACTATTTTTTGATGCCAAATTTCAGCTGGTTTCCTCTCCTTGTTTTCAAGGTCCTTTTGCCTCCAGCTGCTGGAGACAAACACCATTGTAATCACAATAGCAGGACTGATTTAACTGATAATTGACAAAACAGCCTGGAGTAATCATCACCTCTCATTCATGACTTCTCTATTCAAAATTTCCTCCCTAGAAATCATGGATTTGACTAAGGTTTTCTGGTCCAGAAGTCTGTCAATATCTGGATCCTAAGCCAGCACAGAGTATTTCTGGGCCTTCTCACTCTTACCCTTCTTCCGCTTTCCCTGAAACAATGCTTCTCTTCTTAGGCTTCCTCTTCCTCTTCTAGTGGATTGATGCTAAGTGGCCCAGCCCTTCAGTATTTCAGATTCAAAAAGCTCCCCTGGTTTTAGGAGCAGCTTTAAAGTCCTTTCTTCAGGCCTGTCTGCAATATCATTTGGGCCATTGAATCTAACAGATGAAAGGAAGGCTTTCATTCTAAGTTTTCCATGGCTCTCAATTAGTACTGCTGGAGATTAGAATGACCCAGGTAGCCCCATTCTCAGCACAGTCTTCTTGGGTTTATGCACTTGAGGATTGCAAAATCCTCTGCACTTTCCCACTTCCACTCAGTCCTGTGGGATCCTGTGTACCTCTCCCACCCATGCCAGCCATGTGTGGTCTTCTGTACCTCTCCCATCCACAGCCACCCCTGCAGAACCCTCTACATTTTTCCACCTATGTCAGTTCTACAGGACTCCTCTTTCCCACCATGGCCAGTCATCAACTCAGGCTCCATCCAGCTGCTTGGAATGACTTTTCAGAATGTAGATTGCCTGAAGTGGCATGTGATGATGAATGTGTATTTTTTCGTTTATTCTAACTAGTAATTTTTTCCTCAGGCTGGTGACTTAAAAGCAAATTTTTCATGGCTTTCTTTCTGTTCCAAGCTATAAAAAGACCTAGATCAGATAAAGTAGGCATCAGTCAACACTGTTTCGCTCCATGCAAAGGCATTATGAAATCTATAGGTCCTTCCAATTGTTTTTTTTGAAGTTCATTAACAGAGGGCAAAGCATATCAGTGGCAGCTTTGTACTGTGAAATCAGTCAATTTTATCTATCCCAAATCATCTTCAAAACACAAAATATATTCTCAGTAAGGTTCTCTGTTTCCCAAAAGGCTTATTTCAGCAACTCGACTTCCAGGTGGTTTGTTTTCTCTGTCTTCAAGGATTTCATTCTGGCCTGAGTAATTAGGATGTTTTGTTGGCGTGGATCTCCTCAACCTGCCCAGAGCCATTTGTCCAATGAAAATGTTTTCCTAAAATTTATTATCAAGGGAAACTGAAATACATGAGTGCTTAGTTGCTCAGTTGTCAGTCATGTCTGACTTTTGCGACCCCTGCCAGGCTCCTCTATCCATGGGTATTCTCCAGGCAAGAATACTGGAGTGGTTGCCATGCCCTCCTCCAGAGGATCTTCCTAACCCAGGGATCGAACCTAGGTCTCTTGCATTGCAGGTGGATTCCTTACCATCTGAGCCACCAGGGAAGCCCAAATCCTCCCTAAGCATCTCCTTAAGTCATATCCAGTTTTGCTTAACTGGTGATATTATTTTAACTTCTAATATTTCTAAACATTTTTATTTATTGTTGCCTTGAGAGCTCTTCTAACAGATGTTTTTTAAAAATTTCTAGAAAATAAATTAGGGCCAAAAGTGCATCTGATCTGCTTAAGATCTGATTTTGATAGGACCTGAAATTCTTGCATAAGAAAGGAAGATACAGATAGAAGAAGAGGATGAGAGAAATTTTGAGACCATTGACTTTCTGTCTGCTTGATGCTGGTACATTAGCCCTTATCAAAGTTAGGAGAGCTGATACAACACAGCCTTTGTACGTATTGGATCAATACCTGGCAAACAGCCTGAAGGTCAGATAAAGTACTTAGGCAGGCAGTTTGCCAGACTAAAGAGATGTCAAGAAAATCAATTAGACTCTAAAGAAAGAGTAGCAAGCTAACTAAAAATCACATCTTGAAAGGCTCTCTGTATTTCAAAGGTGTTTTATATACTTGTACAATATCTTTATCTCGTTCATAAAATTACATTTGATAAGCAATTAAAACTATCCTTGGGTTGCCTGAGGTCATCTTACAAATGACTGTAAACACCTGCACTGCCCTAGATTAGAAATAGCTACAAAGGATAGAGATTTAATCAGATTCTTTCCAGGGAATAAGATTACATAACTTTCGATTAATTTATTCTTTTTCCGTATTGATTACTTTATATGCATTTGGAATGCTAAAGATGCCCTTGTTATTTGAGTGGTCATAGACAACATGGACTTTGAGTACTCAAGGATGCCAGGTAATTTACTTAATTATAGCTGTTTCAAGTCAAAAAATAGAAGGGGAAAAGCAGGACTGATTGCTTTGGTAAATTTTTTCATCAGCAAGCAAAAGAAGCCTACTGTTTACTATGTGGAAGGCAGAAATATTCTTGCTATTTGTTTATCAGCAAAATCTTTTTGTTATATATATAGTCCCTACTCTGTCCCAGGGAACTTGTGGGCACATTTTAGTATAAATAACGTGATGATACTCTATTTATCCTGTGTCATATGATTGTCCTGGTGTTGTTACATAAGACTACTGACAGTTTGTATTTGTAGTACATATTTCTCAGCTTCAGGAAGTTTTCGTTCAGTCTAGGGGAGAATTAATTTAGGCATTTCAATACACTGTCAATAGAGATTTATTCATAATGGATAATTGCCAAGGACAAATTTATGAAACTGTGCTAAGTCCTGGGTGGAGATACCATGATGAACTAAGCAGATATCATCTCTGCTTTCATGGAGCTTACAGACTAGTGAGGGAAACAGGCAAGGCACATCACTCTAAAACTGTGTATAATTAAAAGGTAAGGTAAATGTGACAAAGCAAAAAATAAGACAAAATGCAAAAAATGTAGTAAGTTCAGTCACAAAGACAGCAAAGAAACAGGTGGTGGTGAGCATTTCAGGGAAAGGGAACAGCCTGCACAAGAGTCTCAGGTTGAGGGACCATTATGCGCCAGATCACACAGATCCTTGTAGGCCATTTCAATTTATTACAATTAAAAAATTAAAGAGTTTGCCTGCAGTGCAGGAGACCTGAGTTTGATCCCTGGGTCAGGAAGATGCCCTGGAGAGGGGAATGGCAACCCACTCCAGCATTCTTGCCTGAAGAATTCCATGGACAGAGGAGCCTGGCGGACTTGCAAAGAGTCTGATAGGACTGAAAGACCAACACTTTCACTCTCACCACAGAAGACCACAGTTTCCTTTTTTTCCTTTTCTTTTAACCTTTATTGTCTTTAGTTGATAACAGGTTAATTGTAATAACAATAAATAGTGATATATGTTGTTTTGGATTTAAAGAACTTTAAGATTCATGTCAAAGCAATGTTGCTGGAGAGCATGCCATGGGGACAAGACTGAAGTGGTTGGCTGTGTGGGTGTCTGCACAAAGGAATAAGGGAACACGTGTACGTGCCATAGGATTCTGGAGTGGGTGGCCATGACCTCTTCCAGGGGATCTTCCCAACCCAGGGATCAAACCCACATGTATTACATCTCCTGCACTGGCATAAGGGTTCTTACCACTAGCACCACCTGGGAAGCTCCTGAATACTCTTTGGAAGGACTGATGCTGAAGCTGAAGCTCCAATAGTTTGGCCACCTGATGCGAACAATTGACTCATTGGAAAAAACCCTGATGTTGGGAAAGCTTGAAGGCAAAAGAGAGCAACAGAGGATGAAATGGTTGGATGGCATCGCTGATGCAATGGATAAGAACTTGGGCAAACTCTGGGAGATGTTAAGGGACAGGGAAGACTGGCATGCTGCAGTCCATTGGATTGTGAAGAGTTGGACACGACTTGGAAACTAAACAACAAAAAGATTTATGTATTTGAAAGGTCTTCCTGGGTCCCTGTCTTACAGATCTTGAACTCTAGTAGGTTGATCTAACAGAACTTGACTTTTCAGATGAGTCTCACTTTTTACCCTGATCACAGTACAGACCAAGGATCTGCAAAGATCTACCTTTACTGATGCAATAATTGTGCAGCTCAGCACTGAGTCAGTCACATTACTCTCAGTATGGACATAGGGGAATCACATTTCCCAGCTTTGTCTCTATACCAGACACCATGATGTTTTAAGCTGCTATCCTGATACAAATTGTCTGCCCATTTGGATGCCTATCAATTATCCCCTACTTAGTTGTCCACCTGTTCATACCTTGAATTCCAACTATCACCTTATGCTCCTTTGACCCTGGTTAATTGAACTCAAATCTAGTGTGTCTTTTTGCCTTTGACCAATCACCCTGTCTAGGTTCTACTTTCCTTCCTTATGAATCTGTAGACTCATACATAATGGCATCTTCTAGAATCTACATGCCTTAGTCCCAGTTACAACAGCCTCAGATACTAACTCCTTTTCTTGCAAGGGCCAAAGGATCATTGAAAATAAATGCAAAGCTTCCTATTGTATATATGTGCAATCCAATTACTTATCCTGTTCAGGTAGTTTATCACTGACTTCAATAATATTAACATAATGTTATGAAACATGAGCCTTGTAGCTAGAGGGCCTGGGCTACACCATTTACTGTTGTGTATAGGTTTTCTCAAGTTATTTAACTACTCTGGTTTCCTTATCTGTAGAATGGGGGAATAATTGCTGGGAGAATTAAATAAGTAAATACATGTATAACACCTAGAATGTTGCCTGGTAGTTTGCAACATCTTCATAACTGTTAGCTAGTAAGTGGTAGAATTAGGATTTAATCCTGGACCAACGTCCAGAGCACATACTTAAGCATGTATTTCCCCCCAACTTCTTAAGACAGGTGTCTTCAAACCACCATCTTTGGACCAAATCCAGTCAAGGAGTTAAAAATAGTTTTTATGTTTTTAAAGGGTTGTAAAAACAAACCAGCCAGCAAAGAAACAAAGAAAAATATATGACAGAGAACTTATGTGACTCACAAAGCCTAAAATATTTGTTGTATCTTTATAGAAAACATTTTTTTTGCTGATTCCTGGTTTAATGTCTTGCTCTGCATCTTCCATGTTCTGTGATTTGGGGCAAGCCTCTATTTTCTCATCTGCAAAAGGGAGATTATAAGACCCATGTTGCAAGGTTATATAAGGACTAAAAACAATAGCGTACAGGCAAGTACCAATAAAAAGTTCTAAAGGTAATAGATGCCTGCTAAGTGTAAGATTCATTCCTTCCTTTCCTTTGTGAGTATTATGTTGACTTCTCTTAAGATAACATTAAAGCTATTTTTAATATTATAAAATTATAATTATGTCATTCTGGATAAGCAGCCTGTGGACGGGCTTCTGAGTGATGATTTACCAAAGAGAACCAGAATATGTGGAAGGGGCTGTTAACCTGAAGCCGTAGTAATTTAGAAGGGCTCAGTAGTGTCTGTAAATTAGCTGTGAATGGGAGATGGCCCTCCTGGGAAACGGTGAAAACAAAAACAAAGCGTTATTTGCTATCAAGGTCAACTTTACGTTTGGGTGAATTTAAAACAATATGTGTTGTCTTATTCTCCTGAGAAAGGAGAGCTAGAAATTCTCAAATATTCTTGCACTGGATTTTTTTTTTTTTTTTAGCTTTTTATTTTGCATTGGGGTATAGCTGATTATACTGTGGTGGCTAAGAAGGTAAAGAGTCTTACCTGCAATGAGAGAGACCCAGGTTCGATCCCTGGGTCAGGAAGATCCCCCAGAGAAGGAAATGGCAACCCATTCCAGTGTTCTTGCCTGGAAAATCCATGGACGGAGGAGCCTGGCAAGCTACAATCCATGGGGTCACAAAGAGTCAGTCAGGAATGAAGCAACTTCATTTCATTTCATTTCATAGCTGATTAACAATGTTGTGATAGTTTCAGGTGAACAGTGAAGGAACTCAGCCATGTATATACATGTATCAGTTTTCCCCCAAACTCTCCTCCCATCCAGGCTGCCACATAACATTCAGCAGAGTTCCCTGTGCTGTGCAGTAGATCCTTGTTGGTTATCCATTTTAAATCCAGCAGTGTGTACATGTCCATTCCAAACTCCCTAACTATCCCTCCCCCACATCCTTCCCCCGGAAACCATAATCTGGCTAAATTTGTGAGACTGATTCTGTTTTATAAATAAGTTCATTTGTATTATATTAGATTCTATACATATAAAGGATATCATATGATATTTCTCCTTCTCTGGTTGACTTCACTCAGTCATGTATATTATTACATTTTCTTTTGTGCAAGTATGAAGTGTTCGCAAAAGTATGTTTGAATCTTGTAATACTGTACTTGTAATACTGTAAACAGTATCCATTTTGATTTTTACATTCAGGCCTATGTGAGGCCATATTCTAGATGCTTTCCAATAATGAGGGAGCTAAGAATGGTAAAGAATAAATCATTCAAAGACAAGGTATAATGAGAATACAAAATTATATACCGTGGATGAATCACAAGCTGGAATTAAGATTGCTGGGAGAAATACCAACAACCTCAGATATGCAGATGAAACCACCCTAATGGCAGAAAGCAAAGAGGAACTAAAGAGCCTCTTGATGAAGGTGAAAAAGAAGAGTGAAAAAGCTGGCTTAAAACTCAAGATTCAAAAAACTAAAATCATGGCATCTGGCCCCATCACTTCATGGCAAATAGATTGGGAAAAAATAGAAACAGTGGCAGATTTTATTTTCTTGGGCTCCAAAATCACTGAGGATGGTGACTGCAGCCATGAACTTGATAGACACTTGCTCCTTGAAAGAAAAGTTATGACAAACCTAGACAGCATATTAAAAAGCAGAGACATCATTTTGCCAACAGAGATTCATATAGTCAAATCTATGGATTTTCCAGTAGTCATGTATAGATGTGATAGTTGGACCATAAAGAAGGCTGAGTGCTGAAGCATTGATGCTTTTGAACTATGGTGTTTGAGAAGACTCTTCAGAGTCGCTTGGACTGCGAGGAGGTCAAACCAGTCAATCCTAAAGGAAATCAATCCTGAATATTCATTAGAAGGACTGATAATGAAGCTGAAGCACCAATATTTTGGCCACCTGAGGCAAAGATCCAACTCATTGGAAAACATCCTGATGCTGGGAAAGATTGAGGGCAGGAGGAAATGGGCTGACAGAGGATGAGATGATTCAATGGCATCACTGACTCAATGACATGAGTTTGCAATTCTGGGAGATAGTGGAGGACAGGGAAGCCTAGTGTGCTGTAGTCCATAGGGTTGCAAAGAGTCGGACATGACTGAGCTACTGAACAGCAACAACATTGTTAATAAAATTTCTATGATAATGAATTATGTAAACTTGAGCAACATTTATATATTATAAATGGAATAAGAAGTATTTTAAAATAAAATTCATGTATCATACATAAAGGCCAAAAAATAATTTTTTTGTGAAACAAACCGACTTCATTACTCTTAATTGGCGCAAGAGGCAAGCTAAAGACATCAGAGAGAGGTGAGACCATTGTGAGGGTGATTCCCTAGAGAGCTCTGGATAGAGATGAAGATGACTGCATAAGCAGTGCAGGATGTTTAGTGGGTAGGAGAAGAATATGGGGGGGCTGGTTGAAAAGTGCCTCGCTTTCAAGGCTCACAGATCAGAGCATGTCCTTCAAGAGTGAGAATAGAGTTTTGGCAGAAATGGAACATATTTATGATCAAAAGGAATGGGATGGAAACTACAGCCAGAATATGGACTAGGGCAATGTGTAGGGAGACATGGGAATCTCATTTCTAGAAGTGAAAGGGATCCAGGTCTGTCTGGGCAACGACCTTTAAGTTCATATTGTGTAAAATGCAGATCCTTACACAGCATTTTTTCTATCCCATAGTTAATATTTCATATGGTCCATTTTAATCTCTCCAAAAATCAGCTATTTAAAATTTCAAGACTTTAGGGGATTTGAAAACTTTTTATTGAAGTATATTAAAGCATCTGCCTGCAATGTGGGAGACCCAGGTTTGATCCCTGTGTCGGGAAGATCCCCTGGAGAAGGAAATGGCAATCCACTCCAGTATTCTAGCCTGGAAAATCCCATGGATGGAAGAGCCTGGTAGGCTACAGTCCATGGGGTCGCAAAGAGTTGGACACGACTGAGCGACTTCACTTTCTTTCTAATACATATATAGAAAAGTAAGTTAATTAATTTTCACAAAACAGCTTACATTTAATTAACCAACATCCCAATTAAGAAAGAGGATATTATCAGCATCTTAGATGCCTTCCTCATGTTGCCTTCCTGTTCAGTTCAGTTCAGTTCAGTCGCTCAGTCGTGTCCGACTCTCTGCGACCCCATGAATTGCAGCACGCCAGGCCTCTCTGTCCATCACCAATTCCCGGAGTCTACCCAAACCCATGTTCATCGAGTCGGTGATGCCATCCAACCATCTCATCCTCTGTCGTCCCCTTCTCCTCCCACCCCCAATCCTACCCAGCATTAGGGTCTTTTCCAATGAGTGAACCCTTCGCATGAGGTGGCCAAAGTATTGGAGCTTCAGCTTCAACATCAGACCTGCCAATGAACACCCAGGATTGATCTCTTTTAGGATGGATTGATTGGATCTCCTTGCAGTCCAAGGGACTCTCAAGAGTCTTCTCCAACACCACAGTTCAAAAGCATCAATTCTGCGGCGCTCAGCTTTCTTCACCGTCCAACTCTCACATCCATACATGACCACTGGAAAAACCATAGCCTTGACTAGACGGACTTTTGTTGGCAAAGTAATGTCTCTGCTTTTAAACATGCTATCTAGGTTGGCCCTAACCTTCCTTCCAAGGAGTAAGCGTCTTTTAATTTCATGGCTGCAGTCACCATCAGCAGTGATTCTGGAGCCCAAAAAAGTAAAGTCTGACACTGTTTTCACTGTTTCCCCATCTATTTCCCATGGAGTGATGGGACCAGATGCCATGATCTTAGTTTTCTGAACATTGAGCTTTAAGCCAACTTTTTCCTCTCCTCCTTCACCTTCATCAAGAGGCTCTTTAGTTCTTCTTCACTTTCTGCCATAAGGGTGGTGTCATCCCATATCTGAGGTAATTGATATTTCTCCCGGCAATCTTGATTCCAGCTTGTGTTTCTTCCAGCCCAGCGTTTCTCATGATGTACTCTGCATATAAGCTAAATAAGCAGGGTGACAATATACAGCCTTGACGTACTCCTTTTCCTATTTGGAACCAGTCTGTTGTTCCATGTCCAGTTCTAACTGTTGCTTCCTGACCTGCATACAGGTTTCTCAAGAGACAGGTCAGATGGTCTGGTATTCCCATCTCTTTCAGAATTTTCCACAGTTTATTGTGATCCACACAGTCAAAGGCTTTGGCATAGTCAATAAAGCAGAAATAGATGTTTTTCTGGAACTCTCTTGCTTTTTCGATGATCCAGCAAATTTTGGCAATTTGATCTCTGGTTCCTCTGCCTTTTCTAAAACCAGCTTGAACATCTGGAAGTTCACGGTTCACTTATTGCTGAAGCCTGGCTTGGAGAATTTTGAGCATTACTTTACTAGCATGTGAGATGAGTGCAATTGTGCGGTAGTTTGAGCATTCTTTGGCATTGCCTTTCTTTGGGATTGGAATGAAAACTGACCTTTTCCAGTCCTGTGGCCGCTGCTGAGTTTTCCAAATTTGCTGGCATATCGAGTGCAGCACTTTCACAGCATCACCTTTGAGGATTTGAAATAGCTCAACTGGAATTCCATCACCTCCACTAGCTTTGTTCGTAGTGATGCTTTCTAAGGCCCACTTGACTTCACATTCCAGGAGGTCTGGCTCTAGGTAAGTGATCACACCATCGTGATTATCTGGGTCGTGAAGATCTTTTTTGTACAGTTCTTCTGTGTATTCTTGCCACCTCTTCTTAATATCTTCTGCTTCTGTTAGGTCCATACCATTTCTGTCCTTTATCGAGCCTATCTTTGCATGAAATGTTCCCTTGGTATCTCTAACTTTCTTGAAGAGGTCTCTAGTCTTTCCCAATCTGTTGTTTTCCTCTATTTGTTTGCACTGATCGCTGAGGAAGGCTTTCTTATCTCTCCTTGCTATTCTTTGGAACTCTGCATTCAGATGGGAATATCTTTCCTTTTCTCCTTTGCTTTTCGCTTCTCTTCTCTTCCCAGCTATCTGTAAGGCCTCCTCAGATAGCCATTTTGCTTTTTTGCATTTCTTTTCCATGGGGATGGTCTTGATCCCTGTCTCCTGTACAATGTCACGAACCTCTGTCCATAGTTCATCAGGCACTCTGTCTATCAGGTCTAGTCCCTTAAATCTATTTGTCACTTCCACTGTATACTCATAAGGGATTTGATCTAGGTCATACCTGAATGGTCTAGTGGTTTTCCCTACTTTCTTCAATTTAAGTCTGAATTTGGCAATAAGCAGTTCATGATCTGAGCCTCAGTCTGCTCCTGGTCTTGTTTTTGCTGACTGTATAGAGCTTCTCCATCTTTGGCTGCAATGAATATAATCAATCTGATTTCGGTGTTGACCATCCCCTTAAAAGTAACAATTATCCAAACTTCCAATAGAATATGTTAATTTTTCCACCTTTTATTCTTTACATCTATAGAATCATATATTATGTGTGCGCGCATGTGTGTATGTATGAGTTTGTGTGTTTTATTCTCCACTATGCTTGTGAGATCCATCCCTTCTGTATGTAGTTGTGGTTATTCATTCCAATGGCTGTAAAGTATTCTTTTGTGTGAATAGAGCACAGTTTATTCATTCTACTGTAGTTGGACATTTGGAGAGTTTCTGCTTTTGGACATCACAAATTGCACAACTATAAATATTCTGGTGCATGTCTTTGGGTGAACACATGTAGGCATTTCTAAGTTAAGCTTTAGTAAATATTGGTTTTTCTAATATGGTTATGCCAATTTAAATTCCATACTGGTAGGTTTTTGAGGAGAAGGAGTAGATGTTTCTAGGAATCTATCAGAATATGACCTACTAAAGAAATCACGAGTGTTTGATATGGATCATCCTGTGAACCAAGGGGAATTCAAGGAACGGGCAGATCAAGATTTCCTTCAAGTACAGAATCAGGACAAGCTACTGCTATTGGTGCACCTTAACTTTGAGGGGCTTTTCAGAGTGACCTATTGCAAGAATTAGCTTGAATGTTGCATTTGTTGGATGGATGATATTTTAACAGGAGTTGAATGTAGAATTTCAGGTATCATCTATTAAACAATTCTGTGTACCAGATTGATTACTTGGATTGTTTCCTTTTCCTATTTGAATACATATTAAATATTAGCCACCTGCTTGTGACAGGAAACTACTATCAGTGAGCCATCTGAATATATACTCAAGTTACTTCTGATGTTGTTGAGTGCTATCTACAGTTATTAACTGTAGAATATTTTCTGCAGAAGACAAAAGTGCCCAAAGGTGGAAAAATATGGTGTCTTTTTTTAAAATTGGAGGAAATATTAGCCCTTGAAGTTATGAATGCATTATCATGTTTTTGAATCCTAGAAACATAACTAGCAAGTCATCAGGTAATTGGTTCCCTGAATTTGCAGTGTGAGGAAGTTACCACAATAGTTTGGGATAAGCTTATGTCAGATCAGTTTGTTGTCATATTTTGACTGAATGCCACATAAAAAGGAAGCAGTTGACATTATCTAGATTTCTGAAATTTTCGATTTCATCCCACGTGGCATTTCTATTAATAAACCAGAAACATAGAGAGTATTTGAAAAGCAGCATGGTCATTCATGAACTTTGGAGTCATACAGACCTGGATTGGAAATCCAGTTCTGTTACTTATTAGCCAGAAGTGTGTGACCTTTGGATAAGTTACCTACCCTATTAAATGCTGAGTTTCTTCATCTTTAACTCTGGGCTAACCATACTTGCCATACAGGGTTGCTGTGAGGATTAAAGCGGTTAGTTTATATATTTGTGAAGATTCTCAGGATTTTAGCCTCTCCCTCTTCTGAATTCTTTTGTTTGGAGGTCAGGTGGTACTACAAAATGCACCCGCAGCTTCTAGATCAATAATTCTCCCTGTGCCCAGTCTCATTTTGTCCTGTTGCTGCCTGCCCTTCCTGTCACAGCACTTATCATAAAGGGCTGTCGTTTTCTATTTTCTTATCTCTATCATTGATAGACTCCAATCTATCAGGAAGCAGGAATCATGTTTGTTTTACCCCCTAATCCTTAGCAGAGAGCCTTGTACACAAGTTAAAAGAATTATTGAGCTTTCTCCCAACCTTTCATATCCTTTGATTATTTGAAAGTTAGAAAAGAAAGTCTTCATTTTGGTAGCATTGTTGATTTATGAACTTCAGGACAAGTTCAATGGACCCTTGAAAACTGAGAAAAATGGTCAACTAAACAGGATGAGATTAAGGAAAAAAGAAACCAGGCTGACACAAGAAAGGGAATAATTATGTAGGTACGAAGGAAGTAGAAACATGCCCGAATGTGAGTCAGCAGCCTAGTGCAGTTATTAAAAGTGTGAACATGATCCTAAGATGTATTAATAGATGTATGACATGCAGAAACCATGGAGTAATCTGCCTATTTTGACTTGGCATTTCCTGGGCACTTAATGAAGAGTTGTGTATTTTTTAGTGCTCCATATTTATTAGAAGTTGCAGAGAAATTGGGAAGGATGTGGAAGGTGGACAAAAAATGGTCAAAGGCATCAAACTTAGCTTCTGTGAAGGAAGTTTAAACCTAATGTGATATTTTGCTCTATAGAGGAGTAAATGAGTAAATATAGAGTGTATTGTATTTTTCAGGATGTTATGTGAACACATGATGAATATGACATAATGTTATTAACTTACAAAACTGGAAATATTCATGGCAGAAGATGCAGTGAATCTTCCTTCCTGAGGGAAGCTGAAGGCCTAAACCTTTCAAAATAGACAATTTTCAGTCCTTTCTGGAAGTTTTCATAACCTTGCTCCATAATCATCTATTGGTTTACCATTCACAAAGTCAAGAGATCCTTTTTCCTAAGCCCAATGTCTTTTTCTTTGATTTTGATAGTATTCTCTGTTTTTTCTTAAATAACTTCATTAATTTATTTAGGCTATGCTGGGTCTTCATTGTTGTGCGCAGAGAGCGGATGGGATTCAGTAGTTGTGGTGACAAGCTTAGTTGCCCCATGGCATGTGGAATCTTCCCAGACCAGGGTTTGAATCTGTGTCCCCTGCTTGGCAGGGGGATTCTTAACCACTAGACTGCCAGGGAAGTCTCATATCCTCTGCTTTTGATCCATCACTGACAGGGAGAGTTTGGGTTCCTTTTATGTTAACATCTTAATATATCTGAAATTATTAGTCAGCCCCTTGCTGTGATTTTGGCATCTCTTCCCTAGCCTAAAATTCTCTGACTTTTCCTTCTGCTTAGTATTCTTTGTAATTCTCCTCTGAACCTTCTCCTTGATATTGACGTTCCTTAAGCGTGACCCTGATGACTTAAACTGGACATCATGATTTAAAGGCTTTTGACCTGCTAAAACAAACAAATAAAGAAAAACCTCCTCACCTTCATTATTGCTTCACATTTTTTTTCCCTTTAAAAAGAGGTTTCCAACTATTTTTTCTTATTATATTGAGTTTTACCACCAGGATTTTACTCCTTAAGAAATTATTTATCATTTTTACATTTATCTTTTTCTATTTTCATAGGAATATTTTCATACAGTAAAGGTAAGTCTGAATCTTACTCTGCCCATCACAGATATCAGCATACATTTTGTGAACAGGGCATTGGCTCCCTGGTTTAGTTCTAACTCAAACAACTTGCTAGAACAGACTCTAGGACTGATTCTTATGGAGCTTCCTGGAGACAGCACTCCTGACTGGTACAGAGACAGTGATAACAATTTTTTCAGTAGTCTTTAAACCAGGTGTTCCTTTACCTAATAGTGATAAGGTAAATTAGAAAATGAGTGGAATGGATTGAAAACTTTTGTTATCATGTGATAAGTCATCTTTTGTTTATTTCTTGTCTGTGTGGGCCATCAGTTTAGAATCTGGCTCAATCTGTTCCTCCCAAGGTTATATGGGATACAGTTTAATATAATAGTTATTGCCTACTTACTATTTTTAGTTTTCCTTTTATCTGCACACTTGAAAAAACATAGATTAAGATTAGAGATTTTTGGCAATAATGATTTTCAATTTGGTATTAGGCCATTGTAAAAGTGAAAGTATTAGTCACTGAGTCGTGTCTGACTCTTAGATATCCCATGGACTATAGCCTGCTAGGCTCCTCTGTCCATGGAATCTCCAGCAAGAATACTGCAGTGGGTTGCCATTCTCTTTTCCAGGGGATTTTCCTGACTCAGGGATCAAACCCAGATCTCTCACATTACAGGCAGATTCTTTACTGGCTGAGCCACCTGGGAAGACATTGTATGCATATTAAAAAAATTTCCTGGAGATTCACGTAGCATCCATTCACTTAACACATGCTTATTGTTTGCTGTATATGGTAGGTGATTACACTAGAAGTGAATAACATTGAATAACATAGAATGCATAATTTTTTAATTAGTGAAGGGGGAAAACATGGAAAAGAAATTAAAATGAAGAATCTAATAATATCAATTTGTTGTTGTTGTTATTTAGTCGCTCAGTCGTGTCCGACTCTTGCAACCCCATGGACTGCAGCACGTTAGGCTTCCCTGCCCTTTACCATCTCCTGGAGCTTGCTCAAACTCATGTCCATTGAGTCAGTGATGCCATCCAACATCTCATCCTTTGTCATCCCCTTCTCCTCCTGCCTTCAATCTTTCCTAGCATTAGGATCTTTTCTAATGAGTCATTTCTTTGCATCAGGTGGCCAAAGTATTGGAGTTTCAGCTTCAGCATCAATCCTTCCAATGAATATTCAGGACTGATTTCCGTTAGGATTGACTGCTTTGATCTCCTTACTGTACAAGGGACTCTCAAGAGTCTTCTCTAGCACCATAGTTCAAAAGCATCAATTCTTTGATGCCCCACCTTTTTTATTGTCCAGTTCTCACATCTGTACATGAGTACTGGAGAAATCATAGCTTTGACTATATGGACCTCTGTAGGCAAAATGATGTCTCTGCTTTTTAATACTCTGTCTAGGTTTGTCATTGATTTTCTTCCAAGGAGTAAGCATCTTTTAATTTCATGGCTGCAGTCACCATCCACAGTGATTTTGGAGCCCCAGAAAATAAAGTCTCTCACTGTTTCCATTGTTTCCCCATCTACTTGCCATGGCATGATAGGACCAGATGCCATGATCTTAGTTTTTTGAATGCTGAGTTTTAAGCCAGCATTTTCACTCCTGTTTTTCACTTTCGTCAAGAGGCTCTTTAGTTCCTCTTCACTTTCTGCCATTAGGGTGGTGTCATCTGCATATCTGACGTTATTGCTATTTCTCCCTGCAATCATGATTCCAGCTTGTGCTTCATCTAACCCAGCATTTTGCATGCTATACTCTGCACATAATTTAAATAAGCAGGGTGACAATATGCAGCCTTGATGTACCCCTTTCCCAGTGGGGAACCAGTCCGTTGTTCCATGTCCAGTTCTAGCTGTTGCTTCTTGACCTGCATACAGATTTCTCAAGAGGCAGGTAAAGTGGTCTGGTATTTCCATCTCCTGAACAATTTTCTACAGTTTCTTGTGATCCACACAGTCAAAGGCTTTAGTGTAGTCAATGAAGCAGAGAGAGATGGTTTTCTGGAATTCTCTAGCTTTTTCTATGATTCAACAGAAGTTGACAATTTGATCTGTGGTTCCTCCGCCTTTTCTAAATACAACTTGTATGTCTGGAAGTTCTTAGTTCACATACTATTTAAGCCTAGCTTGAAGGATTTTGAGCATTACTTTGCTAGCATGTGAAATGAGTACAGTTGTGTCCTTCATTGGGATTGGGATGAAAACTGACCTTTTCCAGTCCTGTGGCCATTGCTGAGTTTTCCAAATTTGCTGGCATATTGAGTGCAACACTTTCACAGCATCATCCTTTAGGATTTGAAATAGCTCAGCTGGAATTCCATCACCTCCACTAGCTTTGTTCATAGTGATACTTCCTAAAGCCCACTTGACATCACACTCCAGGATGTCTGGCTCTAATGTTATCAAGAGTAATACTAATTCAGTAAAAGTAACTAAGGCATAGAAGAAGGGCAGCTACCTATGTTAGAATATGAGAATGGAGGTTTCACAGAGAAGGTAGTGTTTAAGCTCTATTTTGTAACATACTTAGAGGGAGACACACAGGAGTGGGAAAAGAATGTTTCATGCAGAACAAACAAAAGTATCAAATATATATAGAATTAAACCGATTATAGCATTTGGGAAGGCTGTAAGAAGTTAGCTGTGGCTGGAGTTATGTTTCAGTAGACTGCTTTGGAAAATGAGGCAGGGACTAGATCATAAAGCTACAGCCTTACATACCATGCTTAGGAGCCTAGGATTTTATCCTTTGGGACAGTAAAAATGCTCCTGCAAAGATATTATTTATAGTTCTCAAGATATGGAAGCAATCAAAGTGTCCATCAACAGATGAATGGATAAAGAAGATGTGGTATAGACATACAATGGAACACTACTCAGCAAAAAAAAAAAGAACATTTTGCCATTTGCAGCAACATGGATGGACTTCAAGGGCATTATGCTAAGTGAAATAAGACAGATGGAGAAAAACAAATATTATGTGCTATCACGTATATATGGAATCTGAAAAATACAACAGACTAGTGAGTATAATAAAAAGAAGCAGACTCATAGATGTGGAGAAAAAACTAGTGGTTACAATTTTAAAATTTTATTAAAATAATTTTAAAAATAATGAATAGAAAAGGTTCAGAAATTGAAAAAAAAAAAGCACTCCTACAAAAATTCCAGACCCTCATTACTTCTCACATGGGGAGAAATAACACCAGTGAGGCTAGAGAAAAGGGCATTTATTTGTGGCATATCATGGAGGTAAAATCAAAGAGACTAAGTGACGGATGGTTGAGAGAGAGAAAAGGAACTGTTTAGGGAACAAGGCTGATAGCTTGGGAGATTGCATAAAGCTTTTGCCATTTATTGAGAGAGGTGATTTAATAATATATTCAGTTAGAGGAAGAGAGTGAGATTAGTTTTAAAAGATTGTAGTATAGATGCTCTAAGAACACAGAGGCAGAGCTGCCTAGTGAAAAACATAGGTACACTTAAAGTTTGTAATAGATGGCTCGCTGCCATGGAATGTTGCTTCTACACAGATCCACACTCAAGGGCAACAACTGTTGTAAATAATAGAGAAACCAGGATTTGGATACTGAAATACTCCTAAAGAGGATCATGACCTTGAAAAACAGTTGTTTGATAAAAAAAAAATAGCTCTTATATGGAGAGCTTCTTCATGTGTTTCTTCAACTTCGTTTTATAGATACCTATGGACGCCTTCCAACAATGCAGTACTGCATGGATGTGTTCTACAAGTCTCATGTTGGCTCTATTCTCTTTCCTGGAATTTTCTTGTCTAAGCTTTCACACCAGGCTGCACTGACTGTACAATGCTCTTTGGATGCTTATATTTTTATTCTTGTTATTTAAAGGGAGAATAAATAGATACAGGTCTTTTGAAATCGTAGGAAATTCAGAAATTTCTTGACTTGTTTGGAAGGCAAAACATTCGCAATCAGGCACACATGCACACACACATCTTGTGCCTTCTGTTCTGACAGTGTTCCTTGTCCAGCTCGGTCTCGTTGCCAGCAGCCTAGGATTCGGCTGATGAGTGGAGTCAAGGACACTGTTTTTCAAGCAAATCTACAGCTTGGCTCCCCCAAGTTTTTTTTTTTTTTTTTCTTTCTATTTTTAATCTTTTACCTACCATACCAGGTTATTGTAAGAATCAAAGGAAATAATGCTTGCAAAAGTTCTTTTTTAAACTATAAAGGGCTATACAAATGTAAGAAGGTAAAGAAACACAGAGAGCTATTCGTTTCCATTTCCACTTTAGAAGTGTACCTGTTTGTAATTTTCTTCTTGCTAAGGATGTTTAGTCATAAGTGGGGCTGTGGGAAGACTTTTGATCATGCATAATTTCTCAGGCGCACAGTGCTTAAAGATACATTTATCTTTCTCTGACCTAATCCCTTTGTGTATTTCACTTCATTTGAAGTTTCTCACAGGCTTGTACTGCTTTCACTAAGTTTTTTCCATAGTACTTTTTTATGCACATCTCTATAGACTGTAATAATGTATCAGATAATTCTGGGACAGAAAAGCCCTGAGAATCTACTTCAGGGAGAATTGTTTTCCATGAATATGCTCTAGTGCCACTTCTCCAAGAGTGTTTAAGTTAGTGTTTATTTACGTTCATGATTTATTTTGTTAGCTCTCTATCAAATTGCCTTGTAAAATCCCAGATCTCTAGATTGTTTCTGTATACACCATGTTATCTCCAGCTGATATTTGTAGGGAAGCTGCCAAATGGCCACAGAGCAGGTGTTTTCAGGCTCCCTCCTGAAAGTGCCTGGCCAGATGAGGGTCAGGAAAGCTTATCCAGGAGCCACTAAAGCCTAGGAGTTTGGCTGCCTACCCAGAAGGGATGATGGCATGTCCTAGATGATTTTTAGACCTGGTAACTTTGGGAGGTAAACTGAGCAAGAGTCACAGTTCCTAATAAGTAGCTGTCAAAGTGGTTATACCCATGGATCCAGCTTAAAAGGTCAGGGTAGATTTTAAATATTGTAAAATTATTTCACAATGATAAACAGTTTTTTTCTAACTTATAACTGCGCTGTCCTTACACCTCATACTTACATTTTCTTCTCAATTAGATAATGAATGCAGATGTCATCTACACTTGAACCTGACCCCAACTGTCTAAGGAAATATTCATGCTCATCTAGAGGAGAAATCTTATTAAGCAATCCTAAGTCAAAATAATTACTGTAAGAAAGCAGAGAAATGCACAGGCTTTGCATTTCTGTGAGACAATAAGCATTTGAACAAAAATTTCATTGAATCTTACTTAGTTTTTATAGAAAAAAAGAAATATACTGAATATTACAAGGAGAAACAATGTATGCTTTTCCGTGCATTTGCAGTGATCAGAAAATGACATGTAATATGTTCATACAGTCATATGTGTGGAAATTACATTAATTCATTTAAAAAATTTTAAACTTAGCAAACTCATTTTTATGCCTCCATTTCAGTGAGTCAGAAAAGCATTCCAAGGGACTCAACCCAACAAATGCCGGAATTTGAAAATGAGTTTAGCTTATAAAATTACATGTTAACAAAATAGAAATAGCTCAGAGGGAAAAATAATCAGTGGTGAAAGCACCCTTCAGTATGTTTAGCTTATCAAAATGTTCTTAAATGACTCAAAATGTGGTTCTTATATATGATAAATATTTTCTATACTGCAACTATATGTTGACAAATGAACAACATGTACTGTTGGTGAAGAGGCTGTAAGTGTCAAATACTAATTATCATGATGATGATTTGAACTTGTCAGAACTAACATCTTGAAATCATGAAGAGGGTTTGCAGAAGGATGGGAACAGAGCATGTTACAAGTTATTTTTTACTTGGTTATTATTCAACTACTGAGAGTATACAAGTAGTATACATGATAAATGCCAGTGCTATGTCATAACCTGCTATACCTTCATTAAAGAGCATTTTGTGTATCACTGCCAGGTTCCTCCGCTCTTCCTCCACACTTGTTTTGAGAATTTTTACATGAATTTTTCTAGATTTCTTACCTTTTTTAACTTAAAAAGAAATATGATTTATTATCAGGCAAGAGAATTCTGACCATCTTTTTTTTTTCTACCCACACAAAACTGATTTAACATTAGAAAACCTCCTCAGATGAATACCTCCTGAGTACGCATCAGGACAGAGGATAGATTGAAATATCTTTTCAAGTCTAAAGTAAGTTTGATCAGACTTCCCTTGGTACTTACTCAGAAGAGAATTACTTCCTTTGTTTTTTATACTCTTTTCTCTTCCACTCAATTGTCTACCCTAACTTACATAATCTCTCTAAAACTTAGATCCCGTCATTTTACTCTCCAACTCAAAAGCCCATGACTCGTGGCCTTCTTCATATAATATTTCTGTACAACTCCCTCTGTACACTATAGAATCCTCACTTCTTTATCATGTTGCTTCTCAGATGGCTGCTATGACACTCACAACACTTTGTGACACTTCTTTGTCTGAATATTCAGATATCTTGTGCTCTGCTGTACATTTCCTGAACACAGAAACAAGAGATGTCATTTCTACATCCCCAGCATTTAGCAGAGAGTCTGGCCTGGAGTAGGTTTTTAACAAACGTTTCTTGATGCTATTAAACAACATCGCTTTCATTACATTCAGGACCCCTTGAAATCTGGCTCACTCTGTTTTCCCAGTCTCATCTCCTTCTCCTGGTACTCAGCTCAGCTTCCAGATGGCAGCCACCCAGGATCATTTGCTGTTCCTTGAATATGCTGAGCACTTCCAAGCATTCAAGTTCTTGCCGTATGCTGGTCTCCATGTCTTTTCTTGCTGAAATCTCATTTATCTGTTTCAGCCTAATTTAAATACTTATGTGTATGTCCAAATGTCTGTAATGTGTGAGAAAACTCTGTCCCTTCCCTAACCCCAGCTAGAATTAATCTTGTCTCCCGTGTGCTATCCTGTAATTTGTTTAATCACAGTTGGCTTGCATTATAGCTAGCTATGTTCATGCTGATTTCTACTACTGGCTGGTGAATTCCTTGAAGATAGGAACTGTATTTTTACATTCACTCATTTAAAATATGTATTGGGTATTTTCTCTGTGCCAGGCATTTTGATAAGTTCTGGGCACAGTGTGGTAATTTTAATAAACAAAATTCCTGTCCTCAAAGAGTTCACATTCTAGTCAGGGAATAAAGGCAACAAAAACATAAACAAATGATACACATATATCTGATGATTAAGAACTCTAATAAGAAATAAAGCAAGAGCAGAGGAACACATACTAATCCCAAAAAAGTTTTTCTGAGGAGGTATACTATGGTCAGTGATCTGAAGAAAGTGAGGGACATCTTGGTGACAGTGGAAGCAGGTTAGGAACTGGTGAGTAGGTTAGGAGGCTGGTGCATCTGTTTAAGCAAGAGATGTTGATGGCCTGAATCAAGGTGGTGGCTGTGGAAGCTGGAGAGGTGATTGGACATAATGCAAAGGAACTGCTAACACTTTTTGCTGAAGGATTTACTGATAAAAAGAGGGTGATAAAACATGATTGCGAGGATTTTTAGTATGAGTCTGTGGCATAATAAATATACCTGCCGCTGAAATAAGACTGTAGGACAGGTGGGAAGGGAAGACCAAACAATTAGTCTTGACTATGATAAAGCTGAGATGCCTCTTGGACATCAAAGTGGAGAAGTTAAGACATCAAGCAGATAGGTTTATAGTTAAGTCCAGAACACTGGGCCAAAAAGAAAATTTTGTGATTTTTTCCCCCTGTAAATAGATAGTATTTAGAACTCTGGAACTGGATAAAACATCTAATTGAGTTAAGTGTAAATTGTGAAGAAATCTATTCACTGCTTTGAATTAAAAAAAAAACGAAAAAGATGAGGGTAACTCACTAAGGAGACTGAGATGGAGAACCTAGTAAGGGGTGGTGGTTCAGTAAGGACTCCTTGATTTTAGGAGCAAATCCTCTTATTCTACTTTGGATGGTCTTTATGAATAAGAGAGGACTTCCCAGGTGGCACTAGTGGTAAAGAACCTGCCTGTCAATGCAGGAGACATGTGAGACCTTGGTTTGATCCCTGAGTTGGGAAGATCCCCTGGAGGAGGGCATGGCCACCCACTTCAGTATCCTTGCCTGGAGAATCCAATGGACAGAGGAGCCTGGCAGGCTACAGTCCATGGGGTCACAAAGAGTTGGACATGACCGAAGCAACTTAGCTCACACATATGACTATGGAAGCAGCCGAAGAGTGCTTTTGCCATCTGATCCTAATGTCAGAGTTTTACATGTAGATGTCAGCCTGGAAACGTGGTTCCTTCCCTACCAGATGTGCTCTCTTTGGATCCTCACTTCATCCTTAAGGCAAGGGAATACTCCTGCTCCTCTCCCTTTGCTAATTCAGAGGGGAGGTTTTTGTGGTTTATCACCTTTACCAGGTTCCTTTTGATATTTATTTTAATTGATTTCACTTTTATTGGAAATGTATTACAGTTTGGCCAGGGGTCAATTCTATGATGCCATGGTTGGCTTTGCGGCTATATCAGGACAGTGAGGTTTTTCAGTGCAGGAACTCATATTATCTCCATCATATTACCTAAGTCATGGCAACATCTTTAACAAATCCCTCACTCCCTCAGGATTTTCACATTGGGGTGTGTTGCTGTCAAATATTCCAAACTTCAAATGTTTCTGAGGATATAAATGAAGCCTGACTCATCATGAACCTGTGAACTCACCCTAGTCACTAGAGCAGATGGAATGTGAACAAAGGTCAAAATAGATTCATCTCAGTAGTATGTCTGCTGACATTGTAACATGTACTTAACTGCCTCTGTTCCCTTGCCACAACAAACTATGAAAATTATCCATGGTAGTTTAAAGTAGCATCTTACTCTATCCCAATGGCATTTCTTAGCTTCAAGGTGGAGGCTGCCATCTTGCTACAGTAATGGTCAATTTATATATACATGTATCTAGCTTACAATAGGTCTTCCCAGCTAAATTTGTCATGGAAGTCATTGGAGATGGGCTAAGAAAGCATTTTATAAACCTCATGCTGGCAATGTCATAAGTGACCTTTAAAAATGGTGGCCTCCATTCTAGATTTTAGAAGGGTCAATAAGCAATTTAAAATTAAAACCAAGTTTATTTTTTACAACTTGTACATCATGGCAAGTTTTTCTTGCTCTTTGCTATGTGAACTTTCATTAGAATCTGTTAAGCACAATGGGAATAGTATTTTTTAGTGATAACAAATCAAGCTAGAATCAAAATAATTGGGGAATTTTAATTATTAATAATGATGAACAGTTATATAGCACACTTGATTAGTGTCATTTATCCATCATTAAAACCTGTAAGGCAGGCAGTTTTATGCTTTGCAGAAAAATAAATGGAGGCTTATAGAAGGTGAATGATAAAGCATAGAGTCATTAAAAATATTCAGTAAAAATACAACATTGTAAATCAGCTATACTCCAATAAAACTTTTAAAAATAATGTAATTGATTCAGAAGACTAAAAGGTAAAAAAAAAAAAAAAATCAGTAGAGCTGTGTCTGAAACTAAGATCTCATTCCAAGGCTGTATTTTTCCCTCTACACTATACTACACTATGATCCAGTGAATAATCAGAGACTGTTTTCCATGTATTTATTACAGGAAAAAACTCTAAAAATGGTTGAAATGTAGGAAATTTTCTAATGGATCTATTTTGCCTTTCTTTTAGAAGCTTAACTAAAAAGATCACTAAAAGAGGGCACAATGTTATATCTTAGAAATGTAATTCTATAACTCTTTGAAAACAATATATGTGAAACAGAACAGAATAGAGAATGGTATAAGCTCATTTCACTGAGCTGTCTAATTCTCTGAGGAGATACACTTTTATTGTTCCTAGGTCTTTGAGGGAATATGTGTCCAAAAACAATTTATGATGTTATATATCAGAGTTTCATAGTTCAAAGAAAAATTAAGGCAAAATTGAAGAAAACAAAAAGAGAGAAGGGAAAGACTCAGTAATCTAGAGGCTATGGGGGAATATTAAAGAGGCAGCATATATCCACCAAGTGACTTTTAGTATTGAAATATGCCCTGAAGTTGACCCCAACAAAGATGATGAAATAGTCAGTGAGTTAACTTCTAGCAAAGTTATAGTTGACCATAAATTTGTCTTGGAAATGATGCAGAGAAAATGTCTTCAAATATTTATTTTAGCAGAGGAATTTTAGATGAAGAAGATAACTGGAAGGATAAAATGGATAGCTGCATACTTTAAAGAAATCATGAACAAGAAAAAAGAAAAAGGTCTTTTAAGAAACTTACATCATGGAGTAGGAATATGTGTGTGTGGTGTGTGGTGTTGGTGTTGGTGGTGATGATGGTGCAAATCCATTGAACCACATCGGGATCTGTTTCTAGGCCACACTCATTGGGAAGGAGCCTCTGAATTATCAGGCCATTTTTTTTCTGCTGCCAACTTCCAGCCTCTCTCTTCCTCTCCACAGTTTATTGGCGATTGTAACATTTTGGTGTACAGCACAGTTTTTACAAAGTCAAGTTCTCCTTTACATACTCATATGAAGTATTTGATAAGAATTGTTCAACCTGAGCACATTTTTCTCATTAAAAATAATAAGTATTAAGATTATTTTTCCATGAATATGAGATGTTTCATGCTGAAAAGAGATTATTCCTGTTCAATAAGCATTATTATTAATAATAGTGTGCCAGCTAAAGGACAAAGTAGAAATTTTGTAAGGTAGGGACTGTTCTATTTCTCCATCTCTTTTTAAAAATAATGTTTATTATTTCTCATTAGAATATTGAAAAGTATGCAGAATACGGTGCAGAAATTGCCTATGATTTCAGCTTCTGGAGGTAATAACTTAATATTTTGGTTTTTTTTTTAATATGTGTGAGTATATGTGTATATTAACTGAGTCCATCCAACATGCACAGTTTTGCAACCTGCTTTCTCAGCCTACCTAGCAATGCATGCTGTTTTCCAATCACTCAATGTTATTTGAAAATAGTATATATTTATTTTATGTATGGCATATGTATTTATCACTTAACTATGTCTCTACATAGATATGTACATTTATCTATTGTTTGTTTTATACTATAAATAAAGCTATAATAAAAGTCCTTGTGTACAGATCAATCCAGCAAAAACTGGATATTTTTGTCTAGTTTCTGAATCTCATGGAAATGCTTCTATTGTCTTATTATCTTCAACATTTCTTCAGCTTATTTTTTGTAGAATACAAATACATTGATGAATAGATGTATACCACTAATTAAAAGATTTCTGTTGTTGGAGACTTTACTCCTGGTCCAGTGGCTAGGACTCCAAGCTCCCAGTGCAGGGGGCCTGGGTTCAATCCCTGGTCAGGAACTAGATCCCAGATGCTGCAGCTGAGAGTTCAGATGCCTCAACTAAAACCACGTGCCACAGCTAAGACCCAGTACAGCTAAATAAAGAAATAAAATGCTTACAAAAAAGATAACTTTTGTCCAATAAGTTTGTGAAATGCTGAGCTCAGTGAAGGTGTAAAGCTTTCTTTTCTTTAGGGCTTCTCTATCTTTAGTATGCAAATGTGTACTTTGAATTGCTAAGAAGGAGGACACGTATGCAATGGACCACTTTTCCAAAGATCACAGAGCAATTGTTTTGTGAGATTTTGCTTTGGGAAACATTATGATACTGCATTTTGATTAAAAATAAATATTCTGTATCATGGTAATTTAGGGTTAGTTGTTCTAGTTTTATTAGTTGGGGTAATACAAGACAATGTTGTAATAACAAATATACCTGAAATCTCTACAGCTTAATACAACAAAAGTTTATCCCTTGTTCATGTCGTAGTATGTAATAGGTAAATCTCCTATGTGGTTCTTTTCCACAGACTGTCCCAAGGACCCAGGCTGCTTCCAAATTCTAACACCATCATTTCTGAGATTTCTGCTTTTAGCTATTTAAATGAGACTGAATGTGGAGAGCAACTTCTTTTAGCTTCCCTTTTCCATTTTGACTGTGGAATTAGTCATATACATAAATCATTTAGATTCATGGGGACTGGGAAGGGTGAAGGAGCATATAAACATTTGATGAATAGTAATCATTTCTGCCATACTGTTTTTGTTGTTTTCTAGTAAGTAATGGATATTGGACTTTGCTCTATTAGTCAGGGTTCTCCAGAGAAACAGAACCAATAAGGGGGAAAGGGAGAAGGAGAGGGAGAGGGAGAAAGAGAGAGAGAAAGAGAGAGAGAGAGATTATTATGTTTGGTAGAATTCACCAATAAACTCTGGACTTTTCTTTGTTAGAGGGTTTTTGGATTACTAATTAAATCTCCTTACTTGTTATTGGTCTGTTCAGACCTATTCATGATTTACTTTGGTGTATTTTTTGTTTCTAGGAATTTACCCATTTATTCTAGGTTGTCCAATTTGTTGGCATGTAAATCACAGTAGTTCTTTACGTTCCTTTGCATTTCTGTGGTATCCATTATAATGTTTCCTCTTTCATTTATAATTTTATGGTTTTGAATCTTCTGTGTTAGAGAGCATTTAACAGGAGGCTTCCTGTGTGCTGTTTTCTGTCTTGTATAAATCCTCTGTTCCTTATTAGCTCCTGAATACAAGTGCGAAAGGAGCCAGCAAGCTGCTCCCAGGACTGAGAAATGCAGGCATTTCCTTCGTTAGCTTTTCCATGTGGTGAAAAGTACCTATTTACGACCCTCTTCCTTTCTGATATGGAAAGTGATTACTTACAACCCTCTCTCTTTGAGCCTTATGTTTCCTTGGTGATTTGTAAGATTTTTGATCCCTATCTTTGCTGAAAAAGCTATCTTGTAAGACAGTATATATATGCCCACAATATGTTGAATAAACGCCCTTGTTCCATCAGAGTATGGGTCCCCGTGTCTTTCTTCATTTCTCTCTCTCGCTCCTTCAGACTAGTTCTCTGGAATGTAGGGGCCCACTGTGCCTACTTACTTGCCCAGGCTTTCAAGACGTCTTCGAGAGGGCGCCCTGAGCCTACGTTGGCAGTGCTAACTCTCTGTCTTAGAGTTATATTGGTGTTCTGCGTAAACCAGAGACTATCAGCCTCTTTCCTTCTTTCTTTCTTTTACTTTCTTATCGTAGACTCTGTACCACCAGGTTTCGGTCCATTGAAGGACCTCAACACTTCTGTATTTTCTTCTTGCCTAGGCTAGCTAGAGGTTTGTCAATTTTGTTTACTTTTCCAAAAACCAACTCTTAGTTTGGTTTATCTTTTCTGTTCTCTTATTCTCTATTTCATTTATTTTTGCTCTAATCTTTTACTTTTCTTTCTTCTGCTGATTTTGGGCTTATTTTATTATTTTTTTAGTTCCTTGAGGTGTAATGTTAGTTTGTTTATATAAGATCTTCCTTGTTTCTTAATATACGCATTTATAACTAGAGACCTTCCTCTTAGAACTGCTTCTCCTACATCCCTTAAGTTTTAGCATGTTGTGCTTCCATTTTCATTTGTCTTATGGTGTTTTTTGAATTCCCTTTTGATTTCTTCTTTGATCAGTTGTTGTTCAGCAGTCTGTTGTCTAATTTCCATGTGTTTTTAAATTTTCCTCCCATTAATTGATTTCTAGTTTCGTACTTTTGTGGTTGGACAAGTTACTTGATATAATTTCTGTCTTCTTGAATTTGTTGAAACTTGTTTGGTCCTGATCTATGTGTGCTTGAAAAGAATCTGTATTCTGCTGTTGTTGAATAGACTGTTCTGTGTATAGCTGTTACGTTTGTTTTGTGTATAGTGTTGTTCAAATCTGCTGATTGAAAATTGATTTTTGTATTTTTATCCTCTATGTTGCAAATTTATCAAACTTACTAGTTTTAGGAGGTTTTTTGTTTGTTTTGTTTTGTTTGTAGATTCTTTGGGATTTTCTATGTAGAAAACCATATCACTGCAAACGGGAAGAGTTTTACTTTTTTCTTTCCAATCTATTTGCTTCTTACTGCTTTTCTTGTATATATTATATGGGTAGAACATTCAGCCCTATGTTGAATACAAGTGATGAAAATAGACATCCTTGTATTGTTCTAGTTCTTGAGAGGAAAATATACAGTCTTTTACAATAAGTGTAATGTTAGCTATAGGTTGTTTAGTAGATGCTTATCAGGTTGAGGATGTTTTTCTCTATGCATTTTTCTAAGTTTGTATCATGAATCAGAGTTTAATTTTGTCAAATTCTTTTTTCTGCATCAGTTGATATAATCCTGTGATTTTTCCTCTTTAGCTTCTTAATATGGAGAATTACATTGAAAATCTTTGATTATTAAGCCTGCCCTGCATTCTTGGAATAAACTTTACTCACGGGGTATAATCATTTTTGTACATTACTTAATTCTATTTGCTAATACTTTGTTAATAATTGTATGCATTCTCATGAGAGATATTGGTGTGTTTTTCTTTATTTGTGCTCTTTGTCTTGTTTTGATATTAAAATAATACTCATTAATAAAATGAATGGGGAAGTGTTTGCTCCTTTTTACTTATTTATTGATTTCTAGAAGAGACTTTGTAGAATTAGTGTTAAATTATTTTTAAACCTTTGGTAGAATTCTCTGAAATAATCTGGGCCTGGAGCTCCCTTTTTCGGAGTTTTAAATTAAAAGTAAATTTCCTTTATAGTTATAGGACTATTCAAATTATATATTTCATATTAAGTGAGTTGTGGGAGTTTGTGTTTTGTGGTAGCTATGTTAGTTTGGTCCATCTCATCCAAATTGTCAGATAACCATGAGTAAATTTGTTTATAATTTTCTTTTATTATCTTTTTGCTGTCTGCAGGATCTCTGGTGATATTTTTTATTTAATTCCTGATATTTCGATAATTTGTGCCTTCCCTGTTTTTATTTCAATAGTCTTACTAAAGGTTTGTCTATCTTACTAAAGGTTTGATACTGTCAAAGATTCACTTTGTTTAATTGATTTTCTCTATTATTTTTTGGTTTTCAATTTTATTGATTTCTTTATTATTTCCTTCCTTCTACTTATTTTTATTTATTTTGACTCTTACTTTCTAGATTTCTGTAGCAGTAGCTTAGGTTATAGATTGGAGATCTTTCTTCTTTTCTTTGTTTCTATTTAGTGCTACAAATTTCTCTCAGCACTGTATTAGCTATGTTCTACAGATTTTGACAAGTTGTATTTTCATTTTCATCCAGTTCAATGTAATTTTTTATTTTCTTGAGGCTTTCTCTTTCATCCATTAACTATTGAGAAGTGTTATTTAATTTCCAACTATTTGGAGATTTCTGTTATTTATTTCTATTTTGATTTTTTTATGGTCAGAGAACACACCTTCCACTATTTCAATTATTTCATTTAAATTTCTCGAGTTTTTTTTTTTTTATGGCCCAGGATATGGTCTTTTAAAATGTATATTCCATTGAAATTTGAAAAGAATGTGTGTTCTCTTGTTGATAGATGGATCATTCTATAAATGTTGATTAGGCCTTGTTGGTTTATAGTGTTGAATTCTTCTAGATTTTTCTTGATCTTTTGTCTAGGTGACTGATCAATTGTTGAGAAAGAGAAGAGGAAGTCTCTCAACTATAACTGTGAATTTGTTTCTCTTTTTATTTATATCAGTTTTTGCTTCATATATACAGTTCTCCTATTTGGTGCATATACATTTTAAATTTCTGTGTCTTGGTGAATTGACTCTCTGTCATTCCATAATATCTTTCTCTATCTCTGGTAATTTTCTTTGCCCTTAAATCTATTTTTTATGATATTAAATAGACTTAAATTAGATATTAAATCAGATCATTCCTGATTTCCTTTGATTACTATTTACATGGTATATCATTTTCTATCCTTTTACTTTCAAACTGCCAGTATAATTACATTTGAAATGAGTGTCTTACAGACATGGTATAGTTTACTTAACTTTTAAAATTTATTACCAATTGAATAATTGTATTTAGGTTGCTTATCGATACATTTAACAGAATACAACTATTAGGGTATAAATGTACCATTATTTTTCTGCTTGCTCTCTATGTTTTCTTTCTCCATTCTCTCTTTCCTGCCTTCATATTGGTTACTGGAACATGTTTTGGAATTCTGTTGATTTATTGACAGTGTTTTTTAGTGTATCTTTTTTGTATTGATTTTTTAGTGGTTGCTGCAGGTATTACATTACTTTATATAACATATCTCTATGTACTGATCTCATTTAACTAGTTCAAGTTATATATAGAAAATTCACCTCCATTTATGTTGCATTACACTTCCCAATCTATAATGATTGTTTTAAGTATTTGCTTTACATACATTTAGAATCATATGAAGCAGTGTTATAACTTTGCTTCAACCATCAAACATAATTTAGAAAATTCAAGAAAAGGAAAGTATATTGCTTTTACCATATTCTTGTTCATCATGATCTTTCTGTCTCCTTGATTTTCTAAGGATCCTTTTATCATTTCCTTTTTGTTCATAGAAATTCCTTTAGATATTCTTTTAGGAGAGTTTGCTATAGGCAAATTATCTTAGTTTCCCTACATATTTTTTTGGATGTACTGTTCTTGGTTGACAGTTGTTTTTTTTCAGCGATTAAACAATATACCACTTTATTGCTAGCCTTCCTGGTTATTGATAAGGAATCCACTGTCACTAGAATGTTTTTCTTTATGGGTAGCTGTTTTTTAAATTTCATTACTTTTATGACTTATTTCTCTGTTTTTGAAAGCTGGACTGAGTGAGTTATTGTGTATTTTTTTTAATATTTATCCTCTTTGCGATTTACTCAGCTTCTTGAATCTCTAGGTTTGTGTTGCTTGCAGAATTTGGAAATTTTTCAGCTATTATTTCTTTGAGATTGCCTGTTTCTTGAGATCCAAATCTGGGATATATGAGGCATAAAAAAGACCCAGAGAACCCACCACTGTGCTGTTTCTTGGGTCCTGAACCTTCTATTCAATTTGCCTTCTTCTTTCCACCTTTCTTCTGAGGTTTATTTTATATACAATGTTTAGGGTTTTTAGGTGTACTTAAAGGAAGGAGACAGAAGTATTTCTATTCCATCTTTCCAGAAACCACATATGTCTTTTAATTTTATCTGTTGTATGTTTGTAGCACATAGGTTTACTTGTTCCTTTGCCCTTTGAAATAATTTACTAGTGAAAATAGTTGACCCAATATTTTTAACTTTTTTCAATATTTCATTATCTATTAATTTTTTCTTCAATTAGAAATTTCTTATTATAGACAATTTGGCAAATATAAAAGGACATATAAAACATCAAACATTTTCACATGACTGATAGAAAGTACCAATAATCTTTTGTTAGCCTCGAATTTATTTACGCTTAATAATAAGGGACATTTTTTATGTTCTTGTAGATGAATCTGTATTTAGCTGGTTTTATTGTTCACCACTGGTCATTTTAGACCACACTGTTTCCATTCTTGAGCTCTTAACTCAATTAATATTTTAAGTAGCTGATGTGATGACCTAGAGGGATGGTATGGGGGCGGTGCAAGAGGGAGGGAATGTATGTAAACATGTAGCTGATTCATGTTGTTGTATAGCAGAAACGAACACAACATTGTAAAGCAATTATACTCCAATTAAAAATAAATTAATTAAAAATATTTTGAGTGAAATACAAACACACACACACACACACACACACACACACATTCTCTTAAAAATCGGATATGAGTAATATTTTTCAGGCTTCCCTGGTAGCTCAGATGGTAGAGAATCTGCTTGCAATGAAAGATACCTGGGTTTGATCCCTAGGTTTTGAAGATCCCCTGGAGAAGGGAATGGCAACCCACTCCAGTAATCTTGCCTGGAGAATTCCATGGACAGACTATGTGGTCAAAAAGAGTCAGATATGACTGAGCAACTAACACTTAATAAATTTTTCAAGCTCATACATATGTAAATTTTTGTGAGTTTCATTCATTAATGTATTCATCTGTGTAACAACTATTTATTGAATATCTACTATGTATCTAGCATCATACAGTAAAAATCTTTGAGGAGGTTTAATATGAGGATATTATTAATTATGCATTTTAAGTACTCTGAATATTGAATTTGCTTTTAAAATTCTGTGTATTGTGTCCCTTTGTCTTCTGCAATTTAATTTACAAAATGGAAGTGTGAAGCTAACTTAATTTTGTTACTTTGAGTGTACCATACATTTTTTTAGATGTTTATGGGAAATTTCCTTATTTTTGAAATATAAGCATTCCCCAAGGGTTTCTCTAAGTATAGATATTCTTTACTTAATATTTTCTGAAACATTATGAATTGTATATATCATGTGTGTGTGCTCAAACCTCAATTCAGTTCAGTTCAGTCGCTCAGTCATGTCTGACTCTTTGTGACCCCATGAACCGCAGCACGCCAGGCCTCGCTATCCATCACCAACTCCTGGAGTTTACCCAAACTCATGTCCATTGAGTCGGTGATGCCATCCAACCATCTCATCCTCTGTCGTCCCCTTCTCCTCCCGCCCTCAATCTTTCCCAGCATCAGGGTCTTTTCAAATGAGTCAGCTCTTTGCATCACGTTGGCCAAAGTATTGGAGTTTCAGCTTCAGCATCAGTCCTTCCAATGAACACTCAGGACTGATCTTTAGGATGGACTGGTTGGATCTCCTTGCAGTCCAAGGACTCAACCTAGACAGCATATTAAAAAGCAGAGACATTACTTTGCCAAAAAGGTCCATCTAATCAAAGCTATGTTTTTTCCAGTAGTCATGTATGGATGTGAGAGTTGGACTGAAAACAAAGCTGAGTGCCAGAGAATTGATGCTTTTGAACTGTGGTGTTGGAGAAGACTCTTGAGAGTCCCTTGACTGCAAGGATATTCAACCAGTCAATCCTAAATGAAATCAGTCCTGAATATTCATTAGAAGGACTAATGCTGAAGCTGAAGCTCCAGTATTTTGGCCACCTGATGTGAACTGACTCCTTGGAAAAGACCCTGATTCTGGGAAAGCTTGAGGGCAGGAGGAGAAGGGGACGACAGAGGATGAGATGGTTGAATGGCATCACCAACTCAATAGGCATGAGTTTGAGCAAGCTCCTGGAGTTGGTGATGGACAGGGAAGCCTGTAGTGCTGCAGTCCATGGCGTTGCAAAGAGTGGGCCAGGACTGAGTGACTGAACTGAACTGAACTGTGTGTATGCTCAGTTGCTTGAGTCTTGTCCAAATATTTGTGACCCCATGGACTGTAGCCCACCAAGGCCCTCTGCCCATGGGATTTCCCAGCCAAGAGTACTGGAGTAGGTTGCCATTTCCTTTTCCAGGGGATCCTCCCCACCCAGGGATCGAAACCACATCTCCTGTGTCTCCTGCAGTGAAGGTGGTTTCTTTACCACTGAACCACTGGGGAAACTGTATTTTTATATGTTTATTTTTTCAAGTCTAGAATGTTTTCTTTAGTTATATTTTTACTTTTTGTTTCAATACTCAATTTAAATTGTTTTCTTCCTTAAGAAGCTCTATGAAAAGCGAAAGTGAAAGTTGCTCAGTTGTGTCCAGCTCTTTGCAACCCCATGGACTATACAGTCCATGGAATTCTCCAGGCCGGAATACTGGAGTGGGTAGCCGTTCCCTTCTCTAGGAAATCTTCCCAACCCAGAAATCGAACCGAGGTCTCCTGCATTGCAGGCAGATTCTTTACCAGCTGAGTTACTAGGTAAGCTCTATAATTCTGTGACTTCTATTTTTATTTTTTCCTGTACAAGCATACCTCAGAGATATTGGATTCCAGACCATATCAATAAAGTGAGTCACATGAATTTTTTGCTTTCCCAGTGCATATAAAAGTTATGTTTATATTAACTGTGTAGTAGCATTATCTCTAAAACAGCAATGTGCTATAACTTAAACAAAAAGTATTATATTGCTGAAAAATGCTAACCATCATCTGAGCTTTCAGAGAGTCATGATCTTTTTGCTGGTGGAAGGTCTTGCCTCGATGTTGATGGCTGCTAACTGATTATTAAAGTTGAGGATGGCTGTGGAAATTTCTTAAAATGAGACAACAATGATATTTGCCACATTGATTGACTCTCTTTTCAAGAACAATTTAAGTAGCATGCAATGCTGTTTGATAGCATTTGACTCATAGTAGAACTTCTTTCAAAATGGGAGTCAATTTTCTCAAGCCCTCCCCTTGCTCTATCAGCTAAGTTTATATAATATTCTAAATCCTTTTTGTCATTACAACAATCTTCACAGCATTTTTACCAGGAGTAGTTTCCATGTCAAAAAACCATTTCCTTTGTTCACCCATAAGAAGCCACTCTTCATCTGTTAGTTTTATCATGAAATTGCAGCAATTCAGTCACATCTTTAGGTTCCACTTCTAATTCTAGTTCTCTTGTTGATTCCACCATATCTGCAGTTACTTCCTCCACTGAAGTCTTGATCCTCTCAGATTCATCCATGAGGGTTGGACTCAAGCTTCTTTAAAACTGCTGTTAATGTTGATATTTTGACTTCTTTCAATGAATCACAAATGTCCTTATGGCAGCTGGAATGAGGAATACTTTTCAGAAAATATCCAGCTTACTTTGTCCAGATCCATCAGGGGAACCACTACTTATGGCAGCTATAGTCTTACAAAATGTATTTCTTAAAGAATAAGACTTGAAAGTTGAAATTATTCCTTGATCCGTGGTTTTCAGAATGGTTGCTGTGTTAACATAATGAATCTTGTACATTTCCATTAGAGTTCTTGGATGACCAGGTATATTATCAGTAAGCAGTAGTATTTGGTAAGGAATGTTTTTTTTTCTGAGCAGTGGATCTCAATAGTGTGCTTAAAATTTTCAGTAAACCATCGGTAAATAGATGTCCAGGTTTTGTTGTTCCATTTATAGAGCATAGAAAGCAAAACTTTAGCAAATTCTTAAGGGCCCTAGGATTTTCAAAACAATAAATGAGCATTACCTTCAATTTAAAATTATCAGCTGCATTAATCTCTAACAAGAGAATCAGCCAGTCCTTTGAACCTCTAAAGCCTGGCATTGATTTCTCCTCTCTAGCTATGAAAATCCTAGGTGACATCTCCTTCCAATAGAAGGCTGTTTTGTCTGTATTGAAAATCTGTTGTTTAGTGTAGCCACCTTCATTAATTGTCTTGGCTATGTCTTCTGGATACTTCGCTGTAGCTTCTATATCAACACTTCCAGCTTCACTTCGTACTTTGATGTTACAAAGATGACTTCTTTTCTTAAATCTCATAAACAACCTCTACTAGCTGAAAACTTTTTCTGCTGCAGCTTCCTTATCTCTCTAAACCTTCATAGACTAGGAGAGAGTTAGGCCTTGACTCTGGTTTAGGCTTGGGGTTAAAGGAATGTTGTGGTTGGTTTGACCCATCCAGACCAATGAAACTTTCTCCATATCAACAATAAGACTGTTCTCTCTCTTGTCATTTGTGTGTTCACTGTAGTAGCACTTTTAATTTCCTTCAGTAGCTTTTCCTTTGCTTTCAGAACTTGGCTAACTGCCTGGCCCAAGAAACCTAGATTTCAGCCTGTCTTGGCTTTTGATATGCCTTCATTGTTAAACCTAATCATTTCTAGCTTATGAGTTGAAGTAAGAGACATGTGACTCTTCCTGTCACTTGAACACTTAGAGGCCATTGTAGTGTTATTAAGTGGCCTAATTTCAATATTGTTGTATCTTAGGGAATAGGAAGGCCCAAGGAGAAGGAGAGAGACAGGGAGGGAGGGGGAGAATGGTCAGTCAGTGGAACAGTCAGAACACACACAATTGATAGTTATGTTCACTATCCTATATGGGCACAGTTCATGGCACCCTCACAAAATTACAATAGTTACATTAAAAATCACTGATGACAGATCATACTGAGAATTAGAAAAATGTGACACAGACATAAAGTGAGCAAATGCTGTTAGAAAAATGGTACTGATAGACTTACTCAATGTATTTCAGCAAGTGTTTCTATAGACTTTCAATTTACAAAAAAATATAGTATCTGCAAAGTGCAATAAAGTGAAGTGCAATTAAATGAGGTATGCCTGTACCTACCATCATTCTCATTTTATGCACACACATATACACAAAACACAAACACACAGATACTCAAGCATATGCATGTACATATATATGTATACATATTTATATATATAAGCACATATATAGACACATACACATGTCTGTGTCTATATATGCATAACTACACAGCTTACGTGTGTGTATGTGTGGAGAGAGATTTAGAAACAAAGTTCTTATCTTTTTCTCTGCCCTCTTAGGGGATTTTCATTCAAATTTAGGAGGTGTTCTGTCATAAGTGCCAAGTAAATGCCATTTTAGTCTGAAATTGCCATTCTGTTTTTGGAAATTTCCATTTGAAAACTTCAGAAAAGATATAATCCATGCAAAAGAGGTTCAGAATTTGTTTAGTGGTATTGAGAGTGTTCCAAGGGATATCCAAAGTGAGGGAAGGAACAGTGTGTGACTTTGTCATTTGCTGAGTTGAATTCTCATCCCATTTTATTACAAGGATAGAACTGCCCTCCTGAGGTTATGGAGACCATTAATTAGCCTCCTCTTAGTAATTCACCAACCCATTCTAGACCTGTAGCATTCTACTGTATTAAAAATCAGCAAAACAAAATATAAACACGCCATCTAGAAGAGCAATTTCTATGAGTTGTTTTTAGAAGCTCATTTTGGGAGACAGAAAGGTCTTCTGGAAGTCTAATCTAATCTAATGGACAGGTCTTTTAGAAGCCTGTTTCCTTTTCCTCTCTTCAGGAAATACAGAGAATAGTGTTCTTGAAAAATGCCTAATTTCTTGCTGGAGATAAGATTCCTTGATTGATTTTGAGTCACTTATGTATTAGGTATATCTGTATATTAAAACTTTTTTCTGCTTTAGCAGACCCTTCAAATCTAGTCCCCTTTAACATGCTCCTTTTTTGTGTGTAGATATTATGTAAATGTCTTTAATCTAAAGGGATTATTTATAATTATAAATTTTTGCTTTTGACACTTAGTATATTATTTTTTTCTGCATGTTAAGCTTAGTTTGAGAGGAGTAGAGTACCCTGATGAAGAATATGTACTCTAGAGCCTGAGGCCTGAGTTGGGGGTCTCACCTTCACCTCTTACTAGTACATGTCCTTGGAAAGTGACAATCTTTCTGTGTTTCAGGTTTCCCATCTGAAAAAAAAATGTATTTAATCACATGAAACAAGTTCCTATTGTGTTATTCATGTAGTGACTCTTTCTTTTTATGTAATCATTGGTACAGCAGATCTGTTTATATTAAATTGATACCAACATATCTCCTACAGAAAAAAATTAAATTCTTAATAAATATCATCTCAGGAGCAAAGCTAAAGACTTCTTAAATTATATAGATTATTATTAAAGGAGATAAATTATTTTATATCCTTAAAATTGTTGGTTAAATTTTTTGAATTCAGTTTGTTTCTAAATCCCCTCTATAATTGTTGTGGACTTCCCAGGTGGTGCTAGTGGTAAAGAATCTGCCTGCCAATGCAGGAGTCTCAGGAGACATGGGTATGATCTCTGGGTTGGGAAGGTCCCCTGGAGTATTCAGCGCAAAAGTATCTTGAGTGGTCTTCATTAAGGAACATGACTAATTTCTTCTTTTTTTTTTTTAATTAGTTTATTGATCTATTTTTTAACTTTACAATATTGTATTTGTTTTGCCATACATTGACATGAATCCACCATGAGTGTACATGTTTTCCCCTTCCATAACCCCCCTCCCACCTCCCTCCCCATCCCATCCCTCCAGGTCATCCCAGTGCACCAGCCCTGAACACCCTGTATCATGCATCGAACCTAGACTGGCAATTCATTTCACATATGATAATTTACATGCTTCAGTGGCATTCTCCCATATCATCCTGCCCTCACCCTCTCCCATAGAGTCCATAATACTGTTCTATTTATCTGTGTCTCTTTTGATGTCTCGCATACAGAGTTATCTTTACTGATTAACTAAATACCATATATATGTGTTAGTATACTGTATTGGAGGTTTAACTCTTGATATTCTGAGAAACCGATCTTGCTCTTCAATTAATTACTCTCTCAGTAATATTTGTGTTTTTTATGTTTCATTTCTGTTTGTTTCATTTTTCTAATAAATGGCTTCTAAAGTATTATTATTCCTTCCAGTGCCTGTTGATTCAGAGAAATTACCAACAAGTGGAGTTTGTTGCTGTGATTTTGAATCTTGTGGCAGTTTTCATTATAATTCAAGGTGCTGTTTAATTCCTTTGCTTAAAAACTACTGGAGTGAAAATGTTCATGTTGCATATTACTTTTTGACGATGATGCATGGGAAGATTATTGTGCAAGAACCAGAAAATATGACACTTGCTGGAAGAAATTCAATGTCACAACCAGATGAAATAAAGAATGCCCAACCTCACATGCTAACAAAGTGGGGATTCCTTTCCAAAGCTTTGTACTATGCAAAGGATACTTTTCTGGTGTGCTGAGAAGTTGTCTCTGGGACCATCACACTTGGAATTCCAGCAGATTACCCTATCATCAAGTCATCAGTATGCTGCTATTTGAATAAACACAGCTGTTGTTTTCCAAGAAATATGGCTAGGAGCAGCAAGGAAAAAAAGGGCAATTAGTGTTATTGAAATGGAGGGGTACTCAGGATGGCATATATGTATCTATGAGAGTTTTCGTTTCCGAATAGTCTATTTACCATGCTGTGACTTAACAGTGGGGGTGTAATGATCTCCTCTCCAAGTCCTTGGTACTTTACTGCATCTTGCTATTTGCCTAATATTAATTATGAATATTTTTCATAATTAAATAAATACATATTTTAATTCATATGACCTTGTGCTATGTTCTATCTAAAACATCTTAAAATCTTGATGGCAACTTGTTCTAAGGACCCATATATATGAGAATAGATGAATATGATTGCATATTTTTAAAATTTTACTGATTGATTTATATTAGTTTTCTTGCCTTCAGAACACCTGAAGAACAAAGATATCATGCGCCAGTTCTGGGAAAAAGGCTTGTTTTTAGGGGGTCAAGGAGAACCTTTAGCATATTGTAATGAAAAGAGCAGTGTACCAGAAAGATTAGACCATAAAATGGCTACGTGGCCACAGACAAGCGATCTCCCCCACTGGATCTCAGCTTCTTTATCTGTAAGCTGTCAGGACAGGATGATGTGGCCTTTCAGGTCCCTTCAAATTCCATATAACTTTTAATTTAAGCCATTATTACTCAGGTCTGACATTCCATGCTGGGTAAACATTTGTTAGAAAGATCCACTAGAACTAGTGTTTTATCATTTTTATAAATTAAACCAGCAAACTGACAAATACTTTTGCTGTTTTTGTGCTTTTGTATAAATAAAGACAAACAATGGGATGAGTAATTAAGATGTTCTCAGTGTGCTTCACTCATCTAAAACAGCTTGTTTTGTGCTTGCATAGTTTTAGGTTTTTAGACAGTGGGTAAGAATGCTGATTCAGGAGTATTGGCTTGGCAGGTGGGAGAGGAATGAGGGGGAAACTATACAAAGAAGGTCAAGGTTGTGTTTCTGTGGTAAGCTTGTCAAGATAAAGTAGAGATAGGGAGGCAAAGGCTTCTCTTGAGAGGGCCATTGCTTTGGTGTACTTTAAAATCATCTGATTAAAGAGAAAACATGCCAGTACCCACTTCCTTGGTGACCGTGGCTGCCTTAGTGTCATTCCAGTAACCATGGTGACCAAGTTATGTATCTTCTACTTTTATTACTTCTAAAGATGGAGTTGAACTCTGACTTAAAAGTTAGTCCTCATATGTTTAGACCACTGGAACTGAAAGGTTTTAAAGAATCCTTACAGACAAAATGACACACATCAAGGGGGTGGGTGTGTCACTTTCCACTGTTTTAGGTAGGTGTGAAAGAAAACTTCGTTTAAATCTCGTTCAGAAATCAACAAAAACCTTTGCAAGAATGACGAAGCAGCATGAGTAATGTTTGGGGTCCAAACAGGGACGAGGATGACAGAGGGCGCTTGTTCCTTAGTCAGAACATCAACCATCTATGCAATGTCTGAGGTCTGTGCGACCTTGAGCCCAGCAGTGAAATGCTGTCACCTGAACCCAACCCCTCCTCATTAATAGTAAAAACACACAGTAGTTTAGTACTTTATACTTTCAGAGCTCTTTTGCATTTATTATCTCATCTTTGATCCATTTTTAGGGTGGCATTAGCTTACCTCATGTTCTAGCATTTTATCATTTCTTTGCAGACATTATGGCCTAACTGATAGGTCTGGTTTTTCTACTCACATTCCAGGCAACCTGTTGGGGGGATAAAAGTGGCATTTTGGTTAGTGGTTTAACTAAATAACAAAGTTAAAGTGAAATAGTAAGTTACTAATGGGCTCAAATAATATGTTCTAAGAGATGAAACTGAAGAAGGTTTTTGCAGTGGTGGTTTCTTTCACTTTGACCCCATGTTATGCAAACCCTTTCCTACTAATTTTCTCATTTGATCCTCAAGGTAATCCCCTAAAGTAGGAGTGTACTTGTGTGCAAGCTAAGTCATTTCAGTCATGTCTGACTCTTTGTGACCCTATGGGCTGTAGCCCACCAGGCTCCTCTGTCATGGGATTCTCCAGGCAAGAATATTGGAGTGAGTTGACTCCAGGGGGAGTCAACCTCCTCCAGGGGGTCTTCCTGACCCAGGGATCGAGTCCAAGTCTCATATGTTTCCTGCATTGGCAGGTAAATTCTTTGCCGTTAGTGCAACCTGGGAAACCCCAAATTAGGAGGGTTTATTGTTATCCTCAATGCATAGATGAGGAAATAGATAATTGGACAGTTTAAATGGCTTTTAGAGGTCACAGGGACAATAGCAGAACTGATACTAGTAAGGACTTTTTTGCTTTGTTGGACCTAGGTGCTTCCCTGTGCATAAGAAAACTTTTTTTTTTTAAACCTTGCATTGTATAGAGTTTATATTCTCCAACTTGTATAACTGACAAGTAAAATGTATATATTTAAAGTGTACAACATGATTATCTGATGTATGTATTCTTGCAATACATTGTAAAATAGTTACTAAAACCAAGTTAATTAAAACATTCATCACCTTACATAGCTGTCTTTCCTGTTTGTGTGTGTGTGTGTTTTCAAGAGAATTTTCAATTTGGGGCATTTTTCTGGCATACTTTACTTTCCCTCCCCAAATTAACACTAGCAACACAGGAAACCAATTCTGAGTAATGTTAACAATGCAAGATTTACTGCATCTTCTGCATTACCAGAGCAGCATGATTTAACTAAGAATTAGAGGAAAATTTGAGAGATAGTAGATGTTAAAGGAGAGCTGAGAGTGAAGTTTTCATTCTATCATTGGGTATTTTTTTCTATAAAGAGGAGAAAATTCCTCTTTCTTTGATATATTGAGTGCTGTGCTTCTCTTTGAGTCCTTCAGACAGAAGGTTCAATACTTGTAGTTAAAATTGCTAATCACTAATTATTATGTTATACCTAGTATCTTGATGTTTAGTATTAAGAAATTCACCATGTTAAAATTTGTCCACTCAAAAGCTGTTATCTGTTGCTTTTATGGATAAGAGCTCCATGAGTTTTTAAAAAGGTTATTGAATGATGACAGAAAGAACTATGAAGAATAAAAAGGTTGATTAGGCAGTTTTCTGTATGAAGTACCTGTGGATGCTATGGAAGTCATGCTGTTGTTTAGTTACCCAGTCGTGCCCTATTCTTCATGACCTCATAGACTAAAGCATGCTAGACCTCTCTGTCCTTCACCATCTTCTGGAGTTGGCCCAAGTTCATGCCCATTGTTTCAGTGATGCCATCTAGCCATCTCATCCTCTGTCATGCTTTTCTCCTGCTGTCAACCTTTCCCAGAATCATGATCTTTTCCAATGAGTCGGCTGTTTGCATCATGTGACCAAAGTTTTGGAGCTTCAGCTTCATCATTAGTCCTTCTAATGAGTATTCAGGGTTGATTTCCTTTAGGATTGACTGGTTTGATCTCCTTGCTGTCCAAGGGACCCTCAAGAGTCTTCTCCAGCACCACAGCTCAAAAGCATCAATTCTTTGGTATTCTGCCTTCTTTATGGTCCAACTCCCACAACCATATGTGACTAATAGAAAGACCATAGTCTTGACTATACAGACCTGTGTCAGCAAAGTGATGTCTTTGCTTTTTAACCCATTGTCTAGGTTTGTCATAGCTTTCTTGCCAAGAAGCAATCATCTTCTGATTTCATGGCTGCAGTCACCATCTGCAGTGATTTTAGAGCCCAAGAAGAGGAAACCTGTCACTGCTTCCACCTTTTCCCCTTCAATTTGTCATGAAGCGATGGGGCCGGATCAGTTCAGTTCAGTTCAGTTCCTTAGTTGTGTCTGACTATTTGAGACCCCATGGACTGCAGCACTATAGGCTTCCCTGGCTGTCACCAACTCCTGGAGCTTGCTCAAACTCATCCACTGAGTCGGTGATACCATCCAACCATCTCGTCCTTTGTCATCCCCTTCTTCTCATGCCTTCAGTCTGTCACAGGGCCTTTTCCAATGAGTCAGTTCTTTGCATCAGCTGGCCAAAGTTTTGGAATTTCAGCTTCAGCATCAGTCCTTCCAATGAATATCCAGGACTGATTTCCTTTAGGTTTGATGGGTTGGATCTCCTTGCAGTCCAAGGGACTCTCAAGAGTCTTCTCCAGCACCACAGTTCAAAAGCATCAATTCTTCAGCACTCAGCTTTCTTTATGGGCCAGCTCTCACATCCATAAATGACTACTAGAAAAACCATAGCTTTGACTAGACAGGGCTATGTTGGCAAAGTAATGTCTCTGCTTTTTAATATGCTGTCTAGGTTGGTCTTAGCTTTTCTTCCAAGAAGTAAGTGTCTTTTAATTTCATGGCTGCGGTCACCATTTGCAGTGATTATGGAGTCCAAAAAAATAGTCTCTCACTGTTTCTGCTATTTCCCCATATGTTTGCCATGAAGTAATGGGACCACATGCTATGATCTTAGTTTTCTGAATATTGAGTTTTAAGCCAGCTTTTTCACTCTCCTCCTTCACCCTCATCAAGAGGTTATTTAGTTCCTCTTCACTTTCTGCCATTAGAGTGGTATCATCAGCATATGTGAAGTTGTTGATGTTTCTCCTCCCAATCTTGATTCCAGCTTATAACTCATCCAGCCTGGCATTTCTCATGATGTGGTCAGTGTATTAGTTAAATAAACAAGGTGACAATAAATGACCTTGTTGTACTCCTTTCTCAATCCTGAACCCGTCAGTTGTCCCATATAGGGTTCTAACTGTTGCTTCTTGACCCGCATACAGGTTTCTCAGGAGACAGGTAAGATGGTCTGGTATTCTCATCTCTTTAAGAGTTTCCCACAGTTTGTTATGATCCATACAGTCAAAGGCTTTAGTGTAGTCAATGAAACAGAGAGAGATGGTTTTCTGGAATTCTCTTACTTTCTCTATAATCTAGTGAATGTTGGCAATTTGATCTCTGGTTCCTTTGCCTTTTCTAAACACAGCTTTGACATCTGGAAGTTCTTGGTTCACATAATGCTGAAGTCTAGCTTGGAGGATTTTGAGCATAACCTTACTAGCATGGGAGATGAGTGCAATTGTTCAGTGGTTTGAACATTCTTTCATACTGCCCTTCTTGGATATTGAGATGAGGATTGACATTTTCGAAGGAAGCTCATGTCCCACCCTATGAAACAGAGATGGAGGGGCCCTTTTAGCATGAAAGTGAGCAATAGTAAGAGGTCCGGGCAGAACTGGACATAAATGGGGAGGCCTTGGCAGTCACTTATTTCAGTATCGCAATGTTAGGAACAGTTTTATTTTTTTTATTTTTTTTTTAATTTTTGTATTCTGAAATGTCTTTATTTAGAATTGATTTTGCTGATTTTACTTCAGTTACCATTACTACTTAACAAAAAATACTTGGGCCATCTATTTGTTTTATTTATTCATTCATTTATTTATTTATTAAAGTCCACATCTGCTGCAATCCAAATCTAGGACATCTTCCAGGGGACCCAGGGTCTTGTGACCTCTCTGTCACTCTCGGTCATTCATAATAATAAATTAAAGTCCTTTAAAAGTCAGGTCATGGGAAAATGCTGCTCCTTTTCTTCCCAAGATTGGATAGGTTGGTGAGGGATCTGCTTGGCAGGGCAAGGGGCAAAGCCTGACCCAGGGTATGTGCAGAGTAGGCATTATTACTGAAGTATGCCTCAAAGAGGGCAATTCATGGTTCAAATTCAGAGTTCCAGAAAAGGACTAAATGGCATGCTGAAGAAACCAGAGACTAGAAGGCAACGAATTAGTCAGGTTTCTTCATGCCCATGTAATAAAAAGCATGAAAGTTTCATCAAATATTGGAGTATATATAAAGATACAGAGGAGTCTCATTCTAGATAAAAAAAAAATCAGCTGGTCTCCAGTTATGACTTTTGGGAACCTGTGGTATTTTCCTTGTGCTTCTCTGTCTCCCTCTCTGCACCTCTCTCTCTTATGTTGGTTACATTCTAGACATTTACGTTTCTTTTTTTCTACAGATATTCTTTCACTACCATTCAGTCTACATAGTAGAAAATATGCTGTTCTTACCTGCTGAGCTTACATGTTATAGGCCCAATAACACAAGACATTATCATTTCCAATGTCAGTTTCCTAGGAAAGAATATGATTGACCTAGTTTTAATCATGTGCCCATTTTTGCTTTGTTCAAACATGATTTCTGAGATCTTACTTTCCAACCCTGTGAAGGTGTGGGAAGTTCCTGGAGAAAAAAGAATCACGGTGAGCAGAGATCATGCCATAAAATATATCTACTGTAGTTAGAACCGTAAATAAGAGGTGATATCAAAGATTAGAAATAGGAAATTTTACCCAAAGAAGAACAAGTGGAGAAAAAATTTGGAGGATGTGGGATTGCCTTAAATGGGTCATTGTGATCATGACTCATCCCAATCAGTTGGTGGGCGTTGGGCAATGAGCATATTAGGTGTACCTACCATCCTAGAGCTGTCAGGACAAGAGGCAGGTAAAGGGAGATGGGAGGAACTGGGTTCATAGCAAGACTGAAAATATTTACTAGATAGGGGAGCTGTAGAGCTGATAGAAATCCAAAGCTCCAGTTGCTAAGAGAAAAGCTCAAATTAGGTGGTAAGTGGCCAACAATCAAGGAAATCCCTGTAAGTGGGCATGTACAGAGACTCACTCAAGAGAACAGGTAAATGGCACATTCAGCAAGGAGGTCCCACCTAGGGAGGTGGTATTATTACATCTATCTGTTTCTATCTCAGTTTCTTCCCTCATTCCTGAAAAGGTCCTGTGTGCCAGGTGGAACAAAGTGACAGGAGCATAGGACCAGGAGCATGAAGACCACAGCTGGACCCAGTTAATCCTTTTGAGGTTGAGTCCAAGCCAGTGTCTGGAGTTAGTGGAATTGAGTCTGGGCAGAATATCTAGATCACAGCCAGGAGGCCCAGGTCCTACCTTCCCCATTTGCACATTGATCTAAGGCCAGAGGATATTTTCCAGCTCTTTCTGTTGGGCCAGCTAACTTTGTTGATATACTTCAGTGTTGGCCCAGGAGGTATAAATGCTCTGGCTAGAAGGTCTAGGTGAACAATATGTAAACTTTTGACAGTAATGTCATTATTATTATTTGAGTCTACACTTAGTGGCTTATATAATCCCTGACCAAAAAAAAATTAGGGGACTTCCTTTTATCTTTCATATGTCTTCTAGTTTTCTTTCCCTAGATTCTTCTCTTCTCTTCAGTGGTTGTAAATCAATAACATTTGAACTGCGCTCTTGAAATATAGTAATTTAAAAAATGCATGAAGTCTTTTGTAATGGAATAGTTCTTTTCTAATGCAAATAATTACTTCCTAATTGTTCTGTAAATCTGTATTTTATTGCATATATTTTTAAAGCAGTCAGCACCTGCAAAGTGAACACCTTATTTACCATTTTTTCATCAGGCAGCAAGTCTATAGGAAAATTCCAATTAAATTAAAAAAGATTCAATGATAGAAACAGGGTGAGGAAAATGAGGAACATATATTACACAAAGCCAAATTGTTTTGAAACAGAGCATTTTATGCAGCCTCCCTCAGGCTCCAGTGGCTTTTTAAAGAGATGGCTGTATACCTTGATTTACTATCTATCCAAAAGTTTAAATCCAAGATTGTTTTTACAATGATGCCTCCATTTCAAAGTGTTCTTATTAGGAGCTGAGAGCACCCAAACAGAGAGGTGAACGTTTCAAGCATAGAGAACATAATGAAGCTGCTCTAATATGAAGCAATTGCTCTGCATTAGACTCCAGGGAATTGAATTACACAATTCATATCCAAGAGTAAGATGATCTCCATATTAAGCATTTCTCTGTCTCTGAAATCAGGCAGAAAACTTATAAATGCACCTCAACTATCCTTCTGAAAGAGCATTATTACTGGACTGCAGCTACAGAGCACTCTGTTCTCTCTTGACTGTTCTGATTATTAAGTCTCAAGCTATTGAAAGGAGGCCTTGAATTGGAACCTATCCACAATGCCCTTTATGTAGCGTGACCCTCAGAGGCCCCTGCCTCCCACACTTTGGCAAAGACTCATTTAACTTGATATGCTTACATGTTATCCTTTTCTTTCTTTTTAATGGGAGTGGCTGGGGCTAGGCGTGAGGTAGAATGGTGGAAGAAGATTCTGGGTTTATTACAAAGGCTTTTGGGAGAGTGTTGAGGAGAGATTAGATCCGGTGGAAGAGCAAATCTTTCAAATGTGGTATGGCCTGACATTTGTTCTGGAAATAATCCTATCCACAGGAGGTATTTCTACTTCACCCATAATTCAAAGGGATTGAATATTCATACAAAACTTTAAATTAAAAAATCTGAACCCAACCTGGGGCTTGCACAGCTAAATCCATCATGAGACTCTTTTCTCTACCATTACTGCTTTCTCTTACTTTAGTCCATGTAAACATTTGTAATCCCTTTGTGAAAATAGAAGACATTGGAAGGACAATTATGGTCTCATTTTAGGTACAAATTTAATAGCCAGGGATTTTTGGTTTTAACTTCTTGAAAGTTTTATGTGAAGTCCCAGAACTCTTTGCTCATTTGGTGGTTATATTTGGGTACTCTTCTGGTCATGTGTATTAACTATAGAGATCAAGAAGTTTAAGTCTTGAGGCTGCCAATAGGGCTAAGCAAAGCTGATGAAACTTTTGAGTGACATTGGTAAGTACCATGAGTTGGCAGACAAATGGGAAATAAACTGTGGGAGACTATCACAGAAAGGAAGAAAAGACAGAAGAAACAGAGGCCAGAGAAAGGTGTTAAGTGGTGGCAGTGATGGCTGTCCCTAATTACCTTGTAGCGCCATTCTGGAGCCAGCTCCAATAGGCATACCAAAGCTGATGGCAGTTTTCTTTCGAAGTTTGTATCCAGTGATTTCATGTTGGCCACTTGAAACTGGTCAACATGGAGTTGGCCAATATGGAGTATTTACACCATAGAAATTGGCCAACACTATAAATCAGGGCTCTCTTCCCCCCGCCCTCCGCTGAATGCTTATTGTCAAATAACTACTAGCACATTACAGACCTCTGATATTTCTTTGTGACACAAGAGGCCGAAATCACCAAATGTATCACAGCAGGAGTTTGGGAGAGTCTGAATTAGCCAGTCAGGGGCCAGTTCCAGGACCAGAAATAAACTGGAGTTAACATCCCCACAGATGCCTGAAATCAGAAGCAGTTTAAGGTTATGGAGAAAAGAGGTCAAACCAGTTGAGAAAGGAGTATTTCCAGGTATTTTGCAGATAATACAAGAAGGATCTTGTTCAGCCCTCATAACAGATGAGTGAGCTATGGTTGAGAGAGGTTAACTCTGTGCCGCAGAGCATGTAGGTTAACAATCAATGAGAATTTCTCTTATCCTAAGTCCTAATTCCTAACTCTCATAGAGTTTCTCTGTAGCCTAGACTCAGCCCTCAGTGTTGCATACTTCCTCTCCTTTGCTGCTCAACAAAACCTCTGTGTCCAGTTAAGCAAGTGGTGCTCCCACAATGTTTGGGGTTGCCATCTACATTGTAACCTATACGAATGATGCCTCTGGAGTATTATACTGCACACCCTGTACAGCTGTCTGTGGTCACCTCCCTCTAACTACAATGATAAGAGCATTCTTAGCCAAAACAGCACCTGACCTACTCCAGAGCAAGAATGAGTTTACCCTCATCTTCTAACTTTAGAGCCTTTATCTCTGCCATGTATGCATTTGTTTATTCAATAAATATTTGTAATTTATTGCTTATTCAATAAATATTTGTTAAGGACTTGTGTGATAGAAAGAGGGAACACAGCAGAGAGTAGCCCTAGAATACAAGGAGCACAAGGCAGGTGTTGAGGAGCACAAGGCAGGTGTCTAGTTTGGAAACCCCGGAGGAGCAGGTGTGAAGACGTGAGTTTGAGGACTGTAGTTAGGAGACCCATATTTTCTGTACCACCATGGAGACTAGACTCCATCTTTTTTTAATATTTCTCTTTACTTTGAGCAAAAGATTTTGCCTGGCAACTCAATCTTTTTTCTCTTTTTCCTTCACATTATGTCTTTGGCCCTTACCTAGAATATTCTCTGAAAGATCTTATTCTTGGCCCAGATAATATTCTCCCTTCAGAGATCTTGACACTTTCTCTACCCCTACCCCCAAAGTGAAACTATCTTAGATATAATAGCAATGTGTGAGAGACACATGGTACATTGTCAGGGACTTGTTTAGTTGCTCAGTCATGTCCGACTCTTTGCAACCACATGGATGCAAAGGCTCCCGCAACTCCCACCAGGCTCCTTTGTCCATGGAATTCTCCAGGTAAGAATACTGGAGTGGGTCGTCATTCCCTTTGCTAGGGGATCTTCCTGACCCAGAGATCAAACCCAGTCTCCTGCATTGCAGGTGGATTCTTTACCATCTGAGTCACTGGGTCTCCCATAACAACATTATATGTGGTATTTTAGCTAGTTTAGACAGCATAGTATAATTCTACTTATTGAAATATACTTGTATTTGGTCAATCATTTTGATATACTGATTTAGTAAAATGGTCTATGGTTTTGAAACATTTAAAATTTTGATCATGTAATATTATTTATTGAATCATTTCTGATTTACATTTATTTATTTTTAATGTGCATTTATTAATGATAGATGCATTTTAACTATAAATAACTATGGCTTTAAGTATTTTACTAGGTGATGAATTATCCAGAATTACATGTGATTTTCTAATGAGGGTTTGGAGTTAGGAATGTGTGGGTGGAGAGCCATGTATGCATAAAGGCTGTCATAGTCAGAGGTTCTCCAAGTGTGGTCCCTGGATCACCAATATCAACATCATTTGGGAATTTATTAAAAATGCACATGTTTCGAGCCCCTGCCCAGACCCGGTGAATAAAAATCTCTAGGAGAGGGCCTGGTAGTCTGTGTTTTGAAAAGCACTCCAGCTGATTCTGATGTTACCTAAAGGATGAGATTCACTGATCTACATAATATCAACAAGTGACAATAAGTCAAATTTAAATGAAGTGATATGAATTATGTAATGAATTTAGTCAGAGCAACACTACTTTGGATCCTTGGGTATATGTTTTTTCTTTTTGTATTCTTAAAAACAAGAAGTGCTTCAGCATTTTCACTTCTTTTGCAAATAACCATTAAACAGATTTGTGAAAAGATTGATTGTACAATTTCATTTCCTCAAGCGGTCATTTATTTGTTAAGATAATACTCATTCTCTGGGCAGCAGACAAAAGACTTGAAGACATGCATAGCTGAAGGAAATGAAAAGGCAGCAAGGCTAAGAGAACAAAAATGAACATTGCTGTGGTCTAGAGGGTGGCTGTGAGGAAGCCACGTATATGCCCCTGCTTCTGTTAGAAGCTTCAGGAAATGAAAGTGTGTGTTTTGTGTTTTTTTCTTTACATCTCAAGAAACATGGAATAATGATTTTCTTTTGTGGAGGATATTACATTTAAGCAGATGAAATATTAGCTTTGAGAATAGAAAAACAGAATCAAAGTCCACACATTTAATTACCGCTTCCCCTGGTTAACTGATCTTTCATCAGTTATGATATTTACCTCTACTGGTGTAGGGTGTTAAGGGTTACACCTACTTTTAAGTTCTGTTTGTAAATCATGAATAGTAATACATAGCAAATACTTTCATTTAATCATAGATATTTACTGGGGCTCACCATATTATCAAATTGACTAAGATGTTATGAAAGATAATAGAGGGCAACTTGAACCCTGCCCTCAGAGAAGACAAAGTCTACCAGGAGAAAGCTGCTCAGTGTACAAGTAAGCGTAATAAAAGTTAAAAGTGAATTTGCCATAAAAGGGGCAAAATAAACGGCTGTGAGAGGTCTGGGTCTTCCCTGGTGGCTCAGACGATAAAGAATCTGCCTGCAATGTGGAAGACCTGGGTTCGATCCCTAGGTTGGGAAGAACTCTGGAGGAGGGCATGGCAACCCACTCCAGTATTCTTACCTGAAAAAGCCCATGAATAGAGGAACCTGTCGGGCCACAGTCCATGGGGTCACAAAGAGTCGGACATGACTGAGCGACTAAGCACACACACAGTGAGAGATCAGAGGGAAAAAGCATTCTTTCCAGCTTTGGTTAGATTGGTCTACAATCAAATCAAATTCTTATTAATTAGGTTCTTGTTCTGTCCCTTACTGTCACTGCCAAACTAAATTGCTGCAAAAATAATCCTTTCCTATGGGAGATCTTACAGACAGACCCTAATTGTCCCTGCCAAGCTGACTCGAATTGAATTCTGAAAAGAATGAAAAAAGGCCAAAGAGGCAAACAAGACATTTTTGAAATACTTGGTCTTTAAGGGCTTGAGTGAGTATGAGGCCAGAGCCTGGGGGTACACAGCTGAGGTCAGTCGGTATTAATTGCAGACACCTAGGGGTAATTAGTAGTAATTACCCAAAGGAGAGAGAGGAGCAGCCAGACAGACTTAAAGACAGCATTTCCAGGAGATCCTACTACACAGGGAACCTAATACTGCAGTTTTTAGGTAAGAGGAAATAAATGAGTTTTCCACTACAATTTAATTAGAGAGTTTAAAAACGGCACTACAAGGGAACCCTGAGGGAAGGTTATGTATATATTAATAAAACTTGCAGTCTCCTCTATACAGAGGTGGAGTTTATTTGCCCAACCCTTTAGTATGAGTTGTTCTTAAGATTTAACCAGTAGAATGCAGGGGAAGTGAAATTTGGCTACTGTTGCTTGGTCTTAAGAGACCTTGCAGCTTCCACTTTACTTTCTAGGAATGCTAAGCTGAGTTCATCTTGTGAGGAAACTCGTCAAACTTATGGAGGATGAGCAGTGTTGTGAAGCTACTGGCAACCCAGGAGATGGCACAAACTCCAGACTTATGAGTGAGTGTGTTTTGCATTTTCCAGCTAATGGTAAACCTTGAGTATTTGACACTCCAACTGGATTCTTTCAACACCTTCCTCTCTTCCATGAAAAAATTATTTTCAATAATAATAATGATAATGATAATAATTTTCTTGGCATAGTCTTCAATTTTAAAACAATTGGCAAAACTATGAATGTCAATTTCAAAGATACTCATTCACATTGAGAAAAATATTTTGTATATAAACTAAAAGTTGTATGTACCAAACAAAAATATTATTTCTGACAATTCTCACTTTGCCTCAACTTTAAAAAACTTTTATTACATAAATATCTCTAAGTGGTCATAGGACAATGATTGTAAACACAAAGAAACAAAGCTTGACTTCCTTCTATTCCATCATTCTATCCTTGCTAAATTCAAATCTTAAACAGGAGAATATATAGTGCCATAGAAGAGTTGGAGATACAAACTGCATATAAAGAAAGCTTGAGCAACTCCCAATCATTAAGAAATTATTTTTGAAAGAAAAATCTGTAGTTGACCCTGTATGGGTTGGGGTTGCCAGCTCTATAAATTCTCCAAATTAATTTCCAGGTAGAAAACAATGTTTTTTAAAGGACAAGTAATGAAATATACTAATTTGAAACTTAAATACATGTTATTAAAAGTCAAGAGCTCCAGTATTGTCTAGAAACTAGACTAATGCTAGAGAGTGCCCCTCCAGAGTTCATATGTTAAAACCTAATCCCCAGTGCAGTCATGTTTGGAGGTGGGACCTTTGAGACATTGTTAAGTCATTAAGGTGACGCTCTCGTGCATGGCATTAGTGCCCTTATGAAAGGGACCACATAGAGCTCCCTCTCTCCTTCTGCCATGTGAGGTCACAGCATCTAAAAACTAGAAAGTGGGTCCCCATCAGAATCTGATGATGCTAGTGCCCTCCAGACTTCTAGCTCCCAGAACTGTGAGAAGTGAATTTCTGTTGTTTATAAGTTACCCAATCTATGGCAGTTTGTTAAAGCAGCCTGAAAAGATCAAGACAGCTTCCTTCAATTTGTTTTTTCAGTGAGGAATAATAACTGACACTATTTAGAGATTCTGGCACATGGTGATAATCAAAAATGGGCTGATTTTCAGCCACTTTTACTATTGTTTTGAAATTGTATAATATACCTTTTTGTTGTACCTTGGGTGAACTAATTCCAGTCATTCTATATCTTACCTGACTGCAACCCCATGAATGAGCCAGATGAGACCAGCAGAACTGCCCAATGAACACAAAGAACTGTCAGAAATAATAAATGATTATTCTATGCTGCTGAATTTTGAGGTGATGGCCATATATAAGTGGTGTAGAGAATAATCACCTCAAGCAATTGGCCTAGATTTTTCTTCCTGAAGCAAGAACTAATGTAGGAGCTTTAAATGTATACTGGTCTCCATGTTCAAATTTGAAGATAAAGATTTGAAGAATATGTGCATATGTCTGGCTTATTTAAAAAGATAAAATTTTAAAAAAGATGGGAGAGGTGGTTTAAGAAGGAAACAAGGAGAGAAAAATGTTTCTTTGGAGACTGGAGATTTAGAAGTTTCATGAAGATATTGGAAAGTGGGTGAGTATTTCAAAGAAATCTGTGTATAAACTACTGAGATAAATCCTGGTAGCATCTGGAGCATGAAACGAGACTTTTCTGGAGTGGGATTTCAACATCCCTGAAACCATGAGGAGCATTCCTTGGTGGCTGCAAAAATAAAAAACTCTGTTGCCTAGACCAGGAGGAATTAATACATTGTGGGGATTAATAGTTTCCTGGTATGAAGCTTTGACATACTTGTTGGTAGGTAATTTCTAGAGAACTAAGATATCATGGAAAAAAAAGTGGCAAAAATAATATATAAAACCCACTAACAACTAATAACTTTTAATTTATATGGGGGTTAATTATGTAACCAATGATAAATGCTATTTCCATATACTGTACCTGAAAAGTCTACAAATATGAAACTGAAGTCACAGAAGCTGAAAAATTATTTTAAACATTTTTTGTTAATCATGACTTTTATGACTGTAATTGATTTTTCGTGATATCTTGAACCTTTCTCAAAGAATGGATTATTTTTTTGTGGGGGATTCTATAATTTGGCAAAGATCAAATGCATATTTTGAAAATTGAAAAGACTGCTTATCAGAAGAGGTGATGGTCTATTCAGGTGAAATTAAACTGAAGCTTGTAGAGATGAGAACTACATTCTGGGAAATAATGAAGAGCTGTAAGTTTCAGCTGTTGTGGAATACCATAGATATCTAAGGCAGAACAATGATGGAGGGTGCACTGGTGACGGGATGATCAGGACTGAAATTATGATCCCAGTTGTTCAATGATAAACAAGAAATTTGAAAATTTTATTCTGAGTGATGAAAATAAACTCATGTATCAGTAAGACTTAATGAGTAGAAATTTAAGAATATAATGTGGCAACGGGAAGTATATATCTTATTCAAGCAGTATGGAATGCAAGAGCACAGCTGGATGTGATGTTGAGATTTATAATAACACATACATACATTTGGGCTTTGTCCCCATTTCTAGTACAGAGCTCCTAAGTAACTTGGAATTCCCTAAGTAAAGAGAGCATAAACATGTCTTTTGATATTTTAATGGTGACTTTTGGATGTATATAAGGATGGGGCTGGTTGCCAGAAGAGCAGACGATGTGATTAGAGGGTTTCAGCCCTCCTCCCCTATCCCACAAGCCCTCCCCATCACCTCTCCTAGTTTCCCAACCTCCAAGGAGAGGAAAGAGGTTTGTTCAGTCTCCTTTGGCCAATGGTTTAATCAACAATGCATTTGTAATAAAGCCTCCACTAAAAACTCAAAAGGACTAAGTTTGGAGAGTTTCTGGGTTGGTGACTATGTGGAGATTTGAGGAGACTGGTCTGCCCTGCACACTTTCTCCAAACCTTGCCCTGTGCATCACATCCATCAGGCTGTTCCTGATTTACATCATTTTGTAATAAGCTGGTATGCTAGTAGGTAAAATGTTTCTCTGAGTTCTGGAGCCATCCTAGCAAGCTAATCAAACCCCAGGAAAGGGTGGTAGGAACATCTGACTGACAACTGTTTGGTCAGAAGCACAGGTAACAATATGGTCTTGTAATTGACATCTGAAGTGTGGAGGGGATCAGTCTTCTAGGACTTAACTCTTGTAACCTAAGAAAGGGGTTGTTGGACCCTTCAATCTATAGCTGGTTGTTCAGAAGCACAGGTGACAAGCTGAGTGTGTAATTGACATCTGAAGAGGAAGGCAGTCATGTGGGCCCTTAATCTGTGGAATCTGATGCTGTCCCCCAGTAGACAGTGTCAGAATTGAGTTGAATTATAGGATTCCAAGTTGGTATCAGAGAATTGCTTGGTGACATGAAAAATAAGCTCCCTCCCCTCTCCCTTTCACCAAATTAAATTCCTTGGATGGTCAGAACATTTTTTGTAGGATAATCCATTTTTAATAGGGTAGAGGGTGATGAATGGTAGATACATTCTGGGGATGATATAAAGACAGAAAAATATACATGTTATTTTTTGTGGGATGGATTATAACATACCTGGTCAGGTTCGAGAATAAGAATGAAATTTTCATGATAAAGTTTGCAAAATTAATAAAGTGTCAAGACACAAAGGTGTGGCAGATTTTCATTTACTGTCCACACATTATTAAAAGTGTCCTACTGAAAACAGAGGAGTTGATATATGATTAACATTCCTAGCCAAAAATGAATTTCATGATTAAGAAACTTTAAAAGAAACTGCTGGTCTGTACTTTAATCAATAAGAGAAAAACAGCTTGTATAAGAACAGTGTCAGGAAATTTGGACTGAAAATAATCAGGGTACAATAGAAGTTCTTCATAGGTAAAGAAGGGAAATGTGGACTTGGTCAGACTGATCCCAGCATCTTTAAAGGTAAAGTTGAGAGAAAATCAGGTTCTGGTTCCATAACAAAGGATTCAAAATTAATCATAGCTAAAATGAGGTAGACATACATAGCAACAGCAGTGATACTTGAGTTTCTACTAAAAGCTAATTACTCTTCCAGGCTTCCAGGTTCTTCTAGAAAAGGAGTTTGCTTTTTTTTTTTTTCTCAATTACCATGGACCCTGAAGAGGAGAAAAGGCCTGTGTAGGGGTGGTGGTGGTGAGGGAGAACCCATGGGACTGCTCATAGATAAGCTCAGATATTTTTCAAGGTCACATGTAAAGAGTAAAGGAATGCATCTCCAGTAAGGGGTCAGTGTAAAATTGTGGTAGAATACTGTAGGAAAATGCTACAAATACACCAAGCTCTAAATATCCTGAGGCTTGAGAAAGATGCCAACCTATAACAATGCTGAAAAGAGGAATTAGTCAGGGGCTGCCTGTGGTGCAGCCAGGATGACAGTGACAGAAATGCTGTTCAGTACTCTTGCTTGCTTCTGTCTCTGTCAGGAAGAAGCTGCAAACTGGAAAGAAAACAAATGTAGCTTAAACAGTATTTCAGTATGTGATAGGGAGAATAAGTGACAAAGAGAATCTTGCTGTTCTAAATGTTTGTATCTCTGGACCATGTCTGAGTGAAGCAGTCATGGTCAGGCAGTCATGTGCCTACCTATTGTGTGTCTGTGGTTCTGTCTGCTGCAACCTAGCATTCTTAAATAAGTATTGACAAGTTTATATGCATATTATATGATATATAATCTTATGAATGGCATTCCAAAAAATATTTTTGAAGGAAAATAAATCCTAACAATGGCAATTTCAGCAAGTAATTTTGGGTAATGCTGGTGACTTTGCTAAGAAGTCATGTTACATTATTTGAATATTATCCAAAAGCATTAGCTTGTATTGTCCATGTTTGAATGTTTGCTATAGCCTACATACTTACTATTAAACCTCTGTCTTTCATTTAGTAAATAATGTTTTTAGATATTGTTAATGATAAGTAAAGAGTATGAATAATATTGAAAGTATTTCAAGAGTAACTTAAGATTTCAGAAATTCCTGAGAATTCCTGGGAATCTGATTTATTGTTGCTAGATTCCAAAGAAGAATATTTGTCAGCAATTTGGAAATGTTATGTGAACCACCTTGGGCTTGTATCAGTTATGACAAACCTGATTTTACTTTTGCTAGTGGAAGTGGAATGTTTGTTAATCAGGCTGCCTCTGATTTATTATAACTGGATTTCAGTAAAGCATTTCACAGTCTCTTGTTACATCTTATAACTAGTGGAGAAGATGGAGATATCTGAGCTGAATAATAGCACCATTAAGTAAATTTGTAGCTTGTTAAAACAACAATATCTAAAGTGTGCTGAATAATAGATCAGTATCATCTTGAAGTCATTATACTAGAAGTCAGCCCCATGGCTGTGATCTTGGCCACATTCTCATGAATGACTTGAAGGAAGCTGAAAAAAATCACTTTTCATATATGCACAGTATTATTAAACACACATAGAATGTGTGAATAATATATTGGCTGATAAAGACTCAAAAACTTCCAGTAAATTGGAAGAAGATACTCACTTCAATCAGATGAAATTTAAGTCTAGCAGTTATATTTTAAAAACCTAGCTCTGCAAGTACATAATGCATGAGCCTTAGATTACTGATAATTTATGTGGGAAAATAATCCTAGAAGTTTAAATTGACTAGACATTCAATATGAACTTACAGTTAGACAGGGTTTCCAAGAAATCTAATGTGATCTTTAGTTTCATGAACATAAATAACATATCCATGCAAGGTATTCATATCTTTGGATTCTATATGCATCAGACAATGTCTAGAGTATTATATTTAGTTTGGGAGTGTAACTGATAAGTGGGCATAAATTCAGAAGATGATGACCAGAATAGAAAAAGTTTCTAGATATCAGACTGTGTGAGAACTGGAGCAGATTCACTGGATAAAGGAATACTGTTGGGGGAAGAACCATTGTTTTGATATATTAGAACGCAATCTTGCCTATGCATATGAACTAGAAACTACACTTATTCATTATAGCCCTAGGTAAATAAGGCTAATTAGATAAGATTATAGGGAGATGCATTGTAATTCAAATTGCAAAAGCATAATGGGAAAGGCTCTAAACTCCCTATCACTGAAGACATGCGGACAGGTTAGTTTTGCTGCCTCACAATCAACCTACTTTATTTTCCTGTATTTTCTGGTTGATCATATTAGGTGACATCAAAGTTTCTCTCATCAGGAAGAATCTAAGATTTTATGTAATAACCAATTATTAAACCTGAAAATGGAGAATATGAGCCTATCTGCCATATTATTTACTCTCATTTGTTATAGTCAGATAACAACATTAGTTGTTAGTTATAATTAGTTATTAGTTAGTTATAGTCAGACTATAACATTTGTTATAGTCAGAAGAGTTTCATGGCCCTGAAAATCTCCTAAGAATACATCTATTCATCTCCTCCCCACTGAACCCCTGCCAATCACTGATTTTCTTTAACTGCTTCTGTAGTTTTGCCTTTTCCAAAATGTCATATAGTTGGAATCATACAGTATGTAGCCTTTTTAGATTGCCTTCCTTCACTTAATAATATGCATTCAAACTTTCTCTGTCACACAATGATTTAGATTAGAAAAATATATTAGGGGTCTCAACAAATGAGAAGGGCCTACATATCTTGACCTACAAAAGTGTCTACTCTCGGTAGAGTTAATTTACTTTGCTAAATCTCAATTTCTTCAGTAGCAAAATAGAGTATAATAACATTTACCTTGGAGTGTTGTTTCAAGGATCAGAGGTATTGTATAACAAATAACACTATAATAGTGGAATTGCTATTGTGAGACTATTGTAAAGGATCCAATGAGATAGGAAGTTATTGATAAAAAAGAAAAATGAAGGAATAATGCAAAGAAATAAAATAGTACTATCAGAAAGGCTTATAGGTTTTCTTCCCTAGAGGGACCAGAGTGGGCTCCTGTGGCACTTTTGCTTCTGTTTGGGAATGATTTAGGAGGAGAGACTTCATCAGCGATAGCTACTCCCAAGATCTGTCCATGGAAGGTAGTATGTTAAGAAAGAGTAGACTGATATACTTTTAAATGTAAAGTAGTCAATAACAAGAGGTTGAATTTAGAGGGAAATTTGGCTCAAGATTCACTGTATATGAAGGTCTAGGATGGCCTGGGCAGTAGAATATGAAAGTGAGTATGTCCAAGCCCTCATGTGTTCACAGACGGTGTCAGTATTTTTCAGTAGGATGGGTGTTTTGCATACTCAGGTCTCCCATGTGTACTCAGGGTTTACTGCCATCTCCACCCCTGATACATTTTTTAATGTATTTTATTGAATGTTTTCTTACTTGAATGATGTACTAGATATTTTCTCTGTGCTCCCCCCCCCCCACCTCCCCAAGATCTGCTTTCTATCCTTCTCTACTCTATTTTCTGTCCTGGAAGGTTGATTTGTACGGACTACATCAATAGGTCCCATTCAGGTACAAGTATCTTTTCTAACTTGATGTCAAGTTCTACGTTTAGGATACTTTCTTTAGTTCTGAGAGAGGGAGATGGTGAAATCTGTTATGCAGAAAGTATCCATAAGATTAATGAATTGTGGGAAGTCATAACAGATTGTATGGATTGTATTACTACAGGTTCAATACCTATATTCTGCTGCTGCTGCTGCTAAGTCGCTTCAGTCGTGTCCGACTCTGTGCGACCCCATAGACGGCAGCCCACCAGGCTCCGCCGTCCCTGGGATTCTCCAGGCAAGGATACTGGAGTGGGTTGCCATTTCCTTCTCCAGTGCATGAAAGGGAAAAGTGAAAGTGAAGTCGAGAAGGCAATGGCACCCCACTCCAGCACTCTTGCCTGGAAAATCCCATGGATGGAGGAGCCTAGTAGGCTGCAGTCCATGGGGTCGCTAAGAGTCAGATACCTATATTCAGTCGGTGCTTAAATAATATGTATGCTTATCATCACATGTTCCATTCTGAAAACAGAGCTGAAGGATTTTCTTTTTCTTCAAAGAGTAAGTGTTGCAAAACTAAAATTTTTTTCAGGTTTGTGAAAAGGATGACTGGGCTAAGACATTAACGATTTTTATTCCTCCATTGTTTTGCCTTTCATTTCCTTTTCTCTTCCCTCCCTCCTACTTTTATTTAGCACTGCTTGAATAATGTAAGATGAGTACTAGGATAAAAGCAAGAGTATCTGGAAGGCATAGATTTATCAGAAGGGGCTGCCGCCTAAGCAAAATTTGACACTAGCGCTTGGACTCTTACTTCCATTTGAATGATCTTCAGGTTATAGTCTTTAGATAACAACAGATAGATAAACAGAAACCTTTAGCTAGCTAACAATCAAAATCCTGAATAAGTATATTGCATTTTATTAAACTCACAGTTACAACTTATGATATATATGTGATATTTTGCCAAGTTGGAAGTTTTTTTTCCTAATTTCTTCTCCATTATTTATGTTACTAGTGTATTGTTATAATTGAGAAATAAAAGTTGTTTTAGCATTTGGGAGAAAAGTCCCCAGTAAGATCTTAATGTCTGTTTTGTTTGGGATCTAGAGAGCAAACTGATTCACTTCTAAATATCATTAAAATATTTAAATCAATTTCAGTTAGCATTGATAGGAATTTTTAAGTAAAATGCTTCACAGAGACAGGCTAGGTCATAATATAGTCTAATGAAATTCCTTATTTCAATTACGGCAACTTATATTTTCCTACAGTTTTTGTCTCTCCTCTGTATGTCACTAGAGTAACAGGTTTTCATTATGTTCATCTCTAATTTTTGATGAATAATTTCATTAATGATCCCCACATAAATGACAAAGTATCTGTCTATCCATCCTCTAAATATCTGTTCATCCATTCATTTGTGTGGAAATGTGTTAATGTGTGGGAAAGCAAGAAAAGAAACAAAATTGTTACTGTCAAGTGAACTTGCAGAACTAATGAAAGAGACAGGCAAAAAATTGGCAAATAATGTGATGTGGTTAGGCTGCTACTCTAGACTAGGGTGGTCAGTGAAGGATTTTTGGAAGGAGATGAAAGCCTAGAGGTAGGATGCAGGGGTTTGGGGGGATGGTAAGTTGCCACTGAGCCAAATTATAACTTGGAGTTATCTGAGTGAATGGAGAGAGTAAGGAGGCTAGAGGCTGAAGCTTATTTGAGGGCGTAAAGTTCTGAGAGATCATGCCATATTTGTGGAGGTGTAATGTACATCATTTAATACATCTGGAATTCAGGGGATTGATGAGAACCTTGATGTGCCCAAAGTTACAGGCAGGCGTCAGATCTTGAAAGTTCTCTTGTGAACTGGGAGAGTTTGCTTTTTAATTTTCTCCTATAAAACTCACTGGCAAGCCAGTGATGGGTGTTGAGCAGAGGAAAATTATCAAATATGTGTTTCAGAAGGCTTACTCTCAGGGCTGTGGAGAATAGATAGGAGGGGCCGTTAGACTATGAGTGAATGAGAGCAGGAACCAGGTCTGTTTGTTTAACACTGTGTCTCCAGGACCTTGTCCAGTGTCTGATGCATGGTATTCTTCCATCAGTATTTGTTAAATAAAGGAGTATACACAGAGATCATGTAGGACACTTTTGAAGTAATCCTAGTAAGAAATAGTGAAGGTAATTGGGAAGGATAAAAAGTGGATAATTTGGATCAGTGTTTTTCAAATTTTTCTAATTAAGACCTATATGAGGAAATATACAGGACTTGGTACATATAGGCACAAACACCCACTCCTAAAACTAATGTTTTACTAAATAGTATTTACTCTTACTACCTGTGGCACACAATTTTCTATCCTATGCCATACCATGTATTAATTTCCTAGAGTTGCTGTAATAAATATTACAGACTTGGTGGCTTAAACGAAAGAGTGTATTTTCTCACAGTTCTAGAAGTCTGAGGTCACAATGTCAGTAAGTTTGGCTTCTTTTGAGAACTATGAGGGAAGAATCTGTTCCAGACATCTCTCCTTGGTTTGTAGAAGAGGGTCTTCTTCCTGTATCTTTGTACAGTCTTACCTCTTTGCATATCTGTGTCCCAGTCTTCTTTTCTTCATGGGAACACCACGGATTAGGGCCCACCAATGTGACTTCATCTTACTCTAATTATCTCTTTAGGCCTTTTCTCTAAACATAGTCACATTCTGAGGTGTTGAATGTTAGGACTTCAACATATGAATTTGGTGAGGGGCACAATAACACGATTTTGTGAAAAAAACAACCAAAGTCCATTGTGCATATTTGGATTCACTCGTTGTCCATTCCGTGTTTGTTTTTTAAATCTATATAATTACATGTATACACCTTTATAGCATCATGTAGAATAGTGTCTCTGTCCTAAAATGTCCTATGTTTCCTATTCATTCTTCCCCTTCCCAAATCCCTGGTAATCACTGATGTTTTTAATCTCTCCATAGTTTTCCCTTTTCCGGATTTCACATAGTTATAATAATACAGTATATGGTCTTTTCAGATTGGCTTCTTTCATATAGTAATATTTTCTTTTTAAAATGTCATTTCTAAACTGTTGATCCTCATGATCAACTAAAGGATTGCTAACTTCTATGTAGAAAACATTGGTGTAAGGAGCTACTATAGAGGTAGAACTGTCAGGACTTGGTGACTGTTAAGATATGGGAAGGGGAGGGGTCTGGGACTTAGGATGCAGTCTGCTATGAATATTCAACTGACATGCAGGTGTTAATTGAAGTCCTGGATGTCATTGGGTCTACCCATAAAGTGAAGAGAGGGTGAAAATGGAAGTGTTGAGGAATAAATCCTAGAGAGTATCAATTTCATAAGTGTCATACTTTGTCTTGGGTTTAAATTTGAGTTGAGCACCTTTAGTTGTGTTGGCTTACCATTTTTCCCCGTTAGCTGTTTGTTCATATCTTATATAAACATTTCTTATTTGTTTATTGATCTTTTCAATAGTTTGAGATAAAGCTTTCTTTAATAAAGGAAGTATTTGAAAACATAATAATGGACTATTTATCCTATTTGTCTTTTAGCTTTGTCTATGATATTAGTTGCTATGCAGAAATTCTAGATTTATATAGAATTAATTTTACCAGTGTATAACTTTATATTAATAGTTCCTGAATTTTATGGCATGCTTACCAAGGCCTTCTCCACTCATACCACATAAAAAACATTCTTGAATGTTTTCTTAAAGTACATTTATTCTTTTGTTTAAGCTTTAAATTTGAAAATTGTATTAGTCTGAAATAATGTTTATGTAAGTGGCAACATGGTTATCTGGTTTTGTCCATATGACCTGGCAAATGACCTAGCACTATTTATTAAAGAATTCTCTTTTTCCCTCTTATTTTAAATGATACATTGCTCACATACCAATATATAATGTGTATTTGGTTATTTCTGGTCTTCATTTTGTTTCAGTGGTCTGCCTGTCTACTCCTGACCAGAATTACATAATTTTAATTCATTTTATGATATATATTCGAGATACTGAATTGGGCTAGTCTTTCACCCATATACATTTCCATGGGTAGCTTCACTTATTCCATCTCCAAATAAATTGCCAGACCCTATCTCCACCTTAGAAATCCTACCCAAAACAAACACTTTGGAAATTTGATCAGATCTATAGTGAAATTATAAAGTAGAAATTTTGCCTTCTTTCCACTACTGATTCATCATATTCAAGGTAATTTTATTGGGTATCCATGTGGCTTTGGACAATGGTGACTGTCTAACATCTGCAAAAATTTCTTCCCTAACCCGTAAGAAAATATAAGAAAAGTAAATTCTATGCAAAACAATGCCCTTAGCAAACCTGGCAGACAGAACATGCCAAAACTGAAAAAATAACTATCTGTAAAGGGTAAAAAAATGACAGAATTCCAGCAGGTGATCTTTCACTCCACCATCTCATATCCAAAGAAAAACCGTGAGGAAGACAAAAGAGGGAGGCAAGCAATGAGCTGTCATGGTGACTTGGAAAGTCTTCTCAAAATATTATATCTTCCCTGAATCTGAAAGGAAACAAAACCAAAACTTGGAAATGTGTCTGTGAAAATCAGTGCAAGAGCTACAGGGCTGAGACTTCAGAGTTCCTGATTTAAAGGCCCAGGCCCAGTTTACAAGGAGAGATGCAATTACATGAATAGACCTGATTTAAATAGGCAGTCTTCAAAATGCACAGCTTCCGTTGAGGGGGAAAAAAAAGCAAAGGGCTGGAAAGTGCTCCTTTGCAGTCTAGTAGTTAAGCAGAAATAGTAAAGAAAGGTGAGGGAGATTTTTAGAAAGGCAAGAAAAACAGAGAACAGTGAAATAGAGGAAGGGAAACCCTTCCCCCAACATCAGAATATACAAAAACTCCTTGCTAAAGTATCTGGATTGCTATACTGACAGATGAGTGTGGTATTAATAATGTGAATACCAGAAAATACTCCAGTATCATAAAAATGAACAGAAGACAGATAAAGTCCATATACATATATTGCAGAAAATCAGTAAATGAAATTTCACACATAATTAAGAAAATTAACCACTCCTCATGGTAAATGAAAACAAAGCAGAAGAAATCTGTAAGCCAGTAACTCTAAACAGAATTAAATATGCTCAAACAAGCATTTGAGGATTTTAGAAACTGTCGTTAATCAGAAGTTTGAAAGTAAAACAGAAGTGAGCAAAAGAAAACTGAAAAAAGAGCTTGAACTCAGGAAAGAAATAGAAAAAAAATATCTCATAAGTGAAGAAAAATTCCAATAATAAACTCAATAAATATTACAAATTCCAAGGATAAACTTGAAGAAAAGTTTATTAAGGCCTGTTGGGGAAAAAAACACAAAAACAACCGTAGACAAACAAAGAAATGAAATGATATATAATAAAAAAAAAATGACATAATCAAAAAAGAACAAAAATGGTCAGAAAGAAAGCATGTCATTATGGTGACATTGGGGGACATTCCAGGTATGCTCCCAAGGCTGAAGACTGATTGGCCTATGCTGTCTACAAAGCAGGTCTGTTTCCTTCACCTTTGCTTGGTGGTCAGCTTCTTACAAGACCTAGACTAAGACAGAAGACAGCTTTAGCTTCTTTTCAAGTCCATTCACATGTGAGTGAATCTTGTTTCAGCTCCTCTTTTCATAAAGTGAATCTGGATCCAGTGCTTTACAAGGTATGGAACACTTAGTTCTTGGTAAGTTGTAGAAAATGAATTCCTATCTCTGCTTCCTTCTGAAATCAGAGCTCAGCAGGCCAAAAACCTTCATTCTTGCATTGCATTAGGTTGCTCTTTCATTTCTGCTCCATGGAGATGTGTATGTGTTTGCGCATGTGTGTGTGCATGTGTGCTATTTTGAAAATTTTCAGTTTTATATTTTAAATACAGTTTTGTGTAGTAGGTAAGTCTGAAAATATGAACTGCAATTTAACTTGAAATTTCTCATTCCCTTTGAAAGCAGAATTTCAAACTTTTTATATATCTTGTATATTTTTTGTTAAGTTTATTCTTAAATAAACTTTTTGAACTTTAAAAAATATTAGTGTCTTCTCTCATCCATTGTAATTTCAAATAGGCTATTGTTTGTGCAAGGAAAAACTATTGAATTATATATATATATATATATATATATAAAATTAGGTACCTTAATTTTTTTCTATTTTTCTAATAATTTTTATAGTATATTTGCTATTGTTTACACATGTGAAATTTTAACATCTGAAAATAATGCCATTTTTGCAAGATCTTTTCTAATGTCTGTACTTTATTCTTTTGGGTAAGTAGATTAACTGTAACTAAGCGTACTAACTGTAGCTTCAAGAAGGATATTGTTGTCTTATTCCTAACTTTTAGTGAGAATAATTCAGTTAATGTTTTACCATATTGTATGATATAACATCTTTTTATTTTATTTAGATCCACTAGAATGTAGATTAATTAAAAAGTAATTTAAAACCTACATTAATTGAAAATTATTTGTACTTTAAACTTCATATTTTAACTGAAGCTTTTGTCATACTTTTGTCATAGAATCAAGGTTTCTTATTTGAATAGGAGCTACTGATTGGAGATTTACATCCTCTTTAGCATAAACCATACTCATAAAATATTGCATAAAATTATGTTTTTTAGGTACCTGGCATTTTAAGATATTTATGATTCATAGTATCTCTAAACTTTGACCTTTCCCCAACCAAAGAATTGAACTGAATTCCCTTAGAAACACTTTTTGACACGTCTTATTGATTGTTGGAGCTTCTAATTTACGTATGTTGTTAAAGTTCAGTGTAAACAGTGTTTTAGAACATAGAACTCTGTAGAATCAGCCATAATTGTACGTACATCCCCTTTTCCTTGAGCCTCCCTCCCCCACCCCATCCCAACCTTCTAGGTCATCACAGAGTGGCAGACTGGGATCTCTGTGCTATATAGCAACTTCCCACTAGCTATCCATTTGACACATGATAGTGTATATATGTCAATGCTACTTTCTCCATTTGCCCTACCCTTTCTATATATATGGAATCTAGAAGGATGATACTGATGAACCCATTTGCAGGGAAGGACTGAAGACACAGATGTAGAGAATAGACTTACGTATACAGTGGGGGGAGGAGAGGGTGGGACGAGTTTAAACTTTTTAAAAATTAGAAATGTCTATTGAATTTTAACATTTATTATTTTAATTTTTGCATTGACTGTGATTTTTCTCAAAGTGAACTCTACAATGTTTTTAATATTGAGATATACTTGCATTCTGGCATATCATCATTTGAATTTATTATTATAATATTTTATTAATATTTAAATATATTTGATTACATTATCATTTTGTTGTACACTGAAATCTTCTTGCTATCATATTATTTAGGATTCTTGCATTGAAATTCACATGTGAAATTGGTGTACCTCTTAGCAAGGTGCCTTCTTCATAATTTGACAATTTTTATAATCTATTTAAGACTCATAAACTTAAATGACATTATTCTTTGAATTTTGTCATGCGTGGAATTTTCAAATAGATGTTTCCTACACTGAGAAGTTTCTTATTAATGATAATGGCATTGGAATCAATCATTGCCACCACCTATTTCCACTCAACCTTCCTGACATTTCTCTAGTCTCTGGTGAGGAGCTTCTATCACTTACTCTTTAAGTAAATAAATGATGAATAAAATGAAATATTATACTATATATCATCTGCTGAGTCAAGGGTAGGACTGGGATAGTTTTTTTCTTATTCCACATACACACATGTTCTCTTTTACACACACTTTCTCTCGTATTATAACAGAGGATTAATACAAATTGAAATGATTACTGAGAGCTTTTCTCTCCAGTGGCATTAAGTACACAGTTTTCTACTGACACTAGTGGAACTTCAGTGGGTTTATCTCAGGTGATGATCCCAAGGATGGCATACTTTATGTTTTTAAAAATTGTTCTACTTGAGAAGACTAAATTTTCTTTACACAGGAGGTAGACTTAAATAAACATAAGAAAAAAGCAAATGATAAAGTTCTTGAACATTTAGATAAGGATACATCTTGATTATTTCTTTCCTCTGAAATGAACATTCTATTACATTTATTTATCCACTAATCCAAACTGTACTTTCTTTGTGGTAGTGATGAATCAGCTCTTAAATAATTATTAAACATTTATGATCTTTTTTCATCTAATCATTTTGTTTTCAGAGAGGACAACTGGGGACAGAGAGGATATATGGGCATATTGAAGACATTAGCAATGTATGAGAAGTGACAAATGCTTTTGAAAAAGACAAGTGGATATGCATTTAGTTATTACATTTCTGTTTTGAAAATAGAGTATTCTGTAACTGGCAGATAATTTTCTACCTCTAGTGTAGGTGTGTAATTTCTTATTTTTGAGGTTGTTAAACATGCCATACAGTGATATTTTTGCCTAACAAGGGCCCACAGTTAAAGTACCTATATTTATTTTTAGAATCAAGCATGGTATATTACCATGCAGACTTCATTTTGCATTTTTGTTAGGAGACATTATTAAACATTTCATATGTTGTTAATTATTTATAATGCTACTTCAGCAGCATCTTGAACTATTTGCTGATCTCTCTAGAAATTGCACTTCTGATCATAGTCTGCATACTCAAGAAAGGAAAATAAAACCTTACTGTGGTCTTTTTAAAAAAAAACAAATAATGAACTGAATTTATAAAATAGAAAGGAATCAGATTGTAATACACGTGACTGAGGTTAAAAAATTCAGAGAGAGATTGTAACTTAAAGTGAAAACAGATTCAAACATAGAAAAACCCAACAAAGCTACCTTGTTGTTAAACGAATAGCAGCAAATCTTGGCAGAAATTAGTCTTTAGTTGTTAACAAAGCTGTGAAAAGAAGACATTGTGGTTTTAACAGAAGAAAACAGTTAAACCAAAAGTGGAAATATTAAATATTTTTTATTATTAATTATTTAAACATTAGAAAGGACACTGAATAATAAAATAATCTTTCATTATTTAGCTTCTTTCTCTTTAGGTTTATTGACATTTTCATATTTGCTACAATTTTCTTAAGGAAATTGCCAAGCACTTTCTTTAGCTGGGCTAACGTGGCTTTAATTGATCTGTTTTCTGGTTTCCCCAATTTATAATTAATAGCATGAAAAGAAAAACCCATCTATACTGCCCATCCCCAAGTAGCCATGGCCATATAATGCAGAATAGTGGATAAATATATCTTTACATTTCCATTCAGCAGTCCAATAATAATGACTTAAGTCTGTTGTCTGGCAGAACTCCCAGGTACTTATAAAAGAGACCAAGATCTCTGAAAATGATAGGTCCTTTCCAACATACTGTGCTGAAAATCTTGTCAATTGTAAAATAATTGTTAGCCATTGTGGGGTTTGGGGCAACAGGGATTTACACGACTATTGAGATAAATTTTTTAGAACTGTGTAGGGTATAGCCAACAGTTCTTGGCAGCATTTTAAACAGCATTAAGTTTCCTGGCAATGCCAAGGATCAGGTCCAGGGGAACTGACTCCATCACTGTAATTATTTCTAAGCTTATTCTGTTCCAAAACAAAGCAACTTGAGGACAGGTCAGCTGTAAATTTTCTAAGACTGCTTCACATGCAAGGTCCTTGGGTGTTTCTCTTCTAGACACATTTGTTTGGACCAATTCAGATATGGTTTCTTTGATTTTTGTTACTTGGCACTATTGCTGCAGTCTTGGTCAAAGTCTGGAATTTTAAGATTTAATAGTCATAGGGGAATCAAGGCCTCAAATTCACTGTTCCATTGTATGAGACATGTCAATATGTGAGCTTGTCTAAAGAATGGGTACTAACATCAAGGACAAGAATTGCTTCATATCAGTCCCAAACAGTCGTAAATGGTTTAATTTTTATGTGTGCACATGGGTGGAGAGGAGGAAGTTGAGTCTCCATTGATCTTAATGTGTATGGGAAGAGTTGACTATTCAGTGAATTTTACAATATGCTTAACAACTTAATGAGTTTTGGAATAAAAGGGAGCATGTAAATCATTGCAAGTTCACTGTTAAAGTTCAGTGTTCTTATCAGATAAAACTGCCATGACCCTGAAAGAAGTGACTGGAGGGACCACATCCTCTTACTTTTTATAGGGTGAACTGTAAACTTACAACATCTATGGAATACCCTGTCCCACCCCCTACCCGCCATCTCAGGAAGGGATTTGAAAAAGAATTCAGGCATTTGACAATACATACTGGCTAAAGACCTGTTCTCAAAACATGTTTTAAGGTAGGTTTTCAAATTTAACACAAGTGGATATGCCTCAGATCTTACATACCAACTCAGGCAAACTTTGTACTTATGTGTTACACAACAGAACCATTTGGTTTATAGAAAGTAATTTAGGCATAAGTCTTTAAAGGACAAGGGGTGCATTTATTGGAGACCTAAGTGTCAAAGATGGAGGCAACTACAGACAGAATTTAACCAACATTTTTTCATAAGCAAATACATCAAGGCACAGAGAAGTTATATGACATGATTGAGTCAGGGTGTTACTCAGAGTTACTCAGAATATAGATCTCCTAACTCTTGATGATGTTTCATTAGATTAGAAAAAAAGTAACAGAGTTAGAAGCAGCATGAAAATAAAGTTCAATTTTTTGTTGTTATAGTCAAGGCATCTTTATAGAGTACTTTCTCCCTTTGAATGTCATTACAGAGGCCATCTCTCTATAGATATTCAGTATATATACTTTCCTGCTGACTTTCGGTCTCAGTGATTTGGAAAACAAAATATCTTCAGTGAACTTTTTTCCCTTCATATTGATCATATCACTTTATTTCTTTGTAGTACCTCATTATTGAAGGTCATCTTTTAAAATATTTTTTTAACACTAGTAGAAATAACATTTATGATGTAGCTAAGTTGAACTCTGGGACTTACTTATTTCAAAGGAATCACCTCACAATATAATTTACACTGTCTTATGTATTAAATCTGTTTGATCTATTTTTTCAGAAGTTCAAGGTCTTTTTCTATCTTTCTATTACGCCTAGTTACACACATGACCCTGGTAATTGCCTCTGAAGGCACCAGTATTTTGAATTATGTAATCCAGTACACATATATCTGGTAAAGCCACAGAGTTTTGCACTCCTGAGAAACGTAATTTTTTTTTTAATGATAGCCAAATGTTTTAGAAATGCACTGTCCAATATGGCAGTCACATAGTTAATTTAAATTGAAATTGTATAGAAATAAAACTTAGCATTCAGTTCCTCAATCACACTAACCATATTTAAAGTGCTTAATAACCACATATGGCTAAAACTACTGAATTAGGTAGCACAGATATAGGACATTTCTATAATCTTAGAAAGTTCTATTAGACTGCTCTTCTCCAGAAGAATTAGTACTCCATCCCAAGATCCTTGCAATCAAAGTGCCTACTATACCTGAAGAATCATATATCAATTAGTAAATATCAATATATCAAGCATGTGAATTTTCTTAAATATTTTAAATTGAGAAACACATTAACACTTTTGGGCTGTTTTGTTGACCTTGTCACTTTCTAGCTGTGCAGTTTTGAAAAAAATTTACTCCCTATGCTTCAATTTCTATCTTTTAAAATAGAGAACATGATATTTGATAGTATTATTCTGAGAATGAAATGATATAATTCAGGTAAAATGCTTAGCACATTATCTGGTATATTTTAAGTAAATACTTAATTATCAGGAAAAGAAATGAAAGAAGGCAAAGTGGTTGTCTGAGGAGGCTTCACAAATAGCTGAGAAAAGAAGAGAAGTGAAAGGCAATGAGAAAGGAAAAGATAAACCTAACTGAATGCAGAGTTCGAGAGAATAGCAAGGAGAGATAAAGAAAGCTTTCTTAAGTGAACAATGCAAAGAAATAGAGGAAGACGATAGAATGGTGAAGACTAGAGATTTTTCTCAAGAAAATTGGAGATACCAAGGGACTATTTCATGCAAAGATGAGCACAATAAAGGACAGAAATGGCAAGGACCTAACTGAATCAGAAGAGATTAAGAAGAGCTGGCAAGAATACAGAAGAACTGTACAAAAAAGGTCTTAATGACCCAGATAACCACGATGGTTTTGTCACTTACTACAACCAGACATAGTGGAGTGTGAAGTCAAGTGGACCTTAGGAAGCATTACTATGAGGAAAGCTAGTGGAGGTGATGGAATTCCAGCTGAGGTATTTCAAATCCTAAAAGATGATGCTGTGAAAGTACTGCACTCAATAGGCGAGTAAATTTGGAAAACTTAGCAGTGGCCAAAGGACTGGAAAAAGTCAGTTTTCATTCTAATTCCAAAGAAAGGCAATGTCAAAGAATGTTGAAACTACTGCACAATTGCACTCATTTCACATACTAGCAAGATTATGTTCAAAATCCTTCAAGCTAGGCTTCAGCAGTATGTGAACTGAGAAATTCCAGATGTCCAAGCTAGATTTAGAAAAGGAAGAGGAACCAGAGATTCAATTGCCGACATCTGTTGAATCATAGAAAAAGCAAGGGAATTTTAGAAAAACGTCCTCTTCTGCTTCATTGACTATGCTAAAGCCTTTGGCTGGGTTCAGTGCAGTTCAGTTCAGTCTCTCAGTCGTGTTCGACTCTTTGCGACCCCATCAATCGCAGCATGCCAGGCCTCCCTGTCCATCACCAACTCCCAGAGTCTACCCAAACCCATGTCCATCGAGTCAGTGATGCCATCCAACCATCCCATCCTCTGTCGTCCCCTTCTCCTCCTGCCCCCAATCCTTCCCAGCATTAGGGTCTTTTCCAATGAGTCAACCCTTCGCATGAGGTGGCCAAAGTATTGGAGTTTCAGCTTCAACATCAGTCCTTCCAATGAACACCCAGGACTGATCTCCTTTAGGATGGACTAGTTGGATCTCCTCACAGTCCAAGGGACTCTCAAGAGTCTTCTCCAACACCACAGTTTAAAAGCATCAATTCTTCGGCGCTCAGCTTTCTTCACCGTCCAACTCTCACATCCATACATGACTACTGGAAAAACCAGAGCCTTGACTAGATGGACCTTTGTTGGCAAAGTAATGTCTCTGCTTTTAAAGATGCTATCTAGGTTGGCCATAACCTTCCTTCCAAGGAGTAAGCGTCTTTTAATTTCATGGCTGCAATCACCATCAGCAGTGATTTTGGAGCCCAAAAAAATAAAGTCTGACACTGTTTCCACTGTTTCCCCATCTATTTGCCATGAAGTGATGGGACCAGATGCCACGATCTTAGTTTTCTGAACGTTGAGCTTTAAGCCAACTTTTACACTCTCCTCTTTCACTTTCATCAAGAGGCTCTTTAGTTCTTCTTCACTTTCTGCCATAAGGGTGGTGTCATCTGCATACCTGAGGTTATTGATATTTCTCCCGCAATCTTGATTCCAGCTAGTGTTTCTTCCAGCCCAGCATTTCTCATGATGTACTCTGCATATAAGTTAAATAAGCAGGATGACAATAAACAGCCTTGACATGCTCCTTTACCTATTTGGAACCAGTCTGTTGTTCCATGTCCAGTTCTAACTGTTGTTTCCTGACCTGCATACAGGTTTCTCAAGAGACAGGTCAGATGGTCTGATATTCCCATCTCTTTCAGAATTTTCCACAATTTATTGTGGTCCACACAGTCAAAGGATTTGGCCTAGTCAATAAAGCAGAAATAGATGTTTTTCTGGAACTCTCTTGCTTTTTTGGTGATCCATCGGATGTTGGCAATTTGATCTCTGGTTCCTCTGCCTTTTCTAAAACCAGCTTGAACATCTGGAAGTTCACGGTTCACATATTGCTGAAGCCTGGCTTGGAGAATTTTGAGCATTACTTTACTAGCATGTGAGATGCGTGCAATTGTGCAGTAGTTTGAGCATTCTTTGGCATTGCCTTTCTTTGGGATTGGAACGAAAACTGACCTTTTCCAGTCATGTGGCCACTGCTGAGTTTTCCAGATTTGCTGGCATATCGAGTGCAGCACTTTCACAGCATCATCTTTCAGGATTTGAAATAGCTTCAACTGGAATTCCATCACCTCCACTAGCTTTGTTCGGAGTGATGTTTTCTCAGGCCCACTTGACTTCACATTCCAGAATGTCTGGCTCTAGGTGAGTGATCACACCATCATGAGTATCTGGGTCGTGAAGATCTTTTTTGTACAGTTCTTCTGTGTACTCTTGCCACCTCTTCTTAATATCTTCTGCTTCTGTTAGGTCCATACCATTTCTGTCCTTTATTGAGCCCATCTTTGCATAAAATGTTCCCTTGGTATCTCTAATTTTCTTGAAGAGATGTCTAGTCTTTCCCAGTCTGTTGTTTTCCTCTATTTCTTTGCATTGATTGCTGAAGAAGTCTTCCTTATCTCTCCTTGCTATTCTTTGGGACTCTGCATTCAGATGGGAATATCTTTCCTTTTCTCCTTTGCTTTTCACTTCTCTTCTTTTCCCAGCTATTTGTAAGGCCTCCTCAGACAGCCATTTTGCTTTTTTGCATTCCTTTTCCATGGGGATGGTCTTGATCCCTGTCTCCTGTACAATGTCACGAACCTCTGTCCATAGTTCATCAGGCACTCTGTCTATTAGATCTAGTCCCTTAAATCTATTTCTCACTTCCACTGTATAATCATAAGGGATTTGATTTAGGTCATACCTGAATGGTCTAGTGGTTTTCCCTACTTTCTTCAATTTAAGTCTGAATTTGGCAATAAGCAGTTCATGATCTGAGCCACAGTCTGCTCCCAGTCTTGATTTTGCTGACTGTATAGAACTTCTCCATCTTTGGCTGCAAAGAATATAATCAATCTGATTTCGGTGTTGATCATCTGGTGATGCCCATGTGTAGAGTCTTCTCTTGTGTTGTTGGAAGAGGGTGTTTGTTATGACCAGTGCGTTCTCTTGGCAAGACTCTATTAGCCTTTGCCCTACTTCATTCTGTACTCCAAGGCCAAATTTGCTGTTCCTCCAGGTGTTTCTTGACTTCCTACTTTCGCATTCCAGTCCCCTATAATGAAAAGGATATCTTTTTTGGATGTTAGTTCTAAAAGGTCTTGTAGGTCTTCATAGAACCATTCAGCTTCAGCTTCTTCAGTGTTACTGGTTGGGGCATAGACTTGGATTACTATGATATTGAATGGTTTGTCTTGGAAATGAACAGAGATCATTCTGTCGTTTTTGAGATTGCATCTATGTACTGCATTTCAGTCTCTTTTGTTGACCATTATGGCTACTCCATTTCTTCTAAGGGATTCCTGCCCACAGTAGTAAACATAACGGTCATCTGAGTTAAATTCACCCATTCCAGTTAATCTTAGTTTGCTGATTCCTAGAATGTCAACATTCACTCTTGCCATCTCCTGTTTGACCACTTCCAATTTGCCTTGATTCATGGATCTAACATTCCAGGTTCCTATGCAATATTGCTCTTTACAGCATCAGACTTTGCTTCAATCACCAGTCACATCCACAGCTGGGTATTGTGGATCACAACAAACTATGAAAAATTCTTAAAGAGATGGGAATACCAGACTACCTTACCTGCTTCCTGAGAAACTTATATGCAGGACAAGAAGCAACAGTTAGAACCAGACATGGAACAACTGAGTTCAAAACTGGGAAAGGAGTATGTCAAGTCTGTATATTGTCACCTTGTTTATTTAACTTATATGCAGAGTACATCATGCGAAATTCTGGGCTGGATGACTCACAAGCTGGATCAAGATTGCCAGGAGAAATATCAACAACCTCAGGTATGCAGATGATAGCACCCTAATGGCAGAAGGTGAAGAGGAACTAAAGAGCCTCTTGGTGAAGGTAAAATAGGAGAGAGGAAAAGCTGGCTTAAAAATAGACATGCAAAAAAACAAACAAACAACAACAACAAAAAACTTAACATTCAAAAAACGAAGATCATGGCATCCAGTCCCATCATTTCATGGCAAATAGATGGGGAAACAATGGAAAATGTGATAGACTTTATTTTCTTGGGCTCCAAAATCACTGCAGACAGTGACTGCAGCCATGAAATTAAAAGACACTGGCTCCTTGGAAGAAAAGTTGTGACCATCCTAGACTGTGTATTAAAAAGCAGACATCACTTTGCTGACAAAGGTCTGTCTAGTCAAAGCTATGATTTTTCCAGTTGTCATGTACAGGTGTGAGAGTTGGACCATAAAGAAAGCTGAGTGCCAAAGAATTGATGATTTCAAACCATGGTGCTGGAGAAGACTCTTGAGACTCCCTTGGATAGCAAGGAGAGCAAACCAGTCAGTCCTAAAGGAAATGAACCCTGAATATTCATTGGAAGGAATGATTTTGAAGCCCTAATACTTTGGCCACCTGATGTGAAGGGCCTACTCAATGGAAAAGACCCTGATTGATTGAAGGCAAGAAGAAAGATTGAAGGCAAGAAGACAAGGGGGTAACAGAAAATGAGATGTTTGGATGCATCATTGACCCAATGGATATGAGTTTGAGCAAACTCCAGGAGATAGTGAGAGACAGAGAGTCAGATGTGCTGCAGTTCATGAGATTGCAGAGTTGGACACAGCTTAGCACTGAACAAAAACACTAATCAGTTCTCTAATTACTGCCCTTCCCCTATATACACAAATACTTAGTAACTTAATGAAAATACTTTTTTATATTACAACACATTTTCTTAGAAAACTCAAAAGTTAAAAAAAGCAATGAGAAATTCTCAATAATACAAAATAGAATCTACATCTTAAGGCATTCATCATCCACATACTATTTTAGTAATACTTTGAAAGTTTTGCTTTTATGCTTGTATATAATTTAGTTTCTGGACCTAATTGTAGTTTATTTTTGGGGAGTAGAGTATGTGTATATTAGCAGGGACATGATGAGTAAAAGTTAATGTAGTTTGAGATTCTGTTTCAAAAGCAATACATCTTTGTTGAAGTATTTATTTGAATTAATTCAATGACAGTAGTTGCTATAGACTGAATGTGTCTCTAAAAAATTTGTGTGTTGATAAGCTAACCCCCAATGTGCTGATATTAAGAAATCGGGCCTTTGGGAAGTGATTATGCCTTGCAGGTGGAGTACTCATAAATGGAATTAGTGTCTTTATAAAAGCCCTAGAGAACTTCCTTACACTTTCTGTACTGTGAGGACCTGGAGAGAAAATGTGTGTGTGTGTGTGTGTGTGTGTGTGTGTATTTTCCCACATCCCCCTGCTGCTCTAAGATTTTTTTTTTGTCTTTCATTTATAGCAGCGATTTTACTATGATGTATCTAGATGCTGTATTATGAGTATTGACCCTGATTTGAAGGTTCCTAAATCTGTGGCTTGTTGACTTTTGTCAGTTTGGGAAAATTTTGGTTATTAGCTCATTAAACATTGCTTTTGGTACGTCCTCTTTCTGCTTTCCTGTTTTGGGATTCCAAATACATTGCTTATATGACTATATATGCACTTTTCTAATATGTGCAGTGTGTTCTTTCTTGTATTTTCCACTTTAATTTCCTCTCTATATTTTAATCTGGATATTTTCTAATAATCTATTTTTAAAAGATTTTAATTTTTGAAAGTAGGTTTAAGTTTACAATAAAACTGAGAGTAAGGCACAGAGATTTTCCATAAACCCCATGCTCCCACACATGCATAGCCTCCTCTATCTTCAGTATCGCTACCATAATAATACATTTTTTACCAAGGTCCGTAGTTAACCTTAGGATTTACTATTGATGTTGTGTATTCTATGAGCTTGGACAAACGTGTAATGATATATACCCATCATTATAATATCATGCAGAGTATTTTCACTGTTCTGAAATTCCTCTGTATCAGTATCAGTTCAATTCAGCTGCTCAGTTGTGTCCAACTCTCTGCGACCACATGCACTGTAACACGCCAGGCTTCCCTATCCATCACCACCTCCTGGAGCTTACTCAAACTCATGTCCATTGAGTCAGTGATGCCATCCAACCATCTCATCTTCTGTCATCCCCTTCTCCTCCCACCTTCAGTCTTTCCCAGCATCAGGGTCTTTTCCAGTGAGTCAGTTCTTCACATTGGGTGGCCAAAGTATTGGAGTTTCAGCGTCAGCATCAGTCCCTCCAATTCAGGACTGATTTCCTTTAGGACAGACTGGCTGGATCTCCTTGCAGTCCAAGGGACTCTTCTTTTTCTCTAACACCACAGTTCAAAATCATAACTTCTTTGGCACTTAGCTTTCTTTATGGTTCAACTCTCCCATCCATACTTGACTACTGGAAAAACCATAGCTTTGACTAGATGGACCTTTGTTGGCAGAGTAATGTCTCTGCTTTTTAATATGCTGTCTAGGTTGGTAATGGCTTTTCTCCCAAGGAGCAAGCAACTTTTAATTTCATGGCTGCAGTCACTGTCTGAGGTGATTTTGGAGTCAAAAATAAAGTCTCTCACTGTTTCCTTTGTTTCCCCACCCATTTGCCATGAAGTGATAGGACCAGATGCCATGATCTTAGTTTTCTGAATGTTGACTTTAAGCCAACTTTTTCACTCTCCTCTTTCATTTTTATCAAGAGGCTCTTTAGTTCTTCACTTTCTGCCATAAGGGTGGTGTCATCTGCATATCTGAGGTTATTGATATTTCTCTCACCAATCTTGATTCCAACTTGTGCTTCATCCAGCCTGGCATTTTGCATGATGTTCTCTGAATAGAATTAAATAAGCAGGGTGACAATATACAGCCTTGATGTACTCCTTTCCCTATTTGGAACCCGTCTGTTTTTCCATGTCCAGTTCTAACTGTTGCTTCTTGACCTGCATACAGATTTCTCAAGAGGCAGATCAAGTGGTCTGGTATTCCCATCTCTTGAAGAATTTTCCACAGTTTGGTGTGATCCACACTGTCAAAGGCTTTGGCGTAGTCAATAAAGCAGAAGTAGATATTTTTATGGCACACTCTTGCTTTTTCGATGATCCAGTGGATGTTGGTAATTTGATCTCTGGCTCCTCCGCCTTTTGTAAATCCAGCTTGAACATCTGGAATTTCACTGTTCACAGAGAAGCCTGGCTTGGAGAATTTTAAGCATTACTTTGCTAGCATGTGTGATGAGTGTAATTGTGTTCTACCTCACTTCTGGCAATCACTAATCTTTTTATTGTCTTCATAATTTTGCCTTCTCCAGAATATTATGTTGTTGGAATCATACTATATGTAGCCTTCCAAGATTGACTACTTTCACTTAGTAATATGTACTTAGGGATCCCCTATTTAGTTTCATGACTTGCTAGCCCATTTCTACCACTAATATTCCATTTTCTGGGCATACCACATCTTGCATCCAAACATCTTGGACATCTTGGTTGCTTCCAAATTTTGGTGGCTATAAATAAATCTGCTATAAACATCAATGGGCAGATTTTTGTGTAGGCATAACTTTTCAGCTCCTTAGTGTGCATAATAAGGAGCATGTTTGCTGTATTTTATGGTAAGAGTACATTTAGTTTTATAAAAACTGCCAGATTGTCTTCCAAAGTATCTGTACCATTTTGCATTCCTACCAGCAACGAATGAGAGTTCCTGTTGCTTCACATCCTCATTAACATTTTGTGTTGTCAATTTTTCTGGATTTGGCCATACTAATAGGTGTGTAATGCTATCTCATTGTTTTAATTTGTATTTCTCGGACATATGATTTGGGACATTTTTTATAGGCTTATTTGACACCCATATTGTATATCTTCTTTTTTGAGGTGTCTGTTAAGATCTTACTCCTTGGAAGCAAAGCTATGACCAACATAGACAGTGTATTAAAAAGCAGAGACATTACTTTGCCAACAAAGGTCCATCTAGTCAAGGCTCTGGTTTTTCCAGTAGTCATGTATGGATGTGAGAGTTGGACTATAAAGAAAACTGAGTGCCAAAGAATTGATGCTTTTGAACTGTGGTGTTGGAGAAAACTCTTGAGAGTCCCTTGGACTGCAAGGAGATCCAATCAGTCCATCCTAAAGAAGATCACTCCTGAGTGTTCATTGGAAGGACTGATGTTGAGGCTGAAAGTCCAAAACTTTGGCCACCTGATGCGAAGAACTGACTCATTGGAAAAGACCTTGATCCTGGGAAAGACTGAAGTTGGGAGGAGAAGGGGATGACAGAGGATGGGATGGTTGGATGGTATCACCAACTCAATGGACATGAGTTTGGGTAAACTCTGGGAGTTGGTGATGGACAGGGAGGCCTGGCATGCTGCAGTCCATGGGGTAACAAAGAGTTGTACACGACTGAGTGACTGAACTGATTAAGATCTTTGGCCTATGTTTTAATCAAGTTTTTTTTTCCTCTTGTTGATTAATTGTTGAGTTTTAAGCGTTTTTTGTATATTTTAAATAAAAGTTATTTATCAGATGTCTTTTGCAAATATTTTCTCCTTGCTTGTGGCTTGTTTTCTAATTCTGTAGACACTATCTTTTGCAGAGCGTAAGTTTTTAATGAAGTCCGGTTTATTGATTATTTATTTATTATGTCTTTGGTATTGTATCTGAAATGTTATCTTCAAACCTAAGGTCATCTGGATTTTCTCCTTTGTTATCTTCTAGGAGCCTTATAGTTTTGCATTTTACATTTATGTCTATGATCCACTTTTGAGTTTTTGTGAAGGATGTAAGGTCTGTCCCCAGATTCTTTTCTTTTTTCCCATATATGGATGTCAAGTTGTTCCAGCATCATTTGTTGAAGAGACTATCTTTGTTGTTTTGCCTCACCTTTGCTTTGCTTCTTTGTCAAAGATCAGTTGACATTATTTAGGAGGGCCTTTTCTGGGCTCTCTATTTTGTTTCACTGATTAGTTTATCCTTTTTGCCAATACCACAGTGTCTTAATAATAACAGCTTTATAGTGAGTCTTGAAGTCAGATAGCATCAGTCCCTCAAGTTTGTTCTTCTCCTTCAATATTATTAATACAACAGTTATTCTGGGTCTTTTACAGATCCAATGAAATCCCTATCAAAATTTCAGTGGCATTTTTACAGAAATAGAGCACACAATTTTACTGTTTGTATGGAATCACAAAATACCCTGAATAGCCAAAATAATATTGAAAAAGAAGAACAGTTCTGTGGAGGCATCACCTGTCCTGATTTTAAGCTAAATTACAAAGCTATAATAATCGAAACAGTGTGGAACCGCCATAAAATAGATATATAGATCAATAGAACATAATGAAAGTAAGAAAGTGAAAGTTGCTCAGTTGTGTCCAACTATTTGTGACCCCATGGACTACACAGTCCATGGAATTCTCCAGACCAGAATACTGGAGTGGGTTGGGAGTGGGTAGCCATTTCCTTCTCCAGGGGATCTTCCCAACCTAAGGATCAAACCCAGGTCTCCCTCATTGCAGGAGGATTCATTACCAGTTGAGCCACCAGGGAAGCCCAAATAGAACATAATAGAGAGACCAAAAATAAACCCATGCTTATATGGCCAATCAACTTATGACAAAGGAGGCAAGAATGTACAATCAGGACAGGATAGTCTTTTCAATAAATGATGTTGGGAAAACTGGGCAGACTTGTGATGTGAGAAGAATGGAACTGGACCATTATCTTGCATCATACATAAAAAATCAACTCAAAATGGATAAACCTTGGACATAAGATCTGAAACCACACAGCTTCTAGACAAAGCAATAAAGGGTAAGCCTCTTGATGCTGGTCTTGTCGGTGGGTTTATTTTGGATTTCAGCAACAAAAGAAAGAGTAAACAAGTGGGACTCCATTAACCCAAAACCTTTTGTACAGCAAAGGAAATCATAAATAAAGTGAAAAGGTGACCTAAAGAATGGAATAAAATATTTGCAAATCATTTATCTGATAAGGTGTTAATATTGAAAATGTAGAAAAAACTCACATAACTCAATAGAAAACGAAAACCCAGTTAAAAATGGGCAGAGGAGCTGAATAGACATTTCCTAAAGGAGACATACAAATGGCCAACAGGTATATGAAAAGGTATTCAGCATCACTAATTATCAGGGAAATGAAAATCACAATGTTAGCATGGTTATTACCAAAATGACAAGAAATCATGGCTCTAAATCTCACACCTGTTAGCATGGTTATTATCAAAAAGACAAGAACTAAGTATTGATAAGGATATAGAGAAAAGGGAATCCTTGAGCAATCTTCGTGGGAATAGAAAGTGGTGTAGTCACTATGGAAAACATTGTAGAAGCTCTTCAAAAAATTGAAAGCGTTACTACCATATGATCCAGCGATTTCACTTCTGGGTATTTATTCAAGGAAAATGAAAGCACTAACTTGAAAAGATATCTGCACCACCAGTTTCATTGCATTATTATTTACAATAGCCAAAACAGAGAATAACCTAAGTATCCACTGACAGATTAGTGAATAAAGAGAATGTGGTGTGTCTGTGTATGTGTAATACATACATATATATAAATATCATTATATACATTACAAATATATATGAATATTATTCAGCCATAAAAGAGAAAGAAATCCTGCCATTTATGACAACATGGATAAACCTTGAGGGCATTATAATAAGTGAAATATGTCAGAGAAAGAAAAATACGTATGATCTTATTTATATTAATATAGGAACCCTATAAAGAAAAAACAAGCAAACAAACAAAATGAAACTCATAGATAGATACAAAGAACAGTTTGGTGATTGTCGGGGGAAAGGTGGGCGGGATGGGAAATGAGTGAAGTGGGTGAAGGTGGTCAAAAATGTATAAATTTCCAGTTATGAAATAAATAAGTCCTTGGATATTTATAGCATGGTGACTATAGTTTACAACATTGTGTTGTATATTTGAAAGTTACCAAGACGGTAGATTTTAAAAGTTCTCATCATAAGAAAAAACTTCTATGACAAACCTACACAGTGTATTAAAAAGCAGAGACATCATTTTGCCAACAAAAGTCCATCTAGTCAAAGTTATGGTTTTTCCAGTAGTCATATACAGATGTGAGAGTTGGACCATGAAGATGGTTGAACACTGGAAAAATGATGCTTTCAAACTGTGGTGCTGAAGAAGATGCTTGACAGTTCCTTGATCAGCAAGGAGATCAAACCAGTCAATCCTAAAGGAAATAAACCTGAATATTCATTGGAAGGACTGATGCTGAAGCTGAAGTTCCAAAACTTTGGCTATCTGATGTGAAGGGCCAACTTATTGGAAAAGACTGATGCTGGGAAAGATTGAGGGCAGGAGGAGAAGGGGGCAACAGAGGATGAGATGGTTGGATGGCATCATCAACTCAATGGACATGAGTTTGAGAAAACTCTGGGAGATGATGAAAGACAGGGAAGTCTGCCATGCTGCAGTCTATGGAGTCTCAAAGAGTAAGACATGACTGACTTAGTAACTGAACAATAACAACAATTATATGTAGTGATGGATGTTAACTAATCTTATTGTGGTAATTATTTTGAATTAATATACATATCAAATCATGTTGCATACCAAAGTAAATACAATGTTATATGTCAATTACGTCTCAATTAAAAAAAAAAAACTAAGAAATAAGCTTGACATGAAATTGAAACTTAGGAAAGTTCAGCAACTTGCCATGGCACAAGACAAATAAGACTAATAGGTAGTCCTAGAATTCAAGTCAGGTGTTTTGATTCTGCTCTTAACATCAACCATAGCCTGAGATGTGTTTCATATTCAGTTTTGGATTCTGAGCATCATTAAAGTATTCCTTTTAAACTCTGTTGACTTAAACATGCATTTTCTTTCCCTATTAATATGTTTTGTGTTTAAAAAATACTGAGCATTTTAAAATAACATAATAGAAGTGCTTATTGTCCTGAAATTGACATAGATTTGTACACAGCTTGTACCTTTTTCCATTTCACTTTGGTTGAATAATATAAAAACCGGTACTGACTCATTGTCTATAGGAATCTTGGGCACTGGCTCCCCTCATGAATAGATGCTAAACAATCATTTAACTTAGAGTCTTGGGACACTATTCTGAGTTAGTATTGTCACACTCTCAATCATCTGTAACTTTATAGTCACAGTGCTGCTGATAGGTAAGAAGATATTCAACCTATACACTTCTGATATTTTAAACTTCTAAATCTTAATCTTCTAGGAAGCTGTTTTTAAAGATGCATAAATAGAGGATGCATGTGGGACATCTTATACTCAGGCAAATCTTACATTCTCTTTGGGTATATTTTATATTTCAGTATGGAGGCAGAAAGCAGCAGAAGAGTTCATCTTTGTGAATTGCACAGAATATACTTCATGGGATTTTCACAATCGTATAAACTCATGGCATCCATAGGTGGGGCAATGATAATCCTATATTGTGAAACTTTTAAGATCATTTCCATTGAATGATTTCATTAGCATGCTACATCTTAGATGATACTTGTTAATGACTTAAATACTTTTAAAATGTTTTTTCTTTCATTATCCCACTGTATCTTCATAAATACTCTGACAAATAAGCAGAATGAATCAAATTCCCCATTTCAAAGTTGAGGGCAGGGACATTGTTACTTGCCCAATACAACAATGCTGGGAACTCGGTAGAATTATGACTTGAACCCAGGTCTTCTGAGTTTTTCTTCTTGACTTTTCTATTTCCCTTACAAATCACTGTCTCTGATATGTAAGGCAACTGAGCAAGGTCTCTTTGGAGGCTAAAATTTTCTCTAAGCACTGAAAGACCATTGGGTGTGCATGATGTCGCTTCAGTTGAGTCCAACTCTTTCTGACCCTATGGACTGTAGCCCGTCAAGCTGCTCTGTCCATGGGATTCTCCAAGCAAGAATACTGGAGTGGGTTGTCATGCCCTCCTCCAGGGGATCTTCCAAACCCAGGAATCAAACCTGCAACTCTTGCGGCTCCTGTATCACAGGTGGATTCTTTACCTCTGGGCCATCAGGGAAGCTCCAAACCAGCAGAAGAGATGATTTTGGCCATAAGAACTGTCCCATGCCACTCAAATTGTAAGATGATTTTGTGTCTTCCCCCTAGTTTCTTCTCTATTTCATTAATTGGAGCTCCTGGAAAAATGCCTCTGTCATCAATGTGATAGAAAGTCTCTCCTGGACTTTTTGTTTCAATAAAGCTTTCCCTGGGGGAAATTCAAAACAATCATTTGCCCTCTTGGAGCAAATATCAGTTAAGATTCTTAAAAATTCTTCTTTTTCTCAGAGAGGAGGCCCTGCAACTTTCTTAAAGAAACACATGAGGGAGACTAATATTGAGCAGGGCAAGGGAAATGCAGCTTGTGAGTCATAAATATTTACATTTCTTGGAGGCTCTGCATAAGATTAAGAGGGTTGAACAGCATGACTTTATGTGAGGAGGTTGGCAGCACATTCTCTGAAATAGCTGAGGTGATACTGCTCAGGCCTCCAGCAATAATATAAATAACTTTCTGAAAGGTATTTTCTGAGTTGTTCAAGGCTCCCTGGGTCCATTTAAATCTCTTTTTCAGCTTTGATTTATCCTGCTTTTGTCATTTAAGGACCATGGTTTGATCCAACCCCATCATTGAGGAGAATTTTAACAAATTTCCATAGCACAGCCTCAAATACGTGAAAATCAGAAATATCAAGCAGAAAATTCATTCATTTATTTGTCTTCAGCTGAATTGCTTAAAAACTGATAATAAAAACAAAAGAGAATGTACTGGAATTTAGTATTGTTTAAGAACACTTTTGGGGGGCTCCTTTGCTTGACTAGGGTTCAATTAGAATTTTAATTTATCTTTTTTAAAATTTGTATAACAAGGTTATAAATGTTGAGGCAGCTAGAGCCAGACGCCTTGGCTCCAAGGTTTGCAATTCAAGTAGGGAGTATTTTGCAAGAGAGAAAGGGAGGTGGGGAGAATTCACTGTTCTTATAATATGCATAGCTTGCTGAAACCTGAGTTTCCTAGATTGTCTTCCTTGAGCTCCCATATCTGTAAGAATAAAGGAAAAGCAGGAGGTTGCACAGCAGACTTGGAGAGCAGATTAGCTTTCTTTAGCAGGGGTAAAGACCATCCCCAAAGCAGGAACATTCCTGTCATGCCAGCTGCTGGCTGGTGTTTCCCTGTGCTATAGGCTCTGGACAGGAAAGAGATACACTGATGCAGAGGAATACTATAGGCTTATATTTTCTAACATCCTCTTCATTCAGAAATAGATAATAGCTGGAAACTGTACTCTGTGACCATAACTGTTGCCTCAAAGATACAGACAAGTTTGTGCAAAGTAGGGGGAATTTCTCCTCATAAATCTTTTATTCCCATTTAAGTTTCTTGCTGCATTCTAACAAGGAGTCTCTGACCCAGCTGTGGTATGCTCTTATCTGTCTTCTTAATTGTGGAAGTAAGAAGACATGCATACTTTAAAAAAAAAAACAAAACTTTTATGTGATTTTGACATGTTCCTCATTGCTTTATGTCTGCCTAAATTTACCTGTCTGAATCCCATGGCTTTAAGCCTTAGGTCTAATCCTAACATTTAACTTGTAGTTGCTGTTGTGAGCTGAATTTGCTGCAATGGACTGCTCTTTGGATCAGTACTTGCCTCTTTAATAGTGACTTTCCTAACTTTGTCCTCAAAGAGGTCACCAGGAGCTTCAAGAACATGGGGAGACCTTGGGAGGAAATATATTTGGTGGGGAGCACTTTGGGGACATTCTAAATATCACATAAAGTTGACCACTTATTCTACCTAAGCATAAGATGGTCTTTGTGCTAAACTTTCTGAGGTCTAATGTATTGATAAAATGATCGAAAGAGCAGACCAAATGTGAATGCCTTGGTTTAATCCAGCCTGAGGCAAGGGATCTCGCTGGAAATTGCCATTTGGCTTTCCAATACATTAAAGGCCTCTAGATCTGTCCTTTGCTGCCAGTTTCACTTTCAATTTCACCTTGACACTTCGGTTAATTTTGGTTAGGAAACCCAGTTACCAAGCTTCAGATGAGATGGAGTTAAAAGTAGATATGCTCAAGCTGTATTAAACTTTGGGTAAGGAAAAGCTGCTGTTCATCAGGGACTGTCTGAGGAGTGACCACTCTTGAAATTCGGCTGTTTCCCAACCAGCAGCTACAGTGAGGAGTCAGGGGCTTCTGACTTCTCTCGGCATCATCGCTTCGTTCACCTGTGACTGGGGCAGGCCTCTTACAAAGCATCTCAGATACCAAGCTATGATAGCTCAGGTATCAGCAGGAAAGGAAAAGGGGAACAATTCCTCTGAGTTATCCAAGTGCTGTTTTCTTTTTTACCTTGGTGAGCATCTGAAAAAAACTCCTAGTCTTTCACTCTTGGGAAAAGTGATCCTCTATGCTGATCTCACATAAGATAAGGGAAGACACTGTCCCCTGTCCATCTGTGTCCTCTTGTTTCCTGGAGATAGTTCTAGGGGAACAAGGCAGAGACTGAGATCCATGTTTACTAAAGTATGATACACAAGCAACTGGTGACATGCAAAATCACTTCAGGTAGTACCAAGACAACCTTTCATATATTATATTTAAAAGAATTATGCATTTCTTTTTATAGCAACTTCTAATTTCTGTAAATGAAATGAATTTATAATTTATGATTATAATGGAAATTTCCTTTTAAAAGAAATGCATTTCAGTTTTAAAAGGGAATCACTTTAAGTAAAAGTTTTAGAGGAATAATAGTCTAATTAGTATGCTGATAAGACAATATTTATGAAGTTTGGTATGTGAATGACTGAAGTTTAGGAAGTTTCGACTCCCACAGGCCAGGGCAGAGTGGACCCAGAGGAAAAATAATTGGGACCTTCTTAATTTAAATTTTTTATGTAAATCTGTAGATCATGACTGTTATGTGGAGGCTAGCAGTTTGATTCTTCATGGGTCTCTCAAAATTTTAGTTCTTAAAAGATGCCATTATTAGAAAGAGTGTTATAAAAGTAAAACCCACAACGTGGATTTTAAAAGGAGGAAGAGGTCATGCCTGAGTCTGGGCTTTTAATGTTTGGTCTTGATTATTCTGTTGAGTACTTAGAGCTCATTCTGAAACATTGAGCTGTGAGAGGCCATTTGGTTTCCTTGATTTAGTGCCTCGGAATCCTTTCATCTCTATGCCTCGAGCTAATACTGTTTTCCTACTTTCAGTTCAACTGTCTAATTCCCTGGGAGTCTTTCTGAAATCACAAATAATAAAAGGCAAGTACTATTATTTAGTAATTAGAAGGGAAGATTTACAGAGAAGAAAATAGAAATTCATGCTTTGCATTCATTTATTCATTTAAAAATAGCTCTAAAAGATTTTTAGTTTTTTGGAGACACTCATATTGAGGAAAACATTAGGAATAATGCAGTTCAGTCATCATTTCTATTGTAGAGAGTATGTTATTAACAGAATCCAAAATATGTTAATATTATTTGGTGGAAAGAGCTATGGAGCTAGATATATGTGTATCTGATTCTTTGTTTTTCTTCCTTCTAGCTATATGATCTTATACATATCCCTCCAAGCCACAATTTCCCAAACTATGAAATTGGGAAAAGTGATATTTGTTTTGTGAAATCGTTGTGGATTAATTTAAAAAAGATGTAAAAAGAGCTTAATCTAAGTGGAGTACTTTTTTCTTTTACCTTTTCCTAGAAGTGGAATCTCTCAGTTTGGCTCTTTATTTCAGACTAATCAGTTATATGCTTTTATTTAATTGCATCTTAGTTCTGCCTCCATAAATCTGTTATGGTAGGGACAATGTCTTCCTGTTTGTGTTATCAGCAGCATTAGGCTCAGAGTCAGTACTCAGTATTCACCAACTGATCAGAGGAGGATAAGGCGACAGGCTTAGGAAACAGCATTCTTACTGCTTTGTGGACTGGATGAGACTACCCAGATCTCTTAGAGCAGTGATCTGTCTCTGGCATGCCTTGTGGTGGCAAGCAGTGACACTTTCTCAGGGAGCTGACCTTGTAAGGCAAAGAGATTCACCAACATCTCTTAACATAGTACTTAATGTTTTGGTGCCCTAGGCAACTGGCAGTTTCTTTCAGGCATTTAACTTCAAAATTGTCTTGCAATTTGAAGCCTCTTTCTCTTATTCTGACTATCATGGAGACAGTGAGTTATTTAATCAGTGTCTTTTGCAAAATGTTTCTTTCGTATTCTTGAAATCTATTATTGTTACCTCACTCTCAAGATTTCTTTTCTTTTCCATGCACTGTAACTCTAGAGACAGCAGAAGCACTGAACCTGTTTTCTGGCAACTCAACATCTGATTCAGGATTCAGTTCCTATTGGTATTGGGTGCAATGAAATCAGCTGTTTCAATACAGGGAAATATTTGAAATCATGTGTCTTTTGGGCATTGGTTGGGTGGGACAGCAATGTCACTAGACAGTTGAAATAATTTGTTTCTGTTGTAAATCTGAAGTTTTGAAGTCATCTTGTAATTAAACTTCAATTTACTGAGATTTTAAAAATATGAAACATTTGCTGAAATGTCCTTAGAAAGGGCTTTCTATGTTTGCTGATTTCCTATAAACTTAAAACCAGTTATAGGATTTAGTAGTTCGGAGAAGTCATGTAACATATTCTAAAGTTACTACATTCTCTTCTATATGCATTTAGACATATCATTTTATCCTTTCTATCACGGTTTACTCACCAAATATATCTGAAACAGATATAGCTGTTGTAATTTCACTAATAGATTATCTTAGAACTTTTCTTGTATCCTGCAAATCGATGTATACAAAAAATTACAAAATAAAATTTTATTCCACAGAAATATCTGTCACTGTGTCTCCAAGCAGACCATATTCTCTATGAGAGTAGGGACCGTGTCAGCTGTTTTAACTTTAGTGCCTTATAGAATGCCTGACACTTAGTTGGCACTGAATATTGTTTAGTGAATAAATAAAGGAATGCAGTTGTTGTTCAGTAGGCAAGTCATGTCCGACTCTGCTACCCCATAACTGTAGCACGCCAGGCTTCTCTGTCCATCACTCTCTCCCTAAGTTTGCTCAAACTCATGTCCATTGAGTCAGTGATGACATTCAACCATCTCATCCTCTGTTGCTCCCTTCTATTCCTGCCTTCTATTTTTTCCAGCATCAGGGTCTTTTCCAGTGAGTCAGCCCTTCGCATCAGGTGGTCAAAGTATTGGAGCTTCAGTATCAGTCATTCCAAAGAATATTCAGGGCTGATTTCTTTTAGGACTGACTGGTTTGATCTTCTTGCTGTCTAAGGGACTCTCAATCATCTTCTCTAGCACCACAGTTCGAAAGCATCAATTCTTTGCTGCTCAGTCTTCTTTATGGTCCAGCTCTCACATCCATACGTGACTCCTGGAAAAACCATAGCTTTGATTATATGGACCTTTGTTGGCAAAGTGATATGTCTGCTTTTTAAAACACTATCTAGGTTTGACATAGCTATTCTTCCAAGGAGCAAGTGTCTTTTAATTTTGTGGCTGCAGTCACTATCCACATCAACTGTGGAGCCCAAGCAAATGAAATCTGACACTGTTTCCACATTTTCCCCATTTATTTGCTGTGAAGTGATGAGATTGGATGCCATGATCTTAGTCTTTGAATGTTGAGTTTTAAGCCAGCTTTTTCACTCTCTTTTCTCACCTTCATCAAGAGACTCTTTAGTTCCTCTTCACTTTCTGCTGTTAAAGTGGTATCATCTGCATATCTGAGGTTGTTATTTCTCTGGGCAATATTGATTCCATCTTTTGCTTCATCTAGCCTGGCATTTCTCATGATGTACTCTGCATAGAAGTTAAATAAGCAGGGTGACAGTATACCGCCTTGATGTACTCCTTTCCCAATTTTGAACCACTCTGTTGTTTTATGTCCAGTTCTAACTGTTGCTTCTTGATCTGCATACAGGTTTCTCAGGAGATAGGTAAGGTGGTCTGGTATTCTCATCTCTTGAAGAATTTTCCAGTTTGTCATGATCCACAAAGTCAATGGCTTTAAAATAGTCAATGAAGCAGGGGTAGATTTATTTTTTGAATATTTTTTAGTGAATGAATAAAGGAATGCAGTAAGAGGTGCTAAGTGTCTAAAGTGAGTGACTCTTAGTTTCATCTGAGTATTGACTAATAATATATGTGTCCAAAGTTTGGAGCTGGTTGTTATCTTAGTGATATGAGTTGATTCTAGGTCAGAGTGGTCAGGTCATGGGAAGTCCCAAAAGCTTACATTTAATTTATTTTCTTCTAGCTAACAAGGTCTTATAAACAGCTAGAAATTTGGGAGGAACAATGGAATTGATTGGACTCCTTAAATCAACAGATCTAATAGTGCATACTGTGCATCCAGTAGTGTACTATTTGTGCTAATATCTAAGGATACAGACTAGCTATGAGCATCCTTATCCTAGATGGTTTAAAGGTCACATATGAGGTATTTATTTTGGATTCAGCTATTCCAACATAGGTTTCTAGGAAAAATCTGTCTCAAATTGATCATGACTTAAATAGCATGGATGCCATAGGGGAAAACTCCAATTTACCCAAGTTCAAATTCTGAATCTTGGTCAATTTATTATACTTTTGTACTGTATTTGGAAATTGTGACAAATTTGTTTTTTTTAACCTCCCTTAAAGTTTTTGTGAAGGTAAGATGAAATAATCCATATAAAACATTTATTCATCCATGTTGCACATAATTTATGTGATTTGATAAGTTGAAAAAGAGTTTCAACCCTCTTTAAAACCAAGGTATCTTACACAATTCCCTAATCCACAAGTTGATGATCAGTCTTTTTCATTCAAGCAGAAGATCCTCAAAGACCTGCCAAATTTTAATTGCCTTTGAATTCCCCTCATCTGCTGTAGTGATGGTCACATAGTAATTTTTCAATATGTGGTGAACAAGAATGAAACTTACATAGAGCTTCAAAGTGTTAATGCCCCATCCAAAATACCCATGGCCCTATATAATGTTGGATTTTGTCCAATGATAATATTTCAGAAGTCTTTAAAAATTTTTCTTTAAACCGTTTTTGTTTAAAAGAGGAAAATAAATCTTCCTAAAATACAATTGGCCATGTATATTTTTAGAAAATAAACTACTACTCTGTTTGAAGAGAAGCAATCTGTACTTTTTCGTAAATATGTCATATTTTTGAACTATAAGAAAAAAAGAAAAAGACAACTTCAATCTCCTACTGTTGTTTCAAATTCCATCCAGTTTAGAGTTTTGTGTTGTTTTTTTTAATCACCCCCCTTAAGTGTCAATTGTGGTGCTGGTGTGGTAGCAACTGGATGGGCTTAGACTTGGGCCTTAATGTATAATTAGTGTATAATACCCAGTAGTTGCTCAGTGCACCTAGCCTTCCAATCTTAACCAAGGCCTCTTGTGTCTGGTGGGGTAAATGTGAAAAACTATAGAACCAAACACATGCCAATTCCCCTGGGCTATTTGCTTTTAATAGCGGGTTCACATATAGCTGCACATGTTTTCTCTAAACCCTTAGGGATAATAATTTCAGACACTCCTTTAGCATGCCTTTCTTAAATTTCCCTCACATTCTGTCACAAGTGAAGCCACCTGATTCCAAACCTCTTTTGAGGGTTTGGATAGATTTTATCTCTTCTGTCCCATCCAATTGCTCTCCCTGCTGCTCATATTTCTCCTTTCCTATTCTGTGTTCCTGCAGCTGCTATTTTTTGGGGTTGCTTCGTCTGCTTTTACTCTTGCTCAAACCTTAGCTTCAGGGTTGAGTAAGTTGTCACAATGAAGTGACTGGCATTTGAGATCATTTCCCAGCCTCTGTGAATATAATAGGAACCTCAACGTAAAGTTCTCATAAATTGATAAAAGTTAAAATGAGTACCAGAGAAATAACATATTACATACAAATAAACAGATAAAGCAGAAGAGACAAAAAGAGAAATCTTTATAATTTCTGCTTCTCCTTAGTCTGCATGCAGGCTGTCATACAGGCTGTCTAGACATTACCACTTATAGATCTAAACACTTTTGAGTGAAAGCTTTCATTCATCAAAGGAGTGTCAGTTAGGATTTGTGTGACTTTACACAGTTAGGGTAATGCTAGCCCTCATGTTTGTTAGTGTTCAGGAAACAGTAGTATTAGAGTAAATGCTAAGATTTCATGGCTAAACAAATAAAGTTTATTTCTTATTTATTTATTAACAATGTAAGTTACCACAGGTCCATGGGGCTTGACGGATGAGACTCTACTAAAAAGTGTCAAGCATGAAATCCTGGTTTAAGTGCACCCGTCTTCTACAGGTGCTTATCAGTAATTAAAAGCATGGAGGAAGATGCTTGGGGGATTTTTCTAGATCATGTTTAGAAATTGTGAACAGAAGTCATTTTTATTCACATTTTATTGGATGAAACTTACTCTTATGGTTATCTCAACTAAAGTAGAAGCCAAGACCTGCATATAGGAAGAGGAAGAAACAAATACTTGTTTGCTTACAAATTAGTTCTACATGGCCATAGCCATCTCCCAAGTTCACTCTTAAGTGTAAACCTCAAATCAATCTGATTAATTTCTTTAATGATAAGCTTCTAAATGATAATTTGAAAAACATAGGGGAAAAAAGGAACCATTCTGATAAACAGCTAACATTTTGTTTCATTTTTCTATTCAAAGGTCACACTCAGCCCATCCCCAAAGGAGAAAATTAATAGTACCATTTCGGTGTCATTTCCAGATCAAAGTCCATAATTTCTGAGTGATTAGTGTTTCTTTCAATCAGGTACAGATACACCTCCATGAGTTCCAGTCACCTCTAAAAAAGGAAAGAAAAAAAAATCTCTATCCTCTACCAGCAGATATACAATACTGGATCAAAAACAGGGTAACTTGAAGACAAATTACCTTTAGAAAAGGGAAGATTAGAAGGCCTAGTGGCTGGTCAGTGGTCCATTTTCAAGAATGAAATCTTCATGGACAAGCTTTGTGAGGACCCCCCTGCTCAGCAGAGGAGGACATTTCTGAGCAGACCTTGGATTCACTCTCATTCCCTTTTTCTTTGTTTACTTCTGTTACTCATCTACCCTTGAAGTCTTCTTCCTTGACTTGAGGTTCTTATTTTCTCTGTTCATGTGAAGTGAGTCATCGTGAAGTCTGCCTTACTTGGAACAGCTTTTGAAACCTGCTGCCTGTGGTTTGCAAACTTAGTGCAAGTTTGGGGTGCTAAGACCACTTTTATAATCATGGGCTAGTTTTTCTTTTATGTATTTATTTCTTGATCAAATTCATGGATTTTTTTTTTTTTGGTAATACAACTCCTTAAAAACTCACAAGACTTGTGCACTATGTGCTGACAAGTTAGTTTCACATGCTAATAATCATCAGCCAAAGTTCTTGCTCATATGTAATTCTCAAGTCTGATTTATTTTATTAAATCTTCATCTTAATACCTCTTTGTCTCAACTTATGGAGGCTGTTTTGAGGTCATTTGAAACAATTTGAGTCCTTTGTAGAACTGATAAGAATTAGTGGATCTTTTCCCCCCAAAGCCTTTTTCCATTTTATTTCATACTCTCAGGTTCCAAAGCTATTGACTTTTCCAGCCTTTTGAACCTGTAAATTTTTGCATTCTACTTACTCCTGGAAAATTACTCCAAACTTCTTAATCTTTGCCTTAACTGCAATCTTCTTCACACTAACTAGCTAGAGGCTGCTGCTGCTGCTACTGCTAAGTCGCTTCAGTCGTGTCTGACTCTGTGCGACCCCATAGATGGCAGCCCACCAGGCTCCGCCGTCCCTGGGATTCTCCAGGCAAGAATACTGGAGTGGGTTGCCATTTCCTTCTCCAGCATATAGCAACTGATGGACACTAATTCTTCTCTCTTTTCAACTATTATCCTCTGGGGCTAACCTCAGTAGACTCCTGGTCAACTTTTTAGATTGTTGGAGACAGCAGCATTTTTTATAAAAACTATTTTACCAAAATAAAAGAGGGTTCTCCAGCCTACTAGCCATCTACCACCAGAGTGCTGCTGCTGCTGCTGCTAAGTCACTTCAGTTGTGTCGGACTCTGTGCGACCCCATAGACGGCAGCCCACCAGACTCCTCCGTCCCTGGGATTCTCTAGGCAAGAATACTGGAGTGGGTTGCCATTTCCTTCTCCAACCAGAGTGCCAACCCAATGCAAAATACGGGGGGTTTTGTTCTAGTAGTATCACACTTTGAGTAGGATAATGGTTAGGCTTTAGGATAATTTTAGCTGTTGTGGCAAATTAGTCCCCAAATTTCTTTGACTCCATGTATTAATAAGTTTATTTACTCTTATGTGAAAATTCAAAGTCAGTGTGTGGATTCTGTCAGTCATGCCAAGACGCATGCTGAAGAAGGTTTTGTTCTCACTAACCTTCAGTGTGTTTTCCAATTATGCTTTGAATTTCGACTTTGGGCTAACAGAAGTAGGAAGAGCATTGAGATGGAAAGAAAGGAAATTTATGTGGACCCAGGTCTATAAAGAGTCGGACACGACTGAGCGACTTCACTTTCACTTTTCACTTTCATGCATTGGAGAAGGAAATGGCAACCCATTCCAGTGTTCTTGCCTGGAGAATCCCAGGGACGGAGGAGCCCAGTGGGCTGCCGTCTATGGGGTCACACAGAATCAGACACGACTGACGTGATTTAGCAGCAGCAGCAGCAGCAGCAGGTCTATAGTAGTGCTTGTCCTTTTCACTATGCTCATGCAAACACATTTAACACCAAGAGAAGCTGGGAAGAGTAATCTAGCTCTGCACTCAGGAATCAGATCAGATGGATTTGAAGCATAGCACTTGCAGTCTCTGCTATAATGTCTTAAATGAGTAGGCATTTCTTATGTACAAGAAATCTCAGAGCAGGTTGTTGAAAGTTGGTGTTCTGATTCTATCATAACAATAGAGACTGCTTTTATCTCCCCTACTCCCTATTGTCCAAGAAAAAAAAAGTGCTCTTGCCTGAGATTTCCAGCAATAACTTATTGTCCAGACCTGAACTAAGTGACCATTGTTAGTAGCAAGGGAGGCTGGGAAGTTGGATATTTTAGCCAGGAACATTTCTCCTCTGTTTAGAATTGGTTCATTTAGTAAGGGTGAAGAGGAGAATGACATTGGGTGGTGTCTTTGCACTAGACATTAGCAGTGCCTTCCTTAAAGCATATGATTTCTACATTCCAGGGAAACATCCTACCCTGGTACAGACCTCTTTTTCTCTCAGAAAGTAGTATATAAAGCACTCCTATCCTCTAGAACATTCAGAAATATATATTTGAAATGTCTTTCAGTACCTTGCACCATGTATGCAACATAGTACGTAGTTACTTTTTTATTGGAATAGTTAACCAAATGAGTAAATACATCAGGATACCTGTGTGACTGGAGCTTCCCTGGTGGCTCAGATGGTAAGGAATCTGCCTGCAATGCGGGAGACCTGGGTTTGATCCCTGGTTTGGGAAGATCCCCTGGAGGAGGGCATGGCAACCTGCTCCAGTATTCTTGGCTGGAGAATCCCCATGGACAGAGGAGCCCGGCGGGCTACAGTCCATAGAGTCTCAAAGAGTCGGATATGACTGAGTGACTAAGTACACACCTGTGTGACTGAGGAGTTAAAGTAGATGTCCTTTGACAACTGTCACCAACAAATGTGCAAGTCCAGTTATGTAATGGATAGAATGAGATAGTTATTGCTCATATACAAACCATTTCCCCCAGATATTTCTTATCTATGAGATAGTTTATGCCTTCTAAGTCCTCAACAGTTTGCATTCAAGTTTCTTCTCTCTTTTATACTCCTAGAGAAAACTTAAAAAAAAAACCCCAAATTCCAAAGAAGTCCATAAAATAGAAGTCACCCAAAAGTGTGAAAAATACATTTAGTAAAGAACTCTAAGCTTCTAAAAGGCAAAGACTATATTTTTGGAAGGCAGGGGAGGTGGAGAATACTGTTATGAAACCAATAAAATGAAAAGCAAACTTTTTTTTGACTGAAATAAATTGATTGTGCCAATACTGATTATTACTGTGCCTGGAAAAATTCATCTAGTCAAAAAGAGCAAATGTCAAAACTATATGTCCATGAGTCTCTCTTTTTTTTTTTTAACTTGTTTTATCTGGTGGTTAAAACAGGGAGGAACAGATACATAAGAGGTACATGCTATGTGCCACTGTTGAAATGACGCAGCCAAAGACACTTCAGGGTTTTGCTTTGGAAGCCACAAAAGACTTCCTGTGATGTCAGGCAGCCTGTAATAACCCAAATAATAGCCCCAAAATGCACATCTCTGATGTAAGCTGCCATTATCAGGTGGTAATTATTTCTTCTTTACAGGAGTCAGCTTGCCAATCACTTTGACATGCTTTCAGTTTGTTTCAACAGTACACGAGTTTCCTTTTGCTTTCCCATGGAAAGTCTTTGACAGACTTCATTGCTTTGAGTGCCAGTCACTGCCTTGTTGGAAGTCTGTCTGGATGTCCCTTTCTGCAAAGCAACTAAGTTTCTGTAACATCAAAGTGAGAATAAAAAGATCTTGACAAGCTCACCTCTCTTTGTGAATCCCTTGGACACTTGGGCCCTAGTATGCTCTAAATCCAGGACTGTTATGGGAAAACAGTAGCTGATGGTGGTACAATGTGCCCATGGAAACAGGATGTCCTGAAGGTGGGGAATTTCAGCCAGATGCTAGCACTGAAGGATATCTAAACAAATTCTTCTAGGATTTGTATGTAGAGATGTATTTTCCTAAAATTAAAAACTTTCGTTGTGAAAACTCTTGTAAGAAAACAGGAAAACATTTTGACTTAGCTTGTCAGGAAATGTACAACTTATTTCAGGTTATTTTTTTTTGAAGACTTATATTTTTAAAATCTAACAAAAACAAAATTAAGACTAATTTTACCACCTGCTGGATAAGGAAGCGAGAGCGTTGTTTGAAAATGGACCTAGCTAGGAGTTATTATGCTTTTCTTGCTCTCTCAGCCCTGGCTCCACAACTCCAGAACAATACATACATTAAAAACTTTGTTCTGCTTCATAGAAACTAGCCTTTCTCAAACTTTGCGTTTTGAAAAGGATACATATATCCTTATGTATCCACCATGGATATAATCTCTGATTCAATGTTTTTCCTTTAAAAAACCACTATTGTAGTTGACATGGCTTATCTACATTCTCCAGGGGATTCTGTAGATCTCATATTTCCTTTACTTTTGCCCCAGGCTACTGAGTTTTTGAAGAAAAATTTGAAAGTTTGTGTTGTAAATTTCAATTTATTTTTTACCATCTATAGTTTTGTTCAAAATACTTTCAATTTTCTTGTTTTGTGTTGCTCCTTATTAATAGGACAACATGATGCTAGGGACCTGCTATTTTTATCCAGCATACTGAGAAAATTACCTGCATGGAGAAATGGTACCTTCATTCACACCACTGACAGTAACACCTGACAACTGGGAGGAACACTTCTCTCCCTTGCATTCTCCATATCCACCCAATTATCAAGGCCTATGGATTTTTACTTCCCAAATGTCTTTAAAATCTGTTCCTTAATCTATTCTTGCTGCTGTATTCTTCGGTCTAGTCTAATATCCTCTCTCAGCTTGACCATGGCAATAACTTCATTACTGACTCTTGTTCATATTTACCCCTCTAATATAGTCTCTGTATTCTGGCCAGAGTGGTCCTCTCTAAATGTAAATCAAGGATGTCATCTCCATGCCTAGGATTTCTCAATGATTTTATCTAAAGACATAGACCAAAATCCTTAACATAATCTAACATGTGCTCATTTCATTCTTTTCCTTCTGAACTTCTGTGTCTTTTTTAAAGATAACCTGCTTCTTTGCCCCTTAAAGTCTTCTTGTGGCTTCTCCATTTTTTGGGGTCTCTCTTGTCATTCTGAGCTGATGGGAGCTTGAGCCATTGTAAACTGACCTTAAAAATTAATGTGACTTGTACAATGGTCATGGAGCCATGGGACTTCAAGTCTTTGGGTTACAGTATCTCGAGGCCTTTTTCGTTTTGCTTCCATTAGGTGCTCTGCAACAAACTGACAGTCCTAACCTTTGGGTAAGTCCACATAAGTTATTTGGATGCCTTCCTTTAAATCTTGAATGTTATCCAAGTCCCATCTACCCTGGCCTAAGAAACCAGAGCATGTTACTCCAGCTGATGATTCCTAATTGGAACAATCCAGTAAATGAGTCTATAAAAGTGTCATTTTGGGGACTGTGTAACGTGCCTGCTGGAGCTCAGTTTGTTTACACTTTGCCAGTGTCATCATTTACAAACTTCAAAAAACACATTGACAAATTCCCTAGCTGTTTTGGCAGCGCTTCCATCAATCACCCAACTAATAGCACCAACATTTCTCCTGGGCTATTATAGTCACTTCAATCGCTGCTGCTGCAGCTTCAGGAGAAAATAAATCAGAAGGGACTCTTTTAGATGGTCTCAAGTACAACACCATTTTTTATTAAGCAGTACTTCCCTCCTTACTCTTTTCTCCCTTCCCTCTCTCCGCCCGCCTATAAACAATTCTTTCTGCTTTGTACTGCCTTAGATAAAGTAATCTAGATCTATGGCTTCCCTTTAGAGGCCCTTTTGCAATATTATTGGGTAATGGGCTTATTTATTATTTTGGATTTTTGTATGTCCTCTTTAGTTACTCTGTGCAGCCTCTCAAATCAATAAGTGTATTGTGTTTCTGCCAGCAACAGGTGCCTAGCTTCTCAAGCCCAACACACCCTCAGAGAGTGGCTCACATGTCTAATGATCACAGCATGAAAACCTGAAACCCTTTTGCCTTTCAACCAGGTTCTTTGTGTGGCAGCTTCAGGCAGCAGCTGTATCTCTGAGACTGAGTAGCTAGAGTATCCTTGCTCTTGTACTTCTGTCTTTGCCTTCTATTGCTAAAGCCTCACACCCCTTTTCACAAGGAATAAATATTGCAAATGCTCAGCTGCTACATCACCTCCACAGATTTGTTTCTCTGAGGGCTACAGTCCTTCCCTATTTTCTATATTCCAAGCTTGTCTTTTTTCCTTGCAAACTGACCTGTCTTAAACAAGAGTGTATTTCAAAAAAAAAAAGAAAGAGAAAAAAACAGTCAACCTCTTCCAACTTCCTCATCATTAAGAAGCACAACCACTTCTTCTCCCTTCACTGCACACACATTCAGAATCTGGACAGTGGAAGGGGAGCGCCTGCCAAACTTGGCAGATCAGGTGAGGAGGGCTGGCTGGGGATCTGCAGCCCAGCTGGAGTGTTTGCTGGCTGGGATGCCAACTGCAGGGCCAAACAAACTCTAAGACTGCATTTCAAGTTGCTGCCTGAGAGATGCTGTTAACTCCATCACTGAGGGCTCTATTCATCCTAAATGATCCATGGTCCTGGACAAAGCACCAACTGCAGCCTGTTGCAAATCTTGGCTCTGTACCTGACTAACCTATTAATCAGAATTTTAACTGGGCCTTGGAAGTGTTTTTCTTTCATATGTAAGTCAGAGAGTGGATCGTGGTAGAGACTTCATGTAAATGATGCTATCAACTTGATGTATGGGGACTACGATGTCTGAATCTGTGGTCAAAGGGAGTATTATTTACCCTAAAAAAGTAATCCTTCCCCTGGATGCCTTAACTGCTTGAGGCTGTCTTCTCTATTAGCACTTTCTTTGATTGACAGCTCTTTCTTGGTGCTGAAATGACCAAATGGCAGTAATCATTTTTATGTTTGAAAGGACTTTTCTCTTCAGTTAAAAGAGAAACACCCTCAATTTTTATGTTTTTTTTCCTAAGCAGTTTTTCCAAGGTGGATTATTTTGTTTAATGGTAATCAGCCTCAAAGCTGTTTTTAGTTAATCAGCAATAATTATCTACTTGTATAAGTGAATGTATTCATAAAACAACTGACTGATTAGAATTTACTGACCTCATAAGGGAGGGATATTTTCAAGTTCCATTTTAGCCCTCAGTGACATGAGAAATCTTTAGCACAGAGAAAGAATCAACATTTGTTTCCTGTGTATATTGATTTTATTTATATCAGATCTAAAACTGGGGTGATGATTGCAAATACTCCAACTCATTTATGGTAGAATGTTTTGAGTTCATATTTTAAATAGTACAATGTTTGTCAAACTTGGATATGGCATAGATTCCATTTCAGGGATTCAGTTCTTGTGGCCCTTTCATATTAACTTGAATTTGTTAAACTAGTGAAAACCTTCTTGTCCATGTAACTTTCTTTACCACTATAAAATCTAAGCAAATTAGCAAATTAAATGAAAACAAAACCACAAAATCAATAAAATGTAATGAATAGCATTAATTAAATGATAAAGGAAATGTTAATTGTTAAAAGTAAATGGGTCACTCGCAGTGGAACCAGGATTCTAGACATGCATGACAGTAAAATGTGACATGCTGATGCTAATGTGTTATGTGATCACTAGTGAGCTGTAACACTGCATGGCCTTCCATGGCATGAATATATCACTTATACCCTTTGCTTTTCTTTTTGTTCCATTGGCTCATGGCAATTACTGAAGGACTGGTTGATCTCACCTTGATCATGAGATACATGCAAAAGGTAATTTTCATATCATGGGACAGAAATTGGTGAGGAGGCAATTCAGAAAATCTAGGAAATTCAGAATATTTTCATAGTTTTAAAAATCAACAAAATGAGAACATAGAATTTAAAAATTCTTATAAATAAAGTTATTAAGTCCTGAAAATATGTTCTTTAACTGTGGTCTTTAAAATGCTGGATTAAAAGAGAGCATGTCTAAGAGTATACTAGCCTTCACTCTTCTGCTGATCCACCAGCCATAATCCACTGAGACTTTTACTTAGCCTTCTCACACTTTAGTTATTATTTTTGTAGTATAAAACCAACTGAAATGACACATATTAGGCGTCTGCTATATGCCAGTCATGGGGTAAAATGTAGAACAGATCAGAGAAGAAAGAATGATAAGAAAATCTATTATTTTAAAAAAATGGTGATTTGGTCAACTTATAAACACACACACACACACACACATACACGCAATGTCAAAGCTATGAGTCAAGTTTATTCAGTCTTACTGAGGACTATAGTATGGAGACAGCCCCTCAGATGCTCTGAAAAACTGTTTTAAGGAGGTAATGGTACATAAGTAATATTGGCTAAGGAGGGTACATGCAATCAAGCACATATTTCAGTAGAGGATCGCTGCTATCACAAGGAACAGATATCTTAGTTAATGGTTTTAGAGCTTTTCTAAATATAAGAAGATGCAAGAATTGAGGTTTATAAAATTTTCTTCTGAAAATATCTCACTATCTGAAGGCCTGCTCTGCCAGTTTTCTCAGAGCACAGAATGTCTCATTCCTGATTTCTGCCCTGAACTCCTTTCAGTTAAAGGTCAGTGACTGCAGTGAGTTGCTACTGACTTAATCCTTGTAGAGCTGAATGTTCAATGTAATAGGCATGTTATATATTATGTGTTAGTTGCTCAGTCATATCCAGCTCTTTGTGACCCTCTTTGTGGACTGTAGCCCGCCAGGCTGTTCTGTCTATGGAATTCTCCAGGCAGGAATGTTAGAGTGAGCTGTCATTCCCTTCTCTACGGGATCTTCCTTACCCAGGTATTGAACCAGGGTCTCCCGCATTGCAGGCAGATTCTTTACCATCTGAACCACCAGGGATGAGCTGGCTGCATATAATGTACATGCATTATTCCTTTTATTAACAATGCACTTATAATTGTAAACTGAACGACCAACAGTTTACTTGTTAGCTTCCACCAAGGTAGTCAAATTATCAAATATTGAAAGGCTTTCTTTCTACTATGAAGGCATAGAGATGCTAATAATCAGGACAATTTTGATACATACCTGAACTTAATGTAAATTACCTATCAGAATTCTTCCATAATCTAGAAAATAAAAGGATCCCACAAAGGGATGAACCATGGTGAAAATAAGCTAATTCAGATAGGATAGGCTCTCTAAATATGGTTTTAATTGCAAGTTCAGCTGGGTTTATCAGAGGACTCTGTTGTTGTAGTCTTCTAGCCCTCATAGGAACCTGGGCTGGGTGAGACTCCAGCTGGGCACACATGATTGCCAAGGCATGAACAAGGGGATATGGTGAATGAAGTTCTGGATTTTAAAACTTTTACAAGTAAATGACACAAATTAATTCTCTTTACATATTACTGTCTACAGAGAGTTGTTTGAGCACAACCAAGTTCAATGTATACAGGGAAATGCAATCCATGTATCTAGAAAGAGAGCAGAACTGAAATATTTGTGGACATCCCTAATAAGCTAAGGATTAAAAAGTTGTAAGCCACACGAAAGAGTTGTGCTATAGCAAGGGAGAGTTACCAGGTGTAAGAAAATACAAAAGCAAAAAGCCAAACAAGAAAATTAGCACTTGAATCATAATCCACACTATATAAGTATGTAAATAAGCAAATAAACTATGCTTACTATCATTAAAGAGAGAAAGAGGAAACCAAAACCATGAGCAAATAAGAAAAGATAAAACAGAGACAGATTTGAGCAAAGAACTAAATCAAATTAGAAGATAGATCTGAGGAAATCAACCAAGATGTATTATAGAGTGATAAGCAGATGGAAGATATGAGATAAACAGATGGGTGATATCAAGGGAAATTAAAAAAAAATCATGGTGAATCCAAAGAAATAGTCCAACAGAAGTTTAACAGGAATTACAAAGAGAAAAAAGAGAATCAGGGCCAGACAATACTGGAAGAGATAATGGATGAAAAATTACAATACTTGAAAGATATGAGTCATTTGGTTTTAAATATATATATATATATGTGTGTATATATATATATCAAGAATATCTGAGGAAGATAAATAAAACAAATTTTCATTTAATTCTGTCACAGGAAAACTGTAGAATATGAAATATAAAGAAAAAATAATAAAAGCAAACAACAGGAGAACAACATAATGACAGCATAGATTTTATCAGCTCACCTAAATGTCCTAAATGTAGTCTCAGGCTCCAAAAACTTTACTCTAGACCGAGGATGAAGATGGTGTGACAAGTTCATTTACTGAACCATGGACTCTGGGAAATTATGGCAGCAGTAGAACAAAAAATATTTCTGGGAAATAACTTGTCTTTAAGTGAGAAATTTTATGTTATAAAAATATTATTTTATATATTTTGAGATACTTAAGATTTTTAAAATTGCTTTTCTATAAATCTTTTGAAGCTACATTCATAGTAATTGTCTCCCATAGGAAAGGCAATAATTATTCATTCCATTTTAAGGATGGCAACACTGAAAATCTTTCTGGTCAAACAATGTTTAAAACTCATAAAGCTGGTAGGTATAAGAGGAAGGTTGAAAAACACAGGTGCTCTGATCCTTGATTCATATTTTAGGTCAGGGTTTACATAAAGCAAATATTTGGTTATTGTATTTGCCAATTATGCTGTATTGAAATGGGCATTGTTAAAACAGAGATTATCTGTCAGTTCCAAACATAGTTGCCTCAGAGAGTAACACTAGAGCTGCTACAGTTAGTCCTTTTACAGATCACATTTGAGTAAAGATACTAAGCATGCAATATATTCTCTAGATATTGTCCAGAAACTTATTTTTAGTGGCTTTTGATAAGAATATATTTGGTTCAGAGATACACTAGTGGGGACTTCTAAAACGTAAGTTCTAGAGTTAATTTAGGGTAGGAACAAATAGTTTAGACTGTTTTATGATTAATCAAATCTACACCAAGAGTGATTTGGTTGTATTGAAGGTCTTTGCACAGATGATATGATTATTTATACAGAAAATTGAGAAGAATTGATAGAAAAATTATTGGAAATTAAAAAATATCTGAGGATAGAAAATGGAAAGGACAGACAAATTATTTCTACACAGAAAATGGAAAGGACAGGCAAATTATTAGAAATAAAAAGAATTTCTGAAGGCTTTCTGATATAAAATATTCTATAAAACCTCTTTTAGTTTCATGTATCAACTTTAAATAATTAGGAATTTTTAATTGTGTTAGTTCCCAAATGTGGAAAGTAACAATATGCATGCTAGTCCTCACAGTAAGAGGTGGAGTCTGTTTTCCTTTCCGGTGAATCTGGTTGTCCTTGTGGTGTAAGGTGGCAGAAATGATGACATGCCAATTCCAGACTCAACATTTAAGAGAGGTGGCACGTTGTTTTTCTTCTCATGGAAACTAGTCACCATGTAAGAAGTCAAACTACCTTGATGACACCATGTTGTTAGAAAGTGCAGTATATTCACACAGAGATAGAGGAGATTCCCAGTCTTGTTCATCATTATTCAGTCGCTAAGTCAGCTGAGCTATTTCAAATTCTGGAAGATGATGCTGTAAAAGTGCTGCACTCAATATACCAGCAAATTGGGAAAACTCAGCAGTGGCCACAGGACTGGAAAATGTCAGTTTTCATTCCAATCCCAAGAAAGGCAATGCCAAAGAATGCTCAAACTACCGCACAATTGCACTCATCTCACATGCTAGTAAAGTAATGTACAAGATTCTCCACGCCAGGCTTCAGCAATACATGAACCATGAACTTCCAGATGTTGAAGCTGGTTTTAGAAAAGACAGAGGTACCAGAGATCAAATTGCCAACATCCACTGGATTATTGAAAAAGCAAGAGAGTTCCAGAAAAACATCTATTTCTGCTTTATTGACTATGCCAAAGCCTTTGACTGTGTGGATCACAATAAACTGTGGGAAATTCTGAAAGAGATGGGAATACCAGACCACCTGACCTGCTTCTTGAGAAACATGTAGGCAGGTCAGGAAACAACAGTTAGAACTGGACATGGAACAACAGACTGGTTCCAAATAGGAAAAGGAGTACATCAAGGCTGTATATTGTCACCCTGCTTATTTAACTTATATGCACAGTACATCATGAGAACCGCTGGGCTGGAGGAAGCACAAGCTGGAATCAAGATTGCCGGGAGAAATATCAATAACCTCAGATATGCAGATGACACCACCCTTATGGCAGAAAGTGAAGAAGAACTAAAGAGCCTCTTGATGAAAGTGAAAGAGGAGAGTGAAAAAGTTGGCTTAAAGCTCAACATTCAGAAAACTAAGATCATGGCGTCTGATCCCATCACTTCATGGCAAATAGATGGGGAAACAGTGGAAACAGCAACTGACTTTATTTTTCTGGGCTCCAAAGTCACTGCAGATGGTGATTGCAGCCATGAAATTAAAAGACGTTTACTCCTTGAAAGGAAAGTTATGACCAACCTAGATAGCATATTAAAGAGCAGAGACATTACTTTGTCAACAAAGATCCATCTAGTCAAGTCTATGGTTTTTCCAGTGGTCATGTATGGATGTGAAAGTTGGACTATAAAGAAAGGTTGGCACTGAAGAATTGATGCTTTTGAACAGTGGTGTTGGAGAAGACTCTTGAGATTCCCTTGGACTGCAAGAAGATCCAACCAGTCCATCCTAAAGGAGATCAATCCTGGGTGTTCATTGGAAGGACTGATTTTGAAGCTGAAACTCCAATACTTTGGTCACCTGATGCAAAGAGCTGACTCATTTGAAAAGACCCTGATGCTGGAAAGATTGAGGGCAGAAGGAGAAGGAGACAACAGAGGATGATATGGTTGGATGGCATCACCGACACAATAGACATGGGTTTGGGTGGACTCCAGGAGTTGGTGGGGGACAGGGAGGCCTGGCATGCTGCGGTTCATGGGGTCGCAAAGAGTTGGACCCGACTGAGCGACTGAACTGAACTGAACTGAAGTCATAACCAGCTTTTTCTGACCCCATGGACTGCATCATGCCAGCCTTTCCTGTCCTCCGCTGTCTCCCAGAGTTTGCTCAAACTCATGTCTATTGAGTCAGTGATGCCATCTAACTATCAAATCCTCTTTTGCTCCCTTCTCCCCTGCCCTCAATCTTTCCAGCATCAGGATTTTTCCAATGAGTTGTCTCTTTGCATCAGGTGGCCAAAGAATTGGTGCTTCAGCATCAGTCTTCCAGTGAATATTAGGGGTTAATTTCCTTTAGGACTGACAGGTCTGATCTTCTTGCAGTCCAAGGGACTCGCAAGAGTCTTCTCCAGCACCACAATTTGAAAACTTTTGTTTTTTGGATTTCAACCTTCCTTAATTTTCAGCTCTCACATCTGTACATTTCCAGTAGGAAAAAACATAGCTTTGACTATATGGATCTTTGTCAGGAAAGTGATGTCTCTGCTTTTTAATATGCTTTCTAGGCTGGTCATAGCTTTTCCTCTAAGGAGTAAGTGTCTTTTAATTTCATGGCTGTAGTCAACATCTGCAGTGATTTCAGAGCCCAAGAAAATAAAATCCGTCACTGTTTCCATGCTTTCCTCATCTATTTGCCATGAAGTGATGGGATCAGATGCCATGATCTTAGTTTTATGAATGTTGAGTTTTAAAGCCAGCTTTTCCACTCTCTTTTTTCACACTCATCAAGAGACTTGTTAGTTCCTCTTTATTTTCTATTATTAGAGTAGTATCATCTGCATATCTGAGGTTATTGATATTTCTCCCGGCAATCTTGTTTCCAGCTTGTGTTTCATCTAGCCCAGCATTTCTCATGATGTACTCTGCATAGAAGTTAAATAAGCAGGGTGACAATATACAGCCTTGACATACTCTGTTCCCAATTTGGAACCGGTCTGTTGTTCCATGTTCAGTTCTAACTGTTGCTTCTTGATCTGCATACAGATTTCTCAGGATTCAGATAAGGTTAGTATTCACATCTCTTCAAGAATTTTCCAGTTTGTTGTGATCCATACAGTCAAAGACTTTAGCATCGTCAATGAAATAGAGGTTGATGTTTTTCTGGAATTCCCTTACTTTCTCTGTGATCCAGCGAATGCTGGCAATTTGATCTCTGTTTCCTCTGCCCTTTCTAAATCCAGCTTATAAAACTAGAAGTTCTTGGTTCACATACTGCTGAAGCCTAGCTTGTGGGATTTTGAGCATTACCTTGCTAGCATGTGAAATGAGTGTAATAGTATGATAGTTTGAATATTCTTTGGCATTGCCTTTCTTTGGGATTGGAACAAATACTGATTTTTTCCACTCCAGGTATTAATCCATCTCACTTGAGGGACAAATATGTGAGAGAAGAAGCCATCTTGGACATTCTAACTCTGGAAAATAGCAAACAAGGCAGAAGAATTTTCTTGCTGAGCCAATTCAGAATAAAGAATCATAAAAAAAAGTACCTTTGTTTAAAAAAGAAAAAGAGTATATTCATGTTTTAAACCATGAAGTTTGGGAGTAGTTTGTTACATAGCAATTGATATTTGTAATATAATGTGATATCTAGATCTAGGGGTGCTACTAACCAAAGAACATAAAACATGAAACTGACATTGTGTCTGAGCAGTGAAGTGGCAAGAAACCTAAGTGAGGAAATTGTTTTTGGAAGCTGGTGAAAAAGAAAACCTGTGTTATACAGTGGTGGGATGTTTTGCAGCATCATTGTCTGCAAATATATGGAAGAAGGAAAACATACCTAATAAGCTTATACATTTGGCTGAAGAGATTTCTGGGAAGAATTTTGTAAGCTTTCTATGATAAAGTGCATGAAAAGAGAAATAAAATAGAAAAGGAACTTCTCAATTTACCCTAGGATTTAGAAAAAAATCCAATCCAAGGCATGTTGAAATCTATACTATTTCTTATTAGCAGCTTGTCCAGCTGACAAAATATCCTCAGAATAAGAAATACTCTCAAGGAGAAGATCAAATGTAGGGAGATGTCAGTTAAATCTATACCTTAGAATTAAGATCAAATAAAGTGTATGGCTATCAAGTCTTTCCTGAAAATATTCAGAAGATTGGAGTCAGTAGTTCAAAGACTTTCTAAATCAGACAAAAAAGTTATAATAATTTTAAGCATGTTGTCCCACGCCATTCTGACCTGCAGAGATTATTCTGTCTAGATAAATATCTGTGGGTGCAACTTTTGCATAATGGAGTCAATTGCAATAAAATTCCTAGAAAATCCATCAAGCTTTAAAGACAACTTATTGGAGAGAGCACTGCCAGTTTGAACCAAAAGAGACTTACAATACAAAAATAAAAGGAAGTCTTAGGATCCCCAACCTTACACAAGCACCAGACATGGTGAGAAAGCTACTCAGCCACAAACATGGAAGGTTTCTTATAGGAAGAGAAGAATGACTCAGAGGGCACAGACATGAAACACAGAGAAATATTTCAAGAGAGCAGAACTAGAGTCAAATCTAGGAACTGCTTTTGAACCAGAGGGAACTGAGCATATGTGACTGAATATATTTCAGAATTTCAATGGGACAGTTAAATTGCTATGTGTGTTCCTTTTTAGAACTGGGGTGTCTAATGAGTTATTCCTTTCTTATTGGCCATGGAGAGGTAGATAATATGTCGTTTTTAGTTCACAAGTTGTTGTACCTGAAAGACTGCATCTGAGAAGCCTTATTTCAGTGTTGACCATTTAGATAAGTCTGCATTAAAAAATCTGAGGCTTATGTCAGAGTGAAACAAAATTATGGAATTCTGTGTAGGGGTGAGCATACTCAGCATGTGGAAGCTATATGAATCATCATGGTCTGAGACCACCATCAATTCCTTCCCTCCTTCTATGTATACATGCGTGTATGTATGCTAAGTCACTTCAGTTGTGTCTGACTCTGTGACACAATGGACTGTAGCCCACCAGGCTCCTCTGTCCAGGGGATTCTCCAGGCAGGAATACTGGAATAGGTTGCTGTGCCCTCCTCCAGGGGATCTTTCTGACCCAGGGATCAAACCCACATCTCTTTATGGCTCCTGCATTAGCAGGTGGGTTCTTTATTACTAGCTCCACCTGGGAAGCCCCTATATATACACTACTCCTCAAAACAAGAAGTGAAGTCTGTTTATCTTACCCTTGAAATCATTCTGAATTTGTGATTGGATTTGTTCAATAGAATGGGACAGTAAGCATGCTATGCAAATTCTAGTATCCATTAGGAGATTTAAGGACTTCCATTCCCTTCTCTTAGGAGCCAGCCATCAGGTTAGAAGTCCAACTACCCTGAAGCCATCATGATGTGAGCAAACGGAAGCATACCACATGGAGAGGGAGACATGGTTATCCAGTTCCCAGTAGTTCTGTACATCCCAGCAGACACAACAGTCATATGGGTGAAGGCACCATCTTCAACCTTCCAATTTTAGCAAGTATCATGAGGAGCAAAAAAATTACCCAGTTTGGCCTAGCCTGAATGATGGAGTCATGAGAAATAGTACATTATTGTTCATAAACAACTTGGTGTGGGAGTAATTTGTTTAACAATAATAGGAAACAAGAACATTAACTTAAAAGTATATTACTTACAATGGTAAGAAAAACAAGGTTTTAAATGATTATTAAGTAGAAAGTAATAAGAATTATCAAACATTGAAAGTCATCAAGGAAGATCTGAGTAAATGGAGAAGTGTAACGTTCATAATTATGAAGACAGTATTTTTATAATGTTAATGTTCCCCAAATTAACCTGGGTTTGAAAATTGGAATGCCTTTGGGAAAAAATTCATAATAAAAAATTTATAAGATTCATCTTATAAAGATAACAATGATTATATCCCACTGACTAGCAAAATCACTTGTACCAAATATATATATATATTTATATAAAATATATTAAAATAAATATATATGTATATATGTATAAATATATATGTACCAAATATAAATGAATAAATAAATAAATAAATATATATACACACTATTGGAGAAGGAAATGGCAACCCACTTCAGTATTCTTGCCTAGAGAATTCTGTTGATGGAGGAGCCTGGTGGGCTGCTGTCCATAGGGTCGCACAGAGTTGGACACAACTGAAGCGACTTAGCATGCATGCATGCATTGGAGAAGAAAATGGCAGCCCACTCCAGTATTCTTGCCTGGAGAATCCCAGGGACAGAGGAGCCTTGTGGGCTGCCATCTATGGGGTCACACAGAGTCGAACACAACTGAAGCGACATAGCAGCAGCAGCAGTATATAGACACTATATACTCCAGAGAAACTCTTGTACTTTGTACCAGGAGATTTGCATATGTACAAGAATAACCAGCCCCAATTAAATGGATATATAATTTATACTATCTACCTACAGCAGAATTATCTACTTCAGTGGAAATAAATGAGCTTCAGGCATATGCATCAATGTGAATGATTCTCAAAAACAATTTCTAGAAAGAAATTTAGAATGATACTTACAGAACAGCTACATTATATGAGTCCAAACTAGCTGAAATTAAATAATATATTAATTAAAGCATATATGTATATATGATAAAACTGTTTTAAAAGGCAAGGAATAAGAACAAATTTGGGCATAAACTGAGTACCACATATATTTTTTTCCATTTATTATTTCATCATTATTATTAAAATGTGCATTAAAATTACTCTTTTTATCTATAAGATATGTTGCACAGTTTAAAAGACAGAAAAAAAGCCTCATTATTGAGAATGCAAGGTAGGAAAGAGTGTTTTATATCAAATGTTTTTAAAGCCTTACAGTGACATTAGTTTAATTTATGAAATTAAACTATTGTTACCAAAAAGAAGATAATTATTCTTAAAGTAAAAACTACATCATAAACCAATAACATTTAGATGATGATGAACTGATATGAAAATTCCAGGAGCCAAGTAAAATGCTGATGCTAACAGAATTAAAAAGGGAGGAAGGCAATAAATATTCTAGGTTTCAAATTACTGTCAAAGAAAAGGGTTCTTATGGACTTAAACAAACATACAACAAACCAAAATAACAAAATGATGACACAAGTCTGATACTAAAAGATACAATACAAAAAAGTCACAAATTTACAAGATGACAGAAGTAAATTCAAAATTATATTAGAATGACAATGACAATTTTAATATAAATGAAATAAACTTACCTAGTTCAAGGAAAAAGAACCAAAAATAAAGTAGACTACCAGATCTGTTTAAAAAACAAAACAAAACTGAAGCCCATCCCTACAAGAAGTGTAAAGAGACCTACTTTAAAAAGTAGCTATGAAAGATGATGGGAAAAATGAAAAAGTGTATCCAAGTCAAATGCAAAATTGCAGAGTTAACAAATTCATATCATAAAAAATTAAATGAAGGCAAACAATATTGTATGAAAAAAGGAATCTTGATAGGAATTGCCCATGATAGAGATATAATTGTCCAATAGAGATATATAAAGGACTGTTAAACAGAACAATGAAATTTTGTGTGTACAGGTGTGGGAAATCATAAACTAATACACTGTTTCAAAAGTAGAGTCTTATATTTCAAACATGTTAAACTGTGGAATTGCTTTATTTATAGGTTTTATATGAGGGTGACTTTTCCTGTCTTAGTTAACTTCAAGGTTTACAAATCTGAGATAATGAAAATGTCTTACCTCTATTTTTATTTTGTTTTTCTTACCAATCACATACATAATGAATTACCTTATTTTTTTTTTTTGGCTTAAACAAATTTTTGTTGGGTTTCTATCACCTGCAATAAAAAATAAAAAGAGTCCTAACACATATGGCATCTGGATATTATTAATCAACTGGACATGTAACTGCTAGGAAAATTCCCCAGGTAATTGCAATATCTATACCAGTTCTCATCAAAAACTAAAATGTGTACATTTTAAAACTAGCAAGTAAAATTCAGGAAGTAGTGTGTCAATTATTGGTAAAGACATTTTTAATGTTGCATTTTGGTGCAAGGTATTTTTTAAATTTTATATTGGAGTATAGTTGATTTACAATGTTGTATTACTTTCAGATGTGCAGCAAAATGGTTTAGTTATACATATACATGTATTTATTCTTTTTTCAGATTCTTTTTTCATATAGTTTATTACAAAGTATTGAGTAGACTTCCCTGTACTATATAGTAGGTCTTTGTTGGTTACCTTTTTTATATATTGATGCATGCTAAGTCACTTCAGTCATGTTTGACTCTGTGCAACCCTATGGACTGTAACCTGCTACGCTCCTCTGTCCATGGGATTCTCCAGGCAAGAATACTGGAGTGGGTTGCCATGCCCTCCTCCAGGGAATCTTCCGAACCCAGAGATTGAACCCGAGTCTCTTAAGCCATCTGTATATATTTTTATATATAAAAGTGTATATATGTTAATCCAAGCCTTCTCATTTACCTCTCTCTACCATGTTTCCCCTTTGGTAACCATAAATTTGTTTTCTAAGTCTGCAAGTCTGTTTCCATTTGTAAATAAGTTTATTTGTATCATTTTTTTGCTTCTACATATAAGTGATAATCACGTCATATTTGTCTCTCTGTCTGACTTAGCATGATAATCTCTAGGTCCATTCATGTTGCTGCAAAGGCATTATTTCACTTTTTTTAAATGGCTGAGTAATATTTCATTATATATATATATATACATATATATGTATATATATATGTATATATATATATATATGTATGTATATACCACATCTTCTATATCCATTTGTTTGTTGATGGACATTCAGGTTGCTTTCACGTTCTGGCTATTGTGAATAGTGCTGCAGTGAACACTGACTTGCATGTATCTTTTGAAGTATGGTTTTTCCCCAGATAGACTGATACAAGTTTTTTCCATCATATTTGTTGAGCTGTCAATGATTCCTCAGCTAATGCTTCAGAAATTGAATTGTCAATCCTTTTGTCATCAAATAAGTCCCTTGTTTAAAAAAATACACCAAGGAAAGAGTTCGTGGAAAGCAACTACTTTGCAGAAAGAACTTAAATCAGCTCTTAAAATATTCAAATAGCCAGACTTTAAAATGTTCACCATAGAGGCAGGAGATAATGAGGAAGAGATGATGTGATTGCTCTTGGATTTGGTGTGCTTCAGTCCATGGGGTCGCAAAGAGTCAGACATGACTGAGTGACTGAACTGAACTGAACTTGAAATTATATGAGGAAAAAATAAGCTCTTCTTGGACATTTAATCAAGTGAGGTGTTTTTCATTCACCTCCTTATAGCTGGGTACACCAGTTGTAAGATATGTATAAGTACATATAAATACATACATGCATACACCCATTGTGGAGAAACTCATCTTTAATATGATATTATGGAATATGTATGAAATACTTCTGAAAGAAGTCTACAGTCCTCATCTTACAGCTTATAAACTTGGCTTTGTTTATTATCAGTTCAGTCCAGTCACTCAGTCGTGTCTGACTCTTTGTGACCCCATGGACTGCAGCACGCCAGGCTTCCCTTTCTATCACCAACTCCCAAAGCTTGCTCAAACTCATGTCCATCAAATCGGTGATGCCATCCAACCATGTTATCCTCTGTCGTCTTCTTCTCCTCCTGCCTTCAATATTTCCAAGCATCAGGGTCTTTTCCAATGAGTCAGTTCTTCACATTAGGTGTCCAAAGTATTGGAGTTTCAGCTTCACCATCAGTCTTTCCAATGGATATTCAGGACTGATTTCCTTTACAATTGACTGGTTTGATCTCCCTGCAGTCCAAGGGACTCTCAAGAGTCTTCTCCAACACCACAGTTCAAAAGTATCAGTTCTTCGGTGCTCAGTTTTCTTTATAGTCCAGCTTTCACATCCATTGTTTATTATACTAATATCTTACTACCCATAGATCCTGAGAATGTTCAAGACATCATCATTTACTGAAGAAATGTTTATCACCTTCATTCAGAATGCTGGTTCCTGTCTATTATAGCCCTGCTGAAGAGTTGACTATGAAGTCCCTGCATTCTTAATTGTGATGCATTATTTCAGTTGACCTTAGACAAGCGTTATAATCAATCAGGTGCCAGTGGACAGGATCCACATTTAGTTTTGCTACCCTAAAACTATTGTCAATATACTTTTGATCATTGTTGTGCTTAGTTAGCTCAATCCTTTACCCTCTAGTCCTACAGTTTACCTAGTTCCAATCACTATCTGGGTTTCTGCAGTCATTCTGCAGACCCGTTTGGCTGGGGCCCTAACTCTCTGTCTAGTCCTTTTTCCCTGATATGAAATATAGTGCAAGATTTTCTGCCAGATTTGTTGAGGCAACTCAACAAATTTTTTGAGGTCCTCATAGTTCCAGCTAATTTGGGGTTCCTATTTCAATGCAAATAAACAGACCCCCTTTCTCTGACAGCAAGGTGGTCTTGCCCACTTGAGAATATGTTACCTTTGTCAGAACTTACTGCTGTGAGCCAATGTATCAGGTTGAACTCTAGATATTTATGCCAGCCAAGGTCAGAGCTAAGTGTCGGTTGCTTGGCACTGTGATAGAGGAGCTGGATACTTACATATAGTAACTTATCAATTTGAACTCAGCATTTGCCCTTTCTTTCTGCTGTTGTTTCTGTTGAAGTGTTGTTTTAAATACAGTCATGCTTTTAGGCTCATGGATTATGACATTTGATTTCTGTGGCTACTGATTTCAAGTCTATGCCACATATCCATGATTTCTAATTATGAAATTAATGTAAGGTGAACTTGGGAAAATACTTGATAAATGTGATTTTTTTATGTAACATAACACAAATTTACTACTTTACAATTTTGTAGGCTAGAGGTCCAGCACAGGTCTCACTAGGCTAAAATCAACGTGTCAATGAGGACAGTGTTCCACCTGGAGGATCTGGGAAGAACTCATTTCCTGCCTTCACAGCTTCTAGAGGGGTACCCATGTTCCTTGAACTAAGACTGTCCTCCATCTTCAAGGCCAACGAGGTTGCGTCTTTCTGACCAGCCTTCCATGGTCATATTTGCTGCTGAAGTTTCTCTCTTTTTAAGGGCCCTGGCAATGGCACCCCACTCCAGTACTCTTGCCTGGCCAATCCCATGGACAGAGGAGCCTGGTAGGCTGCAGTCCATGGGGTTGCTAAGAGTCAGACACGACTGAGCGACTTCACTTTCACTTTTCACTTTCATGCATTGGAGAAGGAAATGGCAACCCACTCCAGTGTTCTTGCCTGGAGAATCCCAGGGACGGGGGAGCCTGGTGGGCTTCCGTCTATGGGGTCGCAGAGAGTCGGACGTGACTGAAGCAACTTAGCAGTAGCAGCAGCGATTCAATTGGACCCACCTGTGTAATTCAGGATTCTTTCCCATTTCCAGATCCTAACTTAGTCACATCTGTCAAATCCCCTTTGCCACATAAGGTAACATTCTCAGGTTGTGGGAATTATGATGTGAAGATCTTAGAGGGAGGGGGAGATTACCCTGCATACCACAGCATGGAAATACCTAGCACAGGATTTCATTCAGAGAAAGTGTTTTTCAAATATGCACATGATTTGTTACAAGTCTTAAGAAACATTCACTTGGGCATTTTAAAGGGAAGAGTTATAAATTCTATGGATTAGCATTTACAATTGGTACTAATTACAGTTTTTTTAAAATTAAAAAATCTCCACTGTTAATTATAATTCTACATACTAGAGCACTAGAGTTCCTTACTCAATAGCTATTAACTACTTATCTACAAGTCTAGAGGAATTATTGAAAGCTCCGAATGTCATTTATTATGCATTTTAGTATCATTTCCCTGTCAAATTTTTATATTAAAAGATTTCTCTCATTTGCTGCTTCATGATGAACAAATTATATAATTAATAAAAGTTTGAGATATATGTTATCTAAAGTCTCAAGTTGGGTGTTACACCAATTAGGAATTTATTAAGCTACAAGTAACACCAGCTCAGTTTATAGTGCCTTAAAAAAATTGGCGTTTATATTTTATACATCACAAAAGGCCTGGGAGTAGTGTTTTGATGGTGAAAGGATAAGATCTCTTAATATTTCCCTTAAACATGACACTTCTTGGTCAAAAGTGGGGTACTGCTGTTTCAAATGTCACATATGTGTTTAACATAAGGGGAAAGTTCATCTCTTTCTGAGCCCTTTTATCAGGAAGGGAAAGGTCTCCCAGGAACATCTCCATACATCTCATTTGCTAGTGATAGGTCACATGTCCAAGGGGAGCTTGGAAATTGTCAATGGATGGTCATGATTGGTTTTGTCCAATCATGATCTGTCACTTTGGGTTAGAAAGCAGATACTGTATTTGCGTAGGATGGACTAATGACAAACACAACAAAGAAAGGATCAGGAATTTTATCTGCTGATGGTTGAACCCCAAATTATACCCTTTATAGAACATCACTTAACAGTTAGCATTATAGGGGGCAATCACCATCATCTCATTTTAGCTTCACTGTATGTTATATATTTGAAAAATCTTAACATGAAAACGTGTATCAGGTTGGCACAGGGTTTGACAGAAAAAGTAAATGGCAAAGCTAAAAAATAGACCATCATCTCTCAAAAGAATTCATTTTTCCTGTGAGAAGAGACCAAAACTAATAATGCATATTTATTTTGCAAGATAACTTCAGGGACTATATCTCAAAATGTCTCAAGTACTTTTAGTTGAGATATTCTGTTTCAAACATCTGCTGCTACATTTGCAATTCTGTTATACTTGCAACACAGACTTTTCATTTCACTATAAATTCTGATGGGTGTACCTTCCTTTCATTTCAGTTTAATGAATTTATGAAATGAAAGTATCTTTGCCTCTACAGATAAACACAGTCTTTCTTTACTAAACTTTCACACACTATGTAATGTAGTAATAGCTAATATTTGTTTAATACTGACCATATGCTAGGCATGGTATTAGCTCATTTTATACTGACACTAATTCACTGTGATACATGCTTTTGATGTTAGCTTTATAGTTAAGTAAGTGAGGCACAGAGAGATTTAGTATCTTTCCTAGTTTTATACAGATAGTGAAAAGTGGAGCTGGATTTCAACATGGGTTCTCTGGTTCTAGAGCCCACATTCTTAACCACCATCTAAGAGAGATTTTGTTTATTCTGCTCCCTTGAAGGCAGTACACATTGCTTGTTTTTGTCAGGGTCACCATTTTTAATGATTCCATCAAAGTAAGCTTGTGTCTAACATTTAAAAATGATTGACTTGTAATTTTAGTTACTTATTTTAAAACCTTTTTATCTGATTTAACTTCAAACTTTGAAAAGGATAAAAGAATAGGGCAATACCTTTCATCCAGATTCTTTGAATGTTAACATTTCATTATTTATTAACCTTTCTTCTTTCCTCCCTACCCATTTCCTCCCCTCCCCTCTTTATTTCTTCCTATTTCCTTATATACCTATTCATCCATCATCTCACTGGGTAGAAATTAGTCATATAACCTAACCAGAAAGGCTGAGAAATCTAGTCTTCTTTCTGGGTAACCTTATATTTTGCTAAATTTTGGAATGTTCTATTATTTAGATAAAAGAAGGGGAGAGTGTCTATTTGAAATTCTCAACCAGAGTAATAACTGTATTATAGGTTTGTCTTTTAGGTTAGATGAGTGATATGTTCCAGGTACCATGATAATACATACACATGTGTCCAGTACACATGTTTAGTACATGTCCAGTACACATTATCTATTATTAACAATATTGATATTAATGAATATTCATCTTAATAAAGCACTAATTTATTATATTTTCCCATGTTCTGTTTTATCTTATTCTTGATCTCTACCTATCACTTTAAGGCATGGTATTGATGTTTGACCTGGAGAAGGAAATGGCAACCCTCTCCAGTACTCTTGCCTGGAAAATCCCATGGACGGAGGATCCTGGTACGCTACAGTCCATGTGGTTGCGATTGATGTTTGGGGATCATAGAAGTGTACTCTGGAGGTTTTATACCAGAAAAATCACCATCTATCTTAACATGGTCTAGATTGAAAAGGCAGCATTTTCTTACTGAGCTTCACAAAGAGGTCTTTCTTAAAGTCTATCAGTATAATCAGATATAAAGTAAATGTTTCAAATTCTTTATCTATTTTATTTATATATCAGGTCCTACTTTGCAGAGGAGGAGACCTTTACTGAACTTGTACATTTTCATTCATAATGCATATTGGCCTGAGGTAGATTCTCCGGAGAAGGCAATGGCACCCCACTCCAGTACTCTTGCTTGGAAAATCCTATGGACGGAGGAGCCTGGTAGGCTACAGTCCATGGGGTCGCTAAGAGTCGGACATGACTGAGCGACTTCACTTTCACTTTTCCCTTTCATGCACTGGAGAAGGAAATGGCAACCCACTCCAGTATTCTTGCCTGGAGAATCCCAGGGACGGCGGAGCCTGGTGGCTGCCGTCTATAGGATTGCACAGAGTCGGACACGACTGAAGCGACTTAGCAACAGCAGCAGCAGACTTTTCTCTGGAAAAGGACTTCTGGTTTCTGCAGTGTAATTGGAGTGCTGACCTCAAAATATAAAAGTGAGGTATGATAATTTTTAAAAAATGTAATAAACTTGCAGATGGCACAACATTGACCTGATGAGGTCTATCTTTCCAATAACCAGCTTAAGAGATGAAGATGAAGATGTGTGACTACTTGAAAGAGAGGGCTCGTGGTTCATAAATGTGAAGAAGTCATTCATCAATTTTCTGGGAGACCTGTTAACATCTAGTCTCCAAATTTCAATGAAAAACATTTAGCAGCTGATTTCTAATAAAATATTTCCAATTATCAGAGGTCCACTGGTGTTCATGCAGGTACCAGTTATGAGATTGTAAAATAATAAATATGTATACATATATATATGAGAGAGTATATATAATATATATGTATGTATATGTATAATGTCTAATTTTAAGTATCAGAAGAGTGACTGAAGCATAAGTGTGTTTCATTTAATTAAGGACTTATTTTCCTAGGGAATATGCTACACTTTGAGAACCGTTGATATGTTGAGAATCTTTTACTAACAATTGCCTAAGGATATAACACTTTTCTGAAGATAGAAGAGATGAGACTTTTAATTGAAAAATAAAAACTGTGAATTTAATCACTGAATGCATTTTGTCAGTAAATAATTGGATATTTTATCTTGGAAAATTTTAAAGAAGATACAAAGGTCATACAGAGGTATCTTTTCTAAAGAACTGGGAAGAAAACAGTGATGGAGAAGAAATTATAAGACATTGCCCTTAAATTGACTAGGACTTGAATTTCAGCTCAGTAATTATAAATTCTAAGATCCTGGGTACTTTTTTTCTCACTCTCTATGAGCCTACACTTCCCTTGCTCTCTATAAAATGCTGATACTAGGCTCAATTTCCCCCCTTCCCTGTGAAAGGTCAACATATTTGTGCGTATACACATTCCTATGTTTTTGCTACTGATTGTTGTATAAGAAACCATTCCAAAACTTAGTGACTTAAAGGAACAGTGACATTTATTTTTCTTATGAACTTTTAATTTGTGAGGGATTCAATGAAGACAGCCTTTCTATACTCCACTAGATATCAAAGGCATAGCTAGAATTATCTAAATGCTCAGTCATCATGTATCAGGAAGTTGATGTTGGCTATCACTTGGGGCCTCAGCTGTAGCTATGATTAGAATACCTACATGTGGCCTTTCCATATGGCCACAGTGACTTTGCTTCAATGAAGAGAGTTTCAAGACAGAAAGAATTTTACTTGCTTGAAAGCCACACATTTTCACTTTTCCTTATTCTGTTTATTAGAAGAGAGTCATTAAGACCAGCCCATTTTCAAGGAATGGAGACATCAACTATACTTTTTGAGTGAAAGTGAAAGCCGCATAGTCGTGTCTGACTCTTTGCCATACCATGGACTATGCAGTCCATGGAACTCTCCAGGCCAGAATACTGTAGTGGTTAGCCATTCTCTTCCTCTTAGGATCTTCCCAACTCAGAGATCAAACCCAGGTCCCCATATTGCAGGTGAATTCTTTACCAGTTGAGCCACCAGGTAAAGGAGTTTTAAAAATTTATTTTAAAGCCAGAACAATGGCATGCTACAAATGCTCAATAAATAGTCATGGCTCCTTTCTTTTCCTTCACATTTTTTCTCATATCTGTTTTAGTTTAGGATGTCATTCAGCCTATTACATGCCTTAAACTATTAGGTACTGGTGAACAAGATAGACAAATTCTATTCTCTCATGGAGTTTATTGTCAAGTGCACATCTGAATAAACTACAGATAATTATTCAAGTACTTCTAAACATTTATTAAGCACCTGCTATGGGAAATGCTCTTAGATGTAAACTTTGAAAGAGTCATTTGTGGGACTATGCCCTCAGAACTTGCAGTCTAGCAAGGGGAATAGAACATGTACAGTAACAGCTATAGTAATATAGACAGTGATAAGTATTGTAAATGAAGATTAGATAAGGGAACATCAGAAGTAAAGAAATAATTAGGAACTGGGTGGTTCAGGGAAGGCTTCATGGAATCAATAGTAGTAGAACTGTTATTAGAAGGATTTGAATATTCAGGGACAGAGGAGCCTGGTGGGCTGCCATCTATAGGGTCGCACAGAGTCAGACACGACTGAAGCGACTTAGCAGCAGCAGCAGGAGAATATGGAGTATTATCAGAAAGCTCTTCCAAATCCAGTCAGTAGAACTTCTTATATTTGTCAACTGTTATACCAACCTAAACAGCATATTAAAAAGCAGAGACATTACTTTGCCAACAAAGGTCCGTCTATTCAAGCCTATGGTTTTTCCAGTAGTCATGTATGGGTGTGAGAGTTGGAGTATAAAGAAAGCTGAGCACTGAAGAGTTGATGCTTTTGAACTGTGGTGTGGAGAAGACTTTTAAGAGTCCCTTGGACAGCAAGGAGATCCAACCAGTCAATCCTAAAGGAAATCAGTCCTGAATATTCATTGGAAGGACTGATGTTGAAGCTGCAACCCCAATACTTTGGCCACCTGATGCAAAGAATTGAATCATTTGAAAAGACCCTGATGCTGGGAAAGATTGAAGGCGGGAGGAGAAGGGGACGACAGAGGATGAGATGGTTGAACGGCATCACCGACTCAATAGACATGAGTTTGAGTAAACTCCAGGAGTTGGCGATGGACAGGGAGGCCTGGCGTGCTGCAGTCCATGGGGTCGCCAAGAGTTGGACATGTCTGAGCGATGGAACTGAACTGAACTGATATTGTTCACAAAAAGAAAAGTTATGTCACCTAATTTTTCTAGTAATCATATAATTTTTCATAATATTATTTTATTATCAGCAGTATTTTATATATTATACATTCTATATAAAATCATATATATATATGATTTTATATATATAAATATAACTACCTCCCTGGTGGCTCAGACGGTAAAGAATCTGCCTGCGGTGTGGGAGACCTAGGTTCGATCCCTGGGTTGGGAAGAGCCCCTGGAGAAGGGAATGGCTACCCGCTCCAGTATTCTTGCCTGAAGAATCCTCTGGACAGAGAAGCCTGACAGGCTACAGTCTATGGGATCACAAAAGAGTCAGACAAGACTGAGTGACTAACACTTTCACTTTCATATACATATAGATGTATAATAAGAAGACAAAATATGACTCTTGAGATTTAAATTAATTACTTAACATCGCATAGCATTGTAAAGGACACACAGAAGGGAATAGGTACAAATTTACCTGATGATTTGATCAGGGCTTAATTATAAAAAGCCTTGAATGCCAAGCCAAAGGAGCTCAGACATCACTTGGTAACTAAAACAAGTTTATTGGCGGCAGAGACATAGAAATAGAAATAGAAATAGAAATTGAATTGTGCATTGGGAAAAATATTCTGCAGTCAGTGTCAAAAACAGGTCAGAATCAGATTTCTTAGAGGCATGAAATTTTGTCCTATCAGCAATTTATGTCTGAGATGATAAACCACTGACATAATGGTGGTTTTCATGAAGACACAAAAGAGTGGTGTATTTAGAAACATAGGGGTAGAAGTGACCTCATTTGGGTAAACAATGAGAGCCATCAAAGTTGAAGACAAGATTTTAAGCCTAAATCAATGTGACATTGATACTGATATTGAGAACGTTATAGTGACACAGCTAAAATTGGGTGGAGTTTGTTTGCTTGCTTTATTTTGTTGGTTTGTTGCAGAACCAGGGTGATAGAGCAGGTTCATTTTTACATATCAAGTTTGAGGTGTCAATAAACAATTCAGGTGGGTAGATAAAATCGCAGGTGAAATTATGGGACAAAAGCTCATGGTGGTTTTTATTGGCTTATTTGTCTTAGTTTTTATAGATTCTCTTCTCCTTTTTCTTGTAAGTTTTTTTGAGATTTGGAGGGGTGTTCAGAGATCAAGTTAGAGATCTACAAATTAAACTTAGAGTGAAAGATGAGTTTGACAATACTGCCAAAGAAGAGAGTTTAAGAAGAGAAAAAGGAAAATTAAGGGCAGAACATTGAGAAATAATTTACTGTCAACAGTTGATTAAGCTTTGGTCCAATGAACATCATTCTAATCTGCTTGTCTTAGACTGTTCTAGCTGCTGTAGCAAAATACCATGCACTGGGTAGCTTACAAAAAAACAATTTTTCACAGTTTGGAGATTGGAAGTGTGCAATCAGGGCACCAGCATAGTCAAGGGACAGCTCTCTTACAGGTTGCAACTTCTTGTTGCATCCTATTGTGGGGTAGAGGTGGGCTAGCTTTCTGGAGTCTCATTTTAAGGACACTACTCCTATTCATGAGTGCTCCACACATTCCAGATGCCCTGGCCATTAATACCCCCATCTTGTGCATTACTTATGTAATATAAACATTCAGTCTTAAGCACAGCCTAGATGCTTTTGGAGTTATGACATGAAAACAGGTATTTATTTGTTTATTTGTCTTAGTTTTTATAGAAATAACTCCTCTTGTAAGTTTTAGGAGATATTTGCAAATAAATGAGGATGTCTCATATGTTTGGGGAAAAGGAGCATGAGCCCATGAATTAGAAGGGAATCTCAGTATAGGGACAGATGGGAAAATATTTTAAATTGTAAGATCTTAAGAGGAATGAGATACTATCTGTGATGCTTGGGAGAACAGCCTCAGATCTATATGTTTTGGGTACTATGCAAATTTGAGAGTGTTGTGTGTAAATTGACTCATTTATCTCTTGGTTTAGTGGTACCATAAAAGACTTAATTCTTGGTTTTTCTGTCCTCATGAAAACCACCACATCAGTGGTACATTATTTCTGACATAAAGTATTATTACAGCAAGAGCAAGATTCCATGCCTCTAAGAAATCATTGTATTATAAGACAAGCATGACTTAAGTTCAAGATTTGAACTTAAATCCCAGCTCTATCCTATTTAAGTTAAATTAATTTGGACAAGTTACCTGAACACTGAACTTTGGTTTCCTCATCTACAAAATGAGGTTACTAAAACCTCCTGTGTCAGAATGAGAGAAATACATAAAATAATGTATGCAGAGCACAAAGTAGAGAGCCAGCACACATGAGAGAGTAAATTGTAATTCTGATGTTTATGTTGATAATGTCAGTATAGGTTGATTTGCCTCAGAGTTTAAAAATGAGAAGATCCAAGTTATATAGAGAATTATAGAATTGTGTTCACTACTTAAGGACCCTAAGGACCCTGACATCTGGATACCCCAAACCTATAAGCTGTGACTTTATTTGATAATTGGGTACCAGCAATGACACCAAGAAACTCAGCAGGAATGAAAATCATTATTGTATTTTACCACTGCTTTTATTTTAGTAGCATTACTTAATAATTGTTCCCATTCATCCTTTTCTTATTTTATATATGTGTATACATATGTATGGGTGTGAATGTGTGTGTGTGTTCAGATATGATTATAGTAAAAATAGTAAGGACACTGGATTTACAAACCAAAGTTTTGAGTTCACATTCTGCCTCTTCTACTTTTTAGCTGAATGATTTTATCTCTGAACTCCCTCATTAGTTAAATAAAGCTTAAACCTATCCTTGATGTTACTATGAACTGTGATTGAAGTATGTGAAAGTCTTTTGTAAACTGTAAACCATAGCATAACTAGGGGTATGATTTGTTCAATCGTAAATGTAATTTGTATTTATTTCATGGTGTCTAACAGGATTTTACCTGGGGTGCCCATAACACACAGACTGGAATTGTGCTTACAAAAGAAATCTGAGTCTGAGTATCTACTTAGTGAGGTGTTATGAAATGTGCTATGATTAAGTAATAATATTTGAAGTGGTGTGGGAGGAAGCCATGCCACGTATTTTCTAGTCTTAATTTGTAAGTTGGTGTGTTCTGATTTTTTGCTTCTTTTGATGCCCATCAACTAATATATAAGGATGCAGAGTTTTATATAATTCTCTTAGCTGGGTTTTAAGACACGTGACTCACACACTGAAGTTCCATTCTGCTAGTAGGACAGTTTGAGGCTGGCAAAATGATTATAATAAGAGTAGCTCTTTGAGGTGAAATTCTAAGAAATTGTACAAGACTGAGATAATGAAATGTTTGGCCACGATCTGCTCTTCATCTATGCCTCATGTATGGAGATGGAGATGATGATAAAAATAAAATCATGTTTCCTCTTGTCCATGAACTGGTTATCAGTTATGTTGTGGACTGGAGAACAATCACATTGACAATTTTGGCCAGGATTTAAAGTGTGTTTGATTGTAAGATCATTAGAACTGCCACTTTAAGCTCAATCATATCCAATGTAAACTCTTCTTCATCTGTTCCTTTTCTTCTCTTCTTTCATTGTCTTCATATATGGAACTTAGTGAGTTCTGTGCATGAATTGCGTTAAATTCTCAATTGAGTGGCTTCTGATCAGGCTTTTTATATTGTGTCATATGCCATTCCCCTGTACCTCCAGAGGATCTCATCAATTGTTTCCAGATTTTGACACTTTTATGTTGTCTTAGAAACCAGTATATAGACCTGGGCTTGTACCAGAACCAGAATTTGTAATACTTTTTTCCTGTCATCATTGCATCAATTTTTTTATGCCTATCTAAGTGGATGATGATAAGGGTGCAGAGTTTTTTGATGGGATTTCCCTACTTCTTTTAGCTAGGCCAAATTTATCTCCTTTTTATTTTCAAATTCTTTAATTTCAGTGTAAGCATGAAAATCAGGGGATACTAACATAGGTCACTTGGATGAACATTTTTTTTTTTGATATGTAAATACCACCAAAATCCTACAACTTTTGAGGCACAGCTGTTAATTCAAAGATTATTATGTTATTAATAGCATGGTCTATTTTGTTTACAATAACTTCCACTACTCAACATTTTGCCATGAATCAAACTTTTAAAGATTTTTCACACAGTTTAAGCAATCATCACAGAGTTTAAGACTGGTTTAATACCTATAGTTAAATTACTGCAAGAAGAGATAGAACAACTGCCTTTTAAAATTCATGTATTAATTTGAACCTCAAGTCAATTAACTGAAATACACTGAACATCTGGCCTTTTAGGCATGGAGTAGAAGTTAAAATTTCTCAGATAAATTCATAATTAGGGGCTTGCATTTTTTTTTTTAAAGAAGTATTGTTTTTTAAGCTGATGAACTGCACACATGTGTCTTCCTTTTCACTCCTATTTTATTAAAATGACTAAAAACTATCTATAGGTCTAAAACTAACTTATGTATGCATATATGTATCAATTCTGAATTATGATGGGAAACAAGAAAATATATCATGGTTTGATCAGAGACTTTGAGGAATTGCCTGGAAGCTAGCAAGAAGATGAGATCATATCTATAGAGAAAGACGAGTTATAAAAATTTATCTCAAAACAACCCTAGGAAAAAACTACAGAAGTAACAATGTTTCCAGTGATTTTCCAAGGTCAAAGATAATAAACTAAACAACTAATTGGATTGTAAACAGAGATGGTATTTAGCCCTACACAAGTTCAGTTGTACAGTTTTTGAATAATTAGAATGCATTGTACAAGATGATAAATACCTCCTGCCATGAACCCCAAACATCTAGGACCCCCACTTAGAACACCATGAACCTCCCTGTGACTCAACAGTCAAGTGATTAATACTCGGGACACAGGTAGCCATCAGGACCTTGCTTCTGTTTCTGATTATGAGATATCCAAGGGGCAGTGTTAAATATTTTAAGTATTATCACTGCTATGGGGTAACATACGGGAGCATTAAAGATGACATTTGAAAAAGCTTATCTCCATTTCTGGCCTCTCCTCCCCAGCCCACATCCTCAGGCTATAGCCTGGAAACTTCTCTGTTCAGGAACTTTAAAAAAGCCTGACAGCAGCTACCATCTTGGATATAGAGTCTGCAAAAAAAAATGGTAGAGCTTCAATTGGCTCTGGGGCCTTCTCAGCAGATATGGAGGAAAATGGATGAAAATCAAAAATTTCAGGTGAACATAACAGTACTTAATATTTTTTGTTAAGTGTTCCTGTGTTGCAGACATTGTTCTATGAGATCTACATGTATAAACTTGATACATTCCAATAAGTTTATGAGAAAGATTATTATTACTACTCTCATTTTACAGATGAGGAAACCAAAGCACAGATAGGTACAGTGATTTGTCCAGAGTCATAGGCAGGTCATTGGCAAAGCTGGGCTTTTCATTTTCTCTCTAGCCCCACTCTTACTGCTGCACAAAACTGTCACTTAGGTACAAGGAAGTGCTCCACTCCAGATGAAACACATCCATGCTCTAGCAATTTGGAGTCATTGTTCACTTCCTTCCTAATAGCCACTGATATTCCTTCGATGAATTCCATATAGGTGAAGATAGACAGAATTGATTTGTTGCCATTACCTTTAAGTATATTTACTATACAATAATAAAAACCAAAAAGAAACAAACTAAGATTTTAGTTCAATGATATAGAAGTACTGAAAATAACAACTAATAGAAGAAATAAATTAACTAGGTAGGAATTAATGAAATGAAATTTACTAATAAATTATTGAGAATAAGTAGGCAGGAATTAAAACAAAAGCATAAAATAGTGTACTTGAGCAATAAAAGCAAAAGATGGTTTTCTGAACCATATAAAATAATAAAAGGTCTAAATAAAAATAAGTAACGTCTCATAGATTAGGCACAAGTGAAAAACATATCTATTCCTATGGAGAAGATTTTTTAATGGTAAAAATGTACCTTCTTTAGCTGTATACAAATGCATTTTACAATGGACTATATATTAAATACAGGGTCAAAACTGACTTAGGTAGAAAATTCTATCTGTAAATAAATAGAAAAAAATGGAAAATCTAGTTAATGATCTACACTTAAACTGAAGAATGTACAAATGATTTTGACAAACCATTAAAGAAAGTAGTTTTGAGAAACCACAAGTAATATTGTTTCATAATATTGGAAAGGACAGAAAGCATCTCAAATCATTCTATAAATATAGCATGTCTCTGTTAACCTGACAAGAATAATAAAAAAGAAAACCATAGATTTATTTTACTTACAAATAAATTTAAAAACATGAAATGAAATATAACTCAGCAACATCTTAAAAGAATAATACATTATACTGAAGTGGGTTTTATTCCAGAAATACAAGAATGATTCAGCATTAGAAAATCAGTGAAAATTAGAAAATCATCCCTTAAATGTCATTTATTAAATTAAATGATTAAATACCATGCTCACAGCAGCCAAAAAACATTTGGTAAAATTGAATACGCCTTTCTAACTGAAACACCAAAATAGAAATGAAAGGAAATCTGTGTATCTAATATAATTATACATAATATATAATAGGGAATAAAAGCTTTGTCTAGGGAATAAAAGCTATTCTAGATATTTCAAGCAGGAATTTAATATAAGAAATTGATGAGTTTCAAAAGTGAAGTATGCTCTTTGCAGTATCTTATTCCCTTAAATATTTTAGAAATATGTTAGTTGACAAGGCAAGAGAAGTGAAGCCTATGAACATTCACCATAAGATTTCAGGTTTGCCAGTAGTGTTTCGAAGATTAGGACATTGCTACCAACATTCTAGTTAGGTACTGCAGGCAACTACTGCTGCTGGGAACAGCTGGCTGAACCATGGTGGGAATGTAAGGGGTTCCTGCAGAACTTTGTATCTACCAAAGCTCAAACATCTGCCCACTATTGCGGGAGGAGAAACCATGGTTTCGGCTTCCCTCTGCCTTCCATATCTCTTATAAGTGCTTGCCAGTGATAGAATCTAAACTGGAAACTTGTAGGCAAAGGATTGTAGAAAACGTTATTTCTAGATTTCCAACCCTGTAGTGTAGAGACTATCAAAGGGAGTTGATCTTGTGTTCATATGAACAGAAAATCTGTCACTATGATTTCTAGAAAGTGAAATGAGGCAATGAAAAGTATGAGAGGTGTTAATATTGGAAAAGGAGCAATTAATAGTTACACTTCACAGGCAATGGAAGAATCCACCTGAAAATCCAGGAATTATAGTCAAAATACCTTAAGAATTTCTACTAATCAATGATAAGATATAAAACCCAAATAAGGCAATAGATATGTAAATTAATTTATAGGGCAAATTAAAGGGATCATCATCATCAATCAAACATCATTTATGGCTGAGGAAAAAGATGTCAGAGGAGTAGGTGGACATGGAGTACAGACCAGAAGGGAATGGCAGGATATTGTTAAAGTACTGAAAGGGAAATATCTACAACCAAGATTACTGTACCACAAGGATCTCATTCAAAATTGATGGAGAAATCAAAAGCTTTTCAGACAAGGGAAAGAGAATTCAGTACCACCAAATCAGCTTTACAACAAATGTTAAAGGGAAGTATATAATCAAGAAATACAAGAGAAGAAAAAAGATCTACAAAATCAATCCCAAACTATTAAGAAAATGGCAATATGAATATATATTTCAATAATTAATTTAAATGTAAACAGATTAAATGCTCCAAGCAAAACACACAAGCTGGATGAATGGATATAAAAACAAGACCCATGTATATGCTGTCTACAAGAAACTCACTTCAGACCTAAAGACATATATAGACTGAAAGTGAGAGGATGGAAAAATATATTCCATGCAAATGGAAAGCAAAAGAAAGCTGGAGGAGCTATCCTTATATCAGACACTTCAGTTCAGTTCAGTCGCTCAGTTGTGTCCAACTCTTTGCGACCCCATGAATTGCAGCACGCCAGGCCTCCCTGTCCATCACCGACTCCAGGAGTCTACCCAAACCCATGTTCTTCGAGTCAGTGATGCCATCCAACCATCTCATCCTCTGTCACCCCCTTCTCCTCCTGCCAACAATCCTACCCAGCATTAAGGTCTTTTCCAATGAGTCAACTCTTCGCATGAGGTGGCCAAAATATTGGAGTTTCAGCTTCAACATCAGTCCTTCCAATGAACACCCAGGACTGATCTCCTTTAGGATGGATTGATTGGATCTCCTTGCAGTCCAAGGGACTCTCAAGAGTCTTCTCCAACACCACAGTTCAAAAGCATCAATTCTGTGGCACTCAGCTTTCTTCACCATCCAACTCTCACATCCATACATGACCACTGGAAAAACCATAGCCTTGACTAGACGGACTTTTGTTACCACTGGAAAAACCATAGCCTTGACTAGACGGACTTTTGTTGGCAAAGTAATGTCCCTGCTTTTAAATATGCTATCTAGGTTGGCCATAACCTTCCTTCCAAGGAGTAAGCGTCTTTTAATTTCATGGCTGCAATCACCATCAGCAGTGATTCCGGAGCCCAAAAAAATAGTCTGACACTGTTTCCACTGTTTCCCCATCTATTTCCCATGAAGTGATGGGACCAGATGCCATGATCTTAGTTTTCTGAACGTTGAGCTTTAAGCCAACTTTTTCACTCTCCTCTTTCACTTTCATCAAGAGGCTCTTTAGTTCTTCACTTTCTGCCATAAGGGTGGTATCATCTGCATATCTGAGGTTATTGATATTTCTCCTGGCAATCTTGATTCCAGCTTGTGTTTCTTCCAGCCCAGCGGTTCTCATGATGTACTGTGCATAGAAGTTAAATAAGCAGGGTGACAATATACAGCCTTGACGTACTCCTTTTCCTATTTGGAACCAGTCTGTTGTTCCATGTCCAGTTCTAACTGTTGTTTCCTGACCTGCATACAGGTTTCACAAGAGACAGGTCAGATGGTCTGGTATTCCCATCTCTTTCAGAATTTCCCACAGTTTATTGTGATCCACACAGTCAAAGGCTTTGGCATAGTCAATAAAGCAGAAGTAGATGTTTTTCTGGAACTCTTGCTTTTTCGATGATCCAGCGGATATTGGCAATTTGATCTCTGGTTCCTCTGCCTTTTCTAAAACCAGCTTGAACATCTGGAAGTTCACGGTTCACTTATTGCTGAAGCCTGGCTTGGAGAATTTTGAGCATTACTTTACTAGCATGTGAGATGAGTGCAATTGTGCGGTAGTTTGAGCATTCTTTGGCATTGCCTTTCTTTGGGATTGGAACGAAGACTGACCTTTTCCAGTCATGTGGCCACTGCTGAGTTTTCCAAATTTGCTGGCATATCAAGTGCAGCTCTTACACAGCATCATCTTTCAGGATTTGAAATAGCTCAACTGGAATTCCATCACCTCCACTAGCTTTGTTCATAGTGATGCTTTCTAAGGCCCACTTGACTTCGCATTCCAGAATGTCTGGCTCAAGGTGAGTGATCACACCATCGTGATTATCTGGGTTGTGAAGATCTTTTTTGTACAGTTCTTCTGTGTATTCTTGCCACCTCTTCTTAATATCTTCTGCTTCTCTTAGGTCCATACCATTTCTGTCCTTTATCGAGCCTATCTTTGCATGAAATGTTCCTTTGGTATCTCTAATTTTCTTGAAGAGATCTCTAGTCTTTCCCATTCTGTTTTTTCCCCCTACGTCTTTGCATTTATCGCTGAAGAAGACTTTCTTATCTCTCCTTGCTATTCTTTGGAACTCTGCATTCAGATGGGAATATCTTTCCGTTTGTCCTTTGCTTTTCGCTTCTCTTGTCTTCCCAGCTATCTGTAAGGCTTCCTCAGACAGCCATTTTGCTTTTTTGCATTTCTTTTCCATGGGGATTGTCTTGATCCCTGTCTCCTGAACAATGTCACGAACCTCTGTCCATAGTTCATCAGGCACTCTGTCTATCAGATCTAGTCCCTTAAATCTATTTGTCACTTCTACTGTATACTCAAAAGGGATTTGATCTAGGTCATACCTGAATGGACTAGTGGTTTTCCCTACTTTCTTCAATTTTAGTCTGAATTTGGCAATAAGCAGTTCATGATCTGAGCCTCAGTCTGCTCCTGGTCTTGTTTTTGCTGACTATATAGAGCTTCTCCATCTTTGACTGCAAAGAATATAGTCAATCTGATTTCGGTGTTGACCATCTGGTGATGTCCATGTGCAGAGTCTTCTCTTATGTTGTTGGAAGAGGGTGTTTGCTATGACCAGTGCGTTCTCTTGGCAAAACTCTATTAACCTTTGCCCTGCTTCATTCTGTACTCCAAGGCCAAATTTGCCTGTTAGGCCAGGGGTTTCTTGACTTCCTACTTTTGCACTGCAGTCCCCTATAATGAAAAGGACATCTTTTTGGGGTGTTAGTTCCAGAAGGTCTTGTAGGTCTTCATAGAACCGTTCAACTTCAGCTTCTTCGGCGTTACTGGTCGAGGCATAGACTTGGACTACTGTAATGTTGAATGGTTTGCCTTGGAAACCAAGAGCGATCATTCTGTCGTTTTTGAGATTGCATCCAAGTACTGCAATTCGGACTCTTTTGTTGACCATGACAGACTTTAAAATAAAGAATATTACAAGAGATAAGGAAAGACACTACATAATGATCAAGGGATCAATCCAAGAGGAAGACAACAATTGTAAATACCTATACATCCAACATAGGAGCACCTCAACACATAAGACAAAGACTAACAGACATGAAAGGAGAAACTGACAGTAACACAATAATAGTAGGCGACTTTACACCCCACTCACACCAGTGAACAGATCATCAAAACAGAAAATTAATAAGAAAACACAAGTCTGAAATGATACGTTAGATGAGATGGATCTCATTGTTATCTTCAGGACGTTGCATCCGAAAGCAGAAGAATACACCTTCTTCTCAAGTGCATGTGGAACATTCTCCAGGATAGACCACATCTTGGGTCACAAATCAAACGTCAGTGAACTTAAGAAAATTGAAATCATATCAAGCATCTTCTCCGTCTACAACACTATGAGACTAGATATCAGTTACAAGAAAAAAAACTGTAAAAAACACTAACACGTGGCGATTAAGCAATACATTTCTAAATAACCAACAGATCACTGAAAAAAATCAAAAGGGAAATCAAAAAATATCTAGAAACAAATGACAATGAAAAGACGACAACTCAAAACCTATGGGATGCAGCAAAAGCAAGTCTAAGAGGGAAGTTTATAGCAATACATTCCTACCTAAGAAACAAGGAAAAACATCAGATAGACAACCTAACTTCACATCCAAGTCAACTGGGAAAAGAAGAACAAAAAACCCCCAAAATTAGTAGAATGAAAGAAATCATAAAGATCAGAGCAGAAATAACTGAAAAAGAAATGAAAGAAACAATAGTAAAGATAAATAAAATTAAAAGCTGTTTCTTTGAGAAAATAAAAAAATCGACAAACCTTTAGTGAGACTCATCAATAAAAAAAGAGAGAAGAATCAAATCAACAAAATTAGAAATGAAAAAGGAGAGGTTAGAACGGACAATGCAGAAATAAAAGGATTATAAGAGACTATTAAGAACAACTATATGGCAATAAAATGGATAACCTGGAAGAAATGGATAGACTCTTATCAAAGTTTGATCTTCCAAGACTAAACCAGGAAGAAATAGAAATTATAAGCAACCCAATTACAAGCACTGAAATTGAAGCTGTGATCAAAAATCTCTCAAAAAACAAAATTCTGATGTCTTCACAGAAGAATTTTATCAAACATTTGGAGAAAAGCTAATGCTTATCCTTCTAAAACTCTTTCAAAAAAATGCAGCGGAAGGAACACCTCCAAACTCATTCCATGAGGCCACCATCACCCTGATACCATAATCAGACAAAGAAAACACAAAAAGAAAACTACTGGCCAATATCAGTGATGAACATAGATGCAAATATCCTCAACAAAATTTTAGCAAACAGAATTCAGGAACACATTAAAAAGCTCATACACAATGATCAAGTTGGGTTTATTCCAGGTATGCAAGTATTCTTCAATATAAGCAAATCAAACAATGTGATATACCTTATTAACAAATTGAAAGATAAAAACCTATGATCATCTCAATTGATGCAGAGAAAGCCTTTGACAAAATTCAGCACCCATTTATGATTAAAACTCTTCAAAAAATGGACATAGAAGAAATTTGCCTCAACAGAGTAAAGGCCATATATGATAAGCCTACAGCAAACATTATTCTCAATGGTGAAAAACTGAAAGCATTCCCCCTAAAATCAGGAACAAGACAAAGGTTGTCCACTTTTACCACTGTTATTCAACATAGTTCTGGAAGTCCTAGCTACAGCAATCAGAGAAGAAAAGGAAATGAAAGGAAACCATATTGGAAAAGAAGAAGTAAAGCTCTCACTGTTTGCAGATGACATGATACCTAAAAATTGTATCATATTATTACTAGAGCTAATCAGTGAATTTAGCAAAGTCTCAGGACACAAAATCAATACACAGGAATCACTTGCATTTCTATATACTAACAATGGAAAATTGAAAGAGAAATTAAGGAATTAATCCCATTTACCATTGCAACAAAAAGAATCAAATATTTAGGAATAAACTTACATAAGGAGACAAAAGAACTGTACATGGAAAATTATAAGACACTCATGAAAGGAATCAAAGATGACATTAACAGATGGAGAAAAGAATATTCCTCATTCCTGGGCAGGAAGTATCAATATTGTGAAAATGGCTATACTTCAAGTGGAATTTACAGATTCAATGTGATCCCTATCAAATTACCAATGGCATTTTTCACAGAACTAGAACAAAAAATTTCACAAATCATATGGAAACACAAAAGACCTCGAACAGACAAAGCAGTCTTGAGAAAGAAGAATGGAGCTGGAACAATCAACATTCTTAACTTCAGATTACAGTACAAAGCTACAGTCATCAATACAGTATGGTACTGGCACAAAAACAGAAATATAGACCAATGGAACAAGATAGAAAGCCCAGAAATAAACCCATGGATCTATGGGTATCTTATTTTTGACAAGGAATGCAAGAATATACAATGGGGCAAAAACAGCCTCTTCATTAAATGATGCTGGGAAAACTGGACAGCTACATTTGAAAGAATGAAATTAGAACACTTTCGGACCTTATACACAAAGATAAATTCAAAATACATTAAAGACCTAACTGTAAGACCAGAAATCATAAAACTCTTAGAGGAAAACATAGGCAGAAAACTTGATGACATAAATCAAAGCAAGATCCTCTATGACCCACTTCCTAGAGTAATGGAAATAAAAACAAAAGTAAACAAGTGGGACCAGATTAAACTTTAAAGCTTTTGCACAGCAAAGAAAACTATAAGGTGAAGTGACAAGGTGAAAAGACAACCTTCAGAATGGGAGAAAATAATAGCAAATGAAACAACTGACAAAGGATCCATTTCCGAAACATACAAGCTGCTCATACAACTCAATACCAGAAAAACAAACAATCCAATGAAAAAGTGGGAAAAAGACCTAAACAGACATTTCTCCAAAGAAGATATACACATGACTAGCAAACACATGAAAAGATGCTCAACATCGTTCATTATTAGAGAAAAGCAAATCAAAACTGCAATGAGATAGCACCTCACACCCACCAGAATGGCCATCATCAAAAAGTCTACAAACAATAAATGCTGGAGAGGATGTGGACAAAAGGGAATGCTCTTGTACTGTTGGTGGGAATGTAAATTGATACAGCCACTATGGAAGATGGTATGGAGATTCTTTAAAAATCCTAGGAATAAGACTACCATATGACCCAGCAATCCCACTCCTAAGCATATACCCTGAGGAAACCAAAACTGAAAATGACACATGTATCCCATTGTTCATTGCAGCACTATTTACAATAGCTGGAACATGGAAACAGCCTAGATATCCATCGGCAGATGAATGGATAAAGAAGTTGTGGTACATATACACAATGGACTATTACTCAGCCATAAAAAGGAACACATTTGAGTCGGTTCTAATGAAGTGGATGAACCTAGAACCTATAATACAGAGTAAAGTAAGTCAGAGAAAGGAAGATAAATATCATATTCTAATACATTTATATGGAATATAGAAAAATGGTACTGAAGTATTTATCTACAGTGCAGCAATGGAGAAACATACATAGAGAATAGACCTATGGACATGGGGAGAGGGGAGGAGAGGGTGAGATGTATGGAAAGAGTAACATGGAAACTTACATTACTATATATAAAGTAGATAGCCAATGTGAATTTGCTCTATGGCTCAGGAAACTCAAACAGGTGCTCTGTATCAACCTAGAGGGGTTGGATGGGGAGAGAGATGTGAGGGAGGTTCAAAAGCAGGGGGATATATGTATACCTATGGCTGATTTAAGTTGAAGTTTGACAGAAAACAACAAAATTCTGTAAGCAATTATCCTTCAATTAAAAATAAATTTAAAAAAGATAATTTATTATCAGGCAGTTAAAAACTTAAACAATAATGTGATACTAGTCTTTGGTCTTAAGATTGACAGACATCAATACATTGACAATATCTAAGATTTATTGTGTGTGAGGAGCTGTATATTCTTATACATTGTGTTGGTTTATAAGTAGTAATGATATATTTTCAGCCATAATTTCATCAAATACTTTTTTGACACTTTTTTTCTTTCCTTTCCTTCTGAGATCCCTGTAATGTGAATTTTGGTATGTTTGATGTTGTCTCAGCAGTCCCTTAATTTATTTTCACGATTTAAATTTCCTTTTTGCTGTTCCAATTGGGTGATTTCCATTATTCTATCTTCCAGATCACTTATGTATTTTTCTGTATCACCTATTCTATTGTTAATTCCTCCTAATGTGTTTTTCATTTCAGTTATTATAGTTTTCAGTTCTGAATGGTTATTGTTTTATATTGTCTAGTTCCTTGTTAACATTCTCACTGTGTTCATCTATTCCTTTCCCTGATTCAGTTAGCATTTTTATTGTTAATACTAATACTTTGAGCTCTTTATCTGGTTAATTATTTATGTTTCATTAGTTTTTTTCAGGGGTTTTCTCTTATTTTTTAAAAAATATTTCTTCATTTATTTTTGGCTGTGCTGAGTGTTTGTTGCTGCGTGTTGGCTTTCTCTAGCTGTGGTTAGTGGGGGCTGCTCTTCCTTGCAGTGCCTGGCTTCTCATTGCGGTGGCTTCACTTGTTGTGGAGCATGGGCTCTAGGATCCGCATGGGCTCAATAGTTGTGATGCATGGGCTTAGCTGCCCCACGCATGTGGGATCCTCCTGGACCAGGGATTGAACCTGTGTTCCCTGCATTGAGAGGTGGACTCTTAACTTCCAGACCTTCATGGAAGCCCTGGTTTTCTCTTATTTTTTTCAACTGAAACAATTTTTTCTGTCTTCTCATTTTACTCAACTTTCTCTGACACTCTAAAATTAGATGAAATAGTTACCCATTCCAGTCTTGAAGGGTATCCTTGAGTGGTAGCATCCCTAAACAGCCTGTGTGTGCCCAGTGGCTTTGGTGGGAAAGCTGGCATGAGCAAACATCATGCTTCTCCCCAGGGTCTCCTGGCAGTTATCACTTGGATAGGAAGTGGGTCTGGAGATGGAAGGGCTAGAGTCAGTGCTAGGTGTGAGCTGAGATTTCTTCTCTACTCAGTGGCCAACACATCTCTACTGGGGGAATGAGGCAGGTCCCAAGTTGCTGGCACAGAAGCTCTACAGGACAGGTCCAAGCTGGCTCTGTTAGCTCTCTGTCAGGGCTCTCCCCACTTTCAACCCTGGCACCCTTGGCCTGGAGAGGAATGGTGCTGAAGCAATAGCAAGAGGGGCTGGAGCAGGGGCTCAGCCTGGGTCTGTGTGTGGGTGTGGAAGCCCTAGTCATAGTCAGAGGCCTGGGCCACTTCTGATGTGCTCCCCTAGTAAGTGCTAGCAAGGGCCGCCCCTGCTCTGATCAGGTGCTGTCTGGGCCTGAGCCACCTTTGCCTATCACAGCTGATCTCTCCCCTCAGCTGCGGCAGTCGTTGTTCCAGTGTATAGCTGCATTGTGAAGCTAGTGAGACCAGAGCAGGCACTCGGCTCAGACTGAGATGCATGCTGGAGCAGTCATGGGAGAGAGGCCAGCTTCCCATGCAGTTCTAATCCCCCTCTCTGCCCGGTTTTGGGAGGAAGCAAGCATGTGTGTATTCCTCATGACCAGAGTCCAAGCTTCATACCCCTCCTGTTAGTCCCACTGGCTCTCCAACCAGACAATGTGACTCATCTTCCTGGTCTAGGATTCCAGGGCTGAGTTGCCCAGTATATGGTTTGACCTGCTCACTCCCCAGGGAGGGTCTCCACCCACATAATCCTGCCCCCACTCCCGAGTTCCCTTTCAGGAACACAGGTCCTGACCTGATTGCTTCTCTTTCCTTACTACCCAAATCTATGTTGATCTCTTCCAGCCTTGGTTGTGTAGAAATCTTCTGCCAATCTCCAGTTAATTCTCAATAATGTTCCGTATGTAGATGTATTTTGATGTGTTCATGGGGGGAAGTGAGTTCTTCATCCTCCTAGTCTGCCATCTTAATCTCCTCCTCCCAAGCATGGTCTTTTCTGAAAGAAATTTGATGTCTATGAAAATATATGTGTGTAGTCAGCAGTTCTACTAGGTATGTAACCTATACAGGATTCATACTTATGTAAAAATATGCACATAAAAAGATAATTGAAGCACTGTTTTTAAGCCCATCAAATGAAAACGCTATAAGTTTCTATCTGTAGGGTAGTGCTTAAATGAATAGTGATTTATGTATATTGTAAAATATTATTCAATCATTAAAAAGAATGAGCTACATCTTCATGAACTGATCTAGAAAGATACCAGTTATATATTGTTAAAGTGGTAAGATGCAGAGCAGCCCATATAATCTAGTTTCCTTTATGTTAAAAAGCATACATTTGCATACGTGTCCATACATTAGGGAAATGATTTGAAAAAAAGATCTTAAATGAAGTATTTAAATTGTTAAAATTGATTGCCTCTGGGAAGGAGAGTAAGATTAGAAGGAGGGTCTATATAGGGCAGAGAAATAAAATGAGACTTGAATTCCTTACTGTTTATGTTTTTGATTTGTTTGAAATTTCCACAAATGAGAATATATCACCCATGTAAATATTAAAAATAGAAAAAGTTTGTCAATATCTTCAGTTCTTTCCACTCTATTTCCATTTAATCTGTAACTTTTAAAACAACATGGCCTACCCAACACCTGCAAGACTTGCAGCATAAAAGCCAGGGATGGATGACTTTTCTGCTCTCTGCTTCAGGTACTCTTGCCTACCAGGATCCCTGTTGGTGTTTTCATCCTCAATTGTAGACATTTTGGTTCTGGCTCTCTATGAAGAGTCCTCTTCCTGGAATTTGGGACTCAGTTTCCTCTTAGTGTCTTTGTTGAGAGAGAACAGTTCTTTCACTGTAGTGTTTGTGCTTTTATTTTCTATACAATATAATAGAACATTAATTTTTAAAATTGATCCATCCCTTTCATTGAATCGTTTTATATAGAGAGAAACCAAGTCTGAGAGAGCTTGACCCGCAAGTGCATATAGCCTTTAATAACTTCTGTTTCCTTGTCTGTGAAATGAATAATTTGTAATTCATGATGCACATGATCTTTTTCAACTTTACCATCTACTTAATTGAAGATAAAATCTGCTTTAAATGACAGATATACCTTAAATATAGATAGGTATGCTTTGCTGTTTAAATTTTGCCATATGTTATTAATCACGTACCAAACATGGTAACAGTTTGTGATGGATTATGGCAACACATGGTCTCAAGTAAACCAGACTCTGAGATCTTGGGACAGAATTTAGTATTTTTCAGATAAGGCATGAAAACACACACAAAGTTATTTAATAGACCAAATCAAAATGTTTTGTATTTGATTGCATTCTAAAATAATTTCATATTCACATTTCATGATCATTTAATATGTAATCATTAAGACACTTTTGCACATAAAAGACTGCTAAAATTAGTAAAATTTAAATTATGTAACATTGAATATCACTTTTAGTTTAGAAATTAAAATATGTTTCTTAAGGTTTTTGGAGAATGAAGTCAATGATTATATTCTCAAATGACAAACTACACATTAGCTGAGTGAACACCTTAAATATAGAACACTGACAAACAACATGTTTGAGAAAGAAGAGGGACTATATACCAAGTAAAGAAAGATATAAACTAGCTAGGGCAGTGAATACTGCAAGCAGTAGGCCTGTAAAGATGGATTCTTTCCCATTGGCATAACAATAATTCCCTTTAAAATATACAATTTATACTGGATAATGAGATTTTTTAAGACAGAGACCTAAATTTATTGTGGTTAAACTCCCAACTCCTACCAGGGTATTTGACAATGACAATCCAATTTTGGTTGAACTGGAAGGCCTTTAATGGTTAGGTCAAACTAAATATGCTATGACTTCACCAGTTAGGGGATGAAGCCATAAAAGACAGTGTATTATTATTTCTGTTGGGCTGATAACCATTTGTATTATAGCATTTTAATTTATTCATAAGCTTAATCCAGTTCCAGATGTGGTTCTGGAGTGTGTGTATGTTGATGGGGGAGAATGTGACAATAATTCTCAAATTTATTTAGATAAATATGAAAAAAATACCTATCAATTTTTAAGAATAAGAATAAGGAGGGGATCCATGTATTGCTAGTTTCTGAAGCCAAATATAAAGCTAAAATAATTATAGTCAAGTTGTATTAGCTTCAAAATGAATGGAAACATTTAAAGGAACAAAATTCAAAGCCAAGAAAAAGGCCATAATAAGCATGTTGCATCAAATTAGTGGCAGAAGATGAAATGGTTGGTGCTGAAATATTAGTAATATGTTTTACAAGTTATACAAAACATGCTTCAGAAGAATTAAATTGTTAAGTATGAAACATTAATTTAAAGCAACTAGGTAAACACCTATATGATGAGAGACTATGAAAGGCCTTTTTAACATGACATCAAAAGGAGAAACCATACCAAAAGAGAGAAAACTTTAGCTCCTTAAAGGTGTTGAAAGAATTTTCTTAATTCTTAATTCTCTTAAATTTAAATCAATTTAAATTTAGAAAAGGCAAGTGACAAACTGGAACATCAATTTATATCATAGGCTAAATTATTATTCTTAATAATAATTATTTCTTGTCAGATAAAACAAAGCAACAAGCAAATAAACAAACATATAACCACTCATTAGATACAAAACAAAGGAAATCAGTGATAAAGACATAACTGAAGAAATAAAAATGGCTAATAAATATTCAAACCTATATCTTTTTACTGCTGATTTTTAAAGATGAAAGAAAACATGTACTTTATTTACTTATTTATATTTTTATCATTTAGAAAGTGTTAAGGTATAACAGAAATGTTTAAATATAAGTAATAAAATATAAAAAGCTGAAAGAATTTAACAAATGCATAAGTAATTCAGAAACAACAACAAAACAAGCAGGAATATAAAACAAAATAAGAGATAAGCTTACTATGTAATTATATAACGTCTAAGAATCCTAAGGACAGAGGAGTCCATGGGGTCACAAAGAGTTGGACACGACTGAGCAACTAACACACACACATACACAAGATATAAATCATCAAAATGATCATGGATTACCCATTGTTCAAAGAAAAATAAAAATATAGAGTTCATTTACAAAAGTCATATTGCCCATAATTTAAAGTAGTAGGCTAATATTCTATTGCTGGGAATGTATATGATAACATTGTTCCTTAAAGTAAATTTGGTAAATGTAGATTCTAGAAACTCTAAGTTCTTCTATAATCTCTATGAAGGTATTCACAAGCTAAGATATATTAATTTCTTGGCTTTGTAAGATGAAGTACATCTCACATATGCCTGCAGTTACATATGCCCGCAGCTCTGAAAGCAATACTATGTGCAAACTTGTTACTCCAAGACTATTTTTGATAGTGATTAGGTTAAGGCTCAAAACTTATGATCTTCACTTATAAATCTGAATTTGCCTCACGATGTTCATTGCACTAGTTATGACACTATTTATACTCAGTAGTTCGGCCCTCAGACTCTCAAGCACTGGCTCAGTAGTTGTGGTGCATGGGCTTATTTGCCCTACGTCATGCGGGATCCTCCTAGACCAGGGATCAAAACAGTGTCTCGTGCATTGCACAGAAGACTCTCAGCCACTGGACCACCTGGAGAGTCCCAGGAATGAACATTTTAATCAATGTTTTAATATTTATTTATTATATGATGTCTATATTTGGACAAAAACCACAAGAAATGACCTCTTCAAAAAAGTGCAAGTAAGTTAAATGTATGGTTTTCGTAACTACGGCATGATGATTCCACATCTTAGCAATGTGGAATTGAGTTCCACCATTCCCATCACATCTGGTGTTACTCTTCTTATTTCTCTGTTCCTCATAATTTAGAGAAGTTTAGTGCCTTTAGTTGTATTTGAATCTTTCTATCACCCTCCTCCTCTTAAAGAATGAATCAATTTCAAAGTATAGATCACAGAAGAGAGAGAAATCTGGCAGGGACTCTGTGAATCATTCATTTAGGACATCCCTTAATGACTATGAATTAGGAGTACTGGCAATTACTTGGTCCATGAAATCATTTGGTCATGAAATCACAGGGCATTTGGGGCCCTGAATTACCAAGCTGGCTATCTACGCTGGTTTTACCTAGTACAATTTAGTCACTTTTATATCATTATGAGTCTTTGTAGGGCTTCCCTGGTGGCTCAGACAGTAAAGCATCTGTGGGATGCTTGAAATGTGGGAGACCAGGGTTCAATCCCTGGGTTGGGAAGATACCCAGGAGAAGGAAATGGCATCCTACTCCAGTACTCTTGCCTGGAAAATTCCATGGACAGAGGAGCCTGGTAGACTACAGTTCATGGGGTCGCAAAGAGTCGGACACAATTGAGCGACTTCACTTTCACTTTCAGTCCAGGCAGCGGCTGTGATGTACATAAGAACACCTAGTTTGATTCAAAACTTCGATGCATTTCTAGAGTGTAGATGGAAGAGTCACCACTATAGGCAACATTCAGAGTTATACTTAATGTCTGTACGATATACAGGTTCTAGTCTCCCCAAACTTACTATTAAAATACTTGCTTTTTAGATATCTAATCATTTTCTCAAGTATTTGACCCCTGTTTTAGAAATGTTTTGCTCTATTGCTTTGCTATAGCTGGCAGAAGCTGAGTTCTGAATATTTCATTTAATTCCATAAATAGCAGTACATGTGTTACCACGTGCTGGTAAACCTGCTGTCTGATGGGGAAAAAAAAAGGCTTGGTTTATAGTGTTTGCTGATTTCTGTGGTGTAAATATTTCCTCCATGGCCAATTTTAGCCACAATGGTTTATCAATCAGTTCACAAATTCTTTAATACTTAATAATTAATTGGCTTTCTATGAGCAAGAACTCACTGACTTGAACACACCACTCTGTGTGTGTGTGTGTGTATGTGTGTGTGTGTGTGTGAAATGACAGTCCTTTCGGAGAGAGTGTTAAATCTGCTTAGGATTCTGAGAGCTAAAAAGAGAAGATAAAGGTAGATCAAAATTATCTAGGGATTTGTTGCAAATTTACTTGCAGACTGCTAAAATTTATTCCTCCTAATCACCCACATCTTTTAAGAAAAATTTGAAAGCTTTCCCAAGAGTCCTTAGCTTTTAAAATGCCATTTGCATTCTTTTGGTCCCTGTTAATACCTATCCATTTAAATGTTTCACAGGCTGCTCCTCCTCCCTGCATTGGCAGGCAGCTTTTCTTCCTCTCAGAGATCTGTAGAGTATTGTCTTGGTGTAGGATTAGCTTGAATGGTGGGTGACTTCAGGTGAATATCTTTCATAGCTCCAATTGCAAATGAGCTGGGAGAAGAGAGGACAGAAGATTTTTTTCCTTGCTGCTTGTGGATTACTCTGTGCCTGAATAATAGAAATTAGTGTAATGAATAGGAAGCCAAGTCATTAATTATTATTAGACACCCATAAACTTAGAAATGTTGAGGTGAGGGTGTGTAAGGATGGATACAAAGAGACATTTGTATCCAAGACATTTCTGCAGTCAAGAAAATTATAATATTATTATGTCAGATGCATGTATCTCTGGGAGTTAACTGATGGTTGAAGTTTCCAATGTTAGGACTTAATGTTGGGGTTTGGTAGAAATAAGTTTAGAGAACATGTTGACTGGTGCTTATTCTTAGTTACTATGGGCAAAATATAGGTATTTTAAATTTATATCAGGGATAAGGACAGCATAGGCACCAGTAAACACTTCCATTTATTGACATCTGTCACTTTTCAATAACAGCCAATAATAGTGGCTGACAGTGAGTACTTATTATGTAAGGCATTCTGCTAAATACTCTATACCACTTTATATAGTACTCATAATCCAGTGAAAGAAGTATATTAGTACTTTATAATCAGGAAAATTAGGGCTTAGGAATGAGGAATGGATTTAACTTGAAAGTATTTTTATATGTTTTCAAACTTATTTGTCAATTTATAAATTTATGTATGATTAACTTACATATTATGGGAATGAAGAAATAAAGAAATTAGCAGCACTTAACAGATAGGTGTACTAAGCTTAGAATGGCATGACTTAAACTGCTTGTCACATTTTGGGTGTGTGAAGGGTTCTCTCACCGGCAGTGCAGTTTGAGTGCACTTCTTGGTGGCCAGGCCAACAGCAAGTGACATTACTGTCATTGTCCACAAAGTCGTTTCCAGTTACTATGTGTATCCTTCAAATATTCTGGGATTATGTCTTTATGTCTTAAGTTATGCCTGAGTCTCTAACTCAAGTGAAATCGTGACTGAAAAATGCAGTGTGATCTAGGAGGCTCAAGATAAAGAAGAATAAAGACTCACAACAGTGGAGTAAAAAAATCTAGGCTCAAATACATTTAAAAATTAATAAGCATAATTAGTTTCATGCTTCACCTTGGTATGCAACACTTTGTACTTAAGAATTCCTAATGGGTTATTCCCTATTATACATACATTGAGCATTTTTAGAGACTTTTGTCTGTTCATGAATAAGTATTTTTAATGTTCATATATTTACATAAACTGTTTATTTACAGTTAATACTGATGTGATATGGAAAAAAGGAGGCATAACTGAAGTTTCAAAAACCTACCAGAATGTATCTCCTTTTTTTCTTATGCAAAATTTCAATTTGATTTAAGTGTTTTTGAATCATTTGCCACTTTCCAGGAACCTAACCAGCATGTAAATTAAGAGATGTTAATATATGTGTCACTGAGTTGTTTTTTAAAAATCATAGCCCTGAAAAAGAAAAGGCAAACATACTAAATAGAGATTACTGCTCAGAATCCAGAGACCCCAGGGCCAAAGTAAAATATAATTAGGTAATTCTTATTATCCTTTAGAAGCAAGTATTCTAGGGTTTTTTTTTTAAGTTTTTTCTTTTGCATTTTCTCAGATAGTATATTCTCATAAGAATTTATCACAACTGACCTTATCAAAGCAATACTGAACAACAATATTTTCAGCTACAGCTTTATAGCAAATATACAGGTGGTCTTCATATGACTGTTTTTTCAATGTCTGCTCACAATAACAATCAAGGACATAAATTAAGGCAATTCTGTTGGAATTAAATTGAGCTATATAGGCTTAGAGATGTCTGGAATAATGTATAAAATTAGCAAACAATACTAGGAAGCATGTAATCACATATTTCACTAAAAGGTATAGACTCTAGACTTTGGTCAGAGAAAAAAGATAGTAGGTGTTGGTATAGTATATAAATCTTAGAGTAAAAATAAGGCTAATACTCAACCTAGACTGTGAAGACAAAGAATCAGTGAGTGCATATTGGTAAGCAGAAAACTAAGAATATATAAGCTAAGAGAGAGTTTAGTATCATGCTATCAGGATCAAGGATAATGAATAATCAGGGACCGTATCTGAGTGGAACATACTGTCTGTAGTAAAAAATACTGGAAAACAGTTTCTAGATTGTAAGGTCCATCAAGGCAGTTTGTATCTGGCTTGTTTTCCCAGAACCTAGGACAGTGCCTATGACTGACACATAGTAGGAGTTTTATGTGCTTTTGCCTGATTTTTGATGCCTGAGATAAGGATCTATATAAAGTGGATCCACATAAGTAATTTTAACCTCAGTACAGTGAAAACTTTTATTACAACAAGATTCAAAAGTCCTGTGTTCAAATTCCGACTTTGTTGTATACTTTCCAGTTGTGTAATCTTGCCTAATTTATTAACTCTCTGAACTTTATTTCTTAATCTGTAAAATGTGGATAACAATGTTGGTATGCCAGGCCCATTGTGAAGATGAGAAAAAGTACTATACATGAGGAAGAACCCTGTAAGCTATTTTATGATCTCTCATTTAAGATGGTGTTATTTTAAAAGAGATGCCTTCATATTCAGTTACACTGTTTATGCTTCACCTGGATGGCTGAGAGTGTTATGTGTTGATTCTTAGTAACTTGCCTCTTCCTTCTAGGTACACAGCCACACTACACTACACTATTTTCTAGCCTCCTTTCAGTTAGCTGGGGACAATATAACAGTTTCAGCCAATGGAATGTGGATGAAATTAATGTATGCCACTTCCAAACTGCCCCATAAAAACCTCTGACACAACCTCCTGCATTCTCTTTTGTCCTTTCATTTGCATGATGAAGAAGACTCTAAAGATTTAGAAAATGGAGGCAAAAGATAGAAAGAACTTCAGTCTCTTAAGTCATCATTTTGATGGAAAGCCACCTAGAAGGGGACATTTGATAAGGAACCTCCACATTGGACAGTTGTGTGAACTAGGCTTCTGTTGTGTGTCCAGCAACCTGAAATTTTTTGCATTATTTTTATAGTGGCGGTGCCATCTGATTTGAAAAATACAGCAAAAAGTCCCTGAAGGTCTTGATCAGGTAGTGTCACTTGAAAGTAGTATTGGGATGAGACAATTACGCAGTGGTACACAGCAAAGATTGAAAGAGGGATCACAGTAGAAAACATTCAGGAGGCTCTTGTGAGGATTTAGCATTGTGTCATGGGCTTCCCAGGTGGCACAGTGATAAAGAATCCACCTGCCAATGCAAGAGACACAAGAAACTCATGTTTGATCCCTGGGTCAGGGAAATCCTCTGGAGTAGGAAATGGCAACCCACTCTAGTATTCTCGCCTAGAGAAACCCATGGACAGAGGAGCCTGGCAAGTTACAGTCCACGGGGTCACAAGAGTTGGACATGACTTAGCGACTAAACCACCACCACCATGACCATAGGCAGATACATTAAATTCATGCTTGTCATCTTTATTCATTCTGCTGTGCACTATGTCTGAAGCACCAAGTCTAGAAGGTAAGCGAAGAGTAATTTTCTTGATCATTAGAAAAATATTCAATTAATATGCATTTGAAAGTTGACATCAGGAGGACATCAGTAGGGGATAGATCTAGTAAGGGAAGTAGATAGGCAAACAAATAATTTAAAAGCAGCAAAAATATGATAAAGAATTTGAAAATTCTGAGAAACAATAAACAGTGAATTCTGATTGTGTGGTTGAGGAAAACTCTTTAGAGGAGAAGGCATGAAAATGTTGATAATGATAGTGGTCATGATGATGGTTATGCAGGTTTCTAAACGTGATCCAACAATGCACCTATCATATAGATACTATTATCATCTGACACAGATTCAGAGAAGAGGAAGAATTTAGCAATACTAGTAAAGCTAATAAAAACTGAAATTGAGGTTTATACTCACATATATCTCATTCCAAATGTTAAAACCTAATTCAAAAAAATAAGATACATATTTAAAAATATAGGTAACAATACTAGGTAATGCATAAGAACAAATGAACCAGGAGCAGAGAGAAGAAGGACACAGATCTCCTATTATGGATGTTAGGCCAGGTTTCCCAGAGGGGTAGCAAAGAACTGTGCATATTGTGCTTTTATGCAGTCAGAATCTCATGTTATGTGAGCTTTTCACAATAAGTATGGCCAATCTGAAGCTCTCAGTGAATAATTTCACCCAGTTTACCAGGGGGAAGGAGGTTTTATATATAAATACACTGTATTTATAAATACATTATAAATCCATCGTATACAGTGTTTGGCCAAATATTTCCTCTAGCTTATGTGAAAACAAAATTCATCTCTATTAAGAGCAAGTTTTATCTGTGCTGTGATTTCTGTCATCTTACTCCCTATTCTCTAACACAAGGCCTTTTCTCATGAAAGATCAGCTCATTATTGAATCATCTCCAGTCCAAGGTGCTATATGCACACACTCACTGGAACAAATCAATTTATTTCTGGAGCAAGAATGTGGAAACCAAAGGTCACAAGACACTTGGCTTCATTTATTTTCTAGACTGAAAATCTATTAATTACATATCCTATATCCAAGCAACTGCAGGGAAAATGTTTTACACTTTTAAATTTTGTGTTTTAGTAGATTATCTCAATATCTTTTGAGGGAACAACATGTGTTTTGGAGTCTTAATTATATATTATATATAATTTAAATTATATATAATTTTATATATAATTATACATAATGTATATATTATATTATATATAATTATATTATAAATAATTTTGTCAATTTCCATGTTTTATGCTGCTTTGTGCCCTAAATATCTAATATAAGTGTAGTATGAATGATTAATTAATGATCTTAAACTAGCACATTGTCTGTCTGTTTGCAATGACAGAAGATGGACCTTTATTGGGGATTTGAACAGGGGTTGAAAGCTATGGCTGAAGGGCTTAATCAGACTCACGGTCTGATTTTTATAAAGTTTCCAAAGTGTCATTGGAACATAGCCATGCTCATTCCATCACATATTTTCTGTGGCCGCTTTGACACTCTAATGGCAGATTTGAGTAGACCATATGGCCCACAAAGCTTAAAATATTTACCATCTAGTCCTCTGTAACAAAAGTTTGCTGAGTCCTGGATTATAACATCATGGTTCAGGAAATGTCATATTTTAATTTTTTTTGCCTGTTCTAAAACCCAGGAAGAATTTGACATTCTCATCAGAAGACTTGATAAAATTCTGACAGTTGGTGCTGGATAGTGAGTAGAGGACAGCTTCTTTTTGAAAACAAAAAGGCTTGCCTTCATTCTTGATTTAGCCATTTCTACCTGTTATGCTAGGCAAGTTATTCATCCTTGTTAAGCTTCAATTTTTTTTAATTGGTGGTAACACATATAATCTATCTCATGTGCGTGTATTGAAAATACCATATTTAAAGTCAATACATACTATTATTGTTACAACTACAAAAATAGCTTATTTTAGAGTCACTCAAATTCAGATTTGTGATTTTCAATCAATCATGGTTTGGTGACACCCTAAGAAATTTTAGTCATCTCAAGACTGGCTATGTAGTTTTCTCTACTGAATGAGTGTAATTAAATATGATAGTATCTTATGTTATTTTCGGTTGAAACTAATAATTCATTAAAATAATTTATTGAAAAGAATTTAAATGGTTGGAAGCCATTACGTTAGATCCTGGGCATATAAAGATAAGTAAGATCTTGATCTTAAGAAGTTACAAACTGGGAGGCAGAACAAAATTTCTAAGTTTGAACATGGACAAATGATTAACATAAAAGGAGTTGCATTGTGTGACAAGGAAGGTAAAAACTAAATTTTTGGAGTAGGATGAACTAGAATATGGCACAAAGCACATATATATTGGTGAAGCAGAGCAAAATTTTATAGAAATGGAGAAATTTTGGATGGGTCAAGAGGAGAAGGGAAGGTAGAACTTTCCACGGAAAGGGGATACTATGAACAAATACACAGAAGTTCTCACAACCTGCTCATGGTAGGTATCATCTCCAATGAACAGATGCAAGAAGGGAAGTTAACAGAGGCTGAAGACAGGTGGTGGGGTGAAGCAGAGAGGTATTTGGGCTCTAAGTTCAGTGTTCCTGTATTACATTATTTAATATTTGCTATTTGGATGAAGGAAGCGGAGAGAGGGGAGATTTGAAGATAATTCTGTGGTTTCTGACCTGAGTGGGGGTTTAGAGTTATAAAGAGAAACTGGTTTAGAAGGAGAAAAAGATAAGTTTGATGATATAGGTCCTTTGTCATATACAGGGATAATGACTAATACATTGCATATGTTTAGGAGAAAAATTGACAGTATATTTCAGGGGCTCAGATGACATATGCTGAAGGCTCTCTCCTGACCTACAAATCTAGTAAGCCTCATTTGTGTCCTTATGCTGCCTCTTTTTCTCCCATATCCTTCTGGGCTGTTTCTACTGTCTTGTTTGTCCTCTTAATGATTGGACACAGAGCTTTAAAAGGAAGAGAGAGAAATAGGAGGACAGAATGCCAAAATGTACATTCTAGGCCCATGTGCTTCTATCTTCATCCACCCTTTGGGTGGAGTTGGGTGTGGATGTCTTGGATTTTATGCCAGCCTCTCTGTACTTTCCTTGGGGAGCTTTGGACACGGGATTGATGGGTGGGAGCTAAGTCCTGAATCCTACTTTCTTGATTATATGTAAGATCTGTTATCTTTTTGGTTTCAAGATGTACCAGAGGACCTGGGGATGCCTGTGGGAATAACTGGAGAATTAGAATTAAAACAGCAATAATATATGGTATATAAATATAGAAAATTTTCCTTAAAAAATAAAAATGATTGACCACACAATGTAAAGCTTCCTGAGGCACTGTACAGCCTAAGGAGTGACAACTAATAGCCTGGGGATGTGACTATTTTACTGAGCAAATTTTCTTGGATCAAGTTCTTATTCCAAGGAGTCGAATATGAGCAACTAAAAATCAAGAGATCTAGGCTTTAGACACAGAGATAAGGAAACTAGGTGAGTGATTATTCATAAGTACATTAATTTATAAAATAAGGATGATATATGGCCAAATTCCCTGAATTGCTAAAAAAGCAAATGTTATAATAAAGACTGAAGTACACACCGAAGAATTTCTATGAAGAAGGAGTTCTTTCCTTTGTTTCTGCATTCTTCTACTACCCTAGTCCTCTTCATTTCTCTCTCTGTTTTTGGTCTCTCATAAGTATGCCAGCTCTTCTAATCATAAACCATGGGTGAACTTAGCAAAATGTATCCTTTCATCATCCTGCATCTCAACTGCCTGAAAGGGTCAAAATGATAAAACAACTTTCTTTTGAACCTGTGTATTTCTTTAAAGAGAAGGCAAAATCCTAATATAATTCTACAGTATTGACATTGGAGAAAATTACTATAATTATGCAAATTAAAATAAGTCAACAAGTTTCAGAACACAATGCATGATAAGTAATGTTTTTAAAAATAACAGTCACTGAGCCTGGTCATTTGCACTTAATAATAGGGCTCAGGAGGGAGCCTGGTGTCTGGGGAGAAACAGCTGTGGTAATAGATGTATTATGGCTTTGATAGGTTCTCTCTAGTATTTTTGTTTCTGTATTTGCTTTAGACTATAGAATACTCCTAGAGTGCCCTACTATTGAAATTCCCATCATACCCAGGGCTTTAATTAAATGATTGGATATGACAGAACTTGAATTGAGGAGGCCCACTATGTCAGTTTATGCCAGGATGATATTATCAGGGCCTGGCAAGTACATGCTTGGAACTTAATTTATGTCTTAAGCTGTCTCACTGTGAAACATAAGGAACACATGCCTCCGTGTGATTTTTTTTTTTAATTGAGGTAGAAATATAACATTTGTTTAAGGTGTACAACATAATGAATTGATATTTATATACATTGAAAAATGGCCACCACAATAAATCTAGTTACCATCCCTCACCATAAGATGTTAACATTCAGGATTATTGCTTTTCAGGCCACTTTCAAGTATGCTCTACAATATTAATAGCTATAGTCACCATGTTGTATATTATACCCCATAACCTATTTATTTTATAACTAGAAGTTTGTACCTTTTGACCCCCTTCATCTGTTTCACCCACTCTTCAACCCCTCTTATCTGACAACCACCATTCTCTGTTCTCTGTGTCTATGATTTTGATTTTATTTGTTCATGTGCTGAAATTATGTAGTGTTTGTCTGACTTATTTAGCTTAAGACTTCAAGGTACATTCATGTTGCAAGAGACAAGATTCTGTTCTTTTGTTATGGCTGGTTTGTATTCCAGTGTGTGTGTGTAACACCACATCTTCATTATCTATCCATCTATTGATGGACAACTAGGTTGCTTCTACATCTTGGCTATTGTTAAGTAATGCTGCAGTGATATAGGGCTACATATATCTTTTCAAATTAATTTTTATTTTCTTTGGATAAGTACTCAAAAGTAGAATTGTTGGATCATATGGTAGTTCTATTCCTAATTTTTTTTATTGAAGTTTAGTTGCTTTACACTGCCATGTCAGTTTCTGCTGTATAGCAAAATGAATCTGTCATACATACATTTAAATATATCTCCTCTTTTCTGGATTTCCTTTCCATTTAGGTCACCACATAGCAATGAGTAGAGTTCCCTGTGCTATTCAATAGGGTCTCATTAGTTATCTATTTTTTACATAGTAAAGTATATATTCTTAATTTTTTGAGGAAACTTCATACTATTTTCTTAAGTGTCTGCAAAAATTTACATTACCACCAACAGTGCATGAGGATCTTATTTTCTCCATATCATCACCAATGCTTGTTATTTCTAGTCTTTTTGATAATAGCCATTCTCACATGTGGGAAGAGATACTATGATTTTGATTTGCATTTTTCTAATGGTTCATGAATCAGAGCACGTTTTCATGTGCCTAGTGGTGGTCTGTAGGTCTTCTTTGAAAAAAATGTCTATTCCGATCCTCTGCTGATTTAAAAAACTGGATTGTTTGACTTTTTGCTCTTGAGTTTGATAAGTTCTTCATATATTTTGGATATTAACCCCTGATTGGATATATGATTTGAAATATTTTCTCCCATTCAGTAGATTGTATCCACTTTGTGGATTATTTACTTTTCTGTGCAAAAGCCTTTTATTTTGATATAGTCCTACTTATTCATTTTTAGTCTTGCTACCTTTGCTTTTGGAGTCAGATTGAAATATCCACTAACACCAATGTCATAGCTGGTCACCTCTGTTTTCTTCTAGTAGTTTTATGATTTCAGGTCTTACATGGTAGTCTTCAATGCATTTTGAGTTAACTCTTCTGTGTGAGGTAAGACTAGTATAATTTCATTATTTTGCATGTGGCAGTCTATTTTTCCCAACATCAATTATTGAGGAGACCATCCTTTCCCCATTATATATCCTTGCCTACTTTGTCATAAACTAATTGACAATGTATGTGTGGGTTTATTTCTGGATTCTATATTCTGTTCCATTTTATCTATTTTTATGTCAATACCATACTGTTTTGATTACCATACCTTTGTAATATGGTTTGAAATCAGGGCGTGTGATGCCTACAGATTGGTTCTTCTTTCTCAAGATTGCTTTGGCCATTTGGGGTCTTTCATGGCTCCATATAAATTTTAGGATTATTCTATTTCTGTGAAAAATGTTGGAATTTTGATAGGAATTGCATTGAAATCTGTATATTGCTTTGGATAATATGAACTTTTTAACAATATTAATTCTTCTAATCTCTGAGCATGGAATATCTTTTCATTTCATTGTGTCTTCTTCAATTCCATTCATCACTGACTTACAGTTTTCAGTGTATGGATCTTTAGCCACCTTGGTTAAATTTATTCCTAGGTATTCTTTTGATGCAATTGTAAATGGGAATGTTTCCTTAATTCTTATATCTAATAGTTTGTTATCAGTGTACAGAAAAACATCTGATATTTATTTACCCTTTTGTACTTTTTTTACCCTGTCACTTTACTGAATTTAAAATTTTAGTTCTAACATATCTGTCCTAACATATGTCATTTGGATTTGTTTCTTGTGAGGTTTTGGAATACTGATTCAATCTCCTTACTAGTAGTAAGTCTATTTAGATTTTCTATTTCTTCCTGATTCAGGCTTAGAAGATTATATGATTCTAAGAATTTATCATTTCTTCTAGGTTGTCCTATGTGTTAGTGTATAATTGTTTGTAGTAATTGCTTATGATCATTTGTATTTCTACGGTATCAATTGTAACTTTACCCTTTTCATTTCTGTTTTATTTGAGCCCTCTTGCTTTTTTATTCTTTCCTTGGTTAATCTAGCTAAGATTTTTTTTCAATTTTATCATTTCAAAGAACCAGTTTCTAGTTTCATTAATTTTTCAACTGTCTTTTTAGTCTCTATTTCATTTATTTCTGCTCTGGACTTTATTATTTCCTTCCTTCTACTAACTCCAGGCTTTATTTGTTATTTGTTCTTCATGTGTAAAGTTAGATATGTTTATTTGAGATTTCTCTTGTTTCTTGAGGTAAGTGAACATTACTACAAACTTCCTTCTTAAAACACTTTTGCAATATCCCACAGATTTTGTTGATTGTGTTCAATTTACATTTGTTTCTAAATTTTTATTTTTAATATCTCTTTTTTTTTTCCATTGACCCAATGGTTGTTCAGTAGCATGCTTAATCTCCACATATTTATAATTTTTCTAGTTTTCTTTTTGTAATTGATTTCTAGCTTCATACTATTGTGGTTGGAAAAGATGCTTGACATGATTTCAGCCTTCTTAAGTTTATTGAGATTTGTTTTGTGGTATAACATGTGATCTATCTTGAGACTATTCCATATCTGCTTAAGAGGAATGTGTATTCAGCTGTAATTGGATGGAATATTCTGTATATGCTGCTAAGTTTCTAAGTCGCTTCAGTCGTGTCCGACTCTGCGACCCCATAGCCGGCAGCCCACCAGGCTTCGCCGTCCCTGGGATTCTCCAGGCAAGAATACTGGAGTGGGTTGCCGTTTCCTTCTCCAGTGCATGAAAGGGAAAAGTGAAAGTGAAGTCACTCAGTCGTCCGACTCTTAGCGACCCCATGGACTGTAGCCTACCAGGCTCCTCCATCCATGGGATTTTCTAGGCAAGAGTACTGGAGTGGGGTGCCATTGCCTTCTCCATTCTGTATATATATTATATATAATATATATGTGTGTGTGTATATATATATACACACATATACACATATATAAGTTATCCAACCTAAGGTATTGTTTAAGGCCAATGTTTCCTTATTGATTTTCTGTCTGGAAGATCTATCCATTGAGGTAAGTGAGGTATTAAAGTCCCCTACAATTGGTGTATTGCTATCAATTTCTCCCTTTAGGTCTGTTAATATTTGTTTTATATATCTTAGTGCTCTTTTGGCGTGCGTATATAAGTATTTACAGTGTTATATCTTCTTGTTGGATTAATCTATCTATTGTTATGTAATGCTCTTCTTTGTCTGTTCTTTGACTTTAAATCTTTGTTTTAAAGTCTATTTTGTCTGATATGAATATAGCTGTTATCAGCTTTCTGTCTCTGTTAGCATGGAATACCATTTTTCATCCCTTCACTTTCAGTCTCTGTGTCCTTATGTCTGAAGTGAGTCTCTTGTAAGCATCATACAGATGTCTTTTTTTTTTAATCAAGTTAGCCTCTCTATGTCTTTTCATTGGAGCATTTTATCTATTTGTATTTAACATAGTTATTGATAGGTATGTATTAATGCCAATTTGTTAGCTGCTTTCTGGCTATTTTTGTAGCTTCACTATGTTCCTTTCTTCTCCACTTGCTCATTTCCCTTGTGGTTTGACTTATGTTTAGTTTCCTTTCTCTCACTCTCTTTTTGGTGTATTTGATATAGGTTTTTGTTTTGTGGTTACCATGAGGTTTACATACAACATCATAGGTTTGTAACAGTCTATTTTAAGTTGATAGCAACTTAAATTTGAGCTCATTCCAAAACTCTCCATTTTTATTCCCCTGCCCATGTTTTATATTTTTGATGCCATGTTTTATTTTTATTTTATGTATCACTATTTATGTAACATATTTTTATTATATGTATCACTTGGAAAAGACCCTAATGCTACGAAGAATTGGGGGCAGGAGGAGAAGAGGATGACAGAGGATGAGATGGCTGGATGGCATCACTGACTCGATGGACATGGGTTTGGGTAGACTCCGGGAGTTGGTGATGGACAGGGGAGCCTGGCATGCTGCGATTCATGGGGTCTCAAAGAGTCAGACACAACTGAGTGACTGAACTGAACTGAACTGAACCTTATCAGTATAGTTTTAGTTAGTTTCACTACTTTTGTCTTTTAACATTCATACTAGCTTTATAAGCGATTATCAGTTCAGTCACTCAGTCATGTCCGACTCTTTGTGTCCCTATGGACTACAGCATGCCAGGTTTCCCTGTCCATCACCAACTCCCAGAGCTTGCTCAAACTCATGTCCATCGAGTTGGTGATGCCATCCAGCCATCTCATCCTCTGTCATCCCCTTCTCATCCTGCTTTCAGTCTTTCCCAGCATCAGGGTCTTTTCAAATGAGTCAGTTCTTCCCATCAGGTGGCCAAAGTATTGGAGTTTCAGCTTCAACATCAGTCCTTCCAGTGAATATTCAGGACTGATTTCCTTTAGGATTGACTGGTTGAATCTCCTTGCAGTCCAAGGGACTCTTAAGAGTCTCCTCCAACACCACAGTTCAAAAGTATCAATTCTTTGGCACTCAGCTTTCTTCATAGTCCAACTCTCACATCCATACATGACTACTGGAAAAAACATAGCCTTGACTAGACAGACCTTTGTTGGCAAAGTAATGTCTCTGCTTTTCAATATGCTATCTGGGTTTGTCATAGCTTTTCTTCCAAGGAGCAAGTGTCTTTTAATTTCATGGCTGCAGTCACCATCTGCAGTGATTTTGGAGTCCCCAAAATAAAGTCTCTCACTATTTCCATTGTTTCTCCATCTATTTACCATAGAGTGATGGGACTGGATGCCATGATCTTAGGTTTTTGGATGTTGAGTTTTAAGCCAGCTCTCTGGCGTAAAGTGAAAGCTTAAGTGAAAGCTCTTTCACTTTCATCAAGAGACTCTTTAGTTCCTCTTCACTTTCTGCCATAAAGGTGGTGTCATCTGCGTATCTGAGGTTATTGATATTCCTCCTGGCAATCTTGATTCCAGCTTGTGCTTCATCCAGCCCAGCATTTCACATGATGTACTCTGCATAGAAGTTAGATCAGCAGGGTGACAATATACATCCTTGATATACTCCTTTCCCAATTTGGAACTGGTCTGTTGTTCCATGTCCAGTTCTAGCTGTTGCCTCTTGACCTGCATACAGATTTCTCAGGAGGCAGGTAAGGTGGTCTGGTATTCACACCTCTTTAAGAATTTTCTACAGTTTGTTGTGATATACACAGTCAAAGGCTTCGGTGTAATCAGTAAACCAGAAGTAGATGTTTTTCTGGAACGCTTGCTTTTTCTTTGATCCAATGGATGTTGACAATTTGATCTCTGGTTCTTCTGCCTTTTCTAAATCAGCTTGAACATCTGGAAATTCACAGTTCATGTACTGTTGTAGCCTGGCTTGGAGAATTTTGAGCATTACTTTGCTAGTGTGTGAGATGAGTGCAATCTTACTCACTAAAATCACTCATAATAAATAAGTGATTATAATCCACTACATTTACTATATTTGCATTTACCAGTGCGATTTTTACTTTTGTATGTCTTCCTGTTATTAATTATGGCCATTTCTTTTCAGCTTAAAGAAGTTCCTTGATTATTTCTTGACTGGTTTAGTCATAATAAACTCCTTTACCCTTTGGTTATCTAGAAAACTCTTTATCTCTCCTTCAGTTTTGAATGATAACCTTGCCAGGCCGGATAATTTTCCCTTTCAGTACTTTGACTATATCACACCACAGTCTTCTGTCCTGCAAAATTTATGCTGAAAAATCTGCTCATAGTCTCTTAAGGTTTCCTATATACATAGTAAGTTATTTTTCTCTTTTCTTCTTCTGCTTTTAAGTTCTTTATCTTTCACTTTTGACTTTTAATTATGTCTTGGTGTGGCTCTCTAGGAATTCATCTTGTTTGGAACTCTGGGCTTCTAGAACTTTGATGTCTGTTTCCCTTCCCAGGTGAGGGAAGTTTTTAGTCATTATTTTTTAAACTAAGTTTTCTGCTTCTTTCTCTCTGTATTTGCCTCCTGAGACCCCTATAGTACAAATGCTATTCTGGGTGATGTCATTCTATTGGTCCCTCATGCTATCATCTTAAAATTCTTTTTCTGCTCTGTTTTGGTGAGTTCCATTGCCCTAATTCATTCTTCTGCTTTATCCAGTCTGTTACTGACTCCGCCTTGGTCAAGGGTGCCAGCTTCCTTTGTGGATCAATTGGTAAAGAATCTGCCTGCAATGTAGCAGACCTGAGTTCAATCCCTGGGTTGTAAAGATCCCCTGGAAAGGGAACTGCTACCCACTCTAGTATTCTGGCCTATAGAATTCCTTGGACTGTATAGTCCATGGGGTCACAAAGAGTTGGACATGACCGAACGACTTTAACTTTGGCCAAGGGTGCAGGGGTGAGCATGGGATGGGAGGAGCCTGAGGGACTAGAACTGCAGTTCTGAGTTAGTTCTGTTTCTTTGAGGCTTGATGGTGATCTCCCCCATGTCAAGGGGTGGGTGCAGGGCCTGGGGAGCTAGAATTGTTCTTCTGAGTGAGCTTTACTTCCCATGGTACAATTCCAGTGTCTGCCTTAGTGGACAGCAGTGTTGGAGCTGGAGACCAGTGTAGGCTGCAGGGTTCACTGGGGTGGTTATTGCAGGCTGGCCAGAGTACCAGGTGGTTTTCAATCTGCTGCCTTTCTGCTATGACTGGGGATAAGCAAGTCTGTACATACTCTCTTCAAGAGTGATTATCTCTGACCTTCTGTTAAGCCCCTACCTGCTTGCCTGCTAAGTCGCTTCAGTTATGTATGACTTTTTGAGACCCTATGGACTGTAGCCTGCCAGGGATGGGGATTCTCTAGGCAAGAATACTGGAGTAGGTTGCTGTTAAGCCCCACTGGTACTCAAACCAGCCAAGGGTGCTTATCTTCCCAATGTCAGATGCCAAGGCTGAGGTATTCAATATGGAGCTCAAACCTCTTGCTCCTTAAGAAGGATCCCCCAGACTGTGATATCTTCCTCCTCTTCTTGGTCACTCGCCAGAGGTGTGGGTCCCAACCAGATCAAAGCCGTTCTGCTAGACAGGTCACTCTCAGAGAGAGTTGCTCTATATGTAGTTGTAGTTTTGAGGTGAGAGTCTGCCTCCTATATCATCTTGACCTACATTCTCCCTCTATGACCATTACTTTTAATTCTTTATCAGGTAGATTAATTATCTTTGTTTCATTGAGGTCTTTTTCTGAGGTTTATCTTATTCATTTTTTCAGAAAACATATTCTTCTTTTTACTGAACTCCAAGTGTTTGTTTCTATTTATTAGGTGAAACACCTACCTCTCCCAGTCTTGAAGAAGTGGCCTTGTGTAAGTGATGAATCTTATCATTCAAACTAGCTCTTGGTTGTCTCTTGAACTTTTGTGATTGTCTAAGCAGGTTGATTTGTTCTTGATAGGTCCCTGTTGTTGAGCATGTGCCAAAACCTGTCAGTGTTTCAAGGGGAGGAATATCATTTTAAACCCAGCTTCAGACTGATTGGAAGCCAAATCCTCAGGCATCAGCTTTTAAAGTATGTGAATATATATAGTCCTGTGGGGCTGCAACTGTAAACCCTGCTGGGATCCAGACCACAAAATCTAGAGTTTTTTCCTGGGTGACAGTTGCACAAATCCAGTCTCCAGAGGAGTGTATATTACCTCTTTTCTGAAGGGTATTGTTGAGCTGTAGTGAGGCCAAAGGAGTGCACAAGGATAGTGTCCTCCATCTACATTCCCTGAGAGAGGCTTCGTAGCTTCTAGATGTGTGACAAGCCTGAAGCTCAGGCTGAAACTCAAGGACAAGTAAAGAGGCCTTTTTGGGGTGTGTTTCAGTTTGCTGACTGTGCAACAACCTGGGGGTGGTTCCCTGCTAGGAACTGAGTTTTCAAATGTTACAATCCTATGGAGAGCAATGCAAGCCTTCTTGGCCACCAGGGTGAGGTAACAAGGGGCATTTCCTGTGTGGATTGCATGTGCCCACTGCTTTAGTAAGGGAGTGGGAGCCCCACTCACCAGTTTCAACAGGACAGGTCTTAGCAAGACAGTGGGAAGATGCCATGTGTGTGCTAGCAGACTGGAGGGAGAGTGCAAAGATGACATCCACCAGCTCCTCTGTCTCAGGAGAGAGTCCTGTCTATCCACTACCTCTCTAGCAGATGCTTTAAAATTAGCAAGTGAATCTCCTTCTCATATAGTCTAGACACTTTCAAACTGCTACTTTTGTGCTGGGCCCCAGGGTAAGTGAGACTTCACACAAGCCCTTCAAAAGGAGAATCTCAGTACTCCATAGCCCTTTGTGTCCCTTGGGCATAAGGTCTGTTGGTTTTCTAAGCCAGATATTTTGAGGCCTTGTCTCTTTGATGCACGTCCCAAGGGTTGGGGTAGTTGTTGTCAAGCACAATCCCCTTGCTCCTCTGAGAGAAGCTCCAGACTTGTGGGCACCCCTCCTATTGTTAAGCATCATGCTGGGGTTGGGTTTTTCATGAGACCATGTCCCTGCCTCTCCTACCCATCTTGATGTGGTTCTTTTATCCCTTGTTGTTGAGGAGCAGTGCAACTAGTTTTCACTTCTTTTTCAAAGAGAATTGTTTCACATGTAGCTGTAGAGTTGGTGTGTCCATGGCAGGTGAGCTCAGGATCTTCCTACCGGATCATCTTAGACCTCTGCCGCCATGTTATTTAAAAAGGTGTTGAATTTGGCCAACACAGTTGTATGGTCTTTGTAGGGTTCAAATAAAACGATGATACAAAGTGGATATTTCAACACCATGGGGGTAATGGAAGACATATGAGCTTCGAAATTGGAACTGCCAAGGTTTAAATCTCAAATCTACCACTCCTTAGTGGGGATCATTTTGGATAAGTGATCTAATTTTTCAGAGCCTCTAGTATTACTTTCTAAAAATGTTACTCCAACTAACAGGAATGGTATGAAAGTTAAATGTTAGCATGTAAATAAGTCTAATAGATATATGGTAGGAGATTAATAAAGATTATTTTCTGCCTCCCCACCCCACCTCAATTTGAAATCCGTCATTACTGGTCAGAGTATTTTCCATTTCTTTCTGCCTATCAATTTTTGAGATATAGGTGCTATCTCTTGGCCTTACAACAGATTTGGCCATGAGGGTCCAAGATTGACAGAGGTCGTAACCACTTTTTTTAATTTTGAAAAAAAACCACCATCTGCAGCAGTTCAGCCTTGTGGCTATCCTCTCATAGCTTGGTTCACCCCACGTATACCTCATCAAATAACAGGTGTCAGTGCTTTATCCCAGCAGAGCTGCAAGCAGCTGCAACATGCTAGTAGGAGATCTAACATTGATCACAAACACTGATTTGTGGTTTTTCTGTCTCTGTATGAACCATCTTGATGCAGACCAGCTCCTATTTCCTTGGTAACAGGAAACACACCCATTTCATAATGAGTAACAGAATTTGCTATTAGTTCAAACCAAACCTAAGTCCAAAGTTTGGACATACAGAAATTGGTTTAGCATATGTTGCTCATAACATTAACATTTAAGGATCAAAAATCTTATTTCAGTCCTATTTGTTACTTTTTTTTTGCAATCACAAGCCTCTGTCATAGGTTTCATGATTGTTAAAGCAAAATATAGACAACAAATGTTAACATACCGGGTCAATGAAAACTTTCCTCTACTAAAGAGAAAAATAGAAAGTAGAGACTAGTTTAGGGCTAGTTGGGTTACACACCCTCTGAAAAGTAGGTAGACAAAGTTCTTCTGTATCCACCCCTGGGAAGAGTGTCTAGCCTCAGCAGACATGATACTTCTAATATTTATTAATCTGGATAGAGGTACAGTAACACTACAAATTAGAATCAGTCCTGGGAAAGACATAATGTAGGAAAGCTTAATACTCTCATTGTATTTTCCTCACATTGTCCTTTCTTTTTCCCTAGGTGCCTTGTAGCTTAAGTCTGGTCTTGGAATTCTCTCCTTAGCAGGATTCAGACTCATATTTTCCCTCTGTCTTCCTCCCTTTATAAATGCCTGATGTCCATCATCATCAATGGTAATGACACCAATCTTCTTCTAGAGATATCTGTATATCAACAGAGACAATACTCTAAACGTCTCTTTTATAGTTGGATCTTAACTAACAGGTATATATGGCTAAAACCCTTTGAGGCAAGCACCCCCTTTCTATATTACTCAAATCATATCCACGCTATGGAAACATGGGATAGGGGTTACAAACTGCCTTTATGAACTTGCATTTAAGTTACATTCTTCTAAACCAAGATGAATATTCAGAAAAAAAGCAAATCAGAAAAGATCCCAAAGTACATGATGTAGTAGTTTATGGCAGAACAGTACTCCCACTGCGAATGACAGAAAAGTTGGACAGAACATAAAAATGATCTGTCTGAAGAGTTTAGAGAACAGCTGACATGACTGAGTGGCCAAAGTTAACTGGAAAAGAAGATAATTACTGAGAGATGAGCTGATATTTTGTGAGTTGTTTTCCTCCCAGGGATATTTACCAATTCTTGGCCTTTGCAGGGAGGCTCAGAATCCAGCAGAGGGCTGTAGCTAAGGGAGAACCCAGCAGAACTTCTGAGCATGTCACAGTGCAAAGAGGGGTCAAAATTGAGGTGCAGGGTTATGGAGGCTGTCAGGACTTGAGGGACCAAGATCCTGGAGAGAGGGGAAGTGTAGAAAAATAAATTCAACCTTTTAAGATTTTTCTTTGGCATTTTTTTTTTTTTGGTGTGTGTGTGTGTGTGTGAGTGTGTGTGTGTGTGTAGTATTCTTAAGCTGCGAAGAGAAAGAGTTTAAGAAACAAACTAGAAAGTCTCTGAAAAGTGGTTTGGGGCTTTTGACAGTCATAGAGATAAAGGTGCTTCTCTGGTGGCTCAGTGGCTCAGTCATTTGGACATGGTTTTCCCTTGTTGCTCAGATAGTAAAGATCTGCCTGCAGTGCAGGAGACCTGGGTTTGATCCCTGGCTCAGGAAGATCCCCTGGAGAAGGGAATGGCAACCTACTGGAGTATTCTTGTCTGGGAAATCCCATGGACATAGGAGCTTGGCAGGCTACAGTCCATGGGGTCATGAAGATTTGGATATGACTTAGTGATTAAACAACAACAAATGGAGATAAAGAGGCAAAAATTGTCAAGCAGGAATAGCATACTAGTCTCTCAGTAGGGACCTCTGGAGGATACACACTAGGAGTGATAAACCAGGCTTGCCTAAAGGTTTAAAAAATCTGTAACCAGCCTTGACTTAGCTCCCTGCTTGGGTTGCAGGGATCTGTACCCAGCTCCTAACTGGCATCTCCAAATGTGTACAGCTTTTCTTTATGTAAAATAGTTTTACCATTTGCCTTTGATTTTTAGAAAAACAAGAGTGTTCAATTTAAATAGTGAAAGATTATTTTTGTTGGGCATACAGATGAATCTCTAGATTTCCAGGATGCTAAAGCTTAACCTAGGGCTTCCCTGGTGGCTCAGTGGTAAAGAATCTGCCTGTAATGCAGGCACCCCCAGTTGGATCCCTGGGTTGGGAAGATCCCCTGGAGGTGGGCATGGCAACCCACTCCAGTACTCTTGCTTGGAGAATTCCATGGACAGAGGAGCCTGGTGGGCTACAGTCCATAGGGTTACACAGAGTCCGACATGACTGAAGCGACTCAACAGCAGCAGCAAAACTTAACCTATACCTTTTAGGAACTTTTAAAAAAAAATTCAGTCAATCACTCAGAAAGTATTTATTGAGTGTTACTAGTCAGTTTCAGTCACTAGCCACGTGCAGGGGGTACAACAGAAAAGGCAGACAGCTATTCTCTGTCCTTGATGAATTCACAGTCTGTTGGGGAAGCAGACACACTGAGTGTAATCAAGAAATAATATACACATGTCTAACAATTTTCTAACATTCCAAGGGTCAAAAACAATATGAGCTCTGAAAAATGGGGGATTTGGAGGCACATAACTTCATGAGTTTCTTAGTATTGGCGGTGATGATACACTAATCTGAAGGTAGTAGGATAAACTTGCTCATTGTTGAGTGTCCTTTCTGAAGCTTTATGATTAAATGTAAATTATCTCTTTGTCTACATCTGGTTAAAATATTCTTTCCCAACCCCATTCACAGTGCAGTGTGAGATGATTACAATATATGGAGTCTAGAGACCACAAGAATTGACAACAACCTATCTGTGTTTCCTTCTATGGTGCTGTGGGTCCTAACAATATATTCTCTCTCACTATGTGTAGGGATAGCTGCATGAATACATAAAGTATTATCAGGAGTGGGCTTTACAATACTTTGAAACTGCCATAAACTTAGCAATGAATGGGATTTTCTCTCATTTGCTAGATCATTTCTTGGTTTAGGGATTAGAACTCTCTCTGGTCACTTTTGCATATGATGTATTGCAGCAGAGTGAACAGGCAAGGATCAAGTTTGGGTAACTGGGTTTTTAAGGTAGACTAGGTTACAGAGCCAGAGATTTAAAATATACAAAGAAAAAAGATTGCAGAGGGGGACCATTTGGTTAACCATGTCAAACTGGAAGCCTGTCTCATGAGACATATGATCTAAACAGAGCAGTGGTACCTATGGACATAGGATAGAAGTGAGATCTGGGTGGAATAATTGTGTAGCTTTTCTAGACAAGGTGGTCCAGATATTGTACTTTAATCACCTATGAAGTAATTTTTAAAATACAGCTAAAACTTATTTTTTAATTAAAATATATAATGTGCAGTGTGTAAACAGCTTTAGACAAGACTCTGACTGTGGAATTATCTTGAGAAGTTTGGAACCCAGCGCATGACTCTGCACTAGAATCATCCTTCCAGGATTCTTTAAGAGCAGTTCAGTCTGGGGCAGGGTGTGTATGCTTGCAAGTTATTCCTAAGTATGGATATATTGCTTACAAATGGCAACATTTAAGGACGAGACAAGTCATTACAAATTAGCTTGAGATACTTTAAGGAGCCTTAAGGTGACAGTTCTTCCTACCCATTCACTGGTACCAGGGAGCATGTTGCAATAAGAACTAGAAATCCCTGGGCATACGATAGCACTACTCCAGGCTTTGAGATAGACCATTTGTTTCCAACTCTTTTAATTTAGTCCCTTTGCATTATGTAAATGACGTAAGCAAGTGTTAATGGTATTTTTAATAGAATTGATTCAGAAGCATTATAAGCCAAATGAGATACTTAGGGATGAGTCACAGCAATTTAATAGGCTCAGGTACTGGTCGTTTATTTTCCAGAACTGTGCTGTCCATTCCAATGGGAATTGCCTCAGAGAATAACAATTTGGAAGTCCTTTTCTTTATCATTTTCTCCCTTCTAATGTGTGTGTGTGTGTGTGTGTGTGTGAAGACTAACACATGTTACCTTGGAAATGAGTTTTTCTTGGAAATTATCATCCCTGTCAGTTTCAATCCTGGGTGTTCATAAGAAGGGTCTTGGATATATCTTTATCCTGTGTCTAGCACAGTGTCAGGTACATAGTTGGTGCCCATTAAATATCTTTCTATCTTTTTGTTGACTAAGTGAAAAACAAAACAAACATTGACTGAATGCCAAGGACTTAGTCAAAGAAGCTAGGGTAAAACAGGCTGAAACCCAGTTTCTAGATGGCAGGTCAAGAGGCAAGGATGCAAAGTTTTGACACTAGTAAGGTGGACTAGAGAATGTTTAAAGTGGAAAATAGAGTTTCTTATATTTTCCCTGCCAAGGGACAAACATAGTCTATATAGAGGGTAGTGCTGAACCTAGCAATTGGGAGAATTAAACACCTCACTCAAGTTTAGAACAAGAGGAGCAGGGGCTTACCATCATATAAGATTAGGATTTGGTTTACAAGATATTCCTAAGTGAAAAGTCTACCCTTAAGTTCAGTCGCTCAGTCGTGTCCAACTCTTTGCAACCCCATGAATTTGCAGCATGCCAGGCCTCCCTGTCCATCACCAACTCCCGGAGTTTACCTAAACCCATGTCCATTGAATCAGTGATGTCATCTAACCATTTCATCCTCTGTCGTCCCCTTCTCCTCCTGCCCCCAATCCTTCCCAGCATTAGGGTCTTTTCCAATGAGTCAACTCTTCACATCAGGTGGCCAAAGTATTGGAGTTTTAGCTTCAACGTCAGTCCTTCCAATGAACACCCAGGGCTGATCTCCTTTCGGATGGACTGGTTGGACCTTCTTGCAGTCCAAGGGACTCTCAAGAGTCTTCTCCAACACCACAGTTCAAAAGCATCATTTCTTCAGCGCTCAGCTTTCTTCACCGTCCAACTCTCACATCCATACATGACCACTGGAAAAACCATAGCCTTGACTAGACGGACCTTTGTTGGCAAAGTAATGTCTCTGCTTTTAAATATGCTATTGAGGTTGGTCATAACCTTCCTTCTAAGGAGTAAGCATCTTTTAATTCCATGGCTGCAATCACCATCAGCAGTGATTTTGGAGCCCCCAAAAATAAAGTTAGCCACTGTTTCCCCATCTATTTCCCATGAAGTGATGGGACCAGATGCCATGATCTTAGTTTTCTGAATGTTGAGTCTTAAGCCAACTTTTTCACTCTCCTCTTTCACTTTCATCAAGAGGCTCTTTAGTTCTTCTTCACTTTCTGCCATAAGGGTGGTGTCATCTGCATATCTGAGGTTATTGATATTTCTCCTGGCAATCTTGATTCCAGCTTGTGCTTCTTCCAGCCCAGCGTTTCTCATGATGTACTCTGCGTATAAGTTAAATAAGCAGGGTGACAATATACAGCCTTGACGTACTCCTTTTCCTACTTGGAACCAGTCTGTTGTTCCATGTCCAGTTCTAACTATTGCTTCCTGACCTGCATACAGGTTTCTCAAGAGACAGGCCTTACAGAAAAATTTCAAGTACTGTATGAAGGACTTTGGTGTTCTTGCACTATTCAAGAGTTAAGTTGCTAATCTCATGCCCCACCAACTGTGAATATTTTAGTGCATATTTCCTACCACCAAAATATTTTCCTACAATAACCACAATAAAATCATCAAAATCAGAAACTTGACATTTATATATGACTACCATATAATCCTCAGATCTCATTCAAGTTTTACAGGTTTTCTCAGTAATGTCATTTCAGAAGCACATCTTGCATTTAGTTGTCATGAATATTTAGTCCCCTTAGATCCGAAAGAGTTACCTCTTTCCTTGGTTTTCATGACCTTAACAATTTTGAAGATTACAGGCCTCTTAATCTGTAGAGTGTCCCTCTGTTCAAGTTTGCCTGATGTTTGCTCACGAATGGATTCAAGTTATGCAAGTTTGGCAGGAATATCACAACAGTGATGCTGCATTCTTTCATTGTATCTTACTAGGTAAATTTTGATTTGTCTAGCTCCTGATACTATTACTTTGATTGTTTGACAAAGATGGTATCTTCCAGGCTTCTCTACAGTAATGTTACTCTTTTCCCCTTTGTAATTAGTAATTATTTGTTAGAGATGATACTTTGCAACTATGTAAATATTCTAGTCTTTGTAAGGCTTCCTATTCACTCATTTATCCATCATACTTTCAGTTTATTCATTTATTTACTTATATCAGTATTAATTCATTATTTTCTATTCAACTGGCTATAATTTGTAATTGCCGTTATTTATTTTGATGTTTGAATTGTTCCAGATTTATTCAATGGGAGCCCCTCAAGCCAGCTTCTATGTTCTTTTTTGACATATTACCATCTGTTTTGAACACTCTTGCTTTCTGGTACAAAAAGGTGTTCCAACCTTATAAGGAACTTTTTTTGCCCTAGTCATTGAGATGAGCCATTTCCCCAAGGAGCCAAGTTCCACCTGGTGGTATTTAGAAAACAACTTCTGTGTGCATAGTTATTGGGATGTCACTGTTCCCATGGCTTCTCATTTGTATTTATTTCTCTATATATTCATATTTATATGTCTGTCAGTTTGTTTATCTGTCTATTCCCTAATTCTTCCAGCTTTGACATCTCCTGCCTATCACCCCAAATGTAGATGTTCTTCTCATTGTACTGAGTTCTGACTCCTGATGCCAGACCACTGCAGCCATTGCCTTCTGCATGGTTGTCATTCTAACCTGCTTAGGCTTTTGCATCCTGCTCTGGGCCATATCTCCTCTATCCCGGTTAGGAAATTTACTGTACTCAATTCCACTTCATGGCTTTAAAGCTGAATTGTTCTAGGAGGGAATGTAAGAGAAGAGAGGAGTTGGGTAGAGAGAGAATGAGATAGAGAGAGAGTAAGGAAGGGGGAGAAAAGGAGGAAGAGGAAAGAGAAAGAGGAGAAAGAAGAGAAGAGAGGAGATACAGACTTTATATTAAAATAAATAAATTACCTTTCCCATGATCAAAAGGTTGTTGTTGTTGTTCAGTCACTCAGTCATGTCTGACTCTTTGTGACCCCATGGATTGCAGCACATCAGGCTTCCCTGTCCTTCATTATCTCCTGGAATTTGCTCAAATTCATGTCCACTGAATTGGTGATGCTATCTAACCATCTCATCCTCTGCTGCCCTCTTCTCCTCCTGCCCTCAATCTTTCCCAGCATCAGGGTCTTTTTCAGTGAGTCAGCTTTTCGCATCAGGTGGCCAAAATATCCATTACATACTTTTGAACCAATTTATATATTTAAAAATACAGACTCACAATTTCATCAGGATTTGAGGGCTACCAATCCATTTGGGGCTTCAACTGGTAGATTATGGGGCTTGGATTTGTTGTCCTTGCCATGTTTGAGTGAGATCCACAGTTTTCAAACTATGTTCTCTGTAGCCTTAGGTTCTTTGGATACATCTCAGGGCTGCTATGGGAGGGTAGGCAGGAGAAGTGTGGTGTCTCAGTGGCTTCCCTTTGTTTCCCATCCTACTTCAACCAGAAAATTCTGTTTGCAACTGTTCTATGTATTAGGTTTCACATAAGACTCCAGCTGAAAAAAAATTCAAGTGCTAAAAATGTTTGAAAACCAGAGTTAGGTGATCTCTCTGAGAATGTCAGCTGGGAGTTATAAGAATTAACCTTTGTAATTTTTACTTAAGTGTACATCTTTTCTTCATGAATCTGAGCAGTGGATAATTTTGTCATTAAAAATATTTTTATTATAAATGTAATACACGATTCTTTTATATTCTCAAAATATGGAAAATGGAAAGCCATTATCTCCTCACTTTTTCTGCCTCTGGTACAATATAAGAAAGCCATTCAACATTGTGAAATATTCCTTTCCACTCTTTTTGTTTTGCTTTAGCATAATTTTTTAAAGTACTTGTAAGCATATATTATATATAACATGCTCTTAGTTTTCTAGACATAGAATTTCTGGGATCTCAGTTTCAATGAAGGATAAAGCAACAGGGGTTTTCTTTCTTGTTAATATAAATTTCCTACAGTATTAAGCTGGGGATACATTCCCTGTCCTCATTAAATTTACAGGTTTGATTTTTCATCAAACCTTCTTCATTTACCTATGTTTTACATTTCATAAAATGTCTACCCTTTCTCTAGTTGTCAAAACATTTATGAACGATTCTTGATTTCTCTTTCCCTCACCTTGCATCTGACTTTATCAGTAAGTTCTCTTGTCTTCATCACAAATATAAAAACTATAAATACACCAGTTTCTCCATATCCATCTCTGTCATCTTAGCACACGACATTATCATCTTTCCAAATTTACTTGAAATGGCTTCCTAATTGGTCTGTAGATCCCTCTACTCTTGGACCTTTATAATTCATTCTATACACAGTAAACTAAGTGATATTTTAAAATCATATTGCTTCCTTCTTAAAAATCTCTGACAGTTTCCTGCAATACTTGAACATAAAAACAACACAATGATCTTGTCCTTTCTTACCACTTTGACTCATTTCCTACCTCTTTCCTCTGATTTCTGCACTCTAACCACTTGCCTTCTTCTTCTTTCCTTAGTCATTCTTAACAGGAACGTTCCATACCTTGCGGCATTTTTAAATTTGTGGTTGCATCTTTGATTATTGTGATATTTGGTAGTGTGTGGAGGTCGGTGATTTTAGCCCACGAAATGAGTAAAGTTCTGCCTCCCACATGACTTTCATATATCATATCAGACATTCATGTAGGGGAAACAAGTGTTCTTAAAATTATTTGGACCTAAAGCCTAATTCCACTTTATATATAAACACATAATTTATTATACTCTGACATTTCTAGGAATGCATCCACATTGTAAATTGAGAAAAGATTGTAATTTGTTTTGTTAAAACTTTATCAAGACTTGCTCACTGTTTCAGAAAATCACGTCACCAATGGCAACGCCATTTGTGGCATATGAGTTGCCAATGCAACACACCTGTACCTGAGTCCATTTGTAGTTGTTGCATTCATGCTGATTCTAAGTATAGACACAAACATCTGACTACTTCATATGGCTTCTTGTTATTATACCTGAGCATTTTCATCTAGAAATGCATATCATGTTATTATAAATTACCTTTCCATTCTTTTTACTTTATTGCATAGTTTGGAATTATAGTAATATTTTTAGATATTATTTGTGTAAATAGTTTATAACATATATGAATTTGGTTTCAGGAGTAAAAGAGGATTCTACAAACTATTTGTCATAAAAAGAAGACTCTGGAGCTAATTGAATTGAGAACACTGCTCTAAAACTTTAATCTGGATACTATCCCGGCTGTTCAAAATGCTAGTTTCATTTGTGATAGTCTTGAACAATGAGCAAATTTCTCTTGTAGATCTATAGAAGGAGGGTAGGGTGGTATACCAGCTCCTGAACAAATTTTAATATCTATCTGGAATTAGTCGGGTAGAGCCATACATAAGGCAGAGATGATTAGCCATTTGCCAAAACTTCTGCTCTTCATTAGGTAGATCACATTCCCTATTATGTTTGTCATTAGGTGTAGAAGAGATTGAAAAAAAAAATTGTTTCTGCATGCACATTTTCAGAGTTCTTTTTGTCTGTGTATAAAAGTTACTTCAGGGGATCAGACCTTCTAAGGTACAGTGTGCATTGACATTTCTCTCCTTCTTCCATCCTACTTTTTTTCCTGTGAGTTGCTCTCATGCAAAGAATTTAGAAAGGTTTTAAGGTAGAAGGGCATGATGAGTACCAATGGAAGCAGTAGGATAGAGGTAATGACTCCTTTTGTTTATTTTATTGTTTTGTTTTCAACTCTTACTTAAAATTGGGGGCTTCCCTGGTGGCTCAGAAGGCAAAGAATCTGCCTTCTGCAATGCAGGAGATCCATATTTCATCCTTGGGTCAGGAAGATCTCCTGGATAAGAGAATGGCAACCCACTCCAGTATTCTTGTCTGGAGAATTCCATGGACAGAGGAGCCTGGTGGGCTGCAGTCCATGGGGTTACAAAGAGTCAGACACGACTGAGCAAATAACCCTTTCTTAAGCTGGGTCACACTTACAGTAATGGTGTATAAAGTAAGATATAATTCATTTTCTTCTTTTTTTACAGATAGTCTCTTTTTGTAAGATAAAATTGGAGTAGTGTTTCTCAGTTCAAGTCTGTTTTCCTTATACTTTGTATTTCTCTGAGATTTTGGCATTTAGTTGCCCATAAGACACTATTTTCAGTATTGAAGTTTTTGCCCTTGGGAAGGGAGTGTTTTCATATGTAATTTAGAGATTTTGAGAGTGACTATATTGGAAGCTAATGGTGTGGAACATTTTAAAATCAAGAGCAATGGTATTTATTTACATACCAGATAATAGCCTGTATAGTTGTCGCAGGCTGATGGTGATCCATGGAGAAATGGTAATGGAAAAGAGAAAATATTATAAGTGCTTTGTTGTAGGTAAAGACACAATGATACACAGACAAAGAAGATGAAGAAGCATGTTGCCTTTTGATGGGGAAAACTTCAGTGGACTTCAGGATCCTATAGTGATGACCCAATGAGACTACTTGACTAGGATGAAGACACTACCACTTGTGGGGCTAAGCTCTCCGCACCATTCTTATTAAGATTTTTCTATCCTCCTGGTCATTCTTCACTCCTGAGGACACTTGGAGTACCTACTAACCTGCCAGATGCAGGTGGCTTTTCAGTCTATCTGTGAAATCATACTGTGAAAATGAAGAAACCAATGCTCCAGGGTTAATTTGCCCAGAGAATCTATCCCTCTATCAGCCCCAAAGCTCAGAACTGTGCCGTTTGTTCCTCCAAAGTTAAATACAGTGTTATTGTTTAATATTAGTTCTCAATTTTGAAGCAAAATTATGAAATTATGTGATGAGTATTGGAATTAAGATTGAATTCTCTGTTTCAAACACTAACTAGTGTTGTGAGTGGTTCCTCAGAAAAAGAGTTAAGACAATACTATACCAGTTTATTTTATTTTTTTAATGATAGGGATGTTAATTAGATCTTCATATGATTTAAAATTGTCACCTGTCAGAAAACATCATTGACACTCTGGGCATCACAAGATAGCATTGTAAGACCTGACTTGGTTGTTGTTGTTGTTGTTGTTAAGTCATTAAATTGTGTCCAACTCTTTGAGACTGCATGGACTGCACCACACCAGGCTTCCGTGTCTTTTACCATCTCCCAGAGTTTGCTCAAGCTCATATCCATTGAGTCAGTGATGCCCTTCAACTATCTCTTTCTCTGCCGCCCCCTTATCCTCTTGCCCTGGATCTTTAAAAATTGGAGCTTCAGCCTCAGCACCATTACTTCCAATGAATATTCATAGTTGATTTCCTTTAGGATTGACTGGTTTGATCTCCTTGCTGTCCCAGGGACTCTCAAGAGTCTTCTCCAGCACCACAATTCAAAAACATCAATTTTTCAGAGTTCAGCCTTCTTCTCTCACAAACATAAATGACTACTGAAAAAAACATTACTTTGACTATACAGACTTTTGTCAGCAAAGTGATGTCTTCGCTTTTTATTACGCTAAGTTTGTCATAGCTGTCCTTCCAAGGAGTAAGTGTCTTTTAATCTTATGGCTGCAGTCACCATCTGCAGTGATTTTGGAGCCCAAGAAAATAAAATCTGTCACTGATTCCACTTTTTCCCTTTCTATTTCTCATGAAGTGATGGGATCAGATGCCATGATCTTAGTTCTTTGAATGTGAGTTTTAAATCAGCTTTTTCATTGTCCTCATTCACCCTCATTAAGAGGCTCTTTAGTTCCTCTTCACTTTCTGCCATTACAGTGGTATCATCTGCCTATTTGAGGTTGTTGATATTTCTCCTGCCAACCTTGATCCCAGCTTGTGATTCATCCAGCCCAGCATTTCACATGAGGTACTCTGCATAGAAATTAAATAAGCAGGGTAACAATATACAGCTTTGATGTATTCCTTTCCCAGTTCTGAACCAGTCTGTTGTTCTGTGTCCGGTTCTAACTGATGCTTCTTGACATGCATGCAGGTTTCTCAGGAGACAGGTAAAGTAGTGTGATATTTCCATCTCTTTAAAGTTTATGTACAGATTGTTGTGATCCACACAGTCAAAAGCTTTAGCATAGTCAATGAAGCCGAAGTAGATGCTTTTCTAGAATTCCCTTGCTTTTTCTATGATCCAATGAATGCTGGCAATTTGACCTCTGGGTCCCTCTGCCTTTTCTAAATCCAGCTTGTACATCTGGAAGTTCTTGGTTCATGTACTGTTGAAGCCTAGCTTGAAGGATTTTCAGTGTTACTCTGCTAGCATGTGAAATAAGGGCAATTGTGTGGTAGTTTGAACATCTTTTGGCATTGCTTTTCTTTGGGATTGAAATGAAAACTATACTTTTCCAGTCCTGTGGCTACTGCTGAGTTTTCCAAATTTGCTGGCATATCGAGTGCTGCACTTGAACAGCGTCATCTTTTAGGACTTGAAATGGCTCAGCTGGAATTTCATCACCTCCACTAGCTTTGTTTGTAATAATGCTTCCAAAGGCCCACTTGACTTCACACTCCAGGATGTCTGGCTCTAGGTGGGTGACCACATCATTGTGGTTATATGAGTCATTAAGACCTTTTTTTGTACAGTTATTCTGTGTATTCTTGCCACCTCTTCTTAATCTCTTCTGCTTCTATTAGGTCCTTGCTGTTTCTGCCCTTTATTGTGCCCATCTTTGCATGAAATATTCCATTGCTATTTCTGATTTTCTTGAAGAGATCTCTAGTCTTTCCCATTCTACTGTTTTCCTCTATTTCTTTGCATTTTTCACTTAAGAAGGCTTTTTTGTCTTTTCTTTTTATTCTCTGGAACTCTGCATTCAGTTGTGTATATCTTTCCCTTTCTCCTTTGCCTTTTGCTTCTCATCTTTTCCCACCTATTTGTAAGACCTCTTCAGACAATTCCTTTGCCTTTTTGCATTTCTTTCTCTTGGGGATGATTTTGGTCACTTCTTCCTGTACAGTGTTACAAACCCCCACCCATCATTCTTCAGGCACTCTGCCTACCAGATCTAATCCCTTGAATCTATTAGTCACCAGCACTGTATAATCATAAGGGATTTTATTTAGGTCATACTCGAATGGTCTAATGTTTTTCCCTGCTTTCTTCAACTTAAGCCTGAATTTTGCAATAAGGAGCTCATGATTTGAGCCACAGTCAGCTCTAGGTCTTGTTTCTGCTGACTGTATTGAGCTTCTCCATCTTCATTTCAAGGAATATAGTCAATCTGATTTTGGTATTGACCATATTGTGATATTCATATGTAGAATTATCTCTTGTGTTGGAGTAAGGTGTTTACTATGATCAGTGCATTCTCTTGTCAAAACTGTATTAACTTTTGCAGAACCTTCTCACATCAAAGCATTCATCAGAACAATTCAGTCAATAAGTAACTCCTATAGATTGCTCATTCTTAAGGAAAAAGTGGAATGGCTAAGAGTGTGCTTTGCAATAGGCTAATCAAATTAAAGACCATTTTATTACTTGTTGGGATGCTTGGGTCAAAAGAAATGTCCAAGTAGACTACTAACAAGCAAACACAGTGCTTCAGAATTCAGGAACACATCTCATAAAATTCTGTTTCAAAGACAAGTTATAATTTAGGTCAAAATGCTATCTATTTATTGAGAACTAGATCAAATATTTCCTCTTCTGCAAAATTGTGATCAGTTTACTTTGGCTTCTACGGCTGCTGCTGCTGCTTCTAAGTCGCGTCAGTCGTGTCAGACTCTGCGCGATCCTATGGACGGCAGCCCACCAGGCTCCTCCGTCCCTGGGATTCTCCAGGCAAGAATACTGGAGTGGGTTGCCATTTCCTCCTCCAGTGTGTGAAAGTGAAAAAGTGAAAGTGAAGTCGCTCAGTCATGTCCGACTCTTCCCGACCCCATGGGCTGCAGCCTACCAGGCTCCTCCGTCCATGCGGTTTCCCAGGCAAGAGTACTGGAGTGGGGTGCCATTGCCTTCTCTGGTTTACTTTGGCAGAACTTGTCAATTCTTTCTCTAAAAGTAATTTGTTCATTGATAATGAGTTATTACTATTAGTATTAGCAGTGATGGTAGTACTAGCAGTATTAATAGTTGTAGTGGTAGTCTAGAGTTTATGTCTTTTTATGTATCCTTATGGCTCAGTTCATTGGCAGGCTTATAGTAGTTGCTCATCAAATGTTCATTCAAATGAACCCCTGCATCCAAGAATCAATAAATGAACCAGTTTCAATGAAGGGTGAATTATGGTCTCCTCTGCATCATGGATAGAGTAGATCATGAGTCCTATAGAAATGGTAGGATTGTGACTTTCCTATTGCAGTGATGAATTTAAATTTTATTGATGGGAAAAATGCAGTCCAGGGATATGCCTCTAGGATTAAACTTTCTGAAAGAGGGATACTACTAAAGATTAGATTTTAAAACATCAACAAAAAAAGTTATGGAAAACTTTTGAAGTGTTAATGATCATGAGAACAAAAATTTGGACCGCATTTTAGACTGACTATTTAGCTTTAAAAGCACAGCAAATTGAAGAAAGAAAACAGCTTTCCCCCCTCCTCTGGGGCCCGCTGCTTTCGTGTTGGCAAAAGTCAGCCATTGCATGGGGAAACTAAACTCCAAGTTCATGAGTGCAGAGTTAGAATGTGTATTTGCTTGCCTCTGTATTCCCTGTGCTCCACACAGATGTTAAAACATATTAGGTTTCTAATAATATTTGTTGAATAAATGGATCAATAAATGAAACATGTTAATCTGACTATGGTTTCATTATCAGCAGATTTGTAGGCACCAAGCCAGTTTCTACTGAAAGTTAGTTATAATAACTTTCATAGTTTCACTCACAACCTTGGCTGTCTGAACTTATTTATTCTTCAAAGACATATTATTTGGAAACGTGAATTCTCCTGACATGGGTTTCTACTGCAATAAATTCTTCCTGACTCCAGCTGCCTGATGCTGAAGTTTCAAAGTTATTTTCAGTGCTTCTCTAGCATTTTGTCCATAGAACTGCTGTAGCTGTTTTCACACATAATTACCTTTACAAAAAGCCCTTACCAAATGCAATTTCCCTTTCATGAAATTGTACATATGTGGATTTACTTTTGTACACTTTTCTACAATCAGGAGAATCTTGCTTTGATTAGATGCACACCTGTTGGGGATAGTTTGAAAAAGAGGCAGTAAGAAGTTGGGAATTTGAAAAAAAAAAAAAAAGAGGTAAAACAGGTGGCAGACCAGGGGGGAGATTTTTAAAATGCAGTATTGGGAGAGTTAAGGTAGCTGAGGCCAAGTTAGAGCTGCCTCACATTGGCTAGAAGGCGGAAAGGTGCATGTGTTCTAGTATAGAATCATCAGGCGGGGAGCTTAAGTTCTGTGAGTGGGTAGGACAGAGGCCTGAGAGGTGTCTGTTTTATGTGCCTAGCTGCTTAAATGAAAGTTGCTTAGGGCTTTTATCCAGCCAAGATACCGTAGTATTTTTGGGTTGCCCTGTGACCCAGAAGAAAGGAGCCAAGGAGTCATCCATCTGCCCAGAAAGGCATATAATATAATATGTATTGGGGAGGGAAGAAATATATTATCTGCCACAAAGTGTGACAAACCCTCAGAAGAGATTTTAGGACACCATCTTCATTGTTTGGCTTTCAAGAACACACAAAAATATATTTATAATAACATAGCTTCATTCAATCTTGGTAGCCCAAACTTATTTTTCCTTTAAAGACTTACTTTTTCTGGAAATGTGGATTCTTCTTGCACAGGAATTTTTGGAGTCTAATCCTTTGATTGGAGAGGGAAAGTATATATGTTTGTGTACTAATGTAAAAATTGCATGAACCACAGATATGCAAAAATATTACTTTCTTTATCTTTCCATAACGAGACTTAATTTTAATCTTCAGTCCCCTTTTCAGTCTGAAGCAGAAAATGTCATTTAGTTACTCATACTTAGAGTGGTTTCTCAGTGATTTCAAATTTAAATCCAGTCAACTTCAAGAATTCCTCCCCACCCCACGCTAATTCTCCTTGGGGTTGATGTTAATCATGAATGTACTAGGATGCGTTATTTTTGGAGAGAGGGCATCCATTCCTCCATATTCATTTGCCCTGTGCTGACATTGTAGGCTTTGATTGTTTGAATGTCTGGAACACGAGGACCCTCCAAACTGTTATTTTAGGAGGGAGCACCGTCCCCTTTTCAGACTGAAATTGTATGATCTATACTTTAGCAACTTACTCTTCCAATAAGCACCAGAATCTGCTCTGTCTATTAATTTTGTATTACATTTAGGCTTTTCTTTGCCACATGAAAAAATATTTGGTAGTCTGCTTCCAACAATACCCTTGAGGACTTCTATGAGAAGGCAGAAAACCTGTTATGAATTCATCCTTATTCCCTCCCTCCCTCCCTCCCTTCCTTCCTTCTATCCAATGTTTATTGAGTGCCAGGTACTTATCAGGCACTGGTAGTAGAAGATTCCTTCTCTGAAGAATTTCATTTTCCAGTAAAAAGCAGGAATTTTACTTTCTAGTAGGATGTGAGAACGAAAATAATTTGCCTCCTACTTCCCCCCACTCCCACCATCCCCAACATATACACATGAAGCTTGGATACTGGAAGCTTGGAAATTTACTTTCACTCAAAATGTTCTGTCTATGTGAACATAACTTTATTATTTCATGAAACCTTTGCCCAGATTTATGGCTTTAACTCTACAATAGAAAGCTTCAATAAACAGTTTGAACCCTCAAGTTCTTTGAACCTCTTGCCTCAAAAAATCTTATCTTACTGTTTCATGGTCCTGACCCAGTCCTAACCAATCCCCGCATCTCCAACCTCACCCCTCCAAATTAAAAGACCGCCTTAAACTAAGCTTCCAATTCTCAACAAACTATGAGCTTGCCTCCCTGAGATACTGCCGAAGCACTGTCATGGTAGTATCCTGTCTTACATGATAAGTGACAAACTCAGCTTTGCCTCAACAAGCCATCAACAGGCTGTGTTGTTGGTATTCAGGGAGCCAGCACTCGACAGTGTTATCATCATAACTAGTAGTTAGCCTTGTTTTTAAGAGAAGGCATATTTAGTACATATAATTAGCTCAACTTTCTGTGAAGAATTATTTTAAATGTATATTTATGCATGATCCAAAGTTAGGCCTTTCATTGCTGCTTTACGATATGGTTGGATACCCAATAGAAATTACTTCTCGATGGATGTTAAAGAACATCCATTGTTCTTTGTTCATCAACATGGTGGGGTTTACATAATGTAGGTTATACTCCTACCTCAGGTATTGAGATTAAGTCCTCTTGATAATCCCAAATGCTGAGTATTCCTCACCTGTCCTAGATTCATGCTCAACTTTAGTCACCTGCTACTGTGATTAGGTTCATAAACTGTCTGACACGGAAGGCACTGTTTTAAAACATTCTTTAATTTTGACTAAGCATAGTCCCTTCTATCTACATTGTCCCTTCATAAAATCCTAACTCAGGTTTTATGATCTGAATGTATTTCCCTAAAAATTCATATGTTGAAATCCTAACCCCCAAGGTGAAGGAAGCTCAGCTGGTAAAGAATCTGCCTGCAATGCAAGAGACCCCAGTTCGATTCTTGAGTCAGGAAGATCTTCTGGAGAAGGGATAGGCTACCCACTACAGTATTCTTGGGCTTCCCTGATGGCTCAGATGGTAAAGAATCCGCCTGCAATGTGGAAGATCTGGGTTCTATCCCTGGTTTGGGAAGAACCCCTGGAGAAGGGAATAGCTACCCATTCAAGTATTCTGGCCTGGAGAATTCCATGGACAGGGGAGCCTGGCAGGCTACAGTCCATGGGGCCACAAAGAGTTGGACACGACTTAACAACTTTCACGAGGTGAAGGTATTAGGAAGATGGCCCTTTAGGAGGTGATTAGGTCCTGAGAGCAGAGCCCACATGAATGGGATTAGTGCCCTTACTAAAAAGGCTCAGATTGCTTGCTTACACCTCTGCCATGTGGGATATAATGCAAAGTATGACCTGGAAGTCTGCGATGGCACTCTGATCTTGGACTTTCAACTTCCAGATCTATGAGAAATAAATTTATTTTGTTTATAAGCCACTCAGTCTGTGGTATTTTGTTATTGTAGCCTGAATGGACTAAGAGATGACCTGGGCTGAATAATAAACACAGTCCCTAAAATTCCTTTTGTAAGCATATGTAAGGTCTCCATTGGCTAGTGTTCTTAGTTGTAAGCAACAGAATCTGACCTAGCAAGTTTACTTGGCAAGGGATTTTTGATAGTTCACAGAATTATTGGGAGAGCTAAGAGTACAGACTCTAGGCTGAGTTTCTGGGAACAATGCCCAGAACCACACTGAAAACTGGCTTACTAAGGAAGCTGTTATTGCCATTGGCCTTGGAACCCAATGCCTTTGCCATAATCACGAAGATGTTCCATTGGACAAGTTCTCTCACTGCTGCTGGCCTCCAGAGAACCAGACACCCCTGCCACTATGCTGCTTGAGAGTGGTTTTCAAAGTGTGGTACCTGGCAGCAGCATTGGCATCACCTGGTAACTTGGTTAAAAATGCAAATTCTCAGAGCCCATCCCAAAGCTATTGAATTAATGCTATGGGAGTGAGACCTGGTGATTTGTGTTTGTGATGCAGACAAAAGTTTGAAAACTACTGCTATATGAGATGGTTCACTTTATTACTATAAATCTTGTACACATATAGATACATCTGCTTGGTAGAATGTAGGTCATGTGAGAAACTCTGGCTACAAAGGATACTAAAGGAGTCTGCAACAATATTTCTCAAAATTCAAGATATACATGTGATATACATATGTATATACATATACATATGAATCAACTGGAGATCTTGTTAAAATGCAGATTCTAATCTAGTGCGTTAGTCACTCAGTGATGTCCAACTCTTTGCAGCCCCATGGACTGGGGCCTGCCAAGCTCATTTGTTCATAGAGTTCTCCAGTCAGGGGATCTTCCCAGCCAAGGGATCAAACTCAGGACTCCTACATTGCAGGCAAATTCTGTACCATCTAAGCCACCAGGGAATCTAGTCAGTCCAGTAGTCACTGCCAACAAGACCACAGATGATGGTTCTGCTCCACGAACCACGATTTGAGTAGAAAAATCTGTAGTACAGAAATATGTGCTGGAAAGGCAGGCAGGGGGATTATGACTAATCCAACATGCCATATCTTCTATTTACTCTCTTTTTTAATAAAAAATCATAACCTCTAAAATTTGTAAAAGAAAGGCATCCTTCTCATGGGGAGAAGTCTGCCTAGTCTTCATGTATTTTTCTTGTCAACTGCCTTTACTTGACTAAGAAATCCATATCACTTTTCTTGGAAAACTTTGGGGTGTTTGGGTATTTTCAGAGAGAAGTTGGGTTTTCCTTAAAGTTTGAAGTGATCCATACATACTCAGTAGACAGTTCCTTAACTTTTTCTTTGAATCAATTCAGTCTTATAAGACTACCCCTCAATCAGAAAATAAACTCTATAAACTCAACAATATGCCCTCACAAGGCTTTATTTGCTCCTGCCACTGCTGAGTGCCCATTTACCAAGAAAAACTAAAGTTGAGCCCTGATACGGGAACAATTCCTGGAGGACTAATCTGGCTACCTGGTAGCCAGTTTATTACATTTAGTCCCTCCCCTCATGGCTAAATCAGTGCTTTGTTTCCGTAGGAAAATTCTCAATTTACAGTAACAGTTTTGCTTTTCTTGCCTGGACACCCTGGCCAGCATTACTATCCCAACATGGCCTCCATCTAGATAACACATTTTACAGCAAAGGTCTTCTGATGTACCCCTTATCCAAAAGAATGACTGTGTATTCTGGTGAGAGCTGTGTCTGCTGCCTGGCTCTTCATGTTTCTGAACCAGAAGACAGAGAAAGGAGTCATTATTCTGATTGAGACAGATGTGCCAATTACAAGGGTTAAATTGGGTTGCTGCTACACAATAAAGACAAAGAAAATTATATTTGGAACCCAGAGGACTCACTAAGGTATCTCTTAATATTTTCTCTTGCTCAGGAGTCCTGGTCAGTGGAAACTCAATAAGAAGGTAACTAAGGGCTCATATCCCTCCACCCCAGAGTAATGATTTTAGTCACCTTACTATCTGAAGAGCCCCATCTAACTGAGGTATTGACTTAGGGCAAGAATGGGTAGTGTCAGCTCTGATTACTAACAGAGACCTTGTGACCAGCTTTAGAAGAGGAACTGTAGTTATTCTATTTTATGTTAATTAATTGTTTCTGTTCCTCTTCCTTTACTCCTTCCCTTTTATCCTTTATGGAAGAAAGAACCAATGATGGCTCATGATTTAGGTTGCAGGTAGGAACATGGTCATGATGATTATCTGATGGATTTAGTTGGAGGAGTAAATCTCTTGCCTGGACAAGGGATCAAAGTGAACATTAAGGAGTGAAAGTGATTGATTTTTGCTGGTTATCTTCTGCTTACTACTCCAGGTCAACTTCACACTTGTCCCACCTCTGCGCCAGTGACTGGGATGAATGTAACCATCTTCCTTCCCTTCTGCTTTCTGTTTGTGTGAATAAGTGGGGGGCACCAGCATGAGTTCTGAGGGAGGACAACAAATTTAGGGAAACTGTTTTCCTGGTTTCCTGTGGGCTTGCTGGGTACTGACCACTCCCATAAGCTGAGGGCCTCTGTCGGATGGCCCTTTCCACACCACTCTCTCTGCCTCCATGTTCTCTCCCTGAACCCGCAGTCCCGGGTGGTAATGACACCCACCCACTACTCCTAGCTCTGGAATACCTCATGCTGCCTCATATTTTTTAATACCTTCCCTACTCCATTTGTAACTATTCCTTTGCTAAACTCTCCTCAAATCATCCATTTTGAGAGTGAACTATAAGTCCTGTCAGGACCGTTGTTGATTCTTGGCTGAGTTTTGGCAGCTTCTGCCCTACAGTGAAAAAGATTTAGATCCTAGTAATTCCTTTTGTGGCTGCAGAATAGTTAACTTTTACTTTCAAATGATTCCAGATAATATTCAGTTGTGCAGAAGTTATCCTTTTAAACATTCTATTATTTTGGCATGAATTAAGTTGTATGAGGCTAGTGTTCAGTAGATTGAAACAAGTGAGAGCCTCTAACATCAGGAGCACACAGACAGCAGAGATGAGTCCTACTTGGTGCGCATTGAATGATTTTACATATTCTGCTAAGCAGAGTTTTTCACTTTATGTTAATATATTTCATCTTCAGATGTCATTTGTAAGGGGGGGAGGGGTAACAAGTTTTCTATATATATATTTTTTTCATCAGATTATGTATTTTTGTTGTTCTTAAACCCAAAATTTTATTTTGGTTAGGAAATGAGTTGTAATTACATATTTATTTGTGACTTGTGACAAAATTAGATTGAGTTTCCTGAGAGAATAGTAATCATATCTATTTTGCTTATATCTATATACACCCGTAAAAAACAATAACATAATAAATCTTTGTTGAGCAAGTGAATTAAACTAATTATTTGAATGAAAAGAAAAAGGTCTAGGGGCTGCAATTTGGTTTACATTACCAAGTAAGTTTGTGATACAGGTATTGATGTGGTTGATTTTCAGAATACCTATAGTGTTTTCCACCACAAATTCAATATTTTCAGTAATATATATATATTATATATATTAAAATTATGAGAACTTATTTTTTCACTGAGAATAAAATGGCTCTAAAATAAGTCCACAGATTTGTATCCTTGCTTTAAATCTTGAATAAGGAATGAATAAATGAAAATGAATCAACAGATATTTGCCTTAAGAGGAAAATGTATAGGAAAGATACGTTGCAGTATTGTGACCTGGGAAATGTGGGGGAATGAGGGCATCATATTCATCAGTGACAATTTTTTAGGGTGAACCCCTCAGAGGATATTTCATGCAGCTCATTTATCCACTCATTCAGTTTTACTTGTCTTTATGGTTAGCAAATACTGTTTATGAGCCCCTGTGTGCCAGACATTGTTTCAGGTACCAGGCATACATCAGTCAACACAACAGATATAGTCTTCCATTCACTTAGTGTCCAGTCTGGAGAGACTTTTTTAGACTTAAACCAATGCTTCCTATGCTACCCCTGTTTTGTCTGAACAGGTTGATTGATTGTGGCTTCTGCTGAGAAGCAAAGGCTAACTATTCCTTTGTTGGAATGCGAGAGAAAAAGGAAATAGTTTCAGTTTAAGGACAAAGCTTGATTCTAGAAGCATCAATATAGACTTGATTTGTGAAGCCCTGTGAGCAAATGAGAAAACTGGGTGGGCAGAATGTTGTGGTTTCTTAGTGAGTAGAAACACTGAGATTATTTTAGTCAAGGTTTATTGAAGAGGAATTATATCAGAGTTAATGAGATCATAAAGGAAAGATGTTAAATTATTAAGAAAATGAATGAGATTTTTATCTTAGATTTACATATGAACGGAATGAATCTTGAACAGATAAAAAAAGGAATCTGTCAGTGATTTGGATATAGGATATAATGATATGAAGGAGTCAAGTGTGCTAAAATCTCATTTGTTCTTCACTGTTTTATATTTCTCCCTTCAGGTGGCATAGCCTAATTTCCCTCTCTTTGTGAATGTAGTTAGATTTAGTGACTCACATTTAATACATTAAATAAAGTGGAAGTGATGCTGTGCAACCTCCAATCAATACTTGTTCACAAAGGCACTGTGGATTCCTCCTTGCTTTCTTTTTTGTTTTTGGATCTCCTACTTTTCAGTATTCTTGCCTGGAGAATCCCATGGACAGAGGAGCAGGGAGGGCTATAATCCATAGGGTCTCAAAGAGACATGACTGAAGTGACTCAGTACTCATGCCTGCTCTGGGGACAGCTACCTGCCATTTGGTCAGAATGTTTATACAGCTGTATGAGAGGTCCATGTAGGTATATATGAAGGTGTACATCAACAATCTATAATAAACTGAGGCCTCCAACCAATAGTCATGCAACTGAGCCATGTTGAGAATGGATTCTTTATACCTTGTCAATGTTTCAGATGATTTCAACCTCAGCTGTCAACTTGACTGCAGCCTTATGAGAGCCCCTGAGCCAGAACCACCTAGCTAAGATGTTCCTAGATTTCTGACCACAGAAATCCATGTAAGATAATGCACGTTTAATGTTTTAAGCTGCTAAATTTTAGGGTAATTTGAATCACAGCAGTAGATAAACAGGAAGAAATACAAATATATGGGCTTACATTTGAATAGTGTGAGTGCCTCCACATCAGAGCAGTTTCAAGATATAATTTGCAAGACTCAGTACCTCAACCTTGGGATAAAAGCAAAGTAGTGGGACTGACCATTACTATGGATATAGATAGAAGAACAAATGTGTGAAGCAGTTCAGATTATCATGAAGTAACAAGAAGGAAAGGATCTCAGCTAAAGAGAGAGAAAAATCTTCTTTCTCCTAGTAAAGCAAATGACGGGTGGGAATTTATGTATATATAAAGTAGATCTGAGGCTAAATCTCAGTATCCTGTGGTACCAAACGTGGATCTTCATGAGTGAGAAGTTTACTTTTGATGAGTTGGCCAGGGAAGGGAAAGAAGAAAGGAAAAGCAGGGATTAATTGTTCTGGTTTTGGAAAAAGAGTTTACTGCTCTATCAATCCATCTGTTCCTTGATGGTCCTCCTGATACCCTGAAGCCATGGCTGGTGCCTCACTTGCCCTTTTATCTCCAGCTCTTACATTGTATTTTGCACCAAGAAAGTACCAATACATATATATTTATGGAAATAGTCAATGAGTAAATTAAAGAGAGGAGAATGAAGAAGCAGAAAAGGAAATGGAAAGGGGAAAAGATGGGGTAAGTGTTAGGAAATTAAGGGGAGAAGAAAAACGGAAGAGAGAAAGAGGAAAAGGAAAAGAGACAAGGGGAAATCAGAAGGGGAAAAGAGGGGGAAAAAAGAGAAAGGGAGATAGTATGTGGTGCTGCTGTATTGGATCATGAGCTGGAAGGAAATGCTGGAGCCTGTGTCCTAGATGTGGCTATGAGAGGCAACTCAGTTTGGGTGCTGCATCGGGCTCCTTCTCTGTCATCCTGATGGCAGCTACCACAATCCCCTCACCCCATTGTTGGGACATGTTTTTTTATACAGTGCCTATAATTTCTATGACTTTGCCCTCAAACAGAAAGTTAGAAAAAAAAAATCTTATTTGTGTGATTCAGAATTTTGAGACCTTTTTTGGTCAGATTCTAACAAACAAAAATTACCATATAGGGAGCACTGTTGGTTTCTTGTGATGTATTTCCAAAGCTTTATGATCATAAAAGTTACCCAACAGCTTTAAAAAATACAGGTTCCTAGGCTCAAAAACTATGGAATCATAGTCATCCATTGATAAAGTTCTCAAAATACATCAGTCTCTTTTTACTGTCCATAGGAATTCCCTGAAAAAATATCTTGCTTCAAAATCTCAACCCAGTTATCTTAGTCCAAACCAACTGTCCCCATCCCAATTATTGGTCAAAAATGTACTTTGATGCCAGTGTTTCTTATATTATCTCTATTGAAGGACCATTTTTTTTGTTTTTTTTTTTAAGTTCCAAACTGTCACAGACGAATTTTTTAGGTATAAAATACCTATAAAATTGAATTAATAGAAAAATGAATTTAAAAGATATACAAAACAATACCTGTCATTTTTTACATTTTTATTAAGTTCAACAGATATAAGGTACTCTGTAAAACTGCTGTACAAGTTTCTAAATACTTACTCTGAATTTCTGTGTTAATCTCATTGGGAAATGGGGCTGTAATGGAGGGCCTCCTTTGGGATTTTTCTTCCTAGCTGAACAATTCTAACCATTTCTCTTCTACTTAGCAACAGTTACTATGTTAGTGAACTTTCTGGGACAAGTAAAGTTTATATTCTCCAAAATTCCTGCATACAACTCTCATGGACATACATGGGAAGACCAAATGTTTGGGCCCTACTTATTAGCTGTCTGCCACTAAGTCCCCTCCCTCTGGCTGACGCTAGTTTCCTGTCCCCAAGCCAATCTGTAATCCATTCCAAGAGTTCTTCCCCCAAGCTATGTTTTTGATCTTGTAAATCAATCCGTGTGTCATGCAGTTGTATCACAAACTTCTCTGATATCCAGCTGTCCACTGTTTCACCCTGATCTATTCATTAGACAGTTAGACAGTATACTCAAAGGACTGAAGTCAATTAATGTAGATGAGCACATTGTCTCTCCTGTGTTCCTCACTTGTGGGTTGATGCTGGGAGTTCTGCAAATTATCAATTAACACGCCTTCTCCTATTGCCTCCAGACATGATTTTCAATATGTTTTCATGAACTTTGGAGTTTATGGGGCTAGTTTCCATTTTGTTTTCTTTTCTAAATATTGAGAATGTAGAATGTATTTGTGTTTTATTATACAAACAGACTATATATTTCCTTCTTTTCTGAATTAAAATGAGTGAAAGTTTTTTTTTTCAACAAAAAGACCCCTTCTTAGTTTTTTGAAACACTCACAATACACAATAATATAGAAATAATATGAAGAAAGGAAAGGCATGTTGGTATAAGTCACAATTTAATCCATTCCCTGGATTTCAAAGATGATGTATCTCCCCAGATAACTTCCACAATTCTTATTCTCAAATCATCGGACCACCTACTAATGATTAAATCCCAATGATTGGTCAGATAGTCCTGAACGTCTGGTTGGCATTTTAGGTTCAACAGATAACCAAATAAATTTGGTTATCTATATTTTATTTGTCAGTTATTCAGGGCAAAACTTTAGTGTTATCTTTGAATTGACTCTTTTCCTACATAACTAGCCTTAAAGAATTCATTTTTGCAAGGTATGATCCTTTTCATTCCTGTGTTACAAACCAGGCTCTCATTATTTTTATTTAGAGAGTTGAATTAAATGAGCTACACTCTGAATTTCAGCCACTGCTGGTGTTGACTCAATGCAACCACCAGATCAATTTCTTTTAAAGCACAACTTGACCTTGATGAATCCCTTTTACTGTTACCTACTAAACACAAATTCTTATGCCCAATGCACAGTGAAGCCAAACAAACTGAAATGTCAGAGCTGGGAGCAGAGAAAGATTTATTGTCGGCCAAACAAGGAGAATGGGTGGCTTGAGCTGAAAAACCAGAGTTCCCAGTGGTTTTGGGGGAAAAGATTTAATAGGTAAAATTTGCAGTGAGAGTTACAGAGTGTGTGACTTTCTTCCGATTGATTGGTGGTGAGGTAACAGCGCAGTATTCTAGGAATCTTGTCCTTAGCCTGAAGTTACCATCCTCTACTTGGGTGGGGCCCTTTGTTGTTGTTCAGTTGTTCAGTCATGTCTGACTCTTTGTGACCCCGTAGACTGCAGCACACCAGGCTTCCCTGTCCTTCATCATCTCCTGTATCTTGTTCAAACTCATGTCCATTGAATCGGTGATGCCATCCAATCATCTTGTCCTGTGTTGTCCCCTTCTCCTCCTGCCTTCAATCTTTCCAGCATCAGTCTTTTATAATGAGTCACCTCTTTGCATCAGCTGGCCAAAGGATTGGAGCTTCAGCTTTAGCATCAGTCCTTCCAGTGAATATTTAGGATTGATTTCCTGTCAGATTGACTGGTTTGATTTCTTTGCAGTCCAAAGGACTCTCAAGAGTCTTCTCCAATACTACAGTTAAAAACATCAATTCTTCAGTGCTCAGCCTTCTTTATGGCCCAACTCTCACATTCATACATAACTACTGGAAAAACCATAGCTTTGACTAGATGGACCTTTGTTAGCAAAGTAACGTCTCTGTTTTTAATATGCTGTCTAGGTTGGCCATAGTTTTTCTTCCAAGGAGCAAGCATCATTTAATTTCATGGCTGCAGCCACCATCTGCAGTGGGGTCCTTAGTTCCCTGCAGTTTCTTAACGGCTCCTCTCTGTTGTTTTCTGCATACGTTCCCTTCCCTGATTAGAAACTGTTTGAATCTGCCCTTTGGAATGCAGGGAAGGTCAAGGAAATTGAATGAAATCTATTTCCTATAAACAAGAAATGGGGGACACAGAATGGATTTGTATCTCAAGAGGGCCCCACAGGGTCTTACTTTGTTTCATTACCAATAGAATACAATTTGTATTCTTTAGCATGGTGTTTAAGACCTTCCTATCCTTATAATTAAGGATACTGGAGTGGGTAGCCATTACCTTCTCCAAGGGATCTTCCCAACTCAGGGATCAAACCCAGGTCTCCTGCATTGCAGGCAGATTCTTCACCATCTGAGCCACGAGGGAAGCCCTATAAGTACTTTAAACTCCTGCAAAACAAACAAACAAACAAACCAATGAAAATAAAAATAAACAAAATAGAAACCCTCAAACAAAACAGGGACTTGGAAAAATATATACACATAATGTTACATCTATGTGTATTTATGTTCCATTTTCCTAGAATGTTCAGATTCCCACTTTTTCAGAATGTCCAGATTTCCTAAGTGTCTGTTGCTTACCCTTTACAATCTCCACCTCTCTCAAGAAGTCTTCTCTGATTCATCCATTCAAAAAGAATTTCTCTACCTCCCAAATAATTTTTTTTAGAATTCTCTTATTTTCAATAAATATGCTTTCTTTTATCATCTGGTAGATTGTAAACAGTTCAGTTAAATATTTAAATTGAATTTTATTATTGTAGTTTTAGAAACCATCACAATACTATTCTTCTTATTCTTATTTTGATGTATAGAATTTTGGAGTCAACAGACCTGAATTCTAATCCTTCCTCTATCACTTTTACACTTTATATTTTTTATCCTCAGTTTCCTAATTTGTAAGAAGGAATAATAATAGTGACCATTCAGGTGGGTGTTTTGTGTATGTGTATATGAGACCAGAGGTGGGGGGAGACAGATTATAACCTATATCCAATGCAGAAAGTGTTTCATATATGCCTAGTACTCAATAAATGTTGACTATTATATATTATACTGCAACTGAGATAAAGGGAGGTTGATAACTAAATAATTTGCACAGCAAACACCACAATTTGAAAGCATCAGTTCTTCCACACTCAGCCTTCTTTATGGTCCAATTCTCACATTTGTACATGACTACTGGAAAAACCACAGCTTTAACTACACAAACCTTTGTCATCAAAGTGATGTCTCTGCTTGTAATATGCTGCCTAGGTTTGTCAAAGCTTTTCTTCCAAAAATGCTTTTGAACTGTGGTGCTGGAGAAGACTCTTGAGAGTCCCTTGGACTGCAAGGAAATCAAACCAATCTATTCTAAAAGATATCAACCCTGAATATTCATTGGATGGACTGATGCTGAAACTCCGATACCTTCACCACCTGATGTGAAGAGCTGACTCAGTGGGAAAGACCCTGATGCTGGGAAAGGTTGAAAGCAGAAGAGAAGGGGATGGTAGAGGACGAGATGGCTGGATGGCATCATCAACACAATGCCTGTGAGATCGAGCAAACTCTGGGAGATAATGAAGGACAGGGAAGCCTGTTGTACTTCAGTCCATGGGGTCAAAAAGAGACACGACTTAGCAACTGAACAACAATACCCCAAACACATTTATTTTGTTATCTACAGCGTTAGCTACTGAGAGTTCCTAAAGAATAAAGTAGTATGCTGCTGCTGCTGCTGTGTCGCTTCAGTTGTGTCCGACTCTGTGCGACCCCATAGACGGAAGCCCACCAGGCTCCGCTGTCCCTGGGATTCTCCAGGCAAGAACACTGGAGTGGGTTGCCATTTCCTTCTCCAATGCATGAAAGTGAAAAGTGAAAGTGAAGTCGCTCAGTCGTGTCCCACTCTTCGTGACCCCATGGACTGCAGCCTACCAGGCTCATCTGTCCATGGGATTTTCCAGGCAAGAGTACTGGAGTGGGGTGCCACTGCCTTCTCCTAAAGTAGTATAAGAAACACTATAGAATCAGTAGAAATAATCTCATTGGGATTATAATCCCAGAACAAGTGAACAAGTGAAGTTGCTCAGTCGTGTCCGACTCTGCGACCCCGTGGACTGTAGCCTACCAGGCTGCTACATCCATGGGATTTTCCAGGCAAGAGTACTGGAGTGGGTTGCCATTTCCTTCTACAGGGGATCTTCCCGACCCAGGGATCAAAACTGGGTCTCTCGCATTGTAGACAGATGCTTTACCGTCTGAGTCACCAGGGAAGTCACAATCCCAGAAAGGCCAAGCAAATGCAAATCTGACTCTTCTCACACAAAATATTTGCTCTCCTCTCTCTGCCAGTCTGTGGCTTCCCTCACAAGATTCATTCAACACCCAGACAAAGATGATTAGTATATGTTTCTTGCTCTGTGAGAGTTTATAATCCCGTTGGGTGAGATAGGTCTGTATACATGTAGCCATCATATGAAACAGATTATAATTCTAAGGAGGAATAGTCTTGAAGGATATGAATGACTTCAATGAGCAGAAAAAAGTCTGGAAATCATCCCTAATGAAAATAATTAAGAACATGATAAAGGCAAAGTGCTGGGAAACCCCTATCTTTGGGAATTATTGCTTGGATATTTTATTCTTCTTCTATTCACCTCTTAGACAAACTTAAAACTTCTAAGGTGAAGAAAATTAGGGAATATTCTATCCAGATAGAAAGCCACTTTCAGGAACTCTCTATGTAGTTGAAATTCCACTTCCATAATAAAAGAATCAAGTGAAGAAGCATATTCTGATCTCTTTTTCTATGTCTTGCTGTATGGAGTAGTTGTGATAATGGTTAGCATGGATAGTACATATAGATAAAATGCAATAATATATGCTCATCATCAATAATATATGCTCATTACCATTCATGAAAAGAAAAGCAAATCAGTAAGGAAGTATCAATATCTTTTCTAATAATTGGAAAAACACATTATTAACCCATCTATAATAAAGTTTCAGGTAAGATTTAGGTGTCTTTCTTTCAGTTATATTTATTATGAAGTCTGTGCATTTACTGTAACCAATAATAGATATAATAAAATGATCATGACATCAATTTCTGTAACTATGATCCCTTTCCTCTTAAAGTGCTTTTAATATTTCATTCTCCATCACTGACCCAATTTCTTAGACAGGAGAGTCTAAGGAGACCTTTTTTATATAAAGCTTATAGAGAAAGTGGGCACTTTTCTTTTTAAAAAATCATAAAAAATAGGACAAAGTACTTTGCCAGCATGGGATATTAACATAAAACACATGGAAAGTGCCGCTGTCACAAAATAGCTTACACTTTTTTCTTTAGGATCCAATTTATCATGGTGTTCTGAATTTGAGTATAACTTTTTTTGGTAAAAATGACTCTTCACTCATCTATGTGAACAAATGAGACTTTATGCATAGCATCACAAGAGGATTTCCTATGCTATGTTAAGACCCCAATGTGGACATTCCATTGTGAATATAAATAACCTCAGTCCTTCTAAACATACTTCTCCATATGGTTTTTCTTAACAATGCACAGATGCCTTGGATGGAAACCACCTCTTTAGCTATAAGCAGGCCATCAAGCTACTTTCACTGTGTTCTCACTGGTAGGTCACTGGATGTGAATGCCAACAGGGGCAATTCCCCTGGCAATCAAACTTGCACGTGACTTGCTGGCACAGGGATATTTTAAGGCTGCTGTACCTTAGAAGCCTGCCAGGTTTGTTCTTTCTTTTGTGTGTGAGTCCATGTCAATTGCTCCCATCCCCCCACCCCACTGCCACCCTGGTTTGAAGCTTCAGAGAAATCTATTGGGATTAAAGCCAAGTAAGAAAGGACTAGATTAAGATATACAGTCAGCATTGACACTGATTATTTTTTCCACTACTCTTGGTTAAATGAGTACTGAGAATCTCTGAAATTGTGTTTTTAATGAAAGACTCCCCAGTCAACTGCACTCATCATGTTTTCACAGAAGGTATAGAAATTGTTTTCTGGATGTAAGAAATTCATTATATAGGTTCTCAGGTGGCCAAGAGCTTTCTGGATCAAAAAAATTAAACGTTTAGAAAAATCCTTCTTGCCAGAAGCTGACTCTTACTGAGGAGTTAGTGATACTCACTTTGCCACAACCCAGGCTATGAAGAGAGGCTACTGCCTACTTCCTCAGCCCATTTCTGTTACTCAAGGCTCTTACATAGGCATCTACTTCTATTGATTCTTTTTTGATAATTGATTCCTGCTTCTTCACATACTGTCAAATCACCTCTTCCTACACTCTAGTGGGGATGTTAGAGGATGGATTCCCATAACTAAGTTCACTTATTTTACTAAAAATAGAAACTCTAACATTCTAAATCCTGTTTGTTTATTTGTGTAACTGTATCTTTCAATTCTTGACAAAAATCACCTTCTTTTAACATCTTTCAGATAGTAATATGAGTATCATTCATATGTCAGGCTGCACTAGGTGTTTTGTGGATATAATCTTCAACTTTAGCAATGAGGTAAAAGATACAAAAGAAACCGAGGTCCAGAGATTTGACCACATTGGACCAAATCCTAGAAAACAGTTGCATTGAGTTTAGAATACAGTTTTCTTTTCTCTATAGTTAAAATTCTTCTCACTATAACTTGTTTTTATCTAAAAACTGCAAGTGAGACTGTTTTATTGTCTAGTTTTCTCTATTGGATTTTACATTTTTTTGATAATTGAGAGCATTTTATTTCTACTATAGAAAGCCTATGCCTGGCTTACACTTAAACTGTCAGTGGTCACTAACTTATTGGTTCTGGAATTAATAAAACCTAATGTCTCATCCTTGCATCAGCTTCTTCTTGTCAAGTCATTGGTACCAAACTTCTTTCCTTCATAGCCCATGTTCACAGAATTGAGCTTTTGTCCTGGTCTCCATTCCTCAGAATTGGGATGATGTTAAGATTACCCAAAGCCTACCTTGATCACTTGGGCAAGGCTCTCCTGCCATACTACAAGAACTCCCCAAGAGACATCACACAGAGGAAGTAAGGGACCAGTTTACTAGTATGTGCAGCTTTGACGTAATTAAAAAAAACTGAGCAAATTTTCAAGAGACTTCTTTTTGCAGATTAAAGGCTTAAAATGTTGCCTCTGAACTCAACCAAAAATCTCTGGACTTGTTTATTTATTAGATAAACAAAGCTCAAATCTTTTGCCTTCAACTAGCCAAACAGAATATTGATGCTTTAGGTAATTTTCAGGGTTTAAACTGAACTAACAATTTTATAGCTTCTTATAGAGTGAAGTGATATTCAAGAGGAGTCAAAGTCGTTTTTCTTTTAATATAGTCCAAGTTTTACCTTTTGCTGTACTTTGGCCAGAAAGTTTATAGGAAGTTTATATTTCCTACCAGGCAAAAACTAGATTTTTATATAATTTATTTAATTATAAAATAAAGAATTATATTCACACTCACATCTCATTTTCAAATGCTGCAACAGGCTCTGAAAAGTTGAGAAATTTTTTATAATGTCATTCAGATAGTAATTAATGGAGACATATGTATTCCTAGTACTCAAGTGCTGTTACATTGAATTAAAACCATGAGTCAGGTTTAATTGTTATGTTCTCTGTTTTACTGAGGCTCAGTATAAGAAGTGGTAATATACAGGATATTGATCTCTTGACTGTAAAATTATCACTGAAATTTTTTCTGTTATCTTTTAATTGTGCCTTATATGGGAACTAATAAATCACTTCTAAATTTGATTTGAGGATAAAGTAGTATTATCTCTTAAAGAACTAATGTTTTCTTTTATTATAATAAATATAAGTAAATAGTTTTTCTTTTTTTCTTTTTTTGGGCTTTTGCTTCCAGGAAACTCAAAACTAAATTTTAAAGCTCAATCATGGAAATTATTTTAGGAGGTTAGAAGATTGATGTATTTTCTTCTTCATCACTTAAAACATTTTTCTTTTAATATTGACAGTTCTCTTTTACTCTAAGTCTGAAATCCATTCTTAAGAAAAGGTTTAAATCATAAATAATTAATATAGATTTGGAGTCAAAATATGTATTTTTAAAATGAGGCTTCTCAAATCTGTCTCTCACCTATCTACCTACCTACATATCTATCTGTTATTATCCCATATTAAAAAAATTTTTTTAAGCTGATTTATTGTTATAGCAAGTCTTAAGCATTACTCTTTCAAAGCTCAAATTGAATATTTATTTAAGAAAAAGCTTGCAACATTCTTTTAAAGGACATAACTTACAAATTAGATTTCGGTTAAAAAATGATGAAATGCCAAGTCTTAGTTCACAGTTTATTTTAAATTTTATAAGAGTTTGCACTTGTCTTCTTTTCTCCTCCTGTCCTTCTCTGAAACATTCCAGTCATTATCACATTGTATTTATAGCAATCTTTCCTCTGAAAATGTGTTCATGGAACACTGACCATGTTTCATATATAAAAATGAATCCAAAGTAAATTGATTGAAAATATACATAATGTGTTTGAGTTTCGATGACATCAAAGCAACTGGGCAACTTGTTCCTTAGGGCACTTCAGGTGTTTAATGCGTGTCATTATCTGGCCAGGTCTGTGCTAGAACGAATCCAAGTAGTCACTTGGCATTGCAGCAAACAAAAAAAAAATGACAAAATTTTTGCATTTCCTATGTAGTTCTTTTGATGTACCCTAGGATAATAAGCATCATGAATTCTCAACAGCACTTTGATGTGGTCTGTCTGATTTGACCCTATTTGCTTTTCTGACTGTGTAGAGGTAGAGGATATTTCATTCCTTGAACCCCAAAGATACGAATCAAACTTTACTACCTTCTATAGGTCTTCTTTTTTAATTAACCTGCATGCATTTAAATTATATACATCTACCTGTTAATATTTTCACTTACTTTATTTGTGTATTTAATTTGCTACATATATGATATAACCATTTATTCATACTTCTTTTCCTTGCTGGGTTACAGAAAACTTTTTCTGCATTAGTTGGTGTCTTAAGATAAAGCAGAAAACATTAAGCCTGTAATAAGATAACTTAATTTGTCCAGTCCGAGACTATTGAAGCTAACAGATCAAATGTTACCTTTCAGGGCCGCCCTGGAACAAAAGCTTTTGGAAAGAAATTGTTAATAAATAGCCAAACTACTTGAATTTTGATGAAACAGAAAGAAATATCATTATTTCTTGATGATGATGATGGTGCTCAATCATGTCTGACTTTTACTACCCCATGGATTGTAACCTGCCAGGCTCCTCTGCCCATGGAATTTTCCAGGCAAGAATACTGAAGTGGGTTGCCATTTTTTTCTCCAGGGGATCTTCTTGACTCAGGGATTGAACTGGAGTCTCCTGCACTAGCAGGCGAAATTTTTTACCACTAGCGCCACCTTATTTATGATTAAATAGCTTAAACATTTTGGAAAAAGAGCAAATATTAACTTAAGTATTCTAATTATACGTGAGTTCCAGGTTTGGTGGTGCTTTGTCTGGGTTTTACTTTTCCTGAATATATTGGTAGTATCTGAATCAAGATATTCCCTAATATAACTCCATGACTAGATATGTACACCTTTAGTATTCTGATGTTTGAAAGTGACAATATAAAATAATTATGCTCAGAAATGTGAAGTTTACTGGCTCTGCTGTCACTGTGGTGTTTATTAGCAGGCTATATTTATTAGCATAGATTATAACATGAAGTGGGGATTTTTATGATGTATTGATCAAGGTAGATAGCACAGAAAGATAATTTAGGGCTTAAGGTGAACTTATTAGTTGGACTGTAACTAGTAATCAATTATTCAAATGATCAAAAGTCCACATTTCACTTTCTGCTATGTACACAATCTCTCCATATATATCTTACATACATAGGGGTGTCATTTTATGTAGCATGAACAAATTTGACTCAAGTTTTCCCCCCTTCTATTTAATATCTGAGCTATGTGACATGATGGAATGTTTTTCACTGTGCCTCCATGATGCCTGTAAGGGCATCTCTAGTCACGGCCTCCTCTGGATTGGCGGAGGCAGGATGTCCTTGGACCAACTGCACGATGGCCAACTCAGTCAAGTGCTGCCCTGAGGGGCGGGTCTGAACTCTCTTTTGTTTCACATTCTTGAAGGCTTTTCCTGGCCAGTGCTGATTTGGCAGGAGTGTGCTCTTGGGCTGTTGGGATGCCGCCATCACTTGGTCCTGAAACTGGAGTGAGTAGGATCTGCCAAAGATTAGACTGAGAAATCTGGATGCAGGCTGGCAATCTGAGCAACAGCTCCAGCCAAACTGGCACAGTGGGGAAAACCTTGGAGTTTCACAATTATTTTAGACAAAATACGAAGTTTTTGAGCTTTCTAAACATTATGTAAATTGGCCTTAATTCCTAATTCACAAGAGCACAGAGGTCCATCACTTGTACATCTGTAAATGTAGGAGTGCTCTGACTCATGTCAAACTGAACCTTGGTTTGCAAAGAGGAAATTGAACGATGCTGCTGGGGTGATGCTTCAGCACCCATGGCAGCGGGCAGAAAACTCAGGTGTCTTAAGTCCCTTCTCAGGTGGATTCTGGTTCACATCCTTGTCATGGTCTGGGAGCTGCCAGTCTGTGAGTGTGCTTGTGATTTGAGGAAGCTGATGTGGAATATAAACAGTGCCATTTATGGAGTGCCTAATCTCGTTTAGGGTAATCCTCACAAAGGTCCTGTGAGGGAGGCACTCTGTTGTTCCTACTTTTCTCTTGTAAAGCTGAGGTTTAATTCAGGTTTCCCAAATGTTGGAGCTTCTTTTATATATATACATATATATATATACATATATATATATGTATATATATATATATACCTTGATTGAGGTATAATTGACATGTACAGTTATAAGACATATAAAGTGGATATTGTGACTCAACATACATATATATATATATATATATATATATATATATATATATATATATATATATATATAGTGTGAAAGGATTTTCCCCATCTAGTTAATTATTTACTTTTAACACATCCATCATCTTACATGTTTTTCTTTCCTTGTGAGACCATTTAAGTTCCACTCGTCCAGCAAAGTTCAGTTATATGGTTGATCCTTGAACAACACATGTTGGGGCTGCATAGCTCTGCTTGTATAAGGATTTTTTTCAGTAGTAAATACTACAGTACCTATTGATCTGTGGATGTGGAACTTCAGATACAAGGAATTATGGACTTGAAGAGCCAACTATAAATTATACTCAGATTTCTGAATGCTTGAAGGGTGGGTGCCCCTAACCCCAGCTTTATTCAAGGATCAACTGTTCAGTGTTATCAACTATGGTCACCATGATATACAATAGATCCTCAGTCTTTACTCATCTTAGAGCTGGAACTTTATATCCTTTACCAACCTCTCTTCAAAGCTCCTGGCAATACTTTTATACTCTCTGTTACTATGAGAGTTTAGCATTTTCTTTTAAAAAAAATTTTTATATTGAACTATATAATTGATTTACAATCAATTGTGTTAGCTTCAGGTGTACAGCAAAGTGATTCAGATATAAACATACATCTATCTATTCTTTTTCAAATTCTTTTTTCAACCCCATGGACTATAGCCTGCCAGGCTCCTCTGCCCATGGGATTCTCCCTGCAAGAATATTGGAGTCGGGGTGGAGGAGGAAGGTGGAAGGATGCTTGCTGGTGAAGGTGAAGAGACCAACAACCATCTGTTCCTGCCACTTTGAATTAGACTTCTTTGGATATCTTAGAGATCAAGCCCTAAACCTTTGGAGTGGGAGCACTGACTCAAAGACCCTAGACTACAAGAGAACTAACCCTGCTGCTGCTGCTGCTGCTAAGTCGCTTTAGTCGTGTCCAACTCTGTGTGACCCCAGGGAGCACTGACTCCAAGACCCTAGACTACAAGAGAACTAACCCTGCTGCTGCTGCTGCTGCTAAGTTGCTTTAGTCGTGTCCAACTCTGTGCAACCCCATAGACGGCAGCCTACCAGCTCCTCCATCCCTGGGATTCTCCAGGCAAGAACACTGGAGTGGGTTGTCATTTCCTTCTCCAATGCATGAAAGTGAAAAGTGAAAGTGAAGTTGCTCAGTCGTGTCCGACTCTTTGAGACCCCATGGACTGCAGCCTACCAGGCTCCTCTGGCCATGGGATTTTCCAGGCAAGAGTACTGGAGTGGGTTGCCTTTGCCTTCTCCAGAACTAACCCTGGGGAGTATCAGATGGTGAGAACTCCCACAATGGAAACCACTTGAATACAAGATCTGGCATCACCCAACCACCAGTAACACCCTGTGCAGGACGTTTCATCCAAACAACAAAAAAACCAAAAATACAAACCCAATGATCAACAGACAGGATTACCACCTCAGTCAGCCTTGTCCATCAGAGGAAAAACACAAAAAAACTCAGCATAAATCTCACTCTACACGAAGCTTACACAAACCACTGCACCAACCTTAGGAGGGCAGAAACTAAAAGGAAGAAAGAATTCAGCCTTGAAGCCTGGGTAAAGGAGACCTCAAACACAGTAAGTTTTTTTTTTTTTTTTTTTTTAATGAAATGGCAGAGAAATACTGCACAAATGAAGGAACAAACTAGAAACATGGAAATCCAAATAAATGAAGAGGAAATAGGCAAGCTACCTGAAAAAGAATTTAGAAAAATGATAGTAAAGATGATCAAAAACCTTGAAAACAGAATGGAGAAAATGCAAAGATAAATTAACAAAGACTTAGAAGAATTAAAGAATAAACATGCAGAGACAAGCAACACAATTACTGAAATTAAAAATGCTCTTCAATTCAGTTCATTTCAGTCACTCAGTCATGTGCAGCTCTTTGCAACTGCGGCACCCCATGGACTGCAGCACGCCAGGCCTTCCTGTCCATCACCAACTCCTGGAGTTTACTCAAACTCATGTCCATTGAGTTGGAGATGCCATCCAACCATCTCATCTTCTGTTGTCCCCTTCTCCTCCCACCATCAATCTTTCCCAGCATTGGGGTCTTCTCCAATGAGTCAGTTCTTCACATCAGATGGCCAAAGTACTGGAGTTTCAGCTTTAGCATCAGTCCTTCCAATGAATATCAGGAATAATTTCCTTTAGGGTTGACTGGTTGGATGCCCTTGCTGTCCAAGGGACTCTCAAGAGTCTTTTCCAATACCACATCAGTGCCATATCTCTCCAATACTGTTCAAAAGCATCAGTTCTTTGGTGCTCAGCTTTCCTTATAGTCCAACTATCACATCCATAGATGACTACTGAAAAAACCATTTTGTTGGCAAAGTTATGCCTCAGCTTTTTAATATGCTGTCTAGGTTGTTCATAACTTTTCTTCCAAGGAGCAAGCATCTTTTACTTTCATAGCTGCAGTCACCATCTGCAGTGATTTTGTAGCCCCCCAAAATAAATACTCTAGAAGGAATCAATAGCAAACTCTCTGAAAGAGAAGAATGAATCGGTGAGCTGGAAGATAAAAAAGGTGAAAATAACTTCTGCAAAGCAAATAAAGTAAAAAGAATGAAAAGAACTGAGGATAGTCTCAGAGACCTCTGGGACAATATCAAACACACCAACATTTGAAATACAGGGGTCATAGAAGAAAAAGAGAAAAATAAAGGGTACGAGAAAATTCTTGAAGAGATTATAGTTGAAAATTTCCCCAACATGGAAAATGAAATAGTCAATCAAGTCCAAAAGGCACAAAGAGTCCCATACAGGATAAACCCAAGGAGAAACACGCAAAGACACATACTAATCAAACTTAGAAAGAGTAAACACAAAGAAAGAATAGTAAAAGCAGCAAGGGAAAAGCAACAATTAACATACAAGGGAAACACCACGTACTTCACAGCTGATCTTTCAGGAGAAACTCTGCAGGCCAGAAAGGAATGGCAGGATATAGTTAAAATACTGAAAGGAAATAATCTACAACCAAGATTACTGTACCTGGCAAGGATCTCATTCAAAATTGATGGAGAAATAAAAAGCTTTTTAGACAAGCAAAAGTTAAGAGAATTCAGTACCACCTAACCAGCTTTATAACAAATATTAAAGGGACTTATATAGTCAAGAAATATAAGAGAAGAAAAAATATCTACAAAATCAATCCCCCAAAATTAAGAAAATGCAATGGGAACAAAGATATCAATAATTACTTTAAATGTAAACAGATTAAATGTTCCAACCAAAAGAAAGAGACTGGCTAAATTGATAAAAATACAAGACCCATACATATGCTATCTACAAGAAACCCACTTCAGACCTAAAGACACATATAGACTGAAAGTGAGAGGATGGAAAAATATATTCCATGCAAATGGGAAGCAAAAGAAAGCTGGAGTAGCAATACTCATATCAGACAAAACAGACCTTAAAATAAAGAATTTTACAAGAGATAAGGAAGGACTCTACATAATGATCAATGGATCAATCCAAGAGGAAGACATAACAATTGTAAATATCAATGTACCCAAAATAGAAGCATCTCAGTACATAAGACAAACACTAAAAGACATGAAAGGAGAAATTGACAGTAACCCAATAATAGTAGGAGACTTTAACCCCACTCACACCAATGGACAGATCATCAAAACAGAAAATTAAGGAAACACAATTCTTAAATTATACATTAGATGAGATAGATCTCATTGTTATCTTCAGGACATTCCATCCAAATGCAGAAGAATATACCTTCTTCTCAAGTGCACATGGAACATTCTCCAGGATAGACCACATCTTGGGTCACAAATCAAACTTCAGTAAATTTAAGAAAATTGAAATCATAATAAGCATCTTTTTTTTGACCACAACACTAAGAGTCTAGATATCAGTTACAGGAAAAAGACTGTAAAAAACACAAATACATGAAGATTAAACAATACATTTCTAAATAACCAACAGGTTACTGAAGAAATAAAAAAATATCTAGAAACAAATGATAACAAAAACACAACTCAAAACCTGTTGCATGCAGCAAAAGCAGTTCTAAGAGGGAAGTTTATAGCAATACAATCCTACCTCAAGAAGCAAGAAAAACATCAAATAGAAAACCTTACTTCACACCTATGTCAACTGGAAAAAGAAGAACAAAGCCCCCCCAAAATTAGTAGAAGGAAAGAAATAATAAAGATCAGAGCAGAAATAACTGAAAAAGAAATGAAAGAGACAATAGTAAAGATAAGTAAAACTAAAAGCTGGTTCTTTGAGAAAGTAAACATAATTGACAAACCTTTAGCCAGACTCATCAAGAAAAAAGGAGAGAAGAATCAAATCAACATAATTAATGAAATGAAAAAGGAGAGATTACAACAGACAATGAAGAAATACAAAGGATTATAAGAGAATATTATGAACAACTATATGGCAATAAAATGGGTAACCTGAAAGAAATGGATAGATTCTTAGAAAAGTTCAATCTTTTAAGACTGATCCAGGAAGAAATAGAAATTACAAGCAACCCAATTATAAGCACTGAAATTGAAGCTGTGATCAAAAATCTCTCAAAAAACAAAAGCCCCGGATGAGATGGCTTCACAGGAGAATTCTATCAAACATTTAGAGAAAAGCTAATGCCTATCCTTCTAAAACTCTTTCAAAAAATTGCAAAGGGAAGAACACTTTCAAACTCATTCTATGAGGCCACCATCCCCGTGATACCAAAACCAGACAAAGACATCCCAAAGTAGAAGACTAGAGGCCAATATCACTTATGAACATGGATGCAAATATCCTCAACAAAATTTTAGCAAACAGAATTCAGCAACACCTTAAAAAGCTCATACACCATGATCAAGTTGGGTTTATTCCAGGGATGCAAGAATTCTTCAATATACCCAAATCAGTCAATGTGATACACCTTATCAACAATTTGAAAGATAAAAACCATATGGTCATCTCAATAGATTCAGAAAAAGCCTTTGGCAAAATTCAGCACCCATTTATGATTAGAACTCTTCAAAAAATGGGCATAGAAGGAATCCACCTCAACTTGGTGAAAGCCATATATGATTGGCTAACAGAGAACATTTTTCTCAGTGGTAGAAAACTGAAAGCATCCCCCCTAAGATCAGGAACAAGACAAGGGTGTCCTCTTTCACCACTGTTATTCAACATAGTTCTGGAAGTCCTAGCTACAGCAGAGAAGAAAAAGAAATGAAAGGAATCCATATCAGAAAAGAAGAAGTAAAGCTCTCACTGTTTGCAGATGACATGATATTGTACATAGAAAACCCTAAAGACAGTATCATAAAATTACTAGAGATAATCAATGAATTTAGCAAAGTCTCAGGATACAAAATCAATACACAGAAATCACTTGCATTTCTATATACTAACAATGAAAAATTGAAAGAGAAATTAAGGAATCAATCCCACTCACCATTGCAACAAAAAGAATCAAATATCTAGGAATAAACTTATGTAAGGAGACAAAAGAACTGTACACAGAAAATTATAAGAAAGAAATGATGAAGGAAATCAAAAATGACATAAACAGATAGAGAGATAGTCAATGTTCCTGGGTAGGAAGAATCAACATTGTGAAGATGACTATACTACCAGATGCAATCTACAGATTCAATGCGATCCCTATCAAATTACCAATGGCATTTTTCACAGAACTAGAACAAAAAATTTCACAATTCATATAGAAATACAAAAGACCCTGAATAGCCAAAGCAGTCTTAAGAAAGAAGAACAGAGCTAGAGGAATCAAGCTTCCTGACTTTAGATTATACTACAAAGCTACAGGCATCAAGACAGTATGGTACTGGCACAAAAACAGAAATATAGACCAATGGAACAAGATAGAAAGCCCAGAAATAAACCCATGAACCTATGGGTACCTTATTTTTGACAAAGGAGGCAAGAATATACAATGGGGCAAAAACAGCCTCTTCATTAAATGATGCTGGGAAAACTGGACAGCTACATTTGAGAGAATGAAATTAGAACACTTCCTAATACCATACACAAAGATAAACTCAGAGTGGATTAAAGACTTAAATGTAAGACCAGAAATTATAAAACTCTTAGAGGAAAACATAGGCAGAACAGTTGATGACATAAATCAAAGCAAGATCCTCTATGACCCACCTCCTAGAGTAATGGGAATAAAAACAAAAGTAAACAAGTGGGACCTGATTAAACTTCAAATCTTTTGCACAGCAAAGGAAACTATAAGCAAAGTGAAAGACAACTCTCAGAATGGGAAAAAATACTAGCAAATGAAACAACTGACAAAGGATTCACTTCCAAAACATACAAGCAGCTCATACAACTCAATACCAGAAAAACAACTATCCCAATCAAAAAGTGGGAAAAAGACCTAAACAGACATTTCTCCAAAGAAGACATACAGATAGCTAATAAGCACATGAAAAATGCTCAACATCGCTCATTATTAGAGAAATGCAAATCAAAACTACAATGAGATATCACCTCACGCCGGTCAGAATGGCCATCATCAAAAAGTCTACAAACAATAAATGCTGGAGAGGGTGTGGAGAAAAGGGAATGCTCTTGCACTGTTGGTGGGAATGTAAATTGATACAGCCACTATGGAAGATAGTATGGAGAGTTCTTAAAAAGCTAGGAAAAAAAGCACCATATGACCCAGAAACCCCACTCCTAGGCATATACCCTGAGGAAACAAAAATGGAAAAAGACACATGTATCTCTTTGTTCATAGAAGAACTATTTAAAATGCAGCAATACGTGTGCATGTTTTTGCTTAGGAAAGCCCATTAGATGGGGCTTCCCCCGTGGCTTAGTGGATAAAGAATCTGCCTGCAATGCAGAAGACTTAGGTTCAGTCCCTGGGTCCTTGAGGAACAGAATGGTTCAGTAATTGTTAATTCAATATTTATGGTAGATTTATAGTACATAAACTACTGCAGATGATGAGCATTAACCGTGTATCTTTGGACCAGTTGTATATCTTTGAACCATGTGTTATATTACTTTATTAAAAGCTAAAGAAATAATCATTTAGGAGAAATGTTACTATAAGTATGTGTTGCTAAGTGAAAATGTATAGAATTATATGGAAAACCTTTTTTTTAAGTGTGAATCAATACATTTTACAGTTTTTTTAAGTAAAAGAATTTTATAGCAAAATAAGTGACTCACTGTGTAATGCCATAATAGGTATTAATTTTATTTTCCAAGTCATCTTTATTGTTTGTGTATTGCTTTTTATTTTGAAATAAAATTCAGTAATGGTATTAAACACGTCAAAAAATAAAAAAAATACTGGAGTGGGGTGCCATTTCCTCCACCAGGGCATCTTCCTGACCCAGGGATTGAACCTGTGTCTCTTACATCTCCTGCATTGGCAGGGGTATTCTTTACCACTAGTGCCACCTGGGAAGCCCCTGAGCACATTCTTTTTCAGATTCTTTTCCCATTTAGGTTATTATAGAATATTAACCAGAGTTCCCTGTGCTATACAGTAGATCCTTGTTGGTTATCAATTATTTTTTTGGATTCCAAATATAAGTTTTATTGTGTAGTATTTGTCTTCTTTTGTCTGGCTTATTACACTTTACATAATACCCTTAAGTTTCATTCATGTTGTGGCACATCAAGGTATTTCCTTCTTACTTATGTTAGAATAAGTATTTAGTGTATATAGACCATATCTTTTTTATTCATTCATCAATTGATGGACAATTTGGTTGCCTCCGTATCTTGATTATTTTCAATAATGCTGCAGTGAATGTGGGAGTGCAGATATCTCTGATATTCAGTTTTCATTTGCTCTCTATATATACCCAGAAATGGGATTGTTAGATTGATCATTCTATTTTTAATTTTTTGAGGAACCTCCATAATGTTTTCCATACTGGCTGTACCAATTTGCATTCCCATCAACAGTGCATAAGGGTTCTCTTTTCTCCACGTCCTCACCAACATTTACAACCTATGTTTTTTATGATAGCTGTTCTGACATGGTGTGTGGTGGTATCTTATTGTGACTTTGATTTGCATTTCCCTGATGACTAGTGATGTTGAGAATGTTTTTCATGTACCTGTTGGCCATCTTTATGAAATTTCATCCTCATGGGTATCTTGTAGTACTTTTCAAAGTTTTGTTTACTTAGAAACCCCCAAGGGAGCTTTTAGAAATGTTGATACCTGGGTTCCATGCAAAAAAATTCCAATTTCATAGGCTTGGTACAAGTGTCACAGGTGATTATGTTTCAGCTGGCTAGAGACCAGCCTCCAGCCTCTTTGTTGTCTCTTAATTGTACCCAAGTTGTGTACATGCATGTGTTGGAGTAGGGTGCCCTTTTTTTTTTCTTTTTTAAACTCCCAAACTGCTTGTAATGAGATCCAGAAGCCTCAGCCCCAGTCTATTCTGTGGTATTGCACTGACTTTCCTTAACACCATTCCTAAGGCTTGCCTGATGGCTCGGATGGTAAAGGATCTACCTGCAATGTGGGAAAGGAATTGGAGAAGGAAATGGCAACCCACTCCAATATACTTGCCTAGAGAATCCTGTGGACAGAGGAACCTGGTGGGCTGCTGTCCATTGGGTCTCACAGAGTCGGACACAACTGAAGCGATTTAGCATGTATGCATGCAATGTGGGAGACCTGGGTTCTATCCCTGGGTTGGGAAGATCCCCTGGAGAAGGGAATGGTAACCCATTCCAGTATTCTTGCCTGGAGAATCCCATGGACAGAGGCCATAGTCCATGGAATCGCAAAGAGTTGGACATGATTGAGTGACTAACACTTTTACTTTCAAGCCCTTTTTTAATCTCTTCTATTCTACAAGCCTTTTATTTGCCATAGAGCCCCTAGCTTGCTCTATTTTGAGGTCACTGAAACCTGTTCACTATCGTGGAAGGTCCCAGTGATCTAAAATATGTTGATATTTAAAGTATTTGGATAAAATTTATTGCATTAGACTTGCTTCAAAGTCCTGTGGTAAAACAGATAAACTCAGTTGATCCAGTGACTTATTTCAGTACTCTGGGTTAATCATGCTTTTTCCTGTCTGTAAAGAGACAACGTCCTACTGCACTATATAAAGTCTACAAAAGTTATTTGAGATCTTCAAAAATAAAGTTAAATAATTACTTGTATACCTTGATCTACTGGTCTGAAAAAATAAGGGTCAAGTATTTTGATAAATAATTTGGAGAGCCCCTAATATATGGTCAAGCTCATTTGGGTCTTTTTAAAAATATATTATTTCATTGAATATATCTTATTTCTTAGCAGGAAAAATTTTGAGAAAAGTTCAGTGCTCTTGCTTCTAAGTGAAATTTAACCTGAAAATTTGTGTCTTAAATTTAGACAGAAAATTAGCAAATAAGAAGATGTTTCGTGAGCTTTAAGAATAGTGTCCATAAGACAAAAATAAAGTTTCCATGTTTATTTGTGTTCTACCTGATATGGATCTATATTTAAAACAATTCAATTTTTTATATTCTGTTGCTTAAAATAATCAGCTTAATGATATACATATTGACTCATGACTCTAAGAGAAAAATTTTTGAGTGTTTTATAAGCAAAACCTTCCTATAAGGTTTTGGAAATATGTGGGTTATTTTCCATATATCTTTTGATATTGATTTCTAACATAATTCCACAGTGATAAGAAAACAGACTTTGTATGATTTCAATTCTTTTAGACCATGACATTTTTGCACCTTGTGCTATATCCTGGATATTTTCCAGTGTCCCTTAGTTTATAAAATTATAAGGCTAGTCTCCTAGTGAATAAAATTTGTATTCTACTGTTGTATGAAAATTGTATAAATCGTAATTGTGTTGAATTAGTTTATGGTGCTTTTCAGTTCTACCATATCCTTCTACTTTTCTGTATATATGTTCGATTAGTTTCTGAGAGTTTAATATTGATCTTCAAACTAAAATCTTAATTTATCTACTTAAATAATTGTAATATATGGTGGAACTATATGTAACTTTGTTCTGTTGTTTCTAAGTCTCCTGTAAATGTGTTATTATACTTTCATAATTTAAAAAAGAAGGAGAAAAAATGTGCTCATGCTCAAAGTAATCAATGTAACTTATGGTTTTCCAGTTATGTTTCTCTGAAATTATGGTGATTTCAAAAGATGTTAAATTTTATTTGATTTAGCATCTAGCCTAAGTGGCCATATTTCTTTGATGAATAGCTAGACAAACTGTTGCAATTTTAATGATGACTTATGATTTGAAGAATAGGCAATCCAAATGTCAACACTTAATTTTAATTTTGTCTAGGTAGTATTCTGAAAATGTTTTCTCTTAAAGTCTTTGCTACAGGTCTTGCTGAGGGAAGATATTCCCAAAACTGTTAAGTTGTTAAAATCAGGAAAACAATGTTTTGATACCTATGTTATATTGTTAGGATTATGGCTTTAAAAAAAGTCTGTGAGCTGTATGTTACTGCAGAAAGAGTCAAACTTTTCCTTGGTCACTGTTGTTTGGGGATCAGGATATAACTGCATTATGCATGACATTCACATCACAAAAATGTGGTATATATCACAGGTATACGAAGGATATGACTAAATTTGTGTCATTACTGAATAAAGAGCTCTTGTAATAGAGCTGTGATGTGCTTATTCCAACAATTTTTCTACAAAACAATTTAGTGATGTTCCTTGTGAATTTAGAGAACAGAGATGATCATTTGGTAGTTTTGGCTTTGTGTTTTTCAAGGGGATGGAACTTTACACTTGAGGAAAAGGAGCAGAACATTTGAAATGTCTTTGGGGACAGCGATAGAGTGTGGGTGGTTGAAGAACTAGTGACACAGGTAGAAAGTAAGGGAAGATATGAGGATTGGATCAGTGGAATAGAAGGTTTGGGAAACTCATTTCAGCTGGGGAGACTGACATAAGTAAAGGATGTGATGGAAATCAGCAGGTCATGTGCAGAGTCAGAAAGTTGTATTTGAGAAAAGTCAGAAACCCAAATTGGAGAGTAAAGTGAGGTTGTAGATGTATGAGTCATTTGATGAAGAACTTTGAATTTTAGATATAAAACTTTTTTAATGGATGATGTGGTCACCATAAGTTGCTATTGCAAGACTCTGTATGTATCACTCTGCAGAAAACAGTGAAGCAAATCCAGAGGCAGCATAGAGCCTGGTTCCTACATGAAAACAATCAGCAGGAACTAGAGCTCTCTAGCCAGCCAGGGTCATCACTTAGACTCCTTTAGTCACTGCCTGGCTCCTGTGGGTATCCGAGTTTGCAACTCATGCCCTTAGGAATTATAGTGGAAAGGGGGAGAATTTGGCACTAGCATCACTTATTTCTGCAGATGACAGGTGACCTTCAAATACTGTTAGTCCTTTCAACATGTAGACTGACCAAGAGGCTAAGTCATCATGCCTCTCTGTCAGTGGGCATCAATCACTCCCTTCACCCAGGAAAATGCCAGTCACCTGACTAGTTGTTTAGAATGGTACACAGCAACTGCCATAAAGTTTCCATGTTATCAACTAAACTTGCCATTCATGGTGTCGGCATACCAGAGAAATAACCTAAGGCAGAAGTTCAATTCAGGTGAAAACATGGGTTCACTTGTTGACAGAGGTTTCTCTAGGATACTAGCCTCAAGGAGGCTTTCAAGAGAGTCATCATAGTATAATCACTGCCCTGTCATTGAAAGATCTGAATTTATTTCTGCCTAGACACCACCCTTAGAGTTTGTGGTTTAGTCAGTCTGGGGTAGGTCCCATGCATCAATATTTCCTGTAAGTTCCCCCACATGATTGTATAGTCAAGTCTGGAACCTCTTGATCTAAGTCATTAATACACGTATGCTTCTTGCTCATATGCCTGATGTGAACAAAGTTGGATAGTTGCCCAAACAGGTGATTCTAGGGTGGAAGATTCTTGCAACTGAGACAAGGAAGTGGGGAGGTATCTTGAAGTCAAATAACTGGTGTAATAAAAATCTACAGGTACTATCAAGAGAAACCAAGCCTGTAGCTAGGAAAGTATACAAATATCAAGTTTAAACATTAAGTTGGGACAAAAATGGAAGAAAGAAGAGCAAGCTAAGTAGCCAAGAGTAAAGCCAATATGTTGTCAGGTGTGAAGAATGTCTAAGAGAGATTCTCAGGACTGAGTTTAGCATTAAGCTGTGAGTGTGTTTTCTCTTTCCCAGTGTTTCTCCTGAATTTTGTACAGGCAACAAAGCTACAAGCAGGTTGAATGCCACTGGCAGTTGCTTGAACTTTAGAAGATTAAATACTATAATACTGCAGAATATATAGAGCCAGGGTTGCATTTAAACCTGTTGTACTTGGAAAAAAAGCATTTTAAAAGCACCTTTATTCCCTCTCCCCTTCAAAAGTTCACACATAAAACCAAATCAGTGGACCTATTTGAAACGATCTCAAGAAAAATTGTCGCTCCTACCTCCACCCATGCTGTTTCTCATTCTCTCTCTAAAATCTCTAAAATATCCTAAACAGTATTCAAACAACTGTTTTCTCTTACTCCACCTTCTGTTTTACTTTTAATTTAATGTTTTAAAAATCTCTAGTATTGCTAAGCCATCCTTTTTCCTTCTGGAGTAGTAACTGAGGCTTGGAATCAGTCAGACTGAGTTCAGATCCCAGCTTCTTAGTTTACTAAATGTACGACCTTGATCAGGTTACTTAGCTTCTCCCAGTTTCAGTGTTAGTCATCTTTAAAATGAGAATAGGTCTCTTATGGTTCTTGTGATGATTGGGTGAAGTACCTCATTTTATGCCTACGTATAGTAGCTACTCAAAAAAACCTAACCTTTGCTTTGGCCTGCTGGAGAGAGAGAGGAATATAAATGCCTTATGCTGCACAGGGGAAAGAGCTACCTGTTCTAGGAGATATGCATCAATAGCAGTCGGTTTTGATTTAACTATTTTCCCATAAATTTTACCTTGTTCCTGTTTTCCAGTGAGTAAAGTTGGCATGGGTTGTGAGTTTGATGGATTATGCCCAACTTTGTTTCACAATCTTTACACCCACCAGTTGTTAGATGTAGATAGCATTTTACTTAGAGGAATGCAAAACTATTGGAAAATCACAGCCTTAACACTGCATGAACATATACGTTATTTCTTACTTTAGTTTAAAATATCAATGCATAACTTTTTTTTTTTACCTGAGATTTTGAGATAGCTTAAAAATTTCAAAAGGTATTAAATCAATTTGTTTCTCAGGCAGTAGGATGTAAAAGCTTTTTTCCTCTTTCTGATTAATGGAATCAGCTCTAGTTGGCAAAAGAGTGTTGGAATTGCTATGTTTTAAAAGATATGTCTGTGGTTACTGTAATACTTTTTTTTTTAGGTTGAGGGTGTCTTTTTTTTAACATTTCAAGTTACTGATGGTGTCATGTATATATCCTAGAGTTCCCCATAGAGCAGAAATAATTCATAGTTTGTTTATTAACTTGTTAATAAAGCCAGCAGGTTTTTATTAAACTTTTTGCTTGTTTTTTGGCCAGGTCTTGTGCTTTTAAGCACTGTAGGTATTGACAAGAAAGACCTAGATACTGCTTTCAAGAGCTTAGTCCAGCAGATAAAGACCAATAACAGGCAAAATGATACTTATATAGAAGCAGCAATGAATAGTGAAAAGAGGATGACTCTATCATTAGATGAATCTGTCTTAAAAGCTGCCATGTCCTAGCTGTATGCTCTTGAGCAAAGAATAATTCTCAGTAGTTAATAATACCTCCTTTACAGGGTACAAATTAGGATGATCAGGAATGGATGTCAAGGGCCAACCACCAGTGCCTGGCACTAAAGGTATAAGCAAACCACTATCATATTTAATACACTAATGCTGTTAGCTAAGCACTATGGACAGTATTATGCTTATTCACATTTGACAAGGTAGATGCTAAGATTTAATGCAGTTAAAAAAAAAAGATACTTAAAGATACACAGTTTCTAAAAGGTGATGCCTTGATTCAAACACAGCCCTGTCTTCAGGGCTTGAAACCTGAACTCCATCCACTTAGATCTTCCCCACACTATGCTGCTGGTCCAGCTTTTAAGACGGTTTCTATTAGTGGCTCAGATATGTACTTGTGATTCAGGAAATGCAGTAGAAAATATTTCAAGAATAGGGAATTCCTGTTATCCCGCAAACTTTCACAAAGAAGAAAAACACAATATGAAGTAGGTGAGAGAGTACCATATTTGAATTAAGGTGAGAATTAAACATTTATGACCGAGTTTGATAAACAACTGCCTGAAACATTTTTGACCATTGATATGTATTTACTGAGCAATGTGGCAGGAAGTCCATTTGAATAAGCACTGAGGGTTTTCTTCAGAGAACTCATCTGAAAGATCCATGAACTGTACTTGACATGCTGAGAAAGGCTTTGCTGTGCAGAATGGGCATTAAGGAATTATGGATACACAGAGGTGTCTATTACTTGCCACTTGCCACACTGGGACTAATGCCTGAAGGCAGGGGCAAAAAATGAAAGCTAGAAGAATTTTCAGTAAGAATCCTTCAAACCTTGTCAGGTGTTAGGATGGTGGTGGGAGACAGGAAGCAAGTGGCACTGTTTTGGGACAGTGAGCATCTCGAAAGTAAGAGACACTTCAACCTCTACTCCTTTCATCCCAGGTAGGTTCTATTGAATTAATGACAATACCCAGTGAGTATGAAGGGAGACTCTGGTCCCAACTGACCAGGTCAGAAGCTCTGAGCCCTAACAGAGTAGAAGTGATGCTCAGCGTAAACATTATTCCTTGTGAGTGGGTATTGAACAACTGTGTATTCCCAGGAATATTTGATGGGGAGATTTTAAAGGAGGGCGCTCAACTTGTAGAGAGAGGAATCAATAAAATTTGGGTGTCACAGAAAATATAACTCCACGTGAATTCCCAGACTCTGTTTTCTAGGAATATTAGAGTCATATGTATAATAGATATTGCTACAAAGAAAACATTCCATATTTGCAGCCACTTCAATATCTGGGCATATTGCACTGTACATGCTATATTGTGCTTTTTTTTTTTAAAACTCTGGTTGTAACAGATTCTGTGCAGCAAATTATCTTGGTGTTATGATGCTTTGTTCTTCATACCAGTTAAATATTTCATCCACCTACAAATCTTCCACCTGTAACACCTCTTGCACTCCAGTAAGTGTTGTGTTCGTTGCTCAGTGGCATCTGACTCTTGGCGAAACTATGGACTATATAGCCCACCAGGCTACTCTGTCCATGGAATTCTCCAGGCAAGAATACCAGAGTGGTTAGCCATTCCCTTCTCCAGGGGATCTTCCCAACCCAGGGATCAAATCCAGATCTCTCACATCACAGGCAGATTCTTTACCATCTGAGACAACAGGCATGCCCTCCAGTAAACACCTGTCCAAATCTTATTCATTCATCAAAAACATTCTTTGCCATGGAACTTTTCCAATTCCCCAGTCTAGAAAAGACAGCACCATGGACTGGGAAAGAAAAGTCATCTTGGAGTACTCAAGTCAGAGTTTGATTTGAATCTCAGCACTGCTTACACTTTATCTCTTCAGTCTTTGCTTTTCTCTATGTAGAGTGGAATGGGAAGGCCGTCCTTTTTCATGGTGTTGTGATGAAAGTCAAATGAGATGATTTTAGAGAAAATGTTTTCAGTTTGGAAATCATAGCATTATGACAACTTGACAGCTAATAGGAAAAAAATGGGAATTTTATGTCAGACAATGCAAGTTACAGGTTTTTTATTTACTTGTGGACTTAAATGACTGAATATTTTTTAAGTGTAACCTTTATTTATGTAAAACAAAGAAAAACCTAACACCTCCCTTATACAGTCATGGAGGAGTATGGATAGTATATTTAAAACATAGGCTTTAGAGGGGTTGTCAGTAATGTTAGCTTTTATCCTTTATTGAATGAATCTGTGCTTTTTAAAGATTATTTCTTTAGATACTAATAATTTTATGCATTTTATTTGAGCTCTTCATGAGTTTTTCTTGAGACTAAGTTCAGAACAAGGTGTGGACCTCATTTATGTTTGCAGCCTTAACATCCTAGGTCTTAATAAAACTCAAATATTTATTGAGTGGCTAAATGAAAGATTGGGTAGGAAAGTCAGATTCCTTGCCTGAGAGACTTTAAAAGACTAGATGACCATCACAGCAGTTAGTTGAGACAGTTGGAAGAAGACATAGTCATTAAAGGTAAAGTGTGGAAGCCATGTGCAGACTGTCAGACTCATTTTGCTGCTCAGAGGAGCACATGCAGCATTCAGGAAGGCACAAGGAGCATTTTGTGATTTGTGGTCCAAAGATTTATTGCATTAAATATGCTAAGATAAAAATATTTGGGCTTTCTAAAGATTATAGTATATGCATAAGAGCAAAATAAACTTCTGAGTAACCAGTCAGCTCCCCTGTGCATAAGAGCAAAATAAACCCCTGAGTAACCTGTTAGCTCCCCTCTCCTTGGGGCCTACTTTTCTTTGGCATTATTGTTGTTCAGTCACTCAGTTGTGTCCGACTCTTTGTGACCCCATGGACTTCAGCACAACAGGTTTCCCTGTTCTTAATCATCTCCTGGAGCTTGCTTAAACTCATGTCCATTGAGTTGAAGATATTATCCAACTATCTCCTCCTCTGTTGTCCCTGTCTCTCCTGCCTTCAATCTTTCCCACCAGGGTCTTTTCTTATGAGTTGGCTCCTTGCAATCAGGTGGCCAAAGTATTGGAGCTTCACCTTCAGCATCAGTCCTTTCAATGAATGTTCAGGTTTGATTTCCTTTACAATTGATTGGTTTGATCTTGCAGTCCAAGGGACTCTCATGCGTCTTCTCCATTACCACAGTTTAAAAGCATCAATTCTTCAGTGCTCAGCCTTCTTTATGGTCCAACTCTCACATTTGTACATGACTACTGTAAAAACCATAGCTTTGACTAGACAGACCTTTGTCAGGAAGGTAATGTTTCTGCTTTTTAATATCCTGTCTAGGTTTGTTATAACTTTTCTTCCAAGGAGCAAGCGTCTTTTAATTTCATAACTGCAATCACCATCTGCAGTGATTTTGGAGCCCAAGAAAATGAAGTCTGTCACTGTTTCCATTGTTTCCTCATCTATTTGCCATGGAGTGATGGGACTGGATGCCATGATCTTCGTCTTTTGAATGCTGAGTTTTAAGCCAGCTTTTTCACTCTCCTCTTTCTCCCTCATCAAGAGGTTCTTTAGTTCCTCTTAGCTTTTTTCTATAAGGGTGGTATCATCTGTGTATCTGAGGTTATTGATATTTCTCCTGGCAATCTTGTTTCTAGCTTGTGCTTCATCCAGCTGAGCATTTTGCATGATGTACTCTGCATAGATGTTAAATAAACAGGGTGAAAAATATATAGCCTTGACATACTCCTTTCCCAAATTATGAACCAGTCCATTTTAATGTCCTGTTCTAACTGTTGCTTCTTGACCTGCATTCAGGTTTCCCAGGAGGCAGATAAGGTGGTCTGATATTCCCATTTCTTTAAGAATTTTCCACAGTTTGTTGTGATCCACACAAAGGCTTTAGCATAGTCAATGAAACAGAAATAGATGTTTTCTGGAATTCTCTTGCTTTTTCTATGATTCAACAGATGTTGGCAATTTGAAGTCTGGTTCCTCTGCCTTTTCTAAATCCAGCTTGAACATCTGGAAGTTCTTGGTTTATGTACTGTTGAAACCTAGCTTGGAGAATTTTGAGCATTACTTTGCTAGCATGTGCTGCTGCTGCTGCTAAGTTGCTTCAATTATGTCCGACTCTGTGCGACCCCATAGATGGCAGCCCACCAGGATCCCCCATCCCTGGGATTCTCCAGGCAAGAACACTGGAATGGGGTGCCATTCCCTTCTCCCATGCATGAAAGTGAAAAGTGAAAGTGAAGTCGCTCAGTCGTGTCCGACTCTTCGAGACCCCATGGACTACAGCCTATCAGGCTCCTCCATCCATGGGATTGTCCAGGCAAGAGTACTGGAGTGGGTTGCCATTGCCTTCTCCATTGCTAGCATGAGTGCAATTGTGTGGTAGTTTGAACATTCTTTGGCATTGCCCTTCTTTGGGATTGGAATGAAACCTGACATTTTCCACTCCTGTGACCACTGCTGAGTTTTCCAAGTTTGCTGCCATATTGAGTGCAGCATTTTAACACCATCATCTTTTAGCATATTGGGAAACAAAAAAGCCTGCTGTGTATGCACAGCTAACTTATTCAGGAAAGAGCTCTCCCTCAGCCTTGTGTGTTTCCACATGCTGCTCCAGCTCTGCAGTGTAGCAGCAGGGTGGTTGTCACCCAAAAACTCTGGGCATAGTTCTTTCTGTGGAAGGCTGAGCCCTAAGAATTCACCTTGTACATGAGTGCTAAGTCGCTTCAGTCATGTCTGACTCTGCGACTCTAAGGACTGTAGCCCACAAGGCTCCTCTGTCCATGGACTTCTCCAGGCAAGAATACTGGAATGGGTTGCCACACCCTCCTCCAAGGGATCTTCCTGATTCAGAGACTGAAACCACGTCTCTTAAATCTCCTGCATTGGCAGGCAGATTCTTTACCACTAGAGCCACCTGGGAAGCCCATGAATTAGCCTCAGCAAAGGAGCAGATGTGGAGCCGATTACCTTCTCTCTCTATTCACCTGTCCTTCCACCTTTCATGATGCCTTAATCCAGGCTGCATGGGTTTAATTTTTCAGAGTACTAAAAATAACCAAAGAAATTTCCACTTTGAGGAGAAAATTGATAGGCATACATTAAATAAGATTTTTTTCCCCATAATTCAAAGGGAAGGATCTAAGAAATTAAATCCTCAGAGGATGTGTTTTTTCTCAAATCTTATTCCTCTTTCTTTGAGTTCATAGCACTCTAAAATTCCCTCCTTCTCCTCTCTGCTATTCAGATTATCTATTATTGCATAGCAAAGTCCTCCAAAACCTTGTGGCTTAAAGTGACTTATTTTGTTCACAATTTTGTGGGTGAGGGCTTTAGAAAGGGATCAGTTGGGATGCTCATCTGTGATTGTACATGATTCACTTCCAAGATAGCTTCTTAACTCAAATGTCTGGTCGTTATCTCTCTCTCTCTCTCTCCATGTACAGCTCACTTTTCAGGACCTATGGCATCTTCAGTTTTCTTCGCAGCATGACAGTCTCAAGGCCTAGTGTTCTAGAGGACAGGAAGTAGAAGATACTGTTTCTCAAGACCTGAACTCAGAAACTGATACATCTTGACTTATACCCTATTCTGTTTGTGATACAGGTCACAGGACCAGAGCCAAGAGAAAGAAATACAGATCTCATTTCTAGATGGATGAGTGATGAAAAATATGGAAGCTTTCTCCATCCACACATTTACCATTTTAACTTCTGAAAATCCTAAACTGCAGAATAGCTAGGAGCTCCTTCTCTTCTCAGTAATACATTTAGCAAAGTTTGAGTTATTCATCCAAGTCTGGTTATGAGTTGTGCACTTGCCTTTTTATTCTCCTGATTGTCCAACAGGTAAATATTGAAACAGACACATAGGCACAACTTTCCAAGGCATACATTACTTTTCTAAGACAGTACCATTTAAATTTATAAAAAGGACAAAATACCTTCATGACATCCTCCATAATTTACAAGGCTCTACTTTCACAATGAAATTATTATTTCATATTTTAATGTGAAACATTTCATGTTACTTTCCTTAATCCTGCCTTCATCTCCACTTTGCCTATTTTTTTTTTTTTATATTCTGTCAGTTTGAGAAGAAATTACACCTTTGCTAAACCAAATATATCTCACTATCCAGCCCTTTAGGAAAAAGAAAAAGAGAAAGGGAAGAAATAGACCCCCAAAACTTTGGAATAACTATAAAAGAGATTTAATTAGATGACTAAAGTCTCTTCTTGTGTCTATTTTGGAAAGAGAGACATGATTTTGCCCTTTGGTTACATAAAATTTAGCATGTGTACTCAGTCGTGTCTGACTCTTTGCAACCCCATGGACTAGAGCCTACCAGACTCCTCTGACCATGGGATTTTCCAGGTAAGAATACTGGAGTGGGCTGCCGTTTCCTCCCAGGGGATCTTCCCAACCCAGGGATCAAGTCCATATCACCTGCATCTCCTGCATTGACAGATGGATTCTTTACTACTGAGCCACCTGGGAAGCCCAGACACGTACACACTGCTATATTTAAAATGGATAACCAGCAAGGACATACTGTGTAGCACATGGAACTCTGCTCAATGTTATGTGGTAGCCTGGATGGGAGAGGAGTGTGGGGAAGAATGGATACAAGTATATGAATGGCAGAGTCCCTTCCTGTTCACCTGAAATTATTACAACATTGTTAATCAGCTATATAACCAATATAAAATAAAAAGTTTTTAAAAAGATAAAAAATTTTAAAAGTCAAAATCGATATTCTCCCCCCAATTTATGTATCAATTAAATAAAATTGGCTATAAATAGATAAAACACATAAAAGCATAGCTACCATATCGCAGGTTAAGGAAGAAAGAGTTGTTGTACCTCAGTCATTGCTCTATTCCTTCACTGTCCATCTTTCCTTTTCTAAGTGGCCTCTGAGGACCTTTGAGAAGATCTAAAATTCAGCAAAATGCATTTCACTCCCCTCATGAAGTGGAAGAACTTGAAATCTAATTTGAGTAAATGATTTTCCTAATAATAAGTACCCAGAGCTAACAATATTGAGTGATCAGACTGAGCCAGTCACTCTTCTAAGGCTTGGCATGGTTAAAGCATCTAATCTCCATGTCAGCTCTGTCATGCAGACTCTCTCATTATCTTCATCTTACAGATAAGGAAACTGAAGTCAGAGAGCTTACATGATCAGAAGCAAATCCAAGACTAGAACTTGGGTCTCCTTAACCCTAAGGCCAAAGATCTTGACAGTAACAGTTCTGCCTCTTTCAGAAGCACCTTGAAAACCTTCCTGCAGTTAAAGCCGAATTTGAGGATCAACAAAAGCATACTATTCATTTTTAGTGCTCTGTTGTCTTAGGTTCTTTCCAGGAGTTAACCTGTCATTTAGTGATCTGCAAAGCTTAAAGCCTGGAGAGTCCCGCATGCCCTCCTGATTTAATCAAAGCTCCAGGATGCTATAGGCCATATGTACAGGTTGCCTCACACTTGGCCATTACAGGGAACTTGGGCTGTGAAAGCTCCTGAAGAACAGTGGTGAAGAGTTGATAATGCCTTTCCAGTATCTGTGTGCAGAATCAGATTTGTGTACTACCTGTGAGAATGAGATAAATTTTCTTTTTTTTCCTTTTTATTTCTATTTCTCTATGGGCAGAAATTGTGCCTACAACTATATCTTGATGTTTCCCTTGAGTGTTGCAGAACTGGAATACATATTTGTTTAACTAGTGGATAAACTGACAGCAATATCTCTCTAATGAAGTATCCTAAAACCAAATGGCTTGTTCCCTCCTCCCTCCCCAGGTTGCGTTGCTATTAATGTTACAAGGGCCAGCTGAAGAGTGATGGGAACAGCTGTCTGAAAATTACCGTTAAGGGGTAGACAAGAGGTCTAGGGTGTCTGAATGACCTACCAATTGGATAATCCACTTGTGGTTAATTGAGAACAAGATTCAATTAACACATTTGTACACTGTTCAACTGAAAAATTCTAAGAAGTTCAAAATCATAAAGAAATTATGAAAGTTGAATCCTTGCTATATAACTGTGTTTCTGAGTGAGTGAAATTGTTTAATTTGTGTTAATATGAGGAAGAGTGTATAACTTTCTTACCTGAAGTCAGATGGGTAGCTGGGAAGATGATGGTGTTTGAAAGGCTAAGCTGAGTGGAGTCATGAAGTTTACTCAACCTTAATTTAAAACAGAAGGTTCAGATCTTGTGAATTCTGACACATGCATATGAGGAAAGAAGGAAACACACTTTTTAAATACCACTATTTTAGGTAGTATAAAGTCTTTAGCTCAAACTTATAAAGCCCAATTTAGATGATGATTCTGTCTCCTGGGATGGCCTATGAAAGTATTTGTTCAACATTTTAAGATCCTCAAATTGAAAGTGCTGTGTAAATACTGGGCCAGATTAGCTCGCCATGTGTCTCCCTACGCGCACAGAGCTTTCACTGACTTCAGTGGGTAGAATGTGGTGGGAGAATCTGGCTCATTATTAGTTTTCCTATTTTGATTTGATCAACTGTTGTCAATTACAGACATTGGTAATTACCCACAGAAAAGGAGAGGAGGGAGAAAAAAACTTGCTATCATAATATTTATCTTATCAGTTATAGTATTTTCCTATATTGAAAAAAATATTGTGGTGAATTGTGTAACACAGCAAGTACTGATTTTTACAGTGCCCTTGACTTGAGTGTATTTTTATACAGATTTTTTTGAATCTCTCAAATAAAATACCAATGATTATATAGAGTAGTGCTGCTTTACTTATCACCGTGCCCTGTTAATCCCCCTTTTCACCCCATATTCCCACTCAGATTTGACCTTTAGATTCTGTCCCACTTCTAACATCATGTTTGAGACTACTGCTGTCCAAAACACTTTCTGTAATAATGAAAATGTTTTATATTTACACTGCCCAGTGCAGTAGACAAGAGCCATGTGTGGCTATTAAGCACCCAAATTGTAGCTTGTGTGATTGGAAAACTGAATTTTTAATTTAATTTTAATTAATTTAAATCTAAATAGCCACATGCAGCTAGTGGTTACCATATTTCAGTGCTGTCCAAACTCATATGCCTTAATTATTGTGATAACCTATTGATTCCTCTACTTACTGGCAGGACATTTGTCTTCAGCTTCTCTTCTACAACAGAAATTAATCATCTTTAAATTCTGCTTTCATCAGGACATTCCCTGAACAGAGAGGTATGGTGGTTTCATTCAGTCTATCTACCACAGTAATCTGTATAGTAAAATCTACCCTAAATCTGACTGCCCATCAGAATCACTTGTGGACACAATTTAGAGCATATAATCATTACAAGATAGAGCCTAAGAAGCTGATTCTGATATAGCCAACTTTAAAAATAACTGGTTTTGATATCTCCACTGCACTTCATATCCTCTGTATCTTTTTAAATGTATCTATGAACACATCTTACCTGCAATATTCTTTGAACTTTTATTTCTCTTTTCTTTCATTCTTCCCATACTCATATCCACATTCCATTCTCCAAATAACAGCTGAAGTGATCTTCTTAAAATTTATAATAGAACAGGTCATTCTGATAGTTCAAATCCTCCACAGCATCTGGATTACCTATGTAATAAAATGAAAAAAAAATTGTTCATGGTCTACAAGGCCTACATAGTATGCTTCTCCTTTACCATCTGCTGCTGCTGCTAAGTCGCGTCAGTCGTGTCCGACTCTGTATGACCCCATAGATGGCAGCCCACGAGGCTTCCCTGTCCCTGGGATTCTCCGGGCAAGGACACTGGAGTGGGTTGCCATTTCCTTCTCCATCTTTACCATCTAAACCTTATTAAAAATGAACACACACACACACACATTTCCTCTTGCTTACGACTAACATTTTCCTTCTTTGAATACATATGCTTTAGGTTTCTTCCCATCTCAAAGCCTTTGACTTGATGTTTTCTCTGCTTGGACCACCCTGCCCTGGGATCTTCAAAAGGCTGTTCTCATTCTTCACATGTCAACTACCATATCACCCCAGAAAGATAATCCTTGTGCACACTATCTGCTGCCTGTATCCCATCTTAATCATCCTGTACACAGCATCTTTTCATATTTGCAAGCACTTATTATTTCATATATTACATTTGATTAGTTTATGTGTCTATCACTTATCTACTGCTACTAGAAAACAGGTCCCATAAGGACAGATATTTTATTTTTCTTGTTTTAATGTTCAGTTTTTAAAGTTGCAATCATCTTTTTCACTCATATTGTCCTTAACCTTCTCCTCAAACACAGAGGTTTAGAAACTCTAGTTTCTAGACCAGCTGCATCAGCATTACCTGAAACATGTTTGAAAGATAATTCTGTGACTCTACCCCAGACCCACTGAATCAGAAACTCTGGGGTGGGGCCTAGTAGTCTGCACTTTAGCAAGCCCTCCAGGTGATTGCGGTGATGTTGAAGTTTGTGAGCACATATGTCATAACACATATGCCATAAAATTCAGCAATTAATTTTCATATCACTGTCTAGTTCATGGAAGTTAACTTTCCATTCTAGAGTAACATTATTTGAAGATGCGCTCTGTAAAATATTTTCTTAATTTCTGTGAGACTGGGACACGTCATACCCTGTTATATGTAGCCAAGGCATACAATAGGGCATACAATACTATGTGCTTTATATCAGAAGCATATTTCATTTTAACTAGTTCAAGTTTTTTTTTTCCCATATAGGTTCTTTCCTGATTGACTTTGTATGTGTGCTTGTGACAATATATTAAATGTTACCAAGAATATTTTTTAACTTATATGTTGGGTTATATGTTTCTATAGACATTACATTCTGGTCTGAGAATGTGAAATGCATAACATTTGTTGAGCGTGTCAGAAAGGGCTCAATAAATACTTAAATGGTTGCACGGGCTTTCAGTCACCATTGGGGTATCTTGATGAAATTTGCTAACGTATGGGACAAGATAAAGTAATTATCCTAGTTTCAGTATTGTGCTCTAGCTGGACACACATAGTGAGGAGAAAGTGGATAATTTATTGTAGGCAAGTGGGTTTAACTTCTAAAAGAAATGAGAGAAGGAAAAGAGTCTGGAAGAGAGAGACAATATAAAGTACTACACTATGCTAGCATACTCCTTTATACATTGCTTTTTCCCCTTTAATGCTTATTTGGTTGTGGATCAGTTAGAATCCTGCATTGGCAAAGAGCAGCTTAAACCAAAGGGAGAATTTATTGGCTCATTTACATGAAAAGCCCAGGGATATCCCACTTAAGGGCCTGCTTGACAATGGCTCAGATAGTGTTATCTATCCATTTTTCTGCATCTTTTATTTCTTCTTTCCTCAATGTTAACTTAATTTCCAGGCTTCTCACAGTGTCGAGATGATTGCCCTTAGCTTCTGGTCTAATTTTTTCTTAATATAACATCAGCAGAGATGAGATGTTTGCTCTTCCCAAAGTTAAAACAAAAATCTTTGTCCTTACTGTAGTTGGTTTCAGTTCTGCCATGTGCCTACTTTTGAAGCAGTTATTATGGATAAGAGCTTAACATGGATTTAGTTAGCGAAAGTGAAAGTGTTAGTCACTTAGTTGTGTTTGACTGTTTGTAACCCCATGGACTGTAGCCTGCCAGGCTCCTGTGTCCATGCAATTCCCCAGGCAAGAATACTGGAGTGGGTTGCCATTCCCTTCTCCAGGACATCTTCTCAACCCAGGGATTGAACCCAGGTCTCCTGCATTGCTGGCAAATTCTTTAATGTCTGAGTCACCACAGAAGCTCACCATGGATTTAGTTGCCCAAGGACAAATAATATACTCATATCTGGACTAGTGATTAGAATCAGTTTCATCCCCCCAAAATTTTAAATTATGGGGAAGGAGTGGTATTCAAGAGGAACTTTGGAGAATTAGTATCAAAAGAATAGAATAGATTTCAGGAAACCAAAATAAATATGTAAATAAATAATCAAACAAACATATATCTTCAGAGTTTGAATATGCAGTTTTAAATTCAAAATTATTTTCTCTTAGAACTTTAGTGATATTACTTCTTTCTCTTTACAAATAGGATTGGCAATGGGAAGTCTGATTTACTTTGATTTTTATTGCCTCAAGTATAAGAGTTTACTATCATATCTAGAACATTTTAGGATGTTTTTCTTTAACCAAGGGCCTACTCTACACTTTATAGATCTTATCATATTGATTGGAAATTTGTTTTTTAAATATATATATATGTATATACATATATATATGTGTGTGTATATATGTATATATATATATATATATACTTTTAGCTCAGGGAATTTTTCTGTCATTTAATTGGCTATTTCCTTTCTTCCATTCTCTCTGTTTTCTCCAGCCTTTTAATATAGCTCAGTATAATAGGAAGGTAAATTTCTGGATTGATGCTCCATTTTTCTGACCTTTTCTCTCATAATTTTGGCATCATTCTATATTTGTACTATATTCTGGAAGTATGGCACAATGAAATCATCCCACTTATTTATTTACTCTTCAGTTGTGACTTTTCTGTCATTCTGTTGCTGTGCCTACATCTATGCAGGGGTTTATTTTTATTATTATTTTTAAAATTTTAGCAAATATATTTTATTTTCAGAGTATAAAACTGGTTATTTTTAAAAAATAGTATTAATATTCTATAATTAGTATTCTTTGGACATTTACAATTAGGAAGAGATATTTACTCCCATCCTAAATAAAGCATGTCAGATAATATATAGGATCAAAGTGGTTTTTGGTAGGCTTAGCCATAAGAGAGTAAGAATGCAAAGAAAAATAAATAAATGAAATCCTACAAAGCAAAGAATAGTTCTTGGCAGAGAAGTTCTTGGCAGAGAGGCATGACTTTTTTCATCCCTAGGGGAGACGTGGGAGAGAAGACCGTGATAGATGAGTATAAGGAGTAATCAGCTAAATTTTAATAAACTGTTATTAGTCATGTGTAGTCACATGAATGGTGGATAATAACCATCCACAGCCAGAGGTGAGTCTGTACCCAGCTACCAGCTCTTTTCTAGTCTTCAACAGGTGCATGGATTATATGCTAAAGATTAGGGGCAGAGCACGTTTGAGGCATTTGGGCATGTAGAGTTTTACCAAGTGCAAGGCAGTGTCCCCTTAAAGGGTGAATGTAAAACATGAGAGCTGGGAGAAATCCCTCCAGGGTTATTTGTACCTTCATCAAGTGCTGAAAACTGGGAGGAGGGCAGTAGAGCAAAGAACAATTTCACAAGATGTAGAAAGAGATTTCTCATGGTTTGGAAAGCTTACAAATAAACAATAGAGCACAGAGAGATCACCAAAGGTTCAGATCCCAAATCTCAATAAACGGATACATCCAATCTTTTCCTCAAAACATCTGAAACCAGAGGTAAACTGTGTCTAAATAAACTGCAGCAAAACTCAGCTTCACTTCAACTACAGACTAAAGGGGCTCAGCACTCAACACTGAGGCCTGACAGAGAAAAGGACATGCTTTATACTGGAAGTAATTTTATTTCTTTAAGTTCTATTGTGCTTTATTTTTATCACAAATAGCTTATATGTAATCAAAAGTTATAAGATACACAAAGAAGCAGGAAAATATGACCCATGAAAGAGTGGAAGTAGTCAATGTATAGCAGCATACCCGGAGATAGGCCAGCCATTGTAAGTATCAGACAGAAATATTTAAAAAGCTGAATATAGACATTAGGGTCTAGAAAAAAAAAATTAGACAACATATGAGAAGAGTTGGTAATATCACTAGAGAATAAAAGTATAAAAAATGAGATATACATACATATTCATAAGAAATGAGGCATACATTGATGCCATCAATAGATTGGGCAGATGAGAGGAAAGAATCAGTGAATTTGAAGATAGGTCACTAGAAAATTTCTAAATAGACATTAAAATTCTTAAAAAAGGGACAGAGCATCTAATATCTGTATATGGAGTAGAAAAATATGTATTCAGAGTCACAGAAGGAGAAAAGATTAATAATGGAGCAAAAGAAATATTTTAAGGTATAATGGCTGAGAATTTTCATAATTAATAAAGCTTAATTTATATATCCAAAAAGTTCAACAAATCCTAAGCATAATAAATACAAAGAAAACTATGTGCAACCTCACTATAGTCAAACTGCTATAAACCAAGAATAAAAGGAAAATATGAAGAGTAATTAGAGAAGAAAAAGCAAACTGCATGCAGGGGAGAAATGATACCAATCAAACTGGTTTCCTATCTCAAACAACAGAGACCAGAATAAAATGAAATAACATCTTTAAAGTGTTAAAAATTAAACTGTCAGCACAAAATGGTGTATTCAGCAAAAAATCCTTCAAAAATAAAGATAGGATAAATAGATTTTTCAGGCAGACAAAAGCTGAAAGAAATCTTTCAACATATTTTCTCTAAAAGAAAAGTAAAGAAAGTTTTTCTTGTTATAAGGAAATGTTATGGGAATGAACTTCCAGAGGTTTATGGAAACCTCTGGTTTATGGTATGTTGTTTAGAAACACATGTAACAATCTGGATTTGTGAATTAAAGTCTGAAGTAGGGGAAGGAGTAGTCTTGGAATTGACTTCTTAACCTGTGGGATCTGACACTGTCTCTAAGTAAACAGTGTCAAAACAGAGTTAAATCATTGGACACCCAGCCAGCGTCTGAGAAATATTTGATGTGGGAAACCCTCATCATGTTTGGTGATCAGAGGTATCAGAATTTCAGTATTCTGTGAGTAGCAGGGAGAGTATTAGAGCAGAGGAGAAACACAGGAGGAGTGCTTTCCCTCCAACAAAATTCAGGTAGCAAAACTTGATGAAGCTAAAAGGACAGATAGAACACATCCACCCTGGTGGCTCAGTTGGTAAAGGAACTACCTGCAATGCAGGACACAACTTCCCTGGGTCAGGAAGATCCTCTGGAGAATGAAATGGCAACCTACTCAAGTATTTTTCTTATAAAATCCCATGGACAGAGGAGCCTGGGAGGCTATACTCCATGGAGCTGTAAAAGTCAGACACGACTTAGCGACTTAACTACAAACAATGTAATTAGAGATTTGAACACCTCTCTATCAGTAACTGCTAGAATGAATAGTTAAGAAAAAAGAGTAAGCTTACACATTATAAACTATTTCCAGCAACTTGACTTAATTGATATTTATAGGACACTACACCCAACAACTACAGAATATCCATTCTTTACAATTGTAAATGAACATTCACGAATAAAGAGCACATGCTGAATACCAAAATACATTTTAATACATATCAAAGGATTGAAATTATATATAGTTATTCGTCGACCAGTATGGAATTAAGTTAGAAAGCAATAATGGTGAGTTACCTGCAAATGTCAAATATTTTCAATTTAGAAAATATACATTCAGTAATCTATGGATTAAAGAAGATATTTAAAGGAAAATAGAAAATATTCAAAAATATTTCAAATGGAATTAAAATAAAACTCAACACATACAAATTTGTGAGATGTTGCTATTGTTAAACCATTACTTAGGGGAATATTTATAGATTTAAATGTAAAAGAAGAAAGGCCTAAAATTACCAATAAAGTTAAACTTAAAGATATTAGAAAAAAGGAACAAATTAATTCCAAAATAAATCAAAGAAAAATACAAAAAATAAGAGCAGAAATTAATGAAACAGAAATAGACAAGTAAATATGATTCTTTATTGTCATTAGTATAATTGGTAAACTTGTGGTAAGACTGATCATAAAAAGGTGAAATACAAAATACACATATGAGGAATAAAAAAAGGAGACATCACTACAGTTCCTACAATTTAGTACAGTTGAATCAAGAAGAAGTATAAAATATGAGTAGTTAAATATCCTATAAAGAAGTTGAATTAATAATTTTAAAAATTTCCTCAAAGAAAACCCCAGGACCAAACAGCTTCACTGGCTAATTCTATCAAATATTTGAATTAATATATATATAAATTTTGGAATATATAATCCCAAATTTACACAAACTCTGACAGAAAATAGAGTGGTAGATGGGAACACTTGCTACTTTATCTCATGAAGCCAGCATTACCCTAATACCAGAACCTGATAAAGCTATTACAAGAAAATAAAATTTAGGCCTAATATCCCCATAATTATAGACATAAAAAATTATTATCAAAATATTAGCAAACTGAATCCAACAATATATAAATAGATAATACATTATGCTAGAGTAAATGTTACTTCAGAAATGCAAAGTTTAATACTTTTTAAATGTTTATTTTAATTATATTTTATTTTAGTTTAATTTTCAGTCAACATAATTCATCACATTATAGGAACAAACAGAAAAATTATGATTATTTCAACAGAGGGGAGTGGGGAGAGGTTTGACCAATTCAGCACTCTTTCATAATACATAGTCTCAGCAAATGAGGACTATAAGAAAACATCCTAAATCTGATAAGGAACACCTATTTTAAAAGTCTCTCAGATAGCTTTATGCTTACTACTGCAATAGTAAATTTCTCCTCCCAAGATTGGGGTTGAAATAAGAATATATGCTTTCACTGCATGCAAAGACTTGATATTGTTAAGATATCCATTTTTTCCAAATTGATCTTTAGTTTTAAAGCAAGCTCACTGAAAACTCCAAGTTTTTCTTTCCTAGAAACGAACAAATATTTCTAAATTTATATGGAAATGTTAAGAATCTAGACTACAACAAACAGTCTTGAAAAAGAAGAATAAAGTGACAAAACCTAACATTATATATTTTCAGACTTACTATAAAGCTGCAATCATACAGACAATGTGGTATAGCTATTTGTATTTAAATAGAAAAATCCAGAAATGGACCCATATACACACAATTGATTGGTTATTGAACAAGGTACCAAGTAACATATATTGAATACCCACTAGAATTGCTAAAATAAAAATGATTGACAATAACAAATGCTGGCTGGGATATGGGACAAACAGAAATATAATCCGTTGCGGGTTGGAGGGTAAAATGGTACAAACTTTTGAGAACTGTTTGGCTTTTTTTCGAATAGAGTTAAATTAGACTCAAATAGAGTCTATCTACCCTATTGCCCTGAAATTCCATTCTTACCCAAAAATACTTGTATAGGAATGTTCGTAGCTGATCTATTCATAATAAGCCCCAAACGGGAAACAAGCCAAATGTCCTTCAACAGGAGAATAAATCAATGATATATAATTATACAATAGAATATGGTTTGTCAACTAAAAATGTGCACAACATAGATGAATGTCAAAACATTTTTTTAAAAAAAAGAATATATGCTTTGTGATTCTATTTATAAGAAATAGAACTGCCGTATGACCCAGCAATCCCACTGCTGGGCATACACACTGAGGAAATCAGAATTGAAAGAGACGCGTGTACCCCAATGTTCATCGCAGCACTGTTTACAATAGCCAGGACATGAAAGCAACCTAGATGTCCATCAGCAGACGAATGGATAAGGAAGCTGTGATACATATACACAATGGAATATTACTCAGCCATTAAAAAGAATACATTTGAATCAGTTCTATTGAGATGGATGAAACTGGAGCCCATTATACAGAGTGAAGTAAGCCAGAAAGAAAAACACCAATACAGTATGCTAATGCATATATATGGAATTTGAAAGATGGTAATGATAACCCTATATGCGAGACAGAATAAGAGACACAGATGCATAGAACAGTCTTATGGACTCTGAGGGAGAAGGTGAGGGTGGGACGTTCTGGGAGAATAGCACTGAAACATGTATATTATCATATGTGAAACAGAACACCATTCCAGGTTCGATGCATGAGATAAATGCTCAGGGCTGGGGCAACGGGATGACCCAGAGGGATGGGATGGGGAGGGAGGTGAGATGGGGGTTCAGGATGGGGAACACATGTAAACCCATGGCTGATTCATGTCAATGTATGGCAAAAACCACTACAATATTGTAAAGTAATTAGCCCCCAACTAAAATAAATAAATTTATTAAAAAAAAAAAGAAATCAGGAATATATGAAATTATTCTGTGATAATTTAAATTGGAATGTTGTTGTCTAAGATGAGGAAATTGAGCGGCAAGGGGCAAGAGACAACTTTTTGAGGTGATATGTTTCAAGTCTTATTTGGGAGTGTTAGTTATATAGTATATACAATTATCAAAATTCATCACACTGAACTCTTAGGATCTAGGTATTTATTTATATAAATTATACCTCAATTTTGAAAATGTTCTTTCAGGGTCTCTTGTTTTCTCTGTTAAGTTTGTCCCCTCACGTGTTAATTCTTCTTAGTGTGGTGCATTTATTTCATGCAGTTGGTTTCCTTGAAATGTTTCCTGATTGTGGTTGGATGTCATCTTTGACATCGGAGTCTGTTTGTATCGGAGTCCCTATTTACCTGTATGTTGGTGTGGTTCTGTTTATTGTAGCCATCCTAGTTGCAGGGGAATGGTAAGGCATGTGTTGGTGGTGTAAAATAGTAGCTCATTATATCATCATTTGGAGTGGGCAATGGCAACCCACTCCAGTATTCTTGCCTGGACAATCCCATGGACGGAGGAGCCTGGTAGGCTGCGGTCTATGGGATCGCTAAAAGTCGGACACGACTGAGCGTTTTCACTTTCATGCATTGGAGAAGGAAATGGCCACCCACTCCAGTGTTCTTGCCTGGAGAATCCCAGGGACGGGGGAGCCTGGTGGGCTACTGTCGATGGGGTCGCACAGAGTCGGACACGACTGAAGAGACTTAGCGGCAGCCGCAGCAGCATATCATGAGTGAGACTTTCTTTTCCTCCTGACTGAGGATTCTGTCCTGCCTGTGGTCTCTGCTCTAACACTCAATGCTGCAGCCTTTCAAAGATCTCTGCTGCGGCTGCTGGGATGTGTGTACATGTTTGTGGTGTGTGTGGTTGGGGGCAGGGAGCGATTGCTTAGTCTGCTAAACTTCCCCAAATGTGTCTGTACAATAAATCACTCTGATCATTGCCTCAGCTCTCTGGGCACAGAGCAACTCTGAAGCGCCGTCTACCTTTTGTGGTGGTTTTCTTCTGTGTGTATTTATTTCAAATGCCCTCCATGTGGCAGATATTTCCTAACGTTTCTGGTCCAAATTTATCTTCCTTATGCTTTTCTAGTGCTGTAATGAACTTACAATGAAAGAAAATGGGTGTGTTTTCTGTCGTTTGGGTTGGAGATTTGGTTTGGGACTTAGAGACAAACACATTTGCTCTGCTTGCCATCTTGATCCAATTTCCCAAGTCATTTTTAATTAGCAGCTGTGTTGCTGCTTCACATACTGATGTATCTTGGTGACTTTCATTATCCCCTTTATGTGGCCCTATTGACCTGGCAGTCACTGGGACTCTTGATCTGTATGAAGTAGATACTTGACAAGTTCACAAAGGTTGATTATGGACTGATCTCTAAAGTACAGGCAGTTTTGAGGAAGGAGAAAATTACCTCAACACATGTGTGTTTGCAAGAAATGGGATTGCTTTTTCAGAATCTCTACCTAGAGATTCAGTTCTATAGAGAAGCAACCCTAAACTGAGAATGTAGGAGAGTCCTACTCAACATTGCTAAAATCTCCCTAAGCAACCTAGTCTCTGACTATTGATCATTCTAATGTTGACCTAACACCTGAGGAAGCTGTGTCTGTAAATGAGGGATGTCTTTGTGCAATGAATTCAAGTGCTATTTGCTGAGGATACTATGACTTCCGTTTGACTTTCTTGCTGATAAAAGCAGATGGGAAAGGTTTTCTTTGGTTGTTTGCTTTCACATTAAAAACAAATACTTACTGCCAAAAACAAGGATTGAAATACCGCAGTTCCCCCTCACAGCTGTTATTTAGAGGTGGTCCAAGACTCTTTTTCAGAACATTAGATAATACAAATCCATAAGAAGCCAATGATGAAAGCAGCGTTTACTAGTTTCTTCGTCCGCCCTCTCTCTGTACACAGGTGGTTTATAACGTCAGGAGCTGATATGATATTGAATTCATGAAAGGTACAATTCTATTTACAAATTTTCCATGTTACAGAGCAGGAAACTGAATGAAGCACAGAATAGTCAGGCAACTGAGATTTATTCTCAATAGAATATAGAGAAGATTTTATGAAAATTTAAGGTTTCTTCAATGTCATTTAAAGGAAGACTGTACTTTCGTTATTATGATAAATTGGCATTAAATCAGTAATTTTTGTCAAGCAGATTTCGGTGCTGTATTTACAACTTCCAAAAAGTAATATAACAGACTCTTCTGATTTTATAACGACAAATATTCACTGTAAATCATTCTCAAGATTTTACTTTTTATAATTTTATAAATTAATTTTTTTTTGGAGTATAGTTGGTCCACAATGCTATGCTAGACTCTGTTATGCAGCAGTGAACCAGTTATACATACACATATATCATTCTTTTCTAGATTCCCCTCCTATATAGGTCACCACAAAGCCCTGAATAGAGTTTCTCTGCTATACAGTGGGTTCCTATTAGGTATCTACTTTATACACAGTAGTGTGTATATGTCGATCTCAATCTCCCAATTTATCCCTCTGCACTATTCCCTTGACAGATTTTATTTTTATTTAACAACTTAGTTTTAAAATATACTTTAATAGACACAATGTGTGTTAATATGGATGAAATTTTGTCCCTTTTACTGGAAAACTTTATTTTTCTCTTTTTGATTGTAAATTATAGTGCAACCAATGTCTTCATAAGTAAATATACTAGCGTTATGTTCTGATTATTAGCTAGGAGTTGCTTTCATAGAAGGAAAATGGACATCTAAAAAAGGGATTATATAAATGATATAGCTGTAACTTCTATCTCCTAAATTATTTCCAGTATTCTACTGGTCTGAGGAGCTGGGTATTTCTTTATTCCTTCATCAATCCTAATGACATTTCCCTGGAAGTTGAAAGGATGACCATTCTTCCATCAGGTATATATGGATAGTTGTGTTCATTATTGGAACTTCCAAACAATTTCCCTAGATCCATTTGTTTGATTAAAATACATTTTTTAGGCTCCTGATAACTGTAATCAAATTGTTTCTAGAAATGTACCTCAAATTTATACTCCCATCAGTGTTATTGTTAACTACTTATTGGATATTATGATGTTTTTAGAAATTTAATAATTTAACATTTTAAAAGATGCCATTTGTATTCTCATTTTAATTTTCACTTGTTTATAAAAAATTCATCAACCATTTGTATTTTTCTTTTGTGAATAGACATTTATGTGATTCATCCATTTATGCTTAAATGGTTTATCTTTATTGATATTCAATTTAGATTAGTTAAAAACAAACTGGCACAGGATTTTGCCATGTTTGTTAAAAATGTTCTAATTTGAAATATTTTAAAAAATTGTTTTATATTGTTTTATGAAATATTTATATATACTTTTGTGACATGACATGAGTGTGTGCTCAGTCATGTCCAACTCTTTGCTATCTCATGGACAGCAGTCTACCAGGCTACTCTGTCCATAGGATTTTCCAGGCAAAAATACAGGAATGGATTGCCATTTCCTACTCCAAGAGATCTTCTCTACCCAGGGTAGTCAAGTATATTAATTTTCTTTTTGATTGCTTTTAATCTTAGATAGCATTTCATATTATAAAATTTTTAGTGTCATCTTTTTCATACTATAGATATTGCTGATATCAATTAAGTGTTCTGTGCTTAAGTAGAATAAGTATGTTCAGATCTACAACTTTAATTTTTATCTCTAGTTTCTTTCTTCAAAGAATATCCTATTACACATTATTGTTAACAGTTAACTTCCTATAAATACAATTTAAAAATATTTTACATGCAATTATCATTAAGTAGTAATTAATGATCCTCATACAATTTTTAAAGACTTGGTAAGATTCTTTTCCCCTCCTCTATCTCTGGCCCCAGGATTTTGTCATGTCAAAAGACAGGCCATCCAAGATCAGTTTTATTAATACTTTAGGACTCCCTAAGTTCTAATTTATTTGGTTTGAATTTACTAGGCTAGTTTTAGCAAGCAGCTTTGAAGGTTAAGATCCAATGATTCGGAGTTGTAGGTGCTAAATTGTGTTTTGTGCAGAGTAAATAGGATGCTGTCCATTTTGCATTTCAAGCAAACTGTAGCCCATTTGTCCCATAGATCTGTCATCAAACACAGCTAAGATTTCAGCTTTAACTTATCTAAATATAGGCTTACTGTGAGTGACAAGATCCTGGTAAATGGCATTCTCTGCCACCCTCTTTGAAATTGTTTCTAGTAGGATGACTCATGGCTTTTCTTTGCCCTAGAAAAAGTTTAATTACACCAGGGACTTCATTGAGTAAAAGCTTCATTGACAGATCAGCTGCTACCCTGACGACTTGGATTGTTATTCTGCTGTCTGGAGATCACACAGTATTTACTTTTTTAACATTGGCCATTCAAAGGGAATTTCAACTGGAATTTTCTGCAGTCTGATGCTGTCAGTCAGAAAGACAATGGAAAATTCAGAAATATAAATAGAGATATCTTGGTTTCTTGGTTAGATCCCACCAATAATAATAAATCCTAAGAATTCTCATCACCAAGAAAATGTATTTTTTTCTTTTTATTTTATGTCTGTATAAGATGAGAATTTTCACTAAAATTACTATGGTAATTAGTTCATGATGTATGTAAGATGAATCATTATGCTGTACACCTTAAACTTTTACATTACTTTATGTCAATTATATGGCAATAAATCTGGAAAAATAAAGAGCTTTGATATTTTGCTAGGTCATAAACTTTTGGAAGAATAAAAAAAAGCTTTACCTTTTGATTTTAGTCACCAAATGAAAGCATATACAAACAGAGCTTTGATATATTTGGCAATGTAGTTATGACACCTTGAGATATGGGTCTTATTAAGGAAACCAGATCCTTGGGTTCTATTGATGACAACTCTGCTGTCTAACTTTACATATATAGGTTTTTGTTCAAAAGGCTACCTAGTAGCTAGAAATGGTGGTGAAGTCTCCATTCTAGCCTTCCGTGCAGGTATCTGTTGTAAAGTGATCTTTCTTTGCCTTGCCTGACTGTCACATCCTCATTTCCCACTCGGAGCCTCCTGCATTTTGAGTGTATGCTAAGCTGAAAAGTGATTCCAGATAGGAGGATTATGTTTCTCCTTAGCATGTTTTCAGAGAGGTTAGAATCCTTTCTTCCCCACAGATGGGGAACACAGGAGGCTTCTTGTTGATAAGTTTTACGATTGATAAGGCTAGTATTGCCTCACTTACTCTAGTATTTTTGTGGGTGGGAAAAGGTTCAGGGAGCAGGTTAAAAAATCATGTAAATCTTTCAGCAAGAAAACTGTCCTCTCCTTTAATCTATCTTGATTGTTACTTCCCCGTCAGCTCCTCACTTCTGTCCCAGTGTTCTTGAAGGATTAACTGTTCTTGTTTTTGAAAACCAGAGATGTAGAATCAATCGTGTTCCTGATTTTACTGTTTCCTTTTGGCTCTTATAAATCAAGTAGGTAGAGATACAAGCTGGATTCTTTGTTATATGTTTATTACTATTATCTTTCTTTTTCTTCTGATTTTGACAGAAATTAAAATTAGAAAAAGAATTCATAGGCCCCTCCTATAAGTGCCATGGGCTCCAGGCATTGTACCTAATGAATAAGTAGACCTGGTCCTCATCTATTTGACCTAATACATTATTCTTTGTTCCATCATTTAGTCTGTAGCCTTTGCCTAGGGACAAGCCCAGACTTTGCTCAATCCTGCAAACCATTTCATGTGGAATGTTGCTGTGACAATCAGCTGCCAACTAATGCTATATTTTCACTGGGAAAGACCACCCAGAACTGTGGCTCTACTACCTAACTAAACACTGTGACTTCCTATGAACCTCTAGTGCCTCAACCAGGCCTTATATCCAACCCCCTTGGATTCTGACTCAGGTCTGCGGTACATTTGAGTCATGTTAGCTCTGTTACTTCTACTTCTAGTCCTACAGACAGTCTCTCTTGAGCCTGACTTTCTTCCCTCCCTCTTTCACTGGTATTGTAGCATGCCTTACTGAGGAAGCTAATAGTTACTGAATGCTGGCAAGATGATGCTGAAACAAGTAGGCTATTATGAGCACAATTTGTATCTTAAAAACAATGTTATCCTTCTTTGTAGTAATTTAAGCCTAGGTAGAGCCTACTGTTCTCTTCTACTTTACTACTCAACTTCGTATGATTGTGATTTTCATTCTGACTGCCTTCTGATGGATAAGGATAAGAAGTTTATGGAAGCTTCCTGATGGGAGAGACTGATTGAAGGGGAAACTGGGTCTTGTTCGATGGGCAGGGCCATGCTCAGTAAATCTCTAATCCAATTTTCTATTGACGGGCAGGGCTGTGTTCCCTTCCTGTTGCTTGACCTGAGGCCAAACTATGGTGGAGGTTATGAAAATAATGGTGACCTCCTTCAAAAGGTCCCATGCATGCACTGCTGCACTCAGTGCCTCTGACCCTGCAGCAGGCCACCACCAACCTCTCCATGCCTCCGCCGGAGACTCCTGGACACTCATGGGCATGATTGGGTCAGTTTCTTGTGGGCTCACTGCTCCTTTCTCCTGGGTCCTGGTGCATGGAAGGTTTTGTTTGTGCCCTCCAAGAGTCTGTTTCCCCAGTCCTGTGTAAGTTCTGGTGGTTCTATGGTGGGGTTAATGGCGACCTCCTCCAAGAGGGCTTATGCCATACCCAGGTCTGCTGCACCCAGAGCCGCTGCAACAGGCCACTGCTGACCTGTACCTCCACAGGAGACAGTCAGACACAGTTCTGGCTCACTCTCTGTGGGTTGGGCGTGTGTTTCATGCTTTTTCCAGGTCTGAGCAGCTCAGGCGACCAGGTGCTTGGTGAGGACACTCTCCCAGGTTGGCAGTGCACCTTAATCACCTCCCTGGTCCCAGACACTTGGTTTCCCGGGTGCGCCATGAGAGCACCATCTCAAGTGTGCCCTATGTCTCTGCTGGAGAGCTAGTCTCAGGCTGTGATTCTCCTGGCAGATGTCAACCATCCAGGATCTCAGGAAGACGTGGTTAGTAGCTAGGAGCCTGCTCACAGTTTGGTGGAAGATGCCGTCTCTGGGGCTGAGATTGTAGCAGCCCCTTGCCTTCTGGCTCTGGTAGCCACAAGGCTGCCTCTCTGCCTCCTGGCGGGGGTGGTGGTGGTGGGGGTCGGGGCGGGGTGGGGGCGGTACACAGCTGGTTAGCTCTCCTTTGGTATTCCTTGAATCCTTTGCTCTGTGAGCAGGCAAGACTATCTTAGGTTGTTAGGTTAGAACCTTTCACGGGAAAGTTCCCTTTTCTGCAGTTGCTGTTAGGCATGTATTCTGTTGGGTTTTTTTTCTCCTGGTTATGTTGCCTTCTGACATTCCAAAACTCCCCACACACCTGCCTGTGAGAGGGTTTACTACTGTGTGGAAACTTCTCCTCCTTCACGACTCCTTCCAAAGGACAGGTCTCTGTCCCTCACTGTTTTGTCTCTCTTTTATATTTTATCCTACCTCCTTTTGAAGAGAATGGGCTGCCTTTCTGGGTGTGTGGTGTCCTCTGCCAGTGTTCAGAAGTTGTTTTGTGAAAGTGCCTCAGCATTCAAATGATCTTTTGATGAATTTGTGTGTGAGAAAGTAGTCTCCCTGTCCCATTACTCCACCATCTTGGCAGCATTCTGCCATTTGAATGCAGAGTTCCAAAGAATAGCAAGGAGAGATAAGAAAGCCTTCCTCCACGATCAATGCAAAGAGATAGAGGAAAACAATAGAATGGGAAAGACTAGAGATCTCTTCAAGAAAATTAGAGACACCAAGGGAATATTTCATGCAAAGATGAGCAAAATAAAGGACAGATGATATGGACCTAACAGAAGCAGAAGATATTATGAAGAGTTGGCAAGAATACACAGAAGAACTGTACAAAAAAGATAATCACAATGGTGTGATCACTCACCTAGAGCCAGACATCCTGGAATGTGAAGTCAAGTGGGCCTTGGGAAGCATCACTATGAACAAAGCTAGTGGAGGTGATGGATTTCCAGTTGAGCTATTTCAAATCCTAAAAGATGATGCTGTGAAAGTGCTGCACTCAATATGTCAGCAAATTTGGAAAACTCAGCAGTGGCCACAGGACTGGAAAAGGTCAGTTTTCATTCCAATCCCAAAGAAAGGCAATACCAAAGAATGTTCAAACTACCATAAAATTGTACTCATCTCACACACTAGCAAAGTAATGCTCAAAATTCTCCAAGCCAGGCTTCAAGAGTATGTGAACCGTGAACTTCCAGATGTTCAAGCTGTATTTAGAAAAGTCAGAGGATCCAGAGATCAAATTGCCAACATCTGTTGGAAAGCAAGAGTGTTCCAGAAAAACAACTACTTCTGCTTTATTGCCTATGCCAAAGCCTTTGACTGTATGGATCACAACAACCTGTGGAAAGTTCTTTAAGAGACAGGAATACCAGACCACCTTACCTGCCTCCTGAGAAATCTGTATTTAGGTCAAGAAGCAACAGTTAGGACTGGACATGGAATAATAGACTGGTTCCAAATCAGGAAAGGAGTATGTCAAGGATGTATATTGTCACCTGGCTTATTTAACTTCTATTAAGAGTACATCATGTGAAATGCGGGGCTGGATGAAGGACAAGCTGAAATCAAGATTGCCAGGAGAAATATCAATAACCTCTGATAGACAGGTGATACATCCTTATGGCAGAAAGCAAAAAAGAACTAAAGAGACTCTTGATGAACGTGAAAGAGCAGAGTGAAAAAGGTGGCTTAAGACTCAACATTCAAAAGACTAAGATCATGGCATCTGGTTCCATCACTTCATGGCAAATAGATAGGGAAACAATGGAAACAGTAAGAGACTTTATTTTGGGGGGCTCAAAAATCACTGCAGATGGTGACTGCAGCCATGAAATTAAAAGACACTTGCTCCTTGGAAGAAAAGCTATGACCAACCTAGACAGCATATTAAAAAGCAGAGATTTTACTCTGCCCACATAGGTCCATCTAGTCAAAGCCATGTTTTTTCCAGTGGTCACGTATGGATGGATGTGAGAGTTGGGCTATAAAGGAAGCTGAGCCCCGAAGAATTGATGCCTTTGAATTGTGGCATTGGAGAAGACTCTTGAGAGTCCCTTGGACTGCAAGGGGATGCAACCAGTCAATCCTAAAGGAAATTAGTCCTGAATATTCATTGGAAGGACTGATGCTGAAGCTGAAAATCCAATACTTTGGCCACCTGATGTGAAGAACTGACTCATTTGAAAGACCCTGATGCTGGGCAAGATTGAAGGCAGGAGGAGAAGGGGATGACAGAGCATTAGATGGTTGGATGGCATCACCGACATGATGGGTATGAGTTTGAATAGGGTCCAGGAGTTGGTGATGGACAGGGAAGCCTGGCGTGCTGCAGTCCATGGGGTCTCCAAGAGTCAGATGTGACTGAGTGACTGAACTGAACTGAACTCAACTTCCTTTAGAGTTGTTTACTTCACTTGTGGCCACATTTGTTCATTCAATGAATTCCCAAACAATGAAGGCCTTCTTCGTGCCAGCTTTGTCATGTGCTACCTTGTTCTCCACAGATACTAAGAGAATTGCATGAAATTTAGAACTTCATAACTGTTTGTTGTTTGGTCTTCTGTTTTTGATTATGACAATAATACATGCTTTTAAAAAATACTCAAAATTGTAGCTAAGTATAACAATGAAGAGTGAGAGTATTGTATTGTCTCCCCAATTCCACCAGTTATATTTCTCCAAAGGTAATAGTCTTCAATCTTCTGTCTTGTCTTTTTGTTTTCTGTTGCTTTCAAAATTTTGGACCCCTTGTCATCCACATATTCTAAGAGAATGACATTGAATTTAGAGCTGAGACATTTTTTTCCTTTAGCTTTTGTGGCACTACTTTAACATTTTTCTGAATTTTTCATTTCCCTTTGTAAGGGTTTCTTCTTTCTATTGTGCTCTCAAATTTTGTCCTTGAGATTTCTGTTTGTGGTTTGTCTCTTCTTGTTCAGTGCTTTCAATGTGTCTTTGAGTTGGAGGACATTGGAAGTTGCACTTAAAAATATGTTACCTCTAATGTTTTGGAAAGAACTTTTTCTTCATTTTTGTATATCTCCATTTTACAAGCCTGAGATTTTTATAACCCTAATGGTGTGTCTTTCATATCAAAATGTGTTTATCAACCTTTATCCAAAGATCTCAAATATTTTACCTCTTTTCTGTCATGTAATTTCTAGACAAATTTCCATCTGGCAGCTGAAGAGTCATTCCATTTTACATACAGGAGGTACTAATGTCTTTCATTTGCCCTGGCAGACACAGCTCCCTTCATCCTCTTCACACTGCCCTTGTCCCAGGGGCTGACTTGAATGGGCACAGTAAAAGCAAGTGCCTATTAGCTTTTGATGGGGTTTGACTAGTGAGGAGCCCCAGGAAATTGGAGAGAAGGAGTAAAGGGAAGTTGATGTGCTTATTCCCTAACATCCTCTCCTGTCAGATTGCTGTGTGTTGGCTGTGTCCCTCTACTGAAGACTCCATCCATTGGCATGTAGCTTATACCACAAGGGTCTCCCTCAAAGCACTAGTTACTGGTTCTTTCCCAGCTCCTTCTGGCCTGGGATTTATATGCATGGATGCAAACCCAAAAATGTTTCATTTCTCTGTGGCTTTTCCTAGGCAATTCCTACACAGTCATAAATTGTCCCTTTATTGTGTGTTAAAGTGTGTGTTAGCTGCTTAGTTGTGTCCAACTCTTTGCGACTCCATGAACTGTAGCTTGTCGGGCTCCTTTGTCCATGGAATTCTTCAGGCAAGAATACTGGAGTGAGTTGCCATTTTCTTCTCCAGGGAATCTTCCCAACCCAGGGATTGAACCCTGGTCTCCTGCATTGCAGACAGATTCTTTTACCACTGAGCAACCAGGGAAATTCTCCTTAATTATTCAGAGAAAATGTGCCTTTCTTTTTTTTCCCCTGTTGGGGCCACAATTGATGTGCCTAAAATCTCTTAAAGTTATTCAGGAGGTAAAATTAAAAGATGTTTGGTCCTTGGAAGGAACACTATGACAAACCTAGACAGCATATTAAAAAACAGAGACATCACTTTGCTGACAAAGGTTTGTATAGTCAAAGCTGTGGTTTTTCTATAGTCGTGTACAAATGTGAGCATTGGACCATAAAGAAGGCTGAGTGCTGAAGAACTGATTCATTTGAATTATGGTGCTAGAGAAGACTCTTGAGAGTTCCTTGGGCTGCAAGGAGATCAAATCAGTCAATCGTAAAGGAAATCAACCCTGAATATTCATTGGAAGGACTGATGCTAAAGCTGAAGCTCCAATACTTTGGCCACCTGATGCAAAGAGTCAATTCATTGGAAAATACTCTGATGCTAGGAAAGATTGAAGGCAAAAGGAGAAGGGTACAACAGAGGTTGAGATGGTTAGATAGCATTACCAACTCAGTGGATGTGAATTTTAGTGAACTCTGGGAGGTACTGGAGAACAGAGGAGCCTGGCACTCTACTGTCCATGGGGTCACAAAGAGTTGGAGATAGCAACTGAAACAACAGCAAATTCTTTAGAGTATCCTTTTTCTCACAACGTAGATTAGGCTTGCTATTTATTTAAAATTCTCTAACTGTAATTGCTGTCATAGTCTGTTTCCTGAATTCTCTGCCATGAACAGCATTTCATGTGGACTATGGTGATGTAGGTGGTGAGAGGAAGATTTTGCCCTCTGTTTACTTCAGAACATATTTTCTTTGCTGGGATCTGAGGTGAAAACAGCTCTCTTATTACAAAGTTCCAGAAAATTTCCTATGTAACACACTAAATATCTTTCTGGCAAGACCATCTCAGGGTGTAACTACCACCTCACACCAAGGTAGAGCCAGCTAAAACAGCGTCTGAAATAGGGAAGCCTCCTATGACATGGACCCTGACAATCTGGTCCCATTCACTTATTGTAATTAAAGCATTTCTCTCTCTTTTTTTTCTTCATAGAGCTTGGGATGGGGAAGACACTATTGTCTCCTCCCATTTACAAGGAAAAAATATGCCATATTTTGGATTTTTAATTTAACAACAGAGACAACTTTGCACATTAAAGTTTTCTACCAAAAGCTCTTTAATTTGAATGGAATATAAATACTTCTTCTGACATATCCCATGATTTTTTAAATCACTGATAGGTTTTTGCATTTAAATCAGAGTCAGTTATGAAAATACCTTTTCCCTTCCATGAATATGAGAAGTCTCTGCTAACTATTTGTTTGGAAAGAAACTTGAAACAGATTCCCTTTATATACTTATTTATATTGTATATTATACACTCATAAATTTATTTATTTATGCATTTATATAGAACTGAGTTTTCTTATAAAGTGTGTTAGTGAAATGGTTGATCAGTAATTACATTTCCAGATGGAAGTTTTATGGCTAAAGAAATATTTGTTCTCATGTTCAAGAGACCTCCACATGTCCCTGCAGCCCTTATAGTGACTTCATGCATAAATGGGATAACCTTTAGTTGATTAAAATATTTGATTAGTCTGAACATATCTCTCCTTGACCTTGTCTAATAATGATGGTATTAATTTCTTTCCTTAGATCCTTCAATCATGGACAAAGGGATAGTCAATAAATTATATGATTTGGAGGAATGCAGTGGAAGGAATTTTTAATTCTTTGTGGCACACAAAGCAGTGTTGCTTTTTCAGTTGTCATGGCCTTCTTTCCTGTGACATTTAGAACTGAGCTTTAGGCAGCATAGGGTATTGATATTTAGTGAGACATATTCCACATCAGGGTTATTTCTTTACATCAGTATATCACCAAATCCTGTTTTCACATGAATTGTGAGCTAAGGGTAGTTTTACATATTTTTAAATCAAAATAAAAATAGTATTTTATCATTATCGTTGTTTACTCACTAAATCGTGCCCAACTCTTTTGCAACCCTTTGGCTATAGCCCGCCAGGCTGCTATGTCCACAGGATTTCCCAGGCAAGATTACTGGAGTGGGCTGCTATTTCCTTCTCCAGGAGATCTTCCCAACTCAGGGATGGAACCCACATCTCCTGCTTTGCAGGTGGATTCTTTACCACTGAGCCACCTGGGAATCCTAATATTTTATTACATGTGAAAATAATATGAAATTCAAGTTTCTGTGTTTGTAAATAGGTTGTATTTATTTATTTAAACTTTTTATTTTGCATTGGGTTATAGCCAAGTAGCAATGTTGTGGTAGTTTCAGGTGAACAGTGAGGGGACTCATCTATAAATATACATGTATCCATTCTCTCCCAAACCCCCCTCCCATACAGGCTGCCAAATAACATGAAACAGAGTTCCCTGTGCTATATACTAGGTCCTTGTTGGTTATCCATTTTTTAAAAAAATTATTTATTTTTTAATTGAAGGATGATTGCTTTACGGAATTTTGTTGTTTTCTGTCAGACATCAACATGAGTTAGCCATAGGTATACATATGTCCCCTCCCTCTTGAACTTCCCTTCCAGCTTCCTCTCCATTCCACTCCTTTAAGTTGATACAGAGCCCCTGTTTGAGTTTCCTGAGACATACAGTAAATTCCCATTGGCTATCTATTTTACATATGGTAATGTAAGTTTCCATGTTACTCTCTCCATAGATCTTACCCTCTTCTCCCCTCTCCCTGTGTCCATAAGTCTGTTCTCTATGTCTGTTTCTGCATTGCTGCCTTACAAATAAATTTGTACCATCTTTATAGATTCCATGTATATATTCCATATATATGCATTAGTATATGATATTTATTTCTTTCTGACTTACTTCACTCTGGATGGTAGGCTCTAGATTCATCCACCTAATTAGAACTGACTCAAATGCATTACTTTTAATGACTGAGTAATATTCCATGTGTATATGTACCACAACGTCTTTATCCATTCATCTGTTGATGGACATCTAGGTTGCTCCCATATTCTAGCTATTGCAAATAGTGCTGAAATGAACACTGGGGTATATGTGTCTTTTTCAATTCTGGTTTCCTCAGAACATATGCCTAGGAGTGGGATTGCTGAGTCATGCGATGATTTTAATCCTAGTTTTTTTATGGAATATCCATACCATCTTCCATAGTGGCTGTATCAGTCTACATTCCCAACAACAATGCAAGAGAGTTCTCTTTTCTCTACACCCTCTCTAGCATTTACTGTTTGTAGACTTTTTGATGATGACCATTCTGACTGGTGTGAGGTGATATCTCCTTGTAGTTTTGATTTGCATTTCTCTAATAATGAATGATGTTGAGCATCTTTTTATGTGTTTCTTGTTTTCTTTGGATAAATGTCTGTTTAGGTCTTTTTTTCCCCACTTTTTGACTGGCTTGTTTGTTTTTCTGGTATTGAGTTGTATGAGCTGATTGTATATTTTGGAAATTAATCCTTTGTCAGTTGTTTCATTTACTATTATTGTCTTCCATTCTGAGGATTGTCTTTTCACCTTGCTTGTAGTTTCCTTCACTGTGCAAAAGCCTTGATGTTTAATCAGGTCCCACTTGTTTACTTTTGGTTTTTTTCCATTACTGTAGGAGGTGAGTTATAGAGGATCTTTGATTTATGTCATTGACTGTTCTGCCTATGTTTTCCTCTAAGAGTTTTATAGTTTCTGGTCTTACATTTAGGTCTTTAATCCATTTTGAGTTTATCTTTGTGTATGGTATTAGGAAGTGTTCTAATTTCATTCTTTTACATGTAGCTGTCCAGTTTTCCCAGAACCACTAGTTGAAGAGGCTATCTTTGTCCCATTGTATGTTCTTGCCTCCTTTGTCAAAAATAAGATACCCTTTTTAGGTATGTTGTGTTTATTTCTGTGCTTTTTATCTTGTTTCATTGTTCTATAGTTCTGTTTTTGTGCCAGTACCATACTGTCTTGATGACTGTAGCTTTGTAGTATAATCTGAAGTCAGGAAGGTTGATTGCTCCAGCTCCATTCTTCTTTCTCAAGACTGCTTTGGCTATTCAGGGTCTTTTGTGTTTCCCTATGAATTGTGAAATTTTTTGTTCTAGTTCTGTGAAAAATGTCATTGGTAATTCTATAGGGATCATATTGAATCTGTAGATTGCATCTGGTAGTATAGTCATTTTCACAGTATTGATTCTTCCTACCCAGGAACATGGAAAATCTCTCCATCTGTTTATGTCATCTGATTTCTTTCATCAGAGTCTTATAATTTTCTGTATGCAGTTCTTTTTTCTCCTTAGATAGGTTTATTTCTAGATATTTTATTATTTTTGTTGTTATGATGAATGGGATTGATTCCTTAATTTCTCTTTCAGTTTTTCATTGTTAGTATATAGAAATGCAAGTGATTTCTGTTATTGATTTTGTATCCTGAGTCTTTGCTAAATTCACTGATTAGTTCTAGTAATTTTCTGATAGTACCTTTATGGTTTTCTATGTATAGTATCATGTCATCCACAAACAGTGAGAATTTTACTTCTTCTTTTCCAAACTTGATTCCTTTTATATCTTTTTCTTCTCTGATTGCTGTGGCTAGGACTTCCAAAACCATGTTGAATAATATTGGTGAGAGTGGACACCCTTGTCTTATTCCTGGTCTTAGGGGGATTTCTATTTTTCACCATTGAGAATAAATAATGTTTGCTGTGCGCTTATCACATATGGGGTTCCCTGGTGGTACAGACGGTAAAGAGTCTGCCTGTAATGCGGGAGACCTGGGTTCAATCCCTGGGTCAGGAAGATCCCCTGGAGAAGAAAATGGCAACCCACTCCAGTATTCTTGCCTGGGAAATCCCATGGACAGAAGAGCCTGGCCAACTACAGTCCGTGGGTCACAAAGAGTCGGACACGACTGAGTGACTTCACTTATCATATATGGCATTTACTATGGTAGGTTCTTTCTATGCCCATTTTTAAAGAGTTTTAATCATAAATGGGTGCTGAATTTTGTCAAATGCTTTTTCTGCATCTATTGAGATTATCATTTGGTTTTTACCTTTCAGTTTCTTAATATGGTGTATCACATTGATTGATTTGGGTATATTGAAGAATACTTGCATCCCTCAAATAAACCCAACTTGATCATGGTGTGTAAGCTTCTTAATGTGTTGTTGAATTCTGTTTGCTAGATTTTTGTTGAGGATTTTTGCATCTATGTTCATCAGTGATATTGGCCTGTAGTTTTCCTTTTTGTGTGTTGTCTTTGTCTGGTTTTGGTATCAGGGTGATGGTGGCCTCGTAGAATGAGTTTGGAATTGAAATACAATCACATTCATCCATTACATGCCCATAGCTGCTTTAGTGATACAATGGCAAAATTCAGTAGTTGTGACAGGGACTGCAAAGTCTAAAAATCTCTGGGTCTCTACAGAATGTTACTGACTCCAGCTTTAGATAGCTAAGTATGCTTAAAATAATAACACTACTGAAAAACTTAACCCTCTTGGTAACTACTGAATCCATGATTTTCAAATCATCCCATGTGTAGGATTTTTACTACTAGAGGACAACAGGCATGCTGGTATTTCTCCCCCCATGAAGGCCATAGCTGGGAAGATGATAAAATCCTATGAAATTGTTTAAAGTTCATGTTATTGTTTGGTTATCAAGTATAGCCTGTGGCATGGCTCTTTGTATTTTACAGTGCTTCTGAATATCTTCAAAATTTTATATAGGATCTTTTACTGGCTTTGAAGTAGAACAACAACAAGAAAGGGAGCTAAACCATTGTTTGCTTCAGATGAAGTTGATTGCACCATGTGCCTTATGAAGTAATGACTACTGTGGTATAGACACCACTACCACCCAAGCCCATTTTCTGGGTGAAAGATAAAGTAATCAATGGATATAGTATGAATATATTTCCCCTCGTCTTTGCACTCAAAATGAGCACCGGCAAGTATGAGAACAGGTGTTTCAATTATGATCTTATCCAGGACACTTGATTCTTGATGGACAATTGCACACAATATCTTTATTTGTTTTTTTTTTCTCTTTGCAATCTAGTTCCCAGCAGGAAATTTACTGAGCTGCCAACTTGTGATCATCTAATTGACTCAGAAAGAATCTGAATGAGTTTCTAAATATTCAACTGAAATCAATTGTGACTCTCTTTATTTTAGGCCCCAGGCAGATTGGAATTGAGACAATAAATGGAAACACCTCATTCTAAAAGAATGAAAGTTTGCAGCTTCACAGTGAGCATCACGTACATACACTCACGTATACACTCATGTGCACACACATACACACATTTACAAAGTTTTACATTCAGGAAGAATGCATGACTGTATATATGTTTGGCATCTTAAATCTCTGGCTTTTTGAGATCTGTGATTTCAACAATCTAGGAGAACATTTAATTCAATAGAAGGAAATATTGAAGACTGTTGGCAGTAGTAGAGAGCTATGGTTAATATATAGCTTAATGTTGGGTTTTTTCCCTGTGAGTTTCTACCTCAAAGTCTTGAGACTCTCATTTTTTTTTTTTTTTTGGACTCTATTTTCTATTTTGCTAATGAAAAAAGTTTTCCCCAAGGTTCATCTATTCATGCACATTTTATGTTTAAATGTTTTCATTAAATTCCAATTTGTGTGAAATAGAAACAACAAGAATTTCAAACAGCATTGTTATGGGTTTAGTTGCCCATCTGCCATTCTATCCTCTTTTCCTAGCAGTGAGAGAAGAAACAACTGTGAGAATAAACAAAGTGTTTAACACCACCTCTCAATGTTAGAATTCTAACTACGAAGCTGAACCTTCAGGAAGGAGGGATCTGAATGTTCAGTTTTTACTGTGCTATGTAATCATGATGAGCACTATTAGAAACTGTGATTAGAGGTGAAGCATCGTAGCATAAATTCCAGTGAACATCCCATGACTAAACAAACACTCCATGAGCTATTGTTTTCAGGAGGAGGTTTAATGGTGTGACCAGAAGTCTGGTGCAGGGCAGAGAAAGACCTATTTCATTTCAGATTCTTACAAAGGAGATTCTCTTTTCAGCAATGAGTTCAACAAACCCCCAGCCCTGTCCCTCCAAAAGGAACAGAGGAGACTGAGGAGCTGTAAGAACACAGACAAGGACAACAGTCTGATTACATACAGAGAAAAGCTCTTTCTGACTCAAGCAGGAAGCTGGCATTTGGCAAACCACGTTGGAGGGAGGAATATCAGTATAGAACAATTCAAGACAAAGCTTGAAGGAACTTTGTTGCCAGGTCTAGTTTATGCCCTTAGACGGATAAAAGCCAAATGGAATGCAGAACTGTAGGGGACCCACAAAAAATAGAATTTGAACAATGAATGAAACAGGGGTTTGTTTACACGCTGGACCAGACACACTGGCTAAGGGGTATTTTCAGGTGCAGCTCACTGGAAGTTGATACCATACCAATGCTTAATGTTCATAGCTGTGTGTGGTTATGCTAAGTTGTGTGTTGTGTGCTTAGTCGCTAAGTTGTGTCTGATTCCTTGTGACCTCACAGACTGTAGCCCGCCAGGCTCCTTTGTCCATGGAGTTTTACAGGCATGAATACTGGGGTGGGTTGCCATTTCCTTCTCCAGGTTATCTTTAGGACCCAGCGATCAAACCAAATCTCTTGTGTCTCCTGCATTGGCAAGAGGATTCGTTACTACTCCGCCACCTGGGAAACCCTATGCTAAGTTAAATATATTCAAAAAGAAAGATATTTTTTCTTTGACAATAAGAAGATGTTAATGTTAATAATTATTAATAAGAAAGTATTAAGACTATGTATAGACTATATATTCTTAAGTGAAGAATATGAGAATATTCTAAAGATTCTTTTCCACTGTCTTCAAAATAACTACAGCAAAGAATCTGCCTCCAGTGCCATCACAGATACTGTAGGTGATAAACAAAGCAAACCAAAACCACTGTATTTATTTATTATTAATTTTTATTGGAGTATAGTTGCTTTACAATGTTGTATTAGTCTCTGCTGTACAGCAAAGTGAATCAACTATACGTATACATATATCCCCTCTTTTTTGGATTTCCTTCTCATTCAGGTCACCACAGAGCATTGAATAGAATTCCCTTTGCTATACAGTAGGTTCTCATTAGTTATCTATTTTATACATAGTAGGGTATATATGTCAATCCCAACCTCCCAATTCATCCCACCACCCTTCCTCATTTTGTATGCATACATTTGTTTTCCATGTGTCTGTCTTTATTTCTTCTTTGTAAATAAGTTCATCTGAGACATTTTTCTAGATTCCACATATAAGAGATATTATATGATGTTTGATTTCCTCTTTCTGACTTACTTCACTCTATATGACAGTCCATCCACATCTCTGGAAATGGCCCAAATTTGTTCTTTATCTGGTTAAGTAATATTCCATTGCATATATATACCACATCTTCTTTAGCCATTGCTCTATTGATGAACATTTAGGTTCTTTTTAATGTCTTGGCGATTGTAAATAGTACTGCAATGAATATTGGGGTACATGTATCTTTTTGAATTATGATTTTCTTTGGTTATACACCTATGAGTAGGATTGCTGGATCATATATAGTTCTATTTTTTGTTTTTTAAGGAACTTTTATATTGTTCTGCATAGTGGCTGTATCAGTTTACACTCCCACCAACAGTGTAAGAAGATTACCTTTTCTCTACACCCTCTCCAGTGTTTATTGTTTGTAGATTTTTGATGATGGCCATTCTAACTGGTGTGAGGTGATAATTCATTGTAGTTTTGATTTGCATTTGTTCCATGTGTTTATTGGCAATATGTATGTCTTCTTTTGGAGAAAAAAATAGGTCTTCAGCCTATTTTTAGGCTTGCTCATTGGATTGCTCATTTTGTTATATTGAACTGCATGAGCTGTCTGTATATTTTGGAGGTTAACCCCATGTCAGTTGCTTCATTTGCAAATATTTTCTCCCATTCTGAGGGTTGTCTTTTTGTCTTATGATTCCTTTGCCAAGATCCCCTGGAGGAGGGCATAGTAACCCACTCCAGTATTCTTGCCTGGAGAATCCCATGGACAGAAGAGCCCACTGGGCTACAGTCCGTAGGGTTGCAACGAGTTAGACATGACTAAACCAACTTAGCATGCATGCACACGTTTTCAAATAAGGTCATATTCAGAGTATGAGTGTACAAAGTAAGGGGTTCAGTATGGGTTTTAGGGAATGCAATTCAACCTGTAACAGTGGGTAACAATCAAATGCCTTTCTCATAGCACCAGGAGATGAATTAAATAAGTTAATAACACAAATACCACTGCAAACAGGTTTGTACCCATGGGGAAAAAATCACTTTTGGGGCTCCCCAACATCCATTATGTATGACTTCGTAAAAGAGTCAATCTTTGGACCCTGTTGGCACCACTGGTTCTGCTACCACCAACTCTACTTGTTACCTTGGCAAAATATTATTACCATGAATATTATTATAATGCTATTCTAAATCTGCTTCTTTTGTGTGGGTGTGTTCAACCCTTTGTAAAGCTTGATGCCTGTCCATAAATTTTCTCTCTGTTCTAACTCTTCAAAGTTCTGCTTGGAAGTGGCATCAAGCTGGTATGAACTGGAAATCTGAATGGCTCTGTGAACACAAAGACAGATGGCAGAATCCCCATTGGAATGTGTGGCCAGCACATGGCTGCTATTTGTTTTCACTCTCAAGTAGTCAGCAGACACACTGTGATTATACTGCAGCTGCGGTGAGATTTACTTCCAGAACTTTTCAGGACTACGGGGCAGTGAATAGCAGGCATTACCTGGACAGACAAATTCCTAAACAGGAATAAGAGAATCTTTTAGTTTCCTGGGAATAGGATGTAGGCGGCAAGGTCTCTCATGAATGAGTAGCCATATTTTAATTTGCAAGAGGGACTTGAAAACCAAACTACGGCTTCTCATATAATTCTGACTCAAAATCTTCAGTGCTTTCCTGTCATCTGCAGGCTAATTCCCAAGTTTCTTTACAGCTCTTACAGTCTAGTTCACAACCTGGCCATTTTCACATTTATCTTGCTATTTCTTGCCTCTCATGCCACTAAATATTTTACATTCCTGATACATGTACAATTTCCCTGGAATGAAATTTCTACTTACTTCTCTTACATAATTCCTATCTTAAAACCAGCTCAGGCTGCATCTCTCCCAGGCAGTCCTTTTCCTGTACCAATCTGGGATCTTTGGGCATCTATTTTATTATTTCCCAAATTATACTAAGGTTTTTCCATTTTTTTGTCTGTCTGGACAATATCTTTTTCGAGTCCTTAGGGTCTAAAAAGTAGTTAATATTCAATGACTATTAGTTGAATTTCATAAGAATAAAATTTCTAATCTTCTTCTCTCTCTTCTTATATCACTTGGGAAAAAAATAACCAGAAAGGTGAGATCCTATGTTGTCCTCTTTCAGAAGAATGAGATATTCTCTGAATAGGCCATAAAGCTCCTAAAGAACAAGAGGTAGAATAGACCATATCTGAAAGGTATTCATTTATTCAACAAATATTTACTCATTTTCTTCCATGTAGCAGGCATTGAAGATGTAAGATGAAAAAGTTCTTGTCCTGAATTATAAGGAACTCTCAGTATAAAAGGAATAAAACATGTAGAGATAATTTTTGTATGGTAAATAAGAGCATGAAGAAATTACTTCCATGCTGGCATAATCAAAGATTTCCAAAATGTGGGAAGGCAGTCTTGCCTTAAAAATAGCTGAATAAATTTCTATTTCTACTTTTCACTGTTCATACAGTCCATAACTGTGTCTAATCTTGTTTTCACACCTCCTGTTCCACTTAAATGGTTCTGTCAAAATCAACAATGACCTTCATGTTGCCAAGTCCATTGGTTATTTTTCTCTTTTCATCTTATTCAACCTATCAGCAAAATTTGACAAAAAATCATCTTGATTTTTCTACTATAATTCTGATGACTTTTTACTCCCCCTCATGTCTTCTGCAGATTTTTAGATTACACAATAATAAGTTAGATTCTTCAGGCCACAGTTACATACATTATTTCAGGTCTTATGATGATTGGAGAAATAAAGAGTTCTTTGTTTTTATATGTTTAACTAAACTAAACTATTACACTATGCCAACACCTTTAGCATTTGAATTTTAAGATAAAGAACACTTCTGGGTGAAAGGAAGTTTTTCAGACGCAGCTGTAGAGACACAAAAGTGGGCTGGGACTGACTGAAAGAAGGCAGATTTATTGGAAAGTTTTTAAGAGTCTGATAACACTTGGAAGAGGTTACCAATATTTTGGAGATGGAAGACAGCCTCCAGTTAATAGGGTAGATACAATTTGAATTCATTCCAAAGGATTGCTGTACTGATTCAGAATCATCAATGACTTTATTTTGTAGGCATATGTGTAGGTGTTATTTATTGCTGTTAATTATCGTATTAATTACTTTAGGACTTTGGTTGTTGTATACACCTTACCTTTGTAGCATTTTTTCTGTCATCTGTTATACTCCAGAGAAGAGTAATAATTTTATGTCAGTACACAGATTTTCCTAGCCATTGTGTCTGTCTAGTATTGAATTGGGATCCTCAGCTCCTATTGAGCAGGTACTGAGCTTCAGCTTGGCCTTTGAGGTACATTTGCAAGTGAATGAGGAGGATACACATATAGGAGTTTAAGAGAGGCTATCTACTACTATGAATGGGATATGGTTGGATTCACCACAGGATAAAATTGTCCTGATAAATTTAGAAGCAAAAGTGAAAGAAAAATCAGAATTTGTAAGCAGATGAAATTTGATACTTTGCAGGGTAAAAGGAGGGCTGCGGCAAAAGTGTGTGCATCATGCGTATATGAATGTCTCTATCTCTTATTCATGCTCATGTGTGTCTGTGTTCCTGTCTATATATCATGTGTTTCTGGTGTTTTTATGTTTATGTGAAGAATGAGTGCATTCATCCAGTGAATTCTGGGGCCTCTTTCAGTCCTGGAACCCTATAGTCCTGTGATTCTGTGTTTCTATCAGAGTTCATATACATGTCAGTTTATAGCTGATCTGAATATGCTCTAGTTATTTATTTATAGCACTGCACATGCATATTTGTAATGGAAGTTGGTGGAGAGTCTTTCTGTCACTCTTATGATCTAACTAGAGTCAGGCAGGTGAATGTTTGACTTGCTTTCTTGCTTCTGGGTACACGCAAAACCTTGGAAATAGTCATGAATAAAGTTGATGGTACCTGTGATGATTAATTTTGTGTCAACCTGTCTGGGCCACAGAGGGCCCAGATATTTGGTCAAACATTATTCTGGGTGTGTCTGTGAGAATGGTTTTGGATGAGATGAACATTTGACTTGGTAGACTGAGTAAAAGGAGATTGCCCTCTCTGATATGGATGGCCATCATTCAACCAAAGGACTGAGGAGAATAAAAATGCTGATCCTCCCACGATGAGGAGAGAACTCTTCTTGCTTGTTTGCTTGAGCTGGACATTGGTCTTTTCCTGCCTTCAGACTGAAACTGAAACATCAGGTCTTCTTAGATCTTGAACCTGTCAACTTTTGGACCAGAACTGTACCACTGACTCTCTAGGGTCTCCAACTTGCTGCTTATATTTGGCAGCCTCCCTAAACACATGAACCAATTCCTTATTTTATTTGTGTACACATATAACCTCCTGATTTTTTTTTTTTTTGGCTTTGAAGAACTCTGATTAATAAACTACCTAAGCAAACTATCAGGATGGATGTACTTCTGGAAACCTGCTTATGGATGGGGTTTTATGGATAGCAACAAGGAAACCTAGACAGAAGAGAAGACCTGAAGTGATTCACAATCCCCTCCCACCTGAAGAAAGACAACTCAAACCAGGAAATATGTACATGGGAACATTCAAAACATACGTAAGGAGACTGTCCTTAAATTTCTTACACCTAAAAGTGGTCCATATAGAAGTGAATTATTATTTCCCTCGGATATTCACTTCTTTTACTGCTTATCCCACTTTCTCCTTGAAATATAACTATGTATATAAGCCTCTTATAATTTTAACATTTCTAAATGATTTAAATGTAAAATGATTGGGAATGGGAATAGATTAAGGTGTTGTTTAAGGTCTTATAGAAAGCCTTTGTTAGTTTCTAATTTGCTTTGACTTGTATAACATGTTTGAAGGTAGATTTTTCAATCTCATGAAACAGTATTGGAAAAATTAAAATGTCCCAGTCCTTCTACTGCTTTCATATATTTGCCTGCATTACAACTGCACAGATGAATTTCAGACTAAAAGCAATATATACCTCATTCTCCAAGGAAACTTGATCCTCTACTAGGGCTCCATGACAGGTTTCTGGGCTCCTCTAGCCAAAGATTCTTTGGGATTGTGAAGAAGCTGCATAGCTCTCACAGGAAAGACACTGGAATCTGATTACTAGAGGGTGGTTTAATTTAATTCAACTTTCAGAACTTCTAAGCCTGAGGTAGAATTCCTTAGAAGCCCTTTTTTTTGACTTCATGATCCAGATCTAGACCAGCATCAATTCTTTCAATGATTTCTTCTTCAATTAAAAGTGATCCCTTGCCCTCAGGAGGAGATAGCATCTTCTAATGCCTGAATATTTTACATGTTTATATTTGTTGGTTTTAATTTTTCATGCCTTATTTTAAAAGGGCAATGGCAAAACTTTGCAAAAGGAGGTGGTCAGGCTTTGAAGCAGAGGTCTTAAACCATCAGCTTGCCAGTCCAATTGCAATACTCTTAAATGAACTGAGATTAATACTTCTCATCCTCACTGCTATAGTATCAGGCTGAGCTTTCTGTTTTTAAATTACATGCTTGGCCTTCAAAGGCACTTGGATTTGCAGACTTTGTGTTAAATAGCATTATGGGAGTCAGAAAAAAAGGAAGGGAAAAAGGGATACCTCTGCAACACCGAATTGAAGAAGTAGAAGGAATATATGCCAACTTCAGTTTTTCATTTGCAGAGATCTTTGGAACCTGTTGCTGGGCACCCACCTTTCAGGGCTGTAGTCCTGAAATTATGTCCCACCATATGTCACTTTCTTTCCTTCCATAAGCATCTCTCCTTTCTTTTCTAAAATGATGGCCACTGACTCTTTCTTGGAGTTGCTCTCACTTACTCCAAGACAGGGTGAGGAGAAAGAGTCTTCACAATTAACCCTGTCTTGTTATCTTTTAGAAAGCGAGGTGTTCTCACTTTTCAGACAAGGTGTGTGTGTGTGTGTGTGTGTGTGTGTGTGTGTGTGTGTGTGTGTGTGTGTGTGTTCATTTCTAATCTCTAGGAGAAAGCACACAGAGGATAATGACAGAATTAGCCAAAATAATATCACAATACTTGAAGAAATCAAATTTTATTTTAATTCTAGTCAGTTTTTTCACAATCTCCTTATCTAGTACTGAAAAATTTAATAACGTAGCTAGAATTGTATTTTAGCTGTAGCTGTTTTTAGCTTAAGCTGTGGGGAGTTCAGCTCAAAGTAGAATCAGATTAGAACTGCTGCTGACCTGGTGGAAGACTCTACCCCTGACAAAGCTGGTCACTAATTTGTTCCTACACTTGAACCCCTTCAGGTGCCCCTCAATCTTCCTGAAGAGAGGAAGTCACTTTCTACCCTTGTGTTGAGGGCTCTCCTCTAGGGGATCCTTGATAATCTAAAACCATTTTTTGCAGACATTTCCTTCAAACCCTCAGAGATCCCTCAGGACAAGAAAGGCTATTTTCTATTCGGCCTAAAGATTTGTTTCCTGGGTCACAGACTGTCCTGGAGTCACCTTCTTGGAAACCTCAGTACAGATCTCCTTTGGCCCAGGTCTTCTAGTGGGTGTCATCTCACTAGTGGATTGCTGAAGCAGTTTTTGTCTTGCAATATTGTTCGGATTTTCTTCACTTACTTTATATCCACATCTTGCCTTGGCCTCCTCAGAAATCACTGGAGTCCCCAGCAGCCTGGCCATACTGCCGTTCACAAGGACTGGAGGGTCTCATCAATGCATCAATTACAGTTTAGAGCCCTGTTCTCTGATGGGCCATGATGCTTCTATTTCTACTTTGGAGAAGCATGGGTTTCCTATAAGGCAAAAACAAATGTAGCTGGACATCAATGAGTGACTTTATCCAAAATTTTCCAAGTCATGTTTTATAAAAGCCTGCTAATACCCCTCAATCAAATAAATTTAAGAAATTGCATATTGTAGCCCTTTAGGAAAACTTGCTATTTGCATAGCATAATGACAATCCTTCAGTAAAGATGCTTGATTGGTTTCTTATACCAACATATCCCAACTTAATTGATGGTGGAATAGTCATTTTCCCCCAATAAAATCACCTTTTAACATCTTTTAGTGTCCTGCAGACTACTAATGAGGAAATATAGATTTAATTATTTCTAGTTTCAGTACTATTGATACTATTTTCCCAATCAGTGCCCTATCTCTCTGTCCTAGATGACTATTTCCCTCCATCATCTCTTTCCTCAAGCCTCCAGGTGCCCTCCATTCACCCTCTTTACTGTGTGCTGATGACTTGATTATGACTCCACTCACTAACAAAATAGAAGCAATCAGAAGAAAACTTCTGTACCCTCTCATCACCAAATTTAGCATGTTACTTGCACCTGTGCCACATACAGGATCTCATCTATCCTGTTACAGAAAAGCAACTGCCCCACATCCTGATGTGAGGCCAACACTACTACCAGCATGATGAAGTCCATCCTCTTTTACCACTTGAGAATTTGTCTCCTGCAATGATGCTCTTTCGTTCTTGTCACCAGTTGCTCATGGTCTACAAGATTATTTCCCAACATGCAAACATTTTCTACTCTCTGTGATATTAAAAACAGAACTAAACAAGAAACCCTAAGTCCCTTTCTTGTTTCCCACATTCCTTCCATTTTCTGTACTCTGGTTTATAGCAAAAGTTCTTGAAGGAGTTTTCTGTACTCACTGCCTCTTTTCTGTCTCCTTTCATTTTCTCTAAAACCCACTCAAGTCAGGATTTTTCCCTCAGGAATTTTTCTTTTTGACAATATGATCCCCATGTTGACAAATCCTCAGTTTCTATTTGCTCATTCCCAGCATTTCACCCAGGTTATCCTTCCCTCTCAGAGAAGGCAATGGCACCCCACTCCAGTACTCTTGCCTGGAAAATCCCATGGACGGAGGAGCCTGATGGGCTGCCGTCTATGGGGTCGCACAGAGTCGGACACGACTGAAGCGACTTAGCAGCAGCAGCAGCAGCATCCTTCCCTCTTGTGGAAATATTTCTTTCATTTTCCCACAACCAGCCTAAGAAGACGTAGACATTTTATTATTCCCTGGACAGCAGATGGTATGAACTTCTTGTTTGCACCAGTTCCACTTGTCTGAAGTCCCATGGGAGTGTTCACTCAGGGGCCAGCCTGACTGAATGTTGTATACACAGTGACAGTCGATGTTACAGCTTCAGAATTTTGAGTTTGGAAAATCCCAAACTTTTAAAGTAGCTACTAGAAAACCTACTCAACTTTTGCCCTGAAGAGAGAGGGTCTTTGTTACCTTGATCAGGAAACAAATCTGTCCTCTGCCCAAGAGGGAGCCACTATCTCTAGCTTGCAAGGCCACTCTACAAATATCCTTGAAGTATTTTCAAAGGATATTGTTACAAGACAAGTGGAAACATCATGGAGAATTGTTTCCCAGTTGGCACTGCTGCTGTCTGGAATCCCCCTCTTTCAGATACTTACATGGCTTTCTCCCTTATTTTATTCAGTTCAGTTCAGTTCGGTCGCTCAGTCGTGTCCGAATCTTTGCAACCCCATGAACCGCAGTACGCCAGGCCTCCCCGTCGATCACCAGCTTGCTGAGTCCACCCAAACCCATATCCATCGAGTCAATGATGCCATCCAGCCATCTCATCCTCTGTCGTCCCCTTCTCCTCCTGCCTTCAATCTTTCCCAGCATCAGGGTCTTTTCCAATGAGTCAGCTCTTCGCATCAGGTGGCCAAAGTATTGGAGTTTCAGTTTCAGCATCAGTCCTTCCAATGAACACCCAGGACTGATCTCCTTTAGGATGGACTGGTTGGATCTCCCTGCAGTCCAAGGGACTCTCAAGAGTCGTCTTAAACACCACAGTTCAAAAGCATCAATTCTTCGGCCCTCAGCTTTCTTTATAGTCCAACTCTCACACCCATACATAACCACTGGAAAAACCATAGCCTTGACTAGATGGACCTTTGTTGGAAAGTAATGTCTCTGCTTTTTAATATGCTATCTAGGTTGGTCATAACCTTCCTTCCAAGGAGTAAGCGTCTTTTAATTTCATGGCTGCAGTCACCATCTGCAGTGATTTTGGAGCCAAGAAAAATAAAGTCAGACACTGTTTCCACTGTTTCCCCATCGACATGCCATGAAGTAATGGGATCAGATGCCATGATTTTAGTTTTCTGAATGTTGAGCTTTAAGCCAACTTTTTCGCTCTCCTCTTTCACTTTCATCGAGAGGATCTTTAGATCTTCTTCACTTTCTGCCATAAGGGTGGTGTCATCTGCATATCTGAGGTTATTAATATTTCTCCTGGCAATCTTGATTCCAGCTTGTGCTTCCTCCAGCTCAGCGTTTCTCATGATGTGCTCTGCATATAAGCTAAATAAGCAGGGTGGCAATATACAGCGTTGACGTACTCCTTTTCCTATTTGGAACCAGTCTGTTGTTTCATGTCCAGTTCTAACTGTTGCTTCCTGACCTGCATACATTTTTCTCAAGAGCCAGGTCAGGTGGTCTGGTATTCCCATCTCTTTCAGGATTTTCCACAGTTTATTGTGATCCACAGAGTCAAAGGCTTTGACATAGTCAATAAAGCAGAAGTAGATGTTTTTCTGGGACTCTCTTGCTTTTTCGATGATCCAGTGGATGTTGGCAATTTGATCTCTGGTTCCTCTGCCTTTTCTAAAACCAGCTTGAACATCTGGAAGTTCATGGTTTTGTATTGCTCAAGCCTGGCTTGGAGAAATTTAAGCATTACTTTACTAGTGTGTGAGATGAGTGCAATCGTGCGGTAGTTTGAGCATTCTTTGGCATTGCCTTTCTTTGGGATTGGAATGAAAACTGACCTTTTCCAGTCCTGTGACCACTGTTGAGTTTTCCATATTTGCTAGCATATTGAGTGCAGCACTTCCACAGCATCATCTTTTAGGATTTGAAATAGCTCAACTGGAGTTCCATCACCTCTATTAGCTTTGTTCGTAGTGATGCTTTCTAAGGCCCACTTGACTTCACATTCCAGGATGTCTGGCCCTAGGTGAGTGATCACACCATCGTGATTATCTGGGTCGTGAAGATCTTTTTTGTACAGTTCTTCTGTGTATTCTTGCCACCTCTTCTTAATATCTGCTGCTTCTGTTAGGTCCATACCATTTCTGTCCTTTTTTCAGCCCATCTTTGCATAAAATTTTCCCTTGGTATCTCTAATTTTCTTGAAGAGATCTCTAGTCTTTCCCATTCTGTTGTTTTCCTCTATTTCTTTGCAGTGATCACTGAAGAAGGCTTTCTTATCTCTCCTTTCTATTCTTTGGAACTCTGCATTCAAATGGGTATATCTTTCTTTTTCTCCTTTGCTTTTCACTTCCCGTCTTTTCACAGCTATTTGTAAGGCCTCCTCAGATAGCCATTTCGCTTTTTTGCATTTCTTTTTCATGGGGATGGTCTTGATCCCTGTCTCCTGTACAATGTCATAAATGTCCATCCATAGTTCATCAGGTATTCTGTCTATCAGATCTAGTCCTTTAAATATATTTCTCACTTCTCCCGTATAGTCATAAGGGATATGATTTAGGTCATACCTGAATGGTCTAGTGATTTTCCCTACTTTCTTCAATTTCAGTCTGAATTTGTCAATAAGGAGTTCATGATCTGAGCCACAGTCTGCTCTCTGTCTTGTTTTTGCTGAGTGTATAGAGCTTCTCCATCTTTGGCTGCAAAGAATATAATCAATCTGATTTCGGTGTTGACCATCTGGTGATGTCCATAGGTAGAGTCGTCTTCTCTTGTGTTGTTGGAAGAGGGTGTTTGCTATGACTAGTGCACTCTCTTGGCAGAACTCTATTAGCCTTTGCCCTGCTTCATTTTGTATTCCAAGGCCAAATTTTCCGGTTATTCCAGGTGTTTCTTGACTTCCTACTTTTGCATTCCAGTCCCCTATAATGAAAAGGACATCTTTTTGGGGTGTTAATTCTAGAAGGTCTTCTAGATCTTCATAGAACTGTTCAACTTCAGTTTCTTTGGTGTTACTGGTCAAGGTGTAGACTTGAATTACCGTGATATTGAATGGTTTGCCTTGGAAACGAACAGAGATCATTCTGCCGTGTTTGAGATTGCATCCAATTGCTGAATTTCGGACTCTTTTGTTGACTATGATGGCTACTCCATTTCTTCTAAGGGATTCCTGCCCACAGTAGTAGATATAATGGTCATGTGAGTTAAATTCACCCATTCCATTCCATCTTAGTTCACTGATTCCTAGAATGTTGATGTTCACTCTTGTCATCACCTGTTTGTCCACTTCCAATTTGCCCTGATTCATGGGCCTAACATTCCAGGTTCCTATGCAATATTGCTCTTTACAGCATCAAATCTTGCTTCTATCACCAGTCACATACACTGGGTACGTTGGGTATATAGCTGGGTATTGTTGTTGCTTTGGCTCCATCTCTTCATTCTTTGTGTAGTTATTTCTCCACCAATCTCCAGTAGCGTAGTGGGCACCTACTGACCTGGGGAGTTAATCTTTCAGTGTCCTATCTTTTTGCCTTTTCATACTGTTCATGGGGTTCTCAAGGCAAGAATACTGAAGTGGTTTGCCATTCCTTTCTCCAGTGGACCACATTCTGTCAGACCTCTCCACCATGACCCGTCCATCTTGTGTGGCCCCACACGGCATGCCTTAGTTTCACTGAGTTAGACAAGGCTGTGGTGCATGTGATCAGATTGGCTAGTTGTCCGTGACTGTAGTTTCAGCCTGTCTGCCCCCTGATCCCCTCTCTCAGTGCCCACCGTCTTACCTGGGCTTCTCTTACCTTGGACGCGAGTTTTCTCTTCACAGCTGCTCCAACAAAGCTCAGCCGCCGCCCCTTACCTCAGATTCACGGTAGCTCCTCTTGGCTGCCGTCCCTGACCTCGGGCCTGGGGTAGCTCCTCTCAGCCACTGCCCCTGACCTTGGGCCCAGGGTCACTCCTCTCGGCCACCGCCCCTGACCTTGGGCCCAGGGTAGCTCCTCTCAGCCACCGTCCCTGACCCCAGGCCCAGGGTCACTCCTCTCGGCCACTGTCCCTGACCTCGGGCCCGGGGTCGCTCCTCTCGCCCACTGTCCCTGACCTCGGGCCCGGGGTAGCTCCTCTTGGCCGCTGTCCCTGATCTCCCGCCCGGGGTAGCTCCTCTCGAACGTGCTTGGTGCACTGCCGCAGATCTCTGTTTAAATGTTACCTTTCCTGACCACCGTATCTCTCCCCCATCTCCTTTTCTTTGTGGCCTTGGCTCTGTCTGACATATGAATTTAATGTCAGATTGGCTACCTGCCCTACTAAAATGCAAGCTTCAGGGTGTCCAGAAGTTTGTTTTGTTTACTGTTGATTCCACAGCTCCTGGATTAGTAACTGACAGAGAGGTGATCACTAAATAGTTGTTAAATGAAATGAACATCTGAATAATTCTGCTTAGTAACCCTACCCAGTGTCTCAGTTTTTTAAAATAAATCACTTTGGTGCCATGTCCATGCAAGGAAGTAAGATTTTTAAAGTTATATTATTTCAATATAAAAAACAAGTAGCTTAACCGCAGAGCACGTGAATGCACTCAGTTTGCACAAAAGAAAATAATTTGTTAATCTGTCCCTCTGTGAATGATGAGTGTTCTCTGGACCTTTTGTGACAATAAAGGGAAGTGTATAATACATGTTAGACTGATTTCCAACAAAAGTGGCTAACGTATTAGAAAGCCTTAAATCTCTAAGAAAAGCTTCATTTATCAGGAAAATTTACTGACATGAAATATAAGTCTATGTGATTATCTTGGTTAATTAATGAGCTGTTCTCTATTGAATTATCTCGTTCAGTCCTTGACAGAACTTACTAAAAATAAACAGAATGCCTTTGCTCTAATCTATCTTTGCAGCTAAGTTAAAAAAAATGCACATAAAATTGATTCACAAAATTTCCACTGAGGGCTGATATGCATGGAAGTTATATGTCCTATCCGCTGGATCCTTATCAAGTATCTTTTTTTTACTTTTAAAAGTCTGTGTCCTTCTACATGATTTATTTTAAGACCCAGGTTCCAATCCCCCTCAGATGCTTTGTCAATTGACCTAATTTGCTTTATCTGATTTTTCACCTGCCACTCAGCAGTCATTTCATCCCAAGACCAGATCTAAGCTGACCTCTAAATTCCCAAGCTTACTATTTTTTTTTTTCTTTTTTCCAGTTGAGTTAGCTAGGTGTGAAGCTGATGAGCTTAAACTCACTGTACACTAATTCTTCAATGGATTAGTAGCTCAGGAATGGAGGATACTTTATCAGCAGCAAGCCAGGAAGCACAGCACCAGGGCCCTTGCCTGCATTGCTGATTGAATCATCTATGTGCCTGGACAGCAGGCAGGCCGATTTCAGGCCACCATATGGGTGTGAGGCCTGGCTGTGTTCTTCTCCCAGACTTTCCTCTGGGTGCTAATTGCTTTAGTGAGAGAGACTGTGCAAAGCAATTAAACAGCCCCTTTCTCCCACAGTCCTAGTTCTCAGAAGCTAGGGGCTGGAGAGGGCTCCTGCTCGCCCAGTAGGTTGCAAATTGCTCAGAGTGAATAAATACATTTGTTCACTTTTCAAACTGTGACCAGCCACCTGGTCTCTTGTGCTGCTCTCAGAGCAGAGAAGGCAGATGACGGGCTCCTCGTTGCTGAACTTCAGCCTATAAAAATGCTTCACCGAGCTCTGAGCTATTTTTGCAAGGACATCTGTTGCCAAAAAAGAATTTTAATTAAGCAAAAACACATCTCTGTTTTGTCCATGGCAAGGAGGCTTGTGAAAGCTTTCTTGTCTCAGATGAATGCTAAATCTGGAGAAATGGAAGCCTTAAGGTATTTTGTGAGGGATATTTTGCTGCTCAATTTGAGGGACACAACAGATTTTCCATGGGAAGGAAATTATTGGAAGTGCGTGTTTGTGCTTTTCAAAATAAATCTCAGCCTGCATTAATAATTAATTGTACGTAATATAATCTGACATGTTACCCCATGGTTTGATAAAGTCGAAAGCTATTTCCACAAGGCAACTTGCCAGTTCTTTTGCACTCGTCCAGTCTTCTTCCCAGGTGATATTCATCATTTTAACATCAAGCTTCCAGAACACCACATTAACACATAAATTAGAGGACCTGATGCTATGCTGGCTGTTATAACTAGTCCAGATAAAATTGTCCAATCAGGAAGGAGAAAAAAAAAGTAAAATGATCAACAGAATCAGAAATCAGGTTGTAGACATTAATACTGCATAAGGTGGTTAAGATGTGATGGGGGAGGGGAGGCAGTCCTTTTCTAGTTTTCATAAATGAAATTATCCTGAGTATTTTTTTCCTCTTCAAATATCGACATAATGGCAGATACAAATCCCTCAAATATGAAACTGATTCTGTAACCATATACCTTCAAATCCCTTAAGTGCCTTTAGGGGCACCCTCTCTGGCCGCACAAGCATATTAGACAGGCTGATTATAAGAGGGCATTTTCAAGTAGCAGGTACCAAGGGGGATTGCTGGGTGGTGTTGGGGGATGAATTCCCTGATAATATTAATCATTTTTGGCCACTTCTATTATAGGTCAGGATCACTCATTTACCCTCTTGGAGGGTAGAGAGAGAAAATCATCTAGGTGAAGGCAGTAAGGAGCTCATATTTCTACACAATAGGATCTTTGCAGACAGAAATCTAACCTTTACGTTAGGGACTGAAATACAGAATCCCATGCTGGACATCACACTTAGAATGTTCCTTTCTATTCTGGAAACTTTCTGACGATTCAAAGTTACTTCTGGGGGTTTATCCTTCATTGATAGGAGAGGGGGTGTAAGATTAACCCTCTCCTATTCCTTCTTCTCAGCCATCTTATGCAAATCTTTCCCACTGTGTTTCTATTCCAGCATACTATTTTGTATTGTTTCCATTACGGTTTTTTGTTGTTGTTGTTCTTTTGTTTTTAAGTTTTCCTTTTCCAATAGTGACTGTTTTGTTTGTGATTACTAGGGTTGCCCCATCCTGTAGCTCTTAACAAGATTAATTACTCTAATTAATACATGATATTAAAAATAGAGCATGAATCTGTCAGGTCCTTGTCCCTGTACCTAAGTATTTATAGAATTTTTAGAAATACACATGTGTATCTATCTATCTATATATACATAAACTCATGCGTGTGTGCATGCTAGGTTGCTTCAGTTGTGTCTGACTCTTTGTGACCCTATGGATCATAGCCCACTAAGCTCCTTTGTCCATGGGATTCTTGAGGCAAGAACACTACAGCGAGTTACCATGCTCTCTTCCAGGTGATCTTCCTGATCCAGGGAACGAAGCCACATCTCTTATGTCTCTTGCATTGGCAAGTGGACTCTTTACCACTAGCACCACCTCAGAAGCCACACACACACCTATGTTGCTCACTAATTCTTTCAACACACTCATTTTGTAATGATTTGTCTGTGGGTAGTGGTAGTAAGTGATAGCTGCTTTTGTATACGTAATCTAAATTTGGCTTTCAACTTAGTTTTCTTTGGGTTCTAGGCTTGCCATCTCTTGTTTTTATTAGTGAACACATTTTTGGTGTCAGTAAGAGAATCCAGTGAAAACCAGATTAAGAAGAAAAGGAAATTTATTAGTTGGTAATACTGCCGAGTTTCAGGTTAAAGATTTCAGAAACTGCCAGAGCCAAGGCCTCCATCTATGTCATTGGAACCCAGTCTGTTCTTCTATATGCTTTCCTCTACAGTGCCTTTTTACTTAGGCAGGTGTTTCTATACAATGCAGCTCCTGCCTTAGCTTGCTTTTGAAGAGCTTTCTTCCCAATGATTCTAGCAAAGGGCTAGACTCTCAGCACCATAGTCAGGGCACAAATTGGTGTGTACTGCCTAGATTTGTATTCTGACTCTACCACCTACGATCTTTTGATGTCTGGAAGGACACTAATACTTTGTCCTTAAGTTTCCTCATCTGCAAATTGAAGATAATAATAGTGTCTAATTGTAGGTGTGTTGAGAGTATTAAATAAGTTTAATATATATGCCAAGCACATAACAAGTTTTAACAATTAATAGTAATAAATGTTAATTATAATTATGAATAATGCCATCCATGAAACTTATTACTGTGGCCAGGGCATAAAATACATTCACTGGCTTGACCTGAGTCATGTATCTTCTCTAGAGATTGGGATGAGATCTTCTCCCACTTAAACCATGAAGATTTGTAATGAGATAAGGATAATTTGGCTGTCTCTTATAAGACAAGGTAAGGGATACCAAGAATCTTAGTAATTTATACAACTAGCTTAGGTACTCTACAATATTGGTTTTGTTTGGAATATAATCAAGCAAAATGGTGGAGGCAAAATTGTTTTTGAAATAAGAAAGCACAATTAAAATGTGGTTGTGTCAATGACTTCACATTTGTGAATCCTAAAAGCACAGCAGATATGGTCCCTCTTATGCAGTTCACCATATTATTGAGAACACAGATATTTAGGTATCGCAAAGAACCAACATGAGTTCAACAAAAAACAAGGGCAAAAGAAAAATGTATAAATTAATTATGGCCAGGTTGGCAATTATTAAGAAATCAGAGTACCTAGTTGTAATCATGAAAGTTTTATTAAAAGAAATCATTTTCTGATGGAGGTCTGAGGCCACAGTATAAAGCAATATTAAACTACTAAGCCCCCCAAATAATTTTTCTATGTCTCTATGATACTGAACTCAAGAGATCTATTGTTGAATTGAACCCAAATTAAAGAAACAATTCAACCACTTACCCAACCATCAAAACACTACCTTGCTTATGCATTGTGGGCACTTTCCTCAGCTAAGTCACAGAATTTAGCCTTGTCACTCTCTTTTAAGGAGTGATCCCAAGATCACACCAATCCTTTCCAAAACTTCAGTATCTTTGGGAATAGTGGAATAAAAGATGAGAGGCATTTGTATTCATTTTCAGTGGTAGTTTTTCACCCTTTATCTTCTTTATGTGTCTTCATGTATTACAGGTGACTTGTCCTTTCATTTTCTGAATACATGATAATAAATAAAAGGGAAAGTTAATGTTTTACTGATGGACCATGCTTATTAATGTCCGTTTGAATGCAGACTGTTTAGCTATTGATATAGTAAGTCAATCAACATTATCTTTCTGAAACCTTGTGCTAAAAACGAATGCCCATCTCCTTGTAAAGATAACTCAGTACAAACATGGTGGGTTCTTGAATGATTGGTTTATCACAAAAGCATATAAAGAATACAGAATACAACATGATACTCAGGCCCTGCCCTTTGCAACAGTGAATGTTTAGTCTGAGTCATTATACTTTGGAGGAGCTGTTAAAGCCACTACATAATTACAGTCTCTAGTTATACTTTTTTTTGTGTAGTTTTATTTTTATAAAATAGCATCTGTTCTCCTTTTCATCCTTATAGTAATAATGTAAGGTAAATAGAAGCAGCAACTATGCCAAGAGATAGCTTCTGGGAGATCATCAACCGTACCCATAAAGGCTCTCAAAAAACAAGCATGCTCAGTAAAAAAAAAAAAAAAAAAAAAAGTGTATTTTCCATATAAATACATGCTCTATTAAAGCCCCTCTGTAAATCACCCCGAATTAACTTTCCATATAAATAAGAAATAGTGTCTTACCTATGCACACTTGGTTTTAAGACAGATTTCCTAGACTTTCAGTTCTAATCTGATAACTCACCACTGCCCCTTAGAAATTGTGGAGCTACTATTGGATAAAAGCAAATAGTATAATAATCACTTTAATGCTAGAGAATCTGGGGCAGACTTGTGCAGACTCAAATGGGGACTTCTCTATTCTATCTACATGATTGCTAAATGTATAGGTGCTTAGGAAAGGATGCTGTAGTTTGGTTTAGAAAATGATAGTATGAAAAACAGGATATTTAAGACATTATCTAGCTGCCTGTGGGATTAAGCTGTGGGTGGAACTTTGAACCAAGTTACTGGAGGATGTGATCTTATCAAAATTCAGATAAGGGTTTTCAGACTTCCAGAATGGTGGGATAAAGACCTACAAAATTTATTCCTCCATAAAAACAACAAGAACACTGAAAAAGTTATCAAAATTAAGTTTTTTTCAGAACTCTGGAAATTAACCAGAGACTTGAGACAATCTGCAGAGAGTTTATTCATGAAATCCAGTTGAATCTTGGTAAAAACAATAACCTTTGTGAAATTTTAACTTGTCCTATTCTAATCTCTCTTTCCCTAGTTCCATAGTAGTTTTGAAAGCCAATAGCTCTGCAATCACTATAGCCACAAAAATAGCAGCCTAATAGCCAGAGGAGAGAGAGTTTCAAGCTCCTTCAAAGCCTCATTCCCGAGTAAATTTTTTTATTTGAAGTTCATGAGGGCCTCTGAAATTCACCACTTGCAGGACTTGTCTTTATTGATCTGCTTTAGGGCTTACTCATTGCAAACAGCCTTTCTTTTGGGTCATTTGGCAAAGACAGTCGGTAGCAATTGTTTAAATTTGCAGCTGCCTGAGATGGCCATAACTGTTCGACAAACAAGAAGCTGACCAAAAGACTTAAGAAGCTGGGTAATGAGCTGTCCAGAGGGAGCTTTGAAAAACTATAACATGCTTCTGATAGCCTAGAAGGACATATGTTAAGTATAGAGCTGAATAAGCAAAGCTGAATAAGCTTTGCTTATTCAGAAAATATCTGAGACGTTATTAGTCTCCCACCTCTGACTGAACTTGAAGTGCTGCACAAGCAGGAAATGGAAGTTAAGGCAGAGTTAGACCTGCCTCCTGCAATGTTATAAGCATATCTCAACACACCCATGTGCCACCTCTCAGCAAAGGTTGAGAGACTAATTGATCCAAAGCATTTAAAAATACTCTGTCAAATAATTAGCTGACCATTAAGCAGACCACAGAAATTTCAGTTGGCCCCACATGTTAAAGATTTCAGACTTTAAAGAACTAGTTGAGAAAAGTTAGTAGGCAAAAAAAATAGCAACTACAACAAACAGCAAAAAGGAAAAAACTCTGGTAGGATTGATCTAATATAGAGTTGTCACTTTATATCATTTCCAATGTCCAGTTTTTAATGAGAAATTATCATTCATGAGAAGAACTAAGTAATTATGGCCCATCCATACACAGGGGAAAAAAAAGCAGCAAATAGAGAATGTCTCTAAGGAAGTCTTGACATTAGATTTATCAGAAAAAAAAGTGATTTAAATCAACTACTATAACTATGCTCAAATAACTAAAGGAAACCATGTATAAATAACTAAAGGAAAGGAGAAAAGTATGAGAATGACATCTTGCCAGTAGAGAATATCAATAAAGAGAAATTATTTTTTAAAAATTCTACATTTGAAAGGTAGTTCAACAACTGAAAGAAAAAAAAAAAGTCACTGGAAGGGCTCACCAGTGATTTAAACCAACTAAAAACCTTGATCTGCACAACAAAGAAGTTCAACAAACTCCAAGTAGGATAAATTTAAAAAAAAAAAAACAACAAAAAAAACCCTGACACTTAAACATAAAGTCATCAAAAGTCAAAGACAAAGAGAATTTTGAAAGCAGTAAGAGAGAAGGAACTTACATGTACAAGGGATCTCAGGAAAGCTAATAGCTAATTTCTTATAGACAACCTTGGAGGCCATATGGCAGTGAAGTGATATATTCAAAGTGCTAAAAGAGAAAAACTGTCAACCAAGAATTCTGTATCCAACAAAACTATCCTTCAAAACCTTGGGAGAAATTATGTCATCCCCAAATAAGCAAACTTTGAGAGAATTTCTGTTTAGTTGATATGACCTACAAGAAATTCCTTCAGGCTGAAGTGAAAGGACACTCTTAAGTAGCTAAAATCTACTTGGAGAAACAAAGAGCACCAGGAAGTGTAACTGTGGAAAATATAAAAGACAACATAAGTGTATTTTTCTTCTCTAATCTTATTTTACAATATTCACATAAAAAATTAACTATAAAACACTATTGATGGGCTTATGATGAATAAAGTCTTGTTTGGCTAATAATAATAACAGGAGGTATTTAGGAGCAAAGATTTTTGTATACTTAAATTGATACTAATATGAGCTAGACTGTTCTAAATTAAGATGTCATTGGTAATACCCAGGGAAATCACTGAATAATAGCTAAATATATGTATGCTGCTGCTAAGTCACCTCAGTCATGTCCGACTCTGTGCGACCCCATAGACAGCAGCCTACCAGGCTCCCCCATCCCTGGGATTCTCCAGGCAAGAACACTGGAGTGGGTTGCCATTTCCTTCTCCAATGCATGAAAGTGAAAAGTGAAAGTGAAGTCGCTCAGTCGTGTCCGACTCTTTGCAACCCCATGGACTGCAGCCTACCAGGCGCCTCCGTCCATGGGATTTTCCAGGTAAGAGTACTGGAGTGGGGTGCCATTGCCTTCTCCGATATATATATATACATATATTATATATACATATATATTATATATATACATATATTATATATACATATATATTATATATATATACATATATTATATATACATATATATTATATATATATTATTATATGATAAAAGAAATTACACAAGAATTAAAATGGTACTTTAGAAATATTTATCTGATATAAAATAAGGCAATAATGAAGAAATAGAGCAATAAACAAAATGAGGCATAGAAAACAGGATGTCATCTGCAAAGTTTTTTTTTTTTATCAGCAATGAAAGAAAATGAAAGTGCGTTACACATTGCAATTACAAGTCAGAGACTGGAAGAATCGATAAAAACACATTATTTAACTGTGTGCTGTATACAAGAGACAATTTAGATTCAAAGAAAAACATGAATTGAAAATAAAAGGATTGAAAAAAGGATATATCATGCAAAAAGAGCTACATTAAGATCAGACAAAATAGAACTTGTGACTGAAGTTACTTGAAACAATGAAAGACAAAATGAAGAAAGTTAATCCACTTGGGGAAAAAGTCACGATTATAAACATACATACACTTAACAGCAGAACCACAAAATACACAAAGCAGAACTGACACAACTGAAAGGAGAAATGGATCATTCAACAATAATTTCTGAAGACTTCAATGTCTCAATTTCAGTAGCTTGAAGAGCAAATAAAACAATGTTTGATATCATTAGTCATTGGACCAATAAAAACCACAAAACCATATTGAGGAAGAATTCTTGGAAGTTTTTTGAGTATAAGCACCAGGAATCCATCTCACCACTTAGACAAGAATTGCACTGACAGAATCTGACTGACGTAACTATTTTGGAGCTCTGGAGTTTTTTAAAGCCTTGCAGATTCTAAAGGAAGTCTTGGTCAGTAAATAATGGTTAATTTTGGTCAATTTCAATTCTTAGCATGGTAGCAATCACCTGTCTCCTGCTCATAGTCCCATGGTTTGCAGCTGTACATGCATTCTTGGAGCAGATTGCCCACAACTAGTGGAAGCCAGAGTTTACTGATTATATTGAGGATCTGTCCTCTGATAATTGATTAGCACTTCTGATTTAGGAGGTGCAGATATAGAGTTGGGTAGCCATTGTTCAAACCTCTCCTTGCTCAGCTGAGTAATTCCAGGAGATTTAAAGGACTGGTTTACTTTTTACTCCCTTTATTTTTCTCTTTTCTCATTTCGTGTGTCAGATATTTAAGGACAAAAACATGCCAAATATATGAGGAAATTTAGAAAGTCACTGTGCTTATCTAGGGAAATGCATAATCTCAGAAAAGACTTGAGAAAACCTTAAGTTCATACTTTAGATGGGTCCCCAGCTCAGAGACCCCGTCCCCTCCCCCCACACAACAATAAACAAAACAAAACAAAATAAAAATAAAACGGTAAACTCTAGGGAAGGGGAATAATTGAATCTCCAGTTACTATATTATAAGAATCACAGGCCTAGTTTTCAACAACAATAACAAAAAATCACAAGGCATGAAAGAATAGGAAAGTAAGGTTTTTCAAAGAAAGAAAAAAAAAACCCAGAATATGACCCTAAGAAAGACCAGATGGTTGACGTAGTAGACAGAGCTTTAAACAACTATTTAAAATGATTTTCAGTTCAGTTCAGTTCAGTCGCTCAGTCATGTCTGACTCTTTGCAACCCCATGGACTGCAGCACGTCAGGCCTATCTGTCCATGACCAACTCTTGGGGCTTGCTAAAACTCATGTCCATTGAGTCTATTATGCCATCCAACCAGCTCATCCTCTGTTGTCCCCTTCTCCTCCTGCCTTCAATCTTGCCCAGCATCAGGGTCTTTACCAATGACTCAGTTCTTCAAATCAGGTGGCCACTGCATTGGAGTTTCAGCTTCAGCACCAGTCCTTCAATGAATATTCAGGACTGATTTACTTTAGGATTGACTGGTTGGATCTCCTTGCAGTCCAACAGATTCTCAAGAGTCTTCTCCAACACCACATTTCAAAAGTGTCAATTTTTTGTTGCTCAGCTTTCTTTATAGTCCAGCTCTCACATCTATATGTGACTACTAGAAAAACCATAGTTTTCACTAGATGGACCTTTGTTGACAGAGTAATGACTGCTTTTTAATATGCTGTCTAGGTTGGTCATAGCTTTTCTTCCAAGGAGCAAGCGTCTTTTAATTTCATGGCTGCAGTCACCATCTGCAGTGATTTTGGAGTCCAAAAAAATAAAAGTCCTTCACTGTTTCCATTGTTTCCCCATCTATTTGCCATGAAGTGATGGGACTGGATCCCATGATCTCAGTTTTCTTAATGATGACTTTTAAGCCAACTTTTTCACTCTCCTCTTTCACTTTCATAAAGAGGCTTTAGTTCTTCTTCGATTTCTGCCATAAGGGTGGTATCATCTGTGTATCTAAATTTCTCCCAGCAATCTTGGTTCCAGCTTGTGTTTCATCCATCCCAACAATTCACATGATGTACTCTGCAAAGAAGTTAAATAAGCAGGGTGATAATATACAGTCTTGACATACTCCTTCCCCAATTTGGAACCAGTCTGTTGTTCCATGTCTGGTTCTAACTGCTGCTTCTTGACCTGCATACACATTTCTCAGGAAGCAGGTAAGGTGGTCTGGTATTCCCATCTCTCGAAGAATTTTCCACATTTTGTTGTGATCCACACAGTCGAAGGCTTTGGCATTGTCAATAAAGCAGAAGTAGATGTTTTTTCTGGAACGCTCTTGATTTTTTGATGATCCAACGTATATTGGCAATTTGATCTCTGGTTCCCCTGCCTTTTCAAATCCAGCTTGAACATCTGGATGTTCACTCTTCATGTACTCTTGACGCCTGGCTTGGAGAATTTTGAGCATTACTTTGCTAGCATGTGAGATGAGTACAATTGTGTGGTAGTTTGAACATTCTTTGGCATTGCCTTTCTTTGGGATTGGAATGAAAACTGACCATTTCCAGTCCTGTAGCCACTACTGAGTTTTCCAAATTTGCTGGCATATTAAGTACAACATTTTCATAGCATCATCTTTTAGGACTTGAAATAGCTTAACTGGAATTCCATCACCTCCACTAGCTTTGTTCATAGTGTTGCTTCCTAAGGCCCACTTGACTTCACATTCCAGGATGTCTGGCTCTAGGTGAGTGATCCCACCATTGTGGTTATCTGAGTCATGAAGATCTTTTTGTACAGTTCTTCTGTGTATTCTTGCCACCTCTTCTTAATATCTTCTGTTTCTGTTAGGTTCATACCATTTCTGTCCTTTATTGTGGCCATTTTTACGTGAAATATTCCCTTGGTATCTCGAATTTTGTTGAAGAGATCTCTAGTCTTTCCCATTCTATTGTTTTCCTCTATTTCTTTGCATTGATCACTGAGGAAAGCTTTCTTATCCTTCTTTGCTATTCTTTGTGACTCTTCATTCAAATGGGTATATCTTTCCTTTTCTCCTTTGCCTTTCACGTCTCTTCTTTTCTCAGCTACTCGTAAGGCCTCCTCAGACAACCATTTTGCCTTTTTGCATTTCTTTTTCTTGGGGATGGTCTTGATCACTGCCTCCTGTACAATGTTATGAACCTCCGTCCATAGTTCTTCAGGCACTCTGTTTATCAGATCTAATCCCTTGAATCTATTTGTCACTTCCACTGTATAATCATAAGGGATTTGATTTAAGTCAAACCTGAATGGTCTAGTGGTTTTCACTACTTTCTTCAATTTAAGTCTGAATTTTGCAAGAAAGACAATTGTAAAATTGTTATTTCTGTCATAAGGATGATATCATCTGCATTTTTGAGGTTATTGATATGTCTCCCAGCAATCTTGATTCCAGTTTGATTCCAAATGTAAAAAACTATTGTAGAAGACATTTAAAGAGCTAAAAGAAGACATGGAACATGGACAAAGTCAAGAAAATATGATGTATGAGCAAAATGGAAATATCAATGAAGAGACAAAAAACATAAAAAGGAACCAAGAAAGAAATTGTGGATATGACAAGTTACAATAATTGAAATGAAGAAGCTACTACTGAGATTCAAAAACATATTTGAGTAGATAGAAGGAAGAAAAAGAGAATTTGAACATAGGGCAGTTGAAATTACTGAGTCTAAGGAATAGAAAAAAATAGATTGAAGGAAAATTATAAGAGCCTGAGGGATCTGTGAGATGCCATCAAATCAAGTGACATACATATTGTGAAAGTTCCAGAAGGAAAAGAGAGAGAGAGAAATTATTTGAAGAGATAATTGCTGAGAATTTCCCATGTTTTGTGAAATACATGGATATAGGCACTGAAGAGGCTCAACCAACTTCAGATTTGATAAACTCAAAAAGATCCCGTCTGGAGCACAGTATAATCAAAAATTTGAGAGCCAAAGAAAGAGAGAATTTTGAAAGCAACAAGAGACAAGAGAGTTGTCACACTCAAATGATTCCTAGTAATATTACTAGCAGATTTATCATTAGGAACTTGAAGGGCAGAAGGAAATGGGTTGATATATTGAAAATGCTGAAGAAAGAATTTTATCAACCAAGAATCCTGTATCTGGGAAACTGTCCTTCAACATGAGGGTGAAGTTAAGACAGACCCAGATAATCAAGAATTGAGGGAGAATTACAAGAATTACTCCTAGACCTACCCTACAGGAAATGCTAAAGGGAATCCTTCAAATGGAAATAAAAGGACCTTAGGCTATAATTTGAAGCCATAAGAAGAAATGAAGATCTTTGCTAAAGGTAGATACACAAACAATCATACTATGGTTTGAATTCACATGTTGAAATTCTAATACCTAATGTGATAGTAATAGTATTAGAAGGTTGGGTCTTTGGGCAGTGATTAGGTCATCAGGGCAGAGCCCTCATAATGAAATTAACGCCCTTATGAAAGAGGCCTGAGAGATCTCTCATCCCTTCCATAATGTGAGGTCACAGTGAGAAGACACTAACTGTGAACCAGGAAAAAGGCCTTCACCAGAATGGGACCATGAAGTCACCTTGATCTTGGGCTTCCAATTTCCAGAACCAAGAGAAGTAAATTTCTGTTATTTATATGCTGTCTAGTCTGTGGCATTTTGTTGTAGCAGTCAGAATGGACTAAGACAAATTATAAAAGTTAGTTTTATTGTAACTTTGGTTTGTAACTCCATTTTTTTTTCTTCATGATTTGAGATGAATTCATATAAAAACAATCTTTAGTCTATGTTTCAGACACAGATATTATTTTGTGACATCAACAACTCAAAGGAGTAGGAAAGTAGCTGTATAGGAGCGGAGGATTTTTTTCATATTGTCATTAAGTTGGTAAAAATGTACATTTGACTGTTGTAACTTAAAGATGTTAAATGTAATTCCCATGGTAACTATACACACACACACAAGCTCAGCTAGAGGAGTCAAATGTAGAGAGACAGAATGGGTAGAGTTTTAGTTTTGCAAGATGAAAATTTTTCTGGGGATGGATAGTGGTGGTGATTATACAACAATATAAATGTATTTAATGTCCCTGAACTATACATTTAAAAGCAGTAAAAATGATAAGTTATATGTTTATGTATATTTTATCACAATTTAAAAAGCACAAAAATGCATCAAGATATTCATAATTACTAGGATAGATAAAATGAAAAAGATAACATGTTAGTAAGGATACAGAGAAGTTGAATCCTTCTTACATTCTTGGTGGATTTATAATATGGTTTAACCACTTTGGGAAGGGCTTCCCTTGTGGCTCAGCTGATAAAGAATCCGCCTGCAATGTGGGGATCTGGGTTTGATCCCTGGGTTGGGAAGATCTCCTGGAGAAGGGAAAGGCTACCCACTCCAATATTCTGGCCTGGAGAATTCCATGGACTGTATCATCCATGGGGTCACAAATAGTCAGACACGACTGAGCACTTTCAATCACTGCACTACTTTGTGGATATACTAAAAAAAGCTTAATTTTACACTGAAACAGTGTAGATTTTATGGTTTGTGAATTATATCTCAATAAAGCTGCTATTAAGAAAAGATTAACAGGAGACAGAATTTCGCTGTTAGTTCTTGTAATGAGGCAACGTTGGCTGATGAAACAACCTGTGATGTCTGTAACCTAGTAAACAGTGGTATTTATTTTCCATTATGAGAATGATTATAATTCCAGTAGAGTAATTCCATAAATTATTAAAATAGTTTCTCCCTCCCCCCCTCCCCCGGATGTGTTTCACTGATGGTTCTTATTGCATAAGTGAGTACAGATTTTCTTAAGTTACACAATGAACCCTTTCAACCACAATTGAAACAGGGCTTGTCAGGGGCAAAAATAAAAATGTAGGCCTATCACGGTGAATTACCAGACTGAGCCAGGTACACCTCTTGTTTGGTATCAATTCTCTCACACACCCATTTCTCAATAAGCATTTTCAGAGTTGAGAGAGAGTTCTCTGAACCAGGCCAAGTCCTTGCTGCTCAGAGAAAACATCTTAAATTCTCCTTCTATTTTTCCTGGCATCATAGTATGATTCCTATCTTGAGGAGTATAATACTGTGTGTGCCAATTCCTAACAACTTTTAAAGTATTGAGGAGAAATAAAGGTCTTGGCAGGAGAATCTGCAAGTGTAGTATTGGACCCTGAAAGATACTAGGGTGGGTTCAGTGAAAAGAAGGTAAGTCAAGAACTATACATAGTCCTTCTTGCCATGAGCCTAGAAGTGGACCACACACTTCTCTGGCTTTTCTCCTTGGTGATACTGTGTTCCCAAGTATAGTCAGCATGTATTTAAGCAGCATGAAGATACAAGTTTGTTTGAAAGTCAGTTTGGACACTATTTCATGTTGCGGTTTTGTTACAAGTGTATGTTTGTCTTGTAACTTTCTAAATTTTTTCTTAAACATTTCTTAATCCACTGTTCAACTAAAAAATGGAAACAATAGTGAAGTTGTTCCAGATTTTTGTTTATAAGAATTTTATGGGCATAAAAATTCTTTTCAAATTGATGCCCATCTCCTGATTTTCTTAAAAAGTACTTCTGTGTCTTTTAAAATAAATAATTGACATTCGAATTCAGTGGGCTGGATAGAGTTGAGCCATTATGGGGTTTGTATGTACTGGCTCATCACTGTGATCAAAATTCTGCCATTAATTTTCCTGTGAGGTTAGAGCCAATAATTCAAGGTTCCAAATAATTATAATTATAGCCAGAGTTAAAGAGCTTAAGCCCTAGACTTCTACTTACTGAGTACTACTACTGGAGTTCTTGAAAGGTAACATATAAGATCTTGAAGGCTGACATTGCCAGGCCAATAGCAGCAGGTAAATATAAGCAGCCATAGTATAAGCATAGGTGAATGAGTATGGATTAGAAAGGTATGCAAGAGGAAGGATTGAAGCTAAATTATACATGATCTTGTGTATGGTCAGGAATCCATGAGAAGGGAGATCTCAGGACAGAAGCATGAATTGACTAACAGAAATCCAGGATGAACTCTATGCAGTGCTGGGGGAGAATAGTCTAAGGGCAGGAAAATAGAGGTGAAGATGCAAAGGTATAATCAGGAGTTAACTGCAGGTAAAGCTAGATCAAAATCTAGGCATGGTTGCTATAGGTCAGCAAAGCCTGGAAGCAGATTCTGAGAAGGCAGATAGAACACATAACATAAAGGGATAATTGGTTAACTCCACTGAGATCTATCCCTGTTTCAGTGGGAACCTATGAGATTGAGTGTGAGAATCAAGGCTGTCATTTCCTTCAGTATTACCATCATCAGCATCATTGTCACTGCCATCACCAGAATGTCCAGTATTTATCGGTGGCTTCTTTACATTTCAGGAACTAAGAATTTACATACATTGTTTAATTCTTCTAACAGTTATATCCTCTAATTTGGGGCTTCCCAGGTGGTGCTAGTGGTAAAGAAACTGCCTGCCAAAGCAGGAGATAAAAGAGACGTGGAGTTTGATTTCCAGGTTGGGAAGATCCTCTGGAGAAGGGCACGGCAACCCACTCCAATATTCTTATCTGGGGAATCCCATGGACAGAGGAGCCTGGCAGGCTACAGCCCATGAGGTTGCAAAGAGTTGGACACAGCTGAAGCAACTTAGCACACATGCACACGTTCTTAATTTTTTAATTTCATTTTCATATTAACAACAACAACAGCAAAACAATTAATGCTCAGAAAAGTTAGATCCCTTGCTCAAAGGCATATGGGCAGTAAATAAAGAAAGCTAGCATTCAAGATCTACTCTAGAATCTGGGTTTTTAAAAACCAGACTCTTTGTTTCCAAGAACAGAGGAGCCTGGTGGGCTACAGTCCATGGGGTCACAAAGAGTTGGACACGACAGAGAGACTAACACACTTTCTGTCTCTAATAGCGTCTCTTTCCCATTGATATGAGAATGGACAATCTGCAGTGGGAGCTGGATAAAATCTTATCTTTCCCTTGTCTCAGGTAGTTGTGGAGTGTGATTTATAGCATGAAGTGGTAGAATTTCAGGGAAAGAACTGACCCACTATAACAGGCAAACAGAGCTTGTCCTGTTCATTAGATATTATAGCCACACAGCTGTATCCTGAGTCTGTGTATGTGGAGAGGGGGAAGTATTTTTAACTATGTCTCAAGCTCGGAGAGTGGAACTGGCAGGGTCCTCAGAGATTTCCTAGCCCAACTCTCTTCCTCTATTAGGTGACCTCCAAACTTTATTGCATTGGCAAACAGAAGCCTCTCCCAGCCTTTCCTAACTCCAAAGCCCATAGGCCTAGAGAGTTTCTCTTTCTTAGGAGATCCACGACATTTTCCCCTGTGGCTATAAGAGCACTGGCTGGATTTTGTTATGGGTTATTGTTCACAGATCTCTCTTTTCCCATCATTATTGGGGCTGCAGGTGATCCAAGGTCAGAAGTTCTGTTCTAATCCTTTTTTTCTCAATACCTATTACCTGATACAGAGGGAGTGTAGTTACCACAATGTACTGAATTGAATTTCATATATGACTAAACTAAGTGCCAAAATGTTAAGCAATTTGCTGAAGTCACAGGTAGATAGCAAGACCAGGAAAGATTTCTCCTGCTCGTAATTTATACTACAGAACTGTGGCCCTCAGCTGGTGTGTTAGTCTCTTTCTCTTTGTATGATGTATGTGAGGGGGTGTTACTTTCTAACCACGCTCCTCTGAGCATGCTGTTATCACTCTCAGGTAATTTTCCAGGTTTTTTTTTTTTTTTTTTTTTTTTTTGCTGCGTGAGTACCTACAGAGTGAGGATGGAATTTTAAAAACTTATTTCGCACAGCACCAGCCCAAAAGCTACTTTATTGCCTTTTTTCTTTGATAAAAAGATCTGAATGCTAATTCATAAGGTGCTAAACTGATTTCCATTCAATCTTGTAGGGAACTGGTGACAAACAAATTTGAATCTATGTGGGAGCTTTTGTGTGTTTTTGTTTTTTAGCTCTAACAACATTGAACCATCCCCCTGCATAGTCTTAGAATTTAACACAAATATATTATAAATATAAATGATATAAATACAAATGCTTGAAAGCAACAACAACAATATCCACAACCAAACCAAAAAGACCTTTTGTGTGTGTACTTAATTTTATGTATGCTTTGTGAGTCTAGAGAAAAATGTGAAAGATCACTCTCAATTGTCTGCTTTGGAAGCAGAGTGGTGGGATTGAAGGGAATTTTAGTTGAAGATTATTACATTTTTTATTCATTTTTGTGTGGCTTCCCACAAAAATTAATAAACATTTTAATAATTCTGAGTGACTGAACTTAATATTTGAACACATAATTTTCACTCAGGGCCATCTATTCAGCTTCCTTATTGTAAGGAAGAGATGACTTAGGCTACCACAAGTAAATGACATTTGTTGTATTGATTAGTGAGCCATGACTGTGTAGGACCCAGGGACAGAAGAAGCCAGATTTTCTGGGAACTTTACCCAGAGGGTGAACTCTGAATTCATGAAGACTTTTGGAACTTCAGAAAAACCGCCTGAGATTGACTCTTGTGCTCACTGTTAGCACCTTATAGCCGTGTTCCCTGTGGTGCCTTCCATAACTGTCCCACTACCAACTGACAAATTCTCTAAGTTTCTCAGTTAAAATTCCTGAGAGGGAGAAAGAATTGGATTGGCCAAGATCATCTCTTGGTGTCATACCTTAGAAAACATTGTTCTCCTTTCTAGTGTATGTGAAGTACTAAGTTGTCTTTCTATCACATGCCTATACGCCTGGTACAACCTGTTGCCTGGGAGGTAAACTCATGTGTTGTAAAAGTCATGTGGATGTGGGAGGGATCAGTTCAGTTCAGTCGCTCAGTTGTGTCTGACTCTTTACAACCCCATGGACTGAAGCACGCCAGGCTTCCCTGTCCATTACCAACCCCCGGAGCTTACTCGTGTCCATTGAGTCAGTGATGCCATCCAACCATCTCATCCTCTGTCCCCTTCTCCCTCTGCCTTCAATCTTTCCCAGCATCAGGGTCTTTACCAATGAGTCACTTCTTCGTATCAGGTGGCCAAAGTATTGGAGTTTCAGCTTCAACATCAGTCCTTTCAATGAATATTCAGGACTGATTTCCTTTAGGATGGACTGGTTGGATCTCCTTGCAGTCCAAGGGACTCTCAAGAGTCTTCTCCAACACCACAGTTCTTTGGCGCTCAGCTTTCTTTATGATCCAACTCTCACATCCATACATGACTACTGGAAAAACCATAGCTTTGACTCGATGGACATTTGTTGGCAGAGTAATGTCTGTGCTTTTTAATATGATGTCTAGTTCGGTCATAACTTTTCTTCCAAGGAACAAGAATCTTTTAATTTTGTGGCTGCAGTCACCATCTGCAGTGATTTTGGAGCCCCCTCAAAAAAGTCAGCCACTGTTTCCATTGTTTCCCCATCTATTTGCCATGAAGTGATGGGACTGGATGCCATGATCTTAGTTTTCTGAATGTTGAATTCTAAGCCAACTTTTTCACTCTCCTCTTTCACTTTCATCAAGAGGCTTTAGTTCTTCTTTGCTTTCTGCCGTAAGGGTGGTGTCATCTGCATATCTGAGCTTATTGATATTTCTCCCATCAATCTTGATTCCAGCTTGTGCTTCACACTGCCCAACATTTCTCAAGAGGGATAGGGAAGCCCTTGACTGTCACTGGCTTTTGGTAAGCCCATTCAGTATTTTTTTGTGTGTGTCAGTTTTAGCCTCTGCAGAGGAATATTATTATGCGTGTGCCTCACTTGCTATTTCTAGGACCATCGTTATTTCTTAGCTGCATTTCTTGCTGAACTCTCATTACATCCTACTGAGGTTGCTTCTGTGAAAGTGTGTAACCATCACTAGACTGCACATTGTCTAAAGCATGGGCTTGTGATTGCTTAATGTGGTATCCCAGGCATCCATCTAGCCAGCAAAAGGCCTTCAGCAAATATTACTGAAATGAAGCCCAGACAACCATAAAATTCTTTGAATGTGTTAAAACACAGCAGTGTTCCATTTCCAGGAGCCTGAGTCCCTTCCAGTGCTCATCTCTAGCTGATATTTGTATTAGTGATTCTACAACACACCCTGGGGCCTAGCAGGTCTTCAGGGTGTTGACATGATTTTGGGTATCTTGGAAATGGTTATGAAAAGATGGCAGTGGTTAACAAGGTGGGGCTGGGCAAGGATGAGTGAGGCGGGAGGCTGGGTAACTTGGGATTGATTGTGTAACGTGAAAGACAACCCACACATCTGAAAATGTAAAGTAAAAATGAGGCGATGCAGATCTTATCTGTTTATATCTCTGATATGGAAAGCTCAGCAACAGCTGTCAAACCCTGCCTAGGTCTCATCCACAGGCTGCCTTTGATACAAATCCTAAGGGGGTGATACCTACACAATCACAGCCTTGTTCCACATTGCACAATAAGCCTGCCATGACCTTGGGCTCTGAGGCCTGTTCTGAGGGCAATGTACAGAGACACTGGAGCTGTCAGAGAAGCCATTTTCTCTCTGAATAACTTTTAGGGCACTTTTAAGTGTCGCTTATCAAAGCATAGCTCCTTCTCACGGTACCTAGCTTGGGAAAGTATTTTTCAGGGTGCAAAGGGTGAGTGGCATGGCATCAGTGTAAAATCACTGGCTGCCTTAAGGTCAAGATTCCCCTTAGCCCCCAACCCCAGTTATGCCAGACCAGTAAATCTGTTCTCTAGCCTGGGAGAAACATGGCAATGGCATGAAAGAGCACAGAGCCTGCATCTGTTTTAGCCAGAGAAATATAGAGCCAGTTCATAGTACCTTAAGACAATGACATTCCAGAAATCCTCCTCAGGGTCCATCTAACCTATATCCCTCTCTTAGAGATAGGAGAATAAAGGGGCTGGGGTAGAAGTAAAAAGATATGATTATTTTTAAAGATTGTATGAAGTTTACTGCCAAGTAGTGGTGATTGGAGATAGTGACCTAGATATTTTAAAAGAGAATTTACAACCTCTTTGTCTCAGCACTCTAGACAAATAAGGCAAAAGTATTACACTCAGCATCAATGTTTATTTTTTTCTCAATAGCTTTGTGGTAAGGAACATAAGCTTTGGTGTCATAAAAAATTAGATTTTAATCCAAACTTGAATACTTACTAGCTGTGGGGTCTTGGCTGAGTTAGTCCTTTGAGAGCCTGAGTCTTCTCACATGTAAAAGGGATAGTCATATCTCCCTGGCATGTTTCTTGGGAGGATTAAGTACATTGAAGTGAAGTACTGGGGACAGCCCATGGTATAGTGATTGCCCAATACATAGTAGTTTATAGTAAAATCCTGTTTGGAGTGTATCTTCTTACCTAGGGCCTGCTTGTCTTCCTTCTCAGTCTTATCCAGGCTTTTATGGAGCTTTTGATTGATGGGAACCTACAGAGAAACACTGAGCCAGCACTTACTTCCTAGTGGACACTAGATACCGGCATTGGCAGATGACCTGGGAAAACAGTGAGGTCTTACTGAAATACTGCTTTTGAACCCCTCATGATTGGTGTCAACACCTCATTGTAAAATGAAGTTACCCACTCTCTTTGCCTCAGTTTGGTTTGGATGACACCCACAGATATGTCAGGCTTGGAACTACATGTTACCCCATGCCCTGTGTACCACTATAAATAACTTTCTTTTTTGCCATTTGAGTTTGTCTTAAGTTACTTTAAGTGTTTATTGATATTGGTGTTATGACTGTATTTATCAGCTTTATGAAGTTCTGGCTTCTGTTTCTTAGTTTCCCAACTGTGAACTTTAATTGTCCAATTTTAAGCACCAACTCAGATCATTTCCAATCTTGAATTAATTAACTGGCTCCCAGTCTCTAAATTTCCTAGTATATAGATCAAGGGCTTTAAATGTGAGATGATGCATCTTACTAACAACTACCTTATGTTTTTTTAATTTACTTTTTAATGAAGGATAATTGCTTTACAGAATTTTGTTGTTTTCTGTCAAACCTCAACATGAATCAGACATAGGTATACATATGTCCCCTCCCTCTTGAACCTCCCTCCCATCATCCTCCCTACCCCACCCCTCTAGGTTGATACAGAGCCCCTGTTTGAGTTTCCTGAGCCACACAGCAAATTCCCATTGGTTATCTATTTTACATATGGTAATGTAAGTTTCCATGTTACTCTTTCCATATATCTCACCCTCTCCTCCCCTCTCCCCATGTCCATAATTCTATTCTCTATGTCTGTTTCTCCATTGCTACCCTGTAAATAAATTCTATAGAACAATTTTTCTAGATTCTGTATATGTGCGTTAGAGTATGATATGTATCTTTCTCTTTCTGACTCACTTCTGCAGCACTGTTTACAATAGCTAGAACATGGAAGCAACCTAGATGCCCATCAACAACTACCTTATTTTTATGAGGATTTGCATGGCACAGTATCATGATTAAGAACACAAACACTGGAGCAGACTGTTCAGGTTCTAATTCAGAGCCATCATTCACTATGTATGTGATATAAGGCAAGTTACTTAACCCTTCTGGACCTCAAGTTCCTCATCTTCATAGAATGCTTATATGGATTAAATGAGTTTGTGTATGTAAAGCACTAATAAACAGTCCACTTGACTTAATATTCCAGGATGTCTGGCTCTAGGTGAGTGATCACATCATTGTGATTATCTGGGTCATGAAGATCTTTTTTGTACAGTTCTTCTGTGTATTCTTGCCACCTCTTCTTAATATCTGCTGCTTCTGTTAGGTCCCTACCATTTCTGTCCTTTTTTGAGCCCATCTTTGCATGAAATGTTCCCTTGGTATCTCTAATTTTCTTGAAGAGATCTCTAGTCTTTCCCATTCTGTTGTTTTCCTCTATTTCTTTGCAGTGATCGCTGAGGAAGGCTTTCTTATCTCTCCTTGCTATTCTTTGGAACTCTGCATTCAGATGGGAATATCTTTCCTTTTCTCCTTTGCTTTTTCCTTCTCTTCTTTTCACAGCTATTTGTAAGGCCTCCTCAGACACCCATTTTGCTTTTTTGCATTTCTTTTCCATGGGGATGGTCTTGATCCCTGTCTCCTGTACAATGTCACGAACCTCTGTCCATAGTTCATCAGGCACTCTGTCTATCAGATCTAGTCCCTTAAATCTATTTGTCATTCCACTGTATAATCATAAGGGACTTGATTTAGGTCATACCTGAATGGTCTAGTGGTTTTCCCTACTTTCTTGAGTTTAAGTCTGAATTTGGCAATAAGGAGTTCATGATCTGAGCCACAGTCTGCTCCCGGTCTTGTTTTTGCTGACCGTATAGAGCTTCTCCATCTTTGGCTGCAAAGAATATAATCAATCTGATTTTGGTGTTGACCATCTGGTGATGTCCACGTGTAGAGTCTTCTCTTGTGTTGTTGGAAGAGGGTGTTTGCTATGACCAGTGCATTCTCTTGGCAAAACTCTATTAGCCTTTGCCCTGCTTCATTCTGTACTCCAAGGCGAAATTTGCCTGTTACTCCAGGTGTTTCCTGACTTCCTACTTTTGCATTCCAGTCCCCTATAATGAAAAGGACATATTTTTTGGGTGTTAGTTCTAAAAGGTCTTGTAGGTCTTCATAGAACCATTCAAGTTCAGCTTCTTCAGCATTACTGGTCGGAGCATAGACTTGGATTACTGTGATATTGAATGGTTTGCCATGGAAATGAACATATGCAGAGTACATCATGAGAAACGCTGGGCTGGAAGAAACACAAGCTGGAAACAAGATTGCCGGGAGAAATATTAATAACCTCAGATATGCAGATGACACTACCCTTAGGGCAGAAAGTGAAGAAGAACTAAAGAGCCTCTTGATGAAAGTGAAAGAGAAGAGTCAAAAAGTTGGCTTAAAGCTCAACATTCAGAAAACTAAGATCATGGCATCTGGTCCCATCACTTCATGGCAAATAGATGGGGAAACAGTGGAAACAGTGGCTGAATTGATTTTTTTGGGCTCCAAAATCACTGCTGCTGGTGATTGCAGCCATGAAATTAAAAGATGCTAACTCCTTGGAAGGAAGGTTATGGCCAACCTAGATAGCATATTTAAAAGCAGAGACATTACTTTGCCAACAAAAGTCCGTCTAGTCAAAGCTATAGTTTTTCCAGTAGTCACGTATGGTTGTGAGAGTTGGACAGTGAAGAAAGCTGAGCGCTGAAGAATTGATACTTTTGAACTGTGGTGTTAGAGAAGACTCTCGAGAGTCCCTTGGACTGCAAGGAGATCCTACCAGTCCATCCTAAAGGAGATCAGTCCTGGGTGTTTATTGGAAGGACTGATGTTGAAGCTGAAACTCCAATACTTTGGCCACCTCATGCGAAGAGTTGACTCATTGGGAAAGTCCCTAATGCTGGGAAGAATTGAGGGCAGGAGGAGGAGGGGACGACAGAGAATGAGATGGTTGGATGGCATCACCGACTCGATGGACATGGGTTTGGGTAAACTCCGGGAGTTGGTGATGGACAGGGAGGCCTGGCATGCTGCGATTCATGGGGTCACAAAGAGTCAGACTCGACTGAGCGACTGAACTGAATTGAACTGAATAAACAGTGTCTGCATAGCAAGCACTATAGAAGTGTTAACTGTTGTCATTATTGTTATGCATGTGAAATAGACTGGTCCCCTCTTTTCTGGGGAAGAGCACTAATCAAACTGTAATCATTATCCTGCTAGTATTCAGGTCTAGAACTTCCAAGAGGATTGTATGATGGATCCCCCTGAAGGCAAGTGAGACGGGAGGTTAGAGCTGAGAACAGGGGAATCTTATACCCAGACCTGTGGGTTTGCTGGATACAAGACCACATCATATGCTGAAATATCACTGGAATCCTGGAGGAAAGGATTCATACAAGTCACAAAAACAAACTTGATGCATGATATGTAAGCCTGTTGTGGGAAAGGTGATGGAGGTGAGAAGAGTAATATGCATTGTATCAGAGAATCATAGGATGATAACAGGGGCTAAGCTTAGGAAAATTCTTGATGTGGCATGAGTGGGTTGGCTATACTCAAATGAGAAGGACCAGAGCAGTCATGATGAACTACCCATTCTTTCCCCTAATAGATCAAGTTTGACACTTTCCTTAGCTAACCTTTTAAAAAGTTTTGGCACATTCTAATGTATTCCTGGGCTGGATGAAGCACAAGCTGGAATCAATATTGCCGGGAGAAATATCAATAACCTCAGATATGCAGATGACACCACTCTTATGGCAGAAAGTGAAGAAGAATTAAAGAGTCTCTTCATGAAAGTGAAAGAGGAGAGTGAAAAAGTTGGGTTAAAGCTCAACATTCAGAAAACTAAGATCATGGCATCCATTCCCATCACTTCATGGCAAATAGATGGGGAAACAGTGGAAACAGTGGCTGACTTGATTTTTTGGGGCTCCAAAATCACTGCAGATGGTGATTGCAGCCATGAAATTAAAAGACACTTACTCCTTGGAAGGAAAGTTATGACCAACCTAGACAGCATATTAAAAAGCAGAGACATTACTTTGACAACAAAGGTCCATATAGTCAAGGCTATAGGTTTTCCAGTAGTCATGTATGGATGTGAGAGCTGGACTATAAAGAAAGTGGAAGAATTGGTGCTTTTGAGCTGTGGTGTTGGAGAAGACTCTTGAGAGTCCCTTGGACTGCAAGGAGATCCAACCAATCAATCCTAAGGGAATTCAGTCCTGAGTATTTGTTGGAAGGACTGATGCTAAAGTTGAAACTCCAAAAATTTGGCCACTTGATGTGAAGTACTGACTCATTGGTAAAGACCCTGATGCTGGGAAAGATTGAAAGAGGGAGAAGGGGATGACAGAGGATGAGATGGTTGGATGGCATCACCGACTCGATGGACATGATTTTGAGTAAACTTCAGGAGTTTGTGATGAACAGAGAGGCCTGGCATGCTACAGTCCATGGGGTCGCAAGAATCAGACACAACTGAGTGACTGAACTGAACTGAACTGAACTGAATGTATTCCTGAGACAGTTAACAGTTTCCCTTAGCTATTGCTATGACCAGGTAAATCAGGTTCTAAGTTGGTCATGATGTTCACTGGGGCTGGGGGTCATCTACAACTTCTTCAAACAGTAACTTAGCAATTGTAGATACGGAGAATTTTAAATCATATTCTCTAATACTTGGAAAATAATAAATAGCTCTTAATTCATGGAGATAATAGATTTAAGAAATGACACAAAAATTTATTTCTTGCCCATGCTACTATAATTTAATACATTGTGCTCAGTGTTACAGCAGTTTGTGTCTGTCATTTCATTGATCCTTTGATTAATCCAATAAAAATAAAAGAAAATAAATATGGTAACATATTATTAGGTTTATTTTTTCATATGATCGATATACTGCTCAGAGAGATTATATTATTTGCTGCATGATACCATAAACTGACTTAGATTAGAGGTAAGTAGAATGCAGGAATGAAATCAATAGGAAAAACTAGAAGGCTACAGTCACAGTCTAGATGAGACATACTGGGGGCTTAGACCTAGGTGGAAATGCTGGAGTTGGTGGCATATTGTCAGATCCTGGATACAGTTGAAGGAATAATATCTGACAGAATGAATGTGGGTAAGGAGAGAAGCCAAGGAGTCAAGGAGGAATCAAAGTTTGTTGGCCTGAGCAAATAAGACAGTTGAAATTGCCACAAACAAACTGTGAAAGGCTGAAGGGGAAGCAGGTTTAGAAAGTGAGAACAAGAGTTCAGTTTTGGTCCTGTTAAGTTTGAGATATTGTAGTAAACATCCAAATGGAGATGTCAGGTAAATAGTCTGAAATTCAGGACAGACCTCTCTGGAGATAGAACTTAGTATTCTGGCCCATAGATTTTTTTAAACATAGAAGTATAGTTGATTTATAATCTCTTGTTAGTTTCAGATGTATAGCAAATTGATTAAGTTATATATACATATGTGTGTGTGTGTGTGTGTGTGTGTGTGTATTTTTTTTTCAGGTTCTTTTCTATTATAGGTTATTACACAAAACTGAATATAGTTCCCTGCACTATGGTAGGTCTTTGTAGTTTATCTATTCTTTATGTAGTAGTGTGTTCATCCCAACTCCTAATTTATCCCTCCCCTTTGGCAACCATAATTTTGTTGTCTATGTCTGTCAGTCTGTTTCTGTTATGTAAATAAATTCATTTGTGCCATTTTTAAGATTATACATACAAGTGATATCATGTGATATTTGCCTTTCCTTGTCTGACTTACTTCACTTAGTATGATAATCTATAGATCCATCTATGTTTCTACATATGGCATTATTCATTCTTTCTATGGCTGAGAAATAGATATTTTTAAAGCTATAAGACTTAAGATAGTATATTAAGCATGAATGTAAATATAAGAAAAAAGAAGACCAAAGACAAAGTCTTAGGTGGGCCATACCTCTTATAAATTGGGAAGGAAAAGGCAGTGTTAGCAAAAGAGAATGAGAAAACACATCCAGTGGAACAGGAGGGAAGAAAAGGATTGTGTGGCCTGGAAGCTAAGTGCAAAAGTGCATTAAATAGAAGAGAGGAGGACTTCACTATTGGTTCAGTGGTAAAGAATCCACTTTGCAGGAGCAACTAAGCTGGCATGCCACAGCTAGAGATCCCACATGCTGCAACTGAAACCCAATGCAACCAAACAAATAAATAAATATTAAAAAAAATTAAGAGAAGGGAGGGATTCAGTTGTGTCCAAGTGCTGCTGTCCATCAAGATGAAGGGTGATAGCTGACCATTTAGACTTAACAACATAGGGTTCACTAGTGGTCTTGAAAGAACTATCTGATAACGCGAGTTTGCATGAATGTTTGGGGAAGCAAGGCAGTTTGGAGTAGCTTTAAGAGAGTGTGTGGATGCTAAGTTGCTTTTGTTGTGTCCAACTCTTTGCAATGCCATGGACTGGTACCCACCAGGCTCCTCTGTCCATGGGATTCTCCAGGTAAGAATACTAGAGTGGGTTGCCATTTCCTTCTCTAGGGATCTTCCCGACCCAGGGATTGAACCCACATCTCTTATGTCTCCTGCATTGGCAGACAGGTTCTTTACCTCTAGTGCCACCTGGGAAGTCCAAATTTAAAAGACAGTGGGAAGAAAATATTTGGAGGCACCGAGGGTTGCTGGGAGAGATATACTTCTGGAATTATCAAGTTGTGTGTTGTCACAGAGACAAGGGAGGGTGCATGTGAGAGCTGGAGTTTGACTCTGATATTCTGGTCAGTTCATCATGACACATTATCCTAAGGCTTTCAAAGATTGGACCTGTATATTCATTTTCCCTGTCTTCTAACCATCCTTGAAGACATCATCCTTTAGTTGTGCACTATTTCACTATTCTATCCTAAGTGGAAATGTTGTGTTGAGAGTTGGCCATATTTTGGTGAAAGGGTGACTATAGATCTTGCTCTGACAGAAAGGTGACAACTAGTCTACTGTCAGGTTTTCTTTGAGTGATCTGGGAGTAAAAATCATTTCTCTAGAGAATAGAGCCTAACTGGCCATTAAAATAAGGTTGAGTGTTGTTCTATGACCTATGAGGTTATTATCAGGATCTGGAGTTTGCTGTCAGGGCTTTGAAGGATCAGAAGAATAAAAATTAGTGGAAAAGAATCTGAGAAAAGAAAAGATACATCTAAAACTATTACTTTTAACTCTGCTCCCTGAAATAATAAATAAAGAGCTAGATGGTAGGAAACATATAGATACAGATCTGTATAGTGTTAGTTGCTCAGTCATGTCCGACTCTGTGACCTCATGGACTGTAGCCTGCCAGGCTCCTGTGTCCATGGAATTCTCCAGGCAAGAATACTGAATGGGTAGCCATTTCTTTCTCCAGGGGATCTTCCCAATCCAGGGATTGAACCCTGGTCTCCTGCATTGTAGGCAGATTCTTTACCATCTGAGTCACTAGGGAAGTCCATATATCTTTGTGTGTGTATATAAATATATATGTGTGTGTGTGTGTGTGTGTGTATGTATGTATATTAACGGATGAGTAGACACTCTCCAGGAAGGCAGTCATTGGGTTTGAGGATTTGATTGTCTTTGTCAGTGTAGTTAGTGACTCTCATAGGCAATTAATGGGCCACTTTAGTAATTTCAGATGAAAACCACACTTTTTTTTTTTTCATTAAACAAATTTAAATTCAGAGAAGTGTTGCCCTATGTGTTTAGAGGGTCTCCAACAGATTACAATCTCTTTGGAAGAAAGACCAGAGTTTTTTCCCCTCCCTTTTATTAGTTCTAATTTACCTACTTAGGAGTTCTGAATGTATTATACCTTCAGTCAACATTTTTGATCAGTTCTCTCAACATGTGATGAGTGGTAGGAGGTGGGCAGACGGACAAAAACCTGTAGCAACTGAACTGGTAATCTGATAATGGGGACTAGCTGGACAGAGATCCTTGGTTGTTGTCTTGATGGTTATCAGGGAGTGCCACAGGTGATTCTTAAGATTTTATTTTATTTCTTAAAATTTTATCTTGAGGATTAGTCATTGTCAAGTCTCTACATGAGGAGATTTCTCATCAAGACTGAAAGAGAGAAAGGAAAGAAAAAGAAATAAAAAGGATGAAAGAAAATTCTTATATATTATGTACCTTACGTTGTGGTCAAGGTCATATTCTTGTGTCCCTTGTGGGTTGCTTATCAGAACAATTAGCATTTGTGAACCAACCCAGCTTTATGATACTTTTTTATTCTAAAGAAAGTAACTATTATATAATGTGATAGATTAATAAAAAACTAATTTCATTTAGAAGCTGTTATTTTTTACTTCCATCTCCAGGGTTTCACTGATTTCATCAACAAATATTGAACTACTGAAAGAAAACCCGTAAACCCTTAATGGTTAGCTACATTATGTACAATATGAGTGTAATGTTGTTTGTGCTTTTTAAAACCAATTTTTTCTATTTTTACTACCACAAACAATGATGTACTGAATGACATCATAGAGGTATTTTTTTAATTTGTAGCAATTCTTTATATTTTACAGGTATTAATCCTTTGTTATACACTTTTTAAATATTGTCTTTGAGGCGTCCCCCCACTCTTGAGTTTTCTTGTATTTTTATATCTTATGTGTAGTATAGACTAATCTCTGGTACAGACAACATCACAGATATCCAAGCTAGGATTACCACTGAAATTTACAGAACAGTCATATAATACACATTCATAACAAATGATCAATTAGTACATAACTCTACCTCTCTGTCTTAATACCAGTTATTTGCCTAACATTCTTTATTGTGTCAGTGGTATAATTTAAGTCTTCTCTCATTTATCTAAAACAACTTTAAGTCTAAATCTATTAATCCTAAGAGGGACATGTCTAGTTCTTGGAAATGGTGTGAAAAATGATTTGTAACAGAATTTGAAGCTCTTAGAGAATGTGTTTTTAGAAACCAAAAAAGTAATGTTATGGATTCAAACATTAATGCTATTTTTATTTTACTATGTTAACTTCTTTTATGATCAACACCATCTCTCATGTCACTATCTTAGTTTATATTGAAGCCTTCCATTTTTATTTTCAATCTTACATACTTAAATTTCTGGAATGAAAATCTATAAAAGGCGGCCTTCACTGAGTTACACTCTCATCCTCCCATCATTGTACAACTCCTTCACTTCTCGATGAAAAAGTATATGAACTTTAGCATGATCAAATAGTCATAAAATTCTGTCAGAAACCAAAGTGTATGTCAGTAATATGGTCAGCACACCTCATATAGAAAATCTTTGGGTTGGCAGAAGGATGAGTTCACAGAAGCAGAACCCTAGTAGAGATAATACTCAACATCCTATCTTCCCCTTTTACTTACTCCAAATGGCATTAAAACTAGGAGCAGAGTTTGGGTCATTGATTTTAGGAAACAAGCTTCCCAGGAAGAAAGAACTAGAGGGTGAGGAAGGAATAAGGGACCAGCAGGATGATGACATTTTCTCTCTCTTACTCTCTTAGGGGTTTGAGGGCAATGCAACCCACTTGGATATTCTTGCCTGGAGTATCCCATGGACAGAGGAGCCTGGTGGGCTACAGCCCGTAGGGTTGCTCAGAGTCAGACACAGCTGAAGCAACTTAGCACTCAGACACTATTAGCTTATTATGGGCTTCCCTGGTACCTCAAATGGTAAAGAATCTGCCTCAGTGGGAGATCCGAGTTCGATCCCTCGGTCAGTAGGATATCCTGGAGAAGGGAATGGCTACACTGATCTGCCATATGTGTTCTTGTATTTGTGGTCTCCTCACTTGCACTAGATTTTATAACGTTTCCTAAATGAAACAAGAGTCTATTGTATGAGTGGTCTTTTTTTCCCCAAGCTAAAGCTCAGCTGGAATGCTGAATTGATATCTGAGGAAGTTGCATGGCTCCACCTAAAAGACCAGTTTGCACCTAATTTCATTAAACCTTTAGATCAAGTACTATGGCAATGTTTCCTCTCCCTTTCATCTTTAGTAAGAAATTCACAATATAATTTGGAATGACATTGAAGTCTTTTAGGCTATATTTTCCCATCTTTTAGAAAGGGGTAGTCATATAACTAAATTTGAACACTGAGATGGGGAAAAAAAAAATTATTGAGTGAGGCTTCCAGGAAGTTTCAGAGAAAATTAGGACAAACTTTTGTACTTATACCCTCTCTAATTCATTCCTGTGGGCTGGTATGTGGATGAGATAGATGGAGCTCCAGCAGTCATTCTAGATTATCAATGAAACTGAAATTCACATACTGAGGTGCCTGAATAGAACCCAAACCTGTATCTCTGAGGACTGCAGAGATACCAGTTGACTCTGGACTGCCTAGTTCCAGAGTTCTTTTATGTGAGGAGGAAATTACCTATACTTTGTGCAAGCTATTTTTAGATTTCCTTCTATGTGTAATTTTCTTCTTTTATTATTGCAAATCAGAAACACAGTAGCCACAAGATAGAAATCTATAAAGTTGGTTCAGGATATGCCGCAGTTTTCCCTTTAATGGTATATCAATAAAATATAGTCTACTAAGTATATGTATTATTACCTTATTAAGAAAATTGATTTCATGCCTTAGCACCAAATATGAAAGAGAGCTTTTAGAGTTGAGGTTTTAACTTGTAACCCTAGTTTCTGGGTACCTGGACATCTTAGTTATATTCTAATTACCTTTGGAATACCTAGGACAACCAATAACAATCTACTTTCCACATTAATATTCTCCCATTTCTCTTATCTAATTTCCATGCGCAGTGCTGTCCAAGAGTACACCTTCAGTCAATAATTCATTTGTTATTCACTTTTAACACTGGCCAGGTCACTAGCCACTGAAGAACTTAGCAATCCCTTGCCTCTTAGGTAGTATAAAAACTGAGTGACACAAAAAATGGGGGTTGTATACATATATTACTGGGAATAGTGGCACACAACCTATCTAACAATCAGAGGCACAGCATTCTCAGTATCCTGTGCATGTTACAGATGGAATAGTATCCAACCCTGAGGGAACTGCTTATCACCAATGGAGAGTACACGAGGACCTGGACAGATCACTGCTGAATGCACGTTGAACACCTGGGAATACTGCTGGGCAATTGCATTTTCACATTGGCAACCTGAAGCTTAAAAAAGTTCTGCAGAGTTTAGCATGGAGATAAAAGTAAAACAAAAGCTAGAGCTGAACTGGAGAAAGAATGAAATGAACTTCTTGCCCTGGAAATGACTGATGGACTGTTAAATTGCTCCATGTAGATCGTATGCATGCACATGCATGTGTGTGTCTGTGTGTGCATTTTATCATTGTCTTCCCATTTGTATCTGAAGGTGTTTTTTTCAGTTTTCTCTTCTGTATATGCCTTGCTTTTTTCTACTTTTCTCTCACTTATCTTTCTTCTCATGAAGTTTGAATTTTAGTTATATATATGAATTATTGTTTCAAAGTCTTTTCCTCTAAATTCCTCTCTCTTTTTGTGTTAACAATTGCTGATCTTGTAGTATTTTTGCCTATCTCCTTCATATCATCTTTCTATTCATAACGTGTATCTTCATCACATCTTTCTGAACATTTCGTTGTTCTCTCTTTCAGAGAACTGAAGTGCAATATGTGTAATGGTGTGTTTTCTCTATCTGAAAACAAACAAAAGGTGATTTTTTTTTCAGTTCAAAATAACTGTCTGAACATATTACCTCTAATCCCTCTCTAAGTTTTAATAAAATAATGTGCAAAAAATATAAAAATAACATTTTTAAGGATCTTGGAAAAGGTTGGTGGGGTGTTGTTCTCAGGCTGAAACAATTGAGAGATTTCTGTAAGAAAATAAGCAGATGGAATCAGCTCCAAAATATACAGGTTTTTCGTTTGTTTTGCTTGCTTTAGTAGAACTGTAAAGTAATCCAGGGTGAGAGAACGTGTAGATAGGAAAAGGAGGCCATACAGAGTTTGCTGTTTAACAGCTTCATCTATACCTCCTGCTTAGATTAGCTGTTTTCACTATTTGTTGGGTATAAACAGAGGTTCACATCACTTGCCAAATACATTTGGTATTCCTGATACAAGAAGTTACCAGATTGAGTACTGAGGTCTATCAAACCAGGACAGTTTTCTACTGCATTTACAGCTGTTAGGAGGAAAGAGAAATTGATACCACAGAGTAATTACTAATACTTGGTAAAGAAAACCTAAATGTATGTACTCTCTTTCATGTCTCCTACGAGCACACAACCCAGGTTCTTACAATTAGAATCTTGATTTGCTGTAGTGGAAGAGATGTTTTCACTTGAACTTAGGACATAAATATCATTTCCTAATACACAAACAAATTGAGGAAAGCTAAGAGCATGAAAGAAGACCTCTACATGCAACAAAGAAAATAAAAATATTAAGGGATACTGTTCATAATGGAAACAAATAGATAAATTAATACCTATCAAATTATTACCCCTAAGTAAATGTTTGAAGATATGATGAAATGTATCAATTCTACTTAAAAATGACAAAACAGTAACACCAACCATACCATCAGATTGCTATTTAAGGAAGTTCTCATACTTCATGAAATTTAAAGACAAAATCATTGATTAAAGGCAAGATATAATAGATAAACTGAATGGACACAGCCAGTATATAATTGGTGAAATGGAAACAGAACCAAGTAATTATTCTAGAATATGGTGCAAAGGTGAAAGAAAAGATGCAAAAGAAACATTATGTGACATAGAAAACAGGTATAGCAGTTTCATCATGAATCAAGAAGACATTTCAAAAGATATAAAGGAGAGCAATATATGAAAATAGAAGAGAATATTCCTGAACTGAAGACAGACTTTCCTTGAAATTTAAAGAAATTGTTGGATGTCAATAATAAAGAAAGCACAGATTCTCCCTGGTGAGATTTCAAAATACCAGTGATAGAAAATTCTAAACTTCTAGAGAACAAAGTTCTAGTTCACTGTAAAGAATAGTCCTCAGACTGGCATCAGACTTCTCACCTACAGCACAGATGGTAAAAGACAAGGAAAGATTGTCTTCGAAGTTATGAGAGAATATAATGTAGAACATAGATTTCTCTTTATATTAAGTTTAACTAACATTCAACAGTAGAAGCAAAGGAAAACATGCTTTGTCATAAAAGAATCAAGAGAATTTATTACTAACAAGATAATTGTAAATGAATTACTAAGGGTATACTGTAGCATAACTTGGAGCAAAATTCTGAAACATTTTCTAAAAAATATGGAGGTTAGATCGATGAAAATCAGAAATTAAAGCATGTTTAATAATTTTGTTTTGAAAGGTGAGGATTATATATGAATACTTTCCAGCCATAATGGTAATTACATTAGATATGTTTTTTGAGTGAAAATGATAGCACTAGATAAAAAGAATTTTTTTTAATATAAATCATGGATATCAAGGGAAAAAAGACAATGGAAATGACCTGACTATAGTAAGGCACTCCATGTTCAAGTCAGAGATAAAACAATAGGATCTATCACTCTTACTGTTTTAATTTATCCTGTAGAACTTAACCAATATAGTAAGTTATACAACATGTATATTAAGAAAAACAAAAAATACTTATGTTTGCAAAGTATATAATTGCTTACTTAGAAAATCCTGATGAAGTAATTGAAAAACATTGTGACCCTCATAAGTTTAGTAAAACTTCCACATGCTTTATACATTGACAAAAATCAACAGCTTGAGTAATTACCAATGAGAAACTAATAGAACAATATCATTTTAATAATAGTATTAAACTTTAAATTATATAAGAACTTATGATAATTAAGTATAATATCATATTAAAATAACAGATAAGAGTTGATTAAAAGATACAACAAACAAAATGCCCTGAGTAAATGGAAAGAAATGGTATCTGGCTGTAGGATTTAATATTATAGAAATATCGATTCTCAAATTAATCTGTGATTTCAGTTCAGCTTCAATCAACATCCCACTGGCATTGGAGGTTTTCTTTTTTCAAAATTAAATTTTTATATTGAGATAATTTTAAGCTAACAGAAAAGTTTGCAAAAATAGTGCAGAATTCCCATATATTTTTCCCTCAGGTGCCTCTTAAGTTAACATCTTACATAACCTTAGAACTTTTGTTGAAAGTAAAAAATGAACCTCGGTAATTTCTACTAATTTAAGTCAGGAACATAGATTTTACTGATTTTTCCACTAATATATATTTTTCTCTTATAGGATTCAATACAGGGTACCACACTGCATTTAATTGTCATCTGCCTTTGTCTCCTCTGATCTATGAAAAACTCTTATTCTTTCTTTGTTTCTGCCAATGAGAATGTAAATTGATACAGCCACTATGGAAGACAGTATGGAGATTCCTTTAAAAACTAGGAATAAAACCACCATATGACCCAGAAATCCCACTCCTAGGCATACACCCTGAGGAAACCAAAATTGAAAAAGACACATGTATCCTATTGTTCATTGCAGCACTATTTATAATAGCTAGAACATGGAAGCAACCTAGATGTCCATCGACAGATGAATGGATGAAGAAGTTGTGGTATATATACACAATGGAATATTACTCAGCCATAAAAAGGAAAGCCTCTGAGTCAGTTCTGATGAGATGGATGAACCTAGAACTTATTATACAGAGTGAAAAGAGTCAGAAAGAGAAAGATAAATATCATATTCTAATGCATGTATATGGAATCTAGAAAAATGGTACTGAAGAATTTACTTACAAGGCAGCAATGGAGAAACAGACATAGAAAATAGACTTATGGACATGGAGAGACGGGAGGAGAGGGTGGGGTGTATGGAAAGAGTAACATGGAAACTTACATTACTGTGTGTAAAATAGATAACCAATGGGAATTTGCTGTATGGCTAAGGAAACTCAAACAGGGGCTCTGTATCAACCTAGAGGGGTAGAATGGGGAGGGAGATGGGAGGAAAAGTCAAAAGGTAGGGGATATATGTATACCTGTGGCTGATTCATAGGTTTGACATGAAGTTTGACATGACCTTGACACTTTTGAAGAGTCACTTATTTTGTAGACTCTCTCTCAGTCTGGGTCTGGGTGAAATTTTCTCTTCATTAGATTGCAGTTCTGCATTATTGGAAAGGATATTACAGAAGTATCTGAGATGTGCCTTTCTCAGTTCATCATCTCAGGGGTACATGGAGTTGATACGTACCACTGATGATGTTAACCTTGATCACTTGATTAAAGTGGCATCTTCCAAGATTCTGTACTCTTAGATAACTATTTAGCCCTTTGTAATTACAAATTTATAGAGTACAGTCTTTGAGGGGTTATTGTATAATATCTTAAACTTTACAATATCCACTAAACACTGTTTTCTAAAATTCCTTAGTAAGTTCTTTAAAGTTACTTAATTATGATCATATGGTTCACATTTTTCTTCCCCAAGACATTTAATTTGTTTGTACTTAAATTTTCATCTATTGATTTAGCATCTTTTGGGTGGACTCTGACTGCAGTATTTGATACTATGCCATCCTAACAGTAAGTTTAAGTCTCCTTCTTTCTTTTTACATTTATTAATTGGTATTCTTCTCTGAAGAAGATTTGTCACTTTTATTTTTTCATTTGTTTGATTTTATTTTTTTCTGTGCTGGGTCTTTGTTGGTGTGAGACAACTTTCTCTAGTTGCAGTGAGCAAGGGCTATTCTCTAGTTGTGGTGTGTGGGCTTGTCATTGTGATGGTTTCTCTTGTTGCAGAGCACAGGCTCTAGTCCTGTGAGGTTCAGTAGTTGCAGTTCATGGGCTCTAGAGCATGGGCTTGGTAGTTGTGGCGCAGAGGCTTAGTTACCTCACAGCATGTGGGATCTTCTCAGACTAGGGATCGAACCTGTGTCCCCTGCATTGGTTGACAAATTCTTAACCTAGTGGTTGACAGATTCTCAACCACTAGACCACCAGGGAAGCCCTGCTTGTTTTAATTTATATCAATATAGTATGGATTAATATATATATATATATATAATTCTTTCAGTTATAATACAGTATTGTTGTTGTTTAATCACTGTCATGTCCACCTCTTTTGAGATCCCACGAACTATAGCCCTCCAGGATCCTGTGTCCACGAGATTTCCCAGGCAAGAATGCTGGAGTAGGCTTCTATTTCCTCTTCAGGGGATCTTCCCAACCCAGGGATCAAACCTGCATCTCCTGCATTGGCAGGCAGATTCTTTACCACTGAGGCACCAGGGAAATCCATAATTACGGTATTACCATTATTTATTTTTTCCCTCAAGGCATTCCAACATTGACCACTGAAAATTTTCAGATTGGTTCTTAGGGCCTTTTGAAATGTCACTATTTTTTTTTTTTAACTGTTTTCTTATCTCCTGGCACCACAAGATGATTCAGGTTTATATTTTATTTTACCTGCCTCAAAGGCTTCCCAGGTAACACAGTGGTAAACAATCCACCTGTGAGTGCAGGAGATGCAAGAGAGGTGGGTTTGATCTCTGAATCAGGAATATTCCCTGGAGAGGAAATCACAACCCACTCCAGTATTCTTACTTCAGAAATCCCATGGACAGAGAAGCCTGGCAGGTTACTGTCCATGGGGTTACCAAGAGTCAGACATGATTGAGCACACACAGCATATTTACCTGCCTCAGCTTTGGACAACTAAACCAGTTCTCCAGAGAACCCTATATTGTGTGTGTGTGTGTGGATGTGTGGTTTATTTCTTTGTTTGTTTTTGGTTTTAGTTTAACAGAGTGGTATTTAGAAACCAAGATCTAGGTGCCAAGTATGCTCATTGTCATTGGGATGTCACTACTTCTAAGCCCATGAACTAGTACACACAGATATACTCAAAGACACATACTTATGTATATACCCTTTATCCATCTATCTATCCATCTACCTATCTATGCATCCATCTAGCTATCAATATTTTTAACCACACATCTACACTGATACCTCTGCCTTTTGTCTTTCACCTTTTATCTTCCACAGGTTCATTCTGGTCTTTGTTCATTTTTTAACTGTAACTACTTATTCTAACTCTGGTTATCTACAGTACCTTTACTTATTTGTTCACCTAAGGTATACCAACAAAGTAGAATTAGAATTTCTAACTCAAATCCCCATAAAAAAAATTTAACAAGTATAGTGCAGTATTTGAGTACAGTTTTTTCATCTTTAGCTTTATTGTATCCAATACCATTTTATAAAGTTACTTAATCATCTTTTTCTTCTCATTTATTTTGATATGATTGTGTGATTTATTTGTAATGCAGTTAGATACATTTGTTACAGTTTTCATTCCATCTTTCTACTCCCTCCCACACACATTATGTATGATTTACTTAATTTTTAAAAATTCATGTGCAGTGAGTTTCACACTTTGTGGTTTATAGTTCTCTGACAAATGCACAAAATCATGTATTCACCACCATAGTTCCCCCCAGATTTCCTTGTGCATACACCCTTCTCCCCAACCCCTACTAGGCTACTGCATCTGCCTTTTCCAGAGTGACACATAAATGGAATCATGTACTATGTTGCCTTTTTGGTTTGAGTTCTGTAACTCAGTAAAATGTATTGATGATTCATGTATGTTGTGTGAATTAATAGTTTGCTACTGTTTTTACTACTGAGTAGTAGTCTATTATCCCTGGAGCAGGGCATGACAACCCACTCCAGTATTTTTGCCTGGAGAATCCCCATGGACAGAAGAGCCTGGTGGGCTACAGTCCATAGGGTCTCAAAGAGTTGGACATGACTGGAGCGACTTAGCATGCACGCACACAATAGTCTATTGTATGAATATTCTACAAGTTGTTTATGGACCATTGAAAGAGATGTTTTCCCCCCAGTTTTTGGTGTTTGGGGCTTCCCTGGTAGCTCAGATGGTAAAGCGTCTACCTGCAATGCGGGAGACCCTGGTTCGATCCCTGGGTCAGAAAGATCACCTGGAGAAAAAAATGGCAACACACTCCAGTACTCTTGTCTGGAAAATTCCATGGATGGAGGAACCTGGTGGGCTACAGTCCATGGGGTTGCAAAGAGTCAGACATGACTGAGCGACTTCACTTCACTCACTTTTGGTGTTTATGAATAAAATTCCTGTTAATATTGTATATAAATTTTTATATGTGCAAGTTTTTATTTCTTTGTGATAGATGCCCAAGAGAAGTGTAGTTGCATATTTATGTTTACAAGAAACTGCCATACTGTTTCTACAGTGACTCTAGCATTTTGAATTTCCACCAATAACTTATGAAAGTTTCAGTTGCTTCTTGTTAGTACTTAAATGGCAATTTTGTTGTTGTTGTTTGTATTGTTTTTTTCCTCTTATTTTCAACATTCTAGTAAGTGTGTAGGAGTATCACATTGTGGTATTAATTTGCATTTCTGCAATTACTAATTATGTTGAATATGTTTTCATATGCTTGTCATCCAGTTAGCATCTTACTGAAGGATTTTTTTTAAATCTTTTGTTCATTTTTGTTAGATTGTTCATTTTTAATGTTGAGTTTTGAGAGATTTACATATTTTGGAAACAAACCCTTTTCATAATTGTGATACGCATATATATGTACCAGTCTATGTCTTGTTATTTCATCCTTTTCTCAGGATCTTCCATGTAGAAAAAGTTTCTAACTTTAAAAAAGTCAAGTTTATTCTTTATTTTGTTTCATGTGTCATTTTAGTTTTATGTCTATAATCTCTTTGCCTAACCCAATACCATGCAAATTTTCTCTGATATTCTTCATTATTCTTGTTCTTCAGTGAAAATAGGGAAGATAATCAGAGTTTCTTTGCCCTTTCGCACAGCTGCTTTTCCCTATAATACTTCTTAGAGCTTTTCTAAATCTTTTCTTAGTGTACCACATGGGGTTCATGGAGAGACAGACTACAAGGGGATGTAGACAGTTTCTGTGGCCTCTGGGGCTTCACACTGTCCTTCCAGGGCTGAACTCAGCCTTTATCAATGTTTTGACTTTGGTAGTTTAACTTTTCTTCCTATATCTGGCTTCTGTCTACCCTGGGTGAGTGAATGATCAAATCTCCTCCTCCGTATGAGCACCATCTCTCTTTATATGTTTGGTACTATTTGGTGGGCCTCAGCTCTTTGATGGGTTAAAAAAGACTAATGAACTTGAAGTTAACCTGGCTCTTTTTCATTGCAAGTGTGGGAATGATCTCCTATAACCTTTATGTCTTAGGTGAAAGCGGAAATAACCCCATTTTAGATGTTTAGGAAACCAGAATAACTGATTTCCAGTAAATGAAAAATACTATGCAAAAAAAAAAGAAATTAAAAGAGTAACAGTAGGCAAGATTTTCCTTCTACACATATTATGATTTTATCTTATTATATTTTAAATAATAGTTTACTGTATTATACAGCTCCCACAATTGAAACAATGAGATTTGGCAGAGAAATAAACACTGCAAATCAATGGAACAGAATTGATTTTCCATAAACAGACTCTATAAATATGCTTTTATGTGCATGTGTGTGTGTGTCAGTTGCTCAGTCATGTCCGACTCTGCAATCCCATGGACTGTAGCCCACCAGGCTCCTCTGTCCAAGAGATTCTAGAGGCAAGAGTACTACAGTGGGTTGCCATCTCCTTCTCCAAATATGCTATTAGTATACGATAAAGGAGATGACTCAAATCTAGAGACAAACATTACTTACTAAAGACTTAGGGACAATTGGCAATCCATTAGAACAATATGTTAACTTTCTGTATCATAACTTTAACAACGATCATGTCCAACTATACTAAGGATCTAAATATAAGGAAAACTCACAATAAAGGTATCATATATATGAAATTATAGAGTGTTTTTGTAATCTTGGCATGGGAACACTAAGGAAGACACAGAACTCAGACACTGCAAAGAAAAGACTGAACATTTTAATCAACTAAAAATAAATATTTATTAAAGTGTCTAATAACATAAAACATCATAAATAGAGTTTAAAAAAACAGTAAAGGACAGGAGAAAATATTTGCTTATATTTACTTTCTCTCTAGGACTTCACAATAAATACTATCATTACTCAATAGCTAAATAAAGTTATTGGAAAAGATTAAAACTGATAATTCCCAGAAGAATTGAAATGATCAATAAACAAAAGCTAGGATGCTCAACTTAGCAATCAGAAAACAACAATAACAGTAGGATACTATTTTTCATAACAATGGCAATTTTTAAGCAAGTTTATAAGCAATTCCTACTGATGACAGTGAAAGGAACTGAGAATTTTTACATATTGTTGATGAGAAAACATGTTTTAAATGCCTGCTACCTAGACAGCATATTAAAAAGCAGAGATATTACTTTGCTAACAAAGGTCCATCTAGTCAGGGTGATGGTTTTTCCAGTAGTCATGTATGGATGTGAGAGTTGGACTGTAAAGAAAGCTGAGCGCCGAAGAATTGATGCTTTTGAACTGTGGTGTTGGAGAAGACTCTTGAGAGTCCCTTGGACTGCAAGGAGATCCAACCAGTCCATCCTAAAGGAGATCAATCCTGAGTGTTCATTGGAAGGACTGATGTTGAAGCTGAAACTCCAATACTTTGGCCACCTCATGTGAAGAGCTGACTCATTTGAAAAGACCCTGATGCTGGGAAAGATTGAAGGCAGGAGGAGAAGGGGATGACAGAGAATGAGATGGTTGGATGGCATCACTGATTCAATGGACATGAGTTTGGGTAAGCTCCGGGAGTTGGTGATGGACAGGGAGGCCTGACATGATGCAGTCCATGGGGTGGCAAAGAGTCGGACACAACTGAGCGACTGAACTAGGACTACTACTACAAAGCAGGCTGACTGAGCAGTCTTTCAAACTTAAACACATTTAAAAAAAAAAAGCCCAATTTCTTTGTTATAGGAAACAAATCCTCTTTAATTTTGCTTATTCAACTTAAGCAAATTATTAACTCTTCCAACTGAAAAATTCATTTGGAAGGAACTCAGCTTTGAGTGAGGTTGGATCAGTAAGCACCTATTTCCTACTGTCTCTCAGTTCTCCCTTCTGTCCTGTAGTTGCCTCCCCCTGTGATACTGAGATGGTGCTATGAGAGCTTAATCATGTGCTAAAAATTCATATGTTGAAGTCCTAATGCCCACTACCTCATAATGAAACAGTATTTGGAGACAGGATTTTGAAGAATTATTTTAAATTAGGTCCTCAGGCTGTGCCCTAACCCAATGTAACTAGTATATTTATAAGAAGAGGAAATTTGAACATAGCACACACAGAGGGAAAACAGTGTGAAGACTCAGAGATAAGTTGGCCATCAATAAGCCAAGGAGAAAGGCTTTGAACAGACCTTCTTACAAGGCCCTCAGAAGGAATCAACACTACAGAAACCTTCGTCTTGTGCTTCTAGCCTCCAGAACTATGAGAAAATAAATTTCTGTTGTTTAAGTCACCCAATCTGTTACTTTGTTACAGTAGCCCTGGAAAACTAATACAGATGAAATCCAACATTTCCCAGGGCTCCTTTTTCTCCTGTACATGTACAATAAGTATCTCAGAATTCCCATCAGAATCCCTGAGTTTCATTTGGGTTGGAGCAGTTTTAAGACATGTGCCATCCTATAAGTGCATCACTGTTGTGATCAGAGGTTTAAATGTGCTCATTGCTTTAGCCAAGTCCTAAGCTCCACTTCTACTGAAGCCTAGTACCCCAGTACCAAAAGAGCTTGAATGGAATATGAGGCTACTGCAAGTGAGGGAGATAGGACTAGATGCCACATGTCTTCTCTGTTCTTTGACCTGCAACTTTTCTTCTCACTAACTGAAGGAAACACTGACATGTGTGTTCAAAGGAATCATATGAGCTTTTTATTATGCCATCTTTGTTATAGCGAAAAATTAGAATCAATCTCAATGCCTGCCAGTAAAATAATGACTGGTTTATCTGTGATAAAAGCATAGAATGGATTAGCATGCCTTCTATGCTAATGTTTAAAAGAATGAATTATATTTACATGGTTTGAAACGGAAAGATCTGCATGACCAAAATGGGAAATGAGAGTTCTGAACAATATCTATAGAATGATAAAAGTTACCAAAAAGAGTCAACAAATTGCATTCTTGTATGGACATATAAGTCTTTCCAGGTGGCCCAGAGGTAAAGAAATCGCATGAAATATAGGAGATATAAGAAGTGTAAGTTTGATTCCTCACTCAGGAAGATCCCCAGAAAGAAATGGCAACCCACTCCAGTATTCTTGCCTGGAAAATTCCATGGACAGAGGAGCCTGGCAGGCTACAGTCCATGGGGTTGCAAAGAGTTGGACACAACTGAAGTGACTTAGTATGCATGCACATGGACATATAAATGTGTATACAAATTTTTTAAATGACTAGGAGGACACTCACCTAACTGGCAACAGTGGTTATGTCAGATAAAGAGTTGAAGATAGGATTAGGAGGATTAATTATGAAGATTTTGCTTTGTTTGTGGTTTTTCCTATTTATGAGGATGCATGTAAATAATTCATATTTATAGAACTAAAAAAATGAATAAGTGCTTAGTATCATAACTGGAATATATTGAGCACTTAGTAAATGTTAGTAATTATTATTAAAAACAAGTGAGACTTTTCAAATCAGATTCCTCCAGATGCATGTAAATTAGACCAGGGAAATCTGTGGTCTTGGCACAGTGGGTCAGGTGCTTGGCAAGAGGGCCAGGCAACAAGATGACATATACATGTTACATGTACATGTACAGATTTGTGTACAAATGTAGACAGTCACTCACCAGGCTGGTACCTGTGATTACAATTGGGAGCTCATGGACTACAGAGGGGATGAAGTTGGCCTCCATTTTTATTTCACCTGTTACATTCTTTTAACTTTTCACAAGCATGCATTGTTTTGGTACTATTTGAAGTAATAAAAATTATACTTATGTAATCTCCAGTTTGCTTTTATAATCTATATCCTCATTTGCTTAAAAACGTATCCCAGCAAGGAAGAGCAATTTGCAAAAGCATTAATTGGAGCCCTGTTTGTGTTCTTGTATTCTGGGCTATTGAGCGAGAATGAGGATTGTTTGTCAAAGCAGGACCAGCTGGGATTCTCTGGCTGACTCCCAGGCGCAACTGTGAAGACACGGATCCTGGGTGCTCTCCCACCTCGTCAGGAGCAGCGCTTCTCCTGTCTGCTCTTGGCACCCCGCAGCATCCTGTGCCCCGCTAAGGTGTTAACTGACAACTGACAGATTTTACTAAGAGCCTACTCTTCTCAGTAGTATTTTCATTTTAAAAGTTAACTTCAAAACTAAAAAAAAAAAAAAAAAAGGAAAGAAAAAACTTCTGAGATTCAAGGCACAAAATTTCTTCATGATTAAATAGCCGCAAAAGATGATCACCACTCTATCCTTGAAGAAAATAAATTTTCTCTTGACCCTTGAGTTCCCATTAGCTATCATCCAGTGTTTATCAGTTTTTATGCAAAATTTTCAATAGAACAAGTTCTTGTCTCTTCTGCTAACTTCCAGATTACTACAGTGTAATCGGGCTTCATCTTTTCTCCTGAAACTGCTTTTTAAGCTCACCATCATTAAGATCTAATCACCAATCCAAGGGACTTAAATTTAATTCAGTACTCTCTAGGAGAGTGGTCCTGTGGCATTTTTCATAATTTTTAATTTGTTTGTTTCTCTACCTTGATGGGGAACTTCTGTTTGTCTGAATCTTGCCTCATTCATCCTCATATCATAGCTGTCTTTTACAATGCTTAGCCCATGATCATGCTGATCACAGATATACACTTTCTCCCTGATAACCATAGAAAGATTGGATGATTTGGAAGGCCCAGTGCTGGTCACAAAGTAGGAGAGAATAAAATATATGCAAAAGCATGCCAGGCAGTGAGAGTATTAGACTAGGGGAGGTATCTTACCTGGTTAATTCTTTTAGCAGTCCTTCAATGATGCCGTATGCCCACTCTTCAGATTTGATCTGATTAAAAGAATTAGAATTCTTAAGGTATAACTTGGTTCCAGGACTGGAATGATGTTTGGTTGAAAGAGAGGAGTGGCATCTCCATCATGACATTGGGTAAAGCATGGGAACAAGAAGAGGAGAGAGTCATTCTAGTCATGTAATTCCAGTGCCCAAGGTTTAAGTCATACATTATTAAAAAAAAATAATCTATTTAGCTGTGCTGTGAATTAGTTGAGGCATGTGGGATCTATATCCTTGATTAGGGATCAGAACCCAGGCACCCTGCATTGAGAGTGCAGAGTCTTACTGGATTACCAGTATGTATGCATGCTAAATCACTTCAGACATGTCCGATTCTTTGTGACCCTCTGGACTGTACCCTGCCAGGCTCCTCTGTCTGTGGGATTCTCCAGGTAAGAATACTGGAGTAGGTTTCCATGCCCTACTCCAGATGATCTTCCCAATCCAGAGATCGAACCCACATCTCTGTGTCTCCTGCATTGGCAGGTGGGTTCTTTACTGCTAGCACCACCTGGGAAGTCCTATGAAAGTCCTTAAATTGTACATTATTCTTATTTCTAAACCCCACAACACAGACAAGGCCATTTCCATACTGCAAATGGAATTGAAGATGGCTTTTAGTCACTTTTAATGACATCTCCAAGCAAGTCCTGAGCTCTGCTGAAGAGATAGGTACAGGATATCAGTTTTGAATGTGAGTTTTCAGAATGCTGTGGTGAAAAATAATACTCTGATCATGATCCCACCTCTCACACATCTCCTACATTTATTGCCCCAGGTTATTCTTGCTTTAGTCTTACTGTGGTGCAGACCATGTTTTGACGGGTGCTAGCAAGGGATAAAGCAGAAATAGATGTTTTTCAGGAACTCTCTTGCTTTTTTGATGATCCACTACATGTTGGCAATTTGATCTCTGGTTCCTCTGACTTTTCTAAAGCCAGCTTGAACATCTGGAAGTTCACGATTCACGTATTGTTGAAGCCTGGCTTGGAGAATTTTGAGCATTACTTTACTAGCGTGTGAGATGAGTGCAATTGTGCAGTAGTTTGAGCATTCTTTGGCATTTCCTTTCTTTGGGATTGGAATGAAAACTGACATTTTCCAATCCTGTGGCCACTGCTGAGTTTTCCAAATTTGCTGACATATTGAGAACAGCACTTTCACAGATCATCTTTTAGGATTTGAAAGAGCTCAACTGGAATTCCATCACCTCTGCTAGCTTTGTTCATAGTGATGCTTCCTAAGGCCCACCTGAATTCACATTCCAGGATGTCTGGCTCTAGGTGAGTGATCACACCATTGTGCTTATCTGGGTCATGAAGATCCTTTTTGTACAGTTGTTCTGTGTATTCTTGCCACCTCTTCTTAATATCTTCTGCTTCTCTTAGGTCCCTACCATTTCTGTCCTTTATTGAGCCCATCTTTGCATGAAATGTTCCCTTGGTATCTCTAATTTTCTTGAAGAGATCTCTAGTCTTTCCCATTCTATTTTTTTCCTCTATTTCATTGCATTGATCACTGAGGAAGGCTTTCTTATCTCTCCTTGCTATTCTTTGGAACTCTGCACTCAAATGGGTATATCTTTCCTTTTCTCCTTTGTTTTTCACTTCTCTTCTTTTCCCAGTTATCTGTAAGGCCTCCTCAGACACCCATTTTGCTTTTTTGCATTTCTTTTTCTTGGGGATGGCCTTGATCTCTGTCTCCTATACAGTGTCATGAACCTCCATCCATAGTTCATCAGGCACTCTGTCTATCAGATCTAGTCCCTTAAATCTATTTCTCACTTCCACTGTATAATCATAAGGGATTTGATTTAGGTCATACTTGAATGGTCTAGTGGTTTTCCCCACTATTCTTCAATTTAAGTCTCAATTTTGCAATAAGGAGTTCATGATGTGAGCCACAGTCAGCTCCCGATCTTGTTTTTGCTGACTGTATAGAGCTTCTCCATTTTTGGCAGCAAAGAATGTAATCAATCTGATTTTTATGTTGGCCATCTGGTGATGTCCATGTGTAGAGTCTTCTCTTGTGTTGTTGGAAGAGGGTGTTTGCTATGATCAGTGCGTTCTCTTGGCAAGACTCTATTAGCCTTTGCCCTACTTCGTTCTGTACTCCACAGCCAAATTTGCCTGTTACTCCAGGTGTTTCTTGACTTCCTACTTTCGCATTCCAGTCCCCTGTAATGAAAAGGACATCTTTTTTGAGTGTTAGTTCTAAAAGGTCTTGTAGGTCTTCATAGAATTGTTCAACTTCAGCTTCTTTGGCGTTACTGGTTGGGGCATAGACTTGGATTACCATGATACTGAATGATTTGCCTTGGAAATGAACAGAGATCATTCTGTTGTTTCAGAGATTGCATCTAAGTACTGCATTTCAGACTCTTTTGTTGACTATGAGGGCTACTCCATTTCTTCTAAGGGATTCCTGCCCACAGTAGTAGACATAATGGTCATCTGAGTTAAATTCACCCATTCCATTCCATTTTAGTTCGCTGATTCCTAGAATGTCGACATTCACTCTTTCCATCTGCTGTTTGACCACTTCCAATTTGCCTTGATACATGGACCTAACATTCCAGGTTCCTATGCAATATTACTCTTTACAGCATCGGACCTTGCTTCTATCACCAGTCACATCATGAGAAACGCTGTGCTGGAGGAAGCACAAGCTGGAATCAAGATTGCCGGGAGAAATATCAATAACCTCAGATATGCAGATGACACCACACTTATGGCAGAAAGCGAAGAAGAACTAAAGAGCCTCTTGATGAGAGTGAAAGAGGAGAGTGAAAAAGTTGGCTTAAAGCTCAACATTCAGAAAACTAAGATCATGGCATCCAGTCCCATTGCTTCATGGCAAATAGATGGGGAAACAGTGGAAACAGTGGCTGACTTTATTTTTTTTAGGCTCCAAAATCACTGCAGATGGTGATTGCAGCCATGAAATTAAAAGACATTTACTCCTTGGAAGGAAAGTTATGACCAACCTAGACAGCATATTAAATACCAGAGACATTACTTTGTCAACAAAGGTCCTTTTAGTCAAGGCTATGGTTTTTCCAGTAGTCATGTATGGATGTGAGAATTGGACTATAAAGAAAGCTGAGCACCGAAGAATTGATGCTTTTGAACTGTGGTGTTGGAGAAGACTCTTGAGAGTCTCTTGGACTGCAAGGAGATCCAACCAGTCCATCCTAAAGGAGATCAGTCCTGGGTGTTCATTGGAAGGACTGATGTTGAAGCTGAAACTCCAATACTTTGGCCACCTTATGTGAAGTGCTGACTCATTGGAAAAGACCCTGATGTGGGGAAAGATTGAGGGCAGGAGGAGAAGAGGACGACAGAAGATGAGATGGTTGGATGACATCACCGACTCAATGGATATGAGTTTGGGTGAACTCCTGGAGTTAGTGATGGACAGGGAGGCCTGGCGTGCTGTGGTTCATATGGTGGCAAAAAGTCAGACGTGACATGAACTGAACTGAAGCAAAGGATAATGAGAAGGGGGGAGGGGAGGACTTCACTAGGTCTGTAGACAGGTGATAAATATGCTAAGATACACTGAATGACTTTCCTTCCCCTGAACACCTCTGAAGTTAGACAGAATAATTGTCAGTTCAGCCTGCTCTGACTGTAACAGAAATAATAACATTGTAATAGAAATGTGTCCTAAGATCAATGTCTTCCACTTCTAACCCAAACATCTTTGTTGTGCCTCTGTGTTTGTTTTGACCTTAGAAGCTGACTCCTTTTTCAAACAGTAGGAGACCATTATCTGGTGATAATGTATTTTGATTAGATTGTTGTTATCTTAAAACTTGTTTCTTCTGGGCCCATCCTTCTGGTATGTTTATTTGATGACATTTTTAAAAGTCTTTGTAAGAGTTACCATTAAAATGACAGATATTTTATATTGCCGACATAAACCACAATCTCCAAGGCTGATAATAAACTCTGGTCTTGGTCTTGGCTACTGTATTCTTTAAAGCTCTTAGTTGCTTTTGAAATGTTGGCATAATTGTCAATCACTCTCTATCATGCTTATAATTTGTGTGAGGAAGCCATTTGTTAAATTTCCACCTCCTAGATTCAAAGAACACTTACTGAATGCTTTCAGATAGAATGCTACCTTATTCTGCAAAATACTGGGAATCTTGCAAGGAGGAGAAATACCTGAGGGAAACAACAAATTATAGGAGAGAAAAGTAACAAAATACTTTTCTCCATTCTCTATTAAACTTTTGATAAGAACTGAGAATAGCACTTAATTCCTCTCTCCTATGTGTGTTTTTGTTACTCTTTTAACTAGTAAAGCTCTTTGGGGACAGGAAACAGATACTCCACGTGTGGCCTTGGGATTATAAAGGAATGACCACCCCAGGATGGTGATTCACTGTGGTGACCCCAGAGTCAAGAAAAAAACCTCTTCAGATTTTCCACATTTTCTACCATCCTTTCTATCTTTCTGATAGATCCTACTCTTCTCTAAGGCCAGAGAACTGATATGATTTTACAGTTCTCTTTCCACCTGGTGTTTAGAAAAAGGAATTGGTATCTTTTTCAAATAAGTCCCAGCATTATTTAATAGGATTCAGGAGAGGTTTGCTAATAGAAGTCTATGGGAATTCATTGGATAATTGAAAAAACAAGAGATATGTGACTGCATTTGTATACCAAGCTTGTAAAGTGGGTCATATTACTTGCATATGGACATTGCCATGCTTCCCATGTACTCATTATGAATACATGGTAGTCTTTTAATGTTTTTTTTTAATTTCATTAATTGGCAGATATTATGTAGGAGTTTGGAAAGTTATTCAATATCAAAAAGAAACTCCCACAATTAAAAAGAATTACTAAATTGAAGGGGGGGAAGAAACGCTCAGGCTTCGTATGAGCTTATCCGCTTGTTCCTACTGATCAAAACCCTTAACAAACATCAAAAAAGGCTGTGCTTAGATCCAGGGACAGTCACTAAGAAAAGGTATAGAGTGTATTTCACACCAGGGGAAGGGAGAAATCCTTTCTGAAACAATCGGTGGGAACTTTCTAGTCTTCCAAGCCCTTGGAAGAATAAAAAGAGATGTCAGTTTGCCTGGGTGTATTAGATTTTTAGGACTGCCATAACCAAATACCACAGACTGGGTGGCTCAAACAACGGAAATTTATTTCTCACAGTTGTGGAAGCTAGAAGTCTAAGATCAAAGCATTTGCCAAGTTGGTTTCTTCTGAGGCCTCTCTTCTTGGCTTGCAGAATCATGTCAATGTGTCCTTACATGGTCACTCCTCATTCTGTGATGGCTTATAATCTCTTTCTATAAGGACACCAGCCGTATTGAAATAGGACCCACCCATATGACCTGCCAGTCTCCTCTGTCCATGGGATTCTCCAGGCAAGAATACTGGAGTGGGTTGCCTTTTCCTACTCCAGGGGATCATCCCGACCCAGGGATCAAGTCCACATCTCTTATGTCTCCTGCATCTCACATGTCTGCTGCATTGGCAGTCAGATTCTTTACCACTAGTGCCACCAGGAAGCCTATGAATTGGGAAGGGGCACACATTGCAACTTGTAGCATCAGATGAGTCTAAGAAGGATCTCCAAGAATGGTTGCAGCAATATCTTTGGGTTCCTAGCTTTTCTTCCTCTTTGGATTTGGTGCTATGGTCTCAGCTCCTCACAGCCCTCAAGTCCCTGAAATTCTAGCTCCTGCGGTGTTGGGGCAGGGGATTCAGCTCCTGTTGAGTGTTGAAGGAAGAAGCGGGTGACTAGAGGTATAAGAAAGTCACTCTTGTGTGGGGCAAATTCAAGCAACCAGAGTTGGACTGGAAATCAGTTTCAACATAGAAACATCTTTCTAAGTCATGATCAGTTTCTTTTATACTATCAGTTTTCAATTTCAGAAATGGGTTTAAAATGGCTCTCTTGGCCAGGCTGAGTATTTGCCACCAATAATGTGGTAAATTTGTTTGCAAACAATAGAAAAAGAGAAATAAATTATAACTTATTCACACAGAGAGTCTTCACTAAACTGTTTTTCCCCCTCAGGGCCTATCAGTGCTTCTTAAATATGCTTTGATTGATCAGCTTTTGGTTCAGTGAATTTTACAAAACACCTTCAGGCTTCCTCAGGCTGTGCCTAAATGTTTCTTGAGAATAGTCGAATTAAGCAAAACACAGAACTGACTCTGTATATTTCTTGTTGTTGTGTTTTCTGATGGCCGTGATTGGGATCAACTAGATTGAGTAGAGACATAACTGACGCATCAGATTCGCGAATTCAGGCAAGAATCCTTACAAGAAAATGATTACACACTTTTCCTTAATAGAAACAGCTGGTATCAGTGATGCGGATAGCTGAAGTTTTATTTGGATGACAGCAGTTGGTATAACAACTCTCCTGCTGCTTACATTTAAAATATCCCCACAGACACATGGCACTGAAAGGATAGCAAGCTTTGAGTCTTCCAGTGTGGGATTTAAACCCTAGCTTGGCCTGAGACTCCACAAGAGGTAGGAGTAATGTGAAAGCTGCCCTTCCTGGGTTGCACCTGACAATCCTGAATTTTTTTTTTTCTTCATTGAATCCTCCCATGATTTATCCATTCCTATGTGGACCTTATTTTAAATTACTATGATCCCTGTCTTTCATTTTTCCTGAAGGAAGAATGAGAAAAAAAATATGAAATGAAGGCCGAGTTAGTGTTACTAAAAAGTATTTTTTGAAATATTGAATATTTTCAATTTAGTTTAACCAAAAAATCTCTTCCTAAGTTTCTTGGGGAAATGAATTTTTACAAGAGATGGAGTGAAATGCAAGCCAGAATAAGACCTTAAGGTATTAGAAAATAAAGCACATTGCCTCCTGGATTCTTTATGGACTTCTCCAAGCAGGAGAGACTTAATCATGATAATGCAATAGCTACAATTTTTGTCTACTTGCAATCTGCTAAGTATTTTGCATATATTATTTAAGTTAATTCTTACAAATTTCTATGGGGCTTATTCTTAGCTTTAATTTCATATTTAGAAAACTGAGGATCAGAGAGGTCAAATAACTTCCCTATGATTACAGAAAGCTAATGCAGTGAAGCAAGAATCTTGAACTCAGTCTGGCTCCAAAGCTGCTGCTTTTAGTCATACTCTTAATATAATAATTGTACTATAAAGCCACAGGTTGGGTCTAAAATAGCCCCCTCTCTAGATCAACTTTAACTAATTTAAGTTTAATCTAATTATTCTCAGCTTTGGTTTCTAAAGAAATAAGAACCAAGGAGCTATTCCCCTCCTTTGCCTGCTTTCCTCCACGCTATTCAGCTTCATACTCTGTGTAACTTGCCAGTTCTTGCTTCATACCTTATTATATTGAAGGAGGAGGAAACTGAGAAAAAACTAAGGCTTAGAAACATGTGTTAAGAACCTAATGTGCTTTATCATTCATTGGTACTTTCATTTGATAGGTATAGCCACTTAGTCCCACTTAAAGCAGCTAATTTGAATAGTTCTTAATTATAAATATTCATTCCCTTAAGTAGCTGTTCCTTCCCTGGTTTTTAAAAGTTATCATCTAATCTATTTCAGGCAGGTATTTCACAAGGAAAAAAAGATAGGTCCAGATGTATCTTTATTATAAAGCATGACTTTGGTGCATCTTAGAAGCTTCTCCACACCCAGTTTTCCTGAAGGTGTGATGGAAAATAGAACTAGGTTATGAACTGGATTACAAGCCAATAAATTGGGAATTTAGCAACAGGTTTGTAAATCCAAATTTGTATGTATAGTAAAAGGGCTAAAGCCATGAAAATTTTTAGCTCAAAGACAGAGACTGTGATACTCAATTATAATGTTTTCAAATAGCAACATTTCAATTGACTAGAGAGCTGTGGGATGGAGTGCTTGTTCATTGAATCTTTTGGAAAATTTGAGATTATGTATTGTACTCTTTGCTTCAGTGTGATGGTGTTACTGTGAAACTCCCTGACGCTTTTCTCTTACAATCTGTATCTTGGAATATGCCAAGTTCATTCTTTGAATAGCAGGGACTATATAGAATTTTAAAATATGTAAATAATACCAGTTTCCAACAGAATTGTGCAAATGGAACTTGCATAGTGCACCTGTCCTCAACGTTTATCCCTTTCTTCAAAGTGTATTTCCCACTCTCAGTTGAAAACAAGTGGCTATAGCAAAAGAAGTAAGGTGCTTGTAATATTACGGTACTTGGTGTTGGTATCATTAGTATTTCACATTAGTTTTAAGTGACAATAGCTCATAAAGCTATCCTTCTGTAAGTATATTTGTTTTTAATACAAACTGTATCCCTGAAGCAGAAGGCATACTCAGAACCTTTAAAATATTCACAGTAACTATGTACTTTCCACATTCATCCCTCCATGACTTACTTCTGTCATCACTTGTGAAATAGTTTCTTTTTGATGAGGAACTGGGAGAAAGAAGTAATATCCTTCCATTGTTCTGCAAATATGAATGTTAAGTTGAACTGTCAATTACTAGGTGAACTGTCCAAATTACTAGTGGACTTTAGCGAATTTAGGACTTTTGCTTGAAGCGTTTGTGAGCTTCCTTAGGTAATTGGAAGAAGTCCTAGACTGTTGTTGGAGAAACTGCAGTGAAATCTTCTGCTTCTACTCACTATATGACTTTAAAATGGAATACAACCTCTCCAAACCTTAATTCCTCATCTGTAAAATGGGAATGATGATGGCTACAAGATGATGTATGCTTATACTTCAGTAGTCTTGTGTTATAAGATGTTGGGTCATGTGCCTCCTCGGGCACAAGCCAATAAATACACCAAAGTGCGGAGTTTGGTGTATGAGGTTCAGAAGCCTGATTTTTTGATATAAGCAAAGTGGCTTCATCTCTCAGAACAGTAATTCTGTTAACAAAACCTCATGTATTTGTAAATGAGGAATGGTGCTGAATTGGTTCACACTGAGAAAAAAAACTCACAAGAGCAGGAACACTGGCAGTACATTCTCTCCTTGAAGGATCAAGCCTTAATGGTCTTAAGTCCTAAGGATCTTGAAATTGATAAAAAGGGAACTGGGTGATATGAAAATTGAATGACATAACTCTAAGATGACCTGATGGATATATCTCAAAGTAGTGATAATTTTATCACCAGGACAGTAATGTTGCAGATGCACTGGCCAAAATCCTATGTGGTTATCTCAGTATTAAAAATGGCTTTGTCAGTAGCACAAAGCTACAGATAAGGCTTTCGTTAGCCTCTTCTCAAAACAATGAAGTCTGACAGTATACAATGTGAACTTTAATTTCTATACTCAGTAGCCACCCAGTGTCTTTATATTTGACTTTTTCTTGTTGAGCTATGATCAACTATTTACTCAACTTGTAGCCTTATCTCCAAGGCCAACAATCTATTTCTCTTTTTTTTTTTTTACATGATTCTTCCTATTTTGTTGTTGTTGTTGTTGCTGTTGTTGTTCAGTCGTTCAGTCATGCCTGACTCTTTGCGACCCCATGGACTAGAGCACACCAGTCTTCTCTGTCCTTCACTATCTCCCAGAGTTTGCTCAAACTCATGTCCATTGAGTTGGTGAGGACATCCAACCATCTTGTTCTCTGTCATTCCCTTCTCCTGCCTTCAATCTTTCCCAGCATCAGTGCCTTTTCCAAATGAGTCAGCTCTTCACATAAGGTGGCCAAAGAACTGGAGCTTCACCTTCAGCATCAGTCTTTCTAATGAATATTCAGGGTTCATTTCCTTTAGGTCTGATTGGTTTTATCTCTTTGCAGTCCAAGGGACTCTCAAGAGTTTTCTCCAACATCACAGTTCGAGAATATCAATTCCTCGGCAGTCAGCCTTCTTTATGGTCCAACTCTCACATACATACATGACTTCTGAAAAGAAACATTGCTTTGGCTACACAGACCTTTGTCAGCAAAGTAACATCTCTGTTTTTTAATATGCTGTCTAGGTTTGTCATAGTTTTTCTTCCAAGGAGCAAATGTCTTTTAATTTCATTACTGCAGCAACTGTCCACAGTGATTTTGGAGTCCAAGAAAATAAAGTCTGTCACTGTTTCCATTCTTTTGCCACCTACTTTCCATGAAGTGATGAGACCAGATGCCATGATCTTAGTTATTTGAATGTTGAGTTTTAAGTCAGCTTTTTTCACTCTCCACTTTCACCTTCATCAAGAGGCTCTTTAGTTCCTCTTAGCTTTCTTCCATAATGGTGGTATCATCTACATATCTGAAGTTATTGATATTTCTCCCAATAGTCTTGATTCCAGCTTGTGCTTCATCCAGTCCAGAATTTTGCATGATATACTCTGCATATAAGTTAAATAAGAAGGGTGACAATATATAACCTAGACATATCCCTTTCCCAATTTTGAACCAGTCAGTTTTTCCATGTCTGGTTCTACCTGTTGGTTCTTGACCTACATACAGTTTCTCAGGAGGCAGGTAAGGTGGTCTGGTATACACAACTCTTTATGAATTTTCCAAAGTTTGTTGTGATCCACAAAGTCAAAGGCTTTCACATAGTCAATGAAGCAGTCTATTTTTACTTGAAAATAATTTCAAAGTTTAGTCCTCCTTTAGGTAATCCACTTTCTTTTTCCAAATTCCTGATTCCATTTATGACAATGCCTACCCCACACTGTTATTATGACTGGTAATTTATATATAATACAACAGAAATTGTTCCTAGTAACTTTCGGACATTCAACAAATGATGTTTATAATTTGAATATGAATATCTTCTCTGATATACTGTATTATTTTATCTGTATATTTTTGTTGGTTATTGGCAGGATAGCATACTACATTTTATCCCAATTAAAAAAAATTGTTCTCACTTTTTGCTAAGCAAACAAACCATTCTAAAAGTTCCACTTTTTGAGCATCTAAACTACATCTTCCAGATTCTCTTACACCTCTGACACATTTTTTGGACTGTGGTACATGATTTTTAATTAAAGAAAATACTTTTTAGGATTTAAAGTATATATAGAACAACACTCATAAAATTTGGATGTATCATAATGTCACTTTATAATTTATATTACACTGAGATATTATTTAACTTATATGCAGAGTACATCATGAGAAACACTGGGCTGGAGGAAGCACAAGCTGGAATCAAGATTGCCGGGAGAAATATCAATAACCTCAGATATGCAGATGACACCACTCGTATGGCAGAAAGTGAAGGAGAACTAAAGAGCCTCTTGATGAAAGTGAAAGAGGAGAGTGAAAAAGTTGGCTTAAAGCTCAGCATTCAGAAAACTAAGATCATGGCATCTGGTCCCATCACTTTATGGGAAATAGATGGGGAAACAGTGGAAACAGTGTCAGACTTTATTTTGGGGGCTCTAAAATCACTGCAGATGGTGAGTGCAGCCATGAAATTAAAAGACGCTTACTCCTTGGAAGGAAAGTTATGACCAACCTAGACAGCATATTAAAAAGCAGAGACATTACTTTGTCAACAAAGGTCCATCTAGTCAAGGCTATGGTTTTTCCAGTAGTCATGTATGGATGTGAGAGTTGGACTATAAAGAAAGCTGTGCACCAAAGAATTGATGCTTTTGAACAGTGGTGTTGGAGAAGACTCTTGCGAGTCCCTTGGACTGCAAGGAGATCCAACCAGTCCATCTTAAAGGAGATCAGTCCTGGGTATTCACTGGAAGGACTGATGTTGAAGCTGAAACTCCAATACTTTGGCCACCTCATGCGAAGAGTTGACTCATTTGAAAATACCCTGATGCTGGGGGAGTTTGAGGGTGGGAGGAGAAGGGGATGACAGAGGATGAGATGGCTGGATGGCATCACTGACTTGATGGACATGGGTTTGGGTAAACTCCAGTAGTTGGTGATGGACAGGGAGGCCTGGCATGCTGCGGTTCATGGGGTTGCAGAGTCCGACACGATTGAGCAACTGAACTGAACTGAACTGAGATATAGTTACTACCTTTCTACTTGTATCATAGTTTGTTGTCAATGTAAATATTTTGCTTTTCATGTTATTCTTTAGTTTCTGAAAAGATGGGGACAAAGTTTCACTCATCTTTGTATTCTCTAGGTACTTGGTAAATTTGTATTTAAAAAACAGGAAAAAGCAAAAAAAAAAAAAAAAAAGAAAGAAAAGAACCAAGTCCTGACATTAAGAAAGATGAGCTTGATTTTAAAATGCTACCTTTTTTCATCTTAGTGTCTAAAACTGTCACATAAACTTATTAGCATAAAAGATGCACTACTATTCCAGATTATATTCAGTAGGAGCATTTCTCCCAGCTATATTTCTGATAAAATATATGTTAGAGGATTGGTAAAGCAGTTAGCTGAAATCACTAACATTTCTGTCATTGTTTACCTCTTTTCTCAGTTGGTCCAAGTTAATTCTGTTAGTTTCTGTGACTTTGAATAAAATTCCTTATTATATCACTTTGTAATTGACATAACTAATGGTCCTGTGTAGGCTAAAGTGTGGACTCTAGGATTTCCTAGACTCTCCTGAATTCTAGTCAGACATATCTTAAAGTCTGTGTAGAAAAAAAAAAAGCACAGTTTTTTTTGTCATAAACATGTATAATTACTTACCTTTTCCCTTTATCCTTATATTACCATGACATTTCTCAATTACAAATAAAGTGTCCATAATAAATGGACCTCTCTCTATAGATTTCTCTGTATTCTCTATATTATATATTCTCTATATGTTAAAGTGACTTTTAATGATGGAAAATCCACTTCAACATAAAGCAGCTATTTGGAGCCCAAACCAGTCTCTCCATAATCCCCACACCTTGGCTTCCTCTTTAAAGTCATGCAAATAGAACATATTTTCTTATGTCTTTCTTAAAATGTCTTAAGAATAATATGTGACTTGCTATAGTAAGCATGGCAGAGAACCAAGTGATAACCCTTTTCCTGGGCTCTGCAGTTTCATAAAACATCATCACCCTGTTTGGATCCTTTTCATATAGTGATATGAAATGACATTTTCTTGTGTTTTCACATTTTTAGGTCAGTGACATTCCATCTCCTAATTAGCGTTCTGTTGCAGTTGTGTGAATATTGACACACTGCCTTGATATTTTACTGATAATCTACTGAAAAAGATCTTCCTAAGATATTTAAGAGAGAATATTCCAGCCTTCCTCTTTATTTTCTTACTTTTCAATTTCATTAAAATTTATAAACATTTTAACTGTAGCATTATTAAAAACATGATATATCAAAAGTCACTAAAGAGAGAGGGATTGTGGAGGTTTAAAAACATGTCTCCAGAGTCTTTGATACCACTTTCATCAAGAGGTGGAGTCTGATTTCATTTCCTTTGAATGGAAGTAAAATGCAGCAGAAGTGATGCTCCATGAATTCTGAGACTGGGTCCTAAAAGCAGTGCTACTTCAGCCTGACTCTCTGCTGGGACATTTGCCCTTGGGACCCTAACACCATAGTGTAAGGAAGAAAGTGCTGATCACATAGAGAGGTATCATGTAGGTGTTCTGAAATAAAGCTCGTAGTTGAGGTCCTAGGCAGCAACGAGCATTAACCAGCAAAACATGAGCAGCCTTTGAGATGATTCTGGCCCCAGGCACCATCTGACTACAACCATATGAGAAACCCCCAGTGAGAACTGACTAGCTGAAACCAATTGACCCTCAGAATTCTGGGAAATGATACTAGTAAATTACTGTTGCTTTCATATGATGCCAAGTTTAAGATGGTTTGTTTTACCACCACAGATAACAAGAAAATAGTTTATTGCCATGCTAGGGACTCCCATAGCCAAACGTAAAATGTGAGGCATTGACTTTGAGTTGTGAGGAGTAACTTTCAGAGGCTGAAGATTGTTAGCAAAGTCAATATGGTCTGGAGGAGTTTGTCAGTGAGAACTTAAACACGCATGGGTAAGTAATTATTAAAAGCTGGAGGAAAGGAGATCCTTGTTATGTAGTTGTGAGAAGTTTAGCAGCGCTATTGGTCATTGAAATGTGGAAAGTAAATATACCTAATGACTGGATGATCTGCCTAAGGAAATTTCCAGACATAGTGTTGAAGATTCAACCTGGTTTCTTCAGCTGCTTGTAATGAAATGAGAGAAGAACTAAAGAAATAGGAGCTTTAAAAAAAGCTGTTAAATATAAAGAATCCAGGACTTGGGTTCAAAAATAAAACAGTTTCTCATTCCCAACCTCTCCAGATGGTAAACTATTCTCAAATTAGGAAATAGTTTTCAGGCAAAGATCAAATTCAGGGCACTGTCAGGAAAACATCTTGGTTTGAAAAATGACTTTAAAGCAGTTGAAGACTTCAGAAGTATTTAAGGTGGTGCCTCATATACTTTACAGAAAAAAAAGCCCATCTGAGAATCTGAAGAGTAAGCCTCACATTTCCTTTCAATTAAAAATCAGGGCTTGTAATAATTTTTAGGGCCTTATCCTACAGAAAGTTGACTGGGAAGTGAAGGTAGAGAAGAGTTTAACTTAAGACTCTTTATGTTAACTTGGTATTTTTGTTTAATTAAATGAACCCTGAAAGATTCATTGAAAATCCGTAAAAATTTTAAGATAATTGTATTAACAAAACACTGCCAGCTTGGACTAAAAGCGAAAGCAACATGATGAAATGAAAAGTGGCATTGGTATGCCCAAATGTCTATGGGAAGGAAACAAGCAGAAAAGATAATTCAGCTATCGTCATGAGTCACATTTACGCAAAAGGAAAGATGATTCAAAGGGAAGAACCAAGAATCATGGAGAATTATTGTCAGACACCAGAACTAAATCCTAATCAATGACCTAGGAGTCTGTGCTTGTCTGAAGTCCAGAATTATAATGGACCAGTGACTACTATTGTATATCTTCTATTTTTCTTTTCCTTTCTTTCCTTTTGTACCTCCCTATACAATTAGGTCATTTGGTAAAGAATCCATCTGCAATGCAGAAGACCCTGGTTCAATTCCTGGGTCAGGAAGATCCGCTAGAGAAGGGATAGGCTACCCACTCCAGTGATCTTGGGCTTCCCTTGTGGCTCAGCTGGTAAAGAATCTGCTTGCAGTGTGGGAGACCTGGGTTCAATCCCTGGGTTAGGAAGATCCCCTAGAGAAGAGAAAGGCTACCCACTCCAGTATTCTGACCTGGAGAATTCCATGGACTATATAGTCCATGGTGTTGCAAAGAGTCAGACATGACTGAGCAACTTTCACTTTCATGAAAGAGCATCTGTGTTATGTCTCTTCCACCACTGTATTTTTAGTATATGGGAGGTAGGCAATCCATTTCTTTAGTACACACATGCACACACAAATGCACCCAACAGAAGAACCACTGGCAAATGTATTTTTCCATGAAGATGTCTTAGACTGCCAGTGAAACCAGAGAAGTATGAATAACCAAAAATATTTATTAATATTATTGGTCCTCTACAGAAAAAAGGTTGTTGATCCTTGATCTAAAAAACTGACATACCATTAATGAAAAGAAAATTGAAATAGTTATATTAATATCAGACATAATATGTTTCAGGGAAAAGAATATTACCAGAGGTAAGAAAAGCCATTTAATAATGATAAATGGGTTAATTTATCAAGAGTATATAAAAATCCTAATGGAGTATATATATAACAGTTTCAAAAATAAATGAAATTTGCTAGAACTGCAAAGCAAAACAGACACACCTGCAATTAGTTGGAAATTTTTACTATATCTCTCAATATCTGATAGAATATATAGACAGAAAATTAGTGAAGATATTTAAAACATGAACAGCACTATCAATCAACCTGATCTAAGATGTCAGTAACATTTATAGAACATCCCATTTCACAGCATCAGAATAGCCTTTTTTTTCAAAATGCAGAGAAAAATTTTTTAAAGTAGATATACCATGTTCTGGGTCATAAAACAAGTGTTAGTAACTGTTTAAAAAAAGCTTTTTAGTACAAAGTGGACTCTCCGATCACAATGGAATTAAATTATAAAATCAACAAAAAAAAATCTGAAAAATCCTCTGAGTATTTAGCAACTAAATAACATACTTCTAAATAACCCACCAAAGTAGAGAAAAATCTAGAGGAAATTAAAAACTATTGTAAAGTGAATGAAAATGAAAACATGGCATATCATAATTTGTGGAATGTAGATAAAAAGGTACTTTGAGGAAATTTATATAGCACCAAATGCTATAAGAAAAGAATAGTCTTAATTCAAGGACCTAAGCTTGTACCATAAGAAACAAGAAAAAAAAAAAAGAACAATTAAACCCTAAGTAAATAAATATAAGAAAGAAAATTTTTAAAAGAGTTGAAATTAGTAAAATAGAAAACAAGACAAAAACAAAAGATTAAAAACAGTAACATCCAACCTACACACAATGGGGCTGCATGAGTCTGAGTAGAAAGGCCAGCTGCAGGACCAGCACAAAGGAAAGATCAAGCCCTGAGCCTTTGGAGTGGGAGGACTGACTCCAAGACCCTAGACTACCAGCAAACTAACCCTAGGGGGTATCAAACAGTGAAAATTCACACAAAGGAACCATTGGAATACAAGACCCAGCTTCCCTAACCACCAGTAGCACCCTGTGTGGGATGCATCATCTAAACAGCAAATAAAACAAAAATACAAACCCAATCATCAGCAGACAGGATTAGCAACTCACTGGGCCTTGCCCATCAGAGGAAAAACAAACAAACAAAAACTCAGCACAAAGCTCACCCTATACCAAGCTTACACAAACCACTGGACCAACCTTAGCAGGGAAGAAAACAAAAGGAAGAAAGAATTCAGCCTTGAAGCCTGGCAAAAGGAGACCCAAAACACAATAAGTTAAAAAAAAAAAAAAAAAAAAGGCAGAGAAATACTGCACAAATGAAGGAACAAACTAGAAACACAGAAGTCCAAATAAGTGAAGAGGAAATAGGCAAACTACCTGAAAAGGAATTCATAATAATGATAGTAAAGATGATCAAAAACCTTGAAGACAAAATGGAGAAAATGCAAGAATCAATTAACAAAGAACTAGAAGAATTAAAGAATAAACATACAGAGACAAACAACACAATTATTAAAATTAAAAATACTCTAGAGATAGCGTATTAGGAATAGGAATCAATAGCAGAATATCTGAAGCAGAACAACGAATCAGTGATCTGGAAGACAAAATGGTGGAAATAACTTCTGAAGAGCAGAATAAAGTGAAAAGAATGAAAAGAACTTAGGACAGTCTCAGAGACCTCTGGGACAATAACAACATACGAATTATAGGGGACCCTGAAGAAGAGAAAAAGAAAGTGTATGAGAAAATTCTTGAAGAAATTATAGCTGAAAATTTCCCCAACATGGAAAAGGAAATAGTCAATCAAGTCCAAGAGGCACAAAGAGTCCAATAGGGGATAAACCCAAGGAGAAACATGCCAAGACGCATACTAATCAAACTAACAGACTAAACACAAAGAAAGAATATTAAAAACAGCAAGGGAAAAGCAACAAGTAACATACATCTAACATATGCAGATGACACCACCCTTATGGCAGAAAGTGAAGAAGAACTAAAGAACCTCTTGATGAAAGTGAAAGAGGAGAGTGAAAAAGTTGGCTTAAAGCTCAGCATTCAGAAAACTAAGATCATGGCATCTGGTCCCATCACTTTATGGCAAATAGATGGGGAAACAGTGGAAACAGTGGCTGACTTTATTTTTGGGGGATCCAAAATCACTGCAGATGGTGATTGCAGCCATGAAATTAGCAACCTAGTTGTCCATCGACAGATGAATGGATAAAGAAGTTGTGGTATATATACACAATAGAATATTACTCAGCCATAAAACGGAACGCATTTGAGTCAGTTCTAATGAGGTGGATGAACCTAGAACCTATTATACAGAGTGAAGTGAGTCAGAAAGAAAAGATAAATATTGTATTTTAACACACATATACGGAATCTGGAAAAATGGTACTGAAGAATTTATTGACAGGGCAGCAGTGGAGAAACAGGCATAGAAAATAGACTTATGGACATGGGGAGAGGGGAGGAGAGGGTGAGTTGTACGGAAAGAGTAACATGGAAACTTACATTACCATATGTAAAATAAATAGCCAACGGGAATTTGCTGTATGGCTCAGGAAACTCAGACAGGGGCTCTGTATCAAACTAGAGAGGTGCGTTTGGGAGGGAGATGGGAGGGAGGTTCAGGAGGGAGGGGGTATTTGTATACCTATGGCTGATTCATGTTGAGGTTTGACAGAAAACAAAAAAATTCCGTAAAGCAATTATCCTTCAATAAAAAAAATAAAGAAAAAAAAAACCAACAACAGTAACATCACAAGCTATTTTTTAGAAGGATCAAAAAATTGATAAAGCCCTAGCCAGATTGATCAGGAAAAAAGACAAAAATTCCCACTCTCACAAATAAGAAAATGATAGCCTCTACTACATTCTACAGAAATTTTAAAAATAATATGAAAATATGATAAAGAAACTTATGCTTATAAATTTTGTAACTTAGATGAGATGGATGCATATTTTTAAGGACACATATAACCAAGCTCACTCAAAAAAAAAAAGAAAGAAAATCTGAATAGCTCCATACCTGTTAAAATAAATAAATTTTCAGGTAAAAGTATTTTCACAAGTAATATTCCAAGCCTAGATTACTTTTCTGGTGACTGATACTAAATATTTAATAAGGAAATAATACCAATTCTATACAAACACTTTCAGAAAATGGAATAAGAAATTCTCCCAATTCTTTTATGACTTCAGTATTACCTTGATAAAAAACAACCAATGAACAAACAACAGAAAAGAAATGATCTAACAAGAAAGGAAAACTACAGACCAGTATCTCTCATCAGCATAAATGAAATATTCTTAACAGAGTTTTAGCCAGTCAAATCTCACAAGATATAAAAATGATAATATGTCATGACCAAAAATGATTTATTCCAAATATGATTTATCCAACATTCATTTATTCAGTTCAGTTCAGTTCAGTTCAGTCACTCAGTCACGTCCGACTCTCTGCGATCCCATGAATTGCAGCACGCCAGCCCTCTCTGTCCATCACCAACTCCCGGAGTCTACCCAAACCCATGTCCATCGAGTCGGTGATGCCATCCAACCATCTCATCCTCTGTCATCCCCTTCTCCTCCCGCCCCCAATCCTACCCAGCATTAGGGTCTTTTCCAATGAGTCAACCCTTCGCATGAGGTGGCCAAAGTATTGGAGTTTCAGCTTCAACATCAGACCTTCCAATGAACACCCAGGATTGATTTCCTTTAGGATGGATTGATTGGATCTCCTTGCAGTCCAAGGGACTCTCAAGAGTCTTCTCCAACACCACAGTTCAAAAGCATCAATTCTGCGGCGCTCAGCTTTCTTCACCGTCCAACTCTCACAACCATACATGACCACTGGAAAAAACATTCATTCATTAAAAAAATATAAATCAGAAAAGCAGAAATAGGGAGGAATCTCCTCAACCTGATAAGGACAATTTGTGAAAAATCTACAGCTAACACCATTATTAGGGTTGAAAACAACATTTTGCCTCTAACTTCAGGAACATGGCAAACTTGTCCACTCTCACCACTTCTATTCACAACTGTGCTCTGGAGGGTTTATTTGGCATAATAAGGCAAGAAGAAGAAATAAAAGATACCCACAATGTAAACGAGGTAATAAAGCAGTCTTTATACCCAGATGACATAGTAGTCTATGAATAAAATCTAGTGGAATGTACCTAAAAAGCTAGTAAATTAATAAGGTTAGAGGAGTTATAGAATATGAGGCCATTATGAAAAAATCAATTAGTTTTCTTTATACTGCTGACAAGCAATCAGAAATCGAAATAAAAAATACCATTGATAGTATCATCAAGAATAACTTAGAGTTACCAGAGGGGAGCCTGGTGTGCTGCAGTCCATGGGGTCACAAAGATTGCACATGACTGAGTGACTGAACTGAACTGAAGCAGAGGGGAAGGATGCTGCTGCTAAGTTGCTTCAGTCGTGTCCGATCCTGTGCGACCCCATAGACGGCAGCCCACCAGGCTCCCCCGTCCCTGGGATTCTCCAGGCAAGAACACTGGAGTGGGTTGCCATTTCCTTCTCCAACGCATGAAAGTGAAAGTGAAAGGGAAGTCACTCAGTCGTGTCCGACTCTTAGCGACCCCATGGACTGTAGCCTACCAGGCTCCTCCGTCCATGGGATTTTCCAGGCAGGAGTACTGGAGTGGGGTGCCATTGCCTTCTCCGAGAGGAAGGATAGGAGGGAGTAATAGTTAAGAAGCTTGGGATTGACACACTGCTATATTTAAAATAGATAACCAACAAAGACTTACTGTACAGCACAGGGAACTCTGCTTAATATTCTGTAATAACCTAAATGGGAAAAGAATTTGAAAAAGAGTAGATTACATGTATATGTATAACTTAATCACTTTCTTGTACACCTGAATCTAATACATTGTTAGTCAACTACTCTTATATAAAATTAAAAAAAAAAAAACAATATGAAATTGTTGTGTAGTTGCTAAGTCGTGTCTGACTCTTGTGATCCCATGGACTATAGCCTGCCCTGCTTCTCTGTCCATGGTGTTTCCCAGGGAAGAATACTGGAATCGGTTGCAATTTCCTTCTCCAGGGGATCTTTCTGACCCAAGAATTGAACCCATGACTCCTGCATTGGCAGGCGGATTCTTTAACACTGAGCCACCTGGGAATACCAGAATATGAAATTTTTGTTGTTGTTTAGTCACTAAGTCATGTCCAACTCTTTTGCAACCCCATGGACTGTAGCCCACCAGGATATGAAATACTTAGGTATATATCTGGCAAAAGATGTAAAAAACCTTCTGCACTAAGAATTACAAAATGTTTCTGAGAGAATTAAAGATGACTAAATTAGTAAAAATATATACTTTGATGTGAACAACCAACTCATTGGAAAAGACACTGATACTAAGAAAGATGGAGGACATGAGAAGGGGGCGACAGAGAATGAGTGGTTGGATAGCATCGCCAACTCAGTGGACATGAGTCTGAGCAAACTCTGAGAGACAGTGAAGTCTGGCATGCTGCAGTCCGTGGGGTCGCAAAGAGTAGGACACTACTGAGCGACTGAACACCAACAACAAATACTTTGTTAACTGATGAAAAGTCAATATTGTTATCATGACAGTTTTACCCAAATTTATTTATAGATTCATGACAATAGCAAACAAAATCAAATACGGCTCTTTTTTTGTAGAAATTATCAAACTGATTCTAAAATTTGTATAGAAGTACAGGAAACCTAAAATAACCAAAAGGTCTTTGAAAAAGAAGAACAAAATCAGATAACATAAAATATCTGATTTCAGACTTATAAAGCTATGGTGACCAAGAATGGATTATTGGAACTGAATGGGATGTCAAAAATAAACTCACACATACACCATCATTTGATTTATTTTAATTTATTTATGTTAATTGGAGGATAACTATTTTATAATATTGTAATGGCTTTTGCCATACATCAGCATGAACTGGACATAGGCATACATATGTCCCCTCCCTCCTGAATCTCCATCCAATTTAAAATTGGGGAATTTTAAGAATTCTTATATAGAGCACAAAAGCATGAACTATTAAAGAATAAAATCAACAAGTTGCTCTTTAGCAAGAGTAAAACTTTTATTCTTCTAAAGCCACTGTTAAGAGCAGGCAGCTGACTAAAATAAAATACTTGCAAATCATGTATCTGGCAAAGGACTTGTATGTAGAATTTGCAAACAATTCTTATAAGACAACAAATAGCCCCACTGAAAATGGACAAAATAGTTGAATAGCCATTTCACCGAAAGAAAATATGCATATAGGAGATGAGCACATGAAAAAAAGTTCTACACCAGTTGAAATTAGGGAGTGCAAATTAAATCCCACTGAGATATTCCTTAATACCAGCTGGAATGGCTAAATTTTCTAAAAATACTGATTATATTAAGTGTTGGCACCATTGTGCCGCTAGAAAGCTCATACATATCTCTTGGAATATAAAATGGTATAACCACTTTAGAGAACATATTGACAGTTTAAAAAAAAAAAAGTAAGCTTACACCTACTATACAACCCAGTCATTCTACTCCTAGGTGTTTACCCAAAATAAATATGAGCTGATATCCACACAAAGACTTTTTTTTCATTGTTTATGGCACCTTTATTTATAATAATCAATACTGGAAATAACCTATATATTCATCAACAAGTGAGTGGTTAAACAAATTATGGAATGCTGTGAAACACTATGTGTACTGCCATTTTTAAAACAGATAACTAGTGGGAACCTACTGTATAATGCAGGGAGCTCACCTCAGTGCTCTTGGAGACCTAGATGGGTAGGATGGGGGTGGGGTGGGAGGAAGATCTAAGAGAGAGGGGATGCATGTTTACATATAGCTGATTCACTTCATTGTACAGCAGAAATCAACACAACACTGTAAAGCAACTATACCCCAATTTAGAAAATAAGAACTATTATTACATGTAATAGCATGGATAAATCTTAAAGTAACTGTGTTGAATGAAAGAAGCCAAACATGAAAGAGTAAATATTGTATGAGTCCATTTTTATAAAATTCTAGAAATTGTAAACTAATCTATAGTGAGAGAAAGTATATCAGTGGCTGCCTGTGGGTGTAGGGAGGGAAGGCTAGATTACATCAGTATGAGGAAACTTTTGGGGGTGATGGACATGTTTGTTATCTACATTGTAGTAATTGCTTCACAATTAAACACGTGTCAAAGACTATCAAACTGAACATTTTAGATGTATATATTCAGTTCAGTTCAGTTGCTCAGTTGTGTCTGACTCTGCAATCCCATGGAGGGCAACACACCAGGCTTCCCTGTCCATTGCCAACTCTCAGAACTTGCTCATATTCATGTCCATCAAGTTGGTGATACCATCCAACCATCTCATCCACTGTCATCCCCTTCTCCTGCCTTCAATTTTGCCCAGCATCAGGGTCTTTTCCAAAGAATCAGTTCTTCGCATCAGGTGGCCAAAGTATTGGAGCTTCAGCTTCAGCATCAGTCCTTCTGATGAATATTCAAGACTGATTTCCTTTAGAACTGACTGATTGAATCTCCTTGATGTCCAAGAGACTCTCAAGAGTCTTCTCCAACACCACAGTTCAAAAGCATCAATTCTTTGGAGCTCAGCTTTCTTTATGGTCCAACTCTCACATCCATACATGACTACTGGAAAAACCATAGCTTTGACTATATGGACCTTTGTTGGCAAAGTAATGTACAGACTATTATACCACAGTAAATTTGTAAAAAAGAAATTACGTAAAATATTATATTACATAAACTTAGTTGATAAAGCAGCAGCACGGTTTGAGAGGATTGACTCAGTTTTGAAAGGAATTCCATGGTGGATAAAATGCTATTGAACAGGATTGTATGCTACAGAGAAATTGTTCATAAAAGTCAGTCAATGTGGCACACTTCATTGTGTTATTTTAAGAAACTGCCACATGAATTCCAACCTTCAGCAATCACTACTCTCATCAGTCTGCAGACATCAACACTGAGGTGAAACTCTTCATCAGCAAAAAATTTACAACTCACTGGAGGCTCAGATGTGGGTTAGCATTTTTTTAGTAATGAAGCATTTTTAATTAAGGTATGCACATTTTTAATATATAATGCTGTTGTATACTTAGACTATGGCGTAGTATAAAAATAATTTTTATATGCACTGGGAAGCCAAAACATTTGTGTGACTTGCTTTATTGTGATACTTACTTTAGGTTCAATGGAGTATCAGATGAAAAAAAATGAATGAATTCCCTTATGTAAACAGGGGCTTCCCTGATAGCTCAGTTGGTAAAGAATCTGCCTGCTATGCAGGAGACCCTGGTTCCACTCCTGGGTCAGGAAGATCTGCTAGAGAAGAGATAGGCTATGCATTCCAATATTCTTGGACTTCCCTTGTGGCTCAGCTGGTAAAGAATCCACCTGCAATGTGGGAGACCTGAGTTCAATCCCTGAGTTAGGAAGATCCCCTGCAGAAGGGAAAGGCTACCCATTCCAGCATTCTGGCCTGGAGAATTCTATGGACTGTATAGTCCATTGACTCACAAAGAGTTGGACATGACTGACTGACTTTCACTCACTTCACAAATGTAAACTATAGACTAGTTGGGTAACTATGATTGATGTATCAGTGTCAGTTCATCAACTGTAACAAATGTATGACTCTGGTAGGGGCACTGATAATAGAGGAGGATGTGTATGCATAGGGCCAGAAGTATATAGGAAATTTCTATACCTTCTTGTAGATTTTGCTAAATCTAAAAAATAAAATCTCCAAAAGAATGAACTACTGTTCACCTAAAAGTCTAGATAAATTTCAGTCATAATGTCAAATGAAAGAATATGGGTCCAAAAATGTGTATGTGATATTATTCTTACTAATATAAAGTTTTTGATAGGTGACAAAAGGGATCTTGTGAGGTTGTGGAAATAATCTAGTTATGTGACCATGTATTATGTAAAATATCATCAAATTATACATTTCAGTTTTTTGTCCTTTAACTTATATCTCATTTTTAAAACTAACTGTAAATTTCTACAAATGTAAACTCCTCAAAAATATGATACGTGTGTGTGTGTGTGTGCATGGATTTGTATATGTGTATGTATATATATAGGAGAAGGCAATGGCACCCCACTCCAGTATTCTTGCCTGGAGAGTCCCATAGACGGAGGAGCCTGGTAGGCTACAGTCCATGGGGTCATTAAGAGTCGGACACGACTGAGCGACTTCACTTTCACTTTTCCCTTTCATGCACTGGAGAAGGAAATGGCAACCCACTCCAGTATTCTTGCCTGGAGAATCCCAGGGATGGCGGAGCCTGGTGGGCTGCCGTCTATGCGGTCGCATAGAGTCGGACACGACTGAAGCGACTTAGCAGCAGCAGCAGCAGCAGCAGCAGCAGCAGCTCATAGTGTTGTGATCAGAGAAGATGCTTAATATGATTTCAATTTTCTTAAATTTACTGAGGTTTGATTTGTGATCCAAGATGTGGTCTATCCTGGAGAATGTTCCACGTGCACTTGAGAAGAAAGTGTATTCTTCTGCATTTGGATGGAAAGTCCTGAAGATATCAATGAGATCCATCTCATCTAATGTATCATGTAAGACTTGTGTTTCCTTGTTAATTTTCTGTTTCTATTATCTGTCCATTGGTGTGAGTAGAGTGCTAAAGTCTCCTACTATTATTGTTACCATGAATTTCTCCTTTCATGTCTGTTAGTGTTTGTCTTATGTATTGAGCTGCTCCTATGTTCGGTGCATAGATATTTTCAATTGTTATCTGTTCCTCTTGGATTGATCCCTGGATCATTATGTAGTGTCCTTCCTTATTTCCTGTAATCTTTATTTTAAGATTTATTTTGTCAGATATGAGGATTGCTACTTCAGCTTTCTTTTACTTCCCATTTGCATGGAATATATTTTCCCATCCTCTCACTTTCAGTCTATATGTGTCTTGAGGTCTGAAGTGTGTTTCTTGTAGACAGCATATGTATGGGTCTTGTTTCTGTATTCATTCAGCCAGTCTCTCTTTTGGTTGGAGCATTTAATCCATTTACATTTAAAGTTTTTCTTAATTGTTTGGGGTTGATTTTGCAGATCCTTTTCCTTCTCTTGTATTTCTTGACTATATAAGCCCCTTTAACACTTGTTGTAAAGCTGGTTTGGTGGCACTGAATTCTCTTAACTTTTGTGGGTCTGAAAAGCTTTTTCATTTCTCCATCAATTTTGGATGAGATCCTTGCCAGGTACAGTAATCTTGGTTGTTTTTCCCTTTCAGTACTTTAACTATATCCCACCATTCCTTTCTGGCCTGCAGAGTTTCTGTTGAAAGATCAGCTGTTAAGTGTATGGGGTTTCCCTTGTATGTTACTTGCTGCTTTTACCTTGCTGCTTTTAATATTCTTTCTTTGTGTTTAGTCTTTGTTAGTTTGATTAGTATGCATCTTGGCATGTTTCTCCTTGGGTTTACCCCCTATTGGACTCTTTGTGCCTCTTGGACTTGATTGACTATTTCCTTTTCCATGTTGGGGATATTTTCAACTATAATCTCTTCAAGAATTTTCTCATACACTTTCTTTTTCTCTTCTTTTTCAGGGACCCCTATAATTCAAATGTTATTGCATTTGATATTGTCCCAGAGGTCTCTGAGACTGTCCTAAGTTCTTTTCATTCTTTTCACTTTATTCTGCTCTTCAGAAGTTATTTCCACCATTTTATCTCCCAGATCACTGATTCATTCTTCTGCTTCAGATATTCTGCTATTGATTCCTATTCCTAATACGCTATCTCTAGAGTATTTTTAATTTTAATAATTGTGTTGTTTGTCTCTGTATGTTTATTCTTTAATTCTTCTAGTTCTTTGTTAATTGATTCTTGCATTTTCTCCATTTTGTCTTCAAGGTTTTTGATCATCTTTACTATCATTATTATGAATTCCTTTTCAGGTAGTTTGCCTATTTCCTCTTCATTTATTTGGACTTCTGTGTTTCTAGTTCGTTCCTTCATTTGTGTAGTATTTCGCTGCCTTTTTTTTTTTTTTTAACTTATTGTGTTTTGGGTCTCCTTTTGCCAGGCTTCTAGGCTGAATTCTTTCTTCCTTTTGTTTTCTTCCTTCCTAAGTTTGGTTCAGTGGTTTGTGTAAGCTTGGTATAGGGTGAGCTTTGTGCTGAGTTTTTGTTTGTTTGTTTTTCCTCTGATGGGCAAGGCCCAGTGAGTTGCTGATCCTGTCTGCTGATGATTGGATTTGTATTTTTGTTTTGTTTGTTGTTTAGAAGAGGCATTCTGCCTAGGGTGCCACTGGCATTGTATTCCAATGGTCCCCTTTGTGTGAGTTTTCGATATATGATACCCCCTAGGGTTAGTTCTCTGGTAGTCAAGGGCCTTGGAGTCAGTCCTACCACTCCAAAGGCTCAGGGCTTTATCTCTGGTCAGGAATGAAGATTCCACAAGAGGTTTGTTATGGCATTGAGTGAGAGTAAAAAAAATATCCAAAAACGAGAAACCAAAGATGAATCCCAGACAAATGGCAGTTACAAAATCAGGCAAATGATAATTAAAATAATTAAAATAATGGAATATACACATATACATATACATCCATGAGCAAAGATAATAGAGTTCAAGAAAAACTAAAGTACAATAGATTGACCTGATGAACAAAGGAAATCCAAAATTATATTTACCAGTTGAGAACAGTCTAACTAAAGCACGAAGTGGAAAACAAAACTAAAGCAAACAGCCAAGTGGGGAATAAAGCAATGAAAACAAAACTAATAAATATGTTGAAAGGAAAGGAAAGAAATATAAGAAAGAAAGAATGGATATGCAAAGTTAAATAGAGGCAGATGAAGAAGATATACATACATTAAAGATTAACTGCAAGGGGAAAAGAATAGTAGGAAAGGCAAACAAAGGAATAAATGTAGAAAATATATAATAGGTTTCAAAAGTGAAAATTAAAAAAAAGAGAGAGGGAAAAAAAGGAAAAAACACTCCAGAACTGCAAAAGCCCAATATAGAAGCAGAGGTTTATAACAACAATAAAAATATGTGACTGAGGGAAAAAAAAAAAGCTCTAAAGCTTAATTAGATTTCATAGTTCCCATAAAACTGACAACTACAACAGAGGAGGGAAGAAAAAGGAAAAAATTAAAAAGAAAATCCAAAAGAATCTACAGAACAAATCAAAACATCAGAATAATAAATGTTTTTCTTGAGTCACTGCTGTCAGAGTCCTTTCCCTCGCTGGAAGTCTCAATCCACTTCACCTCCCTAGGATGCCCTCCAGCACTGTGCTGATCTCTGGACCTGCTGTGGGGGGCTGCTCAGATTCTAATCTAGTCCTACTCCTGTATGTTCTTGCCTCCAATGTCCACAGCTATCAGAACTAGTGCATTTTCTTTTGTGGGAGCTCTCAATGACCTTTTATATATTTCATAAACACAGAATCTGCCTAGTTGATCAGTTCAGTTCAGTTCAGTTCAGTCGCTCAGTCGTGTCCGACTCTTTGCGACCCCATGAATTGCAGCACGCCAGGCCTCTCTGTCCATCACCAACTCCCGGAGTCTGCCCAAACCCATGTCCATCGAGTCGGTGATGCCATCCAACCATCTCATCCTCTGTCGTCCCCTTCTCCTCCCACCCCCAATCCTACCCAGCATTAGGATCTTTTCCAATGAGTCAACCCTTCGCATGAGGTGGCCAAAGTATTGGAGTTTCAGCTTCAACATCAGACCTTCCAATGAACACCCAGGATTGATCTCTTTTAGGATGGATTGATTGGATCTCCTTGTAGTCCAAGGTACTCTCCAGAGTCTTCTCCAACACCACAGTTCAAAAGCATCAATTCTTCGGTGCTCAGCTTTCTTCACCGTCCAACTCTCACATCCATACATGACCACTGGAAAAACCATAGCCTTGACTAGACATACTTTTGTTGGCAAAGTCGGGTGGATTTAATCTGCCACTTGTACCGCTGTTGGGAAGGTTTTGCGTCTTCTTTCTTAGTCACACTTCCCCTGGGTTTCACTTGTGGTTTTTTTTTTCCACCTCTTCATGTGGATTGTCCACTGGGGTTTGCTCCTGAGGCTGCCCTGGAGGACTTTGGTTTGCCCTTGTGAGATCCAAATGTGGAGGTGGTGCAGCTGCTTGGGTTTCAGGGGTTCTGGCAGCACCAGGTACTCAGCGGAGTTGGCAGCTAGGGCAGCAGGAAATATAGTGCTCTAGAAGTGTATGGCAACCAGTATTGGCCAATATTTTCCAGTATTCTTGCCTGAAGAACTCCTCTCCCTGACAGAGAAGCCTAGAAGGCCACAGTCTACAGGGTCACGGAGTCCGACACTAATGAAGCGACCCTGTGTGCATAGATGCAAGACATTTTTGCCTGTGGCAACTCTGCCCCAGTGAGAGTTGAGCATGAAGGTGGTATAGCTGCTTGGCTTGCGGGGACCCTGTCGGCGCCAAGTGTGCAGCGACAACTGACTGCCTTCGCCGCAGGAGTTATGGCCCTATCAGAGTCTTTTTTTGAGCCTCTTGTAACTGGTGATCAGAAGGCCTCTTTGGTCAGTCTTTCTCTGCAGCTCTGCCCATTCAGCCTCTTAGAGGGCTCCTTTACCTGGGGTCCTTCTCTGTTGTTTGGCATGTCAGACACATAGAGGAGGCCCCCCTGGCTGGGGTCCTACTCTGTAGATCAGCACATCAGGCACTTAAAGGAGCACCCTGGGTGGGGTCCTACTCTACAGTTCAATGCATCAGGCGTTTGATGGGCCAGCCTCTCTATTGTTCAGCTGCCAATGGTGGAGTATAGGGGGAGAGAGGCTATGGTGATGGCTCCACCCAATACACATGACTCAGCGGTATCGCCTTGCTTCCATGGCTGCCTGGCTTTCCTCCACAGGCATTTCCCACCACAATCTCCTCCTTCACATCCCCTCCATCTGTCTCTCTGCAGTCAACATCAGCCCTCACCCTGGGATTGTTCCACAACCCCTAAACTCCAGCTCCAAGGCGCTGCACCTTCCAGGGCATCTACATCCCTGTCCAGGGTATGTATGACTGTGGCAAGGACTATCTGATTCTCATTCCACTTAGGCTGCAACAGATCAGCTGTTTCACTCTCAGTCTTAAATGTTTCTCCTCTGACTCAGACGATTGCCCCAATGTGGAGATTGGACCCCTGCTTCAGTTCCCTCACCCTCTGAGGGCAGGTCCAGTCCTACTAACACTCCTGTTTTTCCCCCTAGTTCCTTCGCCATACCAAGTTTTGCGTGGGTCTCTATATTCTTTTCTGCTTGTCAGGTACTCCTGTCTGCTCTCAGCTGGTGTTCTGCATGCATTTCTGTGTCTGAAGGTGTATTCCTGATGTATCTGTGGAGAGAGATGTACTCCATGTCCACCTACTCCTGTGCCATCTTGTTCTCCTCAGAAGTTCTTTTTTAATCCTAAATATTTATGAATTTAAGAACACAACCAAAATTCTCTAATAGCGTTATACCAGTGAGAGTCACTTCATTCTCATCCCACCATGACAAGAGCATAATGGAAATGAGGAAACAGAGAGTTGGTTATATTGTCCTATTGTTATGAGGTTGAGCTTTCACAGTACAAACTGGATGAATTTTGCTATTTTTCCTATCAATTCTCTGAGTTTTCTCCACTCCACAAATTGGGATATCATCTAACCAAAAATTTAACTAGCAGTAAGAATCCCAAGGCCCATGAGGGCCTAAACACCTTTGTTTAGAGGCAAATCTGGAGAAATGAAATCACTGATGGATGTTGGGAAATTGCAGTACACTGACCTTACATTTATTCTCCAGAGAAGTTTAGTTCAAACTGAAGAAAAGCATGCATGTTTTCTTGCATTGGCTACAATCTAGAGAATCTTATGTCTGTCTGTATGGCCTTCCCAGGGATGTTCGGAGCCAATGTTGAAACTGTACTTTAAAGAGCACCAAAGTTAAAATTCACAAGCAGGGAACAACTTGTTTTCACAGCAATGAGAGTTGGCATGGCAAACACTTCTCAGTGGTGACTTACATACTTATTCAGTGATTTAGACTGCTTCTCTGGCACGGGTCAAATGGCATATTAACATGGGATATAATCCTTTCTCACTCTGTAGGCAATGGCTCAGTGTGATATTGGCACCATATTAAGCTTCATTAACCCTACAACACGTTGCCTTCTTACTCTTGGCACTCTCCTGCAGGCTGCAGGCAGTAACCCATGAGTAATCTGATTACCTACAACTGACTGTAGCCACATGGAATGGAGGCTGACTACAGAGTGGAACACAATTACAGTCTTTTGAGATTCAATTAGAAAGCTGTTCATAGAGCTTCGTTTGGAATTCTGTAACTGGCTCCAATAACCCCTCGTGAACTGCACGTTTCTTTGAGTCCATAGTAAATAATGGACCTAAAAAGCTTCACCTGTTCTTCATATGGCTTTTAAGAATTTGTCCTCCTGTAATAAACCACACTTGCAGTTAGAGACAACAATAACCATTTCCAGATTCTGGGATTTTTTTTTTTTTTTGCCTTCTTTAAAGGAGAGATGTTATTTGTCTCCTCCACAGAATTATTCTGATTTTAGTCTTCATTGTAAATGGACATTAAAAATAAATGCTACTTAGCATGGAGCTGAACATTATCAGAGGCTAGTTGTCCTTTAAATAAAACCTGAGGTTAACAAATTAAGCTTCACATTTGAAAAGACAAAATTAAGACAAAGATGTTCTAGACTGCATTATGTCATTCTGTGACATCTTACAAACCTCATTTATGCTATATATACATATTTAAAAGATGACATTCTTTGCTTGCTAGTGGTCTGAATTTCTAATTTCACATTTAAAATGAAGTAGTTCTAAAATGTATTGTTGGAAGGAACACATTATTTAGAAGACGGTTCCAGTTTATAAAGTGGATTCCGTAATGAAGTGTTTGTTTTCTGTATTATTTCTGCCTCGTTATACTTATTGTGATATTTGATTTTTCTATTCTGACAATTATAAAATGAATGTGAATTTGGCAGGCAAACTTGAATTTCAGTCCTAGCTTTGCTACAATCTATGAAAACGTTACCAGTTATTTGATTTTTTGATCCTCAGTTTTCTCTTTTATGAAAAAGGGAATAAAACATTTTATAACAGTGTCATTCCAGTGTTTAACAGTACATGATGAATGAAATGGCACAACGTATGGGGTATCATAAACATTCAACATGTGTGCCTTTCTTACTAAATTTCTAGATCTCTTTATCACCTTGTTGTGGATTCATATGTTTGTTTTTATCACTATGTATAATATAACAATGATCTAGTTTAATGATATAAGCATCTATTTTATGCCATGAAACTGGAGAAATCATCACAAATATTGAAATGCATTACTTATAGGCGTTTATTTGAGCTGCTGAGATGCAGTAAATGGCATCTGAGTTTGAATTAATATATTTTCCTTCTATTCCCATTGTCCTTTCTTCAAAGAAAATGTGAATACACATTCAGTTCATTAAGTTCAACCAAGTTCCAAAAAACTTAAGCTAACACTTTGGACTAATGCCAGTTCTTTGACCTCTGTGCCTGTAAAACAAGTCTGAAAATGTAAGCATTTTCAAATCTGAAAGTGGATTGATGGTTACAAATGCTGAGAGTACATGAAAAAAATCTCTCCACTTGACTCTGCAAGTAAACAGGTGGTAAACTGCTGGAATGCTAAACAGTTAATGATATGGAAAAGATATGACTGAAGAAATCACTTTCCTCCCTTGACTCTGTAGATAAGCGTGTGTCTGGGGAATCCCCACTGATACTGATTTCAACAGCAGGCCTAGTATGAGTTTGAGAACTCCTGGTGTGGGAGGTTTATCACTCATTAGCACCCATGAGTCAGATGGCTTAGTTAGGTTCAGTCATCACTTACGATAATTTAATCATATTTGCTCTTATGCATTTCGTAGTCTAACGTGACACACTTTACTTTATCATAATTCATGAGTCACTCCACATCAACTGGTCAAGCTTGGCATTCATTATTCACCAAGGTTTTAGGGACAATTTTCCAAAGTTTGTCAACACATTTTGCAGGATTTCCATTACTGTAATTAATAAAGGAAAGCAAAATGGAGCCCTGATTCTAAACTGACTTGTCTCAAATTGAACTACTTTTCAAAGAATAATCCTAAACACAGCACTGCCTATCTTACCAGGCATGAACACGATTGGAAGAGTAGAAAGCTGGTGTACTTTAGTTTATTTACTTTTCATTCTTATATTTCAGTTGACCCTGAGGCATGTCCATATCACCAGTGGGAAATATGGATCAATAGTAGTTTAGATAAAGGAAATGGAAATGGGGTTGGTTCAACTTTTCAAGCATCAGATAAAATAAACTCTCAAAAACAGAACAGAAACTCAATTTTTTAGATTGTTTGGTCAATACTGTTCATGACTCTCATGAAAGTATTACCATTCTTTTTTTTTTTTTTTCTTCTCTTTTCCTTTTTGACTCTAAGCCTAGAGTATAAGAGTCAACTGGACAAAGCTTGACAGCAAATTGTTATTTTCATTTGTTCTTGTATTACCCCCTACCTGTTGCCCTCCACCCCCATTTTTATCTATTTGCTTGTCCATAGCTAAGACTATTATCACTGCCTGAGCTAATAGATTTCATGCTTTTCTCTTTCTCTCAAGTATCTTGTCCTTCCAACCCATCTTGATTACTCCTATCAATGAATTTTTCTCTTTTTGTGTTGATCTCCTTCAACAATGCCACCAGCAGTCTCTTCTTGTATGTTTTTATTCTTAGGTCAATCTCAGTCAATTCTTATGTTTTTTTCACCCTATAAACATACTCTAAAAATATCAACAAATAATACAGCTGTTATTGGAGCTGTGTTCAAAGAGAGACTGTAAAGTTATATGGAATGCACATAGTCAAAAGGCCCCTGAATGCTAAGTGTCTTTGCTTTTGTCCCAAAGTTTCTTTTTTTGCAAGTGCTGACTTATCCTTTCCTTTTTTATTTAATTTTATTTTCTATTATTTTTTAACGCCAAAAAACATTTTGTATTGGGGTTTACCCAACTGACAATGTTGTGATAATTTCTTTTAATAGTTAGAAACCTTCTGTTTACCCATTCATTCTCAGTGTTTTTTCTGTGGTTAAGCAAAACAAAGCACCTACCCAAGCATCTGGGTGGGAAAGGGAATAAGAGAAGGGGTATAAACAATGCATCATTTTATTGTGAGTACCACATGCATTATTTCATTTAAACTTCACAACATTCAAAATGAGGAAACAAAGCACCAGAAAAGTTTAGTGCTTGAGATCAAAGTTAAAGGGCCAAGTTCAGATAGAAACCAAGTCAGTTTGCTTCTGAATCACTTGAATTTATCACCAAACCAGTATGAGAGATAATTTTAGATGATAGTTAATCTACTTTGATGATTATATATTTATTTCAATAACTATTTTAAGAAATATAGAACAAGTCATGATTTTACAGATACTATTGTGTAATTTAACAAAAGCAAATGAGTTGATTCAGAGTTATTTTTATTTGAATTATTAAGTGATAGTACAGGTAGCCTACAGATGTGGGAAAATAATTGTAAGGATGTTTTTCAGCTGAATAAAGCTCAGGAAATATTATTTGACTATATTACTTTATCCTTTTGCCAACTGTTCTCTAAGAGTCACTATACGATGTGTAGTTTGAATAATCTCTGTGCTTCTGTGCTACCTTCTCCATCTAGAATGTCCACCTTACCTTCTTCTCATCAAAATCCTGCTTATATGTCACTCCCATCACACAACCTTTCCCAGCTACCTCTCTTCTGGAGCTCTTCACTCATACATTGACATGGCATTGACATGGATTATATACTGGGGTTTTCTTGGTGGCTCAGACAGTAAAGAATCTTCTTGCAATGCAAGAAACCTGGATTTGATTGCTGGGTCAGGAAGATCTCCTGGAGAAGGGAATGGCTACCCATTCCAGTATCCTTGCCTGGAGAGTTTCATGGACAGAGGAGCTTGGTGGGCTACATATAGTCCATAAAGCTGCAAACAGTCAATTATATACTTTTTGAGAACATTTGTCAGTGTGTTTGCTTTATTAACCTTGTAGTCAGGGGCTTCCTCATTATATTACTATAGCTCCTTTTCCCATAGTACTTGGCTTAAACCTAGGTAACCAGTAGGAAAGTGCTGTAAAAAAAATGGGGAATTAAGGAAACTGGATTCAGTTCTTACCTTCTGAAATTTGTTAGTTGTGGGACTAAGGGAAAACAAGGTTTGAATCTCTTCAAGGATTATACAACATAGAATGTGAATGAATATTAAATATTACTAGAGAGTCAATATACATTAGTGCATTTTGTTTCCACTTCCAATAAATATTTTCTGAATGTATAAAAATGTACAGAAAAAACTGATGCAAACATTGTACTGATTAATCTCCACCCCTAATTGTTTAATGTTCTTGCATATAACTTGGGTATTACTCAGATAAACAATATTTAACAGCAGTATCCATTTGCCCAAATTATAAAATTCATATTTGTTGGGACTTATGAATGCATGTGACTGAGTACCAAACTCAAACTAGTGTAAGGCAAAGAAATCTTTAAAAATTGAGATAGGGAGAGAGAATGAATAGTCATTGTCTCAGTTCAGTTCAGTTTAGTCGCTCAGTCGTGTCCGACTCTGCGACCCCGTGAACCGCAGCATGCCAGGCCTCCCTGTCCATCACGAACTCCCTGAGTCTACCCAAACCCATGTCCATCGAGTCGGTGGTGCCATCCAGCCATCTCACCCTCTGTCATCCCCTTCTCCTGCTGCCCTCAATCTTTCCCAGCATCAGGGTCTTTTCCAATGAGTCAGCTCTTCGCATCAGGTGGCCAAAGTATTGGAGTTTCAGCTTCAACATCAGTCCTTCCAATGAACACCCAGGACTGATCTCCTTTAGGATGGACTGGTTGGATCTCCTTGCAGTCCAAGGGACTCACATGAGTCTTCTCTAACACCACAGTTCAAAAGCATCAATTCTTTGGCGCTCAGCTTTCTTTATAGTCCAACTCTCACATCCATACATGACTACTGGAAAAACCATAGCCTTGACTAGATGGACCTTTGTTGACAAAGTGATGTCTCTGCTTTTTAATATGTTGTTTAGGTTGGTCATAACAGGAAACTACAAAGTTCCAGGATTAGGATTTGGTTTAGACATAGATGGATCTGGGAAACATAGGTAGTGTCACTAAGGCTCTGTCTCACTCCATCTTTTTTTTTCCTCCTCTGTGTTGGCTTCATTCTTAAGCAATTTGTCTCTAAGTGCAGACGGTAAGGCCAAAAGCAGCACTGGGTTAACCTAGCCCTTTCAAGTAGTATCCTTATGTGGAAGCCTCTCTACCAACCTGTGTGTCAGTCCTCAAGGACTCTTATTGACTTTTTTTTTTTTTGAGTTATATACCTTGAAATAATCACTATGTCCAGCATGTTGAGTTACTCTGAGTGCCTCACTGGCCCAGAGTTTTATGGAGGAGGAAGAGACTCTGACTGACAGCCCCGATAGTTTCAGAGAGAAAAGATATAGTACAGATATAAAATAATAGATACTCTGTCTATAAAAAAAGAAAACATGAGGTTGCATGAACACGAGCATTCTAGGACTGGCATAGTGGATGTTCTTTGTACCTCACTCACATTCCTTCAGCATTCTCACTATCACAGTAACATGCTGACAGCATAATATGGGATGTACCTTTACCTCTACCCAAGGACTTTCTTTTGGCCTGACTGACATATAGGGCAAGCAGGCAGTGAGATGCAGTAAGTGCCTCTGGAAATATCACTTGACAAATGATGAGAGAGGAACTGGTTGATATATACCTCAGCTCCCTCTCTCCTCTATTGGGCTATCTTAGAGTCATGCTTTTCACTGTCTCCTAGAATTGCCTGGTAAGACTGGATGCTAGATGCCATAGGAATAACCAACTTTAGAATGCATCATTTATTGGTTTCTTTCCCTTCACTGGCTCGTATGTCTATTTCCCTCTACCCAGGATAAACTCTCACATTAATTCCTTATAATTACTTCCTTATCTTGGGTCTGCTTCTTGGGGAATTCAACCACCTCTCCCCCCAACCAAAATCTAGTAAGAAATCTCTAGTCCAAAGTTTTCTGGGTATAATTTGCTCATTGCAATGAATTTCACAAAGATTGAATAGGTACATTGGGGTAGTTATTATATTTGTCTGTGATATGTGAAAACCAGAAAAATTCTCTAGATGAGTGACCATCATAATGAAGGCTCAGAATGCATTAGATGGGATGCAGATGAGAAGCAGTGCTGTTACAATTTTTCTCTCACCTTTTCTTCCAGTTAAAACGTTCTGCCATTGCTGTCATTTTCATAGTATCTGAGACCCATGAAAATATTTTGAGCCAGGTTTGAAAGCATTTGGTTCATATATGAACTCAATTCTTGAATCTAATGCAAGAGAAACAGAATTACTTTCATCATTCCAACCTGTCATTGGCAGGCAGTTTACCCAGATTCAATTAATTTTTGCAAATTAGATTTGTGGAAATAGAAAGAAGATAAACTCATATCGATGTGTTCAATAAATACAGTGAAATTCTTGTTGTTATCAACTATAGGTTTAAGAAGTAGGCAACATAGTTTCAGTTCTCAAGAGGAGTTTAATCTAGTGGCAAGAAAAGATTCAATGAATGAAGAGAATGGAGGGATTCTGACAATGCATGTGAAGCTTAGTATAAGCACATACCCTTTTGGAGTTTTGGAAATGAAAGGTAAAGATAGTCGGGACTAACATGAAGACAAATGGCCAAAAAATAACATGTAATATGTTCTTGAAGACACTAAATTGATTGATTTAGCCAATAGGGCTCAATTAAGAATGACTTTTTCCAGATGTCCCTTACTCATGCAATTTGCATATTGGGGATTTTGAAGTGTTGTTTTTCCATCACTTGCATTTGGATTCTGGGAAGGGATGAAGTGGGAATGATATCGAAAAGAAGAATTTATGCCAAGGGTGTAAGGGAAATGTATGAGGTTTATGATGTCATTTGTAACTTCTTCTAGGTCTCCTTTGTAAGTTTATCTTCTCTTCTCACAGGCTGCTTAACATTAGGGAATCATAATTCCATTCTAGATTCTGTTGTTTTATTGAATCATAGCCTTGATGGCCTTATTCATGCCAGTGTTTTTAAACATCATCTATATGCTGGTGATTCTCCAATTACCAGTTCAGTCCAGAGCTCTCTCATGAGCTACAGACTGAGTTTATACAACTGCTTAATCAAACTCTCCCCTTTCATGTTTAACATATAAGACACCTCAAACTTAACATGTCTAAGACTGACATGTTAAGTCTAACATGTCTAAGACTCTCCTTACCCATAAAATTTTCTTTACCTATAATCTTTCTCATCTCAGATGATGGTAACTTATCCTTTCAGTTACTCAGTCTAAAAACCTTGTAGTCATTCTAAAATCTTATTTTTTTCTCATAGCCACACATCCAATCCAGTGTGAAATCCTGTTGGCTCTATCTTCAAGATATATACAGACATTTTCTCACAATATTCATTGCTACTATCCAGGTCCAAAGAGTAATCATTATCACCTGGATATTTCATTTGCCTTCTACTGGTTTGCAGTCTCTTATCCTTATTTTACCTTGAGGCTCTTGGTGAGCCTCATGTCTTGCTTCTGCTCAAAACACTGCAATGACTCTCGCATTTTTCTCAGAGTAAAATCAAAGACTCAGACAGGTCAACAAAGCCCCATGTGATACAGCTTCCTGACACCTCTCTGACCTGCCTCCTACTGCTCTTCCCTTGACAAGTCTGCTCCCAAACATCACCTCCTTAGCCATTTCTGGAGCCTGACCAGCCCTGCCCTGCTTTAGGACCTTTAACTGTACTGTTTGTTCTACCAATCCAAGTGTTTGTTTGACTCAGTGTCTCACCCCCTTCATCTCTTCACTCAAACACTACTTCCTGAGTGAAGCTCTGACCACCTGTTAATCCCACTGTCATCTGCACCACTCCAACCAAACAGCATTCCAATTCCTCCTGTCTGCATTTTCCTACATTATTTCTTCATTTTACTTTTTCTTATGTTACCATGTACCTACATCACTCCTATATTTGCTTCCTTTCCTGGTACTTACAACTGCTAGTATACTATATTATTTAGTTCTTATTCATGTGTATTGTTCATTATCTATCTTTACTTGATGTAGGCAGAGCTGTCTCCCCATCTTGTTCACTGTTGCTTCCTGTGTTAGTTCTACTGCTGAGTAACAAACTGCCAACAAATGTAGTGGCTTAAAATGGTGCAAATTTATCAGCTCACAGTTCTCTGTAGGTCAGAAGTCTGGCATGATTCAATTGGGCTTTCTGCCTAGGGTTTCACAAGGCTGCTCTCAAGGTGTTGGCCAGCCTGAGTTTTTATCCAGGGGCTCTAGGGAAGAATTCACTTCCAAGTTCATTCACCTTGTTGGCAGAATTCACCTCCTTGTAGTTGATGAGCTGAGGTCCCCATCCTTTGCTGGCTATTGACCAGAGTCCTTGCTTTCAGATCCTAAAATCCCAAAGGCCTCTTGCAACTGTTTTTGAATGTGGTTCTTCATCTTTCAACCTGCAATTGCACATTGTGTCCTTTGTATGCTTCAAATCACTCTGACTTTTCCTTCTACCCTTACTTCTGCTTTTAAGAGCTCATGTGATTACATTGGGATTGGGCCCACTTGGGTAATCTAAAACAATCTCTCTATTTTAAGTTCAATTGACTAGTAACCTTAACTGCATCTGCAAAGTCCCTTTTGCCATGTAATGTAACATATTCACAGGAGTAGTAATGGGGAGTAAAGGTCATGGGGCTCAAATTTCTGCCAACTGTATTTCCTAAGCACCAAGAACTGTGTCTTCCTGGCATGTAGTACAGCTGAATGACTATGTGGCAGTGGACACCTGGGCTAGAGGATTTATTTGCAGAAAGCTGGTTGTTTGCCTGATGCATTTGGAAGAAAAATTTCCAAATACTTCCAATTTGAGTGTTTTGGAATGTGAAAAATCAATTGTTTGTTTTGATCTTTGAAGGAGGGAGAATCTGGAAGTGAGAGAAAGAGACAAAAAAGATGAAAAGCCAGGGAGGAATCAAGGTGAGATCAGAATACGAGAATGTCCAAGGCCGTGTGCCTGGGAGCCTCTGACTTTCTGTTTCACACACACTGAAAGTAGTGATTTTCCACCTTTGTTAACATGGTCAGTCCCAAGACTCTCACTCTTGTGTGCCAGATGTGGTTTTTCCAGACTCTTAGAGCTGTAATTGTTTAACAAACCAGATACCCTTAGAGGTTAGCATGTATGTGCAGCCACATCATCTGCCTGAAACAGGAGTTCTGGTAGATGCAGCGAGTTCACAGGGTGGCCAGGGACTGGGATGTTTGGGATGGAACTCGTGGCTTTTTCTCCTTCTTGGCAATAACATATCATTTTATCTTTTTTACATTAAAACACAAGATATTTGAACTTAAATTTGAAAAATTACTTCATTTTCTACCAGAATGCTTAAACTCCACAGGGAAATCGATTTGGTAATTATGATAATGTTTGAATATTAGAAAACTTTAAATTAATTGAAAATGATAAATTAGTCATTTTTCAGCCTCGTGTCTGGATTCACTCAACCCCGAATATGCTGCCAGTTTAGAACTCTTTTCCCCTTCTCCACAGTGAATTCTCAGAGTCCACATTCAAAGTACAGGGGTCCAGCTGGCCAATCTTTTCCTGTAGCATTCAACTTGGCTCTTTTAACTGGCTCACTAGGAGAATCCTTCCCCTGACTGAGATGACAGCTTTGGGTGTCCTCCAAAATTACGATTCTGCATGGTCTTTTCACTTTCTGACGAAATTATGCTAGGAAAAAGATATTATGTTAAAAACTTGTTTAATTTAAGAAAGAATGAGGAATTTTCCCTTCTAATTTTGTCATTTCTTCCACTAGCTTTTCTTCATCCAGTCATCTAACAGACTTGTGTTGAATGATCTCTCATATAACAGACCTGGGCTAGTATATTGGAGAGATAGGTTTGGGAATAATTTGAAATAGTTTGAATTTATTGACTGAATTCTAGTAGAGAGTTATATGAGCATTGGAAGGGGGAGAAATTATTTGAGGGAACTGATGGAGGGACTCTGTGGCCTAGAGCAGAGATAGGCAATCTACAATCTGTATACAAATTGCAAGTTAAGAATGATTTTGCACATTCAATTAGTTAAAAAACTTCAGAGGACTAATAAAAAAAAAAAAAACTTGTGACACGTGAAACTTACATGAAACACAAATTTCTGTGTTCATAAATAAAGTTGTATTGGAACATGGAATATTCATTCATTTTATATTGTCTATATTCATAACGTTAGAATTGAATAGTTGCAACAGATGTGAGTGTGGCCTGCAAAGATACTATTATTATAATAAACAAAAATATTTATCACCTTGCCCTTTATAGAAAAAAAATTTTCTTGTCTGTGAAAAGGGGTTAAGAAAGAAATCTTCATCCATTCTTTAGGATCTGAAGCAAAATAACTTACTGCAGAACACCAGGCTGTGGTGGACAAGTAGGGGCTAAGGCTTGGGAATTACAGATGAGATTTTAGGTAGTAAGATGCTACGGGAATAGAATGACACATCTCCAATGGCAGGGCAGGGGATGAGGCATCCCAGGGGCTCGGTCCTGGCAATACATGGATGTCACTTGCTCAAGTAACAAGCAGTCTAGGTTCCATGGTAAAAATAGTACTAGAAGCTATTGGACCTCTTGTAGTTACAAATAATAGAAATCCTACTTAAATTTAAACCACAATGAAACATACTGGCTCACATGACAAGTTTCAAGGGCTCTAGCTTATTCTCTAAGCTCTACTGATTTGTGTAACTTTACTTTGCAAGTATGCCATTTTTATGTGGCAGGTGAGATGGTAACCAGCCCCAGAATCACAGCCTTCCCCTTTAGAGCAGTCCCAGCAGGGGCTCTGATTTGCTTGGCATGGTTCGTATACTATTTCCTGAGTACTTCCTGGGAATGAAGCAATAATAGAGAATTTTGATCAGCAAATCTATACTACCACAAGAATGGATTCTGAGCTAGAAAAAGGATTTCTATTACCAGAAGATTAGTCAGGGTTCCAGATAAACACAACAGATGTCAGCCTCGGTGAGGCAGTTGTGGAGAAACGACATTGACATGGGGTAGCAGGGTAATGAGTGTAGCATGTCTGGGCAGTCCCTCAGTAGCTGGGTCGGCCAAGAAGTTGAATATAAAACAATACTGCCTGCCTGTTATGGGCTGCTGTTGAGATCATGCACACACCCTAAAATCAGATAAGAGCCCTTCAGTTCATTTCAGTTCAGTTGCTCAGTCGTGTCCGACTCTTTGTGACCCATGAATCGCAGCACGCCAGGCCTCCCTGTCCATCACAAACTCTCAAATTCTACCCAAACCCATGTCCATCGAGTCGGTGATGCCATCCAGCCATCTCATCCTCTGTTGTCCCCTTCTCCTCCTGCCCCCAATCCTTTGCAGCATTAGGGTCTTTTCCAGTGAGTCAACTCTTCGCATCAGGTGGCCAAAGTATTGGAGTTTCAGCTTCAACATCAGTCCTTCCAATGAACACCCAGGACTGATCTCCTTTAGGATGGACTGGTTGGATCTTCTTGTTGTCCAAGGGACCCTCAAGAGTCTTCTCCAACACCACAGTTCAAAAGCATCAATTCTTCAGCGCTCAGCTGTCTTCACTGTCCAGCTCTCACATCCATACATGACTACTGGAAAAACCATCACCATGACTAGACGGACCTTTGTGGGCAGAGTAATGTCTTTGCTTTTCAATGTGCTATCTAGGTTGGTCATAACCTTCCTTCCAAGGAGTAAGCGTCTTTTAATTTCATGGCTGCAATCACTATCAGCAGTGATTTTGGAGCCCAAAAAAATAAAGTCTGACACTGTTTCCATTGTTTCCCCATCTATTTCCCATGAAGTGATGGGATCAGATGCAATAATTTTAGTTTTCTGAATGTTGAGCTTTAAGCCAACTTTTTCACTCTCATCTCTAGTTCTTCTTCGCTTTCTGCCATAAGGGTGGTATCATCTGTGTATCTGAGGTTATTGATATTTCTCCCGGCAATCTTGATTCCAGCTTGTGTTTCTTCCAGCCCAGCGTTTCTCATGATGTACTCTGCATATAAGTTAAATAAGCAGGGTGACAATATACAGCCTTGACGTACTCCTTTTCCTATTTGGGACCAGTCTGTTGTTCCATGTCCAGTTCTAACTGTTGCTTCCTGACCTGCATACAGATTTCTCAAGAGATACGTCAGGTGGTCTGGTATTCCCATCTCTTTCAGAATTTTCCACAGTTTATTGTGATCCACACAGTCAAAGGCTTTGGCATAGTCAATAAAGCAGAAATAGATGTTTTTCTGGAACTCTCTTGCTTTTTTGATGATCCAGCGGATATTGCAATTTGATCTCTGGTTCTTCTGCCTTTTCTAAAATCAGCTTGAACATCTGGAAATTCACGGTTCACGTATTACTGAAGCCCGGCTTGGAGAATTTTGAGCATTACTTTACTAGCATGTGAGATGAGTGCAATTGTGTGGTAGTTTGAGCATTCTTTGGCATTGCCTTTCTTTGGGATTGGAATGAAAACTGACCTTTTCCAGTCCTCTGGCCACTGCTGAGTTTTCCAGATTTGCTGGCGTATTGAGTGCAGCACTCTCACAGCGTCATCTTTCAGGATTTGAAATAACTCAACTGGAATTCCATCACCTTCACTAGCTTTGTTCGTAGTGATGCTTTCTAAGGCCCATTTGACTTCACATTCCGGGATGTCTGGCTCGAGGTGAGTGATCACACCATCGTGATTATCTGGGTCATGAAGATCTTTTTTGTACAGTTCTTCTCTGTTCTTCTCTGCCACCTCTTCTTAATATCTTCTGCTTCTGTTAGGTCCATACCATTTCTGTTTTTTATCGTGCCCATCTTTGCATGAAATGCCCTAGGACGAGGTCTAAATTTCCAAGGAAGTCTAGTTACAAAGTCAGATTTGTGATTATTGTACCCTTGCACACAACTCCCGGTTAAATGGCTTGGGGAAATGTCTGATACACATTGATGAGTCTCACTTAGGCCCTTATAGTGTGCAGTCTGTTTCTCTTGATCCAAAGGGTAGAAAGACAAATAAGTAACTATAACCTAGTGAAGTTTAAATACTAAAATAGACTTATACGGTGAGATCTTAGAATGCCTAAGTGTGTTTAAGTTGGGTCTTCTGAAAAGGTTACCTAAAAGGTCAATTAGGAAAGATCTCTTGACAGGTAATACCATATATGCAAAGATGTGGATATTAAAATGCATACTTTGTCCAGGTGCTAAGTAGGTGCTGCCAATTCTCTATTTGATGCATAGCATAACCAATATCACACTGCTTATGGTGAAACCAGAAGATGAGGTTTTGCAATCAAAGGAGAAGTACAGGATGATAAAGACTTCTTACTGGGGCCAATGGGTGGAGAATGAGATTTTCAATGGAGGAAAAGATTAAAACAGTAAGTATCTGATTAGCAGGAAAGTAATGAGTTTGGATTTGGAAAATTTGAGTTCCTGATGCCTGTGTGATAATCAGCTGTAAGTATTTCATTGGTAGCTGGAAATGTGGATTAGAGCTCAGAGAAATAGTTCAGGAATTTTGTACTTACTCTTCTCCTGGTATCCACAGGGGATTAATAAAAACACTGTCATTGCTCATTATGAAGTTTGAGAATTTCTGTAGATCTACTCCCTCTGACTATTGGCATTCTCTATTTTTTTATTCATTAGCTGTCTTAGTTGCTCAAGCACCTCTAATTTTGTACTTGAAGTGTCGGGATGATTATCTTCCATTCTGAATCTGAACAATAGCTTTGCATTAGCCACTTGATGTATTAGGTGTAATTCTGTGTTTAATTCTTCGACTTAGGACTAGTCTTCTGAATGATCCCTTGGTCTTCTTAAGGTTCTGTTCTTAGAATATGGTCAGTGGCTCCAAGAGCCACAAAGAAGAGAGCTATTCTGCCCTTATTATCACCATGTATTTTGCTGGACTTCTACCTTAAGGGAACAAAAGCTAATATTGTATACTGAGAAGAATAATTGACATCCCATGATGCTTCTAGTCTGATACAGGGATGATCTCCTGCATCAGAACCAATAGAAGAACTTATTAAAATGAGCAGACCTCTGGGATGGAAGATCTAAAGAACCAGAATCTCTGGCGGGAGGGATGGAGTCTAGAATCAGTTTTTTGTTTTTCTTTTTCTGTAAGCACTGTGATCATTCTTATGCACACATCTGCACATATCTGTGAACATAGCTGTGAACCACAGATTTAAAGCAAGAAGAAAAGATGCTGACAGTGAAAATTTGACTATTTAAAAAATGAAATGTTGAAAAGGTTAATAATGATATTTCCTTTACAAACTGTATCTCTGGAAAAAAAACTTTTTAAACACTTAAAAATAATAAAAATTTATAAACTGGAAAACAGGGTCACCCACAATTCCACACGCAAAAAGGCTATCAAAGTTAACATCTTAGTGAATATCTTTTAGTCTTTTCTAGATGTATGTTGTCTTCTATTATGTGTGTGTATATATATATATATATATATATATATATATATACATATTTCAAACTTCATGAATAGCTTTTAAAGCACTTTTCTCACTCAAAGTGTTACACATATTTTTGAATTTTATTTAACTTCTTCAAAAATATTATATAAATATATGTACAATTTCCCATCTTACAGTTCGTTTTACTGTAAATGTTATCCTGTGTTGCTCATTGTTTATGTTTGTGTCTGGATTACTTCCCTAATCCTACTAGTCCAGTCTCAGAAGTGAGCTCCCTGTCTTCTCCAGCTTTGTGTTTCAAGATTCAAGCAGGCCTGAGATCCTACCTGAGTTTCAACTATTGATGACATCATCAGAGCAACTTTAATAGCACAATAGTGGAAACAGAAACTAAGCTGAGGAATAAATGGAAACTAATGAATTAAAGGCTGAGAAAGTCAATTACTCTTTCAAAAAATTACTGCTATCGGAAAGTGAAAGGAGAGCGTGAGTGCTAAAAATGAAGCAAAAAATGAAGAAGTTGTTTTGGGAGTGAAAGCCACCTGAATATGCTGGTTGAGGAGAACGAATGGGTGGAGAGGAAAAGAGTGAAACTACAAAAGGGATTTATTAAAAATTAACTTTTCAGATGATATGGAGGGACTGAAATCTTGAGTACACACGGGAGTGTTTGCCTTGGAAAGAATTAGAGACAAGACTTTCTTCAAGTTAGAGGTGGCAAAATGCACGATGAATCTAATGGGGATGAATGGAGGTACTTTGATGTAGTTTACACATATATGCTTGATGTATAAGATAAGATATTCTGCCAAGGCTGAGGTGGGAGTACAGAAGGGAGCTTCTGGGAGTGGCAACAGAGCCTACAATATGGTGATGGGAAATTAAAGGACAAGGGCGAGGAAGAGGAGGCCCCAAAGATGAGATTCACATTATAACAGCTCCACACAGAATGACTGTAATCTTTAGTGACACCAAGCAGGCAAAGCGTGGTTCAAAACCCAGAAGTTCAGATCAATGTAGGGTTTAACCAGGAAGATATACTGGAAGACAGCTTACACTATTCTTTGTTCTCATCCATCTAGATTATTCTAATGACAGTAACTAATCTAGTATCCTCTCCTCCCTTTTGCACAGTGCCCCTAAGTCAGGTTTGTTATTCATTTATCCATCCTCACTGCCAGATAGTGGGATACTGATTCTCAACATACTTGTGAAACACATGCAGTTTCTTTACCTTTCCTTGTTCTCACCAATATCCCTGTCTAACCTCCACCACATGTGACCTATGGTCTCAGCATGCTCTGTGCTGGAAGCATTTGTCACTTTCTTCTCATGCTTTCTGACACTTCTACTGGAACCAACCTACCAATAAAGTATCATTGAAATGAGGGCTCAGCTACTCTGAAAGAAAGAAGAGGGTATGAGGAAGAGTTTAGAGAATAGAGCTTCCTAAGAAACATAGCATGAGACCAGAAACTATAGAAAGACAAGTTCAGGAAGAAATTCTTCAGGGATAACAGGAGTGATGTCTTCCACTGAGTTGTTTATTTTACTCTGCTGTAGTGATGATTCATATAGCCATCAGTAAAAGTTGTTAGATGCACAAATCAAAGACTAAATGGAGGAAAGGGTGTAGACTAAGGGTTTTTTATTTACTAACTGGTTGCTTTACTTGGACAAATTATATTCTGTCTCAGTTTCTACCTTTGTGAAATATCATGACCTTTACCTTGCAAGATTATTATAGGCCCCTCATTAGGTGTTCTTCTGTGTTTCTTGTCCTCAAAGCCTTGGTAGGTAATGGATTAACTATGACAGAAAAACTAAAATAGTACAAATGTATTGGCAGGTGCATTTGTGGTAGTAATTATTTATACCAATTTTCCTTTTGGGATATATTTTAACTTTTAGTAGAGCTCTTGAGTGCCTGAGTTTGGAATACTTCTTACCATTATGAGATATTTTTGTTTATATTTTTGTTACACAGTGTATGAGATAGCTTGTATCCTGGCCTGGCAGGCCATGGCTAACTGGAAAGGAGGAAAGTAGCACTGCAGGGTCCAGAGAGACCTGGAAGCAGACCTGGCTGGTAGAGTGAAGCAGGCTACAAGGATAAGCCCACCTGGAGGTATGAGAACAAAGTCCAGGTAGAAAGTAGGACAATATTTGAGCAATGCACCAAAAGATCATCAGTAAGCAGCCCAGGTCACGGAGGTCCAACAGGAAGTGCAAGATGATGTCACAAGCAGATGGAGCATAGTAATGACCAGCAGCAGAAATCTTAGAGAGGTTAATATTCAGCAATTAGCATTTAATCAGATGACTCAGTGGCTGTTTTCAAGGATGTTCATCAGCAGATGACAAGCTTTCGGATCAAAGTGGCTAATAAGGAATAAGAAATATCCCCGAATTCCAAAAGGATATGAAGTGCTTACTACAGATAATCAGGTTGAGGACCTGGGCATAAGAAATCAGATAAAGGAGTTGAGGGGATAAGATCTTAACACAAGTCATAACTGGAGCTGAGGATCAGAGCTGTTCAATAACAAGAACCACAAGATGCTGAGCACTGTATTAGAGTTCTTTAGAGCCCCTCCTTATCTCCTACTCATCTCACACACACACACAGACCTTAGGGTTTTATGTTTTGCTATTAGGACATGGATACTATGCAAGCAGAAGACAGACAATCCATTAAAGAAAGAAGATAAGGCTCCAGAACTTATAGCCAGGATAACCCTAAAATGCTGCTTGTACCATTCACATGTGTGAATAAAACGTCAGACTTGGGAATGATCCATTAATAACGTCACATCTGTAGCCAACAATGCCATGCAATCAACAGATATTTGTGCTGTCACCTGTCCCTTTGTCCAAACAACATGACATGAAAAGTCCTTCACAGCTCAACCTTTCCAGCCCTGTCTCCTATCTCTTCCTTTCTTGCTGTCTGGGAAACACCTACTCATCCTTCAAGATCCAGCTAAAATGTTACCTTCTCTGTGGAGCTCACCTAAAGCCCCTCAGGCAATATGCATCACTCTTCCTCCCACCTCTCCAAGCAGAGTGCATAGTGTCCTCTATAATCCATTACTTTTCTCATCTTCATCTCTTTACAGCTCCATTTCTCCCACTGGAGGTGAACTCTTCAAGGGCAAAAACTGCCTTATTTACTCTGGTTTCCCAGTTTCTCATTTTGATCTTGCCACAATCTCATGTGGTTGCCCAATGAGGACACTATAGCTCAGAATGTGAAAATGAATTGCCCAAGGATATCCAGCTAGTTTGGAGCAGAACTGGGATTAGAAACCAGGTCACCTGATTTCTAATCCAGTGCTGTTTCTTCTGCAATTTTCTGCACCCTCCCCTGCCTCCACCTAATGATTACAATGATCTTTAAAATTTCACAGCACCTTTAGTAACATTTAAACATTTATTTTTTATTTCATGGTTATAGAGTTCACCCAGGGGCTTCCCTGGTGGCTCAGATGGTAAAGAATCTGCCTGCAATGCGAGAGACCTGGGTTTGATCCCAGGGTCATGAAGATCCCCCAGAGAAGCAAATGGCTACCCATTCCAGTATTCTTGCTTGGAGAATCCCATGGACAGAGGAGACTGGCAGGGCTACAATGCATGGGGTCACAAAGAGTCAGACACACCTGAGTGACTAACACACACACACACACGCACAGAATGCCTCTGAGGGAGGTAGAGGGGTCCTCATTGCCTCCTTTAAGGTGTTCCTGAGTTGAGGCGGTTAGTGAATTATTCAGTCTCAAAACCAGTCATTGAAAGAGCTTCCAACTTGTCCTTGACCACCAGGCAACCCTGCCATATAGTACAGGCTGTTAGCTTTTTGAGACTGTTATCAAGGCAACAGGAAGAAATGAGTTAGACTGGGCTGGTCACCTCTTGAGTTGTTATTTATTTCTCCTGCAGTTTTAGAAAAAAGTTAGACCTCTTCCCTAGAGGGATTCTACTAATGTGAGTGATTCATCACTGTCCTTTATTTCACATATATGTCTTAGGAGTTAAAAGTAGGTGAGCTGAAAGCAGGAGACCACCTGAGGCAATGTGAATTCTCTTTCTCAGAGTCTTTGTCTAACTGGCGTAACTCTCTACTTGCCATGCATAAGAAAGCTTTTTACTATAGTATATTTTAAAGAAAGGTACTTTCTGCTCACACTCATTTCCCTAAAGGAACTTTTTATTGGGAATCTGAGATGAAACACTATTCTTAAGGAACACACCCAGCGTGGCTAGGTCACATTTCATTCTTGTTTACAAGGGCAGGGTTCTGTATAAGACCATATGGCACCATGCTGACATTTTAAAGGCAACACTTGTTTCATAAGTTACTTTGTAGTACTAAATGAGAGCCCCAGTGACTTGAAAGATTATGCCTTTCTCAATTCCAGTGTAAGTGTGACTATGCTTAGTCTCCAGTGAAAGGTTTTCTTCCTCAGGGAGCATATTTGTTAGCAACAAAAGATGCTGTCTCAAAACTAGCTTGATCCTAAATATTCACATGGTCAGAAAATGTCTGGATAAAATATTTCCAGCCCATTACCTTGATGCACTAATTTTTTTTTTCCTTTTAAGCCAGATCTAATTAGTTACATGTGTAGAAACAAATGTGGGACTCAGTAATTTCAGATTTTTATGCACCTTTCATAATGAGAACAGGGAATAGAATTTCTCAACAGGGTAAAAGAAATAGGGATGTGTGAGCTTGCAATTACATAAAGTAGCCCTGGAATTTAAAGACAGGACTCTATGCTTAGTGCAAGGGCTCACTAAAATTGAAATGGACTTATGTATTATTAGGTTTGCTTAGAAAAAATAATAAAAGGTGCCTTCTAAGAAAACATTATTTTCTTTTCTCTCCATCACAATGTCGCTACATTAGTTTCAAAAACAAATAAGCAAGACACAAACAGATGTATTTTTCTTTTATGTAAGAAATCTTGGTTGAACTTCATGATGTTTTGAAAGTTATTCAAATTTGGAAAAGAAAGAAAATGAGGCTAGTGTTGTCTACCAAACAAGACACACTAGCATATTTTTAATGTTTTTTTCTCTGCTGCTGCTGCTGCTGCTAAGTCGCTTCAGTTGTGTCCGACTCTGTGCGACCCCACAGACGGCAGCCCACCAGGCTCTGCCGTCCCTGGGATTCTCCAGGCAAGAGCACTGGAGTGGGTTGCCGTTTCTTTCTCCAGTGCATGAAAGGGAAAAGTGAAAGTGAAGTCGCTCAGTCGTGTCTGACTCTTAGCGTCCCCATGGACTGTAGCCTACCAGGCTCCTCCGTCCATGGGATTTTCCAGGCAAGAGTACTGGAGTGGGGTGCCATTGTTTTCTCTAGTTCCCACAAATTATTTGCTTGAATTGAATCTGTTTTACTGTATCTGATATGGTATAGGTAAGTGTATTTGAATTGCTTCAAGCATGTTGAAACATTATTCATGAGATTGATATGGCAGAAAAACTGCAAAAATGTGTAACAGAGAAGACTACATATTGGATCTATTCCTTTAGTGCTAACTCTTGTGCCTGTACTGAGTCATGCTGGTTCTGCACCTTTGTAAAAGAATGTTGCCTGCAGCCTAAATTATACATGATAGCCCATTCTCAAAGTTCTGACCTTTGTAGGTACAACAATTTTCCACTCATGTAGCAATAAAAAGTTGCAGAACAGAAAATAACAGTTGTCTTGTTGGAACAAGACAGTTGTGTTCCAGTTGTGTTTACTGGAACACTGTGAACAGATCTAAGCAGGCAACTATAAGGATTCTGACACCAAGAAGTTTGCAACAACTAGCTATACCTCTCCCCTTTTAGTATAAAAGATGCCTGAATTCTAAGATGGTTCTTTGGGACATTAGTTCAACATCTTCTTGGTCTTCTGGCTTTCTGAATAAAGTCGCTGTTCCTTACCCCAACAACTCCTCTCAATTTATTGGCCTGTCATGCAGCAAGTGGTAGAAGTTTGGACTTGGTAACAAATAAGTACAGTTATCCCCCTCACTCACATACCTTCACCCCTGGCAAGGTGACTTTGCAGCTCCTCTCCCTAGAAGATGGAATCGCTTTCTCTACCTCTTCAACCTGGAATGGCCTTAGCTAGGATGGTGGTATAGTTTTCTTTGACTATAGAATGTGGCAGAAATGATGATATTCCAGTTCTGTCTATATGCCTCAAGAAGCAATATATGTTTCTGTTCTTTCTCTGGGACTTTTGCATCCACCTTGAGAATCTCAGGCTTGCCTGTTCTAGGATGAGAGACCAAGAAGAACAAAGCTAAGTCATCCCAACTGAGGACTTCTAGAGAGGCCAGCTCCTCACCAGACTGAAAACTGATCACAGTCACATGAACAAGTTCAGCTCAGATAAGCCAGTTTAGAAGCATCCAGCTAACTGACAGATAGCTGAGCAAACTAAATGCTGTTGGATGCCTGTGAGGTTTGTTTGCTTATTACTCAGTATTGTTGTGGCAAAGGTAAATGATTACAATGGTAAATATTTATTTATGTTGACACTTTCAGTCATAATAATGAAACCCCTCTACTTATGAAAGTTTCATTTAAAAGCACACATAAATAAATGACAAGCTAAATTTAAGGGGGAAAAAAGTGTCTACTTTGCATTCCACCCACAGATAGTAAGCTATCTCAGTATAGTAGCTCTTGGGGATATTCTGACACATGAAATTACAGAAAGCCTTTTACAACCTAACCTGCTTGTGAGTGGAAGAGCTTCTGAGAAGGTGGTTCTTCTTAAGTTAGCCGGGAGTTTCTTTTATCATAGTTGATATATAAACGGAAATGAATTTATAAATTAACTAATATTTTTCCTGCCAAGACATCTCCTTTGACCAGGTTTTTGACACTCACTTTGTTTCTCTTTTTAAGACATATTTTATCTGCCTGCATCTGAAATGATGATAAAACTGCTCTAAGAAACTATCCTTTGGAAAGAGGTATCTTACACATGTGATAGACCACAAAGCCCCCCTCACCCTGCCTCCTAGTTCAAAGCCAGACAAGCAAGTAAGTCATTTTTACATGAGAGTTTAGTTCCTAAAGGAGCATGTAGGCTCACTGAACAGTCCGGAAGATGAGTGATGAAGTTTGCCAAACCAAGTTGACCATGGTTTAGCTGGAAAAAGTGTTACCGAGTTCAAACTCATACTGCTTGCCACATGCCAGGCCAATAAACTGAGAGACAAGTTGTTGGGGCAAGAAATAGTGATTTTATTCAAAAAGCCAGCAAAGCAAGAAGATGGTGAATTAGCGTCCCAAGGAACCACCTTAGAATTCAGGCATCTTTTATACTAAAAAGGGAGACGGTATGGCTGGTTGTTACAAACCTCTTGGTACAAGAATCCTTTGTTCTTGCAGCTGCCTGCTTAGTTCTGGTCACAGTGTTCCTGTAACTTTCGACAAGATCACTGTTATTTTCTCTTCTGCAACTTTTTATTCCTACATGAATGGAAAAGTGTTGTGTCTATAAAGGTCAGAGCCTTGAGAATAGGCTATCATGTATATTTTAGGCTATAGGCAACATTTTTTACAAAGGTGCAAAGCCAGCCTGACTAAGTACAGGCACTAGAGTATAAGAGTTAGGCCTAAAGAAATAGATCCAACATTTAAGGTTTGCTTTCTGTTACAAAAGTAAAAGCCAAGAGAATACGTAAGAGCAACTCAAACCCAGTAGATACTCAAAAGATATGAATTCATGATGAGGAAGTACTTTTCTTCAGTTCATTGCAGAGAGAAACTATACTTAGAAACTATAATTTGTTGATGTTATTTCTTGTGAGTAAAGTATGCAGAATCCCAGCTCCACCCCCACCAGTCCTATGACTTCTGTGACTCTCACCTGTAATAATATTACCTGATAATAATATTAACTGTCTCATAGGGTTAGTAGGGGGATTAAGTGACTGAATATTTGTAAAACTCTTAGAACAGCACCTGACATGTGGTAAATGTTTAAGTCAAAAGCTAAAAACTAGAAGCTGAGGACTTATGGTTTCCAGTCCAGCATGTAAAAAACTGGAAGTTGACACTCTGTCCTAACAAGTAAAAGACTGGATACAGTGCAAAATAAATACTTCTTTTTAGATTTTTTAGATTCATGAGAGAACTGAGGTCACAGGGCAAACCACTTCCCACCCCCATGCGCCCCTCCCTGCAACTCCAAATTGGAGAAACAGGTAAATATAAAGAATCACATCCTACTGGAGCAGGATCCAGTGTCCTGAGAAGAAAGACTTGAACTGTAATTGGTGAATTGCTAGAGGCTCAGAGTTGGCAAGTCTTAAAGCTAAAAAGTCCTAGGGGAATCAGTCATCAGAGACTCTCACACCCTTGTGAATTTTACCTCCAGAAGCTTGACCAGGTTCTCACAGAGAGAAATCCTCTCAGGATTCCTACAGTGGAGGGGAAAGAAACAGTTTTGAAATACTCCAGAATACTTTCTCTTTTCTACTTAATGAAGTCTGCCCTCAGGAGAAACTATTAATAATAGTTAACCAGAGGCCAATGTGCTAGAGTTTTATCAGAGTAAAGTATGCAGCATCCCAGCTCCACCCCCACCAGTCCTATGATTTCTGTGACCCAAGGGGAAGGAAATATTCAACTGCAGCCAACTGTAGCCATCCTGACCCACCTGGGAGGGGACAGAGAAGACCGAGAAGCACAAGCGAACTTCACAGTCCAGAAGTGAAGAGTGCCCAAAGACTGAAGCCTATTCATCAGCCTACAGAATGCCTCCCATTCCTCATAACTCACCACTACATTACCAAAGACCTTTCTAAAGCAGTTGCTTTTACTTGGCACATTATGTTCAGTTATCAGGATAAAGTTATAGAACAAATCGATAGACAAGAACAGTATGAAAAGCAGAGCAAGCATCAGAACTAGACTCAGATATGGCAGAGATTTTGAAATTGTCAGACTATTAACTTTTTTGATGATGTCAGACTTATGATCATGTCAATAATATTAACTGAGAGCCATTAGTAATATAAAGTGTGGTCTCTGTTCCTGTGCACATTGTGGTTCAATTGGGAAGATGGAACCCACTGGCACAGATGACATACCAAATAATTCAGCAACACACATGCATAAGTACTGGGAAAAGTTAAATCCTTTCTGGAGTAACCAGAGAGATATGGGGTTGTTTCAGAGAAGCAGTGCCTAGAAAAGCTAAGTTCTGATGTGGGTCAATGGGAGGTTTAAGAAAGTGAATGTCAAAGATTGAAAAAAATGTTGTCAATCTTTTTCATTATAGAAGTAACTCAAATCCCTAGAATTACCCATGGTAAGTGAAAGAAACAATTTATACTCAGTCTCTTAGCCTCTGGAAGGAGTTTATGCAGCTTTCGAAGGTAAATAATTTAGACCCAGAGGAAAGCTTACACACTGAGAGAATCTGGTCTGATATTTGAGGTGTTTCTGGGAACATCATTTTCTGAGACAGTAGAATACTGAAAAGTCAGCTGTGAGAAAGTGAAAATTAACTTACAGGCAACAGTGGAGTTGTCAACTACTTTGCTTCTTTTAATTTTTTTTTTTTTTGTCTTGCTGAAAAAGATGAATTTGGTACATGGAAATTAGCTGCTCTGCTTTGCTTCCTCTTTGTAACTTGATGGGCCCTATCTTATAAAACAATTGGTGTTCTTGCACCATAGACATTTCTTGACAAATGTGAAAGTGTGTGTTCACCCAGATGGATGAAAACACCACTTGTAATGACAGGAAGCCATATTAGAGGGCAAGATTGCTGTGGATATGCATTCCTCCAGCTAAGGTGTTTGGGAGTTTTATTCTTCCTTTTTCAAATCTTTTGGGAAGGTGGATACAGCAGTTCAAGAAAAGAGATGCCACAATTCTGACAAGTTAATTAAGCTTTCACTTCTGAGTATTATATGTATGGCAAAGAAGAAAAACCTTAATTTCTTTGTACTGTCTGACAAAAAAGAAACACAAGATAAATGCAGGCAGATTCTTTCAAAGTTGTCCTTATTACTGATTCCTAGTCTGCAGAACAGAGATTTTAGAAATCTAAATCAGAACAAATGAAAAGTCTCATCACCTTCTATATTTCTGTAATTTACATATGTATCTACATATATCGATAGATATAAGGATGTTTTTCACCAAAATGCAAAAGCTGAAGAACCCACCCTTAGATTCCTCCCTATGTGTGCTTCCTCAACTTTCACTTAATTTCACCTCCAATATGGAAAATGAAACATCCAGTGTGGGAGTCAGAATTTTGACCCCTTCTTGTCTTCACTCTCTGCTGTTGTACTTGTGATTGTGTTACATGGCCAATGGATGCTTACAAACATAATTAAGTTTACTAAATCAGTTCAGTTCAGTTCAGTCACTCAGTAGTGTCCGACTGTCTGTGACCTCATGAATCACAGCACGCCAGGCCCCCCTGTCCATCACCAACTCCTGGAGTTTACCCAAACTCATGTCCATTGAGTAGGTGATGCCATCCAACCATCTCATTCTCTGTCGTCCCCTTCTCCTCCTGCCCTCAATTTTTCCCAGCATCAGGGTCTTTTCAAATGAGTCAGTTCTTCACATCAGGTGGCCAAAGTATTGGAGTTTCAGCTTCAACATCAGTCCTTCCAATGAACACCCAGGACTGATTTCCTTTAGGATGGACTGGTTGGATCTCCTTGCAGTCCAAGGGACTCGCAAGAGTCTTCTCCAACACCACAGTTCAAAAGCATCAATTCTTCGGCGCTCAGCTTTCTTTATAATCCAACTCTCATATCCATACAAGACTACTGGAAAAACCATAGCCTTGACTAGGCGGACCTTTGTTGACAAAGTAATGTCTCTGCTTTTTAATATGCTGTCTAGGTTGCTCATAACTTTCCTTCCAAGAAGTAAGTGTTTTTTAATTTCATGGCTGCAATCACCATCTGCAGTGATTTTGGAGCTTAAAAAAATAAAAGTCAGCCACTGTTTCCACTGTTTGCCCATCTATTATATGCTATGAAGTGATGGGACCAGATGCCATGATCTTAGTTTTCTGAATGTTGAGCTTTAAGCCAACTTTTTCACTCTCCTCTTTCACTTTCATCAAGAGGCTCTTTAGTTCTTCTTCACTTTCTGCCATAAGTGTGGTGTCATCTGCATATCTGAGGTTATTGATATTTCTCCCGGTAATCTTGATTCCAGCTTGTGCTTCTTCCAGCCCAGCGTTTCTCATGATGTACTCTGCATATAAGTTAAATAAGCAGAGTGACAATATATAGCTTTGACGTATCCCTTTTTCTATTGGAACCAGTCTGCTGTTCCATGTCCGGTTCTAACTGTTGCTTCCTGACCTGCATACAGATTTCTCAAGAGGCAGATCAGGTGGTCTGATATTCCCATCTCTTGAAGAATTTTCCGCAGTTTATTGTGATCCACACAGTCAAAGGCTTTGGCATAGTCAATAAAGCAGTTTACTAAATAGCTGACTTTAAAATGGGAGATTTTACTGTATTATCCAAGTGGATGTAACATAATCACACAGCCTTTAAGAGCAGGAGAGGAAAGCACAGAGATTCGAGGCATAAGAGGGATTCAGTGAACCCCATTAGCTTCAAGATGAAGGAAGTCATGTGTCAAGGAAATGGAAATATCATTCCTATAATCAAAAGGAATTGGATTCTGTCAACAACCAATGAACTTGGAAGACAATCCTGAGCACCACATGAAAAACAACTTCAGATGATGCTCTGATTTTATGCTGATGAGATCTTAAACAGAGAGTCTAGTTGTGCCATGCCATAAATCTGGCCTGTAGGGACTATGTGCTAATAAATGGCCTGTGTTTCAAGCTGCTGAGGTTGTGGTAATTTGTGAAGACAGCAGTAAAGAACTAATACATTTGATTTTGAACAGTTTATTATGTTGCATTTATACTGACCATGTTATAACTTACTATTCATTTTCAGATACTATATACTGCATTATCGATGAACACATCCTAAATATATATGTTGTATATATCATGCGTGTGTGCTCAGTCATGTCTGACTCTTTGAGACTTTACGGACTATAGCCCACCAGGGTCCCCTGTCCATAGAATTTTCCAGGCAAGAATAGTGGAGTGGAGTGCCATTTCCTACTTCAAAATATATATGCTTACATAAGCATTTAAGTATTCAAATAAGTTTTTTTTTTCCTTCAAAAATGTTTCTGTAGGTAGGCCTTCAAGCGAGTTCCGAGATATTTCTGCATTAAGTCAATTCATATGAATCAAGGGGCTAACTGAATTTAGGTCCTCAATAAATGGAATTCTGGCTCAATACCTAGAGTCAAGGATCTACAAAGGGAGTGTTATACTGGGCTGTCTGACACTGTGTCTCATCCTTCCTGGCACGGAGTCTATGTTTTTCTTAGCAATGTTCCACCCCCAACACACACACACACACACACACACACACACACACACATACATACACAATCACACATGCACACACCTTGCCCTCACTGTTAGTCATTTGGGTAGGACTACACTCATTCCTACTTCCAGAAGTCGACCTTAATTGCATTAGGATAATCTGAGCAAGCCATTCTCATGATCTTGGTAAATGGTTTCGGAATAGCTACATAACACAGACATTAGTCAGTCAGAGGGCAATTACATTACATTGCCCTCCTTCAGTGATTTGTGTTCTAAGTGGTTTGTGTTCTAAGTTGGTACTATCCAAGTGAACCAAGAGGATTTTGCTAAGAATGATAACACGTAGATTTTTCCCTTCCTTGACAGACCCAAAGAAGGAAGCACACAACCCAGCACTTGCTGGCAGCCATCTTGGGACAACATAGTGAGAATATACCTGAAGTTAGAGCCAACATCAAGGATGTGGAGTGAAGGCAACAGAACTACAGAAATAGCCTCCTGAGCACTGTTTGGCTTCTGAATGAGGTCTGTTCTGGCCCTAGGTTCCAGTTAGATGAACCAGTAAGTTCTGTTTTTTTGGTTTTTTTTTAATGGAGCTTGTCTGGATAGGGTTTTCTGTTTCTTGCATTGAAAGACAGGAGTAAAAAATACAAAGCTCCCACTTCACAATGTTGCCCAGGGCTAGCTCAGCCTACAGGTAGCCTTTCCCACCTTGTTCCTCCCAGGTGTGAGTCCACGTTGTAATTTCCCTGAGTGCAGCTTTCTCAGAGCAGATGATGCTGTGGGACAGTAAGCACTTCACATTATTTCTTTTGCTCCTTCTTTTCAGTATCTGACTTCTACCTTTGATCATGCTTTTTGGTTCTAAGTAACATACCTTTTTTCTTTACAGTTCTCATGTGATTATTCAGAAAAAGTCGATGAGAGATGAAGGTGAATCATTACAGGGAATAAACTATTGGGAAGACTTCTCATTTGGGCACTGTACTTCTATTTGTGGTCTTTTATGTTCCAGGCCATTCACTTAATCCTCTGTCCTTGCCTTTGTCCTGCATATGTCTTTCCATCTGATATATTAATATTTCCTCCTCTTATACTCTGAGTAGATTTTGCAAAAATAAAAAAAAGTGAATGAAAAATTTCAAGTATACTAGTGCTAGCTGAAAATCAAAACAAATCTTAATCTTGGTCTCCTGTTGCACATCCACCTGACAATTTGCCCTGGAGTAATAGGGTGAGGTGAATTGAGAAATCTGTGTCACTCACACACATATTTGAACAGAACTGCCAAAGCTTGTGTAGGCAAGTTTTCTCAGTAGGTAAAACCTATTTATTCATTTGTTCATTTATTGTCAATATTACTTCATGAGAGTATGTGTATTTACATATATAAACTGTACACACTCCACCCTGGAAATCCTTAACCATGAAATAAATCCATTTCTTTTAGATTAAAAAAAGCATAAGGAATAATTTTATAAGAGGAAATTGTAAAATAAAAATAAGATTTGTAGTAAACCCATATATGTTATAATTGTTTAATTCAAGACCCTTCTGCAAGCTTTAATGGCTGCCTAAAATTCCTTTAATATGGATAGAAAATTTTACTTTGCAATAATTTGTAAAAGGGTTAATGTATAAGTACAGATTTCTCTGCATTAGGGTTTAATGGCAGTTACACCTTCCTTTCCCATGAAGAAAGTTTAACAATGGATAATGATGGTGGAGACCCACAGAAAGAGATATAAAGTATGAAAATAGGAGTATTTAAGAAGTTGGAGATGAAACTCAGTTTTTATAATAAAATACCTTTCATACTTTAGCCTGTGACAGCAAGCTGATTTGTGATTTTTTTTCTCCAAATGAAATCATTTGTCAGGGTCCTTAGATGATAGCCAAATTGATTTCCCTTACTTTGTGATAATTTCTTATGCTCTCCTACATCATGCCTAATGGGAGATTAGAACTGGTGGAAGGAAAGTAGACTTTTCCTTAGAACCTGTTTACAACTGAGGGGTTGAAAACATTCTTTATGTCATTAACTTTCAATACTATCATTTTAACATCGTCTGTTTCTCCCTCAAGCTAATACGCTCAAATATCCTCTTAGATATTTGTATTGGCCAATTAAGTCTGGAAACATTTCTCTTAACTAGGATTCTTTAGAGCAGCTTTTCTCAGAATACTTACTGTGTTAATGTAGATTGTGAATTTCATAGAAGGGTATAATGTATCCATCTGAACTCATGGAATCTTTTTCTGTCTTCCAGAACACCCATTTGTAACTCATATGACAGGTATTTCTTAGGACAGAGAGATTTTCTTTCATATAGTGGGAAAAAAACCTGATGTTGTCATTAACTCCAGGGTCAGGTTTTTCAGTCTCTGAGTGGACCATTTAACTTTGCTCTTCTCTGAGAACCTGAGTTTTTGTCGAGCTCTTTTTCACCTTTCCACAGGCTCCAAACTGAGATCAGAAGTAACGGCACATCAGTCCAAACGTACAGCCGGTATTGGACAAGACAATCTGTAGCATAAATCAAACTCAAACTGAGTTGAAATAGTCCCTTTCACATCCAAAAAAACTTTCACCATTCAAGATAAAGGTTAGCTTTTCTCCCCAATTTCTTTCTCCACACTTATTTTATCTACTCAGAATTGAAAAAGAGTAGAATCTGCACAAGAATTTATAATAGAAGATACACAGGTATATCTGCTTTGGATCCAAACAAATGCCTTCTTTTCAGGTTTGAATAAATAATAGTAAAATTATTAAAAGTAAATGTAGGGTGTTTGATGCTAAAACCAAATAGTCATTTAGTTTCAAACTTTCCGTTTCTTATTATATTAGTATTCCTGGCTTTTGCTTCTTACTCATTTCTTTAAAAGTCAGTATTTTTATTTTTTTGAAATATTATCTTCTTATTGGATTGATATTAGTACTATTGTCGTATCAAGTTCACAGCTTTTATTATTTGGAAGTGAACATGTGTTATTCAGATTTGAACAAGTGTGTGTGCTCTAGAGTATGCAATTACAATGATCAAGCATATAAAATGAAAAAATAAAAGACCAAAGAATTCTAGAAAGATTAATGCAGAATACCCACGCTATGCAAGTTTAGGATTTAAAGATGTGTGTGTTTGTGTGTGTTATGGATCTGAAGGAATGAAAATAACAACAAAGAAGTGCTGATTGCTTCCTAAAGGGTAGAAAACCCACCATACTGTGTGCCTATGTGACCAAAAGTAGAATCAATAAAAGGAAGCTTTAGTGAGATGAATTTTAACTCAGTATAAGTAAGAATAAGGACTGAACTTATATCTTCTGATGCCCTTGTCTAGTGCTTAGGAAGAATGTCCTAAAATCCTCCTAATCTAGTTTTATTTCTTTAAGGTTTATGTTTTAATTCTTTCAAATTGATCAGTTATGCTAATTGTGCTAAGTGAAGCCTGCCATTAGCGCCCTCATAAGAGACCTAATATCACAAGTTCACACTAATAAAGGCCTCATGGAGTTTGCTCCCTCTGCTTTTCCAATTTTATGTGAGCCACTTCAGTTGAGCTCACAATCCTCCTATTTCTAATTGTTCTGTTTCCAAGACATCCTCTGAAACAATGATGCATTGTTCACTGTACTGTTTTTCAAGGTGTGCAAATTTTACCTTGAGTCCTCAATTCACCTTAGAGCCGTTCCATTTCTATTGAAATGGGACTACATATTGTATAAAAAATTACATTCTTCGTCACCAGAAAGCTACCTCAAGGGGGATGGAAAGGACATAGAATTAAATGTAGCCCCTCTGCCATTAGTTCCTCATAATCTATTTTGCTGTCTGTGCTCATATCTCCATGGAGAGATGGTCAAAGCAGTGCAGTGTTCAGCATTATCACCATGACCCTATGATAAGTCTAAGCTGTGATTTTCCAAGATGGGCCTGACTTTGAAACATAAATGTTTAGACAGCTATATAGAAGAGAATAATGGAAATGAGCCACTTGAAGAAGAGATTGGACTAATTATGGGGCATGAGACACTAAGGGCAGTATACAAATATTGTGTACTTGTACTCCTGGCTCAACAGATTTTGGTTCAAGTATGCTGAGCCTTCTAATCTGATAGAAAAATGTTCTTCCTGTTTATATAAAACATTGGGCTTGCCTGTTGACCAATGCACAGAGTCTCGTGGGACTTCCCTAAGTCTTTCAACACATGTGAAGGGAAGAATTAAGGATATCCAAGCTAAGTCATCAGGCATCTTAATGGTTCAGGCTCAAACTCTCTCTACACATGGACCAGTCAAGTGCAGTGCTCAGTTAAATTACCAATAAAATAAACGTGGGACACTTTACTCTGGACTCTAAAATAAAGCAATGCTCAAATCCTCCAGAACCCCAAGAAACTCTGGAAGTCGCAAATGAGGAAGTATAATAGAATAATTGGCACTTGAAATAATGAAAGAACTTAGATGTGACTAAGTCCAGGTTTATCCAAAGTATTAAAAACCATTTTATATCCTAAATTATCAAAATAAAAAAAATAGTGTTAGTGGGAAAACTCAATGGGTGATTGGACAAAAATGACCGTAAATGGTCTAACAGCATATTCTGGTAATTATAGACAATGACAAAATTTTTAGAAATTTTGGTTAATATCTCATGGGCTTCAGATTTGACCCTTGCTCCATGTTGTGTAAAAGTGACCTTTTTTTTTTTTATCCCATATCTTTCACAATACTTGGTATAATTTTTCACAAGTCTGATAAGGAATAGGGCTATAACCAAGGAACAACAAACTTGGATTGCAAAGGAAATGGTCTCATATCTTATTAAAGTATTTATGGAAAAATAGTTCATGAGTTACAAAATAACTCCTCCCTTGAAATACTTTAAATTAAGTGTGGTGGGACTGAATCTGCTGGTGTTTACACATAGCTGATGACACAGAATTCGCCAATGTGCCTGTTTGTTTGGGACCTTAAAAATCTTCTGCGCCATCTAATGGAAACAATGCAAACTGCAGCTTCTTTTGAAGGACGACACTTTGAAGTTCTTCAGCACAGATCAATGCAGAATAGATGAAAGCTATAGAAACAATAGATCAAACACCAGCCTTTAAATGTAATGACTTTGGGAAATTGGCCCTCAGTTTTATCGTATACACAATTCAAATATGCCTAGGGTATTATGATTTCTACATGCAAATGAATAAAAATACAATGTATCCATTAACAGCAGCAAACAAAGGTGTTTACTCATGTATGATTTGCCAAACCAAGATAAAGAATATTCGAGGTTTTATTTCTTTAATTAAGTGTTCATCTGCAAGTTAGTGCTATATTTATTTTTCACATTTATGCTACAGGTACAATATCATTTATTTTCAAGGTGTTTACCACTTTTCAAAAACCGTGAATTTCATGAATTTCATATCAGAGCCTATGCTTAGAATTGTAAACTCAAATGCAGACAGAGAAAAAGAGCTAATTTAAATGAAAGGTGGAAAAGGCATGGTTCAGTGCAGTGGGGACTCGTGGCAAAGTGGAAATCACACTTTGTGTCTAATGGAGTAAGTGCTACTCGGAACAGCTGATTGTTGTCCACTAAGAATGTCCAACAGGAGTCAGAAATCTGTACTCTTATGTAGATTCCTTGTTTCTTAAACACTTGTTCAGCATCCCTGAATACACCTGTGGTGCATATACAACCTAGACCTAAGCCCTACCATTTGCAATTGCTGGTTTATCATAATCCAAGGCAACACAATGAGAACATAGTCATAAACTCCCACAGTTACTGGAATCATTTGGGATACAAATCCTTTGAGAAAGGAGTGCTCTCATATTTTAATTAATATGCATAGGTTTAACTCTATATGGTAATTGGGAATATCAAATCACAAATATTATATAATCTTTCTCTTATTCCTGGCCAAGTAACTCTAAGTCTAAAATGCACTGAATCTGGAGTCAGACTGTCGCCTGTACAGCCCCGGGATAAAGGCAGCTGTCCAATTTTGTCAAACCACAGTTGCTATTACTCCCAGCTCTTGGGTTGGGAGACAAGCACACACAAATGAATGAAAAAGTGGACTTCAGCTTTTGAAAGGTGTATTAATGTGATTATCAACACATGTTTAGATTTCTTGGGCAAATACAGAAAAGGAATTGACTAGCAGTCAGTTCTTTTTTTAAACATTTATTTATTTATTTTAATTGGAGGATAATTGCAATATTGTGATAGTTTTTGCCATATACCAATATGAATCAGCCATAGGTATACATGTGTCCCCTCCATCCTGAAACCCCCTCCTACCTCCCTTCCTACGTGAAGAAAATATAAAGAATGATGAATGATATAAGGATGTTGTATATGAATGAACCCAATCAGACAATGATGTGGTTCTCCCCCTAAAAATGGTTCAGATTTGAGGGTTTTTTCCAACTCTTTCCCTCCACTTTTCAGACTCTGCAGCTCAACCTCACTATTCTGAAATATTTCTGTAGACAAAGTTCCTCTAAACAGAGGAACTATGTGGGTCTCTCATAGACTCCCAGAACCTGGAGGGACCTCTTTAACCAACCTTAGGACAGGCGAACATCTGATCCTTACACTTTCTAACAGTACCTTTGACAGCAGATTAGCATCTTATCAGATCAAAATATCTCATAGCCTCTTCATCAGTTAATTTTTTCTGTCACAAAACTGGGTCCTTAGTTTAGGATATACTCATAGTGCAATGCATATTAAGTACTTAGCACAGTACTGGGCAGTAGATCTAATGCATTAGTGTTAGTCACTCAGTTGTGTCCATCTCTTTGCAACCCCATGGACTGTAGCTGCCAGGCTTCTCTGTCTATGGAATTCTCGAGGCAAGAATACTGGAGCAGGTAGCCATTCCTTTCTCCAGGGGATGAACCCAGGTCTTCTGCATTGCAGGCAGATTCTTTACCAATTGAGCCACCAGGGACATCTTGTAATAAATGTAGACAAATATTATTTTTATTCAAGGATTTCTCATTCAAGGATTCAAGTTGTCAGAAGAGCTATTCCTTTGTACATTATAAGAAGCAGGTAGAGATTCTAGAGTGATAACAAAGCTAGCGAGGGTTGAATATACTTTCTGGATGCTCCCTTTTGCATGGTGTATGCAGTTTTTAGCAGGAGTGTGCTTCATCAGACAGTGAAGGAAGAAGGAATGATGATGGTGAGACTATTTCAGCTGAAGGGACTAATCTGACCATTACTATTTTCATTATTAAAATATTTCACATTCATTTCTTATCCTTTAAATTTCAAGTCTCTTAAAGGCAAGAACTATGTCTTATTTCCTTGGAGATCTTCTCAACATCAAGTTTAACATATCATAAGTTTTCAAAAAATGAGAAGCAAATGAATAAATAAGATACCACTTATTTCTGTTTCATTATATCGTCTTTGGGACCTTTGATGGGCAATAAATAAATTGCATATCATGTTTTATTTGTTATATACTGATATTAATCCACCTATATGGAAGTTACGATTCACTGATGGCAATGCCTTACAATCTTAGAAGGTGTAGAAACTGATGAGTTAATATTAAAAGAATTTTTATGCTTGTGTTAACCTTTCTGTGAGACTTAGTATTGCTTACTTGGTAGTGTATTGAGTTAGTAGTCAAGTAGCCTAGATAAAGTTAAATCATTAATCTTTCCCTTTGACACTTAAATGAGGCACTGGGACACATTTTGAAGAATATATTATATTTAGAAATGAGTGTGTTTAAGGTACAAGCTACTGAGGATTTTCTTAAGTGTTCCCTATACTGCACATTATACATTCCAACCCTTTAATCTTGCCTGACTTGTCACTCTTGCTATCTCATAAACAGTACCCAGGATATCAGACACTCTGAAATTATGACCCTGTAATGCTGCTTAACTAGAACTATTTCCTCTATGAAATACTTTTGCATTAATCTCAACTTCATCTTGTGTTAGTCTCTTGGAACTAGTGCACCTGAACTCAGGTTCTACCTTAAGCTCTTCCCAGTGCAGATATTAAGCTCCCCCAATATCTGAATAGAAAATATTGGTTTTCTCCACACAAGCCTATCCCACTCTGTTCTATATGTCCCTGGTTTTTAAAGACAAAATATAGCCATTCCCCAACCTCCATCAGCCAGGTGAGAACCCAGCTCCTATGTCTGATCTAAGAAACAGTCACTCAAAAATAATTTTTCTGCTCTAAAACCCTGTTAATAGAATGAAAAATATATATTTTAATGAGACTTGAAAAACTATCATATTTTGTGCAGTGTACCCTAAAGAGGTTCAGTGTTGGGAGTTCAATATTGGGAGTTCAGTTGATATTTATAAATCCATTCATTCTCAGTTCAATTCAGTTCAGTCGCTCAGTTGTGTCCGATTCTTTGTGACCCCATGGAGCGCAGCACGCCAGGCTTCCCTGTCCATTCATTCTAACATATCTTAAATGCCAAAGTATTATGGGAAGATTGTTCCCAAGAGTGAGTGATCTGATTTGAAGGCCTAAGTGCTGGAGGTTACTGGGAAGAGAACTGGAATAGGCCATTTCTCTCAGCTGAATCATAGACACCAGGGATCGGCTGAAACACTTGAGTGGAGTGAAGCAATTCCCATGGAATGAGCCTTGGCTGGGAAAACACGCTGGTGTTGTTGAGGGAATGCAATATCTATGGCTTCAGCTTTGTTGGAACAATATCTTAATTAGCCTGATTCTCTCTTCCTTTGGCTTTCACTGTTTTTTAGATTTGCAAGGAAATGGTTTATAATAAATGGGCACCTGAATGCCATTTTTTTCCCCTCAGTTTTTGGTGGCCCCTTGTTTTGCACAGAGGAAAGTATTAGTTTACTTTTATTCACATAACACTGTGTATTTTCTCAGATTTAGAAATAATACATTCCCATTATACAAACTGGGAAATTTCACAAGTATAAAGAAAAAATTACAGTTCCCAAACTAGATTAAAAAATCGTTAAAATTTTTGGTACATTTATTTTCAGTATGCTATGTATCCTTTAATATATTTATAATTGTGCCATTCTACCTTCTATCACTTAAAAATACAATATAAATGTTTTCCTTTTCATTTTTAAATAGTTTAGCATATCTTGGATATATTTATGTCTTTATGATTTTGCTTATATAGGTAGACTATAATTTACTTAATTATTCCCCTTTGTTATCCATTGTGGTTGTGTTTGTTTGTTATTTTGCTTTATTTTCTCTCCTTTATGCAAGCCAAGTACAACTTCCAAAGCCAAAGGTAGATTCTCCCATCCTGTGAGGCTATTAACTTGGAGTGAAAAAGATGCAGGAAGGACTGAGACAACAAACTTTTGTCTATCTGTGGTGTAGTTCAAAGTTGAACAGTGAACTACTTAGCTATTAAATCAAACATCTGTTGTCAAGTCTAATTTCTGACAAATCACATAGAAAATTATCTTTCTTTACATGTTTTGCCAAGAGGAAATTTGGGAATTGGAGAGGTTTGTTATCTAAAGGTAACCCTATTTTTTTCCTTTGCAGTCTCTATATTAAATGCTGCGTAATGTCTTCCTATGGAGTTTCATTAGACAGGAACTCTGGTGCTCTTCATTTATGCATATTCATTTTTTTTAATTTAAAATGCTCTTAACAAATGATTCCTTTATGTTTATCATATAAATCCAATCCAATATTTATTGATTAAAGAAACAACAGGCATTTATGTATTTTGTGTTCAATATATTGTTCATACTGAATTCTCCATAGACAGCAATAAGAAAACAATATAAACACATCAATATTAAATACCAAATCTTAATCACAAATGAGTTGTAATTGGATTCAATTGCAAATGGATTTTTTCCCTCACAGCACAATTAAAATTTACTCACAGATTTCTTTCATTAGAAAATAAAATCAGCTGCTTAGTTCTAAAAATGTACTGTGACAAGAGCAAGGACATTTTCTCTCTGCTGGCTTTGCTTCTTGGAGGGTGTGATACTTTGGCTGTTTGTACTTTGGTGTCAGTAATCTATTCTGCAGGGGTAAACACTCTGTAAGATAAAATAGAGTGCAAGACATTGTGAAAGAACAGCATTACAAAATACTTTAGCTGCCCAGATGCCCAACACATCTTCATTTCAAATATATCCAGGGATTGTATATGTTAAAATTAAATCAAGAGTGAATTTCTGTGGTAGTTCATGCCAGCTTCAGCCTACCCTTCCCATGTGGATTTTGTCTTTGCTAGGAACAGAAAAGTATTAAACCAATTTACTTCCTTCATTTCAACTCTATCTCACACACATACACAAAATTAAAAACCAAACAAATAAGACTTCAGAATGAAACCGAGATCTACTTCTCAAACATTCTGGTAGAAGCCAGAATGGAAAGGCACATAAGAGACAGAGAGATGAGAGTCTGGCAAAGGTGAGACTGAAATTTGGCTTTTGTTAAGAAAAAAATCTCATTTCACTCTCCCTAAAGGTTTGTCTAGACACTTACAAATATTTGCCTGGAAAATCAACAAATTAAAATTTTTTCTGGGAGACATTCTGACAAATTTTTGGTGACCAAGAAATTTGGCTACATTAAGGTACTCAAAATGTGACTGATTTTCATTCAGAACACATAGTTTCGTGTATGTCTTTAAGCTAGTGTTTATAAATTCAATGTTTTGCAGTTAAGTCTTTTCATTTTTGTCCTTTGATTTTTGTCTTCTTATGTTCTCCTCAGTAGAATCCAGTTACTGAGAAGAGATTAACTCTTGAGCTCTGTAAAGTGTTTTATAAACTTCCATAGATTATGAGTATGAGGGACACAAAAGGAAAAGTGTGTGTATGCGCATACGTGCACAGTCACGTGGACTCTCTGATCCTTTTTTCAGCAAGTATGAAAATGACAAAGGAAGGACTATGTGACTGTTTTGACAGCATTTTCTTCCCTTTTAACTGAAAGTCAGCATGCATTCCACCAAAAATTTTCTAAATGAAAAAGACAAAATTCTCATAATGAATATGAAGTGAGATAAGATCAGCTCTGAGAAGTAAGCATTAGAGAGGCAAGTTGTTAGGGCTCTATGCCAATCTTTTGATCTGCTTTAAAAATATTATTCTCAAATAAAGATGTACTTTTCTTAGTTTTTAAAGCAGTATTACAATATTTAAGAATACTCAGTTCTTTAGTGGTATGTTTGAGGCAGACTTCTCGAAGACTTGAGAAGAAACCAGTGGATATCTTATTGAACTCTGAAAAGAAGAAAGAGTCTAAGCTTTAAAAAAGAAAAAAAAAAATAAGTTTTCACCTTTTCCCAAAGATGATATTCTCAGTTTTAAATGAGCATAGATTTTAAACTCCCCTTTTCCTATTCCCTTGTTTCCTCCTAGTCTTTCTTAGATCCATGTCCAACTGAAACTATTAATGAAGGAAAGGCTTGAGGTTGTCTGAAAAAACGAGTAGGCACATAGTTTGTTCTCAAGACTCAGCTTGTTGTTGCTGTTCAGTCACTCAGTCATGTCTGACTTTTTGTGACACCATGGACTACATCATGCCAGGCTTCCTTGTCCTTCGCTGTCTACCAAGTTTACTCAAATTCGTGTCCACTGAGTCGGTGATGCCATCCAACCATCTCATCTTCTGTCGCCTGCTTCTCCTCCTGCCCTCAATCTTTCCCAGCCTCAGGGTCTTTTCCAATGAGTCAGCTCTTTGCATCAGGTAGCCAAACTCAGCTACAAAATGGGACACATCTAATATCTTTTTAAAATTAATTTCTATTGGAGTATAGTTGTTTTACAATGTTGTGTTAGTTTCTATTGTACAGCAAAGTGAATCAGCCATACACACATATATATCCTCTCCTTTTTGGATTTCCTTCCCATTCAGGTTACCACAGAGCTCAAAGGGGATTTCCCTGTGCTACACAGTATGCTTTCATTAGTTATCATTTATAAATAGTGTCAGTAGCATACATATGTCAATTTCAGTCTCCAAAAGCTCTCATCTCCCTTTCTACCTTGGTATCCATACATTTGTTCTTTACATCTGTGTCCCTATTTCTGCTTTGTGAATAAGATCATCTATTTCAATTTTCTTGATTCCACAGGTACATATTAATATAGAATATTTGTTTTTCTCTTTCTGACTTACTTCACTCTGCATGACACTCTCTAGGTCCATCCAAGTCTCTACTAATGACCCAATCTTTTTCCTTTTAATGACTGGGTAATATTCCACTATGTATATATATGTGTATATATATACCACATCTTCTTTATCCATTCCTCTGCTGATGGACATTTAGGTTGCTTCCATGTCCTGGCTATTGTAAATAGTGCCGCTAAAAACAGAGGTGCATCCATCTTTTTGAATTATGGTTTTCTCTGGGTATATACCCAGGATGGGGTTGCTGGTAACTCTCTTTTTAGTTTTTTAAGGAACCTCCATACTATTCTTCATAGTGGCTGTATCAATTTACATTGTGGCAATTTACATTGCCACCAAAAGTGCTTGAGTGTTCCCTTTTCTCCACACTTTCTCAAACACTTATTGTTTGTAGACTTTTTGATGATGGCTATTCTGACTGTTGTGAGGTGAGACATCATTGCAGTTTTGATTTGCAAAATATCTCTAATAAATGAGGTTGAGTATCTTTTCATGTAAGTGGTGCTGGGAAAATGGGACACATCTAATAACTTTCTTGTCTTTTGGTTCATGCAAAAGGATAAATTGAGTAATGAAATCATTGCAGGAAAGAAAAACAAATCCATAAAAAAATTCAAGGACAACCAATAAAAAGTTTGACCTAATCCCAACTTAAATTGTATTGGTCTTCCTCTTAGCCATTGTATCTTATGAACAGAGGATGACATTAGTTAATGTGTTAGGTTGGCTCCTTGGTGAATAAATCTATTAAAACTCATTCTCTAAACTCATCTACCACATGGTATTTGTTGATGCACCAGCAATAAATCCCCAGGGATAAAGGATGAAAACCTCAAGGAGATCTGGAAAAGTCTAGAAACAGAAATAGACCATCTGCCTTATGAAGAAACTGACAAAGACTTATAACAGATGGAGGTACCCCTTCACCATGATGTGGATGAATAAGGACAGAAAATAGGACCCAAAGCTGATTCTCGGAGACAAATAAGGCATAGGAAAAAGGTGGTTCTGAAGGATAAAGCACGCATTCATCAGTCTAAACTTAAAGCCTTTCATAGTATGACTCCACTCTAGTATTCCACACCTATCCTTTACTACTCCCCTCAAACACACTTTCCAACCAGAAAGACCAACTTAGCCTCATCTAGACATGATATTTACATACATGACTCCCTACCTCCTTTTGAGCCATGCATATTTTGCCCTCTCTTAAAGGCTCTTTTCTCTGCAAGTCTTCCCTAAGACAACTCATAATTACCTTTTTCCTTCATGAATGTTCAGCATATGTTGCTTACACCTCCCATTTTAAGTTGATAGTCTTCCCTGGTGGCTCAGATGGGAAAGGATTTGCCAGCAATGCAGGAGACTCGGGTTTGATCCATGGGTTGGGAAGATTCCCTGGAGAAAGGAATAGCAACCCACTCCAGTATCCTTGCCTGGAAATCCCAAGGACAGAGGAGCCTGGTGGGCTACAGTCCATGGGGTCGCAAAGAGTTGGACACAATTGAGCAACTAACAAAACACTTTACATTAATATTGTATTATGCTTGGGGTAAAAATTCAAAATTTTCACCACTGAACTCTAAGGTTTTATCTAACTAAGCCCCATTTCTCCAATCCTGTCTGTGCAAATCTCCGTATGGTCATGCGCCAGCCACATTCAGCTTTGTAGAGGTCCTGAACACATTTTGTTGTTTTCCACCTCTTATTGGCACAAGGCTCTTTTTACTTGAGTATTTGAGAGACAAAAGCCTATTATAATAAAAGAAAGAAGAGACCAAAGATATGTCAGGGCAAAGCTGATAGCCAATGTGACTTATGAATACAAAAGATATGGGAGAAACATCTTTGGGATCAAGTAAGCAGAGGGCATGGAACAAAGTTCAGAGTTTCCAGGAGCTAAGGGAGAACAGTCACTAAGGTTCTGCCACTTGATAATTGACTTCCTTGATCTTGATGACCAGATATAGCATTTGTTTGGAGACAACAGAGGAGAAAGGAAGAGGGAACCATGTTGATAGCAATGGACTTGGCATATGTTTTATTTCCTGATAATTAAGGTCAGGCTGGTTAGGTTTTCTTCAGCCTCCATCTTCCAGAGTTATTTTATTCTATAGCTAAAATATGTTCCAAATATGAATAGAAAAACACAATCATATTTAAGCAAAGTTAAGAAAAGCCAGAATTAAAACCTAGGTTTTTAATGTTTTTTTCAGAGACCTAACATCATTCAGTAGATGTTTAACCAGAAACACGATTAGCGTGCATGAATTTGTTAGACCCTTAATTCCTGTTATTTAAAAATTCTTACATAATCAGTAAACCTTGTTATATAAATGTCTTTTACATTTAACTGCATGTGTGTGTGTGTGTTTGTTTGTGTGTGTGTGTGTTTGTTTGTGTGTGTGTGTGTATGTGTGTGTGTGTGTGTGTGTACACCTTGGGCATATTAGGTTCTCAAGTAATATTTGTTGATTTTATGTACAACCATATGCCACCAGGCTTCACCAGCCTGTGGATAAGAATAAGATTGGCATTTATACCACATTACATTGGCATGTCAGTACCTTAACATGTCTCCGTTGCTTCTGTGAGACCACAGCTCCCTCTAACCCCATGTGTTTCGGTGGTCCTGGCAGTGCTTCACATGTTGCTATATGACAACAAGGTGCTGGGCACAGCCGCTCTCTAGTCAGCTGTGGGCTGTACTTCTTTGGCACCTGCTGTCTTGTTTTCTAGAGTTCTGTGGCTTGAACAAACAACCTGGAGAAATTGTGCAAATAACCTGGAGAAAGAGAAGCCTGAGGTGACTGCTACTCAGGTGCATGATCTCAATTTAACCACAGTTTTTACCCTTGGTATTCACATATACCAGCTAACTTCAAAGAAATAGAGAAGTTGAATAGAGGACAACGTTTTCTTGGAATATCGAAGACTGAATTATTTGTGAGAATACCGCAAAAACATATACACTACCAGGTCAATTTCAAGCATTTTTAGAAGGGGAAAGCCTTATTTCAAACTCCATTAATAGAACATATGTTCCAGGAAATTGCATGTAAACCGCAAGGCAGCAAAAACATGGATCCACTCTATCTCTCTGCTGTTGATGACCATTACTGTTGCACACATTATATCATATGTTAATACAATCTTAAAACAGAAAAAAATAACTATCATAGGAATTTAAACATAGTCTCTGACTCTGATCAAATGATCCACAAGAATAAAGACATTTCTAGCACCTCTGTCAATGAAAAGAGAATGAGCTTGGTTATGTGCCACACTCTTGCATCATCTTGATTCCTCAGAATGGACTAAATCAATTGAAAGATAAACTCACTGTAGTCAGGCATATGCTGACATGTTGGCCCCTTCACAAAAGCTCATGGACAGATTTCCTCTAGACCCAAACAAACTATGTAAAGAGTCTGTTTTGATTCTTGTTAGCTTTGCACTCTCTCAGCAAGCTGCTAAGAAAATTCAAATATGGCTACTCTTTTGGAAAGAAATGGCATTCCAGGATCTTTCAGGTTTTTTTTTTAAATATAAGACAAAGTTATTTTTACAGAACAGTGCTACTCTATGAGACATTCCTGGGATGGCATACGGTTCTGGCAGTTCAGTTAATTCAGAATTTGGGCTCAATGTGTGGTTTGAAAGACTTAAACTAATGAAAATGATGTACAAATTGACCTTTGATGTCATGGTAATGCTTGGCTCACTCTCTGTATCTGTTGGTCCCCCAAAATGTGACTTGAGTGCCACACTATCCCCAATAATTAAAAAATTAAAAATGCATAGTTAATACATATTTGTTGAATGGAAGAATGAACATATGTTGAGTATGTGTGTTCTGGAAAATTGAAGGAACTAGTATAAAAATTTCAACCCCTTGTTGTTCATTTGGAAGCATGTTTACACGTTCTTGCCTCAGCAAAGGGGACTATCTGATAAAACCTTACATGACTACTTTTGAAACAATTTTATTTCGTTCATTCTTATAACCCTGTGAAGTAGGTGTTAGCATATGCCTCAGTAAAATTGGGATAATAAAACATATTAAATAATATTTTTAAGAGTACATAATTGGTAAGTGGTAGAACAGAGACACAAAGACTTGTTTTCTTTTCCAAAATTCCCTAATGAGGACACTAAGGTTAAGAAAAGTGTAGGATTATATACTTCTGGGTCTCGATATAAGAGTTTAGTATATATTCTGCTCTGATTTAGGCAGAGCATTGGCTGTAAATACTCTCCCATAATAAGCCCTTAAACAATAAGGTAGACATTGGGGAAAAGCTTTGTACTGGGCAAAATGACGTGAGAATCAAGGTCTGGATTATGTCTGGACCTACTTCATATTAGAAGTTGTGCAATAAACCCAGTGTCTTTATTCAGTGTTACTCTCAATCTATGGGGGTCTTTTACCTACCAGTGTTCTCTGAAAGTGATGATTTTCTAATCCAAAGAGTAAGAAAAAGAAACTGTGCAATTATAGTGCTACCTGCTTAGAAAGATCTTAGCTTTCAAATTAATAAATTTTATACATCTTCATGGGCTTCCCCAGTGGTGCTAGTGGTAAAGAACCAGCCCGTCAATGCAGGAGACATTAGAGATGTGGGTTTGATTCCTGCATCAGGAAGATCCCCTGGAGGAGGGCATAGCAACCTACTCAGTTATTCTTGCCTGGAGAATCCCATGGACAGAGGAGTCTGGTGGGCTACAGTCCATAGAGTAGCAAAGAGTTGGACCCAGCTGAAGTGACTTAGCATGCATGCATACACCTTCATGATTTTCCCATTACGATTCTACTGTAGAATAATAAGGCAATGGGTGAGAGACTCGAGTTGTGGAATATATACATACATATTTCTGAGGACTATAAATTCTTGCATCATTGAATAAAAAAGTAGAATAAAAAATATACATTGTTAGAAAAGAGTGAGGCTTTCTCAGAACCATAAGATATAGATCATTTCCTTGAGGCTAAGCAATTAACCAATTATAGATCACCTGAATCCTGAGTACTGAACTTTTCTCCAGTAGACAGTATTCCCCTCATGATCATCCTGAAATATGTTGTGGTGTGATATTTTGAGTATTTTTGGAATGAAAGGTTCTGCTTCTCTCAGAGACTTTTTAATGATACAGGTGATTCTCACTATCAACTTCTAAATATACTCATTAATGAAGGCAGGAGATCAAAGAACAAAATAGATAACCCAACGCTGTTGATAATTTAGATATAACTTGTCATTGGTACCAGAATCTAAATTAATACTTACAATTTGAGTCATGGAGTTTTTAATATTTTAAGCAAAATCATAAAGCTCTACAAGGAAAACAGTCTATAAGTGTTGGAAAATTTTCCCTCATTGCGTACTACCCCAAAGTGCTTGCAAATAAACTATCCAGAAAAATAAATCTCCTTTCTCTATTCCTTCTTATATTAGTTCAACAAAGATGTACTGAATGTCTGCTCTGTGCCATCTGTCCCACATATTGAGCCCATCTTATGACTATCACAAGTTTTAAATACAAGTGGCTTTTAAATATTAGCCAATGATTAAAGCACCTTGATTTGACCCATATCTGTTTTTCCTCTCCACTATCCTGTATAGTCTTGTTTCACAGGCTGGATTTCAAGTTAAACATTTTCAATCAGTGTTCTCTGCTTCAAACTCCCCTCTCCAGAGATTGAGGCTACTTGTCTCACTCTCAATTTAAATATGCTTCTTTTAGGAAGACTTTCTTGATGCCCCAAGGCGGAGTTCGAGGCACCTTTTATGGGTTCACACAATTGCCTTTTTACTTGATATAACTCCTATTAGATTATCATGCCACTTGGGGGCAGAGACCAAATCATCTTTCTCCTTACAGCATCAGCATTAACATGGTGCCTAACGATGGTTGTGCATCTTTAAGTCGCTTCAGTTTCTTTGCAGGCTTCCCTGGTGGCTCAGAAGGTAAAGAATCTGCCTCCAATGAGGGAGACCTGGGTTTGAACTCTGGGTCGGGAAGATCCCCTAGAGAAGTGGGTTGGTGAAAGAGGTAGAGAAAGAAGTGAGGCTGGTGTCAGGAAAATTTTCCAAGGGTTCAAGGGAGGGACTGTAGGTATGAGAGATGATGGAGGAGAGGAAGTGTTGAAGGGAATGAGAAGCTGGCATACTCTAGGTTTATATATCCATGTGTCTTTCTGAGAAGCATATTCATATATTTCATCACATTTTCAAAAGGATCAGACCCAAAAGTATTAAGAATTGATATGAACCAAGTCACATTAAATGTTCTGATCTCAAAGACCTTATATTAGAAGTGTCAGCCAGTCCACAGAAACACTGCAACACAAATGGATGAATTTTTATAACACAGAATGAAAGGACCACTTTGTAAAAAATGGTTTCTAAAAAAGAAAAACTGTTTTGGATAATTTGTGATTTGTATAATTAAATTGTATAATTCACTGTGTTGTATCAATCTCTCTTTGACCTTCCTAAATAGTAGGGCAGTGGGAAAAACTAGAAAATAAGATTATTGAGTAGCTACTAGGTTATAGGCTTAAAGAGTATGGGCATCAGTGAGGCCACATTTACACTTATATTCCAAATGATGATGGTTTCCAAACCTCACTTGCATTACTAAGAAGCTCTCTGATTCTTTCTTGTAGTTTTTCCCTGCAAAATTTTCAAACCTCCAGAGCTTGAAACCTGTGTCTACAAGACATTCTCTGTGTTTTCTCACTTGCCTTTCTCCTCTTGCTCGCAAGTGGGAGCCGAGCTGTCCTCCTGGAGGCTGGGTTGCAACACTGCAGTCTTTCTGATAGCCACGTGGAGGTGGAGAAGCCAGGACTCTGAGTGGCTCAAACCTGTTACCCTTGGTTACATATCAAAGTCCTCTGTTGTGCTGCTGATAGTAGCCAAGGCTGCCTCTTCCTGACAGCTTTATGGAGAGGTGGTTCACCTCTGGGGTTATCTCCTGCCATCTTGATGACAAATTTTACAAGAGATCGGTCAACAGTTTGCTGACACAGCATGTTTTTACAATGCAAGTAGGCCATTTTTCACTTCTGCCTTTTTTTTCTTAGTAAGGAGTGTCCCTCGGTAATACTGTCTGGATTGCAAAGTGCTATACTTTTTTAGTGACACTGCTTTATGGGACACACACACACACACACACACACACACACACACTTTTTTCCCAAAGGTTCAATTGATGCTCCCAGGTGACAGGATTGTGATGGGTTCTTTTAAGCTACATGAGGGTCTCAGAAACTGCAGGCTTTCCTGGTGGCTCAGTGGTGAAGAAATCTGCCTTCCAATATAGGAGACGAGGGTCTGATCCCTGGGTTAGGAAGATCCCCTGGAGAAGGAAATAGCAACCCACTCCAGTATTCTTGCCTGGAGAATCCCATGGACAAAGGAGCCTGGTGGGCTTCAGTCTGTTCCAAAGAGTAGGACATGACTTAGTGACTAAACAACAACAACAAAAACATGGGGGTCTCAGAAATTGTACTCCTCTATCTCCCTCATCCTGGGGGGCTGTTTTTAATTCATATGTCCCTACTCCTTTCCCTTTAAGGTGTACCCCTTCTCAGTTCAGTTCAGTTGCTCAGTCATGTCCGACTCTTTGCGACCCCATGAACCGCAGCACGCCAGGCCTCCCTGTCCATCACCAACTCCCTGAGTCCACCCAAACCCATGTCCATTGAGTCGGTGATGGCATCCAACCATCTCATCCTCTCATCCCTTCTCCTCCTGCCCCCAATCCTTCCCAGCATCAGGGTCTTTTCCAATGAGTCAACTCTTCGCATGAGGTGACCAAAGTAATGGAGTTTCAGCTTCAACATCAGTCCTTCCAATGAACACCCAGGACTGATTTCCTTTAGGATGGACTGGTTGGATCTTCTTGCAGTCCAAGGGACTCTCAAGAGTCCTCTCCAACACCACAGTTCAAAAGCATCAATTCTTCAGCGCTCAGCTTTCTTCACCATCCAACTCTCACATCCATACATGACCACTGGAAAAACCATAGCCTTGACTAGACGGACCTTTCAGGAGCCCATTATTCTTTATCTGCAATCTAACCTTCATCTAAGCAACCACTCCACTGGACAAGTATTTCTGTACACACACATATCTCCATGAAGTCCTGAGCCATGGTCTTTCTCCTTCTGGGACTCTGGGTAAGTCTGCTGTGTAAATCAGTAATTGAGAATCAATACTCAGGATTAGCTAAGGATCCAAGCTACAATGTAAATAGATGTTAGGAAGGGGTTGCTCCAGTTCCACTGGCCAACAGTACTGGAGCCTCAGAACACTGATTAAATAATTTTACAAAAAAATTCTAACTATGACATCATTTGTACTTTTACATTAATCAAAAATAATTAGATTTATTTCAATTTTTGACTTTTCAGTCTGTTCAGCTAATAGTTTTTATACTTTTATTGTTTATCTTCATATTTGAGGAATGTATCTTTCTCATAATTTTTATCTAAATTAATTGAAAATACAAAGCTTTAAAAATTATTTTCTAATATTGTTTTCTAACAATTTTCAATCAAGGAAGGTCCAGATTATTTTTCTGTTTAAATAAATTTAAATTTTTTAATGAATTTAAATTATTAAATAAATAACAGAAGTTTTCCAGGATTATAAGAAAAACAAAAGCAAAAATCTTTATCCCCTTTAATATAGTGGTCAAAGGGGAAAAAATAGAGGAGTTTGCAAAACTTACAGAGTGGCCTAATATCTAATATTTTAATAAACTCATACTAAAGACCTCTATGTCATAAAAGCTATCTTAAGAGCATGCAAGTCTTACTCATTTCAATGAGTGCCTGATGTGAGTTTTCCAGAGTGGGGATTCACTCGAATATTTAAAATACCATAGAGATGATAGCAGAGGACAACTGGGAACTCAGAGGCTCTGATGTTCAAAGGTTATCACCTAAGAGAGGCTGAACCTCTTTCAGAGATCCAGTCAAAGTTGCCTCACCTCTGGGTTTCAGCATGGCAGAAGAGTAAGGACTTCGGTACAATTTGTGCATTCATTACTTTGTAAAATAGGGAATTATGTCTTGCTGGGTTTCTGAGAGAATTTTCTGAGGATAATACCTGTGAGTCAGCCATATCTGATTTTCTGTAGTAGTTTTAAGAGATCCCTGTGGAAGACTATAGAGATGGATGGGACCACTCCACATCTTTGCTTAATTGGTGTAAGGGAAACACCCTGGGAAAAACATTTGTGAGGTTGGTCATCCACCTCTATTTTTATCTGCCCTAGAATTAAGAGCTGCACTTTCAGCAGGGAAGATGAGTGCTAGGACAAGCATGGTCCCGGCATCTCAATTGCTATTTCTGGTCCTTAGACTGGGCACGTGGACAGGGAGATGTAGAGAGTGAGGAAGCCCCCTCGTGATCCAGATAACTGTGAAGAGCAGATGCTTGTCTTCTTATCTCCTTTCTCTTTCACCCTTAAGCATCTTCTCATGACCTTTGGCTTTTTTGTAGTCATCCTTGTACTTTTGCTGTTGTTGACTTAATTAGATATTAAAAGGGCAAAAAGATAAAAACCATTGATATGATGTGTTATCCTTCCAGTGACATTTGCATTTTAAAAAAGAGTAGGCAAAGGGTGAAACAAATGTTTAACCCAAAGCAATACATTAGTAGTAGTGATCTTTCATTCTTCTATAAGAGAGGTATTTTTAGTCAGCAAGACTTTCTAATACCCCACCTGTGAAAATGATGCATTATACTTGTCTTAAAAAGACAGTAATCATAACACAGAGATCTATATAAAAACAAATGTCCTTTAACAATATCATTAAGCTCTGTTTAAAAACGTGGTGCATTTCTTTCCTGAAATTGCCATTTACTGACTGTGTGATGTTGAATAAGTCACTTAGTATCCACGAGCTCCAATTTCCTGGTCTTCAAATGAGATTCATGTTAACCTTAAGAGTTTTTCTGAGGGCAAATGAAACACTGGTTTACAAAGTTTAACACTGCCAAGCAAGGCTTGGTTGTGAAGAATATGGGCACTTAGCAATGGAAAGGTTGCTATAGGGATGGAGCCATGAAAATTAACATTCTGGGAACAGCAGGACTGCTGTACTCAACAGTGAGCTTATAACTTACAATTCACAAACTGCCACAATGTGGATTAATTATAGAATTCAGTTGTGTGTTCTTATTTTGGGGAGCTGAGTTATGGATTTCTACAGAGTTAATATGACTATGGTAATTCCCAAGATAGTCTTCACTGGAACATGTGAATGATGCTTAGAGAGTAGCAGGATTAACTTTGGGCTGGTTTCAGTCTCCATGTCTCCAGATCTGTATAGGTTTCAGTCACACTGGAGAGCTTGAGACTGACTGTTCATGTATATAGAGAAGATAAGGAAGAGTATGATAAGGTATCGACAGAGCCACTAGTGATGACCCCAGGAGGATCACTGGCATGCACACAGAAAAGGGGCTCCTCTGCTTTCCACATTTAAATTGGTGCAGGCTTCTTGTGCACACATAACAGATAGCCTGTATTCCCTTAGTTTCAGTGGGATGTTTGGCAGGGCTCTGTCCTGCTCATTTCTCTTCCCCCTTTAGACTTCAGATGACTTTTGTTCAAATAGTGCTTTGGGATACAATTCATTCTTCATCCAACTTATTCCAAATATTTCTCAATAGAAACTTTCATTTTACATCTTCCAGGCATCATTTTCACCATGCATTACACACATCCATTCCAGTGTGTAATAATCATGGCTCTTATTGCAAGCAACAGAAACAAATTCTGGCTAACGAATTTATTGGAAGGGTATCAGTGTCAAGGCTATAGAGCCAGGATTGGCAGGAACTAAAGGAGGCAGATACAGGCAGATCTCTGCCACAAATCTGATCTGTTGAAGGATACCACTGACGGCTCCATGGGTCCTTGGAAAATGCATTACATTGCAACTACTGTGAGTAATCTCCACCTGATCCCATTCGTTTTTGTCACTCCCTAAAAATCTACAGATGACACCACTCTTATGGCAGAAAGTGAAGAAGAACTAAAGAGCCTCTTGATGAAAGTGAAAGAAGAGAGTGAAAAAGTTGGCTTAAAACTCAACATTCAAAAAATGAAGATCATCACATCTGGTCCCAGCACTTCATGGCAAAGATGGGAAAACAACGCAAATCGTGACAGACTTTATTTTTGGGGGCTCCAAAATCACTGCAGATGGTGACTACAGCCATGAAATAAAAAGACACTTGCTTCTTGGGAGAAAAGCAATGACCAACCTAGACAGCATATTAAAAAGCAAAGACATTACTTTGTCCACAAAGGTCTGTCTAGTCAAAGCTATGGTTTCTCCAGTAGTCATGTATGGATGTGACAGTTGGACTATAAAGAATGCTGAGCACCAAAGAATTGATGCTTTTGAACCATGGTATTGGAGAAGACCCTTGAGAGTTCCTTGGACTGCAAGGAGATCCAACCAGTCCATCCTAAAGGAAATCAGTCCTGACTATACGTTGGAAGGACTGATGTTGAAGCTGAAACTCCAATACTTTGGCCACCTGATGCAAAGAACTAACTCATTTGAAAAGACCCTGATGGTGGGAAAGATTGAGGGCAGGAGGAGAAGGGGACGACAGAGGATGAGATGGTTGGATGGCATCACCAACTCAATGGACATGAGTTTGAGTAATCTACAGGAGTTGGTGATGGACAGAGAGGCCTCGTGTGCTGCAGTGCATGGGGTCACAAAGAGTCAGACACGACTCAGCAACTGAAATGAACTGAACTGAACTGAGACAGCATATTAAAAAGCAGAAACATTACTTTGCCAACGAAAGCCTGTTTAGTCAAAGCAGTGGTTTTTCCAGTAGTCATGTATGGATGTGAGCGTTGGACTATAAAGAAAGCTGAGCACCGAAGAATTGATGCTTTTGAACTGTGGTGTTGGATAAGACTCTTGAGAGTCTCTTGGACTGCAAGAAGGTCCAACCAGTCAATCCTAAAGGAAATCAGTTCTGAATATTCATTAGAAGGACTGATGCTGAAGCTGAAACTACAATATTTTGGTCACCTGATGGCAAAGAACTGACTCCTTGGAAAAGACCCTGATGCTGGGAAAGACTGAAGGAAGGAGGAGAAGGGGATGAGAGGGGATCATATGGTTGGATGGCATCACCGACTTGATGGACATGAGTTTGAGCAAGCTCCAGGTGTTGGTGATGGACAGGGAAGCCTGGCGTGCTGCAGTCCATGGGGTCACAAAGAGTCGGACAGACTGAATGACTGAACTGAACTGAACTGAATTGAAAGTTCTAAAGTCCTGGCAGGGCTTCTGACTGGCTGCAGAGGTCATCTGCCACACTTGAGCAGGCAGAAGAGGGGATATTGCCCTTACTTCCCATTTATACTGAGATTGGCTGCAAATTTGAGAATCAGCACATGAAGAGTGGTCTTCTTGTAGAGGATTGGCTTTGTCTAAGACATTTTTCATCTCAGCTTCTCAGAGCTTGCTCTTCTCAAACCTTATCATCCTTCCCAACCACACTTATTCCTCTTTTTCTTTTACTCTCTTGGCTTCGACTCCTCTCTCAGAGCTTCTCTCCAACAGTCTTGATCACTCCATATGGTCTCTCTCTTTTTCCAGGCACTGAAGGTCCAAGGTTCCTTTACTTACTATGGTAAAGGCAGATAATCACCACCCTCTCCTGTCCTCCAAAGATCACCCTTCATGAGAGGTTCAGAATTATTTTTCTTTTCACTAGATGTTGTCATATCTATCCTTCATATTCTGCCAGTACTTCTCACTGCACTGTTACCACCCAATATTTTGGGAAAAGCTTCACTTTGAATATTTTACTACCTTGAGAAGCAATTTTATGCTATGGATAAAAGGAGAATGTTAGTGCAATGTTACGTCTCTTCACATGTGCTTCTCACTTTCTGTTCCCCTGTTTCACCTTAGAAATGCCCAGATTCATAACAGACATATGGGACAAAGTACATACATTATTGTAGTAGTTCTTGGACTTCGAATAAGTAAAAATTTGTCAATAAGTGAGATAGTTTTAAACAGCAGAGGATTTGGAATGAAATAGGCCTACCTTTAAAATCTAGCATCACAGCTTCCAAGCTTTGTGTCCTGCAGCAAGCCTTTAATCTCTCAAAGTCTCAGTTTTCAATTCTATGGGATTATTTGAAGGACTAATGAAAAGTTAATTAAAGCACCTAGGACAAAGCTGAACACATAGTAGGAACTCCATAATAGGATTATCATCAGTAGTTCTGAAGGTGAAGTATTTTCCAAAGAACTTTCCCAAATCCTTACAAGAAAGTTTTTGCAGATATCTGTGTTTCTCCAGAATCCAATTTCCTTGAAAATGCATGAGTCTTCTATAGAAATCTGTTATTAAGTTCTACTTCTCACTGAATAGTTGTTTCTCAAAATAAAATTAGCTATTCTGGTTCAAATGATGAAAAGACAGCAACAATTCCATATTGAGCTAAAGTGGTATGGCTATGGCTGGTCATAAAGAGTCACTCGATTAGCCCTTATAGACTTTGTGCTTCAAATATAGTCCTCAGGTAAATTCCAGATTATTTTGCATTGCTATTACATTATTTACACTTTGCAAGGTATTTTACCTTGCATTAATTATTTTACATTATCCTTGGTTTGTAATACATTGTCGAAATCATGTCACTTATGTGAGTCCCACAAGAATAGTCTTCACTGAGTATAGAACATGCATGTGATATCTTCAAAGGTTCTAACTCACAGATACATAGGACAATCAACCTGTCATTTCAGGCTTCATTTAAATCCTAGACTGTTTACTCTAACATTCATTTGGATATTTCTAAGTGAAACTAACGGAGAAGGCGATGGCACCCCACTCCAGTACTCTCGCCTGGAAAATCCCATGGGCGGAGGAGCCTGGTAGGCTGCAGTCCATGGGGTTGCTAGGAGTCGGACACGACTGAGCGACTTCACTTTCACTTTTCACTTTCATGCATTGGAGAAGGAAATGGCAACCCATTCCAGTGTTCTTGCCTGGAGAATCCCAGGGACGGCGGAGCCTGGTGGGCTGCCGTCTATGGGGTCGCACAGAGTCGGACACAACTGAAGCGACTTAGCAGCAGCAGCAGCAGCAGCAAGTGAAACTAAATATTTCAAAACCTCATGTCAAGGAATAAGCTGTTCTGAGGAGATTTCTTCTTTCCAACAAACAAGGTGACTGAGTGTGGACTTTCTCAGTAATTCTGAGATGAGAAAATTAAAGTCTCTTTAAATCAATTGAATTACACCCCAAGGCTCGCCTCAGATTTCATTGAGACTTTTGCCCACAAAATTTGACTTTTTCATTAGTTTCATCTATGTTACTTTATATCCCATGCATTGCCAATCTACTGACATAACTTTCTCTAGAAGACAAAATTCCTTTTACCTGAACACTTTTAGGAGTGATGATACTAAAAATGAACTGGGTACAAGTGGAATTGATTGATGAAGAAGGACTTTTCATGCCCCAGAGCACAGTAGTAGTTTCATTTGCTTTATCCATCTATTAACAAATCACTCTAGTATAATTTATTGATTACTTACTCTGGGTCACCAAGTGCTTGCTCCAATAAGGTAGTCGTCTACAGAAGTTTTGGTCATATGCTTCTATTAGTGAAAATCCTATTTATTTATAAATTATACACAGATACTACTGTGCTAATCTTCTATGTACATTGTTTAGTGTTTGTAAGAGTAGATAATAAAAAGGAAGAAATAAAAATAGATACAAATGGAAGTCTTAATATTGCCTGCACACCCAGTATTGTGCTTGTACCCCATTTTGAAGACATTGGTCTAAACGTATCAGATAGCTCTCAAGAGGTGAAAAAAAAGTAGAGTTTTAGCCAATAGCCAGCTTTTCTAAGAGAGGTTGTTATCTCCATCTGTGATGAATATAACCACATCTGTGAAAGCTGGAAGTGAAGCCAGTTTTCTGTCTCCAGCCTCTCACCTGGTGTTAACATACTGGCTCCACAGCACTCTGAGTATGAAAGGTAATCTGGAGAGGAGAGGAGTTTGGGGTAAACATGGACATGGGAAGGAACAGCGGTCTTAGGGGGGGGTTGACAACTTTAGAACTCAATTTCAAACAAACAAATGGCTGTTTTAGTTCACTTGCATGACGGGTAGGATTTGGACAACAAGAGCACATGAAGTTGGAGTCTAGTATAACTGGTAAAGTCTCCAGTGTGATGTGAGAAAAGAGGGGTTGGCATGCAAGCAATAAGCTGAGAAAGGGCTGTGGCAGAAAACCGTTCTTAAATGCATGTCTGAAGAGGAAGACAGGACTCCCCTCAATTTCAGATGCTAAAGTATCAGACAGAGGTGGCAACAAGAAGGGTCAGGTTCCCAACTAGCCCTGGTCATCAGAGAAGAGACAGACTCCAGACTCTCTTCTCACTTTCCCTAAACTCTGCTGCCCCCACTTCACACTTAAGTGTTTTTTTAAGATGCTATTTTTGCTTCCAATAAGTATAGAAACTGATCTACAAAGCTCCTGACAGTTCCTTATATCCTTCCTAGAACAGTACTTCTAGATTTGGGGTTGGGATTTGGGAGAGTGCATATGACCAGATGATGTTTTCTGAGAAAGTGAAAGTGAAAGTGTTAGCTGCTCAGTAGTGTCTGACTCTTTGAGACACCAGGGACTGCAGCCAGCCAGGATCCTCTGTCCATGGAATTATCCAAGCAAGAATACTAGAGTGGCTTGCCATTTCCTTCCTCCAGGGGAACTTTCCAACCCAGGGAACCTCGGTCTCCTGCATTGCAGGCAGATTCTTTACCATCTGAGCCACCAGGGAAGCCCAAGTTTTCAAAAAGTCTGGACAAGAGACAGGGACTGACACTGAGCTCTGGGACTGACTAGCACTTTCCTCACAAGGAGAAAAAAAATTAGAAAAGTAGTGCTTTCATTTTGTCTGTCTTAGTGTTTTGATGCCTGTTTCCAGTTTCTGATATACATCTGCACCTCTGTTTTCTGATCCACATGACCACTCCATTTTGATAAACTCAGTAGTTACTGGAGACTCTGCTTTACTTCATTAATCTCCCCAGACAGACTTCCTGGATCCATTTGATCAAGTCCTAAAATTAAAAGTCATTCAAAGAGATGTTAATTCTCCATTGACATTCTGTACTGCCAGATCATGATACCCACTGGTAGAGTCACATTTAAATAAAATGATGGAAATAAACCATAAAACTTACCCCTTCTTATAGTTCTGTCCATTAGGGCAGGGGTCCCCAACCTCTGGGCCATGGACTGCTACCTCCTGTCAGATCAGTAGTGGCGTTAGATTGAAGTCCACAATAAATGTAATGTGCTTGAATCATCCCAACTTTGGAAAAACTGTCTTCCACAAAATCAGTCCCTGGTGCCAAAAAGGTTGAGGATCACTGTATTCGGGAGACAGAATAACCATAGCTAATGGATTACTCACATTAGACATATTGATAAAAAGCTGGCTTTACTTGGAAAAAGAGAGAAAATTAGATTTGAGACATAATTAAACTGTTTAACAAATACATCTTGTGAGTTGCAAGATGACACAATGAGAATGTCAGGAGAGATGTTCAGGAGAGATGTCATAGGAGAGAATGTCAGGAGACCTGAGTTCCAGATCTTATTCTTTATTAAGTTACAAAATATTTAGTCTATTTACATCTCAGCTTTCTTATCTATAAAATTAGACATATGAGTTAGAGTATCAGCAATTCCTTCCAGTATTAATACCCTATGATTCTATATTATAATGGTGTGGCTCATACAGTCTTGACATAAAATATTATCATCTCAATTTTCCAGGGCAGGGATGAGGGGTGTTGCAGAATGAACTGTGCCCCAGCTGAAAATCAGTATTCACAAAAGCAGAAATACCTGAAGACAAGCTCCAATAGCTCCCTACCATCCTAGTCCTGGACTAAGAGCAGCTTTCTTTTCCTTGCAGTAGGGCTGTGGCACCTCCAGTTCTATGGTAAGGGTGATAATAAGAAGATTTGTCTGCAAGAGAGTGCTAGGGAATAGCCAGAGTGTGTGTGTTCCAAAGGAAAACAGAAACTCATGCAAATTAACAAGACTATTGTCTTTGAAAATAGCATATTATTAATTCAGAGAATATGTACTTAGCTTATAATAACTTAATAGTTTCAGAAAAAGGAAGGATGGTGCTAAAATATGTCATTATTTCTGAAGGTATATTTTCAGAAATGTTCACAAGAAGGACAAGTTGAAACGAGTCTACCTGTTCATTTTGGCCCCAAGGGTGATTTGGATAAATTCTGAACTCAACAGGTTCTTACATGTCACCTGAAAAATATTTGCTGTTTGGGTAGATTTGAAATAACTTCCAAAAGGCCACAGTTGGAGCATTTTTAATTTTTTCTTTCTAGTTAAAGTCAGTTGCTAAAATTCTCTTTTACTCCTTTCTCCTGTCCTTTGGTTTTAGAACACACTTCAAATGGTTCTTGGCTCAGTAAAAAAAAAAAACATTAAATGTTTGGCTTATTCTCAGACATATGAGCCCCAGGATGGAAATAACTCCCTTGTTTAGAAAAGTAGATGCTATTGTTTCTAAATGATCTCTTTCCACCGAGAGAACAAAATGTCAAGAATGACTCTCTCTCCTTCCAACTAGTAAGTTATATGGAAATAAAACCCTGAATTCAGCATTTTTAATATGATTTTCAAAGAATGACATACAATATTTTAAGGGCAGCAAAAGTTTAACCTTTAGAACAAATAGAACAACATGAGCAATAAGCGTGTAATTTCAGAAGGGAACACATTACTCTCTGGCAGCCCTGCTAACAACTGGCTACTGTAGATTGTGTAGTTTTTCCAGTAATATGATTTCTATATATGCTGGGTCTATTATAGGTAAAGGCTACAATCTAGGAATTCTAGACATTTTCTAGTAATTTTTCATGAATATTCATGTTTTTAAGGGACTAGGGAAAATTTTATAACATAGATATCTTGATCTCTTACATGTAATCAAGCAGCCTTTGAAATTTATTAACATATTTGGAATGGTCCAAGTGGAAATGGGCAATTTCTTAGGAAAAAACAAACTGAAAAGGGCAATTTCTTAAGTCATTCACCTGAAAGGAGGACCTAGAATGTGGCAAGGAGGGCAACTGTGGAATCCACAAGTTAACATAATTTTGGAGACTCTAAGCAGACTCTTCAGAGAATATGTAGGTGGAATCCACATTTGGTGAATTCTTTTTTACAATCTGAGTACCCAGAGCCAGGACATGATTTGTTGACTTTTTATATTACAGTGAAAAACAGAACCACTTCTGGTTTGACCCGTAGCATAAACAAATCTAAGTTACTATAATGTTCTTTATAGGTTGCTAGTTAATAAGTAGATTATTATTACATAGTAGTTATAATAGGCTAGGAAGCATTTACACTCTCTATGTATGTTGAGTCATTTCATATATCAGTAAGATAAATGGTACCATCTTTTGCAATGAAGAGAGTGGGCGCAGTGGTGGGATGACTTGCCCAAGTTCACACAGCTGGGAGAGGTATGTTTCCATCTGAGCTCAGGCCGTTTGGCTCCAAGGTCTCAAAATTGTTTTATCACAGTCTCTCTGAAGTCATAGAACCTAAAGACGATGTTAAAACTCAAGCTGTCCAGCCCTCAAATTTTACCTGTAAGAAAACTGAGACTGAGAGAGGTGAAAGAACTTCCTCATGCCACCGTGAGTTACTGCAGAGCCAGAAACAAAACTCGATCTTATTAGTCCCACTTGAAAACTCTCAACTCTGTTTTTTTGGTAGAAAAGCAAAGCGGTTAATAATGCCTTTAAACATCCATAATTAGATCATTCTGTCTCTTCTTTGGTCTAAACACAGTCAGTTGAAGAAGAACTAACTAGAATTGTCATTGTCCACTTAGCGGGAGATGAGGTATATGCCATTAGCCAAATGACCCAGGAGCAGCTGGAAGCTCAGTCAGGAGAGTGCTTGCAATACATTATGAGCAAAGCACTCCTTTCCTCAAAATTCATTTTCCCTGCAGACCACGTTTCCTATAAGTATGTGTTAGTTGCTCAGCTGTGTCTGACTCTTTGTGACCCCACGGATTGTATGTAGCCCACGAGGCTCCTCTGTGCATGGAATTCTCTAAGCAAAAATACTGGCGTGGGTTGCCATTTCCTACTCCAGGGCATCTTCACCTCCGAGTATTTGTTTTGGAGAAAGAGTACAACATCATTTCATCCTTCCTCCCTCTGTTTCTGTGTTTCTTTGGGAAAATGAAAAAGTACTGTATTATTGAGCTCCTGGAATAGCTTGCTCCTCTTTCCCTCATGGTGAAGTCTTTGCCTGTTTTGTTTTCCTTGCCTGGTAACATATGCATCAGGTGGGGGCAAAGGTGTAATGAGGAATTAAAACTGCTGTGCTTCTATGAAGACCTTAAAACTGTAGGTTGTTGAAACTTTAGCTAAAATTGAAGTGCTCTTAAAACAGTACTCTTTACACTTCTGGATTCTTCACTGTGATAGGAAGGGACGCTAATGTTAACAGTCAAAGTACACTTCCAGGAAACATACAGGATTTTTATGGAAAACTGAAGCTTCATGAGTCATTTGAAATCCCCCAAACTATTAGAGGCTGTTTATTAGTGGCTATAGAATAGATGGACTAGGATTTGGTATTATGTGCTCTCTACTTCTATAGATGGAAACTCACTCTTTTTCCTCCCACTCAAGAGAAGTGATAGTCACTCAGTCGTGTCTAACTCCTTGCAACCACATGGACTGTAGCTCGCCAGTCTCCTCAGTCCATGGAATTCTTCAGGCAAGAATATTGGAGTGGGTTGCCATTCCTTTCTCCAGAGGATCTTCCTGACCCAGGGATTGAACCCAGGTCTCCTGCATTGCAGGCAGATTCTTTACTGTCTGAGCCACCAAGGAAGCTTTTTCATGGGAAAATATTGAAATGCAAATGATTGAGAGCCATGTTATTATAGACATTGCCTTGAATGTGTTTTCTTTGTTTTTTAAAAAGTAAATATTGACATATTTTAGCACTCTCAAAACTTCCCGTGTTAATGCATCTCACAACCACTGGACATCCCTAGGGCACCATTTGTGCCCTAAACTACAGGTGTACTGTGCCCTAAACTGTTCATTAGATGAACAAAGGATTTATAGAGCAAGGTCAAGCACATACTTATTCATTTATTCAACCACATATATGGAGCACCTACTATGTGTTAGGTTACATGTTGGGTAGTATAAGATACCAAGGTAAGCAAGGAAAGATCCTAAAGCTCAAAGCCCACATTCTAATGAGGGAGGCAGAGAAATCTGCAGATAATTGTGGTGTGACAGAGTAAGAATGGTAGAGGTAGGTAGAAGGCTTATGGGATCACTCAGGGTGTTTGTCTTATCTAGAGCCTGGGGGATGTTTGCAAAGCCTTCTTGATTTTTCAGAGGAAGCAATGCCTGAGCGCCACAAAGAATGGGTAATAAGTGGCCAGGTGTAGTGCATGCTGAGGCACTCTTTCAGTGCTGGAAACAGTGGAAGCCATTGCCTCCATCAGAAGACAGCTGCCTGGGTCAAGGTCATGCCCTCGCATGGAGACTCTGGCATCCCTCTGACTTGTTAATGGGGGATAATTAAAAGCCCAGCCCCCTTTGTTCAGGGCAGGAAAGTGCTAAAGGTCCGTTTTAGCTCCAGAGCTTGCCCTGGGATCCTCTGAGGCTTCTGTTGTTCAGTCCTATCCCTCTCTGCCCCATCCTCCTATCTTAACTTCCCTGCAGAGGCACTCCCTAGTAAACTTCCTCTTCACAATTCAGAATCTGTTTTCAGACAAGAAGACTGAAGATAATAAATTTGGAAGCAAGCAGAAGACAGACATTTCTGGCAAAAATAACATATTAAGCAAAAGAAGGGCGTCCTGACCTTGTTAAATTAACATTGTTAAGTAGAGGCTGGGGCTTCCTTGGTGGCTCAGATGGTAAAGAACCTACCAGGAATGCGGGCTCATTCCCTGGATCAGGAAGATCCCCTGGAGAAGGGAATGCCAACCTACTCCAGTATTCTTGCCTGGAGAATGCCGTGGACAGAGGAGCCTGGTGGGTTATAGTTAAGGGGTTGCAGAGAGCTGGACACGACTGAGCGACTGACACATATACCCAAGTAGAGGCTGAGCCGCTGTTCAGTACAAGAGCACAAAAAAATGGGAGCAGAGAAATTATTACTCACAGGTCCACGTTCTGCTTCAGGTGGCCACATAGGGAGGTCAAGGCAGGATGCAGGCAGAGAGATCAGCAGGGCTGGGCCACGTGCCTTTATTAGGGTCCACTGGTGGATGGCCTTGGGGCTCCCAGGCTAAGGCCAGACTGGTCAATTCAAACCAAAGAGCAGCAGTTTTAGTAAGCTCTGAACATAAGGGAAAGATCCTGGGAAGCTGGAGAGATTATTTACCACTAGGGAAGTCATATCAGGAACTTATATTTACTTGTGACTCTGCAGGCTGTTATCTAGGGTGCTTCTATGAGGGGCTAATGTCAGCTCATCAAACAACTGGATGCCAGGCAGCAGTTCCATGGAGGAGCTTAGGAAAACTCACACATGGAGAGACAAGAAACAGCAGAGTATACAAAAGCGCCTCAAAGATCTCCTGTGTTCTAGAGCTTAATCAGAACGTGAAGCTGAATGATGAGGTGGATTTTCTGAGAAAATATTTGTAAGGAGCCCTGAGGTACCACTTCTAGATAAAAGCTGGGTGCAGTGTCACTACTTTTGGGAATGCTGCCAGCCCTCATTTTATTTGGATTGATGGAATGTGATGTGACCGAAGTGGTCCCCACCAAAGTAGATTCGTAAGCAAAATGTCTCTACAGTAGTTTTTACAAACTGGACAATATTGTGCTCCACAAAGCTTCTTCTTGGTTCATGCCATTAGAATGCTTTTGAGACTCTGTTTTAAGTAGCTAATATCATCCATATGCAAATCATGTTGGCTACTTGGCATATCTGAGGGGAAATGAATACTTAAAATACTAATTTTGACATAACTGTGGTCACTGGCAGATAACGTTGCTGAGTTCTCCCGCAATCCTCCTAACTAACTTGTTTTTGCCACCTGTCTTCTGTATCAAATTTGATGTTCTGTGCAAAAGACATGGGATATTTCTGTTAGGAATGAAGTGACATAAATATTTTACAAAAATACCATGTAAACTTCATATCTTGTCATCTATATCATCAATTACACTGTCATCAAACACACCCACTTTACAAGAGAAAGAATTCATAGGAGTTAAAATGGAGCTGGTCCTCCTTAGCACAGAAAGTCCAGAAATACAGTTAGGTCAAGTCTTCACAAACACATTGTTGCCTGGTTAAATGCCATTCTGTCTTTGGCCCTTGCTCTTAAATATCAAGGTTCCTCAGAAACCCTGTAGGAATGAGAACACTGTCCAGTTTCAATTACTTTCAAATTTCCTATTTCCAACCTGCAAATGCCTTTTGAATGATGTCTGTGACCATTGGCTGGATGCTTCTCTCTATGAATTGACATGAATAAACAGAATAGCATAACAGGGCACTAGACATTTAACTTCTCTCTATCTGAGTTTCCTCAGTTGCAAAAGCAGAAAACAACTTTTGATGTGTGTGATAATACATGTGAAACTGCTTGGAAAGGATGTGAGCTAGTCTACAGATATCAGTAGTTCTATTCTGTGTTCAGTGAAATTGTCCCTGGTGACCTCAAGTTACCTATGGCACAGTGTTCCTCCAGTGGCCCCAGAAGAGAAGAAGGTGTGGAGTGAGGGGGAAAGATGTTTCTGTTTGTTTCTTAGCAAAGTCCTGAATGCATTATTGCAGCTTTTTTGATGGACCTTGATGTTGAATTCAGAGTTCATTTCCCCTACTTTGTCCTGTTCCTGAGTCATGATAATTTGTGGAGACATAGGTCTTGCTGGTGTCGTGTAAGAAAAACTCCTTGGACATTAGTGCAAACAAAGACAAGGAAATGGAAGCTCTTTTATATTTTTAGAAAACAAATGTCACTTGAATTCAAGGTAGTATTGTAGCTATAAGAAGAGAAGTCTTCAGATGAAAGCATTCACTCACAAAGACAGTGTCCTATTTCTGTTTAAAGTACCTCAGGTGACTTACCTGTCAAAATGATGAAGTTATTTATTGGCTTCTAAGGGCACATATTTGAGTAAGTCTAAATTGTTCTTTCAACTACTCATATTGCAGCTGTAGTTTTGTCGGTGATACTAAATTGACCCAGAGGCTTTATTTTCACAGCAGAATACTCATTTGAGCTTTTACAAGATGCATTTTTATTCTTGACTGAAGAACATTCTAGAAGGTGTTTAGATTTATTTCCAAAGTGCTATATAACCATTACTCTGCACTTACTCTATTTATACAGGTAGATTTGATATTCTTGTCAGCAGCATCAAATTTATAGCCAAAGGATCTCAAGGGGTTCAGTAATTTTGTTCAAGGCAAGAAAATATAGTTTCAGAGTATTCTATCAGTCCTACATTTAGCCCAATTCCCCATGGTGGATTCTGCCTTTTTCATAAAGAAACATCTGCCTGTTGGCTTCAGAGACATTTCAGGGCTTCCTTTCTTTGGGTAGGCTCATGACCTAGTTTCAAATAAGCATCTTGATATCACTGGTTGGGAGAGGCCCTTTATTCAATATTTGGCCCTCCTTTTACTCTGAAATCATTTGAAATTTAGCCTCTTTAGATGTTATGTGAGAAATTTTGCATAATTAATACATTTAAGAACCATTTAAAGAGGACTTTGAGCATAGTTGTAAGAAAAGCCAATTTGTGAAATGGAAATTATCACCAATCTCAATAGCAGTTATAAATACTTAAAACATGTCCTAGGAAAAATAGAGGAGTGGGAAGACTGACAGCCTATCTTCTAATGAGTCTCATGAAAAGACACTGTACTTTAGGTTTTGTTAGTTTGTTGGGGAACATAGCCAAGGATGGAAAAATATGGCCCACTTTTATTGAACACCTACACTGTTCTGGGCACCTCACAAAATGCTTTATATAAATTGATTATATCATTTGTTCTTCACTGCAGTCCATGGGGTCACAAAGAGTCAGACACAACTGAAGAACTGAGCTGAACTGACTTTTGATATTTGAGTTGTTTTTTAGGTAGGGACACTAGGACTTAGGGAAATTATGCAACATTTTTCAGGTTAGGATTTGCACTTGAAGATACTATGATTTTAATTCTAACTCTGTGCTCCTAACCTATGGACAACACTGCCTCTAATCTCAGCAGGGAACAAAGGAAAGGAAGAAAAAGAGGTCTAATGCCTCTCCAGGGTGGGGTAGTAAAAAATGAATATTCTATCTAATGCAAATTTGTTGTATTACTAGCTCCCAGTGAAAATACTGAGCACTAGGGAAAGGTTTAGAATTAAACCATATTCAAAATCAGTTCCATGGCTGATAATAAGGAGGATTTATTTTGTGAGTGTGGCTGGTATGGCCGGATGTGGACTGCGCCTTTAAATTCAGCCCCTGTTCACAAACAGGTCAACTACATGCTCCACGATCCACCCGTGTATCACGTGATTCTCTGGGCACACAGTCTGAGAGGCGTCAGGACCTGGTTGCGTGTTCGCCAATCTAAGAGGCTTCATTTCGAGCTCTGTTCATCAGACGCTTTCATGGGGCCTCACTGGCTCCTGACACTTAAAACAATAATGATTTGGTTCCTGCTCTAGATACCACTTCACGAAGCAATATTTTTAGACATTTATTTCCCTCTTTTTAGGTGTTTCTGTCTTGGTACCTAAACCTGCCACAGAATTCAGCTTTGGCCGATGCTGCCCTGAAGGCTTTCAGTTCTCTCGGCTGCTGGAGTGACGTCTGGCCCCATCAGTTCCCTCTCGTGGCCATGTTTGGTTTTGCCCCTATTCTGTGTAATCGCTGGCTGACCTTATCACTACCTCCTCTTTCCAGCCTAAAGGCCTCTGGAATATATATATATATGTATGTATGTATGTGTATATATATATATATATATATATATATATATTTTTCCCCCCATGAATAGCTCCTTGCTGCCCCCTTCTGGCTCAAATTATAATTAACCATTCGGTTTGCTGACCAAAGAAAGAGAATCAAACCTAGGCATCTGATAAGTCTGTGGCAATTTCATATCCTTGCTACTTAGAGGAAAGGAAAGATATTATCTCTTCTGTCTCCTACAACTCTCTCCAATTATTATTTTTTCTAATATTCTTTCACTGAGAAGAATTTTTCTGAGATTTATCAAATCACTAAAACTTGTATATACTTTTATTTTGATTCACAGCAATTACTCTCCCCCTCCTTTTATTTTAAACATGAAATGTCTTTTCCTTATCAAGACAGTATGCATGCTCAATATTGAAAACTTTCAGAAAGGCACATAGAGACCCAACATCACCTGTAATTCAAATATGACATATAGCAACCATTAATGTTATGGTGTAACCTATACATCTTATTTATATGGTTCTGTATGCATGGTTCCATAGCCTGCTCTTCATCTTAGTGAGATGACATTAGCTATTTTGGTCCTTTCAAATACTGATAGCCTCCTTTTGGAGGAGATCATACTCACAACTTTGCTGGGGTCTCAAATTATCGTAAGATGATAAGCATCTGCAAGGCAGATTTTGGATATATGAACAGCTGCTTCTGTATTCTCCCCATAGCGTCGAATGCTAGGCTCTTTATGCTGTGATGCTCAATAAATGTGGTTGACTGGCTGTTCTGAGTTCATGATGTGTTTTCCAAAATGGCAATAAAAATGGTAATGAAATTTTAAGTTATTCTCAGCTACTAAATTCCTAGTACCAGGGACATCACAAATTGTCTTTTTGATGATCAAAACTATTTGACCATCATTTCAACTAAGTCACAATAACCTCTGAATTTCTCTCTAGCCCCTTTTGTCCCATATGTTTCCAAAGTATCTGTATCCTGACTGAATTACCTTGTAACTAATTAGAACATAAGAGGAAATTAAAAACAACAACAGCAGCAAAAACCAATGTATGTTAAGGTGATTTTGACAAGTAAACAAATGCAGAAGAATTATTCTATTATAAAGGGTAGTTAGAGGAATATTTCACCCCAAATACCCTTATTGTCACTAATTCATCTATCTATCTTGTCTCCTCTGGTCAAAGTGAAGTCAATTCATATACACACTTTTCTGTGAGCTAGAAAGCAATGAAGAGGTTCAAAGTCAAGCCAGCATTGCTCAAAATCACCAACACTGATGCTACACCATTGCTTGCTAATGTGTCTAATTTATAGAAGCTGGTGAGGTTAGCAATCTCTAGTGGAATAATAATCCTGAGTCTTAAGGAGAATCTGTGGACAGGTCTGTTTCACCTGTACAGGGGTCAGCCTTGAGGTGGAAGGGATCTCTCCACTCCCCTTCTCTCTTAATGGTTAAAAATAAGAAACAAAGTGTTACAAAATTAAGGTTGGATTGAAGAAAGCACTTAATTTACATATATTTGTTCACATTTAAAGGAGAAAATAGCAATAGGGAACATAAACATGCTTTTTCTTTCAATTAATAAGCTTTATGTTTTAGAGCAGTTTTACCTTTAGAGCAAAACTGAGCTGAAAGTACAGAGAGTCCCCAAAGAGCTCAGCCCTCCCACATGCACAGCCTGCTCCACTATTAACACCCCACATGGCATTAGTGCATTGTTAAAATGGATGAACACACGGTTATCACCCAGAGTCCTTGGTTTACATTACTGTTTGCTCTAGGCATTGTATATTGTATGGAACTGGATAAATTTATGATTATATGTACCCACTATTTTAGTATTGTACAGAATAGATTGTCCTAGAAATCCTTTGTGCTCTACATAGTCATCCCCGCCCCAACCCTTGAGAAGCACTAATCCTTTTACTGACTCCACAGTTTTTCCTGTTCCAGAATGTTGGAATCATACAGTATGTAGCCTTTTCATATTGGCTTCTTTCACTGAGTAATATGCATTTAAGTTTCCTTCATGTCTTTTCATGACTTGATAGCTCATTTATTTTTAGTGCTGAATATTATTCCATTGTCTAGCTATACCACAGTTTATCAATTCATCTACTGAAGGATATCTTTCCTAATTGTTTCTAAGTTTTGGCAATTACCAACAAAGTTGTTCTAAGCCATTATGTGCAGATTTTGGTGTGGACATAAGTTTTCAACTCTTTGGTGGTAAATCAGGAAGGATGATTGCAGGATTGTATGCTAGGAGCATGCTAATTTTTGCCTTCCGAAGTGGCTGTACAATTTTGCATTCTCACCAGCAGTGAATGAGAGTTCCTGTTGCTATATGTCCTTGCCAACATTTGACACCATCAGTATTTTGGTCTTTCTGATAGATGTGTAGTGGTATTTCACTGTTAATTTTCAATTTGCTAATAACATATGATGTTGAATATATTTTCACGTGCTTACTTGGAATCTGTATACCTTCTTCAGTGAGGTGTCTGTTAAGATACTTGGCTCACTTTTAACTGGATTGTTTTGTTTCTTGTTGTTGATTTTTAAGAGTTCTTTATATATTCTGGATAATAGTCCTTTGCAAATCTTTTCTACCAGTTTGTGGCTGTCTTTTCATTCTCTTGAAGAAAATGCATTTTTAAAATCAACTTTCTTTCCACTTTTTGCTCTATGGATGACCAATGCAGAGAGTTCTTCTTACCATATTTAGAAAGTAATTGCTTAATCAGAAATGAAATAAACTATGTTTGCCTAACTATTCTTGGTTCTAATTCAGGAAGTTAAAATGCACTATGATCTATGAATGCTCAAGTGCAAGCTCTTCCTTCTCTAAATGTTAAGTGGATGTGACCTTGCAAGAAGGAATATAGCAAAGAGACTTCTTACATTATGTCTAATGTTTCTGAATGCATTGTTTTCTGGTATATTATTTCCTGTTCAAAAGTATTTCTGCCCAAGGAGATCCAGGATTTTTTTTTTTTAATCCCTGAGAGAAATAGCCTGATGAAGCCCAAGAAACTGAGATCAAAGATCAAAAAATGATATTATATTTCAGGTCTCTAATACTCTCAAACATCCTACAAACATTGGTGAGAATAGACTTTGTGATATTCTCCTTAGGGCAAAACGTTAAAAAAAGGAATTTGTGCTCTCTGTTTTTATTCTGGTATCATATAAAATAGTCTCCAAAAAGAAATAGCTTTATAAATTCCTTTTAAAATGCTATTTGTGCTATTTCCTTTTCTTTTTCTCTCTTCCACCCTCTCTTAGACATTTTCTGAATGTAGCTGAAATTTATCTTTAGTGTTTGAATTCCATGTAATTTTTTGTTTGTTCTCTGCTGGGTCATGATAGAGAATGATGAGGATGATAAAGTTAGAATTTTATAAAAGCTATGTGTAAAATTTAATTATAGATGTTGAGTACATTGGGGTCTTGGGTAATTTCTCCTTTTTACTTTGATTGTATAGGTATAAAAATAATTTCAGAAGTGTTCAGACAAGAATTTTAGATGAAATCAATCAGATACTTAAGCAGAATTAGATCATCCCAATAAATACACACACACACACTCTCACTCTCTTCTTTTTGACTGCTCAGTGCTCTGTCTTCATGCACATTAAATATAGTTCCTCTCTCTCTCTCCCTCCCTCTTTCTCTCTGCCCTTCCCTTCTTCTCCTCATACCCCTTCCCTTTAAAGTGTAAATGTAGACACTAAGGACTTCACCATGAAAGATACTAGAAAAACATGACCTCTCTCAGCAAACATAACTCAATAAGAGAGCTGTCTATATTTCCATCTTTCATATGATAAACCCAACAATCTTTCCACTCTGTAGAGAAGGTCATCATAGCAGTTAACTGGATAATAATGGAAGTGGACTTTGTGCTTCTCCTAAAGAAAGTATTAGATAGGTTCAGAACCCTTCAGGATTACAATAATTTGAGAAGAGCTGCTCTCACTAACTGCTTTATTTAAGGGCATATTAGAACTAGGACTTCAAGCTCTTCAACCTGTCAATAGCCAATTAAATGTACTACAAGATACCTCTCCTCTGCAACTAGTGTCTTCAGTGTGTTTAAATTGGGTGAAGTCACAGTTATTAGCCTGATAAGCAATGATGTCATCTACTCTGGCTACATTTCCCCTGATTAAACATGGCTGCACAGGAGAATAATTTTGGACTACTGCATCAGATGTTGTTGTATTTTGCCAGCCTAGCTAACATGGAAGCTTCCTCTCTATTGAACTTGGGGTCTCTGCACTGGAATAAATTCTCTGTCACCATAATAAAGTAATTAAAAAATCCTTCTGCCATTTCTGTGAGCTCAGATTACAGCAGTTACAGTAATTATTGTTAGTGATATGCGATATACCTGGGGCCTATTGAGGAGATTTTTATGGGCCTCTTTTGTGCAATCTTTACACATAAAAGTTTGTAAAGGAAAAAGGGTGCTAATGATGGCAAGCTTCAGCACTGCTCTCAACTTACAGTTTATGATGTTTGTAAGAATATTTACAAACTCTCGTCTTGTCTCATTTACACAGACTCCTCCCAGGCCATTGAGTGTTGCCACCTTTAGGCAGTTTGCATAGTCTAATTAGGGTTCCCTTAAAATTTACTTGAAGGGCAAACTAGGACTCCTACAGTGGGTAAGACAATTACCAAGGCTCATCATTTGCCATCTGTGCTGGCTGCCAGTAGGCCAGTGGAAAATCATTTTCTTGTAATATCCATAGCCATTTATGTCTGAGGCCCTTAGAGAACTGATTTTCCCATAGGGCCCTTCTAAGGCAGCAGCATCTGGCTCTGGTCTTTTGCTTCCTACTCGAATGTGGCCAAGAAGCAGGATTATCTCTCAGTGAGAACTCTCTATATAAGGATCCTGTTCAGGCTCCCTAGCAGTCCTGAGACTGGCTCTAGGAACAGATAGGAGTTTTCATCTCAGGGCTGCATCAGTTCAGTTCAGTCACTCAGTCGTATCCGACTCTTTGCTACCCCATGGACTGCAGCATACCAGGCTTCCCTGTCCAGCACCAACTCCCAGAGCTTGCTCAAACTCATGGCTGCAGAGTCAGTCATTTTTACACAGTCTCTGCAAGCAGGGGGATATATTCTCCCTCCCCATCATCCTATCTCTCTCCATTCTTCCCTTCTTCCTTCCTTCTTTTTTATTTCCTTTCTTCCTTTGTCTATTACATTTATTTATATGCAGCTCTTTGCTGCACAGGGAGCCTGGGTTGGCTTGTGGTTTGTTTATGAAGTACTGTCTCCCTATCTTCTGTTTGGAGGTGGGCATTTCATCCAGAGAGAGCAGTGGAATCATAAGAAAGCAAGGTCCACAATGACCCCTGTAAAAATAGGCTTCCCATTAATTACATCTTACTTACCCAAGGAGAGGAAGGGTTGTCTCTTCAGCAGAATTACTGCAGAGCAGAGAAGGGGCCAGGACATAAAGAAGAAGGAAGAATGAAGAGTGCATCTCAAGTCAGTGAGTATCTCTTTGCTTAAAGTGAAGTTAAGTCGCTCAGTCGTGCCCGAGTCTTTGCGACCCCATGAACTGTAGCCTACCAGGCTCCTCCATCCATGGGATTTTCCAGGCAAGAATACTGGAGCGGGTTGCCATTTCCTTCTCCAGGGAGTCTCTTTGCTTATAAAGAAGCAAATGGAAGAGACAACTTAGAAACAACCTCATTCAGCTTTGAAATCTATAAACAATTTGAATGATTTTCATCTTATAACATCATTAGCAGTGCTAGAATAGTGCTAGAATAAGTGTGAAATGTTGTCTTTGTTGAATAGTCAAAGTTATCTAGATTCCCTCCAGAATAAAAAGTTTCCATATGTGAGAGTAAATGGAGCAATGAAGAACACAGATTTGGAAGCCAGGTTACCTGCGTTCGCATTTTGGCTCTTTATTTTGCACTTTGTAACATGCCTATGGCTCAGTTTCCTAGTATATACAATGGAGTTAAAGACAGCACCTACCTCACAAGGTTGTTTTGAGGATTAAAAGAGCAAAAATTTATAAAGCAATTAGAATAGTGTCTGCATATAGCAAGCAAGTTAAAAGGGTTTTCTCAGTGAATAAAATATCCAGTCTCTCCAATAAGATGGAAATTTTAACACTATTAAGAAAAGGAGGAGTGGCCTTGAAAGTAGCTTATACAGTATTATGTCAATGCAAGATGACATGGCTGTGGTTTACTTCCCCTGAAAAATGTTTAGATATACATTTGGTGGATGGCCTATAAATTTTACTGAGTCATTGAGCACTCTGCTCAGTATTTGGTCCACATTGCTATTTTTCATATAGATTCTATTTTACTAAATCTTTTCATTAGATTTGAACAAAACTATGGTCACAGTGGTTGCTGGGATCATTCACCATAGATTCTTGCTATAGAAAGCACTTAGATAAAGGCATTAGATTATTATTTATTGATAAGAAGCTAACTTGGTGAATTAATTTTTTATTTATACATTAACCTTTAATAGTCATTTAACTTCAGAAATAGTCATAGACATATGGTCTTTCAATATCTTCCAGTTAAGATGTTCTAAAATCAATCTTTTCATTTCCAGAAATAAATCCATTTTGATCACGTCATTTCCCTGATTAGACATATTGAGTGTCTCTCCATCATCCATGCAAGATGTGATATAAGTGCCTTAGTTGGCTTGCATGGCCTTTCATGATCTAGCCCTAAGCTTTTTTGCATAATCTCATATCAGAGCTTCACTTTCCCCTCATTTTAGCTCTGCAAATAAAACTTACCAGGGCTTTATACCTTTCACTTTTACATCTGACAAAAGCTGTTCTCAGTGCCTATAATATCCTTTCTGACTCCTCACTGTCCACTCTCTTCCTCTCCTTTTAGCCCATGTTGAATTGACTCAGCTCTAATCAAACTTCTAGGATATATAAACTCTCTTCTCCATGTTGTCACTGTAACAAAAATAAACCCACCCTATATAGAGCCTACAGTGTATGAGACTCTATTCTAATCACTATATATATATATATATATATATATATATATATATTAACTCATTTGATCCTCATAAGAAACTTGTAAAGCAAAAGTTCCCCCATCTTACAGACTAGGAAACTGAGTCACTGAATGGTTAAATAAGTTTCCCAAAGTCATACTGTTTGTTAATTACAGAGTCCTGTATCTTATATATTTTTATATTTCTACTTATCAGATCTTTGTAAGTATTTATATATGTGGCCCTTTGTTTCATAAGCACCCCCACAACCTAAGAGCCTCTATGTCATAGATTATCAGAGATATTTCTAAGGTGATTGTTCATTCACTTAAAATACTTGAATTTAATAAGTGTACATTTTTAGCTAGAGACTTCCTTTTTCTTTCCCTTTTTATTTATTTTTTAATTGAAGTATAATTGCTTTACAGACTTTTGTTTTTTCTGTCATACCTCAGCAGGAATCAGCCATAGGTATACACATATCCCCTCCCTTTTGAGCCTCCCTCCCATCTCCCTCCCCATCCCACCCCTCTAGGTTGATACAGAGCCCCTGTTTGAGTTCCCGGAGCCACACAGCAAATTCCGGTTGGCTATCTATTTTACATATGGCAATGTAAGTTTCCATGTTACTCTTTCCTTTTTTAAAAATTGAAGTATAGTTGACTTATTAATTCAATATTTTATTAAAGTGTGTAAATTAGTAAGTGTAATTATTGAATCCAAATAAACTCATATCATTTCTCAAATCTCCATTGCTCTTTTTCATGTTCTGTATTTAAGATTACTAGAAACCACAGCAATGATATTGCCCACTATTTTCTTTTTAATATTTGTGAACCTTTGTAGTTAAACTACAGACTGGCCTTCTCTTGTCTCTTTTAACTTGACATTACCAATAGCTTGCTAGTTTGGCCATCTTTTTATTCTGATTACAGTAGTTCCAATCAGTGACTGTACATGTGATTGTCACATTTCCTCAATCTCACAGACATAACTAGTTCTGTTTTTAAAGTTTTTAGCCAAAGGGGGGAAGAACTGAAATAAGAATGAAACCACAAATTTTGCCATACTCTAAAATAATATTTTAATAACACAATACCAAGATGTCCTGGTTTTGAAATGAAAGTTCAATTATTCATTTTCCACTAGATTAGGGAATTGTAGGGGGATAAACTGGTTCTTTGTTTCAGTCTTAATTCCCACATTTATTTCTATGGTACATATTTCTATATAGGTCTGATTGATTTTCTCTCAGACATTTAATAGTTTACTCCATGATTCTTTGTAGAAATATCACAAGTCCTTACCTTAGTACCTCTTTCTTTAACAATCGTTGTTGTTGTTGTTTAGTCACTAAGTTGTGTCCAGTTCTTTTGTGATCCCATGCGACTGTAGCCCACCAGGCTCCTCTGTCAGTGGGATTTCCCAGGCAAGAATACTGGAGCGGGTTGTCATTTCCTTCTCTATTCTTTAACAATACTTTATAGCAATTTAGCAGGGATCATATAGAAAACATGACAATACCTTTGTTAAGGAAAAGCATTTGTAGTCATCTCCATATTGACAAAAAATATCTAGTCCACTAACTTTAAATGTGGGTCAAATTGATTGGTTACTGACAGGATACTGCTTAAATTGATCTTTTTTTATGTTGAAGTCTGTTCTGTACTTTGTCACCCAGTTGTTTCTGTCCCAAGGAAACACACTTTTGAGGCAGCTGGATAAGTTAGGCAACTGGATAAGTTAGGCATGGTCAATTTTTTGCTTCTTTTATATATTGCTGATCTCTTTGTAACAACAACCGTGGAAAAATAACTCAGAATTTTACCACTGAAAGTCTGGATTTTTTAAATTAGAATGGTTATCTTTCTTTCTAACTGAATTTGACAGTGCCTGTGCATGTGTGGGGGGGTGCAGAATGCAATGGTAAAATGACCTTGTGCCCTCACCAGGCTGGAGTTGATTTTTATTTCTTACCCCCATTTTGCTTCTCCAGAGATGCTTCCCATAAGATTTCCTATTGCACCAACACAGTTTTATTTTTTCTCCCATTCTAAGTTCTGTTGAGTCTTACAGATCTAGCTCTGAAGATTTTAACTTTCATACTTCTTGCAAAAAATATTTTCTCTCATAATTATTATTCCCACACACACCCCCAGGAATAACCTTTTTTAAAAAAATGAAATGTCCCTAATAAACAAATGCTAGTCCATAAAATAAGACTATGAGCTTTAAAAAGCATGCTACTTTCTCATTTGATTTCTCTCAGCTGAATCAACCTACAAATTTTGTTTAAATGGTAAACAGTAGAAAACAGAATAAGGTAGCCAGTATAGTATGAATACAAAGAAAGCAAATCATATTGTTTGTTTTGTCACATTTTCTGCAATGTGTTGCTTAGCTTGGTAGAATTTTTTTGCAAATTTTTGAGACAGCACATAAGTATAACAGTATCCATTTCCAGTACTGTCAGAATGAATTCCAATTGATAAACTCAGTTTTTAGCTGTAAGTCATAAATCAGGTTTATGAACACAGATAATGTCTCTGTTCTCCTACCTTACTTCCTACCAAGAAACAAGCAGTGCTAATTTGCTATTTTAAACTTAAAAACAAAAATTCTTTCTTACCTATGTGTTACAACCCCACTTCTTAATTTGGTGGCTTTTGTTGACTTGTCTCTACATACACCCGAGTGAATTTCTTATTTCTCCCTTCTTCTTCCCCAGAGTCAGGTTGCTCTGTCTCCCTCTGAGACTCTGGATCAAAGGAGATACTCAATAAAGATCTTCAATTACTCTTATGCATCCACTCTATTAAAAATACCTTAAAATACACTTACTGCCATTATAATAGCATTCACAAAATTGACAATGTCTTATTTTTTGTATGGACATATTTATGTTTAAATAGAGTCTAATGTTTTCGTAAATATTATATAATATTATATTCCTTTTTGAGTAAGCATGGTATCCCTGTAAATTTGAGATATCGGGTAGTTCCTACAATTCTACACAGTCAAATTGTTTCTGGGCCCTCTTTCATAACCTTTTAGTCCACAGATTGGGAAAGTAAGAGAATGATAAAAGTATCTTAAACTCCCTCATCCTCACTACTTTTTTTTTTTCCCAGAGTGGGGTGAAGATTTAAGCAGATAAGTCATTAACTTGTCCACACAAGAGGGTCTGGTGAAATATACTCTCTGATGCCAAATATTCTCCCAATGCTCAATGTTTAAGGCTCCCAGAGAGAGAGGCCACAGCGCTCTGAACATGTCAAATTCATTGGACGTTTCTTAGTAGCTTTGCCTAGGGTGGCCCTTGCCTCATCCAATCTAATTCTCTCTCCCTGAGGGCACAGTTTGAATCAATATTCCTCACTTGTTGAAGACTCCAAGAAATCATGTGACCACTTAATCTTTTACAGCTCAAAATGTGTGAAGTTTTAATCTGCATAGCTCTAAAGTCTAAAAGCTATTTTCTGGTTTATGGAAATTTCAAATCATATGGGCAGGCTTAGCTTGATATGTTAAGTGTGTTAAATTGATTTTCTTAAGGATCTCAGAGCACATGAGAAAATCTAGAAGAGAAGAGCTATAGAAACTTCCCATGGAACCATTAAATCATCATGGTGATTCATCAACAGACATTTGATGGTCAGTCCAATTATGTTGTAGACATCTTGGTTCCAAGACTTTGGGTTAGACTCCAAAAACTATTCATTGATTTTGATAACTGATTTAGAAATAGGGCTAATGGATTTTGGAAGAAGCATCAGAAAGTCAGTGGAGAATAAGACCTCTTAACTTGTTTGAAGGAAACAGTTAATCAGGCTCAAAAGCTGTAAAACAAAAAAAAATCATAAATTCAGCACTCAGGGAAAGAAATAATGCAAAGCATTTCAGTGACAAAATAGCATGAAGAAATTAGAGGAAGCATACAGGAAAACCTTGTTGGAATGAGTCTCTTGTACCTTGACTCTTTTTCTCAAAATAATTGACGTGCCAAATACACAGTTTGAGGCAGCAAGTTTTGTTTCCCTAAGCTATATTGCTAGCCCAGGGAAAGATCAAAAGTTAAAATTTGGAGTATGGTTTTTACTGAATGCGTATCAGTTTTGCACCAATGTAAAGTTAAAAAATCCTAAATTGAACCATTGTAAGTAAGTAGGGGACTCAAGTATTTTCTTTAGTCTTCAAGTTGTAGTCACAGTTTTCTGATGCACTACAAAGAGATTTCTCTGGACCCAAAAGTAATCTGGGATAGTGAGGTTCCGAAGGCCTTGTTCAGCAGATGGCATAGATCCAGGATGGAGAACTGGGATAAGGAAGGGGAAATATGACTTCCCTACATTCAATTTCAAGTCTCTACATATAGACATAGCCAGTTACTTCTTAGGCTAAAAAGGGGTGATCTGAAAGGGGAATACACTTTCATAATTTCAGATAACTTGATTTTCTCAGCCTGTAATAGCAAGATCTTAGGTACTTCTCTGCTCTCCCTGTTATTTGGGTTGCTCATCCAAACAGTTATTTGTTCTTCGTTCACTCATTCAACAGATATTTTTTGGAATATGTTGGCCAGTGCAGGCTGCTCTATGTTGCTAAACTATTTACTTAGTCTGCTCATCCCAAATGTGAATTACTTTAGGGCATCAGTTCAGTTCAGTCACTCAGTTGTGTCCGACTCTTTGCAACCCCATGGACTGCAGCACGCCAGGCTTCCTTGTCCATCATCAACTCCTGGAGATTACTCAAACTCATGTGCATTGAGTCAGTGACGCCATCCAACCATCTCATCCTCTGTCGTCCCCTTCTCCTGCTTTCAATCTTTCCCAGCATCAGGGTCTTTTCTAATAAGTCAGTTCTTTGCATCAGGTGACCAAACTGTTGGAGTTTCAGCTTCAGCATCAGTCTTTCTAGTGAATATTCAGGACTGATTTCCTTTAGGATGGACTGGTTGGATCTCCTTGCTGTCCAAGGGACTCTCAAGAGTCTTCTCCAACACCACAGTTTGAAAGCATCAATTCCTCAGCGCTCAGCTTTCTTTATAGTCCAAATCTCACATTCGTACATGACTACTGGAAAAACCATAGCCTTAACTAGACAGACCTTTGCTGGCAAAGTAATGTCTCTGCTTTTTAATATGCTGTCTAGGATGGTCATAACTTTTCCTTCAAGGAGCAAGCGTCTTTTAATTTCATGGCTGCAGTCACCATCTGCATTGATTTTGGAGCCCCTCAAAATAAAGTCTGTCAGTTTAGGGCATAGATGAGCTAATACTTTCTTTATATTACCCACTCTCCCAAATCAGTTCTTTATATACTGCAAGCAGTTAATGCCTAGCTAATTAATTTAGTTTAACTGGAATAACATCCAGAAGATGTATGGATTCCAACTGAATCAATACAAATATTAGAGTAACTCATTTCCACAATAACTTGTCAAAAACTAACATTCTGAATAAATGAGCCCAGATATGTGAAAGTTTTATTTCTAAGAGCAGTACAGAGAGACATTAATAGTTGCCTCATCGGTGTCATGCTTGAAAGAGAAGGCTTATTTTGAAGAGTCTTGGACACAAAGGAAAGCCCTGAAGTCTTTCCTGAATTGTTCTTAAAACTATAATCCAGGGAAGAAGTTGAAACTGGTAAATAAAGAACTCAGTCAAGTGTCAGATTTCGGGAACACAAGTTCACTCACAGGGCAATTGTAAAACTTGGTTTGATAATCTTCTTTGGATGACTCTTTCAGTGCATAGCCCATGTTAGACTATATGTGGCAAATTTTATTCAAATACAGTCAGTTGTTCCAGTGGAAACCTTGGATGACTGGAGACATTTAATGATCTCTCACAGTTAAATTAGAGAAGTAGTTGGTGTGCTGTGTCAGGGTCAAAAGCAGTGTTAGAAAGATGTGTTGGAAAAGGAGAATCTTCTGACTTTGCTCAGGGCCAGGCCTGCTTTTATTCATAGAAGCCTGGAGCTTAGAAACACAATGGACTGTAGGTTTTAGGGGCTCTCTCAAAGGTGTGTATTGTTCATTTAAAAACTTGGATTCCTGCCCATAAGGAGATGAAGTTCTTCCTGTGGTTGCAGCATGAGTGTAGCAGTGTGATGGGTTTGAAAGTTTTGAAAACGGGGTTCCTTGTGTCAACCCTGCCATCTCCTGCAACGTTCTTTATATTTTTGTCTGAATTTGACTTTAGTCACAGAAAGCAGCTGTTCCTGGTGATTCTGGTGGAGCAGCCACAGAAGATAAAGTGTTTCCCAGGTGTTTTCATGTGCAGTCTTCTTGCTTCTCAAGTCCCAGTCATTTGTATGCTGCCTCAGGGTGTGAAAATTTCTTGACTTCTCCTGGATACTCCCAAAGAACGTTTACACTAGATTCTGCCCGATGACTGTTCCTCTTGTCAAGGATTAGCTTTTCCTCCTCCATTAGGTATCTGCTGGGTATTGCTATTTGATTTCTTTGCTAAACTGTGTAACTTTCTCACCCATGGCACAGGCCATTTCTTCTATCATGCCTCTTTCTAGAACTTAAGTTGTAAAGTTCAATCATGAAATCAAGTTAAAAAACATTCTAAGGACAACCCAAAGAAGGAAAAAAATTATAAACTTTCAAAAGGACATCCAAAGAGATTTGCAATGAAGGCAGATCATTTAGTCTTGATGGTGGTAAGGGAGTATATGGACTGATATCATGCACGAACAATCTCAGATTTTACAAACAGGTTATATTCCAGAGCCATTTGTTTCAAATTTGGAAAACATCTGTCATAGAAACAGTGTGTTGATTAGGGATAATGGTGTCAGGTCAATCCACGGAAGTTTAGTTAATTCATGCTATGGGCATGAACTGCAACATGCATTGTTCAACCACCTGGGGCTAGGAATAAGGAAGCTTGACATTTCGATGGAAGAAGAATGGCTTTTCCCATTTCCTAAGGATGGCCCTAAGCAAAAATTTGAAACCTGTGAGATTTACCCTGACCTTCCTTCTACAAATCCTCTCTGCTATCCTTCCCTCCACTCAGTGATACCTGGCAGTCCTAGTACACCCTTAACCTGCCCTAAGACACTGGTATTGAGGCACTTCATCCACCATTTCCGTGCTGTTTTAAATGATGTACTTCCTTCATTCCCTCTGTTTCCATTTTTCTCAGTATATTTACTTTCAGATAGGTGCTAAGAACAAATCAATCAGAACCAACTCAATCACACTGAGGCATGGAAAACTAATGATTTCTCTGCAAGTGTTTTTTTTTCCAAGAGTCTTGTTGTCCAAAATACATAAATTTAGATGAAATGATGCAGTTACAGCAGTTGAAGGAGTTCTTGATTTGTGGGGCCATGGAAAGCATCATAGAAGTTGGCTAACTTGTAATTCCTACCATGTAACTCAATCTGTGTATTATGCCTTGGCTTTTCATTTGTTTGTGGTACAGATTCATGTGCTTCAGCTATTGGTTCTGGCTCTGACACCTCAAGACACCATAAAATTTGTCATTAAAAGCCTTGCGTTTAGGAGTAATTAACAGTACCGACTGAAACAAAGAGGTCCCAAACCTTGATGGAGTTACATGATAAAAGTTTATTTCTCTTCACACAAAGTCCTGAGAAAGTTGGGCAGCTCTTCTCCAAGAGGAGAATCAGGTGGCTCCGTCTGGTCAGTCCTTCAGTCCCAGACTGAGCTGGCTGTTCCAGAGGCAGACAAGACACATGACATACAGATTCTCTGTTCATTTTGCCTGGCCACTCTCCCTTACCTTGTCCAATCTAACTGCAGGGGAGTCAGAAACGTGGAGAAACAGGTGACAAGGGTGGCTGTTAGCACTCTCTGCCGCACTCTTATCTGTGGGTCTTTGTCCTTAGAGTAAGCTGCTCATCTTTTTCTTTCCTTCCTGAAACCAAAACATTTGAAAATCCAAAGCTCCTTCCCTCACTGCTTGATACAGCAACACCTATATTGTGTGTGTGTGTGTGTGTGTGTGTGTGTGTGTGTGTGTGTGTGTGTGTGTGTATTTTAGCCTGGAAAATGCATAGTGCAATTTAATGGCAGTGACCTGAGCAGGAAGGCGCTGAGGAGACGAGTGCTAGCGGGGTGGTGTAGGAGATGAGAAGAACTGAGCTGCACACCCAGAAGCAGGAGGCATCGAAAGGTTGTTTATATATTGTGTTTCCTAAATCAGAGACTCTTTCTCTTTGGTCCTCTTCTGTTTGTTTCAATAGCAGCCAGTAAAATCACTCCTTTTTTTCTCTGCCAGTTAACTTCTTCACACAATTTTTCAGATACAAACAGTAAGTCTAAAAGTGCAGGGACCAGGATGGTTATGTCCAGTCCTTTAAATTTTAAGATAACTATACTAACAAACTCCAAATTTGTAGACAACTGATTATAGTGCAGTTCTAAGATGAAGTGCACACCACTGAGAATTATGCAGAAGGAAGTCACTCCACTTGACTTTGCTTATGTGCTGGTGTGGACTTCCTGGGACTTGCTATGAATGTCAGTTACTTGTGAAGTGGAAAGTGGATCATATCTGATATCTTAATGCGCTTAGGTTCTGAGTTTGGCTTCATACTCGGGAAACACTCAGATTCCTGCTTGAGTGGGCATTCCCCTGAACTGGCTAATGTGTTCTCACTGTGGAATTTTCTAGCTCCACTGTTTTGTTTTGTTTTACTGTGGAGGCTGTAATTCCTCAAATTGATCTAAAACTTCTGACTTTGCTTTTAAAGCTCAAACATTTTAAATTTTGTTTATTCTGTCTTCATTTTCACAACAATTTCTATTATTTATTTTTAATTTTCCAACCATATTTTTCATGTAAGCAAAATAGCTGCATGCTACCAAGAGCACAGAGCAATTGATCTGGCTTGGAAATGAAGATAAAGTTACATGTGCATGGAAAAACATTAGTATAGAGAGTTTCTTCTGTAGCTGAAAGGCCAGTCTTCAGCTCTCAGACAAGTCTCAATTTCAGATACATTGTATAAAGAACAAAAGTTAACTTTACTACCAACAATACAGAGACCTGCTAAATCTGGAAAGGAAGAATTCTTATGTACTTCAGTATTCTACACTTTAGAGTTTTTAGGATACTTTCATCTACTATATTTCATTTGTTCTTTGTAACGACCTCATAAGTATTTAGGACAGTAGTTTTATGCCCACGTCATAGTTAAAGTAAATGAAATCAGAGGGCTCAGGCATCTGGCTGCAGTCACACCCCCCTAAAGTGGCTGAGTCAGAACTGAAGCCTAGTTCTCCCGACACATGGTATATCTTTCCTTGTACTATCACAACCTTAAGTTTTCCTGTCACCATGCAAAGACACACTGCTAGGAAAGATATTAATTTATTGGTTTTTCTAGAGATACAGTTTGCTCATCTCTAGGGAGGGTCTGTCTCTTGACTCTCAACTTCCCGTTTCCTGGAAGGTGGAAATAAGCCTATTCATGCCCTTTTGGTGAGTTCATGGAGAGGGTATACAATAATAGCTAAAACACATCACTGTCGTTCTTGACTCACATCAAAATGCAACCTTTGAGCAAGTCCCTGGGCTCTGTCTCTGAAGAGTATCCTGAATTCGATCACTTCTCATCACCTCTGTTACCATCACATTCTAGTTTGAGCTCTTTCAGGGGTCTGCTGACTGAACTCCCTCCTCCCTTTCTCACTGAGCCGGCTCCGAAATCTGTTCTCCTCACAGCAGGTTGACCATCCCCTCCCCTGCTCAAAACCTTCAAAGGCTCCTGATCAACCTCAGAGTAAAATGTGCCACAGGGCTCTACAAAATATGCCTTTGTGAACCTTTTTCTCTACATCTCCCACCAGTCCTCTCTTAGCTTACTTCTTTAGTACCATTTGCCTTCTTCCTATTTCTTTAATGTGACAAGCCTTCCCTGTAAGCATTTCATCACCTGGGGATGATTTCCTTGCAAATGTATGTCTGGCTACCCTCCCACCTTGATCTGGTCTCATCACAAAGATGCCTCTGAAATGAGGCTTTATGAGACTATTATATCTAAGCTAAGCTGCACCCCAAACACATTAACACTTTGATCCATTAACATTGTTTGTTATATTAGAAATATTTTTATTCATTAATTTTCTGTCTTCTGTACTGGTTTGTGAACACCATGAGGGTAGGGGATTTGTCTGAGTTATTGTTATATTTCCAGTGCCTAAAGTAATTTGAAATACAACAGATGTCTAATAAACATTTATTCAACGGATAAATTTGTCGAAGGAATGAAAGACTAATGGGGTAAAGCCACTTGGGTTTTAATATGGCTTGGCTATTTATTACCTGGATTACATTGACTCTATTACTTAACTTTTCTTAGCCTCAGTTTTCACATCTGTAAAATGGTAATTGCATAGTTTCTGCCTCATTATTGGTTTGCTACAAACATTAGATGTGATCATTCACATACATTGCATCATAGGTACCTGACATAGAATAGGCACTCAAAACTTTCTGATAACTATTGACTCTGCTACCCATGAATAAAATACAATTTTGTTATTCTCAATGGAGCTTTGCCATTTAGAACATGTGAGCAATGGAACAAGTGACTCAGCTCTTAATTGAAGCTGTACAGAATCTTGGATCTTAATATTTGGAGACTGCACAATTGCCTTTCAATAGGAAATGTGACAAAAACATGTTCAGGTTTTATAGGCTGTCTTTGCTTTCACTATCTGCCAATAACGTGGCTTTCCTTGCAGAGATCTGACTAGGGGCTATGGAACCCTTCACTTCACCCGATTTAACACCTGGTGTCAGAGGGGCCCTTGTGTTAGATTTGGGGGAAAAGGTTTTGTGAAAATGGAATTACATCCATTTGGTTGAGTGGAGGGCTGAGTCTGGGCATAGAGCCAGGCGTTCTGGGAACAGTGGTCCAATTTGCTCTACAAAGCTCCTTGCTTTATGGACTTGTTTAGAAAAGTCCAGCATCACCTCACATTTGTTTGGCCTAGGGCTGCCCTCTAGATGTTCAGCCTAAGTGGTCCTGGCAACTCACTCTGAGGCTGAAGCTGATGGCTGGCTCCTGACCCTTCTCTGCCTGGTCTTTCCCTCTGACAGAAGTGCTAACACCAATATCTTTTTTGGTGTTAGTTCTACACAGTGTTGTAGGTCTTCATAGAACCAGTCAACTTCAGCTTCTTTGACATCCAAGATTAGGGCATCAACTTGGATTACTGTAATGTTTAATGGTTTGCCTTGGAAACAAACCACTGAATCACTTTGTCATACACCAGAAATCAACACAACATTGTACATCAACTATACTTCAATTTTTAAAATTAAAAATAAATTAATAATAAAACATAAATAAAATAAATTTGCTACCTAATATTCCACTGTTTGAATAATCCACATTTTTTATTATTTTTGTTTTGATAGACATTTAAGCTGTTTTCTTTTTGGCTACTGTGAATAAGTCTACTATCAGTTCAGTTCAGTTCAGTCGCTCAGTCGTGTCCAACTCTTTGCGACCCCATGAATTGCAGCACTCCAGGCCTCTCTGTCCATCACCAACTCCCGGAGTCTACCCAAACCCATGTCCATCGAGTCGGTGATGCCATCCAACCATCTCATCCTCTGTCGTCCCCTTCTCCTCCTGCCCCCAATCCTACCCAGCATTAGGGTCTTTTCCAATGAGTCAACCCTTCGCATGAGGTGGCCAAAGTATTGGAGTTTCAGCTTCAACATCAGACATTCCAATGAACACCCAGGATTGATCTCTTTTAGGATGGATTGATTGGATCTCCTTGCAGTCCAAGGGACTCTCAAGAGTCTTCTCCAACACCACGGTTCAAAAGCATCAATTAGGCTATGATTTTTCCAGTGGTCATGTATGGATGTGAGAGTTGGACGGTGAAGAAAGCTGAGTGCCGAAGCGCTGAAGTCTACTATAAATATTCTTAAAAATTTCTTTTTGTGAATATAAGTTTTTGTTTCTCTTGGTTACTCAAAAGAGGGAAACTTGCTCATAGGATAGATGTAGGTTTAAATTTATAAGACACCAATAGACTCTTCTCCAAAATGGGTGCATCATTTTTAACTCTCAACAGTTATGCAGGAGAATTCCAGTTGCTCCATATCCTCACCAACATTTGGTGTTGTTATATTTTTAAAATAATTAATTTAAAAATATCAAGCATGACATTTATATGTTTAATGATCATTTATTTGTAATTTCTTCTCCATTGAGTTGTCTGTTCAGACCACTTAAACGTTTTAATGAGGTTCCTTGACTTTTCATTGTTGATTTTTGAATCCTTTAATATATTTTGTTTTTTATGAAATATATGTGTTATAAATGTTTTTCCCAAACTGTAGCTTATCATTTTTAAAAGTCGCTTTTTATTTTTGAGTTTAATTTATTAATTTTTTGTAGTTAATACATTTGGAGGATTGTTTCAAGAAACCTTTCATCAATGAAATTGCAAAGATATTTGATATTATTTCTAAGAGATTTATAGTTCAGGACTCTGATCAATTTGAATTTGTGTGTGATATGCATGTGTGTACGTGATAAGATAGGAGGCTGAGATTCATTTATTTTACATACAGATACAGATATTTAGTTCTTCCAGCAAAATTTGATAAAAAAGACTTGAATTAACCTGATACTTTAGTTTCTCCATTTTAAATAAACACTTTAGATGTTTCTGATGTAGAACATTCTAGGATTGTTTAATATATACTTCTGAATAGGAAAACTAAACAAGTGTTTATTTTGCATTCTAATGGAGAAAATTACTAGCAGTGGAATAACATTATCAATAACAACTAAAAAAGACTAAATTTTCTCAAGCTTTTGCTGATTTACCTCCATTAAAGTGAGTGTATTTTATCTGATTTAATCTTTATATCAGTGCTATGAAGTAGATATTACTATCTGCTCATAGATGAAGATATAGAGGCTCAAGAGCTTAATTCACTTGTCCAAAGACACTCTTCAGTAAACATTGAAACTAAAATCCAAATTCCAGTTTTCTGACTCTAGAGCCACTCTCTTGATCACTGTGTTCTTTGCCTTCTTTCATGGTATACTGACTTTATTTTACCACTCACATATGAATGTAATAGCTCCCAAATGCTGTGGTCCTCAAACATTTTTCTCTCAGGTCTACTTTATACTCTTATAAATTACTGAGGACCTCAAAGAGCTTTTTATAATATGAGTAATATCCATTTACATTTGTTGTATTAAAAATGAAAACTGAGAAACTTTCAAAATGTTGATTAATTTATTTAAACAATAATAATAATGAATCCATCACAGGCTAACCTAAATAATGCACTTTAATAAAAAGTACGTTCCAGGAAAATATTAATGAGAAAGTGGCATTGTCTTACATTTTTGCAGATCTCATTAGTATCTGGTTTAATAGACAATATCAGTATTATCATATCTGTTTCTCATTCAGCCTGTCGAGATATGTTCTTTTTAATGAAGTACAGTATTTGAAGAAAATCTGGCCACACACCTAGATGTGGTTTGACAATAAAATAATTAATAGTCTTTTGATTTTGAGTAATATCCAGATGATTATGGTTATTCTTTGATACTATATCAAACCCAAACAAATGGTGTTTTTTAAAATACTATTACTTAAATTTGATGCAGCATGGAATCCAAAACCATAGTTCTCATCAGTGAGCCTTTTGTACTCAGTGTTGGTGAATATCTTATCCATGTGTAAAAATATTCATTGATCATTTGGAAAATGTCCAGTTACTTCCTTATGAAGATTCTTGTGAGCATGAAAATGTACAGCTGAGATCTCCTACTGCAGGAAATATAAGTGACTAACAGCATCTGCTACTGCCCTTCTGGATGTCTACAATAACATTTGTACAAAAGTCATGCTTCTGATTGCTAGTCTCAGCTAAGGAATGAGCGTAACAAAACCACTAAAGTGGTTCCATCCCTGCAAATTATAGACATCCTAAAACTGCTGGCTTTGGCTCCATCACTTGCTCATGGCTTGACGGGAACATTCCTGGAATGCACTGTAGTCTGAAGCTCTCTCTACTCCATCCATGTTCTTTCCTCTCTCCTTCAGAAGTGTCAGACCTGCATTGTAGTCTGAAGGCTTTCCTTTCCTTCTCTGGCTCTCTCTCTCTTTATCCTTCAGAGGTATTTTCAGTAAATTTGAACGTCTAATCTCATTTTAGCACCTGATTTTGAGGAAGCTAGAACTACTGAGCAGGTATCTAAATGTTGACGTATTTTATAATAGACTATCTAAACTCACATTTGTAAATATCACCCCGGTCTCATCAGGAGAGTTTAAGCACTGAAGAACTGTCAAGTACAAAATGAGAAATAGGAGTTTTTGAAAATTCTAATATTTACTTGAAAATTTGAATTTTATCTCTTGCAACATATACTCAGTTGTTTTATGTAAAGTAGCAGGCTTACTCCATTCAATTATGTGAAAATTTCTGCCAAATTCCCAATCTGAATAACTATAGTTTACCTGTCAGTAGTTCTTTCCAGGGAAAAAGTAGCTAGTTCAACTTACAACTCAACCATACAAGGGTTTTTCCTTGAGAAAATCACTGGACTGAAGAATGCAGCAGAAGTATGTTTGATCTATCTGTGCCATTTCATCATATATAGATGCATCTTGAAGGTCAAAATTTAATAAAATTAATATTTTTTTACTGCTTCCTCAGGGACATTCCTAAGTAGAACTGGCGCTGTATTTACTGCAAGTGTTTAGCAGTGAAGAATATAATGACAAGTAATAGTGTTTGTTGCCATTGACTTTATTTATACTCTGACCCCAATCATTTTGCCCATCATTGTTTTTGCTCTATCAGTGCAAACGTCAACACAGTGAGAAAGGGAAATAACTCCTTGGTATTAATATAAAAAATAGTTTTGAGCTCATAGACCCTCTGAAAGGACTATGAAACTCCCAGGTGTTCACAAATTATATTCTGAGAAACATTTCATGGAGATATCAAAACTTTATTGAGTACCGAGTAAGTATAAAACTTCTTTATAGCTTCTGAGGATCCAAAGATGGACAATGCCAAATACCTGCTCTCAAGGACCTCTGGCTTTTTAAAAGTCATTAAATAAATAGATTTAATGGAGTGTACTTGGGAGACAGACAAAGGATATTTGGTTCCAACTATAAGGGTCAGAGGAGTCTATGCCACGGTGACAGCAGGCAGGTGATTGCTGAAGTAAGACTTGAGGATTGAGAAATGACTAACCTAAAAAATAAAGGAAGTTGACATTATAGGAAGAGGGAAAAACATTATGTAGAGATATATAGGCGTAGCAGAGTATGGTATGTTTTTATTAATGCAATTATCTGAAAAATAGTAAAAACATTATTTTAATCTACCTTAAGGATCCCAGAAAGTTTTAGTTACATATGTTGCTAGAATTTTGATTTCTGTGTTATTACTTAACTAAGTAGATCATTGTATGGCCCCCTCCTTTGTGCCAGGTACAGTGAGAAACACAGCCTTACATTGTGACCCCTTTATTTCCCCTCATGGTGGCTACATCTTAGTCACTTCATGGAACACTTTTTCCGGTTTTGTCTTTATGTTTTAATAGGATCAAAAAATATGACACATCTGAATATCTCCCTAGTCATTCAAATGTGACTGATGTCATCTTTAAGAATTATGTTGTCCTCACATACATGCAGTTCAAATGCCCACATTCTCCAGTAGCTCAGATTTGGTTTATTTAATATGTGTAAAACCATGAATCTTGAAATTCAAGCTCTTGTGTTTCCAAACATGCTTATGATTCACTAAACCATAAAGAAAGTGGATGCTCTCGATCAGAAACCCACAGTGCAAATAAATGTATTAGTGTGGTGTGTATTGAATGTTTATTTATGTAAACCCAAGATTGCTAGGGAGAGTTCACCAAACAAATCACTATGATTCAGATGTTTCCTAACAACCACCTGGGGGAGGAGTGCGATCTTCTCATTTAGTCTTAATCACTGGCAATCAGGGACATTTGACAACTGGGAAATATCACAGAAATTATTAGAAGAGCAAACATAAAACATCATAAGGGATAGAAAGAAATATAGTCTTCCCCGTGCCAGGGATTTATGTACAGTTGCTTAAAATATTTAAAAGATCTTGCCACATCCCTTCCCAAACTATCAGGTTTAAAACCAGGTTATCTTTTTAACTAAACTCCTGCCCAAAGGAACCACAGGCTCTGGCACGCCAAGGCTTTTTATATGCAAAAAAAAAAAAAAGATGAATTTTAATACTGATATTTAAGTTTGATTTTGTATATCTCCTCAATATTTGGTGCCTATGTGGAAGTTTCAACTTTGTAGTCTCTCTTTATAAACATGTAAATATTTTTAGACCAAGAAGTTTCCAAGTGCTGTCACCTGAGCTTTTGTGTGAAAGAACATCAGAAATCATAACAAGTAGCATTTGTTTCATGAGCTTCCATGCTGGAATTTCTGAGGCCTAGGATGTTCTCTTTGTTCTCCTCCCTGTTCTAAATATTTTTATACATGTGGAATTGTATTAAGGTAAACAACAACAATAGGAAATGAATGGAGACAGTAAGTCACATGAATGCAGCCTGGGAGTGTATGAAAAAGAGAAGGGTAAGCAAATTGCTATAACAATGGCTCCAAAAATCTCAGTGGCAATGTTTAGATGTGATGCCAAAAACACAGGCAAAAAAAGTGAAAATAAATTTAATAGGACCATATCAAACTAAAAAGTTTCTGCACAGCAAAGGAAACAATCAAAAAATTTAAAAAGCTGTCTAGGGAATGAGAGAAATGTTTACAAACCATGTACCTGTTAAGGGATTAATACCAAAAATACAGAAGGAACTCATACAACCTAATAGCAAAAAATTAAGTAACCCAGTTAAAAAAATGGGCATCAGACCTGAATAGACATTTTTCCAAAGAAAATATACAAGTGACCAATAGGTAATGAAATACAGCACCCTTCACTTGTTAGGATAAAAGAAAGAAAGAAAAAGAAAAGAAAGTGAAGTCGCTCAGTCGTTTCCAATTCTTTGTGACCCCATGGACTGTAGCCTACCAGGATCCTCTGTCAGTGGGATTTTCCAGGCAAGAATACTGGAATGGGTTGCCATTTCCTTCTCCAGGAGATCTTCCTGACCCAGGAATTGAACCCAGGTCTCCCGCATTGTAGGCAGATGCTTTACCATGTGAGCCTCAGGGAAGTCCTCTTGTTAGGATGGCCATTATCAAAAAGTCAAAGATAACAAATGTTGGCAAGGCTGTGAAGAAAAGGGAAACCTTATATGCCATGGGTGGGAATATAAATTGGTGCAGCATTTAATGCAAGTTCATGTGCCCAATGCACAGTGAGGTCAAACAAACTGAAATAGAGTTTGGAGCAGAGAAAGTTTTATTATAAGGCCATTCCAATCCCAAAGAAAGTCAATGCCAAAGAATGCTCAAACTAGCGCACAATTGCACTCATCTCACATGCTAGTAAAATAATGCTCAAAATTCTCCATGCCAGGATTCAGCAATACGTGACTTAAATGGGGAGAAAATCTGAAAAAAGAGGGGATACATGTACATGTATATGTATTCATTTTTATATACAGTAGAAACTAACACAAAATTGTAAAGCAACTATATTCCAATAAAAAAAAGGGCAGGTGAGGAGGTGTCGCAGGGTACATGATCAATTTGTGCGCAATTCTGATTGGCCGATAGTGAGGCAGCAGCCCTTAGGCTCCAGGAGGCCTGGGGCTTTGTGCTTATGGTCATCAAGTAGTTCTTCCATTTGCTAGGGGGTTTTCTTATCTGCAAAACAACTCAAGAAATTTGCATCAAATACTATTATCTGTGTACTTCATAGAGGAGCTAAAGTAGAGCATATAGGGGAAGGCATGTCCCAGGAAGCCTAAGAAGGTTACACAGCCACTATGGAAAATAGTATGGAGGGTCCTTAAAAAATTAACATTAGAACTACCATATGATCCAGCAATCCAACTTCCAGCTATCTATCTAAAGGAAATGAATTTAATATCTTGAAGAGATATCAGTACTCTTAGGTTCAGTGCTATTCAATAGCCAAGATATGGAAACAATCTACATGTCTGTTGATGAATGAATGGATAAATATATATATATATATATATATATAATTCAATCTTGAACAAGGAAATTATATGATATGTGACAATATGGGATGAACCTGGAGGACATTGTGCTAAGTGAAATAAGCCAGATACAGAAAGAAAAATACTACATGATCTCACTTATATGTGGAATCTAAACAAGTTGAATTCATAAAAGCAGAGGGTAGAATGGTGGTTGCTAGAGGGTATAGTGAGGGGAAAATCATGTTATAAACTTTCAGTTATAACACAAATAAGTTCTGGGGATCTAATGTACAGCGTAGTGATTATAGTTAACAATACTGTATATACTTGAAATTTACTAGGAGAATAGATCCTAAATTTTCTCACCACACACATACACAAAGGTAAGCAAATGAAGTGATCTATATGTTAATTAACTGGATTGTAGAAATTATTTCATAATGTGCACATATATCAAAACATCACATTGTATATGTTAAATATATACAATTTGTATTTGTTAATTATATCTCAATAAAGCTGGGCGGAAATCTCAGTGACTAAATAAACTAAAAGTTTATTTGTCACACAGGCTGGATCAATGTGAATTGGTGATGGTGGTAGTGGGGAGGTATCCTGTTTTATGGATCCACAATCCTTCCATCTAGGATGCCTCCATATCTTGGGTTTTTGGATTTCACCTCTGGACTCTTTGCCGTTACCTGGCAGGAAAAGAAACAGAGAGTTGCTTGTGAAGTTTGGGCGGCCAGGCCTGAAGATAGTGTAGCTTCCTTTTGTTGCTATTATTGGCCAGATCCAAGTCTCAGGCCCCCACATAACTGCAGGGGAAGTTGGAAAATCTGGTCTAGTTGTGCCCTGAAGGAAATGGAAGCAGAGTTTGACATACACATCCTGTTGGCTACATATTGTCTGAGTGATAGTTGATAGTATTAAGGGTAGGTTGCCTATAGAAAAACCTCAAATCTGTGCTGCTAGGCATATATTCATAATTTAGTTCTGAGCAGTGCATTGGTGAGGCACTCCAGTATGCAAAACTAAGCAGAGAATATAACAGAGATACATCACAGTCCCTCCCTCAAGAGCTTACCATCTCCTACTAGCTAACACATTGACTTTCTCATCAGCTGTCTTCATTTATCCCTAAGCTGCTGACAGCATAGGATCAGGAAGGAAGGGAAAGCCAGCACTTGTTCCAATTCGCTATCCCAGAGGTAGCTCCAGCAATAGACATGTATATCAGTTTATCCTCTGTAGCTGTTTTTGGGATAATCCAGAAGAATGTGTTTTTTAATATATTTTATAGTGCTACATGCTTTTTAAAATGCTTACATCTACTGGTGAAGAGGACTTAAAATTACCTGTGTGACCTTAAGCAAATGACTGAAGCACTCAAGGTTAATTTTTAATGAATAAAATGAGAATGATAATAGAATCTACCTTTTAAGGTAACTGTGAAAATGAAATTCATAAACAGCAGAATGCCTAACCAACCATAATAAAAAAGGTGTTATTAACTAGTGTTTTAATTTTTATTTGACTTTAAAAACAACCCTGTGGAGTAGATTTTATTTTATAAATGAGACTACAGTTCAGAGAAGTATCTAGAAAAAGGTTGCTCAACTTAGTAATCACAGAGTCAGGATTGATTCCTAGATCAGTGCCCCTTCATTGATCCATGATTCCTTTCAAGACCTACAAGTTATGGAATACTTTTGAGGATCATTTACTTTCTTCTATATTAAAAAGAAACTGGACTAACCTCTTTAATAAAATAGAAAAGCAAATACTACTTCCTCTGTGTAACTAGCCATGACAGTTTTCATAAGCATGAAATTTTAGGTTACAGGCAGCATATTATCCAAACACCTGTACTTTGCTGCCTTTGTATAAAGGTTGCTGTAGTCTGCAGATGGTGTGGAAAGAAAAGAGTGGGTGTAAGATTTGGAATTTCTAAGTTCTATTATTTGTTCTGCAGGTGGCCAGCTGAGGTGAGAGAAGTCATCTCGCCTCTCTTCAGTTTTTCATCTTTAAAACAGATTTCTGTAATGTCATGTAGTCACTAACACCCTGCCAATGGAGCATAAAGCAAACTGAGTAAGAAGACAATGAAAACAAAGCAGTTTGAAATTAGAAGTGAATTCTAGTCATGTTTAGATCCAGGCTGCCAAATCTGTCCTCTAATCTTAGGCCACTTTGCTGTTAGTAGAGATTAAACCCTTCAGCATCCTTAGAAAGTAGGGAGAGTCTGAATAGTTTCTGTTGCCATGGTAGAGGATATTCTGAACATATGAAATGTGTCTATGTTGACGGTCTAATTATGAACAAACTGGGATTCATATTCTACAAGTATTTCTGTGCCCCCATAGAAACAGACATGGTTCTGGTAAGTCTATGAGTTTAACTGAATAAATTTGTTTTTTTAAATAATTGTATTTATTTATCTACATTTATTTTTGTCTATGCTGGGTCTTCAATGCCACATAAGGCTGATCTTTAGTAGTGGGGCACTGCTTCTCACTGTAGTGGCTTCTCTTGTTGCAGAGCACGGGGTCCAGGGTGTGTGGGCTCAGTAGTTGAGGTTCCCAGGCTCTAGAGCACAGGCTCAATAGTTGTGGCTCATGGGTTTAGTTGATCCAAGGCACGTGGGATCTTCCCAGATCAGAAATCGAACCGGTATCTCTTGATTATCATGTGGATTCCTTAACGCTGAGCCACCAGGGAAGCCCTAATTGAATAAACTTTTATACAATTGTACACTTTTATACAATTAACTTATTATCTTCTAAAATGTCTTTGTGACCATCATAGAGACTTTTACTTCGTTTACTAAAAATACCAGGGAATACCATTCTTTTAATTTCCCCAACCCTTTATTAATGTATGTTTTTAAAAGAAAAAAGACTGTTACTGATTTTAAGATTAGGATGGAAATTCTGTTATATTGTTGAAATAATATAGTTACATTTCCAATCAAAATGTTACAATTCAATTGGAGTTGATAGTCTTTTTTATTCTGCAAAATCAAGTTGGCAAATAAGTGCTGATGAAAGTAAAGATTTTGAGGGAAAAAGAGTTGATTAAAAATTCTACTATTATATCTGTTTAAAAAGTATTTCATCATTAATCTTTCAAGTAATTTATTTTTACCTATGAAGAAACTGAGGCACAGAGAAGTCGGACTAATTCGTCACAGAGGAGGGGATAAGGGCCTGGATATGCCAGACTCCTGATGGACCCTCTTCTCATAAACTGCATTTCGGTGCATTCATCTTGAATTTGCTTTAGTGTGAAGAAAAATCTTGGGTGAAGGATTTTATTATCAGAGTATCAGTAGAAATAAAGTGAATCTTGGGGGATAAAAATTGACTGATAATTAAATGATTTAATCTGAACCCAAATCCCAGTTGCTAACCTTTAAAATATGTAGAACACATAGACTTGCTTCCAGGATTGTCATGAGACTTAAATGAGATAGGAGATAAAAAGTGCTTGGGACTTAGTTGGATTCAACAATATTCAGTTCCTTTCCTTCCTAATAATATTAGCTACTATTTGTGTACATTCTGTGTCATAATCTGTGCTTAAACTGCCATGAATCATTTCATTAATTGCTTGGAACATGAGGAAGTTGAAGCTTCTGGAAATTAAATCCAGCTCCAAGGTCAACAAGTCAGAGAGAGTTTCCTATTTTAGATATCCTTGCCACTGGAGACAATGCTCTTGATCACAATGTGCATTTTTTCCCCTGGCGCTGCTATAACACACGATCACAGATTTAGTGGCTTCAATAGCAATAATGTATTCTATGGTTTTGGAGGACAGAAATCCAAAATCAGTTTCAGTGGGCTGAAGTCAAACTGGAGGCAGAGCTGGTTGCTTCAGGAGGCTCTAAGGCAGATTGCATTCCTGGCCTCATTCAGTTTCTGGAGGCTGTCTGCATCCTCTGCTCAGGACCCCTTCCTCTGTCCACAAAGCCAGCGGTGCAGCTTGCTTCCTTGTCATATTGCCTTCTTCCTCTCTTTCCCTCATTTAGGATATTCAGATTACCTTTAAGGCCCATCTGGATAAATCCAGAATAATCATATCTCAAGATTTTTAATTTAATGATGTTTCCAAAGTCCCTTTTGCATATAAGGTAACATTTACAAATTCCAAAGATTAGAATCTGTGTACTACACTATGTTACCTTATTTTCTTTTCCTTTCCTGTTATATAGTAACCTAGCTTTGGCTTTACCTCCCAATTGCCATGCTCTGATTGGGTTAAAATTCATCCCTTGATAGATTTGTTTAACAAACAAAAAACAAACACCTACTTTGGAGGGAGGTGCCAAGATCCACATGCTGAGAGCACTCAGATAGGACAGGTAGGTTCTGGACTTTCTGATAGGTTAAAGCTTCCTGTGAAGCAGGCACCCTTGCTCGTATTTCAACAGCTGAGCACAACAGACTTGACTCAGCTCAACTTTGAAAAAGGTTAAATATATGACTCCTCCCTGACCCATGATATTAACTGGTATAGGTGGATTTGAGTATCTACAAACATGGCCAGGACTGACTCCAAAGTGTCTTTTCCTAAAAATTTTAAATTTTCCTCTCTGATTCTAAGAGCTCTATTTATGTTTCTGGAAAACGGTCAGTATGTTTTGTTAATGGCAGCGATGGGATCTTAAAATCCTTTCATGATTCACTTCAGACAGATCATTCTGTAAATTTTATATCTATTTTCCATCACCTATTCTTCTAACTTTCTATTAATTTATTTATATTTAAATATAAACATGAGGAGTTTCATAAAATTTTTAATTCTTGATGTCTAGATAAGGTAAGGCAAACTACCTACACTGCTCCTTTAAATATTTCTCATAATATAATAACCTGATTCCCTTATTCTTGTTATTTTTTATCCTAAATGATAATCTAAAGGATTTTGAGAGTTATTTTTAAATTAAAATTAAAATATTAAAAATAAAATCTGTAAGCCTGCCATTCCATAAAATAAAACAATAGATTTAGTTTTTCCTCTTGCTTTCCTGGCAATTCAACAATCTGACTCAATCCCATTTGTTAATTTTCAAGATACATATTGCTTTCTGCAGACAGAGGGGGCTGCATAAATGAACTTGAACTGCATTGTTCTTTCATCTTAGGCTATCACCCCTACACTGAAGGACAGTTAGTGGAACAGCCCAGTAAAAGGAGCCCAAGCCAAATGTTGGTATTAGAATCTACTTGAACAAGACATACATTCTTTCCTTTTCTTTCAGCCTCATGCAAATCAGGCACCTGGATTCATGCTTTCTCCCTGTTTTGAGGACCCAACCCTCTACTTTGAAGATAGTGTCTTTCAGGGCCTCTGTTTGCCATAGAATGACAAAATCCTACGTTTCCTCCCGGAACAGTGCAGCATGTGTTCTTACAGGTGGTCAGAGCATATTTCTCACATTTGCAGTCTTTACGTCCTCTCTCTGTTATGTTGCCAGGATTGATTCTTGAACTCTTTTTTCTGATTTCTTAAAGGCTCTTGGCACTGTTCTCATTCATTTGGCTTAGCTGATTTTGCCCCCACCATATCTCTTAGCATGATCACATTCATTTGTTTAGAATCAAGGGGATTTGGTACTCTTGAAATGATGACTTGTACTTGGCGATCACACTCAGTTTCATTTGTTTATAATTTTGTGTCAATGGATTTAAGAGGTTGTTGGCCTTTTCTGAGCCTTTCTTGTTCTTTTTTTTTTTCCTGAGAGTTGTATTGTCTCTTTGAGAAGAGAAAAACTGCATGTGACTCAGAATGTATTACATTGGTGCAAACATAATTCCGATTTTTGCTTTGTTGAAATTTGCCATTTGATATTGGAATATATTCTAAAATGTTTTGTTATACACCATTTTAATGCATATTCCTCTTTGGTTTTTTTGTTATGACTTATTACTTGCTGTTTATTTTATATTTATTTTGCACTGTGGAAATGATGTTAGACATAAAATTCAAGTGATTTGATTTTCTTATGCAAGTTCAAAATGGGTCATAATGCAGCAGAGACAACTTGCAACATCAACAACACATTTGGCCCAGGAACTGCTAATGAAGGTACAGTACAGTGGTGGTTCGAGAAGTTTTTCAAAGGAGATGAGAGCCTTGAATATGAGGAGCATAGTAGCCAGCTATTGGAAGTTGACAACAACCAATTGAGAGATATCACTGAAGCTGGTCCTCTTACAACTACACAAGAAGTTGTGGAAGATCTCAGTGTCTGCCATTCTATGGTCACTCTGCATTTGAAGCAAATTGGAAAGATGAAAAAGCTTGATAAGTGGTGCCTCATGAGCTGACAAAAATTTTTTAAAAAGTTATTTCAAGGTGTCATTTTCTCTTCTTCTATACAACAACAATGAACCATTTCTCATTGTGATGTGTGACAAAAAGTGAATTTTATATGACAATTGGCAAAGCTCAGTGGTTGGACTGAGGAGAAGCTCCAAAGCACTTCTCAAAGCCAAATTTGCACCAAAAAAAAGTCACGGTCATTGTTTGGTGGTCTACTGCCAGTTTGATCTATTACAGCTTTCTGAATCCCAGTGAAACCATTACATCTGAGAAGTATGCTCAGCAAATCAATGAGATGTACCAAAACCTCTAACACCTTGCAGCCAGCAATGGTCAACAGAAAGGGCTCAATTCTTCTTCATGACAACCTCCAACTGCATGTTGCACAGTCAACGCTTCAAAAGTTGAACAAATTAGGCTATAAAGTTTTGCCTCATCTGCCATATTCACCTGACCTCTTACCAACCAGCTACCATTTCTTCAATCATCTTGACAACTTCTTGCAGGGAAAACGCTTCCACAACTGGCAGGAGGCAGAAAATCCTTTCCAAGAGTTTCTCAAATCCCAAAGCATGGATTTTTACACTACAAGAATAAACAAACATTTCTTGCGGGCAAAAATGTGTTGATTGTAACGGTTCCTCTTTTGATTAATCAAGATGTGTTTGAACCTGGTTATAATAATGTAAAATTTGCAATCCAAAACCGCAATTACTTTTGCACCAATCTAATAGGTTTGGTCTCTAGTTGACTGATTTTTACAGGTGACTTCAAGAGTCTCTCTATTTTCCTATTTATTCTGGTCCTGTGTACCTCAAGCTACTATAATAACTGATGTCTGTGTAGCAGTTGCTAGAGTTCAGGGCTTTGGAAGGGAAGGCATGATATTAATAGTGATATAAAACTTTGTATAGAGATGATAAAATAACCTCTCAAAAATAAAACAAAAAGACAAAAAAACCCACAAAGCCTGAGAGAGTTTTGACTGAAAATACCAAGGAGTGAGGATTACTCATTCCTGAGAATAATAACACATTACAGTCCAGCTTCCTGGAGAAAAATTCAAGATAGAGGTGATCTGAGGTAAGGTTTCAAAATTCTAAGATATGTTACTTCAAGAGGTTGATTAGAATCTACCTTTTCTTGGTAGGGTTCAGAGCAACAATAGAATAAAGAACATTCCATTATCCTTTAATGGCAGTTGGAGGGTAGTTACAATTTCGGGGAGTCATTCATTATTTGTTCAATTATGAATAAGCTGTGCATTATTTGAATTTTTGCCTTCTTTGGGGGAAAAGTAGACACAGGAAAGGAAAGCTAGAAAGAAGGGAAATGTCTGAGTAACCAATGTTGGTTTAAAATTTTCTATTTCAGTAAAACTCTTCCAACTGCTTTTTAAACTTATAACTTTTCTCTGTTCAGGTTTGTTTTTTTTTTTTTTTTTTGTAGAAGAAACACATTATCTGAAAGTTTCTGTCAACAATGGCCAGGAATTTAGATTCCTAATATTAGAAGACATGCTTAAGGGAAGTAAACTTGAGGAACCTAAAACATGAAAGAAGGTCAAAAAATTATGTTAAGGTAGTTTGGTAAAGACCACATTGTGGGAGATACTGCTAGAAGAGAGAAAAGTTATAAGGTATTGAATGGGGAGTTAGGGGAATTAAATGGGGGGAGGGTACATGGAATATGGATTATAATAAGCTTTATGTTTTCTGTTTAAGAATAGCTAAAAGATCTTAAATTATCCAAGGAGGGTGAGATTCCTTTAAAATGTTATGTATAATTATTGCAGTAATTATTAACGTGTTTCCTTTTAAAAGATGCTCTATTATAGCCTTACTTTCTCATTTCTTGGCTAAAAAACTGTGATCCAGCTGTAGGACATGAAATGGTAAGTTGGTACTCACAAATCTGGAGCCAGTGTAGAGTAGTGATTAGGAGTAGCACTTTGGAGTTAGAGTCCTGCCTCTTCCACTTCCCTTGGAAAAATTGCTAACACTTTCCGAGATTGTTTCTTCATCTATAAAATCAGTTTTAGTAATACCTGCCTTCCAGTGTGTCTTTAAGAGATGTTCTAAGGATTAAATGACAAAATATGTGAGTTGTCTGACATCCAATAAGTGCTCAAATATTATGCTTGCTACTGGGCTTATTGCTACTGTTTCTAAATATTTAAGTGAAATCATATACTGTGAAATATCTGAGTGGTATGTGGTAAGGTGAAACATTGAAATTATTTTTTTGTCTGTTTGTTTTTGTGATAATTTTTTTATGGTGAAAGGAAAAAGTAATCATTTCTCTGAAATTTTGAGCATATATACAAAGTTTGCCATGATTTACATACAATATATGTTTTAGCAAGTTAAGTGCTTAAGATACTGAATTTTCTCCATATTTGCACCACATAAACTTTTAAAAAATAGTTTATATTAGAATATAACTGATTAATAACATTGTATTAGTTTCAGGTGTACAGCACAGTGATCCAGTTATACATCCACATGTATCTGTTATTTTTCACCTTTCTCAGTTAGGTTATTACAGAAAGTGTTAAATGAAAGTTAAATAATGATTAAATGTGGAGTGGTTGAACAAAACATTCAGAGGAAAAACATAAATCAAAGGCAAACTTTTCCTGAATGTTGATTGGACAAAAGCACATTTTTTGGCTATAGCAAGCAAAGTTATATGCCTGAGATCTAGGCCCTTCAACAGGTCCATGGAGCCAAAGCCATGTGAACCTGCCACCTCCAGCCCAGGTCATCTAAACTGTCCCAGATCTATGAGATGCCAGTAGTGAGAGTCGGTGCTCGCCAGGTCAGGAAATGTGAATCAGAAAGAGGATGTGATCCTGGCAGAGAACACCCTCATTAGGATGATCATTTATGGAGCTTATTTTGAACTTGAAGAAGCCTGGTACCTATACATTGATGATAATGCACCTGAAGTTATGAGAGAGAATAGTTCTGGCAGGTAGGTAGGAACCCACATTTCCAGTGAGATTTTGCCGACAATGTGCTAAAAAGTTATTTCTGAGATATATAAACTCTCAGAGCCTTAGTTACCCTTCCTGAAGGAGAAGATTGAACAAGATGACCTTTGAAGTTTCTCTTAATTTTTTTTGTCAGCTAGTCTATTAGACTATCATTAGTCAGTTTGTTAGTCTTTGTGATTGCACATTTGCAATGCATAATTTTTTCACTGGAGATTTATACCTTTTTAGCAATAAATAAAACATAATTTCCCCCCATTGGCTGATCCACATTAATGTTAAAAATATGAATAGGATATTCAACTTAGAGTTTTCCAAGTTAATTGAATATTAGCTAGTGAGTCAACAGAGAGTTCAAATAGTTAGCATATAGGGTTAAAACTTTTAATCTCATTCACATTTATATAGGAAATTTTTTTTAAGAAGATGAATATTTATGGTAAGCAAGTGAGGCAGAGTGAAAGTATTTGCATGTAGCTATGTCTGAACATTTGGGAAAAGCTTAAAATTTTAAAACAGGCCACAATGATTAATTACTTTTGTCCCAAATTGTTTACTAAGGATATGAGTTTTGTTGTTTTTTTTTTTTTAGTAGACAAACATTTTTGCTGTTGTTTTTTAAATCGAGATCTGAGTATATATTTAAAGTAGAAATTCTAGTACATTGAGTCAACTGACTTGCTTTCTAACCAAATTTAGAATGGGAAGTGGGCATTGATAGGACTTATGGAAATGTTCCCTGGTGGCTCAGATGGTAAGGAATCCACCTGCCAATGCAGGAGACACAGGTTTGATCCCTGGGTTAGGAAGATCCCCTGGAGAAGGGAATGGCAAACCACTCCAGTATTCTTGCCTGGAGAATGCCATGGAAAGAGGAGCCTAGTGGTTCACAAAGAGTCAGACACAACTGAGTGATTAAGACTTTTCTAAGGTTGTCTTAATTGCATACCCTCTTCCTCACACTGAATTGCTAAACAATATCACTGACTACTTTTTATTTTTCAATATCTTTCAAAAAACTCTGGAGAGTGTCTCTCAAAGAGATATTTTCAATACTTTACATGTCATTTTTTCTCCTTGGAATAATCACAGGTTTCCAAGAACTTGTGAGAGTTGCATTCCATATCTTCCTCAGTATTAGGTGTAAGACTTGATCTTTTAAAATTTCCATATGGGGAAAATCATGCTTATATGCATACTGTCTTGGGTTACCCATAAAAGCAGTGGCACAGTGGTAGCCATGGCACCTGCTAGAGCAGTAGAAAATGTCCAGATATAAAGACATTTTATTCTTTTACTTGTCTCATAGATATTTTACTTTGTCTGAATAAATGGAGCACAATGATGGGGATAATCTCTTGTTCAAATTTTCTTTGGTCATGTAACATCTACAGTATTAAGAAAATAAAGATCTATGTTCACCTCCCCCTCATCTCTCTAATTTCTCCAGACTGTGGAATGTCGGGATTCATACTGTGAATGCTCTGAAAATCAATTATTGTCAGATTCTGTTTTCAGGGCTGCCAGACAATATTTTGGCTCAACTTCAGTCCATTTGGAACACAGCTGTTAAGTTGTTGACAAAAACTAAGGAAATATGAACATGTTCCACCCTTTAAAAAGAATTCCATTTGCTGGCAACCAATCCAATGGATTTGATTTTTTTCATATTGGAGAGCAAGTTAGTGCCACTCTCCAGCATCATTTCAGGCTGGACTGGTCATCCCTGTGTTCCAATACACATGGTACCCTTTGGTTCACCACTTGGGATAGTCAGAATTTATTTTTATCGTAAACTTGAGCTTTAAATTATTCTGTTAAATATTGCCCCACAACCCTTAAGTTGTCCTGGGACTTAGTGTCTCACTGGTCTCTCTACTCCTACAGGAAGATTAAAAAGAAAAAAAAAAAGATTACTATGGCAATTTAGCATTGATTTACTTTAAAGAATAAATGATTATATTATTCTGCATCCTTTATATTGCAAGTAATGGGAAAAAATCCTGTTTAATTAAATAATAATTAGTATGTGACCATTTGTCAAAAAGGGGAATTATAATTATATATGTATATGTATGTATACATGTTTACATTAAAATAAAGCCAATGGAAAGATAGAACAAAAAAAATTGTTTTTTAAGTTTACCCATGGAAAAAGGAAGAGAATAGGTTAGAGGGGAAAGGAAGACAAATTAGACTTCCTTGAGTGTATCTTATTTGTAGAATGGTCTTTGGAATTATGTAAGTGTTCACTTAATAACAAAACAAGATAAATATGAAATAGATTTCTAAAAATTAAAACATAATAAATGACCTTAACCATGTAGCTAGTAGCCTGTGCTCCCCAATAGAACCTGTGCTCCTCAACAGAGAACACATTCTCTGTGATGAAAATGCCCACCAACTGCACTGTTCTATATGGTAACCTCTAGCCACTTATGGCTATTGAACACTTGAAATATGCCTAGTTTCACTAACTAACTTTTATCTAATTAATTTAAATTATACTTTTAATAGCCACATTTTGCTAATGGCTATGCTTCTGGACAGTTCAGAAACAGAATATTCCCACAGAGGAGAAGTACAGCAAATTATCTTATAATGCAATAATTTGGTTGAGTATTCCTAGTGGGATAATACCCTTCGGCCAAAAGAACTTAAAAATAATACTAAACTGTTTTCAGTAAAGACTTTTTAATTAATAACATTGGTGTTACTCTGAGTCTGTTGATTATATATTATGAATTAATCAAATAAATAATTACATTGGTATCTGAAGAACTCAAAGTTTGGGGTTGTTTGGAGAGAGATTCAGACTGAAGTTTGGTAAGGTTAAGTTAAAAAATTCTGAAGCATCCATATGAACTCATGATATATGTTTTCTTAAGAAATATTTCCCAGCTCTGTCCACTGAAAAGGGCTGAAACCAATGACCAACCCAGTAGCCATAGCATCTCTAGTGCTCAGATTATGGTCTCTAAATGCCTTTTCTCACTAAAAGGAATCAAAACTCTTTGGAGAAACATGTGTTTCAGAGTTCTGGGCAGGGAATTTATAAGATGACCCTGGAATATCCTGCTATTGCAAAAAACTGAGCTGCTTTCAAAGACTGGTCGATTTATATCAAAAAGACCAGGAGCTAATTTGAAAAGCCCCCACTCAACAAAAATGGAAAAATGTGTGCAACAATTTGAATAAAACTGCCATGGGTTGAACAACTTAAGATATATATATATATGTATGTATGTATGTATATACACATATATGTGTGTGTATGTATATATGTATATGTGTGTGTGTGTGTGTATCATAAAGTGGTGAAAGTGTTAGTCGCTCAGTCATATTTGACTCTGAGACCCCATAGATTGTACGCTACCAGGCTCTCTGCCTGTGGAATTCTCCAGGCAAGAATATTGGAGTGGGTTCCTATTCCTTCTCCAGGGGATCTTCCCTAACCAGGGGTCGAACATGGGTCTCCTGCATTTCAGACAGATTCTTTACTGTCTGAGCCACCAGGGAAACTCCATATATATCAGGAGTTTATATTGATACTTGAAAAAATCAGTTATATTTGAGGAAACTAGGGAACAAACTCATCATTTTGAAAACCTAAATAATCATTATTCTGCACTTCCTGTAAGAACTGTAGTACTTAAAAGAAACCAAAGAGTTGATTAAATTTCATTTAATATTCTATTAAATGAAGAAGTAATGATAAAATTAGAATATCACTATTTTCCCTGACAAATTAATGGATCTGGGCAATAATTGCCAATGGGTAATATCTTTAGAAAATGATAGAGGTATGCTATGGTGGATATACACTGCTTTTTTGTTTGATTTTATTTTATTGGCATAAAGGTATTGACATTTTGGAGAGAGTGGCTGGTATGGAAATTTTGGAGAGGGTAAACTTGTATATAAGCCATATATCCCACTTCTAAATCTGGAGATGGAGTCGGCTTCCTGAGCACCACATGGGAAAACTTATCAGCCTAAAGCAGTGCTTGTAGACATGAACTCTGGAACTCAGCTTTCTGGGTCTAAATCCTATCTTTGCAACTTGCTAACTGTGTAAGCTCAGGCAAGTTCCTTTGCCTCTCTGTGCTCTTGTTTCCTCAGGCTGTATAAATCTTTGATAAATGTTAAAAAAAAAAAATGTTACTGATATGGGAAGTGATGCTGAAAGTGTTTGTTTTCAATCAGTTTTTACTGTTTTTATCAGTACAGTAAGTTATTTTTCAGGGCTTCCTAGGTGATGCAGTGGTAAAAACTCTACCTACCATTGCTGGAGAAACAGGAGACCTGTGTTCGATCCCTGAGTCGGGAAGATCTGCATCCACCAGAGTAGGAAACAGCAACCTGCTCTAGTATTCTTGCCCGGAAAATTTTGTAGACAGAGGAGCCTGGCAGATTACAGTCCATGAGATTGCAAAGAGTCAGATGCAACTGAGCCTACACACACACACACAAACACACGTTAGTTTTCAGTATTTGAAGACAGAGGTTTTTAAACTTTAATGCGCATTAGAATTGAACTACTGCACACTTGAACTCATCTCACATGCTAGCAAAGTAATGCTCAAAATTCTCCAAGCCAGGATTCAACAGTACTTGAACTGTGAACTTCCAGAAGTTCAAGCTGAATTTAGAAAAGGCAGAGAAACCAGAGATCAAATTGCCAACATCCGTTGAATCATCGAGAAAGCAAGAGAGTTCCAGAAAAACATCTACTGCTGCTTTATTGACTACACCAAAGCCTTTGACTGTATGGATCACAACAAACTGTGGAAAATTCTTAAAGAGATAGGAATACCAGACTACCTGACCTGCCTCCTGAGAAAGCTACATGCGGGTTAGGAAGCAACAGTTAGAACTGGACATGGAGGAACAGACTGGTTCCAAATCAGGCTATATTGTCACCCTGCTTATTTAACTTATATACAGAGTACATCATGCGGAATGCCAGACTGGATGAAGCACAAGCTGGAATCAAGATTGCCGGGAGAAATATCAATAACCTCAGATACACCGATGACACCACCCTTATGGAAGAAAGCAGAGGAACTAAAGAGCCGCTTGATGAAAGTGAAAGAGGAGAGTGAAAAAGTTGGCTTAAAACTCAACATTCAGAAAACTAAGATCATGGCATCTGGTTCCACCACTTCATGGCAAATAGATGGGGAAACACTGGAAACAGTGAGAGACTTTATTTTTCTGGGCTCCAAAATCACTGCAGGTGGTGACTGCAGCCATGAAATGAAAAGATGCTTGCTCCTTCGTAGAAAAGCTATGACCAACCTAGACAGCATATTAAAAAGCTGAGACATTACTTTACCAACAAAGGTCTGTCTAGTCAAAACTATGGTTTTTCCAGTAGTCATGTATGGATGTGACAGTTGGACTATAAAGAAAGCTGAGCGCTGAAGAATTGACACTTTTGAACTGTGATATTGGAGAAGACTCTTGAGAGCCCCTTGGACTGCGAGGAGATCAACCAGTCCATCCTAAAGGAAATCGGTCCGTAATATTCATTGGAAGGACTGATGTTGGAGCTGAAACTCCAATACTTTGGCCACCTGATGCGAAGAACTAATTCATTAGAAAAGACCCTGATGCTGGGAAAGACTGACAGCAGGAAAAGGGGACAACAGAGGATGAGATGGTTGGATGGCATCACCGACTCAATGGACGTGGGTTTGAGCAAGCTCTAGGAGTTGGTGATGAACAGGGAAGCCTGTAGTGCTGCAGTCCATGGGGTTGCAAAGTATCGGACATGACTAAGGGACTGAAGTGAACTGAACTTTGCATTAGAATCACCTGGAAGCCTTAATAAAGTACTTATTACTGAACCTCATCTCCCTCCCCACCTCAGAGTTTTAAATTCAGTGGGTCTGGTGGGGAGCCTGAAATGTTTCAACTCTAACAGTTTCTAAAGTAATGATCATGCTGGTCTGGGGACCTCACTTTGCGAAGTCCTTCATAAATAATTCCCTTATTCTGCTGTTGTCAGTCTCAAAGAAAAAAGGAAAAATAAACGGCATTACTTAAAACAGTATTTTAAAAGAATAATTTGCTAACCCTGACTTTATATAACAGAAAATCACATTCTGCCCCAAACTGAGAGTTTGAGTTTTCTTCTCTTGGATTTTATGACTGAATGAAAGAACTTTGCTTATGGGGTAAAAATTACATACCAGCTGCAGATTATTTTTCCCATTCTTTTTTTTTTAATAAAAAAATTCAGTGTAGCCAGACAATTTCTCACCTACTCACTCCATCTAAAACAAGACGCCATCTGTTATGTATCCACTTAATCAGTACTGTGACAAATTGAAGCACACTCAGGCCTCTGATACCATATACCACTCACCAGGAGTTTCTGACTAGACCTTTGGAAGGTCCTCATCAGAGGCTGAGAAGACAGCTGGCCATTATACTGCAGCTGGAGACAATCAGAGGAGATGCCCCCAAGGACTCCCACCAAATAAGCAGGGTCAAGCAACCTGGCCAGGATGATGCTTGGAAAATGAGTTACCTGGGGCCTGGGAGGATTCTGAGTTTGATTTACTTTTCCAGAAGGTTATGTTACCTTTCAAAAGTGAGTCTCTTTTCTCTTTGTGTCCACTGAACATGAAGTAGGAACGTTGAGAGTTTTCATCATGTCCCTAGTCTGTGTCTATGCTATCACTGGGGTGCTGGCTTGCAGACAAAATGCCTCCATGCATGAGATAGAAGGTCTAATTTCTTCTCCTGCTGGTCTGAGGTGACCTGTAGACTGAAGCCAGACAATCCACACCACTTCAGAACTCTCCTCCAGCAGCTACAAAGGTCTCTCATCTCTTTGCTAACAACCCGTTTGAGTTCAAGAGCAGAGAAAGCAGGTGGGCATTTGAAATGAGAAGAAAAAAAAGTCAGCCAGAGAAAAGGAATCAGATGAAAGCAATGTTATAAGAAGAGAAAAAATGGAGTTGAAATTTGGAGACTGCAGTTAGGGGCAATGAGGTTAGCAACTGAAGTTTTAAGAAATAATGTAGGTGATTTTTTTTTTTAATATAGGACATAGAGGATGCAGGCCTCTCCAGGTGGAGCAGTGGTAAAAAAAAAAAAAAAAAAAAAATCCATCTGTCAATGCAGGAGATGAAAGAGACACAGGTTTGATCCTTGAGTTGTGAAGAACCCCTGAAGGAGAAAATGGCAACCCACTCCAGTATTCTTGCCTGGAAAATTCCATGGACAGAGGAGCCTGGTGTGCTACAGTCCATGGGGTCACAAAGAGTCAAACGCAACTGAGCACATGCGCATACACATAGAGGATGAAGAGTGAGTATAAGATACAGAACAGAAAAAATTATGCAAATGATAACTATAACCTTAAAAGGAATTTTAAGGTTTCATGATCATTTTTGTATCTTTTGTATTAAGACATTAAGAAGTAAAAAATAGTGTATTAACTTTAAATGGCTCCATGAAGGGGTTTTCCACCATCCCAATTTCCACATATAATATTAGAGAAAGACAAAAAAAAATGCTTAATTTTTTAGTGAATATGGTACATGGAACAAAATTCCTAAGCCTTTAGAAATATATTTCTACAATGCAAAAGATAAATTATTTATTTAAGAAATAAGTAAGAAATAAGAAGTCTTTGAAATGTTCTTAGCTCTTTTCTTTTTTCTTTCACTCAGCAAGTATTTATGAGAAACTGCTGTAGATCAGGCACTCTTTGAAGGAATTGGAGATTCAGCAGTGAACAAAAGAAAAGAAGTAAAGTCTCCACTTTCAACTTTTATTAATCAAGAGAATATCCTGAAAATTTTGTTGCAATACAGAGTTGAGGACCTAAACCCAAGATTCTGATCCAGTAAATTTGAGAAAAGGCCTAGAAATCTATCAGTTCAGTTCATTTCAGTTCAGTCACTCAGTCGTTCCTGACTCTTTGTGACCCCATGGACTGCAGCATGCCAGGCCTCCCTGTCCATCACCAACTCCTGGAGTTTACTCAAACTCATGTCCATTGAGTCTGTGATGCCATCCAACCATCTCATCCTTTGTCACCCCCTTCTCCTCCTGCCTTCAATCTTTCCAAGCATCAGAGTCTTCAATGAGTCAGTTCTTCGCATCAAGTAGCCAAAGTATTGGAGTTTCAGCTCCAACATCAGTCCTTCCAATGAATGTTAAGGAATGATTTCTTTTAGGATGGACTGGTTGGATCTCCTTGCAGTCCAAGGGACTCTCGAGAGTTTTCTCCAACACCACAGTTCAAAAGCATCAATTCTTTGGTGCTCAGGCTTCTTTATAGTCCAACTCTCACATCCATACATGACTACTGGAAAAACCATAGCTTTGACTAGATGGACCTGTGTTGGCAAAGTAATGTCTCTGCTTTTTAATATGCTGTCTTCAGTTCAGTTCAGTCGCTCAGTCGTGTCCGACTCTGCAACCCTGTGAACCTCATCATGCCAGGTCTCTCTGTCCATCACCAACTCCCGGAGTCCACCCAAACTCATGTCCAATGAGTCGGTGATGCCATCCAACCATCTCATCCTCTGTTGTCCCCTTTTCCTCCCGCCCTCAATCTTTCCCAGCATTAGGGTCTTTTCAAATGATTCAGCTCTTCATATCAGGTGGCCAAAGTATTGGAGCTTCAGCTTCAACATCAGTCCTTCCAGTGAACACACAGGACTGATCTCTCCTAGGATGGACTGGTTTGATCTTGCAGTCCAAGGGACTCTCAAGAGTCTTCTCCAACACCACAGTTCAAGAGCATCAATTCTTTGGCACTCAGCTTTCTTTATAGCCCAACTCTCACATCCATACATGACTACTGGAAAAACCATAGCCTTTACTAGACGGACCTTTGTTGGCAAAGTAATGTCTCTGCTTTTTAATATGCTGTCTAGTTTGGTCATAACTTTCCTTCCAAGGAGTAAGCATCTTTTAATTTTATACTTTTAGATATGAATTTAGGTGATTCTAATGCAAAGAAATACTCCCCATAGGTATCTCATTCACTCTTAAGGCATCAGCTGTTTCTCACATGAGTCCTGAATCCATTCAGCTCTACCTCTGGGCTCCAGACCTGTCCATTCAAACTGTCTCCTGGACTTTTACACCCTGGCCTGAGGGAGTCAAACACTATATGTAAAAACAAAATTGAAATTACCTCTAAAATCCAAACCTGCACTTCTTCCTATATTCCCATTTCTGTGAACAGCATCATTTGGTAACCTCTAGTTACAAAAGAATGAATTAGAAATTTACCCTAAAATCACACCTTTTCCTTAATTCCACCACAAGTCTAGTCTTGTTTTAGGTATCACCTCCTTATGTATTCTTCACTATTGCTTGTGCTTTAGGTTAGCTTTGTTAACCACCACTTCAACTATTTCCAGAATCTTCTCATTGTTTCTGAGAATCTGCCTCCCCAGTCAACTACATGCTGTTTCCAGGGCAATCTTTCTAAAATGGAAAACCAATCATGAAACTTCCCTGCTGAACTCCTTAATGACTCAAAATTGCTCACAAACAAAATTCAAGTTTTATGAAAATGTTAACTTTAATTCATGATCTGGTGGCCTCTCCAGAATTTTTCCTCCTTACAGAACCTCCTCCAACCTGCCAACTCCCTACACTTCAGCCATCACTCAACCATACTTTTCATTCTGCTGCCTTTGTTCTTGCTCCTCCATATGCCTAAAATGGTTTTCTTCATGTTCATAGCCACTCAATGAATGCCTACTCATCGTTCAGTGCTCACTTTACTATAAAATTTCCTGAACACCCCACCATACAATCCCACTTCCCCAAGAAGGGAATTCCTTTCTTGGTGCCCCTTTATTATATGTTTCTAACATGTGTTACCTGCTAGGACACATATGTCTTCATCTGTGTGTCTCACTTGAATGTGTCTGCAAACCTCCTGAGGACATAGTGCTTATTTTGCTCTGTATGGGAAATTCGATCACAGTCTATGCCATCTTGAATGAATGAACGAATGAGAATAAAAATGACTCTTCAAGAAATGTAGCTGAAAGTTTTGTGACATGGATTTTTTAATATCCTATAATTTGCTGTAGCACATTATTTTTATTTGCTTGTCCTATCATATCAAGTCTAAATCAAAAGTAAAGAATGGTGCCTTCTTTAGCTGGATAATATTTCACGGTTAGTCATGCAACTTTGACAGTTAAGTCTCTAATTAAGTTCCTTGATCTAAGTATCATACATCTTAGATCTTCATTTTTGGGCAGAAACAGACTTTTTCAGCTCGTCAACTTCCTCCTTGCATATAAATTTTGATTTACACTGGTTTCAAGCTTTGTTTATATTTAAGGAAAGAAACTGATTACTAGCCATATTTTGTAACAGTAGAGGAATGACTCAGATTTATGGGTTTTATCTTGACTATTTTCAGTGTATCTGGATTAGGAGGGGATAAGGTCTGTTTTCTTTTGTACGAACAGACTCCTCGTACTTTCTTAGCATGTTCTAGTGGGTCAGCTCTTGCTTTCTCTGTCTCAGATACTATTTTTTTAAACCAACACCAGTCGAGCCTTATGTTTTCCAAGTCTTGTGTATTGCTCAAGAAACACAGGGATGAGTTCACAACTGATCTTGTTAACAAACTAGTGAAGAGAGAGTAATGTGTTACTTATTTGTTGCTGTGATTTTTTTAAAAACAATTGGGTCATTGCTTATTCAGTGTCCTGTTGTACATTGAATTGTTCTTTAATCAGTAGTGATAGGTTCATAATTTTCCATCTGTTACCCAACCAAGCTTCCATGAGGCTGATATGAGGTATTTGGCAGATGATGATAACCCCACGTTTCTGTGGTGCTTTATATTTACAATGCACTTTGCCATGCATAATCATCCTTATTTGATGCCTGGCAGTTTTATGAAAATAGACTGAAATTTACTGGCTGGTAAATGCTGGCAGACTCTCATGTGTGTCCTTGTAAGAATCACTTCCTAATCTGGGATAAGTGACACCCTTATACCCCCTCACCAAATAAATTTCCAGAACAGTATGCAGGGCAATGTTTATAAAAGGAAAAAAAAAATTAGATTGTTTTCCTGTGTTCCTTTCCTCATACATATTACTTTGTTCTGGCTGAAAAATAATGAGGGAGACAAAGCTTTACCTTCAGGTAAAAGTGTCTTTGAATGAATCTTTTAGAGATTCCAAATGCTTAAATGCACATTTAAAGCTGTAGCTAGAAAAAAAGCATTTGAAACAGAACTGTTTGCCCTTGATTTATTCCTCAAAATAATCCTCATGCTAAAAAAAATAAATAAATCCTGACAATTATCTGAATAAGACGAATGTGTCATGGTTAATTGCAAGTTGTGAGAAATATAATGGTGTAAATAGCACTTTAAAAAGATATTTGTCTTTTCTGTACTTTAAGGTTTAAAATTACGTCTCCTGATTTTTGAAGCGCCAATCTTGAGTTGTTTAAATTCAAGGACCTCATCTGTTTAGAGCTGAGAATTGCCAAGATATTAATACCTGCATTTTTATGACACATTCTAAAGTCAATAGGAAAGAGATTTCTGAATAAAAGCCTTAAAATTACCTTATGAATTATTAATTGCAGAGCATATTACCTTTGAATTATAAAAGCCCAGAAAAATGGAAAGGAGAATTGAAAAACATCAATCTCAGGTTCTTTAAAAATGTAATACCAATCATTTGAGCAGTGTACAAATCTTTTATTAAAGATAAAAAGGAGGTGATACGTTTTTTATTAACTGGAGGATATGTTCAAACCGCATGATTAAAAATCTCATTACTAACTCAAGTCAGGAAAGTGATTTATTACTAAAACAGAAAGGGAGGCATTCGGTTGTCCACAGCAGCGTTTATCAGGAGTAGAGCTACCAGTTTGTATCTATTTTAGCATGCTTAATATATTTTAAAGGTGGCTTTGCCATCTGTTTGAAGAATTGAAGATATTTTTCTGAAGTTGGCAAGCTACCTTAGAGCAAAAACATTAGCTGTTTTTCATTTAGCTTAAAGTTTTAAGTTTTAGAAGTTAAGATTCATTCTGTGTTCTAAGGAAGGTAAAGTTTTCCATTGTAAAGGGAAGAAATTACAGAGCCTAATATAGTTCCTTCCTCATTTTTTAAAAAAGTTTCTAGTTAGTAAATATTTATTATAAGAGGACATTTTTCAGGGGAAGGAGAGATAATGTAATGTTTGTTTGGTACTTGGAATGGCAGAGATGATTATTATTATCTTTTAGATACATTTGTTCCTGTGTTTTTTACCACTTTGTTTTTAAGAGTAACGTGATAACTGCTTTTTGAATGATTTCAGACTCCCTCAGGTCTTAATTCAATATCTAAGATATTACATTTAGAAAACAGTCCCTTATTATTAACCTAATTATTTGGTACTGAAGCTCATTTGTTCTGATCTATAAGATAATGAAATATCCCTCCAGATGTCAGGGAAATAAATGAGGATTGATGCTGTCAGGATGTGCTTCATGGCCATTGAGTAGAACCTGGAAGCTGGGCATGATTTGGCTTGAAGGAAAGAGAACAGAATTTAGTGAAGGGAAAATGACACCAGCTTCTTTTTTGTTTCATTTTATTTTATTTATTTTTTAAAAATTTTATTCCAGTATAGTTGCTTTATGATGTTGTGTTACTGCTATACCAAGTGAATCACATTTACATATACATATCTCCCCTCTTTTTTGGGATTTCCTTCCCATTTCGGTCACCAGAGAGGACTGAGTTTTGCCTGCCAATGCAGAAAACTCAAGAGATGCGGGTTCAATCCCTGGGTCAGGAAGATCCCCTAGGGTAGGAAATGGCAACCCACTGTAGTACTCTTGCCTGGAAAATTCCATGGACAGAGGAGCCTGGTGAGCTACAGTCCCTGGATGTCAGACACAACTGAGGGCATACATATATACACACATGCATAGAGTATTGAGTAGAGTTCTTAACATGCTCAGTTGAGGATGAGCTTGGTGTGTTGGGATCCCAGTGAGAGAATGCCTTGGGGAGGAAAGGTGGGTGAGGAGACAGCCTCAGTTTTTCAAGAGCTTTTAAGACCTGAGTTTGGTTTAGCTAAAACAACTCAGTTATGAAAGACTAATGATTGGATTGAAGTAACAGGAAGCCAGGGGAAGCTTTTATAACAAAGAAGTGGTGGGAAGAGAAAACAAAGGTTGCTCAGTGGACTGGGACATTTAAGTCAGGCCAGTCAGAGAGCCAGAAGGAAATGGTTCCATGAGCAGGAATTAATAAGGCTGGAGACAGTAGGAATTGAGAAATGAAGTTGATAAAAGTCATCTTGAGAGAAGAATTTATTAGGTAACTCTGGTTTTCATGTTGTTTGCTATGGTTAATTTTAAAATTCTTTTTAAGTCTAAGAATTCTTAATTTTTTCCTTCAGCTTTCTGTGCTTTGTCACTACTAGAAGGTCATTGTTGATTTCAGATGGTTATATCAGGACCACAGATCTTAGGAAACACGTATCTTTCTCTTCATGTATTCCTTCATGCAGAATCAGACTTCAAACTCTTTCAGAGTTTCTGTTCTACCAGCAAAGATCATTTGAGTCTGCTCATTCAGGCTAGGGACAGCTGAGATTGCATCTGTGTGTCCATTTTGAAATGATGCCTTCAGGGGTTGCTTATTTTAACTAACACTACGGGCACCTTGGTTTCAAGGCTGCTTTGGAATTTGGGTTTCTAACTGTAAATATTAAACAACTACCATGCTATAGGTTGCCAGTATCATAAAAGATAAGAAAGACTGAGAACTTACCATTTTTTTCTCTCTCATTTAAAAAGAAAATTTTACTTAAGAATAGTTGCCATAGATATGCTCACATTGTCTAGTTTCTTGGCATTGATATGTGTGTATATTTTCTCTGACTTATATAGTACTTTCTGAAAAAGAAAAGTCTACAGAGTCTCATGTCCTTCTATCTATATTTATACATTGGTGCGTGTATATACGTACTTTAAAAAGAAAGAAAAGAAAAAGTGTGCTTCAAATGCAAAATGCCTGTTACAAAGCATCATATTTCTTCAAGCTGTTTTGTCCCTTTGAGTATTTGAGTTTAGACAAATGCCTTTTCCCTGTTCCTTTTTTTTTGAAGCTGGCACATTCTTGTTCAATGAAAACAAGGGAGCAAGGGATTATTCTAGCCATTGAAATAGAAATGGTGTTTGAATCTGACAGCTGGAGCTTGGGTGTGAGATATTGCAATTTTTGCTTTAGGGAAAGGAGATAAAATGAGGGTTTGAATTTCATAGCATAAGGGGTTACCTAAATAGCAGCTGTTAGGTATGAGATCCCTGCTGAAGATTAGAAAATGGTAAGGGTTAGTTATTCCTAAACCCAAAGAGTTGGAGATGGGAGTGGGGGGAAATGCATTGCTTTATTTGAAGTAATTTTTTTTTCTTTTTCTAACTCATGGCAATTGCTTTCTGGGTATAGAACTGCACATTCATAAATTCTGTTCACTTGCCGAGACTAAAAATACCTTCAGCCTTAGAGTTTTCATTTTGAAAGAGCTGAATAATATCCACAGATTACATGAGAGGGTACATATTTTGAAACTGCTGAAATTGTTAATAATATTTCAGTGGGATCAGTTGTGCATCTCAAGAGGGAATGTTGTAATGAGTTTGACTTCCAGCTGACAATAAAGTGATCTCTCTCTCTCTCTGAATAACACTTAGTTGACAACTTCTTTATGCACTTATTATTCCCACCTATTATAGATTTTTGAATATGGCCTATCTTTCCTGAAAGACAGATGCTTTCAGCATACATCTTTTTCCTTATTTTCCTTCTCCCCATCACACACCTTCTCTATGTTCCAAGGCAATGTACTCCTTTTAACTCCATAACGTTAAGTTGTTATCTCTCACTTCTGCAATTGTAGAGGAGTAGAACTATAGAGAATGATGAAGCTCTTTTTGCCAGGACCCTCTCTTTTCCCTCCAATGTAGCCTCTGCAATTAGTTGCTTGAATGTCGTAGTGTAGTGATCATTGTGGTGGATCCTGAACATATCTATCAAATTATTAGTCTAAACCAAGGCTTTTCAAACTTTGTGATCACAGAAACCTCTTTAAAATTCTTAAGGACTCCCAAAGAAATTTTATTTAAGTGCTTATGGCTATCAATAGTCACTATATTATAAATTAAAACAGAATAATTTAAAATGTATATTTAGTAATTCATTTTAAACAAACAATAACAAATCTATTACCTGTTAACATAAATAACATATTATAACAAATATTCTGAAACAAAAAAAATACCATTTTTCTAAACAGTCATTCTCCAGATTTTCTTCTGTTATAAATTGTACTATTCTAATACTATTAAATTTTTGAGGCTAATTTTTTGGCCTATTATATGTCCTATCCCGGGGAATATTCCATGACTTAAAAGAATACATATTCTGTTGTTGGTGGGTGGGAATATCTGTACTATCAGGGTCCATTAGGTCCTGTTGGTTTATAGGATTCAAGATTTCTGACATTTTGTTGATTTTCTCCCTAATGTTTCTACACATTATTAAAAGTAAGATAATGAAGACTCCAACTATCATTTTTGAATGGTCTATTTTGCCCTTCAGTTATGTGAGATTTGCTTCATATATTTTGGAGCTCCGCTGTTAGGTGTGTGTATGCATATACACACCTATACATATGTACATATATATATGCACATATACATATCTTCTAAAATGTTAAGTATTCCTGATAGGTTGACCCTTTTATCAGGAACAAAAAGTCCTTCTTTGTCTCTAGTTTTTTGCCTTAAAGTCTAATTAATCTTATGTTAGTATAACCACTACAACTCTTTTGGATACTGTTTACATAGTATACAATTTCCTATCTTCCTACTTTCAACCTATTTGTGTTATCAAAATCTAAAACGTGTCTGTCATAGATAGTCTGGAATTATCTTTTCTCATGTGAGTTTACTGCCCATTCCATTAGGACCTCTTGGCAAATGTCACTCCCTTTTTCCTAACATATCTCCAGTGCCTAAAATGTGACTTATACATGGCAGTGACCCAATACGTATTTGTCAAATAAATAAATCTAACCTAATCTATCTAGAGAAACTTAAATTTTATTGTTTAATATTAAATAAAGTACAAAAACTCTACTACCACAGCTTCAGAAATCACATTCAACTAATTGTTAACAACCACTTCCTTGGTGCCTCAGATGGTAAAGGATCTACCTGCAATGCAGGAAACCCAGGTTCGATGTCTGGGTTGGGAAGATCACCTGGAGAAGGGAATGGCAACTCACTCCAGTTTTCTTGCCTGGAGAGTCCCACGGACAGTGGAGCCTGGAGGGCTACAGTGCATGGGTCTGCAAAGAGTTAGACATGGCCACACTTTGTTACTTATTAATTTTTAATGAATTCTAAAGAAGAATATCCAGAAAAGCATTTCCAAAATGGCGAAGGAACGATTTCCAAAAAAAATAATTATTTTTCCATAGAGCAGCAAGAACACTGAAACAAATTGTCAAATCAACTTTCTCAGAACTCTGGAAATTAACCAAAAGCAGACAGTCAGAATGGTTCATTCAAGGAAAATGGCTAAACCTTGGTAAGAATAGAGAGCTTAATGTTGTTTTACCTTGAACTATCCAGTCTTGCTTGTCCCAAATGCATGGTAGCATTGAAAACCAGAGCAAAGGTCCTGAGGAACAGAGAAACCTGCTTGGAAAGTGTCAAGCCCAGCAAGAAGGCTGCAGGTGAGGAAGTGGAGTAAAAGATAGGAAGACTGCAATGAGACCAGGCTGAAATTAGAGGCCAGATTGTGTAGGATCTTGTAGGTCCTAATAAGTTTGGGTTTTATTTTGAGGTAATGAGGAACTATTGGAAGCTGTTGATCTAGACAATATGATTTATGTGTTAATGAGATATTTTAAACTCTGCTCCCTTTGGAGTGGTTCATAAACTTCAGCTTCGTCATTTTCTCACTTCTTCTCTCTCCTGAAGAAAGTTTCTTTTATGTATTAAGAAACCTTTTTTTCCAACTATGGATCTAATCTAAGGAACTAGGAAGCCCACACCTGTGTGGTACATGAAAGGTTGAGGGTTCCAGAAGACTTCACTGTGCGTCTCATGTTCATGAAAAGAAATCCTATTTTTAAAACACACTTAGAAAACAAACCACACTCTTGGACTATCTTAAGCAGAGAAATAATTATTTACCAAATAGCAGTTTAGCTTATGAAAGACAGGAAGAAGATTACTTCTCTCTCCTTCTGTTATTTACATTTAATAATGAGAAAGAACCAGTCCTGAAATATTTTATTGATAGTCGGAAATTAGACAATACCACTTCTTTATTATTTTCTGTATCCTTTTGTTAAAATACAAATTGAAAACAATTCTTTCTTTTTATTTTAAAACCTCTCATTCTTGAACAACAAACTTAAAGAACTGGAATTGAACAGGGCCATGAAGAAGTTGGCAAATAAGCAAACTAATGTTAATCCTTAATAAGTCGTATCAAGTATTCCATCTACTTGTTCCAATTTGGGATTATTTCATCAACAGTTTGTTGAATGTTTCTGGAAATATCCAAGTTTTACCTAACCTATAACTATCATCTCTTTTCAGTAAAGAGTTTTGGAGACATGCCATTGCCATGTCTGGTAAGACTACCTCCTGTGGTAGCCCCTGGTTCTCATATTTGAATACAATTATATTAGAGAGCACAGATTAATTTGTCTTACATATTCAGAGCTAGTTTAGGGAGAAAATGTGATGCAAATTTATGTAAATTGGAATACATGTTTATGTAAAACAACATGTGATTATGCATCCCTACATTTACAAGAAAAATTCTGCTAGTCTTCTCTTAAAGTAGAGAAAATACAAATATACTCGCAATCCCAGTTTGGACTAGGATTCTTGCTAGAATGGTTTGTCTGGCATGTGGAAAGGCTCTTGTGTGCCATGGCATTGGTTAAGGATTCTGTGTTTCCTTTGCTGAAACATGGTTTTCAGCTTGAGTTTCAGAGGACGTTGCCAATTTTATCTCCCCTTCTCTGCTTTTCTTTATTTCTGTGATGAAAGATTTTGATTTCCACTAAGTAATTCAAAACGGTTTTGTGGTTTGTTACTCAATTTTATAAATAAACATACATTGGTTGAGGCCATTGCATGTGCCTTTTTGTAATGAACTATTATAAAGAGAATGGCATGTCCCTCATCTTTGGAGACACTTGCTCTGTTTGCCCTCTGTTCTTTTTTTTTTTCTTTTGCAACACATTGGAATAAAATTGCTTCATCCTGTTTGATGAGGATGACCACATATATAATATTCTACCTGAACAAGGGCACCATTGAGAGTAAACAGGGTGTAATTATTAATTATGCCAGTTTTAAGGTTTAAACTAGTACTGTTGCAGGAAAATTGGAGCATGCAATTACCCTAACTGTGGCTAATTCTAAATAGTTTTTTTTCTCTTTTCAGCAGCTTTATGTGACTGCTCCATTGTATGGCCAATACTAATTTTTTGATCTCCCAAGCCTCACAATTTTTATCAATCAGATGTTCTCTAGAATTCTCAGATAAAAAGTGTTATCTTTACCTGTCAATTGTTTTAACGATTAGTTTAACTTTTCCCAAACAATTCTTTTTCACTGCTGTTTGGCTTGGTGAAGAGGTAGAGATTTTTTTTTTATTGGGTTTTATATTTTTGTTTCTCAGAGAGAGAAGGGGAGTAATTGAGACACAAGCTCCCATCCTTAAAGAACCTCAGGCATTGTTTCTTTTCTTCACAAGTTCTTCCTTTTTAGGAGTTTGCATGTTGCCAAGCTGAGAAAAATCCTACCTTCCAAGAAAGGCTTAAGGCTGAGATAAGCATAAAGCACTGAAGGTTGCAATAACTAAATAGTGAGCTATTTTACTTGCTGAAGGTCATTCCATTCTACCAAGTCTGATGACAGTTGAACTGAGACATCTTGAAAAAGGCAGAGAGTCATGTGAAATTTGTGAAAAGTTTCTTGGAAGAGGCCATCACCCTAGCAACCTAGGGGTTTAGGTGATAGAAAATTAAACAAATTTTTGCAAAGTAAATTATTTTCCACTGTAGATAAAGTATGATAGGTCGCATATGGGAGAGAGAACATAGTGGGGGCAGTTCCTATACTTTTGAGAGAACATGAGATGGAGATTAGAGAAAATCTATACTGCTGAACAAGAATCTGTGATTTCACAATTTAGTCAGTATTTTTGAAGTTTGGAGTTTTGCTAATATCAAATGGGGGAGAGTGATCATTTTCTTCAGATAATACACTCAAAGTTTGGAGGACCAAGCGAGACATTAAATGAAATATTTTAGACATCACATCAGTGTAAGTAATACTTTTATAATGCCATGTATCTACATGGTCATAATTAAATAAAAGTTAATTGAATGACTATTAAGTGATTAAGTGAAAGTATCAGTGTTCATTTGCCTTTTCTTCTAATTTTAGCAGATGGACATATTTTTAAATCTCTAATCTTATAAAATACATTTATTGTAGAGAAAGGCAAATTAATCAGTCTCAGGACCAGCAACTTCCTCTTGGACGGTATCTAGTCATGGCATTCTGTTGCTTCATATCCTTTTTGGAATAACGCAAAGCATGAATAAGTGTAAGAAACGGTTCTTGAAAGAAAGCCTGGTAATTCAATGAGTATATCCACATGAGGCTAGAACAATGGCTAGAACAATGGATGAGAACTGAGTAAATATTTGGGAACATCCATACTGCTTGTTTTCTCACAATGTATTGTTGAGAATTTCTGAAATGTAAATGATGGTTGCAAGTTACACACAATGTCTAAAGTCAATAGATGATCACAAAATAACCATCAATATTGCAGGGATTTTAACTTTATTGTCCTTAATTTCTATATGTAACATTACTTTAATTGATCTATAGTTAATTTCAGTTATAAATAATATTCATTTATATGCATATATACACAGAACACTATATGTATATGCATAAATGTGTGTATGAATATATATTCATAACATTTTATATGTATATTTGTATGTGTGTTTATATATTTTTGCAACCCTAGCATTCTATTAATTATGAAGTTCAGCTTCAGTCTGTATCATCACAGTTTTAGAGAACTTTCTGGATATCTTTACCCGTGTTAAAGGACCAAGGTAAAATTTATTCTAACCCTACTATTCATCCTGTCTCTTTTTAAAATTTTTATAAATGAAACCGCATAGTTAAAGGACAATAGTTGCATGGAAAACAAATTACTGTTTCAGCAATGACTAAGGAAGTGTGTTACACACTCTCTTTATCCTCATTCTACCTCCCCCTTCATCTTGTCCAAGGCAAGGCTTTCTGCTAACTTTAACACAATGTAGCTTAGGTTCTAAAACCTTAATAGAAACTCTTTCTTATTCTCAATTTTGGGATTCTTATATTCAAGACTGTCTGTAGAAACAGAGAGACCTATGATTGGACACACCTGAGTCCATTTACTCACCAGCTTAAAGATGAACAAGAAGGAATAAAACTATTTCTGCCCCTGCAACCACCCATATGTTCGTATATATTGCACTGGACATAGGAATCCAAAGACAGCAGGAACATGGATTATTGCCTCTAAGGCAGAGTAATCTTACATATTAGTAAAATGTAGCCCAACTAGATTATCAGGTCTTTCTTTTTGGAGCAGGGGCCAGTGATAATGCAAGTAGAAGAGCAGGCAATGCCCAGACCTTCATGGAAAAAATGAAAGTGGTAGTTCCCTCTGATTTACCTACTGTTTGTCTTATCATGCTAGTAGGTTTAAGGGATAATCTTGGTCTATGTTACCTGTTCTTCAGGACAACTAAAAGTCTTTGAAAATTCTGATGTAACATATAAGCAATGCCATTGATGTGGGTTCTTGAGAGTGTGATGACCTTAATATCTGTATCACACAAACAAAATATTCAAAAAAATTTACCCCACTGTTGACAAGCTTCCAAAGGAGAGAGATGTTCGGAGGAGAACAACTCCTCGCTCCTCTCACTTCTCTTGGCTGATCACTATCCCCTGACCTATTTTGTATCTTCTTTCAGTACAAGAAACCAAATAACTGGTATACATTATGGCATCTGGTATGTTAGTCATTTAAGCCGTTGTTAATTGTAAAACACGTTACAGTATTGTAGTGACAAATCAAATTCTATCAATGAGTATCACTCCTTATGGGCCTCCCCTGTCTTTATCATGTGCTTACATGTGTGTGCAGATGTGCACACACACATACTTACTCACATGGCAAAGACAATGCTTTCTGTATAATATAATACTATTTCTCTTTTATGCAGTGTGACTTGTGTATGTCAAAGATAGCATCCTATATGAATTGCAGAAGCTCGTGGAAATACTGATGTCCAATAAGCATAACCAAGAAGAAAAATGAGTAACTTAGAAACTATAGACCAAATAAAGACTGATCTATATTGGATAAATAGTTGAGTAGTAGCCTATGTTTGGAACTCTAACGAATGGCCTAATTTAACTTTTCAAAGTCTAAATCTAAGTAGAGTTATAACCTTGATCAGTCCATCAGTTAGTTAGTGAAAAATAACATTTATTAAGTATTCATTTATTGCTAGTTACTTGCTAAACATTTTGGAAGCCTTCATTTGATTGCCACACTGGTTAACCCTGCTATTATCATTTTGACTTTACATCTAGAGGATACATTTTACATCTGAAAATTAGAGAAGTTAGAAGCTTATTTGTATGAGGCAGAGTTTCCTTTGAATCCAAAACTAAGCTCTTAACAATCTACTATCCTGTTTCTTCTGAGTCAATTTTTTTTTTAAATTTTATTCTATTATTTGTTTTGTACACTTATCACAGATATATGGTGGTGGTGATAGTTTAGTTACTAAATTGTGTTTGACTCTTGCGACACTATGGACTGCAGTCCACCAGGCTCCTCTGCCCATGAGATTCTCCAGGTAAGAATCCTGGAGTGGGTTGCCATTTCCCTCTCCAGGGGATCTTCCTGAATCAGGGATTGAACCCACATCTCTTGTTTATCAACTGAGCCACCAGGAAAGCTCTCACAGACATATGAAACCTGGTTGTTTTGAGGCATTGTTATCTATTTGCAGGTTGGCCAGCTGATTAAATCTAAAAAGCAGCATCTAGCTTTTAAATAGAATTTTTAATGTAAATTTATATATAAGTGTGTGTGCATAAATATATGTATAGAGATGTTCTCAATTTACTCATACAATTCAACTCAAGATCTGTTTTTAAGAAACAATACATAATGCTGAAAAAAACAAACAATATATTGTTAGAGTCTAAGGGAATATAATGTTGAACAGTTGCTAGGCACAATGGGACAGTCTTATTCTCTCCCAATTTATTAAAGTAATGCCACTTATTTTTAAACTGTGCCAACTATTTCAGATGACTTTGAATACTGACTTGGTAAATGCTTTACTGAAACAGTCATTAAGTTCTCCCACTCCTGAGGCAACCAAATTTTTATCTCTCAAGATGAAATAAAACTGATCTGAATGTTGCCCAAATCAGCATCTGAGAGGGAGGAGAAAGGTCACCCATGAATGGAGTCAAGTTCTGACAACTTTGCAAAAAAGGAAGCAAGTCAAATTGTAAGTCATGCACTGCTGATTTAACGTGTGGGAACAAGAAAGACAGGAAGACGCTTAGAATGCTAGAGAAAGCTCTGTGCCTGCCAGTGTCATAAAATTCCCTTTGTAATTCAAGAAACAAAGTCAAACTGTTGGAAAAGATTCCGATTTGGCTGCAATAACTTTCTATTCATACATCCTAAAGGGTTATCAGTGACTCTTTCCAGATTGCAGGATTTTGTAGCAACAGTTTTCCCTTTGGAATTGTAAATTGATCATCTGGACTGGACAATTAGGCAAATTCTCCAGTTTTGTGTGTAAGAGTGGTGGGACTAGAGCTGAAGGGTGTTCTGGCCTGGAAGGGGAAGGAAAAGGGGCTGCCAAGGCAGTTTGTTCTTGGTGTTTGACTACTTATCTCCTCCCTGTTCTTGCCATTACCCTTTCACACTTGGGGCTGTCATCTCCCTCTACTTCAGTCCCTACTTGCTGTCTACTGCTGAACTTATTTTTAATCAGATTTTGCAAATGCATAGTGACAAAGGGAGGACTGAATCCCCACATAACTTATGTGCTTGCTTCTTGGCATCCCCAGAAAAAGCTGGAGTGTCAGACAACCATTCTTATAAAATTTGAGATTGCCAGTCATAATCATGAGAGTATAGTCCTGGATCCTCAAAGAGAATTGATTCATAATACCCCTAGCCATGGGCTTCCTGGGTGGTGCAGTGATAAAGAATTTGCCTGCCAGTGCAAGAGACTCAAGAGAGTTGGGTTTGATTCCTAGGCCGAGAAGATCTCCTGGAGGAGGAAGTAGCAACCCACCCTATAACAGTATTCTTGCCTGAAAAATCCCACAGACAGAGCCACCTGGTGCGCTACTGTCCAGGGGGTTGCAGAGTCAGACATGACTGTGTTCACACATATACACCTAAACATAACTCGTATTCACTCTAGTTCCCATGCCTCATCTCTTCCTTTGTACTTACTGGCTCTTTGACTCTAGGATAACCTAAGACTTTAAGTACTTTCTTTGTTCAGCTGTGCCTTTTCATGGCAGCTACTTAAGTGTCTCACTGTGGCCATGACCTCTCATCTGTTTTAGTCTAGAAACTAGTACTGTTAACCTGTTCTTACTTTTTTTAAGTTTAACCCCCCTACTCCACTCCTGTTTTACATTGTTTAAAGTTATCTTTTAGTAATGAAAGCTTCTTCCTGTGCTATCTCATCACATAGCTAAGACAGAGTACTGATTATACTTCTAGAATCCCTAGAAAATAGCTCATACTTTAATTTTTTGATATATTTGAGTGAAAGCGTTCTAAAATGAGGAAGAATAACCGAGTGCTAATTTTAAAATTAGGTGTAATGAAAAGATTTTGTTTCTCTTTGTTAGTTTTATCTATGATGAGAAAGCATGAAGAAATGGGCTCTTGTCCATTCATTTACTCACACATATCTTTACTCATCATCTGTTACACTGATGCTTCAGGCACTATTTGAATAAGATTTTTAGTCTTTTTTTTAAACAAGAAAGAATTTCTTGGCTATCAATGTGATAAGACATTGAAATTAAGAAGAGAAAGGAAATAAGGTCTTAGTTATAGTAATTTTCAAGAAAAGATGGTACAATAGAAAGAAATTAGATTAGTTAAGTATATTTTTGTACAACTGTATACTGGAATATAGTATGTTATCATTATACTAAAAGAGCAAGACTCCAAAGGGATTAAGAGAAAGCAACATTTTCCTTTTTCTCTATGTAAGCTAGTTTTCCCCTATCCCTTGGATGAAATCCAGGAGTAGTTCATAATTTTTATGGTCACATTCTGATAATAAAATATCCTTTATTCACTTTTTAGTTGCAATCTAATTTTAATAATTGAAATAACCATTTCCACAGTCGAAACTCTGAACTACACTTTAAGATGCTTCTCTTCTGACATGCTGACTCTAGAGATTTCTGGTGGGAAACAGTGTGGTCTGCTCCCTCCTTCTTCAACATTCCTCCTCCCATCTCCTAAGCCAAGACTTCTCAAATCCATCCAGGATTTGGGGAAGAGAAAAGTGAGGAGCAGAAATTACCTTATAGGTATTTTTATGATTTGGCATTGAGTTTTCCCATTCATGCACTGGAGAAGGAAATGGCAACCCACTCCAGTATTCTTGCCTGGAGAATCCCAGGGATGGTGGAGCCTGGTGGGCTGCCGTCTACGGGGTCGCACCGAGTCAGACACGACTGAAGCGACTTAGCAGTTAGCAATTGATATACTTTGAGATTAGTTGATGTTCAAAACAGTCTCTTTTTTGTAACTTGTTTGGTGTTCATTGCATGTTGACCCTGGGGATCTCTGGGTAGTGTAGTTCTCAGATATGGGCACAGTAGTATCCTCCCAGCTCCTAACCCAATGGTACCTCTCATAGCTTCTTATTGTGGAGATTCCACCAGCGATCTCTAGCCCAGTTCCTTTCTGCAGTATCCACTTGGGCCACTGTGTATCCTTACCATAGCATGTAGAATGTTGTTGCTCCCACTGTTACCTTTTTTACCTCTAGACACAAACCTCTGCATTTATTCTTCTTAGGTGAGGTTCAAACAACAGTCCCTGTGCTCATTCACATTTCAGGAAATATGTATCAAATGCTCCAAGGTCCTTTCAAAGCCCTCTCACTTATTGTGATAGAAGGGCACCTCTTTTCCTTTCCTTTAGGAGGAAGATAACCTAGAACTCAGCAACTTTCTCCAGTAAAATATTCTCTTCTGGACTCTTTAACCTAGTTCTTTTTATTTCTTTGTATCAAGTGCATATTCATCTCTAAATGGAACTGGTGGACAATTTGTTTTTCCTCCCTATGCTTTTCTACATGTTTCAAGTTTTCCTCAAATAAATATCTATCTTTAAATATCCCCAAATAAAGATTAATTAACATGAGTGCTGCATATTTTACATTCACTTGCACAAAGGCAGATATTAGCAGTTCCTCACTATAAGATATGTGATGACTTTACCTATTCATCTGACACAATCATATGAATCATGTCATGTTTTTAAAAATGTTTTACTATGATCCTAATGTGGCATGTTATTTGATCAATGATATATTTTAAAAGTACTATAATTGGTAATTGGAAAATGGGATGAGATTTATTTTTCCTCAATTTTATAGTAGAATGAAAATCATTCTGTTTGAAATTTCCCTTTGCAAATTTCGAGACTGCTCTCACAAAAGAGTAAAGTATTTGCAACCTCTAATTCTACTCTCCTTTGATTGAACAAGGGGGAACTCTGTAGCAATTACCTTATGAGTTCTGAGGATCACATTTGGGAGGCATGATTACAAAGATTGGGATAAGAATTTTATAAAATCTCAATAAGGCATTGAATTGATAAGTAAGAGACCTGCCATTTGAGATCTGTGTGAGAGGAACATGTCTTGGATGTACAATTTCAGAGCGGAACGAGGGTGTGCAAGGATGAGTAACTGATTGCCCAATTGCCTTTAGTCTCTTTCCCTTTTAGGGGCCTGTGTTATCTTAAGAGTATTATAGCTGACAGCTAGCATAAAAACATGTCATCATTTACAAATGATTTCACAATCACTCATATAACCAGGATTCTTTCTAACAAAAAAGGCTTATGTTGGCAAATTCAAACAGAACACAAGGCATTAGAAAATATTTAATAAAATAATCACCTTATAGAGAGTACTCTAAAGAAAAATATGGAGCAATCTCTGATGATTTTCCTGGGAAATTGTGTGCAGAGATCTAAGACTACCCAGAACAATTTATAATTTTAGTTAACAATGAAATTTATTTTTTTTAATAAATTCATTTATTTTAGTTGGGGGCTAATTACTTTACAATATTGTAATAGTTTTTGCCATACATTGACATGAATCAGCCATGGGTCTACATGTGTTCCCCTTCCTGGACCCCCCACCCACCTCCCTCCCCATCCCATCCCAACAATGAAATTTAAATCCACTATGTGGTTTATGTTTATGTTTGTCATTCAAGTACACAAATCACTAAACTACACAAAATTTTATCACAGTCATTAGAATTTGGACATACCAAATATAATATCATTAAATGTTTTGTTCGTAATCCCTTTTGTTTTTGGCTTACATACAAGATGAGTAGTTTTCAAACTATGAACCTTAAACCAGCATGATCATTATCTGGGAACTAGTTAGAACTGTAAATTCTGAGGTTCTATCCCAGATCTACTTAATTAGAAACTCTAGGAATAGAATCCAGAAATCTGTGTTTTAACAATCTGTCCTAGTGATTCTGACGAATCCTAAATATGAGAACCATTGAACTAGAAGAAGCAGAGTTTAAGATATGAATAGTAATTCACTCTGTCCTGGTTAAGGGACTTGGTCTGATTTTTGTGGATCTATCCAAGAAAAAAGATATTCTTACCATAGAGGTGGAAGTAATTTATGAAAGATAAAAATAAATATGCATTAGTTATGCAGCAGTGCAGGTATTAGTAGATTTGTAGTATGTTGTATAATTCGGTGTTTTAAGTCTAAGAAACTCCCTTTACTTCAACTCTCTTCAGTTTCCAACTGTTGTTAACAGCTGCTGATGTTCACCTCAAAGATCTACTTCTTTGAGGAATATTATGAATCTAGGTATGTTTTAATTACATTAAAACACTTTAGGTGAGAAAAATATGTTTGAGGGAATGAATTAGTATACTGAATTTATGATCACAATGTGAGAATGAGGCGTGATTACAGATAAATATTAAAAGGAGTAGAGGAAAATGTCTAGAACTTGTCTCCTTCAGAGAATCTTTCTATTTCTGGGACAAGGCATCTATTCAGGCTAGTAGCTTAACTCGAAGAAAAGAAAGATGCAAGGTAAACGTGATCTTCCCATATTATAATTTGTTGTTCTTGTATAATTTGTTGTATAATACACTGTTGTTTAGTTGCCCAGTCATGTTGGATTCTTTGTGACCCCATGGACTGCAGTGCACCAGGCCTCCCTGTCCCTCATCATCTCCCGGAGTTTGCCAGAGTTCATGTTCATTGCATCAGTGATGCTGTCCAGACATTTCATCCTCTGATGCCCTCTTCTTCTGCCCTTAATCTTTCCTGGCATCAGGGAAATGAAAGTATGTGTCTCTCATCATAAATTCCAAATATAGTGTTAAAGATCTGAGGAAGGAAAAAATGGGAACTGAAATAATATAAAATAGGAAATATAAAAGAAAAAAATTGTATTATGGGTACAACATTCTAGTGTTCTATAACAGTGCAAAAAGTATAAATTTGTTGAGAGAGGCTCAGAAAACAAAGGTAGATCTTGAAGATAAATTCATGGAAAAACCACATCATAGCTGACCATATTCCTCCAACCATCTTTCTGTTTTTCACCTCATGACTCCTGGTGTTCTGCTGTTCAAAATCAAGCCGAAATGAAATGTATAGCACCCAATAGACATATATCTGTGGCTGACTGAGCTGCTTGAAAGGATGGAGGTTCTTGAGGTCCTAGGAAAGAATCAGGTTATCTCTGGTTCCCTAGTCCCCAGAGTCTAACAAACAATAAAGGAGATGCATGTTTTTAGGATGGTTCTGGTGGGTCCTCTCCGTATCCCTATGGCCCTTAGGAAAACTGTTTGGCAAGTTAGAAGAATACAAAATGGTAACACTGGTCAAGTTGGAGTGATCTTTGTAACAACTTCCCTCATTCCTCACTGTCATCAATGGTGAAGTACATACAGGACAAGAAATACTGAGAATTTTGTACAATTCTCAGATGGTCAAGGGAGGGTATTACTGCTATGTCTGAGAAAGTTCTAGCTTTTGTCCACTGGGCTGTACTACCATATGTCAGACCTTCTCCAATTTATTTGTTCAGCTTACAAGTTCTTGGCCAGAAGGATATATTGTTAGTAATAAGCAGGAGAGTTGGTGTAGGAAATGGCAACCCATTCCAGTATTCTTGCCTGGAAAATTCCATGGACAGAGGAGCTTGGTGTAGTGAGCTATAGTCTATGGGGTCACAAAGAGTCAGACATGACTGAGTGACTGGACATACATGCACACAAACAGGAGAGTTCGACGCCATAGAAACTGTGCCTTCAAGATAATTTGGAGCTTGGGAAAACCGTATAAAATGTATTTGCAAAGAGTATCTTCAGAGTGGGGTGATGGAAGCAGCACTGGAAGATTTAACGAGGATTATATATATAATACTATATAAGAAAATACAAAAGGCTGGATGACTTAACAATTATATTTTTAATCCAGAGTGAGCCAGATTCAGGAATTTGAGACTGTATATGTATACAGTTTCCGTATAACTTGGCAAATTCTGCCACTTGTACAGGGAATGGATTTTCTTCGGTGTGCCCAAAAATTGCTGCTTGGCAGAGTTTTTCTGTGGAGCCAAGTGGAAAAAAAGCTCCTTTTGTTATTATTATTATTTTTGCTTTCCCACATAGAATCAATTTGTGGATTGCATAAACCGCAGGATATAATTCCACTATTTCAGCCAGAAACTTTCCCATCTGACCAAGACAATTGCAAATATGCTAAACTTGCTTTAATGAAAAGTCATTCTTTACATAGCTTACATCGACATAAGATGACAAGTCACTCACCAGATAAAAGCTTCTTTGTTTGAATCAAACAATAAGCCAGCTCTTCCACACACACACAAAAAAACTGCCATTCTATTCTGAACTGAATGCATTTTCAACTAATGCTGTATTCAGGATCAAAACCAAAGGAGGCCCATCTGCTAGGAAGGCCAAAAGCTCATTTTGTGGCGTGTCAGTCCAGTCTGTTATAGAAATGGTCACTCTAAAACTGTTTGCAATTTAAAAGTGCACACAGAATTATGTTAACCTCTATTGACTGACTTTTGTTAAATGCACCATTAAAAATCCAATTTACCCTGGCTTCCTCTAAAATGTTGTGCTCAGGGCATTCCAATAGGTACATTATGATGGTCAATTGTCATAGGCTAAAAGTCAGTACCTTGTTAGCTCAAATACACCAAGCATTTGTCCCTAATTTTAATAGGGGCCTCTCTTGCCCTGGAATTATGGGAGCACTGATGGAATACAACCTTATAAGATGATTTGAGGGGTGTCAGGCTGGATCCACGGGTAAACACTGATTGAACAAGGCTAAGAGGCCCTAGATAGTGAACTCTGACATCACTCTTCACCAATCTGGTTCTGTCTCTTCTGCTTAGAGTGAAAATTTGCAGAGGTTAGAACCTGAATGTCAAGTCAAAATGAGATGATGAATTAGGTCAATTACTACATGGTAGACATGCCAGTCACACTAATGCTTAGTAAATATAGCACACTTTTAATTGTGCTTACTGACATTCACATTTATTTTCTTTTGTCATTTAAATCATCACAGGATTGTTAATAAAGCTGTCCCTTCACTGATTAACTCTTACATGACTTCACATTGAGTTCTGAAATGTACTACATTTCATCCTCACCCTGAGGATGGCTTCCTCTCCCATTTAGAGGGCAGGTTTCCAGTAAGATCCACCAGCAAGGTCCCAACCATGCCCATTCCAGAAAGGTCTTGACCTCATCTCTAGTCAGGCAGGCATGGAGTCACTCAGGCAGGAGCCACTTGGTCATCCTATCTCAGCCCTAGGACTAAGAGTAGTGGCTGTTACCTATATCTGTTATTCCTCTAGTCTTTACATTTCTCTTTAACTCTTCCTAGACAATTCTTCATTCTTCTAATCTCCTGTTAATAATTCTTTATTTTAAAGTTCTCTGTTCAAATTTCTGTTTGATTTCTATTTTCTGATAGGATCAGGTATAATAAACCTTTTACTTTGCCTTATCTCTGATTTAAACCATTATTGGGTATCAATAGGCCTCCTGAAATCTTACAAGAATAGGTAAATATAAATAAGAATCCCAACAAATTTAAGTATTTTTTAATTTAATGATAATCTATTTCTCTGCTCTAAACACAAATGTTCTGGAATTGATAGCCTTGCTGTGCATCAGGCACGTGAATTTATGATCAGTTACATCTCTGTTAAAACATAATTTAAATATACTTGGAAGGGGAAAGATGGAAGAATAGAAGGACTTGACATGAAAAGACTAGAATCACAACTAACTGCTGAACAATCATCGACAAAAAAGACTAGAACCTACCAATAAATATATCCTGCACCCAGCGACAAAGAAGGCATAACTAGGTAACAGGAGGGCACTTTCACAATATAAGTCAAATCCCATACTCGCTGGGTGGATGACCCACAAGCTAGAAACTAATTATACTGCAGAGGTTCTCCCACAAGATTAAGAGTTCCGAGACCCAAGTCAGCCCCCAAGCCTGAGAGCCTGGCACTGGGAGGAGGGACCCCAGAGCATTTGGCTTTGAAGGCCAGACAGGTTTGATCACAGGAGCCCAACTTTCCCTGCTGTGAAAGTACTGCACTCAATATGTCAGCAAATTTGGAAAACTCAGCAGTGGCCTCAGGACTGGAAAAGGTCAGTTTTCATTCCAATCTCTAAGAAAGGCAATGCCAAAGAATGCTCAAACTACAGCATAATTGCACTCATCTCACACGCTAGTAAAGTAATGCTCAAAATTCTCCAAGCCAGGCTTTAGCAATACATGAACCATGAACTTCTAGATGTTCAAGCTGGATTTAGAAAAGGCAGAGGAACCAGAGATCAAATTGCCAACCTCTGCTGTATCATCAAGAAAGCAAGAGAGTTCCAGAAAAACATCTATTTCTGCTTTATTGACTATGCCAAAGCCTTTGACTGTGTGGATCACAATAAACTGTGGAAAATTCTGACAGAGATGGGAATACCAGACCACCTGACCTGCCTCCTGAGAAACCTGTATGCAGGTCAGGAAGCAACAGTTAGAACCGGACATGGAACAACAGACTGGTTCCAAACAGGAAAAGGAGTACGTCAAGGCTGTATATTGTCACCCTGCTTACTTAACTTATATGCAGAGTACATCATGAGAAATGTTGGGCTGGATGAAGCAAAAGCTGGAATCAGGATTGCCGGGAGAAATATCTATAACCTCAGATATGCAGATAACACCACCCTTATAGCAGAAAGTGAAACACTAAAGAGCCTCTTGATGAAAGTGAAGAGGAGAGTGAAAAAGTTGGCTTAAAGCTCAACATTCCGAAAACTAAGATCATGGCATCTGGTCCCATCACTTCATGGGAAATAGATGGGGAAACAGTGGAAACAGTGGCAGACTTTATTTTGGGGGGCTTCAAAATCACTGCAGATGGTGATTGCAGCCATGAAATTAAAAGACGCTTACTCCTTGGAAGGAAAGTTGTGACCAACCTAGACAGCATATTAAAAAGCAGAGACATTACTTTGTCAACAAAGGTCCGTCTTTTCAAGGGTATGGTTTTTCCAGTAGTTGTGTATGGATGTGAGAATTGAACTATAAAGAAATTTGGGCGCTGAAGAATTGATGCTTTTGAACTGTGGTGTTGGAGAAGACTCTTGAGAATCCCTTGGACTCCACGGGGATCCAGCCAGTCCATCCTAAAGGAGATCAGTCCTGGGTGTTCATTGGAAGGACTGATGTTGAAGCGGAAACTCCAAAACTTTGGCCACCTGATGCTAAGAGCTTACTCATTTGAAAAGACCCTGATGTTGGGAAAGATTGAAGGCAGGAGGAGAAGGGGATGACAGAGGATGAAACGGTTGGATGGCATCACCAACTCAATGGACATGAGTTTGGGTAAACTCTGGGAGTTGGTGATGGAGAGAGAGTTCTGGCATGCTGAGGTTCATGGGGTCACAAGGAGTCAGACACAACTGAGCAACTGAACTGAACTGAACTGAATAGTAGTAGGGGAAATAAGAGACTCAACTCTTGGAGAGTACACATTGAATCACTTTTCTGTACTCCTGAAACTAGTACAACATTATAAATCAACTATATCCCAATATAAAATAAAAATTCTATTAAAAAATAAAAAAAATTACTGATAACTATTAAAATAATTGAGAACTAATTTGGATACTGTTTCAATAAGGCCATGTAGATTTTTAAACAGTATCATACTTAAGGTTATTATTTAACTTTTATATTGCTAAACAGACCTAATTTGAATGTATTACGACCAATCAACGAACAAATCTTTTGTAGTTTTATGGGTTGATGTTTATCCACAAGCATAAACCACCATTAACATTTAGAAAATGGTTATATGGTTTAAAATTTGGTTTTGTTTTATGTGAGCGCAAAAGTATGAATTGTTTAGTAAATAAAATGTCATGAAAGAGCGCTAATTAAAAAATATGAAATACTATTCCCCATCCTACTTCCCTAAAAAACAAAAAAAACTAATATCCATGCTCAATTCAGGCTGTTAGTAAAGTGACTTTAGTTTACCAATGTATAGTTCTATAATACGTTGGTTACATTTAATCACTTTTAGATTTGCTTTCTAATTCATCTTTGCTATTTGTGTACTTTCTTTCTAATGACGGATAATTTCTTTGATTTTGTTATATTTCAGTTTTTCTCATTTTGAAATATAAATAATAGTTTATTAGATTAAAAATATGTGGTCATCCTATGAAGACTATTTGGAAGTGCAAAATCTTTAAATGGCCAAGGAAAGCAGTAAATATTAGTATATCTGAGGTGCTATAAATACTAACAAAACAATCAGCTCTTCTATAACTCACAACTTCATAACTGATATACACAATGAAGTAACTGAGCCAATGGAAGTTTTGACAATTTAACATTTTCAATATAGCTTTGGTATTGGCATTTATTTTAATTGTTTCATCATTAAAGATGATTAAACACAATACCCATAATATATGCTACACATTTATTGAAATATTAACTATCCTATGCCTATCACTATCTTCCATAGTATTACATTCTACAGCTAAATAATTAGCTTAATCTTGTGTAATAAGTTTTTTTTTAATAAATTTTTGGTCTCTCAAAACGTATTTAATGTGTTATTATCTTTTGGTATAAAACAATAAAAAGGAAATGGTGGATCTCTATTTCTGTTTAAGCCTCCAAATAGGATTTTCATTACAGCAAAAATGAAAATGCCAGCTAAAGAAATGTAAAACTTAGATCTCTAGCTATTTGATCTCCTCTTATCACCCTCCTACAAAACATTTTCATTAATATAAAGGTTAGGTAAATAAGTGTGAATTCATTGACAATTGTTGGATAGGAAAAATCCTGAGCCATTTCAACAATAACAGGGGATGAGAGTTTCCTCTTCACTGCTAATTTCTTCACAATGTCTCTCACTATACCAGAACTTTATCTGCTTTTCCTAATGTAGTTTTGGGGTAATACATCACACCAAATTGCTTAGTCCAAGTGGTCACTCTTTAGCAACTGACACGCAGTTGCATCTTTGTTAGAGTCTAGGTAATGGAAGTCACATTTATGTGGCAGTTGTAGCTATTGAATTTCAGTAATATAATTGTTTATATGGAAGAGATAGAAGAGTGTTGAAAGTGAATAAGGGTTGAAAATGTTGAAAGGCTTTAAATAGGAGCCTATTTAAAGGCTCCTATTTAGTAGTCGTACCTTTTTTAGCGTCTAGGTAATGGAAGTCACATTTATGTCGCAGTTGTAGCTATTGAATTTCAGTAATATAATTGTTTATATGGAAGAGAAAGAAGTGCGTTGAAAGTGAATAAGTGTTGAAAATGTTGAAAGGCTTTAAATAGGAGCCTTTCTTCAGTCTCTTTCAAGTTTCAAATTACGGTGTTTACATAATTCTGTTTTCAATTGCTGTATGTATGTCTTTTAAGAAACAAGGCAATGTTTAATTAACTATTCTCTAACTTCTTAGTGCTACTGTGACATGAAATTATTTTCAGTGAGGCCTCTCTTGAATCTCATGTTACCAGTTTCAAAGGGGACTTTTTAGCTCTTGCCTTAATTATAGTCCAACTCTTAGGAGAAGTTACCAGTCAGTTTAATCATTGTTCCTCTGTACATAATAAGTCATTTCTATCTGGCAGCTTTAAAATATACATATATGGATAATATTTATATTAATTCATTCATTTATTGTTAGATTTCAGAAATTATATTATTATGTGCCTAGGGAGACTTACTTCAAATTTATTGTTTTTGAATTTGGCATTTATAAATTTTGCTCTCTTACCAAGTTTGGAGAGTATTGCACCTTTATTTCTTCAAGAATTTTTCTGTCATTTTCTTTCTCATCTTTTTTGAGAACTTGAATTGCTTACAGTGTCAGACTATTTGACTTTGTTCCATAAGTAATTATACTCTATTTAAAATGTGTTCTCTTATTCAGATCACACGTCTATTGATCTGTATTCAAGTTTCATTAACTCTTTACTCTGTGGTCTCTAACCTGTCATTAAAGCCCATTGATTGAATCTTTTATTTCAGATAGTGTATGTTTTTGGCTCTAAGTTTTCCATTTGGTCCTTTTTCATAGTTCCTATTTCTTTGTAGATGTTTCTTATCTGTTTACTCATTATGAGCATATTTTTCTTTACTTTATTGAGCATCATTAAAAAAAGCCACTTTAAAGTCTGTTGAATAATTTAACCACATAGGTAATTTTAGGGTTAACTCTTCTTTTCTTCAGGAAGACTTCCCTAAGCCTAAGTGGGCTGAGTTAGGTTCCTCTCTTTTCTCTTAAGAGTTCAGGATATACCTCTTTTTTATACATTATATGAAATTAAAATAGTGTGTGTACGTGTCCATGTTCTCAATTAGATTGTAAACTATTCAAGGACAATAGCACTGTCTTTTTCATCTATATTCCTCTCAATTTACAGCATAGTAATTGAAAAATAGTACATATTCAGTAGATGTTTGCTTAATTAAATGTAGTTCAGGGAGACTGTGGTTTATTATTCAGGTAGAACACACTGAAAATCAAGAACTGGGGTTTGGGCCTCAGTTTTGTAATATAGAAACTACATTTGGTTAATACACCTAAAGTTGGCAAAGTTTGGGGAACTGATTTATGCTATCCAATTTATCATTATAAATTAATGCAGAAATTAAAGTTTACTGATTGTTAAAATATAGTATAATAAATATACCTTTCTAATGATTAATGTGTGTAATCAAAGTCTTCATTTCAGAATATATAATTTCTGGTGTTATGGGTCTGGAAAAGAAATATAATCAAATATTGTTTACTATAGTGAAATAAAGTTGAATATATATTAAGGATAATTAATTTAAGGTGAAAAGCCTTATAAATCATCCCTACCTCTCGACCTGGTGTGATCTGAACTCAAGTATACTCTTTACATGTTCTCTTTTGGACAGTTCTGGGTGAATATAGATACCCTTCCTTTTCAACTCACTTATTTTTTCCCCTCTAAAATCCTTGGAGACCATCTTTTAAACTATAACTCATTCTTTCCTTGGATAGATTACAAGCTTTAAAAATCTGCAGTGTATTTGTAAATCTTTCTGAGTTTATACACTGGTTTTGTTTGAATTTCAGTAAAACTCAGTTTTTACGTAGTTTCCCTTTCCCTAAATTGATTTCAAGGTAGTTAATTATTCTTATCCATTTATATTTACTGTAATTAGCTTAGCCCTACAGCTAACATTATTTTATAGTTCTGCAGACATTTTCCTTTAGTCCTTAAAAAGTTACATAAGTTCTTAACTAAGTGATTAACAACTTGCAGTTATATATTCAGGCTTCCATACATCCATTCTTCTATCTGAAATCCAGCCCATTATATATTAAGAGCCAGTAGATTTTCTAGGTGAACCAAGAAGTTACAGCCCCTGCCCACACAGTGCTTCTTGAAGTCTAGTAAAGAAAACTGTTACTAAAAAAAAATTAGCAAAATAGAAATGTAGTGACTGTTATAAGAAAAAGTTCAGGGACATTGAAAACACATATTAGATAAATGAACAAAACAAGAAATCATGGAAGTTTTCTTGAGAAAGTAGTATTAACTTGAATAATGTGAATAGCTGGAGTTAGCTATAAGAAGGGACTGGTAGGAGGAGATAGACATTTTTTTTAAAACAGAAAGGAATTCAGTTTATTTGGTGCAGAATATGAAGAGAATGATGGGAGATAAAATCAAAGAGAAGACCAAATGGAGATATCTCTCTGAAAGATTCCTAAAAAAATGTTTTTTTAGAACTTTATTATCATTAAACAGTAATTATCAATTTTTGATGCACATGATTTTAAAAAGAGCTAGAAAGGGGTGTAATCCAACTATCCAAATAACATCTGTTGATATTAAGGAGAACTAATGAAGCTACAAGTGTCTATTGAGAAAATTTCACATGATACAAAGGCAATCAAAAATGACAGCCTCCATTCTCAATCTATTCAAACTCCCTAAATTTAAACACCACTTAAAGTTTTGTAGAGTTTTTTACAGGGTGAGGAATTGAAATATTTATCTATCTAATTATCTATCTATATTTACCATTATGTATTATCCTATTCTACTCAATACCAGTGTGCATTTATATTTAGTATGTTATAATATATTTTAGATATTGCCTATACTAACACTCAGAATCATCTAATTCTTGTTAACAGGTTGTATATTACTCCATCATATGAATGTGCCAATAATTTATTGCCTCTCCATTTCAGACCAATTCTTCTATACTTCTTAATGATGCTAGGCTTGGAACTCCACAAACCATGTTTTCTTTTCCACGTGCTGCCCCACCTCTTTCCCTGACTCTGCCAATGGGGGTAGTAGAAGGAGAACAGAAGGCTGGAGGATGAAGTGTCCTCCCTGTTTTCTTTCTATTGCTATTTCCTTCTATTCCTATTCCTATTTGCTTTCTGTCCCGTCTCTCTCTCCAGAATCACTTCTGTCTTTTGATAGTAACAGTTAATTTCAGTAGCAGCAGTTGAGTTCACAATTTTCAGTTTGCCAGCACATCCAGAACCGACCCATTTCTACCCACTTAGAGACACAAATACAACCTCAGACAGGTACTTCTTAGAAATTCAGAAAGGATTGCATTATAATTTTGTGGGCTCTGGGCCCTTATGCCTTTGGAGATTGCTTCTACCGTTACCAACTTTTTAAAGCTATATTTCCTGATGGCATTAATAAAGAAAAATATATTACTGTTATTTATAAAAAATATTTCCATTAACCCAAAAATTCACTCTTATTTTAAAACAAATCAAAACATTTTCATGGTTCCCTGAAAGTATTTTGGGTCTAGGCACTGTGCCTACATTGCCTGATGGAAATGTGGCCATAGTTCTGTGTCTCACATCTACAAGGTTCTTCATCCTAGCTTAGAAGCACCAGTATCAACCCAAAGGTGCTTCCTCCTCAGAGCTCTAAGCCTCAGCTCCATGGATGCCTTTCCTGCAGTTTGTTTTAAGAATTCTGAGCTCTGTTGGCAGAGAGCTCCACTGTTGGCTTACAGATAACCACCCTTTTGCTATGTCTTCACGCTGGTTCCTCTGTCTGTGTTGTCTGTATCCTAACCCCTTTTAATAAGGAAACCAGTTATATTGGTTTAGGGCCCACCCTAATGATCCCATGTTAGCTTAACTAGCCCTTAAAATTTCCTGTTGTCACATTCTGAGGTACTGGTGGTTAAGGTGTCAATATGTGAATTTTAGAGGGGGGACACAATTCAACTCATAAAAAGTAGACTTGTCAACACTTATTAAACCAGAATACTGATAGGTACTTTTGTTATTTTTAGGTTTAGCCATTACAAACATATTTTAATGAACATTTTTGAATACACATTTGAATAAATTTTTATAAGTGTAGCTTTTGCATTAATTTCTTAGGAGTGAAAGAGTAGGGTACCTTCATTTTTAATTTATAGTTTTCATAACTATTGCCTTGTTGTATTCCTTAAAATTTCATATTCTTGCTCAAAATATATGGGTTTGCAAGCATTATCATCAAACTTTACATTTTGCTGATCTGATGTGTGAAATATGGTTGTACATTTGTTTTGATTCTCATTTGTCTAATTATGAGCCAGGATATGCATTTGTGTTATATGTTTATTGTCTATTTAGATTTATTCTGAAGACTGCCTGTTTATATGTTTTGCTGGTTTTCCATTGAGAGTTTGCTTTTTCTAACTGATTTTTATGTCATAAATATCTGATTTCTTTAGCCATCCTCATATTTTCACATCAATTAGTTAATCTGTCATTATCTTTGGGTCTCAAGTTAGAAATAACCTTCAACATAAGTTTACCTGTGGTCTCTCCTACAAAAAGCTTGGATCAGGAAACCTCTCCTAAACATTGGGCTTATTTATCCATATTTAGAGCTTATCAAACCTTTTTATACAGAATTGAAATTGCTTTTTATTCTCTTGTCTTTCCACTGGGTTATAATTTTAAGATCAGAGATCTTGATTTGTTTATTGAAGCAGCCCAGGTAATTAACAGTGTCTGAATTTAAAAGGTATTTAATAGAATTTTTCTTTTTCTTTTTTTTGGCTGGAGAAAGGAAGGAAGGGGAAACAGTGAAAGTTCATGTTAAGCCATAATCCTTATGGTTTTGAATTTGGAAACCATTGATTCAAAAGTATTTGGAGATGGTCAATTAACACTTTTCATATGTATAACTCCAGTTCTTGAATTTAGCTGGCAAAGTTAATACACTGGTGGTGAGCAAAATGTAGTACTTTCCATCATAACGTGGATCGTTTTTTGCTCAGAATTTTAAAAAGTATTTTGATTATTTTTAAGATGTAGGCCATCCATGTTCCTCAAGGGTATTTCATAATAGAGATTTGTATACCTTCTCTTGTCAACAGAGACAATTCTGCATAGCACTTAAAAGCTTAGTTTTGGTCTTATTTGTACCATTTCTAGCTTTGTGACTCTGTCCATGTTATTTAAAAGGTCTGGTCCCTAGTCTTGCCATCTGTAAAGTGAGGATGATATTCTTATCTGCTGCATAGCGTTGCTGAGAGAATGAAAAGAGATACCATCTATTAAACACTTGTAAAGCATCTGCCTACAATGCGGGAGACCTGGGTTCAATCCTGGGTCAGGAAGATTCCTCTGGAGAAGGAAATGGCAACCCACTCCAGTACTCTTGCCTGGAAAATCCCATCGATGGAGGATCGTGGTAGACTACAGTCCATGAGATCACAAAGAGTCGGACACCACTGAGCGACTTCACTTTCACTTTTCACAGTGCAAATAAGACACTAGATATCATTATTATTAATACTGTTTTCCTTTCTTAGGAAGTTGGAGCTTCCTCAGAGTGCTGTGAATTGGAATATTTTCACTGACCTATTGCTTTTCAGGGGTGGAAAGATAATGTATACTTTGATTGCTATGAATTAGTATTGACTACAATAGGCAGTTACTGTGTGAATAAGAAACCTGCCTATCAGTTTGTGATGGAACAGAGTTTAAGCTGTTATGTGTATGATCTCTGCCCTTATGCATCTGCATGTACTCTTATATACATATGTGCATAATTGGCTCAGTAACCCTAGGAAATTATAGTAGTTGAGACAGTTGTTTTCCCCCACTAAATATTCCTAAAATTTTGTTTTATATTTTATTTCTTTCCCCTTCTAAGATGGTCCTGATATTCATTTTAACTTTGTTTAAGCTATATAAAAAGATTTGTGAAACGTGATACTCATGGAACCGTGCCGTAAGCCACTGTAGGATTGATTCTGGCTAAGTAGAAAAATGAAAGCAGAATTCTTAATTTGTTCTAGTGATGCTTGATTATTCTGGAGTCTATCTGAAATGGAATACAATTTTTCGTGGTCAGTTTTGTAGTTGAAAGAAGAGGCAGCTGCCTCAATGCTGAGATTTCAGAAGGTCCCAGAAGTGCCATTTCTTGGTATCTCTTCATAATCTGAATTTGACGTCTATTTTGGGTGGGTAAATCTTTGCATTTTTCACAGGTTACTCCAAGAAATTCAAGCACTGTGGAAAGAATAAGCCATTCTTACTTATTATCTTTTTTAAGTAGTTGCTTTCCTATTATTTTCTAATATAAAGGCTAATCTGGTTATACCTGTCAAACAAACAGGTGAAGACCTAAGACTTTCAGAAGCCCATGTTTGGTACTCTAGGAGAGGGACTTAAGGAAGTAAAGTTGTTAAATATACATAGATAGATATCTATATCCACATCTGTATCTGTCTATCTATCTATATGTGTGTGTATATATATATATGTATGTATGTATGTATCCATATGCCAATGCCAGATATGAGAATAAGTTAATTCAACCTAATGTTTTAATTTTGAACAGACTGACTATTCTGCTACTGCCTTAAGAGGAAAATATATTTTATAACATATATCAGTTTGTACTTTTTCAAGTCTAAAATGCATTTTATTCCACTTATATCTGCTAATATGATTGTTTCTAAGTTAAAGTGAAAAGTGAAAGTGAAGTTGCTCAGTCGTGTCCAACTCTTTGTGACCCCGAGGACTGTAGCCTACCATGATCCTCCGTCGATGGGATTTTCCAGGCAAGAGTACTGGAGTGGGTTGTCATTTCTTTCTCCAGAGAATCTTCCTGACCCAGGGATCGAACCCAAGTCTCCCGCATTGTAGGCAGATGCTTTACCATCTGAGCCACCAGGGAAGTCCTTTTTTTGAGTTCAGTTCAGTTCAATCCTTCAGTTGTGTACAACACTTTGCGACCCCATGGACTGCAGTATACCAGGCCTCCCTGTCCATCACCAACACCCAGAGTCTACCCAAACCCATGTCCATCGAGTCTGTGATGCCATCCAACAATCTCATCCTCTGTCGTCCCCTTCTCCTCCTGCCTTCAATCTTACCCAGTATCAGGGTCTTTTCAAATGAGTCAGTTCTTTGCATCAGGTGGCCAAAGTATTGGAATTTCAGCTTCAACACCAGTCCTTCTAAAGAACACTCAGGGCTGATCTTCTTTAGGATGGACTGGCTGGATCTCCTTGCAGTCCAAGGGACTCTCAAGAGTCTTCTCCATCACCATAGTTCAAAAGCATCAATTCTTCTGTGCTTAGCTTTCTTTATAGTCCAACTCTCACATCTACACATGACTACTGGAAAAACCATAGCCTTGACTAAATGGACCTTTGTTGGCAAAGTAATGTCTCTGCTTTTTAATATACTGTCTAGGTTGGTCATAACTTTCCTTCCAAGGAGTAAACGTCTTTTGATTTCATGGCTGCAATCACCATCTACGGTAATTTTGGAGCCCCCCAAAATAAGTCTTCCACTGTTTTCACTGTTTCCCCATCTATTTCCCATGAAGTGATGGGACTGGATGCCATGATCTTAGTTTTATGAATGTTGAGCTTTAAGCCAACTTTTTCACTCACTTCTTTCATTTTCATCAAGAGGCTCTTTAGTTCTTCACCTTTTGCCATAAGGGTGGTGTCATCTGTATATCTGAGGTTATTGATATTTCTCCCAGCAATCTTGATTCCAGCTTGTGCTTCATCTAGCCCAGCATTTCTCATGATGTACTCTGCATATAAGTTAAATAAGCATAGGGACAATATATAGCCTTGACATACCCCTTTCCCTATTTGGAACCAGTCTGTTGTTCTATGTCCAGTTCTAACCGTTGCTTCCTGACCTACATACAGATTTCTCAAAAGGCAGGTCAGGTGGTCTGGTATTCCCACCTCTTTTAGAATTGTCCAGAGTTCGTTGTGATCCACACAGTCAAAGGCTTTGGCATAGTCAATAAAGCAGAAATAGATGTTTTTCTGGAACTCTCCTGCTTGTTGATGATCCAGCAGATGTTGGATATTTGATCTCTGGTTCCTCTGCCTTTTCTAAATCTGGCTTGAACGTCTGGAAGTTTATGATGCACATGTTGTTGAAGACTGGATTGTAGAATTTTGAGCATTACTTTGCTAGTGTGTGAAATGAGTGCAATTGTGCAATAGTTTGAGTATTCTTTGGCATTTCCTTTTTTGGGACTGGAATGCAAACTGACTTTTTCCAGTCCTGTGGCCACTGCTGAGTTTTCCAGATTTGCTGGCATATTGAGTGCAGCACTTTCACAGTATCATCTTTTAGGATTTGAAATAGCTCAACTGGAATTCCATCACCTCCACTAGCTTTGCTTGTAGTGATGCTTCCTAAGACCCACTTGACTTCACATTCCAGGATGTCTGGTTCTAGGTGAGTGATCACACCATTGTGATTACCTGGGTCATGAAGACCTTTTTTGTACAGTTCTTCTGTGTATTCTTGTCTCCTCTTCTTAATATCTTCTGCTTCTTTTAGGTCCCTACCATTTCTGTCCTTTATCGAGCCCATCTTTGCATGAAATGTTCCCTTGGTATCTCTAATTTTCTTGAAGAGATCTCTAGTTTTTCCCATTCTATGTTTTCCTCTATTTCTTTGCACTGATCACTGAGGAAGGCTTTCTTATCTCTCCTTGCTATTCTTTGGAACTCTGCATTCAAATGGGTATATCTTTCCTTTTCTCCTTTGCTTTTCACTTCTCTTCTTTTCACATCTATTGTAAGGGCTCCTCAGACAGCCATTTGCTTTTTTGCATTTCTTTTTTTGGGGGATGGTCTTGATCTCTGTCTCTCGTACAATGTCATGGACCTCTGTCTATAGTTCTTCTGGCACTCTGTCTATTAGATCTAGTCCCTTAAATCTCTTTCTCACTTCCACTGTATAATCGTAAGGGATTTTATTTAGGTCATACCTGAATGATCTAGTGGTTTTCCCTACTTTCTTCAATTTAAGTCTGAATTTGGCAATAAGGAGATCATGATCTGAGCCACAGTCACCTCCTGGTCTTGTTTTCATTGACTGTATAGAGCTTCTCCATCTTTGGCTGCAAAGAATATAATCAATCTGATTTCAGTGTTGACTGTCTGGTGATGTCCATGTGTAAAGTCTTCTCTGTGTTGTCGGAAGAGGGTGTTTGCTATGACCAGTGTGTTCTCTTGGCAAAACTCTATGAGCCCTTTGCTCTGGTTCATTCTGTACTCCAAGGCAAAATATGCCTGTTACGCCAGGTGTTTCTTGACTTCCTACTTTTGTATTCCAGTCCTCTATCATGAAAAGCACATATTTTTTGGGTGTTAGTTCTAGAAGGTCTTGTAGGTCTTCAAAGAGCCATTCAACTTCAGCTCTTCAGCATTACTGGTCGGGACATAGACTTGGATTACTGTGATATTGAATGGTTTGCCTTGGAAATGAACAGAGATCATTCTGTCTTTTTTGAGATTGCATCCAAGTACTGCATTTTGGACTCTCTTGTTGACTGTGATGGCTATTCCATTTCTTCTAAGAGATTCTTGCCCACAGTAGTATATATAATAGTCCTCTGAGTTAAATTCACCCATTCCTGTCCATTTTAGTTCATTGATTCCTGAAATGTCAACGTTCACTCTTGCCATCTCCTGTTTGACCACTTCTAATTTGCCTTGATTCATGTTATAATTATAAAAGTTTTTAACTTTTTTATTACACTTTATACATTTTCTAAAAGTGTTAGCTACATATTTACTTATTAAGTAAGAAAAAATAAGAATACACCCATTAGATTTCTACCTACACAAGGAATTGTCCTGTAGCTGCCTAATTCCCTAGATCAATCATGAAGTAATCTGTACTCTAGAGAAATTGGAATGGAACAATATATAATTATTCAAAGTCAATACAAATGACTGGATTTCAACCACAGCATCAATATGATCAGAAGGAGAGTTGATGAAATGCAAAGTAGATGTTACTTCAATGATTTTAGCTTAGCAAAATAAACCCTAAAAGAAAAACCAGATCATTTCAAACTTCAATTTAAAGAGAGAAAAGTCAAAACCTTTTACCAAACTTCATACAGAAATGAGTCAGAAAGTTTCCACTCAGTTCAGTAAACATTTGTTCTGTCTGTACTGTCTATCTACCAGATACGACAACATGCTGAAGATACAAACAGTAAATCAAAGATTATGGATAAAATGTTTTATATAAACAAGCATGTCCAGAAGGATATAAGACAAAATTTTTGGAGGTTTACTCTGTAAGGTAAGATTATGGGCAATGGTTCTTCTCATTTTGCTTGTCTATTCTCAAGTTTGTACTATGATATATATTTCTGTCTGTTATGTGTGTGTGTTCCTTATGTGACTTGTATGACTTTGCCGTCCACATTTGATCCTCATCCTCCTTTGCAACCTTTGTTTATGCTTCTTCTGTCTACAATTCTTCTGCACTACTAAGTAAGAGCATGTGTGTGGGGAGAAGGAATTTTATACAGCAGGTTTTTACCCCATTTCCTGTCCCTGTCCAATGCCCAACCACTGCCCATCTAAATACTACCTATTTCTAGCAGTCCCACATCCTCTGTAACCTTCTCTGACCTTGAATTCTTAAACAGTTGTCTCTTTCAATGATGGGCATTTTGTGATAAGATGTGTCATACTGTTATTTGACTTAATGCCTCACTCTATACGGTACTTTACATTTCAAAGCAATTACACACAAATTATCTTAATTCCTTCTGTGAGGTAGTCTGGGTAGATATGGTCTCTAATTTTAGTGTGCAGAGAAAAAAAGGATTATGTGACTTGCTTAAGTTTCTAAGTGCAGGCTAAGAGAAAAGTGCTTTAGACTCTTTTTTTAAAAGTTTTATTTAATGTTGTTTTAGTTTCAGGTGTACAGCAAAGTGATTCAGATATATATATATATATATATACACACACACATATATCCATTTTTTTCAGATTCTTTTCCCATTTAGAGTATTGCAGAATTCTGAATAGAGCTCCCTGTACTATACAGTAGGTCCTTGTCAATTATTTATATTTTATAAATATTTGTATTTATTTAAGAGATAAGCAGGACATTTGGGGAAAAAAATCAGCATCTAGAAAGAGAAGACAACACTTTAATTTACCTGGAAGAGGAAGTTTACTAGAAGAATGACTGATTGAGCAGGGTAGAAAGACAAAAACTTTCATTGGACTAGGAGAAAAGATCACAGAGGAAGAGAATGGTGTCATGAAATGTGATTTGGGGTTCTTTCTGTTTTTTAATATTTCTGACATGAATGGGGAAAAGAAGAATTTCAAAGAAACAAGGTGCGGTTCAAGGTTTGCAAGATACTGATGAGTTGACATTTCTGATCATTGGATATTTCCAAAGTGTATAACATCCTAGCTAGCTAATCTAAGACTAGTAAAATTTCATGATGCACTTTGATGTTTCTGGTTGAGGTAGTTGGAATGAGGAGCAGGGTGAACCCCTCACAAACTGAGGATAGGCAATAAGTATCCAGGGGAAAGTGAAAGTTTTTCTTGTAGCAAAAGACTACAATGAAGCAAACAATGATGACAATGAACTAGGATGCTAATGGGTAAAATAAACATATTGTACAATTGCTTCAATCTTTGTATATCATCTTCAAAAATACTCAAAATATTAGGTCTTTTGCCCACTTTAAGATTTTTATTTATTTATTTATTTATTTTGGTCACGCCATGAGGCATGCGGGATCTTAGTTCCCTGACTAGAGATTGAGCTATTTGAGATTGGGTTTTCTTTTATTGTTAAATTTTAAGAATTCTTTACAGATTCTTGACACAAGTTGCTTTTGAAATATTTGATTTGCTCAATATATTCTTTCATTTTGTGGGTTGTCTTTCGCATATTTTGCTGGCATCACTTGAAGCACTATAGTTATTCATTTTAATGAGGTTGAATTTTTCTAACTTTTTACTTCATTGCTTGTGTTTTTGGTGTCATATCTAAGAAACCAATGGTTATGAGTTTTCTGATGTGTAAACTTGGTTATGCTATAGTTCCCATTTATTCAGTTAACACTAATCTAGATATTAATGTGAAGTCATTTTGCTGATGTAATTAAATTTCCTAAGCTTTAAGTAAGGGAGACTATTCATTTGGAAGACCTGTAAAGCAGGGCTGAAGCTTCCATAGAGAGAAATAATTATGGATGACAGTTTGGGCCTGTGCTGGTAAAGTTTCATTTTGCTCTTGCTCTTCCCTTCCTGATTGCCTCCCCTATGAATTCAGATACATGTTACCAGCCCCAATCATTGTGTAAGACAATCCTTTTTTAAAAAAATAAAAAAGACATCAACATTTGTATCTATATCTTGATATATATATAGATAGATATAGATGTGCAAATGTATGTGTGTAGTAGATAGACATTTCTATTGCTTCTGCTTCTCGTTGAACCTTGAGTAATATGAATATGGTATTAAATCTTATCATCATAGGATAGTGCTTCAATATCAATAAATTTTCCTTTTTCCAGTTTTATATCCCACACCACTCCCTATCCCCTGCCCCCCAGCCTTCTCAGAATCTATTCCTATGTATACTTTCTCCATTTTTGCTGGGATATGCTGGTTAGGTCCTAGAGGTCTTTTATCATGCACTACTTTCTTCCTCCCCCTTGTCCTTTCTCCCTCTCCCCCTTCCTTGCCTTCTCCTCCCTTGTCTTGCAAGATAAATACCTTTGTATGATTATTAAGCAAGAGGGAACACACTGCTTTAACAGCAAGGAGAGACCACTTTTGCAGGGAAGCCTGGGAATTCAAGATTTTTGAGTACATTAACCAAGATAGTTCCCTCCTAACTCTCAGATCGGAACCTGGATTATGGTGACCAGATTTTCATCTTCTCTGGGGCTCTGCTAATCTTCCACACTAGTTATGGGTTTAATACTCACCCTTTCTGCCTTTCAACTGTAGTTGATTTTCTCTTTACATTCTGCCAAAAATGTTTCCTAAATTTTGTGTGTGTGTTTTTTTTAAGTTGGTAATCAGTCAACCTCAAACTTTCATTAGTCTGTTCAGTTAATTGACAATTTCCAGAAAGAGCCATCCAAAGCCATAGTCCTGAACCTCTCAGTTACATGAGCTAGTGTACCAACCAGTTCACTTCCTTCTACCATTATTTCATCCCAGTTATCATCTGTAATAATTTTAACAGTTGTACCACTATAGTATGCCACATTAGCTATCAATGTCTATCAGTGTCAGGGTTCTCATCTCCAGCCTGCTAGTAGATGATTCAGATCCAAAATCCCATTTTAGATTTTGTTTGTAAGGACCATAACAAACCCAAATTATCTTAGATCGGATACTTAAAACAGACTCTGAAGCAGAGATTTGTGTTGGGAGAACTTTCTGGAACAACACCAGTAAAGGAGTAAGAAATAAGATAGAGCAGTAAGAGAAGCTGAGCTGCATTAGACAAAGGCCTCAAATGTGTCTGTAGGGAGCACTATAGCTGGGGCAACATTTTAGAGCTGTTCTGAATTTTATCCTATATTTTAATGGGGCCTGGCCTCGTTAGGCCATTATCAACCATGGTTTGGATAGGGGCTGTCTCTAAAGAGGATTTTCAATTTTGGACAAGGCTATTGCTTTCATTAGAAAGCAATTTCTGGGGAAGGACTTGGCTATGAACAACCAGCAGTTAATACTCCTAGAGGCTAAAGGAATGAGTGCCTTTCCTGAATGAAGGGGGAGAAGATTTGGGCAGCACACCACAGCATCTGCTCCAACACACCATCATCCACCCAACCTTCAGGCTCAAAACCTGGATTCTTTCCTCTCACATCCCACATCCAGTCCATCAGAGAGTTGGTTTGATGACCTGAATTTTTTTTACCTATCACCATTTCCACTGCAAAAATCCACATGCTGTGTATCGTTTTCCTTTATCTGGATAATAGTCCTCCGGTGGTTTTCCCTGGGTAGCCTCTTACCATTCTGTACTCCATTTTCTTCAAAGCAGAGTGATCTTCTGAAAACATAAAGCATATATCATAGTTTAAAACCTTCCAGTTGTTTCCTGTTGCAAGTAACATAAAACTAATGCTCTTCATCATGGCCTGCTCTAGTAATAACAGTTGCCATGCTTTGAGTCCAGAACCTGCTGATTCATTACATTCATTACTTCATACAATCCTCACAATAGCCCTCACAAATGCTTATTGTCACTACTTTACAGATAAAGAGATTATGTCTTAATGAGGTTGAGTAGCCCAAGGTCATACAGCTGGGAAGTAGTGGGGTCTGGATTTGAACCCAGTACTGTTCAATTCCAAAGCCCTATTGTACCTGTTCTTAAAATGTCTATTGATGTAAAAATTCCAAGCTCTTGCCCTCAGTTTAAACAAACATTGTTTTGGCTCCTTAGATAGCTCCCTCACCTATGAAATCATCATCATTATTAGTAATTCACATTTATTTCTAGGAACATACTGTGTTCAGTAAATATGCTGTAATTGTGCATTTTATCCTCACAGGATAAAATTTCCTATCAGGAAATTTATTTTCTATCAGGAAAATTATTGGGTGGGGAACTAATTTCAGATGGGAAAAACAAGATGTAAGGTAGTCAAGTGACCAGTTAAAGGTAACAAAGTTAGCTAATTCTGGGATCAAGAATTGAAGTATGTTACTAACTTCTGACTGCTGGCATTTCCTACCTTGGCCTCCCACCCTCAATGTGGGAGTTTCCTGATGGGATTGCTGCTGCCATATCTTTTGCCACTCCCCAGTAATATTCTGAATAAATGCTTTCAGACAATAGTGGAGGGGACTGGGATCCTAGGAGAAGCAGTCTGAAGGATATCATTGTCCAATTTGGAGCATGGCCAGCAGCTGGAGGGCTCGAGAGCTGTAACCCAAGTGCAACTTGAAGTGGCTGCCATCTTTGTGCAGTTGAGAACATTAAAACCAGATTCCTCATTGCAAAAATTGGTCTAGAAGAGAGAATTCATCCACACATTTAACTGAAGCTTAAACCTGGGTCATTGTATTTACTTCAAGAATTGAAAGATGGAGAAATTGACATCTTTCCGTGTTCTTTGTCTATTCAGAGAAAATGTCCCAACACTGCATGTAAATAATTATAAATAAAACAAAAAGTCAGAAGAGTTGCTAGTTAATATTTAATGACTAGTTCTCTGGCAGCAGTGCACATTCCAAAGATTTCCCAACTGGTTGTGTTTATATTGCTATAAACTCCAGCAGGCCTAGCTTTCTCTGAACTCAGAGCACACTTCGAGAGCTAATATTTCCCCTACCTGAGAGCTTTGAAAATGGTCTAAAAAATCATAGCCATATACTGTATGTTGGTGTTTTGATGTTGTCGACTGAGAGACATTAGCAGCAAAACCATCTTGTTTATTACTGCAAAGATTATGGGAATATCCTTTTTTGCCAGCTTTGTCAGAGAAGGGATCATAGGTCCAAAGAGGCCAAATCATTTCGAAACTTGGTACGCAAACTATTTGTTTCTGGAAAATTAGGAAAATAACCTGAGCTTAAAGGAAATGAAAGCACTCCACAGGCAAATTTGTAACTTGTAACATTCTAAGTGAATATTTCTTTTAAAAATACAGATACTAGATTTATTAACTAAATAAAGCTAATGTTTTTGTAAGTGTTCGTGTAAAGAATACTTCACAGTTGCTATTGCATTTGATCCTGTTAAGTTTTTGAGGATTCATAAAATTCTAGAGTCCTGAGAAGTACCACTCTGAGCATGTCAGAGATATGAAGTTGATACTTGTATAGAGCAATAAAACTATTGAATCTTCCCCAAGGAATTTCATAATATTGTATTCTTATAACAGCTGAGTTAGCTAAAGGATTCTTATTTCAGCTTTATTAAATAGTACTGAGTCAGGTTTGTATGTGTGTATGCTTAGTCGTTCAGTTGTGGCCAGCTCTTTGTGACCCCATGGACTGTAGCCTGCCAGGCTCCTCTGTCTATGGGGATTCTCCAGCCAAGAATACTGGAGTGGGTTGCCATGCCCTCTTTCAGGGGATCTTCCCAACACAGATATTGAACTCAGGTCTCCTGCATTGCAGTTCAGTTCAGTTCAGTCGCTCAGTCATGTCCAACTCTTTGCGACCCCATGAATTGCAGCACGCCAGGCCTCTCTGTCCATCACCAACTCCCGGAGTCTACCCAAACCCATGTCCATCAAGTCAGTGATGCCATCCAACCATCTCATCCTCTGTCGTCCCCTTCTCCTCCCGCCCCGAATCCTACCCAGCATCAGGGTCTTTTCCAATGAGTCAACCCTTCGCATGAGGTGGCCAAAGTATTGGAGTTTCAGCTTCAACATCAGACCTTCCAATGAACACCCAGGATTGATCTCTTTTAGGATGGATTGATTGGATCTCCTTGCAGTCCAAGGGACTCTCAAGAGTCTTCTCCAATACCACAGTTCAAAAGCATCAATTCTGCGGCACTCAGCTTTCTTCACCATCCAACTCTCACATCCATACATGACCACTGGAAAAACCATAGCCTTGACTAGACGGACTTTTGTTGGCAAAGTAATGTCTCTGCTTTTAAATATGCTATCTAGGTTGGCCATAACCTTCCTTCCAAGGAGTAAGCGTCTTTTAATTTCATGGCTGCAATCACCATCAGCAGTGATTCTGACATCAGTAGTGATAAAGTCTGACACTGTTTCCACTGTTTCCCCATCTATTTCCCATGAAGTGATGGGACCAGATGCCATGATCTTAGTTTTCTGAACGTTGAGCTTTAAGCCAACTTTTTCACCCTCCTCTTTCACCTTCATCAAGAGGCTCTTTAGTTCTTCACTTTCTGCCATAAGGGTGGTGTCATCCGCATATCTGAGGTTATTGATATTTCTCCCGGCAATCTTGATTCCAGCTTGTGTTTCTTCCAGCCCAGCGTTTCTCATGATGTACTCTGCATATAAGTTAAATAAGCAAGGTGACAATATATAGCCTTGACGTACTCCTTTTCCTATTTGGAACCAGTCTGTTGTTCCATGTCCAGTTCTAACTGTTGCTTCCTGACCTGCATACAGGTTTCTCAAGAGACAGATCAAATGGTCTGGTATTCCCATCTCTTTCAGAATTTTCCACAGTTCATTGTGATCCACACAGTCAAAGGCTTTGGCATCGTCAATAAAGCAGAAATAGATGTTTTTCTGGAACTCTCTTGCTTTTTTGATGATCCAGCGGATATTGGCAATTTGATCTCTGGTTCCTCTGCCTTTTCTAAAATCAGCTTGAACATCTGGAAGTTCACGCTTGCATTGCAGGCGAATTCTTTACTGTTTAAGGCACCAGGGAAGCCCAGGTCAGGGTTATCTATTTCTCAGTAAATATACTGTATGTACACAAAACTGTACAGTGTATAGATCAAACCTTTAATCAGTAGTTAGCATAAGAAAATCTATAAGGAAATGATGTGGTTTATGGGCAAAAAACTTTAAGTCACAAATCAAGAGATGAGAGTGCTCATGAGAATAACAATAATACTAGCCTATGTTTATTTAGTTTTTAGTTTGTGCCAAGAACCATTTTAGGCTTTTTCTATTTTGCCCATTTAATCCTTGTAACCACCCTCTGGAGTAGAGACTGTTGTTATTTCTGTTATATAGAAGAGGAAACTGAGGGACTGAGGGGCTAAGTAACTTGCTTAAGGGTGTTAACTTCTAAGTGGAGTTGCTGGGATTCAAAACCTAGAAATCTAACTCTGGAGTTCATACTATTGGCTGCTCCGCTAAACTGCCTTTTGATTAACAGCTCTACCCTTACTAAGTGAGCATGATCTTTATTTTTTTTTCCCAATCTACTGAAATAATCTGATACCTACCATTGCTACTCCCACAAAGTTGTTTTTGAGATTATCTGAAATGATATATTTAAAAGCACTTTAAAAGATTATATGCTCTTCAAATGTGAGGTGATATTGTTATATCATATACAATGGCTAGTTACTCAGAGCAATGGTCCATGAAATGGTCAGCCATGAGTGTATTTGGTATACTAATAAGCCAAACCACTGCACTAGGCTTCTAAATATATACACATTAGTTCTTCCTAGAATTCAAGCTAAGGCTCAAACTGCCTCTGCACACAGTTATTTGGAGATATATAGGCATATTTCTGGAAACAGGGAGGAACTGCTGTAATTGTTTGCACATGCAGACATTGTCTCAAATATGATTTTGCTATTTCAGAGATTCCCTTGTCATAACTACCAAAATGACACAAGCAGTACTTTTTTGTAATCTCCATATTTGACGCATGAAAGAAGACTTAATTCCTGTTTGAATAAACAACATAATAAGGTTATTGAGATTAGAGACCATTACTATATAAAATTATGTCTAAGTGGCAGATATAATTAACATTGGATTGTAATTACACTAATTACAAGTCACATTAAGACACTCCAGTAATGACAAAGTGAGAACCCTATAATTGAATGGAATAAGTAGGGAAACATGCTGCTCACACTAATTACCTAAATGAGCTAATATGTCTTCAGAGTGACAGTCATGTTCACTGTTATTACGCAGACAAGGCAGTTGAGTGAGGTATTTTTAAAATATACATATATATTTCTAATTTTCTTTCTTTATTCTCTCCAGGACCTATTTCAAGTCATCAGCAACTTCAGAATTTTTCTCCTGGGCCAAAGAAAGCAAAAATTGCCATGAGGGCTTTCTTTAGCCTTGTTGAAGAAGAGCATGAACAGCCACAATCCACCAATCCAGGTAAGATTCCAGTCTTAGAGTATATGAAATGCACTGAGCACCAGCCGGTTTCTTGGACTGGGTACTGTTCTCCAGTTTCTCCTCTGTCCTGTCTTTCCCAGCTTACTGAATCAAGTACCTGCATCTCACTGTATAGTTTGTAGCCTTGAGAATCATCAGTTGTGTATTCTGAAGTACCAAATATGGCTTCCAGCAGCCTGGCTCCAGAAAGGCCCTGGAGAGTGATAAAGCATGAATTATTCAAGGCGATTAGTACCAGCATCACACTAGAGCTCACATTTTAGCCCAAACTGTTAAGTGAGGATATAAACTAATAGCAAAATATGAATTCGTGGCACTGTGAAAATTGTCTATATTTTGTTGTTCCTTTCCCCTGCTCATGTTACCTTTTCTTTAAGTACCTCTGTCTGGGGCACTGCTTGGGTAGGAAAGGAAATTGGAAATTAAAAAAAACAAACAAACAGACTGCAGCTATTTAAAACCTTTTTTTGAAAAGAGAGATTTCTTATTTTCTTTTTTTTAAGGCAAGGAGGTCCCAATATGTGAAAAATAGAATTGATGCACTTAAATTGATAAACAAAATGCTGAACACAGCTTTTCTTTGTCTTGTGTCAGTGAAGAAAGGACAGTGTGTCAAGCATGCCTTTGTTAGCAGGACTGTGGAACTGTTTCTGTACATGCCTCTTTATTTTTGTTTCAACACAAATAAGAGTTCCTTTTTTCTATCCAGACAATAAAGTTTTGCCTTTAAGAAACCAGGCTTATGGGTTTCTAATAAAAAGCAGTAAACCAAATACACAAGGTTTATAAATAAGTGGATACCATATGTTTTAGGCCAAAGGTGGCAATTTGACCCTCCCACTCTGTTAATATTTGGCATGTAACTCAAAAATAATGACCCCGTTCTGTTGATATACTCTAGTTCCAGGGTTCTACATTTCTCACAATCAATCATATTTTAGTTCAAAATGGACTTAATGTTGAATTTGAATTATGGGTTATACTCAATTAATTCGGTACTTGTACAAACTCATATAATCAAGCATTAGGAGTTTACATAAGAGGATGTTGATTGAAATAAATAGTGTTGGAGGCCAGCCTTCTGCTAATGGCCATGCAAATCAGGGGCTAATGGAGCTTAGCAAGTTTAATCTAAGACAAGGAATAGGGTGACATAGATTTTATCCTTAGAACTATCCTTTTCTCACTGATGATTTTTCAAGTTGTTTATTATCTCTGTTTTGGTGAGATAGCAATTTCAGTGGTTCTTTGCAACTTACTTAGAGTCCTTGAGTCTTTTAGCAGCTCAGAAACATTTCATTCGATGTCACTGAGGAAACAATTAATCCCCTAGAGTTCCAGAAGGAGTGTAGTTCTGCTGACACCTTGATGTTAGCCCAGTAAGACTTCTATCTACAGAACTCTTTGTGACCCTATCAACTGTAGCCTGCCAGGCTCCTCTGTCCATGGGATTCTCCAGGCAAGAATACTGGAGTGGATTGCCATTTCCTTCTCCCAGGGATCTTCCTGACCCAGGGATCAAACCTGTGTCTCTTACATCTCCTGTATTGGCAGGCAGGTTTTTACCACTAGCACTACCTGGGAAGTGGTATGTCACTACCACCAGATAAATGAATCAGCTAAGTGGACAGAGCACTCAGAAATCCCAGGTCTGGGTTGGCAAACATTTTTTGGTAAAGAACCAGGTAGTAAATACTTACGGATTTCCAGGTCACGTAAGGAAATATAGATAGATAGGTAGATAGATATAGAGATCAAACCAGTCAATCCTAAAGCAAATCAACCCTGAATATTCATTGGAAGGACTGATGCTGAAGCTGAAGCTCCAATATTTTGGAAACCTGATTGGAAGAGCTGGCTCATTAGAAAAGACCCTGATACTGTGCAAGATTGAAGGCAGGAGGAGAACGGGATTACAGAGGACGAGATGGTTGGATGGTGCCACCAACTCAGTGGACATGAGTTTGAGCAAACTCAGGAAGATAATGATGGACAGGGAAGCCTGGTGGGCTGCAGTCCATGGGGTCGCAAAGAGTCAGCCACAACTGAGTGACTGAACAACATAGATATAGACATGGACATATGTATCTCTATATATGTTCCAACTCTTAAAAAATGTAAGAAAAAAAAATTCACCATTCTTAGCTTTCTGGGCTCTACACCAAGAGGCTACAGGCAGAATTTAGGCCTCGGGGCCAACCCCTCCCCCAAGTGAACATAATTGAATATGTATCACAGTGAAGAATCATTCTTTAATGGAAGTTAAATATAAAACTACTGAAATCAACTATTTCTAAAGTACTGAAAAATGTAGATCATAATTATTTAAAGTTATAAATGTGTTTATTTACACTTGAATAAGTTGTTTTACTGGGAATATCAGAGATTGAGAGAGGAAAGATGTCTTTTGCACAGATCACGGGAGCAGCCTAGTATGAGTCAGTGTCTAAGTAAGGTGAGGAGGGCATCAGTGTAAGACTGGAGATGGAAAACTGGTTATATTGAGAGGGTTGATCAAATAAGTAACTATGTTAATGATAAAGCCATCCAGGTATCAGAAGAGAACTACAAATGTGGAAAGGAATAAAACTAGAAAGGGCCCTGAATTTTTAATACATACAGATACGTAAGAAAATAAATGTAAATTAAGTACATACACACAAGCACACACACACTCATACATACCTTCACTAGCTCTGTCTACTGAGAGGCCTGGGAGCAGCAAAACTTTATCATCAATGAACGGACCTAGTGCTCAGATTATGGCTTCTTACTGTCCTTCTCAAATGAAAAAAACCAAGCCTCGTTAGAGAAGTACTTGATTTTAGAACTGAGGCAAAGGATACATCAGCTTGGGAAAATCTTACTTATTCCAGGAACAAACAAACCAAAGGTCACAGAATAATTGGATCATGTCAAGAAAATCCAGAAACTAGTTTGAAAGGATTCCCACTAGACAAATTGGGATTAATTTCAGCATCAAAATGGATAATGACAGTAACAGAATGGAACTTATTCAGTAAGTTAGGAAATCATAAATAAATTAAAAGTTCGATGAAAAAAAGGAGATTTACATGATTTTAAAATATCTCCCTACAAAGTATTTATTAATTACAAGAGGGGCTAGGAAAATTTACTTTATTGAGGAAGATCCTGGCATGTACTACTTCAGTCAGTGATCAAAGTGAACATCATTAGTCATAGGATAAATATAAATTGTGGGCCACCTAATAAGATGAATTAGGAAACCGTAGCATCACACTTGTGATATTCCCATCAAAAAAACACAACCTGAGTCTGATCATGAGGAAACATCAGACAAACTTCAACTAAGGGATATTTTACAAAATAACTGCTCTTTAAAAGCATCAAGGTCATAAAAATTAAGGAAGAACTGAGAAGTAATTCTAGTGTGAAGACGAATAAAGAGATATGATAGCTAAACACAACATGTAATTCTGAGCTAATTTATTTCTTTTATAAAAGTCATTATAGGAACAATTAGCAGAACATGAATGGGATTTAAGGATTAGATGATAGTAACATATCAATGTTAGTTTTCTTATTTTGATCATTGTATTGGTTATGAGGAAAATAATACCCTTACTTGTAGGAAATACATAGAAAAGATATTAGAGCATCAGGAGGACAAATTATTCTCAAGTGACTCAGAAGAAAGAAGTTCTTGTGCTGTGCTTCCTGTAATTTTCTAAATATTTTAAAATATAAATAATTTTAAATGAGCTTCCATATAAATATCATATTAAAATGTAAACACAATTAAAATGCGCATTCTAAGATGCTCTCCGGTAGGAGAGATGGGAGATGGCATGGTGGAGTAGTTACAGGGTGAATTTTGAAATCTCTAAGATCTGGATTGGAATCTGTTTCAAATGTTTAATAGCTGGATGGTTTTGGCCAAGCCACTTAGCCACCTTAAATGTTAAATGTTTATGATGTTATTTATATTATAATGCCATTAAATAAATGGAGGGAATTATATTTAAATAGACTATAAATATTGTCTTTCACATAAAAGATGCTTACTTCAAGCTAATCATAGTAGAAAATAATAGTGGTTAACAATAGTACTATTAGTAATAATAGTAGTAATCATAATAATAGTATGAATAGTAGTGACACATAGTAGTGTTGTTAATGACATTATCAATAATAATGGCAAATAGTGGTAGTAGAAATAGATGTTTCACTATCAGTAACAGAGGCTATTGTTGGCATAGATGGCATTATTATCATAATCATTATGGGCCCTCTCGGGAGAGCTGAGGTAGGAGTCTGCTATGTCAAAATCTTCAATAACCATAATCCATCATGAAAAATGAGTAGCAGGCAAGAGCATGAGAGGCAGGAACAATCATATGGAAGGAAAACCTCCTCAATATCTAAGGTAAGTTAATACCTTAAAACATCTATGATATTTTCATCTAGTGATCCCATTCTCTTACTAAACATTATAGAAAGACACTTGGTTCCACTCCTGGTCACTCTGCACACCTAGACATGCAATTCTTTTTTTAAAATTTATTTAGAAATCCTTATTGGACGTGCAATTCTTACACCCCGTCAAGGATACCCACCTCCTATCCTCTGTGTTTTGCTGTCTTCAGAGTATTGTCTCTGTCAGGAGACGAATCCATGCTGAAGTCAGCTGAGTACCTTGAAGTCTCAACAGTAAGTCAGTGCAGGATTCTTCAGATTCTTGCTCTAACTGACTTCCTATAATACTAACATCTAAAGTCTCAATACTCAAGATGAATGTATATGCCTCATAACTCCTGATCTAGACTTTAAACTCTAACATATAGTGTCTTGCATTTGTTTCTTACTCTCTTGGAGTTCAATACCTTGTGCTATAGGGAATGGACCCTCTGCTAACATCACTTGTGAATATTCATCTTAGGCTAAAAGACCTTTCCAGAGATCATCTCTCTATTTAGGGCTAGAGGTGCTGGGTTGTCCAGGTCCCTATTTGGAAATCTATTTTTAAGCATTTCTACTTATGCTGAATAAGGTGCGCATCCAATCTGGGCCTCATTTTCCCTACTGTTGTTTTCTGCAACACTTCTGGAGATATGCAGTTAAGTCTTTAAACAGAGACTCCATCTCCTGCCTGTTCCTGAAGGACTCTTGACTGCATTAGAAAACATACCAATTGCCTCACTCCCTCGACCTGAAGAGGCTTAGAATTAAGACTCTCAGCAAAGGATTGATCTAGTCACAATTGTCAGGCTTCCCTGCTGCTCCTCAATTTCTTTGCTACCAAGAAACCTATGACCAAAGCTGCAGGAGCCTTCCCTGGGAGGCTGTACATACTAACCTTCCTTCTCTTCTCTTTCCTGCCCCCCATGCTGGCTTGATCCAAAGGCTTGGGTTTGCTGTGCGTCCTGCTCTTTACTTCTGTCTGGAGCTCAATCTCCTGGTTGGAGCACTATAATTTTCTCTTGTGCCAATCCTCCCCATCCAGGAAAAGATTCCTGACCTGTGTCAAATAAATAAATGTTTAATAAAATAAAATGTATTTCCCAGCATAAAAAAGTAAAATATTTTTGAAATGTGGTCTGAATTAGGTCCCTTCATTAGTATTTGGTGCATATGGATCCTCTTTTGGGACCTCCTATAGTAATTTCTTCTCACAAGCCCCTGATCTGCTGGGTTCCACCCACCTTCCTTATCCTTCCTACTCTCTTGCCTGCAGCTCCTTAAGCTTACACTTCCCTGAGTTACCACAGTTGTAGCCATGTCAGAGCTCCCAGCCCTCATTTTGCCTCGGTTCTTCCTTTTGAGCCACATCCTGGCACCAAATATTGTTCCGTCTGCCAAGTGTCCCTTTGGATGGCCTTACATTGTTTATGGAAACTGCTAAGATGCTATTCTATATTTGAGTCCCTCCCAGGGCTCCAGAACACAGTCAAGAACAGTTTTGGAGTTAAGCTCTCACCTTGATTCTAATTCTGGACAAGTTATTTAACTTCTCTGAGTATGGTGAGCATAATATGAGGATAATGTATAGATATAATGGGGATGAAAATTCATACATCACAAAGTTGTGAAGTACTGATAACAATAGCCATGCAACCCAGTGTCACTGCGTGAGGGCACTGTGCTAAATGCTTTACATATGTTATTTCTAATTCTTAGGGTTATACCATGTGGTGTCCTGTACTCTCATTTCATGATGAGGAAATTGAGGCTTAGTGTGGTTAAGTAATTTGCTATACCAAGCAAGTGGCAGAAGCAAGAATTCAGTTCCAAGGTTTGGCGATTCTTAAACTGGCATATTTCACTACTGTGCTGCCTCTGCTGGGAAGGTTTTTCTCCAAAGAAACAAAGAGACACATTTCTCTGTGGCATTTCCTGTTTTCCTATTTCAAACATCTTTTTAGTTGCTGAAGAGTTGCCAGGATCAAAGACATAAATTATGTATTGAACTGCTGCAGACTGGAAAAAATTTGCATTTTATCATGTTTCATCCTTTAACTCATTCACTGAAAAAATTTAAGTACTTTGAGGTAGGTGGCAATAGACATATTTTAATGAGAAGGAATATACACTGGACATTGGTGGGGCTGAAGGACATGTGGGTCATAAAGGTAAAGTCCTAAGGATCCTAGCCTGTAATGTGTCAGGTGCTGCAGAAAATGGAAGGAGAAGAATTTAAATCTTTGAGATTCAAGGAAAGGAAGTCTCCTCTGTAAGCTGGAGAGTATATATATATATATATTAAATTTACATGCATCATATGTGTGCATGTATGCAAGTGTGTGCATGCTTCGTCCTGTCTAGCTCTTTGGGACCCCATGGGCTGTAGCCTGCCAAGCTCCTCTGTCTACGGAATTTTCCAGACAAGAATACTGGAGTGGGTTGCTGTTTCCTTCTCCAGGGGATCTTCCCAACCCAGGGATCAAACCTGCATCTCTTTGTCTCCTGCATTGATAGGTGGGTTCTTTATCAGCTGAGCCACCGGGAAGCCATATACAAACATAAAACACTGAATCACTGTGCTGTACACCTGCAACTAACACGATGTGCACGTGTGCTCAGTAGCTTCAGTTGTGTCTGACTCTTTGCAACCCTATGGGTGTAGCCCAACAGGCTCCTCTGTCCGTGGGATTCTCCAGGCAAGAATACTGGAGTGGGTTGCCATGCCCTCCTTCAGGGGATCTTCCTGACCCAGAGATCAACCCTGTGTCTCCTGTATTGCAGGTGGGTTGTTTACCACCATTCCACCAGGGAAGCCCAACACAACATTGTAAATCAACTATACTTCAAAAAATATTTTACTGGGTAGTACTGCAAAGCCTCTCCTACCCAGTCCCTAGTGGTCCCACCAGCAGGCCATCATGCTAGCCCAGCAGGGCATACCCAACTCCACGCATGCACAGAGATCCTCTCCTCCCAGGAAACAGGGAATTCCCTTGCCCATCACCCCGGGCACATCTATCACATGTCGAGAGAACCTAGTTCAAAACCACTCATAGAGGGCCTCCCCAAGGACATTGCATGCTGGACTCTGTGTGGACAGGAATAGGAGAGCCAGTGCAGTGAACTTTGATCCCTAAGGCAAGGGCCAGGTGGAGCAGCAAAATTAAAAATAATATTAATAATGAATATTGAATGAATATGCAAAAAAGCCAAAGAAGATTCCCTCCCTTTGTGAGATCTACATCAGGTACTGCCAGACTAAAACCCACTTAACAGTACAGAGATCACCAGACAAGATAATATAATGCATGACAGCTCGTTTTTATCAACACTCCCTCTGTACATTTCTCATTATAAAAACAGACTTGGACCTGGACTGGTGATTTGTTTCACATATGATAATTTACATGTTTCAATGCCATTCTCGTTCAATGCATGATACAGGGTGCTCGGGGCTGGTGCACTGGGATGACCTGGAGGGATGGGATGGGGAGGGAGATGGCAGGGGGGATCTGGAAGGGGAAAACATGTACACCCATGGTGGAGTCATGTCAATGTATGGCAAAACAAATACAATATTGTAAAGTTAAAAAATAGAAAATAAACTAATTTAAAAAAAAGCAGACTTGGAAAGAGGACGTGCTGGTATTTCACCCATGAGGACAGACAGGGTGGAAAACAGGACCAGGTGGGGCTGAAGAAATGGGGCTGCCGAAGTTGTTGACTCTGGCACAGCTGGTCAGACGGTCCAAGGCAAGCAGGTCAAAGATCGTGTTCAGTGGAGCAAATGTTTTCTTTTTTTCCAGATAGGTTCAATGTTGTAGGCTTGAGGGAGGTGTAGGTGTGTAATACACAGAGTCAGGTGGTGTCACACTGGGGACTTGGCTCATGGGGGCTCATCTTGGCTAAGAGTCAAGACTCAGAGTGTTCCAACATTCAAAAGAGGAGACTGTGTGTTAATTTTATATCCTGCAACTTTACTATATTCATTGATCAACTCTAGTAATTTTCTAGTAGAGTCTTTAGGGTTTTCTATGTAGAGGATCATGTCATCTGCAAACAGTGAGAGTTTTACTTCTTCTTTTCCTATCTGTATTCCTTTTATTTCTTTTTCAGCTCTGATTGCTGTGGCCAAAACTTCCAAAACTATGTTGAATAGTAGTGGTGAAAGTGGGCATCCTTGCCTTGTTCCTGACTTTAGGGGAAATGCTTTCAATTTTTCACCATTGAGGATAATGTTTGCTGTGGGTTTGTCATATATAGCTTTTATTATGTTGAGATATGTTCCTTCTATTCCTGCTTTCTGGAGGGTTTTAATCATAAATGGATGCTGAATTTTGTCAAAGGCTTTTTCTGCATCTATTGAGATAACCATATGGTTTTTTTCTTTCAATTTGTTAATGTGGTGTATTACATTGATTGATTTGCGGATGTTAAAAAAACCTTGCATTCCTGGGATAAAGCCCACTTGGTCATGATGTATGATCTTTTTAATATGATGTTGGATTCTGTTTGCTAGAATTTTATTAAGGATTTTTGCATCTATGTTCATCAGTGATATTGGCCTGTAGTTTTCCTTTTTTGTGACATCTTTGTCTAGTTTTGGAATTAGGGTGATGGTGGCCTCATAGAATGAGTTTGGAAGTTTACCATCTTCTGCAATTTTCTGGAAGAGTTTGAGCAGGATAGGTGTTAGCTCTTCTCTAAATTTTTGGTAGAATTCCGCTGTGAAGCCGTCTGGTCCTGGGCTTTTGTTTGCTGGCAAATGAAGCAACAGACAAACAATTAATCTCAAAAATATACAAGCAACTTCTGCAGCTGAATTCCCGAAAAATAAATGACCCAATCAAAAAATGGGCCAAAGAACTAAACAGACATTTCTCCAAAGAAGACATACAGATGGCTAACAAACACATGAAAAGATGCTCAACATCACTCATTATTAGAGAAATGCAAATCAAAACCACAATGAGGTATCATTTCACACCAGTCAGAATGGCTGCTATCCAAAAGTCTACAAGCAATAAATGCTGGAGAGGGTGTGGAGAAAAGGGAACCCTCTTACACTGTTGGTGGGAATGCAAACTAGTACAGCCACTATGGAGAACAGTGTGGAGATTCCTTAAAAAACTGGGAATAGAACTGCCATATGACCCAGCAATCCCACTGCTGGGCATATACACCGAGGAAACCAGAATTGAAAGAGACGCGTGTACCCCAATGTTCATCGCAGCACTGTTTACAATAGCCAGGACATGGAAGCAACCTAGATGTCCATCAGCAGATGAATGGATAAGGAAGCTGTGGTACATATACACAATGGAATATTACTCAGCCATTAAAAAAAATACATTTGAACCGGTTCTACTGAGATGGATGAAACTGGAGCCCATTATACAGAGTGAAGTAAGCCAGAAAGAAAAACAACAATACAGTATACTAATGCATATATATGGAATCTGAAAGATGGTAATGATAACCCTATATGCGGGACAGAATGAGAGACACAGATGCATGGAACAATTTTATGGACTCTGAGGGAGAAGGTGAGGGTGGGTCGTTCTGGGAGAATGGCATTGAGACATGTGTATTGTCATATGTGAAACAGAGCACCATTCCATGTTCGATGCATGTGACAAGGGCTCGGGGCCGGGGCAGTGGGATGATCCAGAGGGATGGGAGGGGGAGGGAGGTGGGTGGGGGGTTCGGGAAGGGGAACACATGTAAACCCATGGCTGATTCTTGTCAATGTATGGCAAAAACTATTACAATATTGTAAAGTAATTAGCCCCCAAGTAAAATAAATAAATTTATAAAAAAAAAAAAAAAAAAAAGAGGAAAAAAAAAAAAAAAAAGAGGAGACTGGTAAGGATTGGGCAATATCAATTTGCTCATGAGTTTCTTGGGTCATCAGCACCCATAGGCAGCACACCATACACCATACCTGACCCTGGTAGCCTTTAAATCATGTTACAGAATCTGGGTGACTAGGAAAATATTCACAGAAAATAATTGAGAGATAAAAAAGAGTTAAACAACCATATGTACCTTATGAGGCAAAATATCTCTATTTTTGTTTTTTTTTTATCTACACCTATATATGCAGAGGAAAGGAACAGATTGGGAAGAAATACATGAAGATGTTATTAGTGATTATCTCCAGGTGGTAGAATCTCAGGTGATGTATAGTTTCATCTGTATGTTTTCCAAGTCTTCTCTAGTTAACATGAATTACTTACAGAAAAGAAAATATATATATATTGGGAAAAAAAAAAAAAACAGAGCAAGACTCCTCTAGGAAGAATAAATCTAAATAGATCAGACTGTGCAGGTAACTCATCTCATATTTTTGTTTTTCATCCAGGGGAGTAAATTCCCTGGATCTTTTTTGAAGTATAGACTGGTGCCTCCTCTGGCTGGGAGGCACCGATTACCCACTGCTTGCTCAAGACTCTACCTTTCCCCTCTCAGGTCAAGCTTCTTGCTTCTCACAGTAGGTAATGATGAAGGTGTTCCTCTCCTGTTTTCTCTTTACCCAGCATTCAGTGGTGGTGGACGTAATACACCTGAGCTTCAGCTTTGTTCAAAGACAAAAGAATTTGCAGGAAAACTAAGGCAGGTATCACATTTTGGCAATGCCCTTCCCTCCCTTGATACACCATGTGTTAGAAACATTGATGTGGAAACAGCTCCATGGCAACTCTGTAGGCTCCTGTGCATATGGTGGACTAGATGCAGGGATTTCATCAACATGTGAGAAAACAAATATTGAATCTGTCGGTTTATTGTACAAATTGCAAAGGCTGGTTTAGAACCAAGGGTGAATCTAGACCTGCAGTTTTTCATGAAGCTGGAGAAAGCAAAGAGAGTGATTTATTCCTCCATTGTTTAGTCCCTCCCTGTCAACCTCTGGTTGCCCTTCACCCTTATTTTCCAAATCATACCTACCTTTCCTACCTCTGTTTGTCACGTTTTCCTCTTAATTAAAATGTACAAGTCTTATATTTTGTTCTCTCAGGTCCCCTGCTAGGTGACTGATTTAACTGATTACTTGAATCCAAGTTGAGGTGTTGAGAGCTGATAAGCACTGGATGCATTAGATATGTTAATGTGTATGATGATAACATTGGCATTTCTTCAGTGACCTTCAGAATCTTAGGTCTACTGGGCATTTAAGACACCATGAGGTGTTGTTAGACAAAAAATGTGAGGGCAAATGGAACATTCATAACTCTAGGTTATATAGGCTACTATATAATTGAGCTCAACACTTGGCCACTTTTATTTTCAGAGCAAATTCTCTGGGGTGAGTAATGTTTATCTCTGATTTCTGATAAGGTGCAGTACCTGATACTTGAAACTTAAATGAAAAAATATTGTAACTAGTTATTCCAGAGGGGTTTTGATGTTGAATTTAAAAGAAAGTCTGATCTTTTTTGGATATGATTCCATTAAGATGAGTGTTATGTACTGGCTCCATCAAAAGACTAACATAAATGGAAGTATAAATGGTAGCTGTGACATGGCATATTTAATAATATATCCTTTTGTAAATTAGTCAAGGATAGAGAATGTAAGTTGCCTGGGGAGAGGGGGAAACTAAGAAATTCAGTGATAAAACCTCTGCTGCTGCTGCTGCTGCTAATTTGCTTCAGTCGTGTCTGACTCTGTGCGACCACATAGACGGCAGCCCACCAGGCTCCCTGATCCCTGAGATTCTCCAGGCAAGAACACTGGAGTGGGTTGCCATTTCCGTCTCCAATGCATGAAAGTGAAAAGTGAAAGTGAAGTCGCTCAGTCGTGTCCGACTCTTAGCGACCCCATGGACTGCAGCCTACCAGGCTCCTCCGTCCATAGGATTTTCCAGGCAAGAGTGCTGGAGTGGGTCGCCATTGCCTTCTCCGGATAAAACCTCTGATCATGCCTAAAAGGTCAACTGAAATGGGCTGATTATAGTTTATAATGGAGAGGTTCTTAACCTATACCATATTGCTTTTAACTTCCTTGTTGTTGCCTTGTTTTAGTGAAATTCACATTTAGATTCCTGATACGGGCTGTGTGTGTATGTGTGTATGTATTGGGAGGAAAGAAAGACAACCACTTTTAAAATTCTAATCATCTATGAATTCTTCCCTCTTTTTTCCCATGCTTTGACTTTAGTTGAACTGATTGCCTATGTCATTTTATTTTAAGGCATATAGCAATTTTTGCTTTGTTATCCCTTTAGGAAACATGCCAAGTTTGAGTCTAATTTTTATTTTGCTATCTTTTATAATTCAGTGGATGTGAGTATGCATGTGTGTATCATTTTGAAGTAAAAAAAAAAAGAAAAAGAATACAATAAAATTGGCTTTAAGACTTGTAAAATCACTTCATTTCTATATCTGTCCTCTTATCTAGAAATTAAGTATAATAATATCTTTCTTTTGTATCTCAAAGTGTAGTTGTAAAGTTCAAAATGAGATAATAAAAGTGAGTATTTTTAAAATATAAAATCCTGTTAAAATAATAATAATAAAGATGTAACTTATATTGCTTTGTTTTTCAATAGTTCTACTTTTAAAAATATATGTTCTCTAAAGATAAAAAATCTACATGTTTTAATTTGACACACATATGTACAAATATTTTTCCTTAAATATGTTTTTAATTTAGTGTAAGATTTTCATTTTGACTCTCAGTGAATAATTATTCCAAATTTAGCAATCTAATTAAGATTCATGTACTTTGTCTTTATAAAATTATGGTGAAGCATTTAAGTTATAGTTCATTAAAATGGAATGATACAAATTCTGGTAAGGAATGTAAATATTCTGTTTTGCCAAGTGGTTAGAAGACAACAGAGCTTACATTTTAAGAAGCTAAATAAGTAAAACAAATTGTTCTGCCACCAGACAAAAGTCTCTAGCAAAATATGACCATTCTGCAAAATACTGGATAAATATTCAGCATGAATTTACAAAAATTTTAAGAATTTTTTCCTTTTCTTTTTGATACTATGCTTCATTGATCTATTAAGCAGGTCACGTTAACATCCAGTCTCTTTAAGTAAGACATCCCACGCTAGATAATCCCTGTACAGTTTTTGAGGTCATTTAAAATGAATGAATAAGTGAAGAATTTGGTATCTATGGGATTCTAGAAAAAAAGATTGAGCAATTTTATGCTGCAAATATTAGAAGAATTCACACTGGTAAATACTATATTCATGTAAAAATTCATGCACATTTTTCAAGAGACTTAAAATAATAAATAAACTCTTTGGCTAATGCTTGTCCCTGTAATAAATCTGTCATTTTAACTTGGAAATGTGCAGTTACTACCTCACTTGGACAGACATTTTTTTAATGTTTGCCAGAAAATAAACAGGAAGCAAATCTGAAAGTAATTCGAAAAAGTCAGAAGGATACTCTCCTTCCAAGAATCTAACTCGTCTAGCTCTGCTCTCCCTGCACTCAGAGGTTTTTGTTTTATGATCCAGGTGATAACAATAAATTAAGTAGTTTTCAGCACCTCTGGACACCTCTAAACAAAATTATCTAGATTCTTTTCCCTCTCCTGCCACACCACCCTCCTCCCATTAAATGGAGAGCTGTATATGCTGCAGGAGACTATTTGATCATTGAAGAGAGACAAAATGTTCTGCTTTTCAGCACATTTTAATCCACAGCTGGTGCACAGATTGGCACAGAGTATATGTTAGTTTTAGCTGTGAATTTTTTCAAGTTGAGGTTGCCTATATTTAGATCTCTGGAGTTTTAGAATTGCTGAAAGTAAATGTTTGAATGAGAAAAAATATTGACTGGAGGAAAATGCTGTTTAATAGAGGTGTTGATTTTGACCAGTCTAAAAAATGCTTATGTTGGATGAACGTTTGTAATAGGAGAGATGAAATTGTGGGTATTACTGGGAACCACATTTATTCGATAACTATGCATTAAAGATATACTGTGGCGTCTAATGGAGAAGGAAATGGCAATCCACTCCAGTATTCTTGCCCAGAAAATCCCATGGACAGAGGAACCTAGAGGGTTACAGTACTTGGGGTCGCAAAAGAGTTGGACACAACTTAGTGACAGAACACACACACACCTGGTGTCTAAAGAATACTTGGCTTTTCTTGTGGAAAAAAAATGTTTTTCCAGGTTCATTTTAGAAAGCAAAGTATTACATTTTAGAGACAAAGAAACCGACACAAAATCTAATTTAGACTTTTAAAGTTTATTTTCAAATTTATTAAAATCCTAAAGTAATTATTTTACTATTGATTTTTGGACTAGGTTGCAAAACAGGCTCTTCATCCACAAGAGGGAATGTGATGGTGATTTATTTTATTTTCTCCTGAACAGGCTTTTAATTCATTCAACAAATATTTATTGAATATTCATTAAGTGCCAGGCAGTGTGTTAGGCACTGAGGCTTTTTGGCTATAACTTTGATTGTTATATGCTCTGTGAGATGTAAATAAACACAAAAGATTTTTTTACCATGATAATACTATATTATATGCTTCTCTAGTCAAGTAGTTTTAATTTCAGGTTTATCTAGTAACTCGGATAATTCAGAATGCATGTGTTTTACTTAGAGCTCACTTTCATTCAGTAAGGGATTCATGGTAAATGGACTCAATTAAAATAACAAACAATGTGATTAAATCATCATTTTTTTCCCAATACTTTTTCCACACAAAAATTGAAAAAAATATGATTCTGTTCCAGTGTATAAGTGTGTTAAATAGGAATTATTGTTTCAAAATGACTATACAGAAATAGATTGTTTAGATGGATACCCCCAGGTTAACTAAAAATTCAAGAAAATAATTTTTATTTCATTTAAATCTTATCATAAAGATTTGCAAAATATTCTAAATTAATTTGCATGGGAAGAGGAGAGATTGGGAACATGCATTCAAAGCCTTTATAATGTTCATTATCTTTGAATTTAAACTACCTCAACTATGAATTCAGGAAAATCATCAAGATGCACAAAGAAGTTCAGAATTATATTATTTGTTAATAGTGAAAAAGGGACATAAATGAAATATGTTTTTAAAAATATTTATTAGATAAATTATGATACAATGTGGATGGAACACAATGGCATGCTGTTACCATTATCTTATTAATATATCTGAGGTATATGTCTATTGTATTCCATTGAGACTACTTATATCAAGATAACCAATAAGCTTATAGAGCAAAGTGTTCTGTCACTTTTCCGCATATCTTCTGTGATCTCTCTGCAGCAATATTGTAATATATCGTTCATCATCCAGCAAGATGTGTACCAGATACACAAAGCTGCAGAAATATAAGATGCCTAAATAAGGAGAATAAACACATCACAATGAACCCTGAACTGACACAGATGGTATAATTAGCAGAAAAGGACACAGAACACTGTTATAACTATTCTGTATATTTAAGAAATAGGTAGAGACATGGTAGATGTGAAAAAGTACCCAAATCAAACATCTAGAGATGGAAAAATACAATGTGTAAAATACACAGAATGGGATTAACAGTTGGTTAGACATTGAGGAAGAAAACATGAGTGAACTTGAAGTCGTGGCAATAGAAGTGATCAACAAAGAAACACATAGAGGAAATAAAAAAGTACAACCACAACAAATACATGAACAGATCATCAGTGAGCTGTGGACAGTTTCAAGGGGCCTGATATATATGGAATTAGAGTCTCTGATGGAGGGGAGCAGGCAGAGAAAATATTTGAATGTACAATAGTCGCTTTTTTTCTAATTTGGTAAAAATAATAAACTCACAGATCCATCCAACAAGCTGAATAAACTGTAAGGGTAAGAAACATGAAGACAACTACACCAAGACACATGATAATCAAGTGGCCAAATCCAGTGAAGAAAAGGAAATCCTAAAAGCTGGCAGAGAAGGGAAAACAGATAGTACTTACAGAGGAACACAAGCTTTTGCCACCTATAATATTTTGACATGTGATCTTTTATTGTTGAATTATAGCTTGATTTGCTCTTTGACTTTAGCAAGCCTATTGCCTTGTCCAGTCTTAATATCCTCAGTTATAGGCAACCTCATTAGCTCTGCCAGCCAGCCATTTCACATTTCTTTGGCATGGGCCAAGTCTAAAATAAATAGATACCTTTAATAATCTCATTACTTTCTGTTTCTTGTTTCTAAACAAATGGTTGACTGGTTAGTGTGTCTTTATAAAGACTGCTTATTTAACCCATTGGTCACTAGATTACAGAGTCATTTAGATATTTACTTAGTTGGTCATGCTTATACCTCTTATTAACAAAAAATATAAACTTAATTACACCATCAAAGTTATAATAATTTACTAACATAGTAGATCACTGCCTACTGTACAATGAAATGTAAATGTGTTGATTGAAAAATTAATAGATCCAACAGGAAATGTTATTTTAAAAAAATAGAGCTTATAACTTTTCAGTATGATGATATTCACTGCTCTCAGTTCACTGTCAACTGATAGTTCGTAATGAACACATTAACAAGGTTGATTATGGGAGATAGTACTTAAGATTTCTGAAGTTGATAAATTTATTTTTAACCTACCTTTAGAACATTGACCTTTAAATTAGAGAAACTCCAACAGATTTCTTTTATTTATTTATTTATTTTGTTATTTAAACCATGTGTGTTTTTAGAAATGTTATTTAGTTTTCAAAAGCAATATGCCTGTGTTTTGAATAGAATTAAGTAGTCACTACAAAAGAATTAATGACTAATTTATAGACTACTCAGGGAGCTTTTTTCAGTTCTTAGGTATTATTATTATTATTGTTTGAAAATCAAACCCAAGTACAAATCTTAAAGAGAATATGTTAGACAGCTTCAAGCTAGGAACAGCATCTGAGTTTGTTTTTTCCATGAAATTCCTGGGGGTAAAATGACAACATTATATCAAACCCTATGGTTGCTTCAAGCTAGGAACAGCATGTGAGTTTGTTTTTTCCATGAAATTCCTGGGGGTAAAATAACATTATATCAAGCCCTATGGTTGCTGATTTACACAACTATGTGTCTTCAAGACACAACTTTTCTGTCTTGAATCACAAACCCGTATGATTGTATTTAAGTACTCTTAGGCTTTATTCTGCTTGGTGAATAATTTTTTCTAATTGGGATACAGCTGCTTAGAATGTTGTATTAGTTTCTGCTGTACAGTGTAGTGAATCAGCTGTATGTATACATGTATCTCCTCCCTCTTGGACTTCCCTCCCACCCTCCCCACCCATCCCACCTATCTAGGTCACCACAGACCACCAAGCTGAGCTCCCTGTGCTGTGCCTTCTTCAGGATTCAAAGTTAGCTCCTCAGTGAAAATTATCTTCTGAACTGAAGATGAGTTAACAGATAGCTCTGGTATATTCATACTGTGTTACATGTCACATACTTTCCTTAATGTTCCTATCCCATGGAATGATCACATTTGTTAACATATCTATTAATATTTTTTGTGTTAGCTGATGAAGTTTTTGAAGGAAAGGCCGTATCTGAGTCTCTACCACAATAATTGACATAGTCTGGGATAAAAGTAAATACTTTGTAATTGCTATTTGAATAGTCATGTTTAAAGAAATTAACATTGAAAGGTCGTAAAATTTCTATCATGTAATTTTAAAATTAGCTAAACCTAATATTCTGTTCACTCCTCACTCCGTCGCTTTTTTTTTTTTAATAAATTTATTTATTTTAGTTGGGGGCTAATTACTTTACAATATTGTAGTGGTTTTTGCCATACATTGACATGAATCAGCCATGGGTTTACATGTGTTCCCCATCCTGAACCCCCCTCCCACCTCCCTCCCCATCCCATCCCTCTGGGTCATCCCATTGCCCCAGCCCTAAGCATTTGTCTCATGCATCGAACATGGAATGGTGTTCTGTTTCACATATGATAATATACATGTTTCAGTGCTATTTTCCCAGAACGTTCTATCCTCACCTTCTCCCTCAGAGTCCATAAGACTGTTCTATGCATCTGTGTCTCTTATTCTGTCTCGCATGTAGGGTTTTATCCTTTTCATTCTTCCAGTGAGTGTGAGGGGGAACAGACACTCTTCTTTCTAAAATTGTTTCATGAAAAAAAGACAGAAATTAGATATTTACTATATGTTCTACACTAATGAAATGACTTCAATTTTTTAACCTTTCTTTAAAATATGTTTTTAAAATTGAAGTCATATTTTTAGTGAGTATTAATTTAGATAAAGCAATTTAAAATGCTTTAAAATCATAGAATGCTATGCAGAGATGAGATGATAATAGAGATATTTCAAATCTAAGTTTCATTCTTTCACAATTTGAAGAAATGAGTTCTATAAGGTAAACTTTGTAAACATTGTATCATTTTTGTTATCTAAATGGCATTTTAAAATCTCTGCCACTGCCAAAAGAAGAAAAAAAATCAATGGACTACACAACATTGTCAGAAGATTATAGGAAACAGAATTCAAAACATTATCAGACCTTGGCTGTCTGACTGAAAACATAAGAGAGTTGAAGATGAATACTGCATCCATAATGGGATTTAATACGTCTTATGAGAAGTAGGGATGGGTCAGTGAGAAGAAGGTCAAAGGTCTTGGAGTCAGGAAAACTTATCCTCGGGATCGCATTCAACCATGCTTTGAGGCCAAATAATTCACCAATAACATGAGAACCACAGAACAAGATGAACTGTTATTTTAAATTCAAATTTCTAGTTGTGATTGGGCATTTCTTTTTTAGATCATACCATATACATTTTCTCTACTAAAATACACAGTTATTTTGTAACTACTTTAATTCTATATGAGTTGTCCACTACAGTCTTCCAAGTGTGTTAAATTGTAATTATAGTGAGTATGATCTGGCCCATTCATTCTTGCATGTAATTTGGTCATATAGGCTGTGACCATGAAATGATACAGTATATGGAATATCAATGATCTTTATTATGAGAGAGAAGTTCTGTGTTTAGATTCATTAAAACTTCAGTATGGTTTATTTATTTATTCATATGTTCAGCTGTTTCAATTTAACCTCTCATTTTAAGAGAGTCATGTGTATGTTAGTTTATATGTCAGAGTCATTAGTCACCTAGAACAATTACCAATTTGTGGAACCTATTTACATTTCTATCATAAATGGCATTTTTTATAGACTGATTTTTTAACTTAAACCTTCACACAGCTGCAGTGTGAAGGGCTCATTTCATTTTACAATGGTGTAAGGTTGTTAGAAAGATCTAGGGAAATGTGGTATGTGAAAGCGCTTTATAATTTTTAAAAAACTATCCAATTACAAGATATTAATTTTCTTTATTAGAGTACCTAGTGTGTGCTGGATACTGATAAACCTTGTAATCAGCATGATTTAAATTGATACTAGGAAATCCCAAATGATATTATAGGTTTATTATTTTAACCATTCAACCACGATTATACATTTTAGAAATGGAAAAGCATTTTCATTCACTGATAGAGATTCATTAATTTAGTGAAGGAAAAACAATTTAAATCCAATATATTTTACCATTTGATATTATCTAATAGAGGAGTTCATCTCCCTTTGGTCTTTAGTGACAGTTTATTGACAATGTTATTATATGATCTAGCTGCATTATAATTATGGAAATAAGTAATAATAAAAATTATTAGTGAGACCATAAGTCGTTTTAATATGAATTGTGAATGCTTGCAGTTTATGTCTATGGCTTACCTCCATGCTTTTGCACAGAAACTCAGGCAAGTACTTTTCTTTGTTTGTATTTTTCTTTGTTATTCTTTCTTTTTGGTAAGCCCATATGACCAGTTCACTGGATAATTTTGTGATGGTATATACATGTTACGTTTTGGAGAAATTTTATGGAGTCATTTATAACCAAAAGATAGTATGACAACCATAGTTCTACTTGCCAGATTTTCAGAATAAATTTATTTGATTTCAATTGCAAAACCAGTCTCCAACCATGCACCATAATTTTTATATCTAAGAACATTAACACAATTGAAAGCAGTGACTAACATTGTTAACATGAGTTCTCACTCACTCTTGCTATAGTATTCACTCACTTGTTTTAGCTTTGCACAGTCACATTACCAGTCAATTTGGATTTTTTCAGTCTTTTCAGACAATACCAAATAACCTTTCTCCAGTGCAGTATCTGCCTATAGAAAAAAACTGTGTAGATCAAAAGGAAGGAATTGTTTGTAGAGACTTTTGCTCCTGGACTTCCCAGGTGGCTCAGCAATAAAGAATCCACCTGCAGGAGATGCAGGTTTGATCCCTGGGTCAGAAAGATCCCCTGGAGAAGGAAACGGCAACCCAGTCTAGTCCTCTTGCCTAGAAAATTCCATGGAGAGAGGAGCCTGGTGGACTACAGTCCATGGTGTCACAAAGAGTTGGACACGACTGAGTATGCTCACACACTTGCTCGCAGGGATCTCTGAAATTTAAAAAGAGAAATTTTGTGTGAATTTCTCTAGACATGAATTTGAGGGGGTAAGTCCTAATTAAAACTCCTACTGAAGGCTAGGAATTTGTATCTCATGTACTATAATTTTAGTTCAGGCAATGCTCCCAGGACCACTGCCTGGTTGAGTTGACCTACTTGATGATGCTGGCTACTTTCCAGTTGGCCTATGACTTCCATGTCAGGCTTGGGTCATCATTTGACAGTCTTTGCTCAGAGTTACCTTGCCCACTGTACAGCAGCCTCTTTGATAAGATCCTCAATCCATGATCTGAGTTTTCTTTATAGCACATAGGAACAGAGGGCCACCAGGAAGAGCTGAACCTCAGGGGCATCTTCTTTTTGACCTCACTGGGCACATGATGACATATCTGTGGCCAGACTGTTATAGTCTCTTCTCAGAGTGAAATAGGAGAACAAGTTAGAGTAAGATCTTCCACGGCCCTTGGTGTGCACCATGCTAACCAACCTCCTTTTCTCTAGACCAAAACCCAGAAAAAAGAATATTTACACAAGAGCCCAACTTCAAGTTCCTTTGCAAGCTCTCAGTTTCCATTTCTGGAATTAGAGAGTGCATAGTTTTTATTTTTCTTGCCCTACATGTACCTTCTTTTGACTCCATCAAAACCTTAATGATAGAAAGAAATAACTTCTATTATTTCAGGTGAACTCTGTGAACTGATTACCACAAGCTGAGTTGTTAAACTGCTGCAGGGTTGGGAAACTTGCAGAAGGGATAAAAGTATAGAGACAATTAAATGACATTCAAGACAACCAGTGGAGCCTGAAGGTTGAATGTTTTTTTCGGGGGGGTGCAGTTCATGCAAGGGCCTCATATTCAGAAAAACAAAAGAGAAAATTAAATAATTATACATATTTATTTGCGTGTGTATTGTTTTTTCTTCCCTGTTAGAATGTTTTAAGTACTGTTAACAGCAGAGTCCTTATAGTGGATGCTCCACTGAAGATGCTCAGAGAGTATTTATTTTGTGAATGAAAAATATATGTTAAAATAGTAACATGATTATTGATTTTTAGACTCATTGTATTGTGCTGGGAGAACATGAACTGTTTTATTCTGTTTTGAAAAGAATGTCTTCTTTATACTTAGGCAAATATCTGTGATTATTCCATGATGCTAAGCAAAAGGCATATTCTTTTTCGGGTAAATTTTAATCTAATCATTCAACTTTATTAATTATATCAATAATCCATTTTCTCTTTCCTGTTTTTTGTCACTTTCTGCTTGTTGGGAGAAGATGGAAATATTTTACACATTTGTTGTTATTGTATTTTTCAACTATTGATACATACTTTCATTCTGTCTGCCTTACTCTTTCCTCCTATTCTTTTCCTTCTTCTTCTTTTTTTTCTCTTTTTATTTTCTTTTTCTTTCTTGTTATCCTTCTTTGTTGTTGTTTTCCTTATCATTCTGCTTTTCCCTTGTGTCATCATTATTTCATACTCTCACAATCTTTTCTATGGTATTTGATATATAACACTTGATAATTTTCTTTGATGCTGATTATAAACTTTATTATTAAAACCGTCATTTATATATTTATTTCTGCTTTGTAACTGAATTAGAATTTCACATAATAAAATTTAATTTTATTGTTCATTGCATGTCTTTCCTTTAAATAATCTGAGCTACTTTATTTTATGGAGAAGGAAATGGCAACCCATTCCATTATTCTTGCCTGGAGAATCCCATGGACAGAGGAACCTGGCAGGCTACAGTCCATGGGGTCGCAAGAGTTGGACAGGACTTACTGACTAAACCACCACCACCACTTTATTTTATGTATATCTAATGTATGTAGAATCTAACTCCTGTACTTTTAAAGAGAATATGAATCTCTTTCACTAAGGGAAATGAATTCACTTATGATTACTGCTGATTACTGCCCATATCAGATGTGCATATTTTATTTTATTTTTTTTGGTTTAGTGACGACATGGTTCTTATGCTTCTTTGCTATTACCTGTTTTTTTCTTCTCATTTTCCTCCACTATGTTGGCCATAAATTCTTTCATTTTTCTATTCTTCTCTTTGTACAAAATGTATGAGTGTTTTTATTTTGTTTTGTTGATCTTCAGTTGCTAAGTCAAGTCTGACTCTTTGCAACCCCATGGACCACACCAAGCTTTCCTGTCCTTCACTATCTCCCAGAGTTTGCTCAGACTCATGTGCATTGAGTCTGTGGTGTCATCCAACCATCTCACCCTCCGTTGCCCCCTTCCGCTCTTGCCCTCAATCTTTCTCAACATCAGGGTCTTCTACAATGAGTTGGCCCTTCATATCAGATGGTCCAAATATTGGAGCTTCAGCTTCAGCATCCATCCTTCCAATGATAATTCAGGGTTAATTTCCTTTAGGATTGACTGGTTTGATCTCCCTGCATCCAAGGAACTCTCAAGAGTTTTCTCCAGCACCATTTTTCTTTTTATTCTAATTGCAGTTAAATGTACATTTTCAAAGCACACATTTTATGGAGAGTTTTTATTATAAATATATGTTGAATTTTTTCAAAAGCTTTTTCTGTATCTATTGAGATGATTATATGATATTTATTCTTCAACTTGTTTATGTGGTATATCATACTGATTGATTAATTTGCAGATATTGTACCATTCTTTCATCCCTGGTATAAATCTCACTTAATCATGGTGCATGATTCTTTTAAAGTATTGTTGAATTTGGTTTCCTAATATTTGTTAAGGTTTCTTACATCCATGTTCATCAGCGATACGGGCCTGTAACTTTCTTTTTTCATGATGTCTGTTTCTGGATTTGGGATTAGAATGATGTCAGACTTATAAAATGAGTTCTCATCCAGTACATTTTTAATCTCATGTATTAAAGTTTTCATCTCACATACTGTAGTTTTTGGTGTGTTTGTATTATAGCTCTCTACTTTTTAGACAAATTGAATGTAGTTATAATAATTTTTAAATTATTCTTGTCTGGTAAATCTAATATCTGTGTCAGTCTATATTGTTTCACTTAAATTTTCTCTTTATTGTGAGTTGTATTTCCCTACTTGTTTTAATGCCATTGTTTTGGTTTGCAGAGTAGATTTTATTGTTAATTTCATCTTTTGGGTACATTGTACTTTTGCATTTCTGTAAAAATTCTTGAACTCTGTTCTTAGATACAATTAAGCTACTTAAAATATTTCTATCCTTTCCAATATTGCTTTTTAACATTATTTGGGTAGGGTCGGAGCAGTGTTACTTAAGAACTAAATCCCCACTATTGATCACTATTGATATAACACCCTTGTGAGTACATGATCAAGTATCCAGTGAATTGTGAACTTTTCCAGATTAACTGGAATAGGCTCAATTCCTGAACAGGCACTATTTCCTCTAATTATTTTAGGTGTTTCTCTCCCCAATATTTTGGTGGTTTCTTCACATGCTATGTTGATCAAAACTTTGTTGAGTTCTTACAGAGGACAGCTTACAAGTCTCTTCTCTGAAATTTTCTCTATGTGCGGCTCTCTCTTCTTCGGTACTCTGTCTTGTGAATTGCGTCGGTCTTGTTCTCCTTGGACTCTCAGCTTCATCTTCTCAGCTCAGGGAACCTGCTGAGTTTAGCCTAGATTCTCCCCTTTTGTGCTTCAGTCTGAAAATTTTATCAGGACAGTAAACTGAGCAGTTGTGATATTCGTCTCTGAGAGAGTCCCATTTCTCAGACATCACAACACTTTCATTTCCATTGTGAAGAGTCTTGCCATACATTTTGTTTGGCTTTTTTGTTATTATTGTTGCTTCATGTAAAAGGGTAAATGTGGTCCCATTTGCTCCATCTTGGCCAGCTATTTCTGTCATGTCTATTAATTCTTTTTGTTCATTTGTTTTTTGTCTTTGTATTGTGTAAAGATTTTCAAATCGATGCTATATATTTCTAAGAAAAGTTTATGCATGCTTGTGCCTGATTTTAGTGCTTGAAATTCCATTTTAAATACGAATTACTCTTTCCTTTTACTTAGGTTTTTAATTTATTTTATTCTTTGCTTTCTATATCTCCTGATATTTGGTTACCTCTTCATTTATAAATATTTTATATTATGTTTACTTTTTATATAATCTTTCTTTTTTTAAAAAGAATTTGAGACTACAATGTATATATATTTTTTAAAAAGTTAATCTGTTCAAGGCTTCTGATACTCCTAAAAGTGGTAACAGATACTTTTCTGGTGTGGTACAGACGATGAAGTTTACTTTCTTTTACATTTACCTGTATTTTCTAAGTATTCTTTACTGAATTTATAATTTTGTCATATATAAGTTTATTTTATAAGAAAAAAAAAAACTTTTCTATTCCCTCTAGTTTGTTGGTGCTTTCGAGGTCCCTATTGCTATGGTTCATGTTTTTCTGTTTACTTGTGCTTGAAAGACAAGAGCTTTATTTAAGTGCAATATTCTTCCAAATCTGTGTGGGTACAGTCTCCTTGGATCTTCCCACTCACCCCCTGGGTGATATTTAAGGAAAAAAAATCTTCCTTTAGATGTTGAACTGGAAGACTTTTTGGTATAAATTCATATTATCATTAAAATATTCAAAATCTTTGGACCCAGAGGAGACAAGAGAAAGGTTTATTGGGGGAATTTTACCTCTTCATCATTTAATTGTTGTGCTTAAAGATATCTGTTTTTCCAGTGTTCACATTTCTAAGTCTAGTCATCTCACCTTGCTTCCAGTCAGCTCACATGAACAGCTCCTTTGATGCTGTGGCCCAAAGCATCAGGATGACCCCTGGCATACCAGCAGGAAGGTCCTTGGCCATGCCAGCTTTCTACATAGTATGGATACACTTATAAATTCTTCAATGAATGCTTTTTTCCTTCTCCCTCATCTTGATTCCTGAAAGTGTTATCACTTGCCAAAAGTTATAGACATATTCAAGGAGTATTTTCAAATTACTTGGTTTCTAGAAATATTTAGCCCTTTTTGCTCCTGCCATTATTATAGGAGAGAGCTGTCCCATCACTGTATTCCTTTTTTCTTCTCTTTATTTTGATTTGCCTTCATTAGTGAGGGTGAATTATATGTGTGTATTTGTGTGCATATGTGTTCTTGCTATTTGGAATGAACTATGCATTCATATCCTTTAGCTATTTTTCTCTAGGGGTTTTCATTAGTCTGTATTGCTTTTTATACAGAAATATTATTAACCTTTCCATATTTTTATGAACAAGTTCCCAGTTTTTTCTCATATATTTTACAAGCACATTAGGTTAATAGGTTTTCTTCTCTCTCTCTATGTGTGTGTGTATATGTGTATGTGTGTGCATGTAGGCGGATGCACACATACTTTAACATGATTAAGTTAACCAAATTGATGTGTTCCTTTGGATTCTTCCCATTATTTTACTTGGAAAGCTAATCCTCATAGAGGAACCAGATAAACAAAGATAATTAAATCTATTTATTTCTTCCCTCGTCTTAGTTGAATATTTGTTATTTGAATCAACAGATAAAACTGTATCTTCCTTCCCACCTATCCACCCACCTTGTACTGCTTGCACAGCTTACAGGTCTCACTTTGTTAACATTATTAATATTTTACATCTCAAGATGCAATGTTAACTCTCTAATGTCTCCCAGTATACCAATTTGCAGTTCTATTCAACTCCATTTCTAGTGTCTCTGAAGATGAGGAAGAGTTAGTCATCAGACTGACCAGAAAGAATGAAATGTGATAGTGCACAAATGGAAATATTATGGTTCTGTAAAACATTATCTCAAAATTTAGTGATATATACCAACCAGTTATTTTGCCTAAGGTTTCTGTTGGTCCGAAACAAGGATTCTGCATTTTTTCTTTAAATTGTTTATTCATTTATTTGGCTGTGCTGGGGCTTTGTTGCTGTATAGGCTTTCTCTAGTTGTGGTGTGCTGACTTCTCATTGCAGCGGCTTCTCTTGTTGCAGAGCACGATCTCAAGGGTGTGCGGATTTCAGTAGCTGTGGCATATGCGCTCAGTAGTTGCAATCCCTGGACTCTAGAGCACAGGCTCTATAGTTGTAGTACATGGGTTTAATTGCTCTGTGGCATGCGGGGTCTTCCTGGACCAGGGATGAAACCCATGTGTCCTGCATTGGCAGGCGGATTCTTTACGACTGAGCCATCAAGGAAGCCTGAAGTTTCACATTTTGACATGGAGTGTGAGTTAATTGTTTTTTGTGTAAATGAGACACATAATGGAATGCCTGAAACAGCTATTCTCAAAGTGGTGTACTCTAAAGGAAATATTTACTTAGCACCTAAAAGCATCTCAATTCATTATAGCATAATAAGGCAAAACATTATTTCCACAGTTTCAGTTTTCTATGACTTGAATGCAGGATAACATTTTGCAATTTTTGTCTTCATTGAAATGAAAATTTTAAATATACCTGAAAGGTATGAGTTGAGAAGATGAGATTTAAGTTAAAAATATTCTATACCACCAATACATAACAGATTTTCTTTTAGCTGAAAAATTCATCAACTATTTTTTAAGTCAATCTACTTGGTTGTAAAAACTACCCTTCTTATTTACAGTGGATCATAACAAGAAAATTTGCAGCCTCATTTACTTTGCATTGGGAAGATAATGTTTGAAACATTGGTGGACATTCTAAGACACATTTGTAGATTATATGTTGTATGATGTAGATTGTAAGTACTGTGGGTTTTGAGAAGGAACTGCGAAAAATAATGGGTTATGTTAACCTTCATGGAGCAGATAGGGCAATCCTAAAAGTAGAATTTGGAACATTCTTTCTGAGTAACTCACAACGTGTGATAAGGATTTCTGATCATTTGGGAGCAATGGCAGGTTTACTGTTAGTTTAATGAGGGTGAAGCCTTGGCCCTTCAAGCACAGGAATTTGTAGTAGATCTGTGGGGGTAGGGGTGAGAAGCATATCTATATAAGCATTTCTGCTAACTTATGTAGAGGTATCTCAAAAGAGATCTTTAATGTAATTTCTTATTTACTGTGATTTCTTGTTTCATTCAAAGTAAACATTCACCTTCATGCCTATTTTTGTATGTGTAATTATATACTCTTTTTTTTAAAAGGTCTTCTAGTTCATATAAATCAGACCCCACAAAACCCACATCCAGCCCTGTTTCGGAGATAATGATGGAATCTGCAAGTTAGAAAATTAGTGTGCATGATTCTGTTTTATTTCAAAGAGATAGCCTATTCATAGCTATCCAGTATCAGTGTAAGAACAAAACTCAAATCTCTTCATTTCTAAGTCTATGCTCTTTCCTTACACAGCAAGATCTTATATAGGAATCACCTTCAAGAGCTCTTCATTTGGTTTATTAAAGTTATCTGGATCTAATCTAATAAAATATAACAGAAAATTATGTCATTGATAAAGTGAAATGCTAAAATCTGCTGTAGGAAATGACTCTGGCAGCATTTACCTTCCCTTTGTAGATATTATAGTTTCTTAATTACCTCCATAGCTGAAATGCCTAGTGTTTAGAAATTGGAATGAGTTCACATAAGCACTTATATTATCAGGAAATATAAATAGCTCATTTATTCATGGTAGCATTACTGTGTTCCTAATATAGTTTTTATTGATGGACACTTGAACTGTATCAATCCACTTAAAATTCAGAATGGTTCTTTTGTGCATGGCTTTATGGCAAGAGCAGTATAATTTAATTTAATATAATCTTTTAAAAACAATGATGTTTGTTTCATAAATGAATATTTTATATGTTGTGTTTAATTAAAATGAAACTATGCTACTGATCTAGAAAACACAAAACAGACTTGAGTTCATATTTATGAAGTGTAGCAATATTGGCAAGGCACAACTTATCTTGTTTATGAGACATGCTTGCTATTACTTGTACAGATTGCAGTCATTTTATTGCTGAATTTTACATGGTTTACAACCCAACAAATGCAATGAAACTGTCACAAGGAAAATAAGCCTATAAAAATTAAAAAAAAAAAAAAAAGAGGGTGGCACTCACAGATCAAAATGCAGTTTTCGCTGAAGCTTTGGTAGGTTTTGAACTGTTACATCCTTTTAGGCAGCAGGTTTTCAGGATATAGCTATAAATGAAAGGGAGAAAGCTAAGATAAGACACCAAGGTTATTTTTAACATCTCTGCTTTGAGTACAGTTCCTCTGAGACCTAGTGTTTGCTCTTACTCTACTGGTAGGTTCCAGAATTCAAGGTAATCATAAAAATATTTCCAACAAAGGCACCATTTGGAAATCAGGAAATAGAGTGAAAAAAAAATGTGAAAAAAAGTGTATATGTGAAAAAAAGAGGTGTGTGTGTGTGTGTGTGTGGATGATAAGGTCCCTATCTCTTTATTTAAAGTGTTCAAACTGAATATTAAATTTGATTCATATTTTAGGGACTGGAACAAGAAAATATAGTAAGGACATCTGCGGGCTGTGGTAGTCAGGTGGATTTGGCTCTTTCCCTGGCTTTGCATGGCCTTCCCTGGTGGCTCAGTGGGAAAGAACCTTCCTGCAAAGCAGGAGCTACAGGAGACCTGGGTTCAGTCCCTGAGTGGGGAAGATCCCCTGGTAGAGGGCGTGGCAACCCACTCCAGTATTCTTGCCGAGAAAGTCCTATGGACAGAGGAACCTAGTGGGCTACAGTTCACAGGGTTGCAAAGAGTCAGATGTGACTGAAGTGACTTAGCCCACATGCATGTATGCACATGGCTTTACATAAGTAATATATCTTCCAGGGCATTAAGTTGTAATTTTAATTTACTTTGTAGGTTTTCTCTTTTATCTGAAAAATCATTTAATTTCTTGGCCAGTCATAAAATATCAGTGGACTTAAATCTTGTACTTCTTCAGGCATATTTATGTTTATCTTCTCAAGACTTAGAGAAAGTGACATAAAAGCAATCTTTAAATGAACTTTGTAATTATTTACAGTAAGAACTCAGATGGAAAAATGCTTCTTTTTAGAGAGTCCCTATTTGTTGCATATCCTTCCATAACTATGCCTAGTTTTGATCATAACTGCAAAAATCATTTTGTTTTCTGACACGAGAATAATAAAGTTTTACAGTAATATCTTTCTGATCAGTTAGATCCTTGATGGTATCCAAAAGGTAGAAAAACAAAAGTGTTTAAAAGGAATTCAGAGAAAAAAAAAAAATAAAAAATAAAAGGAATTCAGAGAATAGAAAGGAGAAACTTCAAAAAAATAAGAATATAAGCTCTTTACTACATAGAATGAACATTTTCAGAGCAGTTAGCAATGATAAACATTCTACTTGTTGGTTCCGGAAAATATCCTGCGTGTCTTCCTTGTCAATATTCTACCCATACTGCCAGATGTAGTTTACATCCCATCCAGTTATCAACTGCAGATACATTTCATAGGTTTTTGTTTATAGTCCCTTTTCTGGAATTACAGATGCAACCAATCTCTGGACCCAGTTCAGTTCAGTCACTCAGTCATGTCCGACTCTTTGTGACTCCATGGAGCGCAGCACGCCAGGTCTCCCTGTCCATCACCAACTCCTGGAATCTACCCAAACTCACGTCCATTGAGTTGGTGATGCCATCCAACCATCTCATCCTCTGTCATCCCCTTCTCCTCCTGCCTTCAATCTTTCCCGGCATTAAGGTCTTTTCAGATGAATCAGTTTTTCGCATCGGGTGGCCAAAGTATTAGAGTTTCGAATTTCAGCATCAGTCCTTCCAATGAATATTCAGGACTGACTTCCTTTAGGATGGACTGGTTGTATCTCCTTGCAGTCCAAGGGACTCTCAAGGGTCTTCTCCAACACCAAAGTTCAAAGGCATCGATTCTTTGACACTCAGCTTTCTTTATAGTCCAACTCTCACATCCATACAGGACTACTGTAAAAACCATAGCTTTGACTAGATGGACCTTTGTTGGCAAAGTAATGTCTGTGCTTTTTAATATGCTGTCTAGTTTGGTCATACTTTGGCCACCTGATGTGAAGAGCTGACTCATTTGAAAAGACCCTGATGATGGGAAAGATTGAAGGTGGGAGGAGAAGGGGATGACAGAGGATGAGATGGTTGGATGGCATCACCGACTCAATGGACATGAGTTTGGGTAGATTCCGGGACTTGGTGATGGACAGGGAGACCTGGCGTGGTGCGCTCCATGGAGTCACAAAGATTCTGACACGACTGAGCGACTGAACTGAACTGAACTGAACTGAACCAGTTTAGTCATAGTGTTTCTTCCAAGGAGCAAGCGTCTTTTAATTTCATGGCTGCAGTCACTATCTACAGTGATTTTTAAGCCCCAAAAATAAAGACTGTCACTGTTTCCATTGTTAACCCATCTATTTGCCATGAAGTGATGGGACCGGATGCCATGATCTTAGTTTTCTGAATGTTGAGCTTTAAGCCAACTTTTTCACTCTCGTCTTTCACTTTCATTAAGAGGCTCTTTAGTTCTTCTTTGCTTTCTGCCATAAGGGTGGTGTCACCTGCATATCTGAGGTTATTGACATTTTTCCCAACAGTCTTGACTCCAGCTTGTGCTTCATCCAGCCCAGCATTTCTCATGATGTACTCTGCATAGAATTAATAAACAGGGTGACAATATTGAGCCTTGACGTACTCCTTTTCCTATTTGGAACCAGTCTGTTGTTCCATGTCCAGTTCTAACTGTTGCTTCTTGACCTACATACAGATTTCTCAAGAGGCAGGTCAGGTGGTCTGGTATTCCCAGCTCTTGAAGAATTTTCCACAGTTTGTTTTGATCTCTTGGCTTTGGCATAGTCAATAAAGCAGAAATAGATGTTTTTCTGGAACTCTCTTGCTTTTTCTATGATCCAACGGATGTTGGCAATTTGATCTCTGGTTCCTCTGCCTTTTCTAAATCCAGCTTGAATATCTGGAAGTTCACGGTTCATGTACTGTTGAAACCTGGCTTGGAGAATTTTGAGCATTATGTTATTAGCGTGTGAGATGAGTACAATTGTACAATAGTTTGAACATTCTTTGACATGGCCTTTCTTTGGGATTGGAATGAAAACTGACCTTTTCCAGTCCTGTGGCCACTGCTGAGTTTTCCAGATTTTTTGCATATTGAGTGTAGCATTTTCCCAGCATCATCTTTAAGGATTTGAAATAGCTCAACTGAATTCCATTACCTCCACTAACTTTTCTCATAGTGATGCTTCCTAAGGCAGACTTTACTTCACATGTCAGGATGTCTGGCTCTAGGTGAGTGTGCATGATCACACCATCGTGATTATCTGGGTCATGAAGATCTTTTTTGTACATTTCTTCTGTGTTGTTGCCACCTCTTCTTAATATCTTCTGCTTCTGTTAGGTCCATACCATGCCTGTCCTTTACTGTGCCCATCTTTACAAGAAATAGACCCAGGCCCACCCCAATTTTTCTTGTTTGTGTTATTGTCTTTTGCTCAACCGACCAATACATAGAGATGACAGTAGGGGCCTGCAGTGTGGTTACACTGCCATTAGAGGGCATTCCTTGTTAGACTTGGGTGTCTATGAGGCACTACCAGCCCACTTCAACAAGCCTCCTGCTCCAGTTGCCTGCTAGGTTAAAGCCCTGCCGGAATGTCATTCTGCTCAAATCTGAGACTGCCTCATTGCCTTGTTCATGCCAGCCTCTCCCACTGAGAAAACTGACCTTCCTCTTATTTCTAACTATTTTCCACTCATACCTTTCCTACTTCCTTAGCCTCTTCAATCCCTGCTATTAGTTGGTGTCCTATCTTGAACGGATGGTTTCACCTAGACCATGCTATGTCTACCATCTTCTAGACTTTAAATATCTCTTAGTTCAGTGTTCCATATATTAGATTTTTTGTCCCTCCTTTCCTACCTCATTCATAACTTCCACAAAAATTAAAGATACACTGAGCTATACTTGAATTGTGCAATGCACATGTTAAAAAGTCAGCGTTGCATTATCAAGCTGTACTCAGAGGTACATGCCTCATGACTGATTCATTTCCACAGCCCCATCACAAGTAGTCAACTTCAACCCCTTATCTAGAGATTCATATTTTTGAGACCCCAGCATTTCTCTTATTTAACAATCTGAATTGAAGTTGGTCAATGACTTCACAATCTGACTGAAGTTGGAGCTTCCCTGGTGGCTCAGATGGTTAAGAAATTTCCTGCACTATAGGAGACCCAGGTTCAATCCCTGGGTCAGGAAGATCCCCTGGAGAAGGACATGGCAACCCACTCCAGTATTCTTGCTTGGAGAATCCCACAGACAGAGGAGTCTATTGGGCTATGGTCCACAGAGTTGCAAAAGAGTTGGACATGACTGAAATGACAGCACACACAATGACTTCACCTGATTGTGCAATTCCTCTTTCACTGTGCTAGGCTGTGCTTAGTCGCTCAGTTGTGTCCGACTCTTTGTGACTCTTTGGACCATAGCCCACCTGGCTCCTCTGTCCACAGAATTTTTCAGGCAAGAATACTGGAGTGGGTTGCCATTTCCTCCTCCAGGGGATCTTCCTGACCCAGCTATCGAACCTGCTGTGCCTGTGACTCCTGCATTGCAGGCAAATTCTTTACTTGCTGAGCCACTGGAAAATTAAAGGAAGTCCACACAGGCACTCTGCAGGAAAAATTCAATTTTAGTTGTTTTGTTAATAGATAACACATGTACATAGTATAAAACTCAAAGATTCAAAGAAAGCTTAATAGTTTTTCACCTTTGGCACTTCTCATGCCACCCCCTGCCGTTCAGTTTTCCCTAGTCATAGCCACTGTTGATAGTCACTTTATCATCTTTTCTGATATAATGCCTCCATATGTAGTACATGCAAGCACATGTGGATATGGTGATTGTGTCTATTGTGCTTGCACATATATAAATCACACACACATGTATACACATGTTTTACACAAATGTAAGCAATATTAATATACAGTTCTACACTTTTTTTTTCTTGAAGATCATTCCATGTCATATATGAAGAGTTATTTCATTCTTTAAGTGACTAGACAACATTCCATTTTGGACTGTCTTCTAATGATGGATATTTATAGAGCGTTTTCAATATCTTATGCTGCAAACAAAGCTACAATGAGTATTTGTCATATCATAATGTGGTGCTATATATATAAAATGAGTATGTGTATGTGAAAGTGCTGGGCCAATAGATCTGTGTATTTATAATTTTGATAGATATTACATAGCTTCCCTCAACGAAGTTGTTCCATGTCACTACAAATAGAAGTCTTGAGGATGTCAATGTATTCTTAGGATCCCAGCAGGAAATAGATAGATCAATTGGGTAGAAAAGTTGTTTACAAAATATGAGCAGGATATAGAAAACTCCCAAGGCATGCTGTAATATCCCAGAGCTAATAAAGGAGTGGGATTATTGCCAGTATACCTGAAAGGGCAAGAGGAGAGCCCACTTACTGGTACCAAAGACAGAGAGGAGGACATGTTCTGAGAGGGACCTCCTTAAGTGTCCTGTGATCTTTGGTTCAGGAGGTAGCCAGCCAGAAGCAAACCCTTGGAGAGGAAGTCTGGAGGATGAATATTCAGACCTCACTCTCATCCCTCTTTCTCATGTCGTGCTGTTGTTATCCATTGTCTAAACTTGACAGATGGCCAGAGGGAAAATGAGACCCTCTCTCATGTTCTTGAGGTATAGAGCAGGCTGTTTGTGCTCAGTCATTTCAGTCGTGTCCGACTCTCTGCGACCCCATGGACCATGGCCCGCCAGGCTCCTCTGTCCATGGGATTCTCCAGGCAAAAGTACTGGAGTGGGTTGCCATTTCCTTCTCCAGTGATAAAGTATGAAGTGAGTGAAGTGAAGTTGCTCAGTCGTGTCCGACTCTTTGCGACCCCGTGGACTGTAGCCTACCAGGCTTCTCCGTCCATGGGATTCTCCAGGCAAGAGTACTGGAGTGGGTTGCCATTTCCTTCTCTGATAGAGCAGGGTAGAGAATCACTAACAGGAGATATCTAGCTCATTCCACTATCCCATACCTTTACCAAAAAATTGATCAACAGTGCTTTTTTTTAATCCTTTTGTATCTGAGTGGTAAGATATTGTACATGTATTTTTCTAAATATGAGTGGAGTTAGGAATATTTTGAAATGAATAATTTTATTTCTATTTCTGTATCTATTCCTAACCTTCCCCTATGACATATATATATATATATTTCACTTTTTAATTTTGAAATGATTTTAAATTTATAGAAAATTTGCAGAAACAGTATGAAAACTAGAGCTCCTATAACTTTTTACCCATATTTTCAAATGGTTAACATTTTAGCATAGTAGCTTTTCATTCCTTTCCTCCTTCCCCTTTTTCCATGTGTGTATAAACATTATCAATTGATACATATAAGATATGTGTGACTATAAACAAACATATATCACTATAAGCTTCTCTGGTGGTTCAGTGGTAAAGAACCCACCTACCAACCAGGAGATGTGGGTTTGAGCCCTGGGTCAGGAAGATCCCCTGGAAAAGGAAGAGGCAACCCACCCCAGAATTCTTACCTGGGAAATCCCATGGACAGGGGAGCCTGGCAGGCTACAGTTCATGGGGTTGCAAAAGAGTCAGACATGACTTTGCAACTAAAAAATAACAGCAACAATATATCACTATATTTTTGAATTATTTGAGAATAGACATTTTCCTACTGAGTCATAATATAAAACCAGGAAATTAACTTAATTTCATAATAATCATTTAATCTTCAGACTCTATTCAAATTATTCCTGATATCCACACAGTGTCCTGCATTGTATTTGATTGTCGTGTCTCTTTAGTCGCCTTCAAGCTGGACAGTTTCTCTGTCTCCCTGTCTTTCATCACCTGACTTTTTGAAAGTTATAGGCTAGCTACTTGCAAAAATGTCCCTTAATTTGAATTTGCTGATATTTTCTCATTTTCAGCAGGATTACCTCAAGATGTTACTGTATTTATCTTTTATCATATCAGAAGATATTCAGTGTCAATTTGTTTCATTAATGGTGATATTAAATTTCTGTACTTGGTTAGCACATTTTATCCAGGCTTGTTCACTGTAAAGTCATTTGGTAAGTATTTATGGTCATTAATTAATAAGCAATTAAGTATCTTGTGGGGAGATACTTTGAGATTTTCACTAAGCCACAGACCTCTCTTTTCTCATTCACTCATGCATGTATTTTTATCAATCTGGATTTGAGCAGGAAGAACAAAGAATTTACTATAAGGGTATCATTAGATGTGGAAATGAGAGCTGATTACACAGTTTTGTGAGTTCTGTTTCTGTGTCTAGAGTTGCACTTGGAATTGCACTGGGCAGGCAGTCATGGAGGGCCAGTGTATATGAAGTGAGGGAAGCAAGGGCTGGAACTAGTGAAGATAGAATGGAGTTCACTTGAGTCTGTCATCACCTCCAAATTGGATTATGGAATGTCCTGCAGGAGAGGCTAATGTCCTTCACTATGGAGCTACACATGCATCTGGCTAGGCATCAGTGGGACTGAGGCCAAAGATCTAGTGGCTGCTCCTACCTAAGAAGACAAGATAAGTAACAATGTAGAGTGGGCTGCGACAGCATCTTGTTCCTCCAACTGACTTTCTGGTCATAAAGGAATACTGCTGCTCATTTACTTCCATCTTGCAAATCTAAGACAATATCACTTCCAGGTCATGCCAACTCAGAACTCTGAGGAAAGGGAATTCTGGGACATGTAGTCACAGATTAGTCAAGTTGATATAAAACAAGTCCACTATAGTATTTATAGCAGTTTGAATTTCTGAGTTTTTATTGTAATCAAGGCATTACTACTACAGTTATTATTTATTTAGATGCTCAAATCATTCCAGACTTGGTCAGTGGAAGCCTTTCATGCTGACTGTTGTATTTTTTTTGACATTTTACCAACATTCTTTGGGTATTTAATTGCTATTACATTCAAAAAGATGTTACAGGATCATCTTACATTTTTCCTACCATAATCCAAGAATGAATCCTTTCTCCAACGAGGTTTGGTTCTTTTAGTATAAAATGGCATTTAGAAACCAAGATCTGAAAGACACTTGACCTCTTTGTTACTCAGGATCACTGCTTTTAGTTCCTCTCAATAGACAAAGCTAGGGACTATAGGAAAAAAGGAAGGAAGAACAAGTCTTCCCTGTTTATTTTCCTATTAGGATGTTAGTCTTATTTTGTATTGAGTCTTGGGAGCTCTTTATGTATTAGGAAACTAACCCTTTGTGATGTGAGATATTTGAATATCTTTCCTAGAATATCATTTGTGGATAGTATTCCTTTGCGACTGGCCTGTTTTCTTTTCTCTCTCTCTTGAGGCCAGTTTGGGTTACAGTGTAATTTGGATATGTAGAAAGCACGGTTTTCATTCTAGTGATCACGTAGAAAGCAGACAACACCTAAAATGGTTAAAGGTAGGGGGTGGTTATATTCTTAAAAATACATATGGGGGAGATATTGTGACTGCTCTGCTTGTCTGAAGGCAGATCTTTAAGACAGAGTTCATGATGTGCAGGAAGACACTTTTTCAAGACTGGTTTTCATGGGGGACAAATTGAAGGTGTTTACAGTTCTTTTTATTCATCATTCTGCCAACAGTTTAGAAAGAAGCTGTCCTGGGCCTCTTTCCCTTGATTTGGACCTTGATTTTCCCCCTACACATTTCTTGGTTCATTAATTCATTCTATGCATAGTTCTTTCATTCATTTAAACTCCATTCATTCATTAATGAGTTTCTACAGTGTACATAGAACTGAACAAGCTTTTGGAAGGGTTGGCAAGTGACTGACACTGTGGTTCTTATATTCTAGGCTTACTGTGGTGTTGGAAGGGTCAAAATAGTATCACATGAATAGCTAGAAAGTAATAGTCCAACCTCATAAATAAGCATAAAATATCTAAGACAGACTGAAGTCTAAGCTTATATTAAACATTACATGTGTTAATTCAAAAAGGCATCAGATTTCTTTGGTAGGTTTTAAAGCCTATTTTATATAAGTATATTTCATGCCAAGGTTGTGACTTTTGTGCCTCAGAATTTAGATGGAAAAAAGAGACAGTGATTTAATAATAGTCTGAGAACTTGAGAAATCACTGAGAATTAGATGAGGGATAAATGGAAGCTGTTTTGAACTCAGTTTCTTGTTTGTTTGTTTGTTTGTTTTTAATATCTCCGTATATTTGCTTTCATGGCTTATTCTACATCATTTAAAGATTGTCACTCACCTATCCAGACTCACAGGCTCGCATCCTGTAGAAAGTCTATGTAAAGATAGCTAACAAACACATGACAGGATGCTCAGCATCACTCATTTTCAGAGAAACGCAAATCAAAACCACGATGAGGTACCGTCTCACGCTGGTCAGAATGGCTGCTATCAAAAAGTCTATAAACAATAAATGCTGGAGAGGGTGTGGAAAAAAGGGAGCCCTCTTACACTGTTGGTGAGAATGAAAACTAGTACAGCCACTATGGAGAACAGTGCGGAGATTCCTTAAAAAACTGGAAAATAGAACTGCCATACGACCCAGCAATCCCACTGCTGGGCATACACACTGAGGATTTGAAAGAGACATGTGTACCCCAATGTTCATTGCAGCACTGTTTGTAATAGCCAGGACATGGAAACAACCTTGATGTCCATTGGCAGACAAATGGATAAGAAAGCTGCGGTACATATACACAATGGAATATTACTCAGCTATTAAAAAGAATGCATTTGAATCAGTTCTAATGAGGTGGATGAAACTGGAGCCTATTGTACAGAGTGAAGTAAGTCAGAAAGAAAAACATCAATACAGTATATTAACACATATATATGGAATTTAGAAAGATGGTAACGATGACCCTGTATGCGAGACAGCAAAAGAGACACAGATGTAAAGAACAGATTTTTGGACTCTGTGGGAGAAGGCAAGGGTAGGATGATTTGAGAGAATAGCATTGAAACATATATATTATCATATGTGAAAGAGATCGCCAGTCTAGGTTCGATGCATGAGACAGGGTGCTCAGGGATGGTGCACTGGGATGACCCTGAGGGATGGGATGGGGAGGGAGGTGGGAGGGGGGTTCAGGATGGGGAACACATGTACACCCATGGCTGATTCGTGTCAATGTATGGCAAAAACCACTACAATATTGTAAAGTAATTAGCCTCCAATTAAAATAAATAAGTTAAAAAAAAAAAAAAGAAAGTCTATGTAAATACTATCAATATCAGGACAGGGAAGCCTGGCGTGCTATAGCCCATGGGCCTTAAAGAGTTGTACATGACTGAACAACTAAACAACAACAACAGCCAATTATTAATAATCATTTTCTTCCTTGCTCCATACTCCCTTGTCTTTCTATAATATCATTTATGTGAGACTGTATTTCACTTATGTGTTTTCATATTAGTATCCTCTCCAAGCCTAACTTACTAGCAGATAGGATTATATCTTATTCATCTTTGATTTACTGCCATGTATGTGCTTAGTCGCTCAGTTGTGTCCAACTCTTTGCAACCCCCTGGACTGTAGCCCACCGGGCTCCTCTGTCAATGGAGATTCTCCAGGCAAGAATACTGGAGTGGGTTGCCATGCCCTCCTCTGGGGGATCTTCCCAACCCAGGGACTGAACCCAGGTCTCTCATATTGCAGGCAGACTCTTTACCATCTGAGCAACCAGGGAAGACCCCCCATGGACTGCAGCTACTGCCATGTATAGTGCCTGGTAAATAATAAGTGCTCCATAAATGTTTGTAAGATGAATGAATGTATGAGTCTCCCATCTGAAATATTATTGGTCTTTTGGTAGTGAAAGTGGAAAGCTGTTCCAGTCCACTCATTTAACCCAAATGGATTTTTTTTTCTCCCAACTATTAATACAGTGGCGGGCCTGATCATCCTGGTCTTGTTAATCTGGTTCATTGGTTGGGATGAGAAAGATTGAGAAATGAGTTTCAGATGCTGTTTTTATGCCGTCCGTCAGACATCTCCTGTCTCATGCATGTACAGACACATTCTGTTCACCAGCTGCTGGTTTCTGTTTGTTCTCATCATGTTTCCTGGGCCAATGGTGGTGCTACTGCTACTGGCCTATTTTCTGCAACAGTGTCCCCTAATCACATCACACAGATGTGAAATGTGTTATCTATACTCCTTTCTGTCCTCCTCTGTGTTTTTTTCCTCCAGGAAATAATAGGGAGATGCTTGCCGATGTATGATTTGCAAATTTTCCCAGTCCTCGTAGTTTAACCTTAGTCCCTCTCCTAAGGAGATTAGGTACTCCTCAGACATACCAACAAAATTTGGAATTCTAGCTGGTGCTCAGAGCAGATCAAAAAAGTACTCTAGGGATTTAAATTTCCATAAATTTGAGTATTGGTGTCAAAAGGTTTTGACTGAAAGCCTGTAAAAATGAATGCAGTACAATTAAGTCATTGTTGCAGCTACTAAATTCATATTTTAATTTGCTGATAAGGAAAGGCAAAAAATAGTATGAAACTTAGACATTTCATGTGTCATGTTAGTTATACCCTGACTTATAAGAGGTGGTCCCATGAGATTGTCATTATGTGACTTAACTCCCCTTGCATTATTGAGAGTCTTGTCGCCCACAGTCTACCTATAATTTCTACTATCTGGACCAGTTTAAACTTGAGTAGACATGGCTTCTGCCAACAAATATGGACTATAAGCCTGATATGCCTTCCAAACTGTGAAACAAAGATACATTTGGGGATTTCTCATTGAAATACTAATAAAGTCTGAGAGGGTGAGGAGAAAGACACTTGGATTCATATTTCCTTCCTATTTTAAGGTTAGATCACTGTTGGCATCTATCAATTCTCTGACCACATATTCATCCAATTTTCAATTTATTACTTTTACCAAGAACTCAGCAGTTGGTAGACATTGAGGCTCTGTAGAGGCAAGAAAATGTGCTGACCTTAAATAGCTCTAGACCCAATGAAGGGGCATACATGTAAATCAACTTTTGATTGCCCTCCACAGAGATAATATTTTGAATGTTCTCTACAGAGCGAGCTTGTGGGAACAAGCTTGTGGGCAGCTTCTTTCCCTTAAGAGACATCCTTAAGACGATAAATTCTAGATTAAGTGTCAAAATGTATTAGTAAGGCAGAGAACAGATCTTAGATCTGTGTATGATGTTAGTGTATGGATGGCTCAACAATTACAGATCTTGTGTGACTGTAGGCAGAAAGCATAACAATAACTGGCATCTATTAAACATTTGGTATTAGACCTGTTATTATCTTACATTTAATTCTCGCCCCCCCCCCACCAAAAAAACATCTCTGGCTGATATTATCATCACATTGGACACATACACCCATGAGGTGCAACAGAGAAGCAGGTACCATATCATGAAGAGTTTTGTGGACCAAACTAAGAATCTTGGCTTCAGTCCTGAAAGTGATAAAAGTACCTCTAAAGGGATTTAATCCAGGAAATGCATGATCAGATTTGCATTTAGAAAGATGTCCCTGGCTACAGGGTTCAGAAATGCTAAAATCATAGGCAAGGAGGGCTATTGTTGAATTGATCCAGTGGAGACATGACAGATGAGTTTAAACAGCTCATTAATAGCAGATGAGCCACACCAAAAAATCATCTGTTTTCATAATCATCTTGATCCTACTTCCTTTTCAGGTCTTTGGTATCAGCTGGTTTTTCTAATTTCAAGCCGTTCCTTCCAGTTTTTAATTGATTTCATTCCAACCTGCTAAACAGCTCTTGCTTTTGAAGCCTTGGATTGAATTTCCTGTTAATTTGGCATTGCCAAACCAGCAGTTGTCTTTTTGATAACTTAATATTCACCTCACTTAAGTGACCTAACATTTGTGATCTGACTTGCTTTGATGCCTTTTACTTTAAATTGTGTATTGATAATAGATTTGGAAAGTGTCCTTGCATAATTCTTCTCTTGTAAAAATATGTATGTAATTGCACCTAGAGCTTGTAGAACAAAGTATCATTTTTTTTTTTTCTCAAGAGAATGATAGTAAACTGCCAGTTTGAAGATGGGAAATAAAGGAAGCTATCATGCAGCAGAGTTGACCAAGAGTGAAATCTAGAAATCTAAGCCTGTGGAAAGAAGTTGGCCATAGCTGGGTAAGTTAGACTCTGTCTGGAGAGTTAGGGAGTTCTGTAAAGAAAATGGTGGCTGTGACTGTTCAGGCAAGCAATAAATCCAACCCATGAATTCCATGAGGGTTGAAAGTTCAGGAAGACTTAGGAGGATCAAAGAATATGTTAGGGTAGCTGCCAGAAGCAGAAGACCTAGAAATTTGAACCGAGGGTGGGTGGTTTGCTTTATTTCCTCTTTTATGTTGCCTCTTAGGTATGAATTTCTCAGACCCAACTGCTGTGTGCCATGGCCGGAGGATAAGACCCTGTTCTTAGTGTAGTTTGATCCTCATCACATGAGTTCTTGAGCTGAAAGACAACTGAGCCTCTTTCTAATTGCAGGACCATGATGAGTGGTCTATTCTGAAAGTACATGTCAAAATCGGACAGCTCAAATAAGTGTACTGCAACTTTTAAAGACCTTTGCATAGAGCTTTGCAGGTTACAAAACTCCTTTCATATATGTGTATCACACCTATGAAAGTTTATTATTATTTTTTTTTTAAGTCTACTTTTTATTTCTGTCAGTTTCTGGTATTTTATCATTTATATATTTGTTGGTCAGCCACACAGATCAAACCTGTGTCCCCTGCAGTGGAAGTGTGGAGCCTTAACCACCGGACCACCAAGAAAGTCCCTTATTTTTATTATTAATGACACTATATTATTATTAATGACATGATATTGCTTGACACTATATTATTAATGACACTATATTATTCTCAAATCATCTGATCCAAAATCCTGTCTTTGAAAAACACTATGTCCACAGTGTTAGGAATGGTGACTGAATCACTGAAATGATGGTTTGAGAGTACATTCCCTCTGACTCTATTTCTTCCTTACATATTTAGAACTGTTCTATCTCCTATGGAAGAACCATCTCAAGCACTAACTACTATATTCTCCCTAATACATTTCAAGTCAGAAGTGATCTCTCTCCTTCTCTTGAGCCTTCCATAGCACACTTGCTTTATATCTTTCTATGACAGTTATTTTACCTTGCCATGTGTCATTGCTTTTGCATAATACATCTATCTATCCATAAATGCTCCCCTTTTCCTCTCATCCCAGACTCAATAACATACATCATGTCATGAACATACACCATGTGTCTTCCATAGATATGTGTTTCAGAAAATTCTACCTGTGTTTGACTCTTCTGGATTTGAATTTGGGCTCACTGTTGGAATTGGGAATAAAATGTTCGAAAGAATAAAAGGAAAAGTGCAAAAATTTATTTACCAATAAGGAAAAAGAGATGTATTGATAAGAAAGTTTACCTTTGTCTTTTCCAGTCCCGTATCTGAGAAGTGTGGCACTTGCCTTTCAATATTTTATTAAAAAAAAATTTATTTGGCTGCATAGGTCCTTAGTTGTGTCATGCAGGATCTTTTAGTTGTGGCATACCAGATCTTTAGTTGCAGCATGTAGGATCTAGTTCCTTGATCAGGGATCAAACCCAGCCCACTTCATTGCAAGCAGAGAGTCTTAGCCACTGGACCACCAGGGAAGTTCCATCTTTCACTATTTTATAAGCTTACATGACACCAGCTCACGCAGAATCATTTTGTTTGAAATAAATTCTTGTGACATTGAATAATATTGTTACCTTCTTTAGTTTGATAAAGGGGTCAAGGGAGATAGGTATGGAAAGAGAGACTAAGATAGTGGTTAGTGACAGATGAGAGAGAGATCCTGTTCAAGAATTTTATCTAAAGAATTACAGGAGAAACTAACACTGGAAAGGAAGCCTGAACATGGCAGAGAATAGCCAGGCCTAAAAACTTGGTAGAGTCTTTGGATATGATCTGCCTATCTGGCAAACCTGTGCCATTTATTTAAAATGATCAAATTGGCCAAAATTGGGTGAAAAACAGTGGATTGCCAGATCTTACTGCAGGTAAAGTCATCTGAATTGATTCTCTAAAAGTCAGGTGGGAATTTATCTCCTCTGTGATGGATTTGGGTTGTTGTTGTTAATGTTGTTCAGTCTCTCAGCTGTGTCCGACTCTTTGTGACCCCATGGATTGCAGCATGATAGGCTTCCCTGTCCTTCACCATCTCCTGGAGCTTGCTCAAACTCATGTCCATCAAGGCGGTGATGCCAGCCAACCATCTCATCCTCTGTCGTCCCCTTCTCCTCCAGCCTTCAATCTTTCCCAGCATCAGGGTCTTTCCAAATGAGTCAGTTCTTCACAACAGGTGACCAAAGTATTGGAGTTTCAGCTTCAGCATCAGTTCTTCCAATGAATATTCAGGATTGATTTCCTTTAGGATTGACTGGTTTCATCTCCTTGCAGTCCAAGAGACTCTCAAGAGTCTTCTCCAACACCACAGTTCAAAAGCATAATTCTTTGGTGCTTAGCCTTCTTTATGGTCCAACTCTCACATCCATACTTGATACTGGAAAAACCATAGCTCTGACTACATGGACCTTTGTTGGCAGAGTGATGTTTGTGCTTTTTAATATGCTGTCTAAGTTGGTCATTGCTTTTCTTCCAAGGAGCAAGTGTCTTTTAGTTTCATGGCTGCAGTCATCATCTACAGTGATTTTGGAGTCCAAGAAAATAAAGTCTGTCACTGTTTCCATTGTTTTCCCATCTATTTGCCATGAAGTGTTGGGACCAGATGCCATGATCTTGGTTTTTTAAATATTGAGTTTTAAGCCAGCTTTTTCACTCTTGTCTTTCATCCTCATCAACAGGTTCTTTAGTTCCTCTTCACTTTCTGCCATAAGGGTGGTGTCATCTGTATATCTGAAGTTATTGATATTTCTCCCAGCAGTCTTGATGCCAGCTTGTGCTTCATGGAGCCCAGCATTTCACATAATGTACTCTGTGTTTAAGTTAAATAAGCAGGGTGACAATATACAGCCTTGACATACTCCTTTCCCAATTTGGAACCAATCTGTTTTTCCATATCCGGTTCTAACTGTTGCTTCTTGAACCATACACAGGTTTCTCAGGAGGCAGGTGAGATGCTCTGGTATTCTCATCTCTTTAAGAATTTTCCACAGTCTGTTGTGATCCACAGAGTCAAAGGCTTTAGTGTAGTCAACGAAGCAGAAGTACATGTTTTTCTGAAATTCTCTTGCGTTTTCTATGATCCAACAGATGTTAGCAATTTGATCTCTGGTTCCTCTGCCTTTTCTAAATCCATTTTGAATATCTGGAAGTTCTCAGTTCACATACTATTGAAGCCTAGCTTGGAGAATTTTGAGCATTCCTTTGTAGCATGTGAGATGAGTGCAGTTGTGCAGTAGTTTGAACATTCTTTGGCATGGCCTTTCTTTGGGATTGGAGTGAAAACTGATCTTTTCCAGTCCTGTGGCCACTGCTGAATTTTCCAGATTTCTAGCATACTGAGAGTAGCATTTTCATACCATCATCTTTTAAGGTATGAAATAGCTCAGCTGGAATGCCATCACCTCCATAGCTTTGTTGGTAGTGATGCGTCCTAAGGCCCACTTGACTTCACACTCCTGGATGTCTGGCTCTAGGTGAATGATCACACCATTGTGATTATCTGGGTCATGAAGATCTTTTTTGTATAATTCTTCGGTGTATTCTTGCCATCTCATCTTAATATCTTCTGTTTCTGTTAGGTCCATACCGTTTTTGTTCTTTATTGTACCCATCTTTGCATGAAATGTTCCCTTGGTATCTCTAATTTTCTTGAAGAGATCTCTAGTATTTCCCATTCTATTGTTTTCCTCTATTTCTTTGTTGATCACTTAGGAAGGCTTTCTTATCTCTCCTTGCTATTCTTTGCAACTCTGCATTCAGATGGGTATATCTTTCCTTTTCTCCTTTGCCTTTTGCTTCTCTTTTCTCAGCTATTTTTAAGGCTTCCTCAGACAACCATTTTGCCTTTTTTGCATTTCCTTTTCTTGGGGATGGTTTTGGTCACCACCTCGTGTACAATGTCACGAGCCTCTGTCCATAGTTCTACAGGCACTCTGTCTATCAGATCTAATCCATGTGTCACTTCCACTCTATAATCGTAAGGAATTTGATTTAGGTCATACTTGAATGATCTACTGTTTTTCCCTACTTTCTTCAATTTAAGTCTGAATTTTGCAGTAAGGAATACATGATCTGAGCCACAGTCAGCTCCTAGTCTTGTTTTTGCTGACTGTATAGAGCTTCTCCACCTTTGGCTGCAAAGAATATAATCAATCTTATTTCAGTATTAAGCATCTGGTGATGTCCATGTGCAGAGCTGTCTCTTGTGTTGTTGTAAGAGAGTGTTTGCTATGACCAGTCGTTCTAGTCCTTAGCAATAATTCTCAAAGGTAATATCAGAAATTCTCAGGTATCAATCACATCAGATCTACTGATTCAAAAGTTCTAGGGATGGGCCCAACAAACTATGTTTACTAAACCCTCAGTTGTGACTCTTATGTTCATTATGTTTGAAAATGACTGAATGAGAAGAAAGAGAGTTAGAAATAAAGATTGGGGAAGGTTGTAAGTTAGCTAGAGGAAAATTCTTTCATGGAGAAAGGAATGAAATTAGAATGATTTTTTTCCAAGCAGGAGAGCACTTAAAATTTTTGGATAATTTGATGATCAGGAAACCAGAGGTTAATGCTTCTATATATTGCCTAACCCTATTTCTATTGCTAGAAATTTTGAGGTCTCTTGTTGGAACCAATGTGGAAATTTGGAACCAATATGGAATTTTTTATCTCATGGCCATTGTGGTGTGGTTGTAGACCAACATTTCATCTTACTTTCCTTCTAAAACCCTGGTCATTGATTACATTAAAACCTAAATTTGGATGAGATAGTTTCTCATAAAATAAAATATGTATGTGGATATAAAATGCATCCTTATGGTGTTAACTTCTCACAATTGGGTCTTTCCACCATGGGTTATAAGGTTGTGTTGGAGGAGTATCCTGCCTTTGGTGCCGGGGAAAACAGGAAGTGGAGTGAAAAGTCTTCTCTTGCCTCATTTGGAAATCAAACAGCAGCCACTAAAATGTTGGAAACTTTTAAAAAGCTTACTTTGATGGAGTGTCAAGCAGAACTGCATAGGTTCAGAAATATATACATCTGAGAAGCAGAAAGTAATGGCAACAGAAACTCTTCTGCCCCCGCCCAACTTTCCTGTCAGCTGCTCAGTCATTTCCGAGGGGTTTGAAGTTTCTGTACAAGCATCTTGCTAATGACTGTAATTCATCATAAGAGGTGTTTAGCTTTGAAAATGAAATATAACTATATATTTTTCAGATTGATAGTTAGGGCTTGTTTATTGATTATATCCTTAGGGAGAAAAAAGAAAAGAAATGTAGCAAAGAAAAATGCATTTTTGAAGGTCCATCATAATAGCTAAAGTAACTTGACATGCAAAACCTTAAAAACATTCTAATATAACTTTACCTAAATGATAAAAAAATGACTGATACTGACTTTTTAACCCCCTTTTGAGACAACCTAAAGACATGAATGCCAAAAGTAAGTAACAATAACTAAGTCAATATCAAGGACACAAATTAGTGTTCTGATCATTTTCTGTTCAGTCGCTCAGTTGTGTCTGACTCTTTGCCACTCCCTGGACTCCAGGACAGGTTTTCCTGTCCTTCACCATCTCCCAGAGGTTGCTCAAACTCATGTTCATTGAGTCAGTGATGCCATCCAACCATCTCGTCTAATGTATTTGCTATTACTGAGCATTAGTTTTGCCTCTTAGTTTCCTAATGACTGTGGCAAAAAGAGAAATATGGGAATATTCAAATTCCTTAATAAAGAGCTGGTTTTGAGGAAAAACTTATCATCTTGGATTTTATGTTGGAGGTACAGAGTAATGCAATGAATACTTCTCTCTGTAGTCATTTTAAAATAAATATAGAAGTGATTGTCTTGTGACTTTTTTAAGTAAGGGGGTTAAGTGAATACAAGAGCATTTAAGGGTACAATTTATGGAAGGTGAATTTTTATGAGAAATTAAGCCAATGAACTTCACATATATAGGCTTCTTGTGAATCATATACGTTAAAAGATAAGAAATCTCCTCCCTAGAAAGCTTAAAATTCATGTGTTATCAGTCAAAATCATTGTAACTTCTTACATTCTCTTGTGATACTGGCTTATTATAGTTCCATATACTTTGAAGACTAGAAGACCAATAATTAGGTAGAGTTGTCATTATGTTAAGGAGAGGCTGAAGCAGTATTCTCACCCAGAAGGAAATCACTCCTAAATAAGAGTAAACTGAAGGGATAGTACAAACTTTCCTCAGGAAAGTGTCTTTAGATTTTTCTGCTGCTGCTCAGTCACCTCAGTCATGTCCGACTCTGTGTGACCCCATAGACGGCAGCCCCCCAGGCTCCCCCATCCCTGGGATTCTCCAGGCAAGAACACTGGAGTGGGTTGCCATTTCCTTCTCTAATGCATGAAAGTGAAAAGTGAAAGTGAAGTTGCTCAGTCGTGTCCGACTCTTAGCGACCCCATGGACTGCAACCAGGCTCCTCTGTCCATGGGATTTTCCAGGCAAGAGTACTGGAGTGGGGTGCCATTGCCTTCTCCGTTAGATTTTTCTATAGCACTTTAAAAAATGCTTTAAGCATGGAGAATGGCAGAGAAGACTTTGACCAGAATAATTTTCCAAGCAGTGCCTCAGTAGAAAAATCAAGGGTTTATTTTCACATAAATGACACTAAGCAATAATCAAAAGATTAGTCTCATTCACTTGGGACAGTAAGATGAACTGGATAGATATGAGGACTTCCAGAGAAATCTGAATCATAGGTTAAACTAAGCCATCCAATTTTCATTTCTCTTGATAGTCCATTAGGAATCCCACTTTCTCCAAATAAGAGTAGCTTCCCCACAGATGACTTTTTTCCTCCCATACTCATTGAAAATCATCCACTCTTTGAAATTTAAAGAATTTAAAGAATTGTCAGCAGAATTCTTAACTTTTAATTAATTGTAACTTTATTTTTTGAAGCTAACTGAAATTTTTGTCCTGACGATTGGAATGTTCACATTTAATTTGCCAAACAAAAGTTTAAAAATACATTGTTAGAAATGCTGCAGGCTTTGTAAAGTGACTTTCCACTGGCTGAATGTTAGAGCAAGACCAAATGTTTATTAATTTTCTCTGCCACAGAGCTAATAGAACTGTTCTTTAATTCAACAAACAGAAGCCTGTGTTCTTTGGATGGTTATTTTATTTCCCATGGCGTCTGCATGCTGTTGGCTGACAATCACAATGGCTATGTATCTATTTGGCTCTAGATGTCTCTAACGAAAATTTTTAAAGCAATCTTTTAATTTGTTTTGTAATATTTATGAAAAGATAGATTCAAAAACTATTAACAAAGTTTTTAGAAATGATTTTTTCCTGGGATTCATTTTGTGTGTGTGTGTGTGTGTGTGTGTGTGTGTGTGTGTGTGTGTGTGTGTGTGTGTGTGTGTGTGTGTAGAGCTGCTAAATCATAAGGTAAAGACTAATTTGGTCAATAGCTAAAGAATGTAACATAGGCCACATATTCTTCCAGTTGCATTTAAGGCTTCTCTTTGAATCAGTCATTGTCTTCTTTAATGTATAATACTTTTTTAAAATAGAAAATCATTAACCAGTCTCCTGTACCCACCACCCCTTTCCAAACACAGTCCACGGTTACTGCCTTATTCAGGATGATAAGTAGTTAATAGCAAACTGCTATGAGAAGATGGAGGTAGGGAGTGTGCAGTCAGGTACCTGGACTCTGGGGCATGGCCCTCTCAGAGAGGTCCATGTATCCTCTCTGCACTTTCAGCCATGTGATCTGGAGTGGATTACTTCATCTCTCCATGGCTTATTTTCCTTATCTATGAAATGAGCATAAAGATAATTGTGACTCCTCCACAGGAGTGATATAAACATTAGATAATGTTACTTCACAGGAAAGCACCAGAACTGTGCCTAACCAATAATTAATGCATCCCATGAGTTGAGGTTGTTCATCTTGCGCTCGAGCAGCTCCCCTCCTGATACATTTCCATCTAGCTGCTTACATTTGTGTGAAATTCACCTGTTTTTGTTAGGAATTCAGTGTTACTTTATTTCTTTGTTTTTAATAACAGCTTTATTGAGATATACTTCACATACCATAAATTCACTCTTTTAATGTGCATAATTCAGTGAATTTTAGTGTAATCATAGAATTGTGCAAACATCAACACCATATAACCATGGAATATTTTCTCTCAATGATATTTGCAGTTCAGTTCAGTTTAGTCGCTGACTCTTGTGTCCGACTCTTTGTGACCCCATGAACCACAGCACGCCAGGCCTCCCTCTCCATCACCAACTCCTGGAGTCCACCCAAACCCATGTCCATTGAGTTGGTGATGCCATCCAACAATCTCATCCTCTGTCGTACCCTTCTCCTCCTGCCCTCAATCTTTCCCAGCATCAGGGTCTTTTCCAATGAGTCAGCTCTTTGCATCAGGTGGCCAAAGTATTGGAGTTTCAGCTTCAAAATCAGGCCTACCAATGAACAGCCAGGACTGATCTCCTTTAGGATGGACTGACTGGTTGGATCTCCTTGCAGCCCAGGGGACTCTCAAGAGTCTTCTCCAACACCACAGTTTAAAAGCATCAATTCTTCAGCGCTCAGCTTTCTTTATGGTCCAACTCTCACATCCATACATGACTACTGGAAAAACCATAGCCTTGACTAGACGGACCTTTGTTAACAAAGTAGTGTCTCTGCTTTTTAATATTCTGTCTAGGTTGGTCATAACTTTCCCTCCAAGGAGTAAGCGTCTTTTAATTTCATGGCTGCAATCACTATCAGCAGTGATTTTGGAGCCCAGAAAAATAAAATCTGACACTGTTTCCACCGTTTCCCCATCTATTTGCCATGAAGTGATGGGACCAGATGCCATGATCTTAGTTTTCTGAATGTTGAGCTTTAAGCCAACTTTTTCACTCTCCTCTTACACTTTTATCAAGAGGCTCTTTAGTTCTTCTTCACTTTCTGCCATAAGGGTGGTGTCATCTGCATATCTGAGGTTACTGATATTTCTCCCGGCAATCTTGATTCCAGCTTGTGCTTCCTCTAGCCCAGCATTTCTCATGATGTACCCTGCATATAAGTTAAATAAGCAGGGTGACAACATACAGCCTTGATGTACTCCTTTTCCTATTTGGAACCAGCAATGACATTTTAGCCACATAATATTACAGAGTATAAATATGTTAAACCTTAGCAGAAAAGGCTAAACAGTTTTCCAAATGATTGTAGCAAATGACGTGTCCACCAGGTATGAGAATTCTAATAGCTTCACAACCTTGCCTTCATCTAGTACTGTCAGTCTTTTTAATTTTAGCCACTCTGGTAGGAATGTATTTCACTGTGGTTTTAATGAAAACTTCTTGATTATAGCCACAATGACTGAAGCATCTTACATTCCTACCAGCAATAAATGAGGGTTTGTGGAGAGAAGTTTTAAATACTCATCTTGTTTCATGCTTCTTCAGGGGCCACAGTTACACTGATATTGTGTGTGTGTGTGTGTGAGCGCGTGCACGCGCGTGTGCTCAGTCACTCAGTTTTGTCTGACTCTTTATGAACCCATGGACAGATAGCCTGCCTGGCTCCTCTGTCCTTGGAATTTTTCAGGCAAGAATACTGGAGCGGGTAGCCATTTCCTACTCCTGGGAATCTTCCCAACCCAGGGATCAAACCCATGTTTCTTCTCTCTTGTGTCTCTTGCATTGGCAGGCAGATTCTTTACCACCGTGCCACCTGGGAAGCCCATAATAGATTCAGTGCTACTTTAAAGGATCATTTAAATGGAAGTGTCCTCAAGTTCTTCCCATCTTAAATTCTTCTGTTTGCTTTTTATCATTTTTTTTGTTTCTGATTTTAAACTATTAGCTTTCATGTCTTGCTTCCTGTATCAATTGCTCAGCCTGGAACTTTCTGATTTCAATCTGCTACAAACCAAGAAATCGGATTATCAATCCAACAGTAATTTGAAACGAATAATTTGACTCAGAGTAAGAATCTGAGTGCTTTGCTTTTGTGCAAAGCAAATTCTCTTGATTGCATGGATTCTGTACTTGGTAGAATCTGTTTTGCTTTCCAGGGACCTCTTTTGTTTTTAAGGTGAAGGTATTAGGTAAAGTTGCCTTGGAAAAAGTGAGGTGTTACATTATTAAATTGAATTTCCTTTTGACCTCAACGTTTATTGTGCTTATAGAAAGTCTGGCTGAAGAGTAAAAAAAAGAGATAGTGGAGACAGTGAGAAACTAGCTGCATTTGTTGCAGGAGTGCAGGAGTGAATGAGACAACTTGCAAATTTGTGAATTTAAATATTACCCTGACTACATTTCTAAATGTTCTGGCCTAGACTCACTACCTATTGTTCTGCTCCAGGCAAATAGAATTGATGGCTGGGGTCACTACCGCGGTTCTGAGATTTTGCTCCTAGAACCAGCCTCAACACAGTGTTTAGAAATGCAGATTCTCTGCCCCACCCTAGACCTATTGACTCTGAACCTGTGGGTGGGGCAAGGGAGGCTGTCCTCACAGTATAACAATCCCTCCGTGTGATTCTGATGTGGGCCAAAGTGTGAGAGGATGGAATTAGGAGACCATTATTAGATTCACCTGGGGCATTCCCGGCCCCAGAAATTATATTATTTTAAGGTAAAAACAGAAACAAAGAACACCAAAGTGATTTCAGTGTAAACAAGGGCTGATAGCTATTTCTCTTGGCTGTGCTTTCAAGCACAAATTCATTTAAAAGCTGTGACCCAGAGTAGCTCCCTTTTAGTTTCCATGGTTCTTTACTGCTTACTTCAGCTTGGAAGGCCTCTGTAAAAATGCAAAGGTAGTCTGTGCGAGATGACATGGGAGTTAATATAGATAGATACATTGTCTCCTACCAAGTACTTATGTAGCAGTGCTTCTTAAAAATCAGCCCACTTAGTAATAGCTGGAAGACTCCTTTAACCAAAGGTTGTTAGGCCCGCCTCCACAGTTGCTCTTTCTGGAGGTCAGCAGAGGAGCTCAGTAATTTGCATTTCTAACAAGATGCAAGTGAGCTGGCAATGCTGATTCCTTGAGTCAAAACCAGAGCTTCAAGAAAAGGTGGCTCCTGGGGAGAGAGTTGTCTGAATGAGGTTTTGCTGGATGGGGAAGGAGAAAAAAATCAGTCTTCTCTTCCCCAAGTGGGACACCTGAGTAACAAGGAAATCCTCTCCCCTACTGCAGGGGGTAAAGATACAGAAGGGCTAGTGAATCTAAATTCAAGTGATTAGTATTAGAATATTAATTTAACTGATGAGATTAATTTCTGGTTTCCAAGTTTTTAGTAAGTGTTTTCCAAAACTTAAGGTGAATCAAAATGGTAGCTTGTTGTTGTCAAGTTGGTGGTGCTGCTGCTGCTAAGTCTCTTCAGTCGTGTCCGACTCTGTGCGACCCCATGGACGGCAGCTCACCAGGCTCCGCCGTCCCTAGGATTCTCCAGGCAAGAACACTGGAGTGGGTTGCCATTTCCTTCTCCAGTGCATGAAAGGGAAAAGTGAAAGTGAAGTCTCTCGGTCGTGTCCGACTCTTAGCGACCCCATGGACTGTAGCCTACCAGGCTCCTCTGTCTATGGGATTTTCCAGGCAAGAGTACTGGAGTGGGGTGCCATTGTAGATGCTTGTTAAAAATGCAGACACTTAGGCCTCATCTTTGTAACCTCTACTCAGGAAATCTCTGCTGAAGCTTGCCCAGAAATAAGCGGTCCAGGTAAGTTTGTTGCAAATGGCCCTTTTTACTTATTTATTTGTACTCTTTATTTAGGGAAACTAAGGGCTTATATTATTATTATATCATCATTTTATTGAACATTTCTGGAGATTTAACTGGAAAATAGAAATATTTTTCTAAGAGTAGGTTAAGTATACTTTTGCTCTCTTCCCTTTCTAGCTGGGGCGGAGTAGGGTGTGTCTTTATTTGAAATTTGTTCCGTTTACTACTTAAAAATAATCTGAAAAGCAAATTCATATATATTGGACATTTTTATATGATAAGAACTGTGGTATGTGCTCAGTTGTGTCTAACTCTTTGTGACCACGTGGACTGCAACCCGCCAGGCTCCTTCTGTCCATGGGATTTTCCAGGCAAGAATATTTGAGTGAGTTGGGCTCTTCCCAGTCTAGGTATGGAACCCACATCTTCTGCTTATTCTACACTGGCAGGAGGATTCTTTACCACTGTGTGACCTGGGAAGCGATAAAATTTTGTTAAGTCCATCTAAATTCAGAGGAGATGAGAGATCCTTCTATAGGTCCACTATTCCCAACTGTAGAAATCAATTCAAATAATAAGGAGCACGTGGTGAAAGTATTTACAAGGAGCTTCATTCTAACAAATTCTAGTAACTATTCAGCTTTCCATGTGATGATAGCTACCATATTCCTGCCATACTGATGGAAATCTCTACAGATAGGGGTGTTGTCAACAGACTATTGTGATTTGGAAACATACAGAGCTTTGAAAAAAAAATTGTCAGCGATTGTTGCTAGGTTTTTATTTTCTTGTTCCTTTTGTAAACTGCAGTTTAGGACCTAGTGTACTAACAGGATAGTAGCATGATTATAATGAACATCAAATCTTCCTTGCACAGGAAAAAAGGCTTGCTTTCTTAGCTGCCTTCAATAGTTACCTGCAGTTTCTCTGAGGGCTATGAACAGGGAATGATCCCTCAAGAGATGTAGCTGGCATATTTAAATCTTTAAGCAAATTATAAAAAGTCATGATAAAAATCTGTTCACTGGGTAGGTAGGGAGGAGGGTTGTATTTCTTCCAAGAACGATTAACTTTTTTTTTTTTTAATTAAAAATGTTTTTTTGGCTGCAATGCGTCTTTGTTGCTGTGTGCAGGCTTTCTCTAGTTGCAGTGGGTGGGGGCTATTCTTATTGTGGTGTGAGGGCTTCTCACTACAGTGTCTTCTCTTGTGGAGCACCAACGGTAGGGCACAGTAGTTGTGGCGCGTGAGTTTAGTTGCCCTGTGGCCTATGGGATCTTCCTGGTCCAGGGATCCAACCCTTGTCCCTGGATTGGCAGGTGGATTCTTAACTACTGGACAACTGGGGAAGTCCCAAGAACCTTTTAAAAGCAAGTTTAGTGGATAAATCATTGTAGCAAAACACTGCCACAAAAAGAGGAAACTCTTCTCTCCAGAAACTAACGATGTCCATCAAGAAACCATGAAAAGTATCAACTGAGGACATTAAAAATGAAGATGAAGGAACATTAGATGTTTTAAGGATATGTATACCTATTGTTGGGCTTCCCAAGTGGTGCTAGTAGTAAAGAACCTACCTGCCAATGCTGGAGACATAAGGGATGTGGGTTCAACCCCTGGGTCAGGAAGATCCCCTGGAGGAGGGCATGGCAACCCCCTCCAGTATTCTTGCCTGGAGAATCGCATGGACAGAGGAGCTTGTCGGGCTACAGTCCGTGGAGTTGCAAAAGTCGTTTATGACTGAAGCCAATTAGCATGCACGCATACCTATTGTTAAACTTAGAATTTTAGCCTGTATATTATGCTTCACTAACGATTACTGATAATACTCACAGAGTGACCCATTTTGTTGACTGTTCTGGGGATTTTCCTTTGAAAACATTCCCTCATTCACTTAGTCTGTATTTTAATTGTGTTGAAAGTTGTGAAACTGAAATGGTCGTGTGGGTGGTTGCCTCAAAGGGACACGGTTTTGAGGTCACTGCCTTACATCCCACATCAGTTTGAACTGGGCTGATGCACATATTGTCTGGCATTGGGCATTTACTTCCCTCCTGTGAGGAAACAGTCCCTTTTACCCAGACATTGAACCTTCTCTTCATCTTTGGTTCCTGTGTTCAGCAGAGAGACAGCACAGGAACAGAAGTAGCTGCCTATCAGAGAAAGTTGCCAAGTTTTGGGTCCCTGGGGAAATGTCTCGAGTAGACAGAATATTTCCTAATGTTGATGCTGTAAAACAGTTAGTATTCTGCTCAGGCTGATAGGCAGTTCCCGTGTTCACACCGTACTAGGTGTTATACTATAGAAGGCACAAAAATTGCTTCAAACAGTATGTTTTCCTTTCTAGCATTTAGGAGAAACTAAACGTGGGGAGATGTGAATGTCCCTCTGGATTTACTTGTGTTCTCTAGGAGAGGGTTATTTGTTAGGATCATGGAGTTACTTTTGTGAATCGTATCTTATAAAATAAAAGAATATTACTACCTCTTGTTCTGTTACTGTTACCCTCTTTCAGCAATAATATACTTCTGATCTTGGTGTAAATGTCATATTGTGTGAATATGCAAACACCACATCCGCCTACATATGTTCTGTTGCTTAGTAATTCTTGGCACTGGAGCACTGTGAATTCTGTGCTTAATAAATGAGATACCCATCAGAATGAAAAATGAACTATGTTGGTCTCTTGAATAAGATATCATTATTTCAGGGTTTAGCTGTGAAAAAGCGGGCTGCATTCTTTTCTGTGGTAGTCTAGAAATTTAGAAGGGAAATGAATTTAGGAATAACATTTGTTTACTTGTTTACTAAATAAGGCTTATAATGCCTAATACTTTTCCCTCGACATGGTACAATATTTCAAAGCATTTATTTAAAGATAGATTGTAGATACACAGATAAGGATTTGTTTGAAAAAATTTTACTCAAGAATCGGTAAAGATCTTCTTTTATAGTAAAACAAAAACCTATATTCAAGAGTGACTCTTGGAATTATGCCTTGAAAAGCAAATGAATATTTTTCATCTAGTATAATTATTACCGTCACCCTTTTCAACTCTGAGCTCATATCCCTTTTTTGTAATGTCCATTCATAAATCTGAGTTTTTGTTAACGCAAGTTTGTGTGCCAGACTCACAGTGAGGCCAAACAAACTGAAGGGTTTTAGCAAAACATTTTAAAAGCCAGGTGAGGGAGTGGGAGGGTCACAGGGTACAGGATCAGATCCTGTTCAATTCTCTGATTGGCTAATGAGGGAACAGGACAATGTCACAGGGTTTAATTATATCAGTTCTTAGTCTGCAGGAGGCCTGAGGCTAGATGCTGTTGATCATCAAGTAGTTAATATCTTCCATTTGGTGTGTATAAGGGGGAGGGAGTTTCACATCTGTAAAACAATTCAGGAAATTTGCATCAAACACTATTATCTGGGTACTTCTGTGCTGGGTCGCTCATTCATGGCCCACTCTTGGCAACCCCATGCACTGTAACCCACCAGGTTCCTCTGCCCATGGGTTTTCCCAGGCAAGAATACTGGAGCAGGTTGCCATTTCCTTCTCCAGGGGATCTTCCCGACCCAGGAATCGAATCCTAGTCTCTTGTATTGTCAAGTGGATTCTTAACCACTAAGCCACCTGGGAAGCCCGAAAGCTAAAGTGGAAGACATGGGGGAAAGCCCCCATAGGGTCCTGCCTGGTTACAGTTTGAGGTTTTCTTTAGGGATCCATCCATTTCAGCTTCAAACACAGAATTAAAAGTATATCTCTATTAACACAATTTAAACTCTGAATTTGAGAGCTACAGTCTCTCTGCCCAAACTAATAAAAATACTTTTTCACCAATGGGGGGTTTTGAATCTACCAAACAGGATACCAGACGTCATACTCTATTCATCTGCCGTTCCTTCACTCCTAGATGCTCAATTTATCAGATGCTCATTTTATCACTACTGTTTTCTCAGTTTTCTTGCTACTGCTGCTGCTAAGTCGCTTCAGTCGTGTCCGATTCTGCGCGACCCCACAGACGGCAGCCCACCAGGCTCCGCCGTCCCTGGGATTCTCCAGGCAAGAATACTGGAGTGGGTTGCCATTTCCTTCTCCAGTGCATGAAAGTGAAAAGTGAAAGCAAAGTCGCTCAGTCGTGTCCGACTCTTAGCGACCCCATGGACTGCAGCCTACCAGGCTCCTCCATCCATGGGATTTTCCAGGCAAGAGTACTGGAGTAGGGTGCCATTGCCTTCTCCGTCAGTTTTCTTACCTTGGGCTAAAAACTGGGGGTACAAAAATTAAAAAAAAAAACAAAACAACTCACTCTTCTCATTTAGGAACTCATGCTTCTCTGGGAGAGACAGATGTGTACTTTGATGTTATAGCAGCTGTTACAACAGGTACCAGGGAAAACTATACACTACATGATAAAGGAGGTAAGAATCAGTTCCAACGGAGGACAAGAATCAATTGAACATCTCCAAGCCCTCACCATTTTTTTTTTTAATAAATTTATTTATTTTAGTTGGGGGCTAATTACTTTACAATATTGCAATAGCCTTTGCCATACATTGACATGAATCAGCCATGGGTTTACTGTGTTCCCCTTCCTGGACCCCCCACCCACCTCCCTCCCCATCCCATCCCTCTGGGTCATCCCATTGCCCCGGCCCTGAGCCCTTGTCTCATGCATCGAACATGGAATGGTGTTCTGTTTCACATACGATAATATACATGTTTCAATGCTATTCTCCCAGAACGTCCCACCCTCACCTTCTCCCTCAGAGTCCATAAAATTGTTCCATGCATCTGTGTCTCTTATTCTGACTTGCATATAGGGTTATCGTTACCATCTTTCAAATTCCATATATATGCATTAGTATACTGTATTGTTGTTTTTCTTTCTGGCTTACTTCACTCTGTATAATGGGCTCCAGTTTCATCCATCTCAGTAGAACAGATTCAAATGTATTTTTTTTAATGGCTGAGTAATATTCCATTATGTATATGTACCACAGCTTCCTTATCCACTCGTCTGCTGATGGACATCTTGGTTGCTTCCATGTCCTGGCTATTGTAAACTGCTGCGATGAACATTGGGGTACACGTGTCTCTTTCAATTCTGGTTTCCTCGGTGTATATGCCCAGCAGTGGGATTGCTGGGTCATATGGCAGTTCTATTCCAAGTTTTTTAAGGAATCTCCACACTGTTCTCCATAGTGGCTGTACTAGTTTGCATTCCCACCAACAGTGTAAGAGGGTTCCCTTTTCTCCACACCCTCTCCAGCATTTATTGCTTGTAGACTTTTGGATAGCAGCCATTCTGACTGGTGTGAAATGATACCTCATTGAGGTTTTGATTTGCATTTCTCTAATAATGAGTGATGTTGAGTATCTTTTCATGTGTTTGTTAGCCATCTGTATGTCTTCTTTGGAGAAATGTCTGTTTAGTTCTTTGGCCCATTTTTTGATTGGGTCGTTTATTTTTCTGGAATTCAGCTGCAGAAGTTGCTTGTATATTTTTGAGATTAATTGTTTGTCTGTTGCTTCGTTTGCTATTATTTTCTCCCATTCTGAAGGCTGTCTTTTCACCTTGCTTATAGTTTCCTTTGTTGTGCAAAAGCTTTTAATTTTAATTAGGTCCCATTTGTTTATTTTTGCTTTTATTTCCAATATTCTGGGAGGTGGGTCATGGAGGATCCTGCTGTGATTTATGTCGGAGAGTGCATTGCCTATGTTTTCCTCTAGGAGTTTTATAGTTTCTGGTCTTACGTTTAGATCTTTAATCCATTTTGAGTTTATTTTTGTGTACGGTGTTAGCAAGTGTTCTAGTTTCATTCTTTTACAAGTGGTTGACCAGTTTTCCCAGCACCACTTGTTAAAGAGATTGTCTTTTCTCCATTGTATATTCTTGCCTCCTTTGTCGAAGATAAGGTGTCCATATGTGCGTGGGTTTATCTCTGGGCTTTCTATTTTGTTCCATTGATCTATATTTCTATCTTTGTGCCAGTACCATACTGTCTTGATGACTGTGGCTTTGTAGTAGAGCCTGAAGTCAGGCAGGTTGATTCCTCCAGTTCCATTCTTCTTCCTCAAGATTGCTTTGGCTATTCGAGGTTTCTTATATTTCCATACAAATTGTGAGATGATTTGTTCTAGTTCTGTGAAAAATACCATTGGTAGTTTGATAGGGATTGCATTGAATCTATAGATTGCTTTGGGTAGTATACTCATTTTCACTATATTAATTCTTCCAATCCATGAACACGGTATATTTCTCCATCTGTTTGTGTCCTCTTTGATTTCTTTCATCAGTGTTTTATAGTTTTCTATATATAAGTCTTTTGTTTCTTTAGGTAGATATATTCCTAAGTATTTTATTCTTTTTGTTGCAATGGTGAATGGTATTGTTTCCTTAATTTCTCTTTCTGTTTTCTCATTATTGGAGTATAGGAATGCAAGGGATTTCTGTGTGTTAATTTTATATCCTGCAACTTTACTATATTCATTGATCAACTCTAGTAATTTTCTAGTATAGTCTTTAGGGTTTTCTATGTAGAGGATCATGTCATCTGCAAACAGTGAGAGTTTTACTTCTTCTTTTCCTATCTGTATTCCTTTTATTTCTTTTTCAGCTCTGATTGCTGTGGCCAAAACTTCCAAAACTATGTTGAATAGTAGTGGTGAGAGTGGGCATCCTTGCCTTGTTCCTGACTTTAGGGGAAATGCTTTCAATTTTTCACCATTGAGGATAATGTTTGCTGTGGGTTTGTCATATATAGCTTTTATTATGTTGAGATATGTTCCTTCTATTCCTGCTTTCTGGAGGGTTTTTATCATAAATGGATGCTGAATTTTGTCAAAGGCTTTTTCTGCATCTATTGAGATAACCATATGGTTTTTTTCTTTCAATTTGTTAATGTGGTGTATTACATTGATTGATTTGCGGATGTTAAAAAAACCTTGCATTCCTGGGATAAAGCCCACTTGGTCATGATGTATGATCTTTTTAATATGATGTTGGATTCTGTTTGCTAGAATTTTATTAAGGATTTTTGCATCTATGTTCATCAGTGTTATTGGCCTGTAGTTTTCCTTTTTTGTGACATCTTTGTCTGGTTTTGGAATTAGGGTGATGGTGGCCTCATAGAATGAGTTTGTAAGTTTACCATCTTCTGCAATTTTCTGGAAGAGTTTGAGTAGGATAGGTGTTAGCTCTTCTCTAAATTTTTGGTAGAATTCTGCTGTGAAGCCGTCTGGTCCTGGGCTTTTGTTTGCTGGAAGATTTCTGATTACAGTTTCGATTTCCGTGCTTGTGATGGATCTGTTAAGATCTTCTATTTCTTCCTGGTTCAGTTTTGGAAAGTTATACTTTTCTAAGAATTTGTCCATTTCTTCCAAGTTGTCCATTTTATTGGCATATAGCTGTTGGTAGTAGTCTCTTATGATCCTTTGTATTTCTGTGGAGTCTGTTGTGATCTCTCCATTTTCATTTCTAATTTTGTTGATCTGATTCTTCTCCCATTGTTTCTTGATGAGTCTGGCTAATGGCTTGTCAATTTTGTTTATCTTCTCGAAAAACCAGCTTTTAGTTTTGTTGATTTTTGCTATGGTCTCTTTTGTTTCTTTTGCATTTATTTCTGCCCTAATTTTTAAGATTTCTTTCCTTCTACTGACCCTGGGGTTTTTCATTTCTTCCTTCTCTAGTTGCTTTAGGTGTAGAGTTAGTTGATTTATTTGATTTTTTTCTTGTTTCTTGAGGTACGCCTGTATCGCTATGAACCTTCCCCTTAGTATTGCTTTTACAGTGTCCCATAGGTTTTGGGTTGTTGTGTTTTCATTTTCATTCGTTTCTATGCATAATTTGATTTCTTTTCTGATTTCTTCTGTGATTTGTTGGTTATTCAGAAGCGTGTTGTTTAGCCTCCATATGTTGGAATTTTTAATAGTTTTTTTCCTGTAATTGAGGTCTAATCTTACTGCATTGTGGTCAGAGAAGATGGCTGGGATGATTTCAATTTTTTTGAATTTACCAAGGCTAGATTTATGGCCCAGGATGTGATCTATCCTGGAGAAAGTTCCACGTGCACTTGAGAAAAAGGTAAAATTGATTGTTTTGGGGTGGAAAGTCCTGTAAATATCAATTAAATCTAATTTGTCTATTGTATCATTTAAAGTTTGTGTTTCCTTGTTAATTTTCTGTTTAGTTGATCTATCCATATGCGTGAGTGGAGTATTAAAGTCTCCCACTATTATTGTGTTATTGTCAATTTCCCCTTTCATACTTGTTAGTATTTGCCTTATATATTGTGGTGCTCCTATGTTGGGTGCATATATATTTATGATTGTTACGTCTTCTTCTTGGATTGAACCTTTGATCTTTATGTAGTGTCCTTCTTTGTCCCTTTTCACATCCTTTATTTTAAAGTCTATTTTATCTGAAATGAGTATTGCGACTCCTGCTTTCTTTTGGTCTCCGTTTGCATGAAATATGTTTTTCCATCCCTTCACTTTCAGCCTGTGTGTGTCCCTAGTTTTGAGGTGGGTCTTTTGTAGACAGCATATATAGGGGTCTTGTTTTTGTATCCATTCAGCAAGCCTTTGTCTTTTGGTTGGGGCATTCAACCCATTTACATTTAAGGTAATTATTGATAAGTATGATCCTGTCGCCATTTACTTTGTTGTTTTGAGTTCGTGTTCAAACATCCTTTCTGTGTTTCCTGTTTAGAGAAGATCCTTTAGCATTTGTTGGAGAGCTGGTTTGGTGGTGCTGAATTCCCTCAGCTCTTGCATGTCTGTAAAGCTTTTGAATTCTCCTTCATATCTGAATGAGATCCTTGCTGGGTACAGTAATCTGGGTTGTAGATTATTCTCTTTCATTACTTTAAGTATGTCCTGCCATTCCCTTCTAGCCTGAAGGGTTTCTATTGAAAGATCAGCTGTTATCCTTATGGGGATCCCCTTGTGTGTTATTTGTTGTTTTTCCCTTGCTGCTTTTAATATTTGTTCTTTGTGTTTGATCTTTGTTAATTTGATTAATATGTGTCTTGGGGTGTTTCGCCTTGGGTTTATCCTGTTTGGAACTCTCTGGGTTTCTTGGACTTCTGTGACTATTTCTTTCCTCATTTTAGGGAAATTTTCAACTATTATCTCCTCGAGTATTTTTTCATGGCCTTTCCTTTTATCTTCTTCTTCTGGGACTCCTATGATTCGAATGTTGGGGCGTTTCATATTGTCCCAGAGGTCCCAGAGGTTTTCCTCATTTCTTTTGATTCTTTTTTCTTTTTTCCTTTCTGCTTCATTTATTTCCATCATTCTATCTTCTACCTCACTTATCCTATCTTCTGCCTCCGTTATTCTACTGTTGGTTCCCTCCAGAGTGTCTTTTATCTCCTTTATTTCATTATTCATTCTATATTGACTCCTTTTTATTTCTTCTAAGTCCTTGATAAACATTTCTTGCATCTTCTCAATCTTTGTCTCCAGGCTATTTATCTGTAACTCCATTTTGCTTTCAAGATTTTGGATCATTTTTATTATTATTATTCTAAATTCTTTTTCAGATAGATTCCCTATCTCCTCCTCTTTTGTTTGGCTTTGTGGGCATTTCTCATTTTCCTTTACTTGCTGAGTATATCTCTGCCTTTTCATCTTGTTTAGATTGCTGTGTTAGGCGTGGCCCTTCTGTATTCTGGTAGTATGAAATTCCTCTTTATTGTGGAGGTTTCTCACTGCGGTTGGGGTTGGACAGGTGGCTTGTCAAGGCTTCCTGGTTGGGGGAGCTTGTGTCGGTGTTCTGGTGGGTGGAGCTGGATTTCTGCTCTTTAGAGTGCAATGGAGTGACCAGTATTAATTTTTGAGATGTCTATGGATTTGGTGTGCCTCTGGGCAGCCTGTATATTGTTGCTCAGGTCTATGTTCCTGCGTTGCTGGAGAATTTGCTTGGTATGTCTTGCTCTGGAACTTATTGGCTCTTGGGTGGAGCTTGGTTTCAGTGTATATATGGAGGCTATTGGATGGTCTCTTATTAATTAATAAAATAATTAAGCCTTTCCTGGCTTTCAGTCTTATTCTTGTAGTAGCCTCTAGACTTCTCCTTCCATACAGCCTCAATAATAAAACTTTTAGGTTAATGGTGAAAAGATTCTCCACAGTGAGGGATACCCAGAAAGGTTCACTGAGTTACATGGAGAGATGAGGTGGGGGGGGGGGTTGGGGTGACCAGGAGGGGAAGAGGGGAATTCAAATGTGGAGAGAGCAATCTAGCCAGTAAGCACTTCCCTCTGTGCTTTCCACAGTTTGGAACCCTCAGAGTGGTTCACAGAGATACATAGAGAGGGGGGAGGAAGGTAATAGAGGTGAGCATGAGTAGAAAGGGAGGAATCAAGAGGGGAGAGAGAGATCTGGGCAGTATCCTGTTCCTGAAGTGTTCTCCGGTACCCAGAACACCCTCAGAGATTCACAGAATTGGGTTGAGAAGAGAAGGAAGAGGGTGGGAGATAGAGGTTCCCTGGGGGAGAAGAAAGAACATCAGTAGGGGGAGAGAGTGATGAGGCCAGTGATCACACTCCTGAGTAAAAATGGGTCCTAAAGATTGGGTTCTTAAATGTACAAAATTGATATCAAATATGTAAAACAAAGATTAAAAATCTAGAGTAGAGGTTAGACTCTTATAAAACTTACAATATAAAAAAAAAAGAAAAAAGGAAACAGTGTAAAAAGAAAAAAAAACAGTAAAACAGTAAAAAAAGAAACAGTAAAAAAAAGTAAAACAGGAAAAAAAACATTAAAAAAAGAAAACACAAAAGGTATAAGATATATGTATGTAGTTTGCTTCAAAAATAGGGTGTTTTTTTTTTTTGCAAGTTAATAGTGGGTTATGAAAATGAAATTTAAAGGTGTAATAGAGGACTTGAAGAAAAAGGAAAGAAGAGAAAAAAAATTTTTTTTTTAAATAAAAAAAAAAAAATAATAATAGTAAAAAAATATATATATCCCGGACTTTCTCTGGAGCTGTTGTGAGCAGTGTGGGATCTGCTCAGTTTCAGATAGATCCTTATTCCTGCTTATACTTTTCAAGATCTATAGGTCCTTTTCAATGCAGTCGGTATTAACTACAGGGATTTTAATGTTTGCCTGTCCCTTCCAAAGCGCTTCCCTCTGTTTATTTGGCTTCTGTTTGGAGATCTCTTCAGTATCTAATTTCCACCCTGCAACAAAGCGGTGGAGGTGATCTCTTTAGGTTCGCTTGTTCAATCGTGCTGTGGGGAGGAAGGAACACTGCAAATCTGGCGTGTGTGTGGTAAGCTCGCAGTGTCTCGGCCGCACTGGGTTCGCCCCCGCTCACGGCGTGTGTGCTTTCCCCGTCTACCCTGCTCAGGCTTCAGGTTACTCGGCCGGGGAGCGGGCCCTGAGCTGCGTGCACTTCCCAGGTCTAAGCCGCTCAGGTTCAGGCTCCCGGTTACTCCACAAAGGCGCAGACTCGGTTTCGCCCGCGGCTTGTGCCGTTCCCGGTCGGAGCTGCCCCGGCGGCCAGGAGTTTGGCGAGCGCGCTCTCCCCTGTTGGGGCGGTGCGGCTTATCACCTCCCTGGTCCCCGTCTCGGTTTACGGGCGCGCCCGGCTCCGGTGTGCTTTGTGTCGGTTCTGGGGAGCTGGTCTCTGGCTGCGACCCTCCCGGCGGCTGTCGACCCTCCGGGATCTCAGGCAGTCTTTGCTTAGAAACTGGGAGCCTGTTTGCAGTTTGGTAGGGGGTGCCCTCTCTGGAGCCGAGTTTGCCCCTTTCCGGCTCTGGGGGGCCCGCCTGCCCGCTGTGTCCGGCGGGGGATGGGGCGGTTCGCAGCCGGCTAGCTCTCCTCTGGTATCGCTCAGTCCTTTGTTCTGTGAGCGGGCCGGCAGTGCCTTAGAGTTGGGCTTTTCGCGGGATAGTTCTCTCTCTCTGGCTGTCCCACAGTTTAGGTTACTATCTCACGTTAGCTCCCTCAGATTGCCCTCGGGGCACTCGGGCCCGGTCCTTACCCTAGGCAGTGCCGCCCGCTCCTCTCCGTTCAGCCCCCACTTGCTGGTGGCGGATGATGCGAGCGTCTGGGGTTCTTTGCTGGGAGTTGCTTTAGGCACGTAATCTGCTTTTGAAGATAATGCGCTGTCTTTGTGGAAGCCTGACGTCCTCTGCCAGCCTTCAGAAGTAGTTTTGTGAAGTTTGGTCAGCGTTCAGATGTTCTTTCGATAAATTTGTGGAGGAGAGAGTGGTCTCCCCGTCCTATTCCTCCGCCATCTTAGCCCCGCCCCGCCCTCACCATTTTTTGAGTCACATCTTTTCCTAAGAGGAAAGACTGTGGAGCGTTGCCACTCCACGTAAAATCATGAGAGGGGGCATTTAAACAGACCACTAAGAATTTGAGACAAGAATTTTACAGTTTTAGGGATGAATAATGAGTGTAAAATTGAAACGCTTAGAAGTACACCTCAACTCCCTGAGTTTTCAAGGGCATCAGTGGACCAGCTACCTATGACATGATGGGATAAAGCCAATATAGGGCCACCTTAAGTACGTATTTTATATCCCTTACCTCAGGAGAATGTGGAGTGATAAATGAATGATGTTTTATAACTAAGTTATTTTTACCTCAACTGAAACATGGTGCTGCTATGCCTTTGTCTGACCTCTGAATGCTGATGCTTTGCTCTTTTACTTCACACATTGTCTCTTGGGCATTTTACTCTCTCATGGTTTCAGCCACCTGCTCTACGGATGATAGTTTTTAAGTTTTTATAGATAGACTTTAGGTTTATATCTAATCACACTGGAGATGTTTTCAACTGGGGATCTCATAGGTGCCTCAGCAGTCCAGATAAACAAACTTGAACTAATCAATTTTTAAACCACCCTTCAGTATGTTCTTCCTTTTGTGTTAATCGTGTCATCTGATGTAGATGACACAATTATCCACTCAGTTGCTACTAAATCTAGAAAGGAAGTTACCCTAGATACTTCAGTTATACCTTCACCTCTCATGTCCTACAAATCATTACACAGTGTTGTGTTCCATCATTCTTTCCTCTTTATCGTCACTGCAACTGGCAGAGTTCAGACTTCGCATCACTTGCTTAGACTCTCACTTAAAAACTGACCTGCCTCCCCTCTTGTCCCATGAAATTAATCTTCAATAAAATATCCAGAATCTCTTTTTCTAAAACAAAAATCTGAATACATCACTCCCTTGATTAAACATCCTTCAGCAGGTTGTTAAAAATCCAAGCTTTGAAATATAGTAAATAATTGGTTCTGTTAACATTCTCCTCCCTATACGCTGGCTATATCTGTTGCCCCATGCCTTTGACTTAATACTCATGATATATGTAAACTGTCTGCAGTTTCCACTTACGTCATGCTGTATTTCCCTTCTGTGTCCCTGTTCTCATGCTATTTCACTGCCTGTAATGCCCTTTCCACTGCTAATCATATTTTAAGATTAAGCATAGCCATTAATGCTAGGAAGCTTTCACAGAAAATTACATATAGGGTGGTAAAACTTACTATGAATATTTTTATCTTTGTACTATCACAATATATATATAATATTGATTTATTTGGGTCCCCTGCCAGATTCTTAGTTTTGGGTCTCCAGTGTATAACAAAGTACTTGGTATATTGGAAGCACTGAATGAATAACTGGAGTAAATGGCTGCTAGTCCTGCTTGCTAAATTATGTTCTACATATCAACATTCTGTGATGGGATAGGCAGATGATGTTTGAAATATTGGGTTGGCCAAAAAGTTCATTTGAGGTTTTCCATAAGATGTTACAGAAAAACCCAAACGAACCTTTTGGCCAACCCAGTCAGTTCAGTTCAGCTCACTTGCTCAGTCATGTCTGACTCTTTGCACCCCATGGACTGCAGCACGCCAGGCCTCCCTGTCCATCACCAACTCCCGGAGCTTGCTCAAACTCATATCCATTGGGTCGGTGATGCCATCCAACCATGTCATCCTCTGTCGTCCCCTTCTCCTCCAGCCTTCAATTTTTTCCAGCATCAGGGTCTTTTCCAATGAGTCAGTTCTTCGCATCAGGTGGCCAAAGTCTTGGAGTTTCAGCTTTAGCATCAGTCCTTCCAATGAATATTCAGGACTGATTTCCTTTAGGATTGACTGGTTTGATCTCCTTGCAGTCCAAGGGACTCTCAAGAATCTTCTCTAACACCTTTCTTTATGGTTCAGCTCTCACATTCATACATGACTACTGGAAAAACCGTAGCTTTGACTACATGGACTTTGTTGGCAAAGTAATGTCTCTGCTTTTTAATATGCTGTCTAGGTTGGTCATAGCTTTTCTTCTAAGGAGCAATTATCTTTTTATTTCATGGCTGTAGTCAGCATCTGCAGTGATTTTGGAGCCCAAGAAAACAAAGTCTCTCAGTTTCCATTGTTTCCCCGTCTATTTGCCATGAAGTGATGGGACTGGATGCTATGATCTTAGTTTTCTGAATGTTGAGTTTTAAGTCAGCTTTCTCACTCTCCTCTTTCACTCTCATCAAGAGGCTCTTTAGTTCCTCTTCACTTTATGCCATTAGTGTGGTATCATCTGCATATCTGATGTTGTTGATATTTCTCCTGGAATCTTGATTCCAGTTTGTGCTTCATCCAGACCAGCATTTCACATGATGTACTCTGCCAACCCAATAGTAGCCCACAAAGCTAGTCTAACTTGTTGATTAGATTGAATGTGCTAATGCTAAGATGAAAGTGGTATTTGAAGAATTATAATTTTGAAATTACTTTTTATATGGGGAAAGCAGAATGTGAGTTAAGAACAACAGTTAGTAGATCGTGGCAATTGCCCAAGATGACTATGTTTAAAGTGAAGGTGGAAAAGGAAGTTAGTAGGTTTGAAAGACACCATCAAGAAAGAATAGGCCAGGAAAATCAAGTAAGTGGTAGTGAGGAAAAAATATCAGCTGTTGGTAGTGAGGTAAAAAGTCTTAAATGTTGAAGATTCAATCATGTAATTTATGATTTCTTTCCATGGGGCTGAATAATTGAGAAAAGTTTATAATCTCTCTGGAACTTGAAAGATCCTAGGTTATATAGAATTAACATTTTTACATACATTAAATTTTTTTAGAATTCTATTTCTGCTCTGATGGGTAAGTAGCATTAGTCCTGCTTCACCACTGGAAACAACTAGAAAATTAGACAAAACACATAAGAACTTATTTTAGATGCTGGACAACAGACCATACAGAACTGTGAGCTCTAAGAGAAGGAAACAAGTGAGGTATTTCTGGCTTTCTAGATGGAATTACTTTCAGAATCAAAGCAAGGGGACCAGTTCAGGAGGTAGAGAGATAGGAATTTGAAGAGGTTGGATCAGTTTAAATTTGCATAACAGTATCAAAGAGTTCAGTTCAGTTCATTCGCTCAGTTGTGTCCAACTCTTTGCGACCCCACGGACTGCAGCACTCCAGGCCTCCCTGTCCACCACCAACTCCTGGAGTTTACTCAAACTCATGTCCATTGAGTCGGTAATGCCATCCAACCATCTTATCTGCTGTCGTCCCCTTCTCCTGCCTTCAATCTTTCCCAGCATCAGGATCTTTTCAAATGAGTCAGCTCTTTGCATGAGGTGGCCAAAGTATTGGAGTTTCAGCTTCAACATCAGTCCTTCCTGATTTCCTTTAGGATGGACTGGTTTGATCTCCTTGCAGTCCAAAGAGTTAGAAACCATGAAAAAAAAAGTTCTTGAAATATTCATGGACTTGCCTTCAATCTCTTGCTGAATGGTGATGGACGTGTGTGAAACCTTGTAAGACAACAAATATAGAGGAATTGTAAATCAAATAATTTCCAGAGCCACACAAAGTGGGTAGTTTTCCATCATATAGACTCAAGAGATTTGGCCACTTGAGGGCTTCTGTAGGATTCCAGAAATTAGTTTCAAACTACACTTGAGTAAAAATTAAACAAGTCCAAAGAAACCTTGAAAGCAAAGAAATGACATACCATATTAGAAAAACATGAAAGACCTGAGAACACATTATTTAACAAAGTCAAAGGTGAAAGTTTGAAGTGAGGTGTTTTTTTTTTTTGCAAAATATTTTCACTAAATGTAGAATTCTGTTGGCATATTTAAAAGACGTGTACAATGAAAAAAAAAATAGACCATGCTGACAGAAATGGAATAAAATCCAAGTGAATGTAGTGATATGCTTTGTTTACAGATAGGAAAGCCAGAAACTTGAGCTTACACTGGTTAGTTTCAAGAGTTACTATCAAATTTCATCAGTGAGTAATTATGGTATTGGTGTAAATCAATAGAATAGGAATAGAATAGAGAATCCAAAAAAAAACCTAAAAACACCCAAACCCTTTTGGTTAGGAACAGTTACATCCTACTTGGAGTTCAAAATATAGGCAGAAACTCAGATATTACTAAGCAGCAGGTTTTTTAATACAATACTATAAATATCTGTCTGTCTGGCAACTTTACATGAGTACTGATGTTTGTAATATGTAGGCTAAACATTGCATTGGGAATTTGTAGCGTCCCCTATATCACTTACATATTTGAATTTTCCTCAATTTCAGCTAGACATATGAGTCTGTAGTTTGATTGTATGCTGCTGATGGGCATCAGTGTCTATAGGGTACATATCTAAGGTTTGTACAACCAACAATTCAGTTGTGCATTCTCACAAAAAGTATATTGTTACCATATTGGCTATTTAAATACAGGACATGTCTTAAATGTTCTATGACTTTGGTATATAAGTGACCTGAGATATTTTTAGAATTACTTGGATCTAATACAAATATGGGAGTCATATTAATGGAATTTTTAGAGAGATTTTTGACTTAGTATATTTACTGTAAGTTGCAAGAACAATTTACTTAATGTATTACTAAATGTGATTTAAATAAAAACATTATTTTGAAAGGAGCCAGAGAACAATACTTTATATACAGAGAAAAACCAATGTGAAAGGTGGCGGACAAATCTTCAGAAACAATGACGATCAGAAGACAAACTAAAATTTTAAAGTATGGGAAGAAAATGTCAGCCCAGAATTCTATATTTAATGAAAATGTCCTGCCAAAAAACTCATCAGTTCAAGCTTTCACATTTGACTTTGTTTCTTCTATTTGTGTTAATAAAAAAATATGAGGACATTCTTAGCAACCATGAAAATAAGTCCTGATTTTCCAGACTGGACATGAGCCTAATATATATATATATATATATATATATATATATAAAATCTGTAGGCTAGATTTAAGTAAGACTCTCCTGACACTGAGTTTAATTGTATCATCAAGTGTAATGTGTAGTTAACTCTAGGCAAAAAGAAAAGCAGTTTAGAAGTAAAATGTCTCCTTGTTAAATAAAAGAATGTTTGTAGAAACAGATGCATCAGACTTTTCAGTACCTGAATATTAAGCACCTGATGTGCTCATCCACTCTGCATGCTCTGAACCGTGTTCACAAAACAGTCCTCTGATCATTGATTTTCCATCTGTATCTGCCAAGAAGAAAAATGTAACAGCTATGCTCATGCAAGTCTTACATCCCATTTAGCAGTATCATTTGTTGTTGCTGTTGTTGTTAAATTAATAAACTGGCATTCTACTTGATGTATCAGTGTCTTAGGAGCTTGGTTAACATGAGTTGGCCTTCTTTAACATTATCATAATTGGATCATGAATGATCACTTTTCTGGCCCTTTAAAAATTCTCTGAAACCTGATTTCCCCATCCACAGGAATCTGCAGAAGATTAATAAGGCTCTACACCCCTCAATCTTTTTTATTTGACGTAACTTCAACTTGACAGGAGAGTTGAAAATAATCCAAGGAACTCTGGCTACATTTTTCAACCCAGATTTAGAAATCATTTATATTTTCCCCATTTCTTTATCATTTTCTCTGTATGGTGGTGGTTTAGTTGCTAAATCACATCCAACTCTTCCAACTCCATGGACTGCAGCCTGCCAGGCTCCTCTGTCCATGGGGTACTCCAGGCAAGAATACTGGAATGGGTTGCCATTCCCTTCTCCAGGAGATCTTCCTGACCCAGGTTTTGAACCTGGGTCTCCTGCATTGCAGGCAGATTCTTTACCAACTGAGCTATGAGTACAAATTTGTGCAAATATATGTGCATACAGGAATTTTTTTTTCTAATATTTGTTAGAAACATCATATTTCCTTTCCCCTAAATATTTCAGTCTGTATGTCTTAGGAAAATGGGCCTTCTCTCAGATAAAAATATAAAAATTAGCATTTTAATTTGATATATTATTATCTAATCCATAGTCACATTTAAATTGTTAATTGTTCCCAAAATGTCCTTTACAGCCCATTCTATCATCCCCTGATCCAGTGTTCAATACATAATATTTAGTAGTCATCTTTTTTCTCATTTTGCTGTGTCTAATATTTCCTCACCCAACCTTTTTTTTTTTTTTTACAGCATTTTATAGAATATCCCTTACAGTTTACTTGATGTTTCCTTAACATCAGTTTCAGACTTTGCATATTTGGTGAAAGAACACAGAAGTGATATATCCATTTTTAATGAGTCATATCAAGAGGCAACATGATGTTATATCTGGTAAACTTTGATCATTTTGTTAAGGTGCCATCTAAGAGGTTTCTCTTTTAAGTTACTGTTTTAACCTTTGTAATTATCCATTTACCTTCACACTAATGGTAACATATTGTTTTCTAATATCATAGGTTAATTTTGCAGGCTTTTAAGCTGTATGTGTCTAGAATTATATAGTATGTACCCTTCGTGTATATATTCTTTCATTTTACATTGTTTTGAGAGCCATCTGTTTTGCTATGCCATTGCCGTTTGTTTGTTCTCATTATTATATAGTATTCCATTACGTGACTATACCACAATTTATTTATCCATTCATGAACAATTGAGCAATTGTCCAGATATTACTATTAAAAATGTGTTCTATAAACATTCTTATAAATGTCATTTGGAGCATCTATTGGGAGTATAACTAGAAGGGATAGGATTGTTCCGTTGCATGTCTCCATTTATTTAGTTTTGGTGGGTATTTACAAAGAGTTTTAAAAGAGTTGTATAGTAACAACTTATACTGTGACCAGAAGTAAATGAGAGTTCCAGTTGATCTGAAATAATATCACCTTTATTTCTTCCTTTCCTTTTTTTTCATGTTTTATAGCACTTGCTAGAGTTCTAGCACAACTGAGAAGTGTTGAATATAATTTTTTATCATGAATCAGAGTTGAATTTTATCAGACAAATTTTCTTCATCTACTGGAGATATGATTTTTCACCTTGTTTTCTATTTATGTATTAAAACATGGATTGATTTTCAATTTTTTTACATTTTATTCATTTTTTATTGAGCTATAGTTGATTGAAAATATATTAGTTTCTGGTGTACAGCAAACTGATTCAGGCATATTGATGGAAATAGATGTGTGTATGTATTCTTTCAGATTCTTTTCCCTTATAGGGTATTACAGAATATTGAATATAGTTTTCTGAGGTATGCAGTAGGTCCTTGTTGGTTGTCTATTTTATGTAAAGTAGTATATATGTATTAATCTTAAACTCTTTATTTATCTCTTCCTTACTTTCCCCATAGGTAATAACTAAGTTTGTTTGTATGTCTATGGATGTATTTCTGTTTTGTAAGTAAGTTCATTTATATCTTTTTAAAATTCCTCATATAAACAATATCAAATGATATTTGTTTCTGTCTGGCTTGCATCACCTAGTATGTTAATCTCTAGGCCCATCTATGCTGCTGGAAATGGCATGATTTCATTCTTTTTTTACAGCTGAGTAGTATTACATTTTGTGGATATGTGTATGTGTGTGTATGTGTATGTATGGCATCTTTACCAATTCATCTGTCAGTGGACATTCAGGTTTATTCTGTGTCTTGGCTATTATAAATAGTGCTGCAATGAACACTGGAGTGCATCTATCTTTTTGAATTAGTTTTCTTTCCACAGATCCCAGAAGTGGGCTTGATGTATCATACGGTCACTCTATTTTTAGTTTTTTAAGGAAAACTCCATACTATTCTCCATAGTAGCCATACCAATTTACATTCTCACCAAAGCATAAGTCGGTGACTTTTTCTCCATACTCTTCTCCAGCATTTATTATTTGTAGATGTTTTGATGATGGTCATTCTGTCCATGGTGAAATGATACCTCATTGTAGTTTTGATTTGCATTTCTCTAATAATGAGCAATGTTGAATATCTTTTTCTGTGCTTTTGGCTGTCTGTATGTCTTCTTTGAAAAATGTCTATTGAGATCTTCTGTCCATTTTCGATTAGTTTATTTTTTTAGATATTGAGTTGTATGAGCTGTTCATTTATTTTGGAAGTTAACACCTTGTTGGTTGCGTCATTTGTACATATTTTCTTCCATTCTGTAGATCGCCTTTTTTTGTTTATGGTTTCCTTTGCTGTGCAAAAGCTTTAAGCTTAATTAGGTTCCATTTGATTATTTTTGTTTTTATTTCCATTGCTCTAGGAAATTTATCCAAAAAAATACTTCTGCAATTGATGTCAAAGAATGTTTTGCCTATGTTTTCCTTTAAGAGTTTTATAGTATTTGGTCTTACCATTTTTAGTTTATTTTTATATATGGTATTAGAGAACATTTTAATTTTATTCCTTTCACATGTAGTTGTTCAATTTTCCCTGCACCACTTACTGAAGAGACTATCTTTTCTCCATTGTACTTTCTTGCCTCCTTTGTCATAATTGACCTATGGTCAATTAATAGGTGTATGAGTTTATTTCTGGACTTTTGATACTATCCCATTGATTGATAGAAATGCAACAGATTTCTCTGTATTAATTTTGTATCCAGTAACTTTACCAAATTCTTTGAGCTCTAGTAGTTTTCTGGTAGTGACTTAAGAATTTTCTTTAGGATTCTGCAATTTGTTAATGTTGTATATCACACCGATTTGTGGATGTGGAAAAATCCTTGCATCCCTGGGATAAATCCAGCTTTTTGTGTTTGGTTTGCTATTCTTTTGTAGAGGATTTTTGTATCTATGTTTATCAGTGATACAAGCCTGTAATTCTCCTTTTTTTGTGATATCTGTCTGGTTTTGGTATCAGGGTGGTGGTGGCCTCATAGAATGAGTGGAGAAGTGTTCTTGCCTTTGGAATTTTTTGAACTAGTTTCAGACAAATAGGTATTAACTCTTCTCTTGATGTTTGATAGAATTCCCTTGTGAGTCCCTTTTGTATTGGAGTTTGGTTTGTTGGGAATGTTTAAATCCAATTCAATTTCAATATTTGTAATTGGTCTGTTCATATTTTCTGTTTCTTCTTGGTTCAGTCTTAGGAGATTATAAACTTTGTAAGAATTTTTCCATTTATTCAGGTCATCCATTTTATTGGCATATGGTTGCTTGTAGTAGTCTCTTATGATCCTTTGTATTTATGTGGTATCAGTTGTAACTTCTCTTTTTTCCAAAGAGTTTTTCAAAGGGTTTGCACCAACTTTTACTCTGATCAGAAGTAAATGAGAGTTTCAGTTGATCTGAGTATCATTTTTATTTCTTCCTTTCCAATTTTTTTTTCTTTATTGCATTTGCTAGAAACTCCAAGAAATGCTGAATATAATTTTATCATTAGTAAGAGTTGAATTTAATCAAAGAAATTTTAATCAATTGAGATGATCATATGATTTTCAGTTTAATTTCTATTTATGTGATAAAACATACAGATTGATTTTCAAATGTTAAGCCAACCTAGATCTATAAGATTGTAATAATTTGAAAATTATCCTTTTAATGTACATCTGGATTACATATGTTAATATTTTATTAAGTATTTTTGTGTCCATGAGAGAAATTGTTCTCTAACTTTTCTTCCCTGTAATATCTTTGTCAGATTTTGGTATCAAAATTATGCTAGCCTCAAAGAAAGTTGGAGAAGTTCTCTCTTCTTCTGTTTCAGACAAACATTAGAGGTATTTTTTAAAATTTGGTAGAGTTTGCTGTTGAAGCTATTTAGGCCACAGCTTTTGTTTGTGAGAAAATTTTAAATAACTCAGTTTCTTTGTTAGATGTAGAATGTTCAGATTTATAATGTCTCCATCAATTTTGGTAAATTATAAGCTGGAATTGTTATTTTTGGCATAAATTTGAATATATATCTCCTTTAAAAATATCTATAGGATCTCTGCTGATGTCCTCTCTTTTATTCCTGACATTATCTGTTTTGTTATCCTTTCTTCTTGTTTACTCACGCTAGTTGGTTATCAATTTTGTTAATATTTTCAAAGAGTCAATTTTTGGCCTTGTTTAACTATATTGTGGATTTATTTTCTACTTGTGAATTTCTGATTTTACTTTTATTTTTATTTTATTTACTTTTATTTTATTTTTATTTTTCTTTTTTTAATGTGCTTATAATTTTCTGGATTCTGTTCATCTAATTAATTTCTGATACTCTCACTTAATACTATATGTTTCCCTTCGTTTAAGAGTATCTACAATTTTGATTCATCATTTGTGATGTTTAATATTCACACATTTAAAATATTTTCTAATTATCAATATGATTATTCTTAAACAAATAGCAGTTAAAGTTTATTAATTTCCAGCTTTAATTTTCAGTCTCTGATGTTAATGTTCCACATCTGAGATGTCCAGTCCAGTAGTTATTAGTCATTTGTGGCTTTTGAACACTTGATACTTGGCTGGTGCAATTGAGAAACTGAATTTTTTATTCTAAAAGTTAATTAAACAAATGTAAATAGTCACATGTAGCTACTATTTTCTCTATTAGACAACATGGGTACGTCATCAAACAACCTAATTTCTACATTGGCATTGTTAAAAAGAAATTAATAGATGAAAAATGAGATACTGCTGATATTTCAAAATCTCCTGTTCTGGGGCAGAATGCATAGCACCCTCTGAAGCCCAGATAGGAGTGTTAGATTTGGAGTCATAATGGAAATTGTTAGATTCCAGATTAGCTTGGCCATTCTCCTGACTATGGAGTTGATGATTTTTTGATCTCTGATGATACAGTGAAATAGTATCCATTGTGTTTGACAGCTCTGATTATCTGATTTAGAAAGCTTAAGTATGGCACTTAGAAAAAATGGAGAAAAGTGAAGAAAGTCTAGTATGAATCCCAAAGGAACACTGATGAACATTTTTAAAACTTCTCTTTATTTAAATGTGTCTTTTCTCCCTATTTTTCAAATTCAGCGTTCATGCTGCTGCTAAGTCGCTTCAGTCGTGTCCAACTCTGCGACCCCATAGACGGCAGCCCACTAGGCTCCACCGTCCGTGAGATTCTCCAGGCAAGAACACTGGAGTGGGTTGCCGTTGCCTTCATAAGCATTCCTAAATATTCATCTTGTTTCTCTCTTTTCTGGGGTGGGAAATTTCCATAGTAATATCCTAGAAAAAGAGATGGGAAAGTTGAAAAACAAAGGAAGATCAAAGAAAAAGGTTGAATTCAGGATATAATTGAGCTTGTACTTAGAAACTATGGCACCTGAAAAATTAAAATTCAATTAGAGTTCAGTTATCTAATTGAGGAAAACATGATTACAATCTTTATACCTTATAATTATCATTACGCTTTTCCTTATCCTTTGTTAAATATTTCAGTAACTTATCTCACAGCTTATGTAATTTTGAGTAAATCAATGCTATGCCCTGATGTGGACCGTAGATAGCTGAGAATGTTTACCTTCCACTGAATCAAAGGTGATTATAATTATTTTCAGGGAAAAGTCATGAAATTACCACCTACTTTGAAAAGGAACTCTAACAAGTCCTGAATTTCAGAGAATAGAATCAGACCTTTGAGTTATAAACAGAAGAAAAAAATCCTCAGAGGCCCTGTGAACAATATTTCTAAAACTAAAGTTCTTGTCTTTAATAACATGTCAGAATTGTACTATAAAGTTGGTAACAGTGCAGAGAAAAGAATGGAACAGTTTTAAGAATATTTTATTGCTTGGGGACATTTCAGGATAAAAGTCCTTTAGGATATTGTCATATTGGTAGAATACCAACATTATAAGTTCCTTTATGAAATGTCACTATCAGAGAGATTAATTTTAGAAGTATAGGATCACAGAAATGTTTCCATTGATGTAGGTTACTTTGTTGAACTCCAAAAATGTGTCAAGAGTAACAAATCTGACATGTCCAGTCAAGGACTTGTTTTAAGCAGAAACCATGGCTTGCAGGACACTGTTGCATTTTAATTTTTTTTTTTCAACCACAAAAAGGCGTCTTTGTTTGTAGTCAGGATGAACACCTGTGGAATCCTAAAACATTTACAGACATGTCTTTAAAAGCTCTACAGTACAGTTAAGATTTAATCTATCAAAGTGGTATAAATAATGTAGACATAGCCTTAGGTGCCAATTCTTCCCACAGCAGATAGAAAAACATAACAGTAAGAACTTCTTTGCTGATTTTTATATAGCGCAAACAGACACTGCCAAGGGCAGAGGGGAACAGTGTAATCTAGAGATGAAAACTTCTTAATATTAGTAATAATGTGCTGAAGTCTAGAAATGAGAAATGGAAGAGTTCTGGCAAAGCTATAATTATGCAGAAGATATAAAATTCAGATAGGTTCGTGCTTGAAAACTTGGACATCATTTTGAAACTCTTATAATTCAGAAAAAAAGTGGTAAAAGAATGATTAAGCCATCCTGGATCTAAGCATTGAACTTCCATATCTTTTTAATCTAATCTAAAGATATTTCAGTATTTATTCATGCCATTAAAACAACTCTGCTAGAAATGAATGTGTAGATTCAGTCTACAATTTAAACCATTTATTTATTAAAAATGAAGTAGAGTGTGCAAAGTACTACAATGACTACCATGAGGGATAAAAAGAATTGTAACATGGGTTCTAATTCTAAAGATGACTAAGATCTAGCTGGAAAGATGGGAAAATATTTGAGTAGTAACTAAGATTCAAGGTGGTATATTTGAAAGGGAAAGTTATTTTTGGTTGAGTTGTTCTGGAAAGCATCCTTGTTAGAAAAGAATGTGAGACTTAATGAAGGCAAAGCTTGGCATATGTCAATGTGATGAGGGAAGTAAGTTCTTAACAGGAGTATTGATGTAGAGATGGAGAAACCAGGAGACAGAGTGTCACCGATTTTAGCTGGGGGGATAGTGGCATTGATATTAGAGTCATAGAGAAGTAAATTTGGAGAATTATTTCCCAGAATGTGGAGGAACTAGAGTCACAAAGAAGTGTAGTCATTGAAGAAAAAATAAAAGGGTCTTGGAAAAGATTATCATTATAGATAGAAACCACCATGAAATAGATGTTCAATGAATATTCATTAAATGATTGAATTGGGAGACTATCACTAGATATTTATTACCAGTCTTAACAATAAGGTCCATTATAGAAGCAAACAGATAAACCCAAAGCAGATACATTAGAAAAGAGGTCCTATTTCATTTAGAATAGAATTAGAGACAAGGTGAGGAACTAAAGAAAAACCAAGTGCTCTTTCTGCAGCTATACAACAAGAAAGGTAATAAGCTAATCATTCAATTCGCTTTTTGAAGTGAAAGAACTCTAAGCTTCATTGCACTACCTATTTCACCTAGTACTTCCCAAATTCTGTTGTTTATTACATAATTCCCCCCTGTGAAAGACGTTAACTTCCTTCCCTTTTGCTCTATCTTTATAGGATAACAAATGTCTGTGTTCCAGGTCACCTTCTTAGGAAGCAATGCCTTGATCCCTTTCAGGCAGCGTCAGGTACCCCCACTTCTGTACAGCAAAGGTGTGTACTACTCTTATTATATTGTACCTTTCAGATACAGTTCATCCCTTCACATGTTTGTCTCATGTTTTACTCTGTCCATATTAATCTGTTTCTAGCATAGTGTATGATTGACAAATATTTAATTAATTAAATAAGTATTTCCAGTATCATAATTCTGACAGTAGAGTAGAAAACTTATAAAACAATTCATTTTCTCTAGAAAATGAAAATAAAAGGATTTCTGGCTTTCAAATGATGCTTCCTCAATACCTGGAGGGAATATATAGAAAGGTGGTAATTCTAAGTTTCCTTATGAATTCTAGGTTCAGCCTAAGTAAGGTACTTTCATATTAGTCTTAGACATTTCATATCCTTCTCTACACACACACACATATATATATCCATATATTCATAAACATGTATATATTATATATAATCTTAATGATCTTGTTTCTACAAACACACACACACACACACACACACACACGTAAATTTTTACTTGATGGGAGTATCTTCAAAAATACCATGCTTCTGCCATGTGCCTTTCCAAACATTTTCCATAGAAATAAATAATCAAGACAAATCTTATTCTTCTTCAACCACACTCTTTGCTGTTGCTGTTGCTAGATTGCCTCAGTCATGTCCGACTCTGTGCGACCCCACAGACGGCAGCCCACCAGGTTCCCCTGTCCCTGGGATTCTCCAGGCAAGAACACTGGAGTGGGTTGCCATTTCCTTCTCCAGTGCATGGAAGTGAAAAGTGAAAGTGAAGTAGCTCAGCCGTGTCTGACTCTTCCCGACCCCATGGACCGCAGCCTACCAGGCTCCTCCATCCATGGGATTTTCCAGGCAAGAGTATCTGTTATTTATTTTGTGGAAGATTTCCAAATTTTAATAGTTAGAAATGAGCAATAAGTAGATGTTCTATGGAATAAATCATGTAATAAAGACATAGTGATTAAAGAGAATTTTCCAGGAGTTTCCTACTTAAACTTTTTATATCTTTGGGTATTTTTTGTTTGTTTGTTTGATTTCATTCTGGAGATCCACAGTTGGCCTTTAAAGGGCTGTGTGCTCCTGAAATTGTGTGCTGTGCTTTGTAATATGAGCATTTTTTTCTTGGGAAAGTTTTTTGCTTTTTTCTTGTCCATGTCAGACATTGAAAGTTACCTATGACTGACAGTATTCTACTCTTCCCATTTTAAAGAGTTAGACAATGAGATATGTGCTCAGTAAGAATAGTAATTATAGTAGCAATAAAGATAGATAATTTCAAATTGATTGTATCTTTTAATCTTAACCCTGAGAAGTAAGTTTTTTAAAATCTTAATTTTTCTGATTATTAAATTGAAATTCTGGTCTCAAACATCTTGCATAAGCTCAGCAAGTTATTCCACGGTAGACCATGGAAACAGGCTTCCCATCTACAAATCTACAACTCATTTCAGTAGACTTGGTCCTTGCGCCACCAACTCTCTTCAGGACTCTTTCTCCTTCCATCTGTTTTCCTCCATGAATAATCATGATTAGTGCTTGAATAGCTTGTCCAGCTGTCCCAGTCTCACTTCCCACCATGGTTTCAGGTCTCCTAAGCTTGGAACGTTTTCAGGCCGGGAAATCTGACTCAGCAGAATTGATTATTTTGAGTTGGCCATAAGGAAATCTGTGTGGTCACACTTCACTGGTCACTTCAGTGGTCCGGAAGGTGGTACACAGGAATGGAAACAGAATTGCCAGGAAGAGCTTTGTGCTAGAAATTTGGACAGGAGGGTAAAAGAAAATACATGAACTTGGAATAAAGCAAGGAGAGGAAGGTAAAAGAGAGACCACTTGGTATCAAGGACCTTGGCTCAAGCAGAAAAGGCCCCATATATCAATACCAGAGAAGGCAGACTTCCACAGTGTCAGGAGAGCCTGCTCCTAGCAGGTCTCAGCGACTCTGTCTCTAACTACAGTCTGAAACCATACTCCCTGGACAAAGAAAAGCATTTTCTAGGAAGTTGAAGCCAAACCCATCCATCTGACCCAACTTTTGTAGGGACATTTAAAGCATCTTAACTCATTAGTGCTGCATACTACATGAATTCTTAGTCAGTAGGATCTTTGTGGCACAAAAACATCTTCATTATATTCTCATTTAATTCTGAAATTCTGTATCAGCATGAGCGCATCAGTGTTTCTCCCTGCTCCCACCATTCCTCATCCTTTTCCTGGATGCTTTCACATACCAAAATTAAGGGACAGTTTTGCAATGTAACTTAAGCCTGAGAAGGAAACAACACTGGCTTCTGGTTACTAAGGATTTCAGATATCTTCATTTATTCTTACTGTTTTATTAAGAAATTGAGGTTCAGAAATATTATATCACCTAATGGGGATAGAAACCTTGAGTCCTCAAATTTCTGACTAAAAACCATTCCCTCTGTATTGTGCAGTGTTCAGTACACATATTCCTAATACTGCAGATTGACCAGAAAGGATATTGAATCCTGATGCTTATTCGTGTTGGTATTAAGCTTAATAAGTATTTTATTAGTCCAATAACATTGCCATATAAATACATGGCCCCTTGGTACTTAGTTATTTGTATCAATGCATGCACCCAACTGGAGCTTCCCAAATGGTGCAGTGGTAAAGAACCCACCTGCCGATGCTGGAGACATAAGAAACACGGGTTCAATCCCAGGGTCAGGAAGATCCCCTGGAAGAGGAAATGGCAACCCACTCCAATATTCTTGCCTAGAAAATCCCATGGACAGAGAAGCCTGGTGGGATACAGTCTATGGGGTTGCAAAGAGTCGGACATGACTGAGCAACTGGAACACACACAGTTCAGTTCAGTTCAGTCGCTCAGTCGTGTCTGACTCTTTGCGATTCCATGAACCACAGCACGCCAGGCCTCCCTGTACATCACCAACTCCTGGGTCGACCCAAATCCATGCCCATCGAGTCGGTGATGCCATCCAGCCATCTCATCCTCTGTCGTCCCCTTCTCCTCCTGCCCTCAATCTTTCCCAGCATCAGGGTCTTTTCAAATAAGTCAGCTCTTCACATCAGGTGGCTAAAGTATTGGAGTTTCAGCTTCAGCATCAGTCCTTCCGATGAACACCCAGGACTGATCTCCTTTAGGATGGACTGGTTGGATCTCTTTGCAGTCCAAGGGACTCTCAAGAGTCTTCTCCAACACCACAGTTCAAAAGCATCAATTCTTCTGCACTCAGCTTTCGTTATAGTCCAAGGCTCACATCCATACATGACCACTGGAAAAACCATAGCCTTAACTAGATGGACCTTTGTTGGCAAAGTAATGTCTCTACTTTTTAATATGCTGTCTAGGTTGGTCATAACTTATCTTCCAAGGAGTAAGCGTCTTTTAATTTCATTGCTGCAATCACCATCTGCAGTGATTTGGGAGGCCAGAAAAATAAAGTCAGCCACTGTTTCCACTGTTTCCCCATCTATCTGCCATGAAGTGATGGGACCGTATGCCATGATCTTAGTTTTCTGAACGTTGAGCTTTAAGCCAACATTTTCACTCTCCTCTTTCACTTTCATCAAGAGGCTTTTTAGTTCTTCACTTTCTGCAATAAGGGTGGTGTCATCTGCATATCTGAGGTTACTGATATTTCTCCCGGTCACCTTGATTCCAGCTTGTGATTCCTCCAGCCCAGCATTTCTCATGATGTACTCTGCATATAAGTTAAATAAGCAGGGTGACATTATACACCCTTGATGTACTACTTTACCTATTTGGAACCAATCTGTTGTTCCATGTCCAGTTCTAACTGTTGCTTCCTGACCTGTATACAGGTTTCTCAAGAGACAGGTCAGATGGTCTGGTATTCCCATCTCTTTCAGAATTTTCCACAGTTTATTCTGATCACACAGTCATAGGCTTTGGCATAGTCAATAAAGCAGAAATAGATTTTTTTCTGGAACTCTCTTGCTTTTTCGATGATCTAGCAGATGTTGGCAGTTTGATCTCTGGTTCCTCTGCCTTTTCTAAAACCAGCTTGAACATCTGGAAGTTCATGGTTCATGTATTGCTGAAGCCTGGCTTGGAAAATTTTAAGCATTACTTTACTAGCATGTGAGATGAGTGCAATTGTGGAGTAGTTTGAGCATTCTTTGGCATTGCCTTTCTTTGGGATTGTAATGAAAACTGACCTTTTCCAGTCCTGTGGCCACTGCTGAGTTTTCCAAGTTTGTTGACATATTGAGTGCAGCACTTTCACAGCATCATCATTCAGGATTTGAAATAGCTCAACTGGAATTCCATCACCCCTACTATCTTTGTTCATAGTGATGCTTCCTAAGGCCCGCTTGACTTCACATTCCAGGATCTCTGGCTCTAGGTGAGTGATCTCACCATCATGATTATCTGGGTCGTGAAGATCTTTTTTGTACAGTTCTTCTGTGTATTCTTGCCTCCTCTTCTTAATATCTTCTGCTTCTGTTAGGTCCCTACCATTTCTGTCCTTTATCGAGCCCATCTTTGCATGAAATGTTCCCTCGGTATGTCTAATTTTCTTGGAGATCTCTAGTCTTTCCCATTCTATTGATTTCCTCTATTTCTTTGTATTGATCACTGAGGAAGGCTTTCTTATCTCTCCTTGCTATTATTTGGAACTCTACATTCAAATGGGTATATCTTTCCTTTTGTCCTTTGCTTTTTGCTTCCTTTCTTTTCACAGCTATTTGTAAGGCCTCTTCAGACAGCCATTTTGCTTTTTTGCATTTCTTTCTTTGGGGGATGGTCTTGATTCCTGTCTCCTGTACAATTTCATGAACCTCCATTCATAGTTCATCAGGTACTCTGTCTATCAGATCTAGTCCCCTAAATCTATTTCTCACTTCCACTGTATAATCATAAGGGATTTGATTTAGGTCATACCTGAATGGTCTAGTGGTTTTTCCTACTTTCTTCAATTTAAGTCTGAATTTGGCAATAAGGAGTTCATGATCTGAGCCACAGTCAACTCCCAGTCTTGTTTTTGCTGACTGTATAGAGTTTCTCCATCTTTGGCTGCAAAGAATATAATCAGTCTGATTTTGATGTTGACCATCTGGTGATGTCCATGTGTAGAGTCTTCTCTTGTGTTGTTGGAAGAAGGTGTTTGCTATGACTAGTGCATTCTCTTGGCAGAACTCTGTTAGCCTTTGATCTGCTTCATTCTGTACTCCATGGCCAAATTTGCCTGTTACTCCAGGTGTTTCTTGATTTCCTACTTTTGCGTTCCAGTCCCCTATAATGAAAAGGACATCTTTTTTGGATGTTAGTTCTAGAAGGTCTTGTAGAAAGTCTTCATAGAACTGTCCAACTTCAGCTTTTTCAGCGTTACTGGTCGGGGCATAGACTTGGATTACTGTGATATTGAATGGTTTACCTTGAAAACGAACAGAGATCATTCTGTCATTTTTGAGATTGCATCCAAGTACTGCAATTTGGACTCTTTTGTTCACTATGATGGCTACTCCATTTCTTCTAAGGGATTCCTGCCCACAGTAGTAGATATAATGGTCATCTGAGTTAAATTCACCCATTCCAGTCCATCTTAGTTCCCTGATTCCTAGAATGTTGATGTTCACTCTTGTCATCTCCTGTTTGACCACTTCCAATTTGCCTTGTTTCATGGACCTAACATTCCAGGTTCCTATGCAATATTGCTCTTTACAGCATCGAACCTTGCTTCTATCACCAGTCCCATCCACAACTGGGTGTTGTTTTTGCTTTGGCTCCATCCCTTCATTCTTTCTGGAGTTATTTCTCCACTGATCTCCATAGCATATTGGGCACCTACTGACCTGGGGAGTTCATCTTTCAGTGTCCTATCTTTTTGCCTTTTCATACTGTTCATGCGGTTGTCAAGGCAAGAATACTGAAGTGATTTGCCATTCCCTTCTCCAGTGGAACACATTCTGTCAGCACTACATTAATCAGGTTAATGTTTATACCTATCATGGACCATATAGTTCTCTGTCTTTCCACATTGGTTTAAGCCAAACATTGTGATTAGAAATATCATAGGGCACAACTGTTTTTCACAAATCTGTAGATAATTTTCCACCACTAAATTAAGTCCCCTACATATGAATGAGTTCCATTCCAAGAGCATGTTCATAAACATAAAACCTGGCACTAGTGGTAAAGAACCTGCCTGCTAGTGCAGGAAACATAAGAGGCATGGGTTCGATAACTGGGTTGGGAAGATCCCCTGGAGGAGGCATGGCAACCCACTCCAGTATTCTTGCCTGGAACATCTCCATGGACAAAGGAGCCCGATGGGCTACAGTCCATAGGGTTGCAAAGGGTCGGACATGACTGAAGCGACTGAGCACATAGGACACAAAAAAAGTTAGCCTAGATACCCAACTAACACAATTGGCTATATATTTAATAGCACTATACTGTAATAGGTTGATGATACTTTCCACACAAATAACACATAAAAATAAACTAAAAAAGTAAAATATTTTTACTCTTACAGTATCTTGAAAAGTATGATAGTACAATACAATAGCTGGTGCTTCTTAGTACCAGGTACATCACTGCTGCTTTTGTGCTTGCTTTGGATATCCTGAGCTTGAAATAGAGGTGCTATACTACCGTACTGTTTATAGTACTGCACAGTAAAGTACACAAAACCACAACCACTTGCATGTGATGCACACTAGCATGTGACCATGCGCACCAGACACATGAACTAACTTACATGATTTGGCAGGTGAAAGCATATTTGTGCCTTTGAAAGTTCACAACTTGAAGTTTCTTATGTAGGGGGCTTTCTGTAGATTCTATTATCATGCTAGAGGCCACCCTAAGCACTACAATATAGATCAGCAGGATATATCAGCATTCTCTGTTTGCTTAGTCTCAAGGTTCTAGGCAGTGGAGGGAAGAAATGGTAGAGACAGGAAAGGGAATGGACCAGAGATATATGATACCTGAATTTACCTTTCATGTCAGAGAAAGTGAATTTCAAGTAAATCTTTAAGGCTAGTGAAGGTTTCATTTGCACTTTCCCTTTATGGTTCTCTATTTTAATCACTAAGGAAACCTCCTCTTTTTCTGCTGAAGTCCTGGAAGTCTGATGGAAAAATGGCTTTTGGCTGACTCACACTTCATTTGTGAAATGTATTGTAGAGAAGGAAAGAGCTGAGATTTTGCAGTCCATTCTTTCTTCTACTGAAATGATCAGTACTGGCCTATTTAGAGACTGTGCTCTCAGCCTCTATCTGGTGATGGGCTGGCAATATATTCCATGACTCTCAAGCCACTGAAATTTTGGTTTGGTTTGTTACCAAAACCTCCGGACAAACTAGCCTATTCTAACTGACACATTTTCCACTGTTTTCCCTCCTGATGAAAAGCCCATGGACTTTTGTCTTTTGAACTAGGACATTGAAGAGTTGCTTATATATTACAGTTAGTAATTTAGGCATAATTAACTGTTATTCTAAGGCCAAATTTGTTGAAAACAAAACAGTGCTTCACAGTTAGAGCAAATTTAGCAAAATGAGAAAGAGGAAGGATTGGTTCTTCCATTTTGAAGTGGCTGTGGGACATCCACATATAAAAGGAGAACCTTTAGATTACCTCCTGGTAATCTGTCATCCCAACCACTACTGGCAACATTTTCTTAACCTCTCTAAGCCTCAGTCTTCCCATCTGTAAAAATGATTTAATACTAACAGTATCTTTCTCATATTGTTAATAAGAGGATTAAATGGGATAATGCATGTAAGACACCTAGCACAATGCTTGGATATTAGTAATAAATTAATAAATGGAAACAATTATTTTTATTCCAACATTTTTCCATCCCATCTTAATTGCTGTCTGAGTATAGTCATACTTGCTTCAGCAGTGTAAAAATAATTATTTTCATTCATATGAACAGCTTACCATTTATGCCTAATGATGTGTAGCACAATAGCTGCTATACATATCATTAAATATGTGTCTGATTAACTTTGTTGTAATTTTAATTGCAACACAAAATTCCTCTTGTGCATACTCAACCATCAAAGACTATTGCTCATGAAACATGGTCGACTGCTTTCAGCCTGAAAGGATTAGGGGGAGTGTTGATCACACATAGTATAAATCATAGACCTGAGAGCAGCAGAGCTCAAAGGAAAGAACACAAAGTTGGTATTTATGTAGACCAACTACTAAAAATTCAGCCCCATGATTGCAATTTATGCAACATTCTTCTGAGAGTTTTTCTCTGTGGAAGATGGCTAGTGAGACCTACTGTGTAGGATTTTGTGAGGAATAGAGATACTATACATAAGATGCTCAACAAGGATCTTGGAACACAGTAGACAGTTTTGGACTTTGGTTTGTAAAAGACTTCTGGAATTCCATTGTATGAGCCACCTCTGCTTTGGAGGTATAAACTTATCATGTCCTCCCCTCTCATTTGTGCAAAAGCAGAGTTGAAGATACCAGCATGATTTGCCCAGGGTTATGTAGCTTCTAAGGGAAGTAGAGAAGCTGAGCCAGCGATGAGTGCCCCACCCCTTCCTTTCCTTCCTTCTTTCACTTGGCCTTTGCCCACTGCTGGCAAAACAACCCAGGGCACACATTCTTCTGGGGTTGAGTCAGTGGCATCCTGTGCCTTCCTACCCAGAGAGAGGAAGCACATTTGAGTCAGGAGGAAATGGAACTGCTACATAGGAAAGGACATCAAAGAAGAAACAGAGGACAGCCAACCTGCTCTGTGCTATAAATGTGGCAAAAAGCCACATCAAAATGGTTTTGTAGACTCAAGAAACTTGAGAATATAAATAACAAAATGGTATCCGAGTAACACCCCTTCTTCAGGAAGGAAATTGGGGCTCTCTCCTGCTAATAAGAGCCTGTCTTCATGGGGCCTGAGCTCCAACTTTCACAGAAGAGCTGCCTTCTTTGGGTAAGCATGTCAGAATACTTCCTTCCTTGTATAGTCTTCTTTCACTTGACAGTGACCTAGAGCGTGGACAGATGGAGTAATCTGAGCTGTCTAGGACGATGGCTGCAAACTATCACTGTGGGGTAGCTGTTCATCAGAGGACCCCATCTGCTGTGTCCTGTCCTTTCTTAGAATGGATAGCTGCTTTCTCAGAAGGTCTAGTGCTAGTGAACAAACCTTGCTTCAGAGCTTTGAGGGAGATTAATAGACAATTCAGACCTGACTACTCTCTCTCTTTGCTGCCTATTTGCATCTTGCCCTGGTCTTTTCTCTGAAGCCTTGGGAATAGTTGATTTTGATCATTTGAATCTTGGTATAGTATTTCATTAGGGAGGTGAGTTACTTTACTTCTCATGTACTCCTATAAAAGTGTAATTGCAAGGATGAGATGAAAGAATATGAGTGAACATGCATGTTCTTAGATAAATATTAAGTGTGAAGAAAATGGTAGTTTTTCTCTCCTTCCTGTAAAATATTTTCTAAATCTAGGGAAAGAAAACTATAGTAAATATAGGTATTTTTGAGTATTTCAAAAACAGGAAGGGTAAAAATGGGAGAGGATTCTAATTCCTTATCATATTGAATATTTCATTTTATATAGCTTTAAAATTTTATGATTAAAAAGGAAAATGATAAAAATTAAATCATTATAGAGAAGTAGTGAACCCTTAGTATTTTCTGTATTAGGTATATAGTTCATTTTAATATTAACTAAAATTATCTTTCAAAAATCACCACCTCTAATCATTTAATAAATGAAGCAAAATTAGACATTTGATATGGTTTGTTGTTAATGAATTCAGAGTATGAATGGAGCCATTTGAGGATAATATTTTTCTGGTTATGGTTATGATAAAATCTGTTTATGATTTTTCTGGTTATGAGCTTGTGGTTTAAAAAATTGGAAACACTGTTGCTAGAGCAGTTGTTGTTCATCAGCTCAGTTTTAATTTTCTTAGGTTCTTGGGAAAGGGCCTGGAAAAAACCAGTCCCATGATGAAAGCTGAGAATCCTATGATACCCAATGGATCTTTTTTTTTAAATGTAACACTTACTGAAATAACTAAATACATTGTTTCTCAGTGTCCTTCATCCCAGCAGTTGTTGAGCAGTGGAGAAGAAATTAGCTTCTTTTTCAGTATTAAGTGATGTGTCAGAGAAGGGGAAATGGGCTTATACTTAGATTCTGCAAGCTGGAAGTTCTGAAATGTCCTTTTCCTAGAGGTCATATTATTTATATAACTAAGAGTTCACCATGATACACATATATAATTTATTTGATATCAATAAGCCCATCTATCACACCACTGATGCCTCAGATATTTTGAGAGAGAAAAACTGGAAATAATTGGTGTCTGCCAGTATTGCTTGTTTGTAAGACTTGATTACTCTAGGCCTGTCTGAGCCTATGGGCCTGGAATGTGGTTTCCTCTTATGCTTTCATAGGTAACCAGTATGGGCTGCATGAATACTATGAGGAGAAATACGTAGCTGTTACACACTCACCTAATAACTAAGTTGAGGTGGTTGTACATGGATAGCAATGAATGTTGTCTACCTTGCAAGCTTTTGAAGAAGATGAGAATGGCCATAGTGTAAATGGTGTATTAAATAGCAATGACATTTTTGTTTTCTAGGTAACTGTAGAGTAATATAAGAGTATCTATAAGAGGCATCTAAAATTGCTATTATTGCCATGAGTATAGTCGAGCTTTTAGTGTTGATAGTCTTGGGAAAATAATAAGATAATAAAATATTGATTATGATAATGGAGACAGTGGCTTTTATACATGTATATATGCATGTATATACACACACACACACGTACACACACACATGCACACATATATATGGTGTTTGCAGGTTTTCAGGAGTGGTGCTAAGCTAATTTCTTTATATGTTCAGTAAGAACAATTGTTGTATAATGATCCAAGTGTGATTATCATTTGTTTCCTTACATTAAAACTTCTTGCTTCATCTATAACACAGATTCTAGGAAGTCTAGAATCATGCTGTTATTTCATTTATCCTTATTTTACAGATAAGGAGTCCATTTCAGAAAAGTTAAATAACTTATGCTGAATACTAATAGTATACTATTTTAATAACATATAACAGTGTGAGAGTGATAACGTCTAAGTTAGGTGAGCAGAAATTATTCACATAAGAGCAGGCTGTTTTGGACACTGACCAGATTGTTTCTCAGCTTTTCTTTTCGTAGATCATTATTTACTTTAAACAATATATATATGCTCCAACTCCCCTCATATTCTTTATGGATAAAGCAAGAAGTCTTCATACTGAAAATTATTTAGCATCCACTTTATGGCAGACATTGAGCTTGGACATCACCAGTCGTGTCCAACTCTTTGCGACCCCATGGACTGCAGCACGCCAGGCTCCCCTGTCCATTACCAACTCCTGGAGCTTGCTCAAACACATGTCCATCACGTTGGTGAAGCCATTCAATCATCTCATCCTCTGTCATCCCCTTCTCCTCTCTCCTTGAATCGTTCCACTATCAGGGTCTTTTCCAGTGAGTCGGTTCTTCGCATCAGGTGGCCAAAGTATTGGAGTTTCAGCTTCAGCATCAGTCCTTCCAATGAATACTCAGGACTGATTTTCTTTAGGATGGACTGGTTGGATCTCCTTGCAGGCCAAGGGACTCTCAAGAGTCTTCTCCAACACCACAGTTCAAAAGCATCAATTCTTCAGTGCTCAGCTTTCTTTATAGTCCAACTCTCACATCCATACATGACTACTGGAAAAACCATAGCTTTGACTAGATGAACCTTTGTTGGTAAAGTAATGTCTCTGCTTTTTAATATGCTCTCTAGGTTGGTCATAGCTTTTCTTTGAAGGAGCAAGCATATTTTTATTTCATGGCTGCAGTCACCATCTGCAGTGATTTGGGAGCCCCCCAAAATAAAGTCTGTCACTGTTTCCACTGTTTCCCCATCTATTTGCCATGTAGTGATGGAACCAGATGCCATGATCTTAGTTTTCTGAATGTTGAGTTTTAAGCCAACTTTTTCACTCTCCTCTTTCACTTTCATCAAGAGACTCTTTAGTTCTTCTTCACTTTCTGCCATAAGGGTGGTGTAATCTGTGTGTCTGAGTTTATTGATATTTCTCCTAGCAATCTTGATTACAGCTTCTGCTTCATCCAGCTCAGTATTTCTCATGATGTACTCTACATATAAGTCAAATAAGCAGGGTGACAATACACCTTTCCCAATTTGGAAGCAGTCTGTTTTTCCATGTCCAGTTCTAACTGTTGCTTCTTGACCTGCATACAGATTTCTCAGGAGGCAGGTCAGGTGGTCTGGTATTCCCATCTTTTGAAGAATTTTCCACAGTTTGTTGTGATCCACACAGTTAAAGGCTTTGGCGTAGTCAATAAAGCAAAAGTAGATACTTTTCTGGAATTCTCTTGCTTTTTTGATGATCCAGCGGATGTTGGCAATTTGATCTCTGGTTCCTCTGCCTTTTCTAAATCCAGCTTGAACATCTGGAAGTTCACGGTTCATGTACTATTGAAGCCTGGCTCGGAGGATTTTGAGCATTACTTTGCTAGTGTGTGAGATGAGTGCCATTGTGCAGTAGTTTGAACATTCTTTGGCACTGCCTTTCTTTGGGATGGGAATGAAAGCTGACCATTTCCAGTCCTGTGGCCACTGCTGAGTTTTCCAGATTTGCTGGCATATTGAGTGCAGCACTTTCACAGCATCATCTTTTAGGATTTGAAATAGCTCCACTAGAATTCCATCACCTAAGGGTGTGCATATTTCAAAGTTATTGGCCAAGAAAGAAAACAAATGAAATCTTTATGGGTTTTTTAAAATTTAAAACTAATGTAAAATGTGGATATTAGATTTTATACTTTAGAATTGTTTATACGTGTTTCAGGATTCTTCAGAGAAACTGAACTACTAATGGAAACCAGTGGAACTACTGGCTCCTATGGTTGTGGAGACTGATATGTCTGAAATTTGTAGGGTAGGCTGGCGCTGTAGAAATTCAGTTAGGGTTTCCATTTTACAGTCTTGAGGAATTATCTTTTTTCTCTGGGAAATTTCAGTTTTTGCTTTTAAAGCCTTCAACTGAATGAGGCCCACCAACATTATGGAGAGTAATCTGCTTTACTTAAAGTCAATTAATTGTAAAAGTTATCCCATCTGAAATGACATTTCGACTAGTGTTCGACCAAATAGAGCCTAACCAAGTTCACACATAAAATCAACTATCATAATGGCCAGCGCCAAGAGCAGTATTCTTACTCCTCTTGTTAGGGGCAGAGAAGTTTTTTGTTTTTGCTGATTTTTTTGTTGTTATTGTTTGCTATTGGTTTCTTAGTAGACAGTCTTGAAAATTATCAATAATTCTCAACACTAAAGATTGTGTTTAAACAGGCTGGCACTTAAATAGAATGAAAAAAACTCAAAGGTTTTGAGAATTGCAGATGGAGAAAAAAATAGGATATTTGTATTTATTTATACACACGATTTCTTAGTAATAACTCCCATAACTATTTTATTGCACAGACATCAATTCATGTAGAATGACATGGACATAAATCCCTGTGTTGATTAATTATTTTAGGAGCTTGGAATCACCTTGAATTAATTCAACAGGTAACTTTAGAATATGATAGCCAACATTAATTTTATTGTATTATGACAACGATGGGGCAACCAGCTGATTTGCAAATGGACCACCTATCATATTGATAAAGGGGAACTGCACAAATGTACAAGAAATGTATATTTAGAGAAACTTACAGGTTCTGATTTTAATAGTTTTGTCATATTAGATATAACTAGATAAGAATTTGAAGAGATTAGGAACTTAAAATAATTAAATTTGGAGATTAACAATGAGATTTTTATTAATTCCTTCTTGAACTATTTTTCTAACTGAAAAAATAAAGCTTTTTAAAAAGCATCAATGTAATTGTTTTTCAAATATTGAACGATGCTTATCTTTGTGATGCATATCTTTGTAACTGTTCAATTACTATCTGCTGCTATGTTGCAAAGATACCAGTCTAGAATCAGAATTTCTATACATAGCTCTTTTCAAATACCCTACCTGTACTTATTCCATGAAAGAGGATATTGGTGAGAAGACATTTAATTTCAAGGTAACTGAGACTGAATTTGGATTCTGTATTTGAGTTTCCCAGAGAAGTGCAAGTGAAGTCCCTCAGTCGTGTCCGACTCTTTGCGACCCCATGGACTGTAACCTGCCAGGCTCCTCCATCCATGGGATTTTCCAGGCAAGAACACTGGAGTGGGTTGCCATTGCCTTCTCCAGGAGATCTTCCCTACCCAGGGATCTAACCCGGGTCTCCTGCATTGTAGACAGACGCTTTACTGTCTGAGCCACCAGGGAAGTCCCAGAGAAACAGAAGTACTAACAGGATGTGTGTGTATGTGTGCGCACGCATGTGCATGCACACAAAGGCATGCCTGTGGCAAGAGGGAAAGAGAGAGATTAATAGTTTAAGAAATTGGTTCACATGATTATGGAATGCTGAAATCTTCAGGGTAGACCAGCAGACAAGAAACTCAGAGAAATGTTGCAGTTTGAGTTCCAATGTAGTCTGCTGGCTCCATTACTTCTTGCTTGGAAAGGTTGTATTTTATGTTGTATATTTTGCTGTATTTGTTGTATTAAGGTCTTTAGTTAATTGGGAAAGGCCAGTTTGAGAAGAGCAGATTACCTTCCCAATTGCATAGCTGATCCTTGAGCAACATGGATTTGAACTGTGTGGGTACACTTATATATGGATTTATTTTTAGTAGTATAGTACTACAGGACCCAAGGTTAGTTGAATCCCAGGATATGAAGGAATCCCAGGATATGGCCCTCACATGTATGGAGGGCCAACTACAAGTTATAAATTGACTTTTGACTTTGTGGAGAGCTGCAGCCCTTAACCCCTCCATTGTCCAAAGGTCAATTGTATATACTTTGAAGGATAAATTGCCCATGCAAAATCCATTGACATAAATGTCAATCTCAAAAATTACCTTCACAGAAACATACAGAATAATGTTTGACTAAACATCTGGGCACTGAGGCCCAGCCATTCTGACACTGGCCAGTCTGACATAAAATTAACCCTCATAGATTCTTCACTGATTTACACTATGAATTGGAATAACCCGTGGAATAGTAATACCAAGAAGAAAAGAGACTAGGAATCAATATATAGTTTTTTATAGGCTTGATATTCATAAATTTCATTTCTCAAATTTTTTTTACTATTTTCAGGATTTTTAAGTGAAAATAAAATTCTAATATTGACTGCAGCAAAAAAGACTGTGTAAAATGAAAAGTATTGTGAAGCAGCAGGAGAAGAGGTGTAAGGGTCAGCTCAGCAGGAAACAAAAAGTAGTTCTTTTATGTTGGTAAAACATCCTGTTCATCTCCTCCCTAAAGGGCATGCCCTCTGTCTTTCCTCTGTACCACTGACAACAGCTGTGGAGTACAGTGCAGAGCTTATCTTGTGGCTTCTCTGACACCCACATGGTTTTCCTGAAGCGAAGGCGAAGAGAGATTCCCCGTAGAGGCAAAGTTGAACTCACTGATTTGTAATCCAATCAGATTTGTAGATAATCCTTCTTTATTCCCCACTGTGAGATCAAGCTGGCTGCAGTGATATGGAGAGACACATAGTTTTCTAGTTGACCTGTAATCAAAAACCATAACAAGAAAGCAAACTAATTCTAGTCAGCCAAGAAGATACTTGTTTACTCATTCACCTTTCTTCCTGTCTCTAGTCAGAGAGTTGGGGGTTTGAGTGACTCCAGGCCTGTGTGCATTCTGATCAGCTGCACTAGCCCTTTACTAAGCTGTTTTACTCTTACTGCCCCAAACTTCTATAGAATTGCTCCCATGTCTTTCACCACCAGGCTTCTCACCTTCTGCCAGTTCCAAGTCCACACAACCAGCCAGACTAAAGCAGAATTAGAAACCTTTTCAGGTTAGTTTTATTTACCTTCCAAAATTCAAGGAGTATTTCTACAGAAAGAAACTGTCATTAATGATATCAATTTATGTGCTATCCACCTTGGGAAATAAACATGGAATTAGACATCATATGGAGACTAATGGCATTGAAGATCTTTATAGGCTTTTTTTCTCATCTGAAAAGATGGTTTAGTTATATTTGAGCAAATATATTTTAGAATAATTTCTTGATATCCTTTAATACTCTTTCACAAGATTTTATGCATTTTAACTTACAGAGATAAACAACAAAAAATACACAGAATAGGCATATATTCTATACTATACAAAATTAACCAACTAAATTTCTCAATAGGAAGTAGTTATTTTAACTAATGGGTTCTTTCTTAATTAACATGGCAAAACAGTCTAGCTTAATGTGTTTACATTTGTTCTTCTGTTCCCTAGGCCAATTGTGTTTTTAATCTCCCTTTTATCTTGCCAAATTTTATTAATGAGTTTATTTAAATAAATAAAACATTTAGGTTAATAAAAATAGTAACATATATCAGCTAATCACAATTATCTAGTCATAGTTTAGCTTTCTTCCCACCACATACTAAACTGGCCCTTTCATTAATGCACAGATGTTTTTTCAAGGTAAGCATTAAATTTTTCTGACAACTTTTATGGTACTAAAATAAATTGTGTGTGTGTATATAAATGTTGCCAATTTTGAAGTGGATATTGCAAATTGAATCCCCTGGGAAGCAGACTCTGAAAGATGGGCATTCAGGAAGTTATATTAGGGGGTGCCCGTTAGAGCAATTCCTATGCAAGGAAGGGGGGAGGAACAGAATTGGCAGATAGAGAATTACAGTGGAGACTGTGAAGCTGAGATGGCCCTTGAGAGTTGTCCAGTTGAGCCACGGGGCTGGCCCTGATACTCTCATTTGGACATTTTTGTGGGATGATGGCTGACCCAAGAAGTGTGAGACTTGGGCAAGATAGCTTTCTCCAGGCAAGGGCAATTTCCAGAGAAGGCTAATAGCTGAAGAATACCAACCAGCAGTAGACAAGTAAAGTGAGTCTTAGTTCATAAAAATAAATTATTAAAGGAGAAATGAAACAATGTCTCAACTTATTTTTATCAATACTTTTTTCTTATTTATCACCAAATATAAATTTATTTAAACACTTAGTGCCCTCTTCAATGTTTCTCTGAGAGTAGTAAGACAATAATTTATCTTTTCATTTTGGGGGTACTCTCTTTAGATAATATTAATGGGGAGTTCATTTAAACACACTGTAAATCTAAATTTAGGCTATTTAAGCAACTTGAAAAAAGAGAAAGAAAAAGACATAAATATATATAATTTCTAAAGATTCACCATGTAAGTTTTACCCAGTTTTACACGCATTTCCCATCTGGATTTTACACATATATTTCTATTCCAATTAAAACAAAATGCAGAAATAATCCAGTTAGTGTCAGAATTTTATGGTGTACTTTGATAAGGTTCATGTTTTAAGCTATAATATTATAATCTTAAATATAAACTGAAACATGGTTTGTAAAACAATAGTATATTAAATACCAATAAGAAATTTTGATGGCATATTTGTTTAGTAATGAAAAAAATAAAATGAAATTTTATACCAATTTAGGAAATAACTTAGTTAAGTTTAATTGAGTTTAACACTAATTTGTTTTCTTTGAGTCATAACTTTGAAGTCAATTCCCATATTTTGAGATTACCCTTTAGGACAGTGGTCATCCCATGGAATAGGGAGAATCTTGAGATTGGGAAGAGCATTCTGGACTCTTTGACGCTGTGGGAAGAGTTCTTCACATTGCTGGTACATGGATGTTCTCTCTGTAACTATTTGTTCAACTCTAGGCACATTTGTGTCATGTAGACATAAAAGACAAGTGCTCACTATATCTGGATCTCCTTTCTAGTGGGTGGGAAGACCTCTCATCCCTCTTAGAATTAAGCATGACAGTGTGACTATTTATGACCAGATACCTATGAGCAGCTCAAGGCCCTTAAGGATAGATATGAATTCAGTACTTCTCATTTTCTCTGCAGAGTGATGTGGTAATCTACATGTTGAGACAGCAGCACTTCAAAATCAAGTTAGCCTTGATCCCTAAATTACTGTTTGGAAAGTAATTCATTTTTGTCTATGGTATAGCAGTAAGATAGTGGTCCAGTTTCATTCTTTTGCATACGGCTGTCCAGTTTTCCCAACATCATTTATTAAAGAGACTGTCCTTTCCCCATTGTATATTCTTTCCTCCCTGGTTGACCATGTATATAAAGGGTTATTTCTGGGCTCTCTACTCTGTTCCATTGATCTGTGTGTGTGTGTCTGTTTTTGTGCCATTACCATACTGTTTTGATTACTGTAGCTTTAAATCCAGGCGCATCATGCCTCCAGTTTTGTTCTTCTTTTTCAAAATTGTTTTGGATATTTGAGATCTTTTGTGGATACACTCAAATTTTAGAACTTTTAAAATTTTATTTTTGTGAAAAATGCCATTGAACCTGTAGATTGCTTTGGGTAATATGGACATTATAACTAGTATTTCATCCAGTCTGGGAGTACAGACTATGTTTCCATTTATTTGTGCTTGCTTCAGTTTCTTTCATCAGTATCTTATAATTTTCACTGTATAGAGCTTTCTCCTCCTGGGTTAAATTTATTCCTGGGTATTGTTTTTGATCAACTGTAAATGGGAATTTTTCTTACCTTTTGTTCTGGTGGTTCACTTTTAGTGTATAAAAATGCAACTGATTATGTACATTGATTTTTTTTTAACCCTGAAACTTTGCTACTTTTGTTTATTATTTCTAATAGTCTTTTGGTGGATTCTTAGGAATTCTCCAAGCAAGAATGCTGAAATGGGAAGCCATTCCCTTCTCCAGGGGATCTTCCTTACCCAGAGATCAAACCTGGGTCTTCTGCATTGCAAGGAGATTCTTTTCCATCTGAGCCACCAGGGAAGCCCAACAATTTAGGATTTTCTATATATAAATCATTTGTCCACAAATAGTGATACTTTTACTTTTTCCTTTTCAAATGGTATGACTTTTTTCCTGCCTATTTTCTGTGGCTAGAATTTCCAGTACTATGCTGAATAAAAGTAACAAGAATTACTTTTCTTGTTCTGATAATAAATAATTCCTGCTTTTCACCACTGAGGATGATATTAGTTGTGGGCTTGCTGTATGTAGCCTTTATTAAATGGAGGCACACTCCTTCTTATACCCACTTTGTTGAGAGTTTTTAATTATAAAGTTGAATTGTGTTGAAAGCTTTTGGTGCATCTGTTGAGATTATGAAATGATTTTTATCTTTCATTTTGTTTATGTGACTTATCACATTGATATAAAGATATCGAACCATCCTTGCATCCTTGGGATAAATTTTATTTGATCATAGCGTACAATCCTTTTACTGTATTATTGAATTCAGTCAGCTAATTGTGTTGAGAATATTTGCATCTTGTATATATTATAAATACAAGTTTATTACTGTAAAAATTTCAAAAATGAAATTTTGAGTGAAGAAATTTTTGGTGAATTTTATGCACATACTTTCTCTCATTGTCTGAGTGACATATATACTAGGGTGTCAGAAGACAACAGTTCTTTAGAATATAGTTCTGATTCTGATGATATGAATATTAGACCAACAAAAAGGCAGTAAACCTTAGTGATTCTGATACAGAAAGTGAAAATGAAACTCTTGGTCCTAAGAACACTACGGGCATATCAGGTGTAATTATTGAACATAATAACCCAGAAAGTGTTAGCAAAATAACAGAATTAGATTTTGGCTGGCCAAAATAAAAATCACTGACCATTTTTTCTGCAAAAATCCCCTGGTCAATAATGAGTTACATTAAGGTATGGGTATTCTTTTCTTAGACATGATACTACTGCACATTTGATAGACTATAGTGGCACCCCACTGCAGTACTCTTGCCTGGAGAATCCCATGGACGGAGGAGCCTGGTAGGCTGCAGTCCATGGAATCGCTAAGAGTTGGACATGACCGAGCGACTTCATTTTCACTTTTCACTTTCATGCATTGGAGAAGGAAATGGCAACCCACTCCAGTGTTCTTGCCTGGAGAATCCCAGGGATGGTGGAGCCTGGTGGGCTGCCGTCTATGGGGTCGCACAGAGTCAGACACGACTGAAGCGACTTAGCAGCAGCAGCAGCAGGAGCAGTGTAACTACAACTTTGTGTGGACTGGGGAACCAAAAAATGTGTGTTAACTCACTTAACTCACTTTATTGTGATATTTTCTTTATTGCTGTGGTCTAGAACTGAACCTGCAATATCTCTGATACGCTTATATCTATTATAGATTTTTTGCTTTTCAGTTATTATGAAGCTCACATGTTACAGCTTATACTTATCTGTCTATTTTATGTTGATACCAAGATAAGTTTGAATGTACTCTAACTCTACATTTTTATCCCCAACATGTTTTATGTTTTGATGTCACATTTCCATCTTTTTATTTTGTTTATCCATTATCTAATTATTGTAGTTATAGTTATTTTTTTTATTACTTCTGTCTTTTAACCTTCATGCTAGCTTTAATGTGATTAATTCATTACCTTACTGTATATTTACACTGACCAGTGAAATTTTTAACTTTCTGTGTTTTCTTGTTACTAATTAGGACCTTTTCTTTTCAGCTTAAAAAAGATTCTTAATATTTTCTGTATGGCTGATTTAGTGGTGACCAACTTCTTTACCTTTTGTTTGTTTGGAAATTCTTTATCTCTCTTTTATTTCTGAATGTTAACCTTGCCAAGTAGAGTGTTTTTGGTGGGCTTTCTTTTTCTCTATAGCACTTTGAGTCTATCTAAACCACTCCCTTCTGGCCTGCATTTTTCTGCTGAGAAATTTGCTGCTATTCTTATGGTGGCTCCCTTGTATGTTACAAGTTGTTTTCTCTTGCTGCTATTAGATTTTTCTCTTTGTTTCTAACTTTTGACATTTTAATTACAGTGTCTCTTGGTGGGCATCTATTTGGGTTCTTCTTGTCTGGAACTTTCCTGGCTTGCTCAATCTGGATGTCTGTTTCCTTCTCTAGGTTAGGTAAATTTTCAGCCATTATTTCTTCAAATCAGTTTTCTGTCCCATTTTCTTTTCTTTTTCTGGAATCTCTAAAATGCAAACGTTATTCTGCTTGATGTTGTCCCATAGGTCCCTTAAGCTATCTTAACCTGTAAAATTTTTTTGCTTTTTGTTGCTCTGTTTGGATGAGTTCTACCGTCCAGTCTTTCAGGTCACTGATTTGTTTTTCTGCTTCATCTATTCTGCTGCTGATCCCATCTAGTATAATTTGCAGTCAGTTATATTCTTCAGCTCTGTGGCTTCTGTTTGCTAATTTTTTATATTCTCAGTCTCTGTTTAATTTCTTGCTGTGTTCATCCATTCTTCATTCAAGTTCAGTGAGCATCTTTATGACTATCATTTTAAACTCTTCATTAGGCAACTTATTTATTTCATTAAGGTTTTTATTTTGGGGGTGGATTATCTTGGTTTTGTTTCAAATATACTCTTCTGTCTCCTCATTTTGCTTGGTTCTCTGTGTTTATTTTTATGTACTACATGAAAGTGCTCTCTCTCCTTGCCTTGAAGGAGTGACCTTGTGTAGGGAATGAGCCTTATCATTTGCCCTTTCCCCAGCTCTTGGTTGTCTCTTGAACCTTTATGACTGCCCAAGCAGCCTGATATTTTTTTCTTGATAGGGCCCAGAGTTTGATGGTGTCAAGAACTGTCTCTTTGTTTCAGATCCATGGTATCCAGAAAAGCTGTAGTTCTGGTGTCCAGAGACAGATGGTTAAGGGGCATCCCCTTTGTGGGCTGCATTTGCCAGCTGACTTGGTGTGGGGGGACACTGCATTGACTCAGGGCCAGGGCACTGGGCAGCTGGCTTTAACAGAGCTGTGGGAGTGGCACGGGGGTGTGGCACACCCATTGGCTCTAACAAGCTAGAAAGAGAGTATAAAAATGGTGCCTGCTAGTGCCCATGCTAGCAAAGTATATGGAGAAAACAGAAATGGCACGTGCCATCACTTCTATCCCGGAGAGAGGCCCAGCAGGTTCTGATGTTTTAGCAGATGCTCTCAGACTAGCAAATAAATCTTCTTCACATATGGTGGAGGTTCTTCCTAAACAGCTGTTTCTGTGCTGAATCCCAGGGTGAATGAGTCAGCATGAAGTCCTTTTAAGAGCAGAATCTGTTTTATATTATCCCATGGTTCTTCTGCCTGCAAGCTCTATTGGGTTTTTTTTTTTTTTTTTTCTTCAGCTAAGACAGCAAAAGAGATGATTTATTGTACACGTTACATTCAGCCACAGCTGAGAAGAGAACTAGTCCATGGTTCTCACAGGTCCAGGGCAAAGGACCAAAAGGGATGGCTTTGATACGAGCAAGGTGGGTCTCTCAAAGGTGGTCAAGGCGATCAGAATGGCCATAGATGTTCCCGATCCATTGAGAAGTTCTAGATAGTAGGCATGCAGTCCACAATTTGTACCAGCGTCCCTGGCCTCTGGCTTCCCTTGTTTCTGCTTCTGTGGCTTCCATGGGTGTACAAGTTTATTTGGACCTCTGCCTCATCTTTCTTCTTTTGCGCTTCAGCCTGCCCATTGGCTTCTTCCTCTACTTTGCTCTCATGGCGCAGAGGTTTCTCAAAAGATGGCGCTAAGGCCGAGCCCTATTGGGTTTTAAAGCCAGTTGTTTTGAGAGCTTGTCTCCGGTGCAAGACCCAGGGACTGGGGTCCATGATATGGGGCACAACCCCCTTACTCTTCAGGGAGAAGCTCCAGATTCATGAGCTCCTTCTCGATTCTAGGTTGAGGGTGGGGTTTTGAATGAGATCACATTTCTTTTTCTCTTAACTGTCTGGATGTGGCACCTTTATCCTCTGTGATGAGGAAACTGTTCAGCTAGTTTTCAGCCCTTTTAAGACGCACTTGTCCCAAATGTAATCTGTTGTGTAGATATAACAGATTTGTGTCTGTGGGACGAGGGAAGTTCAGGATCTTCTTCCACTGCCATCTTGAACTGCCTCCTTTCTGAATCAGTCTTTTACTTGTGTTTTTTCAAAGACTTCTCTTGGTTTTACTGATGTGTGCATGCTCAGTTGCGTCTGATTCTTTGCATCCCCATGGACTGTAACCCATTAGGCTCCTCTGTCCTGGAGTGGGTTGCTATATCCGTCTCTAAGTTTTGCTGATATTTTCTACTAATTCTTTACATTCTTCTACTTTCTTTGGGCTTGCTCTCTTCACATTTTCGTGTTCATATTTTTAATCCAGTAATTAGATCATAAATATATCTCTTGCAAACTTGAAATTCTGAGTTAACTGTATCCAACAAGTTTTATTCATTGTAATGTAATTATTGTTCAATTCTGTTTTCTGATTTCCATTGTGATTTGACCAAAGAAATATTAACAAATGTTACTTAAATGTTCAAATGTATTTGTGCATGTACTTTTAAATTCTAATTCCATTGTGTTTTGGGCAAGAGAATTTGGTCCGATCAGGAATTTGGTTTGGGTTTGCTTAGACTTGTTTCACGAGATAGAACATAGGCAATTTTTGTAACTTTTATGTATGTTTGGGAAAAGTGTACAGTCTATAAATGTGGTCTCATGTACAAATGCACATCTATTTGATAATACTTTTTATTGTGTCATTTGTGTTGTATGTTTTGTCTTTCAAATAAAGCCTTTTTACTATACATAAAATATGCATATCTGAGGATATTTTAGGTGTATATAGTTACTAATACTTATCTGAGAGAGAGTGTATTTAATCTGCTACTGGATTTACTGAATTTTTCTTACATTTCTGTTATCTGTATGTATTTTGAGACTGTCTTGTTAAACACATGCAAAGGTTTATCATATCTTCCTAGTAAATTATATAAATTCCTAGTAAATTGTTGCTTTCATCTGAGAGTGATTTCTTCTAATTGAAAGTGAATTTCATAGTTATTAGATGAGTATATTTCTTTTCTCTTGGTTATTATTTGCCAGTTGTATGTTTTTCTGTCCCTCTCTTACAGTATTACTGAGCTATTGATACATGTAAATGTATATGAGAGGGATGTTGTAGTTATTCAGTTACTAAGCTGTGCCCGACTCTCTTTGTGACCCCGTGGACTGCAGCATGCCAGACTCCTCTGTCCTCCACTGCCTCCCAGAGTTTGCTCAAATTCATGTCCATTGAGTTGGTGATGCTATCTAATCATCTCATCCTCTGTCACCCCTTCTCCTTTTGCCTTCAATCTTTCTCAGCATCAAGGTCTTTTCCAATGAGTTGACTGTGGCCAAAGTCTTGGAACTTCAGCAACAATCCTTTCAATGAATATTCAGGGTTGGCTTCCTTTAGTATTGACTGGCTTGATATCCTTGCAGTCCAAGAGACTCTCAAGACTCTTCTCCAGCACCACATTTGGAAAGCAATAATTCTTTGGGCCTCAGCCTTCTTTATGGTCCATCTCTCACATTTGTACATAACTACTGGAAAACCATATTCTTTGACTATATACAGACCTTTGTCAACAAAGTATTTCTGCTTTTTAATACGCTGTCTAGGCTTGTCAAAACTTTTCTTCCAAGGAACAAGTGTCTTTGAATTTCATGGCTATAGTCAACATCCATAGTGATTTTGGAGACCAAGAAAATGAAATCTGTCACTGTTTCCACTTTTTCTCCATCTGTTTCCCATGAAGTCATGGGACTGGATGCCATGATCTTCATTTTTGAATGCTGAATTTCAAGCCAGCTTTTTCACTCTCTTCTTTCACCCTCATCAAGAGGCTCTTTAATTCCTCTTCACTTTTTGCCATTAGAGTGGTATCATCTGCATATCTGAGGTTGTTGATGTTTATCCTGGCAATCTTGATTCCAGCTTGTGATTCATCTACCCTGGCATTTTGCATGATGTACTCTGCATAGAAGTTAAATAAGTAGGGTGACAATATACAGCCTTGACATAGTCCTATCCCAATTTTGAACCAGTCCGTTGTTCCATGTCTGATTCTAAGTGTTGATTCTTGACCTGCACACAGGTTTTTCAGAATACAGGTAAAGTAGTCTGGTATTCTGATCTCTTTAAGAATTTTCCACAGTTTGTTGTGATCCATGCAGTCAAAGGCTTTAGTATAATCAATGAAGCAGAGGTAGATTCTTTTCTGGAACTTTCTTGCTTTTTCCATGGTTCAGCAAATGTTTGCAATTTGATCTCTGGTCCCTCTGCCATTTTGAAAACTAGCTTGTACATCTACAACTTCTTTGTTCATGTACTGCTGAAGTCTAACCTGAAGGATTTTGAGCATAACCTTGCTAACATGTGAAATGAGTGCTATTGTATGGTAGTTTTAACATTCTTTGGCATTTCTTTCTTTGTGATTGGGCTGAAAACTGACTTTTTCCAGTCCTGTGACTGAGTTTGCTGAGTTTTCCAAACTTGCTGACATAGTGCAGCACTTTAACAGCATCATCTTTTAGGAATTGAAATACCTCAGCTGGAATTCCATCACCTCCACTAGCTTTGTTCATAGTAATGATTCCTAAGGCCCACTTGACTTCACACTCCAGGATGTCAGGCTGTAGGTGAGTGACCACACCATTGTGGTTATCAGAGTCATTAAAACCTTTTTTGTGTAGCTTTCTCTTTCTCCCTTGCCTTTCGCTTCTCTTCTTCTCTCAGCTATTTGTAAGGCTTCCTCAGACAACCACTTTGTCTTCTTGCATTTCTTTTTCTTTGGGATGGTTTTGGTCACTGCTTCCTGTACAATCAAATGAAAGGGAGAGTGTTCAAAAAATAATGAATATCATCTCTATTTTTTCCAGTCTCATTTCAATTTACCAGGCATGGCCAATGGGCCATACTGATCTCTGGTGTGGTGATTGTGTCTTATAGATAAAGAATAGATAACTACTATATTTAAAATTCATGAGAGAAATAGCAATTTATTTCTTTAAGCCACTGAGATTATAGAATTACTGTATCACTAGTCTATTTTGACTAGTCTAATGGTCAGATTATAATTGAATTTCTGTTGTTCTTGTTAATTTGAGAATCTGTCTTTCAATCTTTGGGTTGAATTTTATACAGGTTTGCCATAATTGCTGCTATATTTGGACTGACTTCTGTTACTTTGTGCTTTCTTTTGATTGCATGCTTTTCTTGACTGTTTTTTTCCCACCTTTTTACCTTCTGTTGGATTATTAATTTATTCCTGCCTTTCAAATTCTACTTGCATGGAATTTTCTTTTTCATTTTTTTTAGTGATTGACCTTAAAATTTTAACATGACATATTGTCTTAATGTTTACATTTAATAAGTTTATCCCTACCTTTCAATCAGGATCTGAGTAAACATTCACAAGTAAATGCTCTCCCTTTCTCTCTTAACTACCTCTATTTTCATTAATATTTGATATTATTTCATTGGAATTTAGAATTTTAGATTAATCTTACTTATTCCCAACATTTTGAAGGTATTTTTTCACTGTCATCTTAAACTTTTACTGAGAAATAACCTGTTATAAGATTTTAATTGTTTTTTAAGTAATGGGTTTTTTCTTTAAATCCTTATTTTCTTCTAGAACTTTTACCTGTCTTTCAGTATATATATGTGTTTAAAGACATATATAACATATACATATATATATATATTCATTTTCACCATAAAATGTATCTATGTCTGGATTTATTATTTTTTTATTAGAATCAGAACTCATTTGGGTTGTTTAATTCAAGTTTCAAGTCTTTCACCTGGAAGCTTGTAAGTTATTATTTCTTTGAAATATGTTTATCTCCAGTTAACTATATTCTCTTCTCTTGAAAGTTTTATGCAATATAAATTGGATCCTCTCATTTAATCCTGCTCAATTGTTATTTTATATTGTCTACAAATTATTTCTCTTTTGCTTCCTAGATAATATAGTTTTATCTATTTTCTTCTTGAATGAAAATTTATTTGATGTTAAACTATTTAAACAAGCTCTTAGTTTTAATAACCGTATTTGTAATCTCTTTATGTGTAAACATATATAAATATATCTCTAAGAACTTATAAATATGTATGGAATCATAGACACACAAACTTAGGACTTTTTTGGACCTGAGGATATAATTTCTGTAATTCTGTTTTCATTAAGAGAAGATTTCCTAAGAGTCCAATTCTCATTTAGGTACTAGAGTTCCAATTCTATGGCTTTTTTGGTATCAAGACCATGTCCTTTTATCCTGCCTATGTAATAATGTCCTACTCCTTTTATGTTGGGATTATTTTAATATTGTATTTCCTCTATATTTTAAATCTCTTGTCTTATGTGCTTTGCTCTTCTGACTCAGAATCATTTTTTTTTCCTTTCAAGGTCAGTTATGATTTTTTTCTTTTGTTTGTTAATATTTTATTCAGCATTTTTAAGTGTTTGAAATGAGGTAGAAGCTTATATTTCAGTTCATAGGCTAATGGATTATATGATTGAATTGTATTAGGAAAAAATGACACTAAAAGAGGTTTGGATATCAAAAGAAAGTGGTGGAATATTTTCAAAGCAGTACTTAAATGAATTTAATACAGGCCAGAGTCTGGCTTTATGAAATAAACTAGTTCTACATTTTGATGGTGAAGTCTTGATTGAACTCAGATTCAGTCTCTTGCTGTCATAGTCACAAAGACTGAAGTAGCAGTCCAGAATGTTAGCTTGTTGATTCACAATAAGTAATGTGCCAAACAGAAGGAAAAAAAAAAAAATTCTTTTGCTGCCTGATTTTTACATTTTCTCTATATAGATAAATACATGAAAAGAAAAATTATGAGACACTTGTTTGAATATTTTGGAATCACAACAAGAAGTATTGTTTTAACAATTTTTTGAGTTTTAATGTCATCAGGACCTTATAACTTGATATGATCAATTCTTTTGATAGAAAGATACTTGTCTGATGGACCTATACTCAACATGTGTCAGCCACAACTTTCCCACGTTGAAAGTGCTTACCTAGTCAGTGCCCATGTTTTCTCAGTGGCTGTTGCATATCTATGCTTCTGTTACTGAATAATCTTGCTTTGAGATAACATCTACTTTTTTGAATTATGTTCCTGTCTTCAATCATGTTCTGACTAAGTTTTGTTGAACTAAAAGGCATTCTCTTTCCTTAATGTGACTAACTTTGGGGTACTGCAGCTAGTACTGTCTTTGTCTACCATTGGTATTACTCTAAGTAATTGCCAAGATTCATTGAAGTATTCCTATTACTTAGTCACCATACTATGCTTTTTTATGTTCATTCTCTCATTTATACTTAGAAAACAACCCTGGGAAGCTGAAATTGTTATCCCTATTTGGCTGATGTGTAGAGTTCTAAGTTACCAACTTACCCAGTGAGGAAGTGACAGGTTCATAGTTTATATTTAGACAAGTATATTAACTCTAGAGCACTTCTGCCTGCTTTAGTGTTCACTGATTTTTGGAATAAAGAGAGAAATACCTCTCTCACATTTCTTATTAGCACCAAGTCATGGTATATTAGATCTAGACTATAGTGATCATATTGATTTTATCATGAGGAGATAGATCCAGAAGGTTAAGTGTCTTAACTAAAATCAAAAGTCAATCAGTTACTCATCAAGCTGGGGCTGGAACCATGATCTTCAGACTATTTGCCCTGGTATCTCTCCAGTGTTCTTTTCCCCTCAGTTCTCTTCCAAATCTTTTCTTCTTGTTAAGTGAGCCATTTACAGGATTGCCTAACAGAGATCAGCCATGAAATTATTGTAGTTACATATTGATTAATGGTATTTATCTACATAAACATATAATATATAAATGTGAAGGCGTGGCTAATTTCTGTTAATACTAGGACATAGATTCTGAGTTTTTGGATGTGATGGTCATTTTTTTTCCCCAAACTCTATATACTTTTTAATCCATTGAGCAAATATACTTATGACACAGTAAGAACTAGGGGTATAAACTCTACGCTTCAAGTAAAACCTTAAACAAAATCTATGTGAAAACTAGTTCTCATCAGGCTTTAATTAGCTAAATAGCTAGTTTAGAGAGACATCTCATGGGAAATGTTCTCTTATTCTTATATCCTGAATGGATATTTTGTGGTTCTGCAAAGTGTGTATACTTTCTTGTTAAAATTCAGATGCTTTGTCATTGTCCAGCTGAGTTTCTATGTGGGGCAGTCATCCCAAGTCTCTATCCTCTTATTTTTAAAATGGCTGAAATAGCATGTTAAAGGATTCAGTCTTTTGAAGCCAGCAAGATACGGAAATTATATGACAGTAATCCCAGATGGGAGGGTTTTGTTTTGAAATTTTTAGGGAACGTTATGCCTGTGAAGGATGTCATGTTGGCAGAATTGAAGATCAAAGTTACTTTTTTCAGATTCAGCATATATGCTGAAGCTAAGACATCTCCTCTGGCTTATTGTGCCCATGTGTACTAACTCTTAATAATAGCTGCCAGTTCCAGCAAGGGAGAAAGCAGTTTTAAGTGCCTATGCTCATCCCTCCTTCGCTGAGCCTGACAGGCAAGGTGACATTGTGATGATGCATTACCGATGATGGAGTCACAAGGAATTGAACAAACTAAGCATTATTATCCTTAGTAGTCAAGAGAACATTCTTCAAGAAAACAATTAATTCATCAGGCACTCTTAGATACTGAAAAGTCTATAGATTTAAAGTTAGAATTTCAAACTTGAGAAGTAAATAATCATTATAAAATGTAAAGGATTAGAATATTTTTCTTTCAATGCAGTCTCCTTTTGCTTTGCTTTTCTTTTTTAGGGGATTTATTCTAGCATTATGATATATTCAGTTTTTAAACCATACTTAAAATATAATTTTTCATTAAAACTTGATGGCTACTCAGTTATATAAAATCTAACAACTGACAGAGATAATAACTTTAGACTTTGGTTTTCTTATTATAAAAATCCAGAGGCTGGGTTTTTCCTAACACAAACAGGCAGTATTTTAAAATTTAGTCTGAAATGCAACAGAACTTATCAACTAAAAATTGTTGTAGAACAGAGTCTGGCAAATTAGAAAAGTTCATTCTTTATCAATCTCTTCTTCTATAAACAAAGTATTGACATGGTTAATTAGTAAACATTCATGTGCCATGTCTTATTTTATATATTGAGTTTTTCAAAATGGTTCCTGCTTTACATGGATTTACTGTATAGGTGGAGAGACATACAGTAAGTAGAATAAGAACACACTACACCTGCAATTAGAAAGAAGATGGTGACATGCCCCAGACTGGGGAAGAAATTGTGTACTAGAGGTGACCTTGAATTACTGGATAAGACTCACATTGGCCATGCAAACGGGAGGGGAAGAAGATGCCAATCTTAAAATAAGCATAAGGGCAAGCACTAGTGAAAACAGTCTCATCGAATGAAATCGTCCCCACCTAACACTCTTTTACAACTGCAGTTTTACTTACAGTGTTTGTTTCCCATCACTTGAAAACCCACATTGGCTTTTACCTGCAAAATTATATAATGAAACAGTGTTACTGGTAATGGACTTGTTGATTTGCATTGCAATAATTATATTCTTCTGTATTTTCTTTGCTTTTTGATATCATCTTCCTTGACAAGGAAGAAGTTAATTTTATCTTATTTGGTATTTTATAGGCCCCACTGTATGTTATGCCTAACCCAATTGTATTTTTTTCTTCTCTGTAATGTTCTGAATACAGGGATTTTTCTCAGTTTTGTCTTTTAATCTTTATTCCTTCAAGGTGAACTGTCTATATATCTAGATCTAGAATTTCTTAATGTCAACAATAATATTTTAGTCAAGTTGTTGTGAAGAAACTCATACTGTTATTTCCAATGGAGAGAAATTACTTCATTGAGATTTTGCCATCATACTTCACATGATTATAACTCTTGGTCCATTGCATTTATAAGTAAAAGGGACCATTTATTTTTTCTAGTTTTATCTATCCTTTATTCATAGCTCAGTCAAACAACTACTTGCCTTCCATACAAAATTCAGTTGCTTTCATCATTTACAAAGTATATAGAAAAAAATATTCTTTCTTATTCACAGATTAGTTGGAAAAATGTGAGAAGTTAGTTAAACATCAGATGCTTGAAAATATTAACACTTACAGAGTTTCAAAGCTTATAGATACAATGCTTTGAAATTTCTCATATGCAAATCTCAAATGGTGTACCATGTAGTACTTTAAAAAATCAGAGTCTTTTTTTGTTGTTAAACACAGTAGCATTTTAGGACAGTGTGTACTAGCTTCTCTGTTTGTATAACTATTCTTGAAATGGATCTCTCCAAGCATAGCACAAGTGTGAATTGTGCTTGCCTAAAGGCTATGAAACCCAAAAATTGTGAAATAGAGTTGAAGCACAGACCTTTATTGCTGGAAGAAGTTCAACTGTAATTTGGGATATGTTGGTCAGCAATTTCAACAAATACTTGGAAAAGTTTATCTACATATAAGCATTCTAATGCTGCGTAGTTTTGAATATTGAAAAGTGAGTTCTTTATTTTTCTATCCATTATGCATTTCCTACTTTGCAAGAATAAAGACTACTCATTGAACACATTTGCTGTTATCATTGTCAGTTGAAATATATGAATAATTGATACACACTGATTGATAGTCTTTCATTGCAAATTCTTTTATTTATTGTCCCAGGATTTTAGTTTAGGATATGAGGTGGTTGTGAACTACATACTACATTTCAGGAGTTCAATCTTACTGTCCATCACTTCAAACACTTCTACTTTATTTTTTTTCTTCAAAATTTAATTCAACCACAGATAATAAGACTAAACAACAAGGATCTACTGAGTCTGCTATCTTACCCTGTATTTCCTCTAGTCTTCTGATTTTGTGTTTCAAAATGAAAGTTCATGGTCAAATTCATTGGTTGAGAAGATAACATAATGAAAACTATGGCAAAAACCCAATAGACTCACTTTAATCCAAAAAACTTTTAGTAAAGGCCTAGTTTTCACTTAAAGCCATTAGAGTAGATGGAATCACTCCAAGAAGTGTTGAAAAAGTTCTCACTGTAAGTTCCAAAGATTCTTTCTGATTTCTTTTTAAAGGAAATTCCAAGATTTATGTTTAATCTAAAATTGTATTTATACCTTAAATATCTATTGTGAATTATAATTAATAAAATTTTTCACTTGTAAAATTTCATTCATTACATAAAAAGGAGTCAGAGGATCTGGAGATGAATCCTGAATATTCTGCTTAATTACCACTTGAACTCAGGAAAGGAACTGTACCTCACCCAGTCTGACTTCACCAGTACCTTCAACAGTACCTTCAGCAGTGGCTGCAAATTCTAGAGAGTTTAGTTCCCTCTTAAAAGCTTACACTAAACTGTGGAAAATTCTGAAAGAGATGGGAATACCAGACCACCTGACCTGCCTCCTGAGAAACCTGTATGCAGGTCAGGAAGCAACAGTTAGAACTGAACATGGAACAACAGACTGGTTCCAAATAGGAAAAGGAGTACGTCAAGGCTATATATTGTCACCCTGCTTATATAACTTATATGCAGAGTACATCATGAGAAATGCTGGGCTGGAGGAAGCACAAGCTGGAATCAAGATTGCCGGGAGAAATATCAATAACCTCAGATATGCAGATGACACCACCCTTATGGCAGAAAGTGAGGAAGAACTAAAGAGCCTCTTGATGAAAGTGAAAGAGGAGAGTGAAAAAGTTGGCTTAAAGCTCAACATTCAGAAAACTAAGATCATGGCATACAGTCCCATCACTTCATGGCAGATAGATGGGGAAACAGTGGCAACAGTGGCTGACTTTATTTTTCTGGGCTCCAAAATCATTGCAGATGGTGACTGCAGCAATGAAATTAAAAGACTCTTGCTCCTTGGAAGGAAAGTTATGATCAACTTAGACAGCATATTAAAAAGCAGAGACATTACTTTGTCAACAAAGGTCCGTCTAGTCAAGGTTATGGTTTTTCCAGTGGTCATGTATGGATGTGAGAGTTGGACTATAAAGAAAGCTGAGCGCTGAAGAATTGATGCTTTTGAACTGTGGTGTTGGAGAAGACTCTTGAGAGTCCCTTGGACTGCAAGGAGATCCAACCAGTCCATCCTAAAGGAGATCAGTCCTGGGTGTTCATTGGAAGGACTGATGTTGAAGCTGAAACTCCCATACTTTGGCCACCTGATGTGAAGAGCTGACTCATTGGAAAAGACCCTGATGCTGGAAAAGATTGAGGGCAGGAGGAGAAGGGGACGACAGAGGATGAGACGGCTGGATGGTATCACCGACTTGATGGACATGGGGTTGGGTTGACTCAGGGAGTTGGAGATGGACAGGGAGGCCTGGCGTGCTGCGGTTCATGGGATCGCAAAGAGTCAGGCATGACTGAGCGACTGAACTGAACTGAACTAACAGCTTAAGAGGGAGTAAAGGGAGTTTGCACAGAATGGCCCTGATGCAGTGTTTTTCCTGTTGACTGCCAACCTTAGGGGGAGAGTGTTTCCTTTTTTGTGTGGCTAATTCCTGGGTTCCCTCAGCTACCCCTGAGAGCTTCTTCTGCTTTTCCATAACCTGTGTAAATAATTCCTAAGTTTAAATTCCCTCTCTTGGAAATACTAAGAGTGGTATTTATTTTCCTGATTAGAGTCTAACTGATATAACTCTGTAAACTTCCTTTTCCTCCTTTGAAAATTGAGGTAAAGTTACCTATTTCAGAGGACTGTTTTGAGGATTGCTGTTGTTCAGTCGCCAAGTCGTATCCGACTCTTTGCGGCCTCAGGGACTGTAGCATCCCAGGCCTCCCTGTTCCTCACCATATTGTGGAGTTTGCCCAAGTTCATGTCCATTGAATCAGTGATGCCATCCAACCATCTGATCCTTTGTCACCCTCATCTCCTTCTGCCTTCAGTCTTTCCCAGCATCAGGGTCTTTTCCAATGAGTTGGCTGTTCACATCAGCTGGCGAAAGTATTGGAGCTTCACCTTCAGCATCAGTCCTTCCAATGAGTAATCAGGGTTGATTTCCTTTTCAAGGTTGACTGGTTTGATGTCCTTGCAGTCCAAGGGACTCTCAAGAATCTTCTCCAACCCCACAGTTCAATAGCATCAATTCTTGGGTGCTCTGCCTTCTTTCTGGTCGAGCTCTCACATCCTTACGTGACTACTGGAAAGACCATGGCCTTGACTATATGGACCTTTGCCAGCAAAGTGATGTCTCTGCTTTTTAATACACTGTGTAGGTTTGCCATAGCTTACCTGCCAAGAAGCAGTTGTCTTCTAATTTCATGGCTGCAGTCAATTGTAAAATATCTAAATGATGAAGTCAGGGGATAAAGTAACAGACAAATCAGCATAAGGAAAGGGTGAGAAGCTAAGAAAGGCTGATAGAAGGAAAATAACATTTATTATTTCCTTTTTCCTAAAAATCCCAACTCTAAAATAATCTGTGAAATAATGATCATTATTTTCATGTCATTTTTTAATTTTAAGGTGAAGAAAAGGAGGTTTGTAGACATCCGGCACAGCATAGTTAATATATAGAATTAGAACCCAGGTCTGTCTGAACTCTAAATTCATACTTGATTTTTTGTCTCCCATAATAACTCCTATTGGAAAAGTTTCAGATAATAAGCTGTCTACTAAACAGTGCTAAATATGTGCAGGCTATGTTTTTAGGGATGGTATCTGTGATCACTGACAAAAGGCAGAAAAAACTGAAGCAGCACTTCTGTTTTACTTACATAAGTTGAAGAAAATTACTACTCATTTAACACATACGTTTTAGAAGAAGGATAGGATTCTAACCTTGTCTTGGCACTCAGTTTAGAAAATCTCTTTATCTCTAGTCATTTGCATTTTCGCCTTCATCAAGTTGATTGAGATCAGTCATGAATCAGAAATATTTTGCTTTAACTTGCCCTTAGTGTCCATGTAAATGCCACTTTGAATTACCATGTTTCCCTTTACTGTAAGATGTTTTTATCCACAGGGTCTGGTAACCTGTTTTCTCTCATGAAAAAAAGTCAGGTGGTAAGGTTCAGAAATTAATTGTGGAAAAAAGCAAATCTTTGATATGAACAGGAAAAGGATGCCTTAAAATAAATATTCCAGGTGTGGAAGTTAGACATCATAGCAGGTGGTTGTTCCCACCTCAGTTTTTTAAGTTTGTAAACTTTAGAAGGACTTGAAGTTATTTCTGTTTGATGAAAATAAGGATCTTTGAAATTTGTTAAAAACATTCCTTTGTGCTTTGGCAGTCTTACAGGCAAAACAATATAGTTTATTTAAGGAAAATAACATGGAAAAACAATTTAATAGCATGACAGGATACATGAAGAGAACTTCAAAAGCTCCTGAAAGTTGTGGAGGGTGAGCTCATATTTTATGGAATGCAGTGAGAAGACAGGTGAGCACAGACCTCAAATTTCCCACATGTAAGATGCTTGGGAGGTCTATATACTACTGTGGAAAGCAATAGTTTAAAGAAGGAAAACTTCAACTAGACACGTAAATGTGGGAACCAATATTGATAAAAAAGGAATTTCAAGGAATGTGGATATCACTTCCAAGAATTTTGTTCACATTCACTTAATTGATTTTTACTTTGCTCCTCATTAGATGTTGTGGTTTTTGCATTCATTTGCCTAGGGGCATACCACCCTGGATTGTGATCTTAGATGTGATAGACTGAGCAAAGTTTAGTCCAACTTTAGGTTGTGGGGGCCAGAAAGACCACCTAGGAGAGTTGTGCATGTGATCACTTAACTCCCGATTTCCTGATGCAATAAGAAAGCCATGAAATAATATGGATTCTTAAGCGGATTTAAAAAAAAAAAAATCTGGAATTGAGACAAGGAAGTTAGAAAATGGTTTGGTGACCTTTGATTATACTTGAATCATTTTATTCTTTATTTGGTGTGTATATTATAGGATACTTAGTAAGCAAATTCTTAGGTAAGATTTATTAATAGCTACTAAATGCCTAGCACTGGGCTGTCTCATTTACTCTTAGAACATGACTATCTCATTTACTCTTAGAACAACCTTCTGAAAGATGCACCTATATTTTGCACATGAGGAAACCAAGTCTCAAGGATGCTAATCTATTAAAACGGAGCTCTAAGAGGAAGAAAAGGAGCCAAAGTGTGGGGTAGGTGAATGAGACTTAGTGTATAAAAGAGTGCCAGTTTTTAAACTTTTAAGTGTCTAATGATTTCAAAACATTTCAAAAGTTAACTTTTAGACTGCAGGATTAGGCCGAAGTGAAACATCTACTGGGTGAAACATAACTTCAAGTCTTTGGTACTCCTTTAAGAAATGCGGCAGCTTTTAAATTGTACAGAAGTAGAGATGCCAGGATTTATGCCAAACTACAGTTTATCTAAAAGTCCTCCCACAATTTGAACATGCTACTAGCACTGACTGTGAATGAGTATGGCTATGAAAACACATAAAGTGTGGCTGTACCATTTATCAGGTGAGATCTTTCAAAGTATCATAAATTTCAATGATCAATGCCAAGTCTCATTTTGATGACTTGGGGACTAAACCCATGGATCAGCCTGACAGAGACAAATAAGAAACTAAATAGGGATGTGATAGTCTGTTAGGGGTGGGAGATACTTGTTAGATTTTCAGACATGTCACTTGTGAAAGATGATGGGTAATTTGAAACTCTGCATATCCCTCATCTATAATTCCTTAAGTTTGAAAGTGGAATTTGGTATCATTACTAACAGACTTTATTTGATTTGACTAAAAAACAATTATCATTTAAGTAATTAAAAAAATTATTTCTCCTTGCATTTCAAATGAATTAAAATTAAAAGGAATGAAAATAAATCTACTTTACCCATTTGTTTCTTGTGAGTTTATGAAGATTCAGTGGGAAATTTTAGGTTGATTTCTCAACATTTTTCCTACAGTGTAATACAATTGATAATTTTACCTTAAAATTAATAACAATATGAACAAAATGTATACTTATTTTTTATTATTATAATGCTTGTAAATCTTCTTTTAGTTATTTAAATATTAAAAAAATAGATATATTTCTTGAACAGCCATGCAGTATAATCTGTTCAGTTCAGTTCAGTCGCTCACTTGTGTCCAACTCTTTGTGACCTCATGAACTGCAGCACGCCAGGCCTCCGTATCCATCACCAACTTCCAGAGTCTACCCACACCCATGTCCATTGAGCCAGTGATGCCATCCAACCATCTCATCCTCTATCGTCCCGTCTTCTCCTGCCCTCAATCTTTCCCACCATCAGGGTCTATTCCAAAGAGTCAGCTCTTCATATCAGGTGGCCAAAGTATTGGAATTTCAGCTTCAACATCAGTCCTTCCAATGAACACCCAGGACTGATCTCCTTTAGGATGGACTGGTTGGATCTCCTTGCAGTCCAATGGACTCTCAAGAGTCTTCTCCAACACCACAGTTCAAAAGCATCAATTCTTTGGGACTCAGCTTTCTTTATAGTCCAACTCTCACATCCATACATGACTACTGGAAAAAACATAGCCTTGACTAGATGGACCTTTGTTGGCAAAATAATGTCTCTGCTTTTTAATATGCTGTCTAGATTGGCTGTAACTTTCCTTCCAAGAAATAAGCATCTTTTAATTCCATGGCTTCAATCAACCTCTGAGGTGATTTTGGAGCCCCAAATTTGGAGCTCCAAATATAAAGCCAGCCACTGTTTCCATTGCTTCCCCATCTATTTGCCATGAAGTGATGGGACCAGATGCCATGATCTTAGTTTTCTGAATGTTGAGCTTTAAGCCAACTTTTTCACTCTCCTCTTTCACTTTCATCAAGAGGCTCTTTAGTTCTTCTTCACCTTCTGCCATAAGGGTGGTATCATCTGCATATCTGAGGTTATTGATGTCTCTCCCGGCAATCTTGATTCCAGCTTGTGCTTCCTCCAGCCCAGCGTTTCTCGTGATGTACTCTGCATATAAGTTAAATAAGCAGGGTGACAATATACAGCCTTGACGTACTCCTTTTCCTGTTTGGAACCAGTCTGTTCTTCCATGTCCATTTCCAACTGTTGCTTCCTGACCTGCATACAGGTTTCTCAGGAGGCAGGTCAGGTGGTCTGGTATTCACATCTCCTTCAGAATTTTCCACAGTTTATTGTGATCGACACAGTCAAAGGCTTTGGCATAGTCAATAAAGCAGAAATAGATGTTTTTCTGGAACTCTCTTGTTTTTTCGATGATCCAGTGAATTTTGGCAATTTGATCTTTGGTTCCTCAGCCTTTTCTAAATCCAGCTTGAACATCTGGAAGTTTCATGGTTTACGTATTGCTGAAGACTGGCTTGTAGAATTTTGAGCATTACTTTACCAGCGTGTGAGATGAGTGCAATTGTGCGGTAGTTTGAGCATTCGTTGGCATTGCCTTTCTATGGGATTTGAATGAAAACTGACCTTTTCCAGTCCTGTGGCCACTGGTGAATTTTCCAAATTTGCTGCAACATTGAGTGCAGCACTTGCATAGCATCATCTTTCAGGATTTGAAATAACTTAATTGGAATTCCATCATCTCCAATAGCTTTGTTCATAGTGATGCTTCCTAAGGCCCACTTGACTTCACATTACAGGATGTCTGGCTCTAGGTGAGTGATCACACCATCGTGATTATCTGGGTCGTGAAGATCTTTTTTTGTACAGTTCTTCTGTGTATTCTAGGCACCTCTTCTTAATATCTTCTGCTTCTGTTAGGTCCATACTATTTCTGTCCTTTATTGAGCCCATCTTTGCATGAAATGTTCCCTTGCTATCTCTAATTTTCTTGAAGAGATCTCTAGTCTTTCCCATTTTATTGTTTTCCTCTATTTCTTTGTATTGATCACTGAGGAAGGCTTTCTTATTTCTCCTTGCTATTATTTGGAACTCTGCATTCAAATGAGTATATCTTTCCTTTTCTCCTTTGCTTTTCACTTCCCTTCTTTCCCCAGCTATTGTAAGGCATCCTCAGACAGCCATTTTGCTTTTTGCCTTTCTTTTTCTTGGGGATGGTCTTAATCCTTGTCTCCTGTACAATGTCACAAACCTCCGTCCATAGTTCATCTGGTACTCTGTCTATCAGATCTAGTCCCTTAAATCTATTTCTCACTTCCACTGTATAATCATAAGGGATTTGATTTAGGTCATACCTGAATGGTCTAGTGGTCTTCCTCACTTTCTTCAATTTAAGTCTGAGTTTGGCAATAAGGAGATCATGATCTAAGCCACATACAGCTCCTGGTTTTGTTTTTACTGGCTGTATAGAGCTTCTCCATCTTTGGCTGCAAAGAATATAATCAGTCTGATTTTGGTGTTGACCATCTGGTGATGTCCATGTGTAGAGTCTTGTGTTGTTGGAAGAATGTGTTTGCTATGACCAGTGCGTTCTCTTGGCAGAACTCTATTAGCCTTTTCCTTGCTTCATTCTGTACTCAACAGCCAAATTTGCCTGTTACTGCAGGTGTTTCTTGACTCCCTACTTTTGCATTCCAGTCCCTTCTAATGAAAAGACATCTGTTGGGGGTGTTGTTTCTAGAAAGTCTCGTAGGTCTTCATTGAACCATTCAACTTCAGCTTCTTTAGCATTAGTGGTCAGGGCATAGACTTGGATTACTGTGATATTGAATAGTTTGCCTTGGAAATGAACAGAGATTATTCTGTCGTTTTTGAGATTGCATCCAAGTACTGCATTTTGGACTCTTTTGTTGACTATGGTGGCTACTCCATTTCTTCTAAGGGATTCCTGCGCACAGTAGTAATATAATGGTCATGTGAGTTAAATTCACCCATTCCAGTCCATCTTAGTTCCCTGATTCCTAGAATGTTGACGTTCACTCTTGCCATCTCCTGTTTGACCACTTCCAATTTGCCCTGATTCATGGATCTAACATTCCAGGTCCTATGCAATACTGCTGTTTACAGCATCGGACCTTGCTTCTATCACCCATCACATACACAGCTGGGTGTTGTTTCTGCTTTGGTTCCATCCCTTCATTCCTTCTGGAGTTATTTCACAGTGATCTCTAGTAGCATATTGGGCACATACCGATCTGAGGAGTTCATCTTTCAGTGTCCTACCTTTTTGCCTTTTCATACTGTTCATGGGCTTCTCAAGGCAAGAATACTGAAGTAGTTTCCCATTCCTTTCTCCAGTGGACCACATTCTGTCAGACCTCTCCACCATGACCCGTCCATCTTGGGTGGCCCCACCCGGCATGGCCTAGCTTCACTGAGTTAGGCAAGGCTGTGGTCCATGTGATCAGTTGGCTAGTTGTCTATGATTATGGTTTCAGTCTGTCTGCCCTCTGATGCCCTCTCTCAGCTCCTACTGTCCTACTTGGGTTTCTCTTACTTTGGACTTGGGGTATCTCTTCACAGCTGCTCCATTAAAACACAGCCACTGCTCCTTACCTTGGAAGTGGTTTAGTTCCTCTCGGCCGCTCCTGCGCTGTCTGTGGTTGATGTCAAATGTCTTCCACATAGTAGCATGTTGGATGTTCAGTATTACTCAGGGTATCAGTCAGTATTTGTTTAGAAAAACAGGAACTGGTCGACCTGTCTTTGATAATACACAGAATTAGATGCATCTACAGTTGTGGGACGCCAGAGAAGAGAAAGCAGTAAGCTGTCACTAGCTTGCTTAGCCAGCAGAATGGAAGTGGTGGATCTCAGGAGCTTGTATTGGAGCCATTGCAGAAATCAGGTACCTCTGAGAAGTGCCCTATGTTTGTCTCAGACAGTTGCAGTGAAGTTAGACTGACTCCTAAGGGGCCTTATCAGCTATGCCAGCTGCCATGAGCAATGAAGTGCAGACTTTGCAAAAGTTCACCCTGAAGTACCTGCAGACTTCACAACTGATACCTGCTCATGTGTCTGGCTGCAGCTGCCTTCACTGAATAATTATATTTTCTTACCTCTTATTTTCCAAAGCTCACATGGGTGACTGTCAGTGGTAGACTCTAACTCCACTGGAAACCATTCAGGAAGAAGAATTCTGGGGAATGTGATACTATTCTCTTCTGCAATGAAGAGAAGACCATCAAAGGGCATGGCAGTGATATTGACTTAACAGCAGTTAATCCAGCATAGTCCAACCATATCTCATCTCAGCATCCCATCACATTCTTTTACCCACATTTTAAATTCTGATTACCACCACCAACGACTAATCATGGTGTTAACATGACACAAACACACATATCCCTCATATGATGGAAGGTCTGATCACCTTCTCTATATAAAGTTGGGGGGGAGACACAAAGTCCCATATGTCACCATATCTATCTCTAGAATATCTTTAGATATTCATTCCTTTACTGGACTAGTGGGCCCTCTTTAACATACTGTAACTTAAAGACCAAATTATAGGGTCAAAATATGAACATACCATATGATAGAAAGTAATGTAGTAGGCTTGTGTTTTTACTTCATATTGATCAAGAGGAGTTCTAACTGGCTTTGATGAAAATGCAGCAGGAATTATCTAGAGATTCTCTTTTTTAAGCTTGAAAATGTGACCACATGCATTGTTTCCTTTGGGGAGGTTGAGTGTATTTACATGCAGGGAAGAGAGTGAAGCAGGTTTTTTCATCATTAGAGTTCTTTATCAAATATTTCTGGTCCATCTGAGTAAGTGGTGGTGTGGTATTTTTCCCTTGTTTATAAATAGGTATGGTTAATGTGACTGGTTTTGAACAATGAAACATGAGCAGAGATATGGTATATGAGACACTGTTTGTAAGTTCTGAGAGCCAGTGTACAATTTGCCATGCTCTCTCTCTCTCCCATGGCTACTGGAAATATTACAAACACCAGCTGCTCCATGAGCCTGGATCTTGGAATGAGGTTGATGAGTAACAGAGCCTCTACCAGAGCTCTGGCAGGCATATAATGTGTTGGAAAAAGAAAAGTATGTACAGGAGAGACAACAATGTTGTGTTATACACATCAAACTTTCTAAGAGACTAGATCTAAATTATTCCCACCACAAAAAAGAAATAGCTATATAAAGTGACAATGGTAGCTACTGCTACAATGGCCATCATACTGAATTGTTTAAGTGTATCAAATCAGCATGTTGTAGACTCTATACAATAATATGTAAAATAATTCAATAAAGTGAAAAAAGTGTTTTTAAAAAGATTTTTACAATGTTAAGCAGCTGAGACTTGGGGTGTTTTATTATTGTAGCCATGTCCCATTCTGAATAATGTATCCAATATTAAATATGAAAAAATATATATATATATTTATGTTATCAAGTTTTAAAGTCTGCAACTTGTCAAACACTCGGAAAACAAAAGTTATTAGAACATGATCTTAGCATTTCATACAGTTAAGAAAATAGAAGGAGACTGAACTGGTTTAGTATTTCTGATTATGTCATGGTTTACTATATAGCATAAAACTTTTCATAAACTTTCATCACATTCCATATTATGGGGCATGGAGGACTAGCAAATTAGCCATGGTGGTGATCTGTCTACATAATATCTGGCAGTGCTGCTGATCAGCAGTTTTCTCTCCTGATACTTTACAAGCATGATCTGAACCAGTCTATTAAATGAATGGAGGCATATGCCTAGCTGTGTTTTAGGTGCTTACAGATATATCGAAGTCACTTTTCAAACTATTTTGAAAAAATGATACTATTACAGATAATCCAAAGTAGTCTTAATTCTTCAAAACCCAGGTGTGTTAGATTAAGGCTGACATATCTAGGAGAAATATCCTTCTGTGAAATAAATAAGGACATGAACAAAGGGTCAATAGAGCTATTAATAGCTATATTACTTGCTTTAAATACTAAGTTTTCAATTCAAATTTTAGCTTACAAAAACTGAGCATGATAACTACTTCATAAATTTGTAGTAAGGTTTGATCAGTGCATCAAAGTAGCTGCTCAACATATATATTGGGTTTTTATTTAAAGTTTTATCCAATATAAATGGGATCAGAGAAATTTCTTAGTGATTACTTCATAGTAAATAATAAACGTGTCTCTCCCCTTACCCCACAGCCTAGCACTTGGACAATGTGATGAGAGCCTATGAGTTTTTTCCCACATGAGTAGTTGAACAGTTTGTAGGCAAGAGATAAGAAAAATTGATTTTCTCTTCATGTGGGTGGAGGTAGCTATCTCCATCCACACGTGAAAGGATCTCTTTGGAAGTGTAGTGGTCTGAGTACTGTCTTTTATTTGATGGACTCGCTAGTGGCTCAGATGGTAAAGAATCTACCTGCAATGCAGGAGACCCAGGTTTGATCCCTGGGTCAGGAAGATCCCCCGGAGAAGTGAATGGGTCTCAGTACTATCTTTTATTTGATACTGTCTTTGGCATGGTGTATCTGTATTAGGCACCAAGCAAACCTCCCCATTGGCAGGAACAACTGCTCAGCCAAGAACAACATTCTCCCAGCATCTGCAAGACAACTTAAAGATAACATTTCTTTCTTGATCTTGTCAAGGGTCACATGACCCACCATGATGCCACTTAGACCTAGATTGTATAAACTGTCAATAATACAACATTTGATGTCTAGCCTCTGTCTCTAAAACCTTACTTGTTTTGTATATTTATGTACATATACTTACATAATTGAATTTTGGGATATTTATTTCAGTTTTTTTTAAAGAGTTACTTTCTTGATGTTTCTCAGTGATGGAAAGCCCTCCATCACCTAAGTCCTGTGGCACCACCTTTTCCTTCTAATAGTTCTGTTATCTCAGCTGTTTGGCAGAATTAAAAGGAAAAGTTTCACCGGCTGACAATGTCTAGAAGGCATGTGGCCATGGCACAGGGCAGTAGCTGCAGATGTTTTCTTCTGAATCTAACTAGGAAGCCATGGAGCATGAGAAACCCTTTCCTAGACAATGTGAAATGAAACAGGAAAATACACTGCAATTACTGTCCCACATAAATATCCAAAGGGAACACAGTCAGGAGGCTATTGTCTCCCTAAATAAGTTCCAAATTGGAAATGGCACCTTGTTTTCTTCTTCTCATAATAGTTCTCTAAATAAATTGTCTTCTCCCGCTGTCTCCTGCTCTCGGGAGGATTCGGTTATTTAGGGATAAAGAACTTGTGGTTGTGAAAAGCATGGGTTACAGCCAGCTCCCTGCCTGCGAGAGAAAATGGAAATGAGCACTGGGGTTAAGACATGCTGAAAATCAGATACACTTCAGCAATTCATTTGTGGTGAAGCCACATACATTTTATATACATCTCTTATAATTTAGACTATTGACCTGGCCCACTCTAATGAATGACTTTGCTTCCTGAACATCACAAATGGAATATTTGATACCTGTTTCTTAAATTATCTTGATAGGTATTCAAAATAAGAATTTATTTGGGGATTTAAGAGAAAAACTTTCATTAGTATTAGTTAACCTTTACCATAAGTTCATGTTTTCTATGTATTTTTACAAAAAACTGTTTACCTTCAGAATGTTTCCAGAATTCCACCTTAACAAAATTTGATGCTGAAATACTTTTGTTTTTTTTTGGTTAAAGATTTCCTCCAATTATGAAATAACTTCTATGATTTTCCTTAAGAGATTGTTAAACTGTGTTTAAGCTTTGTCAATAAAATACCTCACTTTTAAGGTAAAATAATCAGGAGTGGATGTTGCATGAATAATCTATCCCAAGTTTGTTTACTTATTTGTTAGTATTTTTGTCTTATATTCATAGAACCTGCTTTCATTCTTGAAAATGGTTATCAACTCATTACCATATGTGAATATGATCATGAAATGATATCTTTATTTTGGTCCTAAACTAATTTCTTCTGAGTCCTCTCAAGGTGTTTTTAAGTTACTAAGGATGTGAATCGTTCATGGTTTCTAATGTATTGATATTGTCCTTAGGAAGGTTTGTTTACTTTGTGGTCTATATATTACTTAAATCTTATGTATCAAAAGTGATTAGAAGATAGTGCATCATAGATTTTTAATCTTAATATTCTGTCTTTTATTATAGTATAAATAATAGCATAATATTTTAACAGAGTGAAGTTACAAAAACTAGACATAAAACACTAAGAAGCAAAAGCTTGAGATACCTTTAAGTGAAAGTTACAGAAACTTAATTCTCAAGGAAGGTTATATATATCAGTGTCATTTTCCTGAGCATAAATGTAGCATAGAATATACTGTGATAAAAAATTAATCCAACAGTTTACTGTCAAGTATAAGAATACAAATAATAAATATGCTATTATTTGAAAATTTATTCTAATTACTGTGGATTTTTCTTTTTTTGCATATTTCCTCTTTTTTAAAGTATAGTTGACTTCTAACCTTGATTGATCAGAAAGGCTCTCTGTTAAAATATGTTTTCATGTAAAAGTATAAAAGCTCCTAGTACCTCTTTTGCTGCTTTGGAGAATTCCATGTTTGTCTGATCAACAATTTTAGCGTTATTAAAAACTTGCAAAATTCTGCATAGGTGGGTTTGTCTCCCCACTTCCTACTTTTGGTTTTATTTTGGAGTTTTTTTCCCCAAACTTAGGCATTACTTTTTCTTTGAGATTTACATGCATTTGTTTATTTAGTCATCAAAATAATCCTGCTGATTAAAGTTCATTTATCAATTTGATAACACAGAGTTTCAGAAACTTTAGTAATTGGACAAAATTGTATACAACATGTATACAACATCAGGTGCATTTAAAACATACAGTAAGAGGTGAGACAGATACAATTACAATTTGAATTTTTCTCTTAGACATTTGTTTTTGGTTATAGATTATGTTTCACGAAGTATCCATTTTTCTTCAATTTCATTGTGGAGATTTGGGTTTCTTGGCAATTGGTGACACTTTTTTAGGTAAACTTCTCTAGATTTTAATTCACATAAAGCAGAGTGAATTATAAAAGATAAATAGCAAGACTTACCATTCATATTTGAATTGATATAGTAAGGAGCAGTGTTGAGGAACACCATTTTTTTCTCATAGGTGTTTTTAACGTTGCTGAACATTTTATGTTCACAAATGGAGTGGGATGAATAAAAAACCCAGATTAGTTAGTGATGGGCAGTAGAGATGAAGTTTCCTTCCATGTACTATTCCCCACCTGAGCTGTTGCAGATCATCTAATGCTATCCAGTGAGTATGGAATAGCTGATGTAGATAAGGCATGACATTTTCATCTGAGGTTTCTGATTATTTTCATATACAGCTAATCCTTTTTAGATATCATGTCAGGTTCACCTAAAACAAAAAGAGCAACAAAACAAATGGACACCCTCTTTTTCTGTTAAATCAAATATAATGACATTCATTTGCCTAACCTTGGAAGCGGACTATATTAGGTACCAGAGTACTATCTAAATTTTAAGATAAATCTAAAATCTATACCTAAAATATAAGCAGGCCTAATAACTACTCTGGTGGTGACTGACAAGTAAAAAAATTCCTCTTGAATTTCCCTATAGCTCAATTTAATTCGTATAGGCTAATATATAAATTTTCATCCTTCCTGTCTATGTGAATACTTAAGGCTAATTAGTCATGGAAACAGGTAATTAAGGATCATGTTTAAATATCTGTAAATACCATGTTGCCTCATAACAAGAATGTACCTTGAGGTTTCAGTAAATAAGCTATATATTATGATATATATAACCGAAGTTTTCTAATCTTCATACAAGTCCAGTGAATTAATGGCAGATTTAGTTTCAGATGAGAATGTACAAATTCACATGAGTAGATCAGACAGTACAGTAGTTAATTCTTTGCTAAAATATACTTTTTTATGGCATTTTCAATTATCAGGGCAAACTCATGTGGAGCTCTTTTCTAGCTTTCTTCACAATGTGTTAGTGTGATAGGTATGCATATTTCTGATGAAAACTCAGAAACCTTAAGCCTCTTGCTCAGTCACCCTGACTATCAGTTGTTGCTCTCTTTAGGAGTCACAAGCCTAGACTATGCTGCAGATTTTCTTGAAAGATCTGTACAGTTGTACTTTGGACTAAAGATGTTTTGGTTGGTGACTATGCTATTTGTGTTTGGAAAATGGTTATCTGTACAATGGTTTTATGATAACAACCAGTGATGATAAATCCAAGTAAGCTGATAAGCTGTTTTGCTACCGATGGGGTGGCTTTGATCTTTATCTTTGCATGAAATGGACCTTTTCCCAGACATATTCCTTAAAATAATTAGTTACATGTACATACAGCTGTGTGTGTGTCTATGGGTCTGTGTGTGTAAGACAGGCAGGCATGAATAGTATTACACTCTCTCATAAGAATGAGTTACGGTTGAAATATCAAATTCACTCCTCCAGCATATGAAAACACATGGGACAGATGAGACTATTGATTCCACAATGTCACATGCCATGTGAATTAGTCACTAATGCAGTTGGCAAACTCAAACAATAGCTTTTGAGATTGCTGTTATGGGTTTGGATAGATCCTCAAGGTTTTATAGATGAATTCACTAGCTTCAGATTCATATTTTACTTCAGAACAGAGCATTGCAAGTTTGTTTTTTGTTTTATTTATTTTTTGTCAAATCAACTAGATTTGAAAGGAGTTTGTATAGAATGTAGTCTGTAGTTAAACTGGAAAATACATTCTGGCTTTCAAATAAGTAACAGATTAACCAAGATTTGGGTAATTTCTCTTAGGTTGAGTTTTTATAAGCTATACTGGGGAATGATATGTAGTGTTTGAAGCATTTTCTGCATCACTTGTGATATAAAACTAATAGGATGGAAAATTACTTTGAGAAGAAAGTTAGTTCCATGTTAGTTAATTGGCCCTTTTTATTTAGGAATATTCAATAACTGAATGACAATTGGGGAATTCAGCATTTATGATGCTGAAATAATATCTCTATGTAAAAATCTATAATTTAAACAAGTGTATTTTTAGTACATAAGTGGAATGTATTACATGATAGCAAGAGGCAAATTTTTTTCAGGTTTTTTTAAAAGTATACTTTATTGGGTATCTCACACACTGTGAAATCACAATATTTTACTTTTATTGTCATTATTTTTATTTCTGGCTTTATGTAAAGTAAGATTTCCCCTTTAATTTTCTCTAACATTAACTTTATTCTTAAAAATTGGTAAGTTGAAGGGAGGTAGAAGCTTTGAAATAGGCAAGTAAAACATCATTTTAGAAAATTGAGTGTTCCTTGATGTATTAATTTTCTACATCCCTAAAACAACTAATCGTTTTAAGTTAAATTATTAGTAAATTATAAATTCTACATATATCATGTACATCTATATCCATACAGCAACTTTAATTCATTTTTTGACAGTTGTTAATAAATTTGTGGTAAAATCTACTAATTGGAGAATTTGGTCACAAGTAGGGGAAGCTCCCCTCTTCCCTTTTATCTTTTTCAGCCCTCTTCTCATTGTCCAAAATTAAGAAGTACTGAGCAACTATCTTTAAGAATAAACAACAAAATATTGACTCAGTTAATCCCCAAAGGCATTTTTTTTTTTTTAACTTCTGTGCCAAGCCAGGTCAGCTTCTTTCTTTCACTATAGTATGGTTGTGCCAGTAGTTGGTGACAGCTTTCTGAACCCCCTTGCTAGTAGTTCTTCCTCTACCTTGTTAGCTAAAGTTTGTTTTTCCTGGCTGGCCTCCTTCTACTGTACTTCATTCCTTTTCTCAAACTTCCATTGATCTCTGCTAATTATTCTTCTTCATTTCCCTGCAATCCCACCCCTTGTCCAGAACTGACTTCAGTTTACTTCAACTGCTTCAGCCTAGAATATGAATGCGTTAGCAAGTATCCTCTGCCTCCTTATCTTCCATCTTAAATTGACTTTTCAATCAATACTAGAATAATCCTAATAACGATAATGACAAAGTTGTGCCAAGTCTAACCCAAGTGCTTTATATGGATTTACTCATAGGATTCTTTCAACCACATCATGAAGTAGCTGCTTCAGTTATCTCCAATTTATAGCCTAAGAAACTGAGGCTTACTGTGATCACCAGGCTAGGAACTGGCAGAAATGAAGTCTGAACCAGGGTTATTGTTTTGCAGAAGCCTCATTATCTATGTAGGAGGGATCTATCCTCTACAGAGGCAGGGTATCTAACTAGTGAAAAAAAAATATTAAGACCTCTAAGTTGTCTCACTGTTTATAGGGATCCTCACTCCATGACCACATCCAAATTTATACTCCATTAAATAGATGTTTATTGATCACCTACTAAGTCTTAGGCAGTATTCTAAGTGTTGAGGTAAGCAATGAACAAAACTGATTAAGTCACAAATATGCCATTTGCATTCTAATGGGAATGAACGGGTGATAGTACAAAGACAATGCATATAGTAGAAGTAAGTTCTATGAAAAAAAATAAAGCAGGGTAAAGAGAAAGAATGTATCTGTGCAGATGAATACCATTTTTCCTGTTCATCCCCTTGAATAAAGTGATGTTTGAATAGAGACCAAAATAAAGTGAGGAAGTGAGCCATTAAAATATCTGAGGAAAGAGAATTACAGGTTGAAAAAGCAGTATATACAAAGCACTTGATGTGGAAGTATGTTCTACTTGGTGTTTGTAAGGACAGCCAAGGACTAGATTGAAATGAACTTCAGACTAGATTGAAATGAACAGGGGGAAAATAACAGGAGAAGAGATCGAGGACAGAGAGAAGTCACAGGTCATACCGAACCTTGTAGGGCATAAGCAGGCTCTTCAGAATTTGCTCGGAGAGATAGAAGAAGCCACAGGAAGCTTTTGAACAGATTGGTTGAGTTATCTTGCTGCTCTGGGTAGAATAAACTCTAGGGAGTAAAGAATCTACCGGAAGCTATTGTAATAATCCAAGTGAAAGGTTCAGGTGGTATAGAATAAAGCAGTTGTAAAGGTGGTCATCATAATGTATATGTGTGTGTGTGTGTATGTGTACATATAAATGCACATTTATATACCCCCAAGCTTTTTAATTGAAAATGTCTCTGCTACACATCATATTAAAAGGCAGAGACATCACTTTGCTGACTAAAGTCCATATAGTCAAAGGTATGGTTTTTTCAGTAGTTAGGTATGTGCCCTGTGAGAGTTAACAACCATAAAGAAGACTGAGCACCAAAGAACTGATGCTTTTGAATTGTGATACTGGAAAAGACTCTTGAGAGTTCTTTGGACTGCAAGGAGATCCAACTAGTCCATCCTAAAGGAAATCAGTCCTGAATATTCATTGGAAGGACTGTTGCTGAAGCTAAAGCTGCAATACTTGGGCCACCTGATGTGAAGAGTCGACCCATTGGAAAAAGACCCTGATGCTGGGAAATACTGACGGCAGGAGGAGAAGGGGACAGCAGAGGATGAGATAGTTGGATGGTATCCTTGACTCAGTGGACATGAATGTGAGCAAACTCCAGGAGTTAATGAAAGACAGGGAAGCCTCGCGTGCTGCAGTCCATGGGGTCGCAAAGATTTGGACACGATTTAGCAACTAAACAACAATATAGTGTGTGTGTATGTATAGACACACTTCTCAGGCAAAGAAAAGAGAGCAAATGTATCATAAAGGGAAATGTTGCAGCACCGTTCACTAGGGATACACACACACACACACACACATTTACATACCCCCAGACTTTTTATTGAAATGTAGTATTCATATATAAAACACATATACCATAGGTGTACGGCTAGATGAATTTGTTTTACTGAGCACTGAAAGAAAGAAAGAAAGTGCAGTCGCTCAGTTGTGTCCGAGTCTTTGAGACCCCATGGACTGTAGCCTACCAGGCTCCTCCATCCATGGGGTTTTCCAGGCAAGAATACTATAGTGGGTTGCCATTTCCTTCTCCAGGAGATCTTCCCGACCCAGGGATTGAACCCGGATCTCCCACATTGTAGGCAGATGCTTTACCAGGGAAGTCCTTACTGAGCACTTGTGCAACTAATCCTCATATCAAGAAACAGAACATTAGAACTTTAGAAGCCCCCTTATGCTACATTCTAGTCATTACCCCTACCACCCTTGGCAAAGATAAGCACTGTTCTAAAATAGAGGTTGGCAAACTCTTTCTGCAAAAGATCAGATAGTAAATATTTTAGACTTTAAAGGCCACATGTAGTTTCTGACACATACTGTTTTTCCCAACTGTCTTTATAGTTTTGTTATGTGTATAATTCTCTGCTGGAAATAAGTATGCCATTATAATTTTGAGAGCCTTCCTCTTCAGTCTTCTACTTTCCAGAAGAATATAAAATTGTGAGTCCATAATCTTCCATTTCTGATTTATAAGCCCTCAGATGAGGCACCTTTTGATCTAGAGATTTGGACTTTTTCCCAAAAAGAAAGCTATCTGTCCCACTCCCCATCCCTGACACATAATATGACTCAGTGACTCAGTTTTGTCTTCATTGGATTGTCCTATATATCAAATATTGAGTGATCAAATGTTTTACAATGCAAATGTTATTCAAATATTGGTCTCATTTTAGGAAATTAAACAGGTTCACTGGAAATTTAACCAGGAAATTCTAATGTTATACCAGAGGCTGTCCAATCCCGGGACAGTCTTTATCTAATCCAGAGGTATACTTTCCTCAGAACCAATATTTTAAAAGAAAAGGGGACCTTGACTACCAAGAGAGTTCTGGATACTTGGAGGTATTTCCTTGAGATATTGTGGCAACTAGGGATTTAGTGACATGCCTTCACGGTACATTTGCTCTCTTTTCTTTGTCTGGCAAGTAATGAGGTTTTAAGAATGTATGAGGCCAATAGTATTGATAGGGAGCCCCAAGACCACCTTCAGTTTCAGGGATTTCCTAGGAGAACTTATGGAGCTCTGAAATCTGTTAGGGTTTATTAAAGTGAAAGGATACAGATCAGTATCAACAAAGGTGAAAGGCATGTAGGGCAGAATCCAGGATAGACTAGGTGTAAGCTTTTAGTTGACCTTTCCTAGGAGTCTCTAGGAGTCTCTCACACCAACTAGGAGTCTCACAGCATCTAATTCTTCCAGCAACACTATGTGACAACACATATGGGTTTTCTTAAGCCAGGAAGTACACCTAAGACTTGATGTCTAGATCTTTTTTTTTTTTAATTTGGGGTTGGTTATGTAGACATGGTATGCCCATGAGGTTGACCTTACTCTCCAGTCCATCTGAATGTCAAACCAGTACCATGTGACCCAAAGCCCCCAACATAAGTTACATTGTTAGCATAAACTACCTAGCTTAGCTGAAGGCATCAGATAAATGAAGATACTCTTTGAAACAGAATTTTTCAAAGGCTTAGAGGTTATCTCCCAGGAGCCAGTCAGATACCAAACCTCTATTTGGAAAGTGTGAGGTTTGAAAACCTCAGATCCACTGAATCAATCCCTCCCTATATAAGTATATTTTATAACTCAAAACTAGGGTTAAATTTCACACAAGATATCTATGCATAGATTTCTCAAGCTCAAACTTGAGATTAAAATATTATCTTACATATCAAAAGAGCTGTTTCCCCCATTTTGGGTTGAAATTCACTTATCTTCTTATTATGATAAATTCACTTATCAAGTTTTAGAAAATTTCAGGCTGTGAAATATTTTGCTGTTGCTATATCTTTCAACATTTGAAGATTCTAGAAAGCTGTAGCAGTCAGATTTTGCTAGGTGACATGCAATAACAAAAATCTCCATGGCAAACAAAACTAAGTACTTCTTGCTCATGTGAGAAAGCACATCCTGGTAGCCTGTGAATTATCTGTAATTGTACCTGTGAGTCAGGGCAACTCTGCTCCATTTACCTCATTTAGAGTACTCAGCTGGAGGGGGAGCAGCTTCCTGGATATGTTCTTCTCATGGCTATAACAGGAGCATAAGAGGACAATCAGAAGTGTCTAATCATATTTCAAACTTCTACTCATGTCACATCAATCAGTCACTGGCCAAAGCAAATCACATGGCCAATACCAAAGTTTAGGGATAATTCCACCTACCATAAGGCCATCATAAAGGAATGGGTGAGTGTTAACAGTACAGGGGAGAGAATTGGGACCATTATTCAATCTACCACAGAGGTCTTGGCATAGTAGAAAGGTTCAGAATGACTTTCAAACCTTGGCGTGATGGCTGTCTTGATCATAGATTTGGATGTAGTTAATCAACATCTTTGGGCTTCCCTGGTGGCTCAGTGGTAAAGAATCTGCCTGCAGTGCAGGAGCTGTGGGTTTGATTCCTGGGTCAGGAAGATCCCCTGGAGAAGGAAATCACAACCCATTTCAGTATTCTTGCCTGGGAAATCCCCTGGACAGAGGAGCCTGGCGGGCTACAGTCCATGGGGTTGAAAAGATTTGGACATGACTTAGTGACTAGACAACAACAATCGACATCATTATTACTTGGTTTTCTTATGTGTAAAAAGGAAGTCAAAACAACTACTTAGAGTTTTGTTATAAGCATTAAACATTACATATGAAGTGCCAAGCACAGTGACCTAATCACAGGTGTCTAACAAGGTTAATTACTATAATATTGGTGAAGACCCATTTCTTTCTCCTTAGAAGCACTAATAAGGGTAAATTGATATGGATTGAGCATTTATTGTATACATATCGAGCATTTATTGTATATGGTATACAATAAATATATTTTATACAATTGTATATGGTATACAATAAATATATACAATTGTATATGGTATACAATAAATATTGTATATTATATATGTAGTATACAATAAATTGTATATATTGTATACAATAAATATATATTATATATATTTATCACACATATATGTATATATGTACCATATGTACATATATGTATATATGTACAATATGTACATATATGTATATATGTTATCCTAAGTGCTTAACATAAAAGGTAGGTACTTTTTTTTTTCACCATTTTTTAAGTGAGGAAGAAAAGCTGAGAAAAGTTTGAGAAGCATGCCCAAAGTGAGCTCTCATTGTATCTCAATAGTCACATTGCAAATGACATAGATTACAAGGAAGAATGATGAATTATTACCAGTTCTGGAATCTGCCAGTTTGCCTTCTGGCTACAATTTTCATATCCCTTCCCATGCATATATTCTTCCTTATCTGAGTATCTCTAAAAGTCAGACCATGGAACTATAGTATCAAGCTTAAATTCTAGGATGTAAATAATCCATGTAAAATTCAAATGAAACTTATGTGTGAATTTCCCTGATATAAAGACTCATAAAATGAAATAATCTGTCTCACAAACATCTGATATAAATTGATGCAGGAATAGGGTAAGTTCAATAGATCTACCATTCTAAAAGAGCAAAAAATGAGAGGTGCATACCAGTGACTGGCCAACAGCACTTTTAAAATCTAGGTGGGAAAGTTGTCAGGCTCCCTTAACTTGGAATAATGAATATTCTTTGATTAAGGCAAGATTATGTTCCTTGGGTGTATGCAATGACCAGTGTGTTCTCTTGGTAAAACTCTGTTAGCCTTTGCCCTGATTCATTTTGTACTCCAGGGCCAAGCTTGCCTATTGCTCCAGGTATCTGATGACTTACTACTTTTGCATTCCAATTCCCTATGATGATAAGGACATCTTTTTGGGGGGAACCCTAGCATGCTGCAGTCCATGGGTTGCAAAGAGTCGGACAAGACTTAGTGAGTGAACAACAATAACAATGTTCCTTGGGAGTAGGTCCCCCATTTGTTTTTCATGGCTCTTGGATCTACCCTCTGGGCTCCTGGCGCTGTCCTCTAGAACATCTTTCCTTTACCATTTTCTTCCTTAGCTTTTTGAAAAATTTCCTTAGCCAGCTTCCTGACTGTAATGTTGGAGTCCAGAGGGCTTTTTGCAATTTGAACAAAATCATTCTCGGTGAGACAATGTTGCTTTTACATATCCAAGTCATATGGACTTAGTATGAGTTTGATTTGTGCTTATTCCATTTGTTAAAAAACCTTACCCATGATTGTCTCTAAGACTTGTGCATCTCCAAATAGACTTGTTTATGTCTCTTTGGAATTGGACTTTTGTGAAAGCACATTCTTAAGAATGTGAGGAGCAGTTTTGTCTATTTGAGAGAGTCTATTTGACAACATATTCTTTCAGATATCTCAAGAAAGGGTTTTGGAGCTACACTCTTGAATAGATCTTTTTCCTCAAGCCTCATTTTACTTTGAGAATTTTTACTGGCTGGGAAGACTAAAGATAAAAACAAATTCCTTTATATCCCAGAAAATTTTGTCCCCTCTCTATTCCTTCAAAATTTTTCTTGCAAACTGGCCAGGTCTTTATTTAGCCCATTTCTTTCTTCCTGTACGTACATGCATCTAGGACCAACCAGCTGACATTTCAACATTCTGTGGAGATCTCTTTAGCCAAAATCAAAAGTTAATTATATACATTCATCATCTTTCAAGTTCCTGTAGGCAGCTCTTTTGCCAATTATTTTATTCTAAACAGCATAGATCGCCATTTTTTCTAACCTTCAATAACAATTTGCTTTATTTTTTTTCCCCCAGCATTTGCTAAGAGTTTGTTTGCCATTTTTTCCAGCCTCTGCTCAGTGCTCGCTGCCAATGGCGCTTATTTTAGATTTTTGTCATGGCAGCACCTCAATTCTAGGAACCAATTACTTCTGCATCAGTTAGCTTTTCTCATGGGGAAAAAATTACAAAACTTACTGGCTTAAAATAATAATCATTTAAAATTTTTTTAGATAATTCTGCTGGTCATTAGTATGGGCTGGGCTTCGCAGCTTATGTCTGTAGTTAGCTACCAGGTCAGCTGGGGGCTGTTTATTCTAGAATAGCTTTTGTTGAGGCTGCTCACCTTGGTTCCATGTGTTCTTTCATTATCCAGCGGGTAGCCTGTGATTGTTCTCATAGTGGCTGCTCAGGGTTCCAAGAGAATGAACAGAGAGAGGCAAGTAAGGCACTTGAGACCTTGGATTGAACTGGCACACCATCACTTCTGTTGCATTTTCCTGCCCTAAACAAGTTACAAGGCCAGTCAAGATTTAGGAGAAGGGAATATGGACTCCAGCTCTTGATGTGAAAAGCTGCAAAGTCACATTGTAAAGAATATAAATATAGAGAGTAGGAGAAATATGCAGTGTACAATATGGTGGCACTAGTATTAGTGGTAAAGAACTCACCTGCCAAAGCATGAGATATAAGAGATGTGGGTTTGATCCCTGGTTCAGGAAGATTCCCTGGAGGAGGGCATGACAACCCACTCAAGTATTCTTGCCTGGAGAATCCCACGGACAGAGGAGGCCACAGTCCATTGGGTTGCAAAGAGTTGGACACAACTGAAGTGACTTAGCATGCATAGTATGAACTGAGATATCCAGTGAAAGCCTATCACATTGATCACAGCAAAAGAGCAATGGAAGCACTGATAGGTCAGCTTGCAAAGGGACCTGCTGCTCAACACTGGCCAGAGGTGTACTTGGTGCCAGCCTTGATTCCCTCAGACACCCTGTACCTGTATCTTACCATCAATAAATTTTGTTACAATTATTTTTTCTCAAGAAACACAACAAACTAATTATTATTCCTTCCAAAAAAGGATGGCTGTAGCCTCAGCAAACTTTTCTGTTTCTTTAGGAATTTATTCTGATTTTATTACCATATACCTCACTTACGCCCGCATCTATTACTAACCTACCCCTGATACCCCTCAGGAGTCCACTGGTTTCAATAGACTGGGATTAGGAGTTGTCATCCTCCAATCTGACTCTTACCTGCCTGCCTGCCCCCATCTCTGAACAACATCAACAGGTTGGATCCAGACCTATGGATTTGTCTTTGGAGTGGCTTCTGATACTTCACCCACTTTGAAATCTTTGCTGGCACTGCTTAGCCTATTGCTGGAAGGGACACTCGGCGAAGTCTCTGTAAATCTCATCTCAGTGGTGAACAGGGTCTAAAATGCCCTGTGTTCCTACGCACTTCCTTTTGATTAGCTCGACAGCTGTTCTTGTCTCATGACGTACAAGTTTTCTAAAATACTCAACATGTAAAATATATAACTTAGTTCTCTGTTTATAATCTATGGAGAGTGAAGTCTAAGTTTGATTATTGAGGTTCTTGAATCTTGCTGAGGTGAATTTCCTACATAAAAATATCCTTCATTTGACATTTTTGCTTAGAAGATACATGGGTAGGATTGGCTCAGGATGAGGTAACAGGGCTTAAAAAAGGTAGACGTTTCCTTTATTATATGTTTTATATAACAGAAATTAACAACTACTCAATTTATCATGGTCAATTACTTAATAATTAATTTGGTAATATTTGACCTAATTGCTGATCAGTTTTCTCAACACTCTACAAGAGTGTCATGTTGATTTCTTATAGTGGGTAGAAATTTTTGCAAGAAGGAATCTTCTCCACCTGTCACACAGAAACAGGGGTGCAATAATCTATATAAAAATATATTGGGAGAGTCGTTTTCTGTTCTTTTAAGAAGCACCCTGAGCTGAGTGATTCATCCTGTATTTCAGCTCTGTAAGAGGATTTAATCAGATTGATTTGACACTCCAAGCACTGGGAGGTTTATGAGCATTCTCTCAAAGGGGACCTGTATTCAAATACACTTGTTTAACCATGTAATGTCTTAGACATTAAACAAAAATTGCTGTGGTAATTATTTATATGACTTTTGACAGTAGTCTCCAGCCTAATCTAGGGTAGCGTCTAATTTCATGCCGTATATGGTCTGATTCCCATATGTGTTGGTTCTGCATCTATAGAGTCAACCAACCATGTATTGAAAATATTTGAAAAAAAAATTCAGAAAAGGTCCAAAAAGCAAAACTTGAATTTGCCACATACTGGCAACTAATTAAATAGCATTTACATTGTACAGTTGACCCTTGATCAACATAGATTTGAAATGCACAGGTCAATTTATATACAGATATTTTTCAATAAAGCATACTATAGTATTGGATAATCTGTGGTTGGTTTGATATATGGATGTAGAACCACAGATATTCATGGCTGACTCTAAAGTCATATGAGAATTTTTGACTAAGAAAAGTTCAGCACCCTTAACCCTTGCATTGTTCAAGGATTAATTGTAATTGCAACTATTTGCATAGCATTTACACTTTATTAGGTATTATAAGTAATAGTGTCTGAGCCTCCAAAGAGGAGAGTGAAAAAGCCAGCTTAAAACTGAATGTTAGAAAAACTAAGATCATGACATCCAGCTCCATTACTTCATGGCAAATAGGAGGGGAAAAGTTATAAACAGTGACAAATTTCCTTTTCTTGGACTCTCAAATCACTGTGGATGGTGACTGCAGCCATGAAATCAGAAGACAATTGCTTCTTGGGAGAAAAGCTATGACAAACACAGACAGTGTGTTGAAAAGCAGAGACATCACTCTGCCGACAAAGGTCCATGCTGTCAAGACTATGGTCTTCCCAGTGGTCATGTACAGTTGTGAGAGCTAGACCGTATAGAAGGCAGAGTGCCAAATAATTGGTGCCTTCAAACTGTGGTGCTGAAGAAGACTCCTAAGAGTCCCTTGGACAGTGAGGGGATCAAACCAGTCAATCTTAAGGAAATCAACCCTGAATACTGATTGGAAGGACTGATGCTGAAGCTGAAGCTCCAGTATTTTGGCCACCTGATGCAAACAGCCAGCTCATTGAAAAAAATCCCTTATGCTGGGAAGGACTGAGGGCAGAAGAAGAGGGCACTAGAGGATGAGATGGGTGGATGGCGTCACCGATGCAAGCTATGAACTTGGGCAAACTCCAGGAGATGGTGAGGGACAGGGAGGCCTGGGGTGCTGCACTTCTGAGGTGACAAGGAGTTGGCTACGACTTGGCGACTGAACAACAACAAGAATAAATAACATAGAGATGATTTAAAGTATATGGGAGGATGCAAGTACTATGGAATTTCATTTAAGGGACTTGAGTGTCCCTGAAGTTTGGTACCTGAAGGGGTTCTTGGAACCAATCCCCGTGAATACTGAAGGACATATGGATATGCCCCATTGTGACAGCAATTACTAAAGTAGGGAAAATTTGCTGGAGCCACTTTCTTCAAAAACTAGCCATGTTGAAAACAGGAATAGAGTGCTTAGCTAGCTAGGTCAATGGTATCAACTTGGTAAAAGAGTATACTGTATAGAAATGTTTGTTATATAATACAACCTTATAACTATCTTTTTCCTCCTACAGTGAAAATAAAACCTACTTTGTCTGAGAAGCTTCACATGTAACATATAGAAGCAGGCACTCAATATTTGTTGAATGACTGATTAATAATCCCCCTCCAAGGTTGTAAGATAATTGACCTTATTTTAGTGGTTGTGAGAACTGTATTTTACTTTTTCTACAGTTATGAAAATGATGAGGACAATGAAACAGGGATGTGTTCATCTGACATGTTAGTGTTATACCTGGTTGTTAGCTGTTAGGTCATCTTTGAGCTCTCCAACCTGCTAAGGCTGTGTTGAAACAGTCAAATAATGGTTTCAGCCCTCATATCACATACGGTAGAAATCCTCAAATCTTTCTAATATGTCCCATGATTTTTGAGGAACTTTTCTGATAATGTTGAGAAAGGTGGTAAGGTAGAAGTTTTCAAAAGTGTTTTTTGAAAATTAGAAAAGAGAGTTGACTAAGAAAACCAGAAGGATTATTAGGCAGGTGTGAAAGTCCAGTTTAAATTATGGCCATAGGTTTTAAAGTGGAATGAACATGTGAGGTTGTAGGATTTTTTTTCTTCAGTAGAGTGACAGCAGAAATAAAAGCATCAGATAACTAATTAACCCAAGTGTGTTTTAACCCTATGGGGAAATTAGCAAAACAAATAATTATTTTATAATAGGTTGCAAATTTATGTAATGATTACTTTTTTAACGTTCTTTGGCTTTTAATAGGAAGTTGCTTGTGAACAGATCTCTAGAGCTTCTAACCCAATGCCATTTTAACAGAAGTCTTTAGATGACTTTGGGAGCCAAACCATTTGTTTCAAGAAAACATGCACAAATCCACAAAAATTGAAGCCCAAAGACCTGTTGCTATACACAGAAATTGTTATAAATTAATGTAGGAAATTACAACTCACTCCAGTATTCTTGCTTGGAAAATCCCATGGATAGAGGAGCCTAGCAGGCTCCATGGGATCACGTGTGTCCATGGGATCACAAAGAGTCAGATGTGACTTAACAACTAAACAACAGCTTTTAGTTATTTCACTACTTTAACTCTCAATTTCTCCAATCATCAGTAAGGTTTCTTTTTACCTTTCATGTTTTTTTTTTTTTTATTTTTTTTTACCTTTCATGTTTTTATAGATAGTTCTTCCACAAATGAGATACAGAATTTAGTTGAGAGTGTTCAAAGAATTCAATATTCAAGGTACAGAATAATACCAAGGGCACACATTCATTAAGTTGAAGAGTATAATCACAGCGTACCTCTCAAGAACTATTTAAAAGTCTGTAATGTATTTACTTGTGAATAAATGCTTATTCTCTTATTTTTCATAAAGGATAAAATAATTTTGAGATGATTCTGAATTTTTAAGTTTGCAAATTAAAAGCGTAAGATTCCTTTATTGTGCACACACATGTACAATATAGATGATAAAAGGTATTCCTTTCCTCTTATATTAGGTGGCTTCAATAAGAATTTTACCACAAAAGAAGCAAATATATATATATATATATATATATGCAAATTGGGCCTTTGCTTACTTTAAATAGAAGACAACTCTAATTTCTAATTGATTCATCAAAGTATACCACTATAATACTAAGAAACTGAACAATAATTTTGAGAGTTGGTATTGTAAAACCAATATATTGGTATATTCGTATTTTTCTTATAGCCCCTGATGCAATAGTTAGCAAGCCAACATTTACTTTAGAATAGTGGTAATATAATCCATTATACATTTGAGAGAAACAGATATGAATAGGTATATAAATTATAGGAATTGTTAATATACCCACTTAAATTTAAGATGTACAAGAAAAATTGATGCTTAGAAAATACAAAAGGGAAACAATTACTACAGCAGTTTTTTTTTTGTAAAGCCTACCATATTATATGGTTATATTTTTGTAAACCAAGCTGTATGGGATAACTTTTAACTTTTTTCTAGCAAGAGCTAAATATAGTCCTAAAATAAAGTTGCATATGATTTACAAATTCCCACTCATATGTGTTCTCTGGCCTTTTTTTGACATTCAGTAAAGAATATAAGAATTTGAAACTAAAAATTGATCAGTTCAACCTTACAATGAAAAGTACTTCAACATAAAATCTTTAACATCATAAAATATATATATATTTGCTTCATATATGTTAGAACATAAGACTGTTTTCCTTGAGTATCCAATTTGAATTTTAACAAAATTTAAACTTTTCTTTTTCAGCATGGAATCTGAGGAGCTGAAGGAGATGGTGGTATCAGCAGAGACTCTCTAAGGTATGCTTCCCTTCTCATCTCAGTCCACCCGGCAGATTAACATTGTCCTGCAGCATACCTCAGGGCAATATCTAGACAATATCCTTATTTGTTCAAAAAATCCATCCAAGAATATATGTTCCATCTAATCTCTCAGCTATAATGGAAAGGAGCTGTGACAGCAATGAACAGTTTTACAAAGTTGAACCAAAATGCCTAGAAGTGCACAACAAAACTTGTTCAGAAATGTTCTGAAAGGTACATAAAGGGCAACTAGCTTTTGTCCTTTGGTGGGGACATGAGACAGATGATGTCATTGAAAGGACCAAGCTGCCCACCTCTGGAGGGCCGAGAAGTCTGTCTAGCACTCGTGGAGATCATAAGTAATCTTAGGGAAAAAAAAATCAGAAATGGTGAAATGATCTAAGGCACAAAGCAATATGCTTCTGTTTAAGAAAAATCAGCTGATACTGGAATTCGGTCTGGACCTATCATATATGCAGTTGGGTCTTCTCCACTGAGATCAGGAAGTGTTGAATGGGGGCAGTTCAGTTCGGATGGGGAAACAGTGAAGCACTCTGAGAGTTCTCTCAGTTTGTCCTGCTGTATACATAGCACATCGCCTTTGGGTTTACAAGGTTCTGTCTAGGAAAGATACACAGAATGTAGCATGCCATAAATATGACTGGAAGGATTGGTATATAATGTTGTCCTACATATTCAGAAAATGGAATCCAAACTCTAGTTCCATTAATGATTATGGCACTCCAGTCAAATTTTATAGTTGATTTTTATATGCCTACATAGAATTAAGTGACAAGTATTTGTCTGTTTTATGATATGCAGTGAATATCATGTGAAAAAGAAATATCAACCTTAAAACTGTCCTTTGCAACTTATCAAGAGACCTGTTTTCTTTAAAATTTAAATAATCACAGAGAAGGAACTATTATATTTCGACTAATTTTAACAGTAATCTATCCATTTTGTAGCATACTTTTGTCAGATATACCTTTTAATACCTAACCATCTCCTACTTCCTAGAACAGTCAACTGTTTACAATTTGATTTTTCCTGAATAAGAATCCAAGTGTAAAAAAAAAATTGTCACTTCTTTATAAAGAGGAATTCTATTGTAATAGTTACTGCTGTTTTGACAAACTTGTTTGTGAAAACAAACCATCTTGAACTCTTTGGGACTTAAAACTGGAAGTTTTATTTCTATGCTACATACCCTTCTCAGATCAGCTCTCTTTTGTTCTGTCCTCACTAAATGAACAAACTGATGAAGCAGTTGCTATTTGGGCATTGTCTTTTACTGTGGTGAGGGAAGGGTGGGTTGTAGTGAAATATGTAGCATGTTATAATATTTCTGCTAATTTCATGTTATTAGCCAAGTTAAATCATATAGCCATACATGAAATTATTCAATGAGGGAGTAAAGTGCAATCCAATCAGAATCAAGACTTTGTTAAAAGCCTCAGTGACTATCTCAGGGAAAACTTGGCAAAAATCACTCAAAAATGTATGGATTTGATTGAGTTATTTGATTTCCAAGAATTGACACTATAGCACAAGCATGTTCATTTATGTGTTTTTGTAATGGAAAAAGAGAAAATCCTTAAGAAAGGTTTTTGGTTAAATAAATCTAGTGCAACCCATTTAGTGGGGTACCTCATGAGTGAGTGAAGTTGCTCAGTTGTGTCCTACTCTTTGCGACCCCATGGACTGTATGTAGCCTACCAGGCTCCTCCGTCCATGGGATTTTCCAGGCAAAAGTACTGGAGTGGGTTGCCATTTCCTTCTCCAGAGGATCTTCCCAACCCAGGGATCGAACCCAGGTCTCCCACATTGTAGGCAGATGCTTCACCGTCTGAGCCACCAAGGAAGTCTCATAATCTTTGAAAAATGAGTGAGATGTATTTGGGTTAACATGGTAAATTATTTTAAGAAGATATTTTAAATAGTAATTAAAGTGCATGTGTCTTTGATGGTGGGAGTGGTGATTTTATGCTGGAGTTTGTGTGTGTGTGTGTGTGGATGTGAATGTGTGGGTAAATAAATGCCTGCAAAGCACTTAGAGCAGTGCTTGGCAAAAGTAATGATTAACAATTTACTATGTGTAAGGTACTCTGCTAAAAGTTTCACATTTTTTAAGTCATTGGATACAAAAATCGTTTGTGGTGATATTATTATTCTTAGTTTTCAAATGAAGAAACAAAGAGTATATGCATGAACGATGTCTGGGATGATTTTGAGAACTATCTGCAAAGAGTGTAGAGTGGGACTAAGGGATGTTCAGTTCAGTTCAGTCGCTCAGTCGTGTCCGACTCTCTGCGACCCCATGAATTGCAGCACGCCAGGCCTCTCTGTCCATCACCAACTCCCGGAGTCTACCCAAACCCATGTTCATCGAGTCGGTGATGCCATCCAACCATCTCATCCTCTGTCATCCCCTTCTCCTCCCGCCCCCAATCCTACCCAGCATTAGGGTCTTTTCCAATGAGTCAACCCTTCGCATGAGGTGGCCAAAGTATTGGAGCTTCAGCTTCAACATCAGACCTTCCAATGAACACCCAGGATTGATCTCTTTTAGGATGGATTGATTGGATCTCCTTGCAGTCCAAGAAACTCTCAAGAGTCTTCTCCAACACCACAGTTCAAAAGCATCAATTCTGCGGCGCTCAGCTTTCTTCACTATCCAACTCTCACATCCATACATGACCACTGGAAAAACCATAGTCTTGACTAGACGGACTTTTGTTGGCAAAGTAATGTCTCTGCTTTTAAACATGCTATCTAGGTTGGCCCTAACCTTCCTTCCAAGGAGTAAGCGTCTTTTAATTTCATGGCTGCAGTCACCATCAGCAGTGATTCTGGAGCCCAAAAAAGTAAAGTCTGACACTGTTTCCACTGTTTCCCCATCTATTTCCCATGGAGTGATGGGACCAGATGCCATGATCTTAGTTTTCTGAACATTGAGCTTTAAGCCAACTTTTTCACTCTCCTCCTTCACCTTCATCAAGAGGCTCTTTAGTTCTTCTTCACTTTCTGGCATAAGGGTGGTGTCATCTGCATATCTGAGGTTATTGATATTTCTCCCGGCAATCTTGATTCCAGCTTGTGTTTCTTCCAGCCCAGCGTTTCTCATGATGTACTCTGCATATAAGTTAAATAAGCAGGGTGACAATATACAGCCTTGACGTACTCCTTTTCCTATTTGGAACCAGTCTGTTGTTCCATGTCCAGTTCTAACTGTTGCTTCCTGACCTGCATACAGGTTTCTCAAGAGACAGGTCAGATGATCTGATATTCCCATCTCTTTCAGAATTTTCCACAGTTTATTGTGATCCACACAGTCAAAGGCTTTGGCATAGTCAATAAAGCAGAAATAGATGTTTTTCTGGAACTCTCTTGCTTTTTCGATGATCCGGCGGATATTGGCAATTTGATCTCACAAAGGGATGTAGTGGGCTTTTAAAATTTTGCTGTGTTGCTGTTAGAATTTTTTATCATGACCACATATTACTATCATAGTAAATCTTTGGTAATAAGAATATATGTCAGAAAATGAGCCAAGAGGAGCTGACTTACTTTTGCTAGAATGTACCCTGCACTCTGATGAAGGTGGCGGTGTTCCTTTGTAGGAAGAATACTCAAGATCTAAACTCTCAACTCCAATTCTTTTCTTGGTCATAATGAAAGAAAGTCTGAGTGGATCACTTAAGAAAATTAAAACAAAAAAACATTCCCTAAATCCCCACAACTTAGTTCATTTCTCCAAAAACTGATCACTGTTGACATCAAGTTATTTATTTGAGTGTGATGATCTGTAATAATTTTGATTATTGTTCAATATATTCCCTTCTTGCTGGATTCTGCATCCATGTGCTATGACCATCAGGCTTGGCCCATGACTTGCTTTGGAATTGGTGTGTTCTGCTTTCAAGAAGAGAACTTAACCATAACTGCAAGATTATACTTTTCTATTTTCTCTCTGTGTTGGGAATTGTAATATCTAGACAGGGCTGCTTCTTTATCTGGGATCTTGGAAGGAAGAGTACATGAAGAACAGTTGTAGAACATATTACATGAGTGAGAGATTAGAAATAAAATTTATGGTGGCAAGTCACAGAGACTAAAACATTTCCTACCATGGCATATAATACAGGACCTCAGAGAAGTAGTAAGAAAGCAGAATTGGAGAAAATTCTAGACATCCTCTGGGACAGGAGTTGTGTGACCTTTCAGCCTTTTGTGCGATAGCGCGCGTGCATGCACGTATGTGTGTGTTACAGTACTTTGTTCCTGGAAATGCATTCTCTGAAGTTCTTTATAACTTGTCTCCTAGAAGAAGGAAAATGTGTACTGTCCCACTGCTTTCATATTGGCAGGCTTGTTATACAATTTCAATTTGGTTTTTATTTCTGTGTGAGGAAGACTGACTTGTGTTACATGTCCTGTCATTTGAAAAAGAAGTGCCAATATTATATAGAGTATAAATAGTTACAGTTGTATTTCCTTTCCAACAACTCATTTCTCTAAAGTTTTCTTGCTTAATTGCAAAATGCTGGAATCATTTTAACTTCCAGTGATTTTTTATATTATATAAACTGAAGCATGCAGTAAGACTATAGCATTTTCCCGCTAGGTGATATCTGTATTTCATTTGGCATGAAATGCCTAAAATAAGAACTTCCAATTCTGTAGTTTGGTCTTGACTCTGTGTCCTGTTTTAATGATCAAATTAAGTGCTGCTATTAAAAGAGTCATGCTATAAATTAATCTCTCCGCCAAGCATAATTGCCAAGTAATATAAAAATAATTTTCCTGAGAGTAGTTAAGATGTGATCCTACTTTTACTCATTTAAAGCAGAAAGATTTGATTTTTTAATGGAGTTAAATTGATTGCTTATATCTTGTATCAAAAGAAGAGAATATCTGGTTTGTTTCTCCCTTCCAAAGGTCCAAATGTCATCAATTTTTCAGCTAAAGAGGAATACACTAATTTACATGTATGTTTATTTCTGATAGTTATGCTGCCCATTGGAGAACTCTTAGAAATATTCTTAGAATATGTGATGTTTGGGAGTTTGCCTTGGTCTCTAATAATGCCATACATGAGCACCATTTCAGGACTGTTGACCAAGGAGGAGGCAACTCTGCCCCAGTATTAAACAAAATATCTAGAGAAAAGGCCATAAATACTATAATCAGTCATCAATTAAGCAGTTCCTCTCCTACTGAACAACCTGGTGAAGGGGCTGCACCCCTCTCTTACATAGTATACACAGGATATAAGCCCTTCTGTGGTATCTTGTTGTTGTTCAGTTGCTGAGTTGTGTACAACTCTTTGCAACCCCATGGACTGCAGCACGCCAGGCTTCCCTGTCCTCCGTTATCTCCCAGAGTTTGCTCAAATTGATGTCCGTCGAGTCAGTGATGCCATCCAATCATCTCATCCTCTGTTGCCTCCTTCTCCTCCTGCCGTCAATCGTTCCCAGCATCAGGGTCTTTTCCAATGAGTCAGCTCTTCACATCAAGTGGCCAGAGTATTGGAGCTTCAGCTTCAGCATCAGTCCTTCCAAGAAATATTCAGGCATCTATCTAGAGACTAACCCTTGTATCCTGATTTCCAAATATGACCTCAGTAGGTGGGCTGACTGAGAATACGATGTGATTTATGCTTTGCTTTACAAGGTCTAGAAAGTACCTGATGACCACACATCAGCCTGTATTGAGGGAACTAGGAGACTTCAAGGATAATCCAGCCTTTCCTCCTTCCCCCTCGAAAGCCACAAACAGAAATCTTCAGATAGCATTGTAGATAGAGTAAATCTTCAAGATTTAGAAAAGGTAGAGAAGCTTGGATGGTTTTCCAAAGGTGATAGGGAGTTATAAAGCCTGTAAGGTGATGGCTCTATGTTTTAAAAAATGATTTATGCACATGACCTCAATTTCAATCTAAACTATATATATTTTAAAGTAACTTCTAAATATACAGAGGAAATATAAATAGGAGAAAATAAGAATTCAGATGGTTTACATACAAGATGAATGATTCTATCAGCATCTGGAAATGTTTAAGAGTATGAATCTGAGAGAACAAAGAGTTCCCATATGAAAATACACGCAAATTCAAAAATGTTTACTCTCAATGACTAGGGTGTTTCATTAAGTAATGGGTCATTTGATTGAGTCAAATGTTATTACTGAATGTGATTCTTTGTATAACAAGATTACATCTTAATGATAAATATTTTGATTTATACATGTATTTATTTACATGAGACTTGTTACATTTATTGCTGATATATTTAACACCAAACCATATACTAATGATATGGGGTCAAGGCCGAATGACATAACATAGTATCTTGAAGGATGGCTTTCAAGTCTGAGTCCTAAGAGAAGGTCCAAGGAAGAGAAGGGATGTAGTTGCTGGAAGAACAGCAGGAATTTTTTATTCTGACATAAATTTTCCTAAAATAATCTCTAAAGGCAGGAAGAAGAAGAGTTGGTAATGTTAAGGAGACTAGTAAAATATTGAGTTACTTAAGGTTCTTTCTCAAGCATTTATCAAGTGTAGTAGAAAAACTTTTGTATACATATATATAAGTAATATATATAATATATATATATTAGTAATCTTATGAATTTTTGCCTAACTAAAAAATTTATGATATTTTGATTCCACTTGTTTGACTTGGTATGAATAGAATGCTAGATTTATAATTTTAAAAAGTAGATATGCAGTGAGCAACAAAGATTTACTGTATAGCCAGGGAACTATTGTCAATATCTTATAATAACCTATGATGGAAAATAATTTCAAAAATAATATATGTTTATATGTATAACTGAATCACACACACACAAAAAGAATTCTACTTTTTGAAATTTTGTAATGTTTATCTTTTTGTCAGTTTTTCTAAACGTCCTATGGACAAATAGTGACAACATATGAGATACAAAATTTTAAACATATTTGTGTAGGATATGATTAATATAAATTAATTAAATATAAATCTGTTATATTCAAATTATTAATGACATAATTCAAGATGATTATATTACTTTTCCTGAACTTGATAAAATATTCTCAGAGAAATGTTAATATGTCTCACTATGATTATATATTTTTTCTTTTCCCTTATATTTCTTATGATTTTTGCTTTATGTATCTTTGTGTCTTTGTTGTTAAAGTGTCTGGTAGTTTATGATGTCTCTCTTCTTTGTGAGTTGTACCTTTTATCATTAAAGATATTAATCTTTGTTTCATTTAAAATTAAAAAATATCTAACTTCCATCTTGATAGCTATTGTCTGTAGTCAGTGGCTTGATAGTATACGAAGAGACTCACTTGCTGGCTTTGATGTAGCAGCCTACCCTTTGGTCTATCCCAGATGGCTAGAAAAAGAGACCTACTAGGAACAGAGGCCCTTAGTCTGAGGGACGTAGAGGAACTGAAAATCTGCTAATCTCATGTGAATTTAGAGCTAAATATTTCTCTATCTGGGCCTCCATATAAGCCATCAGCCTTGCTTGATTCTCTGACTACAACCTTGTGAGAGAGACTGAAGCAGAGGACTCAGTTAAGATATGCCCAAATTCCTGACCCATAGAAACTGTAAGATAAATGTGTTGTTTCAAGCTGCTGTTTGTGGTAATTTATTATATAGCAATAGATAAACAATGCATACCAATCAATCATAATTTTATGGTTCATTTTGTGACTAATTGCTTCAATATGATATGGCTTGATATTAAAATGCATATTGTTGTTCAGTCACGAAGACTTGACCGACTCTTCACAACCCCATGGACTGCAACACGCCAGTCTTCCCTGTCCTTCACTATCTCCTGGGGTTTGCTCAAGTTCATGTCCATTGAGTCAGTGATGCCATCCAACTATCTCATGCTCTGACACCCTTTTCTCCTTCTGCCTTCAATCTTTGCAATCAGGGTCTTTTCCAATGAGTTGGCTGTTCGCATCAGGTGGCCAAAGTATAGGAGCTTCAGCATCAATCCTTCCAATGAATATTCAGGACTGATTTCCTTTATGATTGACTGGTTTGATCTTCTAGCTGTCCAAAGGACTCTCAAGAGTCTTCTCCAGTACCATAGTTTGAAAGCATCAATTCTTCAGCACTCTGCCTTCTTTATGGTCCAGCTTTCACAAATGTATGTGACTACTGAAAAGACCATAGCCTTGGCCATATGGACATTTGTCAGCTAAGTGATGTTTTTGCTTTTTAACACAGTCTAGGTTTGTCATAGCTTTCCTGCCAAGAAGCAAACATCTTCTAATTTCATGGCTTCAGTCACCATCCACAGTGACTTTAGAGCCTGAGAAGAGGAAATCTGTCACTGCATCCATCTTTTCCCCTTCTGTTTGCCATGAAGAGATGGGACTGGATGCCATGATCTTAGTTTATTTAATATTTAGTTTTAAGCCTATTTTTTCACTCTTTTCCTTCACCCTCATCAAGAGGTTCTTTAGCTCCTTTTCACTTTCTGCCATTAGAGTGGTATCATTTGCATTTCTGAGGTAGTTGATATTTCTCCCAGCAATCGTGATTCCAGCATGTAACTCATCCAGCCTAGCATTTCTCATGATGTGCTCTGCATACAAGTTAAATAAATAGGATGACAATAAACAGCTTTGTTGAACTCCTTTCTCAATCCTGAACCAGTCAGTTATTCCATACAGGGTTCTTACTATTGCTTCTTGACTCACATACAGGTTTCTCAGGAGACAGGTAAGATGGTCTGGTATTCCCATCTCTTTAAGAGTTTTCCACAGTTTGTTAAGATCCACACAGTCAAAGGTTTTAACAGAGTTGATGAAACAGAGATAGATGTTTTTTTTTTTTCTGGAATTCCCTTGCTTTCTCTATGATCCAGCAAATGTTGGCAATTGGATCTCTGGTTCCTCTGTCTTTTCTAAACCCAGCTTGAACATCTGGAAATTCTCCATTCATGTAATGCTGAAGCTTAACATGCACGATTTTGAGCATAACCTTACTTGCATGGGAGATGAGTGTAATTGTCTAGTAGTTTGAACATTCTTTAGTACTGCCGTTCTTGGGAAATGGCATGAGAATTGACCTTTTTGCAGTACAGTGGCCACTGCTGTATTTCCCAAATTTGCTGACATATTGAGTGCAGCACTTTGATAGCATCCCATTTTTTAAGATTTTAAATAGCTCTGCTGGAATTCCATTGGCTTCACTAGCTTTATTGACAGCAGTGCTTCATAAGGCCCACTTAACTTCACACTCTAGAATGTCTGGCTCTGGCTGAATAACCACACCATCATGGTTATCTGGTTCATTAAGATCTTTTTTGTACAGTTCTCTGTATTCTTTCCATCTTTCCTGGATCTCTTCGGTTTCTATTAGATCTTTCCAATGTCTGTCCTTTATTGTGCCCATCTTTGGATGAAGTGTTCTTTTGATATTTCCAATTTTCTTGAAGAGGTCTTCGAGAAATACATATTGGATGCCTGCTAAGTCACTCAGTCATGTTGACCCTATGTAGCCCACCAGGCTCCTCTCTTCATGGGATTCTCCAGGCAAGAATACTGACACGGGTTGCCATGCCCTTCTCCAGAGGATCTTCCTGACCCAGAGATTGAACCCATGTCTCTTACATCTCCTGCTTTGGCAGGTGGGTTCTTTACCACTAGCGCCACTTGGGAAGCCCCAAATGCATATTGTTTATTGTATATTTAGGCAAAGTTCAGTGTGTAAGAGGATTTGGTATAGAATAATAGTTCTCAATGTTTTGTTGTTCAATCACTTAGTTGTGTCTGACTGTTTGTGACCCCATGGACTGCAGCATGCCAGGCTTCCCTATCCTTCACCATCTCCCGGAGCATACTCAAACTCATGTCCATTGAGTCAGTGATGCCATCCAACCATCTCCTCCTCTTGTGATTCCCTTTTCCTCTGCCTTCAATTTTTCCCAGCATCAGGATCTTTTCCTATGAGTCTGTTTTTTGCATCAGGTGGCCAAAGTATTGGAGATTCAGCTTCAGCATCACTCCTTTCAATGAATATTCAGGACTGATTTCCTTTAGGATTGACTGGTTTGATCTCTTTGCTGTCCAAGGGAGTCTCAAGAGTCTTTTCCAACACCACAGTTCAAAAGCATCAATTCTTCAGTGCTCAGAATTCTTTATAGACCAACTCTCACATCCATACATGACTACTGGAAAAACCATAGCCTTGACTAGATGGACCTTTGTTGGCAAAGTAACGTCTCTGCTTTTTAATACGCTATGTAGGTTTGCCATAGCTCTTCTTCCAAGGAGCAAACATCTTTCAATTTCATGGCTGCAGTCACCATCTGCAGTTATTTTGAAGCCCAAGAAAATAAAGTCTGTCACTATTTCCAGTGTTTCCCCATCTATTTGCCATGAAATGATGGGACTGGATGCCACAGTCTTTGTTTTTTGAATGTTGAGTTTTAAACCAGCTTTTTCACTCTCCTCTTTCACCTTCATCTAGAGATTCTTTAGTTCCTTCTCACTCTCTGCCGTTAGAGTGGTGTCATCTACATATCTGAGGTTATCGATATTTCTCCCAGCAATCTTGATTCCAGCTTATGCTTCATCCAGCCCGGCATTTCACATGATGTACTCTGCATATAAATTAAATAAGCAGTGTAACAATATACAGCCTTGATGTACTCCTTTCCCTATTTTGAACCAGTCCGTTGTTCCATGACTGGTTCTAACTGTGCTCAATGTTTAGTGTATACAGAATGACCCGGAGGGCTTGTTAAAACAGCTATCCCTCCCCTAAGTTTTTTTTTAAATAAGCCTTGGAGAGTTCTTCATAATTCACATTGCTGAGACATTCCAAAATATTTTAGTTTCCTATGACTGTTATGACACTTTACTTTGATCTTTAGTGATATAAAACCATCAAAGTGAGTGTATTACCTTCTAATTCTGGAGGTCAGCAGTCAGAATCTGATCTGTATGTGTTAAAATCAAGATATTTTTCTGGAAGCTCTAGGGGAGAATATATATCCTTGCTTTCTGCAGCTTCTAGATGTTGTCTGCATTGCTTAGCCTGTAGCGTCTTCCACCATCTTCAGATTTCTTTCTGATTCTGACCCATGACTCTCTTTTGTCTTTTTCATTTATAAAACCCTTCTGATTACATTGGATCTATCTAACATAATAATCTAACATAATCTAACATAATCTTCCCACCTCAAGACCCTTAACTTAATCACATCTTAATCAACAATCTCTTTTGCCATGTGGCAGTGGTCCCCAACCTGTTTGGCACCAGGGAGTGGTTTTGTGGAAGATAGTTTTTCCTTGGACCAAGATTAGGGTGATGGTTTTGGGATAATTCAAGTGCATTACATTTATTGTGCACTTTATTTCTATTATTATTACATTAATGCCACTTCAGGCCCTCAGGAGGTTGGGGACCCCTGATGTAAGGCAACATAATCACAGCTTTCAGGGACTGGGATATAGGCATTTTTGTGGGTTCATTTTTCTGCATACCACATCAGGTAATGTTGATGCTGCTGGCCTAGGGATTGCAGTGTGAATATGAGTCACAATAGGTTAATTGAAAATCATGCTTTCTCTTTCTTGGATTTGGTCTGCCTCTACCATGGCTCTTAGCTTTCCTCTTCCTGAGATCCCACAGTTGCTGTTCTCTTATTAGGGATGGGGAACAAATGCTTTAGTTTTTTCATGTATGCCACATAGAAGCTCTCAGGGATCTCATTTGAATGTAGGCAGAAGTTTCTGTATGACTGACAACTGAAATGCTTATCAGTAAGATAAGTTTTTATGATTTTTTATTTTATCTGTATTGTCCCACAACAAAAGTCTTTCCTTTGGTGATGTTGTGTTTTTTTTTTTTTCTTTTCTGAGTTAATTCCAAATAGGTTATAAAGCTCTAAAAAGTGTTTTCCAAGATTAAGTGAGAAGTTTCAAAGATAACACCAAGCTAACTAGAAATAATAATAGGCTGGAAATATCTACTGTGAAGACTTGCCTCACATTTTCATATTATTTCTAAAAAAAGAAAACCTTTGATTATTTTTTCTTCTATTGTATGTATTCACGACTATGTGGGTACTTATTTCAGCATTTAAACATGCGTTGACTCCAAATAATTAAGGTACTTTCTTATCAATGATTCCTCTAAGAGAAACATAATTGTTGTCAGTAAATTAAAAGATTGAGATTGAAAGTTTAAAGAAATATGTCATCTGCCATTGTCTGTCACTTTATGAATGGCACAGTGTATGATATGTGTGTATCTACTTGTAGATCACAGAACTCTCTTTAAGGTAAGGGTTATGTCTTTAGATTTATATCTTTGTGTTTTGCCTCCTAGCATGCTCAGACAGACATATTGGTGGTTTTATCTCTTCTATGGACTGTATCTTTCTCAAATAACACAGGGTCATTCAGAATTCCAAGGAGTTTGCTTGATTCTGTCTCGGAGCATTAGGGATGTTAAGGGTCCAAATAAAAAGACTCTAAATCTTAATATGTATTACAATTGAGTATTAAGATCTGTTATTATATGCAGGTGTTAGAATTAAAGAATCATATCTTGTTGCATGATGTCTTTGATCTTCTACCAGTCTTTGTGTTCCAGAATATTCAGGATTCCTATGGATAAAGTCGTTTATTCATCTCTTTGTATCATGCTTCTTTTCCAGTACAGCACCAAGGTCAGGGACCTTGGTGATCTCATGTGCTCCTGCCTTAATCTCCACAACCACTGGCATCACATGCTATCTAGAGCAAACATGAACTATGTCACATCTTACTCCCAACCTATATTAGCAGTTGGGTTTTCAGATACCTGATGTATTGATTCTTCATTAGGATCGCATTAAAAATGGAAAGTATAAAATCTTTTCAGTTTTTTTTCCAAATTAAATATAAATTGGATTTAGAAGAGCATGCTGCACTGAATGCTTTTGTGTATCCACAGATCTGCTAAAAATGGAAAATACATACATGTGAAAGAGAAATAAATGTTAATAGGCCTCAGTAAAACTTCTAAGTGACACCTGTGGCTATTTGACCACCATTGTAGGTGAATTTCAAGTAAGTAAAGTCCCACACTGTCCTCAACAAAACCATCATAAAGCATTTTTGAAGAACTTTAAGTTTGCCATGTCTAAATTAACTATGAAATGAAAAATAATTCTGCTACTTTCTTTTAACTAACAATTGTATAGTAAACCTACCAGCCCAATCATTCATAATACAAGATTTTTCAGAGGAAAGAGTTGACACATGTATATTCCTTGTGATTTTTTTTTTAAATAAATATTTTTGCTTGCTTTGGCCATGTTGCTTACATAAATTCATTGTTTCTACTGATACTTTCCAAGAGTCACTGTAAGTCATTTTAGATATTTTCAACATTTTAAAATATTTCATTTCTATTAAAGTTTCCTAGCTTGTGATGTTAGGGATGTTTTGAGAAATAGTTGACATTTTTCTATGGGCAAAATTAGTGTTCTCAATACATTTATGTAAAAAAATCAGGGCTTTCATGAACCACAAGAATTATAGGTATAGATATATATTGAAACACTGGTTAAAGAGACCAGCTAATGTACATTTATTATCCTCTGTCTATAACATTCAAAGCAGATATTTTCTGAAATTTTTTAGATTTAAAGACATTTGCCTCCTCCTGAATTATTTTAGTCCATCTCTAGGGAGGAGTTCTGTTGCCGACTTATCAGATGTGAGACAATTTACACGGTATAAAAATAAGTGAAAGTAATGTGATGTGCCAGATTTCTTGTGGAATATGAGTAATCATCCTGTTGGCATGGCAAGGAGATTCATAGAAAAACACTCTTTTGTGATTATTGATGAAAATTAATTGTAATTAAAGACTTTATGTATAAAAGAAGAAATACAGTAGGTTGGATTCCTAACTGAAAATGAAGAGCTTCCTCTATTCCTTAGCATGCTTTCCTTGAAGGATGTGTTTTCTCCCAGTATCACTCATTAATAAATAAATAATTATTATCACTTTTTATGGCTAAGATACTATGGTAGGTAATGAGAAGAATAAGGAATAAAAGATGCCGCAGAATATGCAGTGTAACTGATCATTGAATAAAGAGTGATGCACATACCAGGAGTGATAAGGAAGCAAGCTGGAGAAAAGAAGAGATAATTTCTATCTATGGCTTTAAAGGGAAAGCTTAAAAAAGACTCTGACAAAGGAAATACAAATGAATATAATATAATATGCATGCGTACATGCTAAGTCACTTCAGTTGTGTCCAACTCTTTGAGACCCCATGAACTATAGCCCGCCAGGCTCCTCTGTCCGTGGGATTCTCCAGGCAAGAATACTGGAGCAGGTTGCTGTCACCTCCTCCACAGGATCTTCCCAACCCAGGGATCGAACCCATGTTTTGTATGTCTCCTGCATTGACAGGTGGGTTTTTACTGCTAGTCACCTAGGAAGCCCAATATAATATGTAAGCATAGGCAAATGGGAGAAGCGGGCACAGCTAATGTTTCTTCTTCTGCTCCTAATATGGACACTTGACCACATTAAGAGGCTACAAAAATAATTACTCAATTGCACTGACACATTATCTTTCAAAAAGTTTTAATTGTCAATAAGTCCATTTAAAATATGAATTTATATGTAGGATGCTAATGATAAACCATTTTCTAAGTATGACATTTAAACATGTTTATTTCACCTTTAGCTCAACTTTCAAAAATGTATTTTCATTTGTGTTTTGTAATATTTATATATAATAATGTTATAATGGTAAGCACAAATATTTCAAAATAAGTAAACATGTATATATCAGGTGTGTCCTCAAAAATGGTTTACTGATAGATTGTTGTTGTTGTTCATGTCTGACTCTGCAACCCCATGGACTGCAGCATCCCAAGCTCCCCTTTCCTTCACTATCTCCTCGAGTTTGCTCAAATTCATGTCCATTGAGTCAGTGATGCCTACAACCATATCATTCTCTGTCATCTCCTTGTCTTCATGCCCTCAATCTTTCCCAGCATCAGGGTCTTGACCAATGAGTCGGCTCTTTGCATCAGGTGGCCAGAGTATTGGAGCTTCAGCATCAGTCCTTCCAGTGAACATTCAGGGTTAATTTCCTTTACGATAGACTGGTTTGATCTCCTTGTTGTCCAAGGGACTCTCCAGGTTCTTCTCTAGCACCACAGTTTGAAAGCATCAATTGTTCAGCTTACTTACTGATAGATGGGCATTGTCAAAACAAATTAGTTCTTTTTCTAAAGCAGAGAATATATTTCTTTCCTCAACATTAGTCATCCCTCTCTTGTTAAGCTCACCCAGAAAGCTTCAGCTTCTCCTTAATCTCGTCCTCGATTAGAAATGGACAGAACTGATGCTTTATTATCGTCATTCCCTAGGAAAACTGAGGCATTCCCTAAGCCATGGCGCTTAAATCCCTTCTCTCTGACATGCTAATGCACTTGACTGGCATATAGATATTTTTATATTTTATTTGTTATTTATTCTTGCTGTTCTGTAGCCTACAGATGCGTCTATAAACCTATCAACTCAGTCTCTAAAATGTCAGAAATGAGGAGTTGAGTCAATGCAGCTTTGAGGGCAGTTATAGTTAACAGTGGGAATCCACAGATACATGTCTGTTTTAATACAGATGAAGCTCTTCTAGTGGTTTGTTTCCTGCACAAATCATTGTTTTCTCTTGTATGAATATGTGGATTTTAAGCAAGGAGGCAAAGTTAAAGGGGGAGAGCATCATCGTGTGATATGTTTGGCGGAAACTACTATGCTACCGTTTCCTAAATGTCATATTTTACTGAACAGACTTAATGATGTGAGCTAAATGGTGGATATCTCTTTTTATAACATGCAAGGATGGATTTTAGTGTCCATTTGTTGTGTATGTTTAAAAGGACATATGAATGGCTCTTCCAGGAGAATGAAGGTAGAAGCCACACAGGGTAGTAGTTGTATTCACTTCATCTGGGAGCTTGTTGGAAATGCAAAAACCTTGGGCCCCAGGCCAGGAATTCCTGAATCAGAACCTCAAGATATAGGACCCAGAAATCTGCATTTTAACTAGCCCTCAGGGCTTCCCAGGTGGTGCTAATGGTAAAGAACCCACCTGCCAATGCAAGGAGATACTCTGGTTTGATCCCTGGGTTGGGAAGATCCCCTGGAGGAGGGCATGGAGAATCCTTGGACAGACGAGCCTTTCTGGCTACAGTCCATGGGGTCACAGAGTTGGACACAACTGAGCAACTATCACTTTTTTCACACGGTTCTTATATACACTAAAGTTTGAGCAGCACTCTCAAGGAAAAACAATAGTAATTTAGATTGTCACTTCAGAATAGACATGAGCTCTTTCAACATTCTCCAGGAAACTAGGTCACAGGTTCTTGTTAGTTACCATGACCCACTGATACGTTTTAAAGCAGGGCGTGAATTAGTCACATGATATTGCATGGCAGTGAAAAATTACATTGTAATTTCTCAAACTGGTAGAGAATAAAGCCAAATAAAACAGTATTTTATGGAATTATATTTGATGAGCATATAAAATACAAGAAAGAGTAAAGGTAATCCATGAATGAAAGTAGCTTAATTTATGTACTAATTATCACAATTATACTGAAACAATGAAAGTGAAAGTTGCGCAGTTGTGTGTCCGACTCTTTGCTACCCCATGGACTGTATAGTCCATGGAGTTCTCCAGGCCAGAATACTGGAGTGGTTAGCCTTTCCCTTCTCCAGGGGATCTTTCCAACCCAGGGATCGAACCCAGGTGTCCAGAGTTGCAGGTGGATTCTTTACCAGCTGAGCCACCAGGAAAGCCCAATGGGTTAAATAGTAGCACTTAATTAATGCCACCTATACTTCTGTTTTCCTTCAAAGAAGAAAACCATGCCTCTTTTGAGAGAGGTGAATCTAGGTACAAGATCTGTAGGAGGGGTAAGAAGGCCTGGGTGATGAGGCATAAAAAAAAAATAATAATAGAAAGAGTTAAACATTAAAAAAATAATTTTGTCAGTATTTTCATGAAAATACAAGCTCAAGCTTGTTTATATGTAATTCAGTTTCAGCTTGTTAATTGCTGCTTGCATTTCAGTGTTAGAGCATCATCTAGGCATTGAACTGTTACACTATCAACAAAACGGAAAAAAATAAACAGCAGTGCTTAACAACTCATAACACTGATCCTATTTACTATGTGTCAATTTGTCACCCTTGGCTGAATAAGGAAAATATGCCAAGTAGAAACTGATAGCCTCCTTGCCTAAATTACACATGCTTGTGTATAACCATTTATATTTTCAGCAGGGAGTGGCAAAATTTATGCCGTGTATTATCTATTGTGTCTAATTCAGATCCTAGCAATTTGAGGACTGTTTATAGTTTCATTTAAATGAACATTACCCAATGTAGGAAATCAGGCTAGCTTATCCTCCCTTAGTACTTAGTGCCTTAATGTAGTAGATGAAGATGAGGAAACTTTGGTTCTACCCTCATTTATACTTTATTTTTTTTTGTTAAAATATAATTTGTACTTTATATTTTTTCTTCTAGTTTTACTGAAAAATAACTGATACACAGATCTGTATAAGTTTAAAGCATTTAGTATAATGATTTGACTTACATACATCAATGAAATGATTGCCATAATAAGCTTAGTGACCATTCATCCTGTTATATAGATACAAATTCATTGACCTACAACACTGTTTTGGTTATTAGCGCACAACATAATGATTTGGTATTTTTGTACATTTCAAAATGATCACCATGATAAGTCTGATTACCATTTGTCACCATAAAATGATGTTGCATAATTATTGACTATATTTCCCACACTGCATATTTCATACTAGTGACTTATTTATTTTGTAGATAGAAGCTTGTACCTTTTAATCTTATCTTAATTCATCTTATTACCCTATGCCCCTCTCCTCTAGCAACCGCTTGTTCCCTGTATCTAGGACTCTGTTTTGGTTTGTTATTTTTATTTGTTTTGTTTTTCAGATTCCACATATAAGTGAAATTGTATGGTACATGTCTTTCTGTTACTTAGTTAACATAAAATTCTCTCGGTCCATTCATGTTGTGGCAAATGGCAGGATTTCATTCATTTTTAACCCTGAGTAATATTACATTGTGTATATATTATATACCCATTTTATATATATAATATACTATAATTACATTATTACATTGCATATATTATTAAAAATTACATATTACATTGTGTATGTATCATATATTATACTATATATAATATAATATGATGCAATATATTATATAACTATAATTGCTTTACATTATTACATTGTGTATATTATTTCACATTACATATTGCATTGTGTATATTATTACCTTGTGTATAATATTACATTGCATTTATATACTATACTATAGTATATTTCAGAGAAGGCAATGGCACCCCACTCCAGTACTCTTGCCTGGAAAATCCCATGGAAGGAGGAGCCTGGTAGGCTGCAGTCCATGGGATCGCTAAAGAGTCGGACACGACTGAGTGACTTCACTTTCACTTTTCACTTTCATTCGTTGGAGAAGGAAATGGCAACCCACTCCAGTGTTCTTGCCTGGAGAATCCCAGGGACGGGGGAGCCTGGTGAGCTGCCGTCTATGGGGTCGCACAGAATCGGACACGACTGAAGCGACTTAGCAGCAGCAGCAGCAGCAGCATAGCTCAGTTGTTAAAGAATCTGCCTGCAATTCAGGAGACCCTGGTTCGATTCCTGGGTGAGGAAGATCTGCTGGAGACGAGATAGGCTACCCACTCCAGTATTCTTGGGCTTCCCTTGTGGCTCAGCTGTTAAAGCATCCGCCTGCAATGCAGAAGACCTGGGTTCAATCCCTGGGTTGGGAAGATCCCCTGGAGAAGAGAAAGGCTACCCACTCCAGTACTCTGGCCTGGAGAATTCCATGGACTGTATAGTCCATGGGATTGCAAAGAGTCGGACATGACTGAGTGATTTTCACTCACTATATATAATAAATCTTTTTATCCATTCATTTGATGATGGGCGCTTAGTTTGCTTCCATATTTTGACTATTGAAAAGCTGCAATGAAAATAAGGGCATCTATATCTTTTAAAATTAACATTTTTATTTTCTTAGTATAAATACTCAGGAGTGAGACTCCTGGAAAAATATGTTGCATATATGTAAACTAACAATGAACTGTCAGAAAGTGACATTAAGAAAATAATGTCATTTACAATCACATGTGAAAGAATAAAATATTTAGGAACTTTAAGGGTACGGTAAAAGAATTGTACCTGGAAACTATATGACACAAGTGAAAAAAAGTGAAGATGAAACAAACAAATGGAGACATAAACTCTACTTATGGATTGGAATAATTCATATTGTTAAAATGATCATAACCTCAAGGCTATCTGCAGATTCTATATTCAGTTCACTTCAGTTCGGTTGCTAATTCTGTCTGACTCCTTGCGACCCCATGGACTGCAGCACACCAGGCTTCCCTGACCATCGCCAACTCCCAGATCTTACTCAAACTCATGTCCATCGAGTTGGTGATGCCATCAAACCATCTCATCCCCTGTTATCCCTTTCTCTTCCCACCTGCCATCTTTCTCAGCATCAGGGTCTTTTCCAATGCGTCAGTTCGTCACATCAGATGGTCAAAGTATTGGAGTTTCACCTTCAGCATCAGTCCTTCCAATGAATATTCAGGACTGACTTCCTTTAGGATGGACTGGTTGGATCTCCTTGCAGTCCAAGGGACTCTCAAGAGTCTTCTCCAACACCACAGTTCAAAAGCATCAATTCTTTGGGACTCAGCTTTCTTTATAGTCCAACTCTCACATCCATACATGACTACTGGAAAAACCATAGCTTTGACTAGAGGGACCTTTGTTGGCAAAGTAATGTCTCTGCTTTTTAATATGCTGTCTAGGTTGGTCATAGCTTTTCTTCCAAGGAAAAAGCCTCTTTTAATTTCATGGCTGCAGTCACCATCTGCAGTGATTTTGGAGCCCCCAAAAATAAGTCTGTCAGTTTCCATTGTTTCCCCATCTATTTGCCATGATGTGATGGGACCAGATGCCATCATCTTAGTTTCTGAATGTTGAGCTTTAAGCCAACTTTTTCACTCTCCTCTTTCACTTTCATCAAGAGACTCTTTAGTTTCTGTTTACTTTCTGCCATAAGGGTGGGTTCATCTGTATATCTGAGGTGATTGATATTTGTCGCAGCAATCTTTATTCCAGTTGTGCTTCATCCAGCCCAGCATTTCGCATGATGTACTCTGCATATAAGTGAAATAAGAAGGGTGACAATATACAGCCTTGACGTACTCCTTTCCCAATTTGGAACCAGGCTGCTATTTTCCATGTCTGTTTCTAACTGTTGCTTGCTGACCTGCATACAGATTTCTCAGGAGGCAGGGCAGGTGGTCTGGTATTCCCATCTCTGGAAGAGTTTTCCACAGTTTTTTGTGATCCACACAGTCAAAGACTTTGGTATAGTCCATAAAGCAAAAGTAGATGTTTTTTCTGGAACTCTCTTGCTTTTTCGATGATCCAGCTGTTGTTGGCAATTTGATCTCTGGTTCCTCTGCTGTTTCTAAATCCAGCTTGAACATCTTGAAGAACTATGGACAGAGGTTCATGACATTGGACAAAAGACAGTGATCAAGATCATCCCCAAGAAAAAGAAATGCAAAAAGGCAAAATGGTTGTCTGAGGAGGCCTTACAAATAGCTGAGAAAAGAAGAGAAGTGAAAGGCAAAGAAGAAAATGAAAGTATACACATTTGAATGCAGAGTTCCAAAGAATAGCAAGGCGAGATAAGAAAGCCTTCCTCAGTGATCAATGCAAAGAAATAGAGAAAAAAAATAGAATGGGGAAAGACTAGAGATCTCTTCAAGAAAATTAGAGATGCCAAGGGAACATTTCATGCGAAGATGGGCACAATAAAGGACAGAAATAATATGGCCCTGACAGAAGCAGAAGATATTAAGAAGAAGTGGCAGGAATACATAGCAGAACTATACAAAAAAGATCTTCATGACCCAGATAACCACAATCATGTGATTACTCACCTAGAGCCAGACATCCTGGAATGTGAAATTAAGTAGGTCTTAGGAAGTATCATTATGAACAAAGCTAGTGGAGGTGATGGAATTCTAGTTGAGCTGTTCAAAATCCTAAAAGATGATGCTGTGATAGTACTGCACTCAATATTCTAGCAAATTTGGAAAACTCAGCAGTGGCCACAGAACTGGAAAAGGTCAGTTTTCATTCCAATCCCAAAGTAAGGCAATGCCAAAGAATGTTCAAACTATCCTACAGTTGCACTTATCTCACACACTAGCAAAATAATGCCCAATTTTTCCACACCGGACTTCAGCAATACATAAACTGCGAACTTCCAGATTCAATGTAGCCCCTATCTAAATGCCCAATGGCATTTTTTATAGAATTATAACAAATAATTTTAAAAATAATATGAAAACACAAAAAATACCAGATAGTCATAACAATTTTGAAGAAGAACAACAACATCGGAAGTACCATACTCTCTCTCTGGTTTCAAACTGTAATATAAAGTTACAGTAATTACAGCAGTATGGTACTGGCCCCAGGCTACACTCTTAGCTTCTTGCATAACAACTCTGGAACTTGTTTTTCCAGTATTTAAAACAAAGGACCAAGTAAATAATTATTAAAAATTATATGATTCTATAAACATCAATTACTTTTGGGGCATAGTGCAGGGGAGGAGGACCAGGAAAGATCTAATTTGAAATTAAGTTCGAGAGAAATTTACAATTCAAAATTTAACCACTGATCAAATGAAAATTATTTTGGAACCCAATATTAAATTATGCTTTTAAAATTTCTTTTTAAGAGAAAGTGTAGTATTATCCCATGATGAGAAGTCTTAGAAACACTATTAATAATTGCAATACCATTGAAAAATTAGCTCTCTTCCTGTGCCTTAGGTGCCTCTTCAGAGGCTTGTTGATATCATCAAAGTTTGCATTTGCACTCTTTTTAGTGTAACAGTATAGCACACTAGAATACTTCCATATATAATTTAATAGCTCTTTAACAGAAAAGCATAACTTATCTCACTCAATTTTAATGGTCTTCTAATACCTATATTTAAATAGTTATTTAATTATTTAAATTAGAAAAATAAATGTCTGCACCCAAGGGCAGACAAGACTTCTCCAAAGAGTCTCCTTTATTATGGTCATGAACAAAAGGAAAATCTTTCCTAAGATACCTAGGGGAGATTTTTTGGAGGCAATATATGGGTTCAGATCATGGATTTGAAGATCTGTTCCCCAATCTGAATGGCAGTCTCTAAAGATGAAATGAACTATGTTTGCTTAGTGCTTTTGCTCTTGAGAGACACACAGTCCAACTTGAAGATGGTTGTGGTTTCATATGTTTTCTTACTTAGAATAGGTAAAGTTTATTTTGTGATTTGGTCTTCCCTGGTGGCTTAGTGGTAAAGAATCCACCTGCCAATGCTGGAGATGTGGGTTCAATTCCTGGATCCAGAAGATTCTGTGGAGAAGGAATGGCAACCTACTCCAGGATCCTGTCTGGGAAATCCCATGGACAGAGGAGCATGGCAGGCTACAGTCCATGGGTTCACGGAAGAGTTAAGCATGCCTTAGTGACTAAACAACCCCAACATTTTGTGCTTTAAAACCTGCATTAATAGGTTTATCATGAACTTAAGGGCTTGTGAGTCAGGAGGGTCCAGGTTAAATCCATTTTCTGTAACTTATGGGCCATGTACTTGACCTCTTTGAATCTGTTTCCTTATCCATAACATACAAAAACTACCTATCTTCAAAGACTTATATAATGCATTAAATTCTTTCCATACCATCTGGAAAGCACTGAGAAGTTGATTAAGTGAGCAATTTTTATTATAATTGAAGAAAAGATAGAACTTAGAACCCCTCTTGGGCACAAGTAGAAAAAAAAAAAAAACACAGCAGTCCTGCTTTTGCTGAATTTCCTTTGCCTTTGCCTTTGCCATTTAAGATTAGCTCTTTCTCCTTCAGACAATTGCTCCTCTTAATATAACATTATGCTTTCACTTTAATCCTCTTTTTAAACTCTCCTATGTCTTGTCCAGTAACATTAAAAAAAAAAAGAAAAAATTTACTGTGTGGTATCACAGTTTAAGGCAAAAGGCAAAATCTTTGATGTCAGACAGATTAAATTTTAATGTCAGTACTAACTCTTACTAATCACATGAATTTGGGCAGGTTGTGCAGTCTCTGTGTCTCGTTTCCCTTATCTGTAAAACTAGATTGTTGTATTCATTGCGATTTTAAGTTTGTTAAATTTATAGCAAGTCATGGTTTGGGAAGAAGACCTGCAAATACTGAGCTGTTGGCATACCAGCATTTCCTTGGTGGTGGTATGTAGACATTTGAGCATCTGCAGCCTCTTTCCCAATGTCATGATTCTTATTTTCCTTCTTCTCCCAGAAGACTTGCCTCTCTTCTTCTGACTCTGAGCACCTCCTAGGGTACGCACCTCTCTCTGTTTTTCTATAGATATGATTTAGGATCTTGATAATTTAGACTTGAAAAGCAAAATCTAGGAAAAGAATATTGTTTTCATACAACTCTTCTTTGGGACTTTTCATACAAATTTGGACAAATTGAGGCAAAAAAAAAATGATAACCATGTTAGGTGAAGAGAAAAACATGTAAATTATTTTAGAACAAAATATAAATATCTCAATAAATTTCTTGACATGTATGTTGCTACATTTGGATTATATTACAATCTCAGGCAATGTTAGCTTTCTTTTTCCTGTTTCCATTTTTTTTTTCATTTTCCTCAAATCTGATGTATTGATTAATTTAAAGGAAAAAGGTTATCACTGACCAAGTAGAGCAGCAATTTGAGGTGTTAAGGTGATAGTCAGAAATTGCTTCCCTCTGTCCCCATTGTCACTGCTCCCACTTCGATTCCTGACCTTTCTACATGCAGTGCCTCAGTGTAATGAGAAGGCTGATTTTTTAAATGTTTCCTAATAGCTTTTAATCTTCACCCCTCCCTCTTCCCTTTTGCCAGATCAGCTAATTACCCACAACTGGACCAGATGGTAAGAAAGCCTAGGTGTCTAGTCTCTTTTCCTTGGCTCTCATAAACCATTTCGAATGAGGTTAAGAGGTTTGCTCTGCTCTTCCGAGATTCCATCATTATTTAAGTTCTAAACCTTCTTAAACTCTCCTGATGTATGTGTGACATTCAGTCTAAACATCAGAACCAAAGTTTGAGTGAGAGTCCAACTGCCTCTGCAAGTGACCATAACACTTAGCAAGATGATACAATTTAAATATATATATATATAAAACCAAGTCATTGACTTTAAATTTTAAAAGTCTTTGAAATTTAAAGCACACAGTGGTTATGTATCTAAAATAAGCTTTTTTGTGTGCCCAGTGTTGTTTGACTGTAAGGTTCAGCATCTTGGCAACTTTTAGAATGTATTGACTATGAAAGTAGTTGCTGTATAAATATGGGTTTTCAACCCCAATTAAAGTCCAGTAAGCAAATGGAATGAAGAGTTTTAGGAATAAAAATCACTATGTATGCTCAGTCCTAGAGGTAAAATCCCAGGGGCTTCTATGGAGGCATAAAATGACGTCTGCCTCACTTTCCTAGCTACAACTCAAGGAACCTGCAAGCTTCTTAAGGGATGTCTCACCCAGCATGGCACTAGAAGGGATGCCACCTGACCCTCAACTCCTGTATAGTATAGAAAAAACAGGTGGCCCAGGAAGAAGGATGAAAGGTGAATGGGCAATGAAAGCTGAGAAAGTTGAAAGCCTGAGAAATCTGGGAGGACGCCAAGGAAGGTGTAGGGCAAACCTGAGTAGAGGCCATATCTGAGGCCTTGGCTACCAGAGAGGTGGGCAGTGCCTGCTTCCTGAAGACCCGGCAGGACTCATAGATCTAATTACATACCACCTTCCCACTTGCAAAGTCCAATAGACAACCCTGAGTTTAATAGTACTAATCTTTCTCCTGTATTAATCTACTTGTACCACAATAATGGTCCAATAGCATTAAGCCCTAAATATTGGTGGCTTACAACAATAAATAATTGTTTTTTTTACCCATGGATCTTCAGGTCCACTGTGATTGCTCTGTTCCAGGCTGTGAGTCGGGTTTAGGTTTGCTCTGCATGTTTTCTCAGTGTGAGAACTAAGCTGCAGAGAGAGATCCTAAGGAGCATCTGTCTTCATGGTAGAGGCCAAAGTACAAACAAGATAAAAGAAATGTGCAAAGCCTCCATGTCAGATTACCACATGGTCACTTCTGTCAGTGTTCCATTGGAGACGAGAAGAATCATAGCTTTAAAAATGGCTTTTAAAAAAATCCATCATAAAAAATGTTCAGATGTTTATAGCAGAAAATCTGGGACACACAGGAAAAGGTCATAGTCCACTGATGATACTTTGATGTATGCATTATGTAGCAGGTAAGATTGTATTGCATACATAGTTTTGCTTCGCTTTTTTTAGACTTTCAGTTGTAAAGTATTATAAACATTATATAAAAATTATTTCGAGAACTGAATAATATTCCATAGTATATATGAACTATAGTTTTCTCTCTTATTTTGGTAGGGAGGATTTCTAGTCTGCATTTAAAAAAAATTATTGGAGTATAGTTGATTTACAATACTGTGTTAATTTCAGATGTAGAGCAAAGTGGATCAGTAATATATACACATATATCGACTCAGTTTTAACTCTCTTTTCCCATATATCAACTATAAATTTCTTAACTATATTACTCCTAAAGGGTATTAAAACTGCTTCCAATTATTTAATCATATTTTTCTGATACGCATTTTTATGTATGAAACTATAAATTATAATTTTGGAATAAAATTAAAGACCTAGTTTCAAATCACAAGGCATTTGACAGTCATTCCATTAATATGAATACCATGAAATTACTGATATTTGATAATCTTGACTTTAAAAATAGCAATTTCATAATTAAACAAACTGAATGAATACATGTATCAATAAATCTAAAATAAAATCTAATTCATAATCTTGCACCTTAATTTATCCTCTTTAATTAAATCTGTTTTCTTAAACATGTATGTTATAAATTGAAATCAATTTCTTATTTCTGTTTTCTGTTTTGTTTAATTACTTATATTCAACCAAAGGTTTTCTTTAATCAAGTATTATTATACATAAGCATTATATCACCTACCTTATTTTGCCAGGAGTTGGCAGGAGTGAATGAGCTTTAGAAACATAACCAATTTGTAACACTGAAGAAATTTGATACTTAATATTAATAAAATAAGGCTTTTTTAAAATATTAAGATGTGGGGTGAATTTTTTTAAAGATCACATGGCCAGAATAGAGATGGAATGCTGTGTCTTTTAACTATGTATAATTTCTGTGCCTTATGTTTACTAAGCTGTTTATTCTTAATTCTTTGTAGTATATAAAATATACACACAGATACTTGTTTCATTATGTAAAATTTATTTTTATTCCATTGCTTTAGTATATATTACTAATGGAGTAGAAAGATGAAAAAACATGCAATTTATAACATATTACCAAAATAAGTTTTAACATAAATAGAGGAAAACACAAATTTCACTTATATGTTAAGAAATAGCTTAATAGGTTAACATAACTATGTTATTGTTAGAATATATCTCTTGATAAAAATAACTAATAAAAGTTGATTATTCAGCTACTCTTGTTTATTTATGTGCCATGTATTATTTATTCATTGAAAACAGTTTTACAGGAAGACAACTTGCTCAACATGTATATTGTATTATAGATTTAGTAGATTGAAGGGATGGAGCCAAAGCAAAAACAACACCCAGTTGTGGATGTGACCGGTGATAGAAGTAAGGTCCCATGTTGTAAAGAGAAATACTGCATAGGAACCTGGAATGTTAGGTCCATGAATCAAGGCAGATTGGAAGTGGTCAAACATGAGATGGCAAGAGTGAATGTCGACATTCTAGGAATCAGCGAACTAAGATGGACTGCTGCTGCTGCTGCTAAGTCGCTTCAGTCGTGTCTGACTCTGTGCGACCCCATAGATGGCAGCCCACCAGGCTCTGCCATCCCTGGGATTCTCCAGGCAAGAACACTGGAGTGGGTTGCCATTTCCTTCTCCAATGCATGAAAGTGAAAAGTGAAAGTGAAGTCGCTCAGTTGTGTCCGACTCTTTAGCGATCCCTTGGACTGCAGCCTACCAGGCTCCTCCATCCATGGGATTTTCCAGGCAAGAGTACTGGAGTGGGGTGCCATTGCCTTCTCCAAGATGGACTGGAATGGGTGAATTTAACTCAGATGACCATTATGTTTACTACTGTGGGCAGGAATCCCTTAGAAGAAATGGAGTAGCCATCATAGTCAACAAAAAAGTCCAAAATGCAGCACCTGGATGCAATCTCAAAAACGACAGAATGATCTCTGTTTGTTTCCAAGGCAAACCATTCAATATCATGGTAATCCAAGTCTATGCCCCGACCAGTAATGCTGAAGAAGCTGAAGTTGAACGGTTCTATGAAGTCCTACAAGACCTTTTAGAACTAACAACCATTAGCTGTTTCATTACAGGGGACTGGAATGCAAAAGTAGGAAGTCAAGAAACACCTGGAATAACAGGTAAATTTGGCCTTGGAGTACAGAATGAAGCAGGGCAAAGGCTAATAGAGTATTGCCAAGAGAACACACTGGTCATAGCAAACACCCTCTTCCAACAACACAAGAGAAGACTCTACACATGGACATCACCAGATGGTCAATACTGAGATCAGATTGATTATATTCTTTGCAGCCAAAGATGGAGAAGCTCTATACAGTCAGCAAAAACAAGACCGGGAGCTGACTGTGGCTCAGATCATGAACTCCTTATTGCCAAATTCAGACTTAAATTGAAGAAAGTAGGGAAAACCACTAGACCATTCAGGTATGACCTAAATCAAATCCCTTATGATTATACAGTGGAAGTGACAAATAGATTTAAGGGACTAGATCTGATAGACAGAGTGCCTGATGAACTATGGACAGAGGTTCGTGACATTGTACAGGAGACAGGGAACAAGACCATCCCCATGGAAAAGAAATGCAAAAAGCAACATGGCTGTCTGAGGAGGCCCTACAAAGAGCTGTGAAAAGAAGAGAAGAGAAAAGCAAAGGAGAAAAGGAAAGATATTCCTATTTGAATACAGAGTTCCAAAGAATGGGAAGGAGAGATAATAAAGCCTTCCTCAGTGATCAATACAAAGAAATAGAGGAAAACAATAGAATGGGAAAGACTAGAGATCTCTTCAGGAAAATTAGAGATACCAAGGGAACATTTCATGCAAAAATGGGCTCAATAAAGGACAAATGGTGTGGAACTAAGAGAAGCAGAAGATATTAAGAAGAGGTGGCAAGAATACACAGAACTGTTCAAAAAAGATCTTCACAACCCAAATAATCACAATGGTGTGATCATGCACGCTCACCTAGAGCCAGACATCCTGGAATGTGAAGTTAAGTGGGCCTTAGGAAGCATCACTATGAACAAAGCTGGTGGAGGTGATGAAATTCCAGTTGAGCTATTTCAAATCCTAAAAGATGATGCTGTGAAAGTGCGGCACTCGATATGTCAGCACATTTGGAAAACTCAGCAGTGGCCACAGGACTGGAAAAGGTCAGTTTTCATCTCGATCCCAAAGAAAGGCAATGCCAAAGAATGCTCAAACTACCGCACAATTGCACTCATCTCACACGCTAGTAAAGTAATGCTCAAAATTCTCCAAGCCAGGCTTCAGTAATATGTGAACTCTTAATTCCAGATGTTCAAAATGGATTTAGAAAAGTAAGAGAAACCAGAGATCAAATTGCCAACATCTGCTGGATCATCAAAAAAGCAAGAGAGTTCCAGAAAAACATCTATTTCTGTTTTATTGACTATGCCAAAGCCTTTGACTGTGTGGATAACTATAAACTGTGGAAAATTCTTAAAGAGATGAGAATACCAGACCACCTGACCTGTCTCTTGAGAAACGTGTATGCAGGTCAGGAAGCAACAGTTAGAACTGGACATGGAACAACAGACTGGTTCCAAATAGGAAAAGGAGTACGTCAAGGCTGTATATTGTCACCCTGCTTATTTAACTTATATGCAGAGTACATCATGAGAAACGCTGGGCTGGAAGAAGCATAAGCTGGAATCAAGATTGCTGGGAGAAATATCAATAATCTCAGATATGTAGATGATACCACCCTCTTGGCAGAAAGTAGGAACTAAAAAGCCTCTTGATGAAAGTGAAAGAGGTGAGTGAAAAAGTTGGCTTTAAGCTCAACATTCAGAAAACTTAAATCATGGCATCTGGTCCCATCACTTCATGGGAAAAAGATGGGGAAACAGTGGAAACAGTGTCAGGCTTTATTTTTTTTGGACTCCAAAATCACTGCAGATGGTGATTGCAGCCATGAACTTAAAAGATGCTTATTCCTTGGAAGAAAAGTTATGACCAACCGAGATAGCTTATTAAAAAGCAGAGACATTACTTTGCCAACAAGGGTCCGTCTAGTCAAGGCCATGGTTTTTCCAGTAGTCATGTATGGATGTGAGAGTTGGACTGTAAAGAAAGCTGAGTGCCGAAGAATTGATGCTTTTGATCTGTGGTGTTGGAGAAGACTCTTGAGAGTCCCTTGGACTACACGGAGATCCAACCAGTCCATCCTAAAGGAAATCAGTTCTGAATATTCATTGGAAGTACTGATGTTGAAGCTGAAACTCCAATTTTTGGCCACCTCATGCGAAGAGTTGACTCATTGGAAAAGACCCTAATGCTGGGAAGGATTGGGGGCAGGAGGAGAAGGGGATGACAGAAGATGAGATGGCTGGATGGCATCACCATAAACATGAGTTTGTGTAAACTCTGGGAGTTGATGATGGACAGGGAGGCCTGACGTGCTGCGATTCATGGGGTCGGAAAGAGTTGGACACGACTGAGCTTATGAACTGAAGTGAACTGAGATTTGTTGATAACAGATAAACGTAGCTTGCTCTGTCCCTGGTGGCTCAGATAGTAAGGAATCTGCCTGCAATGCAAGAGACGTGGGTTTGATCCCTGGGTCGGGAAGATCACCTGGAGGAGTGCATGGCAACCCATTTTAGTATTCTTGCCTGGGGAATCCCATGGACAGAGGAGTTTGGTGGGCTATAGTCCATGGGGTCACAGAGTCGGACACGACTTGAGTGACTAATACTTTCACTGTTAAATTAAGAGGAATTCTAAGGTAGAAAACTTTTTCAAGGGCTAACATAAATATCTATGGACAATAAAAGTACAATAAATTCAGAGATATCACTTATATTGACTTCTCGCATGGCAATATTCGGTGAAGGAGAATCTTTACCAAAGCATAAATACATAAGAAGGATTTGAAAAGTTTTATAGTCAGACATACAATTTAAAATAATAAACTGCTCTATCATCACCATTACCAATATTTGTATAGGACTTTATAGCTTTTAAAATAATGCCTCATCTAATTTTTCCTATGGTCCCAGAAGTACAGTGAAACTTTCCACACATTAGAGATTTAGAAAAAAAAAGGGACCTCAGATATCCTTTAGTCCAATAGCCTAATTTCACTGCTGAGTAAACCAAATGTCAATGAAGTGACACTCTGTGCTTATGATTGTGAGAGGATTACACTTACTGATAAATCTTCTGAACTGCTTCTCATAGCTTATCTCAGCAGTGGGGCCATGCCATAGAGAAGTGGGAATGCCAGCAGAGTTCAAGATAAAATACAGAACATCCGTTAAACTTGAGTTTCAGGTTAACAATCCTTTTTTTGTATTATAAATACATTTCTTTTAAGATTTGGGATATACAGGTTTACCTTTTTTTTTATTGCTCTTTGCTTTATTGTGCTTCACAGCTATTGTGATTTTATGAATTGAAAATTTGTAACAATATTAAGTCTATCGGTGCCAGTTTTTCAACAACATTTACTCACCTTATGTCTCTGAGTCACATTTTGAAACTTCTCATAATATTTCAGATCTTTTCCTTATTAGCATGATTGTTATGGTGATCTGTGATCATTGATGTTACTGTTGGGGCATGTTTTGGGGCACCACAAACCATGCCCATATAAGACAGTGAACTTAATCCATAAATCATATGTGTGGTCTGACTGCTCCACTCACTAGCTGTTCTCTCACCTTTCTTGCTCTCCTTGGGCTCTCCTATTCCCTGAGACACAACAGTATTTAAATCAGGCCAATTAATAATCCTACAGTGGTCTCTAAATATTCAAGTGAAAGGAATAATTTTAAATTATTTTAAATATTATTTTTAATATTTAATATTTAAATATTATTTAAAATATTATTCTCATTTTAAATCAGAAGCTGGACATGATTAAGCTTAATGAGGAAGGCATGTTGAAAGGCAAGATAGTCAAAACTAGGCCTCTTGTGCTGAATAGTTAGGCAAGTTGTGAATGCAGAGGACAAGGTATTGAAGGAAATTAAAAGTGCTACTCCAAAAAAAAAAAAAAAAAAAAGTGCTACTCCAGTGGACACGTGAACAACAAGAAAGCAAAAGAGCATTATTAATAATATGGAGGAAGTTTCAGTGGTCTGGTCTGATAGAAGATCAAACAACATTTAACAACATTCCGTTAAAGTCTTAAATTGAGGAGAGTTAGCAAGGCACTAACTCTCTTCAGTTCTACAAAGGAGGAAAGAAGTGAAGAAGTTGCAGGAAAAGATTTGAAGCCATAAGAGGCTGGTTCAGATTTAAAGAAAGAAGCTATCGTATAACATCAAAGTTCAAGGTGAAACAGCAAGTGCTGGTGTAAAAGCTACAGGAAAGTATCCAGAGGATCTGGCTAAGATGATTAATTATGGTGGCTACACTAAAAAACTGGCAACCCACTCCAGTGTTCTTGCCTGGAAAATACTATGGACAGAGGAGCCCAGTGGGCGACAACAGTCCATGGGGTTGCAAAGAGTCAGACACGACTGAGCACACAGACACTAAACAGATTTCCAGTGCAGGTGAAACAGGCTTCTACTGGAAGAAAATGCCGTCTAGGACTTTCATAGCTAGTGAAGAGAGGTCAATGCCTGGCTTCAAAAGACAAGCTGACTCTCTTATAAGGGGCTAATGCAGCTGGTGACTGGAAGTTTAAGCCAGCGCTCATTTACCATTTTGAAAATCTTAGGGCCTTTAAGCATTATGCCAAATCTATTCTGCTTGTGCTCTCTAAATGGAATGACAGAGCCTGGATGACAGCTCATCTGTTTACAACATGGTTTGCTGAATATTTTAAGCCCACAGTTGAGACTTACTGCTCAGAAGAGAAGAATCCTTTCCAAATGTTACTCCACATTCATAATGCGCCTGGTCACCCAAGAACTTTGATGGAGATTTAACAGTGTTTTTATGATTTGCCAACACAGCATCCATTCTGCAGTCCATGACTCGGGGTAATTTTGACTTTCAAGTCTTACTGTTTGTGGCTAGAGCTGCCATAACTACTGACTCCTCTGATGGATCTGGGCAAAGTAAATTAAAAAATTTCTGGAAGGGCCACTATTCTAGATGCCATTAAAAACATTTTTATTGATAATTCATGGGAAAAGGTCAAAATGATAAAAAAAAATTAGCAGCAGTTTGGAAGCACCTGGTTCCAGCCATCATAGGTAGCTTTGAGAGATTCAACACTTGAGTGGATGAAGTAACTGCCAGTGTGGTGTGCCAGAGCGACAAACTGGTGGGGAGTTCCTTCTCATGGATGAGTAAAGAAAGTGGTTTCTTGAGATGGAATCTACTCCTAGTGAAGATTCTGTGAAGACTGTTGAAATGACCTTAAAGATTTAGTTGATAAAGCAGAAGCAGGGTTTGAGAAGATTGACTCCAGTTTTGAAAGAAGCTCTGTTGTAGGTAAAATGCTATTGAACAGCATTCCATACTACAGAGAATCATTTTGAAAAGGAAGAATCACCCCAGTGTGGCAAGCTTCATTGTTGTCTTATTTAAGAAATCCTTATAGCCACTCCAGCCTTCAGCAATCACTGCCCCGATCAGTTAACAGCCATTAAAATCAGGGCAAGACCCTCCACCAGTAGAAACATTAAAACTTGAAAGTTTAGTTGATAGCATTTTTAGCACTAAACTTTGTAATTAAGGTATTTGAATTTTTTTTTTTTTGGACATAATTCTATTGTATACTTAATAGACCACAATATGGTGTAAACATAAATTTTATAAGCTCTGGGAAACCAGTGTGGCTTACCCTATTGCAATACTTGCTTTATTATGATGGTCTGGAACTAAACCTGCAGTATTTCCTAGGTGAGCCTGTGCTTACACTAAAATTTTTTTGCTTCTTTAAAATTAAAAATTAACTGTGTGTCTTGCATTTTTATTTGCTGAATCTGATGACCTTAATAACTAATGTTCTCAATACAGTGTTGGAAAATAGTCTATACTTAATAAAATTGTTCCTGTTCCAAATATTCAAACAAAAGTCTGTTAAAATCTAGTGTCCAATCCTTTAGGTAACGAGCATTTAATAAAAGTAAAAACCCCTTTGCAGAAGGAATATCCTATTAATTTTTAGGTAGCACTTTTATTGTACAAAAATTAATAAAGAAACACAATTTCAGGCACTCTTGCTAAGACATCTAAACTTGGTAGTCAGAAATGGAATTAAAAATAAAGCACACAAGTGCTAATTTTTCCATTAAAAGCTCTGATGAAAGTGTGATGGGAAGTTACAGTTTATTTATTGTTTCCTATATCCCAGTCAAAACATCTCTTTGAGAAATGCGTTGCTCTTCTAATTTTAAGAGGAAACCAAGGTGCCTAGATATGAAGTAACTTGTCATTATCCACAAGGTGTAGGAATTTGGTTTCCAAACAATCTGTTTGAATTCAACAGCTCAAGGTCTTTCTACTGCTTTTACTGTTCCATAACAAAGGAATGTGAAAGGGTTAGTTTTTCAACATTTATTCACTCACCCTTCCACACACCCATCCTCTGAGATCCCCTTTGCTAACAGAAGACTGTTTTGTTTTGTATTCAGCTATCCCTCAGGAAAGGCCCTTATCCGACACTCCAGGCTATGTATTCAGGTAGTTTAAACAAATTGTAGTAATTTTTCATTTTCCATGATTGGTTGAGGGAAGCGCTCTGCACATTACTGTATGTTAAAATCTCCTGGAGAGCTTGTTAGAGTGCAAATTGTTGGTCCCTAGCCCTAGAGTTTTTGATTTAATAGATCTTCTATGAGATTGGAAAAATTAATTTCTAACAAGTTCCTACTGATGCTGATGGAGACACTTTGAGAATCTCTTTTTAGAGATACTCTACAGTCTTGTGGCCAGTGAGATGAGTGAAAGGCTTCTGGGAAATGTTTAGTGTTTTCATTTTCTTAAAAGACAACACATTTCCTTACTATTTGAAATAATTTGTATTAGGCTCTTCTGTTACTTGCAGCCAAAGACATCCGAAGTGATACAAAAGAATGAGAAGTTATTATCCCAGTATTATTTGTAAATTTAAGCTACTCTGTTGTACAGTTATAGGTTAGTAAATTAATGGATCCTGCTGTATTAGCATATATGTTCACAAAATATTTAATTTCTAATATGCTTTATTAGAGGTAGTCATTACATTAAGAGATTATCATAAAAGTGCCTATTAAAGATATTAGTAGAAATAGTCAAAATAAACAGAATTCATGACTTTGTCACACCAAAAATTCTACCAGTAGGTTATGCAGTACATTGGACACATACTCTGAGATTTGTATCTCTAGACCTCTACTTTGTTTTGTGTGTGCTATTAAAGGATTTTCACACTAGATGTCACATATATTTTATTTAGTAGCTCAGCACTGCCATCCAAGGGTCCCAGGTGTTTTTTTGCAGGCATTGAAGATAGTTGTTCTGAAATTATTTTAATGAAAATATCCACTGTTATACAATGTTTTACATAACTCATTCCTAAAATACATTAAATATGGTGATGGCATTTGAAACAATCAAGAGCTCTTTTCATTCTTATATGAATAGCAACTGTTGTTGTTGTTCAGTTGCCCAGTCTTGTCTGACTCTTTTCGACCCCATGGATTGCAGCATGCCAGGCCTCCCTGTCCCTCAGTATCTCCTGGAGTTTGCCCAAGTTCATGTTCATTGCATTGGTGATGCTTTCCAGCCATCTCATCCTCCGATGCCCTCTTCTCCTTCTGCCTTCAATCTTTCCCAGCATCAGGGATTTTCCAATGAGTCATCTGTTCACATCAGATGACCAAAATACTGGAACTTCAACTTTAGTATCAGTCCTTCCAGTGAATATTTGGGTTGGTCTCCCTTAAGATTGACTAGTTTGATCTCCTTGCTGCTCAAGGGACTCTCAGGAGTCTTCTCCAGCACCACAGTTCAAAGGCATCAATTCTTCAGCATTCTGCCTTCTTTATGGTGCAGTTCTCACAACCATATGTGACCACTGGTAAGACCATAGCTTTGACTATATGGACCTTTGTCAGCAGAGTAATGTCTCTGTTTTTCAACACACTCTCTAGATTTGACATTGCTTTCCTTCTAAGAAGTAATCATCTTCTGATTTTATGGTTGCAATCACAGTCTGCAGTGATTTTGGAGCCCAAGAAGAGAAAATCTGTCACTACTTCCCCCTTTTCCTCTTCTATTATGCCATGAATTAATGGGGCCAGATGCCATGATCTTAGTTTTTTTTTTAATGTTTAGTCTTAAGCTGGCTCTTTCACTCCCCTCCTCTACCCTCATCAAGAGGCTCTTTAGTTCCTCTTCACTTTCTGCCATTAGAGTTATATCATCCACATATCTGAGGTTGTTGATGTTTCTCCCACCTGTCTTAATTCTATCTTGTAACTCATCCAGCCCAGCATTTCTCATGATGTGCTCAGCATATAGGTTAAACAAACGGGGTGACAGCACACAGCCCTGTTGTATTCCTTTCTTGATCTTGAACCAATCAGTTGTTCTATAAGGGTTCAAACTGTTGCTTCTAGACCCATATACAGGTTTCTCAGGAGACAGGTAAGATGGTCTGGTATTCCCAACTCTCAAAGAGTTTTCCACAGTTTGTCATGATCCACACAGTCAAAGGCTTTAGCATAGTTGATGAAGCAGAGATAGATATTTTTCTGGAATTTGCTTGCTTTCTCTACTCAAATAATTTAGTATTGTTAAGAAAATATTTTAATTATTATATCTAGCGAAGTCTTTGGCTAATGTTAACCACAATGATCTGAGAAAGTTAGATCACCTGAGTCTATTCTGTTCCTGAAACTGTTGAATCTTGTACTTTTTTTTAAAATAGGAAAACAGTTTATTCTCAGTCCATCCCAAAACCTTAAGCAATTCCCCAAATATCTCTAAGATATATTTAAACACATACATAACATCTGCCAAGGATTTATGCAGAATATAAAGTATGAAAAATACTAATTACCTAGTTATGTGTCATTTAACAAACACTTTTACGTGGGCCTATTTTGTGTGCAGTATGCAACAATACTGTGTAATGTTGAATATGAATTATTTTTTCTACATGGAAATAAATAAAATGTGATGTAAAAAATACATTTGCTAAAACAAGATGACCAATACAGATAAATCTTAGCAAATAAGCAATAATGCAGTTAAGATTAACTACTTCCTGGCTGAAGAATTGCTTGAGTGGCATTTGATGGCAGGAAAAAAATGCATCCTCATCCTTAATATGTAGTTGTTGTTGTTGCTTAGTCAGTCGCTATGTCGTGTCCAACTCTTTTGCAGCCCTATGGACTATAGCCCACCAGGCTCATTAGTCCATGGGATTTTCCCAAGAATACTGGAATGTGTTACCATTTCCTTCTCCCAGGGATCTTCCTGGACCAGAGATTGAACCCATGTCTCCTGCATTGGCAAGAGGATTCTTTACCACTGAGCCATCTGGGAAGCCCTGGAAAGATGATAGCACATCCTAATATTCAGTGTTTTTAGACAACATAAGCACAAGATGTGATCCCATCCAAAAATAGTTGAGATACAATTATTGGGTACTAAACATTCTCTCCCTGGTCTCCCATGTAACTTGAGTGTTTTCCTGGTGCATACACGCACATTCTCTGTAATGTCTTTTCAATTATGAAAGTAATTTTTCAGGATTACTCACTTTATGTCAGTCATCAGAATGAGCATCTGCATGATGGAATTTCACATAGCTTCAGATGCTTGTATTAGCTTCAGCCTGTTGGAACACGCCTTGTATAAGTCCCTCCTCTGACTTAAAAGTGAAGTGACTGAATCTTGACATAAAAATTTTGATTAATAGAGCTAGCTGTTGGTACACTGATTTTGATATAATTTCATACATTTTAGAGGGGAAGAAGCCAACTCCTTTTTTATATTCTAAAGACAAATACCTTTGATCAAAGTTAACTTGTAAATTTGGAAGTAAGCATTCTGTTAGTCCCTGAATTGATGTTAACTCAAATGGAAGAATAGGCAGTTTGTGGTAATTTGAACTGATTGCATCAAAAGTTGATTTTTTTTGTTAAATGGTAATGAATTGTACCTCTCAAACAGTTTGACTTAGTTTAGATTTGTAGAAGATGGCCTCTCAAAATGCCATGGAGTACATATAGCAAACTGTTCTTTGCTTCAAGACAGCTCTCCTGAGTCTACCTCTAGTTGATTTCCAGGAGGAGGGATGGGTTTTGCTGAGTTTCCAAGGCTGCTTCAGTTGAACTTCCTTTTGACTATCCACAGAATTTTCCACAGAAAGCTATGAAATTATTTGGCAGTGCTAAGAACTGACTGACTTCACTCCTATGAACTTAGGTTCTTTAAGGCTGTTCTTAAAATTAAAAGTAGGTATTGTCCTGGGTTTAGGAGACTAACAAGTATTGAGTAAACATAATATATTACAAAATTAAGTGCAGTAATTCTGTAAAGTATACATTTTATCTTTTGGTTTCCCCAAATGAACTTTTAGGCCGACCCAATAGATTTTATACATGATAAAACTGGGAGTCAAATTTTTAAGCGAAGTCACATGACCAGTAAGCCTATGAATCAGATTGATTCCTTGCTTGACTCCAAAATGTATAAAAACCTTTTGGTGGATTCTAAGTTGCTTTTCAAAGCCTGCATTCAAAGCCTGAAATCCCTAGGATCTTCCTGAAAGAAAATCCAGTGTGATTCCTCCGGCCAACCATTCGTCTTAGAGAAGAAACAGTTACAGCTTTAGAGGATACCTCCTCTGTTATAGAGGATACATCCTAATTCACCTTCATGACATAAATGGAGCCATAATAAATAAATATGGAAGGAAATATAAAGCCAAAAATAAATATGGAAGGAAATTAAAACCTTTAAATGGCAATGCTGGTGGCAAGGGAGAAAAAAATACCAGGGAGAGTTTATATAATATATACATGGAATCATAAGAATAGAAATTTATGAGGTGATAGGACAACCTTGCATTTAAATTTCTCAGCTCTTAGCATCACTTTTGCTGTGTTGCCTCCCCAGTCTTCTAAGATTCTAGCAACATAAGATATACCATGGTGAATTGACTATGCATGTTCTGCTGTTCTATTAAAACCATGGATTTAAATGTGATTTTCAATCTCAGCTGGAAGAAATAGAATGCAACCTTTCTCATTTTTTGTAAGAAGACTAAAGCTAAGAATGGTGGCATGACCTAATTCAGACCATGTTTATAAGTCATTGTAGAGCAGCTTGAGACTCCCAGCCTCCTAATACTCAATCTAATTTTCTTTCCCAAAGACAAGTTTTTTGTTTTTATTTTTGTTTTTAATTTTTTTTTATTTCACTGAAGATTTAACATTCCAGAGTTCTACTAAGGAGATACAGAAACCTTTTATATCAAACTTCATAAGTTTTCATATCAAACTGCATTTCCACAATTGAGCCTTGACTCTTAATCTAATAAAATCCTTTTTTTGCTGCTGTGTGAAATATTACATATATGACTACCTTACTTGGGAACTATTTCAAGTGGTTTTTGTTTTTAAAATTACATTTAATTTATTCTGTGGACTGCCTTAGATGTCTGTCGAGGGCCACTCTTACTGAAATTTCCTCTACTTTTAAAACAAGTAATAAAATTATATTTGGTCAAAAAATTGAAAGATTTTTATTAAGCTTTTGTATGAGAATAGGCTTATGTCTACAATAAATACACATACTCAGCTTCTTGAGGGAAGTGCCCTTTGTAGAATTTGAAATGACTTATGGGTGTAGCTTATAAGCCTTGTGTCTTGTGAAGGCTGATGCTCACTTAGTTTATTGATGGCATTTTATTATATTGATTAGAGGACACAATTTAGCTGCTTCAAGTGTCCTGTGGTACTTTCTAAATTGGTATAAAATCTTTATTTTTCTTATGAATTCTCTTGTCATCATCCATCATTTTCACTACTGAAGCAGGTGCAACATTTCCATGGCTTGATCTCATGCCTATGCATTTTAGTTTCGACATATTACCCTGGGCTAGAAATGTTTCATCTTTTTTAATGATCATTCTTATCTTCATTAGGATGACAGCACATATTGCTAAATGCTCTGCTAAATGCTCTGCAGAGCATTTAGCAATATATATATATGTGTATATGTATGTATATATATATAAAATGATCCCAGGAGAGTCAGTGCAAAGGGGTCCTGCCTATTGGCACCATTGATTCAAATAGTCTGATTTCATCCAATTTGTTACTGGTGATGGTGGAAATTTAATTTGTCAGGCTTCTCAGATAAAGAGGTTCCAGAGACTTACCATACTTTTCCTTACAGTTTATCTCAAGGAGTTTTTTTGCCTACAAAAAAATCAAAATGTGTTTTAATTAGAAAGGAAAAATCCCTGAGGGGTTTTTAAATATACCCATTGGACAGGGCCATAACTATTCATTTAGAGCCATATCAGTGCCTGAAACAGCAAATTTAGAGATTCTGATGCCTGGGACCTGATTTTCTCCCTCCCTCCCTCACTACCTGTTTCTTTCTTTTAAAAATTCTTCTTTTTTTTTTTTATCTCTTCTCCTTTTAGTCCTATTTCCTCTCTACTTTCTCTCAGCTATGTGGTTTAAGCACAGCAGGTATTATTGAAGTTCCTTTTAAACATAGGTCATCCTCTGTAAGTCTTGAAGCACTTATCTTACACAGTAGAAAAGGTCTTTAAGAGGCCGTTTCATGAATGTGTCTAAACCAACCATTAGAGGCACCTGAGATACCTTTTGCCAAAGGAGCTCTGGCAAGGATTTTTCTGCAGACTCTTTTGGTAATATCTGCAGATGTTGGATAACTTGAAGTATCATTAATTTGCTAATTACTTAATGAACAGAGATTATACCCTTTGTCTAATAGAAGTCTCCATGGGCTCAATTTTAAGAATTTTTTTTCCTGTTTAGTTTTCAGTGAAGATGAAGTAAAGATATCAATGACCTTGCAGTTATATTTCAAATAGTTGGAAGAGTCACCAAACTTTAATTGAATTTTCATCTAAATAATTTTGAATTTCTTCTATAATTTCATCATAGGTTTATCTTTTGAATTTTATTTTCTTCATGGCCTCTTCCTGGCTTTTCCCTCAAATTTTTGCTGTTTGATGAGTTTCTGGGCTTTTGAAATATAAGTTGGGATGGAGTGGATGAATCAGCAGTCATTGTCTTAGTTAAGAAAAAGCTATATTTTAAGGAGATGAGGATAAAAAAAAGTTAAACCAATCATGTGAATGATGAAAAAGGAAATGTATTTATTAGGGCTAAGCTTTTCAGCATTGAGTTATGATTTATTAAGAGATGTAAGTGTGAATTCTAGCATTTTGGCTTACTGCTGTTCATAGAAGATGAAGTGTTTTCCAAAGATCATGGTTCTTTAATGCCAATAAAGACATATAATTCAGAAAGTAATAATTAAAGAGTAGCCAGTGACTCAACAGTGAGGCAGTTAGACTTTGTCTTTCTCCTAAGAGAAAACTGTAAGTTTTAAACAGTGCCTTCTTGTGTCACACATGAAGTAGATAATCTAATGGATATTTCAGAGTAAGGCAAAACATGGCTACCCCCAGTAAGATAGTTTGGGAGAAGAGAGTTGGCAAAATAGCATGATGTGTTCCTAAACACTTATGTTGTCCAGTCCCTCAGTTCTGTCTGACTGTGTGACCCCATAGACTATAGCACGTCAGGCTTTCCTGTCCTTCACCATCTCCCAGAACTTGCTCAAACTCATGTTCATTGAGTAGGTGATGCCATCCAACTATCTTGTGCTCTGTTGTCCCCTTCTCCTCTTGCCTTCAGTCTTTTCTAATGAGTTGGCTCTTCACATCAGGTGGCCAAAGAATTGGAGCTTCAGCTTCAGCATCAATCCTTCCAATGAATATTCAGGGTTGATTTTCTTTAGGATTGACTGGTTTGATCTCCTTGCAGTCCAAGGGACACTCAAGAGTCTTCTCCAGGACCACAATTCAAAAGCAGTTATTCTTCAGCACTCAGCCTTGTTTATGGTCCAACATTCATATCTATACATGACTACTGGGAAAACCATAGCTTTGACTATACAGACCTTTTTAACATGTTGTCTAGGTTTGTCATAGCTTTTTTTCCAAGGAGTAAATGTCTTTTAATTTCATGGCTGCAGTCACCATGTGCAGTGGTGTTGGAGCCCAGGAAAATAAAGCCTGTCACTGTTTCCATTGTTTCCCCATCTGTTTGCCATGAAGTGATGGGACCAGATGCCATGATCTTCATTTTCTGAGTGTTGAGTTTTAATCCAGCTTACTCTCCTCTTTCAATTTCATCAAGAGGCTCTTTAGTTTCTCTTCACCTTCTGCCATAAGGGTGGTGTCATCTATATATCTGAGGTTATTGATATTTCTCCCACAATCTTGATTCCAGCTTGTGTTTCATCCAGCCTAGCATTTCGCATGATGTGCTCTGCATATAAGTTAAATAAGCAAGGTGACAATATATAGCTTTGATGTACTCCTTTCCCAATTTGGAACCAGTCCATTGTTCCACATCCAGTTCTAACTGTTGCCTCTTTATCTGTATACAGGTTTCACAGGAGGCAGGTAAAGTGCTCTGATATTCCCATCTCTTTAATAATTTTCCACAGTTTGCTGTAATCCTATACAGTCAAAGGCTTTAGTGTAGTCAGTGAAGCAGTAGTAGATGTTTCTCTGGAATTCTTTTGATCCAATGGAGCATTTGTGACTTAACCATTAAAATGTATTGGATTATTTGACATGACTGTTTGCTCAAAACTATGAACCACTTTGACCTGTATGTTTTTTTTTTCCTTCTAAGATTTGAGGAGAGGCAGAGGAAATACTATAAATTCAATGGAAATAAAAATTGTGCATGTGATCTAAACCAAAATATTTTGTTTTGTAACCTAAAACTTCCAAGTTATCATTTTTCATATTCAACCTCACACTTATTATAATTGCACAAGAAATATAATATTAAGAGTAAATTTGTAAATGTGATATAAAACTACTAAGAATTCCATCTTTAGTATTAAGGAACATTTTGGAAGTAATAAAGCCAAAGGATTGCTTGGAATTTCAACCTCTCAATTTTCAAGAAACCTGAAATCCAATGTAGTTTAAAAAAAAAAAATCTAGAAAGTATATTTTCTGGTCAGAACTCTGGAATAGTCTGATATCAGATGGAACATGTGTTAGAATTTGAAGGGAGCAATGGGAAAGTCTGAGGGTAAATTGAAGGGTTGGAGAAAGTTCTACCAGTTACTCCTCTCAGTGACAGCTGTGGTGCCTATCCTGAGTCCGGCTCAGTGTAAATAAAGGGAATGAGTTTCTGTGGAATTGCCACCAATGCATTGGAGCTAAAGAGAGAGAAGGAATATTGCTGTAAGGAACTCCTCCTGCTCCTCAAGACTTGGAGCTCTTTATCCACTTACTAAAACACTTAACAATAAAATTTGTTTCTAAGCCTTGGACCACAGGGATTTTTATTTGGATTAAAGGAATCCAAGCCAGCTGTCAGTACTAGTTAACCTAGACCAGTGGTTCTCAGATCTCTATGCATATTGTAAATATCACTTGGAAAGAATTAAAACCACAAATGCTTGGACTGGACTTGCAGATATTCTGATTTAATTAGTCTGGAGTGAGGCCCAAGTATTGATATTTTTAAAAGCTTTCCAAATATCAGAAAGAGTACTGGTTGTTGTCATGGCAGAGGAACGGACTAAACCTCCTGCCAATAACAATGGTTAAAACCGGACAAAATGTAAAAGGCGAGCATTTGAAGGCATTGTAGAACAACTGAAATAGGGAGGATAAACTAAAAAAGGATCTGGTCCTTGAAAGAAGGGGAAGATACTAGGTAAGTTCAATAGATACCAGACTCTTCCAGTGAGGACAGCTGTCAAATCCTCTGGATACAGATGAACCCTGTAGTAAGCAGCAGTCTCACTGGACTGAGGAAACAGAGAGCAATGTTGGAGTTTGTCAGGGACTGAAAACTGAGAAGAAAAATATCAGAGGGAGCCACAGAGAGGGTAATCTCAAAATCTGCATAAAATTTCTTTCAAGTAGTTAGGTGACTCCCACTGCATACATAGGATTATACTGCGAAGAACTCAGAAGAAAAGTAAGTCTTGGAGGATGAAGACTGGCACAAAGACTTTAGCAGCTTCTAGACATACATAGATAGTTTGGAGTTCATGTCCTACCAAGTCAGAGGGACTTGGTAAAAACATTCAGGTTTTCTTTGAAATCCTCAGAAGTACTATGCCTTAGAACAATGGGGAAAAAAAAATAAAGTGTACCAGTTCTCATTAAGCTTAATCCCCATCCTTAACAGCATCAAAGTGATGGGCAGCTACTCTTTCTTCTTGCCAAAGGAAAATTTATTTTTGAGGGAAGTAACTTCCTCTGGAGACTATAAATGTTTTTTTTTTTATCTGCAATGTCTAGCATGCAATCAAAAGTTAAGGAGATACTTGATTCTGCTCAAGTTGGAGTAAAATGGATTGGGGTTTACTCTGTCACCTGAAACAACAAGAACATTTGAGTAACATATAAGAAGCAGCAGCACTCAAGACATTGTACACCTGTCAAAGGTCAGTCTTTTCCTGAGAGATAGGAAACCAGTGAGATATACCCTCTGACTAAACAGTTCACTGCCTGGAGAAAGTTTCCAAGCCAAAGCACAGGGAAAACAGACCAAAATAAAGTGCAGTGGCTTTGTTGAGTTGAGGAGACTTTACTATGATTCCAGGGAAGCCAGGTCAGCAAGAGAACACAGAGCAGAGCATCAGATAGGAGAGAGATGCAAAGAGAAAGCTCATTTTCAGGTGATCCTCCAATATATACAGCAGAGTACTGATCAATGAATGTGTTGGGGGATACTTCTTGATTTTAGGATAAGAAATACTAAGGGCTTCCCAGATGGTGCCAGTGGTAAAGAACCCACCTGCCAATGCAGGCGATGTAAGAGATGAGGGCTGGATCCCTGGGTTGGGAAGGTATCCTAGAGGAAGGCGCGGCAACTCACTCCAGTATTCTTGCCTGGAGAATTCCATGGGCAGAGGAGCCTGGTGGGCTATAGTCCATGGAGTCTCAAAGAGTTGGACATGACTGAAGCAACTATCCCTTTCACTTTTCAAAGTATGAGAAGAACGAGTAGCTGAAGATCTCACAGACCAAGAAAATGACTGTCCTAACAAAGTAAAAAGCCTCATAATGTGTGAAGGATTGGTTATGGTATCAAGATGGTATTGCTTCACTCCTAGGAAAAATTAATTTAAAACTAAATGCTACTCTTGTCCTGCCTAAATAAGGAAAAATGCAAGATGCAAATATATTAAATTGTTTCAAACTACATTACCTCCCAGAACAAACTTCAACCATAGTTGCAGGAATTTAAAAAGCAAAAACAAAAACAAGAATAAAACCTGAAATATAAACTTCAAAAAGCTATAGATTGAATGTTTGTGTTCTCCAAATTCATATGTTGCAACTTAACCACCAAAGTGATGGTGTTAGGAGTTAGGACCTTTGGGAGGTGGTTAGACCCTGAGGGCAAAGCGCTGTGATGGGATTCAGTTCAGTTCAGTAGCTCAGTCCTGTCCCACTCTTTGCGAACCCATGAATCGCAGTACTCCAGGCCTCCCTGTCCATCACCAACTCCTGGAGTTTACCCAAACCCATGTCCATTGAGTCGGTAATGCCATCCAACCATCTCATCCTCTGTTATCCCCTTCTCCTCCTGCCCCCAATCCTTCCCAGCATTAGAGTCTTTTCCAATGAGTCAACTCTTCACATCAGGTGGCCAAAGTATTGGAGTTTCAGCTTCAACGTCAGTCCTTCCAATGAACAACCAGGACTGATCTCCTTTAGGATGGACTGGTTGGATCTTTTTGCAGTCCAAGGGACTCTCAAGAGTCTTCTCCAACACCACAGTTCAAAAGCATCAATTCTGCGGCGCTCAGCTTTCTTCACCGTCCAACTCTCACATCCATACATGACCACTGGAAAAACCATAGCCTTGACTAGACGGACCTTTGTTGGCAGAGTAATGTCTCTGCTTTTAAAAATGCTATCTAGGTTGGTCATAACCTTCCTTCCAAGGAGTAAGCGTCTTTTAATTTCATGGCTGCAATCACCATCAGCAGTGATTTTGGAGCCCCAAAAAATAAAGTCTGACACTGTTTCCACTGTTTCCCCATCTACTTCCCAAGAAGTGATGGGACCAGGTGTCATCATCTTAGTTTTCTGAACATTGAGCTTTAAGCCAACTTTTTCACTCTCCTCTTTCACTTTCATCAAGAGGCTCTTTAGTTCTTCTTCATTTTCTGCCATAAGAGTGGTGTGATCTGCATATCTGCGGTTATTGATACTTCTCCTGGCAGTCTTGATTCCAGCTTGTGTTTCTTCCAGCCCAGCGTTTCTCATGATGGGATTAGTACCTTTATAAAGACACCCCAGGAGCTCCTTCATCCATGGTACCATCTGAGGACATGGTGAGAAGATGCCCACCTGTGAACCAGAAACTCGATCCTCAACAGACATTAAGTTTGTCAGTGCCTTGAACTTGGACTTCGCAGTCTCAAAAACTATGAGAGATAGATATTAGTTGTTTAAGCCACAAGAAAGTGAAAGTGAAAGTGGCTCAGTCATGTCCAACTCTTTGCAACCCCATGACTGCAGCATGCCAGGCTACGCTGTCCATCACCAACTCCCAGAGCTTGCTCAAACTCATGTTCATTGAGTCGGTGATGCCATCCACCATCTCATCCTCTGTTGTCCCCTTCTCCTCCTGCCCCCAATCCTACCCAGCATCAGGGTCTTTTCCAGTGAGTCAACTCTTCACATCAGGTGGCCAAAGTATTGGAGCTTCAGCTTCAGCATCAGTCCTTGCAATGAATATTCAGGACTAATTTCTTTTAGGATGGACTGGTTGGATCTCCTTGCAGTCCAAAGGACTCTCAACAGTCTTCTCCAACACCACAGTTCAAAAGCATCAATTCTTCAGCACTTAGCTTTCTTTTTGGTCCAACACTCACATCCATACATGACTATTGGAAAAACCATAGCTTTGACTAGACAGAATTTGTTGGCAAGGTAATGTCTCTGCTTTTCAATGTGCTGTCCAGGTTTGTCATAGCTTTTCTTCCAAGGAGCAAGCATCTTTTAATTTCATAGCTTCAGTCACCGTAAGCAGTGATTTTGGAGACCAAGAAAATAAAGTCTATCACTGTTTCCATTGTTTCCCCATCTATTTGCCATGAAGTGATGGGACCAGATGCCATGATCTTTGGTTTTTGTATGTTAAGTTTTAAGCCAACTTTTCACTCTCCTCTTTCACTTTCATCAAGAGGCTCTTTAGTTTCTCTTCGCTTTCTGCCATAAAGGTGGTGTCATCTGCATATCTGAGGTTATTGATTTCTCCCGCAATCTTGATTCCAGCTAGTGTTTAATCAAGCCTGGCATTTTGCATGATGTACTCTGCATAGAAGTTAAATAAGCAGGGTGACAATATACAGCCTTGACGTATTCCTTGCCCAGTTTGGAACCAGTCTGTTGTTCCTTGTCTATTTCTAACTGTTGCTTCTTGACCTGCATACAGATTTCTCAGGAGGCAGGTTAGGTGGTCTGTTATTCCTATCACTTTAAGAATTTTCCATAAATTACTGTGATCCACACAGTCAAATGCTTTAGTGTTGTCAGTGAAGCAGAAGTAGATGTTTTTCTGGAATTTCTTGCTTTTTCGATGATCCAGGGGTTGTTGCTAAGTTTAGTTTACCTCTGGTCCCTCTGCCTTCTGTAAATCCATCTTGAACATCTGGAAGTTATTGGTTCACATACTGTTGAAGCCTAGCTTGGAGAATTTTGAGTATTACTTTTCTTGCATGTGTGATGAATGCAATTGTACAGTAGTTTGAACATTCTTTGGCATTGCCTTTCTTTGGGATTGGAATGAAAACTGACCTTTTCTGGTCCTGTGGCCACTGCTGTGTTTTCCAAATTTGCTGGCATATTGAATGCAGCCACTTTAACAGCATCATATTTTAGGATTTGAAATAGCTCAGCTGGAATTCCATCACTTCCACTAGTTTTGTTTGTAGTGATGCTTCCTAAGGCCCACTTGACTTCACACTCCAGAATGTCTGGCTCTAGGTGAGGGATCACACCATCATGATTATCTCAGTCATTAAGATCTTTATTGTATAGTTCTTCTGTGTATTCTTGGCACCTTGTCTTAACATTTTCTGCTTCTGTTAGGTCCATAACATTTCTGTCCTTTCTGTGCCCATCTTTATGTGAAATATTCCCTTGATATCTCTAACTTTCTTGAAGAGATCTGTAGTCTTTCCCATTCTATTGTTTTCCTCTGTTTCTTTGCATTGATCACTAAGGAAGGCTTTCTTATCTCTCCTTGCTATTTTTTGGAACTGTCCATTCAGATGGGTATATCTTTCCTTTTCTCCTTTGCCTTTCACTTCTCTTCTTTTCTGAGCTATTTGTAAGGCCTCCTCAGACAACCATTTTGCCTTTTTGCATTTCTGTTTCTTGAGGATGGTTTTGATTACTGCCTCCTGTTATGAACCTCTGTCCCTAGTTGTTCAGGTATTCTTATCACATCCAGTCCCTTGAATCTATTTGTCACTTCCACTGTATAATTGTAAGGAATGTGATTTAGGTCATACCTGAATGGTCTAGTGGTATTCTCTATTTTCTTTAATTTAAGTCTGAATTTTGCAATAATTTGTAGCAGTCTTAGTGGATTAAGGCACATTTAGTAACTGGATATTCAGTCATCATATGTCGTTTTTTGTATGTGCCCAGTAACTTCAGTTGAATCTAACTCTTTGTGAACCTATGGACTGTAACCCACCAGTCTCCTCTGTCCATGAGATTTTTCTGGCAAGAATACTGGAAAGGGTTGCCATTCCCTCCTCCAGGGGATCTTCCCCACCCAGGGGTCAAACCCATGTCCCCTACATTGCAGGTGGTTTCCTTACCACTGAGCCACCGGGAAAGCCTTTGGGTGCCCCTAGGCTGTGACAGTTTTTCTGAATTCTGTTTTTGAGGACTTTGGCAGTTTTGAGGAGTACCAGTCAGATATTTTGTAGAATGCCCTTCAATTGGAATGTGTCTTATTTTTTCCTTCTGGTCAGACTTAGGTTATGGGAGGAAGACTGCTGAGTTAAAGTGCTTCTCTTAATCATATTATGTCAAGTTTCAACATGACTCCTTGATGAAGTTAAACTTGATCACAAGCTGAAGTAGTGTTTTTGAGGTCTCTTCACTGTCATTTTGTTTTTCCCTTTTCTAAAGTCTATTCTCAGGAATCAAATCACTACATGCAACCCATGATCAAGAGGGGTTGGGGGATGACTTAAGCTCCCCTTCTGAAGGGCAAAGTATCTGCACAAATTATTTGGAATTTTTCTCTAACATTATGTGATTTTAATAGGAAAAAAAAAATTTACAGGACAATGTGTGGTTGGAGTAATTCCAGGGTAAAGTCCATAAGCCAGGTCACTCTGTTCACCATTGAATATCTAGTTTCTACAACAGAATCTAACACATCAAATATGATTTCAATAAATTATATTGAATGCATTTTTGGAAAAAGCACAGAACAACTGTACTTCTTCCTAAAGTTCCAAGTCTATATTGTGTATTCTTATACTAATTATATAGAGTTAATTTCATACAATTTATAAACTAGTATTTTAAGCAAGATACCCCAGCATATATGCTAAAAACATTTACATCATGATGTAGAAAATGACTTCAGAAATAAACTTGTGCTTTTCTCTACTCAAGACAGATGTCTCACAGAAATTCTGTTTCTCAACTTTAGGCAAACCTCTCTCCATTGAGGCACATTTAATATTTTCTGCTCAAAAAGGGTGAACGATTCACTGTCCTTTCAAAATCTGGGTCTCTCTTGGTAGCACTTTCTGCTATTTAGGAAAAAGGGAATAAACAGCTTGTGTCATTTGTAAGGATTAAAAATTAGAAGCTGACTTAAATTAGAAATTGACTTAAAAAGTGCAAGATTTTGGTTGGGGAAAAAGTTGTAAATAAACCTGTTTTGCTCTTTAAATACATGAACCCATTTTCTGCAATAAAGCTTCACTGTCCAATAAATTTGTAAGAAAGAGGTCTTTGGTATTAAAAGTCAGGAGGCAATCATAGGAATTTGTGGGAAGAGAGTGACGGAAAGTATCCTGGCTCTGACTTCAGAAAAGCTAAGATTTTAGCTCCTCCTTCAAAGACATGCTTGGAATAGTTAGGCCTAGGAGGTTCTGGGGAAAGGTCATTGGGAGTAGGCCTGATGCAGAGATCAGAGAAGCGCTTCAACAAGAGAATTCATCAGAAGCACCTGGCTGTAACGGGGACCATGACACAGACAGGGCAAGTGTGCCACAAATAAACCACCCATCAAACTTCTGGTCATAGCAGGGCCTTGAGTTTCTTAATGGTGCTCTGGCAAGAGCCTCCCAGACACTCATGGGTTATGGAGGAATCACACCTGTGAAATGTCCATGGCCACTGTTCATTGGTTGAGAAGTCTATCTTTATATATTATTTAGAATATTTGAGGCTAGGCTGTCAAGGTGCAGTTTGTTAGCATTTGAAGTATCCTAATTAAGCATCTACATTCTAGAAGTAGCTAAAACAAAAGCCACAAACATCACTGAGTTTGTCTTTGAGATATGCATAGTTAACAGGGTATATTGAAATTAATTTTCAATTTTCAAGTGAATGTTGGAGTTAATATCTGATGTTAATTAGATCTGTTGTACCAGCACGTAAGTCTTTGTGATTAGGTTATGTGAATCTGGGCAAATAGGAATCTTTAGAGAAGGGCTCTAGGTAAAAACTCAGTTCTGTCCTATTCTACTCACTTAAAAGAGGATCTATCTCCTAGTGTAATCTGAAGGTGACCTTATTGTTTCTTTAGTTTCACACCTGCCTTTGAGCTGGTCAAATGTAGGAACTACATTGAGTTTATGTATATATTATGTATATTTTGTGCCTTTAAAGTGTTTACATGTGTGGAAAATTGGCCCTGAATTTGCTTTCACTCTAACATTCTACCTGCTAGTGAGGGTAGGGGAAGTAAAACTTCTGCTTTCAGTTACCTACAGCCACTGAAGACTGCCTACGCTATCCATAGGGAATCTGACTCTCTAAGAAAAGCTAAGTTGGCATAGGTTAAGTTCCTAAATATGGATGTGAGTACTAGATTCTGGAAAGAAGCTGTGACACATTTGTTTATCTTGAAAAGGTCAGGAAATAAGGGAGCAAATTCTATATCTAAAGTTAGAAAGATATGTAAGAAATAGCCCCAACTGTGGATATTTATGGTACATGAAGGAAAGAAGCAGCAGATAAGGCCTTTTACTTTAGGGTTTTACACAGCAAATATATTTCTTTCAGATTATGTGTGTCACTGTGTGTATATATGTGTGTATTATATGCATGTAAAACTATGGATACATTTGTAACATATTAATTTTAGCTTAGAGTGATTATTTTTTCTTTTACTTGAGATTGGAGTGAGTATCTGATTTACTTATTTGGAAAGGTTTTCTCTGCAGGTGTGAATTGTTATTAAAAAAGAAAAAAAAAAAAAGAAGTCAGCTTTCCTTTGTCAAATATTGCCAGTGAATTATTTTTCAAGTTTAAATCTACATCAAGTGATTTCTTTTATAGAAAAAGGTGTTACAAAGCCATGCATTACATTGTACAATATCTGCCTGTTTGTTTTACACTGAATACATAGGCAATATTTTAATTTCCTTTTTCCTTATTAGACTTGAATAAAGACACTTTGCATTAACAATTTAGAAGTTCTCTGTACTTATATAGAAAGTGAAATTAAAATTCTGTTATTTTAATCCAGGAAACATTTTCTGAGTGTCTACTATATGACATTTATTGTGTGTGTAGTGGTTTATAATGTAAGTTTAACAAATAACACTTCAATGCAGTGACATCTCAGAATGGAACAAAAATTAATTATTCCCCCTCAGTAACCCTCAGTTTCTTCTTGATTCTTTATCTTCTGATTTGTTGCTTTTCTTCTGGATGCAAAAGCTTCACAGTTTCCTCTTCTGGTGGTTTAGGTTATTTTTATCCATCTAATTCATGACAAGAGAGATGCTCATTGCAGTATACGTGGTGCCACTCCCCTCTGTGACCTTGGGCATCCTATCGATTCCTTAAAACCCAGTGATCTCCTCTGTTGGAAATACATAATATTATGTACCTCTTATGTTTATTGGAAGATGTAAAGCTCTTAGTACAGAACATGCTCTTAAATGTATGTGTCTATATGTAACAAGAGAGATAAGGATAGTCAAGGCTCTGAGGTTTTGACATTTTACTGTTATTTTAATAAAATAATATTAAACTAAATTTAACATGTAAAAATAATTAGGTATGAAAATGTAAGAATTTATTAACAATTAAAAAAAAACCTAAATTTTGTTCTATATTAAAAAGATTATAAACATAGAAATTCATTTTTAAAGCCAAACACAATTTACCTTCTGTGTAGTATAGTTTAACTCCCACTATTGAAAAAATGAAGACATTTTCAGTTACACATATTTCTATTTCCACAGCTCTGTTTATTGATTTTTTTTTCTTATTTCTAACTTGAGACTTATAATATTGGTATTCTAGGGCACTATTTCTTTTTTAGAGCCCTAATGGTGGCTCAGATAGTAAAGAATCTGCCTGCAATGCAGGAGACCTTGGGTTCGATCCCTGAGTTGGAAAGATCTGGAGAAGAGAATGGCTACCCATTCCAGTATTCTTGCCTGGAGAATTTCATGGACAGAGGACCCTGGTGGGCTACAGTCCATGGGGTCCCAAAGAGTTGGACATGACTGAGTGACTTTCGATGTTTTTGTAATACTGTCTCCAGCTGAATTTATTTTAATTCATCTCTAAGTTGTTAGGGTTTATTTCAAAGAGCTTTTCTAAATGACTAATTCATCTAAGATTACAGTTTTATGCGTACGTGACAATATATGTTGTTTTATGTTTAAATGATGGTTTAACTGATGTGTTAATCAGTATAGACTAGATTTTGCTACAGTAGCAAAGTGTGGTCTATTTGTTTCATCTGTTCTTTGTTTCTCTTTTTTTTTTTTCATTTATATTGAGTATTTTTGTTTTTTAGTTATTTCTTTATTATATTATTTTAGTAGTTATTTTAGGATTTTTATTATCTATATTTAAATTATCACAGTCTACTTTGAGTGATATAATACCACTTCAGATATAAGAAATTAGCAGTAGAATGTTTTCATGTCTCCCTTCCAGCATTTATGCTATATTTTACACTTTTACTTTGGCGTATGTTATAAACCCCCCAATGCATTTCTATTGCTTATTGTATTAGTTTCTTATGGCTGCTTAACTAATTATCATAGACTTAATGACTTTAAGCAGCACAGATTTATTTATTATGTTACAGTTATGAAGGTGAGGAGTCCAGAAATAGGTCTCAGTAAGCTAAAATGCTGGAATTAGCAGGCCTGTGTTTCTTTTGGAAACTCAAGAGGATAATCTATTTCCTATTTCTTTTCTATATTCTAGAGGCTGGCACACTCGGATCGTAGTGCACTTTCAATTCAGCAATAGTTGATCAAGGCTTTCTCATACTGCATCAGTCTGACACTTTCACTCTACTGCCTTCCTCTTTTACTTATGAAGACCCTTCTGATCACTTTGGACCTTCTTGAATAATCCAAGATTATCTCCCTATGTATCTCAAGGTCATCTCAAGATTTCATCTGCACTGCTTTTGCATTTTGAAAAATGTTTCACATTTGACTGGAAATATATTTTTTTGCTGGATAAATAATTCTAGATTGACATTTACATTTGTCCTTTAAAGATGTTTCTCCACTGTTTTCGAGATTAGATTGTCTCTGGTGAGAAGACATCTCTCATTCTTACCTTTGTCCTCCTGTACACATGTCTTTTTCTGTCAATGTAAGATTGTTTTTTTATCATTGGTTTTATGATGTGCCTTGGTATAGTTTCTTTTTCCATATTTCTTTTGCTTGAGTTTTGTTGAGTATTTTGGATCTGTGGGTTTATTATTTTCACCAAATTTGGGGGATATATTTGAGATTTTTTTCTGTAGATACATTTTTTTCTCTCTTTTGTCTCCTTAAGGATTTCCTTTCACATGTAGATTAGATCACTTGCTGTTGTCTCATAGAACTGATTCTCTTTTCAATTTTTTAGTCTTTTTGTTTCTGGGTCTTGTTTTATGTATGTTTTATTCATGTATTTTCAAGTTATCTAGTATTTCTTCTGCAACATTGTATTGGCTTTCAATCCTGTCTACTGTATTTTTTTCATTTTAGATGTCATAGGTAGTTGGTGGATTTTGATGTGCATATCTGTGTTTGTGATTTGTGGATTACCATGTAGCTGAATTCCTGTTTTGCCTCGTTTCACATGGATGAAATTGCACATAAGCAATCATGAAATTTTTGTTGATGCTCAAATCATTTTCTTAATCAGTTGATTAAGATTACTGTTTTCTTAATATTAAAACCAACTGTACGTGGTATTATTTTGTGGGTACTTTTGAAAAACATGTGGCATTCTACATGTGCCCCCCAAAAAGCTTAACACCCAAATCAATGCCTATATTAACAGTTTTTCTTCAAAGATTCAAGAGCATCATGAAAATCAACTATAGTTTTCACCAGTAAAAGTTTGATATGGGTCTTTTTTTTGGTCTGTATTTAGCATGTTTAATCCATTTCCTAACTTCTTAAACTTATCAAATAGAGTTATAATGACTGCTTTAATGTCCTTGTATACTAATTCTGTCATTGATGTCTTTTAATTATTTCAATTATGATTTTTCCTTCTTAGAGATTATAGACAACTGATTCTTTGGATGTCTAATAATTTTATAGATTCTAGACAACATCAGTTTTACATTGTTGGGTTCTATTTTTGTACTTTTATCTGTATTCTTGAGCTTTGTTTTGGAACACAGTTAAATTAATTAAATCAGTTTGAGTCCTCAGGTATGGCTTTTAAGCATTGATAAGTAGTAGCAGCATAAAATGTTTATGGCTAATTTTATCCTTCTACTAAGGCAAAAGCTTTCTGAGTACTTTGCCAATGCTCAAAAGAATTATTAAATTCTCTACTCAGACTGGTGAGCAGCCAAAATCTTGACTGCTGCTATAGAATCAGTTTCTGAACTCATGTGACTTTTGGCAAGAGGCTTCAGTTCCTTGCTGGCCCTTGGGAAGGGAACTCAGTTTTTCACTACATGGGCATTTACACAGACTATTGGAGTGTCCTCGCTTCATCCTAGGTAGCTTTCTCCACGTGGCAATCTGAAAAAGAGCATTATGGAAGCCATGATACCTCTCTGACCTATACTGGGAAGTCATACACCATCATTTTTTCCAGAGTCTATTCACTGAAAGCAAATTATTATCAATAACCCACACTCAAGGGACAGTGATACTCTAAAAAGGGAAGGGAATCAATTTGTTTATGTACATAATTTAGAACCACCATAGTCAGGCTTCTGAACTCCAAGTAATATTTATATTTTTCTCACATGCAAAATGCATTTACATTCTACAAGACCCCACAAATTTTCGTTCCTTCATACCCTCAGTTTAAAGTAAAAGTTGTTGACATCTAAATTAGGCCCAGATATGGATGAAGCCCACCTTAGGCAAAGTTTCCCATGGATAGTGTCTTCTGACTTGAAGATCTGTGAATTAACAAAAGTAATAATCTTCCCCCTATGTATGCACAATAGTCAGTGGTGGGAGAGGTGTAGGATAACTCAAGGAGAAAGAATATATAAGAATTTATGGACATATTTAAAAACTAACACACTCCTGAAAAGAATTATCTTTTTATGTTTATGAAAATTTTTGACATGATCTTATTTTTCTTTCCATCTATAAAGGTAAAATTGGTAAACCCTTTGGAAACTCCCCATCTAATGAAATCAGTTCATCATACTTGACATTATTCCTCAGATTCAAGAATTTACTTCCTCTGGCTCCTTTTATATTTCTATTTTGTTTCCTCTCAAAACTAGGTTCTGTATGAACAGGCAGGATTTTATCAATTCACCTCCTTTTCCTGTCACTATTAGTGTGAGTAGGGGTAATCAAAATTAACTCTGCTTAAATACACTAGCTCCTCTCCTTTTTCCTTTTGGCCAGCCATGTTCAAAGAATATGTCGGGAGATTGTGCTTCCTTCTGTAGATAGTGCTGCTTTCAGTAAATTTTGTCTGAATCCTCTTGATTTTTCTATTTTGTTATGTATTGTAGTAGGAGACTCTGTGATCTCATTTAACTTGTCTTTACTAAGGAAGGATCTCATGGATCTTAAATGAAAGGGCCTAGAACTGGTTCAGGGCCTGAGCTTTACTTTTGTGACCCCATTTTTTGTGCTCTCTCTTTTCTACTGACAGCATGTTCCCTGAAAAATGGAATTTTTCTATTCAAGAAAGTACTGATAAAATGGAAAAGTATGGTTTCAAAAGCTGTAAAGTTCAGTATGAAAAGTGTCTTTTAACTTTATCTGGAGACTTCACTTGCTTATATATTGATTTTAGTATACATATTTGAAGTTTCAGATTTGATGTTTATTTTAGTTGATGTTTGATGAGAATGAATTGCAATTGCTACATATACCATTTACTTAAAATACTTCTAATTTTATGCTTGCTCAGGGAGCATCAGATATGTTTGGGCAGGAATCAAAGACACACCTGAATTTTTCTCATAGTTTCATCACTCAAAGTCAATAATGAGGGTGCTGTCTTTATATTCTATTTTCTAAAGTACACAGATAGCATTCAAGCTCTTTTTTTCTGAATTGCAGCATATTTTAACTTCTCTGTTTATAATGACTAGATAATACTTATTCTTACATCTATGACATAGATTGAATGAAAACTAGGGCCATAATTTGGATTGAAAATTATAGTTGGCAGTGTTGTCTTTATTGATTTTATATTTTTCTTTATAATTTTTATAATGTCTTCTAAGATTATATTATTTAACCTTCACAAAACAAAATTTTCCTCTTATAGATGGAATCACTGAGGTTTTACTGCCCTCTATGTCAAACAACCTATTCAAAGTAATCTTAGGTCCAGAACTGCGATGTTATGACTTTTAAACAGCTTGTACTCTCCAAAACTTAACACATACTTGATTCATGGATATCAGCCTATATAATCTTTTATTTCCACAATTATCCATGCTAATATATGCATATTTTGTTTAAAGAAGCCAAGACGAACATAACTTTTCTTAAATTATGCTGAACTTTGATTCTGAGAACTGGTGACATCAATGGAGAACAGGGAGATTTTTATTTCTTGCTAAGTATTGATTTAAAAAAATAAACCTTTATGATGAAGACTTTATATCATAAAAGACACTATGAAAATTATAAAGAAAAACATAAACTCAACAAAGACTCACTATTGCTAGCTATAATTTTTAATCCAAATTATGGTCCTAATTTTCATCCAGTCTTTATCATAGATGACACCTTTACTAGTGTCAGAGGAATAGAAGACTAAAGAGGAAATATTTTTCACCTGGTGACATATCAATATTTTGACCAAATAATAGCTATTACTTTATTGCAGTCAGTTACTCCCAAAGAAGAAAAACACTGGTATTTTTAGAGATCATCATTTTTACCTACACTGTTACTGGAAATGCCAGAAGGATAATAAGCCTTGGAAACAGTATGTGAATGCCAAATTTACATATACAAAACCCCTCAAAATTGAATAACAAAGTTTTGCATCAGGCTCTCCACTGGTAATACCATGGAGTCATTTTTATAGTTAAGAATGAAATAATTACACAATGTTAGATGAGAAGATGATACTTTATATAAATTTAGTTTGAAAACAATGTTTAAGGGATTTGTTTTAAGCCAGTGTGATATTGTGGTTTTGGAAGAGAGATTAAGTACAGGAAATCTTTTTTTTTTTAATAGTAAATGTGATAATATAGGAGTACTTGATATCTCTGCTTCAAGATAGGGGTAACAAAGATTAAAATTATAATGGGTTTCAGATATTGAACATTAGATAACATTGTGATTCTGAAGAAAGAGACATAAGTTGTACAAGTTATGACTGGAAGCAGTGGGAGTGGGCTCAAACAGAAACCAGCATTCTCAAGGACTTGAAGAGACAGAGGCAATCTTTGCAGAGACTCAAGAATTCAACTAAAGAAATCTAATTCAGAGTTTAAAACTGTCCTACCAAGAAAACTCTATGACTAAGCACACAAAAAAAGTAAAGCTGTCTTTTATTTGCAGAGGAAATAATTTTCTAAACTTCTAAGGAATCTATCCAGAAAGGTCTAGAAAACAATAAATGAATTTAAGGTCAATATGTATGAATTAATTGTGCTTCTGTAGATTAGGAACAAACAAATGAAAATTGAAATTTTATAAAGCAATGCCATTTATACTAATGTAAAAATACAATTATTTATGAATTTAAACAAATATCTGAAAGAACTGTTTACTAAAGAACTGTTTACTAAACTCTATAGTATTTGCTAAGAAAAATTAGCAAATTATGAATAGAAGGAAACTTCATTAACCTATTAATTGTAGCTACAAAAAAACCAACCACAAACATCAAACTAAATGGTTAAAATTGCAAATGTTTCCTTTGTAATGGAGAATGAGAAAGAAAAATAAAATAGTCATAATTAGCAGATGATATTCTGAGTTGAAAACTGTAAAATAACTTGTAAATGAATAATTTTAATATGTAAATTCTGCAATTTTACTGGATACAAATCTGTATATAAAATTAATTATATTTCTTCTGTCTCCTGTCAATAAAACAGATTTTTAAAAAATGCAATACTATACACAAAAAATAAAATATCTATGGATGAATCTAGTAAACATAAAGTCACAAAGCAATTTTGAGAAAAATGAGAACTTAAATAAATGCAAGGGTATTCCGTTTTGTTAATGTAGTTTTCATGGATTGGAAAACTCAATATTGTAGAGGTGTCAACAAATTCAATGACCTGCTGATAAAAATATCAGGGAGACTATATCAAAAATTAACAAGTTGATTATAAAATGTATTATGGAAATAAAAATTGCAAAAATTATTCAATATTGAAGAAGATGACAAAACTGGAGGACTTACTTATGTCAGACATCAGAACCTTTTATAAATATGCCCTAAATTACATAGCAAGATATTTGCCAAAGGATAGACAAATAGCAAGCAAAAAGTAAAGTTCCAGAAATAGACCTACGTATATGAGATACTAAATTGATGACAATGATTTAATTTCAGAATAGGAGGGTTGGGATGGTGTGTTCAATAATTGATGTTAGGTCAGTTGGATGGCCACACAGGAAAAAGTCAGTTTTTATCTCTGCCTCATATCATATGCGGAAATAGATTCTGGATGAATTGCAGATCAAATTGTGAAGGATAAAGCAATGAGGCTAATTCCCTTCCTAGACGTTTGTTGTTGTTGTTCAGTTGCTAAGTTGTGTCCGACTCTTTGAAACTCCATGAACCGCATGCAGATGCTAGGCTTCCCTGTCCTTCACTGTCTCCCGGGGTTTTCTCTGGGAGAGCAGAGCACAATGTCCATTGAGTCGGTGATGCCATCCAACCATTTCATCCTCTGTCTCCCTCTTATCCTCTTGTCCTCAATCTTTCCCAGCATCAGGGTCTTTTCCAGTGAGTCACCTCTTCGCATCAGGTGGCCAATGTATTGGAGCTTCAGCGTCAGTCCTTCCAATGAATATTCAGGACTGATTTCCTTTAGGATTGACTGGTTTGATCTCCTTGCAGTCCAAGGGACTTTCAAGAGTCTTCTCCGGCACCACAGTTCAAAAACATCAATTCTGAGCACCTTCTTTATGGTCTAGTTCTCACAACTATACATGACTATGGGAAAAATCATAGCTTTGAGTATATACAGACCTTTTTTGGCAAGCTGATATCTCTGATTTTTAAAACATGTCTAGGTTTGTCATAGCTTTCCTTCCAAGGAGCAAGCGTATTTTAATTACATGGCTGCAGTAACATCCACAGTGATTTTGGAGACCAAGAAAATAAAGTTTGCCACTGTTTCCATTTATTTCCTATCTATTTGCCATGAAGTGATGGGGCAGGATGCCATGATCTTAGTTTTTTGAATGCTGAGTTTTAAGCCAGCTTCTTCACTCTCCTCTTTCATTTTCATCAAGAGGCTCTTTAGTTCCTCTTTGCTTTCTGCTATTAGGGTTGTATCATCTGCATGTCTGAAGTTGTTGATATTTCTCCCAGCTATCTTGATTTCAGCTTGAGCTTCACCCATTCTTGTATTTCTCATGATGTACTCTGCATATAAGTTAAATAAGCAGGGTGACAATATACAGCCTCAACGTACTCCTTTCCCAACTTTGAACCTGTCCGTTGTGCCATGTTCTAACTGTTGCTTCTTGTCCTGCATACAGGTTTCTCAGGAGACAGGTAATCTGTTGAAAATAGTACAGTGTTTTGTTTTTTTGTTTTTTAAATTACTTTCTCCTGTTTCTTTCGTTCCTCTGCCCAGTGCCTATAATTAATTAACCCTTACTGTGTGCCAGACACCATGCTGAGAACTTTACACAGATTAATTTAATTGTTACAACAACTCTTTGATGTAGCTACATGATTCCTGTTATACAGATGATGAAATGAGGCAAAGATAACTTAATGAAATTACCTAATTCATTCATTTATTTCTCTTTGCTTCTTAAATGTTGTAACAGAATTTGAACCAAGTCCGTGAGACCAGGTTTAAGGCCTATACTGTCTCCAAGTCTCAGTTTCTTCACAAAAAAGAAAAAAAAAAATTGGGCTGGTAGTATCTGTAGGAATTGTGAAGATCAAATTAGACAAATATATGAAGGAGTTTTATAAACTAAAAATTACCATAAAAATGTGTTCCCAATAGAAGACTTGCCCAAGGGAAAAAGGCAACACAGTTTAAAAGGCACCAAGATTTAGAAGTGTTTGAAACTTATCAGCATTTGAAACATCTCCACCCTTTTCTAGTGATAAGATCTTGGCAAACTATCTGATGTCTCCCAACCCATTTCCTCCTATATATTGGAGATACTATCATGCTATTTGTATATGCTGGCTATTATTATATGCCAGATACTCTTCCCAGAGATTTACTTAATACTCATGATAATCCCATCAAGTAGGTATATGACTCTCATTTTCAGATGGCAGATAAAATGAAGCCATCTTCATTTTAGAGATGAGTGGCTTATCCATGAGTATATAGCTAATAAGTGGCAGAGCCAGGGTTCCAGCCACTGTTGGCTTCACAGGTTTATTATGAAAATTAAACAAAATAACATATGGAGCAAAATAAGCATAGTCTATAAAACAGTATGAACACTCAACAAATTTAACTATTACTATTATTTTAATGAACTAAGAATTTATGCCTTAAAGATGGATAGAGAGGAGTAATAAATCCAGAGTAATGCAGCACAGAAACTAGAACTGAGAAAATAAAAAGAAATGCTTCAATGTTTGGCAAGGAAAAGGGGGTACTTTGGTTGATGGGGGCAAAGTACAGAGATGTGAGAGACTGAAGAAGCGCAGTGAGTATGATATAACTGACAAATAGAAACTGCTTGCCCTGGCAACAGTGAAGACATTTCAGGCATCTAATGGATTGAGTAAATATTCATCTTTGAGGTTGTTAAGGGTTGGTAACTTGTTGCCATGGTGACTTTAAATTCTCTTAGCGTGTGTCCTGGTAAAGGTCCTTAAATTAGCTCATTTTTGCAGCTTTGTATTCTACGTGAGTTACGTGACTCCAGAAAGTGCTTATAAATATATATGTGTACATGATCAACCAACACAATCCTAAAATCCTCACGTGTAGCTTCGTAGATTGACTCTTGAATGAAACAGAGCAATCTGTCACTTGACTTTCTATGACATTCAAGATATTGAAGTTTAGAAGAAAAGATTGATTTAGACACAAGTTTAATGGAATTAAAAATGTGTGATTAATGACATCTGTTTTTTTTTAAGCATGATAGCTGAAGGAAAATTAATTAATGTGTTATATAAGGTACTCATTCCACTGTATTTTGCAAGGTAAATTTGTTAAGCTTTTCTTAAGATTTTTTGATTTTAATACCTAGTAGATATTAGATCATATAATTGCATAGCCTTCATTTTATCTCACTATTCCCTCCTGAATTTCAGCATTGTTTAAGTATCATGATTCTGTTTTCTAGCACTGTGGATTATCGGAGGAGCCAGGTAATATCCAGCTTTATTAGTTACCTTATAAAAAAAAAGCCTAATATGAGCTTCAGATGTTTTGCCTCTAAGGCATCATGCTGTGCAATGAGCTGGGCAAGCGTTTTTCCTTTGTACCTTTGTGATAGGTTAAATAAAACAGAAAAACAAAGGATGTGTTTCCTTGGTAAATAGTGCTACAGCATATATACAAAATATATACAAATACACCCCCAAAAGCATTCATAGTCTTTGTAAACAAGTTTCATTTCATATCCACATGAAAACTAAACCAAAAAAATAGATCTTTAATCTGAATCAATAGAAAATTATAGCATCATTTTATGACAGCCTTGCTAACTTTCCAATTCTGTACATATACACATAGTTCTGTGTTGTTAAATATACTAGGATTCAGACATATTGAGAACACCTGGAAGGTTACAGAAGTAGGTCTGTCTTGAATTCAGACTGAGTGGTTCGAGTGTTAATATCTGTGGTCTTTTTTATTTTGAGGTTTTCAGTTTGGTTTTATCCCTGTGGCAACTAGCAAGGAATGTCAACAAATCCTTTCACTGTTGCTGTTTACTGCTCAGAAGACTGTGTTTAGAGAGCCTACAGGAGTTTATGTATATAATCTGGTATAACCATTCAAAAAGGATATCTGAATTGTTGACATGTAGCTTCAATAAGTTAAAAATATATCAGGTCCTTTCCTGTCTCAAAGCAGTGGTACACTTACATGTAGTGTGAAACGGGAGAAATTTTCTTTTTTTCTTCTGAAAATCGCTCAGTCGTGTCTGACTCTTTGCAACGCCATGGACTAGTTCTTGGAATTCTCCAGTCCAGAATACTGAAGTGGGTAGCCGTTCCCTTCTCCAGGGTATCTTCCCAACCCAGGATTTTGTTTTTGTTTTTCTTTTCTTAGCAGCCACTAAATTATACAACTTTGGACTTTTCCCCATAGTAGCCACTTTAATTGAACAAACTGCTTTTGTGTAAAATTAGAGATTAAAAAGAGCAGGCCGAGTGGTTGATTCACAGCATGCTCTGGCTATTACTTTAAGCAGGAATTCCTAATCTTTATGCTATATTCTACAGTGCAATTTATTATTTATGAATCATATAGAACAAAGTTATTGCCCATGAGTGTTTGAATATCTACACCAGATAGTTTGAATTAAACATATTGTTAGAAATGTGGTCCACAACAGAAAGTGAAGTAAAGGAAAGATTATTTCTTTTCTTATGTCAGCTTCGAGATGGAGGGTCAAATAAATAGAAAATAAGGGTAGGGCAAGGACTATCTGAAAATCTCACAACAGGAAGATCTTGAAAATTATGAAACCCTTTTGTTCTTTTTTCCCAAATGATAGACTCATGCTCCTGAGGTTTGTGATGGGATGAAGACATCACAAGCAAATTGGGAAAAAAACTTGTTTTGATTAATTTTAAAGACAGTCTTTCAACATCTTTCAGTAACTTTGGACTTATATACTCATCATCAGAATGTTATCTCAAGTAGAAATTTCTACTGTATGCTGTGATTTAAGGTCATGTCCTTTAGTGAAGACAGATATCATCATTTTGCCCCTCCTACCCTAACTCTTGTTAATAAATAAAGAGAAGACTTCTTTTTCATAATATGAATTATTTGTGAAGGAAGAGGACTTCTTTGCTCGAATAGCCATTGACTACTCATTCTAATAGGATACATATGAAATCCTTTGCTTGACACTTGCCAATTTCTACTATTTTATCTTTGTCTGATTTTCCTGCTTTTTTCTTCCACTACTTCTCTATGTGACATCCCAATGGCAGTCAAATATGCCTCCCTTTAAGGATCATGTTAAAGAGTATTATAGTAATGACCTCAGTGAATCACACTTCCTTGTATCCACACTCCTCCACAATATGATTGTCTCTCCTTCGTCTAAGAGATGGAGCCTGTTTCTTCATCTCTGGTGTCACAGCTGGCCTCGTGAATTGCCTTGAGTGGTAGGATGCAACAGAAGTGATCTTGAATGTATTCTGAAGCCCATGCCTAAAGAAGCCTTGCAGTTTCCATGCTTGCCCTCTTGGAGCCCTGGGAACTGCATGCTGTGAAGAAGCTAGTCGGTTTTAGAGTATGAGGGCCAAGTGGAGAAGGACCAAAGTGCCTCAGAAGACAAGCAGCACCAACTCCTTGGTTCTTCTTGGTCAATCAGTCCTCCATCTTGAAAGCAGTCTCATCTGTGAATTCAGATGAAACCAGCAGAGGAATTGCCCAGTCAACCCATGGAATCATGAGAATGAATAGACCATTGTTTTACGCTACTAGGTTTGGGAATGGTTTCTTATACAATAATAAATAACAGTAATGTAAAACAGTAGATAATTTACACATGATCCACTCTCTTATGATTTTATTCAATACTTTATTCCTTGGCATTTACTTCCTCTTAGAATTATTATGGAACTTGTATGCTGACAAAGGTCCTTCTGGTCAAAGCTGTGGTTTTTCCAGTAATCATGTATGGATGTGAGAGTTGGACCATAAAGAAGCTGAGGGCCAAAGAATTGATGCTTTTGAACTGTCGTGTTGGAGAAGACTCTTGAGAGTCCCTTGGACTTCAAGGAGATCCAACTAGTCAATTCTAAAGGAAATTAGTCCTGAATATTCATTGGAAGGACTGATGCTGAAGCTCCAATACTTTGGCCACCTGATGCGAAGAACTGACTCATTGGAAAAGACCCTGATACTGGGAAAGATTGAAAGCGGGAGGAGAAGGGGATGACAGAGGATGAGATGGTTGGATGGCATCACTGATTCAATGGACATAAGTTTGAGCAAACTCCAGGAGTTTGTGATGGACAGGGTAGCCTGGCATGCTGCAATTCATGGGGTTGTAAGAGTCAAACACGACTGAGTGACTGAACTGAACTGATATCACCTAATGTTGTCTTGTACTATTCATATATTTTGAGAAACTTCTTTTATATACCAAGAAAAATGTAAGCTCTTTTTATTATAGACTCTTGTATTTTAAAGAGAGAGAAGGCCACTTAAGCTTTAAATGGTATTTAGTGTCCTTGAAAACCCACAGTCATCTGTCTAGATTATAAACTGGTTGGTTTTTCATTTCTTTATGCATCTTGTTCTTAAAATTTTAGATTCTGATATACAGAGAAAGGGAATTTGGAGGTGCATACAAATATATCTGTCAGTTTTATTCAAGATAAACTTACTTATTGATCTTTTGCAGTATGAAGGACAAATGCTAGAAATTTTTCAGGAAATACATAGAAGAATTAAAAATAACGTCTGTGTTTAGTACATTTATCACTTAGAACAGACTTTGGTAAACTATGGTCAGGTGGATGACTGCCTAGTTTTTGTAAATAAGGTTTTTCTGGGATCTCTTGTGCCCCTATGCTGCTTTTGCACAGCAGTGCAGTTGAGTAGCTGGCTAAGTCACTATATGGTTTGCAAAGCCTAAAATATTTAGTCTTTGTCCCTTAAAAAAAAGTTTGATCCATGGTTTAGAATAAGTAATAAATATAACTATACTCGGAGTTCAGTTCAGTCACTCAGTCATGTCTGACTCTTTGCGACCCCATGAACCGCATCACGCCAGGACTCCCTGTCCATCACCAACTCCCTGAGTCCACCCAAACCCATGTCCAACGAGTCGGTGATGCCATCCAACCATCTCATCCTCTGTTGTCCCCTTCTCCTCCTGCCCTCAATCTTTCCCAGCATCAGGGTCTTTTCCAATGAGTCTGCTCTTCGCATCAGGTGGCCAAAGTATTGGAGCTTCAGCTTCAGCATCAGTCCTTCCAGTGAATATTCAGGACTGATTTTCTTCAGGATGGACTGGCTGCATCTCCTTGCAGTCCAAGGGACTCTCAAGAGTCTTCTCCAACACCACAGCTCAAAAGCATCAATTCTTCGGCGCTCAGCTTTCTTTATAGTCCAACTCTCACATCCATACATGACCACTGGAAAAACCATAGCCTTGACTAGATGGACCTTTGTTGGCAAAGTAATGTCTCTGCTTTTCAATATGCTGTCTAGGTTGGTCATAACTTTCCTTCCAAGGAGTAAGCGTCTTTTAATTTCATTGTTGCAATAACCATCTGCAGTGATTTTGGAGTCCAGATAAATAATGTCAGCCACTGTTTCCACTGTTTCCCCATCTATCTGCCATGAAGTGATGGGACCAGATGCCAGATCTTAGTTTTCTGTATGTTGAGTCTTAAGCCAACTTTTTCACTCTCCTCTTTCACTTTGATCAAGAGGCTCTTTAGGTCTTCTTCACTTTCTGCCATAAGGGTGGTGTCATCTGCATATCTGAGGTTATTGATATTTCTCCCGGCAATCTTGATTCCAGCTTGTGCTTCCTCCAGCCCAGTGTTTCTCATGATGTACTCTGCATATAAGTTAAATAAGCAGGGTGACAATATATAGCCTTGATGTACTCCTTTTCCTATTTGGAACCAGTCTGTTGTTCCATGTCCAGTTCTAACTGTTGCTTCCTGACCTGCATACCGGTTTCTCAAGAGACAGGTCAGATGGTCTGGTATTCCCGACTCTTTTAGAATTTTCCACAGTTTATTGTGATCCACACAGTCAAAGGCTTTGGCATAGTCAATAAAGCAGAAATAGATGTTTTTCTGGTACTCTCTTGCTTTTTTGATGATCCAGTGGATGTTGGCAATTTGATCTCTGGTTCCTCTGCCTTTTCTAAAACCAGCTTGAACATCTGGAAGTCCACAGTTCACGTATTGCTGAAGCCTGGCTTGGAGAATTTTAAGCATTACTTCACTAGCATGTGAGATGAGTGCAATTGTGGGGTAGTTTAAGAGATATAAAATGTGAATGCTGGCAGAGAGATGAAAAATGAAATATTTTACAAAGAAGAGTTTGATGCTTTTTGGATGGAATGTTAAGGAAAAGCTGCATGAATAAGAAAAATTTGAGGTAGATAATCAAATGGGTCATATTTGGCTCAGACGGTAAAGTGTCTGCCTACAATGCAGGAGACCTGGAGAAGGAAATTGAAGCCCACTCCAGTATTCTTGCCTGGAAAACCCCATGGACAGAGGAGCCTGGTAGGCTACAGTCCATGGAGTCACAAAGAGTCAGACATGACTGAGTGACTTCACTTTCACTTTCAATATTTTAGAAAGCAGTGAATTTTAGAGTAAGAAATTTGAGAGCCAGAAAAATAGAAGACATCTCAGGAGTAAAGAAGAGAAGAGAGTGTAATTGAGAATCGGGGAAAAGGTCAGATTGTCATAATGACTTTGAAATCAAAGACTAAAGAGGATTTTAAAGCATGTTGGTCCACGGTATAGACTGCTGAGGAAGGTATTGTGTTAGTGTCCTGGGGCTGCTGTAACAATGTACCAAGACCCAACTGACTCCAAACAAATAGAAGTTCTTTTTTTTTTTTTTTCCCCACAGACTCAGAGACTAGAAGTCTGAAATCAAGTTTTGGTGGGACCAATACTCTCTCTTGATGCCTCTAAGGGAAAATTCTTCCTTTCCTCTTCTAGCTTGTGATGCAGGACTCCCTTGTCACAAGGCCATCTTTTCCCTGGGCAGCATCCTCCCTGTGTATGTGCCTTCTCCTTTGTCCAAAGTGAAAGTGTTAGTTGCTCAGTTGTGTCCAACTCTGCAACCCCATGGACTGTAGCCTGCCAGGCTCCTCTGCCCATGGGATTTTCCAGGCAAGAATACTGGAGTGGGTTTCTACACCCTTCTCCAGGGGATCTTCCAGACCCAGGGATGGAACCCAGGTCTCCGGCATTGCAGGCAGATTCTTTACCATCTGAGCCACCAGGGCTTCTTACTTCTCCTTTTTGTAAGGAACCAGTCATAGTAGACTAAGGCCTACCCTCAATTTACCTTGATTACCTCTGTAAAAATTTTATTTCCCAATAAGCCCACAGTCTGAGGTGTTAGGATTTCAGCATGTCATTTGAGGAGAGACCATTCAACCCAAAGCAGGCAAAGACCAAAAAACTGTGAGAAGTCAGGGGATGCAAATATTAAGTTGTCATTATTGAACTTTGAAGAAATACTTTAAGTTACATCACTGAGTTTCAGAACTAGATTGCTATTCTGTGTGGTATACTTGAAGGGGAATTAGAAGCTGTTCAGGTGAATAATTTGTGAAGATTTCAAAATTATGAAAAGCAAAAGAACAGAATAGCTTGATGCAATCATAGCACCATCATTTGTTTTAGGAGAATCAAAGAAGAACATGAACAAGAGAATAAAACAATGAATAGAGCAAGTCTTACATTTAAGTAAAAGGGCTTTCCTGGTGGCTCAGAAGGTAAAGAATCTACCTGCAATGCAGGAGACTTGGGTTCTATCCCTGGGCCTGGAAGATGCCCTGGAGGAGGAAATGGCAACCCATTCCAGTATTCTTGCTTTGAGAATTCCATAGACAGAGAGGAACCTGGAGAGCTACAGTCCATTGGGTTGCAAACAGTTAGACACGACTGAGTGACCGACACTTTTACTTTCACTGTATTTAAGTATAAGAGAAGCCACCAAAATGGCAAGTGATGGGAGGAAATTTGGTCAGAAGGAGACTTGGAGGGAGATTCTCCTTCAAAAATTGAAAGAAAGAAAGGAAGTCCCCATAAAGTTACGGAGATACTTCACATTGGATTTAGGATTTCTACTTAGGAAAGCAGAGTGTGACGTCATGTGTTACCATGAAGGAGTGAAGATTGTGTTTGTGAATTAAGACTAGTGGAAAAAAGTCTGAAATAGCCATCCTTATAAATTTGTTTTAGTATAAGCAGCAAATAAAGTATATAGACATCATTCAGCAATGAGCACCAAGTTGAGATGAGGGAGCTTGGGTTTGTAGTGCATCTCATTATATAGTTATGTAGTTATTCCATTAACAATCAGCCACCCCAGAGACAGAACAGAGAATGCAGATTGTAGGAGCTGAGACCTAGGGATTGGCAAAGAGTATTTGAAGTGGTAAAATTCTTCAGTAGAAGTGAACGCACATTGATATATATTTTTGATATTAATGCCAGAGTTTGTTAAAAAAAAAAAAGCCAAGGGAAATGATAAAAGATGGGATGAATTTAGGAGTAAGAAAAGAGGAAACATCCAGAATTTTTGATAAGAACTAAAAGCCCCAATTCAGTAGCTGTGACTCAGTGAGATGAGGAGATTCTACAATTTGGGGTCTTAGAAAGAGAGGAATGTGGAATATTGGTGAGCAATGTGTGGCTAGGCTGGTAGGTTATTGAAATCAAAAGATTTTTTAGGAAAAACAGAATAAAAACAAAAACAAACAAGCAAACAGAAAAATCACCTTAATATAAATGGAGAACATGAAATCAGAAAAGCGATTGAAGGAACTGAGAGCTAAAGCTAAACTTATCTTACAGCTTAGTTAATGTAAGAATTTGAATAAAATATTTTTTATCAGAAAGAGATCATTTTTCATATAATTGACAGAATTAATGATAGATTTTTAAATCATTGGATAGGTATATACAATTAACATAAGACTAAATTCTTTTCTCACTTTGCAAAATTTGGTGGAGGGAGGGAAGAGGAATTATCACAGAATATTCAATTGTTAATGGGAAGTTTATTGGTGGCTTGTTTTATTTCTAGGCAAATCTTAAGGAATAAATGCCTCATATTAGTGGGCCTTGATATTATAAAAGTTTAAGCTGAAGTAACCTTTTCTATACTTTTCATATCATAAACTGTGAAGAGCTGTCCAGGGGAATGCATTATCATTGGTCTTTGAGACATGACTGACGTGACCTTGTCTACATAGTACGTTGGTCACGCTGAACTCAAAGTAAGTACAAGGAGGAAATTCCTTTATTTTTCTCCTCACTGAGCTTTTAAACAAGTTCTATCAAATTTCCCCTGCCTGTCTTTGGCATTTCAAAAAGATCCCATATCATTACTCTCTCCTCTGACTGTAAGAATAATTTCATTTCTGGTTATTAAAATGCTCAGTCTAGTTTAAAGTAAAATTTCCATTTCACATCCAATTAAAAACTTTTTCCTCTCATTAGTTTAGGCATGATCTGTGTCTAATTAAAAAAAAAAAACCCACTAGTGAGCCATGGTGGGGAGAGGGTGGTCTATTCTTTTTTTTCCAAACTTTAAACTTTTTCTTTTGTATCAGATTATAGCCAATTAACAATGTTGTGATAGTTTCAGGTGAACAGCGAAGGGACTGTTCATATACCTGTATCCATTCTCCCCCAAACCCTTCACTTCTCTCTATCTACTCTTCCTGTCCCTTCCCACCTTCATATTCTCTCTTTCTAGGATTGGGGCCAGAAGTGGGGAGGAATGATTAGAGAAAGAGGAGCAAAGAGTTTGAACCTCACTGATCCTCTCTGTGGCTTTCTGTTGGTTGACATTTTCTGTCTTTAATCATCGTGATTATGGAAGATATTTGAAACCTGGAGTAAGTGTGCAGTTTGGGGGAGATTCCCTGTGAGGTCTTCATGCATGATTGGTGGTTTACTACTGTGTTCTTTTCCCCTGACTGAGCTCTGTCTTTGATAGAGTCCATTAAGGGTGCTTTATGCTTGCTGCCTTCTCCAAGTGTATACATGGCCCACTGGAAACTCGTGCATCTATGTCTCACCAAACCCTGGGACAGTTTGCATAACTGTTTACTCATTATTTATCCTGCCAAGCAGACAGTCCTTTCACCAGCTTTCTGCTTTTAGACCTTTCAGTACGAATTATAAGCACATTCTCTATGTTGTTTGCTCCTAAAGTAAAGTTTTCTCGAGCTCTCTTCCTCACCTTACCCCATCTAGATGATGGGGACAGAATGACCTCTCATGAGCCCCTTGCTGGGGAGTTAGGTGCCTTTCCCTTTCTTATAAGCACCCTCGCTCTAATCCTAATAAGTAGTTCTCTTGGGGTGTCCATCACTTGACTTAAATGAGGATGGAAGACCATGCATCTTCTTCTCCCAGAAAGAGGAGAAGAGTTAAAGCATTCTGCCTTTCTAGGAAATCCTTTCAAATGTTTTCATTTTAAATTTTGTTATCTTTCATATTGACTCTTAGCAGTCTAGATACCTTGACAGATGTTAAGTAAGTGTTTCATTACTTCTCTCCAGAACATCGGGGTACATTACATCTCTTGTTCTCTACTTGGAGTTTTAGCTAAAATATGAGACTTTAGAGTCAGTCTCAATTTCTCTGTAGATTAAATATGAATGATAATTTGGAAAGCCTAACTAAGTTAGGCTTATAGAGATTTGTAGCCTACCTGGTAGAAAGCACAATAAGGAAGAGACTGTTTCTCATTACTTTCTCATAGAGAAAGTAATTATTCATGAATATGAGAACTCACAGCTTTTACACTAAAAATTTTAGTAATTGGCTAGAGAAATTTATATTGCTTAGTACTGACTACTTTTAATTCAAGTTGTCATGCTATAATATTGATATGCGTTGTTTGTTGTTTAGTCAGTAAGTCATGTTCGACTCTTTTGCAACATGGACTGTAGCCCACCAGGCTCCTCTGTCTTTAGGCTTTCTCAGTCAAGAGCACTGGATGGGTTGCCATTTCCTTCTCCATTGGATCCTTCCAGCCCATTGATATAAACAATATTAATTAAAAACTTCTTGATTGCAGGAGTTATACTTTTTCCCATATTATTAGACTTCTAGAGAAAAAAATGTTTAAATAGTTGGCACTCAGTTCATGATGATGAAATATGATATGTGATCTTCAGACCTTCACAAAGAGGATTCGAGTCCCCCCTGTTTATTATTTGTCAAATATTTATATAAGAAACACTTAGATAGCACTTACTATGTGTCAGGCACTGTTCTACGTGCTTTATAACAAGTAATTGATTTGGTTCTCATACCAACTCTCTGAATTAGGTATTCTTATCATCTCCTTTTACCAGAGAATAAACTGAAGCACAGGAATCTTACACTTGCCCAAGGTCTTCTATACTAGGTGGTCATACTGGGGTTTGGACAGAGAAGTTTTGACACCAAAATGTGTGTTCTTACCACTGTGCAATGGAGCAATTTACTTCAAAGAGATTTAAGTTAGATTAAAATAAGAGAGAAACCCCAAAATATTAAAAAAAGATTAGAAAATACAAAGTCAAGAAGTGAATAAAGGAGGAAATTATTATACTGAAAAGTTAAGCACTAAATTTAGCACTGAGCTTTCTAACAAGTGAGTCATAAAGAAAAACAAGATGACCTTAATTAGTTGGCTTTGATAGTCTTATCAAAGGGGAACTTAGAATTTATTTGGTGAAGAAAATACCTTTAGCATTCAATAAAAAGTTTATGTCAAGAGGATCTTTGCATGAATAATAAGTCTCACAAAATTTTTGCAGATTATATATAAATTGTTTTTCTATTATGTCTTATAATAAATAATCTGAGGGTAATAATGAAAACATTAAAAATTTGTGAAGGAAATTCTAAAGGAAACAATTTTTTTTTTAACATACCTGCTGAAACTTTATTCCCTCTGAATTTAGTGATAGACCATACAGGAGCTATTTTCATAAATTTAAAAATTATTTATCCCTTTGTACATCTTAAATTGGCATCTTATTTTTTATCATGTTTAAAGACTTGCAGAAATGAAATGGTATACAGCAATTAATAATATTTAGAATAAAAATGCCATATTCTTTAAGTGTATCCAGTAGAATCTAATAACTCTAGTAGTTTAATATCTACACAAATCAATTTTAAGGTATACAAGCAAGTTCTTTTAGCCAGTGAATAGGAAAAACTCACTTCTCCCTGCTGTGTGTTTCTTCTTTGCTCTCATACTAGCATCACATTCACACTACTCCTGACACCAGATATGTAGGTTTTTCCCCACATCAAGCAATTTTCTGTGATACCAGCTAGGTTCCCTACAAATTCAACCAATTCTAATACTAACCAGAGTTACTGTAGACCCCACAGGTTAAGGGCTCGGTACCATGAGACTGCCCCCCATTTCAGATGCCAGTCATAAGTGGGAAGTCCCAGGTTACCCGCAACTTCTGTCCACATTGGCTACAAATTGGAGGGTCTCATCAGACTTCCCCTTGGATTCCATGATATGCTAGAATAGCTCACAATACTCAAAGAAATGATTACTTACGTTTCAGTTCAGTTCATTTGCTCAGTCATGTCCAACTCTTTGGGACCCCATGGACTGCAGAACACCCAGCTTTCCTTTTCATCACCACCTCCTGTAGCTTGCTCAAACTCATGTCCTTTACCAGTTTATTATTTAATAAAAGATATGATAAAGAATACAGGTGAACACCCAGATGAAGAGAGACATAGGACGAGGTCCCAAGCACAGAAGCTTCTGGCCCCATGAAGTTGGATTATGTACCCCTCCTAGCATGTAGATGTGTTCAAGAACCGAGAAACTCTCCAAAACTTCTACTGTGGGAAATTTTATTGTGGCTTTATCATATAGGCTTTATTGTTCACTAACTCAATTTCCAGGACTTCCCTGAAGAATGGGGTTAACAGCTCCAAGCCCCTAGTCATTGCTTGGTTGTTTTGGTGACCAACCCCAACTAGGAGCCCACCAAGAGTTATTTCATTAGAACAAAAGATACTCCTATTGGCCAAGAAATATCAACAGATTTCAGAGCTCTGTGTCAGGAACTGGGGTCAAAGACCAAATATTAGGGAGGAAAAATGATTCTGTTGTTCTGATCATTAGGAAATTACAGGAGCATATTTCCATCAAAGATCTAGAAATTGACTGTGTGAGCCTAAGTGCCACTTGCCAAGTTTTTGTGCTCTCTCAGAGGTATAATCAAATCCCCAGATACAGATACTTGTCAACTAAATATCTGTTCAGATATTTAGTATATCAATTTGGCTTTGGAAAACTCTGGATATTGAGGCTGAATTTCTCTGCTTTAACTGTAGGAATTTTGTGTCATTGGTATATTATCCCTCTCTTAATCGCTATCCTGATTTTAAGAACACAGATTAGTTTTGCCAATTAAAAAAAAATTATGTACATAATATAGTATGTATTTGTGTGTGTATATATCTGATTAATTCCCTTTAAGTTAATTTTTGGGATATTCATTCATTTTTATGTACTGTACTTTTACTTTTGTGTTATTTTCTATCCTTTGAATATATTATAATTTATTTGATTTACAGTTGATGGAAATTTCAAGATGTTTTTCCTTTTGGGTGTTTGTAAATAAGCCTGCTATAAACTTTCAGAAATTTCTTAGTTCACTGAAGGCAATGATCATTACCAGCCAACATAGAGAACTTTGAGTCTTCTTCTTATGGTGGGACTAGTGGAATTCCTTATTAAGGTTCTAACCATTGTTACAGAGATGGATGCAGGGAAAAATGCTAAAAAAAAATGTGAAACTACCATATGCAATCACTACTTCAGAAATCACATTTTATCATACCAAAGCATGCTCACCAGTTAAAGCTGTTTCTCTACAAAATTCACATTTCAAAAATACAGGCAAAATTTGCAGCCACTTATTTACTCAGTTTAACTACTAGATTCTAAATGTTTTATTGAAAAGGCAATAATTAGGAAAAATTCCTAGAAGTGACTCAGATGGTAAAGAATCTGCCTGCAGTGTGGGAAACCCAGGTTTCATCCCTGGGTAAGGAAGATCACCTTGAGAAGGGAATGGTTTACCCACTTCAGTATTCTTGTCTAGAGAATTCCATGGACAGAAGCTACAGTCCATGGGGTGGCAAAGAGTAAGACATGACTGAGCTCAGTTCAGTTCAGTCTCTCAGTCGTGTCCAACTCTTTGTGACCCCATGAATCACAGCATGCCAGGCCTCCCTGTCCATCACCAACTCCTGGAATTTACCCAAATCCATGTCCATCAAGTCGGTGATGCCATCCAGCCATCTCATCCTCTGTTCTCTTCTCCTCCTGCCCTCAATCCTTCCCAGCATCAGGGTCTTTTCCAATGAGTCAACTCTTCGCATGAGGTGGCCAAAGTATTGCAGTTTCAGCTTTGACATCAGTCCTTCCAATGAACACCCAGGGCTGATCTCCTTTAGGATGGACTGGTTGGATCTCCTTGCAGTCCAAGGGACTCTCAAGAGTCTTCTCCAACACCACAGTTCAAAAGCATCAATTCTTCGGCGCTCAGCTTTCTTCACCGTCCAACTCTCACATCCATACATGACCACTGGAAAAACCATAGCCTTGACTAGACGGACCTTTGTTGGAAAAGTAATGTCTCTGCTTTTTAATATGCTGTCTAGGTTGGTCATAACTTTCCTTCCAAGGAGTAAGCATCACTTTCTAGATATTTTATTGAAAAGGCAAATAATTAGGAAAAATTCCTGGAAGTAGAATTGTTGGAAGAAATAACAAATGTGTTTTGAGATTTCTGATAGAGGAGCAGTGACATTTTATACCCCATCACAATGTATCAGAATGCCAATTCCCTTATGCTAATGACATATGTTATTGATTACTGCCAATTTTATTGGCTGGAAATGGGATCTCTATGTTGTTTTTATTTGCATTTCTTTGATTGCTAGTGATGTTGAAACAGTATATCTAATAGCGATACAGAGCTTGAAGTGAGGAGAAAAAGAAAGAGATAAACTTCTTTTTTAACGTTTACATTCTAATTTCTGTTATTAAAATGTGTAAAGACAATTTTGGATAGCCCCTCATTAATAGTCAACCAGGTTCTACAACCCTTTTCCTATTTAAGTATCTCTCTATGTTTCCAATTTTCATATTTCTAGATGTATCTGGAGGTAAAAACATAAGTCTAAGAGTTTAGGGAACTTTAGGATTACATGGAATCAGCTATTATATTTTATTTTCTTTTTCCTTCTTCTCCCAAAAGCTAAATTATGAATTAGATACACATATGTTGTGATAATGCTACTTTACCTTTCTAGAAAAACCAACACTCCTAAATTTTAAAATACATTTTGTATCGCTGTCTTAGCAGTAATAAAACACAAGGAACCACCATTGGGCAAAGAAAGTTCATGACAAACCATTTTTCTTCATGTGTGTCAGCACCTTGTATATACTAAGCATTTTTTAAATACAGAAAGAATGAATTAATAAGAAAACAAATGATTGTTTACTTGAAAAATGTGAATGTTAGCAGGAAAAAAATCACAACCAAGTAGGGAAATCCAAATCCAGGTGTTAGGGCATACAATTACTATGGCTTTAGTTGGTCATGAGATTAATTACCTATGATGAGAAAAATCACTCAAAATATTATCAAAGAAATATCTGATAGATATGCATTACTTAAGGAGATTTATCAATGTGTTACAATTAAACATAAAATTAGCCCTCAAATTTATATTGTTACATATTTAGAAACAGGATCATAACAGCAATAATGTAAATTATTAATAGAAAATCACTTCAAGAAATAACATTTGATTCCCAAGAAGGATTAAGAAGTATGAAAATGGAGAAGAAATTTAAGACACACAGGTGGTGACAAAGAACAGAAATCTACTTGAGTTAGCTTAGGTGACTGGAAATGTTTATAAGATGGACACAGAATTAAAAAATAAAAGTAAAATGTCTTATTAGACCCCATGAAATATTGACACACAGTTTAAAACAAATTATGTAGTCATCCTTCTTGAGAAATGAAATATTTTAATTTAAAGCACCTTGGGGAACTTCCTCAGTAGAGCCCACTCTTCACTACTCTAGAGTTTCATCTTTTTGATGAGTCAAATTACTTTTAGTTTCAACTTCTTCTTCTTGGAAACTAATGTCTTACTTCTTTTCCCTTGTCATAACATATCTTTATTTAAGACAACTGCTTACTTATGGCTTGTGTAGGGTTTCATTGTTTTAGAGATTCTCTTTTTGTACATATTCATATTTGTTCATTGCATTACATAACTCCTACTTTGTGTGTCTTATATTCCAAATTCAGAGAGAGAGCATCTAATTAAGTGAACGAGTTACAAAATATAATACATTTCTGGTGTAACTCTTATGTCAACAAGACTCAGGAGTCATTTCAAGAAAATCACCACCAGTATTTGTTACTGACTCTACTGGAATTTATCTTGAGAGTAAAAATTTAGGTAACAAAATGCTGCCTTGACGTAAAAATTCCATTCCTGGGGAAATCACCTTGGTGGAGTTCTGAGGTTCATTTACTTGAAAGGACACTCTTAGAATAGAGTTGAAAGTAAAGTAATAATTACTTTGAAATTTTTCAGAAGTTTGCAGAACAGATAGGTGCTTTTCATGGTGTATCTTCTAACTTACATTAATGGTAGATTTAGATAAAAATCTAAAATACTCATAAAAACAAAAGAGCTGAAACTCCAAATATCACTTTATCATGAAATAATTTACTACACTGCAGTACTATCTTTTTGTCATTTATTTTGCCAAGAAAGTACAGTTATAATGAAAAACACTTTAATCTAAGATGGTATTAAGATACTGTTATTTAACAGTTTCTACATGGTCAGTCTATTTAATTTAAGTGCAGTGCTATAATAAATATTGATTCTACCATCAATTTCCTTAGTTAGAGTCTATTTAAAATTTGTTTATTAAAATAATAAGTCAAGCAAAACAGTATAGTCTTTAGAAAGGGCCACCTTGTATGAAGGGTGAAGTGACTTATTCAAAGAATTCCCTTGCTTTTTATGGTAGATACCCATGTAGAAATCAAACTTGTTTTAGAAGGTGATGGAATTGGTGATTTTCAAGAGATTTGCCAGTAGTAGTTACTTTTTTGAATTAAATATAATGGAATTTATCTTGAAATAAAGATTCAGTGACCAAATCCATATCATTATTCTGTTTCTTGAACTTGAGACTTCCCCTTTCTCAGTGAACTAGAAGATGTAATGGTTTCAGAGAGGGGAAAATGGGAGCTTTTTTGTAATCTGCTTTGGGTGTTCTTATGCACTGGTGAGATATTTTTCTATTTTAGGTTAAGTATTAAGTAGAGTGAAGGTGGATGCATTATATTTATTTGTTACTGTTGTTCAGTTGCTCAGTCATGTCTGAATCTTTGTGACCCCATGTACTGCAGCACACCAGGCTTCCCTGTCCTTCACCATCTCCCGGAGCTTGCTCAAACTCATGTCCATTGAGTCAGTGATGCCATCCAACCATCTTGGCCTCCGTCATCCCCTTCTCCTGCCCTCAATCTTTCCCAGCATCAAGGTCTTTTCTGATCAGTTGGCTCTTCACATCAGGTGGCCAAAGTACTGGAGCTTCAGCTTCAGCATCAGTCCTTCCAATGAATATTCATGTTTGATTTCCTTTAGGACTGACTAGTTTGATCTCCTTGCAGTCCTAGGGACCTTCAAGAGTCTTCTCCAACACCACTGTTCAAAAGCATCAATTCTTCAGCTCTCAGCCTTCTTTATGGTCCAACTCTCACATCCATGCATGACTACTGGAAAAACCATAGCTTTCACTATATGAACCTTTGTCAGCAAAGTAATGTCATTACTTTTTAATACACTGTCTAAGTTTGTCTTGGCCTTTCTTCCATGGAGCAAGTGTCTTTTAATTTCGTGGCTGCAGTCACCATCTGGAGTGATTTTGGAGCCCAGGGAAATAATGTCTGTCACTGTTTCCATTGTTTCCCTATCTATTTGCAAGTGATGGGGCCAGATGCCATGATCTTTGTTTTTTGAATGTTGAGTTTTAAGCCAACTTTTTCATTTTCCTCTTTCCTATTTCAGTTTCATCAAGAGACTCTTTAGTTCCTCTTCGCTTTCTGTCATAACAGTGGTGTCATCTGCATATCTGAATTATTGATATTTCTCCCAGCAATCTTGATTCCAGCTTATGCTTCATCCAACCCAGCATTTCCCATGGTGTACTCTGCATATAAGCTAAATAAGCAGGGTGATGATATACAACCTTGACGTACTCCTTTCCCAATTTGGAACCAGTCTGTTGTTCCATGTCCGGTTCTAACTGTTGCTTGACATGCATACAGGTTTTTCAGGAGGCAGGTAAGGTGGTCTGGTATTGTTAAGTGACATATACCAAACACTGTTGTAATAATAAGTGAGCAATTTGAATTAAGTGTGTTAGTAGCACTTGCAGAATTTTGCCCTTGTCTCCTGCCAGTAGACTTTTAAGCATTGAGAAAATAAAGCCAAACACGTTTTGAGTGACAACACTGTCTTCCTTCACAGTGCCAATATAGAACTAACTTTTTCCCATGAAGCACACAAAATTTGGTTTTGAGAATTTTAGGATGGCAGTAGCAAATCTAGGTTAATGCATTAGAGATCATGTGTCCTTTTGGTTTTACTTATAGGATGAGAAAATAGGCTCAGAGAGGTTGTCTTGGATAAAAGCAAATAAACTGCAAGTCAAAATGGATATTTTAATAAAGAGGATATATTTGGAGAGATTTTAAATAGAAAGTGTGCACTCTTCTTTTTCTCCCATATTTATGAGAAGATTTTTCATATTTAAAATTTTCTATTTTATTTTGAGCAAAGAGATTTAGAGTCTTAATTTACACTTAATATGTGAAGAAAACTACATGTTATAACTCTAGTAACTGCTTTAACTCAGAGAAGGCAATGGCACCCCACTCCAGTACTCTTGCCTGGAAAATCCCATAGACGGAGGAGCCTGGTAGGCTGTAGTCCATGGGGTCGCTAAGAGTCGGACACGACTGAGCGACTTCACTTTCACTTTTCACTTTCATGCATTGGAGAAGGAAATGGCAACCCACTCCAGTGTTCTTGCCTGGAGAATCCCAGGGATGGTGGAGCCTGGCAGGCTGCCGTCTATGGGGTTGCACAGAGTCGGACACGACTGAAGCGACTTAGCAGCAGCAGCAGCAGCAACTGCTTTAACTTACCAGTTGTTCTAGGGGTTTATAAAAGTTTTACACAGAGTGTTCATGTTTTTACACTTTAATCATTTGTGTTGTAGAATGGTATCTGCCTTTTGGTGAAAGGTATTTGGCCAAGAATTTGCCCATTATTACAAGAAAATTCCATTAATTTTATTAGAAAAGTGATAAATGAAATATAAAACTTCTTAGCTCACATGTATTTTGTGGGCCACATTATGTACTTTTGTTCATATGCTCCTTGATGCTTTTGTGTTAGATTCTCTCTCAACATTTTAATCTCTTAGAGGTCAGGAAGAGTATTTTACATTTCCCAGTACTCCTCCTTAGTGCCTGGTGCATTTTTGTGAATATAGTTGTTTTATGATTGTTTGCTAAGTAATTATAGGATTATGTTTAAGAGAGTTCATGCATAAGGTGGGTTATTAAGCAAATAGTAATTAAGCAGGTGAAGTCATACATGCCTTTAATTTAGTTTCTCTTTCATTTTTGTTTGTTGATAACGTTCCCTAGGAATACTTAGAACAAATCCTCAGATATGTATGCCTTATGCATTGTAAGAAAATAATTGCTATATACATATTTGTTCTCTGTGAGTCAAATTTCTGAAATTAAATTCTGAGTTTCTCCTGGAACTTGGAGAGGAAGACTTGCAAGATTGAAAATGTTGTGGCTAACACTCAGAGCCTCACATCATATTGGGCTAATCTATCAGGATTGAGAGCTTTTATTAATTTTTACATCTTATTGACTATTTTAAAGAGTTCTTATGAGGTCCTTATCAGAAACTGTTGTTAAGAAGTCTTGTGAAATGAATGAGTGAGGTTGCAGAGAATCTTAGATTAGTGAATCCTATTATTAGTTGTAAGAAACAGAAATAGGGCGCATGATCAGGATGGGCACTCATGCATAGATTGTACCTATTAGGGTACTCTAAAGATGTCAGATAATTTATCACAAACAGGCAGCTTCTAGGCATGTCTTATTTGACATGTGTAATATTTAATAAACATTTGAAAATATTGTCAACACATTCAGTTCAGTTCAGTTGCTCAGTCGTGTCCGACTCTTTGTGACCCCATGAACCGCAGCCTGCCAGGCCTCCCTGTCCATCACCAACTCCCAAAGTCTACCCAAACCCATGTCCATTGAGTCGGTGATGCTATCCAACCATCTCGTCCTCTGTCATCCCCTTCTCCTTCTGCCCTCAATCTTTCCCAGCATCAGGGTCTTTTCCAATGAGTCAGCTCTTCGCATCAGGTGGCCAGAGTACTGGAGTTTCAGCTTCAACATCAGTCCTTCCAATGAACAGCCAGGACTGATCTCCTTTAGGATGGACTGGTTGGATCTCCTTGCAGTCCAAGGGACTCTCAAGAGTCTTCTCCAACACCACAGTTCAAAAGCATCAATTCTTCGGCGCTCGGCTTTCTTTATAGTCCAACTCTCACATCCATACATGACCACTGGAAAAACCATAGCCTTGACTAGACAGAACTTTGTTGGCAAAGTAATGTCTCTGCTTTTTAATATGCTGTCTAGGTTGGTCATAACTTTCCTTCCAAGGAGTAAGTGTCTTTTAATTTCATTGCTGCAATCACCATCTGCAATGATTTTGGAGCCCCCCAAAATAAAGTCAGCCACTGTTTCTACTGTTTCCCCATTATTTGCCACAAAGTGATAGGACCGGATGCCATGATCTTAGTTTTCTGAATGTTGAAATTTGGGAAATTATAATTAAAATTTGGATTTTTGCTTTTCTTGAAAATTAGGTCTGACAATTCTGATTGTGCATCTTAGCATAACTACGATTGGCTAAATCATTGGCCCTTTTTGATGGAGTAGCTACTGTTGTTTTCTAGAATGATTATATATTTTTTAGTCTCCCACAATCACCACTAGACTCCTTCACATATTTATGTGATCTGTCTGGTCTGAAGTCACTCAGTCGTGTCCAGCTTTTTGCAACTCCATGGAGTGTAGGCCACGAAGCTCATGTCCCTGAAATTCTCCAGGCAAGAATACTGGAGTGGGTAGCCATGCCCTTCTCTAGGGGATGTTCTCAACCCTGGGATCAAACCTAGGTCTCCAGCATTGCAGGCAGATTCTTCACTGTCTGAGCTACCAGTAACACCTTTAACTTTTGGTTTTATAGGTCCTGTCTTAAACCCACCAAGATTTGTGTCCTTGAATTATTATAACTAACTTAAGAGACTTAATGAACTACATTCAAAGATGGAACAAAATTAGCATAGATCTTCACTGTTCAATAAAGTAACCACTAGACATATGTAACTATTTAAAATTAATTTCATTACATCAAATAAAAATGAAAATTTGCTTCCTCAGTTGTGTTAGCTACATTTCTAATTGTATTTGAGGCTATCATTCCACATAAATGGAGAATATTTTTATCATTGCAGAAAGTTGTATTGGACAATGCTGATATATAGATAGTAAAATTTTTACAAATGACAGTGACAAAAACAAAATTTAAGGAAGATAGATTTCAAATTGAAAAAGCAAAAGCACAAACAAGTAAACAACCAGCACCCACTGAATTAAATCACAGGAAATAGGAAGTGTTTAAAAAGATTATCTAAATTCCGCTAGATTTGGTTAAGCACACCAGCCCATATACATTTCATTCTAAAGAATCGGAAGTATTTATACATGGAATGAAATTAAAAAAAAAATTGCCATTGACAACAACTGAAATTATAGACAGATGGATTTCCATGAGAAAGACCTGGTAAAAGAAATGTCCTGGAAGCTATATCCTAGGGCACTTACTAATCTTTGGGTGGATTTAATTATAATATATAGAGGATCCCCAGTGGATTCCAGTGGTTTAGGAATACTTAAGAAAATAGTTTCATAATGAGCCAACTTATAAGAAGAACAAATAAGGACAAAATATCTATTAATTAGACCAGTATATCAAAAGAAGTTAACCTCAAGACATATATTGTCTTTCCTGATAGTGACTTGCCTAGCTTATCTTTAAGGTCTCTTCAAGTTCAAAAATACTACGCTTTTTAGAACAATTAAATGGATTTATTGCTGAGTCAATAACTCTACTTAAAATATAATTACTAAATAGATGACAACTCAGGAGGGATTTCTTGAGGCATTTCATAAAACCAGAAGATATATGTTGAGATGTGTCATGTTTTATGTTTTTATCAATGACTTGAATGAATGAAGCCTGGCTTGGAGAATTTTGAGCATTACTTTACTAGCATGTGAGATGAGTGCAATTGTGCAATAGTTTGAGCATTCTTTGGCATTGCTTTTCTTTGGGATTGGAACGAAGACTGACCTCTTCCAGTCCTGTGGCCACTGCTGAGTTTTCCAAATTTGCTGGCGTATCGAGTGCAGCACTTTCACAGCATCACCTTTCAGGATTTGAAATAGCTCAACTGGAATTCCATCACCTCCACTAGCTTTGTTCGTAGTGATGCTTTCTAAGGCCCACTTGACTTCACATTCCAGGATGTCTGGCTCTAGGTGAGTGATCACACCATCGTGACTATCTGGGTCATGAAGATCTTTTTTGTACAGTTCTTCTGTGTATTCTTGCCACCTCTTCTTAATATCTTCTGTTTCTGTTAGGTCCATACCATTTCTGTCCTTTATCGAGCCTATCTTTGCATGAAATGTTCCTTTGGTATCTCTAATTTTCTTGAAGAGATCTCTAGTCTTTCCCAATCTGTTGTTTTCCTCTATTTGTTTGCACTGATCACTGAGGAAGGCTTTCTTATCTCTCCTTGCTATTCTTTGGAACTCTGCATTCAGATGGGAATATCCTTCCTTTTCTCCTTTGCTTTTCGCTTCTCTTCTCTTCCCAGCTGTCTGTAAGGCCTCCTCAGACAGCCATTTTGCTTTTTTGCATTTCTTTTCCATGGGGATTTTCTTGATCCCTGTCTCCTGTACAATGTCACGAACCTCTGTCCATAGTTCATCAGGCACTCTGTCTGTCAGGTCTAGTCCCTTGAATCTATTTGTCACTTCCACTGTATACTCATAAGGGGTTTGATCTAGGTCATACCTGAATGGACTAGTGGTTTTTCCCTACTTTCTTCAATTTAAGTCTGAATTTGGCAATAAGCAGTTCATGATCTGAGCCACAGTCTGCTCCTGGTCTTGATGAAGGTGAAAGAGGAGAGTGAAAAAGTTGGCTTAAAGCTCAATGTTCAGAAATCTAAGATCATGGCATCTGGTCCCATCACTCCATGGGAAATAGATGGGGAAACAGTGGAAACAGTGTCAGACTTTACTTTTTTGGGCTCCAGAATCACTGCTGATGGTGACTGCAGCCATGAAATTAAAAGACGCTTACTCCTTGGAAGGAAGGTTATGGCCAACCTAGATAGCATATTTAAAAGCAGAGACATTACTTTGCCAACAAAAGTCCGTCTAGTCAAGGCTATGGTTTTTCCAGTGGTCATGTATGGATGTAAGTTGGACGGTGAAGAAAGCTGAGCGCCACAGAATTGATGCTTTTGAACTGTGGTGTTGGAGAAGACTCTTGAGAGTCCCTTGGACTGCAAGGAGATCCAATCAATCCATCCTAAAAGAGATCAATCCTGGGTGTTCATTGGAAGGTCTGATGTTGAAGCTGAAGCTCCAATACTTTGGGCACCTCATGCGAAGGGTTGACTCATTGGAAAAGACCCTAATGCTGGGTAGGATTGGGGGCGGGAGGAGAAGGGGACGACAGAGGATGAGATGGTTGGATGGCATCACCGACTCGATGTACATGGGTTTGGGTAGACTCCGGGAGTTGGTGATGGACAGAGAGGCCTGGCGTGCTGCAATTCTTGGGGTCGCAAAGAGTCGGACACGACTGAGCGACTGAACTGAACTGAACTGAACTGAATGAATGAACTCATAGAAGGCAAGTTTATTAAAGTGACACAAAGCTTGGAGGAAAAGTTAGTATATGCAGTGTCAAAATTAAAATTTGAACGGATTTGACGACTCTAACTAGAGTTAAGAGGGATTTCTTTTAAGGTGATGTTTAATGGAAAATTTTTTTACGGGCATTCACTTGCATTCCTTGAGAAGTTGTGAATTTTAGACTCAAGATTCAAATTAACTTGACAGCCTAGAATTCTGGGTTAAATCGAACAAAGTGGTTAGCAGCTTGTTCAGCTTCTATGTTCAGCTAAAATAAAACTACCTATGCTGATCCGCTTCCTCCTTGAAATGCCTTCTGGTTTCAGGAAACAGCCCCCTCCCTATTACCCCTGCCCCACCCTGCCTTGTTTTCCTCCTACTTTGTAAACCACAGCTCAGTCTACTTTTCTGGTTAATCATCTCCCTATCTCTTAGCTTTAGAGAGCTTCTGTGTCTGTGCTGCCTATTCACTTCCATCTAGTATGAGGGATAATTTACCGATAACTTTGACTACCTCATGTCTGGGGATTTCTCTAATTTTAAATCTCAAGTCTAGATCTATCTCTGAGCCCCATATTAATATATCCAGTAGCATACTTGGATAGGCATTCCTCTCTTGAATTCCCAGCAAATACCTAATACACAAGCTGAGTTCCTAATTTTTTTTTCCAAACATGCACAACCTTCCACATCTTAATGAATGGTACTGCAGTTCTTCTGTAGATTAGGACGAAAGATTAAAGTCATCCTTGACTCTTGACTTTTTCTGACATTCTAGGTGTAATCAATCAGAAAAATGTGTCAGAAATTTCCAGAATTCCTAGGTTTTCAACAACTCAATTATGCCACCCTAATCCAATCTACTGTTATCTCTCATCTGGCTATTTTAGTAGTCTCCTTTCATCCTATTTTCACCCATGCTACATCCTGTGTACTTTGAACTCTGGAGTCAAGTTAATCCATTTAAATAGAAGCTTGTCACTTAGCTCAAAATCCTCTAATCAAACCCCTTCCCTCAGAATTCTCAAGTCTCTAAAACAGTCTACGTGTCTCTCCTACCCCCTTTTGCAGTGGGGTGCAGTGGTAAAGACTCTGCCTGCAATACAGAAGACACAGGACATGTGGGTTCAACCCATGGGTCAGGAAGATCCCCTGGAGGAAGAAATGGCAACCCTCTCCAGTATTCTTGCCTGGGAAATCCCATGGAGAGAGGAGCCTGGTGGGCTACAGTTCATGGAGTCACAAATGTCAGACACGACTGAGTCACTAAACCACCAACTACCTAAACCACACAACTCCCTACCTGATTGTTTGTCCCTATATTGTCCCTTCACTGTTCCTTTAACACTTCAGGCCCACTATTGTCTCAGAGGCCTTGTACTCCGCCTACAATGCTTTTCTCTAAGATACCTATGTTGTTCACTCCCTCATAGCCTTCATGTTTTTTATTCATAGATGTTATTTTCTCAGTGAGACTCTCCTAATTCTTCTATTTAAAATTTTTCAGTTTTCCCTAATCCCAAACTTGCTTACATACTTACCTTTTCTCCATGACATGTGTTACTTTCTATATTACAATATAACATTTATTTATTATTATTGTTACCTGTCTTCCCCTCCGAAATTAAAACTCCATACTGTCAAGGACTTCTGCCTGTTTGGTTCAGTTTTATTTCTTACTTTTAGAATAGTGCTGACATATAGTAGATGTGCAGAAATTACTTGTGAATGGATGTCTGCCTGTGGAAACAAACTAAATAATAACTAAATAAAGCTACTGTGAAAAAGATGAAGAACTTACATATCCAAGTAAAATGTTCATCATTGCTGAGACATCTAAGAAAGGAAAACCTCTTGGTTTATAGGAATAAAGTCCAGATTAAGAGATATAAAAATCCTCTGTTTTCTGCAAAGCACAGTTATTTTGCATTTATGTCTCTGAAGAAGGCACTCAAAAAACATCAATTTCTAACAGATAGTGTTAAAAAATTTTTTTGAAATAATTTAGGGATTGTAAATATAGCAGAAAATTGGTAAAGTTAAACTAAATTAACATACGTTATATTTTTGAGATGTTAGATGAAAGAAATAACTATGAGTAGATTCAGAATATTAATGATTCACTAACATTAATATTCTATATAACTACTATTTAAAATAGTATGGTTCATAATGGTTAGTAGGAAACTTCCTTTTCTAGGGAGCACTCAAGCATAGGCCACAGATGGTTAACTATTTAGAAAATTGTAACATAAGATATGTGCTGGATGGAAGGTGTAGTTGGTAGATCCCATCTGAGTTCTAATGTCCTATAATACTAATAAGCATAGTTCTATGCACAAATATGTATATGTGAGTAGCTGTAGTGAAGATATATATATGACTAGATTTATATAAAATTATATACATTTATATATGTACATATATATCTTATATAAATATGCCAGTTTTATTTCTATGGACATTAATTTGATCATAGAGATCACCTAATAGAGGTAATACTCATTAACCTTTTCCTGAGTCTGGAGCCCAAATACTACATCTTGTTCCTTTCTAGTACTTTTTCTCTTTGACATGAAATTCCATGTATGGTCAGGCTTTTGGATGATAACCATAACTTCGGGTCTTTAAAAGATCAAGAGTTGACCATGCTGATAAACATTTCTACCAACCATTATTTATTACTAAACCCAAGTTTTTCTTTTTCTCTGATATAAATTCATTTTCCACAGAAAATACAATTATAACTACAATTCTATTTTATAACACAAATTTCTACCTTGTATATTAGTTCTTAAACTTCAAACCATTTTCTGAAAATGACAAGCATCGGTTAATCTTATAGGTGTGAAGTTTACATGTTGAAACATGGAGTTATCTTTTATTTACTCAACTAGGTCAAAAGGAAAGAGGAAAAAAAAATCAATGGACTTGCAAGACGAGTAAAGTTCAGGTACTCTTTGTCTCAGAGAGCAGATGTTATATTTATTATATCTGTAAAGGTTGTGAGAATGTTGGTTGAGAATTTTTACTTGTTTTTCAGATAGAATTCCCTCTTGATTGAACTGTTTCTAAGCATTGATGATATTGGTCAAAGAATTATCTACTTTATTAGATTTAAATATTCACATATATGTAGTGTTTACAATAGTAATCATTTTAAAATGATATCATGAGTGCTTTTTAAACTTTAAGGTACATGAGAATTACCCAAGATGCAAAATGTAAATGTAGATTTACATTTTGGGCCTGGCCTCCAAATATTTGTCATCTATAGGTCAGGTAATACAGTCATGCTTATTTAATGAGCGCATACACTTGCCCTCCCTCTGCCATCATGTTTTAGGTGGTCCATGGATCATGCTTTGCTATCACTCAGTTCAGTTCAGTCGCTCAGTCGTATCCGACTCTTTGCAACCCCATGGACTGCAGCAAGCCAGGCCTCCCTGTCCATCACCAACTCCCAGAGTTTATTCAAATTGTAACCTTTATATTCCATATTTTAAAATTAAAGACATTGTTTTGTATGCCTGATTCATACTGTATAGGTTTGTATAGAGCATATGTCTATTTGTGTTTAGGTCTAGGCTTTTTTTTTCTTCTCTTTCTCACACATGTTTATTCTAAAAAATCCTTTCACAACTTTCAAAATGCATATGGAAGGAAACAACAAAACAACTTTCTTTCCTGGCTAAGGCCTGCTTACTTTACAGATACATATTTGGGGAGAGAGCACCCTCATGTGGTAATAGGATGCTAAAAATATTCTAAGATTTTCTTTTCTGTTTTAAGCAACCACAGGAAAACAATTGCTGGTAACTATATTACCACCCCACTGGATCATTTTGTTTCTGAGGAGTTTACAGAGGAACCATTTTCTTTTTTTTTAGGCCTAAAGACAAAGGTGTTATCTTGCAAAATTGTTATCTTCTCGTTGCTAATTTTCAGGTACCCCAACTGTGGCTTTTTCTATTGATTCAAGAAACCTGTCTCAATTCTTCTGTTAAGTCATAATGAATGTGAACCAGCTTAAGCTTCTGGGGTCACAAGGCTCATCAGCACCCAAACACCATATTCTGTTATTAGTTCAGTGGTTTTCCAGAACCATGAGGCAAATTTAACTCTGTTTCAAAGTCATAAGTGAAATATCTAAAGTATTCTAGGGATTAGGGAAATTTTTGAATGAATATTAAATGGTTCATAAGCAACAATAAAATACCTTTTTCTGCAAATGAAAGCACCCCTGAACTTCAGCACAAAGTCTTTTAGATGAGAAACATTGCCATAGAAGACCAATATCCAGCTCACTGTACTGCTGTGTTTGTGAAATGCTAGACTGTCTAAAAAACAAAAGTAGTATCCCCAGCAAAAGAATGCTATTAACTCTAATAAACATCAAAAAGTTGCAGTCAAGTATGATGGCTTAATTAAAACTTATTATAATGTAAGGGAATACTTTCAGATGCTTACAAAGAAATTGACAATCAATTAAAATTAAAAGCTTGCCATTCCAGTGCCAAAATCGGCATGATTATTATGTAAGGAAGGCAATCCACATAATATATATTAACATAATATATATCTCCTTTCTCTGAACATGCCCTGAGGTTAATCTGATTTGATTCAACACTAACTTCTCAAAAATTGTATCTTTCTTTTAAAAGTGTTAGTTTTTCAAGGGTTTTAAAAGCATTCAAACTTATTATTTCTGTTGGATATTTTCCATTTGACAAATGTAACATAATCCATCAAGTTTTTTGATAATTCTACAATATAGATTTGCTTTTTATTAATATTATTTTTAATGTAAGTAAAACACATGTGCTTATTGTAAATAATATAGTAGATGCATAAAAATGAAATGGCATGTCACCAACAATCTCCTCGTCCACACTTTCTTGCAATGACGGTTTTTACCATCTTGATCTATTTGAATGCAGTATTTTTATGCCTATGTAGAATATCTTTACAAATTATTATATTTTACATAGAGAAAATATATATGCATATATATATATATATACACACACACACACATATGGTTGTATTTGTGACCACATTGTATATATAGTTTTATATCTTTTGAGCTTAGCTCATAATAATTTTGTGTGTAATCAGTGTTTAATATATCAGTAGGTGAATATATTTATCAGCGTTTATTTAGCCATTCCTTTATTTGGGTTTGTTTCCTAAGTTTTCATGTTACTTACAACACTGCCATTAATAGCTTTGTTCCAGAAATTTTGTGTGCCTATTTAAATATTTTTAGGTTAAATTGTTGAATAATTTAAAACGGCAGATATATGTTGGCAATTACATTCTAAAAAAATGTCAATTTACATTTTTACTAACAAGATGAGTAAAGTATTAGTTACAATAGTAGCGGCAGTAGTGAGAGGAGTAGTGGTAGTAATAATAGAAATACTGAAGAAGAGCATGGACCTTAGGGCACTAGATTACAGGGAAAATTAACAAAGCGTGGAGATAGTGTGATACAAGTAGGAAAAGAGAATTGATAATTTACTATAGGAAACATCAATTTTAAATTACAAAATCTGGAGTCGTAATAGCATTTGAAGAATGAAAGCAATTTCAAAAACTTAAAAACTACAAGAAACAAGGAAATAAATTTAAAAGAAAAATAATGACTTGGCAGAATCTTAAAGCTTGTTTGACTAGCAAAGAATGGAAATACTCATAATTAGAGATGACAAATCAAGAAAATCATAAGGAAGCCTAATTATACTAGTGAAGGTAATCATAGAGAAGATACTCTAAGGATCTAGAGAAAAGATTTATTAAGGATTTGAATTCACAAGACAAGTGAGTGGTATCACGAAGTATTAGAATAAAAAACTTAATAATGACCAAGAACAAGAAAATTTACAGAACAAATAGAAGGAGAACTTTTTAGCTACAAAACATATAAGCTACATAACAAAGCAAGAGAAAGAGACATTTTCAAATATATAAGTCTCAGGGATTATACAGGTCATTTGTTCTTCTAAAATAAAGTTTACTGGAAGATGTAACCCAGACAAATAAGAGGAGAATAGAAATTAGGAGCTATGAGTGAAGATATTGTTGGGGGCCACAGAAGGTGCCATTATATTACTTTTAATGTAAAATTATGTAAAAGATCAAATAAAAAACAGGCAGCATCATGTAAAAAATTTAAAAAGCAATAAGGGAGCAAAAAAAAAATCATGAGTTAAAACAACAAATAAAGATGAATATATCTATTATAACAAAAATGTAAAAATTATGAGTTTATAAATTAAAAGAAAAAATATCTTTAACATGAGTTAAAACATAACTTTATGCCATTCTAAGATATATACTCAAATTCATACTTAGTTTATAACAATGTATGCAAATTTAAATCTCATTTAAAACAAACAATTTAGCTACAAGACAAATTTGGCCATTAAAACTGCTCACTAAAGCAGGTACGTGTCTCCCTATTTTTATATATAAGAAGAATGACATTTATAAATTTTTATAGATTTGAATAAATCCAGTTTTTTAGTTAATGCTGGAACCCTGATCTTCTGGTCACTAAAATTTCTTTCTGGCATTATATCACAAAATTTTCACTTTCTAAATTTCTAATGTATGTTATATTTAGAATTTTTATTTTTTTTCAATTTTATAATTACCCGATTACTGATTGTGGACCATCAATAAAATATAGACCAAACGGAAATGAGATGAATGAAATAGACAGACATGTTAAACTGATTAATTCAATATAGCATGAACTGGATTTTTAAGGTATCTCTCTTCTCCTGACTTTGCCAAGAGCAAGAGCTTGCTGTTCTTTAAAATAATTACTTGATTTCTTATCTATAAAATGAATTAATACTATTAATCTCACATATCACATACACTTTAAAGAATGAAGCAAAATAATACCTTCTAATCTGGACATTAGCATCTACCTACCATAAAACCTTTCTAATAAAAAGGAGGACCAGTGCATTACATCCTGTGATGTGATTACTATAGTCTGAAACTGTATGTGGATATGTGGGAAGCAGGGATTCATGCCTCTCATTTACTTTTGCATTACCAACATCCCACCTAATGCTTGCTCCACACTTGCTATTTAATAAAATGTTGAATTAATTGATTCTTATTCAATAATAAAAGAGATTTAAAATAACTTTCCAAGTGGAAGGGGTCTTTACTTAGAATTTTCTAGAGGAAAGAGTATTTCTTGAGAAAAACTAAACCTACTTCTAAAAATTATGTTAATATTATGAAACATTTAATATAAACCTAAGCATGTTTGAAAACTGGAAATAACTAATTATAGCTACAACATGGGGCCATAGTTAGCTATCCACCTTTGCTTACAAAAGGAGATACAATCTAGCTGGCTGTTCACCAATTTCCCTTCTCTCTCACATATAAAGGTTAATATTCTGAGCAGCATGATACATGTGAGGCTGGCAGTATCTGCATTTGACTTATAATTTTCAGAATTCTGAGTTATTGTATATGCAAATACTCAAAGAATAGCATTTAAACTATCAGCTTAATCAACTATATTTCTATGTCTCTAGCTTTTTGCTTTCATATGTGACTTATATAAACCATAAGGACATGGAGCACAGTCACATTTACAGCCTTTGCAAACTATGTTCTCAGGCAGCCTGTTGATGCTGGGGGTGGTTGTAAGAGATGACTGCTGGACTTTGCTAGAAATATTTGATTTAAGAAAAGAAAACAACCAAATGGGAATTCCCTTGAGGAATCAGTGCTTCCATTGCAGGGGGCATGGGTTCAATCCATGGTCAGGGAACTAAGATCCTGCAAGCCATGTGGCGTGGGCAAACACACACACGCACACAACTTAATGCCATCTGAATGTGTATTCCTTAATTCTTAAAATTTTGTTGTTCAGTAATTACTTCAACTGTGTTATGTATCATTTTTTGTTATGGAACATCTATGGCTGCACGGTGTATCTGTAACTGGCTATTTCCAATTTTCAAACATGCTATGTTTACCTGCTGTCCTCTCCTCCCTCGATGCACTTTCTGTGGTTAGACACTATCCACCTACAGCATCCTGATAAAGCTTACACAAAAGTACCCCTTCCTCCCAACTCCCTATACATATAGGCTCATGCACACACACATACAAACACACACACATTGTATGTATTATTCAGTTTCTTTTTCTTCAACTCTGATCCAACCAGTCTATCCTAAAGGAGATCAGTCCTGGGTGTTTGTTGGAAGGACTGATGTTGAAGCTGAAACTCCAATACTTTGGCCACCTGATGCGAAAAGCTGACTCATTGGAAATGACCCTGATGCTGGGAAAGATTGAGGGCCGGAGGAGAAGGGGACAACGGAGGATGAGATGGCTGATGACATCACTGACTTGATGGACACGGGTTTGGGTGGACTCCGGGAGTTGGTGATGGACAGGGAGGCCTGGCATGCTGCGGTTCATGGAGTCGCAAAGAGTCGGACACGACTGAGCAACTGAACTGAACTGTACTGAGCACTAGATCTAAGAATGAGTCTGTTTTAGTATGCATGGAAATATTGGGAGTTATAAGTTATGGCCGTTCTAGGATATATTATTTTTTGTCTGCATCTGGTTCTTCCTTTATATTACCAATAAATAAAGAAAGGGAACCCTTGATTTAGTTTATGCAAAATATCTAATTTCTACTCTTAATTCACTAGCTTTATGACTCTAAGTCATTATTTTTCTGGTCTACAGTTTCATCATCTATGAAAGGAATGAATTAAACAAATGACCTCAAAATACTGCTTCATTTCTAAAAGAAGAAAATAAACATCTGAGAAAATCAGTAGGTTGAAACATATGAAAATGACAGTTTCTAGATCAAATTGTTGAATGTTGGAATTTCATATAACTTTTGTTGGTAACTGGATATCTTGTAGGACTAAATATGTCACTAATCCTTGTTTCAAGGTGTCATTGCTATTAGATAACTTTGAGATTACATCATTCCTTTGCTTTTTTCAGTAGCCTGAGATACTGTACTCTATTAGAGCAGGGACTCTGATTTTTACTGTTTCATGCCCCAGTGCCTACAACAGTGTCTAGCAAGTACCAGACACAGTAAATGTTTGCTGAATTGAATAGTGTTGTAACTTAAAATTATCAAATTCTACAAAATTATAATTATTAATAATGATGATAATCAGACATGTTGAAATACTAGAGTAGATAATACCAAAGGTGAAATTTCTGACAGCTCTGTTAATGGGAAGGTGACAAGTTAATCTTTGCTAAAATAATCAAAGGTGTGGCATAGCAGACAAAGATGTAAAAGCTGTGTCAGGTTCAGTTCAGTTCAGTTCAGTTTCTCAGTTGTGTCCAACTCTTTGCGACCCCATGGACTGCAGAACGCCAGGGATCCATGTCCATCACCAACTCCCAGAGTTTACTCAAACTCATGTCCGTTGAGTCGGTGATGCCATCCAACCATCTCATCCTCTGTCACCCCCTTCTCATTCTGCCTTCAATCTTTCCCAGCACCAGGGTCTTTTCCAGTGAGTCGGTTCTTCGCATCAGGTGGCCAAAATATTGGAGTTTCAGCTTCAGCATCAGTCCTTCCAATGAATATTCAGGACTGATTTCCTTTTAGGATGGGCTGGTTGTATCTCCTTGCAGTCCAAGGGACTCTCAAGAGTCTTCTCCAACACCACAGTTCAAAAGCATCAATTCTTCAGTGCTCAGATTTCTTTATGGTCCAACTGTCACATCTATACATGACCACTGGAAAAACCATAGCCTTGACTAAACAGAACTTTGTTGGCAAAATAAAGTCTCTACTTTTTAATATGCTGTCTAGGTTGGTCATAACTTTTCTTCCAAGGAGCAAGTGTCTTTTAATTTCATGGTTGCAGTCACCACCTGCAGTGATTTTGGAGCCCCCTAAAATAAAGTCAGCCACTGTTTCCACTGTTTCCCCATCTATTTACCATGAAGTGGTGGGACCTGATGCCATGATCTTAGTTTTCTGAATGTTGAGCTTTAAGCCAACTTTTTAACTCTCCTCTTTCACTTTCATCAAGAGGCTCTTTAGTTCTTCTTCGCTTTCTGCCATAAAGGTGGTGTCATCTGCATATCTGAGGTTATTGATATTTCTCTCAGCAACCTTGATTCCAACTTGTGTTTCTTCCAGCCCAGCGTTTCTCATGATGTACTCTGCATATAAGTTAAATAGGCAGCGTGACGATATACAGCCTTGACATACTCCTTTCCCTATGTGTCAGGTTCGTACAGGGCTTATACGTGGTTTCATGAATATTTCCTTTAAATTACATGAATTTTTATGTTATAAATGTTTTTTTGTATTAAAAAATATAGCACATAAAGCCATGTTTAAAGAAAATGTTTATAATGGTCCCATCCATAGAAAAGCAATAAAACTGGACGATATAAATATAATAGCTTTTTATGCCATGATCATTTTTCCTCTGTGATGAAATATTCTTTGAAAACATTATTTTTTATTTTGCTTACTTGTTAGGTTGTATGGTGTGATTTAAGATATGTAACATAATAATTTAATATATACATCATAAAATTACTACCACAGTTAATAATGCATCCATCATCTCATATAGTTTATGTGTGTGTGTGTGTGTGTGTGTGGTGAACACTTAAGGTTTACTGTCATAGAAAGTTTCAAGTATACAATATAGTAGTTTAAATTATAATCACCATGCTATACGTTAGATCCCAGCACTTATAATTGAAAGTTAACACCCTTTGACAAACATCTCTCCCTTTTCCCCATCCTCTACCCCCAGTAACCACTGTTTATCCTCTGGTTCTATTATTTCAAAATTTCTTAGATGCCACGTGTAGATCATATAATGTTTGTCCTTTTTTATCTGGCTTATTTTATTTAGCATAAGGTTCTCTAGGTTCATCCATGTTTTTACAAATGACAGCATTCCTTCTTTGTTATGGCAGAATTATACATATAGCATTTTATTTATCCAGTTATCTGTCAATTGACATTTAGATTTTTTCCATATTTTATCTATTGTGACTAATGCTGCAATGAACATGGGAATGCAGATGTTTCTTAAAGATACTAATCTCACTTCCTTTGGATATATACTCAGAAGTGGGATTGCTAGGTCATATGTTAGTTTTATTTTTAATTTATTGACGAATTTTTGTACAAGGTGACTGCACCCACTTACATACTTACCAAAAGTGTACAAGGGTTCCCTTTTCTCCACCTCCTTGCCAACAATTATCGCTTGACTTATTGATGATAATAGTTATACTGACAGTTATGAGGTGATACCTCATTGTTGTTTTCAATAGTATTTCTCTGATGATTAGTGATGTTGACCAGCTTTTCAAACACCTTTTGACTATTTGTATGTCTTCTCTAGAAAAAGATTTGTTCAGATCTTTTGTCCATTTTTAAAATTGGATTATTTTTGAGTTTTTTCTATTGAGTTGCAGAAGGTTTTAAATATTTTGGATTTTAAAACTTTATCAGCAGCATAGTTTGCAAATATTATCTCCCAATCTATAGGTTATCTTACATTTAAGTCTAATTCATATTGAGTTAGTTTTTGTGAGTGGTGTAAGATAAGGGTCTGATTTCATCCTTTTACAAGTAGATTTCCAGTTTTTCCAACACTGTTTATTGAAAAGATTACTATTTCCTAATTGTATATTAATCATGCCCTTGACAAAGTTTTTGTTATTGTTGTTCAGTCACTGTGTTGTTCAGTCAATTATATACGATTCTTTGCAACCGCATGGACTGTAGCCTGCCAGGCTCTTCTGTCCATGGTATTTCCCAGGCAAGAATGATAGAGTGGGTTGCCATTTCCTTCGCCAGCGGATCTTCCCAACCCAGGAATTAAAGTCACATCTCCAGCACTGGCAGGCAAGTTCTCTTCCACTGACGCATCAGGGAAGCCCCATCAAAGTTCAGTTGGCCATAATGCATGGATTTATTTCTGAGCTTTCTATTCTGTTCCATTGGTCTATGAGTCTGTTTTTATGCCAGTACTGCACTATTTTGACTACTATGGCTTTTTGTAATATAGTTTGAAGTCAGGAAATGTGATGTTTTCAGCTTTGTTGTTTCTTAAGATGGTTTTGATTAATTGTTGTGTATGTGTGTGGTTCCATATAAATTTTAGGATTTTTTTCTATTTGTGTGAAAAATATCACTGGAATTTTGATAGTGATTATATTGAACATGTAGATTACTTTGGGTAGTATAGACATTTTTAGCAATATTAAATCCTCTAAGTTGTTAACATGGGGCCTTTTTTCATTTATTTTGTCTTCTTCAATTTTCTTTCATCAATGTCTCATATTTTCCAGGGTATAAATCTTTTACCACTTTGGATAAATTTGCTAAATATTTTGGGCTTTCCAGGTAGCACTAGTGGTAAAGAACCTCCCTGCCAATGCAGGAGATTAAAGAGAAGCGGGTTTGACCCCTGGAGTGGGAAGATTCCCCTGGAGAAGGGAATCGCTAACTACTCCAGCTTTCTTGCCTGGAGAATCCCATGGACAGAGGAGCCTGGAGAGCTACAGTCCATAGCGTTGCAAATAGTCAGACATGACTGAAATGACTTAGCATACACACCCATAAATATTTTATTCTTTTTGTTGTTATTGTAAATGGGATTATTTTCTTTATTTTTCAGATAGTTTGTTATTAGAGTACAGAAGCACAACTAATTTTGTATAGTGATTTTTTTTTTTAATCCTGAAACTGTAGTGAATTCATTTAGGTTTTGGTAGAATATTTTACCTTTTGGATATAGCTGTTTATTTCCGTAGTGTCATTGAACTTTTGCTGGTGGTGTTTTACCATGCTCTGTACATGGAATTTAATATCAGAAACTTGAGCTTCATATTCAACTATTTAAGACTGATTTACATATTGTAAAACTTTCCATCAACTTCTCATCTAATTTTCAACTGTTGGTAATTGTGAACTGCAGTAATTATTTTATTAGGGTTGCAAAATGTTGATTTTATAGTTGTATAATTTAGTCAACATATATTAGCTAGAAATCTTTGGCTAAAACTGTCTTCAATGAGGACTTATCAGTTACCTTGACACAGTGTTTGTAAAAGTAAAGATGAGTTTAATGATTTCCTTTTATTTGTGATTTCTCAGAGTAAAGAGTCAGAACCTTCGATACCTTGTTTCCATTATCTTATAATATTATGTTTGTGCTAGTCACTCAGTTGTGTCTGACTTCTTGCAACTCCATGGCCTCTAACCCTCTAGGCTTCTCTGTCTTTGGGATTCTCCAGGCAAGAGTACTGAAGTGGGTTGCCAGTTCCTTCTCCAACCTGTAATATTATAAATTGATTTCAAAATGATACTACTCTTACTAATATTTATAATTAGACTAGAGGATAAACTTAAAGATTTTTTATAGGTCCATTTTTGCTTACAACCTATATTCCTCCAGGCAAAATATAGTTAAAATGCTGTGCTGTAAAGTCACTTGAAACAATTCCTCTTTCTGATATATGATTAAATTTGTTCATTTCCATTTTAAAAGTTTAGGTATTTTATGTAATTATATTTTTGAAAATATAAAATACTTTCATTTCCAGTGTTAAAACTATGAAGCAGATTATATTGGAGAAGTCACACTTGCTATTCCTGTCTCTGATAACTCATTCCCTTTCTGTCTCTAGAATAAACATCATAATCAGTTTTGATTTATCCTTCCAGTATATTCAAATATGTATAAATTTTTATATCCTCTTCTTTCGTAAAAGAAGGGACCATTCAATTCATGTTATTCTTCAGTTTGCTTTTTTTCACTTAACAGTACATCCTAATAATCACTTTACATGCAGATGACACCACCCTTATGGCAGAAAGTGAAGAAGAACTAAAGAGCCTCTTGATGAAGGTGAAAGAGGAGAGTTAAAAAGTTGGCTTAAAGTTCAACAGTCAGAAAACTAAGATCATGACATCTGGTCCCATCACTTCATGGCAAATAGATGGGGAAACAGTGGAAACAGTGGCTGACTTTATTTTGGGGGGCTCCAAAAATCACTGCTGATGGTGAATGCAGCCATGAAATTAAAAGACGCTTACTCCTTGGAAGGAAAGTTATGAGTAACCTAGACAGCATATTAAAAAGCAGAGACATTACTTTGCCAACAAAGGTCCATCTAGTCAGGCCTATTGTGTTTCCAGTAGTCATGTATGGATGTGAGAGTTGGACGGTGAAGAAAGCTGAGTGCCGCAGAATTGATGCTTTTGAACTGTGGTGTTGGAGAAGACTCTTGAGAGTCCCTTGGACTGCAAGGAGATCCAATCAATCCATCCTAAAAGACATCAATCCTGGGTGTTCATTAGAAGGTCTGATGCTGAAGCTGAAACTCCAATACTTTGGCCACCTGATGCGAAGAGCGGACTCATTGGAAAAGACCCTGATGCTGGGAAGGATTGCGGGCAGGAGGAGAAGGGGACGACAGAGGATGAGATGGCTGGATGGCATCACCGACTTGATGGACCTGGGTTTGGGTAAACTCTGGGAGTTGATTATGGACAGGGAGGCCTGGTGTGCTGCATTTCATGGGGTGGCAAAGATTTGGACACAACTGAGTGACTGAACTGAACTGAAATAATGTATCCTTGTGTGAATTTTGGTAGATCGGATCTTTCAAAGAATTGGTTCATTTCATCTAAGTTATCAGAGTTGTAGAAATAGAATAGTTCATAATATTCCTGTATTGTCATTTTAATGTTCATGGATCAACAGTGATCACCTGTCTTTCAATTCTGCTTTTAGTGATTTGTGTCTTCTCTGTTCCCTTTGGTTAGCCTGGCTAGGGTTTTATCGGTTTCATTTAACTTTACAACAAACTAGCTGTTATAATTAATACATATATATATTCTACTTTTAATTTCATTGATTTCTACACCAAAATTTTATTATTTCCTTTCTTTTTCTATCTGCATATTTTTAATGCTTTTCTTTCTCTAGTTTCCTAAGGTGGCATTTTAAATTATTGATTTTATGTCTTATTTCTAAAATGTGTATTTCTTTTAAGCATGGTGTTTGCTGCATCCCACAGATTTTGATAAGTTGTATTTTCATTTTCATTTCATTTAGTTCAAAATATTTTTCCTATTCTTTTAAGACTTTTTCTTTTCCAGTGTGTTATTTAGAAGTATGTTGAATAATCTCTAAATATTTTGTAATTTTCCAGCTAAATTTATGTTATTCATTTCTAGTTTAATTCCATTTTGATCTGAGAGCATATGTAGTATGATGCCCCTATGCAAAATTTGTTCAGAGATGTGTTTTATGGCTGAGAATGTGGTCTGTCTTGGTAAATATTTCATGTGACTGTCAACTGAAAAAAAATGCCAAGAGTTATATTTTTATTCAGCAGATATTCTGAGGACTTCAAGCCCCAGATACAGCATCTCAGATAACTCTGAGAAACTGTTCTGAAGAGTCAGGATATGTAACAGTTTTTGCAACAGAAGTCCCGGTGATCAGAACATCAAAAGTTTACTGTTGTAAAAGAAAAGCAGTTATGTCAAATTCAAGAATTTAGCACTTTGCTATATGTAGAAAGATGCAAGAGTCTCTGTTTACTGAAACCATTCCTTTGATATGCACCTCAGCTATCTATGGCCAGTACCTTGTGTTTTCTCTCCCGAGTCTCCTCAGGGTGAAATATTGAGGTGACTGTAGAAGTTGTCATTCTTTTTTTCCAGCCTGAGTTCCCTCAAGGCTCCTTGGGGTTGGGGCAGCTTTGTAATGTGGGGACTTGATGGCTGCAACATCCTGTGTTAACTGATATGTCAGACAGTAGTTCAGTTCATATGACCTTGAGGAGAATGTATATTCTGCTGCTGTTTGAAATAGTCTATATACCTTGTGTGCTTAGTCATTCAGTTGTGTCCAATTCTTTCTGACCCCCATGAACTGTAGCCCACCAGGCTCCTCCGTCCATGGGGATTCTCCAGGCAAGAATACTGGAGTGGGTTGCCATGCCCTCCTCCAGGGGATCTTTCCAACCCAGGTCTCCCACAGTGCACATGGATTGTTTACCATCTGAGCCACCAGGGAAGCCCAGGAATATTGGAGTGGGTAGCCTATCTTTTCTCTAGGGGATCGTCTTGACCCAGGAGTCGAACCAGGGTCTCCTGCATTGCAGATGGATTCTTAACCAGCTGAGCTACCAGGGAAGCCTATCTGTATATCTTTGTATTTGTGCTTAGTTGCTCAGTCATGTCCAGCTCTTTGCAATCCCATTCACTGTAGCCCGCCAGGCTCCTCTGTCCATGGGGATTCTCCAGGTAAGAATACAGGAGTGGGTTGCCATGCCCTCTTTTGTCCTATTGAGGAATGGTATGACCCAGTTAAGCTATACCTTTGCTGCTGTTGTTGTACCCATCAATCCCTGATAAAGATGTTTGTGAAATCTCCATTATAATAATGGATTTTCTAATATTTTTCTAGCAGTTCTATCATTTTTCTGCCTCATCTATTTTAATGCTCTGTTTTTAAGTGCATACTCGTTAAATATGTGTCTGTTTGGAGAAATGATCACCTCATTTTCTTTAGATAATGCCCCTCTTTCCTTGTTTTAAAGTCTGCTTTGAGATAAATATAGCTACCACAGCTTTGTTTTGATTAGTGTAGCATGGTATACCTTTATCTATCACTTTAATTTCTTTCTGTGTCTTTATATTGGGTTTCTTGTAAGCAACATTATAGTTGCATCATACTTTTTTTTAACCATTCCATCAGTCTTTGTATTTATGTATTTAGACTACTCACATTTAACATGATTATTGGTATGGCTGTATTAGTATAACTTTCCTATTAATTTTACTTGTTCTTTGTTTCTTTCCCTTTTTCTATTATTTAAATTGAGTAATTTTGTATGGTTCTGTTTTCTCCCCTCTTTCAATGTTACTAGAGTCGGACACAACTGAGTGACTGAGCACACACACAACATACTTTTCTTTAATTTGTCTTTTTAGTAATTACCGTAGATTTTATAGAATGCATTTTTTAAAAATTAATTTATTATTTTTGATATATAGCTGATTTACAATGTTGTATTAGTTATAGGCATACAACATAGTGATTTAAATTTTGTATAGGTTACAGTCAATTTAAAGTTATTATAAAATCCTGGCTATATTCCCTGTGTGTACAATGCTATTAAAATCTCTGTCCATTTTCAAATAACACTTTATCCCTTCACAGAAAGTGGAAATAACTTAGAATATTCCCTTTCATTCTTCTTATTCCTTATAATATTGCTGTTATCTATTTCACTTATCCAGAAGCTACAACCCCAAATAAATGTTATCATTATTCAAGTGACTAATTATTAATTTTTAAAGTATTAAAATATTTAAAATAATTATTAATATAAAACAATTATCTATTCAAGCAGTTATTAATAGAAGTAACGAAACTAAAAAGTTAAACTTTGCTTTCATTTATACCTTTTGTAATAGTTTTTTTTAGATCTGAATTTTTGAATTTTATCATTTTCCTTCTCTTTGAATGATTTCTTGTTGTTCTCTCACCTTTCTAGGTTTGCTCATCTTCTGTCATGAATTTTGAAAGATTTATAGCCATGATTTGTTCAAATATTTCTTGTTCTCATTTCTCTGTCTCTTCCAGTGTTCCAAATTATTTTTTTTAATTTATTTATTTTTCAAATTAATTAATTTATTTTAATCGGAGGCTAATAACTTTACAATATTGTAGTGGTTTTTGCCATACATTGACATGAATCAGCATGGGTGTACTGTGTTCCCCATCCTGAACCCCCTCCTCCCTCCCTCCCCATCCCATCCCTCAGGGTCATCCTAATGCACCAGCCCTGAGCACTCTCTTTCATGCATCAAACCTGGACTGGTAATCTATTTCACATATTATAATATACATGTTTCAACGTTATTCTCTCACATCATCCCACCGTTACCTTTCCCACGGAGTCCAAAAGTCTGTTCTTTACATCTGTCTCTCTTTTTCTGTCTCACATATAGGATTATCGTTACCATCTTTCTAAATTCCATATATATGTGTTAATATACTGTATTGATGTTTTTCTTTCTGATTTAATTCACTCTGTATAATAGGCTCCAGTTTCATCTACCTCGTTAGAACTGATTCAGATACATTCCTTTTAATGGCTGAGTAATATTCCATTGTATATATGTACCACAGCTTTCTTATCCATTCATCTGCCAATGGACATCTAGGTTGGTTCCATGTCCTGGCTATTGTAAACAATGCTGCAATGAACATTGGGGTACACGTGTCTGTTTCAATTCTGTTTTCCTCGGTGTGTATGCTCAGCAGTGGGATTGCTGGGTTGTATGGCAGTTCTATTTCCAGTTTTTTAAGGAATCTCCATGCTGTTCTCCATAGTGGCTGTACTAGTTTGCATTCCCACCAACAGTGTAAGAGGGTTGCATTTTCTCCATACATTTATTGTTTGTAGACTTTTTGATAGCAGCCGTTGTGACCAGCGTGAGATGGTACCTCATTGTGGTTTTGATTTGCATATCTCTGATAATGAGTGTTTGTTAGCCATCTGTATGTCTTCTTTGGGGAAACGAATGGATAAGAAAGCTGTGGTACATATACACAATGGAATATTACTCAGCCTCCATATGTTGGAATTTTTAATAGTTTTTTCCCCATAATTGACATCTGATTTTACTGCTTTGTGATCAGAAAAGATGCTTGGAATGATTTCAGTTTTTTTGAACTTACCAAGGCTAGATTTATGGCCCAGGATGTGATCTATCCTGGAGAAGGTTTCATGTTCACTTGAGAAAAAAGGTGAAATTCATTATTTTGGGGTGAAATATCCTATAGATATCAACTAGGTCTAACTGGTCCATTGTATCATTTAAAGTATGTGTTTCCTTGTTAATTTTCTGTTTAGTTGATCTATCCATAGGTGTGAGTGGGGTATTAAAGTCTCCCACTATTATTGTGTTACTGTTAATTTCCCCTTTCATACTTGTTAGCATTTGCTTTACATATAGTGGTGCTCCTATGTTGGCTGCATATATATTTATAATTGTTATATCTTCTTCTTAGGTTGATCCTTTGATCATTATGTAGTGTACTTCTTTGTCTCTTTTCACGACCTTTATTTCAAAGTCTATTTTATCTGATAGGGTTTTGCTGCTCCTGCTTTCTTTTGGTCTCCATTTCCATGAAATATCTTTTTCTAGCCCTTCACTTTCAGTCTGTATGTGTCTCTTGTTTTGAAGTGGGTCTCTTGTAGAGAGCATATATAAGAATCTTGTTTTTGTATCCATTCAGCCAGTCTTTGTCTTTGGTTGGGGCATTCAACCCATTTACATTTAAGGTAATTATTGATAAGTATAGTCCCGTTGCCATTTACTTTGTTGTTTTGGATTCGAGTTTATACACCTTTTCTGTGTTTCCTGTCTAGAGAAGATCCTTTAACATTTGTTGAAGAGCTCGTTTGGTGGTGCTGAATTCTCTCAGCTTTTGCTTGTCTGTAAAGCTTTTGATTTCTCCTTCATATTTGAATGAGATCCTTCGTCAGTACAGTAATCTGGGTTGTAGGTTTTTCTCTTTCATCACTTTAAGTATGTCCTGCCATTCCCTTCTGGCCTGAAGAGTTTCTACTGAAAGATCAGCTGTTATCCTTATGGGAATCCCCTTGTATGTTATTTGTTGTTTTTCCCTTGCTGCTTTTAATATTTTTTGTGTGTGTTTGATCTTCATTAATTTGATTAATATGTGTCTTGGGGTGTTTCACCTTGGGTTTATCCAGTTTGGGACTCTGGGTTTCACGGACTTGGGTGGCTATTTCCTGCTCCATTTTAGGGGAGTTTTCAACTATTATCTCCTCAAGTATTTTCTCACGGCCTTTTTGTCTTCTTCTGGAACCCCTGTGATTCGAATGTTGGGACATTTGACATTGTCCCAGAGGTCTCTGAGGTTGTCCTCATTTCTTTTAATTCTTTTTTCTTTTTTCCTCTCTGCTTCGTTTATTTCCACCATTCTATCTTCCACCTCATTTATCCTATCTTCTGCCTCAGTTATTCTACTGTTGGTTCCCTCCAGAGTGTTTTTGATCTCAGCTATTGCATTGTTCATTATTGATTGACTCTTTTTTATTTCTTCTAGGTCCTTGTTAACCTTTTCTTGCATCTTCTCAATCCTTGTCTCCAGACTGTTTATCTGTAACTCCGTTTTGTTCTCAAGATTTTGGATCATTTTTACTATCATTATTCTGAATTCTTTTTCAGGTAGACTCCCTATCTCCTCCTCTTTTGTTTGATTTGGTGGGCATTTATCATGTTCCTTTACCTGCTGAATATTTCTCTGCCTTTTCATCTTGTTTAGGTTGCTGTGTTTGGGGTGGCCTTTCTGTATTCTCTCAGTTTGTGGCTCCTCTTTATTGTGGAGGTTCCTCCCTGTGGGTGGAGTTGGACAAGTGGCTTGTCAAGGTTTCTTGGTTAGGGAGGCTTGTGTCGCTGTTCTGGTGAGTGGAGCTGGATCTCTTCTCTCTGTAGTACAATGAAGTGTCTGGTAGTTAGTTTTGAGGTGTCTGTTGGTTTGGTGTGACTTTTGGCCGCCTGTATTTCAATGCTCAGGGTTATGTTCCTGCATTGTTGGAGAATTAGCTTGGTATGTCTTGCTCTGAAACTTGTTGGCTCTTGGATGGAGCTTGGTTTCAGTGTAGGTATGGAGGCTTTTGGATGAGCTCTTGTCTAATAATGTTCCCTGGAGTCAGGAGTTTTCAGGGTTCTTAAGTTTTGAATTTAAGCCTCCTACTTCTGGCTTTCAGTCTTATTCTTACAGTAGCCTCAAGACTTCTCCATCCATATAGCACTGATGATAAAACATCTAGGTTAATGGTGAACAGATTCTCCACAATGAGGGATACCCAGAGAGGTTCACAGAGTTACATGGAGAAGAGAATAGGGAGGAAGGAGATAGAGGTGACCAGGAGGAGAAGAGGGTTAATCAAAAGGGGAAAGAGCAATCTAGCCAGTAATCAATTCCCTATGTGCTCTCCACAGTCTGTAACACTCAGAGTGGTTCACAGAATTACATAGAGAAGAGAAGAGGGAGGAAGGAGATAGAGGTGAGCAGGAGGAAAGAGGGGGAGTCAAAAGGAGAGAGACAGATCTAGCTAGTAATCAGTTCCCTAAGTTTTCTCTACAGCCTGGAACACCCAAAGAGATTCACAGAGTTGGGTAGAAAAGAGAAGAGGGAGGGAGGAGATAGAGGTGACCTGGGGGAGAAAAAGGAGAGTCAAAAGTGGGAGAGAGAAATCAAGCCAGTAATCACACTCCTATGTTAGAATGGGTACTGAAGATTGGATTCTTAAAGGTACAAAATTGATAACAAATAACAAAAAGCAAAGATTAAAAATCTAGAGTAAGGTTAGACTCTCAAAAATACAATATTAAAAAAACAAAACTATCACAAAAATTATAAGAAATATGTATATGAAATTTGCTTTAAAAATAGTGTCTTTTTTTGCAAGTTAATAGTAGGTTATAAAAATGAAAATTAAAGGAGTAATAAAGAACTTAAAAATTAAAAATTAAATGATAATAGTAAAATATATCTAGGAATTTCTCTGGAGCTGTTGAGGGCAGTGTGGGGTCAGTTTAGTTTCAGATAGTTCCTTGTTTCAGCTTATACTTCTTCTCAGGGTCTATAGGCCCCTTCCAATGTAGTCAGTGCTAACTATGGGGTTTTAATCTGTTGCACCTGTCACTTCCAAAGCGGTTCCCTCTTCTTTGTTTATTTTGGCTTCCTCTGTTTGTAAGTTTCTTCAGTGTCTAATTTCCACCCTGAAACAAGGGCATGAAGGTGGTCACTTATTTAGGCTCACTTGTTCAATTGTGCTGTGGGGAGGGAGGAACACTGCAAACAAATATCACTGGCGTGTGTGGGGAGTGCTCAGTGTCTGGGCCACACTGGGTTTGCCCCCACTCACGGCGTGTGTGCTTTCCCGGTCTACACCACTCGGGCTCCAGGTTACTTTGCAGGGGAACTGTCTAAAGCGAGCCCTGGGTTGCATGCACTTCCCAGGTCTAAGCTGCTCAGGTTCAGGTTCTCGGGTACTCCACAAAGGCACAGACTCGGTTGGGCCTGCGTTTTGTGCCCTTCCCAGGTCTGAGCAGCTCAGGCAACCAGGTGCTTGGCAAGCACACTCTCCCAGCTGGGCGGTGTGTCTTATCACCTCCCCTGTACCAGCTACTCAGTTTCCTGGGTGCACAGGGAGAGCACCGTCTCAAGTGTGCCATGTGTCTCTTCTGGGGCGCTGATCTGACTGCAACCCTCCTGGTGAATGTCAACCGTCCAGGATCACAGGAAGACTTGGTTAGCAGCTGGGAGCCTGCTCACAGTTTGGTGGAGGATGCTGTCTCTGGGGCCGAGATTGCCCCTTGCCTTTGGGCTCTGGCTGTCACCTGCCTGCCTCTCTGCCTCCAGCGGGGTGATGGGCCGGTCCGCAGCTGGCTAGCTCTGCTCTGGTATTCACTCAGTCCTTTGTTCTGTGAGCCAGCCAGGCTGTGCCTTAGAACTTTTTGCAGGAAAGTTCTCTCTCTCTTTCTCTCTCTCTTTTTTTCTCTCTCTCTCTCTCTGCTATCCCACAGTTTGGGTTGCTATCTCATGTTAGCTCCCTCAGATTGTCCTCAGGGCATTCAAGCCTCGTCATTACCCTAAGCAAGCAGCCCACGCCTCCCCGTTCAGCCCCCGCTCACCGCTGGCTGACGCAAGTGTCTGGGCTACTTCTCTGCTAGGAGTTGTGGTTAGCTGCGTAATCTGTGTTTTTTTTTCCCCCTCCCAGTTATGTTGCCCTCTGAGATTCCAAAACTCCCCACAGACCCACTAGTGAGAGGGTTTCCTGGTATTTGGACACTTCTCTTTCACGACTCCCTCCCCTGGACGGGTCTCTGTCTCTAACTCTTTTGTCTCTCTTTTTATCTTTTACATTTTGTCCTACCTCCTTTCGAAGAGAATGGGCTGCCTTTTTGGGTGCCTGGTGTCCTCTGCCAGCGTTCAGAAATTGTTTTGCGGAATTTGCTCAGCAATCAAATGATCTTTCGATGAATTTGTGGGGGAGAAAGTGGTCTCCCCATCCTATTCCTCTGCCATCGTAGGGCTGCCCCCCCCCACCAACAGTGTTCCAAATTCTTTAGAAATTACATCTTTTTACTTCTACCCCAGCAGTACTTTCTTTTTATTCTGAAATCTAAAACTGAGTCTGTTTATACTTAAAATAAAAATCAACATATTTTTTTCTAGACAATTAAAATATTTCAATTTAGGTTTTATCACGTTAAGTCTTTCCTTGCTATTTGTATTGCTGGTCACACTATCTTTTTGGCATTCTTTATCTTTGTAATTTCTAATGTTTTGAGTATTTCCCTAGACTATTCTAGCCTTTGTTTTCTCTAAACCTTCTCATCTGATTTGGAGAGACTATTCTGAGAAACCAGTGGTTTTCTAACCTTTTTCTGTTCTTTATCAAGTTGGACTCTTCAATTTGTCTGTCTTATCTATCTGATCCCACGTTAGCTATTTACACTCATCTTTCCTGAGTCTTTAATTCTGAACTGCTTTGAGAATGATTTTTGTTCCTCACTAGAGAGTGTCTCATTTTAACCTCAGAGTATCTTTTTATGCTTTTTCTCCACTTAGATGCTCTGCCTTGCTTTTTCCTGAAATGCTTCTACTTGCCTTGCCATCTACTACAGTCCATTCAAATTTACATTTCCTTCCAATATAGGACTTATTACAAATAAAAGCAACTCTCTTCCTCCTTCAGATATTTCTTTCCCCCTTATATAACAATATCTTTATCCGGAGAGTTATTTAACTAGAATTGTTTTAGTTGGTGTCTTCTTTTCTGTATGTAAAGCACTTGAAAGATAGATTGTATCTTGTTCTTTGTTGTGGTCCCAGTACTTCAGGGCTTCTTTGGAGGACCCATAGTATGTACTAAATAAATACTTTTGTTTTATTGAACTTTCTCAAGTCATATAAAATACGTTCAATACAGTTTACTCATATGGAGATAAAGAAGATAGTTTTAAAATCTCAAAATTTTAAGCCACCAACGAGCTTAGTGGAAATACCGGCCATTAGGCCTTAATGGCTACCTAATTCTCTTACTGTTAAAGGTTGGCTCAAGGGAAAGTCTGAAGTCCTCTTAAACAGTGGGATGCTGATACCTTCAATCCTAGAATAAAGATAAGACCTAACAATGGGAGGGAGAAGGTGCAAGGTAAGGGAGTATCAGGCTATGTGGCTCAGTGGGGTAAAGAATCCGCCTGCAATGCAGGAAATGCAGGAGACATAGGTTCGATCCCTAGGTCAGGAAGATCCCCTGGAGTAGGGCATGGCAACCCACCCCAGTATTCTTGCCCCAAAAATTCTATGGGCAGGAGAGCCTGGCAGGCAGCAGTCTGTAGGTTCACAAAAAGTGGGACACAACTGGAATGACTGGTACACATGCATGTTTCCCTCTTTATTTCTGGCCTCAGCCCTACATTTATGTTCTGATGCTGTTTTTTAAACCTGTCTCTTTGCCTACTCAAATTACATTCCTTTCCCTATTTTCATAGACATGACCACATATACCCATAGAAGAATGAGAGACAAAGCTGATGAAATACCTGTGATGTTGCAAGTGTGAAGTAAAGCTCAATTTTGACTAGAGAGGGTCAGAGTAGGAGATAGTGATTTGTTTCTTTCCCTATTATTACCCTACCTAGACCTTCCCTATACACATCTTAGTAGACCTGAGGAAAACAAGGGAAAAAACATGACCACATAAACATGACAAATTCCAGTCTTCAGTTTTTTGGGACTCTGTTACCTTTTCCTAAACTCCATATGCAGATGCAAAACTCGTCTATAAAATAAACAGTAAACATCTAACTCTATAGGATAAAGCAGAGTATAGTCTGATTCACAGATACTAAGAGAAATTATTGAATTCCAAACCTACTTGAGATTTTATATTGGAGATTTGAAAAGCTTAATCATCACAAATTTCCTTCCAGCTAAAAATTGCCATATAGATAAAATGACATCGATGGTTGAGGTGATGATGAGAATCGTTAATTAAGCTGATTTTTAACTTAGTCATAGCTCTTTATGCAATCTCAGGTAGAGATAAATTATCACCTCTTTTCTTGTGGTCTTAAACAAGCTTGCTAAAAAGTAAAGATACATGATATAAAAATTAGTAACCATACTAGTTTCCTAGGTCTGTCATAATCAAGTTCTACAAACTGGGTGAGGTTTAAAATGCTGATTCAGCTTTGAAATTACAAGAAAGTGGAATAGTAGTTTAAAGAACAGCAATATACTGGAGAAATAGAAAAATGACATGAAGAGTTGAACCTTTTTTATTCAAATATAGATAATAGGAAAAAATTCTTTCACATTTTCAGTTACTTTTTCACTTTCAGTTCAGTCGCTCAGTCATGTCTGACTCTTTGCAACCCCATGAACCACAGCCCGCCAGGCCTGCTTGTCCATCACTAACTCCCTAAGTCCACCCAAACCCATGTCCATTGAGTCGGTGATGCCATCCAGCCATCTCATCCTCTGTTGTCCCCTTCTCCTCCTGCCCTGAATCTTCCCCAGCATCAGGGACTTTTCCAATGAGTCCGCTCTTCTTCGCATCAGGTGGCCAAAGTATTGGAGTTTCAGCTTCAACATCAGTCCTTCCAATGAACAGCCAGGACTGATCTCCTTTAGGATGGACTGGTTGGATCTCCTTGCAGTCCAAGGAACTCTCAAGAGTCTTCTCCAACACCACAGCACTTTCTCACTTAATGTGCCTTTATTAATATATTTGTTTGCTTGGTGGTGTATGAAGCAATAATTCTTTCTTTAGCATGGTAATACATTGCACATTGAAGTTTTCAGAAATACTTGGGAATACTCATAAAAATTAAACATAATCTGGAATCCATGTTTATATATCATTCTTATTAGCTACAAAAGTTTCTTATACTAAAATAGTTTCTTATTTGAGAGCCTATTTACTAGTAGTTAAGATGAAACAGGTTATTAATATATGTTTACAGTGTATACTATAAATTATTTTAGGTATGTTATTCTGATAGTCCTCGCATTTATAAGCTTCTTGGAGAAAGGAAACTTACCATGTACATCCTTGGAAATCTATCAGTGACACAACACAATGTTGAGAATAAAATGGATGCTCAGGAGAAACAATAATTTGACTTCAGTTATTTTTAATTATCATTAAGATTTCACTTTGCTTATTTGCTTGGAAAGACAACTGAATATGTTATTAAACTATTTACTGACACTTATAGCATGAGAAATGACTGACGATCCAGTGTGGTCTCAGTCCCATATTATTGTTTCTTTATCAAATGAGAATAGAATGGGGAATAAATAATTATGCTCATTTTTAGTGTTAAACTGATTCAACATGCTGCTTCTAGAAGGCTGTATTTTAGCATTTAGGCTTTGAGGTGAATATAATGTCTTTGTCTAACCCTTTCTGAGAGAACAGTCCATCAATATTTAATTTGACGAGCCAAAGAAAGCATTAACATAGCATAAAACAATTTATGAGATTGGCTCAGTCTTGGATTTCCTTATTACATGTAGTTAAAATTTATCAACAAGAACATTATGGGTGCATGTTTGTTATCTTAATAATTCTAATTAACTTCTGGTAATTGCTGAGAATCTGCAAGTGACTAACTCTTTCTATTTTTCATTGTTATAGTTTCCAACAACCAGCAGAGAAATTAATAAAATAAGCCTGTGAGAAATTAAACAATGCAGACCAACTAAGTGTTCTTTCCATTGAACAATGTACAAATTATTGCAAATAGTCTATATACAAATATTTGAAAACCAGAAGTTCCAGGACAGCAATATGAAAATATGGGAATTCTTTTAAATATTATATACACACATGCATATAGAAGTACAGTGTGTGTATGTGATTTTTTTTAAAAGAACTTTTCTTATTATTACTAATTGCTGAGATATGTGATTCTAAGAATAGCATTTCCACTGATAACAAGTCTCCTATCTTTGGTGCTTAATTCATATCAGTCTTGCTATAATGGGCATGAATTGTGAAGATACACACACAGGACTGAGCTACACAAATGACTCAGATTAATTCTGACTTCAGTCATTCTCACAGAGCAACATGGTATCGCTCATTTTCCATTGTTCATGTCACAAAGCCAATTAGTTTCTAGTAATAGACTGACAAGTTTTGGAAAGATATATTTTATAGAGGTGACATCTATGGGCCCTTTACCACATTTAATGATGTGGAGTATATAATAGTAAAGCAAAAATTGCAGCAAAAGACTGTCTGTATGAATCTATTAAGAGAAAAAAAATTGGTTGTCAGAACCATGCGTTATAGTAAATTATTAATCTAAAATAAAGTCATGCAGAGTATTTTACGTATTATGTCTTTGTAGACACTTTATTTTGTTAAATAAATTTGTAAAACAAAGCAATGTATGTATGTTGAAGAACTACTGCCTTATCTTATTCTTCACTGTAGAGAAGTAGTTTATTTTTATTGATTTATCTATTTCAGTGTTAGAGATACTTTATTCACCTTCAATTTTTTCTGAAATGAGAGTATGAACAAAAATTAATAATCCTTATTTGAAAATCAAGAGTAAGACAAGTAATAGAATGAATCCAGCCAACATTCTAGAATAAAGGTGTATTATATAATGAAGGAGTTTTTCATCCATTAATACAACTATCAGTGTAATGGTATCTACATATAAAAATGTGAAAGAGACAAATGTCATTAGTTTGAAATATTTGAGTAAATTATAAATAATGTAAGCAGTTTATATTGATTGAATCTCCAGGAAAGGTACAATTATGAGAAGACCAACAGATTATTTTCTTAAGAGTTCTGGTGAAAGGGATTATTTAAATTTAGAATTAGATGTTATTACACCTAACAAAATGTTACAGTACCAAAATGTCTTATAAAGCCATGAGGAGAAAAGAAAATATCAGAAGTATATAAGGAAGATACAAAGATTAACCACAGTAAGACCAGAAAAGAGAATGCTAAATATTCTTTATTTGCTAAAAATAATTGTCATGAAATTAAAGAAGAACTATAATCTTGAGCTGTATAATTTTCCTAATCTGGGAAATACACAAGTAAAATAGTTTTCCAGGTTATGTTTACCAAGTTTCATTTCCTCCACTATGCTCCTAAAATACTGAAATTCCTTGTTTAGATAATCCAAATTCTGTCAAGTTTTACAGATAATACTCATTTGTTTTTCCTATTTCAGAATACTTTCTGAAATTTAGAGTAGTTTAAAATAACCAACTTCATAATTAGATATTGGTTCAAATTTCAAGTCTATTATTTTTTCTACTTCATTAACATCTCTGAGCCTTCATTTCCATATCTGATGATTGGTTTTAATGACTATTACCTCATAAGACTGTTGCCATGATTAAATGTACTGTGGAAAGAATCTGGGGAAGTGAGTGTTTAAGAGAGCATGGTAGCGTTGCTTGACTCTGGTTATTTCTTCTTTATTGGAGTTGGTTGATCTGCATTATTCTTTATTTTAAAGTTTACAGCTACTAAGATATATTTTAAATGTGCATAGAAGGAGAGAAAGCAAAATCCTGGGCCTGTAAAAATAGGGAGATGGAATGCATAGTGTTGCATAAATCTGGGGTGTTTGAAGGAAATTTTCAAATGATAAATATCCTGTTTCTAGGTAGAAAAAAAATTAAACTTTTTATTGTCAAGGTAGGAAAGTATACAGTCATTGACTTCACATTGTATAGGCTTCAAATACTGAATACAGGAATATCTCATTTTGTTATGATTTGCTTTTTGCACTTCACAGATAATGTGTTTTGAAGGTTTGTGGCAGCTCTGCAGTAAGCAAATCTATCAGTTCCACTTTTCCAACAGTATTTGTCTACTTTGTGTTTCCATGTCATATTTTGGTAATTCTTAGAGCATTTCAAACTTTTTCATGATGATCATATTTGTCATGGTGATCTGTAATCAGTGATCTTTGATGTTACTATTGCCAAAGGATTACAGTTCCATTAAGGCGTGGATAACATTAGGGTTTTTTTTTTTTTTAGCAATCAAGTAGTTTTTAATTAAGGTATGTACATTTTTTTTAGACATAATGCTATTGCACAGTTAATGGACTATAGTATTGCATAAACAAAACTTGTGTGTACACTGGGAAATCAAAAAATTTGTGTAACTTGCTTTATTGTGATATTTGTTTTATTGTGGTCATCTGGAACTGAAACTGCAATCTCTCTGAGGTATGCTTGTATTCACTGTACCTGTTTGTCCCTGAATCACCCAAAATAATATAAAAAAAAAAAAGGTCTCATGCTGGTGATACAGCATAACTAACAAAATAAGCAGAGACATAACCTTACAAACATGTGTAGTGTTCCAAGAGAGAACCAACCAATATGAACTAGATTTTTCCAGCAGGATGTACAGCTGATTATTCATAGTGATAAAGCGTGTGAAAGATAATAAAACTGGTAAGTTTAATGTGATTGAGATATAAAGATAACTACAAATAGTAATAAAATAATATAAAAATACATAATTTGAAAAAAATTATCTTGAATCTAGAAATGAAATTAAGGAAAAGAGACAGAAAGACGTGAAAATAACCTTGGATTCTAGAAATGAAATTTGTAGAAATTAAAATTAAGGAAAGATATTAAAATTCATGGGAAATATAACCCAAAGGTCCAACATGGATCTATAGCATTCCAATGGGAAAGACTATAGAGAAAGGGGGACTAAAGTCAAGGAATTATCAGAATTACATGTATGTTGGAAAGACATAATTCAGAAACAAAAAAAAAAATGTGTTTCTGAACAACTTTGATTTAATAAGCATATTATATATTGAATTAGAATTATGTAATAGAAGTAGTGACTCCTTTGGAGAGTATAAAATTTGTCACAAAATTTGGAGAACAGATATAAAAGAGAATAGAGTAACCAGCTTAGAAACATTATAAATATTGCTCAGCAGGATTTAGAGATCTTTGCTAACTTTCAGTTCAGTTCAGTCACTCAGTCGTGTCCAACTCTTTGCAACCCCATGAATCACAGCATGCCAGGCCTTCCTGTCCATCACCAACTCCCAGAATTTACCCAAACTCATGTCCATCGAGTCGGTGATGCCATCCAGCCATCTCATCCTCTGTTGTCCCCTTCTCCTTCTGCCCCCAATCCTTCCCAGCATTAGGGTCTTTTCCAATGAGTCAACTCTTTGCATGAGGTGGCCAAAGTATTGGAGTTTCAGCTTCAACATCAGTCCTTCCAATGAACACACAAGGCTGATCTCCTTTAGGATGGACTGATTGGATTGCCTTGCAGTCCAAGGGACTCTCAAGAGTCTTCTCCAACACCACAGTTCAAAAGCATCAATTCTTCTGCGCTCAGTTTTCTTCACCATCCAACTCTCACATCCATACATGACCACTGGAAAAACCATAGCCTTGACTAGACGGACCTTTGTTGGCAAACTTTAGACTAAGTTAAATATTCATGTTACAATTTAAAATTAAGCATGAAAAGGACATAAATATACTTTAGAACTTACAAACTACTGGGGAGAGAGTAAGCTAATATTTCATTAATAAAATAAAAGCTGAGAAATAGAAAAATGAGGAAGAAGAAGCATAGCAAGTATAAAACAGAAAATTTTATTTAGTTGTAACTAAATTCATAATTAAGGAATTACCATAAACATAGTGGCATTAAATCTGTTTTGTTTTAAATTCACAGAATTTCAATATAAATAATAAAATTTCAGGTTTATGTTTAGAAAAGAATCAGGGAGGTAAATTAACAAAACTACACCTTTAAGTAAAATCGGTATTTGAACTGTAATGCACAACAAAAAAGAAAAGAAAGTATGTTCACCAAGGTGAGAAAATGATTCAGTATTTCTATGCACATATTTCCAATGAAAAGTTGGTATCTGTAAAACAAAATGAAAGTATTTAAAAGTAGGCCACAAAGCAAATCTCAACCAGTATTTGATTTTTCACCATGAAAATGTCATTCTCTAACCATAACACAATAAATTGAGAGAGAAAAAAGAAAATTAAAGCACTAACATGTCAGAACATGTTTAAATATACTTTTAAAATAATTTATCAGATAATATATTCTGATTAATTTGTTGTTGTTCGGTTGCTAAGTCATGTCTGACTCTTAGCAATCTCATGAACTATACCACGCCGAACTTCCTTGTCCTTTATTATCTCCCAGAGTTTGCTCCAACTCATTTCCATTGAGTCAGTCACCCCGTCACCTCCTTCTCCTCTTGTACTCAGTCATTCCCAGCGTCAGGGTCTTTTTCAGTGAGTCGAGTCTTCACATCAGGTGGCCAAAGTATTGGAGCTTCAGCTTCAGCATCAGTCCTTCCAATGAATATTCAGGGTTGACTTCCTTTAGGATTGACTGGTTTTATTTCCTTGGTGTTCAAGGGACTCTCAAAAGTCTTCTCTAGCACAACAGTTTGAAAGCATCAGGTTTTTGGTGCTCAGCCTTATTTATGGTCCAGCTCTCACATCCATACATGACTACTGGGAAATCCATAGCTTTTGACTCTATGTACCTTTGTTGGCAAAGTGATATCTCTGCTTTTTAATATGCTGTCTAGGTTGGTCATAGCTTTTCTTCAGTAAGCATCTTTTAATTTCATGGCTGCAGTCACCATCTGCAGTGATTTTGGAGCCCAAGAAAATAAAATCTGTTACTCTTTCTATGGGAGTTGGTGATGGACAGGGAGGCCTGGCGTGCTGCAATTCATGGGGTCGCAAAGAATCAGACACGACTGAGAGACTGAACTGAACTGAACTGAACTCTTTCTACTTTTCCCCCTTCTATTTGCCATGAAGTGATGGAACCAGATGACATGCTTTTTGTTTTTTGAATGTTGAGCTTTATGTCAGCTTTTTCACTTTCCTCTCAGTTTCATCAAGAGACTCTTTAGATCCTCTTTGCTTTCTGCCATTAAAGTGGTATTATCTGCATATCTGAGGGTTTTGTTAGTTCTCCCAGCAATCTTGATTCCAGTTTGTGAGTCATCCAGCCCAGCATTTTGCATGATGTACTCTTCATAGAAGTTAAATAAGCTGGGTGACAATACACAGCCTTGGCTTACTTCTTTACTGATTTTGAACCAGTCTGTTGTTCCATGTCCCGTTCTAACTGTTGCTTCTTGTCCTGCATACAGGCTTCTTAGGAGACAGTTAAAGTGGTCTGGTATTCCTATCTTTTTAAGATTTTTCCACGGTTGGTTATGATCCACACAGTTAAATGCTTTAGTATAGTCAATGAAGCAGAAGTAGATATTTTTCTGGTATTTCCTTTTCTTCCCCTATGATCCAGTGGATGTAGGCAATTTAATTTCTGATTCTTCTGCCTTTCCTAAGTCCAGCTTATACATCTGCAAGTTCTTGGTTCTCATGCTGTTAAAGCCTATCTTGAAGGATTTTGAGCATAATCTTGCAGCATGTGAAATGAGTGCAATTGTATGGTAATTTGAACATTCTTTAGCATTGTCTTTCTTTGGGATTGGAATAAAAACTGACTTCCAGTCCTGTGACCATTGCTGAGTTTTCCAAATTTCCCTGCATATTGAGTGCAGCACTTTAACAGCATCATGTTTTAGGATTTGAAATAGCTCAGTTGGAATTCCATCACCTTCACTAGCTTTGTTCATAGTGATGCTTCCTAAGGCCCACTTCACTTCACACTGCAGGATGTTTGATTCTAGGTTTTGATTGATATCAGAGAGTATTTAGAACCTAGTGATAATAAAAATACTATATATAAAAAAATTAAAGTTGATAAAGCAGTCTCTCAGAAGCTAGAATATGACTCAAATACATTTAGCTGGGAAAAATAATTGAACATGTATAATTTTAGAATCCTTTCTAAAAGAAATAAAAAAAAGACATTGCACTTGGCTTCTAATACCATTTCCAGTGACTTCTTACCTGGTGGCTTAGTGATGAAGAATGCCTGCATTAGGGAGACACAGGTTCCATCCCTGGGTCTGGAAGATTCCCTGGAGAAGAAAATAGTAACTCTCACCAGTATTCTTGCCTGGGAAATCCCATGGACAAAGGAGCCTGGTGTGCTATGGTCCATGGGGTGGCGAAAAGAGTAGGACGTGACTTAGTGACTAAACAACAACAACCATTCTCCAGTAGAAGGAACCAGAGCTCCTTGGAAAAGTGGCTGAATTTAGGGTTAGGCAGGGAGTATACACACACAGTATGAACCTATAGCATCTTGTAGTTCCAGAAAATATTAAAAAGCAGAATGGTATATGTCAAAAGGACACATAAGTCAACTGAAAGAGATTCCAATAGCCAAAGCTGGAACAGCTTTAAGGAAATAAATTAAGTACTGTTTACTTATAACCCAAATATGGCAAATATTCATGTGCCCAAACAGATGATTTAAATAGATAATTGAATAAAGAAATTAATGGAGGGTAATTGACAAGTCTCCTGTGCAGAACAATTGCAAACAAGTATGTAAGTATTTCCCTTTTAAGAAATTGGTACATGACTTCTCAACCCTTAACCATGGCATGCACACAGTGACCTTCATCCAAAAAGTACAGAATGGAAAGAGGGGGAAAAAAAGAAACTTGACAAACACTATCAGCAAGGTGATCAAGACAGCATCATCAATAATAATTCATGTTCATTCTGTATATCCTTGATGTGATATGATGAGAATGTTACCCTAATGCACCAATGAAAAAAAAACCTGTAATTGAGGAAAATTCTATAAAATACATGTCTAGTATGTCTTAAAACTGTCAACATCATCAAAACCAAGGAAAATCTGAGTAACTGGCATGATTTAGAGGAGCCTAAGATATGATGGCTAGTGTAATGTACTGTGAATGGGATTCTAAAACAGAAAATTGACTTTAGGGAAAAACTAATGATGTCTAAATAAAGTATGGACTTCAGTTAATATTAACTTATCAAATTGTTTCTGAAATTAATTAATCAAAATGTGTCATAATTATGTAATATATTAACAATAGGGGACAATGGGTTTTGTATCCTCTGTACTAAATCTGAAAATTTTCTAAAATTCTAAAACAATAATGAAATTATTTGAAAATGTAGACATTGGACATATAAAGAAAAAGTCTTACCAGGGTATTAAAAAGGAAAATAAGAATAAACATATAAAATTTTATCATATTAAAAAAAGAAGAATTACGTGTGGCATGCTGTAATTTGGCTGTTTGAAAAACCTAATAAAACAGACTTCTGCCTAAATGGATCCTGTAAAAAAGAGAAAGCATATATACATATGGAAGGAATTAGACAGGAGGTATAATTATGGCAGACATTTTACAGTCAAAGTAAAGTATCATATATAATTTCATAATTTAAGTAGCTGAAAATTTAGACCAAATATATCTGAAAATATTTTTAAATATTTGAAAATTCAGACCAAGTAAACAATTTTCAGGAAACAGTGAAATTTAATAGAATATGATTCTGAAGAAACTGAAATATAAATACACATTTCTCAATTAAAGAACACAATCGTTAGGTTGTAAGCCACAATCCACCTTACTCAGATGTATACCCACAAAACACCAGACCCAGATAATTTTGAAATTAAGAATAATTAAACCTTTAGGAAATAAATAGTTATTTATACAAATTTTCATGAGAAGAGAAAGAAAAGGAAATAACTCAAAAATAACTACAAGAGACTGTTGTCTTAAAATAATTGTGACAAAGAAAGACATAGGCAACCTGATTTCTGAATAGAGACAAGAATGTAAATAAAATCCAACAATATATGTAAAAATACATTATGGCAAAGTGGATTATATTCCCCCAAGGAAACAAGAAATTTCAATATTTGAAATATTTCAAAGTGATTCACTTAAAAATTAAAAGAGAAAATACGTATTATTCTATAAATGGCTGATTAAAAATATTTGATACATGTAAATATCCATAAATGATTTTTAATTAAATTCTTGTAATATATAGAAAAAATTTTGAATAAAGTTGCGAACCAAATTTGGCAATACATCACCTTTTTGATAATCAAAAAGAAATAACAGTCATGATTTATTGAGGGATAAGAGAAGAATGTTTAAAATCATGATTGTTATAGCTTTTATATTGGAGGGCTTATAGACAGCTGATTAAGAGAAGAATAATATAAAAGTATGAGACTTACAAAAGAAGGGACTGTATTGCCATTATTTTCAGATATTATCAGTGTAATTAGGCAATTAAGAATTGTTATAGAGGAAAACTGGGGAAAAATTACTTGCAGAATATCATTATACAGAAAATATCATTCCTATACACCAAAAACATTGTTAGAAACTGAATTTTTCCACAAAAAAGTCATGTATATATTTAGCAAAAATTATAAAAAACTGAATAATAAACCTAACAAAAGTAGAAGGTATTCATAATGTAAATTATGTTTTATTTAAAAATATGAAAGATAGAATTCACCTGTGAAGCAATCTGGTCCTGGACTTTTATTTTTGGAAGTTCTTTAATCACAATTTCACTCTCAGTACTGGTGATTTGTCTGTTCCTATTTTCTATTACTTCCTGATTCAGTCTTGGAAGGTTATATATTTCTAAGAATTTGTCCATTTTTTTCAGGCTGTTCATTTGATTGGTATATAGTTGCTTGTAGTAATCTCTTATAATCCTTTGTATTTCTGTGGTGTCAGTTGTAGCCTCTCCCTTTTCATTTCTGATGTTACTGATTTAGGCCCTCCCCTTTTTATCTTTTGAAAAATTTAATTTTAGTTCCTCTGTAGGATTTTTAGTTATACCAATTTGCATAGGTTTTAATGGTTGCTCTCAGGATTACTTTCAAAGACTCTGAAGGTTCTAAGTTTTTACCTGATTTGCAAGCTAACAAATTAGCTTGGTGCAATATCATGGATGCTGACAGAAGACATTTCCGAGTCAGATATAAAGGATTCTTTATTACTCATAGTAATAGTAGTTGACAGTGCGTCAGAAATATCTATCATGGATTCATGAGACCCATTTCTTATAGGGCAACATGATGAGAATCAGATGACACTTTTATGCATACTGAGTTGGATAACAGAAGATGGACCCTGTCCTGGTGGCTCAGTCAGTAAAGAGTCTGCCAGCAATGCAGGAGACCTAGTTCAATCCTTGGGTCAGAGAGATCCCCTGGGGGAGGAAATGGGAACTCACTCTAGTAGTCTGGCCTGGAGAATCCCACGGACAGAGGAGGCTGGTGGGCTACAGTCCATGGGGTTGCAAGAGTCGGACATGACTGAGCTACTAAACCCACCTACCTAGATGTACCCTGTTTATTTTATAATAGGGCTGTAAATCTGCCCGCCCTTTGCTTTGGAGGATACATTATCCTTATTAGACTGCAGTTAGTATGCCTGCCCCAATGCTGCAGAAGGAGACACTACATATCCTAATACTGCTTGCTTTACAAATAGCATTGAAAAAATAATCTGGAACAAAGATAAAGTCACCTCTATGCACAGAATGTGCGGAGTGTGAGAGACACAGAAAGAGTTGTCTTCCAGAGTGTACATGCTTCATGTCTATACAGCAGAACATTTTCCCTGAATACACCACACCATTGACTACTCTGATTAATCTGACTAATACTGAGACAAAATTTACTCAGTTCATCTCAAGAAGCATTTTATATTTACTAGCAAGCAGTGGGATGTGTTCCACTGCAGTATAAACCTTGACCATGCCCACAAACAGTTGGATGCATCTCTTACACCATCTCAACCTACACTTGAAAGCCAGATGGGTTTCTTAGTAAGTTTTTGGATTGATGTTTTACTCTACTTTGGCCCTCATGGACTAGTGATGGGGTACATGGTGAGTAATGTACTCAAATCAGTGGTCATTATTCTTATGATCTAAGACCATTTCAGTCCAATGGAAAATCCAAATGGCTAAACTAGAATTAAGTTAGGATTTTCTAGACTCTTTTTTGGCTGTGTTGCTACCTATAGACAGCATCAAGTAATATGAACAGGGGTTTCTGACCAGGGAGAAAAGAAGCATCATGCTCTGGAATGTTCAATTTGGAATCCCAAATTTTCAACTTAGATCTAAATGACTCCCTATTCCTTTTGTCCTGATTTTTGACCAGGAAGTGACTGAGAGGCTATGATCTTTTTCTTGACCTAAGTGTCTTATGAATTTGTAATACAAGAGGAAGTTAGGGAGATAGAGTCAGAAATCTTTTTACTTTATCTCAGTCTTGAGTTCATTTTTGAGGATGCCATCCAGTTCTCAAGTATACCAGATTCACATGGATGGTAGGGAGAGTGTCATGTCCATTAAAAATTTTCACTGTCAGCTCATTATTGTTTCATTACAAAAACTGAGTGAATGCAAAAATAATCTGATGAAAATGCAAATGAGAGATGAAAATATAGCAAAAATTAATTTCATGGGTCATAGTTGTATTGCCAGAGTTAACTAATTAGTCTACAATACCATCATGGTAACTTGAAAAAGTGTTATGCAGTGATGAGGCAACAGTAACCTATGGAAGGTACTGAAAGTCTGATATAGTCAATCCCTCAGGAGTGTGCAGGGGCAAACCCTTGTGCTTTGTGAAAAAAATACAATGTGACCTCCCTCATCATAACACAAAGTATCAACTTTTGGTAGGAATCACAGGTCTGCCATGCAGTGACAGCCTTAGCTTCAGAAATATAGAGTCCTTTCCTTTATACTCTGTGTGTGATAGTGGCTATGTTGCCATTCTCGTATAGTGGTTCTGGGAAGAAATGGCAACAGTCTAGGGAGTGCAGACTCAAGTCAGCAGCTTGATTCTGGTTGGTCTTATTAGAGAATGGATCTTTTCTACCATGTCCATGTAAGTGACCCAAATAGTCTGACAGCAGCTGAAATTTGTTTCTCTATAGTTTGTGGACTCAAAGAAGGATAGTTTTAATCTGATAGTCTAGTTTTCCAAGTGGCTAATCAAAGAGTACATCATGAGAAATGCTAGGCTGGAGGAAGCACAAGTTGGAATCGAGATTGCAGGGAGAAATATCAATAACCTCAGAAATGCAGATGATACCACCCTTATGGCAGAAAGTGAAGAAGAACTAAAGAGCCTCTTGATGCAAGTGAAAGAGGAGAGTTAAAAAGTTGGCTTAAAGCTCAACATTCAAAAAACTAAGATCATGGCATCTGGTCTCATCACTTCGTGGCAGATAGATGGGGAAACAGTGGAAATAGTGGCTGACTTTATTTTTCTGGGCTCCAAGATCACTGCAGACGGTGATTGCAGCCATGAAATTAAAAGACGCTTACTCCTTGGAAGGAAAGTTATGACCAACCTAGACAGCATATTAAAAAGCAGAGACATTACTTTGTTAACAAAGTCCTTCTAGTCATGGCTATGGTTTTTCCAGTAGTCATGTATGGATATGAGATTTGGACTATAACGAAAGCTGAGCACTGAAGAATTGATGGTTTTGAACTGTGGTGTTGGAGAAGACTCTTGAGAGTCCCTTGGACTGCAAGAAGATTCAACCAGTCCATCCTAAAGGAGATCAGTCCTGTGTGTTCATTGGAAGGACTGATGTTGAAGCTGAAACTCCAATACTTTGGCCACCTGATGCAAAGAGCTGACTCATTGGAAAAGACCCTGGTGCTGGGAAAGATTGCGGGCAGGAGGAGAAGGGGACAACAGAGGATGAGATGACTGGATAGCATCACCGACTCAATGAATATGGGTTTGGGTGGACTCAGGGAGTTGGTGATGGACAAGGAGGCCTGGCGTGCTGCGGTTCTTGGGGTTGCAAGAGTCGGGCACAACTGAGCGACTGAACTGAACTGAACTGAATCGAAAGAGCCAGACTATTGCAATAACCCAAGAGTCAATATAGCTGTAAAATTTGTAAAGAACAGAGCTATAACAGCCTTGAGTTCTGACTGCTGGGAGTGACCACACCTGCTTCTATTCTCCACGTGTGGCAATGAGATAGGAGGTTGCCCAGTCCACACATTGGCTTTCCATTTAGCTAAAGCATCAATGTAGATTATGTCACAGGTATTTAGGAGAACATCTGTGAATCAAGAGCCTATTGGAGAGTAAAGGATGAAGTTGTCTCCCAAAGGACAGTTGCTAGTTTTCCGTGTAGAGCCAAGATGGTGTTGGGGCAGGACTGGTTATACACTTGAATAAGCAATTTCCCTTTGACAAATGTGGCTAATTAGGTCCTCCTTTCCTTGCTAGTTGTTGAGTCCATTTGATCCAGCCAAAATGGGAAATCAGAATGGAGAATGACAGATTTCCATGTGTCACACATTCAGTTTCCACAAGTGCCCAGTGACAAGCTATTAGCTGAGCCACATACAGAGGATAGCAAATCCAACATCCAAAGTGTTGCCTCTTCATGGAAGTTCCCGGCATTTGGTAGGTTTTCCAGTTGGTCAAATCATCAGTGACAGTGATGGAGATTTATGGCGCTAAGAGGTATTGTTGTTGTGGGATCCCAAAGGTTCTAGCACAAGTCTGCCTGTGGCTGTTTCAATGGTCTCCTCTGCCGCTTACAAGCATGTAAATATTAACAGTGGTTGTATATCTAGTGTTGAAGCCACAGCAATAATACATTGAATCAACTCTTTGGGGTTGATTCTCATCTGCAAGGTTACATTAGGTTCCCTTCCATACAGTGAACTCTGCTCAAACTGCATTAGCTGATTCTGGGCATACACTACCCTGTGAGATAAGATTTTAACTTGAGAACCTGTTACAAATAAAGCTACATGTTTGACTCGCTCCTCTCCTCCATATCTCTTCAGTATACTATGATACATGTGGATGGCTTTTGTTCTTTGGGAACAAGGCACTCTTACTGCTACTGTTAAATCTTTCCTCTTAAAGCAGCTGAGGTCAGACTAACAGTGTTGGGAGCTATCCAGGTGGCGAGGGGAGAGCACACCACCACCTGAATAGGTAAGAGACATTTACTTTCAGTTTTGAGTGGCTGGGCAGCTGCTCAGAGCCAAAACTGGATCAATTTCTAATGTTTTACTCACGAGAATCTCTGTTCATCACTGCTGATAGCACTTATCTCTCCTATGGGGGCTTCTTGACTCAGAAGAATTTCTGGAACTACAGTGAGGGAACATGGCATTCACTTTGGGCAAAAAAGTTTATGGAGGTGCCAAAAACTCTCTAGCAATCAAGATTAAGTAATATTTTAAAACAGTATTTTAAAAGATAGAAAATGATTGCAGAAACCCCATGGTGAACAAAATACCAAATTTGAAGATATTATCTGACCCTGCAGTTAGATGATTTGCTCTCTTGTTCTACCCTAATCCTGTCAGATTCTGTTTTTCAGATGCTGGAAAAAGACATGAGACTCCCGAGTGAGAAGCCAAGGACTTGTTTACTCAAAGTATAGCCAATAGCTTGAGCTTTATGTTTGCATCAGTGCACTTTTAGCCTGAGTCCCTTGAAGATGATATGGAGAGACCAGGTAGATGCTGCACGTGTGGCAGAGGATCTTGTGCACAGCTAAGGAACTCTGAGCTTAGAGAGTTTATGGTGGACTGGAAGCCAGTCTGACACTCACTCCAGAGGAAGACAGCATCTTAATTATAGTGGACAGAAAACAAACCTGCTACTTGTTCCAAAAAGAGACAGTATATCTTCATAGGCTGTCTGCTATACAAACATCCTTGGTGAGCTAGGCTGGAAAAAAGGCTCTGCCTAAAGGATATGTAGAAATGTAGGTAACTCATAGAGAATCCAGTAAATATCCAGTAAAAGACTTAAAAATAGAATGGGTAACTTCTGAATCAGTAGATGAAAAAAGGAGGCATCATGAAATTGTTCCTATTCAATTCAAATATATAATAAAAATAATAACAAAAAGTATGGTCAGATTAAATTTACTTGTGAAAGCAAAATATTCTCAGATTGGTGAAATAAAATCTAGTTATATTGTTTTTGAAAGACCAAGACCTAACCCCAGGCCATTTGTTGGTACCTGATCAAGACAAGGTTTGAAGCCTGTCTTTGTAGCTCCAGGATCTCCTCTCTTACCATACTCTGCTTCCTCTTCAATTCTTGTAAACATTCTGCCTGTCCTCAACCCTTGCCTCAACCACCCCCAGTTTCTCAGAAATCATTGTAGTATCTCAAAGACTTGAACTATTAATGTTACCAGAAAAATGGAAAGTTGAAGAGTTGAGGGATTTATACCTGTGAACATTAATTACAAAGGACCTAGAGTAGCTCTGTGCATACCAGATAAAATAGACGAGTAAAATCAAAGCAAAATAAAACAATTTCTGAGGGATAGGATAAATAAAATTAATTCACAAATAGAATATAATTTTTTCTGAAGTTGTGTGCAGAGTAATAATACATCCTCAAAATATATGAAGCAAAACCTAGCGAAATAATTTGTTTAAAGAGGCAAATTATTTGAATAAATAGGCAAATCTAAAACCATCATGGAAAATGTTAATAAATTTGAGTTTAGAAATTGATGACACAATATCAGGAGACTGTGTTCCTCCATGATGCAGAAAATAGTTAAGGACTAACCTTCATAGCATTAAAAAAAAACTATAAAACTGGACAAAAATATAAGGAAACAGTTTGAATGTATTCAGGCAGGAGTTAAAGGTCACACAAGCCCTCTGTCTAAATATCATCACATTGAGGGTTGCTGCTATGTCACTTCAGTTGTGTCTGACTCTGTGCGACCCCGGAGACGGCCGCCCACCAGTCTCCCCTGTCCCTGGGATTCTCCAGGCAAGAGTGCTGGAGTGGGTTGCCATTTCCTTCTCCAAGGCATGAAAGTGAAAAGTGAAAGTGAAGTCACTCAGTCGTTTCTGACTCCCAGTGACCCCATGGACTGCAGCCTACCAGGCTCCTCCATCCATGGGATTTAAAGCAAAGATCTAGTTCATAACAGTCTCACAATAAAATTAGGTTGTAATGGATGCACATTTGTATCATTCCCATCCCAAAATACCAGAAACAAATCTTTCCCAGAATCTCATGCTACTTTCCATTTATTGCCTTATCTTTCTGTTCCATTTTGTTTTCAAATGTCTTATAATTTAGAAAGACTGACAATTTCCACTTATGTACCTCTAGTTACTCCTTGTCCAATCTAGTGTTGATCTCAACCACATTGTCAAAGCCACCAGTGACCTTTGTGTTGCTAAGTTGACGCATACTCTTCAATCTTCCTTTGACATGATCACTTTCTGTATCTTGAAGCACTCTGTTCTTTTAGCTTTTGTAATACCACACATAACCTTTTTGTCCCTCCCCCACCACACCCCACCATGTCTCAGATGGTTCTTTGTTTAGAGATGCAATTGTATAATACTATTAATACCATACGTACATATGCACGTACATATAAAACCACAGACTGTCAGATTCCCAAAACCTTTGTTTACTTGCCTTTTTCAGATATATCATGGGCATTTTTCCCTGAGTCATTTTTAATTTTTTAAAAAATATTTTATTGAGGTACGATTGATGTGTAAAAAGCTGAAGAGTTTTAGTATATGCAACTCAGTTGAGTTTGGGGATAAGTATATAACTATGAAGCATGATAGGAATGGGGTCGCTGTGATGGGATTCGTTAAAGTAAAAGTTGCTCAGTTGTGTCTGACTCTTTTCAACCCCATGGACTATACAGTCCATGGAATTCTCCAGGCCAGAATACTGGAGTGAGTAGCTGTTCCCTTCTCCAGGGGATCTTCCCAACCTAGGGACCAAACCCAGGTCTCCTACATTGCAGGTGGACTTTTTAATCAGCTGAGCCACAAGGGAAGCCCATGTGATGGGATTACTACCCTTATAAAAAGAGGAAGAGAGATCAGAACTCAGCAGCATGTAAAGATGAAACAAGAAGACAGCTCTCTACAAGTCAGGAGTATGGGCCTCACCAAGAACTAAATCTGCTGGCACCTTGATCTTGGTTTCTCAATTTCCAGTACTGTGAAAAAAATTATGATTAGCCAAAAAAAAAAAGAGAGAAAATAAATTAGTTGAAAGTGGTGTGAGGAGTGATATGAATTAAATATTCAGCAGTATTCTGACAAATTTTTATCAGTACTTCAAATGATCTAGACCAAGGCACATAAAATAGACATATGATCCTTTGAAAAATTCTTAGTGTCATATTAGAGAAGTTCAGAATCACTCTTTAATTGTGAAGTTGACTTTTTCTCTAAGTCTCCTTTAAGAGGAGAATGTAGATATACAGATCTATCTAAACCTATCACTTCTCTTCATGCCTATCCTCTTATAATTTGTAAACATAATATGCCTAAAATATAGATGCAAGAGTTGGTAAAGTCAGTAGCAGGGATATGTTACACAGCTCTAATAAGACCTGAAGTTGCTTATATACTAACCCTCTGAACTAAAATATTTGGAGTACTCACCCAAGTGAATAGGCACAGTGATCCAATGTAATGTGGAAAGAAAATATTAGAACTTCTACCTATTTGGATTATGTATTACATAGAGAAAATAAAGCTTTACCAATACATAACATACTAAGTGGAAGACATTTATAATTTATGAAAATATGCATATATTAGGATGATTTTAAGGAGGTCACCATTTAGACAGTTTGAAGACCATTGCTGTAAATAGCTATACTCATCAAGGAAAGGTGAAAAAAATTATTTTGTTTTCATTTTTAAATTCATTTATTAATGTCATTGGAACCATATAGAACAAATTATATGTTTTAATTCAGATATGATGACAGAGCCTAATATACTGTAGTAGGAAGCATCTAAATATGGATAATAAGACAGCACAAATATTTCCACAGAAGTGACACATTCTTCAGTTCACTCATCTCTAGTATCTGCAAAGAACAATTTTAAATTGCCAATGGTATTTTGAGTGACTTTCACTTGTTAAGCTACTCTCTTTATTCCACTTAGAGATCAAATTTCTAATGGTTTAAAAAGTGTGCTGATATAGATATGGGAGCTATGTTGAGCAATGTGAGGATCATCATTGTTATTTGAAGATTTTCTTAGCAACTTTTCTTTAAATATTCCTTTTCCTCTGCCTAGGGGGTAAAGAACTAATCTGAAAGTGAAAACTGAGCAGATCCTTTACATAGAGATGATTTGAAGTGATTTCCTTTTTCTAAAGTATTGATATACCCACATAGCAACGCCAAAATATATTCTATGCTATATTTGTGCTCCTGTCTACATGCTCTACATTTCTTGAAAAAACATTACTGTTTTTATTTGTTGCTATTTTTCTTAATCATCTGTTTATATACATTTAGATAATATATAGAATGCATTCTTTAAGGAATGGAATTTGGAAGTAGACAGGTGCTCTTCCTTCCTAAATGCTTTAGATTTTGTGTGTGTGCTAAGTTGCTTCATATGTTGGACTCTTTGCAACCCCATGGACTGTTGCCTGGCAGGCTTCTCTGTCCCTGGGATTCTCCAGGCAAGAATACTGGAGTGGGTTGCCATTTCCTACTCTAGCATGAGATTTTGCTTTTCTCTAAATATATTTAGACTGTGTGATAAACTTTAGACTGTAGATAAAAAGACAAAATAAACTTGTTTGTTCTTGTGATCTGAAGCTAATTGTCTTAACAATGTAGCCATGCCAATAAATTGCAATACAAGAAGATTATAAACTGATGGTTAGATGTTAATAACAGTAACACAGAACATTAAGGCAAGTGACATTTACATAAGTATCTTGATCTTAATACATGTAATTTACATATGAAAATTTAATCACCATAGAGATAAACAGCTGCAATGTTTAATTAAACTCTCCACACAAAATCAGCTTGCAAGAAGTAGTTTGTCATTGCTAATTCATCACAATTCTCTTAAGTATTCTTTAAAATAAAAATGCAAAATAAATGACTCTTATTGATAATTTAACTTCTGGTTACTTTGTATTTTAATTGTATCATCAAAGCCTGTTGAGAATACCATAAAGATTTTAGGTTCATATTCACTCTGTTTAGAAGGCAAAGCACAAACATATAGAGAACAAATGTATTTGTTTACAAACTTATGAGAGTCACCAGCACAACAGCACTAAAGGATAATTTAAGAAATTTTAATGCTCAAATAAGTTGTGGGTAATGAAAGGATATAAGAGTCTTTCTCAATGGTATTTTGAAGACAGAATGAATTATAGCAGAAATTAATGCCAACATTAGCCAGAAAAGGCGTAATAACTGCTAGCTTAGAAAACATAAAACTAAGACATTTTAATTGAATTTTTAGATTTCAGAGACTGAACAGAAAAGAGAATGGGTAATACATAAATGCTGTAGAAGTCATCTTTGGGAAATGGAACATGAGCAAATGGCAGATTTTGTTTCCATGCATCTTATTTGGATAAACAGATGCATTTATTCATTCATTTACTAAAAAAAGAAAATTCCTGCTATATACCAGCTATAATGGTATACACTAGCAGAAAATAGTTAGCTTTTAACTACTTAAAAGCTTTTGGTTAGCTTTTACTGTGACATTTAGGGTGATTGCAGCCTTTTCTGTATAGATACTCAAAATGTAGAAATAAGAGACAATTAGATATATTCATGGTAAAGCAAAGGCTTCTGGTAATCAGCATTATGCTCCAAGCCTCTAATTTTTTGCTCTTAAGTTGACCACATTATAAACAAAATGCATAGCACTCACTTAAGTAAAAATAAAATTAAGTTGAACCTTGGAAAGTGGACATTGTTCATGAGTTGGTCCCTAAGATAGGCTTTTAATGTTGAGGGCATCCAAGTTCTATCTCAAAATGTTTCTATAAATCACTAAGCTCATAACAGTTGTCAGGGAGAAGTAAAAGCTATCTTTTCCAAGTATACCAATAGTATATTGTAAATTATATTATTAATTTCAATAATTTTGTTTTCTGTTAAACTGACCTTTTTTTTTCAGTAAATTAGTAGCATGGTGAATACTTTATAGTCTGATATATATGAAGAAATTAAGCCAAAACTTTCAGATTTGTAAGAACAAAACCATGTCATGGAGTAAACTTGGTTACACAATATCTGAGCGACCTATAGGAGAAAAGTGTTATATGCACTTAGAATTTTTATCCATGCTTTACATAAGGTAATTCATCTTGGGTCTAGAGGTTGTTCAATTTCTCCTGTGCAAAATGAATGACTTGGTTTAGATGATCTGAAATTTTATGCACTAAATCCCCCAAATTCTATGACTTTATTTCACATATTTAAATATTGAGAACTAATTTGAGAAAAATATAATAGACTAAGACACTTACTGCCCCTCTAAATTCTTGGGTAAATAAATATAGTTTATAATAAAGGCTTAAAAATAACACTTGATTTAACACTTTGTAGTTGTGTGTGTGCAGGTATGTATGTATAAACATTGAGATCAAAATCTGTATTTCCTATTTATCCAGATGGGTACATGGAATCCCATCCTACAAAGATATCAAAACCTAAAAAGTGATTAGTCAGCTGAAAAGACAGGGAGTTTAAAAAACACCTAATACCTTACAAATTTAATATTAGTTCAAACTGGACACATCCATTCAGCAATCTGAATGGATCTAGAGGGCGTAAATCCTTTCTTGACATATGAGCCTGCTGATTAGAACTGGAAATTAACTTTCTTGCATAAACAAGTACTATGGTAAATAGCTTTTTAAATTGCATTAAATTAAACACTGCTGCTGCTGCTAAGACGCTTCAGTCATGTCCGACTCTGTGCGACTCCACAGACAGTAGCCCACCAGGGTCCCCCATCCCTGGGATTCTCCAGGCAAGAACACTGGAGTGGGTTGCCATTTCCTTCTCCGAAATTAAACACTGCTTTCCCATTATTTTTTGATTTCCATGATAAAATCAATAACTTGAATTTTTCAAATGAGTTAAAACTAAAACTAGTGCAGACACTTCTTTTACTGATCCAAAACTACAGAAGGAATCACTTCCTAGTTATACCTGTTGCACAATGTGGAATCTAATTTTAAGCAGTTAGCCCATCAATGATTTTGTAGAACTGTAGAGTCGGACACGACTGAGCGACTTCACTTTCACTTTTCACTTTCATGCATTGGAGAAAGAAATGGCAACCCACTCCAGCGTTCTTGCTTGGAGAATCCCAGGGACGGTGGAGCCTGGTGGGCTGCCGTCTATGGGGTCGCACAGAGTCGGACACGACTGAAGCGACTTAGCAGCAGCAGCAGCCTATTTTCTTGGCTTATTGTAAAGGAGTTGACAAAAATTAAAGATACTGATTGTTCTACTAGAGTTAACAAGTTAGTGGATTGTGACTATGCCAGCATTCTCTTACAACTGAAGACACAGCTTTAGGTATAAACTTTTTTTTTAACCTTGAAAATTAGGTGCTGATATTCCCATACAGGTACTGGTGGTTAAATTTAGTTTGCAAATTTTTTCTCCCTTATTTCCACAAAATTTTTTGTAGGTTTTACTCTTCCTTCTCAGTTTACACATTGACATTCTACCCTGAAGAGCACAGGATGCATTTTAGATCCTATTTCTTGGTTTCTATCACCTCATTGTTCTAAAGCATAAGATAAAATCCATAGGAAATAATTTTTGAACAACATGAATTGGGATTGGATTAAATGTAAAGTGCTTATTTTATGCTCCCATAGTCTCACTGTGCTTTTTATGAATGAGGACTGGGTTACCTGAGTTTAAGGAAACAAGCAAGTCTTAAATCAGGAAGAATATTTTTTGTGTGTGAGTTTTTTGAGACCTAAAATAATTTCTAGAAACTAGGAATTTTATATTCATTGAAAATGTGGGGTTTCATTTCATATTTATTTGTGTATTTGACTGGGACTATTTGGGTTGGGAATGGTCCAAGTAATGGTTTTGCCAAGGGAAATCCATTTTAAAGATAAATTTTATATAAGGTATGAAAGTAATAAAGTTCAGATTGTAAATTCTTGTTTATTATCTTAAGCAACCTTTCACCTGCTCTCTTGGATTTGTTGAACTCGTTTACATTTTTTGTTATGTGTCTGCAATGGGTACTTGTGGGGGAATGGATGAATTATTTGACATTATATTAGAAACTTTAGCAATTGAAGTTATTAAGAATACTTTATTCTGTATGTAGAATCTAAAGAGAAATGATACAACTGAACTTATTTACAAAACATAAACAAACTCACAGACTTAGAGAACAAACTGTGGTTGCCAGTGGGGAAGTATGGTGGTGAAGGGATAGTTAGGCAGTTGGGGATGGACATGAATACCCTGCTATATTTAAAATGGATAATCAACAATATCCTCCTGTATAGCACAGGACAAAAGCGGGAAAGGGGTATGTCAAGGCTGTATATTGTCTCCCTGCTTATTTAACTTATATGCAGAGTACATCATGAGAAATGTTGGACTGGATGAAGCACAAGCTGAAATAAAGGTTTCCGAGAGAAATATCAATAACCTCAGATATGCAGATGATACCACCCTTATGGCAGAAAGTGAAGAAGAACTAAAGAGCCTCTTGATGCAAGTGAAAGAAGAGAGTGAAAAAACTGGCTTAAAACTCAACGTTCAGCAAACTAAGATCATGGCATCTGGTCTCATCACTTCATGGCAAATAGATGGGGAAACAGTGGAAACAGTGACAGACTTTATTTTTTTGGGCTCCAAAATCACTGCAGATGGTGCCTGAAGCAATGAAATTAAAAGACACTTACTCCTTGGAAGAAAAGTTATGACCAACCTAGACAGCATATTAAAAAACAGAGACATTACTTTACCAACAAAGGTCCATCTAGTCAAGGCTATAGTTTTTCCAGTAGTCGTGTATGGATGTGAGAGTTGGACTATAAAGAAAGCTGAGTGCCAAAGTATTGATGCTTTTGAACTGTGGTGTTGGAGAAGACTCTTGAGAGTCTCTTGGACTGCAAGGAGATCCAACTAGTCCGTCTTAAAGGAAATCAATCATGAATATTCACTGGAAGGACTGGTGCTGAAGCTGAAACTCCAATACTTTGGCCACCTGTTGCAAAGAACTGAAAAGACCTTGATGCGGGGAAAGACTGAAGGCGGGAGGAGATGGGTCAGCGAAGATGAGATCGTTGGATGGCATCACTGACTCAATGGACATGAGTTTGAGTAAACTCCAGGAGTTGGTGATGGAGAGGGAGGCCTGGTTTGCTGCACTCCATGGGGTTGCAAAAAGTCAGACGTGACTGAGCAACTGAACTGAACTGGTAGCACAGGAAACTCTGCTCAGTTATGTGGTAGCCTGGATGGAAGGGGGGTTTGGTTAGAATGGATACATGCATATGCATGGCTGAGTCCCTTTCCTGTTCACCTGAAATTATCACAACATTATTAATTGACTATACTCCAATATAAAATGAAAAATTTTAAAAAACAAACAAAAAATACTTTATTCTGTCTTTTTCCCATTGAAATAGATACAATTCATGGAGAGAAATCCTTTGTAAGAAAAAAATATAGTTGAACTTACCTTTTCTTTTCTGGATTAGTGAGCCGAACATTACAGCTGCCCATGTTGTCAAAATGCCATGAGAGGATTTAGTAGAAGAGAAGCCAATAATGTAGTCAGATTGTGACATTTAAATGAATGTTTTTACTGTTCCATCAAAATTAATGACTAACTTCAGCATTAGAAGCATGTATTTCAATAGTAGAGGGAAATTTTCCCACCATCACTTCAGAGCAGAAGTAACCCTGTGGTGTTATAAATATATATTTTAGACTAAGAGAAAAGATTGATCCCACAGGATATCTCTCTTCTCCATCTATTGATGATGTCAGTTGAGTCTCTGATTAGCTGCTGACATTTGAAATTATGGGGGGTCAGCAAGGTTAATGAAAGCTTTCTTTATATAGCTATGTCCCCATTGCCTCTGTGCCTTCCTGGGCTTTTGGCTTGTTTGCTGACCTCAAAAAGTAAGGCAAAAATAAGAATACACATCAAGAGAACTGTAATCTGAGCACTCATCTATTGATGATTTCTAATGCTGCTATTTAACAAGAAAAGGAAAGGTTAATGAATAGTGACTTAACTTATTTGGGAATGCTTGAGTACAAAGGGTCTAGTTAATAACCTCAGTGACCTTGTTGAGGATAAACTCCATGTGGATGAAAATATTTCAGTAGAATTGTCTGGACTAAAATTTTTCTGCCTTTAAGTGACAGAGTTACATAAATTTTCCATTTTATAATGTTGAGTCATCATCTGTTGAGGCAAGGGGATGGTATAAAGCTGAATTAAGTTTCCTGACTCATCAATCATAGTGTCTTAGAGCTACAGAGGGCCCTTGAGACCACATTTGGTGTTTTTCAAATTGTATTCTTTGACACTTTCAGGTTCTCCAGTGTGACCTTGTTGCAAGCTACTGTACGGGAGAGGAAAGAGGTACTTGAGGCTCTCATTCTCATCTGTGTTTATTATGCTACCTAGGATGTCATGTAATAAAAGGCTTTGCTGGCCAAATAAACTTTGAAAACCACTGGGCTACAACTAACACCTCCAATCTACAGTTTAGGAAACTGAGGTATAATAGATAAAATGAAGTTGCCAAGATCTTGCAGCTATTCTATGTCACAATAAAAGTGGGGGGATACTTGCCTCTCTTGAAATACAGATCTTTCCAGGATTCATTTTTATCCCCAGAGAAAAGAGTGCCATGCATTTTCAGTCTAATCTTCTTTCAAAATGCCCTAGATCCTAACACAAGATGTGATGAGGAGGCTTAAAGTTTCCCAACCATTCCCCCTCTCATTTTATCTCTGCAAATAGAAAGCTGGTTTTCAGTGTAATTCTATGTGAGCTGTTTAATTTCCATTACATGGCAATTCTGAGGGGAAGGAAATTGACTCTGGACTCAGAAAAACTCTAGTGACTCCAGAAAAGATTATGTGGTTCTAGAGTTCTTCACAGCATCCACTATAGATGTTAGCAACACATTTCCGCGTCCAGTGGTAGGACAAGTGCAGGGCAAGTCCACCTTGGAGAGCTCAAAATGCTGGGGCGAGTGTAGGATAAAATGTAAAGGTAAACCACTAAAGCATCTATTTTATTCATTTGAATCTAAAAATAAGAACAAAAAGCTCAGCATATCTGTGTGGCCTGCCCCTGGACTGGTGTGTTAGAAATCTGTCTCTAGAGTCAGAAAGGGAGGAGCAGGAAGTAATCTTGATGGTTGCTCCTTCTCTCTTTGGTTTGGTCTCACTGTATTGCAATCATTTGCCATTCTCGTGTGCCAGGTGTGATAGATTTGGTATGTTTTTGATAAAATCTTTCTTTACTATGTGAAGAGATTGAGAGTGATCATGAAAAACTGTATTATACACAGAAAGTCATTATTTCGTGACCAAATGTGTTGAAGTGTTTTCAAAGCTAATGTTCAATTTTATAGAAAAAAAAATATACCAAGTTTGCTGTAATTTTCTGGGAAGATAGATACTTTTCTGTACTATAGTATACAGTAGGTGTTTTTAAAACACATACACACTTTCCCTTATGTTTTGCTATTCTTTCAAGATACAGTACATGACTGAGAAAATACAATTTTCTAAAAAATCCTTATAACGTTGAAAGTTGTTAGAACATGCTGTGGAAATTGCTTTCACCTATCAAATCTCTTATATATATATATATATATATATATCTTAATGTTTGAATAGAGATCAGAAATAGGACCTATTTCACAAAATTTCAGGATAGAAAAATTTAAGAGATTGCCTGATATTGGGAATTTTTCAATTACTATTAGTTATTATGATGGGCTTCCCTTATGGCTCAGCTGGTAAAGAATCCTCCTGCAATGTGGGAGCCTAGGTTCAATCCCTGGGTTGGGAAGGTCCCCTGGGAAAAGGAAAGGCTACCCACTCCAGTATTCTGGCCTGGCAAATTCCATGGACTATATAGCCCATGGGATCGAAAGGAGTCAGACACGACTGAGTGAGTTTTATCTAAAGGGCTTTGCTGATGGCTCAGTTGGTAAAGAATCTGCCTGCAATGCAGGAGACCCTGGTTCCATCCTTGGGTTGGGAAGATCCCCTGGAGAAGGCAAAGCCTACCCATTCCAGTATTCTGGCCTAGAGAATTCCATGGACTGTATAGTCCGTGGAGTTGCAAAGAGTTGAACACAACTGAGCAACTTTCATTTTCACTTTCTGTTCAATACTTGGAAACTTAAAATATTTTAAAACATACCAAATGAAAAGCTCAATGAATATTGAATGGATTTTATCAATATGCTATAATTTACAAATAGTAAAGAAAAATAGGGTGACATCAAGGACAGTGGACATTTACTAGATAAATTTAAACATATAACCTTTGCATAATTGGTAGGTAAGATTGAAAAAATGGATATAAGTAGAAATTACAAATACAGACATTCTGATTATGTCTATGTATTCTTGCAAGATACACTTTTAATCTATGAGAGCCATCAAAATCAATGATTGGAATAAACTGAATCAACAATTGCTATCTCATTAAAGTGTTAAAAGATTTTCACAAAGAATATAGTGAATTCAATCACATTACTTTCACTAAAATAAGTTGATAATATTTTTGTGAGGACACAAAGCTATTAGTACTTTTAACAAAAAATTGAAATTCAAAGTATAAATATTGTTTATCTTATCTCACCCTTTAAAGGTGTCTGAATTTTATATATATTCTAATTATGCACAAGTCATTATTAGAATAATAATTTATGATTAAGTTATCTGATAAATAAATAAATACCTGTAAATAGAAAAAGTTTGTTCCAAAAAGTTTGAAGGCCATCAGATGTGAGTTATTTAAGATATAATAAAAAGAGAAATGAGGTTTGAGAGGAAAGATGAAGTTGGTTCTAAAAATGAGGCCATTAAGGAACATTAGTGCCTTTGGTTATAATTTCTGAAGCTTGGTAAGCAGCTTGAGTGAACAGTTTTCTTCCTGCTCTAGGTTGGGCTCTGAAGTAGAGATATCCAGGGTAAAGCCAAATTCACTACATACTGAGGATGGAGTGGAGAATCCCTTTTATCCCTCTGGTACTTCTGTTACTTAACAAGGGCTAAGCAGGTCCCCCATAATTTTGTCAGAGCCAAAAGGACCTGGGTTGACTATACTGACAAGGTACCTACATTTCTTCTCAAGTCTTCCCTACTAGGAAAACTGATTAATATTTTTAGGTCTAGATTAATGGTAGTTTTCTCTTGACAACCAATGGCTCTGTTAATGTTGCATTAGTTTAAAATTATGTGATATCTCTAAAAAACATATTGTTCTCATGGCTATGTTTTATCTCTCAATCCTGGAATGCCATAATCCAGAAAGATTCCATTTAATGAATGAATGGCTATATATATGCCTGGAAGCTCTTTCATACAAGTACTGGGAAGGGAGAAGGAAAAAAAATTAATAGAAGATAAGTCAATAAACTCACAAGGAAAGAAGACAAAATATTTCAGTGATAATAGGAGTTGTTAAAAATTATGCTGGAGCAGGAATCTGGGGTCAGACATCCATTTAATTGCATGACATTGTTGAAAGCCCTAATCTTTATTTGTTTCTTAAGTTGTAAAATAAGAGGATTCATGAGATATTGTGTAAGTCTTTGTCTGTCTCTAAAATTCTTTAAATAAGAAAATAATCAACAGAATTAAGCTTCCTATCAATGATTTAAAATTGTTTGAAAATAAAGAAAAATACTGTTCACCCTAAATTTTCTCCCAATGCAATGTGATTAAAGTTTAAGGGGAAAGGTGGGAGAAAGGAGATTGCATATGTAATAGCTGTTGAGACTCTATATCACGTATTGCTGAAGCCTGGCTTGGAGAATTTTGAGCATTCCTTTCCTCCCGTGTAAGATGAGTGTAATCGTGTGGTGGTTTGAGCATTCTTTGGCATTGCCTTTCTTTGGGATTGGAATGAAAACTGACTTTTTCCAGTCCCGTGGCCACTGCTGAGTTTTCCAAATTTGCTGACATATTGAGTGCAGCACTTTCACAACATCATTTTTCAGTGTTTGAAATAGCTCAACTGAAATTACATCACCTCCACTAGCTTTGTTTGTAGTGATGTTTTCTAAGGCCCACTTGACTTCACATTCCAGGATGTCTGGCTCTAGGTGAGTGATCACACCATTGTGATTATCTGGGTTGTGAAGATCTTTTTTGTATAGTTCTTCTGTGTATTCTTGCCACCTCTTCTTAATATCTTCTGCTTCTGTTAGGTCCATACCATTTCTGTCCTTTGTAGAGCCCATCTTTGCATGAAATGTTCCCTTGGTATCTCTACTTTTCTTGAAGAGATCTCTAGTCTTTCCCATTCTGTTGTTTTCCTCTATTTCTTTGCCTATTTCCTCTATTCTCCAAGCCAGGCTTCAGCAATACATGAACCGTGGACTTCCACATGTTCAAACTGGTTTTAGAAAAGGCAGAGGAACCAAGATCAAAATACCAACATCTGCTGGATCATTGAAAAAGCAAGAGAGTTCCAGAAAAAAACATCTATTTCTGCTTTATTGACTATGCCAAGGCCTTTGACTGTGTGGATCACAATAAACTGTGGAAAATTCTGAAAGAGATGGGAATACCAGACCACCTGACCTGCCTCTTGAGAAACCTGTATGCAGGTCAGGAAGCAACAGTTAGAACTAGACATGGAACAACAGACTGGTTCCAAATAGGAAAAGGAGTACGTCAAGGCTGTATGTTGTCACCCTGCGTATTTAACTTATATGCAGAGTACATCATGAGAAACACTGGGTTGTAAGAAGCACAAGCTGGAATCAAGTTTACTGGGAGAAATATCAATAACCTCAGATATGCAGATGACAGCACCCTTGGCACAAAGTGAAGAGGAACTAAAAAGCCTCTTGATGAAAGTGAAAGAGGAGAGAGAAAAAGTTGGCTTAAAGCTCAACATGCAGAAAACTAAGATCGTGGCATCTGGTCCCATCACTTTATGGGAAATAGATGGGGAAACAGTGGAAACAGTGTCAGACTCTATTTTTTTGGGCTCCAAAATCACTGCTGATTGTGGTTGCAGCCATGAAATTAAAAGACACTTACTCCTTGGAAGGAAAGTTATGACCAACCTAGATAGCATATTAAAAAGCAGAGACATTACTTTGCCAACAAATGTCCATCTAGTCAAGGCTATGATTTTTCCAGTAGTCATGTATGGATGTGAGAGTTGGACTGTTAAGAAAGCTGAGCCCTGAAGAATTGATGCTTTTGAACTGTGGTGTTGGAGAAGACTCTTGAGAGTACCTTGGACTGCAAGGAGATCCAACCTGTCCATCCTAAAGGAGATCAGTCCTTGGTGTTCATTGGAAGGACTGATGTTGAAGCTGAAACTCCTATACTTTGGCCACCTCATGTGAAGAGTTGACTCATTGGAAAAGATCCTGATGCTGGGAAGGATTGGGGGCAGGAGGAGAAAGGGACGACAGAGGATGAGATGGCTGGATGGCATCACTGACTCGATGCACATGGGTTTGGGTAAACTCTGGGAGTTGGTGATGTACAGGGAGGCCTGGCATGCTGCGATTCATGGGGTCACAAAGAGTCAGACACGACTGAGCGACTGAATTGAACTGAACTGAACTGAGACTCTATATCAGTGTCATGACCCCTTCCTCAGTCATTTAACTATTCTATAATTTCCTCTCCTGATTAGCCAGTTTTCACCAAGTTTATTGTCAGTTAGGATACAAAAATGTGTTTAGCTTCATATGGAGAGGAAACAAAATTCAAGGTTTTTAATATAGAAAATGTACATTCCAGTTTTCAAGGTTATTAAACATAAATAAAAAACCTCTCAGAAAAATAATTGATTCTATGTAATTACTTTGCTTAAAACTAATCCAGCACCAAATGAAAGTAATATAATTCTTGCAAGATAATAGTGAGTCTGATGACATGAGGTCAGAATTTAGATTCAAGTGTTAGGTTTAAGATAAGGGCCATTTTCAACTTGTTTTCCATTCACAATATGTACAATTTTCAACAAATATGAGTTGAATTTTGAGATGTTTCTCTTTTGTTCCCTATGGGGAATAGTTGTGTTTTCATGTTTGCATATTTCCTTCTTTCATAAAAGGGTGATTTTAAAGATACTTAGGCATTTGTGATGCATACAGAATCTTTGCAGTACAAGTATCTTCTTTGCTTCTCTGCAGTTATAAGTAGACCATTTCTAGAGTTCAGTTTTCTAAGTTTTTTTTCTGCTTCCCTTTAATATGCATCTCCAGAAGGGGGCTTATTTCTTGAAAATTAAAGCTGGCCAAATTTAATCAATGAAAATTAACATTTTTTTCTACTACAAAGGAAAAAGTAGTAAAGAAGATGCACAAAAAATAAAATAAAGGCTGATTAGCAGCTGAACATGGTAGCAAACTCTAAATAAACCTTTTTAAAACCACGTGAATGAGAAGTAGAGTTCTATGAGGTTACTGATGAGCCCTCTGCCCGGATCAATATGCCACGTAGTTAATTGTGACAGGTGATCTGAAAAGAGGCACAGCAGAATGAAATACATATGTCAATTTTCTTCTGTATTTGGGGATTGTATAATAATTCCTTTGGCACTAATACTTAGATTGATATAGTATTTTCTCAAGAAATATAAGAAATGAAATTAATTTTACAATTCAATTCCAGATGTTGTGGCATGGAGAGATTGTTAAGAATGACTCTAACACACTATAACAGTTTGAAAGGAAAGACCAGTTCAGTTGATTAGCAGTATTTGCCATGGTTATTTTTGGATAAGTGATGACATTTATTTCACCTCCCTCTATGAGAAAATTTATTGATTAGAGCCACTTATTACTTATTTAATGTTAAAAATTTTGTCTGAAATATCACTTCCTGATTTTAGGTGTATGTGTGTTTTGATGGTGGCATTGGTGAAGTTTGTTTTGTTTTTGGTTGAAGAGGCCAAAGGTAGTTAATGAAGGACTAGTTAATAAAGGAGCGGCAGCTGTTCTATGGCACAGGAGTGGCTGAGAGGAGCTAACCCACATCCAACATCAGGGGTGGCGAACGAGAGGAGCTACCCCACGTCCAAAGTAAGAGAAACCCAAGTAAGATGGCAAGCGCTGAGAGAGGGCATCAGAGGGCAGACAGACTGAAACCACAATCACAGACAACTAGGCAATTTGATCTCACGGACCACAGCTTGTCCAATTCAATGAAACTAAGCCATGACCTGTGGGGCCACCCAAGATGTACAGGTCATGGTGGAGAGGTCTGACAGAATGTGGTCCACTGGAGAAGGAAATGGCAAACCACTTCAGTATTTTTGCCTTGAGAACCCCATGAACAGTCTGAAAATGCAAAAAGGTAGGACACTGAAAGATGAACTCCCCAGGTCGGTAGGTGCCCAATATGCTACTGGAGATTCGTGGAGAAATAACTCCAGAAAGAATGAAGGGATGGAGTCAAAGCGAAAACAACACCCAGTTGTGGATGTGACTGGTGATAGAAGTAAGGTCCGATGCTGTAAAGAACAATATTGCATAGGAACCTGGAATGTTAGGTCCATGAATCAAGGCAAATTGGAAGTGGTCGAACAGATGGCAAGAGTGAACATCAGCATTCTAGGAATCAGCGAACTAAGATGGACTGGAATGGGTGAATTTAACTCATATGACCATTAGGTTTACTACTGTGTGCAGGAATCCCTTAGAAGAAATGGAGTAGCCATCATAGTCAATAAAAGAGTCTGAAATGCAGTACTTGGGTGCAATCTCAAAAACGACAGAATGATCTCTGTTCATTTCCAAGGCAAACCATTCAGTATCACAGTAATCCAACTCTGTGCCCTGACCAGTAACACTGAAGAAGCTGAAGTTGAATGGCTCTATGAAGATCTACAAGACCTTTGAGAACTAACATCCAAGAAAGATGTCTTTTTCATTATAGGGGACTAGAATACAAAAGTAGGAAGTCAATAAATACCTGAAGTAACAGGCAAATTTGGCCTTGGAGTATAGAATGAAGCAGGGCAAAGGCTAATAGAGTTTTGCCAAGAGAACACACTGGTCATAGCAAACACCCTCTTCCAACAACACAAGAGAAGACTCTACACATGAACATCACCAGATGGTCAACACCAAAATCAGATTGATTCTATTCTTTGCAGCCAAAGATGGAGCAGCTCTATACGGTCAGCAAAAACAAGACCAGGAGCTGACTGTGGCTCAGATCATGAACTCCTTATTGCCAAATTCAGACTGAAATTGAAGAAAGTGGAGAAAACCACTAGACTATTCAGGTATGAACTAAATCAAATCCCTTATGATTATACAGTGAAAGTGACAAATAGATTTAAGGGACTAGATCTGATAGACAGAGTGCCTGATGAACTATTGACAGAGGTTCGTGATATTGTACAGGAGACAGGAATCAAGACCATCCCCAAGAAAAAGAAATGCAAAAAAGCAAAATGGCGGTCTGAGGAGGCCGTATAAATAGCTGTGAAAAGAAGAGAAGTGAAAAGCAAAGGAGAAAAGGAAAGATATACCCATTTGAATGTAGAGTTCCAAACAATAGCAAGGAGACATAAGAAACCCTTCCTCAGCGATCAGTGCAAAAATAGAGGAAGACAATAGATTAGCAAAGACTAGAGATCTCTTCAAGAAAATTAGAGAGACCAAGGAAACATTTCATGCAAAGATGGGCTCGATAAAGGACAGAAATGGTATGGACCTAACAGAAGCAGAAGATATTAAGAAGAGGTGACAAGAATACACAGAATTATACAAAAAAGATCTTCACAACCCAGATAATCATGATGGTGTGATCACTCACCTAGAGCCAGACATCCTAGAATGTAAAGTCAAGTGGGCCTTAGGAAGTATCACTATGAACAAAGCTAGTGGAGGTGATAGATTTCCAGTTGAGTTATTTCAAATCCTAAAAGATGATACTGTGGAAGTGCTGCACTCCATATGTCAGCAAATTTGGAAAACTCAGCAGTGGCTACAGGACTGGAAAAGATTAGTTTTCATTCCAGTCCCAAAGAAAGGCAATACCAAAGAATGCTCAAACTACCGCACGATTACACTTATCTTACACGCTAGGAAAGTAATGCTCAAAATTCTCCAAGCCAGGCTTAAGCAATACGTGAATCATGAACTTCCAAATGTTCAAGCTGGTTTTAGAAAAGGCAGAGGAACAAGCGATCAAATTGCCAAGATTTGCTGGATCATCGAAAAAGCAAGAGAATCCCAGAAAAACATCTATTTCTGCTTTATTGACTATGCCAAAGCCTTTAACTTTGTGGATCATAATAAACTGTGGAAAATTGTTCCAGAGATGGGAATACCAGACCACCTGACCTGCCTCTTGAGAAATCTGTATGCAGGTCAGGAAGCAACAGTTAGAACTGGACATGGAACAACAGACTGGTTCCAAATAGGAAAAGGAGTACGTCAAGGCTATATATTGTCACCCTGCTTATTTAACTTATATGCAGAGTACATCATGAGAAACACTGGGCTGGATGAAGCACAAGATGGAATCAAGTTTCCCGGGAGAAATATCAATAACCTCAGATATGCAGATGACACCACCCTTATGGCAGAAAGTGAAGAAGAACTTAAAAGCTTCTTGATGAAAGTGAAAGAGGAGAGTGAAAATGTTGGCTTAAATCTCAACATTCCAAAAACTAAGATCATGGCATCTGGTCCCAAGACTTTATGGGAAATAGATCGGTAAACAGTGGAAACAGTGTCAGACTTAATTTTCCTGGGCTCCAAAGTCACTGCAGATGGTGATTGCAGCCATGAAATTTAATAGCCGCTTACTCACTCCTGGAAGGAAAGTTATGACCAACCTAGATAGCATATTAAAAAGCAGAGTGATTACTTTGCCAACAAATGTCCATCTAGTCAAGGCTACGTTTTTTCTAGTAGTCATGTATGGATGTGAGAGTTAGACTATAAAGAAAGTTGAGTGCAGAAGAATTGATGTTTTTGAACTGTGGTATTGGAGAAGACTCTTGAGAGTCCCTTGGACTACAGGGAGATCCAACCAGTCCATCCTAAAGGAAATCAGTCCTGGGTGTTCGTTGGAAGGAGTGATTTTGAAGCTGAAACTCCAACATTTTGGCCACCTGATGCGAAGAGATGACTCATTTGAAAAGACCCTCATGTTGGGAAAGATTGAAGGCAGGAGAATAAGGGGACGACAGAGGATGAGATGGTTAGATGGCATCACTGATTCAATGGACATGAGTTTGGCTAAACTCTGGGTGTTTTTGATGGATAGGGAGGCATGATGTGCTGTGGTTCATGGGGTTGCAAAGAGTCGGAGACGACTGAGTGACTGAACTGAACCGAACTGAGGATATAGGGAACAAGGTATTAGTGATACATGTAACTTAACATGTTTGTGTGTGTGTGTGTGTTTGTGGCAGATCCTTTCTGACTATCGCACCCTGATTTTATTGTTGTATGTGAATAGTATTTCTAGATATGAATTAATTTTTTGAAATAATGATTTTAAGGATTCTCCCTAGATTTTACTCATTTATCAAATGCATGTCTGCAGTGGATTGAGGGAAGCCAAATAGTACAAGGTGAGATTCTGACTATGGACATATTTACCCTCATGGGTAAATATGTGTTTCCCTTGAACCTGATTTTAGATCAAATGGAATTTTATGACAATTCATATAATATTGGCCATCTCCTGGACTTGGTGTTATACTCCTTAAAATGTTGAGGAGTAGGCAGAAGAACATGACTACTATCTCTGTATGTTGACCTCCTCAATTGCCATCTCTGTGCAGTGACCTCATTTGTGTCATTAGTAAAATGGGATTTTGAGAACTGAATGAACTAATCCAAATAAGGAACATGGAATATGGTCTGTCTATCTCAAAGGGCTCAGAAACAGAATCTGTCTTTGTATACAGGTGATATTTGTCCCAATGAAAGAGAATCTCCTTTCTGAGATTGCTGATTCAGAGAAAAAATAAAAGGCTTTAAATGATTATGGAGTAGCATGAGAACTCAAAGGAAGTCTGCAATGAACATGACAGTGTGGGATGATGTTGGTTGATCTCTTAGAGAAAGTATAATGAAAATTTGATTATCAGTACTTGAACTTGCTTATGACTTTTGAGATGTAAAAAAGAAGGTGAGTAGACTGGTATGTAGAGAGTAAAGAAAAGCTTTTGACTACACTGATCTTTCCCACCAAGCCCCTATAGAGTAATAGATTCTCAAAATCTCTCACACAGTAACATTTGGAGATGGAATGCCTGCTGAAATAAACCTCCCATCTTTAATCACATTCTATCACATGCAAATTTCCCGAGACAGGAAGTATGATTTACCGATTTCTTGACACCTGCAGTGGCCTGAACATTTGTGGGTCTTCTTAGAACAGCACATAGGGATCTTTATGACTCCAGTCTGCCAGCACTGTTATTTTAGTTAAGATGATGTGGGCATTTGCTCCCTAATGATTAAGACGCTTTTCTCACCAGATGTGGTCTTTTGGAAAGGAGTTCAAACTGCTTGGCAGGTCAATGGAGGGGAAGCAAGTATTGTCCCTTCAAGTGCTCTGCCTATTTTGTGGCTAAATGGATGAATTTACTTTCCAAGGTTGTCAGTCTTTCACAAGAACTTACATTTAAATCATAATAATGATGCTATTTAAACTCCAGTTCATTCTGCCAGTATTTGATTAGCAAGCTGGCTGAATGTAGTGATAGAGAGGATGGCAGATTTTTATTTCATCTAGGGTATCATTACAGCTTAAACTGGCTCTCACATTACCATTATTATTATTGTTAATTGTTATATGAGGGAGGTACTGATAAAATTCCTACTATTATTCTCAATAGGGGAGATGACATGATCCCTTTCCTAGGGCTTCATGATCAAAGTTAAGTAGACATTGATATTATCCCACCTCAGAAAAGGCTGAGAAAGCTTCAATTCTACCATTTTCATGTATATAGTTAGAATTCAGATAAAATCACCTGTGGAAAATTGAGTTCAAAGACATCGACAGTGTGAATTTTTGCATTTGTAAGCTTGTATGTATGTTTGTATGTATATATGTTTTTGCACATGGATATATCTCGTCCTTATTCTTGAATTGTTATACTTTTAATAGACAGGAATTTCAAATCAAAATTCTGTGTAGCATGCAACACTAAATGCATACAGACATCACTTATACACATTTTCTTGTCATACATGTAATGGCTGGCTGCATTTACTGCTCATTGTGCATAAGATTTCAGTTTTTGTTTTAATCATTTCAGATGGAATGGCTTAAGAGTAAAGGATTTAGGGGTTCTTTGAGTGAAGAAAGATCATGAATCTATCTCTTCATCTTTCACTCTGAGCAGTTATGTGAACATTTTATGGACTTGTTGAATCATAGGATCCCTTTTACTAATTCTGTAAAAAACAAGTTTCATTGATAATTGAAAGGACATGTGCTATATATTTTCTGATACAGTTGTATTTTTTAATTAATATTTTTGAGCAGCTTTAGGTTTAAAAAAATGTATAGAAAATAGAGTTGATATATAATATTGTATAAGTTTGAAGTTTACAGTGGGATGATTTGTATATATTATAAAATATTTACCACAAAAATGTTAGTTTACACATCCTTTACCACATATAATTATGATTTTTGTTGTTTATGGTGAAAGCATTTAATATCTACTCTCATAGAAACTTTCAAGTATACAACAGTATTGTTAATTGTAGTCACTATGCTGTACATTAGATCTCCAGAACTTATTCCCCATATAGCTGGAAGTTTGTACTCCTTGAGTAACATCTCCTTATTTCCCCCAACACCCAGCTCCTGAAAACCACTGTTATACTTCATGCTTCTGTGAGTTCAACTTTTATAAATTCCACATATAAAATCATATAGTACTTGTCTTTAATTGTTTGACTTATTTCACTTACGAAAAAGTTCTCACAGTCTATCCATGAAGTCACAAATCTTAGGATTTCTTTCTTTCTTATGGCTGGATAATACTTCATTATATTTTCTTTATCCATTTATCTATCAGCACTTAAGTTATTCCATGTCTTTCATTGTAAATAAGGTTTCAATGAATGGGATTGTAGATACCTCTTCAAGATACTGATTTCATTTCCTTCAGATATGTTATTTAGAAGTAGGCTTGCTGGTTTATATGGTAGTTCTATTTTTAATTTTTTGGTGAATTTTCATATTGTTTTCCATAGTGGTTGTACCAACTTAAATTCATACAACTCTTCACAAGAGTTCACTTTTCTCTGCATCATCACCAGCACTTATTATCTACTGTCTGTTTGATAATAAGTATTCTAACAGATGTGAGGTGATATATCATTGTGGACTTGACTTCTGTTTTCCAGATGATTAGTGACATTGAACATGTTTTCATGTCCTTGTTGATCATTTGTACGTCTTCCTAGGGAAATGTCTGTTCAGGTCCTTTCTCTCATTTTTAATTGGATCATTTGCTTTTCTGTTATTGAGTTCCTTATATATTTTAAATGTTAACTCCTTATTATACACACACATACACACTTATACACAAACATATATGTGTAAATATTTTCTCTCATTCTGTAGATCGCTTTTCCATTTTAATTGTTTCTTTTCTCAAAATTGGTTTCTGAAGAAGAGATGTTTCATTCGGTAAAGGTCCTGTGCACAATCATATTTTAACAAGATTCCCAATTTGCATTAGGAAAAGCTGGCAGACTTTCCTTCATAATGCTACTTACCACATTTGCCCTTTTGGTAACATTACTATGTGTTTGTACTGAAGCCTATTATTAAATGAATAAAGAGCAGGAAAATGCAGTATTAGACTAAAGAAAATATTGGGCTTTCAAATGGCAAACAAATGTGTTAAAAAGTCTTGTCTTTAAATGTGGCTCTTTGGGCCTCTGAAAGACTATACAAATGTCATAGAAAACCTGTGATGCACGGATAGAAAATGCTATTGTGGCTACATGAGCCTTACAAACAAATAATCTATGGAAATATGACACAAGTTTTCTTTGTCAAGTACAAAATTACTTCCAGCATTTTAATGTGTATCTGTCTACAAAAAAAGTTGCTGTTGGGATTCAGCTTTGCACTCAAGACCTTATAGAAAAGAATTTCCAGTGCCTTGATTGCCCTTATATCTCTCAGAGTTAGGCTTTCAGTCCTCATGCCCCTCTTAATTAATCACACCCCTTTTGGTAATCCACAGTAGACCATAAACTGTAAACTTTCCTGTAAAATAAAAACTGGACCACTGTATGGTTTAACAAATAAGAAAAGGAAGAATTCTAAGGACTTCCTTTTGAGTCTTCTGGCTATTTGCCATTCCCTGAATGGTGGCTAATACAAAATCAGGGTCCAATTTTATGCCAATTTTGTGCCCCAGTTAGCAGTGCTAATTGGGGCACACAAGTAAATTGTGCTCTGCCCTGTGGAAATTTTCAGTTAGTCAACTAAATCAGAAAATCATTGAGAACACTAATCCATTGCTCAGTCACTACTTAATTAAGTGCAAAATCTATGGTCCCTCCAGGAAGGACAAAGTTCAGGCATGCACTCTCAGTGGTCAGTTGTTTGGAATTTTGACTGTCTTTTATCTTTTGTTGTAATCTAAGTTACAATATAACTATGTTTGTTTTTGAAGAGTGGGACATGGAACATTTTATTGAGAATTAACAATACAAGTATTATTAAAGTAGACAGGAATAAAGGTCATTTCATTTCCCTCACACTTGAAAGACACAGATTTTCTGAGGGCGGGGGGGGGGATGATTTTTACACATACGGCGCATAAATACACTGATAAATTTAACAGCAAATGCTCCACATGTCATAGGGTCAAGTTATAGTTGAGTTCACCATCATAATCTGAACTATAACCATATTTAATGAGAGGACAAAGATGTTTCTCTGTTTATTCATTGATACATCCTAAGTGCTCAAAAAATATTTTTTAGTGAATGAATGAACAAGAACATGATACCTAGGCAAAAATTAATTAAAATATTATATTTACATGATATTTTAAAATATAAAATAATATTTGTAATGTGTCTGGTACATTGGCCACAGCACTTAAAGAATATTATGTCACTGGTGGAATGTTTCAGTATATCTGAGAGAAAACATGGCCTTTAAAATATGATTACTTTTCTAGAATGCAAGAAGGTGATTTTGCTCCTGAAATCTTTTGTTTTGGGTACAATATAATTTAAAAGTCTTTAAAATCCAAATATATTTCTAAAATTAGAATTGTAGCTTAGAATCAATGTCTTTAAATATATTTCCTTTATTGTTAGAGTATATAGTTTTCTTTTTTTTTTTTTTGTACTATGTAAGTTACTTACAGCTCAAGAATAGCTAGAATCCTAAGGGAACTAATCTTGGTAAGAATCATTGCTAAAATAAAGCCACATTTTCTTTCAATTTTTTTTTTTTTTTTTTATTAAACTGTCCCAGTTACTTACAGGTTTTAATGAAAGATAATTGACAGTTTTAGAATTTATATTTTGATCATGAAGATCTAATTATATTGCTGAAATAATCATTGATTCATGTTTTGAAAAAGGGGACTTCCCTACTGGTACTACTTTGTACCCTTTCTAACTCCACTGAACTTTCTAAGCAGTTTCTTTTTTTTTTTTTTTTATAAATTTATTTATTTTAGTTGGGGGCTAATTACTTTACAATATTGTAATAGTTTTTGCCATACATTGACATGAATCAGCCATGGGTTTACATGTGTTCCCCTTCCTGGACCCCCCACCCACCTCCCTCCCCATCCCATCCCTCTGGGTCATCCCATTGCCCCGGCCCTGAGCCCTTGTCTCATGCATCGAACATGGAATGGTGTTCTGTTTCACATATGATAATATAGATGTTTCAATGCTATTCTCCCAGAACGTCCCACCCTCACCTTCTCCCTCACAGTCCATAAAATTGTTCTATGCATCTGTGTCTCTTATTCTGTCTCGCATATAGGGTTATCGTTACCATCTTTCAAATTCCATATATATGCATTAGTATACTGTATTGTTGTTTTTTTTTCTGGCTTACTTCACTCTGTATAATGGGCTCCAGTTTCATCCATCTCAGTAGAACCGATTCAAATGTATTTTTTTTAATGGCTGAGTAATATTCCATTGTGTATATGTACCACAGCTTCCTTATCCATTCGTCTGCTGATGGACATCTAGGTTGCTTCCATGTCCTGGCTATTGTAAACAGTGCTGCGATGAACATTGGGGTACACGCGTCTCTTTCAATTCTGGTTTCCTCGGTGTATATGCCCAGCAGTGGGATTGCTGGGTCATATGGCAGTTCTATTCCCAGTTTTTTAAGGAATCTCCACACTGTTCTCCATAGTGGCTGTACTAGTTTGCATTCCCACCAACAGTGTAAGAGGGTTCACTGAACTTTCTAAGCAGTTTCTTTGCTGGGTCATCTTCTTTTTCTTCTTCATCTAAATCCTTCTACTCTTTTCCCTTAAAGAAGTCATTCACTGTAATCCGTGATCTCTTTCCTGTAATATAGTTCTAAAATTCCAAATTCCTATAGAACATTTCCAGATGAGTGTCCAAATGGTATCTCAGGATTAAGAAATATTATTCTATCTTTACTTTTTTTTTCTTCCAATACTTGCTTTGACTTCTGACATTCTAAGTTTTGCTAACTGTAATTTTCTTTCTGCCATTCATCCTTGGCTTGAACACTTTTGCTCCTCCTTCCCCTTCACCCATCATTTTCAGGAAGAGTTGTCAATCTTTTGATTTCTTATTTTTTACCATAGATCTCATATGCATCATTTCATTGCCAAACACTTCCCCTATTCTTACTTATGACCTGCTTAGACCAGACTAATTGTACTTAGACAACTGATTCTAAAAGTTTTCTATTCCTTTGATGTCTTTCCTTCTGCAATAGCTCCATGCAAATCAATTTTCTCTAAATTTTCCTGAAATATATCTTCTGAGATCATGTCACACTCTTACTGAGGGACAATTACCTATAGATATCTTTTCAAAATCCTTCTGCTTTCTTATATTCCATCTCCTATCCTGGCTATAACCTATATTTCTACTGCATGATTCATATCTTTTCTATAAACAAAGTCTCAATGTTGTCTGATGTACTTGGCATCAAAACAGTGAGCTTTGCAAACTTCACATCTTTTTCAGGTCTCCAATTTCTATTTGGGCTGCTATAACAAAATTTCAGAGACTGGGTGACATGCAAACAACAGAAATATATTTCTCACAGTCCTGGAGGCTGGAAGTCCAAGATCCTGGTGTGAGCAGATTTAGTATATTTCTGGTTCACAGATGACTGTCTTTTTGCTGTGTCTTCACATGGTGGAGGAGCTGAGAGATCTCTCTGGCATCTCATTTGTAAAGGCACTAATCTCATTCATGAGGACACCACCCCCAGGACATAACAACCTCCCAAAGGCCCCACCTACAAATACTATCATATGGGGGGTTAGATTTCAACATTGGGAGTATATAAACATTCAGTCTATAGCACCTCCATACCTTCTCTGACCTATTAAACTCATTCTTTGTTTGGATTCATTTTAAAAAATCACCTTTTCTGAGTCCTTTCCTGATTGAATGTTTTAAAGGACTAGAAAATGGGGTGGTATGAGAGAAACTTTTCTCCATTTTAGGCACCACATTATTTAATTAGCTCTTTATAGACAACAATAAGAAAATTAAGTTTAAGAAATAAACATTATTCAGGAGGACTTAAAAGTAGATAAACATTAACTTAAGATAACCTTAATTTATAATCAGGCGTTATACTATCACTTCATACCTCTAATAGTTATTTCCCTTTGAACAATTTCAGAGTGAGCAGAACTGATTGACCACTATGCTCACTATGCCTTGCATTTGAGGTGACTTGTTTTTGATAACTGATGTTTGATAACTGATATTTTTCCTTCTTCCTTAGGGCCCTGAGTAGATTTCTTCTTGTTAGTATTAGAGAATTTACCAAAATAGCATGCTCAAAACATAATGCAAGGCATGCAGACTGTGGATCATCTTGTGCTTTTGTCTTATTACCATATTAGATTAGTAGAATATTAGACTTTCATAGGCTTCAAACAGTCTAGATATTGTTGGTGACAGTATGCAAGCCCAAATATTTTCAGGGGAAGGCATTATTCACACACAGAAAATAGTAAATAAAGCCCTTGGGTGGGCTGAAGTGGAACTATTCAAGAATTTTCAGGCATATTACCTGTAAAAAAGATACTCTACTCCTTCATATCGGGGCTTAGATTTCAACACTGGGAGTATACAAACATTCAGTCTATAGCATCTCCATACCTCCTCTGACCTATTAAGCTCTTATTCTTTGTTTGGATTCATTTTAAAGAGATCTTCCTATGAAATTAAAAACCTTTGAGTCTTCTCTTTTCCCACTAAAATGTACGTTGTGTTATCATCAGATGAAACTTGTATTTAGAGTTAGTAAATTTGGATTTGACTCTCATCCCTGCCCCTTTCTACCTTTGAGAACTTGGGTGAGATTAAGAATATCTTATAACTTCATTTATTCATTCATTTGATATACATTAAAAAGATTCAGAAAAGCATATTTTTGTGGAAATAGGAAATTTTTTTTTTTTAATTTTGCAACTTACAAAGTATCAAATACATTTTAAAGTTAGGAAGAATGAGACTTTTAAAACATTATTGGATTCAGTATCCAGAACGTCATCGGTAGTATGAGGGAAAATTATTTCATTAGAATTGGAAATATATATATGTGTGTGTGCGTATGTGTGTGTGTGTGCGTATGAGTGAGTGATAGTTGCTCAGTCATGCCTGACTCTTTGCAACCCCATGGATTGTAGCCTGCCAGGCTCCTCTGTCCATGGAATTTTCCAGGCAAGATGATTGGAGTGGGTTGCCATTTGCTTCTCCAGGGGATCTTCCCGACCCAGGGATCCTGCATTGCAGGAGAGTCTTTACCATCTGAGCCACCAGGGAAGCCTACTGCTAAGAGACATTTCTAAGTATAAAGACAGGTCAACTTAAAAAGTATTAGCAGATACATGCTTGACTTTATCTTATAATCTGTAGATAATACATTAGAATATGTAATGAATCCATACACTTTTTGCAAAGGAATACCCAAGACAGAGGTAGCAATAAAGTTATAAATGACAGTTATCAATCAGATGAAATAATTTAGAAATATATATATAAATATACGTATATATAAATTTATATATGTATATGACCTTGATGTTGCTGCATTTTCAAAATAACTGTAAATGAGAGAGAAAAGTATTTGTGTGACCACGTCTCATTTTCTTCATTTTTAAGAAGAGAAGACAAATTAAGAATTTTTTTTCTTTTAACTGGAACACAAACTCAGTGTCTTCTTTAGTGTGAGCCCCTCAGTAGATTAAATGTACTCTCAAAGGAAAACCCTGGGAAGTTTCAATTATGATAGTCCTATGGCCTGTGTCCTGCCTTTTTGTCTGTAGTTTTCACTTGCTGTCACAAAGGAAGCCCGCTAGATGGTGATAAAACCACAAGCTACCTACTTTGATTTTATTAAAAAAAAAAAGTCTTCCAAGGAGAGTGCTCACAAGATTGTATTTTGCCCATTTTTTATTCAATGAAGAAGAGGCAAGAAAAATTAGAGTGGTATTTTCCATGCAACTTAATTGTGTATAGTTATGAAGTAAAATACCTTTTGGCCTTGAATTATTTTCCAATGAACTGCCTTCAAAATTAAGCTGTTTTGTCAGGATAAATATCTAGTAAAATGATTATGAATCATTGTGGCAAGTTTTAATACAAATCAGAAAGTAAATTAATCCAGCTCTGCCTGACTCATCATGGTTTTTTTTTCTTCAGATACAAATGAAGAATAAACAATGTTTTGGTAATTTTTAGGTTAATCATGTAGAACTGATTACTCAAAAAGAATGCTATTAACATTTAGTCAATTTATATCCTACAATGTGACAAATTAAAATTAATCTTGCTGTTCTTAAGATATCAAATGGGTCATGATTTTAAGAAAAATGAAAATTGCTAAAGAAAACTGATTATGTTGTCTCTGGGCCCAGTGAATGAAAAGCCTACTGAAATTTTACTTCTGAAAAGCCTACTGAAATTACTCCAAGAAAAAGTGCATATAATTGAGTAGAAACAACTCTGATTTAGGTAGTCTGTGTCTTTAAACAGGTCCTCTTTTAAAATGTAACAAGGAATAATAATCAAATTTCTCTTGTGAAATAGCTATGCTAAAATATTGCCAACAGCTTAATAACAAAAGTAAGATTTTCTTTTTAGATTGAGTATATATTCTCCTGATGAAGCTCTATTTGATAATTTCTTCAGTGTTTATAATCAGTTCCCATTAGTATTCACTTAATTAGCTCATTTCAATACACTTACTGATGGCATATGTATGTAAATATATATTTTAAATCATTCCCTTTATTTCCAAGTAATTGATGTAATGAAAATATGTAACTATTAACTTTTGAATCAGGTCTTAAAAAATACAATACTACACAATATAATATAAATTACCTTACAGGAGAGAGAATTTTTTTTTTTTTAATTTTGCACATCAAACATCTCCATAACTGTCAACTTGATATTTTTCTACATGTATCTGTATCAAATGCTTGCACATTCCCTCTGAGCCCCTTACTGTTGAAATGAATTTAATAATAGTCATGACCATCATCTAAGAGTCATAGAGTGACAGCCAGAGACCTTCTCTACACTGTTAGCAATGTCTGGAGATCATAAAAAAATGATCTCCTGACTGGAGATCATTTAAAAAGATCTGCTTCCCTTTTATATTGGCATATGTGTTGGCATATGTCTATTGAGCCTTATCTACATGTTGTCACTTTCAGTGGTGAATTTATCCATCTCTGGTGGCATGACTGCTCTGCTCTTCTATTATTTGAATGAATTAAGTAATTTTAAAGCCCTTTCATTTTCTGCATTTTATTCTAGAACATAGCAGGAGGAAATCTGGGAACTATTTTTGGTCTAGGGGTAGTTAAAGTTCTTCAAGCAAAGATTCTGTTGACCTGTTGATCATATTAACCTGCTGTCCAGTTCTGGACATACTGTCTCTGAAACCTGCCTCATCTGCTCAAGCTCTGTTACTTCTGAATAGTTTAGCATTTGCTGCTGCTGCTGCTGCTGCTAAGTCGCTTCAGTCGTGTCCGACTCTGTGCGACCCCATAGATGGCAGCCCACCAGGCTCCCCCGTCCCTGGGATTCTCCAGGCAAGAATACTGGAGTGGGTTGCCATTTCCTTCTCCAGAGCATGAAAGGGAAAAGTGAAAGTGAAGTCGCTCAGTTGAGTCCGACTCTTAGCGACCCCATGGACTGCAGCCCACCAGGCTCCTCCGTCCATGGGATTTTCCAGGCAAGAGTACTGGAGTGGGGTGCCATTGCCTTCTCCAAGTTTAGCATTACCCAGGTCAAATTCTAGAGATTAGACCATTTTGGTTTCTTCTTAGAAACTGGACTCTGCTTTCTATTGTGACTTGACATTTAATAGTAAGATTGTTGTTGGTCACATATGCAAATGACATCTCTTGGACTATTTTTAAACATGTATTATGATGTAATTTGAAAACTATAATTTGCATTTTTAAAGTGATCAATTTCATGTTTTTTAAAATTATATTCACAAAGTTGTACAACCATTACCATAACCAATTTCAGAACACTTTCACCATCCCCCAAATAAATCCTACATCTACTAGCAGTCACTTCCCATTTCTGTACCACCCTTTAGACCTGATCAATCTCTAATATATTTTCTGTTTTTCTACATTTGCCTCTGGAATGGAATCATGTAATTCATAGTCCCTTGTGACTGATGGGCTTCTTTCACTTAGCATAATGTTTAAAAGTTTTATTCATATCGTAAATATGAATGTAGTATGTATCAGTACTTCATTATTTTTATAGCTGAATATTACAATATATGTATATGCCACATTTTATTTGTATATTTATCAGTTCATAGATATCTGAGTTGTTTATACTTTTTAATCTATTATAAATAATGCTTCTATAAACATTTGTGCCCAAATTTTAGAGTGACTGTACACTCATCTTTTCATTTCTTGGTTATATATATATATTGAGTGCAGAATTGATGGTCTGTTTGATAACTTTGCATTTAATGTTTTTAATGAACTGTCAAATAGTTTTTCTAAGCAGTTGAAACATTTTACCATCAACAATAGAAGAGGATTCCAATTTCTCCACAACTTTGCCAACACCTGTTGTTATCCATCTTTTTGATTATAACTATCCTAGTAAATACATGTGAAGTGATACCTTATTGTGATTTTGATTTATATTTTCCTAATGGCTGCTGATAGCACTTCTTCATGTATTTACTGTCCACTTGTATTATTTTCTTTGGAGAAACATTTATTCAGATTGTTTATTTTCAATTGAGTAGTTATTTTTATTGTTGTTTTGTCAGAGTTCTTTATATATTCTTGATTGTCGTTGTTTAGTCACTCAGTCATGTCTGACTCTTTGTGACCCCATGGACTACAGCACACCAGGCACCCCTGTCTTCCAGTATCTCACAGTATGCTCAATTAATGTTCATTGAGTCAATGATGCTATCTAATCTCTGCCGCCCCTTCTCCTTTCACCTTTAATTTTTCCCAGCATCAGGGACTTTTCCAATGTATTGGCTGTTTGCATCAGGTTGCCAAACTTGTGAAGCTTCAGCTTCAGTATCAGTCTGTTTAATGAGTATTCAGGGTTGATTTTCTTTAGGATTGACTGGTTTGAGATTTGATCTCCTTGCAGTCCAAGGGACTCTCAAGAGTCTTCTCTGTCACCACAATTAGAAAATATGAATTCTTTGGCGCTCAGCATTCCTTATTGTCCAGTTCTCACATCCATACATGACTACCGGAAAGACCATATCTTTGATAAGATGGGCCTTTGTCAGCAAAGTGATGTCTCTGCTTTTTAATATTCTGTCTAGGTTTGTCATAGCTTCCCTTCCAAGTAGCAAGCATCTTTTAATTTCATGGCTGCAGTCACTGCCCACAGTGATTTGGGAGCCCAAGAAAATAAAATCTATCACTGTTTCCATTTTTTCCCCTTCTATTTACCATGAAGTTGCGGGACTAAACAGGCTTCCTTGGTAACTCAACTGGTAAAGAATATGTCTGCAGTGTAGGAGACCCTGTTTTGATTCCTGGGCTGGGAAGCGACCCTGGAGAAGGGAGAGCTACCCACTCCAGTATTCTTGGGCTTCCCTGGTGACTCAGATGGTAAAGAATCTGCCTGCAATGTGGGAGATCTGGGTTCAATCCCTGGGTTGGGAAGATCCCCTGGAGGAGGGCATGTCAGCCCACTCTAATATTCTTGCCTGAAAAATCCCTATGGACAGAGGAGCCTGGCGGGCTACAGTTAATGGGGTTGCAAAGAGTGGGACATGACTGAGTGACTAAGCACAAGCACTTGGGACTACGTGCCATGATCTTAGTCAGTTTCTTGAATGTTGAGTTTTAAGTCAGCTTTTTCACTCTACTCTTTCACCTTCATCCAGAGGCTCCTTAGGTCCTCTTTACTCTTTGCCATTAGAGTGGTATCATCTGCATATCTCAGGTTGTTGATATTTCTCCTCGCAGTCTTACTCCAGTTTGTGATTCATCCAGCCCAGTATTTCACATGGTGTACTTGGCATGTAAGTTAAATAAACAGGATGACAATATACAGCCTTGTCTTACTACTTTCTCAATTTTTAACCAGTCAGTTGTTCCATGTAGGTTTCTAACTGTTGTTTCTTGACCCACATACAGATTTCTTAGGAGACAGGTAACGTGGTCTGGTATTCCCATCTCTTTAAGACTTTTCCAGTTTGTTGTGATCAACACAGTCAAAGACAGCATTGTCAATGAAACAGAAGTACATGTTTTTTCCTGGAATTCCCTTGCTTTCTCTATGATCCAAAGAATGTTGGCATTTTTGATCTCTGGTTCCTCTGCCTTTTCTAAACTCAGCATGTGCATCTGGAAGTTCTCAGTTCACATACTGTTGAAGCCTACCTTGAAGAATTTTGCACATAATCTTACTAGCATATGAAATGAGTGCAACTGACTGGTAGTTTGAACATTTTTGTCATTGCTCGTCTTTGAGATTGGAATGAAAACTTACTTTTACCAGTTCTTGATACAATTCCATTTTCAGATATATCATTTGCAAGTATTTTCTCCCATTCTCTGGGTTGTTTTTTTCACTTTTTGATGGTGTCCTTTTAAGCACAAAAATTTTTAATTTTGATAGAGTTTAATTAATTTATTTTGTTTTTGTTGTTGCATGAATACTGCCTAATCCTAGGTCATGAAGAATTCATCCTACGTTTTTGTGTAAGATTTACATATATTTAGCTTTTCATTTAGATACATGATTCCTTTTCAGTGAAGTTTTCTGTCCAATCCTCTTATTCTCACATTTTTATTTATAAGATAAAGGGATGTCCTCTCCTAAAATAAAAAAAGAACATGTTCTGATTAGTTGTTCAATGGATATATAGATTTTAACCAGGTAATATCTGCATTCCTGTCTTCTCATATTAGGCAATGACTTTATAAGTTGTCTAACATTGTGAATTATTTTTAATCTATGGATTGAAGCAACCAAGAGAAACCTTTCTAATATTGGTTAGAGAGATCTGGGATATGGAATTCAATATATTTCTATTGTTTTCTTTTTTTGAGGATACTGAATTTTTGGGTGGACATGGTTGAGTTCAGTTCAAGACTTTCCCAGGACTGAGGATGATGTGCTGTAGATCACAAAACATCAAGTTTCCACAAAAAGATAATGAAACCACCTGATAGAAATTCATAATGGCAAATAACTCCAAATTATAGGAAAGGTTTTGCTCAAAGACCTGTTCTTCCCATATCTTTTCATAAATTCTTGCTGCGTATAAGATATGGATTATTTTAGCAATTGCTGTGTCTGTGGATAGATGGGGAGGGGTGGAATGTAAAAGAATTGTGAAGTGTAGTGAAAGATATGCCTTTTGCCCAAACTACTGCTTTGAGCAGGACTTGAAATGTAGCAATATCACTCTTCCAGTACCAGCAGGCATTATTAGGTCACAAGGATTTCAATAACACTGAGTACTAGGATGATCCCTATCATTTCTAAATTATATCTAAATTATTTAGGCAGAGATACTGGCCATGTCCACATATAGTTTATTCATCCCCAGCTCCCACAGCAAGTTGTATGCTACTTATTTATTACCAAGGGACCCTGAGATTCTGTATAAAAATCGAACATTGCTTTTTCTGAGAAAGTAAAATGTTGAGTATTTTTTTTTCTGTGTAGAATGTGTTAATGTCTTTAATACATATTATAGATTATGTCATCTAAATATTTTAATTAGTAAAGAAGCCGTACCTTATTATCCATGTATATGGCAATGTCAGCAAAAGCAAATATTATAATGTCATGTAATGTGGGTAAGTAGCTTTATTGGGGAAATACAATTCAAGGGCCAGTTAAAGAGTGGCAAATGGTCTCTTGTTGCCTCTTAATCCAAAAGAAAGACAAATTGGAGCTCTGGCACTGCTGGATACTCAGTGGAATAATCCTCCAGGAGGGAAACCCAGCCCCCCTGCTCTTCAACATTCTTTTGGTACATGAGTGAGAACAGCCTTGGATATAGGACATAAAAAGATAGCACTTAGCTTGCAGATCATTTTAATGAGAGTTCCAGCTGTACAGGAAATTAGCTGAGAATGCTGGTGGTTAGCACCTGGTAATCCCCCTGATAAATCTGACTCAGATTTTTGGGGAAAGGAAGCCTTTGCTCCAGTCAGACAACCTTAGCTATTTTGGGGATCTTTTACTTGAAGACACTTTGTATTGTGCCCTAATTTATAACTCAGTGCCAATAAGAAAAATGGTTTATGAGCAAGTGCTTGCTGAATAAAATTTGCAGTATCCACATATGTAAAATAAGATGGATAACTATATTCCTTTCCAAATATGAAACTAGAATCTCTTTTTTAAAATATATTTCCTGTATAGCAATTAATTTGCTATATTAAACATCATGATGATATATTATTTAGGTATTATTATCCACATTTCCTGAGGTTCATTGAAAGTGAAAGCATTAGTTGCTCAGGTCATGTCCAACTTTTTGTGACCCCTTGGACTGTAGCCTGCCAGGCTCCTCCGTCCATGGGATTTTCCAGGCAAGGTACTGGAGTGGGCTGCCATTTCTTTCTCCAAGAATATTGGAGTGCTTTGCCATGCCCTCCTCCAGGGGATCTTCCCAACCCAGGGATCGAACCCACATCTCCTACATTGCAGTTGGATTCTTTACTAAGCCATCAGGGAATTCCTGAGGTTCAATTAGAGGTTAAATAAATTGCCTGGTTCTGGATTATTTAGACAATCTATAACTTAAACTTAGATATACCTGATCCCAAAGCCCACATACTCTCATTTTGATTTGTCAAGTGATAATCTTCTAAAACTCTACATAGCTGTACCCAGTTTCATCTCTTGCCATGCATTAAAAGATTTCTGTTTTCCACAGTGGAATTCTTCATTTTTGCTCTACAAGTTTTCCACTGTCGCTTGAACAGAGCTTTCCTCTAAATTTGTTACAAAACTCAGGATTATAGGATTGGTATTGTGGCAAGAAGAGCTGAAAATGAGGAAGAATAAGGAAATTTTTGGATCTATTCTTTTTTGTTCCATTCTATTTAGAGCAAATTTGGAATCTGAATAAAGGTCAAAGTGAGGGTAGAGTACGGAATACCATGGGTTGTTGTTGTTGTTGAGTGGCTACATCGTGTCTGACTCTTTGCCATCCCATGGACTATAGTTTACCAGGCTCCTCTGTCCATGGGATTTCCCAGGCAAGAATACTGGAGTGGGTTGCTGTTTCCTTCTCTAGTACCATGGATAACATCTCTTAATTTTTGAAAAACTGTTTCAGGAAACCCTATAAAACAGAATACTGGGAGAAGTTGATGTCAAAGAAATTCACAGGCATAGAAAGAGGGAGGAATTGTCTCAGTTATAGTATATTGATCCTTAAACTGTGGATAGTGAAAGCGATTTACAGTCTGGTGGTTTTTGGACTCTGTTTATGCAAGAAATTCTTGGTTGAAGCCAAATATTACTTAGATTCATAATGAAATAACAAATAAAACCTAAGTGTTCCGTTTGATATTATGTGATTGGGAACTATACTCTATGTTCCATTTTCATGATTTTTTCTCCCTCTGACATCTTCAAGTCAATGATTTTATATATCCCTACTTAATATAGTTTAAGATTGGTAATTATGTTTCACATTAAATTTTATGTCCCTTGAAGTCTAAGGCCATATTTTGACCTTCTCTGTGGCTTTACTCAGTGCCCAATAAACAGTGTTATGTATTTAATAACTACTCACAGTGTGGTTGAAAATTACTGAGTGATTGTCTGCTGAAGAGAGAAGAGTGTACAATACCTGCATGACTTAATTTTGCGTCTATTGTCAACCTCTGCCCTCATTAGGTGGTTGGCTTATCTATTATTCTGTCTATAGTATCTACTTAAATACCTGAAATTCAGCATGCTCACAATAAATGTGTTGGATAAAAGGACTTTTCAAGTTCCAACTATAAATTGGTTACTGTTAGGGTTTGAAATGGATTTTATATGGGATTTGGTAGAGTTCAGCAGCATCCATGAAAATTGCTTGACATGGAGTCTGGTAACACATACGTCGAAATGCCTCCAGTTTTAACTTATTTAATCATCATACCAACCCTATGAAGTATGTGTGGTTAATACTCTGTTTTACAAATAAGGAAACAGACAAAATAGATTTTATGCCCAAAGTCACACAGTCAGTAAATGGAAGAGAATCGGAGCCCAGGAGGACTGACTCCGGTATGAGTTCCCCAAACAAAACGTATCCTGCAGAATGAACTTTAACTTTTATGTTTTTGACTCTGAAGACTAGTTTAATTTTTAGCTCTTGGAGAAGGAACAGTCTCTACCCTATTTGGAAATCCATAAAGTTTCTAACTTGGTCAAATATCCTCTCAGTTTCAGACTGTCTTTGAGGTTTCTTGATGCTTCACACTGGTTTGCATGCATCTCTGGGTTACTGACAGGCTGCTTTCTCTTACCTCTAAAGCAGGTGTATTTCTTATTCCCACTTGTGTTTTTGAACCTCTGATGACTGACATCTGGCTTTTAATTCTCAAATTATCCACCACTATTTTACTTTCTCTGTGTGTGTGTGTGCGCATGCGCACATGTGCACTGAGTCATATCCGACTGTTTGTGACTCCAAGGACTGTTACCAACCTACCTAAATTTTGAGTGACTGTTAATATTCTGTCTATGTTTCCATCCATCCATTGTGGAATAACTTGTGCTCTCCCCTGTTTCTGAACCTGTGTCAGACTACACATCATTTATAGGCTCAGTAGTACAGAATAAGGTAGTATCAGTTCAGTTCAGTCGCTCAGTCGTGTCCGACTCTTTGCGACCCCTTGAATCGCAGCACGCCAGGCCTCCCTGTCCATCACCAACTCCTGGAGATAGTATGACTCCTGTTTATTATTGATGTGAGTTATCCATGTGTATTTCAGGCTAATATCTTTTAGCCTCTAGCTCTAAATGATGTGGGAAAACTAAAGAAAAAAGTTATTTACATTTCTTATAAGAAGGGTCATATAATGCAGAGGCCAAGATACATGTTAAAACATAATTTTGATTATTCTATCAATAACAAAATTTCACATTTGAATAAACTTTTCAGTTTATAATTTCACAAAGTTTTCAAAGTTATTTCTGACAACAGATGCTACTAGTAATATGATTATTGCCATCAGTAATTAAGAATAATGGCCGGGTGTCTCTGAAGAACCTAAAAATATTCTTTCCCTCTCTCCAAGTAGTAGTTTTAAAATCAACATTTATTAGACAGAGAAAGAGATGAGCAGAGTCACCTGTAAGATTCAACTGAAAACTTTATAGAATATATTGCTATATTAAAATAAATTCTGTCAAAATGGGCATAGATGAGTCATGAATATAGGATAATTATTCACAAAGAGATATCTTAGAAGTAGGTATTATTCCCAGCACCATCCAGAAGAGAGAGCCTAAGAAATGGACTTGAAGTATTACAATCCCACTGGCAAGCCCTTGCTATTATGACATTAAAGCATAAGGCTATATGATTCTGATACTATTAATGGTTCAATTTAGATAACTTATTATTACACATTTCAGCAAACAAAAGACTTATGATTTACCTTTCCCCATAGGTCTACCTATAGGAGAAAAAAAGACTGTGCAGCTTCGAGTATACTGGGTTATAAGATAGTTGTTATATTAATTGTATATTTGGGGCTGCAAGTAACAGAAACCTATTCATGCCAGCTTAAACAAACAAAAAACTAAATGTGAATGTGTGACTTAGTAATGAAGATGTGCTGCAGGAAAAGAATGTGTCTTGGAATTTGTAGGGATGATTGCAGACAGGTCTTAGAAGTAGGCTAAAATGAAAAACTGGAAAGCACAGAATACACACAAAAATCCTCTCTCCACTTCTCATTTTTCTTTTCCACGTGGATGCTTCCTTTTTCATTTTCTAGAAACAATTATTTCTGTTTCTCTAGACTACATAGGAATTAAACGATTATTGCTTTATATTTCCTTGGCATGCATGTTTTTACATTTAGCCATGCAAATAGAAATTATTCTAATTTTTCTTTTTATTACTGAAGTATAATTGACTTACTACTCACAGGTCTAAGGACTGAAGGCCTTCCTCTTCCTGAGAAGTTTACAAAAGCCCTTCTTTTTTTGTTTGAATGACCAATCTGGCCTTAGCCTAGGAATATCAGAGAACTCCACTCATGGAGCCTGATAAAGACATTTGCCTTAGGTTCTCCCATTGTCTTTCTCTAGACATTGCCCTGATGTCTCCAACGTGGCCCCTCAAGGTATGCCATTTACCTGTGAGTCCAAGACCTGTGAATACTAAACTCTTCTATTTCAATTTTTTGTGCTCTTTTGTTAAATCATTTACTTAATGAGTGTTAATTTAACGAAGTCACAACAGGTATGAATTTTAAGGTCAACTTGTCACTTTCTGCAAAGAAATCCTTCTGGAATATTTCTTGAAATTATGTTGAAACCATACATCAATTTGGGTAGAACTGACTTGTTAAAAAAGTTTGTCTTCTGACTAATGAATAAGTTTATTTTGGGTCTTCTAAAATTTTTCTTTCAGTAAAATTTTACAGTTTTCAGTATATAGACCTTGTACATTTCCAGCCAGATTTATCTCTGCTTATGTTATAATTTTTAATCTATTGTAATTGGTAATCTATTTCAATTTTCAGTTTGTTGTTAGCACATACATATTCAATTATTTTGTTTTTTTAAATTAATTTATTTTTTATTGAAGGATAATTGCTTTACAGAATTTTGCTGTTTTCTGTCAAACCTCAACATGAATCAGTCATAGGTATACTCTTGTATCCTGTAATGGTACTAAACTCATGTAAAAGTAATAGTAGCTTATGGGTGTTTCCCCTACATTTTAATCATAGATAATTACATTAGTTGTGAAAAAAGACAATTTTAATTCTGTTTTTTCTACTTGGACACCTCTTATTTCTCTTTGTTATTGAATTGGTTAGAAATTCCAATAAAATGTCGAAAAGTAGTGATGGTGGACATCATTTTCTTCTTCCTGATAGTAGAATTAAACATTTAGTCTTTAAAATATTAAACATGTTGTTGGTTGTAGGTTTTTTTCTAGATGCCATATATCAGGATTAGGATATCCTCTTCCTTCTTTGCTCAGAGGTTTATTCAGGAATGGATGCTGCATTTTGTTGAATGCTTATACTAAGATCATCATGTTTATGTTAGTGTTTGTGTTGGATAGGTGATGTTTTAGGTTGGTAGTATGTTGACTAGTTTTCCCTAGTGGCTTAGATGGTAAAGAGTCTGCCTGCAATGCAGGAGACCTGGATTCACTCCCTGGGCTGGGAGAACCCCTGGAGAAGGGAATGTCAATCATTGAATGAATATGTTGAATGAGCATGATTTCTAATGTTAAATTAACCTTGTATTCCAGAGATAAAGCACATTTGACCTTGATGTATTTTTTTTTTGATATGTTGTTGGATTTTTTTTTTTAGTTGTTGAATACTGAATATGTATGCAGCTTTGTCCAAGAGGCATATTTAGCAGTGATTTTCTTTCTCGTAATATATTTTGCTTCTGATTCAGGCTAATACTGGCCTCTGGAATTATTTGGAAATAATTGCATTTTCATGCTCTTATAATGGACTTATTTTCTTAATTTCCTTTTCAGGTTGTTTAATGCACATTGATCCTGTACCCTGAGACATTGCTGGAACCATTTGTTAGTTCTGATAGCTGTTTTATGGATTCTTTGGGATTTTCTATATATATTATGCCATCTGTGAAGGATAGTTTTACTTTTTTTCCCCCAGCTTGAATGTCTCCTGTTACTTTCTATTGCCTATTTGCTCTCGTTAGATTGTCCAGTGCAAAGTTTAGTAACTGTGACATGGGGAGCATCCTTCTGTTATTCTTCATCTCAGGGTGGAAAGCTGTCATTTCTTATCTCACTACTAACTGTACTATTAGCTCTCAGTTTTTATAAATGCCCTCTATCAGTTTGAAGAAGTTTCCTTTTATTTCTAGTATTCTGAGTATTGTATTATGAAAGGTGTTGTCTTTTTTCTGCATTAATCAAGATGATCCTGTTTTTTCTTCATTGTATGTATGTGGTGTATTACATTGATTGGTTTTCATATGTTCAACCACTCTTACTTTCCTATGATAAATTCTACTTTGCCCTGGTCTATATTCCTTTAGCATGCTGTTGTATTTAGTTTGCTAACATTTTGTTGAGAAATTTTCCATCTATGTCCATACAATATATTGGCCAGTACATTTCTTTTCTTATGATATCTGTATCTGACTTTAGCATTAGTTAATGCTGGCATCATAGAGTGAATTAGAAAGTCTTCCCTCCCCTTCTCTTTTGAAGAGAGTTTAGAAGTTTAGAGTTTTAGAGTTTAGAAGAATTGGTCTTAATTAATTCTTCTTTAAATGTTTAGTAGGATTTGCCATTGCATCCATCAGGTCATGGGCTTTTCTTTGTTAAAAAGTTTTGTTTTGTTTTTTGATTATTTTAAAAAATTTTATTGGAATATAGTTGATTTACAATATTGTGTTAGTTTCAAGTGTACAGCATAGTGAATCAGTCATATATATGAATATATCTACTCTCTTTTAGATTATTTTCCCATATAGGCTATTACAGAGTATTGAGTAAAGTTTCCTGTGCTATTCATTAGGTTTTTATTAGTCATCTCTGTTATACATAAGAATGTCAATCTCCCAATTTATCCCCTCTCCCATTCCCTGGTAACCATGGTTGTTTTCTACATCTCTGACTCTACTTCTGGTTTTTAAAATAAGTTCATTTGTACTATTTGAGATTCCACATATAAGCAATATCATATGCTATTTGTCTTTTTGTGTCTGCCTTACTTTACTTAGTATTGCATCTGCAAGTCCATCAACATTGCTGCAAATGGCATTATTTTGTTCTTTTTATGACTAGGTAATATTCCATTGTATATTGATATATATCACATCCTTTTTCTCTGTTCCAATGTTGATGTACATATCGGTTGCTTCCATGTCCTGGCTATTGTAAATAGTGGTGCAGTGAACACTGGAGGGCATGGATCTTTTCAAATTTTTGTTTCTCTGGATACACACCTAGGAAGTGAGATTGCTGGATCATATAGTAGTTCTATTTTTAGTTTTCCAAGGAGCCTCCATACCGTTCTCCATAGTGACTCTACCATTTTAAATTCCCACCAACAGCATAGAAGGATTCCATTTTCTCAACACCCTCTCCAGCATTTGTTGTTTGTAGACTTTTTGATGATGGCCATTCTGAATGATGTGAGATGATACCTCATTGTAGATGTGAGTTGCATTTCCCTAATAATTAGTGATGTTGAACATCTTTGCATGTACTTTTTGGCCATTTGTATTTCTTCTTTGGAGAAATGTCTGTCTAGATCTTCTGCCTCTTAATTGATTGGATTGTTAGTTTTCTTGATATTGAGCTATATGTGCTGTTTGTGTATTTTAGAGATTAATCCCTTGTCCGTTGCTTAATTTGCAAGTATTTTCTTCCATTCTGAGGGTTGTATTTTTGTTTTCTTTGAAGTTTCCTTCTCTGTGCAAAAGCTTTTAAGTTTAATTGGATCCCCTTTGTTTATTTTTGTTTTTATTTTCACTACTCTAGGAGACAGACTGGAAAAGGTCTTGCTGTGATGTATGTCATAGAGTGTTCATCCTATGTTTTCCTCTATGAGTTTTATAGTGGCCAGCCTTACATATAAGTCTTTAATACATTTTGAATTTATTTTTGTGTATTTTTTAATTTCATTCTTTTCTGTGTAGCTGTCCAGTTTTCCCTATAATAGTTTTCACCTATTAAAGTGATTGTCATTTCTCCATTGCATATTCTTGTCTCCTTTGTATATTCTTGTCTCATGTCATAGGTTAGGTGACCATAGGTGTGTGGGTTTATTTCTGGACTTTCTATTCTGTTCCATTGATCTATATTTTGTTTTTGTACTAGTACCATACTGTTTTGATTACTGTAGCTTTGTAGTATAGTCTGAAGTCAAGGAGCCTGATTCCTCCAGCTCCTTTTTTCTTTCTCAAGATTACTTTGGCCTTCAGGGTCTTTTGTGTTTCCACACATATTGTAAATTTTTTTGTTGTTCTAATTATGTGAAAAATGCCTTTGGTAATTTGAGAGAGATTACATTGAGTCTGTAGATTCCTTTGGGTATGATAATAATTTTCACAATTTTGATTCTTCCAATCCAAGAACATGTTATATCTCTCCATCCCTTGGTGTCATTTTTGATTTCTTTCACCAATATCTTACAGGTCTTTTGAGTACAGGTCTTTTGCCAGTTTAGGTAGGTTTATTACTAGGTATTTTGTTATTTTTGTTGTGATGGTAAGTGGGATTGTTTCCCTTATTTCTCTTTCTGATCTTTCATTTTTAGTGTATAGGATTGCAAGAGATTTATGTGTACTTATTTTGTATCCTGCAACTTTACAAATTCATTGATGAGCACCAATATCTTTCTGGTGACATTTTTTGGATTTTCTATGTATAGTAACATTATCATCTGCAGACAGTGACAGTTTTACTTCTCTTATCCAGTTAGGATTCCTTCTGTTTCTTTTTCCTCTCTGATTGCCACAGTTATTACTTACAAAACTGTGTTGAATAACAGTGGTGAGAATGGACATCCTTGTCTTGTCCCTAATCTTAGAGGAAATGCTTTCAGTTTTTGACCATTGAGAATGATGTTTGCTAAGGATTTGTTGTATATAACCTTTACTATGTTGAGGTAAGTTCACAGTATACCCACTTTCTGGAGTATTTTTACCATAAAAGGGTATTGAATTTTGTCAAAAGCTCTTCTGCATCTGTTGAGATAAACACATAGTTTTTATTCTTCAATTTGTTAATATGGCTTATCACATTGATTGATTTGCATATATTAAAGAATCCTTGCATCCCTGGGATAAATCCCACTTGATCATGGTGTATGATCCTTTTCACGTGTTGTTGGATTCCATTTGAAATAGTATTTTGTGGGGATTTTTGTGTATACATTCATTAGTGATATTGGTCTGTAATTTTCTTTTTTTGTAATATCTTTGTCTGGTTTTGGTATCAGGCTGATGGTGGCCTTGTAGAATAAACTTGGGAGTGTTCCTTTCTCTGTAATTTTTGGAATAGTTTGAGAAGGATAGGTGTTAGCTCTTCTCTATGTTTGATAGAATTTGCCTGTGACACCATCTCATCTTGGACTTTTGTTTCTTGGAAGATTTTTAATCAGTTTCAATTTCGTTACTTGAGATTGGTCTGTTCATATATTCTAGTTCTTCCTGGTTTAGTATTGGAAAGTTGCACCTTTCTACAAATTGTCTGCTTATTCTAGGTTGGCCATTTTATTGGCATAGAGTAGCCTGTAACAATCTCTTAACATCCTTTGTATTTCTGTGGTATCAGTTGTAACATCTCCTTTTTCATTTCTAATTTTATTTATTTGAATTCTCTCCTTTTTTCCTTGATGTGTCTGGCTAAAGTTTTGTTATTTTTGTTTATCTTCTCAAAGAACCACCTTTTAGTTTTATTGATCGTTGCTATTATTTGCTTCATCTCTATTTCATTTATTTCTGTTTTGATCTTTATGATTTATTTCCTTTTACTAGCTTTGAGTTTTGTTTCTTCTTTCTCTAGTTTCTTCAGGTGTAAGGTTGGGTTGTTTATTTGAGATTTTTCTTGTTTCTTGTCATTAAATTGTATTGCTATAAACTTCCCTCTTAGAATTACTTTTGCTGAATCCTGTAAGTTTTGGATCATCGTGTTTTCATTGTCATTTTTCTCTTTTTTAATTTCTTCGTTGATTTCTTCAGTTATCCATTGGTTATTTAGTAACATATTGTTTAGCATCCATGTGTTTGTGTTTTTTGCCCCTGTAATTGATTTCTAATCTCAAAGCATTGTGGCCAGAAAAAGTGCTTAAAAAATATCCTGGAGAATATTCCCTTGCACTTGAGAAGAAAGTGTGTTCTGCTGCTTTCAGATGGAATGTGCTATAAGTTCCAATTCATTTTACTTGTTCTAATGTGTCAGTTAAGCCTTGTGTTTCCTTATTAATTTTCTGTCTAGACTGTCTGTCCATTGGTGTAAGTGAGATGTTAAAGTCTGCCACTATTGAGGTGCTCCTATATTGGAAGTATATGTATTTACAGTTATTATATAGTCTTCCTGGACTGATGACTTGATAAGTATGTGGTGTCCTTCCATGTGTCCTGTAACAGTCTTTATTTTAAAGTCTGTTTTGTCTGACATGTGCATTACCTCTCCAGCTTTCTTTTGATTTCTATTTGGTTATAATATTTTTTCCATCTCAGTCTCTTTATTGTAAATTTATTATGACATTTTTTTCATTTCTTTCAATCACACTGCAAAGCTTGTAGGATTTTAGTTCTGTCAGGGGTTGAACCTGGGCCCTCAGCAGTGAGAGTGCAGGGTCCTAGCCCCTGGGCCACCAGGCCATTCCCTATTCTGATTTTTATTTCTTCTTGAAATTCATTTCAGTGGTTTGAGTGTTTCTAAGAATTTGTCTGTTTTACACAGATTATAGCATTTATTTGCATATAATTGTTCATAGTATTCTCTTATAATCTTTTTTTCTTTCTGAAAGTCAGCAGGAAAGAGCCTACTTTCATTTCTGAAAGTACAGTACTGACATCTCCAACTATTACTGTAGAACTGTTATTCCTTTGAATTCTGTCAATTTTTGTTTTTATTTTGCTGTATTATTTACTGAGAGGGAGTGTTGAAATCTCCAACTGTATTTGTGTATTTATCTAATTCTAATTTCAGTCTTATCAGTTTTCATCTCATGTATTTTGAAGCTCTAAAGAAAGGTATTATGCATTAGAGATTAATTTTCCTCTTAGATAACTGACCTCTTTAATGTTTCTGTGGTAATATTTCTTGTTCTGAATATTTTTATCCAATATTAATAAAGCTCTCCCAGCTTCCTTTTGACTGGTTTTTGCACAGTATGTATATTTTCCACTCTTTTTCTTTCAATTTATATATATCCTTATTTTTAAAGTATGTTTCATGTAGAAGACATGCAGTGTGTCTTAGTTTTGCATACAATCTAACAATCTCTATGTTTTACAGATATATTTAGACTGTTTACATTTAGTGTGCTTGTTAATATGGCTAGATTAAAACCTACCATCCTGTTGTCTTTCATTTGTTATCCATATATTTTGTTTCTTTTTGTCCTTTATTTTCTTGCCTTACTTTTAAACTTAATGATTTTGTATTTTTGATTCCATTGTATTTCCACTATGGCCTTACTAAATTTGTTTCAATTTTAAAAAATTTAAGTGGTTACCTTATAATTTAAAATATTTATTTTTAGTTGATCAGATTATATATTTATATACCATCATTTTTCCTCATGTGTTGTGAAAATACCTTAAAACAATATTTTTCCCACCTTTATGATATCTATGTCATGAACTAGACATTGTAATATATGTAATATATATATACAATACCATTGCTTCTATTTTTGCTTTTTTAAAACAATTAAAATAATAAAGATAGTTTTATATAATTGTCATTTATTCCTTTTCTCATACTTCCCATTTTTTTTGTGTCCAGTTACACATTTCTACCTGGTATCATACTTTTTTCTTAACAACTACTTTTAAAATCTCTTGTTATGCAAGTCTTCTGGCAATCAACTTTCTCTCTCTCTCTTTTACTTTTCTTCTAAGAAGTTTTTGGGTTCTTTTTTATTTTTTTTAAAGATAATTTTGCCCAGTAGAGATTTTTGTGTTGATTTTTCTAATTTGTTTAGCACTGAAGATGTCACTCCATTGTCCTTTGGTTTCTATAGATTATGCCATGAGCAATAAATTACTTTATTTCTCATTTTAATATCAAATAATGATAAAATTGTACATAAACAATTTATGTACAGTTCTAATAGTCTTCAAGTATTATTTTATATTTAAATGTTAATTTTAATCTCCTGTGTTTAAAAAAGTGAATCTAACTGTCTTTTATACTTCTTGAAGGAGTAAACATGTATACACATATAAATATATACATATGTATACATTAAAAAGAAAGGTAAATGACTAGTGTCGAAGTAGCTAAAAGAGCTATTGCAAAATCTAAAGACTGTTTTTTAATTTAGAAAATGAGTGGTTGCTAATTTCTTAGTAAAATTATCTTTTGTAAAATATTTATAGTGCTAAAATCAGATTATACAATGTTGCAGCTAAGAGTCGGACACGACTGAGCGACTTCACTTTCACTTTTCCCTTTTATACACTGGAGAAGGAAATGGCAACCCACTCCAGTATTCTTGCCTGGAGAATCCCAGGGACGGGGGAGCCTGGTGGGCTACTGTCTATGGGGTCGCACAGAGTCGGACACGACTGAAGCGACTTAGCAGCAGCAGCAGCAGCAGATTTAAAAGCAGTTGAAAGGAAGATAGAGTGATAAAAGCTTTTTTAAAAGTTTGCATGGGGAAATGGAAAAGTATGAAAAAAAAATACTGAGAATAATTATAAAGTTGATGTCTGTGTTGAGTCGCTCAGTTGTGTCCAATTCTTTGTGACCCCATGGACTGTAGCCCACCAGGCAAATCCATTGGGATTTTCCAGGCAAGAAAACTGGAGTAGTTTGCCATGCCCTCCTCCAAGGGATCTTCCCAAACCAGGGATTGAACCAAATTCTCCCACATTGCAGGCAGATTCTTTACCGTGTGAGCCACCAGAGAAGCCCATAAGATTGATTATTATTATAAAATGAATATATAGTGCTAATTTTAAGCATTAGTTACTTATTATAATGGGAACTTTATATATAATATTTTAGTTCATTTTCATTTTTATAACAATATTTTGAGAAAGATTGTGTTAATTATCTCAATTTTAGAAGTAAACTGAAGCATAAAAATGTTAAGTAACCTTTCTATATTTTGAGAGCTTTGTTACAAACAGCGCTAGGAATATTCTAATTAATTGAATACAAATTCTGTTTCTTTGTCTTGGTTGAGATAAATAGCTCAGGATAACTGTCATTTAAAATATATACATATTTTTAACATTAGGAAATCAAATGTTTGCATACTTATTTTATAACTGCTATTTGAAGCATAAATTGTAAAGCCAATTTGTTGAACAATTTGGCAATATCTACTGAAATTTAAATGCTCATTTTCTTTTGCTGCAAGTGGGATTTTCCAAAAATGACTGCCCCAATGTGGTGATGACATTATTTCATCGAAAGTAACATCTATGATTCATTTCCTATTTATTAGACAGCTGAGGCCTTAGACATCATAATGCAGACATAAACCATCTCTGTTATACCTGTTTGAATATCTGACTCAGAGAAACTATGAGAGTTAAAAAAATAATTATTGTGTATAGCCACGAGGTTTTGAAATAATTATTGTGTATAGCCACAAGGTTTTGAAATAATTTGTTACCAAATAATATGCCATTGCCTTTGTTCTAGTAATTTCATATTTGGTAAGAGAACAGTAAGATATAGAAGGGAACATAACATGTATGTGGAACATAACATGTATATAAAACATGTACATACATACCTCCAAAATAATATTCCACATTTTCAACTGTAACATAAAAGTAAGTAAAAAGTGGTATATGGTATGGTGGTGATTTAGTTGCTAAGTTACATCTGGCCATTGCAACCCCATGGACTGTAGTCTGCCACGCTCCTCTGTCCATGGGATTTACCAGGCAAGAATACTGGACTTGGTTGCCATTTCCTTCTCCAGGGTATCATCCTGACCCAGGGATCGAACCCAGGTCTCAAACCCAGATCCATTGCAGGAGGATTTTTTTTTTTTTACCAACTGAGCCACCAAGGAAACCCAGTATATCGTGTACACTTATCTAATGCATTAAAAAGATGAATAGTATCATAAATTCAACTAAGTATGAGTTTAGAAAGAGAAAAGTTATTTGGTGGCCTGTTGTATGATAGTTACTGGTCTATGAGTCTCTGATATTTTATGTATCTCTCAAATAATCCTATGAAGTAAAATTATCATGTATTTTAAAAGAAGATAAACTAGGGTAAGAATATTTAATATGGTGGTACAGAGACTAACCATGGTTAATCAACTATATAATTGCCTCTGGAGTCTCATTTCTGTCGGCTTAGTATATATGGACCCCTTTAAAGGTACATATTGCTTTTGAAATGTATCCTTAATTAAATAGTTTAGTAAAACTACCTAGGTTTATTTTCTTCATGTACAGTATCAAGAAGCTATCCAGATATATTATGATATGTTTAACTCTGAAATTCTGAAAGCACATTGTACTTTAAATCAAACAAAATGGACACAAGTTATTGTTTTCAGGTTGTTGTTGTTTAAAGATTTAAGTAAATATTTCAGTAAATATCAGTAGTTTTTGTGTGATGTGTGTGGTAAGTTGCTTCAGTCATGTCTGACTCTTTGTGCCCCTATGCACTATAGCCCGTGAGCCTCCTCTGTCCATGAGATTCTCTAGAGAAGAATACTGGAGGGGTTGCCATGCCCTCCTCCAGGGGATATCAGTAGTTGGACATGTTCAAATTAAGGACATTTAGAATTCTTCAAAGTTCTCTTTGAGGATTATGGAGAATGATGAAGAAAGTTTCCATGCCTGTTCTGAAAATAATTTCTAAATGTTACTTGTATGAAGCTTGTTTATTCATTGATACCAACCCCACAGGTAGATGCGACAGATCATCCAGCTGAGTGTTAGCAGAGTTTGGGTAAGGCCGGATTCAAATCTCATCACCATGTGCGATGGAACTGGAACTTCGTCTGTGAAAGCCTCATCAAGACTATTTCCTAATCACTGGGGTATGCCATAGTTCTGTGAGAAGTGTCTTGTCTCATGTGGCATCCACAATTTGACTTAAGTTAGTTCCAGTTCAGTTTCTTTCTCACTGCAAATCAGATGTTTCTGGAAGAACCAGATCTACTCTGGTCTTAAATTAGTAGAGCAAAGAGTAAGGGAAGGAAAGCAGTTTTAAGTGGAGGGTATTAGAAGAACAAAACCCTGGTCATGTACAAAAGTAGCCAAACTGAGGGAGGAGGTCAGGGTGGCTGGTGACAAGTGTGTCCTTTCATGTGCCTATTATGAGTACTGCATGTGTATGGACAGATATGAAGCAAGAGAATAGGCAGGGGAATGGGCAAAAGAACAAGCATCACATGATGAGATTCCCTCTCAGGAACGGATCCAGGTAATGTTGGCCTAAGGCATAAATAATTTGTTCTATTCAGATTTTCTATAATGTTGGTTCTCCTTAATTCTCCATTGCACTTTTCTTAACTGAATGCAGTTTAATCCCCATGAATGTTCAGGTACTCCAGTTTATCATCTTATGTCAATGCTATCCATCTTGTGTGTATAGTGCCATGCTTTGTCACGCGGCCATTATACTACCCATTAGTTTCCTCGAACATACTCTTTTCTGTAATAACGAGACAGTGTCAAGAAATCTGGTGGTAAGATCTTGATGTATTTTTAACTGGAGGACTCCTTTAAAAAATGAGTCAATGATGAAGGATTATCTTGTACTGAAGGAAAAAAAAAAGTGGAAAGGTAATGAATCTGGACTTTGACATGCCATATATCTTATGCGGGGACACCCAAGAATTGTTGAAAAATGTTGGAAATACGCCAGAAATCATCGTGGTGGGATGGTCGCCAGGTTGATGATGATGCATTGTCATTTTACTTTTGGAAAATCCTGTGAGGCTCACTATGGAGTCTAGCAATAGCAATTACAATTACTGTACTTCATTTTATTCACTTGGGCAAAATAATGTCATTCCACTTAAAACATACAAAATTACAAACTAATAATAAAGTGCTCTTAATGGCCCTTAGAGTGAGGAGTTAACCTTGATGATAAAGTGATCTAAGGCTTAATAAACCTTGTTTCTGGCTAAGTCCCAGAGAGAATGAAGTCTGTGTGATTCAGCTGTGTGGAATCAATAATAACTGACTGCTGCCTGGTGCTAGTTGAGTATGAGGTATTTACACACAGTACTTACACAGGTACAGAGATTCCCAGGCTTTCTCTGTCAGCCTCACTTTTTTGCTTTGCTAGTTGTCAGATCGGAGAAGGCAATGGCACCCCACTCCAGTACTCTTGCCTGGAAAATCCCATGGATGGAGGAGCCTGGTAGGCTACAGTCCATGGGGTCGCTAAGAGTCGGACACGACTGAGTGACTTCACTTTCACTTTTCCCTTTCATGCACTGGAGAAGGAAATGGCAACCCACTCCAGTATTCTTGCCTGGAGAATCCCAGGGACGGGGGAGCCTGGTGGGCTGCCGTCTATAGGGTCGCACAGGGTCGGACACGACTGAAGCGACTTAGCAGCAGCAGCAGCAGCAACAGCAGTTGTCAGATGACTCTCCTCTGTGAGGTGCTCTTGGTTTGTGTTTGACTATGCTTCCCCAGCAAGTAGAGTCTTGCTAACAGAAACAAGTTAAGCACAGTTAAATGTTTTGGACATTTACGTGCTAAACAATAGTGTTAAAGTGTTAATCACGTAGTTGTGTCCGACTCTGCAACGCTATGGACTGTAGCCTGCCAGGCTCCTTTGTCCATGGACTTGTCCAGGCAAGAATACTGGAGTGGGGAGCCATTCCCCTCTCCAGGAGATCTTCCTGACCCAGGGATTGAACCCTGAGGCTCCTGCATTATAGGCATATTCTTTACCATCTGATCTCCCAGGGAAGCCCAAGTAACAATAAACCTTGGGTAAATATTTATAAACAGCCAATAACAGCCAAGTTTTGCAGTAAATTGGGTAAATACACCAGATTATAGTCAAAGATCTGTTATCGTTGAGCAACTCTACTTCAAGTGATCACTTAAAAAATTCACACAGTATTTATACTAGTAGATATTATAGATCAGGAATGTGCATACTGTAGAATTTTGAGAATAGGACATTGGGACCCCATGTAAGAAGGCACTTTCCTAAGTAAATTCACTATATTTCCAGTCTTGTAGACACAGAAAAAGTTTTTCTTGTAAGTCTTCTGACATCAAATAGAAAGTAAAACTCTTGAGAGTGTGGTGCACAAAATATGCTGATATATTCATATACAATAAAGTGTATGAGTGTCCACCAGTACATTACTTGTACAATTTATGGTAGGCTGTCAGAATATTATTTAGATGAGTCTAAATAAGTATAGGAATAACCAGTTGTATGGTCCAAGTGTGGAGAGGCCTGATGGTATAATATTTGAGGCAGTCAAGATTCTTGGGTTACCTTGACAGGCAGGAACTAACATATCCAGTGAAAGGCTATCATGCTGATCAAACCAGAAGAGCAATGAGAGTGCTGATAGTTCATCTTGCAAAGAGAAGATGCTGCCTAACACTGACCAGAGGTATGCATGCCTGTCAAGGTCATGCCCAACTCTTTGTGACCCTATGGACTGTAGCCTGCCAGGCTCCTCTGTCCATGGGATTTTCCAGGCAAGAAGAGTGGGTTGCTATTTCCTTCTCCAGGTGATCTTCCAACCCAAGGATTGAACCCACATCTCTTATATCTCCTTTACCACTAGCACCTGGGAAGTTCTGTTTCACTTAAATTGTAACAAAAGTACATTTATCACATAAATAATGATGATGATTGGAATATAATGAAATCTAAGACCAGTTTAACTGCTGAGAATTTGTAAGCATAGAATGAGAGTCTATAAAGGGGAACTCTGTGCTCAGAATTCCAGGCAGAATTGGGGGTGTGATAAAACACCATGGTAGTTTTGTGGACTGTGAAACTATAAGGGCTGTGTGATCCACTTCCTATATGGATGACTGAGACAGTAAGTGACAGAATTTTTACATTGCACATTAAGTGGAGAAGAATACAGCATTTGCAGGGCATGAGAAAGAGTTCAAATGAGCTGGCCAGGATGTTAGAAAATATCAGATTGGGTTATGTAATTGCTGGCCAGTGGAAACTGTGTCCAGTAAAGCAGTTGCCAGTGTGGAAGAGCCATGATATCTGGGATGTAAAGAGAAGTTTAGAACTCAGCAGGGCCATCACAGACAGAAACTAACCCCTGATCAGACTTTTCCTCTTGAGGTCATGATAAGTTTAAACATGGATACCTAAGTTATCTAGCCCATGAAAAGGAGAGAGAGAGAGAGAGAGAAATCTTGATTGCCTGAATTTAAATTTGAAATGACTGAAAAAAATACTAGAGTGATCAAGTTTATCTAATGTTAACTAACTGATTTTTCTACCATTAGTGAGAAAAGAGTCTGAAAATTAAAATGAATTTAATATACAAAACTAAGTTTTATTTTGCCCATCAGAATTTGTGGCTTGAAAAGCCACATCTGCCTTTTGTTTGCATATATGTATAAGTGATTATGGAGTTTATATTGGGATTTAAGGCACTTAGAGCATTATAAAAAAGATGAGTTGTTGAGTTTTTTTGATGAATACAGAATTTGGGTAGCTATAATTCAAATTTATAAAACAACTGTTTGCAAATATTTCAATGTTACTGGTTTAATGACAACAGATATGCTGTCTTGATACAATTTTGTGATGAGATTTGTAATCCAGAAGTAATGTTATTGACTTTGCTGTTGGGTTTCTTTAAAAATTCTGTGCAGTAAGTGTGTAATGTTTTAATGATGGCATGTGGTGAAGAGGAATTGGGACATTCCTGACCAAATTTTGAGCTATAGTGGCCTCAAGATAGCTTTAACTTCTTTATTTCTCTTATACAGCAATTTATACTAATTACAACAATTCATTTTAGCTAACACATGTGGAAACAAATAAAAATGTGGAACTATACATAATAAAATTGAAACCAATCATAAAATTTTAAAATAAATTTTAATATGCGTAGTTTCATGCAGCTGCATGTTCAGACTTTCCTTCTTCCTGTTTAGTTCCCCACATAGTTTGTTAGTTTTAGTTATTTCATGATCAGTGTGAATGCCATAGCCCAAACAATTCTGAGCAATAAATAAAATAGGAGAGATTCATTATCATATAAACTTCCTAGAAATAACACAGAGTTTCAAATCATTGGAAATAGTAATAACCAAATTGGATGTTATGAGATTTTACTAATATAAAATATATGTTTCCACATTCTATTACTTGATTACTTGAGCAATTAGATGCCTCCAGCAATGTTAGATGTTGATTAAGGGTTTTAGGCCTAGTTAAAAAGTTTAGCTATGACTATAGCCCACTACCTTTTAGAGCTAGAAAAAATAAGCAGATATTACCAATAAATTTGATATCTTTTGATCATATTTGATTGTATGATACCATAAATCAGGACAATGAAGGTAATAATAGTAGCAGAAAGGAACAAATTTCCTTCATCCAGTAATTAAGTGAAATATACACTTATTTTGTTTCTTCCCTGTATCAGGTAAAATTCTAGACTCTGAGAAAACACAATTATCAAAGCTTTATGTATTCACACAATAAATTCAGAATCCATTTGGAGAAAAAATCATGAAAAAAAGAATGCAGAATGTAATTTAGTACAACAGATCCTATAAAAGAAGTGATGTGTAAGGGGCAGTGAGGGCTGTATGTACTTAGGTACCAAGTGAAGAAGAACTAACTGACCACTAAAACAGAGTTATCCAAAAAGTTGTTTTCCCATAAAAGGGCTGCATTTTCTTATATTAATGTGCCATCTATTCTTTTTCTCTAACATTTACCCGTGCCAACAAGGAAAGTAGTGCCTTGAGATGGAAGAAAGCGATCCAGAAATCATCACTGATCAAGAACATTGTCACTGGACTAAGTATGTGAATGTATCAGTTCTCTGACATTATAAGGAAGTTTATTATAGCAACAAAGTGCTACACTAACTAATTGCCAATTTCTACCTAAAAGGATTAGGGAATACTTCAAAGCTGACTCCTTAACTATATGTGAGTTTGTTTTTTTTTCTTTTTTCTTTAAGGCTTACATATAGAAGAGCTGGGAGAGGGGTGAGAGTGGATCAATTATATGTAGAAAACAGCATGCATAAAGGCATAGGAATCTGAAAAATCTTCATATGAAATGTTTCCCATTATTTTGTATGTCTGCCTTATCTGGTATAAGCAGAGAGGTATGGAGTGGGCTGGAGCCATATTATTGAGAATCTTGTAGTTCCATGCATAAATTTAGGGCATTATGTTCATGTGATTGTTCTAATAGACATTTCACAGAGGTATAGGGTTCGTTTAATCATTGTGACTGCCATTTTCTTAAGAAATAGAAAGAAAACAAATTAGGGTTGATTATGAGGCTTAATGGAATATTGACCACTGATAGTAGTCAGTGAGGAAAACGGTAAAGTGTGTAACAAATGAACAGAACAAGTGTTTTAGAGTGATGTGGGGTTTAACTAAGGTTATGCATCAAAATTTGTTATATTGCCCATAGATAGTTTTATTCAGCTGGGTCAAGCAGCCATTATATTGGAATATAAATACTGAAAAGGAAAATTGTTCAGAGGTGGTATTGTTGTCAGTTGCCAAGTTGTATCTGACTCTCTGCAACCCCATGAACTGCAGCATGCCAGGGTTTCCTGTCCTTCAGTCTCTCCCAGAGTTTGCTCAAAATCATGTCCATTGAGTCAGTGATGCCATCCAACCGTCTTATCCTCTGTTGCCCCTTCTCCTCTTGCCCTCAATCTTTCCCAGCATCAGGATCTTTTCCAGTGAATCAGCTCTTTGCATCAAGTGGTCAAAATATTGGAGCCTCAGCTTCAGCATCAGTTCAAAAGCATTAATTCTTCAGCGCTTAGCCTTCTTTATGGTCCAACTGTCACATCCATACATGACTACTGTGAAAACCAGAGCTTTGACTATACAGATTTTGTTGGTAAAATGATGTCTCTGCTTTTTAATACGCTGTCTAGGTTTGTCATAGCTTTTCTTCCAAGAAGCAAACATCTTTTAATTTCATGGCTGCAGTAACCATCTGCAGTGATTTTGGAGCCCAAGAAAATAAAATCTGTCACTCTTTCCACCTTTTCCTCATCTATTTGCCATGAAGTGATGGGACCAAATGTCATGATCTTAGTATTATAACATAGAATAAGTCAATATAGTATAAGATAAAAATAGAAGATATCCTGTGGTATAATTTTTTTTAAAAAAAACTGAATTCTCATATCTCAGTGTGTTGAAATGTTAAAGATTGATTTCTTGCTTTCATGTGTAATGCAGGTTGAGTGGTTTTAAAGGTTGAATTGTGTCCCTGCCAAAAAAAAAAATGTTGAAACCTGAAGCCCTAGTACTCAAGAATGTGACCTTACTTCAAAATAGGGTCTTTGCAGATGCAGTCAAGTTAAGATGAAATCATTAGAGTGGGCACTTGTACGGCAAAATTTGGGCACAGAAACAGATACACACAGAGGGCAGTCAGTGTGAAGAGACACAGGGAAAAATGGCTATTTACAAGCCAAGGGATGTCTGAAGCCACCAGAAGCTAGAAGGAGGTAGAAACCCAGTTCTTCCCTAGAACCTCCAGAGAGAGCACGGCCCTCCTGATGTCTTGATTACAGAGTCTGGCCACAAGAATCATGCGACAATGAATTTCTGTTCTTTTAATCACTTGGTTTTGCAGTACTTTGTTAGGTCAACCCTAGGAAACTAATGCAGGCGGGCTTCTACATTTTTGTAATTTCAGCATCTGAAACATGTCTCCAAGCTAGCCTTAACAAGAAGAAGCACTTCCTTATCTGCTTTGCTGAGAAGCTACACACTTCACCTCCATTCATAGTCCAATAACTAGAGATAGACATTTGGCCTCAGTTTAACTGCAAGGGTGCCTGGCATATGAAGGAAAATACTTTTAGTATTTGGCATACAAATACTGTCTTCAGTGCAGTAGCCACTGAAGCACATATATCTCATCTGTTAATTCACTTTAGGCCTCTCAATAACAATGGGGAAATTATTCATATCACAAACATTACTTTCTAGCTACACTAAATGAGAGTATTTGTGTCAAATTGGTAAGAAGCACTCAGAAGAGCACCTGACACGGAGAAAATAAATCCTCAATCAGTTCAGTGCAGTTTAGTCGTTCATTCGTATCCAACTCTTTGTGACCCCATGGACTGCAGTACACCAGGCCTCCCTGTCCATCACCAACTCCCAGAGTTTACTCAAACTCATGTCCACTGAGTCAGTGTTGCCTTCCAACCATCTCATCCTCTGTCATCCCCTTCTCCTCCCGCCTTCAATCTTTCTGAACATTAGGGTCTTTTCAAATGAGTCAGTTCTTTGCCTCAGGTGGCCAAAGTATTGGAGTTTCAGCTTCAACATCAGTCCTTCCAATGAACACTCTGGACTGATCTCCTTTAGGATGGACTGGTTGGATCTCCTTGCAGTCCAAGGAACTCTCAAGAATCTTCTCCAACAAATTCTTCAACAGATTCTCAATAAATTATTGTTATTTTGTGAATTAGGAGTTTACAGAGTGAATTCTTCAGAAGGCTATAAAGACTAAGAGTTTTAGTGTCCTGATGGTACCTCTAATATTTTAAAAATTTGGGGAAATAATTTAGATTTTTCATATTACCAAAACATTGGTGGAGTTCAGTAAGGATCCAACAATTTATGAACACCTATTTAAGCACTCTGTCCCTTTACTTTCACTGACTCCTCATCATCCATATATAAATTGATATATATCATATCTAATAACTTACTAATACTTAAGTTTCTTCATTTTCTGTTTTGATCACTAAGGAACAAAATTTAAAAAGTTTAAGAATAGACCAAATATAAGAGCATGTAGGCAAATAACCAATAATTTATCCTGGATAAAAGTCATGTTACTTGATGCCTTTTTTTATATTGAATACTTCTTCTACTAGCCAGACATATTTTCTGTTATAGTGAAAATGAAAGATAAAGAAATTCTGAAGTTTTTCTTTATCAAGTAAAGTTTTAGAAATTTATGTTTCCAAATAAGTTTATTTGAAACAAAACCATTGTGCAATTATATATGGTATTGGAAACAGAAAATGTCCTACAGTCTCTGTTCATTGACCTTCTAAACATAATATTTATTTGTATATTTAAAGACTTTTGTTTAAAAGAATGGTGCCAGGAAACAGGTGCAATGAACAGCATTAGGTTTTTTCAAATTGTTCTCAATGATCCCTATCTTAATAAAATTTCTGAATAATAAGCTGAATAGTGTGGCTTATATTAATGAAGTCAGATAAATAAAGGTATTATCAATATGGGAAGAACACGTCAAAAGGAATCCATTTGAAAATTATTATTTAATCTTAAAAAGGATTCCAGGACTAGGAGAAAACTTGGCATAAATAATTGTAAAACGGAGCTGGGAAGAGACACAGAAAATCATTTGAAAGTTTGCTTGATGATTTGACAGTTGAAAAATACAGTTCCAAGAATATTACAAATAATTGCAACATTACAATAATCTATTAGGATTACAGAAGGAATATGATTTTTTTTGGTTAAATCAAAGGACAGTTTCATCTTCTATGCTGTCGCTAAAAGTGTGCGAGAAACAAGTCCTTGCCATCCAGAAAGTAGGAACATCACAAAGAATAATCATGGAATTGACAATGATTGAAGAGAAAGACCTATTAAAGAATAAAGCAAATTAACATTTAATGTTGCAGAATGATTAATTTAACTTCCGAAAGTCATTGATTCTACACCATGCTATACATTTATCATGGGGTGATAAAAGAAGAATGGAGTCAGGTATGACTGTTATTTAATGCATGTGATCTATTGTGAAGTTTTCCCTATCATGAGAGTCGTTGGTTGTCTCCTACAATTGCAGAAAACAGCTTTTCTCTGTTTTGACAGGTTAGAACCTTCCACTTCCTCTGAGAACATTCAATCTTCTGTTCAGTTCTGTTCAGTTCTGCTCCCCTTCACACATTGTGAGTATAAGACATGGAAGCTGAATTCATGAGGCTGAATATGACTATTTACTACATGCCTGGGTTTGCCCCAAAGGTAGATTAATGACAGCAAGTCACTATAAAGCTTACCTCCTAAAACCCTTATCATTCTGCTTCAATAGAAGTAGCATTTTAGACTGAACAGGTGTATCAGAGAAAGACAAAACAGATTAAGTAATGACTAGGTTAAGACTAGAATATCATGCCCTTTAAGTGATGTGGAAAACCAACATGTACTAATGATCTGAATCCTGAAATATCATGCCAGTTTGTGTTTTGTGAAAGTCAGAAATTTGACAAGCCTAATTATGAATGGTAATTATTTCCTTTTTCTTTTTCATGCATTTCCAACTATGTAGTAGCAATAAAACAATATTTTCAAATTGGCCTTTTGAAGATTTAAAGCATTATTTAATACAAATGACTATCCACTTTCTTTCAAGTCCCTGTAACTCTCTCAGACATTGCCAACTCTCTAAAATATTCTCCAAATATGGGTGAAGAATAACATTAATAGCTAATATTTATTGAGTATGTATTACATGCTTGATACTAAGTCCTTCACATCCATCAAATAATTGTTCTTTTCAACAACATTATGGGGGTTGGCGCTATTCTTATTTCTATTTTATTGAAGGAAAAACTGAGGAAGATCCAAGGTAAATGACTTTCCCTGGGTCACATTATAGAGAACTTTAAGCCAAGATGAAGATTTAGAGGCGTGCCTTCCTTTACCTAGTGACGCTGGTCTACGGTAGAAGCACGTTTCTGCCATGTATCTGTCTTGGATCATTTTACTGGTAATAAGTAACACAAAGAGAAAAAAGACTTATTCAATTCAAGCTTCCCAAATCCCTTATTTATCAGGCCCAGTGGAGACTTTGTTAAGTGAATCCCTGAGCCCCATGACCAGAGATTCACATTCAGGGAGCTGAGGCCCACACATTTGCATTGTCACAAGTTTCCAGGGTCCTATTGGTACTATTGATCTATAGACTACATATTTAGTTTCACTAGATTCATTTCAGTTCAGTTCAGTCGCTCAGTCATGTCCGACTCTTTGCGACCCCATGGACTGCAGCACGCCAGGCCTCCCTGTCCATCACCAACTCCCAGAATCCACTCAAATTCATGTTCATTGAGTCGCTAATGCCATCCAACCATCTCATTCTCTGTCGTCCCCTTCTCCTCCTTACTTCAATCTTTCCCAGCATCAGAGTCTTTTCAAATGAGTCAGCTCTTCGCATCAGGTGGCTAAAGTATTGGAGTTTCAGCTTTAGCATCAGTCCTTCCAATGAATATTCAGGACTGTTTTCCTTTAGGATGGACTGGTTGTATCTCCTTGCAGTCCAAAGGACTCACAAGAGTCTTCTCCAACACCACAGTTCAAAAGCATTGATTCTTGGGTGCTCAGCTTTCCTTATAGTCCAACTCTTACATCCATACATGACTACTGGAAAAACCATAGCCTTGACTAGACAGACCTTTGTTGACAAAGTAATGTCTCTGCTTTTTAATATGCTGTCTAGGTTGGTCATAACTTTCTTTCCAAGGAGTAAGCACCTTTTAATTTCATGGCTGCAGTCCCATCTGCTGTGATTTTGGAGCCCCAAAAGATCAAGTTAGCCACTGTTTCCACTGTTTCCCCATCTATTTGCCATGAAGTGATGGGACCAGATGCCATGATCTTAGTTTTCTGAATGTTGAGCTTTGAGCCAGCTTTTTCACTCTCCTCTTTCACTTTCATCAAGAGGCTCTTTAGTTCCTCTTTGCTTCCTGACCAGAAGGGTGGTGTCATCTGCATATCTGAGGTTATTGATACTTCTTCAGGAAATCTTGATTTCAGCTTGTGCTTTATCCAGCCCAGTGTTTCTCATGATGTAGATTCCTTAGATTTTATCTAGTTGTCATTATCTATTCCTTACTTACAATACATCCCAACTCTTTATCTTTTTAATCTAAGAATGTGGTTGTGTTTTGAACCAGATCCTGAGTTAAGTACATAAGAAGCCAGGCCCTGTATTGGAATCAAAAGTTTGTTCACTTAGACCAGGCAGTGCCACTTTGTATTCTTTTTCTTAGTTGAGGCAAAATCATTCCTATGAATAGATGGGAACAGCAGAGATTTAGGTTAATGTTAAGCATGAATTTTTAAGAATACTTTTTCATGTCATAAGAGCAAGTTATGAGAGGGATTTAAGCTAATTCATTTTGGCCTCAAGATTATGAGCTTTCTACTTAGCTATGTATATTTTGTTGGTTTAAGAGGAAACTTTATCTTTGGTCAGTTGTTGAGGAAATCACTTTTTTCTTTCTAATCTGTGTGTTTCATCACACAAATTACCAGTCACCTGAACTAATAACTGAAGCATAAATGGAAAGGATCCTATAGGAAGATAGTAGAATAGTGTTTTCAGAGCAATTATTGTTTCTCATTTTAACATTGTCATTTTTCCCCAAAGCATTTTTGCCCATAACATTGAATTTACTAAAATATTTCCCTAATGTATCAACTTAGCAATGAATCAGTTAAAACAACAACAAAAAAATCTTTTCTTTTTGCTGTCTCATTCCACTCAAGCCTAAATAATTTTTCCCCCTTTACAAAGAGACATTTTAATATGTCACGTTTCAGTTCCAGCTCAATAAACAGCCATTTATTTACAATTTTAAAGCAATCTTCAGCCTCGTCAGGTAAGAATCATTTCAAAAGAATAAAAACATTTTCATTTCCCATCACTGCCAAAAAAGAAAAGAACATGAGTTATGAGTCTTGCTATGTTGTCTTAAGTTGATTACTATGGAATGATTAAAAAACTAGCTGTGCTGTCAGTACCGAGGAGTACATTATAAGTGTAATAACAGCTTAGGGATACAATCCATCAATGCCGCACTAGGAAGAGGAAAAAAAGTTGATCTATTTTTTTTTTTTGGTCATCATTTTCAGCATATTAGATGACAAATAATTGTACATTCATCAATAACAATAGATTAAAGTTGAAATGATTTATTACTATTACACTGCTGTTATGATGGAGCACCAGGTCAGTCAAGCATCAGCAAGGTCTGTATTTAATTTTCACGGGTCTCTTAGCAGAAATAATAGACAGAGAGTAAACCACCTGAAACAAGGTAGATCAAAGTTGTTGACAAGTGATTTGTAGGTTGGTTCTTCATGAGTGGAAGAGAGGCAATAGGACCTCTTTGGCGGGCTTGTTGAACCACTAAATCAGACCTCGTGGAGCTCAGGCTAACATTCAGTCAGGCAGCACATCGAAATATGAAAGCTACACAAGTATGAACTTCATTTAATATTACTTGATGGTAATGGAATGCAGTACACGTTTCTGGGACCAAACCAGGCAATTTAAATGGTCTGCACACATCTCAGGTAAGCTAATTAGAATATGCTCCTCAGGAAGTAGTTTAATTGTTCTTATATTCACTGATGGTCAGTCAATATCTTAGTGTAATCATGGTGAATTATGTAATATATTCATCTTAATTTTATTATGGCTTCCTTCCTAAGCAAGGTAAAAATTATTTATATTCAGTATGTTGGAGCATTTAAATTTAGATTCAACAAGAATTTATTAGGTACCAAATAAACTAGATTTTATCAAAATGTGATCTGTGAACTTCCTATTTCAGAATCACATGGAATTCTTAGAGAAACACAATTTACTGGGCCCTATCCAGATATATTTAGTGAAAATTTCTAAGACTAGAGTTAGTAATGTGCATTTTTACACAATTTCCTGGGTGATTCTGATGGAATCTAAATTTTAAGAACCAGGGCCAGATATTGTGGAAAACAGAAATAGCTACACTGTATTAGTGGGTTTCAGGAAAGCCTGTTCATCTTGGAGTTAAAGTACACCCCCACCCAGATATGTAAATATTGTTTACCAAAATCCAACTGTACATGGAACTTTCCCTCTTTATCTTGGGCTTATGAGTAATTTCTTTACATTTTAAAGAGCCTGTGTGGATTTCTCATGTGAAACGTTGTGACGTAATTCCTTTTAAAATATATGTATTTTGTTACAATCTCTTCTCAGATTACTCTGGTTTGCTAGTCTAGTAAATAATAAGTTTTTACATTATATCAGTCAAAATGCATTATTTTATTAATTTATGTTATATTTACTGATCTCTGTGTTTTTTGTTTATAATTGAGGTATTTTTGCTTTACATTGTTGTTAGTATCTGCTGCACAGTGAAGTGAATCAGCTATATGTATTCATATATCCCTCCCTCTTGGACTTCTCTCCCACTTCCCCCTACCCCATCCATGCCATGCTCTAGGTCATCACAGAGCACCAAGCTGAGCTCCTTGCACTATGCAGCAGGTTCCCACTAGCAATTTGTTTTACACATGTTAGTGTATATATGTCAATCCCAGTCTCCCGGTTGATTCCACCTCTTAACCCCCTCCCCCACCACAGGTCCACACATCCTTTCTCTATATTAGCGTTTCTTTTCTTTCCCTGCAAATAGGTTCATCTGTACCATTTCTCTAGATTCCACATGCACGCATTAATATGATACTAGTTTTTCTCTTTCTGACTTCACTCTGTATAGCAGACTCTAGGTTTATCCATGTCTCTACAAAATGACCCAATTTCACTCCTTCTTATGGTTAAATAATATTCCACTGCATATATGTATCACATCTTCTTTATCCATCCATCTGTCAAAGGACATTTAGGTTGCTTCCAAGTCCTGGCTATGGTAAATAGTGTTACAGTGAACACTGGGGTGCGTGTGTCTCTTTGAATTATGATTTTCTCAGGATATATACCCAGTAGTGGGATTACTGGGTCATATGGTAGTTCTATTTTTAGTTTTTTAAGGAACATCCTTATTGTTCTCCTTAGTGGTTGTGTCAATTTGCATTTCCACCAACAATGCAAGTGGGTTTCCTTTTCTCCACACATTCTCCAGCATTTATTGTTTGTAGATTTTTTTGATGATGTTAAATGTAGTCTTCATTTTATTTCAGCATAATCTCAAGTATACAATTCATAGTAGGCATAAACGTGCTTAACAAAAGCAGATAAACAGCGTATATAATTAATAGAATGTTTGATATTGAACTTTAAAGTAACTATGTCCGTTTATATAGAATTTCCAGTTATTAAAAAAATAGATGTCAGTTTTTGAATTGAAGAATAATAAAATTTTTCCTATTTAAAGTTGTGGGAAATTTGTCCTTTTGAGACTTTATTCTCTGAGGTATTTTTTTTTAGCAGGGATTTACCTTTGAAAGGCCATGTAAAACTTTATAAGGTACCTTTCATCTAATTCATAAGTAGAATAACTGGGGATATGCCTAGCCAAAAGAAAAGCCTCAAAATAATTTGGTCTTGTAATTATAGAGAAATGACCAGTTAAGGGTAGATGGAAGTAAACTAATAGAGCAATGCTTTGTTTATTGCTGCTGCAGCAGAAGTCAAGATACAGTATTGCCAGTACCCAAGGCTGGATTGCCAGAGAATTCCCATCTCATAGACAACCGCAGTGATTGGTAATCTCTACCCAGAGTTCTCATTTGTTGAGAAGTCACTCCAAAAGTAGACCCAGAGATGAATATCTTATTGGGCAGATTAAATGAGAAAGTGAAAAGAGAAAAGGTAACAGTGGCTAAGTTAATGGGAAGTTATTGTTTTGGGCCACTGGGACTCAGTCCTCCTGGAGACCCCTTAAAATACTGTGCAGAATGTGACTCAGATCTGTCATTATGAGGGGTAAGGAGTCTAGGTGTTAACAGCACTTTCATCACTCAATGTGTGAGGGTTGCTTCTCTGACATGCTCTTGGGTTTTTAACACTTGGTGCTGTCTCTTACCCCAGTTCAGTTCAGTCACTCAGTCATGTCCAACTCTTTGTGACTCTATGGACTGCAGCATGCCAGGCTTCCCTCTCCATCACCAACTTCTGGAACTTACTCAAACTCATGTCATTCGAGTCAGTGATGCCATCCAACCGTCTCATCCTCTGTTGTCTGCTTCTCCTCCTACCTTCAATCTTTCCCAGCATCAGGGTCTTTTCCAATGAGTCAGTTCTTCGCATCAAGTGTCCAAAGTATTGGAGCTTCAGCTACAGCATCAGTCCTTCCAATGAATAATCAGGACTGATTTCCTTTAGGATGGACTGATTTGATCTCCTTGCAGTCCAAGGGACTCTCAAAAGTCTTCTCCAACACCGCGGTTCAAAAGCATCAATTTTTCAGCACTCAGCTTTCTCTTACCCCACACACTAGTAAAACAGTCTTCTTAGAAATAGGTGCTGGAGGTAGAAAGCCACTGGAAGAAAGTAAGTACTGGAACTGTCCACCGAAGTCTAAGCTGAACTCTGAAGTGGGTCAGGGAGATTTGGGCAGGGCAACAACAGTGTCTGCTTAAAAAAGATTCTCAGGTCAATCTGAACTTAACAAATGAGATTGTGTCCATAGATGTCTTAGCTGTGCTTGCTAGTATTTACCACCTCTTAACTTATAAACAGGAGCTTTCCAGGTAGCACTAGCAGTAAAGAAACTTACTACCAATGCAGAGACATAAGAGACAGGGCTTCACTCCCTGGGTTGGGAGGATCTCCTGGAGAAGGACATGACAACCCAATCCGGTATTCTTGCCTGGAGAATCCCATGGACAGGGGACCTAGCAGGATACAGCCCATAGGGTCGCAAAAAGTCGGACACTACTGAAGCAACTTAGCACACACGCACAACTTATAAACATCATGATCACAATTCGTGGAAACTAAACCTCATCAAACTTTTCCTTAGTATATATGTGTTCCCTCTGCATGGTTGATTGACATAAAAAGCAATGGTGGAGTGCCACATAGATGCTCACGTGCCGTGCTGCATCATTAGGGACATAGAAATGAATTTACTTAGTGGAGGAATAAGGACCAGTAATGTTTCTATTGTTTAATGATATTTTGGAGTGGTGAAGGCTGAGTTCTCAGATTTCATTTGGCAAACATAATTTTATATGAGATGGTTGTCAGAATACTGCAAATATTTGAAATCATGTCATTGCATTCCCCAAATTAAGGCTTTTTAAAAAAGACATATTTAATAATCGTAGTTGTGAAGGTGACAGTGTTTAATAAGAAATCTGTCTACTGATGTTGTCATTTGTAACAGTTTCCCTGTACAGAGAAGTGTACTAACGATCTCAGATAGTATTAGTAATTAATTACTCCTTTCAGTTTAAGAAGAAAATGAGAAGTGCTTAATAGTCAAACTCAAGTTTGTTAGCAGCCAAATTCCACATGAGGTGAGAGACAGTTTTGCAGTAAGAATGCCAGAGGACAACATTCAGAGCCCCAGAGCCCCACTGAAATGAAAATCATTAGAAAACAATTAATATATGTGGACTTAGCAAACTAGATGACTAACTGGCTAAACTTCCCTTTGAAAAATCCCACACCTGTCAATAGTTATCACCAGCAAAATAGTACATATACTTAAAAAAAAAAAGGTTTAATTTTCTGTCCAATCAAATCTAAACGTATCACATGCAATTTTCCTTCCTTAGTCATCTAAATAATTTCCCACCTTGCTCATGATGAATGTCTTGCCAGTTCCTACTCAGTTCCTCCACTTTACACGACCTAATTAAAGAAAACATTCCATGATTGCCTTTTTTTTCTCATGCATGACAACCTATTATTTTTTCTATCACCTGATTAGGGTGTTATTACCCTTGAATTTAGATTGATATGCTGAGCACTTTAATAAAACACTACTTAGTTTGATTTAAAGGGCTACAGGTTTCCTTCATTCATACAATTATTCTTATAACCATCTCACATTCCAAGTATACCATAGTCCCACAGAAAGGCAGTTTTAGACTGCCAGTGAACAAGGTTATAAAATGAGAATCACAGGTGACATTCCTGTTGAATATGGCAGTGTGGTTTCCATTGTGGGCAGTCATGAGAGGACATTTTGCAATATAATTTGTCAAGAGTGATAAATCTATTTCATCATATCTGTCTGGAATTGCTCCTGTGTATTAAAACCACTATAAAGTTTGCTCAAGATAAACCAAAACTTTCATATGATTAAATAATAATACATTTATGATGACAAATTACATTTACTGTGTTATCTACGACGCAAGCCAAAATTAGATACAGTCCAAATGGATGATGATGCATTTGATTTCATATCCAGTGAATTTTTATTAAATAAATGAATGTGCAGCATCTATAAAACTGTCTTTTATTTTGGATCTTTTATTAGAAAGTTGTATCCTATTTGGAAAAAATAAAGGAACATACATATCCACTTTGAGTTCCTTACTAATTTAATAAATTGCCAATAGAAAGAAAATACTCAGAAATTAACTGGTGAACACACTCTGCTTTTTGGAGATTAAGTAGTCACAGATGAAAAGAAATTCCAGTCCTAAGAGTGAATCATAAATCCCACTTTATAGTGTCAGAATACAGATATTGTTCAGCAGTAGATAGGAAAACATAGCCTTGTGAACCCCACTGAAGTCCAAGGGCTAAAGAAATATTGACAGAAGGGTCAGTTCCATATAATCTAATCAGAAATTCAATCAATTATTTATTTATTTATTAAATGCTCTATTCAAGGTTCAGAACAAAATGTTTTCCAGGATTTTAAAGAACCTAAAGGGTCTTGCAGTCTCATTGGAATAACTGGGTTTATTTGTCAAAGGGAATTTAAGGAGGCCAGGCTTGGAATATGCCCTAAAAGTGTAAGGTATCTTATAAATCCAAACTATTCAATTTTAGGATTCTTTAGTGGGGGCTTAGAGAATGCAACTGTGATGTGGCATTTCGTCAGAGGGAAATTCCTGTGACTTTTAACAGCACACGCATGCACACACACTCACAGGTGCACACATACTTTCTTTTTGCTTGTTAAAGTCAGAAATGGCTGCTGTTCAAACTTGGTCGGATTTGTGAATCATATCAGGACATTTTAAGGTAGGTAAGTTCACCAGCAGCTGCTTCAGATCTTCTGAACTGCAGTTTCTCCCTATAAACCAAGCCTATACCAGTTAGCCTATGGAAATTTGGGAGTCATTGTGTAGTCAGTTCCTATTTTGGTCAATGAGAGAATTCAGAAACAATGCAAGCATTCACCTGTCTAAATAGCCAGGATAGAGGAGTACAAGTGTGAAGACCTCTGATTTCTGTAGAGCATAAGGTAAAGATGAATCTAGAAAAATATTTTGAGGAACATATAACAGAGGAGTTCAAAATGTGGTAGATGTAGTGTGACCAAATAATATATTGTACAATTTAGGACAGTTTTTAAAGTAAAAGTGGATTCTGCTAATAGTTATCTTGTTGTAATATGCATGACCCTTGATAGTCCCAAGCTAACAAGATATAAGGTCACCCTAGGTATGTACCTTCATGTTTCCCATTGCCCTTTTCTCCTGATTCCTCCTCAGACACCACAAGACATGCATCAGGAAGAGCAACTTCAGTTTCATTGATGCTCATATTATCATCTTTACCATCTGTGTTCTTTTATGGCTGCCATTTTTAATGTTTTTAATGTTAATCTCTTTCATCATTGAAATTTAGCTGCCAATTTGTTTCATTCTAAAAAAGAATGGTAATTCTTTTTTTATTCCATTTCTACTCTTTGTCCTTCTCAATACCATTCATCTTGATCCCTCTCCTACCACCTGGCCTCTGGCTCTTGAATTTCCTTGTCTGTAAAATCACACTGGTTGTTTCAGCTATACTCATCTGTTCATTTCAGGTATCCTACTCTAAACTGGTTTTTCCAGTAGTCATGTACGGATGTGAGAGTTGGACTATAAAGAAGGCTGAGCACCGAAGAATTGATGCTTTTGAACTGTGGTGTTGGAGAAGACTCTTGAGAGTCCCTTGGACTGCAAGGAGATCCAACCAGTCCATCCTAAAGGAAAACAGTCTGGAATATTCATTGGAAGGACTGATGCTAAAGCTGAAACTCCAATACTTTGGCTACCTGATGCAAAGAGCTGACTCATTTGAAAAGACCCTGATGCTGGGAAAGATTGAAGGAAGGAGGAGAAGGGGACAACAGAGGATGAGACGGTTGGATGGCATCACCAACTCAATGGACATGGGTTTGGGTAGACTCCGGGAGTTGGTGATGGACAGGGAGGCCTGGCGTGCTGCAGTTCATGGGGTCACAAAGAGTCTGACATGACTGAGCGACTGAACTGAACTGAACTGAATTCTAAACTGTATCATCACAAATAACTACATTACCAGAAAAATCTTGATTTCAAACACTTTATTCTCTGACCACCATATCTTATTTTTCTACTTCCTTACTTTAATGCTCCTGCTATAGCAACTTTTAATAATTCCATACCATTTACCCGTATCTTTTTTTCCTCATTTTCTGTCAACATATAGTTCCTTCCATGTTTCTTATCTTACTACCTTAGAGTCTATGGCCAATTATCATGACTACTCACTTGAAAATACCCTAAAAAAATTTACTTCACTCTTAACCACTCTATACTCAGGCCGAGCCAAATTTTAAACCCATTTCTGCAAATCTCCATCAGAACAACTGAAATTTTTAGGATGGAAATCACTCTACAAAGCAGCTATTTTTTTTCTCATCAGCCAGTAAAACAGTCACGTATGGATCAGTGTCACAATGGACACCAGAAGTATTGGCCAAAGGCTAGTCATGGATAAGCCTTAAATGGGTACCATATACCTAATTTCCTTACATTGCTGAGGCAAGATCATTTTTCCTACCCAGAGAAAATTGTACCTTCCTCCTTCTTGCCAAAATTTTCCCACTTTTTCCTTTAGTCAGTCACACCTGATTGAGAAAGTAGAAACAATCAGAAACAGATTATCTCATATTCTCACTGGAAGGCTATCTCCATAATATTTGCATTCTCAGTGTTACTCTGGATCCCATGCCTTCTCTGCTTTCAGTAGGCCTCTCTTCCATTATCAATTCCTTTCTTGCTCTCCCTACACTACCACCTACCTTGCCATAATCATTTTTATGAGTATACTAAAGTATAAACACACTTTACTAAAGTATGTTTGCCCATTTTACTAAAGTATGTTTGCCCATACTAAAACAAAACAAAACAAAACAAAACCTTGAACCTTGCATCCTTCTCTGGCTAGCACCTCCTTTCTCCATTCCTTTTGAGATAAAACCTGTTGAAATAAACGTGTTGAAATAATTGTTCACTCTCACAGCCTCCATTTCCTTGCTTCTCATTCACTAACCAACCTTTTTCTATCTTGTTTCATAACCATCACTCTATGGAAAATATTCCTAAAGAATTCATCAACAACCTTCATGTGGTCAAATCCAGGATGCTTTATCTCCTAAATTTGCGTGACCTCTTATGAGTATTCAATACAGTTGGACCCATAACTTCTCGTTGTAGTGTACTTGCCACTGTTGGCTGTATCCTTTAAGTCCTATGATCTAGTTGTCACCTTCTACCAAACTCCTATTTTAGAATCACCCAATGGCTTAGTCCTTGTCTTCTTTCTCTTCTGTCTATACCATCAGGTTAGCATTGACTACCAGGTTAGTTAGTATAGACTATCAGGTTAGTATATACTAAGGTAGTATATCATAACCTAATGACTTTCTTTAACCCTGAATGACATTTATATATCATTTAAATGTATACTTCTCTACATCGGCATTCTCCTCTAACTCCAGATTTTTATTTTCAGTTTGTTTTCAACTGCCCACTTGATATTGTGTTTGATTGCTATCATTTATTTTGACCAAAATTTTGTTTCTGACCCTTCTACCCAAACCTGTTCCTCTTTTAGTGCTGTCCACCAAAATAAGTAACACTGTCATTCAACTGGGGCTTCTCTGGTGGCTCAGTAGTAAAGAATTTGCCTGCCAATTCAGAAGATTTGAGTTCAATCCCTGAGTCAGGAAGATCCTCTGGAGAAGGAAATGGCAACCTACTCTAGCATTCTTGTCTAGAAAATCCTATAGGCAGAGAAGTCTAGCAGGCTACAGTCTGGAGTTGCAAAACGAGTTGGACACAATTTAATGACTAAGCAACTACATCATCCAATCAGTCTTTTGGCATGAAAATGTCCAAGATCTTCCATTATCTATATGGGTTCCAAACATACTCTTCCCCAAGCTTACTGTGTAGTTGTTGCTATATCCTCTTGGTCGTCAGGATTAATTACCCCTACAAGTACAACAGCACTTTATTTGCTCACTTGTCAAATTGTCTGAAGAGCCCAAAGTATATGCTGTAGTTATAGCTTCTAGTTCTGATCAATTTTTTTTGATGTGCCACAACAGAAATGTGTATCAACTCCCCCTATCCTCTGGAAACTAAAGAGCCTCTAAAACAGAGTGTAAGGTTGTTGTTAACAATATAAATTCCACAAGTGTGTCCCTTAGGGTAGTGATGAAAAGAGACATTCCTCCTTGAAATTCTTTGTTCTTCTATGTTCTACCTGTTGAGTAATGGGCTATTGGTTAAATGTGTAGACATTGTCATATTGGGCTGCCACTCAGTCTTGTAAGGATTTGTTCTTGAACTGGCACCTTAGCTGAGCCTTCAATATATAATTCCACTGTTATATCAGGGTGGCTGTGTACATGGTCAGGGCAAAACCCACAATTATTTCATTATATGCTTGTGTAGTAAAAGGAGCTCTGAGTCTGAGGCAGTACTGTATGTGATACTGTAACAATGAATTAAGACCTTGGATGGTGCTGGCAGAGGCATTTGAGCAGGGAAACTGAACTTTAAACACAATATTCTGTATTCTGTAGCTTTCTTCCACCAGGCAGCTGCTTCTGAGTGATGGAATGCATGTGTAGGGACTAAGGATATAACTACTAGGTGGGTCTGAGTGGTTTCCCTGATAGTTCAGTTGGTCTGAGTACCTATGGAAATAAATAGGAGATAGACTCAATCCACCACTCATGTTCAGTTCAGTTCAGTCGCTCAGTCGTGTCCGACTCTTTGCGACCCCATGAATCACAGCACGCCAGGCCTCCCTGTCCATCACCAACTCCCAGAGTTTACCCAAACCCATGTCCATCGAGTCGGTGATGCCATCTAACCATCTCATCCTGTCGTCCCCTTCTCCTCCTGCCCCCAATCCTTCCCAGCATCAGGGTCTTTTCCAATGAGTCAACTCTTCGCATGAGGTGGCCAAAGTATTGGAGTTTCAGCTTCAACATCAGTCCTTCCAATGAACACCCAGGACTGATGTCCTTTAGGATGGACTGGTTGGATCTCCTTGCAATCCAAGGGACTCTCAAGAGTCTTCTCCAACACCACAGTTCAAAAGCATCAATTCTTTGGCGCTCAGCTTTCTTCACCGTCCAACTCTCACATCCATACATGACTACTGGAAAAACCATAGCCTTGACTAGACGGACCTTTGTTGGCAGAGTAATGTCTCTGCTTTTAAAAATGCTGTCTAGGTTGGTCATAACCTTCCTTCCAAGGTGTAAGCGTCTTTTAATTTCATGGCTGCAATCACCATCTGCAGTGATTTTGGAGCCCCCCAAAATTAAAGTCTGACACTGTTTCCATTGTTTCCCCATCTGCTTCCCATGAAGTGATGGTACCAGATGCCATGATCTTAGCCCCAGATAAAAGAAACAACGTTGATGTGATTTCAGGTTGTCTTCTATTATATTAGCTCAAAATCTGTGTCTTAAAGTCCTTAAGAAGTCTGTTTATTCCCGTTTCTATAGTGCATAGTTTAAATAGATTCAAATTTCTTGGGAAAACATTAAAGTTCTGTCTTTATATCTCGCCCTTGCATTGCAGAATCTCCTCAAGAGGAATCCCAACCTCCCTTTAATCAGTAGGCTTTAATCAGATATGAGGAGTGACTTAAATCTGAGAACTGAAATAAGACCATGATTTTCATTTGAGGTGAGCCTTCTCTTCACCAGCTTTTTTATTATAATTAAGATTACGTTTATTATCATTCAAATCGAGAACCATCTATATTGACCTTCAGAACATTAGGGTGTATTAGCCATTGTTACAGATCTCTTTGGTCAAAATACTGTTGCTTCTATTTTTTTTTCCCCTGTGTTCTTCATTTTATTTTATTTAAAAAGATTTAATTTTAATTTTTTAATACCCAAAACATTTTATGTTAGAATATAGCCAATTAACAATGTTGTGGTAGTTCAGGTGAACAGAAAAGGGACTCAGCAATACACATCCATGTATCCATTTTCCCCCAAAACTCTCCCATCCAAGCTGGCACATAACATTGAGCAGAGTTCCATGTGCTAAATAATAGGTCTTTGTTGGTTATCCATTTTAAGTATAGCAGTGTGCACATGATCTTCCCAAAGTCCCTAACTATTCCTTCCTCTCCGGCCACCATAAGTTCGTTTTCTAAGTCTGTGCATCTCTTTCTGTTTTACAAATAAGTTATCTGTTTTTTTAAGGTGATTGATGACTTGCTGTTTACTTAGTTTCATTTACTACTCCCTTGTTGCTTAAGTTCTTCCACCTTATCCAATTCGATACAGCATTCTAATTCAATGGTGGCATCTCTTAACAGGGTTGGAGATGGACAATAACCTGGGTTGAGGATGGACAATAACCATTATCAGATTTCTCAAATTTGTCAGTGCTGTTCCTCATAGACACATTCCTTGTTTATTGGCCTAGTAAGGCCAGAGTTCCCTGGCTCCTTGGAGATAATAGGTTGTGGTCTGTTCAGTTCAGTTCAGTTTAGTTTCTTAGTCATGTCTGACTCTTTGCAACCCCATGAACTGCAGCATGCCAGGCCTCCCTGTCCATCACCAGCTCCCGGAGTTTACCCAAACTCATGTCCATTGAGTTGGTGATGCCGTCCAACCATCTCATCCTCTGTCGTCCCCTTCCCCCACCGCCCTCAATCTTTCCCAGCATCAGGGTCTTTTCAAATGAGTCAGCTCTTCACATGAGGTGGCCAAAGTATTGGAGTTTCAGCTTCAGCATCAGTCCTTCCAATGAACACTCAGGACTAATCTCCTTTAGGATGAACTGGTTGGATCTCCTTGCAGTCCAGGGGACTCTCAAGAGTCTTCTCCAACACCACAGTTCAAAAGCATCAATTCTTTGGCACTCAGCTTTCTTTATAGTCCAACTCTCACATCCATGCATGACTACTGGAAAAACCATAGCCTTGACTAGACGGACCTTTGTTGGCAAAGTAATGTCTCTGCTTTTAAATATGCTGTCTAGGTTGGTCATAACATTTCTTCGAAGGAGTAAGCGTCTTTTAATTTCATGGCTGCAATCACCATCTGCAGTGATTTTGGAGCCCAAAAAATTAAAGTCAGCCACTGTTTCTACCATTTCCCCATCTTTAGTCCTTACGCAAAAAGTAGCTTCATATTTTTCACCTCTTAGCTAACATATCACATGTAACCATATGCAAAGAAGTCTTCACTACTGCTTCTTCATCATATCACTTGGTTTATTTCCTTCAGCACACTTAAGGAGAATCTGGAAATTGCCTATTTAGATAGGTGATTACTTGATTATTTTCTGGCTCCTCAATAGATTGTGAACATCTCAGGGACAGGAACGTTGTCTGTCTTACCAGACAGAACTCAAAAAAACATTTGTTTTCAGGAAAATGATTTTTTTTTATAGATAATGGCCCTTAGAAAGCTCTTACACATTCTTTTTATGAGCAGAAAATGCTTTAACTCATAGAGGGTAGAAGAATACCTGCCAGGGGCTTAGTAAATTGTACTAATTTTTCTGGTTCACAGATGATTACCCAGTGGAGCAAACCTCCATATGTTAATAAAAGTTAATTTTATTCTTTGTCTGTATTTGAAATATTATTACTATTATATTATACTCTTTTCTATTATGTGAAAAAGCAGAAGCCAATGGATTGCTTTTTGTGCTAAATAATTTCACAGTAGTAGATATTATAGTATATAAGAGAGCACCCTCATCCAAATTTCATTAAAAAAAAATAGCAATATTTGGAGACTTAAAGTCTTCTATATTGTGGCCTGAGATAGTGATAAATATGTGTGTCTCCTTTATAATATATTTTCACACAAGATATTCTTTTTTTGTTTACTTCTAATACTCTTTTGCTAATTCAAAATTATAGAAACATATGTGCATTATTTGGGAGTAAGAAAATAAAGATAGAAATACCATAAACCAATACCATAAACCAATAAGAATTCTGGGATGAGAATTCTAAAATTTTACTGTAGTCAGAAGATGCGTACTGATGCATCTTTAACATGCAAAGGTCATAGAAATAAATTTAGTTATTATATAGAAAAACTCACTTTAAGGAAATATCTCAGTGGAATAGAAACTTTTACTAATGGTTTAGCAAAATGCTTTCTCTTTTCTACAGGTAAAATAGGCAGTGCATAATGCCCTTACAAACAATAAACTAGGCCATGAGTTGAGGTTATTTTGTATCATATACTATAGTCACATAGTTTTCACATTTTCCTGTTTTTTTTCCCCCAATTATATTGAAAAGGAAATATCAGTACTTAACGTCACTCGCCATGCATGGAAATGGCCAAATTACTGATTTTGAATAAAATATTTCATTTTTTACAATCCTTTGTGGTGAACATTTTCACTGTGGCCATATGGAGTCATACTTTGTCAAGGGTAAATGAATTACAGCTTTCAGTCTATTTAAGTTAGCTTCAAAATGGAGAATCTGGGAATTCACAGTGTAGTTAAACTAGGGCCACATGAGATCTTTTTAATTGTATACTAAGACAAATTGATAAGAAATTTGTATGTGCTTGTTAAACTCCAGAAATGATTGATCAGTCCATGGATAGATCAATAGGTAAATAAAGAAAGTCTACAAAAGTCCAGGCTGATAGTCTTGAACAAAATAAGAGTATTCATAGGATAAGAGTAGGCAAGTTTTTAAAATATGGAAAGATCTTTTTTTTTTTTCAAATAGTTTAATTGCTAACACTGACAATTGACTGGAGCAAAAGTTTGAATTAAGCTTAGAGTAATACTTCTTTTTAGTTGCAGTATAATTGACACACAATATTATGTTAGCTTCAGGTGTATAAAATAGGGATTGAATATTTTTATACATTATGAAATGATCACCAAAATGAGTCTAGTTACCGTCTGTCACCTTACAGACATCCGATGTTATTGACTATTCCTGTGCTGTACATTATATCTCTGTGAATTATTTATTTTATAACTGGAAGTTTGTACCTCTTCATCCCATTCACTCGGAGAAGGCAATGGCACCCAACTCCAGTACTCTTGCCTGGAAACTCCCATGGACGGAGAAGCCTGGTAGGCTACAGTCCATGGGGTCGCTAAGAGTCGGACACGACTGAGCGACTTCACTTTCACTTTTCCCTTTCATTCACTGGAGAAGGAAATGGCAACCCACTCCAGTATTCTTGCCTGGAGAATCCCAGGGACGGCGGAGCCTGTTGGGCTGCCATCTATGGGGTCGCACAGAGTCGGACATGACTGAAGCGACTTAGCAGCAGCAGCAGCATCCCGTTCACTTATTTTGCCTGTCCCCTTACCCCCCTCCCTCTGGTAACCATGTTTGTCCTATGTATCTATGAATCTGTTTCAGTTTTATGTTTATTCATTTGTTTTGTTTTTTAGGTTCCATATGTAAGTAAAATCATATGATATTTGTCTTCCTTTAATTTTTTTCACTTAGGTCCATACCCTCTATATCAATCCACATTGTTGCAAATGGCAAGATTTCTTTCTTTTTTATGGCTGAAAAATATTTCATTGTCCATTTATATGCCAATCTTCTTTATCCATTCTGGACACAGAATTCTTTATCCATCTATGGACACAGGTTGCTTGCATATCTTGGCTATTGTAAATAATGCTGCAGTGAAGACTGGGGTTCACCTATCTTTTCAAATTACTGCTTTTGTCTTATTCAGGTAAATATCCAGTTGTAGAATTCTGGTTGAGTTATTTCAAATCCTAAAAGATGATGTTGTAAAAGTGCAGCACTCAATATGCCAGCAAATTTGGAAAAGTCAGCATTGGCCACAGGACTGGAAAAGGTCAGAAAGGCAATGACAAAGAATGCTCAAACTACTGCACAATTGCACTCATCTCACACGCTAGTAAAGTAATGCTCAAAATTCTCTAAGCCAGGCTTCAACAGTACGTGAACCATTAACTTCTAGATGTTCAAGCAGGCTTTAGAAAAGGCAGAGAAACCAGAGATCAAATTGCCAACATCCGTTGGCTTATCAAAAATGCAAGAGAGTTCCAGAAAAGCATCTATGTCTGCTTTATTGACTATGCCAAAGCCTTTGACTGTGTGGATCACGGCAAACTGTGGAAAATTCTGAGAGATGGGAATACCAGACCACCTGAACTGCCTCTTGAGAAATCTGTATGGAGATCAGGAAGCAACAGTTAGAACTGGACATGAAACAACAGGCTGGTTCCAAATAGGAAAAGGAGTGCGTCAAGCCTGTATATTGTCACCCTGCTTATTTAACTTATATGCAGAGTACATCATGAGAAACGCTGGGTGGGATGAAGCACAAGCTGGAATCAAGATTGTGGAAAAAATATCAATAACCTCAGATATGCAGATAACACCACCCTTATGGCAGAAAGTGAAGAAGAACTAAAGAGCCTCTCGATGAAAGTGAAAGAGGAGAGTGAAAAAGTTGACTTAAAGCTCAACAGTCAGAAAACTAAGATCATGGCATCCGGTCCCATCACTTCATGGGAAATAGATGGGGAAAGAGTGGAAACAGTGACGGACTTTATTATTTTGGGCTCCAGATTCATTGCAGATGGTGACTGCAGCCATGAAATTTAAAGGTGCTTACACCATGCACAGAACTGACTCATTTCTGATATAGTCATTATGATAGGTGTGAGGTGACATCTCATTGTTGTTCTGATTTGCATTTGTCTGATAATTAGTGATGTTGAATATCTTTTCATGTACCTGTTGGCCATCTATACAAGTACTAAGAAAAGTTATGACCAACCTAGACAGCATATTAAAAAGCAGAGACATTACTTTGCCAATAAAGGTTTGTCTAGTCAAGGCTATGGTTTTTCCAGTAGTCATGTATGGATGTGAGAGTCAGATAATAAAGAAGGCTGAGCACTGAAGAATTGACGCTTTTGAACTGTGGTGTTGGAGAAGACTCTTGAGAGTCCCTTGGACTGCAACAGATCCAACCAGTCCATCCTAAAGGAGAACAGTCCTGAATATTCATTGGAAGGACTGATGTTGAAGCTGAAACTCCAATACTTTGGCCACCTGATGCGAAGAACTGATTCATTTGAAAAGACCCTAATGCTGGGAAAGATTGAAGGCGGGAGGAGAAGGGGATGACAGAGGATGAGATGGTTGTATGGCATCATCGACTCAATGGACATGAGTTTGAGTAAACTCCGGTAGTTGGTGATGGACAGGGAGGGCTGGTGTGCTGCAGTCCATGGGGTTGCGAAGAGTCAGACATGACCTAACAACTGAACTGACCTGAATGTAGTTTAACTTTTAATCAAGTTTTATTTGTTCCACAAGTTTAATTTGTGGAACTTCTACACTATTTTCCATAATGGCTGAATCAATTTACATTTCTACCAACAGTGCAAAATGGTCCCCTTTTCTTCATATCTTCCCCAACACTTGTTATTTGTTGTCTTTCTGATATAGTCATTATGACAGGTGTGAGGTGACATCTCATTGTAGTTCTGATTTAAATTTCCCTGATAATTAGTGATGTTGAGTATCTTTTCATGTACCTGTTGACCATCTATACAAATACTGTTGAAAAAAATCAGTGTTGTATTTTTTTTAACTTTAGAATATTGCCTTATTTAGTTCTTAGTGCCGTCAGCAGAATCTTTAAATTTTGTATGATTATAAGAAATATATTTATTATTTTTACTCTTGATATTCTTAAGCCAGAATAGAGCAAAATTTTCATACATTTATATTACTTCCAAGACAGTACATATTTTATGAGAAATGAGTAGTAGATTATTGCTCAGTAATCAGTCTAGAGAAGAAAATATCAGGCAGATCACAGGTATGGACAGTGGTTTTGTTGCTGAGTAATATGCACTTGGGCTGTTTAATTTTAGTACAAATATTTCAATTTGTAAATTTAATTTTCACACTTAATAAACTTTGGTCATAATTTTTGAGAGTGGAAGATATCTATCATGAAGTTCCAGGACCCAAAAAAAGAGTACCTTAAGTGTGATGTGGAAGGAGTGATGAGGGCAAGGACAATGTTGCCAGTTGTAGAATTCCTCTTCCTTGAATCTACCGAGCTGAAGATTTCCAAGGCTGTAAGATGTCCCAGATGAAGAACACTAATTTACAAGCATACAACCTAAAAACATGACAAAAGAAACATACAATGAAATGATTCATAGATCTAGTGGCACAGATAGCAACTAAAGTTTCTTCCATTGTTGGTAACTCTGTTCTGATGACGTTGTTCTCTTTGCCTGGCCCTTTGATGCAGCTAATCCAATCTTTAGAAAGGAAACAAGAACATTTTCATATATATATATTCCAATGCTCAAGTACAACATACAAATAAGTGAGTATTATTACACGTTACAGTATTGTTTCAGTGGTAGTTAATTGTTCTTATTTTATGAAATAAACAATCACATGAGAAATACACAGAAGTTGGGTATCTTAGTGGACTATAAAGTACAGTCATTTTACTAACTGATCTTTTTTGTGCCTCACTCTGAGCTTTTGAATAAATGATCATACAGAGAGTTTTGTCCAGTGTAGTTTGATTTCCAACACACTTTTTGAAAAGTTTGTAGTCTTTGATGGCAAATCGAACTTCCAAGAAAAAGTTGTTGAGTGATGAGATTGTAGGTTTGCATGATCTTCGTGATTTATGAATTAAGGGGATGCTTGCTTACTTACCATCCCAGTTTGTTTTGTACTTATCAAGGAGAATGAAGAAATTGACATGTAGGAAATATACCACTTCAGTTCCAGACACCCTGACCTATTTTAAAGCTTAATAGATGGAGTTACTCAAATGCAAAACAACTGCATTCAAGTCAGTACATGAAAACATGTTGAAATTTTCCTTTTATCAAAATATTAGACAAGGCCTGCCCAGATTCAAAACAATTATTTTTCTGGGATAAGATAATATAAAAAATAATTCTCTGCATGTGTTGGTGTTACAGTAAGGTGCTTTATCAGTGTAATAGTTGAGAATGATATGCTCTAGTAGTATTTTGATGAATTACATGATTATAGTTAAAATGAACAATTTCATCATGCTTGAATTAATAATGGTACTATGATTTGGCAAGAACTCTTGCAATGTTCTCTAACTCATCATTTCAAAGACAGACCTATACAGTTCATCCATTGTTTTGATGTATCAGCTCAAAATACAATTTCAAAAAAAGAAGGGGCAATAGAAGTATGTCAGCTGTGGAATATAATGCTTGCCTAGATTTTTATAACACCATTGCTTGATTACATTTCTTTTTACTTCTCATTTTAAACTCTTGTATAACTTACAGTAATTCAAAAAAGACTTCTTAAAAATGTTTTGTATTTACCAAATTTAATTGAAAATATTACACACCCTAAGGTACTCCTGAGACATGGAAATTTTATGTGTTATTTTGCTTTTAGATTTAAGAGGATTAGAAAGGATAATATATAATCAATGCAACATTCGTTTGGATATCAATCAAGTAAAACACACACACAGAGCTGAACATTACATAATTTTAGTCATAAAGAGTAGAAATAGTGAATTGATTTAATATATTCATAACTAAGTACTCTCCTTTAATGTAACTTGCAATTCGTTTACAAAATTCTTCTGTTCATTTACTTTAAAACCATGCATGCCTGGATACACTTTCTTAAAAGATACATATACAAAGGCACTATTTTAAGGATTTATACTTATATCTACATTGTAGAAAAGAGATAGTCAAAATTAACTTTTAAACATCTTTTTTACAGAGATATTCAAATGTAAAGCTAAGTCACAAGTAGATGATTTTTCCTGCTTGAAATAATGAATAGATATTTTAATTAAAAATTTACTATAATGTAGATACATAATGAACATTCAAAACCAATCTACATTTATCATTTAAGTGTTTTTTGCACATTTAAACTTTCTTATGTGATATCCAGGTTTTATTTCATTTTTTAAACACATGGGCTTCCCTTATGGCTCAGCTGGTAAGGAATCTGCCTGCAATGTGGGAGACCTGGGTTCAATCCCTGGTTTGGGAAGATTTCCTGGAGAAGGGAAAGGCTACCCACTCCAGTATTCTTGCCTGGAGAATTCCATGGACTGTATCATACATGGGATTGCAAAGAGTCGGACATGACTGAGCGACTTTCATTTTCACTCAGTTAAACAGATATGTGTTCTTTTTTTTTTTTTTTTTGATGCCTTTTCAAGCAATCTCAAAATGTATCTATATTCTGAAATGAAACCTATAACTGTTTAGGTGGTATCAATAGGAAAATAACTCTTATACATTGCAGAGTAGGCTAGTTATAAACTGGTGTATCTTTTTTAAAATTTGTTTTTTTTTATTTTAATGTACATTAATGTGTGTTGTTTTAAATTTGAATTATAAAATAAAACAAAAGATCATTTATGTTTCATTTGTATCAAAGATATTTATATGTATGGATGTGTTTTTACCTCATCCTATACAAAACTAGACAATGATTTTGGTCTCCGTCCTTAGAAAGCTATCCAGACGGTAAAAATAGAAAATTTGAAAATCATTTGTTTAGTGTGATTACCTTATACAATTGGATGATTCAGACCTTGGAACTATTTTTTTTTTCTTTTAATCCTTTTTATTTTTTAAATGAATTTATTTATTTTAGTTAGGAGCTAATTACTTTACAATATTGTAGTGGTTTTTGCCATACATTGACATGAATCACCCATGGGTTTACATGTGTTCCCCATCCTGAACCCCCCTCCCACCTCCCTCCCCATCCCATCCCTCTGGGTCATCCCATTGCCCCAGCCCTGAGCATTTGTCTCATGCATCGAACCTGGAATGGTGTTCTGTTTCACATATGATAATATACGTTTCAATGCTATTCTCTCAGAACGTCCCACCCTCACCTTCTCCCTCAGAGTCCATAAGACTGTTCTATGCATCTGTGTCTCTTATTCTGTCTCACATATAGGGTTATCATTACCATCTTTCAAATTCCATATATATGCATTAGTATACTGTATTGGTGTTTTTCTTTCTGGCTTACTTCACTCTATATAATAGGCTCCAGTTTCATCCATCTCAACAGAACTGATTCAAATGTATTCTTTTTAATGGCTGAGTAATATTCCATTGTGTATATGTACCACAGCTTCCTTATCCATTTGTCTGTTGATGGACATCTAGGTTGCTTCCATGTCCTGGCTATTATAAACAGTGCTGCGATGAACATTAGGGTACACGTGTCTCTTTCAATTCTGCAAACCTTGGAACTATTATACTGTGTCTCAGAATGTATTTAACAATTGCTAGAGTTTGGTTCCTAAATCTGAATACAACTATTTTGAAGTTAAAAAGCTAAGCAGTGCGATATTTTCTTGTATTTTCTGTTTAAGTCAAAAGAAATAAGACTTATGTTTTTAAAAGTTGTGTTTATCCACTAAAATGAGCAAATCTTAGCAACTAAATTCTGCCTTCCTATGAAAGTCAACCTCATGTCATTCATGAGCTCAAGAAGGAAGTCATATTTAAGGTTAATGAATGACTGAAAATGTGTGTCTTGAAAGCTTCATGGTGTAAGCAAGGCACTCACATTTCTAACCAGAACATATTACTCTGGCAGGGAGAAATGATGTTTATATAGTGCCTCAGAAATGAGTTGCAATTTCTAAAGTCCTCAGAAGTCTGCACAGTCAGTTAAAAGAAAAATTCAGTGTTTTTTTTTTGTTTCTTAATATGTTTGCTTGTTATATTCTATCACTAAAAACTAAATGTCTTTCACCAATTAATTCAAATTCCTACATTTTGCTCATAAACTTTTAATTGTCCTTCACTGCATTTTTGCTGCTGTTAACTACTTAAGTATTTGTGGTGGTGGTTTAGTCACTAAGTCAGGTCCGACTCTTGAGACCCCATGGACTGTAGCCTGCTGGGCTCGTTTGTCCATGGGATTTTTTAGGCAAGAATACTGCAGTTGGTTGCCATTTCCTTCTCCAGGGGATCTTCCTGACCCAGGGATTGAGCCCAGGTCTCCTGTACTGCAGGCAGATTCTTTACTGACTGAGCCACCAGGGAAGAAACCCAAGTATATATCCTTAAAATTCTTCTTTCAGAAGAAACTGAAGTATATGGCCTTAAAATTCTGTGTAGAGACTTCCCCGTCTCAAAGTAATAAATTAGGTAAAAACTGAGCAACCTTCTCTCTGAGAACAATAAAACTGGATGGGGCGGGTGTGGAGGGGAGTTGGTAGTTGCTAGAAGCATCTGCCTCAAGGTTACTAACTCACTTGAGTCGTGTCCAACTCTTTTGTGATCCCATGGATTGTAGCCTGTCAGGCTCCTCTGTCCATGGGATTCTCCAGGCAAGAATACTGGAGTGGATTGCCATTTCCTCCTCCAGGGTATCTTCCCAACCCAAGGATCAAACCTGCATCTCCTCTTTTACATGTCTTTTGCATTGGTAGGTGGGTTCTTTACCGCTAGTGTCACCTGGGAAGCGGCATCAGAGAGCTTAAAGTTATGAAGTGTTTTCAGCTTAAGATCCTAGAGGAGGTGAAAGGCCATAGAGTTAGGGTGTTTTTCCCCTGGGGACCTGTGAAAATTCCCAAAGAGGTGACTGAAGACTGAGTAGTTCTTTTGATTCTTTCATGGCTAGGAGCCAGTTTAGAACAGTAAGCTCACAGTGACACTGACTCTGGCATATCCTTTATCTTTAAATTGGTACAGGATGACTCCATCTAGAAATAAAAATGAACTGGAAGCAAATTAGGCATCATGTTTTAGCTCATCTTTGTTGTTGTTGTTGCTAAGTTGTGTCCAACTCTTTTGCAATTCCATGGACTGTAGCCCTCCAGGTGCCTCTGTCCATGGGATTTCCCAGGCAAGAATACTGGAGTGGGTTGCCGTTTTCTCTTCCAAGGGGTCTTCCTGACCCAAAGATTGAACCCATGATTCTTATGTCTCTTGAATTGACAGGGAGATTCTTTACCAATAGCACCACCTCGGAAGCCTGCAGGACATCTTGATTGCTTCTAAATTTTGGCAATTATGAAGGAAGCTGCCATAAAGATTCATCTGCAGATTTTTGTGTGTACATGTTTTCAACCTATTTGAGTGAATGTCAGGGACTGAACCTGTGTCTGCTTCATTGACAGGTGGGTTCTTTACCACTGAACCAGCAGGGAAACTTTTAGCCCATCTACTAGTTGTTTAAGTGGCTCAGAAAATTCCTGCTCAAGTTGAATTAAGTTATTCTGGATGTCTTTTCCCCCCAGGTATCTAACTAGAGGAAAGCAAGAACCTAGCCTTCAAATTATGTCTACAAATAAGTTATCAAATACAGTGTAATGCATAAAATCAAAGATCACCAAAGAGAAAAGAAAATATCAATGAGAATCAGTACAACAAAGAAGGAAATAGAGAGCTATAGGAGTTCTTGATGTTGGAGCTATCACATATAGACTTAAAAACCAATGCTTATTATGTTAAAAGTCACTTTATAAAGCATAAGTTAACAATCAGAGAATGTAAAATGACAAAAAGAAGGCTTAAACAAATATGAATTCTAGAACTATAAATTGTAAAAGACAGAATAAAGAAGTTTATGGATAGTTTAACAGCAGAGTAGATGTAAATAAAAGAGAATTGGAGAATTTAAAAGAGATCAGAAAGAAATATAAGTAGTATATTATGGAGAGAAAAAAAGATAGACAATATAGAAAAAAGAGTAAGAAACAGAGAAGTTACAATCATTAGACCTAGTATACTTTTATTTGGAATCCACATTCTAGTGATGATAGCTGACAATTTTCCAAAACTTATTGAAAAACCAATTCGTGGATTCAATGGATCATGCTAAATCCTAAGCAAGATTCTAACAGAAACTCAGATTATCATAGGAAAACTACTGAAAACAAAAGACAAAGAGAAAATCTTAAAACCATTCAGAGGAAAAAAGAAATAAAAAAGAGGAGGGATTATTTACATGGAGAAAAAAATAAATGATAGATGACTTATACACGAAATTAATGGAAACAAGAGTAACAATTTTTAATATAATGAAAGAAAATAATAGTTAATCCAATGATTTTAAGGCTGCTGAATATTTACATCTACAATGTACATTTTTAAAATGAAAAATTATTAAAAAAATGAAGATTTTTTAGACAAATAGAATTGAGGAAATAAACATTAAATTGAATATTTGGTTTTTATTCTCAACCAAGATTTTTAAAAGATATAAATAGCAATATATAAATTATTATTTTGAGTCAAGCATAAGGCTATAATGGATTTCTAACACATTTATTTTATGTGGATCCAGTTATGGTCACATATTAGAGTATAATTTAGAAGAAGATATCAGAAATATTTGTAAAAAAATATTTTGTTGGATCTCTAAATTACCCCACTTACAAAAATTAACCTGAAATGGAATAAGAACTTAAATTTAAAGCCTGAAAATGTAAAACTCCTAGAAGAAAACTGAGGGTAAATGTTCGCAGAAATTGGTTGTGGCAAGGATTTTTGGATATGACAAAAAAAACACAAGAAACACAAACAAAAATTGACAAGTTGGATTACATCAAATTGAAAAGCTCTGTACAATAAAATAATCAACAACATGAAAAGGCAAACTATAGAGTTCAATTCAGTTCAGTCGCTCAGTCGTGTCCGACTCTTTGCGACCCCGTGAATTGCAGCACGCCAGGCCTCTCTGTCCATCACCAACTCCCGAAGTCTACACTCACCCATGTCCATCGAGTCAGTGATGCCATCCAGCCATCTCATCCTCTGTCGTCCCCTTCTCATCCTGCCCCCAATCCTACCCAGCATTAGGGTCTTTTCCAATGAGTCAACTCTTCTCATGAGGTGGCCAAAGTATTGGAGTTTCAGCTTCAACATCAGACCTTCCAATGAACACCCAGGATTGATCTCTTTTAGGATGGATTGATTGGATCTCCTTGCAGTCTAAGGGACTCTCAAGAGTCTTCTCCAACACCACAGTTCAAAAGCATCAATTCTGCGGTGCTCAGCTTTCTTCACCGTCCAACTCTCACATCCATACGTGACCACTGGAAAAACCATAGCCTTGACTAGACAGACTTTTGTTGGCAAAGTAATGTCTCTGCTTTTAAATATGCTATCTAGGTTGGCCATAACCTTCCTTCCAAGGAGTAAGTGTCTTTTAATTTCATGGCTGCAATCACCATCAGCAGTGATTTTGGAGCCCCAAAAAATAGAGTCTGACACTGTTTCCACTGTTTCCCCATCTATTTCCCATGAAGTGATGGGACCAGATGCCATGATCTTAGTTTTCTGAACTTTGAGCTTTAAGCCAACGTTTTCACTCTCCTCTTTCACTTTCATCAAGAGGCTCTTTAGTTCTTCTTCACTGTCTGCCAGAAGGGTGGTGCCATCTGCATATCTGAGGTTATTGAAATGTCTCCCGGCAGCAATCTTGATTCCAGCTTGTGCTTCATCCCACCCAGCGTTTTTCATGATGTACTCTGCATATAAGTTAAATAAGCAGGGTGACAATTTATAGCCTTGATGTACTCCCTTTCCTATTTGGAACCAGTCTGTTGTTCCATGTCCAGTTCTAACTGTTGCTTCCTGATCTGCATACAGGTTTCTCAAGAGGCAGGTCAGGTGGTCTGGTATTCCCATCTCTTTCAGAATTTTCCACAGTTTATTGTGATCCACACAATCAAAGACTTTGGCATAGTCAATAAAGCAGAAATAGATGTCTCTCTGGAACTCTCTTGCTTTTTCGATGATCCAGCGAATATTGGCAATTTGATCTCTGGTTCCTCTGCCTTTTCTAAAACCAGCTTGAACATCTGGAAGTTCACAGTTCATGTATTGCTGAAACCTGGCTTGGAGAATTTTGAGCATTACTTTACTAGTGTGTGAGATGAGTGCAATTGTGCGGTAGTTTGAGCATTCTTTGGCATTGCCTTTCTTTGGGATTGGAACAAAAACTGACCTTTTCCAGTCCTGTGGCCACTGCTGAGTTTTCCAAATTTGCTGGCATATCGAGTGCAGCACTTTCACAGCATCACCTTTGAGGATTTGAAATAGCTCAACTGGAATTCCATCACCTCCACTAGCTTTGTTCGTAGTGATGCTTTCTAAGGCCCACTTGACTTCACATTCCAGGATGTCTGGCTCTAGGTGAGTGATCACACCATCGTGATTATCTGGGTCATGAAGATCTTTTTTGTACAGTTCTTCTGTGTATTCCTGCCACCTCTTCTTAATATCTTCTGCTTCTGTTAGGTCCATACCATTTCTGTCCTTTATCGAGCCTATCTTTGCATGAAATGTTCCCTTGGTATATCTAATTTTCTTGAAGAGATCTCTAGTCTTTCCCAATCTGTTGTTTTCCTCTTTGTTTGCACTGATCGCTGAGGAAGGCTTTCTTATCTGTCCTTTCTATTCTTTGAAACTCTGTATTCAGATGGGAATCTTTCCTTTTCTCCTTTGCTTTTCACTTCTCTTCTCTTCCCAGCTATCTGTAAGGCCTCCTCAGGCAGCCATTTTGCTTTTTTGCATTTCTTTTCCATGGGGATTGTCTTGATCCCTGTCTTCTGTACAATGTCACGAACCTCTGTCCATAGTTCATGTCACGGCATTCTGTCTATCAGATCTAATCCCTTAAATCTATTTGTCACTTGTACTGTATACTCATAAGGGATTTGATCTAGGTCATACCTGAATGGTCTAGTGGTTTTCCCTACTTTCTTCAATTTAAGTCTGAGTTTGGCAATAAGCAGTTCATGATGTGAGCCGCAGTCTGCTCCCGGTCTTGTTTTTGCTGACTGTGTAGAGCTTCTCCATCTTTGGCTGCTGCACACAAATGCTCATTGCAGTATATTTCCAATAGCCAAGACATGGTAACAACCTACCTATCTCTCAATGGGTAAAAAAGAAATTGTGTCACTGGTGACTACATGGATGGACCCTGAGGGTGTTCTTTTAAGTACATAAAACCAAACACATAAAGACAAATACTGTGTGATCTCATTTATATGTGAAATGTTAAAAAAAAGAAAAAAACAGCATTCAATTTATAGAAGCATGGATTGGTGGTTGCCAGAGGCTGGGGATAGAGGAGGAGTGATCGTGAGGCCATGATAGTCAGAGGATACAAACTTCCAGTTTTAAAAGGGATAAATTCTTGGTGTCTAAATTCATGGTGATTATAGTTGAAAATATGGTATTATATACTTGAAAGGTGGTGTGAGAGTAACTATTAAATGTTCTCACCATAACAATAACAACAAAATTGTAACTATGTCAAGTGAAGAATATGTTAACTCACATCATTTTGGTAAACCTTTCACAGTATACAAGTGTATCACAACTTCATTTTGTACACCTTAAATTTACACAATGATATATGTCAATAACATCTCAATAAAGCTAGAAAAAAATTAAATACTTTCTGGCTCAGATGGTAAAGTGTCTCCCTGCAATGATCCCTGGGTTGGGAGATCCCCTGGAGAAGGAAATGGTAACCCACTCCAGTACTCTTTCCTAGAAAATTCCATGGACCGAAGAGCCTTGTGGGCTACAGTCCATGGGGTCGCAAAGAGTTAGACATGACTGAGCAACTTCACTTCACTTCAATAAATTATTGAATATATCTGTATTGTGGATGAAATAGAGCTTTAATGTTGGCATATTAGGTATTGGAATCAATACATCGTGTTCATGAATACTGTCCTGGCATATTCTTACATTATATACTACAAAAAGGGAAGCCTCAATCATCTGCAGAATCCATTAGTACTTATTTAACACCCATTGTCAGCAAGAAGCCTGCTAGACATTTCAAATGGGAATATGAAGAAAGCAAAGATGTTTATGATGCATGTTTCTCCAAAGAGTTTTCTATCTAGTGAGACTGGAGTTGGCTGGGTAGTCATGCATGAATAAGACATACAAGTGAACCAGGTGGAGCAGAGTAAGTCCTGAATGTGAACTGAGAATGGAAGTCTAAAGCTTTCCAATCCTGTTACTGAGCCTGGGCTTTTTTGAGGTGTTGCCTTTCACTGTAAAATCTTTCGTATCTCTCATCATGTAGAAACTTTGGCATATAAATCTATGCCCTCTCTGAAACTCTGGATGTATTTATCATCTTTGGAACATCAGAACATTCAGAGGTTTTCTTCATGAAATCTTACCTCCTCTGAAAGATTCCCTTGAAACTACATCTCAGAACTTCAGTGACACACCTTTACCAACCTTCTCAATTGATCTTCATATTATAGTCACTTAAATTTCATAGGCTGGTTTATTTATTTATCCACTGAGTCTCAAAAACGTTTGATTTTTCAAGGATATTATTAGATTCTTGGGAGTGATAGAAAATAAATGACAGACATCTTGCGTAAAAGTTTGGTTTATCTTGCTTACTAGTCTCTCTGCTCCTCCTTAATTAATTTTATATTGAACTGTTTTTTAAAGAGTGCTATCTTTTGTTAGTAGAATATTGATGTCACTTTCCCCCTTGTTTTCACATATAATATATGTCCTGTTGTTCCAACCATGGATCAACTGAGTGGACCATCTGTGCATACCTTATGTCGATGTACCTAAATTAAAAGATCAAGTTATGAGACCTTAATTAATTCCTTGAAAGTAATGTGTGTAGTTTTCAGATTCAGTGTAATGGAACAAACTTCCTGTTGTTAACTGTCGAGTCATTATGAAAAGAAATCTACTTCTATACAGATTTCTTTTCACAAATCAAAAGAAGCTGAAACTGTGTAACTACAGATTATAAAGCGTGCTTGGTTTTATGGTCTTCATGCATATGTCTGAATTTGTAAGTTAATTTGTCCACTGTCTGGAGCAAATAATTGTGGTTAGATCATACATATAAAATTTTAAATGCTTAATTAGTAATTAACTTTTTATTTTTAGAAGATTAATATATGTTTACTATAGGGAGAAATAGAAAATATTCAAAAGCAGAGGTTAACTTAAAAATACTGATTATCTAACCAATCAGAATCAAATTTAGCACGTTTTTTTCCTAGCTATGAATGTGTGAGTATATTTATGAAAATGAGATTATAATATAATGGAGATAATATCTCATGGGGCTGCCAGTAGGATTAAATGAGCTCATGCAGCAGAGTGACTGGTACACCACAAGTACTCAATAATGTAGCTAGTATAAGGTAGTATTTACAATTTTTAACCCTGCTTTTATCACTAGACTGCATATAATGAACATTTGTTGTGAGTGGATGTTCATTTACAATTCCTTTTTTTAAAGGATGTGACTGTATTCAGTTTTATAAACAAACCAAGTTAATTTTCCTTTACTGGAATTATTTAAATTTTTATTATAATAAACAACAGTGAGGCAAAATCCTTATTATTTGTTGAGCTTTTAAAAAAAAAATTCCTCAGTTATACCTTGTTTAGTTATTTTAGCATGACAATATGCACCTCTGAGAAGTTGCAGTCTAATTTAAGATTTGACCATTTCTCCAAGAAAACAAGTACTGCACATAAATTTGTTTATCCTCCCCCCAAACTTTATGCTATATTAGTCAAATATTTTATAGCTTACAGAATATTGTTATATTATATGCCAGTTATAAATTTACCTCTCATCTTTAAATCTATCCTTCATTGCCCTGCTTGGTAATACTAGAAAGTGTGTTATTCACTCAGCTGTGTGCTACTCTTTGAGACCCATGGACTGTAGCCCACCAGGCTCCTCTGTCCGTGGAATTCTCCAGGCAAGAGTACTGGAGTGGGTTGCCATTTCCTCCTCCAGGGGAACTTCCCCCAGGGTTCGAACCTGCATCTCCTGCATTGAGGCAGTTTCTTTACAATCTGAGCCAGCAGGGGAGCCCCTGGTGATACTTACTGAAAATGGGCCCTGAAAACATTTCTCCTTTGCCAGTTGGCTCAATATTATGCTTTGTAGTAAACGGGCTGAAACACCCACTGCACCGCAGAGCAAGACACTGGGCTTGTCTTTCTGATTCTGCTGTGCTATTGTTTTTGCTTTTGATGGCAGAGCTCTCAGCATATGGGATAAAGTCCAGTGATTTTCAAGCTTCATAGTTTCACTAGAAATCAAATGACTTCCTGCTAATCAGTCACAGTCCACTGGGTATGGACCATCTTTTTCTCCATAACATCCAGGGAACTTCCTTACCTTCCAGTAGGCCATAGTATTTCCCTCTTCAGCAAGGTCTGAATCTCAGCTTGGTGGTGGTGGCTGGCTAGCAAGGGGTCTTCCAAGTGTATTTCTTCCTTTGGTAGTCTCCCTCAGCCTTTGGGGTAAAAGATTCTCCCAGTTACTATTCCTATGTTGTTTAAAGGTCTCTTAACCTTTTTTAGTAATTAAACTATCTCTTACCAATTACTAATTCTTTATATTAATATGTATTTGTCAGACTTTATTTTTTTGGGCTCCAGAATCACTGCTGATGGTGACTGTAGCCATGAAATTAAAAGACGCTTACTTCTTGGAAGGAAGGTTATGGCCAACCTAGATAGTATATTTAAAAGCAGAGACATTACTTTGCCAACAAAAGTCTGTCTAGTCAAGGCTATGGTTTTTCCAGTGGTCATGTATGGATGTGAGAGTTGTGCGGTGAAGAAAGCTGAGTGCCGCAGAATTGATGCTTTTGAACTGTGGTGTTGGAGAAGACTCTTGAGAGTCCCTTAGACTGCAAGGAGATCCAATCAATCCATCCTAAAAGAGATCAATCCTGGGTGTTCATTGGAAGGTCTGATGTTGAAGCTGAAACTCCAATACTTTGGCCACCTCATGCGAAGGGTTGACTCATTGGAAAAGGCCCTAATGCTGGGTAGGATGGGGGGTGGGAGGAGAAGGGGACGACAGAGGATGAGATGGTTGGATGGCATCACCGACTTGATGGACTTGGGTTTGGGTAGACTCCGGGAGTTGGTGATGGACAGAGAGGCCTGGCGTGCTGCAATTCATGGGGTCACAAAGAGTCGGACACGACTGAGTGACTGAACTGAACTGAACTGAACTGAATTTATATTCAAATTATTTATGTTCAAATTGCTGAGTGTTTTATGATTCCTGCTAGAACTTGATCCACATTGTAATTTTAAATAGGTAATATTCATTTATATTTGCTTATATATTTATCATTTCCTGATCTTTTATTACAAGTTTTGAGCGTCCAACTGAGGGCTTGTTTCTTCATTGTGATGAAATCTGTTTAGAATTTTGTAGAGTTCAAGTGTGAGGGGTACAAAGTCTTTTGTTGATTTGGCCTGAAAACTTCTTTATTTAACCATCATCTTAAAATCATATTTCCAGTGAATATATACTTCTAGATTAATAATGCCCCCTCCCCTTTTCTTTTTTTTTTACTTGTCAAAGCAGCTTCCATTTATTTACAGTTTTGAAACACATTTTTTTCATGACTTAGCTTCCTAATACAAAGAGCAAAATGGCAATGAAAGATGAACTTCATCAGATACTAAAATTATATAATTTGATCAGGAGAAAAATTAGATACTGGTTAAGTGAATTGACATATGTTTTCCTTTTTGCCTTTGAAAGATTTTATTCAAAACCTGAAATAAAGTAGTTTATTTCAAATCACACAATCACATTTCTTCTCATCCATGGATCTCAGAACTTTTTCATCCTGGTTTTGAGGAGGAGCAACCAGTCTTGAGTTGATGGGACCAGCAAGATCCAGAAGGATCTCGTGACAGCATAGCCACGCTTTTAGGAAGCAGAGAAGCAGGGAGTACCTAGAGGGTGCCTCTGCTGCTGCTGCTGCTAAGTTGCTTCAGTCGTGTCCGACTCTGCGACCCCATAGACAGCAGCCCACCAAGCTCCCCCGTCCCTGGGATTCTCCAGGCAAGAACACTGGAGTGGGTTGCCATTTCCTTCTCCAATGCATGAAAGTGAAGTCGCTCAGTCCTGTCCGACTCTTCACGACCCTATGGACTACACCCTACCAGGCTCCTCTCTCCATGGGATTTTCCAGGCAAGAGTACTGGAGTGGGTTGCCATTGCCTTCTCCGACCCCTTTTCATACTTTAAATATTTTAGTCCATAGTCTTCTAGCTGCCTAGTTTTGGTTGATATTCAGCCTTTAGGATGTGGCTTCAGTGAAAGTACTATGTTTTGCTTCTGCCTGCTGGCTATTTTATCCTTTACATTTTATTATTAGCAATTGACTATGAGTAGTTTTCTTTGAAATTATCTCGTGGAATTCAATGAGATTCTCGAGTCCATGGATTGATTCATTAGATTATTCTTTTTTTTTTTTCCTGTGCCATTATCCTTTTCTTGTTTTAGGAATCTGAAATTTGTCTGACCTTCAGGTTGAGTTTCACCTACTCTTTTATTTTCATTCATTTTTCTCTTTGTTCTTCAGTTTGGATGTTTTTTGTTGAGTTCTTTAATCCTGTTTCCTGGTATATACAGTCTGTTGTTAAACCCATCCCATGAGATCACCACTAAAGTGTGAAGAAGGTATTTATTATTGTTGAGGCTGCATCTTCATGTGGTATACAGTTCAATGACTGTTGACAAATTGTGCACACCTTGGTACAACAGCAAACAAGATATAGCCTAATTTTTGTCATCTCAGAAATGTCCTTCACATCCACTTTCAGTCATTTCATCTACTACATAAATAAGAATCACTATTTCAGAAACCATAGATTAATTATCTCTGTTTATGAGTTTCACATAAGTGGAATACAGTATGTATTCTGGGGCTCTCTGTTTTCATTCAACATGACTTTGAGATTTACTCATGTGATTATACTGCTACTACAAGGCAATATTTCGTTGTATGAATATATCGCAGTTTGATTATCCATTATCTTATAAATGGATATTTGGGTGGTTGTCATTTTGTGGATAGCATGAATAAAACTGCTATTCAAATACTCTTGTGTAAGTTTTTCTTCTTGCATATACATCATCTTGGAAAAATACCTAGAAATAGGAAAAACTGAGTCATATGCTAAGTTTGTATTTAGAATTATAAGAAAATTCCCGTTTTCTTAAGTGGTTGAAATATTTGATACATCCACAGCAGTTAATAAGAGTTTCAGTGGCTCCACATTGTCACCAGCATCTGGTGTTGCCAGTCAATTTCTTTTTTTAACCACTCTAGGGTATGTGTAGTGGAAACGCATTGTCATTTTAATTTATATATCTCTGATTACTACAATGACTTTGCTTATGCTTATTAGCTAGTAATTTATCTTTCTTTTAGCAATAGCAAGGGATTTTACCCATTTTTATTGGGTTATTTTTTGTTGCTTATCATGAATAAATATTTATTTACGTGGTCTAAATATAAGTTTTCTCTCTATATATAGTGCATATATATATATTATAAATATTTCCTCTAAGTGTGTTCACAGGGAGTTTTTAATTTTAATAAAGTTCAATTTATCTTTATTTTTCCTTTTATTGAGTCTCTAACTCTCCCAAGTATTCTCCTAAAAATAAGTTTTATATTTTTGCTTTTATATTTGTGTCTATGACCTATTTAGAATTAAGGTTTTTGTATGGTATGAGGTATGGATCAAAGGTTTTGTTTTCCTATATATTTAGTTTTTCAAGGATCTTTTTTTTAAGTTTAATTTATTCCCCTCTTTTTATTGCCTTAACCCTTTGATGGAAATCAATAAACATTCTGGACTCTATTCTGTTTCATTTACTCTTAACAGTACTGAGCCTTCCAAATATGACTATATATTTACTCTTTAGATTTTCTTAGGTTTCAACTTACCTGAAAAATATTCCAAGACTCCTGGATCTTTCCCTCTTAGATGTTCTCCATCTGTGCCTCTCATTTGTGGGAATATATTTATTCAACTTAGTAAATTATGCAAGTAAGTTATACTTAATCATTTTATTTTCATACCTTTTGTTCCTAGAAGAAAGGAGCTGGCCCCCAAAATGCATCATTTATATAATTCTTGGGAATAAATTATTTCATTAAGATGATTTTAAAGTTAGACAAATTTAGTTTCTATAATCTTGGCACAAACAAAAATGGAGTTAATTTTTTGATAACGATACCAATTCATCTATAATGCTGCTTTAGGAAGAATTTAAATCTATATTATTGAAGCACTTAGAGCCAGGCATTACTCTTCAGGCTGAAAACATAAAGATAAGTACAATATGAATTGTAACCTCACAAACATGGGGCTGATAGGATTATTAACTTTGTTTAAACAAAGTTCTCAATGTTCTAAGTATATTAAGTTGCAAGAGTATTACTTTATGTAAATTTTGCTTCCATTTTTCATTCATTTCTTTGAACCTTATAACTCAGTTGTAACTATTATTATGGAGTATATGTTTGTATTGTGTGGATTTATACCAATAATTTATTAAATGTTGCCTGTCACCTGTTTTATAGGATTTTTAAGACATGCAACTTAACTCTTCCACCTCTATCTTCGTTCTTTGATTACCACTCTCCTATTCAAATCCTTATGAATAAGATTCATATTATGTCTCATTTCACTGACTAGCTCTTCAGTTTAATAGGTAATACTTATCTATTTGAACTATTTATTGAGCTGTCTGTTTTAACTGTGATATTTTCACACCCATAACAACTTATTATGTTTGTTTTGTTTTACTATTTTTTGTTGCTATTTCATGTTTACAGTATCTACCTTTGCTGTTTGACCACACTTAAATGCTTGTTGAATCGACTTCCTTCTGTAGGAGTTTGTTATCTTTCTCTTATATTTGTGGAGCTCGCAAGATGTCTTTTTTGCATTTCTTGTAAGTGTATATTGCCTTGGGGTATTAATCACCTTAACTGGGTTCCTGACCTTTGTTTCCCTTGGTGACTTTAGGGTGTAGGGGGCATGTCAAGGAACCATCATGGGAAAATTTGTACATTTATTTACCCAGACTCTGGCATCTGGTCCCATCACTTCATGGCAAATAGATGGGGAAACAGTGGAAACAGTGGCTGATATTATTTTGGGGAGCTCCAAAATCACTGCAGATGGTGATTGCAGCCATGAAATTAAAAGACGCTTACTCCTTGGAAGAAAAGTTATGACCAATCTAGATAGCATATTAAAAAGCAGAGACATTACTTTGCCAACAAAGGTCCGTTTAGTCAAGGCTATGGTTTTTCCAGTAATCATGTATGGAAGTGAGAGTTGGACTGTAAAGAAAGTTGAGTGCTGAAGAATTGATGCTTTTGAACTGTGGTGTTGGAGAAGACTCTTGAGAGTCCCTTGGACTGCAAGTAGATCCAACTAGTCCATCCTAAAGCAGATCAGTCCTGGGTGTTCATTGGAAGGACTGATGTTGAAGCTGAAACTCTAATATTTTGCCCACCTGATGCGAAGAGCTGACTCATTTGAAAAGACCCTGATGTTGGGAAAGATTGAAGGCAGGAGGAGAAGGGGATGACAGATGATGAGATGGCTGGATGGCATCACTGACTCAATGGACATGAGTTTGGGTAAACTCTGGGAGTTGGTGATGGACAGGGAGGTCTGGCGTGCTGTGGTTCGTGGGGTGGTAAAGAGTCAGACACGACTGAGCGACTGAACTGAACTGAACTGAACTGTTATTTTTAAGAAAGATATCCTCCCCTTCCTCTCTCTCCTAGCCAGCACTGTACTTGTTTTCTTTCCCTTTTTTAAAAAACAAACAAAAAAACGCTGATACTATCTATCAATCTAGAAGCAGGCAAAAAAGGATGAGATGTTTGGATGGTATCACTGACTCAATGGGCATGAGTTTGAGCAAACTTAGGGAGTTGGTGATGCACAGAGAAGACCTGCGTGCTGTGATTCACGGGGTTGCAAAGAGTTGGACATGACTTAGTGACTGAACAGCAACAGCACTGTTTCCACTCCAGGTTCTTCTGCTTTTTTTTCTCTTTACCTCTACCTGTACCTCTCTGTCACTCCCCTACCCACACACTGCAGTAATGATCTTCTTTTGCCCCCAACTGATCCACCAACCTCTCTATGATTTTGACTGGATGAGAGATTCAGCAGCCTCTTTTTCTGGAACATCTTCAGGATTGGATTACATAGAAGGAGCCAGAAGACCATATTATTTTACTGTATTTTCAGGAGCTAGAACTTGGAATAGTCCCTCAATAGATAAATATGCATGTATACGTGCTAATTTGCTTCAGTTCTGTCTGAGTCTGCAACTCCATGGACTGTAGCCCACCAGGCTCCTCTGCCCAAGGGATTCTCTGGGCAAGAATGCTGGAGTTGGTTGCCATCCCCTCCTCATTGGATAAATGTAGAGAAATATAAATTAACTTCTTAAATTATTTTTACCACTGTAGGATCTCAGAAGTTTAATAGCATTCTAAAGTTAAATGAAAAACCTTTTTGTCAGAGTTCTTTGAGGACAAATAATAAAACATACCCTTTCACTTGTAATTCCCTATATCAAGCTATAGCTCAGAATTGGGGGTCTATAAATGTTATGTCATCTGTGAACAAATTTCTGTATAATTTGTTATTAAATTTCAAAGATCTTATGATCAAATTAGTTGGAATAGCTAGTAAAAGCCTAACAAAAATAATATGCTTTTTTCAGCTATTTGCAGAATAGCTCAAGTCATTGAAAATTTGTTAATATACAGTCACCCCATGACACTATACATTCCTCACTGATAAATACAGCATACATCTGAGACTTCAATATGTACCATACTTACAATATTGATGCTTTCATGCTTTTAAATACTGAGTTTTGTACTTATTAATCTGATATGATTCTGTAAGTCTTTGAAACTAAATACCAAACAAATAAGTAAGAAATAAGAGATGTGAGGATTCTTATAAACTTGTTCAACAGTTTTAAAAAGAAATACAATCTGATAGTGATTTTATCATCTCCCGTCCTATACAGTTAAAAGGATGGGGCTGATTTGATGAGAGGAGATGGCATTCACCCATCCATTTAAAATCAGTGCTATATTTCCAAGGGCTAAAAGAGTTACAGTTGCACTGTTCATTACTTTGGAAGTGTCACATTTCCTCGTATGACAAGATGTATTATGGATGGGGTGTTTTACAGATGTGGAGAAATCTCTTTCCAAGTTTTTTATTTGATTTTCTCCTCTTCTGTCTCTTTGTACTTTAGCGGCCAACCTTGGGATAATGGGATTACTTTATGCCTTCCACATCAGGCTCTGGATGAGTGCACAGAGGCCAGTGGCAAGAGAAATAAGATGGCTGTAAAAATGCAAACACTGGAAGTTAAAAAAGGTGCACCCAATAACTTGCCCTTAAATTTAAAGGGAACTAAATGAAGAACTTCTGGACAATTTATCTTGCTGTTTACTGATAACAAGTCACTTTGTTTTTATGTGCTCAGTCTAGTATTCCATAATTTATTTGAAAGAAGATGAGAAATAATGTAGATAAATGATGAAGTGTCAGGGTCTGACGCTCTTAAATGAAGCTATTATGGTCAAAGAGAAAACGTAAAACCTGCGGCTCATTATGAGAGTGTTCTACTTGTCAGTTAAGTGAAAAGGCCTGGAATGATTTCCAGTTTATTTGTCATTGCAGTTATTAAAGCTGTCTTTTTGGTGCCATGAAAATGAATTGAAGACTTTATTCCAAGTAAATTTGTACTAAAGCTTTCAGATGTATCTTATGTGAGCTCAGTGAGGCAGGGAAGCAGCTTAAAGGCTGAAATATTATGAGACAGCAACCAAAGCCTTTGAAACACCAGAATATTTAAGTGCCAATAAATAAAGTGTTTTCTTGACTAGGGAAGAAACTTTTTGACTGACATCTTGGATAAGATTGGTAACAGTTGCTAATTGTTGGTTGATATTTTATTCCAATAAGGAATAAATTGTCTACATATTTTAGTAGCAGTTATACCAGAGTATCTTTCCTGAGATTGATTTCTAAGAAAAGTGAAAAGATGTATCATTTAAAATAAGATATAAACACATAATGAGAATTAACAGAATAGATACATATCAGAAAAAGAAAAGTCTTAGTTCCTTCTGAATAAAATAACTACCAGGGCTATAAAAACAAGCTTTTATAAAGTTTAGGAAGGAAAACATTCAGAAAACCGAAATTGCATAATCTGTTTCCTAATTGATTTATTGGATTGCAAAGGCTACATCTTACTGCAAGGAATGAATATATTACTGACATTTTTATCTCACATGTCTGTTCTTAAAATACTTCCTTGCTGGGGTATGAGAATAACTTACATTTTAGCTTATGTTAGAAGGAGATCAAATCAGATAGACTGTGATATGGTTGAGATGAATTACTCTTTTGGAAACACTAAAAAATTAACTTTTTTTGTGTATCCTTATTTTATGATCAAGAAGGAGGCCTTTGAGGTTTCCCTAAACTAGTCTGGCGGTTAAAAATACTTTTTTATATAGTTTAGCTGTGATTTTTCATAGTTTAAAAATAGCAATTAACAGGTGTAAAGGAAAATTAAAAGACTCTTTCTTTACATCGGTTTCAACCCCATCACACAAAATAAGTAGAATCACTAAGCTAAATGTTTTACTTCAAGTCTGAGAAATCTTCCAGTCATGTTTTTGACTCTTTATTGTCGATATTATAAATGTTTTGACACACCTTCAGCATCAGTTTAAAAACAAAATGCTTTCTGCATCCCCCTCAGAGGTAATCTTTCAGTGTTTCCTTCGGATTTTATAGCCATTTTTAGTCGTTTTTGTCAAAGTAAAAGCTCTACCAGGCTCTTCATTATATGCCTTATTATCAGGTATTTAAATGTACAACAAACAATTACTTTGAAACAAAACTCAATATTATAGGGATATTTTAAATATTTGTTACTTTTATATGCTAATAAGTTTAAGAAGTCCCAGTGATTTAAACATAAATGTTTTACAAAATCATAGTTGTGATGTGACAATAGAGAAATCTACATCATAATAATAACTCCTTTAAGGTACAGAGTTTAGATTGATTCAGACTAATTCAGTCTAAGATTGTATCTATACTCCCAATAAAACTTGAAAAGAATGATTGAATTCTGTTGGATGAGCAGTTATTTGGGGGAAATTTTTGATGATTCATTTATTAATGTTCGTGCTTATAGATCTGCTTTTTGTTTGTAGATACATTCCTCAAGGTCCGTTTAATTTTGAGCATACTCAAGTTTTTATTTCAAGTTTGTCAGTTAATTGACTTTGGGTGGTCAATCAAATATATTTTACCCCATTTTACTTACTTAATACAGATGCCAAACACTAGTTTAATTGCAAATATAATCTCTTTATTGACCACATGGAATAGAGAAAATAGAATAACAAAATTATATATATACATCTATATATATATGAAATTACATGCAATTAAAGGATGGCATAAGGACTCAGAAGCATCTAATTCTGCCTAGATCCATAGTTAAGGAAGACTTCACAGTGGAAAAGATCCCCAACCTTGAATATTGAAGAGACAGAGAAATGATTCAGTACAACTAGGTCAGAAATATTCTACATTCATGGTTATATGACCTCCAACAATCCAACTAGCTAATTCCTTTGTTGCCGTGGTACTAGGCTAAATTTCTTTGACTAAAATCCACTGTGCAATATGCAGATTTCTTCCCTGCAATATGCCTAGAGTTAATGTGGGACTCTAGCCATTCCATAGGGAGTAACATAATCCATTAGGTTAGCCCCTGGGGACTAAAGCTGATTTCCTTTACTATAAATTTCCATGGATCAAAGTCATACTCATTCTCATACTTTGTTTCTGTAAATGTATATACACAATGTCCACACAGAGAATTAATCTTGTATTTTTAAATATTAACAATGGAAAACAATGAAGAAATTCAGGAATATGCACAATTTTTTCATGTATAACTTTACAATCAAAAACTTAGAAATGAAAGAAAAGATTATTTTAAATGCTCCAGTTGCTTTTCTAGAATTTACAATGCTCCATTTTTCTCTAAAACATGAGAAATAATTTTAAAATTAAGCTATAAATTATTTGGGATTATAGTTCATATTGGAGCATCCCAGGTGGCTCACTGGTAAAGAATCTACCTGCCAATTCAGGAGACATTAGCTTGATGCCTGATTTGGGAAGATCCTCTGGAGAAGGAAATGGCAACCCACTCCAGTATTCTTGCCTGGAAAATTCCATGGACAGAGGAGCCTAGTGGGCTACAGTCCATGGGGTTACAAAGAGGAGGACATGACTGAACACACACACACATATTTCCTATTAAGGATTCAGTTTACAGATTAGACTGTTTATTAAATATGCCAGTGTAAGATATTTAATAAATGAATACATATTTATTGGTTATGGTTAAGTATTATTTTCAGGAAGATAAATTTATACCCCTGAGGCAAATATCAAATGAACATTTGTCAAAGATTCTGTTTAACTCATTAATGAATGAGTGAACCGGTCAAGTTTAATCAGTTCAAACGGCATTTTATGAGGTGTAGGTACAGAGTTAATTTTAAAAAGAAATATTAGGGTAAGATTCTTGAGTTAGATATAAAACTGGGTAGTATCTTACACAGCAACAAATTATAACTTTTGGGGGTTATTTCTTTCACTGGACAGAAATTACTCACATCTACCTGACAAAAATCTATGCGTTAACCTCTGTTTGTACAGAGTTTTAAAACTGACAAATACCAAACCAGCAAAAAAGAATACCTAGGAATCTTTTGTCTTTTTCTGAACTTCTGGTAATTTTTCTGATATTTATATGTTTGCTTTGTGGTCTTTTCCTTCAAAGATATTGCTCTAAAAGAAAGTTATGATACCCACATGTCAGTGTGGCTTGGTTGGATTTGTGAGGCATTTCTATAGTGCACCAAAGTAGACAGTGTTCTTGACTTTCTTAAAATTATTGGTTTGATGAATGTCTTATTTGGAATTTAATTTGTTTCTAATATATTATCTAAAAATGCCCTGATAAATGTAGTTACATTAATCCATTAAAAGGGAAGTTAAAACTTAAATCTTAGCAATGCTTATCTTAAATAGATAGATGAATAAGTAATAATAATAAGATATTACATAAAAAGTGTCCTACGGTTACTGAATGCTTGTTGTGGATTGGACTGTGTCCCTACAAAATTCAGTTGTTAAAACCTCAACTCCCAATATGATTATATTTTGAGATACAGTCTTTAATGAGATAATTAAGGCTGAATGAAAGCATAAATGTGAGGCTCTATTCTGATAGACTGGCCTTACTCTGATAGGCTGGTGTCTTTTTAAAGCGGAAGAGACATCAAGGATGTGTGTACATAGAGGAAAGATCCTGTGTGGACACCGTGAGAAGGCCATTCAAGCCAAGGAGAGAGGTTTGAAAAGAAAACCAACCATGCCAGCACCTTGATCTTCAATTCTCAGCCTCCACAGTTGTGAGAAAGTAAATTAGTGTTGTTTAAACCATCCATTCTGCAATGTTTCGTTGTAGCAGCCTAGCAGACTAGTATAATACTATTTGTTTACTAGAATATCTGTGCTATTTAACATAGCTTGTTTTCTATGAGATATAAAGCTGGTATCTTACAATTCATATAAATTTCAATCTGATTTATATAAATGGTCATCATCAGTTCATCCCTGGAAGTGCAGATAGATTAGAGGGAATTGAAAATCAAACCAAATAAAACTACATAATAATATATTACCAAAATATTTACCATAAATATTTAAAACCTCTTAGCTTATTCCTTTGCCATTACCAGAATCTCTTTTATTTTTTAAAAACCAGTTCATAGTTTTTTCTCACTTCTCAATATGCATTTTTTTCCATTCCTTGAGCCAAAGCAAGGATAAATTTATTGTTTATGTCAATCACTTCTCAGAAAGAATACCACTAGTTTCAAAGAGTCTGACTTCATTGGGCAGCTGGTCATGCTCCTTAATCCCAGCTTGCATTGCTTCTGGCTAGTTCTACTCACAAGAAGGTGTAGAATAAAAAGGACAATTTGAATCACAGTCTTATCTTCCTAAGGCTTTGTTCAGGGACATCTGTTTATATTTCTACAAGAAGCTTAGAAATAGACTAAATGTGACAAACATGTAACCATCTCCGGGCTTAAATACTGTTGAGAAAGCCAGACCCTGGCTTTTGGTCAGTGATATATTATTTTTCCTTGAAAGATGATGGACCAATGGGAAAAAGAGGGGAAAAAAAGAATCAGTAAATATGAACAAAGAGTCGTTCTTTTTACCCTATTAGTACTTTAGGAAAAAAAAACTGTATTAAAAATATCTGATTGAATGTTACATAGTAATTGAAAGTCCTATTACTTCCCCTCATTTTTGCTTTCCTTACCTTTATTCTTCTTTATTTCCCCTTTTAATTGTCCACGTACTACATTTTTTAAAAACTATAAGATTGCTTAGCTTCCTCTCATTCATTAACAATCTGTGATTTCAAACTTCTGAGAGCTTTCCAAATGATAAAAATATAAAGCCTATTGGAATCTCTTATGGAAGCAGTTCAGTGTAAAGTCTCTTTTGTAGCCCAGAAAAGAAAAGTCAGCCACCACTATAGTTAATGCATGTTAAACGAAATAAAACATGGGTGGATACTTATTCACTTGATTTGTTTCTTTGAGTCCCACCTTCACTTCTTAATCATCAAGAGCAAACAGTATGTAAATGAAATTATTTATCCCAGTATAAGGAGTAGCAAGCTACTGTGTGTAGGTTGGTGTGTTTGTCTTTTCTTTCAAATGGATAAATTCAACTTTCACTCTTAATTACACTGATCTTAGAATATACAGTTAGAATATACAGTATCCGCGGTCCCATATGTTGGGTGCATATAATGACCGCGCACGCTCTCACGCGCGCGCGCGCGTGCGTGTGTGTGTGTGTGTGTGTGTGTGTGTGTATTCAGTCTCTAAGTCGTGTCTGGTTCTTTGTGACTCATGAACTGTAGCCCACCATGCTCCTCTGTCTATGGAATTGTCCAGGAAAGAATACTGGAGTGGGTTGCCACTTCCTTCTCCAGGGGATCTTCCCGACCCACGGTTTGAACCTGTGTCTCCTGCATTGGCAGGCAGATTCTTTACAACTGAGCTACTGAGCTTAAAGGAATTAAAATGACTTATAAGATCACCCAACAACCATTGGAGGAGTCCTGCTCCCAGAACAATGACTTTTCCATTTTGCCACATGGTTGTAGAAACCTATATTTATAAGATCACCCAACAACCATTGGAGGAGTCCTGTTCCCAGAACAATGACTTTTCCATTTTGCCACATGGTTGTAGAAACCTATATTTGATCTTAAGTATATTTCTCTGAATAAGGGTAATCAGTGTTCAGACATGTGGTGAGCTTTTAGGTGGCTGCTGTTACTCTGGTGGGCTGTTATTTGGGATTATGAACAAGAAATGCAATCTCCAAAGGAATTGTATTCTAATGTTCTTTGGAAGAATGAAAGTTTTGCTTTGAAAGGAGTTAGGATGGCAAAAACCTAAGATTATTGGAAACCTGGTAACAGATAGTTCCTTGGCAAGATTAGTGTGAGTTATTACCAGCAAGTGGTAAACAGGATTCATTCATTTTCCTTTTAATTGAACTTAAAAGGAACAGTTGCCAAAGGCATGTGTTTTTGGAAAAATTTTAAAACTTATTTTAAATCACTTCACTAGACTATTTTCTAAGAAACTAGTAGGCATTAAAATGCCCCTTCTTCACATAATATCCGAATTCTTAATATGCTATACAATTTGTACATAACCATGTCAAACATTTTCTTCCATGCAGTGATAGCCTTGTGTGTGTGTGTGTGTGTGTGTGTGTGTGTGTGTGTGTGTGTGTGTGTGTGAGAATCACTCAGTCGTGTCCGACTCTTTGCGACCCCACAGACTGTAGCCCTTCAGGCTTCTCTGGCCGTGGGATTCTCCAGACAAGAATACTGGAATGGATTGCCTGTCCCTTCTCCAGAGGATCTTCCTGAACGGGGAATCGAATCCTGGTCTCCTGCATTGCAGGCAGATTCTTTACCGTTTGAGCTATAGGGAAGCCCACTGTGATAGCCTTAGTGATTATCTTTTTATTTATAAATACCAATTTCAGTAACTTGATTTAAGAAACTAAAACAATAAGGATTCAAGAAATTGACCCATAAATAAACAGCTTCTACTCTTTCCAGCCTTTTTATGAGTAAAGAACTTCCTTCCATGTAGGTTCTATGTGTTTTTCACATAAAGAAACGATCTCTCTCGTGACAGATGCTCTCCGTCAAAAAGTACCTTTATTGCCTCAATCACAAAGGTAGCATTTGACTTCCTAGTTGTTACAATATTTTTTTTCCTATTCACTAATGGGATAATGGAGTCTTTATTTTTTAGGATATCATTTATAGGGCTATATATGATAAATCTTATGGGACAATGACCTTGCTTAATCCAAGTACATTTCACAATATACCATAGAAAATGCAATAAAGAATGTAGGGATCATAAAATTACATCCTAGAGATAGCATTATCTTGATGTTGGCTTGAGAATTCTAGCAAGAAAAATGAACCTTTCATACCTACCCTGAGGTAAAGGTGGGCAAAATAGTGAATCAAGTGTTACTGGGATTCTTGAAATGAATTTTAGTTTTTGGTCAGCTGAATATTTTAACTAAATGCATGCAATAAAACTTGATGCAACTTGTATTCAAAAATGCCACATTTTATTGACATGATTTTGGTCCTAGGATATTTATACATAGCAAAGTGGGCATTTTTATTCATTTAAGAAGAGAAATTTGATAGGAAATGATTATTTTTGCTCTTAGAATTGGTTGTAAGGATCATGTTTCTTATTTTGAAGCCAAGATTTTAACTTGGAGGGTCCTTTTATGTTGCTGACTCCTGGGAATATAGTGCTGTGTGTATTAGTTACTTTTTTTAGAATTATAAGTAACTGAAACTATAAATGAAAACAACGAAAAAGCAACTTCAGCTAGCTTGTAGATCCAAGAAGTAGATAAAGAACAAAGAAGCCAGATCCAGGAATATAAATCAGAAGCTTTCATGGGAATTCTGTTTAAAATACAATATTTAATTTGACTCAGTTTTAAAGGTGTTTAGAAACTGCCCTCTCAGTTACAAATGTCCAGTTTCAATGACAGAGAAAATGAGTGTGGCTCCTTGTACAGGAATGACACATAACTTCCCGTCTTCTGTATTTTTCTGAGATGACAGGCTTTCTCCTGCTGCCTGCAAGGAGAGGGACTCAGATCATGAGCAGGAAAGGAAAAAGACAAAGGAAAAGAGGGAACCCAAGTAGCTTTGTGGTTTAGTGTCCAACCTTCTTGCTCTTTATCTGTGTACCTTTGGGCTTTCAAGTGGGGTAAAGCTCTGTATATGTGTTTTATTTTATTTATGAAACTGTAATATGAAAACTGAATTCAGGAAAACTGTTTTACCTCTAAGATTTTTGAGAGAAAAGTATCCCTAATTTTACTTATGATTTTTTTTTTGTCGTGGGGTATTAAAAATAAAATGGAAATTGGATACTAATGATAGGAATTTGATCATTTAAAAATACTGACCTTAATTTTTTTAATTATATTTATTCTGTTGTAGAGATATTTTCTCTCAGCTTTTGTCATTTTACCCAAAGGAAATTATGTATCTACATGGTACTTTCTTTCTTTGTATATTTGTGTGTATTTTTCTGTGTCATAGGTATCTCTTCAAATTGGGTTGTTATTGAATGTGATACATGCTATGTCCTGAAATATTTATTACTTAAGTTAGTAGTAGAAATAAGTAACATTTTTCCAGGTAATATCATGTTTCAACAAGCATCAATAATTCTAAACTAATAAAACAATAACCTGTGTTATTAAGCACTGTGCAAAGCTTGTCTGTGAAGTAACGGAGCCTATGCATTATAGTTCTGAAATTACATATATGTGTAGAAACTTATTACCAGTTGAAGAAAATATTGTGTGCTCTGTGATGAGATGCTTGAACTACTCTAGCAAGTACTTTAATAGGCTCAAATCAACTATGAGTATTAAGGATAGGACTGCATCTTAACTTTACACAAAATGATAAATTTATGAAGTCCTTTAAAAATATACATTTGATTCTGAAATTAGAAAACAGCACACATATAACAATCTTAAGTGTACTACCAAAAGACTTACAAAAACTATTTTTTTGTAGAACAAATCCTATTACATTTCCAAATAAGTATTTAAAACCATGTTTACATTTTGTGAAAGTTTTGGCATAATACAGGAATCCTTATGGGTAATAAAGGTCTATGGAGAGGACATATTTCTATTAATATGTCTAAACCAGTAGAAATATTGGAAATAACCGACAGTGGGCAGTATAAATTGACACCATGTGGTCGCATTCTAGAGTCATTGCATAGATTTTATCAATTAAGGAGACAAATATTTTGACATGTTGCCTTCTCCATTCTAACAAATAACAAAAAGCTTTTATTCTGCTATCAGCTACTCATTTAAAGAATTTACAAAAATATATTAGCATAACCGAATAAACTATTTTTATAGTTATAAACTCCTGTGCTGGGGAAAAAATGCTTGAAATGTTTTTATTCTGATTTAGAGAAATCAAATAACTGAGTTTCACTTTATCCCCCAAACAACATCCTCTAATTCTGTACTTGAAGGTGTTTCATCAGGTTTCATCAGCCTTGTCATTAAGACATTCTCTATAAAGTCAAATCTATACTCCCTTTATGGCAAAGAGTGACCGAGTACTTAAACTATTACATTAAGGCATGACCTTTCATCCCCCTGAGTAAATTGCTTGTGTTCTTTATCATTCTTCAAAAGAAACACAAGCCCTGAGCACAACTCTAAGCGAGGCAAGGTTTATCCCGGGGTTCTCAGGCTTCTGATTCTTCATTCTTGTTCTCCACTTCTGGACACTTTTTTCTGCCTGTGGTTACATCAGTGTCCTTTTGTAAACTGTTATCAAGGAAGAGTAGAAATATTTTTCCAAGGACAATAAATGGCTGTCAGCAATTTCAAGCACTATTTGCTGGCAATGTTTACCTATCCACTATAATAGAAACCAAAGCCTTGACTTTAAATTTGGTATTTAACACCTTTGAGACTGTAGGTATAATAATGCAACCAGGCATTTCTTGAGGGAAAAAAAAAATACAATTTAATGCAAATTCCATTTTTGTATTTTTTAAGTAGAAAAGAGTAAATTTCTCCATTTAGGTGTCTAGCAGTGTAGCATACATTAGCAATATTTGTGAACTTCTATCTTGAAAATGATATTCTATTTTTATTGCCAACTATTGAACTAGAAAATTTTTAAATCAATAGAAAAAACTGAAGGCCCAGTGTTTGACTAAGCATTGAATTTTCCCTTCTTAGTCACTTTACATCAAGAATGATTTCAGCATATTTACTAGTATGTCAACAGCAAGATTTTCCTAAGATGTACTATGTAAAATTAATACTGCAATCAGTAAAAGCTATTCTACAAGGAACTCAGTCCTAAAAGTTATACATGAATTAAAGATAAAATCTGTGATATTTTACTATGTTTTTCCCCCAGGTAATTCAGAGTACCTAACTAAAATATAGATATGAAAGTTAGGGTATTTGCAAAGTACTAAGCTGACAAATACAGGAGGCTGGCCATTATTTCTGCTTGAAAGTCACAGATTTGAGCTATTCATTTTGTCATCTGACAGTCATCACTACAATTTCTTGAATTCCCAAAGCTTTTCATACAGCTTCCTCAAGGACGACTATCATGTCTTAGCTACTGCAATGACAGATGGGATATAACATGTCATGTGATGGATAACTCTGGAGCCATAGTACTTAATCCTTCTAATACTAATAGCTGCATTATCATAGAGATTTATGGGAATGTCAGCTTCAAGTTCCCAGTTCCATTCATGGGTTTTTAAAACTTCAGCTGCAAAAAACATGCATCCATCCCATTAATTCTAATTATCATGGTTCATCTTCTCAGCAGTTTTGCACTCCGGAACCTTTCAGTGCAAATTAACGTACCAAAAAAGTGTATTAATTAATATTTGTAGCTTTTAATTTCTGCAAGAGTGTTGTCTGGAAGCAGCTGGCAGTACAGGGCCTCTGCTATTGAATCTTTGCCAAACAAGTGCAGATGTAATTTTGTTATCTCTTGCTTAGTCATTTACGCAAATTAATTTGAACAATTAGCCTTTTACTGGTCCTTCATGAATCATGCAAAAGGGATCTGCCAAAAATTGCTAGTTGACAGAAAAGAATTGGTTAATGCTGAGCATTTTGTGGGAAGGTAATGCAGAGCGAAGCTCAATGTTATTTTAGACTGTAGACAATTGCTTAAATATTCTATTGTAAGATTTACTTAGCACTCGAAAACAAACTTGAAAATTCTCCTTCATGAAGAATAAACCTGTATACTAGCAAAGGTTCAGTTCATATGGGGATTCAAATTTTGGTGAAATATCCAAATTGAATACGTCTTAATCGAGTCTATATGCAAAATCAGAAAGGAGTTTTCGTTATGAAATAGAAAATAAAGAACTAAATTTTAATGTTTCTCAGGTCACAGATCCTCATTTCTACTTATTGTTTGTGTTCATGTTTATGTAATTGTTTATTATATAAGGTAGACATAAAACATATTTATAGCGTCTTTTGGTACTTTCTAATAATCTACTAACCTGAGAAGTTAGAGATGAAGAATATTTTTAAATACTTAAATATCTAGTTATTAAATTTTCAAGAAATAACTGGATTAAATAGACTTTAAGTGTAGGATACACAATTAAATTACCTAAGAAATGATAGAGATCTATTTTTTTGTTGTTTAGGTGAAGTTACCACTATCTTAAAGGAATAATAATAAAAATAATACTTGTAAAATTTGCAATTCTTTTCCTTGGAAGTGGCCCAAAGTATATTTAATTTTAAGTTTTCCATTTCATTCTAATTTTTTTTTGACATTTTTAATCACCGGAACTAAGGAATTTTCACCTACAGTTATATACAGGTGTTTTTATATTGCTACAATGTCAAACAAAAGCTCACAGAAAAATAAGACTTTCTTTACTTTGTATAGAATTAGTTAGAAAGGGTCCAAGAAATCTTTTATGGTGTTTCCTTAATGTTAAGGAATCAATATTCCTATTGATTTACAGCTATACATTTACATGTTTTAAATACATGTGTATATGCTCACATGAAAATATATTTATATTTTTTAAAATGGGTCATTGTGTTTCCTACTTATTATTTATGAAAGAAAATTATTTATCTCAGACTATAACTTTGAAAAGGAAATACAATTCATTTAGCTGCCTGTCCCAGACTATATAGATCTTAAAAGTGAGTCTACTTGCAGTAGGACTAATGAATTGTCTACTGCAAAATATTTCTAAAATCCCAGTTAGTGGCACCTATGTGGGTAATAAACCATTGTACGCACACAGATTAAAATCATCATGAATGTCTAAAACTGGAAAATAGTTGTTTTTCAGTTTTTGCTCCATAATGAACTTTACATTTTTCCAAATATGATTTCTATAAACCTAACAATTATGAAAAAATTTAAGAATTAAATCAAATATTTGAAATATTTTAAATTCTTTATAGAAAATCTTATTTTAACTTTTTTTTTTGTTGTTGGTCTCAGTCATCTTGATAGTAGGACTTCCCTGGGGGCTCAAACGGTAAAGCATCTTTCTTACAATGCAGGAGACGTGGGTTCAATCCCTGGATCGAGAAGATCCTCTGGAGAAGGAAATGGCAACCCATTCCAGTACTCTTGCCTGGAAAATACCATGGACGGAGGAGCATGGTAGGCTACAGTCCATGGGCTTGCCAAAAGTTGGACACGACTGAGTGACTTCACTTTCACTTTCACTTTCATCTTGATAGTAAATTTTTTTGGAGTGAATAAATAGTGCTAAATCGATTTCCATGTAGAAATAAGTTCAGTGACTATTTAGATGATTTACAGTTTTAAAACACAATCAGAAAAAAACTCACAGTTTTAAACAAGTCTTTTCTCATAGTTGAAAATCTGAAAGCTACAAGAAAGTAGAAATATTGTAAAATTCATGTTCCATATCACTTTTGCAAAATAACTGCAGTTAATATTATTCCTCTTATTTCACCTTTGTTCTACATATTTTTACAAATAGCACCATGTTATAAATAGCAAAATATTCTATAACATGGAAAATGGGCTTGCTATTATTAAAATTATTGCTAATATGATTTTAATAAATTTATGGTTTTAATGCTCATACATAATAAGTTGTATTCTTTTAATTGTAGAAATATCATAAAAATCATGTTCTATATCACTTTTGCAGAATAACTGCAGTTAATATTATCCTCTTATTTCACCTTTGTTTTGCATATTTTTTAAAATATCACCATGTTCAGTTCAGTATCACCATGTTATAAGTAGTAAAATATTCTATAACATGAAAAATGGGCTTGCTATTATTAAAATTATTGCCAATATAGTTTAAATGAATTTATGGTTTTAATACTCATACATAATAAGTTGTATTCTTTTCTTTTAATTATAAATAATAAAGCAGTGGACATCTTTAGTCATCAACCCTTCCTTTATTTCTGTTGAATTCTTTAGGCCTGGTTTTCAAAAGTGGGATTATTTTGGTGTGAATATATTGAAATTTTACAGGCTTCATTACTTTCCAAAACAATTGTACCCAAGATGTGAACAAAGACTTATATTACCACATCTCTAAGAGTATTAGGTATTATCATCAAAACAATAACAAAATCTTTAATATTATAGGTTAACATTAAAAGCAACATGTTCTTATTTGCTTGTTTTTGTTTAGTCATTATGTCCAACTCCCCATGGAATGCAGCCCTCCCCCACCCCCCTCCCCCGTTCCTCTATCCATGGGATTTTCCCAGGCAAGCATACTAGAGTGGGTTGCCATTTCCTTCTCCAGGGAATCTTCCTGATCCAGGGATCCAACCCATGTTTCATGCATTGGCAGGCGGATTCTTTACCACTGAGCCACCTGGGAAGTCCCTCTTATTTGCTTACCTCTCATTATTAAAGTTGAACATTTTCTCACATACTAGCTGATGAACAATTTTCTCCTTTATAAAATAGTTATTAATATGAAGTTCAGTGATTATTTTTGAGATTCAGTTGCAATAATTTGTTTAAAAGAGCTTTTTGTAAAATCTTATGCAAATTTTAAGCTATTATAAGTAACATACAAATAAATAACTTCTACCTACAAAATCCTGATTTTGTAAAAACATTAGTTTTTCCAATTTAGCATAGAAGTAATAATAAGATTGTATGCTTCCAGAATTACGTGTTCATTTCTTTGGCTAAAACTCTTTATGGAAATTTTTTCTCTCATATTACTGTGTGGATCACTGTCAGTGGAAATAATCAAAATTTAGTTTACACTAACATAATACAAGGTAATATGCAATTATGAACTTTTCTAAATCAAGCTGTGCTGCTTCAATCAATTTTTAATTTCATCATATTTTCACTAGCAAATACTACGGCCATGTAGTTACTGTATAGAGTTATCTTATATTTTATGTAAAACCTATACTAAAATTCCTTGGCATTAATTTTATTTAAAAAAATTATCTCATATATATAGAACATCAAAAATTGAATAGAAAAAATAAATCAACAAAATTATAATTTTTTACAGAATTTACCAACATAGTGATCTTCACAATTCACTAAGCTACATGTGTACATAACCTACATTATAGTCACAAACATCAGCTATTACACAATACTTGTCCATATCTTATTTTTGTGAACACTTATGTGACTTGGTGTAATGGTCGTTATGATAAAAGATAGGACAACATATTTCCATTTTTCCTTGGCTATGTTGGTACATTCTTAACTGTAAAATGAGATTAATTAATATCATTTACCTAGCTATGAAGCAATGTATATTTTGTGTTAAGAATGCAGAAATAAGGAAGTATATGTGATTCATAATCATCAAAAGATAAGGGCTGGTCATGTATAGGTGATTATTTATTGTTCAGTTGCTAAGTGACGTATACTTAGTTTTTTGGGTTTTTTTTTTGTGCTTGCATATATTTTAACATTTCCATTTACTATAATAAAAATATTTCTCATATTAGAAAATTTTCTAAATATACTTTTATATTATTCAGTTATTTGGAAGGATGATTCATAATTTATATAATCAATTTTCTATTTTAAATATTTATATTGCTCTAGAAGTTTGGTGTTATGAACAACACTGAAACAGACGTATTTGCATTTATGCATCATGATTTTCTTGAAATAAATCCCTTAGTTGAATTTTCTACTGTAAAGCATATTTCAGCATGTTTTTTAATGAGCGCAGGTTTTAAAATACTAATAACTCATTGTTAGAAGTGAACAGCAAGGAATTCAGATTTGTAATCATTCTTATAAATGATTAATAGTTTAAAAATAGTTTATAATGTTTCGGTTTGTTGTTAGCAGATCTACAGCTCATGTCTTAGTAATGTGTGTCTAAATAAAGTTAGCTGTTTATTTCATTGCGGGATAACTGACTAATCAGAAAAAACAACAACAAAAAACTTCCCCACATCTATGCATACTGAGAATGACGAAGCTAGTCTCTCTGTAATTGAAAGTATCAGTGGTAAACTTGGCTGGAGCTTGATTAATAGTATATTAAAATCAGAGTCTTCTTGGTGAGTGCTAGATAAGGAGTTTTGGGCAAATTACTTGGTTACTGGGAAGCCTTTAAATTTTAATCAAGGGAGTACTTCATTGTCATTAGAAACTGAAAGGACAGTGGGGTCTGCTGGCAAGTTCTCTGAATTGTTGTGCTTTTCAGGCTCTCTTTCTGCCATGCTATTTAGAGCCAAGCATGGACTGCAATCGAAAATCCTTTTCCTCCCCATGACTTTGATTGCTATTATTGTAATTTAATATTACACAGTATCTTAGAAAAAAATAGCCCATGGAAATGAGGAGAGATAATTCAGGAGGCGGGGGTGGGGGTGAGGAAACAACTGAAACTGGACTCAAAATTAGCTCTGAAAATAGTTTTAAGCTTGTAAATCCTTCCTCAACCCACAGCAATTGTAGTGAGAAAATCAAAATACTAAAGATGTTTAACTTAAAAGAAGCAACAAGCATAAAAGACAGAAAACTTTGTTCCATTCTTGAACCTATCAAACCATATTATCTAACTATTTGCAAGGTGAGAAATGTAATGGATAGCAGAGAAGGCTATCCTAGTCTCAGCAGGTTTTGACATTTCATGTATAGTATTTATATAATACATGACATATGTGTATATATATATATTTATATGTTTAAATTTGGCTATATTTTTATTTGAGGAAAGATACATAATGCAGTTAGCTATTAAGATTTTGTTTTTTAGTTATACCATGAGATTATGTGATGTCCCAAAAGGAAATTAATATTCTTTTTCCTGTGTATGTAAATTCTAGTCAGTTTGAACCTTGGTTGAATCAGAGTTTTGAACAAGATAAATAAGAGAAAGAACTGTAAACAGTAAAGTTAGGATTAGTAGAGAGAATAGAGTGGAAACATTACCTGATCCATATGCTACAACTGAAACAAGCTTCTTAGAACATTTTCAGCATATTTTATAAGCTTGGAGGATTTGTTTATTGTGTTTGATTCCTTTGTAAGAAATAATTTTAAATGATCTATGCAGATATTTTCTAGAAAATATCACAGAGAACTTCCTAGATTTGGAAAGAATTCTCTGAATTCTGAAAAATCAGTGCAGTTCCTCTGTGCATTGGTGAAATGCATGTGTCTTGTGTTTCTGCACTGAGAATTGTTCCAAAGTTTCTGAATCTTCTTTAATATATGTCAAAACTTTTCTCCTTTATGGAAAAAAAGACAAACCAAGGTAGGTTAGTTATAATCCAACTATGAACAAAACATGACCTACTCAACTATAGCTATCAACTCTTTTAAGCAGTAGAGCCATGAATATATATCACAGAGTAGATAGATAGCAGGAGAACTATTACTTATACACATTTTTTTCAGTGCAATATAGTACACAGGTTGGCGGTGGCATACATTATAAGACTGAACAGTGCTAGGAAACTGATATAATCATTGTTTGATTATCTTCAATTCCCTAACAGAATGTTTAGTTATTTAATTTTTTCAATATAATTATATAATCACAAGCTTACAGAAAAGTTCTAAGTATGACACAGGTAACATTTTGCTTGTTTCTGTGGCAACTGAGTGTACATTGCTGCCCTGATGTCTCTTCACCCCTAAATATTTTAGTATTTGTTTCCTACATGGCCAATCAAAATCAGGAACTTAACACTGGTATATCACTGTCACTTCTCAGAGGATCCAGTTTAGAATCAAGAAACATAGTTATTATATTTCGTTAGTTGCCTACAGCCTAAAACAGTTCATCAACCTTTGACCTTGATGACCTTTTGAAGATTAGAAACTATTTGTTTTGCTAAATGTTTTTCAACTTGTATTGGCTTTCGTGATTATATCCAAATTATGTATCACCGAAAGGAATATCAAAGTATCAAGGCTGTGTTTTATCACTACTTTCTATTGACTCGATCACCTTTTGTTCTGTTTGTCCCATTACTTATGCTATTTACTTTATTACTTGACCAAAGTAGTGTTGCCAAAACTCCTACTGTAAGCATACATCATGCATTTCACCAATGATTTTACAAAATCATTCAGAGGAGTCTTTATAAATCTTGCAAGTCCTCTTTACCATTTTTACCTTTGGAATTGAAAACACTTGTTTTGTGAAGAAGTATTTTCAAAGTATGCATATGCTCCTTATTTGTTTGTTCCTTTATTAATATCTGTTTGGACTCATTATTTACTGTTTGATTCAATGGCTTCTAATTATCCACTATCACTTATCTTGGCTTGTCTAGTGGGAGCTCTTCAAACTAGTTTCTGTGTCTCATCATTATTTGAGTACTTCTTTTTTGTTTGTGTGTGGGTTTTTTTTTTTTGCAGGCTAAGATTTCTTGCCTTATCTCATACTTTCCCTGATCCAGTATTGGAAACAGCCATTTTTTCCAAGAAGCTCTGGCTTTTTCCAACAGTGAGTAATATTTAGAAGCCAAGATTTGGTTTCTCTGTAATTCCTTGTTGCTCTTGGAGTATCAGTGTTCTCAGGCCCTTCAGTGGAGGAAGCTAGAGAAAGTTTGTGTATGTGTTTCATATACACTATGTTGATTCCTATTATTGATATATACCCGAGATATATCTCTTAGATTTGCATCTATATTGTTTACAAATACCTATCTATCTATCTATCTATATATGGCATATATATATGTGTGTGTGTGTACATGTAGACATGCATGTGTATATGTGTATTCCCACCAATGACTTCAGTTCCAATCTATTACCACAGGGTTTACTCTAATTGTTTTACTTTTCCGTATTTGTAAGTCACTATTTACATATTTGTAAACATTATTTGCACACTTGTAATTCCATATTTGTAAATCACTTCTACAATGAGAAACCTGCCTCCTATTATCCTCAAAATACTTATTTGATTAAACCACTGTAGGTGTACAAACTACTGTCTGCATTGCACTCACTGCCTGGCATGGACACTCTGTTGACTCAGCTTGGGCTTCAATATTCGATGATGCACTTATGTTCTATAAGTCTACCTTCCTTGATATCTGGCCACTCAATTAGACTCTCCCTCCATGTGGATGCCTTTCTTACTCTACTTAGGCAGCCACAACCTGTTCTGGATCACAACTCACACATCTCTTCTCCATTCACTCACCAGTAAGTTGTTATGCTGCACTAAGAGGATTTAGGGCTAACTAATTTAGAAGGGAAGGACTAAGAAAGAAATGGGAAGAAAAAGGGCAGAATAGAAAGAGAGAAAAAGAGTAAAAGCACCATATATTCACCAAGTCATCTATTTATTTGTGCTAATTATGGTCATCCTACACATTGTTCATTATTTTTTGTTTACACTAAGAGCTATTAGGAGAATTTCAATGACTCCCTGTAAGAGTATGCCAAGTGTGTCCATACCCTTCAGATATATAGGGTATAATGTTTTAAAAGAAAATCAAGTCAAATAGCTCAGGGGAGGTCACTGGAAGGAAAAGGAGCAAGTAAAGTAAAAAAAGGACATTAGATATTGTCAGTTTAGGGAATAGCCTATGAGCCTATGAAAATGCCCAGAGGTGAGTAAGACATTATTTGGATAAAGAGCAGAAATGTGGTCTGTATTTTTTATAGTAGCAGAGGAAGATAGTCATCTAAATAATAGCAGCCAATAATTTAAGCCCCACTTCCAGACTTTTGATTAGTTACGATAGTAGTACATAATAATTCCCCAGCTGTCCAATTTGACAGTCTTCTCAACTCTACATATTTTAAGTATCCATTAGCTGATTTAGACAGGATGTTTTGGGCACAATTTATTGACCCAAGAGATAGAATGGCCAGTTCCCAATTGCCTTGCCAAAGGACTGTCAAAATTGTCCCATATTAATGTATGGGTATGTGTAAAAGACAGCTAGAATAGAGAGCTAAGGAATCTTTAGAATATATGAACAGTTGCTGTTAACTTGTAGAGAATCCCTCTCAAATTCTTGTTTCCACACATTCAAAATTCTAATGTTATGGATGGTCAGAAATTAGGTCAACATTGTTGAGTAAGCATATTTGAGAAGCAATAACTTTTTTCAACCTTGATTTTAAATATCCCATGTAAGTCAGGAAATAGGTTTTACCATTAAGTAATCAATAATATAGGCAGCTTGATTAAAGATAATAAATGCAATTTATAACAGTCTTAATCCACAAGCTGACACAGAACACTATTAGATTGTGATAATAAACAGGCATATTGAACAAGTCTTTGATTTGTAAAGATATCCCTAATGAAATTGCCCAGAGAGAATCAATGATCTCAGTCCTTAATTCCTGTGAATGATCCTTTACCTGAACTGGTGATATTGCTATCATTTTGGTGTAGTATAATTATAATTTTAGTTAATACAGAGAGATCTTTATAGGATTGTAAACTTAAGAACATGAAATCTTCCAATAATGATTTATGATGCTCTGACTTCTGATGCTTCCCACGTGGCACTAGCGGTAAGAACCCGCCTGCCAATGCAGGAGATATAAGAGACATGGGTTCAGTCCCTGGATTGGGAAGATCCCCTGGAGAAGGACATGGCGATCCACTCCATACTCTTGCCTGGAGAATATCAGTGACAGAGAAGGTTGGCGGGTTACAGTCCATATCGTCGCAAACAGCTGGACACGACTAAAGCAACTTAGAACACACACACGATTTCTAATGATGGAGTCATCGGTCAATGAATTTTTGTTTCTCATTGGCTCTGGGAGTATAACTGGATCAAAAATTTTATTTTATTTTTTCACCTTGTTTTTTCTTTTCCTTTTTCTCTTCTTTTTAGAATGGTCCTGTTGGTATACTAGTATTTGTATGGTTAAAGTTATATAAAATTTCCTTTGAAGAAGTTTGAAATTTTTTGTGAACGTGCCCACCCCTTGCCCTAAGACACCTATATTTTATTCTTATTAGTACCTCACTCTGAATCCACACTCTTTCTCTGCTTCTTATTTTTATTCTGCCCATGACACAGTGGAATCTTAGGAACAAGGGTCAAGGGATGCTGTAGTGTAACCTGACTACTGTGTGTGTGTGTGTGTGTGTCTGTGTCTATGTGCATGCGTGTGCATGCTCTTGTGCATGCCAGTTGGGTATGATTGCCAAGGGTAAAAATGAATTTCAATATAACACTCAGGTTTTGAAATTGAAAAATTTGAGGGGAAATAAAATACGAAGGCAAACAGGGTTAGGATATAACTGGGACACTTGAGTGTATCCTCAGGCTATTATACAACATCCTTGTGGAAATGTCCAGCAGGCCCTAAAAATCAGAAAGCATTCATTTAAAACTATTTCACACTTAATAATGTTTGATGCTTAGAGTTTTTGCACATTGGGATAAAACAGCATCTTATTCTGTACCTGTATCCTTCTAAATGAAGTCAAAGTTAGATTCCTTTGAAATATTTATTGACTTTGCTTGTGGTTTTCATTGGGCAATGTGAAATGACTACTAGTCCTTTTGAAGTTGATAAAGTTATACTTAAAACATTGAAAGTTTTTAGACTTAATTGACCATAGCTAGTTGCAAACTTATTCCAATTATTTCAGTTAAGGAATGAAGTACAGACCATATTCAAAACAAAATCAGGAGGTGATTCTGATTAGGATGAAAGTTCTATCACAGATTAAGAAATAAAAGTTGTAATGCTGGTACTTCATGTTAGAACAGGCCTTTTAAAAAATCATGAAGTGAAACAGAAGAAGGCTAGAAAAGTTTGGAGTAGGCTAGATAAATTATTTAGAAGGCTCTGTGCTAATCTGCCATAAGTGTAAGAATCAATTTGGCTGATAGGCAATGAATGACTCGTATTTGATATCTGAATTTTTCAATCAGCATTTTCTGAACATGGGTTCTCATTATGATAATGACTAAAGGATTAATTATCACCATGAGAACAGTGATAATAGCACTTTGAACTGTACTTGTCACCATATGACACAGACTATTACTTTTTTAAAAATATATTTTAAGAAAGATATGTGCATTTGGAAGCATTTGATTCACTTGGTGAAAGTGATACTATTAAGTTATTGGAGTTAAATGATGAGGAGACAACATTTTAAAAACACTACTTTCACATTGGCCATCCTTTTTACAGTTTTAATTGACCAGTTAAAGCTGACAGTAATTAACAGTATCAGTGCAAATGCTTATGTCAAATAAATAGTTCAATTAGAATATTTGCTGGTTTCTTCTAAAACTCTCTACTGTAGCAGATAGAATGTTGTAGGAAATAATATTGCTAATTACCTTTCCAAAACAATATCCTTCACTAGCTCAAGTGCAGCAGATTAGATGTAAGGCATTTAATGAGAATGGCACAGCATACTGGATTTTAATTTTAGATACATGCATGGTAAGCAATGAAATAATTGAGAAAAGACTATATTACTAATTGATACTAATGGAGGCAAAGTGTAGGTTTTTGGTATCATGGTTTTTTATAGAGACTAGAAAAATGTTTATTAAAATAATAAAGTTAATTATGTAAATCATTATATTTTCCTTATTTTTCTTCTAAAGCACTCCATATTTGCCACATTAGGGAATGCTGTTGAGTGATAAGGATAAAAACTCTGTAATACGGGATACACCTATTGTAGCTAGCTGCTGTTCTTTGCTATTCAATGACCCTATGGCAGCATGATCAGGACAACCACTGGACAGTAACACATGATACTGCCACTGTGTGCTTAGATGAACTCTACAGCAATTTGTTTTCATCCTTCTGTACTTCTGTTTTTCTCTCTGTTTACATAGGTTTAGGGCAGTAGTTTTTAAACTTTCCTTATCTGATCCCATAGTAAGAAATACATCTTATCACCCATACCAACATATTTTACAGGTAAAATAGGAAAAAGTTTCACAAAAATACTTTCTTAATACAGAATGTATACTATTTTCTTTTTTCTGATCAATTTTAGACTATTTTAATATAGTTATGACCACTAAACTGATGGATTCCAGTCTGTAATTAGAAAAACTCTGTTAAGAACACCTTGGTACTAGCTTATTTATTCCTTCGGACTGGTGGAGGATGATCTGAAGGAATATATAAGTCAGAGATTGCAACTCAGTAATTCTATGTACAATACATAACAAATAATACAAATAAATGAGAACAAGTTAATAGGTCTTTGAGAATAATATTTCAGTGAAATAAAAGTATCCTTCATACTCAAAACAAAATCTTTTAAAATACCAAAGGACCAAGCTGGGATAAAAGTCACTAGTAATTGTGATATGAAAATATAATAATTGCTAATATGTGGCATAAAAGTTTTTGGTAATGTTTTCATATATATGTATATAGTTCCTTAGTAAAATGTAATATGTATATATAAATGTATATATATAGAGAGTACTTTTTGTCCAATATTACTTTGCAATATGATTTTTAATAGCTGCAAATTATAACAAACTGTAATTGGAGAGAATTTAAGTTTGAGTCCTGGGTTTAAAAAGGAAATTTTGACTGCTTAGCTACCCTACCAGAGATGGGCTTCTTCCTGGCTATACCAGAAATCGATAACTTCCTTTTCCAAGTCATAAATGAATGAATCCTTAAGATTGAGTATTTGTTTTTCTGTGTTAAATGTAGTAGATGAAAATTTCTCAAAGTACATGAAACACTTAATTATAACATAAAGTTTTACTATATAAGAATTATAAGAGGCTAAAGAGGGGAGATTCACAAACATAAGACTGAACCCTTGACTTATTGAGGGAAAAGGAACACTAAATGATCTCAGATCATAACTCCTTTTCTGCACTGGAATTTTACACAAACAGTTGTCTCTGCAAATGGCCTTGGTCCCAGGATGCATTAATAATACCTGCTATAAGCCAATAGTGAAACCATTAATGTGTGTCCTCAATATAAGTATTTTAAGTGACATATAATTAACTCATATCTTGTATATACCTAATAGTACTGTTCAATTAACATGCAATGACTCTATTAGTAAATCAAAATTAAATGCTTTGCTGAAGATACCAAGTTTAGAATGTTACTCTCTAAGTCCTTCATGAGTTATCCATTTATAGCTCTCTAATGATTAGTGTATATGTCCTTGAATTGTGACAAACTTTGCCAGTAAAAAGAACAGCTCAGAAGTCTAGTGAGCAAGGAATAGTGGATTCAGTTAATCTGATGGGCATAAGTATTCATTTTCAGCCCGGGAATTTTGCCCTAACCAGCAGGTACAAATCCAGCTGGTTCTATTGGGTGTGCAGGATGGCTTCCAAGCCATAGTGTCCCTTTATTTGACTTTTGGGACAGTTTTGCCCTCTCAGATTAGACATTTAGGTGTTTCCTTCAGAATTCAAGTTTTAATCCCAGAAATAGTATTTTTTCAAGTTCTGAAAAAATCCACGGGCCATCTATACTATGCATCAGTGGTTCCCAACATTTTTGGCACCAGGGACCAGTTTCAATGGAGACAATTTTTATACGGACTGGGCTCAATGAGGGGAGGGTTTGGGGATGATTCAAATGCATTGCAAGTTTCCCAAGTGGGACAGTTGGCAAAGAATCCACCTGCCAATTCAGGAGACACAAGAGACGCAGGTTCAATCCCTGGGTTGGGAAGAGACCCTGGAGGAGGAAATGGAAACGCACTCCAGGATTCTTGCCTGGAAAATTCCATAGACAGAGGAGCCTGGCAGTCTACAGTCTATGGGGGTTGCAAAGAGTCAGACACAACTGTGCAAGCACACATACAAGCACATTACATTTATTGTGCACTTTATTTCCATTCTGACTACATCAGCTGCACCTCAGATCATTAGACATTAGATCCTAGAGGTTGGGGACCCCTGCTATACATCACTCTCTAATTCAGTTGTATTTATACTGTTCTGAAACTGTTTACTTCCTATCTTAAGTAGGTGTAGCTTTGTTTAGATTTGCAGATACAGCATTCCAACTAGGTCATACATTTAAAGGCCTGTTATTGCCCCTTCTTAACATGTACTTGGTGGGGGGAGCAATAGTCACTAAAGGTATAGGTTTTGGAAAAGACTTCCTGAGTTTGAAACCCAGCTTCACTATTTACTGCATAGGGGATTCAGGCCTAGGCATTTCACCGTATGCCTTATTTTCTGATCTACAAAAAAAAAATGATAGAATATAAAATTTTACCAGTCTCATAGCGTGGTTGTAAGGAGCAGGTAAATGAATTCATATAAAACACATTCACAGTAAGATTTAGTAAATATTACCTTTCTCTATATTTGTCCTTAGCATCTAATCACATACAAAGGAGAATTATAACTGAATAAATGTTATTGGATGAATGAATATATACTATAGCTGAAATAGCTCACATACGTCTTATTTACGCAATTTCTTTATGCTGAACTTGAAGATAAAAAGAGGTTGCTTTATATTCCCTAAAACATCTAGTATTTTATGCTACAAATGATATTTAATGAGTGGGATATGAAGAATGAAATTAGCAATAAATGTTACAAAACAAAGTGCACCCTATCCTAGAACAGAAGTCATTTATAATGATTTAATATATATAAATTGCAGGAAAGCTGTATCCTGCAACAGCAAGATCATCTCGCTTTCAGAAGTGATTTTAAATATATACTGTATTATAAATATTCATAAATATATATGCACATATGTGAACAATATATATTGAATTTTATACATAATTTTGAAAAGGAAATCAAAAGTATATGACTACTATCGACTTCAGAACTATTCATATAACCACAGTGCAGTGATATTAGAATATCTCTGAGACTTGTTCCCAGAATAAATTTATTTTGGCAATGGTTTAGAATCCAGAATTCAGACCTTTATATTCAGAGTGATTAGCAGTACTTAGTAGTATTAGCAGCTTGACCCTGAATTCTGTGGTCCCTTCCCTAGACTATGTATAGATATTTGTGTTAAGCAGTGTCTAACCAGTGTACAAAAGATATTAAATTATAGGGAACACATAATAGCAGCCATGGAGGGACTTTGGCAGTGGTACTTTCATCTGAAGTTGATGAGGGTGGGTGGAAGCTAAGAGGATGCTGAACTTGACTTACATATTTATCACCATGTAGTAAGTAGTAAAATGTTTCTGATTTTCTTAGGAGTTCTTGCACCAAAAATAAAATATATCCCACATTGTCTTTTAAATTTACATAGTAATGCTAGAGACACATCCCTCAGAGTGTAGTCGGAAAACATTGTGAGAAGCTGAAGTCCACATTTTTAGTTTGATCCTGTTTTTGTTTTGCTTTATCTAAATACTGACCCATTTCAACTTAGGTGGAAAAGAATTTCATTTGTATCACAGAGCTCTGGAAATATTACTTTAGTTAAAACCCAGACTCTAATCTTAAAACTTGGGATACAATCTTCTCTTGAACTTTTTTAAAAAAATGTAACTGGAAGGGACAAATAGATCTCTAGATACAAATGTTAAAAAAAGGTTCAATAAATTATAATTTAACATAGGGAGAAAAACTCTGAGAAAGAAGGCTGAAGTGTGGAAATATGACTTATTTTGAATATTTCTATTACAGCCATTTTTTCCAAAAGAACTATAGTGCATTTTAAATGATATATATGAATTTGAATTGTATAGTTATTATTTCTGAGTATTATAAATGTAATATCGCTTGCTTAGATGCTGCCTTGGAAAGTGATATTATGGTCAAAATATGTAAAACTTTATTAAGCCCCATATTACCTCCCTCCTTTAGTTAAATTATTGTGAAGTTGACTGATTTGGAGCTAGAAGACAGTGGAAGACTATTCATTGAAATACATTTAATTGAACTTCTGATTCAACAGCTATATTTCATTTCCCCACACTTTTCCTGTCTTCATTTCCTTATCTTCCTCATGGCTATATTTTATCATTGTCTTTCTAGCCATAATTTATTCATCCCATTGCTCCTTCCATTCCTCCCTTTTTTGCTTTGACTTTCCCCTTCCTCCTCACTTTTCATCATATGTGAATTTCCCTGGCCTTACCTGTGTATTTCATGTTTTATATGTGTAGGAACACTAACAAGGTCTTACAGGAAAAGAGGTGAACAAAAATCAAATAACTGTATTGCTGGATGCTCAGTGCATAGTTATTAATGAGATGTTCCAGTTAGGTGTAACCTGGGTGCCCATCTGGGTGACTGGACCCTGATTTATCCAAATATGTTTGGAGTTGCAGGCAAGCTTAAGGATATCACAGGAGAGTTTTTTCTAGAGCAGAGTGTCTCCATCCTCTCTCAGCCCTCTTCACACAGGAGAAGGATACTTGTTATTAATTTGGGTGTTCACTGATCTGCAACTTTTATATAACCCAACAAATATACATATATAATATTGCTATAAATGATATAAAGTCAATGTTGTTGCAGTAACTATTTACAAGATTAACATTTTAAAAATAGAGAGCCAGTATTATTAGCCTTGACTATATTTTCTCTCTTAAAAAGGATATTCTATCTGGAAAGGATCAAAATAATGAATTAAAGAATGAGTCCTCAAACATGTTAATGTATATGCAATATAGGAAAACTTATGGCTCTAAGATTTTTGTTTGTGCTTCAAAGATAACTAATTGGATAATTATTTATCAAAGGGAACTTCAATGGAAAAGCAATTCTGTTTGAAAAAGCATCCTTTCTGTATGTAAACAGTATTTTTTATGAGTTTTATGATAGCTCAGTTGGTAAAGAATCCACCTGCAATGCAGGAGACCCCGGTTTGATTCCTGGTTTGGGAAGATCTGCTGGAGAAGGGATAGGCTACCCACACCAGTATTCTTGGACTTCCCTTGTGGCTCAGCTGGTAAAAAATCCACCTGTATCGTGGGAGACCTGGGTTTGATCCCTGGATTGGGAAGATCCCCTGGATAAGGGAAAGACTACCCACTCCAGTATTCTGACCTGGAGAATTCCATGGACAGTATAGTCCTTGGGGTCACAAAGAATCAGACACAACTGAATGACTTCTACTTTCACTTTTCAACAGGACATTTTGTACTGGTGAGATCTTTTAATGATGGGCATTTTTCTATATATTTTCAAAGCCTTTCCCATCATGTATTTTTGCAAAACCAATTTTAGCATATTATAAACTTTTAAAGATGAACAACTCTGGAATTTATTTAAAAAAAAAAGTGACAGAAATAAATGATTACTAGGAAGCACATTAAGGAGAAAAGATATCCTTTAATCAAATTTAGTTTGCCCTAGTTACATTCTTATTTCCATGGTGGCTAATACTTGCTTGGATTTTAAATTTTTCAGTGTTTCTTCTCTTTTAAGGGTCTCTTATAATTCTCTGACTTTCCAGTTTTTTTCTTTCTACTGCTTCCATTTTTCATGAAAATAATTTGAAATTTCAAATGAGGGATTCTAAGTCCATTGCTATGGGTTACTTGTAAAGTATCTATGAACAAGGTTTTTTAATCAAGATGGAAGATTTATATTTGAAAGCTATCCCCACCCACTTCTTGTCTAGTAACTTGGCACAGAATTAGTCAAGCATATGGAAATGTGGAGATGTCCTATCTGGAGTCTCAGTTCTCATTTATCATGCTAAGGAAGTGGAAGTCAGCTGAAATTAGTCACTAGACTACACCTCTTGGTTTTTACTGCATCCATTCTTCTTCAGTAATAGCAGTAATAGAGTAACTCCCAGGGAGGTATTTTTCTTGGATAAATCCTTTTCCCTCTTTGTATTCTAATCATATCAGCCATTTTTTGTTTCTTGGTGTCTTTTCCAACCTTTGGGCCTTTGCACATTCTGCTACAAAGGCCTTGGGGCTTTTGTTCTTTCTAGCTGAAATAGTTCCTGCTTGATTTTTATTGCATTGATTAACGTTCATCCTGTTAATCTCAGCTTAAATGTGAGCTTTCTTTGCAGGCCTTTCTTAACTACCCCAATTTGGTAGATTTTTCAAGTAAACCTACCCATAAGAAAATATACTTCTTCCTAGCAGTTAGCACAGTTGCCATGAATGAGAAGTAAAGTCTTTCTGTGAATCTTTCTCTCATGGCTGAAGGCACCACAATAAGACTGCATCTGCCTTGTCGATCACTATGTCCTGGGTGCTTAGGACAATGCCTGGAACGTAGGTGTTGCACAGTAATTATTTGTTAAAAAAAATAAAGGAGAGAGAGATTTATGAAGAATGATTATTTTTCAATTCCTTTAGTCTTTGAAAGAATTGGTACATAGAAATTATTTTTAAAATGTCCATGAGTTAATATAGTTTTATAAAGTCATACTTAGAGTATCTAGCATCATACTTAGAAGGTGCTAGCATCATAAGCTTATGGGAAAAGACAGTAGCATCATAAATACCACTTTGGTACCAGTGATTCAGGGGAAAGTGACAGTCTGGAATCAAGACACATGAAGCATCATACAGGTGGTGATCAACACACACATATTAAATAGTTTTAGATGTTTGCGTTTGGTAACAGCTGGCCTTTTATACATTCAGCAATTAGTAAAAAAAACACTATGGAAAATCCTGCAATATAAAGAACTGAATAAAAAGTATCTTAACTGCCTGCAATTTAAAGGGCAAAACAGAATGAGCAGGGGAAAATATGGAAAAATGAGCAAAGTGTGACAGACACTGAAAGTATAGCCAGAGTCCTGCCAATTCCAGGGGGAATATGAATGGAGAGCAGATATAAACTTGTGGAGGTAGGAATATTCATGGCATGTACAGAAAATGGGAAAGAGCTCAACCGAAGAGGAAATTTGAATGTCATAATTAAGGAATTTTGAGGGTGAGGAAAACATAATCCATGTTTGTTTTATTTTTGCTTTTATTTTTCAGCAACTAATCTTGAAGTCAACGTGGAAAAGAAACAAAGCAAGGAATGAGACATCAGTTAAGAATCTGTTGAAACAATTCAGGTCAGAGTTGATCAAACTACATTTTGTGTTATGAGTGGATCAAATATACAAAATAGGAAATATTCCTAAGATAATTGATATGAACACTTTCAAGTAGTTTTTTGTTGAGTATTATGAAAAGTTTACCATGACAAGTGTTTAGAGATTTATAAAAAGCTAAGATTATTAAGAGGAGAAGGAAGCGACAGGATGAGGTAGTTGGATGGCATCACTGACTCAATGGACATGAGTTTGAGCAAACTCCAGGAGATAGAGAAAGACAGGGAAGCCTGGCATACTGCAGTTCATGGGGTTGTAAAGAGTTGGACACAACTTAGCAACTGAAAAACAACAACAAGATTATTAAACAGAAAGTGAAGTTTTCTGCAATCTTCATATTTTTTTGCATTTGTAATATAAAATGAAAATATCTTTGTATCATTTCATCAAAGAAACAAAGATGTACAGAGAAATTGTCTAAGACAAACATGTTTATCTTCCTTCTCTCTCCCAGAGTGCTGCCTACAGACCCTTCCCTTTGATAATTATACATTCTTCAGCTTTTGTTTAAGCTGGACCTGAAGGGCCAATATACTCACAGGGTTGAAAATGCCAAGTTACAATTATAGTGAAACCTATCACTTTTAATTCCCTGAGTTTTCATTCTAAAATGTCAGTTACCTGGCAAGAACTATTACTCTAAAACACACGTTAGTAATCACTTGGCCTGAATTCAATGTATATATTCTTTTGCATGGTGAAAAGTCACAGATATGATTGATGACTTTTAGAAATAGTCATTAAAAAGTACATAATAATTTCTGTTATAAAAACCATTTATTAATAGTAGGGTAGGAGAATGTTGTTTTGACAGTATGCAGAAGGTATTATACTGTGTATTTATGTTATTTACTTGGCCAATATTTGCTCATGTGGACTTTTAAATAAGGAAAACGGACATTTTAAAAGTTAATATTCATAATTACTGGAAAGACTGGGAAATACAGTAAGTACAAAGAGCAAAATAATATCACTTATAATCCTTCTCAACATTGATATCCTCTTCTAATTAATATTTGTATTTTGGCATATTTCCTTTCAGTCATATATACATAAATATTTAATCTACTTGGAATCATATTGCATACAATTTTGTCTCTATTTTGTTTTCATTATTATGTTGTGAGGATATCTCGAAATTATAAAAATCTGTTTGAATATCTCATTTTAATGGATAAATGTTAGTCAGAATTATGGGTGTATGAGAATATGATACATGATCTTTAACTGGTCTTTGAGATGTTTCCAAATAGTTTTGCTAATATAAAAGAATTCTTTGACATGCATCTTTCTGTATAAATCTTTTCTCAGATCTCTGATTATTTCCTTAAAATAAATTTCTATCAATGGAGTTTTACTTCAAATTAAATAATCTTTTAAGAAATTCTTAGTGCACAGCACCAAAGAGCCTTCTAGAAAGTTTGTATCACTATAGAGTCAAACCAAAAGTTTACTTAATTGAAGTTTTTGTCTTTTCTTTTTTGTATGTATTTGACTATAAGTGTACTGACCATTTTTTGTGCTTATTGTTTTGGTTTATCCTATGAATTGTTAATATTAGTTAAAATATCCTTTTATTTGCTTATTATTATCTTAATCCTAGTTAAAAATTCAGTGTGGTTGAATTCCTAGAAATCATGCAAAGTCATTGATTGCTTATAATGACTTTTATACTTGACTGAAGGACTTTTTGTAAATAGGATTCACAGTGTTTCACTTTATTTTATGGTCTGAGTGATAACATCCAAAGCACTTTACCTATACCACAAGTTAACTATCAGGTGCTGGCATCCAGGTACAACATGCAAAAGAGTATTAATTATCTACAAGTTGTGGCTAGGGAGAAGATTTGAAACTTAGTAAAAAAATTGGGGTTCAGAGAATCTATCTCCATTTTTAGCTCTGACCACCAGGAAAACCCAAGGGGGGCAAGTGTGAGCTTGACTCCCAGGAGTTTAAGCAGGAAGGCTTTCACCTGCTCATCTAACAGTGTCTCCATGCAGTTGCTTACTCAGTTTTCTTGTTGTTCAGGTCCCTCCCTCCACCTCCTTCCCTCAATGAATCTTCTCAAATTCCTGCATTTCCAACAGAATAACCATGTAACAGCTGTTTATTACTGAGTAGAAACTTTCCCTGTTAGAAGAGGCATGTGTGAGCTCTCTTATTTGCCAAATTATACCAGATATTTTCTGTTTGCTCCCAGGTTCACTGTCTACCCTTCTCTGTCTGGGGGGTCCACCTGTATGAATGACATCAACAGGGCTTCCATTCTTCTTCTTTCTATTTGTTTTTAGTCAGTGGGGGAATGGGAAATAAAGAGAGAGGTGAGGGTTTTTATTTTCCTGGATGAACTGCATAGGAGGTCCCCTGCCTTTGCTAAGTTTTTGCTCAATGAACGATGGCCTTGTCTATGTATTCTTGCTTTTCACTGACTCCAGCGAGCTTTCCCCCCATCATCTCTTTAGTTTTTGGTGTGGTAAAAGTGCTACTGCTCCTAGAGTCCCTTAGTATTCCTTCAGTTCAGTTCAGTCGCTCAGTAGTCTCGGACTCTTTGCAACCCCATGGACTGCAGAACGCCAGGCCTCCCTGTCCATCACCAGTTCCCAGAGCTTACTCAAACCTCTGTCCATCTCATCCTCTATCGTCCCCTTCTCCTCCCGCCTTCAATCTTTCCCAGCATCAGGGTCTTTTCAAATGAGTCAGTTCTTCGCATCAAGTGGTCAAAGTATTGGAGTTTCAGCTTCAGCATCCGTCCTTCCAATGAATATTCAGGACCGATTTCCTTTAGGATTGATTGGTTAGATCTCCTTGCTGTCCAAGGGACTCTCAAGGGTATTCTCCAACACCACAGTTCAAAAGCATCGATTCTTCGATGCTCAGCTTTCTTTATAGTCCAACTCTCACATCCATACATGACTACTGGAAAAACCATTGCTTTGCCTAGACGGACCTTTGTTGGCAATGTCTCTGCTTTTTAATATGCTGTCTAGGTTGGTCATAACTTTTCTTCCAAGGAACAAGCATCTTTTAATTTCATGGCTGCAGTTACCATCTGCAGTGATGTTGGAACCCCCCAAAATAAAGTCTGTCACGGTTTCCATTGTTTCCCCGTCTATTTGCGATGAACTGATGGGACTAGATCTTAGTTTTCTGAATGTTGAATTTTAAGCCAGCTTTTTCACTCTCCTCTTTCACTTTCATCAAGAGGCTCTTTAGTTTTTTCTTTGCTTTCTGCCATAAGTGTTGTGTCATCTGCATATCTGAGGTTATTGATATTTCTCCCGGCAATCTTGATTCCAGCTTGCACTTAGTAGTTAGTTATTACTTGATAATTACTGATTTTCAATTATGTTTAACCTCTTCTGTAAACCAATTATATTTGTTATCTGTTAACATGTAACAAATTACCTCAAAATTTCTAAGCTTAGGACAGTAATAAACAAGTTTTTATTTCACAGTTTCTATGGTTAGGTTCAGGAGTAGTTTAGCTGGGTAGATTTGAAAGACAAGTTTTCCATGTTTCCCTCATATTTCTGATTTATTGAGAGAAAGTCACCGATTGCCTTTACTCTGAGCTCTCTTTTCAAGTACATTTGTAGAGTGAACTGCCTTGGAAGACAAATATTCTGTTTTCACTTAAGCAAAGAATAGATATCCTTACTGTCCATAATAAAATAGTTTTTTCCTAAATTCAGATTCCTGCCAGGTAATGCAGTCCTCTTATATGCAGGTACTGCCTGGACTTGTTCACACTGCTTTATGGGAATTAAAATTCAAACAAGTGAAGAAAATAGTAATACTGTGATTATTGTTCCTGCTCTGAATAATAATGCTCTGTTTCTGACTCAGGAACCTTGAGTCTTCTGCAACGGCAAATATCCATGAAAATGAGGCAGGCTGATATGTTAATTGGCAATTAGGGTACAATCTTAGACTCTCCACAATTCTTGACCAGTAGTCCTTGTTCGGGGTCTCTTGTGAGCTTTCAATCATGGTATTTGCTAGGACTATAGTCATCTGAAGGCCTGACTAGATCTAGAAGATCTATTTCCAAAATGGCTCACTCAAATGGCTGGCAAGTTTATGCTAGTTGTTGTCAAGAGATCTCAGATCCTTACCACATGGAACTCTCCATAAGTTGGCCTAAGTATCATCTCACCATGGCAGCTGGTTCCCCCAGAGGGAATAATCCAAGAGAAGCAAGATGGAAGGCACAGTGTCCCCATGACCTAGTCTCAGAAGTCACACTGCCATTTCTACAGTATCATGTTAGATTCAATGAATAATGCATCTGCTCAGTATGAGAGCTAACTACACAAGCACGAGAATACTGTAAGGCAAAGATCACTGTGGTTGGGTACCATGTAAACCCTTCTCTGATTGTCCCCGTATGTGTCTAATATCTCTTTCCTGACGGAAACCACAACTCAAATTTCTTTACATGCTCTCTTACCTGTTTGTCCCCTTAGGCATGTTTCTATTTGAATTTTCTACTTATTGTCTTGCTTAATTCACACAGTAAGACCTTCCTGGGATCATTTATTCCATTTACAAGGAAACAGCTTAACGTTTTCAAGTACTTTGGCCAAAATCTTGTATCCGGTATGAGACTCCCAATCGAATATTCCCTCCAGTATTCACAATGCTTTCTGGACAAGAAATCTAAAAATGAATTGAAAGCAATAATCTTGAAATCTTATTTTGTAAACTAGATTAATATGTAGACACTGTAGACAAGTGCTTAAGTGGCATAATTTAAGGAATGTGTCTATTGAAATATTTTTTCACTCTCCTACCAAAATATCTCTCAAAGGTCTACTATAAAAAAATTATTGTGGGACAGCCATCCAGGAACTTTTGCATTTCGTTTTGATTAGGCATTATATTTTATCAGAAGAGCCATGTATTACCTTGGCCTTATGTTACCAGTTTTATAAATTATTATTTTAAAATTGCTTATAATTAATCCCTAAACTATCAGGTAGTAGAAAGCATGCACAAATAAATTGATTTTATGGGACACAGAAGCTTGAGAAATACCAGAGATCTATACGGTTTTATGCAGTGGGAGTCGTAAACAGTTTGGGAGTATGTTTGAAAGTGCCCTAAAGAATTGCAGTAGCCATAAGAAATTCGGTTCCTACCACAAATTTTGCTTGAGTTGACCCTAAGAGCAGAAATGCACTAATAGCTCACTTTTCAATGAAAAAAAAAAAAAGTTGAACAATTGTACCATTATTACTGAAACAATCTCAAATTGCTTTGAATTTCTTCTTTTCTCAGTGGTTTGAAGTATTCTGAGGTTAAAAATTTTATAAAACAGACCCTAGCCCATTTTTTCAGTAAAAATATATTTAGTTTTTGTCAATGTGTTGAACTGAAAATTAGCTTACATGTATCTTTATTTTAATTTTTTTCATTATTTTCTTTTAACTCATTTCTGTAACAGTTCTCTTATTTGGCAGCTTCCTTAACAGATAAAGCTATGGAGTTTTCAAATTCAATAAGCAAGATTGGAAGGGAGATATCACTTGACCACTAAAGGACCTCAGATCTTAGCTTATGGCAAGTTTTTAGAGCCATCAATCTTCTAAAGCAGCTAGCAGCTTGGAGTTCTTTTGTAGATGCCCGGGATAGGTGCTAAGTTATTAGTGTAAAACAATACATTCTGGAAATTTTTCAGCTCTTTACTGTGAAGTTCAAAGTATGAATGCACTCATTCTTTCAAGGTATCTCAGGGGAAAGAGACACAGAGAGAGAGAGAAAGAGTGAGAGAAATGAACACAGTTGTACATTGCATACTTGGATTCCTTGTATGTGACATTTAAAGCACACTGTTTTGAATGATGATTGATAAACTTTCACGAAGCCCCCTAACTGAGACAGAAAAACAAAAAAAAAGCCATGTTAACCCAGTCTGTGCTGCCAGAGCTGTTGTTCAGTTTTAGTGTTCAGCCTGTCTGAGTACTTATCTTGGTAGTTGAGCATGGATTATTCTATTAGACCACCAGATTTGGGTTGTGGAACAGACTTCAGTTGGGACAGACTTCAGAGAGGGTAGAATCACAGATATTCTCACAAAATGCCCGTTTCCTCTCCCTCAGCCAATTGACTCTGGTCTTCTCTTGCCAGTTGTTAATTGTTCTAAGATTGGGGTAATGAGACTAAGTAAGGTTTTATTCCATCATTGGAGACTGGTTCTCTCCCTTCCCCTCCCTCTCTTCCTGTCTTCTTCTCCTCCTTTCCCTCTTCTTTTCTTCTTCTTTTTACTCCTCCTTTTTTTCTTTCTCCCCTCTCTCTCCCTCCCTTGCATCTCCTCCTCCTTTTTCCTGTCCTCCTTTCTTTTTCTTTTTTTCTTCCTTGCTAAGAAAGGCCCCAATTACAATGTTTTTAACTGAACTAGAGAAGCCCCAATTACTTTTGCCAGCCATTTTAGAACCACTAAGGAAAAGCAGTCATGGGATAATCAGCCAGAGAGATGGGATAATTAAGTCTACTGATGACATCTATAAGCCATTCTACCTGTCCTGCTTGGGCATGCTCTAATGTGAGGGCAGGAATAATCAATATCCTTATTACTAAAACCACTCTGAGTAGGATTTATTTTAGTTGCAGCTGAAATAATCCACTCTGACACAGAAAACACATCAAAAACAAACAGGTTGAGCACAGGCCTGGCCTAAGTGGCTTTTTGGTCATCCTCTGAATTGAGATAGAAGCAAGAAAAGTAGAAGTACTAAAAAAAATTGTATGTATTTCAATATATGTCTTAGAGAGTTCAGTTTGTTGCAGTGACTGAAACAGAAAAATATGTTGGAAATATAATCTTTGGGGAAATGTGCCTCCTCCATGCTTGTAGGTGAATCTGAAGTGACAAGTGTCATATTGTCCTCTAGGAAAACACATCAGGGACAACTGTAATGCCCCTGCTCCACTCAGGGAGTTCTTCTCTTATCAGTTTAATATATGTCTCTGAATGAGATTTTTCCTGAAAAATAAAGAGGTTTGCAATCAACTATTAGATTGAAAACTACTATTTAGCAATAAATCTTCATTCTTTGTTTTATGGTGAACACAATGAGTGCCCAAATAACCGCTTATCTTGTGTCATCCATTTCCATCTACACCTGATTCTGGGCAAGGTCATCATTGTTTATTGTTCTCATTTAACCTGTCATCACCACCCTTTTCAGGAGAGGATGAGGAAAGAAGTACTGAAAGAAGTACCAACATTTCATCTCCTTGTCTTTTCTTTACCTCTTCAATGCCACTGGGCAAGGACTATCCAAGTTTTCAACATTCAACACAGATCTTCAACCCACTTACATAGTCAGGTTATTGTTTCCTCCAGGTATAAACTGAACTTTAAGAGTAAAGTTCCCCTGTGGTTCAGATGGTAAAGAATCTGCCTGCAATACAGGAGACCTGGGTTTACTCCCTGGGTCAGGAAGATCCCCTGGAGAAGGGAATGGCTACCAACTCCAGTATTCTTGCTACTATATTAGAGAATCCCATGGAGAGAGGAGCCTGGCACTTCACGAGGACACAAAGAGTTGAACACGACCAACAATTTTTGCATTACACTGTTAGAAAAAATGTATTTTTCATATTTTTACAATTACTAGTTCTCTTTTTTTATTATTTTGAATCTAAGAAGTTTATGTATGAATTTGTTTATTTGTTTACATATTTTTGTGAGATTAGGTGCATAGCAGTTTTTTGTTGGATGCAATAACAATATATTGATTTTGCTGTTTAAATCAGCAAATTTTCTGCCAAATTATAAAACAGCAATTGTAGCAGAAGTATCAACAGCAACCTTCAGAAAGAGAAAAACAAAATATTTGTCCTCAATCCAGGATTTTTATATATAACTCAATTGCTTTGGTAAAATATCTACTGGCAAAGCTGAATCTAAATAGCATTTCAGATGCATCTTAAACAGCTTGCCTGAAGACTGAAGCACACTCTGCTTATATACTTTCTGAAATCTATCTATATTTTATTTTGTCTTGGAAAAAGATTAAAGAATAGAATTATATTAGAACTGGTGGAGGCATGATCCATGCCCCCTTGATTATATTGAAACATTAAAATGTCATCAGCATGTTAATTTTGTCATCTCAACTGCATGAGATTTATTCAGCACTTCTATCTATTACATTACTCTGGAAACACAATTTATTCTGATTGTGGAAATGTCATAGGCAGCAACTAAAAACATCTGGAATTCTTAGTTTAGAAAGAATGCCTGGTTTCAATAATGCTATTTCAAAATTAATTTTATCTATAAAGAAGGCAGGAATCAAACATTTTAAAATTATTCAAATTGAAATATTCATTTGGCTCACCAATTTTAACTGAGAGATCAAAAATCAAAGAAAGAAAAAATTGAGAATAGGAAGCATTATTTTTTAATGGTTAGGGAAATAAAATGATCTCCAATGAAAGTCTAATTTCAGAAAAATATAGCGACCTTTTTTTGTATGTTTGTTTTTCCTTTTCATTATAGCAAGAGAAGCTTGACTACATCTGTGACATATCTAGAAAGTAGATGCAAGGGAGGGAGATGGGTAATTAATCCCAGAAAGACAAAAGGCACAAAAGTGTCATTATGGCACAAGGAACCATTTTTGTTTCAATGTTTCATGTTTTCCTTTATAAAAATTCGTAAATAGAGTACATTTCTTTGCTGGTGCCAAGGTGAAAGTCACTTGCCTGATAAGAAATTGTATGTGGGGCACTGGGTGAGGAAAGAAGCAAAGATTGGTTGGTGGTAAATTAGAGATTTTTCCTAATAAATATACCCATTATTTGTTATCTGAGAAACCCAAGTCCTGAAAGCTCTGAAAACTGAAATAAATGCCCATTGGGTAGTAGATACTGACCTGATTTAAAGTGAAGCTATTTATTTTCTGTAACTCATTTACTTGAGTATTCATAATTTTACTGCAGAATCACTAATATGGTCAATTGCAAGATGCTGCTCCAGACTGTATAGAGAATGCTTTGTAATTCCATTCTAAAATTTGAAAAACTCTGAGATTCAAAACACGTCTGGTCCTCTGGTCAGAAAAGTTTCAGATAAAAGAATGATGGATCGGTAGTAAATTTTAGAGATTTCCCCCATACCTACCCCTACCATCACCCAAACAGGTTGTTTCCAGCTTGTCTGGGCCTGACTGTGAGGCATTGTGCTTAAGTCTTAGCAAAATTTCAACTTCAGTTTCCACATTTAGCAGTAAGTTATTTTGGCAAACTGCATGGACAAAAATATATTATTATGCATTGGAGGGGATATATTTAATTTAATTTATTTATATTTTGGCTGTGCTGGGTCCTCGTTGCTGCATGAGCTTTTCTCTTGTTCTGAGCAGGGGTCTACTGTTAATGCAGTATGCAGACTTCTTATTGTGATGCCTTCTCTTGTTGCAGAGCACAGGCTCCAGAACATGAGCCCTTCAGTAGTTGCGGTTCCCAGCCTTTAGAGAACAGGCTCAATAGTTGTGGGGCATGGGCTTAGTTGCACCATGGCATGTGGGATATCCTGGACCAAGGATGAACCCATGTCTCCTGCATTGACAGTTGGATTCTTTACCATTGAGCCACTGGACAGGGGAATATATTTAGATTTACTGAAAATTTATGAAGATAGTACAGAGAATGTCCATATGCCATGACTCTGTTTCCCTAACACTTTCCTGCTAACTTAAAGAAAATGATGTCACCTAGACTAGGGTGCTTAAATATCTGTTGACTAGCTAATAAAGTTGTTCTCTTTTCAGTAAATTCCTTATTAGGCTCCACATACTCTTTCTGTTTTTGAACTTTAATTCTTACAGTAAATAAGTGAAATGGGTATTATTTGTACACAATTTAGAGAGGACAAATGTTAATTCAGGGAAGAACACTAGCTTCTCTAAGGAAGCAGCTCTTAAACAGTAGATCTAAGTGACTAACTTGGATCTGAGGGGCTCTAAAGCACAGTTCTTTTCAAAGCACACTGTCCTCTTCAGCTCTAGTTGTTGGCCCCTAGTCAGCAGAATTTGTCTTCCTCCCAAAGTTCACAAATAATCTTCTGGCTGAAGATAAACCCATCTCATTTCCTCAGGAGAATGTGGAAGGTTGGGAAGAGAGTAATATAGAGTTTAGCAAGATGAGAAGAGGAGGAGGTAAAAACTTATTTTTACCATTTCTGAGGTTAATAAACAAGACCTTGTACTGCTTCTTCCTCTGTTTATGCAAAGACACACCATTAGCTTTGACAAGCATTCTTTGTCTCCTAAGTGAAACAGAGAAAAGATGGAGCTTTAGAGGCTGCTTAAAAAAAAAAGAAAAATTCTATCCTTTTATCTGGAAGCTGCTGCTGCTGCTAAGTCGCTTCAGTAATGTCCAACTCTGTGCGACCCCATAGACGGCAGCCCATCAGGCTCTGCCGTCCCTGGGATTGTCCAGGCAAGAACACTGGAGTGGGTTGCCATTTCCTTCTCCAATGCATGAAAGTGAAAAGTGAAAGTGAAGTCGCTCAGCGACCTCATGGACTGCAGCCTAACAGGCTCCTCTGTCCATGGGATTTTCCAGGCAAGAGTACTGGAGTGGGTTGCCATTGCCTTCTCCTTATCTGAAAGAACAAGCTGTAAAATACCCTTCAGTCAGTTCAGTTCAGTCACTCGGTCGTGTCTGACACTTTGCAACCCCATGAATCGCAGCACGCCAGGCCTCTCTGTCCATCACCAACTCCCGGAGTCTACCCAAACCCATGTCCATCGAGTCGGTAATGCCATCCAGCCATCTCATCCTCTGTCATCCCCTTCTCAGATTAGGGTCTTTTCCAATGAGTCAACTCTTCGCATGAGGTGGCCAAAGTTTTGGAGTTTCAGCTTCAACACCAGTCCTTCCAATGAACACACAGGACTGATCTCCTTTAGGATAGACTGGTTGGATCTCCTTGCAGTCCAAGGGACTCTCAAGAGTCTTCTCCAACACCACAGTTCAAAAGCATCAATTCTTCGGCGCTCAGCTTTCTTCACCGTCCAACTCTCACATCCATACATGACTACTGGAAAAACCATAGCCTTGACTAGACAGACTTTTGTTGGCAAAGTAATGTCTCTGCTTTTAAATATGCTATCTAGGTTGGCCATAACCTTCCTTCCAAGGAGTAAGTGTCTTTAAATTTCATGGCTGCAATCACCATCAGCAGTGATTTTGGAGCCCAAAAAAATAAAGTCTGACACTGTTTCCACTGTTTCCCCATCTATTTCCCATGAAGTGATGGGACCAGATGCCATGATCTTAGTTTTCTGAATGTTGAGCTTTAAGCCAACTTTTTCACTCTCCTCTTTCCCTTTCATCAAGAGGCTCTTTAGTTCTTCTTTGCTTTCTGCCGTAAGGGTGGTGTCATCTGAATATCTGAGGTTATTGATATTTCTCCCGGCAATCTTGACTCCAGCTTGTGCTTCTTCCAGCCCAGTGTTTCTCATGATGTACTCTGCATATAAGTTAAATAAGCAGGGTGACAATATACAGCCTTGGCGTACTCCTTTTCCTGTTTGGAACCAGTCTGTTGTTCCATGTCCAGTTCTAACTGTTGCTTCCTGACCTGCATACAGGTTTCTCAAGAGACAGGTCAGGTGGTCTGGTATTCCCATCTCTTTCAGAATTTTCCACAGTTTATTGTGATCCACACAGTCAAAGGCTTTGACATAGAATACCCTTAGAAAACCATTTAAGAGGCTGAAAGGAAGAAGGGTTGTGAGACTATTGCGGTGCTTGTTTGTTTGTTTGTTTTTAACACAGTGGCTTTGTTTATGTCACTCAAAGGCGTGCTGTGAACAGAAAGGGGAGAAATTCTACCTGGAAGCAGCTAATAGTGGAGCTGAGGTAAATAAGTCTCTCCTCAGAACTTCTTTCTCACTCAGTCCCTACTTCTACACTCACAATTCAGCTCCCATCCTGGTTTGGAGGTACACCTGGAAGGCAGAGACTATTTTAGGAAGACGTGTGTGCATTCTGAGTAAAAACCTATAAGTATTTGTCAATAAGTATTTGTCATTATACCTGGTTAAACAATTCACAGTCATCCTAGAGTTACCCTCTTTCAAACCTCCCAAAGATCTCCTATAAGAAAGCATCATATAGCAATCCCCAGATGAGCTGTATTTAGTCATGGCATCACTAGAGTACATGTGAAATCAGCTTATAGTATTTCTATTGTAGAAACTTAAAAGTATTCTTATGATATTTGCAAGTGAAATCCATTGACTATCTCAAAAATGTATTTCTTCCTGTATTAATTAAAGAAACATTGATCAAAAGAAGTGTTTCTGATCTTCAAGTGGCTCTGAAGCTCCTTCCAGCTTGTGCTACTATGTCTTCAACACATGGTTTCCAAGGTCATCATGGCAAGGCAAAGAATGTGAGAATCACATTATAGGGGTGTGCCATTCTAGGATGTTGCTTACATCAGTCTTTCCCATACTACACTGGCCAGATGAGAATTAACATGTGTACCATATTCATGTTACTGGATCCAAGCCTGGTCTGCTTGCCACACAATAGGCCAATAATCAGGAGATGAGATGCTGAGGCAAGAAATAGCAATTTTAACTGGAAAGCCAGGAGTCTGAGAAGATGGCAGGTGGGCTAGGGCCCTAGGGTACCATCTTATGGGGTCTGGATGCCAGTTTCTTTTATAGAACAGAGAGGGGGAGGAGATGAGGAAGTAAAATAAAAAGGCAGTTAGTCTTGCAAAATATCTCTTGGCTTGGCCAGGTTTGGGGAGGGGTTGTGGTAATTTCTTCTTTTCTGAAGCTATTCACAGGTGGGCAGGATCAGAATGTCTCCCTGTGAGCTGAACAAAGGAACCTTAACATTCAGACAGAGGGACAGGTTCGTCAAGAGAGGCCATTATGTTCGCTTACAGCTATAGATAGCATCCTTTCAGTGATTACAAAAACAGAAACAATGAAAAGTAAAGGTGAAAGGAACAGATGCAACATTGAGTTAGATTTTGCTCTTCCCTGTTACATTCAAAAGGAAAAAGCAGCTGGTGTGATGAAGAGCTCACTAGTCTCTGCCATAATCAAGTTAAATTCTTATTCATAATTTCTCTGTGGCTCTTAGTTCTATAAAATAATGTCTCTCATTTTCCCCTTTATCCAAATTTCTGCTTTCATATTTTTTTCCAACCTCTCTTTAAACTTTCCCTTTCTTTACTTCAGTTTTCTTCTATACTACCCCAAGTCACTGTGTTAGACAACGATCATCTTTCTGTTGTGTCAACAACCCCACTTTCTGGTTCTGCCACAGCTGTCCTGCCCTGTCTTCCATACCTGGTCAGTCCAATCTTCTGCTTTCTATACTTTTGTTCCACATGAAAATACCACTACTACCACTGCCACTACCAGAATCTAGTTGGTCCTTATTAACCTGTTTGTGACCTCAGCCTATCTTAATAATGCCACTTAACTGTCATTGATTTGTGTTCAGTTTACGTTTTCTTTCTTCGAGGCAAATATACCAAACCTTTACAATTTTCTTCATCTATTTAACCCTGCCTACCTTAACTCAGAAAAAAACTACACGCGATGTTCCACACTTTCTACCTCTAAGTATATGTATGTGGCCCTGCTTTGTTTCCCAGGGCTCTTCTGCTCAGCCTGCCCCTGGTCCTTAGTTCATTCTTTATCTTTTCTCCATTCTCCTTGTGGTTCTTCTCCCCACCTGCTGGTTTCTAATTCCATCTGTTGTTCTCTCTGTGGAGGTAAGTTTTGATTCATCCTTCAAGTTACATGTAAAATATTATTTTAGTCCACTCTGGTTGCTCTAACAAAATCCCACAGGTTAGTTGGTGTAAACAAAGAAAATCATTTTTTCCATATTTCTGGAGGCTGAGAAGTCAGGGTGAAAGTGTCAGCAAGGGTGGTTTCACATGAGGCCTCTTCTCTTGACTTGTAGGCAGCCACCGTCTCACTATGTCCTTGTAGGATCTCTTCTCTGTGTGCCAAAGAGAGAAAGGAAAAAAACAGACAAGATTTCTGGTGTCTTTTCCTAAAAGGGCACTAATCCTATAGAATCAGGGCCCCAGCCTTGTGATCTCATTTAACCTTGTGTGCTCAGTTGTGCCCGACTCTTTGTGACCCCATGGACTGTAGCCTGCCAGGCTCCTCTGTCCATGGAGATTCTCTATGCAAGAATACTGGAGTGGATGGCCATGCCCTCTTCCAGGGGATCTTCCCAAACCAGGGATTGAACCCAGATCTCCCTCATTGCAGTCAGATTCTTTACCATCTGAGCTACCAGAGAAGCCCCACTTAACCTTAATTATGTCCTTATAGATGCCATCTCTAATTATAGCCACATTAGAAGGTTGCCTCATCATTGTTTACAATTTCATCATAATAACCAATTGACTCCAGCCGTACACATGTGATCCTTGAAAATAATGTCACATTATAGACTATCTTCATATGTTCAAGGTCAACATATACATTTTGAAAGGACACAAATGCTCAGTCCTTCATGATCTTGATCTTTACCTTAACAGTGAATCATTCTTTGAAATGACCCAGGCTGAATTTCTGCCCTTATCAATTTGAATGTTATGTTAAACCATCATAATTCTCTTTAAAGTAGATTTCTAATATGTTCTGTTTGGACCATGAGCTAGATATAGAAAGAAAGCATATCTTCATCATCTTTAAATCATGTCTGTTACCTAGCACAGAGTCTAAACCAGAAGAGGTGCTTAACTGCTTTTTTTTTTTTTTTTAATTAAGCCACAAGATCCTGTAAGGTCAACTACATGATCAGAGAAACATTAAATTATGACACATGTGTTTTAAAAGTAAGAATGATATATTTAATTTGAATTGTTTTGAAATTGATTCCCTATATATAGGTCATATACTCATTCTTTAATGGAATGCTTAATTCAATTTGGTTCTAGGATCATTTAAAGAAAATACCATTTGCAAATATCAGATTCAGAACATGTGTAAATTCCTTAAGAACTGAAATAGAAAGATTAAAATATATGGTTCCATTGAGCTTGTATATCCCAAAGGGCTACTAACATAAAACTATTGCTAGATTTGGAAGCTTATCATGAATTGAGCACAGTATCTAGAGTTACAGCTATTTCTTTCAAGAGGTGTGGGTAGTTCAAGCATATGTTTTAAAGCCTTAAAACTCTATTATTTCATTGTCATTTTTTAGTCCTGATTTGATCAAGTTTTTTTCTTTTTTTTCACAGACTACATCTTGGAATTGTAGATTAGACTTTTTAAACATGCTATTTGTGATTTTTCTTACTAGTTCATCAACCCCACAGTTGTCAGAAACGCATTTTCACATGAAATTTAATTTCTGCAATAAAGGTTGAAAAATTATCTTGTTTCATCAATGAGGGAAACTACCATGTTTCTCCATTCTTGTTTTCTGTAAGAGCAAAATAATCTCTTGAATTATCTCTATAAAATATTTTTCATTGTTCTGGCAATGATCTGGCTCCATCCCTTGATAGGAAATAGGGCATGTGTGGCTAGGTATCCAGAGGAATATGTTTACCAATAAATTATCTTCCAAGGTTTTGACACCACTATCAGTTATGCCAGATGCAAATCATTTACTCTCTGTCAATTCAAATACACAGTCTTGTTTGGATGGCTTAAATCTATGCTGGCACCAAAATACAGCAAGCAATATTGCTCAACTTTTGAGTTGAAAGCATAGACAAATGTATACAGCACCAGAACATGGAAATAGTACCGTACATGCTGGATTTTGGTAAGTGTTACTTAATGTTTATACAGCATGAGATTGTCAAAGGAATAGTGACATTTCCTATTAAAGAAATATCCTTCCACAATGGTAGACACAATTCTTTGACACAGAGTTTTAAGTTCTATGTGGCCCACAACTCTGCCAGATCTCATGAAGTCAAAAATGAAGCTTTGGGTAAATACCTCAGGGAAATGCCAAATGAAATCTTGGAATTTGGGAATTTAATAATAATGACTTCAGTGCTGTAGTATTTCACAGAGTTTAGCATCATTTTTATAGACTATGAACTGGTAGATGGCCTCAAGAGTAAAAAAGATCTGATTTTTCTTTATTCTTTTCTACTTATGAATTCAGGCAGATCATGATACCTAAAAAGAAGATTGTAAAGTCATTTATTTCTTGGCCCTTGCCATGAAAACAGCTGAAGTAAACCAAGTTGACCCATATTTTCACTTACTGAATAGGTATAATTTATATTTGTAGAAAATAACAGCAGAATTTAATAAAATATCCTAGAGGAGAACAATAGGATTAAGATCCCATGTTACTGAGTTAGAAAACCTGGATTTTAATATTAGTATCACTATTTAATAGCAGTATTGACCTTTCTAAGCCTAAGTTTTCTAATCTATAGAATATGAAGGGTATTGCCTAACTTCTAATGATGATGTGTTGATGTAAAACATGGGAAGTATGAGCATATATGTATATATGTTTATAACAACTGGCAACTGTCACAAATATACATGAGGTCATAAGGACCTTAATTAATTGAGCTGAGTAATCATGAAAGTCAATTGGCTTTAAAAAAAAAAAAGAAATTCTGCCTTCTCATAGATAGAATGAATCTTACCTTATTTAATAATCTTTGGTCTTCTTCGACACTGACCTTTTCTTCCCAGTTAAATTTAAATTGTGTAATCACTCTTACTTAAAATTTTTCTTAGGGGGAAGACTTAAAGAATATCCCAAGAAGCAGCAATTAAAAAAAATGTTTCTGCCACAAAATAATTATATTATTTAAACCTTTTCATATGCTTTGGTATAAAGTGGTGAAATAAAATAAATGACCATAGAATTATGTCAGAATCCATATATTTATGACTTAAGGCCATTTTGCTTTGCTTTGGTCTAGATAGTGTTTCTACTAGTTGCTTATCAAACAGGGGAGTAGATCTTATTCAGGGGAGAATTTTTTCCTTCAGGAACATTTGGCAATGTCTGGAGACATTTTTGATTTCCATTACTGTGGGTAATGAGCGGTGCTACCAGGATCTAGTGGATATAGACTAAGAATGCTGTAAACATCCAACAATACCAAGGACAGTACGTGCAATAAATTCAGTCAGTCTCAGTTCAGTCGCTCAGTTGTGTCCAACTCTTTGTGACCCCATGAACCGCAGCATGCCAGGCCTCCCTGTCCATAACCAACTCCCAGAGTTTACCCACACTCATGTCCATTGAGTTGGTGATGCCACCCAACCATCTCATCCTCTGTCATTCCCTTCTCCTCCTGCCCTCAATCTTTCACAGCATCAGGGTCTTTTCCAGTAAGTCAGCCCTTCGCATCAGGTGGCCAAAGTATTGGAGTTTCAGCTTCAACATCTGTCCTTCCAATGAACACCCAGGACTGATCTCCTTTAGGATGGACTGGTTGGATCTCCTTGCAGTCCAAGGGACTCTCAAGAGTCTTCTCCAACACCACAGTTCAAAAGCATCAATTCTTTGGCACTCAGCTTTCTTCACCATCCAACTCTCACATCCATACATGACTACCGGAAAAACCATAGCCTTGACTATACAGACCTTTGTTGGCAAAGTAATGTCTCTGCTTTTAAATATGCCATCTAGGTTGGTCATAACTTTCCTTCCAAGGAGTAAACGTCTTTTAATTTCATGGCTGCAATCACCATCTGCAGTGATTTTGGAGCCCCCCCAAATAAAGTAAGCCACTGCTTCCACTGTTTCCCCATCTATTTGCCATGAAGTGATGGGACTGGGTGCCATGATCTTAGTTTTCTGAATGTTGACCTTTAAGCCAACTTTTTCACTCTCCTCTTTCACCTTCATCAAGAGGCTCTTTAGTTCTTCTTCACTTTCTGCCATAAGGGTGGTGTCATCTGCATATCGGAGGTTAGCTAAATACCGGTAGTACTACTATTGAGAAACTCACTTCTACTAGATTTATATGATACAGAGATGAATTTTCTCATTTCAGATCTAGTAGAAGTCTGATTTAAAGATAATGGAATATATTCGAACACATTTTCATCACCATACACAGGTGACACATTTCAGGAGGAAGTGTGAAGTGAAAGTTGTTTGGTCATGTTCCACTGTTTGCGACCCCATGGACTATACAGTTCATGGAATTCTCCAGGCCAGAATACTGGAGTGGGTAGACTTTCTCTTCTCCAGGGGATCTTCCCAACCCAGGGATCAAATCCAGGTCTCCCACATTGCAGGTAGATTATTTACCAGCTGAGCTGTCAGGGAAGCAATCCCATGCAAATTATCATTTAGTACCGATGATGAATACACAGCTTGAGAAGTTAAACCATTCTAATTTGAACATATGGAGGTATAATATTTTATAACTTAACTATTCCTGGTAGGAGAGGAATGTCATATACCTGTTGATAGATTACTTTATGCAATCAGACTATTTGATGCATATTTTCATTTGAAAAAATGAATTTTCAACAGAAAAAATATTTTCTAAATTGAGCCTTGACTCGTATCATTTAGTTACTTGACACAAGAGAGGATCAAGGGATCCGGCTATCTTTTCATTTTACAAAAGAGAAAACTATGAGATAAAGAGTCTGAGCAACTTTCCCAAGGTTGCTAACTTTGTTGTATGCAGGGTTAGGGCCATATTTCCAGTCCAGTAAATTAATTAACAATATTTTTAATACTACCATTCATTATAAAGACATTTAAGTTTATTGCACATTATTCATTGAACTTCGTTTCTCTTCGCCACCAAATTCACACTTACATCTCTTTTTGTATGATTTTTTTTCCCCTCCTAGTTTTTCCAGGTCAGTGGAGCTAACAGTATAAAACTTTAATTTGACACCTTTCCCAAAAGCCTTTCATGGGTTTTTATGCCAAATCTGACTCCCACAGATTTAAGAGGTGTAGAAAAACTAGATTAAGCTGTCTCGGGTTAGCTAAACTTCCATTTGGCCATAGTGTGAAGGAGTCTATGCTACAGAGTTCTTCCATCACCAGAGGAAAAGCTCTTTTCAATTATGCTGGTTTAACTTACAGGGACTTTAGTGATCCACAGAACAAGTGGAATTTAAGATACACATCTTAAGCTCAGTTTGAAAAGGCCTGTGTTTTCAATAACAAAACTCACAGTGACAGTGATGTATGATTTTCTTTATGAGACCTGAAAACTGATGGATATGTGATCTTATAAATGCTTAGACAAACTAATGCACATAATTATATTTTCCATTTGAAGTCTATTGCTAGGCATTCTAATACAATATCATTAGTTGAAATGGCCATGATGATACAGCTTGGGCAGTTTGTCACAGTAATTACAGGGTGATTATTTTTGACTGGAATAAAGATTTCAGTTTTAGTATGGTGGAAAGCATCATCACAAATTACAAACAGTCTTGGAAAATAATAATAAAACTTTAAGATTTTAATGCATTTTGCGGTGTCATTCTAAAATAATTTCTCATTAAGGAAAATGTCCATAAATTGGCTAAGTAAATTATTTTTAAAGAGATTAAAATATGACTTTGCCAAAAGGATCCCACTTATCTCATTAATGGTTCCTATGTATAAAAATGTCAACATTAGATAAAATTTGACTGTGGTAAATAAGGCTTATGTCATAATTAACAACCTTTAAAGAAAGGATTTTTTTTAAGCAGACACAAAAGTATGGCATTTATCTTCACTATTTTCAGAATGGTTGATTAAAGTAGACAGTGTCCTAACATCTGTATTGAAAACTATATTAATCAATTGATTAATCATGCAACATTAATCAAAGCCTCCCTAAGTGTTTTAGTATCTGAGCAGCTCTTAGTATTTTCTATCAGATCCCTTTTAAGGTGTCCATTAAAAAGATTAAATTTGGGTGGTAAATATTGAGGGGTTGTGGAACTTGTGGCTTCTCACTGGAAGGTCATAGCCATGGCTCATTAGTGCTACTTTTAATGGGATAAGAAGCAAAAGTTTTGAATATGTGACTAGATCAATTAATCAGTTTTGCAGTTGACTCATTCCAGTAAGCAGTTTAGTATTTGCCGAATCGGCACCATGGCCATCTGGCCGATTTGTCCCTCGGTGGGTTGGCTTAAACCAAAGAATACTTTTTGCTTAAAGGGTTTTAATTGAAGAGCCAATACACTGATGCAGCAACTACCACTCAATAAATTGGTTTGTAAAAACTAGTCAAAAGTCAGCTTTTATTATTAAGAATGTATTTAAACGATCTAAGTTGTCCTGCACAACGAGTATAAAACTTCCTGTTGCTGGAGTGAATTGTTCACAATCAAATTATTTTGGTGCTTAGTGAGATGTAATTGAACTTCACAGTGCACTCTCAAGCTTACGAGTCAACTGTAAATTTCCAGGTTGGTGATTTATAATTGGCTAGTTCTTAGATTTCCAAATTCTTTTAAATGTAATATTAGTTAGGCAAATCCGTACAGGTAATGTGGAGTATTCAGTATCAAATACAAACAGAAAATTACTCAATATAGTTCAGAGGAGGAAATTACAATAAACAACTATTTGCCAATAAATAAAATTGTTATATTTTCAGAAGGCACTGCTCTGTTATCTTTTGTGTCCTCTATCTTTCTAATTGTAAAAAGCATCCCTTTGCACTATACCCATTTATTTTCATGATTTTATAATAGGAAAAGAGTAGTAGTCTCTGCCAACTGTTTTGATCTTATAACCTTTTTTGTTTACTTGATGGGGAATTGTTAATTTTCTTTCTGCTATTAAATAAATGATCATAAAGACATTCAATGAAATTATCTTGTCACTTTTTTCTAGGAAGAATTTCACCAGCTTTTCAAACAGAATCCAAACTTATAGGCATTTAAAAATGGTACAGCCCATCTGTTTTTCCCTGATGTTACATAAGGACAGATTATCTTGACAAGACAGTTCTCAGAGTTTGTGCAAAGGACTTTATGATTTGGGCAATGTCTAGCTATTGTTGTTGTTTTGTTGTTTTTTTCCCAGCAAAATGATTAGGTGGTAGTTTTGATATTTGCAAATATATCCTGAAGCTTTAACAATAGAAACACATGTCTACTTTATTTATCTAAGCTAAATTTAAATGTATGCTGAAGATCTTCAGTCTCAAATGATGCTTTTTCTTTTCTTTGCCAGTTGCTTAGAGTGAAAACAGATACTTTATTGCATATGATCCAGATGATGCTCCGAAAAGATGATGGCTGGGAGAAAAGGAATGTCTAATCTCTTCATTCCTCTTTTGAATAAAGTTGTCTACAGAAGAGAGACATTTACTATCAGTTACCTTTATAATGAATTGTCCAATCACACAATTTCTAAAGAAATAATTTTAAAGTAGATTTTTATTTAGTGGTTAGTATTACAGAATGAGAAAATTTAGTTAATTCACTTTGCTTCCGTAAGTTGATCAAACAAGTGCATTACTTTCTTACTTTTCTGAGTTCTTTGTTATCAACAGAATAACACTTAGAAGAAAGTTACAGAATAAAAATCTAATTGTGATAAAGTTTTATTAAAAATTTGTTTCTCTTAACATGTACACTCTACATTTTAATTATAAATATGTGTTTTGATATGAAGTATCACAATAATATTCTTAGTTGACCAATATTTCAGCCTATTCAGGTACCCACCAAATGCTATAAACCTTTATTTCAGTTCATTACCAAATAATTACATGAAAAAAAATGTATAAAAATAATCAGAAATACATTTGGTTGTATATATTGTTTCATATATCAGTTATATTTCATTTTGCTATTGATGTGAAGCTTGGTTGATTTCATTGGAGAAAGAAACATAATCTGCATAATTCCCATTAGTTCTTTGTTGGGCAAATACATTTTGATATTCTATAGTAGGTTGGTTTGTAGCTAATCATTTTTTGTACTTAGCAGCAAGTGTTGCTACTATATTGAAAAAAAAACAGTACATGTTTTGGAAATTATAGGTATAATTTAGCTGTAAAACAGCTAAGTTCCAGTATCCACCAATTCATTAGGTAAGCTCATTGGAAGCACAGGAAATACAGTTGGTTGATAATAAGATCATTGTTTTGTTACCTAGGTCAACTTTTATACTATTCAGAAAGCATTTTAGAGAGAGATGTGTTTTGGATGTTTTGCTTGTGATGCGAAAAAATTACATGACATCATAGACTTAGAAGGAAATTTCTTTACTGTATCTTGCTTTGGGGTAACTTTAGAAAGGGCAGTATTATGGACAGACATAAGCATTTTATGTTGGAAACATTTTGTTTTGTGGGGTTAGACTAGGATTTAAATTTTAAATATTTGATTTGAAGTTTTGTTTAAAAGTAGATTTCAGAAAAACACAATTTTATGATTGCAAGGGTGAACTATTAGTGATTAAGAGTAGGAACACCTTTGTTGTTTATCCTACTCAGAACTTTAAGAGTGTGATCTATGAAAGTTACTGGACCTCTTGTTTCTTCATTTTTAAGAGAAGTGATATGACAGATGTATTTGTCTAATAGTTATGTTGGAGAATCAATGAGATAAAAAGATTGATATCTCTCTGAAACTGTCAAAGAAATGTAAATTTGTATTATTGTTCTTTTATTAATCAGGCCCTTTATGTCATGGTTAGAACACTGCTCACTCAGCTTAAGGCTCCATTTCTGAAATTATATTGCCTAAGTTCTTGACAACTTTCCTCTTCTGCTTATTGACTACAGACTTGATCGAATGACTCATTTTCCCCATTTGTAAAATAAATGATGATAATAATGCCTAAATCCTTAGGTAATTGGGAAGACTAAATAAATTAATACAAGGAAAAATCTGAGAACATGAGCAGAAAAGCTGTTTTTACTGCTTTTGTTATTGCTGTTTTTATTATTAGTTTATAATCCAGCTATAAATGAGTAACCATATTCTGTTTCATTCAACTTCTTGTGATGTAAGCTTGAGCCAGAGACAAAAGTAAAACTGTGAAAAATGGGCTCCCCAAATAAGTTTTTAAAGCATAATTCTTATTTATATACAAAACACTTAACTATCCTTTCAATAAATGAGGCCTCAAAAGAAAAATGGAAATGTGAAGTGAAATTTATCTTTACTATTCCAGAAAATATATAATTTTCCCTCTAAACATTCAGTGAGTAGGTTTGTTTCCTGGGCAATAACTTACTGTATAATAAGGACAATTCTAAACTCATGGCTCATATTTGTAAATGAAAGTGAAATGTCCTTTTTTTTTTGAAAGGTTCTGATAATAGTCAAAACCATACTATATGTACAAGGTGGGTTGCCTAAGAAGAGTGAAACTTGGTTAAGGGTTGATTCTGACTAAATGCAGTCACCTTATTAGCTATTGATGTCTGGTCTATCCATACCCGACTTTCTGCTGAGATAGAGAGTTCAGTAATCTTGTTTACTGTAGATACCCATGGATTTATCTTCCCACTAGTTAATTCTAACATCCTCTGACCAAAGACATGATTTTCTTTTTTCACTGTGGTTCTTTGTATTTTCTTCAGTTTCAACATTAAATGATCATTTTCATTTCATTAAATGATTCATTTTCAACATTAAGTGATCTGAAATTTCTTAAGACTAAAAATCAAAAATAATGGAAGAGATTGTTCTTATGTTAAATATGTTTTGTTCTGTTTTTACTCCTGAATCAATTTTTTTCTGCTAGGAATTTGTACATTCAATGTTCAATGTACTTGAGTCTGGAAAGAGTTGGTGGTTCTTCTCGGAGTTAAATTTCCCAGGAGTGTGTGTGTGTGTATGTGTATATATCGGCTTTTATAAATCACATTTCAGCTTTCCACTGGAAGATAAACCTAACTTGTGTTTCCAGTTCTGAAAAAGGGAATGTAGGTTTAGTTTCACTCTTGATAGCCATCCCCCATGTCCCATTGTGTAAAAACAAAGGGAGGAATAGGAACAGTGGACAAGGGTAACTGGTCAAGGGATTATAGCTACAAGTAAGTAAGAAAATAATGAGCTTCCCTAGTGGCTCACCAGTAAAGAATCTTCCTGCAAGGCAGGAGACATGGATTCTATCTATAGGTCAGAAGGATCCCTGGAGAAGGAAATGGTAACCCACTTGAGTATCATTGCCTGGAAAATCCCATGGACAGAGAAGCATGGCAGGCTACAGTCCATGGGGTCACAAAAGAGTCGCACATGACTTAGCAACTAAACAACAAATAAGAAAATAACTACCTCTTTGAAAATACACAGACAAAGTTGCTGTCTAGTTTTCAGCAAGCAAGAAGAAAAACCTCACCTTTCTGGAAACTTGTATTTTTTTCACTGAGTCAAGGATGTGGAGGAAATATGAGATTCTAAAATTTTATTAATATAATTGGGTTGCAATAGATAGTTACTAGGCTTTATCTGTTAAGATTTAGAAATAAAAATGTTTAGAAAGCTGTGGGCATAATACCATAGGTTTACTTATTTATTCTAATTTCTGAAATTTTTAAAAATATATCTAAAATGTTCTTCATTGAGTTTGCAAACTCAAAGGAAGCTGCAGATAATTACAAATATTTTTCAAAATCTTTTCTGCAGCGACTCTACTACACTCAACTTATAAAAAAGACATCTTGTCATTTTTATTTATCTATTTTAGTGTTAAAATATCAAAAAATATTCTAACAAAAATTTCCTCTTTTTATTAGGACACAAAATATTTGTTTAAACAAAAATCAGAGAGTTTATAAAATGCTAATTCTTAGAAAGTTCTAAGCAGTTAAGAGAGAAGTTTATATTCTTAGTGACCACAACTATAGCTCAATTATAAATTATTTTTATTCTGTGAACATTTTTTCTTACAACTGTTGAAAAAAATTATTAGTGGCCATTGTTCACTTGCATGTTTCACATATAAGGTATCCTTTATAATTTTTATAACAACTCTATTAATTGGAAGCAATATCTGCATTTTACATATACTTACAGTTAGGAATTCTGTTTATCAAACACATATCATTTGATTCCAGAATCCTTGCTCTTGTCCATCTTAGCCCTTACACTATAGTACAAGATAAACATATATATACATAAGCTGTTGTGAAAATTGTAGTTTCCATGTAAAACTCATTAGTTTTATTGCAGATTATTATTGAGTGAAATTCTATTTGTGACTATTTCTTTTCTTCTTCCAAATTGTGTCATTGTCTTCAAATGTACTCAATACAATGTGATTAAAAGGCATATATGTTACTTTTCCCTAGAAATAAAAATTTTCATTTATATGCTTCAGTCTAAGAAAAATCCTTAAGGAAATATTTGTGTAAGTCATTTTATTAAATTTGATATTTTGATTATTAGGATTTTAAAAAATTCATATTGTATACCTATTCTGTTTTCATGTATAATTTCAAATTGTCTTATTCCTATATACCTTCATAGAAACATTGAGGTGTCTTTCTTCTTGTATTTTTTAGTTTTCTAAAATAATGATGACTACAACCCACAAATTAAAGAGATTATTTCAGCTGAATTGAAGTGTACAAAGACATCCCATTGTAAGCAGCAATTTCTCTTATCAACATCCCTTTACTACTCTCTGTGTATTTGTTTTTGATTGAAACATATAAAGTGAAATATGCAAAGAAACACTATCATTTTAGTGTTAGTGAGCCTACCTATGACAATATCATCAGCCAAATCTTGCTCATTTCTGATATCAATCTACTAAACATTTGAAAGTTTATTTGTTAATTATTGCCTAGTAAAATTTTAATTTGTTCCTAAATTGCATGGTGAATACCCTTATTACAATTAAGTTTATATTAGAAATTGGCACTAGAGGGAGCTAAGTAATTGTATCATTTATATGTTTGGGGGAAATTGAACATTCATTTAAAAACTTGTATTTTTTTCAGAACCTGCTGATTTTACAAATATGGCAGCTATGCCTCAGCAAATTATAAGCAATAATGAATTAGTTAATTTTCTTTAGTGAAAACTGCTATGGTAAGATTATTAAATTATTGTATTTCTACTTAGTGAACATAGCTACCAGTCAGTAAATTAGGACTTCTAGGACTCTTTAGGGAAAGGGATTATTATTATTACTATTATCCATGTTTATCATTATTTTGCTCCTAACAGAATTAAAATGCTCATAGCACCATGTTAAAATACAATATTGTATTCCCAAATTTATAGTTTGATAAGAAAATGGCCTTATTGAATAGGTTCACAGTGCAGATGAGAAAACAATTTTACTCTCATGGAATATTCTAGGAATTTAGTTGGTTTGATTACTTTAAACAACCAATTCGGTTTAACAAAGTATTTTTCCCCAGCAATCATAGCCAGCCATGAATTGAGTAAAACTGTGATGTCTCCTACATTTATATGCACCTCTAAGATGAACAAAAGTCTGCTAAGGTGTGTAAAGCTAAAAGCAGCAGGATGCTTTATTTACATAAGTGAAAGAGCTAAAGAACAGATACATAATTCTATACATTTTACAGGTTGATTCCCAGGAAACGCTACATTTAAAAACAGCATGTATGAAGTCAATATTATGGGGAACAATTAGAAAATTTTATTCTCCCCATCTCATCATTTAGGCACTTAGGCAATCTCTGCCAAAAAGTCACACACTTTATATGTCCTTTTAAATGAGCATATCGTTTTTACAGATAATATATGTGGAAAGTTGCTTTTTTTCACGGTCTTATGAGGGAAAAATATGGTTTGAATGATAAAATTAAATGAGGTTGTATTTGCTTTCCATTCTACTCTGTAAATACAATGATGTAGAAAATGTTGAAATAAAATAATAATCTTTTATGATCTCTTAGCTAATATTTAGTTATAGATTTGAATTGATACACCAGTGATCAAAGGGAAGTTCTTGCTTTTTTTTTTGCTGGTCCAAATGAGGAAACTCTCTATTTTAACCTATGCTTAGGTTAATTTTAATATAAAGGTGAATTTTAGGGTAAATAAATGTGCAAAGTAGAAAAAAATTACAACTAGGCAATATACTATTTTATAAACCACAGAATTGATTTTTTTTCCTGTTTGCTTCATGTATTTCTCTTATGAAAATGAAGTATTCCTTAAATTCTATATTTTATTTTTACAGTTTTAATAATTAGTGTATTATCTCTTTCAAAGGAATGTTATAATCAAAGTTAGCCTTACAAATGAGGTTAGTAAGTGATATCTCAAAGAGAAGATTTGTGAAGGGCAGGGGCAGGGGGAAGGCAGCTTGTATACTGAATGCAACTAGGCCATTTTCTGATCTCTAAATTTATGTTTGACAAACTTGAACATACATACTAATTATCTGAAGGGTTCTTAAAATGCAGATTCTAATTCAGAAGATCTGATTCAGAAGCTTCCTTTCACTGTCTATAGACCACAGTTCCTATATCAATAGTCTTCACTTTCTTTAATCTTGACACTTTCAGCTCTGACTTAAAATAAGTATTTAGAGCAAAAGACAAGCAAAATTATAGAACAGAATCATGGCCCTGATCCTGGAAACCTGAGGTGCCAACTGTAGTCATTCTTACTTTTCATGAACTGTCTTGGATGCCTAGCACTGACCACATATAAGAGTAGTAAGTCTGCAGGTATGGGGCCATCTGCAATCATTCACATTGTCTAACTACAAACTTCCTTTGATTCCACAAAAACGTGTAGGAGATACCATAATGTTATCTTTTAAGAATTTCAATAGCTTCATTTTTTTTCTTTGGTATGGATAAATCCATTTCATAGAGAAGTGGGAGATCTAGGGAAAGAGCATGGCATAGCACATAGGACTGATTTGGAATCAGATTCATCTGGATCCTGACTCCAGCTCCGGCACTCATTAAGTGTGCAATCTTAAGAACTGTATTTAACATTATTCATTATTGGTAAAATGGAGATAAATACTTATCTGCTAGTTTTGTTGTTTTGCTTAAATTTTGTCATTTCCTATTTGCTTGGCTTTGATCACTGAACATCTAGAATTTTGATATGTTTTATTTAGAGTAGACTATACATAGCATGAGACCTGAGATAAAATAGATCATATATATTTTGAATTCATTATTCATATCCCTGCCACCCTGAACCATGTCATAGACACTGGTGATTTTCATAAAATTGTTTTCTGATAAACTGCTTTTGAAAGTCGTATGACATCCATATACACACCTAGTAGACTTCTGTACCCACCTAGCAATATTTTGCTTTAATCTACCAATCTCCCATCATGTCAAGCATTATACAGTTTTCAGTCAAGCTCAAGTTTTCTCAGAACTGAGAAAATGTTCTTCTCAAGTTTCTTCTTATACTTTAGTTTTCCATTCATAGGTTCTCTCCTCAGAGAGTGATTTATCTTACCTAAATTATTTTCCTACCATAAATTATTGCTATTTTATTTTAGTGTCTTGAATATTCTCCTCAAAATGCTTATTTTAATAATTAGTAGATAGCAAGAGTATATGCAGTATTTTTTGAATGTCTATTTCTATTTTTTATGCCAGTATATCTATAGAACACAAGATGATGCACTGTACATATTTGTACTCTATAAATATTTTCTGCATGAACAAATGTGACTGAGGTTGTTTCTAGATTGAATGATTGGGGAGTGCTATTAATTAATCTAGAAGTTTGAGAAAACGTAGCTTTTTTAGTTGAAAATAATTAGTTACATTTGAATAGCTGTACACTGAGATATAGTTGATAATTAAGAAAGATGACTTCTAGACTTTTAAGTATTTAGAGTCCATAGCACTGGAGAGAAAAAAAGTGGGAATGGAGGTAGCAATCTGGATAACAGAATCTGTGCTTTTATATAACTCTTGTTTGAGAAAAACAAGTTGATGAGATTTTTCCGGCTAGAGTATCTTCTCTGCCTTATACTATATTTATTATTTATTTGACTGCTTGAATTTCTCACAACTTTAATTCTATGAGCTTCATGAGGAGTTACAATGACAAATTTTTTTTGTAATATTGAAAAAGAGCAGAGAACTGCAGATCTTGACTTCAGTGTCATCGTAATGAAGGTGTGCAAGTGTTAAAGGAAGATTTTCAAAAGGCCTAAAAGCATGACTTGACTTGTGCAAATATAGAAACAGTATGTGGCAAAGATTTTATTCAACTCATAATTCATGAAGGAACCCGTAAACTGTTGAAACTAGTTCAAGAACTATTTGAGCAGTTAGATATAAAGTAATGCTATAATACATTTGCAGATAATAGATAAAACTGGCTAATGTCTTCTAGGGAATTATAACTTTGGAGTTTCCTGTTCAACCAGGCAAGAATTATCTGCATGTCTCTAGATAACAATACACAAGTTGACTTCTGCCCATTAAGAATCATTAAACAGGTAATCAATACAAAGTCAAATAATCTGATTTACAGTTGCATCAAAAGGAATATAATACTAAGAATAAATTTAACCTGTAGAAGGCAAAGAACCTGTAAATTGGAAAATATATGATATGAATGAAAGAAATTGAAGAAAACAGAAATAAATGGGGAAATATTCAAATTCATGGATTAGAAGAATTAACATTGTTAAAATGTCTATGGTACCCAGACCAATCTACAAATTCAGTGCAATCTCTATCAAAATTCCAATGGGACATTTTTCGCAGAAGAAAAGTATTAAAATTTGTATGGAATAAGAGCCCCTAAATAGCCAAGGAAATCTTGAGAAGAAGAACAAAGCTGGAAGCATCATGCTCCCTCATTTTAAAATATATTACAAAGTTATAATAATTAAACGAGCATGGTATTGGCGTAAATGCAGACACAAAGATCAATGAAACAGAAAAGAGAACTCAAAAATAAATCCATACATAGATGGTCATTTAATTTACTACAAAGGAACCAATATTATATAATGAGACAATGAAAGTCACTTCTATAAATAGTGTTTGGGTACACTGGACAGTCACATGAAAAAGAAGGCAATTAGAATATTATCTTAACACCATACACATTAACTCAAAATGGATTAAGGGCTTGAATATAGGACCTGAAATTATAAAGACTATCAAGAAAATGAAAAGGAAGTATATTGAGTGGGAGAAAATCTTTGCAAATCATATAGCTGATAAGGAGACTAATATCTCAAATACATAATGAACTTACAGAACTTAGTACAAAAAAAAATACCCAGTTTAAAGATGAGCATATCTGAATAGATATTTTTCCAAAGACATACATGTACATGAAAAAATGGTCTATACTATTCATCAGGGAAGTGCAAATCAAAATATTTAAGATACTACCTCAAACCTGTTAGAATGACTAGTATTAAAAAGTCTAGGTATAAGCGTTGGCAAAGGTGTAGAGGAAGGGGAGTTCTCTTGTACTGTTGAGCGTATGTAAATTGACACAGCCACTATGGAAAACAGTTCCGGAAAAATTGAAAACTAGAACTACTGATGATCCTGCAATTCCAGTTCTAGGTGTTTATCCAAAGGAAACAAAAACATTAATTCGAAAAAATATATGCATCTCCCTGTTAATTGCAGCATTATTTACAATAGCCAAGATAGGGAAACAATCTAGGTGCCATCAGTTGATGAATGGATAAGAAAATTGTGGGGTTTATATATATATAAATCCAACAATTATATATAACTGAAATATATAATTATATATAATTGGGATGGAATATATTAATGGAATATTATTTAACCACAAAAAGAGTGAAATGCTGCCATTGCAACAACATGGAAGGACCTCAAGTGCATTATGCTAAGTGAAATGTCAGAAAATAAAATACTGCATGATCTCTCTTATATGTGGAATCTATGTCTGTATCTGTATCTACATCTCTATAAACTGAGCTCATAGATAAAGAGAACAGATTGGTAGTTGCCATAGGAGAGAGGTGGAGGGTGGGAGAAATGGGTGAACTGCTTTTTTGCTGTTGTTAAATTGACTTTTCAAAAAGTGAAATGACCATATAATTGTTAACAGAAACAAAATTCACTAAGTTTGAAGATCTAATTGACTTTATTCAGTGATTCATGAATGGGGCAGCATCCTGTCTGGCATATAGAAAGGAACTCCAGGGAGCTGTACAAAATGGAATATTTAGGCAGAAGGAGGCAAAGCAAGGAAGTTATTTTAGCAAACAGTGGATTGTTTCAGGCAAGATCACCTTCTTTGAGGAAAGGTGGGGGTCTGTCAGACAGATTACCTCATTAGTGCTTCCCAGGTATTTTCAGATTGAAATTGTTGGCAATTAGGTCATGTAGTAAGCCTTAGCTTGCTGATGTTGAGCTTAGCGCAAGTGACTCCATTTTGGCCTGCTTTTTCTTTCTTTCTTTTTTAATATAATTAAACCATTGTCTGAATTGCAAGGTCTATAAACCATCAAACAAGATTTTCTTCATCTGGATTGATTTTCTTACTACTTTTTAAAGTATATTATTATCCAGTTTTGCTCAAAGACTCTCAGCCATATTGTTTTTTTTAACATGACAGTTTCTTTCACTTGCATCTCACATATCCACATTCAAATAGCCCTACAAAATCTACCCAAATTCCTTGTAGTCCAAGCAGACATTCCTGATTATTTCTCACTCTGAATTCCTAAATATTGTCTATGCTAAACATAGAGAAATAATGGGATACTACAGGTTGCATGTGTCCTAACATTTTGATATCCATTCACTTCATATTTTCTGTGGAGACATCAAGTATGAGTTCAGGGCAGATGTCTTATATTTCTTCTAAAGTCCTTAAAACTATGAATCCTAATTATGGCTCCCATTGGACTCACATGAGAAATTTGTACAAAACAAAATAAAGCAACTTCCAGTTATACCATCAGATTTATTTACCCTGGAGCCTGAGAATGAAAAATTAAATATGTCATTTATAGTTCTGTTTCACATGCACAATGTTTAGGTTCATATTTGTAAACATGGGATTCTTACATAAAATGCACTGATTTATAGATTCTGCTAAAAGTGAAAGGTTATGAAAATATTCAGCATGTATTTTCACATGAGAGCAATTGGCTGAAGCTGAGTAATGTGTGTCCTCTTTGAATATGGCGGGAAATTGGCAAGCTTTCCCCAGATTTCTCATTCTCTATTACTTGTCATTTCAACTTGCACCCCCTGCCCAATCTATTTTAATTATAATTCCTCTGTCCTTGAAATTCTCCAAGCAAGAATACTGGAGTGGGTAGCCATTCCCTTTCCCAGGGGAGAAAGATCCCCAGGAGATCTTCCCAACCAAGGGATCAAACCTGGGTCTCACACATAGCAGGCAGATTCTTTACCATCTGAGCCACCAGGGAAGCCCATTATAAGATATATAAGGGATTTAATAAAGTGGATTAATAATAACTTCACTAGATTTTCAAAATTTACTAGAATGTGAGCAGGATATCACAATGTATTATTTTGTATGATTTTGCTATCTATCTGAGTGCTAGTTACAATATATCACTATATAAATATATCTCTGTAGAGTAGTAAGAAAGAAAAAAAAAGAATTCACCTCCTTTGTCCCATCACCAGAGGAGAATGATATTGCAAGATTTCAAGTAGCCTATGATAACTAGCAGGTATTATCAATTTATTTCAAAGGCCCTCTTCCTTCTTTCTCTTGCTCTCTTTATGCAGTTCATTAAGTAAGTTGAGAGAAGGACTCTTGTTTGGGTTTTGGGACAGTAGATGAGTAATAATCATCAGGTCATGGCCAGGCTAATAATAAACTAAAAAATACCTCTATCAATTTTCTATGGTTTTTAAAAGTGTTGTATAGGCCTGACAGCCACTTCCATTTAGGAGGATTGACTGGAAGAATAGGATTTAGACTTCTTTGCTTCATCCATCCAAATGCCATAAAATGTTACCTTAATCTATCATGTTCCTTCCCAACTTGTAGGATTCAGTAGAAAGTACTATCTCTTTGACTTACCCATTCATGCCACCAAAATCTTAAGTACAATAATTAAAAAATGGCTTGCAGATGAGCCTATAAAGTCATGAGAATTGCTGTAATATGGAACCTTATGAGGTTGACAAAATTATAATTTGAAAAAAACAGACCCTAAACTCTTCTTCAATTAATATTTATATCCACATGTATTCATTCATTTTTATTCTCTTATAAATTCCCACTTTCTCATTACTAAAGATCATCTAAGAAAAAGAATATATCAGGGTACAATCTAAATGATTTTTTATGTCATTCTATGGCATCTGGGCTGCAATACTTGCTTCTTGCATTAAGAACCTTATTAGTTATCTCAGAAAATAGGCTAGGCTTTGCTTATTCACTTGCTCAAAGAACAGTCTTTTATTACTAGGTCTTTAATGGATTGATTTCTATGCCATGTTTGCTTTCTTTTAATATTCTGTGCAAAATTGTGACTTCCTCCATTACAAATGAGAAAAAATTGAGGACTGTTTTGGCTGTCTCTTTTTATCCTAGGATACATCACTGTTTGCTGCTCCATTCTGTCTGCCAGTTTATCAGAATTCTCATCTGAGCTGTGGCAAAGGGAGGGTCATTTAAACATCATTCTTTAGAAAGAATGAATTGCTCTTTGGGCACTGTCAGGGCACTCTCCTTGTAAAACATTATAAATCTCATGGGAAATAATTTAAGAAAAATCAACAATATTATCACACCTAATACTGTGAAGGGTAACATGTGCCATGTTCCTTCAGTCATATCTGACTCTTTGCAACCTTATAGACTGTAACCCACCAGGCTCCTCTGTCCATGGAATTCTCTAGGCAAGAATACTAGAATGGGTTGCCATGCCCTCCTCCAGTTCTCAGTAAATGCTTGTTAAATGAATCAATGAATACATGAATATGTTCCTTGAAATAACACTTAAAGAGTTTTGTTTACATATCTAAAATAGGATCTGATTCAGTAAGAAAACATTGATGTTCAAAAATTAATATATATTTAAAACAATGTTTTAATTACTAAAAAACATAAAATTCCAAATAGAGATCTGTTGAGCAGTTCTAGATTATTCCTTAGAGGTGCTAGAATTTTAGAGTCTGTTTCATCCCTTTTTAGAAATTTGATCTCAGGATAACAGAGAAAATTGATTGTTCATAGTTGTTTGTTATTACTGTTGTTTCACATTAACTTAAAAATACAGACTAATAAAATGGTCTTAAGAAATGACTTAATTTGTAAGAACTTAAATTTCATTCTATTTGTATTATAGTGTAGGCCTTATTATTAATGACATTTTTCTAAATGTTCCTTAGTCTTGAGACTTATTTTGGTAGTCAAGGCTAAATAATTTTTAAATTGGTATTTATTGATCGAGGGCAAAAAACCAATTCTGTACCTTCACCCACTGATAATCTCTGATAACACTTAAAATATATTATTCTAGAAGTATACTTTTTCCAATTTAAGTTATATTTTAATATTTCTGCCTCTCATTTCAAAAAAATAAAAATAAATATAATATCTGCATAGTGTGAAGATGCAAATCTTTAAGGGGTCAAGTTCTCAAACATGACTGAGCAACTAACACTTTCTCATGCTTATCAATGTCTTAACCTTCCTTAGTTTTGTTTAGTTGCTGTCTATAAAATTTGGGGGCTCTGTCCAATGATCAATTTGGGGATATACTTCTTTAGGAATCAAAAAATATAAGAATCTCAATAAGCTTCAAAGTCACTTCCACCAACCCCACATTTTACAAAGACTAAATAAGAGTCAGAGAAGTTAAATTATTTGTGCAATGTGACCTAACTAGTTAGTTACAGAGTTGAAAATAGACTAGATCATAAATGATTTTGATCTTATGATTATCTTATGATACTTAGAATTGGATTATAAATAATTGTTCTAAAAATTGCTCACATTTGGTTTTTATTTGATAGAAATTTGGTATTTATTGCAATATCAATGAAAATTCTGTGAATACACAGAGTCAAAAGAGAAATAAATCTAATGAATTTTTTTTCTTAATAAGTACAATTGAGTGTTAAAGAAAGATTACTGTCATTAGCTAATTTTGCAACTTTATAGGCCAAAGAAATCTATAACAACAGGATTTTGAAGTATGAGTGATGTGGAAGAGTTATGGATATTAATTCAGTCTTTCTATGTAGTGTTCAGTGAAATATTAAGCTTTAGAGTCTGTGTGGGAGTGTGTCTAAATATAGGTGTTATTTTGCATTCTTATTCTGCAGTTTCTCAGACATATTCATGGCAGAGAGGTAGGAAACAAATGTAAACCAGTCTAGCATAAAGGCATGATTCTCAGTGGAATACTGAGAGATCATTTCTTCACAGCCAAAACACAGTGTAGCTAGAAACACTCTGGTTCTGCTCTGGTCTGGTCTTCCCAGCTCTCCTGTCTTTCTCTGGGCTGATCTGGGTAGTTTCAAAACTATAGTTTTCCAGGGATACTGACTTCCATGAAAAATTCTAACACAGACAGTAACTAATTAGTTTGACTTAATTTTATGATTGATCCATTCTCTATCAGTCCTGTCAACAACCTAAGATGCTGATAAAATAACTGAGATCAATATTTAAAAGCTTTAGATTCAATATTGAAAATTTTGACCCCCAAAATATACTTGAGCCAAGAGTAAGTTCCGTTTGCTAGATACATCATTTGAAAATTTTAAAATTTTTACTGTTTTTAAGCTAATCTATGTATTCTTTAGTTCATCATTTCTCGCCTCTCACAACACACTGGTTTTATTTGTGTGGTACAACCTCTGCTTAGATGAATCACATTGCTTCAAAGTTCTGCTGCTGCTGCTAAGTCACTTTAGTCGTGTCCGACTCTGTGTGACCCCATAGACGGCAGCCTACCAGGTTCCTCCGTCCCTGGGATTCTCCAGGCAAGAACACTGGAGTGGGTTGCCGTTTCCTTCTCCAATGCCTGCAAGTGAAAAGTGAAAGTGAAGTCACTCAGTCATGTCTGACTCTCCACGACCCCATGGACTGCAGCCTACCAGGCTCCTCTGTCTATGGTATTCTCCAGGTAAGAGTACTGGAGTGGGTTGCCATTGCTTTCTCCAGCTTCAAAGTTCTACATCATAGAATTACTGAATTTCAAATATAGGAATAATGAGGTCATCTAAGTTAAATCTTTACTGTTTTGTTTTTTTTTAGGTAAATAAATAGGTTCAGAGAGATGAAGTGGTTTATAGAAAATGAGACATAAGTAAAGAGAACTAAAGGAAACTAACATTTGTAGTGAATCTGAAATATATCAGGTAGAGAACTAGATGCTTAACTCACATGGTCACATTTAATTCTGATATTTATAGATAAAAATAAAATGTTGGTTATGTTATGTTTACACAGTTAAGGAAAAGAAGAAAAGAAAAGGAAAAAAGTAGCAAACTTGATAGTCAAATTCTGGTCAGCCTGACCTAAAACAATTAGTCCACCAAACAGAGCCAAACTTCTGCTTCAATTCTCAGTTTACTTTCAGCCATATCATGTTGCCTATCAGTTAGACAAATGATCTGGAATAACTAATTATGCTTACAGTTTTAAAAATGTGCTAATCTGGTAAATTTATCATGTTTTCCGTGGGCATTTTTACTTAAAATTCAGGAGCATTCCAGAAGGAATCCCAAACTGAAAAATATCTGCTTTCCTGTGTTTTTACCTTATTTTCTAATATGTCATCTAAAAGTAGTAAAATGTAAAGATAACAAAGTAAATATGTCATTTTCTGCTGGATTTGGTTTCTCTGGGCCACTTCCTAGCTTCTGGATTCAGGAGTTTATAGGGCTCCATTGTTTGAAGGCTACATAGTACACTCCTCATTTCCCCATCTTCTTGATCATCTCAGCACATCTTGCTTCCTGGTATACTTGGATTCTATTGACCTGAGATAAGCCTGAAGAATACCAAAGTTGCTTGCTCAATCACAACCAAACAGTTTCTGCTTATGCAAGTTTTCTCAGCATTCATACAGAATCATAAACATGCTGAGTTTTGTTTGTTTTTTAACATAAGCCTCACACCATTCAATGATATACAGCTTAGCACAAAAAGAGGAAAGCAAATTACAAAGACCTCTCTTTTTGTACATCTACATGTGTGAGGTGGTCATCAGGCAGAATGCATAACAAATTATTTATTAAACATAAGAGAAAAAGAAAGTCTACTGTCCAGTCACACTAGTCACCTTATGAATGGCTATTAAACTTGCAATTTCCTCAAAGATATGTCTAGAAGGTTCATCAAAATCACTTATGAATCATATTTATTATTTAACACAATGGAGAAAAGAAATATTATCTATTGGGTTTTGGAATATAGCCATTAAAAAGTGATGCTAGTTGGACTAGACTTGTGAAAGGAGCTATTAATGGAAGATGAATTGGTTAGTAGAATCACACATATGAAATGTATTATAAAGGTCTCAGGAGACAGATCAACCTGGATCACAGTATTCAAATATACAAAAGGAAATGTTTTAAAATAAAAAGCACTGTGAAGCTTGTTAGCGTAAATATAAAATTAAAACTCTTGATTGAAACTACTTTTAGAAGCAATGACCTCACATCATTCTTTTCAACTACAGAGACACAGAAGGGTGATACCTGGTTCAAAACATGCATAATTATTTTGACATGTCATTGGTATTTTACTTTATGTAGTGTATATATTTTTAAAATTATGAATTCATAATGATGTATAAATAGAATTGTGATTTTAGTGCAAGGAGTTCTAGAGTACATATTTTTGTAATATAAATGACCATGTGTACATGTGTGGATACATATACATACACAACACACCCCCCACATGATCTAAGATGCTTTGTAAATTAAGACTTTTAATGAGAGGCATTGATATTAGCCTTATTAGTATGTAAATATGGTTACCTGAATAGTGCTACTTGGGCCCATATCCTTTGTTCTATTCTGGCATTCATCTGATCTCTCTTCCTCATCATCATTAACAACCATGCTGGTGTTTTTTTTCCCCTGGAGTGTGTCAGACTTGGTGGAAAGCTGTTAACTTGCCTCTGTTCTATAGAGTAAGAAGCTAAAGGACAAATCCAGGAGGTGGGCTTGAGGAAAAGTTACATCTATGTCCAGATAAACCATCTGGGTGACTTCTCCTTCTGATAGAATTGGCAGAAAAGGCAATCTGGGTAAGCCTAACTGGTCAGAAGTGTGACACTGGCTGAGTGGGATGATTAAAAGTGAAAGGTAGAAGAGAAAGTTTAGAAAATATTTTGGATTCAAAAAAGGGTAGGCATGCAACTTTTGGAGAAATATCTCCATCCTCAGAGTACATCATTGAGGGAGCCATTAAAGCCTCTGGCCTGGTATAATAATTTATTCACAGTATGGTAGGTCATTAGAAAGGTGGAGCATGTCACTAGATTGAGAAAGGCAGATAGGTTTTGTCTTAGCTGCCAAGTTCACTTGATTTATAGTGGCTGCCTGGAGAGTCGTGGACAAAAAGACTCTAAGACCTTATCTAAACCCAACAGTTTAGTGTCCTGTGATTGATTAATGATGTCTGCATGGGCACAGAATCATGAGTTATTGACATAGATCATGTAATGTTTCTTTCATCCTTGTACCAGATATACTTCTACAGTTAGATAGCTGAAAGGATCCACATCTGACTGATGGGAGTTTAACTCATCATTGGAACACCTTAAGCAGTGGCTTATAAAACTCAAGGATTTTTTTTACAACTCTGACAATTGGTTGGTCCAAATAGTTCAAGGTGATATAATAGGTTTCTTAAACATGATTTGGTAATACAGGTTTGTGGTACTTAAGAGCACCTGATAGTCAACATTTTCTTTAATCTGTCCACAAAACCCAAGTTTGAAAATTTGGCCCTGGTATTTAGGGTCAGAATTCAGATCAAAGAATACTAACATGAGCAGACATGTGCTCTTTGAAAAGAATATATCAGTTATAAGAACATGAATGTGCCTTAGGTAACAGTCCTGTGAACTGGGCTTCAGCATGTGGGCACAGACAGCTCCTCATGAGAATTCCAAAAAGGCAAATGAGTGTGATTTGTCAATTGTCATTTAGAGCACTATGTGGGACAACAAAAGTCTGCAATGGGCATCACAGTAGGGTCAGCTGAACAAGAAGGAGAACAAAACAATAAGCCTTGCTACATTGGGGATTAAGCATGAGGAATGGACTTTGATTCTTCTTTAAATAGTAGTAACAAGGCCTAGATTGGCCTGATGATTGAGGTATCATGGGGAAATGGGGAAAGTCAAAAGGCTTTGATATGGGAATAGTTGATAAAGTCAGGACAGGGAATTAAAGAGTGTAACCTACTTGGTTTTCTTATATGTGAAATTATATAATTGGAGTTTCCATGTTTATCCAGGGATCAGGTTTCCCTCTTAAAATTCTGTGTTTGCTAGGGAAGATATTAGATTATGTGTGAGCAGATGAACCTTGTTATAAATGAGTCTGCTAGATGCTTTCCTATATATACAACTTTTGCAAATGACAAGAAAGCTCCTAGAAGCTGGAAAGAAATACATAAAAAGACTAACTTGGGCAAAATGAAAGCTGGAAGTAGGAGGATCCATGAAAAAAGAAAATCATTGACTTCTTAAACAAGAAACATATCAACAGATGCAGAAAACAGATAAAAGTTTTTCAGACTATTTAATAGAAGTGGTGATGGACGAAAGTTATTCCTGGCACGATGGACATATCTCTAGGCCTTATTAAGTAACCCAGAGGCTGCTTTTGGGTTCTGTCTAAAAGTAATGCGACCAAGTATTTCTAGTTTGTTCAGGACTTTCCTGCTGTTAGTACTGAAGATCCCTGTTCCAGGAATAACGTTGTTCCCAGACAAATAAGGAGGGTTATTCACTCTCAAGTAAACCTTAGCCCTATTCTGGAGAATGGGGAATGAGTGTTATTAGAAATTTTGGAATATGTGAAGCTTTGAAAAACCTAGCAACAATATCAGGGTCATAAAACATCAGTGAAAGAACCTGGGGGAGAAACTCTGTCCTAAACTGTCTCAACTATTAGAAAGGGTGTGTGTGTGTGTGTGTTTATGTATAGGAGGAGTTTTTTTTTCCCCATTTTTAAAGGTCTTTTTCTAGGCAAACTAAATAGGAAACCTTTTCTTTTTGGTAAACAGCAACTAATATTTACAAAGTCAATGTAGCTGTCTCCCTGAAGGAGTATATGACTGAGTTTGATTTGGAGTTTAATAATTCAAGATGAACATATGATATGTGTTAATATACTAATATGTGTATTAGATCTATTGTTGATTTTATTAGAAGTATAGGAATCATTATACTCATTATATTGTAAATCTTAGATTTGGAGATTTGATTATGATTGCATTCCTCCATTTTGTATAATTAAAATTGTTTTTCAAATCATAATAACCATCTCGTAGTTGACTTTTACCTTTCTGTATGTAGTAGGTTTCTCTTCTATATCCTAGCTTTGAAATTTTATCAGAAATTTAAGTGATAAATCTAATTAGCAAAGAATACCTCTACCAGATGTTGTTTGATAGAAGACAATAAATAGTAGTGCTTTGATCTGAGTATAAAGAGTGAAAAAACAAAACCAAAATTCCCTTTAAATATTGAGTAAAAGATACAGTCGCCATTTTATTTTTCAAAATAGTTGAAGTGAATAATTTAGGAAGTTAAATTCTCTAGTATTTAGTGTATTGAGTTTAACTGATATCAATGAATCAATATATAACTTCCAAGTTGCTGAAAAATTATTACACACTAAATAAAAATAGATCTAGAATGTAGGGAAGTATATGTGGGTATTATCAATTTACTTTAGAATATCCCAATCGTTCTTAGATTCTTTGAAATCATTTTAGTTATGGCTATTTAGTACATTTAAGTGAGTAGAAAAAAGGGTTATAGTCTAGCGTGGATGTATGCATTTATTTACTCATTTTTTAGAGAGTTGGTGTAAAGTCTAATTAAACCTGTTTCCTTTTTTTAGTGTTTAATTTATTTGTCTGAACTGGGTCTTAGTTGCAGCATGCAGGATGTTTAGGTGTGACACGTGGGATCCAGTTCCCTGATCCAGAGTCGAATCCAGTCCCCCTGCCTTGGGAGCACGGAATCTTAGCCATTGGACCACCATGGAAGTGGCTGCATGTCTGTGTTTATGTGTAGTTGTGCCTTTCCTTGTTTTACTTACTTGTGGTGGGCAGATAGGTCCATGAACAAGGATTAAAATATGTATTTTGGTATGAATGGTATGTGCTGAATTTATTGCCGTATTTTAGGCCAAAACCACATACTAGGACAAATCCTAGTATGTATCCTTAGTGATTTTTAAATCGTATACTGAAAACCCTAAGGTTCTCTATAAGTACCTCAGATGTCAGAAAGTCATATGGAAGGTGAAGGATCAAAGGTGGAGAGAAAAGACTGTGTACGAGTCTGTCACACTTTCCTATTTCTATCAGAGAAGCACTAGTTTTTATTATGTTAATTACTAATATTTTATTTAGGACTGAGTTGTGTGGTTAGAAAAGAAAAAATTAAAGATTTCTGGTATAGATTAGTAGGCCTTCACATACAAGACATGAGTTTAATCTTGATTTCCTAGCACTGTAGTACCTAAACGACATATTTCTCTAATCTTATATTAAAAAAAGTGATAATACATGTCATATTTGAAAACTAATTATTTCCAAAATTTGCTGAAAACAGTTTAAACTCTTCTTACTGTTTACCTATACCACCTTACCTGTATTTCCAAACCTCTTATCCTGTTCTTTCTAACTACTCTTCAGCCAGTGAGACATCCTGCCATTGCCAACATTTTCAGATTCTCCTATCGGAAATTTTCTCACATGCATGTGCTTAGAGGGGAATGGCATTTTATTTCCCCCTCCTTTATATCCATCTTTCAAAATCCTGCACATCTTTTGAGTTTGAACTTAAATAACATCCCTTTTCTGGAGCTCCTCTGACTACTCTATATATGATATTTTCCTCTTCTGACAATCTTGCAGCATTTGTAGGTCACCTGTGGTGTGTTTTTCTCTTTGTATTATTTCCATTTGTGTAGTTTACTTTTCTAACCTACAATTGTAAGCAAGTTAAAGACCTTAAGGTAGGGACTTTAAGTAAGGACTGATTTGCACTAAAATATTTTAATCTGTCTACTCTGAAATTTTCAACAACTGTGAAAGATTTAAGATTTTTTACCTTACTTACAAGTTAACAATATAGGCTATGACAGTTTCATGGGTACTGGCAAAGGACATGAGGTGCCTGATTTAGTGATAGGAGACAGTTAACTCCTCAAAGTAATAGCAGTACCTAGACCATCAGAATTTTCTTGTACATGTTTCTTAATTCCAGATTTCCACAGGAAAAGGTAAAGAGGCCCAGACATAAAATGTGCAGTCAGTTACAACACAGGAGAAGAACCTTGAGCTTAGAAAACTTTATCTTTTATACTTAGTACTAGGCAAGCCAGTCCATCACAGCTATGGGAGCTGCTAGCTGTGAAAACGGTTTGGAGGAAAGATACTTGGTGCCTCTGCTTATAAGACATGCCAAAGTATGAGCAGCCAAAGAGGATTATCTCGCAAATATTCATTCATTGAAGTATCATGTGAGTGCCTCATATAAGCCATAGTTCTCAGGACCAAGAAAAGCTACAAGACAAACAGTTAGGCCTTTGTTCCCAGAATCTAACTGGAAAAAATATGAAGTGGGTGGGAGCTTTGGGATATCACATTTGAGTTCAGTTCATTTTCTGAATGTAGGAGTGATTTTTTCTGTTTAATTTTATCATTGTATTATCTTTTCCTCTTTATCAGTATCAGCCCTCTTACCTTAACTCATACAGTTGCCTATGTATTATAATGTAAAAAGATGAGCAAATCAGAGTTTTCTCTCTGCTGTTAACAAGAACACATTATTAGAAACTGCTATGCAGTTTAACTGCAACAATCATCTTTAGCAAGTAGCTGGTACAAATATTGCTATGTGCTGTGTATACTGTGCTCATACATTTCGCTTTAGGTATGTGGATTTTGATCTGGGATATTTGATAAATATATTTCACTTTATATATGAAAAATTGATCCTCATTATTGAATAAACTAATTAGTGACAGGAATCTAGGAAACCAACTCTCTCCATATTTTTAGTAGGTAGTTGAACCTGCTTACTACTGCCCTGACTACTACTACTAATTTTAAAATTTAAACTTAAAAAAGAAATTCCTTGTATGGTATTGTTAATTGTTACTGGATATTGCCACAAAATAAAACATTTCATTTTATTCTAAATTATGAATTTAAGACTCCATGTAAGAAACAAAGCACCATAATTCATATTGTCACCTGAAAGTATCTTATTGCTTCATCAGTATCTCTTTGTAATGATGAGACATGGAGCATGATTCTAATTTGACTATTTCTATGATTTCACTTGATTTCATAGATTCCTGTATTATGGCTGATTGTTAAGGGGTTTGTGATTGTATTTCAGGAAAACAAAGATGCTTCCCCAACAGAAGTATGACATTGTCAGGGGGTTTCAAAAGATAAAAGTTAGTTATTTTGTTTACCCCGTATGTGGGCTGTTCTCTGTTCTTTAAAAGTTCTGCAGGAAGTGAATCAATGTAATAGTTTTTACAGTCTGTATAGCATAAAATAGACTCAAATTAAGCTAGCAGACTTGTTATTTGACAGTTTATAAAATATTTTACTATCTTTTTGGCAGTAGCAGTTTGAATGTTGGCAAATGTACACATTGCTTGCAGTTTCAAAACCTTGTAATGAGTATTTTCCAGTGTAATAGCAGAGAGCTAAAATTTGGATAAACCACTTAGACTTGTGAACTCTGACATGCATGGTAACAATGTCTTTGTAAAAGAATTTTGTCAAGTATTGGAGCTCCTACTAATAGCACATCCATCTTTCTGCACACCATAAATCTTAAGAAAATTTCTATTACTCTGCAATTTGTCTGGCTTATGCTATTTATTAGCCATTTTATTCTGCTGCTTTAAGAAGTAATGTGATGTTCATTTTATTGCTGGTTCAATAAATTGTTAATTATAATGCAGTGATTGCAGCTGACGTGATTTAAAAGCCACATTAGCACTATAGCATTAAGTTTTAACTATTTTACCCTTCAATTCCCTGTTTATACAACAGTAAAAGGAAAATAGCCTTAGTCTAATTTTAAAAATGAAGGTACTTTTCTATTGATCACATGACACATTAGAAACTTTTTTTGAATAGAGGTTACACTTTTGTCTTGAAAGAGTAGGGGGAAATGAGTGAACAGTACACAACAGAACACTTAAGAAAGTAGCATTGTTTCCAAGATATCTAGAACACAAGGAAACTAGTTTTATTATGTCTATGACCTCATAGCACACTTCATCTTTTCCAAAACATCCATAGGATGTTTGGTCCACACCAAAAAGTCCTTGAAATTTGGTCCTATCAAAATATCCATGAGCAAATTTGGTCCATGACAAGTGTTTTGTTTTGTTTTCTTTTTTACTTTTTTATTTTGTGTTGGGGTATAGCCGTTAACAATGTTGTGATAGTTTCAGGTGAACAGCAAAGGGACTCAGCCATACGTGAACATGTATCATTCTGACCAAACCACCCTCCAATCCAGACTGCTACAAAACATTGAGCAGAATTCCATGTGCTATACAGTAGGTCCTTGTTGGTGATTCATTTTAAATATAGCAGTGTGATACACGGTTTTTGACCGGATCAAATGTAAAGCACTTTTTGCCATGACCAAATGTCTGCTATGTACTCCAGATGATCAGAGAGCATCACGACAAGTCCATTCTATTTCTCTTCAGGTTCACACTAACCTAGAACTTTACTGCTGCCTAAAATAATAAATTCCAGCCTTATATATCTTTAAATATTTGGTAAATCATATTCTCTTACATGTGGCAATTATGGTAGTCTCTATATCATACACATTAGCTGTTAATTATGTTCTGCTCAGTGTAATTTTGGGCTTTCCTGGTGGCACTAGTGGTAAAGAACCCTCCTGCCAATGCAGGAGACAAGAGATGCAGGTTCAATCCCTGGTTGGGAAGATCCCCTGGAGAAGGAAATGACCATTAATACTCCAGTATTCTTGCCTGGAGAATCCCATGGACAAAGGAGCCTGGTGTGCTATACAGGCCATAGGGTCACAAGCAGTTGGACATGACTGAAATGACTTAGCAGGCGTAGTCCCTCCAAATCCTGCAAAATCCCAGGCATAATATGAACTCTTCAAATGAATATATAGGTGCAAGAACCTTTCTCTAAGTCTGTATTATTCAGATTCTCCCAATTTCTGTTTTGAATAAAAATATTGCATTTGGCCATAGAGAGGATATGTCTAGTGACATCCTGCTTAATCATTTCTGTGTGTACATGACAACTGAAAAAAAAAGTCATCTATCAACTATTATTTTTTTTAACTTTCACATCTGTGCTCATGATCATACACTTGTGACCTGAAGATACCTAAAGCAATGGGTGTTTATTCCTCTCTTTCGTTAAAAGAAGAAACTTACCTGAAGCTTTGGATCAACAAATTGAACTGGTGTTTTTCTCTTAATTGTGCCTTATTCTTTGTAAAAGAATCTATCTCTGAAGATTCTGCTAATTCTATATTACTTCATTTTAGATTCAATCTTAAAATTTCTTTTTCAGTGACCCATTTTTGGAAAGTTAAGTGCCCATCTAATAGTTTGAATTTTTACATTTCTTTTGGGAACCCTCATTTTAGACAGTCTTTTAATAGTGTCTTCAATATAAAATCAATCTTTATTTGTGGTTTTTGCACTCTACCCAGGCTTTTCTGTTCCTCTTGGTCAAGTTATAATATTTCCAACTTCTTGTCTATGTCACATTGGGAAAAGGAGACAAGAAGACTAGGTAGAAGAAAAGAACTTCATTTCCGTCCTCCCTTGCTGTAACCCAAATTTGGGATTTAGAATCTGTATATTCATTTATAGTCCCATTTAACCTGACTTGTATCCTGCAGATCATGCAGCTGGAACACTAAAATAAATCTCTGGGGTTAACTTTCTTCAGTTTTAAGCCCAAATTTTGCAATAAGGATCTCATGATCTGAGCCACAGTCAGCTCCCAGTCTTGTTTTTGCTGACTGTATAGAACTTCTCTATCTTCAGCTGCAAAGAATATATTGATTTCTGATTTCAGAATTGACCATCTGGTGATGTCCATGTGTACAGTCATCTCTTGTGTTGTTGGAAGAATGTTTGCTATGACCAGTGCATTCTCTTGGCTCAACTCTGTTAGCCTTTGTCCTGCTTCATTTTGTACTCCAAGGCCAAACTTGCCTGTTACTCTAGGTATCTCTTGACTTCCTACTTTCATATTCCAATCTCCTATGATGAAAAGGACATCTTTTTTTTGGTGTTAGTTCTAGGAGGTCTTGTATGTCTTCACAGAACCATTTGATTTCAGCTTCTTTAGCATTAGTGGTTGGGATATAGACTTGGATTACTGTGATATTGAATAGTTTGCCTTGGAAATTAACATAGGTTATTCTGTCATTTTTGAGATCGCTCCCAAGTACTGCATTTTGGACTCTTTTGTTGACTCTGAGGGCTTCTCAATTTCTTCTGAGGATCCTTGCCCACAGTAGTAGATATAGTGGTCATCTGAATTAAACTTGCCTATTCCCATTTCATTTTAGTTCACTGATTCCTAAAATGTTGATATTTACTCTTGCCATCTCCTGCTTGACCACATCTAATTTACCTTGATTCATGGACCTAACATTCCTATCCAATATTGTTCTTTACAGCATCAGACTTTACAGTCACTACCAGACACATCCACAACTGAGCGTCATTTCTGCTTTGGTCCAGCCTCTTCATTCTTTCTAGAGCTATTTCTCTGCCCTTCCCTAGTAGCATATTGGACACTAACAACCTGGTGGGCTCATCTTCTGGAGTCATGTCTTTTTACCTTTATATATTGTTCAAGGGGTTCTTGAGGCAAGAACACTGGAGTGGTTTGCCATTCCCTTCTCCAGTAGACCACATTTTATCAGAATTCTCCACCATGACCCATCTGTCTTGAGGGGAGCACTGCATGGCATAGCTTGTAGCTTCATTGAGTTACACAAGACTGTGATCCATGTGATCATTTTGGTTAGATTTCTGTGATTGTGGTTTTCTTTCTGGAGGCTGTATGATTGTGCTGCTTGCTTCTTCTATCTGCCCGCTGATGGAGGATAAGAGGAAAAGGATAAGAGGTTTGTGCAAGCTTCCTGATGGGAGGGACTGCTTGTGGGGAAAATTTGAGTCTTGCTCTGGTGGGCAGGGCCATGCTCAGTAAAACTTTAATTCAATTGTCTGCTGATGGGTGAGGCTGTGCTCCCTCTCTGCTAGTTGTTTTGCCTGAGATAACCCAGTCCTAGAGTTTACAGACTCCATGATGGGGTTAATGGTAACCTTCAAGAGGACTTATGCCAACATGCCCCTCCCAGGACAGCTGCTGCCAGTGCCCCTGTTCCTGCAGCAGGCTCCAAAATCACTGGGGACAGTGACCGCAGCCATGAAATTAAAAGACACTTGCTTCTTGGAAGAAAAGCTATGACAAACCTAGACAGTGTATTAAAAAGCAGAGATATCACTTTGTTGGCAAAGGTCCATATAGTCAAAGCTGTGGTTTTCCTGTAGTCATGTATGGATGCAAGAGTTGGACCATAAAGACCAATTCTTTGTCTGACTGCCAAAGAATTGATGCTTTTGAATTGTGATGTGGGAAAAGACTCTTGAGAGTTCCTTGGACAGCAAAGAGATCAAACCAGTCAATCCTAAAGGAAATCAACCCTGAATATTCATTGGAAGAACTGTTGCTAAAGCTGAAGCTCTGATACTTTGGCAACCTGATGCGAAGAGCTGACTCATTGGAAAAGACCTTGAATCTGGGAAAGACTGAGGGCAGGAGGAGAAGAGGGGTGACAGAGGATGAGATAGTTGGATAGCATCACTGACTCAATGGACATGAATTTGAGCAAACTCTGGGAGTTAGTGAATGAAAGGGAAGCCTGGCGTGCTTCAGTCCATGGGATCACAAAGAGTTGGACATGACTGAGCAACTGAACAACTGGCATTAACATGTGTTAAGACTGTAGACATTTAATTCTAAAATTAAAAATAGTACATAATGTAGGCAAGAAGGAAGGATCCCCTGGAGGAGGGCATGGCAACCCACTCCAGTATTCTTACCTGGAGAGCTCCATGGACAGAGGAGCCTGTGGGCTATTGTCTGTGGGATTGCAAAGAGTTGGACATGATTGAGCAACTAAGCACTGAACAGGAGGACAGCAGGCAAGAAAGAACACTTAAAAATTCTTACACCACCATTTCTTGTAAGGTGTTTGAATTATATTATAACAAAATGTCTCAAATGTCCAGAAATCTGCATAGACTCTTCTTTTGTTTCATTAATTCATTTCAGGAGTTTTTAAACAAAGTGTGATGTCTCAAACTAATTTACTCAGATTCTGTTTTGACCAAACCCATGTATTCATGTGTTTTAAAAGACTCCCAATTGAATATAATAGTCTGTAAGAAGTGAAACTCACTAATCTCACTATTTTAAGGCATCCTCCTGCAGCTCTGTTAAATTAGAACCTTTGTTTCTCTCTTGCATATAATTTTAAAAGTTCTTTAATCACATAAAGCATAGACCCTGGTCAAAATACATACCTTTGGTTTCTTTTTAAAGAGCTTCTATTTATTTATTTAGGTAACACTGCACAGCATAGGGTATCTTAGTTTCTGACCAGAGATCAAATCTCTGCATGGGAGCAGAGACTTTACCATTGAACCAACAGGGAAGTTCCAAAACATATCCCTTTAAAATGAGCTGAAAGAAGGGTATGGGTATTATTTAGCTAATGGATGTTCCCAAATTACTAAGAACAGACATTATTTTTTTTTTCCAGCTTTCTGTAGCCCCACAAATGGCCATGACTGCTGGGGAGCAGGGAAAGTATGTGTCAAAGCTATGATAGCCAACATCCTACTGCCTTTCATGTTATCTGTACAGAGTATTTGCTATGATTTCTCCTTCTTTCTGTATACAAACTTTATTTTTCTGTTTGTGATTTCATCCTCTCCTAAGTGTGATACATGTTATTATTTAACTGGTTCTGATCTCCAAGTTCCCTCAAGTGTCATACTTCACCCCTCTTTCAATATTGCTTGTATTATTTTCAGTTGCTTAAAATAAATAACTTATTTGTTCTTATCTAGGCCTCAGAATCCTAAACCTTGATGGAAACCTCTTGTTATTATCTACATTATCATGTTCTAAGAGGAACTAGACCATATCTGGGATAGATCAGAAATACACTGAATATGTTATTGACCTTGCATATTATCCAACTGAAGCATTGTGTTTTTAGAATGACCATTTTTTTCTTGCCTTATAGTTGACTGTGTCAGTTTTGTTTGCTAGATTGTTACCTTAAAAACATTCACCATGCATTAATTTCCATTATTTAATTGGAAGGTTTATTTTCTAAGAAAGGCAATTAGAGCTTTTAATTTTGGTTGTTAACTATATATTATCTTGATAATTACCCCCAAGCTCTGTATGTCATCTCTGCATATGCTCAGAACCTAACCAGAACATTTCTTAGTTCTTCTGTTTATCTAATTGTAGGATTGTACCAGAGTGCTGTGGAAAGTGGAAGGAAACTCGTTCACTCTTCACTTTTATGACTTTTCAACTGGATGTCTCATAGTATCTCAACTTTAAAGTGTTCAACACTGAAACTTTGATTTGTAATTTTCCCACTTGAAATCTTTTCCTCCATCTCTGCTTCCAAGAATGGCACTAATATTCTTCCAGTTTCTTAAGCCAGAACTATAATAGTCATTCTTTGTTGTTCCCTAACAGCTCATATTCAATCCACCACACAACTCTATTCAATCTCCACAATATTTCTAAATTCCAGCACTTTCCCTCATTTAAATATCCATAACCTTGTCTTTGATATCATCATCTCTCCAGTTCAGGTCAATTCAGTCACTCAGTTGTGTCCGACTCTTTGCAACCCCATGGACTACAACACATCAGACTTCCTGTCCATCACCAACTCCTGGAGCCTGTTCAAATTCATATCCATCATGTCAGTGATTCCATCCAACCATCTCATCCTCTGTCATCCCCTTCTCCTCCTGCCTTCAATCTTTCCCAGCATCAGGGTCTTTTCCAATGAGTTAGTTCTTCTCATCACATGGCCAAAGTTCCTGTTAACTAATTCCACTTAATTTCTTGCTCTTTCCTCATTCATAATCCATATTTTTCCTAGTAACAAGAATGACATTTTAAGGTAGCAAATAAGGTTGTGATTCTACAATGCTCTGTACGTATTGGCCCCTCATCTCATTGCTTGCTTTATCTTCAGTCATTTTTCCCACTTTTTATCGCACACCAACAACATTTTCCCTTTTTATGTTCTGAAAACATATGAACATTTTTGCCCATTTAGATTCTAGTATATGCTTTCTCTTCTGCTTAAAATTTTTTCCTTTTTATTTTTTCTTTAGATGGCTGTTTTCAATTCTTAAGTTTTGATTAATATACATAGAATAGATTGTGGGAGAATTATATGAGGAAAAACGATGGTGTTCTAATTAAGGGTAGGATTAGCAGAGGTGAAAGTAACTAAACAAATTCAGAATAAATTCTAAAGCTAATGTTGATAGGGTTTGGTAAAAATTAGTTATGTATCAGAGAGAAATTTAAGGATGCTTCCTAATGTTTTGGTTAAAGAAAGCTTGAAGGAAAATATTCAGGTAATGCTAGTGGTAAAGGAGAAGCAACAAACTCATTGTGAGGAAGATCAACATTCAGTTTTGACCTGTTGAGTGGGGGAGGTGAGGGTGATGGAGAATTCAAGAATGACTCCCATGTCTGGCTTCAATAAGATACGTGTCATGGGAGAAATATTGAGTCAAGGAACACAGGAGGAGAAGCAGTTATGGGAGTAAGTGATAAATCAACAAGCAGTGGAAACTTAGCACTGAAGAAAAAGGCTAAGGTTAAGACTGTAAGTTTGAGAGTTGTCAGCTTGTAGATAGTAGTTACAGTCAAGGAATGAGACAGTATTACCTAGAATGCAAAAGAAGCTTAGGATTAAACCTGAAGGACTGAGTAGTTAAGACTGTAAGTTTGAGAGCTGTCAGCTTGTAGATAGTAGTTACAGTCAAGGAATGAGACAGTATTACCTAGAATGCAAAAGAAGCTTAGGATTAAACCTGAAGGACTGAGTAGAGAAGAATGTATCAAGTTCAGTTCAGTTCATCACTCAGTTGTGTCCGACTCTTTGCGACCCCATGAACCGCAGCACGCCAGGCCTCCCTGTCCATCACCAATTCCCAGAGTCCACTCAAACCCATGTCCATTGAGTCGGTGATGCCATCCAACCATCTCATCCTCTGCCGTCCCCTTCTCCTCCCGCCCTCAATCTTTCCCAGCATCAGGGTCTTTTCCAATGAGTCAACTCTTCGCATCAGGTGGCCAAAGTATTGGAGTTTCAGCTTCAACATCAGTCCTTCCAATGAACACCCAGAACTGATCTCCTTTAGGATGGACAATCAAACAAGACCTAAAATTAGGATCCAGAAAATACTAGGATAGTATGCAGAGGATGTGGTATAAAGGAAAACAAAGAGTTTCAAGAACTTAGACTATAAATGGAGTGAAGGCTTCCCTGAAGCAATTCCACCCTCAGTAGGGTTTGATAATTCACAAAGCAAGAGATTTGATGAAATGGATTTCTTTCTTACAATGTATGGCAGGTAACAGTGCTATTTATGGGCCACAGTTTTGATAAAATTTGTTTCCTTTAAATGGAAGTGCTCTACTCATAATGGCATCCATGTGGAAGGAACGTATTGTGACTCTTAATAGCTCATAAAAATGTTTGTTAAAATGTATTGACTCTTTTAATGAAGTACCTTTAATAAACTGACAGATTTGGGGGCCAACTCTGTGCTAGATACTAATTTAGGTAATAAATAATGCAGACCCCCTTTTCTTCTAGAGTTGAATATGATGGGAAAGCCTAGCAGATAGCAACTCCATGAACTAAATAAAAATAAGTTATAATAACTTTTATAATAAAATTATGAACAAATTGCTATCCAAATATGTAGAAAAAATACTTAATTCTCTCTGTGGTAGGGAAAAGCAAGTGTGATACTGGAAGTAATATTCTAGATGGTGATATATCCTCTTGTTTTGTTTTAAGGTTTCGTTTAATTTTTACAGATATTCCTAAATTATTTGAGATAAAAATTTCCTTGAATCTGTTAAAACATATGCCCTCTCTCCATTGGAAATGGACATATGTAGCTGTTCACAAAATTTCAAATATACAAGGACTTCCTGGGCCAATTATAATATTACAAAAATAAGTGGAGACCAATATATGGTTTTAATATTATTAAAATTATTAATTAATTTTATTAATTATAGACTTTCTTCTTGCCTTTTTGGTTTATAAAGAGCAGAGGAGTGGGATGGGTAGAAGTTATTAACTTCTCATCTTTAATTTAAACCTGTGTGGTGCAGGGAACCTCTCTTGGTCCAGCTACAATCCAATCTGGTATCTCTAATATTTGTAACGAGACATTTACCACAAAGCAGTCTAATTTATATAAGAAGTTAGCTGTGTGTCTACTCTCCTGGATCTTTTTATGCCCTCACTGATGCCCTGTTTCACTCTCAACATTACACAGGATGAGACATGGAGTGCAATGCAAAGGGAGAATCCAGCTATTTCTTTAGAGTGCTAATACGCTTTCTGCAGGAAACATCTATCATGATTATAATCACATTTTTGCTCTGCTGTCTTCTTGTGTCCTTCATGGATAAGAAGACTGCATTTTTCTTTCCTCTATTATCCGCTGTCAATAAATTGTCCACTTGGGTTATTTTTAATAAGAAATTTGTTTAGGTAAATATCTGGGAATTTAGATGGTTATAAGAATTTCAAGAATGGACTGTTACAAGATTCCTGATCCTCACCTTCTCTGTACTAAAAGGATAAAGCACAGTCTTGAAGAGGTGCAACACTGCCAGGCATGTTGTTGTTCTGTTGGGATAAACTAACTTTCAAAAGTAGAAAATAAAATTGGTATTAATTCTGAAAAACCTGTAAAGTTGCACTTCAGCCCTTGGCTAAGAAATCTATTCCTGAAATAATTAAGTAACATTATATTTCATGTGTATTCTTCTGCCTAAAGTTAGAAATGACACAGATGGAGAATTGAGAGGCAAATAAATATAAGATTGGTTAAATGTAGGTAAGGAGAGTATGCTTACAGTAAAAGTGAAAGACATCTATTTTTTCATAATAATTCATGAGGGAGGAAGTATTGGGTAGAAGTTAAGAGTTCAGAATCAGACTGCCAAGTTCACATTTTTACTCTACTTGTTATTGGATTATCATGGACATTTACTTAACCTGTCTGTGCCTCAGTTTCTCCAGTGAAAGGCAATGTGATGTGCTGTGCTGTGCTAAGTCACTTCAGTCATGTCCGACTCTTTGTGACCCTGTGGACTACAGTTAGCCAGGTTCCTCTGTCCATGGGATTCTCCAGGCAAGAATACTGGAGTGGGTTGCCATGCCCTCCTCCAGAAGATCTTTCTGACCCAGGGATCGAACCCACATCTCTGATGTCTCTTGTATTGGCAGGCAGGATCTTTACCACTAGTGCCACCTGGGAAGCCTGTGAGAGGCAATACTAACTATCCAACTCATAAGTTTGTACTAAGGATTAAATGAGAAGCCCTATACAGCTTTCATCAAGGCCAGTGTGTTGGAAGACTCCAAGGTCACAATGAATATTTTATTTAGGTAGACTATAGAATACATAGAATAAAATGTGAATCGTGTTTCCTGGAACTGTGAAACATGGCAGTCCTAAAAGCACTTAGGAAAAATACCTTGCATACAGTTTTGAGAAATTAGAACCATTATGTATGCTTTAAGCTATAAACAATTTACCTTTAGTGATGAACTTGTAGCAAAGCAACAAAATACAAAGGGTAAAGTAAAAGAAATAGGTCCAAAATGGAGTCAGATTTGTTCTTCCTTTTTATAGAAGGAGGAAGAAGAGGAGAAAGTCGAGAGAGAGATTACATATACCATTTATTTCATACTCTCATCAAAATGTGGAATTTTCTCTCATCCAGAGAAACGCCTTTTGTGTTTTCTAGTCAATCCATTCAAGTCCTCAAAAGAGGCACCCAGTTTTCTCAGTTCATCAGTGGATTAATGTTCTTTGTCTCGTCTAAATAATAATTCGGACAAGTTTCTAGGTCATCTAGATCATCACACAATAGTTAATGTATTTCTAGTTCATCAGATAAATGAAGTTATACTTTATTTACTCTCTGTCTTCTTTTACTCAAGATACCATTTTTGTATTTCATCTATGGTATTACATGTTTTACCAATTTCTTTCTTTCCTTTTTTTTTTTTTTCCTGAGTATATATCAAAACATCTTTATTTCTGTTGAGGGACATTCAAGTTGTTTCTTGTCTGTGACTTTTATAAACTACTAATCCTTTACAATATTTTTGTGAATGTGTGTTTTCCTTTATGTTGGGGAGACAAATAGTGGAATTGCTAGGATGAGTGTATGATTATAAGAAAATTACAAGAAAAGGATTACAAGAAAATGCCATACAAATTTCAGAAGAGTTTGTGTTATCTTATGTTCCCAATCCTCACCAGCATGTGGTGTGGTGTCACTCTTTAATTTTAGCCATTCTGGTGCAAATGTAATAAAACTCATTGTGATTTTAATTTGCATATCCCTTGATGACTAATGATATTCAGCACTATTTCTTGTGGCCATTTATATAAATATTCTTCTTTGAAGTGTCCATGTTTTTGCCTTTTTAATAATATTCAACCATTTCTCCCTTCCCATCTTTGTCCTATCATATTATGCATTTTCCTTCTTGATTTGTTATAAACATCATAGAGTAGCGTTATTTTTGCTCTCAACAGTCAGTAAGCTTTGAAAGAACTTAAGTAACTAGAGGGAAAATTATTTGTCTTTCAACTTAGTCATCTATTTTTTCTTTCATTTCTTTATGTTGTCTCAAACTTCTGTCTAGAATTATTTTCTTCTGAAATCCTGTTTTTAGCATATCGTATTGTATTCATCTGCTGGTGACTCATGGTTTCGGTTTTTGTCGTCTAGATAATTATTCTTATTTGAAGTGTTTTCTTTTTGTCAAATTTAGAGTGATATTTTTTCTTTCAGCACCTTAAAGTTGCCATTCTATTTTTGTCTAGCTTGTATGTCTCTGAGGAAAACTCTGGTTTTCTCACTGTTGTTCCCCTGTAAGCTATGTGTCTTTTATTTACTGTCTGTTTTTACAGCTTTTTTTGTATTGCATGTTTTTTTAATTGATGTATAGTTAATATACAATATTATATAATTGCAGATGTACAACATGATTCACAATATTTAAAAGTTATACTCCACTTATAGTTATTATAAAATATTAGCCATATTCTCTGTGTTGTATAGTATATACATGTAGCTTATTTATACATAGTAGTTTGTACCTCTTAATTTCCTACCCTTATATTGCCTCTCCCCCTTCCATCATCTTACTGATAACCACTAGTTTATTTGCTATACTTTTTTTATATTTACTAGCTTGTTTTATTTTTTAGACAAATACTATATGATATCATTTATATGTGAATCTAACTAAAAAATGATCTAGTGCATATTATATAAAAGATTTTTCTTCCTTTTTATTGGTTTTCAAATATTTCTTTGGTACATTATTCTTCATGACTATACCTGTTGCATTCATTGTGATTTTTGGGTTCGTGGGTTTATAGTTTTTTTTAATCATATCCAAAAATTTTCAACCATTACCTTTTAAAATATGTTTTACTCTTTAACTCTCTTTTTCCTCTCCTCTAATGGTTCAGTTACATGAGTTTTTTTTAACTGGTTTACACTGCTAATTTTTTCAGCCTCTTTATTATCCCTTCTTAAGTTTGGATGGTTATTTTTATCTTTCATTTAAATGTATCCACTTTTTATTCTGTGATCAAACTTAATGTAAAGCTGATCCAGTGACATTTTCATTATAGTTTACTGTGAAGTTTTAGAATTTCCATTTTATTCTTTGTAAATGCTTTATGTTTCTCTCCTTGTATTTGCTATTTTCTTATTTGTTATGTTAATATTTAAATTTGACTCTTTGTATATATTTATTACAAACATTTTAAAACCCTTTTGCTCTAGCTTTGTCATCTCTGACATTTACATTTTTGTTTTCATCAATTGATTTTTCCACCTAGTTGTCATATTTTCCTCTTTTTATATCTATATTCTTTTATACCTATATCTTTTTTATATTTTTAATTTGATATTGGATATTATAGATTCTATATTATTACATGTTTGGATTGTCCTCCTTAATGAAGTGTTGAATGTTATTACAGCATATCGCAAACTTATTTGCAGATTAGCCTAATCATTTTGAGGTTTCTTCTTTTTTTTATTATAGTTCATCCAGACTAGATTTCTCTTTGGACCAAATTACCCTGCTGCTTCTAAGATGTGACTTTTCCAGGGTCTCTACTGGAGTGTATAAGATCTCTTCCTTTGGCCTTTGAAACTAAATGTTTCCAAACATTTGTGAACTCATTAGTTATTCACCTCATGATGTCCTGGAAGTTGTTCATTCTCCAGTGGCATTTCTTTCACCAGTAGTGATTTTTTGGTTGTTCTTGTGGAATTTTGCCCTAATCATGTAAGACAGTATTTATCCACGTTTTAAGGGCAGACTGCAGATTTCTGGAGTTCCTTTGCACCAGAGCTCCCTTCTCTGAAGTACACTGTGTCATAAAACCTTGCCACCTCAGTAACCCTAAAGTCTGATTTCTTTGTTTTCTCACCTCCTGGATACTAATGTGCCTGGATACTAATGTGTTGGATTTCCTTATCCTCTATGCCATGGACCAGAAAGTGTCACCATGTGAAAAGCAAGAGTAATTGTGGGGCTGCCCCTAGTTATTTCCCTTCTCTAAGAAATCATAATCCTCCACTCCTTCTAGTAAAACTCTTGTAAATAATTATTTCATATGTTTTGTCCAATTGTATAGTTTATGACAGGAGGGGTACTCCTTCATGACTGAGAGTAGAAAATAAAATAGATTGAATGCTAATGGTTTTGACTGTTGGAAAAAAGACATGGTTTTTTTTCTCTCCCTCCCTCCCTTCCACCCTTCCTTCCTTTCTTCCTTCACTGGATTTGAACCTAGTATATTATATGCCTAGAGCTGTTATTATCCATCTTTCTGCCACATTAAGTGTGAGAATGATACATCATGGAAGAAGTCAGAGCCAAAAAATGAAAGGAGTCAATGACCTGATGATTTCACTGAACCCAGCTCTACTTGATTTAGGTGATGTGGTCTAATAAATCACTGCCTATCTCAGTCATGTTTTGATCTTTTCAGTTTACTTGCAACCCAAAGAATCATGATACATCTTATAAAGGACAGGTTTTTTTTTTTTTTTCCCCAGTGCCCTATGAAACATTTTACCATTTCAGTTAATATCAATTGAGTATGTATCATAGGTCGGATGTGGCGATAGTAATTAGAGTAAGTTACTAGGCTAGGTGGATCATTTTATTTGATCTAGTGTGGTGATTCATATCATATTAGGTTTTATAATAAAAAAATTATTCAAATATTAATAAGCTTTATTTTCTAAAATTGGTGGTTAAAAGATACTTAGGAAAACAATGTATTTAATGCAGTTTAATACTATATATCCTTTTGAGGTGATTTTGAATATATTTTCTAATCTAATTAAAAACTTAATATATTGTTTTATCTTAGATCCTCATCAGCAAAGGAAATGAACTCTTATATTGAGATATAAAAATTGACACTTGTACCATCAATTATTATTTGGTTCATTATTAAAAACTTTAGCTTGATATATGTATGTGTGTATATACATATAACTTGTTTAATATATGTAATATGTACTTTAATATGTGTAATTCGTTTATGTAGAATTTCCACATCAATTTCCAGAAGTTTCTTGTTAATGGGAAGATAAGCGCTGCAATACAGATACTTCAAGCATCTGTATTGCAGAAAGCAATGAGAATCTGAAAGGTCTTTGGTACAATATGTCTTTGTTCTTGTATAAATGTAGTTTTGAAGGATGCGTTTAAAGCTGTATTTAATACTTAGAATCAATCAACCTACAACATGAATGTGATCTAGAAATAGATATAAACAATGGACTTTTCATGGTAAATATGATATTAGGGGAAGAATTTAGAAGTTGTGATTACTGGTTTAAAAATTTGAGTTGCCTGGAGTATGTGTTTAAAAGGTAAAAAAAAGAAGAGGCAAGACAAAGACAAGAACAGACTAGATTTCACAAGAAATGAAAAATAACTTGTTTAGTAGAAACATATTCAATACATCTTCTCTGTAAGGCACAAGAGGCAGGGATAGGTTATTGAAATACATATGAATATAAATCGTATATTAGTTAGAACGCTACAAAAAATTGTTTATGTGGTGAATACTTCATTATCCTTTGATTTTCTGTTGTCTGTTTCATTATTTACTTCTTACATTTCCTGGCTAAGGTGCTTCATTAGGCACCCATGAGATGACATATGCCATTATCTGACACTAAATTTTAAAATTGACTTAGTCTTTTTGTTCTCCTTTATTAAAAGAATCTACAAGAGAAATTATGTTTTTTCCCTTAATTTAAAGCCAATAATTAATTGCTCTTCTCCCCTGAAATTATAATGTGAGAGAAAAGCAACCCATCACAACAGATAGGTAGATTACCACTATTAAAAATCAAAAATGTATATGAAATTTTAAAAGATTTATTTCAAATAAGTCACTTGATAAGTTTAGCATGGACAATAATTGAGAAAACTTCATTACTATAACATATTAATTGTACAAAACTGCAGAGTTCGGTAAGCATATGTTGAAATGATCACCTTTACGTAAGCACCTTGTATTTTTTATGCCTACTAGAGAATGGGGAGAGATATTTTGGGGTGATACTTTGGCATCTAAAAGTTTTATGATTTGCGCAGCGATCTTCTTTATGAATTATGAATTCAACTTGTATTTCTTTCCTGTAAAATTTGAAGTCTTAAATTTATTCCGTCGGTGGATATTTGAATGCTCATTTTGAGCAAGATGGAATGAATAAAGCAATATAGTGCCTACCCTCATGGAAATTCTGTCTAGTGTGAAAGACAGACACAAAAAAATATAAATAGACCAAAAGTAATTACAACCTATGGAAAAAGTCAATCAGGTTGAATGATATTCCATTGTATGCATATAACACTTTCTCTTTATTCACCCACCAATGGCGATTTAGGTTATTTCTACATCTTGGCTATCATGAATAAAGACTGCAGTGATTGGAGGGGTGCTAATATCATTTTGAGGTCCTGATTTCGGAACTTTCGGTAAATATCCACAAGTAGGATTGCTGGATCAAATGGTAGTCTATTTTTAACTTTTTGAGGAACTCGGGTATTGTTTAAAAATCCTGCTGTATGCAATGACTTGGATGAAACTTGAGTTCATTATACTAAATGAAATAAACCAGTCACAGAAAGACAAGCACTGCATTATTCCACTTATATGAGATATCTAAAATAGTCAAACTCTTTGAAGCAGAGAATAGAATGGTGGCTGCCAGAGGCTGGGGAAGGGTAAGTGAGGAGTTGCTGATCGTGAGTAGAAAGTTTCAGTTATTCAGGATGAATAAGTTCTAGAGATCTAAGGGCAACGTTGGGCCCACAGATGACAACGCTATTCTACTGAACTATCTGCTATGGTTTCATATATTAACTGTTCTCATAAAATTAAAAAAATAATAATTATAACAAATTTTGAAAAAAAAAGTAGAGTGTTTGATAATAAGGTAGTTAGGGAAGGCCTTAATATTTAAAGTGATGTTAAATAAGACTTGCAAGGTAAGAAATTATCTGAAGGACAAAAACTGAGGGGAAGAGTTTTCTGGCAGAGGAGGTAACCATTTGCAAAGATCTGTAGCTGCATTTGTGTTAATTTGTGGTCCCTAAAAGCTGACCTTGAGAAGAGAGTTAATGTGCAAGTGATTTATTAAGGAAATGCTCCTATGAGAACCCACTATGGGAATAACAGATGCAGAAAAGGAAGAGGGAAGAAGCCAGACAAGGGTGGGAGAATTAGGAATTCTTACCTAATGACTTCTAAAGAGTAGGATAGCAGTGATTCTGGGGAAAGGAGCTTGAGAGGGTTAAAACTCTGAATTTACCTGTGGTGAATGGGAAAAGCTAACCGAAGGGAAACAGAAAGACTCACAGGCAACTCTGGAGGTCAGCTGAGTGTGTGACTGCACATGTGCAGTCAACTCATCTCTATGGCTGAGTCTTTCAAGGATCTCACCCATGATTCATTGTTCTCCAAGGTACACTCACACTTCCCAGTCATGTATGCCACCATCCTTCGAACTTCTCTACTTGAACTTCCTTGCTCACTTCCACCTTATTAGAAGCACACTTGGTTTCCCATGCCACCCGAAGTCAGAAAAGCTAACTGAATAAACAATCTATGTTAGCAGATTAATGAAAGCAGTATAGATCTGTTATTAGTTTGCCAATGGACTGTTGGAGATAATATATTACAAATTGTCTACTTTATAGCTTCCTGTGTCTAAAATCCCCCAAACTAATACATTGAGGGAAAAGATATGGTTTAGATGGAGATAATCTGCTATTCATTTTCAGATTGTTAATACTTATTCCCTGGGGAGTTCAGGTTTCTGTTGTGTGGGAAATGGAAAAAGCAGAGAAGCACCACACTCTATACTTCGGTGACCACTTTCCCTTAATATGTTTAATTGCCTCTTCCAATGGGAAACATCTTGGAAAAACAGCACTTGTTTTTCTTTGCAGATCATCATGGAAATTCGTAAGTATACAGTGAGCAAGTTAGTCTGAAGGACTTACTAGCACCTACAAGATGCCATACATCTGGAGGCAAATTTTCATATAAAGGGTGGGTGGGGCTTTATGTTTTGGAAACATAATGCCAAACATCTGGATATTTGGATATCAACTTATTGCCTAGTGTTGTGAAGTTGATAGTAATATTTTGTTTACAATATAGTCACAGACTCTTTACCCTTAAAAGGAATATTGTGATTTATGCTAATGTTTTCTCTATTAAATTTTGAAACTGTGCAGCATAGACAATACTATCAGATCACTTCTTCTCACACTTTAAAAGTACCTTAGAATCAGCTGGAGAACTTGTTCTTCCATTTCTTCCATACTCTAATTCAAAGCCCTCCTGATTCTGCATTTCTAACAAGCTTCCTGATGATGGTGGTGCTGCTGGTCCTCAGATCACTGTGTAGCAAGGCTCTAGACATAACTGTCCAATATGGTATCCACTTGCCACATGTGGTTATTTCAATGAAATTTGTTAAATAAGATTAGAGAATCCATTCCTCATTCTACTAACCATCTATCAAGTGTTCAGTAGCCAAATATAGACAACGCAAATATAGAATACTTCCACTATTGCAGAAAGCCCTATCAGAGAATGCTGCTCTAAAAGTATTTTTCCATAAATTTGTACCCTCACAAAACCTGAGGTTATTATACTATACTTAAAATCACAGAATAAATCCTACAGAAGTAGAATTCAAGATTGAATACAAGAGATTAAAGTTTTGAGGTCTAATGTTTTACTTTGAAAACATTTTTAGTAGCCATGGTCACTGAGGTTTGCCTGATTTAGAATAGGTATTTTGAAAGTGTTACACTAAACTCAACTAGTATATTTAAATATAATACAGCAGAGTGAAAACTCTGATACTTCCATCCTGATTCAGTTTTTATACATTTCCTTTGATTTGTATCACTACCACTTGCTCATTTTATTATTATTTTTGTTGTTTCTAATAGGTACTGGTACACATACCTATTAATATTGCTATGCTTAGATTCCCAAGCATCAAAGGACCCCAAGTAAATGAAGTAATGCAAATGTATGTAATGAAATGCTTAACTAATGAATTATCTAGATATTGCACATAAAGCTAGATTCCAAGTCTCTGGCCTGACTCATTCCACCTCTATGAGTGAAACACGGGGTCTCTCTGAGGCTCATTTTCTTCATATGTGGAGGATAGATGATTGGTAAAGATGAAATGAAATAAAAAACGTAAATGTCTCTTTAACATTGATTCATATTTACCACATCTTCTTTACCCCTTCCTCCACTGATGGACATTTAGGTTGCTTCTATGTCCTGGCTATTGTAAATAGTGCTACAATGAACATTGAGGTATTTTAATAAACACGATTAGTGCCTTTTCATTTCTCTCTTCTCTCACTCTCTGCTTCCACAGACAATGTGTTATAAAGTTTCAATACACCTTAACCTCTCACCATAGGTAAGCTTTCTAGGTACACACTCAGTTGCTCTAAATTTTGCTTGTAAATACATCCACAGAACACTTGGAAATAGATTTCAAGGTTGTATATATGCTATACAAGACCACAGTTTTGAGATCTAACACAAATTTAATGGTAGCCCTGATCTACCATTTGTATAAACACATTCAATTCAGTACAGTTCAGTTGCTCAGCCATTTCTGACTCTTTGTGACCCCATGGACTGCAGCACCCCAGGCTTCCCTATCCATCACCAACTCGCGGAGCTTGCTCAAACTCATGTCCATCAAGTCGGTGATGCCATCTAACCATCTCATCCTCTGTCGTCTCCTTCTCCTCCTGCCTTCAATCTTTCCCAGCATCAGGGTCTTTTCAAATGAGTCAACTCTTCGTATCAGGTGGCCAAAGTATTAGAGCTTCAGCTTCAGCATCAGTACTTCCAATGAATATTCAGGACTGATTTCCTGTAGGATTGACTGGTTGGATCTCCTTACAGTCCAAGGGACTCTCAAGAGTCTTCTCCAATACCACAGTTCAAAAGCATCAATTCTTCGGTGCTCAGCTTTCTTTATAGTCCAGCTCTCACATCCATACATGACTACTGGAAAAACCATAGCCTTGACTACATGGTCCTTTGTTGGCAAAGTAACGTCTCTGCTTTTTAATATACTGTCTAGGTTGGTCATAACTTTTCTTCCAAGAAGCAAGCGTCTTTCAATTTCATGACTGCAATCACCATCTGCAGTGATTTTGGAGCCCAAGAAAATAAAGTCTGTCACTCTTTCCATTGTTCCCTCTCTATTTGCCATGAAATGATTGGACTGGATGCCACAATCTTAGTTTTTTGAATGTTGAGTTTTAATCCAGCTTTTTCACTCATCTCTTTCACTTTCATCAAGATACTCTTCAGTTCCTCTTCACTTTCTGCCATAAGGGTGGTGTCATCTGCATGTCTGAGGTTATCGATATTTCTCCCAGCAATCGATTCCAGCCTGTGCCTCATCCAGCCAAGTATTTTGCATGAGGTACTCTGCATATAAGTTAAATAAGCACGGTGACAATATGCAGCCTTGACGTACTCTTTTCCCAATTTGGAACCAGTCCGTTGTTCCATGTCCTGTTCTAACTGTTGCTTCTTGACCTGCATACAGATTTCTCAGGAGGCAGATAAGGTGGTCTGGTATTCCTATCCTTTAAGAATTTCCACAGTTTGTCGTGATCCACACAGGCGAAGGCTTTGGTGTAGTCAGTAAAGCAGAAGTATATGTTTCTTCTGGAATTCTCTTGCTATTTCTATGATCCAATGGATGTTGGAATTTGATCTCTTGGTTCCTCTGCCTTTTCTAAATCCAGATTGAACATCTGGAAGTTCTTGGTTCATGTACTGTTGAAGCCTGGTTTGGAGAATTTTGAGCACTACTCTGCTAGCGTGTGAGATGAGTGCAATTGTGCAATAGTTTGAGCATTCTTTGTCACTTTCTTTATTTGGGATTGGAAAGAAAATTGACCTTTTACAGTACTGTGGCCACTGCTGAGTTTTCCAAATTTGCTGGTGTATTGAGTGCAGCACTTAACAGCATCATCTTTTAGGACTTGAATTTGCTCAGCTGGAATTCCATCACCTCCACTAGCCTTGTTCGTAGTGATGCTTCATATGATCCTCCTGACTTCAGACTCCAGGATGTCTGGCTCTAGATGAGGGATTACACCGTTGTGGTTATCTGGGTCATTAAGATCTTTTTTGTATAGTTCTGTATATTCTTGACACCTCTTTAAAACAGATTCTCATGAATATTATTATCAGAATTTAGCAGTCCATATAGAATGATCAGTTGACAATTCATACTTTCCTGACAGTTATTTTCAGTGCCAACTGAAAGTTTTTCATCAAACATGAATGAGTTTGAAATATTATTCATTCTTAAGATTCAAACAGGTTTTTGTTAAAATATTTTTGGAAACTTCTGCTTAAGAATGTTATGACCTTTCTTCCTTCCCTCCCAGTTTTGATTTTTCATTTGATTTGTTTTGTGGTATTCAGATTAACATTGGATCTTTACATTGAGCACTTAACATGTCAAGGAAACTAATGATCTAAAAATATGACAGGGATTTTAAATAGATTAATTTGTCTATTTATCAAGGCTGCTCAAGAAGCCCTTTTATAGCTTTTAATTTTCCTTTTTACACTCGCCTCAAGCTTTGATCAGAAGATGAGGTTGAACAGAATTCTATCTTATTCTTTTAACTAATATGGGTGAAACTTGGGACATTCAACTTAATACATTTAAATATTATGGGGAGAAATTGGTATAGGTTTTTATAGGATGAGGACGGCTGTTCTTCAGATGAACTCTGATTCTTTGATGTCGGAAATCAGTGAGACTGAGGTACTAGAGACAGAGTGAACTAGCCTCTTCTTCTATCCTAAGAACACATTTTATTGTCTAGAAAAAGAATTTTCTTAGCAGGTATCACCTTGTTTAAATCTACATTTCAGAGTGGAAGAGTGATGGCCAGATTCAGGCATTTTATTAAGATGAGACATCATGCTAAGGGTTAGAGGAATGTAGTCAGCTTAAATTGGGGAACCAAGGCATAAGGGCTTGCCTAACAATGGATAGACATATTCAGAATCCTTGGTAAGTGAATTTGGAGTGATGGATTGCAAAATAAATAGGTAGGCTTGCAGGGAGAAAGGCTAGCACAGGGCTTATTAGAAATTCTTAAGTAAAATTAGAATCACAACAGTCTCGCATGGCAGGTCCCTGAATTTCTAGGAGGAAAAGGTACACATTCATAGTGCTAGTCTGTTTCCCTGTTCATTTTGAGGTGTGGAAGATGAAGATCCCGCAAGAGATTTCCAGTTTTCACTGTTTGGTTTGTAGCAGCTCCAGCCGAGTTGCTTGCTTTCTCTGGCTGCTTATATGCTCTTAACAAATTGACTTTTAGTAGTTGAATAGGATGAGTAAAAACGTAAGAATAAAAAAAAAACTCTAGTGAGTATTTTTTCATGTAATCAAATATTAAAATTCTATAAATTCTCAAGAAAAATTATAGAAACTGCAGAAATTTAGGCAGCCACCTATTAGTGAAAAATGAAGAACTGAATACAATGTAATGTGGTTAATAATTTACACTTTTTGAATTAGGGTCTGGCAGAAAAACCTAATGGAATTATATAAATGATGGTTTCATTTATTTTAAATTAAATTATTTTTAGATTTATGTTTTGACATTTTATTGACATTAGATTTTTTTATCCTAGTTGTCGACATTAGATAGTTTTCCTAAAGCCCTCCCATAAGGATCATAGTGGAGAATTTATTATTAAGAATACATTTTGGAGGCCATAACCCTTTTAAAAGTTATATAATCCCTCATTTAAAAAAAACAAAACAAAACACTTTTTGAATGACATTTATGATCTTTTCCTAAGAAATACTTTGAAAAGGAAAATTAGAATTATATAGCTATAAATATACTTTTCCATGCCCCTCACTTGTAGTTGTTAATATAGGATTAGGATAATCATGTGACTTATTCTTCAAACTTGATCCTTTGAGAATGGTAGAAAATGCATTGCTGGGACAGATAGCATAAATGGGGACTGCTGTGGCAACTGGACCATATGAGTATCCTTTGTAGTAAATTGTTTTTGAATTCACATCAGCAGATTGAATATTTGTGTATTTTACCTTCTTTGCTGCTCGATTCAGGAGTAATAGAAAAAGAGAGAAAGTTGTGAAAGGAAAAGTAAGCATTTAGAAAGAAACTACCTGATTTCTACAAAGTCAGCTAGCAGCTAAAATCCTGTTTTTTGACTTGTTCATTTGTAACATAGATAAGATAGCCTTTCTCCACTTCAGGATGACAAGCAGTTCCCATTTAAAGTTCATGTCTACACTTTGTTTTAGACCTAGGAAATTTTGATGACTGAGACTTGGGACAAAAGAGTTGCCTTTTTTATACACTCCCCAGGTGCTAGCCATGCACACTTACGTGCTGGGTAGAGTAGATAGAAGACAGGGATTTGTCCAACCTTGAATGTATCTGAATCAGAATCTGACTCCTTACATCACAAAGTCAAACAAGATAAAAATTGTATTGCCTTTACTACAGTCCACAAAGATGTGAACAATGAAAATTCAACTAGATTTAACAGGAAATTTTCAGACATACTTCATTTTTGTTTTTGGATGATGAAGTTATTAAGCTTGCCTGCTTTCCTGTTCCCACTGCAGGGAAGGGGTATGCTGTATGAGGTCTTGCTGTCAAGAAATATACCCTTCATCCTACTTAGTCTTGGTCTCTCTCCGCCTCATCTGGCCTATAAGCCAGACTAGCTAAGAGCCTGACCGTTCTCCCTTTAGAAAATCACAGCAATCACTCGAATTCAAGCTAAACTGTCCAGGATTCTTCTTAATTGTTCTCAAATTGATTTTGAGAAGGATTCTCTTTCTGAAATAACAGTGAATGCCAAAGATTGATGCCAAAGCATACAGGGAATGTCCAGAGTAGCTAGTAAGTGTTCACTTCGAGATGGATGAGAGGAAAAGCAGGTCAATAACAGAGGTACAAAAATTACATTTAGTGCTGAATGCTTCCACAGTTGCTTTCAACAGCTATGTTCTCCCTCCACAGCCTTCTTCTCCAAAGCACTCTATGAATATTGGGATTATTAATACCCTTAAGCACAGCTGCACAAAATAAAGAATTATTGAAACCCATCTCGTTCATTGTAGCCTCCAGTTCTAGGTGTCTGTTTTCTCATACTGTCCTTTATTACATGTTCTTCTCAGCTCTTTTATTCAAGCCTTTATTAGATAGACACTGTGTTAAAAACTGACAGTGATGCAAAGAATCATATACTGTGGCTACTTCCAGGAAAAATCTTGCTATCTGGTTTATGCTATAGGATTAGATACACATAAGCATATTTAGTCAGTCCTATACAAGCAGTTAACCCTACCTAGCACTGTGATAGGAGAAGACAATGTCGCCCCACTCCAGTACTCTTGCCTGGAAAATCCCATGGACGGAGGAGCCTGGTAGGCTGCAGTCCATGGGGTTGCGAAGAGTCGGACACAACTGAGCGACTTCACTTTCACTTTTCACTTTTGTGCATTGGAGAAGGAAATGGCAACCCACTCCGGTATTCTTGCCTGGAGAATCCCAGGGACAGGGGAGCCTGGTGGGCTGCCGTCTATGGGGTCACACAGAGTCGGACATGACTGAAGCGACTTAGCAGCAGCAGCAGCAGCAGCACTGTGATAAAGAAAGTAAATATCAAAAATGTGGTCCAGACCAGATAGAATTTTGCTTTGGGGCTTCTAAGTAGTGGGAATCCCTTCCAACTGACATGCCTAAGGAAGATCTCAAAGAGGAGAAGGACCATAAATAGCCTTGAAAAACTGGTAGAATTTAGAAAGATGGACTGGAACTTCAATAGGATGTATTTTAACTATGATAAGAGCTCTATCCTCAGAGAAAAGAGTTTAAACCTAGTAGACTATTAAGAATGTACCCCTGGGATATTTAGATCATGTAGCCTTTCCTATCTCTCAAATAATCTCCCTAGCTGTGTACTTCCTATGCTTAGATATTATCACCCCGTATGAGTTTTGAGATCCAGAGCCTCTTATGGTGTGTACTCCTTTGTGTGTTTCTACTACAGTTAGCATGGCATCTGCCATGGAGTGGGGAAGCATTCATAATCAGAATAGATATAAATGATCTACTATGAAAATATCTCCCAAATATTAATGTACATGTGAACCACATGGGGATCCTATAAAAGTGCAAATTCTGATAGGTGTAGGGTGGGCCTACTGGTCTGCATTTCTGACAAGTTGCCAAGTGAACCAAACACCGCTAGGCCACAGATCACACTTATAATAGGAAATCCCCACACATGTAATCCAAAACAACGACTCATCATGGTGTCATTCTGCCATTATTCCACTTTTCACTTATGTAGTTGCCCGTTCTACAATTCGGGTTGAAGTTCATTATGAAGGAGCCTATTCCTTATGTTGTCCTCTTCTCTCAAAAAATAATTATTTAATTTGGCAGCAAGCATGAGTAAATTTATCTCACCTATATAAGGAATATCACCTATCAAAAAAAAGCTAATAATTTCAAAAGAGTAAATATGAAGACAAGTTGGACATATCAACCAATTTTCTGAATTTAGTGCTGCTTTAAGTTTGGATAGATTTTTAATTATAATTCATATTTCTGATTCCTGTGTTTCTAAATAATGACCTCTTTTTTTATTAAGTCAAATTAGTAATGTATCACACACACATACACAAGCACAAAATGATTGGTTCAAAGAAATTTCACCATATCTATATATTTTAAATATAAGACCTAAAGAACCTCACTCAAAGGTTTATATATGCTTAGTTTACACATAATTCTAAAGAAATTGGTTTTGGTTCCCAAGATCACATTAATTTAGATTAATAACTACAAAGAGCAGACATACTTTTATCTGGAGCAGAAATGGCAATGAAAACTAAAAGTTTTCAATATGATGAGAAGGAAGAGATGGGAAAATAATCTAAGAAAAGCAGGGCCTCAGATCTTGAAAGCTGAGCAGTTCAGTGCAATTTTAGGTAGAGGAACATGGACCTTCATAGCCCACAAGCCCTGGGGTCTTCATGCTAATGTAACTCAGTTAAATAATTGGCATTATTAATATGAACCTGCTGCTGCTGCTAAGTCGCTTCAGTCGTGTCCGACTCTGTGCGACCCCATAGACGGCAGCCCACCAGGCTCTGCTGTCCCTGGGATTCTCCAGGCAAGAATACTGGAGTGGGTTGCCATTTCCTTCTCCAAATATGAACCTAGGGCAGCAATAAAAGACTAAAATGTATTTCAGTATTTTTTCAAAGAAAAAATAGGAGATTTGTCATGGAAATCTGTGGCTTAGTGTTCACCTACTTTAAATTACCATTAAGAAGATAAGTGAATTTTATATTTTGGCATGATTTTAATTTCAAATAGTTATAATTGTTTAATGCTTGAAAGATACACATTCCATTATCTAGGATTTGTCATTATGAAAAACAGGTTTTAGTAAAATACTAGTAAGTATTTGCTAAAGACATTAAAGCAATAATTTTTTCATTTTGGACTAACCAACTTTAAATACATCTCTGATTTGTTAGACAGGGTTTATTAATCATTTATCAAAGTATCATATGGTTTATAGTACTTAATTTGATATCATTTATGTTAAATGGTACATATACCACCTACTATGTAATCTAGGAGTATGTCAGTGAGAAAAACAAAATCTTAGCAAAAGAGATAATACAAATGAAGTGCCTTTTACACTATTATTTCATATTGATCCTTCCCTGGTGGCTCAGATAGTAAAGAATCTGCTTACAATGCAGAAGACCTAGGTTCGATCCCTGGGTTGGGAAGAATCCCTAGAGAAGGAAATGGCAACCCAGTCCAACATTCTTGCCTGAAGAATTCCATGGACAGAGGAGCCTGGTAGACTACAGTCCGTGAGGTTGTAAAAAATTGGACATGACTGAGTGACTTTCACTCACTTCACTTAAAGTATACTTATTCTAATTTTGCATTTAGCAAGCACATTTCCTCATAGAACTTTGTCTTTCACTGAAAACTTGATTTATCAAAAATGCATATTCCTTTTAAGAATCTATTGCACAAAGTAACTGACAGTGATAGTCCCAAAAAATTGAATATTAGGGTATTTTAAGTGTGTAGATAATTAAACAGATTCTTAAATATAATTCAGGGAAGAGAATTTGGAATAATATTTTGACTTCCATGTAACAGTGATTTTTAAAGGAAATCTTCATGACAGCACAGAGTGAAAAGATCAACATTTTTTTTAAAAACATTTTCTGTACTATCAACCCATTCATCCTCAATTTGTTCTTTGGGCCTCTCCAGCTGTATATTCCGAGTCCTGACCCTTCTCTCTGTGGGTGCTCAATGTGCATCTAATGATGACACTTACAGTGATTGCCTTGTGGGGGGAATAACTGTTAATTTGTTCTGACATCCCCAGATCTGAATCTAATGAAATGAAAATGTAGACGAGAGTGGGTTAAGCTCTCTGGTGCTTTCCTTCTCAGAACTAGGGTAGTTCCCTTTTGCATGATTGAAATCATGCCTATATCATCCCCTTAATGTCTGTAGTACCGTGCTTAATGGCTTCATCAGGATATATCACTTTCTTTAGTACAGAACTGCCAGTGGAACACAAATCATTTAGATAGAGAAACTGTTAGAGAAAGATAGGCTATAGTGGCTGAAGAATCACAGAGAGAAGTAAGAACACAGAGTAAAGCTCACAGGGTTTGGAAAATTAGGAAAAATTCAGTGAAAGCATATTACAAGTTTTATGTTAGAATTGGGAAATATAGGGAAATCTTTATATGACTACACTGACACTAATTTATAGGTAGCATTTATTGCTAGCAAAAAATCCCCTCTATTTTACTTTATTTATCTTATTGTCTGTTGTCAACACTAAATATTATTCAACCTCTGTGCAGCTGGAGATTTTTTGTTTGTATCCCTAAGGAATCAAATCTAGATCACAGTAAATGCTATTTCATAAACACCATTCATAAAAATGAATACAGAGATTCTGAAATTTGTATAAAGAGAAAGCAAAATTATTATAAAGGATTAACCAATAAAATAAAAATTCATATCATAAAAGAATATTTTAAATGTTCTGTCTTTCCCAGAGCTGTAAGTAATTTGTAATAGATTACTTTTTCCTCCCGCATGGTTTCAATGTTTCTATGGCCTACTTGATAATGCACAAGTTATCCTACCTGTTTGTCATGTTCTCATAGAATTCATCCATATTTGAGATGAAATCAAGGTCATAAATAAAAACCAAGTGTCAATATTTTTGAAATAATCAAAATAAAATTATCCAGGACATGTTTGAATGCATTTATGGACGTCTTCAGGGCACTTATCTTCTCATAAATAAACTAGATTAATATAGATTCAATTGAAGGCTTTAGACAGCCACTTGGCACAAGAGGAAATAGAAGTTAAAGAACAGAGAAAGACTTTGTGTAAAAAATAATAAGGATACACACTTAACTCATGACCAGATAAGTTAATAGACTAAAAATGCCCATCCCTCTCACTGCAATTTCTTGCTCCTAAAATTGCTGAGCATCTGTTATAGATGAAGGTCCCATAGAGCAATGAGTGGCTCATCTATTCATTTTGTTTGAGAGTCATGCTTTTTGGAGCTCTTTCCAGAAAGCCAGCATATGAGGAGTTGTGGGCTGCAGGAAGAAGTGTTAAGCATCGGAGCTCTGTAGCTGCTGGGAATTTTTCTGTTTTCCTTAATTATGTGAGATTCCAAAGTTTGCTTGCATATAATATTTGAGTTGAAAATATTTATGTATAAAAATTCACAAGAGAAATACTCCAAAGAAGTTTAGAAGGCTATCTTGAGATCAATAAATGTAATATATAAATTAACATATTGATTATTTTATAAATATTTTGTAACATGTAGTTCTGAGACAGATGCCAGGTTTTCTAGGGATAATCAATTATTTATTACCCTAATACAGGCTTATAACATATCACTAGGTCTTAAATACACATTGAAAAATAAGCAGAAATCAGCCCTAGGACATAATACTCTGTACACAAGAAGAAGCTACTAGCCTTCTCCCTAATAATCTTATCCATGATATCTCAGAACTTCCCTGGTGGCTCAGAAGGCAAAGAATCCGCCTGCAATGCAGGAGACCTGGGTTTGATCCCTTAGTCAGGAAGATCCCCTGGAGAAAGGCATGGCTACCCACTCCAGTATTCTTACCTGGCGAAGTCCATGAACAGAAGAGCCTGGTGGGCTACAGTCCATAGGTTCTCAAAGTTTGACATGACTGAGCAACTAAGCACTAGAAGCTCTATGGTATTTTATTTAATCAAAGTCAACCAACCATTATTTTGTACCTCTATGTGTCAGACTAACAGGAAAATATATAATCCATCCATCATTCATTCATTCATTCAGTAAATCAACATAATAAATTATTCTTATTTTTCCACAGTAAAGTTTACAAAGGTAACTCACAAGTTAATGAGATCCATGACTTCAAGGAGCTGGCCAGGTAATGGGAAAACATACTATTTATTGTCTACATAAAACTAAAAACCTGTGCATAGAGTATGATTGGAAAAGGGCAGTAATCTGAATTTGTCAAAACCACTATTAGAGAACAAAGAAAAGTAAAAATAATTTTTCTTGTGAGATATCATGAAGGCTTTCTGAAATAGAAAATACTTTATGCTTCAGTTATTTTGGAAGAATGAATAGGGCTGATAATCTGCAAAGTAATGGGAGCAATATGTTTAATGAAATAGAAGAGCATATGGTGGATTTCAGTCCATAGGATATTCTTAAATGAAGATGAGAGAGAAGCTAGATGTGATCTTCTGCATTTCAATTTTACTCTGCAGATTACAGAAACACATTGTTAAAGGAGTAAAAATCTGGTAAACATTTATGATGACTAGTTCAGAGGAAGTATATTATGGGTGCAGAGGTGGATTAAAATTGTGAAACCGAGGAGGGGCTGTATAAGATAATCAGAGATGGGATTGGGACAAACTGGTAATTGAGTGAAGAGGGGACAAAGAGGAGAGTGTTCCTGAAATGTTTTTGGTGCTTCCACATCAGATGCAGACTAGAGAGAGAAGAGCAGATTTGGAGAGTGACAATCTAGCCAATACTGTGCTTTCAGTTCAGTTCAGTTCAGTCGCTCAATCATGTCCGACTCTTTGCGACCCCGTGAACCACAGCACGCCAGGCCTCCCTGTCCATTACCAACTGCCAGAGTTTACCCAAACTCATATCCATTGAGTTGGTGATGCCATCCAACCATCTCATCCTCTGCCATCCCCTTCTCCTCCTGCCCTCAATCTTTCCCAGCATCAGGGTCTTTTCAAATGAGTCAGCTCTTCGCATCAGGTGGCCAAAGTATTGGAGTATCAGCTTCAACATCAGTCCTTCCAATGAATACTTAGGACTGATCTCCTTGAGGATGGGCTGGTTGGATCTCCTTGCAGTCCAAGGGACTCTCAAGAGTCTTCTCCACACCACAGTTCAAAAGCATCAATTCTTCTGCGCTCAGCTTTCTTTATAGTCCAGGTCTCACATCTGTACATGACTACTGGAAAAACCATAGCCTTGAGTAGACGGACCTTTGTTGACAAAGTAATGTTTCTGCTTTTTAATATGCTGTCTATGTTGGTGATAACTTTCCTTCCAAGGAGTAAGCATCTTCTAATTTCATGGTTGTAATCACCATCTTCAGTGATTTTGGAGCCCCCAAAAATAAAGTCAGCCACTGTCTCCACTGTTTCCCCATTTATTTTCCATGAAGTGATAGGACCGGATGCCATGATCTTAGTTTTCTAGGTGTCTTCTGACATTTAGAGATGATAGTTGGAGATAAAGATCAGGAGAGAGGTGGTATTGGGAGAGAGATGTTTGTGTTTGGGAGACTTAGGCCTTTGTTATTGTTTAGTTGCTAAATTGTATCCAACTCTTTTGCAACCCCATGGACTGTAGCTGCCAGACTCCAGTGTCCATGGGATTTTTCAAGCAAGAATATTTGCATATGTTGCTCTTTCCTTCTCCAGGGGATCTTCCCAACAGAGATCGAACCCACGTTTCCTTAATTACAGGCAGAGTCTTTACCACTGAGTCACCAGGGAAGCCCACTTAGGCCTTTACTGGTAATGAAAATCATGGAAACATGAAATTTTCTAAAAAAAGAATGAGTAAAAAACAAGTTTAAGAAATTCTCAGGGATATTAACATTAAAGAAGTAGAGATGGGAAAACATCCAGAGAATAATGTTAAAATGATAAAGGGTATGTGAAAAATAAAGAAATTTTATTGAGCATCTAATATTTGTAAATATACATATTGTCATTTCATCTAAATATCAATCATTTCTACAAAGCAAAGTTTAATATTCCTATTTTACTCATAAGAAAACTATGGCTCAGAGTGGATAAGCAATTTGGCCACTATCACTTAACTAGAAAATATTGGAGTAGATATTGAACTGTATCTTGATGATCCCCAAACCCATACTTTAGTATTCCAAGTTAGAAGTCAGTTTCAGTCAATAAACTAAAATTTGTGACAAATATGAGAGTTTTATATCATTTACTTCTGCCTCTGAAAACTTTATTTACCTCTACATCATTAGATAAAACACAAGTTATATTGAAAAACCACTGTTAAGCAATAGATTTATATAGATATTTAAACAAGAATTGACCAAAATATTTGAATAAGGTGTCAGTTCAGAAACATTTTTGGACATATCATTCATTTTTCAGTTGTTATTTTTCTCACTCATCTCTCTCTTTAGCTTTAGAAACTTCCAGACATTTCTCTTCCAGATATCTCATATGAACCAATATGAGATTTTATTAGAAACACATTGGGAAAAAATAATAGGGCTTATAAATCTTCCTAAGACTTAATTGTATATTCAAAAGAAATGGTAATAGCAACATTACCTAATGGTGTTTAATACATATTTTATAATGCTTTTGCTTTTATTATAAATGATTAATAGGTGACAATGAAATTTGCCTTTTAATATCTCCTTTAGGGGTGGCTTATCCACAGTCCTACTTTATACTTAAGCTCTTTTCATCAAGTTATGATGAATCTGACTTGCAGACATTCTCTTGTCATAGTTCTTACTAAGTGAAAAATTTTGTTAACGTGTCAATATTTGTCAAAGTTGCCCAAGTGAAATCAGGTGCAAAGTAAAATGTTATTATTTTCTTGATATATATATATATATGTTTATATGCAAAATATTTTTATTTTTTCTTGTATTATTTAAATTAGACAAAATTATTGTTTTTGCCAAGGATAAAGAGTTACTTTGAGACTTTTGTGTCCTGTTTTGCTAAAAAAATGACCTTGCCTATAATCAACTGCTTATTAAAACTTGTTTTTGCACAAGAATCCTTAAGGAAAATAAAGATGCTTATACAGTTTGTAAATGATCCTTAGGGTTAAAGGAATGGGTGCTTTATAAATGCAGTATAGAATAGAAATAGAATTAATGGGTGTTGAAACACAATTGGCATCCTTCTCCAATTCTTTACTGTATATGATGTTACAATCATTCTAGTTTCAAATGGCCCTGATTTCAGACACAAAACATGATGTCAAGAGACAACTAAGTAGCAGGGCAGATGAAGTCTTAACAGCTAAAGAGGCTGCTGTGATGCAAATCATTTTTTCAAGAGTTGGTAAATATTTCTGAAGTAACAATTGAATTGAAAATACACTGTCAATAAAAGACAGATAAAATAAACACAGAAATCATATTCAGTCCTAGGAGAATTGTTTTTGAATAAAATGCTTTTCAAGGTCTTTACAAAGTTGTCAGCAGCTCTTTTAAAAATCAAGTCAATGCATTTGGAGCAATTGTTTGAGACAAGACTGGTTGGTAAATGATTCTAAAACTCCATCCAGCTGTTAATTTTACATAGATATTCACAAAGTATGCAAGTTTTACAAATAAATAATACTTCCAAAACACTGTAACTTGAGAGGTTTCTTGTAAAGCAGTGTGATTCTCTACATATTGAAACAGCTGCCCCCTTAACTTTTATGTTTCATTCATGGTATATGTTTTAGCACATTGATTGACATGGTAATTAAATGTTCACTGCCTAGTGCTAGTGAATAATAGAATGTTTATTAATAAAATAACCACTATGAAAATTTTGACAGGACACTGAATTGAAAGTCCCTCTGGAAAGAAAGAAAAAAGGAAAGAAAGAAAACCAACCCTAGTTTTAAATAGGACATTGAAATTAAATTAATCTATCAGAAAACTTCGAAAGAGACCAATTTTGGATTCTAAAGAGTGGAGAAGAAAGAGCAAAACAAGGAAAATAATACAGCTACATTCCTACCTTTTTAGAGCATATTTCTGGTAGAGGAGACAGATCAAAATAAACATGCATCAAAAATTAAGGTAGATTAAAAATTATAGAAATGGAGAACAGGTTACTACTGGTTGTCAACAGTTAGAGATGGTGTAGGGGAGAGTGAGGGGCTAGGTGTGACTATAAAGGGGTATCATGAGGGAGATCTTTGTGGTGATTGAATAGTTCTGTATCCTGATGTCAGTGGTGGTTACCTGACTCTACACTTGTAAGGTGGCATAGAACTATATACACATTGCACAATGCCATGGTTCTGATACTTACTATAGTTATATAATATGTAACAATTGAAAGAAAGTAGGTAAAAAACACATGGGACCTCTCTGCATCTTTCTCAAATCCCTGTAAATTAATAATCATTTAAAAATAAAAAGTTAAAAAAATAAGGTGGATAAATTAATGGACAGATTGCTATCAAAATAAATGATAAAATAATATCAAGATGTTAGTAATTGTAAGGCAGCTGCAAGTTATAACAGATGCTGTGAAGGCAACAAAGACCAAGAGACTAAGAGAGGAATTCAACAAAGATTCCTTTGGAAAAGTGACTACAAGCTAAAGAGAGTAGTCATGCAAGACTCTGGCTCATTTTAAATGGTGGGACCAACACATTCAAGGAGGGGGAATAGTTGCTTCTGATGGTAAGAATACAAACATGAGTGGAACTTAGTAAGTGAAGGATAGATTGGAAAGATAAGCAGATGGCTGATTGTTGTTGTTCAATCACTAAGTCGTGTCTGACTCTCTCCAACCCCATGGACTGCAGCCCACCAGGTATCCCTGTCTATCTCCCAGAGTTTGCTCAAACTCATGTCCATTGAGTCAGCGATGCCATCCAACCATCTCATCCTCTGTCGTCCCCTTCTCCTCCTGCCCTCAGTCTTTCCCAGCATCAGGGTCTTTTCCAAAGAGTTGGCACTTCGCATCAGGTGGCCAAAGCATTGGAGCTTCAGCATCAATAATATAGGGTAATTGTCAGAAAACTTTTCCTGTAAAGAGCAAAATAGTAAACATTTCAGCCTTTTGAAAACCTGAGGTCTCTGTCACAACTACTTAATCAATCTGTAGTGGAAAGCAGTCCTAGACAATACATACACAGATAAGCACGGCTCTGTTCCAATAAAACTTTATTTACAAAATGAGACAGCAAACTAGATTTGTCCAAGGGACTGTAGAATGATGACTTTTGATACAGAGCTTTAAAGGTAGGCATTTGAATTTTATTTTGATACCAAATAGAACTAATTGAATGGTTTCCAACAGGAGGATTAAAGTCATCTTTGATACTTTATAAAATATAGAAGATGAGGGTGCAAAATATGAAATTGTAATTTAGGTGATGAAGGAAGGTGATGAAAGGAAAATTTGAAAAAGTTTTAGAAAATTACCATGTTTTTCTTAAGTGCTCACAAATTTCCTTTGCATACTATGTGTACCCTTATAATCCTGTAGATGAAGTAGTATACAGGCAGACCTCAGAGACACTGGGTTTCAGTTCCAGACCATCACATTGAAGTGAGTATCACAGTAAAGCAAGTCACACATGGTTTTTGGCTTCTCAGTGGATATAACAGCCATGTTTACACTATACTATAACCTATTAAGTTTGTAATAGTGTTATACACAAAATAATTAATTAAAGTTAAATAATTTAAATAAATAAAATTTTAAAATACACTATTCTAATAAATGCTAGCCATCATCTGAGCCTTCTTTTGTCTTGTGGAGAATTTGAAATACAAAAGATTTACCAAAATGTGACATAAAGGCAACAAGTAAGCAAATATTGTTGGAAAACATGGCACCAATGGACTTGATCAACTCAGGACTGGCACAAACCTTCAATTAATTGGGTTTCCCTGGTAGTTCAGCTAGTAAAGAGTCCACCTGCAATGCAAGAAATCTTGGTTTGATTCCTGGGTCAGGAAGATCCCTTGGAGAATGGAACGGCTACCCACTCCAGTATTCTGACCTGGAGAATTCCAAGGACAGAGAAGCCTGGCAGGCTATACAGTCCAAGGGATTGCAAAGAGTCGGACATGACCGAGTGACTTTCACTTCCCTTCCACTTTCAATTAATTAAATACACGCACAATATCTGAGAAATATGATAAACCAAAATCTGCCTATACTGCTAATGTGGGTGGTATCTGGTGTCTGGTGTAAAATTACCTGTATTCAAAGCTTGGCTAGTCATGTACCACCTGTGTCACTACACAGTTCATCGGCCTCTCTGTTCCAATTTGTACTGTTGAAAAAGTCTGGAAAATGTCTTTGTCCATGAATAGTTGTGCTACATTTTTAAATATGATAATTGTAGAAGCAGGACTTCTGTCAGATATTTGTGTAATTTACATGTTTTTCTGGCTATTTAACAAAATGTTGGCATTGGCTTTCCGTGACTATGGTTCTTAATTACTTCACTATCTGCGTGTACTCTGATCTCTGATATTTTCCTCTTTCATATTTTCTATATTTTTTTCTAGGTCAGTGATTGTTTTTGCATTTTTAAAAAGCTCTGTGGGAATACATTGAATCTGTGGATGGATATAAGAATAATTTTAAGAAAGGATCTACAATTTAAAGGATGATTAGCTAATTGGGTTTCTTTTAACAACACATGGAAATATATACATATATTAGAACATGATATAGAAAAACTTTTACATGTTTATTGCTAGAACTCCAAATGCATGAAATACCATTCTTTTGTCATATTAGGTGCAGTCTATAGGCATTAGAAGCTTCCCTGGTGGCTCAGAGGTAAAGAATCACCTGCCAATGCAGGAAGCGCAGGTTTGATCTCTGACTTGGGAAGATCCCCTGGAAAAGGAAATGGCTACCCATTGCAGTATTCTTGCCTGGAGAATCCCATGAACAGAGGAGCCTGGTGGGCTACAGTCAATAGGGTCTCAAGATTCAGACATGATTTAGCAACTAAATCACACTTTTAAATTATTGGGTTTAGAAAATAATAGAAAACCCAGCTTTTCTCTTTATGATAACTTCTCATATCTCGTTTTCCCAGAATTAATACAGTAAAAAATCTGACACAAAGTCTGATTCTACCAGTTACTGAAGAAATATAGACTAAATTCACTCATCAAATTTCTTATGGTAAAATAAAGCATAGTACTTGGAACGAGAGGTATCCCAAGAATTAGAGTGGCAGAATTCAGATAACTAAATGTATACCAAACCCGAAACTTGCCTGAGGTTTCTGTGCCAGCAAACCTCTCATGTTCTCCTCTGCTAATGAAGTTGGCCCACTGTACCTAAATACCTAACGCTGATTTCACGTGAGTGTACCTTATAAGTTACCAATTCTCCTCTACTACATCCCTCCCCTCTTATTTGCCTCTAGATCTCTGGGCTTCCCTCAGCTCAGTTGGTAAAGTATTTGCCTGCAATGCCAGAGACCTGGGTTTGATTCCTGGGTCAGGAAGATCCCCTGGAGAAGGAAATGGCAACCCACTCCAGTATTTTTGCCTGAAGAATCCCAAGGACATAGGAGCCTGGCAGGCTGCAGTCCATGGTGTCACAAGAGTTGGACACAACTTAGCAACTAAACTAACACAACACCAACACTCCTCCGCTCTTATCTGCCTCTAGATCTATACCTACATTTGGTGCCATGCTTGTAATAAATTCTAATTACCAACTCAAGTTTTGGGATAAAAGTATCTTCACCAAAAGAATTGCAAAAATATGCTCATTTATTTCAGAACAAAACGAGTGAATATGTGCAGAAGGAAATTGCTAGATAAGGAAGATGTACTCTTAGGTTGGACTGAACTGAGCGCTGTGGATTCAGAATGTGAGCTCATGTGAAAACTGATTCTCAAAGGTGACCTGTGATGAATGAGATTGACATACCTAAAATTCGTTGGTATGATGTAGACAGAATTATGGAAATAACTTTGAGCAGATTTACCATGTGTGTTCATTTCTGCTGCTGCTGCTGCTAAGTCGCTTCAGTCGTGTCCGACTCTGTGCAACCCCATAGATGGCAGCCCACCAGGCTCCGCCATCCCTGGGATTCTCCAGGCAAGAATACTGGAGTGGGTTGCCATTTCCTTCTCCAGTGCATGAACAGGAAAAGTGAAGTGAAGTCGCTCAGTCATGTCTGACTCTTAGCGACCCCATGGACTACAGCCTACCAGGCTCCTCCATCCATGGGATTTTCCAGGCAAGAGTACTGGAGTGGGGTGCCATTGCCTTCTCCGGTGTTTATTTCACTGCTCCCTAATTACTGTGTACCCTTAAAGGACTTAGAGGACATTCCTTTCACCAAAGCAATGAGTGAGTGGAGCATTGATATTCCTGAAAAGTGCTTGGTCTATTCAGGCTAACAGTGAAAATAGGAAATGTAGATATTGATAGAAGATTCCTGATTTGAGTGAAAATGATGGAATCTGAGAGTAACAAACCTAAATAACAAGACTTAAGTGTCAGAGGCCAGGTAAGGTTGCCCGACGAGTAGCCAGGCAAAGTAGTAACAGAATTGCTTGACTCATGTATCTTTAGTAACAGCTAACTTACCTTGAATACATGAAGAAAAAAAGGCAGCTACTTAAGGTACAATTTAGTCAGTGTAACAGAAGAACTCTAAATCTGGTGACCAAATGCCTGACTTAAATCACAGTAGCAAACCACACCAAAGTCCCATTTCTTAGATCTAAATGATTTCAAAGAGATAAAGCTCTTTATATTAAGGCAAGATCAATTTCCCATGAGAAAGGATCCCCAAATAACAAGATTGAAGACATTTACCAGTTTGCCTATGCACCAAGGACAGTAAAGCAACACTGTCTTTCTGTGATTGTTGGGTTCTATCCCTAAACTGTTATGATCCTGGTAGATCCACAACGTAACCAAAGTATAGCACTTGGAATGGGTATCTACAGGGAAGATGAGCATAACAAATGAATGTCTGGCCCGGGTTTGTCTCACAGTGAATCCATTAAATCCCCATGGTTATTACTCTTGTTCTTGTATTATATGAGTAACTGCTGGGGTTTCCCAGGTGGCACTAGTGGTACAGAACCCACCTGCCAATGCAGGAGATGTAAGAGACATGGGTTCAACCCCTGGGCTCAGAATATCCCTGGAGGAGAGCATGACAACCCACTCCAGTGTTCTTGCATGGGGAATCCCATGGACAGAGGAGTCTAGCAGGCTACAGTCTATAGGGTTGCACAGAGTCAGACACGACTGAAGCTACTTAGCAAGCACACATTCTCAGCAAGTGTCAAAATCCCTATATTGGCTCCCACCTGGGAACAGTTTGTTTTCTCCTGGTAAAGACAGCAATACACCTGCATTATCTTTTTCTACTGTGTAACTGGTCCGTGGTTTATTTCTTAGAGACCTTGATCCTTTTGCTATGAAGGGCATCATATCAATATACTGTGTGCTATCATGGTGATAGGAGCTGGTTGGCAGTAAGTTGCACATGACTTTGATGCCTTAGTGAGACATTTCTGTGCCATAGAGTAGGAGATAAATCATACGAGAATTAAGGGACATGCCACTTTTGTGAGATTTCTTGAATCTAGTGGGCTAGGTCATATTGGAATTCCTGCTACAAAGGGAAAAATAAATTGCTGAACCTCATGCACCCTACATCTAAGAAAGAAATATAGCACTCGTTGGATTTGGGGGAGACATTTTGTATCAACTTTACAGCTGTCATCTGTGAGAAGAGCACAGACTAAGGAAAGCTATCTAACTGACCTAGACTGATGTTCAAATGTTAATGTGTCTATTATTTGCTCAGTTGTGTCCGATTCTTTGTAACTGCATGGACTATAGCCTGCCAGGATCCTATGTCTATGAAATTTTCCAGGCAAGAACACTGGAGTGGGTAGCCATTCCCTTCTCCAGAGGATCTTCCTGACCCAGGGATCAAACCTAGGTCTCTTGCGTTACAGTTGGATTCTTTATTGGCTGAGCCACCAGGGAAGCCCTTTAAGTCTACCATTTAGCCATTTAGCCTTTATAAATACATCAGAATGCAATCTAGATAAGAATACACATTTCATGTGTAAAATTGACTGGGCTATGAATGCCCAGGTAGCTGGTAAAACATTATCTCTATGTATATCTGTGAGGATGTTTTCAGAAGAGGTGAGCATTTGGATTAGTTGCTGTTTTAGTCACTAAGATGTATCCAACTCTTTTTGACCCCGTAGACTGTAGCCACCATGCTCCTCTGTCCATGGGATTCTCCAGGCAAGAAACTGGAGCAGGTTGCCATTTCCTTCTCCAGGGAATCTTCCCAACTCAGGGATTGAACCCACAAGTTCAATGGCAGGTGGATTCTTTAGCACTGAGCCACCTGAGAAGCCCAGTTTGAATTGGTAGACAGAGTTTAAAAAAAATCACCTTTATCAGTATGTGTAAATACTTGCAGGAGATCCATAATCAATATCAATGATCAAGGAACATTGAAAGGAACTTAAAGAGAAAGTTCAACAAAGTGTGAAACCATCAAGGACAGTGTGAGACTGGTAGTGGGCCCCAGCATAAGGGCCTCTCTTCCCTGAGTTAGGTTGCTTGAGAATGCAGACCAAAGCAGGGAGTAAACTCCATCAAAAGCTATGTGTAACCTTAATCAGCATCCAATAGCCTGGATTCTTTCTGTAATAGCCTGGATTCATGGGTCTAGGAATCAAGGGTTGGAAACGAGTGGTCCTACTCACAATTACCACTAGTGATCCACTGGCACAAGTTTTGCTCTCTGTTGCCCCAGCCTTATGGTCTGTTGGCTTAGAAATCTTAATACCAGAGATAGGAGTGCTTCCACCAGAATACACAGCAATGATTCCATTGAACTGAAAGTTAAGACAGTCGCCTCACCACTTTGGGCTTCCCATACCTCCGAATCAGTAGTCTGAGTAAAATAGTGTAGTCCAACGCGGGTGGATATCATCTAATCCATCCAATCCACTGAGGGACCTGAATGGAACAAAAAGGTGGAGGAAGAGTGAGTTCACTCTCTCTGAGCCATCATTCATTTTCTCCTGCCCTCAGATGTCAGTTATCAGTGCTTCTGTTTCCAGGGCTTTGGGACTCAGACTGGGACTTAAATCATCAGCCTCCTAATTACAGCCTTCAGACTAAATTGCGCCACTGATTTTCCTTGTCTCCACCTTGCAGACAACAGACTGTGGGACTTCCATAACTGCATGAACCAATTTCTATCAAAAAAAATCTTCCCTTACCTGTACCTATATCATCCTTATCTATATAGATTTGCATCTATATCTCCTATTGGTTCTGTTTCTCAAGAGAACTCTTACTAATATACCCTCCTAGAGCACGTATCTAATCTATCTTATAGTCCTTATATCTCACTGGCTTCATGTTTAATTTCAATCAATTTCAGTTACCGTGATGCCAAGAATTGTCTATAACATTTAGTTACTAAGAAATGTCAAACTAGGGTGACCAGTCAGTCCTGTTGCTCAGTACACACCTGGTTTTGTCTGGCATTCCTGTTAGTCCCTCAGTCTTGGGCATACTGGGATGGTTAATCACTCTATGTCACAGCTTTTAGATGCTTAGAAGAGGTTTAGGAAATGTGTGTTAAACATACTACTTCAAACAAGTTTGAACATAAAACTGGCAATGCAGTATCAGTTTTTAAACATACAGATTAAGACATTTTATTCTTCCTACCCTAGCACAGCAATCCAAATAATTACCCAAAACATGCCAGAAGTTTACCCATAGAAATACCCTATATTTACATAGAAAACAAGATGACCTAACCATATGAAACAAATACCCCTACTTTCGCTCAAAGCATTTCTTCTAGAATCTAATGGTTTTACAACCAACCTTCATTTTTAATAGCATGGACCTTATCTAGATGCAAAAGCACAAGTTGGATAAAAAGTGCACTTGCTAGAATTTTGTCATTTTCAAATTAAAAATTAGTTCCCTTAAGATAGTTCTGTCAGTTATTTCTTTTAAGAAATATGACACTAAAGACTAGTATTTTTTTTAATTTGTATGTCAGAGTTGTTTTTTTTTTTTTCCCTACTTACAAAAATAGCTAATTATTCTGTTTTGGTTTATTGAATTATCCAGATCTCTTACTTTCAAATATTGTGCAATCTTAAGTTCAATTTTGAGCTAGTATTGTTTTGAATTTTACAACAAATCTCACCAAAACATGCATTAATAAACAGTTCTGGGGATTCCATTCATATGTCACAAGCCATTTGTTTTTCAGTTGCCTGGTTTTATCACTTTTTAATGATTTTCCACGTGTCCTAAAAGACCATGCAATTAATCTTATGTAGGTTCACTAAATTAGCCTGTAAATAATGTAACAAATCATTAAATTGAAAAGCAAACTCAAAGCATTTAAAAATAAATCTATCATATTGCATTAAAAACCCTAAAATGTGAGTGCAGCGACAAAGTACAGCAAGAATGGAACGCATTTCCTATTTGAGGTAGGGAAAATAATAAGCTAGAAGTATGTAGACTCCTTGAAATCTAGCAGGGAAAATGTTGTTTAAAGCTCAGTTCTTCACTTTGGCGTATACAATAAGGAGTTCTGATTATTGCATGGGTTAAGTAAGGGCTCACTGGTATCTCCTAGTCTTAGATATACTCCATCTAACTTCATTCTTGTCCTGAGTTTGATAGGCATCACTCATTGATATTTTGTTTGGATGGTGATATATGTGTGTGTATATGTTCTACTCCACTGATGCATTTTGTCCCAAGACACCTTAATTTCTCTGTGGACAATTTTGTGTTAAACTAAATATTTGCCTCACCAGTAGTCTTTGTTTACGGCAGAGTTTCTCAGCCTCAGCCACTGATGATATTTGCAGTCAGATGATTCTTTGTTGTGGAGGGCTGTCCTGTGCACTGTAAAATGTTTAGTGGGATCTCTAGTCTCCACCCGCTAGATTTGAGTAGCAGTTTTCAAGAGTGACAAGCAAAAAAAACCCCCAACAATGGCATGTTTTTGAGTTGACGGTGGAGTGGGGGAAGTGGCAAAATTGTACCTTGTCGCGTACCACTAGGTTATATTGTTAGCGATATTTTTTTTCTTTGAAAATACAGTTGACTCTTAAACAATGTGAGGATTAGGGGCACTGATCCTCTGCACATAGATGAAAATCCATGAATAACTTTACAGTCAGTCTTCCATTCTGGCCTGTGATTCTTCATCTTGAGCTTCAACTGATCATTGATTGTGTAATATCATAGCACTGATTAATGGGAAAAAAACCTGCATATAGGTGGACCCTTGCAGTTCAAGGGGTTCCTTGTTGGTTCAGATGGTAATGAATCGACCTGCAATGCAGGAGACAAGTGTTCGATCCTGGCTGGGGAAGATGCCCTGAAGAAGGGAATGGCTACCCACTTCAGTATTCTTACCTGGAGAATTCCATGGACAGAGGAGCTTGGCGGGCTACAGTCCATGTTGAGTGACTAACACATTAATTTTTGCAGTTCAAACTCCTGTTGTTCAAGGGTCAGCTGTATATGCTTATAATTGGTTTGGTTTAATTTTCTCTACATTAAAAAAAAATTGCAGACTTACCTGTGGGAAGCTGTTTAAGTTAAACCACATCATCCTTTCAAATTATTTAGAAATATCAGAAATGGTCTCATACAGTTTTGATTATTGATTTAAATAAATGCGTGCGTGTGCAGACACATACACATCTAGTTCTTATGGCCCAGATAGTAAAATAGGGTATTCAGATGCAATAGAATACAAGAGAGTAATTATTTTGTATTTATCCTAACTAGGACAGTCTTTCTAGCAAGAATATATTTTGTACCATTAAAGGCAAAACTATGTAGATTCTCACAAGTCCCTGAATTCCCTTAGGCTCTGTTGTGAAGTGATCATCTATGAGTTTGTCTAGATACTTAATGCTGTATTCTAAATTATTTTCAGCTTATTTTAAGGATTCCAATTTTTTCCTGTTTGCAACATATTACAAACCTTCAAGAGAAAGTTTATTTTTCCATCCAGTTGCCTTTCACATTCTGTTTCAAAACCATGTTTTATCACTCAAAAGTTGCAGTGGTCTGACTTATTATAGAATATTGAACTGATTTTTAAAACAATCGGAGCATATGGAACTGAAAAAAAAATCATGATTTCATCCAAACCTTCCTCTAAATAATTAACATTGCATGTATTCATATTTAAAGTGCTATCTGTATGTACTATGGAAAAGGTAGTAGAAATCAAAAGTTAGTTGCTTGATGTAATATCTTCATAATCTCTTGGATGACAAGATGGCTCTGATAAAGAGAGTTGCAAATCAGATAAATCCTATACAATCCTCTACAAAGCTTTCATTTTGTCCTTATTCTGACCTCAAGAAACAAGACATCTCTATTCTCTGCATCATCTCTGAATATAAATAAAATGAGAAAAAAATTCTGTACATATTAAGAAGTAATCTTAGGTATGGGAAGAACTTATTTGATCTGCTATCTTAAAGATATAAAGAGGCTGGATTTGATCTTTTGAGAAATCCAATAATACAATATATAGAATGAGTTTTTATAATATCCATGATATTCAGTATCTTGATGTACGTAGTTAAGCCAATGATTTGTTATCTTACAGAAGTTACCTTCGTATATTCACATTTAAAACCATGATTTTAAATGAGATTCACATGATTACTAAAAAGACTTGGCTAACTACTGTATTTGTTTTTAAAATAAGCATGCTTAAATCAAACATTGACACTAATTGACACAATTTTATTGACTGAAAAAGCACTAAGATTTACCATGTTTTGAAGTGTATTTATTACTAACTACCTGTCATATCAGGGTTACTGGAAAACATTCACATATTCAAAATTGGTTATAAAAAAGCCAGTTCACAAGAAATCTATGAATTTTCTGAATGTGAATAAAACTAACACATACATTCATATACATATGTATAAACATCAATATATAAATATATAATGTGTGTTGCTGCTGCTGCTGCTGCTAAGTCACTTCAGTCGTGTCCAACTCTGTGCGACCCCACAGACGGCAGCCCACTAGCCTCCCCCGTCCCTGGGATTCTCCAGGCAAGAACACTGGAGTGGGTTGCCATTTCCTTCTCCAGTGCATGAAAGGGAAAAGTGAAAGTGAAGTTGCTCAGTCGTGTCCGACTCTTAGCGACCCCATGGACTGTAGCCTACCAGGCTCCTCTGTCCATGGGACTCTCCAGGCAAGAGTACTGGAGTGGGGTGCCATTGGATTTACACTATATATATATACACACATATATATTTGTGCAGTTGGTAAGTCATGTGCAACTCTGTGGCACCTTGAACAGCAGCATGCCATATATCTCTATATGTAACTCTATAATTATATATAAAGTATATACATATATAAATGTGTTTATCTGTCGTTCTGTATCCATCTATATCCATACTATCTGTATTGATATGGGGTGGAGGAGAGTGGTGCACAAGAGCAGAGATTCTGGCATAGCATTCATTAATCAAGAGTTTTTTCTTTAACTTTAGTCTTAGGGAACTGCAGAGTAAAGTTTCCTTGATTATTATAACTTGAAAAAGCATGGCATAATATATATCTATATACATTCTTATCTATCTATCTAAATATCTATATCTATATATTTTTCCCTTTCCCCTGTAATCGACAAATTTAGTATCCTAGAACACAGATGTTTTGCAGAGTAAACACTTGGGGGAAGTGATTGCCTGCAGCCTCATTAGATAAAAATATCATATTTTTGATTAGTCTGTATGGATTAAGAAGGTCTTGTATTTGGAATCAAAATACCTGGATTCTAGCTCTCTATTTTAACATGATTGACTTTCTGAGACTCATAATTTTTTGTGAGGTTGTGTAGGAAATAATATACTATTTGTGAAAATCCTTTATGATCTTTAATGTGCTTTACTGGTGTTCATTCTTTTTATTAGCTATTATCAAGCTCAATGTAAGAGCCTCTAAAATGTTACCTAGATCACTCAGTTTCCTTAAACTATATAATAACATATTCCTTAATTCCCTTCTGTTAATACTTTGGTCTCCCTCTTGCAAAATTGCAAGAAACAGTTAAATGTTCCAATTCCTAAGAGGTTGAACACTTCTACAAACAACAGTCAGAATAGGGAAAAAAGAAAATTAACGGTTTTCTGCTAATGACTCATATTAGGCCTCTTTGGTGGTCTAAAGCAATGGATTACATCTTTTTATCATTTCTTCCATCTGCTTGTCACAGGACTACTAGGGTGATTGCTAGTTTTGTTGTTAAAAATGTCACCCCCATTTTTTCAGAATCTTTAAAAGTAAACACAGGAAAAGTGGTATATACCTGTCATTTAGATCAAATAAAACAAAGGTCGATGGAAATACATTTCTCGTTTGAAGAGGCTCCCCTGCTGATTTTGTTTATCAGAAAATGGCAAGTTTTTGTTCCTAATGGACTGAAATTTAAATAAAATCTGACCCTGGAAATAAAAGCAGCCATTATGATGAAATAAAATTACATACTTTGGAGGAGAAATTGAATTAGAATGCTGACTTTCTTTGGTTAAATTCTTGTACATAAGGAAATGAGCAAGAGAGAGAAAACTGTTGGATAAAGTAAGCTTTTTAAAATCAATAATTGCTTCTAATTCACTTTTTAAAACTTTGTTCCAGACTTCATAGAGTATAATGAATTATACTGAAATTTGTATATTTCCTTTACACAAGAGTTTAACTAAAGTCAAGAGGGCAAATTGATTTGCATTTTGGTAGTTCTTTTCAGCAAATAGAATTCTCAAAAGAACTGAGATTTTTAATTTTTAAGTTTAACTATTCTTTAAAAAACTGGAGTCATTAAAAGATCAAACAGCATTGGCAAAAACATATTTGAAAAATGAAGAAAATAGTACAGCTCTTCTAGGATTACATTTGATATCGACTAAAATTCATCTGAGAGGACAAAAAAAAAAAATAGGCTATGACACTCATATAATTTCAAAAAGAGTTTTCCTTTAAAGTTTGATGGTGAGCCTCTCAGAATCATCCCCTCTCTTCTTAGTCTGCTTGTTTTGACTAAATTTACTATTTTAATCATGTTTAGAAGAATAGTTCAGAATTGACAATATTTAATGCAGTGAGACAGTTTTTATATTAAAGTACTTTCAGTTTAATTCATTTTGAAAACAAAGTGTATGTTTGCACTTTGAATAGGTATGTTTGTCCTTTAGAAAATAAATGTATGAAAGTGGTCATGGAAAAAATAGGAATAATAAAGTCATGGAGTTTGGCAGTTATCCGACAGTTTAAAAGAATGTCTAGTCCAAAGCCTTCTTTTTTTGGGTAAATAACTAATACTTGGCTAAAAGTAATTATTTATCTAGGGTTACCTTTAATATCTTGACACAGATCAGAATAGAGGCAGCAGCATGTAATGGAAAGAAATAGTCTTTGTAGTAGGACAGGTCTGAGAACCAAATCCAACTCCCCTATTTCTTAGCTATGCCAGTTTGGACACAATGCTCACCTTAGAAACTTAGAGCCTCAGCTTCCTTTTACAGTACAGTAGTCCCCACTCATGTGCAAGGGATACTTTTCAAGACATCCAGTAGATCCCTGAAATTTTGGATAGTACTTAACCCTGTATATATATAGTTTTCCCCCCCTATACATTCACACCAAAGGTAAAGTTTAATTCATAAATTAGGCACAACAATAGTTTAACAACAATAATGATAAATTAGAACAATTATAATGATACACTGTAATAAAAGTTATGAGAATGTGGTCTTTCTCTCTCAAAGTAACTTGTACAAATTTAATGCCTCTTCCATCTTAACTAAGCACTTAAAAATGCACTCTGGCCATAACTTTTGTGGTTTGATTTACAATAGCAAACCTAGCATCAGTTTTTCCCCTTCTTCACAATTTTACAGATGAAAGATTTGTTCTTACCATGGATCTTAACCATCTCAGCATACTTTTTTTTTTTTAAGTTGAGAACTTTCACTTTTTCACTCAGAAGAAGCAGTTTATGGCTTTTCTTTTCATATACAAATGGCTGATATCACTACTCTTGTGCTTTGTGGACAGTATTAAGTAAAAAATAAAGGTGACTTGAACATAAGAACTGCGATACCATAGATGTATGTGTGCTCAGTTGGTTAGTTAAGTCTGACTCTTTGAGACTGCATGGACAGTAGCCCACCAGGATCCTCTGTCCATGGGATTCTCCAGGCAAGAATACTGGAGTGGGTTGCCATTTCCTACTCCAGGGGATCTTTCTGACACAGGGATCAAAACCACGTCTCCTGCATTGGCAGGCAGATTCTTTACCACGGATCCACCTGGGAAGCCCGATGATATCATAGAAAACTGAAAAGTCTACAAAGTGACTAACACGTGGGAGATACTGGCCAAAAATATAACTCATATCCATGGTGGAAAGGGGGGGATGATGTACACAAAGAATGGCATGCAGTTTAAAATTTATGAATTGTTTATTTCTGAAATTTTCCATTTAGTATTTTTGGACCACAGTTGACCATGGATATCTGGAACTGTAGAAAGTGAAATCATGGGTAAAGGGGGATTACTGTATTTTCCCATAAGCTTGTGTTGAGGATTTGATGAGATAATGCTTTTAAAAATACCTGGAACATATTAGAATGGTCAGTGGAGTCATTGACTAGATACCCATGGAGTAAATAAAATGTTTCAGATTTGGTTCTATGTGATGAGGATGTTTCAAAAATATATATTAGCTTTCCTTTTATTACGATACTTACCTTCTTGTGATTTGGATGATAACAAGATGATGAAAATAGAAAGATGATTTGAGAACAAGAAAAGTACTGGGAAGACTTGAACTAAATGTAGTGATAATAAGAATATAGAGTCAGGGAGAGTGCTTTCCATATGGTGGTCAGGAAAACGTTTCTCAGTGGAGATTCACACATGGGACACAAGTGGTTAAAAAAAAAAAAGCATTCACTGACTTTGAGTTGAGCATGGATTGAAATAAGGCACGATGTTAGCCATCAGTGTTTTCTTAGACTTGAGATCTATACATTCCCAGAACAGTGTTGTCTGTCATTCCATTATGCCCTTGTGTAAGAGAACTAAAGGAAGGGTTTGTGCATTCAGTACTCATTTCAGATGTTATTGTTGTTTGGAGATAAATCAGGTGGTACTTAAAATTAGAAAAACAGCATTCTGAATACCTTTAAGTTTACTTGCTATGTGTTTAATTACTATAGATAGGTAAATAAGATTTGATGATGTGGGTCGTATAGCATTGGATTGGCCAAAAGTTTGAGTTTTTCTGTAAGATCTTACAGAAAAGCCTGAACAAACTTTTTGGCCAACCCAATACTTTTGTGTCCTCATCTGAAAAGACATACCTTTGGTTTCTAGGAGGATAGAAAATTTACATAAAGTCACAACAAAAAGGTGGTGACTTTTTTAAAATATATTTTTATAATATAATAACATTTTTATATGATTTTATTTATGTAATACACTGAGTATTTCAAAGGCAAGGAGCATTGAACACCATTCAGTTTCTCCCTTTTTTTTTCTTGTTTTTTTTTAGTTTCTCCCTTTTTTATTTTCAATGATTTAGTTGATACATTGTGCCTGTGACTTGCCTAGGCAAATTCAAAAGCCAGCTAGATAGGCTTCTGAATCATATCAGGAGAGTCCAAAATAAACTCCCCACTGTGGAATTTGAGAATGTTTAGAATCAGGTATTTTTGGACACCAGCCCATATAATTTTTGAATTTCAGGCTTTAACCTGTTTTATTCCTATATCCTAAGGGATCTAGTGATTCATAATGTTTGGTATGTTTCCATGGGTGGCATCTGGCCCTGCAGGAATCTTCAAATCCTCATTTTTGTATGGCAGAGAGAGAAGACTGCTAAATAGGGGTATCCTGAGCTGAGGAAATGGCTTGGGAAGCAAGGAAACCGATTACACCCATTGTTTCCTGCGGAAAGGAAATTACTCAATTCTGGGAGAACAGGCCATCTTTGTTCTACCACAGTGAAGGATCCAAAATTATGGTTCATTTTCTCCAAGGACTTTTGTTTACAAAATGCAGGGAAAAAAAGACATAGATTCCAAACTCCATGGAATATATTCCATCTGCTTTAGAGGAAGTAGAGGGCTGAATATACTTATAGTTCATAGGGCTGAGTGCTCACTAGCACAAGAGAAAAGCTTCTTTACCTCTGTGACCAGAGTTGTTTGATTATTTTAATCTATAGCTTATGAATTCCTTAGGATCCACAGAAAACACCACAGCTAATCCAATTAGCTAATGCCTGAAATGCATTCCCTGTGGATTTTGCTGGTTATCAGAGTACTTTCTGAAAGCCCAATTTTTCATCTACTTGTGTATCAGTCAATCTTTGTGTGCATCCAGACTGGAAATGCTCAGATTGCTGCAAAATGGGCCATCTTTTCTCCCCACTCTGACTCACAGGACCCATTCTTAATGATTAGATTCCTAGGGCCAACATTTTAAAGGGCCACCCTTCTGTGTGTGCAGTTAACACATTTTCAAATGCCAATTGGCATATGTGCCTTCCTGTGGGGTAATTAGGCATGTAAATGTAGTAATTGTACATGCAAATTTCCCAGCCCAAAAAGGATGGGAGGTTTCAAAATTCTATCCCTGAGCAGTCTCTCAACATTTTAGGGGCAACTCCCTTCATTTGAAGCCAAGACTCAAGAAGGGATTACAGCTAATATGTGTCTTGTTTATCTGTGACTACTTCTATGACTTTTGCAATTTTATATTTCAGAATTTTAATCAATGAATTCCAATTTTTAAAATGCGTATTTTTCACCATCCTTTACATTGAAAACTTTTCAGTATAAGCCACGGAGAACAGAAACATGGCTAAAGGGTATTTGTACTTGGAGATCAGGATTTGTGTGAGGTGTGTGCTCTGAAGCTAAGAATTGCTGTGTGGGTTTATGGAAGGTAATCCTGCAATGAGTGTCAGGAGACAGAGTTCACATCTCAACTGTCAGGAGACAGAGTTCACAACTGTATGCACAAGTCTTGAACAGTCTCTCTGAGTTATTGATTTCTTTTTTATAGGGAGAGTTTTATGGTTATCTTGTTTTTGCTTTACATTATCTTTCAGTCCCCTTAAATTTTAAAAAATTCTATCGACTATAAAAACAAAGATCAAGGTTTTCAGTCATTTTGCTTTAAACACAGTAGGCTGAGATTCCTTGGTGGCACATCAGAATGTCCTCTAAATGGCTGAGGTACTTAGGCTCTTCAAGTATTTCAAATGCGATTTCGTTCAAGCATTATCTCCTAACCCCAGGATTCTATCCATTTTCAGCTCTTTGAGGCTTTACCTGTTTGACAATGGTTGTTCTAGAGAAGACCTTTCATATAAGGTTTTGGTGAGTCAGTTGGTAATTATGCTTAGGTATCACATAGATACCAGTACCAGACAGGACCTTAAGAACTATTTGTTATTTTGAAGAAAGATAAATAATGAATCAATTAACTAACTAAGTTAATTCTTTTTCTCTTTTATTGCTTACCTTTTTCTTAGAAGGCAACTATTTCTGTGGCTCACATTTCTTTTAGAGGGTTTAAGATTTTCCCAGTGTTTATTTTTATTGTTTCAGCATTAATGCAGATTTTAAGTCATTTTGTCCTATTATACCTCCTTCATCATCATTAGCTTCAAAAATACCATCCAGCATTCTGATTCAGAGCTACCTAAATATATTTTCTTTGTCAAGATTATAGCCTGTGTCATAAATATATTTTTATTATTGCAGAAACTTATTTTAATATACATAATTATTTTACATTAAGCGGTCATATCTTCATTTTAATGGTCCATCCAAGTTTAACATTGAAAAATAGTTTTTAAATTTTACTTTTAAAATATATATTCAAGATATTAGTTACCTCTATTTTGAAAATTCAAGGAATAGTCACATGAATGTCATCCTAGGTTTTTGTCTTGATATAAAATGTTACCTTGATATATATTTCCTGATTGTGGAAAATCCACTCCAACATAGCTGTTTCTGTCATATTTGTTTAAAATTAGAAGGAAATGGCAACCCACTCTAATATTCTTGCCTGGGAAATACCATGGACAGAAGCCTGACGAGTTACAGTCCATGGGGTCACAAAAGAGTAGTAAACAATTTAGCAGCTAAACAACAACAAAGTCGTGAAATCCAAGGTGTTTTGCTGCAAATCGTCTCTAGGTAGCTCTGGTAAATAAAAAAAAGATGCAAGTTATGGAAAATGTTGCCAAGACTCATAGCAGCTTCCCCTCTTTGATTCACAAAATCTCAACTTCTCTTTGCACATCAATTCCATTTTCCTTTTTTCCAAATGTTTGTCTTCAGTCTTACAGTCTTGACTTCTACGGGAAATATTTTGTCATCATTCTACACAGACTGTCTTAGACACTGAAGTCCTCTATTTCCTCCCTGTCTTGTCATTGCAATTGCCTGCTTGCTTTCTCTACTTGGGGTACCCTGGCCTCCTTGCTGGTATTCCTGGTAAATGCCAGCCTGACTTTTACTGTTGGAAGTTCCTTCTGCCTGAAGCTTTTTCTGTTATGTATTTTCTTGGATAAAACTTACTTATATCTTTCAAAGTCTTGGTTCCTATGTCACCTTTTCAAATTAAAACTATGACTCAGCAATTATGCCACCCCTTATTCAGTTTGTATTTTCTTTGTTTCATAGGATTTATCACTTTGTCATATATATTACATCATATCTTATTTATTTATTAAGGTTTTATTTTATTATCTGTCTCTCCCACTAGATCACAAGCTCCCAAGAGTTGGATCTTTCTCTCTTTCATATGCTGATATGTCCCATTTGCTTCAAAGAGTGCCTAGTACATAATAGGATCTCAATAAACACTTCCTGAGTTAATGAATAAATGGTGTCATCTCTCTGTTCAACTCCACAGGACCTCAGAAGTCCAGAATACGACCATCATCTCAGTTTACACTATCAATTAAAAAATACAATTCACTCTGCCTAGTCAGTAAAACATTTTTTTCCTTAAATGTCCACTTATGATCAAATCTGTTGAGGCCAAAATAACTGAATTCTCTAGCCCCGCTCCCATGCATAAGGCCTGAGGACAAGGACATAATCTCTGAGAAGTAGGTTGTGAGGAACTGAGCACTTCCTGCCTGCTGTCATCCCTTTTATGTCAAATCTCTGTTATATTAATATCTTTCCCCAAAGAAGATCATATTTGACCTAAGAGATTAAACCATGGATGAAAATTAATCAAATTAGTGCTTTACTTAATGATAGAACCAAAATAGATAGTTTGTGAAAGACCCTGAGATGATTTAGTTGCAGTTATGTCAGTTTTCATTCCAATCCCAAAGAAAGGCAGTGCCAAAGAATGCTCAAACTACCGCACAATTGCACTCATCTCACAAGCTAGTAAACTAATGCTCAAAATTCTCCAAGCCAGGCTTCAGCAATATGTGAACCGTGAACTTCCAGATGTTCAAGCCAGTTTTAGAAAAAGCAGAGAAATTAGAGATCAAATTGCCAACATCCGCTGGATCATCGAAAAAGCAAGAGAGTTCCAGAGAAACATCTATTTCTGCTTTATTGACTATGCCAAAGCCTTTGACTGTGTGGATCACAATAAACTGTGGAAAACTCTGAAAGAGATGGGAATACCAGACCATCTGACCTGTCTCTTGAGAAACCTGTATGCAGGTCAGGAAGCAATAGTTAGAACTGGACATGGATCAACAGACTGGTTCCAAATAGGAAAAGGAGTACATCAAGGCTGTATATTGTCACCCTGCTTATTTAACGTATATGCAGAGTACATCATGAGAAATGCTGGGCTGTAAGAAACACAAGCTGGAATCAAGATTGCCGGGAGGCATATCAATAACCTCAGATATGCAGATGACACCACCCTTATGGCAGAAAGTGAAGAAGAACTAAAGAGCCTCTTGATGAAAGTGAAAGAGGAGAGTGAAAACGTTGGCTTAAAGCTCAAAGTTCAGAAAACTAAGATCATGGCATCTGGTCCCATCACGTCATAGGAAATAGATGGGGAAACAGTGCAAACAGTGTCAGACTTTATTTTTTGGGGCTCCAAAATCACTGCTGATGGTGATTGCAGCCATGAAATTAAAAGACACTTACTCCTTGGAAGGAAGGTTATGACCAACCTAGATAGCATATTTTAAAGCAGAGACATTACTTTGCCAACAAAGGTCCCTCTAGTCAAGGCTATGGTTTTTCCAGTGGTCATGTATGGATGTGAGAGTTGGATGGTGAAGAAAGCTGAGTGCCGAAGAATTGATGCTTTTGAACTGTGGTGTTGGAGAAGACTCTTGAGAGTCCCTTGGACTGCAAGAAGATCCAACCAGTCATCCTAAAGGAGATCAATCCTGGGTGTTCATTGGAAGGACTGATGTTGAAGCTGAAACTCCAACACTTTGGCCACCTCATGCGAAGAGTTGACTCACTGGAAAACACCCTAATGCTGGGAAGGATTGGGGGCAGGAGGAGAAGGGGACGACAGAGGATGAGATGGTTGGATGGCATCACCGACTTGATGGACATGGGTTTGGGTAAACTCCGGGAGTTGGTGATGAACAGGGAGGCCTGGCGTGCTGCGATTCATGGGGTCGCAAAGAGTCGGACATGACTGAGCGACTGAACTGAACTGAACTGAACTGACATATATATTATATTGAATTCAATTCTAAAATGCTTTAAACATATTCAAAGAATATCCACTTGGAAATTGAGAACTCTATGTTCTAGCTTTTGTTTCACCCCTTATGTAACCTTGTATAAGTCCTCTTGTCACTTTGCTGGTTTCAGGTTTTCATATGTAAAATGTGAATGTTAGATTAGGTGAAGTCATCATTCTGCATATGAGTCTATGATTCATATCACTCCTCCAAAGGAGAAAATAATTGTTTCAGGAAATTTTGTGAGCAAAAGAAATGAACCAAATAATTTGTTTATTGACCTGTAATTTGTTAGATATCTATTTTAAAAATGAATGTTGTCATCCACCATCATCATCATATTATATGATAAAAAAAAGAAAGCAATGATGTCATTTGGATAACTAGTCAAATGTTAATTTTAACAGTGATATCTTTACTATTCTGATACTTATGCAGTTGACTTTGATAAAGTTAACATTGACCACAGTTAACTAAACAAATGCATTAGAGTGAAATGGAAAAGGATATAAGCATAGAAAAAAAGAGATACATATATTCTTAATTTTTCTTTAAGTAATATTTTATCCAATATGGCTTCTTAATATAAATATACAGAAATATACATTGTTTCTCCAGCTAGATTCTAAAATTTCTTAGACTTCTGACTACAACATCTGCCTCAAGTGTGTCATTCACTGAAGATGTTAATAAGATTAGTGATGGAATAATATTCCATGAATTCATCATAACTCCCAATGTGCTTCCTCTATTTATTCCTTAATTCTTAATTGTTTTCACATACATTATTTGTGTACATCTTTGACATTCTTTAATTCAGCTTTCCAGTGAATATTTATAAGGCCTAGGCAGAGGCAAGGGTTGTTTGGAGGTATTGATCATGAGCAAGTTCAGTGAACAGCATTTCAATGCATGAAGTTGGTATGTGCACATGATGAGGTTGTGGGAGGAGATGAGAAGCACCCACTGAGAAGAGAGAAGTAGGTAGAGGGTTTACAATGAGTTTGCAGAAGGGAAATGCTAATCAATGGATTAGTTTCTTTAGATTTACATCTAAAAATATCACTTTGTCAGGGCATCAAGAACATCCACTTAGAGAACTCACTTACCAGTTAAGGACACTGATCAATCCAAGCCTTGTTCACTAAAAATCTAGCTGCAACCAGTGCACTTTCCATTAAAAACAAACAAAATCAAAAGTTCTGAACAATCTCATCTGCATCCCCCTCCTATCTCTGTGCATACATATGTTATGCTTAACTGATTTGGTTAGATGGTCTCTATGTCTTAAGACTAATAAATAATTTTCATTGTAATTATTAATAGAATTTAGTAACTAATCATAAAGCTTTATTATATAAGGTATATCATTTTCATTTCTATGCCTATTATGTTTCATAATATGAAAAAATGCCTTAAGAAAACTTTCTATTATGCTATTACTGGAATTCCTACTCTTGACTCTCTCTTATCTAATGCTGTCAATAACAGAATGATTACATCTTACTTTATGTGACTCAAGTTGCAGAACAAAAATGAAAAAGAAGTAGATCTGCCATTCACTTGGAAAAGCTACAGTGGACTTCTGGGTACCATTCAGGGGAGGTAGGGGAAATGCCTCAGTTGCATATGCTAGTAAATACAAAATCCAACAAAATTTCTTTTTCTTCACCATTCTTTTTATTTCCTTAGTGTAGCTGCTAAAAAACAAGCTATCTTAAGTGGGAAATGGAGCTTGTAATGTGTAGACAAAAAATGAGACCAATCCCTGTGCCAGTTCAATGGGCTCCATTTCTCAACTTGACTAAAACTTCCACCACCCCTAAAAAGCAAACATGCTAACAAAAATCAGGCACAGGTCACACTACATTTTTTTCTGGCTTAGCGACATTCAGTAATTGCTAGTGATGATAATGATGATGATGTTCTTGATGAGGATGGTGATAGTGATGATGACAATTTTGACGAAGATGATACTGCCAGTGTAATGTTAAAAATTGACCTTTCTACTTCATTTTTGAGCATATGTCTTTTTCAAAATACAATTTAGCGAGCCCTCATGAGCATGCTAAAACAATCATACAGCTAATTTTGAAAACCTATCCTTTTGAACCATAATCCTAGCTGGAACCACAGAGTACTAAAATACCAGTTGAGTGCTTCCAACTTTTAAACTCAGTGTACATTATCTCCAGTTACTAATTTTTGATGATTTCCTAACTTGCACCTACCCTAAATGGGGCACACGAAGTCAAGGTAATATTCCTTGTGAGGCCAAGCATTTCCCACTGAGTGTGTTTTCTACCCAAGTTTGTATGTGTTATGCCTGTGTGTGTACTTGCACGTTGGTTTTGGTTTGGTGATTCCTTTTACATCTTTATTTCCCTCCTAGTGATTCCCTCTGCTTATTGGAATGAAGCCCTCTTAACAGACATGGGACACACCCCACCCCTCAGGAGCCTGGAGTGGTTTGGCATAAAGAATCCCAGCTTGCTGTTCAGAGGGGCTTTGCCAAGCCAACACAGCTCTAATTGCATCTTTCCACTGGTTTACCCTATCCACTTCCCTCCCCATACTGCCTCTTCCTTCTTCCCAACAGTCTTTGGTGTGTACTGAAAAAATGTTATTATAATGAATACTGTATGTTTACAATGAGTTTCAGTGAATTTGGTAGCCAAAAAGATGTAGATTTTTTATTAGCAGTAGCTCTCCAATGGAGATAATATTTATAGAATGGGCCTGGTTGTTTGTAGTTTCAAAGGTAAATAAAATGAATAATATCCAAACATGATAATCAACATGTCAGTTTCCAAGTACGTTGGCATTTAGCATGAATGCTTGTTACATACTTATTCTGTAAAGAGTAAAGGATAGGCATTAGTACCAGCTCCCTGCAGATTGGTATTTTCAGCATTATTTCAATATGAACAATTTTCTTTGTTTATAGCAGGTATAATAAAACCATAGGAGGAAAATGAAAAATTACAAATGCATGGAAAGTTTTTATCAAACCCTTTGGCATAGCAATAGTTCTGTACAATTGTTTTTCCTGTCATTTAATCTTTAATATTTCTATAAGTTTTTAGTATTTCTCTTTGTGCTCTTCAGAAGCTTTCAGTGTTTGCTCATTACTTACTCTGTTTTTCTTTCTTGAGAGGGACACATGATGTCTGCCCCCTGCTGACTTTTCAGATGCATACATACCCATGTGTTCAAATTCTCTAAGGTAGAATGAGGATTTTGGTTACTGATTTCCTAGGTTTTGAACTTTGATGAGAGGCTAGTACCCTGAACTTTTGTGAGTGGCATGTGGAAAAGAGTTATTGCTCAAGAAGTTTGCTTGCTTGAGGACCAAGCTTTGCCATTTCCCAGCTGGATGATCTTCAGAGTATAGATTGCCTTTATAAACTGCAATCTATGCATTTGTAGAATGGTACTGTTGACCTCTAATTGTAGTGAAGCTTAATGAAGATGATGTAAGTGGAGCAAGCTCTCTGTACACACTAGATCTCTCTATTCATCAACTCTTCATCCATGTTTGCTTCATAGAGGTTTCACATGACCTTGTAGTGACATGTCAGTGTTGCTATCACAGGTAATGTTTAAAATCTTTTGACGTTCTGTCCTGTATAAGTTAATGTACAAAGTAGTTGTGTTGCTGGTAAATCTTTAACAAGAGGCTGTGGTGAAGGGGATGGAGGATAGGGGCTCTCTTTTGCAATGTTAGCTGATTTTTGTCATGTAAATATACCCAATTATGAGCTATGAATATGACATCACTGAACACAGAGCTGGTAAGAGGTGCATAGTAGCACATCATTTTACAGTATTTCACCATACAGATAAAATAGATGTAAATAACCTCAAGAATTTAGATAATAGTGAAATGTAGTGAAATAATTAGCAATTGATAAATTGTATATATTCTTTTGTATTTTTTTAATATACTTTAAGTAAATGTTTATTAGTTAATAATGGTGCTATCTAACAATTAGCTTGCAAAATTCCTGAAGCTTTCATTTTCTACTCTCACAAACCAGCAACAGTAGGTTCTACTGTATCTCTGCATGTTTACCAGCAAGTCCTTGGTCCTTTGAGGTTAGCTATCTGAGACAGAATTGAAACCAAGCAGCCCTCCAAGGAGAGAGTTTATTGATGCAAAGGATAAGCAAATCATTTACGTGTGCAGTCAAGGAAACGTAAGTGGTAAGGTGTTAAGTATTGAAAGTTTGTGTGTAGACCAATGATGCCCCCTGGGAAATCACCACCTCTCAACTAATTAGCTGAGGACAAATCCCACTGGCCAGAGTGCATCCTCAGGGAACTGGCCTTCTTGACAAACCCTTATGGAGTATTCTGACTGCCCTGTCCTGGAGGAGTTGGAGGGCAGAGTGTATAGCCCACCTATTTAAATTGGTCTATCTCCAAGGGCTTATGTCTTAGGGTAGTGGCTCATGAATATGGTATTTTAATTTGTTGTTTTAATGAATTTAATTTTTCTTTTTATGCTGCTGCTGCTAAGTCGCTTCAGTCGTGTCCGACTCTGTGCGACCCCATAGACGGCAGCCCACCAGGCTCTGCAGTCCCTGGGATTCTCCAGGCAAGAATACTGGAGTGGGTTGCCGTTTCCTTCTCCAGTGCATGAAAGGGAAAAGGGAAAGTGAACTCGCTCAGTTGTCCGACTCTTAGCGACCCCATGGACTGCAGCCTACCAGGCTCCGCCGTCCATGGGATTTTCCAGGCAAGAGTACTGGAGTGGGGTGCCATTGCCTTCTCCTTTTTTTGTTATATGTATCTCTAAAAGTTGTTTTGTTTATCTGTTTGTTTTGCCTTAAAATTGTGCTTGCATGTGTATTTATCATGCAGGTTATACCTATTTATATATCAACAAAGGCAACCTAAATAAGCAAATTAATTTTTTAAAATACATATCACAGGAATAAATTTTGTTTTGGTGTCCAAGAAATAAGTACCAATTAAAGATATTTAAGCAATTCCATTTCTCAAAGGATGGGGTGTTGGTTTTCATTATCTAATTCTTCTGAGACATTTTCCTAGACCATACTGGACAGGCAGTCAAATCCTTGTCTTCCGTGATGGTGTTGCTTAATCCCTTAGTAAGGTAATTTATATTTTTGTAGGTTTCACCTCCCAGGGTTTCAAAGTATATCCAGGCCGAGATAATTGATGACCTTACTAATACTGTTTGAGCTTTGTTGGTGGCATGCTGAAACCTATTTCCTTGAGGCAAAAAAGCTAATGACCCACCCCTTCTATCCTGAATCCAGTGGAGATGTCAAACTCTATGAATCATAATAATAAAAAAACAGTTACAAATTATTTTCTAAAAAAGAGATATACATTTGCTTCTACCCATTTTCTGGACTGATAAACTGTGGCAGGTAAGACCACTTGAGTAAGATTCTGGAGCTTGATTTTCATATTCTGCTCCAAATACTTGTGTAGCATTCATTTTTACTCTGATTATGAGAGAATATATGCCCAAATTCTCTGTAATTTAATTACTAATTGTTCCTCACATTATTAAACTTGGTTTTGTTGGGTGGCAAGTAAGAATGTTTTTCAATTCAGTTCTTATTTTCACTGTGACAAAAACAAGCTATTTCCTTTCTACATGTTCTGAATTTCCTTAAAGTACACAGCGCTCCCTTCAGTTAAATTTAAGAAAAACATCTATACTAAATTTCCATTATTTTATGGAATCCTTCTGCAATGACTATGTTTTTTAAATTAATTAATTTATTTTAATTGGAGACTGATTCCTTGACAATATTGTGGCAATTTTTGCCATACATCGACATGAATCAGCCAGAGGTATACATGCAATGACTATGTTTTTACTAGATAGATTTATTTAGAGATGATAGACTATTTAATAGGATACAAGACATTTTATTTTTTAACCTCAAGGAAATCTTTGAGATTACCTAGTACCTTGTTCTCAATTTATATGTGATAAAACTGAGACTCATGAGAAGTGCAACATTCCATCCAAAATTACAAAACTTGTATAAAAATCTGAAATTTATACAAATGTCTTCATCACACTGTCCTTCTTTACATTGCTCCAGCCTCCAATTTCTTCCCTTCATGGAATCTTCTCTGGGACCATTCCTCCTGACTGGACTACTCCTTCCTCCGGCTGCTTCTCACACTCAAGTCCCAGCTGGAGGGGTCTACCCCATTATTCTACATTTCTGTCCTTTACATTTTTCCATGACAATAATAACCACAGTCTGAGATTGCTTTGCTGTTGCATTTGCTTGTTTAGCTTTTTATTTTATTAACATATCCACTCTAAGCTTCAAGTCAGCTAGGGCAATACATCTCGGTATCAAACCTCCCTCATAGTACAGTAAATAATTGTTTCGTGAATGAATATATGAAAGGAAGGAAGGAAAGAGGAAAGAAGGACAAAAAGAAGGAAGGAAAGAGGAAAGAAGAAAAGAAAGGAGGGAGAGAGAGAGGAAGAATGTCATAACTTTCATCAAGTTACTGGTTATGATTTAATCGGATACATTCCTTCATGGAAGTAGGGGACAACTAGGGAGAGTTTGTTAAATGATTACTTCTAAGCTACTGCATTTCAGTCATATAATTGCCAACAATAAGGATGATAATGCTTGTCAGATGCAATATTCTTTCTCTTTGTCCACCAAGGGCAGATATTCTTAACCTATTAATAAGAAATTTTATTCCTAAATGCAGACTTGAGCCAGGGTCTCTCAAAACAGAACTCTAGGCAATCATTCTAAATGCGTCTATGAAAGCTATTTGACATTTTTGATCTATGTGATATCATTGAATAGTTTTATTTTTTGACTTTATTTTTATTTTCTGTCTTTTCATTTTTAGTAGGATAATCAGCTATAATATAGACAGAAAGTTCTGAAGATTTTTCCATCTGGATGTTTTTGATAATTGTCATTAAATGTTATAAATGAAATGTGTTGAATGAATAACTTTGAGTTTTTGAGACATGCATATTCCTAATCAATTTTTTTAAAATTCTATTCACATATACATTCTTCTGTAGGTGGGAAGAAAGAAAACTCTAAAGCAGGCAATTTTAAAATGAATTTTAGACAGTTCAAAATTATAGTAACCTGAATCTTTTTAAAACACGTTTACATATATGCAGTCAGGCTGATTTATAGATTTATGATACGTTTCTCTTTTATACCTCTGATTTTCTGAATAAGCAAAAAGTCTTGGGTATTTTTCCTGGGGTACGTTACTTTCCCTTTTTACAGCTAGCAACCTCTGTAAGATTTGTACTTCCTCTTTCCTCTTCTATACTCCTAGAAATATAAGTCAAGGAAACATCCTAAAATTCAGTTTTCTAAGAGAAGTTTGCATTTGCCATACTGTGCTTCCCACTAAAACAACTTTTGGAGGTATTGCTCTCTTCCTGACAATTTGTTCCTTGAATAATGACCTTTTGTCATGTAATCCATCCCTAGGTTATTTAATCTTTTTTTTTTTTTTTTAGTTCCCTATTTGTTGTTTCTCACTGTTAAATATATCATATGTACAAAAGAATATATATAGCACATCCATGCAGCATAATATTTAGAATAAACACATAAATGAATAAATAAAAATAAATGAGTTTAAATGTACCTAGTACCTAGATGCATAAATAGAAAACTACCAAGACTTCTGAAGAACTTGTTTCTCCCTGTTGCATCCCAATTACCTCTGTTCTGCTTTTGTGTTAATTAATACCCTGTGTCTGTCATAATTTTACTAGATACATGTGTGTTCAAATGCAACGAAATGTCTACTTTTTAATTACCTTTATGAAGGTATATTTTATATATAATAAAAGCTTCTCAACTTGTTCATAGTTTTTTGAATTTGAATTAGTATTAATATACTCAATAATCACTATGTCAAGATGAAGAATTTATCCTTAACCATGAAAAGTTCCCCTGAGCATCTATGCCAACAATCCTCTGCTTCCACCATAGACCCTGGCAATCTTTGATCAACCTTCTGTCATTCTAGTTTTGCCATATCTAGAAGATCATATGCATGAACTAATATAGTATATAGTCTTTCATCCTTAACTTCTTTTGTTTAATGTAACATATCTGAGATTCATCCATTTGTATTTATCAGTAGCTCATTTTTAGTGTTTTGTAGTATTTCATGGTATGGATATACTATAATTCATTTTTCTATTTTCCTTTCAGTTGATAACCACTTTGGTTGTTGTAAATGTTTGGTTGTCATGAATAAAGATACTATGAATATTTGCATACTACTTTTTGTATGGACATATATTTTTATTCCTCTTGAGTAAAAAATACCTAGAAGTGGGTTTGATGAAAAGCTTGATAAATATATGATTATGTGTGGTTAGTCACTTGGTCTTGTCTGACTCTTTGTGACGTATGGACTGTAGCCCACCAGGCTCCTCTGTCTATGGAATTCTCTAGGCAAGAATACTGGAGCTGATTGCCACTCCCTCCTCTAGGGGATCTTCCCAACCAAGGAACCAAACCCAGGTTTCCTGTGTTTCAGGCGAATTCTTTATCATCTGAGCTACCAGGGAAGCCCTAAATATATGATTAACATTAAAAAAACTGAAAGTACAAAACTGTTTTTTAAAAAGACTACACCATTTTTCTTTCCCATCAACAAATGGTGAAAGTATCATAACTCTGAATTCTTGCCAGCCATTATTATTGTCTTAGTAGTCTTTTATTTGCATTTTATCAACTAGAAATGATACTAAACATATTTTATGATGTTTATGTACAGTTTATATACTCCTTTGTAAATTTCAAATCTTTTGCACATTGCATTTATTACTCATGTTGTTTATCTTTTTATTACTGAGTTTTAAGATTTCTTTATGTATTGCTAGATCGAAGTCATTTATTAGAAATGTGTTCTGCAAATATTTTCCCCCAGTCTTTTCCTTGCCTTCTCATGTACTAAATAATACCTTTCAAAGAGCAGAAGTTTTTACTTTTGAGAAAGTCATATTTGTCTTTTTTGTTTTATGGTTAATATTCTACATCTTAGAAATATTTGGTTTCTTTAAAGTTATAAGATGTTCTTCCTCGTTTTTTTTTGTATGGGTATTCATGTCTTTCATGCACCCTTAATTTTCCTTTTTCTTTGAATTATCTGTCTTCTTTGCTGGAAATTTATATCTAGATTCTCTTCCATTTCAATGATTTATATGTTTATCTTGATACCAATAGCACCTTAACTTCATTATTGTAGGGGCTTCCCAAGTGGTGCCAATAAAGACTCCACCTGCCAATGCAGGAGATTTAAGAGACGTGGGTTTGATCCCTGAGTCAGGAGTATCCCCTGGAGGAGGGCATGGTAACCCACTCCAGTATTTCTTGCCTGGAGAATCCCATGGACAGAGGAAACTGGTAGGCTACAGTCCATAGGTTTACAAAGAGTCGGACACGAATGAAGCGAATGATTATTGTAACTTCATAGTAAGTCTATAAATCACATACTCCAAATTTATTCATCTTTATTGAAATTATTTTGACTATTCTATATTTTGCATTTTCATTCTAATTTTAGAATAAGCTTTTAAATTTCTACCAAAAGATACTACATGGATATGACTGGGATTGTCTTGAATCTAAGACTGATACTTTTATCGTAGTTAAGAAATACAATCATAAAATTTACCATTTTCAGCATCTTAGGTGTCTGGTTCAGTGACAATAAGTATGTTCACATTGTGAGACAGCTATTACCACGATCTACCTCCATAACTTTCTCATCTTCCCAAGTTGAAATTGTGTCATTTAATAATAATTCTCCATTCTTCCTACATCTAGCCTCTGGCAACCACCGTTCTTTCTCCCTTTGTAAACTTAACTGTTATAGGTACCTCATGTAAGTGGAATTATGAGATATTTGTACTTTTGTGTTAGATTTGTTTCATTTAGAATAATGTGTCAGGATTGACCCATGTTACAGAATGTGTCAGATTGTTATTCCCTTTTAAGGCAGAATAATATTCCATTGTATTATAAACCACACTTTCTTTATTCATCTGTCGAACTTTTGGGTTGTTTCCACCTTTTGACTAATGTGAATCTTGCTAACACAGATGTACAAATATTTGCTTGAGTTCTTTCAGTTCTTTTGCATGTGTACTGAGAACTGCTGGATTGCATGCTAATTCTGTGTTTAACATTTTAAGAATCATTGTGTTGTTTTCAATAGTGTCTATATCATATTACATTCCCACCAGCAGTGCAGAAGGGCTATACTTTCTCCACATCCTTGCCACACTTATTTCCTACATTTTTCTTTTTATTAATGGCCATTCTTTTGAGAGTGAAATGATAGCTTGTTGTGATTTTGATATATATTTCCAAATGATTTGTAATATTGAACATAACTTGAGCCTTTAAAAAATATGGCATCATCATAATAGCCAGTATTGCCATTCATATACACATGGTATCTCTCCAAATATTTCAGTTCAGTCGCTCAGTCGTGTCTGACTCTTTGTGACAACATGAACTGCAGCACGCCAGGCCTCCCTGTCCATCACTAACTCCAAGAGTCTACACAAACTCATGTCCATTGAGTCAGTGATGCCATCTGACCATCGCATCCTCTGTCGTCCCCGTCTCCTCCTGCCTTCAATCTTTCCCAGCATCAGTTCAGTTCAGCCGCTCAGTCATGTCCAACTCTTTGCAACCCCATGAATTGCAGCACGCCAGGCCTCCCTGTCCATCACCAACTCCTGGAGTTTACCCAAACCCATGTCCATCGAGTCGATGGTGCCATCCAACCATCTCATCTTCTGCCATCCCCTTCTCCTCCTGCCCTCAATCCTTCCCAGCATCAGGGTCTTTTCCAATGAGTCAGCTCTTCGCATGAGGTGGCCAAAGTATTGGAGTTTCAGCTTCAACATCAGTTCTTCCAATGAACACCCAGGCCTGATCTCCTTTAGGATGGACTGGTTGGATCTCCTTGCAGTCCAAGGGACTCTCAAGAGTCTTCTCCAACACTACAGTTCAAAAGCATCAATTCTTCGGTGCTCAGCTTTATAGTCCAACTGTCACATGCATAATGACTGCTGGAAAAACCATAGCCTTGACTAGACGGAACTTTGTTGACAAAGTAATGTCTCTACTTTTTAATATACTGTCTATGTTGGTCATAACTTTTCTTCCAAGGGGGAAGCATCTTCTAATTTCATGGCTGCAATCACCATCTGCAGTGATTTTGGAGTTTTCTGAATGTTGAGCTTTAAGCCAACTTTTTGACTCTCCTCCTTCACTTTCATCAAGAGGCTTTTTAGTTCCTCTTCACTTTCTGCTGTAAGGGTGGTGTCATCTGCATATCTGAGGTTATTGATATTTCTCCCGGCAATCTTGATTCCAGCTTGTGCTTCTTCTAGCCCAGGGTTTCTCATGATGTACTCTACATGTAAGTTAAGTAAGCAGGGTGACAATATACAGCCTTGATGTACTCCTTTTCCTATTTGGAACCAGTCTTTTGTTCCTTGTCCAAGGTCATGTCAATTGAATCGGTGATGCCATCCAACCATCTCATCATGTTATCCTCTTCTCCTTCTGCCTTCAATCTTTATTGATATATGGCTATTCAAATTTTGTTTCTTCTTTAATGAGATTTGATCATTTGTGTCTTTCAAGAACTTTCCATTTCATATAAATTATCAAATTTATTGTATAAAATTTTATGCTAGTTTCTTAATATCTTGAAATTCTGCAGAATCTGAAATGATGTCAGATCTTTCATTCCTGATGTTTTGTTGTGTTTCTCTTTTTCTTTTTAATTTATCCAGTGGATAGAGGTTTATCAATTTCACTGATTACCTAAAATATTCAGACTTCTGTTTTATTGGTTTATTTGGTTTCTGTTTTCAGTTGTGTTAATTTCTATGCTTACCCTTATTATTTTCTTCCCTCCCCTTATTTGCTTTCGATATGCTCTTCTTCCCCTAATTTCTGAAGATGGAAACTCAGATCAGTGCTTTAAGACAATTTTCTTTTATATAAAAGAGCTGTATTATAAGCTGAAATGTGTTCCTCCTTCCTTCCCTACAAAATTAATATGTTGAGGTGCTAACCTCCAGTACTTCAGAATGTGTTTTGAAGAATTAGTAGTTATTAAGATAAAAATGGTATCATTAGGTAGGCCCTAATCCAGGTGTTCTGTGGTAAAGAATTTGCCTGCAATGCAGGAGATTGTGAGTTCAGTTCCTGGGCTGGGAAGATACTCTGGAGAAGGATATGGCAACTCACTCCAGTATTATTGCATGGGAAATCCCTAGGACAGAGAAGCCTGGCATGCTACAGTCTATGGTGTCATGAAAAAAAGTTGGACATGACGTGGCAACTAAACCAAAACAACAGCAATCCAATATGACTGGTATTCTTATAAAAAGAGGAAATTTAGACACAGACATTGTGATACTATGATTTATACTAAGAATGTATAAGTGATTTCCATCCTGTTCCTGGCACAGAGCTCTTAATACCCTTGGGATTGCCTAGGATGAGAGTAATAAAGTTGTGTTTTGTTGTTAACATGATGACTTTTGGAAAACATATAAGATCGAGGTCTGGTTGCTATGGGAGCCAACAATCTGATTTGAGTGTTGGCACTGTCAGTCCAACACTCTTGAGTTCCAGGGAAGGGAAACCGGCTGGAGATTGAGTTCAGTTACCAATGATCAATGATATAATCAGTCATGCCTATGTAATGAAGCCTCCATAAAACCCCTAAAAGACGGGGTTCAGAGAACTTACAGGCTGGTGAGTTCATGGAGATTCTGAAAGAGTGACATACTCAGAAGGAGCATAGACGCTCCTCGCCATTTCCTTGTACTTTGTCCTGTGTATCTTTTCCATCTGACAGTTTACAAGATATATTCATTTATACATGTGTGAGTGCTAAGTCCTGTCAGTCATGTCTGACTCTTTGTGACCCTGTGGACTGTAGCCCACCAAGCTCCTCTGTCCATGTGATTCTCCAGGCAAGAGTACTGGAGTGGGATGCCCTAAACTCCTCCAGGGGATCTTCCTGACCCAGGAACTGAACCCACATCTGCTGTGGCTCCTGAATTGCAGGTGGATTCTTTGCCACTGAACCACCAGGGAAGCCCATATTCATTTAAAACAAACCAGTAATTTAGTAACTAAAATGCTTCTCTGAGCTCTGTGAGCAAATCTAGCAAATTAGTCAAACCTAAGGAGAGGGATGATGGAAATTCCAATCTGTAGCCAGTCTTTCAGAAGCACAGGTATTTAGTGTCTGGGGTGGCCAGGAAGAGTCTTATAAGACTGAGCCTTTAACTTGTGGTTTCTGACATTATCTCTCCAGATAGTGATGTAATTGTGTTGAATTGTAGGACATGTAATTGGTGCCAGAATGGAGGACATGCACAGAAGGAAGAGTATGTGAATATAAAAATAGCCATCCACAAGCCAAGGAGATAGACCCCCTTGAGACAACCCTGCCAATTCATTGATCTCAGAATTCTAGCCCCCAGAACTGTGAGAAAATGAATATCTATTGTTTAAGCCACCCAGTCTTTGGTACTTAAGACAGACCTAGCAAACTAATTGTTTGATATTTTTTAAACTATATTTAATTTCCTTTTTATTTCCTCTTTGACCCATGATTTTTTTAATTTGTTTAGAAGTGTGTTATATAATTGCCATATATTTGTGGTTGTCATGAAATCTATATTTAATTAAGTTGGGTTTTTTGTTTGTTTCTGGTATGTTTGAAGGAGCATGCACTATATGCTTTGCTTTATGTCCCAGAATATGGTTTATTTTGTCAATATTTTATGTTTACTTGTTAATGATGTATATTCTGCTGTGTGAGTCTAGTGTTCTGCAATGTCAATTAGGTCAAATTGGTTGATATGTTGTACAAGCTTTCTCTATTACTGCTTTTTTAATTTTTTTTTTGACAATATGTTCTACCAATTACTGGGAAATAAGAGCTAAAATCTTAAACCATAATTGTTAATGTATTTTCTTTTGTTCTGTCCATTTTTGCTTTATGACTCTGATTCTGCTTTATGACTCTGATACTAGGTACATAAACATGTAGAATGATTATGCCATTTTGGTGAATTTACTCATTTTTCATTACAATAGGTCTTGTATTTTTGTTAATTTTTTTTACTTAAAGCTTACTTTTCTAATATTGTTGTTGTTCAGTTGCTCAGTCATATCTGACTCTTTGCTTTCCCATGGACTGCAGCATCCCAGGCTTCCCTGTCCTTCACTATCTCCCAGAGTTTGTTCAAACTCATGTCCATTGAATCCATGATGCATTCAACCATCTCATTCTCTGTTTCTAATATCATTATGGAGTTTTCAACTTTCTTTTGATTAAGAACTGTGTGTATGTCATTTTCAACATATTATTTTTTTAACATTGTTTTTATATTTAAAGCAAGTCTTTGTGTACAGTTTGTATAAACTTTGCTTATAGCCTAGTCTCACTTTTTTATACAATCTAAACATTTCTGTTCATTGTTTGGAATATTTAAATCATCTGCATTTAATGCAAATGTTGATATGGTTGCATTTAAATCACCGTTTGCCATTTAATTTATACGTATACAATATGTTTTTCTTCTTTTTCCTGCCTACATTTGGATTATTTTAATGGTTTGTGATTACATTTTATCTGCACTATTGGAATATTATCTATGATTCTTCTTGTAATTTTAGTAGTTGCCTTAGATTTAATGAGAGAAATTCTTAACTTTTAGTTCATTTTAACTATTATCATTGAAGAAGGAAATGGTAACCTACTCCAGTATATTGCCTGGAAATTTCATGGACAGAGGAGCCTGATGGGCTGCAGTCCATGGAGACACAAAAGAGTCAGATGTGACTTAGTGACAACAATAACAATTATTATACCAAGCCACACAGAATGTAAGTACTTTTAACATATACTTCACTTTTATTTCTCTTATCCCTTGTGCTTTTTTGTCACGCAATTTACCTCTAGATGTTATGAAACTCAAAATACCTTGCTATTTTTTAAAGTTTACTATCTTTCACAGATATTAAAATGAGAGAAAAAAATTGTACGTTACCACTTATTTACCATGTGTGGCCCTCCTTATTGCTTTATGTAGATCCAATGTCCATCTGGTATCAGTTTCCTTTTGCCTGAAGAATTTCCTTTAACATGTCTTATAGTTCAGTTAGCTGATGGTGAGTTCTCTCAACTTTTATCTTCTGAAAAGACTTCTTTCACTCTTGATATTTTACTAAGTATAAAATTCGAGGTTTATATTTGTTCATGCCAGTCTCCCTCAAATTGAAAGGTTGTTGCTGAACCACCCAAGACGCTGGGATTCTTGGCCTCTGGAGGAGAAAACTTCAATCCAGGGCCAGAGACAAGGCTTGATTGCTCAGAGCTTTTGTGTAATAAAGTTTTATTAAAGTATAAAAGAGATAAGCTTCTGACATCAGAAGGGGGCAGAAAGAGTGCCCTCTTAGCTAAGGTTAGCAAGGGAGTTACATACTTTTAATTAGTTTTTACATCGAATCAAAGGAATGTCTGGAGGTTGTAAAGATCTACTAGACCCACTCCCATAATTTACATTTTAAAATAACAGGACTAAAATAACCAGAAGGTTTTCAGGAAGGAGAAACTGTCCTCAAGCAGGATACATTGTTGTATAATCACTAGTACAGAGTTTAAACTGAGTTGTTTGTTGTGTAATCAAAAGTTCCAGGCTTAAATATAAAAACATTTTATGTGACTAAGACTAAGGAATGTAGAGGGGAAAAAAAAAAAAAAGTTTGTCCTTTCCTCCTCCTTGAGAATTCCAGACCTCTCTCTCCTTGGAGACCCCAGGACTTCTTATCAACCTGCCTAGGAATTGACTCTCTCACAGTGTTTAAAGATGTTCCTCCATTACCTTTAGGCAGACATAGTTTCAGAAAACAAGATTACTGTTGTTTTATCTTTGTTCTGTGTGCATACTGTGTCATTTTTTTCTCTGAATACTTTTAAGATTTACTCTTTGTCATTGGTATATAGAAATTTGATTTTGTTATGCCTTTAGGTGTTTATTCTGTATGAATTTTGATGAGATTTTTGCATATGTAGATTTATAGTTTTTGTCAGATTTTGAAAAATTTTTAATAATTTCTGTAAATATCTTTGGTTTCCCATCCTTCCTCCTGGAATCACATTTACTCATGTATTAGATGATTTTTTTTGGTTTCTCTGATTCTCAGAAGTGTGCTTCCCTGCCATAACTATATCCTTATCTCTGGAGTCTGTGAATATATCCCTTACAAAAAGGATTTTACAGATGTGACAATGTTAAGTGCATTAAGACGGAAAGATTTTCCTGGATTATCTGGGTGGGTCTAGTATCACATAGGCCCTTGAAAGCAGAGAGCATTCTCTAATTGTGATCACAGAAAGAGCTATGACCATTAGAGGGTCAGAGGGATATGAGGATTCAATTTACTGTTGTTGGCTTAAAAATGGAAAGAAAGCTGTGAGCCAAGAAATGTGGGTAGCCTCTAAAAACTGTAAAGACAAGGAAACGGATTCTACTCTAAATTTTTGGAAGGAGTGTAATCCAGCCTATAACTTGATTGTAGACCGGTAAGTCCTATGTTGGACTTCTAACCCACAGAATTGTAGCATAACAAATTCTTGTTGGTTAAGCCACTTTATGGTAATTTGTATGGAAACAATAGAAAACCAGTAGAGTCCCACAGGTAACTAATATGCCATTTATTATTTTTCAGTGTTTGTTTTCCTCTGTGCTTTATTTTGAATAATTTCTATTACTGTGTCTTCAAGTTCAAATCACTCTTCATTCTTTCTGCAGAATCTAATTATCTGTTAATCCCATCCAACCTATTTTCCATTTAATATATTTATTTTCATCTCAAGAAGTTTCAGTTTAGTTTTTGTATCTTTATTCACTCTCCTCATTATATCCATGTTGTCCTTTACATCCTAGTATTACCTTTATGATGGTTAAAATTTTATCTTCTAATTCTATTCTTTCCCTAAATTCTAGGTATATTTCTATTAATTGGATTCTTTTCTTAACTTCATGCCTAGAAATATATTTTGGATGCCGGACTTTCTAAAATTTCATTTGTCCAGTGCTAAAACTTGTATCATTTCTTTAAGAATGTTAGACTTTGTTCTGGCAAGCAGTTAACTTACCAACAGATCAATTTCATCCTTTTGAGGCTCCTTTTTTAAAGATTTGTTATAGAAAAGACAGTGAAACATTTATTCTGGGACTAATTTAGTCACTAGTGTAAAATTCTTCTGAAGATTCTAACCAGTGTCTGAATTTTTCAGTGAGGTTTTAACAATCCTATCTAGTGATAACTTGAATTATTTCTAGGTTGATTTAGGGAGATTTGTTTGCTTTTTGGTGCTAAAAATCTTTAGGTCAACCTGAATCTTGTGAGCTTTTATGCCATACATGTTTACATTAGTTCAGAGCCAAAGATACACAAGATCTTACAGATTATATAGTATTATTCTGCTATTTCTCTTTGCTCAATATTATATTTAGAGATTCATACATGTTGTAGCATACAATTATATTTCTTTTTTTCTTTCTCTAAAATATTATAGTATATGAGTATACCAACAATTATTTATTATCCTGTCAGTGGTTCACCCCTCATATTTTGCTATTATAGAAATGTCTGTAAGTTTTGCAAATTGTTTTCTGAAGTAGTACTCCCAGTTTATGCTTCCACTTACAGTGTATAAACTCTGACTGGTATCATTTAAAATTTTGACAGTGTGATAATTTGAAACAGTTTATTATTGAAGTTTTAATTTGCCTAACTCTGATTTCTAATGGAATTAAGCATCTTTTCATATATTTATTGATTTTTTGGTTTCTATGAAATGTAATTTTATATTTTTGCCAAGTTTTACAGTGAGTAGAATCTCTTTTTAATATTGCCAAATTCAGACTGAAATTGAAGAGAGTGGAGAAAACCACTAGATCATTCAGGTATGACCTAAATCAAATGCCTTATGACTATACAGTGGAAGTGAAAATAGATTTAAGGGACTAGATCTGATAGACAGAGTGCCTGACGAACTATGGACGGAGGTTTGTGACATTGTACAGGAGACAGGGATCAAGACCATCCCCAAGAAAAAGAAATGCAAAAAAGCAACATGGTATGAGGAGGCCTTACAAATAGCTGTGAAAAGAAGGGAAACAAAAAGCAAGGGAGAGAAGGAAAGATATACCCATTTGAATGCAGAGTTCCAAAGAATAGCAAGGAGAGATAAGAAAGCCTTCCTCAGCGATCAATGCAAAGAAATAGAGGAAAACAGTAGAATGGGAAATACTAGAGATCTCTTCAAGAAAATTAGGGATACCAAGGGAACATTTCATGCAAAGATGGGCGCGATAAAGGACAGAAATGGTATGGACCTAACAGAAGCAGAAGATACTAAGAAGAGGTGGCAAGAATACACAGAAGAACTGTTCAAAAAAGATCTTCTCAATCCAGATAATCACGATGGTGTGATCATTCACCTAGAGCCAGACATCCTGGAATGTGAAGTCAAGTGGGCCTTAGAAAGCATCACTACGAACAAAGCTAGTGTAGGTGATGAAATTCAAGTTGAACTATTTCAAATCCTGAAAGATGATGCTGTGAAAGTGCTGCACTCAATATGCCAGCAAATATGAACAACTCAGCAGTGGCCACAGGACTGGAAGAGGTCGTTTTCATTCCAATCCAAAGAAAGGCAATGCCAAAGATTGCTCAAACTACCGCACAATTGCACTCATCTTACACGTTAGTAAAGTAATGCTCAAAATTCTCCAAGCCAGGCTTCAGCAATACATGAACCGTGAACTTTCAGATGTTCAAGCTGGTTTTAGAAAAGGCAGAGGAACCAGAGATCAAATTGCCAACATCCGATGGATCATCAAAAAAACAAGAGAGTTCCAAAAATATGTCTACTTCTGCTTTATTGACTATGCCAAAGCCTTTGACTGTGTGGATCACAATAAACTGTGGAAAATTCTGAAAGAGATGGGAATACCAGACCACCTGACCTGCCTCTTGAGGAATCTGTATTCAGGTCAGGAAGCAACAGTTAGAACTGGACATGGAACGACAGACTGGTTCCAAATAGGAAAAGGAGTACATCAAGGCTATATATTGTCACCCTGCTTATTTAACTTATATGCAGAGTACATCATGAGAAATGCTGGGCTGGAAGAAGCACAAGCTGGAATCAAGATTGCCGAGAGAAATATCAGTAACCTCATATATGCAGATGACACTGCCCTTATGGCAGAAGGTGAAGAAGAACTAAAGAGCCTCTTGATGAAAGCAAAAGAGGAGAGTGAAAAAGTTGGCTTAAAGCTCAACATTCAGAAAACTAACATCATGGCATCTGGTCCCATTACTTCATGGCAAATAGATGGGGAAACTGTGGGAACAGTGGCTGATTTTATTTTCCTGGGCTCCAAAATCATTGCAGATGGTGATTGTAGCCATGAAATTAAAAGACGCTTACTCCTTGGAAGGAAAGTTGTAACCAACCTAGACAGCATACTAAAAAGCAGAGACATTACTTTGCCAACAAAGGTCCATCTAGTCAAGGCTATGGTTTTTCCAGTGGTCATGTATGGATGTGAGAGTTGAATTATAAAGAAAGCTGAGCACAGAAGAATTGATGCTTTTGAACTGTGGTGTTGGAGAAGACTCTTGAGAGTCCCTTGGACTGCAAGGAGATCCAACCAGTCTATCCTAAAGGAGATCAGTCCTGGGTTTTCGCTGGTAGGACTGATGTTGAAGCTGAAACTCCAATATTTTGGCCACCTGATGTGAAGAGCTGACTCATTTAAAAGACCTTGATGCTGGGAAAGATTGAGGGCAGGAGGAGAAGGAGATAACAGAGGATGAGATGGTTGGATGGCATCACTGACTCAATGGACATGGCTTTGGGTGGACTCCGGGAATTGGTGATGGACAGGGAGGCCTGGTGTGCTGTGGTTCATGGGGTCGCAAAGAGTCGGACCTGAGTGAGCGACCGAACTGAACTGAACTGAACATGAATACTAACCATTACTGTTTGGTATTCCAAATATCTTCTCATTGTTTTTTAATGTATATAAAATTTGATAAACAGATGTGTAATTTTCAGTTCAGTTCAGTTCCTCAGTCATGTCCAACTCTTTATGACCCCATGGAATGCAGCACGCCAGGCTTCCCTGTCCATCACCAGCTCCTGGAGCTTACTCAAACTCCTGTCCATCAAGTTGTGAAGCCATCCAACCAGCTCATCCTGTATCGTCCCCTTCTCCTCTTGCCTTCAATCTTTCCTAGTATCAGGGTCTTTTCCAATGAGTCAGTTCTTCGCATCAGGTGGCTAAAGTATGGAGTTTCAGCTTTAGCATCAGGCCTTCCAATGAATATTCAGGACTGATTTCCTTTAGGATGGACTGTTTGGATCTCCTGCAGTCCAGGGGACTCTCAAGAGTCTTCTCCAGCACCACAGTTCAAAAGCATCAATTCTTCAGTACTACGCTTTCTTTATCGTCCAATTCTCACATTTATTAAAGTACAATTTGTACAAATTTAGTTCTATAGTTTTGGGGTTCTTTGATCTTCCTTGAGAAATGATTCCTTACCTCTGGAGACAAATACATGATTTATTTAAATATTTTGAAATAGTACTTTTACATTTTAAGTTGGTTCATCTGAAGTAGCATCTTTTAGGTAGGAGTTCATTTGTGTTTTTCCATTTTTGCATCAGTTCCAACTGTGATCTCCAATTGCATCCTTATTACATATGTGTGCATATGAACACATGTGTGTGCACATATATACAAATATGCATGTATAAATTTTTAGTTCACAGGTTTATAATTTAGCTCTTTTGTACAATTTTCTAAACCTGTATTAATATTGAACACTCTTAATTAATATATTTTTATAGAATTCTTGAAATCTGCTAAGTGGAGCTTCCCTTTTCAAGAGTGTCTTGGGTACTCTTGTGGTTTTCTCTTATATTAAATTTAGAAAAACACCTATAAAGCTAAAAAAAATACTCCTGAATTTTTTCTGAAATTGTACATGATCTATAGGTGAAAGTAGGGAAAATTGATATTTTTTTATAATAAGAATTCGTATCCAATGTGTTCTATTCCTTAATATGTTTCATTATTATTACTATTTACATAAAATATATATCTTTCATCAAATTGTACAAAGTATATTATAGGTTTCCAAATTATTACAAACAGTATCTGTAATGGTTGACATTAGGTTCAGCTGCATGTGACAGAAAATCCAAAGATAATATTTCTAAACAAGGTCTAATTGTATTTCTTTCACATGTAAAGTCTGGAGATAAATTTTTTAGAACTCGGTTCTCATTAACACAAAATTTTACCCTCATGGTCCAAAATGACTGCTAGAACACCAGCCTTTAGGTCTATATTCCGGGCAGTAGGAAGGAGACCATATTGAAAAAAGAGACTTTTTTTTTTTTACCTGTTAAGATTAGTGCTTAGAAGTTGCACAAACACTTCTGATTATATCTCGTTAAATGAAACTTGGTCAGGGGTGATTAGGAAATATAATCTCAGTCCAAAAAGCAGCACGACCAACTAAGAATTATGCCTTCCATTGATACTATAGACTGAATGTTTGTGACACCTCAAAATTCCTCTGTTGAAATCCCAGTCATCAAGCTGTTGGTATCAGGAGATGGGTCTTTTAGAGATGATTAGGTCAGGGGGTGGAGCCCCTAGGAGAAACCTTTATATGATGCCCCAGAGATCTCCCTTGCTCCTTCCACCGTGTGAGGTCACAGCGAGTAGTCAGCTATCTATGGACCAGTATCAGGCCCTGACTAGACATCAAAGCTGTCGGTGCCTTGATCTTGGACTTTCTAGCTTCCAGAACTGTGAGAAATGAATTTCTGTTGTTTCTAAGCCACTCAGTCTGTAGTATTTTGTTGTAGCAGCCCAAAGGGAGGAAATAAGTTACTATAAAGGAAGAGATAGTAGTATAAACCCAACATTGCCTGTTCCTTGAGTTTTATTTTAATTAAACCACCTAAGTGTTAGAGAATTATTATACATACCCTAGGAATAGCACTCAGCCATGACTGATGGAAATAAGTCCATAAATGCTAGGTTCCCTTGCCACATTGATGGGTAACTCTATGGTGCATATTATACAGACCCCCAGATTTCCTCAGCAGAAGTAAACAACTTGCTTGATAATTCCGACTTGAATGACTGCCTTCTCTTCCCTATGCCACTTTTACTCTCTCCTACCAGTGATTCCTGGGATCAAATCCAAAATGGACTTCTCTCTCTGAGAGGGACACATATGTCTATATGTCTATAAGCATATATATATATAATTTGTACAAAGTGCATTAAAGGTCTTCAACTTATAAACAGTAACTGTAATGGTTCTATATGTCTGTTTGCATATATATATAATGTACGTGCTTTGTCTACTGGAAAAGTAATCTTTAAAGCTTAATTTTCAAGAAGAGAATAACAACTTTAAGAATCATTACTTTTATAAGCGTTCTACATCCTGAGTAGGTTAAAGAAATTGTTTTCAGTTCAAAAATTTTTAGATAAATTCATTATCATTTTCACATAGATCAAATATAGTTAGGCACACCTCAGTTGATTTCTAGTGGATAATTAGTTTTTAGCTTAAAACAAAAGAACATTAACATTCAGAGAATTTTAGTAATCATGACCAGAGAGATGCTGACAATTTAGAGCAGAGAGAGTTCTGCTCATTAATATACTCATAGCAGAAAACAGCCATCTTTTCATATGAGCCTGTTTTGTAGGTCCCTGGCTTCTCCTGTGGCTTTGTTAAACACAGGAATCTTAAATGGGCTTATTGACTTTTCTAATCCATATTAGCATAACTCTCTTGTGTAAATAGCTGGTAGTAGGGACTTGCAGCATTCCATTGTTAGCAACACTTACCGAAATCAGTAATAGAACAGTGGGAGTAAAATCACAGAGGGGTGGAAAAGCTAGCACACTAAAATATTAAAGTCTAACTGTGAAAAGCTTACCATGGTACTTTTTTCCATATCAAAATGCGTTTTAAACACTTTTTGAATATTATTGTAATTAACCATAGTAGCTTTGTAAGCAGTTCCTTTTGTAAGCGAAAAACCTACCATGACTTAGAGGTTACTAGTTTTTGACATGGAGCTCTTAAGTGGATAATTATATGTATTGAGAGGTGATGCTCACTTGACCACTTGGTGTTTTGGTTTAGGCTAAGGGGAAACAATGCAGGTAAACTGTTTTTATTTATAATGAAACAGATATTGCTATTGTGACTCCATTTCTCATAGTTGGTTAACTAAATCTTTATTTCCAGCAACTGCAGTGTTCTTCTCTTCCTTGTTCTTGGAAAATTAAAAGCTTCTACCTTAGAGAAGTGAATGATACATTATCCACTCGCTCTAAATTGAACCCATTTGGAGCTATTTGCATCTTGTAGAACCTACAGCTGAGTGCTGTGCGCAGAGGTGTAATGAGTGGTTGTCACAACACACTGGAGGTGGCCCCATAACAAAATGATCCCCTGTCAATCCCCTCACAGGAAATGCTTTGGCAACCTGTAATTCGGCCCCAGTATTAACATCCTGCCTGGGTTTTGTTAAATGGCACTTTCTAGGAAGTAGATCTGGGGAACTTGTGTTTAATAATGTTTTAAGAGGAATATTTGATGGAAGTTTTAGAAAGCATCACATGGGGTTAACTGTGGTTTATCATTTGTTTCTAATTAAAGGACCTAATCTTTTATCACTGAAGCAGTCAGGTTTTTTTATACTAAAGGCACAGATGTGAATGGAAACATATTAATGAGATGTCATACTACATAGTCATTTAGTGTTTTGTTTAACTTAAACATAGCAGAAAATGTGTGTCTAAGTAGACACATGTAATGACATCCTGATAGAATTATCATTTCCTGTATTTGCATAATCTTCAGTAAAATTCACACTAGGTTCACCTTGCATTGCTAATTTCATTTCCCAAATCTGCCTTTTCAGAAAATTAAAGGAAAGCCAGACCTAAAGTACTATAGAAGCAGAAAGGGGCTTATTAGTTTCCTTCAAATTAGAACTGGAATTGTAATTTAAATATAAGAGTGCCAGGTGTTCTAAAAAAGTGACGGGAACCATTCAAATTGACAGAAAGTTTTGCATTTCCTGAAGCTATTTAAAATCTTCTGTGCTAAATCATCCCAAGAGCTTGGCAGATCTTCATTCTGAGCTAGAGCTGAAATGTGGCTTCTGGGTCTGAGAATCTGTGTTTGATCAAATGCCCTTGTGTGCCCAGGTCCAAGATTCCATGAGCTGTAACTTCCAAGAGTCAGGTAATTGGACAATGAGAGAGGCATCAAGAACAACCATATTTAACTACCCCCTGGTGTGTCCCACATGACTCTCCATTAGCCTAGCAAGACAGCGCTAGATGTGGTTTAAAATCTGCTGCTGCTGCTGCTAAGTCGCTTCAGTCGTGTCCGACTCTGTGCGACCCCACAGACGGCAGCCCACCAAGCTCCGCCATCCCTGGGATTCTCCAGGCAAGAAGACTGGAATGGGTTGCCATTTCCTTCTCCAGTGCATGAAAGGGAAAAGTGAAAGTGAAGTCGCTCAGTCGTGTCCGACTCTCAGCGACCCCATGGACTGTAGCCTACCAGGCTCCTCCGTCCATGGGATTTTCCAGGCAAGAGTACTGGAGTGGGGTGCCATTGCCTTCTCTGGGTTTAAAATCAGGTGAGCCCAAATAGGTTGAGGATGTGTAAAGACACTGAAATTAGACACCTACTTCAGATTATCAGTGTGGTTGACCGTAGGAAAGCCTAATTATTCTAAAGCCTAGTTAAAAAGTACTTCAGAAAATATCTTCCAGGTTCTGTCTACATGGCATGTTGTGCTTCAGGGATCCCATTCATTTAGAAAAAAGAAAAAAAGAAAAAAAGTACTCATTGAGCCTTACCAGCAGCCAGACATTGCTAGGAACAAAGTTATGAGTTTCTCTACTCTCATATATAACACGAAATATATTTTTACATACACAAGTTGCTTTTAGCAATGCAAATAAAATGAAAGGTGCTTTTTCACAAAGATGGAAAACAATGCAATGGACTGTTTTTTTCTTTCTGCCAACTCTATTGTCCCTTTAATTGTTTTTAAGCTCATCTAGGTTCTACATTGTAGCTTTGATGGTCTCACTTGGCTACACACAAGTACATACTCATGCCCAGTTAGATACAAAATAACCTATCAGATTAAAAGGGAATGAACTTTACCGTTTAAAAGTGCAACCCATATATGATGTACAGACACAGTTGATTAATTTTGTAAAAGGTGACAACCAGCAAGAATATGCAAATGTTAAAACTAGTAGTTCTGAAGTTTTATTGCACAGAAATTGTATATTAAAATTTCATGTAAATGTAGATTCTTCTTCCCAATCCTAAGGGATTTCAATTCGGAAATTTTGACCCTTGACTGGGATTCTGCTTTTCCACAGGCTCTAAAGATTATTAGGACTTGGCACATGACCAGGCTTGAAATAGTCTGTTCGGTTGTCAGTTTTTGTATTAAAGTTGTTTGGTGCAAACTTACTGTAAATTGTAATATTATTGACAAAAATGGTGTTTTATTCATATATGCAGAATGAGAGCTAATATGTGTTCCTTTTCATTTATTTAATAAGTAATGTTCAAGTTCACATTTGTAATTCCCAAAAGACAGATAAAATTATTTTTTGGTGATTTTTCTATACATTTTATCATTTTGTTTTCTATAGGTAAGCCTAGCACACACTATATACATGGGGCCAAGGTGCTACTCAGTATTAGAAAAAAAAGTCAAGTTGGAAATTAAATCAAACAATTTTGTGATTGACAGTTGTGGCAGATTTTCTTCATCCTTATAAAGTTTTAAAATTCTTTGAATTTTAATGAAAGCCAATTTTATCTTAGAAATACTTGTGGAAGCATACTTTTAATTTATTTTTAATTATTTTTATTTTAAATTGAAATAGTTATTGATATAATTCACATGCATTTGTAAGAGGTTAAATAAGAAGATCCTGAACCCAGGGCTGCTGCATTGCAGGCAAATTCTTTACAGTTCAAGCCACCAAGGAAGCCCAAATATTTATCTAGTTTTAATGGTAGCATCTAACAAATTTAAAGTAACACACTATAACCAAGATATAGATATTGGTACAGTTCACAGGTTTTCAGATTTCCCCACTTTATCTGTGTTTGTTTGTATGTGTGCATGATATTTTTTAGTAGTATCCCATTATTATATACTTTCTCACTTTTGATACTTTGTACTACTTTTCTTTTTTATGTTAAAATCAGAGAATATAAACTAACTTAAGAGTACATATGAGAAATCACCACCCAACTCTAATAATGAGGGTGAAATCCATTTGTATAGTCGTTATATATTCCTTCTTCTTTCTCTCCCCTCAGAGGTAAACACCACCCCATATTCAATACTTTAATATTTTACTACATATATACTGCAGGAAAGGAAGCTATGATCTGCTGAAGTCCATGGAGTCACAAGTCGGACACAACTTAGTGACTGAACAACAACAACATATATTCATATATAGTTAAATACAAGCAATATATGTTAAAGTTTTTCAAGTGTCAGACTCTGAACAAATGGTATCATAAAATACCTATAGCATTCTGAATGTAAGCATAACATATTGTACGTTCCTTTTGTTGAGCCTTGAAATCATTTTCATTTAACCATGATTATAGCAGAGAATGCAATGAACATTCCCATTCATGGGTAGATGTTGAGGAGTTTCTCAGAATAGTAGTGGACTTGGCAGATACTAGGTTAAGTGAAAGTCACTTAGTCGTGTCCGACTCTTTGTGACCTCATGGACGATACAGTCCATGAATTCTCCAGGCCAGAATGCTGGAGTGGGTAGCCTTTCCCTTCTCCAGGGGATCTTCCCAACCCAGGGATCAAACCCAGGTCTCCCGCATTGCAAGCAGATTCTTCACCAGCTGAGCCACAGGGGGAGCCCACTAGGGTAAGGGCATGGTCAACTTTCCTGAATTATTAGTAAACAGTTCTTTCTATTTGCTGCACATTTACACTTAGTAGAAGTATATTAGGGTTCCAGTTTTTCTATATCGTTGCACTAACTTTTGAATTCTTTTTCGATAAGATAGGCCCTGTACTTTTGCATTCAGTCAGTTCAGTTGCTCAGTTGTGTCTGACTCTTTGTGACCCCATGGACTGCAGCACTTTCCTGTCAATCACCAACTCCTGGAGCTTGCTCAAACTCATGTCCATTGAGTCGGTGATGCCATCCAACCATCTTATCCTTTGTCGTCCCCTTCTTCCTTCTACCTTCAATGTTTCCCACATCAGGGTCTTTTCCAGTTAGTCAGTTTTTTGCATCAGGTGGCCAAAGTATTGGACCTTTAGCTTCAGCATCAGTCCTTCCAATGAATATTCAGGATTTATGTCCTTTAGGATTGACTGATTGACTGGTTTGATCTCCTTGCAGTCCAAGGGACTCTGAAGAGTCTTCTCCAACACCACAACACCACTTTTGAATTAGAAAACCTCAATTTCCTAGCATAAAATTTTGTGAAATTTGTGCAAAATCTGTTCTTTAGTTAATAATACTGTATCACTTATAAATTTCCAATTTTTTTACAACATAGTATTTCCTTATATTCTCAGAATTGTATTAGAAGTTTCAAGCTTCATTCAAATCTTTTTAGATCACTAAGATAATAAATTTTCTAGACTTTTAGCAGTAATACTAGATGCCAAAATACATGGAAGTATATAAAAGTTTTCAGTAAATATAAATTAGAAATCTAGCCCTCTATTCACACTAAGTCAAACAAGTGGAATCAAAATGCCATAAATATTTTAGCTAGGATCATTCCCTTCTCCTGCTGCCCTCAATCTTTCCCAATTTCAGAGTCTATTTCAAAGAGTTGGTTCTTCTCATCGGGTGGCCAAAATATTGGAGCTTCAACTTTGGCATCAGTCCTTTCAATGAATAATGAATCCCATGAACAGTATGAAAGGGTGATATCTTTGGTATTAATTAATTAGAATCCCTTTCATTGGTGTTGATGGTTAAACATGATATTTATTTATGTATTTATTTTTTAATAAATTTATTTATTTTAGTTGGGGGCTAATTACTTTACAATATTGTAAAGTAATTAGTAGTAGTGGTTTTTGCCATACATTGACATGAATCAGCCATGGGTTTACATGTGTTCCCCATTCTGAACCCCCCTCCCTCCTCCCTCCCCATCCCATCCCTCTGGGTCATCCCATTGCCCCAGCCCTGAGCATTTGTCTCATGCATCGAACATGGAATGGTGTTCTGTTTCACATATGATAATATACATGTTTCAATGCTATTTAAACATGGTATTTAATAACAACAGGCTCATGCAATCCAGTACTGCTTCTGGCTGTTCTCAGACCCTAAGACTATTGTAAATAGTGCAGGAGGCATAAGAGACTCTGATTCAATCCCTGGGTCGAGAAGATCCCCTGAAGAAGAAAATGGCAGTTGGCTTCAGTATTCTTGCCTGGAAAATTCCATAGACAGAGGAAGAAATAATACTCTTCCAACCACCTAAAAGTCTTTAACCTAGTCCTACCTTAGTAAACATGAGATTGTCAGACTGTCAGAATTATAAAAATGCAATGACCTTGTGAGCATCCAGAAGAGGTGGTCCTCTAACAGAAGACTGCAGGCAAATAGATGGAAAGGCAAGGATAGTTGAATGAGTTATGAGGTTACCTTGAGATTCCAGAATCCTATCATGTCCTGAGGACACGCCAAGGACATAGTTTCTGGGGACAAATTTGGTTTGATCTGTAGTCACATTTTTGGCTATCTAGGATTGCCTTTGTTGTCCTGAGCAGAGTGTACGTCTATTGAAGAGAGAAATAGACCTCCCGCAGAATGAATGCCTGGCTGTGAATGTGAGGTTGGTGAATAGGGTTTAATAGCTCAAACTATTAGAATGATTAGGAATCTAGTATATTTTCAAAGATGAACAATAGTATCTGCTCAAAAATTAGCAGACTTCATCAGAGCAAATTTTTCTGGAAGTAGTCGGCAGAAAAATAAGTAGACAATAATGCTGTTGAGAGAATGGCCTCTGAAATCAGAAAGCTGTGCCAGATACCAGTTGTGTGATCTTGGAAAAGTTATGTAATCCCTTTGTCAGTTTTCTCATCTTTAACAGTATTTACAATGTGAGTTTATTACGAGGATCAAGTAAGATATTTTTTCAAAACAAAAAAGTATGTGTGGTAAATTTTTTTTTTAAATAAATTTATTTATTTTAGTTGGGGGCTAATTACTTTACAATATTGTAGTGGTTTTTGCCATACATTGACATGAATCAGCCATGGGTTTATGTGTGTTCCCCATCCTGAACCCCCCTCCCACCTCCCTCCCCATCCCATCCCTCCGGGTCATCCCATTGCCCCAGCCCTGAGCATTTGTCTCATGCATTGAACATGGAATGGCGTTCTGTTTCACATATGATAATATACATGTTTCAATGCTATTCTCTCAGAACGTCCCACCCTCACCTTCTCCCTCAGAGTCCATAAGACTGTTCAATGCATCTGTGTCTCTTATTCTGTCTTGCATATAGGGTTATCGTTACCATCTTTCAAATTCCATATATATGCATTAGCATACTGTATTGGTGTTTTTAACTTATCCACCAGAAAGGTCTCCCGAAGAGGAATGTCTAAACTGTATAGAATTTCAGTCCACAAGGAGTAATTCCATGCTGACTTGGAAGTAACAAAAGCTAGAGAGAAACCAACCAAGCCACATTAGACTTCAGAAAAACTCAATCAAGTGCGTGAGACTAAGTGTGACAGAATTGACAAAGTGAAGTTTTATGCATTCAGAATTTTAAAACCTCAGAAAGAATGAGAGAAGCTCCTAACTGCCAAGACCACTTATTGGGAGGTGATCAGCCAGGATCCTGCGAGGAAACAAAAAGCACCTACTTCTGGGGTTTTAAAGAGACTTTTTTATTGGGGTATCATTGCTTTATAATGTGTTAGTTTCTGCTGTACAACCAAGTTAATCAGTTGTATGTGTACATATATCCCCCCTTTTTTGGATTTCATTCCATTTAGGTCACTACAGAGTATTAAGGAGAGTTCCTTGTGCTATAGAACAGGTTCTCATTAGTTATCTTTTTTATACATACTAATTTATATATATCAGTCCCAATTTCCCAAATCATCCCAAACATCCTTTCCTCACTTAGTGTCCATTTTGTTCTCTACATCCATGTCTCTATTTCTACCTCACAAACAGGTTCATTGGTACAATTTTTTCTAGAATCTGCACAAAAGGATTAATATACAATATTTGTTTTTCTCTTTCTGACATATTTTACTTTATATGACACTCTCTAGGTCTATCCACATCTATACAAATGACCCAATTTCATTCTTTTATGGTTGAGTGATACTCTGTTGTGTGTGTTTATATGTGTGTGTGTGTGTATGTGTGTGTGTGTGCGTGTGTCAGTCACTCAGTTGTGTCCCGACCTTTTGCGACCCCATGGACTGTAGCCTGACAGGCTCCACTGTCCATGGAATTCTCCAGGAGAGAATACTGGAGTGGGTTGCCATTTCGTTCTCCAAGGGATCTTCCTGATCCAGGGATCCGACGCGGGTCTCCTCTTAGATGGCCAGCTCGATGCCGGAGTAGGGGATGATGCTCAGAACGTTGGGCAGGTAAGCTATTGTAGAAGGCACGGGACCCTCCTCACTCCAGGATCTGCCACTCACAGTCCAGCAGCCTCTTTTACTGGCCCCTCAGGCAAAGGGTCAGCCGCGTCTTCAGCACTTCCATAGGGCAGATGATGATTTGGGATGTGACACCAGCCAGGGAGCCAGCCACAAAGCGCTCCTACACGTGCAGTGTCTCCTGTTGCCCCTGGATGGCCTGCTTGATCTGCTCATAGGCCATGAACTTGATGGCCGACTCAGGTGCAATCTTGAGCATGTTAATCCCGCTGCCACGCCACAGGGAGTGCACGCCCCTCTCTTGGATCATGCTCCCTCCGGAGGCCCCCCAGGATGTTCGGCTGGTTGGTCTTGAAGGCATGGATCTGCATGAAGATCTTGAGGCAGTCCAGAGGGGCTGTGCCTCCCCGGGACATGGCACCTGCCACCGCGTCCACCACCAGCTGCTTCCACCATGCCCCAGTCATCTTCTCCTGCTCCAAGAACTCATCCGGATAGTCAGGCACTAGCCAATATCCAGGACCATGGAATGCTTCCAGAAATACAGCACGTCTTCCACGTTCTCCAGCGAATGCAACAGGAACTAGTCACGCCACTTCTGCCAGTCACTGGTCATGGTACTATCACGCATCCATGCTGTGCAGGATTTTCTTTGCCTACTCCAGCTAGAGGGAAATGCCCAGGGCTCGGAAACTCGGCTGGATCTCAGAGAGGTCGATCTACCGTCCTGATTGCGGTCCAGACTGGAACAGAAGTAGAAGGCGTCATCCCTGCTCCTGCAGGTAGAGGATAAACTCCTCCAGGTCAAAGCCATCATCTGGGTCAGCGTCACCCTCAGGGGAGATGCCCTGTTGGGCGCCGCGGTCCGGGTGGCCCCCGCCCAGCCGGGCCAGTCCCTGGAGCAACTCGCGGATGTCCACGTGACCATCCTTATTACTGTCCAGCTCCTTGAAGAGAACACCCCAGCCCTGACACCTCTCGGCATTGCACGCCACCCCACCCCCACCCCCACCCCCACCCCCACCCCCACCCCCACCCCTCCCTACCTGGCGCCCGGCCGCGGAGGGGAAGGGAGGCCCAGCGGCGGCCTCAGCCGTGGCTTGATGGCTTCAGCTCCTCTCCCTCTCCTGGGGCCCTGTCAGCCTGAGCGCTGCCTACCGGGCTCTGGCACTTGTAGAAGGCGGTGACGATATATACATATATATATATATATGTATACACACACATCTCTTTTATCCATTCATCTTTTGATGGACGTTTTGATTTCTTCCACTGTAAATAGTGCTGCAATGAACTATGGAGGTTCCTTAAAAAGTGAAAGTTAAATTATCATATGACCCATCAATCCCACTTCTGGGCATATACCTGGAGAAAACGAAAATTTAAAAGGAGACTTTATTGAAAGAGATATTTACAGTGGTATATGTAAAGTTAAAGAAATTCACAAAGAATGGGAACAGGAAGGGAGTGATGAGAATGAGAAACCGTTGCTATCCCTGGGGTGAAGAGGCAAGGGAGGGACTGGTGTTTTCCAGAGCTTAGGGAGAGCTAGAGCCTCCAGAAAGAAAGGCCTGGTGGAAGCTGTTGCTGAAAAACAGCTCCTCAGAATTCCAATTTACAAATCACCTTGAGTTACTGTTAAACAGAAAGTTCTGATTATGTCTGTCTATAATATTTAAGCCCAGATTCTGCAGTTTTAACAAGATCCCAAGTGATTCTTGTGCTATTGGGGTTCCATCCTTGGGCCATGCTGTAAGAAGCAAGGAAATAGAGAAACTTAGTCACTGCCACATCCAAGACGTATAAACAGAGAAGCATCTAGCTCCCTGGTGGCGCAGATAGTAAAGAGTCCGCCTGTAATGTGGGAGACCCAGGTGATCCAGGAGATCCCCTGGAGAAGGAAATGGCAACCCACTAGAGTACTCTTGCCTGGGAAATCCTATGTCTGGAGGAGCCTGGCAGACTACAGTCCATGGGTCACAAAGAGTCGGACTTGACTGAGCGACTTCACTTCACTGTCGTCACTTCACTTCTGCTGTTTTAAAAAGACCTCAAGTGATTTCCATGCTATTGAGGTTCCATTCTTGGGCCATGCTATAAGAAGCAAGGACACAGAGCAACTTAGTCACTGCCACATCTAGGGCATATAAGCAGAGAAGCATCTGAAAAAGAAGTGTTCCTTGTCCATGTGTTAATAGATGATGAACCTTTTCCTCCTCTACCCTATGGAGACTGTATATAGGGTAGAGTTTCCTGATATAAATTGGATTCAGAGTAGATGAGATCAAAAATCCCTTTTCTTTACATAATACTATAGTATAAAACTCATTTATCTAAAACTAAAATTAGATTTAGGGAAGTGAACAGAATATGAAGGAAAACATGATTTCAAATGCAGTTTTAAAACACATTGCCATGAAATAAGCATCCTGTTTTCAAAACTTACTACATTAGGCTTAGAGAAATAATGGAAAATATACATACCAAAATACTGTAGCACCTATTTCTGGATAATGGAATATCAGAGATTTGTATTTTCTTCTTGTTTAGATCTTTTTTTTTTTAACTGTTTCTATACTCAACATTTATTATAGCAAAAACAATATAAATTTAAAAAATGGACAAATATAGATATTTGATTATATTTAAATTCAAAAGTTGCTTTCTGCATACAGTTCTGTTAAGTGCCAGATGCCTCTAATATTTCTAGAAAAATATTTAAAACATGAATCATTACATTACTCACATGTGTAAAGCTTCCAGAGTGTCATAGTAAAATAAACTTTTGTACCATAAATAAATCATCAAAGTTGAGATTGAAAGCTTCTATAGAGAAAATGAGTTGCTGGAGAAACAAACACAACACATCACTTATTACAGATGATTCTTGACCTGATCAGGCAAACATGAGTGTCACTATGTCCACAGAATAGAGGAGAAAAAGGCCATGAGCTATCACATGTACAAAAGAAAAGCTCTTTTATTTCCACCTGTGAGATTGTCCTATGATTTAACATTTGACTCTGTTCTTCCCAACCCCTCATTCAAATAAGACAGTACTTTTTATAGCTTTAACAGTCATTTTTTTAAAGGCTACCCACTCCAGTGTTCTTGGGCTTCCCTTGTGGCTCAGCTGGTAAAGAATTTGCCTGCAATGAGGGAGACTTGGGTTTGATCCCTGGCTTTGGAGGATCCCCTGGAGAAGGGAAAGGCTACCCACTCCAGTATTCTGGCCTGGAGAATTCCATGGATTGTATAGACTGTGGGGTCACAAAGAGTTGGACATGACTGAGCGATTTTCACTTTCACTTCAGAACTTTTAACTTCTGTTTTGACATAGCTTCTGAGTTTCTTTAACATTTCTGAGAATTTTGATACGGTTCTTCTGTTAATATCTACCATTCAAAGTAAAGGGATGGTGGAGGAGGGCCAAGGAAGTTACAGAAAGTTTATATATATTTTTATATGTATCAAAGAAAGAGGCTGTTATATCTCGTATTTTCTTATGTGGGAAAATATGCATAAGTGAAATTAAATCTCAATAAATAAAGGAGAGTCAGAAAATCATTCTTAATGTCAATATCTTCAAAGTCTTGAGAGAAAACTACTTTAAACTTAGGATCCTATATAAGGTCAAACTAGCATTAAAATGACATGGCAAAACAAAGCCTTTTCCAGAAAAGTGAAGATTCAAAAAATTTCCCTGCCTAAAGCTGTGCCTGAAAGAAATTCTAAAACTGGTATTCCAGCAAACTAATTAAAAAAAAAATTAAAAGGAAGATATGGGACTTAAGAAAGTTGAGAGAAAACTAGCAAAGAGTAAATACATAGCTAAGAATAATTTTTGTTATGAAAGTGAAAGTGTTAGTCAATCAGTCGTGTCCAACTCTTTGCTACCCCCATGGACTGTAGCCCACCAGGCTCCTCTGCCCATGGAATTCTCCAGGCAAGAATATTTGAGTGGGGTGCCATTCCCTTCTCCAGGGGATCTTCCCAACCCAGGGACTGAACCTAGTTCTCCTTTATTGCAGACAGATTCTTTACCATCTGAGCCGCCAGAGAAGCACACAGAATTATAAAATCATTACTTCAGTAACAATATCTCCTCTCCCAGCTATAGATACTGGATGGGCTCTTTCCAGTAGCACGTCCTTGGCCTCTACCTCAATTGCCTAATTGCGTGCTATGTTAATAAATCCCATGGTAATACTAAAATTAATGTATCTAAAACCAAATTCATCATTTCATAATAAATTTCATCACTCCTACTGAGTTCAATATTTTCTTCTGACTTATTTTCAGATCTTTAAGATAGCAGATGACTGCTGATTGCTTTCTATTTTGTAGTATTTCTAAGAATTTCCCCACAGGAAAGATGTGATTCCAATTACTGGTCAAAAGACATTACAACCTAAGACAGTGTTGTGTCAAGGACCCATGAAAATACATATATTTTTCTTTTCTGGTAAAGGAAAGCTTAACGTTTGTACCTACCAGTATGCTAATTTGAGATAACTGTAGCATGAGAGAGCCAGCCATCGTATTTCTCTGTCTGACCATCCCCAAGTTCCACTCATATCTAGGAACCCTTGAAGTTCGAACTGTCTCTAAATTGATTATTGGGATTTCCACAGGGACATCATATTAGGAACTAGCTCCTAATTGTGGAATATGAACCTTCTCCTATTTTTCTCTGCTGGCTCATTATGATGATGCTTCCTATTAACTAAAGGGATCACACCAGTGTCTGCATGGGTTTCCAGCGCGCTGCTTAAACTCACAGAAGCCAAGTGAAGGTTGCTGTTGCCTAAGGCCAGAATCTTGGATACCTTTGCCAATAACTCACATTTTCTCTAGTGTTGGTCCTAAAGAGATCACTGCCATCACCAGCCTAGCTACTGCAGGCAAAAAATACATCATCTGTACCTCAGCCATCTGCAATTGCGAAGCTTGCTTTAGCCATAAGACTTCCACCAGAGGTGAGACAGTGCTCTCAGAGTCCATGGGAGTGATAGAGTAATGAGATTTATTCATTTATTCTACTCTTTCCTCAAGAGTCAGGCCTGAATGCGCAGGGGATAGGCCAGTGGAGACAGGGGTGAAGCCATATTATTTCTCTATGAAGCACTCTTGGTGAACACAGTCATCTTGTTTTTTCTACCAGTTCCACTCTCTTTCCCTCCATGTTCCTATACCCACAATTCAAACAGTCCATCCAAATTGACTTATAAAGAGCCCATTTGACCCAGCCTTCAGATGAGTGCAGATCTCCTTGAAATCTAAAATTATGTTCAAGCTGAATCTCTACCAAAAAAAGAAAAAGAGAGGAAAAGGACATTTAGAAAATTATTTCTGTTCTATCTGCTTTGTATTTCAGAAACTGCTCTCAAAATAAGTTTGAAAAGAATTAAAAAAGGAAGAAACAGATGCAAATGCTAGTGATATGCTGAAAATAGTAAAAAAAAAAAAAAAGACAAAAAACTGATGATCATACATACATTAACTTTATAGTAATATTTACAAAATGGTAAGATAAAGCAGCTACAAGGCATGCTGCCAGCAGGCTGCACAGCACCGATTTCTGCAGTGCCAGTGAGCCTATGCAGCAAATCTTTGGGAAAGAGAATGGTGGGGTCTAGTGTTAGCAGCGGTGGAGCAGCCCCCTAGGGAAGGCCTATATAGATAACACAATAATAACTGCAGGGTGGACACCAGAGGTTACATGGCTGTTAGCTGCATTTGAGAAATCAATTAGGTAGGCCACTGAGAAGTTTAAACTGAAAAAAGAGTTATTTGATATTTTAGTAGAGAAACTCACTAGGAAATATGAAGTAGAGTTTAAGAAAAATGATACTGAGGAAAAATACTATTTTAGTATGAGTATACTCACTCATATGAGTGAGTATATGCATACACTCATATACTAGGAAACATATTGTTAGAAATTTTATGAGGAACTGAGGCAGATGCTAAGAGAAAGATATTTATTGCTTATGTAAAAATGGCTTAAGAATACTTTTTAAAAATGATAAAAGTGATGGATCAGGAATTAGAAGATTTAGAATTGGAACCAGATTATTTTTCTTTGATAGTATCAGTAGTTTTCAGAACTGCAATTCTTGAATAAGAATTTCTCTAAGTTGGATCTTGGCAGAGGTTGAAGAAGTGGTTGTAAGAATGATTGCCAAAGAGTAGCCTTTTGACTGGAAAACTCTTGCTTCCTTTGAGTTTTTTTTTTCTTCATCTGTAAAGAAAAGAACATCTAACTTTCAGGTTTGATTTTAGATTAAACAATGTACCTAAAACCACGTAGAGCTTCCCAGGTGGTGCTAGTGGTAAAGAACCCACCTGACAATGCAGGAGACTTAAAAGGTATGGGTTCAGTTCCTGGGTTGGGAAGATTCCCTGAAGGAGAGCATGGCAACCCACCCAGTATTCTCGCCTAGAGAATCCCATGGACAGAGGGGCCTGGTGTTGCTACCGCCCACAGGGTCACAAAGAGGTTGACTGAAGCGACTTAGCACGCAAAACCAAATAAAATCATCTAACACTGATTTCTATTTGAGAACATCTATGCACTCAAATGACTTCCCTGCTAGCTCAGGTGGTAAAAAAAAAAAAAAAAAATTCACTTGCAATGCAGGAGACCTGGGTTCAATCCCTGGGTTGTGAAGATCCCTTGGAGAAGGAAATGACTACCCACTCCAGTATTCTTGCCTGGAATATCCCATGGACTGAGGAGCCTGGCAGGCCATGGCTAGGGTCACAAAGAGACACAACTGAGCACAGAGTACATAAACAATAATTTCATTTTCCAAATTAATAATCCATGGGGTCATAAGAGTCGGACACGACACAACTTAGTGACTAAACCACTACCACCATGCACTAAAAATACAATGGATTTTTATTTTTAAATTATTTTCCCAAGTTAGTATTTGAGAAGTTTCAAACCTACAGGAAAGTTGAAAGAATGGTACAGTAAACTGTGCAAACTCTTCACCAAAATTCTTCAATTCTTAACATTTGGTCATATCCATATTCCTTTAACTCTTTTGTGTTATAACTAAAATACCTTAGGATACATCCATCTCCTAGAATAAGAATATTCTTCTACATAACTACAAGGTAAAATACTCTAGAAATTTAACATTGATCTTATTATCTAAAATGGATCCCATATTTAATTTTCCCCCATCACCATAATAATTTCCTTTGTAACTTTTTTTTTATTGTTTCTTTGTATTTTCAGTTTTTTACTTTGTTTTTATTCCAAAAAGCAATCAAGGATCATACAGAGTATTTATTGGTTCCCAGCATTTTCCAGTGGGATTCCTATGTGGCACTAGTGGTAAAGAATCCATCTGCCAATGCAGTAGACATGGGTTCCATCCCTAGTTTGGGAAGATCCCCTGGAGGAGGAAATGGCAGCCCACTCCAGGAAGCTTGCCTGGAAAATTCCACAGACAGAGGACCTTGGCGGGCTACAGTCAACAGGGTCACAGAGAAACACGACTGAGCACAGAGTGCATAAATAATAATTTCATTTTCCAAATTAATAACTGATATTTTAAGTCTCTAAGCCCACATTCTCTCAATTTGGATTATCTGATTGTTACCTCATGATTAGATTCTAGTCACAAATAGGAATTTTGGATTTTGGTTGGATAATGCATTCTTAGATACTGTGTACTTCTCAGTCCTTCAACCATGGAGAGAAATATGTTTGTCCCATTATCAGGGAGACTGAATGATCTCAGGTGATGCTAGATTTCTCAATTATAAAGGTATTTTTGTTAAGGCAAGTTCATGTGCCAGATGCACAGAGAGACTAAACAAACTGAAATGCTGGAGTATGGAGCAGAGAAAGTTTATTGTAGGCCATGCAAGGAGATGGGCGACTCTTGCCCTAAATAGTCATGAACTCCCCAAAGGGTTTCAGCAAAGTAAATTTTTTTGGTTGCACTAGGTCTTTGTTGCTGTGCAGAAGCTTTCTCTAGGGGTGGTGTGCAGGGTTCCCATTGTGATGGCTTCTCATGTTGCCCAGCAAGGGCTCTTGGGCATGTGGGCTTCAGTAGTTGCAGCTCCTGAGCTCTGGAGCACAGACTTAGTAGTTGTGGCCAACAGGCCTTGTTGTTCCGCAGCATGTAGAATCTTCCTGAACCAGAGACTGAGCAGATTTCCCCTGCCTGGCACTTTTAAAAGCCAGGTGAGGGGAGGTGGGTCACAAGGTCTGTGATCAACTTGTGTACAATTCTCTGATTGGCCGGTGGTGAGGTCGCAGGAAAGTGTCACAGGGGTTAGTATTATCAGTCCTTAGGCTCCAGGAAGCCTGGGGCTATGTGTTCAGGGTCATCAAGTGATTAACATCTTCCAGTGGGGGCAGGAGTTCAAGGCTTCTAAACAACTCAAGAAATTTGCATCACATACTATTATCTGGGTACTTCAGAGAGGAGCTAAAGCAGAGAATGTGGGGGAAGGCCTGTCCTGGGAAGACTCCTTAGGGTCCTTCTAGGTTACACCTTTGCCTTTTCTAAGTATTAAGCAATCTATGGGTATGATAATATGTTTTTCATAAAAAGGGTATTGCAAAACTCTTTAAAACACAATTTTTAAAAATACTCAAAACATGAAGCAAGTCAGTTTAAATATTATCTCTTACTCTCATTGCCATCCTCCCAGCTGAATAGATGTAATCTTTTTAGCCCTAATCTCTTGATATACTAGGAAACACTATAAATGCCAAGGTAGTCTCTTGCATAGAGATACTAGAAATTGGAATAAAAGTATTTTCTGTATATAGGAGGTGAAATCTTGTTTAAAATTTATCTTTCTAAACAAATACATTTTTGAGTTCTTAAATATTTATTTTCAGAAATGATTCAAAGTGTTGGTAGTGGAGGTGAGTGAAGCTGGCAGCTGCAGCTCTGTTTTAAGGTCCTTTGGGATGGGTAATGCTGTGGTCATGACTCAGAAACACAACTTTCCCAGCCCCACTTCCTTCAATTACATGAAACTGGAGCCTGTTTTATATCTCTTTGACTGACTGCAAGTCCCACTAATGTCAACACCATACCCTCAACCCACACACATGATCCTTAGAAAATAATAAGACAATCCACATCTTTCTGCTGAACCTCATTTTTTTTTTTTTTTTCCTGCTGGCTGATAGCAATAGCCTGTAACTCTACCTCAATCCTTTTTCTTAAAAAAAAAAAAAAAAAAATCCCCAATAAATGCTGCCTGTCATTGGTAATTAACCAAATGTTTCCATCTCTCTTTTCTTCCTTTTCCTTTCTACTCTATCAAACAATGACTCAAATGCACATCTAAAAGTAAATTAAATGTATATCCATATATATTTTAAATTATAGAATATTCCTCACTTAGTGTATTATATTATAAAGCTAATTTAAATATATGAATATCAAAACTGGAGAAATTAATGTCAATAGTTTTTAAAGTTTTTTATTGAAATATAATTGACATACAACACTGTATTAGTTTCAGGTATGCAATATAATTTGCTATTTGTATATATAGTAAAGTGATCACCACAATAAGACCAGTTAACATCCCTATCCATCACCCTACATAGTTGCAACTTTTCCCTGTGATGAGAAATTTTAAGATCTACTTTCTTAGCAGTATTGATAACTATAGTCACCACCATAGTATTTGATCACCTTCACACATTTTTCCTACTCATACTCTCCCTTTCCTTGTTGATCTCATATCACTTTAATGGATTTAAATGGATTTATCTTGTTTCTTTTGAGATACAAATAGACATGGGTCTTGAATATGGCCTTCAATTTCCAACATGCTAGGATCCTACCTACTCCATCCAGCCTTACCTTTTACTCTCTGTCTCATGCACCTACCCTTCTTCCAGTTTCCTGAATAGGTGTTGCTCTCTCCTACTACAGGGATTTTACATATGTTATTTTATCTTCTGGAATATACCTCATCTTCTTCTGCTTCCTATTCTCATCTGGATAAATGGACTCTAAAGTTCTGTTATAGAATTTTTTTAATAACTACATATCCAAGATTTTGGTTAATTAATTAACTAATGGAGACATTAGTAAGATATTGTAACTAGTTCAAAAGAGATTTCAAAGAACACACCAAGCACACATGTATATATACACACCTATGTGCTGTATGTACTAGTTGCCTCGGGCTTGTCCGACTCTTTGAGACCCTATGAACTGTAGCCCAGGCTTCCCTGGTAGCTCAGCTGATAAAGAATCTGAATGCAATGCAGGACACCCTGGTTTGCTTCCTGAGTCAGGAAGTTCCCTTGGAGAAGGGATAGGCTACCCACACTAGTATTCCTGGGCTTCCCCTGGTGGCTCAGATGGTAAAGAATCCTCCTGCAATGTGGGAGACCTGGGTTCAATCCCTGGGCTGGGAAGATTCCCTGGAGGAGGGCATGGCAGCCCACTCCAGTATTCTTGCCTGGAGAGTCCCCATGGACAGAGGAGCCTGGCAGGCTGCAGTCCATGGGGTCACAAAGAGTCAGACATGACTGAGTAACTAAGCACAGCACAGCATAGTGGACTGTAACCCAGATATGGAACCTGCCTCTCTTAAGTCTCCTGCATTGGTAGGCAGTTTCTTTACCACTAGCGCCACCTGGGAAACCCATTCATCCCTCTACGTGTGTGTGTCTGCGTGTGTGTTGTGTTGTGTTGTGAGTGTTGTGTGTTTGGATGTGTGCACATGCATGTTTATGGAGAGAGGCAGACAATGAAGAATGCTGGGATGAGTTTATAAAATTAGGTAAAGGTGATCAGTATCCACAGGGCAACAATCAGTTGTATTCTACTGGATGAAATATGTTTGTATTTCTATGGACAAGAACCATTTGCATTATAACATGTGTTCTACAACTTATTAAAATGTGAAATGGCTCAAATATAATGGAAAGTGTAGATAATCTAGAGTGGTGCTCTGATCATGACTTCCAGTGATCTTTTATGCCTCTCTCCAAGTCTCACAATTTTCCTCAGTCATCTCCTCCATCATGATCATAAAATCTCGAAACTTACTTCTCCCAGTAATAAGATTAAGATACTAAGATTACTGAAGTCCTAAAGTAAATTCTCTTTGAAAGTTTTCATAAGAGATCTCAGATCAGATTTTTAAAAGCCTGTATAATGTACTCTCCCAAGGCAATAATGCTAAGCCTAAGAAACTCCACCAGATTTCTCCAGCCATACATGTAAATTTTGATGAATGCCTGCCTTCCTTTGCTATGTCACCAAATTTACTAATTTTCTTGTCCTACATGCCTTTCTTAATTCCTGTAAGGCAGTGACCTGGTAAGCCGAGTACCAGGCCAATTTTCCTAATGTCTTATTTAACATTGACTCCAGATATAAACGATTTTTTTTTCTTAAAAAGTGCCTATCCTACTTGATTTAATCAACATAATTAAAGTCCCTTGGACTTCAAGAAGATCCATCCAGTCCACCCTAAATGAAATCAGTCCTAAATATTCATTGGAAGAACTGATGCTGAAGCTGAAACTCCAATATTTTGGCCACGTGATGCGAAGAGCTGACTCATTTGAAAAGACCCTGTTGCTGGGAAAGATTGAAGGTGGGAGGAGAAGGGGATGACAGAGGATGAGATGGCTGGATGGCATCATCGACTCAATGGAAATGAGTTTGAGTAAGCTCAGGAGTTGATGATGGACAGGGAAGCCTGGCGTGCTGCAGTCCATGAGGTCACAAAGAGTTGGACATGACTGAGCAACTGAACTGAACTGAATTGTCGAATATAATACTCCAGATAAGGTTTTGGTTATGCAATTGATTCCCCAAATTGTGTCATAATAAATGGAAGACAGATTCTTATTCTTATTCTTCCATAATAAATGGAGGACAAATAAATAACTATTTGCCAAAGTAATAAAAAGTAAGAAGATTTAGTAAGAGATTCTAGGAATCAGAATCAGACATGATTTTTAAATATTTTATTGTAGTTTTTAAAAACATAATTATGCATTCAAGTTAAGTAGAAAGAGAAAATATGGCTTTTTAAATCCAGATAAATATGACAATGAAACAATATCCACCACATTCAGACAAATAATCATAATAAAATGTCCTTCATCAGCTCATTCAGTCCTATCTAATTGAGTCTTCACTTATTGGATCTTTGGTTAGGAGTCTGTTTTCATAAAGCCCTCTGCTTTTGGACTAAAATGAGTTCTGAAAGTCTGTCTCAGTCCACTGGTGCAGTATGAAAGTTTTATAGCTGATGTGAGTTCAGAAGCCTGTATTTGAGAGTTTAAAGTACCAAAAGTTCAAAATACCTGGTACAGTAATTTCCCACAGGCTTTGAGACTGTCCTTGCTTGAAGATTATATCAAAGCCCTCAGGTAAAATCTAAATTAAAGTTTAGGTAAACTCTAAATTAAAATAAAATCTCATTTTAGATGACAGACTTAATGGCTGTGATTTATTTAATAATATAATCTAAAATATCAATATGGAAAAGATCACATTTCTCTTTCAAGGTAGAGAATAATTTAGAAGAATTTTGATGAGTGTTTCTGCAGGTAAAGCATAGTATAGTCAGCAATAGCATTGATAAATCTCCAGGGAATTCCCATGGTGGCATAGAAATTCTGAAATATGTACATTAGTTTATCTACACACATTTAACATAGGAAGATCTTTTTTCTCCTGATTGGACAGATTTTCCCATATAACAATTTACAATAGTAGCATAGTAAAGAAATCTAATTCTATCTAGCATATCTCTGGGAAATTTCAAAGTTAGTTTTAGATATTAAAGTTATGCTGAGACTTTCATTTTATTCCTTTTCTAAATTTAAAATTTGGTATTGAGAAGACAAATTCAAAATATTTATCAGAAAAAAGAATTTGACACTTATTAAGAAAGGATCATCCATGACTAAAGATGCTTGTTTAATTACAGTGATAAGAAAGCATTTAACAATACACATGGAAGGTAATGTAATTACAAAGAACCTTAGGTCTTTTATATGTAAGAAATTTTTTTTTCTTTAATATCAAGGCATAATTAATTCAACATAAAGCATAAGAAAAGTGTTTTGGTAAAACATGAAATCTCTGCTGAGGAAATCAGGTGAAGCAGGTAAAAAAAATAACCTTTCACAAAGTAGTCAAAGGCATTAGTCAGTAAACCTAGAAAGTAATTCTAATAAGATAAAGTGAAATTTGACAGACTTTTATTTAATACCTTTCCTCACTTTCCAGACTTAGGTATTATATTCCACTGCAAATAAAATTTGGCTCCCAAGCTTTCTCTTTCATTAGTCTTTTTCATAGTGTAAAACTGCTACTGCTAAGTCACCTCAGTCTTGTCCGACTCTGTGCGACCCCATAGATGGCAGCCCAGCAGGCTCCGCGGTCCCTGGGATCCTCCAGGCAAGAACACTGGAGTGGGTTGCCATTTCCTTCTCCAATGCATGAAAGGGAAAAGTGAAAGTGAAGTCGTTCAGTCGTGTCTGACTCTTAGCGACCCCATGGACTGCAGCCTACCAGGCTGCTCCATCCTTGGAATTTTCCAGGCAAGAGTGCTGGAGTCGGGTGCCATTGCCTTCTCCGAGTGTAAAACTAACTGACATTTTATTTGAGGACAGTGGTTCTCGCTTGGGTCTGAGAGTTCAAAAGTATTCTCAAAACAGTATCAAGATGTTTTATGTTAACAGGCAATGTATTAATCATTGTTATCATGATTCAATAAATACAAATGTTCATTTTCCATCTTAATATCCAATTAGTTAAATATTGAAAATTATAATTCCCATAAACAAAAGCTCTTTGGGATCCTTAGAGAATTTTAAGAATTTTGGTCCAGAGACCAAAAAGATTGACAACTGCTGCTTTAGGCCAAAACACTTCGTTTTTTTTTTTAATTTTTTTTAAATTAATTTATTTATGTATTTTTTAACTTTACAATATTGTGTTTGTTTTGCCATACATTGACATGAATCCACCATGGGTGTACATATGTTCCCCTTCCAGAACCCCCCTCCCCCTTCCCCATCCCATCCCTCCAGGTCATCCTGGTGCACCAGCCCCGAGCACCCTGTATCATAAACAAAAGCACTCACACATACACAGTTTGAGGTCTTGGTTTTTATTGCTCTTAGTATAACTTCAACTAATTAAATTAATTATGGGTATAGGTATTTAACCATAAAACCATCACATCAATAAGATAACAGAGACTTCTATCACCCCCCAAAGTTTCCTGGTGGCCTTTTGTAATCCATCCTGCCCTCCATTCCCATTCCCAGATGGGAGATAGCTACTGATCTGTTTTCTGTCGCTGTAGATTTGTTTGTATTTTCTAGAATTTTAACTGGAAAGGAATCATGCAATATGTATTTTTTCTATATTAAAGCATAATGATTTTAAGATTTATTCATGTTATTCTGTATATAAATACTTCGTTCTTTTTGTAGCAGTATTATATTATCTGGATATACCACAATTTGTTTGGGCTTCCTAGGTGGCTCAGGTGGTACACAATCTGCCTGGTAATGCAGGAGATGCAGGGGATGTGGATTCCGTCCCTGGGTCAGGAAGATCCCCTGGAGGAGGAAATGGCAACCTACTCCAGTATTCTCGTCTGAAAAGTCCCATGGACAGAGCCAGTTGGGCTACAGCCCATAGGGTTGAAAGAGTTGGACATATAATTTGTTTACCTGCTTACCTATTGATGAGCCCCATGTGTTGTTTCTAGTTTTATAAGTCAAGTTGTTATAAATGTTAGTATACAAAAAAATTATTACCTTTAACTACAGTAAGTAACTGCTATTTCACAATCAGGGCACAGATACATGAAAATGCCTGGCAAATGACAGCATTTTAGCAGATGAGCAGAACCCATGAGCACAGGCATCATACCTTTCAGCGACACACATCCAGTTCTCACCTTCTAAATGTGTCAAATATGAGCACTTACATTATCCTGACTGAAAGCTCTAGTCTCTCTGTAATACATAGAAGTAATATATAAACTTAAAATTATGCTCAGTGAACAATGTTTCAGTATTCTGTCTTACTCAGAAAATATTTAGCTATTTTGATCATTTAGTTAAAAGAATAGACTCAGAAACTTCACTTAATTGGGTGTGTATCTGCAATTCACTAAAAGTAAATCAATGAATAAGCTTCTCTGTTATCTTTATTATGTTCAAGTACCATGGAGAGTCAGAAAACCTGATGCAAGTCCAAGACCAGTGTCATTGATTACAGCTTTTTTTCTGAGTTTAGGTGCTAAAGAAAAAACTCCTTGGGACAGAGGAAATGATGCCTGCATTTTCCAATCTATAAAACAATTGTTGTGATTATTAAATGACTTACTTAGCTTGGTAAAACTGCTTAGAAATGTGTTTGACTCATGAAAGTGAAAGTGAAAGTGTTAGTCAGTCGTGTTGGACTCTTTGTGACCCCAATGACTGTAGCCTACCAGGCTCCTCTCTGCATGGATTCTCCAGGCAAGAATATTGGAGTGGATAGCGAGTCTCTTCTCCACAGGATCTTCCCAACTCAGGAATCGAACCCAGGTCTCCTGTATTGCACGCACATTCTTTACTGCGTGAGCCATCAGCGAAGCCCCCATTTGACCCATAGTAAATGCTCAGTAAAGCTTAATTTTCATCATCTTTAGCATCATCATTGTTAGAAAGATCCTGATAATAGGTATTTAAGAAAAGGTATTTAAAAAATTAAGTTCATACGCGGTTAGAAATGAATTAGTTACTGCATAATCACACCATTTTAAAGATGAAAGTGCAGAAATTCAGAAGAATTCATAAATTTCCCATAATCACAGAACTTGTTAGGACTTTGCTACCTCATATCAGTGTAGGATCATATCACAATTCTTAGAATGCCAAAGGCTACGATTTTAAACAAAACCTTCATCTTGGGATTAGTATGTGTGGCTCAGCTGGTTAAGAATCCGCCTGCAAAGTGGGAGACCTTGGTTCAATCCCTGGGCTTGGAAGATCCTCTGGAGAAGGGAAAGGTTACCCACTCCTATATTCTGTTCTGGAGAATTCCATGGACAGAGGAGCCTGGAAGGCTACAGTCCATGGGGTCGCAAAGAGTCAGATGCAATTGAGTGACTTTCACTTTCATGTTATGACTGATGAATGCTTTTCCTCTAGTTATAGTGCATGGCCAGGTTAGGTGAATGGGTTAAATTTAGAAAAGGGGATTTTCAAGGAAAGTTTTTTTTTTTTTTAATAAAAAGGTACTTAATCATTGGAAAATATTTGTAAAATACAAGAGTATATACAGAGAAGAACATAAAGGTAATCTAATCTATAATCTTCCTTTCCATAACTACTCTAAACTGGCAGGTATTTCTTTTCTCTCAGTTTAGGTATGTCTTTATTATTATTATTAATTTTATAAAATTGTTATGAAATTCAAAGTTTATTCATTTAATAAAGAGAATAGTTGGAAGGAAAGTAGATACCTATCTTGTTAGCACTTATATCTGGGCCTTTTCATTTGAGTGTCCAGTTTTTCAAGTGCAGTGAGAAGCTGACTGCACTTTAGCGTTCTTTAGGGCTTAAGGGCAAACAGTTTGTCTTTTGACTGTTAATTTATTGCTTCACTGTTGTAATCTCTGGAGCTGTAGAGGATGTTCATCTCTTTACATTGAAATGTGCTCCCACCACACACATATTTTATTTTCTTTCACATGGATTTTAGAATTACCTTGTCAAGATCCACAATATTGCCCCATTAAGATTGTAATTTCTATCATATTGAGCCTATAAATCTTGAGTTATTATTTTTATATATTTATTTTTCAAAGATTTAGAAAAATCTGGATTTTATTTCTATTAAAATATATTTGTTGGTGATTTTATAGAAGCTTGATTTTTAAAAATATATTGATTCTAATCAAACTTTGTTAAAATTATTCCTAGAATAATTCATTAAATTTTGCCATGCTAGCTTTTTTTTTTTTTTCCTTGCTATTACCACCTAACTAGTTATTGTTGATGTGGAGAAGTTTCTGAAAAAAATAAAACACAGCACATCATTTTCTCCAGTATTTCTGCTTCTTTACATTTTATGGTTTGTTTCTGTAATTAGAATTTCCAAAACAGTATTCAAAACTGTTTTTCTATAATAAATCAGATCAATTGTTTTTGGATTTAGAGTTCCACCAGTCAGCATGGCATAGACTGTAGATTTTAGACAAAAAACTTAACCCTGGCATTTCATAGTGTTTCTTTTTTCAAGAACTAGTATTTTATTATATTTTATTTTGCATGCTTTCTGTGTCTGATGTCACATATACATGTATTTATTGACCAGTTTCTTCTTTTTAAAACTCTGTTGTTCTTGGAATACGCTCACTTTGATTGTGATGGTTGATGAGAAAGGAGGGATAGAAAGCAGGGTTGAGAGAGTTCTGCTTGATTGAGAACTCTCACACTTAACACATTTTCTTATTTTTGAAAGAGGAGCACATCTTCCTAAACTAATTGCACAAAGCATTATATAACGAGGAATTATGTTTTCTGGTGGCCACATTCTCTGATTCTTGAGACATAGCCAGATGTGGAAGCCTAATTGCTATAACCACAAAACCCACAGAAATCGATTTTGGGCTGCTGGTGAAGGCTTTGGTGTGTGAAGTCAGCACCAAGCATTTATCACTGAATTTTTCACAAAGTGCTTTGGAAGCCAAAAATGCTGGTAGTTGTGATTCAGGAACAATACATGTATAATTTGTTATGTGAAGAAGTAGTAGTCTAAAGCATCTTTTAAACTTTTGCTTTTTCTCTGAGTGTTCATCTGCACATAATTTTGCAGAAAGTAGGCTATTAAAATGAAGCATTTAAAAATAAATGAACATAATTTGTATTAATCTTTCATTTGCCTTTTTAACCATACCTACATTTATCTATTTGATCTAACACTCTTTAATGCATATTATTTCTCAGTCACTGCCAACAGTGGTAACAGATTATATAGTAGCTTAGGCAAAAATACAATGAGGACATTCTCATTTTATTTGGTGGTGGTGTGTGTGTGGGGGAGTGTTCTAATCTTCATAAATAGAGTTCTGGACATGAGAATCCTATTACTTTTATTCTGTTTCCCTACTTTGTTCTCCCCAAAGCAAGCACAATCTTTCTGTTTTACACCTACAAGTATTTTTAAGGCATGCATTTATAAGAGCGTATTTCTGTGTTTTAATAAGAGTAAAACATTAAATTTTATAGCAGGAATTGTCTATACATCTTAAAGCAAATGCTATTCTTAACTTATATCTCTACAAGTCAGTTTTTAAAAGATAGGCATACTTACATTTAAGTGATATTTTGTAATTTACGAAATATCTTTGTTGGATTTAGAGCTAAGAAACACTTTAAAGATCATCTAGCCCAAATTTACCTGTGCTCCGAGAGCAGAAAGACAACCAAAACTGAGATGTCCTGCTAGGTATAGGCCTTTTAACCATCTCCTTCACATTTACTCTGTCTTTCGCCATGTTCTAATGCAGTCCCACTACAAACAAATAAGGTGATAGATTTGTGTGCATTGACAGAGTCTGGCACATTGTGTCTGAAGGTTTGTAATTTCTAATGATGATCCTCATCATCTAAAATTATGCATGCTTGTCTCTTTTCAGTGTTTGAGGAAGAGCTCTCTTTAATTTTGTTAATATTAAGATGTGCTACTTGCTTTTGGCAATTGCTATAGAGATTTTAGGAGTGGAGACACTAACACATTAAGTATATACATTGATTTGATGATGTATTTTATTTTCTTAAAAGTTTAAATGTGGGGGGGAAAATATATTGTAGTTTTTCGTGGTTTAAGGATTCCCTCTACCTAATCAGATCATGACATACATTATACTACTTTAAATCTTATTTAGATGCATATTTTGCTGTTAATTGCATTTTAAGAAATTGTATTATGTGACCTAACATGTGTAAAATGTTAGTTCAAAGAAGACATTCACAAAATAGAATTCCGATTGTTCTCTTTTATTATTATCATTACTATTATAGTTATTACTTTTCACACTAAGTGCTAAGCTTTTAATAAGATTTCCTCCTTTTTCACCTGGAAAAAGTAGCTAGAAAATAATGTAGGTTCTCCCTTTACAAGAAACTTAACTTCAAGATAGATTCTGCACTTTTTTCCAGAAAACTGAATGGCTTAAAATCTCAAAGAGCTGTGTTTGGGATGCTCAGTTAAAGCACTGGAAATACCGTGCTCTTCTAGAAACATGAGGAAATAAATTTCCTGCCAGAGCTCTGAATGCCCTGCTATAGAAATTGGTTTCTATTATTTGGTAAGTGTAATAAAATGTGCCACTGGGGGCAAAAGTAATCTTTGGTTAAGTTCAATGTGCTAGTTCTTCAATTCAGATTTTTCTTCAGCCTCTCACCAGCTGTGAGACCTTAGAGAAGGAATATCTTTCTCTCTTCAGCTACTTTTTACAACATCCAGAGTGAAGGGGAGCATGTTTGTTTCTGAGAATTGTTACAGAGGTAGAACTATGCTGATTGCATTGGAGATGACTGCTAGTATTTCATAAAAGTTTTCAAGCTTTCTGAAATAAACTGTGCATTTGCATCTTTCAGACAGATACCATTTATATTAATCTTCCTCCTATTATTATCTAGTGTGAAGTCATTTTGGTTTAAAGTTTATGGTATGTTTTTATTTATTATAAAGATAGTCAGGGGAAAAAGAAGAAACTTGACATACTGTGATTGTTCTTATCTTTCTGTCTAAAACACAGAATTTAGGTGCCTCACAATTATTTTCTGAGGTCTATGATTAAAATGGTCTACATTTCAATCTTTTCACATCAGTAATCATTTATTTATACAGTATTTTTCAAATTTCTTGTCACTCTCTTTTCCTCTTAAAATTAAAATACAAATTGCTAGTAACTGGAAATAAGGCACAGATATTCAGGAAATGTAATTTGGCAATAAATGCTGTTTTAAAGTACACTGCATGGTTTGTGGATAAATATTTCTTTAATGTATGTAATTACTGGATCAGCAGAATAAATGTGGTCATGTCCTTGTAATTAATACATTGTCAAAAGTTCATTTAAGTATAATAATTTTACTGGGAAAATGCTGTCTATGTGTTTCCTGCAATAATTTGTTAAATTAAGTGCAATAAATATAAAATTACTCTTAGGAATATATTTATTTTTTTCAAGTTCTTTTTTACTAGGTATCACATAATGCTTTTAGGACGCCCCTCCATACCTCCCCTTTCACTAGTCCTTACCTCTTCAATTAAAAGCCCTCAAGCAAAGGTAAGGATAGATACTAAATATTACAATTAACTTTTCTATAAATTTTACTTTATCTTTAGAATTATTATAATATAGTGTATATTGCAGCTTAGGTTGAAAGTATTTAGCCAGAAATCATGCATGCAGACTGCTGGGTGGTCTTGGTCTTAATACAGAATACTGGTAAAGCATGCTGTCCACTTCCGCACTCAACTGAATATTCCTCTGTGGAGGTTGGAGTCACAGCTGCACAGAATTCTAGAGCTGGAAGGGATCTCAGAGATCACCCTGTGCAAGCCCTTCATTTTATAATCTTGTCACCTTGCTCCAAGCCCTCCATACAAGGATGCAGGCCTCTGCTAAGTGAAATGGCTGTGGGCACTCAAGGAAGACATGATAAATTAAAGGTGCTTTCTTTTTAATGTTACGGCCAAAGAAAGGGCTGCAGAGAGGTATGTTTTCCAATGCCTGACATTTTACTTGTGGTGGGCATGTAGCTGGAAGTTCTATAAATAAAGGGCAATGAGGAAACCAAAGATACTGAGCAGGGTTGGGAAAAGAATGCCCTGTGTGGTAGCATGACTGGAAGTCGTATGCAACTAGCAAATACCTTGTTATTTTGCTCTACTCAAGTTATTGATAGATGAGGGATAAAGGACAAGATAAAGGCTGGGGCAGGTAGGAAGGAGAACGGACAGTTGCCGAGTCCAACCTAGACTGATAACTGCTATTTTTAGATCCAGTGAACTGAGGTGGGTTGACCACTTTAAAATGTCTTCATGACCTCTTTGCACCCAGCTTTCTTTTTAAAAAATATTCAAAAACTTTGACTCCAGATCAACATTTCAAATATTATACATTTCAATCATTTTCCCCTTGAATTTCTATAGGTCTCGTAATCACTTAGGAGTCCAAAATCTAGCCTGCTTCAGAGAATATACCAACTTTACAATTAAATCAAGTTTTTCTTATTTTGCTAACTTGCCCTATTAATAGACTACCCACCCTCTATATACTGCTGCTGCTGCTGCTGCTGCTGCTGCTAAGTCGCTCCAGTCATGTCCAACTCTGTGCGACCCCATAGACGGCAGCCCACCAGGCTCCGCTGTCCCCGGGATTCTCTAGGCAAGAATACTGGAGGGGGTTGCTGTTTCCTTCTCCAGTGCATGAAAGGGAAAAGTGAAAGTGAAGTTGCTCAGTCGTGTCCGACTCCTAGTGACCCCATGGACTGCAGCCTACCAGGCTCCTCCGTCCATGGGATTTTCCAGGCAAGAAGACTGGAGTGGGTGCCATTGCCTTCTCCGCTCTATATACTAAAGTACCACTAACTTAAATTTACTGTTTGCACTTGATGTTGACTGAAGAATGTTAAATAGGAAAGAGTTATTAGAATTGGGCGAGGTAAAACAAATTCTTAAAATTCATTATTAAGCGTGTGACACCTAAAAATATATTATCATTTCCCACCTTGGAAATCATTGCACTGATTGTTTCTCTCTTACATTGATCTCTTCATGTAAAACTCAGACTCTCCATTCATACCTGGTTCTTGTGTATATCTCCTTCTTCTTTCAGCATCACACTCTTTCTGTCTTGGACTGATTTTTCCTAAGCTGATGTAGAATCATTCTATTCTCTCGTTATATTGCCCTCTCACCAAGATCACACACTGATGGACTCATCACCTACACAGATATCTAACAACATTCCTAAACAAGAAGCCATGGCCTTTTATTATACTACTCCCTAATTATACAAAAACAGCATAATGTATTCTTATACTAATTTCTTTTCCTTTTTGATAATTAAAGTCTTATTTGAGCAACCATAGAAAGCATATGGGGCTTCAATGGTGGCTTAGATGGTAAAGAATCTGCCTGAAATACAGAAGACCCAGGTTCAGTCCCTGGGTCAGGAAGATCCCCTGGAAAAGGTAAGGGCTACCCACTTCAGTATTCTTGCCGGGAGAATCCCATGGAGAGAGGAGCCTGGAGGGCTACAGTCCGTGGGGTCAAAAAGAGTTAGATATGACTGAGCGACTAACCCTTTCACTAATTTTTTCAGAAAGTATGTAAGGTAGGGGAGGAAGGGAAGCCCTCACAATGCATTGCATGAACATAAAATCTAGTTGTGAAAATATGTAGCAGATAGAATAGACAGAGAGAGAAAGAGAGAGAGAGAGAATGCTGATAACTAGCTGGGAAACAGAAAATAACCAAGCCATTGGTTATAATCAATTAAGCACGAGGTACTGTACAATGTTATGAATATATGAATGCTCAGAGAGTAAAGAATTCAGAATTCAGAGGCTGAGTTGGTAGAATTTTCTGGGTAGTTTCAGTGCATAGTCATGGAACATGGACATGGATAAGAACAATTGGTTTTAGATCCAATGAACTGAGGCAGGTTGACTTTGAAATTAATTAACCTAAGCTTTTGGGCTCTTCACTTGCATGGACCCCTGGTACTGGTAGGGGCTCTGACAACATGCTTATATGGTCTTATATTTGCATTTATGATAAAAAGTTACAAAAAGGTTAGTTGATTTAACCACACTTTATAAAACTCCTGCCTATTTTCCTTCCAATTTCCTCTGCATGTCTCTCCCCCTTTATCAAGTGATATTACAGCAATCATATCCTGTTTGGGGATCTTACTCAGGGGAAGTTTAGTTGGTGATACATTAATTTCAGTTTAATGGGTTAGATTTGTGTGTTTCACAGCCACTTTTTCAGAATTGCCAGATAAAATTCAGTACACTGGGTAAATTTTAATTTCAGATAATGAGTAGATAATTCAGTTGTAAATATGTCCAAAAAATTATCTATTCACATGAATTACAAGCTTCACTGGCCAACCCCTATTTTCCTTTGCTAAATCTTGCTATAGCACACTTGTGTGTTTGGTTTCTGCTATCCTGGTGGGGAATGGCCACCAGGTGTGCTTCTCACCCACTGTGCCTACTCTCCACTCATCCAGTCCCAAAGGTGTGTGTTCAGAGGTCATATAACAAAATGGCCATGATCAGTGCTGCCCCGGCAATGGAAGAATACCTGTGTGTGGTAGAAGAGAAACAAGGTTCAGAATCTCCTACATCAGAAGCTATCTTGTGAAAATTTTTTCTCAAATTTACAGCTCATAAATTAAAAAAAAAAAAAAGAATCTCATAGAGGTTTCCCCAAATTTGACAACAGTGCTAATAGTTCACATGCTTTTATCAACAATGACCTGTGATCCTGAGAATAACTTTTCTAAACTACCAATACAGGAAAAAAAAATCAGATATACTATAAGGGAGATTTTATTATCTTTTCATTGTATAATAAATGAGAATCATTAAGATATAATAGTTCTATGAAGAGCCAAAGAATACACAAACAAAAATTGTAGCGGAAAAAGATTTTAGAGATGGACCAGGTAGTCAATTGATACAATTATTATTTTTCAAGTATTTGTGATGATTACTTAGCTGCTTTAAAAATGATATTTTGGTGTGTTTTCTCATTCTAAGTAAATATATGTGCATTCTTAATTTTGCTTCCTTCTTAAAGAAGATTCTCAAAATTGTAAAAGCTTTAGACTTGGTGTAATGGCTTGAGCATCATCCAAAGATTCATAGAGTTATTTTCATACTGTGTTTGGTGTGTTTTGTAAATCTTGATTCTTTTCAGCTAAAAAAACAAAACAAAAACTATGATTTTGAGTACAGTGGGCTTCCCTGGTAAAGAATCCTCCTGCAATGCAGGAGACTCCAGTTAGATTCCTGGGTTGGGATGATCCCCTGGAGAAGGGATGGACTACCCACTCCAGTTTTCATGGGCTTACCTGGTGGTTCAGAAAGTAAAGAATTTTCCTGGAATGCAGGTGACATGGGTTTGATACCTGGGTTGGGAAGATCCCTTGGAGGAGAGCATGGCAACCTACTCTAGTATTCTTGCCTGGAGGAACCGCATGGACAGAGGAGCCTGGCAGGCTACAATTTGTGGGGTCGCAAAGAGTCGGACATGACTGAGTGACTAAGTACATCACCTACTGTGGCTCAATAGTTGGGAATTAACTGTGGTGTCAGATTGCCTGTGTCCAATTCAAACTTTTTCATATTTTTACTTTTATGAACTTAGACAAATTGCTTGGCTCACCTGTGCCTCAGTAGAATATACAAGATTATTGCTAGCACTAACTGAGATAATACTTGTGATTAAAAAAACTGGAAAAATAACTGACACATGAAGTCTTAATAAATTGTGAACAATATTAGTACCATTATTATCAGTGTTATTATTAGACCAAAAATTCACCCCATGTAATTTATTAGAAAGCAGTAGGTACAAATGGGAGTATATTAGGCTCACAGTCTCACAGTCTCATGTCCGTTATTTCATGAGAGTGTCTGCATAAAAATACATAGGTTTTAACAATGAAACTCAAAGAAAGATGGGTGACCACAAGTGTCCCTTACTGTGCAGCCCCAAATGAGAACCATCCACAGACTCATAGGGTTATCTTCGTATTGTATTTGGTTTGTCTTTTAGATTTGGGGTTCTCTTCAGTTATAGGAAAAAAAGCATCTGTGATTTTTGAATCAGCTATCAACTACTTCTTCTCACAAGGCAGAAATTCTGTATAGGAGATTTTCTTCTCAGTGTAAAGGAAGAAAAAATATCATAGCATATGAGTCTCTCCTTTAGACTGTCAAAGTGATTCAGAATAAAATCATACCACTTAAAATCACATTTGCCCAAGTCCCACTCACACTACATAATAATCAATGTGCTTTTCACCAGGAGAAAGCAGAAACTGTCCATCAGTCTGGATGGTCTTGGGGCAGTTATGTCTGCCTCAGTGGGAATCTCAAATACTTGCTGACCCTGAACAACTGCTCATGAAGTTCTCTGACATCCATTAATTCAATGTAATAATTTCATGGTGACATTCAAAATAGATTCAAGTGCATGTTTGAAGCAAAGGAAAAGTAATCATTTTACATGTACAGAAATAATCGTACATTAATATAAACAATTGATAAACAAAATATAAACTATTTATTTAAAAAATTTGGGGGGGGGGCTCCAAAATCACTGCAGATGGTGATTGCAGCCATGAAATTAAAAGACGCTTACTCCTTGGAAGGAAAGTTATGACCAACCTAGACAGCATATTAAAAAGCAGAGACATTACTTTGTCAACAAAGGTCCGTCTAGTCAAGGCTATGGTTTTTCCAGTAGTCATGTATGGATGTAAGAGTTGGACTATAAAGAAAGCTGAGCACAGAAGAATTGATGCTTTTGAACTGTGGTGTTGGAGAAGACTCTTGAGAGTCCCTTGGACTGCAAGGAGATCCAACCATTCCATCCTAAAGGAGATCAGTCCTGTGTGTTCATTGGAAGGACTGATGTTGAAGCTGAAGCTCCAATACTTTGGCCACCTGATGCGAAGAGCTGACTCATTTGAAAAGACCTTAATGCTGGGTAGGATTGAGGGCAGGAGGAGAAGGGGACGACAGAGGGTGAGATGGTTGGATGGCATCACTGACTTAATGGATATGAGTTTGGGTAAACTCTGGGAGTTGGTGATGGACAGGGAGGCCTGGCGTGCTGCAGCCCATGGGGTCACAAAGAGTCGGACACGACTGAGCGACTGAACTGAACTGAACTGAATATAAACAAGATAGGTTTGTGTGAGATGACACAAACTGAATGTTAAGAACTGAATGGTTTCATCTCCCTAAAATGTGTATATCGAAGCCCTAGCCCCCAGTAAGATAGAGATGACACTAGATGAAATCATAAGAGAGGGGCCTCCCTCAATGGAATTAGTGTCCTCGGAAGTGGACAGAGAAAGACCAGCGCTAACTTGCACTCTCTCTCTTTCTCTCTCTGCCATGTGAAGAAACAGTGAAAATTTATCCATCTGTAAGCCAGGAATAGGGCTCTTGCCAGGGAAGCAAATTATCCATTACCTTGATCTCAAACTTTCCAACCTCTAGTATTGTGAGAAATAGTGATCTGGCAAAACGTTTGCTTGGGGTTTTCCATAATGTCTTATGGGAAACACCGAACAGAGTTTTTGGCCAACTCGATAAATTCTGTTATTTAAAACATCCAGTTTTGTTATGGCAGCCTGGGCTGACTATGACAGTATGTACTGAAGTATATCCTGTATTACTCTATGAAACCTTGTTGTTGTTCATTCTCTAAGTCATGTCAGTCTCTGTGATCCCATGGATTGCAGCTTGCCAGGCTTTCCTGTCCTTCACTATCTCCTGGAGTTTGCTCAAACTCCTGTCCATTTTATCAATGATGCCATCCAACCATCTCATCCTCTATCACTTCCTTCTCTTCCTGCCCTCAATCTTTCCCAGTATAAGGGTCTTTTCCAATAAATTGGCTGTTTGCATCAGGTGGCCAAAGTATTGGAGCTCCAGCTTCAGCATCAGTTCTTCCAATGAATGTTCAAGACTGACTTCTTTTAGGCTTGACTGGTTTGATCTCCTCACTGTCCAAGGGACTCTCAAGAGTCTTCTCCAGCCTCCAGCCTCACAGTTTGAAAGCATTAATTCTTTGGCGCTCAGCCTTCTTTATGGCCCAACTCTCACATCTATTCATAATTGTTGTAAAAACCATGGCTTTGACTGTACGGACATTTGTTGGCAAAGTGATGTCTCTGCTTTTTAATACGCTGTCTAGGTTGGTCATAGCTTTCCTTCCAAGGAGCAAACATCTTTTAACTTCGTGGCTGTAATCACTGTCTACAGTGATTTTGGATCCCAAGAAAATAAAGTTTGTCACTGTTTCCACTTTTTTTCCCATCTATTTGCCATGAAGTGATGGGACCAGATGCCATGATCTCAGTTTTTTGAATGCTGAGTTTTAAACCAGCCTTTTTACTCTTCTCTTTCACCCTCATCAAGAGGCTCTTTAGTTGCTCTTCACTTTCTGCCATTAGAGTGGTATCATCTGCACATCTGAGGTTCTTGACATTTCTCCCTGCAATCTTGATTTCAGCTTGAACTTCATCCAGCCTGGCATTTTGTTCAATGTACTGTGCATATAAGTTAAATGAGCAGCCTCGACCTATTCCTTTCCCAATTTTGAACCAGTCTGTTGTTCCATGTTCAGTTCTAACTTTGCTTCTTGACCTGTATACAGGTTTCTCAGGAGACAGGTAAGGTGGTCTGGTATCCCCATCTCCAAGAATTTTCCACAGTTTGTTGTGATCTACACAGTCAAAGGCTTTAGCTTAGTCAATGAAGCAGAAGTAGATATTTTTCTGGAATTTCCTTGCTTTTTCTATGATCCAACAGATGTTGGCAATTTAATCTCTGGTTCCCCTGCCTTTTGTAAATCCAGCTTGTACACCTGGAAGTTCTTGGTTCACATACTGTTGTAACCTAGCGAGAACTTTTTTATAATACTTCATGTGACAGGATGTCATTCTTTGTCAAGGTGACTTATGCTAGGTTTCCCTGCAGTGTGCTCCCTCCATCATGGTGCTCCCACTATGCTCTTTTCCACTGTGAAACATTTATACAAGTCAACTGAAATGACAGATTCTGTCTCCCCCCTGGTTTCTGAAGTCTGTTAGGTCCCCATTTTTCTGAATCCCTAGTATCTACTATGATGTCTGTCACAAAGTTATGCTTTCAATAATGTTGTTTATGTGAAAGAATGAGATGGGGGTACATATATTTTACTTGCTTAACATTTCACTTGACTACTGTCATATCTGCTGTCTGCCAATAAATGAAAGTGAAAAAATGAAAGTGAAGTCGCTTAGCCGTGTTCAACTCTTTGTGACCCCATGGATTGTAACCTATCAGGCTCCTCCAACCATGGGAGTTTTCAGGGAAGAATGCTGGAGGAGGTTGCCATTTCCTTCTCCAGGGAATCTTCCCAACCCAGGGATTGAACCCAAGTCTCCTGCATTTCTCCTGCAGACGCTTTACCATCTGAGCCACCAGCCAATAGTTTCATTGTAACTGTAGAAGTAATTCACTTTGGACCTTACTACTGTTATTTAAAATTCTTGATCTTATCTTTTTATTTATTTATTTGGCTGTGCTTGGTCTTCATTGCTGCATAGGCTTTTTTTCCAGTTGTGAAGAGTGTAGGCTACTCTCTTGTTGCAGTGCACAGGCTTTCCATTGTGATGACTTCTCTTGTTGCAGAGCATGGACTCTAGCATACACAGGCTTCAGTAGTTGCTGCACATGGGCTCAGTAGTTGTAGCTTCTGGACTCTAGAGCACAGACTCAATATTTATGGCAGATGGGCTCAATTGCTCCATAGCATGTGGGATCTACCCAGATCAGGGATTGAACCCTTGTCTCTTGCATTGGCAGGTGAATTCTTCACAACTGAGCCAAGGGAAGCCCCTGGATCCCATTTTGAAAAAGAATCTCATGCTATGGATTTTGTAGAATGTGTATCTAATATGTATGTATATCAAATAAAGACACAATACATAAGAGGTACAACTAAGCATTAAGCTTGGAAAAACACTAGACAATCTTGATCCTCACATCTCAGAATATGATTCTAAATTCCTAGTCAAGTTGTAGAGAGTAGAAAGTTATCATGAAAACATATAGCCTCCTGAAGCCTGTATTCTTATAAGTGTTTACTGCCCTGGACCACTGCCATTATAGAACACATACTGAAGAAGCACAGAGTTCTTTACTGAATTCCAAACATCATCAGTTCAGGGACAAATGCTTAGCTAAGGCTCACATCTATCATTCTGGTTGGTACATATGGTAATTTTCTCTAAATTGGCTGGTTTTCTCAGGCTACTGTATCATCCTGAGATATTAAGTTTTTAAATTGGCTCTTCCCACCTCTTTTAAAGTTAGATGGCTGATTGCTGTCACATAATTTAATGATCTAGTCCAATCTATACAATGACTGTGTAACATGGGCAAGATAATTGTAGATGAATTGCATGCCATTAATCAGTTGGCTTTTTGTTCTTACATGTTCCATTGCTTATCATTCAAGGAAGAAAATTGTCTTTTGACAGGGGTCCCATTGCAGCCTTTTTACTATCCAATAACATCAAGACTGAGATTTAAAAAGATAAATGAGAATGATATAAGTGTTAGGGGGTGAGACTTAGTTAAAAGACCTGTTTATCTAGGAATAGTTTATACAGAAATTAAAAATTTGCCTGTATTGCTAGAGAATAAGCTGTAGAAGTTTGTTACATGAAAAAATAAGAAGTCTAAATGTAAAATAGATTTTTTCATTAGAGATTCCCCAGTTTACGTGAGAGACGACACTTCGATATGAAAAGGATAACACCAAAGCTCTAACTCTTGTTAAGCTCCCTTACTCTTTCACTCCCTAATAAACAGTGGCTATTTTGGCAGTAGGAGAAGGAAATGGCATCCCGCTCCAGTACTCTTGCCTGGAAAATCCCATGGACTGAGGAGCCTGGTAGGCAACAGTCCATGGGGTCTCGAAGAGTCCAACACAACTGAGCAACTTCACTTTCACTTTTCACTTTCCTGCATTGGAGAAGGAAATGGCAACCCACTCCAATGTTCTTGCCTGGAGAATCCCAGGGACGGAGGAGCCTGGTAGGCTGCCCTCTATGGGGTCGCACAGAGTGGGACGCGACTGAAGCGACTTAGCAGCAGCATTTTGGCAGTGGAACTTTATCTTAAATGATGGCCTAGGCACTCTATTCATTGTTACACTTTACTCTCTCAGAAGTGGGAAGCCTGCCCTTTTAATCATGTGTTCCCACAGCCTAGCTCAATTTATTAGATGCTCAGTTAATATTTCTTCAACTAGACCAATCTGTTTTTGCTCTAGTAAAGCTAACTCTGCAAATAAAGAGTGATTACTAGGGAAATAAATCAATATGAGCCTTCTGGATGGGGAGTCAACACAGTAAGTAAAATAGTGACATTTCCGACTGTATTAGATGATGTAATTAATAGCTTGAATGAAAAGTCAGAAGCCCCCTTTTGTACTCAACATGTGTCATGGAGTTTTTATTTCATGTTGTTTTATTTAATATCTAAGGATGACAACTAACTCAAATGAGATTGTAGAATAATCTCTTGTTAAACATATCCATATAGTCATATTTATATATACATATGCATATATAAGCAAGTATATGTGTTTTCTTTGGTTTTTTTTTCCTGTTAACTGTAGGCTTTATGAGTTAAATTTCTGATTGAACCACTTGTCGTAAATTACTCCTCTAATGCATCTCAGTGCAGGGATGAGGGAAGGAGATGGAGTTTGCTTGTCTTGTAGACAGATTTTCTCGATGTTATACCAGATGTTCTTAAATGTACTCTTTGTTACTCTTTTTTGACTGTTTCCACTTGTATCCTCTGGGGTAAAGCTGTTTCTGTGGGAATGACTGTCAATCAACAATGTATGTTTCTTGATAATAACTTGAAGGCAAAGTCAACTGTTGTAAAGAGACTGATAGAGTCTAATAGTCATGGAAGCAAAGTTAAAACTCTAGGGGGAAACATGAAGTTATTTCAGCATTAACATAAAACATTATTTACCTCCATTAAGCAGAAAATATTTGAACAAGTAATGTCTTACAACTGGCACTTATTTTATTAAAATGAAATAGTTTTTTAGGAAAAGCAATGACCAAAATATATATGTTTTGGTATATATATTCATATATACCAGTATGTATATAATATTCCTAGTATTTTCTAGCTGCATCTTCACCTCAGAAATCTTTGCATATTCATAACTCCTATTTCTTTATCTTAAAACCTTCATTTTAGTCTAAGCTATAAGATGGCGCCCCTTGATGAAAAGCAGATGGTTTTTTGTTGTTTCTTTTTCTTTTTAAGAGCATTTGGATTTTTTCAGTACAATGTAGAATGCTAACTCTTTTTAATAAGCAAGAACATAGCCATGGCACTTAAGTGAAAACAGGGCAGAGGGGCTGGCAATCATATAAGGAGAGCTTCATCAAACACCAGGACATGCGAATGTGCAAGAATGAATGATCAGAAGTGGGTTTTAAATCAATTTTATCTTCACCATTTTAACATTGAGAAGAGTTGTTAGTTGTAAACCAATTGTTATGCAACTTAATGAACTAATTAGGAAAATCAGTTGCAATAATAGTATTGGTACAAACTGATCTGAATATAAAAAGTAGAATTAGAATTCTAATACAAAACTTTTCCAACTAGCAAGACTACATAATACTGTTGATAGGATCTGCTCTTTGTAAAATTAATCATAGATAGTTCTTCGTTTACTGCATTTGATTTTTATAGTCCATTCCTCTGTTATAGTGATGTATCACACTTATACTTATGATTTTTCTGTTTGTGTATATGTCTTGCAGTCTGCCAATATGGTCTAGTTCATTTCTTAACAATGTTGTGTAAGCTGGCTTTATTATTATTTTTCCTGTTCCTTTGCTTCATTTAGTGAATGAATGACTGTCATTCACAGGTATAAAATATCAAGACCTCTGACCAAAGACCATACGTGGGCTGGCAAGAATGCCACATCTGCCTGGTTAAATCCCAAACAGAGCTGGAGAATACTGGAACAGATTCACAAATAACAGAGAAAAGTCATGTGACTATTGCTCAGGCCATTTTTCACGTGAAATTTTCCCGAGATGGAGTCATGAATGCTAGAAGACATGTGCCAGTTGTCACCCCTATCTCTTGTTCCCTAGGTTGTGCATTTTAATATGAATGAAATATTTTCCTCAGAGGTAACTGGGTAATTCTTTTGATAGTTACATAATTTTACATCTCAGTGATGAAATATTTATGTATGCAATTCAAGTTATCTGTTATAAAGGGAAACTATTTAACCATAGTGAACTAATGGTACGTGGGGAAAATGGGTGTCAAAAGGAAATTTATTATGTCTTCCAAATACTGCTTTCTGTGGTAAAATACAATTGTGTGATTGTGAAGTAGCGTTGTTTATTTTTCCAGTCAAAAAGTCACTGTCAAAAGTATGTTTGGGGAGGGAAAAAATGGCCTTAAAACAAATGTATCACACAGAATATCTAGGTTGTTTAAAAAAAAAAAAAACCTAGGGCAGCATGTTAAAAATGAACATTTCCAATACAATTTGTCACCCATGCATAAATCTTGCTGACATTTTCAGTCACTTTAATAGCTTGCCCATTTTATAAATCAGTATGAACTTGCACAGTTGCAAAAAGTGTGTATTTTGAACATCTCATTTGCATACTTTACCAAAAGCCAATGAGGCAGTGGGAGCAGCACTGGTGATCACAATACGTGTTTGGGAGAGGCAGAGGAATCAGTAATGGCTTTGCCTTTAGGGATTGCTGTACTCCATAGGGGACGAAAATGAGAAATATTTTTCAAACAGCAGGGGTAAAGGTTTTAAAACTAGAAACACATGGAGTGATAAAGATGTTAGTGCCACAGGGCGCATAGCAGGAAAAATTTACAATGTAAAAACTGTAATTTCAGCATTAGGAAGTAATAATCGTGTTTCATCATTGTTATTAAAGCATGACCCTTAAAGTCACATAAATTAGATATAAGTTTCAAGAGAAGTTTATTAATCTTAAGCAGGAAAATATTAGGAAAGTCTATTATCAGATAAGATTTTCAGGGGGAGACACGTTCTTTTGATTGTGTGTGTGTGTGCATGTGTGTGTGCACATGTGTGACTTCTCAAGGAAGTCTGTGTAATTTCAAAGGGTAAATAAAACTTTGCTCCCTATTAGTGGGTATAAATAATGACTTCTGACAGTGAGCTTTTATTCTTTTAAATTAGCAATTTGAGTTAACATGATACACAAAGAAGGGGCATTAACCCATCTGTAATAGTTCTACTTGTCCAGGATAAAATAGTACATGGGAACTAAAGCTTTTAATACAGAATGTTGTTTAGATGACATTGATGGTGAACTCATGTTGCTAGCATAATTATTAAATTGGTAAAAGATCTAGGCTTCTTAGAATATTGAAAACATTTGTAACTAAATAATGAGGCTTTATTACTAGATCTGTGACAAAGTTAGTGAAAAATTATACTCTAGAGAAAAGCAAGAGTCAATAATTATCAATGGGCATTAGAGAACTATTTATGTAAGGAAGGTAAATTATTGATGGTGGATATATTAATTTGGAATGGAGTATCTAGATTATGGATGAAATATTATTTTTACCAGTTAAGACTTACCTCAAAAGTCAGGTTTTAGAAGTTGTGAATGAAACCTCTTTGTTTGCATAATTATTTAGGTAGAACTCAAATCTTGCCAAGTTAAGGGGAAAAAAACTTTTTCCTTGTTCATTTTTTTTTCTAATAATCTCTTTTAACATTTATGGAATACGATGATGAGTTGTAAAACACAAATTTTATAAAGCATAGTTGTAGGACAGCAACACTCCTCAAATGTTATAAACTGAGACAAAACAAACTTGTATTAGTGCAATATCAAAAACACATTTTTGCATACAAGTAAAAATTGTTATAGAATATATTGGAAAATATAAACAAGCATAAAATATAACTTTTCTACAAACACAGCCACTTTTTAACATTCTCATATGTACTATTCCAAAATTATTTTAAGAATATGTATTTAGCCATATAATTTTATTTTGTATACATTATTACAGAAATATACTTTTTAAATGTATAAGACTGTTATTATTTTGGCACAAACAATGAATGTGTTATCACTTAGCAAAATGTGCCTAAGTAGAAAGCATATAGACTTTGATAGAATGATAGTTGAAGATCATTAAAATGAGATTAATTAAGTGCAAAGGACTTCCAATAAGATATTAAGCTTGTGTACTATGCCCCATCTGAAAAATATCTGCTACTGATTTATTTAATAGCACCTTCTCATTCATAGATATTGCTTATATTGTTCTGTTATGAGTATTTTAGATGTTTTGTGATATTTTCAAATGCTTTCAGATAGATAAAGTGGTATTTACCCTCTTTCAAAAAAAGTAGTCATCCGTAACAGTAAGTTGACTGATCGTCTGTTTTCCATTGCAGAATCATGAAGTAAATAATTTTCATTGCATTTGTTAATTTGCTGCAGGAAAACCAAAAAGAGTCAGTGATAGGAAATTCATAAGAAACAAGGTGAAGAAACTACAAGGACCACGAAAATAACCATTCCTGAGTTGGACTGAGTTGCAAACTATTTGCAGAGGGATAGGACTTGGTATAGTCTGTGTTATACTTAACACAGAGTGAGATAGGAAAAATAGGGAGGGAAAAAGTCAGTAAATCGAACTGACGATGATGCTAAGTCCCTGGGAAAAATAAACCACAATTAAACCAGCATATGAAGAGCCCTGGCAGGCTGTAAATGACAAGGGTACAGTAAATTCAGACTTTGGTTTATCTTTAAAACAGGTAGAATTTGAAAATGAATAGAAATAATGAAGAATGCTTTCTGTGCTTCAAGAATGAGATTGCTTTCCTTTGAGAAATCTTCTTTTATGTTTTTCTGTCATCAACTGTCTCTGTTCTATTTAGTATGTATCATAGTAATGTTATGTCAATGAGATGTTTATTCAGCGAAAGAGTGATATCTTAAATTTGGGTTATTTCCATGAGGAGATTCATATTGCAAAATTTACATGTCAATAGGAAAAAAAGAAAGTGAAAGTGAAAGTCGCTCAGTTCTGTCCAAATCTTTGTGACCCCATGGACTATACAGTCCATGGAATTCTCTGGCCAAGAGAGTAGGTAGCCTTTTCCTTCTCCAGGGGGTTTTCCTAACCTAGGGATCACACCCAGGTCTCCTTCATTGCAGGCGGATTCTTTACCAGGAGAACCATAAGGGAAGCCCAAGAATACTAAAGTGGGTAGCTTATCCCTTCTCCGGCAGATCTTCCCAACTCCGGAATAGAACTGGAGTCTCCTGCATTGCAGGCAGATTCTTTACCAACTGAGCTATCAGAGAAGCCCCTCATATCAATATACTCACTCTATAAAGTGAGAGCTGTTCTAATATGTTATTCAGCATTTGCTAGGTTATATTACATTAAGAAATCACTATCAATTTTATACATTTATTTCTTACAATATTAAGTAAGTGTTAGTCGCTCAGTTGTGCCTGACTCTTTGTGACCCCATGGACTGCAGCCCACCAGGCTCCTCTGTCCATGAGATTTTCCAGGCAAGGATACTGGAGTGGGTTGCCATTTCCTTCTCCAGGGAATCTTCCCAACCCAGGGATCAAACCCAGGTCTCCTGCACTGTAGGCAGTTTCTTTACTGACTGAGCTACAAGGGAAGCCCAGTAATACTAAAGTGGCTCTTACCATATTACACGTCTGCAATTGTGCATTTTCTGTGTCTCTGACTTACATTCATTTTTGGTTCCAGATTGGTAAGTCACTATGAAACAATAATATGACTCTTAAATCCCTCTGTCTAATCACCTCATATTTTATTAATCAGAGAAAGTCACAGAGTAAACCGATATCCATGCCATATCCATGTGGCAAACCACAAGAATATTCTACAAAGAGCTAGAATGGGTTGCAGTGTATAACCCTTTTATGGGGAATACAGTATAATCTTGCACAATAAAAAAAATTTGTTATATTTGTAAATACAATAATATAAGTTAAGTTTTGAAATGAGTGTCTAATTGCAAAGTTTTTTTTCTTCAATTAGATTTTACAAATACAGTTTTTAATTTTTCCACACTGGCGTTTTAGATTTTAATTGGTCTTATTTGATTATTTTTGTTCTTGTTGGCTCTGCTTTTAGTGTCATATCCAAAAAAATCATTGCCAATATAGTTTTATTCTAACCATGAGATTGGGTGGAATGTGGAGGATACAGGAGAGTTGGGGAGGTTGAAAGCAGTGTTGATAATTTTATTGACAAAACGATTGGATAAGAGAAATCAAAAGCAATCACCAGAGAGGTGGGAAGCCCCTATTTGCTCACTTTACTGTAAAAAGCGGAGTTGCTAGTATTAATATCTGTAATGCCACCTGTTAGTTGTTCAGGATAATCTGTGCTCCTTTTCTTCCATGGTTTGCCCCAGGGATGGAACTGCCCAGCCACAGAACTGAATTTTCAGCCTCCTCTTTAAACAGGCCACATGATGATGTGACTCTCTAGGATGAAATACTTGTAGGTGTAATGCTGCCCACTTTCATATCTGTTTCCATAAAAATTCCTTTGTGTTCTGATTCTTGCTTTCCCATCTCCCTTCCCTGGAGATGGAAAGAGATGATTATTCTGTCTTTGAAAGCCACCTGTTGAAGATGGAAGAGCCACTGTAGGCTGTGTCTGTGAATGTGGCAGAGCCGCATTCACTCAGCTCTATCAGGAACGCCCGCCTTGTGCTGTTACAGGAAAGAGAAAGAAAATGTTACTGTGTTTGAGCCACTATTATGGGATCTATTTATTATATGAGTTTACTTTTCCACTCATTTGAAAAGACCCTGATGCCGGGAAAGATTGAGGGCAGGAGGAGAAGGGGACGACAGAGGATGAGATGGTTGGATGGCATCACCAACTCAATGGACATGAGTTTGGGTAACCTCTGGGAGTTGATGATGGACAGGGAGGCCTGGCGTGCTGAGGTTCATGGGGTCACAAAGAGTCGGACATGACTGTGCAACTGAACTGAACTGAATATACTCTTCTAATAAATTTTCTTCTTAGTGATATTTTCTGTGAACTTGCGTTTTGTTTCTTCTCTGCTCAAAAATCTTCAAGTGGCTTCCTATTTTTCCTAGAGAATAACGTTAAAATTCTTCAGTGCACCTTTGAAAGTCCTTACTAAATGTTCTACATTTCTGCCACTTTACTATTACACATTCTGTAAATAACAAATGCTTGTTGAGTTTCTCTAATACCACACATTTTTTAGCTTCTATGACTTGGATTATTCTATTCTCCTTTCCAGTAAAGCATCTCACCTTTTTGAAAAACTATTGATTCTTTAACTCTGCCATCTCCTGCATATGTTGTTCTTTCAAAACAAATATTAAAAATTATTTGCTGCCACGATTAAAAAAAAATCAATACATTTATTAACACATGCCCTATATCATAGAGATTGCTTTAATTTTTCTGCATAAGGTCATCTACTCCTAAAAAACAGAGACTGTTTCCTCTTCAACTGTATATTCTTAACACTGTATCTGGTTTTAAAGTGTTTGTTTCTTTTAATGTGAAAGACTATCAAGAAAGTCGACCTGGGAATTAATAAAAATTGGTTGGTGGATTCTATACAATTCATTGGTGATACTTTGTCCCAGAGATTCATTTAAAGTTCTAAGGGGTATATTCAGAAAAAATTGACTCATATTGCTTATAAACAATGAAAACGATCATCAGTTATGATGAATTCGAATATTTTCTTAAATTTTGAAAGACTAGGTGCTGCTAAAAAGAGATGTTGCTTTTATACAATTAAATGTCTTCTGTTTTTAAGAACTTCATCCAACTTTCAAACAATGGATACCATGTTTTCAGACAAAAGGGAACATATCAATACTGAAGGTGGAGGTCTCCATCAGTGAAAGGCAAAATTTATGTATTAAATATTGGCCTATTGACAATAAAATTTCAATTTTGCAGCTCAAGTCAATTATCTCAGTGATTTTTTCAGTTCATGTTTGGTCATGAAATATTTTCACATAGAATTTATCTAAAATTTTTGTCTGTGATTCAAGTCATCTTATGATTAGTTAAGGATATCACTTCTTTTAAAAAAATAACTTAAGTAATTATTTTATAATTTCTTTGGGTTTTTAATGTCTTACTTTGACTTTTAAGGTTTTTTAGGACATAATTTTTCCATGTAATGACTTATAAAATAGATAATGAAATATATTAGAAAAAGGGATCATCTTACTGACTTTTCTGTAATACATTTGCAGTTACAAAATGACAGAAAAAGAATGAGCTGTAAGTCTTGTGAAAAATCTGGATTACTTTTAACAGGGGAAGTTTTTATTATACGTAAATTTTACTAAAAACTGAAGTTCCAATACTCAACTCTCAGTTTTCTTTATTTTCAATTTACTTACTTATTTTCTTCAAGTGTAGTTGATTTATAATGTTTTGGTTTTACATGTACAGCAAAGTGATATGTATATACATGTATATATATATACACACACACATATATTCTTTTTCAGATTCTTTCCTCTATAGATTATTGCAAAATATCAAGTATAGTTATCTGTGGTATACAGTAAGTCCTGTTGGTTATCTAATTTATATATGTTAATCCCAAACTCCTAATTTATTTCTCCAACCCCTTCCTGCTTTAGTAGCCATAAGTTTGTTGTCTATGTCTATGGTCTGTTTCTGTTTTGTATCATTCTTTTTAAGATTCCATATATAAGTAATATCATATGATATTTATCTTCTTCTGTCTGGCTTAAATCACTTAGTCAATTTTTTTGATAGCAAGCTAACATAGATTCTACTATAGGATATTAAGATAAGGTAGAAATCATGTAATGACTCTGGTTATCCAGGGAAAAAGCAGAGTAAAAACAAACTTGTAATTTTTCAAAATTGAGACAAGGTTTTCACACTAGAAGTTAAATATGGCAATGACAAAGTTCTCTGACTCTTAAGTTAAAACTGGGATAAAATATCACAGATCTCAAAGTTTATGAGACTCAGTTACAAGTTGTCCATATGAACTTGAATTTTCAATAGTGATGTTGATAATGTTCTATTACTTTTGGTAAGATTTCTAAATAAAGGCAGAACACTCTCTAGTAAATTTTGCACAAGTAATTCTGGACTATTTTATTAAACAGAGATGACAAAGACCTAGGACTTTATGGCTCATCTAAGAATCCATAGATGATCTTCTTGATGTGGAACATGTATTGGCTACATGCAGATGATTATTTTTTAGGAGGAAAATCTATGTGCTTTGGATCCATAATTAGCATATATCTTTTACTGGTATTTCTGACACCAAACTATGTTATCTAATCTTGGTTTAATTGATTAATTAACTGATTCATTAAAAATTAATCAATGTAAGTCAATAATTGTCCTAGCTATTAAGGATAAAAACATATACAAATGTTTCGTATCTTTAAAATATCTCAGGAGAAATGTAATGCTCTATCAGTATCTTCAAAGGAAACATGTCACATTCAAATTAAAGTTATTCAGTTAATTAATACAAAGATTAATTCAAAGGGTCAGGCAGGGTTGAGCTAATCCAAACTCTGCATGGGGCATGGGAGGCTCTTCAGTTCAGTTCAGTCGCTCAGTTGTGTCCGACTCTTTGCGAACCCATGAATTGCAGCACGCCAGGCCTCTCTGTCCATCACCATCTCCCGGAGTCGACCCAAACCCATGTCCATCGAGTCAGTGATACCATCCAACCATCTCATCCTCTGTCATCCCCTTCTCCTCCTGCCCCCAATCCTACCCAGCATCAGGGTCTTTTCCAATGAGTCAACTCTTCGCATGAGGTGGCCGAAGTATTGGAGTTTCAGCTTCAACATCAGTCCTTCCAATGAACACCCAGGATTGATCTCCTTTAGGATGGATTGATTGGATCTCCTTGCAGACCAAGGGACTCTCAAGAGTCTCCTCCAACACCACAGTTCAAAACATCAATTCTGCGGCACTCAGCTTTCTTCACCGTCCAACTCTCACATCCATACATGACCACTGGAAAAACCATAGCCTTGACTAGACGGACTTTTGTTGGCAAAGTAATGTCTCTGCTTTTAAATATGCTATCTAGGTTGGCCATAACCTTCCTGCCAAGGAGCAAGCATCTTTTAATTTCATGGCTGCAGTCACCTTCAGCAGTGATTTTGGAGCCCCCAAAAATAAAGTCTGACACTGTTTCCACTGTTTCCCCATATATTTCCCATGAAGTGATGGAACCAGATGCCATGATCTTAGTTTTCTGAACTTTGAGCTTTAAGCCAACTTTTTCACTCTCCTCTTTCACTTTCATCAAGAGGCTCTTTAGTTCTTCTTCACTTTCTGCCATAAGGGTGGTGTCATCTGCATATTTGAGGTTATTGATATTTCTCCCGGCAATCTTGATTCCAGCTTGTGTTTCTTACAGCCCAGCATTTCTCATGATGTACTCTGCATATAAGTTAAATAAGCAGAGTGACAACATACAGCCTTGACATACTGCTTTTCCTATTTGGAACCAGTCTGTTGTTCCATGTCCAATTCTAACTGTTGCTTCCTGACCTGCATACAGGTTTCTCAAGAGACAGGTCAGATGGTCTGGTATTCCCATCTCTTTCAGAATTTTCCACAGTTTATTGTGATCCACACAGTCAAAGGCTTTGGCATAGTCAATAAAGCAGAAATAGATGTTTTTCTGGAACTCTCTTGCTTTTTCGATGATCCAGCGGATATTGGCAATTTGATCTCTGGTTCCTCTGCCTTTTCTAAAACCAGCTTGAACATCTGGAAGTTCACGGTTCATGTATTGCTGAAGCCTGGCTTGGAGAATTTTGAGCATTATTTTACTAGCATGTGAGATGAGTGCAATTGTATGGTAGTTTGAGCATTCTTTGGCATTGCCTTTCTTTGGGATTGGAACGAAAACCGACCTTTTCCAGTCCTGTGCCCACTGCTGAGTTTTCCAAATTTGCTGGCATATCGAGTGCAGCACTTTCACAGCATCACTTTTGAGGAGTTGAAATAGCTCAACTGGAATTCCATCACCTCCACTAGCTTTGTTCGTAGTGATGCTTTCTAAGGCCCACTTGGCTTCACATTCCAGGATGTCTGGCTCTTGGTGAGTGATCGCACCATCGTGATTATCTGGGTCGTGAAGATCTTTTTTGTACAGTTCTTCTGTGTATTCTTGCCACCTCTTCTTAATATCTTCTGCTTCTGTTAGGTCCATACCATTTCTGTCCTTTATCGAGCCCATCTTTGCATGAAATGTTCCTTTGGTATCTCTAATTTTCTTGAAGAGATCTCTAGTCTTTCCCAATCTATTGTTTTCCTCTATTTCTTTGCACTGATCGCTGAGGAAGGCTTTCTTATCTCTCCTTCCTGTTCTTTGGAACTCTGCATTCAGATGGGAATATCTTTCCTTTTCTCCTTTGCTTTTCGCTTCTCTTCTCTTCTCTTCCCAGCTATCTGTAAGGCCTCCTCAGACAGCCATTTTGCTTTTTTGCATTTCTTTTCCATGGGGATTGTCCTGATCGCTGTCTCCTGTACAATGTCACGAACCTCTGTCCATAGTTCATCAGGCACCCTGAACATGGGTGGCTCTTAGTCCTTAAAGAAAGGAGAGAAAAGTGAAAGTAGCTCAGTAGTGTCCCATGCTTTGTGACCCCATGGACTGTAGCCTGCCAAGCTCCTTTGTCCATGGAATTCTCCAGGCCAGAATCCTGGAGTAGATAGCCTTTCCCTTCCCCAGGGGATTTTCCCAACCCAGGGATTGAATCCAGGTTGCCCTCATTGCAGGCAGATTCTTTACAGTCTGAACCACCAGGGAGGCCCATGAGAGGAGAGAGTGGTTGCCAAATTTAAAGACAGAGAAAGGGCTGTTGTGGAGGTACACACCTTTCAGGTGCCAAAATATACCAGGCCTCTTGACCCTGGGAAGCACTCCTCATGCACTTCCCTCTGCCACTCAACCTCCAAGACCGAGTGGTTAAAGGTAACCAGTAGCCAGAGGGAAAGGACCACATTAAAGTCTTTAAGATCAGCCCCAGAGGGCAAAGTGAAGAGAGGTGGAGTAAGAATGGGAAAAAGACATCCAACACAATGTTTATATCCAGTTCACAGAGGAGGAAACTAGAAAAGTCATAACTGGTAAATGGCAGAGCCAAAATGCAAAGCCAAGTTTGCCTGATTCCAAAGCTTTTTCTACCTTGCAGCAATGTTGGAAAAATGCCTTCAGCTCTCAAGGCACTTGCAGTATTGTAAAGAAGAGGCTAAACTGCAGAGAAAAGAACGATGCATGTATCATCACTATCAAGATGTCAGGTGGGTTTCACAGCCCTTGGCCATGGCTTTCCTTTATACCCTATTAAAGATGAAGGAGGAACCATCAATTCCTTTAATCTGTGAATGAGTTTAGAATTGGGCCTCTGTCCAGGTGAGAATTTTGACATCCTTGAGGATCATCACTTAAATGTTGCAGCTATTTATTTCATTGGTTGGTTGAAAAAGCAAATCAGACTTCATGGTCCCATACCTTCTCTTTCTGCTACCTTAGTCCTGAAATGTTGTTTTTTGTTTGGCATTTGGGGAAAATTGGTGGAGGCTACCAATACTTTAACTTTGGGATCTTTAGAGTGTTGTTGTTGTTATTGTCTTTGAAGATGCAGGTGGTGTGAATTTCATCTCCATTGATGCTTCTGTTCCTCTAAATCTAAAATTGTCATAAGAATACAAACTTTGTCAGATGGCAAAATTTTTAATTATCAGAAAGGACTCTAGAAAAGATGAAGCCTGTTCTTTCCTCGCAGGCCTGCATGTGTGGAAATAGTCTATAAAACTCCAGCATCAGCATCCAAACATTATAAAGGATGCCACTGTGCATTCATAAAACCCCTTACATTATACTATGGGATCATTTTCGATCGTTGTCACTGTGCTACAAAGGACAGCTTAATAACTCTGGTCTAAACTCTGTGATTACATATACTCAGATGCTAATTTGATATAATTGAGTGTGCTCTTTTGTTGCATTCTACATTCAGTTTATGTTTAATATGTGAAGACTATATTTAGTGGTGGTTATCAAGAGTGGAGTAAACCCCACAGGTGCTCCACCCACGCTCAGGCATCTAAGTCACCTTTTCCATTAGCTGCTAATATTGTTAACAGCTGAGGCAGCTGGTACAGGAACAAGAGTTCTGCAGTTCCTTTTCTTGGGACAAGATTCATTTAATCCAGATCTGAATGCTCTATTTCTATGGCACATCTGTTTGGGTGACACAATGTATGCATTTTTTTAAACATCTTAAACATTTTGAATTTTGTAACATTTTTCTGTAGGAAAAATATCAGTTTTTTTATTTATCAATTCTTAGTCTTCTATATGTATCATTTAATTACTAAATCCCCAAATGCAAGATCCACACATACTTTGTCACCAAAGGTGCAGAGTTTTTAACTTTGTTCATTCTGAATGTCTATTTTTTTTTTTTGAAAGAGAGTTGTACAGTTTCAACTGTATCTATGTCTGCATATATCCATGATAATGATAAAACTTAATCTATTGCAAGTGAGATGATCAATGTTTGAATGATTCCCTTTCAAGAATATCACCTAGCACTCAGGTTTTGTGTTTGATTTCACAATTTGTCTTTTTATTTTTAATTATTGATTTTTCCTCACAAACATAAGAATATGTTTTTATTAAGCTTTCAACTTGATTATAATATTTTTAAAGGGTTGATAATTATTTATTATATAAATACACATACTCACACTGCCTGGAAATTTAGGATCCAGTGTCAACATTGTTTCACATAATTTTGAAACAATGAGCTATGATAGATTGTATTACTATTTGAAATTAGTTGCTTATATCTAAACAAAAAGGCCCGTTTGGAAGATTTGGTCATGTGACTTATTAATAGTTTAGCCAATTGAATGTGACCAGAATTGGCATCCGCTGTGTCTGAGCAGAAGCTTTAAGAACTATTAGGTTCATTTTCTTTCTGCCATGAGAGGGGCAAATCCTATAATGGTGACAGTTCCTTCTGCCTCTGTGACTCCTTCACATGGCTCCTTTCATCCTAGACAAGAAAGACAAATGAATCAGAGATGATTTCCAAATTAAATGCAATGCAAGCACACAATCTTTCCATTGTTAACCATGTTTAGTTTGTTTTTCTTTATCACAATATACCTAGAAAGAGATAACTGATATAAAAATTGGTACCTATAGATAGGATGTAGCCATGGCAAAATTCCTAAAATACGTGGCTTTGGCTTCAGGGCTATAGGGTTAGAAGTGCAGAAACTCTTAAAAGAGACTGGAAAAATGAAGGAACTTTGTGGAGTGGTGGTATATTTGATAAATCTATCTCATGCAATGACTTGAAAGATAATATATTAACAAATTTGCAATTTTATTTCTTTAATTTTTTTATATTGTATTCAGATAGAGCCAAATAACAATGTTGCAATAGTTTCAGGTGAACAGTGGACTCAGCCATACATATACATGTATTCATTCTCCCCCAAACTCCCCTCCCATCTAGCCTGCCATATAATGTTGAGTAGAGTTTCACACGCTAAATAGGTCCTTGTTGGTTATTCATTTTAAGTATAGCAGTGTGTACGTGTCCATACCAAACTCCCTAACTATCCCTTATCCCTATCTTTACACCCAATAATCATAACAATTAACTTGCAATTTTAGATGCAGAAGTTGAAAAACAAAGTGTGATGAAGTGACTTGGTTGCTTTTACCAGCATTAAAAAAAGTTATTAAAAGAAAGATGTGAGCTTAGAAAACTAAAATATAAGGATAATGAAAGAGATTTACAGGTTCTAAAGATGGTACAGTTTTATTTTCTTCAACCAGTAAATAAAAAATTGAGAAATGCTTTGAATAACAAAGACAGGTTTGGCCCAGGGCAAAGATCAAATTAAGAAAGTGGTACATATACACAATGGAATATTACTCAGCCATTAAAAAAAAATACATTTGAATTGGTTCTATTGAGATGGATGAAACTGGAGCCCATAATACAGAGTGAAGTAAGCCAGAAAGAAAAACACCAATACAGTATACTAATGCATATATATGGAATTTGAAAGATGGTAACGATAACCCTATATGCGAGACAGAATAAGAGACACTGATGCATAGAACAGTCTTATGGACTCTGAGGGAGAAGGTGAGGGTGGGACGTTCTGGGAGAATAGCATTGAAACATGTATATTATCATATGTGAAACAGAACACCATTCCATGTTCGATGCATGAGACAAATGCTCAGGGCTGGGGCAATGGGATGACCCAGAGGGATGGGATGGGGAGGGAGGTGGGAAGGGGGTCCAGGAAGGGGAACACATGTAAACCCATGGCTGATTCATGTCAATGTACGGCAAAAACCACTACAATATTGTAAAGTAATTAGCCCCCAACTAAAATAAATAAATTTATTAAAAAAAAAAAAGAAAGTTAGTGACTTGCTGTAGTTAAACTCCACGTTGTTGTTCAGTCACTAAGGCCTGTCCAACTCTTTGCTATCCCGTGAACTGCAGCACACCAGGTATCCGTGTCCTCCACAATCTCCCGAAGTTTGCTCAGACTCATGTCCATTGAGTCAGTGATGCCACCCAACCATCTCATCCTCTGTTGCCCCCTTCTCCTCCTGCCCTCAATCTTTCCCAGCATCAGGATATTTTCTGATGTGTTGGCTCTTCGCATCAGGTGGCCAAAGTATTGGAGCTTCAGCTTCAGCATCAGTCCTTCCAATGAGTATTCAGGGTTGATTTCCTTTAGGATTGACTGGTTTGATCTCCTTGCAGTGCAAGGGACTCTCAAGAGTCTTCTCCAGCACCATAATTAGAAAGTATCAATTCTTTGGCACTTAGTCTTCTTTATGATCCAGCTCCATAAAGGGATTAAATTGGCTTTCGTAAAATCTATCTGTTTGGACAAAGTGGCTTACAGAAAAGACAAAAAACAGCAAATCAACAGGTTCTCTGCTGAAGCTTGATAGTCTCAAGGTATTGACAGTAAAGTCTAGGGAGAAAAAGGTACATTTCGTAAGGAATCATACACATCTTTAGCGGAACATGGAGCTTATTAGGATCACATAGATAAAGATTCTAGAGGCCGAAAGAACTCCTTGACTGGACCATAATCCAAAATATAGTAAAACATACCAAAACAAAAATGTGACAATTAAAGAGAACTTGATCTCCCAACCTTCTATGAGCAAGATACACCTGTTAATGCTAGTTAGCCTCCAGAGAGGGTATGCAATTTAATACTTTCTTTAGATGTGTCAAAGGAGGTTGAAAAAGAAAGGATCTCTTTCCACCTTTTTGAGGTGGAACTGTAACCAACAGAACCTGGTGATATCATCATGAAGGAGAACAGAGCGCTGATTCTGGAAGGTTCCCTATCCCCAGAGTAGGTGAGCACTCAAACTGTTTCTGAAATAATTTCAGGCTTCTTATGTACCAGTTATTTTATGCTTCCCATTCTCCTTTTCTAGCATAATCTTTATTGAGATTAATACACTCCTGTTCTGCTACTAAATAGTTGGTGTGGATGGAGAAAATAACTTGTTTTTGTGGTTCTGCTGCTGCTGCTGCTAAGTCGCTTCAGTCGTGTTCGACTCTGTGCGACCTCATAGACGGCAGCCCACCAGGCTCCGCCGTCCCTGGGATTCTCCAGGCAAGAAAACTGGAGTGGGTTGCCATTTCCCTCTCCAGTGCAAGAAAGGGAAAAGTGAAAGTGGTTCACACAGCTCTAATTTAAGAGAAGTTGCACTTATGATGTAGAGATAAGCATGGACCCTGGACTGGAGTCTAATTTTATGGTTGGTTGAGATTTTTTGAGATGTCTTCTTTGGGGTAGAATGTGTTTATTTTGTGTGGAGATAGAAAGGAGTGAATGTTATATAATTAAAAGGGTGAGATATAATAGGTTGTATATTGTTCCCAATTATTGGCTTCCCATCATAAGAGATTGTGATATCTTCCTATTGCCATATGAGTAAAGGTGAATGTCCTTGGGTGACATTTCCATCTTTCATCCATTGATATGAGACACAGCCATCTGATTTAATCTGGTCAATGCGATAAAGGCTGAAATGCTGACTCCATATCTGAGCTGAGCCATTAAGTGGATCAGACTCTCTCTTTTTTTTCTGCCATGGGAGCAGTATGTCTCAGGGTGCAGCTGCTTCTGCAGCCTCAATCCTGTAACGTAGACATGAGAAGCAAAGTAGGACCACATCTGGCACATAGCCAATATGCAACTGGAGTTAAGCAATAGATTTTGGTTACTTTAAAGGTGCTGAGCTTCAAAGGGATCACCTTGGGAAAGCTGACTGTTATGTGAATATTTTCAACTCTTTTTTTTTTTCCTTTTCCACTTTTGTTTGACAAGGGTGTAAAAGGATAACAAAGGCATTTGCCACTGAGGTGTTAAGGAAAACAGCTAGGCATTACCAGCAATAGTTTGGATGCATGATAAAGCCAAGTAATAAAAAAGAGGTCAAAATCAAGATATAGCCAACGGTTTCTTAATTCTCCAATATCAGACACGTGGGAGAATGTTTAAGTGTAGTCCCAAAGCAAAGCTTTCATTCTTTCAACTTTTATACAATACTCACTGCCATCCATATTAATGAACACACCTATTATTGTATTAAAGTGCAACCATTTTCTTGACCAGGGGATGGATTCTTTCACTATCATCTGTTTTCTCCAAAACAGACTCAGCTAATGTTAAGATACCCTTGCTTTATGAGTTATCCACACAATTCATCTTTGGCATTTCAAAAGCTCATGGATTTTGCGAAGCAGCCTTCTATTTTCACCTTTTGATAATGTAGCTTATAATGAGGTTAGCTCATCTACCATACTGAACTTGACACAAAGAAAACTAGGATAAAATATTGGTCATCAAATCTAAAGATTCAGATTGTACTATTGCAACATTACACAAGAATGCACATTAGGAAAAATTGTCAGAGGCTTTTAAGGTGTCAGAAAGGGCAAGATCTGCATGGATAAATTATGAGAATTTTTTCCCTTTATTCTCTTATGCCTAAAAATACTACCACCAGTCTGGTCTTCTGTATTGTTGAGCCTGAGCCTTTGAAATAATAAACCCTAAAACTCTGTAAAGCTTTTTCCTATTTATATTGGTTTTATGTTCATATATTTATGTTTCTGAGTAGTCTTAATTCATTCACACTTCCATCTCAGGTTTCTGTACATTGTGATACCAGTCCTGTGCTGGACTATTCAGCAAGTATATTTATGAAATTTTTACGGAAATTCAACTTTAATGTAAATAATATCATTTCATTGTGCTATTATTTGCTTAGAGAAACAGTATTTTAATATTATTTAGGAGTGTTAGTAGTTTTTAATGTTAGCAGAAAAATAATTCTTAAAAGATTACCAAAAAGGGGGGTTGTAGGAAGAATTCTATAGTAATGTTGGTACTCATTATTTCTACAAAATAATTACAATGAAAAATATCAAATATTTTTATAGCCCTTGTTTTATGCTATGTATAATTCTAAGCTCTTTAAGTATGTTAATTCATTTAACTTTAAAACAATACCAAGAAGTGGCTATTTTATAGATATATCTATTTTACAGATGAGGAAATATAGGCACAGATAAGAAACTTAACTGTGGATACACAACTAATAAGTGGTGGATTTATCAAATCCAGGCAATCTGAACTGGAACCTCTCTTTTAAACTGTAATAGATTCACAAATATCAACGTTAAAATGCTGATTACCATGCAAATATTCTCAGTTTTATGCTAATGCGCCATAAACCACAAGGCTTTTGAGTTTTGTAGGGAAAAGTTCATTAGTGGGATTTGTTGTTCAGTTCCTAATCTAAACCTTTTATTTTGGTAGAGATGTTTGCCAAAGTTTGTGTATACTTTCCATACAATATAGTTTTGCTGCCCTAAGTGGTCTTAAGTTACTGAGTATTTTTTTATGGGTCTTACTCCCTAAATTAGGTGCTTCTAAAAGATAGGGAGGATGATTTATTTATCTTGCTGACTCTCCATCATCAGTGCCTGTCTTTGCAGCCTCTTGTAAGTAAAAGACACCTTCTCATTACTTATGTAGGTTCATTTACCTTCAGTTTAAGTCAGCCCTAACATTTGACTTATGGAAATGGAGTGTATAGAGTGTATTTCTTTTTATTGCAGGTAAGGAATAAACACTTGCAGAAGACTAGAAGAATGAGATTCACTAGAGAAACTATTTTTTAAAATATTATAAAGTGTTTAATTCATTGATGATTAGGGAAGAATGATTGATTTTCATGATTAGGCATTGGATTCCAAACCAATAATAGCAATGGCACTTTTGCTGGAGAGATTAATTAAGGCATGTAAAGTAAGAAATGATATGATTGATAAACAACCTATACTGAGCAATTTAAGATAGTAAAAGAAAAAACATGGAAGAGGAAAAGTACAAAACCATCTTCTAGCACATGGAATAAATATCTGAGCTAGGTGCTGAAGAATAGGCGGGAGATTTGGTCTGGACAGGGCCAAATCCTGGGGTAACTTCTTCTTTTCCTTTATAGATAGTGAGAAAAAGTCCATGGTGTAGGCAGTGAATGGAAGTATGTAATTATATTCCAGAACAGCAGTTAATTTAAGGATATGTGATAATTTAATTTTTGGATAGACAAAAAAAATGAGGTCAAAGGTGAGTCCCAGGGAACTTACTATTTGAGGTTCAAACAGGCAGTTGGTATCTGGGCTGTCCATAAAGTAAGAAGGCCTCAATCTTCAACTGTGACTCAGATGTAGAAATCCATTGTCTAGAAGAAGATATGCATGAACATAGCTGGGTTCTCTACATAGTGGGTTGTGAACATTGATTCGCAACTCTTCTGACCATTAGAATCATCTGGCAGAAATTTAAAATATCTAGATGGCCAGAATCCAATGCTAGATAAGTGAACACGTAGTTTAATTAACATTCATTAACTAATGACTTTATCATTAGTTAGGTGTTTTGTTATTTTCTGTCTCCTGTTGTTTGTTTATATTTTGGCTTTAGTTTGTTTGGTTTTGTGGTTTAGATTCCTGGTGATTCTAATGTACAACCAGGATTGTAAGCTTCTGCTTCAGTGTGTGCAGAGCTACTAGGGATTTTGTAGAAATGCGTATTTTGATTCAGGAGTCTGCCTGAGGCAGAGCCTGGGAGCCTGCATTCCTACTAAGTGCCCAGGTGCTACAAGTTCACATACTACACACAGGCTCTTGAGGCTCTTCCCCATGATAATAACACTTAGACACAGGGTAAAAAAGGTTTCTCTTATTAGAACCAGATAAGTACTTCTGATGAGCTCACATTTCAGAATTAAGGTCTAAAAGTAGAAAAGAACATAGTTTAGCTTTAGGTTATCCATCTGATCTGTGCTAGGGAAAGTTTTAAAATTAAGCTTCGAGCTTCTTACTGGTGTTTCTCATTCTTTTAAAGAATTCTGATCCCTATATGGCTTCAACTTTACTTTTTATAGTTTCTACAAACAGGAGTATTTTGTTAAGCTTTACTTTTTGGAGTTTGTATCATGAATTAATAATTTGTGTATAAAATAATTTATGTATAAAATGTACATATTTTTGACAGGCTAATATTCTGACTCTTGCCACCCTTATAGTTTGTACTACAAGAATACAAACTTTGTTTCCTATTTCTTTAAAAAACCTTTGAACGTTGTGTGACAAGATTTTACTTACTGGAAGTGTGAATTTTTAGGTGACTTTAATAATAGCAGTTACCAGATTCATTTCAGAAGAATCATTCCACTCACTTAATTTTTTTTGAAATTGCATTAAGGAATAGTTAACCATTACAAATTTGATATCATGAATTATTTCTAGAAAAATGCATTAATAAAAATCAGAGAACAAATTGTTAACAAGAGTAAAGTTTGCTTTTTTGAATGTTGTTGCAGTGTTTTAGGGAATCTACTTGGGTCATGAAGTGCTGATAAAATGTTCACAGTCATCACTATTTTTTCTTGTTGTTGTTTGTTTGTTTAGTCCGTTAGAATAAGCAATGGCTTTCTTCTGAATCCTGATATTTGAATGAATGTTCATTGTACTATTTAAGTTATTATGTTAGGCATGGTGGAAAGCCATGTCAACACTTTAAGTCCACCTACTTACTCTTAATGGAATAGATAACACATTTTAAAATCTATGTGTTACAAGTTTGTTTTCATTTATTTATAGATATATCTTTGCACATATAGTGTTGGGATTTGAGAAAATATGTATGCATTTTATAACAGATTTCATCTCTTTATTAATAAGATATGTGGAAAGTCATTTGTATTTGTTTGCTATTGCTGTGCCCCAAATTATTATACCTTTAGGGACCTAAAGGAACACAAGTTACAATCCACTAAGTTAGAACACAATTTCCATGGTCAGGATTCCTGCTGTTGGTGAACTGGGTCCTTTGCTCAGGTTTTCACCAGGATGCAATTTTGGTGTCATTTAAGGCTGTGATCTCCTCTGAGGCTTGGAGTCCTCTTACAAGCTCAAGCCCAATCTTATTGCCAAAATTCAATTATTGCAGTTATAGGACTGAAGCTCTCAGCTCTGAGCCGGTGCTCACTGTTTTCTAGCATGTGACTCTCATTAAAATGTGACTGTTTTCTTCATTAAGGCCAACAGGAGAGCACATCTGACACGTGAAATCTCTCTGACATCTTCCTAACTCTGACCACTAGATCTTTACAAGGGCTCATCTAATTGGATCTTGCTCAGACTAGAGACCTGCATTTGATCCCTGGGTTTGGAAGATTCCCTGGAGAAGGGAAAGGCTACCCACTCCAGTATTCTGGCCTGCAGAATTCCATGGACTGTATAGTCCATGGGTCACAAAGAGTTGGACATGACGGAGCAACTTTTACTTTCAGGCTTAATATTCTAACTTTTTATTAACTTGAAGTAAAGTGATGAGAGCGAGGACTTACTTCACTGGAAAATTTCTTCATCTGTGTTATATAACATGATCTTATCACATGAGTGATATCTTATCCATAGAGCCATGTGGGCTTGACCCCCATCTTCCTGTTAAGGTGGGGCATGAAGGGTGGGGGCATCTAACCAAAGGGGATTATTCTGGAGCCTTAAGATCTGATGGAATTGCCTTGCTAGGTTTTAGACCTACTGATACTTAGGGTACATTTTCCTCACAACTTCTCCCTTTTAGAATGAGACAGTCTATGCTTTTTGCATTATTGCATTTTGGAAGTACATAACTTGCCTGGTTTGACAAAGTCACAACTACAGTAGGATTTTGCCTCAAGATGAATCGGATTGCAAGTCTCACCCATGATGTCACCTTAGGTGAGACTTCAGACTTTAGAGTTCATGCTGCAATGAGTCAAGAATTTCAGAGCAATTGTTATGAAATTAATATAACTCGCATGTGAAAAAGATAAGAATTTGGGGGGCAGAAAGTTAGAGGCTAAAAGTTTGTATGGTGTGGTGTGTGCATACTCAATCATGTCTGACTCTGCGACCCACATGGGCTATAGTCCTCCAGGCTCCTCTATCCATGGAATTTTCTAGGCAAGAAATACTGGAGTGAGTTGCCATTTCCTTCTCCAGGAGATCTTCCAGACCCAGGGATCAAACCTGTGTCTCTTGCATCTCCTGCTTTGGCAGGGGGACTCTTTACCACTTGTGCCACCTGGGTATCTCCCCCTCAAATTTATATGCTGAAGCCTTACCCCCACCCCCAGTGAGACTGTATTTGGAGACAGGGCTTCTAAGAAAGTTATTAAGGTTAAGTGAGGTCATAAGGTGAGGCCTTGATCCAAAAGGATTAATATCTTTAAATTAGTCACCAGAGAATGCTGTTCCTTCACACCTTTCTCTGTCTCCACATGCACATGGCAAAGAAAGGCCATGTGAGCACAAAGTGAGAACCATGTCTCTGCAGTCCAGGGGGAAAACTTTCACCAGACACCTATTAGCAACTTGACCTTGGACTATTAGTCTCCAGAACTGTGAGGAAAACAGTTTCTATTGTTTCAAGCCATCCGGACTCTTTCATGATGGCAGCCCAAGTAGACTGATAAACGAAATCATACAGTATGTTTGGTTAGCTAAAGTAGATGATGTCACTGTTATCCAACCTCTACTAACGTGTTTCCAACAGCAGTTTATCAGAATTTTCAGTTGGTGCACATTTTTGGTAGCACACAGCATTTTCTTTCTTTTTAATTTCAGCCATCCTGGTGGGTAGATAGTGATACATTAAATAGTTTTATTTAGCATTTCAACAGTAATGAAATTAAATACTTTTTCTTACTTTTACTGGATATGGAAATATTTCTTTCATTAAGTGTGGAAGCCATTAGCCTGTTTTTTAAAAAAGATGAGCTTTATTTTTATTATAAATTTTTAGTCTTTTATATCTTTTGTACATGATTTAACACATCTCTAGTAAGATATACGTTTTGCAGATACATTCTTCAAATCCATGTATTGTGTTTCATTCATTAACGTTTTTGATTAACATAAATTCTTAAATATATTTCAATTAATATTTTATGGTTAGCATTTTGGAGTTCGACTAAAAATTCTCTGTTTACCCCAAAGTCATGAAAATGTTCTTCTGTGTTTTTGATTAAAATCTAATTGCTTTATATTCCCATTAAGAACTATTCAATACAATCTATATGGAATATCTTTGTGTATTTGCTGTAAGAAAGAATCTAAATTCATTTTTTCCCATATGGATAAATAATTAACTTAGTTCCATTTACTGAGAAAATACCATCTTATCTCCACTAAATTGCATGCCACCTTTGTCATAAATCAAGTGACTGGATATATATTCATCTGTTTCTGGCCTTCTCATTCTGTTCCTCTAGCTGGGTGTTTTTTTTTTTTTTTTGATCCTTTTGCTAAAACCCTGCTATATTAATTAATATTAGTTACTAAAGTTTTCATTAATGCTTGATAGCTGGTAGTGAAAAATCTCTAGCTTTATTCATCTTCTATAACATTGCCTTTCTATTCTTGGCCTTTTGTATTTTCATATGGATTTATGGGTCAGTTTTAATTTCCATGAAAATGCTCAATTATATTTTGAGAAAAAAATTGGGTTGAAATCATAGATTAATCTGACACAAAAGGACCTTTTTACACATTGGGTCTTCCATTCCAATCTATACTCATTATATGGGGCTTCGTTTTTATAATTTTTCTTTAAAAACTGTATCTCAATAATGTTTTGTATCTTTAGTGTAGAGGAATAGAACACAACTTTTGGTAGGTTGCAATGGTTTTGATTCTAATGTAGTTGTTATTATTTTAAAGAATTTTATTTTTAATTTGCTTGTTGGTGTATAGAGGTACAATTTATTAATCATATATATAGCAAAACTGTGAGTTTCACAGATTTATTCTATAGGTTTTTCTGTAAGATTTTTTTAAATATCCTAGGTACAAAATCATTTCATTCCTAAGCTGGAAGTTTTAATTTCTTTCCTTCCAATTTTTATAGTTTTTCTTTCTTTTTTTTTTCTTCCTTTTTCATGTGTGTGTGTATCTGTGTATTTGTCCCCTAGCTAAAACTTCCAGTACGATACTTAATAGAAGTGGCAATAGCACCCCATAGAAGCAGATGGACACACCATCCAGTATTTGATTTGGATGCTGAGACTGATGATGCCACACACATTCCAAGAGGTTATGAAAAGGTGTATATCTGATATAATGATGCTTTCTAGGGAAAGTAACGAAGACTCCCATGGAGGTCTGAAATGGCTTGAGAGACAGTTGGGGAAAGTGACCGATTTAAAGCTTTATGTTTGTTTGTGGGTGTGGCTGATTGACTGAGGGCTCTTTCACACAGACTAGATCTTAGGTGGTTCGCACTCCTCATCAGAGCCGAAGGAGAGAGCATGGGACTTTCTTATTAGCTTGTCTAAATGAGAGGCAGCAAGTGGAGGACGGGTAATGGGGCTTGAAATAGGAAGCACACAAACCTAAACTTACGGAGTCAGCCTCTTTATTACATATGCTTTATTCCCTAAATTTGAGGTAAATTTTTAGATATTTTGCAACTGAATGTAAGATTTGACTTAAAATCAAATAAATTATGTGTCTACATCTGGTGTATTGGTTGCATATTCTGGGAATTTTCTTCATCTGAAAGAGAAGTGTTAAACTCTTCCATTATTGTAGATTCATTTATTCTCCATTTTAGTTGTCTGAATTTTTGTTCTATATATTTTGACTAAATGTATTTGGGTGCATATATATTTAATATCTTAAAAATTGGATTGACCCCTTTAAGATGAAATCCTCCTTTTTATTTCAATGAATGTTTTGGTGTATTTGGTGACTTTGGTGTATTTGTCTGATATTAGTATTATTGTTGTTCAGCCGCCTGCTGCTGCTGCTGCTGCTGTCCGACTCTGTGCGACCCCATAGACGGCAGCCCACCAGGCTCCGCCGTTCCTGGGATTTTCCAGACAAGAACACTGGAGGGGGTTGCCATTTCCTTCTCCAGTGCCTGAAAGTGGAAAGTGAAAATGAAGTCGCTCAGTCGTGTCCGACTTTTGGCGACCCCGTGGACTGCAGCCTACCAGGCTCCTCCGTCCGTGGGATTTTCTAGGCAAGAGTACTGGAGTGGGGTGCCATTGCCTTCTCTGGTTCAGTTGCCTAGTCCTGTCTGATTCTTTGCAACCCCATGGACTGCAGCACGCCAGACCTCCCTGTCCCTCACCAATTCCTGAAATTTGCCCAGGTGCATGTCCATTGCATCAATGATGCCATCCAGCCATCTCATTCTCTGACACCCTCTTCTCCTTCTACCCTCAATCTTTCCCAGCATCAAGGACTTTTCCAATGAGCCTGGCCAAAATACTGAAGCAGCTTCATCAGTGCTTCCAATGAGTATTCCAGGGTGATTTCCCTTAAGATTGGCTGATTTGATCTCCTTACTGTCCAAGGGACTTTCAGGAGTCTTCTCCAGCACCACAGTTCCAAGGCATCAATTCTTTGGCGCTCTGCCTTCTTAAAAGTCCAGCTTACACAACTGTACATGACCACTGGGAAGACCATAGCCTAGACTATATGGACATTTGTTGGCAGAGTAATATCTCTGCTTTTCAGCACACTGTCTAGGTTTGTCATCGCTTTCCTGCCAAGAAGTAATTGTCTTCTGATTTCTTGGCTGCAGTCACTAACCACAGTGATTTTAGAGCCCAAGGAGAGAAAATCTGTCACTACTTCCACATTTTCTCCTTCTGTTTGCCATGAATTAAAGGGGCTGGGTGCCATGATCTTAGTTTTCTTAATATTTAGTGTTAAGCCGGCTCTTCCACTCTCCTCCTTCACCCTCATCAAGAGGGTCTTTATTTCCTCTTTGCTTTATGCAATTAGAGTGGTATCATCCACATATTTGAAGTTGTTGATGTTTCTCCTGCCTGTCTTGATTCCAGCTTGTAACTCACTCAGCACGGCATTTCTCATGATGTGCTTGGCATAACATTAAACAAATAGGGTGGCAACAGACAGCCCTGTAGTACTCCTTTCTCAATCCTGAACCAATCAATTGCTCCATACAGGTTTCTAACTGTTCCTTCTTGACCCATATACAGGTTTCTTAGGAGACAGGTAAGATGTCTGATATTCCCATTTCTTTAAGAGCTTTCCATAGTTTGTTATGATCCACACAGTCAAAGGCTTTAGCATAGTTGATGAAACAGAGGTAGATGTATCTTTCTGGAATTCCCTTGCTATCTTCATGATCCAGTGAATGTTGGCAAGTTGATCTCTGGTTCCTCTACCTTTTCTAAACCCAGTTTGGACATCTGGAAGCTCTTGGATCATGTAATGCTGAAGCCTAACATGTAAGATTTTAAGCGTAACCTTACTAGCAAGGGAGATGAGTGCAATTGTCTGATGTTTAGAACCTTCTTTACTACTATCCTTCTTGGGAATTGGGATGAGGATTGACCTTTTCCAGTCCTGTGGCCACTGTTGGGTCTTCCAGATTTGCTGACATATTGAGTGCAACACTTTGCTGGCATCATCCTTTAGGGTTTTGAATAGTTCTATTGGAATTCCATTGCATCCACTAGCTTTATTGACAGCAGTGCTTCCTAAGGCCCAGTTGACTTCACACTCCAGAAAGTGTGGCTCTGGGTGACTGACCACACCATCATAGTTGTCCAGTTCATTGAGTTCTCTTTTGTAGAGTTCTTCTGTGTATTCTTTCCATCTCTTCTTGATCTTTTCAGCATCTATTAGTCGCTACTGTTTCTGTCTTTTATTGAGTCCATTTTGAGGGGGAATGTCCCTTTGATATTTCCAATTTTCCTGAAGCGATCTGTAGTCTTTCCCCTTCTGTTATTTTCTTCTAGTTTTATGTGCTGTTCATTAAAGAAGTCCTTCTTGTCTCTCCTTTCTATTCTTTGGAACTCTGCATTTAGTTCTATGTACCTTTCCCTTTCTCTCTTGCTTTTCAATTCTTTTCTTGATTCAGTTGTTTGTAAAGTCTCCTCAGGTAACCACTTTGCCTTCCTGTTTTTCTTTTTCTTTGGGATGATTTTGTTTTTACCTCCTGTACTATATTACAGACCTCCATCCATAGTTCTTGAGGGACACTCTTTACTAGATATAATCCTCTGACCCATGAGTGCTCACAGTGGCTCAAAGGGTAAAGCCTCTGCTTGCAATGCAGGAGACCTGGGTTCGATCCCTGGGTCAGGAAGATCCCCTGGAGAAGGAAATGGCAACCCACTCTGGTACTCTTGCCTGGAAAATCCTATGGACCGAGAAGCCTGGTAGGCTATAGTCCATGGGGTCTCAAAGAGTCAGACACGACTGAGCGACTTCACTTTCACTTTTTTTTTTTTTTTTTTTAGTAGACAAACATTATATTTATTAATCAACAATACTTGGGACCTGTTATAAAAGATCCCTCTAGTTGATTTCATCCATTCATTCCTTCTTTCATTCCACAGGCACATATGGAGTTTTTACTAGGGGACAAGAATTTTTCTGGGTGCTGGAAATGGAAAGATGAATGAAACACAATTTCTTTCTCTGAAGAGTTTGAATACAGTCCAGCAGATTCTCTAATGAAAGGCACTTCAGAGCCCAGAGGCTACTTTGGCTTGAAATCCCAGTGTTAGAATCTTTCCTTTGAGTTAAGGCACCAGCTACAGTTAAAGTGTCTGTGAATTAAGGGTAGCTCAGTGGCATGGATTAGCTAGTGTCCCTTTGAAATGAGACAGACACTGAGAAAGAAAGTTTTGATGGAGGAATATCAAAAGGTCCAGGAGTCTAAAAATTGTCAGTGGAATAATAAAGGACACATGAGGCCATTTACAAATCGAAAAAAGGACCTCTTTCCACCTTTCTTCTCTGTTGTTTATGTCTCTTAAGATACACACATCTTTGCACACTATGCAGTGAATCACGAGAAGTGAGCACAACACTCTTTATGTTTTTTAAAGTCTGTGTGTGTCAGAAGTTCAATCCTTTGAACCTATTGGTCACCTTCACTGCATATTCATAGGAGATTTGATTTAAGTCATGCCTGACTTCCTTGGTGGCTCAGACGGTAGAGGTGGCTGCCTACAAGGTGGGAGACCGGGTTCGATCCCTGGGTAGGGTAGATCCCTTGGAGAAGGAAATAGCAACCCACTCTAATACTCTTGCCTGGAAAATCCCATGGATGGATGGAGGAGCCTGGTAGGCTACAGTCCATGGGGTTGCAAAGAGTCGGACACAACTGAGTGACTTCACTTTGTTTTCTTTCTTTCTTTGCCTGGCCTAGTGGTTTTGCCTGCTCACTTTAGTTTAAGTATGAATTTTGCTAACAGAAACTAATAATCTGAGTCACAATCAGCTCCAGGTCTTGTTTTTGCTGACTCTATACAGCTTCTCCATCTTTGGCTACAAAGGATGTAATCAATTTGATTTCTGTTATTAGTTCAGTTCAGTCGCTCAGTCATGTCTGACTCTTTATGACCCCATGGACTGTAGCACACCAGGCTTCCCTGTCCATCACCAACTCTTGGAGCTCGCTCAAACTTATGTCCGTTGAGTTAGTGATGCCATCCAACTGTCTCATCCTCTGTTGTCCTTTTCTCCTCTTGCCTTCAATCTTTTCCAGCATCAGGGACTTTTCTAATGAATCAGTTTTCACATCAGGTGGCCAAAGTATTGGAGCTTCAGCATCAGTCCTTCCCATGAATATTCAGGGTTGATTTCCTTTACAATTGACAGGGTTGATCTCCTTACAGTCCAAGGGACTCAAAAGTCTTCTCTAACACCACACTTCAAAGGCATCAATTCTTCAGTGCTCAGCTTTCTTTATAGTCCAACTCTCATATCCATACATGACTATAGGAAAAACGATAGCTTTTAGTATATGGAGTTTGTTGGCAAAGTAATGTTTCTGCTTTTTAATACACTGTTTGGGTTGGTCATAGCTTTTCTTCCAAGGAGCAAGCATCTTTTAATTTCATGGCTGCAGTCACTGTCAGCAATGATTTTGGAGCCCAAGAAAATAAAGTCTGTCACTGTTTCCCCATCTGTTTGCCATGAAGTGATAGGACTGAATGTCATGATCTTTGTTTTCTGAATGTTGTTTTAAGCCAGCTTTTTTACTCTCCTCTTTCACTTTCATCAAGGCTCCTTAGTTCCTTTTTCCCTTTCTGCAATAACTGTAGTGTCATCTGCATATCTTAGGTTATTGGTATTTTTCCCAGCAATCTTGATTCAAGCTTGCGCTCCTCCAGCCTGGCATTTTGAATGATGTACTCTGCATATAAGTTAAATAAGCAGGGCAATAATATACAACCTTGACGTACTCCTTTCCCAAATTGGAACCTGTTCATTGTTCCATGTCCAGTTCTAACTGTTGCTTCTTGACCTACATACAGATTTCTCAAGAGACAGGTAAGGTGATCTGGCATTCCCATCTCTTTAAGAATTTTCCATAGTTTGTTGTGCTCCACACAGTCAAAGGCTTTAATGTAGTCAATGAAACAGAAGTTTTTCTGGAATTCTCTTGCTTTTTCTATGATACAACTGATGTTGGCAATTTGATCTCTTGGTTCCTCTGCCTTTTCTAAATCCAGCTTGACATCTGAAAGTTCTTGGTTCATGTATTGTTGAAGCCTAACTTGAAGAATTTTGAGCATTACTTTGCTAGCATGTGAGATGAGGGCAATTGTGTGGTAGTTTGAACATTCTTTAGCATTGCCTTTCTTTGGGATTGGAATGAAAACTTAACTTTTCCAGTCCTGTGGCCACTGCTGAGTTTTCGAAATTTGCTGGCATATTGAGTGCAGCACTTTGACAGCATCATCGTTTAGGATTTGAAATAGCTCAGCTGGAATTCCATCATGTCCACTAGCTTTGTTCGTAGTAGTGTTTCCTAAGGCCCACTTGAGTTTGCACTTCAGGATGTCTGGCTTAGGTAAGTGATCACACCATCATGGTCATTAAGATCTTTTTTTATGTAGCTCTTCTGTGTATTTTTGCCAACTCTTCTTAAAATCTTCTGCTTCTGTTAGGTCCATACCATTTATGTCCTTTATTCTGCCCATCTTTGCATGAAATATTCTCTTGGTATCTCTAATTTTCTTGACGAGATCTCTAGTCTTTCCCATTCCTTTGTTTTCCTCTATTTCTTTGCATCGATCACTTAGGAAGGCTTTCTCATCTCTCCTTGCTATTCTTTGGAACTCTGCATTCAGATGTGTGTATCTTTCCTTTTCTCCTTTGCTTTTTGTGTCTCTTCTTTGCTCAGCTATTTGTAAGGGCTCCTCAGACAACCATTTTGCCTTTTTGGATTTTTTTCTTGGGTATGGTTTTGATCACCGCCTCCTATGCAATGGTATGAACCTCCATCCATAGTTCTTCAAGCACTCTATCAGATCTAATCCCTTGAATCTATTTGTCACTTCCACTGTATAATCATAAGGGATTTGATTTAGGTCATATCTGAATGGTCTAGTGTTTTCCCTATGTTCTTCAGTTTAAGTCTGAATTTTGCAATAAGGAGTTCATGATCTGAGCCACCATCAACTCTCAGTCTTGTTTTTACTAACTGTATAGAGCTTCTCCATCTTCCACTGCAAAGTATGTAATCAATCTGATTTTGGTATTGACTATCTGGTGATGTCCATGTGTCGAGTTGTCTCTTGTGTTGTTGAAAGAGTGTATTTGCTATGAACAGTGCATTCTCTTGGCAATACTGTTAGCCTTTGAACTGCTTCATTTTGTCCTCTAAGGCCAAACTTGCCTGTTATTCCAGGGATCTCTTGACTTCCTATGTTTGGATCCCAGTCCCCTATCATGAAAAGGACATCTTTTTTTGGTGTTAGTACTAGAAGGTCTTGTAGGTCATCATATAACTGCTCAACTGATACTAGTAGAACTATACAAAGTTTCCTTTGGTTGATATATGTATGCTCCTTATCCTTTTACTTTCAAACTTCCTCTCACCCTAAGCAAATTAAATGTATATCATATTTTAAGTAGATTTAAAAATGCAAGAATTTTACTTAAAGTAATTAGCCAATTTATACTTAAATTGTTATTTATGTATGTATCCACAATCAGACTAGTCATTTTGTGACTCATTTAATTTACACTTTGGGATTGTTCAACTTCTTGATTCACCAACATTTTTTTCTTATTTTTTCTTTAATTATATCATTCTAATTATTTAATTATTCTCTTAGTGGTTCTGTCAGTAATAACATTTAGTATTTATTTTCACTATCAAAATAATAGTTTCTTTATCTATAAAACACTGCTAGAATATCAAAGCATTATCTTCCTCAAATTCCCAACGTACTACATTGTGGCCATGCATTTTAGTTTTATTTATAATTAAAATCATGTAAAGCATTACAGTTATCTTTTTGTATAATCTCTAATTATATTCAAACACATTTTTACTTCTTAAAAAATCCTTCTTTTCTTCCCCCATTTTTATGTTTCTGTTTAGGACCTTTGCCTTTTTGAAGAAATTTAGTCTTTCTTTTAGTAAAAGATTAATGGTGGTAAATTATCTATTTGTCAGAAATTGCCTCTGTTTACCTTCTCTTTCAAAAGAATATCTTGATGGGTGTCTAGGTTAGCATTTTTTCCTGGTGAGCTGTAAAATGTAATTCCATTGTTTTACTTTTCATAATTTATGTTGATTAGTCATCTCTCTGTCTGTTGCACCTATTAAGATAATGTAGTATTTCTCTAGCTGTTTTTAAGATTTTTTTAAAAAATATTTTTCTGTCATTTTCTTGGTATAGCTTTCTTGGTATTTATCCTTAGATTTTGCTAATCTTCACAAATCTCTAAATGGGCATCAGCCAGGAGATTTGAAATCCTTTGCTACTATCTCTGCAAATATTTTGCCCCATTCTCTTTCTCTTCTTCTATGATTCTCATTACAGGTATATTAAACTTTTTAAACATTTTTTTGAAACATGACTTAGATGCTCTGTTTTTTCTTTTTCATACTTTTTTTTTCTTTCTCCGCATAATATTTTGTATTTCCTATTGACTTTTCTTTCAGTTTACAAAACTTGCATTTTCCTACTTGTAGTCTTCTATTCAAGCCGTCCATTTAGTTCTAAATTCCAGGATCTTATTTTTCAATTATGGAAAGTTTTTGTGTTCTTATGTTTCAATATTCTTTTGAAATTTCTTTCTCTTTACTAATTTTTTTTGTATTTACTCTATTTTCTTAAACAATAGTTGAATATTTAAAGTATTTGCTTACAAATTCTATTATCTATGTACTCTGTTAAATGTCTTCTGACAGTTTTTTCTTTATTTTTTTGCTTAAGTCTCTTCTTCTCTGATCTAGTATATAATATTTTTATTGCATGCCAGATATTATGTATAAAGGAAACACAGAAGTTCAATATGTTGTTACTCCATCTGAGGATGTTCTTCCCTATGCTTGACAGATAGGAAAGGGCTGAAACCTCAATGAAATCATGACTGATTTGTTGGAGAACTTGGTTGTAGTTTTACTGACTCATTCTATCTTTGCTTTGTTTCTTGGGCCTGCCCACCTTGAGATTTGATTGAAAGCCGTTTTTTTTTCCCTTTTCCTTTATCCTAATGAGACTACAGCAAACTGAGATTTACCCTCTGCTGCTGCTGCTGCTGCTAAGTCGCTTCAGTCGTGTCCGACTCTGTGCGACCCCATAGACGGTAGCCCACCAGGCTCCCCCGTCCCCGGGATTCTCCAGGCAAGAACACTGGAGTGGGTTGCCATTTCCTTCTCCAATGCATGAAAGTGAAAAGTGAAAGTGAAGTCGCTCAGTCATGTCCGACCCTTAGCGACCCCATGGACTGCAGCCTACCAGGCTCCTCCGTCCATGGGAGTTTCCCGGCAAGAGTACTGGAGTGGGTTGCCATTTCCTTCTCCGATTTACCCTCTAGAATTTCCCATTCAGTACAGTCTATAAGACTCTAGAATGTCTTTTGCTGCTTTTTAGAAACTTTTAAATAGCTCCCAATCTTTCTGCAGTTTTGAAATTCTGCAGTGTGATTTAGAAAACACTAGCTTAGTGATAAGACCTCCCAAATTTTAAAATTGTTACTCATATGGTGCTTGATACTTGTGACTGGTTCATGTTGATGTATGGCAGAAATCAACACAATATTGTAAAGCAATTATCCTCCAATAAAGAAAAGAAAAAAACAGGAGATTTTAACTGATTTCTCTTTATCTCAACAAAGTATGTAAGATTAAGGTAAGCTATACCATCAAACTATGACTAGAAAATGCCCACAATTCAGTAAATGCCTCAAGCGAAAAAATGTCTGATGAACATGAAGTCCCCTTGAAGACATTCTCTCCTTTCTGGTACTTTTGTTTCTTTATAAGTTCATGTCTTTAAAAATGTTCTTTTGAAATACATTCAGCTTTAAAAAAAAAAAAAAATTATTTAAGAGAGAGCATTCCCATCACAGCCTATTGCATACTTCTCATTGTGGGAGCTCTCAGTGAGGTGTCTTTTCCTTTTTTTAAATCAAATATACTGAAAGTACAATTTAAATGTATAATCACCACCACAATCATAATATAGTGTATAGAATATTCCCAGCACCTCCAAAAGTTTCCCTGTGGATTTTTCTGTCAATTACTTCCTTCTACTATTAGACCCTGGCAGACATTAAGTCCCATTCTTATATCTGTGCCTATTCCATAATGGAAATACAATATAATTGGGATCATAGAGTATGCAGCCTTTTGTTCATGCCTTCTTTCACTTAGGCTTTGTAGATTCATCCATATTGTTACATATATCCATAGTTCATTAATATTTCTGAAAAACATTTTATTTATTTTACATGAGTTGACAGAAGTTTGTCATTTTTCTAGATTTGGTAATTATGAATAAAGTCACTATATCAGAGCTTGAGGAGAGGGTTAAAGGCATGTAGGCTGTTTCCAGCTGTTATTGACATATAAATATTTGGGTAGGCAAGTTTTTATTTCACTTGCATAGATATATAGGGGTGAAATTACTCTGTTGTGTGTAAGTATATGTTTGCTTCATAAGAAATCGACAAACTGTTTTCCAACAGAGCTGTATTATTTGACAGTCCCCACTAGCACTGTATGGAAGTTCCACTTGCTGAACATCTTCACTAACGCTTGATATTTTCCATTTAATTTTAACTAGTTAGTATGTAGTGGTTTTAATTTGCATTTCCCTAATGTCTATTAATGTTTTTAAGTGAAATGTCAATTTTTTTGCTTTTTTTATTGGACTCTGACTATTACTTATGAGTTGTAAAAATTCTTTGAATGTTCTGCATACATGTCTTTTCATCAGATATATACGTTATAAAAATTATCTCCCTGTCTATAGCTTGGATTTACCTTTTTGTAACAGTGTCTTTATAAGTATGAAGTTTCTTACTTTGATAAAATTTAATCTGTATTTATATATATATGTATAAAGTTATATGCATGTATAAATATATATATATAAATATATTTATATATTTATATATTTATAAATATATAAATATGTATGTATTTGCATATATATATATGGCTTTCCTGATAGCTCAGTTGGTAAAGAATCTGCCTGCAATGCAGGAGATCCTGGTTCGAATCCTGGGTGGGGAAGATAGGCTGGAGAATGGTAGGCTACTCACTCCAATATTATTGGGCTTCCCTTGTGGCTCAGCTGGTAAAGAATCCTCCTGCAATGCAATGTGGGAGATCTGGGTTGGGAAGATCCCCTCGAGAAGGGAACAGCTACCCACTCCAGTATTCTGGCCTGGAGAATTCCACAGACTGTATAGTCCATGGGGTTATAAAGAGTTGGACATGCCTAAGCAACTTTCACTTTCACTTGCAAATATAAGAAATGTAAATACATGTACCTAAATAATCTTTCCATAGAACAATGAAATTATGATTTTCTACTTTGTTTCCTTCTGGAATTTCTATATTTTACCAATTGCGTTTATGTCTGTGATCTACTTTAACTAATTGTCACATATGGTACCAAGAAAAAAGTGAGAGTAGCTGTTCCTTTATTTTTTCCTGTGTTGATGCTTTTTTCCAGCAGTTATTCTATCCATGTCCCACTATTGTATAGTGAAAGCCAGTGGAGCAGATAAATTTTATCATTAATTTCATAGATCTGATTAAATGATATTATCCTGTAGGAGTTATACTTCAGGAACTATTCTTGAGGTGCCTCATCCACATTGGGAACTAATATAAATGATTAAACTTCAAGATGCTACTGCCAGGGATAAAACTTTTACAAATTTGAGGAGGAAGGAGTAAATGTAGTTTGCACACAAAAGGTACAAATGCATAGAATGTGGTATAAGTGATAGGATGTTATTCCATGATTAAGATACAAGACTGTATATTTTTCCCTTCTGTTCCCTCTCTGTCTGTCTCTCTTGTTCTCTCTTTCTCTCTCTCTCATTCCCCATCAGCCTGATATATTGTGACCATTCGCTAATGGAGAAGTCTCATACAACAATAAGCTGAAGCCAGCCTCTGGTCAATAGCATATAAGGAACTGCAGCTCTCTACCCAACAGGCTGTGGAAACTAAATTCCGTAAACAACCAGGTGAGAGAGTTTGAAGCAGTTCCTGTCTTAGTCTGTTCAAGCTATTATAACAAAATACCACAGACCAGGTAGCTGATAAAGAGCACCAAAAACATATTGCCTACAATACAAGTTTTAGAAGCTGGAAGGAAACTCAAGATGAGAGAGATCACCTTCTGGGTCTCAGACTTCTTGTATCCCCACATGACAGAAGATGCTGGGAAGCTCTGTGAAGTCTCTTAAAAGAGCAATCATCCCATTCATGTGAACTTCATTCTCATGACTTAATCATCCCCCAAAGCCCCCAGCATACTAATAACTATCTCACTAGGGGGAGTAGGATTTCAACATGTGAATTTGGGGAGACACAGACCTTCAGACCATAGCAGATCCTTTCTTAGTTGAGCCTTGAGACTGCTGTGACCGTATCTGGCACATTGCTTGCAGCCTATGAGGGACCTTGGGTCAGAGGCATTCAGCTAAATTTTACCCAGATTCTTGAGCTACAGAAACTCTGAGATAATAAATATTGTTATTTTAGCCACTATGTTGGGGATACTTTTTCAGTTCCGTTGCTCAGTCCAGTCTGGCTGTTTGCAACCCTGTGGACTGCAGCACGTCAGGCTTCCCGGTCGATCACCAAAACCCGAAGCTTGCTCAAACTCATGGCCATCAAGTACATGATGCCATCCAAACATTTCCTCCTGTGTGGTCCCCTTATCCTCCCACCTTCAGTCTTTCCTAGCATCAGGGTCTTTTCCAATCAGTCAGTTCTTTGCATCAGTGGACAAAGTATTAGAGTTTCAGCTTCAGCATCAGTCCTTCCAATGAATATTCAGGGTTGATTTACTTTATGATTAACTGGGTTAATCTTGCAGTTCAAGGGGCTCTCAAAAGTCTTCTCCAACACCACAGTTCAAAAGCATCAATTCTTTGGTGCTCAGCTTTCTTTATAGTCCAACTGTCACATCCATACATGACTACTGGAAAAACCATAGCTTTGACTAGACAGACCTTTGTTGGCAAAGTAATGTCTCTGCTTTTCAATATGCTGTCTAGGTTGATCATAGCTTTTCTTCCAAGGAGCAAGCGTCATTTAATTTCATGGTGGCAGTCACCATCTTCAGTGATTTTGGAGCCCAGGAAAATAAGTTTGTCACTGTTTCCATTGTTTCCCCATTTATTTTCCATGAAGTAATGGCACCAGATGCCGTGATCAGAGTTTCTTGAATGTTGAGTTTTAATCCAGCTTTTTCACTCTTGTCTTTCGCTTTCATCAAGAGGCTCTTTAGTTCTTCTTCACTTTCTGCACAAGGGTGGTATCATCTGCATATCTGAGATTATTGATATTTCTCCTGGAAATCTTAATTCTAGCTTGTGCTTCATCCAGCCTGGCATTTGACATGATATACTCTGCATATTGCCAAAGAAAGGCAATGCCAAAGAATGCTCAAACTACTGCACAATTGCACTCATCTCACATGCTAGTAAAGTAATGGTTAAAATTCTCCAAGCCAGGCTTCAGCAATACGTGAACCATGAACTTCCAGATGTTTAAGCTGGTTTTAGAAAAGGCAGAGGAACCAGAGATCAAATTGCCAATATCCGCTGGATCATCGAAAAAGCAAGAGAGTTCCAGAAAAACATCTATTTCTGCTTTATTGATGATGCCAAAGCCTTTGACTGTGTGGATCACAATAAACTGTGGAAAATTCTGAAAGAGATGGGAATACCAGACCATCTGACCTGTCTCTTGAGAAACCTGTATGCAGGTCAGGAAGCAACAGTTAGAATTGGACATGGAACAACAGACTGGTTCCAAATAGGAAAAGGAGTACGTCAAGGCTGTATATTGTGACCCTGCTTATTTAACTTATATGCAGAGTACATCATGAGAAATGCTGGGCTGGAAGAAACACAAGCTGGAATCAAGATTGCGGGAGAAATATCAATAACCTCAGATATGCAGATGACACCACCCTTATGGCAGAAAGTGAAGAAGAACTAAAGAGCCTCTTGATGAAGGTGAAAGAAGAGAGTGGAAAAATTGGCTTAAAGCTCAACGTTCAGAAAACTAAGATCATGGCATCTGCCCATCACTTCATGGGAAATAGATGGGGAAACAGTGGAAACAGTGCCAGACTTTATTTTTTTGGGCTCCAAAATCACTGCTGATGGTGATTGCAGCCATGAAATTAAAAGACGCTTACTCCTTGGAAGGAAGGTCATGGCCAACCTAGATAGCATATTTAAAAGCAGAGGCATTACTTTGCCAACAAAAGTCCATCTAGTCAAGGCTATGGTTTTTCCCGTTGTCATGTATGGATGTGAGAGTTGGACGGTGAAGAAAGCTGAGTGTCGCAGAATTGATGCTTTTTAACTGTGGTGCTGGAGAAGACTTTTGAGAGTCCCTTGGACTGCAAGGAGATGCAATCAATCCATCCTAAAAGAGACCAGTCCTGGGTGTTCATTGGAAGGACTGATGTTGAAGCTGAAACTCCAATACTTTGGCCACCTCATGCGAAGAGTTGACTCATTGGAAAAGACCCTGATGCTGGGTAGGATTGGGGGCAGGAGGAGAAGGGGATGACAGAGGATGAGATGGTTGGATGACATCACCGACTCGATGGACATGGGTTTGGGTAAACTCCGGGAGTTGGTGATGGACAGAGAGGCCTGGCGTGCTGCAATTCATTGGGTCACAAAGAGTCGGACACGACTGAGCGACTGAACTGAACTGAACTGAACTCTGCATATAAGTTAAATAAGCAGTGTGACAATATACAACCTTGACATACTCCTTCCCAAATTTGAACCAGTCTATTGTTCCATGTTCAGCTCTAACTATTGCTTCTTGGCCTGCATCCAGATTTCTCAGGAGGCAGGTAAAGGTGGTCTGGTATTCCCCTCTCTTTAAGAATTTTCCACAGTTTGTTGTGATCCACACAGTCAAAGGCTTTGATGTAGTTAATAAAGCAGAAGTAGGTGTTTTTTTCTGGAACCCCCTTGGTTTTTCGGTGATCCAAAGTGTCAGAGGATGTTCAACTTTAAGGAATCCAGTATGTTGCATTCTCTTCCTTTGTGTGCCATTTCTCAAGGACTCTGTTCCTTATCAGTTCCTATTCCAGGAATGAATAGAGCTGCACGCAGTTCTCAGGACTGAGATCATGGGAAAAGGCACCTGCTTGGATTCCCTTCAAGTGACTCCCTTCAGTGATTCTCTTCAGCAACCTTATATGTATTAGACTATCCATTTTATTGCAACTGGTGGAATTTCATTCTTTGTAATGGCTGAGTAATCATTTTACTGAAGATATATAATCATGCACTTCTGCTAATAACATACCCTTGTTCCACTAGAGACTTGGGTCCCCCGCGTCCTTCTTTCTGTCTTCATTCTCTTCGGAGTGTGGAAGCCTACCAAGCTCACTTTCTTGCCTAGGCTTTCAAGACCTCCTTGAGGGGATGCACTGTGCCTTCGTGAGTGGTACAAGTCCTGTACATGGGTTGGTACAGGTTGGTATTGGTTTTCCTCGTAACCCAAGAGGTACTGCTCTCTCTCTTTCTTTTTCTCTCTTTCTTTTCGTCGACTCCGGTCCCCAGCTCCCAGTCTGTAAAAGACCTCAACACCAAAGGATGTTGGCAATTTGATCTCTGGTTCCTCTGCCTTTTCTAAATCCAGCTTGAGCATCTGAAAGTTCACAGTTCACGTACTGTTGAAGGCTGGAATACTGGAGTGGGTAGCCATTTCCTTCTCCAGGGGATATTCCTGATACAGGTATCAAACCTGCGTCTCCTGTGACTGTTGCATTGGTAGGTGGATTCTTTACCACTGAGCCAGAGGGATTCCCATAGGAATTTATATGGATGACAAATACCTGAGAAACCCTTACTTTAATATGAGACAGTCACCAGGAGAGCCTCATCACCACGTGCATGCCAAGGCTTAACTTTATCAGAAATGACATCCTCTCCCCTATTCTCTCCTATACCTTGCTTTCCTCTCTTCCTTACAAGTTTTTCCTAGTGAACATTCCCCGAAAGCATATGTGTGTTGAATCCTTGTCTTTTATGAAACACAACTGAAGACACTAAGAATTGTACTCATGCTTATTTATATTCATCCTTAGGGTAATTTTGTCCACATGGCGGAGGAAGAATTATAGATACCCAAAACTTCTGTGGCACAAAAGACACAGAATGCTGAGCACTGAGCTGAGCTTTTTGTGCCTTACAGCAGGTTTTCACTAGCTGTCTGTTTTACACATGGTAGTATATACATGTCAATTATACTCCGGTAAAAACAATACTAGAATACTATCTTCAGATTCTATCCAGAAGGTCCATTTTACTGCAAGTTTTGTCTCCAGGTAAAATATTTGAGTAATTGGTGATTCTAATGAAGAAACAGAAAAGAACATTTTGCCAGAGTGACTCCCTAAGATCCAGTTAACTAGACAGATTAATGGAAGTGGTGTAGGTTTCAAAATATGGTCTAGCGTGAGAGGACATAGCATCATCCTCAAGCCGAAGATTTTTCTAGTAAAAACTAGACCACCAAAGATCAATGTTTAGACTATTCATCACTGCATTTATTGTGTGTATGTGTGTTTTTCTTTCATTTTCCATCTATATGAGATGATGGTTGCTTACTAAACTTAATGTGGTAATTATTTCATGGCGTATATAAGTCAAATCATTATGCTTTACACTGTTAACTATACAGTGCTATTTGTCAATTTTATCTCAATAAAGCTAGAAGAAAAAAATAAAGGATTTTGCTAAAATACAAAAGATACATTAACATCTGTATAGTGTAAATCAAACCCTTTATTATTATACAGTGGAAGTGACAAATAGATTGAAGCCATTAGATCTGATAGACAGAGTGCATGAAGAAATATGAACGGAGATTTGTAACATTGTACAGGCGGTGGTGATCAAAACTACCTGAACAAAAAGAAATGCAAAAAGGCAAAATGGTTGTCTGAGGAGGCCTTACAAAAATAGCTGAGGAAAGAACAGAAGTGAAAGGAAAAGGAGAAAAGGAAAGATACACACATCTGAATGCAGAGCCCAACAAATAGCAAGGAGAGATAAGAAAGCCTTCTTCAGCTATCAATGCAAAGAAATAGAGAAAAACAATAGCATGGGAAAGACTAGAGATCTCTTCAAGAAATTTAGAGATACCAAGGGAACATTTCATGCAAAGTTAGGCACAATAAAGGACATAAATGGTATGGACCTAACAAAAGCAGAAGATATTAAGAAGAGATGGCAAGAATACAGAAAAACTATACGAAAAATATCTTATGACCCAGATAACCACAATAGTGTGATCACTTACCTAGAGCCAGACATCCTGGAATGTGAAGTCAAGTGGGCTGTAGGAAACATCATTACAAACAAAGCTAGTGGAGGTGATGGAATTCCAGCTGAGCTATTTCAAATCCAAAAAAAATGATGCTGTGAAAGTGCTACATTCAATATGTCAGCAAATTTGGAAAACTCAGCAGTGGCTACAGGACTGGAAAAGGTCAGTTATCATTCCAATCCCAAAGAAAGGCAATGCCAAAGAATGCTCAAACTACTGCACAATTGCACTCATCTCACATGCTAGTAAAGTAACGCTCAAAATTCTCCAAGCTAGGCTTCAACAATACATGAACTGAGAACTTCCAGATGTTCAAGCTGGATTTAGAAAAGACAAAGGAACCAGCGATCAAATTGCCAACATCCATTGAATCAATGAAAAAGCAAGAGAATTCCAGAAAAACATCTACTTCTGATTCATTGACTATACTAAAACCTTTGAATGGGTGGATCATAGCAAACTGTGGAAAATTCTTAAAGAGATGGGAATACCAGACCACCTTACCTGCCTCCCAGGATATTTGTATGCAGGTATAGAAGTAACAGTTAGAACTGGACATGGAACAATGGACAGGTTTGAAATTGGGAAAGGAGTATGTAAGGGTGTATACTGTCACCTTGCTTATTTAACTTACATGCAGATACTAAATGCCAGGTTGTATAATACTAAAGCTGGAATCACGATTTCTGGGAGAAATATCAATAACCTCAGATATGGAGATGACACCACCCTTATGGCAGAAAGGGAAGAGGAACTAAAGAGCCTCTTAATGAAAGTGAAAGAGAAGAGTAACTTAAAACTCAACATGCAAAAAATGAAGATCATGGCATCCAGTCCCATCACTTCATTACAAATAGATGGGGAAACAATGGAAACAGTGACAGACTTAATTTTCTTGGGCTCCAAAATGACTTCAGATGCTGACTACAGCCATGAAATTAAAAGACACTCCTTAGTAGAAAAGCTATGACAAACATAGCCAGCTTATTAAAATGCAGAGACATTAATTTGCTAACAAAGGTCTGTCTAGTCAAAGCTATGGCTTTCTGGTAGTCATGTATGGATGTGAGAGTTGGACTATAAAGAAAGCTGAATGCCGAAGAATTGACGCTTTTGAACTGTGGTGTTGAAGACTCTTGAGAGTCCCTTGGACAGCAAGGAGATCCAACCAGTCCATCCTAAAGGAAATCAGTCCTGAATATTCACTGGAAGGACTGATGCTGAAGCTGAAACTCCAATACTTTGACAACCTGATGTGAAGGACTGACTGATTGGAGAAGACCCTGATGCTGGGGAAGACTGAAGGTTAAGAGGAGAAGGGGATGACAGAGGATGAGGTGCTTGGATGGCATCACTTACTTGATGGCCATGAGTTTGAGCAAGCTCCGGGAGTTGGTGATGGACAGTGAAGCCTGGCATGCTGCAATGCATGGGATCTCAAAGAGCTGAACACGAGTGAGCAACTGAACTGATTGACTGACATTAACATAATTTCCAAGTCCTAATTAGTTTTTCTCTTAAAAATGGCTTGTCTGGTGGTTTAATAGATAAAGGATTTTGAAGGGGTTATAGAAAAATTTTTACTCTAGAATGGAAAAGTGCTGAAGGTATCACAGAGTCTCATAATTAAAGAGAAACTTACATCTCAATTAAATTTAGCCATCATTATGCATAAAATATCAGTGAGTACCAAGAGACTAAAAAGAAAAAAGTCCTATTGATGTTAATAGGTAAAAGGTAAAAGAGAATATTGATTGGACCAAGTATTGCAGAAGTTAGAAGAACTGTGAATAATATCAGAAAACTGGAGGTCAGTCCTCTCTCTAATAACCTGATGAATATATTCTTGACATGCAAGAACTAGCCAATGTTTCAAATACATTAACTCAAGTTTAAAAGAAACACTATGAATATTTTTTTTGAATGGATTGGAGATATCAGGATATAAAAAATGATATGTATACAGAAATTATTTGGAAAAAGGGAAACAAGTAACGCTTAAAACTGATAAGATATTCCTGATTCACTCTTACAAAATATTTTTAAGAGAGTGAGGTAAGTTATTTCAAAAGAGGGCTATTTTAACTTTCAGGAATCATGACATAGAAAAAATTTTAAGAAACATATCAGGTTAAATAGCTTCTTTGAAAAAAGTAGTGGGTTATAACATAATTAGAAACTTTTCATTAGAAAAACTAATACTACTATATTTAAAAAGAACTTTATAATAGATCCCATATAAATAGGTAAATTGGAGTAGGTAATGGCAACTCACTCCAGTATTCTTTCCTAGAAAATCCCACGAACAGAGGAGCTTGGAGGGCTATAGTCCATGGGGCTGCAAAGAGTTGGATATGGCTGAGTGACTGGGCACACACACATATAGGTAAATAGATAGTTAGATAAAGCTAAAATATAGATATGTTAATATAGTTGTACATGTGATATTTGTTACTGCATCCATCTATATAGATGTCTTCCATTTATATCTTTTCCATCTTATTTATTTATTTACAAATAACAATCTGTACCAGTGGTGAAGAAATTTCTAGTTAAGAATGTTTAATTTCACTGGATCTTGATTTTCTCATATGTAAAATATTGAAGATGGGCCCTGTGATTTTCAAAGCCCTTTTTCACTTCAAGTCTTTTAACTTTGTTATTATTTAAGACAGTTTCTACTGTAACAAACTTTCATAAATATTTAGATCTTACAAGTGAATTTTATGTGATGATAGAAAAGAAATTCTATTGCTCAAAGTATTTTTGGACATTACCAATCAGTGCTAATTTTATTGAGTTATTTTACCCACTGCCTAATACTTGGTTTTTGGCATAAACACATTGTTGGAATTATATCAATGCTGAATATCTAGCTTTTGTCTGGTTTTTTAATCTGGATAGAATTCATGTAATTCATGGTAATTTTAAGATATACAGTGGTTTCTGCATTTGTACCAAAGGATTTTCTTTAGTACTTGTCTTATCTTGGAAAGTTTGTGTGTATGTGACATGCTACCTAATGTTTCCAGCTGTCCCATAGTAGTATTGATGCAATAGTAACCACCCTGGCTTTGAATAAATTAAAATCACAATCACTTTAGCCTTTTCCTTTGCTCTGCCTATATAAGGGAATCTTTTTTTTCCCCCTCTATTCCTCCCGTTGACTCTCTGTCCCTCTTCAAAAAGACAGATGTCTTTATTTTTTTGGAGAGCCTCCTTCTGTTACTGGTGTCTGTGCTAATTTACTGCTATAAAAATTTAGAGAGGTTATAGAAAGAATATGGTAAAGTAAACGGTTTGCAAATTTGATTTAGAGAAAGATGTTAGTTGAATATCATCAAAATTATCATGCTACAAAGACAAGTTTTAACATTCTGAGTCACATGTAACAAAAGAGGTTACCTGACCAACCAATCAACATATACCAAAAGTACAGCAAAACTAGATTTTGTTTAGTTTTCTGCTTCATCTCTCTTATTATCAGTTTTTCTCTTTTTTTTTGCTCCCTTCTTTTATCTCTCCCTCAGTCCCAACCTCACTGTCTTCTTTAATTTTCTGTGGACCTGACTTGAATTCAAATAATTAATGTCATACTTGGACAGAAGAAAAAAAAATTCATTGCCACACCACAAGTGTGCAAATTTAACTACATTTTGCATTCAGTTCAGTTCAGTTCAGTTCAGTTCAGTCACTCGGTCGTGTGCGATTCTTTGTGACCCCATGAATTGCAGCATGCCAGGCCTCTCTGTCCATCACCAACTCCCAGAGTCTACCCAAACCCATGTTCATCGAGTTGGTGATGCCATCCAGCCATCTCATCCTCTGTCATCTCCTTCTCCTCCTGCCCCCAATCCTACCCAGCATTAGGACTTTTGTTGGCAAAGTAATGTCTCTGCTTTTAAATATGCTATCTAGGGTGACAATATACAGCCTTGATGTACTCCTTTTCCTATTTGGAACCAGTCTGTTGTTCCATGTCCAGTTCTAACTGTTGCTTCCTGACCTGCATACAGGTTTCTCAAGAGACAGGTCAGATGGTCTGGTATTCCCATCTCTTGAAGAATTTTCCACAGTTTATTGCGATCCACACAGTCAAAGGCTTTGACTTAGTCAATAAAGCAGAAATAGATGTTTTATGTTTTTCTGGAACTCTCTTGCTTTTTCGATGATCCAGTGGATATTGGCAATTTGATATTGGCATTTTGCATTATGTTTGTATTATCTCCATGATGTGTGGGAAAAAAATCTTCATTTGTTTGTGTTTTAACCAGAGTAAACTTTTAGTTTTATATTTAGCTTAACTCCTAAATTTTAAATTGTTGTCCCTCTTGTAGCTGAAGTTTATTCTGATAGAAAATGTGGCTTTCTAAACTAGTAAAGGTATGCTGTTGGAGCTTTGTTTGCATCTCATGACTAAAGTTACATCTTGGTCAGTTTTGACTCCAGTCTCATGTTTTGCTTTGATTAAGTAAACTAGAAAATAATGCTATTTTTGGAGAAGGAAATTTCTTTACATTAACACCAAAAGAATGAGCGTATTGTTTGGTTTCAAGCATGGCATGGTTTAGATTTGTATTCTTACTATTATTCCTAATGATTTGAAAGGACATCCAAGGGTTGGGACTTTAAAATCATGCTAACTTTTACAGCTTACTCTTGCAGATTTCCTCATGAGTTTGCTTTGTTTTTCATCTTAAAATATCTCAAAATATTTTATTGAGGTGTAATGGAGAGTAAAAATGACCAAAATCATGAGAATAAAACAATTAACACAAAGTATTTCAAAGGCTCAGGTTGAGGTTGAAGGGCACCAGAGTGCTCTGAAGTGGTCTGAAAATAGAGGGAAGGGACAGAAGGCCATGACTAGTTTATCATGTTAGGATCACAGTTAAAATATCCAGAGCACAGCTCTCACATATTTACAGTGAACACTAAGATTGTTTTATGCTCAAATCTTTCAGGTTTTTCTGAAGACAAACACCAACATTTCAAAATATGTTGAGAGTATATTAAGACTCTATTGTTGTGTTCTATATTCATTAGAAACACATATTACATATAAACATTATTTTTCCATATAAATTTCATGAATAGTTAAAAGGAACACCTATGTGCCTTAAAGTTAAGTTCATTATAAATAAATCATACACTAAGTAAGTATTATAGATACAATCTGTAAAATATTTTGAATTATTATTATACTGAGGGAGAAGCACTGTATTTGAACATGGAATCAAAGCAGCATAAAACATTATAGTTTCATGTCTAAAATCTTTAGACAAAAATTTTTCATATAAATATTTGTATTCTTATCTTTAAATTGGAAATATTTAAATTACCTGAAGTTTGGGAAGGTCCACTTATATTAATTTTCAAAACAACTTGCCCAAATATAGAACTCTTTGAAGATTGTTTTCATTTTCAGAAGGAAGTTAATACTTTTTCATTTTTAATATTATTTAAATGATGGGTAGGGTGAGAGTTCACATATGCCATATCTATAGTAAGAATCATCTTTTAGGTATTTCATAAAACTTTTTGTTGTTAGTCTGATTTTTCTAATATCTAGCTTGCCCTTTCTTTCTTTCTTTTTTTCTTGTTAATGCCTGAAACATGCATATGAGTTAAATTTAGATATCTTACTAAAGGTTTTTTACACTGATTTATATGAGGTTATTAATAAATCTATTTGGATGATCAATATAATCCCCTCTCTCCTCCTTTTTTAAACTCCTCTCCACCTGACAATTAAATTTTATCAATATTAAAACATCATTTATTTTATTTATGTAAGAGAAATGTGTCAGGGAAAACATCCATGGCAAACATAAAACAGTCTATGAGAGATGAATTATTTTCATAATGCTATTCTGTACCTTACACACTTAATCTGTTTGATGTTTTGAATAAATTGACTTTGCATTTCAAATACTAATAAGTAGTGATTTTAATTTTTAAAATCAAACAAATCAAATTATTTATTTTAATAAAGCATTGATCAATTTTATTATATTACCAATCTATTATACACATGGCATAATAATTTTTATTGCTATTAAATTCTTACCTGATCCCTAAAAATATTTGTGATCCAGGAAAATTAGAGCATTGTTCTTCCTATTTCAATTGTCCTACTAATTTCACAGCTGTATAGTGGGAAACATGTTGAGAGAAAGTATTAAAATATTTTAAAGCCGCATGGGATTATTAAAAACTGAAATGAATCCTCTAAATCTTTGAGACAACTGTTCATCAGATACATTTTCTTAAAAAGGAAAAAAAAAAAAAAACCTCCGTACTTTACTGGAAACCTAGAATTCATAGCTGTTAGTTCAAGCAATGTTCCTGGAGAATGGTCAGAGGAATATACTGGAACATTGGAAGAAGAAGAAATTAGCCAAATTCATCATTTGCTTTTAATTTTGCATTTTCATTCAATTAATTCCCCTTACTTGTCTAGCAAGACTGAACTCATCTTAAAAGTCTTCATTCCTTTTGGCTTAATGTAGATTATGATGCCTGAGAGTATTGGACTATGAATAATGTGGCCTATTTTGGGGGGCTGTTATCTAACTGCAGCATTTTTTTGGATGGGAAAAGCAAAAGCATTTCACATACTCCAAGAAAAAGTAGTGAGTGTTGAAAGTAATCAATGACTTGCCTTTTATTTCTTCTAAATGACAAGCTTAACAATTGTCAGAGAACTCACCAGTGCATTCTGGAAATCTCATTCTGTCATCATAAAACCCTGACTGTAGCAACATCTGTCTAGAGCTGGACAGAACCCCAGTGACCCTGTGCTAACATTGGATCCCTAGTGGTCAGAAAGCAAGCAAGAAAGGTAAAAGTAAAGAAACATGTAAACGGCTTAAATGACAGAAAAATACTCTCAGAAGAAAACCTGTTCTTTTTGTTCAAAGCTGTCAGAGATTATTCTTTGGATGTTTGTCTACTTTCATTGAACAAGAATCAAAACATAAGTTACAATTTATACATGTTAAAATTAGTGATGGACTCAACATTTTAACAGTGAATGCATTTTTAATTTTTTTGCTTTTTCTCTCTAATATCTTAGCAATTGCAAAATGTATCAATTTATTTTTGTTTTACATTATGCATTGAATTTTACGGTATTATACATTAGATGTTACAGTATTGTACAGTAGATTTTATAGTATTATACATTAGATTTTACAGTATCATAACATAAGGTAAATATTAATAGGTCATTAAGGATAATGAGAAAGAATAGCCCTTCATCTTGCCTTCTTTAAAGACAATGCCAAGAGATTTTACTTTTTCTCTTATTGTCACCTGGGGTTGGTGTAACTATGTCACTAAGTTCTTTCATTTCATTGAATGTGTCATTTTATCCAGCCTAGAATTCTTGCCACCAGGCAATCTTCTCAGTAATGATTGAAAGAAATGAAATGTACAGATTTACTAGATCTGTCTGATTCATTTGGCATAAAACATTGTCATTTTATTAAATGGATTATTTTCTATGTCACATATATACACATATGGATATATATACATATCAAATATATATATTTCTTTCTTGGACATTGGAAGTCTAGTATCACTGTAAAACTATTTAGATAAAACATGTTTTAATGAAATGACGTGCACAGCAAATCTTAGACATCCTTTCTTCTCATTTATCTCTGCGTGGATGAACATACCTTTGCCAGGGGGTGGATGATTGAATAATAAGGCAAATTGTAAAGCTCAATACACTTCCCTTAGCACTAAAGCAAATCAATCACTCTGGAGAACACTAAAAAAAAAAAAAGACTGATTATCAAGGTTTTCAGACAAGGTTTGAGTGCCTTAGAATATTTAAAAGAGTGTGTGTGTGTGTCTGTGTGTGTTTTGTCAATTTATGAGAAGTGCAATTTACAAATAAAAATTAATTTATATAACATATTTACAGCCTCTGAGACATGTAATTTCTCAACCTCACAAATATTAGGATGAACAGAAATCTGTGTTAAGCATTTACCATTGTAGAATTTTTTTTTTAATTTGCCTGTCTACGTTTAGGAAAGTTCAGGAAACTCACATATCAACACAAGTTTTCAGTTCTACCACTTCTGCCTCAAGTGCACAAAGACAAAGCAGTAATCTATCTAGTTTATTTCTTTGAAAATGGTGTTCTTAAAGTACATCTTGCAGATAGATTATCTATCCCTCACAGCAAAGCTTCACAATGGGAGTCTAATAATTGCTCCTTTTCTAATTTCACTAAATGAGTTATAATTATTTTATGTCTGTTTTATGGTTACTGAGTAGTATTAACCTAAACTCTAATTATAATATAGCTTTCAAAGAAATGTATGGACACCAAATTGATGAACAGCCAGCTTATGTAGGAACATCCCATAAAGCAGATACACAGCTAATAGTTTTAGGAATAGCATGTTAAAATTCAGGAGCAAAATTGATTTGTGAAGGAAACAAGATATAAATTCATTAAGTTTATATCTTCCAAGTCTGGATAGATGGAAACATGCAATTGTAATTATTACAAAAAAAAATTTACAGTTAAGCACAAAATCACTATTTTCCATTATGTTTGAAATCAATGATAAGATCCTTGAGTCCCATATAATACTCACAATGTGAGTATCAAATGCCAAAGTCACTGGATTTATAGCAATCTTTGCAAAGTAAATGGGGGCTTCCCAGGCGGTGCCATGATAAAGAATCCACCTGCTGATACAGGAGATGTAGGAGTTGCTGGTTCTATCCCTGAGTTGGGAAATGGCAACCCACTCGAGTATTATTGCCTGTAAAATTCCATGGACAGAGAAGCCTGGCAGGTTACAGTCCATGGGGTCTCAAAGAATCAGACACAACTGAGAGACTGAGCACACAAAGTAAATACTATGAACTATGACTAAAACAGATTTTATTATTGAAGAAAGTAATTCTTCTAGCGTGTTTTAACAGCAACATTTTATTTAAAATTTTTCCATGTTGATAGTATAACATTTAAAAAAAAAAGAAAATTGATTAATCTATGGATTTTTCCAAAGGGAGAGGTAAATAAAACATGTTTTTACAACTAAAACAATCCTTTAATTCTAACTACTGAAAAATAACTAGTTTTAGAGAGATATACCTTCATGTTTGATAGCCATATTTGGAAATATTCCTATAAATTGTAAATTAGAGAATATTCACACATAGATTAAATTGGTTCCTTATGCAATTAAAGTGCATTTTTATTTGAAAAAAACTGGTTTTATCAAAATAAGAGGTAGTCCAAAGCAACAGTAATTGTGTGATCGTTGGTGCTGAATATGAATCCTCTAATACTGTCCACCTTGTCAACAACGGAAGTGTTTCCATTCAAGCAAATACAAATTCACATTAGCCCCTTAGAAATGTCTTTCTAATTCATCTCAGCCTTCCTATAGGGTTTTTTGTTTCCCTAAAGACTATATTGAACTTTAATTCAGCCCTCTAAATATTTATCGAAGCCTTGTAATATGCCAAATACTGGTACCTAGGAGTACCAAGATAATAAGGCACAGTTCCTTACCCTTTAGATATTTCCATGCTATTTCTAAAAACTGATATAAATGATAAATTTTCATATAATGAGATAGCACTGGAAATTTCTGGAATGGGAATGTGCAACAGAATCTGTGGAGTCCAGAAAATACTTTCTCTAGGATGATAGCTGGTTAAGAAGGTAAGAGAATTGTTACGGGCAGAGAGAGCCTTAGGGTGAGGGCTCAGAATGTCTATCCAGTCAAAGGTGAATAGAGATATAGAATGGTTGTGTCTTTTTTTTTTTTTTTAAAAACTCTGTTTGTCTTCATTCCTTGGGCAAGGAAAAATGGGAGTAGCAGGTGAAGGCTAAGAATGTTAGACAGGCAACCATCTGATTTACTCTGTGCAACTTTGAAAATGGGCCCTGAATTTCCAGGCTATCCTCATTCCCAAATTCTTTACTGTTCTCAATTAATTTTGTTTTTATAATTCTAATGTCTGAAATAATTGCTATAACAAAAATATAGATATGGAAGCTGGCAACCTCATGACTCTATCTAATAGTCTAGGAAGAAATGTTTGGCATTATTGCTGATATATAAGTTGAATTTTGACTCATTTTCTCATTTTACCTTATCCCATTTCCTTCAGTTCAGTCGCTCAGTCATGTCTGACTCTTTGCGACCCCATGAACTGCAGCATGCTAGGCTTCCCTGTCCATCACCAACTCACAGAGCTTACTCAAATTCATGTCCATCGAGTCAGTGATGCCATCCAACAATCTCATCTCTGTTGTCCCCTTCTCTTCCAGCCTTCAATCTTTCCCAGCATCAGGGTCTTTTCAAATTAGTCAGTTCTTCACATCAGGTAGTCAAAGTATTGGAGTTTCAGCTTCAGCATCAGTCCTTCCAATGAACATTCAGGACTGATTTCCTTTAGGATAGACTGATTGGATCTCCTTGCAGTCCAAGAGACTCTCAAAAGTCTTCTCCAACACCACAGTTCAAAGGCATCAATTCTTCAGCGCTCAGCTTTCTTTATAGTCCAACACTCACATCCATACCTGACTACTGGAAAAACCACAGCTTTGACTAGATGGACCTTTGTTGGCAAAATAATGTCTCTGCTTTTTAATATGCTGTGTAGGTTGGTCATAACTTTTCTTCCAAGGAGCAACCCATTTCCTTAAGGCTGGACAAATTGATTTAAAGTCTGTGGCCTGCAGGCCTCTTTTGTTAATTTTAATAAGTGGAAAAAAGAGCTGTTAAGCAGCACTGTAAATGTTTGAGATTGGTTTTAAGACATAATTTGTTTTGGGTATAACCTTTTGACCTTTTTTCTAGATCACCAGACTTCTCAAAGTGAGTTTATTTGAAGGGCTAATAATTTGCTTAGCTAACAGATTCCTGTGTATCCTATTATATCTCCTGGCACTAAACAACCTTTTCATACACTAGAGAACTAATTTGATAAAGACTTATATAATATTACCACTTCACTCTCCCTGCCTTTTTTTCCCCTAGTTAACTTATATAATATTACCACTTCACTCTCCCTGCCTTTTTTTCCCCTAGTTATAAAGTAAGCTGGGTTATTTTCCCTTCACTAGATTGGCTATAAAACAACATTTGGGTCTCTCAAGTTTATCATTTTTACTTCCTTTATACCAGTTGGGCATCCTTATAAATTTAAAATGGGTTTCCATCTGCTAAAAGCTTTTAACATGTTTATTTCTTATTCTTTACCCTGAATTCCAATCCATAATGCAGAGTTGGTTTTTGTTGTTATTGTTATTTTAACAAACCTGGATATACAGTATGAGAAACCATACTGTAGTTAAGCATTTGCTTAGCTATATTACAAAAAGATGAGCATTTTTGTCATATGCCATGACCTCTCCTGAGGAGAGGAGAGGAGACTTTTTTTTATCCATTTGGGTCCACATTTCCACTACCATAATACATTGAGGCAAATTTATTGTTTACTTCTATATTTTAAAATTTAACAGAGCAGAAGTATTATTTGACTATTGACTGTTAAGCAATCACTTGAATCTGAGATACTGATGTAGGAATGCCATTATCTCATTCTAACATATTCTCCTATGTCCTTCTCTTCATCCTTTAAGTATGATCTTTTTGTTTTGGCATTATCATGGGGAGAATCAGTTACTTAGTACAATTCTGCCTTCTATAAATGGCAAGCACTTAACCAGAAACATTATCTCAAATTCATATTTACATAGACAATAAAATTATAAAGGGCCAATTCAACCAGGAAGCAGCCATTATCTCGGTGGGCATTTTATCCCATTCCCACCCAGGACAACTATGTAGTTTTGGAGCTTCAGCTTCAGCATCAGTCCTTCCAATGAGTATTCAGGACTGATTTCCTTTAGAATTGACTGGTCCTAAAGACAGAGCCTCGGAAATCTGAAATCTACCTTACTTAAGCCAGTGGATGTTTAATCATTATAAATCAATTATGAATATTTTTCAGTATGAGATAAAAGTAGATCTTTCTCATTTTCTTTGTATAATAAGATATATAATGAAGTTTGAAGGTTGTAATTATTAAACATTGAATTAATATTAATTCACTCTTGAGGAAATCGCAGGACTATTTCTATAAACTGCTTATAATCTGTGTGTTCATACACTTACTAAGATGGATAGTAACCTTTCTGGCATTTTACATAAACCCAATACTTTTTCTTAAAGGATTTATTATTTTTGTTTGTTGACTTTCTATCCTTTAAATATTCCATTTTCTTTCTACTACTGAGTACAGAATAATTTGTTCCATAGATTTAAGTGTAGTGATGGTTAGGATAGGTTTCCCAGGTTGCTCAGTGGTAAAGAATCTGCCTACCGATGCAGGAGAAACAAGAGATATGGGTTCAGGCATGAAAGGTCCCCTGGAGGAGGAAATGGCAACCCATTCCAGTATTTTTGCCTGGAAAATCCCAAGGACAGAGGAGCCTGGCAAACTACAGTCCATGGCATTGCAAAGAGCTGAATATGACTGAGCAACTGAGGACACAAAAACCAATGGTTAGGTTGAGGAAGAGGTTACGCCAGAAGAGCTCTAAAGCCAATCCCACCTCTACATTGACTTTATGTATGACTGTGGAGAAATGAAATTGCAACTTTCCCACTGATAGAGAAATGCTCTTCCATAGCATGTTTGATGGAAATGGGCATTAAACAATTAAATATTAAATAAATTAAATATAATTTGTATAGTCTGGATCACTATACTTGACATACAGTTGTTGTTGCTGTTCAGTCACTCAGTCCTATCCAATTCTTTGCAACCCCGTGGGCTGCAGCATGTCAGACTTCCCTGTCCTTCGCTATTTCCCAGAGTTTGTTCAAACTCATGTCTACTGAGTCAATGATGGTATCCAACCACCTTATCCTCTGTTGCCCCATGCTCTTCTTGCCCTCAATCTTTCCCAGCATCAGGGTCTTTTCCAGTGAGTCATCACTTTGCATCAGGTGGCCAAATTATTGGAGCTTCATCTTCAGCATCAGTCCTTCCATGAGTAATAAGGGTTGATTTCCTTTAGGATTGACTGGTTTGATCTGCTTGCTGTCCGAGGGACTCACAAAAGTCTTCTCCAGCACCACAACTAACAAGCATCAATTCTTTGATGCTCAGCCTATTTTATGGTCGAACTCTCACATCTGTACATGACTACTGGAAAAACTATAGCTTTGACTATATGGACCTTTGTCGGAGAAGTGATGTATCAGCTTTTGAATACACTGTCTAGGTTTGTCACAGCTATTCTTCCAAGGAACAAGTGTCTTTTAATTTCATGGCTGCAGTCACTGTTGGCAGTGATTTTGGAGCCCAAGAATATAAAGTCTGTCACTGTTTCCATTTTTCCCCTATCTATTTGCCATGGACCAGATGACATGATTTTGTTTTTTGAATGTTGAATTTTAAGCCAGCTTTTTCACTCTCTTCTTTCACTTTCATCAACAGGCTCTTTAATTCCTCTTCACTTACTGCCTTTAGGATAGTGTCCTCTGCATATCTGAGGTTCTTCATATTTCTCCCTCCAATCTTGATTCCAGCTTGAGCTTCTTCCAGCCCAGCATTTTGTGTGATGTACTCTGCATATATGTTAAGCAAGCAGGGTGACAATATATAGTCTTGACATATTCCTTCCCAAGTTTGAACCAATCCATTGTTCCATGTCTTGTTCTTACTATTGCTTCTTGACCTGCATACAGATTTCTCAGAAGGCAGATAAGGTGGTCTGATATTCCCATCTCTTTAAGAGTTTTTCACAGTTTGTTGTGACCAGACAATCAAAGGCTTTGGCATAGTCAATAAAGCAGAAGTAGATGTTTTTCTAGAACTCTTACTTTTTCTATGATCCAACGGATGTTGGCAATTTGATCTTTGGCTCCTCTGCCTTTTCTAAATCTTGCTTGTACATCTGGAAGTCCTCAGTTCATGTACTGTTGAAGACTAGCTTGGAGGATTTTGAGCATGACCTTGCTAGCATGTGAAATGAGTGCAATTGTGCATTAGTTTGAACATTCTTTGGCATTGCCCTTCTTTGGGAATGGAATGAAAACTGACCTTTTCCAGTCCTGTAGCCACTGCCGAGTTTTCCAAATTTGCTGGCATATTGAGTACAGCACTTTCACAGCATCATCTTTTAGGATTTGAAATAGCTCAGCTGGAATTCCATCACCTCCACTAGCTTTGTTTGTCTTGATGTTTCCTATGGCCCAATTGACTTCACACTCCAGGAATCCGGCTCTAGGTGAGTGATCACACCATCACGGTTATCTGGATCATTAAGATTTTGTTTTTAGTTCTTCGTGTATTCTTTCCACCTCTTCTTAATCTTTTTTTTGCTTCTGTTAGGTCCATACCATTTCTGTCATTTATTGTGTCCATCTTTCCATGAAATGTTCCCTTGGTATCTCTAATTTTCTTGAAGAGATCTCTACTCTCCCATTCTATTCTTTTCTGCTGTCTTTTTGCACTGTTGTTTGCATTGTTGCTCCCTTGAGGGGCGAAAACAAAACCTGTGTACACAAGAACCCAGGAGAAAGGAGCTGTGACCCTACAAGAGACTGAACCAGACCTGCCTGTGAGTGTTTGGGAGTCTCCAGTGGAGGTGTGGGTCAACAGTGGGCTACCGCAAGGCTAGGGGCACTGACAGCAGCAGTTTGTTAGGTGCAGCATGCTGGCATAAGTCCTTTTGGAGGAGGTCACCATTACTGCCATTACCCCTACCATATTTTGGCATTAGGCCAAACTACAAGGTGGGAACACAGGCCCATCCATCAGCAGAAAATTGAATTAAAGATTTACTGAGCATGGCCCTGCCCACCAGAGCAAGCCCCAGTTTTCCCCACAGCCAGTCCTCCAATCAAGATACTTGCACAGACCTCTTACCCTCATCCTTCAGACGGAAGAGAGAATGAAAACCCCAATCACAGAAAAATAACCAAAATGATCTCATGGGCCACAGCTTGGGTAAATTAATTAAACTATGAGCCATGCTGTATAGGACCACCCAAGACAGGCAGGTCATGGTGGAGTGTTCTAACACTACATGATCCACTGGAGAAGGGAATGGCAAACCACTTCAGCATTCTTGCCTTGAGAACCCCATGAACTGTATGAAGAGGCAAAGAGGTATGACATACAGTAGTTATTCAATAAATATTAAGTAAGATAATTATCATCATTTCCCAGGGCTACTCAAATACCTTTTATTTAAAAACAAAACAAAACAAAGCTTAAATTCTTATGTGTAGAAATGCTTTTGAGTGCCAAAACAGAATTTATATTTTATCTTGTTTTCAAGAGGTTGTGCCTCTCTCCTCTGGCCCACTATTCATTTAATTCATATGTAATTGAGGAAGTGATCCTGACCTATTATTGTCAGTCTAACAATGACTAGAAGCAAATAATTTTAGTTTAGTTCTGAATTATTCTTCCTTGTAGTCCTTTATTTAACTTAATATTTGAGTTTATAAATGACTTAATTCTCACCACTTTTATCCAGTATCACTTCTATGACTTTTTTTTTGATCTATCTATTCTCACTGATATTAGGACAATGAATTAACATTCATAATCTTAGGGCTATACCTTTTTAGGTGCTAAGAATTAGCTCAGAATTCATTGTATTTTCTTGTACCTTAGGTTTAAACTCCATGGTAGAAGAGATCTTCATTCATTTTGTTGACTGACCTAGTTCAAGATCCTAGTTTAGTACCTGGTCATAGTAGCCACTGAAAATATATTTATTAAATGAGTATTAAATTAATAGAATTACATAAATATTGAGGCAATTCAGCAACATCTAAAGCCCATACAATTTTAAAATTCTGAAGATTTTTGTGCTGTTTGAACTCCCACTGATTTCTATATTTCTAAGTTTAACAACTCATATGTGAAACTGTTATTTGGCTTGTCTATCATGTTAACATCATTAATTGTTTCTACTATCAGGTTGATCTTTTTATCATTGATTTACCTTCCAAATTCAGGTTCCTTACATTCTATTTCTTGGTTAATTTTTTTCCCCCCATAGGTCTAACACTTTGCAATTTAGCTTAACTTAGGATACAATGTTCAATTCAAGTTATCCTAAATCAGTCCAGTAATTTAAGTCTCTGAGTTCCAGAGCTGTTCAACCATTGGTGAAGTATAATTAGCTATATTTTACAATTTTCTTGTCTTTTTAGAAATACATCTTTTTAAACTCATTCTTTCTTTTCCTTTACATATCTTGTAGATGTTTGAATCTAGCTCTTTCGTCTTCAACTTTTTCCCTAATTCCATAGTACATAAAATTGAATACTTTGAGTATATCATTCAGTATCTACGGGGACACTGATTTAAATATGCAGATTGGCAGACTCTTTCTGAAACCTGTCAAATCTAGAGTTTTCTCACAAACCAAGTTGGTATTTGAGGCAGGAAACATTGTTTTACACTGATCACATTGTCATTATCTCCTCCTGGATTGTAACTTGCCATGATAATTTCTTGCCTGACTTTCTATGTGTTTTATTTAAAACAACAACAAAAACCAAATTATTCCACCAGACTAAGCAAAGTGTGGGAAAGTTCAGATCTAAATATGTTGTTAAAAATAATAGAGAATATGATGATAAGCAATTAAGAGAGGGCTCTTAGCTTATATTAGAGCAACAAACTAAACCAAGAATCAGTAAGAAGTGTACCACAAATAACCAGAGAAAAAGATAGCCAATAAGAGCCATATTCAGTATTACGTCTTGAAAGGATCCTAAATTTAATTGGATCTGACCATGAAGCAATTCTGTATCAGGGCATTATCAAAAATAGTAGAACAATCAGTCAGCCATTAGTGGACATTAACACCTGAGTATGATGCCAATAATAGACACAAAACTTTAAGAAGAGGTGGGGACAGGGGCAAAGAGAGTCCTGCTAAATCCATTGTCATGCTTAGTTGACTAAACAGATTCCCAGAGTTTTCTCTCTGAGGTGAAATGTTAGAGATTACACACTGATGTGGAATAGTGGATCACTAGCCACAGTTGGTATTGGTTATATAATTGCCCAAATTAGAAATAAAAAAAAACAAAACAAAAATTCAAAGAGACAGGAAAGTGTGATACATACAGAGGAAAAATCTTGATCAATAGAAAATACCCTTGAAAATGTGTAAATTGGACAACAATTTCAAAGCAAATGTTATAAATATGTTGGAAAAATGAAGGAAAACATGCTTAAAGAATTAAAGAAGGATATGATCCCCATGTCTCATCAAATAAAAACTATTAAAAAGAGAAAGAAATTTAAAAATAAGAAAATTCTGAAATTTGAGAAGCAATAACAACAGCAATAATAAGAAAACATGAAGCATATTAAAAATGAAAAGTGAATTTACAGACAAATGTAAATATCTATAATAACGTTCAATGTAAAAATCCAAACAAAGATTACGAACTGTTAAGTCAAACACCCAACTCTCAACCGTTTCTAGCAGACACACTAAGATTCAGAGATACAAATAAATTGAAAGAAAACAAATGGAAAAAACTTTTCAAATAGTAAACCTAAGAAAGTTGGAGAGGCTATACTCCAAAGTCAGACAAAATAGATTTTATATATATTCTAGAGATAATGAGGGACTTACAATGAAAGTTGAAAATCCATAAGAGATATATAACAACTACAAACTTATACAAAGCTAACAACAGAGCCTCAAAATACTTGAAACAAAAATGGACAAAACTGAAATTAGAAAAAGATAATTCAACAATACTAGTTGGACATTTCAATGTTACATTTTTAGAAATGAATAGAACAACTAGGCTGAAGATTAACAAGAAAATGGACATCTGGGGAACACTGTTCACCAAAACAGCAGAATACAAATTTTTCTCAAGGGCATATCTTCTCCAGAACAAAATATATGCTAGGCTACACAAAGCCTTAATGGGTTTAAAATTATTTCAATTATATAGCATATGTTCTCTGACCATAAGGGGATGAATTGTAATTCAATAACAGAAAAAAATTGGGGAAATTCACATATATGTAATACTTAAAAAATGTGCTCCTAAATAATTAATGGTTGAAAAAGAAGTCACAAAGAGCATTATAAAATACTTTGAAATGAACATAAAGGAAGACACAATGTATAAAAACTTTTGGGACTCAGGTAAAGCATGATTTATAGGGAAAATTATGCTGTAAATGTTCATATAAAAAACAATAAATAGATAATGAAAGAAATAAAATCAATAATGTTTCATTTTAATATAATAGATAAAGAAGATAAAACCAGATCTATATAAAGAAAAATAAGGAAAATAATGAAAACTAGATCCTAAAATTAACAAAATAAAGGATAAAAAAAGTCCAAAATTTGGTTCCTTAAGAATATTCATAAAACTGGCAAATCTTAAGCTAGGCAGACTGAGAGAAAGACAGAGGAGAGACTTAAATTAATAAAATCAGGAATGAAAGAGAAACCGTCATCACTTATGATAATTTAATGAAAAGAACAAATTTATAAAAAGGCACAAACCACTTAAATAAACTCAGGAAAAAAATAAGAAAAGATCTATAAAAAGTAGAGCAATTGAATTAGTAATTTTAAGAAACTTTGAAGAAAGGCCAGGTGATGGTTTTACTGGTGAATTCTACCAAGAATTTAATTTCTTTATAAACTCTTCCAAAAGATAAAAGAGAGTACATACCTCAGCTCATTCTATGAAGTCATTTTTTCTCTGATATCAAAACTAAAGAAATGACAAGAAAGCTACAGACCAATATTTCTTATCCATTCAATCGTGTCCAACTTTGCAACCCCATAGACTGCAGCATGCCAGGTTTCCCTATCACCAACTCTCGAATAATGGTGAAACTCATGTCCATCGAGTTGATGACGCTATCCAATCATCTCATTCTCTGTCATCCCCTTCTCCTCCTGCCTTCAATCTTTCCTAGCATCAGAGTCTTTCCTAATGAGTCAGTTCTTCACATCAGGTGGCCAAAGTATTCGAGCTTCAGCATCAGTCCTTCCAATGAATATGCAGAACTGATTTCCTTTAGGATTGATGGGTTTGATCTCCTTGCAGTCCAAGGGACTCTCAAGAGTCTTTTCCAACATCACAGTTCGAAAGGATCAGTTCTTTGGTGGTCAGCTTTCTGTTATGGTCCAACTCTCACATTCATACATGACTACTGGAAAAACCATAGCTTTGACTATGGGAACCTTTGTCGGTAAAGTAATGTCTCTACTTTTCAATATGCTGTCTAGGTTTGTCATAGCTTATGTATCTCTTATGACTGCATCCCTGTATCTCTTATGAGAGACTGTATTGCTTATGACTATACACAAAAATTCCTTAACACAACACTAGCATATCAACTCTAGCAACAAATAAAAGAGACTATACGTTATCAAATGAGATTTATCCAGGAAAGCAAGACTGGATCAACATGAAACTTAGTCAGTGTAATACAAATTATCAACAAACAAAAAGACAAAAATTACATGATTTTGCTAACACCCTTTGGATGATAAAAACAATTAACAAGCTTGGTAAAGAAGGAAACTCTCAAACTAATTAAGGACATGTACAAAACTCCATAGCTAATATCATAATTAATAAAGACTGAATACTTTGCAACCCAAATAAGGGAAAAACAAGGATGTCCACTCTCACCAGTTCTATTCAGTATTGTATTAATGGTTCTCTTCAAGTCTATTAGGCAACAAAATGAAATAAAACATGTGCAGATATCCTTAAAAAGGATGAAGTAAAACTCTCTTTTTATATATCACATGATTTTGTAGATAGAAATATTTAAAGAATCCTCTTGAAATTCTAGGACTAGTAAACATGTTCAGCCCAATTGCAGTGTTTAGGATCAATAACAAAAATTAGTTGTATATACTTGCAATGCATAACCCAAAAATAAAAGTAAGAAAACAATTTCATTTACAATAGCATGAGAAAGAAAAAACAAATTAGCAATGATTTAACTTCATAGTCTGTGAAAAAGTGTAAAACATATTAAAAAAACTATAATTAAAGATGGAAATTAAGAGTTAAATAAATAGAAACACATTCCATGGTAATGGATTCGAAGAGTCAATATTGAAAAGATTGAAAATACATCCAAAATTGAGAAAAGATTTAATGCAATCCCTATCTACATTCCAGATGTCTTTTTTCCACAATTTGATAATCTGTTCATAAACTTCAAATAGCAATTCAATGTATTCAGCATAGTAAAATAGCCTTAAAAAATAAGAAGTGTTGGAGATTTTCACTTCCCAATTTCAAAACTTACTACAATCTACAGTTATCCAAATGATCTGGTAGTCACACAAGAATCAACATATAGATTGATAACACTGAATTGAAGTCCAGAAATAAATAGTTACATTTATTATTCAATAATTGTCAATAAAGATGCCAAGACAATTCATTGTGTGAGGGGCTGTGAGGAAGGAATAATATTTTCAACAAACGATGCTGGCCCAACTAGCTATAAACATGCAAATAATGAAGTTGGACTTCTTAAGCACCATATAAAAATTAATCCAAAATGAATCATAGATATAAATAGTAAGGGCTAAGTGTATACGACTCTATGGAGAAAACATTGGTGTAAATTTTCATTACCTTAAATAGGCAATTTTTTTTCAGGTATGACACCAAAAGCACAAGCAACAGAAGAAAAGATAAACTCTTCAAAATTAAAAACTTTTATCATAGGACACTGTCAAAAAGTGAAAGGACAATCTAGAAAGTGAAAGAAAATATTGGCAAATTATATATCCATTAAATAATACAAAGAATATATAAATTCAGCATTAAAAAGACAAACAATCCAATTTAAAAACTGATGAAGTATTTGAATATACATTTCCCAAAAGAAAATATATAAATGGCCAGTAAAGACATAAAAACTGGTTCAACATCATTACTCTTTAAGGAAATGCAAATCAAAACTACAGTGAGATACTACTTCATACCCACTGGAAAGGTTATTACTACAAATGGATGAAAACAAAGAAATTAGTATTGACAGGTGAAATTGGAAAACTTATATACAAGTCATAGGAATGTAAAATGATGTAAATGCTATGGAAAACAATTTTATCATTTCTTAACATATTAAACATAGATTTGCCTTATGACCTAGCAATTCCACTTCTGGGTATCTACATAAGAAAAATGAAACCATATGGTCACACAAAAGTTTATACTTCAATGTTCATAGCAGCAGTAATCTTTTTTTAACTAATTAATTTATTTTAATTGTAGTATAGTTGCTTTACAATATTGTGTTTCTGTTGTACAAGGAATTAAATCAGCTATATGTACGCATATATTAAATTAGAGATACCAAGGGAATATTTCATGCAAAGATGGGCTCAATAAAGGACAGAAATGGTAGGGACATAACAGAAGCAGAAGATATTAAGAAGAGGTGGCAAGAATATACAGAAGAACTGTACAAAAAAGATCTTTACAACCCAGATAATCACGATGGTATGATCACTCACCTAGAGCCAGACATCCTGGAATGTGGAGTCAAGTGGGCCTTAGGAAGCATCACTACGAACAAAGCTAGTGGAGGTGATGGAATTCCAGTTGAGCTATTTCAAATCCTGAAAGATGATGCTGTGAAGGTGCTGCACTCAATATGCCAACAAATTTGGAAAACTCAGCAGTGGCCACAGGACTGGAAAAGGTCAGTTTTCATTCCAATCCCAAAGAAAGGCAATACCAAAGAATGCTCGAATTATCTCACAATTGCACTCATCTCACACGGTAGTGGTGTCATGCTCAAAATTCTCCAAGCCAGGCTTCAGCAATATGTGAACCATGAACTTCCAGATGTTCAAGCTGGTTTTAGAAAAGGCAGAGGAAGCAGAGATCAAATTGCCAACGTCTGCTGGATCATTGAAAAAGCAAGAGAATTCCAGAAAAACATCCATTTCTGCTTTATTGACTATGCCAAAGCCTTTCACTGTGTGGATCACAATAAACTGTGGAAATTCTGAAAGAGATGGGAATACCAGACCACCTGACCTGCCTTTGAGAAACCTGTATGCAGGTCAGGAAGCAACAGTTAGAACTGGACATGGAACAACAGACTGGTTCCAAATAGGAAAAGGAGTACGTCAAGGCTGTATATTGTCACCCTGCTTATTTAACTTATATGCAGAGTACATCATGGGAATTGCTGGGCTGGAGAAAGCACAAGTTGGAATCGAGATTGCTGGGAGATTTTCAATAACATCAGATATGCGGATGACACCACCCTTATGGCAGAAAGTGAAGAAGAACTAAAGAGCCTCTTGATGAAGGTGAAAGAGGAGAGTGAAAAAGTTGGCTTAAAGCTCAACATTCAGAAAACTAAGATCATGGCATCTGGTCCCATCACTCCATGGGAAATAGATGGGGAAACAGTGGAAACAGTGTCAGACTTTACTTTTTTGGGCTCCAGAATCACTGCTGATGGTGACTGCAGCCATGAAATTAAAAGACGCTTACTCCTTGGAAGGAAGGTTATGGCCAACCTAGATAGCATGTTTAAAAGCAGAGACATTACTTTGCCAACAAAAGTCCATCTAGTCAAGGCTATGGTTTTTCCAGTGGTCATGTATGGATGTGAGAGTTGGACGGTGAAGAAAGCTGAGCGCCGCAGAATTGATGCTTTTGAACTGTGGTGTTAGAGAAGACTCTTGACAGTCCCTTGGACTGCAAGGAGATCCAATCAATCCATCCTAAAAGAGATCAATCCTGGGTGTTCATTGGAAGGTCTGATGTTGAAGCTGAAGCTCCAATACTTTGTCCACCTCATGCGAAGAGTTGACTCATTGGAAAAGACCCTAATGCTTGGTGGGATTGGGGGCGGGAGGAGAAGGGGACGACAGAGGATGAGATGGTTGGATGGCATCACCGACTCGATGAACATGGGTTTGGGTAGACTCCGGGAGTTGGTGATGGACAGAGAGGCCTGGCGTGCTGCAATTCATGGGGTCGCAGAGAGTCGGACACGACTGAGCGACTGAACTGAACTGATGCAGATGGCATCACCCTTATGGCAGAAAGTGAAGAACTAAAGAGCCTCTTGATGAAAGTGAAAGAGGAGAGTGAAAAAGTTGGCTTAAAGCTCAACCTTCAGAAAACTAAGATCATGGCATCTGGTCCCATCACTTCATGACAAATAGATGGGGAAACAGTGGAAACTGGCTGATTTTATTTTTCTGGGCTCCAAAATCACTGCAGATGGTGATTGCAGCCATGAAATTAAAAGATGCTTACTCTTTGGAAGGAAAGTTATGACCAACCTAGACAGCATATTTAAAAGCAGAGACATTACTTTGCCCACAAAGGTCTGTCTAGTCAAGGCTATGGTTTTTCCAGTGATGTGATAGTTGGACTATAAAGAAAGCTGAGCTCCAAAGAATTGATGCTTTTGAACTGTAGTGTTGGAGAAGACTCTTGAGAGTCCCTTGGACTGCAAGTAGATCCAACTAGTCCATCCTAAAGGAGATCAGTCCTGTGTGTTCATTGAATGGACTGATGTTGAAGCTGAAACTCCAGTACTTAGGCCACTTCATGCACCGAGTTGACTCATTGGAAAAGACCCTAATGCTGGGAAGGATTGGGGGTAGGAGAAGAAGGGGACGACAGAGGATGAGATGGTTGGATGGCATCACCGACTCAATGGACATGGGTTTGGGTGGACTCCGGGAGCTGATTTTGGACAGGAAGACCTGGCGTTCTGCAGTTCATGGGGTTGCAAAGAGTCGGACATGACTGAGCGACTGAACTGAACTGATTCCCTTCCTTGTAGAACTTCCTGCCCACATCCCACCCATCTAGGTCACCACAGAGGACCGAGCTAGCAGCAATATTCTTAATAGCCACAAGTGCAAATAACTTAAATCGTCATTAACTGATGAACAGATAAACAAAAAGTGATAAATTAATTCAATTGAGTAATACTAGCAAATAAAAAGAAATGGAGTACTGTTAAATATTAGTAAACTTTGTAAACATACTAAGTGAAAGAAGTCAGTCACAAAGACTACATACTGTGCAATTCTAACTATATACAATGAAATTTCTATAACTGTCAAATCTATAGAGACAGAAAGCATGTTAGCAGTAGAGGAGAATGGGAATTGGGGAGAAATGGGGAGTAAGTAATATGGGTACAGTTTCTTTTTTAGGTGATGAAAGTGTTCTAAAATTAGATTGTCCTCATACTAGCAAAACACTTTCTATGAATCTGCTACAAAAATATTAAACAGTAAAATTTAAGTGAATGAATTATGTAGTAGGAGGATTGCTTGCTTCTCAATAAAGCCATCAAAATGTTTGGATTGAGGTAAGGGTTGCACAGCTCTGTAAATTTACTAAAAATTATTGAATTATACACTTAGAAGGGATAACTATTATGGTATGTTAAAAAAAAAACTCAAAATAGTCTCTTTGAAAGCCACATGCACTACAAATGACAGTTAATTTAGTTTTACAGACTTTATTTATTGTGCTAAGGAGCAGTAGATGAAGAATCTAAAAGGCAGAAATGCTAACAATAACTGAATACAGAGTAGCTGGAAGTGAAATAAAATCCTGGCTAGCTATTGCACAATAATCACTATCATCACCAACATTTACAGATGCTTTTGAATATTTGGCATCTTTTCTTCCTGCTCTGACCCTATTGTCTCCATTTTTTTTTGTTACCATACTGCAGTAATTATATAGGTTATCCTGAAAGACACTTTTCACCATGTCTTATCAATACTGAATGCCTTTGCTATAGAGGTACGAAGTTGGCTTCAGTTTCACAACTTCACTTTAGCTTGTGTCAAAGATTTATGTTTGCTCTAGGTATGTTTTCTGTTCTAGGTATTAAAGTAATAATAATGATAGTGAACATAAATAATAGCTAATTATAGGTTTTTGCAAATTAATTGCAATTTTTGCATATTCGTTGATATTAGAATACATTCTTAAATAAATGTAGTTATGTTATACATCATTTTAATGCACATTTCTCACTTTATGTTTCTTTTTGTTAATGACTTATTACTTGCTGTTTGTTTTATACATATTTTGGACTAGGGATATTGTGTTAGACAAAAGCAAATTTGAATGATTTTTTTATTCAAGTTCAAAATGTGTCGTAAAGTAGTGGAGATAGCTTGCAACATCAACAACACAGTTGGCCCAGGAACTGTTAATGAATTTACAGTGCAGTGGTGGTTCAAGAGGTTTTGCAGAGGAGACAAGAGCTTTGAAGATGAGGAGCGCAGTGGCCTGTACTCCTGTCAGAAGTTGACAGTGACCAATGGAGAGCAATCACTGAAGCTGATCCTCTTACAACTACATGAGAAGTATACATTCCAACGTACACTTACATTGTACATGCTGATCCTCTTACAACTACATGTCCAATGACAACCATACTCTGGTCATTCTGCATTTGAAGAAAATTGGAAAGGTGAAAAAGCTTGATAAGTAGGTGCCTCATGAGCTGACTGAAGATCAAAAAATCATCTTTTTGAAGTATTGTCTTTTTTTATTCTACACAACAACAATGAACCATTTCTTGATCAGATTGTGGTGTTTGATGAAAAGTGGATTGTATGTGACAACCGGCAATGGTTAGATCTGTGGTTGGGCCGAGAAGAAGTGCCAAAGCACTTCTCCAGTCAAACTTGCACCAAAGTCATGATCGCTGTGGCGGTCCATTGCTGGTCTGATCACTACAGTTTTCTGAATCCCAGTGAAGCAAAACCATTACATCTGAGAAGTGTGCTCAGCAAATCAAGGAGATGCACCAAAACTTGCAATGTCTGCAGCAGGCATTGGTCAACAGAAAGGGCCCAGTACTTCACAACACTGTCCCATCACACATTGCACAACCAATGCTTCTAAATTTGAATGAATTGGGCTACAGAGTCTGCCTCATCTGCCATAGTCACCTGACATCTTGCCTACTGACTACCACATCTTCCAGAATCTTGACAACTTTTTGCAGGGGAAATGCTTCCACAACTGGCAGGAGGCAGAAAATGCCTCCCAAGAGTTCATAGAATCCTGAAGTATGGATTTTCATGCTACTGGAATAACCAACTTATTTCTTGTTGGCAATAATGTGTTTATTATAATGGTTCCTATTTTGATTAATAAAGATGTGATTGAGCCTAGTTAAAATGAATTAGATTCATGGTCTGAAACCACAATTATGCTTGCACAAACCTATTATTTATTGAATGTTTGCATTTTATAGGTACTTCCTATTCCTATACAGGTGTTAGTCTTCTTAGAACATACAACAAAAGAGTAGTATTATCTTTACATGAAGAAATTAAAGATATTCTGTACTTGCAATGTGTGATTAATCTGAAAGTATAAACCCCATTCTTTTCACATTTTGAATGTGCTACCTATCTCCATCCCATTGTGCATCCTGCTGAGTAAACAAACTCCACCTATGACTGTAGTTCAGTTGCTATTTGAACTTTGATATTTGTCACCAGCATTATGCATAAATATCTTTGGTTGATATGTGTGTGTGCTTAAAGGTGGGGTCACCATGTTATGGTACATTATTTTATCTCATAATTGAATGATAAAGACAAAAAGTGAAGGCTCACACTTTTATGCCTTAACCTATTGGATTTCAAAACTTTTCCATCATTTTCTCCTTATTTCCTATTGACTTTTCTTATCTGAATATTCATGTTTTAACTTTGAATTTTCACTCAGTGAAAACGAAGGGTTCCTGTGTATCTGTTCTGAAATCATCCTCTGCTCAGCAGTTCAACCCTTCTAGTGCCCTGTCTATATATTTTTTCCAATGTGACTGCTTGCAGTTTTTCACTAATAGCCTTGAACCCTTCTGTCCATATTCTGGCTGCCAGCCATCAAAAACCGAGCTGGAAGTGGGGGAGGGGTTTGAGCTGCCATGCTAAATCGTCTCCTTCCCTCCCTCTGGGAAAGGACCTTAACCTCAAGCACTTTCAGTCAATCACAGTCCAAGAGAGAACCTTGAAAATGTTCTGCAACACTGATTGGTTCCATAAAATATGCTGGCTGGACGCAGAAGTTGAGTTTCTTTTAGCTTATTTCATAATAAAGGGCAATGCATGGGCTGTATTCATAGTAATTCAAATCTGACACAAATAATACAGCAAATAATTACAGTGACCTTTAACTCACCTCGAATTTAAACAAAGGTTAAGCTGCCCTTTACTAAAGTAAATATTTTCTGTAGTCAAATAAATGCAGACACCTTTAGAGAGGAGAATACATTGCCAAACTAAACGAATCTGAAAATGGTTACAACAGAATAATTTCAAAACATAAAGAATGCAAGACTCTTCAGCATAAACAACCTCTAGACGTGCTGGCATCTGCCATTATTAATTTACCTTACAATATTTCCAATAGGTTTTCCCATATGTTTTCTGGGAACTGTTGCTTGAATTTTCTGTCCAGAAGGGCAGATATCAAAGAGAAATATTAAAAGTAAGAGAATTTAGCTCTTCTCTCCATACCCTGATTTAGTAAACAATTTATATTTTATTCCATAAAGCTGAACAAAGCCTTAAATGTTTAAGTGGTTACCATGCAGACCTAAGTCTTAAAAAATAAACCAAGAAGACAATGCTAACTGTGCAAAGGGAGCAGCTGATAAGTTTATGCAGTTCTTATACCAAGGTTTAGCTGTTGGTCAGATAAGGGCCAGGTGTGTTTTTGCACATTTTAATTTGTTTAGTCTATGTCTATTTCAAATAGCACTTAAAGAAAGAAAGAAACTTGGGGGTGGACCATGTTATGTATACATCGTCTTTAATTTTAAAAGTTTATTTAAAAAAAAATAATTACTCTCTTTCTAGGGTCCAAATGCTAATGATATGTTGACTGTGAAAAGCAAGTCATCAGCTTGTTACTGCAACTGGTATTGTCTCCAAATTCTCCCTTCATTAAAATAAGGTCACCTGATTTAATTAGAAGTAGTCAGCATGCTTATAATATTTTTGGTCACAATTTAAATTGCATGTCTCAAATAGGGATTAAATTTATATTTAACAGGACAATAATTGTATGGTAAAAGGAAAACCAAGTTTATTTCTTTTTGTTTCTCTCACTGCAGATTTGCTAACTCTGTTATTAAGTAAAGACCCAAAATGTTCTTAGAAACATAAATTAATGGGTTTATTTTTAACCAATTTAAAAAAAAAAAGCAAAATCTCAGGTCAATAAAACCCTCCTACATGTCTCTCCTAACTCTGACTCAGCATTTTTTCCCCCCTGTTCCTCTTCCCCCTTTTGAAGTTATTGGAGCAATAGCACTGGTATTTCTACTTATTCAGCAAGAGGGTGAAAATCAAGGAACTGAGGCCAATCTATTCATAGCCATGGAGAGTAGGTGTCTCCAAGATTGTGATCCTCTTAGGTTCTTGCTCTATACAGAAATGTCTGACATTGACATTGATAACAATAAATGATTTTGTAAAGGGAATGAAAACGAATTCTTAGTAAAACTAAAAGAGCTATCAAAAAATACTGGATACCTAGTTTTGTTTGAATTCTTTCACATCTCCACTGTTCTATTATTCAACACTTGATGAGAAATCTTGTTCCTCTATAATTTAATAGTTTTACATTTTCTTGCAATTCCTAACTTCTTGATTCTTCCTCTCTTGATCTCTGTAGGAGAAATTACTCATTCTCCCCCCAACCCCAATATTTCTGACAACCTTCCTCCTCTTTGGAAATTTTCTTCTTGGGAAACTTTATTCCAGGACAAAGTTCCGTAGTGCACTAATGGACAGCTAGAGACAATGTATGGGGGGGGGGGGCGGAACACAAATTTGAATCAAGAGATGCAAAAATTAATAACTTAAATACATACTATCATTCATTAAAGTATGGTGCTTCTGTATAAGTTTTGAGTTTGAAGGAAGATGCTCCCATTAAGTTTAGACCTCTGACCCTGACAAAAATTAATATATATCAGTTCCTAGAAGATTCTGTCTCTTTGTGTTCAAAAACACCTACCTATGAGATGTCACTCTTACTGAGAACAAAGTACATAACCAAATTTTAAAGTATTAACCACTTTGGTGTCTCAAAAATGGAGATCATAGAATTAAACTTGTACTTTTAGAATTGTCATTTTATTCTTTTGAATGTTAGGGCCTATATAAACTTTGAATTTACTTATTTATCTGGTCTACTAATACTTGTCTGCTGTTCTCTTCTGATTTTTTTTTTTCCTCTATTGATTTGAGTATGTATGTAAAGAGAATCTAATATATGTAGATAATCACAGAAGTATTTCTAGTACTTTTTTGCTAAATCTAATTTCCCTGTCTTAGGATATAGAGCTAAAATGCAATTAGACATTTTAAAGGAATGAATACATTTGAGCACTAAATGCAATTGAGCACTAAGAAAATCTTTTCTTCCTAAGACCATTTTCTTCCGTAAGTGGCATCTATACTACAGAATAAGAGTGGAAGACTAGGTGTATTAAAACAGCAGAGTGTCTGGAATCATTACTATTTTGGAAAATCACAGTTGTTTAGTTAAATTATAGGGTTCTCTGAGAAACTAATGCCATGTCTCTCAAGGACGAGTAAGGTTTATCACATGGGGCAAGTGAAAGGATTTGAAAAGAAGTAATGGGATTCTCATGCAGTTGTTATGTAGTCACTCAATCATGTTTGACCCTTTTGAGACCCTATGGACTGTAGCCCACCAGGCTCCCCTGTCCCTGGGATTTCCCAGGCAAGAATACTGGAGTGGGTTACTATTTCCTCCTCCGGGGAATCTTTCCAACCCAGAGATCAAACTGGTGTCTCCTGCATTGTAGGCAGATTCTTTACTGCTGAGCCACCAAGGAAGCCCTCGCATGAAGTTAGGGACATTTAAATGAAGTGAAAGAGAGTTTGTTTCGCCATAAAGAAGGAATAGTATAACCGGTAAGGGAAAAATGCCCAACAATTAAAAATGTAAGAAAAGAACAAAAGACAGTCAGTGGATCTGATCAAAACAGCCAGGAAATCCAACCAGAAAGGTAATTGTGAATTGACAGTTACAACAGGTCTAAGTTTCCAAGATATTGGAGAATATCAGAGAGTATGGCTGCCACATGTGCCAGGAACTTGAAGCCATAGGGGATAGGATGTGGGAATCAGAATAGAAAATTCCAGTTTTGTTGGAACTATATGTATACTAGAGGGATGGTAGCTGGTTGGAATGAATAGAATGCTTAAATGTGGGGCAGCAGTTGTGAGTCATATGGACACACATAGGAAGTGAAAAAAGAAGGGATCAGAATGCTTTGTTTAATGCAGTGATGTAAATATCTTTGAAGATGAGATACTACCAACGATGTGAACACCTTAGAAAGAGACTGATGGAAAAGGCTCTCTGGGCTAAAAATAAAATATTTTTGCATATCTTCAGAAGGATACTTCCCCTTCCCAGAGATATCTGCAAATCTTCTAATCATCATTCAAAATGATATTAAGGGACTTGATATATTCATGGGGAGCCTTTTCTCATGCTCCAAGAAAGAATCATGTTCTTCTTTCTCTTACCTCTGTGCTTTGTATATTTTTTTAACACTACTTAGCATAGCATCTTATAATTATTTGAAAACCTGTTTGTTTTCTTTGCTAGACAGGAAGCCCATTAAAAGCAGGTTACTTTTTAAAAATATTTTACTCAATTTTTTAAGCTACCAAGTATCTAGCACCATATTTGACAAATTACAGAGTTTAATATATCAAATGAGTATATTAAATATAATAATAAATATAGATTTATATTGATATAAAATTTATATGGATATGAATAAATATCTAATGGAATTTAATTTTAAAATTGTCCTGATTTTAACTAAAGTTTTGACCCAAAGTTTACTGGTATTTGGGATGGGTGAATCTGTCAGTAGGGGCAGGAGATGTTTCCTTTTGGGGGGCTTATCTATGGACAAGATGGAGGAAATAGTGTGTTTTGACAAGGGCCCCTAAAAATCATGAGTGAATAATGTGTTTCTAATGTAGTTTGTGACTTCACTGCTAAGAGTTACTAGAGAGGAGGTGGCCAGACCATTTCTGTGAGAAGAAAGCTTCTCTGTTGCTGGAAAATATGATGACCCTTGCAGTATTCTTTTTTCTCTGACCTCACTTCTTTGTAAAGCTCCATTTCTCTTGTTTATCTAGCATAGTTTATCACACACATGATGGAAATAAAATTTTTTTTCACTCTTTACTGTGGCTGCTATGAAGCTCAATGAAGCATTGTTATCTCTTCTTACATAATTTCTTTTATTGATTTTTTTCTTAATTTTAAAATAAAATTAAGGACAAAATAAATTTATGTCCTTTGTTTCTTTATATTACCTCTCCCTGGAATTTTTCTTATGATTTTAGTCCTTTTCCCTTCACCTCAATTACTTTATCATATTATTGCATGATTTTTTTTAATAACTATCTCAAATACATCTGGGAACAAGGCAGGATATAAAGTAATTAATAAGTAAAATAAATCCAGGCACGTTAGCCCCACATACTACCTGCCTGCCAATACCACATAATACAAACCACATTGCACTGTTTAGAATGAATGAAAGCAAAGGTCTTGAGTTGGTGGCTAACAGGCAAAATCCTGCCTGCTGACATGTTTTGTTTGGCCCACACAGTGTGTTTAAAATACGAATTACTTGCCAACCTTTAAGAATCAGGAAATTTTACATGAAATCTCAGTTTTTCTTAAAGGGGCCTGTATTCCATGACACAATGCATGAGTGGTAGCTGCTCCTTCTCTAGTCTGTCCAGTCCCTGATACTCTGTTTTACTTCTGCTATACTTCACCTGGTCCTGTTGCATCCATTTATAGGACCTGCTAGACACTATAAAGACTTAGCTTGGGGTTCCTGCATAAATAAGATGAGCAGTTTACTTAAATAAGTCAACAGTATTCACTAGCATTTTTTTCTTATTAATAAAATAATAGCAGACATTTTTATTATTCACTTTGCTTCTTTCTAACATGAATGAACTCACTGATATTTTGCAGCTTAAACCAGAAAACTAGCCTACTTGTTTATGATATTTCTATACATATATTATAACTCTACCCATCAGGGGATTAATATTCAGGACACCTTAACCATTCAAATCATAGTCCTGAATCTAGAAATAAAGCTTGACCTTGCAAAGCTATCAGAAACCACTGCCTTTTAGTCATGCATTGTAAATCTTCTGACCTCAGTGAGGTCCTAGTGACACTTACTTAACATAATATCTTAACAAACTTGACTATCTTTTCTTCAGTCCAAAGAGTACAAATATTGTTAAACAGAAGCAAAGTTGTAAAAGGAAAAGTGACAAAACTGACATTGATGCTTAAAGGAGACTCCTTCCTACCAAAAGGACAAAAAGAAAAACAAAACGTACAAAATCTAAAAATTTAGAATTTTTTACTTGGTGAAATTTAACTATTTTCATCAATGCTCAGTTATGTTTATACCTTCTGCATAAAAAAAGATTGTTGCTTTGTTGTTAAGTTGCTAAGTCATGTTTGACTCTTTGCAACCCCATGGACTGTAGCCGGTGAGGCTCCTCTGTCCATGGGATTTCCCAGACAAGAATACTTGAGTGGGTCGCCATTTCATTCTACAGGGGATCTTCCCGACCCAAGGATCAAACCTGCATCTTCTGCATTGGCAGGCAGATTCTTTACCACTGAGCCACCAGGGAAGCCTGTTAGATGACTAGGGAGCTCCCATATCACCCAGCTTTAGTAATGTGCTAGAGCTGGCTCATTCTTGGCTCGTGACAGGAAAGAGTGTGTGTCTTTTCCTAACTTTGTACTCACTGAAATCACATTTTTTGCTTGTTTCCAAAGAACTGGTTGTTAACCATTTACTAAAACATCAATGAATCAATTCCAACTAAAGCTGGCCTGACTTTCCCTCCATGGCTTTGTATGTTATACATACAAACTAGTTATACATACAAACAAGGATAGTGCTGTTGGCTATCCTTCCGCACTGAAACTCACCTTCCAAATCCTCCATTGGAAATCTCATAATTATCCATTAAAACCCTACTTTTGGTTTCAGCTCCCCTGAAAATTCTTCTCCAAATTTAGGCAGACATAATTATTCATAATTTATATCAACATCTAACCCATCTTATTTTCCTTAAGTTTTTAACTTATTTTTGTCTAGATCATGATTTATTTCCATGAGAACAAGGACAAAGTATTTTTCTTTTTCTGATGATATATCCTTAAGGGAATCTTTCCATACAATGCCATAGTGATTATCCACTGCAAATGAAACATAAGTTGCTCCTGAGCCTAAACCAACTTGATCTGTTGGCAAATGAGTAAAGGAGACAACTAACCCTTCATTCTTGGCATTGTACTATCAGTTAGTAAAGGCAAGAAATCAAAAGACAAAGTTGTAAGACAGGGACATGGGAGACTAAGTTCTCCAATCTGGCAAAGGGGGAAGGCACTTTCATTAAAGACCGAGGGTGTATTTTTCTTTGACTCTATAGGGGAAAACTGGCCTATCTGGCCGTGTATATGAAAGTATCTGATACTTGGTAGTTATTTTAGGGAGAACATGCTTGGGAGTATTGTCCCTTAGCAACACCGAATGCTTATTCATGTTCCCTTATCCTTTCATAGCAATTTCCAAACCTGTAGCAACCTAAACTTCCTGTGCACTCCGCACAAATTGTGTGTGACAAGTCACCATTATTTAATAGAGTCTAATAGTCCCCATGTCTCATAATTTGTATCATTTAAACACTCTCATGTCAGTAACTGTAGACTAAATTTGTACCCAGGTCATTTTCATCCCCAGAAGTTAAATGTGATTCTGGCAAAAATATAGCTCTTACATTATTTGGTGTTTTTATTATTAAATAATTATGCTCAAGGAGCTTCATTGCTTGTTATAAGCTTGGGATGTGAGGAAAATTCCAAAGCAAAGGCTGCATCAGTTTGTAGACATTTCTTTGTCATCGCCAAGTTGTTTTTTCTTTGAATGCTCTTTGATTTCCTCCCCCAAGAGAACGAAAGTCCATTCAGTAGCATCAAAGTGTGGATGTTGTCCATAGCGATCTGGATGGGAATCAGTAGCAGGGAGCTGGCCTCAGTGTCTATGGTTCAAGGGAGGATGTCACTCTTTAGAGACTGTGTGAGCAATAGGGAAGCAGGGGAAGTTTCTGAATGACCGCACAGCAAGAGATGAGCGGTCAGTTCTGTAATAATGGTTTACATTGGCAGAACTCCACTTCTGGGGTGGTCCGTAGTGACATTGTCAAGAATCTCTTTCATTAGTACTGTGAATACTACAGGGACACACTGGTTGAAAGGTGAAAAGTTGGAAACACTGCTGTTTTTCATGGCTGGGGATAAGGAGAGTCTATTGAGGAGTTACAAGAAGCTATTTTTGAAAGAAAATACAAAATGCCAACTCAATATTAACTATCAAATTCACTGTGGTACAGACTTCTGATTAACAAACTACCCTCTCTCTCCTGTTAGAAATGTGGTTTCCTTTTGGCAGTGTGTTTTTTTGCTAGGAAATCTCCATTTACTGAGGTTGAGAGGTTAATGGTTTAGGCTACAGGTAGCAACAATTATCCAAATCGGAGACCAAATTGTCTAAAATAATTGACATGCATTTTATCAAGTTTATTGATTAAGGTTTTGTATTCTTTCTGTTATAGAACTGAAGATTCATTCCTTGTAATCTAACAACCAGTTAACCTAACAACCAGAAAACCTGGCATGTTACACATATCCACACACACACACCCTCACACACACACACCTTCCTTTGAATCCTTTATAATGTTAACAACATTAGTCACTTAATACTTACTATTGCAAAGGTTCATTTTATTCTTTTACATATATCTTAGGGAAAATATAGAAACAGTTGATAAGTTGAACAGGCATGACCAAGAGCAGTTTAAATTAATAGAATGCTTTCTATTTTATGAGTAATTTACATTCAATATGATGTCAATTCTAGCAAATCTGGAAAAAAGAAAGATCTAAAATTGTCTGACTGCTTCATGAATGTATAAGCTCATCTTTTCACATTTGATTGACTAACATTTTAGTAGCACAAAACTTTATGATAAGACATTTTAAAAAGTAATACATAACAGTATCAGAAAAATGCTTATTTCATGTCAGCTTTATATTCCAAGTAATAGTGGATATGTGCTTTATCTGAAGGTTTTTCCTGCATATTATTTCCTGAACTTACATTTTGATTTAGAATTCTATTTGGCATGTTTATTTGGATAATTTCATCCTAATTAAAATTGATTTTGTTTTTTTAATTATAAAAGAGTATACAGTTATGTTAGGTAATTTGCAAATACAAAAATATAAAGAAACCCATAACATTTTGTCATTTATCTTTCCCAGCTTATGTCTATGTATTTTAATTTTTTTCTCATAAAAATGTATTTTATGGATATAAAAGAGATATTCATTGTAAATATTAAAATATTACAAAAACTTAACCTGGAAAAATAAATATTGCTAAACATTTTAATTTCAGAGCTAGTAAATATTAATTACAGATTTTCCCATGAGTTAAAATCACATAACAGGAAACAAGTTATTTTTGAGTAAAGAAGTAGATCTATGTCGTTTCAAAACTTTTTTCCCTTAAAAATAAAATATATAGACATCTAGATAAGTATATTCTATGTGTATTTTTAACATATCGAATCATAGTTACTTATAAACTTATATGCATTTTTTTTTTTTACTTATAACTAATTTGGGATGAACATGTACACACTGGTATATTTAAAAATGGATCGCCAAGGACCCACTGTATAGCACATGGAACTTTGCTCATTTTTATGTGACAGCCTGGATGGGAGGGGAGTTTAGGGGAAAATGGATACATGTATATGCATGGCTAAGTCCCTTTGCTGTCCACCTGAAACTTACAACATTGTTAATCAGCTATGCCCTAATACAAAATAAAAAGTTAAAAAAAAAATTATAGCTAGAACAATTTCTCATCATTATTTAAACTTTTCATTCTTTTAAACTTTGTACCTCATTCCTTTTTTCTTCTTATTGAATTGTATCAATGTGAAATATTGGACCAAAAGACATAGAAATTTTCAGAATCTTGTTTTATATTAAGTAGTTACTTAATACAAACTTCATACTGAAGTGTACACTTGTCTCCTGAAATTTCATACTTACATGGTCTTACTGTTGTTTCCCTTTTTAATTTGCACTCAGTGGTAGAAAAGAAATGCCTTCTTGCTAAGAGTTTCATTCTAATCCTCACCAAAATTTACTGTTATTTCCAAAAAATTATTGAATGACTTAATGTGGAGCAAAAGTGTGGCAGCTAGAAAACTGTGAAAAATTATTCCCAGATTAGTCCTGAAGCTTTTGAGAACATAATTATAAGAATTTACAATTATAACATTTATATGGAGAAATTTAGAGTGTTTGCTTAAATAATTGCCACAGAGTAAATAAGCATAAATGGTAGCATTACAACTAATATGTGTTAAAATGTAACTTGAAGTGGCCTGACTCTTGGGAGGTAAGGCTCTGAAGGAAAGCCTTTGAAGGATGATGTAAAATGGGTTCCCATAATGATCTGAAAGTTGGCATAGATGATCTCTGGTTTAGTTATGAAGTCCTCCACAGGCTTTTCCCAGATGTTTGTAGGATTAAGGAAAGGGGACCTTTATCCTCATTGTCATGTCCAAGTTATCTGAATTTTGTTGCTAGCCAGGTGCCTTTTGCCTTGATTTTAAAAGTATAGGAATCTCAGCCTCAGTCTTCAATGTGAACCCAGTAACAAAAACATGAATAAGATTTTCTGAAATTTCTGGGATGCATTTTTGTGTAGACTGCCCCAGATTTGTTCACATTTATAGAAACTACGTAAGATGGTACTAGATTGCAGACTCCTGGAAGACAGAAGCCAAGTTTGTTTACTCATTACATGGCATCACATACATAGTTGATACAACATGCTTAAGACAATGAGTAAATGGGTAAATGTGCGGACTAAGAGGGTGAGTGAATTCTATTAACTAAAAAAGTGGTGCTCTACTGAGGTTTCTCTATTGGTTAAAACCTTTTGGAATATCCTGACTAGATCATCTTATTAGTATGATAAAAACTTAGGAATTTGCCTAAGGCATAGCATATTTATATTCCTTTCCTATCCTGTGACAGAGTCCCAGAGGCTCCTGTGAGGAAGTCCTGGGCTCTGTCTTAGTCAAACTTATTAATATAAAGAAAAAATCAAGGTTTACATTGGCACTTCTTGTACTTTCTCTCTTGCTTTCCTTCTCATGTTTTGAATCTAGGTGGCAATCTCTTATTCTGCCTCTCTCTCATTGAAACCTTCTCTGGGGAAAAAAATCTGGAAATATCATTTTCTTATGGGTACATGACTGATAAGGTAAAGGATTTGTTCCTCCCAGAGCTATTATTGCCATTGATGGCTTTTTTTTTTTTTTCTTGTTTGCCTTTTGCCAAAGTATTGAGTCCTTATGCTGAAGTCCAGGTATTCATGACTTGCAGTGAGGATGTCTTGGAGTTCAGAGACTTAACTGATGTAAATTTTTTACCTTCTTTCTTTTCATTTATGGGTCTGGAGCTGATTTCAGATCTTATAGCTCTCTTGAAGGTTTCAGATCTTATAGCCCTGCCTTACGCTATTTTGGTCATGTATCTATCGTCCTTGTTAGTTGCTCAGTCATGTCTAACTGCAAACCCAGGGACTGTAGCCTGCCAGGCTCCTCTGTAAATGGAATTCTCCAGGCAAGAATACTGGAGTGGGTATTCCTTTCTCCAGGGGATCTTCCCTACCCAGGAATTGAACCCAGGTCTACTGAACTGCAGGCAGATTCTTTACTGAGTCACCATGCTATTTTTGTCGTGTATTCTATCCTCCTTGTATGTCCCCAAATCTCATCACTATTACTGAGTTCCTTCTCCCTGGGGGTGCATAATAGGCTTTGCTTTTGTTTTCATTTTCATGAGATTTCATAGGGGGTTAGTACTCCTCTTACTATTATTAATATTAATCTAACTTAAAGATGGTTTGTGAAGATCCCCTAGAGAAGGGAAAGGCTACCCACTCCAGTATTCTGGCCCGGAGAATTCCATGGACTGTATAGTCCATGGGGTCGCAAAGAGTCAGACACAACTGAGTGACTTTCACTTTCACTTTAAATATGAATCTTAGGCATGAGTACAAGACAGGCTAAGATGAAGTTATTTATAGGGATTCTAGACTGGCCTTTGGTGTGAACTCAGTACTACACTGGAAGAAAGTATTTGTGTTGAAGTGATAAGACAATCTTTTGAAATCATAGAACTTTAGAAGTGGAAGTGACTTTAGAAATCATCTTGTCCATTTATTTATCTATTTATTTTTAATTTTAAAGATGATCAGTGGTATGCATAAGTGAAACACTGGGCACAGTGGACTGTGTGAGCTCTAAATGTGAACAAAAAAAATGGTGAATGACTCTTCTGGCCATGCCTAAATGTGATATGAAGTTACAACTCCCATGAAATAGTGAAAATCACCCTGTCCTCTTTATAAATGTTGGATGAATTGATGGCTCACAAATATTGGATGAAATGAGGAACACAAAAATAATACTAAAAAAAATAGAAGATTATTATTAATAGTTGAAAATTTGTTGAACTTTGTGAAGCCCAATGTATGTTTTCTAGGTTTTATAATCCGAGATGTAATTTACCCAAAATCCCTCAATAGAATCATATTGTTAGATTTATGTGTCTTGGGTTGACATTTTCTGTGTTTGCATCCCAATAGATTCCACCCCCACCCCATTGGTTCTATAAGTGGACAGATGATAGAGTAATATTTGTTCTGTCATGTTAATGAATTTATTTTATTAAAAATAAATGAATTTAAAAGTTAAGATTTATGAATCATTCAGAAAAAGCTGTTGTCTATACAAAGATAGTTCAGCTGGCCTTTGTTGAGTTTGGACTTCCTGCTTTACTCAGTGTGTGTTAGAGAAAATCCAAGTCAGCAGTATTTTCTGGATTACTGGTAGGTTGTTCATAACAGTGCCCTTTCCTTCCATTGAGGTACTATATGAACTACTTCTCTTTCAGAGATGGTATGTGATGTAGCTATATATAAAATGCAATATACTATATTGTAAATATATTTGGGATTCCATCATTTCAAAAGGAACAGCTTGATATTTATTAATACAAATTGTTTTGCAATTAAGACTTTCTGAACACTAAAAGGCAATCTGAATTTACCAAAAAAGGGGGGAAAAAAGGAAGGAAGAATTAATTGAGTTGTTCTCTCTAGTTTGTGTGATAACATTCCATGGGTCTCTGGGCCCCAACTAAGGTAAACTGAAATAAGGATTACTGACTATTGCAAAGGCTAATTTACAGAAACCACATGAGGAGTTCCTGAGCACAGCCCAGATAACAAAAATATTATCCACGTTGTTTACAGTGGAGTTAGTCAGTTTATTAGTTGGAGTGCTTCATTATGTATAAAAGATGCCAATGATAGTCTCCTAGTCAAAATAAACAGGCATAAAGTGTTCCACATATACAATTTGTGGTGAATAGTTACTTTGCTATTTATTTAATAATTGACCATAAATGGAGTCAAAGTGCAAAGGGAAAAACTAAAAAAGCAGTCCACTAAGGGCTTTTTGAAAGATTGATAAATAATGTGGAATCTCAATTAGGCTGTAGAAGGAATGCAGATATTAAAAATTTGGTCAAGAATCTAATTAGCTGGAGGTAATTAAACAGTCTCACACGGGGTCATTAATCTTTTCCACAGACCTTTGATGTTTTGCACACTGTCTCCTAGTCATTAATAAAATTCATAACACTCCACTTTGTGCTGTTTTATCATCATGTTTTTTCTCTGTAAGAGCATAGAGCAAGTGTCATTGTATCACAAGGGCCTTACTTTAGTTAATTTCTTTTCCTTCCCCCATGCTTGTTAGGATTAACCGTTTAATAATCCAAAGAAAAGCAAAGGAATATGTAAACTTGTCCATAACTTTAGTAAGTAGTATAATTTCATAATTTTGTCATCATTACTTTAAAAACTGAGATTTCTTTTGTTCCCATTCAAATGTTTCTAAGAAATGGTAAATTACAATAAAAGTACATTTGTCTGAAGACTTACATTCAGCTTGTAGCTTCTCAAAAAGCAGAATAGTTATTTAATTAAGGAAAACACACTAAATGGAAATTATGTAACACAAACTGTACATTGAGCATGAAAAGAACAGAATGTCATTTCAACAGTATTTTATTCCGATATGTTTCAAAGTGATACCATATTTGGAACTGGTTGGGTTATAAAAGGCAAGAAAACACAAATACTACATTTAGAAAATATGATTCCTGTGTTTGGAAAACTATTTTATTCATTTTCATCAATGCAATGTTTCTGGGTGTGTTATTTTATTTCAGTCTTTTAACTAAATACATTTCTGGGGGAAAAAACAAAAACAAAACTTGTTTCACAGAACTGATTGCATTTCTAATAGAACCTGTTACTCCAAAAGCCATTGTACCTGTCCCCTGGTAGACCATATTGAATTAGCAGAGAATGCTGAAAGAGATGAAGTAGTGCTGAACACTAGACGCAGAGATAATGCTCTCACAATGATGGCGTAAGGCAATATATAGGAAATGTCATTCATCCCAAATCACCTGAAGACTTCACAAGCATTCATTTGAGAAATCCATAGAAAGGAAGTCTGCAGCATATTAAACATACAAAAAAATGTTATTTTGTATTAATTGGTTGTTTCTGATAGGAAGGTATACAAACTAAACAAAAAACAAAACTACAGTCATTTACCTGTTTAATAGAGTCAATCTTCCTGGCAAAAAATTACTTGTTTTCTGAATTTTCGGAATTGTTAGACACTAACTCTTTAACTTCTGACATTATATTTTGTGTGGGTGAAATCATGTCATATTTTCTTCTTCAAAAATAAATGCTCATCTTCCAAATACTTAGCATTGTTCTTTTTTTAAAGTCATTTTTAACCTAAAATAACACAAAATAGTTGCATGAAATTAAATTCTATTTCTTGAAAATGTCATTAAAACAAATAGTAACATTTTTATATATACCTTTATTTGTTTAGAGATCAACAGAAAACAAATATTTAGAAAAGAAAAATTTATGTCGTTAACATTATAAAGAGAAAGCTCATATGACAGGAAAAGTGTCTTAACTACACACTAACAGCACATTATGTAAGATTGAGATACAATCCATTAGGCATAATATGAAGAGAAGGAACGTCTCAACTTCACGTACAAATGGAATTACTTAGGAAATCCATGTGAAATCCCCAATCAAAAATAGAAACACCCACTCACATTGATTAAAATTTAATAGTGATTTGACTAATCAGGATGTTTATTCTGAGCAATTACATAGTAAGACTAATTGTTAAATTTGTACAGCTTTGTTATTCTCAATCCTCCAGTGACATAAATTTAAAACAGGTTGAAGTTAACGATTAAAAGAGTGTAAATAAAATAGTTAAGTGTTCTAAAATATTAAAGGGTTTAATTCCACCCACACTGAAGTAACAAAAAAGGTTTAAATCATACTGTGAACCTCTGACTTCCTGTGATAGAGTCTGCGCAGCAATTAATTATCTTAGGTGAGGTCTTGAATTAAATATCTATTTTTAAAGATATAAAGTAACTTTAAACAAAAACTAAATGGAATTTATTTGACACTGCATTTGCATACAAGTTTAAATGGAGAAGTTTATATTATTAATAGGTACCTCTGTGCCCATGTTTTTGTGTGAGTTTTAGGTATGTAATTTTTATTCGGTATATTTCTACTAGGAGATACTGTCTATCTTTGAGAAAAAATAACAATGAACACATATTAATATAATTTATCATTATGTGGCATATAAAAGCACACATCTTATAAAGCAGTTTTAAAATGCAAAGATATAACTGTAAAAAAAACTATTTAAGAATAAATGGCATCAAAGTTGCATTTTCATGAGAAAATAAGCTCCATAAATATTAAACATTTAGAAGTTTGTTGTTTTAATATTTAGGTGGTTTATATGCTATATTTTTGTTAACTAACTGGATATTAATGTCGGCTTTGAATTGCCTGCTCAAAAATCTAGAAACATATTAATATAATCTAATGGACAAATATTTTCTTTGTTAAAGTTTCTTTATCTATTGGTCCTAGAATTTTAATTTATTCCTTTAAGTAAAGAGGATCAAGAGACAAAAAAGTTTAATAATATGAGTGAGGTTCAGTACCACCACACAATTTCCTGGTTAACTATAGGGTCATTCCCCAAACAGCAGGGCATAGGGGAAATATACAATTCTGGAATCATTGTATCATTTCCTGTCCTGTTTCCTGTTAACTGTCCCTGCCAGAAATGGCAAATAATGACCTATTTTCACCAAGCAATAGAAAAAGCTGAAGTCAGACTTACGCTGTAGAATTAGATCTGTTTCTTAAATGTAGTTATGAAAACTGGACTAAAGAGGGCAGGAGATACTCTACAAAAACCTACAGAGGATCAAAAACAATCTCTATCAAAAATCATGCTTGCATTTGAGTATATGATAAAGTGATTTATTTGTAATAAAATCTGTATAAATGCTTTGATTTCTTTGATTCCTTGACTAACTGGAGTTTCAGCGATATTTGTGGGTGTGAGCTTTCCTTTCACTGAGTGTTCAGCTTACTGCACTGCATTTGTATGGATACAGAAGTTTTAAAAACATTCCTTTAGACTGTAATTTCCTTGGGTATATCAGGAGTAAGGAAATTAATAGTAGCCTATAAGTAGGAAACATTTCTTTCATTTAGTGTAAAATATGAGATCTATTTTAATCTTTACTCTCCATCCTCAAACTTTTCATTTAAAACTCATGACGACATATTTCAAAAATGAATCTCTCTCCAAATTAATGTGAACTAGCTGCATAGAATTCTAATCTATTAAATGCAAGTCCATCACTCCTCTTTCTTTTTTTAAGTTTTATAAATTTATCTGTCAAAATTGAGAATCTGAAGTTGGTGTAGCTGCTGAAAAACTGATGAATGATAATGGTCATCACCTGTAGATAGATATTCAAGAGAAATTGCTAAATAACAGACAAGGCATGTTAACTTCTTCCTTCTTTATTTTCAAGCAGCACACATTTTTATTTTAGTCTGTATATATCTAGTTAATCTCACAAATCCAAAACATTTATAGATATTCAGGTAATTAAGTAAACTGAAGAAATAGTTCTTTGAAACAGATCATACTGTATTTTTAATGTGGTCAATATCTAGCTTATTATTCTTCAAAGAATACTAAACTTTCACTTGTTAAAATTATATCCTTAGAAAAAAATGTTTTAACAGTTACTGGGATACTTCAATTATTCTGAAAATAAATATTTTTCTTACTTAGTTTACTTTAACATAAAATTTAAATTCTAATAATCGTGTTACATGAAATTATTATAATTCTTGTATTGGTTCTAAATGCCATTTTATTGACTAAATAAACTGAAAACTTGAACAGCAAAAAAAGAGAAAAAAATTACTTAACCTTGTTGACAGGATGAAATACTCAGGTTGTTAAAGACAGTCACATATAAAGAATTTAACACTGAGTTTAAATGTCTTGAAAATTGCTTTCATCTGGGACAAGTTTTGTAATTCCCCACCTCTCAGCACATCAGAAATAAATATTGGTTGTATGTACTTGGATTCTTCTGAGCAGTGGACACTTTTATCAGGCAGAGTAAGGTAGATAGAGGCTAATCTTCTTTGCAATTTAAATGAATGCAAGACCCTGTCACCCCCCCAAATCACAAGGGTATGAGTTCTAGGGCACACTTGTTCATGCCTGTAAATAACCATTTTTAATGAATCTCACCTTCCTCCCTAATGCCTGCCATGTGTTTTATTTTTCTGTCTTACAAAGACCAGATTTCTGACTATTTGGAGAATTGGGGGATAGAAGGCCATCGCTGTTATGGTGATAATTAGTTTGCAGATAACCAGGAAAATAACCAATAAACTCATGGGTGTAGGTAAACATCATGTTTCATTCATAATAAATTTCTAGCAATGAAAAGAGTTGTTTAATACAAAATTTTTCCTAGTGTCTGTGGTCTGCATGTTGCATTCTGTAAAACTTCCAAAAAGTGATATTCTGAAAATTCTACATAATTAATTAAAACATGAGGCTTCCCAGGTGGCTGCTAGTGGTAAAGGATCTGCCTGCAATGTAGGAGACACAAGAAACATGGGTTCTATCCCTGGAGAAGGAAATGGCAACCCACTCCAGTACTCTTTTCCTGAAAAATTCCATGTACAGAGTAGCGTGGCAGGCTATAATCCATAGGATCTCAGTGTTGGACTGAGCATGCATGTTATGTTAAAACATAACATCTATTGATCATAACACATTAGAAATCTGTGACTGTTTTCTGGGTGATATGTGGGTTCTTTTGTATGTGCTGATGTCCAGGGTTATTTCTGAATGACTTGGTGTCCTGAACTAAAACCCTCCTAGATTTGAACATAAAAAGTTTAGTAACAAATTTCACTGTTTTCTTCATATCTTGATGAAAATCTGCCATAATTATACTTAATGCTTTAAGAGCACATAGTGTACTTCATTATAAGCAGTACTCTCTTGAAATTTACAGATTTTTTTTTTTTTTTTTGCTGAAAACACATTATTTCATGTGTTGAAGTTTAATTTACTTCAGGTCAGTGTTTGTTGAGGGTTACTCAGAAGATCTGAAGATAGTAAACCAATCTATCAGGGTAAACAAACAAAAATTTCAGTACCTGTTTTTCCTTAAAATGCGTAAGTATAATCTCAGCAACTACTGCTTTATAAGAAAAGTGGATAAGAGAGGCAGAGATAATATAGAAACTATTATACTTTATTTTTAATCAAAAATTCAAAGGATACTCCCAGGATTGCATCTTTGATGGTCCTGGATCTATAGTGGGCAAGGGTAATATTGGAAGTTGTTCACAGAAGTTAGGCAAATAATGGTACTTTAAAATTAGATTCATTGTGTTCTAAGGGAAAAAAAAATATTGACCTGAATTTTAAACAAATGGCACACTATGTAAGAGGGAAAACATTAATCAGGTTGCTTTATTTTAATTCATGAGAATTTTAAGTTATATTTACCTTATGGATACAATATATATATTTAAAACCCCTATCAAGGTGATTCTTAAATATTAATAGGTGTGCCTATGAAATAGCAATGATTTTTTTAAAGATATACAAATTTTATGAAGTTAGGACAGGGTTAACCTGCAATATAAATATTTTAAGTATACTTCGTGCAAGCACAGATTAACAAAAATGCTATAACTTCATTTGTAAATATCTTTAGATCTCATTTATCACTTTTTCTTTTTCTCTTCATCTGTCATATAGCTGTTTTGGCCCCAGTTGCTCAGCATTATAAGGTAGAGAATTCACAGATTTTTAGCCTTGTGGAGTATCAGTCTCTTTATTTAAAATAAATAAATAAAAATAATGCTTATTATCACAATTCACTTAGACTAGAATTTCTGGAATTAATTTCATCTCAGTTCCTTAAGAAAACACCAGAATATTTGAACAATAGCAAGATAATTGGAAAAAATATACAACCACACTTTTAAAGAAGTTAACTGATCTGGATATATGAAATATGAATTGTTTTTCCAAATTACTCGCAACAGTTTAGAACTATTCCTCACATGTTGTTAATTTCCTTTGACTGGATTTGGACACAGTTAACTCTGACACAAGGCTTAATTCAGTACTCATGGCATCATGCTTCACTCCATCAGGAAGTCAAGATCCATCATCAGGACAAACCAAAAAAGAGGAGCCAGTATCAGCCCAGGAGAACAATCAATGAAACAATTCCTAGTTAAGGAGGAGGGAGTGTACTGACAGCTACTTTTAGAATTTAAAATGTAGGTTATTAATTTACATTTTCCAAACTCATGTATTTTTCTGTGTAAAGAATAGTTAGAAATTATAGTATTTTATTTTCATCCTATCCTCTTTCAAATCAAAGAAATAAACGGTCAGTGCACCCCCTTAGTTGAATGAACTGATATAATTAATTTTAAAATGTTATTAAGGGGAGATGACTATTCATGTTAACACGAGAGGGTATTTGAATAAAAATAATAGCTTTTCGTATTTAGCTAAGCAGCCTCCATCAGTAGTGCTTGCCATGAAGAACAATGGCAAATAACCTCATTTTCTTTTCTTTTTGGAGAATTTTAGTCTTGTTCTAACTGTATGTAATGTATTTCAGAACATTCTTTCCTTTTAGACTTTTATATTTCACCTTCTCTTCTTCCTTCTTCTTTGAATTGCCTTTCATTTTTCCCCTGAACTTTGTTCCTTCTGTGAACTTTTAATCCACTATTTGAACTCCAGTTCCCTAAGAAGAAGACATTAACTCTATAACTGGGGTTGGAATATAAGAAAATGTTGGGTTCAGGAAATTGTTCTGATTTGTTTTCGCCATACCTCAAGCTCATTCACTTCAAAGCATGTGCTTGAAATAGGTCATGTAAAACAATAAAACTAGAATTTAGTTTCTTCAGTCTTTAAATTTATCATATAGCTTTTGGAAAGCAATGAAATACACAGATTGGAGATGTCCTACACATCTGAGAAAAACACAAATTCAGACTTTGATGAGATATTTCTTAGTAGATTTGTTCTATGCAGTAATCTGGTTTATTTCATTTTTGACGATTATTTTAAAAAAATTAAATGAGATCTTTACAGAAAACAGTTAAGTGTAACAACTTATTATAATGGCTTCTTAGAGTAGAAAGGTTTACTTTTAACCATAATTTCTAAGGAAAAATAAGCCTTAACATCATTCTGTATGCATGGACTTGTGTTCATCAAATTGGTTTCCTGCCTTTTTATTGTCAAGTGATAGATTCATTATGTGAAAATATTCTGTAAATGGAAGGTCATTTCATGTAATGAAGTATTTTCAATTAAATAAATACGTTAAGAAATATTTATACTTTCAATGATATACATATTTTTAACTGAAGCATAGTTGATGTACAGCAATATATTAGTTTTAGATATGTTGCAAGAGTTGGACTCAACAACTAAACCACCACTACTACATACAATATAGTAATTGGATATTTTGTAGTAGGTTCAAGCATACATTTAATGATAAGAAAGTAGTTGAGAAAAAAATTCCTACACTACATATGGAGTTTTCTTATTCTTAAAAAATGTTGTAGTTTATTCTACTGGAAACCCAACACTAACATCATGCAAGAAGAATAAAACCTGTTAACTAGAATATGAAAATCTTACAGAGTGACCTCTAAGGTTGTAGCTCAGATAAGAGGCCAGGTTGCAATTAAACTATCAGTCTTTCATATGTCTCAGATATCATGTGGGGAGACATGAGTAGCTGAGTGTAATTAAGTTATATAATTACATGTAATTTGTTACATGTAATTAAGTTATGTTTTCTGGAATATAAAATTTTGAAACTATTTCAGGGATAAATTTTAAATTTAGTCTATTTAATGATGTTCTGTCTCTTTTCTTACTTCTCTCTTTTGTGCTGTTTACCAATTGTTCTTAAATGTCACCATCTGGATGAAATACTGAATGAAACACCCAGGTTGGGACTTTGTCCACTAACTGAACTTTTGAGTCAGTTCAGTTCAGTCGCTCAGTCATATCCGATCTTTGTGACCCCATGGACTCCAACATGCTAGGCTTCCCTGTCCGTCACCAGCTCCCAAAGATTGCTCAAACTCATGTCCATCCAGTCGGTGATGTCATCCAACCATCTTATCCTCTGTCATCCCCTTCTCCTCCTGCCTTCAATCTTTCCCAGCATCAGGGTCTTTTCTAATGAGTCAGTTCTTCAAATCAGGTGGGCAAAGTATTGGAGTTTCAGCTTCAGCATCAATCCTTCCAATGAATATTCAGGACTGATTTCCTTTTGGATGGCCTGGTTAGATCTCTTAGCTGTCCAAGGATGTCTTCTCCAACACCACAGATCAAAAGCATGAATTCTTTGGCACATAGCTTTCTTTATGGTCCAACTTTCACATCCATATATGACTACTGGAAAAACTATAGCTTTGACTAGACAGACCTTTGTCAGCAAAGTAACGTCTCTGCTTTTTAATATGCTGTCTACGTTGGTCATAGCATTGCTTTCAAGGAGCAAGCATTTTTTAATATCATGGCTGCTGTCACCATCTGCAGTGATTTTGGAAACCAAGGAAGTAAAGTCCATCACTGTTTCAATTGTTTCCCTATCTATTTGCTGTGAAATGATGGGACCAGATACCATGATCTTAGTTTTTTGAATGAGTTTTAAGTCAGCTTTTTCACTCCTCTCTTCCACTTTCATCAACAAGATGTTCAGTTCCTCTTCTCTTTCTGCTGTTAAGTGTGGTGTCATCTGCATATATGATATTATTGCTATTTCTCCCGGCAATCTTGATTCCAGCTTATGTTTCATCCAGCCCAGCATTTTGCATGATGTACTGTGCATGTAAGTGAAATAAGCAGTGTGACAATATACAGGTTTGATGTACTCCTTTCCCAAATTGGAACCAGTCCATTGTTCCATAACTGGTTCTAATTGTTTCTTCTTGACCTACATACAGATTTCTCAGGAGGCAGGCCAGGTGGTCTGGTATTCCCATCTCTTTAAGAATTTTCCACAGTCTGTTGTGATCCACACAGTCAAAGGCTTGGATGTAGTCAAAGAAGCAGAAGTAGATGTTTTCCTGGAACTCTCTTGCTTTTTCGATGATCCAACAGATGTTGGTAATTTGATCTCTGGTTCCTCTGCCTTTTCTAAATCCAGCTTGACCATCTGGAAGTTCTCGGTTCATGTACTGTTGAAGCCTCGCCTGGAGAATTTTGAGTATCACTTTGCTAGTGTGTGAGATGAGTGCAATTGTGCAGTAGTTTGATCATTCTTTTGCATTGCCTTTCTTTGGGATCGGAATGAAAACTGACCTTTTCCAGTCCTGTGGCCACTGTTGAGTTTTCCAAATTTGCTGGCATATTGAGTGTGGCACTTTCACAGCATCCTCTTTCAGGATTTGAAATAGCTCAACTGGAATTCCATCACCTCCACTAGCTTTGTTTGTAGTGATGTTTCCCATGGCCTAGTTGACTTGGCATTCCAAGATGCCTGGCTCTAGGTGAGTGATCACACTGTCATGGTTATCTGGGTCATTAAAATCTTTTTTGTATAGTTCTTCTGTGTATTCTTGCCACCTCTTCTTAATATCATCTGCTTCTGTTCGGTCCATCCCATTTCTGTCCTTTATTGTGCGCATCTTGCATAAAATGTCCTCTTGGTATCTCTAATTTTCTTGAAGAGATCTCTAGTATTTCCTGTTCTATTGTTTGCCTCTATTTCTTTGCATTGATCACTGAGAAAGGCTTTCTTATCTCTCCTTGCTATTCTTTGGAACTCCGCATTCAAATGGGTATATCTTTCCTTTTCTCCTTTGCCTTTAGCTTCTCTTTTTTTCTCAGCTATTTGTAAGGCCTGCTCAGACAACCATTTTGCCTTTTTGCATTTTTTCTTCTTGGGGATAGTCTTGATCACTGCCTCCTATACAATGTCATGAACCTCTGTTCATAGTTCATCAGGCACTATATCAGATCTAATCTCTTGAATCTATTTGTCACTTCCACTGTATAATTTTAAGGAATTTGATTTAGTCATACCTGAATGGTCTAGTGGTTTTCCCTAGTTTCTTCAATTTAAGTCTGAATTGTGCAGTAAGGAGTTTGTTATCTGAGCCATAGTCAGCTCCCAATCTTTTTTCTGCTAACTGTATAGAGCTTCTCCATCTTCCACTGCAAAGAATATAATCAGTCTGATTTTGGTATTGACCATCTGGTGATGTCCACGTGTAGAGTGTTCTCTTGTGTTGTTGAAAGAGGGTGTTTGCTATGACCAGTGTGTTCTCTTGGCAGTACTTTGTTAGCCTTTGCCCTGCTTCATTTTTTACTCCAAGGCCAAACTTGCCTGTTACTCCAGGGATCTCTTGACTCCCTACTTTTGCATTCCAGCCCCCTATGATGAAAAGGACATTTTTTTTTGGTGTTAGTTCTTTTTTTTTTAATTTTTTAAATTAGTTTATTTATCTATTTTTTAACTTTACAATATTGTATTTGTTTTGCCATACATTGACATGAATCCACCATGGGTGTACATGTGTTCGCCTTCCAGAACCCCTCTCCCACCTCCCTCCCCATCCCATCCCTCCGGGTCATCCCAGGGCACCAGCCCAGAGCACCCTGTATCATGCATCGAACCTGGACTGGCGATTCGTTTCACATATGATAATTTACATGCTTCAGCGGCATTCTCCCATATCATCCCACCCTCACCCTCTCCCGTACAGTCCATAATACTGTTCTATACATCTGTGTCTCTTTCTGGTAGGTCTTGTCATTCATCATAGAACCGTTCAACTTCAGCTTCTTTGGCCTTAGTGGTTGGGTCATAGACTTTGATTACTGTGATAGTGAATGGTTTGCCTTGTAAACAAAGAGAGATCATCCTGCCATTTTTGAGATTGCACCCAATTACTGCATTTTGGATTCTTTTGTTGACTATGAGGGCTGCTCCATTTCTTTTATGGGATTCTTGCTCACAGTAGTAGATACTGAATTAAATTTGCCCATTCCAGTCCATTTTAGTTCACTGATTCCTAAAATGTGAATGTTCACTCTTGCCATCTCCTGTTTGAGCACTTCCAATTTACCTTGATTCATGGACCTAACATTCTAGGTTCCATAGCAATATTGTTCTTTACAGCATCAGACTTTACTTCCATCACCAGTCACATCCACCAGAGGCAAATGCACTAGGACTATATGGAACAGAAAGTAATATACTAGTAATTTCCATAGCTGCCGCAGAATTGTGAATTGTAGAGAGATATGGGCATTTTTAAGAGATTAATCACAATATTGAACAATTGGTGTGAAAAAAATGTACTGACCATCAGATTAGATAACTGTATAAATGGGCTAAAAATTGTTCCATCCTCAGAGGATGATCTTCCGGTATAGACCATCACTGATCACTTGGGAAATAACTGATCCTTAATATAGAAATACCTAGCTTAGAATTAATTATTTTTCTTATAACAAGTAATGTGATCATATTATTTTTAAAACATGGAAAGCATCTATCAATGCACAGAGTTTTGAAGTACCTTATTTCTGTTATGTTAAAGATAGTTTTATACTTGGTAGGTTGTGGAAGAGCCAATACAACATACATGCACATACATATATACATATACACATACAAGAAAATAAAACGTAAAAGATCATGTCTGGCATATGACACTTGAAGAAATGGACATCAGAGACAAGGACTCCAAATGATGCATACTGAAAAGGAATAAAAGTCAGCACTAAGCAAAAACTAGCAAAAATTTGACAAGAAATAGAGCCAAGTTTGTTGCAGAACCATGGATCTTTAGGGAATCTGAGGAATATTTAAGGAGCCCTTTGTCACCCTTAGTCCATTTCATCTCATTTTCCAGGGATGGTATAGATTACTGGGTTTTAATTTAAAGGAACTGCTGTTTACCAACTTGAAGTTTGCTAAAGAATTCACTTCAAATCATTGGGCTTAACCTATTATGTGGCCGGTGCACACAAACCCTACAACATTGTGAAACTTTAGTACGAAACGACAAAGGAGCTCGCAATTTCATTCTCTTTGTTGAAAGGTCTTAAACTATGAGAACCAAGGTAGTTTTAATCCACTTCACATGTATTTCTTTCTCTCCTTGTACATACGTATATGACATGGCTTGAGAGTTTCCCTTAAGCTGCAATTACTTTGGGACATTTTCTCTTAAATTTAAGAAATAGATGCAGAAAATCAGATTTGAATTCCTGGCTGTATGCCAATGACTAATAGTTCTCTTCGGCTCTTTTCTGTGCTGCTTCTATAACTGGATAGATGATGGTGACTTTTAATGGCTGCTTTGGGCCTTGGTAAAAAATTATATATAATATATATATGGAAAAGAAAGCAATTAAGGACAAAAGATTGTTGAAAGCTTTACTGACTTTCAAACTGTGAAAAGAAGAGGCCAAGGTACCTTATGCTTTTGATGCCTGAGGGCCATGAACCATAAAGGGAAAGAAGAAAAAAAAAATCACATTTTGGGGCTCTGATTTGAAATCTTTTTTTCTTCTTTCCATCTGTGGGTACCCAAATAGGGTCAAAAAGCCAGCACCTCAGTTATTTTGTTGAAAGGTTAACAAAATGTCTCAACTTTCAGCACACATTCCCACTATAAGTGATAACTAAGTAAGTTGATCTTCAAGTCACTAATGCTTTCTTCCTGTTAGAACTATAGCCTCATGGTGAACTTTAGAAACAGGCTTGAATTTTTCATAATAATTTTCCCCTGACTTACTTATGTACATAATTAAGCTAAAATCTTCCCCTCAAGAGTCAGGTTTTTTCTGCAGTGGAATAAGTCAGATAGGTTTGAAATCTGATCCAAGGTTCAATCAAATGTTATCTCTTCTTTAAAAAATAGTACCCAAGTCAGTCATTACATGTATTGTTTGCATTTAGGAGAAACTGTGAGCTCATGTTATGACCAGTGCTATCATCTTGTGAAATCACAATTGTGTCTTGATTTTTTTCAACTTTAAGAAAAGGAAAACAATTCTATGTGCCTCATAAAGCACTTTCAGCACTGCTGTTATAAATCTTGGATGGAATAGAATTGAGATTAGTCAGAATAGCTACTTGTGGACAACTGCCAGACATCAAATCAAAGCAGACAAACGATTTAAATTCTGTGTGTGTTAGTCAGTTGTGTCCGACTCTTTGTGACCCCATGGACTGTAGCCCACCACAGTCCTCTGTTCATGGGATTTCCCAGGCAAGATACTGGAGTGGGTTGCCATTTCCTTCTCCAGGGGATCTTCCTGACCTAGGGATCAGACCTTGGTCTCCTGCTTTGCAGGTGGATGCTTCATTGTCTGATCCACCAAGGAAGCCCTGTAAATTCTGTAAACACGCTAATTTGGATTTGTAAGAATAATTTCAGTCTTTTAGGTAGGAAAAAAGAAAAAAAGTCTATGGGATAAACTTAAATATTGTTTGGGCTAAATATAATGGAAATACAGTGAAAAATTATCACAAATTTTGTTAAGTATTAATTTATTAAAAATTTGGAGGATGTACATACATGCTACTTATAAAATAAATCTACTACTGACTCCATACAGTCAAAAGTTTTTCTGATGCACACAAGAGTGAAGTTTGCCATATTTTTGAGCAACCCAGAATGTATTTCACAGTTCCATAACATGATTGTCTGATCCATGGTTTACATTTACTATAGATCTATTTATACATCATACTGTCATCCAAGTGAAAACTATATGAATGCTGTTCACAAAAACTAAAATCGTGATATTAAAAATAAAAGCCAAGAAAAGCAGCAAAATCTCAAATAGATCAGTTCAGTTCAGTCGCTCAGTCGTGTCCGACTCTCTGTGACCCCATGAATTGCAGCACGCCAGGCCTCTCTGTCCATCACCAACTCCCGGAGTCTACCCAAACCCATGTTCATCGAGTCGGTGATGCCATCCAACCATCTCATCCTCTGTCGTCCCCTTCTCCTCCCGCCCCCAATCCTACCCAGCATTAGGGACTTTTCCAATGAGTCAACCCTTCGCATGAGGTGGCCAAAGTATTGGAGCTTCAGCTTCAACATCAGACCTTCCAATGAACACCCAGGATTGATCTCTTTTAGGATGGATTGATTGGATCTCCTTGCAGTCCAAGAAACTCTCAAGAATCTTCTCCAACACCACAGTTCAAAAGCATCAATTCTGCGGCGCTCAGCTTTCTTCACCGTCCAACTCTCACATCCATACATGACCACTGGAAAAACCATAGTCTTGACTAGACGGACCTTTGTTGGCAAAGTAATGTCTCTGCTTTTAAACATGCTATCTAGGTTGGCCATAACCTTCCTTCCAAGGAGTAAGCGTCTTTTAATTTCATGGCTGCAATCACCATCTGCAGTGATTCTGGAGCCCAAAAAAGTAAAGTCTGACACTGTTTCCACTGTTTCCCCATCTATTTCCCATGGAGTGATGGGACCAGATGCCATGATCTTAGTTTTCTGAACGTTGAGCTTTAAGCCAACTTTTTCACTCTCCTCCTTCACCTTCATCAAGAGGCTCTTTAGTTCTTCTTCACTTTCTGCCATAAGGGTGGTGTCATCCGCATATCTGAGGTTATTGATATTTCTCCCGGCAATCTTGATTCCAGCTTGTGTTTCTTCCAGCCCAGCGTTTCTCATGATGTACTCTGCATATAAGTTAAATAAGCAGGATGACAATATACAGCCTTGACGTACTCCTTTTCCTATTTGGAACCAGTCTGTTGTTCCATGTCCAGTTCTGACTGTTGCTTCCTGACCTGCATACAGGTTTCTCAAGAGACAGGTCAGATGGTCTGGTATTCCCATCTCTTTCAGAATTTTCCACAGTTTATTGTGATCCACACAGTCAAAGGCTTTGGCATAGTCAATAAAGCAGAAATAGATGTTTTTCTGGAACTCTTGCTTTTTTGATGATCCAGCGGATATTGGCAATTTGATCTCTGGTTCCTCTGCCTTTTCTAAAACCAGCTTGAACATCTGGAAGTTCACGGTTCACGTATTGCTGAAGCCTGGCTTGGAGAATTTTGAGCATTACTTTACTAGCATGTGAGATGAGTGCAATTGTGCAGTAGTTTGAGCATTCTTTGGCATTGCCTTTCTTTGGGATTGGAACGAAGACTGACCTCTTCCTGTCCTGTGGCCACTGCTGAGTTTTCCAAATTTGCTGGCATATCGAGTGCAGCACTTTCACAGCATCACCTTTGAGGATTTGAAATAGCTCAACTGGAATTCTATCACCTCCACTAGCTTTGTTCGTAGTGATGCTTTCTAAGGCCCACTTGACTTCACATTCCAGGATGTCTGGCTCTAGGTGAGTGATCACACCATCGTGATTATCTGTGTCGTGAAGATCTTTTTTGTACAGTTCTTCTGTGTATTCTTGCCACCTCTTCTTAATATCTTCTGCTTCTGTTAGGTCCATACCATTTCTGTCCTTTATCGAGCCTATCTTTGCGTGAAATGTTCCCTTGGTATCTCTAATTTTCTTGAAGAGGTCTCTAGTCTTTCCCAATCTGTTGTTTTCCTCTATTTGTTTGCACTGATCGCTGAGGAAGGCTTTCTTATTTCTCCTTGCTATTCTTCGGAACTCTGCATTCAGATGAGAATATCTTTCCTTTTCTCCTTTGCTTTTCGCTTCTCTTCTCTTCCCAGCTATCTGTAAGGCCTCCTCAGACAGCCATTTTGCTTTTTTGCATTTCTTTTCCATGGGGATTTTCTTGATCCCTGTCTCCTGTACAATGTCACGAACCTCTGTCCATAGTTCATCAGGCATTCTGTCTATCAGGTCTAGTCCCTTAAATCTATTTTTCACTTCCACTGTATACTCATAAGGGATTTGATCTAGGTCATACCTGAATGGTCTAGTGGTTTTCCCTACTTTCTTCAATTTAAGTCTGAATTTGGCAATAAGCAGTTCATGATCTGAGCCACAGTCTGCTCCTGGTCTTGTTTTTGCTGACTGTATAGAGCTTCTCCATCTTTGGCTGCAAAGAATATAATCAATCTCATTTCCGTGTTGACCATCTGGTGATGTCCACGTGTAGAGTCTTCTCTTGTGTTGTTGGAATAGGGTGTTTGCTATTACCAGTGCGTTCTCGTGGCAATACTCTATTAGCCTTTGCCCTGCTTCATTCTGTACTGCAAGGCCAAACCTGCCTGTTACGCCAGGTGTTTCTTGACTTCCTACTTTTGCATTCCAGTCCCCTATAATGAAAAGGACATCTTTTTTGGGTGTTAGTTCTAGAAGGTCTTGTAGGTCTTCATAGAACCGTTCAAATTCAGCTTCTTCGGCGTTACTGGTCGGGGCATAGACTTGGATTACTGTGATATTGAACGGTTTGCCTTGGAAGCGAACAGAGATCATTCTGTCATTTTTGAGATTGCATCCAAGTACTGCATTTCGGACTCTTCTGTTGACCATGATGGCTACTCCATTTCTTCTAAGGGATTCTTGCCCACAGTAGTAGATATAATGGTCATCTGAGTTAAATTCACCCATTCCAGTCCATCTTAGTTCACTGATTCCTAGAATGTCAACGTTCACTCTTGCCATCTCCTGTTTGACCACTTCCAGTTTGCCTTGATTCATGGACCTAACATTCCAGGTTCCTATGCAATATTGCTCTTTACAGCATCGGACTTTGCGTCTATCACCAATCACATCCACAGTTGGGTATTGTTTTTGCTTTGGCTCCATCCCATCATTCTTTCTGGAGTTATTTCTCCACTGATCTCCATTAGCATATTGGGCACCTACTGACCCGGGGAGTTCATCTTTCAGTGTCCTATCCTTTTGCCTTTTCATACTGTTCATGGGGTTCTCAAGGCAAGAATACTGAAGTGGTTTGCCATGCCCTTCTCCAGTGGACCACAATCTGTCAGACCTCTCCACCATGACCCATCCGTCTTGGGTGGCCCCACAAGGCATGGCTTAGTTTCATTGAGATAGAGAAGGCTGTGGTCCGTGTGATCAGATTAGCTAGTTTTCTGTAGTTTTAGTTTTAGTGTGTCTGCCCTCTGATGCCCTCTCGCAACACTTACTGTCTTACTTGGATTTCTCTTACCTTGGGCCTTGGGTAATTCCTCTTGCCGCCGCCACCGCTGCCGCCGGCCCCAGCCCCCGGCCTGGCCTAGCCCCTCTCGACTGCGGCCCCCAGTTCTCGGCCCCCGGCCCCCGGCCCGGCCTAGGCTCTCTCGGTCACCGCCCCCAGCTCCCGGCCCCCGGCCCGGCCTAGCCCCTGTTGGCCGCCGCCCCCAGCTCCCGGGCCCCGGCCCGCCCTAACCCCTGTCGGCCGCCGCCCCCGGCCCCCGGCCCGGCCTAGCCCCTCTCGGCCGCCGCCCCCGGCCCCCGGCCCGGCCTAGCCCCTCTCGGCCGCCCCCCCCCGGCCCCCGGCCCTCCCTAACCCCTGTCGGCTGCCGCCCCCGGGCCCCGGCCCGGCCTAGCCCCTGTCGGCCGCCGCCCCCGGCCCCCGGCCCCCGGCCCGGCCTAGCTCCTCTCGGCCACGCTTCTCAAATAGATGCTACTTTGCTATTTTTCTGATTTGTGTGCTATTATTAATTTAAAAAATTTTTGTTCACAGCTTTGTTTCCTCGGACTGATCAACATGTTATTATGCGCTTGCTTCATCACTGAAGAATGGTAAGTCTCTAATCTTACTCATGTTAGTATTTTTCCATTCTGGTACTAATTTGTCTGAAAGAAAGTAAACATGCAGGCACTATAATAACTTAATTTTTTATAGCACATACCTTTTCTGAGAAAGTTTTGTAGGTTATCTTATTTTACCCCTATTTTCTAATTTTGTACTTAGGTGGAAAATGCTATTATGGTTAGTTGAAAAAAAAGGAAACTGGTGCATAGAAGGAATGTAACCTTTCTAAAATCATAGAAGTAGTTATTCTTATTTTTAAGAATACTTATTTTTCTTCTTAAGTAAAAAACAAAACAAAACAAATAAGCACAATAAATGCCCTATTTATTTATTCCCTCTGCCAAGGTAGGCATATTATCTTCATTTTTACATTTGAGGAAAAACGAGCTGAGAGTTATTTAACTTGCCCAAGTTTATGCAACTAGTAAGGGGTAATATGAGAGTCTAACCTGGCTAAGACTGATTTTAAAGGCCATTCTTCTTCAAATATATATATCCTTTAGATTGGTCTAGTTTTTGTATTCTAAATGGTACTTTCATTTGTAATGGTACTTTCATTTGGGAAGCTAGTCATAGCTTCCCATTTTGTGTGTGTGTGGTGATTATGACTCCTACTCAATTAATAGAACTCAGTTTAATACAATCATAGGTATTTGTAGAGAAATAATTCTTCTTGCATATGATTAAAATATTTTTTAAACTTACATTCTACTAATTGTCACATTACAAAAATCTGAGTGGTCTTGATAAAGAAGAATTGTGTCTGTGCATAATGGGTGGCTATCATTGCAGAAAGGAAAAATAAAACTAATCAGATTAAACTTTCAAGCTAAGTTAGGGATTTTTATTTTATTAAACATAAATTATGTGTGTGTAATAATCACATAAAATAAACATAAAAATAATAATATAAAATTTTCTTATAATGATTAACTAGCTTAGGAAACAATACATGTATTATTTATTGATATTTCTATATTCCTTTCTCATATTTATCCTCAATACTCTCTCTGCAAAAGTATACTATAATCCTATACTTAGTATTAATCCATATCACCTATGGTTATATAAATCAAAATATATGTATTTGTCAACAAATAGCATGTATTATTATGTTGTATATTTCAAAAAAAAAAAAAATTAAACATCATTTTGAAGCATAAGAACACATGGCCTGCCTAAGACTGAGGTTGAATGAGAATAACAGATAAAAGCTCCTGACTCTCACCATCAGCTGAGTAATCTATCTAGTAACTAGCAGTAGCAAAATGTATCAACAGAGGAGGGGCAAGAGATCAGGGAGACCACATCTGTGGTACAGCATGTAGGTAAGGGTGAAACCTGAGTATATAGCAAGGACAATCAGAAAATCCTTCTGACTCTGGAGCCACTACTCTAAGTTCAACCAATAGAATCTCAAACTAAAGAAATTTGAAGCTTGATGTGTACTGAAGGTATCACAGCAAGATAGATAGACAGATAGACAGACATATAGATAGGAACATAAACAGATAGACACATAGATATAAAGATAGATACATAAGCAAACCAATGAAAACCCCATACTAACAACCTGATAGAGAAGAGATATGCCCACAGCAGGCACAAATACTATTTTTTCATTCTCTACTTTTTGAATACACTATCACTAACATTTAATTAAAGTTACAAGATAAAAAAAGAAGAACAAATTTTTTAAAAAACTTACCCACTGTGAACAAATTTATAAAGTCCTGCCAACATTGCTGCTGCTGCTGCTAAGTCGCTTCAGTCATGTCCAACTCTGCGCAACCCCAACATTATCCAGATTTAATTAACTGAACTTTAACCATGAGTGGTATGTTAATGGATTCCATAGAAAATATAGGCAATATGAAGGGACAAATGGAGAATTTTAACAGAGAGATGAAGACTAGAAAAAGAGTTTAATAAAAACAGTAGAAATGGAAGAAAAAGGCAAGAGAAGTGAAACATGATTTCAAAGAGCTCATCCTCAAAACATCTGAATAAAGAAATCAAAATTGAAAGTTAACCAATAAAATTATCAAAATGTAGTCACAAAGAGTAAAGAAAAAACAAAATGGATTATCCAAAAATGAGAGGAAACAAACAAAAAGCCTACTTAGCTGTAACACAATATCAGATATTCTAACATATGTAATCAGAGCCTCACGAGGAAATGAAAGAATATGAAAGAAGAAAGATTTGAGAAATAATAGCTGATAAATGTTCAACAATAATGAAAGGTATTAAAACACAGAACCAAGGAGCTCAGGGAAACCCAAGCAAGATAAATAAGAAAACACACATATAATATAATATTCATATGCAATATTCATATTTTCAAATTGTTTAAAAAAAGATAAAAGGAACATCTTGCAAGCAATCAGAAAATGAAAATAAATACAGCTGAAATCTCCTTAGAAATTATGCAAACCCAATGACAATAAATTGATATTTAAAGTGTCAACATGAAAAAAAGCTGCCAATTCAAAATTCTATACCCAACAAAATTCTTTCAAAAGGTAAAGGGAAAATGTAAAAAAAACACAAAAAACTATTTGTTCTTTTGCTTACATAGCCATATGTTTCTTGTTTATTGGAACTCATTGTTATGTCTTTGAGACTTCTCCATCTATATATATATAACTACTTCACCTATTTTGACTATCATCTAACATTTTTTGTATATATAATCAACTTTAAAATCCATATTTTTGCTGATCGACATTGAGTTTTTATAATTTTTATCTACTCTAAATATTACTGTAGTAGTATTCTTAAGTGTCTTTTGGTAAGTAATGCACAAGATTTTCTCTATGATGTATGACTAAGTGTGCAATTTCTAGTTAAAGTGTTCAGTTCAGTCACTCAGATGTGTCCAACTCTTTGCGACCACATGAACCACAGCACGCCAGGCCTCCCTGTCCATCACCAACTCCTAGAGTTTACCCAAACTCATGTCCATTAAGTCGGTGATGCCATCCAACCATCTCATCCGCTGTTGTCCCTTTCTCCTCCTGCCTTCAGTCTTTCCCAGCGTCAGGGTCTTTTCAAATGTGTCAGCTCTTCGAATCAGGTGGCCAAAGTATTGGAGTTTCAGCTTCAACATCAGTCCTTCCAATGAACACACAGGACTGATCTCCTTTAGGATGACTGGTTGGATCTCCTTGCAGTCCAAGGGACCCTCAAGAGTCTTCTCCAACACCACAGTTCAAAAGCATCAATTCTTCAGCGCTCAGCTTTCTTTATAGTCCACCTCTCACATCCATACACAACTACTAGAAAAACCATAGCCTTGACTAAGCAGACCTTTGTTGACAAAGTAATGTCTCTGCTTTTTAATATGCTGTCTAGGTTAAAGTGTAACTATTATAAATTTTTGACTATAATAGATAATAACAAATTGCTTTGCAAGTGCTTAAGCAATTTGCATTCTCCCTAACAGTGTCCAATAATGTCACTTACAGTTTTCCTAAATTCTTTACACAGTGTGTGACAGCAGGATTTTTTTTAACTTTTGTTAAAAAATTGTTGAAAGTACAAATTCCTTCTCAGTGTCATTTCTGCTTACAAGTCCTTGATTACTAGAGAGGTTACAGGGTGTTTTATGTTTATTGTAAATGTAATTTCTTCTATGTATCAACCATTTTAATATTTTATCATTTTTCTAGTAAGTTTTATTTGTCAGACAGAAGACAGAATTTGTCTTCTATACATCAGTCCTCTGGATTGTAAATAGTTTTTGCATAATCTGTCTTTTTACCTTTTTGTGAAGTCATTTGATCCATGGGTTATCTTAATGTCTTATAACTCAGTGTATCAATCTTATGGCTTTCAGTTGTAGGTTTATTAGAAAATTCACCTATATCTTGTAGTCCTAAAGACATTTGTTCTTGATGTTTCGATTTTTACTTTTAAATCTTAAATGTTAGATCTGGTATTTATTTTTGTATACTATTTAAGACAGTATGTAAATCTTTATTTTCCTTATAACAAGCTCTCCAAGAATCATTAGACCATGTATTGCCCACCAAGTTTTCAGCTTTATTGAGATTTTAAGGAAATGTAACACAATGCACATGTTTAAATTATATAAACTGATCAATTTTTACATATATATGCACTCATCAAATCATCACTACAGTCAAGAAAAAGAACCAGTCGCCTCCAAATTCTTCATGTCCCTTCATAATCTCACTCTCAAGACAATCTTTATCCATTTTGCCCTTTAGCAACTACTTTATATACTTTTTTCTGTTTCCCAATTTCTCTTTTATACTCTGGGAAGCCAATTACATGTATATTAGGCTGCTTGAAGTTATCCCACAGCTCACTCTGATGTGTTCATTTACTTTCAGTCCTTTTTATCTGTGTTTCATTTTGGACACTTTCCATTGCTTTATCTTCAGGTTCACAATCTTTTATCTTACAAGTCTAACCTACTGTTATTCTCTGTTTTTGTTGTTGTTGTTTGTTTGTTTTTGAATCTCTGTTATTTATTATTCACCTCTAGAAAGTTGATTTAGTTATAGCCTTGGTGGCTCAGATGGTAAAGAATCCATCTGCAATGAGGGAGCCCTGGGTTTGATCCCTGGTTTGGGAAGATCCCCTGGAGGAGGTCATGGCAATCCACTCCAGAATTCTTTCCTGGAGAATCCCCATGGACAGATGAACCTGGTGTGCTACAATCCATGAGGTCGCAAAGAGTCGGACACAACTGAGTGACTAAGAACACACCTATTTTATATATCTTTTATTTCTAAATTTGACATGATCACTCTTTAACTTCTTAATCATTTGGAGTATACAATTCATATTTTTGTTTTAATGATTTTGGCTAAAATTAATTTCTATTGAATATTTTTCTCTTTATTATGGATCATATTGTTTTATTTCTTTGAATGCCTGGAAAATTTTTATTTGATTTCAAACATGTGAACTTTACCTTGTTGGATGCTGAGTATTTTCATATTCCTACAATTGTTACTTTTTTTTTTGGTGTGCAGCTAAGTTACCTGAATATTTTGCTCCTTTCAAGTTCTTTCATTTAAGTTTACTCTTGGGGACACCAAGGAAATAGTCTTGGGCTAAATTTGACCTACTCTTAAGCCATATACTTAAGTGGACCCCCCAGTTTTTCATGAATTATGAGGTTTTTCCATCTTCATTTGTGGAAAAGACAAAGAAACAAACAAAAAACATTTTCTAGTCAGTTCCAGGGTGTTTTTCCTTTAGTCTTTTTAGTTGGATATTTTGGGGACCTCAGGAAATTTCTATTCAGAAATTCTAATCAGTGCTCAGTTGAAGACTTGAGAATGACCTTCTACAGACCTATAGAACTTTATCTTTTGTATGTTTCTCCTTTCTGATCCTCTGATCTATAAACTCAGATTGCTTTAGTCCCTTTGGACTCACAACTTTATTTTTTCAACTCAGGGAGACTTCTAGCATCTACTAGGTTTTCTTTTTTTTTTTTTTCCATTTTTTTGCTGCCTCTATATCTTACAAAATGGCTGTCTGAGGAGGCCTTACAGATAGCTGGGAAGACAAGAGAAGAGAAAAGCAAAGGAGAGAAGGAAAGATATTCTCATCTGAATGCAGAGTTCCAAAGAATAGCAAGGAGAGATAAGAAAGCCTTCCTCAACAATCAGTGCAAAGAAATAGAGGAAAACAACAGATTGGGAAAGACTAGAGATCTCTTCAAGAAAATTAGAGATACCAAAGGAACATTTCATGCAAGGATAGGCTCGATAAAGGACAGAAATGGTATGGACCTGACAGAAGCAGAAGATATTAAGAAGAGGTGGCAAGAATACACAGAAGAACTGTACAAAAAAGATCTTCACGACACAGATAATCACGATGGTGTGATCACTCACCTACAGCCAGACATCCTGGAATGTGAAGTCAAGTGGGCCTTAGAAAGCATCACTATGAACAAAGCTAGTGGAGGTGATGGAATTCCAGTTGAGCTATTTCAAATCCTCAAAGGTGATGCTGTGAAAGTGCTGCACTCGATATGCCAGCAAATTTGGAAAACTCAGCAGTGGCCACAGGACTGGAAAAGGTCAGTTTTCGTTCCAATCCCAAAGAAAGGCAATGCCAAAGAATGCTCAAACTACTGCACAATTGCACTCATCTCACATGCTAGTAAAGTAATGCTCAAAATTCTCCAAGCCAGGCTTCAGCAATATGTGAACCATGAACTCCCAGATGTTCAAGCTGGTTTTAGAAAAGGCAGAGGAACCAGAGATCAAATTGCCAATATCCGCTGGATCATCGTAAAAACAAGAGAATTCCAGAAAAACATCTATTTCTGCTTTATTGACTATGCCAAAGCCTTTGACTGTGTGGATCACAATAAACTGTGGAAAATTCTGAAAGAGATGGGAATACCAGACCATCTGACCTCCCTCTTGAGAAACCTGTATGCAGGTCAGGAAGCAACAGTTAGAACTGGACATGGAACAACAGACTGGTTCCAAATAGGAAAAGGAGTACGTCAAGGCTGTATATTGTCATCCTGCTTATTTAACTTATATGCAGAGTACATCATGAGAAACGCTGGACTGGAAGAAACACAAGCTGGAATCAAGATTGCCGGGAGAAATATCAATAACCTCAGATATGCGGATGACACCACCCTTATGGCAGAAAGTGAAGAAGAACTAAAGAGCTTCTTGATGAAGGTGAAAGAGGAGAGTGAAAAAGTTGGCTTAAAGCTCAACGTTCAGAAAACTAAGATCATGGCATCTGGTCCCGTCACTTCATGGCAAATAGACGGGGAAACAGTGGAAATAGTGTCAGACTTTATTTTTTGGGGCTCCAAAATCACTACTGATGGTGACTGCAGCCATGAAATTAGAAGACACTTACTCCTTGGAAGGAAGGTTATGGCCATCCTAGATAGCATATTTAAAAGCAGAGACATTACTTTGCCAACAAAGGTCCGTCTAGTCAAGGCTATGGTTTTTCCAGTGGTCATGTATGGATGTGAGATTTGGACGGTGAAGAAAGCTGAGCGCCGCAGAATTGATGCTTTTGAACTGTGGTGTTGGAGAAGACTCTTAAGAGTCCCTTGGACTGCAAGGAGATCCAATCAATCCATCCTAAAAGAGATCAATCCTGGGTGTTCTTTGGAAGGTCTGATGTGAAGCTGAAACTCCAATACTTTGGCCACCTCATGCAAAGGGTTGACTCATTGGAAAAGACCCTAATGCTGGGTAGGATTGGGGGCGGGAGGAGAAGGGGATGACAGAGGATGAGATGATTGGATGGCATCACCGACTCGAGGGACATGGGTTTGTGTATACTCCGGGAATTGGTGATGGACAGAGAGGCCTGGTATGCTGCAATTCATGGGGTCGCAAAGAGTCGGACACGACTGAGCGACTGAACTGAACTGATAATTTACATATTTTCTCCAGGCAGTAAGTTTGAATGATCAAAAGGCTCATCTTGTTTGTTTCGTCTTTCTCAGTGGTCGTTTCCTGCACTGCCTAATGTCTAAAAGCTGTTTTCTCACATATTTTTCATTGTTATGGTTGTTTTAGGCACAGAGAATAAATCCAGTCACTATTTTTTAGCCAGAAGCAGAAAACTGCTCATTTTTAAACTTTCTACATATGTATGATATTCAGTTCTGATTCATTGATCCATTTAGGTATCTCTACACAAATTCCCTTCATACTATAAATGTATAAATACGTTAGTAACTTATGGAGAAAATTTACCTTTTATTTTCCTTCAAACATTGTTTCATTGGTTCAAAACCCTATTATTTTTTATAAAATTTAAAATTAGTTTACAAAAAATTTTCATTGTAATTTTGATTGGAATTACATTGAATTTAGAGATTAATTTGAGGAAATTAAAAATGTGAAATATTCTCATTAATGAACACAGTTTTCCTCTGCAGGTCTTCATACCTTTCAATAAGTTTGTAAAATTTTTATATAAAATTCCAGAATATTTCCCAGTATTTATTGTTTATTTATGTTTTAATTATTTTGAAAATTCTGCATGCATTTAAATTAAAATTTCTAATTATTTTATGTCTGAAGGAGCAATTTTAATTTTTCATTATAGGCCTAATAGAAAACTGCTGTTTTCTTACTATTCTGATAATCTATATAGAAGATTTTATCTTTTATGAATAATGACGTGTAATTATTTCTTTCCATATATATTCACTTTCTTTGTTTTTAGTGTTTGTTACACTAAATAACGGTGGAACAAATTCTTTTCTTGCTTTTTAAAAATCTGATTGACCCAAGGATTCAACCTGTGTCTCTTAAGTCTCCTGCATTGGCAGGTAGGTTCTTTACCACTAACACCACCTGGGAAGCCCCAGAATTTAAATAGGCTCAAATTTTTATGATAAATACAAACTGATCAATTAAAAAAAGTAAAATAGTTAGAGTCCGATATCTTATATTGAGTCTCCACAAGTATACCTAGACTTGTAACTTCCAGGGAACATTATTGTCTAAAGGTTGAGTTGTTGCATTCTGAAATTCATTTCCTCATTTGTAACAAGTCCAAGTTTCACATAGGGCACAAGTTCTTACCAACCAATGAATAGTGTAGCAGGGATGCAATCATACAATCATAACACTGGACCAATCCTGGAAACTGGAGGCTCCTCTGATGGTGAACTTTGTCTCAAACTCTCCCTGAATTTCTTGCCAAACCATTCTTAAACTTCCTGGTATTATATGATGCTCTCATCCAACCTTTCTTCGCTCTCTCCTTTACTCAGGATCAGTCTTTGCTATCTTGATCTGTGCTATCTGAGCAAAGATCAGTCTTTGCTTCATCCTTGTCTTCTCTCACAGACAGTTCTTCTATTGAAATTCATGTACATGCATGCATATTACCTAGAAAAATGTGGTCATTCAATTGTTAAAAATTTTGCCAACAGTAATCTGGGAAATTTTCTCCATAGAAGGAATACAATAGCAGGTATGAAGTTACTTAAATTTGAAAAACATGGGACTAACAATGCCCTCAAAGACAGCAGAGTTAGCTGGTTACTGGTATAATGTATTGAAGCCTTAAAGAGAGCAATGAAAGACTGAGACCTCTTAACAAGCAGTTAATATAAGAGTCACGGAAGGCATTATCTCCAAAATGGAAAGGCTGACATAAATGAGCAGCAGACTGAAGACCTAATTGTAAGAGCTGAAGTGCTCTAGAAACATTTGACTATTCAGCATAGCAGATCTGTTAAGTGAAGGGTGAGAGAAATCTGATATCCTGAAATACGATGTGGAGGTACAAGTTTGGATATCCCTGAGGATATTGAAACGGAGAAGGCAATGGCAACCCACTCCAGTACTCTTGCCTGGAAAATCCTATGGACAGAGGAGCCTGGTAGGCTGCAGTCCATGGGTTCGCTAAGGGTCGGACACGACTGAGCGACTTCACTTTCACTTTTCCCTTTCATGCATTGGAGAAGGAAATGGCAACCCACTCCAATGTTCTTGCCTGGAGAATCCCAGGGACGGGGGAGCCTGGTGGGCTGCCGTCTGTGGGGTTGCACAGAGTCGGACACGACTGAAGTGACTTAGCAGAGGATATTGGCTCTGCAACCTTCCTGTACTCTGCACGCTTGCAGAAACAGTCCACCCTTCCCTAAAATGAGTTAGCACCTACATGTATTGAAAGATACTGTAGAAGTCTCTTTTCCACTGACAAAAGTGGCCCTCAGAAGCTGTTTCTACCTGTCCTCATTGCTTCCCAGCCAAAAAAAAAAAAAAAAAAACCAAAAAGACATAATCTTGCTGAAGATGGCACTTGCTCAATAAAGGCAGGTCATAAATTTCCTAGTGTAGGATTCCAAGCTGAACTTATATACAAATTCCTAAAAACTAGAATACTTTGTTTCATGTTATTCCCTTTTCCTTGTTTTAACATCTATTGCTTACTCAGGATTTATGCAGATATCCAGCTATATCACCTGATGATGTATATACAGCTAGGGTAAAATGTGAAAAGAGTAATGTGTACAGTTTTAAAGAGGTGTGATAACTGAAATCAGAGACAGAGACCTCTCTGCGACATTCTGAGACATTAACATTCTTGTTAATCAAGAATGGGGTTAACACTCTATTTACTACTCTTTATGTAACAATTGCACTCATCTAACATGCTAGTAAAGTAATGCTCAAAATTCTCCAAACCAGGCTTCAGCAATATGTGAACCGTGAACTTCCAGATGTTCAAGCTGGTTTTAGAAAAGGCAGAGGAACCAGAGATCAAATTGGCACCATCTGCTGGATCATCGAAAAAGCAAGAGAGTACCAGAAAAACATCTATTTCTGCTTTATTGACTATACCAAAGCCGTTGACTGTGTGGATCACAATAAACTGTGGAAAATTCTGAAAGATATGGGAATACCAGACCATCTGACCTCCCTCTTGAGAAACCTGTATGCAGGTCAGGAAGCAACAGTTAGAACTGGACATGGGGCAACAGACTGGTTCCAAATAGGGAAAGGAGTACGTCAAGCCTGTATATTGTCATCCTGCTTATTTAACTTATATGCAGAGTACATCATGAGAAACGCTGGGCTGGAAGAAACACAAGCTGGAATCAAGATTGCCAGGAGAAATATCAGTAACCTCAGATATGCAGATGACACCACCCTTATGGCAGAAAGTGAAGAAGAACTAAAGAGCCTCTTGATGAAAGTGAAAGAGGAGAGTGAAAAAGTTGGCTTAAAGCTCAATGTTCAGAAAACTAAGATCATGGCATCTGGTCCCATCACTTCATGGGAAACAGATGGGCAAACAGTGGAAACAGTGTCAGACTTTATGTTTTGGGGCTCCAGAATCACTGCAGATGGTGATTGCAGCCATGAAATTAGAAGATGCTTACTCCTTGGAAGGAAGGTTATGACCAACCTAGATAGCATATTTAAAAGCAGAGACATTACTTTGCCAACAAAGGTCCGTCTAGTCAAGGCTATGGTTTTTCCAGTGGTCATGTATGGATGTGAGATTTGGACGGCGAAGAAAGCTGAGCGCCACAGAATTGATGCTTTTGAACTGTGGTGTTGGAGAAGACTCTTGAGAGTCCCTTGGACTGCAAGGAGATCCAACCAGTCATCCTAAAGGAGATCAGTCCTGGGTGTTCATTGGAAGGACTGATGTTGAAGCTGAAACTCCAATACTTTGGCCACCTGATTTGAAGAGCTGACTCATTTGAAAAGACCCTAATGCTGGGTAGGATTGAGGGCAGGAAGAGAAGGGGATAACAGAGGATGAGATGGTTGGATGGCATCACCGACTCAATGGATGTGGGTTTGGGTAAACTCCGGGAGTTGGTGATGGACAGGGAGGCCTGGCGTGCTGCAATTCATGGTGTTACAAAGAGTCAGACACGATTGAGCCACTGAACTGAACCGATGTAACAATATTCACTGCATAACCAGCAGTCAGGAAGCTGAGAAAGCTACATGCATAATCTTAGAGAAGTCATTCCTTAGCTTGAGAAAGCTGAGATACCGAAATAATAACTCTCTAAGGTCAGATCAGGAGCTCTTTGTTGCAAAATTTAGACTTAAATTGAACAAAATTGGGAAAACCTCTAGATAATTTAGGATTGCCCTAAATAAAATTCCTTATGAATATACAGTGGAAGTAGCAAATAGATTCAAAAGAGTATATCTGATAAGAGTACCTGGAAAAATATGGATGGAACTTTGTAACATTGTACAGGAGGTGGTAACCAAAATCATCCTCAAGAAAAAGAAACACAAAAAGGCAAAATGGTTAAATGAAGAGTGCTTACAAATAGCTGAGAAAAGAAGAGAAGCTAAAGACAAAGTACAAGACACACTCATCTGAATGCAGAGTTCTAAAAAATAGCAAGAGAGATAAGAAAGCTGTCCTAGGTGATCAATGCAAAGAAGTAGAGGAAAATCAATAGAATGGGAAGACTAGTTATCTCTTCAAGCAAATTAGAGATATCAAGGGAACATTTCTTGCAAAGATGGGCACAATAAAGGACAGAATCCTTAAGGACCTAATAGAAGCAGAAGATATTAGAAAGAGATGACAAGAATACACAGAAGCGTTGTATGAAAAGGGTCTTAATGACACGGATGACCATGCTGGCATGGGCACTCATCTAGAGCCAGACATACTGGTCTGTAATGTCAAGTATAATGCTTTAGGAAACATTATTAAGAACAAAGCTAGTAGAAATGATGGAATTACAGCTGAGCTATTTCAAACCGAAAAGATGATGCTGGTTAAGTGCTGCACTCAATATGACAGCAAATTTGGAAAACTCAAGAGCGGCCACACAATTTTCAGGACTGAAAAATGTCAGTTTTCCTCCCAATCCCAAAGAAAGGCAATGGCAAAGAATGTTCAAATTGCCCTACAATACAATTGGACTGATTTCACATGCTAGCAAGGTAATGCTCAAAATCCTTCAAGCTAGGCTTCGACATTAAGTGAACCAAGAACTTCCAGATGTACAAGCTAGATTTAGAAAAGGGAGAGGGACCAGTGATCAAATTGCCAACATCTGTTGGATCATAGAACAAGTAAGAGAATTCTAGAAAAACATCTACTACTGCTTCATTGATTACACTAAAAACTTTGACTGTGGATCACAACAAATTGTGGAAAATTCTTAAAGAGATGGGAATACCAGACCACCTTACCTGCCTCCTGAAAAACCACTATGCAGGACACAAAGCAACAGCTGCAACTGGACATGGGACAATGGACTAGTTACAAATTGGGAAAGGAGTATGTCAAGGCTATATATTGTCACCCTACTTATTTAACTTATATGGAAAGTACATCATGTGAAATGCCAGGCTGGATAAAGCACAAGCTGGAATCAAGATTGCCAGGAGAAATATCAATAAACTCGGATATGCAGATGATACCATTCTAATGGCAGAAAGCAAAGAGAAACTGAAGAGCCTCTTGATGAAGGTGAAAGAGGAGAATGAAAAGTTGGCTTAAAACTCAACATTCAGAAAACAAAGATCGTGGCATCCAGTCCCATTCCTTAATGGCAAATAGAAGGGGAAAAATGAAGTCAGTGACAGATTTTATTTTCTTGGACTCCAAAATCATTGAGGACAGTGATTGCAGCCATGAAAGTAAAAGATGCTTGTTCCTTGGAAGAATAGCTATGACAAACCTGGAGAACATATTAAAAAGCAGAGACATCTCTTTGCCAACATAGGTCCATCTAGTCAAAGCTATGGTTTTCCCATTAGTCATGTATTAATGTGTGGGTCAGACCATAAAGAAGGCTGAGCACCAAAGAATTGATGCTTTTAACTGTGGTGATAGAGAAGACTCTTGAGAGTTCCTTAGACAGCAAGGAGATTAAACCAGTCAGTCCTAAAGGAAATCAGTCCTGAATATTCATTGGAAAAATTGATGCTGAAGCTGAAGTTCCAATATTTTGGCCACCTGATGCAAAGAACTGATTCATTGGAAAAGACCCAGATCCTCAGAAAGATTGAGGGCAGGAGGAGAAGGGCATGACAGAGGATCAAATGGTTGTATTGCATCACCGACTCAATGGACATGAGTTTGAACACACTCCAGGAAATAGTGAAGGACAGGGAGGATATCACACTCTGGGATATAGTGAAGGATAGTGAAGTAAAGAAATGCATACTGCCAGTAATGGGGTCACAAAAAGTCAGACACAAATTAGTGGCTTGAACAACAACAACAGGGTCCTTGAAATAAGTAACAGATGTGATTCTAATGTAGGTAAACACAAACTCTCTAAAACATGACACCATTTCATAAACTCTTTTTTATATCCCAGTCATTATTCATACTTTGGTTCTAGTTCTATTCTGTGGTCAAGCTAGGTCAAGTAAGTCTTAGTCATAGAAAATGTGATATGCCTACAAGTACTTAAAAATTAGTCTTGTAAGTTGCTAAGCTATACTACTCAGCATTATTTCTCAGTGTCACAAAAGGTCATGATAAATAGATAATACCCTTCTTTATAAGTATTCATTTATGTCCTCTCATTTAGGATAATGGCATTGTCTGGATTACTCATTACAGTCTTCAGTTCAGTTCATTCTCTCAGTCATGTCTAACTCTTTGTGACCCCATGGACTGCAGCACGCCAAGCTTCCCTGTCCAACATGAACTCCTGGACCCGGTTCAAATTCATGTCCAAGTCGGTGATGCCATCCAACCGTCTCATCCTCTGTCATCCCCTCCTCCTCCTGCCTTCGATACAGTCTTAGTTTATGTGTTTTGTCCTAGTATAATCCACTTTCACTGTTAAGAGGCACTAGTTTGGAAAATATGTGACATGGTTATTCCATCTGTAATCTCATTTGCTTAGTTTTGTGTGAGTCATTAAGTCCTTCCTTATTCCCTTAATCAAGGGTATCTTCTAATTTATAAACACCTTTATGAGCCCCCTCCCACCTTGTTTTTCATGTATTTCTGTTTTTATCCTCTTCCTTCTCACCATGCAATTCATCATTCACATAGACCACTTCTAGGCATATCATCCATTCATAAAACTCCTGGGGAGTTCTTTTGCTACTCTCAAATCAACAGGTTGATAAAGCATTATTTGAGAGAATTTAGATATGTTCTAAGCTAAGGCTTTTGAATAGTCTCATTGTCTTAAACTAGTGTTTTGTGTTCTTTCAGTTCTTGAGTCATTCCAGAGACTCAGATTTTAGATTCTAAATAAGTACTATTACTTGTGAGACACAAGCATTTGAACAATTGCCTATTATTGAAAAATGATTTGACTTTGTTTCTGACTTGCATCATATATCTTAATTTTCTTACATATTCTTTACCAATGAGTTGTTCTGTCTCTAAATGTCTGTGCTAGGTTAAATGGTTAGAAGCTGCCCTTTAATACTGTGCATCCCATATAAAGCTATTATCCTAACACATCTTCAAATAAGAAACAAAAGAGTATAGGTACTTGGACTGAGCAAGATTTCTCAGGAACTAATGAATAAATAATGATATTTCATGAATAATTCAAGATGAGCATAGTATGCCTCAAACAATCTTTATCTGTGAAATAATAAAATCTTTTAATACAAATAGGTATGGGGTTAATTGTATTCTTGGAAGCATGTACTGTACTCTCTCATTCTGTCTTTGCATGAGGATTTAATGTACAGGTGAGGCTTTAGAATAGTAGGAATTTAACACCTTGCTTGAAAGAGACTATAAAATTTAATTCCTACTATAAAGAAAGGACTCTGGCATTATGTTTACCATCCTCAAAGCAAACGTTTCCATACAAAGAAGAATTAATAGTAAGACAGTACAAGGAAATGTAAGGTAACAAAATGTCACAGCTCTGCTACTTACTCAGATTTGAGCCAATCACTTACCAGCTTGTTATTCAGATAAAAATTTATAATTATATTGATTTTGACCTTCAACCATCCCATTTTTCTTCACTATAGATTATTCTAGTATTGCCTATAAAAAATAAAGAGAATTTTGTATTATGGTCTCTTTAAAATATCAAGTGACATATCAGTTTCAAGAAATTATTGTATAGTGTTCAGGAATTTTAAATTAACAAAACTAACAAGCCAAATACAACAACAACAATACAAGCCAAGTTGGCAGACCTCTAGGACTCCACCAGGGATTAAGCAGTCTCATTTAATTTGCATGTCTTCACTCTAGACACTTGGATAATTTTGAATTACTTTAGGCACAATACTTACGACCTGTGTGACTTTACCTCCCTAAGTGTCTGTATCTATTTATTAAAATGAGTTTTAAAAAATGCTAATCTTACAGGGTTGTTTAAAGATTAAATGAGGTAATACATGCCAAACTCTTACCATGAACATTAACTTTTATTGTTTTCTGATGCACACATTACTCGCTCATAGAAATTATCATAAAGCATAACTCATAACAACATTTCCACTTCTATAGTAATCTTAGAAATGGAGTTAAAATAACAAAGTACATTTTTTTCAATTTCAGAAAACTGAAAATAGAATTACCATATTAGGTAGAAACCCTATTCCTGGGCTTACATCCAGACATAACTCTAATTCAAACAGACACACACACCCCAATGTTCATTATAGCACTATTTACAATAACCAGGACATGAAATCAACTTAAATGTCCATCAACAGATGAATAAAGAATCTATGGTACATGCATATGATGGAATATTACGTGAGCATAAAAAGGACACATTTGAGTCAGTTCTATTGAGGTAAATGAACCTAGAGACTATTATATAGAGTGAAGTAAGTCAGAAAGAGAAAAAAATATCATATATTAACACATATACATGGAATCTATAAACTTAGTACTGATAAACCTCTTTGTAGAGCAGCAATGGAGACGCAGACATAGACAACACAGTTAGAGGAGAGGGTGCAACAGATTGAGAGAGTAGAATGTATATGGAAACATATACATTATCATAGGTAAAATAGGTTGACATGGGAATTTACTGTATGATCCAGGGAACTCAAACCGGTGCTCTGTGACAGCCTAGAGGGGTGGATAGGGATGGGAGGTAGGAGGGATATTCAAGAGGGAGGGCATGTATGTATACCTACAGTTAATTCATGTCAATGTATGGCAGAAACCAACACAATATTGTAAAGCAATTATCCTCCAATTAAAAATAAATTAAAAAAAAGAAAAAGATTTTAAAAACTACATTAGAAAAGTTTGTTATTTCTGATATTTGTGAAGTTGCTGTGAAATTGGAACTTCCATACTTTGCTGATGAATCATGTAATGTTTTTGAAATAATTCATTAATTATATAATTAAACATATAAAATTTTATACATTTTAACCTAATTATTCCACTTCTGTAAATATATCCAATGGGAAACCAGTAAAAATGGGAAAAACTAAGGACACACCTATACACTGCAGTATTCTTTGAAATGGTGAAATAGAAAACCTTGTATTCACCAATAGCATAATAAAAATGAACTAAAATACATTAATTTAAATGATAATAATAGAAATTATTATTCTCATATCACAACATGAAAAACTAGAAATACAAAATATTGCTTCAATGCTGGAAATAGGCATATGAAAAAAATCCTGACAGTCAAATAACAAAAAATGCACTACTTTTTTTAAATGAACAACTTTATGAATGGTTTCTCTCCTTTTTTCTATTTCAAGTTACTTTTTTGATGTTTTTATATAGTTTTTATACAGTAAAATTAGCTTCGAATTCTTTACAAGGAAAAATAAAGTTTTGACAAAATAATTACTTGTATTCTCAGCAATTATGTTTTTAAGCACTTAACATATACCAGGCTCTGAGCTTTCCAGTACTGAAAGGAGGAATACACGGTTTAGTAAATCTGAAGTGGTTGTAGGAAGGTGACCTTTTAAAAAAAATGAGGCTAAATTGGATGAAAACATTATACAAGCTTCAAGTGTATAACATAATTTGATATTTGTTTATACCTCAAAGTGATCACCACCATAAGTTTAATTATCTTCCATCACCAAACAACTGACCCCCTTCACCCAAACCCCTAACTCCCTTCCTCTCTGGTTAGAACTAATCTGTTCTCTGTGTCTGTGAGTTTGTTTTTGTTTAGTTTGTTTATGTAATTTTTTAAGTTCTACATATAAGTGAAATCACATGGTATTAGTCTTTCTCTACCTGACATTTCACTTAGGATAATTCCCTTAAGGTCCATTTATGTTGTTGCAAATAGCAAGATTTCCCTTTTATTTTTTGGCTTTGTAGTATTCCATTTTGTATGTGTGTATATATGTGTATACATATATATATATTTATCCATTCATGCATCATCAGACATTTAGGTTGTTTCCATATCTTGGCTATTGTTAATGCTGCAGTGAACATATGGGTGCATATATATTTTTGAGTTAGTGTGTTCATGCATGCTAAGTGTTCATATTCTTCAGATAAATACCCAAAAGTGGCATAGGTGGATACTTTGGTAGTTCTATTTTTAATTTTTTGAGGAATCTCTGTACTGTTTTCCATGGAAGTGACTTTTAGCTGAACTGTCAGCAAGAATTTGCAAATACTTTCACATCAGTTTTCCTTGTCAAAATCCAGGTAGGAAACACATAGAAATGTCTCCAGGAAAGAACACTGGAGTGGGTTGCCATTTCCTTCTCCAGTGCATGAAAGGGAAAAGTGAAAGTGAAGTCGCTCAGTCGTGTCTGACTCTTAGTGATCCCATGGTCTGTTAAAATTGTCTTATGTCATATACTTTTAATGAAATCTGTCTACACTCAGTCTTCAAAAATAAAACTAAAAAATAGAATATTTATCACATATTCGCAAAAAAAAAAAAAAAAAGGCAGAGAAGGCAATGGCAACCCACTCCAGTACTCTTGCCTGGAAAATCCCATGGATGGAGGAGCCTGGTAGGCTGCAGTCCATGGGGTCACGCAGAGTCGGACACGACTGAGCGACTTCACTTTCACTTTTCACTTTTGTGAACTGGAGAAGGAAATGGCAACCCACTCCAGTGTTCTTTCCTGGAGAATCCCGGGGACGGCGGAGCCTGGTGGGCTGCCGTCTATGGGGTAGAACAGAGTCGGACACGACTGAAGTGACTTAGCAGCAGCATTCACAAAAAAACCTAGTCTGTCAATCTGCAAAAGTGAAGTGGCCTGTAGGAGAGATAAAACCACAGTTCAATTCCAAGTCAACAGATACTCAAATATTTCAGCATATATTGTCCTAAGGACCCTGGGTTCCCTTATGCTTCCTGTAAACTGAGACATTTGAGAGGAATTCTGTTTCATTCAGCCCTCCTTAATTTTCTATTAAATATCTACCCCCATTGAAACAAACAAAGGAAAAATCCCATTGGACTCTGTTTTTTATGATGATCCTTTGGGGTTATTCAGAATGGTTTTGTTTTCTATAAAATGCTTGGAGTTATCTTTTTTCTTTTTTTTCCAAAACTCAACTTGTGGCTCAGAACTTTGAAACCTCTGCATTGTCAGCTCATGTTTGAGAATGCATTCACTGGTTGCTCTGGGCTCACTCAGTCGTCAGTAGGCTGCAGAATAACTTTCTAGTGAAACAAAACTAGTGATTAAGAGCTGATTTGTGATAGAAAGAAACATAACATGGAGAATGGATGAGCAGAGTTCCTCTAGGGTTTCCACTTTTGCCAATAACATACACTTTTCTCTGTCTACTTATTTTTTGTTTCAGGTACTTAAAAGCTGAGGTCTAGTATTTTAAGCGAGTTAGCAGTAATTAGGAAAATAAAGTAAAAGATAATAAGGAAGCATGCATATGTGTACATACATATGCATAAACACAGATATAAAATAATAATGTAATACATATAATAACTGCATTGCAGTTGAATAAATGTTTGCAATAGCTAATTCAAAGATATCCTTGGAATTGTATTTAAGATGTCCTTAAAGTACTTCAGTGTATTTTAAAGATGTTCTAACATGTTTGGGTATATAATTTTACACCAATTAAAAGAATTTTTCCAAGTCTTGTAATCATTGAATGGGTTACATTCCTTTTTTCTTTTATTTATTTATTTTTATTTCTTCTCAGTTGACTAAAAAGTTGACTAAAACTACATCTTCTTTGCACATTTGAGAAAAATGTTAGCAATTTTTCAGATAGAAAAGCAAAAGAGATGCATCATAGAGCATAAAGCTGGAAATAAGGAGATTCTGTTTGCACATCATTTTGCCATCAAGTGACACTATCATGAATATCTTTAGGCAAGGACACCAAGATTTAGAGAGGTTCAGTCTCTCTCCCCATTTCAGGCCATTGAAAGCACATTTGAACTCATGACTGTAATTGAAGTCAGGACTCATTTCACTGTACTTGACTGCTTCTAGAATGGAATGTGGTGGTCTTTGCTCAAACAAAATTCAGACATCAGTTTTTCCAGCAGCTAGTATCAGGCTGTGAAAGTAAGGGAGAGAATTTGAGATCTTTGCTTATTTGGCTGTGTGGCATGCCTCAGTCTGGTGATAAACAGGACACATTTTGAGAATTCTAGTCTAGCTCAGTCTCTTCATTTTATAGATGAAAAACCTGAGACTTAGAAACTTTAATACCTTGCCTGAATTCACACTAAGTTCAATTTCCATTTGAGATCTTTGGAAAGCATTACTTGAGACATAATGCTATTAAAGTATGGCACAATCCTGAAGTCAAAAGGGCCATGAGCAGGTATCTGTCATACCACTCTGCAGCAAATCTTGTTTATACCACCTCACCAAGTTTCTCTTCCATTTTTGAAGAGCTCAGAAGAATCATCTCTATTCACTGAAGTCAACATATAACAAATACCACCATTACTAATTTCTTCATATAACTGACGAAGCTCAACTGATTGTTTAAACAATCAGGGTACTGTTTAAACATCTTTAATTGTGTTACATATTTACAAAAAATACATGCCCTATAATGTATTTTCACAAAACACCTGGGCACCATTTTCTTCATAGAGCCCTTTATCTACTTGAAAACTGTAATTATTAAATCACTCCTGAAAGTTTTATCCAGAACTTGAAATCCATATAAGTTATATTTGTTATCCAATCATAACATTTGCAGCCTTTTAATGAATTTCTGTCTGTAGACTAAGTTTTTGGCTGTAGAACTGCAAATATCATGTCTCTTATGAAAGAGCTGACTATTGCTCAGTACAATAGATAGTATCATTGTTTTGTAAGTCAGAAAACGCAGTGTTGTTTTTGTGATACGGTGGAACACACTACATAAACAAACGATTTGTTTTAATCTTTCCACTTGGATGTTTTCTGTTAGTTATGCCTCAAGTAGTATCACTAGTTTCTATTAATAATGTCTCATATATCTTGCCAATCTGTTTTTTTTAAATCAGAGTTCATCTAGTTGATAGTGTCTTTTCCTAAAATTATCTGCACATTATAATACAAAATAATAATGTAGGATTTATAGAAGAATATTGAATATCATTTAGAGATGGATAAAATTTTATGTGTTATGCGTATTATGGGCCTCTTCTTCTACTGATAAAATGTTAGGTGTGTTTTCATAATTATGTAATTATGCACATTCGGTAAAACCAGTTATTGGTACTGTTTCTCTTTTGATGTTTAAGTAGAGGGATGTGCATGGATTTTGAGCAACTAAAAGATTAGATGTAGCAATTATTGACATATTCTATTCCATAGGCTTTCTAAGATGCCTCTCTATACCACAGAGACTTAGAAATTTGCAAACTATATTTCCTGAACACTTTTGTAGCTAGAGTTCTGCTTCTTATTTTTAAAACCAAAAACCTGTCTCTTCTTAGGGAAACTTTCTTTTGTTTCCCAAGTTCTTTCAGAATTATTCTAAATCTCTTTATACAAGGAATCTACCGAGTATGAAGTATAATATGGAAATTGAGTCTCAGTAGAACAAGGATGTGGGTCTAAACTAATCTCCAAGAAAACATACCTGTAATTTCAATTCTACCACTAACTCCATATATGATCATGCAAATTTTATTCTAAATCTTTGGCCTTCAATGAATGGTTTCATACATTTTGTGTATTTTCTGTAAACTTCCACCATTTATAAATGTATCACTGAATAATTTTATCTCCCAAGTTATGTCATACTTATATTAGAGAACTGATGTTACACCTTTCTATCTTTCTCTTCACAAAGATTTATATACTCATTTCATATTTCCTGGCATCATTGGAACAATGAATGTGTACTTTGTCACAAATGTGTGCACACAGATGGATTACATGTATCTTCTGATACAGGCTGGAGAGAATAGTTAAGTAAATTATAATTGAACATGTGTTTTATCCATACCTATATAAATATACACACAAAGAATGTGCATGCATTGGCTACATGGACATATATTCTTCGTTAATTAATTCTGCTAAAACTCATATTCCCTTGAGCCAGAATATGAACCTGGCACCCATTTAAGTGCACACAGAAATCAACCATGAAGAAAAGTAAATAATTCAGAGTCTCTAATGAAGCACTGCTTCAGTGTTAGAACATAAAAAAAGCCACCAGGTAAGTGGGAATTTTTGCTGGTATTTCTATAAAATGAACAGAAAAAAAGGTCACTTATTTCTGGAACAGTTTTCCTCATTTCATATTAATAAGTAAAATTTTCACAGTGAAAATTTATTTGTACAATGTATGTTAGAACAATGTGTTAGTAAAGCTATATTAGAAATATTTTGGTTTAAGTACATACATTTTCAGTTCTGTTCAGTTGCTCAGTCATGTCTGACTCTTTGCGATCCCATGGACTTAAGCACGCCAGGCCTCCTTGTCCATCTCCAATTGCCGGAGTTTACTCAGACTCATGTCCATCGCGTTGGTGATGCCATCCAACCATCTCATCCTCTGTCGTCCCCTTCTCCTCCTGCCCACAGTCTTTCCCAGCATCAGGGTCGTTTCAAGTGAGCCAGCTCTTCGCATCAGGTGGCCAAAGTATTGGAGTTTCAGCTTCAACATCAGTCCTTCCAATGAACACCCAGGACTGATCTCCTTTAGGATGGACTGGTTGGATCTCCTTGCAGTCCAAGGGACTCTCAAGAGTCTCCTCTAACACCACAGTTCACAAACATCAATTCTTTGGCACTCAGCTTTCTTTATAGTCCAACTCTCACATCCATACATGACTACTGGAAAAACCATAGCTTTGACTAGTTGGACCTTTGTTGGCAAAGTAATGTCTCTGCTTTTTAATATATTGTCGAGGTTGGTCATAACTTCTCTTCCGAGGAGCAAGCGTCTTTTAATTTATGCAGTCACCATCCACAGTGATTTTGGAGCCCCAAGAAATAAAGACTGTAACTGTTTACACTCTTTCCCCATCAATTTGCCATGAAATGATGGGACTGGATGCCTTGATCTTCATTTTCTGAATGTTGAGCTTTAAGCCAACTTTTTCACTCTCCTCTTTCACTTTCATCAAGAGGCTCTTAAGGTCTTCTTTGCTTTCTGCCATAAGTTGGTATCATCTGCATAACTGAGGTTATTGATATTTCTCCCAGCAATCTTGATTTCAGCTTGGGCTTCATCCTGTCCAGCATTTCTCATGATGTACTCTGCATATAAGTTAAATAAGCAGGGTGACAATATACAGTCTTGACATACTCCTTTCCCAATTTGAAACCAATCTGTTGTTCCATGTCCAGGTCTACTGTTGCTTCTTGACCTACATACAGGTTTCTCAGGGGGCAAGTCAGGTGGTCTGGTATTCCCATCTCTTGAAGAATTTTCCACAGTTTGTGGTGATCACACAGTCGAAGGCTTTGGCATAGTCAATAAAGCAGAAGTAGATGTTTTTCTGGAACTCTCTTGCTTTTTCGATGATCCAAACAATGTTGGCATTTTGATCTCTGGTTCCTCTGCCTTTTCTAAGTCCAGCTTGAACTTCTGGAATTTCACGGTTCATGTACTGTTGAAGCCTCCCTTGGAGAATTTTGAGCATCACTTTTTTGCTAGCATGTGAGATGAGTGCAATTGTGTGGTAGTTTGAGCATTCTTTGACATTACCTTTCTTTGGGATTGGAATGAAAACTGACCTTTTCCAGTCCTGTGGCCACTGCTGAGTTTTCCAAATTTGCTGGCATAATGAGCACAGCACTTTCACAGCACCATCTTTTAGGATTGGAAATAGCTCAGCTGGAATTTCATCACCTCCACTAGCTTTGTTCATCATGATGCTTCCTAAGGCCCACTTGACTTCACATTCTAGGATGTCTGGCTCTCAGTTGGTGATCACACCATCGTGATTATGTGGGTCATGAAGATATTTTTAGTATACTTCTTCTTTGCCACCTCTTCTTAATATCTTCTGCTTCTGTTAGGTCCATACCATTTCTGTCCTTTATTGTGCTCATTTTGCATGAAATGTTCTCTTGGTATCTCAGATTTTCTTGAAGAGATCTGTAGTCTTTCCCATTCTATAGTTTTTCTCTATTTCTTTGCATTGATCAGTGAGGGAGGCTTTCTTATCTCTCCTTGCTATTCTTTGGAACTCTGCATTCAGATGAGTATATCTTTCCTTTTCTCCTTTGCCTTTTGTTTCTCTTCTTTTCATAGCCATTTGTAAGGCCTCCTCAGCCTTATATACATTTTAAGGTGGCATTATATGAAAACAGATGAAGTCAAAAGATAGACTTGATCTGAGGACATGTTTTTATGGCAATTTTTCACACAGATTAGAAATAGAGATTGAGAAATCAAAAATGGGAATCTAATGAAAGTGATTCATAAGAAATAAAAAGTGGAACAAATTTTCATTTGTTCAGTTTGTTAATATTGAAACAACCCTTACAGATTTATCCAGAATACTTTAGAAGCCAGCTAATATAATTTTGGGAGATGGAGAAAATAAATTTCTTGGAGATCCAAGTGCAAGTCTTATGTAACTTGAATGTTTGTTGTATTTTAGTACTGTCTCTGGTAGTTGTTGAAATTAAATGCCCTATTTGCAATGATTCACTTATCTTTGAGCTTTTGACTTTTATGCTGGATATTTTAAATGGGCTTCCCAGGTGATGCTAGTGGTAAAGAACCCACATCAATGCAGGAGAGCTAAGAGTGATGAGGGTTCAATCACTAGGTCAGGTAGATCCCCTGGAGAAGGACATGTCAACCTACTCCAGTATTGTTCAGAATTCCATGACAGAGAAGCCTGGTGGGCTACAGTTCATGGGATCGCAAAGAGTCAGTCATGATTGAAGTGACTCAGCATACATTTTAAATAGTAATTTAAAAATTAAAGTAGGTTATATATAGCTGCCATTGTGATGGTTAACTTTATGTGTCAATTTGCCTAGGCCATGGTACCCAATTGGTCAAACAATTAGTTTAGTTGTCACTGTGAAGACATTTTGTAGCTGGGATTAACAATTTATCAGTGTACATTGGTAAAGCAAATCACTCTCCTTAATGTTGGTGGGCTTTTTCCAATCAGTTGAAGGTGTTAAACTGAAATCCCCTGAGTAAGAAAGAATTTTGCCTCCAGACCTCCAGTAATTCAAGCAGCATCAACTGGTCTCTCTATAGATTTTTGACTTCTAGCCTTCACAATGGCATGAACCAATTTCTTAAAATCATTCTTGCCCCCATTCTCTCTCTCCCCCTCCACACACACACACACACACACACACACGTATATATGCATATATATTCCTAAATATGGAATTTGGAAATTTCCAGCAGCAAAGTTAATCATAATTTTCTGAATGAGCCTACTGTACAGCACACTCTCAAAAGCTGTTGCTACACAGTACTTTATAGATTTATGGAACATAGTTTTACACCTTGAATTGTATCTGAAGTAAAATGGACAATTATGAGAGAATGTGGAGCTTTAGCATAACTTAAACCATTGAACAATTACTCAGTCATTCCATTTCCTGCCTCTGACTTTTGGATGGTCTTCATGGGAATGTCTCACAGAGACTATCTTGTGATAAATGTAAGATAGAATCAAAATATTTTAAGGAACCAGGAAGTAAAGAGTATGTCATCATTATATTAGAGTGTATACAAATAGATTATAAATAAATGCACAAAGACAAAAAATGATATAAACTTTTAAAGTGGTACATAGTAATTTTTATTGAGTGCCATTAGAAGAGAGTAAACATTGTCCAAGGCATAGTGTGGTGGAGGAATGACTACTATTTTCTTTTTCTAAATTAACTTTTTTTGGAGTATAGTTGCTTAACAATGTTGTGTTAGTTTCTGTTGCACAGCAAAGTGAAACAACTCTATGTTTGCATATTTCCCCTCTGTTTTAAATTTCCTTCCCATTTAGGTCACCACAGAGCACTGAGTAGAATTCCCTGTACTGTACAGGTTCTTATTAATTACCTATTTTGTGCATAGTATCAATAGTGTATGTAAATCTAAATCCTCCAATTCATCCCCACACCTTCCCCCCTTAGTATCCATGTATTTGCTCTCTACATTTGTGTCTCTCTTTCTGCTTTGCAAATAAGATCATCTGTACCATTTTTCTAGATTCCACACATATGCATATATGATAATCTATGATATTTGTTTTTCTGACTTGCTTCACTGTGTATGATAGTCTCTTAAGTCCATCCACATCTCTGCAAATGGCACAATTTCATTCTTTTTATGGCTGAGTAATATTCTACTATATATGTGTACCATATCTCCTTTATCCATTTCTCTGTTGATGTACATTTAGGTCGCTTCCATGTCCTGCTTTTTGTAAACAGTGCTCCAATGAACATTGGGTGCATAAGTCTTTTTGAATTATGGTTTTCTCTGGGACTGGGATTGCTGGATCATATGGTGTTTCTATTTAGCTTTTTAAGGAAACTCCATACTGTTCTCCATAGTGGCTGAATCAATTTATATTCATACCAACAGTGTAAGAGGCTTCCCTTTTCTCCATACTTTCTCCAGCATTTAATGTTTGTAGATTTAAATTTTTTATTTATTTATTTCATTGATTTTTGTTTTTGGCTGTATTGGATCTTCATTGCTGTGCAAGCTTTTTCTCTAGTTGCAGCAAGAATGGGCTATTCTCTAGTTGCAGTATGCAGGCTTCTCACTGCAGTGGCTTCTCTTGTTGCCAAGCGTGGGCTCTAGGGCCTGTGGGCTTCAGTAGTTGCAGCTCCTGGTCTCTGGGGTACAGGCTCAATAGTTGTGGTACATGAGCTTCATTGCTCTGTGGCATGTGGGATCTTTCCTGATCAGGGATTGAACCTGTGTCTCCTGCTTTGGCAGGCAGATTCTTTACCACTGAGTCACTAGGGAAGCCCTGTTGGTAGCTTTTTTTGATGATGGCCATTCTGATTTGTGTGAGTTGATAAATCATTGTAGTTTGATTTGCATTTCTCTGGTTATTAGTGAGGTTGAGCATCTTTCACATGTTTGTTGGCCATTGTATGTCTTCTTTGGCAAAATGTCTATTTAGGTCTTCTGCTAATTTTTTGATTGGGTTGTTTTTTTTTGATATTGAGCTGTATGTGCTGTTTGTATATTTTGGAGATTAATCCCTTGTCAGTTGCTTCTTTTGCAAATACTTTCTCCCATTCTGAGTATTGTCTTTAGTCTTGTTTATGGTTTCCTTTGCTATGCAAAAGCTTTTAAGTTTGATTAGGCTCCATTTATTTATTTTTGTTTTTATTTTCATTACTCTAGGAGGTATGTCAAAAAGGATTTTGTCGTGATTTATGTCAAAGGGTATTCTGCCTGTTTTCCTCTCAGAGTTAAAAAAATCTATTAATTGAATATAGTATTGTTTGTCACAGCTTGTCTCCTCTCATGTGACCAAAATGTTAAAAGCTTTAAGCATTTTCTGGTTTTAGTTCTTCTGTCAGTTACAAAACTAATTCTAAATATTATTCTTTTATCTCTGAATTCTAGTTGATAAATGTTATAAATAATCTACATGGAAGATTAGTGGAATATGTTGCTTCCTACTTTCATGACTGTTTTACTTCATGTTTGCTTTTCTGTTATTATTTTTAATTTTCTAGTAACTATATCTATATTTTAGGTCATAATTCAAACCTCTATTTTTTAAAAATTTCCACTATAATTTTATCTCTGTCCCTATATTCTCTTTATCTCCAGACATATCTTCGTATAAAACTTTACAGTGTCAAATTTTTACCATACAGATTATTTTGTTACTGTTTAACTTTGCAGACATTGAAAACTTGCATTATGCATGTTATTATTGCTCTACATATTATTTAGTGAAGAAACAAGTAGTATGTTAAAGTTTTAAAATGGTGTAATATTTCCATCTGATTCATATTTGATTCATCTTGAAAAACTTTTTTGACTGTAATTTTAATTACTTTGTAATTTTTAAGATAAGAAAGTTGTCCTCATTATTGAACTAAGAATGTCCAGATTCTTAAAATTTTTTTTAGTTTATTTTATTTTTGGTTGTGCTTAGTCTTTGCTGCTGTTTGTGGGCTTTCTCTAGTTGCTGAGAGTATGGGTTTCTCTTGTGGAGTACAGGCTCTAGAGCACAGGCTCAGTAATTGTGGTGCATGGGCTTAGTTGCTCTGTGGCATGTGGCATCTTCCCTGACCAAGGATTGAACCCATGACCCCTGCGTCAGCAGGTGGACTCTCAACCATTGGACCACGAGGAAAGTCCAGATTCTTAATTGCATATCTTTTGTTTTCTCTTTTTTCATGGAATCATTCAACTGAGTCCCCTGGCTTCCTGAAATGTTCCACATTTCACACCTGTGGCCAAACCAATAGTCTGGAATTTCTTTTCCTTTTGTATATGTGTGTGAATTATATTTTTTTCATGGAGCCTACCAAAATAACTTCCAGATATTCCTTGTGTAGTGTTCTGGAGGACATCAAATGAGTTTTTTTAGCAAGGAAAATCTATGGCACCATTTCTAAATTGTTGCTTGTTTGAAACTCACTATTTTCCCTTCAAACATGATTGAAAATGTCATGGAATCTTCTCAGTTGTATTTTCAATTGCTCTGTAACTATATTCTTTAATGACACATGCAAAACCTCCAGTTAAAATTAAGCCTTTGCTTGTTCAAATCCACCACTCCTTCTTTTTATCTATGTATCTTATCCATTTTGGTCTCATGACCCATCTTTTTAAGAACATTCCACCAGTAACTAATTTCACACTTATTCAGTGAAAATTCAAACCTGGATGAAGCCTGCTATCTCTTTTCTCTGCACTCATTGCTGAGAATCTATGCATAAGTGGAGAAATTTGTATAACAGAACATATTAACATCACCACAAACATCTTTAACACTAATCTCAAATGGTTTTCAATTTTCTTCTGATTATTCGGACATACTCTTGGAGTTAGATGCTTCTCATCGATAATTAAACATGTTCAAGTGTCTCCTACCTTCAAATATTAAGTCACTGTTTCTCATGAAAATACATTTCTTTCCAGTTGTCACATTTTCATCTTTGCTATATTGTCTTCTCTTGTATGGAGTTCAGCTTTCTCAACTCTATTTTATTCTATAGTTATATGCCATCTGCTTTAAGTTTTTCAAAAATTAATCAAGCTCTTTTGTCTGTTTAGTTTCTTCTATTCCATTCTTGATATTACGGTTTTGGTAGATTTTTGCAATCTTCTCAAGGCTTTGTATGAAGTAAATGCCAATTTTCAGGTGACTATTTTGCATTTAAAGACTGTATAAAGTTTGCATGAATATAGACTTTTTATCACAAAAATTTCATAAAAGCATAATTTAAGCCAGATATTTATTCTTTAAATGAAGAAATTGGTGTCTTAAAAAGTGTGAAAGCATGATGTAATCAAAGCACAAATGACTCTTGAATAATGCAGGGGTTATGGGTGATGACCTCTTGCACAGTTGAAAATCCACATATAACTTGACTACCCTAAAACAACTACTAATAGCCCACTGTTGACTGGAGGCCTTACACAATAGCATACACAGTGGATTAACACAAATTTTATATATTATATACTCTATTTGTATAATAAAGCAAGCTAAATAAGAGAAATGCTATTAATAAAACCATAATGAATAGAAAATAAAGTTATAGTACTACATTGTATTTATATATACATAAATTTATGTTGTCTGTTTACAAGGTGAATGGTCTGTCCATTAGTATCTACATCAATATTGCCTTACATGATACCAAACATTGTAGATGTTATATGTATTGCTAACTCTAGGCATCAAAAGTGAAAAGATACTGTGAAAAAAATTTTATTTATTTAAAGGTAAAATAATTAGTTTATTGAGAGCAAAGAAGCAGAAATATGATTGTTTTATGATAGCCTAGTAAAATCATAGCATGACTTCATGCTACCCTAGCTTGTACACTAATGAATGAATCATAATAAGAATTTTATGACATACAATATTACAGTTGTACTCATAATACAGTATTGGAAACATTGTTACATTTTTATAAACTACTTGTGATGATAGTCTGATACTCAGTTTCTCCAGTTAGGAGACAGAGAGAGATATACTGCATAATCACGTAATTCTTTGAGAGCAAAGTACAACACAGTAAGAAAACTAAGACATTATTAATTTTATATTAACTATTACTCTCTTTATGTCTGTAAGGATAGGCTAGCCACTTCAGTACAAGTCTTGAACACGATGAATACTTAGACAATGTTGATGATAATGGTGGCAAAAAACCTCTCATGTAGTTATTAGATTTTCATACAGACAACACATATATATAACAGACAAGTTTATTAACTTTAGGCATGATGATTATTTGTAAATAATAACTTAGGTGGAAGTAAACCATCCTAAAGGTGTCTATCCTGCTCGTCGTCTCACTGAGCTGGCTGAGAAGGAGGAAGAAGAGGGGTTGGTCTTGCCGTCTCAGAAGTGGAAGAGGTGGAGGAGGTAGAAAGGGAGGCATCAGAGGCAGACACACTCGTTATAACTTTATATCATAATTTCTATCTGACATTTTTGCTTCTTCATTTCTCTAAAAATGTTTCTTTGTGGCACCAATCCCCCTTCTATCTTTTGCTTTAGTTTCAGTGCTCTCATCATAGAAGAGTTCAGAGTTTCAGTGCTCTCATCATAGAGGACTTCATGGCATAAAAGAATTGAAAAGCAGCCTTGAATAATAGGAGCCCTTCTGCCAGATTATCCAGTGTCAATTTGTTGTCTGGCACTGCTTCTTCTACATCTTCTTCTTCATCATTTCGCACTGATTCAAAAGCACTCAAATCCATCAAGTCATCTGTTAATTCCTCTAGCGTGCTATTGTGCTGAAGGTTAGCTCTTGAATTTCTTCAAGGTGCATATCTTGAAACTCTTCACCACCACCCCACCACCTTTTTGCCATAAATGCAGTATCTTTCATGATTTCCTTATTTGGTTCTGTCGTAAATCCTTTGAAGTCACATACATCTGGACACAGTCTTCTCCATCAAGAATTTATTATTTAGGGCTTACTGTCTTTCACAACTTTTTTTGTTACACTACTAAAGATGCCATTGTTGTAATCCTTAGAGACTTTTGTGATGTTCCATAGCATTAGCAGTCATTTCCATAGGTTACTGTGTAGTGGTGTTCAGTCACTCAATCATGTCTGACTCTTTGTGACTGCATGGACTGCAGCACATCAGACTTCCCTGTCCTTCACTGTCTCCCAGAGTTTGCTCAAACTAATGTACATTGAATCAATGATGCCATTGAACCATCTCATCCTCTGTCACCTCTTTCTCCTGCCCTCAGTATTTCCCAGCATCAGAGTCTTTTGCAATGCGTTGGCTCTTCGTATCAGGTGGCCAAAGTATTGGAGCTTCAGCTTCAGTCCTTCCAATGAATATTCAGGATTGATTTCCCTTAGGAATAATTGATTTGATCTCCTTTCTGCCCAAGGAACTCTCAAGAGTCTTCTCCAGCACTGCAGTTCAAAAGCATCAATTCTTCGGTGTTCTCACTTCCTTATGATCCATCTGTCACATCCATACATGGGAAAGACCATAGTTTTGACTATGCATTTTTTTGTTAGCAAAGTGCTATCTTTGCTTTTTAATACACTCTCTAGGTTTGTCATAGCTTGATAGCTCAGTTGGTAAAGAATCCACCTGCAATGCAGGAGACCCCAGTTCGATTGCTGTGTTGGGAAGATCCGCTGGAGAAAGGATAGGCTACCCACTCCAATATTCTTGGGCTTCTCTTGTGGCTCAGCTAGAAAAGAATCCACCTGCAATGTGGGAGACCTGGGTTCGATCCCTGGGTTGGGGAAATCCCCTAGAAAAGGGAATGGCTACCCACTCCAGTATTTTTCCCCTTTTATTTGCCATGAAGTGATGGGACCAGATGTGATGATCTTACTGGTTTTTTTTTTTTTTAATACTGAGTTTTAATCCAGTTATTTCAGTCTCCTCTTTCACCTTCATCAAGCGGCTCTTTAGTCCCTCTTTGCTTTCTGCCATTAGAGTGGTATCATTTGCATATCTAAAGTTGTTGATATTTCTCCTGGAAATCTTGCTTACAGTTTGTAACTCAGCCAACATGGCATTTCACATGATGTACTCTGCATTTCATGAGAAATGCTGGGCTGGATGAAGCACAAGCTGGAATCAAGATTGCTGGGAGAAATATCAATAACCTCAGATATGCAGATAATACCACCCTTATGGCAGAAAGAGAAGAAAACCTTAAGAGCCTCTTGATGAAAGTGAAAGAGAAGAGTGAAAAAGTTGGCTTTAAACTCAACATTCAGAAAACTAAGGTCATGGCATCTGGTCCCATCACTTCATGGCAAATAGATGGGAAAACAGTGGAAAGAGTGATAGACTTTATTCTAGGGGCTCCAGAATCACTGTAGATGGTGACTGCAGCCATGAAATTAAAAGACACTTGCTCCTTGGAAGAAAAGTTATGACCAACCTAGACAGCACATTAAAAATAAGAGACATTACTTTGCCAATGAAGTTCCATCTGGTCAGAGCCATGGTTTTTCCACTAGTCATGTATGGATGTGAGAGTTGGACTAAAAAGAAAGCTGAGCGCTTAAGAATTGATGCTTTTGAACTGTGGTGTTGAAAAGACTCTTGAGACTCCCTTGGACAGAAAGGAGATCAAACCAGTCAATCCTAAAGGAAATCAATCCTGAATATTCATTGGAAGGACTGATCCTGAAGCTGAAACTCCAATACTATGGCCACCTGATGCGAAAAACTGACTCATTTGAAAAGACCCTGATGCTGGGACCGATTGAAGGCAGTAGGAGAAGGGGATGACAGAGGATGAGATGGTTGGATGCCATCACCAAAGCAATGGACATGAGTTTGAGTAAACTCTGGGAGTTGGCGATCGACAGGGAGATCTGGCATGCTGCAGTCCGTGGGGTCACAAAGAGTCAGACACAACTGAGAGACTAAACTGAACTGAACTCTGCATATAAGTTAAATAAACAGGGTGGCAATACACAGCCTTGTCATACTCCTTTCCCAATTTTGAACCAGTCTGTTATTCCACCTAAGATTCTATCTGTTGCTTATTGACCTGCAGGTTTCTCAAGAGGCAAGATGGTCTGGTATTCCTATCTCTTTAAGAATTTTCCACACAGTTTGTTGTGATCCACACAGTCAAAGACTTTAGTGTAGTCAGTGAAGCAGATTTTTTTTTTTTTGTAATTCCCTGGCTTCTTCTATGATCCAATGAATGTTGCCAATTTGATCTCTGGTTCCTCTGCCTTTTCTAAACCCAGCTTGAACATTTGGAAGTTCTCAAGTACTGCTTGAAGCCAAACTTGAAGGATTTTGAGCACAACCTTACTAAAATGGGAAGTGAGCACAATTACCTGGTAATTTGAACCTTCTTTAGCACTGCCGTTCTTTGGAATTGGGATGAAGACTGATCTTTTCCAGTCCTGTGGCCACTGCTGTGTTTTCCAAATTTGTTGACATATTAAGTGAAGCACTTTAACAGCACCATCTTTTAGAATTTGAAATAGCTCAGCTGGAATTCCATCACCTCCACTAGCTTTCGTGGTAATGCTTCCTAAGGCCCACTTGACTTCACATTCCAAGATGTCTGGCTCTAGGTGAGTGACCACACCATTGTGGTTATCTGGGTCATTAAGACCTTTTCATATAGTATTTCTGTGTATTCTTGCTGCCTCTTCTTAATCTCTTCTGCCTCTGTTAGGTCTTTACCGTTTCTGTTCTTTATCTTGTCTATCCTTGCATGAACCTTGTGTAATGAACTTTAAAGATTCTTATGATCCCCCTGATCTAGAGGCTGAATTAAGAGATGTTGTGTTTAGGGACAGGTAGACCACCAACACCTTTGGTGTTGAACTCATGCAATTCTGAGTGTCCAGGAGACATTGTCCTATATCAAAAGAACTTTAAGAGCAGTCTCTTACTGACAGGGTACTTCCTAACTTCAGGGACAAAGCATCAATGGAACCAATCCAGAAAAAGATTTCTTGTGACTTTTTGCTGTGCAACCCAAAGACTGGCAGCTTCATAGACAAGGATAGTCCTGAACATAATCCTGACTGTATTTGCACACAACAGTAGAGTTAGCCTGTTCTTTCCTGCCTTAAATCCTGCTACTCTCTTATTTTCCTTATTAATAAATGTCCTCCATGGCATCTTTTCCCCAAAGAATTGGGCACTTTTGTCTGCATTAAAAACCTGTTCAGGCAGATTTCGTTCCTCCTCAGTGATTTTCTGAGTAATGTCTGGGAACTCATCTGCTGGCACTTAGTTGGTAGAAGCTGCTTCTCCTGTTATCTTTTGTTTTTTTTTTTTAAGTTAAACTTCTTTCTAAAATTATCAAACCATCCTTTGCTGGCATTAAATTCTCCAGCTTTAGATCCTTTACCTTCTTTTTGCTTTAAGTTGTTGTATAATTACTTTGCTTTTTCTCAAATCATATTTGAGTGTACAGGTATGACTTTCTTAAGCAATTTGCACCCACATAAGAGCTACATTCTCAATGTGATATAAAAAGGTATTTTGCAGAAAGTGCGAGATCTTCATGCCTGCTGGCATAGCTACCGTCATGGCATCATGGATTTCTTTTATGTATTTATTATTATTTTTTTACAATGGTCCTCACTGTGGTTTCATTTTTCTTGTTATGACTGGCAACCACAGCTGCAGACCTCTGTTTGTGGTACATATCAAACAGTTCAACTTTTCTTTGTAATGTCATGACTTTTCTCTGCTTCATGAAAGCACTTCTAGTATCACTAGTGGCACTTTGTGCTGGTCCTATAGGATTATTCATGGTTTATGGTATTGCACTAAACACAATGAAAAATACACGAGAACCAAGAGAGATCACTTTTTATTAGGATATTCAATTTACTGGAGAAACAAGCTGATCACATTGAGATGATGAGAGTCACAAGACATTTTAAATGGATATTCACAACACTTGAACTATAGCAGCAATAGCAGCAGGAGATGGCTACAAAATCATAACTGCAGTACAGGATGTATTACAGTTAACCTTTACATTTCTCTGGGACTGCAAATGGTGCCATGGATGCCATGGCATGGCAATGATGCCATGGATGGCTTCAGCAATACGTGAACAGTTGCAAATGTGTGCCTTAAGTTTTGATAAGGTTTAACATTTTATAATATATTTGTGTCTATGTTATGGTAGCAAATAATAAAACAGACTAATATCTTGATATGTTTTATCCATTCATGACATACCTAATTTTTTTCTAAGTTTCTTTTTTGATGTTTCAAGGATACACAGTTTCATCTGTGAGTTTTTTTCTAATTGTCACAAATCTTCCACAAATTTCCTAATATATTTATTGGGGAAAAAAAAGGCTCATAAGTGGACCTTCACAGTTGAAACTCACATTTTTCAAGGGTTAACTATATTTATATTAGAGTTGCCTTCATCTAGACCTAAGCACAGCTAAAGAGGGATAAAAATGGAGACCTATGATGAAAATACAATTCTTTTCAGTTTTCACAAAATTTGAACTAGATATGATGAATGATAACCTTGATTTTTATTTTTAGTATATATTAGAAACTAACTTTTACTTTATCCTCCTTCCCTAATACCTTTCTTTTTCTTTAAAAGTTTAACTAGAAACATAAGAAGTTACAGTTCAAACCAAGGTAAATAAAATAAGCAGTATCTCTTCCCAATAAATTAGTTTTTCATTAATTTATTTAATCAAAACAAACAGAATTGTGATTAAGTTTTGATTGAAAAAGTATGCTATTCAGTAAAAGAGGTCGTGTTGAATATATCTAGTCCTAATATTTATGTGAGATAATGTAATGTAACAAGATCTAGAATACAGTTTATATACAAAGTGAAAATAGTGCTTTAGGCAGAAAAATTTACTAAGTAATATGTAATCCAATATGGCACCACTCTGGTTGGAGTAAATTTTCCTAGCTTCTAGATGACATGGCTATGGTCTATAACATGATGAGTCAGTTTTCTAATGAGTCTATTCATAATATTATTTAATGGTTAAATTATTTGGATAATATTTACTATAACAAGGGACTGTAAAGCATTGGTCATTTTATCATGTGTCTCCATAGAAATTTTAAAAAAGTATGATATGTATGATCCTAAGATCATGATAACAACTAAATTATTAAAGATACATAGAAACATGAGGCTTTATTTTTATTATTGTGGTTTTTCCCCCTAAAAATCACTTCCCTGAATAATTTTGGGGTACTAGTTGTATCATATAATAATTTAAGAAATCATCCCTTGAAATACTTTTTATTTTTACATTAAATGCTGTTTGAGGTATTAGTGCTTTATAAAGCCTAGAATGTATGCTGGTACTTTTATCAAGTTAACACTTTATTTTTCCAATTTTATTTTCTAATATTATTCAAAAGAATAAAATTTGCAAATACAAAATAATTTTTCTGGTATATTATAAATTGCTTATTCAATCAATATGTGTAGTAGATATATTCCTACTGAACTGATGTCCTTCCTTAATATCTGTACACCCTCTGAAGTCTAATGAGACAGTACACACTGTGGGAGCAATTCTGGAATTTGAGTCATTAATTTCTAGGAGGCAGCTTTGAGAGCAATGTGGTGTCGAGGCCATCTGGGTGATGTGTGTGACTGAGGCTCCATTAAGGCCTCTCTAAATGCTTGAGATTCTGGGAGACTGGTGTGGAGATCTACATACGTTGTAGCTGCCCAAGACAAGCCTCACATAGAGGAGTTACCCCAGGTCCAAGAAGTGGCAGCTGCATGGGCACAGGATGGCCGAGAGCAGTTACTCCGCATTCAAGGTCAGGAGGGGCCATCGTGAGTAGATACTCCTTGTCCAAGGTAAGGTGCAGTGGCTGCACTTTGCTGGAGCAGCCGTGAAGAGTTACCCCACGTCCAAGGTAAGAGAAACCCAAGTAAGATGGTAGGTGTTGCGAGAGGGCATCAGAGGGCAGACACACTGAAACTATAATCACAGAAAACTAGCCAATCTGATCACACAGACCACAGCCTTGCCTATCTCAATGAAATTAAGCCATGCTGTGTGGGGCCACCCAAGACGGATGCGTCATGGTGGAGAGGTCTGACAGAATGTGGTCCACTGGAGAAGGGCATGGCAAACACTTCAGTATTCTTGCCTTGAGAACCCCATGAACAGTATGAAAAGGCAAAAAGATAGGACACTGAAAGATGAACTCCTCAGGTCGGTAGGTGCCCACTATGCTACTGGAAATCAGTGGAGAAATAACTCCAGAAACAATGTTGGGATGGAGCCAAAGCAAAAACAATACTCACCTGTGGATGTGACTGGTGATAGAAGAAAAGTCCAGTGCTATAAAGAGCAATATTGCATAGGAACCTGGAATGTTAGGTCCATGAATCAAGGCAAATTGGAAGTGGTCAAACAGGAGATAGCAAGAGTGAACGTTGACATTCTAGGAATCAGCGAACTAAGATGGACTGGAATGGGTGAATTTAACTCAGATGACCATCATATCTACTACTGTGGGCAGGAATCCCTTAGAAGAAATGGAGTACCCATCATGGTCAACAAAAGAGTCCAAAATGCAGTACTTGAGTGCAATCTCAAAAACGACAGAATGATCTCTGTTCGTTTCCAAGGCAAACCATTCAATATCACGGTAATCCAAGTCTATGCCCTGACCAGTAATGCCGAATAAGCTGAACTTGAATGGTTCTATGAAGACCTACAAGACCTTTTAGAACTAACACCCAAAAAAAGATGTCCTTTTCATTATAGGGGACTGGAATGCAAAAGTAGGAAGTCAGGAAACACCTGGCATAACAGGCAAATTTGGCCTTGGAGAACAGAATGAAGCAGAGCAAAGGCTAATAGAGTTTTGCCAAGAGAATGCACTGGTCATAGCAAACACCCTCTTCCAACAACACAAGTGAAGACTCTACCAATGGATATCACCAGATGGTCAACACCAAAATCAGACTGATTATATTCTTTGCAGCCAAAGATGGAGAAGCTGTATACAGTCAGCAAAAACAAGACTGGGAGCTGGCTGTGGATCAGATCGTGAACTTCTTATTGCCAAATTCAGACTTAAATTGAAGAAAGTAGGGAAAACCACTAGACCATTCAGCTTTGGCCTAAATCAAATCCCTTATGATTATACAGTGGAAGTGACAAATAGATTTAAGGGACTAGATCTGATAGACAGAGTGCCTTATGAGCTATGGACAGAGGTTCATGGCATTGTACAGGAGACAGGGATCAAGACCATCCCCATGGAAAAGAAATGCAAAAAAGCAAAATGGCTGTCTGAGGAGGCCTTACAAATAGCTGTGAAAAGAAGACAAGCAAAAAGCAGAGGAGAAAAAGAAAGATATTCCCATGTGAATGCAGAGTTCCAAAGAATCGCAAGGAGAGATAAGAAAGCGTTCCTCAGCGATCAATGCAAAGAAATAGAGGAAAACAACAGAATGGGAAAGACTAAAGATCTCTTCAAGAAGATTAGAGATATGAAGGGAACATTTCATGCAAAGATGGGCTCAATAAAGGACAGAAATGGTATGGACCTAACAGAAGCAGAAGATATTAAGAAGAGGTGGAAAGAATAAACAGAAGAACTGTACAAAAAAGATCTTCACAACCTAGATAATCACAATGGTGTGATCACTCACCTAGAGCCAGACATCCTGGAATGTGAAGTCAAGTGGGCCTTAGAAAGCCTAACTACAAACAAAGCTAGTGGAGGTGATGGAATTCCAGTTGAGCTATTTCAAATCCTGAGAGATGATGCTGTGAAAGTATTGCACTCAATATGCCAGCAAATCTGGAAAACTCAGCAGTGGCCACAGGACTGGAAAAGGTCAGTTTTCATTCCAATCGCAAAGAAAGGCAATTCCAAAGAATGCTCAAACTACCGCACAATTGCACTCATTTCACATGCTAGTAAAGTAATGCTCAAAATTCTCCAAGCCAGGCTTCAGCAATACCTGAACCGTGAACTTCCAGATGTTCAAGCTGGTTTTAGAAAAGGCAGAGGAACCAGAGATCAAATTGCCAACATCTGCTGGATCATCGAAAAAGCAAGAGAGTTCCAGAAAAACATCTATTTCTGCTTTATTGACAATGCCAAAGCCTTTGACTGTGTGGATCACAATAAACTGTGGAAAATTCTGAAAGAGATGGGAATACCAAACCATCTGACCTGTCTCTTGAGAAACCTGTATGCAGGTCAGGAAGCAACAGTTAGAACTGGACATGGAACAACAGACTGGTTCCAAATAGGAAAAGGAGTACGTCAAGGCTGTATATTGTCACCCTGCTTATTTAACTTATATGTTCAAAAGGCACCAGAAGTCACTTAGCATTTTGTCATGTCATTTTTTTTCTTTAAAGGAGATACTACGATATAATTAACTCTAAAGAGTGGATGCGTTTATAAAAACTACAGTCATGAAATTATACTGCCTATCATGAAATGAGATTGAACCTCATAGAAAGTGTTTTCTTGCTTTCTTGACAAGTTTTTGATCTTATTAATAGCTTTCCTCCCCTAACTTTTAAATACTTTATGCTTTGCTACATAAAGTGGTGCAAAATATTTTATATGCATCATTTTAGAAATTCTCTTCTAAAAAGTCCATAGATAACTATATATTTTAGATTTTTAAATTGTTTTGTGTATACGATTTGATATTTGAAAAAACACACTAACCTATGAACTTGTCAGTTTTTAAGATGGTGAATTCTCTCAATCATTTCATCTTCATTTTTTATTGTTCAGATATACTATTTTTGCTCCTTCTTTTTAAATAGCATTAGTTATATTACCTATTTATTAATTATATATTTATATATGGTGTATTATAGATATAAAAGGTTAAAAATAGAGCATGTTTCTCAGTCTATGACTGTATGGCATATCCTAGTCTGATAATATATGTTAAAAAGTCTAAAAAAATATTTTTTTTACTCTTTTTCATGCAAGACTAGGTATAAACATTAGATTGAGAACTCTCACTATTTTTGGACTTGATTACTACATTTAATATTATTCTGTTAACACAGTTATTACGTGTTACATGCATATAGTTAGTAGTCATTTAATCTGTTCTTTTCAAGTTTTTGTGAGTTAAAATACCATTTTATCCATAACCAATCTACTTTTAGATATTTTAAATATGGACTTAGAATAGAAACTCTAGGGTATTTATTCTGAATCACCCCCAACCCTAATGTAGTATTTCCTCAAATCAGCATTGTTATGAGAATACTGTAAATGTTTTTGATGTGATGAGCTCGAGGTGTTTCCCATAATTACTCAGTCCTTAACTTTAATAGAAGTTATGTGATCAATTACAGCATATATATGTGTTACTATTTGTATTGTTTATATTACACATAAAATAAGACATTCTTGATGTTGCTTTTTACAAGTTTAGAGTAAAATTTAAGCTATTTCATCCCTGGACTTAGGATAATTATTGGTAACCTTTCCAAAGTGACATACAAGGTTTTATTTTCCTTGTTTGATATTTTTAATCCTAGAGATTTGGTTGTTGTGAGATGTGATAGAAGCTTTATTTTACATTGTTAAGTCAGTAAATAAAAGATAGAGTTAGTGGTGATAAGTCTCCATGCCACTTATGAATAACTTTCATATTTTTATTTTTTATTTTAATATTTGTCTTTGTGAAATAAGCAAGCATAGGTCTATTGCCTAAGGATTGGAAAGATGTGATTGATGGCCATGTAAGCACTTCACTTTAAACTGAAGAGTGAATCAGTGATCTCACCTGGCTAGAGGATAGTGGTACCCGTAAGTGCCTCTGTGTTGTGTTTATTTGGGGTCAATAAGTGACCCATCTAGGAAAAAGGGTTGTGATGGGAAAAGACCTATAAATTCTAAACTATCATTAAAAGGTAGAGAGTTTTAAAAAGCTGCTTTAGCAAAAACAGAAAATAGAATGGTGGTCACCAGAGCCTGAGGGTCAGGGGGATTGGGGAGATATTCAAGGGTATAAACTTGTAACTAGTAGATAAAATAGTCCTGAAGATCTAATGCACAGCATAGTGGTTATGGTTAACAATACTGTATTAGGAACTTCAAAGTTGCTAAGAGACTATATCTTAATTGTTCTTGCCACAAGAAAGAAATGATAATTGTGTGACATAATAGAGGTGTTATACAGTGGTAATCATATTGCAACACATACATGCATCATATTAACATGCTGTACACCTTAAAATTACACAATATGCCAATTACACCTCAATTAAAAGAGTATCTAGGATAGAGCAAAACATTTCACAGTGGCTAACCATTTCACTTGGCTCCCTGATGACTCAGTGGTAAAGAATCCTCCTGCCAATGCAGGAGATGCAGTTTTGATCCTTGGGTGAGGAACAGCCCATGGAGAAGGAAATGGCGACCCACTGCAGTATTCTTGCCTGGAGAATCGCATGGACAGAGGAGCCTGTTGGGTCACAGTCCATGGGGTCATAAAAGAGTTGGACATGACTTAGCAACTAAACAATAACAAACATCTCACTTACTATAGGAGAAAAAACATCTCCAAGTACTATAAGAGAAAATAAGATATTTATGGATAGTTTATAGCTGGTTGGTTTCTGTTCATGGAATGTAACATGTAAAAACTGGTTCAAAATGAAAAAGGCTGAAGTAATGGTTGTCTTCATTTATAAATTACAGCAACTAGAGACCGAATAGTTATATAAATGTCTCTGAATTGTTCTATAAATTATATTATATGTTGACTTTTCTCCTGACCTTCAAATGCATTAGAATAGCACAGTGTTTCTCAGCTTCATGTTTATTATTGCTTTCCTTAGAAGCCTTTACACATCTTTATCTAATCCTCCCATGACATTTTAGTGTATATACTGTCCATTATGTACTGTATGTATATCTGTACTTTATACATTAAAAAATGAGCTTTTCCCCAATCTCCAGATAAGTAATCATTACCCCTTTAGGGCAATACCACCCTCTTTGAAAATCCCTGAAATAGCTCTAAAGCTGAAAGTTAAATTTAGTTTCTTAGGGCATCAAAACCATGGATGTTTACTTTTTAAAAAATGATTCAAGTTACATCATTTAGATTTTAAAAATTAGTTTCTCAGCCTGAAACAAATGTTCTGTATATGATTTTCACAAACAAATTTCTACAAAATCTGGTTCCATTCAGAGTGACATACAGAAGGGCCAAAACATCTAACTTTGAAAACTAAAGATGTTATTTTATGATTAAAAACTCTCAAATAAGATTTTGTTTCAACTTGGCTATAAAAATGGATGCTAGATGGTTCTGATTTAAGATATGCATAGATCTAGTCATTAGTTTCCTGTCTTCTTCCAGTAGAAATTGTTTGACTCTATACCCACAACAAATAAAAGGAGAGTTTGATAGAAGTTTAAAGCCAGAAGAAAGTTATAATCAGTGCTAATCGAAATAAATGTGCCAGATGATAGAGACAGGGTGTTTAGTAACTACTTTATATTGCAAAATCACATTTCTGCAGCTCTAATAGTCTAAAACAGGCAGACTGTGGTTGTATCATTAACTGGAAAATCCTTCAGTTATGGAGTGGGGTCAGAAGTAATCTCTTATTGTGGTTTCTGCAACAAAATGATCAATGGAGAGGCACGAACCTAACACTTAATGAGGAAGATGATCATTTGAAAAGTTAAATGGCTAGTCTCCATCATCATGCAGAGATCCACTTCTAATACAACCCTAACATTATTGTTGATATATTCAAGTATTCATCCCCCAAAGCAATCAGTTCTTAATTATTAAATAGAAGATAATATTTAAAATGACATTTTAGTTTATATGTTTGTGGGTCTTTCATGAAAATCAAAATTAAATAACTTATAGTAAGATACTATCAGTACATACAAATTTTATTAAGATATTTCACTGAGATGTTCTAAAGGGTTTATATACATAGTAAAATTGAGTTATTCTTAATGCTGAATTAAACTTCTAATGTTTAATAATTAAAGACATTTTCCAATTGGATATGCAATGATAGAATTTAGTGGGAATCAATCAAAGCAGTATTGCTCAGTTTACCCATGATAAACCAGACCTTCCATTCTTAACTCTCTCTCTCATATTGAGTCAATTCCTAGTATTAATTGAGCAGCTACATGGTACCAGTAAAATAGCTCAGCTTTCCATTTCTCCCTGTTCATAGATGGTTTACTCTCCAACATTTTCGATACCTATGAGAGAGGGAGGCATGCACAAGTCAGAATTGGGACCAGTGAAAAGAAGAAGGTGTTAAAAGAGTTTTTATGGCTATTTTCTCCCTTTTCTTGCTGGTCTGACATGAGTTCTCTGCCCTCCTTTCATATCTGAATATAGCCTTCTGGGAAAAGAGTTTGAAATGAGTTCTACTATTAAAAAAACATCTTATGATAGGAGTACCTCATTTATGACAGCAATTAGTCAATAGAGAGCATGATTTAAATAGACATAACTTAAATTGGAACATATATTTTCACTAAGATAACTGTTATGATACAGATTAAGTATATAATCCTCCAATATATTAATTGTCCATTATACAGAAATGATTTTTAAATCACTCAAATTCACATTGCAACATTAGCAAGTTAATAAATGGAGACCATGCTTGAAAAAGAGAACCTTTGCTTCATTTATTTTCTAGGGTGTTGAGATTATCAAGTGCTACAATTGGAGAAGGCTCTAATAGTGCAAAAAATTAACAAAAAATAATTTGGATAAAAAATTTGTGCATTTAAAATTAGGCTTTGATATTTAACAATTATGTGATCTTTAATCAGTTACTTAACATACCAAAGCCTCAGTTTCTACACCAGTAATAACAAAACAAAAAGAAATAATAAAATTTGCATCACTGGATTTTTATGGGGCTTCCCTCACAGCTCAGTTGGTCAAGAATCCACCTGCGAAGCAGGAGACCCTTGTTTGATTCCTGGGTCGGGAAGAAATGTTGTGTACATGTTAGTCATTAGAAAGTAGTATATGGCCAAGACACCAGAAAAAGTATCTATAGGACAGAGTCTGGACTAGTTTGGGCTTCCCTGGTAGCTCAGAGGGTAAAGTATCTGCCTACAATGCGGGAGACCCGTGTTCGATCCCTGCGTTGGGAAGATCCCCTGGAGAAGGAAATGGCAACCCACTCCAGTACTCTTGCCTGGAAAATCCCATGGACAGAGAAGCCTGGTGCACCTCCAGGGTTGCTGTGAGAATTAAATTTAGCCAAAGAAAGTGAAAGCGAAGTCGCTCAGTCATATCCGACTCTTTGCGACCCCATGGACGCAGGTTCCTCTGTCCATGGGATTTTCCAGGCAAGAATACTGGAGTGGGTTGCCATTTCCTTCTGCAGGAGATCTTCCCAACCCAGGGATTGAACCCGGGTCTCCCACACTGTAGGCAGACTCTACAGCCTGAGCCACTGGGGAAGTCCAATTTTACCCAGTATATTAGATAATAAAGATTTAAAATCCTGGTAGGGGCCTATATTTATTTACTCATTTATCTACTCACCCATTCAATTCACAAATACTAAATAGGACATTGTATATGTGACTTGTCCTGGTGAAAGTTTCTACATTATCCAGGATAAGATAGACTGTGTTCCAGTCAGAAAAACCACAACATCTCACTAGAATAAAACAATCAAAGCTTATTACAAACTCATCTTGCAGGCTGATACAGGTCTGGCAGCTTCCCTTGGTTGGTCTCCAAGCTATGAATTTGCATTTGAGACCTGGGTTCAAGTCCTATCTAATTTGCATTTGAGACCTGGGTTCAAGTCCTATCTCTGAGGCATGACTAAGAAATTACTTAATCTTTTAAAATACCAGTTCCATCACTTTAATTTGAGGACAAAAATAGGAGCTACCTAGGGAGAAAATTAAATGAGATAATGTTTATAAAGCACTTTGCACCAAAATGGCACACAGCATGGGCTCTATTAATGTGAGTCATTATTTTTCTGGGAACAGCCAGGGTGTAAGGTAATAATAAACTCGTTCAAGATGTCTCAAGCATTTCTCTCACTTCTAATCTTTATGGGAGCAAAACTTCATCCAGGTTTACAGTGACCCTACTCCACCCCTGACCTCTGCACCTGACCCCTGCAGGCCAGTGCATATTCATCAAGCCTCTGGGGTCTGACTGTCAATATGAAAAACTTCATTCTTTACAACTGAGATGTACTTAGAAAATATTGTTAGTGATTCTCCTTGTCATTCATGTCATTTTTGGGGCAGGCAAAACAGACCTTAGGATGTCTTGATTTGACTGCCTTTACTTTTTTCAGGGTAATTTTCTTATTTATTTATTTTTTTGTCCTCCTCATCTGACTGGGAAAATCACTTCATAGAGTTTAAGCATTTCAGGCTCCATCTTTTGATCAGACTACATCTTAATGCCCTAGAATCATTTTAGAGTATCTTTGCCTTAGATTGCTACTACCTTTCTGAATGAAAAAAAGAAAAATCTACCTTATGCTTTATATTCCTTAAAGGGAGCCATGTTGGGATACCAACCAAGCTTTTATCTGCACACCAGACTCCCAGCCTTCCCTCTCCAGTCAGCGAACTGGGCCACATCTAGGGGTATAAGAAAACATTCACTCTTATTTGACTCCCTTCACTTAAAGACTGAATATCAAACCAGAAAAACAACACACACACATACACACACACACACACACACGAAACAATTAAAGAAAGAGACAAAAGAAAAAGTGCATGATGGAAAGTCTATGAATATGTCAACACATTCTAGAAAACCAGGAAGTGGTAAATAGATGCCACAGATAGTGTCACCCTCAGACAGTATTGTTCAGCTTCAGTTCAGTTCAGCTCAGTCGCTCAGTCGTGTCCAACTCTGTGACCCCATGAATCACTGCACGCCAGGCCTCCCTGTCCGTCTCCAACCCCTGGAGACGACCCAAACCCATGTCCATTGAGTCGGTGATAACATCCAACCATCTCATCGTCTGTCGTCCCCTTCTCCTCCTGCCCTCAATCTTTCCCAGCATCAGGGTCTTTTCAAATGAGTCAGCTCTTTGCATCAGGTGGCCAAAGTATTAGAGTTTCAGTTTCAACATCAGTCCTTCCAATGAACACCCAGGACTGATCTCCTTTAGGATGGACTGGTTGGATCTCCTTGCAGTCCAAGGGACTCTCAAGAGTCTTCTCCAACATCACAGTTCAAAAGCATCAATTCTTCGGCGCTCAGCTTTCTTCACTGTTCAACTCTCACATCCATACATGACCACTGGAAAAACCATAGCCTTGACTAGATGGACCTTTGTTATAAAGGAATGTCTCTGCTTTTTAATGTGCTGTCTAGGTTGGTCATAACTTTCCTTCCAAGGAGTAAGCGTCTTTTAATTTCATGGCTGCAATCACCATCAGCAGTGATTTTGGAGCCCAGAAAAATAAAGTCAGCCACTGTTTCCCCATCTATTTGCCATGAAGTGATGGGACCAGACGCCATGATCTTAGTTTTCTGAATGTTGAGCTTTAAGCCAACTTTTTCACCCTCCTCTTTCACTTTCATCAAGAGGCTCTTTAGTTCCTCTTCACTTTCTGCCATAAGGGTGGTGTCATCTGCATATTTGAGGTTATTGATATTTCTCCCGGCAATCTTGATTCCTGCTTGTGCTTTCTCCAGCCCAGTGTTTCTCATGATGTACTCTGCATATAAGTTAAATAAGCAGGGTGAAATATACAGCCTGTTCATCTTGCTTAATGCTATATTGGATTAGTACTATATATTGAGAAAGAAAACTGTTAAACCCTATACGAGACTGTATAGCTCAGTGAGTAGAGCTTGCTATATCTTTTTGCTTATGAATTCCTCATACTTACTCAATGTCTGACATATAGTAGGTGCTTGATATATGCATGTGTTGAAAACATTCAATCACATTTATTCTTGCTCATTGCATGCTAAGCCTCCCGGTGAGCTAAAGCTGTACAAAGATCACTGTAGTGGCCACATACCTAGTTAAACTTTTCAAAAAGGAGTAGTTCTACTTTGAAGATTTGGATTTCCAAAAATATAATATGGTGGAAAAATACTCACTGAGGAATCTAATTTTTAGTAGTTTTTGTTGTCATTATTTTGCATTTTTAGATTTTTTTAAGCTTTCACTTTTAATTATCTTTTTAACATTTCCAAGAAGTATAGCATTCAATAGATTATGTAACTGTAATTACTTTAGTTATTTTTTAACTTTTTATTTCCTATTATAGTTGATTAACAATGTTATGATACTTTCAGGTGTACAGTAAAGTGACTCAGTATCCATTCTTTTTTCAAATTATTTTCCCATTTAGGTTGTTACATAATATTAAGCAGAGTTCCCTGTGCTATACAGTAGGTCTTTGTTGGTTATCTATTTTAAATATATGAGTGTATACATGTACTTTTTCATAGTCTTAACCTTCAAATATGGAGGATAGAATAGTAAATTATAAACAAAATTCCTTAGGACAAGTGGACTAGCCAACACATAAACATACATAAACTTTAAAATTAACATTTTCAGCCCAAAATGGCATATTTTTTCAAATACTTTTTATTGAGGTTTAATTGACATATAACAGTTTCACATGTAAAATACAATAATTTAGTATCTGTATACATTGCAAAATGATCTCCACAGTAAGTTTAGTTAACATCACATAGTTTTAAGTTATTTTAAAATTGAGGAATTAAATAATCAAAACAATTGCTCTGAGATCTTTTCCAAAGTTGCATAATGATTTGCATTTTGCTAATAGAGGATAATGATGAGAAAGCCCAGTACTAAGGCTGGAGAGTCACATAAAATATATAATCTTGCCCAGTGGTACATTCTGGCCAGAGATCGTTCAATAAAAGGAAATGAATATATACGAAAAATGTTCAGAGATAATTATGCTAGTTTTTCAACCTAAATACCTTGGAATTTGCAAAGACAGCTCATAGACAAAAGGGAAACTAGTAAAATTCAGTGCAATAGATTTCTCCATTCGCAGTGACAGGAACATCTCTCTCAATATTACTTAGCTAATGAACGAATAGATCTGCTGTGAAGTTCCTAGGAGGCTCATTTTCTTGAGTACAGTAGTAAAAGTTAGCTGATGAATGACCTAAATTGCTTAATGTTTCTCCTTATAACTTCTGAGCAGCAAGGCGTATCCAGGCAAGTACTGAAGGAGTTATCCTCAGGAGGCCCTGGTGTCCTTGCAGGTTGTCAGAGGCAATGAGCCAGGTTTATTTCAAATGGCTCCTTAAATGAACATTTATTTTGTGCCAGTAACACGTTTTTGATTAACAGCTCCTTTTGACTAATTTGCTTCCCTAAACAGCCCAATAAAGGACTCGTTTAAAACATAATTAAAAGCATGTTATTGCTCGTAGTTAATACTGATTAAAACAGACATTAAAACAATTATCATTGAAGGAAAGTAAGCATTGCGTAGTTAGTATCGAATCCAACCTTACTGTTTTTATGCATCATATACAGAGATGGGTACTTGACAGGCTAGAACAAGGTGTCATTTTTAATGGAATCATATCAAAATATGTTCCTATTTTGTTTGTTTTAATGAATGGACAGATCTTTGTCTTGGTGGACTATGGACTTTTTTTTCTTGTGGGAAACATTCACACATTCAACAAGGTTGTAGAGGTCACTGAACTCACTTCGGTTACTCAGGGTTAAACCTTAGCTATTCTCTTGCATTAATGGGATATAAACTCTCCTTCTTTCTACTTGCTCTCAGTACACAAACTCTCTTGGTCCCATTATTGACTGAATGAAGCTCTTATTAGTATTATTTGCTACTTTTGATCCATTTGTTTTTATACTGATTCTTGTTTTGTTATGCCATGAAATAAAACTAAGACCTTCACTGATTTCTGATTCTTTTTTAAAAACATCTTTTAAAACAGAACAATAGTGAAACAATATTATGTGAAGTAAGTACATAAAGTTTTTTAATAACTTCTGTATTTTGCATCAAAGTATGATTTTTTTAAGAGTTGTATAGGCCAGGAGTCCCCAGCCTCTGGGACCTGATGCCTAATGATCCGAGGTGGAACTGACGTAATAATAATAGAAATAAACTGCACAACAAATGTAATGTACTTGAATCATCCTGAAACCACCCCCCACCCCCAGCCGGTGGAAAAAATTGTCTTCCACAATACCAATCCCTGGTGCTGAAAAGGTTGGGAACCACTGGTGTAGGTAATTAAAAGGGAGCATGTGTTTTGCATGAATGATTACTTCAGTGAAAATGAAAATACAGAAAACCACTTCCATGTCAGGTGAAGGATTTCTTTCTAGCAGTATTTATATTATGATCAACTTGATATTTAAATTTAATCTTTTTATGTATGGGTGTCCCTGGTAGTTCAGCTGGTAAAGAATCCACCTACAATGCAGGAGACTCCAGTTCAATTCCTAGGTCAGGAAGATAACCTGGAAAAGGGATAGGGTACCCACACCAGTATTCTTGGACTTCCCTAGTGGCCCAGATGGTAAAGAATCCACCTGCAGTGTGGGAGACCTGGGTTTGATCCCCGGTTTGGGAAGATCTCCTGGAGAAGGGAACGGCTACCCACTCCAGGATTCTGGCCTGGAGAACTCCATGAGCCCATGGGGTTGCAAAGAGTCAGATGCACCTTTCACTTCACTTTTATTTTTTGACCATTCAAGAAGGCATGTGTTGGACATAATGAGGAATTGATTTTGGTATACATGATGAGAGTGAAATAGCTTTTACAGAATGCATTTATAAGAAGTCATTTTAAAAGTTAAAATCAAATATCTCAGAGACAAAACTATGCTGACAGATTTGATCATTTGTTAGGTTCCTGTTTTTCTGTGGTAGCCTCTGGATAGTCTCTCAAGTAGATGGCACTCACTAAGTGCCTTAGCCAGTGCATTTATCAAGGGATTATTTGTCTTCTCTCTCATGGTTCCAAGAAAGTTCAGGGGTCACAATAGTCACTAGAGGCCAGTTCCAAAGAAACAGACAAAAACTTATAAGGTGTTATGTGAACAAAACAGTGGGGGGGAAATACTGAAAAGGAGAAAGTCTTTCATCATGTTTTATATAAAGAATAAATATTTCTTTTCATTACACTGCAATTTACACTGTTTATATCTCTTTTCTGGATGATTCCAAGAACCTTCTAAAATGTCTCCCCCCTTTTACTTTGGTTAATCCTTTAACACTCTCTCCATATTATGGTTCTAAAAATGCAAAGATGATCTTGACCTGTCTCTAGTTAAAAATCTCTGTGTGATTCATATTGATTCTTTTTGACAAGATATAATTATTTGATTATCTGATCTCAAACCATATTTGCAGTTACATTTTCTCATCTTCCCTCTTGTGGACATCATGAACTGGCATCACTGAACCAAACTGCTTCTCTGAATACATACTTCAGTGTATACCTACAACTACACTTTTATGTGCAGGTCTCTTTGCTCATATTCACTCTGCCTGGAGTGTTTTTTCCCCCACATTTCCCAAGGGTTAGACTTCTATTCATCTTCAGGTTGCCAGAGTTAGCAAATAAAAATCCAGGTACATTTGAATTTCAGGTAAACACTGGAGTTTAATATAAGAATGTCCCATGCAATGATTTTACATACTCCCAGTTATAACTAAAGCAAATAGTTGCAATAAAATTAGATATATCTCCTATAAATAAGTCTTTGAACTTTGTATGTCTTTAGTCTTAAATTGCATTAGCCAGCAAAAATTCTGGTATATAAAAAATAATACTTTTCACTGAATAAAAGTATATTGTTTTTTATGTATTATTAATACTGTGTTAACATATGTAAGTATTTCTAATAGTGAATAAAAGTGCAGCTAGTATGTTGAACCATGAGATCTACATAGGTCAATGCAATAATCACAGGGCTTTAACAACTACTACACAGCATGGACTGGACTTTATTATCTAAGAATTAAGCATTCTAACTGGACAGCCTAGCTGTGAAATCTGACTTACCTGCCTCAGTTTCTTTGTGTGCCAAATGGGGATAATGAAAACGGGGATGAGTAAACATGGCTACACAATGGACATGAGTTTGAGCAAACTCTGGGAGATGGTGAAGGACAGGGAAGCCTGGTGTGCTGCAGTCCATGGGGTCACAAACAGTCGGGCATGACTTAGTGACTGAAGATTTAAGAGAGTAATGTGAATGTAAATTTCTCAGAAGTGTATTTGTATGTAGTATGTTCTACCTGGAAATAAGCATTCATATCAACCTCAGATACGTACATCAAAAGAAACAATCACTCTCAGTGATCTTAAAATATCCATGAATATAAATGTCTATGCTGCTAAGTCGCGTCAGTCGTGTCCGACTCTGTGCGACCCCATAGACGGCAGCCCACCTGGTTCCCCCATCCCTGGGATTCTCCAGGCAAGAACACTGGAGCAGGTTGCCATTTCCTTCTCCAATGCATGAAAGTGAAAAGTGAAAGTGAAGTCACCCAGTCGTGTCCGACTCTTCGCAACCCCATGGACTGCAGCCTACCAGGCTCCTCCATCCATGGGATTTTCCAGGCAAGAGTACTGGAGTGGGTCGCCATTGCCTTCTCTGATAAATGTCTATGAGTCTAAAACAAACAATTCTTTGTGTCTTTCTTTGTTCCTCCTGATCCAGTCTTTTCTTTTCTCCCGTCTAAGGCTGAAGACAATGGACCATACACACAACATTAACATGTTCCCTGCCCTTTGGCCTGAGATGAGGTCAGCCCGTGCCAGTGCGGAGAGAGTGTGCTTATGAAATGAATTTCACTGGCACCATGGCTGATACAGGTCTCCACCCTTAGGTCAGCAGGTCTAGGCAGATACCCTCTCCACATAGCACTCCCAGCTCTGAGATCTAGTGGCCACTTTGTCCCCTTTACCCCTCAGGCTGGGGTTGTGGATGTCTCACTAGCTCTTAAACCATCCCCAGGGCTCTGTCAACTGGGGAATATAGTGCATATATTTTAAAGTAGAACATTTACTAGAACATATAAAAAAGTATTGTGATAATTAATAATGAAAAATTATTGAATGTTACCTATTACCAAGATTTTATATGTGGAAAATTATATTTGCAGTTATAATAACTGATGACAAGTGAAAGGACAGTGAAAGTCATTCATGTCCGACTCTTTGCGACCCCATGGATAGAGTCCATGAAATTCTCTAGGCCAGAATGCTGGAGTAAGTAGCCATTCCCTTCTTCACGGGATCTCCCCAACCCAGGGATCAAACCCAGGTCTCCTGCATTGCAGGAAGATTCTTTACCAACTGAGCCACCAGGAAAGCATAACAACTGATGTGTCAATTTATAACATATTTCTGACAAGGACTTCCCTGGGGGTCCTTTTGTCTTAGACTATGCACCCCAATGCAGGGGGCCCAGTTTCATTCCCTTGTCAGGAAAATAGATACCACATGCCACAACTTAGTTAAGACCCAGTGCAGACAAATAAATAAACGAATGAATGAATACTTAAAAATTTTAAATATACATATATGCATGTATATTTCTGGCAACATTATAGTTAAATCAGGAAGATTATCTCATAGAAATAATAGAGACTTATCCTACATATATTCCATAGTATTCATAAATTGCATTTCTTTTTAGTCTTGTGTTGACAATATTAGCTTTGCTGCTTTATACAAAGAAAGCAAATTTGAGTAATTAAAAATATAAACACATCTTAGTGAACTAATGAATAACAATGAAGTTTGAAGTTTCTTCTAAAACAACTAGGCTCAGGAAAAATTCTACGCAAATTTTTACTTCACAGATATGCCTTCTTCAGAAAGTAGCCACTAGAATTCACACTCAACAAATATTTTAATTCCTGAGGTCTTATAGAAAAAGACATTTTTTGTAATTTTTCTGAAAAAATATTCTTTTTATGTCCTTCAAACAATGAATGCAAACCTAAATCAGTTTTATATTCCTAGAGGACTCCCTCCCAGATCCAAAGAGTCTAAGCAGGCAATCACTCACTACCCTGTGAAAGCAAGCAGATGATGTCTAGTTAGAAGTCACAGACTTTTGGCAATACTAAAAAATCTAAGAGCCTGTGTCTGATTTGAAGCAGCTTTTTGCTTCACTTTCTGTGATGGAACTAACATGATCTGAAATAATGCAGTTGTCAAATGAGAATCTGTTCCAAAATTAAGATTTACTGAACTAGTCCTTTCTCTGCCAGTGCATTGTATTGGTTCAGTTCAGTCCCTCAGTCGTGTCCAACTCTTTGCGACCCCATGAACCACAGCATGCCACGACTCCCTTTCCATCACTAACTCCCTAAGTCCACCCAAACCCATGTCCATCAAGTCGGTGATGCCATTCAACCATCTCATCTTCTGTCATCCCATTCTCCTTCTACCCTCAATCTTTCCCAGCATCAGGGTCTTTTCAAATCAGTCAGCTCTTCGCATCAGGTGGCCAAAGTATTAGAGTTTCAGCTTCAACATCAGTCCTTCCAATGAACTCCCAGGACTGATCTCCTTTAGGATGGACTGGTTGGATCTCCTTGCAGTCCAAGGGACTCTCAAGAGTCTTCTCCAACACCACAGTTCAAAAGCATCAATTCTTTGGCGCCCAGCTTTCTGTATATCCAACTCTCACATCCATACATGGCTACTGGAAAAACCATAGCCTTGACTAGACGGACCTTTGTTGACAAAGGAATGTCTCTGCTTCTTAATATGCTGTCTAGGTTGGTCATAACCTTCCTTCCAAGGAGTAAGCGTCTTGTAATTTCATGGCTGCAATCACCATCTGCAGTGATTTTGGAGCCCAGAAAAATAAAGTCAGCCACTGTTGCCACTGTTTCCCCATCTATTTGCCATGAAGTGATGGGACCGGATGCCATGATCTTAGTTTTCTGAATGTTGAGCTTTAAGCCAACTTTTTCAATCGCCTCTTTCACTTTCATCAAGAGGCTCTTAAGGTCTTCTTCACTTTCTGCCATAAGGGTGGTGTTATTTGCATATCTGAGGTTATTGATATTTCTCCCGCAATCTTGATTCCAGCTTGTGCTTCCTCCAGCCCAGCGTTTCTCATAATGTACTCTGCATATAAATTAAATAATCAGGGTGGCAATATACAGCCTTGACGTACTGCTTTTCCTATTTGGAACCAGTCTGTTGTTCCATGTCCACTTCTAACTTTTGCCTCCTGACCTGCATACAGGTTTCTCAAGAGACAGGTCAGGTGGTCTGGTATTCCCATCTCTTGCAGAATTTTCCACAGTTTATTGTGATCCACACAGTCAAAGGCCTTGGCATAGTCAATGAAGCAGAAACAGATGTTTTTCTGGTACTCTCCTGCTTTTTCAATGATACATCGGATGTTGGCAATTTGATCTCTGGTTCCTCTGCCTTTTCTAAACCAGCTTGAACATCTGAAGTTCATGGTTCACGTATTGCTGAAGCCTGGCTTGGAGAATTTTAAGCATTACTTTGCTAGTGTTTGAGATGAGTGCAATTGTGTGATAGTTTGAGCATTCTTTGGCATTGTCTTTCTTTGGGATTGGAATGAAAACTGACCTTTTCCAGTCCTGTGACCTCTGCTGAGTTTTCCATATTTGCTGGCATATTGAGTGCAGCACTTTCACAGCGTCATCTTTTAGGATTTGAAATAGCTCAACTGGACCTCCATCCCCTCCACTAGCTTTGTTCGTAGTGATTCTTCCTAAGGCCCACTTGACTTCACATTCAGGATGTCTTGCTCTAGGTGGGTGATCACACCATTTTGATTTTCTGGGTCGTGAAGAACTTTTTTGTACAATTCTTCCGTGTATTCTTGCCACCTCTTCTTAATATCTTCTCCTTCTGTTAAGTCCCTACCATTTCTGTCCTTTATTGAGCCTATCTTTGCATGAAATGTTCCCTTGGTATCTCTAGTTTTCTTGAAAAGATTTCTAGTCTTTCGCATTCTACTCTTTTCCTCTATTTCTTTGCATTGATTGCTGAGGAAGGCTTTCTTATCTCTCCTTGCTATTCTTTGGAACTCTGCATTCAAATGGATATATCTTTCTTTTTCTCCTTTGCTTTTCGCTTCCCATTTTTTCATAGCTATTTGTACGGCCACCTCAGACAGCCATTTTGGTTTTTTACATTTCTTTTTCTTGGGGACGGTCTTGATTCCTGTCTCCTGTACAATGTCATGAATCTCTATCCATAGTTCATCAGGTATTCTGTCTACCAGATCTAGTCCTTTAAATTTATTTCTCACTTCTACTGTATAGTCATAAGGGATTTGATTTAGGTCATACTTGAATGGTCTAGTGGTTTTCTCCACTTTCTTCAATTTAAGTCTGAATTTGGCAATAAGGAGTTTATGATCTGATCCATAGTCAGCTCCCGGTCTTGTTTTTGCTGACTGTATAGAGCTTCTTCATCTTTGGCTGCAAAGAATATAATCAATCTCATTTCCGTGTTGACCATCTGGTGATGTCCACGTGTAGAGTCTTCTCTTGTGTTGCTGGAATAAGGTGTTTGCTATTACCAGTGCGTTCTCTTGGCAAAACTCTATTAGCCTTTGCCCTGCTTCATTCTGTACTCCAAGGCCAAACTTGCCTGTTATGCCAGGTGTTTCTTGACTTCCTACTTTTGCATTCCAGTCCCCTATAATGAAAAGGACATCTTTTTTGGGTGTTAGTTCTAGGAGGTCTTGTAGGTCTTCACAGAACTGTTCAACTTCAGCTTCTTCGGCATTACTGGTCAGGGCATAGACTTGAATTACCGTGATATTGAATGGTTTGCATTGGAAACGAACAGAGATCATTCTGTTGTTTTTGAGATTGCATCCAAGTACTGCATTTCGAACTCTTTTGTTGATTATTATGGCTACTCCATTTCTTCTAAGGGATTCTTGCCCACAATAGTAGATATAATGGTCATCTGAGTTAAATTCACCCATTTCAGTCCATCTTAGTTCACTGATTCCTAGAATGTCGATGTTCACTCTTGTCATCTCCTGTTTGACCACTTCCAATTTGCCTTGATTCATGGACCTAACATTCCAGGTTCCTATGCAATATTGCTCTTTATAGCATCGAATCTTGCTTCTATCACCATTCCCATTCACAACTGGGTGTTGTTTTTGCTTTGGCTCCATCCCTTCATTCTTTCTGTAGTTATTTCTCCAGTGATCTTCAGTCACATAATGGACACCTACTCACCTGGGGAGTCCCATCTTGTATTGGCGGGACATAGCAATTTTATGCTTTGGAAGAACAGCCAGAGGAAAGCCAGCTGAAACAGCAGACAATGCATTTCATTCATAACTTCACAATTTTTGGTTTTCTCTTGATGTCCTGTTCTTAATATTACTAGGAGACAGCCTCTACATTTTTCTACCCAATTAATTGGAATGTAAAGAGTTCATTCTCTGATATGTGACTCTTTTCACCTTCTCTATAAGGAAGAAATTTTTTGGAAGAATTTATCCAGTTAAAATATAAAAGAGAAACTAGGGCAGCAAGTTTTTTCTCATTTCAACTTATGGGCTATACTGAAATGGATATAAAGCAGTTTTGGTTCACATGTAAAAGATCTGATTCAATATTTAGAACAAAAAATTTGGTTAGCGGGTACAGTGATACGGAGCCACAGAAAATAATCATTCACAGAACTCCTGACAGTTTCAATCACAAGATTCCCTGAAATGACTGAAAGAAATTGTGGGGTAACTCATTCAGGAATGATTCAGAAATTGATGCAAACCCAAAGGATAATGTCTTTGTTGCTGATGTTAGTGGTGGACCACAAGAAAAATATCGTCATTGAAATATCTGTCCTAAAATGGTATGTGTGTGTAGTCATGATATTGCATTATTTGAGATGAATCGGGTTTCATTTTTTGTCTCCAAATATCTTACTACTTATCTGTTAAAAATGAAACTTCTTTAGTAAAAGAAACCCAATGTGGGGTTTCCATCCAACGTTGCTTTCCATCTAAGAGTTTGTGAAACAGAAGTTGAATTTAGACCATACTCTAACAAAAAGAGATAAACCTTTATAGCAATACATGTGTAACTCCAAACCAAGTAGCTGCAAATAAATTGGCAAATGGCATGGTCTTTTTAATACACTGCCAGTTATGGAGCTGGGATAAACTAAACCTGGAATTTAATTACAAATGAAAGCCAAAATTATCTGAATGAAGAAACTGAGTAGGAATATATGTTTATAATATGCTGAAACCCTTTCTCTTTTCTATATCTTGTTTCCTAAACTCTCACTTTTAAATACTAGTTTCTTATAATTTAGCTCAAAATCCCAAAGTGCCACTTGTGTGTGTGTGTGTGTGTGTGTGTGTGTGTGTATGTATATTGCCATGAAATTTCAATTAAAAAAAAATCTGCTCAGATTTTTTTTAAAGCATTCCATATAAAAGCAAGAGAACAAAAAAAATATTCTGTGTTCTCTGATTTCATCTACTCACCATGCATTGAGTCATTATAAGGACTTAACTCACTTCTGAAATGCCTGCCTTCTCTAGCCTAAATGGTACCTATGTGCACACACACACAAAACAGCAGCTTTTCCATGAGATACTTAATAGACATACAAAGCTATGATGAAAATACAAATGTATGACAGTTTCCTAGACTTGTGTAGTACCTAATTTGGATAAACATACCTGTGGCAAGTTGTTTTAAACTGCTTACTTTTCTCTACCTCAAGTTTTTCATAAAGTGCTTACATTATCTCTCACAACTATCTAGGGCTTCCCAGGTGACTCAGTGGTAAAGAATCTGCCTGCAATGCAGGAGATGTGAGTTTGATCCCTGGGTTGGGAAGAGCCCCTGAAGAAAGAAATGACAATCCACTCAAGTATTCTCGCCTGGGAAATCCCACGGACAGAGGTGCTTGGTAGGCTATGGACTATGGAGTTGCAAAAAAGTCGAGCATGACTTAGCAACTAAACAACAACCCTACTATCTTAATGGTGATAAAACACACACTTGTATTTTGAAGTACATCCTGAAAATAAAACCCTCTACAAAAACTGACTAATCCAGAAGTTCATCACTTTACCCACTGGTTACAGAATATTTTGAACCAGATTTTGTTTCAGTTTCACTGGAAAGCATCACACATATTTGGTAATCAATGTCCTCTAAAATCAGTGTTTTATTTGCATAGTGATTAGTATACTACAACTCATTTTAAGATAATAATCTAACAATACATTTAAAACTCTTTCATAGATGTGTCATATTCCCAGATTCCTATGGAAGCAATTCCTGTTAATCCTTGATATAGATATTAATACCAAGCAATATTCATGAGAAAGGGATTCACATTATTTTATAGGCAAAATAAAACTAAGCATACAAAACTAAGATCTTTGTGTGCTAGGATTCTAGGATAATTCAACAGCATGATCTTCGGTTACAATAAATTTGTGAAATATTGAGTGACCTCCACACATTTTGCTGCACTGAAATATCCAGACAGGAATATTATGCATTTCATACATATAGAAGCATAGATTGTTCTGTGTGTTAATCATGGCCATTTTTGTGCAGTTTTTATTTTTATTACCTAGGCTTGGAGCAATCTTTGCAAAACAGGCCCATGACAAACATGTAAAAATGGAATAAAAAGCACATTCCCCATAAAGTGCTTGCACAGCACAGAAATGTCGAGTTTTGGCACCCGGTCAGTTTTATGTGGTATGAAAAATTCTTATATTTAAATTCTCTATATTTTACCAGTCTTTTAATGTGAAACCTTAAGTGGCCTTGACCGTTTATCCCGGTTGACTTGGCCATCTGATGCCTTCTAGGTAGGGGATTTCTCATTTTACTCTGTTTCCCATCAGCCCCCCTCAACTACTGCCATGTGGGGCCAATTTGTTTCTTCTGTAGGGAAAGAAGAGGAGGTTTGGATTTAATTTGAAGCCTTGACATAAGGTTTAATTTGCTAGAAAGGGGAGCTATGTCATTGTAAATCTTGGAATGAGACACCAAGGTGGTAAGAAATATCAACCCAATTGGTTTTAAGCACTGTTTGAGGTGTTTGTTAAACTATATTTCTTTCCAGAACCCACTTACTTAATTGAACTGATGCTTAATTGCAAATATAGTTCTATTCTTTATTCTGATAAGCTGTTTCATTTTTTGGTAGGGGAATGATGGATTATAGAAAATTTTTATATGAAATATAGATTTATAGTAGATGCAAAGACAGTGTATTATGGGTGTGAAATTCATGAAAGGACAATCCTCATCTTATGTTTACACCTTACTACAAATAGAAGGGAAGAAAGTGCAATGAGCTGCAGTCTAATAAACTCAGTAGTTCAGTTCAGTTCAGTTCAGTTCAGCCACTCAGTCGTGTCCGACTTTTTGCAACCCCATGAACCACAGCATGCCAGGCCTCCCTGCCCATCACCAGCTCTCGGAGTTTACACAAACTCATGTCCATTGAGTCAGTGATGCCATCCAACCGTCTCATCCTCTGTCTCCCCTTCTCCTCCTGCCTTCAATCTTTCCCAGCATTAGAGTCTTTTCAAATGAGTCAGCTCTTCGCATGAGGTGGCCAAAGTATTGGAGTTTCAGCTTCAACATCAGACCTTCCAATGAACACCCAGGACTGATTTCCTTTAGGATGGATTGGCTGGATCTCCTTGCAGCCCAAGGGACTCTCAAGAATGTTCTCCAACACCACAGTTCAAAAGCATCAATTCTTCAGCGCTCAGCTTTCTTTTTAGTCCAACTCCCACATCCATACGTGGACCACTGGAAAAACCATAGCCTTGACTAAACGGACCTTTGTTGACAAAGGAATGTCTCTGATTTTTAATATGTTGTCTAGGTTGGTCATAACTTTCTTTCCAAGGAGTAAGCGCCTTTTAATTTCATGGCTGCAATCACCATCTGCAGTGATTTTGGAGCCCAGAAAAATAAAATCAGCCACTCTCTCCATTGTTTGCCCATCTATTTGCCATGAAGTGATGGGACTGGATGCCATGATCTTAGTTTTCTGAATGTTGAGCTTTAAGCCAACTTTTTCACTCTCCTCTTTCACTTTTATCAAGAGGCTCTTTAGTTCTTCTTCACTCTTCCATAAGGGTGGTGTCATCTGCATATCTGGGGTTATTGATATTTCTCCCAGTAAACTTGATTCCAGCTTGTGTTTTTTCCAGCCCAGCATTTCTCATGATGTACTCTGCATATAAGTTTAATAAGCAGGGTGACAATATACAGCCTTGACGTACTCCTTTTCCTATTTGGAACCAGTCTGTTGTTCCATGTACAGTTCTAACTGTTGCTTCTTGACCTGCATACAGGTTTCTCAAGAGGCAGGTCAGGTGGTCTGGTATTCCCATCGCTTTCAGAATTTTCCACAGTTTATTGTGATCCACACAGTCAAAGGCTTTGGCATAGTCAATAAAGCAGAAATAGATGTTTTTCTGGAACTCTCTTGTTTTTTTGATGATCCAGCAGATGTTGGCAATTTGATCTCTGGTTTCTCTGCCTTTTCTAAAACCAGCTTGAACATCTGGAAGTTCACCGTTCATGTATTGCTGAAGCCTGGCTTGGAGAATTTTGAGCCTTACTTTACTAACGTGTGAGATGAGTGCAATTGTGTGGTAGTTTGAGCATTCTTTGGCATTGTTAATACCAAACTCCCAATCTATCCCTCTTTCCCACCCTTCCCCTCTGGCAACTGTAAGTTCATTCTCTAAGGCTGTGAGTCTATTTCTGTTTTGTAAGTAAGTTTATTTGTATTATTTTTTACATTCCACATAAAAGTGATATCATGTGATATGTCTTCCTCTTCCTGACTTACTTCACTAAGTATGATAATCTCCATGTCAATTCATGCTGCTGCAAATGGCATTATTTCATCCTTTTTAATGGTTAATATTTTTAATGGCTGGGTAATATTCCACACTGTCTGTGTGTACCACATCTTCTTTACCGATTCATCTGTCAGTGGACATTTAGGTTGCCTTCATGTCTTGACTATGAAGAAGGCAACGACAACCCACTCCAGTACTCTTGCCTGGAAAATCCCATGGACAGAGGAGCCTGGTAGGCTGCAGTCTATGGGGTCATGAAGAGTCGGACATGACTGGGCGACTTCACTTTCACTTTTCACTTTTCACTCGCATGCATTGGAGAAGGAAATGACAACCCACTCCAGTGTTCTTACCTGGAGAATCCCAGGGACGGGGGAGCCTGGTGGGCTGTCGTCTATGGGGTTGCACAGAGCTGGACACGACTGACGCGACTTAGCAGCAGCAGCAGCAGCAGCAGCAGCATGTCTTGACTATTGTAAACAGTGCTAACATGAACACTAGGGTGCAAGTATCCTTTCAGATCATGTTTTTTTCTGGACATATAGCTAGGAATGGGATTGCTAGATCATAAGGTAGCTCTATTTTTAGTTTTTTTAATGAAACTTCCATACTGTATTCCATGAGAGCTATACAAATTTACATTCCCACCAAGAATGTAGGAAGGTTACCTTTTCTCTTCACCCTCTCCAGCATTTATTTTTTGTAGATTTTTTGATAATGGCCATTTAGACTGGTGTGAAGTGATATCTCATTGTAGTTTTGATTTGCATTTCTCTAGTAATTAGTGATACTGAACATCGTTTCACGTGCCTCTTGGCTATCTATATTTCTTTGGAGAAATGTCAATTTAGATTTTCTGCCCATTATTTTATTAGGTTGTTTGATTTTTTTGATATCGAGCTACGTGAGCTGTTTGTAAATTTTGGAGACTAATCCCTTGTTAGTTACTTTGTGAATGTTTTATCACATTCTGTTTTTGTTTATCACATTCTGTCTTTTTGTTTTGCTTCTGATTTCCTTTGCTGTACAAAAGTTTTGTTGTTGTTTAGTTAGGTCTCATTTGTTTATCTTTATTTCCATTACTCTGAAAGATGGATTGAAAAGGATATTGCTGTGACTTGTGTCAAATAGTGTTCTGCCTATGTTTTCCTCTAAAACTTTTATAGTATTCAGCCTTACATTTAGGTCTGTAATCCATTTTGTGTTTATTTTTGTGTATGGTGTTAAAGAATGTTTTAGTTTCATTTTTTTTTTTTTACTTGTAGCTGTTCAGTTTTTGAGCACCATTTATTGAAGAGACTGTCTTTTCCCCATTGTATAGTCTAGACTCCTTTGTTGTAGATTAATTGACAATAGGTGTGTGGGTTTATTTCCGGGCTTTCTATTCTGCTCCATTGACCCCTATTTATGTTTTTGTGCCAATACCATACTATTTTGATGACTGTAGATTTGTATATTTCTGTGTCCATGTGTGTGTGAGGTGTGTTGTGTTCTGTATTTACTATCAGAGGAACAACACTGTATAATATATAAGATCACTGTCTTTAGAGTCATACTCCCTAGATTTGTAGTCCAACCTAGCCATTTGCTATTTTCTGTGATTTTGAGTAAGGTACATTAACTCTCTGGGCTTCAGTTCATTCATCTGTGGATTTCATAGAATAGTATTTTCTTCTATGTTGTAGTAAGCATTAATTGAGACATATCAGGTGCTTTTACAGCAAAACAAAATAACACATAATGACAAATATGTTTGTGTCTATGAGATGAATGTTAGCACTTAGTAGTAATACTAATTACTTCTGTGATCTCAGACCAAACTTTCAGTAATCTACCAAACTCCACTCTTTCCATTACATCCATTCTCTGTCTCTACAGGAGAGTGAGCATGTAGAATGAAATTATATTTGCCCAAAACCTGAACACTGGGAATTTTAAAATTCCTCTAAAAACACAAAGTATCTATGAATACTCAAAGCCACTTCTACACCACCTATTATTTGATAAGTCCACAGTGAGGAATAAGTTTTTGGATTATAATTTACTATACAGTTTAAAATCTAAAAGTCAAGTGATGGAAAGTTTTAGAAACAAATGAGACAAATGATTTTCATATATATAAAAATTACTCAATATTTTTATGTTGTCAAAGAACTAAGTCTCAATAATTCAAATGACATAAACTCACATTGTTTTAGTAAAACATAAATTTTTGATTTTTGAAATCATAACTGTATATTCACAGTAGTCTTGTGTTTGAGAAATGTTATCAGCCAGCCTATTTTGTAATTTGAATAATTTTTTTGGAAATGAGCATTGATGCAGCAATAAATGTTTTTAAGCCTACTAATAGCATCCTGTAGGCCCTACTACTTTTCTGAGAAACATATTGTTTGATTGCAATCAATCATTAAGTGTTTCTATAAAACTTCTTTTTGTTCACTTGCTAAATCTTGTCAAACTCTTTGTAACTCCACAGTCTGTGAAAGAAAAGAAAGAGAAGTCATTCAGTCGTGTCCAACTCTTTGTGACCCCATGGACTGTTGCTACCAGGCTCCTCCATCCATGGGATTTTCTGGGCAAGAATACTGAAGTGAGTTGCCATTTCCTTCTCCAGGAGATCTTCCCAACCCAGGGATTGAACCCAGGTCTCCCACATTGTAGGCAGATGCTTTACTGCCTGAGCCACCAGGGAAGTCATATCTTCTGTCCTCCACTTTCTCCAAGAATTTGCTCAAATTCATCTCCATTGAGTCAGTTCAGTTTAGTTCAGTCACTCTGTTGTGTCCGACTCTTTCTGACTCCATGGACGGCAGCACACCAGGCTTCCTGGTCCATCACCAGCTCCCAGAGCTTTCTCAAACTCATGTCCTTTGAGATGATGATGCCATCCAGCCATCTCATCTCTGTTGTCCCATTCTCCTCCTGCCTTCAATTTTTCCCAGCATCAGGGTCTTTTCTAATGAGTTAGTTCTTCACATCAGCTGGCCAAAATATTAGAGCTTCAGCATCAGTCCTTCCAATGAATATTCAGGACTGATTTCCTTTAGATTGACTGTTTTGATCTCCTTGCAGTCCAAGGGACTCTCAAAAGTCTTCTCCAACACCACAGTTCAAAAGCATCAATTCTTCAGCACTCAGCTTTCTTTATAGTCCATCTCTCATATCCATACAAGACTACAGGAAAAACCATAGCTTTGAATATATGGACTTAGTTGGCAAAATAATGTCTCTGCTTTTTAATACACTGTCTAGGTTGGTCATAGCTTTTTTTTCCCAGAAAGAAGTGTTTTTTAAACTGGGAATAGAACTGCCATATGACCCAGCAATCCCACTGCTGGGCATATACACTGAGGAAACCAGAATTGAAAGAGACGCGTGTACCCCAATGTTCATCGCAGCACTGTTTACAATAGCCAGGACATGGAAGCAACCTAGATGTCCATCAGCAGACGAATGGATAAGGAAGCTGTGGTACATATACACAATGGAATATTACTCATCCATTAAAAAAAATACATTTGAATCGGTTCTACTGAGATGGATGAAACTGGAGCCCATTATACAGAGTGAAGTAAGCCAGAAAGAAAAACAACAATACAGTATACTAATGCATATATATGGAATTTGAAAGATGGTAACGATAACCCTATATGCGAGACAGAATAAGAGACACAGATGCATGGAACAATTTTATGGACTCTGAGGGAGAAGGTGAGGGTGGGACGTTCTGGGAGAATAGCATTGAAACATGTATATTATCATATGTGAAACAGAACACCATTCCATGTTCGATGCATGAGACAAGGGCTCAGGGCCGGGGCAATGGGATGATTCAGAAGGATGGGATGGGGAGGGAGGTGGGTGCGGGGTCCAGGAGGGGGAGCACATGTAAACCCATGGCTGATTCATGTCAATGTATGGCAAAAACTATTGCAATGTTGTGAAGTGATTGGCCCCCAACTAAAATAAATAAATTTATAAAAAAAAAAAAAGAAGTGTTTTTTAATTTCATGGCTGCAATCACCATCTGCAGTGATTTTGGAGCCCAAGAAAATAAAGTCTGTCACGGTTTCTGTTTTTTCCCCATCTATTTGCAATGAAGTGATGGGACCAGATGCCATGATCTTTGTTTTTTGAATGTTGAGTTTTAAACCAACATTTTCACTCTCCTGTTTCACCTTCATCAAGAGGCTCTTTAGTTCCTCTTCTCTTTCTGCCATAAGGGTGGTGTCATCTGCATATCTGAGTTTATTGATAGCTCTTCTGGCAATCTTGATTCCAGCTTGTGCTTCATCCAGCCCGGCATTTCCCCTGATGAACTCTCCATATAAGTTAAATAAGCAGGGTGACAATATTCAGCCTTGACGTACTCCTTTTCCTATTTGGAACCAGTCCATTGTTCCATGTTCAGTTCTAACTGTTGCTTCTTGATCTGATTATAGATTTCTCAGGAGGCAGGTAAGGTGGTCTGATATTCCCATTTCTTTAAGAATTTTCCACAGTTTGTTGTGATCCACAGAGTCAACGGCTTTAGCGTAGTCAATTGAATCATTTATGCTCTCTAACCATCTCATCCTCTGCCGCCCACTTTTCCTTTTGCCTTAAATCTTTCCCAACATCAGGGTCTTTTTCAATGAGCAGGCTCTTCACATCAGGTGGCCAAAGTATTGGAGCATCAGCATCAGTTCTTGCAATGGATATTCAGAGTTGATTTTCTTTAGGATTGCCTGGCTTGACACCCTTGCTGTCCAAGGGACTCTCAAGAGTCTTCTCCAGCACCACAATTCAAAAACATCAGTTCCTCAGTTCTCAGCTTTATCTATGGCCCAACTCTATGACTACTAGAAAAATCATAGTTTTGACTATACAGGGCTTTGTAGGCAAAGTGATGTCTCTGCTTTTCAATATGCTGTTTAGGTTTCTCATAGTCTTCCTTCCAAGGAGCAAGTGTCTTTTAATTTCATGGCTTCAGTCACTGTCTGTAGTGATTTTGGAGCTCAAGAAAATAAAATCTGTCACTACTTTCATTTGTTTCCTCTATTTGCCATGACGTGATGAGACAGGATGACATGATCTTAGTTTTTTTAATGTTGTGTTTCAAGCCAGCCTTTGACTCTCTTATTCACGCTCATCAAGAGGCTCTTTAGTTTCTCTTTGGTTTCTGTCAGCAAAGTGTTATCATCTGCATATCTGATATTTCTCCTGGAAGTCTTGATTCCAGCTTGGAATTCATCCAGCCCAGCATTTTGCATGATGTACTTAGCATAAAAGTTAAATAAACAGGGTGACAACATATCGCCTTGTCGTACTCCTTTCCCAATTTTGAACCAGTCAGTTGTTCTATGTCCAGCTCTAACTGTGGTTTCTTGACTCACATACAGGTTTCTTAGGAGACAGGTAAGGTGGTCTGGTACTCCCATTTCTTTAAGAATTTTTCACAGTTTGTGTGGTCCATATAGTCAGAGGCTTTAGTGTATTCACTTCATAAGTAGATGTTTTTCTGGAATTCCCTAGCTATCCCCCATGATCTAACAAATGTTGGCAATTTGATCTCTGGTTCTTCTGCCTATTCTAAACCCATCTTGTTCATCTGGAAGTTCCTGGTTTATGTACTACTGATGCATAGTTTGAAGGATTTTGAGCATAATTTTGCTAGCATGTGATATGAGCACAATTGTACCACAATTTGAACATTCTTTGGAATTGCCCGTCTTTGAGATTGAAATGAAAACTGACACTTCCCAGTCCTGTGGCCACTGCTGAGCTTTCCAAATTTGCTGGCATACTGAGTGCAGCATTTTAATAGCATCATCTTTTAGGATTTTAAACAGCTCAACTGGAATTCCATCACCTCCACTAGCTTTGTTCATAGTAATGCTTCCTAAGGCCCACTTGATTTCATACTCAAGGATGTCTGACTCTAGGTGAGTGACCACACCATTGTGGTTATCCAGGTAATTAAGATCTTTCTTGTACATTCTTCTGTATATTCTTGCTACCTCTTCTTAATCTCTTCTGCTTCTCTTAGGTCCTTACCATTTCTGTCTTTTATTGTGCCCATTGTTGCATGAAATATTCCCTTGATATCTCTAGTTTTCTTGAAGAGATCTCTAGTCTTTCCCATTCTATTTTTTTTCCTGTATTTCTTTGCATTGTTCATTTAAGAAGGGCTTCTTATCTCTCCTTGCTGTTCTCTGGAATTCTGCCTTCAATTGGTAACTACCATATCCTTAAAAGTGTCTGTGATAGCATGAGGGTCCTGGTGAAGCAGGTGGCATAGGACTGATCCACATGGAGCTGGATTTGTAATTAGGAGGAAGGTAAGACTGATACATTCTTTTATTAAGCAGATATTTTTGTGCACCTGTACTGCTCTGCATGATGGGGATTTGGCACTTTATAAAACAGACTGAACAGATGAATGGTGCTTGCATTGTAGGGAGTTGGTAGGATGAAAAACTGAATATTCTCTACCACATGGGGATAGGGTTTGTGGAGAAAACTAACCTATAAAGGCTACCACGGAGAACAGGACTGAGGATGTTTTAATTTTCAATAGGGTGATTAGACATTTACATTTGAAAAAGACTTGAAGAATGTGAGGAAACCAACAGCAAGTAAAAAATTTTAGGTTGGGCAGAAAATAGCAAACACAAAATCTCAAAATCTAGAAACTTGGAAATTCTGGGAAAACAAAGTGAACGAAATAACTAGACTTGAGTGGGTGAAGGGAAGTCTAAGTGGGATATGATTCAGAAGGGCCCAGATCACGTGTCTCTTTGGATATTTTAGGGTTTTGGATTTTACTAAGTTAGGGAGTCTCTGGAGGGTGTTACAAAGAAGAGGGATCTGATGATCTGATGATCTGATCTAGCTCCACAGTTTTTATGATTTCATGGCCTGTTGTGTTGAAAAAACCTTGCCTTTCCCCCAACCCCTTACTGACAGCCTAATATAGGAAACACAAAAACCAATGATGGTATCTTAAGAGAGAGTCATAGCTGTAGATATAGACATAGTAGATTTGGATCTGTTTTTATGATCAAGTTGATAGTATTCATTGCTGGATTTGTTATTGGACAGGAAAGAAAGAGCAGACTCAAAGATAATGGCAAGGTTGATAGGTAGACCTGAAGAAATGAGAATTTGTAGTTGACTAAGATAGGAAAAGCTGGTGGACCAGCATTTGAGAGGCATATCGTGAAGAGTTTAATCTGAGGCGTGTTAAGTTTTAGCTGCAGATTTTCCCTCAAAGTGAATATGTAAAGTAAATACAGTGCATATATTTCAGTAGGCTGGTATTTAGGGGAAGGATCAGGGTTGGAGATAAACAGGCACACCTCCTTTTATTGACCTTTGCTTTATTGCACTTCACAGACATTGTATTTTTGTAGGGATTGAAGGCTTGTGGCAACCCTGCCTACAGCAAATCTATCGGGACATTTTTTTTCTAACAACATTTGCTTACTTCCTGTCTCAGTGTCACATTTTGGTAATTCTTGCAATATTTCAAATTTTTTCGTTATTATTACATTTGTTATGCTGATCTTTTATCAGCGATGTTTGACATTACTGTTATAATTGTTTGGGAGCACCATGAGCCATGCCCATATAAGACAGCAAATTTAATTGATAAATGTGTATGTTCTGACTATTCCACTGACCATTGAGTTCCCTCTCCTTAGGCCTCCCTATTTCTAAGATACAACAACATTGAAATTAGGCTTATTATAATAATCCTATAATGGTCTCTAAGTGTTCAAGTACAAGGAAGGGTAATACATCTCTCACTTTAAATCAAAAGCTAGAAATGATTAAGCTTAATTAGGAAGGGGTGTCAAAAGCTGCAAGAGGCCAAAGGCTAGGCCTCTTGTGCCAAACAGTCAAGTTGTGCATATAAAGGAAAATTTCCTGAAGGAAATCAAAAGTGCTACTCCAGTGAGCACACAAATCATAAGATAAATAGCTTTATTATTGCTATGGAGAAAGTTTTAGTGGTCTAGATAGAATATCAAACCAGCCACAACCATCCCTTAAGCCACAGCATAACCCAAAGCAAGGCCTTGCTGCTGCTGCTGCTGCTAAGTCGCTTCAGTTGTGTCCAACTCTGTGTGACCCCATAGACAGCAGCCCACCAAGCTCCCCTGTCCCTGGGATTCTCCAGGCAAGAACACTGGAGTGGGTTGCCATTTCCTTCTCCAATGCATGCGAGTGAAAAGTGAAAGTGAAGTCGCTCAGTTGTGTCCGACTCTTCGAGACCCCATGGACTGCAGCCCACCAGGCTCCTCTGTCCATGGGGTTTTCCAGGCAAGAGTACTGGAGTGGGGTGCCATTGCCTTCTCCAGCAAGGCCTTAGTTCTCTTCAGTTCTAGGAAGGGTGAGAGATTGAGGAAACTACATAAGAAAAGGTTGAAACCAGCAGAAGTTGGTTCCTGAAGTTTAAGGAAATAAACTCTCTCTACAACATCAAATTGCAAGGTGAAACAGCAAGTGATGATGTAGAAACCACAGGAAGGTATCCAGAATTTCTAGTTAAGACCATTAACAAAAGTGGCTATCATAAGCAACAGGTTTTCAATGCAGACAAAACAGCCTTCTATTTGAAGATGCTATTGAGGACTTTCATAGCCAGAAAGGAGATGTCAATGCCTGGCTTCAAAACTTCAAAGGAAAGATTGACTTTCTTATTAGTGGCTAATGCAGCTGGTGACTAGGTTGAACCATGGTTTGTAGGGTATTTGAAAATTCTAGGGCCCTTAAGAATTATGCTAAATCTACTCTGCCTGTAGTCTATAAGTGGAACAACAAAGCTTGAAATACACTATCTGTTGACAATATGGTTTGCTTAATATTTTAAGCCCATTATTGAGACCTACTGCTCAGAAAAAAATAATTGCTTTCAAAGTATGACTCCTTTTTGACAATAAACTTGGACACTCAGGAGGTCTGCTGAAGATGTTTAATGAAATTAATGTTGTTTTCATGCCTGCTAACAAAACATCCATTCTGCAACCCATGGGTCAATGAGTAATTTTTACTTTCAAGTCTTATTATTCAATAAATACATTTTGTACTTATGCTGCCATAGCTAGTGATTCCTCTGGTAGATCTGGGCAAAGTAAACTGAAAAAATTCTGGGAATCATCTTTCTAGCTGCCATAAAGAACATTTGTGATTCGTGGCAAGAGGTGACAATATCAACATTAACAGGAGTTTGGAAGCAGTTAATTCCAGTCCTCATGCACGACTTTGAAGGGTTCAAGACTTCAGCAGAGGAATTAACTGCAGATGTGTTAGAAACGGCTAGAAACTAGAACTAGAAATGGAGCCTGAAAAAGTGACTAAATTGCTACAGTATCATGTTAAAACTTGAATAGATTAGGGATTGCTTTTTATGAATAAGCGACGAAATTGGTTTCTTGAGATGGAAACTTTCCCTGGTGAAGACGCTGTGAAGACTGTTGAAATGACAGCAAATAGTTTAGACTATTACAACAACAGTTGCTTAAGCAGAGAGAGGGTTTGAGAGGACTGACTCCAATTTTGAAGGAAGTTCTTCTGTGGATAAAATGTTATCAAACAGCATTGCATGCTATGCAGAAATTGTTCATGAAAGGAAGAATTGTTCATGAAATGAAAATTTGGCAAACTTCATTGTTGCTTTAAGAAATTGCCACAATCACCCCAACCTTCAGCTGCTACCACCCTAATCAATCAGTAGCCATCAATATTGAGGCAAGCAAGATCCTTCACCAGCAAAAAAGATTGTGACTTGGGGAAGACTCAAATAATTGTTAGCATTTTTTAGCAGTAAATTATCTTTTAATTAAGGTATGCACATTTTTAGGCATAATGCTTATGCCCACTTAATAAACTACAGTATAAGCATAATTTTCATAATTACTGTAAAACCAAAAAATCTGTGTGTTTTCCTTTATTGCATCATTTGCTTTATTTCCATGATCTGAATCAAAACCCACAATATCTTTGAGCTATGTCTATAAATTAAGCTGTGTCATTTCAGCAGTATTTAAAGCCATAAGACTGAATGGGGACACCAAGAGAGTGAGTATGAGTAGAGATGAAGAAGGAGTCCAGGGATTTACCCTTGAGGAATTCTAAAGATACAAGTAAAGGGAGAAGAGGTAGAACAAAAAAGCAGACTGAGAAGGAGTAGGAATATTAATAGAAAGAAAATAATTTTGTTCTATAAGCAACTAGGAGGTAGAAGCAATGATAGGCGGTTGTGAAAATTACATGACAACTGCATTTTTTAAATCAGAAAACAGGAAAAAAGATTAGCAAATGAAAGAAAAGTGTTTCAGGTTTGAGGAGAGAGGAAAATATAAGATACATTCTTTTAAGAAAGAAAGAAAGTAAGCAGGTGCCATTCTTTTAAGAAAGTGAGTGGATAAGGCAATGTAGTATTACTGCTGGAAAGCCTTAAAAGCTGCTTCAGTTTTGTGAGCAAGATTTAAATCAAAGCCAGTCAGCATGATTTTTGTGCTTTTCTCTAGTGGTGTTAATCTGCATGCATGCAGGCAAGATATTCTGGTTATTGATTAGTACTGAACAAACCACTTCAATACTTAATGGCTTAAAATTGCAACAATCATTATTTTGCTCACAGATGTGAATTTTAAGCAGAGCTCAGAAAGTATGGCTCATCTCTGTTTCGTGCAGCATCAGCTTTGGTAGTTCACATGGTGTGGAGGACCCATTGCCAAAATGGCTTACTCAAGACTAGTGACTCCTGCCAGGATCCCAGTGGGCCAATGGCTGGATCCGTAGTTCCTCTCCATGTAAGCTTTTCTACAGGATCACTTGGGCTTTCTCACAGCTTGGTAGCTGGTTTCCAAGAGCAAGTATTCTAAGAAATCTTGGGGAAAGATGCAAGGTGTCCTGTGGCCTGGTCTCAGAAGACTAAGAATGACACTTCTGTTGGGCAAGCAAACCACTCAGCTTCTCTCAAAGAAGGGGAAGAACACGGGGATCTCTTTACCACACACAGGCTTAGCAGATGTTTGGGTTTAATCAGATTTGAGGTTTTCCCAGATGAGTACTATGAGGAAGATTAAGACAAGAGTATTTTCTCAGATTCTCAGGATAAATTATAACAGCAAATGGTGGAATTTAATAGAGGGAGGTAGGAAATAAACACAGAAGCAAGGTGATTGCCCATAAAAAATTGGTGGGATTCATGGCGTTTAGTTCCCAGTGAGGCGAAACAACTGTTGGAAAAGGATATTAATGGGATATAGCTAAGACATAGGATGTGATGGTTTCAGGGCTGGGTGCCTAAAATTGATATTGCAGATGGGTTCCAATGGTGATAACAAGTCTATATTACGACCATGGGTATCAATGGTTGATAAAAGTGGGAAAATTTTGTAAGGATAATAACATATAATGGAGTGAGATTTGTGCTCTGAACTTTCAGGAGACTGAAATGAGAATTGTAAAGGGCAGAGAATATCTCTTGTGGGAGGAAGACATAAATCTGTGTCCATAAGAATTTGTAAAGGAGAACACTGGTTATAGGTAGCATAGTACAGGAATAAAAGTGGCACGTTGGTAGAAAAGTGGTCTTAAACAGTGGAAGGTATCTACACTGAGCAAAGACAACTTGGAGAGTACTAAAAATCAGCAAGAGGTGTTTTGGTTTTAGGAAATCAGATATAAGACATTGTGACCATTTCTTAGCAGAATAGCTCGTTGAAATTGACTTCTATGAAAATTTAGACTGATGTGGTTAAAATAACAGCTATTAATAGACACAACCTATGGCTAAGAGAATTAAAAAAAAAAAAGACTTTCAAAAATTCAAGTGTGAGGTGTTGAACATCTAAAAAGTAATAAAGTGGTGATGAAGAGAAATCATGTTTGAACATAACCGTTGACTGAATATGAGGCTAAATTCAAGACAAAGAGTAAAAAGTACTTAATGTTCAAAATTTTAATTGACCAGGGAAATGGTGATGTAATTTGACAGCTATAAGGAACTTGGTAAGGAAAATTTTCTGGGTGTAGTTTGAAAAGTTGTGCTGTTGTGGCAAAAAAGCACTTCAGATTTGCAGTGCATTTATCAAAATTAATTGTGCACTGAGTTTTGATTTGCTTATTTATTTACCCCATGTTATTTGGAAAATAATTAAGGCAGCTAATAAAAATCTGCTATATGAAAGATGTTATTTAGCTGATGTAGAGTAAATAAAAGTAAACTACATGTACATTATGCTCAAGGAATTCCTAAGTTAAGTGAAGATATTTAGAAGGCATTTGGAGGTGTTCACATTTCATGTAAAAAAAAAAAAAGCAGTTATCCTGCTATCTTGGAGAAGGAAATGACAACTCACACCAGTAATTTGCCTGGAGAATTCCGTGGACAGAGGAGCCTGGTGGGCTACAGTCCATGGGGGTCTTAAAGAGTCAGACTCAACTGAGTGACTAACACTTTCACTGGGCTTCCCTGTTAGCTCAGCTGGTAAAGATCTGCCTGTAAATCAGAGACACCAGTTCAATCTCTGGGTCAGGAAGATCCCCTGGAGAAGGGATAGGTTACCCACTCCGGTATTCTTGGGCTTTCCTGGTGGCTCAGACAGTAGAGAATCTGCCTGCAATGCAGGAAACCTGGGTTCAATCCCTGGGTTGGAAAGATCCTCTGGAGGAGGGCATGGCAACCCACTCTAGTATTCTTGCCTGGAGAATCCCCATGGACAGAGGAGCCTGGTGGACTACAGTTCATGGGGTCGCAAAGTAGGGCAGGCATGACTGAGTGACTAAGCACAGCATGCTATATATTATCAGATATTCAATACATATATTGTGTTATATGTATATTATCAGATATATTATCAGACATTCAACACAGTTTTCTGTTAGTGTATGCCAAGGATTATGTCATGCAATGAATATAAAAAAGCAGCACAAAGATACATTTTCTGCCCTCATGAAGCTTACAGTTTAATTGGGGAGGGGTATTTCATTATTTTCAAGATGTAATTATTTTTAAATTTTGGCATCTCTGGAATTAAGATGCATTTTATAATCCAAGGAATCTTGCAACTATAGTTAGCAGTGTTTTTTCTTTCTTGGTGTTTGCTTACAATAGCAGTATGTCTTAGTGTCTTACAAGTGATGGTATCTTTTAAACAAAATAAGGTACATTAAATATAAAATAATGTATTCATACATGTTATACACACACACACACACACACACACACACACACAATACATCTATAGGAGAGACAGTGTTGCCACTGCTTGCTTTAGGGAATATGACCTTATAAAAGAGGAAGAAAAGAGCTGTGAGAGAAGTCAGAAATAAAGAGCACCTGCACAGTCTGGTGGCAGGATCATCACAGTGGGCTGGAGGGCTTGAAGGGGAGCAAGCAAGGCTGCGAGCAGGAAGCAGTGGCGATCCTATTTCCAGAAGCCAAAGCAACTGGAAGGAGACAGACCTGAAAGGTCTTACAGTGTTTTATCTTTAGAGAAATGGGCAGTTACTGAATTGTCTTAATTTTGGATTAATATGGTAATATTTGTTTTCAGTTAATATGTGAATTGAAAGGAATGAACAGAGAAAGAGAGCGATGGAAACATGGTCATAGCAATGGAAACAGAGTAGATGAGAAATGTTTACCAAAAATAAAAAAAAGTACCTCTGTAAGTATTGGTTACATCGCACTTAATTAGATCTTGGTTATAGATGGATGCTTACCCAAAGTATCTAAAATTGGAATTTCTCATTCATCTAGAATTTTGTCACTATACATTCTACAACAGGTCACCAAGATGTATAGGGCAATAAAAGTAGTAATTCTAAAAAAGATAAATGAAAAAGAATGCCCATATAGACAAACTAAATTTGGTGTGAACCTAGCATGGAATGTTTTTGGAGTTTCCAAGCATGTTTCTATATACTAGGACAAAGATATTAGGAACAAAGCAGATTTGTTGAGCATATACCTTAGTGATAATGCGCTGAGAATATGTTGCCTTGAGTATGAATAAAAACATTTAACAGTTTTTGAGTGCTTACTACATGCAAGGTATGAATTTAGAATTTTTCAAGGATTTGTTACTTAATTTTCACAACACCCCAAGGCAGCAGGAACTGTTATGTTCTCTTTCCTACAAATAATAAACCAAGGTCCAAAAATGTTCTTTTGTTTCCTCAAAGTGACACAATTAATTGTAGTAAATCCTGAGTTCAGGAATTAGACCCAGGTAGTCTGACTTTCCAGTGTACATTGAAACACTGGTTATGAGACATATGACTGTAGCAGAAGAAACTCATTCATAGAGTGTTGTCTAATCCACACCTACTTGCTTCCAGTCCTAGCAGTAGGAATGGAATTGTAACTTTTGGGGTGACAAAATACAGGTTCTCATGAGTTTCGCCGTATAATTCTTCATCTTGACTCTTGGAGATTTTAGTTATTTACATTTAGTTGTTTTGCTGTAAGGCTATGAATTGTGGTACCATGTAACAATGTGAGATTTTAAGTAGCATGTAAGTGGCATGTACTACCATCTTAATGTAACTATATACATTCTATTTTATAATGCAGTTGACTGAAGGTTGTGGTGATTTGGCTCATTTTTTAGCTAGCATAAATATACACTACTTACTTTTCCAGACTCTAGAGCAACATCAAATTAAAGTGTATTTCATTTTGTTTAGTTTCTCTGAATCTCCCTTGTTGCTGTTAATAATCATTATTACCCTCTTAGCTCTATGATCAGCTAGTAAATTTCACCAGTTGATCAAATTGGGCAAGTGGAATAAATAGTAATCTTAGTTATGTTTACACTACTCGAAGCCCCAACGTAAAGCACTATTCTTTCAATTCCTTAAGTCTGTACTGTGTGAGAAATTCTGTCCTCCATGTACCATTTCTGTATAATATATCTTTGAAAAAACAAAACTCTGCAGCCTGTGCTGATATGCTAGCATAGTCTTTCAATGTCTTTTCAGTATTATAACATTTAAAACACCAGTGCAAAGAAAAATTGCATAGAATATAGTTTTCCATTGTAGGAGCATATTTAAGAAACTTTTAATATTAAGTGTAAAATGCAGCAAAATCTAAGAAAAGAGTGGATGACAGGAAGGAAAATGACACATTTAATATTAGGCTGGTGCTGAGGCAGATCCCTCCTGTAGTAGTATACAGAACGGAAATATATTTGTACATCGAGATAATAATTCAAGATTACGTTGCTGGTTACTGTAGCCACAATGTACAAAGACATATGAGAATTTAGAATAAATGGTCTGCCTTTATATGTAGAATCTGCCTGCAATGCAGGAGTCTTGGGTTTGATCCCTGGGTTGGGAAGATCCCCTGGAGAAGGGAACAGTTACCCACTCTGGTACTCTGGCCTGGAGAATTCCATGGACTGTATAGTCCATGGGGTTGCAGAGTTGGACAAAACTGAGTGACTCTCACTTACTTAATATTTTAAAATATTGTATTGTAAAATATTGATTTATCTCCTGATCCCTCTGTAAGCCTTTGTTGGGTATAATCTTCAAGTATTTCTTTCCCAAAGTTACATACATTGTGGGGAACCTTCCACTTTCTCCCAACCATTTCTACTTAGCATCAACATCTGGTTTGTTTTAAAGGTATTGTTCATGGCTATTCAAGTGTAAAAATAACGATTTCTTTATTTGTTTCTAAAATTGCAGGATAATTGCTTGACAAGGTTGTATTGGTTTCTGCAGTACATCAACATGAATCAGCCATAGGTACACATATGTCCCCACCCTATTCAACCTCCCTCCTGCTTCCCACTCCATCCCACCCCTCTAGGTTGCCACAGAGCACCAGGTTGAGCTCCCTTTGTAAAAGTAACTATTTTTTATCCAAGTGGTAACATAAGACAAAATCTTTTATACATTCAGGATATGTTTTTCCAGCACCAGCTAAATGTCCACTGAGTGTCTCATGACTGTCTCATGTCATTTCACAATATATCTGTGAACAAAACAGACACAATCCACGTTCTTATGGAGTTTACACTCTAGTGGGACTACACATTTAAAAAATAATGTAGACTAAGATACAGTATATCTGTGTAAATACTATAAAGTGCTATAAAGAAAAATAAAATTAAGGGGACAGAGAATTAGAGGCTTGCTCCTCGGAAGAAAAGCTATGACCAACCTAGACAGCATATTTAAAAGCAGAGACATTACTGTATCAACCAAGGTCCATCTAGTCAAAGCTATGGTTTTTCCATAGTCATGTATGGATGTGAGAGTTGGACTATAAAGAAAGCTGAGCCTTGAAGAATTGATGCTTTTGAACTGTCGTGTTGGAGAAGGCTCTTGTGGGTCCCTTGGACTGCAAGGAGATCCAACCAGTCCATCCTAAAGGAAATCAGTCCTGAATATTCTTTGGAAGGACTGATGCTGAAGCTGAAACTCCAGTATTTGGCCACCTGATGGAAGAACTGACTTACTGGAAAAGACTCTGATGCTGGGAAAGATTGAAGGCAAGAGGTAAAAAGGATGGCAGAGGATGAGAGAGTTGGATGGCATCACTGACATGATGGACATGAGTTTGAGTAGGTTCCAAGAGTTGGTGATGAACAGGGGAGCCTGGGGTGCTGCAGTCCATGGTGTCGCAAAGAGTGGGACATGACTGAGTGACTGAACAGAACTGAATTAGAGGCAGAAGGATAATACTTTTTATACTGATTTCCATGAAGTCCACTAGTTTATGGTGACATTTAGAAAAAGATTGTAATGCCATATGTATATGAGAATGAAAATTTTTCAGGCAAAGCAAATCAACTTAGCCAAAATTCTATGGGTTTTTCCCTAACAATAGCAGTAACGAAAGTGAAAGTGTTAGTCACTCAGTCCTGTCTGACTCTTTGAGACCCCATGGGGTCCTCTGTCCATGGAATTCTCCAGGCAAGAATACTGGAGTAGGTAGCCATTCCCTTCTCCGGAGGATCTTCCCAACCCAAGGAATGAACCCAGGTCTCCTGCATTGCAGAAGAATTCTTTACTATCTGAGCCATCAGAGAAGCCCAACAGTAACAGTAACAATTACCCAATTTTTCATGTCAAGCTTGTGAAAAAATACTATTTTCCCATTATATGAAATCTTATGCATGTACTTAGAGTACAGTGAGGGGAAAAAAGACTTTCTGGGGAGAAAATTCTGTTTCTGGTACATTCTCGAAATTCTATTTCTGGCAGCAGAGTTAGACTAAGGAAAGACTATGTACTCTAGCCAGAAAACCTCAGTTCAAATCTTGTTTCAGACACTCACTCGCTGAGTGTCGCCTGGGTAAGTCACTTACCAGTCTGTGGTCACTTACCAGACTGTGGCCTTTTCCCCTGATGTGTGAAATACTCAAACCATATTCACCTCAGGAGTTTGTGTGGAGGACTAAATGAGATAAAGCACTCAAAGTGCATCACACTCTCCTTAGCAAACTGTAGACCATTTTTATAATTCCTCCTATTTTGTAACCCTGACTCATATGTCCAGGTATTTAATGACAGATTATCAAAACATGAGAGTGGTCAGTTATATACTGGAAATAACTTCTTGTTACTCAGTTTAGTTTGCATTTCTAAACTGGAATTCTAGTTATAATATGTGTCTCACAAGCTGAATCTCCAAAGCACTGTCCAGATTCCAAAAAGAAGACACTGTATTTGAAAATCATTCTTGTCTGAAATGGTTTGCTAACATCTTTACATCAGGATAAGTATAGAATCATCCAAAAAATTAAATTCTATAAGGGCTAAATTCATCTTTTTAAATGTCTTTACTTTTCCAAATATACCATTAGATTAAAAATGTTCTAATTCATACTTTAAACAGTACAAAAGTACAACGAGCAGCTCTGCTCTGGAGAACACTAGTTTTTAGGCAACTAGCCTCTACTTTATAAGTTCTCAAGACTCATGTGTGGATTCTAGTCATTGCAGTAGATTAACAGAACCTTGTTAAATAAATGGTATCATGTTTACAAATATATAATATATATATGTATATATATATTTATATAATGGTCAACATATGAATCTCATTTCTTCTAACCACTGGTGAAATCAGGAGAGACTGAAAGGAATCAGTAACACTCACTGTATCATGTACTAGACCAATGAATCTGACCAAACATAGTTAGGTCAGTTCTTCAAATCACTTATATGGATCCAGTTCAGACTGGTTACTGGCTTAAAGCAGATAATAGTACATCAAGAACATGGGTCAATAGCTAACTTTTGTTAACTGTTTAAAATACATACATATATATAGTATAAAGTTTCTATATTTTGCTTTATGAAAATTTGCTCCATTGACTTGACACTATGTTCCTGATCCAAGGACCACACATGGGCAGGGTGCTCAATGTGGAAAATGTTTATATTTACTCAATTCCATATTTAGCAGCTTTTAAAGCAGTGCATTTTTAACCGGTTAGGCCAAGTTGGCCCATCTATCTCCCATATCCTCTTTAATTCACACATTAAATATCCTGGAAATCATCATAAATCTTGTGAATCATCAGAATCTTCTCTGTCAACTGACAAGCAAAGTTTGCACAGTGAAATCATTTCAAATAATGTAATAATTTCCTTAATTTTGCTTAAAAATGTTACAAATATGCAAGTAAATATTGGTGAAAAATTTAACCACTTCATCCATGCTTCCAAGCATGTAAACAGACTTTGACTGTGTGGACCACACTAAACTGTGGAAAATTCTGAAAGAGATGGGAATACCAGACCACCTGACCTGCCTCTTGAGAAATCTGTATGCAGGTCAGAACTGGAAATGGCACAACAGACTGGTTCCGAATAGGAAAAGGAGTACGTCAAGGCTGTATATTGTCACCCTGCTTATTTAACTTATATGCAGAGTACATCATGAGAAACACTGGGCTGGAGCAAGCACAAGCTGGAATCAAGACTGCCAGGAGAAATATCAATAACCCCAGATATGCAGATGACACCACCCTTATGGCAGAAAGTGAAGAAGAACTAAAGAGCCTCTTGATGAAAGTGAAAGAGGAGAGTGAAAATGTTGGCTTAAAGCTCAACATTCAGAAACTAAGATCATGGCATCCAGTCCCATCACTTCATGGCATATAGACAGGGAAGTAGTGGCAGACATTACTTTTTGGGCTCCAAAATCACTGTAGATGGTGATTGCAGCCATGAAATTAAAAGACGCTTAATCCTTGGAAGGAAAGTTTTGACCAACCTAGACAGCATATTAAAAAGCAGAGACATTCCTTTGTCAACAAAGGTCCATCTAGTCAAGGCTATGGTTTTTCCAGTAGCCATGTATGGATGTGAGAGGTGGACTATAAAGAAAGCTGAGCACTGAAGAATTGATGCTTTTGAACTGTGATGTTGGAGAAGACTCTTGAGAGTCCCTTGGACTGCGAGGAGATCCAACCAGTCCATCCTAAAGGAGATCAGTCCTGAGTGTTCATTGGAAGGACTGATGTTGAAGCTGAAACTCCAATACTTTGGCCACCTGATGCGAAGAGCTGACTCATTTGAAAAGACCCTGATGCTGGGAAAGATTGAGGGCAGGAGGAGAAGGGTATGACAGAGGATGAGATGTTTGGATGGCATCACTGACTCAATGGACATAAGTTTGGGTAAACTATGGGAGTTGATGGACAGGGAGTCCTGGCATGCTGCAGTCCATGGTGTTGCAAGGGGTTGGACATGACTGAGTACCTGAACTGAACTGAATTGAGCACTCTGTTGAGGTCATAGCTTAATTTAGGGTTCCTATATTATTCTCTTTTATATTCCAAAATATTTTTCCAGTTGAGATAATATATATTATAGTTGGAAGTTAATAGTTGGTTTCAAAAAAGACTTAATTGGTATTTTTAAGACTAAAGTATTTTTTCTTGGGTTATTTAGAACTAGTTGGAAGTGTTCTAAAAGTAGTAATGTTTATTTTATTTTGAAATTTTATCGTAGTTGTATGTGCAGAAGGGTTTCTAATGAAAAACAGTTACCCAGCTCATTTTTTCTTATTCCCATCCTCAATCCTTGAGATAATATTTTCATTCTTCTGTAGGTTATCTTCCTAACACTACCTATGTTTGTATCTTCACTTCTTAATTTTTCAACTTGAGACATTTGTTCACTTCCTAAGGAAGACAAGATTTATCTCACTCTGTGTCATTTTTCCTCCCTGTTACCCTCCCAGAATTTGACCGTTTTATCATTTCTCTCAGTTCTTTCATCCTTTACCTTATTACTTTGTATAATATGCATCTACTTGTACTTATTAAGCCATAAACTCCAATTCATATTCTACCTTTGTTCCACCTTTCCTCAGAATAATTAAGTTCTTCTCATTTACTTTATCTTAGCAAGTTTGTCAACATTTAGATTCTCTTAACACACAAGCAATGCTTGCATGTTCTATCCAAAGGTTGATTTCTAAAGTTGAGGATGAATTTATAGTGTGAATCATTATCATGTATATACTGTTCACTGCTAGAGCAAATATGATTAAATTTCTTTTCCTAATGCTGTGATGCCTGGGCCACTTAAAGGAAAATATTTCTAATATTAAGTTCACCTGGATTATTTTCTATATGCTATCCAAGTGCTAAGAATCATGGTGTATTTTATTTGCTTATAATTGCACCATAGTATTTTGTCAACTTTTTATTTCTTGAAAACTTTAATGTCATCTGTTTTTTTATCAATATTTCAAGGTTTATATCCTCTCACACATACTAGCTTTTGTCAAGCCTCTTTCCCCAGCACCTCTACCTACATGCTCCAATATGGACCAGCTTTTTTTTTCTTTTTTGACCCGATGGACAGCCATCATATCAGATTGCATAGGATTGCCTGGGCTATAACCACCCTTTCTTACATCCAGTATTATCTTATTTTTCAGATTTGTGTTTTTCTGAAACACATATTCCAAAAACTATATAGGAAATATGTGGAAGGTAAACTTTTGGAGACCGTATTTGTTTCTATTCTCTTGTATTGCTGTGCTGTTGAAAATTCCAATGCCAGTCTTCTTTTTTCCCCCTAGTTCCAACATTTTCTTATCAATTTTTTAAATGAAGTATAGTTGATTCACAATGCTGTATTACCATTTCTGTGTACAGCAAAGTGATTCAGTCATACATGTATATGTACATTCTATTTTTATATTCTTTTCCATTAGAGTTTATCATAGGATATTCAGTAGGTTCTCTGGGTTATACAGTAGGACCTTGTTGTTTATTCATTCTATTATATAACTTACATCTGCTGACCTCAACCTTCCACTCCATCCCTCCTCCAATCTCCACCCCATGGCAACTGCAAATCTGTTCTCTATGTCTGTGAGTCTCTTTCTCTTTTGTTTAGTTCGGTTCAGTCACTCAGTCATGTCTGACTCTCTGCATCCTCATGAACTGCAGCATGCTAGGCCTCCCTGTCATTCACAAACTCCCAGAGTTTACCCAAACTCATGTCCATTGAGTCGGTGATGCCATCCAACCATCTCATCCTCTGTTGTCCCCATCTCCTCCTGCCCTCAATCTTTCCCAGCATCAGGGTCTTTTCAAATGAGTCAGCTCTTTGCATCAGGTGGCCAAAGTATTGGAGTTTCAGCTTCAACATCAGTCCTTCCAATGAACACCCAGGACTGATCTCCTTTAGGATGGACTGGTTGGATCTCCTTGCAGTCCAAGGGACCCTCAAGAGTCTTCTCCAACACCACAGTTCAAAAGCATCAATTCTTCAGTGCTCAGCTTTCTTTATAGTCCACCTCTCACATCCATACATGGATACTGGAAAAACCATAGCCTTGACTAGACGGACCTTTGCTGGCAAAGAAATGTCTCAGCTTTTTAATATGCTGTCTAGGTTGGTCATAACTTTCGTTCCAAGGAGTAAAAGTCTTTTAATTTCATGGTTTTCATTCCAATCTCAAAGAAAGGCAATGCCAAAGAATGTTCAAACTACCGCACAATTGCAGTCATCTCACACACTAGTAAAGTAATGCTCAAAATTCTCCAAGCCAGGCTTCAACAATACATGAACCATGAAATTCCAGATGTTCAAGCTGGTTTTAGAAAAGGCATAGGAACCAGAGATCAAATTGCCAACATCTGTTGGATCAACAAAAAAGCAAGAAAGTTCCAGAAAAACATCTATTTCTGCTTTATTGACTATGCCAAAGCCTTTGACTGTATGGATCACAATAAACTGTGGAAAATTCTGAAAGAGATGGGAATACCAGACCACCTGACCTGCCTCTTGAGAAATTGTATGCAGGTCAGGAAGCAACGGTTAGAACTGGACACAGAACAACAGACTGGTTCCAAAAAGGAAAAGGAATACGTCAAGGCTATATATTGTCACCCTGCTTATTTAACTTATATGCAGAGTACATCATGAGAAACGCTGGGCTGGAAGAAGCACAAGCTAGAATCAAGATTGCCGGGAGAAATATCAATAACCCCAGATATGCAAATGACACCACCCTTATGGCATAAAGTGAAGAAGAACTAAAGAGCCTCCTGATGAAAGTGAAAGAGGAGAGTGAAAAAGTTGGCTTAAATCTCAACATTTAGTAAACTAAGATTATGGCATCTAGTCCCATCACTTCATGGCAAACAGAAGGGAAACAGTGGAAACGGTGGCTGAATTTATTTTTTTGGGCTCCAAAATCACTGCAGATGGTGATTGCAGCAATGAAATTAAAAGACACTTACGTCTTGGCTATTATGAACAGAACTGCTATGAACAGGATACATGTATCTTTTTAAATTAGAGTTTTTTCTGGATGTATGCCCAGGAGTAGGTTTTCTAGATCATAAGGTAATTCTATTTTTAGTTTTCTTAGGAACCTCCATACAGTTTTCCATAGGATCTGTACCAACTTACATTCCCACCAATAGTGTAGGAGAGTTCCCTTTTATTCACTCTCTCTCTAGCATTTGTTATTTGTAGAGTTGTTAATGATGGCCAGTGCAAGGTGGTACCTCATTTGTAGCTTTGATTTGCATTTCTCTAATAATTAGTGATAGTGAGCATTTTTTCATGTGCCTCTTGGCCATTTGTATTTCTTCTTTGGAGAAATGCTTATTTAGGTCTTCTGCCCATATTTCAATTAGGTTAGTTTTTAGTCATTGATTTGTATGAGCTATTCATATAGCTCTTATCAGTCATAAAATTTTCAAATATTTTCTCTCATTCCATAGATTGTGGTTTCATCTTAGACATATTGAAAAATCACTGCATCCCTGAGATAAATCCTGTTTAATCATTGTGTATGATTCTTTTAATGTGTTGTTAAATTTGCTAACATTTTGTTGAGAATTTCTACGTCTATATTTACCAAAGTTACTGACTTTTAATTTTCTTTTTTGATAGTGCCTTTGTCTGGTTTTGATATCAGGGTGATGCTGGCTTCAGAGAATGTCTTTGAGAGTGTTCCCTCCTTTTTAATCTATTGGAGGAATTGAGAAGGATCAGTATAAATTCTTCTTTGTATGTTTGTTAGAATTCACCTATAAAGCCTGGTCCTGGACTTTTGTTTGTAGGGAGCTTTTAAATTACAGATTCTATTTCACTTTTAGTGATAAGGCTATTTAAATTATCTATTTCTACTTCATTTGATTCTGTTGGACTGTATGTTTCTGGGGCTTCCCTGGTGGCTCAGACGATAAAGAATGCCTGCAATGCAGGAGACCTGGGTTTGATCCCTGGGTCTGGAAGATCCCCTGGAGAAGGGAATGGCAACCCACTCCAGTATTCTTGCCTGGAGAATTCCATGGACAGAGGAGTCTGATGGGCTACAGTCCATGGGGTCGCAAAGAGTTGAACATAACTGAGCAACTAACACACATATGATGTTTCTAGAAGCTTGTCCATTCTTCTAAATTGTTGAATTTGTTGCCATATAATTGTTCATAGTATTCCCTTATTAATTTTTTGTATTTCTGCAGTATTTGGTTGTTATGTCTCCTTTTCATTTCTTATTTTGTTTATTTGGGTTTTCTCTCCTTTCTTCTTGGCGAGTCTAGTCAGAGGTTTGTCAATCAATCTTGTTTACCCTTTCAAAGAACCAATTCTTGGTTTTATTGATTTTTTACCCATTTTTTAAATCTTTGATTTACTCTCTGATCTTTATTATTTCCTTCCTTCTGCTGACTTGAGGTTTGTTTGCCCTCTCTTTTTCTAATTCTTTTAAGTGGTAAGTTAGGTCATTTTAGATTTTCTATTTCAGTCTCAGTTTGATTTATTTAAATAAGCTGTTTCATTTCTTTGAAAACCTGCAGTAACTTTATCCTTGGCATTTTTACATTTTTCACAAAGATAGTTGAAGAAAATATATTTCACTGGATATCAGGCACTTGTTGAATCATTAACTCTAGACTTCTAACTTAAGTTCATATTCTCTCTCCCTTTATCCTTCTGATATTGAATAATTCCTCCCTTGCTTTTCTCTCAATTTTCTTTTTCTAGAACTCTGTATTTTTTCCTCACAGTTTTTGTTAATCTTTCTACTCTACATACTGGGACAGACCCCCTCCTTTCTTTCACCTCTTCTTTCGTGTCAAATTTAAATCTAATCACCTAAGCACGTTTATTCTCAGATATTTTTCTTACTTGTTATCTTCTTTCCTCTACAGTCAGCTTCTATGTTTATCTTGGTATTTCTCATTGAGTCTCTTGATTTTTTCAGATCTGAGGATCTTATTTTTTCACACTTAAGAACAAAAAATGGTTAGCAGATGTGGTTTTCTTTGGCAAATTTATAAATGTACCAATAGTTCTATTTATGCCCTGCCCTTGAATAGGCTGTAGTACTTGTACATGTGAGTAAGGTGCCTGTGTGCTAAGTCACTTCAATTGTGTTTGACTCTATGCAGCCAGATGGACTGTAGCCTGTCAGGCTCCTCTGTCCATGGGATTCTGCAGGCAAGAATAGTGGAGTCAGTTGCCATGCCCTCCTCCAGGGGATCTTCCTGACTCAGGCATCTAACCCACATCTCTTGCATCCCTGCTTTGACAGGCAGGTTCTTTACCACTAGCATCACCTGGTATCTATGTAGATTTACCAAGCAAGGTGAGAGCTACATGTGACACATCAAAACAATTAGAGCTTTATTCAAGGTTTCAATATCCCCATTACTTTCTTACTGTATCTCCCACCAGATATTTCATTTAACTTCTTTAGTAAAAAGCATGCTGCTGTTGTTTCCCCAAAATACAAATTCTGGTCTGTCTAGGCTCTGTGTAGGGAGACTCAGTGCAACTTGGCACAACCATTTCAAATACTGACCCTTAAATGTTTGCTTTCTCCCAGAGTTACTTCTTTCTCCCTCCATCTAATCACCTCTGGGTCCAAAGACACTTCAGTGGTCTCATGGGAAAATTGCCTCATCTCTCAGAGTCAGGAAAATTCTCTTAGTAAATTCCACTCTATTGACTTACACAGTTCCCTCTATTTTTGGTCTTCCAAAACCTCACTGAAATATCTATGACGATATCCACATGTCCTCTTTGGTTCTCTGCATTTATTCATTTTGTACATTTTGTGTCTTTTTTTTAATATAGGCATCAGGAGGAGAAAATTGTCCATTTTCAAGTATATCACCTTGAAAGTCAAGAATAGAGAGTCAAATGCTCAGGTTAATAACAGCTCATTACCTTGAAATAATTTATTAATAACATGTACATTTAAAATTAATGATATATTTCTCTTCCTAAGACAATTATGACATCTTAAATCTCTTGCAAATATAATAATAAAATTTAAGAGAAGGCCAACAAATAGAAATTCTCCTTTAATATTTTATTTTCATTTTAAAACTGAGACATACCTATAGCCAATAAACAGATGTGATGACATACCCATAACCAATGAATGGATGTGATATTTGAAGTTCAAAGGCTGAGGCATGTTACAGGGCTAAAATATGAGGATCATAAATATGAACTAAATGAGTGCATGTATGTGTATGTGTGTGTGTGTGTGTGTGTGTGTGTTTCCCCTCTGTTTTGGAAGCTAAAGACAATTTTCATATTAAATGTTTAGCCAGTATTATGGAATTTATGAAAAAGTATGTTTCATTCTTTTACAGGAAAATTTTTTACTGATGCATCAGTATATTGGCTTGTTACTCATCAGTTCTCTCATCCTGGGATATCCTTTTTCTCCAGAATTTATAACAATATATATAGCTCTTATTCCTAAAGGGCTATGGAGAGTGCAACTTGATGAGCTGCTTCTGTGCCACTGAATACTATTTGGATTTACATTTTTACATTGTAGTGAAAAGGGCCATTAACTCTTTATTGCAAACTCATTTTGTATACAGGTATTAATTTAATTATTCCTTCATCAGAAGCATGGTTGAAGGCAATTAAAAAGTTACTGATTTGACTTGTTTCTGGTATTTGCATATCTGATATTTTATTATAATCATAAATGGATTATAAATGATATGATCATATTATGTTGTATTATAATTAAGCTATAAATTCATTTGTATTTTTAGTAGTGATAATGTGATAAATTGTTGCTAAAGGTCATGGTCTATAACAAAAGATACACATTTCTCTTTCAAAAAACTTATGTACCTGCCAACATTTTGTGATAATTTTCTAATTTTATCAAACATATAGTGGAAGCCATCAATATCTGTTCCTCAAGATTTGGAATTGTAATATTTTGAAGTAATGCCTGTGCAAAGTAACTTCTAAGTATGGGCTATTAAAATGTCAGACAAAACAAATTTTCTATAATTATAAAGGTTTATTTTCTCTGGAAATCATACATATATACAATTTGCATTATCTAAGGAGTCAGCAACTGAGGTTTTATTTTGCAGCAGTACAGTTGGAATGAAAACATGGAATGGTACATTCACTGGGTCAGCTATAACATAAGCTTGAGAGGAAATGTGTGACCCGAGATTGGGTGTATATATTTAGTTACTGCAGATCTATGGTTATTATTCTGCTCTATGGCAATAATTTAAGGTTTCACCAGTTTTCCAATTGCATTTCATTTCTTAGAATTTATGTCAAAAGTGAAAGGTCATGATTTTTAGCCATTAATTTTTCCTCTCTGGAGAAACAATCCAACTATGTTTAGTTGGAAGAGCTGTTTCAAACTGTTGACTGTATAGTACTAAAGTTTAGAATGTTGCAATTTTTGTAACCAATCTCCCTTATTTAAGTTTCAGTGATAGATCTTTTTGTTTATCACCAAATAACAGTGCAAGCATGTCATGATGTGTGGTCATTGGAAGAGGCATTTGCTAAATTGATTTTGGGTCTAGGTCTTTAAAACTTATTAAAAGCATCTTATTGTTATGCACAGCCATAGAGAAAAAAACTAAGCTTTTTGTTTACATAGGATGAGACTAAGCCAGTCACTTTGTCTTCTTGATTATCAGTTGTTTGGTTAATCAGAAAAGCTACGTTATTACAGTATTTTTGTAGACAGTGGTTTAAGAGAACAACTGTAAATGGTATTATGGGAAAATGTGTTACTGAAAATTGAAATTCCAATTTTAAAATTAGACAGGCATTTTATGTGCTTATCATATTAGAATAATTCAGTTTCTCTCACAGATTAGAATGTAAACTTTTAGAAAAAGTATACTCTTGCTATATTTTGGTAACACAAATGTTATTACAAAAGCACTGTAGGGTTTTGGGCTTTTCTGGATAATTATGAGTAAATGATCATTTTATAATGAAGTCATCTTCAGCTTGTGACTCTCAACTGATTTTTCCATCTGGTGTTTGTCATGTAAAGATGTCCAGTCAGCAGCATTAAGCAGTTTGAAAAATACCAACTGAGTTTCTATATTTACAGAGGCTTCTTATTTGATATAGTTTTTTCCAGATCTCTCTCTATTTGAAGGGCATTTTCTTCTCAGGATAGCAGAAAGAACATTTTGTTTTTATTCCTAATTCACCTAAAAACTTGAATGAGTGTAATCACTTTCTGCTTATTCCTTATTTATCTTACATAGGAAACATAACTACCAATTAAAACAAATTTGTTCCTTGGGTAATGTTGGGCTGTGCAAAAAATGAGAGTATAAACCATAGGACATTTCTTTCTTAAATCCCAATTTCTAAATTATCCTTTGATAATTTTTCAGTAAGTATTTCCTTTCTTCTACTGCCACAACCTTAACTTTTTGAATCAAGCTTCTTCATGTACCAGAGAATTCCTTATAAAGCCTTTTTCATGTTTGAATCACTGTTTCCTACTTAAAATATACACTGGTCCCAGTTTCCAGAATCCTAGGAAAAAAGGCAGGGAGAGGGGGAAGCTTTATTGAATTAAATGTTCAAAAATGTGTTCTGTTAGAAGACTTTTCTTAACTAGGCATTTTCAGTTGCCAGGCCTGCCAGCCCTCAGAGGCATCCACCACACCCCTTTGCTCTGCTCTGTTCTGTCTTCACTGGGGCCTGACTCCTGTAGGGTACCTTTCTTAGCTAACTTTTGACTAAGTTTCACCAGTGGCAGGCCTGCTGAAAGGTTGGAGGGCAGGAGTCTGGAAAGCAGAGTGACTTCATTTCTCTGACTTTAAACGTATCCCCCTCAGTAGCATTGACCCATCTGTGGTTCATTTCTTACCAGCAGAGTCAGAAATGGTTTCAGCTTCCTCCATGTGAACGTGATCATGAGGTCCAATAACCTGCAGGGCCCCTTGTCCCTCAAGGGTAGGGGTGGAGGACACCTTCTGTTGTTGCTAAGGCCCCATTCTGGCCTCAGGTGGACCTTCCCCTGCATAGCCTCTGGGCCAGAATCCTTCCAAAGACTTAACCCAGCCTCAGGTTCTCTAAGCAGGTAATAGGGTGAGTGCAGGGGGTGAGGCATCCCCCATCACTGGGGTTTATGTATTTATATGTGGTATGTGCAACCCCTGTACATCCTGTGAGATCTGGCTTTGTCTGAGAAGTATGATAGTGGTTCTAGGGCCTGGGGCCTGATTCTTCCACTTTCTGAGCCACCTCTACTGCTCAGGGTACCTCAATCCATCTTCTCTTTGTCCTTCAAACACACCTACAGTCCACACACACCCATAGTAACAAAGTGTACTCTAAGAGCTCCAACTGTACCCTGATAGCCTTTCTGGAGAACACCACATTCTACCTACCTAGACTAGGCCCCTACTGAGACTTGAGCATCCCACATAAAAGAAATTTTTTTAATATTTAATTTTATTGGAGTATAGTTGACTTACAATGTTGTGTTAGTTTCAGGTATATAGCAAAATGTTTCAGTATATACACACACATGCATACATTAATTCTTTCTTAGAAACTTTTCTCATATAGATCATCATAGATCATTGAGTAGAGTTATCTGTGCTATAAACCATGTCCTTATTGGCCATCTATCTGGTAACCAAAAGTTTGTTTTTGATAATTGTAAGTCTGTTTCTATTTTGTAAGTAAGTTCAGTTTTATCATTTTTTTAAGTTAGACTCCACATATGAGAGATATCACATGATATGTCTTCCACTGTCAGACTTACTTCATTTAGTACAATAATTTCTAGGTCCATCTGTGTTGCTGCAAATGGCATTCTCTCATTTTTATGGCTTAGTAATATTCCATTGTATGTATGTCTACACCTTCTTTGTCCATTCCTCTGTTGATGGATATTTAGGTTGTTTCCCTGTGTTGGCTATTGTAAACAGCAGTACAATAAACACTGGGTGCATAATCTTTTCAAATTATAGTTATCTCCAGATACATGCCCAGGAGTAGGATTGTTGGGTCAAATGGTAGCAAAAAAAATCAAGTCCCATATCCATTGTTTAGGTGACCCACAAACTGGAAAATAATTATACCAAAGAAGTCCTTCAACAGGACTCATAGGTCTAAGCCCAGCAAAAGGCTTCCCACCCTGGGGGTCTGGCAATGGGAAGAGGAGCCCCCAGAGAATCTGGATTTGAAGGCTAGCATGGTTTGACTGCAGGATTTCCATAGGACTTGGAGAAACAGAAACTCCACTTTTGGAGGTCACAGAGAAGGTCTCATGTGCACCAGGACCCATGGATAAAAGCAGGGGCGTCATAAGAGACTGTATACTACCTTCCAGTATTGTAGGATCTCCTGTGGAAATAGCTGTGGCTCATTTTGGGGACAAAGACAGTGGCAGCAGTTCTGGTGGATATTCATTAGTGTGAGCCATTCTCATAAAGAAGTTTATAGCAATATAATCTTACCTCAAACAATTTACCCTTACATCTAAAGCAACTAGAGAAAGAAGAAAAAAAAAAACCCAAAGTCAATATAAGGAAAGAAATGGTAAAGATCAGGGCAGAAATAAATGATATAGAGACAAAGATAACAATGGAAAAAAGTCAGTGAAACTCAAAGCTGGTTCTTTGAAAAGTGAATGAAATTGATAAGCCTTTAGCTAGACTCATCAAGAAAAAAGAGGGCTCAAGTCAATAAAATTGGAAATAAAAAAGAAGTTACAAAGGACACTAATGAAATCATGCAGAAATGCATAAAGAGCTTTTGACAAAATTTAACACCCATTTATGATAAACATCCTCCAGAAAGTGGACAAACAGGGAAGGAACATACCTCAACTCAATAAAGGCCATACATGACAAACATACAACTAACATCATACTCAATGGTGATAAGTTGAAAATATTTCCTCTAAGATCACAAAGAAGACAAGGATGTCGACTCTTGCCACTTTTATTCAACATAGTTCTGACAGTCCTAATGACAGCAATAAGAAGAAAAATAAAAGGAATCCAAATTGGGAGAGAAATTAAACTGTTACTGTTTGCAGATGATATGATATTATACATAAAAAATCCCAAAAAGATGCTACCAGAAAACTACTAGACTTCCTCAATGAATTTTATAAATTTGCAGGATACAAAATTAATATAGAAATCTATTGCATTTCTATATACTAACAATAGATTCAGAAAAGGAAATTAAGGAAACAATTCCATTTACTGTCACATCAAAAAGAATAAAATACCTAGTAATAAAGTTACCTAAAGAGGCAAAAGACTTGTACACTGAAAAATATAAGATGCTGATGAAAGAAATTGAAGATGGCACAAACAGATGGAAAGCTATACCATGTTCTTCAATTGGAAAAATCAATATTGTCAAAATGACTATACTACCCAAGGCAATATACAGATTCAATGCAATCCCTATTGAATTACCAATGGCATTTTTTTTCTTTCTTTCTTTTTTTTTTTTTTACAGAACTAGAACAAAAAATCTTAAAATTTGTAAAAACACAAAAGACCCCAAATAGCCAAAGCAATCTCGAGAAAAAAGAACAGAGTCAGAGGAATCGTGCTCACATACTACAAATCTACAGTCATCAAATCAGTATGATACTGGCAGAAAAGCAGAAATATAGATCAGGAATCCCAGAAATAAACCCACGCACTTATGGTCAATTAATCTATGGCAAAGTAGACAAGACTATACAATGGAGAAAATACAGTCTTTCCAATAAATGGTACTGGGACAGCTACAAAAAGGATAAAAAAAGGGTGATATCATTACTTACATGATTTAGTATATTTGAAGAAAAAGAAAAAAAAATCTTACCTTGTTACTTCAAAGTCAAGAAATTCCTTCAGAAGGTTTTCATAAAAATAGTATGTTCTTACGTAATTAATAAAAGTCTCAATAGCATCCTTAGGGTTATTACCACAATGACTTTTTTAGGGTTTTTTTTTCAAATAAAGAGGCTTCATATTCACTGTATTGGCTAATAATGTAAAGCCAAAGTTAAGTTTGAATAAAATAGTCTTCTTAATCAGAATCTGCCAGATGTTCAAATCAAGACTTCCTAAAAGGAACAAAAGCAATATGATGTTTAGAATAAGATTTGTATTTGTTGTAATGTTAGGTGAAATCTGATCTTTGATTTATTAAACACTTTTCATTTAAAGATTTTTCGTTACTTATTTCATCTCTTTCTCTTCCTTATTCCCCCTTCTTATATCCTCCCTAACTTCCCAGCCTCCGTTTTCATTCTCTTCCTACTTCATCCTTCCCATCTCTTCTTCCTTCCCTTCATCTTTTTTTTTTCTTTTCTTCCATCCTTCTTTACTTTAAATGTACCTAACTGGTCAAAGTTGAGTCTAAAATGCTGAGTCTATTTTCTCAGAATTAAATATGGAGAAAACTTTAAAAATAACTCTCAATTTACTGAAGAAATGAGAGGAAAACATTTTTCCTCTTAACTAAGAAGGCAGTGTATTGGAATGTCATTAATATACTTTAAAACCTCATAGAACATCTTATTCTCAATGATTCCCTGATTGGACTGACTGCCTCTCAGTGCATATAGATTTTTGGACATTTAAAAAGAATGGAGGGGCAGTTATCATTTTCTACTCAAATGTTCCATATTACACATGTAGCAAGTGAATTATTAAGAAATTGTGTCTTTTCTTTATAGATTTATCACCTAAAAAAAGAAAGGTTGTTTTCCTCTGTTAAAAAAAAAAATGAAAAAACAGAACATTCTCTAACATCATACACAAAAATAATCTCAAAATGGATCAAAAACCTAAATGTAAGGGAGGATACTATAAAACTCTTAGAGGAAAACATAGGCAGAACACTCTGATATAAATCACAAGATCTTTTTTGATCCACCTCCTCATATAATGTAAATAAAAACAAAAACAAACAAATGAAATCTAATTAAACTTAAAAGCTTTTGCACAGCAAAGGAAACCATAAACAAAGCAAACCACCAAATGGGAGAAAATAGTTACAAATGAAGCAACCTTCAAGAATTAATATCCAGGATTTCCCTGGTGCTCCAGTGGTTAGGAATCTGCTTGACAGTGCAGGGGACATGGGTTCAACGCCATGGGGCAACTAATCCTGTGCTCCACAACACTGAGCCTGCACTGGAGAGACTATGTTCCACAACAAGAGAAGTCACTGCAATGAGAAACCCAGGCACCATAACGAGAAAAAGCCCATGCAGCAATGAAGACTCATCAGAGCCAAAACTAAACCAATAAATTTAAAATAAAAATAACCAAAATATACAAACAGCTCATGCAGTTCAATATTAAAAATAATAAAAATCCAGTCAAAACCCTAATGAGATGCTGCCTCATACCAGTGAGAATGGCCATCATCAAGAAGTCCATAAACAGTAAATACTGGAGAGGGTGTGGAGAAAAGGGAACCCTCTTGTCCAGTTGGTGGGAATGTAACTCGATACAGTCACTATGGAGAACAGTATGGAGGTTCCTTAAAAGTCAAAAAATAGAACTACTCTATGACCCAGTAATCTCACTACTGGGCAAATACACAAATCCAAAAAGACACATGTACCTCAGTAGTCATTGCAACACTATTTCCAACAGCCAGGACATGGAAGGAATCTAAATATCCATCAACAAAGGAATGGATAAAGAAGTTGTGGTACACATGTACAATGGGATGTTCAGTTCAGTTCAGTCGCTCAGTCATGTCCGACTCTCTGCGACCCCATGAATTGCAGCATGCCAGGCCTCTCTGTCCATCACCAACTCCCGGAGTCTACCCAAACCCATGTCCATCGAGTCGGTGATGCCATCCAACCATCTCATCCTCTGTCATCCCCTTCTCCTCCCGCCCCCAATCCTACCCAGCATTAGGGTCTTTTCCAATGAGTCAACCCTTCGCATGAGGTGGCCAAAGTATTGGAGCTTCAGCTTCAACATCAGACCTTCCAATGAACACCCAGGATTGATCTCTTTTAGGATGGATTGACTGGATCTCCTTGCAGTCCAAGGGACTCTCAAGAGTCTTCTCCAACACCACAGTTCAAAAGCATCAATTCTGCGGCGCTCAGCTTTCTTCACCGTCCAACTCTCACATCCATACATGACCACTAGAAAAACCATAGCCTTGACTAGACGGACTTCTGTTGGCAAAGTAATGTCTCTGCTTTTAAACATGCTATCTAGGTTGGCCATAACTTTCCTTCCAAGGAGTAAGCGTCTTTTAATTTCATGGCTGCAATCACCATCAGCAGTGATTCTGGAGCCCAAAAAAGTAAAGTCTGACACTGTTTGCCCATCTATTTCCCATGGAGTGATGGGACCAGATGCCATGATCTTAGTTTTCTGAACGTTGAGCTTTAAGCCAACTTTTTCACTCTCCTCCTTCACCTTCATCAAGAGGCTCTTTAGTTCTTCTTCACTTTCTGCCATAAGGGTGGTGTCATCCGCATATCTGAGGTTATTGATATTTCTCCCGGCAATCTTGATTTCAGCTTGTGTTTCTTCCAGCCCAGCGTTTCTCATGATGTACTCTGCATACAAGTTAAATAAGCAGGGTGACAATATACAGCCTTGACGTACTCCTTTTCCTATTTGGAACCAGTCTGTTGTTCCATGTCCAGTTCTAACTGTTGCTTCCTGACCTGCATACAGATTTCTCAAGAGACAGGTCAGATGGTCTGGTATTCCCATCTCTTTCAGAATTTTCCACAGTTTATTGTGATCCAGTCATAAAATGAAAGAAAACTGAGTTATTCGTAGAGATGTGGATGGACCTAGAGGTGGTCATACAGAGTAAAGTAAGTCAGAGAAATATAGCATTAATGCATATATGTGGAATCTACAAAAATGGTAGAGATGATCTTATTTGCAAACAGAAATAGAGACACAGAAGTAGAGAACAAATGTATGAACACCAAAGGGGAACTGTGTGGGATGAATTGAGAGATTGGGATTGCCATATATACACCATTGATACTATACGTAAAATATTGGGTTGGCCAAAAGTTCATTTGGGTTTTTCCATAAGGTGTTAAAGAAAAACCGAAATGAACATTTTGGTTGACCCAATAGATTACTAATGAGAACCTACAGTACAGCTCTGGGAACTCTACTCAATGTTCTGTGGTGACTTGAATGGGAAGGTAATCCAAAGCAGAGGGAATATGTGTATACATATAGCTGATTCCCTGGTGGCTCATATGGTAAAGAATCCACCTGCAATGTGGGAGACCTGGGGTTCGATCCCTGGGTTGGGAAGATCCCCTGGAATAGGGGGAATGACTGAATGACTGAATGACTGAATGACTTTCACTCACGTAGCTGATTCACTTTGCTGTGCAGTAGAAACACATCATTATAAATCAACTATATTCCAATAAAAAATACATTAAAAAAGAAAAAGAAATCTAAATTTTTGGAAAAGAAGAAAAACTGTCACTATTTGCAGATTGACATGATATTATACATAGTGTGAGCATGCTAAGTCACTTCAGTCATATCCAACTCTTTGTGACCCTATGGACTGTAGCCCGCCAGGCTCCCCTGTCCATGGGGATTCTCCAGACAAGAATACTGGAATGGGTAGCCATTTCCTCCTCCAGAGGATCTTCCCAGAGATTGAAACCATGTCTCTTATGTTTCCTGGGAACATAGTAAGTGTTTTAATACATTAAAAATAAATAATAATAAATTTTAAAGTGTCAAGTGTAGCCATAGGAAAAAAATTGATTCCTCAATGTCACTTCCTGTTAATTTTCCTGTAAAACTGTTAGCCTACAGAAATTTCTTCCTCATGATCAGAAAATCACTGTTTTTGGTCCAATAAAATCTGAGTGGCTTCACTGTTACCCTGGTTGCCTTTGCAGCCTCTTCCAAATCCTGATATAACAAATAACCAGCCTTTAATTTCCTTTGTTTTAGCTCCTCAGAATGGTTTGTCTTTTTTTAATGGATTCCAACAGATACAGGAATCCACTTTTTATTTTCTTAGATGATGTCAAAGGAAGGCAGTGTAAGAAGTTCTTCCTGTGTGCCTAACTTGGTCCTCTACGCTATGGAGTTGCAGTCTTCCCATACTAGTAGAAGAGATGCCAGCAAATAGGATAAATAAATAAAATATGTGGTTGGATAGTAGTATGTGCAAGACAAAAGAAAAAAAAAAAGAACAGAGGAAGTGAGTTGGAGGTGAGATTTTTTTTTTTAATGATCATGGCAAAATCGGATTAAACAAGAATATCTCATGACATTATCTCCTTAGCTGTGTCTTTCCAGCACTAGGGTGATACCTAACACACGACATTTCTCAAAAACTATTAAACTAGAAATATGAACGTAAAAATTGGAGTGATGTGTATGGACTAGAAAAATTAGCAGTAGTTTTATGGAAGAAACATGATTTCATTTAGTCCTTGAAGCACAAGGAGAATTTGGAAAACACTACTTTTGTGAAAGTGTTCCTAATTAAACCAGTACTCTATTTTATATCTTACAGAACCTTGGTGGAGGTGACGTTAAGGGTGAACCACATGTCTCTAATACAACATCACTTAGAAGTTAATGATATATTTGCAAGTTGAATATATGTTTGTGCATGTTTATGTATGCAAACATAAACAGGACATAAAAATTTCCTATTACACATTAATTCCCCTAAATTCAACCCTGCTATTTCAATTACATTTACCTCATTTTGAATTCTGATTTATTAGGAAGGTACATTTCAAATATCAGTTTGTTATAATAAACTCCAAGATACTTTCTACTTTGATTCTGTTGGAATTTTAATTTATTCATTCTTTAAATGCCTACATTTAGGCTGAAGATATAACGATACCTACTGTAGTTTCTGAAGATATGAGAATGAGACAAGAATGCTTGCCTTTACAAATTTACATTTCAGCAGAAGAGATGAGGGGAAAAGAGCAGGATGAAAATGTGAAACATCTGGCATGTTCAATGTTAATAAATGATAGGGAAAAGAAATTAAGCATAGATGGTAGATAGAAAGTCCTTGAATGAATGCTGCAATTTTAGACTGATTGGTCAAAAGAGGAAGAAAGGAGGATTTTAAAAAATGTGATGGAAGCAAAAGTGGTAAGCCATGCATATACTTGAGGGAAGAACATTTCAGGTAGAAGGAACAGCAAATAGCAACTGCAAAGGCTTGATGGCAGGAAACACTGCCTTAGGAACTAAATGCTTGGGTTTACTACCTAGCTGCAAGGAAGAGTTGAGGTTTTATTTGATTTCTTTTTTTTTGTATTACTTCCTTTGGTGTTGTAAAACTGATCTACATGACAAAAAGCAAATATACCAGTGAAAATTCCAAGATCAACATTTTCTCTAATGTGTTCCACTACCTTAATTTTTTTTTTTCCAATAGACTGTTTTCCCAGTAATTTGTATTTTTGAGAAGTAATAGGCAAAATAGGCAAGAATTTTGCACTATTATGCTTTTGAACCTATATTCTAGTGAGAAATAAGAATTATACATTAATATACATACATATGAGTTACAAAAACAAGACTCTGTGTGTGTGTGTGTGTATATACATATATATATATTCAGACATACAGAAACATATATAAGAAAGTATCAAACTAAAGAATACATTTGTACATACATATATATACATATTTTTTCTTACCCAAAATATTTTGATTAAAGGTATGATGACCTAGGAAGGACTAGATGCTGAAGCTGAAACTACAATACTTTGGCCACCTGATGCAAAGAACTGACTCATTGGAAAAGACCCTGATGCTGGGAAAGATTGAAGGCTGGAGGAGAAGGGGATGACAGAGGATGAAATGGTTGGATAACATCACTGATGTGATGGACATAAATTTGAACAGGCTCTGGGAGTTGGTGATGGACAGAAAAGCCTGGCGTGCTGCAGTCCATGGGGTCCAAAGAGTCAGACACGACTGAGCAACTGAACTGAATGAAGACCTAGGAGGTGGCTGTGCTTAGTAGCGACTCTTTGCAACCCCATGGACTGTAGGCTGCCAAGCTCCACTGTCCATAATATTCTCCAGGCAAGAATACTGGAGTGGGCTGCCATGCCCTCCCCCAGGGTATCTTCCCACCCCAGGGACTGAACCCAGGTCTCCTGCATTGCAGGCAGATTCTTTACCAGCTAAGCTACCTCTAAGGTCAAATGCTGAAGGTGAGAAAGATAATTTACTCAGTGTTCTAATGTAAATAGAAAAGAATATAGATTTATCAGGAGAATCAAATTGGGAGTCTATAAATTCCATAAGAATGAAATATTCTTGTAGATAAAGATTAGGAACCAGGATTAATATGGAGCTGAAAGGGCGATACACTTATTTTACCCAATATATCATCTCCAGAGATCTATTAAACAAACCTCTTACTTCGTCTTCTGACTTTCCAGCTGGTACATATCGCAGCTAATCAATGAGTTCAGAAAAGAAGAATTAAAATAAAACCAAATTCCAAAAAAGTGATTACTCTGAGTGAGAGTGAAAATGCTTGTGTGGAAAATATTTCAAATCAAACCGTCAGAAAACAAAACCTCTGAATTTCCAAGAAATGCTATGCATGTTGGCAGTGCAAACACAGGCACACCCCAGATCTCTGAACTAACATATATAAGGTGTTAATAACCCAAGGATTAACATCCACACCCGCCTTCAGCATAAAGAGTGATTCAAAGGCCAGTCAGTTCCAAATACCTTAGCCAATCAGGAAACTGTAGGATTATCACTGAATGACACAAAGTTAAAAGCAGCAATCTGATACACTTTTGCAAGAAAATGTCTCCAAAGAACTTTGTAAGTATTCAAGTTCCATTTGGTTTTGTTTCTGAAATTTAGCTGGGGCTTATAAAATAAACTATTTTTGATTCTGTGCCTATATCAAAGCATATTTGGTAAAGTTGTAAGAGGTATTTTCATTATAAACTTCTGCTTTCCTCTTCTAAAATTTTTCCTTTTGGGGCCTAGGAATTTCCATGTGTGGTTTTATTCTTAATGGAAACTCCTTGGAAAAATGTGAAAAATCCATAGATCCAATAAGTGCTTGGGGAAATATGGGGTGGGGACATGGAGGCCGGCTTCTGCTGTCTTTATCAAAAGAAGTGTAATTTCTACTACCATTATTGTTTAAAAATAACATCATAAACCACTTCAAGGTTCCCACCAGATTAGATCTCCAAGGAGAAAAGGATGTAACAGCTACATAATCCAGAAATACGAGAGGAGTGTTGAGTTCGTTGGCATATAAAAGAGCTTCATATTAAGGAGCAGAAGGTGATGGTGTCTCAACATGACAGAATTGAGTATAAACAGGGAAATCTGTCTTCCATTTTTGTCACGTCAGAACACAAGGCCAAATTGGAGTGACTTCATAGAAGAACAACAAAATGATTAGGAGACCAAGGCCTTGATTTATGTGGAAAGATTAAAAGTGCACAGAGTAATGTATATTTTGGCTAAGTGATTGCTAAGAGGAGCATGATAAGAGTCTCCAAATATGTGAAAGATGTAAACGCCTCAGGAGAGGAAGAATCCTTTGGCAGAATGCAAATGGACAGCACGAAGGACTAACAGGAAGGCATCTGAGTAAAACATGAGAAGGGAAAATGTTCACTGTGAGAACCGATCACATCCTTAGAAAACCAGTGAGCCACCTCATTCTTGGGACGTTTGAAACATCCTAAATGAAACCTCAGGAGGCTTCCTAAGAGAACAATTCTTTTGTGGTGTGATGCTATGGAATCAGTGGTCCCTTGGGTCAAGGGAAAATAGGAAGCACAGATTGTGTGTGTGTGTGTGTGTGTGTGTGTGTGTGTGTGTGTGTGTGTGTACTCACACAGTTTATGGAATTGGGGAAGAATGGGGGAGTGGGGTTCATTGAACTCTGGTTAAAAAATAGACAAAGAAAAAATAGAAATATTTTCCAGCTGCATTAAAATGGACAGTTTTTTTTTTTTTTTTTCTAAAACTTAAGAATAACTAAGGGGAAACAAATCTCCTTCCTATTAGGTTTTGGATATTGACCAAAATATTACAATAGACTCCTAAGGTCACCTTGCCCTCTCATGACATCATCAGAGGACATAGGTAATTATATCTCAGCTCTGTCACCCACAGTTCTTAACTTCAGGGTTGGGATGGAATGGTCATAGCATATGCCACTTTTGGAATACGTTAGAATTTTTTATTTAAACGTCTCTCATCCAACCATAATATAAAATCATCTTTGAAGCAGCTTAAGTCTATAACAGCCTGGAGTGGTATCGCATCAACCTTTGTAAATGTGGAGTAAACAATATTGATTTGGAGAAATGGTGAAAAGAGTTGTTTTCATTCTCATGCAGCCCTTCCCTGGCCCTCTGGCCACCTTCAAAACAGGCAAATACTAACAAATGTGCTAGTTTCTGAAAAGGCATCATTTAAAGCCATTTTCCCCAGGAAGAACAGGAAGAGAAACTTCTACATCATTAATGAAAAAAAGGTGGGAGGACAGAGGGTAAAGAAAAGACTTTTATCTCCTTCTGCCCTCCTTCTCTCCTTGGTTTTGCAGCTAACCAACAGAAAGGATCTTTACCTCTAGGAACAAGGTCAAGTGCACAGGCCCCCACACAGCCAGCGCTCTGTGGAGGGACCAAGTGCTCCAGCTGCCATTCGTGTGAGACTGAGCACATCTGCTCAGAGATGTTTTCAGCATTCCCTGACCTAGGGCATGGGAACCTCAGAACATTTCCTAACCCAGGTCTCATTAGCTTGATACAATTAGATTACGGAAGAATGCAGTTGACGAAAGGCACATATTATTTATAATTTCCATTAGCAGTAAAAATTGCTCCAGACGAAATTTCATAAGGCCATCTCATGTCATTTGTCATACAATTAATCTCACCCGAGGGGGGGAGGGTATGGCATGAGAGAATTATAGGAAATATTTGCCTGCCAAATCACTGATGTATTTTTTTAGTTTTCTTTCTTTAAGACAGGAATGGATACTAGCCTTGGTTTAGTTATGTGTGTGCGTGCTACTGTTGTGTGCTACTTTTGGCAAATAGATATAATAAAAATTGTAAAACATTGTTTTTCAACTTATGAGCTTTTTGGAGAATGAATTCAAGGATAAGTAATTACCGGGTTGACGTTTACAGTTTAGGGTCCAAAATGTCATTAACAACACTTTAAAGTAATACACAGATTAAAGAAGGATGATTTGAAGGGGGCTGGGAGTCTTGGGCTGAGTATAAAGAGGTAATTTCCACTGCTGGCTCTGTCATGTGCTTATGTTCAGTTCTTGCAGAAGACACACAAAAATTCTCTCTGTAATTCATTTTTGTGTGGATTTAGGTTGTTGCATAAAGAAAGCTGAGCGCTGAAGAATTGATGCTTTTGAACTGTGGTGTTGGAGAAGACACTTGAGAGTCCCTTGGACTGCAAGGAGATCCAACCAGTCCATCCTAAAGGAAATCAGTCCTGAATGTTCATCGGAAGGACTGATGTTGAAGTTGAAACTCCAATACTTTGGCCACCTGATGCAAAGAGCTGACTCATTTGAAAAGACCCTGATACTGGGAAAGATTGAAGGTGGGAGGAGAAGGGGACGACAGAGGATGAGATGGTTGGATGGCATCACCAACTCAATGGACATGAGTTTGAGTAAACTCCGGGAGTTGGTGATGGACAGGGAAGCCTGGCGGGCTGCAGTCCATGGGGTCGCAGAGTCAGACACGACTGAGTGACTGAACTGAGGTTGTTACATGAAATGAATACTAAGAGTCTGGATATATCTGAAGTCATTTAAATTCATTGGCTAATGATTAGATGAAATGAGTATAATTTTTTGCTTGAAAACTATGCATAAATGTACATGTATATATGAGGACTTACAGACTAATATACTGCAACATGGAATCTTGGATTCCTTTTAGGCAAAAATAGAAATAACTGATCCTTTTTCAATATGTATAGCAAATTGAATGGATAAAATGAACTTCCTCTTATATAGATGATTTCCTCCCTTATCTTTACTGCATATTTATGAAAGAACCAATTATTAAAGGATTTTTAGTAAGATAAAAAGGGGGTAGAAAGAAAGAATTTTTTTTTTTTTTTTTGCTGGAATGATCCAAGAGGAGTCTTTCCTTGGTCATGCTACTATACACTGTTCTTGAGGAATAAATTCAAGCTAATTTGGACTATAATAGAATATGGATATAACAAATTCAGAGCTTAAAGGGTAGTTCATTCTCAATTTCTAAAATTCTCCCTAATGGAGTGCCCAGATGTGGATACTTTCTATTTAATAGAGCTCCATATCATACTTTCTGAGAGGAGGCTTACAGTAAGCTTATAGATCATTCCTTAATGCAGGAACTACAGAAAAAGAATATAAAATTAGGTTTCTCTTTGCTTTTGTGTTTTAATAATTATTTAATGAAATGAGGACATTCTACTATGAAAACACATTGTTATGGTGGCTGTTAAATTTTAATGATGTGATTTTTAAATGCTTACAAACAATTTCTACATCATGGGTCCAAACACAGCAATTTATTCATTCATTTACTCAGTCTATTTAGTGGACACTTACTAAGTATATACAATTTGGCAGAATTCTTGAGCATAAGGATACAACATTTGTGTAAATAAAAGCTAGTTGGAGATATACTGGGGTTTCTGGTAATCCAAAATAAGGCATTTAATATTTTTAAGAACAGGAGAAGCTTTTCATAGGATATTGCTTTGAGGTGGAGATATAGGAAATATAACAGGAGTTAGCCAACTGAAAATATGGTGAAGTGGGAAATAAGGGGTGGTGGTAAGAGGAAAATGATACACAAGCTCTAAGAAAAGTTTTTTCAGGGAAGGATCTCTAAATTGAAAGGCTTGAACATTTATATTTTGATACATAATAAAAATTACCCTCCAGAAAGGTTGTGTCAATTTATAGTCTCACTAAAGTGCACCAGAGAGTCCATATGCCCACAGGTTTTACTACGGCTAGAAATCTTTTTTATTAGATAAATACTAGTTGCATGTGTTTTGTTCAGCACTGTGGAGACTGTGGTCTACACTGGATTAACAGGGATAAGACAGAGCCTATATCCCCTAGGAAATTATTAATTAGTTGAAACAAGAACTAGGAAGCAGAGAACCATAATGAGATACACGTATTAAGGGTGCAATTGTAAAATGCACTGAAAAAGGTGGTGAGGTGTCTAAGTAGTAAAGGTAATTAGTAAAAGTTGCTAAAGCCTACAGAACAAATACACACTTGATGAACAAGCAGGGAAAGTATGAATAGATAGTATCTCTGCATTTCTAAGATTACTCTTCCACTTGACGTGCTTGCTGCCATCAAATCATGAGGGCAACTGCTTTTGCCATAGATGATCATTTTCAAGTTAGACATATTACAAAATGGTGTATACCTGGCCACTGTGAGTTATGATAATCTTTTCATCAGAATTTTTTCACCTAAATTCTTTATCATCAATTATCAGATAATTAGAAGATATGCACTGACTCATTTACTAAATAATTTTCAAGAAAATTATAAACCTCTCACTAATATTTTCATAAAAAAGCATAAATCCCAACACCTATATTCAAAATGGATCTGACAGAAGATGGCGGAGTAGAAGCACATGTGCTCATCTTCTCCTGTGAGAACTCCAAAATTGCAACTAACTGCTGAACAACCATTGACAGGAGAATGTTGGATCCCATCAAAAAAAGATACCCCAGGTCCAAGGGCAAAGGAGAAGACCCAACAAGATGGTTGGAGGGCAATATTGATTTTAGAATCAAACAACATACCCACTAGAGACGCTCGGAGGGCTCAAACAAAACCTTGTGTGCACAGGACCTAGGGACCCTACAAGTGACTAAGCCAGACCTACATTCAAGTGTCTGAGCATCTCCTGTGGAGGCATGGATCATCAGTGGCCTGCCCTGGGGTAAAGGGTTCTGGCTGCAGTGGACGTGGGAGGCACAGCATGTAAGCCCCACTATAGAGCCACCGAGCAGACAAACCACAACCTGAAGAACAATTACACCAAAGATGTTCTCGCACTGTTGCAAAAGTTCTAGGGCCCACAACATATTTCCCAACCTGGGGATCTGGCAAAGGGATGGAGAATCTGCAGGGAATTTGACTTTGAAGGCCAGTGGGATTTAATTACAGAACTTCCACAGGACTAACGAAACAGATCCTTGAAGGGCACAAACAAAATTTGGGGCTCACCTGGACCCAGGAGAAAGGGGTAGTAACCCCATAAGAGGCTAAGCCAGACTTGCCTGTGAGTGTCTGGGCGTCTCCGGCAGAGGCATCGGTCAACAGTGGCTTGCCATGGGGTCAGTAGCACTGAATACAACAGTCCTGGTATAAGTCCTTTTAACCCACCATAGTTTGGCCTCAGGCAAAACTACAGGGAGGGAACACAGCCCCACCCAGCAACAGAAAACTGGATTAAAGATTTACTGAGCATGGCCCTGGCATCAGAGCAAGAGCCAGATTCACCCATTACCAGTCCCTCCCATCAGGAAGCTTCCACAAGCCTCTTAATCTTATCCATCAGAGGGCAGACATAATGGAAACTGCAATCACAGAAAACTAATGAAACTGATCACATGGATCACAGCCTTGTCTAACTCAGTGAACCATAGCTCTAACTAGGAGCCATGCCATGTAGGGCCACCCAAGACGGATGGGTCACAGTGGGGAGTTCTGACAAAACGTGGTCCACTGGAGAAGGGAATGGCAAACCACTTCAATATTCTTGCCTTGATAACTCCATGTTGCTGCTGCTAAGTTGCTTCAGTCGTGTCTGACTCTGTGCGACCCCATAGACGGCAGCCCACCAGGCTCTCCTGTCCCTGGGATTCTCCAGGCAAGAACACTGGAGTGGGCTGCCATTTCCTTCTCCAATGCATGAAAGCGAAAACTGAAAGTGAAGTCGCTCAGTTGTGTCAACTTGTAGTAACCCCATGGACTGCAGCCTACCAGGCTCCTCCGTCCCTGGGATTTTCCAGGCAAGAGTACTGGAGTGGGGTGCCATTGACTTCTACAGAGAACCTCATGAACAGTAAGAAAAGGCAAAAAGATATGACACAGAAAGATGAACTCCCCAGGCAGTAGGTGCCCAATTTGCTACTGGAGAAGAGTGGAGAGTGAAGAGGCTGAGCCAAAGCAAAAAAAAAAACAAAAAACACCAGTTGTGGATGTGACTGGAAATGCAAGTAAAGTACAATAATGTAAAGAACAGTATTACATAAGAAGCAGGAATGTTCAGTGCACGAATCAAGGTAAATTGGAAGTGGTCAAACAGGAGATGGCAAGAGTGAACACAGATATTTTATTAGTCAGTGAACTAAAATGGACCAGAATGGATGAATTTAATTCAGATGACCATTATATCTACTCTTGTGGGCAAGAATCCCTTAGAAGAAATGGAGTAGCCTTCATAGTCAACAAGAGAGTCTGAAATGCAGTACTTGGGTGAAATCTAAAAAGCAACAGAATGATCTCTGTTCGTTTCCAAGGCAAACCATTAAATATTACAGTAATCCAACTCTATGCCCCAACCCCTAATGCTGAAGAAGCTGAAGTTGAATAGTTCTGTGATGACCTACAAACCTTCTAGAACAAAGACCAAAAAAAGATGTCCTTTTCATGATAGGGGACTGGAATGCAAAAGTAGGAAGTCAAGAGATACCTGGAATAACAGGCAAGTTTGGCCTTGGAGTACAAAATGAAGGAGGACAAGGATAACACAATTTTGCAAAGAGAATGCACTTATCATAGCACACACCCTATTCCAACAGCACAAAAGATGAATCTACACGTGGATATCACCAGCAGTCAATACCAAAATCAGATTGATTATATTCTATTCTTAAGAAGAGGTGGCAAGAATACACAGAACTATAGAAAAAAGATCTTAATGACCCAAATAATCATGACGGTGTGATCACTCATCTAGAACCAGACATCCTGGAGTCCGAAGTTGAGTGGGCCTTAGGAAGCATCACTATAAAGAAAGCTAGTTGAGGTGATGGAATTCCAGTTGAGCTATTTCAAATCCTCAAAGATAATTCTGTTAACATGCTGGACTCAATATGCCAGCAAATTTGGAAAATGCAGCACTGGCCACAGGACTGGAAAAGGTCAGTTTTCATCCCAATCCCAAAGAAAGGCAGTGCCAAAGAATGTTCAAACTACCACACAACTACACTCATCTCACACGCTAGTAAAGTAATGCTCAAAATTCTCCAAGCTAGGCTTCAACAATACATGAACCAAGAACTTCTAGATATTCAAGCTGGATTTAGAAAAGGCATAGAAACCCAGAGATCAAATTGCCAACATCTGTTGGATCGTCAAAAAAGCAAGAGAATTCCAGAAAAGCATGTACTTCTGCTTTATTGATTATGCCAAAGCCTTTGTGTGGATAACAACAAACTATGAAAAATTCTTCAAGAGATGGGAATACCAGACCACCTGACCTGCCTCTTGAGAAATCTGTATGCATGTCGAGAAGCAACAATTAGAACCAGACATGGAACAAACTGGTTCCAAATTAGGAAAGGAGTACATCAAGGCTGTATATTGTCTCCTTGCTTATTTAACTTATATGCAGAGTACATCATGGGAAATGCCAGACCAGATGAAGCACAAGCTGGATCAAGATTGTCAGGAGGAATATCAATAACCTCAGATATGAAAATGATACTACCCTTATGGCAGAAAGTGAAGAAAAACTAAAGAGCCTCTTGATGAAGGTGAAACAGGAGAGTGAAAAAGTTGGCTTAAAACTCAACATTCAAAAAACGAAGATCATGGCATCTGGCCCCATCACTTCATAGCAGATAGATGGGAAAAAAATGGAAACAGTGACAAACTTTATTGTCTTGGGCTCCAAAATCACTGCAGATGGTGACTGCAGCCATGAAATTAAGACGCTTGCTCCTTGGAGAAAAGCAATAACAAACCTAGATAGCATACTAAAAAGCAGAGAATTACTTTACCAACAAAGGTCTCTACAGTCAAAGCTATGGTTGTTGCAGTAGTCATGTATGGATGTGAGAATTGGACCATAAAGAAAGCTGAGCACCAAAGAATTGATGCTTTTGAACTGTGGTGTTGGAGTAAACTCTTAAGAGTCTCTTGGACTGGAGAGAGATCCAACCAGTTAATCCTAAAGGAAATCAGTCCTGAGTATTCATTGGAAGAACTGATGCTGAAATTGAAGCTCCAATACATTGGCCATCTGATGCGATAAACTGACTCATTGGAAAAGACCCTGATGCTAGGAAAGATTGAAGGCAAGAGAAGGGGATAGCAGTGGATGGGATGGTTGGAATGCATCACCAACTCAAGGACATGAGTTCGTGCAATCTCTGCGAGTTGGTGTTGGAACAGGAAGCCCTGTGTGCTGCATTCCATGGGGGTCACAAAGAGTTGGACATGACTGAACTGAATGGATGTTCAAAATGATTTCCAGTGATAGAAAATATATTTTGCATTAGTGTTTTTATATTTGTGATAAAGAAAAACTTGCTTGTATATGCACTCATGATTTACACTGAATAAAAAATGTATTAGAATAAAGACAGGACTTAACTTTCCATAGACACAGCCATCAAATTATCCAAGTTGGTATGGCTTAATAGAAAGCACACAAGCTGTGGAATTGGTTTGATACATATATGAGTTGTTACATTATGCATTTTATAAGACTATAAACAAGGTTAAGCTATTTACATCTCCGAAGTTCTATCTCTGAATCCTGGAAATTGGATATCATAATAATAATATCTTTCACATGTTGTGGGTTAATTTGTTGACAGTATCATCCACAATTCTGGATACAGTTTAAACATTCAGAGAAAAAATATTTTATATGCAAATCAATCAATGTAATAAACCACATATGCAAAAGTCAAAACCACATGATCATCTCAATAGATGCAAAAAAATCATTTGACAAAATTCTATATCCATTCATAACAAGAACTCTTACCAAAGAGTTAGCTATAGAGGGATATAGAGGGAACATATCTCAACAAAATAAAGCCACTTATGACAAACTCACATTGAATATAATATGCAACAGTGAAAAGCTGAAAGTATTCCTGCTAAAATCTGAAGTAAGACAAGGATGCTTACTCTCACCTCTTCTATTAATATAGTATTGGAAGTCCTAGTCACAGCAATAAGAAAGAAAAAGAAATTAAAGTTATACAAATTGTAAAGGAAAAGGTAAAATTGTCATTATAGGCAGATGGCATGATACTATATATAGAAAACTCTAAAAATTCCACACAAAAACTATTAGATCTAATAAGTGAATTCAGAAAAGTAGCAGGATACAAGATTAACACTCAGAAATTGGTTACATTACTTTAACAATGAAATATCATACAGGGAATGTAAAAAAAAAAAATCTCTAAAATTGCAGCAAAAATAAAATACTTAGGACTAAACCTGACCAAGGAAATGAACGATTTACATGCTGAGAACTATAAAACATTAATAAAGGAAATTAAAGAAGATTCAAAGAAAGGGAAAGATAGCCCATGCTTTTGTATTGAAAGAATTAATATTGTTAATGGTCATACTAACCAAAGGAATTTACAGAGCCAATGTGATCCCTATCAAATTACCCATAATGTATTTCACTGAACTAGAACAAATATTCTAAAATTATATGGAACAATAAAAGACCCATAATTGCCAAGCAATCCTGAAGAAAAAGAACAAAGCAGGAAGCATAACCCTCTCAGACTTCAGACAATACTACAAAACTATGGTAATAGAAACAGTGTGGTATTGGCACAAAAACAGACATACAGATCAATGGAACAGAATAGATAGCCCAGAAACAAATGCACACACTTACAGTCATTTAAATTTCGGCAAAGAAGTCAAGAATACACAGTGGGAAAAAGACAGTCTCTTCAGCAAGTGGTGCTTGCTGGTAAAATTGGACAGCTGCACATAAACCAAAGAAGTTAGCACACTCCCTCACATCATGTATTAAAAATACTCAAAATAGCTTCAAAATGTAAATACAAGACATGACATCATAAAACTCCTGGAAGAGAATATAGGCAAAACATTCTCTGACATAAATCGTACCAGTGTTTTCTTAGGTCAGTCTCCCAAAGCAAAAGAAATAAAAACAAAAATAAACTAATGGGACATAATCAAACTTGCAAGCTTTTGCACAGCAAAGGAAATCATTACAAAAAGAGAGAGAGAACCCACAGAATAGAAGAAAATATTTGCAAATGTTGTGATGGATAAGGGCTTAAATTCTAAAATATACAAACAGCTCATGCAATGCAGCAACAACAAAAAACTCAATTGAAAAATGGACAGAAAATATTAATAGACATTTCTCCAAAGAACACATATACATGGTCACTAGACACATGAAAAGATACTTATCACTAATAATTAGAGAAATGCAAATCAAAAGTACAAGGTATCACCTCACACTGGTCAGATCAGTTCAGTTCAGACACTCAGTCGTGTCTGACTCTTTGAGACCCCATGGTCTGCAGCACACCAGGCCTCACTGTCCATCACCAACTCCTGGAATTTACTCAAATGCATGTCCGTTGAGTCCGTGATGCCATCCAACCACGTCATCCCCTTCTCCTCCTGCCTTCAATCCTTCCTAACATCAGGGTCTCTACAAATGAGGCAGTTCATCACATCAGGTGGCCAAAGTATTGGAGTTTCAGCTTCAACATCAGTCCTTCCAATGAATATTCAGGACTGATTTCCTTTAGGATTGACTGGCTTGAACTCCTTGCAGTCCAAGGGACTCTCAAGTGTCTTCTCCAACACCACAGTTCAAAAGCATCAATTCTTTGGGGCTCAGCTTTCCTTAGGAGAAGGAAATGGCAACCCACTACAGTATTCTTGCCTGGAGAATCCTGTGGACAGAGTAGCCTCATGGGCTGCTGTCCATAGGGTCACACAGAGTCGGACATGATTGAAGTGACTTAGCATGCATGCATGCATGCATGGGAGAAGGAAATGGCAACCCACCCCTGCATTCTTGCCTGGAGAATTCCAGGGACAGAGGAGCCTGGTGGGCAGCTCTCTGTGGGGTGGCACAGAGTTGGACAAAACTGACACGACTTAGCAGCAGCAGCAGCAGCTTTCTTTATAGTCTCAAATCTCACATCCATACATGACTACTGGCAAAACCATAGCTTTGAATAGACGGACCTTTGTTGGCAAAGGAATGTCTCTGCTTTTTAATATGCTGTCTATGTTGGTCATAATTTTTCTTCCAAGGAATAACCGTCCTTTAATTTCATGGCAGTGATTTTGGAGCCCCCCGAAATTAAGTTTGCCACTGTTTCCCCATCTTTTTGCCTTGAAGCGATGGGACCGGATGCCATGATCTTAGTTCTCTGAATGTTGAGCTTTAAGCCAACTTTTTCACTCTCCTCTTTCACTTTCATCAAGAGGCTCTTTAGTTCTTCTTCACTTTCTGCCATAAGGGTGGTGTCATCTGCATATCTGAGGTTATTGATATTTCTCCCAACAATCCTGATTCCAGCTTGTGTTTCTTCCAGCCCAGCATTTCTCATAATGTACTCTGCATATAAGTTAAATAAGCAGGGTGACAATGTACAGCCTTGACGTACTCCTTTTCCTATTTGGAACTAGTCTGCTGTTCCATGTCCAGTTCTAACTGTTGCTTCCTGACCTGCATACAGGTTTCTCAAGAGGAAGGTCAGGTGGTCTGGTATTCCCATCTCTTTCAGAATTTCCCACAGTTTATTGTGATCCACACAGTCAAAGGCTTTGGCATAGTCAATAAAGCAGAAATAGATGTTCTTCTGGAACTCTCTTGCTTTTTTGATGATCCATCGGATGTTGGCAATTTGATCTCTGGTTCTGCTGAGTTTTCTAAAACCAGCTTGAACATCTGGAAGTTCACGGTTCACGTATTGCTGAAGCCTGGCTTAGAGAATTTTAAGCATTACTTTACTAGAGTGTGAGATGAGTGCAATTGTGCAGTAGTTTAAGCATTTTTTGGCACTGTCTTTCTTTGGGATTGGGATGAAAACTGACTTTTCCAGTCCTGTGGCCACTGCTGCATTTTCCAAATTTGCTGACATATTGAGTGCAGCACTTTTACAGCATCATCTTTTAGGCTTTGGAATAGCTCAACTGGAATTCCATCACCTCCAATAGCTTTCTTTGTAGTGATGCTTCCTAAGGCCACTTTACTTCGCATTCCAGGATGTCTGGCTCTAGGCGAGTGATCACACCAGCGTGATTATCTGGGTTGCGAAGATCTTTTTTGTATAGTTCTTCTGTGTATTCTTGCCACCTTCTCTTAATATCTTCTGCTTCTTTTAGGTCCATACCATTTCTGTCCTTTACTGAACCCATCTTTGCATGAAATGTTCCCTTCATTTCTCTCATTTTCTTGATGAGATCTCTAGTCTTTCCCATTTTATTGTTTTCCTCTATTTCTTTGCACTGATCACTGAGGAAGGTTTTCTTATCTCTCCTTGCTATTCTTTGGAACTCTGCATTCAAATGGGTATATCTTTCCTTTTCTCCTTTGCTTTTCACTTCTCTTCTTTTCACAGCTATTTGTAAGGCCTCTTCAGATAGCCATTTTGCTTTTTTGCATTTCTTTTTCTTGGAGATGATCTTGATCCCTGTCTTCTATACAATGTCACGAACCTCTGTCCATAGTTCATCAGGCACTCTATCAGATCTAGTCCCTTAAATCTCTTTGGCACTTCCACTGTATAATTGTAAAGGATTTGATTTAGGTCATACCCGGATAGTCTAGTGGTTTTCCCTACTTTCTTCAATTTATGTCTGGTCAGAATAGCCATCATTAAATACTCTATAAATAACAAATGCTAGGGAGAGTGTTGAGAAATTGGAACCCTCTTACACTGTTGGCAGGAATGTAAGTTGTTGCAGCCAGTATGGATAAAGTATGGAGGGTCCTCAAACAACTAAAAATAGAACTAATATAAGATCCAGCAATTCCACTCCTGGGCATATACCCTGTAAAAACTCTAATTCAAAAAGAGGCATGTACCTCTATGTTCAGAGTAGCAGTATATAGAACAGGCAGGACATGTAAGCAACTTAAATGTCCATTGACAGGTGAATGGATAAAGAAGATGTGGTCCATATAGACAATGGACTACTACTCAACCGTAAGAAAGAATGAAACATTGCCATTTGGAGCATCATGGAGGTAACTAAAGATTATCTTACTAAGTGAAGTAAGAAAGAGAAAGACAAATACCGTATGATATCACTTATATGTGGAATCTAAAATATGGCACAATGAACCCATCTAAAAAACTGAAATAGACCTACAGACAGATATCAGACATGTGGTTGCCAAGAGGCAGGGATGAAAGAGAGGAGTGGACAGATTGTTTGGGGTAGGTAGATGCAAATTATCACATTTAGAATGGGTAAACAACAAGATCCTACTTCATACCACAGGGAATTATATCAAATCTCCTGGGATAAACCATAATGGAAAAGAATATATATGTATACACATATATATGCGTGTGTGTGTGTGTGTGTGTGTGTATTTGTATAAGTGAGTCACTTTGCTGTGTAGCACAGATTGGCACACACTGTAATCAACTATACTTCAATAAATAAAAGTTATTATTTTGTAAAAATGACTGAATAGCTGAGTCAATTTTAGGCCCACAAACAAGATGGCAGAGGAGTAGAATGTGGAGTTTGCCTTCTCCACAAAAACGTTAAAAATACATGTACAAGTGGGACAATTCACATAGAACATCTACTGAATGCTGGCAGAATACCAAAGTCTTCCCAAAGGATGAGGAAACCTCCATGTAACTAGGTAGGACAGAAGGATAAAGAAAAAGAGATGTATCAGGACTGGGCTTGCACTCCAGAGAGGGAGCTATGGAGGAGGAAAAGTTCCTGCACTCTGGCAAGTCACCTCAGCAGCAGGGAGATCAGCCTGGACAGAGAAGGAGCTTCAGGGCCTAGAAGGACAGTACAGCAACCAGTTTGCAGAAGACGAAATGGAGAGTAACCCGCAATGTAGGATAGCACCGCTGCACTGCAGTCCCCACTCATTGGTATGGGTATAGCTGCGTGCTGAAGGTTCAGCCTTCAGAGGTCAGACCCACAGAGAGGACTGGGGTTCACTGTGTGGAGACAGACCAAAGAGGCTGTATTATGGCAACTGAGTGTGAATTCTGAAGAAACCTAAGCCCACTAGAGAGGCAAGGTGTTATTACTGTGGGACACATGAGGAAAGGTGGGATGTAAGAGCTCCATTTCCTGTAAGCACTCTCATGAAACATGACACTGCTTACAGGAGCTATCGTTGGCTCCAGAGGTAGGCATGGGCCACCACTACCAAGAGACCCTGAGCAGGCACAAAGCACTGCCCCCACTGGTTCAACAGTGTGTGGGCCACAGCTGCCCCTAAGAGACCTGCGAGCAAGTACAAAGTGCTGCCACTGCCACCCTTGGAGCACAAAGGCTGTCACAACTGCATAGTCCATATCAAGGGGATCATGGCCAGCACACACTGAGGAAAGCAGCAGCAAACATCCAAATTAAAAGCAGCCCCTCAATTTCAGACAAGATGTTGGAATAGAAGGACTTGAGCTCATCTTGTCTCATGAAAATGCCAAAATCACAACTAACTGCTGAACCACCATTGACAAAAAAAAGACTAGAACCTACTAAAATAGGTATTTTACATTTATGGCAAATAAACCACAATGAGACAGTGGGTAGACACCAGTACTTCCAACAAGGTAGCCTGCACAAGCCCCAGGACTAAGCTCTCCCACCAGGGGCAGACACCAAAAGCAAGAGGAGCTACAATCCTGAAGCCTGGAGATAGGACACCACAAACATAGAAAGTCAGAAAAAATGAGATGAAAAATAAGCATGTTCCAGAGGAAGAAACAAGATAAAAACCCACAAAACAAGTAAATAGATAGGAGATAGGCAATATAAGTCATATAAGTCCAGAAAGTGCAGAGATTCCCAGACAGGATAAACACAAGGAATAACACGGAGACATATATTAATCAAATTGAAAATACTAAAGACAAAGAGAAAATATTAAAAAGCAATACATAACATACAAGGGAATTCCCATGAGGTTATCAGCTAAATTTTTCAGCAGGAAGTCTGCAGGCCAGAAAGGAATGGCACAGTATATTTAAAGAGACAAAAGGGAAGAACCTATGATCAAGAAAGCTCTACCCAGCAAGCTTCTCATTCAGATTCAGTGCTGATATCAAAAGCTTTACAGATAAGCAAAAGGTAAGAGAATTTAGCACCACAGACCAGCTATGCAAAAAATGCTAAAGGAACTTCCCTAGGTAGAAAATAAATGGTCACAACTAGAAACAAGATAATTACAAATAGAAAAGCTCACATGTAAAGGCAAATATGGAGTAAAAGTAGGAAATCATCCAAACACAAATATGATATCAAAACCATCAGTTGTGAGGAGACTGGTAGGCTGCAGTCCATGGGGTCGCTAAGAGTGGGACACAACTGAATGAATTCAATTTCACTTTTCACTTTCATGCATTGGGGAAGGAAATGGCAGCCCACTCCAGTGTTCTTGACTAGAGAATCCCAGGGATGGGGGAGCCTGGTGGGCTGCCATCTATGGGGTCACACAGAGTGGGACACGACTGAGGCGACTTAGCAACAGCAACAGCAATATGTATATGTGTGTGTATATATATATATATATATATATATATATGCATGTGTATATACATAAGAATCTACCTGCATATATATATATACATACACATGTATGTATGTGTCTATACATATATACACACATACATACATACATACATAAGGATTCGCCTGTAATGCAGGAGACCCAGGATTGATCCCTGGGTTGGGAAGATCCCCTGGAGAAGGGAATGGCTATACACTTCAGTATTCTTGCCTAGAGAATTTTATGGACAGAGGAGTCGGGCAGACCACAGTCCATGAGGTTGAAAAGAATCAGACACAACTGAGTGGTTAACACTAGTTTTATATATGTGTGTGTATATACATACACACACACACTACTATATCAAAACCTCATGGGAAAATGCAAAACAAAAATCCACAATAGACACACAGAAAAAAGCAAAACAATCCAAAGTAAAAAAGCAAAACACAACACTAAAAATATTTATCAAATCATAAGAAGTGAAAAAAAGAGGAATAAAAAAAGAGGCCTACACAAACAAATCCAAGCCAATTAAGAAAATGGTACTAAGAGCATAAATATCAATAATTACCTTAAATATAATGGATTAAATGTCCCAAGCAAAAGACACAGACTGGCTGAATGGATATAAAAATAAGACCCATATGCTGTCTACAACAGAGAAGGAAATGGCAACCCACTCTAGTTTTCTTGCCTGGAGAATCCCAGGGATGGCGGAGCCCGGTGGGCTGCCATCTATGGGGTCACACAGAGTCGGACATGACTGAAGCGACTTAGCAGCCCCAGCAGTAGCAGCTGTCTACAAGAGATCCACTTCAGATATAGGGACATTTATAGACTGAAAGTGAGGGGAAGGAAAAGCTATTACATGTAAATGCAAATCAAAAGTTAGCTGGAGTAACTATTCATTATCAAATAAAGTAGACTTTAAACACTGTTACAAGAAACATGGGAGGACATTATATAATGATGAATCTAAGAAGAAGATATAACAGTCAAATATATATATGCGCCCAACATAGGAGCACCTCATTATATAAGGCAAGTGCTAACATCCATAAAAGGAGAAATCAACAGCAACACAGTAACAGTGGGGGTTTTAATACCCCACTTACACCAATGGATAGATCATCCAGATAGAAAATCACTAAGGAAACACAAGCCTTAAATGACATATTAGACAAGATGGACTTAACTGATATTTTAGAAAATTCCATTTGAAAAGTGTACATGGAACATTCTCCAAGATAGAGCACATCTTGGGCCATAAAACAATCCTCAGTAAATTTAAGGAAACTGAAATCATATCAAACATCATTTTCAACCATAACACTATGAGAAATATACTATATCCAAAATATACAATAATCCAAAACCTATTGGACACAGCAAAATCAATTCTAAAAGAAGTTTATAGCAATACAATCTTACCTCAGGAAATAAGAAAAACCTCAAATAAACAACATATCCTTACATCTAAAGCAAATACATGAAGAAAAAACAAAACCAAAAGTAAGTAGAAGGGAAGAAATCATAAAGATCAGGCTAGAAATAAATAAAATAGAAATGAAGAAAACATAAAAGATTTACTAAAAGCTGGTATTTGAGAAAATGAACAAAATTGATAAACCTTTATCATCAAGAAAACAGGGAGAGGACTCAAATCAATAAAATTAGAAATGAAAGAGGAGAAGTCACAATGAACATCATAGAAATACAAAGGATCATAAGAGACTACTACATGCAACTCAGTTCAGTTCAGTTCAGTCGCTCAGTTGTGTCCGACTCTTTGCGACCCCATGAACCGCAGCACACCAGGACTCTCTGTCCATAACCAACTCCCGGAGTCTACCCAAACCCATGTCCATCGAGTCGGTGATGCCATCCAACCATCTCATCCTCTGTCTTCCCCTTCTCCTCCCGCCCCCAATCCTACTCAGCATTAGGGTCTTTTCCAATGAGTCAACCCTTCACATGAGGTGGCCAAAGTATTGGAGTTCCAGCTTCAACATCAGACCTTCCAATGAACACCCAGGATTGATCTCTTTTAGGATGGATTGATTGGATCTCCTTGCAGTCCAAGGGACTCTCAAGAGTCTTCTCCAACACCACAGTTCAAAAGCATCAATTCTTCGGTGCTCAGTTTTCTTCACCGTCCAACTCTCACTATATGCCAATAAAATTGACAACCGAGAATAAATGGAAGAATTCTTAGAAAGATACACTCTCTGAAGACTGAACCAGGAAGAAATAGAAAATATGAACTGACCAATCACAAGTACTACAGTTGAAACAGTGATTATAAAACTTTCAACAAACAAAAGTCCAGGACCATATGGCTTCACAGGGAAATTCTATCAAATATTTAGAAAACAGTCAACACCTATCCTTCAGAAACTCTTCCAAAAAAACTACAGAGTAAGCAATACTCTCAAGCTCATTCAATGAGGCTACCATCACCCTCATCCCAAGACCAGACAAAGATACCACAAAAAAAGAAAATTACAAACCAGTGTCATTGATGAACATTGATGCAAAATCCTAAACAAAATACTAGCACACCAAATCCAACAGCATGTAAAAGGATCATACACCATGATTAAATGGGATTTAATCAGGGATGCAATGATTTTTCAATATCTGCTAATCATTCAAGTGATAAACCACATTAACAAACTGAAAAAAAAAAGCATATGATCATCTCAATAGATGCAAAAAAAGGTTTTGACAAAATCCACATCCAGTTATGACTTAAAAAAAAAAAAAGAAAAAAGAAATTCTCCAGAAATTGGGCATAGAGGGGATTTACCTCAACAAAATAAAGGCCACATATGACAAACTCACAGCTAACATCATTCTCAACAGTGAAAAGCTGAAAGCATTTCCTGTAAGAGGAGGAACAAGACAAGGATGTCTACTCTTGCCACTTTTATTCAACATAGTTGTGGAAGTCCTAGCCATGGCAATCAGAGAAGAATAAGAAAGAAAAGGAACCCAAATTGGAAAACAAAGAATAAAACCAACTGCTTGAAGATGGCATGATACTATACATAGAAAATCCCAAAATTCATCAATGAGTTTTGCAAGGTTTTAGGATACAAAATTAATATATAGAATCTATTGCATTTCTATATGCTAACAATAAATGATCAGAAATTAGGAATATAATCCCATTTACCATCACATCATAAAGAATAAAATACCTAGGAATAAACCTATCTAAGCAGACAAAATACCTGTACTATGGAAATTATAAAATGTTGATGAAGAATTCAAAGACACAAACAGATGGATGGATATAGCATGTTCTTGGATTGGAAGAGCCAATACTGTCTAAATGGCTATACTACCCAAGGCAATCTACAGATTCTATGTGATCACTATCAAATTAACTATGGCATTTTTCACAGAACTAGAAAAGAAAATTTAAAATTTGTATGTAATCACTATGGACCCCAAGTAGCCAAAGCATTCCTAAGAAAGAAAAAGGGAGCTGGAGGAATCAGGGTTCATGACTTCAGACCATACCACAAAGTTACTGTCATCAAATCAGTATGGTACTGGCACAAAAACAGATGTACAGATCAATGAAACAAAATAGAAAGTCCAGAAATAAACCCACACACCTATGGCCAATTAATCTATGGCAAAGGAGGCAAGAATATACAATGGAGGAAAAACAGTCTTAGTGTTTAGAAAATTGGACAATTTTTTACATGTAAAAGAATGAAATTAGAACACTCTCTAATACCATATACAAAAAATAAACTCAAAATGGATTACAGACCTAAATGTAAGGTCAGATACTATAAAACTCTTAGAGGAAAACCTAGGTAGAATACTATGACATAAATTACAGCAAGATCTTTTATGATCCACTTCATAGATTAATGAAAATAAAAACAAAAATAAATAAATGGGATTTAACTAAACTTAAAAGTTTCCGCACAGCAAAGGAATGCATAAACAAAATGAAAAGACAACCCTCAGATTGGGAGAAAATATTTGCAAATGAGCAATCGACAAGGAATTAATCTCCAAAATATACAAACACATCATGCATCTAAGTATCAAAAACACAAACAACCTAATCAAAAAGTAAGTGGAAGATCTGAATAGACATTTCTCCAAAGAAGACATACAGATGGCCAAAAAGCACATAAAAGATACTCAACGTCACTAATTATTAGAGAAATGCAAATCAAAACTACACTGAGGTACCTGACAAATATCAGAATGGCCATCTTCAAAAAAATCTACAAACAGCAAATTCTGGACAGGTTGCAGAGGAAAAAGAATCCTCCTACACTGTTGATGGGAATCTAAATGGTACAACCATTATTGAGAACAGTATGGAATTTCCTTAATACATTGTTGACCACAGACATACATATTAGTATGTCTTTTGTTACCCAAATGTTACTGACTAGAGATAGATCAATACTTTTTTAGCAAGTGACATAATTAACATCACTGTGCAAAGCTGTTAGAGCTTAAAACTCATCAACAGTGCATTATACAACTTGTGGTTGTAGTTACCATTCACAATTTTCCCTATTAGGTTTTTGTTCCAACATTGTGTATATTATAAACACAAATCTGTTACTGTAAAATTTTCAAGAGTGAAATTTTGGATGAGGAAGATTTTTTTGGTGAATTTTATGCAGATACTCTCTCTGATTGTCTGAGTGACGTGTACACTAGTGTCTCAGAAGATGAAAGTTCTTCAAAGTATAGTTCTGATTCAGACTATCTGAATATTAAACCAAGAAAACAGGAAAAAATGTAGTGATTGATTCTGATATTAAAAGTGAAAATGAAACTCATGGTACTGGAGAATGCCCTTTTGCTTCTACATAAGAGTAGATTGAGGACAACATTTCATGAAAATTAGAAGGCTTTACAGGTGTGTCAAATGTAACTACTGAATTTAATAACCCACAAAGTGTTAGTGAAATAATAGAATTAATTTTTGGTAATGACTTTTTGGAGGTGGCACTTCTCAAACAAACTTGCATCACCAGCAGAATGAAAGATCATATAAAAATATGATAAGGCTTTAAAGTGGATGATATAATCAATGGTAATGTGAAGTTTCTTGGATTAATAATTTTTATAGGACAATAAGAAAGTCACACTTGAAAGAATATTGGTCAATTGATCCCTTACTTGAAACATCTCTTTTTCCAAAGATTATGATAAGAAGCTTTAAACAAATAATGACATTTCTTCACGTTAGTGATTGAAAAATTCCATTTCCTGAAGACAATATTTCAAAAGTTACCCTTTTTTGGATCATTTTCTACCAAAATTTCTGTTGATCTATTTACCGAAACAAGAGCTATCACTTGATGAGGCATTGATAAACTGGCAAGGGTGACTCAGATTCAAAACCTACAATCCTGGAAAACTTACAAAATACAGAATTTTGGTCTGGATTGTTAGCAAAAGTGAAACTGAACACATATGCCACCTTGAGATTTACACAGGTGAAGGAAAGAAACTGCAAGAAACAATATTACTGGTCCTACAAACTTACCGTCATTCACAATATCATATTTATCAAGACGATTATTACAACAGTATGTCCACATCTGAAATACTGTTGAAAAATAAAAGTGGAGTTTGTGGGACTATAAGAGAATCATGGTTTACCAAACCAACTAAAAGAGAAATCTAAAAATCTACAGAGGGGAGAAATGACATTCTTAAGGAAGGGAGAAGTGATTCTTATATGGAAAGATAAGAGGCTATTCTGCATGATGAAAACTGTTTGTGATGCCTCCATAGCATCTACAGAAAAGGAAGACAGGAGGACGGGCCATCAAGTAACTAAGCCCACTTGTATATTAGAGTATAATAAATATATGAAAGGATTGATCCAATCAATTTCTGGCAATCTTCAATATCTTCTGGAAAACTCAAAAATGGTATAAGAAAATGGGTTTCTATTTGAGTAACTGCAGTTTATTCAATGCATTTAAAATGTATTGTAGCATTACATGCACAGAATAAAATTACTTACAAGCAACAGCTAGCGAATGTGAAACTGATCATTCTAATGAATGTAGTTTGTTAGTCCTGCACTTGGTCCTTGTGGCATTTCTAAAAGAGCCACCTACAAAGGTCTACTTGTTGGCTACAAGATCTTTGTAGGATCTTTACCTATAAAAATCCCCCAGGTAAAATACTGGAACATTCTAGAGGAAATAATCCCTATAGGACTAAAATAAATTCCACCAGAAAGTAGAGTCTACTCTTCCAGGGGAAGGCACAGTGAAACAGGGTACATTTGTAATGGATGTTTTTTACCCCCTGCACAGAGTTGCCTGCTATATGGCCTATCACACTCCAACAAAATATTAGATACTTTAGTCAGATGTGTACAAAGTTTCAAATAAATACATAATTAGCAGAAAAAGTTGCTGATATTTACTCAAATGTGGGTGTTTCAATATTAACTTGCATAACAAATCATTGGCCATAGGCTTTAGTTTCTGCAAAAATCCCTTGGTCGATAAAGTACTAAAAAAGTAAAAGAATGATCCAGCAATCCCACTCCTGGGCACATATCCAGAGCAAACCATAATTCAAAAAGATACATACACCCAAGTGTTCATTTGCAGCACTATTTACAACAGCCAGGATATGCAAACAATCTAAATATCCATCAACCAAGGAGTGGATAAGGAAGATGTAGTACACATACAAACACACACACATGCACACACACACACCATGGAATATTACTTGCTCATAAAAAAGAATGAAATAATGCCATTTACAGCATCTTCTAGGATGGGCCTAGACATTGTCATATTGAATAAAGTAAGTTAGACAGAGAAAGACAGAAATTATATGGTATCATTTATATGTGGAATCTAAAAATACAGTACAGGTGAACTTGTAAAACAGAAATAGAATCACAGAGGGATTTCCCTGGTGGTCCAGTGGTTAAGACTCCATGCTTCCAATGCAGGAGGCTTGGGTGCAATCCCTTGTTGGGGAACCAAGATCCCACTTGCCAAAACATGAAAAGATAAACAAGGATTTGTAGCATTTAGGGGCTTCCCTGGTGGCTCAGATGATAAAGAATCTGCCTGCAGTGCAGGAGATCCAGATTCAATCCCTGGGTCAGGAAGATCCCCTGGAGAAGGGAATGGCAATCCACTGCAGTATTCCTGGAGAATCCCATGGACAGAGGAGCCTGGCAGGCTACAGTCCGTGAGGTTGCAAAGAGATGGACATGACTGAGTGACTACACTACTACTACTAGAATCACAGATGTAGAAAAGAAACTTACGGTTACCAGAGGGGAAGCGGGGAGGCATAAACTGAGAAAGTGTGATTGACAAATACATGCTACTGTATGTAAAATAGATAACTATAAAGGATCTACTGTATAGCACAGGGAACTCTATATTTCCTATATGGGAAAAGGATCTGCAAAGAATGAATGCATGTATAAGCAAATCACTCTGCTATACACCTAAAACTAACACACTATAAATCAGCTATACTCCAATTTAAAAAAAATTAGCCAATGCAAATAGAAAGTGATGTGTTACAAAGGAAGTTCCAAATGTGCCATATAGTTTCAGGAAAAGTAGGTATTTTGTTAAATATCAAATATAAAAATAAATCTTCACGTATTTCCATAAAAGCAATAGAAATCCCACTAATATCAGTTGACATGTTTGAAATAAAAACATTGTTATAGCCATTCAAGAAAAACATAAGTAACCCTCCTCTAAATAGTTATAAAATTAATTTTTATCGATGTTTACTAAATAATATCTTCTATTTTGAAAACTGTGGAAATCACAATTCTCAGGTAAATATATCAGAAGAAAAAGAATGTTTCTGAGTTTTTGTAATCTGTATTATAATCTAGAATTGTACAGTGCATTGTGAAGGCCTTTATTTAGACTACTGTATGCTTAATATGTTATTAATAAAAATGATTTTTTACAGGCTATAAAAAGTGTTGAGTCAATTTTGGATGCTAGTATTTGTTAGGGTAAAAATAAAATTTACTACAAAAGATACGGTACCAATGCTATTTTTAATTATTTTAGAATATAATTTATTGTTTAATTTGGATAAACTGAAATTCACACAGTTTAAACTGCAATCTTATGTTTTAGGTCTTGGAGGAAGGAAGTCTCAATGTTAACTTTAATTGGAAATTTACTGTTATATCTAAACAGACCATATCAAATTAAACATAAAATCTCTAAGTACTTCTAACTCTTAAAAGTAAAATTGCATGCATTTTGTATTTTAAAACATTAAATATTTTACTGGTAAATATCCTTATTTTACACTTGTTGAAGACAATTTCATCATCTATAAAACTATTAGTAAATCAGCTGATTCCCCACTGATTTGGGAAAATGGAGATTCAAGTTTTGGTCTACGATTCCCTGTTTATTCTATTGGGAGATGCAAAATTGTTATTATTTTTCCTTGAGGAATGCACATCATTGAATTCAGAATTGTCAGCATTCTTAGGCACTGAAACAATATTAAATATATATTAATGGGTTCCGTTATACTTGTCTTAAGAAATTCAACTAGTCATGAACAAGAATATGCAATTCTTTCAATGTGAGTATTACTGGTATATAGTTACTCAGGCTGTTCACTACATTCTTAAAAAAGAGTCATGAGAGAGGATGCTATTATCAATATGACCAGTATTTGCATGTTTGTATTTTGCTTTTCCCATTGATCCTTGTTTTCTATGTAAGAAACTGACTCTGGTATCTATTTATATTACCTCTTAACAAATTGAGACCATCCCCATGGCAGGCAAGTAGGTTGGGAATCAATTTGTCAATTCTATATGTAGCTGTACAAAATGGCTGATTATTATGTCAAGTTTGCCTGCTATACTCATATTAAATTAAAGATCAGACTCAACAGTGTAGGAAAGGTAGCCCAAATTTGACAGGTGAGATTCTCTCTAAAACTTTCTGATAATTAATCAATTAAAGATTAATCAACAAGGATGCACTGTGGAGCCCAGAAAACTGTTCAATATTATGTGACAACCTAAATGGGAAGAGAATCTGATAAAGAATAGTTACATGTATCAGTGAATTACTTTGCTGTACACCTGAAAGGTCAGTTTTCATTCCAATCCCAAAGAAAGACAATGCCAAAGAATGCTCAAACTACTGCACAATTGCACTCATCTCACACGCTAGTTAAGTAATGCTCAAAATTCTCCAAGCCAGGCTTCAGCAATATGTGAACCGTGAAATTCCAGATGTTCAAGCTGGTTTTAGAAAAGGCAGAGGAACCAGAGATCAAATTGCCAACATCTGCTGGATCATCGAAAAAGCGAGAGTTCCAGAAAAACATCTATTTATGCTTTATTGACTATGCCAAAGCCTTTGACTGTGTGGATCACAATAAACTGTGGAAAATTCTGAAAGAGATGGGAATACCAGACCATCTGACCTGTCTCTTGAGAAACCTGTATGCAGGTCAGGAAGCAACAGTTAGAACTGGACATGGAACAACAGACTAGTTCCAAATAGGGAAAGGAGTACGTCAAGGCTGTATATTGTCACCCTGCTTATTTAACTTATATGCAGAGTACATCATGAGAAACGGTGGGCTGGAAGAAGTACAAGCTAGAATCAAGATTGCTGGGAGAAATATCAATAACCTCAGAGATGCAGATGACACCACCCTTATGGCAGAAGGTGAGGAAGAACTAAAAAGCCTCTTGATGAAAGTGAAAAAGGAAAGTGAAAAAGTTGGCTTAAAGCTCAACATTCAGAAAATTAAGATCATGGCATCTGGTCCCATCACTTCATGGCAAATAGATGGGAAAACAGTGGATACAGTGTAAGACTTTATTTTTTGCAGGCTCCAAAATCACTGCAGATGGTGATTGCAGCCATGAAATTAAAAGACGCTTACTCCTTGGAAGGAAAGTTATGACCAACCTAGACACCATATTAAAAAGCAGAGACATTACTTTGCCAACAAAGGTCTGTCTAGTCAAGGCTATGGTTTTTCCAGTAGTCATGTATGGATGTGAGATTTGGACGGTGAAGAAAGCTGAGCGCCGAAGAATTGAAGCTTTTGCACTGTGGTGTTGGAGAAGACTCTTGAGAGTCCCTTGGACTGCAAGGAGATTCAACCAGTCCATCCTAAAGGAGATCAGTCCTGGGTGTTCATTGGAAGGACTGATGTTGAAGCTGAAACTCCAATACTTTGGCCACCTCATGTGAAGAGTTGACTCATTGGAAAAGACCCTGATGCTTGGAAGGATTGGGGGCAGGAGGAGAAGGGGATAACAGAGGATGAGATGGCTGGATGGCATTACTGACTCGATGGACATGAGTTTGGGTAAACTCTGGGAGTTGGTGGTGGACACGGAGGCCTGGCGTGCTGCGGTTCATGGGGTCGCAAAGAGTCGGACACAACTGAGTGACTGAACTGAATTGAACCGAACACCTGAAACACAACATTGCTAATCAGCTACATTTCAACATAAAATAAAAAGTTAAAATAAAAAATTAAAATGGCTTGAGACAATCACTTTATTTTTAAATGGAACTATCCTTCATAAGGAGTTTTATATGCCATTCACACTTTATTACAAATGAGTGAGTAAAAAATTTTGTTGTTGTTTTTGTTTTTTCAGTCTTCACTAAGATTAACTTCTGTACAATGAGAAATTGATACAGTGTGAAGAGTAATTTTGTAAATGGGTGTTCTGGGTCATGCACAGCCCCTGAGTGCCTGGATGTCTGGACAAGGAGTTTACATGGAGAGTGTCAAGCATCAGCATCTTAGCGCATCCCCAGGATGGAGGGAAGCCATAAGGCAGATGGGGAGACCAATAAGAGGTGCCAGAGCCAGAATATAAACACAAAACACAATGTTTATCACATAGTAAATGCCTAGAAAATGTTTCCTGAATGAATGAATATGAACATCTGCTTATAGTTTTGATAAATACAGATTTAGAAAAAAGAACAACAAGAGGAGGAATTCTATGCTTATCTAACTGAAGCTAGATCTGAGTGTAGGAAAAAAAAAGGGGGGGGGGAAGAAAACGTGACCCAGTAGGGAAAGAATGATGACAAGAGATTAGACTCACCTTCCATCAGAAGTCCATTCAAGGATCCATTTCTCGCTAAAGCAAATACTTGACTGCCTTCCTTTAATTCTCTTCTGTCCTTGGTACTTGCCCTCTGGGATGGAAGCCCTACTCATTGAATTTAAAGCTAGTGATCTATTCTCGCTGGGGCATTACTCCTTAAAGACCTTATTCTAACTGTTGTATCAGTAAGATGAATAGAGCCAAGCAACATATGTTTATTATGTCACTTTATTTCATTATAAGGCATATGGATAACAAAGATGGAGTAGGAAGAGATAGCTTAGGACATACAACACTTATTCAAATGGACTAGCTAAAAATCACTGGGAAAATACATTATCTTTTTTACAATTGTTTGCCTTCTAGCACTCAGAACAGTGTTTATGAGTAACCTTCTGAACTGAATCAATTAGGAAATGAAGGCAGGCAAACTAGGAAATTATTCTGCTTCTTAAAGTTTCAAATTTGGAACAGATCTAGAGATCAGATTGTTTCATCTGGTTAGTGCTGAAATTTGTAGAATATTTGCCCGGCTTTATATTCACTTTCTCCATGTAAACACATTTATGACCTCCTCAGTAACAGGAACTTTTTCTTCAATTAACCAAATTATGACCTCAGAAATTCACTTACTGAGGCTTTATGAGTCCCCTCCTCACACTTTTATTTTTTGCTAGGACTTTCCCTAGAGTTTTACTCTTTAGAGTAAAAGAGTTTCCAGTCTTTTATTTTTCCTTCCAGAAAATTACTTTCAAATTCTTCTCTTCACAGACACCATTTAAGCTAATGTTATGTGATTACAGAAAAGTGAATAGTAGGTTATAATATTTAGGCAAAAAGATTAAAAATCCTCATATAAAGATTCAAATTTTACTTGAGAGGACAGTTATGATTCAGCTGGGTTCACAAACCTTTCTATATGGAGACAGAGTGATTTATTGACAATGTATTGGGTTGGCCTATAAAGTTCTTTAGGGTTTTTCCACGTTACGAAAAAACCCAAGCGAACTTTTTGACCAACCCAATAGCCTGTTTCTGTGCTGTTGTGGTTTGGATAAAGATTGCAAAGGGTTCAGGAAGTCTGATAGACTATCCCTTCAATCCTCCCAACCTAAAAGCAGAGACACTCCAAAGCATGAATTTATGTCTTGTGTCTTCCATTGTTATTTGTACATGTTTATTTCTGGTCCAAATAAGAGCTTACTAGTTTGTAGGAAATGCTTTAACCTGGACACTGAGAGCCTTGTGCTCTGATCTTGACACTAAGTAGTCAAGTTGCCATTCCAGTGAAGTACTTATCAAGTCCAATAAATATCTAATATTCTAACATATGCTATCATATGATTACATTTTTCTTGCAATTTGAAGTGTATTAATAGCTAAAGTTCTATCATCAGATACTTCCTGAGCTAAAGCATAAAACAGCATATCTACTGATGCAGCTGTTCACATAGACAATATAACTTCCTTTGAAAACACTGTATAGGACACCAGATCATGAAGATGTTACTTTATGGACATCATCACAATATGTATGCTTTAAAAGGATCACTGCAAATGATCAGTTCTCAAAAATATAGTCACATTCTTACATTCCTAATGAGATTTGATAACCCTGCACATCTAAACGGCTAAATCCTTAAATATGAGATATGTGTGTGTGTGTGTGTGTGTGTATCTTATCTGGCTCAGATAGTAAAGAATCTGCCTGCAATGCAGGAGACCCAGATTCAATCCCTGGGTCAGGAAGATCCCCTGGAGAAGGGAATCTCCAATATTCTTGGTTAGAGAATTTCATGGACAGAGGAGCCTGGCAGGCTACAGTCGCAGAGTTGGACATGACTAAGTGACTCTCACTCATACACACACACACACACACACACACGTACACATTCACAAATCATTTGTGCTTTGTGGCTCAATAAATCAAGGAATTGTAATCTTAACATTAGAAACATTTTGATCATCTCACACTGTAACAGAGACTGAGGAGTTGAAATTAAGCATCATCAAATGCAGATTAAAATTATAAAGACCTTCTTGTAATACAAAATTCATGGAAACAAAACTCTAATTTCCTGATGGATATATTATATTAATGTAATGGATACCTCAGTGTAGTTAAATTGCATTAAATGGTTATTAATGCTTGAATAAACTTCAAGGAAGTGGGTACTGGTTGAAATGGGATAATATTTTGTTCTGCTAAATTATACGTTAATTGGTATTTCCTCTCTTGTAAAAGGACCTAAAAGGTTTAATAAAATATGTGGTAGAAACATTATTTTTTTTTTCCTTCTTGAGATATTAACTCAAGAGTTTAACTGGAAGTGTTTCAAACCTTTCCCAGAAAATACTTCAGTATTTGCAATGACATGGGTTTCAGGGACTCCCAAAAGTAAATAATTAAAGCTTTTAGTCATCCAAATAATGATAGACTGCATCATGGGAAAAAATGTTACGAATTGCGCAATGGAGATTTGCTTTCTTACTGCATATTCCTTAGAGGGGAAGAAGGGAGGGGTACAGGGTGGAAAAAGAGAGGCATTCCATAGGCAAGTGCAGGCCATCTTTGTTATTCTCAAGTTACTTCAAAAACTTTATTTGATAATACAAGGAACAGGACCTTGCAGTTCATTTTCATTTTATCAGATTATGAAAAATACCAGAAACCTCAAGCTTTACCTGAAGGATGTGATGCTTCTGCTATGCATGAGGAAAACAGATGCAACCAAGTACTTGACTAGCCAGGCTAGAGTCTTGCTTTGAGCTTTAATTTTTTAGAGTGGTGTCAACTCTGTGATAAAATTAGGTCTGTGCCCCCTGAATGCTTAAAAGAGACAAAGTACTTAAAAAACATATAGTTTCAAGACTGAATACAAATGAAACTGGCACAGGGGCATGTCAGGAAAATTAAACTTGGGAGCTTAGAAGTACACGAAAATTTACAAGCCAGAGTTAGCGTACTGACTTCTATTTAACATTATTTAGAAGCTTTGGTGCTCAGTTCTTGTCTTGTGGGAGGCATATCTCATTTTCTTTAGGGTCAGCAGTCATACAATGTTACTCAAGTACCATACACAAAAGGAAACACAAGCCACTCAATCTAAAATAATAGACAACGTGGCCCAGTCACAGGGACTACATCACTGAGATGAAATATCTGTAGCACTGTAAAAGCTAAACCCATGGGGCTGGCAATTCCAAGTAACTAAGACCAACAGGAAGTGACCCCAACTCTAGGGTGACACACTGCTTTCAGTTGAAACATACTTATCAACAGGGAAGTTAAGAGAATCTACAGCAAAGGAGTGAAGAGTCATTAATCAAGGCACCAAAAGGGGAAAATGGTATGTGCCCTTCAGGATAAACAGGGACATGGTAAGGTCAATGTAAATTCATGGCCATTTAAATCTATCACTGAAACCTGTGTGTACCCTCAGGTCCTTGAAGACCACCCACACCCAGACCCATTATCCATCTAGACAGAATATGGAGAAAAATCAAAAAGGATAAAAATTCAGCTAAAACCATACAACTGAGATGTATATATACACTCACATCATATAGGATTAGCAAGTTTAAAAAAAAAGTGTCCTCAAGTTTTAGTGTATTTGTCAACCAACAGAAGATACAATCCTGGTTTAAGATTTCAGGCTTTGTATGGATTCTACCTCGTTGAGCTTCCTCTAACATAATTCTCTTCAGAGGTTACTGTATTTGTTATTTTTAAAGACACTTTATGTATTGTTTTTTTAAAGATACTTTATCAAGACTTGACAGAATCTTACTTTTCCAGTGATTTAAACCTGGGAAGTACCTGGTTTCCAATAATTCTAGTTGTTTGTCATCTAGTTTATACAGATGGAAACCATTGTTTTTTCTTTTGTGTGTGGATGGTTCAAACTGAAAATCCTGCAACATTATATCTTCTCTGGAGAAAACATAAAAAAACTTTATTGGTCTCCAAAGACAGTGCACCTAATAACAGTGCATGGGAAAATATCTTCCTGTCTCTTAACACTTCCTAGACTGTGCAGAGGAAATAAAAGACCTAATTCCATGTCAGCACCAAAGTAAGTGTATTGTTTTATCTATAAGATTTTAATCCAAAAAAAATCACATAAAATACGTTAATACCCTAGTTAAACTGAAAACAGACAGCTGTTAGCCAGCTTTAAATCACAAGGTGTGATTGCATTAGCTCAATGGAAAGCATTGGTGACAAAGGAGACCTACTTACTCCACCTTACTAACTTTGTGATCTTAAATGAATTACCTACATACCCCATTTAATTTTCATCTTTAAAATGCAGTACTCATCTCCTTAAGTTGTGATGAGACTTGCATAGTACATATGTATTTTTTTAAACAGTCCCAAGGCCCTTTCCCAGAGGAGAGTTTCAGAAGGAGTCATTATTACATGCCTTACCAAATCCAAGAAATTCTTCACATCAGGTGATATCATACTTCATAAGCTATATACAGATAGAAGTGTTTTAAGTTAGCACTTCTTTTATTATTAAACTTGTTCCTCCTAGAAGGCAATAAAATTTAGAAAATCCTTCTCCTATTAAATATTTTATATTCCTGCCCAAATTCCTATGATTAGAAAAAAATGATTATATTATCTCACCAAGAGAGGATATTGTCACCTTTAGGTATAATATATTCCCCCATCCTTCACACTGTATTTAACTCAGAAAGTTGTCCTACATCTGGTGTTCACCTTTCTGATGCAAAGTAGATGTTTCTTCTCCCGGTAGCTCTCTAAACAAGAGTGATAATTATTGGTGTAGAATAACTGTGATAATGGCTGCCAAATATTTTGTCTCTCTATTTGGAAGCTTATAGTATTTCTCTGTCTCATCCCATTTCTGACATTATCCCAAAGCTGAGATAAGTCTTAGGGATGCAGAATGTAGACAATTGCATTAAACCACAAAAATCTTTGCACGTTTTTGTCTGGAGGTTTTATCCTGACCTTTTACTTTCCATTATCTAGGGCACACTGGGGTTCATAAAGGAAGAAGCTACCTGGGAAATGGATAGAAGGGAGACTGTCAGGCACATGGACATAAACTTAGTCTATAGCTGTGATACAGTTTGAATAACTGTGAATGCCCCTTTGGATTCAGGGAATGTTCAGTAGGTTAAAAGAAGTAACAGAGTTAGAACAGAAAGGTATCACTTATTAAATGCATTTTGGGGCAAACATAAGAGAGTGGTCATATACTGAGAGAATGCTAAAAATGATAATCCTACTCAGAATTTCATTCAGATACTTAAAAGAAAATTCCACAGGTCACTTGAAAATATAGATATCACATTCCCTTACTGACGACAAAAGTATGAGTTAAAGGTTGCAAGTAAATGAAAGCTTCATGGTAGAATCCATTCCTATCTAAGAGCATTTAGAAACCTCTGGAAAAGGTAGAGAAAAACCTAAAAAAGAAGAAGCACTTGGGAAAGTGCATTTGACTGGTTAGTATGACCAAGAGGGTTGTGGACTCAAAGACAAGCATAAAGTCAATGCTGTCTTACAAATGAAAAGAAGATGTGTGCTCCAAGTAAAACTGTACAGACAGAGAATGTGAGAGCCTGTGGGCTTTCAGTGTTGGACACTGTCATAACAGCCAGCCTGGTCATTTGTTATTTACAACTGTTAAGCTCAGTGGCTATTCATAGCCTTTCCACAGTGTTCTAGATTATTGCTTCTGCTAGACTCAGAAGGAACAAAGTAATTTTTCTAGTGCATTCGGTGGCTTTTGAGTGAAATTTTAACCATGAGACATAAAACCTAACGTGAGATTCAACTGGCTGATAGGCACAGGTTCTCAAGACATACACTGCTGCCTAACAGGGTGGTAAGCCTTGCAACTCTCAGAACAGAGTTCAGAGTCCCTCCTTATGTTATGTCTGGAAGCAAAAGACAGATATCAGGTCAATAAGGAGGTTAATAAAAATATGCAGAGGCAATGACATGCTGTTTTAACAGATGTCTGACATGCTGTTCTGAAAAAGGAAATTTGTGACTATGAACTGTTGATTATTAATGCCCTAATAGTGGTAATATTGATAATTTAGATCATACTGTAGATGATGATAATTATGGAAGGCCATGGTCTCTCTAGTGTGAATTTGGCTTTTAACATGTTGCTTCTTTGGAAGAAAAAATGTTATTGAAGCTATTATGTTATTACTATATTCTAGGACAAAAATGAATGAACCTATTTTCCCAGAATGATAGATGATCACTGAATCATCATCCACTCAGACAAAATAGCGGCAGACACTAACTCAGTTACCCCTCCACAACAAAATATTTTTTCAGCTTTCAATCCCTCAATTCTCTTTGGTCATATATCTGCTAGTTCTGATCAAATTGTTTAAAACATTTGAGCCATTATAAAGGAGAAATTAGATTTGATCTTCCTACTTAGAAGTGGCAACCAAAATGTGAATTAACAAAAACGTACTGAGCAACCACTGCAGTAAAGATACTGTCCTAGTATCTTTACTAGGAGAAAGGAGAGGGAGAGATGAGAAGGAGAAGGAGAGGGAAAGATGGGCAGGATATGAAAATGCATATTGTACACATTAGTCTAGGTGTACAGATGAACTAAACATACTTGGAAAGCTTACTAAATGCCAACATTACATATTAACTCAACAGTACAAGAATGGCTAGAGAGCAATTCAAAATAAAATTTATTTTTGAAGAACTGTGGCATAAAATGCTATGAATGAAGAGCGGACAAGACTGCAGTGCCCTGGAGTGGGCTGTGGCTATGAATGTCACAGAACTGAAAGAAAAAGGAAAGCATGGACATGAGCACAAGCTCAGGCAAAAGAGTGCAGGAAAAGCTTCCTAATGTAAGTCTGAACTAACAGAATACTGGCATTAGAAGTAGCATGTATTACATTCTACGTGTTTCTCAAGTTAAACTCAAGGCTAGCCTGGCTGGTAGTAGAGGGTGGCTCAGCAACTCTGAAAATAAATGATCAGAGTTAAACATTAAGAAAATATTAAGGGAGGAGTTGAAGGAAATAAATCCATCAAATCTACAGTAAGTCAATATGTATTAAGATATAATAAGCAAAATAAAGTTTTACCCTATCCCTTCCCCACACAAACACAACTACTATGAGATTATAGGCAAAGCATAAGTCATACACTTTTTGCCATTCATAGTCTATTTCAGCTCAGTTCAGTTCAGTCGCTCAGTCGTGTCCGACTCTTTGCGACCCCATGAATTGCAGCACGCCAGGCCTCCCTGTCCATCACCAACTCCTGGAGTCCACCCAAACCCATGTCCATCGAGTTGGTGATGCCATCCAACCATCTCATCCTCTGTCGTCCCCTTCTCCTCCTGCCCCCAATCCTACCCAGCATTAGGGTCTTTTCCAATGAGTCAAATCTTCGCATGAGGTGGCCAAAGTAGTGGAGTTTCAGCTTCAACATCAATCCTTCCAATGAACACCTAGGATTGATCTCTTTTAGGATGGATTGATTGGATCTCCTTGCAGTCCAAGGCACTCTCAAGAGTCTTCTCCAACACCATAGTTCAAAAGCATCTTCTGAGGCGCTCAGCTTTTTTCACCGTCCAACTCTCACATCCATACATGACCACTGGAAAAACCATAGCCTTGACTAGACGGACTTTTGTTGGCAAAGTAACGTCTCTGCTTTTAAATATGCTATCTAGGTTGGCCATAACCTTCCTTCCAAGGAGTAAGCGTCTTTTAATTTCATGGCTGCAATCACCATCAGCAGTGATTTTGGAGCCCAAAAAAATAAAGTCTGACACTGTTTCTACTGTTTCCCCATCTATTTCCCATGAAGTGATAGTCTATTTAATTTATGAAAACAAAAACACAATTTCTCATTATCAGTTTCAAAAATATTCTCTTTTGAGATATAATCAGGGACATCCTTGGTTGTCCGGTGGTTAAGAATTTCCCCTGCAGTTCAGGGTGAAAGGTTCAATCCTTGGTCGAGGAGCAAATATCCCACATGCCACAAAGCAACTAAACCCAGGCATCGCAACTATTGAAGTCTGAGTGCCACAACTAGAGAGTCTGTGCAATGCAATGAAAAAACCTGTGTGCTGCAACTAAGACCCAATGCAGCCAAGTTAATTAATGATTTTTTAAAAAGATACAATCAGGATGTGGATGTACTACAAGACTGGACAGATGCTGAGATGAAAAGCATGAGAGTACATTTGTCCGCCTTACAGGTTCTGTCACTTCAAGGGAGACACACATATGAACATGTCAGAGCTGGCTGAAAAAGGTGGAGCTGCCATTTTAAGTACAACCTTGGACTTGGAAACAGGGCTGCCAGGGAACAGAAAACAGATGCCCTGCTAGATTTATTAATGGTGTAACACTTTTACATAAAGCACTGAGATCTGGTATGGTTTTGGTAAAAAAGCAAAAAATCCAGGAAAACCCTTCAGTTGCTTAGGTCACTGGACTTGTTAATGTTTGCTCTGATTACTGCTTTGGGAATGTAAAAGACCTTTTTCTTTGAATGTTTTAAAAACTTTCTCTGGGCATTGCTTTTAAAATAATATCCTGTTTTGCTAGTAGGCATCCACACTCTTTAACTACTTGTACCTTTCGCTACTTTGGCATTAGAATTAAAACATTTATGTTTTAAGGTTTAACTAGAAATTTGTTTTTGTATTTGCCTTCTTAGAGAGATTCTTGAAAGTTAATGAGGCTCCGTCCCATTTTCCTGTAATTCTCTATACAGGCTCAAATTTAAGGATAAATTATCCAACCTCCTTACTCCTGACAGTGTTTTCTCAACTGTTTAGCCATAGGAACAGGAAAAATCGTTTCTGTCAATTTTATGAGATTTCTGCAGTACACCACACCAGCACAGTACACTTAATCCTGTGTAACTCAGTAAGCAAAATAAGGACCGAGGTTTCACCATACTATTTTATAATCTTTTGGAGTTTCCTCCAAGTACTATGTCCTCTTGAACCCCTTACACCAAACTTATAAGGGAATCTGAAAAATCTCTGCTTAGAAACTCCTTAAATTTCCAAATATAGGCCTCTACACATTGATTTTAATTAATTATCAAAGATAACATAAGTCATGCTGGAGGTCCAATTGCTAATCCTCCTAGTCGGCTTTCATCTAGGACGTGGACAATTCATCCATGGCAAAATTTAATTTTAGCTATAATTATAAAAGTTTGAAATTAAATCACACTAGTGCTATGCTTCCATTAATATGGACAAAATAACTGATCTACTTAGGATTAATGTGGGGGACAAAAGTAAGATTTAATTTTTAACTTTTATAATTAATTGGGAAAATGTGATAAAGGATTTTGTTTCGGGGAGAGAGAAATAGAGAAAGTTTCAGAGTTTCAAGGAAGACATTCCAGCAGTCTCTCAAACCTCTTATATCCTTCAAGAATATTGCTTAAGGTAATATGAACTGTAGCTCAAATTAAACATAATACATAACAGTTCTCAAACTTGAAGAATTGAAACTTGAGCCTACATTTCTCTCTGACAATTAAAGAGGATGGAGATATAGAACAGAATTCTGATTTTTTATACACTACAGGATAACTACATAAGCCAAATATATTGATAATCAGGGTCATCATAAGGAATACAATACTCCTACACAGAAAAGACGCCAGCTTTTCAATTACCTTATCACAGCCAATATTTCTTCATGCTGCTAATATTTTCACTGGTATATGAGTTTCAAGTTATTAAGGTCCAGAAAATTAAAAGAAACTGACAAGCATATTAAGAACCAGACTCTGAGATACATTCAAGAAAATCTCAATGCTCATTTTTCTGGTTCCTATTTATTCTACTTAATGACAGTTGTGGTTTGTGGAATGAAACATTCTCAAGTTTCAAAAAATTTCCAGCTTAGACCACAAAGGGAGTAATCAATGGAGAGAGAGATTCATAACATTCTCTAACCACAGAACTCTCAGAGATACAGACAAGAAGGTCTTTCAGTAACCTTAATGTGAATTACTCCGATGGGAAATCCTAATGTGTAACAGAATGTAGACGATGATCATCAGTAAGGTGAGGCAACAGGGACTCTGTAAGAATTGATCATTATAAGAGAAACATACTTAATCACAACTTCCTTTTGCCTCAGATATTCAGGTGGTTAGAGATATCTTTGGCTTTCTTCTTCCTGTGTATGCCTGTTGTCTTCACTATACTGGCAATTTATGGAGTAAACACAAAATAAAATACGGTGACACATTTAGATATGTTGCTAAAGGAGAAAAGAGAATGTACTAAGTTCTGAGAATTGATACCACCTGGTTTTAGTAACTACAGAGAGAATAATTATTTAGTCTTAAAGACAAGCTCATTTTTTTAATAGTCCATATCTCTCTTATTTAAATGAACTAGGTTTATATTTTAAGAAAATTAAAGATTTTCCCATAGGATCAATGATATACTTGGATGTTACACTGCATGAGAAATTTCAAATCACCACAAAATAAATTTCGAATTTAGGCATAACAAAATAATTGTGACCAATAAAATCCAATGGCAAGATGTGTAAATGAAACTAGTCTTCTTTTATTGGAAAGAGCTATGTTCGTTTGGCAAATAAAAAGAATGTATGGATTGACTCATGGTTAAATTACTAGAATATTAGAAAGTGAGAGTTAAGTTTGAAAGATCTGCAATATACCAAATGAATACAGAGAGAGCATTGCTCATCTAACTAGCATTAAATGGATAATAATAATTCTTCGAGAACATTTTCATAGCATTTTTGTTGGTGATAAATTATTTAAAAATAAGCCTTTAAAATTACAAGCCATAAAGTAATAAGAAATTCAAATTATTTTTTCAAATTTGTTTCCTTAAAATGCATCATCTCTCTTATTTAAGGCTACCAATTACTGGGTTTCACTTTGTGCTAGTGGCCCATTAATGACACAAAAATAAACTTGCTGAAAAGTTAAATACAAACCCAAAAGTGAAAAAGATGTTACTGACAAAATGTGAATGACTTTATTTGGTGGAAGAAAACAAACATTAGCCTTTCTCATAAGCATTTGTTTGATTTCAGTGTACTTCATCTTCAAAACGGAGAAGGCAATGGCACCCCACTCCAGTACTCTAGCCTGGAAAACCCCATGGACGGAGGAGCCTGGTAGGCTGCAGTCCACGGGGTCACTAGGAGTCCGACACGACTGAGCAACTTCACTTTCACTTTTCGCTTTCATGTGTTGGAGAAGGAAACGGCAACCCACTCCAGTGTTCTTGCCTGGAGAATCCCAGGGACAGGGGAGCCTGGTGGGCTGCTGTCTATGGGGTCGCATAGAGTCGGACACGACTGAAGTGACTTAGCAGCAGCAGCATCTTCAAAAATATGCAATTGATACTTTTTTCAGTCAGGATTAGATTAGATTAAAAGTGTGAAAATGGAATGGTAAATAATACAAGTCAGCAACTTCTCATAAAAATCAGTTCTGAAGTTTTCAATTGTTCTCTTCACCTTTGATTAAGATCCTCATTTGTTCTGAACATTTCTATGTCAGATAAAAATACAACAAACATTGAGTCCACTTAGAGGTCAAATTATACTGGAAATAAGGGGCTTATATAAATGAACAATTAAAATAAACTGCATTCAATTCAGCCTAACAGAAGACGGAGTAAGATTTTATTTATTTATTTTTTCTGAATGATTGAAAACATTAATTTTTGTTGACAGAGACTATCTCTTCTCACTACTGGTAAATCAACAGAAGGATAGAGTTTGATACAGTGGTTACTATTATTTAAGTAATTAAGGATAACTGTGTAATCAATTCAACTATAGTAATTTGCGCTTGTCAAAACATTTAGAATGAAAAGCTAGTATTTGTTCCAGTTTCTTTTAAAGAACTTTTGACTGACAGTCTATACAGATTATGAGATTAAATATTTCTGAATAAGAAATTTTTTTCTGCATGGTTTAGGAAGATAATCTTAGAAATATTTATAAACAATGCAGAGTGTATCCCAATCTATGAAGTAGAATTTGTACAATTTCACAAAATCCCCATCATAAGGTAAGATCAAAACAGAGGCAGAAATCATGTAACCTGCAGAACAAAGCCCAGATAACTTTCCATTTCTAACAAAAAAGTAGAAATTTAGACAAAATTAGACAGCAAGGAAATATGTTCCAGAGAAAGGGAAAGGTAAAATCCCAGAATAATATTAAGTAAAGTGGAGACAGGAAACCTGCTTGAAAAATAATTCAGAATAATGATGGTAAAGATGATCCAAGATCTTGAAAAAAGAATGGAGGCACAGACCAAGAAGATACAAGAAATATTGAACAAAGAACTAGAAGATTTTTAAGAACAAGCAGAGATGAATAATACAATAACTGAAGTGAAAAATACACTAGAAGGAATCAATAACAGAATAAATGAGGCAGAAAAATGAGTAAGTGAGTAGAAGAAAGACTGGTGGAAATTCCTGCCACAGAAGAGAATAAAGAAAAAAAGAATGAAAAGAAATGAGGACAGTCTAAGAGGCCTCTGGACTACATTAAATATACCAACACTTACAATACAGGGTAGCAGAAGAAGAAATAAAGAGCCTAAGAAAATATTTGAAGAGATAATAACTGAAAAATTCCCTAACATCAAAAAGGAAACACTCAAGTTCAGGAAGCACAGAGTTGCAGACAGGATAAACACAAGGAGAAACAGGCTTTTGTTCAGTTCAGTTGCTCAGTTGTGTCTGACTCTTTGCAACCCCATGGACTGCAGCATGCCAGGACTCCCTGTCCATCACCAACTCCCAGAGCTTACTCAAAGTCATGTCTGTTGAGTCGGTGATGCCATCCAACCATCTCATCCTCTGTCGTCCCTTTCTCCTCCTGCCCTTAATCTTTCCCAACATCAGGGTCTTTTCAAATGAGTCACCTCTTTGCATCAGGTGGCCAAACTATTGCAGTATCAGCTTCAACATCAGTCCTTCCAATGAATACTCAGGACTGATTTCCTTTAGGATGGACTGGTTGGATCTCTCGCAGCCCAAGGAACTCTCAAGAGTCTTCTTCAACACCACAGTTCAAAAGCATTAAAGACAAAGAGAAAATATCAATAGCAATGGGGAAAAGTGAAAAAGAGCATACAAGGGAATCACCTTGAGGTTATCAGGTAACTTTTTTTGGCATAAACTCTGCAGGCCAGAACAAAGTGGCATGATATAGTTAAAGTAATGAAAGGGAAAAACTTACAATAAAGAATACTCTACCCAGCAAAGCTCTCATTCAGATTTGATGGAAAAATCAAAAGCTTTACAGACAAGCAAAAGCTAGGAAAATTTAGAACCATCAAACCAGCTTTACAACAAATCCTAAAGGAACTTACCTAGACAGAAAAGGCCACAACTAGAAATAAGAAAATTACAAATGGAAAAAAGTTCAGCAGTAAAGGCAAACATACAGTAAAGGTAGGAAATGACACACAAATATGATATGAAAACCAGTAATCATAAGAGGAGAGTATTAGATACACAAGATATTAGAAACACACTGGAAGATAAGAGACCAATAACTTAATCTTGTGAGTGATATGTATGTGTATATATGTATATGTGTGTATACATGTACATATATATTTGTACGTGTGTGTATATGTATACATGTATAGACTGCTATGTCAAAACCTCATGGGAGACACAAGCCAATAATCTACAATAGAATCTACAATCACACAAAAATGAAAAAGCAATCCAAACCCAACACTGAAGATAGTCATCAAATCAAAAGAGAAGTGAACAGAAGAGAAAAAAGACCTACAAAAATGAATCCAAAACAATTTGCAAAATTCCAATAAGATCATACATATCAATAGTTACCTTAAATGTAAATGGAATAAATGCTCCCACCAAAAGACATATACTAGTAAAGGGATACAAAAACCAGACATGCTATCTTCAAGAGACCAACTTCAGATCTAGGGGCACAAACAGACTAAAAGTGAGGGGATAGAAAAAGTTATTGTATTCAAATGGAAGGAGTAGCAATTCTCGTATAAAAAAATAGACATTAAAATAAAGATTATTACAAGAGACAAGGAAGGACATTACATAATGATCAAAGGATCAATTCAAGAAGAAGCTATAACAAATGTAAATATATACATACCCAACATAGGAGCACCTCAACAGATAAGACAAATGTTATTTGTAACAGCCATAAAAGAGGAAATCAACAGTAACATAATAATAGTTGGGGACTTCATCAAGGGGAAGATCATCCAGACACAAAATCAATAAAGAAACATAAGCTTTAAATGATACATTAGATGATGAGATTAATTAATATTTATAGAGCATTCCATCTTAAAGCAGCAGGATACACTCTCTCCAAGTCACAAGGAACACTGTCCAGTATAGATCACATGTTGGGCCTCAAATCAAACATGAGCAAATTTAAGAAAATTGAAATAATATCAAACAACTTTTCCAATCACGATAAGATCAGATTAGAAATAACTAAAGGAATAAAATTATAACACACATACACACACACACACACACACAAAGTGGAGGCTAAATAATATGATACTAAAAGCCCAACAGATTATTGAAGAAATCAAAGAGGAAATAGAGTAACTAAAGAAAAATGAAAACTAAAACATGATGACCCAAAACCTATGGTATACAACAAAAGCGGTTTTTAGAGAGAAGTTTATAGCAATAAAATCTTACCTCAGGAAACAAGAAAAATCTCAAATAAACAAGCTAACCTTACACCTAAAGCAACTAGAGAAAGAACAAAATGCAAAGTTAGTAGAAAAAAAATCATGAAGATCATAGAAGAAATAAATGAAGTACAGATGAAAAAAATAGAACAGATCAAACAAAAAGCTGGTACTTTGAAAGGATAAACAAAATTGATAAAACTTTAGCCAGATTCAAGAAAAACAGAGAGAGAGCTCAAATCAAACATATTAGAAAAAGGAGAATTTACAATGGACATTGAAAAATACAAAGGATTGAGAGAGAATACTATAAGCAACTATATACCAATAAAATGGACAACACAAAAGAAATGGACAAATTCTTATAAAGATACAATCTTTCACGACTGAACCAGGAATAAACAGAAAATATGAACAGACTAAAAAGAGTACTGGAATTAAAACTGTAAAAAACTTCCAAAAAAAACAAACAAACCTAAAAACAACCCTCCAGGACAGAATGGCTTGACAAGGGAATTCTATCAAATATTTAGAGTAGAGTTAACACCTATCCTTTAGAAACTCTTACAAAAAAAAATGCAGAGGAAGGAACATTCTCAAACTCATTCTATGATGCCATGATCACACTGATATCAAAACTAGATAAAGATATCACAAGAAAAGAAAATTACAGGCCAATATCACTATGAATACAAACGCAAAATTCTCCATAAAATGTTGGCAAACAGAATCCAACAATACATTAAAAGGACCATACACCATGATCAAGGGGTTTGGGTAACTCTTTGAAGCTTTGAGCCATGTCATGCAGGGTCATCCAAGATGCACAGGTCATAGTGAAGAGTTCTGACATCATCTGGCCCACTGCAGGAGTGAATGGAAACGCACTCCAGTATTCTTGCCTCGAGAATCCCACAAACAGTATGAAAAGGCAAAAAATCTGACACCATAAGATGAGCTCCCCCTGGTTGGAAGGTTGTCCAATATGCTAATGGGAAAGAGCAGAGGCAATTAGTAAGGAAGAATGAAGCTCCAGAAAGAATGAAGCAGCTGGCCAAAGTGGAAACAGTACTCAACTGTGGATACGTCTGGTGGTGAAGGTTAAGTCTGATACTGCAAAGAACAATATTACATAGGAACCTGGAATGTTAAGGTCCATGAAACAAGGTAAATTGGTCATGGTCAAGCAGAAGATGGCAAGACTAAACACTGACATTTTAGGAATCAGTGAGCTAAAATGGATGGGAATGGGCAAATTTAATTTGGATGACCATTATATCTACTACTGTGGCCAAGAATCCCATAGAAGAAATGGAGTGGTCCTCATAGTCAACAAGAGAGTCCAAAATGCAGTTTTGGGTGCAGCCTTATAAATTACAGAATAATCTTGGTCTGTTTCCAAGGTAAATCATTCAACATCACAGCAATCCAATTCTATACCCAAACCACTGATGCCAAAGAAGCTGAACTTGACTGGTTCTATGAAGATCTACAATGCCTTCTAGAACTAACACCAATAAGAGATGTATTTTTCTTTTCTCTCTCTCTTTTTTTTTTTTTTTGCAATAAGAATGCAATTTTAGGAAAAATGCAAAATTAGGAAGTCAAGAGATACCTGGAATAACAGGCAAGTTTGGCTTTAGAGTACAAAATGAAGCAGGGCCAAGGCTACCAAAGTTTGGACAAGAAAACACACTGGTCATAGAAAACACCCCTTTCCATTAACCCAAGAGATGACTCATTGTTCAGTCGCTCAGTCATGTCTGACTCTTTGCAACCCCACGGACTGCAAAAACAAGACCTGGAGTTGACTGTAGCTCAGATCAACAGCTCCTTATTGCAACATTCAGACTGAAGAAAGTAGGGAAAACCATTAGGCCATTCAGGTGTGACCTAAATCAAATCCCTTGTAATTATATGATGGAGGTGATGAATAGATTCAAGGGATTAGATCTGATAGAGTGCCAGAAGAATTATGGACGAAGTTTCATAACACTGTAAAAGAGGCATTAACCAAAACATCCCAAAGGAAAAGACATGCAAGAAGGCAAAGTGGTTGTCTGAGAAGGCTTTAGAAATATAGCTGAGGAAAGAAAAGAAGCAAAAGGCAAAGGAGGAAGGGAAAAATATACCAACTGAATGCAAAGTTCCAGAGAACAGCAAGGAGAGATAAGAAGCCCTTCTTAAATGCAGAATGCAAAGAAATAGAGGGAAAGAATGGGAAGGACTGGAGATAGCTTCAAGAAAATTGGAGATACTAAGGAAACATTTCATACAAAGATGGTCACAATAAAGGACAGAAACGGCAAGGACCTAACAGAAACAGAAGAGATTGAGACGAGGTGGCAAGAATACACAGAAGAATTAAATTAAAAAGTATAATGGCCTGGATAACCACAATGGGGTGGCCACTCACCTAGAGCCAGACATCCTGGAGTGTGGGAGTTAAGTGGGCCTTAGGAAGCATTATAATGAACAAAGCTAGTGGAGGTGATGGAATTTCAGTTGAGCTATTTTAAATCCTGAAAGAAGATGCTTTTAAAGTGCTGCCCTCAATATATCAGCATATTTGGAAACCTCAGCAGTGGCCAAAGGACTGGAAAAGGTCACTCTTCATTCCAATGCCAAAGAATGTTCAAACTACCATACAACTCTACACATTTCACATGCTAGCAAGGTAATGCTCAAAATCCTTCAAGCCAGACTTCAACAGTACATGAACTGAAAACTTCCAGATATAGAAACTGGGTTTAGAAAAGGCAGAAGAAGCAGAGATCAAATTGCCAACATTCACTGGATCACAGAGAAAGCAAGGGAATTCCAGAAAATTACCTAATTTTGCTTCTTTGACTCTCCCAAAGCCTTTGGCTATGTGACCACAACAAATTGCTGTAGTTGTTGTTGTTCAGTCTATCAGTCCTGTTCAACTCTTTGTGAGCCCATGGACTACAGCACTTGCCAGGCTCCCCTATACTTCATGATCTCCCAGAGCTTGCTCAAACTGATGTTCATTGAGTCAGTGATGCCATCCAACCATCTAGTCCTCTGTCATCCTCTTCTCTTCCCACCTTCAATCTTTCCCAGCGTCAGGGTCTTTTCTAATTCATCAGTTCTTCGCAGAAGATGGCCAAAGTATTGGAGCTTCAGCTTCAGCATTAGTCCTTCAAATGAATATTCAGGACTGATTTCCATTAGGATTAACTGGTTTTATCTCCTTGCAGTCCAAGGGACTCTCAAGAGTCTTCTCCAACACCACAGTTCAAAAGCATCAATTCCTCAACACTCAGCCTTCTTTATGGTCCAACTCACACATCCATACATGATTACTGGAAAACCCATAGCTTTGACTAGATGGAACTTTGCTGGCAAAGTAATGTCTCTGCTTTTTAATACGCTGTCTAGGTTTGTCATAGCTTTTCTTCCAAGGAGCAAATGTCATAATTTCATGGCTGTAGTCACCATCTGCAGGGATTTTGGAGACAAAGAAAATAAAGTCTGTCACTGTTTCCATTGTTTCCCCACCTATTTGCCATGAAAAGATGGGACCAGATGCCATGATCTTAGTTTTCTGTATATTGAGTTTTAAGCCAACTTTTTCACTCTCCTCTTTCACTTTTTTTTTAAAATAAATTTATTTATTTTAGTTGGGGGCTAATTACTTTACAATATTGTAATAGTTTTTGCCATACATTGACATGAATCAGCCATGGGTTTACATGTGTTCCCCTTCCTGGACCCCCTTCCCACCTCCCTCCCCATCCCATCCCTCTGGGTCATCCCATTGCCCTGGCCCTGAGCCCTTGTCTCATGCATCGAACATGGAATGGTGCTCTGTTTCACATACAATAATATACATGTTTCAATGCTATTCTCCCAGAACGTCCCACCCTCACCTTCTCCCTCAGAGTCCATAAAATTGTTCCATGCATCTGTGTCTCTTATTCTGACTCGCATATAGGGTTATCGTTACCATCTTTCAAATTCCATATATATGCATTAGTATACTGTATTGTTGTTTTTCTTTCTGGCTTACTTCACTCTGTATAATGGGCTCCAGTTTCATCCATCTCAGTAGAACCGATTCAAATGTATTTTTTTTAATGGCTGAGTAATATTCCATTGTGTATATGTACCACAGCTTCCTTATCCATTCGTCTGCTGATGGACATCTAGGTTGCTTCCATGTCCTGGCTATTGTAAACAGTGCTGCGATGAACATTGGGGTACACGCGTCTCTTTCAATTCTGGTTTCCTCGGTGTATATGCCCAGCAGTGGGATTGCTGGGTCATATGGCAGTTCTATTCCCAGTTTTTTAAGGAATCTCCACACTGTTCTCCATAGTGGCTGTACTGGTTTGCATTCCCACCAACAGTGTAAGAGGGTTCCCTTTTCTCCACACCCTCTCCAGCATTTATTGCTTGTAGACTTTTGGATAGCAGCCATTCTGACTGGTGTGAAATGATACCTCATTGAGGTTTTGATTTGCATTTCTCTAATAATGAGTGATGTTGAGCATCTTTTCATGTGTTTGTTAGCCATCTGTATGTCTTCTTTGGAGAAATGTCTGTTTAGTTCTTTGGCCCATTTTTTGATTGGGTCGTTTATTTTTCTGGAATTCAGCTGCAGAAGTTGCTTCTATATTTTTGAGATTAATTGTTTGTCTGTTGCTTCATTTGCTATTATTTTCTCCCATTCTGAAGGCTGTCTTTTCACCTTGCTTATAGTTTCCTTTGTTGTGCAAAAGCTTTTAATTTTAATTAGGTCCCATTGGTTTATTTTTGCTTTTATTTCCAATATTCTGGGAGGTGGGTCATGGAGGATCCTGCTGTGATTTATGTCAGAGAGTGTTTTGCCTATGTTTTCCTCTAGGAGTTTTATAGTTTCTGGTCTTACGTTTAGATCTTTAATCCATTTTGAGTTTATTTTTGTGTACGGTGTTAGGAAATGTTCTAGTTTCATTCTTTTACAAGTGGTTGACCAGTTTTCCCAGCACCACTTGTTAAAGAGATTGTCTTTTCTCCATTGAATATTCTTGCCTCCTTTGTCGAAGATAAGGTGTCCATAGGTGCGTGGGTTTATCTCTGGGCTTTCCATTTTGTTCCATTGATCTATATTTCTATCTTTGTGCCAGTACCATACTGTCTTGATGACTGTGGCTTTGTAGTAGAGCCTGAAGTCAGGCAGGTTGATTCCTCCAGTTCCATTCTTCTTCCTCAAGATTGCTTTGGCTATTCGAGGTTTCTTATATTTCCATACAAATTGTGAGATGATTTGTTCTAGTTCTGTGAAAAATACCATTGGTAGCTTGATAGGGATTGCATTGAATCTATAGATTGCTTTGTGTAGTATACTCATTTTCACTATATTAATTCTTCCAATCCATGAACACGGTATATTTCTCCATCTGTTTGTGTCCTCTTTGATTTCTTTCATCAGTGTTTTATAGTTTTCTATATATAAGTCTTTTGTTTCTTTAGGTAGATATATTCCTAAGTATTTTATTCTTTTTGTTGCAATGGTGAATGGTATTGTTTCCTTAATTTCTCTTTCTGTTTTCTCATTATTGGAGTATAGGAATGCAAGGGATTTCTGTGTGTTAATTTTATATCCTGCAACTTTACTATATTCATTGATCAACTCTAGTAATTTTCTAGTAGAGTCTTTAGGGTTTTCTATGTAGAGGATCATGTCATCTGCAAACAGTGAGAGTTTTACTTCTTCTTTTCCTATCTGTATTCCTTTTATTTCTTTTTCAGCTCTGTTTGCTGTGGCCAAAACTTCCAAAACTATGTTGAATAGTAGTGGTGAGAGTGGGCATCCTTGCCTTGTTCCTGACTTTAGGGGAAATGCTTTCAATTTTTCACCATTGAGGATAATGTTTGCTGTGGGTTTGTCATATATAGCTTTTATTATGTTGAGATATGTTCCTTCTATTCCTGCTTTCTGGAGGGTTTTTATCATAAATGGACGCTGAATTTTGTCAAAGGCTTTTTCTGCATCTATTGAGATAACCATATGGTTTTTTTCTTTCAATTTGTTAATGTGGTGTATTACATTGATTGATTTGCGGATGTTAAAAAAACCTTGCATTCCTGGGATAAAGCCCACTTGGTCATGATGTATGATCTTTTTAATATGATGTTGGATTCTGTTTGCTAGAATTTTATTAAGGATTTTTGCATCTATGTTCATCAGTGATATTGGCCTGTAGTTTTCCTTTTTTGTGACATCTTTGTCTGGTTTTGGAATTAGGGTGATGGTGGCCTCACAGAATGAGTTTGGAAGTTTACCATCTTCTGCAATTTTCTGGAAGAGTTTGAGTAGGATAGGTGTTAGCTCTTCTCTAAATTTTTGGTAGAATTCCACTGTGAAGCCGTCTGGTCCTGGGCTTTTGTTTGCTGGAAGATTTCTGATTACAGTTTCGATTTCCGTGCTTGTGATGGGTCTGTTAAGATCTTCTATTTCTTCATGGTTCAGTTTTGGAAAGTTATACTTTTCTAAGAATTTGTCCATTTCTTCCAAGTTGTCCATTTTATTGGCATATAGCTGTTGGTAGTAGTCTCTTATGATCCTTTGTATTTCTGTGGAGTCTGTTGTGATCTCTCCATTTTCATTTCTAATTTTGTTGATCTGATTCTTCTCCCGTTGTTTCTTGATGAGTCTGGCTAATGGCTTGTCAATTTTGTTTATCTTCTCGAAAAACCAGCTTTTAGTTTTGTTGATTTTTGCTATGGTCTCTTTTGTTTCTTTTGCATTTATTTCTGCCCTAATTTTTAAGATTTCTTTCCTTCTACTGACCCTGGGGTTTTTCATTTCTTCCTTCTCTAGTTGCTTTAGGTGTAGAGTTAGTTGATTTATTTGATTTTTTTCTTGTTTCTTTTTTTTCTTTTTTTTTTTTTTAATAAATTTATTTATTTTAGTTGGGGGCTAATTACTTTACAATATTGTAATAGTTTTTGCCATACATTGACATGAATCAGCCATGGGTTTACATGTGTTCCCCTTCCCGGACCCCCCACCCACCTCCCTCCCCATCCCATCCTTCTGGATCATCCCATTGCCCCGGCCCTGAGCCCTTGTCACATGCATCGAACATGGAATGGTGCTCTGTTTCACATATGACAATACACATGTCTCAATGCCATTCTCCCAGAACGTCCCACCCTCACCTTCTCCCTCAGAGTCCATAAAATTGTTCCATGCATCTGTGTCTCTTATTCTGTCTCGCATATAGGGTTATCGTTACCATCTTTCAAATTCCATATATATGCATTAGTATACTGTATTGTTGTTTTTCTTTCTGGCTTACTTCACTCTGTATAATGGGCTCCAGTTTCATCCATCTCAGTAGAACCGATTCAAATGTATTTTTTTTAATGGCTGAGTAATATTCCATTGTGTATATGTACCACAGCTTCCTTATCCATTCGTCTGCTGATGGACATCTAGGTTGCTTCCATGTCCTGGCTATTGTAAACAGTGCTGCGATGAACATTGGGGTACACGCGTCTCTTTCAATTCTGGTTTCCTCGGTGTATATGCCCAGCAGTGGGATTGCTGGGTCATATGGCAGTTCTATTCCCAGTTTTTTAAGGAATCTCCACACTGTTCTCCATAGTGGCTGTACTAGTTTGCATTCCCACCAACAGTGTAAGAGGGTTCCCTTTTCTCCACACCCTCTCCAGCATTTATTGCTTGTAGACTTTTGGATAGCAGCCATTCTGACTGGTGTGAAATGATACCTCATTGAGGTTTTGATTTGCATTTCTCTAATAATGAGTGATGTTGAGCATCTTTTCATGTGTTTGTTAGCCATCTGTATGTCTTCTTTGGAGAAATGTCTGTTTAGTTCTTTGGCCCATTTTTTGATTGGGTCGTTTATTTTTTGGGAATTCAGCTGCAGAAGTTGCTTGTATATTTTTGAGATTAATTGTTTGTCTGTTGCTTCATTTGCTATTATTTTCTCCCATTCTGAAGGCTGTCTTTTCACCTTGTTTATAGTTTCCTTTGTTGTGCAAAAGCTTTTAATTTTAATTAGGTCCCATTTGTTTATTTTTGCTTTTATTTCCAATATTCTGGGAGGTGGGTCATGGAGGATCCTGCTGTGATTTATGTCGGAGAGTGTTTTGCCTATGTTTTCCTCTAGGAGTTTTATTGTTTCTGGTCTTACGTTTAGATCTTTAATCCATTTTGAGTTTATTTTTGTGTACGGTGTTAGGAAGTGTTCTAGTTTCATTCTTTTACAAGTGGTTGACCAGTTTTCCCAGCACCACTTGTTAAAGAGATTGTCTTTTCTCCATTGTATATTCTTGCCTCCTTTGTCGAAGATAAGGTGTCCATATGTGCGTGGGTTTATCTCTGGGCTTTCTATTTTGATCCATTGATCTCTATTTCTATCTTTGTGCCAATACCATACTGTCTTGATGACTGTGGCTTTGTAGTAGAGCCTGAAGTCAGGCAGGTTGATTCCTCCAGTTCCATTCTTCTTCCTCAAGATTGCTTTGGCTATTCGAGGTTTCTTATATTTCCATACAAATTGTGAGATGATTTGTTCTAGTTCTGTGAAAAATACCATTGGTAGCTTGATAGGGATTGCATTGAATCTGTAGATTGCTTTGGGTAGAATACTCATTTTCACTATATTAATTCTTCCAATCCATGAACACGGTATATTTCTCCATCTGCTTCTGTCCTCTTTGATTTCTTTCATCAGTGTTTTATAGTTTTCTATATATAAGTCTTTTGTTTCTTTAGGTAGATATATTCCTAAGTATTTTATTCTTTTTGATGCAATGGTGAATGGTATTGTTTCCTTAATTTCTCTTTCTGTTTTCTCATTATTGGAGTATAGGAATGCAAGGGATTTCTGTGTGTTAATTTTATATCCTGCAACTTTACTATATTCATTGATCAACTCTAGTAATTTTCTAGTAGAGTCTTTAGGGTTTTCTATGTAGAGGATCATGTCATCTGCAAACAGTGAGAGTTTTACTTCTTCTTTTCCTATCTGTATTCCTTTTATTTCTTTTTCAGCTCTGATTGCTGTGGCCAAAACTTCCAAAACTATGTTTAATAGTAGTGGTGAAAGTGGGCATCCTTGCCTTGTTCCTGACTTTAGGGGAAATGCTTTCAATTTTTCACCATTGAGGATAATGTTTGCTGTGGGTTTGTCATATATAGCTTTTATTATGTTGAGATATGTTCCTTCTATTCCTGCTTTCTGGAGGGTTTTAATCATAAATGGATGCTGAATTTTGTCAAAGGCTTTTTCTGCATCTATTGAGATAACCATATGGTTTTTTTCTTTCAATTTGTTAATGTGGTGTATTACATTGATTGATTTGCGGATGTTAAAAAAACCTTGCATTCCTGGGATAAAGCCCACTTGGTCATGATGTATGATCTTTTTAATATGATGTTGGATTCTGTTTGCTAGAATTTTATTAAGGATTTTTGCATCTATGTTCATCAGTGATATTGGCCTGTAGTTTTCCTTTTTTGTGACATCTTTGTCTGGTTTTGGAATTAGGGTGATGGTGGCCTCATAGAATGAGTTTGGAAGTTTACCATCTTCTGCAATTTTCTGGAAGAGTTTGAGTAGGATAGGTGTTAGCTCTTCTCTAAATTTTTGGTAGAATTCCGCTGTGAAGCCGTCTGGTCCTGGGCTTTTGTTTGCTGGAAGATTTCTGATTACAGTTTCGATTTCCGTGCTTGTGATGGGTCTGTTAAGATCTTCTATTTCTTCCTGGTTCAGTGTTGGAAAGTTATACTTTTCTAAGAATTTGTCCATTTCTTCCAAGTTGTCCATTTTATTGGCATATAGCTGTTGGTAGTAGTCTCTTATGATCCTTTGTATTTCTGTGGAGTCTGTTGTGATCTCTCCATTTTCATTTCTAATTTTGTTGATCTGATTCTTCTCCCTTTGTTTCTTGATGAGTCTGGCTAATGGCTTATCAATTTTGTTTATCTTCTCGAAAAACCAGCTTTTAGTTTTGTTTATTTTTGCTATGGTCTCTTTTGTTTCTTTTGCATTTATTTCTGCCCTAATTTTTAAGATTTCTTTCCTTCTACTGACCCTGGGGTTTTTCATTTCTTCCTTCTCTAGTTGCTTTAGGTGTAGAGTTAGTTGATTTATTTGATTTTTTTCTTGTTTCTTGAGGTACGCCTGTATTGCTATGAACCTTCCCCTTAGTATTGCTTTTACAGTGTCCCATAGGTTTTGGGTTGTTGTGTTTTCATTTTCATTCGTTTCCATGCATAATTTTATTTCTTTTTTGATTTCTTCTGTGATTTGCTGGTTATTCAGAAGCGTGTTGTTTAGCCTCCATATGTTGGAACTTTTAATAGTTTTTTTCCTGTAATTGAGGTCTAATCTTACTGCATTGTGGTCAGAGAAGATGGCTGGGATGATTTCAATTTTTTTGAATTTACCAAGGCTAGATTTATGGCCCAGGATGTGATCTATCCTGGAGAAAGTTCCATGTGCACTTGAGAAAAAGGTAAAATTGATTGTTTTGGGGTGGAAACTCCTGTAAATATCAATTAAATCTAATTTGTCTATTGTATCATTTAAAGTTTGTGTTTCCTTGTTAATTTTCTGTTTAGTTGATCTATCCATATGCGTGAGTGGAGTATTAAAGTCTCCCACTATTATTGTGTTATTGTTAATTTCCCCTTTCATACTTGTTAGTATTTGCCTTATATATTGTGGTGCTCCTATGTTGGGTGCATATATATTTATGATTGTTACGTCTTCTTCTTGAATTGATCCTTTGATCTTTATGTAGTGTCCTTCTTTGTCCCTTTTCACATCCTTTATTTTAAAGTCTATTTTATCTGAAATGAGTATTGCGACTCCTGCTTTCTTTTGGTCTCCGTTTGCATGAAATATGTTTTTCCATCCCTTCACTTTCAGCCTGTGTGTGTCCCTAGTTTTGAGGTGGGTCTCTTGTAGACAGCATATATAGGGGTCTTGTTTTTGTATCCATTCAGCAAGCCTTTGTCTTTTGGTTGGGGCATTCAACCCATTTACATTTAAGGTAATTATTGATAAGTATGATCCCGTTGCCATTTACTTTGTTGTTTTGAGTTCGTGTTGAAACATCCTTTCTGTGTTTCCTGTTTAGAGAAGATCCTTTAGCATTTGTTGGAGAGCTGGTTTGGTGGTGCTGAATTCCCTCAGCTCTTGCTTGTCTGTAAAGCTTTTGAATTCTCCTTCATATCTGAATGAGATCCTTGCTGGGTACAGTAATCTGGGTTGTAGATTATTCTCTTTCATTACTTTAAGTATGTCCTGCTATTCCCTTCTAGCCTGAAGGGTTTCTATTGAAAGATCAGCTGTTATCCTTATGGGGATCCCCTTGTGTGTTATTTGTTGTTTTTCCCTTGCTGCTTTTAATATTTGTTCTTTGTGTTTGATCTTTGTTAATTTGATAATATGTGTCTTGGGGTGTTTCGCCTTGGGTTTATCCTGTTTGGAACTCTCTGGGTTTCTTGGACTTCTGTGACTATTTCTTTCCTCATTTTAGGGAAATTTTCAACTATTATCTCCTCGAGTATTTTTTCATGGCCTTTCCTTTTATCTTCTTCTTCTGGGACTCCTATGATTCGAATGTTGGGGCGTTTCATATTGTCCCAGAGGTCCCGGAGGTTTTCCTCATTTCTTTTGATTCTTTTTTCTTTTTTCCTCTCTGCTTCGTTTATTTCCATCATTCTATCTTCTACCTCACTTATCCTATCTTCTGCCTCCGTTATTCTACTGTTGGTTCCCTCCAGAGTGTCTTTTATCTCCTTTATTTCATTATTCATTCTATATTGACTCCTTTTTATTTCTTCTAAGTCCTTGATAAACATTTCTTGCATCTTCTCAATCTTTGTCTCCAGGCTATTTATCTGTAACTCCATTTTGCTTTCAAGATTTTGGATCATTTTTATTATCATTATTCTAAATTCTTTTTCAGATAGATTCCCTATCTCCTCCTCTTTTGTTTGGCTTTGTGGGCATTTCTCATTTTCCTTTACTTGCTGAGTATTTCTTTGCCTTTTCATCTTGTTTAGATTGCTGTGTTAGGCGTGGCCCTTCTGTATTCTGGTAGTATGAAGTTCCTCTTTATTGTGGAGGTTTCTCACTGCGGTTGGGGTTGGACAGGTGGCTTGTCAAGGCTTCCTGGTTGGGGGAGCTTGTGTCGGTGTTCTGGTGGGTGGAGCTGGATTTCTGCTCTTTAGAGTGCAATGGAGTGACCAGTATTAATTTTTGAGATGTCTATGGATTTGGTGTGCCTCTGGGCAGCCTGCATATTGATGTTCAGGGCTATGTTCCTGCGTTGCTGGAGAATTTGCGTGGTATGTCTTGCTCTGGAACTTATTGGCTCTTGGGTGGAGCTTGGTTTCAGTGTATATATGGAGGCTATTGGATGGTCTCTTATTAATTAATGTTTCCCCTGGCTTTCAGTCTTATTCTTGCAGTAGCCTCTAGACTTCTCCTTCCATATAGCCTCAATAATAAAACTTTTAGGTTAATGGTGAAAAGATTCTCCACAGTGAGGGATACCCAGAAAGGTTCACTGAGTTACATGGAGAGATGAGGTGGGGGGGGGGGGTTGGGGTGACCAGGAGGGGAAGAGGGGAATTCAAATGTGGAGAGAGCAATCTAGCCAGTAAGCACTTCCCTCTGTGCTTTCCACAGTTTGGAACCCTCAGAGTGGTTCACAGAGATACATAGAGAGGGGGGAGGAAGGTAATAGAGGTGAGCATGAGTAGAAAGGGAGGAATCAAGAGGGGAAGAGAGAGATCTGGGCAGTATCCTGTTCCTGAAGTGTTCTCCGGTACCCAGAACACCCTCAGAGATTCACAGAATTGGGTTGAGAAGAGAAGGAGGAGGGTGGGAGATAGAGGTTCCCTGGGGGAGAAGAAAGAGCATCAATAGGGGGAGAGAGTGATCAGGCCAGTGATCACACTCCTGAGTAAAAATGGGTCCTAAAGATTGGGTTCTTAAATGTACAAAATTGATATCAAATATGTAAAACAAAGATTAAAAATCTAGAGTAGAGGTTAGACTCTTATAAAACTTACAATATAAAAAAAAAAGAAAAAAGGAAACAGTGTAAAAAGAAAAAAAACAGTAAAACAGTAAAAAAAAAGAAACAGTAAAAAAAGTAAAACAGGAAAAAAAACATTAAAAAAAGAAAACTCAAAAGGTATAAGATATATGTATGTAGTTTGCTTCAAAAATAGGGTGTTTTTTTTTTTTTGCAAGTTAATAGTGGGTTATGAAAATGAAATTTAAAGGTGTAATAGAGGACTTGAAGAAAAAGGAAAGAAGAGAAAAAAAAATTTTTTTTAATTAAAAAAAAATTAAAAAAAAAAAATAATAGTAAAAAAATATATATATCCCGGACTTTCTCTGGAGCTGTTGTGAGCAGTGTGGGATCTGCTCAGTTTCAGATAGATCCTTATTCCTGCTTATACTTTTCAAGATCTATAGGTCCTTTTCAATGCAGTCGGTATTAACTACAGGGATTTTAATCTGTTTGCCTGTCCCTTCCAAAGCGCTTCCCTCTGTTTATTTGGCTTCTGTTTGGAGATCTCTTCAGTATCTAATTTCCGCCCTGCAACAAAGCGGTGGAGGTGATCTCTTTAGGTTCGCTTGTTCAATCGTGCTGTGGGGAGGAACACTGCAAATCTGGCGTGTGTGTGGTAAGCTCGCAGTGTCTCGGCCGCACTGGGTTCGCCCCCGCTCACAGCGTGTGTGCTTTCCCCATCTACCCTGCTCAGGCTTCAGGTTACTCGGCCGGGGAGCGGGCCCTGAGCTGCGTGCACTTCCCAGGTCTAAGCCGCTCAGGTTCAGGCTCCCAGTTACTCCACAAAGGCGCAGACTTGGTTTCGCCCGCGGCTTGTGCTGTTCCCGGTCGGAGCTGCCCCGGCGGCCAGGAGTTTGGCGAGCGCGCTCTCCCCTGTTGGGGCGGTGCGGCTTATCACCTCCCTGGTCCCCGCCTCGGTTTACGGGCGCGCCCGGCTCCGGTGTGCTTTGTGTCAGTTCTGGGGAGCTGGTCTCTGGCTGCGACCCTCCCGGCGGCTGTCGACCCTCCGGGATCTCAGGCAGTCTTTGCTTAGAAACTGGGAGCCTGTTTGCAGTTTGGTAGGGGGTGCCCTCTCTGGAGCCGAGTTTGCCCCTTTCCGGCTCTGGCGGGCCCCGCCTGCCCGCTGTGTCCGGCGGGGGATGGGGCGGTCCGCAGCCGGCTAGCTCTCCTCTGGTATCGCTCAGTCCTTTGTTCTGTGAGCGGGCCGGCAGTGCCTTAGAGTTGGGCTTTTCGCGGGATAGTTCTCTCTCTCTGGCTGTCCCACAGTTTAGGTTACTATCTCACGTTAGCTCCCTCAGATTGCCCTCGGGGCACTCGGGCCCGGTCCTTACCCTAGGCAGTGCCGCCCGCTCCTCTCCGTTCAGCCCCCACTTGCTGGTGGTGGATGATGCGAGCGTCTGGGGTTCTTTGCTGGGAGTTGCTTAAGGCACGTAATCTGTGGATTTTATTTATTTTTTCCTCCCAGTTAGGTTGCCCTCCGAGATAAGAAATCTTCCCCCACACCCGCCGGTGGGAGGGTTTCCTGATGCTTGGAAATTCCTCCTCTTTTACGACTCCCTCCCCAGGACGGGTCTCCGTCCCTAGCTCTTTTGTCTCTCTTTTTATCTTTTATAATTTCTCCTACCTGCTTTTGAAGATAATGTGCTGTCTTTGTGGAAGCCTGACGTCCTCTACCAGCCTTCAGAAGTAGTTTTGTGAAGTTTGGTCAGCGTTCAGATGTTCTTTCGATAAATTTGTGGAGGAGAGAGTGGTCTCCCGGCCTATTCCTCCGCCATCTTAGCCCCGCCTCCTCCTCTTTCACTTTAATTAAGACACTCTTCTGTTCTTCTTAGCTTTCTGTTGTAAGGGTGGTGTCATCTGCATATCTGAGGTTATTGATATTCCTCCCAGCAATCTTGTTTCCAGCTTGTGCTTCATCCAGTCTGGCATTTCGCATGATGTACCCTGCATATAAGTTAAATAAGCAAGGTGACAATATACAGCCTTGAAGTACTCCTTTCCCAATTTGGAACCAGTCCATTGTTCCATGTCCGGTTCTAACTATTGTTTCTTGACCTGCATACAGGTTTCGCAGGAGGCAGGTAAGGTGGTCTGGTACTCCCATCTCTTAAAGAATTTTCCACAGTTTGTGTGATCCACACAGTCAAAAGCTTTAGCATAGTCCATGAAGCAGAAGTAGATATTTTTCTGGAATTTCCTTGCAGAAATTTCCTTTTCTGGAATTTTCTTTGATCCAACAGATGTTGCCCATTTGATCTCTGGTTCCACTTCCTTTTCTAAAACCAGCTTATACATCTGGAAGTTCTCAGTTCACATACTGTTGAAGCCTAGCTTGGAGAATTTTGAGCATTTTTTTTGCTAGTGTTTGAAATGAGTGTATCTGTAATTCTTAAAGAGATGGGAGTACCAGACCAGCTTTCCTGTTTCCTAAGAAACCTGTATGCAGGTCAAGAAGCAACAGTTAGACCTGGACATGGTACAACTGATTGGTTCAAAATTGGCAAAGGAGTATGACAAGGCTGAATACTGTCATCCTGCTTATTTAACTTATATACAAAATACATCATGTAAGATGCTAGGCTGGATGAATCACAAGATAGAATCAAGACTGTCAGAACTATCAACAACCTCATATATGCAGATAACACACTAATAGCCAAAAGTGAAAAGGAACTAAAGAACCTCTTGAAGACGGTGAAAGAGCAGAGTGAAAAACTCACTTAAAACTCAACATTCAAGTAAATGGCAACGGGATCATACTTATCAATAATTACCTTAAATGTAAATGGGTTGAATGCCCCAACCAAAAGACAAAGGGTTGCTGAATGGATACAAAAACAAGACCCCTATATATGCTGTCTACAAGAGACCCACCTCAAAACTAGGGACACACACAGGCTGAAAGTGAAAGGATGGAAAAACATATTCCATGCAAACGGAGACCAAAAGAAAGCAGGAGTCGCAATACTCATTTCAGATAAAATAGACTTTAAAATAAAGGATGTGAAAAGGGACAAAGAAGGACACTACATAAAGATCAAAGGATCAATTCAAGAAGAAGACGTAACAATCATAAATATATATGCACCCAACATAGGAGCACCACAATATATAAGGCAAATACTAACAAGTATGAAAGGGGAAATTAACAATAACACAATAATAGTGGGAGACTTTAATACTCCACTCACGCATATGGATAGATCAACTAAACAGAAAATTAACAAGGAAACACAAACTTTAAATGATACAATAGACAAATTAGATTTAATTGATATTTACAGGAGTTTCCACCCCAAAACAATCAATTTTACCTTTTTCTCAAGTGCACATGGAACTTTCTCCAGGATAGATCACATCCTGGGCCATAAATCTAGCCTTGGTAAATTCAAAAAAATTGAAATCATCCCAGCCATCTTCTCTGACCACAATGCAGTAAGATTAGACCTCAATTACAGGAAAAAAACTATTAAAAGTTCCAACATATGGAGGCTAAACAACACGCTTCTGAATAACCAGCAAATCACAGAAGAAATCAAAAAAGAAATAAAATTATGCATGGAAACGAATGAAAATGAAAACACAACAACCCAAAACCTATGGGACACTGTAAAAGCAATACTAAGGGGAAGGTTCATAGCAATACAGGCGTACCTCAAGAAACAAGAAAAAAATCAAATAAATCAACTAACTCTACACCTAAAGCAACTAGAGAAGGAAGAAATGAAAAACCCCAGGGTCAGTAGAAGGAAAGAAATCTTAAAAATTAGGGCAGAAATAAATGCAAAAGAAACAAAAGAGACCATAGCAAAAATAAACAAAACTAAAAGCTGGTTTTTCGAGAAGATAAACAAAATTGATAAGCCATTAGCCAGACTCATCAAGAAACAAAGGGAGAAGAATCAGATCAACAAAATTAGAAATGAAAATGGAGAGATCACAACAGACTCCACAGAAATACAAAGGATCATAAGAGACTACTACCAACAGCTATATGCCAATAAAATGGACAACTTGGAAGAAATGGACAAATTCTTAGAAAAGTATAACTTTCCAACACTGAACCAGGAAGAAATAGAAGATCTTAACAGACCCATCACAAGCACGGAAATCGAAACTGTAATCAGAAATCTTCCAGCAAACAAAAGCCCAGGACCAGACGGCTTCACAGCGGAATTCTACCAAAAATTTAGAGAAGAGCTAACACCTATCCTACTCAAACTCTTCCAGAAAATTGCAGAAGATGGTAAACTTCCAAACTCATTCTATGAGGCCACCATCACCCTAATTCCAAAACCAGACAAAGATGTCACAAAAAAGGAAAACTACAGGCCAATATCACTGATGAACATAGATGCAAAAATCCTTAATAAAATTCTAGCAAACAGAATCCAACATCATATTAAAAAGATCATACATCATGACCAAGTGGGCTTTATCCCAGGAATGCAAGGTTTTTTTAACATCCGCAAATCAATCAATGTAATACACCACATTAACAAATTGAAAGAAAAAAACCATATGGTTATCTCAATAGATGCAGAAAAAGCCTTTGACAAAATTCAGCATCCATTTATGATAAAAACCCTCCAGAAAGCAGGAATAGAAGGAACATATCTCAACATAATAAAAGCTATATATGACAAACCCACAGCAAACATTATCCTCAATGGTGAAAAATTGAAAGCATTTCCCCTAAAGTCAGGAACAAGGCAAGGATGCCCACTTTCACCACTACTATTCAACATAGTTTTGGAAGTTTTGGCCACAGCAATCAGAGCTGAAAAAGAAATAAAAGGAATACAGATAGGAAAAGAAGAAGTAAAACTCTCACTGTTTGCAGACGACATGATTCTCTACATAGAAAACCCTAAAGACTCTACTAGAAAATTACTAGAGTTGATCAATGAATATAGTAAAGTTGCAGGATATAAAATTAACACACAGAAATCCCTTGCATTCCTATACTCCAATAATGAGAAAACAGAAAGAGAAATTAAGGAAACAATACCATTCACCATTGCATCAAAAAGAATAAAATACTTAGGAATATATCTACCTAAAGAAACAAAAGACTTATATATAGAAAACTATAAAACACTGATGAAAGAAATCAAAGAGGACACAAACAGATGGAGAAATATACCGTGTTCATGGATTGGAAGAATTAATATAGTGAAAATGAGTATACTACCCAAAGCAATCTATAGATTCAATGCAATCCCTATCAAGCTACCAATGGTATTTTTCACAGAACTAGAACAAATCATCTCACAATTTGTATGGAGATATAAGAAACCTCGAATAGCCAAAGCAATCTTGAGGAAGAAGAATGGAACTGGAGGAATCAACCTGCCTGACTTCAGGCTCTACTACAAAGCCACAGTCATCAAGACAGTATGGTACTGGCACAAAGATAGAAATATAGATCAATGGAACAAAATGGAAAGCCCAGAGATAAACCCACGCACCTATGGACACCTTATCTTCGACAAAGGAGGCAAGAATATTCAATGGAGAAAAGACAATCTCTTTAACAAGTGGTGCTGGGAAAACTGGTCAACCACTTGTAAAAGAATGAAACTAGAACATTTCCTAACACCGTACACAAAAATAAACTCAAAATGGATTAAAGATCTAAATGTAAGACCAGAAACAATAAAACTCCTAGAGGAAAACATAGGCAAAACACTCTCCGACATAAATCACAGCAGGATCCTCCATGACCCACCTCCTAGAATATTGGAAATAAAAGCAAAAATAAACAAATGGGACCTAATTAAAATTAAAAGCTTTTGCACAACAAAGGAAACTATAAACAAGGTGAAAAGACAGCCTTCAGAATGGGAGAAAATAATAGCAAATGAAGCAACAGACAAACAATTAATATCAAAAATATACAAGCAACTTCTGCAGCTGAATTCCAGAAAAATAAACGACCCAATCAAAAAATGGGCCAAAGAACTAAACAGACATTTCTCCAAAGAAGACATACAGATGGCTAACAAACACATGAAAAGATGCTCAACATCACTCATTATTAGAGAAATGCAAATCAAAACCACAATGAGGTATCATTTCACACCAGTCAGAATGGCTGCTATCCAAAAGTCTACAAGCAATAAATGCTGGAGAGGGTGTGGAGAAAAGGGAACCCTCTTACACTGTTGGTGGGAATGCAAACTAGTACAGCCACTATGGAGAACAGTGTGGAGATTCCTTAAAAAACTGGGAATAGAACTGCCATATGACCCAGCAATCCCACTGCTGGGCATATACACTGAGGAAACCAGAATTGAAAGAGACGCGTGTACCCCAATGTTCATCGCAGCACTGTTTACAATAGCCAGGACATGGAAGCAACCTAGATGTCCATCAGCAGACGAATGGATAAGGAAGCTGTGGTACATATACACAATGGAATATTACTCAGCCATTAAAAAAAATACATTTGAATCGGTTCTACTGAGATGGATGAAACTGGAGCCCATTATACAGAGTGAAGTAAGCCAGAAAGAAAAACAACAATACAGTATACTAATGCATATATATGGAATTTGAAAGATGGTAACGATAACCCTATATGCGAGACAGAATAAGAGACACAGATGCATGGAACAATTTTATGGACTCTGAGGGAGAAGGTGAGGGTGGGACGTTCTGGGAGAATAGCATTGAAACATGTATATTATCATATGTGAAACAGAACACCATTCCATGTTCGATGCATGAGACAAGGGCTCAGGGCCGGGGCAATGGGATGATCCAGAAGGATGGGATGGGGAGGGAGGTGGGTGGGGGGTCCAGGAAGGGGAACACATGTAAACCCATGGCTGATTCATGTCAATGTATGGCAAAAACTATTGCAATGTTGTGAAGTGATTGGCCCCCAACTAAAATAAATAAATTTATTAAAAAAAATAAAAAAAAATAAAAAATAAAAATAAAAAAATAAAAAAAAATAAAAAAAAAACAAAAAACAAAAAAACAAACAAACAAACAAAAAAAACTCAACATTCAAAAAACTAAGATCATGGTATCTGGTCCTGTAACTTCATAGGAAATAGACGGAGGAAAAGTGGAAGAAGTGACAGATTTTATTTTCTTGGGCTCCAAAATTACTGTGGATGGTGACTACCGCCATGAAATTAAACAACACTTGATCTATGAGAAATCTAGACAGCCTATTTAAAAGCAGAGACATCACTTTGTCAACAAAGATTCATATGGTCCAAGCTATAGTTTTTCCAGTATTCATGTAAGTACATGAGAGTTGGAACATAAAGAAGGCTGAGCACTGAGAACTTGATGCTTTCAAGTTGTGTTGCTGAAGAAGACTCTTGAGAGTCCCTTGGACTGCAAAGAGATCAAATTAGTGGATCCTAAGGGAAATCAACCCTGTATATTCATTGGAATACTGATGCTGAGCTGAAGCTCCAATACTTTGGTCACTTGATGCGAAGAGCCAACTCATTGGAAAAGACCCTGATCCTGGGAAAAATTAAAGGCAAATGGATAAGGGGGTGGCAGAGAATGAGATGGTTAGAAAAACCTCACCAACTCAATGGACATGAATTTTAGGAAACTCAGGAAGATAGTGGAGGACAGAGGAGTCTGGTGTGCTGTAGTCCATGAGGTTGCAGAGTCAGACATGATTTAGGCACTTAACAACAATATCAAAAAAGGAGGCAAGAATATACAATCGATAAAGGACAGTCTCTTCAATAAGTGGTGCTGGGAAAACTGGACAGCTACATGGAAAAGAATGAAATTAGAACATTTTTAACACTACACACTAAAATAAACCCAAATTGGATTAAAGATCTAAATGTAAGACTGGATACAATAAAATACAGGGAGAACAGTCTTTGACATAAATAGCAGCAATTATATTGATACGTTTGTATCCACCTTCTCAAGTAATGACAATAAAAACAAGATAAACAAGTGGGACCTAATTAAACTTAAAATCTTTTGCATGACAACAGAAACCATAAGCAAATCAAACAAACACCAAAATGTTGGCAATTGAAGTGACTGACAGGGGATAACTCTCCAAGATACACAAACACCTCATGCAGTTCAATACCCAAAAACAACCAAATCAAAAAAATGGGAAAAAAATCTAAATAGACATTTCCCTAAATAAAACATACAGATGGCCACGACACACATGAAAAGATACTCAACATCACTAATCATTAGAGAAATGTAAATCAAAACTACTATGAGGTATCACCTCACACCAGTCAGAATGGCCATCATCAAAAATTCGCAAATGTTTGAAAGAGTCTGGAGAAAAGGGAACCTCATACACTATTGGTGGGAATGTAAATTAGTACAGCCACTACAAGGAACAGTATTGAGGTTCCTCAAACTAAAAATGGAACTACCATATGATCCAGCAATATCACTTCTTGGCATATATCTGGAGAAAACCATAATTCAAAAAGATACATGCACTTCAATGTTCAATAGCCAACACATGGCCGCAACCTCAGTGTTCATCAATACAGGAATGGAGAAAGACTTGGTACATATATACAAAGGAACATTCTCTGCTGTAAAAAAAGAAAAAAAGAAAGAAAAAAAAAAGACAGAAATAATGTCATTTACAGTGATATGGATGGACCAAGAGATTATCATGCTAAGTGAAGTAAATGAGACACAGAAAGACAATACCATATATCATTTATATGTTGAATCTAAAATATGACATGAATAAACTTATTTACAAAACAGAAAAAGACTCACAACCTTTGAAAAAGAAACTTATGATTACCAGAGGGTAAACATTGGTGAGGGGAGGGGATAAATTAGGAGTTTTGAATTAACATATATACACAAACTTATAGATAACCAACAAAGACTTGCTATATAGCATAGGGAATTCTACTCAATATTCTATAATAATTTACATGGGAAAAGAATCTGAAAAAGAATGGATATATGTATATATATATATATAACTGAATCACTTTGCCATAAACCTGAAACAATCATAAATCAACTATACTCCAGTACAAAAATAAACATTTAATTTTAAAAGAGAGGGTAGAACTTAATGACCTTAGCATCACATCAATAGATGTTTGCTTTTTCATTGAACATTTGTATCAATTTGTTGGACAGAGAAGCACTCAGACAGAGTCAGGTCACTTGATTTCTTTGCAAATCTCTTCACATGACTTATCAAAATTACAATTTTGTTATTGATTTTGGAGTTCCTGTCCATGGAGCATTTAATTACTCTACTACTTGCTCCATGGGCATTTTTTCCCCCTGAACAAATGAGAAAAGACACTGTATAGAAAGACAATGTGCATAAGGCCTAGGAGTCTGGTATCTATTGTGGTAACATCTGAACGCTAGTGCCCCTCTAAAAGTCATATGCTGAAATCTTGTCTCCAAATAGTATTAGTAGGTGGGCCTTTGGTAGGTAACTAAGTCTTGAGGGTGGAATACTCATAGATGGGGTTAGGCCACTATAAAGGAGGCCCCCAAAAGCTTCCTTCCCTCTTCCTCTGTGTAAGGTTACAGGGAGAAGTGTGCTGTCAATGAGGAAAATTGGTCTCACCAGACACAGAGCATAGGGGCACTCTGGTAGGATTTCTCAGCTTCCAGAACTGTGAGACATAAATGGTAGTTGTTTTTAAGCTACCTTATCTCTTGTACAGTTTATTATAATAGGATTCCAAACAGACTAAAACACAGCATTAAGTTGGATGGGTTCAAAGCTCCTGCTCCAACAGGTATGAATTTTGTGACTTTGGTTACATTTCTCAACCTTGCAAACCCTTAATTTCTCATCTAAGAAAGGAACATGAGAATAATAGTATCTGACGTTATATTGTCATCACTAGGACTAGCAATATTAAAAAACCTAACATCATCACTAGGACTAGCAATATTAAAAAACCTAACAGAATGCCTGACATGTATTAAGGACCAAAAAAGTTTTCCAAGTATAGCTTACTTATGATGTAATTTTTAATTAAATTATTATTAAATTTATTTATGATAAAATAACCTCTTTGGGGAGTACAGTTCTATAATTTTTGATTCATGTATACAGTCATGTAACTGCCAGCAAAATCAATATATAGAGGAGTTCCATAACCTCCCCCCAAATCCCTCAAGCTACACTTTTGCAGTCAAAACTTTCCTTGATTTATAACCCTTGTAGCCACTAATTTATTCTCCATTGATGTAGCTTTATCTTTTCAATAGAGTCAAATGAATCAAATTCATACAATATTCTGACTTTTGAGATTGACTTATATCTTGTATCATAATTTGAGATTCATCCATATGGTTGCATGTATCAATAGTTACTTCCTTTCTACTTTTATTTTGTCTATTTTTTCTTGTTTATATATTCCCTCAGTTCAGTTCAGTTGCTCAGCTGTGTCCAACTCTTTGCGATTCAATGGACTGCAGCATGCCAGGCAACCCTGTCCATCACCAACTCCTGAAGTTTAATCAAACTCATGTCCATTGATCAGTGTTGCCATCCAGCCATCTCATCCTCTGTTGTCCACTTTTCCTCCTGCCCTCAATCTTTCCCAGTATCAGGGTCTTATCAAATGAATTGGTTCTTTGCATCAGGTCGCCAAAATATTGGAGTTTCAGCATCAGTCCTTCCAGTGAATATTCAGGACTGATCTCCTTTAGGATGGACTGGTCATATCTCCTTGGAGTTCAAGGGAATCTCAAGAGTCTCCTCCAGCACCACAGTTCAAAAGCATCATTTCTTCAGCACTCAGCTTTCTTTACAGTCCAACTCTCACATCATGCATGACTACTAGAAAAACAATAGCCTTGACTAGATGGACCTTTGTTGGCAAAGTAATATCTCTGCCTTTTAATATGCGGTCTATGTTGGTCATAACTTTTCTTCCAAGGAGCAAACATCCTTTAATTACATGGCTACAGCCACTATCTGCAGTGAATTTGGAGGCCAAAAAAATAAAATCTGTCACTGTTTCCACTATTTCCCCATCAATTTGCCATGAAGAGATGGGACTAGATGTCATGATCTTAGTTTTCTGAATGCTGAGTTTTAAACCAACTTTTCCAATCTCCTCTTTCACTTTCATCAAGAGGCTCTTCAGTTCTTTGCTTTCTGCCATAAGGATGGTGTCATTGCATTTATAAGGTTATTGATATTTCTCCCAGTAATCTTGATTCCAGCTTGTGCTTCATCAAGTCCAGCATTTCTCATGATGTACTCTGCATATAAGTTAAATAAGCAGAGTGACAATATGCAGCCTTGACTTACTCCTTTCCTGATTTGGAACCAGTTTGTTGTTCCATGTCCAGTTCTAACTGTTGCTTCTTGACCTGCATACAGATTTCTCAGGAGGCAGGCAGGTCTGGCATTCCCATCTCTTTCAGAATTTTCCAGAGTTTGCTGTGATACACACAGTCAAAGGCTTTGGCATTGTCAATAAAGCAGAAATAGATGTTTTTCTGGAACTCTCTTGCTTTTTCAATGATCCAGCGGATGTTGGCAATTTGATCTCTGGTTCCTCTGCCTTTGCTAAATCCAGCTTGAACATGTGCAAGTTAACGGTTCACATATTGCTGAAGCCTGGCTTGGAGAATTTTGAGCATTACTTTGCTAGCATGTGAGATGAGTATAATTGTGTGGTAGTATGAGTATTCTTTGGCATTGCCTTTCTTTGGGATTGTAATGAAACCTGACCTTTTCCAGTCCTGTGGCCACTGCTGAGTTGTCCAAATTTGCTGGCATATTGAACTTCACAGCATCATCTTTTAGGATTTGAAATAGCTCAACTGGAATTCCATCACCTCCACTAGCTTTCTTCATAGTGATTCTTCCTAAGGACACTTGACTTCACATTCCAGGATGTCTGGCTCTAGGTGAGTGATCACACCACTGTGATTATCTGGGTCATGAAGATCTTTTTTGTACAGTTCTTCTGTGTATTCTTGCCACTTCTTCTTCATATCTTCTGCTTCTGTTAGGTCCATATACTACTTCTGTCCTTTATTGAGTCCATCTTTACATGAAATGTTCCCTTGGTATCTCTAATTTTCTTGAAGAGATCTCTAGTCTTTCCCGTTTTATTGTTTTCCTCTATTTCTTTGCACTGATCACTGAGGAAGGCTTTCTTTTCTGTTATCACTATTCCTTGGAACTATACATTCAAATGGGTATATCTTTCCTTTTCTCCTTTGCCTTTCACTTCTCTTCTTTTCATAGCTATTTGTAAGGCCTGCTCAGACAACCATTTTGCTTTTTTGCATTTCTTTTTCTTGGGGATGGTCTTGATTCCTGTCTCCTGTACAATGTCACGAACCTCTGTCCATAGTTCATCAGGCACTCTATCAGATCTAGTCCCTTAAATCTATTTCTCACTTTCACTGTATAATCGTAAGGGATTTGATCTAGGTCATAACTGAATGGTCTGGTGGCTTTCCCCACTTTCTTCAATTTATGTCTGAATTTGGCAATAAGGAGTTCATGGTCTGAGCCACAGTCAGCTCCTGGTCTTGCTTTTGCTGACTGTATAGAACTTCTCTATCTTTGGCTGCAAAGAATATAATCAATCTGATTTCTGTATTGACCATCTGTTGATGTCCATGTGTAGAGTCTTCTCGTTTTATTGGAAGAGGGTGTTTGCTATGACCAGTGTGTTCACTTGGCAAAACTTGGTTAGCCTTTGCCCTGCTTCATTCTATACTCCAAGGCCAAATTTGCCTGTTACTCCAGGTATTTCTTGATTCCCTACTTTGGCATTCCAGGCCCCTATAATGAAAAGGACATCTTTTTTGGGTGTTAGTTCTAAAAGGTCTTGTAGGTCTTCATAGAACCATTGAATTTCAGCTTCTTCAGTATTACTGGTCGGGACATAGACTTGAATTACTTGAAGGGTTTGCCTTAGAAACGAACAGAGTTCATTCTGTCTTTGAAACTGCATCCAAGTACTGCATTTCAGACTCTTTTGTTGACTATGATGGCTACTCCATTTCTTCTAAGGGATTCTTGCTCACAGTAGTAGATACAAGGGTCATATGAGTTAAATTCACCCATTCCGGTTCATTTTAGTTCACTGATTCCTAAAATGTCGATGTTCACTCTTGCCAGCTCCTGCTTGACCGCTTCCAATTTGCCTTGATTCATAGACCTAACATTCCAGATTCTTATGCAATATTGCTTCTTACAGCATTGGACTTTACTTCCATCACCCGTCACATACTCAACCGGGTGCTGTTTTTGCTTTGGCTCCATCTCTTCTTTTTTTCTGGAATTATTTCTCCACTGATCTCCAGTAGCATATTGGGCACCTACCGACCTGGGGAGTTCATCTTTCAGTGTCCTATCTTTTTGCCTTTTCATACTATTCGTGGGGTTCTCAAGGTAAGAATACTGAAGTGGTTTGCCATTCCTTTCTCCAGGGGACCACGTTATGTCAGAACTCTCCACCATGACCCTACATGTCTTGGGTTGCCCTACACGGCATGGCTCATAGTTTCATTGAGTTAGACAAGGCTATGGTCCATGTGATCAGATTGGTTAGTTTTCTGTGATTGTGGTTTTCAATCTGTCTGCCTTCTGATGGAGAAGGATAAGAAGCTTTTGGAAGCTTCTTGAGGGGAAAGACTGACCAGAGGGGAAACTGGGTCTTGTTATGATGGGCCATGAATAAATCTTTAATCCAATTTTCTGCTGAAGGGCAGAGCTGTGTTCCTTCCCTGTTATTTGACCTGAGGCCAAATTCTTGTGAAGGTAATGAAGATAATGGTGACCTCCTTCATAATGTCCCATACATGCACTGCTACACTCAGTGCCCCCAACCCTGCAGCAGGCCACTGCTGACCCCTGCCTCTGCCAGAGATTCCTGGACACTCATGGGCAAGTCTGGGCCAGTCTCTTTTGGGGTCACTAGAGCGGTGGCTGTGTGGTGGAGTGACTTTGAGGAGATCCCCCACATCCAAGGGCAAAGGAGAAGCCCCAGCAAGATGGTAGGAGTGGCAAATTCACATTTAGAATCAAAACCAATACCCACCAGACATGCTCAGAGGGCTCAAACATAGCTTGTGCACTCCAGGACCCAGAGACCCCACAGAGACTGAGACAGAACTGTGTTTGGGTGTCTCCTGAGGAGGTATGGGTAAGCAGTGGAATGCTGCGGGGGCATGGGCTCTGGGCACACTAGACCCAGGTATGGCATGAGCCCTCTTGGAGGAGGTCCTCATTAACTCACAACTACATCAAGGCTGTATATTGCCACCCTGCTTATTTAACTTATATGCAGAGTACATCATGAGAAACGCTGAGCTGGAAGAAACAAGCTGGAATCAGGATTGCCGGAGAAATATCAATAACCTCAGATATGCAGATGACACCACCCTTATGGCAGAAAGTGAAGAAGAACTGAAGAGCCTCTTGATGAAAGTGAAAGAGGAGAATGAAAAAGTTGGCTTAAAGCTCAACATTCAGAAAACTAAGATCATGGCATCTGGTCCCATTACTTCATGGGAAATAGATGGGAAAACAGTGGAAACTGTTTCAGACTTTATTTTTCTGGGCTCCAAAATCACTGCAGATGGTGATTGCAGCCATGAAATTAAAAGACGCTTACTCCTTGGAAGGAAAGTTATGACCAACCTAGACAGCATATTAAATACCAGAGACGTTACTTTGCTAACAAAGGTCCGTCTAGTCAAGGCTATGGTTTTTCCAGTAGTCATGTATGGATGTGGGAGTTGGACTGTGAAGAAAGCTGAGCGCAGAAGAATTGATGCTTTTGAACTGTGGTGTTGGAGAAGACTCTTGAGAGTCCCTTGGACTGCAAGGAGATCCAACCAGTCCATCCTAAAGGAGATCAGTCCTGGGTGTTCATCAGAAGGACTAATGTTGAAGCTGAAACTCCAATAGTTTGGCCATCTCATGTGAAGAGCTGACTCATTGGAAAAGACCCTGATGCTGGGCAGGATTGGGGGCAGGAGGAGAAAGGGACAACAAAGGATGAGATGGCATCACCGAGTTTGGGTAGACTCCGGGAGTTGGTGATAAACAGGGAGGCCTGGTGTGCTGTGATTCATGCGGTCACAGAGAGTCGGGCGCAATTGAGTGACTGAACTTAACTGAACTTCTAGTTTCTCAAGGCAGAATTTCTGATTATTAAGATCTTTATTATTTTAATACAAATATTTTTTTGCTATAAATTTCCCTTTTAGAACTACTTTAGCTTCATTCCACACATTTTGATGTGTAGTAATTCTAGTAAAAAATATGTTTTTGTTTTTCTTTGTGACACACATTTATCACCATTATTTATACTGAAGTAAAGTGTTTAATTTCAACCTACCTGGGGATTATCCAGCTATTTTCCTGTTGCCAGTTCCTATGTTAGGCCTGACATTATCAGAAAACATACTTTGTATAGTTTCCTATACAATCTAAAAATACTTTTAGATTTTCTTAAGGTTTGGTTTATGGTCCAAAATATGGTCTATCCTAGGATATATTCCATGAACACTTGCTATAATATCTGTTCTGCAGTTGCTGAGTAGAGTGCTCTATAAATATCAATTGGTTTCTAGTTCAGAGATTGGCATGCTTTTTATTACAGTGAAAAGTAGTAAATATTTTACAATTTCCAGACTGAGGGATAATATTGAAGACATTTTGTAGGTATTTTAAAAAAACATTATTTACTCATGGACCAGGCCAAAAAAAAAGGTGGTAGCCCAGATTTTCTTGGTAAGCCACAGTTGGTCAACCTATGTTCTAGTTAGTTGATGGTATTAAGATTTTTTTGTATCCTTGATAATTTTCTATCTGCTCTATCAATTACAGAGGAGTGTCGATATCTTCAAATATAATTCTGGTCTTCTCTATTTATCCTTTTTAAGTCACTTTAATATTTCTTTTATTTTGGATCTATGTACAAATAATGATACTTTTAAGATTGCCATGGATTTGGAGTTTATTGACTTTTCTGAAACTGAATGTGTCTTTCACCAAATTTGTGATGCTTTAAACTACTGTTTCTTCAAGTATACTTTATGTAATTCATTCTGCTCTTTAAGGAATTCCAGTGACAAAAATATTAAATATATGAGTATTACTTCACAAGTGTCTAAGGCTTTGTTCAGTTTTTTTTTAATTTTGTTTCCACTGGAAAATTTCTATTGTTCTATCTTCAATTTTACTGTCTCTTTCTTCTTTCCTCCTCCTTCTCTCCAGTCTAGTATTGAGCTCATCTAATAATTTTTTTAATTTCAGATTTTTTTTCTAAATTCTTCATTTGCTTCTGTTTTATGCTTTCTATTTCTCTGCTTAAAGTGTCTAATCTCCTATTCATTTCAATAATGTTTGTATTTACCTCATTAGCATGATTATAATAATTTCTTTGAAGTCACAATGCAGTACTTCCAATATCTGTATCATCTCAGGATTCTCTTCAATAGATTGTCTTTTCCTCTGATAACTGGTCCGATTTTCCTGTTTCTTGGTCATTTTGTCCTGCGTTTGGATATTTTGGGTAACTTGGATTGTATCCTGGACATTTGGAAGCTATATTGTAAGAAATTGGGTCTTCTTCATACAGATGGCCAAGAGGCACATGAAAAGATTCATGACATCACTAATTATTACAGAAATGCAAATCAAAATTACAATGAGATATGACCTCACATAAGTCAGAATGGCCCTCATCAAAAAATCTGCAAGCAATAAATGCTGGACACGGTGGAATAAAGGAAACTCTCCTACACTGTTGCTGCTGCTGCTGCTAAGTCGCGTCAGTCATGTCTGACTCTGTGAGACCCCATAGACGGCAGCCCACCAGGCTCCTCCGTCCCTGGGACTCTCCAGGCAAGAATACTGGAGTGGGTTGCCATTTCCTCCTCCAGTGCATGAAAGTGAAAAGCGAAAGTGAAGTCGCTCAGTCGTGTCCGACTCTTCGAGACATCATGGGCTGCAGCCTACCAGGCTCCTCCGTCCATGGGGTTTCCCAGGCAAGAGTACTGTAGTGGGGTGCCATAACAGGAATGTAAATTGGTACAGCCACTGTGGAGAACAGTATGGAGATTTCGTAAAGAACTAAAGATAGAGCTGTCATATGATCCAGCAGTCCCACTCACCCTTGGGAACATTATCTGAAGAAAAACGTGGCTTGAAATGATACATTCACTCCAGTGTTCACTGCAGTACTAGTTACAATAGCCAAGACATGGAAGCCACCTAAATATGGACAGATGGGTGGATAAAGATGTGATACATATATACAACGAAATATTACTCAGCCATTAAAAAATATTGCAATTTTCAGCAAAATGGATGAACCTGGAGATCATACTAAGTGAAATAAGTCAGACAAAGACAAATACCATATGAAATCGCTTATTTGTGGAATCTAAAAAATGATACAAATGAACTTATTTACAAAACAGAAACAAACTCGCAAACTGAGAGAACAAACTCATGGTTACTAGGGGGAAGAAAGGGGGAGGGATGGGTTGGGAGTTTGGGATTGACATGTACAAACTGCCATATTTATTAATACAATAAAATGCCTTTCCATAAAAAAAAAAAGGAATTGGGTCTTCTTAAAATCGAGGGCACAACTGATTTTTATTTTAACAGGCAATCAACTCATGTACAGAATGCAAGTGAGACTGTCCTCTACAGGTCGTGATTCTAACATAAGGTAAGTTTTCAAAGTGTTTACTGTGTTGAGTGTTGCAAAGAGTCGGACACGACTGAGCAACTGAACTGAACTGAACTGTCACCTCTTATATGAGCAACTCAGAGGATGAACTGGGACCCAACTATAGGGTCTTACTCCAAATAGAGTGGTTTGTATGGTAGTTCACTTTTCAAAACCTTGGCTGTGCTTCTTGTGTATGCTCTGCACATACTCAAGGGGTATGAATTTAGGACTCTTCTATGGGATATCCGTGACACTCTGCAGCTTTTGTGGACTGACATTTTGTTTGTTTTGGGTGGTGTTGTTTTTGGTTGCTCTGGACAAAAATGGTAAGATTTTCCCAGTCTCTTGGCCTCTCATGTTCTTGTGCACTTCCATACATCTGGGCCTATTCCTGGAGCAAGGTGAGAGAGAAGAGATAGCAAAAAATATTGAAAATTCTCCTACATTCTTTGTATAAAAGGACTCCTCTTTTCCTAAATCCAGAGTGCTAAGTGTTTTTCTCATCTCTAGGTATCTGTGCCACTTTGGCTCTGCAGTATTGTAGTTCTGCAAGGGGACTGCCTTTGCAGCAGCACTAGGAAAATTTCAAAAAGGAGAAAAGAATTATCCCTATATTATTGAGCTCACAGGTGTTTTTTTTCTTGAAGATGCTGTCAGAAAGACGGGTTATAGGAGATTTTGTTGATGGTATCCATTATCCAGTTTACTATGTCAGACAGTGGGGAGATAAAAAAAAATGCAAAACACAAAAAAGACTACATTAGTTTTCAAGATTTAACATATTTCCCAATTTTCTTGTTGTTATTTACTTTTCAGATCCCTCAAGCAGTTGCTTTTTGTATTTTGTCAAGTTTTAAGTAGTAATCAACTGCAGCGTTCTTACTCCAAATAGCAGTTTTAGTTCTTCCCTTTATAATTCTGAGGCAACACACATACCACAGACTATAAAAACAGGAGTGCTAGAAAAAAAAAAAAAGGATTACTACTGTGTACTTCTAAAGAGTAAATGTTCTAATTTATTTAGTTGCTAAAGGTACAGTTTTTGTTGTTAGCATTACATCAGTTCAGTTCAGTCACTCAGTCGTGTCCGACTCTTTGTGACCCCATGGACCGTAGCACACCAGCCTTCCCTGTCCATCACCAATTCCCAGAGCTTACTCAAACTCATGTCCATTGAGTCGATGATGCCATCCAACCATCTCATCCTCTGTCATCTCCTTCTTCTCACACTTTCAATCTTTTCTGGCATCAGGGTCTTTTCCAAAGAGTCAGTTATTCACAACAGGTGGCCAAAGTATTGGGGTTTCATCTTTAGCATCAGTCCATCCAATGAATATTCAAGACTGATTTCCTTTAGGATGGACTGGTTGGATCTTCTTGCTGTCCAAGGGACTCTCAAGAGTCTTCTCCAACATAGGGTTGAGCATAGCATAACATTACATAGCGTTGAGCATTTTTGGGAACAGAGCTCAGGTTTATGAGCACTTAACTTCTTGTCTTAGGAGTCATAAACTGAAATTGCCATTTCTAAAGAGTGTGTATTTTTTCCCAGAATCTTGATTTCCTTGAAACCCTTTATAAAACTTCAGAGACAAATTATCATAATTGATTATACTGTGATATCTGAATAAATTAAACAATATTTTAATGTTACTATGATAATATTTTGTCAGATTCATAATTAGTTTTTATTCTAAAAAGATTAGCTGGCCAAACATCTCTCAAGTGGTCATGCAATACTGCTGAGGGACATTCCAAGGAAATATCTTTTTATGAATTATAAATTATCTACTCTCATGTAAATTAAAAAAAAATCCAACAACATATATGTCACAATTGAAATTTATCACTATCAAATGATTTGAAAAAATGAACCTACTTAGAATAATTTTTATCAATACTTCTCTTTACAGGTGTCTTACAGTGTATTCTTTAAGTTTTAAAATAATATTAGTGAGATGCCAAGCACCCAAGACATTAAAAAAAATCAACCCCTATGCCATAGAGTAATTGGGGCTAAGATAAACGTTATAGTCCACAAAAGGCTAAATATTGATCTGTTCAGTTTGCATCCATTATTGCTGATCTTTCAGGATTTAAATATCGATTGTGCAGTGCAGTTACGATAAGCTAGAGCTAAAGCTCATCCATATTGCAATGTTGGGCAAAAGAAAAAGAGTTTTAACCTCAATAAGCCTGTGCCCTAGTTAGAAAATGCCATCCTCCTTCTAAATCTTTAGCCTGGCTATGAAAAATTAATAATTTATTAAAACATATTTTATTACAGGACTTTCCCTTCTGTCTCCCTGGCACAATGCCAGTGTACACTATGAAGTAACAGTTGAAAAATGACCTCCACTTCTTCAAATGAGTTGTTTCTTTAGTTTGGCTTAATATTAATCATTAATTATAAAAAAATACAAGAACTGTTTCTCAGGATAGCTAAACTTTCATGCACACATGGCTCTTTGCCAGAGTCTAAGATGACACATCAGAGTGATGTTACTATGACTGTACCAATCATCCTAGAATTATTGATATAATACACTGTTCTGATGATATAGTAAACATTGATGTGGAAATTGAATATATAACTGGCAATGACTGAAGGAAATAAAATTTAATATCTTCTATGCTACCTTCTTTTTCCACTCCCCTCACTCGGATTGCTTAGGGTCACGTCTTCTCAGTGCATTCTTATTATTTCAAATAGGATATCCTGATGTATAGCACAAGTTGGTAAGCGGACACAAAAACCCTCTTGTTGGAAATATTTTGTACATATTACAACACTCAAGGGGATTTCTCATTCCTTTTTAAAAATAACATATAAAGTAGAATTAAAGACCTGATTTTTCCTCTCCTCCCCAATAAATAGTACAAAGGGTAGCTTAGTTGGCAAAGAATCCTCCTGCAATGCAGGAGGCCCCGGTTCAATTCCTGTGTTGGGAAGATCCCCTGGAAAAGGGATAGGCTACCCACACAAGTATTCTTGGGCTTCTCTGGTGGCTCAGATGGTAAAGAATCCACCCGCAATGTGGGAGACCTGGGTTTGATTGCTGGATTCAGAAGATCCCCTGGAGAAGGGAACCATTACCCTCTCCAGTATTCTGGCCTGGAGCATTCCATGGACTGAGGAACCTGGGAGGTTACAGTCCATGGGATCACAAAGAGTCGGACACGACTGAGTGACTTTCACTTTTTTTTCCTTTCAATTAAACATTAAATAGCTGATTGTTCGAAGATCCAGAAAGCATAAAACATCCCTTGAAACATCTTACACTGAAGCTTATTTGTTTCTAATCTGTCCAGAAACTACATTTATAAACTGTCAGCCAACATTTCAGAGACAAAATATCCTTCACGTTTTTACCAGCCTAGCAGAATCAACTTCTGCCATATTGTCTCATAGACATTTATTTCTTATAATAATCAGCAAAAAAAAAAAAAAAAAAAAACCAAAAAAATCAGTATTGTTTTGAAGAAAATCAGAAGGCAATAATTTCAGGTTGCCCTTGAGTCTATTATATTTGTCCTTTTCTATTTCCTGGGAATATTTTTCATTTATTTTCTCTTTCAAGTACCATCTGAACTGTCAGATATTGTCCTAAAAATCATACAATGTGATTTTGAGAAATGTTGTCTTAGATTTATCATCCTGAGACTTAGCCAAAAAGAAATCCACTGATTTCCCCTTTACCTTTATTCTGGGGTTTTCAATGTCTGATATTATTTGGCCTTGTGAGTTGCAAGAAAAGTATAACTCACAGTTTGATGACAATTTCCTGTACTCTGCCGTTTTCAAGTTTCAAATAATTATATATTTTTAAAACAACTGCTGTGAGACAGACAAAAACTGTCAGCTTTGTCTCTTCACATTTACATTTTTTTGGCTAAAAATAATGGATCAATTTCAGAAACAAAATCCTACTCAGTTTCCACATAAACTGCTCACAGTAAAGAAAGAATTGTCTATCCTACAACTGGCAAAGTACACTACAGGATCACACCTGCTCAGCCTTTAGGCCAGCATCTGTCTTTACTTACGTCATACATTTTTGAATAAATGAAAGTTTCTTCCCAAATTTCGTATTTATGCTGTTACCACTTTGTTTGGGGGAGGGGGCTTCCTGGAGACTGCTTCCCTTTTCATACCCATCCCTCAAATGCAGTTAGAAATAGTAATAAACTTGCTTTGCACGAGACCCATAGCATGCATATTTTAGATTAATGGCAATTGTCAAGACAGCTCTTCTCAGCATGTTGTCTTTGATTAAGACCATATACTGAAAAAGAGGTCGGGGGAATAGTGGGAAATAGCAAGGAAACATCTAGAATACGTAACATTTGGATAGTAAAATTGCATTTCAATGACAGAATTGGATTGACAAAAAGAATTTTTTCATGAAAATAATGTACATTGTGCTGGCATGTTCTGCAGTTCTCTGGAAACATTTCTGTCTAAAATTATTTTCCCTATAATCCTGAGCCAGAATAGCTCCTATACTGTTATTGTATAGGAAAAATGACAATGGTTACAATCTTGCTGTATAGCCACTGAAAGCAAGTGGCTTCAGTGGTCAGAGGGTACACTTGGTGTATTTCAAGTGTTTTTTGTTTTTTTTTTTCATTTTGTAAAAATTAATCCTCAAGGCTAGGATGTCTAAAGCCCCTTTTATCAAGTTTTTCAAGAAATGATTACCAAAGTATCTTAAAATTCCCACTATTCACTAGAATTTATTCACTTAAAGTGGGTTTTGGAATACCATATTATTTGCACAGGGTTCTCATTAAAATGTTGGATTCCTGGGTCTTGCAACCACTTTATCAAATATTTAGGGTAATCTTATTCTGGGTAATATCACATTCCTGGGTCACTATACACATTTAAGGACACATTTCTTAGGGAACTTAGTTGTTTTAAGTCTGGCCCTTGAATAAAGTAACATACTTACATTTTATCATAAAGTCACTGACATTTTTAGCAGGTTGTGAGCACAAACTTAAAAAAAAAAATTAGCTTTCTCCCTCTCTCTCATCATGCTGAAAAATTAATTCAAAGTAGATCACAGGCCTAAATGTAAGAGCTAAAACTATAAATGTCCTAAATAAAACAAAAACAAAAAACAAAAAAACAGGAGTAAATCTTTGTGACCTTGCGCTAGGCAACAATTTCTTAGATGTGACACCAAAAGCACAAGTGATAAAAGAGAATATTGACAAGGTGGACTTTATCAATTTAAAAAAGCCCTTTGTACTTCAAGGATGCCACCAAGGAAGTAAAAAAAAACAACCCATAGGCAAAAAATATTTATAAAAACATATCTGATAATGAACTTGTATCCAGAACACACAAAGTAACTTTATGATTTAATTATAAAAAAGAAATAACCTAATTCAAAAATGGGTCGTTTGAATAATTATTTTTTTCCACAGAAAATCTAAAAATGATCAATAATCAGTATAAAGGTACTCAATACCATTAGTTGTTAGGAAAGTGCAAATTAATATCACAATGGGATATTGCTTCAAACCTACTAAGATGTCTTGGATCAAAAAACATAATAGCAATACTGGCAAAGAAACAGAAAAAGTAGAATTCTCATATATTGCTGAGAATGTAAAAGAGTGCAACCAATTTAGAATACGGTTTGGCAGTTCCTGAAAATTTTGAACACAGTTTGTCATATAACACAGCATTTCCACTCATACGTATCATTTTCATAAAAATGAAAATATGTCCACACAAAAAGCTGTACACAAATGTTCCCAGTATAGCCAAAATGTGTAAAGAACCCAAATGTCCATTGACTAATGAATGGATACCCTTAATGTGGACCTCTATACAATAGAATATTACTCAAACATGTTACAACATGGATAGACCTCAAAGTCACAGTGCTTATTAAACCTGCCACCGACCAGTCTAAAATGGTCTGCCTCTTTCTTGGTTTGTGCTTGGCCTTTGAGTATGGAGGCTGGTTTCAGATTTCAGCCAGAAAGTTCCTGATAATGTTGAGAACCAACAATTGAAGAGACAACCAGGAGACCAAACGAATGGGCTTCAGGGAAGAGGCATTCTCCAGGAAATGCCAAGTTGGCTATCAATCTCTATGTTGGGAAGGGTGCACCACTTGTTAGATGCTTGTGGACCACTGCATGATTTGGGGATACTCTGAGAACACCAGCTGGTTTAATGTGCTTATTTGAGGATGATGCACAGTGCATTGTGACCAAAAAGATCGACAAATGGCTGCACAGTTGGTTGGCCTCTATTGTGGGCGTTCCACCTGCCACTAAAGACCAAGGAGAGGCTGAGCTCAAATTGAAATGTTGAAAATCTGAGCTTTGAGAAGGACCTTCTTTTTGCCCATTATTTGCTAGTTCGCAGATAAGACCTTAGTGTGCCATCTTGCGAAACTAGGTCAGTGCTTGCTGCCTTTAATTAAGGTCAGAGTGTTTGTGACAAAGCCTGATAGGGACTTGAGATAGAATCCTTAAAAGAGTGTTGATGAAAAAGAATAAAATGCTATTATATTGATTGATGAAATAGACAAAATACCCCATGCCACCCAACAACTTGTATAAAGAAAAGCAAAATCACATCCTGAGCTAGCCGGGCAGCCCCAACTGAGGAAATATTCATGATGACAGAATATACTTTTGCTGAGCTATGGACATTGGTGCCAAGTTGCAACAAAAGGCCAGGGAAAGTATCCAGGCACAGTTAGTGTGACTATGAGACACAGTGGACAATGACATTTCTGTAACCAGGCAGGAGGCAAAAAAAAAAAAAAAATGTAATATCATCACACCCTGCCCTCTGACAGAGTTTACGGAGATCAGGGGATTCATGACATTCACTTCCTGGTAGATTGCATTAGTCTTTTCTAAAGAGAGGCTTTGCCCAGTGAAGGGAATCTCCCTGGGCATGTGGGACTCTGAAAATCTAGAGAAGGTACAACAAATCCTTAAAGAATTGGAAATGAAACAGGCAAATTATACCTCATCTTTGAAGACCCTGGTTGAGCCACATTCACTACATAAATGAAAGTTAAGATGCTCTAAGCCACTCCTAACACCTGATATGGGGTGGGGTGTTGATATCCATGCTGAGCCCAGTTCTAAGAAAAGATATTTATGATGTTGGGCAATCCTTTGTTGATCTGGGGAAAAGTAACAAATCCTGGGAACAGGAATGAGCTGTGGGAGAGAGAAGGAAGGAGCTCAGGAAGCCAAGAAACCATCCCAATAGGCTATAAAGGGTCCAGTAAAAATAACACAAAAGCAAACATGGCTTGACCTCATTGCTTTGGGGATTCCACCTGAACAGACAGGTGGACAACCCAGTGCTGTGCTGGTCAACTTAAGAATTGTTTTAGAACCAGAAGAGTAGTTTAGAGTTCCCCATCTGCCCTATTACCCTTAATGGCCTACCTGCTTCAGCAGAGGCCTCAAGGATACAGTCCTATGCAGGATGGGCACTCCCCTTTTCTCTGGGTATAGGATACAGGCCAAGACTGTCTCTAGGTAAGGCCCACTAGAGGCAATCAGAGATCTCATGTTGAATACAGTATTCACAGGTCCTCCAGAAATTCACAAAAGATGATGACTGTTTGACACTGGAGCTGAAGAGTCCCTAGTACCTGGTAACACTCAAGAGTTTTCTAGCCCCGTCAGCAACACTGATGGTTATGGAGGGCAAACAGCTAGAGCCAGAAGGTCCTTTTGACATGCAAGTTGGGGGTTTATCCCCACCTCCACCAAAAATATGAGGTTTATAAATCTCTCCAGTACCATAGAACGTATTGGCATTGATATCCTATAAAACTCTATCAGTGACTTTGAACTCCAGGTTAAAGTAATCAAACCAGTACTGTGAGGGAACATCAGCTGGGAACCAGCAAGCCTGCTACCCCTGTGAAGAATGGTAGCTGTCAAATAATATAAATGTCTGGGTGGCATAAAGAAATAGGAGAAACTAAGAATTGCACTAACTGGGTATTGTATGCCCTTCCCATTGTGCTTTCAACAGTAGGTTAAATAAAAAAGAAAAACAAAACCAGATAGTTCATGACGTATTAACAGTGGACTGCCAAGAACTGAACAAGGTAGTACACTCCACCATCCATAGGTCTGTACTCAACATTGCCACCATCTTAGATACCTTGGCCATGGTCCCAGGAGTGTACTATGCTGTACTGGACTGAACAAGTATCTTTTCAGTACACCCCTGGACCCTGCGTCACAAGATAAATTTCCCTTCTCTCTGGAGGGGCAACAATGGACCTTTCAAGTGCTTCCCCATGGTTACCTGCCCAGCCACACTAGATATCATGGGGTAGTAACCTGCGACCGGTCTCTGTTGTCCTTCACCACATCAGTAAACTTGATGATATAATGTTAACATGAAAGACTTGCCCCAATCATTAAGAATTTGACTGCCAATGCAGGGGACAGAGGTTTGATCCCACAAGCCACGGGGCAAGTAAACCATCTGCCACAACTACTGAGCCCATGCACCAGAGCCCATGAGTCACAATTACTGAGCCTATACACCAGAACTACTGAAGCCCTCACACCCTAGAGTTCATGCTCTGCAACAAGAGAAGATACAGCAATGAGTAGCCCACGCAACTAGAGAAAGTCTGCACTCAGCGATGACCACCCAGGACAGACAAAAATAAATTAATATATAAATAATAATATTAAAAACAGACTGAAAAAGTTGGAAAAAAAAAAACAGTTAAAAAATTAAAAGACTTGCCTCTGAAGCAGGATATGCAGACTTCACTAGAATACATTCAGTGGAGAAGATGGGTGGTGAAGCCACAAGAAAATTCAAGGCCCAGGCACTGCCATAAGTTTCAAAAATCATTTTGTCAGCTAAGACATGTGTTGTCTCAAAAGCTGTTTAATAAGATACAAGCTATCCAACCTCTAAAAGGGTAAAAGAGATGCAAGCCTTTGAAGGGATTTGAGGGTTTTAAAGGACTTTTATTCTCCACCTGGCACTGTCTCCATCCCTTACATGCTGTGCTTAGTCCCTCAGTCATGTCCAACTCTTTGTGGCCACCTGAACTGTAGCCCACCAGGCTCCTCTGTCCATGGGGATTCTCCAGGCAAGAATATTGGAGTGGGTTGCATGCCCTCCTCTAGGGGATCTTCCCAATCCAGGGATCAAACTCAGGTCTCCAACATTGCAGGCAGATTCTTTACCATCTGAATCACCAGAGAAACTCTCCATCCCTTATACTGCCTGATTAAGGGGATATATGGGACCAAACATCAAAGCAGCAAGCCACTCAGAGAAGGCAAAAACACTAGTAAAGCTCTGGGCATCTCCCAATCCAGGCTCCCATTTGAGTTAGGTGTGTCTGTGACTCTGGAAGGTATGAGTCAGGCACTGTGGCAGAGACAACAGAAGGGGAGATACTCCAGGAATTTTGGTCCCAGCTCTGAAAGGGGACAAAAATCCAATAAAGCCCCCAGAGCAACAATTCTTAACAGCATACACAGTACTCCTCCAGGTGGAACCTCTCAGGAAGGAACATACACCACAGCAACAAATAGGCTGAACTCAGAGCAGTTTGGCTGAAGATCACTCATAAGCCTTTACACTAACAGTTGGGCTATTGTAAAGAGATCAACACTATGGCTAGGACAATGGGAAGCCAAGGGGTAGGTGATTCATGACTGGGCTCTTATGGAGTCAGGATGTATGGGGGGACATTTAGGTTAGCAACAGTCTGAGCATTCCTCAGTCTCCCCTATCCTGACACTGACACCCCCTGGCCACCAGGAAGCTGATGTCCTAGCAATTGACACGTCAGTGGATACAACAACTTGGGTACATAAACAAGTAACCACCCCAGCACCCAGTAGGATGGCATATTGCCAAACATGCTAGATTATTCTGAAAATGCGTGAACTGGTTAATGCAGTAACAATATGTCCTCTCTGTGTGTGGTTTTTTTCAGCCATGCGGGAGAGTTCCCTGACCAGGGATTGAACTCAAGACCCCAACAATGAAAGTGCCAAGTAATACCCATTGGACCACCCAGGAATTCCCTGTCCTGAGTGTTCTAAGCAACACCCAAGGCAATTTCCAAAGGAGCCTGGGCCCATTCATTGGAGTTCCCAACCAGTGAGAGGTTGGCAAATTGACTATACCGACCCACTCCTTCTGAATGAACATTCTAAATATAACCTGGTTTGCTTGTGCAAATTCCAAATCTTACCTAGCCAAAGATTTATTTGCCCTGTCACTGTACAAACCAGGCTGCCATTTTTAGGGTATTAGAGAGGCTGAGAATCATGTTTGGATAGCCTCATCAAATGGAAGTGATTGAGTGTCACACTTCAAAAGTCGTGATATGCAAGACTGGACAAAACAAACAAACCAAAATGCCATGACATTAAATAGAGGTTCCATCTCTATTATCTGACTCTGAAAAAGGCAGAATTGATAGGGAAAAGAGAATACAATATTAAAACGGCAGATTAAATCACTAACAGGTAAAAATCACCTCAACAGGGTGAACTAAAGTACTGTCAGGCTTTAATACATTTGAATGATCAACCAATAGGGTCTGTTGCCCCATATGGCAGACTAAAGACTCTGCTGAGGCACCCAATACCATAAAATATAAAAATCATGGAAAATAGCATTGTACTGACTTTCACCAAAGACCAACTTGTTATGCTGCTGAGAATACCATGTTCCATCATGCCTAGAAAAGGAATTATCTACTAAAATTTACACTGCCAGGATGGATGAATTAATTACTTGGCACCTCTGGATGAGAAGGAAACCATCCAATCTCCACTAGGATACCACTGTCCTGCTACAGGCTGGACCTATCAAAACACATTACACATGGAGTAGAATACACATCATTAAAAGAGAGGACAAGACATTTTGGCCTGGCATACCCCACCTCCAATCCATTGCCTCCTGCCTGGCAGTGCTGCTTCCCCCACCATCACCAACATGTATGGTACATACAACCAAGTCAAGTTCCAAAAGTTGACAATTTCCTTCTCCTCATGGCCAGGTAGGCACACTCATTTTCCCACAGGTACATCATTTGGCTGCCATCTGTGTTCCCTCCATTCACATGGAGGACATGATAGCCCTTATAAATTCACCCAAAAAGGCTTAAATGATGGCCAACAAAGCCTGTTCTTAAACACTGGAATGTCTCTAATTAAAAAAGAAAGCTTTCCTCCAAAATAAAATGGCCTTGGACATTATTATGCTTCAAAAGGAGCCATCTGAACCATTATGCCAATAAAATGTTGTGTTGTTCATACCTGGTGAGTCTGTTAATGTGTTATCTTTATTAAATCACATAAAAACACAAGTGAACACTCAGTGACCTGGGCCCAAGTCTAGGGGACTTAGTAAATAAATGATTTGGCTCATGGGGCCCTTGGTAAAAAAAAAAAAAAAAAAGGTGTCACTAATTTTAAAAGTATCACCACCTCAATCTTTGTTTTCTCTTAAACGGGCTTGCATTGATGCTTTGCATTGTTGCCAAGGCATCTGTGTCCAATGCAGCCATATAGCCACCAAGTGAGCCATCTCCGTGCTAGTGAAACCAGTTGCTTACCACGCAGGATGTATTGCAAAAGTGAGGAAATATAAAGATTGTAAAAGCCAGTCAACACATGGAGTGTTGCAGGAAGTAATGAGGACGTGACCACTAGTTAAGCCAAGAACTAAATCTGGTCATCAAAATTTCCTGACTCCCTCCTCTATGCTTGGAATGTACACCGAGTGAGCAATATTTTGTTGAGACCATCTGGGTGGCATACCTGACTGAACTCAGTTACTGCCTCTATATAAACCTGTAAGATTTGGTGGGCAGGTGAGAAAATCTACCAGTCTTACACCTACCTAAGCCAAATCTCGTAAGCAGGTTTTCATGCTTATTAAACCTGCCACCTATCAAGTATGGAGGTTGGTTTCAGTATTCACCTGAGAAGGCTGTGAACCAGCACACTAAAACTGTTCCAGCAGTACCCAATACACAACTACAAATATGGTAATTTGGATTTTTATAAAGTAGGAATTAGTAATGTGATGATTTTGAAAAACTAACAAATGAAAGGACAGACTAGTCAGCTCTCTATTGCTGGTATTGTGATCCTGGGCAAGATACTAATTTCTATTTTGATTTTATAGGTAATAAAATGGGACAACAGTACCTACCTCAGAGGACTATTATAAGAAAGAAATTATATAATCAGCATGAAGTAGTAATACTCAGCAGAGTGCTTGGCATACATAAAATCAACTTCTGATATTTATTATTAGAACTATTATAATTTTTAAAAAGTTTTACTTCCATTTGTACTCTTGCTCTAGGCCCTCTGTATTTTAGGATCGGGACTGCATTTTACTCATCCCTTACTCCATTCTTCAGCTCTTGTTACCGAACCAAACTTGAATCTACTCAGGGGACTCAGAGCAAAGTCAATCTACTGATACTGGGTCGTAATGAAGGAAAGTACAGCATTTTTCACAAAGTGCCCAACAGGAGGCCAAGTAAAGAGAACAATAGCTCAGGCTTAAAAGACCTGAATTCCCTGATGCCTTCTAGGGAAGGATATTTAAAGACAAGGTACCTGATCAGCTCATAGACATTCTTCTGATTGGTTGGTAGGAGGTAACAGAGTGATACATCATCATCTATTTGCTAATTCCAACTAGTCTGGGGTTTAGTGCTGTGCTTGTGATTAGCATGTAGTTATTTTCTTCCATCTGGTAAAGTTCTAGTATCTGTAAAACAATTCAAAGATAAGGCTCAGAATATTATCTATAGCCCTTGAGGAGGAGCAAAAGGCTCTTTGGGATTATGACTAAATAACTACTATTATATGCTGCTGGACTGTTTTTGTTTCTTCATTTTCCTTACTTTTCTGATTAAATTTGCTCTTTGGAACTCAGGGAAGGCCTAGGAGGCCAAAGCTTTTGTTTTTATTTTTAAACAAACAAGATATGGGGGACACTCGGTTTCTGCCCCCAGGAAGGTCCCACAGGGTCCTACTCACTTTCACTCTCTGTTACGTATAACCTGCCCACAGAGTCATCTTCCTAAACCCCAGTTCACCCTCCATTTCAATGTGTTTCAAAGCTCCTCCAAGTTTCTATCTAAATCATAAGTAAAAGCCTGCATATCTCTCTAGAGCTTTGAAAGTCTCAGGTATCACACAGATTTTGCGCTCCAGCTTTATGTTCTGCAGCTCCTCAAAAATCTATGTCAGGTGCATTCTCACATCAGTGGATAAATAACAATATAAAACAACTGTGAAAGCATCACTCTCAGTTCCTCTTAAAATAATTTTAAAATCTGCTTTGCATCTGCACTCCAACTGTCAGGATTTTTTTTTATTGAATTCTTGAAATAACTGCCAAATTGCTCTTTCTGAGTCAAGTTCATCAGTTGTCCATTTTATATCATTTCCAGATTCAGCTCGGTAAACTACAAATTATAACATATCCCTTTCTGTTCCACCCACATGATGGCTCCTTCATATACTACAGTCTTCCATAATTTGGCACCTACCACGATGCTGTTGCTTAGTCTTTTTTCCTTGGCTTACAATATTTTCCCCAATTTCAATGTCTGGTGTACTCTTGAGAGTCCATACCAAAAGTTGCATTTAAAGTCTGCTAAAATATAATCTATACTTATACATTCATTGTGTTTACAGAAAGAATTTTGAAACATCCACTTTTGGAGCAATGATCTTCTGGGACTTAGGATAATAGAGAATACTAAGTCAGAGGGAGTCGCTTCTTTGAAAGCATTTTACATCCATTACTCATTGTAGGACCTAAAGTAATGAATGCTTTCTGCCCAGATTTTAAAACAAGCTTTAAAGAAAAAAACAATTATAGAATATTGTGAGGCAAAGATTCTGAGATAAATGAATTTTTGATAACAGTGATACCGTTCTTAAGATCTGGTCTATATTGTACATCTTGGACAGGCATATGATATGGAACGTCTCCATTCTGTCTAGCACCAAGAATCAGAGGAAAAATAAAAGCAGAAATATTTTAAGACAAAGAAAATGAAAAAAGTATGGACTAACCTTTTGCTAATCAACAGTAGTCTGTCACATGCTTAGCTGTAGAGGAAATCCAGATGAAAAAGTTGAGTAGAAGAAACATTGTTTCTGACCATCACTGCTTACATGGAAAGAATAATTCCTTCAATGCCTATTGAAGGCAGTCTCAATAATCTGCCCCTCCCTTTTCATAGGCAGACCTGATACCTTATTATGCTTTATAACTCCACACTTGATACATTTCTATGTTCATTTCTTGATGATCAAATATTAGTCTCATGAAGGAATCAATACTCAGCATATAGAATACATCTAAACGATATTGATGTTTTAAAGTTACCATGTAAAAAGAATGCTTTCATTACCTAAAAATCCATTCCCATATATAACCACCACATATTAAATATGACTTTTAATGAGCCAAGTTAATATTTCCATGGATGTCATATTATATATACATACATAAATAGAGATAAAGCTAATTACTACGTAACCAAACACAATTGTTTAACCCATGTTAATTCCAACTAGCTGATTCTGCACTTATGAGTTTATAAAAAAATGCATAATCATAAACACAAATTTCACCAGAGTTATTTGACTGAATCGATTTACTAGGTTGAATATAAGTAGTTCTGTCATTTCACTGACCCAGACACTATCTTATTGGATTCTAACCCATTGGTCAAATCACATCATTTCTCTCAAAGTTAAGTATATTATCTATTTTGCATTTAACATAATTTGGCTGCATTTATTTGAGTGATTTAAGTACTGATAAGGACCAAGCCTTAGAATTGTATAATATGGATGTTATTATACATTTTCAAATGCCAATAATATTTTTGGCACTATCTTAAAAAACAATTTTAAGACCTGATACATATTTGCTTGCAAACCTCCCATTTTACCTTTTAGTGCTTTACTGAGGCACTCCTGTGAAAACTTAGCAAGGTCTCTAACACAAAGTTTAAATTCTTACTGGCCAATGGAATTCTGCAATTCCATTAACACATGAGTCTGACATAGCTGAGATTTATATTGCCAGAAACTCTCATTTGATTTATAATCTGGTAATCCTTTTATCCTCCATTTATATGCAGTATAACTTGACATAAGTGCAAGAATGCCTTCACTAATAGAATTCACGAATATTGGACCAAGACTTTTTTAGATCATAAAGACTCTCTGAAAAGGGAAAGAAAGGGAAAGACTGGAGCTGGCTGAGATGGGATCTGGCTTTAAATCAGTCTAATAAAATGAAACTCAGGTTAAAATTACTGATTTTAGAACATTAGCTTGGCATGCAGTTCTCTTTCAATGGGTCTGCTCCCTCAACTCAGTCCACGTTAACTGTTTTACCAGCCCTCAGGCTACAAAGGAGTCAGATATCTGTAGCTTTTGTTACAGTTCATATTAAAAAGTTATGTGGACTTATGAAGTATATGTAGATGGGGAGAAGCAAAGAAGGTGGAATATGGGAGGGGAGAAAGTTCTAAACATCATACTGAGTCTGGGAAAATTCTAGGATATAATGAAAGTGAAGAACAACAAAGAACATTTGGCACATCTGCTTCATTTACAAAATGATATCTTTATGTCAAACACCACCACTACCACCACCAACAACAACAAAACAGTAAACTAACAATCCAAGGTTTGTATCTGTTACCATCCACATTATGCCCTATTTGTTGACTATACATACTTTAAACTTGGTTTGAGTATTAATTCTTCTCAATGTTTTCCATTTAACAATAAAACACCATTTCTGCTTGTTCCCATTCATTCAAATGCTGATATTGAACAATATTATTTTCATGGTTTTTATCTATGCATGTCAGAATTCTAGTTAAAAAAAAAACAACTCTTAGATATGTAAGAAATAGATGCATAAGCCCATCTCCACACATGATATTTGCATAGAAAACTCAATTAGAGGACTATATTATTACATCTGGGAGATTAGTAGGATATCAAATGACTTGGAGATACTTCTGTATGTTTCCAAATTTTCTTCTTGACTGTGTTATTTTGGAGATTCCTAAAATTCAAAAATTATTCTTGGGAAAAAATAAACTTTGAAGGTACGTGCATTAATAGAAAACTATATCAGAGCACAACGATAAGGTCATAGGAGGGCAATGCTTTATGATAATTAACAGGTAGGTCATCCAAAACAAGGTACTAGTCAGCTAGTTTTAAACATTTTTGAGTTTTCTGTGATTAAATATGACTTTCTCATCAATAATATGTCTATTATTTTTATCATTTGGCATTTTAATTCGTACAATATACAGCATCCACAATACTAAATAACGGTGGCAAAACACATTTTAGGTTAATTTAGCTACCTAGTTACAGCATTAAAACAAATTTCATAAGTGAAGCAGGATAAAAAATTATCAATGGCTACACTTAATAGTTTCAGACACAGAATAGTAAATGTAAATACTTAATTCGATTGAATTTAAGTTAGATTTTATTTTAGTAATTTTAAAGGCTGTGAAAGAATGGGAGAGACAGATCCAAAGTGGCAGAGATAGAAAGGCAGAGTTAGAGTTGGAGAAAGGAGGAGAAAGAGAGAAATCACATAATCAACATGATGCTGAATCTTATGCCTGGACCAAAAGCTCTGTCCCTGTAGGTAATGTGACTATGAGTTAACTTCAAAATGTCTCTCTATCCTCTAAAGGAGAAATACTATTAACAAGATCTCATACCACAAACATGCTGCCTCACAGTTTAAGCTGGCATCATAAAAGTTGTACAACTAATTCTTTCTCCATTAAAATGCATATATTTATTATTAATTATTATTAAATTTCTTAATTTTAGAGTATTAGAGGGCAATGGAGAAATTTTGTTGACTCATTAGAAAGACCTAATGTGATAATCTGCACAATATAACACTGTATTAAAAGGCTGTATTTATAGCATTAATTTTAAGTCCTCATTTGAACTGTTATATTAGAGAACACAAAAAAGGTAAATCTAAAGATTAAATTGAGAGCTTTGCCTATTTAGTTTTCCAATTTGCTGAACACACACATATTCTCTCCTTTTCTCGCCTCATATGTACCCCTCTCTAAATTCCTTTAACTTTTTCCTTTGTTTTTATCTATTTCCCTTTCTGTTACCCTATCTCCATTTTCTTCTTTTTCACTCCTCTCTTTCTCCCTATTCTTTTTATTTTCACCCCACTGTTATATAAGTAGAACTTTGAATATTATTATGTCAGTTCTGAATTGCATTGATTTATTCACAATGATCAAAGACAAATTATTAAATTTCCTTTTAAAGCAATTGAGATTGTCAGAAATTTCATGCATTATAGCAGTTCATGATTCAGTCAAAATGAATCAAATAAAATCTTGGTTAAGTTTTATTTTCTACTTCTCTATGACTTGTGATCTGATTGAACTAAAATAAAATTAGGAATTTGCTCAGAATTAATTTAAGCACTGTACTAGAAGCAATCATATGTGTAGCACATTACTGAGATTCATTTTTTCTTATTTTCTAGATAATGACTGCCTCTGTGTTACAATAATATGATAGTTACCATGTTCAATTTTTCATCAAAATACATTTAACTCTGGTAATGATAAGAAACCAATGCATTACAATATCTATAAGACTGTATCATATTGGAAAAGAAGAATGCACTATTTATGCCTTTTTCTATATCTTAATATGGAAAAATTTGTTACTAATTGCAAGTATATATTATCTTGACTTACAAGACACAAAGTAGAGGATTGGGGAAAAGACTGGCATTGCAAAATTAACTTAAGTCCTCGATGATACGTTTTTCAAGGGGTGTGTTTGTGTAAGCAAAAATTCAACAAAAAATAGAAAAGGACGTGTTCCAGATGTGACCAAAAATAATATTGAAATAGTTTATCAAGTGTTCTGGAGAATTCATTTTCCTTAGGAATGATGGATTCTCTCTAGAGGCAGGGAAATGAATTAATATATCTTTAAATATCATTTCACTTTTCTTTATCTGTGAAAACTTTCTAAAAATAATTTGATAGAAGTTGGAAAGTTAGAAATACCTGATGTAATTATCTTTTATTACAAACTTTTGAGAATGTTGCTTAACCCTATGCTTCTCAGTTTTTAACTAAAAACATGGAGATTACAATCCTCAACAATATGTGTGGTTTAAAGGAAATAATAAAAGTTAAAGCAACTAGTATGATTATACAATACATATTTCTCATTCTTTCTTGTCCCCCACTTCTTTCAGAAGATCATTTTGCCCTTACTTTCAAGGATTTTGTATGTGATAGGGTAACTATTTTGTTAAAACTCTTAAAATAAGAACATTAATAAGACTCTTTTGTTCCACTGAATTATGCCTTCATTTCTGAAAGTAGAAAAGCTTTATGCTAAAATAATGTAAGCTAAATATATTAAATATATCAATTATCTCTGACTTGTGTTTAGAAAAGCTAACTGGATTTTCTCTTTTTCTTTTAAATGAGTAATGTAAACCATATGATAAAAAAAATTTCTTTTTAGTTTTTACTGTTAGATCTGCAGTGGCTAGAAGAACAGCTCAGACATATTATGCACTCAAGTAATAATTGTGGAATTAAAAATACAATCAAGTTGGAGTTGTTATCCATTTTCCTCAATCCATTTTAAGAGGAAATAACTGCCTTTGACTTGGTTTTATTAAAAATGGACAATTTAAATATATGGTTACCAGGGGAAAGAGGGAGAGGGATAAATTTGGAGATTGGGATTTACATATACACACTGCTAGGTATAAAATAGAGAAGGAATAAAGACCTACTGTATAGCACGGGGAAATCTACTCAATACTCTGTAATGGCCTATAAGCTAAGAGAATCCAAAAAGGAGTGAATATATGTATGTGTAGAAGTGATTTCTGTACACTCAAAACATTGTAAACTGTAAATCAACTATGTGTACTTAGTCACTCAGTCGTGTCCGACTCTGTGACCCCATGGACTGTATCCCACCAGGCTCCTCTGTCCATGGGGATTCTCCAGGCAAGAATACTAGAGTGGGTTGCCATGCCCTCCTCCAGGGGATCTTCTCAACCCAGGGATTGAATCCAGGTCTCCTGCATTGCAGGTGGATTCTTTATCATCTGAGGCATCAGGGAAGCCCATGGACTTTACTCCAGTATTTTTCTTTTTAATAGACAATTTAACATTTTCAATGATAATGTACAATTTTCTTCATTTTAAAGTATAAAATGGAAAAGGTGATGCATACAGTAGAAAATTAATTTATCAGTCTACTCATTTTTGGAAATGAATCAAGAAAAGTTTATTAAAACTATATATTTGGAAAATATATTTACCATCATGCCAATATGAGAAGAATGATTGTACTTGCTTCAGCAGCATACATATCAATATGAGAAGAATGATAACAAAAATTTAATATACTCATTGTCCTAGAGAACAATTTGTATTGGCAATTTGCAAAATTGAATGCTCAGTATAACTCTGGCTCAAAATAATAGAGTACAATTGTGAATTCTGAGTTCATGTGAATATTTCATTTCTTGGAATTGACAGACTTGTAGTTTGATTATGTATGTTAATCTGTAGCTTATTTTCTAAATATATATACATATAATTTGAATATATATATATATATTATATGTAGAAGATGGAGGGCAGGAGGAGAAGAGGGTGTCAGAGAATGAGATGGCTGGATGGTAATGGACATGAACTTGGGAAAACTCCAAGCAATTGTGAGGGACAGGGAGGCCTGGCATGCTGCAGTCCATGGGGTCTCAACGAGTTAGACACAACTGGATGACTGAACAACAACAGTTGTTGTTCAGTCATATATATATATATATATATATATATATACATATATATATATATATATATATATATATAGGGCATCCCAGGTGGCTCATTGGTAAAGAATCTGCCTGCCAATGCAGGAGATGTGGGTTTGATTCCTGGGCTGGGAAGATTCCCTGGAGAAATGGCAACCCACTCCAGTATTATTGCCTGGGAGATCCCATGTACAGAGGAGCCTGTCAGGCTACTGTCCATGGGGTCACTAAAAAGTTGGACACGACTTAGCAACTAAACAACAAAATACATATATATGCTTTCTTTTAATCTCCCACGATAATAAAAGTTTTTTTTTTTTTATAACAAAATGAATTCAAGAGCTACCATCTGGAGAGAGAGAGACTGCTAAGTACATCATCAAAGGCAATAAACCTAAGAGTCCAGGAAGATCTTGAACTATTACTCTTTCAATTTAATTTTTAACCATGAAAATACTTGTAGGAAAGAAAACTATCTAAATGGCAGCCATTTTTATATTCAGATATTTGCCATGTAAAATAATTGGATGTCAGATGAGGAACTGCCTGTCATATTTTGCTATTAAAATAATATATTTTTTGTGCATAACCAAACTTGCCTGAGTGAGTTACTATAGCCTATGGTCTCCCTGAGATTTTCCAATGGGATTTTAATAATACTCTTATGTTTGCCATCTTAGCAGTACAGCCTGTTAAACTCAATTTGTAAGAAAAATATTCAGGTATAAAACTAGATAATCTGTATCCCTTTGGAATCAAAAGTCACTTTGCCAAAATATTTTAACATGCAAAATTGCTTCTTGAGAGATATTTGCCATGATAAAATGACAGAAAACTACATTTCCATTATAATTATAACTGACTTGTGGTGTTAAGTTTTTATAATTTAAAGGTATTCTCAACTCTGACAGCCCTTCCATGTTGAATTATGCATCTCAGGCTCTTAAATAGTTCTGCTGGCATGAGACAGCTGAGATGAAGTTGTCTTTCTAAAATAATTGCTCCATGGAGCATCCATTATACCTTCAGAAAAAATGTATTACTTGACTTCTACAAATTATAGACTAGCCTATAATGGGTATTTTTGACAGCTATTAGCTTAAAAAAATCTGAACAGTAAAATGAGTATTGATATCACAATGGTGTGCTGTGCATGTTAATACCAACCTTCTCTGTACTTCCCTTCTAAAGCATGATGTAATCATTAATTATAATAATATTGATGTAACTGAACTCATGTTAAAAATACAGTATTGGCAAAGTATGTCATTTTCTCACCTGTGAGATAAAAACCATTAACTCAGTATTTACAGTACATATTGAAGACATCATCCACGTTTAAAAGATAAAAAATGAATACACTTTTGGTAATGTTTTTCTGATTCATTAAGTTACTGGGTATATTTTAAAAATCACAAATGGGACAATAATCAGATAATGAAAAAGATTATATGTTTTTACCTCCCAGATGCCTCTTCAAAATATTGAACATTGATGACAACCTGATTTACCAATACTTTGTTAAAATATATATTCTTATTTCTTATCAAGAATTTTATACTTTATATTTCTATGGCAGTTAAAATTTCCCCTAATAAAAACAGTTGCAAATATCTTTGCAGGAATATTCTACCTCATGAAACTATAATGATTCCATTATTATTAAAGTCCAGAATGAAAACAATAGTGACAGTCTATCAGAATCTTTACAATTTCTGCATGTATCAATTAAATGCAGTCACGTGAATGAAAATATTTGTTGTTAAGTTTAGGAAAATTCTATTCAAATATAGGCAAAGTTTTTATTAGCAGGCAAATATGTGGTAAATATTTTCCAATTCTATTGAACTACTAGGTTTTGGGGGGTTATTTGTTTGTTAATATGACCACAGTAGGAAGAAATGGCTTGGGTTCCTATGTCTCTCCTGTATAAACAGATCACAGACCCAGACACATATACACATATATCTCTGATCTGAAGAATCAAAAAGCTAACATCTATAATAAAACTTAAGTTAATGAATATATTAATCTAAGGTGTATCAAGTGCCTACTGTCTCATTCTGCCAAGAACTGATCACATAGTTATTATTTATACCTATTCCTTATTAACCAAATCCTGGCAGGTTCATACCTCTACACATGGCCAGAAGAAAAATTGCACACATTATGTGGTCTCTTCAAATTCTCTTGGCTTTAAGCTCACTCTCATCTCTTAGGTTAATAGTAGAAAGACAAATCTTGTGCTGAGTTCTAATACTCTGTTTGTTACTTACTGAGGCTTAGGTGGGGTGGAATAGGTAGAATGATAGATGGAAATTTGATAGTTTTAGTACATCTTTCCAGTTCTACTATCACAATCTCTTATTTAAATGAAGTATTTAAAAGTCTAAATGACTGGCTAGCTTAAGAGAAAAAGAAACATTTAGAAATTGTCAACTACAAATTGGTACTTGCCATCTACCTCTAAAAGGATTAAATCATGTGCTGCTAAACTGCTAATTTGCAACACCCCCTGAAAGCAGTTCAGGATGGAGAGCAGAAGTGAGGCACTCTGTGCTTGGGGTAGAAGAACTGGCAAAACAGGTCTCAGATAGTTATTTTAAGGAGCCAATTTTATAAGACTAATTCTTGTATCTCCTTATATTTAGAAAAGCACTAAAATCCTTCATGGTGACCACTGCTCCTCATGACTAGCAGAAACCTTCAAGACACTAACAGAAACCTTCTGCAAATTGCATGTACTTAATTGCATGTACTCTCCCTTCACCAAAATCACACATACACCGACATTGTCCCCTACCTCTCTGGAGTGGTTTCTCAGAGCTATCTGCAGAGCTATCTGCAATCACCCAGGCTTCAGTTCTCATTTTGCCTCAAATAAAACTTAACTGGCAGCTCTCATATTGTGCATTTTTTAAGTTAACAAAATAAATTTTAGTAGATAGTTTTGAGAGAACAAAGATAGGAGAGAATAAAGAAAATGGTCTACACTGACTTTGTAATACCTTGCTATACTTTAACCATCACACCTTCAGTCCTATATACTGGCCCCAATGAGTAGAGACCAAGGTGGAGAAAAATACCCCAATGTTGGTTTTAACAAATTACACTAAAGGGATTACAACTGTCCATGACAACATAAATTGAAATTTCTTCCATTTATTCCTTGCAGCTGATATAAAATGAAACTTTAAAACACTTTTTAAATAATGAGTGTCTTGCCTTCTAATAGCATGAGATTTAGCTTTTAAAATATTTTTTGTAGTCTCAAGTTATTAAACTATTAACTATAAATTACCTGTTTACATAATTGAGGCATTATATATGGAATTACCAAACAGATGAGTATCATCTATCCCTCCCACCAAAGCAACTTGCTTAGAGTAACATAATGACTTATTTCAGGGAAGTTTAAAAATCTTTAAAAATCATTGAATATAGAGGCTTTATTTTAATTGGGAAAGATTACCTGGTATCAAGATTACTTGCCTTGATATATGAAAAATGGAATATTTCCTGCCATATCAGTAAACAAAGATGTCAGAGTCATCAGGGGTTGCAGCCAGTGAGTCCTGAGGAAACTCAGGAAAGAAAAAACTACCTGCCATCTAGCAGTCATCAGAATGCAGCCATGCCCTGTGTAGAGGCCTGAGGAAATGCAGGATGTGAAAACACAGAATACTGGCCCCACATACCTGAGATGCATATCAAAGGAATAATTTCATGAGCCCAGACTGTTGCATCTTCCCATACATAGAAAAGCATTAAATTCCTGGAGATAACTGGCTTTCCTTTAGTTAACAATCATCTTTTGACATTGAGACTACCTTCCCTTTGTTGCAAAACTTCTATATAACCTGCCTCACCTACTCTTCTCCTCAGAGTAGCTGTCTAAGGGTTACTTCAGATGCTTCCTCCCCGGCTCGAAGTCCTAAAAATTCTAGCCAAATAATACATAACTCTCAATTTTTAGGTTGTGAATATTTTTAAGTACAAATATATTATGTTCTTTGAAAAGGCTATGCAGTGGTTATGAATGAAATCTAATGTGCACATTACAAGTATGCACACACACCTATGATAAATGTTAAAATCATACATAAAACAGTTTGTAGAGATGCAGTGGATTTTGTGGGATTTTAATTGCCTCTAGATTTTTCTATAGCCTTCAAATTTTCTACAATGTGAATAACAATTTTTATTTTATGTAAGCGAAACAAAAATCTGTTTCAAAATTTTTCAAAGATATAGAGTAAAAAGTTAAAGTACTTCTTCTTGATGTCTTGACATTTCCCATTCTCTTTCTGACCCCTAACTCCAACAACTCAATGTTTTTGCAGAAGCAACTGATGTTGTTTGTTAGCACCACCCAGACCTTTATTTTCTACTTTTTTTTTTCATATATATTGGATTGGCCAAGAGGCTTGTTGGGCTTTTCTGATAAGATGGCTCTAATAGTGCTTAGCTCTCTTTAACTTCATTTGAAACAACTTTTAGATTGTATTGTGACAGCTGTCATATCAGAGTGCATTTTAAAAAACAGCAAAATTGTTGAATTTTTATATAGCCATTTTAATATTGAAGATGAGAAAAAAATCAACATTTTTAGCATATTATGCTTTATTATTTTAAGAAAAGTAAAAATGCAGCTAAAATGTGAAGAAAGATTAGTGCGGGGTATGGATAAGCTACTGTCACTGATCAAATGTGTCAAAAGTGCTTTGTGAAGTTTTGTCCTGGAGATTTTCTCATTGGATTATTCTCCATGGTCAGGGATACCAATTGTGGTTGGGAGCAATCAAATTGAGATACTGAGAACAATTAACATCATACCACAGAGGAGATAGCCAACATACCCAAAATATCTAAATCGAGTATTGAAAATCATTTGCATCAGCTTGGTTATGTTAATCACTGTAATATTTGGCTTCCACATAAGTTAAGTGAAAGAAATCTTCTTGACTGTGTTTCTGTGTGCGATTCTCTACTGAAACGTAATGAAAGCATCCTGTTTCTAAAACAAATTGTGATGGACAATGAAAAGTGGATATTGTAGAATAATGTGCAATGGATAAAACTGTGAAGCAAGTGAAATGAACCACCACCAACTACACCAAAGTCTGGTCTTCATCCAAAGAAGGTGGTGGTGTATATATGGTGGGATTGAAAGAGAGTTCTCTATTATGATATCCTTCTGGAAATCCAAAAGATTAATTCCAACAAGCAATGCTCCCAGTTAGACCAACTGAAAGTAGCACTCGAAAAGCATCAGGAATTAGTCAACAGAAAAAGCATAATCTTCCAGCAAGATACTATAAGACCGTGTGTTTGATGGCCAGGCAAAAATAGTTACAGCTTGCCTGGGAAGTTCTGATTCATCTGCCATATTCACTAGATATTGTACCTTTAGAATTCCATTTATTTTGGCCTTTACAAAATTCTCTTAATGGAAAAAAAAATCAATTCCCTGGAGTACTGTAAAAGGCACCTGGAACAGTTCTTTGCTCAAAAAGGTAAGTTTTGGGAAGATGAAATTATGAAACTGCCTGAAAGAAGCCAGAAGGCAGTGGAACAAAATGGTGAATACATTGTTCAATAAAGTTCTTGGTGAAAATGAAAAAAAAAAAAATGTGTCTTATTTTTACTTAAAAACTGAAGAAACTTTTCAGCCTACCCAATGCCATATGTGGAGAAACTACAGGTTAGTTATTCCTATTCAATCTCTCAAGACAGAGGGAAAAAATGTCTTTCCTACAGCTTCCTTGCAGACAGGAGTGTGACATCCTCTGGCCTATGAAATAGAAGTCCTTTTGTTGGGCTTTGGGAAACTTCTTAAAGTTGGACACACCCAGGGAGGCATGCTCTACTGTACTCTACCCCTCCTCTTGCCCTTTTTCCTGTCTAGAGTTGTCAAGGTGCTAAGAAGAGGGGTGCTAGTAGCACCCAGTTTTGGAAACACAACAAGAGCCATCCCTTGGAAAACAGGCACTATGGAGAACAGTGTGGAGATTCCTTAAAAAACTGGAAATAGAACTACGATGTGACCCAGAAATCCCACTGCTGGGCATACAGACCAAGGAAACCAGAATTGAAAGAGATATGTGCACCTCAATGTTCATCGCAGCACTGTTTACAATAGCTAGGACATGGAAACAACCTAGATGTCCACTGGCAGATGAATGGATAAGAAAGCTGTGGTACATATACACAATGGAATATTACTCAGCTATTAAAAGGAATGCATTTGAATCAGTTCTAATGAGGTGGATGAACTGGAGCCTATTATACAGAGTGAAGTAAGTCAGAAAGAAAAACACCAATATGGTATACTAATGCATATATATGGAATTTAGAAAGATGGTAACAATGACCCTATATGCAAGACAGAAAAAAACCCAAAAACATAGAGATAAAGAACAGACTGTTTGACTATGGGAGAAGGCGAAGACAGGATGATTTGAGAGAATAGCATTGAAACATGTATATTACCATATGTGAAATAGATGGCCAGTCCAGGTTCGATGCATGAGACAGGGCACTCAGGGCTGGTGCACTGGGATGACCCTGAGGTATGGGATGGGGAGGGAGGTGGGAAGGGGGTTCAGGATCCGGGACATGTGTACAACTGTAGCTGATGCATGTTGATGTATGGTGAAAGCCACTACAATATTGTAAAGTAATTAGCCTCCAATTAAAATAAATTAATTAAAAACTTAAGAGATTTCACTGCTGTCATAGTACTGTGATCCCAAAGCAGAACAGTTTTATTAAAAACAAAAGGGAAAACAAAACAAAAAGCTAACTAAAAAAGCTGAACTCTTGATGTTATTGTTGTAATACTGAATGATTATTTTTGCGTTTCATTCTACACGACAAAATAATGAATAATAATTCCCTCTCTTGCTTAAGTAAATGTTATTTGTGTTTTCTGTTGCAAGATGATTTGAATTCCTAGTTGAAGGTGTCTAGATATATTTAAAACAATAGCTCTGTTTCTCATTTTACATGACATCATAGAATAATCAATTTCAAATTGTTTTTATTTATTCAATGACATTTTCAGGTTATTTTCACTTCAGCATATGAAGATCTATCTTTAGCTTAAGTTTATTATTCAGTTCTATTAATGAAACCATTAATTTAACTTGGTAAATGCTTAAATTCAACTTGTTAGATGCTTAGGTGGCATATAATGATTGGTTATTGAAATCAATGTAGAAATTAATATCCTGGTACATACATGTATACTTCTTGAGGTAGATACATAGAAATGTAGTTCCTGGGTTCAAGGATATGTGTTTTTTGAATACTAATGGATATTTTGAAAATCTTAATTTTTTTTTCCCATCACATTGCCTTTTTTTCTACCTTGGATACTGTCACACATATGACTTTTTTGTCAGTTTTAATGGAATAATATGAAATTACTTTATGGTTGCATAATAGTTACTATTGAATTTTAATATATATTCATTTATATATTGCCATTTTTATTTTTTCTCAAGTAAATTGCTACATTAACCATTTAAAAACACATATATTAGATTATCTTTTGTTGTTTTTAGGAAACTCTTTAAACAGTAAAAGTAACCTTTATTTGTGGCACATATATTTGCCTCATCTGTAGCAGAAATAATCATTTATTTGTAAATGTGAAATCATTTTGTTTTAAATGCAAAAATCATTTAATACTTTACCTGTACATCTATGTTTTGAATTTCATGCATTCTTTCTTTGTATGGAATTTTAACATTGCTTCAATGCATCCTAAATAGTTATTTCAGATATATTTGGAAGAAAATGCTTTTATTACTATCTTGATACAAATTTTTTTTATTTTTCCCTTTTCTTTTGATTAAACTTGAATCAGGCCTGTGGCTTTTGCCATAGGATCTTATCTTATTTTGAGATACTGTTGTCCCTCATCTACTTCATAAGAGGTCTAACCTTTATTTCTCTTTTCTCTTTATTTGAAAGCTTTTAGTAATTTTAGAAATTTCAGATATCTGAGTACCTACTTAAATTCAGTTTTACAGCACTTAAGAAACCTTTTCAATACAAAGATTTCTGTTGTCAAGTAGGTTCATTGTATTATTTAGATTTTGTTTTAATTTTTATTTTCTAGTAACTTCTTTGTTTTCTAAACACTTCATTTTCATAGCACCCTTCTCCCATTTTAATTATTGCATATTCCCTGATGCACATATTTGCTATTATATATCCTCATTTTGGTCCTTCTCTAAGAGATTTGTTTCTATCAAATTGTCAGCTACAAATTGGCACCTGCCATTTACATTCACAAGGGTTAAATCATGTACTGCTATAACTGCTGATTTTCAATACCCCCTGAAAAGAGTTTAGGGTGGAGAGCAGAAATGAGGCACACTTTGCTTGGGGAAAAACTGGCAGAACAAGTCTTCAGATATTTTCAAGGGTTGAATTTATGAACCCAATTCTTCTATCTCCTCATATCTAGAAAATCCTTCATGGTGAGAACTGCTCCTCGTGACTAGCAGAAACATTCTGCAAAAAAATACTCCCATTTTACCAAAATCACATTTGCTGACCTTGCCCCCTGCCCTTCGGAGCAGATTCTAAGAGGTATCTGAAGTGCTGTCTCCAGGGCTGAAGTGCTCTTTTTGACCCAATAAAACAACTTTCAACTCTCATATTGCACATTTTTTTTAAGATGACAGTTTTATGAGGACCATAAAGAAGGGACCCAGAATGGACTTCTCTCCTTCACCAAAACTCTAAGTGGAACCAGAGTGTTGGTACCAGAAGCTCCTTTCACCCTTCCTCCTCCTTGAAGAATCCAGATGAATTGGATAAGTTGGACGGTGAAGAAAGCTGAGGTGGAAAAATTGATGCTTTTGAACTGTGGTGTTGGAGAAGACTCTTGAGAGTCCCTTGGACTGCAAGAAGATCCAACCAGTCCATCCTAAAGGAGATCAGTCCTGGGTGTTCATTGGAAGGACTAATGCTGAAGCTGAAACTCCAATACTTTGGCCACCTCATGCAAAGTGTTGACTCATTGGAAAAGACCCTGATGCTGGGAAGGACTGGGGGCAGGAGGAGAGGGGGACGACAGAGGATGAGATGGTTGGATGGCATCTCCAACTCAATGGACATGGGTTTGGGTAGACTCTGGGAGTTGGTGATGGACAGGGAGGCCGGGGGTGCTGCAATTCATGGGGTCGCAAAGAGTCGGACATGACTGAGCGACTGAACTGAAAGGCTTGTCATTATAGACAGTTATGGTTTTATTTTAATGTCTTTCCAAAAATGCTTCCTCTTCAAGAAAATTAACAAGAAGAACTTTTGAATAAATAAAAGTTTCTGACTTTCAGAACATAATGTTGAACTGGGTAAGAAATTAAAGAATCCTAGTGAGAAACCTGATGGCTTCATAAACTGTTACAAAAACGTTACATAAAACTGAGTGAAATGATGATATGGTTATAATTCTTTATGAATTTGAAAAATTATTGGTTTATATCTGTGTTTTCCAGATATAAGGAAAACTTTTCCCTCAAACTAATTATGATGTACAATAATTTGGTAAATTATACTTTTGTAAGCAGAACTGAGAGTCCCTTGGACTGCAGAGATACAACCAGTCCATCCTAATGGAAATAAGTCCTGAATATTCATTCAAAGGACTGATGTTGAAGCTGAAACTCCAATACTTTGGCCACCTGAGGCAAAGAACTGACTCATTGGAAAAGACCCTGATACTGGGAAAGATTGAAGGTGGAAGAAGAAGGGGATGACAGAGGATGAGATGGTTGGATGGCATCACCGATGCAATGGACACGAGTTTGAGTAAACTCAGTTGGTGATGGACAGGGAGGCCTGGTGTGATTTAGTCCATGTGGTCATAGAGGTTCAGACACGACTGAACGACTGAACTGAACTGAAGCAGAACTGAAACATTTACCTTTTCTTTCTATGTCATCCCTCCAGAGATTGCAAACTCAAGTTCTCAGCAGTTTTATCAGATAAATCAGGAAGGCAACTCACTAACAGGTACAGAAAGCTCAAGTTATTTTGGGGATTTTAAGAGGGAGGAATTCACCTGTATCTGTAAGGTGAAATATGTAATAAGTCTTTAGCATGACTTTCCTAGCCTTGAGAGGTCTTTTAAAAGTTTAGTCTGAGACTCCTTTTAAAAGTTTCAGCAAAGCAAAAAGCCTATATGATCAATTATATAAATTATCAGGCCAAATTTTTAAAGATTAGACATATTTTGCAAACAAATTAGTCTTAGTTTGGATACATTTGGTAGAAATTAGGGTAATTTTAGAGTGAAAAGATGTTTCAATAAATGCTAAATCCAAGTTTTGTTAATGGAAATCTGTACTGACTCACTTCCCAAATAGTTCCTTGCTGTTATGTTAATGTAAAATTTAACTCAATTATTAAAGGACACTAAGTTTGTTTCTGAAGCTTATCTCAGTAATCTATCTCTGAGTAAAAATTAAATGCCCCATGATCTACAACCAGGAGGTCATTTATAGTAGAAAAGACATGCTTTAAAGGATTATCCATCTCCAACCTGGACGAATGGACCTTTATCAGGTACTCACTCTTAACTCGGAGAAGGCAATGGCACCCCACTCCAGTACTCTTGCCTGGAAAATCCCATGGATGGAGGAGCCTGGTAGGCTGTAGTCCATGGGGTCGCTAAGAGTCGGACACGACTGAGCGACTTCACTTTCACTTTTCCCTTTCATGCACTGGAGAAGGAAATGGCAACCCACTCCAGTATTCTTGCCTGGAGAATCCTAGGGACGGCAGAGCCTGGTGGGCTGCCGTCTATAGGGTCGCACAGAGTCGGACACGACTGAAGCGACTTAGCAGCAGCAGCACTCTTAACTATCTCAGGCACAGTCAAACTGAAGGGAAACTGACTCTTGGATTAATTCCTACTTCCAAAGGTCCCTACACCAGACTGGTCTTTGAGAGATGAGATTGCTGACCTAAAATCACCTTAAAACAATGCTCAAACAGAGAAGAAACTACACTCACACTAGGAGAAGATGACAACCATTAGAAGTAGACAGGTAGCCCAAGATTCCGAACCTGACTCATATGATCATTTATAATGTTTTCTTGACTTTTTGGAGCTTTGTATATAAATTAAATGTTTTTCTATCATGGGCATGTTCCTATGCTAGTTTTAAAAATTAATCCAATTGTTGGATTTCTGGCCAATTACCTATGCCCAGTACTTCTAGATTACTTTGGTGGATTTCTCCACTCCAAGGCTACAATTGGATGTTCTTTAGGAAATTTACTTTAGAAGAAAGAAAAATCAGTTCTCTTCAGGATAATCTTGATGTTACTAGACAGGACCTTCTCATGTGGCCAATTAATAATACCTGCTCTAGCCCAGGCCATAAATGTGAATTTTCCTCTAAAGTACTCAGAGCAACAACAACAAAAATTCAGCAAATGAATAGAACCTCCCACAATTATGGGATGGATTTATGTGGTTAATACCAGTCTGTGATCATTTAAGCTTTAAAGCCCCCTTTATCTTGGGAACAATTAAATTATACTAATGATAACCAGCCTAGCAACACTAGGAAATTTGGCTCAGAGCCTTATGAACAGTGCTAATATATTAATATGATTTCCCTGAAAAATAAAGATTGGTCCATAAGAGACTAAAATAGACAACCTGTGGATATACTGGGCTGCATATAATGGAAGTTCTTAGCTTAATTCTTACTTATGACTTTAATAATATTGCCAGCAATTCTATTTATACTTTCTCTGTTTTACAAGATTATTGTTTCTTGCATTACCAAATGTGTGACTGAACCGCTTACAAAATATACAGTTTTATATGAGATCAATGGTTTTAATAGTGTAACTCTAGATATGGAAAGATACAAAAAGAGGAAGCTTATTCTGGAACATACAGATTAATAAGACAGGTGGTCCAGAGCCCTTTGATTGCTGTTGATAAAACCTGGTCTAGTAATAGCACATTGAGTGGCCTATCATCAAAACCTTTGCCAGACTTAAGAATAAGCCTTCTTAGCACAATGGGACAAAATGATCATAAAATGCCTCCCAAAACATGGTCTAATTTATGACCATGAGGGAGCCATGTCAACCACAAATTGGCACTTGCCATCTAGAAGGATTAAATCATGTGCTGCTAGAGTTGCTGCTGATTTTAAACACCTCCTGAAAGGAGTACAGGGTGGAGAGCAGAAATGAGGCACTCTGTGGTTGGGGTGGGAGAACTGGCACAACAGGTCTTCAGGTAGATATTTTCAGGAGCCAATTTTATGAGCCCAATTCTTGCATCTCCTCATATCTAGAAAAGCATGAAAATCCATTATGGTGACAACTATTCCTCATGCCTAGCAGAAATTTTCAGGAGACGAGCAGAAACCTTCTGCAAAAATAATGTTCCTATTGCATGAACTTCCTCTTTACCAAAATCACATGTATACTGATCTTCCCCTTGCCTCTTTGGAGCAGTTTCTCAGAGGTATCTAAGGTGCTATCTCTCAGGCTGCACTCCTCACTTTTCCCCCAATAAAACTTAACTTGAATCACTCACATTGTGCAATTTTTTAAGTCAACAGTCAACAATACTCACAGTTATGAATGATGAACTCAACTGGTTATCATAGGTATTTCATGTTGATTTCCTTTAAAGTTTATTAAAGTGTTCCAAAATGGATTATCCCATTAATGAATCAGCTCCAGGGTGGCCAGCAGCAGCAGTGAGGCTGGAGGGGGCCTTCTACTCCTGGGAAGTGGATAGGCTCCAGGACCTGGTAGCAGAGAGACCAGGGTGCCCTGTGCCCTGTGCTCCTGGGTGTCCACCAACACTGGTTTCAACCTCCCCTGTACCCTTTTCCCAGCCACTCCAGCAGGGAGGTTGCCTCCACCCCAAGCTGCACGTTGACCGACACCTGACAGCCAGTGAAGGTTTACATGCTCAACAAGGACCAGCAGAGGAACAACCAGGACTCTGGGCATGTCATTCAGCTACATGGAGTGCTTAAAGGGCATGTCCCTGCTAGTTAGGGCCTGACAAAATGTGGTCCACTGGAGAAAGGAATGGCAAACCACTTCACTATTCTTGGCTTGATAACCCTGTGAACAGTATGAAAAGGCAAAAAGATATGATGCTGAAAGATGAGCACCCCAGGTTGGTAGCTGTCCAATATACTATTGGAGAAGAGTGAAGAAATAACTATAGAAAGAATGAAGAGGCTGAGCCAAAGCAGAAACAATGCCTAGCTGTGGTTGTGTCTAATGGTGGAAGTAAAGTCCGATGCTGTAAAGAACCATATTGCATAGGAACCTGGAATGTTAGTTCCATGAATCAAGGTGAACTGGAAGTGGTCAAACAGGAGATGGCAAGGGTGATCATTGACATTTGAGGAATCAGTGAGCCAAAATGAAAAGGAATGGAGGAATTAAATTCAAATGGCCATTATATCTACTACTGAGGGCAAGGATTCCTTAGAAGGAATGGAGTAGCCTTCATAGTCAACAAAAGAGTCTGAAATGCAGTACTGGTTTGAGATCTCAAAAATGATAGATTGTTCTTGATTTGTTACCAAGGCAAACCATTCAACATCATGGTAATCAAAGTCTATGCCCCAACTACTAATGCTGAAGAAGTTGAAGTTGAATGAGTTTATGAAGACATATGAGACGTCCTAGAAATAACACCAAAAAATATGTCCTTTTCACCATAGGGGACTGGAATGCAAAAGTAAAAGTAGTAAGTCAAGAGATATCTGGAGAAACAGGCAAGTTTGGCCTTGAAGTACAAAATGAAGTAGGGCAAAGGCTGACACAGTTTTGCCAAGAGAACACAATTGGTCATAGCAAACATCCTCTTCCAACAACACAAGTGATGACTCTACACACAGATATCACCAGATGGTCAATACCAAAATCAGATCAATAATATTCTTTGTAGCTAAAGATGGAGAAGCTCTATACAGTCACCAAAAACAAGAACAGCTGACTGTGGTGCAGATCATGAACTCCTTATTGCAAAATTCAGACTCAAAATTGAAGAAAGTAGTGAAAACCACTAGGCCATTCAGATATGACCTAAACCAAATCCCTCACAATTATACAGAGGAGGTGAAGAATAGATTCAAGGGATCAGATCTGATAGACAGAGTGCCTAAAAGAAGTATGGATGGAGGTTTGTGACACTGTACAAGAGGCAGTGATCAAGACCATTCCCAAGAGAAAGAAATGCGAATAGGCAAAATGGTTGTCTGAGGAGGCCTTACAAATAGCTGAGAAAACAAGGGAAGTGAAAAGCAAAGGAGAAAGGGAAAGATATATCCATCTGAATGCAGTGTTCCAAAGAATAGTAAGAAGAGATGAGAAAACCTTCCTAAGTGATCAATGAAAAGAAATAGAGGGAAAGGACAGAATGGGAAAGACTGGAGATCATTTCAAGAATTCCAAGGGAATATTTCATGCAAAGATGGCTACAATAACGGACAGAAATGGTATGGACCTAACAGAAGCAGAAGATATTAAGAAGAGGTGGCAAGAATACAAAGAAGAACTATACAAAAAAGATGTTGGTGACTCAGATAACCATGATGATGTGATCACTCACCTAGAGCCAGACATCCTGGAGTCAAGTGGACATTAGGAAGCATCACGATGAACAAAGCTAGTGAAGGTGATGGAATTCCAGCTGAGCTATTTCAAATTCTAAAAGATGATGCCATGAAAGTGTTGCACTCAATATGCCAGCAAAATTGGAAAACTCAGCAGTGGTCACAGGACTGGAAAAGGTCAGTTTTCATTCCAATCCAAAAGAGGAACAATGTCAAAGAATGTTCAAACTACAGCACAACTGCATTCTTCTAACATGCTAGCAAAGTAATGGTCAAAATTCTCCAAGTTAGGCTTCAATAGTACGTGAACTGAGAACTTCCAGATTTTCAACCAGGATTTAAAAAAGGCAGAGGAACTAGAGATTAAATTTCCAACATCTATTGGACATTAGAAAAAGCAAGAGAATTCCAGAAAAACATCTACTTCTGCTTCATGGACTATGCTAAAGGCTTTGACTGTGAGGGTCACAACAAACTGTGGAAAATTATTAAAGATTTGGGAATACAAGATCATCTACCCTTTCTCTGGAGAAATCTGTATGCAGGTAAAGAAACAATTAGAACCAGACATGGAACAACGGACTGGTTCAAAACTGGGAAAGGAGTACGCCATGGATGTATATTGTCACCCTGCTTATTTAACTTATATGCACAGTACATTACGAGAAATGCCAGGCTGGATGAAGCACAAGTTGGAATCAAGATTGCCGGGAGAAATGTCAATAACCTCAGATATGAAGATGACACCACCCTTATGGAAGAAAGCAAAGAGAAACTATAGATCCTCTTGACGAAGGTGAAAGAGGAGAGTGAAAAAGCTGGCTTAAAACTCAACATTCAAAAAATGAAGATCATGGAAACCAGTCCCATCATTTTATGGCAAATAGATAGGGAAACAATGGAAACAGTGACAGACTTTATTTTTGGAGGCTCCAGAATCACTGCCCATGGTGACTGCAGTCATGAAATTAAAAGATGCTTGTTCCTTGGAAGAAAAGCTATGACCAACCTAGACAGCATATTGAAAAGCAGATACAGTATTTGCCAATAAGATCCGTATGGTCAAAGCTATGGTTTTTACAATAGTCATGTATGGTTGTGAGAGTTGGACCATAAAAAGGCTGAGCACCGAAGAAATGGTGCTTTTGAACTGTGGTGTTGGAGAAGACCCTTGAGAGTCCCTTGGACTGAAAGGAGATCAAACCCATCAATCCTGAAGGAAATCAGTTCTGCATATTCATTGGGAGGACTGATGGTGAAGCTCCAATACTTTGGTCACCTAAATGTGAAGAGCCAGCTCATTAGAAAAGACCCTGGTGCTGGGAAAGATTGGAAGGCAGGAGAAGAAAGGAATGACAGCGGGCGAGATAGTTTGATGGCATCACTGCCTCAATGGACATGAGTTTGAGCAAACTCAGGGAGATAGCGAAAGACAGGGAAGCCTGGTATGCTGCAGTTCATGGAGTCGGAACGAGTCAGACATGACTTCTTGACTGAACAACATTCCACATCATAAATGGGATGGATGCCTACAGGCTCCTTGTAAGGATGGTGTTGGCATTGTGACCTACAGGCTTTGCTTTACAGTACTTAGATGTGAACATAACTAGCACCTAAGATTCCCTCAGATTCTAAAGTGACCATGTCTTGGCTTGATATTGGAAGAAGTCAAGTATTTCTCTCCTTTGTAGGGCTTTCTGTTCATGGACTATCTGTGACCAAAACTTCTCTCTCACCACCTGAGAAGTAATTCACTTTGTCCATACAGGTCTCGGAATCAAATGTCTCTGGGGCCTGCTGCTCCTTTGGTTAGTGATGGCATCAGGACTATACAGGTATAGTCTGTATATTCTTCTGTATACAGAATTTAAAGCAATTCCTCTACTTCATGACCCATCTTTTTCTATATATTTGTTGATTTCTTACGTTTAATTTTTCTGCTTATGGTCCCTCATTCTCAATAGGTTTTCTGTGTATACTGCAGAGAGGGCTGTGCTTTTCTTCTATGTTTTCAATGCTTTTTATTTCTATTTATAATAACTCACCTTAATAGCTCTTGGCACATATTTCTCTAGACTACTCAATATAAATGCATTTTTTCAATTATTTTGAGATATTTGGGGACAAAAAACATAAGAGAAGGGGAAGTACATGCCAATGCTCAGTTCATAACGTTGGACCAAATCTCCTTAGAGCTGTATTTACTTAGAAAATATATATAACAGTTACATGTTTGTACATGATACATGTCATATATACATATAACTAGAGGAAATTTTATATTCCCTGTGTATTTTTATCTTTTCAATAATGAACATGTATTGATTTTATGATTAAATCTATCATTAAAAATAAGTGTTTTACGGGATGGCATTAAACTACAGCATGCTTGGTTTAATCTTTATAAAATGACAATGACTAAACACAATAGGTCTTTTATGTGAAAAGTACTCTAAGTATTTTATCTGTATTAAATTATTCAATCCTCACAAACACACTTTGTGAGGGTTATTATTATTATTCCTTTTTTATAGTTGGGAACTGAAGCACAGAGAAGTTAAAGAACTTGGCTAATACCTCATAGCCTGTATGAAAGGGAAGTAGGTTTCAAACCAAGTACTTTTTAGTCCATTCATAAAATATGTGTGCTTTGCAGATATTAGGGATGAGAGAGGAGTTAGTAAATACAAGTGCAGGTGAGAAAGAGTTAATCAGACATAGTCTAAATCTCACAACTTCATTTTAATATACCTGCATCTGAATAAATGTTAGAAATTTCCTCTGCATTGTAAGACTCTTTTTGGACATATATTCATGTTATAACTGCTAGGAATTAAAAATTAAGAAATGAGATTCCGTTGAGAATATAATCATGATTTGCTTGCGTGGCAGTTTTTATGGAGTGCCAGGAAAAGCATTTTACACTAAAACATCCCATGGTCATAGAAGTGCTATCATTAGAAAATCATTAATTTGAAGTTCTCTTTTCATTTTTGAATGTTCTACATATGATTTCAAAAATGCATGCATATGAGAAAAACACAGCTTATTAATGAATATTTTAAAGACTTATCCAAGCTGATCTCTAAAAACCTGTGGCTGAGAAAATGTAGCACTAAATAAACACTGAAGAAAAGAAAGAAGTGCCAGACTTTAACAGAAGAAAAAAGAAAAAAACAACAATTGAAAGGAGCTATATCAGATGGAATCTTTATCTCCTGAGTGGGGCTGACTTGGGTGCATACCATTAGACACAGTACTTAAAGTATTCACTCAACTTTATAATCCATATATTACAGAAACTTGAATTAAGTAAGGGAAGTTATATTAGGATTAGAGCTCAGGGTGGTAGGATCTTCAGAATTCTTATGTTAGAGAGCTTCTCATCTTACAGATCAGCTTGTGTTATGGGACTTAAAAGGAGCTGGTGGATCACTTAAGTGACCCAAGTGAAGATTCGGTGAAGCATCATAGTCACATGAAGAAATCTGGGGTATCAAGTTTTACCAAAGTCTTTGACTAAAACTTCTTTGTGTGAGTAGATATCCTCACCTTCAGAAATTAATTTCTCTGCCTAAGATTCCTCATCTATTAAAATAGGGATTCTTGAGAAGATCCCCTGGAGAAGGAAATGGCAACCCACTCCAGTATTCTTGCCTGGAGAATCCCATGGACAGAGAAGCCTGGTGGGCCACTGTCCATGGGGTCGCAAAGAGTCGGACACGACTGAGCGACTTCACTTACTTACTTAATGATACCTTACTCCTAAGATTGTTATAAGAATGAAATAACTCAATGTTTATAATGTGCTTAGAACAATACTGATACACAGTTACTGCTATATGTGTGAATGACACAGGCATATACGTACATATTTGTTTTCTGAGATCATCTTTATTCGCTTGATTCACCATCTAATTCTAAGTTTGCATTGTCACTCCTCCATTTCTCCATAAAAAATGAGAATAACTTCTTTGTAAAATTGCTGAGTAGAGTTTTCAAGTTTATTGAACATACCAACGATCTAAATTTATGTGCATTAACTTTTATCTGATATTTAGACTGTGATTCATTTTATGTAAATTGTTTTCTGTACATTGTAAATAAAATAAGTATTTGATAAAATATATTTTTATATTGTGGCAAGGTCCTCAAATTTTCTCTAAAATTTCAGTGTGATTTACAATTAATTGAAATCAAAATCTTTTCATAAAACAGTAATAGCTAAGACATTTTTAAGTTGATGTGCTATTATGTCTTTTTCTGATTATAAAAGTAACACAGGTACATTGTAGAAACTTTTTTTTTAAATATAAGGAAGCATAAAACCACATATCCCCTTCAGGAATAATATTGTTAAATTTTTATTATACTTTGCTAATCTTTTTTGTAAATAAGCCTATATTTAACAAAATTAGAAACACATTAAGCTTATTGTCTTGTAATCTGATTTTTCCACTTTACATGCATCTGTGACTTTACAAACGGAAAAGGGATAATCTATGACTTTTTGGTTTTTAAACTTTTCTGATCATAAGGGTAATACCATAAATTGAAAACAGTTAGCAAAATACAAAAATGTAAGAAATACAATTAAGCTTTTCCTCAAGAAACTTTTGCTTTCTGTTTTCTATATATGCCTATACAATATTTCCTTTACATATACAACCATAGAGACAGATTTTATCTATCTATCTATCTATCTATCCATCTATCTTCTGGTGTGTTAGTTGCTCAGCCATGTCTGAATCTTTGAGACCACTTGAACTGTAGCCCATCAGGCTCCTCTGTACATGGAATTCTCCAGACAAGAATACTGGAGTGGGTTGCCATTACCTTCTCCAGGGGATCTTTCCATCCCAGGGATCAAACCTGGGTCTCCTGCATTGCAGGAAGATTCTTTACCATCTGAGCCACGAGAGTGTGTTTTTATTTCACAACGTATTTTGGTAATCTTTCCAAATAAGTACATTGAAAACTATCCATATTCTTTTAAAAGCTGCATATTATTTTGAGGATATACCACATTCATTAACCTATTACTTTATTCCTGGACATTTGTATTGTTTCCCATTTTTAACATTATTAAAAATGAAACTATGAGCCATGCTGAGTAGGGCCACCCAAGACAGACAGGTCATGGTAGAGAGTTCTGACAAAACATAGTCCACTGGAGAAGGGAATGGCAAACCACTTCAGTATTCTTGTCTTGAGAACCCCATGAACAGTACGAAAAGGCAAAAAGATAGGACACTGAAAGATGAACTCCCCAGCTCGGTAGGTGCCCAATATGCTACTAGAGATCAGTGGAGAAATAACCTCAAAAAGAATGAAGAGATGGAGCCAAAGCAAAAACAACACCCAGTTGTGGATGTGACTGGTGATGGAAGTAAAGAGCAATACTGCATAGGAACCTGGAATTTTAGGACCATGAATCAAAGCAAATTTGAAGTGGTCAAACAGGAGATGGCAAGAGTGAACGTTGACATTTTAGCAATCAGCGAACTAAAATGGACTAGAATGGGTGAATTTAACTTAGATGACCATTATATCTACTACTGTGGGCAAGAAACCCTTAGAAGAAACAGAATAGCCATCATAGTCAACAAAAGAGTCTGAAATACAGTACTTGGATGCAATCTCAAAGACAGAATGAACTCTGTTTCCAAGGCAAACCATTCAATACCACAATAATCCAAGTCTGTGCCCCAACCAGTAATGCTGAAGAAGCTGAAGTTGAACTGTTCTAGGAAGACCTACAAGACCTTCTAGGAATAACACCCCAAAAAGATGTCCTTTGCATTACAGGGGACTGGAATGCGAAAGTAGGAAGTCAAGAAATACCTGGAGTAACAAGCAAATTAGCTTTGGATTACAGAATGAAACAGGGAAATGGATAATAGAGTTTTGCCAAGTGAATGCACTGGTCATAGCAAACACCCACATCCAACAACACAAGAGAAGACTCTTCACATGGACATCACCAGATGGTTAATACTGAAATCAGACTGATTATATTCTTTGCAGCCAAAGATGGAGAAGTTCTATAGAATCAGCAAAAACAAGACCGAGAGCTGACTGTGGCTCAGGTCATGAACTCCTTATTGCCAAATTCAGACGTAAATTGAAGAAAGTAGGGAAAACCACTAGACCATTAAGGTATGACCTAAGTCAAATCCCTTATGATTATACAGTGGAAGTGACAAATAGATTCAAGGGATTAGATCTGAGAGACAGAGTGCCTGAAGAATTATGGACAGAGGTTTGTGACATTGTACAGGAGGAAGGGATCAAGACCATTCACAAGGAAAAGAAATGAGAAAAGGCAAAATGGTTGCCTGAGGAGGCCTTACAACTAGCTGTGAATAGAAAAGAAGCAAAAGACAAAGGTGAAAAGGAAAGATATACCTATTTGAATGCAGAGTTCCAAAGAATAGCAAGGAGAGATAAGAAAGCCTTCCTCAGTGATCAATGCAAAGAAATAGAGGAAAACAACAGAATGGGAAAGACTAGAGATCTCTTCAAGAAAATTAGAAATACCAAGGGAACATTTCAGGCAAAGATGGGCACAATAAAGGATAGAAATGGTATGGACCTAACAGAAGCAGAAGATATTAAGAAGCGGTGACAAGAATACACAGAAGAACTATACAAAAAAGATCTTCACGACCCAGATAATCATGATAGTGTGATCACCAACCTAGAGCCAGACATCCTGGAATGTGAATTGAAGTGGGCTTTAGGAAGCATCACTACGAAGAAATCTCGTACAGGTGATGGGATTCCAGTTGAGCTATTTCAAATCCTAAAAGATGGTGCTTTTAAAGTGCTACAGTCAATATGCCAGCAAACTTGGAAAACTCAGCCGTGGCCACAGGACTGGAAAAGGTCAGTTTTCATTCCAACCCCAAAGAAAGGCAATGCCAAAGAATGCTCAAACTACTGCACAATTGCACTCATCTCACATGCTAGTAATGTTCAAAATTCTCCAAGCCAGGCTTCAACAGTACATAAATCATTAACTTCCAGATGTTCAAGCTGGACTTAAAAAAGGCAGAGGAACCAGAGATCAAATTCCCAACATCTGTTGGATCATCAAAAAAAGCAAGAGATTTTCAGAAGAGCATCTACTTCTGCTTTATTGACTATGCTAAAGCCTTTGACTGTGTGGACCACAACAAACTCTGGAAAATTCTTAAGGAGATGGGAATACAAGACCACCTGACCCACCTCTTGAGGAATCTGTATGCAGGTCAGGAAGCAACAGTTAGAACTGGACATGGAACAAGAGACTGGTTCCAAATTGGGAAAGGAGTACATCAAGGTTGTATATTGTCACCCTACTTATTTGACATATATGCAGAGTACATCATGAGAAATGCAGGGCTAGATGAAGCACAAGCTGGAATCAAGATTGCCTGGAGTTATATCAATAGCCTCAGATATGCAGATGATACCACCTTTATGGCAGGAAAGTGAAGAAGAACTAAAAGCCTCCTGATGAAAGTGAAAGAGGCGAGTGAAAAAGTTGGCTTAAAACTCAACATCCAGAAAACTAAGATCATGGCATCTGGTCTCATCACTTCATGGCAAGTAGATAGGGAAAGAGTGGAAGTAGTGACAGACTTTATTTTGGGGGGCTTCCAAATTCCTGCAGATGGTGATTGCAGCCATGAAATTAAAAGACGCTTACCCCTTGGAAGGAAAGTTATGACCAACCTAGATAGCATATTAAAAAGCACAGACAATTATTTTGCCAACAATTGTCCATCTAGTCAAAGCTACGGTTTTTCCAGTAGTCATGTATGGATGTGAGAGTTGGACTATAATGAAGGCTGAGTGCCAAAGAATTGATACTTTTGAACTGTGGTGTTGGAGAAGACTCTTGAGAGTCCCTTGGACTGCAAGGAGATCCAACCAGTCCATCCTAAAGAAGATCAGTCCTGGGTGTTCATTGGAAGGACTTCTGCTGAAGCTGAACCTCCAATACTTTGGCCACCTGATGCGAAGAGCTGACTCATTTGAAAAGACCCTGATGCTGGGAAAGATTGAAGGTGGGCGAAGAAGAGGATGACAGAGGATGAGATGGTTGATGGCATCATCAACTCAATAGACATGAGTTTGGATAAACTCCGGGAGTTGATGATGGACACGGATGCCTGGTGTGCTGCAGTCAATGGGTCACAAAGCATTGGACACAACTGAGCGACTGAATTGAACGATGTCTTAGTGAATCTCCTTAATTTTTTTATCTTTGTGCTCTGATGCCAGAATTTCTATAGGATGAATTGCTCGAAATGGATTTGCTGAGTCAAAGAAAAAGCATATTTATAATAACCTTTAATTTTAATAATTTTCCTTCTGAATTGATTATAGCAATATACATGTTCTAAAACAGTAGGAGAGGATATGTTTTATCCTCATCATATATTTTTAATGTTTTAAAATTTTGGCCAAATAAGAGGTCAAAAATGAAGAATTTTACCAAACAATACAAATTGTCCCTTTATTTTACAATTCTGGATCTTTTCTAGCTTTCCATGAGTGTCAAATATCTGTTTTCCATTTTCATTGGGGGTTTTGATGGAATTCTTCACAATGTCTAACCATCTTTCTTTAGTTTATAGTCAAGGTAGAAAGGAGTGCTGGGTAATTTGCTTACATGTTGTACAGAAAGAGAGAGGGAAAGAAATGTAAATATACAGACATAAGACATACTTCTTGGCTTCAAGCTTACACACACTAGAAACAAAATAAGACATTTCCAGAAGATTATGTCTATATAGAGAAATAAAGAAAGACTGTAAAAGAGATAATGTTTTTTAATACACCCCCCAAAAATGGCATTGCAATATAGCTATTGAAAAGCATGAGTCTGACTTTAAGTAATAATATAATATCATGTTATTAAATGGTCAGTTAATCAACATGATTAATGCTTGGGTTTGTGTGTAAACCTGACCATTATAAATAGTCCGTTAGAATTGTATTGATTACAATCAGCAAATCTCCTTTTAGACACTGTTTTAAAAGAATTCTTGAAGATTCGACAAGTAAGACTACAGATGCATTAGCAACACTGACTGAGTGAGGAGAGACTCTGGGTGTGGTTCTTTCTATCATAGTGAGTCTGATATTGTGGAGAAATGTGAACAAACTTTAAAAGAGATGCCAAAAAACTGGACTGAAGTTCATTTTGAAACAATCTAGTGACATTTTTAAATCATTTCATCCTGAACAACTGATTAATCAATGAAATTACTACTGTGAATGGCATGCTCTTTCAGTCCCCACTCCAGTACTCTTGCCTGGAAAATCCCATGGACAGAGGAGCCTGGTAGGTTACAGTCCATGGGGTCACTAAAAGTCGGACACGACTGAGCGACTTCACTTCCACTTTTCCCTTTCATGCACTGGAGAAGGAAATGGCAACCCACTCCAGTATTCTTGCCTGGAGAATCCCAGGGACGGCGGAACCTGGTGGGCTGCCGTCTATGGGGTTGCACAGAGTCAGACACGACTGAAGCGACTTAGCAGCAGCAGCAGCAGCTCCAAGACTATGAATTAGGATGCTATGATCTCTTACTAATCTCTGATCTCTACTATCTTCCACAGTTCCCTTACCTATCTCTTCTAGCTTCACTCTGTAAATTATAGTAAGCTTCCTGTCATTTCAAGGTATTAATATTTTTAATAGGTTCTAAATAGGTTCTAAATATTTTAATAGGTTCTTTTTTTGATCCATCCCTTCTCTTTTAGGGATTGTCACTGCCCCTATTTCTTACCATAGTAGGTTGGAGGCAATGCTCTTCTTCCCTCTTTAGAAGCTGAAATCTTCCTGTTGCTCACTGTTGGTAGCCAGGACACTAACCACTGGTCCATGATCAGCCAACTGAATGTCCCAAGTTGGGTTTTGTGTCTCGAGCAAATGACTCAGAGACAAAAGGTTTATAAATTAATAGAAGTCTCTTTGTTCTGATCTATTCTTCCAAATTATATTGATGGCTGAATCTTCCAGTTCACAGCCTTTGAATTTGCTTTTTCCTGACCCTTTTCCAAAGTGGTTTCTCCTGACTCCCAATAATCTTGAGAACCCCCAATACCCTCCCAATAAATATACACTTACTGTCTGTTCTTTGTAATGTAAACAATTCTGAAGTATTATATCTAGCCTCTTTACTGGGTCTTTGTTTCTTAGAAAGTCTATTCTTGTTAACGTAAGAGTAATTATTGGAAATAAGGAAAATTCCCACTGAAAAAGTAAAAATGAAGAGTAAAAATGCTGAGACAATAAAGCCCTATGTTACAAGACTACATCATTGTCAGCTTTTGTTAACTGGAAGGAAGTGCATATAATTAGAAATAATTGATGGAAACACACTCTTGTGGCTCATATATGAGGGGCAGCATTCTTGAAGTATTATTTGTAAAAGATCCTTGTTCACACCACTGTAATAAGTACTACAGTGTTCTCTAACTACTCAACATATCCGTTTTCAAAAAATATGACCTTAGTATAGTCAACCTTCTATTTTTCTTTCACTATAGGTGTTGTATGTTAATATTAGATAATTCTTAGAATAATATAGCTAGCCTGCCTCTGCTTTATCTCTCATTCCTAACCCACCTAGAACATGGAATAAGGTGAAAAATCATTAAGGATAAAGCTTAGCCAATAAATATTTTTCATACTACTTTGCCTTAATCCTTTGCATAAAAATGTTTAGAACCGTGGAGCCAAAAGAGTGATATGATTCTAAAGTATAGTTTTAAGGAAACCAGGAAAAACCCAATGAAAGACAGCAATGTTTACTACAGTTTCTGGATCATAGAAGAAACTCAATAAGCATCTGTAGAAGGAGAGAAAAACAAAAGACAGAATAAAGGAAAGAAGAGGAAGGGAGGAAAAAGGAATGTATACAGGTGAGTATTTGAAAATCAAGATGGAAATTTTCTTCTTTTTTGTTCTTTGAGAAATTTTAGGACCTGCATAAATTCTAACATAAATTGCTCTCCAAAAATACTGGGACAGAGATTAAACAAGATATCTCTAAATTAATTTATCAACATGAAAGCATTATATAAGATAGACTTACATGTCAAAATTTTAGGCATCTAGCAGATCCCACTGTAAGGTCTATGGGCCCAATATTTGAATCTGACATTATGATTGTCTTACTACCAATTTCATGACCTCTCATCTGTTAAGCTGGCCAAATAGTAATGCTATGTCACTGTAGTATCAGAAGGAGTAATGTAGCCTATGCATTCTTATGGCTCCAAAGCTGCTATAAAGTAAGTCTACTAAATTGTGTTACCATTTGAGAGACCAAATAATAACTTTTGGGGAGCTAGGAAAGTCTATTAACATCCATTAAAATTGCTTTTTCCGTACCCAGTTTTCCTTCCTCTCTCTCCTTGCCTCTATTTCTCTTTTTACAATTGCTAGAAACTAGTCTTTATAGAGGACTTTTAAAACTAGGTCATGGTTAAATTAATTACCCACAGTAATTACACCTTACTTTAGGATAGAAGGTCATCATACCTATAGAACACAGCATGAAATTCAGGAACACAAGGAGAAAGGAAGGTCATAAATCAAGTTGAATGGGACAAGAAATGTGAAAATACAGAAAAATTATTTCTGTTTATCCACCTAACAAATATTTCTTGACTTACTTATTATACCAAGGATATGAGCTGGGCTGTGGAGATGTGTAATCCCAAATTACTTTACTGATCCTTAATTGACCACCTTTTATTCCTAGCATTGTCTATTGTGTTCTTTCTAATTTATAACCAACTTTCCACTGGAACCTGAATTTTTAGATAGATCTGCATAGGACTGAATGACTTCAATAATAAAATGGGAACAATAAACCTAAAGTGCCTGTCTATGTGTGTGCGCTGAGTCGTGTCTAACTCTTTGTGGCCCCATGAACTGTATAGCCTGCCAGGCTCCTCTGCTCATGGAATTTTTCAGGCAAGAATACTGGAGTGGGTTGCCATTTCCTACTCCAAGAGATCTTCCCGACCCAGGGATCAAATCCGCATCTCTTGCATCTCCTGCACTGGTAGGTGGATTCTTTCTTTACCAGCAGCGCCACCTGGGAAGCCCTGCACCATATAATTATATTCAATGAACTGCACTGCACTACTCAGCACTGTACTGAGTCAGCTTCAACAACATCACCAAAGACAATGTTACAACAAGGGTATCCACCCTGATGTCTAACTTCTCCCTTCCTTATCCTTTATGAGCCCCAGTCAACCCACTGTCTTTCCCAAGTATCTTTTATAGTATCATTTCCATTATAGCGTGCTGAATAATACTGCAATAAACAACAAGAAAGTTTTTATATCTATAGTGAACCAACTTTTCTATTTAGTTTAGCTTGAAGATAGGAAGAGAAAGCAGCTGTTAAGTAAGTAGCCTCTGTAAAAGTTCATTATGAACATTGTACACTAACAAAGTAAATATGCCGTATTTTCTGAATAATACATGTATACACCATGTTAATCTTTTATAACATACCCTTATCAGGAAATAAATCTTATTAAGGCACAAAAAAGTTATTGCACTTATTAAAATGGGTGAATCAATTTAAGCTTTCTTATGGTTTGTCAAATTTGCAAAATATTATATTTCTCTTCAGATAGAATTACATTCTGTGTAGCTCAAAGATAATCCCTATGGTCTTGGCATATGTTACTTAATTGTCTCAGAAGGAAATGCCATAAATAGCATGCTGTCATCCCCCACAGGCACTGTCTCATCTGTCACAGTGGGGGCTCCAGACAGGGTGAGGTGCTCTAAGACATTTCTTAGTCTATGTAAATCATAGCCATTACTTCTTACCACTTTTCAATTGGTCAATTATGTATAACCATGTGTTAATAAAAATTTGCCTCTGTGCCTCTAAGGTACACACCCATAAAGCTATGTGAGTATGATAAAGTATAAATGGCATACATTATTATTTGATTCAACTTACCTCATAAATTATGATCCAAAGTGCTTCCATAGAAACAAAATTCCAGAAAAGCCTCTAGAGCCAAATGCTTGAAAAAAAATAAAAAAGACAGAATGGAAAACAGTATTTTCTCCCCAGATTTTGTAACTCAGTGAAGAAATCACTCAATTTTGTCTTAGCAGAAGAAAGAAAACTGAAGATGTATTAAGTTTTTAAATGCTTTTTATAAACATTTGAACTCTTAATTGTTATGATAGTAGGACTATAAAAATAAAATTTCCTAATGTAGTAATAAATATAGTAGGTGTACTTGGAAAAAATCTATAAATGCATTGGTTTTAAAATATTAAAAATAGATTTACTGAAAAATATTTAAATAATGATTATCATAAACTTGAGCCATTGTTGTTGTTTGGTTGTCAAGTCGTATCCAACTCTTTTGCAATCCCATGGACTGGAGCCCACCAAGCTCCTCTGGTCCATTGAATTCTCCAGGGAAAAATCCTGGAGTGGGTTGCCATTTCCTTCTCCAGGGGATCTTCCTCACTCATGGGTTGAACCTGTGTCCCCCGTATGGGCAGGCAGATTCTTTACCACCGAGCCACCAGGGAAGACCAAAGATGAGCCATATGTACTTTGATTAGGGTGCTCCTGATCAAACAATATAAGCAATAGTCTGATGTATGCTATTGAGGATTATGAGAGAAATGTAATAAACATGTTGTAGTGGAAGGTGTAGGGGATTAGGATCATAAGCCCTGAAATAAAGTCACTCTTTCTTTAGGGCTCTACAACTTTGGACATATTGAACTTTTCTAAGTATCAGTAACCTTATCAAAGCAATGGTTGCTTATGTCAGTCCAACTCATAGAGTTGATATTGAGGAATAAATGAGGTTAGTAAATGCTGAAAAATAGTTTATAAATGTAGGTCATTATTACTGGCATTTAAAAAATATTTTCTAATAAACATATTGAAAGATGTATTTAAGACTAATGATTATAAATTTATGATTAATTTTTTGGGAGGTAACAAAGAAAATGTTCTTTAAAAGCAAATTTGTTAGTGTTTCTTAGTTGATGCAACAGTATAGAGGATAGTAAATTATGCCTGAACTGAATTAAAATTGCACTGGTAGTGATTGATTGCTTATTATTCCACTAGGAATTGTGTCTGCCTTCAAAAAGCATATAATTTAGAATAAGACTTTAGAAATAGATTATTACAGACATCAAAGAAATGCCAGAGTTTATCTATTGTGTATCATTTACTCATCTATTTAGTGCCTCTTTTCATCCAGGCTTTTAAAAATCTGAAATTTCTTAATCCACTGACAACAAGATTTATCTAGATTTAAAGTAGGGTGTATCCCAGCTTAGTGTACAGAACTGTCAACCAAGAGATATATGGGTCAATAACAATATATCAGGACACACTCCAACATAATTGTAGAATTTCCCAGGACTTGATACCTGGTTAAAATAATTTTGTGAGCACTGGAATAAGGTTACATCATCACCCAAAAAATGTTAAACTGACTTTTGGCATTGAAGAAATTTTAGAATTCTGTTTAACAGACATGGGCTAAGTGTGTTATTGTTTAATATTTTGAAGATTCTCAACATCCTTATTCTACTTGTATATGATTTATAGGAATTAATCCCTAAATGATATGCCACAGGCAATTTAGTAAAACAAATTATCAACTGTTATTTATCAACTTTGAATATAATGAATAATTAAGAAGAATAAAGAGATTATAATTACAAATGATGGGGTGTAGATTCACAAAAAATAGAGGCATGGCTATTTACTACTTTTTCTACCACTATAACATCATTCTATGTGGATTAACTAATAACCAGGGGACATAGCAATTTTTAATAAGAATTGTTTGAATCCTTACTCATATTTGCACCTATATAGCCTTTAACCTTCTTGCAACCTACGTAACCCACAATAGATCCAAAGAGAACTGTGCATCATTATGCAATAAAATTAATATACACACAATAGAGAGGTCATTATGCTCTCAGGTCATTTTAACTTTTGTATCTGAGCAATTAACAATCTTAGAAATGTCACTATATAACATATATTGTATGAAATAAGGACTTTTATTTATTTGAGGACTATGCAACAACCTTCCTCCCTACTTTCTTTTCTTTCCTTCTTGTATACATTTAAATTAGTTCAATACACATTTATTAGATGGCTCCTACACAACAGCCAGGACATACAGAAATGAATAGAGTAGCCTTCCTTTAAAGAGCATTTATGTGGTGCAAAAATTACCTTTTACAATTTTATAACAGATTAATTTAAAATGCAATGTTTCACTATGAGATAAAAATACACTTCCATAGTAGGCTGCAAGAATAAATTTAAATAAACACATAATTACAGAATAACTAACATAAGGAGATACTGTAGTGAAAACAGAAACAATGTAGGTCCACATCAGCATTACCAAGTATTGGGGTAGCATATTATATAAACATGATTGAACAAATAACTGTGTAAATCTTTATATATATATGTGTGCGTATGTGCGCATGTATATATAGTCTTCTGTTTCTGGCAATATGACAAACAAGACACCCTAGGAGTATCTCCTTGTGCAAAATTACTAGGTCTAGATAAATTTTATATCTTAAATATATTGCTGGGATTGTAATCAAGAGGGAACATCTCAAGGATATCCTGTAAAAACAGATTCAACTATGTACCCACAAAATATCTAAGGGCAAGAAGAAGAAATATAGTTGCTGTGAGAGAAACTGCTCTTGATATGCAGTAATCTGCATTAGATAATATGTCTTGGACAAGATGATAGAAAAATCCTAAGTCAGACTAAGATGGCTATAGATAAAAAGTCAAGAAAATATAAGAAGTCACCAGACATATGAGCTAGAGTTAGCAAAAGCAGAAATACAGACAATATATTCCTCCACTTCAATCTGATATTAATATGATTAAATTCACAATATAGAAATGAAATTATAAAATGTTAAAAAAATTTACTGGCAGTTAAGGCAATAGGAAAGTTTTAGGAATGACTAGGCAGACTAAATTTTTAAAAAATCATATATATATTATAAATTCAAAATGTATTGATGGGAATATATAATAAATTAGACAAAACTCAAAAGAGAATTAGCGAACTGAAAAATATATCTGAAGAATTTATTAACAGAGTATGTATATTAGCAATGAAGAAGTGGGCAGTGAAATAAAAAAAATAATACTGTTGTGTACAATACTTAAAGATCATACATTCATCTCGAGTATGTGCAGAATACTTACATAAACTGACCAGGTATCAGTCCTCAACTTTAATTGGAAAAAAAAAAACCACAAAATACAAAATGCAATTAAGTTGGAAGTTATTAAAATATAAATTTAAAAATCTCCACACACTTGGTAATATAAATATTTTCCAAATATTTCCATGCAAAAATAAGACCATAAAGATAAAATATTTTGATACAAGGATATAAAGCCAATAAAGAAAAATCAACTGTTTTTAGATACTAACACTGAACATTTGTAAAATGAAACAGGAAGCAAAATCATTTATGATAGCATCACAGCAAGTATTTTCTAAGAAATATTTAGGACTGCATTCAACATAAGTGCTTAGTAACAAATTATTATGTAATTGCTGTATATCAATTTGGGAAATTGAGCAAAAGAGATATTAAATGGAAATTTATAGCATTAAATATATGAATTAGAAGATAAGTAAGGCTGAAAATTAAATGAACTAACATTCTATTTGAGTAGTGAGGAAGATAAAAACACAGAAAAATAAACTTATAACTCTAAGAATAAGTAAGGTAAAATAAAGATAACACTAGAAAGTAAAATAGAAAAAAAGCATAGAGGATCAAAAACAAGCAAGTTTGTACTTATATGAGTCTAGTAAAATAGATAAACAACAACATTAAGGAAGAAAATAAGGCAAAAATAATCTTAAGATCTCAAAATGGGAATGTATTATAATTATTAATTGCAGTAAAGGATATTAGTAAATTTATTCTGAACACATAGATAAATGGGTAAATACATAGGATACTAAAATTTACTAAAGCTAATTTATTCTTTAAAAACACCCACAATCCTCTTAGAACTAGTTAAGAAATAGAACTAGTAATTTAAAAGGCCTTATGGGAAAAACTCAGATTCATATGATTTCATAGACAAATTCTAGACAATTTCAATAAACAGGTAAGTTCAGTTATATGCAACAAGTAAGTTAGATTACTTCACAATCATTTCCATTAAACTAGTATAACCTTAATTCTAAATCCAGACAATGAGTGTGTGAGAAAACCAAGCCAGAGGCCAATCTTGCTGTGAATATAGATCAAAAGTCACATACTCAGAAGCCACATCCTATGGTGTAAAAAATTATCAACCATGAGCAAGTGATTTATCTCAGAAGTTAAAGGTTGGCTTAACATTAGAAAAATCATAATGATAATTTACCACATAAAATCATTAAAAGAGGAGAAATGTATGATAATTACGATAGGATAAATTTTAAGAAGCAGAAATTATGTTCTATAATATTCAACTATTTATCATTAAATCTGTTAGCAAAGTAATCCATTAGAGACAGCTATCAAAAATCATAGTAAATACTATTCAACTGAAAATATTTGAAGTACTTCGTCTAAAATAAGATCACCTCTATCACCACTTTTATTCAACTATGTACCAAATGTCTTAGCCAGCACAGAAAAAAGAAAATAGAGAAAACATAAAATAAACAAAGGCAAATGGCTAGAAAAATAAGAAACAATAAATGCTATGCTTGTGCTATGATACACAACCCAGTAGAGTAATCAAAGTAGCATGGTATTGGCATAAATACAGACACATGGATCAATAGAATACAGAGCTCAGACATAAACTCACATACTTATGGTCAGTTAATCTCTGACAAATGAGGCAAGAATACACAAAAGAGAAAAGACAGTCTCTTCAGCAAGTGGTGCTAGGAAAGCTGGACAGCTGCATGTAAATCAATGAAGTCAGAACACACTCTCATATCTTGCACAAAAGTAAACTCAAAATGGCTTAAAGACTTAAACATAAGACATGACATCATTAAACTCCTAGCAGAGATCATAGGCAAAACATTCTCTGACATAAATTATACTGTCAGTCTCCCAAGGCAATATAAATAAAAACAAAAATAAACAAATGGGATATAATTAAACTTTGCTTTTGCACAGCAAAGGAAACCATAAACAAAATGAAAAGACAATCTATGGAAATGCAGAAAATATTTGCAAATGATGTGACTGATAAGGGCTTAATTTCCAAAATATACAAACAGCTGACACAACTCAACAAAAAAAGAACTAACAACCCAATTGAAAAATGTAAAGAAGACCTAAAAAGACAATTCTCCAAAGTTGACATACACATGGTCAGTAGGCACATGAAGAGATGTTCAACATTGCTAATTATTAGAGAAATGCAAATCAAAACTTTAAGGTATCACCTTTAAGGTATCACCTCACACCAGTCAGAACGGGCATCATCAAGAAATCTACAAACAAATGCTGGAGAAGGTGTTCAGAAAAGGGAATTTTTCTTGGTGGGAATATAAACTGGCACAGCTATTATGGAGAACAATATGGGGGAGCCACCATTTTATCCAGCAATCCCACTCCTGGGCATACATCCAGAAAAAACTATATAATTAAAAATAATACATGCACCCCTATATTCATAGCAGCACTATTCTCAATAGCCAAGACATGGAAACAACTTATATGTCCATCAAAAAATGAATGGATAAAGATGTGACATATATATACAATGGAATACTACCCAGCCATAAAAATGAACAAAATAATCCCAATTGCAGTAACACGGATGCAACTAGAGAAGTTCACTAAGTGAAGCCAGTAAGAGAAAGACAAATACCATGCAATATCACTTATTTATGGCACAAGTTAACTTATCTATGAAACAAAAAACAGATGCACAGACATAGAAAAAAGGCTAGTGGTTACCAAAGGGGAGCTAGGTGTGGGGGATACATGGACCGGGAATTTGAGGTTAGCTATTGCAAACCATTACATACAGAACAGATAAACAATAAAGTCCTACTGTATAGCACAGGTAACTATATTCAGTATCCTGGGATAAACCATAATGAAAAGGAATATAAAAAACAATGCATATATGTGTATAACTGAGTCACTATGTTGTAGAGCAGAGATTAACATAACATTGTAAAACAACTATACTTCGACTAAAAATACTTTAAAAAATAAAACAGTATATTTCTAAGTAAAATATATACTTATTTTTAATCCATCTAATATATTGTTATGTTTTTACCACACTTATTATACATTTTTGCCTTTTGACTCATGAGAGTCAGGCCAACTCCCAGCTTGTCCATTACTAGTTGAGGCCAAGTAACTCAATTATTCTAAATTTTAGTTCCCTCATCTCTAAAGTTGAGATAATGACTCTTATTTCACAAGGTTCTAGTAGCTAAATATTTCTTTAAATCAGGGGTCCCCAACTTTCTGGATCTAGTGCCTGATGATATAAGGTGGAGTCGATGTACAATAGACTTAAAGTGTACAATAAATATAATGCACTTGAATCATCCTGAAACTACCCCCGGTCCACCCTGCCACCCAGTCCATGAAAAAATTATCTTCCACAAAACTGGTGTTTAGTGCCTAAAAAGTTGGGGACTGTTGCTATAAAGTCTAAAACAGTTTATTAGCACTTTGCAAAACTGTACTGGCATGACTGACATTTTTCTCTTGTTTTTGTTTTTTTCTCTAATGAAACTACCATATAAATACTGTGAACCAAAGAAAGACAAACAGTATGTTTGCTTACCTTCCATATCTTAAGGTCCCAATGAAAGAGCAAAAAGAAAAATGGAAGCACAAAAATCATAACATGGTTGGAAAACAGAAAAACTAGTGTACAAAATACTGAAAAACAGACTTAGGGAGAAAGAAAAAAACAGAGGAAACACTTACTCAAGAGAACAGAGGAAAGCATGGCTTTTCCTGAAAGAGCTGGGCACAAACTGAAGAGACGCCGCCAATATAATATGCAGGTGTGGAGTTAAGGCTCACGGACAGGTAAACTACTTAACCTTTATTCATGACATTTGGCCACCTGGGTGTTGCCTCTCTCCATTCCTCAGGCCCATAAGTAGATTACCTACTAACTAACCTTTATTTATCACAGCTGGTTACGTGGGTACTGCCTCTCCCTATTCTGTAGAGAAAACCTTTTTAAAACCACTACAATATTGTAAAATAATTAGCCCCCAACTAAAATAAATAAATTTATTAAAAAAATAAATAAATAAAATAAAATACATTGAAAACTGGGGAAAAAAAAAAAAGACAATAGGTCTAATAAGGAGACACTTATACTAAACCGTACTTAGTCGATTCAATCATGCCTGACTCTTTGTGACCCTAGAGACCATGGCCCACCAGGCTTCTCTGTCCATGAGATTCTCCAGGCAAGAATACTGGAGGGGGTTACCATATCCTCCTCCCGGGGATCTTTCCGACCCAGGGATCGAACTGCATCTCTTACATCTCCTGCATTAGCAGGCAGGTTCTTTATCACTAGCACCACCTGGGAAGCCTATACTAAGCCACATGTAACCATCCTAGAGCTAGATATTACAGTTTCAGCTCTCCAGGAAATGGCATCTTAAACCAGACTCTTAAATCAAGAATCACCTGATAAGTATTAATTAGGTAATCTGCCTGAGACACCCTTGCAATCTCCTAAAGGACAGTATCCAACCTACTTTTTTTGCCTAGTATAACGTCTTTGTTCCCACACTCCTCTGCCTGCAGAAACTCATTTTGTTCAGCTCTTCAGAGCTCTTTTCTATCTGTTAGATTGTATGCTGCCTGACTCAGATGGATTTTTGCTCAAATAAATTGCTTAAAATAAAATAGGGGAAAAAAAGTCAGACTTTTGAAATGAAATGTTCTGAGGAGAGTAACAGTAGTTGCTCACCAAGTTACTTGTGATGTAACATGTGGCTTTTCACTTGAATAATAATTTATAATAATTTTATAAATAACTGACAGAAAATATAGAATAGAAAAATTCCACCCTTTTCATTAAGAGCAAAGCCTTGATAGAATTCTGTTGCCAAAATAAATGGATATTTCAGAATCAAGATCATGTACTACAACTTTCATTTGTAAGAAACATGGCTATAATATAAATCCCAGCATGTCATGGAATTTTGCTAAATTCTCCATGTCCATTAACTATATAGATTATTGTATTATAACATATGATCCCATATTTGCTGGTATGTGCTATAAAGACTTTTATATTAAGCGGCCCCATTGATTAATATCGACGGGGGAGAAAAAGGTATTCCACTGGACAGATTCCATCTTTTGAAGCCTTGAGTTCTTGGCCCAAATTTCAATTTCAAATGTAGACTATAATTTATTTAGACTTGGCTTTTGTTCTTTCTCACCCCCAGCCTTAAAAACTACAGGGTAATATCAGGCATTTGAATTTATTAGCATTCATCAAAGAGTGTTTTTGGCAGTACTGTATCACAAAGCCTGACATTGGCATATATAAAACAATACATGTGCAAGCCTACAAAGAAAGGACATTTGAAGGGAATGTCCGTTATATAACTTAAGCTGTTTTTGCTGGATCAAATAAAATTATAGAGGCGCCATGCATAGTACTGTTGCTGAAGGCCATCATAAACCCTCATTTTCATGGGGTTAAATGGTCTTTTTGCCATGAAAAAATTTTTTTTGTTTTTAAGTTGCCAAAGTACCATGGCAGTCTGTGAAAGGAGAGACTTTATTATTTTTTTTCCAATTAAAACAAAAGAGTACATACAAAGTAAGTCCTTTAAAGGTGGATGAAGTCAAAATTTAAATGCTTTGATGACTGTTCTAGAACTGTGTCATTTTTCTTCCTGTAGTAAATGTGTACTATGTGGTTATAGTTGTCTCTAGTCAATGTGTTTTAAAAGCAAGGAGACATATCTATTATACCAACTTATTTTTCAAGTATCTTGTTAAAAGTTAATATGCAAATAGCCAGGTATGATAAAACAAATCAGTAAGCATCCAATCACTCATCCATTGCTTAGGATTCAAAATAAGTTTCTATCCTTTTCTGATTTCAAAAATCATCTAACTTGCTAACTTTATTATGTATTTGAGGCTTTAAGAAAACAAAAATTCAGAGAAATTGAAAATTTGAGTCACACCGGGATTCCTTTCCATAGGAAACATATGCAAATTTAGAAATTTCCTAACATTTTACTGAACCTTTCAATCAGAGTCAGATATTTAACTAGAGAGAGGTTTTCTCTTTAATTATGAATCAAGACAACATATACATGCCATCGAAACAAAGTGATTGTAATAAACTAAGTCAGCGGGTTGTACCATCTCTGATAAACTTCTTGGACTCTTACACTAGTGTAAATTGGAAAATAGATTGATATTCTTTCATGAATCTCCTCTAAAATTGTAGTTATGTCCTTTCACATCAGAGGGCATATGAAGTCAGTTTATCCTATTATTGTTAGTAAGTTGAATCATTTGGATCAGGTAATCCACAAAATTTCTCCATTTACTACTTCTTTTCTCTTTTTGTATAGTAAGTAATCTGTGGGGTTATACAGATTACAGTATTGTTTGAATATTCTGTTCTCCAATAGTCTTTTACCAACAATTTTGGCATCCATTGGCAATTTGCACTTACAGTAATCAATTCTCTATTCATGGTAAGGTGATGATTTTTGATATCTATTATTTCTTTCACATATATGAGTAGGCAGTATTCTGTTAGAAAAGCCCCCACCTCAAGTCATCCATTTTAATGATTTTAGTATCAGTACAGGTCAGGAAGCAACAGTTAGAACTGGACATGGAACAACAGACTGGTTCCAAATAGGAAAGGGAGTACGTCAAGGCTGTATATTGTCACCCTGCTTATTTAATTTATGCAGAGTACATCATGAGAAACGCTGGGCTGGAGGAAGCACAAGCTGGAATCAAGATTGCCCGGAGAAATATCAATAACCTCAGATATGCAGATGACACCACCCTTATGGCAGAAAGTGAAGAAGAACTAAAGAGCCTCTTGATGAAAGTGAAAGAGGAGAGTGAAAAAGTTGGCTTAATGCTCAACATTCAGAAAACTAAGATCATGGCATCTGGTCCCATCACTTCATGGCAAATAGATGGAGAAACAGTGAAAACAGTGGCTGATTTTTATTTTTTTGGGCCCCAAAATCAGTGCAGATGGTGACTGCAGCCATGAAATTAAAAGACGCTTACTCCTTGGAAGGAAAGTTATGACCAACCTAGACAGCATATTAAAAAGCAGAGACATTACTTTTTCCACAAAGGTCCGTCTAGTCAAGGCTATGGTTTTTCCAGTGGTCATGTATGGTCACGTATGGATGTGAGAGTTGGACTATAAAGAAAGCTGAGCGCCGAAGAATTGATGCTTTTTAACTGTGGTGTTGGAGAAGACTCTTGAGAGTCCCTTGGACTGCAAGGAGATCCAACCAGTCCATCCTAAAGGAGATCAGTCCTGGGTGATCACTGGAAGGACTGATGTTGAAGCTGAAACTCCAGTACTTTGGCCACCTGATGCAAAGAGCTGACTCATTTGAAAAGACCCTAATGCTGGGAAAGATTGAGGGCAGGAGGAGAAGGGGAGACAGTGGATGAGATGGTTGAATGGCATCACTGACTCAATGGACATGGGTTTGGGTAAACTCCGGGAGTTGGTGATGGGCAGGGAGGCCTGGTGTGCTGCGGTTCATGGGGTCACAAAACTGAACTGAAGGACTCATAGATCCTTTGCTTAACCAACATTTTGTAATCAATTTCTGTCAATATTTTTTTTAATGACCAGTTTTCTTAATGAAACAATGAAAGAAAGTCCTTTCTGGATGACTTCTATGTCCTTTAACATCATTAACTGGTTTTTGAACGTTTTTTCAGTTTCTAACATAAAAGAAATGACAATTTTTTTTTAAATGACATACTTTTGGATTGTTGACCGAAGAAGAAGAAAGAGGGGCAGGGGTAAAAGAAGAGGGAGGAGGAGACGAACAAAGCTGAAAAAAGCATTATTGGACAATTGGGAAATTTTGAATGTTGACTATACATTAGAAATGAGTATGTATTAATGTAACTTCTCTTAGTATAAAAATTTCATACAGGATAATACTATTATTCTTAAGAGATGTACACTTGAATATTGAAGGATAAAATAGCTTCATGTCTTTAATTTTCAAATGTTTCAACAAATGTTATAAAATGTTAACAGTTGGTGAACCTATGAAAAGAGTACTATTCCAGAGTTGGAAATATTTCCAAATTAAAGTTGGGGTAAAAAAGAATAAAAATTATATTTAGATAATCCCCAGTGGGAATAAAAGCATAAATTTACCAAGCAAATGCAAAATAGTGGGTGGCTTTAACATTTTTTTTTTCACTAATGAGGAAAAATAAAGACTTCAAGTTCTAGAAAATCCAGCTGCTTGCATTAGTTGGTAAAGATTCATTTCTAACACAGCTAAAATTACATGCCTAGCATCAAAAAATAAGCTACTAACCAGATGTAAAGAAAAAAGATGTGGTCAACCAAATTTTTAGAAAATTTATTTAAAGATCTTAATTATCAAAAACAAATAAAAAAAATAAAAAATAATCCCTGCCATTATAGTATATATATTTTTTTCCTAAAATATCAACTACATAAGTGAAATGTAATCAAACTTTTCTAATATTCATCATAAAGTATGAAGAAAATATAGAAGATTGAGCTGAATATATACATTATGAAAGAGACTAGGATATTTTGTATATTATTACGAGTCTTACTCATAGCAACATTAGAAATAAAGGGCATGAAAGTTCTGTTGATGTAGGTTTTGGTTAACTGGGTTCCAGTCAACTAAGTTCTCCCTCAGTAATTTTACCCATATTCTCAAAGATTCCTACAGGAGAAAAAAAACATGGTAAAATACTAATGTTTTGGTGAAGGAAATGGCAACCCACTCCAGAACTCTTGCCTAGAGAATTCCGTGGACAGAGGAGCCTGGTGGGCTGCCGTCTATGGGGTCACACAGAGTAGGACACGACTGAAGCAACTTAGCAGCAGCAGCAGTAGCATTAACGTTTTACCTTGTGGGAAGAGAAGAAAATGGAAACTGATATCAAATTCTCTGTATCTGATTACTAAGTTTTCTGCTTGAATAAAGCTCCCTGAAAAGAAAATATATAGCCAGCCAAGGGTAAAAACTAGGAAAGATGTGTTTATATATATATGTGTGTGTGTGTGTGTGTGTGTGTGTATGTGTGTGTGTGTGTGTGTATAGATGTGTATATATATATATATATATATACATACATACACATATATATGTATGCATTCTTATCTAATCCTCACAAAACCCTGATAATATGGTAATGCATGAATTATGATCACTGTTTAACAAATTAAGAGATTTGACCATAGGAAACTCAGTTCAAATATGCTACTTTAAAAGTTAAATCATGCAATTTTAGTCACCTATGGTGTTCTTCTGGAAGGAAAGACAATTTCTTTATAATATACAGGAGGTACTGTTTATCTAGATGATGAAGCCACTTCCGTCTAGTCAAAGACCAGTAACAAAGCACACTCACTTAACAGGAAGAGCAAGTGTTACAACATACATTTTTGGAAATATGAGAGGTGGGAAAACGAGTCTTTAAGCATTCATTATTATAATGCTCATCACTATCAGAAGTAGTCTGAAAAGTTGTTTTTTTGGAATTATAAGTCCTCCAGTTCAGAAGCATTGATTAAATTAAATTAATTTAAATTAATCATTGTAAAGGTTGACTTTTTTAATTACAGAGATTTATAATTAGGGAGTTAAAGACAACAGGTTAGCAGTGCATATTGGATGTGCTGGAAATTAGAATGCATATGAAAATGAAAAAATCCGACTAAACTGTGCATGTCAATAAGTGGCATGTTATTAGCACTTTTAAAGCTTTCCTTTTGTAAATCCAACTAAACTATATTTAGAATTCTAAACAAGGAAATCTTCTCCTAAGGCATTGCTGGTTTTGATGTTCAGTTTTACTTTTTCTCTTTTTTTTTTACTAAATGATATTTGTTTAAAAAGCAAAATCATGTTGCTAACCAATTATTAAATGTATGTGGTTACTACTTCACAAAGTACTTAAATCTTTTATCTATGAATGTTTTTACATGATGGTTAAACACCAGTTCTAAAACATACGATTTAGTGAATAATGAGTGGCAGGAAAGAATATGTTCAAAGGAGGATATAATATTTAATTCTTAGTACAAAATAGTTAACTGACTGGAATATAAAAATGGAACAGGCATGTAAGCATTTGATTTTTAGATTTTTGCCTTAGACAGGAGTGATCATATAGACTGTATTCCATAGAGATGTGTTATCCAAAATGTGTGAACTGTCACTGTTGAATATTGCATACATACACACACACACATATATATATATACACACATATATTGGATTGATACAAAATTTTGCAAAACTTTGCCTGTCACTAGTAAGTTATATTTTTCCTAAAATACAGAAACATATAATCTAAGACAAGTGATAATAAACATTGTAGATCAACTATATTCCAATAAAAAGTAATTTAAAAAATATTTTTAAAAAGGAGAATGAATCCTAACACAACCAAATGCTGCAGGTGAAGTTACAAATAATTTAAAATACCTGTTTATATCTGCCAATCACTGAAAATGACAATTATGGAAAAAAAAGAAATAAAAGTGACAATATAAGGTACTCTGTAAACACAATGAAAACTATAACAATTTCTTATTTTTTCAAATCAACTATGGAAAATAAAATAACCAAAATATTTATGTACATTAAGTGAGAAATGTTATCCTTTCTGAGCTCAATGAAATTAAGTGTTGATTTAAATAATTACTCAATCATGCCCCCCTTTATGTTATTATACTAGTGATATAGGTGTGTTATTCATTTGATAATAATGTAATTACACTATTACATTCTATTTAATAGTTTACATATTTCATAATGATTTAATAGCCAATATAATGACATCTTGGGCTAACATTACCACAAATACAGTTGACCCTTGAATGACATTAGTTTGAACTGCTTGGATCTGGTTATATACATGGATATCTTCAATAAATTAACTAATGTACTACACAGCCCATAACTGGCTGAACACTCAGAGCTGGACTGCAGGCACGGAGGGTCAACTATAAAGTTATACATGGAATTGTGGACTTCCTTAGAAATCCAGTGGTTTAGACTCCATACTTCCACTGCAAGGGGCATGGGTTCAATCAGTATTTGGGAAACTAAGATCCTGAATGCTATGTACTCAGGCCAAAAAAAAAAAAAAAAAAAGTTAGAGTTACATATGGATTTCTGACTGCACAGAGAGTTGGTACCCTGCATGGTTCAAGGGTCAACTGTCAACTGCATACTAAAAGAAATATAAACACAGCTTAGATGACTTAATCTATTCCAAAAGCAAAGTCATAACTAAGTAGAATCTTAAAGTTCTTACAGAAGGCCTTGCTATTAGAGGTGAGAAGGGCATGGTGTATTCTCTTGTGTTATTTGATATTACAGAAGACTTGACCTTGTAAAGTACTAACAAGTATTACTTGTTAAATATTTTCCAAATTTTCTCTTTCTTTTTCCACTGTGTCCTTAGTTTCCTGATTTCTAATTACCAAAAATTTGGTACGAAATAAAATGCTGCTTCTTTACCATCATACTAATTGTCTAGTTCTTTCTAATCTACAGGAGATGTCATGGTAATGAATTAGAATACATATGTGTTTTATAGGAAATGATTAAGAGATTAGAACAAAGATCAATAATAGATGTATATCCTTCACTGTGAGAAGCTGAAAGTTGGAATCACGGCTTTTGGTGTTGGGACTTATGTCTTTCAGTGTGTTTGCTAGTGATGAAGAAGACAACATAAACAGAGAGATGGTGAAATATTCTGACAACACTAAACTATTTGGGTTAGTTAAAAGCTAATGAGGTTTGGGAGATGTTCCAGATGGTTCTAATCATACCAGAGAATTGGGCAGCCCAGTAGCAGATGAAATTCATTTTTGATAAATGTACAGTACAGAATATTGAAAACTTATAAACTCTCCAAGTATACCATGAGGTTTTGAACTGGCAAATTCTCTGAAGAGCAAGACGTTTCCTGCTACCATTGCTAGTTCAATGAAGGTGTCCCCAGTGTACGTCTTTTTGAAAACAGCTGAGTAGATGCACGGATGTGTTTAGAAAAAGGTTTGAAAATGCAAATAATAGGACAGATAAAGAATGTTTTACCCATTGCAGCAGGATGAATTTGTTCTGGGTAACAAGTGAGAAGAGACAGAAACAAGAAAGTCATAGAAGCTCGTGGAAATAGTGAGTTATTCCTAAAGTAAGGTTGAAAGACAGGCTGACAACTGGAGAACACATTTACATATGCCCAAACCTGTTAGTACCATAAAGTTTTTCAATTTTGAGCAAGATTTGAACCATGGAGCATTTGATCTCATTAACGGGGCAGCAACTGTGGGGACCCTGACAATTAATAAATGAGTTTGAAGATTTTGCACTTCAAAGTTAAAAATTCAAGATTTAGTTTCATTTGTACTTTGTTGTAGGTGATAAATTCTGACTATGTATGGTCATAGCCTCTTTGTAAAGTTTATACTCTTAAGAAAAAGAGTGATTAGCATATCAAAAGACCATGCTTCCAATTCACCACTATTTGAACAATAGGTAAAGATAGGGAGGCAAGTGTTAGATGCAAACACAGAGATTGCTTTAAACTAAGGAAAGTCAACAATGAATTGCTCACACTATATTTTTTGTGTTTGTTCTAAATGAGTAATTGGAGAACTGTCTCAAATTGTTTGTTTTTGACTCACACCTGACAAAATAGGGAAAAACATAAATTTAAAGTTCACTGATAAGTTGACAGCTTTTTAAAGAAAAAAGAATGAAATAATTTACTATGTTTAATGAAGGAAACATGAAAATATGTATTATTTTCTCAAGGAATTGCAATAAAGCCTCTGGTCTGTTCAAGATAAGTGGAAAGTATCAGGATAAATATTCTGTAAATACTGTTTAAGAATTCCTGAGAAACTAGCCAAAAAGCCATGTCTTGCATGAAGTAGAAATAAAGTTAGTCTTAAGAACTACAAATCAGCAGGTATTTAAAATTATACTACACATTTCATGGCCACCAATTATGATTAAATAAGCTGACTTTCAATATGACAAGTAAACTCAATAGCAATTACGTGCTATATATTTACATTGTATATGTTTATATATCATATGTATTAGCATTCATTTTACTAAAATTGAGAACTATAATTATATAACCATACTACATTATATAACTATACGACACACACACACACACACACACACGTATATATATATATACACGTTATATACTTATTTAGCTATAAGATAGAGGATGAGATAGTTGGATGGCATCACCAACTCGATGGACATGAGTTTGAGCAAGCCTGGGAGTTGGTGATGGACAAGGAAGCCTGGTGTGCTGCAGTCCACGTGTTTGCAAAAAGTTGGACACGACTGAGCTGAACTGAACTGATACTACATTAAGTGTATTATATCTTTATATGTATGTTTCTAGTTTCTCTTCATAATTCAAATTTGCTTTAAGTCTTATTTTTTTGATTCATGATTCCTAAATGAAGTAGCCTACGAAGTTTACATTTTGCTTTCTACTAGAGCAACACTGGGAATAAAGTATCTTGGGAAGCAGAACTCACGAATTTCTTAACATGCTTCCTAACATCCCTTTACAAACAGATGCACATAGTGAGCTTTATAGTGATCCATGTAAAGTTTTTTGTATTTTTAAATAATTTTTAAAATTAAACCCAACCTGAACATTAGATTACAAACATGCCAAACAACTCGGTGGATTCTTTTTTTTTTTTTAAAGATTTTTATTGGAGTATAGTTGATTTACAATATTGTGTTAGTTTCTGCTGTACAGAAAAGTAAATCAGTTGTACATAGTGATATACATATATCCACTCTTTTTAAGATTCTGTTCCCATATAGGTCATTACAGAGTATTGAGTAAAGTTCCCTATACTGTATGGTACATCCTTGCTAGGTATCTATTTTATATGTTGTAGTGTGTAATTGTTTGCATGAGACTTAAGGAACACTGCTTAAGAATTTGTTTGGATCTACATTAGTGCAAAATTACCTATAGGTTGGTTTAGAGATCTTTAAATGGTTCCAAAATGCTGGCATGTTGAAAATTGGCTGTGGTGGCCAAGTGAACCTGTAGCTTTTGAAACAGTAGCAGTGAGAAATTAATGAAAGAGTAAGGAAGAAAGGGGCTGTTCAATAACACTTCCTATCCTAAGCATGTCCCTCTGAATGCCACATGTTCTCTCAAGATGTCGAACATATGGTTTCTACAGGGATGCCCCAGTCATCAACAGATTCATGACGGAAGGCACCTGAAACTGTGATTGAATCCTTCTGCCTGCATCGGCATTGCCCTCTGGCTCTCAGCATTCCTAGAACTCAACTCTCCTCAGCAATAAATCTCTTCCAGCACACTACAATGAAAGTTCACTATTCATACATGCTGTTTCCCTTTTAGTGAGTAATTTTTATAAGTGAAGTGAGTAATATTGGTCACAGAGGTTACAAACAAAAGTGGTTCGATGTGTACTTGGAGAAGCAATTCACATCCACAAAGGGGTAGCACCATCCTTTAATTCCACTGGTACTCTAAGAAAGCCATGGTGGTCCAGGATTTCCCTGGTAGTCCAGTGGCTAAGACTCTACGCTCCAAATACAAGGGGCCCAGGTTTGATCCCTGGACAAGGAATTAGATCCCACATGCCACAACTAAGAATTGGCATGCCACAACTAAACATCCTGTGTGCCACAACAAAGGCTGACAATCCTGAAGAGTCTCAACTGAGACCCACCACAGCCAAATAAATAATTAAAAAAAAATAAAATAAAAAGAAAAGAAAGCTCCACTGATCCAAATTCTCCAGATGGAAAACCTGATTACTATGATGATGTTAGTTTGAAGTTGCAATTTGTTAATAAAACCTCTTCCAAAATAATTGTTTCTAAGGGAGACTACACAAATCAGTGAGTATAATAACCATAATAGCATCAGTTTGGAAATCTTTACTCATATCTCTTTTATATTACATTTTTCTAGAGATTCGTGAGTATGCTTTCAGCAGAAAGCCAAGTATTTTACTTTATCCTTTAAAACAACCAAACAAAAACCCTTCTAATTCTTCTAGGAGCTCTGAGTTTAGGGAAATGAATGAGAAAATGGCTGCTTAATCTGTTCAATAGATCGTATTACTAGAGGAATAATCTCACTCTTTTATCTTGCCTTCCATAAAAATGAGCAGACTCTTAGATGGAAGACACATAGTTTGAGGGCAAATTGTAGCATATTACAAGTGAATGTCTGGATGAATAAAATTTCTACTGTCCCAAAACAGTGAAACCACAGCTAAAGAATTACGCTTGGCAGAATCAGAGGAAAAATAAGACCCTAGTGAGCTTGACTGCAGTCTCACAGTGGAAAGAAATAAGAAATACAGCAACATCTTCCAAATCACTACTTCTTTGGTGGCTCAGATGGTGAAGAATCTGCCTGCAATGCAGGAGACCTGGGTTTGATCCCTGGGTTGGGAAGATCCTCTGGAAGAGCGCATGGTGACCCACTCCAGTATTCGGGCCTGGAGAATCCCCATGGACAGAGGAGTCTGCCATGTCTGCCACAAGCCACAGTCTATGGGGTTGCAAAGAGTTGGACATGACTGAGCGACTAAGCACAGCACAGCACAGCATTTTCATGTCATTAGGTTACAAAGTAGCATGGATCTGCCATCCTTTTCTCCCTTGGCACACTTTATGAGAAAGAGTTATTCTGTCCTGCATGAGGCCAGGCATTTCTCTCTATTTTTTATGATGCTACATAATTACATAATATCTAACATGTACTTTACTGGAAACTATGTGCTTAATTAAGAAACAATAAATGAATAATAAATGATTTAATGAAGGGAATGCAGAGAGCATTTGATATCTGTGATACCAGGAAAAATGATCATGTTGGAAGTCTGAGGGCTTGAAAAAGGAGGCACTTCCAGTTGCTTCCTTCAAAAAGGCAATATTTCAAGAAGTCTACCATACAGTATTCCATCAACTTATGTATTTTTTTTCACTTCCATCAACCTATATGTTTTTATGGAAGAGAATACAGAAGTACCTTGTAATTCCTGGTTCCTCAAGATAAGACAATAACCTGGCATAAAATAAGAGCTCTCTCGAAGCTCTCTCATTGCTTGTTTGAATGAAACTTTCTCATCTCTTGGTATTCTTGATGTTGCCTTTCTGGATTCTCTGCTGAGAGTATGAACACTCATGGAACTGCTCTTTCTTCCAAAAAAAGAGAAATCTTCCCCAAAGCTAAGTCCATGTCTATGCTTCTCATCCCTTATCCTACAATAGCTTGAGCTCTCACATTCAAGCAAATTGAATCATACTCATCAGTCTTTATATCTTGCTCTGACCTCTTTTTCATTCATCAAATTCTGTGTTCCCACAGAAGATAAGGACTCCTAAGTTCTTTATGCTCAAAACTGATGTTTTTATTTTACTCTTTTACTCCTACTTCTCATTCTCAGTGCCATATTGTCATGTCAGTGTCTTTTCAATGAGGGTAGAAACATTCACTCAGCCATTAAACAGGTATCAGAATGATCCAATCCGTCATACCTCCCTAACAATCACCCCATGCCACAGCTTTCACTTCTCCACTGCACAATTTCTCAGGCCATCAGATATTTTTACTTCATTACTCCATGTCAGTTCTTTTCCCTTTTAAATCAAGTTTTATGTTGCTGCCAGATATATGCCTATAATTATGCTGGTTCTTTATAATGAGAGACCAAGGAGTAAAAATCTTCAATTAGTTGTCCAAGTCTAAATAATCCAACCTAAACTTCAACTCCCAAAATCTGAATGGTAGGATGCTCATCTTTACCTCCCACTTAAGTCACTTCTATACATTAAATCCAGACGGAAAAAAAAAATAAAAGAGCAGGACTTTGAGAACTAGAGACACCTGAATTTGAAATGTCTCCCATATTAGTAATTTTGAATGACACAGATAATTTCTTTTAGCCCACTTCCTTATTGTAAGATGCAGATTGCATTATTAACTCTAAAGCCTTAAGATCATAAAATAAGTTAAAGTATGCAAACACATGGAGTATGTTAGGGTCACATAAGTTAGTGAGCTTTCTTAAGGATAGCTCCATTTTTAAACTGTTAATTTACTTGAATGGAGGAGTAGCAATAAATCACAATGGTGAGAAAGAAACCAGATTTTGCTTTGAGAGGATAAGATGTTTGAATCTGTCACTCACTAGGTGTGATGAAAAATTCGGTTCATTTATCAAAGTGGCAGTTTATCTCATCAGTAAAACAATTCCTACTTCTCAAATGTATCCTTAGGATTAACTGAGATACCATCTGTGGAAGTGCCCAATGTGAAGACTGTCCGCTGAAGAAATAAATAAAGCATTTTCATCTTTTTCCTAGTGTTTACTATAACACATGGATAGTGGATCTCATAGAGAATTGTGAATTAGTGATTACTGGCCTAATTAATTATGTTAATCCATCATTAAATATGCAACTGTTGGATTTGATTTAAAAATGGAAATAACTATCAAACTGGTATGATTTTTTATTTTATGGTTTTCTTTACTGTGTTATGGTTTCTGAGATTTCTAAAACACCTTACCCTTAGTGACTATTTCAAGACTACTCAATGAAGGATAGTACCTCAAACCTTAGTCTCTGATTTCCATTTCTTCAGCTTGATTGTGTTAAGTTTTTGTGGGTAAATTACTTTTAAAAAAATCAGTTAATATAAAAAGGTATTTTAGGTTCAGGTTCCAAACTCATGGTAACACATATCTACCACTATTTGAAATATGCAAATGTCGCATTTGGTTTCAGCCCTGACATTACGGACAGAGCAGATGAGTTCAGTGAATTCTGACATGCAATACTAGTGGGGAATAAAAGGAAAGTTACTCATTATTCAACATTCACTTCTACACATATTTAATTTGCCATAGATTAGCAAAATGACTTCATCATAGGTATTTAGACTAGATTAGTAAAATCACTGATGCTGAGTCCACACAGATTTGTGATATTTGGTGCCTGGCATCTACATCTGCTTTGAGATTGAGGTGTGAGAGTCTCGCTGTGCCTGAGCTATCTTATTGTTATAATTACATGGACTTATTCCACTGGGCTACGTGTACGTTACTTCCATTGAACTAAAATGGGTCTGTTTTTCACAGTTTAGTCATGCGTCAATACATTTTTAATTAAAAGTGTGTGACAAGTACAATAGTGAAACACACCAAATAATTTTCTAAAACATCTCTTTTCCTCAAAGGTAGGTAATCAGACAATTGTCTTTGTTAGTCAGCAAGAGTATTTTTTATCTCGATGCTTGATTAAATATCTGAGAACTTTATATTAAACCAGTGAATTCTGTTTTTTGTATTCTACCACAGACACCTTATATTGTCCCATAAAAATAAAGCATTTTTTTCCTGGCAGAACTAAAATAGGTGATAAGCAATTTGATGAGCCTTTTTATTTTTAATGTTTATAACAGAGAGATAAGAAGTCAGCAATGATATGACTAGGGAATCAATTAGAACATGGTTGTTTCAGAAGGAGAGAAATCAGTGGAAAGCTTAGATGCAGAGAAACTGAGGAAACAACCTCAGGATGCCTTTACTAAGGTGCTGTGTTTACACAGAAAGACTAAACTTTCTAATGAACTCTAAACATGAAAGTTGGGTGACCAGAAGAGAGTGCCACTTCTTGAATTCTCTGCATATATCACAGTGCAAATTCTTGAAAATCAATAACCTAAATAGAAGGTAGAAAATCCAGTTTTGCTAAAAATGCTAGATCTAGTAGTTCAACTATTGATGTAACAAGTTTAGAGTGTTCATGAGAAGGGACTTAGATTTCTTTAATGGTCATGTATTTTCAGAATTTCAACGCTTTACATTTAAATAATTCATTGTGTATGTGTGTGAGTTGCTTGGTCGTGTCCGACTCCTTGCCACTGCAGCCCTCCAGGCTCCTCTGTCCATAAGATTCTCCAGGCAAGATACTAGAATGGGTTGTCATTCCTTTCTCCAGGGGATCTTCCCAACCCAGGCATTAAACCCAGGTCTCCCACATCACAGGCAGATTCCTTACTGTCTGAGCCATCAGAGAAGCCAATAACCACTACAAGAAAATACAAACTACACTTTTAACGATGGTGGAATGATACTTTGGTGATAACTTCACATGAATTGAGGCCATGGGCTAGTTTTCTAAATAATATTCCATAAACCCATCAAAACAACTCATCCACCATATAACATGAACAAAAAGCTTTGGCTAAGTCAATAAATAAGTCAATAAAACTTATTTGCATTGGCTATATGTTTAAAAGTTGTCTGACTACTAAAATATATATACATTTCTATATAATATTTTTAAGACATTATTTTTATATATGCTATATTACTTTATCATTACAAAGTTCAACACATTAGATTGTTGCAGTCAACGTTTTTAAGTGAAACAATCTAAAATATTGATAGAAGAAATTTGTTTTGAATTGCATTCTACGTTATTACACAATGCTATTACTAAGATTAAGACATTAAACAGAATTATTCCCATTAAATTAAAAATGGCACGATGCATATTCTCCAAAAAAATATATAATTCTGTTTGGGAAACAATAATCCTACAAACAATGCCACTGTGGAATAATATCACATGTAACAACGAAAGAGCATCTTGGCTTGGTGGGAAAAAAAATTAACCATTTAAAATTGGAACACTTAATGATTATGCATTTGGTACCTTTACCTACTGTCAGTGATGTGAGATATTACAAACTTATTCAACTTCAATTTTTCATTTATAAATGAGAATAAAATTATAATTGTATATAGTCCTACAAAGTTGTTGAGAAGAGCTAATAAATCGTATTCATGACAGAAGTTTCATCAACTGGAAATCTCTATATCCATGACTATTAGTTCATTTATTCAAAAGAATGTTATTAAGAACTTGAGTGAGTCACACTTAAGCTAAGAATTGAGGAATGAGTGGAGACACTTAAATAAAGAGAAAAGGGTGCATGGAAATATCATACAGAGAATATAACATGTGGTAGGTTATCACCTCCACACACACAACTCTAGGGCAAGGATCCAGATATGTATTGGCTGTAGAAGTCCTATTTACCTGGTACTCTTCCCAGAGTTATGTAGTACACTAAATTGCATGGCTATGTATATAATGGTTCTGTTGACACCACAAAAAGCTTGGCAATTTCCAGAAGTGTAATAAGCCTAGTGTAGCTTGGCTTTTGTCAGTTAGTTTGGCCAAAAACCAAAAGAGAGTAAAGTTAAAGCTAACAAAGAAAGTTAGGTGATTTAATCCAGGTTTCTTACAAGATCAGTTGAGAATATTGCATGTTGGACTTTATCCTAGAAGAAAAGAAGACATACTCAATGATTTAAAAAAAGATCAGAGTGTGTTATAAAAAGAATCATTTTAACAGTTGTATAGTGAACAGATCTAGTGAATCAAGTTTCCAATCATAAAAAAATTGTAGTAGTTTAAGCTCAAAATAATGGTGTTCTTGGTTACAGATGTGGAGATGAGGCAAAATACAGGTTGTCAAGAAAATTAGAGGCATTATAAACAGGATTGGATGGAAAGATAGCAGTGATAACATTAACCTAATTCACTGAAACTGTATTTGTTACCTATTATAGTTCAGGTTTTATGAAATATTAATTGAAGGAAGCCCCATTTAGACTAACATGCCCTGGTCCCTGGTTCTAGAGGGAGCTGAACAGAGCTTATTTGCAAATTACTGGACAGATTGGTTCTAACTTGTTTGGGGGCTACCTGAATGATTAAGGCAAAAGCATTAATGCCTCTCTTTTGCCTCACTCAGAACTCATTCAGCCTGCTGCTGCTACTGCTGCTGCTGCGTCGCTTCAGTCATGTCTGACTCTGTGCAACCCCATAGACAGCAGCCCACCAGGCTCCGCTGTCCCTGGGATTCTTCAGGCAAGAACACTGGAGTGGGTTGCCATTACCTTCTCCAATACATGAAAGTGAAAAGTGAAAGTGAAGTCACTCAGTGGTGTCTGACTCTTTGCGACCCCATGGACTGCAGCCTACCAGGCTCCTCGGTCCATGGGATTTTCCAGGCAAGAGTACTGGAGTGGGTTGCCACTGCCTTCTCTGCATTCAGCCTACAGAATGGGAAAAAATATTTGCAAATTATATATCTGATAATAGTCTATAATCCAGAATATATAAAGAATTCCTCCAACTCAACAACAAAAATTTAAACATATCAATTAAAACACAGGCAACAGTCCTGAAGAGACATTTCCCCAAAGATGATATACAAATCTCCAACAAACACATGAAAAGATGCTCAGCTAATTAAGCACTGCTGTTGTTGTTTAGTTATTAAGTCAGTCGCATCTGACTCTTCTGTGACTCCATGGACTGTAGCTTGCTAGGCTCCTCTGTCCATGGTATTTCCCAGATAGGAATACTATCTGGGATGCAAATCAAAACCACAATTAAATACCACTTTACACATACTATATATAGGATAGCTATATTAAAAATATAAAATGAGCAATGGAACTTTGGCACATTGCTAGTGAAAATGCCAAATGGTTCAGCTACTGTGGAAAAGTTTGGCAGATCCTCAAAACAATTAGAATCACAGTATGACCCCACAATTCCACTTCAATTTCACTCCTGAGTATTTACATAAAAGAACTGAAACAGGTATTTAAATATGTACATGGCATGTTCACAGCACGTAGTCCAAATAGTCCAAATGTCAATCAATGGATAAACACATGTAGTACATACATACAATTGAAATTTATCTGGTCATAAAATGGAATGAAGTACTGATTTATGCTGCAACATGAATGAACCTCCAAAGTATTTTGCTAAATGAAGACAGCCAAACCCAAAGTTCATATATATCATACTAGTCCAGTTATGTTATATCAAGAATTGATAAAATCATAGAAATGGAAAACAGATTTAATGGTTATAAGAACTGGAGGGTGGAGGGGTGTTATTACTTAATAGGTGAAGGATTTGAGAGTAAGAAAAATGCTTTGAAACTAGATGGAAATGGTGTATATACAACTATCTGAAAGTACGAGATGCCACCGAGTTTTTCACTATTACATGGCTATTTATGTTATGTGAATTTCAACTCAATGCATTATTAAAAACAAAGCAAAAATAGAACATGGATTGATATTAAGGTATGTCCATGGCTGCTATTCCTTCAATGATGAACCCAACCCAACTTTCAGTCTATGTAGCTCTGAAAATAACTGTAAACCAAATTATGTTTCTTTTGTAGAATGATTGTCAGATGTACTCTACAAAAGTAGATGAGCTTTTTTCCTCATAGACAGATTGAACATCAAAAAATTCATTCCACTACAAATCAGATTGCTAAAAACAAATAGTTGAATTGATAATAATTGGTAATCTCTATTAAAAGACATTGATATCACACTGTGTCTACTACAATAATCTGATTAAAAAATTAATGATGGCTTGATTTTTTTCAGTTTCAGTGTGAATTTTCACATCTCATTGATAATGTTGGATGATATCTTTTTAGCTGTGTGACTTTTTTGCTTGTGAGGTAAAGCTAATCAATTATAAATTTTTTACTTGGTGCTAATTTTCTAAAATAGTTTTAGTTAGTCCCTCTATTTTATTTAAAACACTACAAAATCCTCTATGACTTTATGTCACTATTATGTGAATTTGAAATTAGTGATATATTGGCCTTCAAGTCAATGAGAAGCAAACTGATCAGCTTTCTAATCAAATTCAGTTTTCAAGTACTTATCAAATTAATTACTGTTTGCCTTGAATCACTTTTAAATTTTTGATTTACTTAAATGAATTACAGACAAAATAAAACACAAAAGAATAGCAAAATGCAAATTTAAAACTACAACAAACAAATAAAATGTTAAGGAAATATTTTCCCACTTAGTTGAGACACACTAACTAGCTCATAAGAAAATGTTAAAAAGTAAGTATTTTAAAACATAAGAGTTTCCATGAAAATGAAAATCACTCTAGATTTTCAAATTTATAAAATGTGTATAAACAAAACAATTACTGATTTTTATTTTCTTCTGAACACAATAAGCCAGCTGGAAACCTCATGATGTGATTTCTAAGACTGACAGTGATTCATGGATTACACTTTGAAAATCAGTCCCCTAAATGATGTATATGTTTAACAGAAAATCTAGATTTTATTATTGCAATACTATTTTGGGTTCTCTAGTTCTTTGTTATGCTATAGTTACAAACATCATGGCTTTCCTACTACATGTAAGTGATTACCTTCTTATTCTAAGTAATTCTGTTTTGTTATTAGACTCTTGAAAGAGAGTGCAGAGGTCAAAGGACTTACCACGGAATTTTTCACTGTTCATGCATGCCTTGCAAGACTCTCGGTGGCTCTTCTGTCTCAAATGTAAAGCTGGAAAAGATGCCTAAAGAGAATCTTCATTTGACTTATTCTGCAGTCTAGGAATAGGGTCATGTTTACCAAATGAAGGTAAATGTTGCAGCAAAAGCATCCTATTTAATGACTGAAGAGAACTTTTAGGTCAACTGACCTCCAGCAAATCTATAGCAATGCATTTTCATTCTATAAATATTTTTGTGTGTTTTCTATGTGATGTGCACTGCTGTAAACATAATAGCAAGTCTGCAATTTGTCAAACACTAATATGATTTTTCCAAAATCCCTAAAATAAATTGAATAACCATGTTGTCACCTACGAAACCCTTTCTCCTTCTTCTGATTCAATACCATCTAAATTTACATTAATTTCTTGTTTAATTTTACACTTCAAAATGAAGCTTGGGAGTCAGGCACTACACTGATGGGTTCATAGTCAAATTCCCAATATCTAACAGAGGGCTGACTCACATAATATAGAAGGTCAGGAAATCTTTGTCAGAAAAAAAAAAAAAAATTACCCAAAGAGTAAAACTGAATTGATTGTGACTTTTGCTCTACTTCACTCTTTAAGGGGATGGATAAGTTTAGATAATAAAAATTAATTATTTAGACTATAATAAAGGGAAATCAAGATTTATTATTTTAATCCTTTAGGCCTAAACAATGCCTTGCTTTAATTTCTATGTGATTGTTTACTTATTTTCTATGATAAAGTCCATAGGGTACTATGTATCTACATATGTAGATAGTGTTCACATTAAGCCAAGTCATGTCCTCATAGTTGTGTTCTGTCTTTAAAAAATTCAAACTCTTTATTAAATTAGCTGTCCAGAGGATGTTTACACTGTATGTGCTTAAATTTAGTTAGAGCAAGAAAGTGAATCATAATAGTGTCAAAGCAACTGAAAACCCTGAGGCACACAAGCAGTCAAATGGAACTATGTATACAATGATTTAATTTTATACTGTAACATGTACTCATGTTTCTAAAAAGTAGTAAATGATTTAGTGACTGATCTTATATTAAACTTCTAGTGCTATTTCTGATGTTCTTTCTAATAAAATAAAGAGTTCAAAAACTTCTTCAATTAATTTCAACTCAAATATTTTCCCTTTATGAGTTAAGATATAGAACCAAAAGACCATTTTATTACAGTCTATATCCCACTTAAAACCCAGTAAGGCAAACCTGAGTATCTTCTATCAAGGAAATAATTAGAATTAGGCAGAGAAGGCAAACAAAAATATAATTTTTACATTACCTCTATCTCCAGTTTATTTTTGGTTGAGATTAGCTTTAAAAGAGCAAGGCTCAGAAGAGGGGAGAAAATAGCTCTGATTGAATGTTGAATGAGATAGAATAATAAAGCCCAGAAAAGTATGGTTCTTAAAACCCTTGATATGTTGCTAACTCCAAGCACAGGTTTGAGTCTAAAATTAAATCAACTGCAATTTGGGTAATTTTCAGCACAAAACAGAAAAAAAAGAGAGGGGATTCTATTTCTAAGTAGGGTACAGAAAGCTTCAAAAGTGTTCCTCATCATATATAGAGGAGAAAAGGTCAAATCATCTACAAAATTATTATGTTTTCAGAGGTTGTAAAATAACCAGCAGAACTGAACTCTAAAAGGTGAGAAGAATTTCTGAGGAGAGGTGGGACAGATGGACTCTTTAATCTTTGGCAGACAGGGGAGGAATATATAAGTGGGCTGGAACAAAACATCTAAGATTATTAGTGAATTCTTAAACACTGAAAATTTTTCTTTTAGGATCAAGAACAAGACAAGGATGCTCAGTTTTAACACTTCTATTCAACGTAGTACTAGAGGTACTAGCCAGAGAAGTTAGGCCAGAAAAAGAAATGAGAATTTCAAACTACAAAGAAGTAAAATTATCTCTCCTCACAGACGACATGATCTTATATACTTAAAAAACCCACAAACACATACACACAAATTAGAGCTAATAAATGGATTCAGAAAAATTGCACGATTCTAAACTCAATACAATAAAGGACAGAAATGGCAAGGACGTAATGGGAGCAGAAGAGATTAAGAAGACGTGCCAAGAATACACAGAATAACTATACAAAAAAAAAAGTAATAATAATAATATTAAAGATCCGGATAACCATGATAGTGTGGTCATTAACCTAGAGTCAGACATCCTGGACTATGAAGTCAAGTGGGCCTCAGGAAGCATTACTATGAACAAAGCTAGTGGAGGTGATAGAATTCTAGCTGAACTATTTCAAATCCTAAAAGATGATGCTCTTAAAGTGCTGCACTCAATATTCAGGGAAATTTAGAAAACTCAGCAATGGCCACGGGACTGGAAAAAGTCAGTTTTCATTCCAACCTCAAAGAAAGGCAATGCCAAAGAACGTTCATGCTATCATACAATCGCATCCGTTTCACATGCTAGCAAGGTCATGCTCAAAACCCTTCAAGCTAGGCTTCAACAGTATGTGAACAGAGGACTTCCAGATGTACAAGCTGGATTTAGAAAAGGTAGAGGAACTAGGGATCAAATTGCTAACATTCACTGGATCATAGAGAAAGCAAGGAAATTCATAAATAGAAATAGATTCAGAAATAGAAAAACATCTATTTCTGCTTCACTGACGATGCTAAAGTCTTTGTCTATGTGAATCATAACAAACTGTGGAAAATTCTTAACAGAGATGGAATATCAGAGCACCTTACTTTTCTCCTGAGAATCCTGGATGCAGGTAAAGAAGCAACAGTTAGAACTGGACATGGAACAATGGACTGGTTCAAAACTGAGAAAGGAGTACATCAAGGCTGTATATTGTCACCTTGTTTATTTAACTTCTATGCAGATTACATCATGAGAAATCCTGGGCTGGATGACACACAAACTGGAATCAAGATTGCTGGGAGAAATATCAACAACCTCAGATATACAGATGATACCACTTTAATGACAGAAAGTGAAGAGGAACTAAAGAGGCTCTTGATAAGGGTGAAAGAGGAGAGTAAAAAAGCTGACTTAAAACTCAACATTCAAGCATGTAGATTATCATTTGTGAAACGAATCGCCAGTCCAGGTTCAATGCATGATGCAGGGTGCCTGGGGCTAGTGCACCGGGATGACCCAGAGGGATGGGATGGGCAGGGAGGTGGAAGGGGGGTTCTGAAAGGGGAAAACATGTATACCCATGGTGGATTCATGTCAATGTATGGCAAAACAAATACAATATTGTAAAATTAAAAAATAGAAAATAAAAAAAATTAAAAAACAAAAACACCTCAACATTCAAAAACAAAGATCATGGCCATCCAGTCCCATCACTTTATGCAAATAGAAGGGGAAAAGTGGAAGCAGTGACAGATTTTATTTTCTTGGGAGCCAAAATCACTACAGATGGTGACTGCAGCCATGAAATTAAAAGACACTTGTTGCTTGGAAGAAAAGCTCTAAGAAACCTAGACAGCATATTAAAAAGCAGAGACATCACTGTGTTGACAAAGGTCAGTGTAGTCAAAGCTATGGTTTTTCCAGTAGTCATGTACAGATGTGCTAGTTGGACCATAAAGAAGGCTGAATGCTGAAGAATTGATGCTTTTGAACTGTGGTGCTGGAGAAGGCTCTTTGAGAGTCCCCTGGACAGCAAGAAGATCATATCAATCCTGAATATCCATTGGAAGGACTGATGCAGAAGCTGAAGCTCCAATGCTTTGGCCACCTGATGTGAAGAACTGACTCATCAAAAAAGACCCTGATGCTTGGAAAGATTGAGGGCAGGAGGAGAAGAGGGGAACAGAGAATTAGATTGTTGGATGGCATCATCAACTCAATAGACATGAGTTTGAGCAAACTCGGGGAGATAGTGAAGGACAGGGGAGCCTGGTATGCTGTAGTCCATGAGGTCATAAAGAGTTAGACACCACTGAGTGACTGAACAACTGAACAGCAACAACAAACTCAACACACAAAAATCAGTTGCATTTATACTAGTAATGAATAATATGAGGAGATTCAGAAAACATTTCCACTTACAATAGCATCAAAAAACACCTAGGAATAAACTTAACAAGGAGGCAAGAAACAAGACTCTTAAAATTGCACAATGTTGCTTAAAGAGCTAAAGTCATCAATATAAAGATTTTTTCTGTTTTTGGAGTAGAAGACTTAATATTATTAAGACGTCAACACTACCCAGAGTATCTTTACATTCAATGCAACCCTTACTGAAATTCTCATGATGTTTTCTTCCAGAGATAGAAAAACACATCTTAATATTCATACAGAATCTCAAATAGCCAAAACAATTTTGAAAAACAAAGCTGGAGGTATCACACTTCCTGATTTCAAAACTTAGTGCAGAAGAATTGATGGTTTTGAACTGTGGTATTGGAGAAGACTCTTGAGAGTCCCTTGGACTGTAAGGAGATCCAACCAGTCCACCCTAAAGGAGATCAGTCCTGGGTGTTCATTGGAAGGACTGATGTTGAAGCTGAAGCTCCAATACTTTGGCCACCTGATGCGAAGAGCTGACTCATTGGAAAAGACCCTGATGCTGGGAAAGATTGAGGGCAGGAAGAGAAGGGAATGACAGAGGATGAGATGGTTGGATGGCATCACCAACTCAATGGACACGGGTTTGGGTGGACTCCGGGATTTGGTGATGGACAGGGAGGCCTGGTGTGCTGTGGTTCATGGTGTCGCAAAGAGTTGGACACGACTGAGCGACTGAATTGAACTGAACTGAACTACAAAACTATAATGTGTAATCAATGCAATATTATACTGGCATATGGACAGATATACAGGCCAGTAGAATAGTAAAGATAAGCCAGAAGTAATCCTCACATATATCATCAAATCATTTTTGACAATGGTGCCAAGACTAACAGGGAAAGGAAATACTAATGACATTAATAAGGTATTTTGGAAAAGGCCAAGTATAGGGACACATCAGACCAGTGGTTTTCAAGCCTGAGGATGGGGCTGGGGATTGACTGCAAAGGGGCTTGAGGGAAATTTAAGGATGATGGAAATGTTCTGTATCTTGTTTGTGGCAGTGATTACACAACTGTATACATCTGTCAAAACTCATTGAAATGGACACTGAGACAGGATAAATTTTACTAACTGTAAATTATATAACAATAAAACTTATTTTTAAAATGCCCACAAAAGGAGGGAAAGCTTTTGTGGAAAAAGGAATCTCAAAAAATATTAGAAGAAAACGTGGAGCTCTGTGAATGCCAAGTGAAATACAGACCCCATGAAATAGAGAAGTGATAGTGTGATAGTTAAGAATATAGATCTGAGACCAGATTGCAGACATTCAGATGCTGGTACCTCCACTCCAAGTACCTCAACTCCTAGGCAAGTTACTGAATTGCCCTCTGTGAAACAGGGATAATAACTGTAGTGACTTTTTCATAGGATTGTTATAAGGATTCAACAAGTAAAATAGATCCATACCTGACATATGGGAAACACAACATTAAGGGGTTTAAAGAAATATTATGTACTATAATGAATCATTGTCACAGATATATCCATTAATTCTCTGAATAAAATAAGTAATACAAATCAAAGGCAGCCCCAAATATTGGGACTTTTTAAAGTAATATTTTGTTTTGAGAGTAGGAGGAAATGTGTTCAATTTTTTTTCTTTTGACAAGCAAATGTTTATAAGAATGTGATGCATATTTGAGTTACCCAATGCATTTTGATAATCATTATTACTTACAGATGATGTGGTTTGATTAAAACAATAAATGGAAATGTGTTCAACCAGTCATTAAGCCAGTATTTACTATTCTTTTTTAGGAACTTGGCATAAAGCTATATTCTGGGGATACAAAATGGGTGAGGTTCCAGCACTGTTTTTTATGTGTTCACAGTCTAGTGCAGGAAAAAGATAGGTACACAAATAATTACAATACAATATGGAAGTGCCAGAGGGTTAATATGCACACAGTGAATGAGAGCTCTGGGAGGTCCTCACTGATTATTAAAATAAGAAAGAAATAAGCAATAAGCTGAAGTTTCCAGTTCAAGTTGGTAACCTAATAGGACTCTGAGGTCACCCCCTCCCACAGACACACCAAGTCTACAGCTACCTATGGAACAACTTCCTCTGAAGAAAATAAAAACTGACTAAGCCACTCCTAGCCTCCAGAGAAAGACAGAATGTCCACATCCAAGCGGATAAGAGAGGATGGGACATACTCTCATCTTAAACCCCAACACACTCACCTTCCCCACTCCTCTGTAGAAACCCACAGGCTGAGGAGCAAAGTTTGAACCCCACATTGGGTACCCTCCACTTTTAAGATCTGCACCTGAGTGAGATGGGCCCCCAAAACATTTAGCTTTCAAAAACAACAAGGTTCTGTCCACAAGCCACAGGTGGTTTAGGTACGTGGGATCCTAAAGGGTTTGCAGGGAGAGACTCACCAGCTCCAATGCCCAGGTTGATCCAGGGTGCTCCAACCTAGTGTAGGAAAGGCCCAATTGCTTGCTTGGAGTGTTGGTGGTGAGGACATTGGAGACCTGCTGGTGCTCTCCTGGGGGAGCCTGGCAGCCACCATCTTACCTCTCTTTCTGCTGCCTCCAGGGGCTGTGCTGTGATCCGAGCTTTTATACATTTCTAGCATTAGGTGTTTGTGGCTGCTGGGTCCACTCCCTCTGTGGCCAGCAGGGTTTGCATCCCTGGGTCCCACAGGAATGTGGTTCTCACCTTGGGCAGGGCACAGACAGCGGTCTGAGGTGCTCCTAGGCTCACTACCAGGGAGGCCCCTTTGCTGGTCCTGGAGCTTTAGCCTGAGAGGCAAGCATATGTCTAGGGCCTTATAGACATGGATATACGTCCAGCAAGCAGGCAAGTCCATATTGGCTTTGCACTCTCCCTCTGCCTATAGCTTGTGCGTGTCTCCCAGACAGGATCTTGCACCCTCATCTGGAGCTCCAATGTTGGGAATTGCTGCCCAGAGGACACCTGGAGATGGTGGCCAGTGGGACACGAGCTAACCACCCCTGCTGTGCTAAGTCGCTTCAGTCGTGTCCAATCCTGCGATCTTACAGACTGTAGCCCACCAGGCTCCTCTGTCCATGGAATTCTCCAGGCAAGAATACTGGAGTGGGTTACCTTGCCCACCTTCAGGTGATCTTCCCGACCGCGGATCAACCTGCACCTCTCAAGTCTACTGCTTTGGCAGGCAGATTCTTTACCACTAGCGTCACCTGGAAAGCCCAGCAATCCCACCTGTGTGTGCTTAACTGCTCAGTCGTGTCTGACTCTTTGTGACCCCATGGACTGTAGCCCTCCATGCTCCTCTGTCCATGGCAATTCTCCAGGCAAGAATACTGGAGTGGGTTGCCATGCCCTCCTCCAGAGGATTCCCAACCTAGGGGTCAAACCCACATCTCCCACTTTGCAGGCGGATTCCTTACCATCTGAGCCAAAGGGAAGGGAATCCCATATGACCGTATAAATTTGCACTTTAAAAGCTACTGCCTGAACGTCTGGCCTCTTAATCACATGCCATAATATAGCACATTAGGAAACTCTAAGAGAAATCATCTTCTACAATTTTGCTAGCAATCTTTGACTTGTTCATTTATGCCACCCCTAGTCTCTGTCCAGTCCATTTTCAGAACTGTATTTTTATCTTCTCATATGGCAATTTTAAAATACAATATTTATTTAACAACAACAACATCTCTTTTAAAGAGCTAAGCATAAGCTGTATCAAACAGAATTTGTTTTACGAATATCATGAGTTAAAAAAAGAGGCAGGAAGACTGAAGTTAAAGGGTTTAGGCTTTCAGGTCACTGGGTGATGGGGTAACTCTGACTTTCTTCTTAAGTTCAGTTCAGTTCAGTTGCTCAGTCGTGTCCGACTCTTTGCAAGCCCATGAACCGCAGCACGCCAGGCCTCCCTGTCCATCACCAACTCCCAGAGTCCACCCAAACCCATGTCCATCGAGTCGGTGATGCCATCCAGCCATCTCATCCTCTGTTGTCCCCTTCTCCTCCTACCCTCAATCTTTCCCAGCATCAGGGTCTTTTCCAATGAGTCAGCTCTTCGCATCAGGTGGCCAAAGTATTGGAGCTTCAGCTTCAACATCAGTCCTTCCAATGAATACCCAGGACTGATCTCCTTTAGGATGGACTGGTTGGATCTCCTTACAGTCCAAGGGACTCTCAAGAGTCTTCTCCAACACCACAGTTCAAAAGTATCAATTCTTCTTAAGTGACCTTGAGTAAATAATTTAATTCTTTAATCACAATTTCCTTAACTTGAAACATTGGAACATAATAGTAAGTATACCATAAGGTTGTTGTATGGATTAAATGAAATAATATGTGTGACTGGCTTAGTGAGTAGATAAATCTAGCTTTCTATAAATGCTAACTATATTAGTAATAGTAGTAGTAGTACTTGGTTCTACTATTTAACACATCACGTAATTACTGTGCGAAATGTCCCTCCTATTTACAAAGTATTTCACCTGTGATTTTTAATTGTTTTTACTGCATCCTCAGTAATTATCCAGGTTAGAAGGGAAGATTTTATTGTCTTCAATTTATAGATAAGAAAAACATGAAGAAAGTAAATGTCTCAGTCTATATAAAGATTTACATATTTCTCACCAAAACCTGTGTTCATTTCATTATCTCAGACTGAAAAGATTTTCTTAATTTTTACTATGATGTTGTACTCGTAAACTTTCCTTGATATACTGTGCAATGCCTCTTAAAACATACATGTATTCACACACATACACTCATAAAACCCTTTTTTATTTTCAGTTTATTAAATAGCCTATGGTTCTTTACTATAGCTCTTGACTGATTTGAACTTTTGTTGTGGTAAAGTCCATTTTTTTCATTTCTTTATATTTTCATTGAGTCTGTTTCATTATGCTAAAAATACTTTTGTCAGAAATAACAAGAATAAAAATAGCAAAATAACTTTGAACTATAAACTTGAGATATTATACTCAATTCTATTTCTAAGGGTATAAAGATAAAAGAAATACTAACAACAAAAATATTCTGTTACTGATTTTTCATATCTTATTTGCTTTTAAAAAACTCTCTTATTTATTCTTTTAATAAAATATCCATGCTCCTTGACTAATGAGAAAGGAGAGACAAGTATTATTCAATGATACTTCTTAGACACCTGGCAGAAAAAAATGTTTCATGCCACAAAAAAAGCAGCAGGAGGGAGAGTAGGTGAAATATGACATGAAATTAAGTTCTTATATCCTATTAAAATTTATAAGACAGATTTGAAGAGACATAGATACTGTTCATAACAATTCAACAATTTAATAAATTTAGTTAATTTAATCAAACTTTTTTTTCTTTGTTGACTTCATGATACAGCTCCGAGATATCAGCTGTTGATGCTGAACCTCTGATTTTAAATTTTGATTCTTGCATAGAATTTTGGGGAAAAAAAATTCAAGGTATCATAGACTACAAGTGAGCAGCATAAAAATAGTAAAATAATTAGTCACTTTAACAATATTTTTTGTCACTGAACTAATGTAGGCAAGAGACACAGTTATTACTATATTTGAAATTCAGATATTCTGCCACTAAGAAAAATATTTGTTGGGAGTGGAAAAATGACTCCACGTGTTGTTAATCATCCAGTTAGCTTCCTGCTGGTGGTTGTGTAGATCCATTACTGTTGTGAATATTTTACCTGTGAAATTAGGGAGCAAAGATAATTAAACACACATTAACCATACCTAGGGGTTTAAGCCGGAGAAGGCAATGGCACCCCACTCCAGTACTCTTGCCTGGAAAATCCCATGGACAGAGGACCTGGTAGGCTACAGTCCATGGGGTCGCTAAGAGTCGGACACGACTGAGCGACTTCACTTTCACTTTTCCCTTTCATGCACTGGAGAAGGAAATGGCAACCCACTCCAGTATTCTTGCCTGGAGAATGCCAGGGACGGCGGAGCCTGGTGGGCTGCCGTCTATGGGGTCGCACAGAGTCGGACATGACTGAAGCGATTTAGCAGCAGCAGCAGCAGCAGCAGGGGTTTAAGCATAGCAATCTATTAATCAATATTGATTGAATATTGTAATAGGCATCATGAAGAAGATAGATTTTAGCTCTTTCTTGAAATATGCATAAGGTGGGGAGGGCAGGAAGACAATGGAGTCAGAAAAGGATACAAGAAAAATTTCAGCTAAAGGAAAGATGAAATTTTCACAAATTTCTTATTCATTGTAGAAAACTGTACATATACTCATGCTTTCTGAATCAAACAACTGAATATACACGCTTTTTCTCATTCCAGCACATGTTATAAATATGGAAACATGCTAATGCCTAATTTTTAAGAGTTACTTTTAAAATGTGAGTAATCTTAAAATAGCATCAAGGCATACTCAGTTATACATTCATTTTTATCAAAATTTGTACCCACATCTCACTTCCTACTTCTGTTCCTTTAGCCTATGCTTTCATTTATTCAATCAATATTTCTGTGTACCTATCATGTGCCTGGCACTGTGCTGGGAATATAAGAATGAGTAAAACATCTCAGGAATCCCTGATTTTAGGAAGTTTATTGTGTTATAGTGGAGGCAGAAATTAATGAAATGGTTCTATAAATAAATGTACAGTAATCCCCCCTTATCCTCAGGGGATACATGCCAAGACTCCCAGTGAATGCGTGAAATCTCAGATAGTACTGAGCCCTATATACACTACATTATTCCTATACATACATAGCCACAATAAAGTTTAGTTTATAAATTATGCATAGTATGAGATTAACAATAACTGATAACATAAAGAATAATCATAACTATATACTGTAATAAAAGTTATATAAATTGATCTCTTGCTCTCTCTCAAAATATATTATACTCACTCTTTTGCTTCTTGGGATAACATGAGACGATAAAATGTTTATGTGATGAGATGAAGTGAGGTGAATGACTTAGACATAGTGACTTAGGGTTAAGCTAATTAATCATTTGGTAATAAATCTGAAGAAGGGTCATCAGCTTTGGATAAGCCTGGATCGTTGACTCATGACGATGTCCGTGGCTGAATATCAGGAGCAGACAGTGTCAGTAGTTGTGGATCCGAGGCAGGTTGGAGCAGGATGGTGCAAGATTTCATTACGCTACACAAAATGGCCCACAATTTAAAATGTATGAGTTGTTTGTTTCTGGAAGCTTTCATTTTAGACCAAGGTTGAATACACATGATATTCACATGATAGTTCAGTGGCAAAGAATCTGCCTGCCAATGCAGGAGACACAAGAGATAACGTATCTGATCCCTATGTTAGAAAAATCCCCTGGAGGAGGGCACAGCAACCCACTTGCCTGGAGAATCCCATGGACAGAGAACTCTGGCGGGCTACAGTCCATGGGGTCACAGACACTGCTGATCATGTACACATTATATATCATATATGCACACATTATATATTATATATTATCAAATTGCCAACATCCACTAGATCATCAAAAAAGCAAGAGAGTTCCAGAAAAACATCTACTTTTGCTTTATTGACTATGCCAAAGCCTTTGACTGTGTGGATCACAACAAACTGGGGAAAATTCTTAAAGAGATGGGAATACCAGACCACCTTACCTGCCTCCTAAGAAATCTGTATGCAGGTCAGGAAGCAACAGTTAGAACTGGACATGGAACAACAGACTGGTTCCAAATCGGGAAAGGAGTATGTTAAGGCTACATATTGTTACCCTGCTTATTTAACTTATATTCAGAGTACATCATGAGAAATGCTGGGCTGGATGAAGCACAAGCTGGAATCATGATTGCCGGGAGAAATATCAATAACCTCAGATATGCAGATGACACCACCCTTATGGCAGAAAGTGAAGAAGAACTAAAGAACCTCTTGATGAAAGGGAAAGAGGAGAGTGAAAATGTTGGCTTAAAACTCAACATTCAGAAAACTAAGATCATGACATCCGGTCTCATCAGTTCATGGCAAATAGATGGGGAAAACAGTGGAAACAGTGAGAGATTTTAATTTGGGGGCTCCAAAATCGGTGCAGATGGTGACTGCAGCCATGAAATTCAAAGATGCTTACTCCTTGGAAGAAAAGCTATGACCAACCTAGACAGCATATTAAAAAGCAGAGACATTACTTTGCCAACAAAGGTCCATCTAGTCAAAGCTATAGCTTTTCCAGTAGTCATGTATGGATGTGAGAGTTGGGCTATAAAGAAGGCTGAGTGCCAAAGAATTGATGTTTTTGAACTGTGGTGTTGGAGAAGACTCTTGAGAGTCCCTTGGACTGCAAGGAAATCAAACCAGTCCATCCTAAAGAAAATCAGTCCTGAATATTCATTGGAAGTTCTGATGTTGAAGCTGAAGCTCCAATACTTTCTCTATCTGATGCAAAGAACTGACTCTGGAAAAGACCCTGATGCTGGGAAAGATTGAAGGTGGGAGGAGAAGGGGACAACAGAGCATGAGATTGTTAGATGGCATCACCAACGTGATGGACATGAGTTTGAGTAAGCTCTGGGAGTTGATGATGGACAGGGAAGCCTGTGTGCTGCAGTCCATGGGTTCACAGTGAGTTGGACAGGACTGAGTGACTGAAAAGTGAAGGTGAGAGTGAAGTCGCTCAGTCATGTCTGACTCTTTGCGACCCCACGGACTGTAGCCTACCATGCTCCTCCGTCCATGGGATTTTCCAGGCAAGAGTACTGGAGTGGGTTGCCATTTCCTTCTCCAGGGGATCTTTCCAACCCAGGAATTGAACTCGGGTCTTCCTCATTGTAGGCAGACACTTTACCGTCTGCGCTACCAGGGAAGTCCTGAACTGAAAAAAATGCAGATTTGGGGGGGACTACTGTAAATCTATATTTGAATGTGGTGCTAGAATAAGATGTGTGTGGCCCGCATTGTCAGAGCATATGAAAGGGGGAACTGACCTAATCCTGGATGTCAAGGCTTCTTTGGGGAACTGATGATTGAATTTCAATCTGAAAAGATGAGTATAGATTAACTAGAAAGTGAAAAGCATTACATATGAAAGGCAGATCATATGTAAAATTTTGTAGTGAAAGGACCTTGGGCAGGAAGACCGCCACCTGTCAAGCAAACCCCAATTCTTGGCAAGGCTCTGCTCCTTCTCTAATTCACTGTGCAGTGCCATCTCATACCCTCATGGCTTCTACCAGCTGTGGGAGACATGGCTCTGGCCCAAAGACTGGGCAGAGGTAAGATGACCTGAGGCCAGAATAGGATGCAGTAGGGTGTGAACTGCTCTTGCAAGGGCTGAAAATATATTGCCTCCAAGCTAAATAGTTAAAGGCTTGGGGGCAGGTACCTCAGTTTCAGGTGCAGAAACCTGAAGTCCAAATCCAACATGTGCCAAGATCCTAGGCTGCAGCAACCCAAACTTGTTCCATTCTCTTGGGGTGGTTGTTCCTTCTGCCAGCAGCAAGGTGTCTAGAATTATGTCCCAGGAGACCATCCTTGCCTATTCCTCAAGCCTGTTCCCTAAAGAACAGCCTCAAGGTGTTGCAATTCTTGATACATCCCACTGACAGGATCCATTAAACCATATTCCAAGCAGTGCCTGAAAGTGTCCACTGAATCAGCAAACCACATTTGCCCATTATTGTTGATGCAATCTTGTATTCACTCTACTTTCTTCCTTAGGATCTCTTTCTGAAATAAACAGGCTGCACTCAAGTGCTTGTCTTAGGTTCCGGTTTCTGAACAGAACTCAGGCTAACGCAATTTTTCTGTGAAATAAAGTTCTAAAATATTCCTTGATATGTAACAGACACTTAATAAATACTTTCAATAAATGAAATGCAGAATCCAATATAAAGGCAAGAACCTTTATTGCACACTTTTAGATGTCTTATGAAATCAAATTTGTCTTATTCATATAATCTCCTACTGCTTCGTTTATAGCTGTATATCAAATATCAGGAACACAATGTCCCAGGAGTCAATATTCTTTTTAATTATTTTTTTCCAAACTAAGAGGATCATGGGATGCTTAAATCTAAGCTTTAGAATCTCTTATTTTTTAGTGGAAAAAATACAGATGAATTACAGTATGAAAAGTTTCATTAGTGCCTTCTACTAAAACCTACTCCATTGGAAGGTTAATGGCATCTTTCAGTTTAACTCTAAAACTCAAAAATTCTTTTAATTTGCACTTTAAGCAAGTTCCCTTCCTTTAGAACAATGATTATAGTCATTGAATTTCAGTGAACTACTCAATGGATAAAATTCAAACCAAATAGTAGGAATGAGAGATAAAGGACTTCATATACCTTGGCAAAACTAGGTAAAGGACCAAAGTTCCAGTGGTTTACAGTGATTATAATTCTACACTTATTTTCTTTTCCCACCAATGAAAAGTGGAATTATTATTTCCCAAAGTACCTCTGGCTGGTGGCAGCTGACATGAGAATCATCATTTCCTGGTTCTGGTTTGGTTAAACAAGGCTTATACTAGAGACATAGAAATAAAGGCACAGTGATTAACTGCACAGAACAGTCACTAAATGACCTTTCATACAACCCAACTTTTTCCGTAACTCATCTTGTCACACTTTCAACTTTATCAGTTTCTCATGCACATCCTCCTACAAGTTTGTAAGATCTGCACATAATAGAAGATAATATTAATAGATCAACTTTGATTTAACTTTCTGGTATTCAAATGAATTTTTGCAATAGCATATGTCTTCTTTTGGCTTATTGAGAGTGGGAATGGGAAAGAGGAAAAGAATCACTCTTCTGCATACACAATGATAATGACTAAGGTCTCAGTTCAGACTCTTCCATGAAAATATTACTGTCAAGTTGCTGGATGTTTTACATTTACTTCTTTATTTCAATGACAGTTCTATGACAAACTTACTATCTATAAAAACTTCTATGAAAAACTTCAGTATCTATAAAAAATTTTAGCTATTACCATTTCATAGACTGAATACAACAGGCAAAATGGGTAGATATAAGCCTGAACTAAAGTTGAAAGTAGTTACTGAAGATTCTCAGTGCACAAGTATTTCTGTAGCCTCCTCTGGGGATTCTTAAAGCCTAGCTGAATTGACCAAGACTTAGAAAGTTAATTTCCATTCTGAGGTTTTCCTAATCCTAGATATCCAATGAAAGTTTAGGGGTTTTTCTTTTTTTTTTCCAAGAATTAGAGACTAGTCATTGTTAAAATTATACGCATCTTTAACTGAAGTAGTTCTTAGGTCATGTATGTCTAATGATGTCCTTTGAAACTGTGTAAAAAGTTAACTAGTAGACATTTTCAATAATCTATTATTCCAATTCTACACCCTATATATAAAAGTATCTTGTCAATCATGAAGACAAAGTTAGGTGTTACAAGGTAACCAACCAACTTATATGGACAGGTGACTTTATTCATGAATGATTAAGAAGTATTCTGTTGTAATGAAAAACTAAATAGTAACTTTAAAAATAATAATATGATAATAATAATAATAAGTATTTCAGAGTTCTTTAGCTTTTCAATACACTTTCCTATTTATCAATGCTTTTGAACTGTTCAATGATCCTTTCAGAAAGCTAAGGCAAATAGATTTATCCTTATCTCATGAACTAAAGAATCAAGGCTGTCCTAAGTTTCAGTCAACTTGCTCAAGGCATAGTTTGTAAGTGATTGAGTCTAAGCTTAGGTTCAATTTAATTTTAAATGTTTAAATAAAATAAACCCAATAAAAAATAAAGAGATAGCAGTTTTATTAATGGAAGTTGCTTGTTTCCTATAAAATATTAAAAATAAAAATGGAACATATAAACAGTCATATTACAGCATTATAACTTTGCAATAATGAATAATGATAAAACAGCACAGACTATTAATTAAATAAAGATAATGTAGGGTGGATTATTCAAGTTAGTAAAAAGTATTGTTTTTCCTACCAAATATTTATTACTATTTATCATTCTAAATGATCCATTAAAACACTTTAAACTCTTAACTATACTTAGAAGCATATGTAGTCATTTTAAATTGTGTGGTTGCAACAGTATACACACAAGTATAAAAAGAAGTATCATGTTTATTTTTTATTATCCTCATGTTTTATTTTTTAATTAATTTTTATTAGAATGTAGTTGATTTACAATGTTGTATTAGTTTATGCAGTACAGCAAAATTCATATATATATCTGTATATAATCTCCCCACTCTTTTTTAGATTCTATTCCCATATAGGTCATTAGAGAGTATTTAGTAGAGTTCCCTGTGATATACAGTAGATTCTTATTAGTTATCTATTTTATATATAGTAGTGTGTATATGGAGAAGGCAATGGGACCCCACTCTGGTACTCTTGCCTGGAGAATCCCAGGGGTGGGGGAGCCTGGTGGGCTGCCGTCTATGGGGTCGCACAGAGTTGGACACGACTGAAGCGATTTAGCAGCAGCAGCAGCAGCAGTGGGTATATGTCAGTTCTAAACTCCTAATTTATACCTTTTCCCCCTTACAACTTTTTTTTAATACAAACCAAAATTTTCTTGATATTTCCTTTTCAATTAGCACCTGAAAATTCTCCATTTTTAATTCAATATTACAAAATTACTGCTATCATTAGGCTCAATGTATTCAGATTTTAAACTCAATCAATACAATATTTTTCTCTCTACTATCTTTTTCCTCACATCTCCCTATGGACAGTGTCAATTTCTAGAAGCTTACCTATCACTTGCATTGAGCAAAGGTCCATGGCTTTGGATGACTTTCTCCATCCACATTGCCTTCAGTTCCCTGGTGGCTGGGCTATCTTGATCTTGGCTTTCATCATGTGTTGGCATCCATTGATAATATCCTCCATTTGTGATAGCCTCTGTTCTGTCAGTCTACAATATCATCCAAATTCCTCTTCTAGTTGGCCAGTACTTCTAAGTTCACCTTGAAAATTGACTGATGGCTTCTATAGTTTGTGATATCCCTCTACTGTACTTTTCAGTCACTAAGTCATGTCCGACTCTGAGACCCCATGGCCTGTAGTAGGCCAGGCTTCCTCATCCTTCTCTATCTCCCAGAGTTTGCTCAAACTCATGTCCATTGAGTTAGTGATGCCATCCAACCATCTCATTCTCTGTCAGCCCTTTCTCCTTCTGCCTTCAACCTTTCCCAGCATCAGGATCTTTTCCAAGGAGTCAGCTTTTCACATTAGGAGGCCAAAGTATTGGAGCTTCAGCTTCAGCATCATTTCTTCCAATGGTTATTCAGGGTTGATTTCTTTTAGGATTGACTGGTTTGATCTCCTTGCTGTCCAAGGGACTCTCGAGAGTTTTCTCTAGCACCACAGTTCGAAAGCATCAATTCTTTAGTGTTCAGCCTTCTTTATAGCTCAACTGTCACATCTGTACATGACTACTGAAAAAAAAACATACTTTTGACTAAATAGACTTTGTCGGCAAAGTGATGTTTCTGCATTTTAATACTCTATCTAGGTTTGTCATAGCTTTTCTTCCAAGGAGCAAGTGTCTTTTAATTTCACGGCTGTAGTCACCATGCACAGTGATTTTGGAGCCCAAGAAAATAAAGTCTGTCACTGTTTCATTTTTTCCCCATCTATTTGCCATGAAGAGATGGGACCAGATGCCATGATCTTAGTTTTCTGAATGTTGAGTTTTAAGTCAGCTTTTTCACTCTCCTCTTCTACTTTCATCAAGAGGCTCTTTAGTTCCTCTTCCCTTTCTGCCATAAGGGTGGTGTCATCTTCATATCTGAGGTTATTGATATCTCTCCCAGCAATCATGATTCCAGCTTGTGCTTCATCCAGTCTGGCATTTCTCATGATGTACTCTGCATATAAGTTAAATAAGCAAGGTGACAATATAAGCCTTGACATACTTCTTTCTCTATTTGGAACCAGTCTGGTATTCCATGTCCAGAATTGAATCCCCATTTTACATCAGGCACTAGTGTATGGATATAAATAGTAAAGTGAAGTCGCTCAGTCGTGTCCGACTCTTTGCGACCCTATGGACTGTAGCCTACCAGGCTCCTCCATCCATGGGATTTTCCAGGCAAGAGTACTGGAGTCAGTTGCCATTTCCTTCTCCAGGGGATCCTCCTAACCCAGGGATCCAACCTGGGTCTCCTGCACTGTAGGCAGACGCTTAACCAGGTCTAAAACATAATCTAGATCCTGAAAAAGTTCACAGTCCAGTCATAGAAATATCATTTCCATTTACTAAAGAATTAGATAATTAAATTCTCACCTGTGAGTTTCTAAGGAGAACTGTACAGTTGAAACAGGAGGGAAAGTGGCAGAGTACAACCTTTAAAAGACTGATATAGCTTCTCAGCTTCCCAGCATATGTGGTACAATGGTTGAGAATCTGCCAGCCAATGCAGGGAACACAAGTTCAAGCCCTGGACCAGGAAGACTGTGGGTCAACTAAGCCTATGCATCACAACTTCTGAAGCCTGGGTGCATAGAGCCTATGCTCTGCAACAAGAGAAGCCTCCACACAGAGAAGCCCGTGCACTGAAGCAAAGAGCAGCTCCCTGCTCACAGCAACTAGGGAAAACCCGCATGCAGCAATGAAGACCCAGCACAACCAAAAAAAAAAAAAAAAATGATATAGGCATAGGACATGACAAAGACTGGTTAGAACCAACAAGGTCCAAAATGATGGAATATTTGACTTCCAGTAGACCTTGAGCCTCATGATATGCTCTGCTGCTGCTGCTAAGTCGCTTCAGTTGTGTCCGACTCTGTGCAACCCCATAGACGGCAGCCCACCAGGCTCTGCCGTCCCTGGGATTCTCCAGGTGAGAACACTGGAGTGGGATGCCATTTCCTTCTCCAATGCATGAAAGTGAAAAGTGAAAGTGAAGTCGCTCAGTTGTGTCCGATTCTTAGCGACCCCATGGACTGCAGCCCACCAGGCTCCTCCATCCATGGGATTTTCCTGGCAAGAGTACTGGAGTGGGTTGCCATTGCCTTCTCTGCATTATATGCTCACTGTAATATAATAGTGCACTAAGTGACAAATCCATCAGTGCCAAGACAGTTCTGAGGCTAATCATAAAAGGCCAAAAAGTGGGCAGTGGCCCGACTCCTGGAAATCTCCAACTCTTCCCCTCAAATAATTGGAATAACCCTCCCACTCATTAGCTTAGGAAATTACCCAGCCCATAAAAACTCACCTTGCCATATTCTGGGGCCTCTTGCCTTCTGCAATAACCCACATTATGTTTGTGGAATATATTTCTCTCCAAATAAATTCACTTCTTATCTATAACTTTGTCTCTGAGTTCTTTCTGCAGTGAGACATCATGAACCTCAAATTCACTGGGAACACAGGCATGTAGAATGTAGAATATAACTGATCAGTTTAATTTCTTAATTGATTTTGAGCAGAATTCACAACTCAAATCTCTATGGTTAACTGAGAGAAGTAAACCTGGTGAGAACTGTGATGCACCAGAGATCACAGGTCCCTTCTTATCATGTTCTCACCATCTTGTGTTTCAGAATATTGCTAGGCAGAAATTCAAGCTCAGTATTGCCTAATTACTAGCTTTTTTAATAATCTTAAAATTAAAGTTATTGTGTGAAATCTCTCAATTTCTAAAGATGACAAATCAGATTTTTTTTACATAAAGATCATTTTGGTAAAATAAAATAATCATTATCATTGGTTTATAGATTTTTTAAAACAAAAATTTACTCAAGTTTAGGAATTATAACATGTAATAACATTCTTTAGAACCAGGCCAATTACAACAAGCTTGATCATAACTGAACTTGTTTTGGGGCCTAGGAAAAGTGCTAAACTACAAATTTAGAAGGGAAACAATAAAAAGACAAGAAGAAGGGAGGAGAGGAAAAGATGTAGTTAAAGGGCGAAGGAAAGAAAAAGGTAAGGGAGGGGAGGGGAGGAAAACATCCCTTTGTTCCAAGTCTGTGTGATGGCTACATGTTCACCCTCAAATTTGTTAAAAGAGGAAAAAAGTTTGTGTTAATTTTTTAAGGAGTCAATTAAAGAAGTACTCTCAACTTGCATTTTCTTATGAGTGGTTAACAGATGTTTCCCCAAGTTAGTGAGTTTACTTAAGTGTCAGAGGCTGGACATTTGTATATAAAATCTCTCTTTAGTCAAAAAGAAGCAAATTAGAGGAATCTCTTACCAATGTAAATATTTCAGGCTGTAATAAGCTCCATAATGCCACAGCATAAAATGTTTGGCCTGAACACATTAACTTGTTCTCTCTCATTTCAGTAACAGTAGAATTTTCTCTTTTGAGTTTGAAATAACAAATCACACATAGCATAGCACAGAAATTCTCTAAATGCAGGAATCTTTTTAAACTCTGCCTCTTTAGCATGTGAACCTCACTCCTAAATAGTTAAAAGACAAACTATTAACTTTGCTTTCCACTTCCTTTGAGTCATGACTTGACTTTCAAAACATTTTGGTCAAGCAGACTCAAAGTCTCCTCGCAGAAGAAGCATTGAGGAATCATGTACTTCTCTGGCTTTACAATTTCCCTTCAGGGCAGGGCACATCCAAGTGACCCTGGCTTTTGACAAACCTTAGCTGAACAAAATGTAACAAGCTTGTCTGTTTTAAGCAGAATTTTCTATTCTGACAGATACAGCTCAGGAGTATTTGATGTCTGCTTGCTGGTCATAGATAATGGTGCATCTTGGGACCATTGTCATTCCTGTCAATAAGAAGGCCTGGAGGGACATGCAACAAAGCTACCTTTTGATTCACCGTTTTTCCTTCCTTCCCAAGACATTTGTAAGCCTGTGGTCAGCTAGGTCATTTTATTTTATCCTGATGTGCCTTGATAATAGCATGATGCCTACAAAAAATTTGACAGGCCATCGATGTCTGTTTCTCTGACTCCTATGTTGTTTTTCAGTCCTTCTCAATGTCAAACATACTTTGAAAGATACTGATTATGTTGGTTGGGGTGTATTTGACAAGGCATCTATTCTTTGATAAAATTAAACTCATGGGGGTTGACCTTGGAATTTAAGGTAATTTTTTGAGCAAGGCAAGAGACTCTGTCATTCTGCTGCTGGCACTCAAGAGATGTTTGAAGAATTGTGAATTCTTTTTAATTCAGATAAACCATGTCTTTCAGTATGAGTTTGGAAGACTGGAACAAGGGGAAATCGGTAAATGAAAAAGGATGAATTGTGATTGTGTCATATTAAAGTGGAATCTACTCTCCCATTAACTGAATTAATAAATTCTGATACAATTATTAGTAATATAATATCCAGGCTATTTAGATATTAAAAGAGGAGTTTACATATAGGTTAGCTTAGTGAAGAGACTGGTCATTGTTTTCTATTCTTGAAAATCAGTTGGATGTATATGCTAAGAAATATGTATGTTTGTGTGTATGTGTGCACACATATATGTACATAATGTGAGTATATATATTCATACATGCATATGTATATAAAGAGCCTCCCTGGAGGATGGGTAAAGAAGCTGCCTGCAATGTGGGAGATCTGGGTTCAATCCTTGGGTTGGGAAGATCTCCTGGAGAAGGGTATGGCAACTCACTCCAGTATACTTGCCTGGAGAATCCCCATGGACAGAGGAGCCTGCTACAGTCCATGGAGTCACAAAGAGTTGGACATGACTAAGCGGCTAAGCACATGTATATAAAAACATAAGAAATACATACACATATGCAAATAAACATACATATTGTAGAACATATGTTATTAAAGAAAAAATATTGCATATAATGTGAATATCATAAGAAATATGCAACTGTCATGATAGCATGTTTTCAAAGATATTACTGTATCACAGGGTTTTAGAAGGATTTTCGCGTCTTGTTTCTGATCAGATTCTTTTGGTGTCATTCTCTCTGCTTTACAGATATGTAAAAAAAGGTTTGGAAAACTTTAATAAGAGTTTTCCATTTGATACTTAGAAATTGACAGGCTGAGAAATAAAATGAAGTACTTTGCATCAACTCCCTTTCAGCACAACACAATAATGTGTGCAAAGTTCTTGGCACATAGTAAGCGCTCAGTAATATCAGCTAGCATTGTTGAGTTGTTGAGAAATTCCTGTAGTCCAGTGAATTATTTCATATTTCCTATAGGAAAAGAAGGATTTTCTTCCTGAATGTAGTCAGAAAAATTATGCACTCATAAGCAAAAACCCAGTTTTAGCACAATCACATCACAGTTTTCTAGCAAATAGTTAACTAAAAAAATCAAGTCTAAGTAAGTATTAATTTGGAAGTAGATATTTGCTTAGGTTTCTGATGGAGGAACAATTTATTATTGATAAAAATTCAAATGCTAGCTGATTCCTTTTCTCTTGTATGGTATCAAGGCCTTTGAATAATAACCAGAAAATCATTCTTGGAGGCTAAATATACATTTTAAATTATGATCAAAGGGAATTTTATGTATCCTTTTTTTTATTATGAGACACTTTTTGTCTAATTCCTACAGTAGTGAATTTTTCATATTATCACATTCTACAGAAGAGTCTCCTTGTGCTTTTGACTCAGTACTGATCTATAAGTGTGTGAGAAGAATCTACAGAAAAAGAACCACCAGAATGGAGCAGACACATCTGGTCAAGGAATGGGTCACGATCTCACAAGCTATCATGGTAAAAATCTTGTGAGAAATGAGACAAATAGAATCCTCACAACATCACATCCGTGGTGGGACAAAATTAGCCACGGACCAAAGACTTTTCTGTGCCTGTCCTAAAAAGGATCTAGTTTAGTCCAAGGACTTAACTGGATGACTAATTCTTTCCCATTACTTCCAACACTGTGTAGAGATCTGCAAACTGAGAAAACTTCCCCATTTGGAACCCCCTTTGCAGTACTTAGGTATAACTTTCTCCCACTCTGCTAAGGCATTTACCATTTTCCACATTCTCTGTCATGAAATGGAACTGATTAAATGGTTAAAGATGTCTCCTTGCTTTGACAAAGTCAAGTTTTCATTTCTCTTTCTTGCTCTTCTTGCAGTTTTAGGCTGAGTTTTGAAAAAGGAAAGAGAATAAAAATGCATTTCTTACATATTGAGATGTGTTTTTATTCCTGATCCTACTTTATCTCAGCATTCCACACTATACTTCAATTTAGAGTTAGGTATTTTTACGTGTGCAGTGGAAGGTGATATCAAGGTATTTTTACAGTCTTTGGAGCTAAGATGCTCTGGTCTTCTTCAAATCATCACTTATTCTATTTCTAGTTTTTCTTTGAAATAATCACTATAATAGTCAAGGCTTTTTGAGCAACTTAACCCATAAAATTAAAGAAAACTGACACAAACAAAGCATAAATAACTTGCCCAAGGTAACACAGTTTGTAAATAATGGCTCTATAATTCCATTAAAGTGCCCAGGTAGTTTGGCTATACATCTTTTAACTACTATTCTATACAATATAGTAGAAATGGGAAGAAGATATAATTTACCCACACACATGTGTGTGTGCATGAACAGAATTCAATTTTTAATGTGTGTTCTCTTTTTTTTACTTTCTCACATACTCAAAAATAAATATAAGAATTTACAGGATACTTTGGGGAAAATAAACACATAACATTAAATTATATTCATTTACAATGCATGCTTTGAGAAGAAATGGCAACCTGCTTCAACATTCTTGCCGAGAGAACCTCATGAACAGAGGAGCCAGGGTGGCCCCAGTCCATGCAGTCTCGAAGAGTCGGGCATGACTTAGAGACCAAACAACAATAATGCATGCTAATCTTGTCTCTTTGAAGTGTAAGAATCTATTTTGAGGACCTTGAACTGTAATAGAGCACTGAAGAGAGAAGCTATTGCACAGCAGATAAATTTGATGATGGCAGGGGGCAACTTGCTCAGTTCCCCAGATAATTCAATTGATTAAACTAGAATATGGTCTTGACGCTTCCAGTAGAAACTTCTCCTTTTCTTTCCTTCTGTAAAGTTTGAGTTTCTAGAAAATGCTGGGAACAAACTAATAAAATAGGTCTAGTCTCTGGCTTTATGAAGCTATGTGGTGAGAGAAGGTTAGATAGCCAACCAACATGCATGTGATTGTATAATTACTAAAGTGGTCTCTTCTACAAAGGAAAAGTAGATATACTGTGGGAGTGTAAAACATGTTAGCTAATCCAGTCTTTTTTTTCTAATATTGAAATATATTTGACTTATGATATTACATTAGTCTCAGGTATACAACACAGTGAGAGACTCAATTGTTTTATAAATAATGCACTAAAGTTATTACATTATGATTGATTAAATTATGTGCTGTATATTGCTCCCCTGTGACTTACTTATTTTATAACTGTTGTCCATACCTCTTAATCCTTTACACCTATTTTACCTGTTCTCCCATATCCCACCTTTGGCAACCACTAGTTTTTCCTCCGTATCTATTTTGTTATAGTTTCCCTGTGTTTTTTTTTTTTTTTCATATATCCTATATACGAATGAAAACATACAATATATTATCTTTCTCTGTCTGATTTATTTATTTTGCATAATATCTTCTAGGTTCATTTACTTTGTTGCAAATGGCAAGATTTCATTCTTTTGTATGCCTGAGTTTTATACTATTGTGTGTGTGTATATATATCACATTTTCTTTATCCATTCATCTATTGATGGATACTTCCATATCTTGACTGTGTAAATTATGCAACAATAAACACTGGAGTGCATGCATCTTTTCAAATTAGTGTTTTGGTTCACTTTGGATAAATGTCTAAATAAGGAATTGTTGGATTGCATGGTAGTTCTATTATTAATTTTTTGAGAACCCTCCACACTCTTTTCCATACTGTCTGCATCAATTTAAATTCTCACCAACAGTGCATAAGGGTTTCCTTCTCTCCGTATTCTCACTAACACTTGTTACTTGTTTTCTTTAGTATGAGAGCTATTTTGACATATGTCAGGTGGTATCTCATTGTGGTTTTGATTAGCATTCCCCTCATGATTAGTGACTTTGAGCATTTATTTTTCATGAAGGTCTGAGAAAATAACATTTAAACCAAAAACAAACAAACAAAAAGAATGAGGAGAAAACTCTCTTTTTATGGACTTGTGAGAAATTTCTTGATTCATACAATGTAAGTCAAGTATCAATAAAACTTTTAAATGTGACTCTCTTTCCTTTATCACAGAGTTTTGGGGGAAATTTTTCAAATGAATTAACACGACAGTGTAATTTATGAAAGCTTTTATATGTTTTATAAAAGTGACTTAACCTCTCTGAGATTCACTTGCTTCATCTATAATTGGTTTTAATAAAATTTCCCTCTCATGTTTGTTGAGAGGATGAAATAAGATATATTCCACAGTGAATGAGACAGTACCAAACACATAGCAGAAATGTATAACTGTTTAATTGTTACCCAATTTAAAATTTTAATCATTCTTTTAGTTAACATAAGAACATAAACTACTATTTTCACCCAAACTACCTGAACAGCAGCCCTGTTATACTACAAGTTTCCATTTTACCAATGGCATTGGTGTTATTTCTTTATGAGCCATTTGTTCACTTTGTACTATCAGTTCAGTTCAGTTCAGTCACTCAGTCATGTCCGACTCTTTGCGACCCCATGAATTGCAGCACACCAGACCTCCCTGTCCAGCACCAACTCCCAGAGTTTACCCAAACCCATGTCCATCGAGTCAGTGATGCCATCCAACCATCTCATCCTCTGTTGTCCCCTTCTCCTCCTGCCCCCAGTCCTTCCCAGCATCAGGGTCTTTTCCAATGAGTCAACTTTTCGCATGAGGTGGCCAAAGTATTGGAGTTTCAGCTTCAACATCAGAACTTTCAATGAACACCCAGGATTGATCTCCTTTAGGATGGACTGGTTGGATCTCCTTGAAGACCAAGGGACTCTCAAGAGTCTTCTCCAACACCACAGTTCAAAAGCATCAATTCTTCAATGCTCAGCTTTCTTTATAGTCCAACTCTCACATCCATACATGACCACTGGAAAAACCATAGCCTTGACTACACAGACCTTTGTTGGCAAAGTAATGTCTCTGCTTTTTAATATGCTGTCTAGGTTGGTCAAAACTTTCCTTCCAAGGAGTAAGTGTCTTTTAATTTCATGGCTGCAATCACCATCTGCAGTGATTTTGGAGCCCAGAAAAATAAAGTCTGACACTATTTCCACTGTTTCCCCATCTATTTCCCATGAAGTGACGGGACCAGATGCCATGATCTTAGTTTTATGAATGTTGAGCTTTAAGTCAGCTTTTTCACTCTCCTCTCTCACTTTCATCAAGAGGCTTTTTAGTTCCTCTTCACTTTCTGCCATAAGGGTGGTGTCATCAGCATATCTGATGTTATTGATATTTCTCCCAGCAATCTTGATTCCAGCTTGTGCTTCTTCCAGCCCAGCATTTCTCATGATGTACTCTGCATATAAGTTAAATAAGCAGGGTGACAATATACAGCCTTGATGTACTCCTTTTCCTATTTGGAACCAGTCTGTTGTTCCATGTCCAGTTCTAACTGTTGCTTCCTGACCTGCATACAGGTTTCTCAAGAGGCAGGTCAGGCAGTCTGGTATTTCCATCTCTTTCAGAATTTTCCAGTTTATTGTGATCCACACAGTCAAAGGCTTTGGCATAGTCAATAAAGCAGAAATAGATGTTTCTCTGGAACTCTCTTGCTTTTTCGATGATCCAGCGGATGTTGGCAACTTGATCTCTGGTTTCTCTGCCTTTTCTAAAACCAGCTTGAACACCTGGAAGTTCACGATTCATGTATTGCTTAAGCCTGGCTTGGAGAATTTTGAGCATTACTTTGCTAGCGTGTGAGATGCATGCAATTGTGCAGTACTTTGAGCATTCTTTGGCATTGCCTTTCTTTGGGATTGAAATGAAAACTGACCTTTTCCAGTCCTGTGGCCACTATCAAGATTGTTATTTTCACTTTTCTTTAAAGGATGAGAGTGGAAATTTTAGGAAGGAATAATAAGTTGAAGTAAAGAAAATCTGGAAGTCAAGAGTATAAACCAACCCTGTTTCTCTACACTCTTGCAGTGCTATGAATCTCAGATCAGGCATAGATCATTTCACAACTTTTCTTATCAATTTAGGATTTCTCTTTGGGGCCTTAAACTCTAGTATGTCACTCAGTTAGGCCTGGTCTTCTTAGAAAAGAGGCTCAGATTTCCCTGTATATTTCTAAGCCTACTCACATTGCCTATCCAGGACACATAATGCTTATCTCCTTTATTTCCTAGTTGTTTGTTCCATGTATTTCTTGTGACCCTTCACTACATTTACTTCCACTCTCACTATACACCCTATGTGCCTGTGCCTTACAGTGATTGTGTTTATCTTTTGCAAGGTATTAATAATAGTTATCTAATGGATGAATACAGATTGATATGTTAACATGAGTAGAGTGAAAGTTAGGTCAAATACATCTTGTAGTAGTAGACTTCTGCTTAGTTTGTATAAAAGATTGCCAGATGCTGAGTTCAATCAAAATGGAATGATTTTGTCTGTATATTGGCATTGGTATCTCTTTCTTTGTATAATATTATATATGGTCTTTTATTGCCAATATTTTTCATTTTATCTGTTACACCCATCCACGTCATTTTTTTAATAACCCTGGAATATAAATTGTTATTGTTATTCAGTCATTAAGTTGTGTCTGACTCTGCAATTCCACGGACTACAGTACGCCAGGCTTCCTTGTCCTTCACTATCTCCTGGAGTTTGCTCAAATTCATGTTCACTGGGTCTATGAAAAAACTATCTAATGATCTCATCCTCCGCCGCACTCTTCTCATTTTGCTTTCAATTTTTCCTAGCATCAGGGTCTTTTCTAATGAATATAAACATGACTAAGCAAAAAGAAGTGTAAAAGATCACATATTTGTTCAAAATTGTATGGGAAACCATTGCAATGCCCATTAGACTAGGAGTTTGGGAAATAACTATAACTTTTTATCATCTCAGCCACCTCCTTGGTGTTACTTCTGAAGCTGATTCTCATTAATTCTTACTTATTATTTAAAAGCATTTCTGTCTACAACCTTGTCTATAGTTTATTCTCTAACATCATCTCATAGGGCTTTTTCTTATATGCAGTAGGCTAAGGTTTCTCAACAGTTTAGCATATGCAAACCATTTCATAGATGTTTGGAAAAAAAAGAAAAAGCTGCTTCCCTGGTGGCTCAGAGGTTAAAGCTCTGCCTGGAATGTGGAAGATCTGGGTTCGATCTCTGGGTCGGGAAGATCCCCTGGGGAAGGAAATGGCAACCACTCTAGTATTCTTGCCTGGAGAATCCCATAGAGGGAGGAGCCTGGTAGGCTATAGTCCACGGGGTGGCAAAGAATCAGACATGACTGAGTGACTTCACTTTCACTTGGCAAAAAAAAAAAAAAAAAAAATACCCAGTACCAATTTTATCCAAATTACAAAACAAATATCATGATGTAAACTTATTAAAATAAAGCATGATGTTAAAGGGCTTCCCAGGTGGCACTAGTGGTAAAAAAAAAAAACAAAAACAAAAAAAACACCTATTATTGCAGGAGAGACATGGGTTCAATCCCTGTGTAGGGAAGATCCCCTGGAGGAGGGCATGGCAACCCACTCCAGTGTTCTTGCCTGGAGAATCCTAAGGTTCCCTAGAGGAGCTTGGAGGCTACAGTCCATAGGGCTGTAAAGAGTCAGACATGACTAAAATGACTTAGCATGCATGCACATGTATGATGTTAAACCATAGTATAATTATAAATAGTTTTAATTATTAAATAAGAGAGCAGGGTTACTTGATTTTTGGTATTTCACAAAGGTCCCTACATCTGGCCTGTTGATGCTTGGGCCATTTGTTAGTGTCCAAATCCAGTTAATTTCTTTTATAACTCTGTACTTTTTTTCAGCAAGGCAAATTTATCTCTTAATTAAAACTCTTTGGTAACTAATCAATTAACACATTATTGAACACGTATAATTTGCTTAGAAACAATCTATAGATACTTGGATACATCAAGTCCACAGGATATAGCAGACAGACAGAATTTATGACCCTTGAAAAATATGTAAGTTAAAGAGGACAGAGAACAAATTATATATGTAATGCATAAGTATTAATAGGTTACTGAGACCACTAGAAAGTGATAAGTGCTATCAAATAGCAGAACAGAGGAAGAGGGATAACAAATGGTTTGTGAAGTATGTAGCAATGAGAGTTTCAAGGCAGTTCCTATGGATACAAGCAAAGTCTTGAAGGAGGTGAGAGATAAGATAAGTGGATATCTCTGAAGCAACAGTGTCCCAGGCCCAGGGAATAGCTAGAGTAAGGGCTTTGGACCTGGCGAGTCCAGAATGCAGTGAGGCTAGATTAAGGTGATAATGGGGAAAATAATAAGAGAATAGATATTTTGATGAAGAATGGACTTCTCCAGCAAAAACCAACTTTCAGTGCAGTATTAAATATTAAATGAAGAGGCATATCATTATTGTTTTCAAGATTTGGTGATGAAATACAACACGATGATAAAAATCATAATTAGCAAGTAATTGTCATGAAAATGGCTATATTGAGAGATCTTGTAATCTTTTAACTACATTTTTGTCAACTTGAATTAGATGGTACAATACTTTCAGTATATGGACATCTTATGAGAGTAGTAAGACCATAAGAAGACAAAAGAATGAACTTAATATGCTATTTAGTTCTATTTAGTACTGAATACATGTCTTCATATTCTGTGATCTCATTTTTATGATACATAACTAACTTACTTTTTCCAGTGGGTGAAGAATATAATTTAGTGATTTAAAAAAGAAAAGTGAATGTGATTCATACCATAGAGTCCTAAGCAATACTGAGAGCTCATCCTCAAGCTAAAAACATTTGTACCATGTCCAGATAACAATAGCTTTGTTATATTCAAGATGTGTATTATATTTTTCTGAGCTTTATTCTTAAAATCAGTCATTAAACCAGTCATATCAAGTACTTTTTTTTCCTGCCATTTTCAGTGCCTAGAAAGGACATATTTTTGTCTTATCCCTGATGCAGAACTTTCCCCTCAAAATAACATACTTCAGGGTGAAAAATAAAGATACTTCCTTGCCCAAAGACATATATGTAATTATACATAATTGTGAAATTGTGCAGAATAACAAGACTGTACATAGTCTCAGTTTTCATAATTCTATTCTACATGGAATTAAGATTTTCAGGTACACCGTTGAATGCAAATTGATCTCTGCAAATAAAATGATCACTCAGGAATGCAAACTCAGGAATGGTCACTCAGGTGTAAACTCTGGCCCTTTCTTGTCAAACGAGTACTTCAGAGTCTGTGAGTTCTAATCTCAATGCATTTTTGAAATCCATGTAATAGAAAAATTACCCCTTTTTCTGAAGCATGATGTGCTAGAGTGAACAAAACAGAAACCTTCTTCCTGAGACGTACATGTCACATTTTCATACACTGAGCCCTCAGTGTTTTCCTCAAGCTCTAAAGAAAGGCATCTGGTGGTATACATTAATAACAGTAATTATTCCTTCACACTGTGCTTCACTGGATGATACATTACCTACCCAAAGGGACAGGTGACAGAGAGTATTTTCCAGTGTTTCATCTGGTATTCTCACCTGGAATAAGTTTGTCTTTAACTTTTTTTTCTAGTTTATGAGAGGTCATTGTGCTCTGTTAAAAAAACAAAAACAAAAAACTCTGAATACATGGAAGGCATCTTGCCCATGTTTCATAGCAGACAAGGCAGTGAGTATTAGAGATTGGAGGTTGATAGTTCAATAAAATCTGATTTTTGCAACATACATCATCACGATTACTACCCTTTAGCTTTCCATTGTGGGTTCTTGAGAAATCCATCAGACTTTCAGAGAAGTTGTTCTAGAATCTGACAGATTTCCAGTTTTCTGACACCAGTGTCCTATTCATGGTATGCTTTCTCATATTTATTACTTTCTTCCCCACTTTTAGGTATCAATTCCCCATTCTGAATCATTGATCCATTTTCCTTAATTGGTGATGCAAAATAGCACAAGAATAAGAAAAGGCAAATTTTGAGAAGGAGAAATATCTTATAACGTCCTTTATATGTGAAATCTAAAAAGAAATGATACAAATGAACTTACAGAACAGAGATTCACAGACTTAGCGAACTAACTTATGGTTGCAGGGGGGAAGGATGGGAGGAAGGGATAGTTACAGTTTGCAATGAATATATACAAACTGTTATATTTAAAATGGGTAACCAACAAGGATCTACCATATAGCACATGGAAATCTTCTTGGTGTTATGTGGCAGCCTGGATGAGAGGGGAGTTTGGGGGAGAATGAATACATGTATATGTATGGCTGAGTCCCTTTGTTGTTTACCTGAAACTATCATAACATGGCTATTGGCCCTTTTGTTGTTGTTTAGTTGCTAAGTATTGTCCCATTCTTTTGCAAACCCAGGAGCCAGCCAGGCTCCTCTGTCCATGGGATTTTCCAGACAAGGATACTGGAGTGGGTTGCCATTCCCTTCTCCAGGGATTCTTCCTGACCCAGGAATTGAACCTGCATCTCTTGCTTTGCAGACGGATCCTTTACCACTGAGCCACCAGGGAAGTCCAGTACCCCAATACAAAATAAAAAGTTTAAAAACAGAAAAAGAAAAAAAATTTAAATTTAACAGTGATACAGATAAGACATGAAAATACCTCAGTTAAAAGAAGTTGAACACTAAGTACTGATTGAAAACATAACTTTTGCAGAACATGGTGATCATAAAAATACAGATATTAAGAACTACTGACTGACTTTTTTGCAGAAAACTTATTTGTACCATTGTACACATTTAACTGCATTTTTAAATTGTCAAGCACAGTTAGCATCACTTAAGAGGTCACTGGGAATTACCATGGTCAATACTACAAATTTGAGGAAACCATTCTATGCTTTTGTTGAACTAGACCCTTCTGCATTACTGAATAATGGCTTATACACACACACACACACACACACACATATACACACACACACGTATGTATATATATTTCTGATATTGTTGTCTCAATTTGATATGCCTCTCTTCCTCCCCTCTTCTATTTCTTTTCTGATAACTAGAATTCATCATAATCTCCAAGGCCATGTTCAAACTCCATTTTCTCCATGAATTCTTCTCTATCTTGCTTGTTACTTCCAAGCAAGAACAAAACCTATCCTTTATGCATAGCAAATAGTCAGCTTTTCACTCACCACATTTTGTAGTGCTTTCTTCTAGTCACCTTTAGGGTAAGAAAAATCAGTTTTTCAGTGTTATAGTTAATTACTTGTACAGCAAGGACCAGACTTGAGATTTGTTAACTCTCACTTCATAGTCTATCTGCTATACAAAGCTGCCTTTTAATCTCCATCAAATGAATATGCATTTTATTTCTATTATTTTCATGTTATTATTTTATGACTTTTCTGTTCCAAGATCCCCTCAGATTGTATTTTGCCACCAAAAAATAGTATTTATTATTGTGTCTTGTGAAGACCTTATCAAGGCTCAGCAATAATGGACGTCTGCATGCATTCATATTAAGTCACTTCAGTCATGTCTAACTCTTTGTAACCCTATGGACTGTAGCCCGCCAGGCTCCTCTGTCTAAGGGATTCTCCAGGCAAGAATCTTGGAGTAGGTTGCCATGCCCTCCTCTAGAGGATCTTCCCTACCTAGAGATCAAACCCATATCTCTTATGTCTTCTGCATTGGTTTCTTTACCACTAGTGCCACCTGGGAAGCCTAAAGTATGTCTAAACATTGATAAAAGGGAGGATGAAGACCGAAGTAGAGGAAGGAAGAAGAGAGGGAATAAGAACCATAGAGAAAATATTAATGTCATCTCTTATAAAGAAAACATATTTCAAAAATAAACAGAGGTTTCCTACTCCTCCCTTTGACTTGGAATTACAGAAGGAGAAATTAACAAATTCACAGACCAAGTAGTGTTTGTCACCAACTAGGAATCATCGTTAGATGCATTTAGCTTCCTAAAAACATCAGTGGGAATGAAGGGAAAATAATTGGCAGGGAGAGCAATGTTAGTAAATAGTTCTCAAAGCACTAAGAGAAATGGTTGCTTTCAATCAAAATCTTCTGAACATCACTCAAGACCACATATTGTAGAACAGTAGCTTGAATTCCTTATACTGTCTCAAATTCCAGTTGTCCATGTTTTCTTATTTATTCCAAATATGAATCTCAGAAATCATTCCCTTCACCACTGTGATTGAATTTGTTGTGTTTAGGTTTATTTTCTTCACTTGTAGGTTTTCATTACATTGTAAGCTCTACAGTGGAAGATTCTAATTAATTTCAATCTGGCCAGAAGGCCAGGCAGTTGCTTGATCCTTCACACATGGCACTATTAACCCCAAAGAGCTGGCTGAAAACCCAGCACTATTTCATGCGTTTTGAACAATGCAAAACTAGGGGACTACCATCTTTGCAAATTGTATGTACTTTGGAGTTTACTTTGAACTGACAGTGTTTATCTACTGCATTTGCAGAAATAAACAGAAAAAAACTTTAAATACTAACAGTTGCATATGAGTCTTGATATTCCTTGGCAACTAATCACAACTCCTCTGCAAGAATCTACCCATTACATGTAAATATTTGACAAGAAACTAAAATATAACTATCTGAGCCTCTTATGCATTTAAAGATTCCCACATAAAGAGCCAGAAAGTAGACTAAGAATAAAATATCAATGCAGAAAAAGGGCAATGGATTATGAGGTTCACCAACCAATATGGTGGCACTCTTAATGGCCAACTATGTGCACTGCTAATGGGGAAATTCTGTATCATATTGTTTACTATAAAGTTTGGAAAAACATAAGTTTTATTCAAGCTATAACAGCCAAGAAATGATACAAATAACCTTTCTCTGTTACTGATACTTTTCTACATGTCTGTCTTTGGTTTTATATCTCTAAATTAGTTTAAGTATCACTGTAGAGGACTTTTATAGAAAAAACAGGACTTGCATTCAGTTCAGTTCAGTCCCTCAGTCATGTCTGACTCTTTGCGACCCCATGAACCACAGCACGCCAGGCCTCCCTGTCCATCACTAACTGCCTGAGTCTACTCAAACCCATGTCCATTGAGTCAGTGATGCCATCCAACCATCTCATCCTCTGTCATCCCCTTCTCTTCCTGCCCTCAATCCTTCCCAGCATCAGGGTCTTTTCAAATGAGTCAACTCTTCACATGAGGTGGCCAAAGTACTGGAGTTTCAGCTTCAACATCAGTCCTTCCAATGAACACCCAGGACTGATCTCCTTTAGGATGGACTGGTTGGATCTCCTTGCAGTCCAAGGGACTCTCAAGAACTTGCATTGGAAAGGGTTAAAAAGCTTCTTAAGACAGTAAAAATTGCAAACTAAGACCTCCCTTGCTAAATCCAAATTAATTGTGTGTTATTCAGCTAACAGATGGACAAGCTTTTATTAAAAAAAAAAAATCCATACCTTTAAACTGGCCTGGGACTCACATAGTTATCAAAATCCCCATACCCTTTTGTCATGCATCTCACTTGAATTCCTTAGATGCATTATCTGCATGTCTTTATTATTTATGAGAAGGGAAACTGAGAGAAGACAATTAGCATGCCCCAAACCATGCAGCTAGTTAGCAGTAGAACTGGGCTTATAACTTAAAGTTGCTGGTTCTCAGCTCAGAGCTTTTCTTGTATTCTAAAAGTTGAAATGTGATAAAGTATTGTGTTGTACAGCATTATTACATGAATTGGATTTCTTTCTCAAAATACTGGAGCTCTCAGAGTATGTGTTTGTGCATATTGGTAGAGGGGTTCTCAGAGAATGATGAACCTGAAGTCCCAGAGTGCACACAGGGATGCAGCTTGTCTCTCAAGTCAAAGGGAATAATAAGATACAATTACACCTTACAGCTATAGCTCTCTTATTACCAGAAATGCCAGTGAACCATAGAGAGGGTGAATACTTTCAGTTATATCCACCCACAGATTATCTGGAGAAATACGCAAGATACCATGATAGACAACAGTAAATGTATAAATGTATTTGCTTTTTGATGGGAAAAACTGGGAAGTGAATTTATTAGCACTCAAAAAAAAAAATCTAGGGATATAAAAGGAATATCCACTCTGTCATGTCATAAATATGAGGGACAATCTAAATGATAAAGTGATTCAAGATTCATTTCACAGAAACATAACTGGTGAATACCAGAAGTTTCTTTGCTCCATTGGTTTGGATTTGGTGCTTTAAACTGACAAAGTCAAATTTTAAAAGGGTGCTTCCTTTAGCATAACATGGAGTTAATTAGAAAAATCCCTTACCCATCACACTTTCTGGAATGGTGAAGGCAGCTTTTGGAAACAGAAGCACACTATAAAATGTTCTGTTCCTCTAAATCTATCCTGTGGTATTGAAAGTTTCTCCATTGGATTTCCGTCTCACTGGACTTTTTTGGCATAAAGAAGTGTTTAAAAGTATAAAGTTGAAAATGATAGACAAGATGCTTTAGTAATCTGCTCTATATGCCAGGCTAACAGTGGACTGTCAAGACCAAACGTTTCCCAGCAGATAATTCATTGGCAAGAGGAACCAGCACAGACACAGAAGAATCCAAACTTGAAAATCTCTAGACCCAAAATATCTCACCAGTGAAAATTAGAATTTATATTTCTGGGTGTCTTTTTCTTCCCTCTTATCATCACCAACTAATGTTTATTTCCCTCCTTTTCCAGAAGTTTATGCCACTGTTTGCTTAATGGTGTATATATGTGCTTTCATAATAAGTGTATTATCTCTTTGTATAATTATTATGTGTGATTAATTCTGCATGCTCTGGAAAACTGTTAGGCTATATTTAACCAGAGGGAATGTCTTTTAAGTCTTTGTGTTATTCACATACAATGCAAGTTGACAAGAACTGTGAATGGAGTAGAGTACAATAAGTTTGCATTTAAAAGTCTGTGCTGAAGTAGCTGGAAAGATGGCATTATTTTCCCCTTTAATGACCATCCCTGGGGTGACTAGTAAGTACAGAAGAATTTTCCATGTAACACAAACATATTTCAGAAATCAGAATAACAAGAATATATTATTTTATAACAGGATAAATTGAAAAATATAATATTGCTTCTGACAGTGAAATATGGATGAGAGTATTACCAAAAGTATGTATCACATAACTCTTGGTGCATGGATACCAGTGTAAAGACTATACTATTAGATACTGGTAAATAGATAGATGCTAGAGGTAGAGAGATAGATACATAGATAGATCGATAGATTAATAGATATAAAGATGCATAAGACAAAGTGAGAAAGAGGGAGAGAAAACTATTTTGATGAAAGAGGGTACCCCCCGTCCGATTTTCAGCTTATGATTTGCAAAACTGTCAGAGTAGGCATTTGGAATTGACAAAGACAAAATGCCACTTGCCAGATTTTTGTCCATAATTAGATGGACAAAGGAGTCATGCAAATGGAGGCCAAAATATCAGCTTTTGTTCTGACCAAAGGGGAAGTTTATACCTTATGAATCATAGTCAGACATAGAATCTGCTGTAACGCTGAGACCTCATTTCAAAATCTTCTGAAGACAAAATCTTTGTCTACAGCTTATGGAATTGCAAAGGAATAAATGACAGTACACATCTCAGACCCAAAGTAAGAAAGGAAGCACAGAGCTTAATCTCCAAGTACCCATTATCTTACATCAAATGGACCAATCAGATATCTCACTGTGTCTCCAGCGGGAAATAATGACTTCAATTCCCTTAAGAATCACTCTGACTTTAAGGCCATTCTTCCTCAGTCTCCTTTCTTACACTGGAAGTCATCATTGCACAGTGTATACTTGTTTAAACTTTATCTTATTGATTATTTTTTTCATGCTGGCATCTTTCACTTTTTAAATTTATTTTGATTCAACTATTTTACTTTAATAAATTTCCAAAGTTTTCTAGTCACTCAAGCTGTTTACAATAGCACTGAAAAATACTTTACGTAAATCCTTCTTTAGAAACTTTTTTTTTTGGTTCAGTAGTAATAAAATTAAATTTAATGAATATAATCAGAACATACACAACATAGAAAAAAACTACAAAACCATACACATTGTTTATGAAGTGAATATCTGGGAATGAAATTGGGGATTATAATTTCACATCATGTAGTCCCTCCTCATAACAAAAGGAGACTCTCAGGAATAAAACAGCGATTCCATATTAGATGCTAATCAGTAAACTGAATGAAGACTGCCTACAAACATTGAAAGTTTTTAATGTGACAAATGAGTTCACTTCTTGTTTAGTTTCTCTAAAACAGGTTGAATTGATGGCAATTCTATTCACAGGTCTTAGTGATAGGAGCTTCACAGGTGGCTCAGATGCTAAGAATCTGCCTGCAATGCAGCAGACCTGGATTCGAGACCCCAGATATATCCCTGGGTCGGGAATATCCCCTGAAGAAGGAAATGGCAACCCACTGCGGTATTCTTGAATCTTTGCTGGTGGCTCAGATGGTAAAGAATCTGCCTGCAATGCATTTCTCATTTTGTTTCTCAAAAACAGGTTGGATTGATGCCAATACTATTCACAGGGCATAATACAAAGCTAATTTTTTTCTATATTTTGTTTTAGTATTGATAGCACTTGGAGTAGAAAAATCAGTCTTACTAAGCTTTCCTTCTCAGAAACTGTTGTGGGAAGAAATTTTAATGCAACTTCAGCAAACAATAATAATAATAATTAGACATAAATAGATGGAAAGATATACCATGCTCGTAGATTGGAAGAATCAATACTGTCAAAATGACTATGCTACCCAAGGAATCTACAGATTCAATGCAATTCCAATCAAATTATCAATGGCATTTTTTCACAGAATTAGAAGGAAAAAAAGCTCAAAAGTGAAAAGTGCAAGTGAAAGTAGCTCAGTCATGTCCAACTCTTTGCGACCCCATGGACTATACAGTCCATGGAATTCTCCAGGCAAGAATATTGGAGTGGGTAGCCTTTTACTTCTCCAGGGGATCTTCCCAACCCAGGGATTGAACCCCAGTCTCTCACACTGCAGGCAGATTCTTTACCAGCTGAGCCATAAGGGAAGCCCCAAAACCTCAAAATGTGTATGAAAACACAAAAGACCCCGAATAGCAAAAGCAATCTTGAAAAAGAAAAACAGAGCTGGAGGAATCAAGCTCCCTGACTTCAGACTATACTACAAAGCTACAGTCATCAAAACAGTATTGTAGTGGTACAAAAATAGAAATATAGATTAATTGAACAGGATGGAAAATCCAGAAATAAGCCCATGCACCTATGGTCAATTAATCTATGACAGAGGAGGCAAGATTACACAAGGTTGGAAAGACAAGACTCTTCAATAAGTGGTGCAGGGAAAACAGGACAGCCACATGTAAAAAAATGAAGTTAGATCATTCCTTAACTCAATACACAAAATAAGTTCAAAATAGATTAAACATCTAAATGTGAGATCAGACAGTATAAAACTCCTAGAGGAAAATACAGGCACAAAACTCTCTGATATAAATCACAGCAACATCTTTTTTGATCCATCTCTCAGAACAATGGAAATAAAAGCAAAAATAAACAAATGGAACCTACTTAAACTCAAGAGTTTTTGCACAGCAAAGGAAACAATAAACAAAACGAAATGACATACCACACTTTGGGACAAAATATTTGCAAATGATGTGACCGATAAAGGATTAGTCTCTAAAATTTACAAACAGCTTATGATTCTTACTAGCATAAAAACAAACAATCCACTCAAAAAATGGGCAAAAGACCTGAATAGACATTTCTCCAAAGAGGACATGCAGATGGCCAATAGGCACATGAAAAGGTGTTCAACATCCCTAGTTATTAGAGAAATGCAAATCAAAATTACAATGAGACATCACTCACACTGGTCAGAATGGCTATCATCAAAACATCCACAAAAAAACAAATGCTGGAGAGGGTGTGGAGAGAAGGGAACCTTCCTACACTGCTAGTGGGGATGTAAATTCATACAGCCACTATGGAAAACAGTATGCATATGTGCACGGTAAGTCACTTCATTCGTTTCTGACTCTTTGCAACTCTATGTAGCCCAACAAGCTCGTCTGTCTAAGAGATTCTCCAGGCAAAATACTTGAGTGGGTTGCCATGCCCTCCCCTCCAGGAGATCTTCTTAACCCAGGTTTCAAACCCATGCCTCTTAGGTCTCTTGCATTGGCAGGTGGGTTCTTTACCACTAGCGTCACCTGGGAAGCCCCATGGAGAACAGTATGGAAGTTCCTTAAAAATCTAAAAATAAAGCTACCATATGACCCTGCAATCCCACTCCTGGGCACATATCTGGAGAAAAACATGACCCAAAAGGATAGATGCACCCCAATGTTCATTGTAGCACTATTTACAATAGCTAAGACATGGGAGCAACCTAAATGTCCAACAATAGAGGAATGAGAAAAGAAAATGTGGTACATATACACAATGGAATATTATTCAGCTGTTAAAAGAATGAAATAATGTCATTTGCAGGACCATGGATTGACATAGAGAGTGTCATACCGAGTGAAGTAATTTAGATAGCAAAAGAGAAATATCGTATGACATCCCTTATATGTGAAATCTAAAACAAAATGATAAAAATGACCTTACAGAACAGAAAGAGACAGACTCAGAAAACAAAATTATGGTTGCTCTGGGGAACAGATAGGGACTTTGGGAAGGTCATGTACACAGCGCTATATTTAAAATGGATAACCAACAAGGGACTATTGTATAGCATGTGGAATGTTATGTGCTAGTCTGGATGGGAGGGGAGCTTGGGGGAGAATGAATACATCTATATATATGACAGAGTGTCTGAAGAATTATGGATGGAGGTTCATGACATTGTACCAGGGGCGGTGTTCAAGGCAATCCCCTAGAAAAAGAAATGCAAAAAGGCAAGGTGGTTGTCTGAGGAGGCCTCACAAAGAGCTGAGAAAAGAAGAGAAGCTAAAGGCAAAGGAGAAAAGGAAAGATATACCCATTTGAATGCAGAGTTCCAAAGAATATCAAGGAGAGATAACAAAGCCTTCCTCAGTGGTCAATATGAAGAAATAGAGGAAAACAATAAAATGGGAAAGACTAGAGATCTCTTCAAGAATATTAGACATACCAAGGGAACATTTCATACAAAAATGGGCACAATAAAGGACAGAAACAGTATGGACCTAACAGAAGCAGAAGATATTAAGAAAGGATGGCAAGAATACACAGAAGAACTATACAAAAAAGATGTTGGTCACCCAGGTAACCACAATGGTGCAATCATTCACCTAGAGCTAGACATCTTGGAACGTGAAGTCAAGTGGGCCTTAGGAAGCATCACTACAGACAAAGCTAGTGGAGGTGATGGAAGTCCAGTTGAGCTATTTCAAATCCTAAAAGATGATGCTGTGAAAGTGTTGCACTCAATATGTCAGCAAATCTGGAAAACTCAGTGGTGCCCAAAGGACTGGAAAAGTTCCATTTTCATTCCAATCCCAAAAAGGCAATGCCAAAGAATGTTCAAACTAATGTACAACTGCACTCATCTCACCCACTAGCAAAGTAACGCTCAAAATTCTCCAAGTGAGGCTTCAACATTACCAGACCTGAGAACTTCCATATGTTTAAGCTGGATTTAGAAAAGGCAAAAGATCCAGAGATCAAATTGCCAACATCCACTGGATCATTGAAAAAGCAAGAGAGTTAAAGAAAAAATCCAGAAAAAATCTAATTCTGCTTTATTGACTATGGCAAAGACTTTGACTGTGTGGATCACAACAAACTGGAAAATTCTTAAAGAGATGGAAATACCAGACCACCTTACCTGCCTCCTGAGAAATCTGTATGCAGGTCAAGAAGCAACAGTTAGAACTGGACATGGAGCAACATACTGGTTCCAAATTGGGAAAGGAGTACCTCAAGGCTGTATATTGTCACCCTGCTTATTTAACTTATAAGCAAAGTACATCATGCAAAATGTTGAGCTGGATGAAGCACAAACTAGAATCAAGATTGCAGGGGAAAATATCAGTAACCTCAGATATGCGGATGACATCACCCTTATGACAGCAAAAAGGAACTGAAGAGCCTCTTGATGAAGGTGAAAGAGGAGAGTGAATAACTGGCTTCAAACTCAAGATTCAAAAGACTATGAGCATGGCATTCGGTCCCATCACTTCATGGGAAATAGATGGGGAACCAATGGAAACAGTGAGAGACTATTTTGGGGGGCTCCAAAATAACTGCAGATGGTGACCACAGCCAAGAAATTAAAAGATGCTTGCTCCTTGAAAGAAAAGCTATGACAAACCTAGATAGCATATTAAAAAGCAGAGACATTACTTTGTCCACAAAGGTCCATCTAATCAAAGCTATGGTTTTTACAGTAGTCATGTATGGATGTGAGAGTTGGACCATAAAGAAAGCTGAGTGCTGAAGAACTGATGCTTTTGAATTGTGGTGGAGAAGACTCTGGAGAGTCTCTTGGACTGCAAGGAGATAAAACCAGTCAATCTTAAAGTAAATCAGTCCTGAATATTCATTGGAAAGACTGACACTGAAGCTGAAACTCCAATACTTTGGCCACCTGATGCGAAGATCTGACTTACTGGAAAAGACCCTGATGCTGGGAAAGATTGAAGGCAGTAGGAGAAGGGGATGGCAGCGGATGAGATGGCTAGCTGAATGGCATCACCAACTCAATGGACAGAAGTTTGAGCAAACTCCAGGAGTTGGTGATGAACAGGGAAGTCTGGCGTGCTGCATTCCATGGGGTCGCAAAGAGTCAGACACACTGAGCAACTGAACTGAACTGAACTGAACTGAACTGAGGGAAGCCTGGTGTGCTACAGTCCATGGGGGTCGCAAAGAGTCAGATAGGATTGAGTGACTGAACTGAACTGATTTGTATGGCGGAGTCTCTTCACTATTCTTCTGAAACTATCACAACACTGTTAATCAGCTGTGAAGTGAAAGTCGCTCAGTCGTGTCTGACTCTTTGTGACCCTGTGGACTACACAGTCAGTCCACGGAATTCTCCAGGCCAGAATACTCGAGTGGGTAGCCATTCCCTTCTCCAGGGCATCTTCCTAACCCAGTGATTGAATCCAGGTCTCCTGCACTGTAGGTGGATTCTTTACCAGCTGAGCCACCAGGGAAGTTAATCAACTATGCTCCAATACAAAAGTAAAAGTTTAAAATCTCAAAAAAAAAAAAGGAGCAAGTTATATTGTGTGCTCACAAAGTGTTTTTAATCCTTCATTAGTAGCAATTCTAATAATTTATGTTATAGAATTTGGGTTTAGTTTATATTGTTGTTTAATGAAATAAGTAGATTCTGGATCCAAGAATATCCTATGAACTGATCTTTCATGTGTTAAAAAAATTAAAATCACAAAATTTATATGGTGTTCCATGATAAATTTGGCAGATGTATAATAATAATATCACCATTTATCTCTTTAAAATCAGTTAAATTTTGGAACATGTCATTACAGTTTGTTGAAAGCCTCCAACTTCTCACTTTTGTCTTTGTTCTTTGACCTTCTCTACCACTGGAAAAAATATTGTATTTCATTTTTGCTTAAGCGATAGGCTAATTAAAAATGACAAACATATCAGACAAATAAACAAACATGGTTGTTTTGTTCACATCTGGTTCCCAGTAATTGGAATCAAACTAGTTTGTTACCTGCCAAAAATATTATGAGATCTTTTCTTAGTGCACATGTTCTTTATAGACTCTTCAACTCCAATAAACTTAGTAGCTCAGTTTGCACTGATAGTTATTTACAGTCATTTTCTCTTTAATCACTTAATGAAGAATAATATCAAATTTAACCCATTAGCCATTCTATAGTTTATAATTTTCCTACATCACTAAACACACTTTTTAGTTAAAATGACTTTTTTTTAATGTAGCATTTTTGAAGATAGCATTATGCTGCTTTACATTCTGATACAAGCTCCTTAATTAGGAGAACTACTGCAGGATGTTTTCCTACCATTGCAGCTGCACCAGTAGAATACACTTGTACCCAAAATTTAACTTCCAAAGCACATTTGTTGGCCATGTAGGAAATCATACTTTTTTACATAGTGCAATGGTAGTTGTGTTTGTTACAAATTAAGCAAAATAGAAAGAGAAATCTATCATAAAATCATCAAACTTAAATTTTCCTTATACTTAAAGAAATGCCCTTTTAACAAAATTTGTGTACCAATTAAGCTACAAAGAAGAATATTTTGCGAACACTATTTATTCTTCTAACTAGTCCTCAGAATCCAAATATGCTCAAATATGATGTGTCACTGAAACATAGTACTTGAATTCCTTTTTTTTTTTGCAGCAGTCACTGAACATTTTCAAGTGAATGCATTTGCTGCAGTATTTCACTAAGGTCTTTGGCATTGTTAATGTTTTCTTCATTCTCAGCAACCCAAAGTGCTACTTTATAAGAAGCCAACAATGCACCCATGTTTAAATGCAAAATATTGAACATCTGTTCTGTTGACTTTTTAATTTAATAATCTGTCTTTCAAATAGTTCTTTGGCTTTTAACTTAATTCTTTATGCTTTTTATGTTAATGCCATTTAAGTTTGAAAGTTTAATTGCCTCATTAGCTATTACATTTCCACAAATAATACAATGTTGTTTCAGCAATTTACCATAAATCAGGGTTAATATATGACAGTCATACTTTTAAGTAAAACTAGTATGAACTCATTTGATCTCCATTTCCTCAGAATCATTTCTATTGTTATCATTTAGTTTATTCTCACTTCCATATTCACAAAGTTGAAGCTGGACTCACCATTATGTAAATTAGGGTAAAAATTAAAGAATAAGGCAATGTTTACTTCCCTAATGCAACCAATAATATTAAACTATAAATTCTTTAAAGACTTGATGAAAATTTTAAATAACTGTATAACAAAAGTTACAGTAAATTGGACCTATTAGTTATAGTTACACAGAAACCTAAACTTCCAATCTCTATGTTGTGCAATATTTCCACTCTGCTTGCATTTGTAATGCACCATACAATACTAAACTGATCACACTCTTGGGTGATCGATTCACTATAAAATTTCTAAATATTTATTCTAAATTTTACACTTATGTCCTTGTACACTGGTGTAGTCCGGTATTCCTCAGGGACCACTGATCTCTGAGAAGCATTGTTGTTGAAGGAAATTTTAGGCAGATGTAGAAGTGCTAGGTTTCAGCTTGTCCTCTCTCTGCCCACACTTTGTGTTACTCTTCCTTCTGCTGATCAAGAGTAGCTACAGGCTTATCACTGGATAACGGGCTAACTTTCAGAATCACTTTAGATCACTGCTACAGACTTCCCATTCCCTCACTTTCTGAACAGATGTGTCTATCAAATCAATCTGTCCTCATTTCACTATAACACGGTACAAGCATGAGGACGGGCCTTTTCAATTAACAGACACCAGACCACTAGAAGCCACTACTGGGAAGCCCTAAACTCAGAGCTGATACTGATCCTCAATCACTGAGATTTATTCCTTTGGGCACTAGGATTTTATAAACAGTGGCCCATCCATTTGTATTCACTTTATCCTACTCAAGGAGAAGGCAATGGCACCCCACTCCAGTACTCTTGCCTGGAAAATCCCATGGACGGAGGAGCCTGGTAGGCTACAGTCCATGGGGTCGCTAAGAGTTGAACACGACTGAGCGACTTCACTTTCACTTTTCCCTTTCATGCACTGGAGAAGGAAATGGCAACCCACTCCAGTATTCTTTCCTGGAGAATCCTAGGGACGGCGGAGCCTGGTGAGCTGCCGTCTATAGGGTCGCACAGAGTTGGACACAACTGAGCAACTAACACTATCCTACTCAATACATTCTGTCCTCATCCTCGTCTTTGTTGTTGTTCAGTTGCTCAGTTGGGTCCAACTCTTTACGACCCTATGGACTGCCGCACACAAGGCTTGCCTGTCCTTCACCATCTCCTGGAGCTTGCTCAAACTCATGTCCATTGAGTCAGTGATGCCATCCAACCATCTCAGCCTCTGTGATCCCTTCTCCTCCTGCCTTTAATCTTTCCCAGCATCAGTGTCTTTTCCATGGATTAGTTCTGCAACAGGTGACCAAAGTATTGGAGCTGCAGCTTCAGCATCAGTCTTTCCAATGAATATTTCCTTTTGGATTGACTGGTTTGATCTCCTTGCTGTTCAAGGGACTCTAAAGGGTTTTCTCCAACACCACAGCTCAAAAGCATCAATTCTTCAGTGCTCAGCCTTCTTTATGGTCCAATTCTTACATTCGTACATGACTACTAGAAAAACCATAGCTTTGACTATACAGATCTTTGTTGGCAAAGTAATGTCTCTCTGCTTTTTAATATGCTGTCTAGGTTTGTCATAGCTTTTCTTCCAAGGAGCAAGTGTCTTTTAATTCCATGGCTCCAGTCACTGACCTCATTGATTTTGGAGTTTAAGAAAATGAAGTCTGTCACTGTTTCCATTGTATTCCCATCTGTTTGCCATGATGTGAGTTTTAAAAATAATTATGAAATATACACCCATATAACCTCAACAAAAGTATGTTGTTTTCAGTGTGGGGCTGTTAATAAAAATGTTTCTAGCTATTTCTCTAGTATATAATCCAAAATAGATTCACAATTTCCTCACATATACTGGATATAATATAATATTATCCAAAACAGTTGGATAAACTTTTATGTCTGGCAGAAGTGTATGGATATTCCAATTGCTTCATCCCATCAACAAATACTTGGTAATGTCAAATTTTAAAAAGTCTGCCAATCTGGTGAGTGTACACTGTGGCTTTAATCGGCATTTCTATATTGTTATCTGATGGTATCTTTTGAAAAACAAAAGTTAATTTTAATATGGTTGAATTTATTACTTTTTTCTTTATTATCATTTTCTATTCTTGGTTAAAAGAATTTTTTTCTACCAAAAATATGGAGATATTTTTCTACATTATCTTAAAAAGCTAATAATTTTTCATTTTACACTTTGGGCTAGACCAGGTTCAAAATTTTTTTGTGCAAAGTAGATGTTTAATTTTATTTTTCTCCATATGTTTTCCCATAGTTAAACCTTTGTTATAAGTTGAGCTTCAATGGATACAAGGATGTGTTTCAGAGCTCTCTTCTCTTTCATTGCTGTATTTTTCTTTGTGTCAATATCATAATTACTATAGATTCAAGATCATTCTTGATATCTGGTAAGTAATAGTTTCCTAGGGATTAGTAAATTTTTCTAAATATTCAAGTTTAATTGCATAAAGCTATGGAGACTCTGGATATTGTTTTAGTACTCTGAAGAGGGCTGATGTTTTGCTTCAGAAGAAAATTAACCTGGTTAGACTTAAACAGAAACCTTTACTTTGCCTGACTTGACAGCATCTCAAATCTTCATTTTTCTTGCTGTATAGCAATTCCTACTTTGGACTGTTTTCAATCTACCCCATGAACGCATGTTTCAAATGTGAACCAGCAACTTGAGCAGTATTTAAACCATAAGTTTTGAGTCCTTTTTCTTTTATTTTGTATCTTGTCCTCTCCTTCCTGAGATTCCATTCTGGCTGGCACAGCTCTTTCTCTGTTTTTCTGGCCAGAACAGTGAAAGGACTCTATTGGAGTTTCCTATGTCACTGTCTGCGGTGTAAAGTCCTGGAAACAGGAAACAACCTGACCAGTAACTTTCCTTAGATATTGGGTCCACTTCAAAATTGACCTACTTTTCTTTCATTTTTTTTGCCTTTATTTATTTGACTGCACTGGGTCTTCACTGCAGCATGTGAACTCTCAGCTGTGGCATGTGGGATCTAGTTTCCCAAACAGGGATCAAACCCAGGTTCCTTGCACTGGGACCTCAAAGTTTTACCCACTGAACCACCAGGGAAGTCCCTGTTGGTCTGCTTTTCTTTATGTTTCAGATCCCTGTGTTTTGTTTAGATATTACAGTTGTTATCTGTGAGATGTTGATTTGTAAGGAAATTAATTTTCCACACAAAAAACAGAACTCCTTGCTATTTCTTAAAGGTTGGAAAACATCCTCTAGATTTTTATTCTTTCCTATATTTTGACAATCTTATCTCTTTGATTTTATTAATTTTTTTAATGAGGGATTTTTTTTTTTTAACTTTTCTTCTGTGGGAGGGTTACTGGCTCAAGTAAATATTCTCACTGGATGAGTAAGTCTTCAGGTGATTTTCAGAGTATGTTGCTAGCCAATGGAGATTCCCTAAATTAGCTAAAAATTCTTTGTTTCTAAATCATGTGGACTAGGAAGATAATAAAACTCATGGAATTCTAGGCTTTCTTCCTTTTGGTGTACTCAGTAAAACTTCACTCTGAAGAGGAACCTGAAAATCCAATTATCTAAAATGCTGTTACCTTATAGAGAGCTTGATGTTATCATTAGTGATGTGATTATTAGTAAGATCCTGTGCAATAGATGACAGTACTTTTGAGTGTGGATGAGGATCAACCCCACTGAAGGCCCAACTGCAGTGTGGTGCCACCTGGTGGCGCTTCTTTGCTTCAGTTTGAATACTAACAGAGATTTGGTTCTGTGGTTTATTGGAGCTTATAGAAGAGTGTCAACTATTCCATATATTGCCTATATTTCTAGGTCTAAGCAGGACAGATTTGGGTGGAAGAAAGTGAAAGTGAAACTATTAGTCAGTCATGTCTGACTCTTTGGGACACATGGACTGCATCCCTCCAGGATCCTCTGTCCTTAGAATTCTCCAGGCAAGAATACTAGTGTTGGGTTGCCATTCCCTTCTCCAGGGGATCTTCCTGACCCAGGGATCAAAACTGCATTGCAGGCAGATTCTTTACCATCTGAGCCACAAAGAAGAAAGGTCTGGGTGGGAGAATCCTGGGCCAACCTCCCTTCTCAACTATTCCTGAGATTGAGTTGCCTGTTCTTTCCCTGCCCTTGCTGGCCATCTACCCCTTTACTTCCCTCCACAGGATTTAAAAACTTGAGCTTCTGTATGTTGAGAACTTGAGTTGGGCTGAGAATACTAAGTTTTCCCCAAATTTTTTATTTCAAAAAAGTTATTATAGCAAAATTAATGATTTAGGGTTTTTATTTTATATTCCCAAATCCTGACTCCAAACCTGAATGATCAGTTTACTTAAAATGATAATGTATTTGTGATGTCTCCTTCGGCAAATATTTTTTTTGAAAATATAAACAAAGTTGATCCATATGCAGTTTACTTTTCCAGAGTGACTCAGTATTTTTCTATTAAATCTCCAAACACAAAACCAGTTAACTCTAGATTTTAGGTACAAATTTCTATTTACTCCCAAGAAAGTTATTTATTACCAACTGTCTTTTGGGCTCATTCAGATAACAAACAAAGTCACCACAACTCATCCTCTTTTGGATAGCTCCTTCCAATAAATTTCCTAATAGCGCCTGCCCTTATCTTTCTACCCACTTAAAAGATTCATACATTATCTAGTTTTCTCCCCTTTTATTGCGGCCACGCCACACAGCCTAAGGGCTTCTCTGGTGGCTTAGATGGTCAAGAATCTGCCCGCAATGTGGGAGACCTGGGTTCAGTCCCTGGGTAGGGAAGATCCCCTGGTGGAGGGCATGGCAACCCACTCCAATATTCTTGCCTGGAGAATCCCCATGGACAGAGGAGCCTGGCGGGCTGCAGTCCATGGGAGTCACAAAGAGTTGGACACGACTGAGCGACTAAGCACAGCACACAGACTGAGGGATCTTTAGTTTGCAGACCAGGGATCGAACCTATGCCCCTACAGTGGAAGCCAGGAGTCCTAATCACTGGACCATCAAGAAAATCCTGTTTTCTCTGTTAATTAACTTTTTTTTGTTTACTCCTTCTCTCAAACTTTTATATTCAAATGTGAGCAAAAGGACACCACAGATTTATTTAGAAGCCAGTAAGACAAATTCCAGCCCTTGCAATTTTGAACATCTGTGTGTATCCTGCTGTCACCAGAGATTTAGACTGTATCAACTTCATCCACCTCCTCTATCTCCTCTACCTTATGTGTAGCAGGCTGTCAATGCCCCGTCTTCCCTTTCTTTCCACTTTATCATTAGTCATTTCAACTATTAATATTAGAATACCTTTAAAGTATGCTCACTTCCTTCAAACCTAAGTAACCTGGCTATTTTTTCTTTCTTTTTTAAATTAATTTATTTGGCTGCACCAGGTTTTAGTCGCAGCATGAAGGATCTTCATTTGCGGCATGGGAACTTAGTTGCGGCATGTGCAATCTACTAATAGTTTCCTTACCGAGGACTGAACCCAGGCCACTTGCATTGGGAGCTTGGAGTCTCAGCCACTGGACCACCAGGGAAGTCCCTGATTTTTTTTTTCTTATCAACATGCAATGCTTGCTCTTATTGGTTAAAGGCAATTGTATCCTCTCAACATGTCCAAGAAAGTTGATTAATGCAACAGGGATGCCAACTTCACCTTCAGCTGTGAAACTCCAAGTATAACTCAACAACATTATGCTAGGACATTATTTTATATGAAATAGTCAGAAATATTTTCTACACTTAGCATATTCAAGAAATAATAAATATATTGTCATTTTAAAAGTTAAACTAGTCGCAAAATTCCAGTGTTAAGCTTAGGTGATTTAGTTTTGATACTGTTGGATTTATTTATTCCTGAAAAACATATCCCTCCAAGTTCAGTGGCTTAAACAACAGTGATTTATGATTTCTCACAATTGTGTAGGTTAGCTAGGTGTTTCTTTACCTCATCTCAGCTGGGCTCCTGCACCTGTGTGCATTCACCTGAAGACTAAGAGTCACATCTGCCAATGCAGGTTATATGGCTGGCCCATATATAGGAGAATGGACAAACAGATTTCACCTATTGATGGCAGGAACAGCATCTAGTAATATCCAGTTTTGAAGAGGTGAAATTAATTGGGAATATTATTACAATGATCTACCACATATATATATATATATGCTAAAATACTCATATGCTTAGTTTGCAATACTTTCAACTTTATCCATGTACAGGTCAACCGACTTTGAAAGCAAAACTACTCAAGCCACAAATAACATGCTAACCCAACTGATGCATTCATGGCACAATGCTTCTTTGATTCCTCTTTTAGAATTACATTTATCTGTTTTGTGCGCAAAATATGCACAGGGTGGCAATTTCTTCTGTTAAGATTTGGGGGACTTATTATTAATTATTACAACTGAGCACAGCTCCTTTCTCAGAATGACTCATAAATATCTTTGAGTTTTAAAGCTCTTTATAATAACATTAATTTAATCTGTAAAATGGAATCGCTTGCAATAAATTCCATTTGCAAATCTGAATAGGCACTAAAGAGAAAGTGGTAGTGTTGTTGCAAATTTTTAACGGTGACTGAAAAACAATCGAGCGATGGAAAACATGAACATATCTTCCTGCTTCTAAAAGATTCTGCAAAGCTGTGACACTAATGAAGATGGAGTTTGCTTAGATAAATTTGCCTACATGCCATTTACTGCCAAAGAGATGGTTATCTGACTAAAAATCTATTATTGATTATTCAATTTAGTGTTTATATATTTAAATTTTATTCAGGTTGGAGTGATGTTAAAATCTGGGTTTCTCATCTTAGCATGCTACTGTTGTGGTTGGCAACAAAAATGTTAAAGTAAAATCTACTTCAGAGCATAAAATGGCCATTGGAGGGCTAATTTCCATTTTGTGGTTTATGGCTTCTTCTTAATATCTGATAATGCAATTATGCTTCAGCAAAGAATGCATCTTCTCTTCGTAAAGTAAGCCAAGCCCAGAATATTGATGATTTAAATAAAATAATATCATAGCCTTAAAAAGGGTCTTCAATTACGGATGTTCTTTTGCCATGTAAATACCTATTATTCAAACCTAGACATCTCATCACACTATCTTTTCCAGGAAGAAATGTGTTAGAATAAAGATTTGGTTTCAAGTCTTCAGAGACAGTATTGTCAAAATTAAATTTGGGTGTTTTTTTTTTGACATATTTTACATTTTAACACTTAAATAAATATTTTATTTAAAACCAAGAAGCATCTTAAAGCTACTCAACACAATTTGAATCTTTCCTGGCAATATTTTCTTACCAACCTTCATACTAAACACCCTGCTAGATTTATAACTTGATGAGGATATCTGATATGAAACTACTGTAAGTACTTTCCCTTTTAAATTTCAGTTGTCAAGTCACGTTACCTAGTTTATACTACTCTGAATTATATTCACTGCTTTCTCATTCTTTGCTAATGTAACATCTCACAAAATCACATAGGATAACATAATACGACAGTTGAATTTAAGAGACCTCTTATTATATTTGAAATCCAACCAATGTTCCAATTTAATGGCAATAGATGATTAGAGAAGAAATGACACCCTCATTTCAGAGTTATTTTTACTTCAATGTATTTTTAATGCTCTCATGTCTTTTATTATTTTGACAGGTTTTTAGAAACAGTTTCAGAAGCCCTTGTTTTGGGTCTGATTTTTATAAAGAGAGACAGGGACATATTTTAAAGTTTTGAGAGCACACTATTATATAATTCTATGAAAAAAATCTTAAATAGGTAATTTGAATATTTACATTGTTGACCAAACTTTTGAGTTAAAACACCTGCAAAGTAACTAGGAGACAAATTAATTCCACTCAGTAATCTTTCAGATGTTTTTCGTAGTAGCATGCAACCTGGACCAGCTCAGAACTCAAGCAGTAATTATTTTGAAAATATCTGATGTGGCACTGCCTTTTATTGAGTAAGGGTTATGATATGTAAGCACATAATAATATCTTTCAGTCTTAGAAGCAAAGGACTGAAACTGAATAAAAGATGCATAAGCAAAACTGAATGTTGCTTTTCTTTTTTAATAAAATATTATTCTTCCTGGACACTTCGAGTGACTTAAAAGATATTATCCCTATATAAACCTTGCTTTTATGGAACACCTTGGTACTTTTCATGGAGTAGTGTTTTATATATTTGTAAAATGCTCTAAACAAATTGCATTCAGATATACTGTATCATTTGATCTTCATAAATATTTGTAGCATTTATTTCTTCCATTTATCAGTGAAAAACATGAAACTCTTCAAGATGAATTGGCTTGGTCATCCAACAGAATTGAGTGGCAAAATCAGGTAACTCAGATGCTCCCAATGATGTGGTCAAGCTGCTACTTTACTACAGATGACAGGTAGTGACATACACTGGTCTGATCTTCTTCTCCTACCTAGTAGGTTTATCCCAGATTCATGATTAACCAAAACACAAGATTTTTTTGTTTTGTTTTTCAATTTGTTTGTTTGATTTGGCTCAGTTACCTTTGTAGGAACGCCTACACAGTGACAGCCACTCTTAAGGTGTGCTTTTTACTGTTTATGTCATTTACCCCTCATCACAAATTTACAAGTATTGTTAGATACATATGATGAAATATTATTTGATCTTACAAAGGAGGAAATCCTGACATTGTGACTAGATACATGAACATGGTAGACATCATGCTAAAGGAAGTAAGCTCATTGCAGGACAAATACAGCATGATTCTACTTATATGAGGTGTCTAAAACATTCAAAGTTGTGGAAACAAAAAATAAAACTGTGTTTTTCAGAGACTAGGGTGAGGAGAAAATAGAGATTTACTATTCAGTAAGTATAAAAAAAAACCCTGGGCATCCCTGGTGGCTTAGTGGTAAAGAATCTGCTGGCAAGGTAGGAAATGGAAGAGACAATGGTTCGATCCCTGAGTCAGAAAGATCCCCTGGAGAAGGGCATGGCAACCCATTTCAGTATTCTTGCCAGGAAAATCCCACAGATATAGGAGCCTGGGGGTCTATAGTCCATGGGGTCACAAAGAGTTGGACATGACTGAAGCAACTGAGAACACACGCACAAGTATAAAATTTCAGTTAAGACAAGTAACTGCTAGAGATATCATATCCTGTTCAATATTGTGCCTATAAAACTTAGAATAACTGTTAAGAGGGTAGATCTCCTAAGTGTTATTACTACAATAAAATAAAATATATCTTCATTTTAAAGATGAAAAAGCAAATACTCAGATGCCAAAGAAATGTCTCAAGGTTATGTAGATGGTAAGTGGTAAGGCAGTAAACACTGCATCAGTCAAGATTCTTAAAGCAAATATAAATAGTTGGAGATTATAATATTACCTATGTCTGTATGTCTACATGGGCTTCTCTGGTGGCTCAGTAGTGAAGAATCTACCTCTCAGTGCAGGAAATGCAGGTTTGATCCCTTGGTCAAGAAGATCCCCTGGAAAAGGAAATGGCAACCCACTCCAGTATTCTTGCCTGAGAAATCCAATGGACAAAGGAGTTTGGCAGGCTATAGCCCATGGGGTCGCAAAAGGGTAGGACAAAACTTAGTGACTAAACAACAACAGATATGTCTACATATCTACTCACCTATTATATATATATGACACATACCATTACATATACAGTAGGGGATATACATGGATATAGGGGAAAAAAAGAGGGGAGGAGAGAAAGATTTTAAGTAATTGGCTTGCGTGATTGTGGCACTGGCAAGTCCTAAATTCATGGTGTAAGCTGACTGACTGGAAATTCACTTAAGATTTCAGTCCTAATCTATAGGTAAGGACATCACACTGGAAACTTAGAAAAGGATGTCTGTGTTACAGTCTTGAATTAGAATTCCTTGTCTGAGAAACCTTGGTTATTGCTCTTTAGATCTGCAATTGATTGGATGTTTTCCACCAGCATTACTGCAGCTAATCTCCTTGCTTGAAGACAAAGTCAATCATATCTAAAAAATACCTTCATAGCATTACCTAGCTAGTGTTTGACCAAACAACTAAGTACCTTTGCCCAGCCAAGTTAATACATATTAACCAGCACAACCTAAAGCCCCAAAACAGTCACATGGCAATAACTTCAATATTAGAAGTTTTCAGAGTTCAATATCTTAACCATAATTATAGAAAATGGTTGTTGGCATTCCAGTTACCTGTTTGCTTCAGTTCATTTTTAAATTGTGTAGTAAATGTGTGTGTGTGTGTGTGTGTGTACATATGTGTATTATATATGTATGTAGTGATTCATTCAGACTACCAGTTGGCCAATCATAATTGATAAAAAGTAAAACAAACAACTGTTGTTTTTCTAATTCTAACACATTTTAAATCAGTAATTTATAGTATTTTAGTGATACTACATAAACAGTTTTTATGTCAAAAATGATATAATTTAAACATCTCAACCTATATAATAAAGATTTTTTGGTTTTGTTTATATGACCTATGTGCCATATAAGCATTTTGTTGACTGATATGTGCCTCCTCAGGTTAATACATAAAATCACAAATTAAACGATATTCATCATGTTCATGTGTGCTAAGTTGCTTGTCATGTCTGACTTTTTGACACCTTATGGACTATGGCCTGCCAGGCTTTTCTTTTAATGGGGGCAAGAATACCAGAATTGGTTGTTGTGCCCTCCTCCAGGGAGTCTTCCCAACCCAGGGATCGAACCCAGGTCTTTTATGTCTCCTGCATTGGCAGGTGGGTTCTTTACCACTAGTGCCACCTGGGAAGTCCTTTCACCATGTGTGTTATAACATTATCTCAGACACTGTAACCCTTTCAAAAGCCACAGCAGAGATTCACAAAAACAGTGTTCTGGTTTGTTAGTGGCATTTGCTTGCATTTGTTATGCACACCCTTCTGAATTTGCTCTTACTAGTAATGTGCATTTAACTTTCTGCATTGAGTAAAATTCAATGCAGTTACCTCCTAAAATTGACCAATTTTAAATGTTTGGCAAATAAGAGCACTACAACTTGCATTTGTACCTTGAAAGATAAAAGACCCTTTGATATTTTTACAAAAACTCAACTCATGTAGATTTACCTATAAACTTATATTTATATGTAATTTTGATTTCCAAAAAAATATGTTCCCCCATAAGAATGATTTGCTAAAATTTATGATTTTCATATCACATTGTTTAACTATTTCATAAATAAATGCCTCTATGCAATCTGTAAAGATGACTTTGGATCAGATTAATCTTTAGTAATGAAATTTGGTGGTATTCTAATTATAGTTGATACCTTACTTAATTTATTACTGTAACTACTTTAATTCCCTGAAAATGTGTTAATATTTTTATTAAAACTGAGAGAAAACTCTCAAAAACTGTCAATAGTAAGAAAGACATTTGCTTCCATAAGTGATTTCTATGATAATTACAAAAATGCAGGCCTTAAACTATTATGTAAATTTTATTAAGTGACAAACTCACATAGGTTTTGAGAAATTACACTACACTTGCTCATTAACAGGTCTACATTAATGTAAATCTCTTTAAAGATTTATTTTCTCATTGTTTTGAAGAACAGTAACTTTCCTGATGTATTAATGACCTAATTGTGACTAGCCAATCCCATTTTCATTTGAAAGATTGTTCCCTTGATTCATTCAGTAAATAATGTATGTGGGAAAAAGAAATTTGGATTTATGGGCAAAATTGTAACCACCACAAACAGATTTATAGGATGAGGGAATAATGTGATTATACAAAGAAAAATGAAATGATGCTTATGGGCCCTTGATGAACTACACAGGGTATTTGTATTTGGTATGTCATGGATGTGGAAGGTAGCAGAGGAGTCCTTTATGAAATGCTCATTGTCTTGTAAGTGCCTAAGAGTCAGAGCAGTGGTCTCCCAGCTTTTTGGTACCAGGAACTGCTTTCATGGAAGACAGTTTTTCCACAGACCAGGGACAAGGTGGTAAGGTGAGTGATGAGGAGCAACAGATGAAGCTTTGCTGGCTCGCCTCTGGCTATGCAACCTGGTTCCTAAAAGGATTGGGAACTCTTGTTCTATAACACTCTTTGTTCTCACACTTTTGCTGTCTCTGATGAAGCAAGCTACCAGGTTCAAACTAAGAAAAGGCCTTGTATCGGGGAACTGTGATAACCTCTAAGAACTGAGATGTCTCCTGATTGATAGACTAAAACTTGAAGTTCTCAGAATTATAACCTAAAACTGAATTCTGCCAACAGCTTGAGTGTCCTTCCAAATTAACTCTTCTTCAGTTGAACAATTTGTTCTTCTCCAGCGAAGAACACATTCCAGCTTTGACCTTAAATGCAGCCTTGTGAAATCCTGAAACCAATAATCTTGTAGAAATGTAAAAAGGCAAAAAAGTTGTCTGAGGAGGCCTTACAAACAGCTATGAAAAGAAGAGAAGTCAAAGACAAAGGAGAAAAGGAAAGATATATCCATTTGAATGCAGAGTTCCAAAGAATAGCAAGGAGAGATAAGAAAGCCTCTCCCACTGATCAATGCAAAGAAATAGAGGAAAACAATACAATAGGAAAGACTAGAGATCTCTTCAAGAAAATTAGAGATTCCAAGGGAACATTTCATGCAAAGATGGGTTCAATAAAGGACAGAAATGGTATGGACCTAAGAGAAGCAGAAGATATTAAGAAGAGGTGGCAAGAATACATGGAAGAATTGTACAAAAAGGATCCTCACAACCCAGATAATGACTATGGTGTGATCATTCATCTAGAGCCAGACATCCTGGAATGTGAAGTCAAGTAGACCTTAGGAAGCATCACTGCGAACAAAGCTAGTGGAGGTGATGGAATTCCAGCTGAGCTATTTCAAATCCTAAAAGATGATGCTGTGAAAGGGCTGCACTCAATATGCCAGCACATTTGGAAAATTCAGGAGTGGCCACCGGACTGGAAAAGGTCAGTTTTCATTCCAATCCCAAAGAAACGGAATGCCAAAGAATGTTCGAACTATCGCACAATTGCACTCATCTCGGTTCAGTTCAGTTCAGTCACTCAGTCATGTCTGACTCTTTGTGACCCCATGAACCGCAACACGCCAGGCCTCCCTGTCCATCACCAACTCCTGGAGTTTACTTAAACTCATGTCCACTGAGTTGGTGATGCCATCCAATCATCTCACCCTCTGTCCTCCCCTTCTCTTCCTGCCCTCAATCTTTCCCAGCATCAGGGTCTTTCAAATGAGTCAGCTCTTTGCATCAGGTGGCCAAAGTATTGGAGTTTCACCTTCAACATCAGTCCTTCCAATGAACACCCAGGACTGATCTCCTTTAGGATGGACTGTTTGGATCTTCTTGCAATCCAAGGGACTCTCAAGAGTCTTCTCCAACACCACAGTTCAAAAGCATCAATTCTTCTGTGCTCAGCTTTCTTTATAGTCCAACTCTCACATCCATACCTGACTATTGGAAAAACCATGGCCTTGACTAGACGGACCTTTGTGGACAAAGTAATGTCTCTGCTTTATAATATGCTGTCTACGTTGGTCATTGGAGAAGGAAATGACAACCCAGTCCAGTATTCTTGCCTGGAGAATTCCATGGACAGAGGAGCTGGGTGGGCTACAGTCCATGGAGTCCCAAAGAGTCAGACACGACTGAGCGACTAACACACACACAGGTTGGTCATAACTTTCCTTCCAAGGAGTAAGCTTCTTTTAATTTCATGGCTGCAGTCACCATCTGCAGTGATTCTGGAGCCCAGAAAAATAAGGTCAGCCACTGTTTCCACTGTTTTCCCATCTATTTTCCATGAAGTGATGGGACTAGATGTCATGAGTGATGGGACTAGATGTCATGATCTTAGTTTTCTGAATGTTGAGCATTAAGCCACCTTTTTCACTCTCCTCTCTCACTTTCATCAAGAGGTTCTTTAGTTCCTCTTCACTTTCTGCCATAGGGTGATGTCATCTGTATATCTGAGGTTATTGATATTTCTCCCGGCAATCCTGATTCCAGCTTGTGTTTCTTCCAGCCCAGCATTTCTCATGATGTACTATGCATATAAGTTAAATAAGCAGGATGACAATATACAGCCTTGATGTATTCCTTTCCCTATTTGGAACCAGTTAGTTGTTCCATGTCCAGTTCTAACTGTTGCTTCCTGAGCTGCATATATGTTTCTCAAGAGGCAGGTCAGGTGGTCCGGTATTTCACCTCCTTCAGAATTTTCCACAGTTTATTGTGATCCACACAATCAAATGCTATGGCATAGACAAAAAAGCAGAAATAGATGTTTTTCAGAAACTCTCTTTCTTGTTCAATGATCCAATGGATGTTGGCAATTTGATTTCTGGTTCCTCTGCCTTTTCTAAAACCAGCTTGAACATCTGAAAGTTCACAGTTCATGTATTGCTGAAGCCTGGCTTGGAGAATTTTGAGCATTACTTCTCACACGCTAGCAAAGTAATGCTCAAAATTCTCCAAGCCAAGCTTCAATAATACGTGAACAATGAAATTCCAGATGTTCAAGCTGTATTTAGAAAAGGCATTGGAACCAATGATGAAATTGCCAACATCTATTGGATCATCAAAAAAGCAAGAGAGTTCCAGAAAAACATCTATTTCTGCTTTATTGACTACGCCAAAGCCACTGACTGTGTGAATCACAACAAACTGTGGGAAATTCTTAAAGAGATGGGAAAAACAGACCACCTGACCTGCCTCCTGAGACATCTGTATGCAGGTCAAGAAGGAACAGTTAGAACTGAACATGGGCCAACAGACTGGTTCCATATAGGGAAAGGAGTACATCAAGGCTGTATATTGTCACCTAGCTTATTTAATTTATATGCAGAGTACATCATGAGAAATGCTGGGTTGGAGGAAACACATGATGGAATCAAGATTGCCGGGAGAAATATAAATAACCTCAGATATACAGATGACACCAGCCTTATGAAAGAAAGCGAAGAAGAACTAAGGAGCCCCTTGATGAAAGTGAAAAAGGAGAGTGAAAAAGCTGGCTTAAAACTCAACATTCAAAAGTCTAAGATCATGGCATCCAGTCTTATCTGCTGCTGCTGCTGCTAAGTCGCTTCAGTCGTGTCCGACTCTGCGCGACCCCATAGACGGCAGCCAACCAGGCTCCCCCGTCCCTGGGATTCTCCAGGCAAGAACACCGGAGTGGGTTGCCATTTCCTTCTCCAATGCATGAAAGTGAAAACTGAAAAGTGAAAGTGAAGTCGCTCAATCCTCTCCAACTCCTAGCGACCCCATGGACTGCAGCCCACCAGGCTCCTCCATCCATGGGATTTTCCAGGCAAGAGTACCGGAGTGGGGTGCCATTGCCTTCTCCGCCGGTCCTATCACTTCATGGCAAATAGATGGGGAAACAGTGGAAATAGTGAGAAACTATTTTTGTGGACTCCAAAATCACTGCAAATGGTGACTGCAGCCATGAAATTAAAAGATGCTTGCTCCTTGGAAGAAAAGTTATGACCAACCTAGGCACCTTATTAAAACGCAGAGACATTATTTTGCCAACAAAGGTCCATCTAGTCAAAGCTACGGTTTTTCCAGTAGTCATGTATGGATGTGAGAGTTGAACTATAAAGAAAGCTGAGCACTGAAGAATTGATGCTTTTGAACTGTGGTGTTTGAGAAGACTGTTGAGATTCCCTTGGTCTGCAAGTAGATCCAACCAGTCCATCCTTAAGGAAATCAGTCCTCAATATTCATTGGAAGGACTGATGCTAAAGCTGAAACTCCAATAGTTTGGCCATCTGATGCAAAGAACCAACTCACTTGAAAAGAGACTGATGCTGGGAAAGATTGAAGGCAGGAGGAGAAGGGGACAACAGAGCATGAGATGGTTGGATGGCATCACTGACACAAAGGACATGAGTTTGAGTAAACTTCGGGAGTTGGTGATGGACAGGGAGGCCTGGCATGCTGTGGTCCATGTGGATGCAAAGAGTCAGACACAACTGAGTGACTGAACTGAACTGAATAATCTTATTATTCTATGCCTTCACTCCTGACCCACAGAGATTGTCAGAGAATAACTGTATTTTTTAAGTTACTAAGTGAGTGGTAACTGTATTATTGTATAGTAATAGAAAGCTAATATTGATATTGGTATCTGAAAGTAGGGCGCTTCTGGTAAAAGAAAAATCTGTGTATGTGGAATAGTGTTACGACTGATAAGTGAATAAAGAATAGAAGTATTTTGAAGAGCATGATAGAGTCTAAACTGAGTTGAAGAAATTGTTTTGAGAAACCAAAATATTAAAGGTGTTGTTAGCAAGAGCTCAGAAAGATGTGACATTATATTATTGAAATCTGGAGTTGCAGGGATGCTTGTGATGAAGTGGAATACTTGTTGCAATTCTCTCCTTAAGTTATGTAGAGTATAGAAGCTGAAAGTGTGACTCCACAATCTTCTACTCAAAGCTCATAAAAAGGAAAAAGTTAAGAATATTCAGTCACATAGAGGACACTTACAAGAGATTAAGATTGTACCTCCTGCTGCTGCTGCTGCTGCTGAGTCGCTTCAGTTGTGTCTGACTCTGTGCGACCCGATAAATGGCAGCTCACCAGGCTCTGTACCTTCTAGATCCTCTCAAATCAAGCAGCCATAGTGTTACCAAGTCCAATCTCATACTGCTCATTTCATGACAGGCCAACAAATGGAGGGATAAGAGGCTCGGGCAAGGAATGTCAACTTAAAAAAGCCGGAAGACTGAGAAGATGGTGGACTAGTGTCCCCTAAGTCCACATTACCCAAGGTAGAATTCACGGTTTTTATTCTAAAGGGGGAGGGGTGTTTAGCTACTTGTTGCAGATTTCTTGGTACCAGAACCCTTTGTTCTTACAGTTGGCCTTGTAGGATCGGTCACAATGTTCTTATAATACTTCAACAAGACATTATTTTCTGTTATTCAACTTTCTACCAGACTTTTAAAGGTCATGTTTGTGGGACAGAGCCTTGAGAATGGGTTATCACATATATTTCAGGTTACAGGCAACATTCTTTTACAATGATGCAGAGCCAGTATGACTAAGCACAGGAAACAGAGCACAAAGGTTAGAGCTAAAGGAACAGATTCAATGTGGAGTCAAATTCGTTATTCTCTGTAACAGTATGACTTCTACAAAGGTTAAGGGCATTGTCCTTTAGCTGTCTTAGCAAGAGCCAAAGATAGAGGATTATTTGAAAAGGATCTATCAGTGTGGCTTTGATCTAATGGCATGAACTTGAATGAAACACATGAGAGACGATCTGAAGAAAATTATTGGAAACAATGCCAGCTTGGACTACAATGTGTATAGAGAGGACAAAATAGAAGGTGACTACTATATCCACCCCCCCCAATTTATTCTCTCTCTCTCTCTCTCCGTGTGTGTGTGTGTGTGTGTGTGTGTGTGTGTGTTAGTTGCTCAGTCAAGTCCAACTCTTTGTGACCCCATGGACTGTAGCCCACCAGGCTCCTCTGGTCATGGAATTCTCTAGGCAAAAATACTGGAGTGGGTAACCATTCCCTTTTCCAAGGGATCTTCCCAACCCAGGGATCGACCCAGGTCTCCTGCATTGCAGGTGAATTCTTTACTGGCTGAGCTACTAGGGAAGCCCATATATATGGAAGCCCATATATATATATAATTTTATATATTATATATATAATTTTATATTAAATTAAATAATTTGTTCAACATAATGGCCTTTTTAAAAAATAATTTTGAAGTAAAGTTTGCTTTAAGCTTAAAAAATATATTTTGCCTGCTACTTATAATTCTTTTGTCTTTCTTTTCCAAAAGAAAATTATATTTATATTAGTTGCTTTTTGTTTATTTTAAAATACTAATATTTGCTTTCTTTATTCTACTTACTTTTGGTTCAGTTTGTTACTTTTTTCCCCTGTATTTCTGAGAAACCATGTATCTGCATTGTTTTATAAATAAATGTGATTAAGATCATGAGGGGCTTCCCTCGCAGCTCAGTCACTAAAGAATCTGCCTGCAATGCAGCAGACTCACGTTCTATTCCTGGGTTGGCAAGATCCCCTGGAGAAAGAAGTGGCAACCTACTCCAGCATTCTTGCCTGGAGAATCCCATGGACAGAGGAGCCTAGCTGGTTATAGTCCATGGTGTCGCAAGAGTCAGACAGGACTTAGCGACTAAACCATTGCCACCATGATCATAAACCTCTCCCTCATTTGACAACATGCTTCTCTTTAACCTTCTCTTTAACAAGTTATTGTGACAAATGTTTAAAGTTTCTGTGCTGTGCTTAGTTGATGAGTCATGTCCGACACTTTGCTTAGTGATGAGTCATGACTAGAGCCTGCCAGGCTCCTCTGTCCATGGGAATTCTCCAGGTCAGAATACTGGAGTGGGTTGCCATGCCTTCCTCCAGGGGATCCTTCCAACTACTGTAATTTCTACCTTATAGAATATATTCTTGATATATGAAAATGACTTTTCTTAAACTGTCTGACAGTTTCTTCTAAAGCTACTGATGCATGTGTATTAAAATCTCGTATTATGATTGTGGATATTTTCCAATATTACTGTGTAATCTGTCAGTTTTTAGCCTTAGTTATCTAGAAAAGTTTTCTGATTTCCTAATAGAAGTAACAGAGTGCAGAAAACCAAAGAATTTTTTTTTCTGATTTCCATAATTTCAATTTCAATTTCAATTTTATAAGTTTATGTGTAACAATTATTTTTGAATGGCCTTTCTTATGGAAAAAATAAAGAAAAAGGATAAAATGTTAGAACTGATTGGTCCAGAATAGATTTTTAGGGACAGACCATAGAAGGACATAGTTTGTACATATAATCTGATCACCCTCAACATCCCTAACTTTCTGTTAAGAAGCCTTCATTTCTCTATTATCCATGAACCTGCATACATTCTTTTTAAAACCTATTTATGTTTTAACTGGGCTTCCTTTTCAGCTCAGTTGGTAAAGAATCTGCCTACAATGCAGGAGACCTGGGTTTGATCCCTGGGTCAGGAAGATGCCTTGGAGAAGGAAATGGAATCCCACTCCAGTATTCTTGCCTGGAGAATTTCATGGACAGCGGAGCCTGGCAGGCTCCATGGGGTTGCAAGAGTCAGACATGACTTAGCGAGTAAACTACTATTACTATGTTTTAATCAACTACCTTTTCAGCATAACGAGTTCCTTATGCATTTTATATGCAGCAAACATCTATACTACTTCTAATTTTTTCTAGCATCTAAAACGCTTCTTTAAAGGTCAAGGGATAAAGAAATTTGAACTATATTTGGACAAAAGTGCATGTCCTTTTTTTCAGTTTAAACTCTGCAAGCTTGGTTTAGATAATACTTATTAATATGACAATGAAAAATTTTTAAATGCATCGGGGATTTCCCAGAAAAAGATACATTAAAACTTTGGGTACCAAATAACCTGATGTTATTCTTTCTTACTTGCATATAGTTGTACACTACAGTGGTTACTTTATTTACATTACACAGAAGAGTGCCATTTAAGCCATAAGTACAACTTTACATAATTCAACTTGTTTAAACATCTTGCTAGAGGAACAGTAATCAAATTTAGCTTCAAGACATACTGTAGACTAATACAAAAGCTCTATATGCACAGTTAAGATTATACCACAAATGGGGTTCTTATTTTACTATTTGATGAATGATATGTCACAAAGGGTTATGTGCTTCTATAATGAAAGATGCTATTATAATGCCTCTGCCCAGAAGGACAAAGTTCATCTTACTAAGAGGACTTGAACTCTCAAATCCTAGAAGTAAGTAAGTTACATCAGGGCTTGTTCTTTGAGTTTTTGGAGTGGAAGAAAATTATATGTGGGCATCCAAATCAGGTCTCCCAACTAACTATATTAGGCTTCCAAATGTGTGCCTTCTAGAGTTACAGCACTTATATCCAATTTTACTTTACAAATACATATATAGTTAGTTGTATTTAAACCATTAAAGTAGTTAGTCCTATAAAACTCAGCATAAAATTCTATTCATGGACAAATAAGTGCAGTAGTTTAGACATAAGTAGCAGTGATGGTGTATATAACCTAACCACAAAGCACTTTAAAATAATGAACTTTCTCCTGGACCCATCTCATTTCAATTAAAGCTTTTTAAAAGGAAAGCATTATCTCCACAAGAGTAAGGATCAAAATAAAAAATCTAGGAGTCATAAAATGGTTGGAGTTAATTTATCCGATTCAATCACTGGCAAATTGGACCTAAACAGATGAGCTAACAAATAAAGATGCTTCACTGGAAAAAAATTCTATCAACAACCCATATGTGTCCCCAGAACATGTTGTAGATGGAAATAATGGTGAGGTGGCTGTGAATGACTAATAAAGTGAAAACTGGAGAACATCTTGAATACAAACTTAATTTTTAATTTTATCTTAAATTAAATTTAAATTTTTAGTTCATTGACTTGTAAAGAAGAGAGCCTAAACAAAACAGATCCATGAATAGAATTAGGTTAGGTTCTCATTTAAAGAAAGGATCATTTTTGCTCCCCTTAATTCTGTGTATCAGTAATCTTACTGTATGGCCAATAATATCTTTCTAATCTATAAGGACACATACTTTCAATATTTGCATTATTTACACTGCATACTTTAAATACATTATAGAATATGAACATCAAAGCTTTGAGATTTCCGAAAACTTAGGGACTAAAAACAAGAAACACAATTATCTGGAAGAATTGTTGGAGAAGGAACTCTAAGATGAAAAATCATGATTGACTGAAAGAAGACATTTAGAATGAAAGTATTTAACAATGGCATCACTACTGTGATGCTATTAATAACAGACAATTGGGAAAGAGTTCATAATGACTTAATCCTTAGTCCATTAACTTTTATGAATTTAATAAAAATCTATTAAAATGAAAATATGCCACAATGAAATTACCAACCTCAGTTATGCATATTTTTGATGAGTTTCTAGAATGCATTCTGGTATAAATTTCCACCATCTAAGTGAACTGTGAAACAAATTGCTTCATTTACCATTATCCTAGATTTTTATTTTTTTTAGCTTGTATCTTTTAGTTATTTGTAGAAGCCAATATGCAGTATAACAAAACACAGGATTACAGAAACTTCAAATTATTTTCTCTGAATTTGTAGAAAACCAGCTATTGCTTAATGAACCCTGATGCTGCAGTTACTGACAATTAAAACAATAAGCTAGACATAAACAACTGTTTCTCTTCCTTATTTAAAAGTACCTGACATTTTGCTACTGTAAAAACCATAAGGCTCAACATATATTTTCAAATGATTTTGTAATATACTGAGAAAGCTATCCAGACACATTAAAATGATAGGTTGTTGCTTAGGGAAAATTTTGATCAAAACTATTGCCTTCCAAGCTGTAAGTCAGCTGGGTTAGCAGTAGCTATGCTGGGGGAACAACACCCATAGTATATTTCTTCTCCATTTACATTAAGTCATAGTTCATGGTTACACTTGTACTTTTTACACAGCATGGTATAAATGTTTTCTTGCCTGTGTTTGTAGATTTAAGGTTTTTACTACTCTAACTCTGGAATTTTTTACTTGCTTCAACATATTTACATTAGATTTGTCTAATATGTGTTTTCAGAAGTTTACTTGGGTACTTTTGTTATTCCCTCCAAAATACACATATTTTCTGAGTTATATCTTAATTAGAAGTCTAGCACTGATTTCTCCAGAATAAAACATTTTTTAGGAGGCGAGAGTGGGATGATTTGAGAGAGTAGCACTGAAATATGTATATTATCATATGTGAAATAGATCACCAGTTCAGGTTCGATGCATGAGACAGGGTGCTCAGAGCCGGTGCACTGGGACGACACTCAGGAATGGGATGGGGAGGGAGGTGGGAGGGGATTTCAGGATGGCGGACACATGTACGCCCATGGCTGATTTATGTCAATGAAGGCACTGGCGACCCACTCCAGTACTCTTGCCTGGAAAATCCCATGGACAGAGAAGCCTGGTAGGCTGCAGTCCATGGGGTCGCGAAGAGTCGGACATGACTGAGTGACTTCACTTTCACTTTTCCCTTTCATGCACTGGAGAAGGAAACGGCAACCCACTCCAGTGTTCTTGCCTGGAGAATCCCAGGGACGGGGGAGCCTGGTGGGCTGCCGTCTATGGGGTCGCACAGAGTCGGACACGACTGAAGCGACTTAGCAGCAGCAGCAGCAGCATGGCAAAAACCACTACAATATCTTCCCAACCCAGGAATCGAACCTGGGTCTCCCACATCGGAGGCAGACGCTTTAACCTCTGAGCCACCAGGGAAGTCCTGTAAAGTAATTAGCCTCCAATTAAAATAAATAAACTAATTTAAAATTAAAGGTAGCAGCTTAAGTTCAGCATGATTTGGATGAGATAATTTTATCAAATTCAGTTATTTATTGAAATGATCATATTTGCTTTCAGAATAACCTGAATACACTTGTGCTTTGTTGTTGTTGTTTCTTATTTTTTGTTTGTTTGGTTTTGGCCTTGCTTCACAGCTTGTGGAAAGGCTCTTAGTTTTCTGACCATAGATTGAACCCAGCCCTACAGTGAAAGTACCAAGTCCTAATCAGTGGACTGCAAGGGAATTCCCCATGAAGTTTCTCTATACAGTTGACCCTTGAACAATGCAGAAGTTTTGAGTGCTGACCTCTACATCGTCAAAAATCAATATATAATTTGATAGTCAGCCTTCCGTATCTGTGGTTCAGCAATTTAACTAACTGTGGATTGTGTGGTAGTATAGTACACATTTACTGGGAAAAAAAAAAAAATCCACGTAAAAGTGGACCTGTGCAGTACAAGCCTGTGTTGTTCAGGGTCAACTGTATATTTCCTGAAGAGTATAAACGCCTGTGTGATTAAACAGAAAGTAATATGTATGGAAAAGAAAGAGAATGAGGCTTGTTTTGGTTAGAAAAAAATAGAAAATGTTTTCCCATTTAGTTTGAAGAGTATTCTTATATTAAGGAAATTTGCTATTGAAGAAATGAAACAGATGATGAGTTGAGGAAGTTGAGTCTTTTCTATCCCTAGCTCTAAGGATTTGTGTCCTAAGATCTTTTGAAATGTAGGTATTTAAATGAGAAAAGACCCTGATGCTGGGAAAGACTGAAGGCAGGAGGAGAAGGGGACAACAAGGGATGAGATGTTTGCATGACATCACTAACTCAGTGGACATGAGTTTAAGCAAGATCCAGGAGTTGGTGATGGACAGGGAAGCCTGGCATGCTGCAGTCCATGGGGTCACAAAGAGTTGGACACGACTGAGCAACTGAACTGAATTGAACTGAAAGAGAGTATATACTTCATGTTGGGGCTTCCCAGGTGGCACTTGCGGTAAAGAACCCAACTGCCAATCCAGGAGATATAAGACAAGAGGGTTTCCTGGGTCAGGAAGATCCCCTTGGGAAGGAGAGCATGGTAACCCCCTCCAGTATTCTTGCCTGGAGAATCCCAGGGACAGAGGAGCCTGGTAGGCTACAGTCCACAGCGTCACAAAGAGTCAGACAGGACTGAAGGGGATTAGCACACACATACTTTATGATAGCATATTTTAACTATCAAAATAAAGACTGACAGTAAACTTCTGAAGTAAAAATAAAAGCAACAAAATCATAAAAAGCCTCGGCTAAACATAACCATCCAAATAATAATAGTAGTAAGAACAAAAGGCAAGCATTTTAAAAGGGAGCAATGTAGGAAGTATCCCGTTGAAGATGTTAAGTAGTTTTAAATTGCTTTGGTTCAATTCATGTTAAATAATAGCATTCTGAAATTTTAAGGGCAATATTTCTTAAGGTAAATTGGACATGGTCAAGTAGGAGATGGCAAGATTGAACAGTGACATCTTTGAAATCAGTGAACTAAAATGGACAGGAATGGGCAAATGTAATTCAGATGACTATTTTATCTACTACAGTGAGCAAGA